>NW_024467087.1:4357719-14357719 GCF_017591425.1 Ochotona curzoniae
GATGTGACAGCAAAGAGAAAGCGGGGGAACTTGCCGTGGTGGTTTTCAACCATCCAGGTAAGCAATGGGCTCGTGCGTAGATTGGGAACGGTTCAGAGAGCACGGCAGAAGAGCACAGCATAGGCATGCTTGAGGGGCTGGTAGAGTGGTGAAGGTTTCGGGGATGATGCTGTAGTGTAGGAATGATGAATCTGACATCGGGAGATGGCACCTGAGTGTTCTGCAGCTGAAGATGATACCCGAGAGGTCTGTACCTGACACGTGTGTGATGTGCACTGCCCTTCCTAGAGCAGCACTTGAATCTGAATCTCAGTGCATTCAAGTGCTGCTCTGGGCAGAGTATGGCTACACAATCGCATCATCTCTGGACCCCTGCGACCTGGAATTGTTGTTGGAGGTGGCGCGAATGGAGTTGGAGAAGAGCAAGTTGTCTGAGTTCCTCCATGAACGCTTGTCTGTCCCCACCCCGGGTCATCAGGCATTGGCTCTGTGGTGTCAGCATGGTTTATCCCCTTGCCTGGTTTTCGTAGCGGTTAGCAAGAAATGTTGAGGTAGACAAGTTGGAGCAGGCTCCTGTAAGTTTCTGGAGAAATGGAATTGAACAGCAGAGTGCAGTCGTGTGGATAGTAAGGTTTCCCGATTTGGAAGCACGATTAACCGTATTACAGATCATCTTTCAGAAGTTGCAGGGCAGGTGCAGCTAATGGCAGAGTCTCTGGGACAAGTAGGTGCCCTTGCAGCTGGTGTGCTTTGCTCGACCTAGCGGGGCACTGGAACATGGTTCTATGCTCTTCCAAGGCTTCGCGAGGTGGAGTGTGGTTCAACAGTGCCCCTATCTTTGGGTTTGTCCATCAAGTAAGTCTTAGGGCTGCTGCTGAGTCTTTGAATGTTTGAAATGTTCAGGTTCTTTCCTGGTCCACAGCAAATCTTTGACGGCGGCCTGGCACTCGGTATGGCTGGCACGCTCTTACTTGCTTACATTCATCCAGTGGGTCTGGTCGCAGATAGAGAGGTTTAAAGTTCCCGAAGTTGTGATGTTTGCCCAATGACTCCAAAGAGGAGTGGTTGCATTGCCATCCTGGGTCCTTGTAGTGTGACAAACGTTTATAATTCAACTCAACTCAATGTAGGTGTGTCCTGCAGTGTAGAGTACAAGTGGTGTTGGACCCACTGAGACATTGGTGTTTGAGAAAATTGAGGTGCCCTCATGGTGCAGAGCTAGAGCCTGGCTGTTTTCCTCACCTCAAGTAGCCTCAATCATTCCTCTCTGTCATTCATTCAAGTGGCCTCAATCGTTCCCCTCTGTCTTTCTATCACATAGATCTCCTGCAACCTTCAAGATAAAGTCAGAAGAGCATTGTCCACCGTATCCTCCGTGTTCATGGAGAAGTGCGATGGAAACCACTGATGGTGGAAAATGAAGTTGTGGATGCCTAGGTGAATTCTCCGTGTTGAATGCCACAGGGCCTTTGCTGAAGTTTCATATGCATGCAGATGTGACAGCAAAGAGAAAGCGGGGGAACTTGCCGTGGTGGTTTTCAACCATCCAGGTAAGCAATGGGCTCGTGCGTAGATTGGGAACGGTTCAGAGAGCACGGCAGAAGAGCACAGCATAGGCATGCTTGAGGGGCTGGTAGAGTGGTGAAGGTTTCGGGGATGATGCTGTAGTGTAGGAATGATGAATCTGACATCGGGAGATGGCACCTGAGTGTTCTGCAGCTGAAGATGATACCCGAGAGGTCTGTACCTGACACGTGTGTGATGTGCACTGCCCTTCCTAGAGCAGCACTTGAATCTGAATCTCAGTGCATTCAAGTGCTGCTCTGGGCAGAGTATGGCTACACAATCGCATCATCTCTGGACCCCTGCGACCTGGAATTGTTGTTGGAGGTGGCGCGAATGGAGTTGGAGAAGAGCAAGTTGTCTGAGTTCCTCCATGAACGCTTGTCTGTCCCCACCCGGGTCATCAGGCATTGGCTCTGTGGTGTCAGCATGGTTTATCCCCTTGCCTGGTTTTCGTAGCGGTTAGCAAGAAATGTTGAGGTAGACAAGTTGGAGCAGGCTCCTGTAAGTTTCTGGAGAAATGGAATTGAACAGCAGAGTGCAGTCGTGTGGATAGTAAGGTTTCCGATTTGGAAGCACGATTAACCGTATTACAGATCATCTTTCAGAAGTTGCAGGGCAGGTGCAGCTAATGGCAGAGTCTCTGGGACAAGTAGGTGCCCTTGCAGCTGGTGTGCTTTGCTCGACCTAGCGGGGCACTGGAACATGGTTCTATGCTCTTCCAAGGCTTCGCGAGGTGGAGTGTGGTTCAACAGTGCCCCTATCTTTGGGTTTGTCCATCAAGTAAGTCTTAGGGCTGCTGCTGAGTCTTTGAATGTTTGAAATGTTCAGGTTCTTTCCTGGTCCACAGCAAATCTTTGACGGCGGCCTGGCACTCGGTATGGCTGGCACGCTCTTACTTGCTTACATTCATCCAGTGGGTCTGGTCGCAGATAGAGAGGTTTAAAGTTCCCGAAGTTGTGATGTTTGCCCAATGACTCCAAAGAGGAGTGGTTGCATTGCCATCCTGGGTCCTTGTAGTGTGACAAACGTTTATAATTCAACTCAACTCAATGTAGGTGTGTCCTGCAGTGTAGAGTACAAGTGGTGTTGGACCCACTGAGACATTGGTGTTTGAGAAAATTGAGGTGCCCTCATGGTGCAGAGCTAGAGCCTGGCTGTTTCCTCACCTCAAGTAGCCTCAATCATTCCTCTCTGTCATTCATTCAAGTGGCCTCAATCGTTCCCCTCTGTCTTTCTATCACATAGATCTCCTGCAACCTTCAAGATAAAGTCAGAAGAGCATTGTCCACCGTATCCTCCGTGTTCATGGAGAAGTGCGATGGAAACCACTGATGGTGGAAAATGAAGTTGTGGATGCCTAGGTGAATTCTCCGTGTTGAATGCCACAGGGCCTTTGCTGAAGTTTCATATGCATGCAGATGTGACAGCAAAGAGAAAGCGGGGAACTTGCCGTGGTGGTTTTCAACCATCCAGGTAAGCAATGGGCTCGTGCGTAGATTGGGAACGGTTCAGAGAGCACGGCAGAAGAGCACAGCATAGGCATGCTTGAGGGGCTGGTAGAGTGGTGAAGGTTTCGGGGATGATGCTGTAGTGTAGGAATGATGAATCTGACATCGGGAGATGGCACCTGAGTGTTCTGCAGCTGAAGATGATACCCGAGAGGTCTGTACCTGACACGTGTGTGATGTGCACTGCCCTTCCTAGAGCAGCACTTGAATCTGAATCTCAGTGCATTCAAGTGCTGCTCTGGGCAGAGTATGGCTACACAATCGCATCATCTCTGGACCCCTGCGACCTGGAATTGTTGTTGGAGGTGGCGCGAATGGAGTTGGAGAAGAGCAAGTTGTCTGAGTTCCTCCATGAACGCTTGTCTGTCCCCACCCCGGGTCATCAGGCATTGGCTCTGTGGTGTCAGCATGGTTTATCCCCTTGCCTGGTTTTCGTAGCGGTTAGCAAGAAATGTTGAGGTAGACAAGTTGGAGCAGGCTCCTGTAAGTTTCTGGAGAAATGGAATTGAACAGCAGAGTGCAGTCGTGTGGATAGTAAGGTTTCCCGATTTGGAAGCACGATTAACCGTATTACAGATCATCTTTCAGAAGTTGCAGGGCAGGTGCAGCTAATGGCAGAGTCTCTGGGACAAGTAGGTGCCCTTGCAGCTGGTGTGCTTTGCTCGACCTAGCGGGGCACTGGAACATGGTTCTATGCTCTTCCAAGGCTTCGCGAGGTGGAGTGTGGTTCAACAGTGCCCCTATCTTTGGGTTTGTCCATCAAGTAAGTCTTAGGGCTGCTGCTGAGTCTTTGAATGTTTGAAATGTTCAGGTTCTTTCCTGGTCCACAGCAAATCTTTGACGGCGGCCTGGCACTCGGTATGGCTGGCACGCTCTTACTTGCTTACATTCATCCAGTGGGTCTGGTCGCAGATAGAGAGGTTTAAAGTTCCCGAAGTTGTGATGTTTGCCCAATGACTCCAAAGAGGAGTGGTTGCATTGCCATCCCTGGGTCCTTGTAGTGTGACAAACGTTTATAATTCAACTCAACTCAATGTAGGTGTGTCCTGCAGTGTAGAGTACAAGTGGTGTTGGACCCACTGAGACATTGGTGTTTGAGAAAATTGAGGTGCCCTCATGGTGCAGAGCTAGAGCCTGGCTGTTTCCTCACCTCAAGTAGCCTCAATCATTCCTCTCTGTCATTCATTCAAGTGGCCTCAATCGTTCCCCTCTGTCTTTCTATCACATAGATCTCCTGCAACCTTCAAGATAAAGTCAGAAGAGCATTGTCCACCGTATCCTCCGTGTTCATGGAGAAGTGCGATGGAAACCACTGATGGTGGAAAATGAAGTTGTGGATGCCTAGGTGAATTCTCCGTGTTGAATGCCACAGGGCCTTTGCTGAAGTTTCATATGCATGCAGATGTGACAGCAAAGAGAAAGCGGGGAACTTGCCGTGGTGGTTTTCAACCATCCAGGTAAGCAATGGGCTCGTGCGTAGATTGGGAACGGTTCAGAGAGCACGGCAGAAGAGCACAGCATAGGCATGCTTGAGGGGCTGGTAGAGTGGTGAAGGTTTCGGGGATGATGCTGTAGTGTAGGAATGATGAATCTGACATCGGGAGATGGCACCTGAGTGTTCTGCAGCTGAAGATGATACCCGAGAGGTCTGTACCTGACACGTGTGTGATGTGCACTGCCCTTCCTAGAGCAGCACTTGAATCTGAATCTCAGTGCATTCAAGTGCTGCTCTGGGCAGAGTATGGCTACACAATCGCATCATCTCTGGACCCCTGCGACCTGGAATTGTTGTTGGAGGTGGCGCGAATGGAGTTGGAGAAGAGCAAGTTGTCTGAGTTCCTCCATGAACGCTTGTCTGTCCCCACCCGGGTCATCAGGCATTGGCTCTGTGGTGTCAGCATGGTTTATCCCCTTGCCTGGTTTTCGTAGCGGTTAGCAAGAAATGTTGAGGTAGACAAGTTGGAGCAGGCTCCTGTAAGTTTCTGGAGAAATGGAATTGAACAGCAGAGTGCAGTCGTGTGGATAGTAAGGTTTCCCGATTTGGAAGCACGATTAACCGTATTACAGATCATCTTTCAGAAGTTGCAGGGCAGGTGCAGCTAATGGCAGAGTCTCTGGGACAAGTAGGTGCCCTTGCAGCTGGTGTGCTTTGCTCGACCTAGCGGGGCACTGGAACATGGTTCTATGCTCTTCCAAGGCTTCGCGAGGTGGAGTGTGGTTCAACAGTGCCCCTATCTTTGGGTTTGTCCATCAAGTAAGTCTTAGGGCTGCTGCTGAGTCTTTGAATGTTTGAAATGTTCAGGTTCTTTCCTGGTCCACAGCAAATCTTTGACGGCGGCCTGGCACTCAGGTATGGCTGGCACGCTCTTACTTGCTTACATTCATCCAGTGGGTCTGGTCGCAGATAGAGAGGTTTAAAGTTCCCGAAGTTGTGATGTTTGCCCAATGACTCCAAAGAGGAGTGGTTGCATTGCCATCCCTGGGTCCTTGTAGTGTGACAAACGTTTATAATTCAACTCAACTCAATGTAGGTGTGTCCTGCAGTGTAGAGTACAAGTGGTGTTGGACCCACTGAGACATTGGTGTTTGAGAAAATTGAGGTGCCCTCATGGTGCAGAGCTAGAGCCTGGCTGTTTCCTCACCTCAAGTAGCCTCAATCATTCCTCTCTGTCATTCATTCAAGTGGCCTCAATCGTTCCCCTCTGTCTTTCTATCACATAGATCTCCTGCAACCTTCAAGATAAAGTCAGAAGAGCATTGTCCACCGTATCCTCCGTGTTCATGGAGAAGTGCGATGGAAACCACTGATGGTGGAAAATGAAGTTGTGGATGCCTAGGTGAATTCTCCGTGTTGAATGCCACAGGGCCTTTGCTGAAGTTTCATATGCATGCAGATGTGACAGCAAAGAGAAAGCGGGGAACTTGCCGTGGTGGTTTTCAACCATCCAGGTAAGCAATGGGCTCGTGCGTAGATTGGGAACGGTTCAGAGAGCACGGCAGAAGAGCACAGCATAGGCATGCTTGAGGGGCTGGTAGAGTGGTGAAGGTTTCGGGGATGATGCTGTAGTGTAGGAATGATGAATCTGACATCGGGAGATGGCACCTGAGTGTTCTGCAGCTGAAGATGATACCCGAGAGGTCTGTACCTGACACGTGTGTGATGTGCACTGCCCTTCCTAGAGCAGCACTTGAATCTGAATCTCAGTGCATTCAAGTGCTGCTCTGGGCAGAGTATGGCTACACAATCGCATCATCTCTGGACCCCTGCGACCTGGAATTGTTGTTGGAGGTGGCGCGAATGGAGTTGGAGAAGAGCAAGTTGTCTGAGTTCCTCCATGAACGCTTGTCTGTCCCCACCCCGGGTCATCAGGCATTGGCTCTGTGGTGTCAGCATGGTTTATCCCCTTGCCTGGTTTTCGTAGCGGTTAGCAAGAAATGTTGAGGTAGACAAGTTGGAGCAGGCTCCTGTAAGTTTCTGGAGAAATGGAATTGAACAGCAGAGTGCAGTCGTGTGGATAGTAAGGTTTCCCGATTTGGAAGCACGATTAACCGTATTACAGATCATCTTTCAGAAGTTGCAGGGCAGGTGCAGCTAATGGCAGAGTCTCTGGGACAAGTAGGTGCCCTTGCAGCTGGTGTGCTTTGCTCGACCTAGCGGGGCACTGGAACATGGTTCTATGCTCTTCCAAGGCTTCGCGAGGTGGAGTGTGGTTCAACAGTGCCCCTATCTTTGGGTTTGTCCATCAAGTAAGTCTTAGGGCTGCTGCTGAGTCTTTGAATGTTTGAAATGTTCAGGTTCTTTCCTGGTCCACAGCAAATCTTTGACGGCGGCCTGGCACTCGGTATGGCTGGCACGCTCTTACTTGCTTACATTCATCCAGTGGGTCTGGTCGCAGATAGAGAGGTTTAAAGTTCCCGAAGTTGTGATGTTTGCCCAATGACTCCAAAGAGGAGTGGTTGCATTGCCATCCCTGGGTCCTTGTAGTGTGACAAACGTTTATAATTCAACTCAACTCAATGTAGGTGTGTCCTGCAGTGTAGAGTACAAGTGGTGTTGGACCCACTGAGACATTGGTGTTTGAGAAAATTGAGGTGCCCTCATGGTGCAGAGCTAGAGCCTGGCTGTTTCCTCACCTCAAGTAGCCTCAATCATTCCTCTCTGTCATTCATTCAAGTGGCCTCAATCGTTCCCCTCTGTCTTTCTATCACATAGATCTCCTGCAACCTTCAAGATAAAGTCAGAAGAGCATTGTCCACCGTATCCTCCGTGTTCATGGAGAAGTGCGATGGAAACCACTGATGGTGGAAAATGAAGTTGTGGATGCCTAGGTGAATTCTCCGTGTTGAATGCCACAGGGCCTTTGCTGAAGTTTCATATGCATGCAGATGTGACAGCAAAGAGAAAGCGGGGAACTTGCCGTGGTGGTTTTCAACCATCCAGGTAAGCAATGGGCTCGTGCGTAGATTGGGAACGGTTCAGAGAGCACGGCAGAAGAGCACAGCATAGGCATGCTTGAGGGGCTGGTAGAGTGGTGAAGGTTTCGGGGATGATGCTGTAGTGTAGGAATGATGAATCTGACATCGGGAGATGGCACCTGAGTGTTCTGCAGCTGAAGATGATACCCGAGAGGTCTGTACCTGACACGTGTGTGATGTGCACTGCCCTTCCTAGAGCAGCACTTGAATCTGAATCTCAGTGCATTCAAGTGCTGCTCTGGGCAGAGTATGGCTACACAATCGCATCATCTCTGGACCCCTGCGACCTGGAATTGTTGTTGGAGGTGGCGCGAATGGAGTTGGAGAAGAGCAAGTTGTCTGAGTTCCTCCATGAACGCTTGTCTGTCCCCACCCCGGGTCATCAGGCATTGGCTCTGTGGTGTCAGCATGGTTTATCCCCTTGCCTGGTTTTCGTAGCGGTTAGCAAGAAATGTTGAGGTAGACAAGTTGGAGCAGGCTCCTGTAAGTTTCTGGAGAAATGGAATTGAACAGCAGAGTGCAGTCGTGTGGATAGTAAGGTTTCCCGATTTGGAAGCACGATTAACCGTATTACAGATCATCTTTCAGAAGTTGCAGGGCAGGTGCAGCTAATGGCAGAGTCTCTGGGACAAGTAGGTGCCCTTGCAGCTGGTGTGCTTTGCTCGACCTAGCGGGGCACTGGAACATGGTTCTATGCTCTTCCAAGGCTTCGCGAGGTGGAGTGTGGTTCAACAGTGCCCCTATCTTTGGGTTTGTCCATCAAGTAAGTCTTAGGGCTGCTGCTGAGTCTTTGAATGTTTGAAATGTTCAGGTTCTTTCCTGGTCCACAGCAAATCTTTGACGGCGGCCTGGCACTCGGTATGGCTGGCACGCTCTTACTTGCTTACATTCATCCAGTGGGTCTGGTCGCAGATAGAGAGGTTTAAAGTTCCCGAAGTTGTGATGTTTGCCCAATGACTCCAAAGAGGAGTGGTTGCATTGCCATCCTGGGTCCTTGTAGTGTGACAAACGTTTATAATTCAACTCAACTCAATGTAGGTGTGTCCTGCAGTGTAGAGTACAAGTGGTGTTGGACCCACTGAGACATTGGTGTTTGAGAAAATTGAGGTGCCCTCATGGTGCAGAGCTAGAGCCTGGCTGTTTCCTCACCTCAAGTAGCCTCAATCATTCCTCTCTGTCATTCATTCAAGTGGCCTCAATCGTTCCCCTCTGTCTTTCTATCACATAGATCTCCTGCAACCTTCAAGATAAAGTCAGAAGAGCATTGTCCACCGTATCCTCCGTGTTCATGGAGAAGTGCGATGGAAACCACTGATGGTGGAAAATGAAGTTGTGGATGCCTAGGTGAATTCTCCGTGTTGAATGCCACAGGGCCTTTGCTGAAGTTTCATATGCATGCAGATGTGACAGCAAAGAGAAAGCGGGGAACTTGCCGTGGTGGTTTTCAACCATCCAGGTAAGCAATGGGCTCGTGCGTAGATTGGGAACGGTTCAGAGAGCACGGCAGAAGAGCACAGCATAGGCATGCTTGAGGGGCTGGTAGAGTGGTGAAGGTTTCGGGGATGATGCTGTAGTGTAGGAATGATGAATCTGACATCGGGAGATGGCACCTGAGTGTTCTGCAGCTGAAGATGATACCCGAGAGGTCTGTACCTGACACGTGTGTGATGTGCACTGCCCTTCCTAGAGCAGCACTTGAATCTGAATCTCAGTGCATTCAAGTGCTGCTCTGGGCAGAGTATGGCTACACAATCGCATCATCTCTGGACCCCTGCGACCTGGAATTGTTGTTGGAGGTGGCGCGAATGGAGTTGGAGAAGAGCAAGTTGTCTGAGTTCCTCCATGAACGCTTGTCTGTCCCCACCCCGGGTCATCAGGCATTGGCTCTGTGGTGTCAGCATGGTTTATCCCCTTGCCTGGTTTTCGTAGCGGTTAGCAAGAAATGTTGAGGTAGACAAGTTGGAGCAGGCTCCTGTAAGTTTCTGGAGAAATGGAATTGAACAGCAGAGTGCAGTCGTGTGGATAGTAAGGTTTCCCGATTTGGAAGCACGATTAACCGTATTACAGATCATCTTTCAGAAGTTGCAGGGCAGGTGCAGCTAATGGCAGAGTCTCTGGGACAAGTAGGTGCCCTTGCAGCTGGTGTGCTTTGCTCGACCTAGCGGGGCACTGGAACATGGTTCTATGCTCTTCCAAGGCTTCGCGAGGTGGAGTGTGGTTCAACAGTGCCCCTATCTTTGGGTTTGTCCATCAAGTAAGTCTTAGGGCTGCTGCTGAGTCTTTGAATGTTTGAAATGTTCAGGTTCTTTCCTGGTCCACAGCAAATCTTTGACGGCGGCCTGGCACTCGGTATGGCTGGCACGCTCTTACTTGCTTACATTCATCCAGTGGGTCTGGTCGCAGATAGAGAGGTTTAAAGTTCCCGAAGTTGTGATGTTTGCCCAATGACTCCAAAGAGGAGTGGTTGCATTGCCATCCCTGGGTCCTTGTAGTGTGACAAACGTTTATAATTCAACTCAACTCAATGTAGGTGTGTCCTGCAGTGTAGAGTACAAGTGGTGTTGGACCCACTGAGACATTGGTGTTTGAGAAAATTGAGGTGCCCTCATGGTGCAGAGCTAGAGCCTGGCTGTTTCCTCACCTCAAGTAGCCTCAATCATTCCTCTCTGTCATTCATTCAAGTGGCCTCAATCGTTCCCCTCTGTCTTTCTATCACATAGATCTCCTGCAACCTTCAAGATAAAGTCAGAAGAGCATTGTCCACCGTATCCTCCGTGTTCATGGAGAAGTGCGATGGAAACCACTGATGGTGGAAAATGAAGTTGTGGATGCCTAGGTGAATTCTCCGTGTTGAATGCCACAGGGCCTTTGCTGAAGTTTCATATGCATGCAGATGTGACAGCAAAGAGAAAGCGGGGAACTTGCCGTGGTGGTTTTCAACCATCCAGGTAAGCAATGGGCTCGTGCGTAGATTGGGAACGGTTCAGAGAGCACGGCAGAAGAGCACAGCATAGGCATGCTTGAGGGGCTGGTAGAGTGGTGAAGGTTTCGGGGATGATGCTGTAGTGTAGGAATGATGAATCTGACATCGGGAGATGGCACCTGAGTGTTCTGCAGCTGAAGATGATACCCGAGAGGTCTGTACCTGACACGTGTGTGATGTGCACTGCCCTTCCTAGAGCAGCACTTGAATCTGAATCTCAGTGCATTCAAGTGCTGCTCTGGGCAGAGTATGGCTACACAATCGCATCATCTCTGGACCCCTGCGACCTGGAATTGTTGTTGGAGGTGGCGCGAATGGAGTTGGAGAAGAGCAAGTTGTCTGAGTTCCTCCATGAACGCTTGTCTGTCCCCACCCCGGGTCATCAGGCATTGGCTCTGTGGTGTCAGCATGGTTTATCCCCTTGCCTGGTTTTCGTAGCGGTTAGCAAGAAATGTTGAGGTAGACAAGTTGGAGCAGGCTCCTGTAAGTTTCTGGAGAAATGGAATTGAACAGCAGAGTGCAGTCGTGTGGATAGTAAGGTTTCCCGATTTGGAAGCACGATTAACCGTATTACAGATCATCTTTCAGAAGTTGCAGGGCAGGTGCAGCTAATGGCAGAGTCTCTGGGACAAGTAGGTGCCCTTGCAGCTGGTGTGCTTTGCTCGACCTAGCGGGGCACTGGAACATGGTTCTATGCTCTTCCAAGGCTTCGCGAGGTGGAGTGTGGTTCAACAGTGCCCCTATCTTTGGGTTTGTCCATCAAGTAAGTCTTAGGGCTGCTGCTGAGTCTTTGAATGTTTGAAATGTTCAGGTTCTTTCCTGGTCCACAGCAAATCTTTGACGGCGGCCTGGCACTCGGTATGGCTGGCACGCTCTTACTTGCTTACATTCATCCAGTGGGTCTGGTCGCAGATAGAGAGGTTTAAAGTTCCCGAAGTTGTGATGTTTGCCCAATGACTCCAAAGAGGAGTGGTTGCATTGCCATCCCTGGGTCCTTGTAGTGTGACAAACGTTTATAATTCAACTCAACTCAATGTAGGTGTGTCCTGCAGTGTAGAGTACAAGTGGTGTTGGACCCACTGAGACATTGGTGTTTGAGAAAATTGAGGTGCCCTCATGGTGCAGAGCTAGAGCCTGGCTGTTTCCTCACCTCAAGTAGCCTCAATCATTCCTCTCTGTCATTCATTCAAGTGGCCTCAATCGTTCCCCTCTGTCTTTCTATCACATAGATCTCCTGCAACCTTCAAGATAAAGTCAGAAGAGCATTGTCCACCGTATCCTCCGTGTTCATGGAGAAGTGCGATGGAAACCACTGATGGTGGAAAATGAAGTTGTGGATGCCTAGGTGAATTCTCCGTGTTGAATGCCACAGGGCCTTTGCTGAAGTTTCATATGCATGCAGATGTGACAGCAAAGAGAAAGCGGGGAACTTGCCGTGGTGGTTTTCAACCATCCAGGTAAGCAATGGGCTCGTGCGTAGATTGGGAACGGTTCAGAGAGCACGGCAGAAGAGCACAGCATAGGCATGCTTGAGGGGCTGGTAGAGTGGTGAAGGTTTCGGGGATGATGCTGTAGTGTAGGAATGATGAATCTGACATCGGGAGATGGCACCTGAGTGTTCTGCAGCTGAAGATGATACCCGAGAGGTCTGTACCTGACACGTGTGTGATGTGCACTGCCCTTCCTAGAGCAGCACTTGAATCTGAATCTCAGTGCATTCAAGTGCTGCTCTGGGCAGAGTATGGCTACACAATCGCATCATCTCTGGACCCCTGCGACCTGGAATTGTTGTTGGAGGTGGCGCGAATGGAGTTGGAGAAGAGCAAGTTGTCTGAGTTCCTCCATGAACGCTTGTCTGTCCCCACCCCGGGTCATCAGGCATTGGCTCTGTGGTGTCAGCATGGTTTATCCCCTTGCCTGGTTTTCGTAGCGGTTAGCAAGAAATGTTGAGGTAGACAAGTTGGAGCAGGCTCCTGTAAGTTTCTGGAGAAATGGAATTGAACAGCAGAGTGCAGTCGTGTGGATAGTAAGGTTTCCCGATTTGGAAGCACGATTAACCGTATTACAGATCATCTTTCAGAAGTTGCAGGGCAGGTGCAGCTAATGGCAGAGTCTCTGGGACAAGTAGGTGCCCTTGCAGCTGGTGTGCTTTGCTCGACCTAGCGGGGCACTGGAACATGGTTCTATGCTCTTCCAAGGCTTCGCGAGGTGGAGTGTGGTTCAACAGTGCCCCTATCTTTGGGTTTGTCCATCAAGTAAGTCTTAGGGCTGCTGCTGAGTCTTTGAATGTTTGAAATGTTCAGGTTCTTTCCTGGTCCACAGCAAATCTTTGACGGCGGCCTGGCACTCGGTATGGCTGGCACGCTCTTACTTGCTTACATTCATCCAGTGGGTCTGGTCGCAGATAGAGAGGTTTAAAGTTCCCGAAGTTGTGATGTTTGCCCAATGACTCCAAAGAGGAGTGGTTGCATTGCCATCCCTGGGTCCTTGTAGTGTGACAAACGTTTATAATTCAACTCAACTCAATGTAGGTGTGTCCTGCAGTGTAGAGTACAAGTGGTGTTGGACCCACTGAGACATTGGTGTTTGAGAAAATTGAGGTGCCCTCATGGTGCAGAGCTAGAGCCTGGCTGTTTCCTCACCTCAAGTAGCCTCAATCATTCCTCTCTGTCATTCATTCAAGTGGCCTCAATCGTTCCCCTCTGTCTTTCTATCACATAGATCTCCTGCAACCTTCAAGATAAAGTCAGAAGAGCATTGTCCACCGTATCCTCCGTGTTCATGGAGAAGTGCGATGGAAACCACTGATGGTGGAAAATGAAGTTGTGGATGCCTAGGTGAATTCTCCGTGTTGAATGCCACAGGGCCTTTGCTGAAGTTTCATATGCATGCAGATGTGACAGCAAAGAGAAAGCGGGGAACTTGCCGTGGTGGTTTTCAACCATCCAGGTAAGCAATGGGCTCGTGCGTAGATTGGGAACGGTTCAGAGAGCACGGCAGAAGAGCACAGCATAGGCATGCTTGAGGGGCTGGTAGAGTGGTGAAGGTTTCGGGGATGATGCTGTAGTGTAGGAATGATGAATCTGACATCGGGAGATGGCACCTGAGTGTTCTGCAGCTGAAGATGATACCCGAGAGGTCTGTACCTGACACGTGTGTGATGTGCACTGCCCTTCCTAGAGCAGCACTTGAATCTGAATCTCAGTGCATTCAAGTGCTGCTCTGGGCAGAGTATGGCTACACAATCGCATCATCTCTGGACCCCTGCGACCTGGAATTGTTGTTGGAGGTGGCGCGAATGGAGTTGGAGAAGAGCAAGTTGTCTGAGTTCCTCCATGAACGCTTGTCTGTCCCCACCCCGGGTCATCAGGCATTGGCTCTGTGGTGTCAGCATGGTTTATCCCCTTGCCTGGTTTTCGTAGCAGTTAGCAAGAAATGTTGAGGTAGACAAGTTGGAGCAGGCTCCTGTAAGTTTCTGGAGAAATGGAATTGAACAGCAGAGTGCAGTCGTGTGGATAGTAAGGTTTCCCGATTTGGAAGCACGATTAACCGTATTACAGATCATCTTTCAGAAGTTGCAGGGCAGGTGCAGCTAATGGCAGAGTCTCTGGGACAAGTAGGTGCCCTTGCAGCTGGTGTGCTTTGCTCGACCTAGCGGGGCACTGGAACATGGTTCTATGCTCTTCCAAGGCTTCGCGAGGTGGAGTGTGGTTCAACAGTGCCCCTATCTTTGGGTTTGTCCATCAAGTAAGTCTTAGGGCTGCTGCTGAGTCTTTGAATGTTTGAAATGTTCAGGTTCTTTCCTGGTCCACAGCAAATCTTTGACGGCGGCCTGGCACTCGGTATGGCTGGCACGCTCTTACTTGCTTACATTCATCCAGTGGGTCTGGTCGCAGATAGAGAGGTTTAAAGTTCCCGAAGTTGTGATGTTTGCCCAATGACTCCAAAGAGGAGTGGTTGCATTGCCATCCCTGGGTCCTTGTAGTGTGACAAACGTTTATAATTCAACTCAACTCAATGTAGGTGTGTCCTGCAGTGTAGAGTACAAGTGGTGTTGGACCCACTGAGACATTGGTGTTTGAGAAAATTGAGGTGCCCTCATGGTGCAGAGCTAGAGCCTGGCTGTTTCCTCACCTCAAGTAGCCTCAATCATTCCTCTCTGTCATTCATTCAAGTGGCCTCAATCGTTCCCCTCTGTCTTTCTATCACATAGATCTCCTGCAACCTTCAAGATAAAGTCAGAAGAGCATTGTCCACCGTATCCTCCGTGTTCATGGAGAAGTGCGATGGAAACCACTGATGGTGGAAAATGAAGTTGTGGATGCCTAGGTGAATTCTCCGTGTTGAATGCCACAGGGCCTTTGCTGAAGTTTCATATGCATGCAGATGTGACAGCAAAGAGAAAGCGGGGAACTTGCCGTGGTGGTTTTCAACCATCCAGGTAAGCAATGGGCTCGTGCGTAGATTGGGAACGGTTCAGAGAGCACGGCAGAAGAGCACAGCATAGGCATGCTTGAGGGGCTGGTAGAGTGGTGAAGGTTTCGGGGATGATGCTGTAGTGTAGGAATGATGAATCTGACATCGGGAGATGGCACCTGAGTGTTCTGCAGCTGAAGATGATACCCGAGAGGTCTGTACCTGACACGTGTGTGATGTGCACTGCCCTTCCTAGAGCAGCACTTGAATCTGAATCTCAGTGCATTCAAGTGCTGCTCTGGGCAGAGTATGGCTACACAATCGCATCATCTCTGGACCCCTGCGACCTGGAATTGTTGTTGGAGGTGGCGCGAATGGAGTTGGAGAAGAGCAAGTTGTCTGAGTTCCTCCATGAACGCTTGTCTGTCCCCACCCCGGGTCATCAGGCATTGGCTCTGTGGTGTCAGCATGGTTTATCCCCTTGCCTGGTTTTCGTAGCAGTTAGCAAGAAATGTTGAGGTAGACAAGTTGGAGCAGGCTCCTGTAAGTTTCTGGAGAAATGGAATTGAACAGCAGAGTGCAGTCGTGTGGATAGTAAGGTTTCCCGATTTGGAAGCACGATTAACCGTATTACAGATCATCTTTCAGAAGTTGCAGGGCAGGTGCAGCTAATGGCAGAGTCTCTGGGACAAGTAGGTGCCCTTGCAGCTGGTGTGCTTTGCTCGACCTAGCGGGGCACTGGAACATGGTTCTATGCTCTTCCAAGGCTTCGCGAGGTGGAGTGTGGTTCAACAGTGCCCCTATCTTTGGGTTTGTCCATCAAGTAAGTCTTAGGGCTGCTGCTGAGTCTTTGAATGTTTGAAATGTTCAGGTTCTTTCCTGGTCCACAGCAAATCTTTGACGGCGGCCTGGCACTCGGTATGGCTGGCACGCTCTTACTTGCTTACATTCATCCAGTGGGTCTGGTCGCAGATAGAGAGGTTTAAAGTTCCCGAAGTTGTGATGTTTGCCCAATGACTCCAAAGAGGAGTGGTTGCATTGCCATCCCTGGGTCCTTGTAGTGTGACAAACGTTTATAATTCAACTCAACTCAATGTAGGTGTGTCCTGCAGTGTAGAGTACAAGTGGTGTTGGACCCACTGAGACATTGGTGTTTGAGAAAATTGAGGTGCCCTCATGGTGCAGAGCTAGAGCCTGGCTGTTTCCTCACCTCAAGTAGCCTCAATCATTCCTCTCTGTCATTCATTCAAGTGGCCTCAATCGTTCCCCTCTGTCTTTCTATCACATAGATCTCCTGCAACCTTCAAGATAAAGTCAGAAGAGCATTGTCCACCGTATCCTCCGTGTTCATGGAGAAGTGCGATGGAAACCACTGATGGTGGAAAATGAAGTTGTGGATGCCTAGGTGAATTCTCCGTGTTGAATGCCACAGGGCCTTTGCTGAAGTTTCATATGCATGCAGATGTGACAGCAAAGAGAAAGCGGGGAACTTGCCGTGGTGGTTTTCAACCATCCAGGTAAGCAATGGGCTCGTGCGTAGATTGGGAACGGTTCAGAGAGCACGGCAGAAGAGCACAGCATAGGCATGCTTGAGGGGCTGGTAGAGTGGTGAAGGTTTCGGGGATGATGCTGTAGTGTAGGAATGATGAATCTGACATCGGGAGATGGCACCTGAGTGTTCTGCAGCTGAAGATGATACCCGAGAGGTCTGTACCTGACACGTGTGTGATGTGCACTGCCCTTCCTAGAGCAGCACTTGAATCTGAATCTCAGTGCATTCAAGTGCTGCTCTGGGCAGAGTATGGCTACACAATCGCATCATCTGTGGACCCCTGCGACCTGGAATTGTTGTTGGAGGTGGCGCGAATGGAGTTGGAGAAGAGCAAGTTGTCTGAGTTCCTCCATGAACGCTTGTCTGTCCCCACCCCGGGTCATCAGGCATTGGCTCTGTGGTGTCAGCATGGTTTATCCCCTTGCCTGGTTTTCGTAGCAGTTAGCAAGAAATGTTGAGGTAGACAAGTTGGAGCAGGCTCCTGTAAGTTTCTGGAGAAATGGAATTGAACAGCAGAGTGCAGTCGTGTGGATAGTAAGGTTTCCCGATTTGGAAGCACGATTAACCGTATTACAGATCATCTTTCAGAAGTTGCAGGGCAGGTGCAGCTAATGGCAGAGTCTCTGGGACAAGTAGGTGCCCTTGCAGCTGGTGTGCTTTGCTCGACCTAGCGGGGCACTGGAACATGGTTCTATGCTCTTCCAAGGCTTCGCGAGGTGGAGTGTGGTTCAACAGTGCCCCTATCTTTGGGTTTGTCCATCAAGTAAGTCTTAGGGCTGCTGCTGAGTCTTTGAATGTTTGAAATGTTCAGGTTCTTTCCTGGTCCACAGCAAATCTTTGACGGCGGCCTGGCACTCGGTATGGCTGGCACGCTCTTACTTGCTTACATTCATCCAGTGGGTCTGGTCGCAGATAGAGAGGTTTAAAGTTCCCGAAGTTGTGATGTTTGCCCAATGACTCCAAAGAGGAGTGGTTGCATTGCCATCCCTGGGTCCTTGTAGTGTGACAAACGTTTATAATTCAACTCAACTCAATGTAGGTGTGTCCTGCAGTGTAGAGTACAAGTGGTGTTGGACCCACTGAGACATTGGTGTTTGAGAAAATTGAGGTGCCCTCATGGTGCAGAGCTAGAGCCTGGCTGTTTCCTCACCTCAAGTAGCCTCAATCATTCCTCTCTGTCATTCATTCAAGTGGCCTCAATCGTTCCCCTCTGTCTTTCTATCACATAGATCTCCTGCAACCTTCAAGATAAAGTCAGAAGAGCATTGTCCACCGTATCCTCCGTGTTCATGGAGAAGTGCGATGGAAACCACTGATGGTGGAAAATGAAGTTGTGGATGCCTAGGTGAATTCTCCGTGTTGAATGCCACAGGGCCTTTGCTGAAGTTTCATATGCATGCAGATGTGACAGCAAAGAGAAAGCGGGGAACTTGCCGTGGTGGTTTTCAACCATCCAGGTAAGCAATGGGCTCGTGCGTAGATTGGGAACGGTTCAGAGAGCACGGCAGAAGAGCACAGCATAGGCATGCTTGAGGGGCTGGTAGAGTGGTGAAGGTTTCGGGGATGATGCTGTAGTGTAGGAATGATGAATCTGACATCGGGAGATGGCACCTGAGTGTTCTGCAGCTGAAGATGATACCCGAGAGGTCTGTACCTGACACGTGTGTGATGTGCACTGCCCTTCCTAGAGCAGCACTTGAATCTGAATCTCAGTGCATTCAAGTGCTGCTCTGGGCAGAGTATGGCTACACAATCGCATCATCTCTGGACCCCTGCGACCTGGAATTGTTGTTGGAGGTGGCGCGAATGGAGTTGGAGAAGAGCAAGTTGTCTGAGTTCCTCCATGAACGCTTGTCTGTCCCCACCCCGGGTCATCAGGCATTGGCTCTGTGGTGTCAGCATGGTTTATCCCCTTGCCTGGTTTTCGTAGCGGTTAGCAAGAAATGTTGAGGTAGACAAGTTGGAGCAGGCTCCTGTAAGTTTCTGGAGAAATGGAATTGAACAGCAGAGTGCAGTCGTGTGGATAGTAAGGTTTCCCGATTTGGAAGCACGATTAACCGTATTACAGATCATCTTTCAGAAGTTGCAGGGCAGGTGCAGCTAATGGCAGAGTCTCTGGGACAAGTAGGTGCCCTTGCAGCTGGTGTGCTTTGCTCGACCTAGCGGGGCACTGGAACATGGTTCTATGCTCTTCCAAGGCTTCGCGAGGTGGAGTGTGGTTCAACAGTGCCCCTATCTTTGGGTTTGTCCATCAAGTAAGTCTTAGGGCTGCTGCTGAGTCTTTGAATGTTTGAAATGTTCAGGTTCTTTCCTGGTCCACAGCAAATCTTTGACGGCGGCCTGGCACTCGGTATGGCTGGCACGCTCTTACTTGCTTACATTCATCCAGTGGGTCTGGTCGCAGATAGAGAGGTTTAAAGTTCCCGAAGTTGTGATGTTTGCCCAATGACTCCAAAGAGGAGTGGTTGCATTGCCATCCCTGGGTCCTTGTAGTGTGACAAACGTTTATAATTCAACTCAACTCAATGTAGGTGTGTCCTGCAGTGTAGAGTACAAGTGGTGTTGGACCCACTGAGACATTGGTGTTTGAGAAAATTGAGGTGCCCTCATGGTGCAGAGCTAGAGCCTGGCTGTTTCCTCACCTCAAGTAGCCTCAATCATTCCTCTCTGTCATTCATTCAAGTGGCCTCAATCGTTCCCCTCTGTCTTTCTATCACATAGATCTCCTGCAACCTTCAAGATAAAGTCAGAAGAGCATTGTCCACCGTATCCTCCGTGTTCATGGAGAAGTGCGATGGAAACCACTGATGGTGGAAAATGAAGTTGTGGATGCCTAGGTGAATTCTCCGTGTTGAATGCCACAGGGCCTTTGCTGAAGTTTCATATGCATGCAGATGTGACAGCAAAGAGAAAGCGGGGAACTTGCCGTGGTGGTTTTCAACCATCCAGGTAAGCAATGGGCTCGTGCGTAGATTGGGAACGGTTCAGAGAGCACGGCAGAAGAGCACAGCATAGGCATGCTTGAGGGGCTGGTAGAGTGGTGAAGGTTTCGGGGATGATGCTGTAGTGTAGGAATGATGAATCTGACATCGGGAGATGGCACCTGAGTGTTCTGCAGCTGAAGATGATACCCGAGAGGTCTGTACCTGACACGTGTGTGATGTGCACTGCCCTTCCTAGAGCAGCACTTGAATCTGAATCTCAGTGCATTCAAGTGCTGCTCTGGGCAGAGTATGGCTACACAATCGCATCATCTCTGGACCCCTGCGACCTGGAATTGTTGTTGGAGGTGGCGCGAATGGAGTTGGAGAAGAGCAAGTTGTCTGAGTTCCTCCATGAACGCTTGTCTGTCCCCACCCCGGGTCATCAGGCATTGGCTCTGTGGTGTCAGCATGGTTTATCCCCTTGCCTGGTTTTCGTAGCAGTTAGCAAGAAATGTTGAGGTAGACAAGTTGGAGCAGGCTCCTGTAAGTTTCTGGAGAAATGGAATTGAACAGCAGAGTGCAGTCGTGTGGATAGTAAGGTTTCCCGATTTGGAAGCACGATTAACCGTATTACAGATCATCTTTCAGAAGTTGCAGGGCAGGTGCAGCTAATGGCAGAGTCTCTGGGACAAGTAGGTGCCCTTGCAGCTGGTGTGCTTTGCTCGACCTAGCGGGGCACTGGAACATGGTTCTATGCTCTTCCAAGGCTTCGCGAGGTGGAGTGTGGTTCAACAGTGCCCCTATCTTTGGGTTTGTCCATCAAGTAAGTCTTAGGGCTGCTGCTGAGTCTTTGAATGTTTGAAATGTTCAGGTTCTTTCCTGGTCCACAGCAAATCTTTGACGGCGGCCTGGCACTCGGTATGGCTGGCACGCTCTTACTTGCTTACATTCATCCAGTGGGTCTGGTCGCAGATAGAGAGGTTTAAAGTTCCCGAAGTTGTGATGTTTGCCCAATGACTCCAAAGAGGAGTGGTTGCATTGCCATCCCTGGGTCCTTGTAGTGTGACAAACGTTTATAATTCAACTCAACTCAATGTAGGTGTGTCCTGCAGTGTAGAGTACAAGTGGTGTTGGACCCACTGAGACATTGGTGTTTGAGAAAATTGAGGTGCCCTCATGGTGCAGAGCTAGAGCCTGGCTGTTTCCTCACCTCAAGTAGCCTCAATCATTCCTCTCTGTCATTCATTCAAGTGGCCTCAATCGTTCCCCTCTGTCTTTCTATCACATAGATCTCCTGCAACCTTCAAGATAAAGTCAGAAGAGCATTGTCCACCGTATCCTCCGTGTTCATGGAGAAGTGCGATGGAAACCACTGATGGTGGAAAATGAAGTTGTGGATGCCTAGGTGAATTCTCCGTGTTGAATGCCACAGGGCCTTTGCTGAAGTTTCATATGCATGCAGATGTGACAGCAAAGAGAAAGCGGGGAACTTGCCGTGGTGGTTTTCAACCATCCAGGTAAGCAATGGGCTCGTGCGTAGATTGGGAACGGTTCAGAGAGCACGGCAGAAGAGCACAGCATAGGCATGCTTGAGGGGCTGGTAGAGTGGTGAAGGTTTCGGGGATGATGCTGTAGTGTAGGAATGATGAATCTGACATCGGGAGATGGCACCTGAGTGTTCTGCAGCTGAAGATGATACCCGAGAGGTCTGTACCTGACACGTGTGTGATGTGCACTGCCCTTCCTAGAGCAGCACTTGAATCTGAATCTCAGTGCATTCAAGTGCTGCTCTGGGCAGAGTATGGCTACACAATCGCATCATCTCTGGACCCCTGCGACCTGGAATTGTTGTTGGAGGTGGCGCGAATGGAGTTGGAGAAGAGCAAGTTGTCTGAGTTCCTCCATGAACGCTTGTCTGTCCCCACCCCGGGTCATCAGGCATTGGCTCTGTGGTGTCAGCATGGTTTATCCCCTTGCCTGGTTTTCGTAGCGGTTAGCAAGAAATGTTGAGGTAGACAAGTTGGAGCAGGCTCCTGTAAGTTTCTGGAGAAATGGAATTGAACAGCAGAGTGCAGTCGTGTGGATAGTAAGGTTTCCCGATTTGGAAGCACGATTAACCGTATTACAGATCATCTTTCAGAAGTTGCAGGGCAGGTGCAGCTAATGGCAGAGTCTCTGGGACAAGTAGGTGCCCTTGCAGCTGGTGTGCTTTGCTCGACCTAGCGGGGCACTGGAACATGGTTCTATGCTCTTCCAAGGCTTCGCGAGGTGGAGTGTGGTTCAACAGTGCCCCTATCTTTGGGTTTGTCCATCAAGTAAGTCTTAGGGCTGCTGCTGAGTCTTTGAATGTTTGAAATGTTCAGGTTCTTTCCTGGTCCACAGCAAATCTTTGACGGCGGCCTGGCACTCGGTATGGCTGGCACGCTCTTACTTGCTTACATTCATCCAGTGGGTCTGGTCGCAGATAGAGAGGTTTAAAGTTCCCGAAGTTGTGATGTTTGCCCAATGACTCCAAAGAGGAGTGGTTGCATTGCCATCCCTGGGTCCTTGTAGTGTGACAAACGTTTATAATTCAACTCAACTCAATGTAGGTGTGTCCTGCAGTGTAGAGTACAAGTGGTGTTGGACCCACTGAGACATTGGTGTTTGAGAAAATTGAGGTGCCCTCATGGTGCAGAGCTAGAGCCTGGCTGTTTCCTCACCTCAAGTAGCCTCAATCATTCCTCTCTGTCATTCATTCAAGTGGCCTCAATCGTTCCCCTCTGTCTTTCTATCACATAGATCTCCTGCAACCTTCAAGATAAAGTCAGAAGAGCATTGTCCACCGTATCCTCCGTGTTCATGGAGAAGTGCGATGGAAACCACTGATGGTGGAAAATGAAGTTGTGGATGCCTAGGTGAATTCTCCGTGTTGAATGCCACAGGGCCTTTGCTGAAGTTTCATATGCATGCAGATGTGACAGCAAAGAGAAAGCGGGGAACTTGCCGTGGTGGTTTTCAACCATCCAGGTAAGCAATGGGCTCGTGCGTAGATTGGGAACGGTTCAGAGAGCACGGCAGAAGAGCACAGCATAGGCATGCTTGAGGGGCTGGTAGAGTGGTGAAGGTTTCGGGGATGATGCTGTAGTGTAGGAATGATGAATCTGACATCGGGAGATGGCACCTGAGTGTTCTGCAGCTGAAGATGATACCCGAGAGGTCTGTACCTGACACGTGTGTGATGTGCACTGCCCTTCCTAGAGCAGCACTTGAATCTGAATCTCAGTGCATTCAAGTGCTGCTCTGGGCAGAGTATGGCTACACAATCGCATCATCTCTGGACCCCTGCGACCTGGAATTGTTGTTGGAGGTGGCGCGAATGGAGTTGGAGAAGAGCAAGTTGTCTGAGTTCCTCCATGAACGCTTGTCTGTCCCCACCCCGGGTCATCAGGCATTGGCTCTGTGGTGTCAGCATGGTTTATCCCCTTGCCTGGTTTTCGTAGCAGTTAGCAAGAAATGTTGAGGTAGACAAGTTGGAGCAGGCTCCTGTAAGTTTCTGGAGAAATGGAATTGAACAGCAGAGTGCAGTCGTGTGGATAGTAAGGTTTCCCGATTTGGAAGCACGATTAACCGTATTACAGATCATCTTTCAGAAGTTGCAGGGCAGGTGCAGCTAATGGCAGAGTCTCTGGGACAAGTAGGTGCCCTTGCAGCTGGTGTGCTTTGCTCGACCTAGCGGGGCACTGGAACATGGTTCTATGCTCTTCCAAGGCTTCGCGAGGTGGAGTGTGGTTCAACAGTGCCCCTATCTTTGGGTTTGTCCATCAAGTAAGTCTTAGGGCTGCTGCTGAGTCTTTGAATGTTTGAAATGTTCAGGTTCTTTCCTGGTCCACAGCAAATCTTTGACGGCGGCCTGGCACTCGGTATGGCTGGCACGCTCTTACTTGCTTACATTCATCCAGTGGGTCTGGTCGCAGATAGAGAGGTTTAAAGTTCCCGAAGTTGTGATGTTTGCCCAATGACTCCAAAGAGGAGTGGTTGCATTGCCATCCCTGGGTCCTTGTAGTGTGACAAACGTTTATAATTCAACTCAACTCAATGTAGGTGTGTCCTGCAGTGTAGAGTACAAGTGGTGTTGGACCCACTGAGACATTGGTGTTTGAGAAAATTGAGGTGCCCTCATGGTGCAGAGCTAGAGCCTGGCTGTTTCCTCACCTCAAGTAGCCTCAATCATTCCTCTCTGTCATTCATTCAAGTGGCCTCAATCGTTCCCCTCTGTCTTTCTATCACATAGATCTCCTGCAACCTTCAAGATAAAGTCAGAAGAGCATTGTCCACCGTATCCTCCGTGTTCATGGAGAAGTGCGATGGAAACCACTGATGGTGGAAAATGAAGTTGTGGATGCCTAGGTGAATTCTCCGTGTTGAATGCCACAGGGCCTTTGCTGAAGTTTCATATGCATGCAGATGTGACAGCAAAGAGAAAGCGGGGAACTTGCCGTGGTGGTTTTCAACCATCCAGGTAAGCAATGGGCTCGTGCGTAGATTGGGAACGGTTCAGAGAGCACGGCAGAAGAGCACAGCATAGGCATGCTTGAGGGGCTGGTAGAGTGGTGAAGGTTTCGGGGATGATGCTGTAGTGTAGGAATGATGAATCTGACATCGGGAGATGGCACCTGAGTGTTCTGCAGCTGAAGATGATACCCGAGAGGTCTGTACCTGACACGTGTGTGATGTGCACTGCCCTTCCTAGAGCAGCACTTGAATCTGAATCTCAGTGCATTCAAGTGCTGCTCTGGGCAGAGTATGGCTACACAATCGCATCATCTCTGGACCCCTGCGACCTGGAATTGTTGTTGGAGGTGGCGCGAATGGAGTTGGAGAAGAGCAAGTTGTCTGAGTTCCTCCATGAACGCTTGTCTGTCCCCACCCCGGGTCATCAGGCATTGGCTCTGTGGTGTCAGCATGGTTTATCCCCTTGCCTGGTTTTCGTAGCGGTTAGCAAGAAATGTTGAGGTAGACAAGTTGGAGCAGGCTCCTGTAAGTTTCTGGAGAAATGGAATTGAACAGCAGAGTGCAGTCGTGTGGATAGTAAGGTTTCCCGATTTGGAAGCACGATTAACCGTATTACAGATCATCTTTCAGAAGTTGCAGGGCAGGTGCAGCTAATGGCAGAGTCTCTGGGACAAGTAGGTGCCCTTGCAGCTGGTGTGCTTTGCTCGACCTAGCGGGGCACTGGAACATGGTTCTATGCTCTTCCAAGGCTTCGCGAGGTGGAGTGTGGTTCAACAGTGCCCCTATCTTTGGGTTTGTCCATCAAGTAAGTCTTAGGGCTGCTGCTGAGTCTTTGAATGTTTGAAATGTTCAGGTTCTTTCCTGGTCCACAGCAAATCTTTGACGGCGGCCTGGCACTCGGTATGGCTGGCACGCTCTTACTTGCTTACATTCATCCAGTGGGTCTGGTCGCAGATAGAGAGGTTTAAAGTTCCCGAAGTTGTGATGTTTGCCCAATGACTCCAAAGAGGAGTGGTTGCATTGCCATCCCTGGGTCCTTGTAGTGTGACAAACGTTTATAATTCAACTCAACTCAATGTAGGTGTGTCCTGCAGTGTAGAGTACAAGTGGTGTTGGACCCACTGAGACATTGGTGTTTGAGAAAATTGAGGTGCCCTCATGGTGCAGAGCTAGAGCCTGGCTGTTTCCTCACCTCAAGTAGCCTCAATCATTCCTCTCTGTCATTCATTCAAGTGGCCTCAATCGTTCCCCTCTGTCTTTCTATCACATAGATCTCCTGCAACCTTCAAGATAAAGTCAGAAGAGCATTGTCCACCGTATCCTCCGTGTTCATGGAGAAGTGCGATGGAAACCACTGATGGTGGAAAATGAAGTTGTGGATGCCTAGGTGAATTCTCCGTGTTGAATGCCACAGGGCCTTTGCTGAAGTTTCATATGCATGCAGATGTGACAGCAAAGAGAAAGCGGGGAACTTGCCGTGGTGGTTTTCAACCATCCAGGTAAGCAATGGGCTCGTGCGTAGATTGGGAACGGTTCAGAGAGCACGGCAGAAGAGCACAGCATAGGCATGCTTGAGGGGCTGGTAGAGTGGTGAAGGTTTCGGGGATGATGCTGTAGTGTAGGAATGATGAATCTGACATCGGGAGATGGCACCTGAGTGTTCTGCAGCTGAAGATGATACCCGAGAGGTCTGTACCTGACACGTGTGTGATGTGCACTGCCCTTCCTAGAGCAGCACTTGAATCTGAATCTCAGTGCATTCAAGTGCTGCTCTGGGCAGAGTATGGCTACACAATCGCATCATCTCTGGACCCCTGCGACCTGGAATTGTTGTTGGAGGTGGCGCGAATGGAGTTGGAGAAGAGCAAGTTGTCTGAGTTCCTCCATGAACGCTTGTCTGTCCCCACCCCGGGTCATCAGGCATTGGCTCTGTGGTGTCAGCATGGTTTATCCCCTTGCCTGGTTTTCGTAGCAGTTAGCAAGAAATGTTGAGGTAGACAAGTTGGAGCAGGCTCCTGTAAGTTTCTGGAGAAATGGAATTGAACAGCAGAGTGCAGTCGTGTGGATAGTAAGGTTTCCCGATTTGGAAGCACGATTAACCGTATTACAGATCATCTTTCAGAAGTTGCAGGGCAGGTGCAGCTAATGGCAGAGTCTCTGGGACAAGTAGGTGCCCTTGCAGCTGGTGTGCTTTGCTCGACCTAGCGGGGCACTGGAACATGGTTCTATGCTCTTCCAAGGCTTCGCGAGGTGGAGTGTGGTTCAACAGTGCCCCTATCTTTGGGTTTGTCCATCAAGTAAGTCTTAGGGCTGCTGCTGAGTCTTTGAATGTTTGAAATGTTCAGGTTCTTTCCTGGTCCACAGCAAATCTTTGACGGCGGCCTGGCACTCGGTATGGCTGGCACGCTCTTACTTGCTTACATTCATCCAGTGGGTCTGGTCGCAGATAGAGAGGTTTAAAGTTCCCGAAGTTGTGATGTTTGCCCAATGACTCCAAAGAGGAGTGGTTGCATTGCCATCCCTGGGTCCTTGTAGTGTGACAAACGTTTATAATTCAACTCAACTCAATGTAGGTGTGTCCTGCAGTGTAGAGTACAAGTGGTGTTGGACCCACTGAGACATTGGTGTTTGAGAAAATTGAGGTGCCCTCATGGTGCAGAGCTAGAGCCTGGCTGTTTCCTCACCTCAAGTAGCCTCAATCATTCCTCTCTGTCATTCATTCAAGTGGCCTCAATCGTTCCCCTCTGTCTTTCTATCACATAGATCTCCTGCAACCTTCAAGATAAAGTCAGAAGAGCATTGTCCACCGTATCCTCCGTGTTCATGGAGAAGTGCGATGGAAACCACTGATGGTGGAAAATGAAGTTGTGGATGCCTAGGTGAATTCTCCGTGTTGAATGCCACAGGGCCTTTGCTGAAGTTTCATATGCATGCAGATGTGACAGCAAAGAGAAAGCGGGGAACTTGCCGTGGTGGTTTTCAACCATCCAGGTAAGCAATGGGCTCGTGCGTAGATTGGGAACGGTTCAGAGAGCACGGCAGAAGAGCACAGCATAGGCATGCTTGAGGGGCTGGTAGAGTGGTGAAGGTTTCGGGGATGATGCTGTAGTGTAGGAATGATGAATCTGACATCGGGAGATGGCACCTGAGTGTTCTGCAGCTGAAGATGATACCCGAGAGGTCTGTACCTGACACGTGTGTGATGTGCACTGCCCTTCCTAGAGCAGCACTTGAATCTGAATCTCAGTGCATTCAAGTGCTGCTCTGGGCAGAGTATGGCTACACAATCGCATCATCTCTGGACCCCTGCGACCTGGAATTGTTGTTGGAGGTGGCGCGAATGGAGTTGGAGAAGAGCAAGTTGTCTGAGTTCCTCCATGAACGCTTGTCTGTCCCCACCCCGGGTCATCAGGCATTGGCTCTGTGGTGTCAGCATGGTTTATCCCCTTGCCTGGTTTTCGTAGCAGTTAGCAAGAAATGTTGAGGTAGACAAGTTGGAGCAGGCTCCTGTAAGTTTCTGGAGAAATGGAATTGAACAGCAGAGTGCAGTCGTGTGGATAGTAAGGTTTCCCGATTTGGAAGCACGATTAACCGTATTACAGATCATCTTTCAGAAGTTGCAGGGCAGGTGCAGCTAATGGCAGAGTCTCTGGGACAAGTAGGTGCCCTTGCAGCTGGTGTGCTTTGCTCGACCTAGCGGGGCACTGGAACATGGTTCTATGCTCTTCCAAGGCTTCGCGAGGTGGAGTGTGGTTCAACAGTGCCCCTATCTTTGGGTTTGTCCATCAAGTAAGTCTTAGGGCTGCTGCTGAGTCTTTGAATGTTTGAAATGTTCAGGTTCTTTCCTGGTCCACAGCAAATCTTTGACGGCGGCCTGGCACTCGGTATGGCTGGCACGCTCTTACTTGCTTACATTCATCCAGTGGGTCTGGTCGCAGATAGAGAGGTTTAAAGTTCCCGAAGTTGTGATGTTTGCCCAATGACTCCAAAGAGGAGTGGTTGCATTGCCATCCCTGGGTCCTTGTAGTGTGACAAACGTTTATAATTCAACTCAACTCAATGTAGGTGTGTCCTGCAGTGTAGAGTACAAGTGGTGTTGGACCCACTGAGACATTGGTGTTTGAGAAAATTGAGGTGCCCTCATGGTGCAGAGCTAGAGCCTGGCTGTTTCCTCACCTCAAGTAGCCTCAATCATTCCTCTCTGTCATTCATTCAAGTGGCCTCAATCGTTCCCCTCTGTCTTTCTATCACATAGATCTCCTGCAACCTTCAAGATAAAGTCAGAAGAGCATTGTCCACCGTATCCTCCGTGTTCATGGAGAAGTGCGATGGAAACCACTGATGGTGGAAAATGAAGTTGTGGATGCCTAGGTGAATTCTCCGTGTTGAATGCCACAGGGCCTTTGCTGAAGTTTCATATGCATGCAGATGTGACAGCAAAGAGAAAGCGGGGAACTTGCCGTGGTGGTTTTCAACCATCCAGGTAAGCAATGGGCTCGTGCGTAGATTGGGAACGGTTCAGAGAGCACGGCAGAAGAGCACAGCATAGGCATGCTTGAGGGGCTGGTAGAGTGGTGAAGGTTTCGGGGATGATGCTGTAGTGTAGGAATGATGAATCTGACATCGGGAGATGGCACCTGAGTGTTCTGCAGCTGAAGATGATACCCGAGAGGTCTGTACCTGACACGTGTGTGATGTGCACTGCCCTTCCTAGAGCAGCACTTGAATCTGAATCTCAGTGCATTCAAGTGCTGCTCTGGGCAGAGTATGGCTACACAATCGCATCATCTCTGGACCCCTGCGACCTGGAATTGTTGTTGGAGGTGGCGCGAATGGAGTTGGAGAAGAGCAAGTTGTCTGAGTTCCTCCATGAACGCTTGTCTGTCCCCACCCCGGGTCATCAGGCATTGGCTCTGTGGTGTCAGCATGGTTTATCCCCTTGCCTGGTTTTCGTAGCAGTTAGCAAGAAATGTTGAGGTAGACAAGTTGGAGCAGGCTCCTGTAAGTTTCTGGAGAAATGGAATTGAACAGCAGAGTGCAGTCGTGTGGATAGTAAGGTTTCCCGATTTGGAAGCACGATTAACCGTATTACAGATCATCTTTCAGAAGTTGCAGGGCAGGTGCAGCTAATGGCAGAGTCTCTGGGACAAGTAGGTGCCCTTGCAGCTGGTGTGCTTTGCTCGACCTAGCGGGGCACTGGAACATGGTTCTATGCTCTTCCAAGGCTTCGCGAGGTGGAGTGTGGTTCAACAGTGCCCCTATCTTTGGGTTTGTCCATCAAGTAAGTCTTAGGGCTGCTGCTGAGTCTTTGAATGTTTGAAATGTTCAGGTTCTTTCCTGGTCCACAGCAAATCTTTGACGGCGGCCTGGCACTCGGTATGGCTGGCACGCTCTTACTTGCTTACATTCATCCAGTGGGTCTGGTCGCAGA
This sequence comes from Ochotona curzoniae, assembly GCF_017591425.1. Classification (NCBI taxonomy): domain Eukaryota; kingdom Metazoa; phylum Chordata; class Mammalia; order Lagomorpha; family Ochotonidae; genus Ochotona; species Ochotona curzoniae. The sequence goes on from NW_024467087.1 coordinate 4,387,070, forward strand.
TAGAGAGGTTTAAAGTTCCCGAAGTTGTGATGTTTGCCCAATGACTCCAAAGAGGAGTGGTTGCATTGCCATCCCTGGGTCCTTGTAGTGTGACAAACGTTTATAATTCAACTCAACTCAATGTAGGTGTGTCCTGCAGTGTAGAGTACAAGTGGTGTTGGACCCACTGAGACATTGGTGTTTGAGAAAATTGAGGTGCCCTCATGGTGCAGAGCTAGAGCCTGGCTGTTTCCTCACCTCAAGTAGCCTCAATCATTCCTCTCTGTCATTCATTCAAGTGGCCTCAATCGTTCCCCTCTGTCTTTCTATCACATAGATCTCCTGCAACCTTCAAGATAAAGTCAGAAGAGCATTGTCCACCGTATCCTCCGTGTTCATGGAGAAGTGCGATGGAAACCACTGATGGTGGAAAATGAAGTTGTGGATGCCTAGGTGAATTCTCCGTGTTGAATGCCACAGGGCCTTTGCTGAAGTTTCATATGCATGCAGATGTGACAGCAAAGAGAAAGCGGGGAACTTGCCGTGGTGGTTTTCAACCATCCAGGTAAGCAATGGGCTCGTGCGTAGATTGGGAACGGTTCAGAGAGCACGGCAGAAGAGCACAGCATAGGCATGCTTGAGGGGCTGGTAGAGTGGTGAAGGTTTCGGGGATGATGCTGTAGTGTAGGAATGATGAATCTGACATCGGGAGATGGCACCTGAGTGTTCTGCAGCTGAAGATGATACCCGAGAGGTCTGTACCTGACACGTGTGTGATGTGCACTGCCCTTCCTAGAGCAGCACTTGAATCTGAATCTCAGTGCATTCAAGTGCTGCTCTGGGCAGAGTATGGCTACACAATCGCATCATCTCTGGACCCCTGCGACCTGGAATTGTTGTTGGAGGTGGCGCGAATGGAGTTGGAGAAGAGCAAGTTGTCTGAGTTCCTCCATGAACGCTTGTCTGTCCCCACCCCGGGTCATCAGGCATTGGCTCTGTGGTGTCAGCATGGTTTATCCCCTTGCCTGGTTTTCGTAGCAGTTAGCAAGAAATGTTGAGGTAGACAAGTTGGAGCAGGCTCCTGTAAGTTTCTGGAGAAATGGAATTGAACAGCAGAGTGCAGTCGTGTGGATAGTAAGGTTTCCCGATTTGGAAGCACGATTAACCGTATTACAGATCATCTTTCAGAAGTTGCAGGGCAGGTGCAGCTAATGGCAGAGTCTCTGGGACAAGTAGGTGCCCTTGCAGCTGGTGTGCTTTGCTCGACCTAGCGGGGCACTGGAACATGGTTCTATGCTCTTCCAAGGCTTCGCGAGGTGGAGTGTGGTTCAACAGTGCCCCTATCTTTGGGTTTGTCCATCAAGTAAGTCTTAGGGCTGCTGCTGAGTCTTTGAATGTTTGAAATGTTCAGGTTCTTTCCTGGTCCACAGCAAATCTTTGACGGCGGCCTGGCACTCGGTATGGCTGGCACGCTCTTACTTGCTTACATTCATCCAGTGGGTCTGGTCGCAGATAGAGAGGTTTAAAGTTCCCGAAGTTGTGATGTTTGCCCAATGACTCCAAAGAGGAGTGGTTGCATTGCCATCCCTGGGTCCTTGTAGTGTGACAAACGTTTATAATTCAACTCAACTCAATGTAGGTGTGTCCTGCAGTGTAGAGTACAAGTGGTGTTGGACCCACTGAGACATTGGTGTTTGAGAAAATTGAGGTGCCCTCATGGTGCAGAGCTAGAGCCTGGCTGTTTCCTCACCTCAAGTAGCCTCAATCATTCCTCTCTGTCATTCATTCAAGTGGCCTCAATCGTTCCCCTCTGTCTTTCTATCACATAGATCTCCTGCAACCTTCAAGATAAAGTCAGAAGAGCATTGTCCACCGTATCCTCCGTGTTCATGGAGAAGTGCGATGGAAACCACTGATGGTGGAAAATGAAGTTGTGGATGCCTAGGTGAATTCTCCGTGTTGAATGCCACAGGGCCTTTGCTGAAGTTTCATATGCATGCAGATGTGACAGCAAAGAGAAAGCGGGGAACTTGCCGTGGTGGTTTTCAACCATCCAGGTAAGCAATGGGCTCGTGCGTAGATTGGGAACGGTTCAGAGAGCACGGCAGAAGAGCACAGCATAGGCATGCTTGAGGGGCTGGTAGAGTGGTGAAGGTTTCGGGGATGATGCTGTAGTGTAGGAATGATGAATCTGACATCGGGAGATGGCACCTGAGTGTTCTGCAGCTGAAGATGATACCCGAGAGGTCTGTACCTGACACGTGTGTGATGTGCACTGCCCTTCCTAGAGCAGCACTTGAATCTGAATCTCAGTGCATTCAAGTGCTGCTCTGGGCAGAGTATGGCTACACAATCGCATCATCTCTGGACCCCTGCGACCTGGAATTGTTGTTGGAGGTGGCGCGAATGGAGTTGGAGAAGAGCAAGTTGTCTGAGTTCCTCCATGAACGCTTGTCTGTCCCCACCCCGGGTCATCAGGCATTGGCTCTGTGGTGTCAGCATGGTTTATCCCCTTGCCTGGTTTTCGTAGCGGTTAGCAAGAAATGTTGAGGTAGACAAGTTGGAGCAGGCTCCTGTAAGTTTCTGGAGAAATGGAATTGAACAGCAGAGTGCAGTCGTGTGGATAGTAAGGTTTCCCGATTTGGAAGCACGATTAACCGTATTACAGATCATCTTTCAGAAGTTGCAGGGCAGGTGCAGCTAATGGCAGAGTCTCTGGGACAAGTAGGTGCCCTTGCAGCTGGTGTGCTTTGCTCGACCTAGCGGGGCACTGGAACATGGTTCTATGCTCTTCCAAGGCTTCGCGAGGTGGAGTGTGGTTCAACAGTGCCCCTATCTTTGGGTTTGTCCATCAAGTAAGTCTTAGGGCTGCTGCTGAGTCTTTGAATGTTTGAAATGTTCAGGTTCTTTCCTGGTCCACAGCAAATCTTTGACGGCGGCCTGGCACTCGGTATGGCTGGCACGCTCTTACTTGCTTACATTCATCCAGTGGGTCTGGTCGCAGATAGAGAGGTTTAAAGTTCCCGAAGTTGTGATGTTTGCCCAATGACTCCAAAGAGGAGTGGTTGCATTGCCATCCCTGGGTCCTTGTAGTGTGACAAACGTTTATAATTCAACTCAACTCAATGTAGGTGTGTCCTGCAGTGTAGAGTACAAGTGGTGTTGGACCCACTGAGACATTGGTGTTTGAGAAAATTGAGGTGCCCTCATGGTGCAGAGCTAGAGCCTGGCTGTTTCCTCACCTCAAGTAGCCTCAATCATTCCTCTCTGTCATTCATTCAAGTGGCCTCAATCGTTCCCCTCTGTCTTTCTATCACATAGATCTCCTGCAACCTTCAAGATAAAGTCAGAAGAGCATTGTCCACCGTATCCTCCGTGTTCATGGAGAAGTGCGATGGAAACCACTGATGGTGGAAAATGAAGTTGTGGATGCCTAGGTGAATTCTCCGTGTTGAATGCCACAGGGCCTTTGCTGAAGTTTCATATGCATGCAGATGTGACAGCAAAGAGAAAGCGGGGAACTTGCCGTGGTGGTTTTCAACCATCCAGGTAAGCAATGGGCTCGTGCGTAGATTGGGAACGGTTCAGAGAGCACGGCAGAAGAGCACAGCATAGGCATGCTTGAGGGGCTGGTAGAGTGGTGAAGGTTTCGGGGATGATGCTGTAGTGTAGGAATGATGAATCTGACATCGGGAGATGGCACCTGAGTGTTCTGCAGCTGAAGATGATACCCGAGAGGTCTGTACCTGACACGTGTGTGATGTGCACTGCCCTTCCTAGAGCAGCACTTGAATCTGAATCTCAGTGCATTCAAGTGCTGCTCTGGGCAGAGTATGGCTACACAATCGCATCATCTCTGGACCCCTGCGACCTGGAATTGTTGTTGGAGGTGGCGCGAATGGAGTTGGAGAAGAGCAAGTTGTCTGAGTTCCTCCATGAACGCTTGTCTGTCCCCACCCCGGGTCATCAGGCATTGGCTCTGTGGTGTCAGCATGGTTTATCCCCTTGCCTGGTTTTCGTAGCGGTTAGCAAGAAATGTTGAGGTAGACAAGTTGGAGCAGGCTCCTGTAAGTTTCTGGAGAAATGGAATTGAACAGCAGAGTGCAGTCGTGTGGATAGTAAGGTTTCCCGATTTGGAAGCACGATTAACCGTATTACAGATCATCTTTCAGAAGTTGCAGGGCAGGTGCAGCTAATGGCAGAGTCTCTGGGACAAGTAGGTGCCCTTGCAGCTGGTGTGCTTTGCTCGACCTAGCGGGGCACTGGAACATGGTTCTATGCTCTTCCAAGGCTTCGCGAGGTGGAGTGTGGTTCAACAGTGCCCCTATCTTTGGGTTTGTCCATCAAGTAAGTCTTAGGGCTGCTGCTGAGTCTTTGAATGTTTGAAATGTTCAGGTTCTTTCCTGGTCCACAGCAAATCTTTGACGGCGGCCTGGCACTCGGTATGGCTGGCACGCTCTTACTTGCTTACATTCATCCAGTGGGTCTGGTCGCAGATAGAGAGGTTTAAAGTTCCCGAAGTTGTGATGTTTGCCCAATGACTCCAAAGAGGAGTGGTTGCATTGCCATCCCTGGGTCCTTGTAGTGTGACAAACGTTTATAATTCAACTCAACTCAATGTAGGTGTGTCCTGCAGTGTAGAGTACAAGTGGTGTTGGACCCACTGAGACATTGGTGTTTGAGAAAATTGAGGTGCCCTCATGGTGCAGAGCTAGAGCCTGGCTGTTTCCTCACCTCAAGTAGCCTCAATCATTCCTCTCTGTCATTCATTCAAGTGGCCTCAATCGTTCCCCTCTGTCTTTCTATCACATAGATCTCCTGCAACCTTCAAGATAAAGTCAGAAGAGCATTGTCCACCGTATCCTCCGTGTTCATGGAGAAGTGCGATGGAAACCACTGATGGTGGAAAATGAAGTTGTGGATGCCTAGGTGAATTCTCCGTGTTGAATGCCACAGGGCCTTTGCTGAAGTTTCATATGCATGCAGATGTGACAGCAAAGAGAAAGCGGGGAACTTGCCGTGGTGGTTTTCAACCATCCAGGTAAGCAATGGGCTCGTGCGTAGATTGGGAACGGTTCAGAGAGCACGGCAGAAGAGCACAGCATAGGCATGCTTGAGGGGCTGGTAGAGTGGTGAAGGTTTCGGGGATGATGCTGTAGTGTAGGAATGATGAATCTGACATCGGGAGATGGCACCTGAGTGTTCTGCAGCTGAAGATGATACCCGAGAGGTCTGTACCTGACACGTGTGTGATGTGCACTGCCCTTCCTAGAGCAGCACTTGAATCTGAATCTCAGTGCATTCAAGTGCTGCTCTGGGCAGAGTATGGCTACACAATCGCATCATCTCTGGACCCCTGCGACCTGGAATTGTTGTTGGAGGTGGCGCGAATGGAGTTGGAGAAGAGCAAGTTGTCTGAGTTCCTCCATGAACGCTTGTCTGTCCCCACCCCGGGTCATCAGGCATTGGCTCTGTGGTGTCAGCATGGTTTATCCCCTTGCCTGGTTTTCGTAGCAGTTAGCAAGAAATGTTGAGGTAGACAAGTTGGAGCAGGCTCCTGTAAGTTTCTGGAGAAATGGAATTGAACAGCAGAGTGCAGTCGTGTGGATAGTAAGGTTTCCCGATTTGGAAGCACGATTAACCGTATTACAGATCATCTTTCAGAAGTTGCAGGGCAGGTGCAGCTAATGGCAGAGTCTCTGGGACAAGTAGGTGCCCTTGCAGCTGGTGTGCTTTGCTCGACCTAGCGGGGCACTGGAACATGGTTCTATGCTCTTCCAAGGCTTCGCGAGGTGGAGTGTGGTTCAACAGTGCCCCTATCTTTGGGTTTGTCCATCAAGTAAGTCTTAGGGCTGCTGCTGAGTCTTTGAATGTTTGAAATGTTCAGGTTCTTTCCTGGTCCACAGCAAATCTTTGACGGCGGCCTGGCACTCGGTATGGCTGGCACGCTCTTACTTGCTTACATTCATCCAGTGGGTCTGGTCGCAGATAGAGAGGTTTAAAGTTCCCGAAGTTGTGATGTTTGCCCAATGACTCCAAAGAGGAGTGGTTGCATTGCCATCCCTGGGTCCTTGTAGTGTGACAAACGTTTATAATTCAACTCAACTCAATGTAGGTGTGTCCTGCAGTGTAGAGTACAAGTGGTGTTGGACCCACTGAGACATTGGTGTTTGAGAAAATTGAGGTGCCCTCATGGTGCAGAGCTAGAGCCTGGCTGTTTCCTCACCTCAAGTAGCCTCAATCATTCCTCTCTGTCATTCATTCAAGTGGCCTCAATCGTTCCCCTCTGTCTTTCTATCACATAGATCTCCTGCAACCTTCAAGATAAAGTCAGAAGAGCATTGTCCACCGTATCCTCCGTGTTCATGGAGAAGTGCGATGGAAACCACTGATGGTGGAAAATGAAGTTGTGGATGCCTAGGTGAATTCTCCGTGTTGAATGCCACAGGGCCTTTGCTGAAGTTTCATATGCATGCAGATGTGACAGCAAAGAGAAAGCGGGGAACTTGCCGTGGTGGTTTTCAACCATCCAGGTAAGCAATGGGCTCGTGCGTAGATTGGGAACGGTTCAGAGAGCACGGCAGAAGAGCACAGCATAGGCATGCTTGAGGGGCTGGTAGAGTGGTGAAGGTTTCGGGGATGATGCTGTAGTGTAGGAATGATGAATCTGACATCGGGAGATGGCACCTGAGTGTTCTGCAGCTGAAGATGATACCCGAGAGGTCTGTACCTGACACGTGTGTGATGTGCACTGCCCTTCCTAGAGCAGCACTTGAATCTGAATCTCAGTGCATTCAAGTGCTGCTCTGGGCAGAGTATGGCTACACAATCGCATCATCTCTGGACCCCTGCGACCTGGAATTGTTGTTGGAGGTGGCGCGAATGGAGTTGGAGAAGAGCAAGTTGTCTGAGTTCCTCCATGAACGCTTGTCTGTCCCCACCCCGGGTCATCAGGCATTGGCTCTGTGGTGTCAGCATGGTTTATCCCCTTGCCTGGTTTTCGTAGCAGTTAGCAAGAAATGTTGAGGTAGACAAGTTGGAGCAGGCTCCTGTAAGTTTCTGGAGAAATGGAATTGAACAGCAGAGTGCAGTCGTGTGGATAGTAAGGTTTCCCGATTTGGAAGCACGATTAACCGTATTACAGATCATCTTTCAGAAGTTGCAGGGCAGGTGCAGCTAATGGCAGAGTCTCTGGGACAAGTAGGTGCCCTTGCAGCTGGTGTGCTTTGCTCGACCTAGCGGGGCACTGGAACATGGTTCTATGCTCTTCCAAGGCTTCGCGAGGTGGAGTGTGGTTCAACAGTGCCCCTATCTTTGGGTTTGTCCATCAAGTAAGTCTTAGGGCTGCTGCTGAGTCTTTGAATGTTTGAAATGTTCAGGTTCTTTCCTGGTCCACAGCAAATCTTTGACGGCGGCCTGGCACTCGGTATGGCTGGCACGCTCTTACTTGCTTACATTCATCCAGTGGGTCTGGTCGCAGATAGAGAGGTTTAAAGTTCCCGAAGTTGTGATGTTTGCCCAATGACTCCAAAGAGGAGTGGTTGCATTGCCATCCCTGGGTCCTTGTAGTGTGACAAACGTTTATAATTCAACTCAACTCAATGTAGGTGTGTCCTGCAGTGTAGAGTACAAGTGGTGTTGGACCCACTGAGACATTGGTGTTTGAGAAAATTGAGGTGCCCTCATGGTGCAGAGCTAGAGCCTGGCTGTTTCCTCACCTCAAGTAGCCTCAATCATTCCTCTCTGTCATTCATTCAAGTGGCCTCAATCGTTCCCCTCTGTCTTTCTATCACATAGATCTCCTGCAACCTTCAAGATAAAGTCAGAAGAGCATTGTCCACCGTATCCTCCGTGTTCATGGAGAAGTGCGATGGAAACCACTGATGGTGGAAAATGAAGTTGTGGATGCCTAGGTGAATTCTCCGTGTTGAATGCCACAGGGCCTTTGCTGAAGTTTCATATGCATGCAGATGTGACAGCAAAGAGAAAGCGGGGAACTTGCCGTGGTGGTTTTCAACCATCCAGGTAAGCAATGGGCTCGTGCGTAGATTGGGAACGGTTCAGAGAGCACGGCAGAAGAGCACAGCATAGGCATGCTTGAGGGGCTGGTAGAGTGGTGAAGGTTTCGGGGATGATGCTGTAGTGTAGGAATGATGAATCTGACATCGGGAGATGGCACCTGAGTGTTCTGCAGCTGAAGATGATACCCGAGAGGTCTGTACCTGACACGTGTGTGATGTGCACTGCCCTTCCTAGAGCAGCACTTGAATCTGAATCTCAGTGCATTCAAGTGCTGCTCTGGGCAGAGTATGGCTACACAATCGCATCATCTCTGGACCCCTGCGACCTGGAATTGTTGTTGGAGGTGGCGCGAATGGAGTTGGAGAAGAGCAAGTTGTCTGAGTTCCTCCATGAACGCTTGTCTGTCCCCACCCCGGGTCATCAGGCATTGGCTCTGTGGTGTCAGCATGGTTTATCCCCTTGCCTGGTTTTCGTAGCGGTTAGCAAGAAATGTTGAGGTAGACAAGTTGGAGCAGGCTCCTGTAAGTTTCTGGAGAAATGGAATTGAACAGCAGAGTGCAGTCGTGTGGATAGTAAGGTTTCCCGATTTGGAAGCACGATTAACCGTATTACAGATCATCTTTCAGAAGTTGCAGGGCAGGTGCAGCTAATGGCAGAGTCTCTGGGACAAGTAGGTGCCCTTGCAGCTGGTGTGCTTTGCTCGACCTAGCGGGGCACTGGAACATGGTTCTATGCTCTTCCAAGGCTTCGCGAGGTGGAGTGTGGTTCAACAGTGCCCCTATCTTTGGGTTTGTCCATCAAGTAAGTCTTAGGGCTGCTGCTGAGTCTTTGAATGTTTGAAATGTTCAGGTTCTTTCCTGGTCCACAGCAAATCTTTGACGGCGGCCTGGCACTTGGTATGGCTGGCACGCTCTTACTTGCTTACATTCATCCAGTGGGTCTGGTCGCAGATAGAGAGGTTTAAAGTTCCCGAAGTTGTGATGTTTGCCCAATGACTCCAAAGAGGAGTGGTTGCATTGCCATCCCTGGGTCCTTGTAGTGTGACAAACGTTTATAATTCAACTCAACTCAATGTAGGTGTGTCCTGCAGTGTAGAGTACAAGTGGTGTTGGACCCACTGAGACATTGGTGTTTGAGAAAATTGAGGTGCCCTCATGGTGCAGAGCTAGAGCCTGGCTGTTTCCTCACCTCAAGTAGCCTCAATCATTCCTCTCTGTCATTCATTCAAGTGGCCTCAATCGTTCCCCTCTGTCTTTCTATCACATAGATCTCCTGCAACCTTCAAGATAAAGTCAGAAGAGCATTGTCCACCGTATCCTCCGTGTTCATGGAGAAGTGCGATGGAAACCACTGATGGTGGAAAATGAAGTTGTGGATGCCTAGGTGAATTCTCCGTGTTGAATGCCACAGGGCCTTTGCTGAAGTTTCATATGCATGCAGATGTGACAGCAAAGAGAAAGCGGGGAACTTGCCGTGGTGGTTTTCAACCATCCAGGTAAGCAATGGGCTCGTGCGTAGATTGGGAACGGTTCAGAGAGCACGGCAGAAGAGCACAGCATAGGCATGCTTGAGGGGCTGGTAGAGTGGTGAAGGTTTCGGGGATGATGCTGTAGTGTAGGAATGATGAATCTGACATCGGGAGATGGCACCTGAGTGTTCTGCAGCTGAAGATGATACCCGAGAGGTCTGTACCTGACACGTGTGTGATGTGCACTGCCCTTCCTAGAGCAGCACTTGAATCTGAATCTCAGTGCATTCAAGTGCTGCTCTGGGCAGAGTATGGCTACACAATCGCATCATCTCTGGACCCCTGCGACCTGGAATTGTTGTTGGAGGTGGCGCGAATGGAGTTGGAGAAGAGCAAGTTGTCTGAGTTCCTCCATGAACGCTTGTCTGTCCCCACCCCGGGTCATCAGGCATTGGCTCTGTGGTGTCAGCATGGTTTATCCCCTTGCCTGGTTTTCGTAGCAGTTAGCAAGAAATGTTGAGGTAGACAAGTTGGAGCAGGCTCCTGTAAGTTTCTGGAGAAATGGAATTGAACAGCAGAGTGCAGTCGTGTGGATAGTAAGGTTTCCCGATTTGGAAGCACGATTAACCGTATTACAGATCATCTTTCAGAAGTTGCAGGGCAGGTGCAGCTAATGGCAGAGTCTCTGGGACAAGTAGGTGCCCTTGCAGCTGGTGTGCTTTGCTCGACCTAGCGGGGCACTGGAACATGGTTCTATGCTCTTCCAAGGCTTCGCGAGGTGGAGTGTGGTTCAACAGTGCCCCTATCTTTGGGTTTGTCCATCAAGTAAGTCTTAGGGCTGCTGCTGAGTCTTTGAATGTTTGAAATGTTCAGGTTCTTTCCTGGTCCACAGCAAATCTTTGACGGCGGCCTGGCACTCGGTATGGCTGGCACGCTCTTACTTGCTTACATTCATCCAGTGGGTCTGGTCGCAGATAGAGAGGTTTAAAGTTCCCGAAGTTGTGATGTTTGCCCAATGACTCCAAAGAGGAGTGGTTGCATTGCCATCCCTGGGTCCTTGTAGTGTGACAAACGTTTATAATTCAACTCAACTCAATGTAGGTGTGTCCTGCAGTGTAGAGTACAAGTGGTGTTGGACCCACTGAGACATTGGTGTTTGAGAAAATTGAGGTGCCCTCATGGTGCAGAGCTAGAGCCTGGCTGTTTCCTCACCTCAAGTAGCCTCAATCATTCCTCTCTGTCATTCATTCAAGTGGCCTCAATCGTTCCCCTCTGTCTTTCTATCACATAGATCTCCTGCAACCTTCAAGATAAAGTCAGAAGAGCATTGTCCACCGTATCCTCCGTGTTCATGGAGAAGTGCGATGGAAACCACTGATGGTGGAAAATGAAGTTGTGGATGCCTAGGTGAATTCTCCGTGTTGAATGCCACAGGGCCTTTGCTGAAGTTTCATATGCATGCAGATGTGACAGCAAAGAGAAAGCGGGGAACTTGCCGTGGTGGTTTTCAACCATCCAGGTAAGCAATGGGCTCGTGCGTAGATTGGGAACGGTTCAGAGAGCACGGCAGAAGAGCACAGCATAGGCATGCTTGAGGGGCTGGTAGAGTGGTGAAGGTTTCGGGGATGATGCTGTAGTGTAGGAATGATGAATCTGACATCGGGAGATGGCACCTGAGTGTTCTGCAGCTGAAGATGATACCCGAGAGGTCTGTACCTGACACGTGTGTGATGTGCACTGCCCTTCCTAGAGCAGCACTTGAATCTGAATCTCAGTGCATTCAAGTGCTGCTCTGGGCAGAGTATGGCTACACAATCGCATCATCTCTGGACCCCTGCGACCTGGAATTGTTGTTGGAGGTGGCGCGAATGGAGTTGGAGAAGAGCAAGTTGTCTGAGTTCCTCCATGAACGCTTGTCTGTCCCCACCCCGGGTCATCAGGCATTGGCTCTGTGGTGTCAGCATGGTTTATCCCCTTGCCTGGTTTTCGTAGCGGTTAGCAAGAAATGTTGAGGTAGACAAGTTGGAGCAGGCTCCTGTAAGTTTCTGGAGAAATGGAATTGAACAGCAGAGTGCAGTCGTGTGGATAGTAAGGTTTCCCGATTTGGAAGCACGATTAACCGTATTACAGATCATCTTTCAGAAGTTGCAGGGCAGGTGCAGCTAATGGCAGAGTCTCTGGGACAAGTAGGTGCCCTTGCAGCTGGTGTGCTTTGCTCGACCTAGCGGGGCACTGGAACATGGTTCTATGCTCTTCCAAGGCTTCGCGAGGTGGAGTGTGGTTCAACAGTGCCCCTATCTTTGGGTTTGTCCATCAAGTAAGTCTTAGGGCTGCTGCTGAGTCTTTGAATGTTTGAAATGTTCAGGTTCTTTCCTGGTCCACAGCAAATCTTTGACGGCGGCCTGGCACTCAGTATGGCTGGCACGCTCTTACTTGCTTACATTCATCCAGTGGGTCTGGTCGCAGATAGAGAGGTTTAAAGTTCCCGAAGTTGTGATGTTTGCCCAATGACTCCAAAGAGGAGTGGTTGCATTGCCATCCCTGGGTCCTTGTAGTGTGACAAACGTTTATAATTCAACTCAACTCAATGTAGGTGTGTCCTGCAGTGTAGAGTACAAGTGGTGTTGGACCCACTGAGACATTGGTGTTTGAGAAAATTGAGGTGCCCTCATGGTGCAGAGCTAGAGCCTGGCTGTTTCCTCACCTCAAGTAGCCTCAATCATTCCTCTCTGTCATTCATTCAAGTGGCCTCAATCGTTCCCCTCTGTCTTTCTATCACATAGATCTCCTGCAACCTTCAAGATAAAGTCAGAAGAGCATTGTCCACCGTATCCTCCGTGTTCATGGAGAAGTGCGATGGAAACCACTGATGGTGGAAAATGAAGTTGTGGATGCCTAGGTGAATTCTCCGTGTTGAATGCCACAGGGCCTTTGCTGAAGTTTCATATGCATGCAGATGTGACAGCAAAGAGAAAGCGGGGAACTTGCCGTGATGGTTTTCAACCATCCAGGTAAGCAATGGGCTCGTGCGTAGATTGGGAACGGTTCAGAGAGCACGGCAGAAGAGCACAGCATAGGCATGCTTGAGGGGCTGGTAGAGTGGTGAAGGTTTCGGGGATGATGCTGTAGTGTAGGAATGATGAATCTGACATCGGGAGATGGCACCTGAGTGTTCTGCAGCTGAAGATGATACCCGAGAGGTCTGTACCTGACACGTGTGTGATGTGCACTGCCCTTCCTAGAGCAGCACTTGAATCTGAATCTCAGTGCATTCAAGTGCTGCTCTGGGCAGAGTATGGCTACACAATCGCATCATCTCTGGACCCCTGCGACCTGGAATTGTTGTTGGAGGTGGCGCGAATGGAGTTGGAGAAGAGCAAGTTGTCTGAGTTCCTCCATGAACGCTTGTCTGTCCCCACCCCGGGTCATCAGGCATTGGCTCTGTGGTGTCAGCATGGTTTATCCCCTTGCCTGGTTTTCGTAGCGGTTAGCAAGAAATGTTGAGGTAGACAAGTTGGAGCAGGCTCCTGTAAGTTTCTGGAGAAATGGAATTGAACAGCAGAGTGCAGTCGTGTGGATAGTAAGGTTTCCCGATTTGGAAGCACGATTAACCGTATTACAGATCATCTTTCAGAAGTTGCAGGGCAGGTGCAGCTAATGGCAGAGTCTCTGGGACAAGTAGGTACCCTTGCAGCTGGTGTGCTTTGCTCGACCTAGCGGGGCACTGGAACATGGTTCTATGCTCTTCCAAGGCTTCGCGAGGTGGAGTGTGGTTCAACAGTGCCCCTATCTTTGGGTTTGTCCATCAAGTAAGTCTTAGGGCTGCTGCTGAGTCTTTGAATGTTTGAAATGTTCAGGTTCTTTCCTGGTCCACAGCAAATCTTTGACGGCGGCCTGGCACTCGGTATGGCTGGCACGCTCTTACTTGCTTACATTCATCCAGTGGGTCTGGTCGCAGATAGAGAGGTTTAAAGTTCCCGAAGTTGTGATGTTTGCCCAATGACTCCAAAGAGGAGTGGTTGCATTGCCATCCCTGGGTCCTTGTAGTGTGACAAACGTTTATAATTCAACTCAACTCAATGTAGGTGTGTCCTGCAGTGTAGAGTACAAGTGGTGTTGGACCCACTGAGACATTGGTGTTTGAGAAAATTGAGGTGCCCTCATGGTGCAGAGCTAGAGCCTGGCTGTTTCCTCACCTCAAGTAGCCTCAATCATTCCTCTCTGTCATTCATTCAAGTGGCCTCAATCGTTCCCCTCTGTCTTTCTATCACATAGATCTCCTGCAACCTTCAAGATAAAGTCAGAAGAGCATTGTCCACCGTATCCTCCGTGTTCATGGAGAAGTGCGATGGAAACCACTGATGGTGGAAAATGAAGTTGTGGATGCCTAGGTGAATTCTCCGTGTTGAATGCCACAGGGCCTTTGCTGAAGTTTCATATGCATGCAGATGTGACAGCAAAGAGAAAGCGGGGAACTTGCCGTGGTGGTTTTCAACCATCCAGGTAAGCAATGGGCTCGTGCGTAGATTGGGAACGGTTCAGAGAGCACGGCAGAAGAGCACAGCATAGGCATGCTTGAGGGGCTGGTAGAGTGGTGAAGGTTTCGGGGATGATGCTGTAGTGTAGGAATGATGAATCTGACATCGGGAGATGGCACCTGAGTGTTCTGCAGCTGAAGATGATACCCGAGAGGTCTGTACCTGACACGTGTGTGATGTGCACTGCCCTTCCTAGAGCAGCACTTGAATCTGAATCTCAGTGCATTCAAGTGCTGCTCTGGGCAGAGTATGGCTACACAATCACATCATCTCTGGACCCCTGCGACCTGGAATTGTTGTTGGAGGTGGCGCGAATGGAGTTGGAGAAGAGCAAGTTGTCTGAGTTCCTCCATGAACGCTTGTCTGTCCCCACCCCGGGTCATCAGGCATTGGCTCTGTGGTGTCAGCATGGTTTATCCCCTTGCCTGGTTTTCGTAGCAGTTAGCAAGAAATGTTGAGGTAGACAAGTTGGAGCAGGCTCCTGTAAGTTTCTGGAGAAATGGAATTGAACAGCAGAGTGCAGTCGTGTGGATAGTAAGGTTTCCCGATTTGAAAGCACGATTAACCGTATTACAGATCATCTTTCAGAAGTTGCAGGGCAGGTGCAGCTAATGGCAGAGTCTCTGGGACAAGTAGGTGCCCTTGCAGCTGGTGTGCTTTGCTCGACCTAGCGGGGCACTGGAACATGGTTCTATGCTCTTCCAAGGCTTCGCGAGGTGGAGTGTGGTTCAACAGTGTCCCTATCTTTGGGTTTGCCCATCAAGTAAGTCTTAGGGCTGCTGCTGAGTCTTTGAATGTTTGAAATGTTCAGGTTCTTTCATGGCCCACAGCAAATCTTTGACGGCGGCCTGGCACTTGGTATGGCTGGCACGCTCTTACTTGCTTACATTCATCCAGTGGGTCTGGTCGCAGATAGAGAGGTTTAAAGTTCCCGAAGTTGTGATGTTTGCCCAATGACTCCAAAGAGGAGTGGTTGCATTGCCATCCCTGGGTCCTTGTAGTGTGACAAACGTTTATAATTCAACTCAACTCAATGTAGGTGTGTCCTGCAGTGTAGAGTACAAGTGGTGTTGGACCCACTGAGACATTGGTGTTTGAGAAAATTGAGGTGCCCTCATGGTGCAGAGCTAGAGCCTGGCTGTTTCCTCACCTCAAGTAGCCTCAATCATTCCTCTCTGTCATTCATTCAAGTGGCCTCAATCGTTCCCCTCTGTCTTTCTATCACATAGATCTCCTGCAACCTTCAAGATAAAGTCAGAAGAGCATTGTCCACCGTATCCTCCGTGTTCATGGAGAATAATAATAATAATAATAATGAATAATGTAACAATTTGCCTATCACTCCCCTTAGTACAAAGTTGTTTCATGCGAAATGCCTTAGATCTCCTAATAAAAATTTTACTGTAGTCATCATAAAGACTGATGACTGCAAATTATGTGTCCACACACAATCATCGATTTTTCACATTGACCCCTGCTAACACATCAGTAACGTGGCAATATATAGTCATATTTTAAACATGTGAAACCAAAAGTACAGAGGATTCAATGCTGTGTAACCAAAGCTACACCATTAGTGGGGGTGGGGGGTGAGCCATGACTTTAAAAGAGGTCATGTGACTTTCCTAATAAAGTTTGAAATACATCCTGATAATACCCATTATTCACACTTGATCCTTCACTGAAATTCCCTTCAAGTTGCCAGTGATGCTGCTGGTCCTTGTGGTTTTTACTTCTGTCAGAGTTCCGTACCATTTTCTCACCTTTCACTGTGGCTTCTTTTGGTGGTAATTCCAATTCTGCATCTAAGTTATATAAATGTAGGTGGAATTGGGCAAACAGTCCTTCAATTTTTGTCTCACTTTAAGAATCTTCGTACTTTGGAGTTGGTCCTATGAGTGATGTTCCCATAGGACTTGCTCCAAACTAGGGGGCTACAACTAGACAACATCTGCTCTACTTGCCTTGACCCTTACATCAATAAAGAACTAGTTTGAGTCCCAAGATAAATATAATTTCCAGCTACATAGACCCTGTACTATGTTAATTTATTTTCTACAAAGACTTTAAAAATTAAGAGCAAAGGGCTTTCATTTTGAGTAAACTAAAGTCATGGCCATTTGAATTGCTAAAGTAGATTAATTAACCTAACACACGGTCAGACTTATTAGCCTTGAATTAAGTAGATTATTCAAAACACATCTTTATTCAACTCCCATGTAGCTTTATAAGAGCAGAGGATACCCAGTTAATATACAAAATTTCTTTTGAGGCATTCTTGTTGTTTAGAAATGCCCTCCCAAAAATTAAAGAAAAAAAGTAGAAAGAAGAGGTTTTTATACACATTATTCTGGGTGCCAGAAGTTAAATGTTCTGTCTGAATTTAACTCTAATCTTTGCAAAAGGCAATAGCTGCTTTGTACAAGAAGAATCCTAATTGTGTCCACTAATTCCCTTACAGTTCATAATGAGAACAAATGATTCTCAACTAACAGAAATGTGAGTAAATTAAAATCATGGGTCCTAGCCAGGGACATTATTCAGTGAAGCACTTTCAGTTTTCTTAGTAATGGAGTTCTTTGAAATATTGTACGGAAGACCACTATGTGAAAAGGATGGGAAGCTGTTTTGATGGGCTAAAGAAGACAGACCCCCCTCTCAAGAGTCACCTTCCAGTGGCCAATGAAGAATTCAACTGATCAGTTTAGAAAGTACCAGCGTAAGTGATTCCAAAATGTTTTTCATAGTTAAAAAGAAAATTGAAACATATAACAAAATACATAAACAATAAAATTTACAGTAATGTACCAATGTTATATTTTCATCTGACTTTGTTTTTCTTTTCACAGCAAGGAGCTCCTCTTCAATCTTTTATCTCATATAGAAAAAGTTCCTACCAGTGGCAATCAAGCGCACTTCAGTTCATGCTAACCAGCTAAGTTAAGTTGGATGCATAATACTAGCTCATGTCTTATTCATTTCCACGTATTAACGTTAGTTTTAGATAGCATTGTTTATATTGAAGTAGATAACAGCCGACCATCTGGCAAGTTACACAATTTGTTTTAGGAAAGCTTTTGAAATAGGAAGCACCTCCACTGGAAAGCTAGTTCAGGATACTGATCAAAAGTGTACCATCTTGCTTGTTCTTCCTTGATTTTTACAAACCTTTTACAGCAAAGTCAGCAATTCTCACTTGAAAGTAATTATGCAGCTGTATTTTATAATGACTGTAAGAGGGATATAAATGTTACTGTGAACTTGAGAATAATTTAATTTGGTTAATAAAGGTCAGATCTCATCTGAAAAACAGAAAAATAAAACTTGGTGCAACAATGAAGGAAAATACATTGTTAAAGGTTGCTGTAATTTTAAGTTTTAGTGGATGGTTTAATTCACTTGAATTAATCTAACTTTACATCATTTGCATTTCTTATTCTGAGGTCATCTAAATGAATATCTTCAGAACAGAAATAAAACAAGGCAGCTGAATTTTCTACAAATACTGGTATTCATCGAGTAATCACTGTGCTTTTTGACCATCTCAAAGTACTGCAATTATAGAACTGTGCTTTGGAAAGTTTTCTAGCTGGTGTATCAAATTGTTTGGCAATGGAAATAGGTGGTTTTGCTATAGACCTAAATGGATTCCTGTAGTAAGAATTGACCTAGACAAAAGAGAGACTGTACTTAGTCAGTTCTTTAAGCAACACGTGCAGTGGACATGACAAAACTTTTTACGGCTATATAATAATGCAATTTAACATCAGTACAGCTGAGGAATGTTTCTAATTGAAGACTGTTAAAAGGATATTTAATAGTCTGCTCCATAAATTTACTTCAAGGAAGAGTATGCTTTAACTGCACACTCACAAGCTATACTTCACTTACTTTCAGGAAAAAATGTAAAGATAAGCAATAAAGTCTTCTTATGACAAACCTTGTGATGAAAGATTAGCAAAAATCAGTAACTTGGTATTTGTACCTAATAACAATGTCGGTAAAACTGAGTATCTTGGGCCCGGCGCGGTGGCACAAGTGGTTAAAGGTCCTCGCCTTGCACGCCCGGGATCCCATATGGGCGCCGGTTCTAATCCCGGCAGCCCCGCTTCCCTTCCAGCTCCCTGCCTGTGGCCTGGGAAAGCAGTCGAGGACAGCCCAAAGCTTTGGGAACCTGCACCCGCGTGGGAGACCCAGAAGAGGCTCCTGGCTTCGGATCGGCATAGCATCGGCCCGTTGCGCTCACTTGGGGAGTGAATCATCGGACGGAAGATCTTCCTCTCTGTCTCTCCTCTCTGTATATCCGCCTTTCCAATAAAAAAATAATAAAAATAAATCTTTAAAAAAAAAAAAACTGAGTATCTTATGCTATGATCCCAAATTTATATGCATATGCACCTATGCATATTAACTCTAGAAATATACTTTGTTTTGAAAATATTTATTATTGCAAACAGAGTGAGAGGGGGACAGACAGAGGGCTTGAAAGAGCTTCTGCCCACTGGTTTACTCCCTGAATGGCTGCAACAGCCAGGTCTAGGCCAGGTTAAAGAGCCTAGAATGCCATTCATATCGCCCACATGTATGGCAGGGACCCAAGAATTTGGTCCAGTTCCACTACCTTCCCGGGTGCACTTGCAGGAAGCTGGCCAGGAAGCAAAGCAGCCAGGACTGAAGCAGGGATTCTAAATACTGACATTGCAAGCAGTTGCTTAACCTGTGGTTCCACATCACTGGCCCCTTTAAACTTAATTATTTTAATATATTTATTGTTAAAAGATGAGGACTGCGGCTAGCATCCTGGTTTATCAGCCTAAACTTAATCCTATGGCACCAACAATCCATGTGAACATTGGTTTGTGTCTAGGCTACTCCAGTTCCGATCCATCTCAACTGCTTATGGCCTGGGAAAGCAGCAGAGGATGGCTACAGTTCTTGATCCCCTGTACCTACATGGGAGACTAGGAAGAATCTCCTGGCTCCACAGCAGTTGAACTCTGGCCATTCAGACCAGATTGGCAGTATACCAGCAAATAGGGGATCTTTCTATATCTCTCTTTCTCCTTTTCTCTGTGAATCTGCCTGTCAGATAAAAATAAATCTTTAAACAGAACAACAAAAAAAATGAGGGTCACCACCTGTGATCTGGCATCGTATATAGTCACCAGTTCGAGTCCTGTCTTCTCCACTTCCAACCCAGGTGCTTACTAATGCGCCTGGGTTAGCAGAAGGAGATAGCCCAAGTACTTAAGCACCTGCCACACATGTGGGAGACCTAGACTCCTTGCTTTGACCTTTGCCAACTCTGGCCATTGCAGCTATCTCAGAAGAGAACCAAAGGATTTAAGATCTCTCTGTAATTTTGCCTTTCAAATAATATTTTTAAGCAGCTTTTTATAACCACATCTATATGTGTATGCACTATATATAACTATTCATATATATGTATATATATATTTGTATACATATACAAATATTTGTATACATATATAGTATTCCTACATGACTATGGTTAGCCATGCTTGTTTTAGCAATTCACATTCAGTCAATTAATTGTATAATCTTCTATCCCGTAACTGCATTTTGTTTACCATTCCTAGACATCTTAACATCCATGCCTGTGTGCATATGTGAACATCTGTATATTTCTCCAAATAATGGTCATGAAATTCAGATAGCTCTAATAATTAGATAATGTTAAGGGGAAAAGACAATTTAGCTCTTTGAATGAAGTAACTAAGATAACATAAGTTGTTTTTCATAAAGTGTACAACCGTATCTTACCTTAAACTCATTAAATTTTCCCCTATTTTTTCCAGCTAGAACTAAGATCAGTAGCATCCTCCCTGGAGATCTGGGGTATGGAGGTAAGGAAGTATTAAAATTGAGAGTGCAGAGGCTTGGGTGTGTTTTGTACGTTAAACTAATTTAGAAAAATTGCTTTGTATTGGCAAACCAAGGAACCCTTAAAATGGGTTCAAAAAGATGAAGTGTAAGACCAATGATTTGGATCCTTAAGAGCATCAAAGGAAAGAACAGTAAATCTACAATGCCTGTACATCATGCATGCCTTTCCCTCTTCTTGCTTTTGCAAGAGTATAACAAGGTTTTTTCTATGAGAACTGTGTAGATTTTGTTTTGATTAATGCTCCAAGTCGGACTTCATTGACTGGTAAATAGCCCTACCTTCTATAGGTTATTTGTTAAACATAACTCAGTGCGATTTACCAAAGTGTTTTTTTTTAATTAATCTTGCAAGCATCATCATTGACAACAGTTTCCTGAGTTCATTGAATTAGGTGCATTCATTTAAGGTGGGGGGTTATTGCATGAAGAGATGGGCCTATTGGTGGAGGGTGTGTGGTTTTAAAACTTCTTTCCTGAACCAGGAGAAAAGACTCTTAAGACAACAGCTAAGAGTGTGTGCAGTATCAGCTATCAGCGGGGAGGTTTGTTGCTAATCTCTTGGCTGGATGCATACTAAGATAAAAGAATGTATTAACCCTACCTCTGTGATGCCAGAGTGAAACATGTTGAGACAATTTTAGGGAAATGATAGGTGTCTCTTATTTTGGGGTGAGGTGGGTAATGGAGTGAAGATAGACATTTGGGTTTGCTTTCACCTGGAGAATAACAAAGGTTGTTTGTATTACCTGGGATGGCAGCCCAGGAAGAAGAAGCAGCCTGCAGATTCACCAGTTAGGAAGGTCAGGCTGTGGAGATATCTTCCTAAACCGGTAGCTGCCAAAGGAAGCAGCAAGGCTTGAGCCATCTAGTTCCTGGGTGATAGTCTCCTAGGGAAACAGGACCTGAAGTTGACTTTCAGATTAAGAAAAAGAGAAGGTGGGGGAAGGGTTAAATTGTCTACAGCAGTTAAAGCCAACACCTGCAATGCTAGTAGCCAACATAGGCAACAGTTTGTGTCCTAGCTGCTCTACTTTCAATTCTATTAATATCCTGCAAAAAGTAATCAAGACATTGCAAGTGTTTCTGTCCCTGCCACCCACACGGGAGGCTACGACCAACCTCCTGGCTCCTGGTGTAGGCCTAGGCCAGCATTGACTGGTGCAGCATTAGAGAGTGAACTGACATGGAAGATTTTTGTGCCTCCATCTCTCTGTGGCTATAGCTACTTCAAAATAAATACATACGTTTTAAGAAAGAGAGTCCCCAAGCTTTAAGAAGGATGGACTTTGCCTATTTTTCCAGGACTTCCAATATTTAAGTTCTTTGAGGCAGATTTCTTAAGAGCTAATAAATAAGCCCTGTGAAAGGGCCAGCATTTGGACAGCAGTCACACAGAGCATTTGCCACAAAGAGAAAAACAAATTCCTACTTCTAAGTAAATTTCAACAAGTTGGTAGAGTAGAAAAGGTATGTTTTGGTGTAAAGGAAGTTAATACCTGCATAGTTTGCAAAACACACATTTTTCTTGAACTTTTTGAAGTTCCCTTATATACACATTACAATAGGGCAGTAATTTGCAGATTAAGGCAAATAAGAGAGCAAGACTGTTAGGGCATGCCTGCTGAAACACCAGGTGTGGCCAAGATTGGCTGAGGTGTTATCCTGGTTTACCAGCAACTTCCAGCTGAGCAGAGTTCCACAAGCATGACAGTGAATTTCTGTTTAATTTCTGCCAACATGGTATATTATTCAGTACAATACTACCTTTATTTCTTATGAAATACTGTAAGCACATAGTTAATACACAGTCAGACATTGAATAGAAATCCCTTGTTGAGAGAGCTTGAGAAAAGTCAGTGTAAGTGAATTGAAGGAAAAATTTCACATATCTAAGCAAAAGGAAGGACTGCATCTTTGTTCAATATCAACATCATTCACTGCTATAAGGCTTATTATTAATATTATTATTATTATTGTAAAGCTTCAAAAATACAAGCTCTTCATCACTTCTTGTAGTGATAAGGACAATGTAAAAATAAGCTTTTTAACTTTTTTTTAGTGGAAAATCAGACATACAGCGAGGAGGCGAGACAGAGAGAAAGATCTTCCATCCATTGGTTCACTCCACAAGTGGCCCCCATGGCCTGAGCTACGCCAATCCTAAGCCAGGAGCCAGGAGCTTCTTCCAGTTCTCCCCTGTCAGTGCAGGGTCCCAAGGCTTTGGCCAGAACTCAATTGCTTTCCCAGGCCACAAGCAGGGATCTGGATGGGAAGCGGAGCCCCAGAGATTTGAACCAGGGGCTATATGGGATTCCGGGCATGCAAGATGAGGACTTTAGTTGCTAGACTACCACAGCAAACCAAACTTCAGCTCTTTACAATGTTTGGACACCAAGTGTTAAAAAAATGACATGAACAGTAAGAGAGTGAGAGTAATACTGACTGGCAATCAAGTAAACCTGGCTCCTCCCTGGCTGCTAAAGGCCAACACTGCTTTCCCACGCCTGAGCATACTCACCGTCTCATACTCTTGCTGCCTCTTTCATAGGAGAGAAATGACTTATCGCAATGAAAGTGTCCTTCAGAGCCTGAACCAAGGCAGTGAACCATCTTTCCCTGTCTTTATCCCAGAAGGTTCTGCAGTAGATGCTGTGTGCCTGGGCCACATTCTCTATGCCTGTGTTCTTTGTGTTCGCAATCACTGTCCCGGTGAGACTGAGGTGATCCAACAACTAGTCTAACACAGCAGGATCTGGATCATCGTGAGAGTGGTCTTCCGCAAAAACCTGTCATCTTTAAAACAAAATTCTTTGGCAGATCTTGGACTTTAATAGGATGTACCAGGCAACAGGAGTTGAAGCCAATCTTCGTTCTCTCAAGAGAATCATCATCGGTATCTGTGGTGTACGTATTATTTCATGTACACTAGCAACTTCATGCATGATATTTTCAAAGGCTTTTCATTTCTTTCACAGAAATGAGAACTAATTTGCTACCCTTTTGATAATCAGTAGAATCATGTGACTTCATGCTGGCATTTGATGATACTTTGCACACTTCTGAGATCAACCTGTTATTGATTTTCTCATGTAAAAAGAGCATGAAACACATTACCTGTATATATGTTTGGTGCATTTAAGTCTACACTTAGTGAATGTTTTGAAGAAAAATTAATTGGAATTTGGAAGTTAGTACATGACATTTTATAGTCCACAAAGGCATATCATATAAATTAAGCATTTTAATGAAAAAATTGTGGTTAATTTCTTATTATTATCTTATGCATCATTAATATGGGGAGATACATATAGACATTCTACAACATTTGTCATCATTTTAGTTTCCCCAAGACAACACATGTGGAACTGTTTATTCCTTAATAGAAACATATAATTCATGTTGTGTTCTGGAGGTGAGCAGTAATCCTTAGACACATTTATCTTTGGCAGGAAACCAGCAAGCTGCCATCCATGCTTTCATCCTTCTTTCAGATCCTTTTTTATCTGGCTTTCTACCCCTCATTCAAGGAATCACTATATTTGTCGTTCCAAGTGCCAGCTGATATTTTCAGCTTCCTGTGTCTTTGCTGAAGGGGGGAAAATGCTGATTTCCTCTTTGCTGTTTGGCAAATGTCAAAGGAAAAAGACCGGCTACACTATGTACCCCTTTCAGCAGCATGAATGAACATCTGTATTTTTCACTCAATCAAAAAGATTTAACTAGCCAAAACTTAATTAGCTTAGGCTCAAGTTTTGTCCTATTTCATGATTGCTTCTCCATCATTTGATCCTTTTTACTTCCCATGAATTGCAACCATACATATGTAAGAATTCGACGATCTTCATATCTTTATATGCCATATCGTTCCTAACCTTTTTTCTAGGTTTTCAGAAATTTTCCTGTATTTTTGTGCTTTATAAATTTTGCTTGTCTGCAGAGGTAGTTATACCACAGACTTGTTCTTCAAATTTTTCTTTTCTATCCCAGACAATTCCTTAGTCACCTTCCTAAACTCCTCAATGTTCAGTTCTCTCTCCCTCTATTCTTTCCATATCCTCATTTTAGATCTGATTCCTGTCTCCTTTTCCTCCCAAAAAAAGAGTTTATTTTTATTTCATTCCTCCCTCTAATCACATGTGTGGGACCTCACCATTCATATCCTCAAGCACTTATAAGGCAGTTATGTAATCAAATCCAATCCCTGACTTCACCGCATGTCATTTGTGGAGCTCAAGAAATGCATAGATAAAATCCACAAAAGAATTATATTATCTCAGGGCTGAGAGATTAGAGATTACTTTATTCTTCATTTCATTACTGAAAATCTGCATTTTCTATTTTCTCAAATTTGTCTTAATAATCTTTAAAAAAACAAGCACACACACAAAGCAGTGCCAAAGCCTCCACCATTCTAATTTATCTTATTCAAGGTTGACTATAATTGGTGTCAAGATTTCAGACCCTTAAAGCTTCCTTATCTGAACTTTATTTCCTTATCTGAACTTTATTTGTAACTGGAAGTACCTGAAAAGGGGACCATGCAGTATATTTTAAAACTATATTATAAAACTATGTATAAAAGTGGTATATTATACATTTTAAATTAATGCTAACAAAATAAAAACTATTTAAAATCCCCACAATTTCATGAGCTTTTATATGGCACTACAGATTAAACCTCTGCCTGCAATACAAGCATCCTATACTGGGACCTCCATTTCAGCCCAAGCTGCTTTGCTTCCAGTCTAGCCACCTACTAGCACACCTGGAAAACCATGTTAAGCTAGGCTAAATGCTTGGGCCACTGTTATCCACATGGGAGATCCAGATGAAGTTCCTGCCTCCTGGCTTTAACCTGACCCCGTCCTGTTCACTGACATCTGGCCACTTGGGTAGTGAAACATTAGCTGGAATGTCTATTTCCCTCTGTCTGTCCCTCTCTCTGTGTCAGTCTGCATTTTAAACAAATCAATTATTACCACATAATTGGGATATATATAGATAAATGGTATCTGTATAAAGAGATAAATGTATATAAAACCTACGCAAAGGGAAGGCTAAAATATTTTTAGAGGTTTAGTTTAGGGAAGTTAATAGAAATTTAAACTTTCCTCTGTGATTTTTAATGCTTACAATCAGGGATACCTAATGCTAGTATTTTGACAATTGAAAAGAAGCATACAAAAATAATTCCGCAAAGAGCTTCTCCAGTGTCCCATGAATTTCTTTTCTACTAGTAATTATGCTTTATATGTGATTTTGGGACTACTACACATTACTGCCTTAGCACAACTTAATTAATCATGATCTAGTCAAGTTTCTGCTGCTAACTGGCGGCAGCACCTCAGGCAAGTTGTTTCATCTAACATGTATTGGCCCTCCAGATAGGACTAGTACTGTATTGTGCTGTGTAATTCCTACATCCAACATTGTTGTCATTCCTTCAAAATTAATTGTCATATCCAGAGTGTAAGATTAAGACTACGCTTTAGTGGGTAGAAATACAAAGATCTGGTTTTGTGTGTGGAAATTAAAGCTATATGTCACATAGAAAAATTGTTGAAAGCCCATTGCTTTGGGACCCCTACAGAAATAGTGTATCACAAAGCTGGTACAGGTTAATCTACCACCTGAAATCCCTGTATCCCATATGGGTGCCAGTTCAAGTGCAGGCTACTCCACTTCTAATCTAGATCCCTGTGAGTGTGCTTGGGAAAGCAGCAGAACATTGTCCAAGTGCTTGGGCCCCTGCTATCCACGTGGGAGACCAGGATGAAGCTTCCGATAGCAGTCTGACCAAGCCTTGGCCTTTATGGCCATTTAGGGAGTGAGTCATTTGATAGAAGATCTCTGTATCTCTCCCTAACTCTGACTTGCAAATAAAGGTTTAAAAATACAAAGTATTACTATCATAACTGCTCTTTGCCAAATATATTCTGTATAGTTTTCCATTTCTTCCCTGTGATAAAATAAGATCCCATTTCACAGATTATGTAAGAGACTATTTCTAACAAGCAGTGCTAAGATGCATCTACCATATAAGAGAGATGAATGTAAAAAAAAAAAAAAAACTGAGATGTAAAAACCCTTAGGTTCTGGATTATTCCCTAATGATGACTGAACTTCAACCCAATGCTGCATGGAAGAGATATCAAGTGCTTTGCACAGTTGCATCTCATCTTCCAGAATTCATTTGAAAAGCACCACAATGCTTTACCCCTCAAAAGAACGGTTCCAGTAGCATGAAAGGGTACCAGTAATATAAATGTCTGTATTTGAAACTGAAATATCTGGCCTCTCTTGTGCCTAAAGCTACGCTGTTTATATGAGGCTCTTTTATGAACTTAACACGAAATACCATCTTCAGCTTCAATGCATGTACAGAACTCTAGTGCTGTAATGAAAAATAAGGCTACACAAAGCTGGTTCCAATACATTTTATTCTCCTTATATAAAAGTTAAAGAAAAGCTCAAAGAGAGTCAAGGTGACAGTTTCATAATAAAACCTTTACCTACCCTCTGGCCAAGTAAATTCAAAAGGCTTGCTCTTTTGCAGGAAAGATGAACAAACCCTTAATAAAAAGTGCTGCAGACCCTTAGTGGGTCCAGTTTTCTTGCTTTCACTTTACTCCTTGGTTCACTAACTAGGTGCCCCCTATTGCTTCTTCCATATGAGACTCACAGTGAGATCCTCAGCCCATTTTTAAATGTCTACTAAATTTATTGTTCTTTGTATGCTAAAAGTATCTAAATCATAATGTTCTCATTCTGTCATGTTTGTCTAAAATTCATATTGGTATGTAGGCTTATTTTATTATTAAAACCAAACGAATAAGATTTCGTATGTTGTGCCTAATCTAAGCAATCCTTAACTGTGTCAAATCAGAAATTTATTAGTTTTATAATTCTCGTGTTAATTTCTCTGGCTTTTCCAGTTAGTTTCAATGGAGATTTGTTTTATTAGCTTCATAATACTTCTATTCCTCTGTGTTAATGGGATTTTCATCAAAAAGTCAAGGATTTCATATAAGGTTTAATAAATAGGAAATAATTGAATGACAGGGATGATAAATGAGACCTCTCCAGGTACCTAACTACTGTGACTCCATCAAGTTCATGAACAGTGCTAGCTTTGCACTGTGTGCCCTGGCAGCTCAGCAATGGATAGATCCAGTATCGCAGCAGTCATCTGTGCATGACCTGAGAGTCACAGCAGAATGCAGGCAAATTGACTGTTTCTTTAAAAGCAGAACTTCAAGGGGCTGACTTACTCATCAGGGACAGTGACTAATGTGCTCTACAGACAGAAACAAAGCGGATGAACAACTATACCCAAAGGTTAAATGCCATCCAATGAACTCCATTAAGCAATCAAATACCAGATGACTCAGAGTCACACTGTTTCCTATATTGTAAAAACTTCCACTCCACCCACTTCATCCATTAATGCTTGAACTCCTCAGCAAGGAAGGTCTCTTACCTAAGAGCATATGTAATTATAAGGAGGGTGCTAATTGAGAGAGTTCCAACTTGAATAGGGCTCTAATAGGCTCAATTAATGATTATCTGCCATATAGGAACACTGGCTACATGGAGAAGTCTCAGAGTGGTAGTGAGGACCTATTTGTACCTGAAGAGTTCACCAGCTGTTCTTTAAGATTCACAACATTTTAGAGGGACTGCAAATACAGATAATATGTGAGGGCATGGATCCCACATACTTCATGCTGCAGTCAAGTGCTACAATGGCCTCTTCATTATTTTTATTTTGTAAAAAACAAAAAAAATTGGAAGAAAATATATATAACATACTATTTGCCGTCTTAAGTGTACTTAAGTAATTTTGTGACACGAAGTACATTCACATTTTATTTTATAATCACTGCCATTTGTCTCTAGCAATTTATTTGTCTTGGAACACCGATATTTGGCTTTGACGTTTTATTAAAAAAATACAAGCACCAGAAAACACCTTAAATAAGTCAGATAGACAATCTACAGATTAGACTTGTCCAACACAAGCAGCTAGTACAGTGGTCAGTGTAGAGACACTTTTGTGAGGAAGTAAGCTTCTTGCAAGGATTTTGAATGACCAGAGCGCTGAAGGCCCTTGCCTTCCCTTTATACAGCACTTGCCGCTGCTTAGAGTAGTTGCATGGTGTGTCTGCATTTCCTGGGTACACTGTTGCCACTGGATGGCTAATATGATCCCCGGTTGTAATCCCGGCAGCTCCACTTCCCATCCAGCTCTCTGCTTGTGGCCTAGGAAAGCACTCCAGAACAGCCAAAAGCTTTGGGACCCTGCTCTACATAGGAGACTTGGAAGAGCCTCTGGGTTCCTGGCTTCGAATTGGTTCAACTCCAGCCATTGAGTCCACGTGGGGAGTGAACCATCATCGGACAAAAGGTCTTCCTCTCCGTATATCTGCCTTTCCAATAAAAATAAATAAATCTTTAAAACAAATTTAACCTGTAATTTTTGTATGGTTGTTTGTTATTTTTTGAACCTGTCATTGATACTGTCTCAACCCAGAGGTTTCGAAGAATGGAACTTGCATTATTTTTAACATATTGTTTACCCAATACTATGTCAATTAATTCCATAATGTTGTATATTGATATTGAGGCCTTGTTGGGGCTTTTAACTGACCGGATCTTTACTCTGTTAGACCTATCTTCAGACCATAGAAGGTCTCCCCAAGAGGCCACTGAACTTAACTGGACAATAAGACGCTGAACTTCATGCTAGGCATGTGTTTGCAAGCAATGAATCTCAACTGAACTTGAACTATGGTTATGCAACAAGGTGGAGGAATCCACCATGGGGGGAGGGGTATGGGAGGGGTGGGGGGAATCCCCAGCGCCTATAAAACTGTACTATATAATACAATGTAAGCAACAATTAAAAAAAAATCAAAAAAAAATGAACCATTCATGTACATGAATAAAAAAATATTTTGTATTGTTCTGACAAAAAAAAAAAATTAAGATAGCTCATCATGCTTCTGCTAGCATATGGTTTGATATTCTGAAAACACATTGCTATTATGTGATAAATTTTAAAATTAAAATAAATGAAAATTTCATTCAGTCAAGTAAAATGTACATTTTTCTATATGTACATCATGATTTTTTTTCTTCCAGACAGTTGTCCTACTTTTCCATTTAACTACAGTAATGTGAAGAGTATATATATATTTATGGTTACTGTAATTCTTTATGTTTTCATACAATGAATGAAAGATAAAAATTAATAAAGT
This sequence comes from Ochotona curzoniae, assembly GCF_017591425.1. NCBI lineage: Eukaryota > Metazoa > Chordata > Mammalia > Lagomorpha > Ochotonidae > Ochotona > Ochotona curzoniae. The sequence goes on from NW_024467087.1 coordinate 4,416,244, forward strand.
TTCAAAATATTAAAAAAAAAACAAATTATAAAAAAATTTGCTCTGTTACTTATGGTTTTAATATTTTAGCTAAAGTGATAATCACTAATTTAAATAAAAATTTAACAACACAGATTATCTCTTAAAACATCTGAAACTGTTAATAATTTCAAACTTCTGAATTTCTAAAATCCATAGCATCTAATACAATTCCACCTTATAATAACATATAAAATGTATTAGATATTTGTACCATTATGTGTGAAACAGTTACTTTTATAATAGTGAAATGCATGTTTCATAGTTTTGAAAGAGCTTGTATTTCAAAATATAACATTTTGCATATTATTTGAAAATTTTTTATTTAAGGTATATTTACTTATTTGAAAGGCAGAGTAAGAATGAGAGAGACAGAGAAAGAGATCTTCCATCCACTGGTTCACTCCTCAAGTCATTGTAACAGCTAAGAATAACCCAGGACAAAGCCAGAGCTAGGAGCTTCATCTGGGTGTCTCACTGGTTGATAGGGAGGGTAGTAGGGCCCAAGCACTTAGGCAATTTTATGCTGCTTTCCCAAGCAGGAAATTGAATTGGAAGCAGGGTAACCAGAACTCAAAACACCCATATAGGATGCCAGCATGGCAAATGGAAGATTAACACATTCTGCCCCAACATTTACCTCTATTTGAATATTTTATTGAAATACAGTATACAAACTAACAAATGTACATTATCATACCGATAAATGAGGGGTATTTTTTGTCCTCTAATCACCAACTCCCAAATTAAAAACAAAGGGTCCAATGACCATTTGGAAATTTTGGTAATGGTAAATACATGTAGAATGAAATATATGCATAGATACATGAATAGATGTCTGCTAGATGTAATACAAAGACCTAGCATCTGATTCTCCTTTTTAATCCCCTTGCTACTTTCTTTCTCTTCTGTATTTCCTACTGCACTTTCAAAGTCAGTTTCATAGTTTTCCTTTCTTTAATCACACCATCCTTGGGCTTGCTATACCCCTGCTGACTGTGGAAACTTGGGTGCCTTCATAAGCATTCAACTTGTTTAGTCATATTGATGGCTTTAACAGAAAGAGTAGATATGAACAGAATATGAAAACTAAAAGATGCTTAGACTCTGTCACTCATAAAAATTAATGCATCATCATCACCTTATTGCTATACTCCAATTAGAAGTATTAGAGAAAAAAAAAAAACTAGAGATGGAATAATATCGCTAACAAAAAAAAAAAAGGTCACTTGCCAGTTGGAACTATAAACAATTTATCACCCAAAATATAGCAGTTAATGATGACATAAATTCTACCCTATTAATGATAAATCTCTGAAAATATAAATGTTTTCACCAAGTGTTTTACTTGTGTTCTTTTTCCCTGAAGTCTCAAAAATCTTTGGATTTCTTTATGATCTTAATTGCAGCCTATCCTTAAAATTGCATCATTTCAAATCTATACAAATATTGATGGAAAAATGAAGATAAATAGCATGACAACATTTCCCTGCACTGTCAGTAGCTACAACTTTGGTTACAGTCCTTTAGATTTGGTTATGGTTGTCATTGAGCCCTAAGTCATCAAAACATTAGCTGCTCAATTGAAAGAGTTGTTGCCAGTCCTATAAAGGAGTCTTAGTTTAATCTATATCTTTCCCTTCCTCCTTCTATTCATTCTCTCTCTCTCTCTCTCTCTCTCTCTCTCTCTCTCTCTCTCTCTCTTCTTTTGCTGCACTCCCCCCCCCCCCACACACACACACAGCTTCTTTCCACCTAAGCTGGGCAATCTTAAGCAAAGGTATTCCCTTCTCTTGCCCTCATTTTCCCTCTGGATGAAAAAAAAGTTGCATTAAATGATATCTAAGACCTTTCTTGGCTCTAATATTCTTTTCTTTAGAGTCTGAATAACCATTACCACTTACCTTTTAAAATGACCCACAATTCAAGAAAGTGAATTCGATGAATATAAAAATCAGTTCCTGGAAATGTGATGAGCCATATTCATAATGAATATGATTTCATGCACCTAACTTTTAAAGGAGCAATTTACTTTTACTTTCCTGTTTCCAAATTGAAGATTATCATGATGAGGAAATCAATGGTTAACATTTATGGCCATTTACAAAATCCACTCCACATTGATAATTCTGAAGCATAGCCTAGAGAATTCTATTAATGAGTGAGTCGTCTGTTGTATGGATGAAAATCTTGAAGGTGAATTACAAGTGAATTGGGATATAGAGCTATAGCCAATGCAGTTAAATTTAAATTTGTCATATGTCAGTGTATACTGAACATAGCATAAAGCTGGCTGCAAGTGTTTCATTTACCTTTTAAGGAGTGATATAAATTGTGTTTCTGATAAATATATATCCATCAAATAAAGGACATTCTATCTCTGAGCTCCAACTATGAAAAAGTATGAAAAAGCATACTTATTTAGTTGCTACTTCAAGTGTGTTCTGTAGTATTATAAGCAGACTGATAATAATGGGAGTATCTGTAACCAAAACATCAAACTATTGATTTGGGAAGACATGTCTTCTGATTTTATCTTCGAAATAGTGCCAAGTGCAAACAAATAGAACACAAAGAAATGGATGTTGGGCTAATTTTTCCTCTCTTCAAATTCATTCATCATGAAACTTTGGAATATGGACATCTCCAGAAATTAGGAAAATGCATTACCCTAACTGCAGATGGATGGCTGTCATACTTTCTTCCTGTCTTCCAGGAAGGACAACACAATGGAAACTGATTTGAATCACAGGTTTGAAGTAAAAGCAATATCTGTCTGGCTGATCTTTCTTAAAAGCAGTAATATGTCTCTTGATTTGTAAAATACAATGTGTACATGGTCACTTTGAAAATGTATCTTGTATTGTCTAACATAAGCATTATGTAAGAATTCTGATATATGTAAAACCTCTGGGCTTTTTTTTAATAATCAAGAAAGCCTTTTTATGTTTATTTACATGTCTCTATTTTTCCTGCTTAGACGTAATATATTGAATAAACAGGTGTATTTGATGGTGATTTAAAATACGCGGTGGAAGAATAAGCGTAAACAAGTATGCAGTCAATATGAGATGGACCTTGCATTTTGCAAGGATATAGCCTTATATGAGAGACATAAAGACATGTACATACATATATTCACATAGATAAGCTGTGTAACGGAGACTAGCATACCAGGAAATGAAGATATGTTGCAATATGCATCTCTACTCCCAAATGAAAAGAGGATTCCCGATAAAATTGTTAATTATACCTCAACAGAATGGTACTAGACTTTCTGTCATTATTTATACCTACAGAACTTGTGCCTATTGCCAGAAAACTATATCATTGCATTAATATGAGGGATAACAATGGCAGGGGTAATAAGGAAATGGAGGGGCAAATCCCTATATCCATAAAACTGTATCATGGAAAACAATGTAAATTTAAAAATTATATAGGCCTGAGCTAATCTTACTGAGCCTAGTATTCTGCATATTTCTTAAAATTGTGGCCACTAAGTTGTCACTGAGAGCCCTGGAGACCACTTGCAAAACAGAGAATCTGTACCATGAAAGCCACAAAATCTCTAAGACACAAAATTATCAATTAGACAATGAATATGTAATTATTCTTGGTAAACAGGCCAGGAAGATTTTTCACACAGCTATGTAAGCAGTAACATTGGTAGTTTATTGAATAAATATCTAGCAAAATCATTATATTGCAACAATAAACTTGATTAGGCTATTGCATAATATGACCTTTAATAGACATTAGTGCTGCAATATCATGCCAAGCATAATCTTGGAGATTTTACTGTTGGAGCACTGTGATTACGTATATCATCTCAGTCCTCTGCCAACATTCCTGAATCCAGATGTGTAGTGGATGAGTAGATGGACAACTTCTAGTAGAGATTCTGCCACTTATGGAGCTGTTCTCCATCCTAAACACAGCTCTACTGCATCGTGTTGCATTTGAATTTATCTACAACCAAATCTACAATATCGGAAATGGAAGAACATGCATTGTAAAAAAAAAAAAAAACTGTGAATATATTTCAAAAATTTAGATTCTCAAATATAATTCCTTTAAAGGGTATCCATGTGATAACATTATGCTCTTTTCGTTAAGGCTCTCATCCTCTGTCCCATTTTCAGTCTGGTGGCTAAGATGCTTCATCGCATGCCTTGTGCCTGGATATGATTCAGGGCTGCAGCTCTTGACTTTACTTTTAGACCAATGTAGATCGTGGGCAGCAGTGATGATCCATGGGACCGGTTTTCTGCCATCCACTTGGGGGGAGGCCTGCACTGAATTCTGGGACCTTGGCAGGTATTGCTGCAAGCATCTCAGGAGTGAACCAGGTGTTGGGAACTCTCTATCTTGGCTCCAAAATAAATAGGCAAAATTTTAGAAATACCCAGATTTTAGTTCAGAAATTCCATTTTATAGGTGTAAGACTTGAGCCAAAAAGGGATAGACACTTACCCAGGGTTGCATGAGAAGGACTCAAAAGCCAGGTTGCCTAATGTCAATTTCTAATGTCAACCTAATACAATTTCTTCTGCATGGCCAAGATAGAGTCTGGACCAGGATAATTCTCATATTGTTCTACCTGGGAAATCAAGGTCAGTATCATACCTCTGGTTTCTTTCTAAACTTCTCTGTTGCCCGATGGCCCTTTGCTCCTCCTGGAAATATATTTTTGGGTAATATGAAAAGTTTGCTCACATTGAGCATAAGTTAGATAAAGAATGTGGAACCTGGAGTCATATCAATTGGTTTTATATTCTGGTTTCAGTACTCCCAAACTACAGAAAACCAGAAAACTTAACATTGTTGATCTGTAGTCCCCGCTTACGGAAAATGGAAAATAACAATGATTGACATAACAAAAATGTCAGACCATCCATATCAAGTACATTGAACAATGCCTGGTGATAGTATGTAATCAATATTTGCTATCATTAACTTTTGTTTTAAAGATGCCTATTATGTTCAGGCCCTGCCCCAGACCTAATGAATATTCCACTGTGGGATAGATGTTACCCAGGAGACACAGTTAAATTTTCCAAGGCAATCTCCTTTGCAAAATTCTTTATGGTTAGATACATACAGGAACAATTCTGCCTACATAGAAGTTTTCACTGTGCAAAAAAAATTAGACACGCATATTTGAATCTAGCTAGGTCTGTAGCAACACTATCACTCCTTTCATATTAAAAGACAAAAGGCAGGGCCTTTGGAGGGGTGGGCACCATCGCACTAAACTTCTTTCTGCCTGCAGCACCAGCATCCCACATGGGTGTGAATTAAGATCCTGGCTAGCCCACTCCCTGCTTATGGCCTAAGAAAGCAGTAGAAGATGGCTCAAATATTTGGGCCCCTGTACCCACTGGGAGACCCAGAAGAACCTCCTGATTCTTGGCTTTGGATCAGCTCACCTCTGGCCATTGCACCCATTTGGGGAGTAGACCAGCAAGTGGAAGATCTCTCCCTTTCTGTTTCCCTGTCTTCTGTAATTTTACCTTTTTAAGAAGAGCTAAGCATGAATATCAGTGGGGAATTTGCAAATAGCTCTAGTCATGCCAGGAATTCTCCAATAAAACAATAAGGAGTGAGATTAACGCCATTGACCTTGCCTGCATATGTATCAATCTGAAATCCTACATTTCCCTTTTATTATCTGGACCACCTAGTACAAATTTATTTGACATTCTTGAGCTTTGGTTTCAGGAGTTAAAATATGGAGACAAATAGCACCAAACTCGTGAGAATTTATTAAGATTCCATTTTGTTTTAATTTTTTCCTTAACATGTACTATATCTTTTGTATCGGCAAATAACTGTCATAAATGCTTTTTTTTATCTGATCTTTTCTTGATAAGACCCCCAAGGCACATTCCCAAATCATTCTCCTGATGAGAAGTCAGTGTGGATTGAGCTTATCTGATTCCAGGGGCCACACTGAGTGTATGTGAGATGATGGCTTACCAAGGATAACTTGCCCCCCGCCCATCTTTCTACTGAGTGCAGACAATTTTGGAAATAGACAAAGCTATTAAATTGCCTCTTTCTAAGCTAAATCCATTAAATCCTCTCTATTATGAAAATGGTTTCTAAAGTTCCAAAAGGTGCTTTTTACAAGATTCACTAAACTCCCTTTCCTTGTATATATGTCATTTCATGAGGGTGGCATAAATATAGCTATTACTATGACATATTTTCACAGATCATAGAATGGCAATGTTAGTGCTATAAGATCTGTAGGAACTATTTAGTCTATTCCTCTAGTTTTGCAAGTGGGCAACTAGAAGCTTGAAATGGATAACTTATTTAAATGTGAAAACCCATGAAGCTTGTGACTAAGTCATAAGAAAAATGCGTAATTCCTAAGTTGATACACTTTCTACATTATCATCCATGAACAACAACCTTGTCAATACATAACACTGGTCATTTATTTATTTATCAAAGAGATGTTTATTTAGCATTTACTGTATACCAGGCACTTAAAATAATCATAAGGTCATGGTTGGGTTGAGCAAATGATCATCACAAACACTGGTGAAATCTGAAATGGAAGAGAGAAGGAAAAATCCTGTCAGCAATTCTTGACCTTGATTTCACATTCTAATTATCTTGACATTGGTTTCATATTACAATTATCTAAAGAGTACTTGAAAAATGCCAAATGTCAAAAGTGTCTAGGGGCCAGTCCTAGACAAGTTGAGTAGGAATACTTACACAAAGCCTAGGAAATTGTGGTTCTTCATGTTATGTTAATGTGACCTTAAAATCGGTAATTGCTGGGCCTGGCAGCGTGGCCTAGCGGCTAAAGTCCTCGCCTTGAAGGTGCCCCAGAATCCCATACAGGCACTGGTTCTAATCCCGGAGGCTCCACTTCCCATCCAGCTCCCTGTTTGTGGCCTGGAAAGGCAGTCAAGGATGGCCCAAATCCTTGGGACCCCGCACCCATATGGGAGACCTGGAGGAAGTTCCTGGTTCCTGGCTTCGGATCGGCATAGCACTGGCCGTTGTGCCACTTGGGGAGTGAATCATCAGACAGAGGATCTTCCTCTCTGTCTCTCCTCCTCTCCGTATATCTGACTTTGTAATAAAAATAAATAAATGTTAAGAAGATCGGTAATTGCTGCTCTTCTAACACTAAGACTAATATGTGTTGTATACAAGAAGTGTAGAGATAACACTAGGTAAAAAGTATAAAGTGCAGCGCCATTCTGGAACACTAAAAATTTGCAGAAAGTCGCAGTTGTAGATTCAAGAACACCTGGCTAGAGAGGGAGTGGCTGTTGGAACAACAAAATCATATTAAAGTAGATCTCATAGTTTGCTAACTATGAGTAGGCCACATAAGCAATGCATACTTTCTCATTCCTTGATTGAGAGATGTCTTTAAAAACATTTGTGAGTCGCTTGGGTGTCAGCCACTATATAATGCATTTTTGTGTATCACTGTGAGATAGGTGCTCTTATTATGTTCTTTTTTCAGCTGAGAAAATTGTAACTCAAGGAGATCAAGATTACAGAGTAATTGTTAGTATCAATAATTAAGCATTTATCTTATAACTGTTAGACCCTTTAACACAATCCATTTATTTGAAAGACAGAATTACACTGCCAGCTCTACTTTCAGACCAGGGATGGTCTCCCTCAAAAACTGTTGAACTTATCTGTACAATATGATGGTGGACTCTATGCATGGTACATGCCTGCAATGAAGGAATCATGACTGGATATGAACTGTACTACTGCAACAATGAGGAGGAATCCACCATGGGTGGGAGGACATGGGGAAGAATTAGGGGAATTCCAGAGCCTATGAAACGGTCATAAAATGAAACAGAAAGGAAAAAAGTAAGAGAGAAAGAAAGAGAGAAAGAGAGAAAGAAAGAAAGAGAGAGAGAAAGAGAGAAAGAAAAGAAAGAAAAAGAAAGAAAGAAAGAAAGAAAGAAAGAAAGAAAGAAAGAAAGAAAGAAAGAAAAAAAGTGAGAAAGAAAGAAGAAAAAGAGAGAATTACAGAGAGAGAAGGAGTGACAGAGAGAATAAGAAATCTGCTGTGTGCTAATTCACTCTTGAAATGGTTGAAATAGCCAGAGCTGGATCAGGGTAAAGCTAGGTTCCAGTGGAACTTTGTCTGTATCCTCCATCTGGATATTGGTGTCCAAGGACTTGGATTATTATCCTTCAGTTTTGCAGGTGCATTTTTAGGGAGTTGTTAAAACGAAACAGGATTTTATCTTGTACCTTACAGGGCTGCCACATTGCAGCTGTATTATCATTTTTTTTCCAACCATGTCATGTTACAAAGTAAACGAAAAAAAAAATAAACACATGCTTTTAAGCCATATGTAATATAAACTATTATGTTTAAAGGTTAATAGTAATAAGTTAGACTGCTCTTTTCTCATGCTGATTCTGTTGGTTGCTTGCTTTCAGTATGTCTTCCTACCAAACAGGCCACATGTGCAATCATGAAAGACAGATAAAAGAATACATTTGCCAGTCAGCCCTTTCCTTCCCAGGGAATGATCATGTCATATGTAACTTTGAAATCACTTCCTATAATGAGTTTTGCCGGAGAACAGCCACAAGGAATTGAGTCTTATTCTTAGCACATATTCTTAACATGTCTTTTAATGACTCCTGTGGAACTAGTTCCATGCATGATGTGTTTTCTGTCTATATTGAGCATTAACAAGCACAAAGAAGCATTTGAAATTAGCAACACAATATTGAATACATTTATGCTCTTTGGCTGTTCAAAACAAAAATAATCAACCAAAAACTTCAGACTACATGGTACCTGTGTGTTTGGGCTGCATTTGAACCAAGCACACCAGTCACATACTATGTCGACTTGAACCCAGGCCTGCAGATATTTTCATCTACTTCTTGGAGGTGGTAGGAAGAAGAATAGAAGTATTTTTATTTCATCTGTCAGCAGTCCATTCCCACATCCAATGTGCTCCTAAAAAGTCTCTGTAGTGAAAATTTAGCATAGGGTGTCAGAAAAATTAAAAGGCAAACCAAATTTAAATTTGGGATATTTCATGTGTAGCATGAGAGAAAAGAAAATGTCACAATGCTGCCTGCAAGATGGTACTACTTGCATGCCAGCTCCCTTTGCCAGCGTGGCTTATCAGTAAAGTTCAACAACCACTGAGTGAGATAGCTTTGGGATAGAAGTATACACTCACATACAGTGTCACCATCACCATTATACCCAAACTAAGGCTAATTGAATACTGTGGCACCTGTAATGCATGATGCGCTATTGACTTTGGAGGGCAGAGACACCTGTAAAGATGGAACCCCCAAGGTCATTCATGCTCGGACAGAGGGAAGGTTGGGTACAACGGGATCATAAGTATTTTAAAGAAGAACGTATTAGGACAGATGACCACTGAATGCTATCCTGTAGCTGGATAAAGAGGGTTTGTTGCTATGGCTGGCAGAGAAAATCAGACAATCAAATGGATCTTCCAAATTTTTCATGAAAGCTAGGACAGATACAAGAGGTCATCAGTATCTCCCAAAATATTGAGTTTACTCTCACTTTCCTAGTGAATATTCAGGTCTGGCTTCAATATTTTGTCCATGGATTCCAAAATTCAAAAAGCATCTGGGTCTTTATAAATGTCGTATAGCTACAAATGCTCCCAAAATGTGCTTATTAAGGGGTGGGAGTTTGGCACAGTAAGACACTGCTTGTGGTGCCCATATTCCAAATTGGGGTACCTGGTTTGAGTCCTTACTACTACACTCCTGATCTAGTTTCCTGATAATAAGCATCCTAGGACCCAGCTCAAGTATTAGATCAGTGCCACCCATGTGAGAAACTTGCATCGAGTTCCAGTCTTCTGACATCAGCATGGCCTAGGACTGGTCTGACACAGTTATTTAGAGAGTAAAGCAGCAGATAGAAGCTCTCTGTTTGTTTCTCAGTATTTTGAACTTAATGAAAATCAGGATTTGGGGGGGGGGGAGGGTAACACCATCACAAGGGTTCTATGCAGATAGCTAAAATCTCTTCTGAGACTTTTTAAGCATTTCTTTGTTCCAGATTCTTACAATGCCATCTATCACTGCCCTTGAGGACTGTATCACTGTACAGCTGCTTTCACATAACTCTGGGTAAAGATCTGGGTCACAACATGGTTTCCAGGGAGACCCTGTTGTTAGGTACTCAGGGAAGAGCACTCTCAATATCTCCTCTGAAGTAAGTCTTTCCCTTGCTCATTCTCCTCTCTTGGAGAGTGGAAGACCCAATCATCAATTGCTTGGTGCCTGTTGAAACCCGGATTTTATACATCATGCCAACTGGCACTCTGGCACAAATGACTGCAGTTGCTTTTTTACCCATTGGTATGGCTGCTTAGGTTTTTATGCCATCATAGTTTGGGAATAACATAAAATCCTGCTCCCCCAGGGCTGAATGTCACAGCAAGAGAGGAGGAGGAAAACAAACCAGTGCAAGGGAAATTCTTTCTCTCTCTCTCTCAGAACTCCAAACTAAAAATAAAACACAAGACATGCTACTATCAAATGCAACCCAGCGCAGGGAAAGACACAACTCTGCACCTGCAAGTATATATACACAAGCTTACTTGTACAGTGGTTGGGAATGTAGCAAGACTTACAGCATGCAAAACACTTAGCATGTTGTATGTTAAAAAGTAAGGACTATAGAATTGTTGCTATTACCTATAGAATTGTTGCTATTATATCAGGATGGGTCTATGTCCATATTGGGTTGATCAGAGGAATAAAGCACAGCAAGTTTGCTCAAGATATTTGCTTGATAATCAGACATAGTAAGAATCAATCAAGCTATAATAAAAGATCTCACCATTACATAGTAATGTTAATACAGGGTCAGCAATAAAGAAATAATGAGAACAGTTAGAGTTGATGGTAACTAACCATAGGAAACAAAGAGAATGGGTTCTATCATGATCCTATGCTGAGTCCTGGAACAAGGCAGATGTCAGATAAATATGGCCATCAGAGACACATTAGAAAACCTTTATAGAACTCCACTCCACCAAAATACATTCTCTCTCTCTCACACTCTCTCTCTCAGACACACACATCTTGTCTATCATAAATCTTATGAGTAAATAAATGATTTTAAAAGTGAAAGATCTTAAGCTTGTAGGAAACCAAAGACAAATTGTTTCTTGTCTGGATACCTTCTTATACAAGGCCAGAACACTCCTGTTTTAGTTAGCATGGTGACCAAGCTGTCCATGTTTATTTAGTACAACTTCCCTCTTCAGTATCTGGGCTTGGGAGGCCTGTCTATGGTTGTGCTGTCTGAACAGCCATATACGCCCAGGCAGTTCTCATACCCAAGCTGAATGTGTTGCCCATTCAATTTTCTCTTTGGGTTATCATGCCTAGGACATGTTTAGATTCCCGAGACTTGAGAGCTAGAAGGGCCTTGAAGATCACCTGGTCCAACTTCTTCCTTTTCCACTCACAGCTGATAATTGCATTGCAGTTTGTTACGGATGTTACTTCTGGCATGATGAAGGCTGCCAGCAGTGGGAAAATGAGAAATGCTGCTCTTCCCCACATTCTCAGAAAGTCCAAGGTCACAGCCATCACTCCCCAAGACAGTCTCACACAAAGTTTTCACTGTTCCCTTTCTACTGCAGTGTGAGGCAGCTTGTAAAGCCACAGCGTTTTGTTGCTGAGGGAAAAACAAAACCCTGGCATCCGGGAAGTAGAGAGATTTACAAGAGCTCAAGGAAGGTCAAAAGGGTAAATTACTCTCTGTGACTTGTATGTAATCAGTGTCTTCCTAGTGCACTTCAGTATAAAACTGATTACACAGAAGGCAAAGGCAAAGGGAAAAGAGCATAAATACTCCAGGAAAATGAAGCCTAAAGAGGTTAGGATCCTTTTTTGGAAAAAAAAAATCTTTTGTCTTTACACAGCATTCTGCTAAACATTTCTTTAAGAGAATTTAGGAAGAATAAACCTTAAAGATTTCCTCCTGGCTTTACCTAGAGTAGGAAGTAACTAGGTTATTGTGTATGATTTTTTTTCATTATTTTAAGAGTCAGTAACTAATAAATTGAAAGAAATGGTCCAGTATTGAGATCCACAATTACCTGAGTCATTTCTGTTTGGAGGAGTCAGAGAAAGATTTGGGAGGAGGCACAGCTTTAGTTTATCTTCCTCTTGGTCCTGTCCTGTTCTTTATTCTTCCCTTCCAATGATGATTGAGATTATGTGATCATACTTATGCAAATCTAAGATAAACTCTCTCTCTACCACTCTCTCTCTCTCCCTCTCTCTTACTTCCTCCTCCTTCCTGAGAATGCTGTCTCTAGCTAACTGCATTTTAGCAGTCACTATTGCTATATTTCTATTGTTTCATTTTTACTTTTTTATTACTATATTTCATACTTCAAATACTCCCAATGTGTCAGGGTGGCCTAAGGCGCCAGACTCAAATACTCCCAAGATGACAGTAAGCTGTATCAGGATAGCAAACACCCAGCGAGGTGTGGAGTGGACAGCCAGTCAGTGTCAGTGGAATGAGTGAATGATTGTGCTCCCAAGTTCTTTGAAGAGATACGTGTCTGCACTTTTAAAACAAACTAAGAATATATTTGCAAGCAGTGAATTCCCACAATCTCTGAACTTAACACACGTCAACACTCTGTCTACATCATCCATGCAGGCTTCCAGCACTTACAAGGGGGAAGGTGGACATCTGAATATTAGTCTAATAGAAGGATGAACACATTGTAGAAATATTGTAATAAAATAATCATAATAGAGCCAAAGGTATTAAGAAAAACCATAAAAGGAACAAAATTAGGAAAGAATCAAATGTACGTGGTAACTAAATTATAATTCTTTATTTGCATGCTTTCCAGATATTGCTATGTGTAAAATATGATTTATTCCCAAACTATATTGATCTTTTTCCTAAAACTAATCTTGTTTTTCACAACAAATTCAAACATTGTGCTCATCTAGTCACCATATCCATACTAAAAGATAAAATAGCTTACCTTCATGATATTAAGAACTAGTAGCATATTCATTAGTCATGACATTTGTGGCTTTGTTAGATGCGTAGTCACTTTTTGAAGCGAGGTGTTTGTCTACAAAAGCCACAAGTGCGTATGAAGCAGCATAAAAAATCCATGCTTCTCATAGACAATTTGGAATTCTACGCAAACATTAATGGGCTTAGCAAACGCTTTTTATACAAAGTCACTAAAGTCACTATTAAGTGCACAGCTTTGGTTAAATGTTTGTGAGATCGACGTGCTCCCTCTTCCTCAACTGCAATGACAACTAAGCTTCCTGACTTCTTTGACTTCTTTTGTCACCAGGACTTTCATACCCTTTTCCTACACCAGCAGTTGTTCTGAATCCTTATTCTCTGTGCTCTGATTCCTCCTCACCCCAGTTCATTATGTGAGATACTGAAGGGTTTTTTTTTAATTATTTATTTGTGGGTCCAGTGTGGTAACCCAGTGGCTAAAATCCTCGCCTTGCATTCACCAGAATCCCATAAGGGTGTTGGTTCTTGGCAACTCTGCTTCCCGTCCAGCTTCCTGCTTGTGGCCTGGGAATGCAGTGGAGGACAGCCCAAAGCCTTGGGATCCTGCACCCACGTGGATAGACCCAGAAGAAGCTCCAGGCTCCTGGCTTCGGATTGGCTCAGTTCTGGCTATTGCGGTCACATGGGAATAGATTATTGGACAAAAGATCTTCTCTGTCTCTCCTCCTCTCTGTGTATCTGACTTTTCAGTAAAAATAAATAAATCTTTTTTAAAATATTTATTTGTTTCGAAACAGAGTGAGAAAGGGAGAAATATGAAGAAATCTCTCACCCCCTTTTTCACTCCCCCGTCATCTCCAGGACAGGCTGCAGCCAAGAGCCTGGAGGCAGAAACTTCATCTGAATCTACCATGTGGGTGGCAAGCACTGAACACTTAGCCTATCTTCTGCTAACTCTCAGGCTAGTAGCAAGAAGCTGGATCAGAAGTGGAGAAGCCTGGACATGAGTTTGCACCCACTTAAGTTGCTATTGGGACTCAGCTTGGTAGCCTAGTGGCTAAAGTCCTTGCCTTGCACGTGTTAGGATCCCATATGATATGCGAGGTTGTTCTAATCCTGGTGGCCTTGCTTCCCATCCAGATCCCTGATTGTGACCTAGGAAAGCTATCAAGAATGACCCGAAGCCTTGGGACCCTGCAACAACATGGGAGACCTGGAAGAAGCTCCTGGCTCCTGGCTTCAGATCAACTCAGCTCCAGCCATTGCGGCCACTTGGGGAGTGAATCAACAGAGAGAACATCTTTCTCTGTGTCTCTCCTCCTCTCTGTATAGCTGACTTTCCAATAAAATTATAAAAATACATCTTAAAAAAAAGATGCTACTGTTTCAGGAGGTGGCCTTATCTAATATGCCACGATGCCGGCCCTAACATGATGTTTCTCAAAATACTTTTGATCGTGTTACTAACTTGCTAATATGCATATTGCCTTCAGTCTCCTTAGTGTGATGTTGGAGGCCTTTTGTGATTACCACTGTTGGAATTGCACCACATGTTTCATCATGGTTGAAATATACCCCATATTTCTACAATTAACGCGTATACCTTTCATAGTGCACACAATTCCACTCAGCCCTGTGAGTCCAGCCCCAGTGCAACATTCGCTAGGTTTTGTTAGTGTCAGCCTCTTCTCTGTTCTCAATACACTCTGTGTATCCCTCTTTCATGACATTTAAAACTCTACACTAGCATTTGTTTTATTCATGACTTTCTGCACCACTTGACTGTGAATTCCCTGAGGATTAGAGTTGGATTTTTGCATAACGTTTAATAAATGTTTCTTACATGAATGAATGAATGAGTTAATGAGTTAATTATTTTTCTCTGCTATGGACGTTAGCATTCAAAACAGTCTTTCTCCATTTGGGAATTTCTTTATTTCTGTATGGTATAATGAGGCCTCTTAAGTTTAGCAGAAGTCTTGGAAAAAGAAATGCAATGAATGGGAAAGTATTTTTAAGTAGACATGTGTGGGCATTCGCTTAAACCTTTTAATGACAGATGTTACACTCCAGAACACATTATGAATGAGAATGTTGAAAAAAATGGCTAGTTATATAATAGCCAGTATTGAAAGGCTCTTTTCTTTATCCCTGGGAACAATAAGGTGATAACCCATATTTCAGTTCCCTTCCCCGCCCTGCGCCTGCCGGTGTTTACCATATAAAAATTCAGGTTCTTTGATCCAGACATGAAAAAGAATGTATATTTTTTCATATTAGTTATTCTTGTTTTCATGAAGATCAGGTAAGATTTGGGGATTTTTGCTTTAAAATATGACTGGAGTTCTTTTAAAATTGTAATTGCTGTCCATCAACTAAGCATTATCTGTTTAGCTTATAATACTAGAGCAATTTTTTCATGAAAAATTTATTTCACTGATATGCCTTAGTATAATTCATATGACGAATATTATTTTAAAGTAAATCCTGGATTTTTAAGTAACTTCTTGTCTTGTGGCCACTTTTGTTCAATGTAGATGACAGATTCAGGGGGACTTTTTATGTCATTGTCACTTATAGATAAGTAGTCCCTGAAATATGTTATGCTTTAAAAAGAAATAACCACATAGCATTCTGTAATCTAACAGTTGTAGAGATCATCAAAGAATTTGTGATGCTCTGTGAGAAATGAGCCTGGGAGCCGTCTATGTATTTACCAAGTCAACTTTTAAGATGTAACTTCTATAATTATTACTTAATTTGATTGTTCATAACAATTATGAAAGGAATTCAATTTAAAAAAAAACACAAGATACTGCCCAAAATGTTCAAATCACCAGCTTACTCTCTGTTTTAATTCAGCAACTTTTAGAAGCTTTCCAAATGTATTGCCATCTCATCAGACACAGAGCTTATACTGAGAGCGGTGCTGTACCTGCGTTCATCACTCCATACTCAATGGAGCACAGGGGTCAGCCGACAACAGAACGGCCTCTTCTCCGGGCCTGGGGCCTCTGTGATTCTTAATGCTTATGGGAATTTTGTCAGGCTAAGCACTCAATGGACTTTCATTGATTCATTTCAATAATGTTTTCATTATTGAAAAAAAAAAGAAGAAGAAGCCAAGCCCTAAGTGCTGAACCAAACATGCAACTGGAACTTTTTGGATCAAGCCAGTGCTAACATATCCCGTCAACAACTGATACACTTTCAGGTCAGAAAAACCATATATATCAATCAAGGCCAGTGTTTTCTGTACAACTTACTCATTACATTCTAAGTGAGACAATTCGTGGGTCAGATATAAACACGATCGAGACCAATATGTGATCCAACATCCAAGGGTTCTCAATGTTCCAGAATTCAAAGGCACCTGTGGAGTTTGCCTATGTGCCTGACAATTGCCTGATAGAAATCTTTTTTTTTTTTAAGATTTATCTTTTTATTGCAAAGTCAGATATACAGAGAGGAGGAGAGACAGAGAGGAAGATCTTCCGTCCATTGATTCATACCCCAAGTAGTCACAACAGCCAGAGTTGAGCCAATCCGAAGCCAGGAGCCAGGAACTTCTTCCAGGTCTCCCAAACGAGTGCAGGGTCCCAAGGCCTTGCATCATCCTGGACCGTTTTCCCAGGCCACAAGCAGGGAGCTGGATGGGAAGTGCAGCCACTGGGACTAGAACCAGTACCCATATGAGATTCTGGGGCATTCAAGGTAAGGACTTCAGCTGCTAGGCCACCACGCCGGGCCTGCTAGAAATCTTTGTGTGGGTGTTGAGGGAGTGTTTGCCTGTGGGCTACTGTAATTGCCCACCTTTCTTCTTTATTACTTAGGGAATTTTGTATGAATAACTATGAAAGCTTCTCTGGGTATCAGTTAATAGAAATCGCCAAAGCCCTTGGAAACAATTTCATTTAAAATTATGCAATGGCAATGTAATCAAAATTTCCTGCCCCTGTGAATTGGAATTTCATCATCTTCACCCTTGCTCTAACTCACACTATCCACTTTATCAACTGTTTTTTTTCTTCAAAATCCTTCCATGCTTTGATGCTACTAAATGGAAGAAATTTTTGCTCTATTCTTTCTCCTTTCTTTGTAAGGTTGTTTTGACGAGTGGTCACAGCATAGGTGACAGATGTAAATGGATAGTTTTTGAAAGTATAGAGTTTCTTTCTGAAGTGTACTCAAATTGTACAAAGCCATTTTTTTTTACCTGCCTTACAGGAAAACAAATTGCTCTTCTCACATTGCAAATCATTTGCCTGCTCCCAGTGGCTATCCACCATGAAGATAACAAGAGTCTGTGTGCTGGACAGAAACACAGCCTCCACCCGCTGCCACGGTATTAGCACTGCATGTTATTTTTCTTAAACACACACATATACAATTTTGCATTTGCTAGAAAGTTACGTAATATATAGATGAAAGGTGCTTAAAAGGAAATGCATCCGCTTATCCATTCCATTTCAGGTCTCGTAGGAGAGAGCATTGTACCAAGCCATGAGTCATCAGAAAAAGATATTGCAGGATGTCAAAAAAAAAAAAAAGTACTTGTTCTACTGCAAACAGTTTTGCCTTATCCAAGGAAATTTGTGGTTAGTTTTCTTGGGTGTCACAGACTCCAGACGGGTTACATAATTTGGTGAGGGACAGTGTTCCTTGTCCTAAAGGTATTCATGAGTTCAAGAATCATTTACAGTAGCAAAAAATTCGACTAAGTAAAAGACACTTTTTTGTTATGCTTTAAAAAAAAAACTTGTGATTTTTTTTTGTTTGTTTAAAGAGTATTTGTTTGTAAGGTATAGTAACAGAGAGGGGGGCTGTCATCCATCTTCTAGTCCATTCCACAAATGGTCTCAGGAGCGAACACTTGTGATCTTGTATCCCTTTGACACTGCACAGGTTGCATGGCAGTGAAGTCAGCTCTGTCTTCTTACATACCTGGATAGCCTGTGTGAGTCAGTGAAGCCTGAAATTGTTTTGTGGATGGTTCAAGTTTTTCCTCCCATAACCAACCTCCTTCAGTGATGTTCTTCCTTGAGAATCTGTGAAGAGAACAGCTCTGTTTTTTTTCTTTTGCCTCTGTCTTTTCCTTAGAGAATATGAATATTATGCTAACGCCCTGCTGATGAATCAAGATGGATGTGTTACTGAATATGGCTTTATAAAAGATCAGTATGCATTCTCACTTGCAGAGTGTGGTTGAACTTGGGAGGAAGGTCTCTTCTCCTTTCCACTAATCACGGGATTCTCTTCCTTAATCCTAATCACCATAGCAGCTTCCTGGATCCGAATCTCTCTGCCTAGATATCCATGTCATTCTTTGGCATGATGATTTGTTGGTTTATACAGCAGGAGCCAGTGATGGAATGGACATCCATCTCCTCTAATCAGAATTTGTTACAAATCACACATTTGCCGTTGTTTGCTTTTGTATGGCAAAAATATTTTCATTCCAACATACCAACTCACTGGTCTGCACATAACTACTTTGTGAGGTAACTATGGCCATGACCACCTTGCTTCAGATGAAGAGACTGCAGCCCAGAAAAGTTCAGTGATTGTTTTAAGATCACACTGATGGGAAGTGGCAGAGCCGAGTTTCCAATTTTGGCATGCTCTGCTCCAGAATTCCTGTTCTTAAACATTTCTCTGTGTTGACTCCTTACTGAATTAATCAGGTCTCCCTACAGTCAGTGGGGTAAGAACATTAATGCCCTAAACCTCAGTTCCTCTGGTAACAAAATAGATACAATAATCGGAAGTGGGGTCTAGAAGTTATATCATTTGAAATGCAGTTGAAGTATTTTATAAGACTGCATCCCAATGTTTATAGTCCTATTACTTTTGTTTTGCTTGAAGAACCTTCCATTATTTATGAAGTCAATCTCAAAATTCTTCTTTGGGTTTTAAAACCATTTAAAGGAAGAATCAGCCAGTTGTGCCTTTTTCTACAATGTTCCATACATGCTTATTCCTGTCTTAAGTTTTTCAACCTGGCTTATTTCCTGAAGCTTGCCACAACTCAAGGCTCTTTTTGTGTCCTGCCTGCCTTAAGCAGCCTTCTCAGATAATGCCATTTAGTCTGTATTGATCTTTTTTTTTTTTCTGATCCTGATCTTCCACATCCCTTTCAAAGATAAGTAGTTCTTCTTTCCAGTCTGGTTAGAAAGTCCTTGAGGACAAGCATCATGTCTTATTCCCAACATTTATGTTTGATCTTGGTAACACACAGGAGGAGGTCCTTGAGGCTGATAAAGTGACAAGAAAGTCTCCGCTTTGTCTTCAGCATCTTCATCATCGTCTTGGGCACACACTTGGCCTAAGAGAATACTTGTGGATTTGTTTTAGATGTGCACAGCATCTGCTTGATAGTTCAGTACACAATGAACACTCTCTAAATTGTAATTTTTAGAGGCAATCTGTTATCACATAAGAGCTACCAGGAATTACTCATACTTTTTTTGTAAATGCATTCATACAATTATAATGTTTAAGAGCTGAGATAGGTTGAGGGGAAAATTCGTGAGACTTTTATTAACTCAAAACAAAGACCTTGGAGTGAAAATATTTTTACTTTGTGTGGCATAGGAAAAGCATGAGGCTTGTTGAAAATAGTCTGTTGCTAACGACATTGCATTATATTTGCGAATGATTTACTATATTTTACTAACCTACAATGGATTTCAAGTTGCCCCTGTAGTGATGTCATTTCCATTTCATTTCTGGAGGATAAAGGCTAAATCTATCTTCTTGTTTAGATGATGAGACTGAGGCTCAGGAAAAGGAAGAACTAGATACAGTGTTATCCAGAGAGCTAGAGACTAGAGGTGAAACCCAAGGCCTCCATCTGAAACCTGTCTTCAGATCCCAAATAAGAAGGAAATGTGGCAATTTTAAAAGACAGCAAAACAGAATCTAGTAAAGTTAAATCTTACTGACCAGAAATAATTTTGTCCTGGTCAGGGATCAACTGTTAGAAAATTTTCTTGGATAGGGAAGACAAAACACATATGTGCGCTTGTCTATTTCTTCTGTTTAAATCACTCAAGAAAGGATATATTTGCCCTTCTCATATGACTATATCTTAACTTTGTGTAAAATATCCATCATTGTGTATTCCAGTTTGTTCTGGAGAAACTCAGAAAATCTCATTGAAAAACAGAATACATCTATGCATAATTTTCCTTTCATTTCAATGAGTAAGATCAAAATCCTTAGCTTGTTCCTAAACTTTGAACATTTGATCTGATTAGTTGGAAAATATGAAAATATGAACAGTTTCTGATGAACTATCACAAGACAAAATATAGATAAATGTAATTTAAAGCTAATGAGATTCCTTCAATAGCACTCTAAGATTTCCAGGATTGTATTTAATACACTTACTTTTTTAAAAATTTCATTTCATTTTATGACAGAGTTTCATGGGCTCTGGGATTCCCCCAATCCCTCCCCATGCCCTCCCCCCATGGTAGATTCCTGCACCTTGTTGCAGTATTACAGTTCAAATCCAGTTATGATTCCTTCATTACAAGCATGTACCATGCATAGAGTCCAGCATGTTATTGTCCAGATAAATTCAACAGTTTCTTAGGGAGACCATCTCTGGTCTGAAAGCAGAGCTGGCAGAATATCATCCCGTCCAATGAAAAGCCACAACATAACATCAACAATTTACAACACTATGGAGTTAATTGACATGGTATTGAGTGACAATATGTTAGAAAATGCAAGTTCTTAACCACATCCTGTGACTACTTCATTATTTCAATTTTAGTTTATACACAACCAGCTGCTATACACCTTAAAGTGGCTATAGGGTACTATTCAGCTGTCTCAAATACAGTTACATTTAATAGCTCAACTTAATAAATGAATCATTTTATTCCATGATTTCTACATTGTAAATGTACTTCTGTTGCAAGTCCTTAATATCCCAATGGTATCATTTTTAAATTATTTTAAGATGGTGGCCACAATAAAAATAATCCACATTTGCTTTTTCATAGTCTTCTATAATATTATGGAAGAAAACACACAGCACAGAGTTGATGGGTTTTCCTATCATTTACTAATGCTTTTAATCAGCTTCTAAGATACTCCTGCGAAATAGAAAAGGATGTCCCTTCCTCGTTTCCACTCTTAGAAAAGATACTGTCAGTTGTATGGTAAAAAATTGAGTTCTTAATTTCTTTGTTTTCAGTTAAAATCTATTTGAGCGATAGAGGCACAATGGCCTAATGATAAATCTATGGCTGAAGTTTGTGATCAGGAAGAGGCCAAACAGTGCTTGTCAGCTAAGAGCTTTGCTCACTGGAATGAATCATTGAATTTCTGAAGCAGAACTGAGTTTTCCAAGGCTCTGTCAATTTCCCTATGATAGGAAACTTGGAAGCACTGACTAGAAGGGAAGGGTGATGAAGCCTCAATGAGAAAAATGCTACTTCTTCCTAGAAACATTCATAATTTAATTTGATTATCACCCTGAAAAACTAAACTGTCTCATCAACAAACAAGATAATGCCACTGAAAACAGACAAATGAAAAATCAATTGCTCCCCTCACTGAAAACAAAAAAGAAATAGTATATCACAATTTATAAAGGAGTAAGGAAGGTTTAAATGTTTTTTAAAGATTTCTTATATTTTTATTGGAAAACCAGATATACAGAGAGGAGGAAAGACAGAGAGGAAGGTCTTCTGTCCACTGATTCACTCCCTAAGCTGCCACAACGGCTAGAGCTGAGCCGATCTGAAGCCAGGAGCTTCTTCCGGGTCTCCCACACAGGTGCAGGGTCCCAAGGCTTTGGGCCGTCCTGGACCACTTTCCCAGGCCACAAGCAGGGAGCTGGATGGGAAGTGGAGCTGGTTATGAACAGTGCCCATACAGGATCCTGCTGCATTCAAGTAACTGTTAGGATACCACGCTGGGCCCAGAAGTTGGTTTAAATGTTTTTAAAATCATTTAAGAAAGAGAGATTTCAAGCGTAAATAGTATGTTTTTTTTTTAACCTTGTAAGGAACCCTTATTTATATAAAAGGAACAGATTTGAATCCTGTAGGAATAAAATTAAAGTAGAGCTATGTCCAAACTAGCCAACTGAAAGGAGAACAGGTTTAAGAGATCTTCAGTCTTGAATAATAATTGTCTCGGTGCCCTACTTTGTTTTGTGTATAGCAACTATTCCCAAAAGAGTACTGAGGTTGGATATGTCCATTGAGTTCATGCAGCCCAGCATTGTTCCCAAAGGGAAAACTGAGACCTTATGAAACCTGTCATTTATTCTCACAGTTTTCTAGTCACCACGAGACCAGAGAACCTAAGATGCTAAGACCTGACACTAAGAAATGTGTCCTATAGATTCTTATTTTGTACAAATAAGACTTTATGAAAGAAACCAATCTTGGGAAAAATGTGATTTAACGTGGTCTTAAGCCAACAGAATTTCCTAATTCCAAGTATTAAACCAAACAAAAAGGTAAAAAACAGAACGATATGAAGAACTAAATGATAAGCTCTAAGAGAATTCATCATTGATGTCTGTCAGGTAATGCACTTTTTTTTCTCAACTCAGAATCTCTTGGTTCCAAAAGCCAGTAACAAGGCAGTTTCTCAGCTCAGCAGTAAAGCCGCTTTGAACTCTACAATGAGATCACTGGGTTCAACTAGTCAGATCCAGGTATCACTTAAAGTTTTGTCTGACTGCATGTAATAGATTTTAAATGTTGTTTGTCTTACAAATACTCTGTCATACTTATGAAATATCTTTGCACAGGTGCTTCTCACAAGTTCTGAAAATGTCCAAACTAAGTATTAACTTAAGAGCTCCTGAAACAGCTACAATTGCATTGTAATTATGCTTGAAGTTACATTTTCCAGTTTTCAAACCTCAGGAGTCATAAGAGTCAATCTCATTCATTCCTTAGTGAAATTGCTATAAAACACTTATTGTGCTCCAAAACACCATGTGAAGTGTTAATCATATGGAATTGAAAGATGTATAAGCAGTGAAGGATTTGGCCAAGGATTCCAGAGTAGAGTCCATTAACTAATCCTGTCCCTCTGACAGCTGCTTTGTGAGCTGGAAGACACCTGACATGATCTATCTATTGTAGCCAACAGTGGGCAAAATCAAAATGTCCAGAAATGGAAGATGACAATTTGACATATAACAAGGTCAGAAGTTCTCTTTTATAGTAAATGCTGGTAGGAAATATGAGCTAATTATTTAAAGTAAGGTTAATAAAAAGGTGTATGATACCTGCAAAGCAGTTGCACAGGGAACCATGAAATCAGTTGCCTTTGCAGTCCCCATTCAGGAGTAACAAAATCCATTTTGACAGTCTGTTTCTAGCATTGACAAACACAGTATGAACTTCTTGATGCTTTATATGTTGCATTCAGGATAGGGAGCTGTAAATTAGTTTTATTTCCATTCAATCAGTCTTTTTGTTGAATGAGCTGTTACACTAGTCCTGATTCTCATCCTTCAACACAACACTTTAAAATGTGGCTGTTCAGATTCTTTTAGCTACATCACGAAAGTTACATCAGTAAATGGAATAAATCATGTGTATGTTAACAAGTTCAAGGCAAGATCATTTGCTTTAAGACCACATGTTGACTGACCACAAGATGCTCAGAAGTTTTGTTATGTTATTACATGTGAAAA
This sequence comes from Ochotona curzoniae, assembly GCF_017591425.1. Classification (NCBI taxonomy): domain Eukaryota; kingdom Metazoa; phylum Chordata; class Mammalia; order Lagomorpha; family Ochotonidae; genus Ochotona; species Ochotona curzoniae. The sequence continues at coordinate 4,439,982 of NW_024467087.1, forward strand.
TGGAATATATGTGACAGATATTCTCAGATGGTAATCAAATGGAGTTTGTCAATTGAGTAACTTTGCCATAATAGCACCATCATTACAGAGACAAATGAGCCACTATCATATTTGTTTTAATTTTAACCTTTGGAAATTCAGTAATACCATGTCCATTAATGAATTCATCTATCCCTTGGATGTTGGTGTGCATCTCTTATTTTATAATATATTAACTATATCCCTTATTGTATTAGAAAAAAATTTATAGCCAAAAACAATTGCCTTCAGGTTGGATATTGTGTGTGTCTGGGGGGTGGACAGGATAGTGAAGATTCATCAGAGTATCAATTCCTAGAGTGATACCCTTAAATTACTTCTGTTGTTTAATGTTCTAGTTCTGATACAAATATTGAACAGCATTAAAACATGTATTTTTTAAAAGCTCATTTTGTCATGGAAGTATATATGATAATGAAAAATAAACACTTTTATTTGTAGAGATTTGACAGCATATTTCAAGACAAAGTAGTGTTTCCTGTGATCTTTTGTTGTGATTTACTCCTAAAATTCTAAAGAATTTCTCTAACTTCTTTAGATGTTTATTTTTATCAAATATTTATTAATTGAAAGCTAACTACAGCATAAAGTAACTGTGTAAACAGGTCATCCAATACAACACAATGTCATTTGATCACACTTCCAATATTTCATTTTGCACATAATTCCAAAATATGACATTGATTTTTTTAAGCCATGTTATTATTTGGCACAGAAGTGTATTTACACAGAGTTTGTTTCATTTTAATTTATTCTAATACCTTGAGAACAATTATTTGCAAGTAAATCTAACAGTATTTGTACAAGTACTTTGAAGCTAAAATACTGCCAAAAATCCCAACACACATGCAATGCAATATGTTTACATAGTAACATATATTGATTATAAAAACATGTGACTCTAGCACTTTATAGAATATGCATATAGGAGTCACTCTACCCTCTGGTAAAACATGGCCACATGTAAGAGAGGAGACACCACCAAGCAGAAGAGTCCTGTGTCCAAGGTAACTGAAATGGGATTGGCTGCTTAGACTGTTCAGGAATGCCTTTGTGTCATTATTGAATCACTCAGTAGCTCAATTCACAGAAAAATGCTGAGACTCTCAAGTATGGGTCCCTAGCGACCAGGCAACTGCGAGTACAAGCAACACTGACAAGTCCACTCTTCTGCAGGTGGGCTTAGTTTAAACAAGGTCAATACTGAAAATCCAAACATACAAAATAGATAAATTAGAGAGTGATTATTACTATTATAAAATGGCTTTCTGCTTTATAAAAGGATTTACAAGTTTCCTCTAAATGGCATCTCTCTTAATGCAATAAAATACAATTTGGATTACAAAATTCAATTTACATCAGAATTTTTGCACAACCATTGTGAGAAACAAAGTATACCTATATACAGTACTTAATTTTCTCTCTCAGGATGAAGGTGTCTTATCACTATATTGATAAAAGACACTTAAGCAAAATGTTAAAATGTTGTATTTTAAGCCACTGCAATATAAAGTAAACATTATCTCTAACAATTTATGTTCCAGAAAATTTAGGTGTGTTTGTGATTTTGTATTTACAGTTTTGGTTGTTATCTTTGCAAAGCAGATCTGTAGATAGCACAAGTATATCACTACCTTGAGGCTACAATATTGGGCTGTATTCTGTAGAAATTTGTTTTGGTTATTTTTGTTCTTCTTTTCAGCTGTGGAAAATGTTAATAGTGGTTACATTGTTGCTAGTCTATTTATGGTATATCAATTATATGTGTTGCTACACTAAATCTCTTAAAAATTCAATTGCCTGCATTGCATTACTGTCCCCATTGTTTTATTCTAGGTAATTGGTGTTTGGGCAAAGTTCTCCTCTATTAACACTAGGCTCCTGGGGCAGTGGAGGGAATGGTAATGTTGGGGAGTTGCTGAAATGATGGGGTAAAGTAAGGGGTGTAGAGATCCTGTCCACTTTGTGTCTCTGCCCCCTCAGCACACATCTGAGAACCTAGTATCTAGAAAGTAAGCAGTCGATAAACATTTAGTGAATAAAAGAATGGATGTATTGGGAAATTGTCTTTCTTCACTTTAGCATCCAATTTAGTAGGTATCTGTGATGTTCATAATCAAATTAATTTTCAAGACAAAATCACAGAACTACTCTCATTCTTTAAATGCTTTTTGTAGAATCCACAATATATTGAGCCCTTGACAACATGGGAATATTCAGAAAAATTAAGTCTATAAGTCAGAGGACAAAGAAGAGCAAATTTAAGTGTCATTTGTTTACTCACCAACTTCTAGAAGGGATTAACAAGGCACTCTGGTTTACCAAAATGCAGAACCAAATGGACTTTTGGCAATTGCTCCCACTCAGTCAAATGGTTCTTTTTAAGTGTTTTAACAAATTTATTCACAGATACTGACAGAAATGGTAAAAGCAGCTCTTTATTTAAGAGAGACAATTGAGGGGAATGATTATTTGCTATTTGTAGGACCAGACACAGTTTGTTCCAGGTAGGAACCTAGGAGTAGAACTCTGTTGGCTGGACCTATTTCTCTGTACTGATATTCATAGTCAATGCAAAGGAAATAGCAAAATCTAGCCATGGGAGAGAAAGTTTTAAAATTCTAAAATATGTAACCAAGCTCTTGAGTGGATAAAAGAGACAGAACATAATAGTTTATTGTTATGCTGATAAATTAATAAAATTTAAAACATTTTTCATTTCGTTAGGAAATAGCATGTCAACGTGTATGGTGTATGATGAGTTTAAGTGAAAGTTAGGACTACATTCAAATGATTTTTCTTTCAAAATCGAAAGCAAATAAAATATAAATCTAAGCAACTTGAGAACCAAATCATTAAGCAAAAGCTTGGAATTTGGGTTCTTCTAGGAGCCTTCCTCAAAATCATGCAACCACATCAATACTGAAGTACATCTGTTTAGGATTAGTGAATTAATTTGTCTCATGAACAGTGGCATTTTACAGGAATAATTTTACTTTCCAGAGAATAAGAAAAAAAATATTGAAGTGGAGTTACTACATCAATAGCTCTAATCATATGATGCAAGTCTAAAACTGATCTTAACATACATAATTTGCTTTCTGAGCAACCTCTCAAAACACCTACCTCCATATGCGGTATTTACCATTGCAACAGATGAGAGCAACGAAAGGATTTCTGAAACAGTCTGTAAATATGTCACTCAACAACCAGGTGGTTTGCCAGAGCCGTCTCCAAGCTCAATCAGCTAATGGGCAGGTTTCTCTTTTTTGGTGAAATCTAAAATCTCCATCCACTAACTTTCTTGTAGAGCTTTTAAGTTCATCGTATCAACTTTGATCTAATTATTTAATAATTACAATCTCTTATTAAAGAATGAGCATGTTAAATTTTTATTATAAATATGCAGAAATGTTAGAATATTAAAGGCATTTTCCTACACTGTTCCTTATCTTATAAACATGCACACACATGTTTACCTTCTATTGTTTAAGAAGCTAGTTTGCTTCAGTAATTATCCATCCAAATAATTTGGATTTAAATAATTTCTAATTGAAAGTCTATCACATGAATTGTAATAGTGACGGACAATATTCTGTTAGTCATTTTAAAGCTTTAAAAGTAAGTTATCAGGACCCACTTCAATCTCCACATGATAATAAAGGATTATTATGTTCAGTAACCTATTTATGAAAAGGAAACAGTGTGCTTCTTTCAGACGCCATCACTTGCTTTAATAAGGAATTGAAAGGCTGGACTACTTTATATGCAGATCACCATCCCAGTTGCATAAGGATTTACAATAGACAAAACAAAACTATTTTTTGTTGTAAAGAAGGGCTGTTTGTTTAAATCACACAATAATATTTGACTCTAAAAAATTGTACAGGCTAATACAGCTTCATAAACGCTACATAGACTCAGTTAGTTAAAATCCTTTTGACGGTAAGATCAAAATCAGAGGCTTGATGGTGACAAGGAAAAATTTGAGCAACACAGGTCTCAAGAAGGCAGTAGGGAAAAGATGCTTATTGTCATAATTTTAGAAACTGCTAGTCGATTTGGAGATGCAAGTAGTACATGATTTCATAGCACCCTGTAAATGCTCCAATTAAATTCAAGAGGAAAAGCTGCCTTGTCAGAAAATGTGAATACTGAGGATTCCAAGAATAACCTTTAATCCTGAAAAGAAAGAGAGTAATGTGTACTTTTTTATCTTACCTACGTTGAATTTGCAGAGAACTTATTTGGGAAGTTTTAATCTTGCCTTTGAAGTCTTCCTTCAAAGCATTAAATGGCTCATATGTCTTTGTTAAATGAAGTGTGTGGCGGCCCCTACTGGTGTGTGTTCATAGAAAATGTTTCAATAGGCAGGAAAAATATTAATTTCAATTAAAAAGTTAGAAATACACGACTCTTTCTTTTAAATATATAAAAATATCTAATTTAATGCAGAAAAAATATATTACAAGTTGTGTAATGTACTCTTAATTAGGAAAATAATCTAAAACACTGACCATGTTAGTGTAAAATAAAAAATTTACGGTAGGGCATTAATCGTTCAATTCACTCTGACAATGGGTTAAATATATTTTATTAATGAATTACTAATCCCAACTGAGGAGGCTTATTACCTCTAGTCCATTATTAGATCACCTTAATTGACTTAAATAAAATCACTGAAAACAAACCGAGAGGAAAGGAAATATTTTACAGTTAAGTCTATAGAATCCTAGAACTAGCATCATTTGATGACAGGCTTGTTCCTGTAACTCAAGAAAGCTGTGTGTTGACTTCACATAGCTGACACGTCGGTCTATTTTTACAGTGTTTTCAATTTCAAAAATACAACACATTAAAATATTTTCAGTTTATCAAAGCTAAAAGCAACATTTAAGTAATGTACTTAAAGTGCAAAGGCACTTTAACACAAAGAATTGATACCAGTGGCTACACTTGGTAACTGAAGATGGAAATACCATAGGTCACTATTTACAAAGGAAGTTATAGTCCCACAAGACCTTTGGAGATCTTCTACGAAATAGACTAAATTTTCACTTGAAAAGTTTGCCTGTTCTCTCTTCATTCACTATAATCTCCTTTTTCTACTCCCATACTGGAAAATAAAAACCAGAAACAAGAGCATCAATGAAGTACATGAGAAAAAAGGAATCATAGAAACATTCACATTGACTACTGGTTCCTAGGAAAAGAAAAAGGAACAGACGGAGGAGAAAGCAAGAGAGAAATAATTTAAAGGGAAACCTGCAACAGCACTACCATTGCCTCACCCCATTTCCAAACATTGTCAAAGTCCCGCGTTAAGGCTGGGAAAGGAGAAGAGCGACAGGAGCGGGGATGCAGCGCTTCTGACAGTTCGGAGCAGCATCCTTTGATGCTGTGGGGCTGGAAATGATTTCCCTTCACAGCTGACTGATTGCAGTTTGTTTTTCCAGAACTTCGAGGTAGTCTGGTTCTGATTGCGGCTTAGCTTGCAGTAAAGGGTGGTCGGGTTTCGACTGCCCCACAAAGCATTTCCTGGGAGTTCCATATAAAACGGTTTTATTGATTCTGTCTTGGTTTTGGCGTCGAGATTCATATGAAGGGGTGAACTGCCTTTTGGGTAAGGTACAAAAGTTATAGTGGACTAGGCCTGCACTGGGGAGTTCCTTGACTCGCTCAGCAATATTTTGATACAGCACCTCAGGCTCTCTGGGTGTGGCCTGCTTTTCCAGCAACTCAGTGGCACTTATTGTGTAAGCAAGTGTGGCTGGCTCTTCTTTTTTCTCCTCCAGGTTGCCATAGTTGAACTCTTGCAGGTTTCGGTAATAAGCTACCGGGTCCCCTTCCTTCTGCATGTAGATGGGGTTTTGGCACATCTGACCCACAGGTGGAGGTATATAGTTATACACGTGGCCATCAGTCTTGTCATGAGCCTCAGTGTTGTAAGACCCATACTGTAACTGGAAGGAACTGACGTCTAAGTTGGTGCCACTCCTGGGAACACTGGGCACTCCCTTTCTGCGTTTCAGAACAAAGACAAATAAACCAGCCCCAAAACAGACAGATAGGATAAAAACAACAAGCAATCCTAAAATTAAGACAGAAAGCGGAACTTCGGTGTGTAGTTCAGGATAGGAACTTGGAGACACACTCAGTGACCGAGGCGTGTCTGTGTTGTGATTCACTGACAAGCCCATGCCATCTGACAAGTTGGGACTCTCTGGACAAATAGCCTCTCTCCCTAGAAACTTCAGTATCTCCCCTGCATGCTTAGCAGGAGACTCGCACGTCACCTCGTTGATGATGACAGGGGAATTGGCATGTTCTGTCCAATCCTTCAGCCCCATGATGTCACAGGTGCAGTCCCATGGATTCTCTTGCAGATCTATCTGGATAAAAGCCGGAAGCTGATCCAGAACCCCTTTCACGGGCAGGTGAGAAAAATGATTGTTTCTCAGATTCAGCCTGGTGAGGGCTGTGCCCCCAAAGATATTATCGGGTAAGGACCGCAACAGGTTGTTATTCAGAAAGAGTAGCTGGAGGTTAATCAGAGAATCGAAGGTCAGTGGCTTAATTTCCTTAATGACATTATATTCTAAATAGAGATACTGCAAGCTCTGCAGTCCGTCAAACATAGAAGGATACAGCACTTCAAGGTAATTGCCATTCAGATACAGTCTGCGTAAACTAGTCAGGTTTGTGAACGCACCTTCCTGAATTACTGCAATCCTGTTGTTTCCTAAATGCAACAGATCCAAAGAACTGTATTCTGAGAGGTCATTCTTATAGACAGTCTGAAGATAGTTCCCTGTCAGGTAGAGTTTCTTTGGACTGGTAGGCTTGGGCTGCAGGTCGGAGATATTAGTGAACTTCCTTTCTTGGCAGTTCACATTGAGTCCATTGTCTGAGCTCTGAGAGGTGCAGACGCAGCTACTGGGGCAGGTGAAGGGCACAGGAGACTTGGTCTGGTACACCATGATTGGGCCGAAGCTCTGCCTGTCCTTGGACACAGTCACTCGGGGAGTTGGACGGTTTCTCATTTTGGGTGGTCGGCTGGCTTTTGGAGCTCTGGTTGGGCCAAGAGAAGGATTCATCGTAGGCGACAGCCTCTGGATGTGTGTGTCAGCTTGGCTGCCCCTCTGGCTGGATTCCCCAACACTTTTCCTGGGACAGAGCTCTTGCCTGGTCAGTTGGGTCACATCCTTCCCATGCAACCTGAAGGGCGTTTCACAGACAATTTCACCCACGAAAACGGTGATGGTGTCCAGCCAAGCCTTGAGGGGAAGCAAATCGCAAGTGCAATTCCACGGGTTTTCCTCCAGCTGGATCTCCATGATGCCCCCGATGTGTTCAAGGACACCAGCGAAAGGCATGACTTTCAGCCTGTTGCCCCTCAGGTCTAGGTGGGTCAGCAGGACAAAGCGAAAGACATTGCTGGGCAGGGACAGTAGCAGGTTGTCATTCAGGATGAGCACTTTCAGCTTGTTCAGTTTGCTGAACGCCCCTGCCTCGATGGCACTGATGTAATTGTAGTCTGCCTGCAGGTACTCCAGGCTCTCCAGGCCCAGGAAGGTGTCCTCCCTCAGTACCTCCAGCTTGTTGTTGTTGAGGTGCAGTCTCTTGAGGGTTTTCAGGCCGCTGAATGCCCCGGTCCGGATCTCCTGCAAGCCGTTGTTGCCGAGGTGAAGGGTCACCGCATTGGAATAATTGACGAATTCGTTTGGGTACAGTCTCGTCAGAAGGTTCCCATTGAGAAAAAGCTGATAGATTCGATACTGGGGGGGCTGGAGCAGGCTGACCGTTGTAAATCCTTTGTTTTCACAGTTAATGTTCAGTACGTTTTCCTTCTCTTCACACAGGCATCGGATCTTGCAAATGTCTTTGGCAGTTTTGCGACTCTCCGTCTGTAAGAGCCCGGCCACGGTGAACACACTGAGGAACCAAACGCCGCTCAGCATCTTTAGGCACCTTCCTGTCAGCTCAGGTACCTACAGGGCAAACCTTGGGGTGGGCAGGGGCCGGGAAAAGAAGCAGGATGCCAGGAAGAAAGAAACACAAGGAACCCCGATTAAAATGGCAAAGCCAGGAAGTGGAGTGGCAGAGAGAATGAAGGGGTGGGCAACTTAGAGGAGTGAAATCAGTGCGATTTGTTTTTCAGAGCGATTTCTTTCCTCTCCTGTCCCTTCAGCTCCCCCTCCCCAATTCAGCGCAACCCCACGCGCGTCCCTGAAAACACAAGCTTGCACCTGATTTCCCTGCGGGTCGCAGCCAGCCGCGGAGACATTAGTAATCGAGTTGTCCTACTAAATCCAGCCCATCTCCTTTTCCGCTGGGATATTACAAGAGATCTCGGGCGGTTTGCTCTTCTCGGGTTAGCAGTATAAACCGCTTTACTTAAAAAAAAAAAAAAAAAAAAAAAAAAAAAAACCTGCCTAAAAAGGAAGCCGGAGAAATGAGGAATGGGGCCGGTAGTGGGGTGGAGATGGGAGAACCGGAAACAAGAAGTAGGGCTACTCACACATTAGGAGAAGAAGACAGGGCCCCCCTCCTGGGCGCTCAGCCAGGAGTTTAGCATCTTCAGGAAGAGAGGAAGAAAGCAAGGTAAAAAAAAAAAAAAAAAAACACTCTGCCTCCAAGGGGGAGACCCTGCTTTTGCTCCTTGGTTCAATTTAGTTGGTGGTGCGCAGAAGTAATAAAAAAAACAACAACAAAAAAAACCGGTTGGTTCCAGGAGAGGAAGAGAGTTGGGATGCAGCGAAGCAGAAGCCGCCCGGGACCAGTGTGCAACTGCCTTGGGAGGCCGGGGAGCCAGCAGGCTGGCACGGTGAGCTGAATGAAGGTGGAGACAGCGGAGCCCAGGCACGCGCTTCCAAGTCGGTGAAGGCGGCAGCAGTGCGTCTAGCAGTTTGAATCTGAGAGGTTTCACGAGCTCCCCGGGACAAGGCTAGAGTGACGTCACGGGAGGAGGGGGTAGGCAGAGGACGAAGGAAGGCGCACTGATTGGGGGAGGGTGGGGCTGTGCTTCCCTTTCCTGGGAGCGGCTTTGCAAAGCTCAATTTCTGGCTGCCTCAGTTCATTCTGAACTACTACACCTCCAACCCGCCGGGCCGCCGGAGAAGCTCTCAAAGAGGCGCTAGCCAGGACTGCACTTCTGGAGTCTCAGTGCTCTCTCACTCTGTTCCCTCCCTCCCTCCGCACTGCCTGTGCAGAGCTGACCTGGCCATTCCAGAGGGGTGTCACTCCACATTTCCTTGCAGCAGTTGCGCACGTGTGTGTGTGTGTGTGTGTGTGTGTGTGTCTGTGTGTTTGCATCGTGTCCCTCCTAGCTACAGAACTGCCGCTGACTTGCCAGCTTGCTGGATCCGAGGCCCTGGGAGCTCAAGAGAGGGCTGTGTGCGCACACCAGTGCGGCTGTGGGAGGACGCGGAGTTTTCCCAGGGAATCCAGGCTTCACATGCAGAGCCTTGTTTCAGTGCTGAATTACTTTCTGGGTGGTGACTGTCCAGACAGCTATGCACTGGACTTGCAAGCCTACTCCTGATCTTCCAGACTGAGATTTAACAACAAAACCCTTCTCCCCCTGAGATTCATACTTAGCCAGATAATGAGGTTTAAACTTGTGGCTTTGCCAGGTGGAAGGAAAGAAGGAGGTGCATGGAAGGCACTGCCAGGCTGAGCCTCTGGTAGGAGTGGGAGCCCCCAGGGAAGGGAGATTGAGCCCTTCTGGCTACAAGGGCACAGAAGCTGAGCGAGAAGTATGGTCAGATCCCTGGATCCTGAGAACAGGGAGGAAGGATTCCTGACCCAGACCCTGTGTGCCTGGGACCCCGCCTCTGATCTAACTCCTCCATTGCCAGGAAGCTCATAGTCTCTAGATGTTCCTGTCTCTATTTGTAAAAAGAGGTTAGACTGTATATCCACCCTGCCACTCCACAGCTCTGGCATTCGATTTGGACAGAAATATAACCTTCTCAGAGTATTGCTAATGGCCAGATGTTGAACTTCTGCATTCATTATTTCGTATCTCCTTAATTGTACATCTCCCCCCGCCCCCTCCACCTCAGGAGATAGTGTTTGCAATATGTGAATAATGCCTGTTGTGGTTCAGGAAAAATAATCATTAGCTGCGGCTGTTCCGAAGGGGGAGGTAAGTCAGGAAAAGGAAGCAATGCAATAGAACGCAGAAAAGAAATTGCACAAAGATGCTCCTGTCCCACTAAACACTTCAGATTGTTTTCCCTGCCTGTTCATTCCCAAACTGGATGCTGGGGCAGTCAACACAGGGTCCAATTTCTTGGCCTGATGTAGAATAGAAAGCTGCATAGGCAAGCGGAGCCATCTGAGAATAAAAAGCCCCCTGCTTTCCCCTCCCCATCACTTTCCTGTTAGGTAGGGGCCATAGGACTGTCACTTTCATGCCAGTCCCTTCCTGCAGAAGAGATAGGATACTTTTCAACTTAGGAAGGCGACCTGTAGCGCTAGCCACCTCCTGCACACTCTGCTCTAGCTCTTTGGCTTTATCTCCTCTTTCTCCTTCCAAGCAAAAGCCTTGGACCAGGCACCAGCAGCCCCTCTGCTCCGGTGGTTTTTCGCTTAGCTTTTAGCAAGCTCCTTCCTCTCCAGAGCCTTGGATTTTCCTTCTCTAAGTCGCAAGGCAACCATGAATGGAATGGTGCTGGGGAAGGAGATGGAGGGGGAGGGGCACACCATAGATGGCCTCTGGTTCTCCAGTGCAGTTGCATCATTAAATGCAAGCGGAGTGAGGCAATGAGAGCACAATTGGGCTTTGATAGCAAAGGAGCATCTTTCCCATATATTTCTAAGCGTTCAACGTGCATAGTTCCTCGAGTGCTGGTTTATTTATTTGGACATTCACTCAGCAAACATCTATTAATCAACCTAATATTTCATGGAATTAGAAGCCAACAGGAGAGCTGAGCAAGACCTTAGAAAGGAGGTTCATTACAGATGAGTACATTATTCCGCCAGGGGGAAGTGCTGACTTGCCAGAATTCAGGAAGCTAAAATCAGATGAAGAACCCAGGTATTCTGCCTGCAGCAGCCTCCCCAGATGCTCACAACACCTCACACTTCTATAGTGATGCTGGCATTTGCTGTGAATGTGTGTTTATTGACTTTGAAAGGGAAACAGCAAACACTAGTTTCAACTAGTTGCAGTTCTCAGACAGGGTAGTTGTCTTCAAGACCTTGATGATGCTTGTCTGTAATCCATGCAAGCACAGATTAACTGCAGAGCAGGGGAGAGTCAAGGGGGCTAAGGAATGGGTGCTGGGGAGTCAGAGGCTCAGGGAATTCTCCCACTCGCAAAGAACCAAGGAAATTTGGGACGCTGGGAACCCTAAAGTGACCTTTCTGCTACCCACTGAGCTTCCACAGGCAAAACATAGTTACTGGAAGCAAATCAGTTTCAGACCTGATTCTCACTTTAAGTTTCACTCAGCTGCTCCCCTCTGGGAAGAACCGCCGCAGCACCCAGCTGGCAAGAGCAGGCTTTGAAGGCGGCGGAAAGGTACGTGGGGAACTGGGAGCTCAAAGCTGGCAGGGGCGGACGCTAAAATAAGGCAAGCACTCCCTCGCCTGCTTCAACCCTGACTCTGGTCGCTTTAGTCGCACAGGCACCTCACCGGGCAGAGTGCGGCTCCGGCCACCTGGTGTGCTGGCCAATGGTGAGTGACAGCAGGTCAAGGCCGCCGGGCAGGCCAGGAGGGGCTGGAGTCTGGCAGGCCTGCGAGAGGACACTGCCCGGGTAAAAACCCTCTGTCTCTAAACAGCAGTAGTTAATCTCACCTTCTGGCAGCCTGGGGTGTCGGTAAGTGCCTGTCGCAGCAGACAGGGCGCCGGACAGGAGCTGAGCCCAAACTCCCTCTCTCCCACCCCCGCTAGTCTCGGGGGCGGGGGAGGGGGCGCAAGGCCGTGCCGGAGCAGGGCCCCACGGGCGCGCCTCGGGGCTTAGGCATCATGGGGCTTTGGAGCCTCTGAAAGCGGCAGTGACCGTGGATGTCACTCGCACGGACGGTCCCGCGGCAAGGGAGCCAGACCGCGGACAGAGGATGGGGTGGGGGGCAGCCGAGCGCGCGCTACCTTCCGTGGGTGGCTTTTAGGCTCATCTACGCCCATTTCCCTCGCCTGGAGGCGGCGACCAAAGGCCGCGAGCTGGTGGAAGCCGGCTGCGGTGGCGTAGCCACGGGGTCCCCGAGTGCTGAGAACTTACCGAGCGAGCGCGCCTCCCGGATCTTTCCCGGAGGCGCGGGTAGCATTCGCGACGCGGAGAGGCGCGAGAGCCGGCTCAGCTTCGGACCGGCGAGGACCAGAGTGAGGGCACTGGGGGAGTGCGGGCAGCGCCCCCGGGGCAGGCCGATCTCTACTGGAGCGGTGCACCGCCCGCCGGCGCTTCTGCCAGGAAAGGGGGAGGGAGCTGAGAAGAAAGGGGGTGGGGGAAGAGCAGGGAGGAGGAGAGAGGAAGAAGTGAGGCTGGCAGGGAGGGCGGGATGGCGGCCCCTCTCCCGCACTTATCAATCACCCCACAGATCAAATGTTCCTGCTGCGCGCCGGGAGGGGGCTGTACCAGCCCACAAAGGAGCCGGTGCTCCATCTCTCCGACTAAGGCTGCGGTGCACCACTTGTGCTTTTTGGCCCCTCTCCCTTGGGAACTCGGCCCAGCCCGTGCTGCTTCTACAAGGGGCTGCCTCTGGGGCTAGCTCAGTGAAGTAGGGGATGGCTGCCTATGGGTGTCGCATCCTGAGCGAGACCCGAACTGCTAGGTGGAACTTCTGGGCCAGTGAAAGAGCAGCCAGCAATCAGAGCCGGACACCATCCTTGGGGTCCTTTGCCTTAACCAGGAAGCACCCAGTCACTGCAGTTCACTTGGAAGTATTTAAGAACCTCCTAGAGGGTGGTAAACAAGGCAATCCCAAAATAATACAGAGCTGAAGTAGACTTGATACAAAGGCAGCAGCAAATGCAAGTCCTTAGTAGCATCCACTGCCCCCCCCCACACACACCCGGCTTTTACACTGATTTTTTTAGTTGGTTCTTCACATCCTTCCTTGGGGTTATTGGACAGGTTTTTTTTGTTTGTTTGTTTATTTCCTCTACTTTCTTTCTTCTTCCTCTTGTTAGTAGTCCAGGTTGTAATTTTGTTGAAAGGAAGGCACTTGGGGAAAGTGCATGATTCAAGAGGGAGGTGCGGAGTTTCCCAACAGCACTGAGTTCGCCATCAAAATCTGCTTGCCATGGGCTTTCTCCTCTATGTTCCAGAGTGTCTTGGACAAACTCGCAGTTTTATTAATTGAAGCCAAGAGCAGTGAGTTCATCTGATGACACAGAGACATTCCTTGTGGATCCTTAAGACTAGTGGCCTGAAAATGAACTTGTCACAGACCCTGTTCTGTTTGCAAAGCTTCAAAATGTCTAAAATAACTAGCAGCTTGGAGTGTAGAGCAGAACCGTGGACAACAAGAACGTAAAAATTCCAGTAACAACTAACTGTCTTGTGGTTTTCAAGGTTTTGTTTCAAGGTTATTTCCCACTTATCAAAGCCAGATTCCCCCAGCCCTCATTGCTACCTCCTTCTTGTCCTTACCCTTGGCAATCTTCTTTTCATAATGGCTATGTAAGGCGACTATGCTGGGCTTTACAGAAAATGAAAACTGATAATTTATACAACAGCATGTGCATATTTGACTTTAGTAATCCAAGGAATGATAATGATGATCATCTCGCAATGGTTTTAAGATCATTGCTGTCACTCTACTTCATTGTTGCAAAAGCCTTTATTTTTTTGAAATCTCCATGCCATTCTGATGAGCATAACATAGTACTCACAAACGCACATAGTGGGCTATTTACATCACACATTCCTAAGCATTTCTTCTGTTTATTACTATTCTAATTCCTGTGAGATGTCAACACACTATTTGCTTTGGTCTAGAAGAGCAGCTTGGACATGCCATAGTATTACTCAGGATAGCGAATGCTGTTATCACTTTGTCCATCTCATTTCTAACTGTGCCATTTTTAATGTGGTTATTTAATAGGTACTACACACCACCACAAAACAGAGCTAAGAGACCATTCAAATGCAGACACAATAGGACAGTCATGCTGAAAAAACAACCAAAAAGCAGTTTGCTGAGGATAGCCTGTTTCCAATCAAAGGAAACACACAAGCAACCAATACCATTTATACACATTAGATGGGGAACATAGTATCAATGGTAAAAACCATTTTATTTTGATTGAGTAGAAATGCATAGTATATGGGATACATCAATTTTAATTAGCCTTGTAAACAAGTCTAACATGATTTAGCAGCCTTCAGACAGCATTTAGCAGTCTGCTTTTACACATGGGACCACACTGGTAGTAAGATACAATTAAAAAGAGCAGACTTTTCCTTTTGTCAGCAAAATAATTTTCAGTAGGTGGGCAGTGCTTTTAAAAGGTGGCCTGAATGTGCACACACACAGAAAAACTGATGAGCAATACAGAACTCTGTGACGACTGTTGCATAATTATACTACAGAAAGGCTGGAATTGTAGAAAATAGTTTAATGTGCCAATTTATTTGAAAGCTGCTTTTACAGTGACTTTTCCATGAGTCCCTGAATGAAGAGAGAATTTCCAAATATGAGTGACCACCAAAAATACATATATTGATGCACTTTTGCTAATTAGCAATAATTGCATTACTAATTCTTGACAGACTAGCAACGTAAATGCATGTTGAAAAGTGTGGTATTTTCAGTTGTACAACTCATGCTGCTACAGGACTTAGAGATCCGTGCTTTCAATACAGATGGGAAAAGAGAAATCAAATTAATTTTAATTGGATAAGCTATCATTTAGAATGAGTGAAAAAGTGCATGTTTTTAAGATGATGCAATGCTTTTTACTTGAAAAAGATTTTTTTTTTCCAACTGCTTTGCATCTACCCAGAGCTAGAAAGCATTGAAAAATAATTTAAAAAGATAAAAACTGCCCACACAGTCAGTTACTCTAAGCCAGATGTGCTGCATTTTTCAAAAATGCTATCCCTATGGAGCCAAGGCTTTTTTCCTAAAGATCTATTTATCTTTATTGGAAAGGCAGATTTACAGGGACAAGGAGAGGTTTAGTTCCCACATGGCTGCAGTGACCAGGCTGGAGCTGAATGGATCCGAAGCCAGGAGTCTTGAGCTTCCTCCAGGTCTCCCACACAGGTGCAGAGTCCCAAGCCTTTGGGCCGTCCTCGACTGCTTCTCCAGGATGAACAGTTAGCTGGGTGGGAAGCGAAGCAGCCAGAACACAAACCAGCACCCAAATGGAATCCTGGCACTTGCAGAATGAGGATTTAGCCACTGAACCATCATGCAGGGCTCTAAACCAAGGCTTTTAAAGTAGAGTTCCTTCCCTAAAATTTCTAAAGAAATACAGCAGAAAGAGGACAGACCATGAATATCAGTGATTTTAATGTAGACTTTGATTCCTTGTTGAAAATATTGATATTTTTAAAACCAGCTCAGTTATGTCAATTATTTTGACAGGCATTAGGGTTTAGTTGAAATAGTACTGACCCAGAACCAGAACAGTTTGGGTTTGAATCACCATAGCTAGCCCTTTGGAGCATATTGACATAAGTTGAAATCCTCCCACTGCTGCTTCCTGCACTTCTTTAGATTTTCCCACGTGGAAAGAATCCAGCACTCTGACAAACTGTGATCTGTGAGATCCTTGCAGCATTCCTAAACCCAAGTCTTAACCATTGCATAAAACTTAAAGGTTATAGTGAGGAAGCATTTTTTAAAAAATTTAAGCCCAGTAATAGAATCAGTACTATAAATATATATATTTTTTATTTCAGTTGGGACTGGATCATGTTAAACATTCAAAAAAAGATTTCAAAAATTGCATCTTTTTTTTTATAAGTTAGTTGCATGGATGGGTGCATTGGGTTTTCCAAATTGACGTTATTGGCATCTGAGGACAGGGATTGCCCTGTGCAACATAAGAATTAGCAGGATCCCTGGCAGTGTGTGAATATGAGTGTGAGCATACACACATGAGGCTATATATTCATGTGTATGAATACCTGACTTTGACATTTAACAACTTGGAGGTTACTTAAGATACGTTATGACTTAATGACATCAAGGTCATGACTTCAGGCTGCCTGATGTCCTTCATTGTGATTTACTACTCTGCAGCCCATCACCTTGTAAGCCCAAGGACCATGGGGGGGGGGGGACACGCAATGTACACTGGTGTTGCTTCTTGGCAAAAATTATATTCTATATCTTGACCCAAATCACTATGCATTGAACTGAGAGTTTTCTGAAACACTATTACCCTTGTCACAGCTTTGTACCTTGAAATATTCCATTGTAATTGGTTTTAAAAATTGCGGAATGTGGTTTACTAACTTTATTTCAGGAGTGATTATTAGGTTGTATCACATGGTTTAATGCACACTGACACATTGGATTGGGCAGGAAAGGGAGGAAAATGAAATGGAAAATACAAGAAGAGGAAGTAGAGGAGGAGGGGGAGAATAGAAACACAGGGGGACAAAGTGTGTGTACTGCAAAGTTACAGAAAAGCAAAAGGTGCTCAACCAGTTCTGTCAAATGCCACTTAGCAATGGCTCCTGCTCCTTCAGTGTTCCAGATCTTGCTCCTTGATGGCTGAGTCTAGTAAATCACCAGCAAAGCTATATTTAAGCTTACTCTCCTTTTGTGTACATCGCAAAAGCTGCAGATTTTACAAATAAGACTTAGGATAGCATTCATGGATATTTCATTTAAATTGACACATTGCATCCTATTAATCTCAAGGTAGTTAAGAAGTTGTAGTTTGGTTCAGAGTTACAACCTAATATTTTCAGGAGGAAACTAAATTTATTGGATTTGATGTTGCATTTTATTGGAATGGCACAATGCAGTTGAGCCTCTGCACTAAGTTCAGTTAGTTTTATTTATGTATTTGTGTTTTCCTAGTATAAATATATGGTAAAGTATGTGCTGTGGTTCAGAGTTTAATGCTGATTCTGTTGGAATATTCAAACTTTCTGCATGCAAGATGTCCAGTTCGAAAGAGTTACAGTTGGAAGAGGAGCTACTGAGGCTTTGCATTAAGGTTTTCTGATTTTTTTAAAGAGATCATCATTTTTGAAGAGGAGTAGTCTATTAATATTAAAAGCTGACATATCTACCCTGAGTTGTAACTTGCACAAAATGAAGTAAGGTTTGGAATTCATGGGTTCATAGGGGAGCTAAAACATAGCATGTAAATATGAAATCAATTCAAAGTGATAGCTGGATGTGGTATCCAATCATTACTGAAAATTAAGGAAGAATTGAATTGTTTTACTTTGATTCTGATGACTTATTCCTCATGTATCATATTAACTTATTTTTTATTGTTCATCTTTTAGGCAGCTTCCTAAATGACATTATAATGACACCTGGCATACAACCCTTTTCACTTGATTATTGTAGATGAGGTCACCTACAACTCAGATATTATGGCCCCAAGATATATCAAGGAGCTTTTACATCTGCTACAACCTTACTTTCATATCTAGGGACATTAAGAAGTAACTTCAAATTTCAAGATTTTTGATAAGTTCAGTATCCCCAAAGTTCTCTCATGAAAATTACCTGAAATGTATTTGCATCGGATGAACAGTATGAAGTGTCTCAAACGAATCACTTTGCAACAACTCCATGAGACCATGATAGTATTCGAGTCATAATCATAATGAGATTGTTCTTTCACCATGGACATCAACACAAAAGTTCAAGCTATGATAGTGGTGTCAGGTTCACTCCATTACTATTTTGAAAGGGGAAAGCTCATATTTTGACTACATATTACTGCATCAAAAGTTGAATTGAGTATAATAATTCTTAGCTCTTTACAAACAGGTATAATGTCACATGTCAGGAAATGACACTATTTGAACCGGGAAACTCATTGATCATAAATTGAGTACGTTTATTTTATTTTAATTAAATTTTCCAGTAGAAATACTAATTTTTAAGGAGACGTACATGGATGTTACATGATGAATGCTAGTTATTATTTGCAGCAAGAAAGGACAATTGTCAAATTAATGAATTGACATTCTTACAATTTTTTAAAATGTGATCATTCAACCTGAGACAGCTTCTATCTCTTGAATACAAATAAATATTACATAACAATTTTGGCAGAATCTGAGTCCCTTCTGAAAAGTTCCAGTTGCTTGAAATTCAAAATTCCAATTCATTCAAGGGTCTGAATAGATCTTCTGTGATGTAAGTTGATAACACTGGATTTTCCTGGATCGCAGTGACATTATTTTTGCATTACTTTTTCTATGGCCATTTGGCAGCTTCTTTGCTTGGGCTACAGTGGTGATTTTGATCAGGATCACTGGCTTCAAGAAGTTGTGCTTCTCCACTGAGTTTTAAGTGAGTAGTTAGACTAGAGTTCTAGAATGCTACTAAATCAGAATACCTGCATGGAATTAAATAATCCAATTTCTTAATCCATTTTATATAAATATGCAGTATTACCTTACGTAATTGAAACCAATCTACTATATCTTGATGTAATAACTATTTATATATAGTGGCATCACATAACACAGAGAATGAGTGATCTGCAATTAAAATCTACAGATTTTACAAAGCTAACTTCATGCTTGCTCAATAGTTATTTCTCATTGAATTATCCTTATTCTTAAGACTAGTCTACTTGTAAAATATTAATGATTACAATGCATATATTGGTCAAAAGCACTTCATAGCTTACAATGGATGTGTAACATGTACGTGTCTGTCTCCCTTCCTCACTCCCTCACTCCCTTTCCTCTGACTTAATTTCCATTCCATTCCTCTGCTGTTTATTTGAAAGTTGATTTGTGAGTTGCTTCAGCCATGTATAGGGGCTTTTTCACTGAAAGACATGAACATGCTACAGGTGCCAGGCTATATTCTAATAAAATTGTTCCAGCACTTAACATAGGCCAACACAGAAGTTTCTATAATAAAGATAATGTTGTGATTGCTAATTTTGTCTACATTCCTGTGTTATATGTGTGTCTTTGGTTGTTCTATCTCCTGGGCCCTTGTTAAACAGGCAGTTATGTGGCCCTCACCATAGATTCAGTGCATGGAATTTTCCGGAGTATAGAATTCTAGAATGCATGTTATCCACATGGCACACTGGTGATAACTGCAGGATCAATTTTACTACATTTTAATTTCATAAATGGGGAAAATAAATCACAGAGTGATGCAGTAATTTACTCAATAACATAAGTGGAAACAGTATAACTCAGGTCTCCAAACTAATGTAAATAGTTCTGGTTGTTTATTGTTTTGACACTTTAGGTTGAGATCTGTAGTTTTTTTTTTGTTTGTTTGTTTTTAGTTGCTGACTAGCATTGAAATTTACTTTAGCACAATATAGTCTTGCTTATGAGCAGTGTCACAAGAGGCTTGTTGTCTTGTTGGTCAGTCACATGAAGTGGTAACTTTGTCTTTTCAGATTCCTTTTGCTAAAAGTTTATTGCTAGGTTTTCATTCTGGTATAAATTACATAAAATAGAATAAATGTTGAAAAAAATACTTTAGGATTGGAAAAATGAACACAAATTTCAGTGTTGAGTTTGGGAAGATTTATGTTAGTATTAGCACAAAAGCGCTAAAATGTGAAATTTAATGAAATCTGAAGTAGCTTACCTTTTGTGTGATGATTTACTAGGCTTACTGAATAATTTTGAGGATATTGAAAGAATAGGGCTCATCATAGATTTTTCATTTTCATGTTGCTTTCCTCATTACATATTTTTAAGTAACATTGCATAAGCCCTTTCCTAATGCGATTCTGGAGTGTGGAGGCTGAGGACACTACAGGAGGCTCTCTTGAACTGTAAGTGTCAACTTCAGGGAAATTTCTGCTTGAAACTTTTGAAGATAAAATAGAACATCTAATTAACATTTAGAAGTGGAAGATATATATCCATTTCAAGTGAGCTGACCTGGATTTCCATAACAGGATCCCTTCTTGACACATTTGTAACTCATTTTAATTGCTAATAGGTACTGTGTGTACACACTCAAGGAAGAATGCAATTTAACCTCTCAGACTTAGAAAGGTGAATTAGCTAAAAATTAAAGTATACAGTTTTTAGCGAAAAGATTTTTCATTGAGCTCAGTTTAATAATGAACCAAATCCATGTGATTGACAAGTACCAATTATCCAAGAATGTTGAAAGGAGCAGTGACATTTTCATGCCTCGTCTACTTCACCATAATTATTTTCAAGTGGACTTAGGTGACTTGATTTGTATGAATTACAGGGATGGAAAGTATGTGAGCTGTGGAGTCAAAAAGACCTAGGTTTGGATGATTGCTCAACCTTCCAATCAAGAATTACATACGAGTCTGGAAACATCACATACATTCTCTGAGCCTCACTTTCCTCATTTGGAGAGTCTGAATAATTACATTGCTCCAGTGCAAATTATCATGAGATAAAAAGAAAACTGGCATAAACCATTCATACTGTGTCTGATATCTGGTACGTGGAGAGGGAAACACGGTTCTGCTCAGAGCCTCCTTGTCTTGGACCATAGAGTAAATGAAACAATCATTCTGGAAATAATTTGAAGAGAATATCCAAGCCGTACGACCCTCTCCCCACAAGAGACAATTGACTTCACTGCTGGGTTTGAGAGAAGACTCAGAATAAGTTCAGTGTATTGCGTTCTATATTCCTTCTTTTATGGCCATGTATCCTCAGAACATGTCTAGTACTGCGTGGGACTGGGTAGCTAAATTAAATGGACAATTCTTTACTGTGAATTCCAGTTATGATAATCGAGCAAGCCAAATTATTGAATTCAATGTTAGCAGTAACGAGCCTGGAGCTTTGATATATATTTTCCTGATACCTGCATTTATTCCTCAACTGGTCATGAAATCTCAATTTTATTTTAAAGATTTAGTTTATATTTATTGCAAAGTCAGATATATAAAGAGGAGGAAAAAGAGAGGAAGATCTTCTGTCCGATGATTCACTCCCCAAATGACTGCAATGGCAAAAGATGTGCCAACCTGAAGCAAGGAGCTTCTCCCAAGTGGGCACAGGGTCCCAAAGCTTTGGGCTGTTCTTGTCTGCTTTCCCAGGCCACAAGCAGGGAGCTGGATGGGAAGTGGAGCCAGCGGCATTAGAACTGGCACCCATATGGGATACTGGAGCAAATTCAAGGCGAGGACTTTAGCCACTGGGCCACCGCTCGGGCCAGAAACCACAGTGTATTTTAAAGCATGAATACTATTCCACATAAATTCCCAGCATTGCACATGCAGTGAAATATAGCTGTCATTGTCACAGGAGATACTGACTAAATACTCATTTTTCATGTAGTAATCTGATCTACTTAATATGCAGATGTCTACAACCTAGTAAATGACATGGCTGTGTACCCTTGCTCTTTATTAAATGTTTGGTATTAATATTTGCCAGTAGTACCTTTTATCTATATAAGTAAGATGAATTTCCTTGTAGTTTTTCAGAATTTCAGTTGTCTTTACAACTTAAAATCAAAAGGAAAGCTTGGGTTAGAGCTTATTCAAAATAAATTCTGCTTCTACATATATTTTATGCATTCTTTTAACCTTGGAAAATGTCTAATAT
Source organism: Ochotona curzoniae (assembly GCF_017591425.1). Lineage (NCBI taxonomy): Eukaryota > Metazoa > Chordata > Mammalia > Lagomorpha > Ochotonidae > Ochotona > Ochotona curzoniae. The sequence goes on from NW_024467087.1 coordinate 4,461,712, forward strand.
ATCCAAAATAGTTGGATTCTGGAAATTACGAAGGTGTATTCTTCAGCATTGTCAAGCCAATGTTCCCATTGTGCATTCCGAGTTTTGGTGAGTAGGGATTTAGCTGTAATTTATATTTGTGACATGATTTTAGTCAGAGGCAGAAAAAAATGTGTGGATGCGTGAGCAAATGCCAGCAGTACAATCTTTACTCACGGGTAGGTCAAAGAGTTCTTTCCTGTTTTTATTTTTCAAATAAAAAAATAAAAGAATGAAGTGTAGAAATGAGTACAGTAAATCATTTTTCCCCACCATCCAAATTGACTGTGGTGTAAAGATCTAAATACATACAGATAAAAGCGAATTTGGCTTTGTGAACCATCTCAACTTTCATTTCCTCACCTTCCCAAAGGCAGACATGTTGGTGCATATGGTTCCAGTCCCTTCTGTGTAACTTAGCATATATATTAATCCATGTGTAATCCATAAATAGTATATAGGCTTGATTTTTGTGAGACATGCTTAAGTTGTGTTACTACCCAGTTTAGTATTTCTTCTAGATATTTCAATGTTATGTACAAATATCAAATTTACTTAGGTTAACTGCTCTATAGCTGTCATGATATAGTTTTTCATTACATTGATCAGATTCGCTATTGATAGACATGAGTTGCCTTCAATTGTTTTCACCAATAAAGTAAGTCATTTAAAAAAAATATTTATTTTTATTGCAAAATCAGATATACAGAAAGGAGGAGAGACGGGGAAGAAGATCTTCCATTCAGTGATTCACTCCCCAAGCAGCCACAACCGCTGGAGCTGTGCCAATCCTAATCCAGGAATTTACGGACTCCTCCCATGCGGGTGCAGGGTACCAAAGCTTTGGGCCGTCCTCAACTGCTTTCCCAGGCCACAAGCAGGGAGCTGAATGGAAAGCGGGGCTTGGATTAGAACCAGTGGCCATATAGGATCCTGGAACATACAAGTAGAGGACTTTAGCCGCTGAGCTACCACGCCGGGCCCAGCAAGTCATTTCTTGAAATCAGTTTTCTTTCTTTCTTTCTTTCTTTCTTTCTTTCTTTCTTTCTTTCTTTCTTTCTTTCTTTCTTTCTTTCTTTCTTCTCTCGTTTTTCTGAAGATTTATCCATTTTAATTGCAAAGTCAGATACATAGAGAGAGGAGGAGAGAGAGACAGAGAGGGAGATCTTTCCGATAATTCACTCCCCAAGTGACCACAGCTTCGGGGACTATGTGGATCCAAAGTCAAGAGCCAGGAGCTCTTCCAGGTCTCCTACTAGCGTGCAGATTCCCAAGGCTTTGGGCCATCCTCGACTGCTTTCCTAGGCTACAAGAAGGACGGCCCAAAGCCTTGGAACCCTGTACCCACGTGGGAGACCAGATGAATCTACAGGCTCCTGGCTTTGTATTGGCTCAGCTCAGGCCGTTGTGGTCACTTGGGGAGTGAATCATCAGACAGAAGATCTTCCTCTCTGTCCTCCTCTCTGTACATCTGAATTTGCAACAAGAAACACAATACATCTAAAAAAAATAATAAAGTTCTGAGCGTGGCATGATAGCCTAATGTCCAAAGTCCTCGCTTTGCATGCTCTGGGTTCCCATATGGGTGCCAGTTCTAATGCCGCTGGCTCCACTTCCCATCCAGCTCCCTGCTTGTGGCCTGGGACAGCAGTAGAGGACGGCCCAAAGCCTTGGGACCCTGCACCCGCGTGGGAGACCTGGAAGAAGTTCCTACCTCCTGGTTTCATATCAGCTCAGTTCAGGCCATTGCTGCCACATGGGGAGTGAATCAGTAGATGAAAGATTTTCCTCTCTGTCTGTCCTGCTCTCTGTATATCTGACTTTCCAATAAAAATAGCTAAAATCTTTAAAAAGGTATGAAGTTCTATGGACTTTCACACAAGAGCCTGCTTAATAGCTGTGTGAACCTGAATAGTTCTCAGGGCTTCTTTTTTCATTTGAAAAATAAGATATACTTTAATTCTGTGACCATATCTCAATACCGTCACTGTGGGTTTTTAGGCTAATATTAGGAAGAAATAGAGCCTGTCTTTACAATTTTGCAAAGACCCATTAATTTTTTTTTTCTTTTTTGATCATTTGAATGTAGGCTAGGCTGAGCTTTGTCTTTGTACTATCTAACAGCAACAACAAAATCCATCAACAAATCTTGCAGGATAGCTATTGGCTTAATTTTGGAAAACCAACTGCTTGCTAATTAAAAATTGGCAGCTCCTATTTACAAAGGGAAAGTTAATGCACTAATTTTAAATTATTTTTAAAAATTCATTCACTGAAACAGTTTGGCAAATTTTTATTAATGTTACTCATAGTGTAATGATGTGATCCATGACAGAACCTCTACATTTCTGATTCCGCGATGATTGGCAGCATAGATAAAACTTATTTTTCAAAATTACAGGGGAAATTCCTTCAGAGAGCTAAGACAGTGAAATGTGCCTTGGGCATAGATGGCTTTTCTTTTTGTCCTGGAATGCATTACATTGAAGCTTTATTGAGATGCACGGATAAGTTCAGTACTTTTTCTTTACTATTGGAAATAAACTAAGTGTAAATAATTTGGAGTAGGATGCTAACTTATTCTAATAAAGCAAAAACTTATTTTTTGGCTATGTATCTCTCTATGTTTGTGCATGTGAATCCAAGCCTTTGTAAATATCTAGGACTTTTTCATTTTCTTTTTGTGTTCGCTGACACAACTTTAAGAGCCTTTGAATTGGAGAGAGATGAAGATGGGAGAAGAACAAACCATGGCAGCAAGTTTATAAGACACCTTCAGTGTTGAGTCACTTTTTTTTAAATTTGGTGAACAGTGATGTCTGATATTGAGCTATGTTTTCCTTTTTCTGAGTGCTAAAATTATTGAGTTGTAATATTACACAAAAATCCTAAGTTTCCACCAAAGTCCATTACCGTCCACAGATAAAATATTTACCCATATTTCATACAGTCTTGAAGAAGGCAGAGAGGGCTGCTACTTTAATATGAAGTTTTGAGCAACCTGACCTAAGAGTAACCAGGTGGGCCAAGGTCAACCTTGATCCAGAGAAGCTGGAAGTCACCTTTTGAACCAGTCATAAGGAGTAAGCAGAGGGATAAATTCATACCTAAGACTCATTCAAACCACAGAAGAGTGTTTTGCATGACACAGGATGATCTAGGATGAAGTCTCAAGTCATTTTATCTAGTTATTCAAGCAAGATCATTCCTAAAAAGCTAGAGAACTTGTGTCACTGGGATTCTAGTAACACGACTGCAGGTTTTATTGACTATTGCAGTTTCTAAGCAGGATGGTTGGTACACTTGATCTAATTTGTTGTTTATAACACACCTAAAAGGCAACACTGTTTTCATAATCAGGTAAGGAAAATGTTTCTAAATGATGTGTTAATTGAATGCCTTTTCTACGTTTGTGTAAGGAAGACATGTTGCTTTAACTTTCTTATCCAGTTCATACTGTTTTTTGTAGTTAATATGAAATAGTGACATGTGGATTGCTGGATTATGATACAACTTGCATGAAATAATGATCTTTAGGATTTATTTTGAAGAAGAATATAGAAATGCTTATGCAATTCCAGTATATTTAAAGATAATAATGATGTTTAAAATAAGAGAAGAGTCTTTATAGCTTATACTTAAGCTAACATTTTATGTTTATTGTTTTGAATTATCATGCAAAATAATTGAAGATATTGTGTTTAATTTCTTTATGTATTATTACTATTACTTTTTAAAGATTTATTTATTTTTATTGGAAAGGCAGATATACAGAGAGGAGGAGAGACAGAGAGGAAGATCTTCCGTCTGCATTTCTACTAAAAATAAAGAAATCTGTTTTTTTTAAAAGGTTATTTCAGTTTATACCTTTGGAGGTTACAGTACAGGGTGAGGCATCCCATACTCCAGTGTCTGGGGAGCCTAGCCATGCCAGGTATGAAGACATGATCATATGGTGAATCAAGAAGCTGGGAGCAGGAGAGAACCTGTTTCAAACTTGAACTCAGATAACTATCTGGTGAGAACTCCACTCACTGGCACTGCTACTACTGCTGTAACAGGGACACCCCAGTGACAAAAAGGTCTCCGACTGACTACCTCCTGTCTACAAAATGTGGATCAAATCTCCAACTTTAGTTTATCAGCCATTAGTGTCAAAGAAACAGAGTGTAAACATTTTGTGTGAGTTTGGGGGAGACAATCCTACTGCACCCAGGACAGAATCATGAACAAAAGTCTGCACCAAAACAGTAGGAAGGAGATAATTCTCCTTTAGCATAAAACAGAATTAAGCAGTTAAGACAGATGGTAGGGTTGGAGTCCAAGTCCAACAATTCGAATCCCAGTGTCTTGTGGCTTCTCCAGTGTCTTATTGCAATGTTGACCTCCCATGAAAGGATGGACTAATTGTCTTTGGTCTGTGTCCCTAACTCCAAAGAAGGATGGATTTCTTCTGAGAAGTCCTCAATGCCTATTGTATACAAAAAATAACTCATTCTCTGGGGACTATCTTGAGTTGAGAATGGTGTGTGCAGTGTGTGTGAGCTTGAGTAATAATCCCTTCTTACAGTCACTGTGGTACTCTACACATTTTTAAATCTAAAGGTCCGAACTTGGCCTTCTCACTACAATCCTGACGTGGAGAATCTTGGGGTTATATGCCTTTTTAAAAACTGTGGGGTTTTTTGTTTGTTTGTTTGTTTTTAAGATTCTTGCTTTTGTTTTTCATTGGAAAGGCAGATTTATAGAGGGAAGGAAAGACAGAAAGAAACACTCTTTCATCTGCTGGTTCACTCCTAAAATGACTTCAACAGCTGGAGCTGAAGAGGAGCCAGGGGCTTTTTTCCTATCTCCTAAATGGATACAGGAGCCCAAGGGTTTGAGACATCCCTTGCTTTTTTCCCATGCCATAGGCATGGATCTGGATGGGAAGTGGAGCAGCCAGGTCAGAGAGTATCACTCATATGGGCTGCTGATGCTGCAAGCCTAAGGATTAGCCTATAGAGCCATTGTACCATCCCCAGTCTATATGTATTAAAATATATGATATTGCAACATCTTATTTTCATAAGTCTATAACTGTTTCTTTGGTCATTGTCTATTTGTTAGCTTCATTGTGATTCAATAACTTAGACAACTGCCAACAGATACTTAATGCCTTCAAGGTGACTTATGTGTGTTTGACACTATTAGAGATAACAACAAAAAAAATCTCATGAGATACAGTAACTTCCATTGATAAACACTCAAACTTTGAGGAAAAACAAAAAGCACATCAATATTTAAATAATTCAGGCATTATGTAAGGATGTGTGATTTGGGGTGACACCAAAATATTTCATGTATAGGAAGAATCTTTAGCTTTGGTAATAGTATATACATTTTATTTACTTATTATTATAGAAATATATTATGATTGCTAGATATGACATGTTTCGAGCACTTCTTAAATAATATTTCACTTAATGTTCACCACCACCCTTTGAAGCTGACTAAATTATTAGAAAGCTGAGGTACAGAGAGGTGCAAGGTCATACAATTAAGTAACAGAACTGGGGGTTGAAACCATGAGATTTGACTGTGAAATCACACTTTCCAGTTTGGTAGTCTTGAGATCTATGTGAATATAGATACACTGAAATAAATTTGAGAGGGCAGATTATTGACTTAGTGGTTGAGATGCCAGTGGATGTACCCTTTCCCTGTTGGAGTTTGACTTGACTCCGCATGCTGTTTATGAACTTGGGTTCCAGATTTAAAGAACTTTCTTGATTATTTCTGGCCTGCCAGAAAAAATTTTCTTTTGATGGCATTTCAATCAAATTGATAGGGATTGCAATTGGTTTTGCCTCCAACATCCTCTTAGCTTGCCTTGCAACATAACATTCACATATACAAGGGGAAAACTTTATACACAGTATATACATGAAGAGAGTACTTTAGAGTTCCATTCAGATCCATTGCTAAGCGGAATGCTATTTTTGAGTAGGGAAGTAATTGGGTGGGGTTGTTATGCTTTCAAAAGAATACTTTCTTTCTCTTTGGTCTTCGAATGCCAAAAGATATGAATGTAGAACCTTTGTTTTTGGTACAGCCATCTTGGAGAGTAAAACATAGTCTTAGAAAGATATTTGTATATGTTATCAACCTAATTATGCCTGAATATGAAAATGATACCTTTGTGGAATTGTTTTTATCACTAAAATGCTACATGATTATTGTAAAAGTAAAAATACAATCAAATGATGCAAAAGTTCTCATGTGCAGAGTCACATTCCAGGGTCTTGAAAAGTGAGGCAGGCTGGAATGAGAGAAGGAGTTGTGACGTAAATGAATTCCACAGGCAGAATGACAACACTTTCACATGGTTTTCTTTTGAGGTAGAAAGGATTTACCGAAGGCCAAAAGGCATGACTTGATGGACTACTTGTATTGCAGTCTTCTTTTCTATATGATAGCCTATTATTGAGGAGATGAGACCCAACCATTACTTTAAGCTTCCTTCTGTGTCCAGAGAATGAATCTGTAATGTGTTAAGCCTACAACACAGTGCTATGAAAGATAGCAGGTAAGTGAGCATGTGTCCAATTCCATGCTTCTGCCCCTATGGAACCCTTTGTTATGAGCAAGGCATACCTTCTGATTTATGTCTGATTTTGTGGTCAGAATTCCAGGAGCACTTATCCACTGGAACCCTTACTTTAGCTATAAACTTGAGATCATCTTTTACTATCCCCTGCACATTTTTGTCTGCATCTTGTCAAACAGATGGTAAACAGCTCAAGGACAGGGACCATAGTGTTTGGGCACTTCTCCAAGAGGCAGTGCTAAGCACACAGGACAGCACTCAACAAGAAAATTTCCACTTCGGTATTAGTTTCCCAGCAATGCTGTAATCACTTCTTACCAACAAACTGGCTTAAACAATACACATTTATTATATTACCAGAATTCACTGCCTGAAATGTGCAAAATAAAGGTGAAGACTATGTTCCTTTAGGAGATGCTGGGAAATAATCCATTTCTTTACATTTTCCAATTTCTGGAAGCTACCTGCATTTCTTGGCCTGTGGCCCCTTGCTGCATCTTCAAAGCCAACAATGGCAGGGTGAATCATTTTCACATTGAAAGATTATAACACTGTGTTTGATGTCTCTTCACCTCCCATGATTCTCATGTTCCTTCCTCCATTTTATGTTTATAAGAGCTTTTATGATTACACTACACCTACCCAGATAGTCCAAAAAAATTTCCTATCTCAAGATTTGATGGTTAGCACCTATATTTTCATTTATAATTGTCATTTACCTTGCCATCTATGTTTGCAGGTTCTGGAGACTAGGCATGGACATCTTTAGGAGGAAGCCTATTTTATTCCCCATTCCTTTAAGGGCAATCAAAGGGTTTATTTATCTGCTTGGAAGGCAGAGTTAGAGAAAGAGACAGAAAGCAAGGTGTTCTCTCATTGATTCACTTCCCAAAAGACCTGCGATGACTAGGGCTGGACCAGGCAACAGCCAAGAGCTTCCTCAGATTCTTCCACATGAGTGCAGGGGTCCAAGCACTTGGGCCATCTTCTGCTGCTTTTCCAGGTAAATTATCAAGGAATTGGAGTATAAGTGGAACATTTGAGACTCAAACCAGCAGCCATAAAGGAAGCAGGCTTCGCAAGATGCCACATAGTTTGCTGTACCACAATGCTGGCCCATTCAAATTTTTAAAATGTTCATATATGTACAAAATGGAAATAGTATAATAATTCCCCATTTACTCATTCCTTAACATTTTAGAAACATATTATTTATTTGAAAGAAAGAGTGACAGAAACTGAGTAGGAGAGAGGGAAGGAGGAAGGGAAGGGGGAAGGGAAGGGGGAGGAGAAGGAGGAAGGGAAGGGGGAAGGGAAGGGGGAAGGGAAGGGGGAAGGGAAGGGGGAAGGAGGAAGGGAAGGGAAGGAGACAGACATTGATCTTGGATTCACTTGTTCACACCGCAAATGACTGCAGGAGCCAGCACTGGACTAACCCGAATCTTGGAGCCAAGTATCCAGTCAGAGTCTCCCAAGAGACTGGAAAGGACCCAAGTATACTTGGGCTATTATCTACCACCTCCCAGCCACATGATCAGGGAGCTGTTACAAGAAATAGAGCTGAATGGACTTGAATTAGCATTCTGTTATGAGATGCATTCCATAGTGATTGACTTAACCCATGGGCCACAGCACATACCCCTTCCCTAGTTTAAAAAATTCAACTGTTTGTTCTTTGCTTGTTTAAAATATGGGGATACATATGTAAAGAGAGATCTCCCATACACATACATATGTAGAGAGAGAGCTCCCATATGCAGAGTGAGATTCCCTAAATGTTGATAATACTTGGGACTGCACCAATATGAAGCCAAGATGCAGAACTCATTTTGGGTTTCCCACATGGGTGGCAGGGATCCAAGTACTTTGCAATGTCATCTACTGTCTTGCAGGGTGGTATGTCAGGAAGTTGGAATAAGAAGCAGATCCTGGTCTGAATTGCAGGCACTCTGATAGGGGATCTGGGTGTTCCAACTGGTGTCTTCACCATTGCACCAAATGCCAGCCCCTTCTAGCTTTGACTTTAGATGGTTTTCAGGATTTATTCTGGAGTTCTTTAAATAATATTTCACAAATGAATGTTAGCCAATTTTATTTCCAAAGCGTTTCAATTGATAATATTGAGTTAATACAGTGTTTATATTGTAAACCTCAGCTAATATTAATCATGGTCAAAATGATATCTAGAATATTTCTACATATCTCTACGGAAGAATATTGCATTTAAACATGAATGAAAGTTGGAAGGACATGAAGTAACAATGTTTTGACATCTTTATGTGTAAAATAATACCTTTGGAAAATAAATTTGTAGGACATTTTGTCATAGCTTTTAATTCTTGAGTCTGCGTTCTATTAGAAACTTACACATGAGTGAGTACATACTACGTGCTTGCATTGAAGCTTGTATGCTAGATCAGTATACAGAATGTAACTCCATAACACATATTCTTAGGTATAAGCTTCCTTTAGTTCTAGGTACCTTTATAAGGATGTATACATTTTAAAGGTAGAATGCATTTTTAAATTTTTCTTGATAGATCTGTTATAGAATATTCAGATACTGTTTTTAATTAGTGCTACCACCTTACCTTTATCTGTTCTTAGATTTTTGTTGCAACCTAAAATATCCTTATAGAACTAGCATAGAACGATGGTAACCAGGTGATAGTCAGTAGAAACATGAATGGGCAAATGTGAGACACTGATCAAAAGGTAAAATTTCAGTTACACAAGAGGTATAAGTTCTGGTGATTTTTTGCATGTCGTAGTGAATGTGCAATACTTTTATTACATTGCATACTTCAAAAAAGCTGGAAGAAAAGATTATGAATGTTCTCACTACATAGAAATGATAGTATTTGAGGTAAAGGGTATATTAATCGCCTGGATTAGTTATCTCACACTCTATAAATGTATCAATGCATCACATTGTGCCCTATCAATATCTATAACTATTTATTAATTTAAAAATATTTAATATTCAGTAATTCCAGCCAAGGGAAGTGCTCTATCAGTGTCTGAATAGTGGCTCTGACTGAATATTATGCATACATTTGGGTTTGTACTAATTAGGCTAATGCTCATTTTTGGTAGTAGAATACTACTTGAAAATTTTAATATTTCTACTTGATGTGTGTTCATCTCTCATTTACTCCAAATCTAATATAGGCATTGCTGATTAGGATACAACTTCAAGCAGTTCTACTCTAAGCCATGAACTTAAGCATTGGTCTTTATCCCATATCTTAGATTGTTAAATTCACATACAGGCTGATAAAAAAAAGAATAGAAGAGTACTGGAGATTGCATTGGGAAGTTCATGACAAAGGCCTTGCTGTGACTACAGATAATTTATCTCTGCAACATTTTATGGACAGGGTTTTCATATCTTTGATCTGGAAGAAACCTTCTAGTTCTGTTGTGGTCTAAGGAGTTGATTAGTGCTCCTTGAGCTGGGCAGGAACAGGAACTGGGCTTATGGCTAAAAACACCTAGATTAATTGGACTCATCTTTATCGGGTTTGCTGGCTAAATTAGAACGTGGGGGGAAGAGTATATAAGGAGAGTGGAAGGAGCAAAGAGAGACTTCGCAGAGACTTCCACCATCACTGGTCTTCTGTCGGTGCTTCATGCCCAGACCCTCTCCCTGTCCACGTTACTAGCTCCAATAGCTAGAGCAAAATTCAGCATTTTGTTTTACGAAAATGCTATGAAGTGCCAAGCCAATATCTCAATAACTCATACTGAGATAATGAACTAGTGTGGCATTGTTTTATGGTTCTGAAATATTTTGCCGATAGGAAAGGTAAAAATAGAATACTTAATATTCATGTTATACTTTTGCATTTTTGCCTAAGATTTTAGGCAGGAAAAAAGCATCTGTATTCTGTATAATCAGTGTTTCTAACCTTTTACTATTAATATTCATGTTAGTGATAAGTGAATGAAAATAAAAATCAGCTGTAAATTGAAGTGTTTAAATTCAAAGTTTTAATTTCTAAAATACATAATTTCAACTCTGGCTGTTTTATTATTACTATTGGGCCAATAATATAATACACATGCATTACACTTGTAGAAAAATCTGTTTTAAGCAACTGGAATAAGGTAGCAAATGAGGAATTATGAAAAACTAGATACAAAATTTGCATTATTCCTTCTTTTCTGGTGAATGGACATTCAGACTCTCTCCGTGGCAATAGTGGAGTGGGTATTATTGTATTATACTTATATCCAAATAGGTCTAAGCCAAATTGTGCACGTTATGTTAAAAAAATTCCATACTTCTTGTCAAAACTTTTGCTGTGGCTTTGTGTCCCACTGACCTATTTCACTGATAAAAATGTAGTGTCTAAATCTAATACCATATGTAGATGGACTTGGATACTCTAGAGCAATGCACACTAATATTAACAACAAAAACATCAGCAACAAAAATATCCAATAATGACCGAGGGATGTGCAAGTCTGCCATGGACTGTGTGCCAAGCAGTGTCCTAAATGATTTACATATATTAGCTTATTTAATTCCCTGAAAATTATATATTTCTCTTATGTTCTTTGTTCTTCCAGAAGTCTGTAGCTAAATTTTCCTAAGGTTTTGTTGTTGTTGTTATTTTTGTTGGAATTACATCCCTTGTCCTTACCTAAATCAATTATTTATTAAGAAGAACAATTACTCTTTGCTAAAAGAAAAAATAAGAACCACCACTTAATTTTGGGAATAGACTTTGAATTCATAGGAGGTATAATGCAACTTTAGTTGTATTCGCAAAAATGAAGGAGAAGTAGGTTTACTGAGTAGGAAATTAGCAACATTTATCCTATTACCCAGAAAGAATGTCTATTTGGGGCCAACTGGAAGAAATTTTAAAACACTAAATATCAAAATAAATTTGAGATTGGATTACTGTTTGTACCAGCTAAATTAATGAATATTAACTTAATAACTTGCAAATTTTCTGGGAATCACTAATTAGGTTCTTATAAATGCTTTACAGCATGATTCCAGGCAAATGTCCTTGAGGGTTTGGCATTTCTTCTCTGAATATGGCAACTCAATAATGAGACTTTGTGATTCAATAAATCAGAACTGTCATTCTGTATTGTGGCTTGGTCCATTTCAAGAGTTCACAGCTTAATCTAATTTGTCTCTCCCCACCACCAGCATACAACAGGACATGCAGAAATATTTCCCATTTCAAAACTTTTTAAATTTTCGTACCAAAGAGATTGCACCCATAAGTGTTATGTGGGTAACAATATCTAAGTATTCCTTCTCTTGCCTAGGTTTGGAACATAGGGGTTTTTCTATTTGTTTGTTCGTTTTGTTTTTCTCTTTTGTTTGTTACCCTTCCCTCCAGTGTTACTTATGTTTTTATTTCTATTACAACACACCCAGGATAAACTTCCTTATAAAGAAAAGGGAATTATTTTAGCTCGTTATTTTAATGTTCCAAGGCAAGGGACGCAACTTGGTGATGATCGTTTTGCACAATGAGTCCTAAGATGGTCCAGGACAGCAAGAGACAAGGAGCACCTGTCGGTCTATGTGTATCCTGTTTTGTCTCCTTAAAATGCTGTTATTAAGTCAATCATGGAGGTTCTAGTGATTAAGATTAAGATCACTAGATTATGTAATATTAACCACTCTCCAAAAGATACTAACTCTAAATGCCAAAGATGGATTTCATTTTGCCCTCTTCAATCTCCCACAAATGAGATTAAATTTCAGCACAACTCTTGGGAGACACACTCAGGGAGTGTTCACACTATAACATCCCATGTTTAAAACAGTGTCCACTTAACATTAATGCAAATGTTTTCCCCAGTCTTTGTCAGCATTCATTTGCACAACTGTGTGCACATCTGTGGAATTTAACAATCATTTAGGCATCTCCTGCTATCAGAAAATTTCCCATATATAATATTTATTATAGTTTAAACAGAATTTTATATACTTGTATCCTGATTTCCACCTGATTGTGTCTCTGATGTGGGAGTCCCTCAAGGGATCAATGATGAATATTCATTTCATTTTCCATATCTGCCAGTGTGACTACATTCCTTTTATGGTAAGGATTCAGCTTTTTTGCTCATAGATGAACATTAAAGTACCGTGGTGTGGTTCTGCCTTTGGAAGTGACAACTGATAAGAAGTGCCTCATCACAATTAGTGCAGTCCCTTCCACTTTGATCCATGTGAGCACTGTACACTTAACATGCTGTTGGGTCTTTTGACTTTGCAATCATCTTCCAACTATTTCCAACAAGAGATTAAATCAGTTTAGTATTTTTTGTCAGTTATTTTTATTCAAGCAGTAACAGTGAAGTGAATCATTTGCTTATGAAAAGGTTTGCTCATTTTATTTATTTGAAATGGAAGGAGAGATAGAGAGAAACATAAAATCCATTCATTCACTCACCAGATGTGCACAGACTGAAGCTAGACTCTGGGATCTCAGTGTGGACCTCCCAAATGTGCAGTGGGAATGGAACTACTTGTGCCATCACCTGCTGCCTCCTAGGATGTGCATTAGCAGTGGCTTGGCTTTGGGGCTTGAACTCTGGTAGTCCAGTGTGGGATGTAGGCCTCATAAACAGCATACTACCTGCTAGCTCAAATGCCTGCCTCCGTAACTCCTAATGTGATTGGACTTTTTAGCTTAAACAAAAATAAGACAGTAAATATTAAATATACTTTTGAATAAGAAATACTACAGGTTTTTAAAACTAGCTATTGTGCTGAGAGCATGCTGTAGACTGAGATTTGCTCATAGGGAAAGGTTCATTTCAAATTCAGGATCCTTCCCATAATAAGCATCTTTAATCATTGCTGGAAGTGATCTTTCCCTTTTTAACTCTATGGATTACCCAGAAGGCACTTAATTAGTTTATGCAAAGATTGATAAAGCAGGATAGGTCTTTGCTAGCTGATCTAAACATTCCACATGTGTGCTATTTAGCTCTCCACTTTTATCGTAAACTATAGCTGCAGAAGCAGAACTCAGAAAATACATGTGAGTTTTAGAAGCCATTTTATACAAGTGGATTTTATAAATAACCACATATTTATATTATCTATAAAACCTCTACACCCAGGCTCAGCTGAATTCTCTGGAGAATTGTATACTCTAGAAAAGTTCCAGGAAAGATTAGAGAAGACAGCTTTTAGGAACAAAATGTGGAGTCTGTTTCCCTTAGCTGCCTAAGTTTGCATGTGCCATTCATTACAGGAAACTCCTGATTACCAAGCTCCTCATCTTAAAGAAAAAAAATTATGTTAAGTTTCCTTCTGTTGTGCTTTATCTGCATTCTCATATAGAAAATATGTTTCAGGAAATATAAAAATGTTCTTAGCATACATTAATTATTGGGAAAAGATGCTGGAATTTTGGAGCAGTGCTATTCAAGTTAAATTTTGATAGAGAATAATGTTTTGCAAATGTTGTGACTTAGTGAGTTAAACTACAATTTAGGATGGCTACATACTATATCCAAGTGCCTAGATCTAGCCCTAACTCCTTCTTTTCCAAACTGTCTTAATGATAATTCATCCTTGGAGGGAGCAGCTCATGGTTCAAATGCTTATGTCCCTGCCACTTACGTGTGGGCCCCTGATGGTGTTCCTGGATTCTTGTTTTGACCCAACTCACTCTTATCTTTAGCGGATAGTTTGAAAATGAACCAGTGGATGAACCATCTCTGTATCTGTTCTTTGTTTCTGTTTCTCTTCCTTTCTGATTAATTAATTAATTAGCACAGAATATTTTTTCTTTTATATTGTCGTGTATTTAAAACACACAATTGCATAACAGATTTTTTGGTGGCGGGGTAGAGGAGGTAGGTGAAAGGTGCCATCCTCATGTAAAGATAATGCATACTAGGTTGCATACTACTTGTCCTGATTAGTATAACCAACATTTTGTTAAAGATGTTGAAGTGTGCCATACAGTAATATGATATATGATGAGTTAAGTAGTCTGTAGTCTCCTATCCAGAGTAAACTTTCTGCAGCATGAACATCCTAACTGCTTTTAAAACCACCTGTTCCTTCTATGTGGCTCCCAAAGACCCCACCAACAGAATATCCCAAAGTATCTAAAAAAGAAAGATCTTATTCTGTAGGGATAGGGGTAGGTCTTAGTATCTTGCACTCCTGGACTGATCTTATATTACTGTTATTTTACCTTTTCATGTAATTTTATGTTTTGTCTTGTCTGACAGCTTCACTTGAATATGCAAAGCTTACACCTGTTTCCAGGAAGCTACCTTCCTCATTTGAGGCAAAGTTCTCAGGGCTCTTAGAAGCTATGCTTTAGATACCAGCACACTGTGAATGAAGGAGACTGAAAAAGGGGGCAGACTCACGCAGCCTTTCAAAATGTACTCTATTCCATAACCATTGTCATGATTACACCATAGCCCGGTATTTTTCTTGAGTGATGTGTTGGAGATTCTTCAGGACTCAAGGCAGCATATTTTTTCTGATGGTTATTTGCTTTCACTTGAGGTTTTTCAATCTTGTTGCCTCAATCAATCCCACCTCTTAGATTTCTTTGAAACTTCTGTTACAGTAGCTATTGCTTTTATGGATTCTCTGGCACCAAGTAATATTTTCTTTCCCTTGGAAAATTACTTGAAAAACTTGAAGAGGACCTTGATAGGGAACAGAAATGTGCATTTACTCAATTCACCTTTAAAATTTTGAAACCCACATTTCTCTATCTCTTTTTAAAATAATCTGTTTGTAGGGCTATATTTCAATGTCTCGTCTGTTTTCAACAAGAAGATGTCAGTCTTGTGTCTCCTAGTTGAAGGGGAATCCTAAGCAGTTACTGGATTATCAGTTCACCCTCCTGATGACAGTGTCACGGGGTGAGCCAGTGTTCCTCTGGGCAGTCTCAGAGCCCACTGGGTGCTTGGTGGACTTTTTCCTCTTCCAGGTCAGATAATGCTTCCATGTTTGCATTTTTTGTAGTAATTCAAGCCTCATTTTGGTGTGGGTTACACCCTTTCAAAATATCATAATTATAGAATAAGCTGTGTTGCTTAATATGAACATTTGAATGTCATCACACTCAAATTTCCTATTGTTGCTTCATTATGTTGGTCTGGTGAACACAGAAGTATGCAACATTTCTAGTCTGTTAAGTCAGTAAAGACATTTAAAAGGGAAACTGAGATAAATTCTTCCATTCAAAAAGCACTCTCTCCCCTTTGTGATTATTTTTAAGTGTGTAGATAAGGGCAGATGTCACTGTCCTGCGGCGATGGACTTGGTGCATGGAGCTGATAATAACACATGTGTGGACTCTGACTGATGGTCGAAAGCACAAGTTTATTAGTGGCATCAGACTTTATACAATGATGGTCATATGGGCTAAGGGAGGAGGTATTGAGCTTATCAACAAAACCCATCAACTGTTTCTATACTTTTGTTTGGAACTCCTTTTGTCTTGTATATTCCACCAAGTGTTCTCATTCATTTGCTGTCCCCTCAACTGCTCTTATATAAATGATATCCAATCACCTATAAAAAAGGCACCCTTTCAGTTGTTCTCATACAAATATTATCCAATCAGTTGTAATCCTGTACTCGCTGACCTTCTAGGGTCACAATGTCCTTCTAAAGGCAGATGACTTTTATCCACACTCTGCTTGTTGCCAACAAATGCTTTGAATACAAGAATCTATAAAGTCATTTCTTGCTTGTTCATGTATTCCTTTTCTTGGACAGATTCATGGCTTGAGTACCATGAAATTTTTTGTAGGTATTTGTGGGTATCATAAATGTTTTGAGTTACACAAGGTGACTACTTAATATTGAATGTAAATAATAAATTGGAAAAGATAAATACTTAATTCAAATAGATCAATGAGATGTTCTCCATTTTGTCTGGTTCCTGTGTACTTGCATTAAAGGGCTAACACAGAAAGAAAAAATGTTTCCTGGCCACAAAATGTGTTACTTTTTCTGCAGCTTTATAGAGGTAAAAGTTGTTAGAGTCCGGGCTAAAGCCCCCACACGTCGGGGTGCGAGCTAGTCAAGCCACAGAGAGCACAGATTCATCCATGTTATTACAGCAAATGGCAGGGCTTCCTTTTGAATGCACATATGCAGAGGCATGCACACATAAGAGATCTTCAAAAAGCTCTTGGAAAAGTGGATTATGAGAAGCTAGGCAGATGCCAATTTTTGTCTTCAAAATAAGCTTGTAATTCCATTTTCCACAGATTTTTGGAAGTACCTTCAAATAGCCTTTGATAGCTTTTGAAGAGGAACATGATCATGGACATATTTAAACTTTTCGTTTTATCCTTTTGTTATTCTTGAGAAATACCCATGGAAACAGGATCCTAGTGTAAAAGCAGTTTAAACCTGTATTTTAGCATCTACTTTTGCTGATGACAAAGTGGATGTAGGTCTGCTTAGCATTCCTTTGTACTTAATGCTTTTCCTTAAAATTTTATTTACTGTAATTCTGAAAATGTCCCAATGATGTTTTGAAGTGTGAGACTTTCAATCTTTCTTTGGTGCTAGACATATGTGACCCCACATTTGGAAGTCTCACATCTTTAGCTCCAGGAAATTCTTTCTCATCTCTTGTTCAGTTACTCCTGTCCATTTTCTCAGTTCTGACTTTCGAGGGCACTTGTTTGGTGGGTGTACATTGCCTGAATTAAATTTGTATCTTTATGCTTTTCTCCCAATTTTCCTTCTTTTATTAATGGCATTGTACTACTTCGGAGACTTCCACCATTGCTATTTCTTACCTGGAGATGCTCCTGCTCTCAAAGTTGAAAATGACTAGTTAGTTACTCATTGTAACTTCACTCTGATTCTCATTGAGATTTGGAAGGGGAAAGATGTTGAGAACCAAAATTGTATTTCTGTAGGAAATTGCAGATCACACCAGGTTTTAACGTAAAGTAAAATGCAAAGAGGTTGTTCTCTAGGTAAAGCGTTTAAGTTAAGCAACGTGGATGATTTCTAGAGAGTTGAAGTACAATGTTGTACATATAATTAATATTTTTACTATATGTTGAAAATTTTATCTATAGAGTAGGCATCAGATTAAGTGTATCACAATATGAACAGTAAAAATAAAGGAATTGTCAAGAATTTTAAAATAAGGTAATATCCTAGGTGCCTCTCTCTTGGCAGGTTCTTGCAATCCTCAAGCAATGACCAGTAGCAGTTCTAGTAATCAGAAACATGTCTTTTTAGGCTTGTGAGAAATCCAACTTACACTTATGCTGTGACTTAAGGTTCATGGCTATGAAGTATGAAGAAATAAAGGGAAGTGAGGAAAATAGAAATTCCTGGACCATATTAAGCAGAGTGATATAAAAAAATTCTAATAAAGAAGCCAAAGAAGCAGTAGTTTCAGAAAAAAATTAAAAAGCAAGGGAAGATGATATCACATTTAGACACAGGAACAAGTAAATCCTAAGAAAAACATAAAGCAATCATTAGAGTCTGCATATTTTCCTTTAAAGAGATTTTTGCCAGTTTGTAACCACAAATTAACAGTTTGTAACCACAAATTATATTGATGAAGATCATAAAGGAAACTTAAATATATTATTCTGTTACTGACATATCTGTTCTGATACAATCCAATGATTATTTTGTTGTCTACGACCTAATACCTTGAAAGTTCTGCACACAGTTGACTAATCTCTAACTGAAACATTTTTTTTTTCAACTGTATCTCAATATCACACGATTCTCATCTACTTCAATGCTCAGTTTCAGTGTCTCTCTCTTGGTTTTGGTAATTTCTCCTACTGGACCGTTATAAAATGGAATATCATATACCTTTTGCTGTTCTTACTATCCTCCCATGTCATATAAGTGCATTTTCTTATGCAGTTGAAAATAAAACCAGTTCAAGGACCTCACATTTACATCACAGCAACAATAAACAAACCTTCTTGTTTCCACACATTCTTGCCAATATTTGTTCTATTTAGTAGTTTCTATGTTCACTGTAACTATTGGTTACTTGTATGTCTTCCATTTATTATCAATAAATGTCTACTCCTATGTGCCATTTTTTTTCTATTAGATTACTATTATTAGCATCATCATCATTTGCTATTGAGTTCCTTAAGTTCCTTATGTGTCCTGGATATTATTCCTATTGGAAAATTGCTGCTGTGCAAAGTATATGAGGATCACCAAAAATCAACAAAGTAGCTGCATTAGGTAAGAAAATAGGCTCCGTTTATGCCTCCTGGATTACTGACTCTGACTCTTTCTCTTAGTTTAAGGAGTTTTCTATCATTCTCTCTGAATATGCTTTCCACTTCTTTGGTATTTTATTTTCTAGTCCCTCTTGAACCTCTTGGCAATATATATACTGCAAACATCGTTTGCATCCTTGGCTCTTTTTTCCCCCACACTGTGTCTTTCTTTCTTTCTTTCTTTCTTTCTTTCTTTCTTTCTTTCTTTCTTTCTTTCTTTCTTCCTTCCTTCCTTCCTTCCTTCCTTCCTTCCTTCCTTCCTTCCTTCCTTTCTTCCTTCCTCCCTCCCTCCCTCCCTCCCTCCCTTTCTTTCTTTCTTTCTTTCTTTCTTTCTTTCTTTCTTTCCTTCTTTCCTTCTTTCCTTCTTTCCTTCTTTCTTTCTTTCAAGATTTAGTTCCATTGGAATGGCAGATCAGATGTTCAGAGATGAGACAGAAAAAGATCGCCACCTGCTGATCTATTCCATAAACGGCCAAAACAATTGGCATTGAGTCAGTTTGAAGCCAGGAGCCAGGAGCTTCCTCTGGGTCTCCCATGCAGACACAGGGTCCCAAATCCCTAGGCCATTCTCCACTACCCTCTCAGGCCACAGACTGGGAGCTGGGTGGAAAGTGGAGACGCTGGGACATGAACCAATACTTACGTGGGATCTATTCGGTACTGATGATGCAGGCTTGGGTATAAGAGTGCTTAGCCAGAATCATGGATTGCTAATTGGCACTGGAGTTTATGCAGAAGTTCTGTCTGTAGGCACTAGTATGAGCACAAATGCCATCAGAACTAACTCCAAGCTCAGTATTCAACTTTACACAGTCTGTTAAAAAATCCTAGAGGTGCTTACTGTGAGCCCAGTGTTGCAGGAGGGTTTTTCGAGGCAGCCCCTAATCTATACAGACAAGAACTAAGTGGAGCACATAGATTTTCACATTCACCAGGCCTTGTGAAATCTTGGGGATGCACACGAGGCCCAGGAGATAATGATATACCAAAACAAGTATGTTTCACCAGGATACAGGTATTTTCCTGAAGCTGGAACAAGCCCAGAGACTCCAACCACTGGAATTTGTCTAGAGTCAGAAAGTTTTGAGATATGCCAAGTGTTGAAATTTACTTACCCAGCAAAGATTTTCAAAACACAGTCCTAAGTTTGCTTGCTTTTTGCCTAAGTTTGGAAGAGGAAGACAGGAGCCAGGGGGCTAGATATGTATAATGGCAGAAATTGCAGCATCCTAATATCATGATATATTTGTCCATTTGGTTAGTCCATCTTTGACTTGGAAGTAGACATGCACATTGCTTTGCATCTTTTTTTTTTTTTTAATTTAAAGATTTATTTTTATTATTTTTTTTTATTGGAAAGGCGGATATACAGAGAGGAGAGACAGAGAGGAAGATCTTCCGTCCGATGATTCACTCCCCAAGTGAGCGCAACGGGCTGATACTATGCCAGTCCGAAGCCAGGAGCCTCTTCCGGGTCTCCCACTCGGGTGCAGGTTCCCAAGGCTTTGGGCCGTCCTCGACTGCTTTCCCAGGCCACAGGCGGGGAGCTGGAAGGGAAGCGGGGCTGCCGGGATTAGAACCGGCGCCCATATGGGATCCCGGGCGTGCAAGGCGAGGACCTTTAACCACTTGTGCCACCGTGCCGGGCCCATTGCTTTGCATCTTGACATCACTACTAAAATTTAAAAAGCTACAATCGAGATAAAGCATTGGCTTAACATTTCGTATTCTTGAATGAGTTGTTTCATATTTTCTGTAATGCTTCTACGGTTACAAATTCTTGGCCTACAGGAGAGTTGACAAACATTCACTTGTGACATTTATGTCTTCATAATTTTCTTGGTGTTAATTGAGACATAAACCATAATTAATATGGAGTTAATATGAAGTCTCAGTTATCATCCTATAAACATATTGGATAATCTTTTTCAACTTTTTAAACTTAGTATAAGAATAGATTCCTAAGACATTTCTGATAGGTCAAAGAATGGTACATTCCTGTCTCATGCAATGGAAAGTGTTTACTAGAAAGAAGATAATGCAAAGAGTATAGAATTTTAAGTCTAAGAACTGGGCTCAAGTTAACGCTGTATCATTTAGTATCTGTTTAATTGTGGGCTATTGATTTCATCCTCTGAATTGGTCCTAAGAAATGGGAAAAAAAACTAGGATTTCCACAGCATTAAAAAAAAAGTAATATAGGTAAGCCACTTGGCAGAAAAAAGCACTGAATTCATGCTATGGGTCTTTGGATTTCTTACAGCTACATCTCTAGGTTTGTAACTAGTTCTACATTTTTTATTGGTATGCTTATAGTGGTCTTGTTGTCAAGATTACTCAATTAAATTAGCTAAAAGATTCAGTTGGCTAGCCTGGAATTAAAAATTTTAAGATGAAAGTTTCATTTACTTCATAATATTCCATGGAATTTGCTAACCAAACACGGGTACAGTCAAGAGTCAATTCACGAAAGCAAGACGATTTTTGTTAAAATATGTTTTCTAAATCATTCAACTTCTGGTAAGTTATACTATAAACACAAATAGTCTCCAAGCCTCAGTAAGTTCAAGGACTAAATGTATATTAGTCACAATCTTTACAAGTCATCTGCAGTTCTACTTTATATCGTTCTCATTAATGGCGCATGCTAACTTCCATTTGCGTTTCTTTGGCTGAGCTAAGTTACATGCCCGAGCCTCTTGTCAACGAGATGAACAGTACAGTCCTCTTGCAGGGATAAATCCGTTGTGAGTCTGGGCTACAGCGGAGGGAAGCAATATTAGCAATATAGTCTCACATCTGGCCTCTCAAGTATATGGTTCTTGACGGGTAGTTTAATCTTCATTCTACAGCCTTGCTTTCAGCTAGAGATTCATTTGAAGCACAGACACATCTACAGTGCACAAAGTGATATAGTTTATTTAAAAATTGAGAACACCCCCCCACACACACACACACACACTCACATGGACCTAGACAAGAAGTAGAATGAGCTAGGAGAAAAGGAGAGCAGAGCGAAAGTAGAGAGGACACCTGCAGCATTTCTTTTAGTCCTTATCTTCAAAAATAAAAAGAGGGACCCTTCCTGATTGCCAACCACTTTTCTTGAGACTGGAGGGAGTGTGGCTAGAGGACACTCCCGTCTGATGTCCTCCAGGTCCCAAGTGAGGGGAAACACATCCTAGAAGTGATTCACCATGTTTCTGTCTTTGGACTTTCATTGTTAGAGAAACTAGTGCACAATTAATTGCCAAACAATAGTCACTGACAACAGAGCTGCAATTTACTTTAAGTAGTTCCTGTTTTTTTTTTTTTAATTCTTTAGTTTTTCATATTTGCAAATTTAAAACGTCTAATCAGTCTCAAATATTTTGGAAATAGTCCAGATAATGAATCTGGAAAAAATAAAACTGTGAGACACAAGCCATAAACTCACTCAGAATAAAAGTACTTAGGCCTTCCTTCTGCTTTCTCTGGTCAGAAGCAGGGAGGTAGATGGGAAGTGGAACAGTCAGGACATAAACTAGCACACACAAGAGACCCCAACGCAAACGAGGCAAGGACTCTAGCCACTAGGCTACTGCACCAAACCCAACTTTGTTCTTTTTGATCAACATAATTCTAATATTTTGTGATTCCAGAAAAATTTGATCTTTTTCTATTTCTTTGAACAACAATGCTGGGATTTTGATAGAGATTACATTTAATATATAGATAACCTTAGATAATATGAATATTTTAACTGTATTAAACTTTCCAATTTATAAGCATGGCAAACAGATAAAGCTTTTCCTCTTAAAATTTGGTACAATGAATCTCAATTTAGAGCTTGGCATGGTGGCATAAAAGACTGACTGTACACCTACAGCATGGGCATACCATGTGAAAAACGAGTTTGTGTGGTAGCTGTTCCACTTTTGATCCAGCTCCATGCTAATGACCTGGTAAAACAGCAGAGTATAGTTCAAAACTTTGGATCCCTGTGAGTACTTGGGAGAGCTGGAGAAAGAGGCTCCTGCCTCCTGAATTTGGATCTGCTCAATTCTGACCATTGTGTCCATCTGGGGAGTGAACCAGCAGATGAAAACTCTCCTGCTCTTTATCTCTTGCTCTATATAACTACTCTGGGTTTCAAGTAAATAATAAATCTTTAAAAAAGTAAGCTCTTTTTTCATAAATTTTTTTGACATAGTGTTAGAGATCTTAGCAGGAACAATGAAAAGAAGCAAAAAGAATTCTAGCAGGAAAAAAGTAAAGTTGTCTCTAGTTGTTGCTAACAAAATTGCATATATAGAAAATCTTAGACTTCACTAAAGAAACTGTTAGAACTGGTAAACATTTTCAGCAGTTGTAGGATATAAGATCAATATTTGAAAACCAGTAGTCTTTTTATATATGAATAATAGGCTACGTGAAAATAAAAATTAAGGAAGCACTGAACAATAAGGAGTGCAGGAATATCGAGTGTCATTCACCCTGCTGCACCACAAAATCTACCCTTCAGAACTCTATTTGAGTCTCCCTGAGCCATCATCTACTGGCTCCCCAGTGTGCGTTAGCAGGAATCTTAACCAGAAGACTAGTTGTTGGACGTGTACCAGGTAGTTTGATATTGGTGCCAAATGCCTGCCCCAGGAAGAATTTTATTTCCAAGTTACGCACTTTTTTCATATATGATGCAATATAAAACACACTGCAGCTCTGATTCCATGAACATTGTGGCTTTAGGCAAAGGAGAAATATAACTCAGCAAAAAATGTGTGGCAACTTAGAGAAGAATATTAATCAGTACGATAATTGATATATGGCATATAGCACTTAGGTGTCCTAGAGATGCTTAAGAAACATTGTATTGCAGCTTAAAACCAACAAAACAATGAACAGAAAGATAATACTCACCTCATTCTGGTTGACACACTTATCATACAACATAATTACCAAATTATTTATCATATTTAAGAGTTATTGGGCCTCTCCTATGTGTCAGAAATTTATCTGGTGGTACAAAAATTAATGGGATTCTGTCTCCTTTCGTTAAGTGCTCATTAAGGACTTGATATTCACCTGAAACATCTGTTGTGAATAGAATTTATTTTAAAATTTAGTCAGTGGAAATTTTTATTCACCAGTTCAACTATGTATTTCTTCATCTCGTTATAAATTTGGTTTATCTTCAATTGTGTTAATTTCTTTAAGACAGCAGTTCTGATTTAGGTTAATTCTCTTGTGCCTTTTACTCGATCAATGATGAGTTATCAACTCTGATTAAAAGGAAGGTTGTCTCTTTGCATTTGTGATGTCAGCTTTAAGAGCAAGGATACCAGAGACCCAGATAGCAGGTGAATCTGGACCCTATAAATAGCCAAGATAATAAGGCAGTTCAGCTTCCTGCTAGTAAAACTTTATATAGGATTTCAGTGACGAAAATTATAGGCATTTAGAATGTCAGGAAGGGGGAATCTTATAATGGTAAAATAGCAAGGAATTTGCTGCTCTGAGATAGGTACGATTTTTTTTTCTACTGCTTAAAATAACATGATTTTATGAGCTTATAATACCTGTGAAAAATAAAAAGACTACTGCATTTTGCAGCTCATTAAGTGTTGATTATGTAAGTATTTCTGTGTGAAGCACCATTTGAATTTTCCTTCAAAAGCAAGACTGGCAGTTTTGTCTACAACATTTGTTATTGTTTTCTCAATTATGTGTTTGTGAAGTGCATAATTACTCAGTAATTATCATGGGTATTCATTTTCATATCTGTTAACAATTTGGGTCTGATAAAAAAACTTTATAAAAGGAGCAATAGAAAATCTATGTAATGCTAGCTGGAATTATCACTTATGAATATTTTAGTTCATTTTTCTATAGCTAGTTTTCATTATCACTACAGAATTTTCTGTCATCTCTAAATATGTATAACGTGAATTAATTTAGCTTTCAGTGGAGAACACTTTAAGTAATGGCTCTAGCAAAGTTAGTTATCTCCTAAGAGAAAGTGATTCAGCAGTGATGTATTCATGATAGCTGAATCTTGGACTAAATATCAGTTACTCTCACAGCTTCCCCAGAAGATAATATATTCAGAGCTGGAGCCATTTGAGATGTCATCCCCAATTGCAAGCACACTCACTGTTCCTGCTTGGGTATCTCTTTCATTCTGTCTTAGTTTTTGCATCATGTATAGCCACTTGAAAAAAGTTCAGGTATCTCAGATTCTTTTGTCCTTCCTCTGCTTTTTCCTGTGCCCATCACCCAGAGCACAACAACTTGTCCATCTTAACTCCTGTCCTCTGCCTTGGCTTCAATGAATGCCTAGGCATGTTTTGATTTAAACTAAAATGGATTCCTGGATAATATCCTCTTTGCTCTAACAGTCAAAGCACTACAGATTATTAGATTCTAATACCATGCACCAATCATTTACTGTATTTTGTACATTGCTGGAATAGTTCAGTTTTTATTATTCAGTTAATTCTCTTAATAACACACCATGGTTAGGACTAGTAACAGTTTATGCTTGCAAGGTAAAAGAAGGAAAGCTCAGACAGATTAAATGAGTAGCTCTAGGTCTCCCATCTAAACAGAGGTAGCATTAAATCTCATTTTTTGCCACTTCCTAACTGGCGCTCAAAGATCCTCTTAAAAGAGATCTCTTTGCAAAATATAACTTTGTAATATTGACATTCAAAGATATTCATCATGTAACCATATCCTGATTTAAAATTTTTAGCTCCTACTTGATTCATGATCCAATTTTTTTCATGATCCAATTTTAACAGATGACAAATTCCCTTACAATGTTCTAGGAACTGCACTACCATCACAAGTTGGTGTGTACTTTTTCTCTGCCTGGAGTCCATATTGCTTCCCTGGCAGAAGTCCTGTACTTTTTCAGGCTCAGGTAAAGCGCTGCTTATTTCATGAACTTTCCCCTAACTCCTCTTGGGCAGAATTCACATGGTTTTCTTCTACTTTCCTACAATGTTTGGAGCTTAATTCTAACAGTATTTTTAAAATTATTTTCTCATACAGGTATTCATGTATCTGTCTTCTCCCCCGACTGAAGAAATTCTTGTGGTCGAGACTTTGTCTGATTTATCACTCAGTACTCTGCACATGGTGCAGTAGCTGACATGAAGTTTCTAATGAAAGGTCTATTGAATGTGGAATAAATTCTGTCCTTCTTCAATGTGGTAGCTGCAATTTAATCTGGTCAGTTTCCACCTGCTATTGTTAGTATATTTGACCAGACCCCTAAAAATTAGGATTAAGGGCCTCCTGCTCATACTGCCCAGACAGGCTGCACATCTTGAAATTCTATATGTGTAACCCTCATCATTTTTACAATCAGTTATTTTGATTACTGATTACCCATTGTCAACCTTGTTTAGAAATATTGTGTAAACATTTTCAGAAATAAACAGCATATTTTACACTGCATATTGTTCTGAGTAGAGAGATGAAATTTCAAAATGTTCTAGACCATTCCATCCAGGACATGAATCACCACTTTGTCCACATTGCGCATGCTGATCATATTATATTCATTTAGTAAGCCAATGTGATTATCACACCAGCAGTGGCAGTATCACAGTTCTTACATTCTAGTAACTCTTATTTCGTTTAGTAATGGTGCCAAAGAACAAAGATAGAAATGCTGATAATTTTAGTACAGGACACTGTCATAATTGTTCTGTTTTATTTTTAGTTACAGTTTCAACTAGTTACCATGAGAAATTTATAAATCCAGCTTTATCATGGGTATGCATGTGTAGGAATAAAGTCACATGTTTATAGAAATCTGTAACAGTTATAGTTTCAAGTATCCCTTGGGTAGTCTTGTAAAGTATCCACTGTGGGTAAGGGAATCTGACTATATTGTCGTTATTTATTTATGTATTTCCCTTCACTGGTTCCCTGGAGTGCAGAAAACATGTATGAAATCCAATGACTGTGACTCACTGGGTAAGTTTTAATAAATAATCTCATATTGTACCTACATACTGCCTGGTATTCAAGTGGTACTGAAGGGATATTTTTTTTTCTCATTGACACTATCCTTATTCTATATTCTGACTTGACTATTTGAGTTAGGTTACAGGGAAAAAAAATGATGAAATCACTTGTTTTCTGTAGGAAATGGGCAGCTACTGAACTTTATATCAGTAGTTTTGCTGCTTCTCTTGTGTACTTTGCCTGAAAAAAAAATGGACTGGGAATATGGCCAACGTAAGCACATCTATGCACCTATGGTAAATGTACGTGTGCACTGCATCTGCTTGTTGAAAAGTTCTATTAATTTTGCTTAATTTTGCATTTTAAGAGCATCAAGCTCTGAAGGTTAATCGCAGGAAAAAACAACAGTACTTTTGTTTGTACTTGATATTTTATAAGAAAAAAAATATATATATATATCCCAGTAGAACCAAACAATGTCATCAAAAATGAAAAGATGGTTTGTGTCATTGTCAACAGAATGTATAGGCCTTAGTTATTTAATTTATTAACTGGAAAATATAAAATAATTCCATGTTAGATCTTCAACACTCAGTATTTTTTTTTCTTTTCTTTTCTCGATCCACTTGTACTGAGTTTTTAAGCCAGTACTTTTTTTCTTTTCTGATATCAGCCCACCTGCACTGAGTTTTGTATGCCAGATGACTTTTTGATTTTCATAAACATGACATTTTATGAACATAACACAAAAATATGTATCAGTGCCAACATGTCTAAAACAGTTTCTGTCAAACTGTGACCTTTTATATTTGAGATAGTCCCTGAATATTTTTTCTTGTGTTCAGAACACAGAAACTTAAAGGATATAATCAAAGATGTAAAGGTATGTTTTTCAAAGATGTCTGTTCAGAGATACAACAGCTATATAGAGCTGCTTTTTGATAATGGAACCTCCAACTTCTGGATTAGTTTGTGAGAATTAACTTCTAGCAGAGTGAGGTGTCAGGGCAGATCAAATATATTTATAAGGAAGAACATCGAGAGGAGCAAGAGTGGAGATCTCTTGAAGTAGTAAGATTTATGGTATGCAGGATGCTTACACACCATTTGCTCCCTCATTGGGGTGTAGGCAACAAACATTAATAGTATCAAGCTGCGATGCACACAATATCTGAGACTATTCTCAGACTATTCTTCCATAAAATCTTTGAGAAGTCTGAATGCTTATGATTCAAGCATAGTCTCCCTCCTATATTTCCTGAAAGGCACCAGAAATTGGGGGAACCTATGACAAATGGGAATGCTACATTACAGCATGTGTATCTACCTCTCTTTCTTACCCCAGAATCCAAAAAGTAAGCTACAAAGGGAATAAGTGAAAAAACCCAAGGTGGTAAAATAAATAAGTCCCCTCCCCTCACCCCACTTAAATTGGGTAAAAATTTTCCCCTTTTCTACCTGTCAACACCATTTTCATATTAAAGAACCAAACTCAAATAGTCACTGCTGTGAAAGACATACCGACCTATGTATTCATAGTATTAAATATATTCATGGTGGCCACTGCCAGCAAATATGAAAAAAAAAATGAGCTTAGTTGTCAAGAACCGTATGGAAAGAAGACAGGTGCATAAACGTAGAACACCGATAGTAGAATGAAATGCTATCACAACTGAAATAACAAAATAATAATAACAAAATGAATAAGAAAAACAGTGCCTCAGTGTGCCTGGGAGAATTTGAGAGTACGTTTCAGAAGAGGCAATCAAACTCTTGGTCTTGCTTAATCAAACAAAGATTATTTGTGAAAGCATTTCAAAAGTCCAGTTCTTACTGTTGGATGTTTCAGCCCAGCCAAGGCTGTCCATACCCAGACACTGTTCACACATGGTTCAGTAGGGGCAGAGACCAGACCTAGTCTGTCCTACATCTACCCTGGTTCTCCAGAGCACCAGATGGTGCTGGCATCTAGCCTAGCTCGGTGCGTCCAGCCCCAGTCCACACTTGTGTCAAGGGAGATTCGCAGCCATTTCCAGACCAGAATGCAGCCTCCACTCTGGCCCCCGCACTCTCCAGGGGAAACTGCAACCCAGCAAGCATGTACTCTCACAGCTTCCCAACTGAGTCTATTCCCAGCCCTAGATTATGCGTGTACCAGTGGTTGCTCTGACCCAGTTGGTTTAGCTCCTCATCTGTCTCAGCCTTTTCCTTCGATGCTGTGGCCTAGTATCCCTGGCTTATGCAGACTAGTCGGCGTAAGAGCCTAGTTCGGCATGACACGTGCTCCACCCTGATTTCTTTCCTTTTTTTATGAGTTGAAGTTTGCTTGGCCCTGCCCAGTCCACCCCCTTCCAGTTGCAGCTTGGCCCACCCCACTTCCTGTTTTAAGATGCACCTTCAGGTGGTGCTGCCTTGACCTGCCCAGAATGCCTTCAGTTCCTTTACCTGTAAGTGATGACAGATGCCATGGTCACACCTAGCTTAGCCCCTCACCACCCCAGCTCACGAGCTAAAAGCCGGACTTGTATTTCTACAGGGTTGGGCCCACACTTCCCACCAGAGTCTACTCCCAGACCTAGTTCTCTTGTGTGCTGATTCAGTGTCTTAACCCTGCCAAATGTGACCAGTCCACTATTCCATCACCCAGTTAGGTACTGGTACCTAGCCCTGCCAGACAGGCCCCTTATCCATAGCTTTGGTATGGACAGTTGTGTGGCAGTCAGTGATGCTTTATGCTAACAGCCCATCTCAGGATTTCTAATTGGGTTGGTGAATCAGTCTGGCCCAAATAGATATTATGGACACTCGCCTCCAAACCATCAAGTCTCAGGCCCCACGCTTGCTCGAACGTTTCATGACCCCATTACTGTGAGTCACCCAGAATTCATCTCTCACCTACACTAACACTGGCCTTATTCATGGGTGTCCCTAGGCAGCAAGTACATATGCTGAAAATGCCAGAGTTCGCCGCCAAAGCCTAGGACTCAGTAACTGCTGAAAGGCAGTGGCTTTGGCCTGAGTCCCCAGTACTGGGTCTGGCCTGGTTGGGTCACCACCCACAGATGCCATCCTGCAGGGAACTGCATTTACCCCAACCCGAAGGCCTGAACCCCTCCCAAACTCCATGATCCTGACTTTAATTCTTTTGACTAAATTTCCAACAGTGGGATTTCTGGATAATATGATAGTTTCATTTAAATTGTTTTGAAATAATGTAAGTGTATTTGCATTATGGAGCTTATATTTATTTAATTATTTAATTTCGTTTTATGACACAGTTTCCTAGGCTCTGGGATTCCCCCAACCCCTCCCAGTGCCATCCCCCCATGGTGGATTTCTCCACATTGTTGCAGTATTACAGTTTAAATCAAGTCATGATTCCTTCATTGCAAGCATGTACCATACATAGAGTCCAACATCTTATTATCCAGATAAATTCAACAGTTTCTTGGGGAGACCATCCCTGGTCTGAAAGTAGAGCTGGCAGAATATCATCCTGTTCAATGAAAAGCCACAACATAATATCAACAACAATTTACAGCACTATGGAGTTGATTGACATGATATTGAGTGATGAATATGTTAGAAAATGCAATATCTTAAAGGCAGAGACTCATGCTAAGAGAGGGACAGACAGAGGCAAATACAAACAGAATTATTCTGTCCACTGGTATGTTAACTCACCATTGCATACAACAGCCAAGGTAGGGCCAGGCTAGAACCAGGAGTATGAAACTCCATCTGGGTTTCCCAGGTGGATAGTAGGGATCTAACTATTTGGTTCATCATCTTCTGCCTCCTATTGTGTGCATTTGCAGGAAGTTGAGCTAAGAAGTGGAACTATGACTCAGAATAAGGCACTTTCACAAAATAAGAACATCCCAACTAGCGCCTCAAAGGCAAAAGCAAATGCTCAACCAGAGTTTTAAGGTTTTGAGGCAACTCCATACAATTTTGCATAGTCTCTTTTCACATTTCCATCAGTGATGCACAAGGGCCCAGTTAATCCACATCCTTGCTAACATTTGATATTTACTGTTTTAAGTATCAGCCACACTTAAAAATGTGAAGTGTCCATTGTGATTTTGATTTACACATTCCTGAGGATCAGTGAAATTGAGCACATTTTCTTATATCTAATGGCTATTTATATGCCTTGTTTTGAGAAATATCTGCTCAAATCTTGTGCTTATTGTTAAATCAGTTTACTAATTATTTGGCTATTAACTTGTAAGAAGAACTTACATATTTTGGATATTATATCTTTGATGGATGGTTTGCAGATATTTTCTCTGAATTTGTAAGTTTCTGTTCATTCCATTGTCTCTTTTTGCTGTTCACAAGCTTTTTAGTTTGATATAATCACCTGTTTCCAATTTCATTGCTTATCCTTTTAGAGTCACTCCCTGGAAAAGAAATCTTCCACTGTATTTTACTTTAGTATTCTTTTTTTTTAAAAGATTTATTTTTATTATTTTTTTTTATTGGAAAGGCGGATATACAGAGAGGAGAGACAGAGAGGAAGATCTTCCGTCCGATGATTCACTCCCCAAGTGAGTGCAACGGCCGATGCTATGCTGATCTGAAGCCAGGAGCCTCTTCCGGGTCTCCCATGCAGGTGCAGGGTCCAAAAGCTTTGGGCTGTCCTAGACTGCCTTCGCGGGCCACAGGCAGGGAGCTGGATGGGAAGCGGGGCTACCGGGATAGAACCAGCTCCCATATGGGATCCCGGGCGTGCAAGGCGAGGACCTTAACCACTGCGCCAGGCCCAATTTTAGTATTCTTAAAGTTTCAAGCCTAAAGTTTATGTTTTTGGTGCATTTAAAAAAATATTTATTTTACTTGAAAGTCAGAATTGCAAAAAGAGAGAGAGAGGAGTGATAAAGGGAGGTCTTCTATCTGCTCCTTCACTCTCCGAATGTCTGCTCTGGTCAGAACTGGACGAGTCAAAGCTGGAAGCCTTGAGCTTCTTCCAAGTCTTTCACATAAGTACAGGGCCTGAGACTGTTTCCCCTGGCCATTAGCAGGATGTTGGATCAGAAGTAGAACAGGTAGGATTTGAACCAGCATCCTTATGGGTAATGAGGATTAGCTTGCTATAGAACCACAGCAGACCCAGGTCCATTTTGAGTTGACTTTTACGTATGTCTAATTTCATTCATTTTCATGTAGATACCTAGTTTTCTTAATGCTATTTTTTAAGAGAATGTCATGTTATAATTTTTATAATGTTTGATTTTCTAAATATTGTCAATTTGGAAGCTATAAGGTGCTGTCTCATTGTGATTTTTCATTTGTGTTTTTGTGATAATGAGTGATGTTGAGCATATTTTCATGTATCGCTATTTGCTTATGTGTCCAGCATTACCCTGTTACCAAAGCCAGCAAAAATATTAGAAGTATGGAAAGCCAGAAGACTGTATTCCTGATGAATGTAGGTATGTAACTTCTTAATGAAATACTAGGAAACTGAGTTCAACAAAAATTAACTGTTGAAATCTTACCAAGAACAAATGAAATCTGATCTTAACAAAGATTATGCAACTTATGAAAATCAATATAGTAATACCCCATTAGCAGAACAAAAGGAAAACTTAAGCAACATCATCAAATATGATTTGGCTGTGGGTTTATTTCAGGGATCTCCGTTTTTCCTATTGATCATGCATTTTTTTTCTAATACCATGTTATGTTGATTTTTGCAAATTTGTAATGGTTTTTAAAGTCAGAAAGCACGAAATATTCAGCTTTGTTCTTTCTCAATACTAATACTTGACAATCTGTGTTTTAATAAGAATTTCTGGAGCTTGTATATGCTGAAGTTTAAAAGTGTTTCCTATAGCAGATGTTCCAGACTGTTCATAAAATGACAGAAATTGGAAGAGTCATCATTTTGCTCAATAGACACCCACTGATTGCATCCTTTTTTTCATCTTTTTAAAAAAATATTTTGTTTTTATTGGAAAGTCAGATATACAGAAAGGAGGAGAGACAGAGAGGAAGCTCTTCCTTCAGTTGACCCACTCCCCAAGTGACCACAATGGCTGAAGCTGTGCCAATCTGAAGCCAGAGCAAAGAGCTTCCCCTGGGTCTCCCATGCGGGTGCAGGGTCCCAAGGCTTTGGGTGTCCTTGACTACTCTGCCAGGCCACAAACAGGGAGCTGGATGGGAAGCAGGGCCACTGGGATTAGAACCGACACCCACGTGGAATCCCAGGTATGCAAGGTAGGGACTTTAGCCACTAGGCTATAGTGTCGGACCCTTTTGCATAATTTTTTTCCCAGCTACCCAGTGCATTTATATTCACGTTTCCCCACTACAATCCCAATAGCTTATATCATGTACTCCTTTGCCCAACTGTTCTCTCTTTTTTATTAGAATGTATCAAGTTCCTTTTTGATTTAGAGCCTTTACACTAATTGGTCCCTTCATTTGTTTTTAAGTGATTGATGTGCTTCTTTTTTGCATATTACATTTATTTATTTACTTTTATTTTAAAGGTAGATTTTACAAAGAGAAAAGGAGAGACAAAGAGAGAGGTCTTTCAACCACTTGTTCACTTCCTACATGGCTGAAATGGCCAGAGTTGAGGTGATTCAAAGCCAGGAGCCTAGAGCATACAGTACATCTTCTTTACCCATTCTTGTGATGATGGACACAGTGGTTGAGTTCAAATTTGAGCTATTGCAAACAATACTGCTCTAAACATGACATAAACAAAGCTATCTTCCTTATATATTGTGTTCAAGCCTACTGGGTTTGTACCCATTAATGGGATTGCTGGGTCATATGAAAAATCTATTTCTAGTTCTGTTTTGTCTTTTTTAAAATAAATTTTCGCATTGTTTTTCACACACAGTGGTTGCATTAACTTACATTTCCACAACAGTGTATTTGTTTATTCAAAAGGTAGATTACATGGAAAGGGGATGAAGGAGACAGAAAGAGAGAGAGAGAGAGAGAGAGATTGTTCACTCTCCAAATGCCAAGTCACTACAATGACTAAAGCTGTTCCAGAATAATCTAGGAATCTGGAGGTTAATTTGAGAATCCCACATGGATGCAATGACTACCCAAGCACTCAGGCCATTATCCAATACTTTTCTAGGCTCATCAGAAGAGTTGGATGAGAAGTGGAAGAGCCTGGTTTGAGCAAGTGCCCCATGTGATTCTGGTGTCACAGAGGCACCATTGCCCACCATCCCCAAATGTCCCCTCCCAAGCCCTTCAGTTTCATAATGTGTCTGTTTTTGTATGTAAAGTGAGATCCTTGCATACGGAGTATACTGTGATTATGATTTTTTACTATTTCAGCCAATCTCAGTCTTTTGCTTGATGAGTTTACTCCATTTCATGGTTAGTATTGATAGATAAGAATTAAGACCTGTCATTTTGTTGATTGGATAATGATTCTACCTGCTCATTTAGTGAAGTTGCTGGTGACACCTGTATCGTGTTTATTTCTAACGCATGGCACTCTTCAGAATGTCTAGACTGGTTTGTTGATGATGAATTCTCTGGGGAGTGTGTGTGTGTGTGTGTGTGTGTGTGTGTGTGTGTGTGTGTGTTCTATGTGTAAAATATTTCTCCCCTTTTAAAGGACTTAATATTTTGATTGGAATTTTTTTCAATTAAGACCTTGAATAAATCATTTCACTGTGTTATGGACTGTAGGGTTTCTACAAGGAAGCCTTATATTTATCTAATCATTTTCTTAACGCTTAATTTGATTTTTTTTTACTGTCTTTGGCATTCTGTCTCTTTCTGTACTTTTGTTTACATAAAGTGTACAACAGGAGCATAATGATATTTCTGCTTTACTCTCCCTCCTGCCCATGTTTTCACCCACCCTCCTTCTTATTTTTTATTATTATTATTATTATAAAGGTCTGTTTTCATTTTCACTTCACAATCACAGGCTTAACACTCCATTGGGTAGATTTCAAGAAATAAAAAGTAGGACATACCATATTATTCCTCAAGAGTATAGACAGAAGCTATAAAAAATAATCACGTCTATGTTTGACAATTCGACAATACACCTTGCAGAAAACCTTTCTTGGTTGACTCTTCTTGAGCTTTTTGAGTTTTTTCTATTTGATGGTCATGTCTTTTAAAACCTGAGAAATGTTTGATGGCTGTTTATTTCATTTAGCCAATTTTAACAGCTTTTCACGTTTCTTCATGAATACTTATACTGCAAATATTTGATCAATTAGTGGCATCCCATAGTCACGTATACTTTCCTCCTGTCCTGCTGGTAGAGTCCAACCAGTGCTCTGGCTTATAATATGAACATCTTATAATATCAAGAGAATATGGTATGGACCCTGTTCCAGTTCTATAGGGTGACTATATTGTGAGGCAGTTATTCTGGAATCTCCCCACACACAAGGGTGGTAGCAGATTTTTTTTATGCTCTGTTTCTGGGATTAGCCTCCAGAAATCAAGGTGATTCCCCCTTGATCTTGTAAAGTGCACGATCATAGCTCTGGGGTTAATACTCCCACAGTTTTAGGGTGCAGGGAAGTCTGTCATTTGCTCTACATGTTTTCCTGGTTTTGGCTATGATTCTGGTAAGGGCTGAATAGAGGTGCTGTATGTGGGTGGAAGAGACAAAATGAAAGCGAGGCAACTTGCCTGCTCCATGCCCGACATTGCTCAGACACCAAACATCAAGCTGAAGTAGAAGCCAGTGAGTGGCTGTGGAATTCCCTCTTAGCCAATGCAGCAAGTGGTGTGAGGAGATTTCTTCTCATCTTGAGTTGTAAGGTAGCAGCTCACATGTAGCAGCTGGCTCTGACACATGCAGCAGTGACCTTATCTTCTCTCCTCTTGTTTCACAGTCTTCATTTTCCCCCCTTCACTGAAAATTTACATCAGTCAGATTCTGGAAATGTAGTCCTTTCTTTGTTCTCTTAAGTTAGTGCAACTGCACCTTGTTTGACATCTTGGATCCCCTGATTGATGCTCTTTCATCATCGATATTTCAGCTTAGACAACTATGCAAAACTACCACCTGCAATTGGCTAATTTTAAACACCCAACCAGTGATTCTCTAATGTAGCTGCTTTATTTTTCTTCATTGCACTCCCACCATCTCCCACACTGTAAATTTGTTTGCTGATTGCCAGTCTTGTATACTAGAGTAAAAGATATATGGAGATAGGGCTTTTTTTTTAGCTAACATTTTTTTGTCCTCTAAAATATTGCCTGGAACATGGTAGAAGCTCGATAGATACATGAATGAATAATTATCTAAATGAACTCTATCCAGATATCAGATCTGATGTTGATAAGGAAAAAAGTATCTTGAAAAATCGTACCCACATTTTTAAACTTCTTTTTATTATTATCATTTTATGATACAGTCCCATAGACCCTGGGATTTCCCCTTTCCCTTCCCAAATTCTCTCCCCCCTCACTGAGTTCCCCTATATCACTACCATAGTGTAGTTCTTCATACACAGTGGTGTGTCCATCATTGCAGGCATGGACAATAGCAGGGAGTCCAGCATCCCATTTTCAAAATATAGTAAACAGTTGCATTGTGAGTCTTTCTTTGTCTGGAAGCAGAGATACACACTGCACCGAATCCTCACATCTGGACTCGACTGTCTCTATTACACAGTTACTATACATCCCCCCAAATGAAAAGCCACAATACAAAATCAACAATAGGAAGAAAAATAGAAATTTAGAATGCCATGAGTTAAGTTGCAAGCTAGTAGATATGATAGTCTCAATTACACAGTTACTATACATTGCCCCCAATGAAAAGCCGCAAAACAAAATCAACAACAGGAAAAAAAATTAACAACACTATGAAGTCAAATAACATGCTACTGAATGACTAATGTGTCGCTGAAGACATGGAAAAGAAAGTCAAGAACCTTCTTGAAGAAAATGATGCTATTGTATAATGCATGAGTCATTGAAGAATTTAATCAGACGAAAGTGTTTTGATGAGATGAAACTAACAGAAAAATCAAAATCCATGAGAAATAGTTTCTGCTGATCTTTGTTGGTGAAATGTGACTACTCTTGTAGGCAAAAAATAGATGAGTTTTGCTTTTTAATCCAGTCTACTAATATATGACATTGGATTGATGAGTTTAAGCCATTTATATTCAGGGTTAATATTAATAAGTGTTAATTTGGTCCTGTCATTTTAGGAATGGGTTGTTCATTGATTTAGTCTTCTGACGTTGTATTACTGGGATGTTCTTCACATTTGCCTTTGGTTTCAGTGGGCACTATTCCTCTTCTCTGTCAAGAGAACATCTTTAAGTATCATTTAAAGGGCAGGTTTGGAAGATGCATATTCTTTGAAATTTTCTTTATTGTGGAAGAACTTTATTTCATTTTCAAAGACAAAGAAAAGTTTTGCTGGGTGAGCTATCCAGGGCCAATAATTTTTTACTTTTAGAATCTGGAATATGTCGCTCCATTCTCTTCTGGCCTGTAGAGTTTCCTGTGAGAGGTGTCCAGTGAGTTTAATTGACCTTCCTTTATATGTCAGTTGATTTTTCTCATGTGCACATTTAAGGATCTTTTCCTTATGTTCGACTGAAGAGAGCTTGATTATCATGTGTCTTGGAGAAAATCACTTTTGGTCAAGCCTGTTGGGAGTTCTGTGCTCCTCCCCCCCCCCCCCCCCCATTATGTTGTTTCTCAATTCTTTCTCTAGATTAGGGAAATTTCCCTTATTATTTCATTAAATATGCTTGTAAACCCAGTTTCTCTTTCAGCACCTTCTGCAACTCCCATAACTCTTATATTTGACCTTTTAGTAGTGTCTTTCAATTCTTGAATGCTTGTTTTGGCTTGATCCAGCTCTGTTTCGAGCTTTTTGTTTGTTTCCCCCTGGTGACATGAAATATCTTCTAATTTTGAGATTCTTCCTCTGCCTCCTTCATTCTATTGGAGACTCTCCACTGTACTTTTAATTTGCTCCACTGTATTATTCATTTCTGATATATCAGCTTTCATTTGATTCATTTCCAGTACGACATATTCCTTGAATTCCTTCAACACCTGTTTTACATGCTTCTCGTTGTTGATAAGAAGTTTTATAGCAAGTTTTTTGAATTCTATATCCCCCATTTTCTTGATGTCTTCTTCAATTAACTCTAAAGTTGGCAATGGGTTTTGCTGCTTTACAGGGGAGTCTTCATTAATATTCATTATGTCTCTGTCTCTTCTTTTGCTCTTGATCATTGTACTTTTGGTTAGCAGTCTTCTCCTTGGGGTAGGTTTCTAAGCTCTGTCACCCACAGGTCTACAGTTCGATTTTACTTATTGCAGTTGGAACATGACTTTTTGTTTGGAGTCACTTGTGCCACTCCCTCTAGCGAGTTCCAGGTCTGGGTTTTTTTGTTAGATTTCCACCATGGTCTTTGTAGCCCCAGCTCCTGGCTCACTAGTCTCCACCTCCTGTGATACTGTGCTCAGGCTGCACCGTTGTTGTTGTCTGTACAACCTTTTTTTTCCCACTTCCAGTTGGAGTAGGTACCAAGATTAGGGAGACTCCATGTGTCCTAATAGGGCTAGGTTGTTGGTGGTGCTGATCTTGCTGAAACTTGGCTGTTAGGTCTGGGTGCCACATGGTCCTATTTTGACCTGTGTGATGCCACAGTCAGTACTATTTTCCTATGGTATCAATGCAATACACTGAGCTCAGTGAGTTCCCGCATCCTGTTCCCACACCGCCTTTCTGGGACCTGTCGCTTTGTCCCTGCTCCTGGTCAAATCCAACAGACCAGCAGGATGAGCAGTTCTTTGTCCAGATTCACCTGTGGAGCTCCTGGCAAACATCTCTTCCTACCTGATTGTTGGTGGAGTTCGGAAGGCCATTAGCTGAATACCGCTGGGGTATTGGTAACTGCAACACCACACCATGGTGTCCGCTGCTTTCCTGTGTCTGTCAGTCTCCAGGTACCCCTCTGCTGTTGTTCTGTCCTCTCCTGTTTCCTGTTATGTTCCCCCTCTGATTTACCTGTATCCACAATTTCTACCTAACAAGTTTATGTTCAGAAATGAATATTAACTGTCAGTCTAATTCATTAAGTTGGACTCAGTTCTTGTCACAAATGCAGATTAAGGTGTGTGAAAGCCAGAATTAGAGGGAGTGAAGGGGAGGGAGGGAGTGCAATGAGGAGGGAGAGAGAAAGAGTTTTCCATCTCCTGGTTCACTCCACTGATGGCTATACCCCCAGTGCCAGCCCAAGCCAAAGCCTGGAGGCTGGAAATTCTTCCAAGCACCTTTTGTACATGGCAGGGTCCCAAAAACTTGGGCCATCTCCTACTAATATTTCTTTCTCCTTAGAGGGCACTGAATTAGAAGCAGAGCAGCCAGGATTCCAACAGGTACCCATGTGGTACCAGCTTCACAGGCAATGGGTCTACCAAACCATAATGCTGCCACATTGTTAATTTTAATAGTGATTTAAAGTTTTCTGTGTTCAAGCTTTCCATGTCCTTGGTTATGTTTATTCATATTTTATTGCTTTTGGTATTATATATATAAGAAATTGTTTTATTAATTTCCATATTTTGGTCAATGTTAGTGTATGAAAATGAAACTGATTTTTGTTTGTCCATTTTTGTATCCTGTTCCTTTGGGGAAAACCATTATTCAATTGCATTTTCACAGAAAAGGAAGAAATTAAAGAAAAGGAAGTAATGTAATGGGGTTAAACTTTAATTTTAAAGTTAATTGAAAAAATCAAAGTGCATAGTTCCAGGGAACTCCCATCTTATTCAAGAACAAAATTATGTCAGTCTAAAGTGAAACTCAAGTACAATAAAAATTACCTTTCAAAGTCTTTTAAGAAGACACATTAAATTAATATAGTAAGTATGGAAATCAGTAGAGTTACTACAGAAAATGCAAATGATGGTTCTCATGGAATGAAAACCAGAGCAACTAGATGAAACAGCAATCCTACTACTGGATATTTATCCAAAGGACATGAAGTTAGTATAACAAAGAGATGCCTACACTATGTTTTTGCATAGCTGTTCACTGTTTATGAATATGGAATCAACCAAGACATCCTTCAAAGGATGAATGCAAGAAAAATTACATACATATAAAATGGGATATTATTCAACAATACAAAGGGTAGCATCCTATTAGTGTTGGCGACGAGGATGGAACTGAAGAGTATAATGATAAGTGAAAAAATCAGACACAGAAGGGAATTAGGGAGTATAACAGCAGTTGAAAGGAGCAGAGAGGAGGAGAAAAAGAAGGCTAGCTAGGGAGAGGTTAACACATTCAACATTCCAACCAGATAGGTGAAATTGTTGTTGGTGTTCTATCCTAACTCCCTGGGATAAGGGAAATATTCTGTATTTTGATTATCATGGGGATTATTTGGACATTGAACATATTTAA
The DNA here is from genome assembly GCF_017591425.1 of Ochotona curzoniae. Classification (NCBI taxonomy): domain Eukaryota; kingdom Metazoa; phylum Chordata; class Mammalia; order Lagomorpha; family Ochotonidae; genus Ochotona; species Ochotona curzoniae. The sequence continues at coordinate 4,501,935 of NW_024467087.1, forward strand.
CTGGTTTGTTAAGTCAATTGCACTTTATTATATGTGAAATATACTTAGATAATTTAAACAGAAAGATGGCAGAGATACCTGCCCAATTGGAACAAATAAATTCACTCCAGACTGGAAAGCATGAATTTAGAATTTCAGATTCAGCTATTTATTTATCTCACAGTACAGACAAAATATTATGTTAGCCACTACAATAATGATTAACATTTATTGATCATTGGCATCTACTGTGTGCATCTACTATGCACATCTACTGTGCTAAATACTTCCAATGGATTTGATCTTTCAGCAAATATATGTATCTAGGTACTACTGTGTGGAAGTCCCTGTCATAGATATTTGGTATAAAATGGTGTTTCATTGTCACAGTGTTTATAACCTAGTGGTAAGACAAATAACCTGCCAATTAAAAGACAAGATGGAAAATTTTAATTTTCCCAACTAAGGATATTTTTTTCATAGCCGAAACAAAAAAACTGCATATTTATTAAGCACACACGAGTCTGGGATGCTTGGTTTTGTTGCATGTATACTCTATTGTGCTAAGTAACTCCCACATTTGCACTTCGTAACTGTCCTCTAAATCACTAGCTCACACTTAGTTTTCAGCTTATTCCACTTTGCATACATGGCCCTTACACATTGATTTTTCATTTTTCTGTCTTCAGAGAAATACTATTGCTTTCCCTAGTCTTCATACTTCAAATTCCCATTCTCTGTAGTGGAACAAATTCTTTTTGTCAAATGATATTAGTGCCATTCCACATCAGTGTGTCCAAGTTCAAAGATCGTGTAGGCCAAAACTGCTGTATTTAGGGGATGGATCTTACTCATTTTTCTGTTGTGTACTAGGTTTACAGGATGAGAGTAAACATGTGTAAACTTTAAAAACAACTTGGTCTGATGATGACATCTAGAAGTGTGATTTTGTATTTCACAAGGATATAACTGTGTAATAGTAAGGTAAAAGTGACTGTCACTCTGGCTAGTTTGAACATGATTTCTTCATGTTATACCCGTGGAAACTGAAATCCGGAGTGAGAAGTGACTTTCCCAAAGACTCCTGACTCTCAATTCAGGGTTATTGCCTTGCATATTTTAGAATGTATTTGTGAGCTAAGCAGTATCAAAATGACTCATGAATACACAAATGTATTAATTGTGGCTATCATATGTAGAGTACTTCCACTGTTTCAGGCACTACATGAGAGAGTATTCATATATTACATATATTCGCTGTATCTCCTCATTGTATGCATTATCAGTATTTTGCAGATTAGGAAGTTGAAACTCTTTTAATAAAAGTGAATTAAATTGTTGAACTGTCACCCATGTGGTAAGTGGTAGAGCTGGCATATAAACAATGTCTGTTCAGATTTCAGCTCTTATTTATGATACTAAACATGAATTATCTTAGTGACTCTTTAAGTCATTCTATAATGACTTAATAGTAAGTATTACTATGAATCCCATTTTACAGGTAAAGAAACTAAAGCTCAAAGAGATTAAATGTTTTGTATAAATCTGGCTATTGAGTGATAGAGCTGGATTTAATTTGTCTTTTGGCTCTAAAAACCACATACTTTCCTGCTATGCTACACTGCTTCAAAATGGTCAATTGGGAAATGTGAGCAAGATAATAGAATACTGTTCTCTTGATATTGAAGCATATTGGTTTCATGGGAAAGGTCACAAAGCTGGTGGAGTTCGGAAGTGCAATCTGGGACTCATGCCAAGGGCCAAGTCCTGTCTTGTTGGCATAAACTTAGACTGGAAATATATCAGTATGTCACCAGTGTACTATAGCTCAAGTTGACTGTTTCTGCTGCAGCCAAGTCTCAATGGAATTCTCTTAGGATTCTTTGTGATTCTCTCCATCCAGGCAGATGTCAATGATATTCCCTTAGCTTGGCATTATCATTCTATCTTTTCAGGAGACTAGTGCTTATCATAATTCAAATTCGGTTTAAATTATATTTCCTTATGTAACATTCAATCACCACTAAGAAAGTCAAACTTGAGGAGTTCAACCTTGGGGGCTTGGGTGAAAGCAGCCCTCTGCAGCATGGTGGCTTGAGGAGACTGCCCGAGTCAGGTTGGACTCAATGGTTGGGACATGACCCATGGACACCGTAGCCATATGGTGAGCAAGTCCTGGCTGTTGGGAGGCCTAGAGATTTCTGTCCCCCTCCCCGTGGTGAGTACACCATGAAGGAATCTCAGGGAATGGGATTAGGTTTCTGGCCCCGCCTTGCCACAAGCTCTAGGGTTTTGGGTATGTAATTGCTGCCTAAAGACATCAAAGGATAAGGACAGTGTTAGTGTAGGTGAGCGATGAATCCTGTGTGACTCCAAACGACAGATTCACTGAACTTTCTGGCAAGTGTGGGGATTGAGACCTGGCCATTCGGAAGGGAGAGTCTGTATGATCTGTTTGGCTCAGATTGATTCATGGGAGTCCTGAGATGGGCTGTTAGCAGAGAACATTGCTGACTGCCACAGGCCAACTCACACAAAACTATGGCTGAGGGCCTTTCTGGCAGGGTTGGATCCCAGTACCTGACTGAGTGTCGGAACAGGGGTGAGTCACATTAGGAAGGGTCATGACACCAACTAGCACACAAGAGAACCAGGTTCGGGGGTAGATTCTGTGGGGGATAAATGGGCCCAACCCTGTGGAAATACAAGTCCCACTGGTTAGCTTAAGAATTAGGATGGTGATGGGCTGAGCTAGGGATCACTATGGAGCCCACCTACACGCATGGGTGCTGGGGCTGGTGACAGCCCAGGCTGCAGCACCCACACGTGCATCCTACCACAGGGTGTGAAGCAGTCCAGGCCGCAATATCCTTCAGCTCATACAAAGGCTACGATGGAGTGGTAGGCTATGCTGGGCAAGGACCTAGTACCTGCTAGAGCATGAGAACTCTGAGTCAGAGAGTGGACTGAGTGGGAGAACCTGGGAAATTGGAGAACCTATTGGGGCTTACAGTTCCTGTTGGTGAGCACACGTTTCAGGCCTGGGTGTTGGGCAGCCTGAGCAGCGCAATTCCAACTGTTGGCTAATGTGTGGGTCGGTTTTGGAGGCAGGCGACCAGGCAGGGCAGAGCTAACCTTGCCTCACTGACAAGGGCAGAAACCAGGCTGTAGCACAGGTCAAGTTCAGCAAGGCTGTCACACATACCAGATTGCATGAGACTGGTAGAGGAGCAGATAGAGCAGGGCCAGGTTCCAGCACCCACCAGTACGTGGTGGAGCTTGGTTTAGGCTGGGTCAACACAGGTTACAGCATCCAAAGGCAAAGGCCATGACAGGTGATGGTGCAAGTATAAATTAGAATGAGTAAGGGTTGGTTGGGCTTTGTCACAGCACCAGCTGACAGAGGCTGTCAATAGGGGCTAATTCTGTCAAGTTAAACTGCAGAACCACCTGGAAAGTACAAGATCTCGGAGTGGGCCCAGGAAGGAAATTGTGGGCACCTCCCTCTTGGGTTACCACTGCCACAGGAAAGCATGAAGGCCAGGACAGGGGCAGATGTGGCTGAACAGAATGGCACCCACCAGCATGTGTGTTGACTGGATAGTGGAACTGATCAGGTTGAACTAGGCTTCAATGTCCATTGGCATATAAGAGAGCTGAATGGGATGTGGGACAGATTGGACCAATCTGTTGTACATACTGGCAAGTATGGGAACCAGGGCAGGGAGAAGACTTGGTGGGGATTATTGGGAGTCACCCCAACTAGGCTGTAGCTCCCACTGGTTTGTGTTAGGGCCGAGTGTGTGGTGGGCAGAATCAGGCTGCACTACAACACACATTGATTTGTGTTTAAGATCAGGCTGGAAACAGAACTGAACCAGCAATTGCAACCACCAACATATGCATAAGCTAATTGGGGCAATGGACTCTACCAGATTCTGTACTGGCATGCACACATGGGAATCAGGCCTGGGAGCAACTCAGATGAAGTTTCTTTGGGGATCCCTCCGATTCAACTGCTGATTTCGGAACCCCAGCCATAAAGAGAAGTGCGGGTTCCATGGTCTTACCATAGAGTGCAGGTGTCAAAGTTGAACCTCCTCAGAGGCTGAGATGGAACAGTGGAGGGCAGATCCAAGTGCACATGAGGATATGACAGTCTATTGGAACCTGCATAGGACACCTGGTACCACACCACGACAAAGGACAGAACAAATCAATCAACTACCACAGCCAAGGGTTGGCAGTGAAAATCTAGGCAAATGGAGACTAGAGGTGGACTATGTCAGCCAGTGGATTCTAGAGATTTCATTGTCCTTGGAGTGGCAAGATTGGCAGCAATTCAGAACTGTTGGACTTTCAAAATCACTTGAGCAGGACCCTCAGAGCGTGCCCCATGTTGGGGAGCTGGGATGGGTGCGAGGCTGGATGGGGCTTCTCCCTTTATTCTCCCCTCACCCAACATTTGGAAAAAATATAATAAATATATATATATATATATGATGAAAGAATTGATATAGTGAAAGAATTGATTCATTGATTCAAATGCTGAATTCTTATGAAATCATTATATTTTCTGCTGTCTTCTCTCTATTCAGTTAGAATAGTGCTTCCTAAATTTACCTGATAACAACAGTAATTTAGAATTATTAACAAAAATAATAATTTTCAGGTAAGTAAGTTGGGGGTGTCTAATAAGTAATATATATTAAATGACTTACAATATATATTTTGTAATTACATATAATTATATATAATTTTTACATAATATTTTTATATATTATAATATGTAATATATTATATAAAATAGATACATATTTTACACATATTAACATGCTAGGTGATTTTTGTGGCAAGATATGTTTGAGAAACATGAATTTAAAATATTTGTGTCTTATATTTTCATATTATTTCACAATTCTGTAGCTTTGCATTTTTGAGCATGATGCTGAAGCATTAGTTATGTATTCAATGTGAGTTAAAAAAATGTTTAATTAACTTGAAAGGCTGAGTTACAGAGACAGACAAAGAAACAGAGAGTCTTTAGTTCACTGCTGGTGGCCACAGCAGCCAGAGCCGAGCTGAGTCAAAGTCAGAGCCAGGAGCTTCTTCCAGGTCTCCCATAAGGGTCGAGGCCCAAGCATTTGGAGCATCTTCCAATGCTTCCCAGGTTCATTCACAGGGAACTGTATAGGAAATGGGGCACTGAGAGCTCAAAGTGGTGGCCATGTGGAATACTGACATTCCCGGTGACAGGTTAACTAGCTAAGCTGCAGAGGTGGCCCCGTAACAATGTGAACTTGATGTGTTAGTTATAGCACCTCCTCCCCAGTTGTCTGCAATGGATGATCAATGATAATAGAATGAAGTCTAAAACTCTTATTCTGGCATCAAGAGACTTCCAGTATTTGTTCCAATGCTCCTCTCCTATTGTATCACTTTGCTTGTTCTCTGCTTCATGTGTACCAAACCACTTCATACTCCTTATGCACCTTAAGTATCAGAGCTCAGATACTTCAATTTTGTCATGTCATATCTGTATGTTAAAATGTATTTTCCTAATATATCTTTCAAAATAATTTTTAGATACAATTTAGTGCTCCATGCAGCCTTCTCTTTCTGTTCTTATGATATCTGTTGACATTGCAAACCTAAAACTTTTATGATTCTTCCTATTAAGGTTTGTTTTGTAGCTTCTTAAGTCTCTGTGTTGTCACTGTTTTTAGAATGTGGACTATATAAAAGAGCGATCCATACCCATACCCTTGTAGCTGTGTTCTCTCCTGGAGTGCATATACACAAGGTAACACCCAGCACAAACCACAAACCAAGCATTCCGCCACCAGTTCTCTGGCACCCTTAAAGATATATAGATACCAATATCAGATGGGTACTTCTTTAACTATTCTTGTTCTATCAACTTTTCAATGTACCCTGTGTCTGATCTACTTGTTCCATTTATCTAGAATAGGCATACCCACTCCTTCCCAAGGTGAACCCCTCCACAGAATTACTTTTGTCTTCATCTTGATGAAGAAATGCCTTCATAAAAAATGCACTAGGTCACACTATGTAAAAATAAATATTGATCGCTTAGCACATAAACCTCTTTCTCACTCATGCTGTGTCTGGGAAACAACCGAGGAGTCCTTCTAGGTCACTGGTAGAAAAGGCAGAGAACATAGTACGTTATGTGCTGTTTCTCAAAGCTTCTACTTGAAAGTCACACATACACACCGATCAGTTCTGCTTCACTGCACTTCCATAAACATCTCATTAGGCAAAAGCAGTCACAGGATTGTACTTAACTTTAAGTACAGGAAGTTTAATCTGTCACCTACCCAAAACATTTACATTATATATTATTAACATATATGAAAGCACATTTCAATGGCACTTTTGATACTTATTTTTTACAATAATTGGCAGGCTTTATTGAAGATTTGTTATATATTTGTCACTCTACTAAGCATTTAGAAGTACTGTCATTGGGCCCGGTGCAGTGGTCTAGAAGCTAAAGTTCTTGTCTTGAAGGTACTGGGACCTCATATGGGCGCTGTTTCTAATCCCTGCAGCCCCACTTCCCACCCAGCTCCCTGCTTGTGGCCTTGGAAAGCAGGTGAGGATGGCCCAAAGCCTTGGGCTCCTGAACGTGCATGGGAGACTTGCAGGAAGTTCCTGGCTCCTGCCTTTGGATGGGCATAGCACCGGCAGTTGTGGTCACTTGGGGAGTGAATCATTGGAAGGAAGATCTTCCTCTCTGTCTCTTCTCTTCCTCCTCTCTGTATATCTGACTTTACCATAAAAATAAAATAAATCTTAAAAATAAAAGAAGTACTGTCATTGCATTTAAACACAGGAACATCCTTATCAGGTGTTATGTGTTGCTATTTCCATTTTCTTTCTTTTTTCATGCTTGATTCTAGGTGCCTTTCCTAACATTTCCTGTTTGAAAATTACAACTACCCATGCTTCCTTTGGCTCACTGAGATGATGAATACATTTCAAAATGCAATGGACTCATATATGCCATTTTATGGCTGTTCTTGCTTCTGTGGAGAGTCCAGGAAGTTTCTCAGAGCAAAAAGACTGAGAGAGCTAGAGAATGACAAGTTTGGGAAGTGTCAGACTTTGTTACTTTGGCAGAAATTTAATTACACTTAATAATTTTTAATGTAATGTTTAATGGTCCTTGAAGATAAGATAGAAAGAAAACCATATCCCAAAAGGCACTTTTCGAAAGAGTTTTAAAGCTCATCCAAGCATACCAGTATGTAACCTTTTTGTTGTGGCAAGCATTTACTTTGATTCCTTCATTCAATTTTGACTTGTTGAATGTTTGATAACCTCACTTAGCTTATTAATTTTTTGTCTCATTTGTCTTCATGCAAAGAGTAAACAGTATTTTCTTTTACGACCCCCTGTGGATTAAAAGGAATGGATTAGTTAGCACAGCAGTGGAGAAGACAGCCTTTATGGATGGTGTCAGCTAATGTATATTGGCTGCATCTTGGAATGTATGCCATTCAAAAGGGTGCATGATTAGAGAAAGAAGCTTCTTTGTGGAAACAGAAAGATGTCATTTTGAGTCTTAGCTCTAGCATGCCTTAGCATTAAAAATTTGAGAAAAGTGTGGAGAAGTTCATTTTAAGGGGTAAGATCACTATCTTTTAACTTAGTTTGCATTTATTTGTTTTTACTTAAATAGTTTTATCAATTTTTAGCATTTATATTTCATTATTTCTTTATTTTTAATTCTTTATTTCTCAAGATACAGTTCCATATGCTCAACATGTTATAAATATGCAAGATGGATGACATGATATTTTGACATATAAAAAGAGAGATAGAAAATAATTCATTATCATCTTACTTATGTGTGTAACAGTAAAGAAAAATCACGAATACCAGAAACAGAGAGTAAGTCAGTGTATATTTATTTCCAGTAGTCCGAGCTTAAACATTTCACTCCCTTAACTTTTACATCTAATTTTTATGTTCATTGATATTATATTTCTTATCTCTCAATCATGGCTGACTATATATCATTCTTTAACTCAATAAAACATTTAATTTATAAAGGGTATATTATCACTCTGCATTTTCACGTATATTCCAAAAAAGGGCAATCAGCATGCCCTTATCTCTTAATGATCCAACATTGAGATTCAAATGCTTTCTGCCATGGCATTTATATTTAACGTGTTGAGTAGATTCAAAGTCAAATAATGAATTGTGAACTGTGCTGATGTTATAAATTATGATTTTGAATATATATCATTTGATACATTAAATATAAATAAACTGTAGATAAGAAGACACTTTGGTGTGATAACTTCTGCAGAAAGTAATGAATTTTTAATTGAAAAAACATGAGAACAAAGAATGTTTCTTTTTCAGTATACATCATTTCATTTCTATAGATTTTTCTGTTACTTAAATTGTGAAGTCTCAGACAGTAACCATGAATGTGTGTTAAGCACCCAATATTTGGAATGGGCTGGTTTAAAATGCTAGTTTGAATAGTCATTTGAGGAAAGTTTAAAAAAACAAGCGGGGGGTGGTGGTGGTGGGGAGAACATGTGCTCCTGCCTAGGAGGTAGAGACTAACTACTAGGATATTCTATTTCTATGTGAAAAACAAAATGACGCAGAGAAAGGTTGTGTAATTGGTAGACAAGATCTAAATGCCCATGTGAAACCTTAAGAGCATGTGTTTTGTCCATTACTCTATGCTTCCTATATCATTATATTTGCTTGAAAATAATTGTTTTCAACCATAGACCAAAACCATTTAGTTGAACTACTTCTGTTTAGCTTTGAAGAGGATGTCTAAACAAAGTACTATAATTTGATTGAATTTCATCGCTAGCCATCTTAATATTCAGCTCCATAGTCAAGTAATGAGATATGTTCACGGATTAATTATTTTTATGTAATGGTGAATATTTTCAAAACTGAACTATTTTAATAACTGAATTTAAATATTCACACATGCTTGGCTAAATACACAGAGCAGAGCAAGAAGCATAATATTATTTCCGAAAGCATCACTATGTTTGGTAAAGTATGTAGACTGAAATTTTCAATTAAGAAAGCAGAATAAAGTAGCAGAATTAAAATATAATCTAAACTCTCGTTTGAATGTTTACCATCAGTGCGCTTATTGTTATATTCAACTAAAGCTTAGGTTTGAAATCCTCTTTGCTTCATTCTGATGGGAAAATATGTCAGTCCCATTTTCTACACTATTGAGTACATGCTGCTGATTGCATTATTGTCCCAATCATATTTAGTTTGTTTCTCTAAGACACATGCACATATGACTAATTTAAAGCCAATTAAAGTGAAGACACAAAAGCTACTTTTAGAGAACAAATACTCTATATTTACTTACTTTAAAAATAAAATATTACAGGGCCCGGCGTGGTGGCGCAAGGGGTTAAAGGTCCTCGCCTTGCACGCCCGGGATCCCATATGGGCGCCGGTTCTAATCCCGGCAGCCCCGGTTCTAATCCCGGCAGCCCCGCTTCCTTTCCAGCTCCCTGCCTGTGGCCTGGGAAAGCAGTCAAGGACGGCCCAAAGCTTTGGGACCCTGCACCCGCGTGGGAGACCCGGAAGAGGCTCCTGGCTTCGGATTGGCATAGTATCGGCCCTTTGCGCTCACTTGGGGAGTGAATCATCGGACGGAAGATCTTCCTCCCTGTCTCTCCTCTCTGTATATCCGCCTTTCCAATGAAAAAATAATAAGAATAAATCTTTAAAAAAAAAATAAAAAAAAAATAAAATAAAATATTACAGCATTCCTGGTGTCCAAAGATATCCCTTAGCTACAGTAACATATATACTGCATCATACAGCTACTTTTGCATGTTTCTAAGAGGATAAGAATGAGGTAAAATTAACTGAATAAACATTACAGAACATAAGTAGAAATTATTGGCATTTTCTTTAATTTCAGCCTAAAGGAGATACATGATCATTTTGTAAAGAAAGATTTTGTTCCTCTTGATGTTAACTGAATCTTAGCTGTAAGCTGGAAATACACAGGACTGAAAATCCGACAGAAATGATATCTTTGGCTGTTTTATTATCAATCAGTAGGGGAATTAAAAAAGTTTAGCATCAATTACCTGACAACCAATGGGAAAATGAAATTACACCTAAGTGTAATCGTGGTAATTGGCACGTGTAGGCTGCTGGAGACCTGATGCACATGCCATATAATTATACCTTCATTATACCCAGCTGAAGATACGGCTCTCCATGGTGCTGTGATTCACGGGATACAGTTCAAAGTAGTAGTGATATTTCGTAAAGATAGAATATGACAGGTGGAATTAGGCTAATTATGTGCATATAATTCTGGTGTTGGTCAAATTTGTTCATACATTTCTTACATAAATCATGTTTTTCTGGTTTGTTTAATAATGATTTTATCTTTCATTTACTATTATCCAAATAAGTGCGAGTTAAGTTATAGATGAGGAAATACTGACATTACTTTAATTTCTGAAATTATTTTAACTGCTTGTCTCTTAACTAAGTGATGTCCCTTAACTAAATGTCCTGGATCTTTGATCAAAAGCATACACCAGAATGTGTTTTTGGCTAAACAGTTAAGTTTGACAATCGGGATGCCTGCATTTCATATAAAAAAGCATGCATTTGGGCCCAGCACGATAGCCAAGTTTCTAAGTTTTCACCTTGCGTCTGGCAGGATTGATGCAGGCATCGGTTCAAGTCCCGGTTGCTCCACTTCCCTTCCAGCTTGTGGTCTGGAAAAGTAGTAGAGGAGAGGCCAAAGCCTCAGGACCCTACAGGCATTTGGGAGACTTGGAAGAAGCTCCTGGTTCCTGGCTTCAGATTGGCTCAGTTCTGGTCATTTTGTCCACTTGGGGAGTGAACCAGTGGGCAGAGGCTCTTTCTCTTTGTATCTCCTCCTTTCTATAATTCTAACTTTGCATTATAAAATAAAATAAATATTAAAAAGAAAAGTGTGCATTTGTGTCCCCGCTCCACTCCTGTTCCTACATTCTGACTAATGTGCACCTTGGGAGGCTCAAGTATATGGGTCCCTAGCACTCTCATTAGAGACCTGTATCGTGTTCCAGGCCCTGTGTTTTGCCCAGCTCAGGCTATGGGGTTATTTGGAGAGAAAACCAGTGAGTTGGATCTCTCGCTCTCTCTCTGCCTTCCTCCCTCCCTGCCTAGCTTCTCTGTATTTATCTCTCTTTCGTGATCCACATTAATTATGAGAGTTCTCTTCAGGTTGGATAATCTTTCCTGTTGCTCTTTTCTGACCAGTTCAACTCATCTTTTAAGCCCAGGGACAGCCCTCCTGTTCTCCTTTTTCTTTACGTACCATCTAAAATTCATATTTTTCATAGTCTGTGAAAGACAAGTCATCAGATTACCTTTTATTTTTTTTAATTTCTTTTTTTTATTGTTAATAACATTGTATTATGTGAAACAGTTTTATAGGCACTGGGATTTCCCCCAACCCTCTCACAACCCTCCCCCCCATGGTGGATTCCTCCACCTTGCTGCATAACCACAGTTCAAGAACAGTTGAGATTCCTTCATTGCAAGCATTCACCCAGCATAGAGTCCAGCATCTTATTGTCCAGATAACTTTAATGGCTTCTTGGGGAGACCTTCTGTGGTCCTAAGGCAGAGCTAACAGAGTAAAATCCCAGTCAGTTAAAAGCCCCAACAAAACATCAGCAACAATATACAGTCACCAATATTCAAAATAATCAGAGATGTCATCTCAGATGAGAGTGTGCTGGGTTAAAAGAATGTAACATAGCAAGCAATACCTTGCTGCACTTTCTTAGTCTCCCTCAGTCCCAGAAATGTCCTCTGACAGCTGCACCTAGATGTTATAAGTCTCATCAAAACTAAAGAAATACACATCGAGTTTTAGAATTGACTTTTCAAAAATATTATTGTAGTGGTCATTGTTTCATTTAAATGAGACACTGCTGTTATTTAGTTTTTGAGAACTTTTTTTTTTTTTTTTTTTGCTTAAAAGAAAGAAACATGGAGAAAGAGATCTTCATCCACTGGTTCATACTCTGAAAGCCTGCAATGTCTAGAGCTGGGTCAAGCCAAAGCCATAAAAAGGGTCACAATCTGGATATTTCTCATGCGTTACAGGTGTTTGAGTCACTATTTCATGACTCTTACTGTGTGCATTAGAGGGAAGCAGGGATCGGGAGTAAATCTAGTATTCAAATATAGCCACTCTATCATGGGATACACTCATCCCAAGCTGTGTCTTAACTACTATGTCAAAATTTTTGCCTCTTATAGTTATCTTAAACAGTTATTCTTAAATATTTTAATGTTGAAATTTTTTGAAGGTTAGATACATACAATAATAGAGATATTCCATCTACTGGTTCACTCTCCAGATGCTTACATCAGCTGTGGTTAGGGCAGATCAAACCAGGAACTCAGAATTCCATCCCAGTATCCCACAGGCATAGCAGAGACACAATTTTTGAACCATCACCTGTTGCCTCCTATAATGTGTATTAATAATAAGATTGATTGGGCCCAGTGCAGTGTCCTAGTGCTAAAGTCCTTTCCTTAAATGTGCCACGGTCCTGTATGGGCACTGGTTCTAATTCCGGCAGCCCCACTGCCCATCCAGCTCCCTGCTTGTGCCCTGGGAAAGTAGTCAAGGACAGCCCAAAGCCTTGGGACCTGCACCCATGTGGGAGACTAGGAAGAGGCTCCCGGCTTTGGATCAGCTCAGCACCAGCCGTTGTGGCCACTTGGGGAGTGAATCATCAGATAGAAGATCTCCCTCTTTGTCTCTCTTCCTCTCTATATATCTGACTTTGCAATAAAAAATAAATAAATCTTAAAAAAAAAAAAAACCAACCAATAACCTTGATTAGCAGTGAAATTGTTGGGATTTAACCAGGCACTCTGACATGGGATGCAGATGTCTGACACTGTAAATTAAATACTGCTCCAATTACCTGCCCCTTAAATTTTAACTTACCAAGACCTGATGTACAAACCGTATTTAAACAGCTTGCTTAAACTCTTGGGAAGCTAAACACATAATTAAATGGTCTAGGATTTGCTGTCTCATGAATTTCCCTGTATTGCATCTTCAGCAATCAGACCAGTTTCTTTGTTTGTCCTCCACACCATAATATAAAATTATTTTTAAAAATTATTTTTATTTAAAGTGTTACAGGAGGGAGAAGTGGAGAAATATCTTTCATCTGCCAATTCACTGTCTAAATGGACTCAACAACCGTGGCTGGGGCCATCTGAAACCAGGATCCAGAAGCTTTTTCCAGGTCTTCTTGTGCATTCAGCGGCCCAAGGACATGGGCCCTGTTTCACTGCAGTCCCATTCTATCATCAGGGAGCTGGAACAGAAGCAGAGCTGCTGGAAGAACTGGCACCCACATGGGATGCTGATGCTGCAGATGGAGGCTTAGTGTGGGGAGCTGGGTGCTAAAGCTGCTCCTGGGATTGGGAAAGGCTGTTGTAAGATGGCGGCTGGCCCAGGGCCAGGAGGTGGGGTTGGTCTCGCCAGCAGGTAAACAGGAAGTCACAGGGATAGGCTAATGCCCTCACTGCGATTATGTCATTGCTATTGGCCTATCACGTAGTGCCAAGTGGACCCACAGAAAGAAGTGATTGGTGGAGAACGATATAAAAGTAGTCATTGTAAAAGCTGGGATGGACAGACAGAATGGACGGACCGACAACGGACAGACCGACAACGACGGCGACGAGAAAGACAGAGAGTCTATGACGGAGAAAGACGGGACGAGGAGAAGAAGGCCGGGCGGAAAGAAGGGTGGTGGAGAGAGGGTTGAAAAAGCAGTAGAGAAGTAGTAAGACCTAAGTTCGGGGACAAGAATGGAGAAATGCAGCAGAAAATGGGGACAAGAATGAAGAAGGGTGGTGGTGAGAGGGCTGGAGAAGCGGCAGAGGAAAGCTAAGGCCAATGGGGAAAAGGGCAGTGGAGAAAAGGGTTTAAACGTGGCCACTTTTGGCAGTGAGGGATCCGGTTGCGGTTTGAGCTTTTCCTAGATTCTGAAGAGTGTGCCTCATCTTTTTAGTGTCGCTGCTGGGTGGCAACAGCTTAGTTTGGTCTGCCATGGCAACATCCCCAGACTATAAACTTCTTAAAGGAAACCAAAGTGTTCTGTTCATCACTTACTAAATTATTAAACACCTGAAATTTTATCTGGCTTATGATAGGTGCCCAGAATTATGAACTAAATCAGTTGAAAATAGCTAACATTTATCAGCTGCTTCTTGTATGTTGCATCACACTTGATGTTACCCCATGCAGCTTTGAGGTAGTTATAATTACTCCTGTTTTAGAAATTAGGAAATTGCAGGGTTAAAACTGTCCAGGATCATAGAATGGGTAGTTGACTGAGCAAGAGTATGCCCTAGGCTGCTCTTGTCTGAAAACCCTCTAACCCTTGTGAATAACATCTGAGATTTGAAATCCTCTATGCAAACAAAGCAGAGACTGGACCCTGGCCTAGATCTGTTACTGTGACAGTATTGGATGAGCTACCATTTTCTCCTAGGATTTGGTTTATGAAATCAAAAGTGTGTGAAAGAATATTATCCTGTGGAGAAATTTTGATAGAGATTGGCAGACAATTCCTCTGAACTATTAACCTGAAGGTGTGAGGCAAATGGAAATTCCAAATACACGACCATGCCAAGGGAACTGGCAAAGAGAACATTCTAAGTAGGGGTGTTGGAGCCAGAGTATCGAGGGATTATTGAACTGGAAAGAGTAGCTGTGGCAAGGCAGGGCTGTGGCTCAGACAGCTGAATCAGCATCTATCCCTCCTCGATGACTCTCGTTTGCTGAAGGTCCTTCTTTGTGATCAAAAATCGCAGCTACAGAGCTAAGCTAGTTGTAGCTCCTGGGCCTGCAGAGAAGAAGATTCTGTGCCTTTGCACTTACATGGGTGCAAGTCAGTGTTTACACTGCACGAAATTGATGCTCTAACAGTCATTCTCATGTTACAGAAAGGAATTGTGGACAAAGAGACTTTAGGACACCTTTTTAAGATTACACAACTAATTGTGTTCAGGGCTGAGATTAGAAATTAGGCAATCTGATGCCAATGTTTGAGCTCTTCTAAATGTACTAGTTCCTTAGTTTCCCTAGGTTCTCTTTTATCTCAAGGTATCTATTCACGCATCATATTTTTATTGAGACTCTGCAAATAACTCCTGTGATGGGTTTTAGGGATTTGACAGTGAAGAAGATAGACGAGATTCTAGTAAACCAGTGTAGGAGGACTGTTAACTAACCCGCAATATTACAAAAACATTGACACACTACTTACCGTCTTTAAAACTCCAGTCACATCCGTTCTCTATTTGTAAAAGACGAACATACTTTCTAATGAAAGTAAATACTAAATCCACATCTCAGTGCCATTAGCTCCTTAGGGTGAGCCTTTGCATGTGGTAATTAACTAACATGTGTATAATGACAGACAATTCAATCACTATATGAAACGAAATTTGTACTGGAAATACTTCATTTACCTAGGCCTTCATTAATGTTTTCAGGTATAAAATGTCCTTATTTTTGCAAGCTGAACTGCATTAGCGTGAACCCCCACAAGTGAGTCTGAATCAGTGATCACCATCAACAGAGGACTAGGAGGTACAATTTAAGACAAGAAAACATGACTTTGGCTGCCTAACTACTGAGACTATTTAATGTCAGTGATTAAAATGAAAGTGAAGTTGATTAAAAGGTAAACATATATTTACCATGTTCTTACCTTCAAGTTCAGTGATTAATAAGTGAGTATTCAATTTAAAATACAGCAACAGGAAGGAAAACCACTACCTTTTTAAAAAATGAAAAAGATTTATTTATTTTTGGGCCTAGTGGCTAAAGTCCTCGCCTTGACTGCCAGGATCCCACATGGGTGCTGGTTCTAATCCCAGTGGCCTCACTTTCCATCCAGCTCCCTGCTTGTGTCCTGGGAAAACAGTTGAGAAAGACCCAAAGCCTTGGGACCCTGAACCTACATGGGAGAGCTGGAGGAAACTCCTGGCTCCTGGCTTCAGATCGGCTCAGCTCCAGCTGTTGAGGTCACTTGGAGAGTGAATCAGCAGATGGAAGATCTTCTCTTTCATCCTCTATGCATATCTGCCTTTCCAAAAAAATAAATTATTGTTAAAAGAAAAAAAATTGTTAATGGGTTTGAATGAAGACATGGAAGAATGGGAACCCTTACACATTCTTGGCGAAAGCATAAATTGGCAAAGCCCTTACGAGAAATAATTGAAATTCCTGCAAAATTTAAAAATAAAACCACAACATGATATGGCATTTCCATTTGTGTATGTAAATATTTATTTCCAATGAAATAAAATCACTATTTATACTTGTATCTTTATTATAGCATCATCTATTATTTTAAATATTTAAAATTTTTATTTTATTTTTAATTTTGTTTACAAAGTTGAGAGGGATGCAAGCTCATATGGACCTCCAAGAGG
Source organism: Ochotona curzoniae (assembly GCF_017591425.1). Taxonomy (NCBI): domain Eukaryota; kingdom Metazoa; phylum Chordata; class Mammalia; order Lagomorpha; family Ochotonidae; genus Ochotona; species Ochotona curzoniae. The sequence goes on from NW_024467087.1 coordinate 4,518,447, forward strand.
CATGGAGGAAGGTGGGTAGGACAAATGCTTCAGTTTTTTTTTTTGGTTTGTTTGTTTTTTAATTTTTTCTCCTCTGTTGGCTGGGGAGGAGGTATGGGGGTTGCTCCTTCCATCAAATGACACCAGTGGAGATCCCAGTGTGGGGTCAAGTGTTCCAAGGATGTTCTTTAAGTGGTTTTGATAGTTTTGAGATGTCGCAAGACTCATTTCACCAGGATTGAAAGAAATCCTCTCAAGGTCTATTGCTGAACAAGTCTGCCTTAATGCATCCACAGAGCCAAACACTTCCTTCAAAGCTTGCCAGGAGAGTTATCCAACATGTTTTGCTTTGCATCCTCCAACAAGGCACTTGACATCATCAGTTGGTCTAGTTGAGCTGATTGTCATGTCCTGTGTACAGGTGCCACTGTCCTGTCCAGCCTACCTGACGCCAGCCCTGACTCATGTGCTCATCAGTGGAAGATACAGCTCAGCAATGGAGTGCCCACAGTTTCCTTACCAGACCCGCTCCCAGCCCCAGATATTCACTTGCCAGTGGGTAGTGTGTTCCTGTCTGACATGCCTCACATCCAATCTCAGCACATGCCAGTGGGTGCTGCAGCCTAAAGTGGCCATACTGCCCCCATTCTGGCTTTTTTGCATGTCAATAGGTGTAGCAGCCTAGCCCAACTTAGCCTGCCCGCAGACACAGTCCACATGCTGGCTGATGGATGCTACAGCCTTGCCCAAACCAGTCCTCTCCTGGTCCCAGCTCTCAAGTTGACCAGTGGAGGCAGTAGCCTAAACAAAGTCGTTTCTGAAGTTCCCCTAACAGGCCTGCTCCCAGTCCCTGATCTTGCATGTGTTGGCAGATGCTATGGCTCAGTCTGACAAGGCCTGCCCCAGGCTCGATATTCGCTAGCAGGTGCTACAGCCTGACTCAGCCCAGCCTGCCCCCAGTCTCAGCTCTCATGTGAACTGGCAGGTGTTGTAGCCCAACCTGACCCAACCTGCATCCTGTCCTGCCTCTCACTCATGCTAAAGTGCACTGTGAACTGCCCCAGTCTTGCCTGCTCCCAGGGTTGGATCACATGTGTGCTGACAGGGGCTGCAGCCTGGTCTGCCCCAGCCTTGGCTGTTGCGCTCACCAGTGAAAATTGCAGCCTACCAGGGGAGTTCCCCAAATTCCTCTACCAGACCAGCTCCCAGCCCCAGATCTCACTTGGGCTGGCAGGTCGTGAAGCCTAATGTGCCACGGCCTGACCCTAGCCCTGGAACTCACTGTGGCCAAACCTCAGGGGACCACACTTATTCTGGCCATCACCTGCAGGTTCTATAGCCTAGCCCAAACTGGCCCACTCCCAGACTTGGCTCTCATGTGAACCAGTGGGTGCCATGACCTAGCCCAACTTATCTTGCTTCCATTCTGAATTTCACGAGTGCAAGCAGGTGCTAGGACCTAGCCCAGTTTGGCATGTCCGTAGACCTAGTGTATACAGATAGTAATCACTTCTGCAGGCTTGTCCAACCAGCTCCACACCCTTCCCTGGCTCTTTCGCTTCCTAGAGAGAGCTGTGGCCTAGCAAGAGAGTTCCCAAAGTTCTCCAAGTTCCCCTACTAGGTCCACTTGTAGCCCTGAAAGCCACGTGTGCTGGCGGGTGCAGCAGCCTTGCTTGGCATGGTCTTTTCTCAGTCCAAGCCTTTGCATGTGCCAGTAGGTGCTGCAACTTGGCTCAGCCAAGCCTCCTCCCAGCCCTGGTTTTTGCAAGTGTCAGTGTGTTCCACAGTTCAGTTTAGCTTGTCTCATTGCCACCCTCAGCTCTGGAACAAAGCAGCAGATGCTGCAATCCCATAGAAGCTAGCCCACAAGTGCCTTACAAAATCTGTCCTGAGATCTGGTTCTCTCTTTCTGGTGTGTGCTGTGGTCCAGCCTGACATGGTCTACCTTCTGCCCTGATACTTGTGGGCATGTGCTGCAGCCTAGCCCAGCCAGGCATATCCTCCAGCCCCAGCCATCATATATCTATCTTATATTCTATATTCTAGCAGGTAGTGTGTGATACTACTTAGCTCAGCCCAGGCCCCCCACGTAGGTGGGTGCCATGGGTGCCTTGGCCTCACCCAGACATGCCATCTAAACCACCCTATTCGAACTCCTTTGCCTACCTGTGAGCACAGTTGCCTGGTCTTTAGAAGCCTCCAGACATCACTACTTACCTTTTAAGCATGCCTTCAGTGGCCCTATCCCAGCATGTCCCCAGAGCTCCTTCCTTTTACAATCTGCAGCCATACCTGGGGCCAGGTGGCATGTCCTGGTCAGCAGCTCCCACCTGTTGCTGCAATGTACTGTGACTTGCATAGTTCCCTGCAGATCTAAAAACAAACAAACAAATAAATGAATAAATAAGCAAATACTTTAAAAAATAGGATAGGGAATTATGCTGGTGCACTGGTATAGTTAACACAAGTTTGGCATTTACTATCCTCAATTTACTATCCTTAAAAACCTGCCAGTTGTTGGCTGTTTTTATCCCAGCAGTGTAACACTTTCCTAAGTACAAGGAAATCTAGATAGTTACCTACAGGCATGGCAATACTATCTTTTAAAAAATAGATTTTAGCTGGACTGTGTGGGAAGCCCTTCTACAACATACAGAAGAATATAGGCTATTATCTGGGAAATGCTTTCTATTTATCTGGGAGTCAGGCACAGGATTCTATATTGCCCCCACCTGAAAACTATTTTAATCATCTTCTGGCTCATTTTATTTCATTTTCAGTATCAAATTTGTTTTCTTGCCTTGGTCTTACAAACCAAATCTTAGAAATTAATATTTTGGATTATCCCAAGTGAAGTATCTTTAAATTTCATTGTAGGGAATTTGAGAGAGATATCGGGGAGATTTTCTATGATCCATTCAACACATATTTATTTTGGATTGGGTACATTGGCTTTGGGCTGGGCTACAAAGCTCAATCATGAAAATTCCATGGCTCAGTGTAAGCTTGCAGTAGAATAGACTCAGACACTGGCAGATGAGTGCAAAGTGTGGGCCGGCCCCAGAGATGATTAGAGCTGGGTTATCTCCAGCAGGAGTATTCATCTATGCCTGAGGGTCCCAGGCAAGGGCCAAAGGCCATGCAGGTGGGAGACAGACTAGCAGTCTAGGTTAAAGCGGTAGTAGTTTAGGGGACCAGCTTTACTAACTTGTACCATGATTCCATTCTGGCAAATGGGGACCAGGTAGCCTTGAGCAAGTTAATTAATTATCTCTAAAAACATGCGATTCAGGAAGCCACAAAGGCTTTTTCTTTCTTTTTTTTTGCGGAGGAAGGATACAGTCAGATATCTGCTTCAGGGAGGGCTCTGGAGCATCTGTGTGGAGAGTGGGTTGCAGGAGGCAAGATTGCAGGCAGGAGCCGAAAGGAAAGACCGGAGCTCTATTGAGGAAATCAATGTCTGCAAATGCAGGCTCGTTTATATGCATTGCCCAGCATCTGGCAAGGCTGGTGCTGACAATGATTCACCATATACAGTACTTACTTCAGGTTTGGCACGTAGCCGCGGATCAGTGAGGAAAGCTACCCCTCCTCTCAGCTCAGCACACAAAGCCCATTCAGTATCATTCCTTTAGACTAAGGCCGGGCTTCCTGCCCTCCAATCCCCAGGCTTCCCCAGCCCAGGGGAAATGACAGGCCCTGGGAATCAGAAAGACAGTGCCCTTCCTCATCACGCTCAGCTGCCCCACTGGCTCAGAGGTCACGGATTGTCCCAGTGGCAGCTCAGCTTTTGGCTATGAGGCTCTCGGGATGTAAACTCTGTCTGCCCCTGGCTGCCTAACAGGACAGGGGAAGTCTGCATCTCTCCTGGACTGAAGCCAAGACACAGAAATACAGCCCTGATGAGCTCAGTCCTCGCAGCAGAGCTGGCGCTGCTTACCAGGGCAGCGCTCGAGTGCCACGGATATTTTTAAAGCGGTTTGTGGGTTTTCCCAGGGCACTTTTGGTTTTACTACTGTCTTCCAAGATGCTTTTCAACAACAGGCTCAACAAAATGAGCCTTAGGCCTTTCTGTGTGTTAAGGGAACTAAGAAATGCTGCAGTAAGAAACCTGTTTAAATTTCCTGAAATGGGTTTCCTCAGTGTATTTGACATTGAACCCTTTTCCCATACATTTCTGAACAGCTCTGGTGAAGTGCTTTGGCGGAATACTAGCATCATGAAGTTGGTGGGGGAAGAGATCCTGAGGGTGTGGAACAATGGAGAGAGGCTTAGTTTGGGAATCAATTTGTACTTTACTATCCGTGTGACTGATCAAGTTAGTTAACCTCCCGGAACCTGTGGTTCCCTCATCTGTGAAACCAAGATAACTTTTAACTTGAGAATTCTCACGAGTTTTACATGAGATAAAATTGGAAAATCTCCTGGTACAAAAGATGTAATTGGTTATTAGTATTTCTGCAGTATGGGTAATTGTGAATCTAGGCTTCCAAGAATTACTTGTGCAGTATAATTACATGTGCTTATAAGATTTTGCCTGAAAAATGTAAAATTGACCCAAATATGGTTTATTTGAAAAAGAGCAGCAGCAAATTCATCTCAAGAGTGAAGACAGAGGCAACATACACAACAGAGGCAACATACACAACATACACAACTTCCTTCATGAGATGTAAACTGGAATCTATACTTCCCAATACTGAAGAGCACCGACATGCAGAAGAGCCCAATGCTTCAGCTGCATGACATAATTAGCACAATGTATGATTCTGCTAGCCCTCCTTTCTACCTACAGACAGCTGGAAAGCATTGGGCTGGAGATACGTGGAGGTTCTGAATAATAGGGAAAACACTGCTGCTTCTGTGGCGCTTTGCTTGCTTTCAGCATTTCCCCACTTGCTGGTTGTTCATTGAAATCCCGTATCACAAATGTCGCTGCATAGTTGGGTTGAAGTAGCATCGCAGAACTGATGGGAGACTACATACAGCACAAAGTTCTGGTGCTGTTACCCTGACAAGGTGTCCTTTTGCACACTTCTCTGTTTCCTTATTTAATGAGACCTGTTTTGTAGCCTCCCACTTTTCTCTCCTGCCACCAACACTTCCCCAGGTTCTGCCACTTTTGTCTCCATTTCAATCTCGTGACCAATGTATACCCTGCCTTCCCTTGTTCGTTTCAGCAGGTCCCGGATCCAGTCCTTACTGCTAAGGGAAGTCTAGTGCATGGCCTGCATGTCCAGTCCTGTTAGATGTAGCCCAATGCCCCCAGCTTCAGGGGCTCCCACCCGCTCCACTTGTGATTTGCCATGGTTTTGAGCTCAGGGGTCAGAAGACAGGACGGGTCCCAGTTCTGTGAGTGGGAGGGAGCAAGAGTGGGAACAAAGGTCAGCAGATGACACTCCCTGACATTGCTTCCCCTTTCTCAGAAGTGCTGTTTTGTTGCTAGCTTTCCCACAGCTGAGCTTGTCAGAAAGGAGCTCTGTTCTCAGAGGGCTTGTTAATTGCAGCATTGCTGCCTCAACAACAAAAACAAAAATCCTTCTACAATGCAGGAAATCCTGTCTCAATTCATTTTGATATCTAGTCCCTAGCCACAGTGTTGCCTCCAAATCTTATTTTTGATGCACCAGAAATTATCAATTCAAATTCTTGCTGACATACTTAAAATTCCAATATTTAAATAATCTTGTATGCTAATCAAGTGTAAATTACAGTGAATGCATTGGGTTTTAGTGCTGCATATCATCCAACATCTACATACTTTTTAAATTCCTTTCAGAACAGCATTAGCATTTGGGGGTGGGGGTTCTGTAATTTTTAATGAACATCTAGTCCCCTCAGTAACATTTTTAGACAACTAATTTTCTAGTGAAGAAAATACCAGTTATACTTGAAGTTGGCTTTGATCCTTTGATCTGGTAATGACATGGGTGTGAGAGTGGGGGAGGGAAAAGATTTAACATAGTTCACTTGGTGATTTATCTAGCTCCGTTCACAGCATAAGGGTGTGAATCCCAAAGAAAATGGCATTGTTTGAAGCTTTAATAATTAGGAGATCTGTCTTTAGTTAGACTAAATTCCAGAGTTATCCCAGTGGCTTGCAAGTCAGAGTCCATTTCATTCTGTGCTTAAGAAGCACTCCCCTAAAAGGAGTCCTGCTGATTCTGGAGCTTAAGAAAGAACTTCCTGGTCACAATTAATTAATTGTATGCAACATTGTAATTTAAAACGAGTTACTCTGGTTTCAGAATAAATACAATTTTCTAAACTGAAAATCAAATGAAAATAAATGTGTATGCCCACAATGTTAATGTTGTGTGTGCATATATGTGTTAGTTATTTAAAACAGGTTAGAGTTCTAGTTCTTAGGATGTTACGATATTATTACTTGTAGCTAATTCCCGCAACCTGGTTCTTAAAGGTGAGCTGAAAACACCAGACGCAATGAGGTATCTTAGGTGGTTTATTCCAGTGGGGCAGGAATGGAGCGGTGGGGGGGGGGGTGGTAGAGTTCAGCAGGAAAAAGGGAAGGGGAAGGGTGGGTGGAAGGAGAAAAGAGAGAGAGAGCCGCACCTGGGGGCCTTTTTGTCTGCAAGGTGTGGGCGGGGATTGGGAGGGATTGAGGGCAGGCCCCAGGGGATTATTGCCTGCAGGTGAATGTCTAGGGATGATTGGTGAATGGGTGGGGTTGGGGAAGGGCTTGAAAGATTGGGGGTGGGATTCTCAGGTGGAATGCCAGGTTACATCTGTCTGGTGGATGGCTGGACTGGCGTGAACTTCGTGAGCTGTGAGGAAGAAGGAATGGTGCCAGGCAGGGCGGGACATTTGAATAACTCCTTACAATGTCTATTTCTTCTGGATGGTTGTAGGAGGACATTGTGACCCTAGAAGGTCAGAGAGCACAGGAATATAGTTGATTGGATAATATTTGTATGATAAACAACTGAATGGGTGCCTTTTGTGTGACTGATTGGACATTCTTTGCATGAGAACACCTGAATGACTACCTTTTGTATGCCTGATGGGATATCATTTGTGTAAGAACAGTTGAGTGGAAAGTATGTGCATGAGAACACTTGGTGGAATATACAAGACAAAAGGACTTCCAAACAAAAGCCTAGAAACAGTGGATGGCTTTGTCGATGAGCTAAATACCTCCACCCTAATCCTATACCACCCTCAGTGTATAAAGTCTGTTGCCCCTAATAAACTTCGGCTATTGATCATCAGTCAGTAGTCCATGAGTGTTATTATCGGCTCTGGGCACCAAGTCCATCGCTGTAGGACAGCAACAGATGTTTATCATTTTTTTTAAAATATAAATTATATTTTTAGTTATTTGAATGGCAGAGATAATGGAAGAGAGAGAGAAAGAGTCCATGAAAACACTTCCATTTGCTAGTTTACTTGCCAAGTGACCACAATATCCAGCTTTGGACCAGGCTAAAGCCGGGAGCGGGGAACTCAATCCAGGTTTCCCACATGAGCGACAGGAACTCAAGGACTTGATTCATCATTTCCCTCGTTCCCGGGCTCATTAAGAGAAAGCTGCAATCAGTAATTAACTCAGAAATCAAATCCAGACCCTCTGAGGCAGGATGTAGTCATGATGAACGGCAGATTACCTGCATGCCAAATTGCATGCTCCTACATGTTAAGTACTAATGTTGCCAGATCCACAGTCTACTTAGTAGAGAATGCTGTTTGGCTATCTAGCCTACACTGATCTCCCTAAAGCATGTGTAGGTTGCCATTTTGAAGAAGGGTGGGACTAGGTAAGGCCACCACACATTGTTCATATCATCTTCTTCCACACAAAAGAAAGGGCAATCGTGCTTGTTTCTGCAACAGAGACTTCAGGGCCTTTGAGGCTATGGATATCTGTGGGTAGCAGAGGTCATTCCATTAACAATTTGGTGTGCAAGCTCATCTGTACATTTAAATTATCACCACAATCAGGATGCTCCTTAGAAAAGGAAGTTTTCAGGTCTATTTCCATGTTGGCTTTAAGTGCTACTTCCAAGGAGATGTTTCCATCCACTAACTCCTAACAGTGCAACAACGTTAAGGTCTTTCCTGAGCCTTCTAGATGGAATGCATGGCTCCATTTGTATTTATTTATTTTAGGTGGAAGCCAGTGGCCAACATTATGCTACAATTTACTGGTTTCAATTTTGGTATATTTTTGAGACTTTGCATTTGTGCTTTTGGCCTTATACAGTGATTTGACATGATGGTGTGACAATCAGTGAACAAGGACATACCTATCCCGGGTCTAGGCTGTGCTGTAAAGGTTCCTATCACATCACCTCACCTGAGGAAAATTCTTCAAACCTCTTTCTCTAGCTTCTGCTTCCTAAGTAGTTAAAGTTGTGGGTAATGCCATCATGGTTGCCTCTTCTTTCTTTCTCTGTTTGGATTCAAGGACTGAACTTCAGACTCATTTCCACGGCTAACTCAGAAAAGTTCCAGGCTAGATGCTCACTGATGTGTCCAAGCTTTAGCCTGGACAGCCTCACCTGGAATAGGTTGCCCCAAAGCATCCATTCAAAACCTCCGGTTCAATGCATTTCCATTGATAGAATGGCTTGTGACTTTCTGGGGACCATTAGATCTTGCCTCCTATTGCTCACTAAGCCTAATCCAGATTGACCAGCAGCGAGGGTAAGATGCTTTATTTTTTTGACACACTCGATGCTCTTTGCATATCCTCAGTTCTTTAATGTATGCCTGCCTGTGTGAGCATTACTATCACTCTCAAAAGATCATGAGCTCCTTAAGGGTGGATGAAGCCTTGGTAACACTGCTCCTTCCTACAGTGTCTAGCACTTCATTCCTTTTGAAATGAATTCTCTTTGCTGTAACTATTCATTGTGACAAAACTCTTGGAGGCAGAAAACAATAGTGAAGCAGGAAGGCAGAAGAAAAGTAAGAGGCAAGCTTAAGTTTTTATGGATCCATCTGTGCAAATAGAACCTGGAGATTGTCCTTGAGCATGTGGTGTGTTGGATTTAACATTATCAAGCCTCTCTTTAATAAGTTTGTCATGGTTAATCTTCGTATGTATGTGCATAATAAACAGAAAGTGGTCTGACATTTGAAACTTTATGAAGTCATTGGTCTGCTTTAATTCAGCAGAGGAAGGAGAGAAAGGCATTCTTCCCCTAAGTTGCTAGATAACATTATAGTCATTGTTTTAACACTCACTAATAAGCCAGTAAAGGCAACCAGCATGGTTTTATTTTCCTTGTTATTTTTCATAAGTGCTTGTTATTTGCATGAGGTAGTAATCATACTTGAGCTCAGAGGCAAATTGTTGATCTCGGTTTGTTGGAAATCTATGACTAATTCCAGGACATGTTGCTTTTACTACTGAAATCTACAAAACATTTGAAGGTGATCTAATTATAATTCTTTTCAAACTATTAAAAAATACTGAAAAGAGTGGAAATTAGCCAAACCATTTTTTTGAGGTCAGCATCACTCTGATACCAAAACCAAAGACATATATGAAAACTACAGACATATATTCTTGATGAACATAGTTGCAAACATTCTCAATAAAATACTAGCACACAGAATACAGTATCACCTCAAATAGTCTTACATCATAAAGAAGTGGGATTAATACCCATCTTGCAATAGTGCTTTAGTATTTGCAAATCAACAAACATCATAAATCACATCAACATTGAAGAACAAAATGGATGTGGAGAAATATTTGATAACATTCAACATCTTGTCATGATAAAAACCCTGCAAAATTAGATAAGAAAGGAACATATCTCAAAATTGTAAAGGCTATATATGACAAACCAACAGTGAATGCCCTTATGTAAAATAAGTTAAAAAGACATGTTATATATGCAGAAGCCTAAACACAAAGCTGTTAGGACAAATCAAGTCAGTAAGGTTCCAAATTACAAAATAAGTATACAAAAAAAAATTAACCTTTTGGTATGCTGCTGATGAACTGGAGGAAAGAGAAGTGACAAAATAAGGAATGAGTCTGGTCCACAACAGCCATATATATCTATATATCTAAATATCTATATATAAGATATAGATATATAATATATAATAATATATAATAAATAACATATAATATATTATTATTATTTCACTAAATACATTTGCAAACCCAACTTCTCTTTCTGCACCTTCTGCAACTCCCATAATTCTTACATTTGTCCTTTTAATAATGTCTTTCAATTCCTGAATACTTTTTCTTTACCCTGATCCAGCTCTACTTCAGTTTTTTGTTTGTTTCCCCCTGGTGACAGAAAATTTCTTCTAATTTTGAGATTCTTCCTTCTGCCTCCTTCATTCTATTGGAAACTCTTCACTGTGCTTTTAATTTGCTCCACTGTATTCTTCATTTCTGGTATATCAGCTTTCATTTGATTCATTTCCAGTACGACACATTCCTTAAATTCCTTGAACACCTGTTTTACATGCTTCTCGTTATTGATAAGAAGTTTTATAGCAAATGTTTTCAATTCTGTATCCCCCATTTTCTTGCTGTCTTCTTCAGTTAACTCTGAGGTTGGCATAGGGTTTCGTTCCTTGGCAGAGGTTTCTTAATTAATATTCATTATGTCTCTGTCTCTTCTTTTGCTCTTGATCATTGTACTTTTGGTTAGCAGTGTCTTTTCCTTGGCGTAGGATTCTAAGATGTGAAATCTATTTTGATTTTACTAGTTTGATTTTACTTATTTTAGTTGGTACACGGATCGTTGTTTGGAGTCACTTGTGCCACTCCCTCTAGCGAGTTCCAAGTCTGGGTTTTTTTGTTAGATTTCCACCATGGTCTTTGTAGCCCCAACTCCTGGCTCACCAGTCTCCACCTCCTGTGACACAGTGCTGAGACTGTATTGTTGTCTATACAACCTTTTTCCCACTTCCAGTTGGAGTAGGTACCAAGATTAGGGAGACTCCAGGTATCCTATATAGCTAGGTTGTTGGTGTTGCTGATCTTGTGGGAACCTGTCGGCTGTTAGGTCTGGGTGCCACATGGTCCTATTTTGACCTGTGTGATGCCACAGTCAGTATTATTTTCCTATGGTACCAATGCAATACACTGAGCCCAGTGAGTTCTTGCTGAGCTCAGCGCATGTGCAGCTCACTGTTGTTCCTGCAGACTTAAAGTTTTTCCACACTGTACAAAATGGCACCTGATGTGCCAAGACCAGCGTTTTTGATCTGCTAGCCATCAGGTCTGAGGGCCACTTGGGCTTATCTTGGGTGGATCCTGTAGGATGCCACATTGTTGCAGTTTGCTGAGCCAGAAATGAGTTCACTCCCAGCTCAGGACATGCACAGTACTGTCCATAGCCCTTGCCTCCTTAAACAAAATGGTGCCAGATACAGCTCAGGGGGCAGACTGGGTTGTGAAATCCACCCTGTTCCCACAATGCCCTGCTGCGATTTGTGGCTCTGTCTCCCCTCCTAGTCAAATCAAACAGAACAACAGGTAGGGCAGTTTTTTCTGGGTTTACCTCCTGAGCTCACAGTGAAAGTTGCTTCCCACCTGGTTGTTGGTGGAATTCCACCTGCCGGTGCAATGCCAATTGCCACTGGCTGAATGCTGCTAGGTTAGCAATCACTGCAACACCGCACCATTGTCCACTGTTTTCCTGTGTCTGTCCATCTCCAAGTACCTCTCTGCTGTCGTTCTGTCTTCTCATATTTCCTTGAATGTGCCCTTTCTTCTTCACTGTGGCTAATATTTCTCTGTCTCCTTAAATGTGTCCTTACCCAATTCTGCCAACATGGGATTCCCTCCAAAATATTAAGACCTTTATTTTTTTTACCTATCTTTCTTAGATCATTGTGAAAATAGGAATCTTAATTGTTTCATGATAGAGAAAATATTATCTGGCAGATTATGCTGTAATATCCAAAATTTTCAAGATATGAGTAGTTCATAATAGTGAAAATTAATTTCTTCCTCATATGCCTTACCCACAATACATTGACTACGTATCGTCTCTTTCCCATATTGGTGGCACTGTCCCTGATGGAGTACTGCTAATCTCATGGCAGAAGGAAAACAAAAGCAGTGATAAGCAGCATTATGGTTTTAACAGATTGTCTTCTGATATGGTCTGGTTTGCTTTTGTTCATTTTCTGGTGGGTGAATTAACTTACACTGCCAAGCCTGGCAGGGTAGGGATGTTTAACCCTCCAATAGGATGGACGATGAATATTTTAGTAATACTGTAATGTCCCACAGGCCTTCTCTGGGTTCATGTCTGGCACATTTTACCTGAAAGGACCCAGGTTAATTTTATATTTGAATCCTGGTCTCTTGATTGTAAGAGGATTCTTTGAGGTTCCTGACAGTAGTTCCAGGAGAAGCTCTCGGGATCTTTTTCCAGAAAAATGTCCTGACTTGCATCAAAGTCCTCTCGGTATCTAAGGCAGAAAAAAGATTTATTTAGAACCCTATAAGAAAGGCCTTCTTGCACAGCAGAGGAAAAAAAAAACAGAATAGAATTGCCTTTCAAAAGTTTTCTATATCCATGTCACAAGCCTAGAAACCTGACATTTTGTATCATAGAAATTAATATTGTTTTTAGAGTTACAGATTTGCTTTTGTGCCTGCCCTGTGCTGTTGTCTTGTTTAGTATCTCTGTTCTGTGCTCATATAGCATTGTACATTATATCCATAATTTCCCTTATAATTATTTTATAGCCTCATCATCTTCTGACTTATTCATGTATATATACCTCCAGGTCACCTCTTATTATGTCCAAGTATGCTCATCCTTACCCTCTTTGTATCAATATCTATCTTGAGATATCCTTAGCGATTTGTCTTGGCAATGAGCTGGAATTGTTAAATCCTCCTTGCTTTAAGATACATTTATGGGATCTGTTAGGCTGTGCATTCCGATATCTAGGACTTCTTTCACTCTTTTTCTCCATTTCTCTTGCTGTGAATTTCTAAATTTCCATTTTTACAGAAACTGGGAGGAAAGTACTTAATTTCAGAAAATGTGAAGTTCAAGTAGAGATGGCTTTGGGTAGCAACAGAAACCTCCTGTGGGACAGACTTGACAGGTCCAGAATCCCTACAGAATTTGAGAATGACTAAACTTCCAAGTCTCAGGAAGAAACTGCATGTGTGCCACTGGCTATCACTGTGCCCTTGACACTACTAAGTGCCACCTTGTGATGTATTCGCCCTTTGGGAAATCCAACTGGCATTGTTACCCAGACGCCTTGTTGTCATGCTATTATTAAAGGCAAGACAGGAAAAAAACCAAGATGCTTTATGTATTTTTTTAAATGTACAACATAGTGGATATAATGTACTCACTGTTATTTTTTTCTTACCTACCTGTCAAAACTCCAGTTGGAGAATTAGTATCCAACTGATTTTAGTTAATAAAGAATAAGAAATGCTGTTGCTATGGGCATTTGGAGGAAGAGTTTCTAATGACAGTAATTTCACACATGAAACCAACATCTACCAAATACATAAGGGGCCAAATGGAGAAAGAGATCATAGTAAAACTGATTTCCAGCCTATATTTAATGCTATAGGATACACATATGCATGTTGCTCCCCATCACACAAACACACAGGTACACACACACATATGCACACACACATAATATTAATGCCAAGTAGAAGGCATCTCATTTGCTCTGGAATTCTTAAAGATAGGGAAGACAGCAGGGAGACTGAATAGCACCTTTCCTTCAGACAGGATAGCACCTTGTCATCTGTAACCTAACGATAGTTGCAGCATTTATCTCATAAATTTCTTTTTGAGAATACGATGTTAGAAATTCATGTCAATTGTTTTATATAGGATAGGGCACATTGGAAAGCATTGAAAACATGAACAATTTCCATTGTTATTATAAAGCTGTTACTCTGTCAGCTTTTCAAAATGGAGTCAGTGCTGTGCTTTATATGCAAGGTGATGTTCTGGAAATGCCTTGGCAGAGTGCACAAAGAGCACTGAGCATGCAGAGCTGGATATAAGACCTAGCATTCCTCCCTTTGTTCCCCCTAGACACGTATCATCAAATCAACTTGCCTAAGGATGCTACTGCTGCCTGGGGCCAGGGAGTGAAATGGAGTATATACACCTTCCGATTTGCCTTGCTTGTGTGTATACCTCTGTGCCTGCTTATCACTGCTAATTCACATACATTATCTCATTTCACCCACAAAACTACCCTCAAAGAAGGCACTGTCATTAGCACCATTTTGCGGTACAGGAAAAGGAAGCGCACACAGGCTAAGTGCTGGCCTAATGCTTCTTGGAAAACGTGGAAGTGTTGGGGCTGGGCATCTCACTTCAGATTGTTTGGCCTCAAAGTACAAGTGCTGACATCTCAGCAAATGAGATGCCTCATGATTACTGTAAGATTAGCAACCCTTATAAAACTTGCCCTTCAATTCCTTACTTTTCTGTACTTCCCTGTATCTATTATGACCTTAAAGAAAAGACTATGAAAATGTCTTTAAAAGCTAACAGGATTATAAGTAACATTACCTTACTTACATGCTTAAAGATTTATTAATGCACTATTATTAAAATTCCTTGTATAGGATTAAGCTATTAAGCAATTTATAGTACTTGATAGATTACTTTGATACACTTAGTCACCTCTTCGTTAGCATATCCTAAAATTAAATTTTGAACTTGAGAGCAGAGAACTGAGAGTTCAAAATAAAATGAGTACATTCAGACATCTGAATATAGCTCTAAGATTTATAAAAATGTCTCAACATTTTAATTCCTATCACATGGATATAAGTTTATACTTTAAAATATAATTTCACATTGAATCATGCATTTAATGATTATTTTTATGCCTTGATGAATATGATTCTTACTCCTCTTTTCACCATAGCCTTGCTTTCACTTACACTGAAAGGACAGCTTTGAATGCATCTCAGTCAATTCTATTTATGTGTGAATGCTACAGTGTTACCAGCAATTTATCCATACACTGGACTTACCAACTTTGGAGGAAAGCTCGCAGAACTCAAATAGCAGGAGTACTTTTCAGCAGCACTAAATATTATTACCGATCCTGTTGCATACTAGTTATGTGAACCTAAACACATGTAACCTTGCTGACCCTTCATTTGCTCATCTATAGAATGGGCTTGATAATACTTTCTTCCAAGGAAATATGATGTACATCAGGTGCAGAGTCCAATGCTTGACACAAAATATCATCTTACTTTCATGGAAAATAGGGAAAAATTGTAGATACGACTGATGTCAAAAGTCTCTCATTACTTTTAATAAGTAGAATTCAGAAAAATGTATCACTTCTAGTGAGCAAGGAAAAAAGAACTTCTCAATAGAATTTGTGCATATGTGTGTGTGTTCACTTGTACTAAATGTGCATTAGCTCATTATTAATGTAAATATGAAAAGATTGTTATAGTAGTTTAAATGAGATTCTTGCCATGTCAGGCTTCTTTCTTTTTTATGATTTATTTATTTACTTCATTTTTAAAAGATTAAAAAAATTTTAATTAAAAAAAAAATGGTTAAGGTCCTCGCCTTGCACGCTCGGGATCCCATATGGGCGCCGGTTCTACCCCGGCAGCCCCGCTTCCCTTCCAGCTCTCTGCCTGTGGCCCGGGAAAGCAGTCGAGGACGGTCCAAAGCTTTGGGACCCTGCACCAGCACTGGAGACCAGGAAGAGGCTCCTGGCTTTGGATAAGCATAGCATTGGCCGTTGCGCTCACTTGGGGAGTGAATCATCGGATGGAAGATCTTCCTCTCTGTCCCTCCTCTCTGTATATCCACCTTTCCAATAAAAAAATAATAAAAATAAATCTTTAAAAAAATTTTATTGGAAAGTCATATAGACAGGAATATCTTCCATCTGCTATTCACTCCCCAGGTGGCTGCAATAGCTGCAGCTGAATCAATCTGAAGCCAGGTGCCTGGAGCCTCTTCCAGGTCTCCCACACGGTGCAGGGTCCCTAAGCTTTGGGCAATCCTTGACTGCTTTTCCAGGCCACAAGCAGGGAACTGGATGAGAAGTGGGGCCCCAGGATATGAATCAGCACCCATATGGACTCCTGGTGCTTGCAAGGCGAGGACTTTAGCCCCTAGGTTACCATGCTGGTAGCCTATTTTATTTGAAAGGCAGATTTGACACGGAGAAGAGTAACTCCCATCCACTCCCCAAATACCTGCAATAGTTGCAGCTGAGCCAATCTGAAGCCAGGAGTCAGGAGCCCATGTAGGTGCAGGGGTATCAAGGGCTTGAACCATCCTCTGCTTCTTGTCCCAATCCATAAATGTGGAGCTGGATTGGAAGTGGAACAACTTGGACGCTAACTGGAGGATAAGACATGGCTCCACCCTCATGTCAGGCTCTTATAAACAACAAAAATGATAATTCCGTCTTCAAAATTAAGTGCTTCTATTCACTTCATTGTTTTGGTATGTTAAATGTGTATGCTCATTTATTATAATTATACTTTAAGAAATGACTAGCCATTATGCTTGTGAGTTTCAAATGAACGAACTTACTTAAGCCTCCCAGTATCTCTATAGTGCAGGCACTATTATTCCCACTGTAAAAAGCACCTTCATGTAGCTATAACAGACACACAAATAACTGTGTACATTTAATTGTAGAATTGAATTTGTTTTCTTTTTTTTAAGAATTATTTATTTTTATGACAAAGTCAGATATACAGAGAGGAGGAGAGACAGAGAGGAAGATCTTCCATCCGATGATTCACTCCCCAAGTGACTGCAACAGCCGGTGCTGTGCTGATCCCAAGCCGGGAGTCAGGAACCTCTTCCAGGTCTCCCACATGGGTGCAGGGTCCCAAGGCTTTGGGCCGTCCTCAACTGCTTTCCCAGGCCACAAGCAGGGAGCTGAATGGGAAGTGGAGCTGCCGGGATCTGAACCGGCTCCCATATGGGATCCTGGCGCGTTCAAGGCGAGGACTTTAGCTGCTAGGCCATTGCGCTAGGCCCTGAATTTGTTTTCACTTAGAAGATACACCTATGGAATTCTGACTGCAGACAAGAGAATTAACATATCTGTTATTCACAGAAGTTGCCTCATCCCCATTTATAATTCCTCTGTCCGTTCTTCATTGACGTTATTCCAAAGAACCACTGATTTATTTTGTATAATGTTAAGCTTACACTTTCTGGAGTTTTATAGAATTGGATAAATATAATATGTTATATCACATGTAGCATTTTTCAATTGTCATAATATTTTCAATATACACATATATGTTGTAGCATATATCAGTACTTTGCTCCTTTTAGTGACTGAATAATGCTCCACTATATTATCTTGATGAACATTTAAGTTGCCTTCACCTTTTGGATTTTACAGATAATGAACATTGATGTGCATGTTTCTGTGTGGACACATGCATTTTTTTCTTTTGAATGTATATCCAGAAGTGGAATTGCAAGTCATGTGAAAACTTTTTGGTTTAGTGTTGGAGGTCAAAACTCATCTCAGAAGGGGCTTCAAAATTTTATAATTCCACCAGTTTTTAAGTATAAGAAAAGCCTAAGTTAGAAAATAATAAGAAATTGCTTATGGCCACACCTTATTTGGTGATGCCATGTTTCAGCTTCTCAGTTTTTCTTTTCAAATATCACATAAGGGATTAAGGTGATGAGAAGCTTCTTCTAGATTGGAATGCTTTGCAATATATTTATTTATTTATTTTTAATCTATTGATTCAATTTCATTTAAAAATATTTTTAGTTATTTTATTGGAGAGGCTGAGAAAGAGACACAGAGAGATGCACAGAGAGGTATCTTTCATTTTTTAGCTCCTTCTCCCAGTATCTACAATAGCTGGGGCTAGGCCAAGCCAAAGGTGAAAGCAGGGTACTCAAGCTGAGTCTTGCATGGGTGGAAGTTTTGCTCCCCAGGTGTGCATTAGTGGAAGGAAGCACCTGGAGCAGAGCTGCACTTGAACTCAGGGACTTTGATATGGGATGTGAGAATCCAAAATAGTGGTTAAACTGCTACACCAAAATCTTTTACCTATATTTAGGACTTTGAGAGAGAGAGAGAGAGAGAGAGAGAGAGAGAGAGAGAGAGAAAGGGGAGTGGAGAGAAAATTCCTGTACACTTCTCAAATGTTGGTGACTGAGATCCAATTACTTGATCAATCATTTTTATATCCTATGGTCTTCACTAGCAGGAGCCAGAGTCAGGAGCTTAAAATTGGATTCAAACCCAGTTATTGTGCTATAGGATATGGAAATCTTAACTGCTGTGTCAAACACCTGGTCCTTATTTGTTTTAAAGCCCATGCAGCATATGAATCAGGTTGGTTGTTTAACATCTCAGCTCCAAAATATCAAACAAGATTGTTAATTTCTCTGTTCTTCCATTTCTCATAGCTAAACAAGACAGTGATAATGATACGTATCCAATGTGATTCCTTGATGATTAAATTGTTATAATATGTCTTGCCCAATTCTAGGTTCATTTGAAGTATTCTGTGAAGGTTATCATTTTCATAACTTTTGATGCCTCTATCTGCACTCAGAATGAAGCTGGGCTCATGATAGATGTGAAACAAATACTATTTATAGTCAAACCAATCGGTTGCTCTGCAATACATGAGTTGACATCTGTTTCCAGAAATTATA
Organism: Ochotona curzoniae; assembly: GCF_017591425.1. Lineage (NCBI taxonomy): Eukaryota > Metazoa > Chordata > Mammalia > Lagomorpha > Ochotonidae > Ochotona > Ochotona curzoniae. The sequence goes on from NW_024467087.1 coordinate 4,537,064, forward strand.
ATTGATTTCATGCTTCAAAATAATATTGCAATGTATATTTAGAAATGAATAAGGGACTTTCTATTTTTGAGACTTTCAGTCCACTGTGGAAGTTCTTCCTCTTCTGTAGCATTCGGCATTAAATGAAAGCTACAGATCTGTCTCAGAAAATCCACCTACATAAAGAATATTGTAACTCATTTCAAATAAGGGCCACTTTTCTGGAGAAAAGTCAAAGAACTAGCATTTAGAGTACATTTCCTCTGTGCTAGGTCTTTGCTAGGCACTTTAATCCAGAGTCTCATTTAGTCCTCATAATGTCCATGCCAGCACAACTTACCTCTTACATTTATAGAGCATTTTGAAATCCAGAGAATGAAGTAACTACTTAAGTACACACAGTGGCAATATTTGCCCTACTAAACCATGTTTCTTCTCCTGCCTGGTCCAATTAGTGTTTTTGAAATGATGTATTAAAACATTAGTAAAGACTAAATTATTTCAAAACTCAATCTGTTGTTTGATAGTCTACATCAAAGCATTTCAACATACCTACCCGCTGGGGTAGAAACCACTAAGTCATCTAGTTATGCTTCTCTTGGTAGTGTTTCCTGTTTTCTTCCTTCTTGATAACCCATATGGATGTCAATCCAGACATGGTTCTTCCATCTAACTTGAAACATTAACTGTTGAGTGATTGAGAGAAGTGGATCCATTTTACAAATGATCAAATTCACTTTAATGCCTAATTGTCTTCAAATCACATCAGGCTTAAATCACTCAATTTGAATATAGAGAGTTTTATATTGTGTTTGTTATAAAATTTGGAAGGCAACAATTTGTGATTTCTCATTCAAATCACTGGACATTACTTTACAACAGCTTTTAAAGTAGAAATGGATTTATCCTAGCACTTCCCTGAATGGACTTTAAACATTGCTGAATCCCAGTAGTAAGTGTTGTGGTGAAGATAGTGCAGCATATTTTCAGTGCTGAGAAATCATTTTGGTGGGGATGACTTTATCATCAACCAGAATCCTAAAGGGAAAGCCCTTATTTGTTATTGGCAGGAATTCAGACAAGGAAATTAAAAATAATAATAAAATAAAATGAAGCTCGTCAGTGGCTCTTGCATTTCCCTGTACATTGGGAAGGGCAGGCGATAATCTTGACGTGGTGGTGTGTGATGTGGAAAAGGATGACAAAGTTTTTTTTCTTTTTTTTTTTTTTTTGAGGTTGTGCAAAAGCCTGTTCAAGCCCGCTCTTTACCCTACCTCCTCCACTTTGGCATTGACTTTCTGCGGGTTCTTTCTGCATCCTCTAAAGTGTGTGAATTGAGGCAGGGTGGGGAGATGCTACAGTCCACATAAGCTTTGACTGGCTAATTACACGAAGTTCAAGGGAAAAAGAATTCAGGGCTCCTTCTCACAGTGTTTTTAATTCTTCCCAGTGTGTCACAAGGATCTCATTTATAGAACCAGCCCTCCTTCATCCTCTTCCCACACAGAAAGTAAAAGGGGTAATTATTCCCCAGGAGCACCTTAATTGTTCAATTAACCTGGCCACTTTTTACAATCAAATTCAAGCAGAGAGAAGGATTTAAAATGCTCAAGCATCATTTCATAGACTTTGGGTAAGTGATGACAAAACAGAGCATTTTTTTTTTCCAAATAAGGGATGGACTTTGAAATGACATAGGTTTGTACTAAAGAACTTTTCTTACCATAATTGCCTACAAGAGAAATGACACTTCACACATTTTGAATTTTACCATCACTGCTTCTCTTTGTAAAGTATAGTACACAGCCACAATTATCTGTGCTCATTTAAGCTGTCAGGAGCATTCTGTGAATGAGTCTGTTTAACTGCTTTCTCAGGCAGAGATTCTTGAATTGGAGCTCTCCTTCCAACACTAATGTGCACTGCATGACAACATTGGACCAGTGCCTGACACTTGGGTGACATCGTTTCAGCCAATCCTCATAATGTTAGGAAATGGATAATGTCCCCATTTTGTAGATGATGAAATTAATGCTCAGTGAATTGAAGAGACCTTCCCAAGCTAACCTTCCTATTTTGAATGGGTGATGGTGAGTCTCCTCTCTGTAACTCTGCCTTTCAAATAAAAATAATATAAACATGTATATTTTTACAAAAGTTCTACAGCTCTGGAGTAACTTCAGATATGTTATATTCCTGCTCTGCAATGATCCTAGGTAACTCTGCATGTCTCCATTTCCTTATATAAAAAACAGGCGTATATGAATGTTTATCAAATTATACTGCGAAAATTCATCTGTTAGTACATATGAATTAAAATATTAATCACTTTGTCCTGCAAATACAAACTATATAACAGTTGGCAGTTCTTATTATTATTCCAGATATTTAAGTAACAACCAGTTTTAGAAATGTTAGGAACAGTAATTTGGGGGCTGGCGTGATGGATCAACTCCCTAATATTCCACCTGCTGCCTAATATTCCACCATGTAGGCACTGGTTCATATACTGGCTGCTCCACATTTCATTCAGTTCCCTGTTAATGGCCTAGAATGTAGTAGAAGTTAGCTCTAAACCTTGAAAGCCTGTATATATGTGGGAGATCTGGAAGTAACTCCTGGCTCCTGGCTTCGAATCATCACAGCTTAGGCTGTTGTGGCCATTTTGGGGGTGGACCAGTGGATGATAGATGTTTTCTCTGTCTCTCCTTTTCTCTATAAATCTGTCTTTTCAATTAAAGAAAAATCTTTTCCAAAAACAATTAGGTTTTGTTAATCGATGTCTGCACTAGCTCTATCCAGTACAGCTTGCAAATATGTTTTGCTAACATGAGGCACAGACATTTCATCATAACTGTTCCTCATTCTTACTTTGTCCCTCTCCCTCTATTTCCTTCTTTCATTCCCTCACTCGATTTGTCTATATATGAGTCTGTTTCTCCATATCTATCCCTGACTCTCTGCTTTTAAAAATATAAATATAGTCTGGAGTCTTCACCACTTTGCATCATCTCCACTATCACCACCACTGTCCGCATCCTGGAGCAACATCCCTCAAGTAGATGACAGCAGCAGCTTCTTGTTTGGTCTCAATACTTCACCACCCTGATCCCATTAGTCAGCACCCAACACAGAGGCCAAAATCATTCTGTCAGAACTTAAAGCAGATCATGTTGCTCTGCTACTATTTTTCAACTTTCCTAATTGGATGCATGGCTAACTTTCTCGAATTCTTTATTACTAATCTGTATAACAGTGACTGCGAACACAGCAGCTTGAGCTAATACCCAATTATGAGTAAGGAATCTGGAGATTACTTTGACTATTCCTTGTTCATGGTCTCAATAAGGCTGCAGTAATGGTGTTTGGCTAGATTTTGCTTGTATCTAGAGGATCAAACGAAGACAGGCCATGTAAAAATCTCCTAGATTGCTGGCAAATATTATTTCCTTGCAGCAATAAAATTCCTGCCAGTTTTCCTCATCAAGATCAGTAACCAAATCTCTATTATTTGGATTTTCTGGTATCTAGATGCATCTTAAAGATCTTTAAAAACTTAATTGTAAAGACATATACATAGAGAAAGAGACAGAGGGGAAGATTTTCCATCTACTTCTTTACTCCCCAAGTGGCCACAATGGCCAGGGCTAGGCCAATCTGAAGCCAGAAGACCAGGAGCCTCTTCTTCGTCTCTAATGTGAGCGCAGGGTCCCAAGACTTGAGCAATCCTCTACTGCTTTTCCAGGCCACAAGCAGGAAGTTTGATGATAAGAGGAGCTGGAACATGAACCAGTGCACATATGGGATACTGGCTCTTGCAGGTGGAAGATTACCCAGTTGAGCCATTGTGCCAGCTACTTCAGATGCATTTTAAAGGGTTTACTTTTAGATTTGCGTGTCTAGGGTAATCTCACTTTTAATTATCTAAAAGCCAACCTGAATAGGGATGTTAATTACATCTGGAGAATTCCCTTGGCCTTTTCTACATAACATTCTAATCACAAGAGTGGCAAACATGTTGATCATAGGTTTTGTTTACACTTAAGAGAAAGTGGGACTGGAGGGGATCTGGGCAGTGAAATTCACCCTGTTCTTGAACCAATCGCTTGGGGTCTGCTGCTGTATCTCTGCTAGTGTTCAGATCAGACAAATCACCAGGACAGGGTGATCACTCACCTGGGTTTGCCTACTGATCTCTCTGTGAACTGCCCTTCCAGAACCAGGTCATCAGTGGAGCTCCAATCGTTGCCTGCTGACCACCGTTGGGGAACCCAGTCACAGCAACACTGCACCATTGTCTCCACTGCTTCCAAATGTCCATGAGTCTCCAAAAGAGATAAAGCATAGCCAAAGCTCTCCTGAAGAAAAAAATTCAAACTGGAGGAATCTCAATTCCAGACCTCAAAATACACTACAAAGGCAGTGGTCCTCAAAACATTTTGTTTTTATTTTCATTTATTCAACAAAGTTTTTTTTTTTTTTTTTGTTAATTTCTTCCTTGACTCTTAGGTCATATAGTAGCATCATTTTCTTTAAGAATAGTAGAATAGTTTAAAATTTTTTTTCCATTTTTTCAGCGATACATTGATCATTCAGTAGCATGTTACTTAACTCCATGTTGTAAAATTTCTATTTTTCTTCTTGGTGTTGATTTTGTTTCACGGATTTTCACCTAAGGGGATGTATAGTAACTGTGTAATAGAGACTGGCATATATCCAGATGTGGAGATATGATGTAGTAGGCATCTCTACTTCAGAATAAAAGATAGACTCCCAATGAAACTGTTGAATATATCTTGACAATAGGCTGTCTGATTCTCTGCCATTGTGCATATCTTCAATATCAAAATACATTTAAATAACCGAATGATGGATTTGGGGCTATGTTTGAAGAACTATACTATTGTGATAATATAGGGGAACTCAGTGTGGAGAGGGGCTGTTGGGAGGGGTGAGGGGAAATTCCAGAGCCTTATGGGACATTGTATTATGAAAGCATGCAGTTTATTTAAGTTCAATGAGTTGACATTAGGAAACATTTTTTCCCCTTAAAATAAGTTGTGGCTTGAATATCACCAACATCTGATGTAGATATTTGCATGGGAGTTTGCAATTTAAACTCTATGGTTGACATTGGAATAATTCAGACTTTAGAATTTGTTGGTGTAGGATGTAATTTTTATTGTGGAAAGGACATGAATTTTGCAGGGCCAGGGCAGAATATTATAAACAGGATGTCATATCCACTTAGTGCTATTTTTACTTTGAAATCCAAACCCCAACCTGATGATGATGTTAGGCGATGGGGACAGTAGGAGATAATTATTCATGATGTTGGGGTCCTCCTGATGTAATTAGTACCTTTATAATGAGAGGCCAGAGAACAAGCTAGATCTGTTTCAACTACGGGAAGATGGAATGAGAAGTTGGCTTCTTTCACTTGCTTGCAAGGAGACAAGGAGACCAGCCAGTCTCCAGCTCTTTGTTTCTAGTATCATTCTCCAATAAAAGAATCAGGGTTGTTTGTAGAAATAATTGATTGTGGTTCTGGGATAGCAAACTTGAAAGTTTAGCACAGAGAATCTTCTAGTATCAGAAAGCAAAGGCTTAATTGGAAAAGAAACCAACAAAAAAAATGTCAAAAAGACATGAAAGCCAATAATAAAAGTTCTTATTTGCCAAAACTAAAGAACTTTGACAACAAAAGAAAGTACTATAAATCATAACTGTAAATATTCCATATTACTATTATATATTTATTATTAATTTGCATTATTGCATTATATCATAATATGTCATTTACATTATATTCACTGTAATATTTTATATTTATATAAATGTATTAATCTATAGTTGAAATGTATCAATAGGTTAGTCTTTATAATAATATAATAATTTTATCATAATCATATACAATATATTATTATTTTAATTTAATATATAATAAATATATCTTATTTCATACATATGTTTCTATGGCTCAACATTTTATATACATACATACATATATAAAACATAAGTATATCATGGTACAAAATGTATAGAAAATCTCCTATATAGAGCAATTCCATGTGATTTATGTTGATACTCTGATCTCCAAGAAAAGTTACATAACTTATCAGCCCCTAAGAATAAGATGGGCAGTGACTTCCTTCTGAGTCATGTGGCATAGAAAGCTGGGAGAGGGAGGAATAACTTTAGGGTAGAGAAAATTCGCGAATTTGACTCCATGAAGGTAAGTAAAATCGACATCATCAGTTACAAATATGTTGATAATTTGTATCTTTGTAATGATAAGGTAGAAATGATACTTATTGTAATTTGAACTCCCATAACAAACTACCATAGACTAGACAGTTTATAAACAAATAAGTGTTTCTCATGGTTACAGAAATCGACAGTCTGAGGTTAATGGTCAACTCAAGTTTATAATGTTACATAGTTTTTCCATTTATTGAAGGCCAAGAGATCATGCGTGTTATTTTTCCAGAGAAGTTTCTTTGCATTATCAAAATATATTATAGATGTAGTGATGTTTTTTGTGGCTTCATAGTTCATTTATATTGTTAAATGTTGTTCCATTTTAAAGATGTACTAAACTATCACCTATTAAAGGACATTATGCTTGTTTCCATGATATGATGATTAAGAAGAAGACTATAATGAAGATTTCTGTGCATATCTTTTCTAGTCAATCGGGCCTGGAGTGTAACCTGAATTGTGTGGTAAGACTGTGTTTAGCTAGGTATGAAAACAGATTTTATGAGGCCAAACTTTGTCTTGAAATCTTCATCGAAGTAGTGGTCCTAGACTAAAATATATAGTATCCATTCAATACATGTTAAAATAGTTATGAGTACCTGTTATGTATATAGCCTTGTTATGGGTGCTGAAAATACAGCAGTAAGACTGATGTAAATATTGGACATCATGGGCAGGTCTGTCTATTAATAAGTATAACAAATAGATAAATGATATAGTATATCAGAAGAGGTCAAGTGCTACTGATTCACATAAAGTAGGGCATTTTCAGATATGACATGTAAAGAAATTGAAAGTCATTGTCTCTGTCCTCATAACAATAACATTGAAAAAGGTGAAATTTAACAGCTTTTCCTGGATGAGCCAGAGAATTAAGATCACCAGGCAAGCTACCACCTTGAAATCTGTAGAGACAAGAAAATGCATTGAATCATAATTGATATCTTCTTACCTGGAGTAGAAATCATACAATGGTAAGAACATTAACATCAGATTTTTGGTAGATTTATAGAGTCCAATAATGGAATAGACTGAATATGAAGAACTCAGAGGACAGTATTTTTAGGTAGTGCTTCATTCTCTGGTAGTAAAGTACATGAGGATATTACAGAGATTACCTAAGGAAGATCCTGCTGTGGTTCTTACAGGAAGTGAGGAAGTACAACCATTGTAAAATACTGCCAGAATATACTCTCCTCAGGTAAAAGATTGTGCCAGAACTTTTTGCATATGCTTAGGTACATTTGCTTGACTATAATTAGCCATAGTTTTCGTGTCTAACCTAAGAGGAAAATATAGTTTGAAAATTGCTTTAAGGATTGCATTCCAAGAGATTCAAGGATTGCATTCCAATGATTGCTCTCCAAGACAGAACAAAGCAGGTAAAGGGGTAGGGTGAGGGTGGGAGGGAGGATGTTACCACAAGATTGGACTTAACTCTCAGGCAGTTCTTACATGGAGAGAAGAGATCATCAGAAAATAAAAAAGTAGTTGGTCTTTTTCAGATTCAACGTGTTCAAAGGACCAAAAGTAGACGAGACAGCTATGAATGCAGACCAGACCTTTCCATGCACAGGGACCGAACCAAAGGATAAACATTCCAGGTGAGCATCATGGAAATTGACTTGATTTGACTAGTATTCTGCCAACTTCAGGATGTGGGGAAAGGGGTCAAGGACAGCAGCAGAATGCCACCAGTGAGCAATAAGTGTCATGGTATGATCACATCAATGTGTAGGGAGTAATGTCCTAGCACAGTCTTGAAATATGAATAGGAACTAGGTAAAGAATGGGGGGGAAGGCAAGGAGTAAATTCTGGAAAGAGTAGGCACAGTCCTAGAGGCAGGAAACAAAAGAGCTTATTTGAATTTTTGTAAAAGAAAAATTACTGGAACTAGAATGTTGAGTGTCATGAGAGAAAGATTCAGGGACAGGAAATGAAGTTTAAATCAGGAGGCAAGAGGCACGTTAAATACACAAAGTATTGCTTGAGTGGCTCAGGAACTCAGACTTTGCCCTCAGAGCAATGAGAAATCATTGAGGGAACACTGTGCCGTCAGATTTCTATTTTGAAAATTTGGTTCTCGTAAATGCATTTCAGATGATAGTCAGAGAGGCTTTCTCAGGGAATTCTGGGCACAGAAATCAGGAGTAGAAATTCCTCACATCTAGGTGAGAAATGATGATGGTGTGAACATCATGGTGGCAATGTGTGTGTACAAGAGTAGGCGAATTAGTGCAAAATTAAAGATATCCTAGATAAATTGTTGATACTGAGTATGATCCTTGGAATCTGGATGGAAATATATTATTTGTCCAGTACTAGCAGTGTCTCTGAAAAATAGTATCCACATAGTCACTAACCTCAGAAGATGCTCAAAGATTTTATGCAATTAAATAATGCATTAAGATAACATTAGTAATAATTAGAGCATCTAACTTGAGAAAACACAGGGCAATTCCAAATTTTTGGTGAGAAATGCAAAACACAAAAAAAATTGTGATAATTTCTGGAAATGAAAATAAACAATAGCCATTGTAATAATATACACGCCTAGTACATCTTCATGAACTTTTCAGTTCAGGCAGCAACCAGTTAGAGAACTGTAACTGCAGACAGAATGTTGAGGCTCCATGAACTGTTTGTCCATTGCCAAATCTGTCCTTGTTGTTAATAAATTAATTACATACAAACTGTTTGTAACTTTTCAGTTGGACAAATTTTTTTAAAAATGGGAAGAATTTACTGTCCTGAATTATTCACCTGATTGAGTTATTTTTGAATTGCACCGTGAGTGCATTGCCAAGTACTGAAAGCTGACACATCATCTTGGCAGGGGTGAAGTTTGATTGTAAAATTGGACATGAACCTATCTGGCAAGAACACAACTTCTAAAATGTTCTTGCCTAAAATAATTCTTCTCATATAAATGTAGGTGAATATCAAAGATGAAAATTTAAAGGTCAACTAATATAGCTCTTAGGTGCAAATGAAACTAAGAGCTACACAGGTTAAGGAACATATATCTTGGAACTACATCAAGACTCAACTCATTTAGTTTTTATATTATCAGGTGGTTGTGTGTGATTTTTATTTGTATAAGTGGGTTTATTTACAAAAATATAATTAAGTAAAATATATTTGAAAGCATTACAACCAATAGAAGAATCACAAAACTTGAAAATGTTTTGCACACCAATCCTTCCCTCCCAAAACAAATCTCTTAAATCTTTTCAACTGATTCCTAAATGCATGTTTGAGTGATTTTTTTTTTCTTCTAGCCAGATATCAGAGCAGAAGTCAGTGTTGAGGAAGTATGATAGGGAACTATTACCCTTATCAACTCTGTTTCAATTACATCTACAGGTAACCTCCTAAGCTTATTGTTCAATATAGTCAAGTACAAGACTTACTAAACTGTAGTGTGGTACTGGATTTAGATCTTACCCTTTCAAATACACAATGCTCTATCATTCGAGGTAGTTGAAAGGGAACCTATAAGTCGCTGAGCTGGAGAGGCCCCTGGGAGTGCTCAAACTTGTATAAGCTCACAGCATTAATTGATGACAGAATGGTGCCTGGAACCTAGGCCCAGGTGTCCCAGTCTAGCATTATTTGTGTCTAATCTCTAGCATTGCAGTGAAGGCTGACTGCTTAACGCAGAGGAGACACACTTCCTCTAGGATCACCTACTCCGTGTCCCTATTATTTAAAATGCAGCTGAGAAACACTAAACTCTCACTCATAGCATAAGAAAACATTGAGACTGAAAAGATATTTCATCAAATAATTTCAGTATTAAACAACGCAAATTTCTTAGTTTGGTTAATTGTGCTATGGCTATGTGTCAGGTTAATGTTAGAGGACATTTTACCAGTCTGTTAGGAAGCTCTATATTATCTTCGCAACATTTCTGCATGCCCAAGTTTAGAGAAATGTAAAACTTTTATCAAATTAGTAATGGGGATTTTAAATTGCAGCAGTAAGTTTTATTTATTTATTTTTTGCCTAGCCTTAGTCCTCAAAAAACATGCATTCCTCAGAATATCATTCACACAGTACATTCTGCCTTTATACTGCCTTAGCACAATAAAATTGATAAGCCTTTGTTATAACCTTGTGAAAATTGAATAATAGTCATTAATCATACGATAAGCTCTATACTCAATGGCTATAATTTACAAGAAGTAGAGGAAATATGTTGTATGAGAGAGAAAGAAAGCACTACAAGAGATGACGAAATGAATGTATAACCCTCTATTAGAAAATCCATAGCAGCCCACTCCTCTTGGCAGGAAATTACAGTTAGTTTCAACTAGAATTCATAACTAGCAGACTTTCGTCTTTAAGCAAATTCCTATATAATCAGCGATTCAGCGTCGACTATTTGGAACAATCCGTCCTTTAAAAAACAAAAAAGCAAAGAGGTGATCATTACATACTTTTTAAAAAAGCTTCATTTATATTTATTGGAAAGATTTACAGAGAAAAGGAGAGACAGATAAAAAGATCTTCTGACCCCAAGTGGTTGCAATGCCCAGAGATGAACCAATATGAAGCCAGGAGCCAGGAGCATCTTCCTGGTCTCACATCCAGATGCAGGTTCCCAAGGCTTTGAACTGTCCTCTAATGCCCTCCCAAACCAAAAGTAGAGAGCTGGTTGGGAAGTTGGGCCTCCTGGACACGAATCAGTGCCCATATGGGAGCCTGAAACCGGCAAGGTGAGGACTTTAGCCACTAGGCTTTCACACCGGACCTTATTACATACTTTGATAAGTGTTACGGTCAAGCAAATCACATGGTCCTATCAGTACGCAGAGGAAGAGAACTTCTAATTTGGCATGTAGGATGAGAGTTTGATGGAGAAATCCTTGAATTTCACTAAAGTTATTAATTGCCACCATGTGACTAAATCCAAAAGCATGCTGAAGTCTTCATTTTAGTTAATTACTTATGAGAATTCACTTTATTGAGAGCTCTCTCCTTTCTTACAAAAAAAATAATAAAGGACAAAACGCTTTTCTTATCTTTTTTTTTAATCCCGTCCCAATTTGTTACCTTCGTAGCAGCTGAATGCTGCTCCTCCACCTTCATTGCAAATCTAAAGCTTTGTCTTGATTTAACTTGGGTACAGCACATTGTAAGAAAGGTAACATGAATGGATGGAGCATCCTGTGTTATTGTATTCTGCATACTTGAGTGTTCTCATTGCAAGATTCCACTGAAAAACTATGTTGTACCCTGGACTTTTCACAGCTTATGCCTTGAGTAAATGCCTTTCAAATTGGGTCTGCAGAATCTTGGACTTCTCTGAAGCCTGTTCCGTGACCACAGGTATAGGGGAAGACGACTGTGCTAACAGGACATCGGACTCCTTACTGCTTGATGAAGGATAGCTGTCCTTTTGTGTGGTTTATATTGCTTGAATTCCATGTCATATTTATTTTCAAAATTTTCCACATACACTCACATTTGATATGTGAGCCTGCTGCATACACATAAGCATAACTCAATCATATACACATGAGCCTACTCCAATAACTGCACCAAGTGTAAGACTAAAAAACAAAACATGTTGCTGTGAAGATCAGTTTTTGTTTTTTTAATCCCAGTCCCTTGGTTGTCTGCAGATAAAAAAAAATAAGGATTTCTTTTTGGTAAGGTTCTCATACAGTATGTACCATGCTGCTTTCCATGATGTCTCATTCTGATTCAATGGAAACATAGCTTCTTTTACCACACTGTTTGAACTTCATCTATCTTGAAATTGATAATCCCACTGCTATTTAATCTGCCATGGCATCTAAAGATTTTGCTGATGCCCTAAACTGGAAGTTGCCACCCAGGTATGACAAAAGCTAAATAAGACTGATGAATATACCAATTATTTCAGGGGATGGATTCTCTACCGACAGAACTGATGGAGAACGCTTCTGATCTTAGTTACCAAGAAAATGGAAGACAGCACTTTAGCAAATAAGATGCTTAATCAGTTGGAGAAGGCCTTCTAAGGATTGCTTTAGATCTTAAGCATGAAAATATAATTTAGTGAATGTCAAGTTGAGCATATGCCTGCTTTCTCCATTTTAGTTTGATTCAAAACCTAAAGAGGCTTGGTGTTTGTTAATAAACATGTCCTATTTCATGGGGCATATATACACATGGGTCACAGTTCTTATCTTTATCAAGCATGTGAAACATTATGTATAAATCTCATGTATTTTGTGCCAAATGATTAAATTCTAAAGTTTCAGTGTTGCTTGGGGTGAATTGAAAATGCATAGGACATTGAAGTAAAGCCAAAAAATCCACAATGGTATTGTACATAATGTACTTACCAGAAAGAGGCAAAATAAGAAGTAAAATTTTTCACAAAAAGAATTCAAAATAAATGTTATGTTGTCACATTGCTCTAAGAATGCAGATGAAACAGAATATACCTGGCTGAATAAGTGCACATCATTTGGACTAAAAGCAGAATATACAGCTAAGGGATTCTTATAAATCAATAGAAGAGATAACCAGTGTTTGCATGGTTAACTGAGTCAAAGTAGATGAGAAGTCACATAGTATTGGGAATGTCTGATAGTTTTGCTAACATATTTGCTATGGCTACTTTTGCTGGTGCTCCCTTCCATACTAATGATAGATATAATTTCCTAAATTTATTATCTGTTTCAGGTGCTCTTCCATATTTTCATTTAGAGTATGTCATTCTTTTCCCCCAATAACTCTGCAAGAAATTTAATGTTATTTGAGTTTTTATCAATGAAAGAGCTAAAGACTAAGGACATGCCAATTCATCCAAAATAAAGCAGTATAGATAGAACTTAATATTTAAGTATTAGTGGCAATGGCAAAAGTGATTGAGCAGAGTAGTAGAAATCTGAGATGGTTTAAGGAATGAAATAACCTAAGCAAATACAGATAAGAAACAAGAAAAAGGAAATACACTTAGAGAAATTTTTACATTGATTATGTTAATTTAAAAAAAGGAAATTCTACTGCAGTGAGAATGAGGAAGGTAAAAATTGACGTAGATATAGTTAGATCAGCAACATTTGAAAACAAGATATTTAGGAACTTGTCTGGGGATATTAACTTCCGTTACACAGGAAGAAACACAATTGTCTTATATGGAACAGACAAAGAGATCAGAACTTTGCAAGAAAGTGAGAGTGATCATGCGTGAGACAGATATTAGGGAGAGGAGTCAACTTAAAAGGGTGATTTAATAGGAACGCTTGACTGTGCTGCGGGTTAGTTAATTGAAAGATTGAGACGATGAGTTCACAGTAACACAAATTTGTACTGTTTCAGAGTTTTACCCTGTGACCCTGAGAGGAAAGGAGGGAAAATCCATGAGCCTAAGGAACTGTATCATTAAAAATAAAAATTAAATAAAAAAGAAAGTTAAATGACCTAACATGACATAGAATCTGAAAATGTTTATTGTTTCACCCATTAATTCTATATCTTGTGAATTGTAACCATCATTGATCAGACAGAAAGTAGCTTTTGCTTTGTTTTTATAGAAACATCTTAAAAAATACAGTATTTACTTATTTTTATATGACATCTTAACTACTGTTAAATAGGATCACATGATTTATAGATAGGATTCTAAGATCAGTCCCCTTTTCCATTTCTTTCCCATTCTTCCCATGTTTCCTCCTTCTCTTTTTCCATTTTAACTTTTCAAATAAGGTATTTTAGATTTATATTACAGTGAAAGACCTAATACTTCACTGAAGAAGTTTAAATTGCAGAATGAAGAAAGACCTTCCTTTTGTGGGAATTTGGTAAAACACTTATAAATTGTAATTGAATAGAAAAATTTTGAAACTCAAAATGTAATGTTTCCCTGCACACTCAAACTTAACACTCTAACATAGGGTCTATGTTGGCATTGTATACACTTTTTTGGCCATTTCAGTTATTACAAATAACCGCAGGCATTCAGTGAGTTGTGGTCTAACACAGTAGTTTTTCCACAGTACTGGAATAAATTAATAGAGGACCAACACCATCTTATGTGCTATTTTGTAATGCCGCAGAAAGCAATATTATAGGTGTTAAAACTGTGAATACCTATCTGGGTATGAAATTAAGTGCAATTCCACACAAAAATTCAAAGATTTGTTTCATATTTTAATAATAACTAAAAGATTCAGAATCTGAAAATTTTTTAAAATTATTATTATTTTTAATTGATTACATTGCATTATACGTGACACAGTTTTATAGGCACTGGAATTCTCTTCACTCCTCCCATAACCCTCCCCCCATGGTGGATTCCTCCACTTTGTTGCATTACCACAGGCCAAATTCAGTTGAGATTCTTTCATTGCAAGCATTTACCAAGCATAGAGTCCAGCATCTTATTGTCCAGATAAGTTCAACGGCTTCTTGGGGACACCTTCTCTGGTCTGAAGGTAGAGCTGGCAGAGTATCATATCGAGTGAAATCCATGCTTAGATTTGTTCCAAACTTTGTGAAGAACTATAAATTATATCACAAATTTTTGAAATTTGGTTAGATCTCCCAAATTCTGGAGACACTTCTTTTGCTAATCAATAAAAGGAAATTTTGCTTCAAAGTCTTCTTAATAACATAAAAGTAAATATTGTTAAATTAGCATATACATGAATTATAGTTATTTCTTTAGTGCATGACTATTTTAAGAATAGTATTACTAGCATTTCAATGCATCTGCTATGCAAATTAGACATCTTAATTTTTAACATTTAATATGGAAATTTGAAGTTAATGTATCTTCCCCATTTGTTTCCTTATTCTAATTCCATCGCTTGAAGTATATCCTAATCTCTTTAGAACTTTCTTTTATTAGTTTCATTTTGTAGTATAGTTTCTATTTTACTTTGGTTCGTTAGAACTTATGTTCTCAAGGTCTCTTTATGTAATAGAGACTGTCATGATGCCTCACACTTTCCTGCCCTATCTCAGAATCCTTAAAAGTAGAGACGTGTTCATTTGTGAAAGTAATACTCTTGTTTCTTTTCTCATCTTGGAGTGTATAATTTGGAATATTTTTATCATCTCAACAAAGTTTACTTCTTCTTTTTCTCTCTCCTCAATTGCACATCTGTCTATTCCATCATTATTATCCTAACATTATTTGACTTACTGTTAATTTCTCTTTAATGATAATGTTCTGTCCATACAATTTATTTTTATTTTAATTATGAAAGAATGTCAAATTATGTTATCTGTGACTGTCTTTTCAGGACCATAAAGTAGTTATTACAAAATATTTGTTGAAAGAGAAAACTTTTTTTTTAAGTTTGTGTCTATTTTGAATGGAAAGGCAGATTTACAGAGAGGAGAGAGAAAAATAACTTCCATCTGCAGGTTCACTCCTCAATTGGCCACAGTGGATGGAACTGAGCTGATCCAAAATCAGGAGTCAGGAGCTTCTTCCGTGTCTCTCACGTGGGTGCAGGGTCTTAAGGCTTTGGGCCATTATCTACTGCTTTCCCAGGTCACAAGCAGGGAGCTGGATGGAAAGTGGAAGAGCCTGGACATGAACTGCCACCCATATGGAATCTCGGCATGTACAAGGCAAGGATTTAAACACTATACCATCATGCTGGGTCTGAAAACATCAGCTTTAATATGGCTAAGGTCCAACGGCCAGGTGGCCCTCGCAGCCGCCTATTCTCCCACTTGGGAATTTGTATGTTTCAATGTTAGACCTCTCAAAGAAGTTTTTTGGACTTGTAAATAAGTCATTTTTACTTGCCCTGAAAGTGAAATGTGCCCTAGTCTGGAAAATTCAGCGAATTTCCTTAGGGATGATGAATAGATTCAGGCTTAAGTTTTGGCAGCAAATAGCAAATTCTTTAAGGGGGATATTTGTTTCCTGTTTTTGCTAAGTTTCCAAAGGTAAGGTGGCCATGTGGTATGATTGGTATTAAATGCTTTATTTTGGAAACCTTTAGTTATTGTGTTTAGGCTTAGATTGAAAGGAAAAGAATCACTCATGCTTCAATGAAGCGGGTTGGACATGTGCAAAGAATTTGGTGGGTTAAGCATCACAGGTCCATCAGTAATTATGTACAGAACAGAATTTTTGTCTCTTGTATAATCCCAAATTGAGTGGGCCTCTACCAACATTGCTGAAATTAATTTTTCATTGTTTGTAATAGCTGGGGGCTAAATTAGAATTTATGTTAAAAAACCTGAAAAATGAAAGTGTGCTAAATGTACTCTTAGAAATTCATATAAATTACATGTGAGCTTGATTAAGTTATTTTTTCATCAAAAAACACTGAGAAACCTTTTTTTGGAGAGATAACAATTTGCATGGCTCACTAACTGTGCATTTCATAGCAATAATAGCTGCTGTTGGCCTTCTTGGGTATCCTTCAACACCTTTTAGAGGGAGCATTTTTAAAATTCTAAATGTCTACATCCACTAGCCTTTCTGTACAGGTCCTAGGGGAACAAGTCCATGTGAAATTTTGCTTTGCAGAAAGATAAACACATCTTGCTCCAGTTTCTGCAACGCAGAGAGCACAGTAATACTTTTGCTGAGAAGTTTCAAGTTGTCAGACTACACAGCTTTTGTGATGCTACTGTTTGTAAGAAAGTGGATTGAATTAGTCAAGGTCAGATAGTTGGATTAAATTACGAGGGAAGACTGTGAGTGGCAGAGAGAAGCTATTGGGGTGAATGCAAGTGGGAAATAAGAAAAAAAAAAACAATCTCTGAGATGTTCCTGCTGAACAGAATTCCCTGGACATATCTCTTAACAGTGATTGGAGAGTGAATTAAAATGTCTGCATTTATATTTACCCTTGCATGATAGTTGCACAATGAACCAATCTGAATTATTTTGAGGAGGTAGCTATGTGGCTCAGTTTTGACTTAACTGAAAGCTCATACACTTGACAGGATATTCGAGTTGTGTGGCTTCATTGTCTGTTGTGAAAAGATGAAATGCAGAAGAAACACTGTTTTTCACTGCTGAGCGAACCATGGCAATTTTATATGGAGTTGTAAAGAGTTCAAACTAGTCAAGAAAGGAAATGGAACGTGTACAACTTGAAGAGGGCTTCGTCGGCGCTCGGAAGGCATAGGCATTGATCTCAACGATCTTCTTTTAGAGATGCGCAAGCCTTAGCGACCTCAATGGACAGTGAAGGAAATACCCATGTTATTACTCCAAGCATCTCAATGAGTGCAGTTTCCACATCCATCCTCAAGATAAGCTTACAGTTAGCTCCACTCAACACATACATTGCTTCAAAAAGGTACCAAATTGTTAAATTCGATCAAGCAAGTGGTTACTTTAAAAACTGCTCATTAGCATGCTATTACAATGGCAAGTATTGATTGAACTAAGCTGCTTGTTTTCTTTTCTTAAAAGAAAATGTATTAACACGAGGAGAATCTAATTTTTGTATCCCATAGTTACAGTTCCAAGAAGATGGTCACACATTCCTCACTCTGTTACCCCCCACCCATAAAACCTGTTTAAAAATGTGCCATAGTGGGCCGGGAGCGGTAGCCTTGTGGTTAAAGTCCTCGCCTTGCATACCCGGGATCATATATGGGCGCCAGTTCATATCCCAGCTGCTCTATTTCCCATCTAGTTTCCTGCTTGTGGCCTGGGAAAGCAGTAGGGAATATCCCAAAGCCTTGGACCCTATGGCAATGTGGGAGACCCAGAAGAAGTTCCTGGCTCCTGGCTTGGGATCAGAGCTCTGCTCCAGACATTGTAGCCCTTTGGAGAGTGGACCAATGGGTGGAAGATCTTTCTGTCCCTGCTTCTTTTTGTAATTCTGACCTTCTGATAAATATAACTTTTGAAAAAGATTTATTTATTTTAAAAAGTGCCATATATTGCCTAACTCAAATACAGTAAAGTTTTATTTTTGAAGTGATACAAGCTTAGACATATTTTATAAACAAAGAACATTTGCAAAATATTTTATGCTCCTTTGAGGATGACATTCTTTTGGATATCTTTTAGTACCTGTTTTACAACTATTGCAAGAGTACTCCAGTGTAAATAGCTGTTTTGGGTGCTGCTGTGTCTGCCATCCTTCAGATGCTCATTTATTCTCCTCATTCTGCTTTAGACTTCCCTCATGTCTCTCCCTCTCATTCTCCCAACAGCGGCTTGCTGGCCATTCTCATTTCTCATAAATCAGCTCTCAATATATGGACCTCTACATTTGTGTTGCCTATCTAAGTAATCACTAGGTATGTGTGAGTATTAAAATAACTAAAATAAAATTTAAAATTTATTTCTTCAGTCACAGAAGACATATTTCAAGTGTTCAAAAACCACATAGAACCATAGCTAAAACGTTGGATAGTAATAAAAACAAGAGTTTTTATTCTTACAGAAATCTCTGTAACAAATTTGTATTTGTAATGCTAATTATTGCCTAATGGATCTCTAATCCAGACATCTCTCTGGGCCCTCAGACCAGTAACAGCTTAGTGGACATCTTCATTTCGATACTCCATACGCCTTAGAGTGAAAAAAAATTATTTCCATTAAATCCCTCTGTTCCTGAAAGTAAAAGTGGGATCATGAATACAGAGATTAAGAATTTCATACTTAGTCCTTATGCATGGGAGCATCCTCAAGAATTTCTGGCTATTTCCAGACGATCAATTTTGATATTGACAGTCTTGTTTTAAAATGTATTGCATTTGACAATTTCTTAGTTGATTTTCCCCCTGCAATGACATTGTAGCTTGTACTATTCTCTCGCCATTATCCAGCCTTCAAATTACTTTCACATAGTGAATCAAAACGGGGATAACAAAGACATCTCTGTGATAGAAATTCCACAGACTGCTTAATTGATGCTTCCAAACCTCTCATTTATTTGGAATTCTAAACAGAAAGAAAAAACTAGACTACAAATTAATTCTTTAGTGAAAACAATGCAAAATGAGGTCAGGTTTATTAAGAGAAGAATAGACGACGAGATGAACTGATCCATACTGAGATATACAGGTTGATCCCTGAAATTCATAAAAACTAGGTCAACTTTTCCCCTTCTCTTTTAATTACATGCCCACAAGGTTTCTTCTGTCAGGTCTGAAAATCTTGGGGCTTATTTCCACACAGTATAATTATGTTCCCATATCTGATTATGTCCAACTCTGAAATGAAATAAACAGTAGGAACCAGTCACATTAGGAAATGGAGCCACCAAATTGCATTCATTAAGGCATTGTTCAATTATACAGTACAATCCTCCAGTGACCCCAGAAAAGCAACATAGAGTTTGCAAATAAGAATCAGTGGTACTCAATAAATATACATATTGTATTAGAAAGAATGCATTATTTCCCTCTCTTTCAGGGGGAATCCAGATCCGGAAAGATCTTCAACAAAGAATAATGACACCTTGATTAAAATAACTGAATTCACCTTGATCCAAATCATGTTAGCAATTAGCTAAACTAATGAATTGTAATGACCCTTTGGGTTTATAGCTATGAAGCTTCCATAGTGTCTCAATGTA
Organism: Ochotona curzoniae; assembly: GCF_017591425.1. Taxonomy (NCBI): domain Eukaryota; kingdom Metazoa; phylum Chordata; class Mammalia; order Lagomorpha; family Ochotonidae; genus Ochotona; species Ochotona curzoniae. The sequence continues at coordinate 4,556,819 of NW_024467087.1, forward strand.
ATTTTAAAGAAACAGCAAAGTAATATATAATATTGCCCATTCATTTTCTATTAATTTTATAACATAAAGCACATTTTAAAACTTTTCAAAAAAATTCATGATAGACCGGGATGATACTCTGCCGGCTCTACCTTCAGACCAGAGAAGGTCTCCCCAAGAAGCTGTTGAACTTATCTGGACAATAAGATACTGGACTCTATGCTGGGTATATGCTTGCAATGAAGGAATCTCAACTGAACTTGACCTGTGGTAATGCAACAAGATGGAGGAATCCACCATGGGGGGAGGGGTATGGGAGGAGTGAGGGGAATCCCAGTGCCTATAAAACTGTGTCACGTATAATACAATGTTATTAACAATAAAAAAATTCATGATACAGTTCCTTAGGCTCATGGATTTTCCCTCTCACCCTCCTCATCCTCTTCCACAATGGTTTCTGATATATCATGACAACAGTATAGTCCTTAAACAACAGTCACAAGTCTGTCCTTGTGCTGTTTAAGTGTATCATGAAATTATGGGTATAAACAGTGGTAGAAAGGCCAGCGTCCTATTGTCCAGATATATTAAACAGTTTCATGGGGAGTCCATCTTTGATTATGCAGTAGAGATACATGCTGCAACATATCTTCCTTTCTCAGTATGTGAATCTCCATCCTACAATTGCTCTAGGTGAATAGATGTATCTATGTGTTTGCCCATATATCTGTTGCTCTCGTATTTTGCATGAAGATTGCCTTTTATCGGACAGAACATACGGGCTGTGTCCTTTGGGGATTGGCTTATTATCACTGAGCATACGTCTCCAGTTGGGATCATTTTGTTGCCAAGGGTAGAATGTCATTCTTTCTAATGGCTGAGTAGTATTTCATGGAGTAGATATACCATGGTTTCTTTCTCTTCTCTTTCGAAGGGCATCTGGGTGGTTTTCAAGTGTTTTATTGTAGATTGTGCTGCTGTAAATATAGGATCACATGTCAATTTCTCATATACAGATTTCATTTTTCTTAGGATATATTTGCAGTAGCCTGATAGCTGGGTCTTAAGATAGATCAACTTTCAGTTGTCTTAGCACTCTCCATACTGACTTCCACAGTGGTTATACTAGCGTATATTCCCACCAACAGTGAAGGAGGGTAGTTTTTCCCCCATATGCACACCAGCAAATGTTGTTAGTAGGGTTTCAAATGTAAGCCAATCTCTCACTGGAGTTAGATGGAACGTCAATATGATTTTTAATTTGTATTTTCCTGACAGCAAGGGAACTTGAACATTTTTTATATGTCCATTAGCCATTTGGAACTGTTGTTTGTAAAATTCGTGTTCCTTTCCTTCTTCCATTTCTTCACATGGTTGTTTGTTTTGTTGTTGGTTTTCTGATGCTCTTTGTAAACTGTGGCTATTGATTCCTTATGGATTCTGTAGTATTCAATGATTTCCCCTACATATGCAATCTTTGAAGACAAACTGTGAAAGAGAGGTATCATACAACTGCTGGTTTACTCCAGAAATGTTTGCAACAACTGGGCCTATCCCAAGCTGACGCTCTCTCATGTGGCTATCCTCCACTCCCTCTAGTCCATTAACAGAAAATTATATCAGAAGAGTATGGAAATCAGTACTAGATATGGCACTCAGGTATGGAATTTGGGTGTTCTATATGGCAGCTTCACCCATTTTGCCACGAGTTCCTACCCCAGCTGAAAGCCTGGTTCTTTATTGCATTACTGGCTATTATCGTCATTTCTCACTCTCTTTCTCTCTCTCTCTCTCTCTTTTTTTTTAGGGAAAATTACAAATGAACCATTCATTGGAAAAATAAACAACTTCAAAATTCACAGTATTTTCCACTTCAATATTCTTTTATATACAGCAGATGTTGTCTTATGGTTCACATATCTGGCTTATAGAATCTTAGTGCTATTTCATAGAACAAAATACACCACTACCGATAATGAGAAAGTGGACTATAACAAGCATTAAAACTCCAACACAAAATGTTTTTCAAAAATATCATTTGTTGCAAACCTTTTTTTATGGGAAATTAAATTTTGCTGGTATGTCACCAAGATCAACATTATCATATTCAAAATCTGTCTTTTTTTTTTTTTATCAACTAGATGAAGGGCCAGTTTTTCTGAGAGCCAGACAGTGACTATTTTGGGTTGTGGGACCTGAGGGCTCAGCACTCAGTTGGGCCTTTTCAGGGAGAAGGCTGTCACAGAGAACACACAGAGAGCCTTATGCCAGAGGGCCCAGGGTCAGGCAGGCCCAACTGCACATGGACACGAAGAAAGAGACAGCTTACTTTAGACATCACATGTACAAGTTGATAGAACATTACAGATTAGTACAGATTAATGCATGAATACCACATGTTAAAATTTTCACTTACTGTCAATCACAGTTGCATACATGTGTATCGCCTATAATTGTTGTTGAGACCAGTGCCAGATGCTTCAACCTAGCCCAGATCCGGCAGATCACATTTGTTCCATACATGTACATGGTCAGCAAGGAGTGGCATTTGTTTGCTTATGAAAAGGTTGTAAAGTACATAACACTCCATTGATCAGTCACAGTTGGCTATAGAGGCAAATGCTGATGTACAGTGGCAACAAACCTGTCAAGTGTCTTGGTGGCTGCAACGGCAGCTTTGCTTCTCAGGGAGGGCTAGCGCGTCACTTACTCACACACTTCAATCAGCAGAACTCCACCAAAGTCTCTGGACACCCAAAGGCCACTGAAGAATCTCCTTCTAAAGCTGGAATGAACAAAAGGAGGGAATTTAAGATCAAAAGACAACGTTCTTATACTCTTTTAAAATTCCCTTCTTTATAGCCTTGTATATATCTCTCATTATCAGTCTTAGCTTTTCTTTCCATGTTTGAACAAACATTCCTTCACAGTTTTTAAACAAACTACCTCTTACCAGGTTTACACAATATCTCCTCACTTTCTAATATATGCATTTTTCTTCAATATAAATATTTTTAGAACAGCCAAGTATTTGCAAATGTGTATGACATTAGCTAAATAATCGCAACTAACAGAAAAGCCACTGATAACCTAGCTTTGGTATTTTCCTGTGTACTAAATCATGGTACATGTATATTTGCATTTGATTGGATTATAATGTTGCATATTGCATAGTATAATGACAGCGAGATTAATTCGTACATGAGCAGACAGGGAGATACAAAATGAGAGAAGAAAAAAGAGTGAGAAGGATGTAGATGTGTGAGATAAAAAGAAGGTGGTATGTAACCTTGAGAGAAATCTTGAAACTTATGAGGCCAAGTTTCTTCATTTGCGAAAATACATATATCATAGGATTTTTAAGAATGGAATATCAGTGGCTCTACAATATTTTTATAGTACGTCTCAGAGTAACCATTCAATATGCAATAATGATTCTTTGAATTACTAATAGTTTGCTAGAGAAATTATGTTGACACATGCAAATAGGTTAACTCAGAATACCAAATGTATCTTCTACACATTTGGATTATAAAACACAGATATTTGACAGAGGCAAAATACAAAAGAAGGGATTGGTTTGGAATCAAGAAGTCAAAATATGAGTTCTGATTTTGATAGCCACTAAGTGCATGGCCTTGGGAAAGTTTAACCTTTGAATTCATGTCTGTGGCATCCTAATAGTTGCTCTCCCCACCTTGGACAGTCACGGTCGTAAGACATGTAAAAGTAGCAGTTGGCTGTAAAGGTCTTTGTACATTTGGGAACCTAAAGTGTAAGGGCCTGTTACGATCCTTTGCATTTGGAGGAGCTATTTCCTGAAGCAGGCCCCCTGGAGCCTGTGTAATTGAGAAAAAGCTGAGAAAAATATAGAGGACTCTGTTCTCCCCCGTGGGCTTTTTAGCTGTACCTGGAATTTAGGGTAGTTGCAGACCTGGAGCCTGACGAAACTCCCTTTCCTAAGGTGCACTTAGCCTCCCCGTTTTGGTATTTGAGAGGCAGCTACCACACTTACAGGCTGTGTCCTGCCTCATCACCTGCTTGAATCAGACAAAGGAATGAGCTGGGCACGGAGGTGAGAAAGTAGTGCTGCAAAACCTGGGTGACTCTCACAGGCACCAGGGCCCAGCACATCCAGCATCAGGGAAAGTAGGCACCGTTTGGAATGATGTACGGCTCATCATCTGGAACAAAAGCCTAGCACATGGCAGTCCACGAGTAAGCATCTGTCAGAATTCACGGTAATCTCAAGTATATGACCCGAGTGCACCAAATGACTAGGAGTCAATTAGCTCTCTATTCAGTCACTACACACAGCATTTAAAGACTTTTTGTGCCTCATTCCTGGGAAAATGAGTTGTCACCCCACCTCCCTCCTCTCCTGTCCTGTCAAGGACACCCTTGCTTTTCACTTTCTTGGGACCTTACTTTCAAATCGCCAGTGAAATCAGGTGAGAAGCATCTTTGGAATTTTTCTTTCCTTGCCAGCTTTTGGTTACTGATGGGGTTGCCATGTTGGATTACTAAATGAGCTTCTAATTCCTGTTTCATGCCCGCGCCTTCCCCCTTGTTGGTTCTAGGCACTGTCAGAACCCATTTCCTAACCTTGCCTGCTTGCTCCGTCATAGCTCTTCGCCAGGCTCCTTCTGCTCTGTATTCTGTTCACTGCGCTGCCACCCTCACAGGCCTCAGCTGCAACTGCAGAGGCCATGGGAAATAGGGAGCCGCACTTCAGTATGCATCCATTTCAAAGATAAATATCCTCCCTTTCCTGAATCTATTAAGTTTTACATACAAGTCTTTCAACTAAATACATTCCCCAAATTTAAAAATAAACTTTGTTTGAAGAAAATGTTGGTGAGACTCCAAGTCGCATGTGTCATTTTTGGGTAAACCTGTTCGGAGAAAAGGGAAGCTCTGCGCCATTCGCTCCTGGATATATTTGGTAGATTGAAAACATTTTTTTTTCAGAGCAAGTGGGGAAGAAATACATCATCTAATACGATATTGTACCCTCTGCTTTTCCGTTGAATAATTTGCATTGGAAACATTTTTAGAGACATGCATTAATAGCTTAAAATTTTAGATTTCCTAAATGTGAATAGTATCTTAATGTGAAAAAAATAGATTTTTTTTCTGACATAGCAACTGGCAGTTTCAGGATAAAACTAATGTATTCAGCAAATAAATTTCACAGAGCCCAACTAAGCCCAACTAAGCACTCCTACGGACTATTCAGATCAATATTTGATGAGGATGTATCAAAGCAAACTTATTGCTATGAGGAACCACTGCTCTCTTTTGATTGAAGTTAATGAAGCAGACATGTTAGTGTAAAACACTTGTCTGAGCTACCACCAGAGCCACTAATGGAAGATGGTAATTACTGTCCACATAATTCTAAAATAATTAGAAACATGAACACTTTTTGGAATCATCTTATTAAAATGCAAGCCTGATAACAGAAAAGTTTCTGGACATGTGCTGACTTAAATCAGTGAAGATAAAAGTGAGAGTGCCTTTTTACTTTACTATTGAAATCTGCCTTCTATCGTATGCTGTAAAGCTTTAAAAAGACAAGGAAGTTAGAAACCTTGTCGTGACATAGTGTAGAGATGAGTGCAGGAAGTAGAGTAGTGACAGAATACTGCACATCCCTGCAACAGTCAAAGGCACTGTAGTATGCTGTAACTGGAGCCTTGCTCTTGCTTCACCCATGTTAAAAAGATATCTGACTTGAACGGATCTCTGGGATGCTTCCCTGAAGGCATGTAGAGATCACAGCATTGATAGACTTTGTGAGGCTGAAGATTTTTGAGAAATTTGGCTCCACCTGTGAGCAAATCGGGGCAGGGCTGACAGTGCCAGACAGGTGTGTGCACCTCCCTGCATCCGTGCCTAGCCCCTGTGGCCCTGTAGTCAGTAGACTCTCCTGACAGATACTAGAGTATGCAAAGTGCAAGCCACATGCAAGAAAAGACAAATGCCTCCAGGAAGCATCTTGTCTGTGGTGAAATGGGGCTGCTGCCCATAAAAGACGAGAAAATGCTTAATGAAAGGGATCCTGGGCCAGCAGTAATAAACAGGAGACAGCCTGGACCAGGACATGTGCATGCTTTCCCAGTTGATTTAAAATATTGTGAAAGTCATCTATACTGTGGCTTGTCGGAGAATATGAAAAATAAATAAATAAATACAATGCCTTACAAATGGGGGACCTGCTGAGAAGATGCGGGACGAAGCAGGCCCTTTGACCTGAGATAGCAGCTTGCAAAGCGAGCGCACATCCAGGAGACGCACACTGCTGATGCTGACTCAGGAAAGCCATGGCCCAAATGTGCACATGCACATGCAGGCATTTGCACTTCCTTCACAATCCTCTGCAGTCCAGAAACCTCTTACACACACACATCTCAATTCTCTGCATTGCTACCCTATGAGGAATGCATTTCTGAGATTAGGAAAATGGGATTGTTTCCCCATTTTCCAAAGACTGTTGTTCCAAGCCTAGCCCAGCCTAGGGCTCTGGCCACAGCAGTTCCCGGCAGCCACTTCGCCCTGTGGTGCTCAAGGTGCTTACTGCTGCTCTCAGCACCTGTGAGTCAGGAGAAACTTGTCCCAGAATGAGCTCAGATGCCTGTCACAGACCCCAGAAATCCATTGACGTGCTCCTTTCTGGCTCCGAGCATCGCACCTGGACAATCACGTTCTTTGAGAGATTGTGCATGTATGCATGCGCACACAAGAGAGGTGAGAGAGTCATAACTCATGCTGTTAAAAACCATCACTTGCTTTCTGTAGTTTCTCACTGTTCCTCCAGGCCTTCTTAGTGAGAGCCTGAACCTCTGAGAACCTCTGGATTTGAGGCTGCACTGTGCCTCACCCAGAGGGACTCTGAGCATTCAAGCCGACCTCTTCCACAGCACCTCAGGCCACGCTTATTTAAAAAAAAAAAAGATTTATTTGTTTTTATTGCAAAGTTAGATATATAGAGAGGAGGACAGACAGAGAGGAAGATCTTCCATCCGGTGATTCACTCCTTGAGCTTCCACAACAGCTGGTGCTGAGCTGATCTGAAGCCAGGAGTCCTATCTTCTTCCAAGTCTCCCACAGGGATGCAGGGCCCCAGGGCTTGGGCCGTCCTCAACTGCTTTCCCAGGCCACAAGCAGGGAGCTGGATGGGAAGTGGGGTTGCAGGATAAGAACTGGCACCCATATGGGATCCTGGTGGTGTATTCAAGTAGAGGATTTTAGCTGGTATGCTACTGTGCCGGGCCCATGCTTATTTTTAATGTCACTCTCTCCTATGCCTTTGTTCTGTGTGGAGCACCTCTTTTGCTGCCTATTTGGCGACATTTTACCATGTGGGCTGAGGCCAGCAGAAGTGCACAGTCCCTGGGCTGTGTTTTGTGTCTGTTCAGCTGTGTGCTGTTGACCCATGCAGGGTTTGTTTCATGCAACAGAGTCTGAACGATTCTAACCATAGCAATCTCAAGTGAGCTAATGAAACGTGACAGAAATTCAACTTAATCTCTCTGAGGCAAAAAAAAAAAAAATTGAAATTTACTAGAAGGTGATTGAGGACTTTAGCATGCCAAGGCAAAAGGATGTCAAGAACAGCTGGGCCTCAGGGATATTTGAAAATATGGAATGTGAACTGCTGTCTAGATCCTCTCTCCTGCACCTTTGCTGCTCCTGACATGACACTTTGTTCCTGTTAGCCTCCTCTGGGACACGTGGTGGCCAGCCATTTCTGTTCTGTGATCTCTGAGACCTTCCACCCAAGAAGAGAGGAGACATTGCTTTCATCTCATTTCACATAATCTCAAGGGAATAAACCAATTGGCTGGTGTGCTGCAGGTCCTAAACAACACCGGCATAGCCCGAAGCAAAATCACTTGCCCCTGGAGACCTTAGGCTGTGCATCACTTAGGCTGTGCATCACTTAGGCTGTGCATTGCTTAGGCTGTGCATCGCTTAGGCTGTGCATCACTTCCACAGGAGAGCGGCTGTCTACCAGGCTGACTTGAGGGCTCTGGTGAATTGCTGCTACATTCTGCATGTGTCCCATCTCTTCTCCCAGTTTTGACAGCTCTTCAAGGGCTGATTCAAGGACTATGTATTATCCTCCTAGAGTTCCTGTGGTGCTTAACATAGCATGGTGCAATTTCCTTAATTCACACCTGTATTGAATGCCTGTTCTGTAGTGAACTTGTGTCAGATGCTATACGGAGGTACTGATTATCTACTTGAACTCTTGTCATCAATTCCTTGCAGTTGCCTGGATCTACCATGACATTTTCTCATACATGCTGCCTCCTCCATCCAGAATATCTTACTTTTCGTATTCGCTTCTTGACAGAAGTACCCACTCAGCCTCCCAGACTCCTTTTAGCATCATCACTTCTGGAACACCCTTCCTGATCTCTTCTCTGTCTTCTCATCCTGAGGCTAGAGGCAGTCCCCCTCCTCTCTCTAGCACTTGCCATTTTATCAGTGGGCTTTCAGGTTGTGTACCTGCCCATCATCCATGTCCTCACTGAAAAGTAAGTGATCCTCAATATCTGGTCACATGACCATCAGCCTCTCCTGTTCACTCTGTATATACTTAATGAATTAAAAGCTCAGGTTGGGGACAGCAATCCGAGCTTAATGAGCCCTCTCTAATGCATGTTCCAGTTGGTCACTATTAAAGCAAGTGACTCCTAGCTATCATCAAAATCTGGCTTACAATAATTATGCAGTAAGCTTTTGATTAATTGAAATAATGAGTCCATATTTTCTACTCTGAGTGAGGATTTGGATATGTTGTTCTTTCTTACTTTTCAGGTACTGCCATCAGGCGGATGACTAATTTACAGTCGTTCCTTAACCATTCATTCATCAGACTATCTAGAAAGCTAGGGATTCCAGAGTTGAGGTCATACCATTTGCCACATCAAAGAGCAGGAGCTTTTTTTTTTTTTTTTTTTAATGGCTAGATCCTACAACTTCACAAATATGGTATGTTCCATTGAGATCTTTTATAAGTAGTCAAGACTAATTCCAGAGAAAGTCATGTTCTCACAGCTCCCGAAGTCCTCCCAGCTTTGTGTGATTTTGAAAAGTAAAACAATCTCACTCGTGAGTGCTTCTAAGTCATTTTTGCCGATAAACCCTGAATTGAAGTTGAAAACAAACGAAGGACTTAAAACTTTCCTTTGGCACATTCTTTCAAGAACTTTATTGCTGTCTGCGAGCTACTTGGTTCCTTTCAGAGAGCAATTCTCTCGCAGGGCACTAAGCACGGCCGGGCCCGCCTGCACCTTGGCAAAGCCAAGTGGGAGTGTGTGTGAGAGACTGGGCTCTCTCAATAGCCCAATGTTATGCTTTCAGCCGCCTTTTGAGAATAAAGTCTCTGTTTTTATTGCTCTCCCTGCCGGTGATCATGACTGGATTCTTTCCGTGGGACATTCCATGCCTTTGCACAGAGTGCCAAACGAGGGCATCCCCTGAACACCCCAAGCTCCTCACAGAGCCCTGAAACAAGGCCAGTCTTGAGGCCGCCCTGTCCAACTCTGTTCACACAAGCACACCCACACAGACATTTTCTCATAATCCTTTCCTGCATCCCAAAGAAGAAAGTGAACATAAAGACCATAAGAACAAAAGCTCTCTTATTGTATCAATGCAAGTTTTTAGAACTGTAAGACATTCAATTTGGGAAGCTTGTTCTGCATTATAATGTGCATGATTTATATCATTCCCTTATGGCTTAAGGGCGTGAACTGCTTAAAACTTAGAAGCTAAAATTGATATGGGATAAAAGCAGGAATTATGAAAAAGAGTTTTACATGTGGCATATAAGAGGGGAACACATGAAGTGATTCCCCCAATAGCATTCCTGGCTGCGTCCAACGCTCTGTGATTCACATTAGGCATGCGGATGTCCAGGAAAATGTTAAACAAGCATTCCAGCTAATTCTTGTAATTCCAGCTACTGTACTGGATTTGGCGAGCTTCAATTTGCCTTCCAATGTATCTATGATGACCTGTTTTATTGCACACTTCACAATCGCTTTCCTTCCGTCCTCATTTCTATCCTAGTAAGGTAAAGGGGACCATAATTTTGAGGTCCTCGCCTTGCACGCCCGGGATCCCATATGGGCATTGGTTCTAATCCCGGCAGCCCCTCTTCCCATCCAGCTCCCTGCCTGTGGCCTGGGAAAGCAGTCCAGGACCGCCCAAAGCTTTGGGACCTTGCACCCACGTGGGAGACCCGGAAGAGGCTCCTGGCTTCGGATCGGCATAGCATTGGCCGTTGCGCTCACTTGGGGAGTGAATCATCGGACGGAAGATCTTCTTTTCTGTCTCTCCTCTCTGTATATCTGCCTTTCCAATAAAAATCAAATAAATCTTAAAAAAAAAAGAAAATGTGGAAATATAAACACATTCCTTAGAATAGTATTCAGCCACGACAAAGGAAATCCTGCCATTTGCAACAGCATTAAACAACCTGAAAAATATGTTAAGTGAACTAAATCAACCACAGAAAGCCAACTATATGAGCTCAGTTATGCGTGGGATCTATAAAATCTAACACATTGAAACAGAGTAGAATTTTTTTTTTTTTTTGTCTTCTGCGAGCGAGGAGTCAGAAAAATGAGAAGATGTTGGGTACAGGGTGTTAACACTCAATGCTAAGATGACCAAATGCTATGTATCTAATTTGCTAACTACAGTTAATAATGTGTTACATACTTGACATTTTCTAAGATAGTAGCTCTTTAGTATTTTATCATATGTACTACAAATGGGTGTCTATGAAGTGATTAAAATGTTAATTCACTGTGCTAATCATTTCAGAGAGCATGCATATATCAAATAATTGTATTGTATACCTTATATTTTTAAATACCTTTAAAATATATAACATATATTTTAAAATTTACATAATTTTTACTTGTCAAACATACTACAACATAGGCGGAAAAATAAGCATGGTCCACTCTTTACAACTGCATGAGACATGCTTCGGTGTTGGTAAAGTCATCGGATTTGAGACACAATTTTTATCTTATTTATGAAATGTGGAAATTGGAGGTAATTTCATTACCTTCTTTTTAGAGTTTAATGCAAGGTGCTCAATAAATATGATCTGTATCTTCTGGTAAATTTAATAATTGTCATCAACCTGTGTTATAAGCAAACCCCAACATATATGATGGTTCATGTCTGGTAGATGTTGCTGTCACTACATAAACTTCTCTCAGTGCATTATCCAAGTTAGCAAACACTACTGCCATTTGGGGATTCATACACCTGGAAACCTTCCATGGCCTGGGAACATCTTCTTCAAAACATAGCTTTCAAGATCATTAGCTCCTCTGCTTTAAATTGGGGAAAAACTCTGGAGAATATTCCGTCAGGTACTATTCTTGGATTTGACACGTTTATTAATGACTTAAATATTCTTAAGCTCTATTGGCCTATTTGGATTTTTAAATTTTTCATGATTTAGTCTTGGTTGTATATTTGTAGGTTTGACTCATTGTTTCTTGCTTGTCGGTTAGTGTATAATTACTTGTATTAGTCTCTTACGGGCTTTTTAAAATTTCTATCTCTCTCTTTCCTTCCTTCCTGCCTGCCTCCCTTCCTTCCTTCTGTCCTTCCTGATGTTTACATAGTTGATTGTGGTGGGAAGTTCTTTTTCTTTTTCTTTTTTTTTTAGGCTTGAGATAGATGTTTTATTGTGCGCTTGGACAGAAAAGTAACATATTGTTGAATTACTCTAATGACTATTATAGTATACAATCAATATCAGCACTTAACAGATAGGGAAACAGAAAAGCACAGAGGTCATATAACTTACCTAAGGTTTCGTAAGTTGCAAAGCTAGGATTTGATAATAGCGAGTTAACTGCAGAATCTGATCTTAATTCCTGTGCATGGATAAGTGGAAAGTGAGTGAGAGCATTGTTTCCAAATTTTCTTTTTCTTCATCCAGGGGAAGCAAGGAGATAAGGAAGAAGCAACACCCAGCCTCCCAACCACCTCAGTACCCAAGGATGGGGAATAACCACCAGATATCATCTCAGGTCCCTGATGTGGATCATTCTCCGAGTGTTCTGCCTAAATGGTTTTGATAGTTCTGAAATGCTGTCGATCCAGCCGATCCAAGGATGAAGAAATGTTTCCAAGTTCCATAGGCTGACATAATCCAATCTAGAGTCTCCATTTGCTGAGATATTTGCTGCCAACAATTGGCTGGGGTAGTTGTCTAGTTTATTCTGTCCTTCTTCCTCTACTATGATGTCTTCTGCAGACACCAATGTACCCACCCAGATCCCCACACGCCCCACCTGTACCATCCTCCAGTCCACAGTACCATTGGCACTCCTACCCACCCTACTCCCTCCCCCCACCCCTCCTGCCTCAAGGCTCAGAGGCAATGTCCCTTCTTTCATTCTAAAAGTTTAGATATTTGGAGTCATATTTTACTATTTTGGCTAAAGGCTTTGCAGACTTTACCTGTTCAGAAAACTAGTTTTTGTTTTCTTTTAGCATCTTATTTATATAAACTGAACAAATTTCATGTGTTCTACAGCACAGATTATGAAGCATAACGATACTTCCCATTCTACCCTCGCTCCTGCCCTTGCTTCTGATCCATCGTGGTCTTTGTCATTTTCTTCCTCATGCTGTCTTTGACCTGTGCGTTCTTTTCCTATTTCTTTGAGTGTAATGTTAGGTTGCTTTTTCAGGATTTCTGTTCTTTTCTAATGTAAGCATTCATAGCCATTAAAGTTCCATCTTAGAACTTCTTTGGCTGCATCCCACAAGTTTTGGCATGTTGTATTTCCATTTCCATTTGTCTCAATATTTGAAATTTGATCTATTTGTGATTCATTAATACACTTTTTAATGCTTTCATGCTTTAGATTTTCCTTAATATCTAGTTTCATGTCATGATCAGAAAAGATACTTGGCGTGGTTTCAGTCTTCTCCAATTTGTTGTGTGTCCTTGTATACATTGTTTCCTCAGGAATTTTCTGTGCGCACTTGAGAAGAATGTGTATTTTGTTGCTTTTAGATGGACTGTTCTGTAAATACTGTTAGGTTCAAATGGCCTAAGGTGTAGTTCAAGTCCAATATTTTCTCATTGATTTTATGTCTGGATGATTTCTCTGTTGTTGAAAGTGAGGTACTGAACTCCTCTGTTATCATCTACTTTCCTGTTTTTAAATTGACAAATAAAAATTATATATTTGAAAGTTCTTCAAAAAAGTTTACGGGATTGCATATTATGAAAAAACTATGCGTTGATTTTATTTTCTGCACCAAAACAAAGTTATAACATTTACTTATATTTACTTATAATATTTGTTGTCCGTAAACTTTTTTTAAGATTTATTTATTATTGGAAAGGCAGATATACAGAGAGGAGGAGAGACAGAGAGGAAGCTCTTCCCTCTGATGGTTCATTATGCAAGTGGACACAACAGCTGGAGCTGAACCAATCTGATGCCAGGAGCCCGGAGCTTCCTCCTGGTCTCCCATGTTAGTGCACAGTCCCAAGGCTTTGGACTGTTCTCGATTGCTTTCCCAGGCCACAAGCAGAGAGCTGTATGGGAAGCAGAGCTGTGGGAACTAGAATTGGCACCCATATGGGATCCTGGCAGCGTGTTCAAGGTGAGGAGTTTAACTACTAGGCTTTCGCTCTGGGCCTGTTCATAAATGTTTTGAAGTGTGGAGTCTGCTTCAGGTACACACACCCACTGGTGACCGCAGTTGCCATAAGTTCTGCCTCCAGCTCCATCTCCTATGCCAACCAATGCATCCTGCAGGTTTTCCCAATCCAGCTTGCCTCAAACCTGGTCCTTATGGAAAACAGTAATAACTGCAGCCTAGCCGGGGTGACCCCCAATATCTCCAACCAGGCCTGTCCCCAGCTCCAGTTCCTGTGCATGCCAGCATGTGCAGGGGAGTAGTCCAGTCCCTCCTGCATCCCATCTGGCTATTGAACACATTGATGCAGCAGTTTGGCTCAGCCTGACCCATGCTCTGACCTGGTCTGTATGGATATGGATGGGTGCTGCCTCCTTGTCCAGCCCATCCCTCCCTCAGCACCAACATGCTTACCAGCAGGAGCTATAGCCCAGCAGAGCAGTGCTCACAGTTTTCCTACTAGGCCCCACTCTTAGCCCCAGGTCTGAGCTTGCCAAGGGGGCATTGTGGTCTAGCCTGACATGACTTGGCTCTCAGTTCTGGCACTTGCTAATGGATACTGCAGTAAGCCTGCCTGGCTCATACTTGTTCTGGCTCTAGCATGTGCCAGAAGATGTGGTGGCCTAGCCTAGCCCTGATTTTTCCCCAACCCATCTCACATGCATGCTGCTCACCAGTGGAATCAGTCATCTAGCAGGGGGAGCTACATTCTAGGATGGGAGTTCCCCTACCAGGCTCTGGGATTTCCACTCTCCCTTGCTCCCCCACCCCACTGATTTCCCCTATATTATTACAATAGTATAGTCCTTTATAAACACACTTAAGTCCATCATTCTGCTATTCAGGTTTCTACTGACAATGTAAACAGAATGGCAGAGTCCAGCATCATAATGTCAAGATATATCAACAGTTTCTTGGGAGTTCATCTTTGATTTGGAAGTAGACATGCATACTGCATTTTGCTTTCACATGTGGGTGTGATAATCTCTATTACATAATTACTATAAATTCCATCAAATGAAAAGCCATAAAACAATATAAACAATAGGAATAAAAATAGAAAATTTATAACATGAAGTTAAATAACATGATACTGAATGACCACTGTGTCACTGAAGAAATGAAAAGAAAATAAAAAACTTTCTTTAAAAGAACAATGCTACACTGACCTATGTGTCACTAAAGAAATTAATAAGAAAAAGTTTTGAAGAATTGAAAATGGACTGATGATAATTTATGAAGCACTATACTGTTGCAATTATATAGGAGAAATCACAGAAAGGTTGTAACGAGGCCTAGCACCATGGTCTCCATAGCCCCAGCTCCTGATTCACCACTTTGATTCTGTGCTGTGGCTGCATCCTTGCCTTCACAGCCTTTTGCCCACTTCTTGTTCAAGCAGTACGCAGGAGTAGGGAGACATCAGCTGTTCTAAAGCACTCGGTTGTCAGCAGTGCTGGTCTTGCTAGAACCTGGTGACTGTTAGGTCTGAAGGTCACCTGGACCTCTTCTTGGGGGAACTGGGAGGATGCCAAGTCTGTACTAGTTCCCTGTGAAACCAGTGCATTGTGTTGAGCCAGAAGTGAGTTCTCTCTTAGGTCAGCATCTGTACAGCTTGCTCTTGTGCTTCTCCAGCCCCACAGCCTTTTGTTCAGTACTGAGAAGGCACCAGTGTGACACTGGTGGAGGTCTGGGCCTGCTGGTCATTAAGTCTGAGGGCCACCTGGACCTATCTTGAATGGAACGTGTAGGATACCAAGTTGGTACTATTTTCCCTGTGAAATGTGGTGAGTCAAAAGCAAGTTCTTTCCTAGCTTAGCAGATTTGCAGTTCACTGTTGTCCCTCCAGCCCTACAGCCTTTTCCTCAGTACACAGACTGGCACCTGATGTGGCGGGTCTGACCCATGAAATCAACACTGTTCCTGCACCTGCATGTTTGGGCTCTGTCCTTTCGCTTCTGTTTTTGGTTGAATCAAGCAAATCAACAAGATAGGCCGTTCAATGCCTAGGTACACCTCCTGAACTCCAGGTGAACTCCCCTTCCCACCTGGCCACTGGTGGAGCCAACCACCACTGGGGTATCTGGTCACTGCAAAACTGCTCCACTGTCTGTTGCTTCCCCATGTCCACAGGTCTCTAAATGTCCCTCTGAAATCGACCATTCCTCTCTTATTTCCAAGATCATGGCCACTTTGCTTCACCTCGGATAATGATTCCCCATCTGTTTAAATGTGTCCTTACCCCATTCTGCTATCTTCTCTGTATCTCTGTTTCATTTCTCAAGAACAACTTCCTGAGTATTGTTTCCTTGACTGGCAAATGTTTTTCCTCAGCGTTTCCAATGATATCAAATTATCTCCTGGCCTGTAAACTTTCTGCTAGGAAATATGCTGCTGGCTTTATGGCAGCTCTCTTTTATATCATTTGATTATTTTCTATTGATGTTTTCAGAATGTTTCAGTATTGATTTTGTGTAATCTTGCCTGAATTGAATCTTAGGATAACTGATTTTCATTAACAATTAACACAGCAGGCAAAGTTGCACAGAAACTCTACAGGAACAACCTTTGCTGGTGTCATCCCACATAAAAAGCACATGCATGCACACATATTCCATAGGCAAATTGCCATTTTGCAAAGAAACCTGCACATCAAATCTGTAGCTCTGAGGTTAAGACGAAGTCTACCCGTGGAGACCAAACCAATGTCCTGATCACTGGGATGCAGACCAAAGCCTGGCACCAGAAAAAAGGGTATGAATCTTTTCACTGTGGTGGTAGGGAACACAGTTCTGAGATGTAGGTGGATCCAGTGTAAATGCAGATCAGGATGGTAGAACTGTTGTTAGCAGTTAGAGCTTGTGCTAGTATGACAGTTGGTAATTGCTTTTCTGAAATATATGAAGAGTGACCACAATTTTTAACAGAGAAGAGATGTGTAACAGTAACTCCATCTATAGGGTTCATGTTGAGAACTACCTTTGCTTGTGTCAATGGAGAAAATTCTCAGTGTCTTACACTGGGATCAAGTAAAGCCCCACTGCATGACTGATGCTTAACAATTTCTGCTGCCTTTTTGTGCTCTTAGCATTTTCCTAGTCATGTCAGTTATGTCAATCTCAGTGAACCTTTCTATTTGAATAGGAGTCCTCATCTTTTTCCCCCTCTATTGTATTGATTCACAATCTATAATGGGCCCTACAGCCTTGTCTCAGCTATTTTGATTTATAAGTAGCTAACCACATTTTGTTTTCATTAGAAGAATGAACGCTGGCATCTCTTCCTCTGTCCTTTAGATGATATCATCCTAAACATGTAGTTTCATGATTTGTTTTATGTATACCTTTCCAAATAACTGAGTATCACTTTGGGGAAAGACCTTTGTGCTAATTAATATTGTACGTAGTGCTTCTCATATAGTTGTAGGAACACAGTAAGCACTTTAAGGTTTCTTAAAGATAGATTTCTTTATTTAATTGAGGAGCAACAGAACCAAAGCAACATGTCAAAGAGAGTAACAGAGAGAGAATCAGCCCTGCCTTTTATTGATTCACTCTCGGAATGGCAGCAATCGTCAGGTCTGATACAAACCGAAATCAGCAGGCAATAACTCTATTTTTATCTCCCACATGAATGACAGGGTTCCAAATACTTGAGTTAACTTCTGACCCATCCCAGTTGGGTTAGCAGAGAGGTGGATTTCAAGTGGAGCAACGCAGACTGGGACGAGTGCTTAGATATGGGATGGCAATAGCTGAGGTGGTGACTTAACTCACTCTGCCACCAATGCAAGCCCTGGAACAACAGTTTCTGATTAAATGGATGGATGTATATTAACTATTAATGTTATCCTAATTAAATAAAAAATTTAGTGACTTTCAATTAGATGTTTTTCAGCCTTAAACTCTTTTTTTTAAGATTTATTTTATTTTTATTGGAAAGGTGGATATACAGAGAGGAGAGAAAGAGAGGAACATCTTCCGTCCAATGATTAGCACTCCCCAAGTGAGCGCAACGGCCAATGCTATGCCGATCCGAAGCCAGGAGCCTCTTCCGGGTCTCCCACGCAGGTGCAGGGTCCCAAAGCTTTGGGCTGTCCTCGACTGCTTTCCCGGGCCACAGGCAGGGAGCTGGATGGGAAGTGGGGCTGCAGGGATAGAATTGGTGCCCATATGGGATCCCGGGCGTGCAAGGCTAGGACCTTAACCACTGCGCCACCGCGCTGGGCCCAGACTTAAACTCTTGTTTTGAAATAGCCATTTTCTTTGACTTCAGTCAAATTTTCCTTTCATACTTATTTTCCATATACTTATTAAAATATTTATTTATTTGAAAGGTAGTTTCTGTCAAGTGGTGTGTGGGTAAACACAGAGAGAAACAGAGATCTTCTATTCACTGGTTTACTCTCCAAATGGCTGAAACAGGTGAAGTTGGGCCATCCCAAAGCAAGGGGCCAGGAGCTTCTTATGGGTCTGCCAATAGGGTGAAGATACTCAAGTACTTGAGCTGTCTTTCAATTCTTTCCCAGGCACATTAACAGGGAACTGGATCAGAATTGGTGTACCTGGGACTCAAACTGGTGCCCTTATCAGATGTAGGCATTGCAGGTAACAACTTATGTGGCTAACCCCGTCTGACTACTTCTATCTACTCTTCATTGAAGTCTTTTTTGTTTGTTTACTTTAAACTTAGTTTTAAGTTATTCTCAAAGGAAGAGATGCAGAGAGAGCAACACAGTAAGATATCTTACACTTATTGTTTCACTCCAAAAATGATTACAAATGGTTTGGCCAAATGTGGAAGTGAGGAACTTCATGCCAATTTTCCAAATGGGTGGTAGGAATCTAAATACTTGGGGCATCTTCTGAATTTTCCTGGCATATTAGAAGGGAGGTAGACTGAAAATGGAGTTGTCAAGTCTTGAACAAGTGATTTGATATAGGATGCTACATCACAGGTGGCAGTTTAACCAACTGGGCCATGATGATGTTCCCAGTACCATGTCCTTTGTATCTAGTTATAGCCTAATTGTACTTCTCAGAGTTCTGTTCTTTCATTTTGTTCTGTATACTTTTCTGAGATGATCTCTTCCAATCAAATCATCTCTTTACTGATTAGTCTGATGACTCTAATAGCTAGCAAAATCTTATTCTCAAATTTCAGAGACTCTGAACGGCTGTGCATCTTCATTTTACATTTAAGATCTATCATAAAATAGGGCCAAACTCATTGTATTTTATTGCAGATTTCCTTCTGTGTCTGTGCTTTCTATTTGTGTTTTTATGTATGGAAGTGTGTTTCCAGGCTGTGAAAATATCTATTGTAGCACTCAGCACATCTTATTACAATTTTGCTTCTTTATGTTTGCAATTAACTTTTAGACAGGGTCCATATTTGTTTTACGTTTGTGCTCCCAATATCCAGCATGTCTGATATAATTGAGTCTGTTTTTCCTGTTGAAAAAAGCTCGTATATGTGTGCATACTTAACCCTGAAAATTCCTTAGCTTGACCATTTGTAGCTATATTTTATTTATTCTTGTTTCATAATTATGTCTTTAAGCAAATACTCTATTCCACGGATATGAGTTCTAATTTGTAGCAGACCCTTCCTTTCCAATCCCCATGCCCTTGTCCTTTAAGCAGTCTGTTTTAATAGCTTCTTGCCAACTGTGATTAAATATAGTTTTCTCATTACTATATCCTCCAGAACCTATGCTCTTTTTTTATCTCATCCAACAAATGTCTGCTAGATGGTCATTAATTACCAAAAAGTTTCCAGACACTGTGGCTACAAAAGTGAACAAGACACAAGTGCGTGTGTACACACACACATACAAATACATGCATGTACATACTTAATGGAGTTATCTTTTGATTGGTATGAACCTTAAGTTAACCAATATGCTTTTCCCTCAAACTCTTTCAGTTGGAATTCCGCTCTTGGAATTGGGTTCATGCGATATCTACTTTAGAAAATCTCACCAATACGGATGTATGAATTTCTGTTCCCATATTCCTTTGTTAAGGATTGTTATACCTGTTTCTATTAGAGCTCAATGAATTCAATTTTCCCAAACTTTGCAAGGCCCTATCAGACTTCAGATCAAAGCATCTAAGGATCTACTACATGGTTTGAAAACTACCTTTCCAGTTCAGTGGCCCCATTTTTATAGCTGACAATTTAGGTCCATATGAAATACATATTGGAACTATTTCCCATTTTGTCATGTTTATTAAATTGCTGTTGCTGCATATCATGTTTTAAAAATTTATGTTTGCATTATTAACATAGATTTTATAGAGATAATAAGAGATATTTGTAGAAGATCCAGCATGAGTATATAGTAGATAGTCACTGAAATAAGAGTTTCTATTGAGGGTCATAGAATTGAGGGATCATCGAAGGAGGCTCACTGCATTTTGAATCAAAACCAATTTTTTCTTCTTATTCTCCTGCATATTTTTTCCTACATATTTGATATTCAGAATTTGTGTATGGATGAGGCATAGTACCCACTGAGGTTTTACTTAAAAATATTGTTGAAACAGCAGATACTCTAAATAATATGCCACTACTCTGAGTCAAATAAGTGCCTCACTGCACTTATTTGTAGTGAGTCAGAAACATAACTGCTGGGCCTCACTGCAGTGGCAGGAATGACCTCTTCTTGGAGGTCGGGGGACACGTCGAGCCATCTGCTCCGGGGAAGCAGTAGAATAATGAAACACTAACCTGGGTAGGAGGCCATTTCTAAGAAGGGAACAATTGCTTGGCCACAGAAAATTTTTGACAAGTCAATTTTTCATTTTTCAAGAGAAGTTTAAACCTTCTAGGAGAAAAATACCAAATTTTAAATTTAAATGTAGTATAAGTTTTCCCCAGAATAATTTTTATCAGTCTTATGATCAATTAAGTATGCTGCTAGATTTTTTTCAAAGCAGACTTCATAGTGCTGTTAATTGGTTAATTTAGTATTTTTCAGAGAGGAGAAGACAGCATTGGTGTTAATGGCAGAAAATTAACTTCTTCGGCATTGCCATGAACCATTACATCATGTTGGATAAATCACTTTACGTCTTCAGATACTTTCATATATTTAGTCATCTACAAATATTCATATTGTATGATATTACTAATAACAATAATTAAAAATTTATTGGAAGCAACACTTGTGATTATAGTAAGCGTATACCTTAAGGAGCTTAAGTAAAAAGAAGTGGGTGGGATTGTTGTGAAAATCATGTCATATGGAGCTAAAGGTCAAGGTTGCAACCAGACCTTAGCAATGTTCTAAAACTAGAAGCTAAAGCAGCTCTCAGGAAACTTCTTTTTCAACACTCTGCACATCTTGTATCATTTAATAATAATGAAATGAAATCTTATTCACAAGTCTGATCTGGGAAACAAACATTCATACAAATGTTGTTAGAAACTCTTCTCTCTGGCTCAGTCGACTGTGGCCTGCAAAGAGTGTTCAGCTGGGCTCCTCTTGTTACATTAGTATTTTGCCAGGAACCCTGCTGTTCTAATTTTGTGGATGAGAGATTTGTGCGT
Source organism: Ochotona curzoniae (assembly GCF_017591425.1). Taxonomy (NCBI): domain Eukaryota; kingdom Metazoa; phylum Chordata; class Mammalia; order Lagomorpha; family Ochotonidae; genus Ochotona; species Ochotona curzoniae. The sequence continues at coordinate 4,578,062 of NW_024467087.1, forward strand.
AGGATGATAAAGTACTGATATTCAGTTCCAATGAAAGACAGAGAGGTTGAGAAATTATAGTGGGCAGAAACATTTCCCTTCTCAAAGATGTCTGTGACATAATGCCTAGAATTTGTGAATATATGGCATGGCCAGGGAAAATGAAGGTGACATATGGAATTAAGGTCATCAACCAATCAAACATGAGATAAAGAAGTTACCCAGGATTATGTGGCAAGCCCAATTTAAAGGAAATATCTCTTATAAGAGGTACAATTTCAAACTTTGCTGGGTTTGAAGATAAAGGAATCACAAGCCAGGGAATTCAGATGGCCTCTAGGAGCTGGAAAAGTCAAAGAAAAGGATTTCCTCCTAAATCCTTCGGAAGGAATGCAGCCCTGCTAACACCTTCATCTTAGGCCAGTGGCACTCATTTTGTACTCCTGCACCAGAACAGTAAAATAATAGGTATTTGTTGTTTAAAGCAGCTCCATTCCAATAATTTGAAGCAAAATAGTAAGAAACTGTCATAGAAATGAAGTCCAAATATTTAGGGATGTTACCTTTGTCTAAAGCAGAATGTGTAATTGGAAAATAGAATCATAGAAATAAAATATTTTTTATCAAAAATGAGAAAACTGTGAGACTCCCAAAACTATCATTTTTTTATTGGTTTTGAAAATAATTATTTGACCTTCTAGTCTACTACATGGTAAGTGCAGTAATACCACTACAAATGGGGAATGCAAAATAGACATCTGAAAGATGAGCATTAAACACTCTATTGGCTAACCCAGATACAGAAAAAGATACTGCATGCATATTAATATTCAGTGGGATAAAGCTTCTAAAAGAGTGCAAACTCCCCAGAAGCAAGGTCCACTGACCATTCTACCCACTGAAATATTCATCTTCCGTGCACAGTGGTGCATGTAGATTTTAGTTTTTGTTTTTCAGGTTGTATTTGACAATGGTACAGAATTATCTGCCTTTAACAGCTTTGGTAATTGAAATAGCACAAACTACTTATAGAATTTTACATTTCTATAGACATATAATAGCTGAAGTCCTCCAGGGGATACAATTTCCCATGAAAATGCATATAAATGTGTGGTACCATATTACAACAGAATTGTTACAAATATCATAGAATTCAAATTGATTTGGAGACTTAAAATTTCAAGTTGCTTTTGCTGAGATGTTTAAAATGCAACAATCAACCATACCTCACATTTACTCATTTTCTATAATAAAATATTTTCACAATTTAGATATTCTTGATTACATTAGCTTCTGATTACTGAGAAAACAAATTGCCACAAAAATTGTGGTTTAAAGCAAAGTATGCTTATCATTTTACAGTCCTTGTGGAGGAGATAACAGTGCTTATGTATCTATTTTTCGGTTGCTAGAAGCTAGCTGCTGGTTTACTCTTCAAATGTTCACAGTGGCTGGGGCTGGGCTAAGGTTAGAGCCTGAAGACAACAGTTCAATCCAGGGCTGTCCTGTTGGTGGCAATAGCCCAGTCACCTGCGTTGCTTCCATTGCCTCCCAGGATTTGCACTGGCAGGAATATGCAGTGAAGCATTACAGGCAGGAGTGGAATTCAGACTCTTTGATGTAAGAAGAAGGTATCTTACACATTAGCCTAATAGCTTAGCATCCTCTACTTGAATCCATTCTTTTAAAAGAATAAGTATTATATATATAATGTGTCTGTGACCTCTGGGAAAGTGATTCTTACTATAGTCAACTAGCCTGCACAGTCTGTAAGTTATGAAAAGTGATGTTTTCCCTGGTATCAGTACAATGCATTGATCACTTTCCCTTTTGCTTACCAAAAGTGAGAGTTCCTGAGGCTCAGGAGAGATCTGCTAAAGCCAGCCATGCTATGGACCCCACTATTTTAGAACTTTCAGAGAATGAAAACTTCTCCTCCTACTATGAGATATCTCCAAAATAGAAAAAACCCATATTGACCCATAAGCTGACTTGACCAGTTGACCTGATAGGAAGCATGGGGCTGAAAGGAGAATTCAAACAGAACTCTTATGGACACAAGATGATCCACATATCAAATTCTTAATTCCTGTGAAGGTAAAAATGTGACATCATTTAGACTTAAGAACATTCAGGATGTATTGTGTTAAGATGAGATCATTATTAATCCAATACTGCTCATGTGCAAAAAGAATATATGGACATGTTAAGACATGGATAGATAAAGAAAATGAATACTATGTAATAGCAGAGGCAAAGACTAGAATAATGCAATTGGAAGCTCAGAAATACCAAAGATTGATGGCCATCACTACCAGAAGTCTAAGAAGAAGCAGGGAAAAATTCAGTTTTCCAGGTTTTTAAAGGGTCATTGCCCTGTCAACACTGTGACTTTGCTTTTTTAAACTCTAGAACTGTAAAACAACAAAATGCTGTGTGTTAAGCTAACTAACATATACTTTCCACAAAAGCCAAAAACAATTAGCGTGTGGACCCAAACCGGAATACCAGCTGTTTAGTTCTTTAACAAGGGCAAATTCTAACAGGTTTTTCAATTGTAGCTACCTATGCCTTACCTTTCCTTGCAGGGATTGAGATTGAGATAAAGAATCTTGAATTTCCTGGAAATACTGAATCATTTACTTATCCTTCATGTTTCATTGTTTATCATGTGTGAATTCAGCCGCCCAACAGATCTATGACCTTTTAAGGAAGGATTTTTAGACTGCTAAAAAGTTCTAGTTGTTTCTTGGTAAAGCTACTTCTTTTTCCTTTAGTGATTCTCTTATGAATTAACTATAGGCCAATATGAAGGGCATTGCATTTTCTCAAGTCCCTTAATTTGTTGACTAACATTTCTGTAAAAAGCCTTTGAAATATTACAAGCATTCCTGTAATTAAATTTTTTCCTAAGGCTAAAATACATATTAAATCAAAAATGAACTTCTGTTCTTTATGTTTTTTAATTAGGCTCAGTGGGCCAATCTAGTCTCATTGAATAGACAAGGTTATGTCATTTGCATCAGAATATAATATACCTTTCCTGTGACACTAAAATGTCCAAAATATGTCATAAATTTATGGAATATAACACTCCTTTTGATTATTAATTGTAAATCTGTACTCAGAAATACATTTACATTTCAAACATAAACAGAAATAATCTTTCCTTTCTTCTTGGAATAGTTTTGTTTGGTTCTGTAATGAAATTTTAGTGAAACGTCTTTCTAGACTCAGATATCATATTTGGTAGAGCCTGTGAAAGCTTTTTCTGAATTAATGTAATGATGCCTTTAGTACCTGTGAAGGTCTACTACTGTAACATATTCCATTTGTCTGGTTTGCTGCCCAAGAGACCAAGATTATCATAATACCTGTAAACTGGAAGCCTGTGTATCAGCTCACAATCTAATTATTAATTTCCTAATGTAATCACTGTTTCCAGATTAAAATAATGACTGTGGAATATCAGGGGGGAACAGCATTTCGGTAATTGGATCTGTAATTTTCAGACTCACAGAAGTTTTTGTTAGAGCTACAAATTGGTAATACACTTTTAGGGTACTATAGATAGCTTGAAACAATGGAATGATCAAAATACAGAATGCAATTCACCTGAAGATAAAGATTTTAAGACTACCAATAAGTGACATTTGCAAAAAGGAGAAAATATTGGCAAATGGAAGTGTGAAGTATAGCCAGTGAGTAAAAGGAAATAGTGTCATGTCGGGAAGTATATAAATTTTCTCAAGAAGAAAAGACTAATAAGTCATGTAAACACATGCTGAGAGATCTAATTATATGATGGAAAAAAGTTTCCAATATCTTTTACAGCATATATATATATATATATTTTAAAATTTCTGCACTGGACAAGAAACACTTCAATGAGCACAGAAACCAGATTGGCCTGATTTTAAGATGAACAGAAAGGAAGCAGTCCAATACATACAGAGTTCGGAAGTGATAATCTGTACTTTTTACGAGAAAATTCTGGATAAACTGAAAATCATCAACTTTTCTTGGATTTTACTAGGGAAATTAGATTTCAGGGCAAACCACTATCTAGAAATGTTGATAGGTACAGTCCAGAAACAGAGATCTGTGCAGCCATAAAGAAAGCTTAAAAATGAGCATTTATTATTATTGGAGGCTCAAGATGGACTCAAATGAAACGCAAAGATACTGGAGGAACCCCCATATCAATGGGGTTTGCATTCTGAAAACCTGTTTCTGAGAGTAAGTCTCTGAGAATGATCCTCTTCTGTTTATGGTTAGGGGCAAGGGAAACAGTTCTTTAAAAATGCCTCCAGTGTTTCTCCATAACCAATACTTTTCCTCCGGAGAACAGAATTTGCCAGAGTTTTTCTTGTCCTTTGCCTCTCCATATTTTGTCTCACATAATCGTGTGAGCTAAGAAATACTTGTGAAGGTCACACTCTGAGAACAGAGGTCCACTTAATGTCTGAATTCCCTTATCATTATTAATATGGTATCCTTCATGACTCTTGCTTTTTAACATATTTATTTGAAAGTCAGAATTACCGGAAGAAGCAGACACAAAGAAACAAAATCTTCCCTCTGCTAGTCCACTCCCTAGTTAGCCACCAGAAGATTCTTCCTTGTCTCCTTTGTGCATGGCAGGGTCCCAAGCGTGTTGGCCATCTGCTGCTTTCTCAGGCCATTTAGTAGGGGTTCCTAATCAGATGTCGAACAGCTAGGACCTGAACTGACACCCGTATGGGATGCAATGTCATTAGTGGCAGCACTACCCACTATGTTACAACACTGGTCCCAACTCTTCTACTTTTAAACTATCTTTATCTTCATGTGTAAATTGGGTTTTATATAGATGAGATAAAACTGGGGATTTTAAACAGAAATACACTGTGATAATATCTATCCTTGACTGATTGCTGTTTTAGCTCTTTTCTTTTAAACTTCTTACTGCGCGAGCAATTAGTGCAGCAGTTAAGTGGCAGTTTGGGACACTAGCATCCTATATTAGAGGGCCTTGCTTGAGAGCCAGCTGCTCTGCTTCTACTCCAGCTTCCTACTAACGTGCATCCTGGGAATTCAGCAGATGCCAGCTCAAGGACTTGGATCCTGCTCCTGTGCGGGAGATTGAATTTCAGGCTTCTGACTTTGGCATGGTCCAGCTCTGGCTGTTATGGGCATTTGGGGAATATACCAGCATATGTCAAATCTCTTTCTTTCTACCTTGTAAATAAAATAAATATAAATAAAGTTAGGAATGATTATTTATATATTTAGTTTAAATCTACAACTTTCATAACTTGCATGTTATCTACTTTTTTCTATTACAGCTTTTAGTATGTTTATTACAATTAGTTTGAATTTCCTGTCCTACAATTCTACCTGTGTCTTTCTATGTGTGGTTCTGACAGCCTCCTTTGTTTGCACACACCCTATTTCTTGCATTTTGATATGTATTATAATTTTGTGTTAAACAGTTATGTATTAGAAAATAAGAACTGAGATAAATAATATTCTAGTGAATGTTTATGTTCATGTGCTAGGGATTGAGTTGTGTTTAACATTTGCAATAGATGAAAGTGCCAGAGACTTCCAGTTATTCTAATGTTATTGCTTTTGTCTGCCCTGTTGGATTGGATCATGTTTTTCTACTCCTCCTCAAAAATCTGCATCTCACAGGGGTCCTGACTGTTCTTCTGCAACACTTTGTTGTTACACTAAATCCCTGTCATGTTCATATGCTGTAGCATAGGGTAGACTTTCCTCCTTGCTTTAAGGCTGGATGAGATATTATATTGCACGTCTGTATTCCATTTTCTTTACTAATACATATGCTGATAAACATTTGGTTGTTTAGCCCTCTTGGCTGTTGTGAGTCATGGTGCAATGAACATATACTGGCCCATTGCCCATTATTAAATCAAGTTTTTCTGTTGCTTTGCAGAATATATTTTTAAGATTTACTTATTTTTATGGAGAGTCAGATATGCAGAGAGGAGGAGAGACAGAGGAAGATCTCCCTTGTGCTGATTCACTCCCCAAGTGGCCGCTGAGCTGATCCGAAGCCAGGAGCCAGGGGCTTCTTCCTTGTTTCCCATAGGGATGCAGGGGCCCAAGGCTTTGGATTGTCCTTGACTGCTTTCCCAAGCCACAAACAGGGTGCTGCATGGCAAGTGAGGCTGCCAGGACACTAACCAGAGCCCATATTGGATCTAGGTGCTTGCAAGACAAGAACTTCAGCTGGTAGGCTACCGCACTGGGCCCTTACAGAAGATTCTTAAATATTTCAGGTGTTGCATCTTTACTCGGAAACATTTAATATGTATGGTTTTAAAATTATATAGTCTTACTAAATGTGCTTATTAGTTCAATTATTTTGTATTATCTTACCTTTTTCAGATATAAATCATATCACCTGCAAACAGGAAGCTTTACTTCTTTCCTTAGATATATTTACATTATTTTCTCTGCCTAATTGCTCTAAAAGGTACTTCTATTTTCTATTTATTTTGAAAGTTTTTAAATTTAAGGTTTATTTATTTATTTATTTATTTATTTATTTATTTATTTATTTCAAAGGCAGACTTTGAATAAAGGAAAAGTGAAGTGCCAGGTACGTTCCCAAATGGCCCTAATAGCTAGGGATGCGTCAGGCTGAAGCCAGGAAGCTGAAACTCTCTCCAGATCTCCCACGTGGATGCAGAGACCCAGGCACTTGAGTCATCTTTTGCTGCCTTCCCAGGCACATTAGTGGGAAACTGGATCAGAACTGGGATAATTGGACCAAGAACCAGTGCCTATGGGATGCTGAAGGTATAGGTGTTAGCTTAATCCTGTAAATCACAAGGCCAACACCAAATGATACTTCTAATAAAAGCTATGTTGAATGGAAAAGACCAAGATATCCCTGTCTTGTTCACGATTTTGGAGAAAAAGTTTGTATTTTTTCACCATTCATCAAAATTTCAGCCTGAGTTTTTATTATGTTCACCGAATTTCATTCTCTGTCTAGTTTGTTACTAGGATGTTGAATGCTACCAAATGTTTTCTTTAGAAAAAAAATATGTTGAGATAATCATATAATCTTTATCTTGTGTCCTGTGGTATATCATTTTGGTTACGTTTTGTAGGTTCAACCATTATTCTATTACAACCTGGAATGTTTCTAACTTGGTCATAGGGTGTGATATTTTTATGTGCTAACTTGTTTGTGTAGTATTTTGCTGAAAATCTTTTTCATTGTATTCAGCAGGGATAGGGAACTCTGTTTTACATTTATTTTTAACGTACTGTTAATTTAGAAGGGAGAGTTGAGAATGAGAGAGAGAGAGAGAGATCCAGAGAGATCATCCATCCACAGGTTAGCTCTCCAGATGTCTGCAATGACGAGAGCTTGTCAGAAACCAGGAGCTTATTCCAGATCTCCCTCGTGGATCCAGGGATATGAACACTTGAACCATCTTCTGCTGCTTTCTCACATGCATCATTAGGAAGATGGATTGGAAATGGAGCAGCTGGGACGCTGGCACTGTGGCAGAGTGGGTAAAGCCTCTGACATGAAGATGCAACCCCTCTGTTTTGGCAAACTTTGTTTTACCAGTCTGATTTGGGAGTAAAACTAAGTTAAAATATGACTCTGAAAATATTTTTCTTTCAGCCTTTTGGGTGAATTTTAGAGGGAATGATATTTTTTCTTTAAATATGTGATAAAACTAACTACTGGATCCATTTATTTCCATCAATCAGCTTTAATTTTTTGTCTTTAGAAGATTATTTATTCATTATTAAGTCTTGATGGATTGTATATATTTAGTAATTTATTTATTTGTCCTAGGTTTTCCAATTGATGGGACATTCTTGTTCATAGTATGCTCATAATAGTTTTTTTTAGTTTTACTGCACTAATCGTAATGTCAATTTGTTTTTCATCTTCTGTTTCATTGTAAATATAGCTACGGTTTAGTCAATTTTTTTGATTATTCAAAGCTGTGACTCTTAGCTTTGTAGACATTTTCCACTTTTTCTGTTTTGTCTTTTTTATTATTTTTACTATTTCTAGAGACTTAACACTAGGATTACACTGAGGATATAAACTGCCCCCATGTGTTGCCACAAGCTACTATCCCTCCAATCCCCTGCACATTGTCACCTGGCCCCTGCTGAGAAATAATTTGAAGAGTCAGTTATTGCTACAAACTGATTTTATGATTTTACTTCATAATTGCTATAAACAATTTTATAAATCTTCAGAGTTAGAAATGTTTCTCTCCCAGATCCCAGAAAGAATCAATCTCATTGACACTTGGGTTTTTGACTTTTCAACTCTGTAACTGTGAGACAATGTGCTTCTCTTTTTTAAGTCACATAGTTTGTGATACTTTCTTATGCTAGCTCTAGAAAACCATTGTAGCATCTTAAATACATTTCAAATCATTGCATGTTCCTGAGAAGATGAATGGAAAAATTCCTACAGATTTCTGAAATTTTGAATATGGCAACTTAAATCCAGTTGTGTGTTTGCACTTAAGACTACATTTGAAACCAGTAGTGTTTGAAACATTATGAGGTTGAATTAAAATGTATTAGAATACATTGTCTTGAGGTTCAAATGTAACAAGATTATGTATACTGTGTATGAATAGATTAAATGTCACATTTTTTCTTTTATTATTATTATCATTTTAGTTTCATAGGCTCCTGGGATTTTCCTTATCCCAGCCCCAATTCCCCCCTCCCCTTGCCCACCTAATTCCTCTATATCATTACTAAAGTATAGTTCTTCATATACAGTCATATGTCCATGGTCGCGGGCATGGACAATGGCAGAGAGTCCAGCATCCTATTGTCAAGATATAGTAAACAGTTTCATTGTAAGTCCATCTTTGTCTGGAAGTAGAGATGCATATAACATTGTATCCTCACATCTGGATATGTTAGTCTCCATTTCACACGTACTGTACATCCCCCCAAATGAGAAGTCACAATACAAAATCAGCAATAGGGAGAAAAATAGAAATTTACAATGCCATGAAGTTAAATGACATGTTAGTAGATATGATAATCTCCATTACACAGGTGATTTTGTTCTGTGGCTTTTCATTTGAGCGTCACATTTTTTAGACAAAAGATTTATTTATTTTCACTGGAAAGGCAAAGTTACAAAAAGAGATGGATAGAGAGATCTTCCATCTTCTGGTTCACTCCCCAATTGGCTGCAATAGCTAGTGCTGAGCCAATCTAAAGCCAGGAGCCAGAAGCTTCTTCCAGGTCTCTCACAAGGGTCCAGGTACCCAAGGACTTGGGCCAGCCTCTACTGCTTTCCCAGGCTATAAACAGGGAGCTGGATCAAAACTTGAGTAGCCAAGATTCGAACAGGTGTCCGCTCCCATATAGGATACCTGCACTTGCAGACTGAATTGAATAGTTAATACAAAATTTCTTTGAAAGAAATGTGCAGTGTTTGTATGAGAGAAATGAAGAGAGAGAAACAGAGAAAGAGAGAACAGTGAAAGAAAGGGGATGGAGGAGGATATGAAAGAGGAGGAAAGGAACCATACAAATAACTGGAACATAGATGAAATGCAAGCCAAATTCTGATGTCAGGGTGATCTTACAGAACCATTACATAATACTCTCTGTTCCTATTTAGAGGCCTATAAAAAGTTAAAAAACAAAGGTTTGATGTGACATTATATAACAATTGAAAATCCATAAACATTATGACCTAAACAAATCTACTCAGAGAAATTTCTACACATATCCAAAAATGGGTTTAATCAGACATGTTAACTTTGACAAGTTTTTATAAATGTCAATACTGGAAAGAAATTCAAAGGCCTTCAGCTAAGAAGTGAATCAGATATACATATTTTCCTCATAAAATAGAATCTATGCAGTTGCAAAAACAAATTAATTGTATAGCTTATATATCAAACTTATTTTTTTAAAGCATAATGCTGAGTAAAATGAACCATACGTTCAAAAATGCAGTTACATCACAATATTATTTCTGCAAAATTTTTACTTGCCAAAAAATACTAAATGTGCTTTAAAATCTGTACATACATGTGATATAATTATAAAGACCTGAATGGAAATGATGAATACCAAGTCTGGGATAGAGGTTAGTTGGATGTTGGAATGATTGAAGAAATACATAGGGATTTCACCCATATTCAATATATATTATTTTTAAGATTTATTTCATTTTTGCTGGGAAGGCGGATATACAGAGGAGGAGAGAGAGGAAGATCTTCCGTCCCATGTTTCACTCCTCAAGTGAGCACAACAGCCAGAGCTGCACTGATCCTGAGCCAGCAGCAAGCAACTTCTTCTGGGTCTCCCACGTGGGTGCAGGATCCCAAGGCTTTGGACTGTCCATGACTACTTTCCCATGTCACAAGTAAGCAGCTGGATGGGATGCAGGGCTGGGATTAGTTTGGGTACCCATTTGGGATCCCGGAGCATATAAGGTGAGGACTTTAGTTGCTAGGCCACACTTTCATGCCCAACATGCTCTGTTTCTTAAACTACATGATCATTACATGGATGTTTGTAACATTATTTTGGTTAAATATGTATATAGATGTGTATACATGTATGTCTGTTTATATATGTATGTACACGAGTGTATATGTATATATGTACATATATGCGAATTATTTTATAACGAATGCTGAAAAATTCATGATAATAAAGTGATACAGGAAACCAGAGCAACATTTTATTTATTTATTTATTTATTTTTCATGTTATTCAGCCAGGATGTCTCAGTGACGTTTGAGCCCTGATTTTCCGTCTAACAGGCGTGATCACAGTGCTGATGCAGGTCAGAGAGGGAATCAAGCAGTTATGTGCATGGGTCCTCGGAGAGACAATGTCTTGCCAGTACTCAGCTGAGTATGGGACTGGAATGCCAAGAATTCCCAGTAAAGGAAATTCTACTATAATAGTGATATCAACACATTTTCAGTTATTAAGGAGATGTCTGATTCTCCCTGTTCCACCTCAAGTATGTAACCTGCTGGAGGCGATGATGTAAAGGTGTTAAACAAAATAATGCAAACAAAGGCTTTGGAGGCTGACTCCAAATTTTCCTCTATCACTTACCTGAAGAAATAAGCAAGATCTAGGACGGCCAATTGTTTGTTTTAACAATTTCAGCATTCATATCTGTAAAATGAAACACAGGATATCTGTATATATTTATAATACCTAGTTTAGTATTCAAGAAATATATATGTATATAAAAATAAGTGAGTAGTCACAGCGATTTGCATACATATGCCTATGTATATGCACATATCTTTATAAAATAATAGGTACTCAAGGGATGCTAGTTTCCTTTTTTTCCTATACACTAAGGTATTTCATACAGCACGAATTTTCAAAAGAAGATCCATCCATTATTAACTTTCATTAACATACATTTGCAGATCCATTTTGACAATGCTATTGTTACAATGACCTGGGACAGCTTTAAAAATTTAAATGTCTTTCAAAATTTTAAACTTTTTTTTTTTTACTGGTTTCTATAATACATTCTTGTAGGAAATTCATCCTTCCTCCTTCCCTTCCTCCCTCCCATTTTTCTTTCCCAACATTTTTCCCTCATACCATCACAATAACATAGCCCCTTAATACAAGTTATAAGCTTAACTTTAGTATATCATAACATGATAAGCACAGGCAAAGATAGAAAACCTAGTATCATAATATGGAGGTTATTTATAAGTTTAATAGGGAGTCCTACTTATATTCAGAAGTAGGAATGCATATTTCATAGTACCTTTACTTCCAGACATGCTAGCCTCCCTTGTATAGTTTATGTTTATGAATATATATGCATATGTATATGTGCATGTATGTGTGTTGTAATTGCAAATATTTTGATATAATGCAAGTTTTCTCGTATTAGTATGTGCTTTTTACTCTTTATACTCATAAATTGTTGAAGAAATCAAGTTTTTATAGCAGTTGCATTGAATAAAACAAAGAAGTTACTTTTTCATGGTCTCCTGAAACCATAGGTTGTGACCATAGGCAACCCTTAAATTCCTTTGCAAACGAACTGGCAATTTGATTGCAAAATGAATTCTAAGGATTGATGTTTGCAGTGTCCTGTGTTGCAGTGCCCTGTGGTTTTCCACAGCAAGTGTTGGTAAATCCTAGTCGCAGAATAAGCTGAGATATTGGTAGTGAGTCCTTGGCTAGAATCTAAGGGACTTGAACAATAACAAGGACCACAATTTGCATTATAGCTCCTGAGAAAAATGTCTACCATTCCAAATTTCAGTGACTAATGCTAATCAGAGAGCTCAAACTTCTCATAAACTCATGAACTTGTGAGCCCTAGAGAATCTCATGGCATGTTTTTGGAAAATTATAGGGCAATAGTAATGCAAATTGTAAACAAATTCTAAGCAACTCAATTATGTCTCTTACAACCAAGTTAACATATTCCTTTGGGATAAGGAGCCACAGCTTTATAACTTTCTTCAAAGGTCCATTCGTGTTACAGGGCAGCAAGTTGAAATCTTGGAATAAAACACAGAGCAAATTAATTATTTGATATGGGAAGATTGCATGGAAATACAAAGTATCTGATATTTTATTCTGTACTTCATGTTCATTTTCTAAAATTGTGCATATCTGTGGGGGGAACATGTGGGTGGTAGAAATTTTTGGCACCCTCTTCTATTGCTTTCTGACTACTATGAAATAAAGCTAGACATTAAAAACAAACAGTTGAAATTTATAGAAAAATTCAACCATTTTGGAAATTGAAAAATGTTCTTCTAAATAACACTAGGTCAAAGTGAAACTCCAAGCTACAATTAGAGACTAAATTATGCTGACAATGAGAGCTATGCCTTTCAAAAATGTATGCGTTGTGGTTAAAGTGTAATTTAGAAGAGTCAGAGCATTTTATTTGTGTTAATAAATTCAAATAACAAAAGTAACAATTCAACTAACAGAAAAAATAAATTGAAGCAAAATAAGAGGAATGCAAAAGTAAAGCACTCATTCATTCTGTGAAAATTGGTTGAGTGCCTAAGCATTTGAGACACTGTGCTATATACTAGAACAGTAAATACAATTAGGTTCTGCATTCATGAAACTATATTGTGAAGAGAGACAGAAAACTGACATGGAAACAATGTGAGCAGATGGGAAGTGCTATAAATTACAATAGCATTGAATAAAAGATAAAACATTCAAAAGCATTTATTTGGATAGTTAGGGCTCTCTGGTCCACTGGTTTACTTCCAAATGCTCAAAATGGCCAGGACTGAGTTGGCTGGAACTAGGTGTGGTAAACTCAATCCAGGTCTCTCACACACGTAATGGGAACCCAGCTACTTGAGCCATCATCATTACCTCTCAGGGTTCAAATGATTAAGAGGCTGGAGTAAGGATTCAGAGCTAGGAATCACAATTTAGCATTGTCACATGGAATATAGACATGCTACTCTGTGTGTTACTTGTTAGGCCTAATAGCCACACAGAGAAGGCATTTTATTTTCAGTGTGACCTCCATCACTCCCTAGCAAAATCTTTAAGAATCAGAGTGCAACATTTGTTATGTTTTTTGTTTTTCTACCTCTTTGGTCATGGAAAGGCTATTCAGATGGAAGCCTCAACCAGCCAGTATCTATGAGTGACTACAATGACCATGTTTTCCTACCAACTCATGGAATTTATGCACCAGGCATGAGAAATGAAATTTATTGTCTTAAGCCATGGGGATTTTCATGCTATTTGTTACTGTAGTAAACCTGAGCCTATCTAATTTTTAAAATAATCTAATTGGAAATGTTAAATAGAAAGTGGTTACATGGTATGCTGGAAGAAAAATAAGTGATTATTTGTACATATATGTCATTTAAAGACTTGGAAATTATCGAGATCACTGAAGGAATGAATCTAGAGGAGATCAGAATTGAGCCCTGGGGTCTACCAAAGGTAAAAGACAAACAAGAAGGGTCAAGCAACAAGCTAGAGACAGAATTATTCAATGCTAGAACTAAAGATGCTAGTAGATCATAGAAGAGGTAATTGATTGTCATATGTAGATGTTATAGATAGATATGCACATGTGGTATGAGAAAAATGGATCTTCCATCAGCTTGCTTACACCCCAAGTGTCCAAAACATCTAGTGCTGGGCCAGACTTAAAGATATGAGCCTGCAAGTCCATTTAATTCTTCCATGTGGCAGACAGGATCCTAAGTACTTAACCCATAATCTGCTGCCTTCAGAATATTGGAGGAGCTGGAACTAAAAGCAGGCACTCTGCAATGTAAAGTGGACATGCTGAGCAGCTCTTAACTTCTGTGCTAAATATCTGCCCCTGAATTTTTATTAAATAAGTGTTTTCATAATTTTTGTTGGCGCTTTACAAATCGCCTCTCGTATGTTTTTTGCTATTGTCATTTGTTTTTTCAAACATCTTTTATTTTCAGAATAATTTGCAAAGGAGGAATGAAAATCAAGGTTTTATATGATATGAAAGGTGTTGTAAATTAAAAAAAGAGGGTGCATCTGTGACACATTTGTGTCACCAAAAAAATTGGAGCTTTTCATATGCAACTACCTGTATGTAGTAGGCATATTTTTCAAAATAAGGAGTGTTGATTATCAAAATTAGATTCTATTGTGGAGGCCAAGCTGAATATTTATTCACTATCTGTGAAGTGTGGTAAACTAGTAGGCTTAATGGAACACAGTGAAGCCAAAACTGAGAGTATTTATTCACTTGTGTTTCTAGTTATCCCTTTCTTCTTTCAGCTAAATCATATTAAACCTCTGCCTGTGTCTACAGCTAGAAATCAAAACAGAGATCGAGATTTAATGTGCATTTCTTTGGAAACATCTTTTCCCAGGAAGCCATCTTTTTAATTTTGGCTTTGTTTTTATTTTAAACAAATCAGAGAGTTGAAAATGTGATTTATTATTTTACAGCTTGTAGGTGTTATGTGACTAGGTGCATAAGTCTTGAGAGCTTTGCAAAATGAAATCCATAGGTGAATTAGAGGCGGATTAAACTCAGTTTTGATAATTTTTGGAGCAGCACACAATCATTGATAGGAGACACATTAGACTACATTAATTGAAGGATGAACTGAGCTCAACCAGGTATCTAAGAGAGACACCTCCTTTAATAGATTCTAGCGTGGAGATAATATGGTCAAGCAGAGATTTAGATGTCATTACTTTCGTTGGGCATTAGGAAGAAGAAAATTCATATTCCATTAAAACTAGAAAAATCGTTATGAATTACAGGACATATATTAATTCACTTGATGCTATTTCCCATCAGTTTATTTTGTTAAATACTGAGAACTGATAGATGGGAATGCAGAATTTGAGATCACATTGTTTTTGAAAGACTGATCCTTTAGAAAGTATCCTGATGTTTCAGAATCCAGTGAAAGAGGCAGACAACATTATCAAAGTGCTATTGGACCTAAGCAAGATGCTGCTGAGACTGTGCCATGGTCATATTATTAATATGAGCTCTGGTGTTTTCCTTGTAATCTGGAGTGGAGGTGGATATGCCAACAAGTTTTATGCACCTAACCTCCTATAACTTCCTCTGGATTGCTTATTGAATGGGTCTACTCTACATGAAGAACAGGCCCTGAGACATTAAAAAAAAAAAAGTGATCGAACCATTTGAGAAGGAGTTAGGAAGTTAGGGTGACTTTGATCTCTGTTATCAGGACAAGTAATGAGATTCTTGTCAGGATAGCCCGTAGAGGAGAAATGATACAACTCAAACTACTTTACTGCTTTATTACCATCAGGAATGGTGGAAAGAAAAGAAGACAGCATTAGGAATTCATTTCATTCAACTCTTTCTTTCATTTGGTTAACTATCCGATTTGTATATCCTTATGATGGAATGATAGTAAATCATATTTTTATAAGATTTATTAATTATACTTGGAAGTTTGAATTAGAGAAAGAGAGAGAGAAAGAGACAAAGATCACTCCCAAATGGTCAAAATGGCCAGAACTGGGAAGACCCAAAGCTGGATCTAGGAACTTCTACTGGGACTTCTTGGGCAAGGACTTAAGCCAACCCCAACTGCTTTCCCAAGCCATAGTCAGGGAACTGGACTATGGAACAGCCAGTAGTCAAATCAGCAACCAAATGAGATGCTGGCACTGGAGGAGGAGGATTAGCTTGCACCAACACCTGCGAATCATGTCTCTAAAGAATATGTAAGGCCAAAAATAGTCTTTGATATAATTTGAAATGTTAAAAAAAATTAGTGGGTTGTGATCATGTCATAGTGGATAAAATCATCACCTGTGACACACTGTAGCAGTGTTGGTTTGTGATTGAAATGGCGATGCCAATTCCAACTCCACAAATGGTTTGGGAAAATCAGTGGAGGATGGTTTGAGTGACGGTGGTTGAGTTCCTGCCACTCAGGTGAGAGAATCAGATGAATTTCTTGCCCTGATCTTGGCCCGGCCCAGTGATGGCCAGCACAGTATCTGGAGAGGGAAACAAAAGATAGAAGATTCTCTCTCTCTCTCCCCCTTTTTTCCAAATAAAATAAGCAAAAAAAATTTTTTTTGAACAAAATATATGAGCCCATGCAGGAGGAAAAGCCCTTATAAGGAGTTATAGAAAATGATCGAATTTCACAGATAATACTTTTTGTTTCTTCTTTTTTGTATTGGTATCTTTTTCCTTTTTTTTTTCTTTGCAATTAGGAAAATCAGACACTATTTTTAAAATGTCATTTCTCTTCCTGTGCTGAAACTGTAGGGCTCATTTCCAGGAACACTTGAAGCTACACAAGTAAGAAGTAAGTAAAGGGAGCGTGTAAGTGGTGGCGGGTGGGGGTGTATTATCATTTCCACATTTGCTTTCTGCTGAGTTGTTTTGGCAGCTCAATTTTAATTACTCAAGCTGATAGGTTTCATTTTAACCTATAACCTTGTGTAAACAGAGAACCAAGAAGGACAAGTAAATGGAAGGACAAAGTATAGGGTTGGCTAGAAATTCCATTATAATAAAGAATTAGAGAGACAATGTGGTCATTGGAATAGATAGGAAAAGCAAGTAGAGCAAAGGAATTCTTCTGAATCCGTTCGTAAAAATCTTAATAACAAACCCAAAAATCAGCTACTTTAGGTCCTTTTTTGTTGTTGTTGCTGCATTGTTGCAATAAAAAAAGAAGAAATAAGGACAACAAGTAAAGCTAAGAAATGAAGAATCTTCCATCAGCTCATCACAGCATCCCCCATGTTACAAGCATGTTTTGGTTATTCTTTTTCAATTTTTAAACCTAAATGTGGATGGTTTAGAGTAAAAAAAAATAAAATAAGAGGTTTTCAGAGTCCCTGGTAAAAAAATTCAAGAATGCAAAACCTAAGTAATTATTTCCATGAAGCTTTTGGTTTTCAAGTTGCAAACGACGTCCTTAAAATTTAAAGATGTATATACTCTTGAACAATTCTTGTGCCTGCCCTTGAATCAGTACAATTTTAAGAAGGAAAGAAAATAAAATGTTGACAATATAATAAGTGTTCTTTCCTCAACCATCACCATATTCTAGTACATTTTTATATTATGCTATCATTAACTGAAGCCTATGCATGTAATCATCTCATTTTAGAGGCAGAAGTTATCTTAGAAATATAATAAAATGCAAGAACCTCAACTTACAGATTAGAAAATCAAAGCTGAGGGTATGAAGAGAGTGCCAAGCCTAAGACTAATCTCAGTGCAATGGGGATACTTGGCTTTTATTAGAATTATCATTGGAGACAAAATGAGTCCAAAAAATATTTTAGTTTAAAAAAATTTTGGAGGCAGATGTTTATACTGGTTGCTAAGATACTGGGTAAGGTGCCTATATCTCAAATTGGAGCAACTGGTTCAATATTTGGCTCTGAATCCTAGCCCCAGCTTCTTGCTAATGCTGACTACGGGAGGGAGCAGTGATGGCTCAAGTAATTCAGTTTTTCTCATATGCCTGGAGTATCTGGACTGCATCTTCAGATCCCAGCTGCAGCCCAGCCCAGCTCCTTCCATTACAAGAATTCTGTGAGTGAGCTAGTAGACGAGCTCTCTATCTCAAATAAATAAATTCAAATTAAGAAGAAAAAAGTTAAAACTGACTCTGTGCTGTGAAAAATCCTTCCCCAGCATTCTTGCATGGGTATCAGGAAACTTCTGCTAGATAAGACTAAAAGATTACACAAAGTCAAACATGTTGTTTGTGAAAATGCATAAGAGTTTAGCAGGCAAAAAGAGATATACTGTCTCTTTAAAATGCTCTATTCAGCAAATAAGAACATCAACATATTAAGTATTGAGTTTCACATTTCTTTTTTTTTTTTAAAGATTTATTTTTATTATTTTTTCATTGGAAAGGCGGATATACAGAGAGGAGGAGAGACAGAGAGAAGATCTTCCGTCCGATGATTCACTCCCCAAGTGAGCGCAACAGGCCGATGCTAAGCCGATCCGAAGCCAGGAGCCTCTTCCGGGTCTCCCACGCGGGTGCAGGGTCCCAAAGCTTTGGGCTGTCCTCGACTGCTTTCCCAGGCCACAAGCAGGGAGCTGGAAGGGAAGCGGGGCTGCCGGGATTAGAACCGGCGCCCATATGGGATCCCGGGCGTGCAAGGCGAGGACCTTTAACCACTTGCGCCACCGCGCCGGGCCCGAGTTTCACATTTCTTAAATATGTTATGGGTCCAGTGCTATGGCATCAGCATCCAATATGGACACTGGTTTGTATACTGCCTGCTCCATTTCTGAACCAGCTCCCTGATAATGGCCTACAGGGCAGTGGAAGACGGTCCAAATACTTGGGACCCTGCGCCCGTGTAGAAGACCTGGAAGAAGCTTCTGGCTTCAGATGGGTCCAGCTCCAGTTGTTGTAGCCATCCAGGGAGTGAATCAGTAGGTTGAAGATCTCTCTCTAACTTGCTCTCTCTCTGCTGTGCCTTCTTTCTCTGTCCCTTCTCTATCTCTTAAAGTCAATAAACCTTACATACAAGCAAAAACTGTATCTTGTAAGATGGTAAATGAAGAAGAAGCTACAGTGTTTTTTTTATACCTTGACAACATATAATATTGCCTGAATGAACCCATTGAACCCTGATAATGGATTTTTGTATAGTTTTTGTGTTACCTTATTTTGATTTTGCTTTGTATTGCCATATTTGACAATTATTGGTAAGTAATTGCATATACATACTTTTCCCTATTTAAAACCTTGAACTGCTTTGTAGTACTCTCTTCTGTGACTGTGGTCCCCTCTTTAGCAACTATTGTTTGTGATGAGAAGAAAAATGAGCACATAATTCCTGCCCTTTTAGCAACAAATAAGGCCCTTAAAAGCTCACCTTAAATACAATTTAAGATCAACTAGCAATAGACTTTCTAACAAAATTGCAAGTAGAGGTTCCCTTCCTTAATGCTGTTTGAAGTCTACCTGAACATGTTGAAGTAGTACTAACTGAAAACATTAAATGCATGTGTTACCAAATATGCTACCTAAAAAGTTCATAGAATCATAATTATGTTACCTACCTGTTCCTATAAGTGAAGCACGCTATAAATGGACTAGGTAATCTGTTATTGTTTACACGAATACCACTTAAAAGTAAGTTTGAAATAATTTTTTTTTGTTACTCAGATATTTACTAAGCCTTTGCCTCGGATCATATGCTCTTTTATGTTCCATGAATATTGACAATGTGCCCTGATTTCATTGAACTAATATTCTAGAAAATGTAAAGGCAGATGAAAGATAAAACACAAGAATAAATAAACCGATTGAGTTAAGTTATTAAAAAGCACTAAAAAGAGGAGATGTGATACAAAATGATGGGAAGAGGAAAATTAATTTAAACTGTGTTTTGGGAGTACCTTCAAGAAAGGCATGTGTCCAAAAATATGAATGATAGGATGTGTGATCAGGAGGTAAAGGAAGAGAGACATTAGATACGGTATGAGCCAAGTCACCCGAAAGTCTAGGAGAGACTGCTCTAAAAAGTAAGGTAAACATCTTAAGAGAAAAATTGAACTAGTAAGTTAGAATATTAGAAAGACATACATTGTAGCTTAAATGTAATTATTAATCTTGAAGAAAATGGTGGAAGTAAGATACTTTCATAGCCATGGGATCCGTAAAGAACTAGAACTGTGGAGAAAATGACAGAAAGAGGAACTGAAAATGAATTCCCAGAGAATTAGGGAAAACAAAGAGCGATACAGAATGTGGTGCCATGGAAACCAATATTTTTTTTCAATAAAAGTTAGATGGTCAGATGCGTGGTATGCTTCCTAGAGGTACGATAACATTCGGGCACAGGAATGATTCTTGCCTGCACAAAATGGAAGCCATGGGTAACCATGGCAGATACAGATTCAGAGAGATTTTAGAGGCTGGAGACAGATTCATATGGTTGGTTGGAAGGAAAGGAACAGTTGGTGAACCGGTAACAGACACTACAAACAGCATTTTGGACAAGTTACTCTGAAGAGTAGCAGAGACATGGAAGGGGAGCTGAAGAGTTAGTGGAGTAGGGCCAAGGGAGGTGTGGTTACTGTTGCAGGCTGCCAAGAAAGCTGAGCAAGACTGCATGCTTATTGGGAAGCTGCGATATATGGGCAATGGAGAATGCTAGAGAGGCAAGTGAGAATTGTAGAAGGGAAATCTTCATGTAGGTTGCGTATGTTGGTTGCTAGAAGACAAAGGAAGGATTGGTAGTTAATTTATTGTGATGGGGGAAGTAGAAACTGTGTGCTTCTGTGCTCATAGCCCACTAAATCTGACTTTTGGAACATGGAAGAGTTATGCTATTTTGTTTATTTGGTCAATAAAGTAGGACACATACTAAATATATGCTTCGGCAGAAACACATTTTAAAGCATGGAAATCACAAAAAAAGACATACATACATATATAGTATACATACAAATATAATAATATATGTATGTATGCATTTCAAAAAGTTAGGTGAAAACAATAATTACAGATAATGTGATTTGGGCACAAAAGTTTTGAAATACATGCATGATTTATTCATAATTTTAATTTTTCACAAACTTTTTGAAGAACTCACATCTTCAGATGTTTGCGTGTCTACAATATATATTTGCTTAACTTTTCACTGTGAGGTAATTGTAGATCCACTGAAGCTGTAAACAATAATATACAGAGATCTCACTTATCCTTTAAAGAGTTTGCTATTACTGTTAAATCTCATTTAACAGTACAACTGTATCACAATCAGAAAACAAATATTGGTGTAGTTGATCAAGCTTATTCAGATTTCCCCAGTTTGATTTTATATGCAGCATGTGTGTGTGTGTAAGTGTGTGTTGGATTATTTGAGGTTTTATCATACATGTAGGTTTATGTTCACAACCACCACCACATTCAAGATGGGAATATTTTCATCACAATAGAATCTCTCAAGTTGTCCATTTTTAGTCATACCCAGTTCCCTCCAGAATGTCTTTAATTCATAGCAACCATTAACCTATTCTACATTTTTATTGCCATCATGTCAAGAATGCTATGTATGTATAATCAAGCAGTGTGCAACTCTTGGGATTGGCCTTTTGCTCTCAGAGTTTTCTCTGAAGATCCATTCAGATTGTGGCAAACATCAATAATGTGTTCCTTTTAATTCCTGAGTATTATTCCATGGTAGCTTTTATCATTTTAAATCTATTCATCTGTTAAAAGATACCTTTATCATTTTCAGTTACTTAATACTAAAAATAAGGCTGCTATAAACATTTGTTTATAGATTCTATGTGAATATTGTTTTACATTTCTCTGGGATAAATGCCCAGGAATACAATCACTGAGTCACAGAGTCCCCCTCCCTCCACCTTTTTATTTATTTATTTATTTTGGTTTTTTTTATTTAAAGAAACAGACTATTTTCCTTCATGGCTATATAATTTTACATTCCCACCAAAAAAACATATGAATGATCCAGTTTATCTACCAGATTTTGGTGGTGTCATTATTTTCTTTTTCTTAAAATTTTAGCCATTGTATAGCTGGTAAAGCAGACAAAGTCAGCCAACTGCAACGTAAGCATCACATGCGGTGCCAGTTGGAATCTGAGCTGGCCAAATTCCAAAGCAGCTTCATTTTTAGATTGCTGGGAAAAAAGCAGAAGATGACCGAGTACTTGGCCAGAACCCATGTGGGAGATCCAGATGAAGCACCTGGCTCCTGGCATCAGCCTGGCCCAGCCTTGGCAGTTGCAGCCAATTGAGAAGTGAACATGCAAATGGATGCTCTCTCTTTCTCTCTCCTTTTTTCTCAATTTCTCCTTTTTTTGTAAAGATGCTTTTGAAAAAAAAAATCTTTAAAAAACTAGCCATTGTGAGAATGTATAGCATTTTAATTTTAATCTGTGTTTTAATTTTAATCTACATTTTGCTAAATAATTATTAATATCTTTTCATATGCTTACATGCTATCTGAGAATCTTCTTTAGTAAAATATAACTTTAGAACTTTTGTTCATTTTTTAAAAATTGTATTGCTCATTTTTCTGTTGATTAGCTTTGAGAATTCTTTATATAGTCTAGATACTTTGTTCAAAGATGTGGTTTGCAGATATTTTCTCCAAGTTGATAGCTTGTCTTTTCATAGCAGAGTCAGTCACAGAGAAAAAGTTTTAACTTTTAAAAAGGTCCAAGTTATCAATCATTATCAAATTATCAGTCTTTCTATACTGTTTCTCCATATAAATTAATTTACTGGCATCTATAATTTCCCATGAATTACCTGCAACCACACTTTCAGTCATGCTATACTCTTATAGTTAACATTCTGTCTATTGACTAAGCTCTTATGAATCCTACAAGGACCACAGATAGCAATGGCTCCAGCCATTCAATTTAATCATTCCAGCCAGCCCAGATATATTCACGGTTGTTCTTGTTGCCCAGCAACCTCATGCAAGCAATTTAGCATTGCCTGCAGGATCCTAACTGAACCCACAAGAGCTTTGTCTCCAACTTCCTCCCTTCCCAGCATTCCTCTGTTTATGTCATATCCTGTATTAGGTTCTTGTCAAAGCTACAGTAAATCACTGCACACTTAGTGATTTAGGGCAACACAACTGTATCGTAGGTGTGGAGAGTAGAATTATAAAATGTGTCTCCTTGGGCTATAATTGACATCTCAATAGGTCTGCATTCCTTTCTGGGGCTCTAAGAGATAATTTATTTCATTGATTTTTTGCACCTTGTAAACAGGGGCTTGCGACCCCCTTTGCTCTATATTCAAAACCTAGAACAGAACTTTAAATGTCTCTCTGATTCATTTTTCTGACTCACACTTCCATTGACCTACAGTTACATTGGAAAAAAATAAGCTCAACTTCTCAGTATGTTTAACTTAAGCACAACTGCAAAGTCTCTTCTACCAGGCAAGATTCTGTAATCTCAGGTCCTAGTGTTGACAACACAGACATCACTGGAAACATTTCAATGTTTTCCACATTTCCTAATCTGAATGTGCTCACACTTCACACAGGGGCCAGTTAAAAAGTCAGTCACTGAGGCCCTTTCTCAGCACTTGAAGTAAAATATACCATTGTATATCCCTGAACCCTACATTTCCTTCCTTAACAACACTATCACTTCCCATATAGATTTCATGTTTCCTCGGCTATGTCTACTGACACATAAACTATGAAAACAGAATTTTTGTTTGTTATTTTTGCTGCTATATCTTTTGCCCCACTCCACCTGTGACAATGCCTGCTGCATGGTAGGTTCTCAAGAAATAGCTACTGAGTTGATAAACATTGAACTTCTTTCCCCTTAGATGTTAGCTCCTAGAAATTTTTGGCAAAATGATCTATGATAATATTGAAGTTTATTTGAATCCTAACTAGAGGCCATGGAACAAATGAGTTCTCACTCAAGAGAGCAATACTGGGAAGAAAAATGTTAATAACATAAGACATAGGCCATAATGGCAGACAATCCAATAGGACAAGTTGACTATTAGGAAGGAAGAGCGAGATTCAGATACAGTTCTATCAACAGAGACAGGCAGCAGGCAAGAGGCAAGGATCAACGCTAGTTGTTCTCAGCTACTGTAGCTTACATAATAATAGGAGATCCATTTCTAACAGTGCTGAGCAAATGAGGACCAGTCATGAACTTCGCACATTTTCCAAGATTTAGGTGTTCTGCTTCATCTGGATCCCAGGGTTCTGTGTCTTGGTGTGTCAGACATCAGCATATGGCGGTATTCATTTAATACATTTTGAGGTCAGTGGTTTTACACAGCAGAGAAATGTCTGGAGGTAAGTAGAGGCTGCAAAATTCAGCATAGCTTGTGAATAAAAATTAATTACTTCTATTATAATATGCAACACAAAACATTTTAACAGAAATCATCTACAGAAAGGCATTTCCTTTATATGTAGACTTGTTTTTGTGAAACTACCACATAATTGAACAGGGACAATAGAGAGACTCCACAGCTGTAAAATGTCTCCTCTGTTTTGTTCTTGGTTGTGTTCTTGCCTTAACAATGCTGTAAATACTATAACAATTCATCTGAAGGATCCAGAGGAAAAATGAAGATTAACTACATTATGTTTTAGTCATGTTTAAAAAGAACCCAAATGCATCATTTAGAGCTGGAATTGCTAAGAAACACGTATTCTGGCTTGTTCAAAATGAGCTATAACATCTCTAGTAGATCTTTTGTTTGCTGTTACGAATACAACTTGACATGATACCAAAATAAGTGGCATTTTTTGGATATATCAAAGAAGAAATAATTTTAATACAATCTGTTGAAAACAGATTGAAATGTGATTTTTTTAGTAGAATCTTGTTATAAAAATCTTTATTTTAATTTTTATATTTTTCATGATGCATTTCCTTAGGCTCGGGGGTTTCCTCTTCCAGCCTTTCCCTCCAACCCCTTGCCACTGTTTCCCTCATTATTGTAACAATATTTAGTCACAAGTCTATCATTCTGCTATTTCAGTGTATCCTGAGACTGTAGGTTTAGAGAATGGTATAAAGTCCAGCATGCTAGTGTCACCACAGAATCTAGAGGCAAAACTGTACCCAATTGTTTATCCTGTGGTAGTTTCCAGCACTGAAAACAAGGATTAATCAGGTCCCTGTTTCTTGATACAAAATGTTCTGATTATTTCTTTCTGGAAGCTTGATTATTCCCTTTTTTCCTCATTTTTATGAACACTATAAAGTTTTTCAAAATGTACTGTTTTTACCTGGTTTACTTTTATATTATGGTCACTTTAACTTGAAATCACCATAGTCTGACCAATATATTGTAACAGTGTGAGATGAGGTTAAACAAATAACATTTAATGTGCAGAAATAAAAAGGAAAATTTTGGTTTCTTCATGTGAAGTCAGTGTGAATATAAGCTTGCCACTATTGTTTTATTTGTGTGTGTGTGTGTGTGTATGTGTGTGTGTGCATGACATGCATGTACTGGCTTGCTGCTGTGTGGTGCTCAAAATATTTGAAAGTAACTACCCAAGATCCTGAATCTGTGACTCAGTGGTGACACTTTAAGGTGTAGAAACCTGTCTAGATGGTTTTGTGTCTAATGAGCACTACAGGTGTGTGGGAGAAGAAGAAAACTGTGAGAGAGGATGAGTCATTAAAGAAACTTCTCTGTACGTGGAACAAAAATATTCTCCCCAAAGTGACACTGTGTGGAATAATTCATATTTATAAATTTGGTGAGGACTGTAAACCAAGAAGCCAAGAAGATATTCTTTTCACTAGCTGCAGCCTTATAAGCTGCAGAAGAGTTCCAATTATCCAGGCAATGGATCAGTATGAAATCTCCATAATATGCAAAAATCTGGGAAAGGATCACAAGAAGTTAATAGACTGCACAATCTTAGCAGGATAATTGGTGTGCAGCAAGATTCGTATAGAAAAATAACGGCAACTGCCAGAAGGACTGGGTTATGAACGAACACCTAAGGTGCTTCCCTTTAATGTCACTGGAATAATATAAATCTCCTCTTTCTGGAATTCTACTCCAAAGGGAGATTTTCGGTATCTAAAAGTAATCCAGGGTGGGAAAGCAACCTTATTACTAAAGCAGATGGATTTAGTGAACTGACTGCTATATTGACTCCTCTATTAAAGATAGAAAATGAACTTGAGGTAGTGGCTAGAGTATGCATATAGCAAGGTATATTTTACTAAAGGGGGGAGATAATTCTTATTACTTGTCAAGTTATCTGAAAGAAAACAAAACAGAGATCAAAACTCGAAGATTTTTAGGTATATGCAAGAATGGAGACAGCTCCTGGTTGAGCCCCGGTGCAGTACTAGCCAGTAGAATTCTCTGTGATAAGAAATATTTAGGTTCTGTGCTGTCCAGTGCAGTAGCCACTAGCTTAATTCGATCAAATTGAATGATTTGAGAAACTGAATTTAAAATTCTAGTTAATTTGAATGTATTTGAATGTAAGCTTTAATAACCACACACAGATAGTCTTCTAGGCAGTTCACAGCAGGGCCCAGCCCATATGCATTTCCGGGTGCTGAGAAAACAGAATGGGAGGTCTGTGGAGCTGACTGGATGGAGAGCTTAGGAAACAAGCCAAATGTGCTAGAAAACAAAGCTGCCAAATTCCTGCACACTTTGGAGACGCCTACTTTGCCTGAGCTGTACTCTGGAGAGTCACAAAAGGAGTGTATGAGCTGACTTACTTGCAAAAGAATGCTGCATCTTTGAACTCTAGGGGTGTTAGTGACACAGGGAAATAAAACAACTTTTAGTCAAATTATCCATTTTGCCATATACTAAACAAAGACAACTATGTTGAATTCTGTGTTTCAAGAGACATGGAGCTAAAACCGAGTACCTAAATAGATAAGTCTCTCATTGGTGCTTAATTCATACAATATTGGACCCCACAATAAATGGTTTAATTGATTTCCCAAGATTCAGATAGGTAGAAAATACAAAAAAAAATCTACTTTGTTTCTTTTTCTTGATAAGGTTCCAAAGACACAGAATTTCCTCCTTCCAACCCCCTATCCCATCCCTGGATAATTTCTCCTTTATTGTTACAGTAGTATGGTCCTTCCCCAACAGTAACAAGTATATCATTTTGCTATTGAACTGTATGATGGCATTGTAGGCATAGACAATGGGAAAAAGTTGTGAGAATTTTTGCAGTGCTGCACGTGGTTTCCTGTTCTGACATAGAAAGCTTGTAAGACATGGGTGAGCAGAAAGAAGGGCAAAATTCTTCTTGATGCTACTATTGAATTTAAGGTTAAATTTGTATACATGTGTTTTCTGAAGTGTTTTGATTTCTATCTCCATGTATGTCTTCATGTCCATGAAGGATCTCCAAGAATTTCATGGAAGATGCATATCATAAAAAAAAAAACTATGCATGTGATTTAAAACTTTTGCACCAAATTAAACTTATCATTTATGTCCACTTTCCATGAACTATTTGAGACGCAATCACACAGCAGAGTGATCTGCAAGGAAATATTTTCTCTTTCTCTATAGATATAATCACTTTGGGTGGAAAAATAGCTATTGAAATATTAAGTTTAGAAATCGCATTACCTTTTTTTCTAAAATAAAGTGATATATGTGTAAAAGAATAAAAAAAGAAAACAGTGCTGTAATATATGGCTGAGAAACTGAGTACACATGGATATGACATTCATGCATACATTTATAACAAATCGAAATAAATTGGAATAAAACTTTATTGAAGTACCTTGAAAAACATACATACTTGCATATGTTTTATCATTTTAATAACTCTATCATTTCATTTTTGCATGAATTAGAAATAGTTCCCTCCCCTGTTGTTGCACATTGAGCTTCAATTCATCTAAGAATAGTTTTGTCTTTTTTCCCGCACCATCACATGATGAGAACTCTGCAGAACATTGCTGTATTTATGTATTTGCATATTCATTTCCTTAAAATATTCTTTTGAATGGATAGCTAAATTTGGAATTCCACAGATTTAGTTATCATTGTTCCATTCGCTAACATTAATAATAATAACTGAAATTATTGAGCATTTGTTCTCTAACAAATATTTTTCTATTGTGTTCCATGAATTGTGTGAATTCTAATAAGCACTACCAGTACCTACATTTTAGATGGAAAAATTAGGACACAGAATGGATAACAAATTTGCACACGATCATCTAATTAATAAAAACAAATACAAATTTATAGTCAAGCAGTGTTTATCTTTGACCATTACCGGAATCTATGCTGCACTTTCACTCCCTGAGTATTGTTTGGAGTGCTCATGCTCAAATTCCTTCATTTTTCACACTCAGAACCTCTTAAGATCTTTCTGTTCTAAAGCACATGGGGAAAAATGCTGTTATTAAAATACAAAGTTTCCAGGCCCAGCAGAGTAGTCTAGTGGCTAAAGTCTTCACCTTGCAAGCACAAGGATCCCATACGAGCACTGGTTCTAGTCCTTGTCTGCTCCACTTTCCATCCAGCTCGCTGCTTTTGGCTTGGGAAAGCAGTTTAGGACAACTGAAAGCCTTGAGACATTGTACCCATGTGCGAGACCCGGATGAGGCTCCTGGCTTCGCGTCAGGTTAGCTCCGGCCATTGAGGTCACTTGAGGCGTGAGTCAATGGACGGATCTTCCTATCTGTCTCTCCTTCTCTCTGTATATCTGCCTTTCCAATAGAAATAAATAAATCTAAAAAAACACAAACCAACCAATATGACCAAACCAAGTGACCAAAAAACAAAAACAAAACAAAACAAAACAAAACACCCTCTGGATTGGGATATCCCCAATCTCAGATGGAGAAAAGATAAACTCAACAACAGTAACAAAACCAACTCTGACATTCAGTTATCTATAGCCTAGTCAGCAACTCTGACACCCAACATTTCCCGTATATTTGCATAGTAATCCTTGTTTAATAATACCTTGTGCTCTAATTCTGCTTGCTACATTGATTTTTTTCCACAAAAGTGATGATACATATCTAATATATTTTTGCTAATATGAGAGTTACTGTAGTGTGTTTTGATTCCAAAAATAATGTAAATATCACAAACATATGACTTTATTTTGTCAAAGTGTTTCCACAGGTGTTGTAGCTTCAACAGATAAAGCAGCATACCTGGTATTCCTTTGCTAAATGACTATTGATTTAGAAGGGGGATGGGCCCTGGGCTGTCCCAACCCCATTGATGTGGCTTTCTGAAGATGACTGAATATGTGCACTTAGAGCTCTTTTATTAAAAAGTTTGTGTGAGGGGACTAGGCAGCTTCTCTTTTTAATATTGTTATCTTTTGCATTCCCTGCTGCCTAATAACTAAGGATAATCTAAAAGCTATAAATGAGGATAGGTTTTCATTAGTGCTTTGACTGCCCAAAGACATTTAAGTATTTAAAATATTACAAGGGGAATTCAATGGAATGTATAGCCATACATATATATGTATGGCTGATATATCCAATTGCCAATCCTTTTACTATGCTCTGGCTCATTTTAATTAGTAATTGAAGCAAATATGAAAGTACATTACACCATTAGACCACCGGTTGAGTTTGGGTTTTTTTTTTTCATTTGGAATTGAAGACATATCTGCTGAAGAATCTCTGGCGTGAGAGTGCAATCAGGATTTCAGAAAAGCCTAGCCAAAGGCAATTTATGCCAGCACTCGGAGAAAATTGATTGGGATATAATTTGCATTGTTTTCCTTTGCATTCATTTCTTAATCCATGTATATGAAACTGTTACTTTCTAATGCATGGAATATAAATGTCATAGATTATATGGAATTGGTCATTCATTTGAGACATTAGAATCTTAGGAGGGCGGGGATCCTCTACATAGTGATCCTGCTTGAATAAAAATAGCGGTGTGAAAAGAACTGTTGTCCTTTGTGTTTCCCCTAGACAGGAAGCGGTCTGTTTTACAATGTACAGGGGTAGCATAAAGTGCTGCTGCATCTGTCAGTGCAGTAGACAAACAATTTTGGTGGACAGAACAATTACTAAGCTGCAGCTGAAAAATGCAGTTGCATTGAAGACCCAGACCTTCCTCACCGCTCCCCATCTGCAAATATTAGTTTAAAAGTATGCAGTCAAGGCAGTCACAGAGGGCATTTGTGACCTCTGCTTGGAAAGAGCCCCCATGGGCAGAGAGCAGTCTTGCAATTGTATTTACAAGTGATTGTGGGGATCCTCTTCACACAAATGGCCGGTTTACTCAATTCACACCCTCAAAAAATGTAACCAGTTTCTGCAACTTGAGGCTTTTGTGGCAAAGCATTCCTGTTACTGCATGGACATGTAGCGTAGATGAGCCAACAATAGTCCTGAAAACCAGCATATGCTAGAGATTCAAAAATGACCTGCAATAAAATCAGCCTAAAAAAATAATATGATCTTATTCCTGACTTTAGGAAGTACTGAGTACCCGGGAAGAAATGCATCCTTGTTTCCTTTGTTTTAAGTAAGAATTTTATAGAAACACAATTCACAAGCATTACAATTTACTTTCTTAAACTGTACAATTCATAAATGGCCAACTAGTAAAATGAATAGTTGCTCAAAATCCCTTATTATCAGAAAAATGCAAATCAAACCCCAAATGAGCCATCACCTCACACCTGTTAGAATGATTATTCAAAAAGACGAAAGATAATTAGTGCTGGCAAAGATGTGGGGAAAATGAAGTTCTGCACAGAGTCAGTGGAAATGCCATTATAGAAAACAAAATGAATATCTCCAAAAAACAAAACAACAAGAGTTAAGGAACTATTCTATGACCCAGCTCTCTCACTTCTGGGAATATACCCAAAGGAGGTGAAATCAGCATACCAAAGTGATACCTACACCTCCACGTTCACTACACTCTCATATAGCACTGTTCACCATAGCCACGATAAGGAATCAATCTGTCTACCCACAGATGAATGAATGAATTTGGAAAACGTAGTTTATACGCACTGAAATCCTGCCATTTGTAGCAATGTGGAGGAACATGTGGATGCCACGCTAAATAAAACAAGCCACATACAAAAAGACAAATACTGCATGATCTCACTTATATGTGGACTCTAAAACATAGAATCAGATAACAGGGACTATTGACTAAAGTCCTCGCCTTGCATACCCCGGGGTCCCATACGGACACCTGTTCATATCCTGGCTGCTTCACTTTCCTTCCAACTCCCTGTT
Source organism: Ochotona curzoniae (assembly GCF_017591425.1). NCBI lineage: Eukaryota > Metazoa > Chordata > Mammalia > Lagomorpha > Ochotonidae > Ochotona > Ochotona curzoniae. The sequence goes on from NW_024467087.1 coordinate 4,609,274, forward strand.
TGTGGCTTTGAAAAGCAGTAGAGGGCAGTCCAAAGGAACCTCACATCCATGTGGGAGACCTAGAAGAAGCTCCTAGCTAAGGATCAGCTCAGCTCTGGCTGTTGTGACCACTTTTAGAGTGAACCAGTGGATGGAAGATCTTTCTCTCTGTCTCTCCTTTTCTCTGTAAATCTCACTTTCCAAAAAAAAAAAAAATCAGTGGTTGTCAGGGACTAATAAGCGATGGGACATGTTGATGAGTACAGGAGGACTGAAAGATGTTTGTCAAAGGACCAAAAATTACATTTGGACACATTATATTCCTTAAGATGGATGCATCTGGAGTGTAATCACATGCACTAAAGGTATGTGAGCTATGTAAATGTTAAATAGCACAATTTAATCATTTCACAACATACATCTATTTCACAGCATCATAAGTCAAAAAATTACAGTTTTTGTTAGCCAAAATTAAATGAATAAATAAAGAACAAAATTTTAAAATGAGGTTTACACTTCAGTGGTATATAGTATATTCAGAGTTACACAAACATCACCATAATTGATCTTAGAACATTTTCATTACATTACAAGTAATTCTACTCCAAGTAGTCAGAACATAACTAGAGAGTCAAAAATCCCATTGCTCTATAGTCCTAGAAAGCCTTTAATCTAAATTGTGTTGTTACAGATTTCCTAATTTAATGGATGTGTCCTATAAATGGAATTGTATTATATGTAGTGCTTTGCGATTACATTCTTTCAATTACTATAGTGACTTCAAGGCTTATCCACGTTAAGCTGTGAATGAACACTTCACTATTATCAGATATAACTGGATATAACATATTTATTTATTCATTTTTTCAGTTGATGGGTATTTGTGTTATTCCTGCTTTGTGCTCATATGAATAATCTGTAAGTTTCTCTGTGGTTCTAAATTTCCATTTCTCATGGGTATGTACATAGGTATACAATTGATGATTTATAGGGTAACTCTTTATGTAATATTTTGAGCAAATGCTGAACCATTTTCAAAAGCTGCGGCACAATTTTACATTCTCACCAATAGTGTATAAATGTTCTGATATCTCCATATTCTTACCAACACTAATTGCCAATTGTTGCCATTTTAATGATCCTGATAGATGTAAAATGGCATCTCATTATGGATAGGTATTGCATCTCTAATGAATTAAATAACATTTCCTGGAGCCCAGCACAGTAGCTTAGTGGCTAAAGCCCTTACCCTGCAAATGCCAGGATCCCATATCAGCACCAGTTCTAATCTTGGTGCTCCACTTCTCATCTACCTCCATGCTTAGGGCCTGGGAAAGCAGAAGAGGATGACCTAAAGCCTTGGGAGACCTGGAAGAAGTTCCTGGCTCTTGGCTTCGAATCATTTCAGTTCCAGCCGTTGTGGCCACGTGAGGAGTGAACCAGTAGATGGGAGATCTTTCGCTCCTTCTTTCTGTATATCTCCTGTTCCAATAAAAAAATATAATAAGATGTCCTAGTGATTTATTAGAAGAAAGAAGGAAGAAAGGCCTACTGACAAGTTTATGTGGTGCAGATCATGAAATATGAGAGTCAGAGGCTTAATGGAGACTTATTTTTGGTGGTGGTGTTTTTTTTTCTTTAAGATTTATTTTTATTATTTTTTTATTGTAAAGGTGGATATACAGAGAGGAGAGACAGAGAGGAAGATCTTCCGTCTGATGATTCACTCCCCAAGTGAGCGCAACGGGTCAATTCTATGCCAATCCGAAGCCAGGAGCCTCTTCCGGGTCTCCCACGCGGGTGCAGGGTCCCAAGGCTTTGGGCTGTCCTCGACTGCTTTCCCGGGCCACAGGCAGGGAGCTGGAAGGGAAGCGGGGCTCCTGGGATAGAACCGGCGCCCATATGGCGAGGACCTTAACCACTGAGCCACCGTGACGGGCCCTTGGTGTTGTTGTTTTCACATTTTTAATTAGAGAGAGAAAGAGAGAGAGATGACTTCCAACCATTGGATCATTCTGTAAGCATCACAGGAATGAAGCCAGCAGCCGATGACTTGAAGCATACCTTCTGCTTATAAGGATCTTTATTAGCAGGAAGCTGAAATCAGGGGCTTGTTCTGAGAGTCAAATTCAGGGTTCCTTATATGGGACATGGGCTTTTTAACAGGTGTCTAAACTACTGGACTATACATCCACCAAGACACACTGTTTTAGAACATTCTTGCAAAGAAGTACTTAGATTTCATGGATAAACGAAATAATTCAATGTTATAGATAATACAAAGTTGACATATCCGTGTTTTCTCATGTGCTTTGGAATTAACCAGAACTTTTTTTGAGAGGTGTATGTCACATCAAAAAACAATCTCATACAACTACAGTAACTACATGTGATGGCATGCATTCTGTGCTGTTGACACTAAGAATAGAGTAAGTTCATGATAATAAAAATAACAATATGTCATAATTTGATTCATAAGTTCCTTTCATATTGGAACCATGTGTAACTCAACTTTGTATGCTGCATGGAATTTGACATATTGTAAGTACTAATGATTGTTGAGCTAATTTAGTTCCCATCAGAATTGTTCGATATTCTTTAAGTGAATGGAAGTCTTGTAATGAGGCAAAAAGCACATCTTGGGTGAATGTGGCCAGATTTAGGTCTAATGCTGCTATAGGTTCCAAGTTCGATATGCAGAACAGGTACATCAAATAAATGTACTTTCTAGCAGTGTTAGCCTATTTATGTTGTTCCAAATGTTTAGTTAAAATGCACTCAATGCATACAAACCCACCTCACTCTTTTTAGACATATGCTATGTAACCAGTGATTATTTATCTGGCTCTATTGTCTGTGTTAAAGATCCCAAATGACTTCATAGAATGCAATTTGTTATTATTTTACAGTTCTTTATTATACAATAATGTGATAAAGTACCATGTGAAGAGCGTCCAGTATATAATTTTATTTTTGAAAATCTGCTACAGAAAATGTTATATGGTTTAAAACCTTTATATGGAAACACATATGAGAAATTCCCATTGGAGTCCAAAGTAAAAAAGATTCAGGATTTAACTACACTTTAACTTAAGCATATCATGCTCACTCACAACTCTGTGATTTTATTGTTGAAACTCACTTTTATCTGTGTCTCCTAGGAACCATACAATCGAATTTTATCCTGTGATGTCATTAACATTTTATTTGAGGTGACAGCATTGTGGCATGGAAGGTAATTCTGCTGCCTGTGATGCCAGCTTTCCATATGGTTGCTAGTTCATCTCCTGGCTGCTTCTTTTCTAATCTAGCTCCCTAAAATGAGCCTGGGCATGTAGCACAAGATGAAATATATTTGGGACCCTGCCACTCATGTGACATGACCTAGATGAAATACTTGGCTTCTATTTTTGACATGTTCCAATTTTTTCTCGTCTCTTATCTCTTCAGTTTTCTTCTCTTTCCATTTCTGTAACTCTGACTTTTAAATAAATTAATAAATAAATGTTTAAAAATAAAATTAAAAAAAAAAATGAACTCGGGCCTGGCACAGTGGCCTAGTGTATAAAGTCCTCGCCTTGAACTCACTGGGATCCCATATGGGCACCGGTTCTAATCCCAGCAGCCCAGCTTCCCATCCAGCTCCCTGCTTGTGGCCTGGGAAAGCAGTTGAGGACGGCCCAAAGCCTTGGGACCCTGCACCCGCATGGGAGACCCTGAAGTTCTTGGCTCCTGGCTTTGGATTGGCACAATGCCAGCTATTCTAGTCACTTGGGAAGTGAATCATCGGATGGAAGATCTTCCTCTCTGTCTCTTCTCCTCTCTGTATATCTGACTTTGCAATAAAAATGAATCCTAAAAAAAAAAATGAACTCAACTGATACCCATATGAGATGCTGGTATTTATAGTCAGAGGATTAGCTTGTTGAGCTATTGTGCTGGGCCCAAAATTTTGTGTTTTTAAAAATTTTTGCTTTATCTCTTATTCAAATATAATTATTCTTCCAATTTACTGACTTTAGATTTTTGTTTCTTCTTTCCTCTGGTAAGTCATATTTCTAAAGGAAATTTGTCCATTTAATTAAATCCATTCATCTTAATGAAATTGATGTTGGATAAGTAGGTAGGCGTTTAGTTAGGTCTGTGGAACTCCAAGTTACAAGCTTCTCCCTTCGTCTACCCTCTACCATATACCCTTCCACGCGGTCAAGGTGCCTGCGCTCACATAAGGTGTTTGTTACATCTGAGACCTTGACATATAGGAGATGAAGAGAGGTGGAAGGACAGAGAGCACTGTCTTCTCCTTGCCACCTTGGATTTCCTTCATAAGCGTTTTGTCTGAGCTCCAACAGAGTTTTTCAAGTGTCTCTTTTTCACCAGTTCAGACGTGCCACTCCCATTCTTACTCATTTCACTGCTGAATACTCAAACTCGGGGCTCTGTTTACAGTCCTTTCTGCTGCAAATTAGTCTTAGATGGATCACTGCTACTGAGATACTATGTGGGCTGTTTCCCTTTTCTCCTTAATTTATGGGTAACTCATTGCCCCATTCAATTGGATTTCCCTGGGTTGGGTGGCTCACATTCATGCGTGAATGAATCTTCATTACTCCACTGCCAAGTAAATTCTGTTACCGTTTACACACAATACCTTTCCCCACTTAGTATTTCTATAGAAATACTTCAGTAGAGAAGAACCTAGATGAAAAATTAAGAAACTGATTGCTTAAGTCATAATGGAGAGCCTGTAACCGGGAAAGTATAACTCTAAAATAGTACTGCGTAAATAAACTTTGGCTGGAATCTTTTTTGTGTTTTGGGAAAAGTGCCTGGTAACAAACACTTGATCAGTTTAAGGCTTTTTCCTGTGTTCTTGGAGTTCAGGGTGAGGTCTTGAAACAGGAATGTGGATGCTTTTGTGCTTTGTCTTGGTAATTGTTGAAGCCCTGCCTCAGGGTCAGGCTGAAAATGTTAAGGTTAAACATAAGCAGTGGAAATTCTCCATAATTGTTTGTCACCAGCTGTGGACTGGAAATATTTTGTTCAACTGTGCAGTTTTTGTAGGTAATGTATTTTTGGTGCTAGTGTTTTGTGTTGAAGAGGTTCTTACTATCTAGCTGTAACTACTGGATAGGATATGTTCAGTCCAATCTGCTCCTCCATCTTGGTTTTGTTCTCCATTTTGCCTTTTGCTCAGCACATGGCCTTCTGCTCCTGTCCTTTGCTTACTAAAGGCGGGGGTTGGGGAAGGCGAGGATGAAGAGCCATTTGCTGCTGTCTATTTGCTGCATCTGGCCAATGAGGCAGCTGGTCTTCCTTCTCTGTTGGAAGCAGGGAATCAGGGCCCTTCTCTTCCGTGAGCAGTGTTAGTGATGTTGGGTGGTAGTCCAACTGCTTGCAGTTTGGTTGGGGTTTGATAACTATTGCAAACCCTCTGCTCTGAGACAGCTATTAGCTGAGAGGAAGATATACTTAAAATCCAGCTGTTTTTCAGCTCTTGATGTATAAATGTGGTGTGTGATAACCCATGGGACCTAGTATTTAATGCATAGTCAAGCACTTGCTCACTGCAAGGGTCGACTTCAAGAAATTCATATGCTGGGATTTCTCAGCTTGAACATATAATGACACCAGGACACTACTGGCACCACCATGGAAATATACTTCATATGTGGGGAATAATCCCACGGGGGCTTAGAATCCCTCAGAGCAGTAGTATAAGCCCTCAAGAATTCCTGGGATGCTGGAGCTTCAGGATTTAAGAAAAAAACTGTTGGCAGGTCTTAGTTTTTTGCTGGTTTCTATCTTCCTGTGGAATTGGTTTCCTACAGACCATGTTACTTAACATGTCTTAGACATGCTTAGCCATGTGACTTAACGTCCTTGTAGAAGATGTAATTTGGAATATTAGAAACTTACATGCAAATGTTAGAGTTTCTGTCTTAGCATGCTAGGGTGTTCCCTATACTTTGAAATAGATCTAGGTATGTTATCATGCAATGACACTTGACATTTCCTAACCACTAGGGGAACAGTGCCATGTTGCTAAGATGCAAGATATCAAAGCATACAGTCACATATATAATTACCCAGTGCCCCAAATGACCTTGGGGACTGTCAGCCCCACTGCTAGAGACTGATGTATAGGAGACACTACACCTCACATCACTCCTACAGAGCACCTTTTGTTCTTTTCCATCTTGGACCCTGCTTAGAGGCACTGTAGCTGAGCTCTGACAGAGGTTTTCAAGCAGTTAGTTTTTTGTCATGAACTCAGCTTAGATGTGCTACTCCCATTTGGTCCTTGCACTGAAGAAAACACTTGAACTTCGGACTTTCACTTGTGCTCCTTTCTGCTTTGGACAGGTTTCACATGGCTCTCTCCTGATGAGGCATGGCTTTGAGCTTTTCTATTTCTCCCTAGTTCTCAAGTGACTCCTTGGCTCACTCGGTTGGACTTCTCAATTATGACAACATACACTCATGTGTGAATGATTTTCTGCACTTAAAGCCTCTCTGCTTAGTATTTCTGTCCATGTGGGACACAAGAACTTGGATTAAAAATTATTGAATTCATTATCCACATTAGTATTAAATTGTTCATACTATTTCTTTATTTAAACATCTGTGTGATTTATGATGATGCCTAACTTTGGATTTTGCTTTCCCTCTGTCATTCTGTATCAGTCTTGCTAAGATTTTACAACTGTTATCAATTTTTTTCCAATAAATAAAATTTTGTCCTTTTTGGACCTTGAATATTTTGTGATTTACTTTTGTCTACCTACTTTGGGGTCAGTCTTTTTTTTTTTTCTTTGTTTTACCATTCTAGCTCTCAGAAACATAGTTGAATAAAATTTAAATTTCTGGTTTGTATGTTTACATGTATTTGTATTATATATCATGTATAATTGTATAACCCTATATAATGTAAATATGTGTAATATATAATGTGACTATGTAATATATAATATGTATATGAGTGTGTATAAAATGTAAAAGTTTATTTTCTCCAGTCTAGTCATTGATTCATTCCACCCCTCTGCTGACAGTCCAGGCCAGACTCTAAAGCAGTGTGGGTTACAAGATTCTTACTCAGGCAATATCAGAAGTGACATGAGTTGTCTCAGATTTTTCTCACTTCTCTCTATAATAATGCGGAAGGTGAAGGAAACAAGGAATTGGGGAGGGGAAGGAAAGAACCTGTTCCATGTGGTTGTTCAGATCCTAGTTAGCACCGCAGGCAGAAATAAAATTCACTGGGGGAGTGTGGACTTACCTCTCAGCTAAAGCTGCTAGTGACAGCGTGCATGGCAATTTCTTCCCACCTGATGTAGTCTGATAGCAGCTCACATCTGGCAGCTGACTGCACTGTGCGGCTGGCTGCAGCCATGCCCCTATAGTCTCTCCTCTTGTCCTTCAGTCTTTGTTTTTTTTTCTTTTCTCTTTTCCACTTCTTGTAGAAAATCCCTATCAAGCATATCCCTCAAAATGTGGTCTTTCTTTTGTTCTTTTTCATGTTCCAGAGCAGCTAAAGTAAGTCTGGCTACACCCTATTCAACCATCTTGGAGTGATCCCAAATTTCAGGTATTTCTTAAATATCTTCTAACAAATAATTTTGAATTTAATTATTCTGTTCACAGACATATTTTGTGTATTTCAATGTTTTTGAATACGTTGTAATTTGATGGTCTGAAAATTTCATTGTAGTTTGGGCTACCAATGTTCAATAAATGTCAACTACATTTGATTTATAGTTTATAGTCTGTGTAGATGTTTTTTATGTTTCATATTTTATTATTTTTTGTGAAATACAGACTTATACACAGAGAGGGTGGGGCAAGGTCTTCCACCCATTGGTTTAATCCCCAAATATTTACAATGGCTTGCACTGGACCATGCTGAAGCCAGGAACCTAAAAATGTATCCTTTTCTCCAACGTGGGTGGCAGGGGTCCAGGTGCTTGGGCTATCTTCCACTGTTCTGCTAGGCACATAAGCAAGGGAATAGAATGGACATGGGACAACTGGAACAGAGGTTTGTATTCATGTGGGATTCTGGCATGCCAGATTGTGGCTTAAACTACTATGTCATTTTGTTGACCACATATTGCTCATCTATACTTTGACCAGTTATGAAAAAGAGCTATTTAAGTATCTAATTGTGACTAGGAGTTTGCCCTTTTCTTCTTTCATTATATATTCCTTTTATGAACTGTATATTACAGTCCCAGCTATACTAATCCCCAGCCCATTCCCACTGATTCTGCCCCCACAACAGCATGGTTCACGCAAGAGTATTGGTTACTGAGTCTGGAATATATTCTTTTCATTTACATAAGATATTGTGTGCTTTATTGTACTCATGGTACAGTATAGGAAATTGTGTACATCAAAGTTTGCCTTGTAGTGTCAGCAGTTTGATATAAACCTTTTAAAAGACATAATGGATAAGCTTTGATTAAGTCACGTGTAACAGGAATAAATTCAGTTTATTTTGTTTCTGGCTGATCAACATGTTAATTGCTTGGGCCATTGGATTCAGTTTGTGGCCAAAACACTAACTGAGATAAGTGGTCCCAACAAAAATATTCTCATCTTTCAATTTTTAGGCCTAGAGTATGTTAGTATTTGATTGTAGTTTATATAAATCTTTCTGTGGGGTAGCATATTTTTAGGGGCTTCTGATCTTGGAAATCTTCCAGCTTGGTGTGTTAGGATAAAAGCTTAGAATCATGACCACAGTTAAAAAATAAAGCACAGCTTGATTTACATATGTACACCCCTATAGTGCAAATCTGAGTCAATTTCTCAAGTAAGCTTTGTCTAGGTAACAGAGTTGCAAGTTTGTCCTATGAATAGGTATTTACCGATGTCCCTCCCTGTGTATTAGATGGCATTTACATTAGAAGGCTCATCTTAATAGTTGACTTTTCATTTCCTCCCATAACGTTGAAGAGTAAGCATTCTCCTTTTTTTGTGACATGGAAGAATAATGGCCTTTAACAATGGCTTTTTGATTTGTACTGAACCTTAAGAAAAGTTAGATTTCATTTCTGAAAGCTAATCATTTTCTGATGTGCACTTGTCAAGGACACTGTCATTATCACATTGTCCTTGAGTACTAAATAGTGAAAAGAGTCCTTTGCATGAAATTATCTGTATTGAAAAATATGCAGGCAAATGTTCATAAAATGGAAACTAATGTCTTCTGCAAATAATATATTATTGTTTCATTACCACTTTATAATGGAATGTAAGTATTCTACTTTACAATCTGTGCTAAAAACAGCATGTATTGACCTCTTGTCAGCACTTCAGTGTATTGTTCAAATTTTACTGTTGAGATATAGTGTAGCTATTGTTAAACAAATGGAGCTACCCAATATAGAGCATATGTTATTAAAGCAGTACATTTTCTCATCAACAGTTTATGTCTTCTTTAAATAATTAGTGAGGTCATGGAAAAATTAGTATAGCATTTGGGAATGTGAGGGGCAAAAGAATACACATACATTGAGCTAGAAAAGAAATGTACCCATTTGAGGGGGAACTGAGTAATATGAATGGAATGAACCTAGAAACTGAACTCTGAGATCATTCACATGGTTTTTCCATTATACCCTACAAATAGTCCATTTATTGCTCTTTGTCTATAAGACTGACCTAGGGTCATTATGTTTCTAATGTTACACCATTGCATGTTATGAATTCCTTTCTCATTTACCCATGTTACCCTACATAAAATAAAAAAGGCTCTATTCCTCCTAAGCAGCCTGAGGATAAGTCATCCAGAGGTAAGAAGTGACCAAAATGAACTATTTCTACTTATGCAGCCAAATTATGCACAGAAGGATATGGGAATCCTTGCACTAAATCAGTTATGCTACCTAAAGGCTGTCTCAATAATTAAAAAAACTCTTAGGGAACTTAATGCAGTATTACATATCTGGTTTGTGGAATATAAGGCGATGATTCTACATAAATTTATCTTCACTTTGTTGGTATTCATTTCAAGGAGGTGCATGAAAATGCAGACTTTCATTTTTTATGGACACTTTACATGTTATGGATATGATTTATTTCTAGCTCTTGGTACTTTTCAAATTTTTATCTTCCTAAAAGGATTATTTAAATTATAATTTATATCACCATGATTTTATCAGAAAATGATTTTCACTTTAGGTAGTTCAAAAGAAAATAATGAAGAGATTTCTTACAGAGGTGATGCAGAGTTAAGGGAACTAACAATGGGCATCTAAGCACCTGAAGGAGCCATACATCTCCAGGGTTGAAAGGACAGAGAGAAGTACGGGTGTTTGCAGAGATCACTGAGAACTGGATATATGGGAGTGAGAACAGCTGGTGGGAGCTGTTATTGTGGAAGAATTCAGCTACTGACAAAAATTTGTGGAGAATCAGGGAAAACATCAAAGAGAAATATTAACACTAACCTCTCCTCCCACTCCTTAATGGCCTATTGAAGATGAAATTAGATACAGACATCCCTGGACACAATACTGGGCTACTTAAGTTCCATTAATAGTATCCAAGTTTGTAGTCTAAAAACTCAAGGAAAAGACACCCATAAAGGGAACAAAGATGCATTTCCAGGTCACAAAATGTACAGAAAATAGAAGATGTAAGGTGGATCTAGGGAGGCCAGAGCAGGAAATGAAGACCAAACCGTCACATGTTTAGAGGCCATCACTGTTAAACAGAAACGTAAGGTGGGAAATAAAAGGATATAATAATAATCCATGTCCACCATCTTTTGTATGGACAACCATAACTCTACCCTGAGAAGTTTCCTCACATCACATTTATACTTGTGTCCAATGAGAACAGAAAAATCAACTCAAAACCATTCTGAATAAATTGAATAATTTATCAACTATGATATCATATTCTAGTATCCACCAGACCTCTCCTTAACACATAACCCTTCAAGTTTATTCTTACTGTTTTTACAACAGAAGCTAATATGAGGCCCTTGACTGTTCTATGTAGTTTGATCCCAACCTGACTGTTCAATCATATCTTATACTCTCTATCTCCTTTGTTCAATGCACTCCAGCATTTCCGGCTGCCTTTGCTTCCAGACGAATTTAGAAATTTTGAATAGCTATTCCTCCCAGGGATGTTCTTCTCCCTCTCTTCCTCTGTTAGTTTACATGTTTTCACTATTTTAGTAAAGAATTCACATATATACTAGATCATCTCGACTACTAACGTTTTCATAGAATATGTACATTTTCGTACCTTGCTTTTCAGTAGTCAACCCTGAGATACAATTTCCTGTGTTTCCTGTGCTTCCTGACCTTTAAATTCATTGCAGGGTCTAGAACCATAGACACATCTGTTAGCCAGTGACAATGTTGTCTGCTAGGAGTACTGTCGGGACCGCCCTTCTGCCTGCCCCGTTCTCCTATATCAGCTTGTGACTTCTCTCAAATAGACATTCTTCACCACCAGTTTGTCTCCAGTGTTTCTGCTGCAGAAGAGCACTGTCACCGCACACTTCGGTGGTCTCAGGGCCTGCTGGACAGAAGACCCCTGAGGAGGAATGTGCCTGGTTTTGTACACCATTATAGCAACAGGCTATGACTCAGACCCTGAAAATGGAAGGCTCTCAATGGATACTGATAAATAATGTTGAAAGACACACACTGCACTTGAATTGCAGTTCAGGATGATAACATGCATAAGAAGCATGCTTTATAATGTGTGCTTCTTGATCAGTGGTGAATTCATTATTCATATCCATATGCAGAAAAATATATAATATGTTCATATTTACATTATTTTCATGGATTTCGTAGGCAAAACAATTAAGAAAAGGTGAGTTGTACTTTCAGACTATGTCCTTGAAATATCTGATGTAAAAATCATTGGTAGCGTTGTTTATGCAACATAGAAAACATGGATCATTCTAAAAATTGAAAATACAATTATTTGAAAGCTGTATTGTAAAAAAACCAAACTTTACTATCTTGCATTTTTCTTCCTACAAAATATGTGTTTTCTTTATCATGAAAAAGAATGCAGTTGCCAGGAAAATTGTATGTGCATGAATATATACATATATATGTATAATATTTAAAATTATTCAAAAAAATTTCTTGTAGGGATTGAAATTGCTATATCAAGAGAATCCTATCTGTTTCCTATGGGACCATCCTGAGCAAATAATCATATTCCGCATTTATGATATGATCTATAAAGTTCTGGGTGACAGAGTATTTTCATGATTGGTTTAGCTTTGTTCAGGAAGATGTAAGCTCAGGCCTGCTGCCTCTTTCCTTATTACGACTGTTTTAATACAGACAACAGGAAATATGTGTGAAGGGGAAATTCTTAGACTGTCAATGAATTAATTTAGTCAGTGACAGTTATTTTCAATATTCCATGAAGCAAGGGAAAGGGCATAATTCTTTTAGCACAACAGTTTGAAAGCGGATTAAGGCGGTGTGTGTAGATGACAGAATGCATGTGCAGCACCTAGCCGCGCGATAGTAAATGGCATGTTAAATTGCACAACAGACATTTGCGTAAATATTAGTTTCTCTTTTTTCCATTTATTGAGATATGCAAGTTTTCAGGGAAGCACTAATTTAAAAAATACAGTCACACAGTTGGAGAGACATCTCCCAAGGTAAAGCACTGTATTTCTTTTATTTGCATTCCTTTTTATATACCCATGAAGAACACTGAACAAACGATTGAAGGTTCAAAATTAGAAAGTGAAATGGGCGGGATGGAAGAAGCCCAGATCCTTCCTCACAGGATCTAATGTCATCGGAACAACAGCCAGGAGCTCTGAGCAGTCCTCGGAAACAGAACAGTAAACTTCCTTCAGGACTAGAGAGAGGAGCTTTCTCTGATCCTTACTTAATTCCAACTTTGGATGATATTCTGCCAGCTCTACTTTCAGACCAGAGATGGTCTCCTAATGAAGTCATAGAATTAAAACCATAAATGTGATATCCACTAAGGTAATCCTTGCTATGTCCGGGTGAGTAAATGTCATGCAGAGAGCAAGCAATGGGGAACCTGAAGTAAAGGTAAGATCGAAAACGGGCAAAAATCCCCCAAAACACTCAAATGTTTCTTCAGCATGAAACATTTCAGGCTATTACAGGTGTACCTCCATTATTTCCTCCTATTATGAACTGAAATGGAAGATTTGGGTCTGAAATGAAAGAGAAAGCTGGTGGGTCACAGCCTCTGGGGGTATGCTCTGGGGAACAGCCAACTAAAGCAGAGTGTGCGCATTGTCCACATTTCTCTTTCCCACTGCTGTATCTGAAAGTGACACTGATGATCAGTAAATTGTTACCAGAAATGCCCGGTGGGTTCTTTCCGCAGCTTAGTATAGAAATAAAAAGCCAGGAATCTGTTGTAAACAGAAAAGTTTATTTGCGAAGGGACCAGGGAGAAGGGAAGGGAGGGAAGGGGAAGCACCTCCGGAGAGATAGCCGGGAGCTGGGGTGCCTCTCGAAAGGGGAGGGAGAGACACCAAAGGTTTGAGGAAGGGTCTAGGGGTTTTAAGCCTTCCTTGACCCCTCCTTTTTGGGCGGGGAACCTACAGGGGAGATGTTCCTCATTGGTGGTCTCTTAATTAATTAGGAAATGGGTGGGCAATGCTGGTGCCGCCCACCTGAAGGTGTGGCCAAGACCTCAGCAGGCCTGGATGGTCTCGTAAATCATATCCTCCAAAAAGAAATGGGACAGAAAATAATTTAATTTGCTTCTAAGCTAGCATTTCCCAAAACATTTTGTAAGAAGTGTTACACCTGGGAGAGATTAATATGTTCAGCTGACAAGACATACTACGCTGATATATTTTTGCAATAATAGCGCATTCTATAGATCCCCCTTGGAGATATGACATGTGCTATCACAATAAAGACTCTGAGTGAACCTGTCATGAAAAAGACAATATTACTTTCCCCCCATATGTCTCCCTATTTATTTAATCATAGATTATTTTTTCCTGCTAACATGTCTCACAAATAGTTCTACTTGTGGAAAAGAAGCTAGAGATAGCCTAAGAAAAGTGTCCTGTAATTTCATTTTCCAGGACACAATTTCACTGAAGGACTATTATACTAGTCAGGGTTTTATCAAAGAAACAGCGCAAGGAGTGTCAGCATGTATGTCCATTTCCAAGGGTTATTATAACAAAGTAAAGCAACCTACATGGCATTTAAAATAAATATGTTTACACTTTAATCATCCTGGAAGTTAGAAATGCCAAAATAAGAGCTCAATATGACATGCTTCCTCTGAAAGTTCTGAAGAAGATCCCTTCCGTGGATCTTCTAGCACCTGGCAGGGGCTGACAATCACCAATATACCTTGAACTGAAGTAGCAAAACTCCAACCGGTGTTGTGTCTTCAGATCTTGACATCTTTCTTTCCTAACTATTTCATTTGTCTTCCAACATCCCCTATCCACACAAGCATCCCAGTCACTGGATTTCTGGCCCACTCTAACCCAATATCATGGATTTTTAACATGATCATAACTACAAGCACTTATCTCCAAATAGTAGCCCCAGATCATGACTCAGTGGCTTAGGATCTCTACACTTTAATCCACAAATATATTCATATATATACAAAACACATATATATGAATTAAATATATATCCATACATTCACATGGATATACACATACATATATATATTCATATAGTTATCCATTTATAAATAGGCATATATTAACCTTATGTAACTGTAACTGTAGATTCTAAAAGGGCAAATATGAAATATATAAAATAGGAACTCTAAGATGGCTGAATCAGGGATAACTACAACTGAGGCTGTCTGGGATATGAAAAAATAACAGAAGGAATATATTTCCATAATTGTAACAGGCAGAACTTTTTTGCAAAAAAGTGCAAGAAACAGTGAAAGCTCCAGGGAACAAGAGGACAGAGCTTAGAATCACTCCTTGTAATCAGCCATAGAGGGCAGCCAGTAATTGGAAGAGAACCACCACCTCAAGTAACCGACATCTAACAGTGATTGGGGAAGACAGTAGATATAGATAAGGAGGCGTGTGAATATCATAGTGGCCAGAGTCACTGGTGACCTTGCCTGGTGTAGAATTTGACACTACTCAACACACTGACTCCAGGTCTGGACTGGGACTAGAGACAATGGAAGGTTCTGGCAGACTGCTGTGGCGCTGGAGCACATTACTTTATCCCATTCCACACAAAACACGAAGTCCAGTGGGGAGAAGTTATCATTTTTGAAAATGGTCTGGTCCTGCCAGGAACTATCACTGGTGTGAGAGATAAACCAAGGTCACTTGGCTATAGCAGCTGTGGCACATGGCTGGCTCTACACAAATGCACATAGTTAAGGGGTTCTGCTGAAAGAATAAATCCATGTTTTCCACTGACGTGGAGTCTGGGCTAATGGTCTCGCGGGGGATGACACATGCGTCTGGGCCTGGGAGGCACACAAACCCCAGTACTGCTCCACAAGCGCTGAGGGGAGATGTGGCAGCTGCAAGTTGTTAACATGGAGCTCTCAGGTAGCTGATGCAGGAAATGCCAATGCTCTCCGCGGTGGGGCAGACTCACAGGGTTGAGAAGAAAGTCAACAGATGGGAACTGTGGGAATCTTACATGCAAAGAATGTAGGACTTTTCTGCACAATACTGTGTGCAGAATAGCTGGATCTCTGGGTACAGAGCATTTTTTTTTTTGGTGGTACATGTGCTGGCATGTGTAAAGGTTACAGACACCATGGGCTAATTTTGGATTTTGATCACCATGAACTAGGGGAGGTGAGGATGTGATTCCACTACAATCAGTGCTAATAACAAAGTACACCCACCATGCCCAACTTGGGTGGCACATGAGACTCTTGTCTCAGTTGGGGAGTGATCAGCACATCTCAGTGCACTGAGGGGGTGGCCACTCCACCAAGTCACAGAGGCATTGTTCAAAGAAAAAACATCAGAGGAGATAATAAACAAGTGCACCCACAAATGTCTAAAAATAAATGCAGATATAAAAGAAAAAAGAAAAGAAGGGTATTATGACTTCCAAAAGGAGGAAAGCAATTATTTAATATTAGAATGTGAAGATAAATGTATGGAAAACAAATGGAAAAACGGTCACAGGATTACTTATAACAGAACAAAATTACTGAAACAATGAAATCCACACATGATATGAAAGAAAATTTTGCAAACATATTTAGACTTCAAGCTGGAACCCTACAAATGAAGAATTCATTATACCAAGTAGAAAATCCATTGGAAAGCCTTAATCACAAGCATAAAGAAGCAAAAGGAAGACTAAGATAAAAGAAAATATCTTGGAAACATCATAGACTATGAGATGAAAATATTTCAAAAATCTCAAAAGAGTGCTCAAAATTTATGGGTCATTATCAAGTGGCAAAACATGCATCTTAGAAGTTCCTGAATGTGTGGAGAGAGACTGGATACTAGCCCTTCTAAGGACTATTAAACAAAACAATAGCAGAAAACTTCCCTAATGTGTAGAAAGAAAGGGACATCCAAACACAGCAAGCACATAGAACTCCTGATAGACATGAACAGAAATGATCTTCACCACGACATTACAAACTGTCAACAGGAAAACAAGAAGAAAGCATTCTGGAAAGTGCATGAGAGAAGTGGAAGGACACCTTCATTGGGCCCTAATTAGACAAATTGCTGACATCTCACCAGAAACCTTCCAGGCTAGGAGAGAATGGAGAGATGCAGTCCAGGTCCTCAAATAAACCAATTGCCAACCCAGAACACTAGACCCAGAAAAGCTCTCATTCAGGCATTAGGGAGGAGTAAAAATCTTCTGAAACAAAAGGTAGTGGAAAGAATTCGCTGCAGCCTACCCACCCCTTCACATGATACTTAAGTGTGGGCTACACACAGAGAATTAGAGAATGATAATCATCTCTCTTCATCTCTCTCCTTTTCTTTTCTTCCTCCTCCTCCTCCTTCTTCTTCTCTCTCTCTCTCTCTCTCTCTCTTTCTCTCTCTCTCTCTCACACACACACACAACGCATTTTAAATAAATAAATAAGTCCTAAAAGAAAATGTCTTTGTTTGGTTTTTATCAGATATAAGTCTGACAGGGTAGCCACAATTACTCTTTGACCTAAAGACTACCTAAAAGAAACTTAAGAATTGTTTGGTTGATTGATATTGTATTAAGTGACTGATACGTTAGAAAATGCAGGTTCTTAATCACATCCTGTGACTATTTCATTAACATTTCAATTTTAGTTTGAAAACTGTTGTTGATGTTATGTTATGGCTTTTAATTGGTCGGAATGATATTCTGCCAGCTATGCCTTTAGACCAGAGTTGGTCTCCCCAAGAAACTGTTAAATTGAGCTGGAGAATAAGATGCTGGTCTCTAATGCATGGCACATGCTTGCACTGAAAGAAACAAGACTGGATTTGAACTGTAATACTGCAATAAGGTGGAGCAATCCACCATGGGGGAGGGCACCTGGGAGGGGATGGGGGAACATCAGAGCGTATGAAATGATGTTATAAAATGAAATGCAATAAAAAATAGCTCTTTGAAAAAAAAGAATTTTGAAATGATATTAGCGATTAATTAATTAAATATCCTAGCTTTGCAGGTGTATGGGCTGAGCCTGGAGCTAGGCTTTGTAGCACTGCCCTTACTGCCATCATGCTGTGTAAAGGCATGATGAGAAATCTTGCCTTGCATGTCTGCTGAGGCTTAGAGCTCAGCAATCAGGAGCTGACTGTGCTGTTTATGAGGTGGACTCCCAGAGGGTAAGGATAAATCCTGTGGTGACTCCTTTACTTAAACTGGAACTCACAGGACTCTCTTTAAGTGTGAGGACTGTCCTTTATCTGACACACGTGTAGAACTCAATTTTCTGTCATTCTATGTATAGAATGCTGACCTGCTTTTGCATTTCAATGGTACCATATGTTTTGATATCCTAGGGGGCATGTCTGTATAAATACATTAAGACATGAACAGTAAAAGTCATGACTTTGCTTATACTGAGGATAAAATTGAATGAGCTAGATAACAGACTCTTTTAAGAATGGCCATGCCGGGTTAATGGGGTTTGGCTGCTAGGCCCAATTACATTGGGTACAATTATAGCTTATTCCCCAGTAAGATTCTGTCTCTGGGTAACGACTAACTAGGAATCAGTGAGAGGAGACCAAGCCAACTGTCACTGATCATAGCAAAGACACAGAGAGCACTGGGCTTGTGGCTCTTCTAGATGTACATATCTTTTGCTGATAAGATGGAACTGGCTTTACACTCAGAAAGCAGTCTTCCTCCAGCACCAGCTAGGACGATCTGTGCTTGCTCTTACGCTTTCAGAAAAACATCTGAGAAGCGAATCATAGGAGTTGGAAAAAGCAATTCTGAAAGCCCTATTCAATTGAGACCACTTCCGTGTGCATTTTGCAAGATTTAGTTCACTGACATTATTGATTTTTACCCATCTAATTGCTAGGGGAGTGTTATCAAAACCCAGAATGATATAGTAAACTATGAACAAACAAACTTCAAAGATGGATTTAATAAAAGGCCTCCTCAAAGTCTCTGTTATCCTCACCCTGGTGGCTGTTTACAGGTCCTATAGCTCACATGGTTAAAACAGGGACATTCAAGAGTCTTCTGACAATTGAAGATCCTTCAGAAATATAGATGAAAACTCTTTGAAATTTCAAAGTAATGGAATTTTTTTATGATCTCATGAACCAATTTGCACACTATTGATTTTTGGAAAAGCCTTTGAGGAACCAACACATTCACTTTTTGAAGTGAAGCTTATGTTTCTATGTCATCACTAGGTAAATATTTGGCAAGCAGACACAAGAATCAGGTATGGAATCCCCATAGATGAAGTTTATTTGGGGATTCTCACCTGAACTGCTGGACTCAGAACAGCAACCATGCAGAGAATTGTAGGTTCCATGGTCTGACCATGGAGTGCATGTGTCAGAGCTGGACCTCCGCAGTGGCTTAGACGGAGCAGAGGACAGCATATCCAGGTGCACATAGAGGATATGGCAGTACATGGGAGCCTGCAGAGAACACCTGGTACAATGACAGAATGGAGGACAGAACAAATTGATCAAATATTGCAGCCAAGTGTTAACAGTGAATATCGGGGCAAATGGAGACTCAAAGATGAACTATGACAACCAATGGATTCTGGAAAGATTTCATCTTGTTTGGAGTGGTGAGATCCACAATAATTCAGAACTGTTGAACTATCAAAACCTCTTGATCAGGACCCTTGGAGCTCACCCCACATCAGGGACCCTGGTATAGTGTCGGGCAGCTGTCTGCCATCCTAGCATATAAAGGCAATTTGGAGGCTGGATGTGGTGTCTCCCCTTATCTCCCCCTCTGCCCCAGTTGCAGATAGGAGAATAACATAAACATTTTAGAGTTTATGACTAGATCACATGGGCATTGTGTCAATATTTTAACAAGTGAAAACAGTATTCCAAATTGATTGCACCACTTTAATGTTGATGATACCATAATATGTTTCTTCATATCTAACAATACTTGAACTGCTCGTCTTTTTAATTTCAGACATTCTGCTAATATAAACTTTGGATAATTCACTCCCCATAAAATCTAGATATAACTATATTAGCTTGAAAGAATCTTAGGTAAGACGTTCAAAACACTAGCTAATGATAAAGAATGGTAGAGGAAAGAATGAGGAATAGAGTAGGAATGATGAAGCATAAAACTTTGGAACAAACACTGTCGTCTTGCTGTGTTAGCCTCCATAATGGAACCTGGAAGGTCAATTGGGGAAGATTCCTTAAAGGATGCTAAGGAAAACCCCCTGTGTTCTACCCACAACACTTTCGTATTCCCATAACCCACCGTGGACATTTTAAAATAGTTTATTTTTGGTGTACAAGCCACAACAAATAGTTTTCAAGCATCTCCCATTGAATATAAACAGCAGAAATGATACTGTGAAATGCCTAAGAGTTCCTAAGCCACAAATGGGCTGGAAAAACAACTTCTTACTGAGCAAACTAAAGAATGTAAGTCAGGGGCCTGGCACAGTAGCTTAACTCACCTTGCAAGTGCCAGGATCCCATATGGGCTCTGGTTCTTACCCTGGTGGCCCCTCTTCCCATGTAGCTCCCTGCTTGTGGCCTGGGAAAGCAGTGAAGGACGGCCCAAAGCCTTGGGACCCTGCAACCGTGCAAGAGACCTGGAAGAGACTGCAGGTTTCTGGCTTTTTGGATTGGCTCAGCTCTGGCAGTTGCAGTCACGTGGGGAGTGAGTCTGTGGATGGAAGATCTTCTTCTGTCTTTCCTCCTCTCTGTATATCTGACTTTCCAATAAAAACAAATAAAAATTTTTAAAAAGAACATAAGTCATCATTTTCCAAAAGATGCAGATAAATGGGTCAGTTTCTAGGTTAAATCAGCTTTCAACTTCACCATGACCAACATGCTCAGAAAACCATAAAGGCCTGAAACAATTGTGGCATGATTAACTGCAAAAACCAAAGAAAAGAAGAGGAAGACTGTGAAGCCAGGGTTAGAGGTTATGTAAAAATGAATGACAGCTGACTACAAACTAGCTTCCACATTGACTTTTCCTCTTAGCACCTCTACCTTCGCCCTTGACTGACACATAACTCTCTGTTATCCCACACTCCTTTTAATGATTACCACTTCCCAACTATCCCTCTCCTCTTTGTCCAAGCAAATGCCTTTTGAGGTCATCGTTTTGCACTTCCAGATACCAGAGATATTCATGAAAAGGAAAAGACCCCTTCAAGGAAGCTTAAGAAAAAAGTCCCAAATATATTCCACTGTTTCCAAAAAAATTTACAGGCCAAAGAACAACAACAACAACCTATGTTGTCATATAGTAAACAATAAATTAAATCACATGAAGAGGAAGAATCGAGATGAGTACAACTACCCCAAAGCAGCAATACAAACCATGGAGATGTTCACCACTTAAAAACAAAACAAAAATTCCACACTGTCAGTAACTCCACCAAAAAAACCAAAGACTAAATATCTTTTGTGTATCCGAGACGTCAGCTTCTAAAAGATTTCTAGTCACATTTACTGACTGTTAAAACCAACCACAGTATACTGATTATGGTAATAAAAATAAAACCAAGTTATGAAAAGGCGAGAATATGTGCAATTCTTTGAGTTCTGTGATGGTAGGGAGGAAAAGCAAAGACATATGACTAGGGCAAGGGTATAGTCTTACCTGATGTGTGCAGGATACCCAGGTCCACAGCTACTCAGACAGAGAATAAAGACTGGTTCAGGGTTGAGAGTTAAGATAAAATTCCTTCTTTAACACTGTATTTCAAAGGATAAAGAGAAAAGAACGTGGTTTTACTGAGTGAGGGCATTGGTGGTGTTGCAATGGACCTCAGGGTTCATATTGCCAAAATGCAAATGGAAAGAGTTTGATGGCTGGAGGGTGACTATGATACTACCCCACAAACTTAGAGAAATCACCTTCTGGTCACCTACCTCATGGTGCTATTTGTTCTAGCCTATGCTGTGATGTAAAGATAAAGGTATTCAGATTGCACTAAATTGTCATCTTACTAGAAGGCATAGAACTGAAATAATGCCTAGAGGCACAAGCTCAGCACTGATTCGTCTACTTGCTAAGAAACTTCGCATGAAACAGTTTCCTAACAAAAATGAAACACTGGACTTGTCTAGCTCTGGTAGCTTGTGGAGCCATTTTCTTTAGATATTTTTGGTGCAATAATGAAGCCAGGTTAAAAAAATCTTTCACAGCAAAAATTTTGGTTGATCCAAGTTTCAAAGGTTTATCACAGATTCAGTTTTAAAAGTTTATTCCACAAGTAAACAGAACAAAATGTAAGACAAACCCATATTAAAAAATGATTTAGGGATGTAAGTTGATATTTCTCCAAAGATTTAAAATGGTCAGCAGGCACATGAAAAAATGTTCAAGTTCAATTGTCATTAGGAAAATAGAAGTTAAAACCATCATAATTTACTACTGCATACACATTAGTATGGCTATTGTGAGAAAAATTATACATAATACTTGAGGATGTGAAAATAGAGTTCACATCCGTTACTGATGAGAAGGTAAGCAAGGAAGCTGCTGTAACAAAGTGTGTTGCTTCCTCAAACACTTAACTCTAAAAAAGCCTGTATGAGCTAGTAAATCTACTCCTATGTAGATACCCAAAGCGACTGAAAGCAGGGACTCAGATGTATGTGGCCCAACGTTAATAACAATTATACAATCTTCAATAGGTAAAGGCAACCCAGGTTCATCAACAAATAGATAATTTGCAAATAATGGAATATGCTTATAATATGTGATGAAGTGTAATTTGTGTAAATAATGTGGAATATCCAGCTATAAAAAATCAGACATAGACTACAACAAGGATCAACCTTGAAAATATTGTGCAAAATTACATGAGACAAATACAGGATAAATGTATGACTCCACTTACATTGAGTACCTAGAATGGAAAATTGCTTAGAGACAAACACTAGTGTAGAGGTTATCAGCAGCTTAGGAAGGAGGAGGAGATGTTATTGTTTAATGGCCTCAGGGTTTCTGTTTGGAATGCTAAAAAAAATTCTGGAGATTTATGATGAAAATGATCACCAACACTATTAATATGCTGTATGCACTGAATTATATGCTTAAAATACTTAAAAAGGAAAATTTTATTGTAGGCATATATCACCATAATAACAATTAAAAATGTATATGTTAGGTTCAAAGTTAGTCAGTTTTAATCATTTAATTTAAAAGCAAATATATTTTAAGTGGAGTTAATTTGAGGAACTTGGCCACATACTTGACCACAAGTTGTTAGGGTTTTTTTTCAATCCAAAATCTCTGTGCAGTGTGTAATATACAGATGTTTAAATGGTGAATTATAAAATAAGCAATATCAGAAACATGGAAAAGACACAATTGAATTAATTTGTTTTTATTTATATCTAAATCAGTGAAAGTGTAGACTATGAGGAACAAAATTTTTTTGGCCTGCTCAAATTTTATTTTACTTTACTGCGCACAATTGCACATTTTGAACAAAATATTTAAAAGGAAAAGTTACTGTTCTTTCAACTATTTATTCTTTTTTTTCTTTTCTTTTTAATTATATTTTTGACAATCTTTGCATAGTTAATTAGGGTAAAAAGGTTCAAGGGCTATAGGAAAGTTTATTCTTAAAGCTACAGAGAAAATTCAAAAATGAAAATTTTACATTAGCTACAGGATAGAATGCTTGCCTAAATTGTACCTTTAGCATGTTAGTTTGCTATATATCACATTATTATCTTTTATGAATGTTGCTAGACATTTTTTTCTATTGAAATGCTTTTGTTAAAAGACAATCATTAATATTATGAATGGGAATTGCCTAAATCCCTTCACATGTCAGTTTACTGGCTGGGATTATTGTTCTGGCCTTTATCTTTGTTTAAAACAATTTTGATTAGCTACAACTGAGGCATAGTAAACTTTACATTTCTGTGGTGTGATTTTATAGTGTCTGATGACTAAGTTATATTCATTTGTCAAATCATAATCAATTTCAATGTACTGATCACACCTGTCACCATGAAATGCTTCCTTTGGTAATTTCTCTTCACTGAATGTCCTTGTACTGCTCTATCAACTGGCACCCGTTGATCGTTGTCACTTTAGATTAGTTTTCAGTGTTTGAAGGATTTAATAAATAGAATCATAAAATAATACTCTTCTCTCCAGCTGCTTTCATTTACCATGCATAGACTGAGAAGCATACATGCTGCTGCAGGTAACAATACTTCATTGTTTTGGCTGCATCCCATGTGTTTTGATGTTTTGCATTTTATTTTCATTTCTTTCAAATACTTTCTTTTCTCTTGTCGAATTCATCACTGGCTCATGAAATGCACGGTGGCATCACTTTGCCCAACAGGCTTTTGTGTTTTCTTTTCATCACCCATGAGTTGGTTGTTCAGTTGCTTTTTTTTTTTTTTTTTGACTCCATGGTGCTGTAAGTTTTTTTTGTTTGTTTGTTTTTGTTTTAACTTCATACCTTTTGTTGACCTTATTTCGTGGCTTCTCATTTAAGTGAATGTATAGTGGTGGAGTAATAGAGACTACCATATCCAAATGTGAAGATACAACGCAATATGTATCTCTACTTCCAAATCAAGATGGACTCTCAATGGAAGTTTTGGACATATCCAGACAATGGGGTGTTGGACTGCCCTGACATTATCTATACCAGCGATGACGGGGCACACTTAAATAACAGATTGGTGGAATTATATCTCCTTATGATGGACTATTATAACAGTATGTGGAAAATTAGTTGGGGGTAAGAATTTGGAGGGGTGGAATCCAAGACTCTATGAAATTGTACCATAAATCTCAAAATTTAAAATAAAAAAATTTTAAAAACTACAATAGTTCATTCATTTTTGTGACTATTATTGCACTGCATAGTATAATTATCCATTTCATTCTTAAAAGACATTTCACTATTTTTGTACTTTTCCACTATTATGAATAAGCCAGTTATTAGCTTTCATGTGTAAGTATTGTTATGAAAACAGATTTTTATCACCTTTCATGTAAAAAACATTATTAGAAATTAGCCAACTTTATTTCAAAATGGTTGACCATTTGACCTTACTATGAATAGTATATGAGAATTACATTTGTTTAACATCTTTATCCTCACTTGTCACTGTCTATATTTTTATTATAGAAATCCTTATGGATATAAATTTGTGGTGAATTTTGGTTAGGATTTGTTAAAATTTAAGAAGTAATAATAATGAACAACTATTCTATTTGTCATTTATGCATCTATTTTTGGAAAGGGTGGAGCTTCAGCATGGTGCTCTTACTGATTAGTGCCATTTACTAGAGAAATTTGAAAAGTGAAAGGAAAAGCTTGAGACAGGAGATTGAGAACAGAAATCATGTTTATTAATCCAGATTATGGATTATTAGAAAAGAATAGATTTGCGAAAGAGCTAGAAGTAAAATTGAATGACAAACAAAAATGCAAACACAAATTACTTGGAAGATGAGTGAAATTCGTAGAGTGGTGGCTTGTGTATCTAATCACACGAATAGTTATGACAGGACAGACGCAAAATCCCATGCCAAAATATGATGTGCATTCATGTAAAAGGTTGTTGGTACTGACATGAAGAGTTTTATTACTAAGTCTTTGTTTCTCATGCTTATAGGCTGTTTAAGGTGGAAAATGAGGCAAAGTGTTTGTTCTATATGCTTATGCCCGATCTGATTATGTTGCCAGGTTAAAGTTTATGAATAGTTATAACTTTACTTTGAGCCAGCTGCCATATCCAAAATACACAGTAACTGATGTGCAATCTGCTGAAGATTTAGAGCAATTCTCTGTGAAATGCAATTCCCAATGAAAGAAATGCTTTGTGGTGTCACCCCAACTTCAGTTACATCGAGCACGGAGATCCCATTGCCTGACAGCACCCATCTGGCTAATTGTGCAAATGGTCTCTTCTTGGTATGTCTGTTTTCTCATGTGTAAATCAGAGCATCTGAAATAATTTCTTAAGTTAATGTGAGAATTAAATTATTAACACTTGTTACTAGATTAGCACATGTAGGGATGTAGACCGATGCAGTACTAAATAAGACAATCGATTCCCTAAAACAAAGAAACATAAATTGTTACTTGTCCCAAATGAATTTCCAACAGTTCCATAAATTTTCACAGAAAATACACATTGTGGTGGAGAAATATAATAGAGTGACCAAAATGCTGTTAATGTCCGTACCCCAAATCTCTCCTATGTGACTTTAGAAACCTTCATATATTTTCATATTTTTTTAAAAAAAGTATTTGAAAGGCAGAGCTATAGAAAGAACAGGGAAAGAGACGAAGAGAGAAGGAGAGAGAAATCTTTCAACTACTCCCCAGATAGCCACAGTAGCAGAAACTGGGCCTTCTGAAGCCAGGAACCTAGAGCTTCTTTCAGATATGCCATATATGTGCAGGGACACAAAGAGTTGAACCATATTTATCTTGTTTTCCCAGGTCAGCAGAGCGCTGGATCAGAAGTGAAGCAGCCGGGACTCCAATGGGTACCCCTATGGTAGTGGTGCAGGCAGAGGCTTAACCTACTATACCAGGATTCTGCTCTCATCATTTCATATTCTAATTACTTAACAAGATATTTTCTGCTATTATTAAGTTTTAAAGACAAGACAGATATATCCTGAACAGAACTTTTCTGAATCGATTTAGAGTATGGAATATTTGATTTGGTGTTAACTTTCATTTTGGAATGCCTTGAACAAATGAAAGAACTGTTCAGTCAATTTAACTAAAACCTTCTACACTGTATGTGCTCAGTTCCACTTGTTCTATAAGCCATGTAAGGTGGAGTCTTCTGACCGAGATCTCAACATGGCCTCAGATACTCTTTTTCCTATCTGTCCACGTAAGAAAAGTGATTAAGATTTATCAAATTATACAGCAT
Organism: Ochotona curzoniae; assembly: GCF_017591425.1. Lineage (NCBI taxonomy): Eukaryota > Metazoa > Chordata > Mammalia > Lagomorpha > Ochotonidae > Ochotona > Ochotona curzoniae. The sequence goes on from NW_024467087.1 coordinate 4,635,804, forward strand.
TTTAAAAATTACTTATTTGAGAGGCAGAGAGACATATAGACAAATAGAGAACTCCCTCCTCTAGTTTACTGCCTAAATGCCTACAACAGCCTCTGCCTGGGACCGAATTCAGGGGCCAGGAACTCAGATCTCTCACGTGGATGGCAAATGCATAATTACTTAAACCATCACTGCTACTGAGCAAGGTCTGCATTAGTAAGAAATTAGAGTAATGTGTTCGAGCCAGGAACCCAGTGTTCCACTATGATACAGATGCAGTAGTGTTTTAACAACCAGGCAAATGCCTGCTCCACCCCCCACCCCCACCCTCCTGATATGGTATCATTTTTCTGCACTGTAACTCTAATTAAATCTTTCCAGCACTTTAACTCCAGGGAAACTCACTTGATGATTCAGATTCAGTCACTGAATGTGATTTAAAATCAATAAGACTGAAAGACACCCCGGGTGTGCTGTCCTTTCAAAGGAATTGGGAGCACTTTCATGCCTTGTTTGCAGAGCATTGATTATCTAAAGCAGTTAGCAGAATGATGTGGACAGAGAGGACTTCAATCCAGGCATAGGCCTGTGCTGTTATTCCTGCTCTGCATTCATGAAAAGAATTTCACACTCTTGTACTTTTATGCTGTGTTACTGGATATACTGTGATGCTTGGAAGTTTATAGAGGAAGGCAGGAGATTTCACTGCCTAGGGAACTTATATTGACTGCTGGTTCAATCCCCAGTTGGTTAAGAAGACCATGGTTGGGCCAGGCCAAAGCCAGGAGCTTTCAAGTCTGTCCAGATCTCCCATTTGGTGGTATGTACCCAAGCACTTGGACCATCTTCTGCTACCTTTCCAGGCACATTAGCAAGGAGCTGAATTGAAAGCAAGCAGCTGGCAACTAGTGCTTTCACATGGAGTGTGAGTTTTACAAGAAGTGGCTGAATCAGCTGCACCAAAACACCATCCCCAGAAGTCTGCTTCGGCAGAGGGCAAGACTGACTACAAAATCACAGGCAGCAATGTCAACACATTTGCAAATAGAACTACATCAGATGAGAAGTTCTGCAAAGCAAAAGGAAGAATTGACATATTGGAAAGAATCTAAAATGGAAGAAGATGGTTGCAAAACATATATCTGATAAAAGGCGAATATTCAGAAAAAATATGATAATATCCTATGAGTCAATAATAAAAACATAAGTAAAAACATAAGTAATCCAGTTACAAAACAGGCAAACCCTGAATAAACATTTCTTCAAAGACATACAAATGACTTATAGGTGTATGAAAAGTTGCCCAATGATTTGTTATTCAAAATCAAAATCTCACTTGTTAGGGTAATCATTATCAAACAAATAATAAATAATAGATGATAATGAGGATTTAGATAAAATCTACTGATTTACATTACTACTGACAGTAATACAAAATTATATGACTTCTCTGAAGAACAGTTCCTCTGAAACTAAAACGAGTCTGTGATCCAGCCATCCAACCTCGGAGTATTTATCGAGAAAATGACTCAGGCTCTTGAAAAGATATTCACAATCCCCTGTTCACTGAAGCATTATTCACAATAGCCACGAGGTGGAAACAACCTAAATGTTCATTAACGGGTGAATGGATAAAGAAAATGTGGTATATACACAGTAGAATATCATTAGCCTTAAAAATAAATGGCACAGTGTACCCAATAAAGGTGTACAATTACCCCTAACAAAATTTTCTAACATTTTAAGAAGTAATTGTAAAGAAAAAGATATCCCATCATGAGAAAACATACATGAGCCATGAGGATATCATGTTAATTGAAATGAACTCAACACAGAACAGATATTACATGAATGATTCCATTCATGTAAGGTATAAATATAGTCAATATTATAGAAGCAGAAAGTGGATTGGTAGTTTCAGGAGATATGGAGGGTCACTGTCCAGTGGGTTTTGAGCATACAAATGAAAAAATTAGAGATAATGCTGCAAAAATATGTGTATATTATCAGCATAATTGAATACATAAAAATGTTGTCATTTGAGCATATATCTTGTAGTTTTTTATTACTATAAAAACACAAATTTCATCCTGCATTTTCTGAATGATGCTGATCACCATTAGAATCAAGAAGTCCTGGTCATCCATCCATCAACTCCTGCAATCTAAAACCCACATTTGCATGCTCCAGTCTTACCATTTATGCTAAACCTCAACTCCTGACATTCATTCGTGGAACCTTCTGGAAGTTACTGTTATCAGTGTGAACCCCTACATAGGGAAAATCTCATACGTTCAAAGCCTACCAGTATTGTATTGCCCCTGCCTCCTATTATAGGCATTCGCAAACCCCTGGCACCCTTTTACTCTCTGCAATACTACTGTTGTTTTAATATTGGGAATTTCACACAGTGTTACCAATTCTCTGTCCTTCAGTTGCTTTCCCTCACTGCCAATGAAATTTTCATCCCATTAGCCAGTCACTCTTATGGTCCTACCCTAGGCTTCATAATTTCTAAGAATCAACACTCTTCCATAATCCCATTCAGTAATCCCATAAACCACCTAACATACCAAGTTACTCAGAAACATACTTTTATTATCCCAAGATTTCCAAATAATTTGCTTAATGATTTTCTTGATTTTTGCATCATAAGTTTTTTTCTTACTGATAATCTATGTGCACCAGCATGGAAACATACTATCATTTATCTTAAAACAAAATAAACCCTTCACCTAATCTCTTCTGTAATTATTTGTTGTAGCTCTCAACTTTCATTTAAATTGTGAAAGTCCTCAAATGATGTATTTATACAGTTTTCTCCCTACCCCATACTGAATTTGTGCAGGTTGATAACATTCCTGTTAGTTCTTTGACACTCTTCCAGTTGGGAGGTGCAGTCTAACTTCCCTCACTTTGAAAAAGGCTGGCCTTATTGATTCACATTTAATAAAGACTGTGCTACAGAACTAATGTGAGACTCCCAAGGCTGATCATAAGAGGTAATACTGTTTGCATCAGGTTTTCTTTCTTGGGGAGAAGTAGCAATGATGCAATGAAAACACGTACAAGGCAATGAGAGTATGGTTGTGACTGTTTTTGCTTTTAGCCCCAACTGAAATTCCAGAAGGCATCTGGTACCTATCATCAGTTATCAGTGAGGACCCACTTGGAGCTGACCTCCATCTTATCTGCTATCTGGCTATAGCTACATGGACAACTCTATGTGAGAACTGTGAGAGATAACAAGTGAGTGTTATTCCTCCATGTCACATACTTTGGGGATGATTTACTATACAACAATAGGTAATTGAAATAAGGTATTTACCACGATCATGGAATTCACTAGTCAGTTGTTTTCCCGATGCCAATTGGCTTTCAAACAGCTTTTGAGATAATTGCTCATGTTCTCCTTCAGAATAAATATTTTGCATTTGCTTTTCAAGTCAGTTTTTTTCCTGATTATCCCTCAACATTCTTGGCTGTTCCTTCCTGGTTTCCATTGCTATTTTTCTTCAAGTCTCATGGATTTAGTAAGAGTAAATCCTTTCTCCCTCAGTATTCATCCAAACAGGGAGAAGGGGATTGGGGAGGGAGTAAGGGAAATCCCAGAATCTATGGAACTGTATCTTAAAATGATTTTAAAAATAAAACGTATCACATTCCTATAATTTTTCACAGACTTCTTTTACATTCCAGTATCAGTATAAAAATTGCCTGTAATTCGTTAAGTTTTTAGTGCATTTAAAAAATTATTTCATTTATATCTGGTAAACAAATTTCATATATTTCACATGTAGAGGATTTAGGAATATAGTGATGTTTCCTAAATCCTGGAAGAAATGGAGATATCAGAAACCAGTGAACACACATTAAATCCTAAAGGATTCAATAAGCACAATGGGACTCAGTAACCATGCTTGGTCATTTTTCAATTTGCTTTCAGAAACATTCCTCACTCAAATATAGCATCACTATTCCTGTAAAAGGAACAATGCCATTTCCTGAAGTTGTCCTGAAAGTCAAAGGCAAAATTGGGTTATAAACTTGGCTCAGATATTATTTCACCAAATGATATTCACAAATCTCTTGACCTACCTAGGACATGGTTTCCTTAAATATAAATTAATTTTAAGACATTACATATAATTATCAAAAGGGTCAAATCATGTAGATACATAAATTCAGGGATTTGTGTCTTGTGTTTATCAATGTATCTCACATACCAAGTAGAATATCAGGCACAAAATAGGTAACAAAGGATATTCAACTAATATTTTTCTGATTTAAAACAATTGAATTTGTATAGTAAGTAAAAGAGCATAAAGAAAATATATGAGAGACTATGCATACCAATTAAAATGGGTGTTAAATACTTCATAAGGGTAACAGGATCACATTAATTCATTGACTTGAATGGAAAACATCATATCAGAAATCTTGGCCATCACTGCTCGGCCTTTTGGCTAAGATCAAGTGTAGAAATCTTGGCCAAGCCCCATGGCTCAGTGGCTAAATCCTTGCCTCCCATGCTCCGAGTTCCCACGTGGGCACCAGTTTGCATCTTGGCTGATTCACATCCCATCCAGCTCTGTGCTTGTCGGACGGCCCAAAGCCTTGGAACCCTGTACCCACGTGGGAGACCCTGAAGAAGCTCCTGGCTCCTGGCTTTGGATCACTTCAGTTCTGGCCATTGCAGCCACTTGGGGAGTGAAAATGTGAATTGAAGATCTTTCACTCAGTCTCTCCTTCTCTGTAAATCTGTGTTTCCAATAAACATAAATAAATCTTTAATAATAACAGGGGTTTCCATTTTATACATTCTATTCATTTTGATTTTCAACTGAAAAGAAACTCAAATAAAAAATAGATTTTTTTAGTTGATGAAACATTATCAGGCTTTCTACTTGAAGCACAATCTTTCTTCAGCTTCCTCAACTCTGCCACCTGCGGATACTGTGCAGGCTTTTACTGTAGTAGCTTAGGTATTGAGGAATCCATTTTTCCTTTTTCAAAAATTATTTATTTGAAAGGCAGCTATTGAGAGAAGAGAGAGAGGGAGAAAGAAAGACCTTTCATACTTTGGTTCACTCCCCAAATGGCCATAATTATCCTAAATGGGTCCAGAGCCTGGAGGCAGGAGCCAGGGGAACTTGGGCCTTCCTTCTCTTCCTTTCCAGGCCATTAGCAGGGAACTGCAGTAGAAGTGGGGCAGTGTGAACAGGAAGTACTACTCATGTTGGATTCCAGTATTGCAGCTGACAGCTTTACCCTCTAAGCCACGATGCCAGCTTCCGAATTATTTTTTCGAAGTGAATGTTTTTTATTTGTGTATCAAACTACAGACAATTAGCATTATTTTATGCAGCCATTTTACTTTTCATAAGTTGATTTGTTTTCTATTTCCTTTTGGTTAAATGTTAACTGAATGTCCTTTTAAAAACTTTACCTGTTTTAGTGGTAAAGATAATTTTCCCTGAACGCATTTTACCTTTATAAAATTTCCATTGTAGTTCAATTTCTCAAAATTAGTTTTTGGGAAGACAACATGTATTTGGGGCTCCACTATTAAAATATCTGCTATTTCATGTATCTTGACCATTTGTATTTAGTTAACAGAAACTTTTAAAATTTGGTTTTTTCTTGAGCTGGGATATTGGTTTTCACCTGTCGTTGAACTCAGATTGAAGCATCAGCCTTTCTCAGGTCTCACATTCTTCCCGAGTACCTTCGGGCCGCAGGTTATACCACTGACTCTCCTGGTTTTCAAGCCTTTCGCACATGGACTAGAAACCCAGTAACACTTCTTGGTTTCCAGCTTGTTTTCTCATCCTCCATAATTTTATGAACCAATTTCTTATTATCAAGCTCTACATGAGTTAGTCATACTTCTCTCCTCTTTCTGGTGAGCCACAAATAATTTGTTTTAGTTCATCAGAACAAAAGCCTATTGAGATGTGGAACACAAAGTACAGGAAAGTAAGAATTTTTCCCCAATACTACAGCTACAAGGATTTCCTTACTTCCTCTAGTCCATCTTTAACCTCTGCATTCATGGAAACTACTCTTCAAGTGCACCTATCAGCTTGTGACTCCAGTGTCTGTTGCAACAAATAAACTTTCTAAAGTTGAAAACTTGTAGATTTGCCTATTACTTTATATTCTTTAGTGCCATTTTGCCCTATGACTTCAATTTACTGATGTGTCTTAAAATATCACTCATTTTGAGTTGCTTTGCTGTGACTTTTGTCTGTTTATTATTATTTTTTTTAGAGCAGGCATTATGACTTCCAAACACTTCACATTTTGTAGCTGGAACCAGAAGTCCTCAGTGTCATTTTGTAACGACTCTGAATCTTTTCAGATGGTTCATGTTCTAAAGCATCAAAAACAGTAATTCAATTTTTATTCTATTTCGAATCTTTGTTTACATTCATCTCTGCATGATTTGTGCAGGAGATTCTAGTATTCTTTATTTGAGATGAACATATTTTTGACATAATTCTGCTGACAGATTATTTAATTTCTGTATGCACCTGATTTATTTTTAAAGCATAATCATGTAATGATGTTTAAGGTACGTGGCTTAATTGTAGAAGTGGATTTATTGAAATGACAGCAATGTTTACATGTAGAATTAAAATTAAGGATACTATTATTTGCAAACAGCCCAAGAATGTGTCCAAAGAATGCCCTATTCGGAAGATGCTAATGCTTCCATAATTGTCACTTAACTGGGAAGGATTTATGGAGATCACATGATGTGTGTGGGTTAAGAAAAAATATGAAAAACATAGTGCAAATGTTTGCCTATGTGTAAATTAGAGGTATAGAAATGTGACATTCCTGCCCTGACACACACACTAACTGGAATTTTATTGAAGCCTTGAGACATTTCAATGAATTAGATGCCAGTTGGAAAAACTGCTAGAACAATTTTAGTTGAAAATCCAAACATAATAGATTTTAGTAAACAAATAACAGATTGTTATGAAAAAAATGAGCAGAGATAAGTTACAAACAAAAACTGGAAAATCTTGAAAAGCATGTGACATAAAATATCCAGTTGGTTTGATTCCAAGTGGCAGTAACACAACTTAAATCACATTGAAATAATTTCTAAAACTCCTGTTTTCTCTTTTAGCAAATTTTTCACATGATCAAATAGGAAGTCTGACTAATCTTTATGAAATAATCTTTCCAGTATTGGTTGGATCATCAGAATTCTTTGCTTAAGTTTGATTAGATAGTTGTGGTCTTTAATTATATTAAATTAATTAAATTTCTGCAGGAGTATCGAAGAGGACTTTCAAATCATAACAGGATGAGGAGTGATGGGGTGAGTCAACAGCATGATTGGGACTATTTTACAGGAAGTGTTTTTCTGTGGATAGCCAGAAATAAGTTACATCATAGTCCTTGCTTTAGTTTGGAAGTGAGCCAGCTTTTGGGGATCTGTAGAGATCTCTCATAAAACTTGCGTCAAGTCTGTGGGCAACTGTTGAGTACTTGTGTAAATACGTGGCCATTAGTGTGCTGACAACTCGGAGAACTTGTCTTTTCACGTAGATATCTTCAGTGTTCTGCAGAAGGATTCAAATCGACTGTATTAGAATGGCAGTGCTTCAGGGGAGCTAAATGGCCAGTGTGACTGTGGCCTCCACTTCTCAGACTTCTCAGTGGCCTTCCACTTAACTTAAGTGTTCCCTGGCAAAACATCAATAAGTTTCGGAACTTTTTCATACATCACAGACACATTTACACAGAGCTCTTTCTGCCAGTATCCTAGAAACGCCATAGTCACTAGTAAAAGCTTTAATGAGGTATATGTTTCTGAGGTCATCTAACCCTCCATAGGCAGATGGGGTCCCTGAAATTGCAAGTGAAATCAAAATCACTTGCAACAAGGAGATGAGATCTTTGTGTCCCAAACCTTTGTCTCCAAGTTCTGATGATCCTTGCTACGCATGCTGAAGGTTACCACTGCTTCATTGTTTCCGCAGGAAATGGTAATTCAGTCGATCACTTTTTGTTTCTTTTCCAGATAAGTGTCATATTCCCAAAAGGAACTGAAAATATCTTAGCATGTGTAAGAAGTATCTGGATAAAATGGTGCTGCTCACTGGCTTCGAGCACAGTCACTGACTACACTATCAGGAGGGATTGCTGTTGTTATCGGAGGGCACCACAGGACATACCACACAAGCCTATCTGCTTCAGGGCCATATGGCAAGCCTCTTCTCCCTTTGCTAGGCAGAGTCTGAAATCTTGTCTCTTTCATTGCTGGCTAAGGAAAAAAATAGACAATTTTTTTTTTAAAAGAGAGGCACTCACAAAACTCAATCTAAAAGTCTCAGTCTGCCTATGTTAAGTGAAATAAAGTTCATTACCTTCCAAATCCTTGACTACTGCCTGGCACAATGGGAGTTACATCACCCAGAAGGAACTCTGCTCTCAGAATCCAAAATCCTGATCAATGGAGCATTTGGGAGCATGATGCACCGCTTCGGGGCGGGACTTCAGGCACCAGCCTTCTGGCAGTAACTTCACTCTTCGATGGCTCTGGGGCAATATCTTACCTGGGGTGAGGGTAGACAGGCATTGTGGCCCCTGCTCAGAGGAGATATGAGTGACTCTGCCCCTAAGTCTAGTTTGGCCATGATAGAATCTGAGTGTCAGCATTATACCCTGCTCTTTCCATCCCATTTTGCCCCCAGGCATTGGTGCCATGAGCTGCAATGATGAACCTGGCCAGCTAAGTGCTGGCACGTTACCTATGTTCTTACTTTGTTCTATCCAAATCCGACAGCCCCAAATGAAAGTGTTTGTTCCTATCACTGCAGTCCAGGTCCTTGTATTCAGGACAATGGGGTGGTCATTATTTGGGTTTTCAGTCTTCACAGCCAGTGACCGTAAGAGTAGATATGGAAGAAGTACAGGCAGATGGAGAGTCTTTGAGATGTGACTGAATCCGGAGCACATAAACATTCTGCCATTTGTTGCCTGCAGGGAAGAGCATGTGAGGAGGGGAACACGCATGGAATGGCAATCTGAACAGCTGTGCTTTTCTTCCTAGCTATCAGCCATGGAGATTCGGGAAACAGCAGAGCGACAATTTGGGTTAGGATTTTAAGTTTTCTAGAGGATATGATTCTAAGCCTTTGCTATGCTTGGAGGCCTTCTTTATTTTTAAGATTTATTTATTTTTTATTGCAAGTCACATATATAGAGAGGTGGAGAGATAGAAAGATCTTCCTTCTGATGATTCACTCCCCAAGTGACTACAACTGCCGGAGCTGAGCCGATTCCAAGTCAGGAGTCCTGAGCCGCTGCCGGGACTCCAATATGGCTGCAGGGTCTCAAGGCCTTGGACCTGTCCTTAACTGCTTTCGCAGGCCACAAGCAGGGAGTTGGATGGGAAGTGGGGCCGCTGGGATTAGAACCGGTGATCTCATCGAATCCTGGCATGTACAAGGCGAGGAATTCTTAATGCTGATAAATATAAAGTAATTTTAAGTAGATACAGAATTGGAAATACTCTTTTCGGTGTTTTCTCTCTAGTGCTGTTTGGGGTCTCTTCCCTAAGTCAGAATTCTCACAGGTCAAAGTTCAGTGCCACCTAGAGGGCTCAAGTTCTCGGGTTGTGGCGTCTTGATGAAGTCTAGAGTCACTGGATATCAGGCTAAGCCATCGCTTTGGCTACATGTTTGTACTTGATCTGACCGCTCTGAGTGTGCAAGCAGAAGGCTAGCAAGGGTAAGAGAAGGTGCGGTCTTGGTTCCTGAGAAGTTGAGATGAATACCGTACACCATCTTACTTTACGAACTTGAAATCCTGTCACTTCCACTCCTGATTCGGGACTGAGAAGAATTGATGTCTACAAGCGTTGAATAATGTGGTTTGCAAGAACAGGCCAAGAGATCTACCTGTATTTTATGAAAACCCTGTGTATGTGCAATTTTTCAAAGGAACACTCTGTCAAGTGGTATAAAGGTGTACCTCTGGCCCCGCATGATGGCCTAGCAGCTGAAGTCCTCGCCTTGAACACACCGGGATCCCATATGGGCACCAGTTCTCATCCCGGCAGCTCCACTTTCCATCCAGCGACTTGTTTATAGCCTGGGAAAGCAGTCGAGGATGACCCAAAGCCTTGGGACCCCAGAAAGAAGCTCCTGGCTCCTGGCTTCGAATCGGTGCAGCACCGGCCATTGCAGTCACTTGGGGAGTGAAATCATCAGCCAGGAGATCTTGATCACTGTCTTCCCTCCTCTCTGTATATCTGATTTGGCAATAAATATAAATAAAATCTTCTAAAATGTGTACTTCTGTGTAAACATATAATCATTATCAGTGAGGCTGCTTGTTGAATCTAAAGTCAGTTATGTTTTGATATGATTTTTTCCCCCCCAAAAGAAAACACACTTTCCCTTCTCACCCGGTGCTGCGCCGATCCAAAGCCGGGAGCCAGGAACTCTACTGGGTCTCCCACGCAGGCGCAGGGTCCCAAGGCTTTGGATCATCCTCGACTGCTTTTCCAGGTCACAAGCAGGGAGCTGGAAGGGAAGTGAAGCTGCTGTGATTAGATCTGGCACCCATATGGGATCCCGGTGTGTTGAAGGTGAGGACCTTAACCATTACACTATTGTACCGGGCTCTAAATTTCATTGAAATATTGTGCATTTTTTTCCCTTTTACTCTATTGTCAGTTCATTCCATCCCTTTCATCCCTATAGTTCTTTTTTTTTAAAGCTTTATTTATTTTTATTACAAAGTCAGATATACAGAGAAGAGGAGAGACAGAGAGGAAGATCTTCCGTCCAATGATTCACTCCCCAAGTAACTGCAACGTCCGGTGCTGCACCAATCTGAAGCCAGGAGCCAGGAACTTCCTCCAGGTCTCCCACACAGGTGCAGCATCCCAAAGCTTTGGGTCATCCTCGACTGCTTTCCCAGGCCACAAGCAGGGAGCTGGATGGGAAGTGGGGCCACCGGGATTAGAACCAGCGCCCATATGGGATCTCGGGCGCTTTCAAGGTGAGGACTTTAGCGACTAGGCCATGCCACTGGGCTCCATCCTTACTGTTCACCATGGTGATCTTTGCTACAGTTGTGAGAATGATGATATCAATGACAGTGTTCACAATAGCAGCTTGAGGTATTTCTTGCCAGGTTCCGGGTCCTCTTCTGAGCTTTCTTCCATTACCTTCCTTTAAGTGAGTGCGAGTGTTTCTCCATTTCAGTCTGTGGACTTTGTTAGAGCCTTTGTTGTCAAGACTGAGTGAGTACCCATGCACCCTGCAGCAGCCCATCAAAGCACATGCTGCTGGCCCCACCATCAAAGCTGTTTATTGAGAGCATGTGAACGTGACCTAATAACCTACATTTCAAATAAATTCCCGTGTGCTGCTGCTCCTCTGTGAACCACAATCTAGGAACCATTGAGTTAGAGAAATATTTGATGTGATTCAATGAACTGAAAGGGAGAAGCCTTTTATTTTATATTCTGGTCCTTCATGCACTGAGCTTGGAAGTGGCTTATGTAAGGCCAAATAACCAGAAGCACTGAGGCTCCATTCAGAATCTGCAAAGCTCCTTGGTCCCCAAAGCCTTTGCCCCAGATCACAGGTCATCCTGCAGAAACCATTCTGGCTGAGCATGTGCTCCTGTGGTGGACATGGAAATCTGACCGTGTCTTGTTTAAGAGGAGACTCCTTTTCACAGAGCTGGAAGACACCACTTGCTTGCCTATGTTAAGGTGGTACTTGTCATTACATGAATGGCACAAAGCCCTCAAGCTAGAACTGTTCAGTACGGCCATTAGCCAGAAAGTTATGTCCCTGGCCTTAGTTAGGGAGCCACTTTAGGGGGAATCCCAAGCCTGGGTCTTGCTGCTCTCAGGCCTGTCTGGAGCTGAGAGTTTGGGTGGAAGCAAAGCCCTACGACAAAACAGAGCTAAAAGAAGTATGTTTGGAGTTCACTGCTCAGAAAGAGTCTCCAAGTAGTTTGACAACCCAGAAGTGCAGTAAGACTGTATTTTCAATTGCCAAGCATTCTCAGACAATAACAAATGGATTTTATTGTGGAAAACATTTAATTCAATTTGAAAAGCAAATCTGTTACAGTGTTCGCGCATGACAGTGTGCAGGAGCCTGGGGTCTCTGAATATCAACTCTCACGAGGCCCTGGGTCTCACTAGCAGTCACTCTGTTCGTTCTCATCGGGACTTGTTTTCTTTTTTCATTCATTGTGCACCTGCCGCTATACCTCACTTCATTTCAAAATCATTCGTGTCTTTTTCAGTGCAGCTTTCCCTGGATGCTTCATGAAAAGTTACCAGTTTGACTTTTCCAAACTGTTTCGTGTTCTTTACAACCCATAGAGACCTTTCACATTTCCTTGCTCATTTATTTAGTACTTTGCTGATGATCCTGTCTCCAATCCCAGAATAGGAGCTCCAGTTTTCACTCTATCCCCAGGCCTACAGAGCATTGCTGTATGTTTTGTGATTGCCCAGTAAGAGGCTCATGAGGGAATGATGTTTCTACCACAATCACAGAGTCTCGCTCCCTGCTCTGGAAGGCTATTTTTGACCTTGTTTCCTTCTCTCTTGTCTTGTTCACTGCTTCCAGGCACACTAAACTGAGCATGCCAAGCTCTTCCCAGATCTTGCCTGTACAGTTCCCTCTGACTGGGACACTGTCCCCAGATTTCTCCTTGTCTGCCCTTTTATATCCTTCCAGTCCCAGCTTAAATATCACATCTTCGGAGAGGCCTTTCCTGGCAGTTACAGGCTAAAGTAGTCCCTGTCTATGAATGCTATTGTTTTGGCATTTTTGTGCAGATAATTTGGCACAATTGCAAGAGCAGAAATGTGGGCTGTGTTAAGTTTCTGCAAACTGCTGGGTGAGCAAATGGGAAAAATACTGGTAACAATGTAACCACAGTATCCGGTCTTCACTGAGCTCTTGATGCGCACTGTGGTGAGCACATTCCACCAATTTAATTCTCACTTCCTAAGAATTATGAGGCAGCTTCAAAATTTCCTTGTATTAAGTGTATGAATTATAAAATATGTAGTCATTTTTGCCACAAAATAAACTTGTCATTGGTAGAGGCAGGGGAATTTGGTGTGCAAGGAGGCAGGAGGTGCCTTGTGTGCTTGCTGCAGGCACATCCTATGTGATGAGGTGTGTTTTTGAGAGTATGTGAAAGATCAAGTGTTGGATGCTCGTCCTACCCTCACTGTAGCAGTAGAGGAGTTTGGGGGTTATGCAAATAGACTCTGATTTACGGGCCCGTGTCCTCAGATCTGTGCGCATCAAACATGTGATTCTGAATGACTTGCTAACGCACACTGATCTTTAGGCCATTGTGACAAGGAGATAACACTAATGTTTACTTCATGGTTTGCAGGAGTATTAATTAAATAAGAAGGCTACTCAAACACTTTCCAGTGTTTGCCTTAGAACATTTTGTCTTTGATTCTTATGGTAACTTGATGAAGGGGGAACCATTTCTATTTTTGTTACAGAAATGACGACTCAAAAAAAAAAAAAAAAGTAAGTGACTTTCCCAAGGTCACACAGTTGGCAAGCGTCAGACTCCAGGACTGGGTACAAAGTTGGGAATCTGGCTCCAGAGCATGGAACATTTAATCACTTTAATGTGGCATGACAATGCTTAGCACAGCGAGGCACAAAAGGATCCGCAAGCGTCAGCTGCCACGGCCACGGTTACTGGTAGTATGATTATTCCTAATCATTATTGCATCCTCCTGATGGTGTAGACTATTTGGTATCTGTTTGTCTCAGGACACACAGACTATTATTGTCTTTTGCCATGTTCCAATGGCTTCTGCACAGAAGACTTTTCACTCTGACAAAGCTGCATTCTGTTCAAAGGCAGCCTGTAGCTCCTGTCTCAGCCCAGCAGACTTAGGCCTCGTGAGGTATTTAATAATTCAATTTAAGTTTCTCTAATCCTTTTTTCCTAGTTAAGGGACAAACTCTGACTCTATCCCATGACCACAAGGCCAGCTCCCTGCTTCTCTTTTATTTTCTAGGTGTCTATGACATTGGCAATGTGACTGTGAACTTCATTCCAGAAGTGTAAGCCCAGATGATCCAAAGGACCTGGTACTGGGATGTGAGGCTGCAGATCCAGGACATCGTGTCTTACGAGGTGGGTCTTTGTTTCCTGTAAGAGAAACTTTGGCTTCCTTCACTTTGTTCTCTTGCTTCAGGCCTGGCTCTCCAGAAGGTAACACCAGTGCTGCATCCCCTCTTCTCTGTACATCCCACATCACGTCCTGCCTGGTCTCCTTGTATCTCCATTGTGGATTAGTGGAGGTAGAATTAGAGCTCCATTCAAAATGATTCAAAACAAAGGGAGCATTTTTACAAGAGAATGGGAATATATTGTACAAGCCAAGGAAAGAATATCCTCCAGAACCCCATGAGAGGCTGAAATCAACAACTGAATGGAAGCATGATGTGTCTGGCCTTGAGGGTCTCTTGTCATTGTTAGTTCTTTATACCTGCTCATGCTCTATGCCAGTTGGCTTTTGCTGCTAGATGGTTTGAGCCAGAAATTTGCCATTTTAATTTTTACTCTCTGAGGCCCTCAGCTATTTTACATCTACATTTATCTGTAAACTTGACATCTATATTCTGAAATGTTTTCTGCACCTTTCTGTAGAGGTCCCCTTACAGTTAATATTTCCCTCCACTTGCCACCCCGATGTCCACTGCAGGCTGTCTCAGTATTTGACCTTATCCTATATTTCTGCAAGAAGGAAATCAGCTCCCTCTTGGTTGTATAAAAGTGTCCCCACAGCCCAATTAGCAAGGACAGTTAGTGATGAGCTGTTTTCCATGAAGCAGGGTGAGTCACACAGGCACTTATGAGACTCAAGGCCTTGAGTGTGCTATCACTGTACTGGCTCTTTTGGAATGAAACCTATGATGTTACTTAAAATCTTAGTGCCCTCAGTTTGCTACAAGGATGATCACTTGTTTCCTAAAACCTAGGCCCTTTCTCCACTGGTATGGGAGATGACTGCAGAGAACACAGAGACACACCATCAAGTGCAAAGGAAATGCATCCTGATAAAGCTGTTGCTTTCTTATGGGCCCCCCTTTTCTTATGGGCCAATATACAGAAATGTAACTGCCGTGCAATGAGCAGAGGCCAAGTGTCAGATCTATCCTAGGAACTGTCTGTGCTCCATTGGGCTAATTCCCACAGCTTCTTGGTGATAAGTGAAAAAAGTCAGGCAATGTGATGAGTCTCAATTTTGAACATGGCTCCTTATTGTCTTCTTTGATTTTAACAGTGATTTCTTTGGTGAAGTATTGGTGGAAGAAGATATTGTGTGGTGTCTGTATGAATGTCCTTAGTTAATAAAATAACCAAGTAGTTCTCAGGTACTTCTCTGGCTTATGAAATGCCTGGTTGGGAATCACAAGCTTAGCTACCTCAACTAGTTCCTATTGTCTTAGGATCCTCCTGATCAGATCTTTCATCTGTTCCCCCAATTGAGCTAGAGCTGATCTGGCTAGTGTCCCCTGGGGCTTTGGAAACATGGGAGAAGGAGGAGACAAAACAGTGAATAATATGTAGTTCTGATGCTCCAGAGAGGAACACTGACTTGGGAAACTGGAAGCAGAGGCCATAGAGAATTTTCACACAATCAAATTAATCCAGTGTTGCTACTGGTTATAAGCTGCCTTCTTAAGAAGCCAATCAAGGGAGCCTGTCTGGTAACCAGTTTGACCGATCATCTCTATCCCTCACAAAGAAGCACTCCCTATCCAGCTGTTACTCTACCTTGGGACACGAAAAGCTGTATCAACAAATGCAACATGCAGACAACTCTGCACTCAGTTGTAACATAAAGCCTTGAGCATACACTTCTCTTTTTCATTGCCATGCTTATTATTTTTCTCTCTTTTTCAAATTTTGTCTCCATCATATAAAAAATGCATCATATTTAACATTATTAGACTCCATTTAATCCCATCATTAAGTATATATACATGTAAATTCTAAGAAAATGGAGGAGTGGGTGGAGACCAGGACCAGATATTTGTGACATTTCAACCTTGGTAGGTGTTGCTGCATGGGGGCAAAGAATTGAAGAGACTGGGTTGGGGGCAAGTTTCACTGGTCTTTTGAAATGCAGGCTAAACTTGTGTTTTTGCTCCCTTTAGTATCCCTTTGGAGAGTGAAATCAGCAGGTGGAAGAGCGCTCAGAAAATATCACTATTACTCTGTCTTTAAATACATAAATGAATTAATAGCTTTCTAAAAAGTATTCATATATATTTTAGATTTCCACATAAAGGCTCAAAACAGTCAGAATTGAACTCTTCTGAAGCCAGAAGCAAGTAGTTTCATGTGAGTTTCCCACATGGGTACAGAGACTCAAGGCCTTGAATGATTTTTCACTGCTTTCCCAGGCCATAAGCTGGGAGCTGGACTGAAAGTAGCACAGCTACGATCTGGTGCCCTTTTCACAAATATATATTCACGGTAGAAAAAGGCATGTTAAGTAGAAACAATGAATAGAGTTAACTGTGTGTCAGAAGAGTGAATTCACGTGGATATTAAGATTAAGTGGTGAACCACTGCAGTTAATTACCTAGCATGCAGTATATAAATGTTATGGTGTCCTTTGTAAAGAAAAGGTGGAGGTTCTAACCAGGCTTGGTGGAATGGGCAGGTTTGGAGATGTGCCTCTAAGATGATAACAAGATGACTCGATCATGAGAAGATTTATGTCTGGTGGAAGAGTCAAAGCATTGTCCTTGCTTGTGAGCCTGGAGCATCCTTGTCTCTGAAGATGCTTCTGCTACTTCTCCATTCCCAGTCATTCCATGATAACTGCAGGCCTGATACTGAAAATACAGGTATTCATTGGAATTCGCAGCTTGGAGATGTCATTAGTCATCCTTCTGGCATTGATAGGTATGATAGGTAATTTTCTTGGCCAACTTGCCTGGGTCATGGTGTCCAAATACTTATGTGGTGAAATACTGCTCTGGGTATTTCTGCACTGGTGATTTTGGATGGCATTAACGAATGCATTAAAATTTTAATGAGCCCATTATATTTTAATTTTGGTAGTCAATTTAAATCAGTGAATTTTGAGTGAGGCAGATTGGTCTCCGTAATATGGGCTGGATTTATCACATCAGTTGAACAGAAAAAAAGACATACCTCCTCTGAGCAATTGGGAATTCTGCCAATAGAAGACAGTTAGAGCTCTTACTGGGTCTCTAACTTAGAGGTTGTTGCACTTAAATTATACAATCAGCTCTTTTTTGGATGTCCAAATTGCTAGCCTACACTGCATGTTCTAAACTTGACAACATCTGTATTTTCACAAGCCCATTCTTTGAACTCAGTACAAATTCCTGGTTCTTTTACCTAAAGCACCGTGATGGATTTAGCAAAAAAATATCCGTGTGGATGAAATATAAATATGAGTGCTCGAGTTCTGACAGTCCAATCTAAGAAAGCATCAAATACTAGCTTCTGAACTCCTGAGCTGAAATGCGGACACAGTGGAAGGTGAACAGTATGCCCTTGGCCAATGGAGAAGTACTTTTCAGTTCGAACATGAACAATCTTTGAAAAACTTCACTCTGCCTGCTTGGCCTCTCTGAGGTTGTAATCCAACACTCTTGAAACAAATTATGTCCTATTAGTGGAATATAACGCATTAAAAAGTCCTGAACTTTCTGTTTCTACTTTTCTGAATGTCTATGTATCCTCTTCAATGGTGGACCTCTTGTCTGAGCCATGCCACATGCACCCGTGCATCTTACTGCCTATTCCTGAGATTCTGTTGCCTCTTTCTACATTTTTCATGGACTTTGAGTATGAGGACCATGTGCTATGCTATCATAGGATATTTGGATCATCCATTCATGTACCTCATTCCATGTCCTTTTGTATAAAAGAAATCCCCTTCGGTCAGCATGATTCATGATTGCTGATATTGACGCTAAGCACCTGACTGAGGTGTTTGGTCAGTTTCCTTGACTACAAATTTATCCTTTCATTCTTTATGTACTGTGCTTTTTGAAAGAATGTATCTACGAGTAATATCTATCTATGGACTTCACAGCTGTGCTTTCCCCGCCCACCTTGAAGGTCAAGCAACCATATACATTTTCCACAAGGGATATCTGCCTCTTATCTATTAGTTAATTAATTAATATCAATATAGATATCTGCAATATTTATTTTGTACATTGGCTTGAAATCCAATTACTCTACCAGGAGTTAGTTGATCTTTGTGGTGTCTCCCACCTAGCAACATATTTACACTTTGCTACTGCTACAAGAACATCCAGGTTCATCTGACATACTTCCTGCCTCAGTTGTGGAATTGATAATTTCTCTAAGATG
Organism: Ochotona curzoniae; assembly: GCF_017591425.1. NCBI lineage: Eukaryota > Metazoa > Chordata > Mammalia > Lagomorpha > Ochotonidae > Ochotona > Ochotona curzoniae. The sequence goes on from NW_024467087.1 coordinate 4,654,200, forward strand.
CTCCAGATCCTTTTAGTATTGGAGAGATATTAGAAATAAAGTTTTTGGAGTGAAATGTGCGCATTTTTGCTGCTGTACTATTATTATGTGGACTCTCCCAGCTAATAGACACAAATATGTGTCTTTGAGTTCCACAATCCAACCATATTGCAAACCAATTTAAAATACGCTGTGCTTAACTGGCACAGGAAATTTTCTCAAGAGATGCAAGGTAGCACCACTCTAGACTCCAGCAAACATGAAGTAGAAAGTTTCTTCTTTTTCCCATCTAGAACGAACATGTTTGTAGGCCACTGATTTTCTGCTATGCTTGAAACCTCCTTGCTTTTTGGGCTTTGCTACAAAATGGACACAACAGTCACCCAGACACATAGGAACTCATTATGAAGAAAAGTAGAATCAGAAAGTCAACAATGCTCTGAAATTCAGGGATAGAGCAAAATAATTCACATTCTGAGAAACTTCTGTTTGCCTTTGTGAGACAGAAATTGTTCATGTGGAAAATCAAAATCAAGTAAAGGGAGTTAAGGCTTTGTGTTTATTTTTTTTCCTGAAACACTAAGTTGGAAATCCCTAAAATTCAGCTATTATGCTTGAATGTGCACAGGGAGCATGTGTTTAAAATGCTGATTCCAAGAGTCAAGCTCCAAAATTCTATTTATTATATTTGATTAAGTGTGTCTGAAAAATCTTCCATTTATTAAAAAATACTTAATCAAAAGAAAGAGCAACACAAAGAGAAACTGGTAAGTATAGCTTGACAAATTGATGCTGTATTTTCCTACAAGGCTATGATACTCTTTAATAGCGCAAGTTTGGACTTGTGACTGCTGCTGAAAGTCTTTACTATTGTAATAACATGGGGGAAATGGTGTCGGAGTGAGAATGAGGAGGAGAGAATAGAGGGGAGTGAAAATCCTTATGCCTAAAAAGCTGTATCATGAAAAATCATAACAATAATAAAAAATAAAAGAAAAAGGCTTATGCAGGAAAAAAATCAGGTGTCTATAATTTACAAAAAAAGAGTGAAATCATCTGAATATTATGTCATTGTCTACATGGGGAATGTAAGATACTTATAAAACTTTTCACAAATAAGATAACTTCAGCAATTTTTGCACATGAGATTAAGACTCCCATAATATCTATATGGCTACCACAGCCAATCAAATAATGTTAAAATGAAGTTAGTAATGATTTAAAATTCTTAATAGGAAATAAGAATATGAGGCATTAGGGCTTAACAAAATGCAAGTATCCAGACCTGCTCATGGATGGGAAGATATAAAATTTATAATATTCAAACATTGTTAGCTCTTCAAGGCTGAACTGATTGATAATTTCCAGCTGCAAGATCAGGCACACATCACCCCTGTGTGAATCTTGAATAAAGTATGATGTGCGTCTAAACCTCTGTACTGTTTATTCCGTTTCCTTTTACTAGGACAGTTGTTTCCAAAGTAGAGCCCATAGACCAACCGCATCATTGTCTGTGTTACAGGCAAACATTTGGGAAATGTTACATTACAGAGCCATTAAATATAAACATTGGCATGGAATCTTTGAAACCTGTTTATTAAGCTTTCCTAGTACTAGACTGTTAGCTATACTGTGCCAGACTCTTGTTTCTCCAACTGGATGTGCATAGGACTCATTTGGTGGTCATTTTATAATGCAGATGCCTGTGTTCTTCCATTTCTAATAGGCTTCCACACATTTCTGCTCTTGGGAACAGGACTTTGAGCAGTAAAATTTTTAGGATTCATAATTAAAGCATTGTATTTGAACTAGAGTTTTATGTAGTCTGGCTGCATTCTCAGATTGCCATTTCAGACTTATTGACAACTGAACTTAAGGAATAGTGTTAAGTTAGGTTCAGAGGCACTCATACTAGCTTGAAAGAAAGAGCTTTAGTCCAGGCAAAGAATTTTGTCAGGGGAGAGAGTGACAGACTGCTCTCTGGCAGGAGGATGTTCTTGGAGAACTTTCACATGATGAGGGCACCACATGAGAAAAATGGCCATGCAGGGTGCGCAGCACTGAGATTTTATGTGTCTTAGACACTGGGAATGAGAGGTAAGGCAGACGCTCCTGGCTCTGTGTATGCATGTGACATGCTGTAGTTCAAGTACTAATCATGCTGGGCTGAGACAAGCTCTGGAAGGGCACTTTAGGGTATTACAAACATTCTTGATGCTATAAAGCCACAATTACCCCTGCAGATTCTTCCAGAGTTTCCTAGACTGGAGTGTGAAGTCTCAGGCAGGTGTCAAATAAACAGCATCTTGGACTAATTCTTTAGTCTCCCAAGAACATGTCTCATCCCTTTCTCTCTCAAGCTATTCCAGTCACATTTCTTCTTCCACACAATAGAACCTCTTCTCCATGCAAATGTACATGCATAGTGTGCACTTGTGTGTGTGTGTGTGCGCATGAATGTCTTTACTTGTTCTTTCATTCAGGCACCTGACTGGGGCTAGAGTGTTGTGGTGTCAAGGGTGGTGGATTGTTTCTCTTCTTATACTTCCTTAATCTATGCCTTCAATAGACTAAAATTCCACTTTGAACTTAGGTCTGGTGAGTGGATGCCCTGTACTTCTGACTTGTTCATGGTAGTTCTCTGCAGTAGTTCAGACGAGTAAGATGAGTATTTTATAAAATTGAGAATATTATCAAAATTTTATTAAGTTCCAAGATTCTGTGAACTCATGTTTGAAATACTGGAACACAATTCATAAGTGGCTGCTTAAGGTGACCGTTTAATGCCATCTGATCAAAAAGGGATATACAGAAACAATAACTATGGGCATAACTCTTCAATGAAAATAATATAAATAATTCAGTGTATGTTTCTATTAATTTTTATTTCATTATCAATATTGTGAAAAATATGTAATAGTCAGAGCTTAGAATACTAAATAAATTACTTTCCTAGAACAATGCAGGACATGTACTCACAAGATGGCTGGTGTCTGGACTGTAGTGATGGATCTTGCTCTTGTGGTGAGACCTAAAGAGTATTAACCAAGTTACTTGGACTTTCTTTTGGATTCTTAACCTTATGTTTTTCCTTTTTTTCAATTTGCTGATCACGTGGTCTCTGTCAAGTTACTTAATTGAATGTGGTCAGCATTCAATAATCATATTCACGTAGCAACACATATCAGGAGACTTCAAATACTTGTTTAATGGAGTTAAAAGATAACTCATTTATGAACTTATGAAAGTGAAAAATACTTTTTAGTCTCTTCTGCTTTTTTAAAATATTTATTTATTGTACTTGCAAGTAACAGTTCCAGAGAGAGAGAGAGAGAGAGATCTTTAGTCCACTGATTCACTTCCCAAATTGCCACAAAAGTCAGAGTTGGGCTGCAACAAAACTTGGAGCCAGGAGCTCCTTCCCGGTATCCCAAATGGGTGTAAGGACTGAAGGCCTTGGGTCATCTTCCAATGCTTTCCCAGGCCACCAGCAGAGAGCTGGATCAGAAGTAGAATAGCCCAGACTAGAACTGGTTTCCATATGAGATTCAATACCACAGGTGGAGGGTAAGCCAACTATTCCACTATGTCAGTCCCTAGGCTGCTCTATTTAAAGACAGAGTTCTGTATTGGGGATTTATATTAATGCCAATATAATGGAAATAATGAGATAGTTTGTGATCCACTATTTTTCTCACCAAGAGTTAAATTTTTGTACTACCACAAAACAGCAGCCGAGTGTTAAATACACTATCACAAGTAAGCATAGATAGCTGCAATGGCATTCATTACAAATTGAATGTAATCTCCCCCGAAAAGATAAGTTGGAATCTATAGCCTTCCACTGGATGGGAATGTGGCTTTATTTGGAAATAGTGTTAGAGACAATAGGTTAAAATGATGTCATTAAGGTGAGTTTCAAATGGAGTGTGACTGAGGTATTTATAAAATGGGGAGACTTGAGCACAGACATATGCACAGAAATTATGTTGAGTAGACAAAAGGATGAAATGGCCATTCAGAATCCAAGAAGGAATGTCTTGCCCCATCACCATCAGAAGCAACCAATGTTGTTGGCATTTGATTTTGGGGATTGAAGCCTCTGATACTGTGAGAAAATGAGTTTCTATTTTTATCAGTCACTCAGGCTGTATTTCTTTACAGTAACCATATCAAACTAACACATTGTACAAGATATACATTTCTGAATTTGCCCTTCCTGATGGCTTTGTTCAGTTCTTCCAGTTCTGTGCCTCAACACTTCTCTACACCATCTTTGATCAAACTACCACGGAACACTCTCAATTAAAGCTAACGATCATATTTGCTATTGCATTCTTTTACATGTGTTTCATAGTTTGCCAATTTTTTTGAAATATGCAAACTTTATTTCTGTTTGTCTTCTGTTAATGTAGTTGTGTGATTTTTAGCCTTATTTAATCCTTAATCGTTCTATTTCTAATTTATGAATTGACCAATTATAAAGATTTCTGTATTGCATTGTATTATTTTTCTACCAATGCATAAGATATACAAGCTAATTTTGTTATCACGCACTTTCTTGTCTCAGTTTCTGTTGGCCAGGACTCTGGGCATGACTTGGCTTAGTCTCCTGCTTCAACATCTCTCAGAGCTACAAGCAAAAATATTGGTTGGGACTGCAACCTCTTCTGGATGATTCATTTGGGAAGAATTCAGTTTGAATCTCTTTCACTCATGTGAAGGCTTCATTTTTTAGAACTTCATTGTTGAGGGTCATAGCTTTTTACTGTTCATCAGCTGGAGCCTGTCCCTAAATGCTGGAAACAACTCAGATTTCCCACATGGGCTTACACAACATGCTCACTTATTTCAACAAATCCACAACAATAGGAGCCAGAATGTAGTGCAGAGAATCAAGATCTTGCTTGTGATGCAAACATAGCATATGAGAATGCAGTTTGTCTTGGATGCTCTGCTTCTAATCCAGTTCCTTGCCAATGCACCTGGGAGAAGCAGAACAGGATGGCCCATGTCCTTGGGCCCCTGCTACGCATGTGGGAGACCAGAATCCTATTCCAAGTTCCTGGCTTTTAGCCTCGCCTAACTCTGGGTATTGTGACCATTTGGGGATTGAACTAATACAGGGAAGATTCTCTGTCTCTCTCCCTCCCTCTTCCACTCCTACTTGTCCTTCAAATAAATGAATATTTTTTTTGTTTTTTTCAATTTACAAGAAGAGTCTTTCCAGAATGCTATGATGGAAATCACCTATGTGATGTGTTATGCAATGGTAACATAGTAACAGCTGTGATAACCCATCACCTTTGCCATATAACATAACCATAATATGGGAGTAACATCAAACTGGCTTTCCCAAAATTTATTTGAGAGAAATAAGCCACAAATCATCTTACCACCAAAAGGAGGGCATTATAGCAAGAGATAAATACTAATAGAGACCCTTAGAGGGTCTGTAATATGTAAATATCTGAGCTTCTATCAAGTCCATTTAGTTATGGATAAGCAATATTAGGTATTATTTTTAATATTTAGAAGTTTACATATGAAATCCGAAAAGAAAGACTACTGCATGAATCCTGCATAAATGATTGTTTCTTCCTGTTTACCTACAATTACCTTCTTCTACTATCTCCAGAAGGAACTTGGAGCTCCTAGCTTCATAAAAATAAAAGTATGAAAAGGCAGGTCTGACTTGTCACTATTACTCCATTCAAGCATTTGTTTGTTTTATCCTTTTCCCACCCCTGACATTTTCCTGGTCTGAATAGATTGTCCTTGCAAATGTAAATTAACCAGTTTGTCCATTGTCTTAAAATATGCTCTATGTGTTACAGTGAAGGACACCCATTTGAAACTTGTAAGATCAACATCTTGATGAAAGCATCTGGGAAAATGGAACTAAATTTCTCCATAACATTTTAAACAATATGACATTGTGTAAGTATACATTTTCAGAACACACTGAGCATCCTACACAAAAGGATAAGGTGTAGTTTGTAAAAGAAAACATGCATCCTTTCATTTTGTCTTCTTTTTAAATCATCTGCTCTTGAATAGCTTTCCGATATGTCAAATCGTTTTTATTCTCAATGCATTAGTAAAGTGGCTTGGTACTAACCATTTGGGTATATTAAAATGGAAGTATGCTGGAAGCTCTAAAATTACATTTAGAACGAAAGATGCTTCATGGTGGTGACTCAAATCTTGACAAACGGAGCAAGACATTCATTAGTTTAATGTTTTCTCCCTATTGTGATAGAAATACATAATGACACAGACTAAAAAAATGTAGCTATTCAGCAATGTAAGAAAAATTCAATAAGTACCACTTACCAGCTACTTCTCCCAAGGTCATCCTCAGACTTCTGTAGGTGAAAATTACTTAAGGGAGTATGAAAAACTTGCAGCTTTTTCCATGATTATCATTTATTTACTTTCAGTTTTTTTTCTCAAATTAGCCAAATTAATATACTGAGTAAATTACCTCCATGAAAACTTATGATAAAGTCATGGGAAGAATAGCAAAGAGTGATAAAAAATGTTATTGCATTTCAGTGTTCATAATCTTGTGACAGATACTACAAAATCTGAGAGTATAGCTTAAAACAATGGGATGAAAACATTGTCAGAGATTCATAAGATCAATGTTCTTTTTTTAGGCTTCACTATACCTAAACCCTTCAAAATTATATGGAAATAGTAAGAGGCTAGATATGATTCCTGTTCTACATCAACCTTTGTCTTAGATTTTATACACCTCAGTTTTTTTTTTCATTAAAGAATTAACTGTTTAGCCTTTTGCAGTTACTAGATAAAGATCAAAGCAGCTATTAAATAAATAGCTTGATAGCTCTTAATAGCTATCAATACCTTGATAGCTCCAATAGGGAGATTTATAAATTTATTTTATGTCATTACATACATTGCAGTTGAAATGCAGTATTTATTTCATTGTGAAGTCAAATAGTTGGCAAAGACTGTTTGTTCAAAAAAAATGACTTCAGAGGGGGAGCGAGGTTGCGATCTTCCATAGCTCATGTCCCCAAATGGCCACAGCTAAACTGAATCTAAAACTAGAGTGCAGAAACTCGATGCAGGTCTCTCATGTCATTGGCGGATATACAGTAACTTGAGCCATAGCCACTACTAAGGCCCTAGTTTCACAGGAGACTAGAGTTAGCAGCCAGAACTGAGTATTGAAAACAGGCGCTCCTGTACAGCTTGTGGGTGTCATCAACACTATGCTAAATGTTCATGGTGTGCAGGCAGCAAATTCTGTTGTTCAGCCCTTACAGCAATGAGGTCACAAAGTATAATCAAGGTGAGCAGTTTGGAAACCCTGGCTCAACATATTTCTTGTTATTTATAACTTTAGGTGGATACTTGACATTACATGATCATGTTTATTTATCTATGAAGTAATCAATGATTACAACTAATCCCTTGCATACATTCACAGTTCCTTTACTCTTCTCTCACGTCATTGTATTCCTTTGTTAAAGCCAGCCCTGGCTGAACAAAACCACCAGGATGGTTCATGATGGAGCTCAACATAGAATCAGAACTGTTCTTCCTTAAAATTACTAATCAGCATTTTCAGTGAGATTTCAGTACTATCTGAAATAATTTTCCCATCAAGCCATTTACTGACTACATTTGCCTTTTATTTCTTAATGCTCTTAGAGCACTCTCACGTTAACTCTGACAGATGTTTAGCCAGTTGCCATGTAATTAAATCTTTAGTTTTTGGAATGGAAGTGGAAGTACTTTTTTCTTGGACTTCCCTCACGTCTATTCATAAGCTTTAACACTGACCAAGCAACAGCCCTGCTTTGGCCAGGCTGTTTGTGCAGAACAGCTGAACTGTGTTTTTGTTACATACTCTTGAATGTAGCAGCCAAAGAGAACTGAGTCAATGCTGCTCACAGGTACAGTTTTAAGAACCCAGTAGTCAATTCCTCATTCTCTCCCCATTTCTTCCCTTCTTTATGACCTATGTGCTCCTTTACTTTCTATATTTTAGTATTGAGTTACAAATTAGATGCAATAAAATTTATCATTCTTAAGTGTGTAATCCAATTAATATTTAAAATTTATAATTATCTTTAAAGATTTGTTTATTTATTTGAAATTCAGAGTGACCAAGACATGGGGAGAGGCAGAGAAAGATTTTCACCTACCCACAGGCTTACTCCCTAAATGGCCACAGTGGTTATAACTGGACCAGATCAAACCCAGGAGGATGGAACTCCAACTGAGTCTCCCACATGGGAGTGAGGCAGGGATTAAAGTCTGTAGGACATACTGCACTGCTTTCCCAGAACAGCAGCAGAAAGATGGATAAGTAGATCAGCGGGAAGTCAAACTGTAGTCATATGATATTTTGCAATTGCAGGCAGCAGCTTAGCCAGCTACACCACAATGCCAGCTGTAAATGTGTAATTCTACATAGTTGTTCCATAAATTTAAGATATATTTCCCTCACCCAGAAAACGTTTTTATTTCTTATCAACCCAATAGGCAACCACTTTCTGATATCTATCAGGGTAAATTGGATTTGGCTTCTATGAATTTATACAAATGAGGAAATATCATGCTATTTTTTATGTCATTATTCAGAATGACTTATTTGATATTTAGCCACATGTCTTATGGGTCATTAATTCATTGTTATTTGTTCATGGTGGTTGCAGTTTCTTCCCCACTGATGGGCATTTGTAATATCCATGGGCATTTATAATATCCATTTTGGATACTATAAATAAATATTATAATTATTTTATTCCCTCTTAATATTTATTAATTTGTTAATATAAACAGATTGGAGTTCATATATTTCATAGGTGTAATTTTTAGAAGATAACCATATTATCCTTTCTTCATTCAATACCCCATCCTTCTTGCTTGCTTTTACTTCTTTAACTTTTACAATGACATGTTTTCAATTTATCTTATAATTAAATGCTTAAGGCACTACTAACCATAATGTTCAACAAGCAAAAACTAGAATGACCACTGTTTCATGGGAATATAGATGAATGCTATAAAAATAACCAAATATGATGTTAGCCTTATCCTTACAAATGCTTTTAATTTGCATTCTATATTAAATACAACATATCATAGAAAATTTATTTGTGTTTTGAAGACTGGCCTATTTCAACAACCACAATTATGGGAGTATTTTTTTGTGGATCTATGTTTTCATTTCTCATGGATAAATATCCAAAAAAAATGCAAGGTGAAATTGCTGGATTGTGGCATAAACTCATGTTTGGAAGTTGTAAGAAAACCATAAATAGGAGAATCAAGATGGTGGAATAGGGTAAGGAAATGTGTAAAGAGATGGAGAATTATTAGCCAGAGCAAACCAGAGAGGGCACATTCGAGGAAACAGGAGAGGACAGAACAACAGCAGAGGGGTACCTGGAGACTGACAGACACAGGAAAGCAGTGGACACGATGGTGTGGTGTTGCAGTGACTGACACCCCAGCGGCATTCAGCTCACAGTGATCTCAGGTGATCTCAACTCCACCAGCAACCAGGTGGGAAGGGATGTCTACCAGGAGCTCAGGCAGGGAACCCAGACAAAGAACTACCTGTCATGCTGGTCTGTTTGATTTGACAAGGAGCAGAGACAGAGCAGCAGATCCCAGATGAGCAATGCAAACACGACACATGATAATCAAGCTCTCTTCAATTGAATATAAGGAAAAGATCCTTAAATGTGCACATGAAAAAAATCAACTGAAATATACAGGAATGCCAATTAAACTTACAGAAGACCTCTCACAGGAAACTCTACAGGCCAGAAGAGAATGGAGTGACATATTCCAGATTCTAAAAGAAAAAAAAAAATGTTGACCCAGAAGAACTTACCCAGCGAAGCTTTCCTTTGTCTTTGGAAATGAAATAAAATTCTTCCAAAGTAAAGAAAAGTTAAAAGAATATGCCTCTTCCAAACCTGCCCTACAAATGATACTTAAAGATATTCTCTTGACAGAGAAAAAGAGTAGCATCCACCAAAACTAAAGGCAAATGCAAAGACCATTCCAGTAAAATAGCAACGTAAGACTAAACCAATGAACAACCCATTCCTAAAATGACAGGACCAAATTACCACCCATTCATATTAACTCTGAAAGTAAATGTCTTAAACTCATCAATCAACTTTCATAGATTCGTAGACTGGATTAAAAAATGAAACCCATCTATTTGTTGCCTACAGGAGACACATTTCATCAACAAAGATCAGTGGAAACTATATCTCATGTATTTTGATTTTTTTTTAATTTCATCTCTTCAAAAACACTTTCTTCTCATTAAATTCTTCACTCATAGATCGTACAGTAGTGTCATCTTCTTCAAGAAGGTTCTTGATTTTCTTTTTTCATTTCTTCAGTGACACATTAGTCCTATCTAGCAGCATGTTATTTAACTTCATGGTGTTGTTAATTTCTATTTTTCTTCCTGTTGTTGATTTTGTATGTGGCTTTTCATTTGAGGGGATATATAGTAACTGTGTAATGGAGACTATCATATGGAGATTTGAGGATGCAATACAGTGTGCATCTCTACTTCCAGACTAGGATGGACTCCCAATGAAACTGTTTGCTGTCTCTTGACAATAGGATGCTGGACTTTCTGCCATTGTCCATGCCCGCAATGATGGACATATGACTGTGTATGAAGAACTATAGTATAGTAATGATATAGGGGAACTCATTGAGGGGGAAGGGAATTGGAGAGGGGAAATCCCAGAGTCTATGGAACTTTATCATAAAATGATAATAATAAACAGAAATACAATTAAAAATAAAAATAATTCTCTAAAATATGTGTCATAATTTTCATTGTTTTCAGGGATATATGATAGTGTCTGATGTTCTTCCAGTTTCAGTATTTGTTGTAGTACTCTGTCCAGTCAAATACCAATGCCATGAATTAAAGTCTACATTTGTGAGGTTGTATTTTATAATTCTAGATATTCAGTTTGAAGGGTTTTAAAAACACGTTCCATATCTTTGATATAATTATTCATGCATTACCCTACATTGTTCACTCTTTCAAGTATATGATTATAATGTCACTGCCTGAACATTTTCAACATGAGACCTAGAGAGTGTATCTACAGATCTAGGTATGCTACTAATGACTATTTCTTCTTTTGATTATGTTTTGCAGTTTATTGCTTCTTAACCTTTTCCACAAATTATTTTGTGCTGGATATTATGGGAAAACCAAGGTAGAATCTGAGTAAATGACATTTATCAAAGAAAAATGTCATTCCCCTTCTCCTTTGGATCACTGTTGTGTTGGTGGTGTCAAGTAATTGAGCCAATCTAACTTTATGCTGCAGTTGGGGTATGAGCTTTTTCTTCTCTTTGGTTTAGATTTATTTCACAGTTGGTTGCAAATATTTTGGGGTAAGGGCAGGACTTCCCTTTCAATAGAGGTCACAGAATCAGCAAGATTGCAGAGAATGCTTTATGCTTTAGAGTGCAGTCACCAGCATTAGAGCCATAGGAAATCACCTTCTCCTTTACAACTTGGCTCTCTGTCACTGAATTGTTTCACAATTCTTCATTATTTAGTTTTGCCACTGGATTTTTCTTCCTGAGATATTTGTGATGATTTTGCCCCCAAACTTTTTTTATTCTCTTTTTCTTTTTGTTTAAATTTTGTTTTATGACACAGTTTGTTTTAGGCTCTGGGATTCCCCCAACCCCTCCCTAAACCCTCCCCTCATGTTGGATTCCTCCGCATCGTTACAGTAGTACAGTTAATATCCATTCATAGTTCCTTCATTGCTGGCATGTACCATGCATAGACTGAGGTGTCCTATTGTCCAGATAAATTTAACAGTTTCATTGGGAGATCATCCCCACTCTGAAAGTATAGCTGGCAGAATATCATCCCCTCCAATGTAACATCACAACACAACATCAATAATAATTTAAAACAGAACTGACTTGGGGAAAGAATTAGCTCTCCTGTCACACTTTCAGGCTCTGGCCTTCCACTGACTACTCCATCTGTGACTTAGTAGAGAAACTTTTTTAGTCTCTCTGCTTCCAGCTACGCTCTGCTAGACTGTGTCTATGATTAAGGCTCATGGGAAGTACCTGGCAGGCAGATGTAGATTTACTCTGAGCCAGAGGATCTAATTACAGGTTACATAGAGATATTAAATGATTATTAAAAGGTTTTATCTTTTATCATTCGTTCTATCCAGTAGAATTATCTTCCTCTTTCCACTGTGCCAAATATGAAGACAGCAATTTCTCTTATTACCTAAAAATAGCTAGAAGTATATGAGTTTAATTCATTGAGACATCCTCAGCTCTCTAGCAGGTTATTTTTTTAACTTACAGTTTTGTTTATTATCTCAATTGTCATATTGTGAGAAGGAAAAAAATGTAACTTTCTCTATATATACTTTTACAATTTTATTTCAAACTTTAAAATTTTTATTTCATAGTTTTCAAATAATACAGAAAAATATAAATAAGAGTTCAATGACCATAAACAAACTTAACAATTTTGACATTTTAATATATTCACTTCATATGTAACTAGGTGTATTTTTTCTTGAAAGCAGCACCATATAAATTACCACAAAGATTACAACGAGAGAAAAGACAGATATATTATGTAAGCAATCTAATTCACTGGAGATGGTGTTAATAAGTATTTGTATATCAAATACAGTAACCATATATTTTACACACTATGTAGAGAAAGAGCATATGTCCATTCTCTGGCTTATTTCACTTACCATAAAAATTCCCATGTGTATCCATTCGATTGCAACTATCAGAACTTAACTCCTTTTAACACATGGATATGATTTTAAAATATGCATTTATTAATTTGAAAGTCAGAGTTACACAGGGAGAAATCTGCTGTTTCACTCCTTGAATAGCTACCACAGCTAAGTCTGGACCAGACCAAAGGCTGGAGCCTGCAAATCCATCCAGGTCTCCAGTATGAGTGCAGGAGCAGAGGGACTTGAGCCATCTTCTCCTGCTTTTTCAGGCACAAGAGCATGGAGCTGATGGGGACTGAGGAATCTGGGTTTCAAACCAGAGACCATATGGGACACGGGTGTTGCAGTTGGTGCCTTAATGCAATGTGCCACAACACCAGCCACATTTTCTGAGTATTCTACCATGTATTCTTTATCCACTCAGCAATTGATAGACATCTATGTTGAATTCACTATCTTTTTCTATTGTGAATAAAGTTGCTACAAAGATAGGAGTGCAGTTATCTCTTCATATGCTGACTTCATTTCCTGTAAAAATATGTTCAGAAGAACAATGGCAGGGTCATAAAGAAGATCTACTTTTAATTTGTTGTACAATCTCCATGTTGTTTTCAATATTATTTTATCACCAATGATGTATTAAGGTCCATTTCTCATAAACTTTCCAGTGTTTGTTATTTATTATTATTATTATTATTATTACTTCTGGATAAAAGCCATTTTCACTGGAGTGCGATGAGACATTGCTGTGGTTTTTATTTGTTTTTCAATGATGGCTAATGACTTTGAGCATTTTTCCTATGTCAGTTGGCTATTCAATTTTTCTGTTTTCCTTTTAAAAGATGTCTATTCATATTGCTTTTCCATTTTTAGTTGGATTGTTTCTTATTGACTTTCTCATGCTCCTTATGTATTCTGTATATTAATTATATTAATTCTTTACAACATGCATCATTTGTAAATGCATTCTTCTTGTGTTCTTGGTGGCCATTTCACTCTGTTGATTATTTCCTTTGGTCTTTTACTATTCATAGATCAATGGAACAGAGGCTTTGTCCAAAAAAGTCTTTGTTGTTGCTAAAGTCTTGGAGTGTTTCCTGTATGTTTTCCTCTAGTACCTATTAGCCCAAAGTCTCGCATTCAGACACTTTCAGCATTTTGTATGAATTTTTGTTTAGAGTATAAGACAGAGTTTTTTTTTCTTTTTCAGATTTCTGCATGTGGAAATTTATTTTTCCCAATACCACTTATTGAAGAGACTGTCCTTGCTCTAGGTAAATGTCTTTAGCATATTTGTCAAGTAAGTACTTTGGAGATGTGTGGATTTAGTATCAATGTTTCTATTCTGTTCCATTGATCTAAGTCAATAGTTTTGCATGCTTGTGCCTCTTTTTTGGTTATAATATTCCTGAAATATAAGTCTTGAAACCTGGTGTTGCGATACTCTCAACTTTTTAAGATTAAGATTCTTGTTATTGGGGATGTAGAATAGTGTAAATATTATGGAAGATATTATAGCAATGCATCAGAAAAATAAAAAATAGATCTGGTGTATGACCCAGCTAGTCCACTCTTGGAAATATTTCCAAAGTAAATGAAAGCAGCATAGTAAAGGCTCTTCTCAATGTCTATGTTTATAACATCTCAGTTCACAATAGCTATGACATGGAATCAACCCAAATGTGCATCAGTTAATGACTGGATAGAGAAAATATGGTTATGCATGCAATAGAATACTACTCAGCCAAATAAGAATAAAATCCTGACATTTACAACTGGAGATCATTATGCCAAATGAAATAAACCATATCTAAAAGACCAAAAAAGATTGTTTTGACTATTGGAGATAAGACTGATTTTTTTTTCTCTACTTCTGGGAAAAATATGATTGGTATCTTTAAAAGGATTTTAGTCCATGAGCCCTTTTCTGCACTGATGTTGACAATGAGCTGGTTCAGTGTTCAGAATGTGTGCATTGTCCCGTGTATCTTCACTCTCCCAAAAGCATGCACCATCCTGACAATTGAAATATACCCTGTTTCCTATTCAGATCCTACTTCATGAACCATCCATATTGGAGAGTGAATACTAATCCTTGATTGGCAGACTGTGTTGTACCAGAAATCCTGAGTAAGTCCCAATGTGCAAGTTTCCAGTAGTGGGGAGGGAGATGTGTTTCATGTCTGAAGGGCAGAGGAGACAGCCCTTCATATGCAATCCTATCCTTGCGGTATGTCAGCTGCCCTCTTCACATGTTCCTCTGAAGTAGCTAGTGATATGGAAGATGGGATGCTGCAGTCACGCTTGCTCTGTTAGGCCGCGGTGACATGTAGGGTCAGTTTGCCCTGTGAGAATGGAAGAATGTCTTTGGGGCTCTTGGGCAGAAGATGAGCAGGAGCATCTGTCTCCTAGCACTAAATGACTGTGACAGTGAATCCTTTCTCAAGTTGGCACTACACTGCCACAGCCTGTGCTCTAAGAGCTGGAGAATGAGGAAATACATTTCCTTCTCTGAAGCATAGCGGCCATGAGTTTTCAAGAGAGCTCTCCTTACTCAGCAGCTTGTTGGTGGTGACTCTCAAGCAAGAATGGCATTTCTGCATACAGGCTCCATGAGGCTGTCCTGCTTTCTCCTTCCGCCACAACAGAAAATCACCCTGGACATGGGGCTGGTGGTTTGGATGCAGCAGGCTGGCTTTGACCCTCTCTCTCACTAGGCTGATGTGTCTGGTCTCAGTGTACTGTTTTAAACTGGTCACTCATCTAGCTACTTTTGGTCATTTTGGTGAAACAGCAAATGAATGATATGCTTCTGCTTTATAACGATCTTGTATCTCACTGGTGTCATTTTATCCAGCACTTCCTGATAGGATAAGGGTTAGATTTATTTTTACCTAGACATTTTTTAGTATACCTAGCCTGCCATTTTACTGGAAATGGAAGTGTGCATTTCTTTTTATTCATTCACACAAAACCAATTACTTTATTTCTGAGAATCATAAATCATTAAGTGTCATTCCATGGTTACAATCAATAGAGTTATGAAGGCATTCAGCACTGTAAAATATATATTCTAAATATTCAAACATGAGATTAGAAACAGATGATACTGTCATTTGAAAATACCAACATTTATTTTTATCTGTTACCATATGATGTCTGGTAATTCATGTCTGATCTATTTCTTTCCTTTCTGACATCTTCTAAGCTTTGTCATATGTTATGTGTGGTTCCTGCCTCTGGCATGGCTAGAGATATAAGCCAATTGGGATTTTCAATGCTATGTCTGTGAATCAAATTACTTTGTCATCTGGACCAGAAAGTGAACAATGAATTCAGTGACAGTTATGAAAACCAAAGACTTGACAGGCATCCACAACTTACCCTTCCCCTCGGCTGTGAAAATACATCACTATGTGCCAAAGGTCTTAAATGTCAAAATTCCTATCCAATATGTGGAAGGTAAATACCTGTTTGACCTTGAAATTGACAGTCAACTCTGTGAAGGACAGTTTTCTTATGTTTATGGTGCAATATTTTCCCATTCATTTGAAGAAGCATCTCCAAGAATATCTGAAGTGGGGAGACACTACCTGCAATAGGTAGTAACCCATAATGATTTGGAGCCAATGTTTTACATACTTTTTTTCCTTCATTATTTTAGTATAAGTTAGCAAACTGGATGGACTCACCCTGCAGCCAATAACATTTCTGTCAGTCTTCCATACTTCCTGCCCCTCCCTGGTGACAATCTATGATTTGTGCTGTGTTTTTGCAGCTATCTTCCCAATGTTTAACACTAGTATGTTGATTGAATGACAGCTGGTTGTGCTGGAGTTTAAAATAACGATTTATTTTGACTTGACAGATTCTTTTGTAGATTGATGATAGAAAAAACTAAGAGTGATTTTTTAATCTGCAGCACAGTAAGAGTTTTACAGGTTTTACCCTTGGATGTGAAGCGTAATATGTAATTAAAGATCTTATATTAATATCTTCAGAGTTTTATTTATAAAATGTGATTCTTATAATAATGAATTACAAAAATTTGCCATGGAATTTTGCACTATTTTCAATTTATTAAATTTTAAAAGTGAGAATAATATTGCATGTACATTTTATTTAATGTTCTAATCTTAGGAGGCTGAAAGAAAGCTCATTTCAAAACTTCATTTCCCATTAATCCATCCAAACCGTCCTATTCATTTCTTTTATCAATCACCAAAACATTCTATCATCATTCCCTATATAGACTTTTAGCTTTTGTGACAGGGAATCAGTCCCTCCCATCCTTAATTTTCCTCAGTATCTAGTCTCAAAAATAATGAGTAGGGCAGATATTTGTCCCAGCAGTGTGGTGGCTATCACCCCATGTTAGAGTGCCAGCTTCTTGCTAATACACATGCATTAAGATAGCAAATGCAACTACATACAGTTCAACCTGGACAACATGATAGTATCTCTTGCTCTATCTAATAACATCAGATTGAATTTACTGGTATTTTATTAAAGAACTCATTCTCTGTGTCTCTATGTGTTGCTGTTGCGTCCAACCATGTGACATCTCCCTAATGTTGGCTTTCAGTATCATTTAGAAGTATTATTGTTGGAATACGAGTGTTCTTTTTCTACCAAAGACCATATAATACTTGCAATGAAATGGATGCTATCATTTTAAGAATTTGTGTTTGGGTATTTGTTTTCTAATCTTACATTTATTTATTTTTAAAAACTTGCTTATTTTTACAGAGTCTTAATGATACTGCTATTACCACTTAATAATTGCATGACTTTGGGAAGGGTTCTTAATCTCTTGGGAACCTGCTTTATTGTCTATACTCTTGAAATATTGGCATACATTTAAGAATGAAAAATCCTGAATTTCTGGGAAAATATCTTTAAACACTTATAGAAAAGGCTTACTTGAAAGATCTTCCAAAGAGGTATATGAATGCTAAAAATTATTTACAGGAGACTAATTCAGGACCAAAATGATAAGGTCTGAAATAAGATAAAGACTCTAAGAAGATCTAAGATTTAAAGTACAAATATCATGGTTGAAGTTAAGGACAAAGATTAAAAGAATCTAGGATCCTGGGCAAATTTCTGTCTAACACACTGAGTGGATGCTTATATCATTAACTAATTTTATAGTGATATATTATGATATTAAGACAAGGTAATTGATTAGTTTAATTTTTACAATGTCTAAATATGTCTGATCCTACACTCAGCATTTTTGATGAAATATTTAACTTTCTTAGGAAGGTGGTAGCATAATTTCTTCATTTATGTATAGAGAAACTGAGGTTTGAAGTTAACAAACTTGCCCACATGAGGAAATTAGTCATATAGCGAAGCACAAACTACATCTGCCAATTCCCTCAAAAAATGACTTTACCAGGTCCTGCACGTGGGTATACTGCTATGGATTGCTTTTACATGAGTTCAGATTTCTTATTACAAAACTAGTACACTATGTTTCTAGTTGCAAAAAATTTATATATTTGTTAAATAAATTTTCTGAAGCCATGATAGCAAAATATGCATAAACTGTTTTGTTTACTAAATTCATCAGAATTACTCTGCTTGATTTTCACAAACATTTTCAAATGTGTTAAAGGTAAAACTTTCTGTAAAGGGAGACTCCATTGGTACTCAAGATGATTGGTACTCCATTGGTACTAAAATGATTCCAGTTGAATCCTCATAAATTAAAGTACTGTCAACACACACACACACACACACACACACACACACACACACAGCTTATGTTATGTGGTAGCTTCAAGAATAATGTTGATATCATCTAGGAGTAATTTTTTTAATTATAAAAGTGAGAATGAGAACCACATGTTACAGTGACATTTCAAGAGTGTGTACAAGGAACAGCATACAAAATAAACTTAGAAAGTTACATGTCACTCTGTGTTAGGGGGCCGTTATATTATACTCAGATATTACATAAAGTCTAAGAAATTAGATTTAAAAATTATAAAATTTATCACTGACGAAGTTGTACATTTATATTCAAAAAGTTGCACAGAGATACAGAATGAAGTATGTATGGTTTGATAAAACTTCGTATTACAAAGACCCCAGCACGTTTGAGGCAAGTTACCTGCCATCTGAATGGCCTTCATAAAACCCATTCTATCTGATGCAAACTTAGATTTCCAAATAGCTTTCTTGCTTCTTTCATTTACCTTACTTCTGTCATTTTTGTTAAAATTAGCACTTGTTGGTTTTGGGATCTTATGAACATGAAGTATGTATTACCCATCTGTTATTTTCTCCAGGATTCCTGAAATTATTGCTTCATAATGGAAGTATGCACCAGTGCCTAATGATCTTTTTACTGTATAGTAAAGTATGTATGATAATGTACCTTATGCTAGTTTCTCTCTTAGTGATGTTGGTGATTTTAGAACTTTTCACTCTCAAATATGAAGATAATTCATCAGTGAAATATTATACCCAGGCATCTGTGCTTCTACAGATTAAATCTAATAGATGTCAAGAAAAGAAAAAAATGTATCTCAAAATAATACACATCTTTGGTCTGTCACTGATTTCTGATTGTGCCTGCTTGAATCTGGAATTTGAATCTAAATCAATAACTTTTTGGGTGACTGAAGAAGTAGTATTAAAGAAATAAACAGAGACCAAAACTATCAGAAGTTGGAGTCTCTGGAAGTTGACTATGAAACTCTGTAAATCTATTCTGCTTTATCCCATTGGAATACTGCAACAAAAATTCACGAAGTAGATGGTTCAGAAGCAACACAAGTTTATTGCTTATAGTTCCGGTGTTACGAATTCCAAGATCCAGGCATTCCAAGATTTTGTGTCTGTTGAGGGCTCTTTTCCTCTTTCATAGATGACTGTTCTCCACCTGCTTTCATAGCAAAAGAGGCAAATAAGCTTTTGACATCTTTTTAGAAGGACACTAATTTTATTCATATAAGCGAAACCTTCATAACCTACTAAATCCCCACAAGGACCCTGTGGCCTAATTTCATCACAGTACGTGTTAGGTTTCACCACGCAAACTGTTTGGAGGATATAAACATTCAGTCTCCTGCATACTACTACTAGCTTCTTCTAATTGTCCTGTCTGGATTACTCCATTGTTTTGCCCTCTACCTTCCAGTATTGACGGGACATTGACAATCTAGCCTTCACATTTATTTATTCATGCATGGTGATTTGGTCTGTTTCCCTGAGAAATTAAATTGCAGTTTTTTTTCATTTTTATGAATTTCATAAATCTGCTACTATTAATCACCACTGCTCTAGCAGTTATGACTAACACTCACCTCAGCAATAACAGTTGTTGCTTAATTAGTTTGATGCTATGTTTAAGCTTGGTCTTTAAATATATATGCATGCTTGTGAATCATGTGGCATTCTTTTTTCCATCAGATTTTTAATTATTTTAAATGCTATTGTGCATACATTCTATCCTCTTTAATCCCTGCATTCAGTCATACACGTGTTGCTATGTAATTACTTAGTTCATTGCTTCTCATTGCTGCATAGCATTACACAGTATGCTTCCACCATATTTTGCTTTCAGAAAAGTTGTAAATTAGCAGGATTCTGCCTCATTTTAGAGTGAAACTTTATGAAAGATCTTTATAATTGTTTTTTCTCCTTCGCTGTACTGAATACACAACACTCATCATTGTCAACACTGCCCCGGTAACACTGCATTGAACATGTATTTGGCATCTCCAAACATGTGGTTGGCATCTCCAGCTCTCATTCCCAGTGTAACATTGTTGTTACCATTCTCTGCCTACTTTGTGCTAACCTGTAACATCTATCACTGTAGAAAATTTTATTGTATCATGACTCGTTTATTTCACCCATTATTTATCTCCCCTCACTGTAAGCTCCCTGTGGGCATGATTTCCTTATCTATTTCTTTCTCTACTACATAGTGGATACTGAATAAATTTCAGTTAGAAAAGTAGCTAAATTATGTCACATGAAATGCTCCTGTAGTATTTGTAAGAAATATCTCTTTGACACATCTTTTTTTTTATTAGTGTTGGGGGAAACGAGTAGTATTAGTAGAACTTTGATAATATATCTAATCCTTTATGTCTTAGATGTGTCATGACTTCTCAAATGTTCCCGATTCAACTGATTGCTTTGACACGGTTCAACCGCCGCTCCCATTCTTTTATCATTCACCTGCACTCCTGCCAGGGGCCATGGGGATACTTCTAGCATTTGTGGGCCATACAAAATTAACAATTTGAAAATTAGCCTGATATGGATTATCGGATTTTGTATCTCTCCTGTGGTTGCCTTGGCAGGGCCAGACCAAGTCATTAAACAGGCATTGTATGATCCATGGATTGTACGTTCTCTACGTCTGGTTCACAAAAGGGAAAACAGAAAACAGAAAAACTTCACTCAAAGATAGCTTAAACTAGGAAGGATGTTATCTGAAAACTATTTAAAGATATTCAAGCTAAAATATAAAGAAACAGAAAAAATCTTTAAATATATTTCTTTGTTTCTAAAAACTATATCTCACTGCTTATTTTAAGGGACCAGAAATAGATTCATCCAAAGAAAAGAAGTTATCCTTGAATCTGGCAAGTGCCTAACAGAACCATAAATTGTAAAGGACTGTAATATATGCGTTACATAATAAGTATAACGAAAATCTTACAGAAGCAAAAATAGCTCTTTTGCCTTAGATGTGTCCCTAATATAGAAAACTGAATATACAAACAATGTACTCGCCACAAAAATGGCTTTATTTTATATGAGAAATCATAAAAAGATGAATGTTTCATAAATGTTTAATTTTGCCCCTTGACAGATAGTCCTGCTTGGTCTCTGAAGAAGTAGCAATGATCAGTACATTATGAATTATTAGAGGGTATGATGACCAGATTGACCTCTATTCCAAAGAAACTGTTAAATTGTGTCTGGAAAGCACAAACTAGTAATTATATCACTTAGTATTGCCAATTGGGCTCCAAAATTAAGCTGTCTTATTGTTTCTGCCCTTGTTATACTAAATGCTATTTGTTCCTCAAACAGATGGGTCCTTGCTAATTAAGAAACTGCTCCAGTTCATTAAAGAAATAGCAAATAACCAAATGATGTGTCAGTTATTAGGGTCATTTAATACACAAAACTTGATCACATTACTCATTTGTTCCATATTCTTCTGAAATATTGATCCAAATTCATGGTTTACCATATAGAATGCTTAACTGCTATAATTACAAGAATGTATCACAATAAAAGGCTCAAGTGAATACAATGTTATTTTATATTTAAGAGTTGTCCATTTACACAAAAGGCAGAATAATATGGAGAGAGAGAAACATGCATCTTAAATTCACTGGCCCAGGTCAAATCCAAGACCCAGTGGACCACAGTGACCACCTGTGCAGTATCTTTTTGTGGGTGAATAAGTCTTTTTCAGTCTTTGAAAAAGATAACATACCACCATAAATGGAATAGAATTTAAGGATCTTTTTCTTGAAGATGTGTTTATTTTCATTGGAAAGTCAGATATAGAAAGAGGAGGAGAGGCAGAAAAGAAGATCTTCTGTCTACTGACTCACTCCCCAAGTAACCCCAAGAGCCATAGTTAAGATTATCTGGAGCCAGGAGCCTCCTCTGGGTCTCCCACATGGGTGCAGGGTCTCAAGGTCTTGAGCCATCATTGACTGCTTTCCCAGGCCACAAGCAGGGAGCTGGATGGGAAGTGCTGTTGCTGGGACTTGAACTGGCGCCCATATGGCATCCCAGTGCATGCAAGGCAAGGACTAAGACACTAGGCTACTGCACTGGGCCCCAGGATCTTTTATTTTAATGTTTTTCAATCACTCAAGGGCTCAATTCATAACTGAATTTTTACTAGGATTTGCAGTAAATGCCCATTATGCAGATATTAATAGAATTATTCTTATCTTCAAGGAAGTTACTTGGCAAAAAAAATATGCAGTTACGATTATTATATTACTTGCTCTTAAAATATGTAAAAATCGTATAAGATAAATACCTGGATCCAACAGTTAGTGGAGTGGTAAGATAAGGGAAGACATAATAATGTTCAACTTGGTATCAAAATATAAAAGTTTATTTTACTAGAAATAGGAGAAAGCAGGTGATATTAGAAAGACTTCCAGGAATATAGGACAACATGAATATAGGTAGCAAATCACTGGACTGGCATTTGATGCAGCAAAATGCTACACATAAAATGCTACGTGGGATAACCACATCCCATATTGGGATACTTGGTTCTGAGTCCTGACTCCCGCTATCAATTCCACTTCCTGGTAATGCACATGCTGGGAGGCAACAGGTCGTATCTGCACAAGTTGGGTTCATTCTGTCCATCCCATAGGAGATCTGGCTTGAAGTTCCATTCTAAACTTCAGTCTGGCCTAGCGCAAGCTGTTACATACAGCTGGGAAGTGCACCAGTGCATGAGAAAGATCTATCGTTGTCTCGCTTCGTGTGCTGTCCTTCTCTCTCATCTCTCTCTCACTCCTACTCTCACTCTCCACCATCTAGATCCCTCCCTTCAATTGTCTATTTAGTAAAAGTGAAGTTAAACTTAATGAAATGAACAAGTCATGAACATGTTTGACATATTTAACTAGATAAAGTTACAGACTCAGGGAAAACTGAACTGGTGTGTTTACAATTAATCCTAAATCAATGGAGACTTTGAAAGGTATCAGGTAAGTCAGTCACATGGTAGAATATATGTTATAAAAATGCCAACTTAGTAGCAGTATGGACAATACACTTGGGAGATATAAGAAATAGTTACTGAGAACTAGTGAGGGGCCCGGCGCGGTGGCGCAGTGGTTAAGGTCCTCACCTTGCACGCCTGGGATCCCATATGGGCGCCAGTTCTATCCCAGCAGCCCCGCTTCCCTTCCAGCTCCCTGCCTGTGGCCCGGGAAAGCAGTCGAGGACAGCCCAAAGCTTTGGGACCCTGCACCTGCGTGGGAGACCCAGAAGAGGCTCCTGGCTTCGGATCGGCATAGCATTGGCCGTTGCGCTCACTTGGGGAGTGAATCATCGGACGGAAGATCTTCCTCTCTGTCTCTCCTCTCTGTATATCCAACTTTCCAATAAAAAAAAAAAAGAACTAGTGAGAGTAGTTTAAAATCCTAGGTGAGAGAAAAATAACTGAATTAAAGTTACTGTAACACTGGAGATGAAACATCAGGAAGAAATGGAAAATTTTCTAGGTATACACAACCTATGAGGGTCAAATAAAAAAAAATAAAATCTGAAGAATTTGAAGATGAGTAAGATTTAATAATCTCAGTAAAATAACAACAGATGACTAAATCAATTAACAACCAATTGTTAAAATAACAGGATCAAATTACCACCTATCTTATTAACCCTGAATGTAAATGGTTAAAACTCATCAAACAAACATCGTAGATTAGTAGATTGCATTTAAAAAAAACGGGGGCCCGGCGGCATGGCCTAGCAGCTTAAGTCCTCGCGTTGAACGCGCCAGGATCCCATATCTAATCCCGGCAGCTCCACTTCCATCTAGCTCCCTGCTTGTGGCCTGGGAAGGCAGCCAGGGCCTGAGTCTGGAGTCAATACAGTAAGAATACCATACAAGAGAGTGAATAGGGGCCAGTGTTGTAGTTCTGTGAGTAAAGCCACCGCTTGCATATTTGTATGCAGGAATGCTACTTCATGTTTTGGCTGCTCCATTTCTGATTCAGCTCCGTACTAACGACTTGGGAAAGCAGCAGAGGATACCTTTAGTACTTTAGTTCCTGCATTCCATGGGAAACCATGATTCAGTTCTTGGCTTCAGCCTGGCCCAGCTCTGGCCCAGCTCTGGCTGCTGTGACCATCTGGTGAGTAAAAGAGTGAATGGAGGATTTCTGTCTGTTCCTCTCTCTGTAACTGACTATAAAACAAATAAATCGCTTTTATTTTATAAAAAGATTGTGAATAAAGGGAAATATGGCTATTTGGAGGTTAACAAGGCAGCCATCTACAAGAGCACATTTCAAACAAGAGAAGCTTCAGTGTCTGGGCACAGTGAAACTCAATTACGAAACAATACGAAAAGTATGAATTATAAAAACCCGTTGATGTGAAGATTTTATGAGACACTGTGTAAAAACTCAACTAGCAAAGAGTATATACTTATGAAAATTAAGAAATATTTAGAGCTGGATGATAATAAAGATTACAAAGCAAGCCTTTACAGTTTAACTTTCTCTTTAAAATGTGAAATAGATGAAATTTAATTTTATACTTAAAATGAAAGATTGAAAATTCATGAACTATGCGCCTAACTTTAGAATTTAAAAAATAATAACAGAATAGCTGTGAAATTATTTAAATAATGCAAAATACTAAAAAATTTATGAAAGAAATTTCATGTACATTAACTCAGTTTGGTCATTAATGATTATTTATAGATCTTGGATCCTGAAAATGAAATAGCTAGAATAAATATAACTAAGATCAATTATGGGGATGATAGTATCAGGGTTCAAAAAGTTTAGTGACTGGTTAAAGTGTCTATCAAGAACTTACTAGGTTATTGATTTATTAATGTGGTCTAAACACGTGACTTGGATGTCACAGAGTAATGATTCAAAACAAGGTTACTGAAGCCCTCTCTATAGATCAT
This sequence comes from Ochotona curzoniae, assembly GCF_017591425.1. Classification (NCBI taxonomy): domain Eukaryota; kingdom Metazoa; phylum Chordata; class Mammalia; order Lagomorpha; family Ochotonidae; genus Ochotona; species Ochotona curzoniae. Next base: position 4,679,622 of record NW_024467087.1, read on the forward strand.
TTCACTGCATCATAGTGGAGTTTTTATTTAGTCAGGTTATATACCATTTTCTGTTGCTGTGTAAGATATCCAAGGCCATACTTTATAAAGAATAGAAATTCATTTGTCTTACGGTTCTGGGAGGTGGTCCAAAATCATAACACTGTTGTCTGCTTGGCATCTGGTAAGGGCTTTCTTGCTATATTATAGCAAGGCACAGGACATCTAATGGGGAGACAGATGACACATCTTCTGTCCTTTTCTACTTATAAAGCTACCAGTCCTGTCCTCGTTTTCCTAATTTAATGAGCTTATCTATCCCAATGATCACCTAAAACCTTCCATCCAAATGGCGTCAACATATAATTACAGACTAAATTTCAACATGGGTTATGAAGGGCACATTCCAACTATAGTTCACATAAATAAGCATGACAACCATGCTAAAATAGATACTTTATTTCCATTTCAATCTATGGAACTGATTACTGATTGTGTTGCTATGAACATAGGGGTGCATGTTTGTTTCTCATGAAACAGGTGTTTTGGATATATTCCTAGGAAGGAGTGCTATTGCTGGGTCATATGGTATGCAGACCAGCAGTGGAGTAGGGTTTCCTTTTCCCCACATCCTCGCCAACAAGTGTTGTTGTTGGTTTTTTTTTTTGTTGTTGTTGTTGTTGTTTTAATGTGGGCCAATCTTACTGGCGTTAGGTGGTACCTCATCGATGTCTTAATTTGGACTTACCTTATTGCCAGGGAACTGGAGCATTTTTTTCATATGTTTGTTTGCCATTTGGGCTTGTTCCTTTGTGAAATGTTTGCCCATTCCCCATGCCCATTTCTTGAGTGGCTTGTTTGTTTTGGTGTTTTGGTTGTTTTGTAGTTTTTTGTATATTCTGGAGATTATCCCTCTATCACCTACATAGTGCGCAAAGATCTCCCATTCTGTGCTGCTGTCACCCGAGATTCCAAAACTTTATTTCGTTTAGTCCAGCTTTGTATTTTGTAACGGTCTTTTATCATGGCAAGTATTATTTTCCAAAAATATCATTAATTATTCCTGTTCCTCATGCTCTTCTGAAATGAGATTTACCAGGCTTCCATCAAAAAGTTCAATGGTCAAAGCTGTAAATTAAAGTACATTCCTGTGTTCTTTTTCCAGTTATTGCCTTCTGTGCTCTAAGTGGATAGATACATTGGTGGCAAAATGGGTTGTCTCATACAAAGTCTGGTTCAAATTTTGATGCGGATGATGCCATACATATATGTTGCTACACAGCGGAAGAAGACTGGCTTCAGGTTGTCATGATGGGAGCTAGGGATGCTTTGAGGTGTTCCCTTGTGGGCCTTACATGCTTTGAACTGAATGGCACCAAGGAAAATAGCATCAAGATTATCTTGTCACCTTGGTTAGATACAGAATGTAAGGGGAAAGGGGGGTAGTTGAGAAATGTAAGCACGTAAACACAATCATGGATACACTTGTGTCTCCTCCTAACATCTATGTAGGAATTATTGACTTTATCATTATGAAGACACCCTTTTGTGTTGTTTAATACCTCTTTCATGAATTGAACATGTTTGATGTTATGATGTTCTTTGTTTTTATACTTTATTTTTAAAATTCAAATGGCATTTACATGTACTAAATACAAAGATCATAAGTGTACATTTGACAAATTCTGATAAAACCTCATGTAACCATCCCCCACTTAGAGTGTTCATGTTTCATATGATTATTTTATTTTACCCTTTCTAAGCCATTCATTTTTTTTAGATTGATAGCTTTTATTATCATCATCATCATCATCATTTTATGATACAGGTCCTAGGCCCCTGATTTCCCTTATCCCCTCCCCAATATCTTTTCCTTGGGGCAGGTTTCTAAGCTGTGTCACCTACAGGTCTACAATGTGATTTTACTTATTGCAGTTGGTACACAACTCTTTGCTTGCAGCCAATTGTGCCACAACCTCCAGGGAGTTCCTGGTCTGGGTTCTTAGGTCAGATTTCCACCATGGTCTCCATAGCACCAACACTTGGTTCACCACATTCTACCTCCTCTGCTCTCATGCTGAGGTTGCCCTGTTGTCTGTACAACTTTTCTCCCACTTCCGGTTGGATCAGGTCCTAGGATTAGAGAGACACCAGGTGTACTCTGTAGCTAAGTTGTTGGTGGTGCTGATCTTGCCGGAACCTGTTAGACGTTAGGTCTGGGTGCCACACGGACCTATTTTGACCTGTATGATGCCACAGTTGGTATTATTTTCCTGTGGGACCAGTGCAATTCACTGGATTCAGTGAGTTCTCTCGAGCTCAGCACATGTGCAGTTCACAGTTGTCCCCTGCAGTCCTAAACTTTTTCCACGGTGTAAAAAATGGTGCCATTTGTGCCTCTACTAGAGTTCTTGATCTGCTGGCTGTCAGGTCTGAGGGCTACCCAGACCTGTCTTGGGTGGAACCTGTAGAATGCAATGTTGCTGCAGTTCACTGTCAGAAATGAGTTCACTCCCAGCCCAGTGTACGTTCAGTCCTTTCCCTTGCCTTTGCCTCCTTATGCAAAATGGCACCCAATTCAGCTCTAGGGGGCTGTCTAGGCTGTGAAATCCACCCTGTTCTCACACTGTCCATCTGGGATCTGCTGCTTTGTCTTTGCTCCTGGTCAAATCAAACGGACCAGCAGGACGGACAGTTCTTTGAATGGATTCACCTCCCAAGCTTCCAGTGAAAGTCCCTTCCCACCTTGCTGCTGGTGGAGTTCTAGCTGCTGGTGGAGTTCAGATCACCATTAGCTGAATGCTGCTGGAATATCTGTCACTGCAACACCACACCATTGTTTTCGCTGCTTTCCTGTGTCTGACAGTCTCCAGGTACCCCTCTGTTGTTGTTTTGTCCTCTTGTATTTCCTAGAATGTGTCCTCTCTGCTTCATCCTGGTTAAATGCTTCTCCGTCCATTTAAACATGTCCTTACCCTATTCCATCATCTTGATTATCCAGGCCATTCTTATTCATGCTGTAAATCTGTCTCCATTTTTATCCCTATAGATTGATTTTATCTCTTCTCAAATATCATATATTGGGAAGTATGGAATTTAAATCTCTTCTGCCATATTTCAAATAGAATGATTTAAATTATTTTATTAAGAGACATCTCAAGTATATTATAAACTTGTAAGAGTTTTGTGGTTACTTTGGGCTACTATGAGAAGTTATCATTTATTGATTGTATTAATCAACAGGAATATGCTTCTCCTAGATTTGGAGGCTGCAAAGGCTGAGGTTAGGGTATCAACATCATCAGTTCTGATGAAGTGCATCTCCTGCTATGCCCTTGCATGGTGAAGAGCACACAGAGACAATCAAGCCATCTGTGTAGTTTAAAAGACATTAATCACATTGATGAAGCCTCTACTATTGTGACCTAATTACATTGAAAGGTTTCCAGTGCCTAATGCAGTCTCTTTGATGATGAGCATTTCAATATGTGAATTTTATTGGTACAGTCTATATCATGTTTATATGTGAAACTTCATAAATTCATCAACTGCAGTCTGCCCTTATCAATTTCCTGTTCCTGCTTTCTGACATATCTAACCATCAGTATATCTTATGTTATGATACATGTAAGTATGAGTTGCATGAATTTTGTGTTTAATTCCATTTTCCACGAACTCTTTCAAGTGACCTTGTAGTGTGTTTCCCTTGTTGGAGTAGCTTTTACATAACATATGTACAAATATGAGAAGTACTATATCACAAATTCTGATAAATACATCTATGCAGGTGCAGAATATTTATCATCAACTCAGAAGTTTTTCTCAATTCCGTCGCAGTCAGTTTTTACCTCTACCTCCATAAGGGAATGTATTCTCACTTTTTTCCTACTAGTATTAACTTCCTAATAGCACTACATATAAATCAGATGATTATGTGTTTTTTATTACGAAATGCTTCTTTCACTTAGTTTATTGAATTTTATATGCACACACTCTGCTGTTTATCAAACAGCTCATTTCTTCCTGTGCACTGATTTGAAACAGTTTTGTTTTTGCTCTGAAAAAAAACTTATTTTTAAATTTACATTCCATTTTTTTAAATCCCCATATATTTTGTGAATCCCATTGTCACAATTTATTTCTTTTCATTTTCTTTTTTGTATTTAAGATTTATTTGTTTTTGAATGTCACAGTTAGAATGGGAGATGGATGGAATGAATAAGTGTGGGGCAAGAGGAAAAGAGAGGAAGAAAGAGAGAGGCAGAAGGAGAGAGAACAATCTTCCATCATATAGTTTACTCTCCAGATAACCAAAAGGTCCAGTGCTGGACCAGGCTGAAGCCAGGAGCCAGGAGTTTCATCCAAGTCTCCCATGTGGGTGGCGGGAACCCAAACACTTGGGTCATCTTCCACTGCATCTCCAAGACCATTGACAGAGAGTCAGATTGGACAATGGGCAGCTGGACTCTGATTGGTGCCCCTGGGGGTTGCTGGCAATGCAGGCACTCGCTTTATGTGCTGTTCCACAAGGCTGCCCCACTTACTCAATTTCGTAAGGTATTTTGATGAATATATATATATGTATACTTAAATTCTAAATCTTGACAAATTTTATTAGTTTTATTTTCTGATTATTGCTTTCAGAGACTATTTAAATCATGAGAACAATTAAATGTTCTTTTAAGTTATTAATACTTTCAGTTTTAATTTAAACCTATGATCTATTTCCATTATATATTATGCACATTTCTAGGTATGGGTGTGGTCCATATTTTCCACTTTTGGTTGTCCAATCATTTAAGTCTCATGCACTGAATATATTTTCTTTCATTGGAGTCCATAAGTGTAATTGTTGAATATCATATAAGTATATATATCTGGCTGCCTATTTTGTTCTGTTGATCTAGATTTCAACCCTTATGTCAGAACCATGTTTTATTGATTATTGTAAATTTGTATTAAGTCTTACAGTAGGATTATGTAAGTGTGCCTATTTTGTTTCTTCTTTGGAGGATCAATATTCTAGTTCTTTCTATTTTGGTTTTAGAATCAAATTTTCAAATTTGATTGGAAAACCCATTGGTGTTATGATTCAAATCACATTAAGCATTAATGTGAAATGAATGAGAATCATCTTATTGTCAGTGAGGATATAATAATTATAGATATACTATGTTTTTGGATTCTAAAATTACATACATGTGCCAATCTAAATTTAAATGGAATTCAGTTAAAAGTAAAATTAAAATTCGAGATCCTGAATTACACTAGCCAGATAATTGCTACAAAAATAATACCAGTAATAAACATCATATTCAATGGCTAAATTTATCAAACATTTTAAATCTTTTATTTAGTATTATTATTATCATTTTATGATACAGTCCCTAGGCTCTGGGATTTCCCTTTTAACCTCCCCAACCCCTCTTCACTGCGTTCCCCTATATTATTGCTATAGTATAGTTCTTCATACACAGTCATATGTCCATCATTGTGGGCATGGACAATGGCAGAGAGTCCAGCATCCTATTATCAAGATACAGCAAACAGTTTCATTGGGAGCCCATCTTGGTCTGGAACTAGAGATGCACACTGCATTGTATCCTCACATCTGGATATGACAGTCTCCATTTCACAGTCACTATACATCCCCTTTAATGAAAAGCCACAATACAAAATCAACAACAGGAAGGAAAAAAAAAATTAACAACACCATGAAGTTAAATAACATGCTACTGAATGATTCATGTGTCGCTGAAGAAATGAAAAAGAAAATCAAGAACCTTCTTGAAGAAAATGACACTACTGTATGATCTATGAGTCATCAAATAATTTAATGAGAAGAAACTGTTTTGAAGAGATGAAAGTAACAACAACAACAACAAAATCGAAGTCCATGAGATACAGTTTCTACTGATCTTTGTTGGTGAAGTGAGTCTCCTGTAGGCAACAAATAGATGGGTCATATTTTTTTAATCCAGTCTCTTCATCCATGACATTTGATTGAGCTTAAGCCATTTACATTCAGGGTTAACATGTATGGGTGGCAATTTGGTCCTGCCAATTTAGCAATGGGTTGTTCATTGATCTAGCCCAGAAACACATTAAACTGTTCTGCTTAGGATTCTGCTAGGCTATTTCTACTTCTTTATTTAAAAGTTTGGCAACTTCTTTTTTTTTTTTATCATTTTTCATCCAACTTTTTAGATTATATAGATATTATTATTCAAGATAAATGCATTTTGATATTTTACAATTTTTAAGTTCAATTTTCTTTTTTTTATTTTACTGGGAAGCCATAAAAATAGAGAGAGGAGATGCAGAGAGAAAAATGCTTAATCTGCTGGTTTGCTCCCCAAGTGGTCACAACAGCCAGAGCTGAGCCGATTGAAAGCTAGGAGACAGGAGCTTCTTCTGGGTCCCTTGCTCTGGTGCAGGGTCCTGAGATTCCTAACCACTGCTTTCCCAGGCCACAAGCAGTAAGCTGGAAGGGAAGTGGTGCAGCTGGAATACAAACTGATGCCCATATGGGATCCTCGTGCTTGCAAAGTGAGGATTTAGCCACTAGGTTAATGTTCCAGGCCCTTATGATTTTTGTTAATTTGTTTTCTTTATTTGAATCACCTTTATTTTACTGTTTCTACTTTATTTTAAATATAATGCACATTGTTAAAACAGTAAATAATCCTCTAAGTGTAATTTTACCTACATTCAATTTTTTAAAACCAAATTTCCTTTTTGAATAGTTTTAGACTTGTGACTGATAAAACATATTTGGATAAATTATATTTTACTACAATTTACTTAAAAATATTTTCTGGTTTTGTTTTTGCTCAGGAAAGGCTTTGTGTGCTATGTAAGATGTATTGCTTCCTCCCACTTCAGTATTTTACAAAGTACCGGTTCATCTTCAGTTAGGAAATGGTGAAGTAAAAGTGGAAATTGGAGGGAGGGGAATCCAAGACTATACAGAATTGTACAAATAAATTCAAAAATTAAAATAAAAAAAGAAAGATAAAAAGTTTTTAGCATTTTAAATGTCAGATAATACAAAATTGTAGAGTCTAATACATACAAGAAGATTATGTTGTTAGGGCATGCACATTGCTTTACTTTCACATGCCTGTGTGCATACAATGATGTGACTGAAGCACTGCTATATAAAATTGAATTTATGGCCTGACAAGATAGCCTAGTGGCTAAATGCTCACTTTGCAAGTTCGAGTATCCCATATCGTTGCTGGTTCATATCACAGCAGCTCCACTTTCCATCCAGCTCTCTGCTTGTGGCCTGGAAAAGCAGTAGAGGATGGCCCCTGGTAACCCTGCATCCGCATGGGAGGCCCAGAAGAGGCTCCTGGTTTCAGACTGGCTCAACTCCGGCTGTTATGGCTAATTAGGGAGTGAACCAGCAGACAGAAGCTCTTTCTCACTATATCTCTTTTGTTTGTATATCCGCCTTTCCAATAAAATAAACAGATAAATTTTTTAAAAATTGAATTTCATGTGAAAGCTATCATATTTGTATTTTAGATGCATTATTCTGGTAATAGTTACATTGAGAATATGTGTGTGTGTGTGTGTGTGTGTGTGTGTGTGTGTGTAAACTGTATGTGATTTAGACTTATAGTTGTCTAGATAATATAGGTTAGAATCCAGCTAAAACCTCTCTTAAGGATTAGAATAGAAACGGTGAGATGTGCCAGAGAAACTAATTTAATTGGTTGAGAACTGAGTAAAGAAGAGACATAGGCTGACTCACATATTTCATTTTGAATGGTTGCATAATACCATTGTTCAGGTTAGAAAATAACAGAAAAAAAAACACTTTGAAGGTGAATCACATTTAGTTTTTATTTGGTTAACAGCAAGGTCAATGATATTCACTTAGGGGCTATTGATATACACTAATACATTCACTAAGGTTATTGATATTCACCAATACATTTATCTATATAATACTAGGACAAATGACTAGACCGTAGGTACATATTTGTGTGCTATTAAGTGATACTTCATTGTTAAAGGCCTGTGAATAGGGATAATGGATTAAAATCTTGCAAGAATTGTGGCTTATCACGTTAAGCTCGTGTTCACAATTCACACATCATATATTAAAGTTATGGTTTGCATCACACTGCCATCCTCCTTCCAATAAACCTGGGAAGACAGCAAAGATAGGCTTTGGCATGGCCTCAGGCCTGGCTGTTGCTCCCAATTAGAGTGCAAAGCAGTGCACTGAAGATCAGTCTCTCTGTCCTTTCTCTTCTTCCGTGTGTGTGGGTGTGTGGGTGGGCACTCACACATGTGTGTGTTTTTCCCTAGCTCTCTGTCACTCTGGCTTTCCAATAAAGAAATAAGTAAATCTAAAAAAACAAAACCAAAAATCAATAGAAAAACCTTCTGAGTACCTGATATTGTCCAGAATATAGTGACAAGAGAAACCTTATGCTAAGTTCTATAAATATAAGTATTTAGGATGCAAGAGGACAGATCAATTAAGGAACTTACATTGAACTATGATAAAAGCAAAGGTAGGACTTCTGGAGGGTAAGGATAAGTCACTCACTTGAGGAAGTGCTAAGTGCTACAAAGAATTCAAACAAGGAGGACTTGAATTTAGCAACTAGGAGACTTGTCAGTTACTTTGAAAAAAGCAGTATCACTGAATTTTGACAATATCATACCACTGAAAGCTGTGGAATTTGGACAAATGTTTAATATGTACTCATAGTGTGTGTTTATAACATACACACATATACTTTAATAAACTAACTATATTAGTGATTTATTATATATAATTTATTAGTAATAAAATATACAATATTATTTAAAACATTTTATTATCAGTGAAATCAAGCCTCCATAATGTAGAAACAATCACATGAATACAATCTCTCATGTCTCTCCCTTAGCACAAACTTTCCTTGCCTAACTTTTATCAAACGGAATTCATTGACCTAAGGGAGTGAGCAATCTGGAGACTAGAAGCTTCTAAGAACTGAACTCAAGAAGGCTTCTGCTTCTTCATAGATAAGAATCTCAACAGCCAATACTGTCCTGAAGTGCTTTGTGTAGGGGAATTTCAGGTTAAGGCAAAATTTATCTGCTGCACTCAAATTGAGCCCACGTGGCCATCACAAATTTCACGAAGAACACCAGGGCATCACTGGCCAATCACAGGAAGGTCATGAGCTCTACTGAAGAAAGCAGGAACACAGACATGAGGTGAGAATGCATCTCCCAGCATCAATTCTAATGTACGAGAACCTTCACACCTAACTTCTGAGAGAGCCTAGAATGAAGCAATAGCTGATCCAGTTCCTTACTCTGCTTTGCAAGAAATATCTACTTTCTTCCACTTCCCTAATGTCAATGATTGGTTTCTGTGTGTCAGGCAAGCAACCCAGATTAAAGTTCTTACCAGTTTGGGGTTTTGATTGGCAACATCAATTCTATAGCTGTTATTCTCCAAATGCTAAATAGATAACTAATAAAAAAATTATTAAAACAGTTTGGAAGTGATGGGTTTTGAATATTTATTAATACACTGATGTAATTTTATTATGGATTTATAAAATTTAATTATAATCTTAGCTGAACAATTGGCCTGCAGACTTCCTGCAAGTGCGACAGTTGTCTCTTGCACAGATGAGCACTAACACACTACTGCTTGGAAGGAGAGTAGAGTAATCCCAGACATGACTTTAGTGACTATGGTCTGTTATTGGATCCAGAAAGTATGAGTCATTTTGCAAATAATTGCTTTTAAAAATTATCTGGTACATATAATGCATACATATTCGTGTGATTGTATATGCTATTTCACAGTTTCTAACTGTAAGATTAAGTAGCCTAATATTTATGTTGCACATTGCTATGTTGGATACAGATGACAATGTATATTGCACATACACATTAGGCTCTCAATATATACAAATCATTGTCACATTTTTCATACTGCTTTTTAAGGACCAATGAAATGAATCCCTTTGGGATTTGTGTTATCAATGTTAAATTATGTTTTGCTTTTCTATAGGCTATCTGTTGACTTGGAAGTATCCAGCTAATTTTTTTACTTCTTTTTCTTAGCAGAATGTTTTTATATAGTTTCTAATACATTCCAAAATTAACTGAATCTCCATGCTGCCTTATGAGTTAGGCATTTTCCTTCCTTAAATTCCTAGCAGAAGAGTCAATGAGGGGAAGTATGAAGCAATTTTAAAAGATCCCAGAAGTGCCATTTTATTAGGTGATGATTGATGTGAAGTGAGATGCCCAGCAATTATTCACGTAGGCCTGGGGCGTGTGGAAAGGGAGGGGTTCAACTACTCTGAGTCTCTAAACAAAAGCATGTCTGTTCTAAAATACAATCATCTCTCCCCGTCTCAATTCTTGTCATTCTTCCCCACAGATGCGATTTTCTTGACATCATCCAGAAGTGGTTATATATACTGAATCCTGAATGTCAGATGACTGTCCTTGAATACTGGTTTTGAGTTTTCCTAATTCACTTAATCTATTTATAAAGTTCTATTTTGCAAAGGAAAAAAAATCTATTACCTTCTAAACCATTAATAACTAATATCTGTGTGATTACATGCCATTTCAGTCAATAGTTTGACTATTTAATTTCTCTTACAATTTCTGAAATTAAAATAAAGCTAGATATTAGTCTAAAGTATTTAGCAAATAAAAGATATTCATTTCTTAACCCTGAGCTTTTATTTTAATGTAATATAATGATTATATTTTTATCTTTTAAAATTATTATTCTCAAGATAACTAAACTAAAGCAAAATATTTGAAGTGTCCAATTATCTATAACATATCGTTTCTATTTTCAACATAAAATATAAAATCAACAGTTAATAAAAATAAAACAAACACAAATGCTAAATATGGAAATCATTTATGCCATTAAAAATCCTTAAGCCTATGAAAATAATCATGAGCTGTGATACAAAGCCACTTACTATAATGATATGACATTTTAGATTGGTTTAAGGACCATTTTCATATAGGAAAATCAATTCGTGTGTGCAAATGTTGGTTAATCATGACAATGCTAAGAAAATGATCCAGTTGAAATAATTATATGATGAGTTACTGGGACTAATTTTGATCCTTCCCTTACAGTCTCATTGAAGGACTGCACTTTGTAGATCCCCTGTGGTTTCGGTGGGATACTATGGCTAGTTTGGACCAAAGATCGGGAGCAAAAACAGCAAGCCAAGACATTTAGTGAGCAGCTTTAGAGCACCCACAGGTCCCTCTCACATCAACAACCATAGTTCGATATTATGTTGTTTTTATTATCCTAGGCTTCCTGAATGGCATGTAATAAATAATCTATCTTTTGCTCTTCATTTGGGGAGATAACCTCTAAATTATTATAATTTCTTGAATGATAGCTTAAGGAATCTGGTGGGCTAATTGGAAGGAAGGCTCAGGGTCCCCGGTGAAGTGTTCCTTTGAGAATATAAAATATTGCTTTGCTCCCATTTTGTTCCTTGCAAAGACAAGTTCCTCTTGGCTTTTGGTTTTATCATCAGAAGAGCAACTAGGTGAAGCCCCTATTGGAATATGAATCCTAATCCCAAAGTCTCTTGAGAGAATACAAAGGGCCTCCCCAAAAGCTTTGACAAGATCAAAATGTCAACCCCCATCATTTTGAGTATTTATCATGGGACAGCAAGGGGATGGTACCTAAGATGGAATCCCAATGAAACTGTTAAACATATCTTGACAATGGAACGCTGGACTATCTGCCATTGTCCACACCTATAACGCCAGGTTAAACTTAAATAGCAGAATGATGGACTTAGCAATATGTTTGAAACACTATACTATTGTAGTAATGTAAGGAAAATAAGTGGGGGGAGGAGGTTTGGGAGGGGAAAAGGAAATCCCGAAGTCTATGGGACTGTATCATAAAATTAAAACAAAACAACAACAACAAAAATATTTCAGTGTATCATGAGCATGGGGAGGAGGCTGTCAGTCACATGCTTTTGATTTTTGTTGTGGTTGTTTGTTTTGTTAAAGCAAGGCTCGAGACAAGATTACAGCCTTTTGTTGAGTTTCCTCCCTGTTTTCCAATTGATCTCATCTTTTTCTTTTCAAAAATCTGCTTAAAAGACACCACTTCCAGCATTTTACTGACGTTCTCTATGACACCTCTCCTCCTGATGTTGCTGAAAGAGGCTTCTATCATTATCACATTTATAATACATCTTGCTTTTCTCACTGAAATTGTCCATGTGGAAATTCTTTCCTGTGAGACAAGAACTGATATGAAGGTCTCAACAGCTGGTGGCAAACCCACATTTTTAGCTGTGAGCTTAGAAGTAGGAGTGGTGAGCCCAACACAATAGCGTAGTGGTTAAAGTCCTCACCTTGAATCCACCTTGGGACCCTGCACCAGTGTGGGAGACCTGGAAGAGCTCCGTGTTCTTGGCTTTGGATTGGCTCAGCTCCAGCCATTGTGGCCGCTTGGGGAGTGAACCATTGGATAGGAGATCTTCCTCTCTGTCTCTTTTCCTCTTTGTATACCTGCCTTTCCAATAAAAATAAGTAAATCTTAAAAAAAAAAAAAAAAGAAGTAAAGGTTGCTTTGGGAACAGCCAAGTTATGTTTTGCATCTGAAATAAGGAAAGTCTTACGGAGGATTGTGCTGTTCACCTGTGAAGTCTGGCCTAACTCCAGGGTAATTAACATCAGAAGTCATTGCACAGAGACACATGCATGAGCAGAGAATTCTGTTGATCCACAACAAAGCTCTATAAGAATCACTGAATAAAGCTTGTTTAGCTCACACACTGAAAATATTGGACTTCTGTAATTGTTTTCCTATCCTGACTTTGATTTTAATGCAATAACATGAAACAGCACACACACATGCATATTTATGTATCTAACATTGTTGAATTCATCAAAAATTCACAGATGTTATAGTTCGAATGGCCTTAGAAATGGCTGATATCACAATTACTAGCTAGGGTAAGTACGCTGTGTCATAGGCCTGCCAAATGACTATCCAATCTCACTATGTATTATATAAAATCTGTTTGTCTAGATTTATATAATATTTTATGTTATATTCTATACACTATGTATATTATATATAAATGCATAAATAATTATTTATCTAAAGGCAGAACTGCACAGAAGGAGGGAGAGACAAAGAGAGGATTCGTCCATCTACTGATTCACTCCCCAAAAGCCTACAGTGGCTGAGATTTGGCTAGGCAGAAGCCAGGAACCAGGACCTTCCTCTGAGTCTTCCACTTGCATACAGAGGCCCAAGGGATTCAGACATCTTCAGCTACTGTCCCAGGTGCATAGAGGAATTTGGATCAGAAGTGTAGCAGTCAGAGATCAAATCAGTACCCATATGGAATCCGCCAAACTGCAGGCAGCAACTTAACTCACTATGCGTTAATGCCAATACCTTTAGTCACTTCTTAAGAATCCCCAATGCTTTAAAGTTCAGTCTTTTGTGACACTTCATTCTACTAACGTAAAAACTCTTTAGTAGTAGACAATTTTATTTCATGTCATAGTGCCTAGCTCTGTCATTGTGTGCCTTATGAAGTAGATCTAACCCATTAATAGCTCACGGATATAAAACCAACAAAGACATTTGAACCATATAGCCTCTTGATACAGTGTTCTCAAGTTAATGTGTCATGAATTGAGATCTCTTTATTGATTGGTTAACCTCTTGCCTAGTTTGACTGTCCCTTCCTGGAATGCAGTGCATAGAACTGAATGTGATCATGCCATGACAAAGTGAATGAATCCCACAGTTATTTTTTTGACAATCATATCTTAGGGATTATATATTCTACTTGTACAATTCTTTAATAATCCAGGTTTTAAAAAACGTATTGGTTATCAAAAATATCCATTTTCATTATTTCTTTGCTAATGCTTAAAAACACAAATATTCATTTTTGGGGGGTGGGGAGGCAGATTTACATAGAGGAGGATGGATAGAGAGATCTTCCATCTGCTGGTTCACTCTGCAAATGTCCACAACAGCCACAGCTGAGATGAGCTGATCTGAAACCAAGAGCCAGTGGTGCTTCTGGTCTCCCACATGGGTGCAGAGTCCCAGGCTTATCCACTACTGCTTTCCAAGGCCACAAGCAAAGAGCTGGGTAGGAAATGAAGCAACTGTGACATGAACTTGTTCCCAAATGGGATGCCAGAGGTTGCAGGCAGAGGATTAGCTAATTGAGCCACCATGTTGGCCCCTCCTTTACACATTCTTAAGATTTGTAGTAGAAATAGTAAGTGTTGGGATTTGAGATAAAGTTTAAAATCTTTATTGTTGCACTTAATAACAATATAACTTTGGAAGAATTTTCTCCGAAAATGAAAAAGAATTTTTCATCCGAAAGGCTAGGTTACTAATTCTTACATTTATAAGGATGTTTTCAGGTTGTATTGGAGTAACTAACACTGCCAGACCAAAACCAGTATATAACAGAGTATAATCAAAAGCTGTGAGTAAAGTTAAAAAACATCAGAAGCAAGAAACAAAGAAGAAAATCTAGAAATTGGATGGATTACTGTATTTGCCAAGTTTGAATTCCAAACCTGTCTGGGTATTTCAGGGAACAAAAGCAAAGAAATACAGATCTCCTAAATTAAAAAAAAAAAGAAGTCTCAAAACTTATGTAACTTCAATATTACAAAGCAGGAAAATCATTAATTTCTTTTTTAAAAATCAGCCTTATTGTTCCTTATAACGTTTTCTAAGATAATCCCGCATATGAGCCTTTTCAGATGCCATAGCCAGTCAGAGGCATAATCGCCTTTTTGTGCTACATGATCTAATAAGCAACACAGGGAAAGTTGTTACTAAACATTATCTAATAAAGGTGCTGGATTATGTTATTTGTGTCTTATTACACATGACATAACAACAATGCATATATTCTGCTACCTATCGAAGGATCTGAGTGTTTGGTGCACAAGCGAGTTACTCACAAGCCAGGTACACCTGGACTTGATTAGCCTGGAACTGCAGACCAGAATCCATGGTGCTATCTCTCCTTTGTGCCTCCTTCTGTTTAAAAGTAACAGAAGAGAGACTCCCTGGCCCCAATACTATGTTTCCCTCTTTCTGTGCATGAGCTGCAAGCAATGAATCAAACCAAGACTCTGTGTTAATGTCTTCTCCCTCCCTATTCTAACAATTGTTAGCTTCGCGTAAGATAAAGATTACTAAAAGCTTTGCATGACATCCAGATTCTTTCTGGGTATAAAAGGCTGTATATTCTTAAACAAAACATGTCATCCTGAAAATGGAGATAATGGCCTCAGTGTAGATTAATAAAACCATTTCTCTGTTAAGTATCTTCTTGTTGTTTGATTAATCCTGACAGCTTATTTTTGACTTAAGAGATAATTGATGTTGGAGAGGAGAGAAAGGTGTCTAAGGTCTCACAGCAGAGTAGAATTCCACTCTTAGTTTATCTGACTCAGATCACCCAACTCTTAACTTCTTTGCTCTACACTCTATCACATTGTCATTGAATTTAGTTAGCTGAATATATCTATGTCCTCTCAAAAATACACGATTAAAGCCTGTTTTCATTGGCTTTTATTTCTCGCCAATTTCTGCCTCAATGAAGTACATCAAAACTGTCCTTCTTAGCTACTTTTCACATTGACTGCCTTTAGCTGCATCGGGATTCTGACCATTTTCATTCTATCACCCTTTCTTCCTAATTTTTTTTTTTTTTCGGAAGGACTCTACATTAAAAAAACAAAAATTGTGAAGTAGTAATGCTATCTTTGTTATAATGGATCATACTCAGTTTACTATGTTTAAAAAATAAAACTATTATCCACTATCCCCCTTCTAGTAATGAGAATTCTGTGTTTAGATGGAGTCATATTTAATTTTTTGCTTTAAATCACATACATGAGGGGAAAATATACTATTTGTCCTTGTGTAACAGACCTATTTCACTCAACATGATGTCCTTCAGTTGCAACCATTTTGATACAAGTAAACCACTCATCTGATGATGAATGTCTTGGTTAATTCCATGCTTTGGCTGTTGGGAACAGTGCTGCTATAATCATGATGCAGCAGGTATCTATCAGATAATAGTAAGTTTATCTGCCATGTGTATATCCAGTGGTAGGATTTGTGGGTGATATAGCACTTCTATTTCTAGTCTTTTGAGAAATAATTTTGCTGTTTTTCACAATGGCTGCACTAACATACATTCCCACCAATGGTATATGAATTTCCCTTTAAATCCTCAGCAACATTTGTCTTTTTGATAATTGCCATTGTGACAGAGGTGAGATGATAGGGCATAGTAATCTTGATTTGCATTTCTCAGATTGCTAGAGACATTGAGCATTTTCTTATATGTTTATTGGCCATTTGTATTTCTTTTTTTGGGAATGATCTTTTCATAAATTTTATGTTTCCTAACTGGATTTGTTGTAGCTTAGCTTGGAGGCAATTTTATCTCACTCAGATGAATGTTTCTAGAGTCTATTGCTTCCTTTGGTGTGCAGCAGCCTATGAGTTTGTAATAATCCTACTTATCCAGTTTTGTTTCTGTTGTTTGAGCTTGCGTGTTCTTACGCAGGAAATGATCGCCTGCTCCAATGTCTTGAGGTGTTTCCCACATTTCCTTATAGAAAGTTCAAAGTCTTAATTCTGACATTTAAGTACTGGATCTAAGTTTGTACATTGTCATAGGGACAATATACGTCCAGCTTTTGCAGCACTATTTATTGAAAAGATGATCCTTTCTGCAATGTATGTTCTTTATTGCTTCTTCAACATCCTGTATTCAAATGTTGACAACTGTCCAAATGCCCATCTAGGTTTTCTCTGTTTCCATTCTTATGTGTTAGCTTGGGACATTAATAGCTACCTTTAAGTTTATTGGCTTTGATTTTGTGCCCAGCCTTCAGCTTCCTTCGGACTTAATGTTTTTTTTTTTTTTCCATTCCGACTGCCGATTTTATGTTCCATTTGCAAAATCCACAGGTCCATTAAATCAGTATGTCTACAGCATGTGTAAACATTCACTCATTTTCTCTCTCAGACCTCCTCCTTTCGTGTTCTTTATTTTAGTGATTGGCTGCTACTGACATTTATTTCATTAGGTCTCACTGGGATATTCGCAAAGCTTTCAAAATACTGTTTCCTCTGTGTATAAAGTCTCCCAATTGTTAACATAAAAGATTAAAAATTCTTATCCTTAAAGGTAAGATTCTGAATATTTGATCCTAATCCACTCCTCCAATATTATGTTCTATTCATATCTTTCACATACTCCATATTCCAGCCCAACAAAGTTAGCTTTTTCCATTAACTTCCTACTTGGGACAGCGAAGGGTCTTCTCACATTCAGTTCTGTGTAGCCGAATCTTTCCGTTTCTTGCAGGCCCAAATCAAACCCTAAATGTTGTTTTGTGTTCAGGCTAACTACACAGCCTCAGATGTAGCAGAGATATTTTTGCTGTTGCTGTGGCACATGGCGACCTCTAGTGGCTAGACGTGCTCAGATCACCCCTTAGTGAAGCCAAGAGTGAAAATATCACAGTAAGGCATAATTAACTAAACACACTTGGAAATCATTTTGCCATAAGTAACTTTATTTGTGCTATAATACAACAGGGAAGACCCACTAAAGCCAGAATTTTTTGATAGATCAAGGAACTAGTTAAAATTGAGGTCTCATACCTGAAGATGAGCAAAATGAATTTGATATAATAGTACAAGTCTTTTTAATCAGTGTTTCCAAGTTCTTTGATCACCCATTAAAATATTAAATTTTTTATAATCTATGTTGATTGCTTTTCTCCATGGAGCACTGACATAAATTTATTTAAATCTAAACTCACGTGTAATGTTTAACATCATTTGCCAAAGTAAGATTTAGGACTCTGTGTTCATCAGCTTTACTCTTCATAGGAATTTCCTAAGTGCATGTCTTACCTTACAAAGAAGTCCCCAGCCATGCTGTTCGGCATAGTTGCAAATGTGTGCTTTTCTTACCCTTCTGGACTAAGTTGCTGCACCCATCCCTGACCTGGTCTCTGATATTGCTAAGACAACGATGTTTTCATAATATACTAATCATTGTATATTTTTATGCTTTCCTCATTAGTGAGAACCTAGTTCATCATTAAACTTACTGATTAAGAACAAAAGATTGCATTCATTTAAGCTTACATATTTGGATTATCTTTCAGTGTGAAGGTTCAATTAGTGAATTTCTTCCTTATAATTAATTACGTAAGTAAAATGCTTCATAAATACATTGAGGTAGTCACTCTTGCCAGGCTAATTTACTACATTTTACATTTTTAACATTTTATTTATTTAGGAGGGCTAGACTGGGAATGAGGTGATGGGTAGGGCTTCACTGATTAATGATTGATTTGTTAAATGATTGTAAGATTTGCTACTAAGCCAGCTTGAAATAGGGCACTAGGAACTTGAATCCAGGACTTCTAACTGGGTGACACAAATCCAATTGCTTGAGCCATAACTTGATGCCTATCATTTGGCATTAGTATGAAACAAGATTCCCAAACCAGAACTAGGCATCAAATCAAAGGACTGTGATACGGAATGGAGCACTTCGGGTAGTGTCTTTAAATGCTGGAGAAAACAAAGGCCTGACAACCAAAACAAAATTAAGTTTCTGCCACGGAATTGACAAATCAGATATACATACAAACACAATCTTTCATAGACCTAGTTACATAATTATTTCTTCACTATTTTTGAAAAGCAGAGAAAATGTTTTGTGGAACATTTTAAAACATGTGACTCATAAGATGAAAATGAAATAGAGGAAAAGAAAGAAGAGGGGAGGAAGAGCAAAGGAAAAATGATTGTTGTAAGGGAATAAATGGTATAAATGTAAGGTTAAAAATGGTACATATTTACTTTTTTTAACAAAATTTTTTATTTTGAAGTTTACGATACAATTATGTAGGTTCTGGGATTCCCCCCAAATTACCTCCACCCAACTGATTTTCTCAACATTATTATAATAGTATAGTCCTTCATAACAGTAATAATTAGCCATAAACTTACAAATTGTATAATTATCTCTGAAGAACAAAAGTTCCCACATGACTGCAGGAACACACATACACACACACACACACTTCATGAATTTGGGTGAAAATATAATTTAAAAGTATATTTAGGGCCCAGCACAGTGGTCTAGTAGCTAAAGCCCTCACCTTGAATGTGCCGGGATCCCATACGGGTTCTGGTTCTAATCCCTGCAGCCCCACTTCCTATCCAACTCCTTGCTTGTGGCCCGGGAAAGCAGTCAAGGACGGCCCAAAGCCTTGGGATCCCGCACCTCTTTGGGGGATCCAGAAGAATCTCCTGGCTCCTGGCTTCGGATCGGCTTAGATCCAGCCATTACGGTCACTTAGGGAGTGAATCATTGGATGGAAGATCTTCCTCTCTGTCTCTCCTCCTCTCTGTCTATCTGACTTTGCAATAAAAATAAATAAATTTTAAAAATTAAAATAAAAAAAAAAGCTGTTGCTTATGGGTCGGATGAGGTGAAGACTGAGAAATTGTCAGTGTTCTTAGAAACGTTGATGTCATTAAAATTATTACTGAGAGCCATTTTGTGAAGTAATTCTACAGGGCAATCATCTGAGAAGGAGGACTGGAAATAGTGAATATAAACTTTGGTTAGACAGGAATCCAGGGAAGAAGTTCGATCACAGAAGTGACATAATCCAGCCGTATTTAATGATGGTGACTTTAACTGCTGTGTGTGAACCAAAGCTGGAAGCAATGAGTCTAGTTGAGAGGCTTACTGAACCAAGTGAGGGAAGACATTGGTTTCCTCCAGGATGGTAACAGTGACGTTGACAAGAAATAGAATGTCCAAGTATTTCCAGAGTAGAGATGTCAGTATCTGCCAATATACTGAATGAAGAGTATGAAAGAAAAAGAAAGATAAGTTGGAATGATGGAGCCATTGCTATCTGAGCTAAAAAAGACTTAGGTCCGTCATGTCTATACTTCCCCACAGTTCTCCAAGTTTGTCTTAATGTGAGAAAGTATAAAAACTGAAAGGGGAATAAATGTGTTAGTGATGGCATAATGCAGTAATTAAACTAAATGCTTTCAGAGTGAAAGAAACCTGAATTCAAATTTCAGATTAGTACCTTACAAAGCATATATTATTTGGGCCAAGCGTGGTGGCCTAGTGGCTCAAGTCCTGACCTTGGACGTGCCGGGATCCCAAATGGGCGATGGTTCTAGTCCCAGTGGCGGCCCCACTTCCCATACAGCTCCCGGGTTGTGGCCTGGGAAAGCAGTTGAAGGTGGTCCAAAGGCTTAGGACTCTGCATTCATTTGGGAGACCTGGAGGAGGTTCCTGGTTCCTGGCTTCGGATTGGCTCAGCTTCCGCATTGTAGTCACTTGGGGAGTGAATCTTCAGACAGAAGATCTTCCTCTCTGTCTCCTCCTCTCTGTATATCTGACTTTGCAATAAAAATAAAATAAATCTTTAAAAAAGCGTATATTATTTGACGTATATTCCTAACAAAATGAGGAAAGAACATAAACACTGAGGCAGAAGTGCACTTTATGTCTTACACGAATTACAGTACAGGAATTTTCTGTTTCTGGGACAAAGTGAGCAAGATGGAGACGAATAGGAGATGCAATCAAATATAGTAATGGGCCTTCAAACGAAACAAGTTCCAAGTGGGATATAATAAGAAAATTTTAGAACAAGAAAGGTACTGGAAAAATACAGTGATATTCAGAATTCTATAAATAGTGCATATCAGAAGCTTGATTCAGGGGAAACGTAAAGACTGTTTTTAATTTTGTTTAAAAGAATCATTCTGATGCCTTTGGAAAAGACAGTGTGTGGTGAGAATAGGTAGTAAAATTTCAAACAAAACTTGGTAGAATCCTGTTTGCAGCAGAACTGGGAAAGTGCTGTAGATGACAACTTCCTGAATATAAGAAACTCAAAATATAAGCAAGGAAAAACAAAAATAAAATCAGATAAGTAGGGTTACATCAAACTAAAACATTTTTGCACTTCAAAAGAAACAATCAATAGAAACAGAGACATGCAACAGAATGGAAAAAAGTGTTTGCAACCTACTTGTCTGAGTAAGGATCAAGATCCCAAAGATATCAGCCACTTCAGAAACTCAACAGCAGAAACGAACACAGCAAAAACTCAATCTGGTTAAGAAATGGGCAGGGCACCTTGTCGATGGTTCTCAAAAGAAGAAATACAGATGGCCGTCTATTATGTGAAAAGAAAAGAAAAGAAAAAGCTCAGCATCACTAGTACTCAGGGAAATGCAAATCTAAACCATGATGAGGTATTACCTCACCCATTTCAGAAAGGCTGTTGTTAAAGACACAGAGATTATCCAGTGCTAGTGAGGCTACAGAGAAAATGCAAATCTTGTTAAAGCTCATTTTATTTGTATACAGTGAACAGATTTCATGTATTTCACAATAAAGATTTAGGAAAATAGTAATACTTCCCACCATATCGTATCTCTTGCCCACGTTCCCCACCCACACTCCACTTTCCTTGTTTCTGTTTCTTTTCCAAGTTCTACAGTGACATACTTTAATTTCATTTCACAATCACAGGCTTCACACTCCGTAAGGTAAAGATTTCCACAAATAACATGGAGAAAAAACTCTACACTCTACCTCGAAAGTGTAGAGGTAGCTATAAACAATAACCAGATCTCAAGATATCAATCTACTCATGAAGATAATATTACCACAGATCAGAGGAAACACATATTTGTCTTCAGAGACTGGCTTTGTGCAGGGACATTTTCACCAGAGGCATTTATGGATCCCTTCACAACTATGCAATGTATTTCTTCATGCCCTTTAATAGTTTTGTGTTATGTTTTGTCTAATATTAGAATGGGTGCACTTGCTCATTTTTTCCTTTCCTTTTATGTGGTATACATGTTTTCATACTTCCACTTTCATTCTGTATGTGTCTTTGTTGATGAGGTTTTCTTTTAGGCAGAAAATGCATGGAATTTGTTTTCCAATCCAACCGGCCAGTGTGTAGCATTTCATTGGATAATTAGTCTATTTGCATTCAGGTTTATTGAAAAGTGACAAATGGATGCGACCATTTTCCATAAACATTTGTTTGCTTTGCATTTCCTTTGTAGATTTTCATTATGGTGATTATCATTCTCTCTCTGTGTGTAGCCCACACTTAAGTATCATGTGAAGGGGTGGGTAGGCCGCGGAGATTTCTTTCCACTACCTTTTGTTTCAGAAGATTTTTACTCCTCCCTAATGCCTGAATGAGAGCTTTTCTGGGTCTAGTGTTCTGGGTTGGCAATTGGTTTATTTGAGGACCTGGACTGCATCTCTCCATTCTCTCCTAGCCTGGAAGGTTTCTGGTGAGATGTCAGCAATTTGTCTAATTAGGGCCCAATGAAGGTGTCCTTCCACTTCTCTCATGCACTTTCCAGAATGCTTTCTTCTTGTTTTCCTGTTGACAGTTTGAGTGTAATGTCACGGTGAAGATCATTTCTGTTCATGTCTATCAGGAGTTCTATGTGCTTGCTGTGTTTGGATGTCCCTTTCGCCCTTCTAATCCCGTCGCTCTCTCCATACATTCAGGAACTCCTAAGATACGTAGGTTTGGTTGCTTGATAGTGATCCATAAATCTTAAATAATGTTTTGATGTTTTGAGCTTTTCTAATTTTTGCTTTTCTGTTTTTTTTTTAACTGAAATGTTCAAGGATTCATCTTCTACTTCAGATAATTCTTTCTTCTCCTCAAGTTTGTAGATGAAGTTTTCCACTGTCTTTTCTATTTGGAAGATGGAATTATTCATTTCTAATCTCTCTGTTTGATTTCTCTTCAATATCTATTTTCATTTTTCATCTTTATCTTGTTGGGTTTCTTCACGTCAAAATTTTTTTCTATGTGTTTTTTAGTGATCCTGAGATTTTTTTTTTTCTTTTTGCCATTCATTTTCAGGCATTTCATCAAACCCTCTCTTCATATTCTAATATTGAAGAGTTGTGCTGTTTGAGAGAAATCATTTTCTTATTATTTCTCATGTTTCTGATTTATTTTATGTATTTTTGGAGACACTTTTGTTCTTATATTTTTAATCTTTGAAATAACTACTCTTGTGAGTCCTGGTGTGGTGACTGCTCCTTCAGTACAAATCCAGAATTATATTCAGGGTGAGAACAAAACAATCTGGCCAGCACTCAAGCATGGGGTGAGAGTGCCATGTGACCCCAAGCTGTGCATGCGTAGTTTCCTTGTTTGTCATAGAGGGGAGGAAGTGATCATGATTGTCAGCTCTGTCACCACTTCACCTCCTTTCATGTTGTTCAATGGCAGAAATTAGACTACCATGGCTATAACTCCCCCAACCGTGGCACATGGAATACACAGGGAATCTCAGTGCTGTCTGTGTGAGCACAGATTCTTGCTATAACTCACCTCTGGCAATTTGGAATATCTCTCTATTGTCAGACATGTTTAATGTCTGGCAATCCTCCAACATATTATGCCCCATCATGCCGTCATAGACTTTTTGGTCTCTATGCTTAGAACTCCCACAGCCAACAAGTATTGCGGATTAACCAACCTCAGGAGCCACAGACAGCAGAAGCATTTCCCATGTCAGATGTTTATGGGTGCTCTGAGGTAAGAATTTGCACTCTGAGGCATTATAGCAGGGTGAAGGGATACCTGAGCCTGTATGTAGTGGGTTTGTACAGTCCCCATGCCAAACTATCAGCAGACTCAAAATCAGTGGGGAACACAGATCTATACCTCTTTTAAAATCCCTTAGCTGCATGCGCATTAAAATGCTGGCAAGTTTGGCAGTCTCTGACTACTTTCACTATTAAGTAACATTATGCGTTGGTTGTTCTGGAATCCTTGAAAGGGGATGGGGAAATGCGGGCTCTTCCCCCATTATTACTGGACATCCCACCACCTGCTCTGAGTCCAGTGTGAATCTGATGTTCTTGTGATTTCCAAGACTTGGAGTCTGAGAGTGTTATTCACCACAGTGGGTTTCACAGTTAGCATGTGCAAAAACTGTTACACCCTCCCCGAACTTTAAATCGGTGTTAACTTTTCTTTTGTCTAGGTATTCAGGTCAGGGCAGTGGTGAAAGATGTGACACCCGGCTCACACACAGACAGTGATCTGGGGATGCTCCCACTCTAACACTATTACAAGCCCCAATTAATCAGTATTGTCCACAAGATGCTAAAGTAACCCAGGCTGTTACAGTAAGTCTCCACCTTGCTGAGTGAGCTGCAGTCTCCTCCAGCGCCAGACTGTGGGAGTCAAAGGTGGTTTTAGTGCTTGCCCAAAAAGGAAGTCTTATACACTATTGGTGAGACTTTAAGTTGGTGCAACCACTGTGGCAAGCATTGTGCAATTTTTTTCTTAAAACATAGATTAGAATTTTTATATGATCCACAAGTCCAATTACTAGGTATATACACAACAGGTATGGACAGATTCATCATAAAGATACCTGTACCACCATGTTTACAGCAAACTGATTACAACAGCCAAATATGGAATCAATCAGTTTACCATGAGATGCACAAGGAAAACTTTATATATACATATATATACATATATGCATATATATTTATATATTATATATGAAATCATTATTTATATGTATAAATATATTAAACATTTATATACACATACATATGCACAAACAAATCATCACACAATTGAGTATTATTAAGCCATAAAGCAGAATAAAATTCTGTCATTTGCATCAAAATCATTGCTGCTTGAGGACATCATGCTGAGTGAAATAACTGGCCACAAAAAGATAAATGCTACTTGTTTTCCCCTACATGTGGGAGTTAAAGTTTTTAAGAAATAAAAAGCAAAACAAACAAATGAAGAAGAGATATACATGTCTATACATTTTTTCTGGTCTAAAATTTAAGGGGGGGGCATGTTTTAATCAGGAAGATGCATAAATCAAGAAAAGTTTTCATGAAAGATGGACGTTTTTAGAAATAATAGCCATGAAAGACACCTGGGAAATCACTAGGGTTAATCATTAGTCAGGGTATTACAGGGAAAATGATAGAACTTCCTGTGTTTTTTTACAGGCAAGGCAGGTAAAATGACATAGGTAGGCTAGTTTCAACTTCATTGGGTTCTGAGGTATAAGGAATGCACTAAATTGTCTTCTGTGATTAAGCAGGTGGACAATGATGTAGAATGAAGGTAGTTGGTGAGTTTGAACTTGGGATTGGTTCTTTGCGTATGAAATTTATAGCACTGGGTAACTCATTTGCCATCTCAAAGGAATGAATTAAAAATACCAATAGTATTGACTTGTTGAATCCTAACAGCAACTTATAGTTAATATTATTTATAGTTATGATTATTTAATTGTATTTTCTGTGATCTTGATGCTCTGGTGTCTGGGAATTTACTGACCACTGAGGAAAGACTGTTACTCCCAGGACGAGTTACACATATTTATATTCGATCTGCAAATTACTGGTAGTATTCTGTGTTTAAAAAGTCTTTTTAAATTATGCAGTTATTTTCACCATCCATTTTTTTTTTTTTGTTCAAGTGGCTACGCCAGAAGCATGTACAGGTTGTGGCAATTAGCCATGGTATCCAAGGATGTCTTTATATGCTGTTTGCAAACAAGTAGTGGTTATGCATTATATACCACCTGGATCACTGCAAGGCTTTGAATGTTAAATATCATCTGTCATTATAGCAATGGTTTCTTCTTGCTGGATTGTTTACACTTTCCTAATTGAAAGTAGTACAGAGGAGGCTATTGTCAAGGGACAGACCTAACGTGAAAACTTGTCCTAGAGGAAGCATGACTCTATGTACTATGAAGAGTTTTTTCATTATAATAGGAAATACAAGCGCTTTTTGGCCTGAAGGTGAGTCACAGATGGACTGGACTCAGATGGCACATGAGGATGCAGAAGTGAGTAAGATTCCCTGGGGAGAATTGAAAGTATTTCTTGGCAAAAAGTAAATTTGTCCCCTATATAGTGGGGTCATTACACATAACCCTTGTCCATGCCTCCATCTGGTTTCTATGTCAAATAACATTAATTCAGTTTTTAATGGTCTACTTCTCAGCCAGTTCAATGCAGAAATAACTCAAAATATGCTGAAATATGCACTTAGTTGTTTCCATGTGTATGTAATTAATTGTCTGAGGGTGGGTAGATTGGTAATGCTAACATCAGTGAAAAAAAGGTACGTTACTAAAAAGTCAAATCGCTATAATAACAATTTTCCAAGTCCAATGGTAAAAAGAAATTTTGTTTTTTAAGAAGTCTTTTCCCATATCCATCTTATTTTTATCTTGCGCATATAATTCTTGTCATTGAAAGTCTCACAAGTACAAGTAAAACATATTCAGAAAAATATGAAAGAGAAATTAAGATTCAATGTTGACAAAAATACTGGCTGGTGAATCATTTCTTGAAGGAAGTATTTTCTTCAAAGAGAATATGTGGACAGATTTTAACAGTCACCATAATTTCTGTTCTCTACATTATCTGGTAATTTTTATGTAGCCATTCTAAGTCGAAATAATAAAAAAAAAAGTTCATGTTATTTTTTCCCACTGGTTCATTGGGAAATGGAAAGTAACACAGAGTGGTTTAAGTTATCAGTTTATCTTTGCTTTTCTTTGTTATGTCATTTCAACAGAAGCACAAATTCACTATACTATACTTGGAATTGGGTCTCTCAAAGAGGTAAGCAACAACTTTATAAGCTTTATAATCAACTTGAAAAGACTTCTAAAATTCTGGAGACAGTTTAATAATGAAAATTTTTATTCAGGTGTCCATTAAGTGCTAATACAATTGTTTCTTTGACCTCATTAAATCATTTCCTCCTTCCCCCTTAAAATTGTAGCAGTTTCACTCGGAAAATAGATGCACACTGGAAACTACTGGCTGCTACAACGTGTTATTTTGCAATGTACTGTGATTCTAAATAGGTTCAAAGTCATCAGCATTTGTTGCGCATGTGCTGTGTGTAGACTTTGCCGCTACGTACATACTGTGTATAGGTAGACATATGAAGTAGAAAATGTACCTTTTCTTCAAACTTTCAGTGTTGCTGGGTTCTGAAAGAGCGTATATTTGCAGGAAAATAATCTTTGGAATTAAATTGGTACTTCGAAAACATCAAGAAAAACAAAAGATATAGCCCTCGAAGATCAGGAAAATGCTGAACTACGAAGATGACAAAGGATCATGGGTGCGCCAGCTTTCATGAAAAGCTTTGGTAATTGTGTAGCAACTAAATACTAAAAAAAAAAAAACAAAAACAAACAAACAAAAAAAAACAAGACAGTATAATCCCTTTGACACTCTTGAACTAATAGAAAGGAACAGTAGAAAGCTATCCTGGCAGTCCTTCAAATATAAACATGCTCGCTGATGACACTGTCCACCTTGTAGTCAATGTGAACAGATTGTGGAAGATCAGAAGGAAAGACATGGTGATAGCAAATAACATGGGGATAGAATTAGCTAGAGATCTTAATTAAAGCAACTCTACTTGGCTTTCAATAAATACAAATAGTGGAAGCTACACAAAAAGAAAGAGAAATTCTTTCCATGTTACAGCTATTCCTTTAACAACTTTACCAAAGATATAGTCTAGAATTACCCTAACACAGCATTTTGTCATAGAGCAGTCTATCTTTAGACAGCAATTTTGTTCAGAAACGTGCTGATAACTGTGTTAACTGAACACAGATAATCAAAACCTCAATGTTCTTCTAGAGTTGGTACTATGTTAAATAAATGTGCTTGGTCACTTTTTCCTTCTTGCTTGTCATACTCCTGAAAGCAGACAATTGAAAATGGATGTAATTACACACTATTCAAACAGTCTAGCTCTATAGGACTATTTTTAAGCATTCATATTTCAATCAATACTGCAGAATGGAACTATGGTAGCAATATATTCTATTCTGAATGTATTTGCATATTTGTGGATTTTGTTTGATTCAAACCAATTAGACTTCAGTTATCTGTAAAAACCATATGGTGCACAAATAAAGCATGCAACACAAAGTAAACATCAAACTTATACCATTTGCATAGTTTGAAAGGAACACTGATGGGAACGTATTTATTATTCAAGGAATATGCTACATAATAGAAAGCATTATCTTTTTATTTCTAAATCTATATACTTATGCACATTATCACTCTTCAAATATTTTTCAGTATTGTGCAAATTTCAGCAAATTGCATAGATATGGAAGATGTGAGGAGCACAATTTAGACAATTGTCTAAATAGGCTTGTGCTAACTGTGTATTTTCTAGGAAAATAAAGTGCAGAATTAACCATTTTTTATTATTGTTGTTGAATTTCTCGTTTGAACTTTTCTCATAGTTGTTACCAAAATTAAGGACACAATCCTTGCAATTTTTTTTAAAGATTTATTTTATTTTTTATTGGAAAAGCAGATATACAGAGAGGAGAGAGAGAGAGGAAGATCTTCCGTTCAATGATTCACTCCCCAGGCTACTGCAATGGCTGCAGCTGAGCCAATCCGAAGCCAGGAGCCTCCTTTGGGTCGCCCACGTGGGTGCAGGGTCCCAAAGCATTTGGGCCATCCTTGACTGCTTTCCCAGGCCACAAGCAGGGAGCTGGATGGGAAGTAGAGCTGCTGGGATTAGAACCGGCGCCCATATGAGATCCCTGCATGCAAGGCAAGGACCTTAACCACTGCGCCATCGTGCCAGGCCCAATCCTTGCAAATTTAATTGCTCTTGTGACATTTTCCTTTTCAAAAATTTTTACCCAGAGACAAGCATTTAGCCTGGTGACACTTTGCATCCCATATTTGAGTGCTTGAGTGTGATGCTCAACTCAGGCTCTTTATTCTAGCTTCCTAATTGTGTCACATTGGTGAAAACCCAAGTAATTTGTCCCTTCTATGCAAGTTGGAGACATGGATCGAGCTCTTACATCCAAGCTTCAGCTTTGACCTACTCCTGTCACTGCAGATATCTGGGGAGTCAAAAAATAGATTCTCTTCCCTCCTTCTTTCTCCTTCCACACTTTCTTCTCTCTGGCTGGCCTCCATCTCCACCTCTCCTTCTCTTCTATCTACTCATTCTCTCCTTCCTTTGCCCTTTTTGTGTTTTCTCTTAAAAATGCATTCATTAATAAATAAAACTAAACAGCAATTTGACCTAGAGAAAACAGCAAAAAATTATAAATATATTAATCAGCTTTCTATGACTACAGCAACATAACTTAGACTACTGTCTTTAAAAGAGAGATTCTTTTTTTTATTTAGCATGAATCTAAGACTGAGTCGCCCATTGGTATGGTACCTAGTGAGGTTGGCATATGGCAATTACAGACCACAGGCTGAAGAAGAATTGCAATGGTGAGTCAAGAACTGGAGAAATTAGGTATCTTTGAGGGCAATCTGCTCAATTTCCTAAAGATTTCCCTTTAGGTATCACCTCCTAAAATTTCCATCACCTCTCAATAGAGCCATTCTTGGGATCTAGTCTTCAACATGGGAGTTTTGGGGAAGCATTCAACTTTATCATAGGGAGAAATAGAGTAAGGACTTTATATAAATGCAACCAAATTACTTCCCAGGTTCAAATCACTATGTAAAGGGAGTAGTGACAGTATTTTTAAAAGGCACATTTTTATTTTCATCATAATTTTTAGTAAACATTTTTGGTTATATTATATACAACCAAAAAACTGAAAAACAGTGAGTTTTAATTTCTGCTTCCCCTAGTTTCCCTGATGTTTTAACATTACATACCTATACTACATCATAAAGTCGCAGAAATTGATGCTGATACAATATAACTAAGCTACAAGTCTTATCTCAATGTCAGCAGTTTGTATGCATCCTTTATGTGTCTCTGTGCATTTTTATTTGAATAATTTCCACAGCAATCAAGTTAGAGGACTTTCTAGAAGTATATCCAGTACTTTTATTTTAGTTATCTTACAGTTGTAACGAGGTATATCCTTATGGTTTTGATTTCTATTTCCCTAGAAACGAATTAAGTTGAACATTCGTGTTTATGGGCCATCCTTGCAACTGCTCTAACCATGTTTTTGTTCAAATCTTTCAAGCATTCCACTACCTCATAATTTCAGTGTATCTACTGCTGGGGAATTTTACATATATACAACTATTTCACATTGAGGCATTCATGTTAAGATAGTTTGGCCTAAACTTGAGGGGAATATCTGACTTTTATGAGTTTGTTGGAAAAAAATCTAGGAAGTTTCATGCATGTCTTCTTTCCATAAACACACCAATCTGTAAATTGTGTAATTGTACGCATGCCCAAATAAGATATTTGTTTTGTTCCTTTAGTAATATTCTGAGAAATGCTTGTCACAAAGGAAAGCAGATTAGTCACCAGCTGACTTAGAAAATATGAAAGATCTCTTGCTATGACAACTAATCAGCTGCTTCAGTATGTCTATTCATATGTAACCAAATATTTCCCCTTTATAAACACAAGACAAAATGTAATCATCATGAAGCTTCTATCAATAGGGAAAATACTATTTTTAAAGGACTACATAAAATTCTTTAGAAAAGGTCAATCGGAGAACAATGCTATGCACTGATGATATTGTTGGGATTACAAGACAACAGTTGATTGATCGTCTTGACAAGAGAGCCTCCATTAGCTGGTTTACTCCTCAGACAGCTTTAGAAATAAAAACCAGAAGTGAAGTGTATGGCACTTTAACTTAACTGCTATGAACATGAGTTATCATTTTATCCTCATCATCTCCAGTAACTGATATAGATTTTGTTTCCGTTTTCACCACTGGAAATGCCCCATTTCCCCGATCTGAATACTATATTTATTGAAGAGGTAATTGTAGAAGCCAGATCATGTTCTTTTTCCTTGTGGGTGAAAAACTTTCATAAATAGTTGGAAGTTCTTTTCCATGGAGATCTTGTGTTTTCTAACATCTTTTTAAAATTAATTTATATCATTATGGGCTTATGGATATTTTACTTTATTTTTATAATTGAATACTATAATTGAATATGTTACTCATATTTCTGGAGCTCTGAGAAACTCAAGCTCTTTCAAATGGATCCTATGTGAGAGTGACACAAACTTAGGCTAGATTTGTTTTCTTGCTTGAAAGCACTTTTATAATTTGTCCATTAGATGGTCCAGAATTTCCTTTTATATACAGCATTCCAGTTCATATATAATCCATACCCTCAAGGAATCATTGGTTTTTTAGTTTGAAAATGATGTCATTACATCTTGGAAGGCAACATGTGATCAATGAAGTATTGGGTGCATGCTACCCTGATGGAGATCCGTATTTGGCTTATTTCTTTCCTGTTAGATTCATCGATCTCCAGTGAAGAAACACAGCAGCCGTGTATAGAAAAATCATAAAAGGCCTTTATCCAGGAAACTCTGTTTTGGGCCTTTCTTCCATGCAACTGCGAAACAGAAAGATCAGTGACAAAAAGACTACAAGAGAGAACACAAGATGTTTCGAAACCCTTCCTAATACGGAGGACCCAGCAGATCCTACTCCGAATCTTATTAGGTGAGGCTTGCATTGGTCAACAGCTGAACACATTTCCATCAGATTTTTACTGCCTGGTGATGTGCCCAAACTTTCTCGCCTCTTCCAAATCCGGCCTGAAGCCCCAGTGAGTGTGTAGGATCTGACGCAAACTCCACCCTTCTCGTGGAACCATGGCACCCATCCTCTCCCTGGTTTGTCTTTTTGTGGCAATTTGGGGAGGAACCAGTAATGACAGCTTTCACTTTTCTTTCACTCTCTCATGTTCTACCTTTCAAGTAAGCAAATAATGTTGTTTTAGAATGATACTAATAATCTAATCTCGGCCTTTCGGCTAAGACCAAGTGTGGAATGATATTAATTTTACAATTTATTATTCCTTTAACAAATGTTTTGTAACAGGAATTATTCACAGCTAGTATCCCATTGTTTGTACTGTCCTCATTATATTGTGAACTATGTTGTCAGCCTTAGTGATTATGCAAAATTTTGTCTTTCTTTTCTTCCAATGACTGGCTCACTACAATGTATCCATAATGGCTGCTGAGGAAGAGTAGGACTGATGCTAAGAGCTTGGATATTGGACTTCACCCAGGGAAAGCCATCATCACCAAGTCTGACCATCAGGCAACACCTGCATCTGAGGACTAGGGCGTAAGGAAGAAGGTAGATGTATTAAACTCAGGTATTGGACAGTAGTGAGTCACTTTAAAGTAAAGATCACAATACATCTCAAGAAGCTGAAAGAATCAGTCTATCAAACACAGGGTGTTCCAAGAAGTCACTAAGCTTTCTTTCTAAGGTCAGAAAATTGTTGATAATCATACTGCAACAGAACTGGGCATGCAGGAAGAAGATATCATTGAAGTTTATAATTAAAAAAAAAGAGGGTCATTCAATGATTCATTTTTTTCTTTAATCAATTTTTTAAAAAATTAACTTTTTTTTTTGTAATATGGTGTTCAAAATGGAATTGAAAACTGACATGCCATCTCTTTAGCATGTGGATTCTAGTGTTCACTACTCATTGTTTTCACTGTCCTGATTTGAGATGATGGAGCCTCAGCACTCTTCATCAGATTCTCTCTTTCTCTCTCTCTCTCTCTCTCTCTCTCTCTCTCTCTCTCTCTCTCTCTCTTTCTTAATTGCATTGTACACAGAGAGTATGCTTCTTTTAGTACTGTGCATTTTCAGGCTTGTGCTGATGAAGAGTGACCCCTGTGAATGTTCGTGATGACTTTCACGGTTGGCCTTGAGATTCTGCTGGATGATGGCCTCCCATCTAGACTGTGGATTTCAGTGGGAGATGCAAGTTTTTCAGGGAATACAGCTGTGGAAAAATGACCATTCCTTAACTGGAAGCTCCTTTCAAGAATCTAGGGGTCTGGACCAGAGGAAGAAGAGCAATTTTCTCCCTAGTATTACGTATGGTGTGTTGGAGCCTAACTGCACTCTTTCCACCTCTAGACACAGATAGATGATGACAAACCTACTGAGCATTTTGCCTTTTAGCTGTGGGACTCTATTCATTCCTCTCAGAATTGAAATGATGCTCCAGAACCAGAATCCATAACTTGCTCAAAGAGCAAAGGATCTTATACAGTCCTAGATGACCGCTACTTAACCTCGCATTCCTCTTTGGATTTGACTACCCAACTCCTGGGCGATTCCTTCCTCACAACTCTCTATTTTGAAGAAGATAATGTAGATTATATGATTTAACATGTTATTACATGTATTACATGTTATTACATCCATAAGTTTAGGATTTTTTGATAACTCAGTGTTAACTTCACTGCATTTGCCTTTAGAGAACATCGTGTATTTCAAAAGGAAAACATTATGATAATGCAAGAAATAGCAAATATTTTAGGTTTTATATGACATTTGAGCTAAACCGTAATTGCCCACTGAAGAATTATACTACAAAGGTAGCTATATGACGCATATAAGGAAAAGACATATCTGTGTCGCAATAGTATCTTATACATAGATGTAGGTATTGATACAAATAGAAGCACATGGCAGGCAAGAAATTTACATATTCTTGGTTGTGTAATTAGATGGTTTAAGTAACTATTGTGCTGATTTTCAGTGAATACATGGTTTTCTTAGGGTCAAATATGAACCTGGTATTGATGCCTGCTTTGCGGCAAAATTCTTAATATACTTCCTCTTAAATGGACAGTACTTCTATTTATTTTTCATTGATATTATTTATACTGTATTCCTTCAGTTATACATTCCTTGTTGAAAACTGCTCTCATATTCATGCATATCCTCAATTCACCTTTCCTATTTCTGTTTTGGATAACGGTTAGCAGTTGATTATTGATTTTACAAAATTCACCTTAAACGAACGATATCCTATCTTCAGTGACTATGCTAATTCCTAGAAATGAACACATTTACAACTGCATGTATTTCATCAATTACTTCATGACCTTCATGAACTTTTTAAAAATATATATTTTTCTTATAATTTCAATTTTATATCTTTGTTAATTTTCACAGATCTTATTATTTTCTTAAATATCAATGCTTTGTCAAAATTTGTATTTCCATCCACAACTGTTACCAATGTATTCCATAATATTTTATAAATATTTTATTTATATTTATTCATATTTTACATATTTACACATTTGTAAAGTACAAAATATATATTGCACATTTATAAAATATATATTACATATTGTATGTGTTTTATAAATATATACATATATATGTTGTATCTACCACTATTAATAAGTGTTATAACGTCATTCATACATCTGCATTCTTGGAACGGATTTTGATATTAAGGTCCTTGAGCCTGAAAAGCTGTTGCCATCTCCTACAGGCACAGCTATGGGAAAAGTATTCTTTTGGCTTCTTAAAGAGTTACTTTTTTAAAATTGCAAAGTCAGATATATACAGACGAGGAGAGACAGAGAGGAAGATCTTCCATCCAATGATTGTCTACCAGGTGACTACAATGTCCGGAGCTGTGCCATTCTGAAGCCAGCAGCCAAGAGCTCTTCCAGGTCTCCCATGTGGATACAGAGTCCCAAGGTTTTGGGCCATCCTCAACTCCTCAACTCGAGGCAGAAACAGAGCTAGAGAGGAAGGGAGGCTGCTGGGATTAGAACCAGTGCACCTATGATATTCCAGGGTGTTCAAGGTGAGGACTTTGACCTCTAGGCTACTGCGCTGAGTCCAGGAAATGTGTTCTTTGGTCCTGGGTCTTAGACTGACAGTAGCAAACCTTCCACTTTTCCACCTTTAAAATGTGCTGTGACTCTACGTGGTCTTCTGCATTTCTGTACATTCTTTGGAGACAACTAGTCAACAAACAATTCTCTGAGCACAGTACATCACACTTAACCTGTGTGACGTATTTCTATCGAGCATCTATACGTTTCTGCATTTCTGCCTCTTTATCCCTCAGGCACAATCATCTCTTCCTGCTTAAATTTACCATTAAAGCTCTGAATACTGTCTTTCAAAGAACAGAAATATTATCTTTCTTAAATTCTAATTCCTATATTTGTGCATATGTTTTTTGCTTGGTATTGCATATGAAACATATTTGAGAATCCCAATCCAAGAACATGATCTGTTCTATGCTTTCTCACCTTAAGGAACTAACATTTAGATGCATCACCCATTTTCAGTTAAGTTTTGCAATGGCGTGAGTTAATGATGGTTTTCCCTTCCTCAAGGAGAGTCAAGTGTGTGTCTCAGACCTAGTGCTTGATAAGTATACTTTGTGCACTCAGTGAAACGGTACTATTTTAAAACTTAAGTGGCCATGTACATGCAGAGCTAATTTCCAGGCTCTCAGTTGTGCTCCACATGTTCACGTACATGTCCTTTTGCCAAAAGTTTAATTGTGTAAGTTTGTATCTATGCTAAATGTATTTTCATTGGAAAAAAATGCAAAACAGAAGGTAAAGGGATACTCGTTTGAAATGTTGAAATGATACATCCATGGAAATATTTTCTTACATTCCCATTTCATTTTTGCAATATTTTTAATTTGCATTATCATCAAAGACTTAATGCTTCACTACATGAACATTTTAACAAGTAGTGTAGAAGACATTAAGTCAGTGGGAATAAAGATCAGGTCTAAACACAATAATGCAATGAAGACATGTTTATTTTACCTGCATACAAGAAATTTGAAAACAGATTGTTAAAACTACAGTGGTACATTATTCCTAACAAATGCTTTGACAAAGATTTAAATTTACACACTGACATTAATTCTAATCTGTTTATTCTTTCAGTACATTTTTAAACCAGTGTACACAGGCTAGGACGCAATGCCACCATTAGGACACATGGCGTTTCAACCACTGACTGCTAAACGGGCCCTCCACTGGACCTTTTTAATACTGACAAGAAGAAAAGAAGCTGCTCTCCAAGGGTCCTCCCTCAATAAGATGAAAATTACAATTCACAACAGCTGACGACCACTGTCAGCATCCTTAATGCAGTCACTTATAATCCTGAATAGAATAAATTGTCTCTAAGTAGTAACGATTACCAAAGCATACATTCATCTAATGTTACTCCATCAGCAAAAAAGGAACACACTTTTAAAACGCATAACTAGAAAGATCCACAAGCACATTTTAAAAACGGAAAGTGAAAGAAGGTGACTACCTATGGAATGATTTTATCTGAAAACACTCTCCTGAAAAGGGTTAATTAATAATGACCGGGAAGTCCTTGGTGACTCCCAGGTTTTACTAGAATAAATGAATATCTTATGACTACAAATTTGGAAAACTCATCACCAGCCTAGCTGTACTCTAAGGATGAAGTAAGGAAAGGCTCAACCTCAGCTGTTGCTCTTTCGAGCGCAGGTAAGCAGGTCCTCATTCATGTGTTCAAACACGGGGACCTTGCTACTCTGTCATCAGCCTTCCAACCCAGAAGCTGAGCAGGTTAAGAATGGTTTCAGTGAACAACTTGGGAACTCCTAAGGTAGAGGAACATCGCTAAGAATGCACAACGGTGTACATTTACAATCTCTACAGCTGTGGCTGCAGATGCTCCATTCCTTCCTTGCAAAATGAGATTTCAAAGCAGTGTACTTCAGAATAAAAGAGCTTTAGAGCTTACAAAAAAAAAGTTACATCAAAATTTCTAACCCATTTGCCTATGTTGAGCACTTAGCTAACTCTCCAACTTGGTAAACAGAAGAGAAAATCGTATGCCACACTACTCACTCTTTCAGTTGAGATTCACAAAGCAGAGATTACAACTCCCAACACAAAAGCACCAATACTGCAGAGCCAGTTTGCAATGAAGTTAAGCTTTTAACACCAGTAAGTGCTGCCCCAAGCACAGGTGAATGTGTACATATGCCCTGAAAAGGCTAGTTTTGGAGGGACTCCAATGCTGCTCCTGCCACCTGCTCTGCTCCTTCGGACACACAGGTCATGCTTGAAAATCGGGGGGTGGCTGTGACTGTTGACCCTGCCCAGCACAAGAACCTGCCTGCTGGGCTGCTCTCTGCTCCAACACTGTCCAGTCAAATGTGCAGTCACTTGGGTCACCCAGGGTCTCTAAAAGGTTGCGGAAGAGCTGCTTGAGATAGGTGTAGTCTGGAGTTTCGTCAAAGGTCAGCTCCCGACAGTATTTCAAGTAAGTGGCGAACTCTGCGGGAAAGCCCTTGCATAACACGTCCACAGGAGTGTTCATCTTCACTTCAGTGAGCATTTCGCTGCGCTGTTTCTTTGTGGGACCTTTCAGGGCCTGCCACGGCAGCTTGCTGGTGTTGAAATACATCAAGACGTATCCTAAGGACTCCAGGTCATCTCGGCGACTCTGCTCAATACCAAGATGGGCATTGATGCTGGCATATCGGGGAGTGCCGGTGAGGGACGCGTATTCTCTATAGGGAATGTGTTGCCCTGTGCGGCTGGAGCGGTACCTTTTGGCCAATCCAAAGTCAATCAGGAAGAGCTTGTTCTTCTGACGTCCCCTGCCCAAGAGGAAGTTCTGTGGCTTGATGTCTCGGTGTATAAAATCCTTGCTGTGCACGTATTCAATTCTGCTGATCATCTGGTCAGCCAGCAAAAGTACGGTTTTCATGGTGAACTTCCGGGAGCAGAAATTGAAGCGGTCTTCCAGGCTGGGTCCCAGCAGGTCCATGACCAGGGCATTGTAGCCTTTTTCCAGACCACACCACCTTACGCGGGGGATGCCCACTCCGCCCTCCAGAATCCTGTAGCACCTGCTCTCGAACTGCAGGATGGGTTGCTTGGCCCTCCTGGATTCTAACTTGACCGCCACTTCCTGGCCGTTAGTGATGTCAACCGAGAGATAAATGTCCCCGAAGGAGCCTGACCCGATCTTCCTTACCAGTTGGTACCTTC
This sequence comes from Ochotona curzoniae, assembly GCF_017591425.1. Classification (NCBI taxonomy): domain Eukaryota; kingdom Metazoa; phylum Chordata; class Mammalia; order Lagomorpha; family Ochotonidae; genus Ochotona; species Ochotona curzoniae. The sequence goes on from NW_024467087.1 coordinate 4,717,605, forward strand.
TTCCCACAATGAGTCCTCTCATATTGTTGCTGCTGCTGCTGCTGCTGCTGGCCATTGTGACGGGCTGATGGCAACAGAGCTCAGGGCACGGAGGGGAGGTTCATGGGCACCAGGGGTGCCCAGGCAGAGGCGAGGCTGAGGCGGAAGGCAGACAGAGGCCAGTGGAGAACGACGCCTTTCTCGCTGGCTCAGTGCCCAGATGGCGCTGACCAGCCCGGCCACCAAGGCTCACAGTGCTTTCCTTGGCCCGGTGGGCAGACGGCCGAGGCTGAAGGGGCGGTTTGGCGGCTGTGCCACTGGTTTCTGGGCAGCTGTGCTGCCTCTCCTCCGTGGAGATACCCTGGGCAAAGGGTGCGGAGCCAGTTAGACCACAGGGCCGCCAACACCGCCCGATGGGAACTGGTCTGATCTTGGGCCTCACACAATTCCTGTCAGTCAGCCTCAGCCGCCATCATTGAGGCTGCTGCCAGCCAAGGCTCCAAGTCCCGGATGTCAGAAGGCCCTGATGCCCCGCGCTGAGCACTGTGGGTAAGGGCTCCGGGCGGTCTGTTCCAACAGCCCGCTTGTATTTCCTCATGTCTGTTCTCAACCGTTTCCACATGAAGAAGTTTTAAATAAACAGTAATTTGAGAAAAGGCCCAATGAATTCAAGCTGCCTTTTGGTTTGGTCTCCAATGGCAATATGATGCATATAATCATTCATTATGGTCACAAATGTTTTCCATCAAATTTCTGATTTCATTTTTTTTAAGACCGACTAATAAACAATATGTACAAACACATATTGATGATAAATTATGGTCCTTTATGTTCTCTGTCAGTTACTGGAATCCATTGTTTTCTTGATTCAATGATACACACTATGTCAACTCACACACACATGCTTTTTTTTGCACATTTTTTTAACAATGTAATTTTTACTGGAAAGGCCGAAGGAGAGACAGAGAGAAAAGTTACATGGACCAAAGGAGAGACAGAGAGAAAAGTCTTCCACCAGTTGGTTTGCTCCTCAAGTGGATCAAAGGCTGGGAGTGAGCCCATCCTAAGCCAAGAGCCAGGAGCTTTTTTCAGGTCTCCCTCATGGTTGCAGGGTCCCCGGGCTTTGGGCTGTCCTCGGCTGCTTTCCCAGGCCACAAGCACGGAGCTGGATGGGAAGTAGATCAGCTGGAACTCGAATATTTACCCATATGGCATCCCAGCACTTGCAAAGAATTTAGCCAGTGAGCTAACACGCCAGGCCAAAATTTTTGATTATCCAGGTACCGATTAATGGGCATCTGGCCACATTCCAGAGTTTAGCTATTGAGAATAGAGCTGCAGTCAACACGGCGATACAAATACTCTTCCACATGCTCATTGCTTGTTTGCACAAATTTGCTGGAGCAAGATGGGTAGTCAGCTACTACAACTATTTCAAATCTCTGAAGAATCTCCAATGCTGTTGTCCATAATTACTGTACAAGTTTACATTCCCAATAATAACCTATGGTATCTTTATCCCAAGCACATTATTGCCAGCATTTATCTATCTATCTATCTATCTATCTATCTATCTATCTATCTATCTATGCAATCTTTTGCGGAAGACAGCCATTCTAAACTGCTGTGAAGTGAATGGAAATATTATCAAGATCCTGAAATGGACATTGACACAATAAGCTACATTTGCTTAGATTTCAATGTTGTCTATTCTATGTGACGGTGTTTTCCGTAGTATTCACATGAACACCATAGTAATCAACTGTAGAAAACATTCATAATCATAAAGGAATATACTCTGGCCACATCTATGGAGTGGCTTCCTTTCCTCCATGCTATTAAATATTAGCTTTCCATGTCTGATTTTTGTCATTCAGAATTACACACAGGTAGAATTATAAGGGGTGGAGGGGTTGAGCAAGTGTCTGGAATGTGGCTCTAGTACAGAATCTGCAGAATCAGCATGAGGTATCTTTACATTGCATGCCTTTACAAAGCTAAGGAATCCATACGTGAGAGTGTCGTCTTTGCCCACAGTATGCAATTAGAGAAGACTGTGATGTGGCTGGAATGGACAGTCTCAGTTTATCTTTGCCACCATACCCCTAAATCCAGGTGCAGAGCATGGAATGAGACACACTCCATTTAACAGGAGGAGTGAAAAGTGAGCCCTGAAAGTAGTCTCACACTAATTGGAACCATCTCAGAAAAACACAGTGCCAGTAGGCTCTGACAGCCCTACATTCTAGTTTAGCATCTGCAAAATGAGGCCCTCTGTGTGCTGCAGCACCAGGCAGGTTCCTGCATGCCTTGGTTCAAGCTAAGTTGGTTATAAAACACCAGTGGTGGGTCTTTCTGGTCTCAAACCATTCTTCATGGCTCCACCCACACTACCTGGTCTATTGGGGCTCTGTTTCATCACCTCTGGAGCCATTCTATAAGAATAGATCCCAGCGCATGTCTTGCCCCTGTGGAGTCAGGTTCTTGCACTAACCAAGTACACATGATCCAAAACCTGTACATGACGTCTGACGAAGTGCTTTCCTAGACAAATACACCCTACAGAGTCTGGAATCAGCCTTTACTTGTGCACATGTGTAGTGATCTGCAAGGGGCAAAAGAAAATCAGGAGTAAATAAGGAAGAAGTAAAAGATACGACACAACCATCGGAACACTATTATCCAGTAGATAAAACTGAGGACATGCACATGGAACAACTGTGAAAGAATTCAAATGAATATTTCTAAGAAACATTAAGCAACTCTACTTCCTAAAAATGGAAAACTTATGCATCCTAAAATGTCAATTTTCTGTATTTCCAGAATTTAAATTCAAGTCCTTCAGAGCCCAGTTTCCACTTGTGAATTCCAGATGAAATGTAAATTTATTCGTTCCATTCAGTTCCCAACTTATTTCTAATTCCTACCATTCCACCCTTATTGTCTGAAGAATCATCCAATTCAACCTACAGAAGCCTATTTACAAACACTGGGTCTTGAAGAAGGAAGTATTAAGAATGGAACAGTAGGGCCTCCATGCAATGGGTACTTGGCTAAATCCTTGCTTTGCATACACTGGTTTGTGTCCTGGCTGTTCCACTTCCCATCTAGCTCCCTGTTAATAGCCTGGGAAAGAAGTAGAGGGCAGATGGAAGATCTTTTTCTTGTCTCATCTACTCTTTGCAAATCTACCTTTCTAATAAAAATAAATTAATTTTTACAATAAGAAAGAATGGAACTGTATTGTGTAAAGAGGAGATTGATGACTGATCCAGGTCCCTTGACATGACTTTTTTTTTTTTACTTATTTGAAATTTCTTGATAGTTCCTTAGTATAACTATTATAATAAGTAATGGAATGGAAATGCGTACTTATAGCTTTTATATTGTAAATACTTTTAGTAAATCCTTATGTAAATATTAAGTTCACATCTTACAGTGTAGATGTGACAAAGCTCATATTCATATTCAGTTTATACACGCATTCCACCATTTCAGAAGTAATGATTATTGGGCCAGCTTTTCAGAAAATACATGAATATTAAATACAATTGTAGAAATTCACTGAATTAAAGAAGCTATGCCAGAATTGAATATGTATGCTTTACCAGGGATAGTAGTATCCTAAAGACAATAATAATTGATATTTATATAAAAGTTAATGATTCGGAGTGCAGGCAAACAAACATTTGGAAAACAAATGCTAAAACAGTACTTAATAATAGTTCTTACAGAGTACTTTAAAAATGATCTGTAATGAATAAATAAATCTTAAAAAACAAAACTGATCTATAATGGACTATTTGTACTTTATTTTGTTATTCATTAATATTTAATAATGCAAAAATTTTATCTGCTCTTGGGCCTGGCGCTGTAGCCTGGTGGCTGGGGTTCTTGCCTTGCATGTGCTGGGAACTTGTGTGGGCACTGGTTCATGTCCTAATTGCTTCACTTCCCCTCTGGCCCCCTACTTGTGGCTTGGGAAAGCAGTGGAGGATGACTCAAAGCCTTGGGACTCTGTACACATGTGAGAGACCTGGAGAAAGCTCTTGGATCCTGGCTTTGGATTAGATCATCTTCAGCCATTGCAGCCACTTGGGAAGTGGATCAGCAGATGGAAGATCTTTCTCTGTCTTTTCTCTCTGTAAATCTCACTCTACTCTAAAACTAAATAAATCTGTAAAAAATATGCATGCTATAATGTTTTAGTGATCTTTTTCATGTAAACAGAATTATTATTCAAGAAAATTTGTCCAGTGAAATTCATGTTATGACAAATTTCATCTTTGGAAATAGGACACTGATATTATTTCTAGACATTGACAGAGAAAGTGTTGCTTATACGTATATTACTATAAGTAGTGATTTTTAAACATTATAAATTGCAAAAATTCTAAATGATTAGAAAAAAGAAAATTTTTCATTAACTCAACAAGTCTTTAAAAGCAAAAGCAAAAATTTTAGTGTAGGAAATTTTCAAAGTATATAAAATAAGATAGTGAATATAAAAGCAAATGTCCTAAAAAAGGAAATGAATATGAATGCATTAATGCCCCTATTAAAATGCAGAGATCTCAAAATAGATTTAAAAACCTAATATACACAAAAACAATCCTAAGTTAAACTCACCAAGTATAATGTTACAGAAGGATTAATGGTCAATGATAAGAAATTAAAAATTAATCAAATACTAAAACAATAAAAATGTAGGGGTACTATCCAAAGCAGACAAAATGGAATTTGAAGTTAAAATAAATATTAGAAACGATGAACAATGATAGTTATGGCTACAATCATTAGCATAAACAATACAATTGTTCCTATAACGTTTTTGCCATTTATCAATGAAGATTAAATTAATCAAACAGTTGAAAATAGGAAGAACCACTAACTGGTGGAAGTAGGAGGAAACCCAAAAAGTAACCTACTAAAAATGAAATTAAGAAAGCTATGGTTCATCTACTCCATGGAATACTACTCAGCTATTAAAAAAAACAAAATGTGGTTCTTTGTGGCCAAATGGGCCCAACCGGAAACCATAATGCTAAGGGAAATGAGCCAATCCCAAAAGGTTAGATACCACATGTTTGCCTTAATTTAACCTGTAATTTTTTTTCTTCTTTTTGAACCTGTAATTAATACTGTCTCAACCCATGAGTTTTTGAAAAATTAAAAAACCTACTATACTTTCAAAACCTTGTGCTTCACCCCTAATATAACTGTTATGCACCTCAATTGCTGAAATGTCAATAGAGTAGTCACAGGATGCGGTTAAGAACTTGCATTATTTTTAATAGATTGTTTACTCAATATTACATCAATTAATACCATAACATCCTATGTTGTTGCCGATGATATGTTGGGACTTTTGATTGATTGGGATTTTACTCTGTTGTCTCTACCTTCAGACCAGAGAAGGTCTCCCCAAAAAGCCGTTGAACTTATCTGGACAATAAGATGCTGGTCTCTATGCTGGGTATGTGCTTGCAATGAAGGAATCTCAACTGAACTTGAACTGTGGTCACGCAACAAGGTGGAAGAATCCACCATGGGGGGAGGGTTATGGGAGGGGTGGTGGGAATCCCAGTACCTATAAAACTGTGTCACATAATACAATGTTATTTAAAAAATAAATAAAATAATAATAATTTAAAAAGTTAATTTTGTTGCCACATTTTTTATTTTTATGCATATTTTTATTTTTTAGTTATTTGAAAAGTGGAGAGAGAAAAAAAAATAAAAAGAGCAAGGAGACTTCCTTGTTAATTCCTAAAATGCTTAGAACAGCCTAGGCTGGGCCAGGCTGAGGCCAGAATCCTCTTTCTCAATATGGTGTTTGACTTGGGTAGCAGGGACCCAAATGTTTGAGTCATCACCCATTGCTTCCTAAGTGCATATTATCATGAACCTGAAATTAGGAAAGAAACTGGGTCCTGAACATGAGAAATGAATCTATGAAACTATATCTGCTTTAATCAAATGCCTGTCTTCTAGATATTTCAGAATTAGCCAGGCAATTAACATCAGTGAATTTGGCAAATTGGGATATAAATAGCTGTGTAACATTCATTTCTTCCCTCCCTCCTCGACAAGGGGAAGTTGTTTGCTTGTTCATTCTGTTATTATTCTTTTAAAATTACATGCACATTATATACAGCCATTCATTCATATATATTTCTACAAACATTTTGCACTATATCAAAGTAAAACAGAGTTAAAAAAAAAGTAGTAATAATATTGAACTTGTTTTATAGGAAGGGTTCCACTAAGAAATTTTCCATTGTCCAGTGTGGCACAGTTAGTTAAGGCACATCCTGCAATGTTAACATCCAATACGGGTGCCAGTTTAACTGCCCGCTGTACTACTTCTGTTCTAGCTCCCTGTAATGTGCCTGGGGAAGCTTCAAAGGATGACCCAAGTTCCGGGACCCTTTCCACCCATCTGGGAGACAGGAAGGAAACTCTAGGCTTCAGATTGACTCAGTCCGTGTGGTGGCCACACGGTGGTCATTTGGGGAATGAACTAGCAGATGGAATCTCTCACTCTACCTTTCAAGTTAACAAAATGTTTAGAGAAAACAAATAAGACATTTCTTTGTTGTAAAAAACATATTGTCAGCATTTTATTACTTAAAATAACCAGCTTCTCATTACCTTAATGTAATACCTGAGATAAGTAAATATATTAAGAGAAAAGATTGGCAGTAGATCACATTGGTAGCTTCGGGTAATAGCTTTCTTTCTAGCAAAGTCCCAAGGCCTACAAAATCACATGAAAAGCAACAGGAAGAAATGGCTGTTGAGATTTTTTTGTCCAATTCTTAAGTGTATTGTTTGTGCTTTTGTTGATTTTTTATATTCCTTATATATTATGTTTATTAATACATTCTCAAATGAATAACGTTCAATTCAAATTTCCCACTCTGTGGGTAATGTCTTCACTTACTGTTTCTACCTTTACTTCACAAATGACCTTTAATTGGACAAAATAAAATCTGTCAAATTTTGCTTTTGTAGGCTGTAATTTGGGCGTCTGACCTAAAAAATGTTTACCATACAGATCTTGAAATGTTTACTTGTGTTTTCTTGAAGTAGTTTTTGAGTTTGCATTCTTAACTATTTTCAACACCCCCTTTGAGTTTAAGTTCTTTGAGATTTCTCAAACTGAAATGAATAAATGAGAAAATGTGATGCTTTCTATAAAAAAATAGATTTTCTTTTGGCATTCTCTTTGCATTTTCATTGTTTGTATTGTCTAATTGCATCTAATTTCCTAGGACCAATCTCTGAGTGACAAGCAAGAAACAATTTCAATCCCTAACTGTCCTTGTCACTCAGGTGTCCTCCACTTTAATGCAAGAGTTTTGTAAAAAGAAGAGATACCTGGGATAATATAAGCTTTTGCTCCTCTGTTTTGGAAATAATAGTATACCAGTAAGACAGAAATCATTTTTGGTGTTTTCCTGAATTCAAAATGAGTTGCAGCCACGACTCCTTACAATTGCTTGAGAGAAAAGTGTGTTAGAGCTATATTACTTTTCCATTATAAATGCTACAACTCTGGACACATTCATTGCATCAAGTAGCGTCCTTCTTTCATTTCTTTATCCATTTTCTGGGACCTCAGTGTTTAGGATACCATGGAGGAAGTAATTTCAGTTGTAATACCTTTTACAAAGCTCTCAAAGGTCCATCTAGATAACAGCATTGACATACAGTAGGCAAGATGACGCCACAACTACCGTCAGCTTTTATTCTTCTTACACTTGAGATTTGATCAGATCTGACAAAAAAGAAAATGGCATTCAGCTCTCCTGTCATGCATATCTGCAACAAAGCCCTTACATGAAGGGTATCTTGAAGGAATGAAGGAGAATTTGGGTATAATAATGCATATTTTTTTTGGAAGAATCCGGAAGAATCATTGTCAAGAAGTTGTATTTTTAAATCCTTTAGAATCTTCTGCACTGTATTCTGTGTAATCTGTGCTAATCTATATTCATACCAGCATTTGGAAAGATATCGCTTATCTCCACATCTTTCTCAACATTTGTCCTTTTGTTTTTTTTGGTAAGAAGCATACTAATGGTAGTGAAGAGTTGTCTCATAATGGCTTTGATTTCCAATTCTCTGTAACTTTGTAAAGATACCTGTACTGCCATGTTCATTGTAATTTCATCATTGATAATCAATACATGGAAAAAGCATACATGTTAATAGGCTGTTGGAAAACTGATATGCATATATTATGGAATGTTATTCAAATTTAAATTGGGAATGAGATGTTGACGTTTTCTGTAACAAAAGAATCTGGTGGATGTTACTCTAAATGATGTTAAGAAACAGAAAGACATAAATGTCAATGTTGTATTATCTAATAGTTTGTGAAATCTACACAAATTATATAGATTTTAGAAACACACACGCACACACACAGAAAAAGAGAGAGCAAGGGCCCGGTGCATTAGCCTAACCGCTAATGTTCTCATCTTGTATGTGCCAGGATCTCATCTGGGCACTAGTTCTAATCCAAGCTGCTCCACTTCTCATCCAGCACCCTGCTTGTGGCCTGGGAAGCAGTGAAGGATGACCCAAAGCCTTGGGACCCTGCACCCACATGGGAGACCTTCAATAAGCTCCTGGCTTCATATCAGCTCAGCTCTGGCTATTGTGGTCACCTGGGGAGTGATTCATTTGATGGAAGACCTTCCTCTCTGTCTCTCCTCCTTTCTGTGTATCTGTATAATTAAATCTTCGAGAGAAAGAGGGAGCGAGCAAGAGAGGAAAGGAGAGAGAGAGATCATACAACACTAAGAAGCAAGGAGAAGGGAACCAAAGGGTCAATAAATTGAAAGATTAATATACACAGAATAAATAACTCATGTAAATGGAATTAATGTTAAATGAGTAGATTTTAGCTTCTTTTGCTACCAAAGTAAAAACAAATGTGGCTAAGTTTGTGAGATGAGGTATATATTTATTTTCTTGACTACAATAACCCTATTACAGTAACCCTAGTATATGATCCCAAAGCACCATGTAATCTACCAACGTTATGCATAACAAAAATCATTCCAAATTAGATTTAATGTAAAAGTTTAATATTTCTAAAGGAAAATTATAAGGACACTTTTTTATTTTAATATACACAAAAACTGTACATATTTATGGGGTGCCATGTGATAACTCAGGTATGTATGAATTCTGTAATGCCCAGTCAGGATAAATAAATATATCTCATGAGAAATTTGAAACTTATTTATGATGCAAATTCATAATACTTTCTTTTAAAGTTTAAATATATAAATATACAGAATATTAGAACCATCTGTAGTAACAGTACAATATAACAGAACCCCAGAATTAATTACTTGTTATCTAGCTAACACTTGGTATCTGTTCATCAAACTTGCCCCATCACCACCTTTTGTCCTTCTCTGTCTAGCCTCCCGGTGACCTCCATTCTACTTTCACCTTGTATGAGATCATCTTTTTTATTTCTTTAGACACCATATCAGGGTGTGATCATGTGGCAAATTTTGCTCCTGTGCTTAGTTGATTCAACTTTACAATGACTTCTGTTTCATCCATGTAGTTGCAAACGACAACATTCCATCCTTTTTAATGGAGGAGCAATATTCCATTTGTTTATATGTTCCGTGTATTATTCATCTTTCTGTTAATGGATGGGTTTTAACTTGTTTCCATTTCTTGACTGTTAGGAAAATGCCAAGGGCATTTATTTTAGTTACATTTGTAATGCATTTTGTTTTCCAAAAATGTTTTAACAGACTCAGTTTTTACTTTGCTATTTTAAAGGTTTCGCATTGTTATTATTTTCCATGATTCAGTTTTGTGGGTGTAAGGCTTCGCCTCTCAAATTTCTCCTCTCCCACTTTCCATTTCCACCATTTCTCTCATACTATTAGAGTAATATAATCCTTTAGTAATAGTCACAAGTCCAACATTATGCTATTTAATTGTATCATGGCACTGTAGATATAGACAATGCTAGAAAACCTACTATCATATTGTCAAGATATATTTAATTATTTCACTTGGAGTCCTCCTTTTGTTAAGGAATAAAGATGCACACTGCGACATATCTTCACTTTCTGGCACACTAATAATTCATTACACAGTCCACTTATGAGAATATATATATATATAACAATATATATGTTTATATATATACTATATGTTATATATATACACTACATGATATATAGTTATATATGTTATACATATACACACTACATCATATATAGTTATATGTTATATATACACACGATATTATATATATGTGTGTGTATATATATGTGTGTGTGTATATATATATATAGTTCATTTAGTTCTATTTCCAAAAGTGGGATAGCTGGATCATACTGTGAATCAATGTTCGGTTGCCTGAGTACTCTTGGTATTGACATCCATAGTGCCTGCCCTATATTACACTCTCACTTAGAGTTTGGCTTGTTTGTTGTTTTCCCCCACATCTATCCCAGCAAATGTTGCTAACAGATTTCTGAATATAGGACATTCTCAGATTTGTTTTTCTTAAAACCTTCAAAATTAAGCAACATTGTAACTAAGGTTTCTACCTGTTAATCCAAAATTTGACTCTTCCTTACAGCAACAAAAACAGACTATGCCACAAACTTCTAAACTTACCTCTTTAAATTACATATTTTAAAGTTCTTTTTCACCTTAAACCAATATCCTTTTTCTTATGATATTCAGCATAAGCCCTAATTCATAATCCTGAAAGAAAAATAAGTAAACAAACAAACAAGCAAATAAATAAAACATTCATTACAATACTTTGCTAAAAGCCTGTGAAGTGTCCTGTACAATGTTGCTATGGAGCAAAAAAAAAAAAAAAAACATTATTGGGGCTTCAGAAACAAGTTACTAAAGCTTTTCTTTTATTATTCAGATAATTGTAGTGTCATATGCAATTGTAAGAAACAACCCGTTTAGCTATGGTCTAGTTTCAGTCTGTAAAATGTTGCATAACTAGTATATTTTCACAGCAAGCAATCTGCCAGTAACATCCAACAGCCTTAAAGAGACTTCACTAATAACACACACACAGAGTCATATGCTCAACTTTGTGGTTGTGTGCATAAGTACTTTTTTCTTTTGAATTTTATGGCACAATTATGTAGGGCCTGGGATCCCCATTCCCCAAATTCCCACCCCCCCGACTGATTTTCCCCACATTGTCACAATAGTATAGTCCTTCATAGCAAGTTATAATCCCATCAGTCTGTTATTTAAGTGTGCCCCAACATTACATAGTGATGGAGCAGATGTGAAGATACAATGCAATATGCATCCCTACTTCCAAATCAAAGATGGACTCCCAATGAAACTGTTGGACATATCTACACTATGGGATGCTGGACTGTCTGACACTGCATATGCATTTTGGCTTATGAAATTTTAACAAATGATAGGATGGGGAAGAATTATAGTTTCTCCCAGATCTCATAGATATGTAGTTGGAACTGACCCTTTTAAATGAAACAGATTAAGAAGAACAAGATTATCAAAGTTTTCAGTGAACATCATATGATAGAAAAGTCAGTTAAAGGTGACTCAGGACAGTGATTAGTACTCTGGTTTATGTAACATCTTCCATCAAGAACAATAAACAATAAATTTGCCGAAATCTGAGAGCTCACAGGATAAGTTTTAAACTTCCAAAGCTGCGAAACTGAGGGAAGGCAAAAACGTTAGAAGGAATCAACAGAATGACGGTTGCAGAGGAAAGAGCTGTCTTTACTAAAGGATAGTTTATTTCCTAACTTTAGTCAGGAAAATGGAGAATGAGAGAGCTCATCACCCACTTGCTGGCACCATTAGTCAAATGGCTGTTTGTAAATTTATGATTATTATTGTTGTTGTTGTCAAAAGCATATTTAAAGGTAACATATTCTGGTTTCCTTTATTAGATTCATGTATTCACTACTGGAATTCCACCTCAAGAATGCACACTGTTGTGGTATTGCACATAAAACTGCTGCCTGCAATGCCAGCAGTCCTAGCTGCTGAATTTCCAATCAATCTTTCTGCTTAAAGCCTGAGAAGGAAACAAAAGATAGCTCTTGTTACCTAATTGGGAAACCCAGAAGAAGCTTCTAACTTCTGGTTTCATATTGACCCATCACCAGCCATTGTGGCCATCTGGGGAGGGAACCATCACATGAGAAAAAGCTCTCTCTATCTCTATGTCTCTATCGCTTCCTCTCTCCTAACTTTGAATTTCAAGTAAATAAATATATCTTTAAAAAAAACAAAAGAATCTTTCTCATTTATTAGCTATTTAGAATCTTGGCTACCTTACTCTTTAATACTATATCTGGGAGCCATTAATATATTTCATTTCATATTTACATTCAGCACATAAATTATTGTATAAATGGGTTCATTATAATACTTGGCATTTGAAGATGTTTTCACTTAGCATAATGCCATCTTAATTAATTCAAGGGGATGTGTGTATTAATAGGTAGTTCTCTTCTGTTGCTCAATTTTCTATGGTATAAATATAACTTAATTAGGCTAGTTACATACTAAGGGATATTTTGTTATTTTTAAGATTTGATATTACAATAAGAGTTGTTAATATTATGAAACTGGAATGATGGTTCAGTTGGCTAGATCCTCTCCTTTGTAAGTGTCAGGATCGCATATTTGCACTGGTTTGTGTCCTGGCTGCTTCACTTCCCATCGAGCTCCCGGCTTATGGCCTGGGAAAGCAGTCGAGGATTGCCCAAAGCCTTGGGACCCTTAGTAATTCAGTAGCATGTTATAAACTTAATGGCACTAAAAATTTTGATGTGGAACCAGTGCAATGCACTGGAAATCTCAGGCTAGTCTCTTATCCACACAATTTAAAGAACAATAAGGAACAATATAATGAACTAAACTCTCAATTGCTTCTAACCTTTTAAAGAATAAAACATACAAAAATGTGATGACAATCAGTATATTTAATATAGTACTCGGTGCTGGATTGTGTTAAGTGTTCTTAAATACCTGTTTTTCATTTAAAGTCATCTTTATGTTTTGAAATAAATTTTAAGCAACTTAAATATTATTTATTAAAGTAGTAAAATGTCAATTCTACTTAACTGAAAGCCACATAGATATTCTCTCATCCAAGCACTAACCAGGCCCAACCCTGCTTAGCTTCCGAGATCAGATGAGATTGGGCGAGTTCAGGGTGGTATGGCCATAGACTGAAAGCCATATAGAGATTCTAATCATAATTAACTATTTTAGTTCAAAGAATTACAAGTCCAAATGATTTTTTTATTGTAAATGTCACTAAAATAAGACACTTGGCATTGTGTAATCCATAAAATGCTATAAAAGTCAAAACACTTTCTAAGGATATAGAAATAAATAAAATAACTTTTAAGCCAAATTTGATTAAAATTCATGAAGATAAATAACTTATATTTTATTTACTACAAAGAGTTATGGGACAGAAATAACATGAAAATTTTGACACAACACATAAGAAGTTCTATTTGCAGAAAACCAGGAACTTTGGTATATTATACCCTAAAGAATAGCTACAGAACTATTATTGGAAGCTATAACCTGAAGCAAATAAACTCAGAGAACAGTAATCTAAAGACAGATACCAACAATGATGCCTAGCAGGAACATCAATTTGAGTGGCTATCTGCACAGAAAACTTGATGAGAGATTGTAACACCTGAACGAAGCAGGTCAATTAACTAGAAGTGTGAAACAGGACAGGAATTGCAGTTTTCCATTTCTTGTGATATTCCTCTGTCAACAACAATATAACCTGGAGAAAGATACCCTCCATATGAGGGAAAAAGATGGATGTGAGAAATAGATTTTGCCTCAAACACTAAGAGGTTGTGTCACATGAAATACTCCAGGCACACAGAAACAAACAATGTGGACATCCCACGCACACAGGGAATTGGAAAAAAAATGGAACTTGTAGAGATAGCAAGCAGTATGATGACTACTAAGGGCTTAGGATATTGGAGAGCAGTTGGGGAGGCATTGATCAAAGAACACACAGTTTATGATGGATGAATGGCATGAATTCATTGATTCTAACATACAATATGGTGATTGTAGTTTCTGACAATGTATCATGGAGTTGTAAGTTATTGAGAGCATATTTTAAGTTTTTGTTCCACAAGAATTTTATAAAGATGTGTATGTGAATTAGATTGATCTATATTTCACAAAGTATGCATATTTAAGACTAACGTTTTGTATATCATCAATATATACATATACTTTATTAATTTACAAAGAAATGAATATTGCTATAAAAGTGATTATTTTATCATGTACACTTCTACACTGGAGTTTTAAACTATTCTCATCATCTTTATCCCTTGGATATCTTTGATGGCTACTGCCTATTTTCATGGTCCTGCCCTCGACCTTTAGAATACGAGTGCATATACATTCTCCAGAACCTCATTTGAAATTAAGGCATTCTTCAATTTCTATCTGTATAGTCACAGTCTGACTTTGTACCTAATATCCAACAATATTCACACTGTATCCAGATTTTTCACTCTCATTTATCACCCACACATCACCATTTTTTCTCTTTGATTCTTTCAAAAATCATAATCACTACAAATTTAATTATGTGTATTCTCAACTTTCCAGGCCTTCACTTATTTTATCTTCTTTCTTCATCTTACTCATCGGAGAAACTTGTACTTTGACTAAGTTTGAACTCTTAACTGTATCCGCTCACATTTAATCACAAAACATATCCTTACTGAGAAAAGCACGAACTGCTGATTAGTCCCACACTTAATTGGCAGTCAGTATCACGAGAGAACATGCACTGTGGCCTGGCAGTCATATTAATACAGTCAGACTTGTTGCTGATAAAAATCTATAGTAATTCCTTCTTATCTGAAGAGCATACATTGTAAGACTCTCAAGAGATGCTTGAAACTGTGAATGGTACCGACACACACACACACACACACACACACACACATATACACACATTTACTGTGAAGTTAAATTTACAAGGGATAGGACCATGGTATAGTAAGTTAAGCCTTTGCCTGCAGTGCCAACATTCCATATGGGTGTTGCTTTGTGTCCTTCTGCTCCACTTCTGATTCAGTGCTTGGGCCTCCGAACCCAAGGGGCAGACTTAGTGGAAACACAAGGGTCCTAGCTGCAGAAAGGCCCAGCACCAGATATTGCAGCGATTTGAGGCCATTTAGAAAATGAACCAGCAGATGGAATATCTGTCTCTGTGTTTCTCCTCTTCTCTGTGTAATTCTGCTTTTCAAATAAATAGAAATAAAGTATTTCAAGAAATTAATTTATGAAATAAGCACAGTGAGACAAATCAAATCGCAAACAAAATAGAAGTATTAAAGCTATATTATGTAGGGCCCAGCACGGTAGCCTAGTGGCTAAAGTCCTTGCCTTGAACGTGCCTGGATCCAATATGGGTGCCAGTTCTAATCCCAGCAGCTCCACTTGCCATCCAGCTCCCTGCTTGTGGCTTGGGAAAGCAGTGGAGGGCGGCCCAACAGCTTAAGTGTACAGCTTGGGACCCAGTACTCACGTAGGAGACCTGGAGGAAGTTCCTGTCTCCTGGCTTCGGATCCAGCACCGGCCTTTGTGGTGACTTGGGGACAGAATCAGCAGATGAAAGATCTTCCTCTCTGTCTCTCCTGATATTTCTCGCTGAACTGATACTTTGTATATGCTCGCCCCTCTACCTAAATCATCACTTATCTCTTCTACTTTTCTTCATTTCTAAAGTCACATAAAAATTAACACAAAATTTTCATTGGCACGCATTTTATAATCTTTAGTCTTTGAACAACAAAGCACTGCAAAAATTCAGGTGTATTTGTTGCCTAATTTTTTTCTATTCTCATTTGCTTTCAATACACTCCAATCTCTATGCCTAGATAAAAATATTATATTGTTACACTAAAATTGCAGCTATGAACTTTCTGAAATCTGTTTTCTTTATATTAATAGAATCAAGTAATACAAAAAGACCAATAATTATTTATTTTCTAAGTCCATTGGTTTCCTCATCTTTAATTATAAGCAGCATTTAATACAATTGACTATTCCCTTATCCTTAGAATGTTTTCTGCAATAGGTTTTCAAAAAATTCTCTCCTTCATTTACCATAATAACCTCATTAAACTTTACTGTCTCTGCATAATTCCCTTGATCTCTAAACTATATAGTACTCCAAGACCCAGTCCGTGTTTCTTGTTTGTTTTCTTTTGCCTAGCTACAGTCATTCAATGCACATATTGTCTTGTGGCTCTCAGTGCTACTCAAGTTCATCCTAAATATATTTAGTGTCCTTTTTAACATTCCCATTTCAGTGTTCATTAATATACAAATGCATTATTTTCCTCTCCCATAGATATGTTCCATCAACAGTCATTTTTGTTTTAATGGCGATGATACACAATGCCATACATTGTTCAAGGACACAATTTTTATTTCATCACTGACTCCTCGCTTTCATTCTCTGATGCCACTATATCACGGAATGTTGTTGACTCACCCTCCAACTTGTCACTGATCATTTCTAAGTGTTTGTGCTATTATCACTCTGGTCCAATATGCCATCGTCACACCTCTGTATTTCCTCCATCACCAGTATTGCTACTGCATCCTCTTTAAAGCCTTCCATCCTTCAGTCCTTGCCAAAAAGAATGACAAAGGAGCAAACAACGTATGTTGCAATTATAGCTAAAAAGATACTGTAATTGACAAATTACAAATCACTTCAGATAAGACATAGCATCCCAGTTGAAATACATGTTAAGAGAAAATTCTGAGATATCCAAAGTTGAATTATCAGGGCTGGAGGATGAAGGTGAGGGCGGGAGGGTAAGGGAGTTAATCAGTTAACGGCTGCAAGACAAAATAATGTTTCCATATTCCTGAGTGTTACATTAAAATTTCATCCAAATTCTAAGTGGCTGAATAAAGGATGTCATCACATACAGCTCCAACTAATCCAGAAAATGAATATTTCATTTCTTCCCATCTCAGCCTTTCACTGTTTTGTATTGTCTTGATCTGTTCAGTCTTTATCCTATGTAACTTCAGTGTAAAAATTTTAATTGTTCTTTCCAAAATTTGCTGTACAAATGCTCTTAATACTAGGTTCAGCAGATCTACTGTCAATTGCTTTCTAGCCATAATGACTAGTGGCCATGGGGATTTTTCCTAGTAACTTGTTCTTTCCTGGCTGACATTAGTAACAACTCAAGGAATATAGGGTTTTAGTTTAACACATTTCTTTTTTTAAAAAAGATTTATTTATTTTTATTGGAAAGGCAGATATACAAAGAGGAGGAGAAACATAGAGGAAGATATTCCTTCCAATGGTTCACTCCCCAAGAGGCTGCAACGACTGGAGCTGAGCCAATCCAAAGCCAGGAGCCTCTTCTGGGTCTCCCACTAGGGTGCAGGGTCCCAAAGCTTTGGGCCGTCCTGGACTACTGCAGTATCGTGCCAGGCCCAACACATTTCTTAATTTTGACTTTCAGCAAGCTACCTATTTTCTTAGTGCCTCCATTCTACCAAAAAATTTGCTATACATAGTAATAAATTCTCTAAAGTTGTAGGAAATAATAAAAATGGTGTTTCTATCTGCTTAAAATTTATTTTCCAAACAAGAAATTGGTTCCATTTATAATAGTAACCAAAAGAATAAATATTTAATAGCAACTATAATTTATACCTACTTGCCTGCATAACAAGCTAATCCTTGGCCGGTGGCACTAATATCCCATATAGACACTGATTTGAGCCTCAGCTTCTCTGCTTCTGATCCAGCTAATGGCCTGGGAAAACAGTGGAAGATCGTGCAAGTCGCAGAGCTCCTGTACCCATGTAGGAGACCATGAAGAGTCTCTAGGCTAATGGCTTCAGATCAGCTCAGCTCTGAACACTGCAGCCATTTGGTGAGTGAACCAACAGACAGATTTCTCTCTCTCTTTCATTCTCTTTCTTTTTCTTTCTCTTCTCTCTGTAAATCTGCCTTTTAAATAAAAAATGGAGAAACATTAAATTTTAAAGATAGAATGTTATCAATGGGTGAAAAAAATTCACCCACTGAAAAGTATACAGCATTGTTACAAGAAATTTGAGGCACATTGGCACAGTGGTGAACACACCAAATGAGATGGCTGTATCCTGTATCACGGAGCCCATGTTGGAGTACGGCTTCAATCGCAAAATGCAGCATAGCAACAATGAACGTCCAGGATAAGCATACATTATGGCTAAAGTGCTGGTGTCCCTGCCATTAACATGGGAGACCCAAACTGAGTTTAAGACTCTTGTGGGCATTTGGTTAGTGAAACAGTGAACGGAAAAATTATCTTTCTCTATCTCACTCTACCTTTCAAATGAACATGAAAATAAATGTAACTAAAAATTAAAAGGAAAATTTAAAGTCACAAATAAATGAAAAAATAAATATGGCTAAAATGTTCATTTTTACAAAATGATGTGCAGATTAAATCTCATTTTAAATGAAAATTTCAAATTGTGCTTTTTATAGACTAAAAACAATACAACATTCATATTAAATTTACAATGCCATGAAGTTACATAACATACTACTGAATGACCAATGTGTCACTGAAGAAATGAAAAAGAAAATAAAAACTTTCTTGGAGAAAATTTTATTTAGGTTGCTTCCTTCCTACTGAGGAGTTTTAAATGTATTTTGGATATTTATTTACTTATTTATCAAAGGTTTATTTATTTTTATTTCAAACTCAGGTATACATAGAGAAGAGACAGAAAGGAAGATATTCTGTCCAATGATTCACTCATCAAGAGACCATAACAGCCTGAACTCTGTGACCTATGAATTTGTGAATGACTGCTTATGAAGGACTATACTATTGAAATAATAGAGGAGAAATAAGTAATGGGGGAGGCAATTTGGGGAGGGGATAAGGGAATCACTGTGCCTATGGAATTGAGTCATAAAATAAAATCGAAATGAAATAATATAAAATAAAAAGAAGATAAAATCTTATGTTAAATCACAGGAGACCTTGAATAATCAAAGCAATCTTAAGAATAGAAATTGTAGACTCATATTGACCTCAAAATCTAAGACAAAGGTATACTAATCAGAAAGACAATCAACTGTTTTTGAGAAAGCAGTCAAAAACTCAGAATGGATAAAGATCAATATCCTCAATTAATGGTACTAATGGAACCAGTTATCTACTAAAGAAAATAGAATTTGCCCCTTTTGGCACTCCATGTCCAAAAATAACAACAAAAAGTGGGATGAAGACTTAAACATTCGACTAAAAACTCCAAGATGACCAGAAAAAGCGGTGGCAAAGCTCCTTGGTATTGTCCAATTCAATAGTTTTTTGTATATGACCCCCAAAAGCACAGACAACAAATTAGATTTATATCAGTTGAAACATTTGGACTTATACCAATTTATATCAATTGAAAGATTTGGAATGATAACAAAATGAAAGATTTGCAAAGCCTAGGAAACAATCAACAGAATGAATACATAACCTACAAAATAGACAAAAGTACATACAGACAATGCTTACAAACCATACAGAGATAAGAAATAAATATCCAGGGCCCAGTACAATAGCCTTGTGACTAAAGTCCTCGCCTTAAACGTGCCAGGATCTTATTTGGGCACCAGTTCTAATCCTGGTGGCCCTACTTCCCATCCAGATCCCTGCTTGTAGTCTGGGAAATCAGTTTAGGATGCTGCAAAGCCTTGGGACCCTACATTCATGTGGGAGATTCAGAAGAGGCTCCTGGCTCCTGGCTCCTGGCTTCAGATCAGCACAGCTCAGGCTGTTGAGGTCTCTTGGAGAGTATGAATCATTGGATGGAATAACTTCCTTTCTGTCTCTTCTCCTCTATATACATTCCTGACGTTGAAACAAAAATAAATACACCTTAAAAATAAATAAATATCCAAAATACTTTAAAAAGTCTTCAGTAGAAAGGAAGCAACCTAATGAAAATGAGGAAAGGAGCAGTAACATGTTGCAAGAAGGCATAGAAATAACTAAGAGGTTTAAAAAAGTTGCTTGAATACTTTTTCTAATATTAATTTGATTTAATTTTAGAATGAAATAATATTAAGTCCAGTTTTGTGACATACGTAAAAAATTAAATTAAATGTCATCAGCATTTCATTCAATAGTGAGAACCAACTTAACCTTGTCATACATTTATTTCTAACTTTTACATTGATGAAAAACATTTTTATTATTCATATTGCTGACTTTAATGAAAAAATTTAAAAAGATAAAAATATACTGTGCATTTATTTTCAGAGAGGAAGGTCTAATAGGAAACAAAGCATAGAAAAATTAGCATTAATTTAAAATGCCTTTAAATGACTGAATAATCAAACAATAATAAGATGTTCTTTTCAAATGTTAATCAGTTATACTTTATTGTTATTTGTTATTAAATATAAGTAATTAGCATTTCTACTGAAAATTATCAAAATGGTATATTTAAATATCAGCTATCTATAAATATTGAATATATTGTTATAAATAATCATTACTCATCATCAATTAAATTGCATAAATTTGCATATGTTATACTCTCATTTTGTATAATTAAGTGGAGGAATGGAAAATTAACTCTGCAAACCCATTGCGAAAGTAACTAATGTTTCATCTTCTCTGCTAATACACTGAAGCGCACAGCAATTACGGTTGAAGAAAAAAATAAAATCTGCTTTTTAGCCTTCTAGTAAATTAACAGAAATCTAAGATAATCAATTGACAATTATTCCAGGAAGACATGGATAAACATAAATCAATTAGAGACTAATGGAAAATTCAAAGTGATAAGTTAAAATGAACTTTGCTTTTAACAGGTGCTGTCAGGTATTAGAAAGTATGGGCACCATAACAGCAAAGAATCTTAGAAATTACACAACTCTTGAATCTTCTCCTATGGCTGACAAGTTTGAGATGAAAATGGAATATATTGAGCAGAAAAAGGAATGAGCATTGAAACTGACTACAACCCGTATTTTAAAGGAACTAGCAAATAAAAACCTTGTACTGTTAATTACCTGCAAAATTCAATAGCAACTACCAATGTTTATTTATTGTATATTTCATATAAATTGAGTCAGAAAATATAGTCCTGTGCAACTCAGTTCTTCCACTTAAAATAATTTTAACTTAAAATTAAGTCATATTCATTATAAAAGTTAAAAGTAAGTTATATTCTTTATAAAATTTATTTTCTTATATAGTTCTGAAAAGATTTTGCCAGTTCAATGTGTTAAATTAACTTTGAGCACGTGATTCTGTAATTCAATTCTTAATTGTATGCTCAAAAGAAATAAACCATTCATAGAGAAATGTATATGAAAATTATGATGCTATAACAAAAATTATTTTAAGTCCTAGGGAACCAGGGCCCCCCGCCAACCTATGAGGTCTATTAAACCTATTGAAATGTGAACTTTTCTTGTAAAAAATTAAATATGAATCAAGCATCTGTTTATATCTAGATTTCCTATGCATGAATTAAATGTTTGCTGTTTTTTGAAACAAAAACTATAGTAATGAAATGTAAAATATGTAAGTAAAATATTTTGTCTTTACGCATGCTACATTTGTTGAATATGTATAAAGAAAAAATTTAACTCTAAAAAAACTTAATAACTTGCTCATTTGTATAAGACTAAATGAGAAAAAGACTTTTTACTCTCTCTCTTTTGAGTATTTATTTAGTTTTCTTGGAAAGTCAGATTTGCAGAGAGAAGGAGAGACAAAGATTTTCCATCTGCTGGTTCACTCCCCAAGTGGCTGCAATGACAGGGCAGAGCTCAGCTGAGCCGAAACCAGGAGCAAGGGTCCGTCCTAGACTGCTTTCCGGGGCCACAAGCAGGGAGCTGGATGGGAAGTGGGGCTGCCGGGATTAGAACCGGCACCATAATGGATCCTGGCACAATCAAGGCAGACTTTTAGCCGGGTCCAATATTGTATGATTTATTCACTCATTATTCTTATGGCTGCCTCCCGTGGGCTGCTCGAGCGCTCCCATTGTCCCCATGGCAGCCTCCTGTGGCTGCCCAACTCAATTGCTTTGCATGGCTCACTCTTTCCATAAAAACCCATCTAACTCTCACCTCGGAGCCACTCTCTGCAGGAAAGGAGAGCTGACTCCAGCCGGTTGGTATGTTTACCTTATCCTCATAAACTATGATGCTTAGCAGAATTGTCTGGGCAGCACTTCTTGGAGAAAGGCTCAAGTTGGATGCAATAGGGATGGTGTTGTGGCAAAGCAGGAAACGTCACAGATTATAAAATCAATGCCCCATATAATCAAAAATTAAATACCAATAATTAAATATACAATTAAATAATTAATTAGATATTAATATTAAATATTAATAATTAAATAAATAATTTAAATAATTGAATAATCAAACAAATAATTTAAATAATTAGATAATTAAATAATTGATAATTAAAATTATGGATATAATTTTTATTCCTGGCTGCTCCACTTAACAATCCAACAGCTTGCTCCCATGCACCCACGTGGGGGGCCTGGAAGAAGATCCTATCTCCTGGTTTCAGGAGAGATGGCCAGAGAACTGACAGTGCTTATTTTTTAAAAAAATATTGTTTTCATTGTTTTCCAGGATACATTTTGTAGGTGTAGGAAATCCACCCTTTCTCTCTCCTTTCTCCCTATTTATTTCCCCGATTTTATTATAGTAGTACAGTCCTGTAGTAACAGAAATTTAACGTCTGATATTTAATTACATTTGGCATTACAGGTATAAATAAAGATAGGAAATCTACTACCATATTGTGATGGTATATTTACCTGTTTAATAGGGAGTCTTTCTACTTGGCGGTAGAAATACCTACTGCAGTATATCTTAATTTCCTATTATGGTAGTCTCTATATAGTTCACCTATGAGAATACATGTATATACTATTTCACTTACATATCTATTTGTTTTCCATTTTGCACAAAATATTGCCTTATATCAGAAGGAACATACAATATTTGTCCTTTGGAGTTGGCTTATTTCACTGAATGTAAGTTGGGACCATTTTGTAATGTACCTGGAAAAGCAACCGAAGATGGCCAAACTGCTTGCTCCAATGCACACAAGTGGGAAGCCTGGAAGAAGATCCTGTCTCTGGCTCCTGGAAGGATGGAAGCTTTTCTCCCTCTCTCTCCCTCTCTTTTCTGTAATTGTTTTTCAAGTAAATTAATGAAAATTTGAAAATCTTTCCTAACAATGTGATCTAATTATTCCTAAGTGTTTATAATGTTTATTTTTATTGTTATATATTTATGTATTTTTATTTGAAAGGCAGTGTTAGAGAGAAAGAGGGAGAAAAAGAGACAGGAAGAAGGAGACAGAGATATGGAGAGATTTTCATTCTTCTGGTTCATTCTTCTGATGTCTGCAACAGCCAGAGGTAGTCCAGTTCGGAGCCAAGAACCGGGTCTTTCACACAGGTACAAGAACTCAAAGGCTTAAGCAATCCTGTATTGCCTTTCTGAACCATCAACAGAGACAGAGATAAGAGGTGAAGCTTTCAGAACTTGAAGTAGCACTCATGTGTTGTATTGGTGCCAAAGGCAGAGGCTTAGCCCACTACACAACAGGGCTAGCCCCTTCCCCTGATCTTTGTGTAGAAAATGTTAACATTTCAATTAAAATACTTCTTACAATTTGCATGATGGTTGCCTTATATCAGACAGAACATATGATATTTGTCCTTTTGAGATTGATTTATTTCACTGAGCTTAATGGTCTGTAGCTGGGACCATCTAGTTGCAAATGGTATATTTTCATTCTTTTAATGGCTGAGTAATATCCCATTGAGTTAACGTATCACAGTTTCTTTAACCAATCCTCTTTGGACAGGCATCTAGATTGTTTTCATGTCTTTGTAAATAGCTTTTTTTTTCTCTTGTTGAATTCATAGCTGGCTCAAGGATCACATGGTGACATTAATTTATCCAAAAGGCTTTTGTGTTTTCTTTTCGTCACCCATGCGAGGTTATTCAGTGGCAAAATTTTTGACTCCATGGCGCTGTAAAGTTTTTTTAACTGTTGCTAGCTTTGTTTTGTGGCTTGTCACTTAAGAATATGTATAGTGATGGTGTAATAGAGATTACCATATTCAGATGTGAAGATACAACGCAATATACATTCCTATTGCCAAATCAAAGTTGGACTCCCAATGAAACTGTTGGACATATCTACACAATGGGAGGCTAGACTGTCTGACATTGTCTGTACCAACAATGTTGGGGCTAACTTAGAATGATGGAATTATGACTGCTTATGAAGGACTATACTACTGCAATAATATGGAAAACATCAGTCAGAGGGTAGGAATTTGGAGGTGGGATCCAGACCGTATGGAATTGTACTATTAAATTCAAAATGAAAAGTGATTAATTAATCAACTAATTAATTAAAATACTTCACTCATTTTTACATCTGTTGTCTGCTTCCTTCCACTAGAAAGTGATTCATATGAGGACAAGGATTTTGTCAATTCATTAATCGATTAACAAAATATGAGTGCAGGTTTGCATTCCAGTTGTTCAGCTTCCCTTCCAGCTCCCTGCTTGTCGCCTGGCAAAGCGATAGAGGATGGACCAACACTTTGGAACTCTGTACTCGCATGGGAGATATGGAATAAGCACTTGGCTCCTGGCTTCATGTCAACTCAGCTCTGGCCATTGCAGCCACTTGGGGTGTTAACCAATGAACAGAAAATCTTTCTATCTCTGTCTCCTTCTCTCTGTAGGCCTGTCTTTCCAATAAAAAATGAAATATTTTTTAAAAGCCTGATTAATTTCCAAGTACCATAGAAATAAATGATAATCAAAAAAAAAAAAAAGAGGGAGAAGGTGACATTTATTTCCCTAAGCGTTATATATGTTTCCTTATTCTTCCTCCATGTGCTTTCTCTTTGTTTTCCAATTAGCTCCCATTACATAGTAAACAAATATATTCCTTCACTGTGAATCAAGTAGCCTACTTTTTTAAATACAGCTTGGGGGTGAATGAGAGAAAGCCATTTATTTTCCTTGGTAACTGCCAAATAGTCAGATAAAGCAGCGATGCTTTGATTTCTGTTTTTGTAGGACAGATTGTAAAGAGGCTAATTGTGAGGAAATTATTGTAGAGGGCTACAAATAGAATCTCACTATACCCCGGACAGCATCCAAGGTCCACGCACATGCTTCTGCAAAAACTAGGGACAACAAAGCATTTTTCTTAATGGCATGTTTAGCCAAAGAAAGATATTTAACAAATGAACCAAAGAGCCAAGGACATCACTAGGCCATATTATAACGTCTTTTAAAGCATATAAAAAGTTTGTGTTACACATGGGTCTGATAATGATAATGAGCTAAAGTGAATTATGTTTTTATTATGATCCATGAGGGAATCTTCATCAGTGGATTAGAAAGAAACACTTTTCTTTTTCAGAAGTAAATCGAAACAATATAATTTTATAGTGTGAAAAATACATTTGGACTTGATCAGAGGGCTTTCCTCTTAAATGTGGCAGTCAGAAAAAGAAAACTCGACCACAAGTATAGGGATCATTTTGGGCTCAAAAAATGAACTTATTTTTCTATGTTACAAAAAAAAAAAAAAAGGCCTGCTAAGGAAATAAGGCCACCAAGGAGATCATCGCCACTTGTGAAAAATGAAATAATCTATTTGAGCCAAACTTCATCAGCCAGATTTACCTCCACAAGAATGAGCCATGAGTATCTCCTGTTAACAGCATTTACAAGGTGTAGGATCAAACAAGCAGGGGGATACAGAAAGAAAGATTCAGCTTTGTTTAACATAAATATTGATATTTTTAGTTTATCATCAGTGGTACCAGCCTTGTCGCTCTTAACTCAAAGCAAGCCTATGCGTCCATGTAAGCCATCCTATATGTGACTTACATGTGAACCTGTTTTACTGTAAGCCTGATTTTCTTCTCGAGGCCAACTAACTATGAAGAAAGTTAATAGTAATGTAAAAAGAGAAAGAAAATCCTCAGGCGATCAGACTGAGTTCTGGCTATTCTGCTGCTGATTCAGCTGTCTTTTCATGGAGATCTGTGGAGGATCAGATAATGTTCCAAGTACTTGAGTCCATGCTACCCACTGGCTCGTGGCTTTGGCCTTGCCTAACCCTGGCTACTGCAGGTATTTGGGTAGTGAGCCAGCAGCTATAGTGTTGGTTGTCCTCTATCCTTTCCACCCTTCTCCCTCCCTTCATTTCAAATATAATGAAAATAAAGGAAAAGAAAGGGACATGGGAGTATAAATTAAAAATGGAAGGGAGATCATAATAAAAATAACAGCAGTATTTTATACCTTGGTTGAGGTTGAATGTATTCTTACTCAGGTAGCTGAGGATAATGTAATAGAAAATGTTGTTATTTCAACCTTACATACCAGAGGTTCCTACTTTGCAAAGTCTACTTATTTACCGATTCACTTATCTGAGTGTATCATTCCCTATTCACTACATCTTACCCCGGAAGTGAGCCCTATCTACTAATAGTGCAATTATGAAGCTCTGCTAATTCTACGACAAGGAGGAAGTGGAGCCTGGACTCAAAACCTGGTACACATAAGTATAGTGTGTAACCCAAAAGGAGCATCTTAACTGTTGCCACAGGTTGAGATTTTATATTTGGAAATAATCTTCATTTCGAATGCTTGCTTACCCGGAACAGAAGCTGTTTTACCAACATAGTTGAAGGATCTGTAGGTTTAGGTTGGTAGTATCATGTAAAGCTCCTACGGGCTGCAGGTATGAGTTCTGAGATATCTCACACTCTTGAAGTAGTACCTTCAATAATCCTAAACAGGTGCTGTGGGAAATACTGGAGAATCCTGAAAGTACTTCCCTTGTGAAACGGAAATTGGAGAGAATAGTGGGTGTGGCACAACATCCTCTAGACCTCTTTCACACTGTTTCATCTGTATAAAAAATGGCTGAATCACCATGTGTTTGTAGGAGGGTAACAAAATCTGATGACATTGGCACACTTACTACTTAAATTGTTTTTCTCTCTCTCTCTTTAATTCCCTCTCTCCCTGATCCCCAACCTCTCCTTCATTGTAGGATTGCAGTGATTTCTCCAAAGCTCTTGGTCGTACATAATTCCAAGAGTTATGCTAGTTTCTTTTCCCATTGTTTCCATTTCCCTTTCATATGCTTTGTTAGCTTTTTTTTTTTTTTGAGTGCTGGGAAGTATATGTAGAACAGTAGGGACACACATATCTAGATTTTATGTCTGCAAATATGAATCACCTGCCTTTGGAATATGATCTGGATTAATCTAATCAACCAAGTGGACTAAGCTTGTGAGTGATTTTTTTTATAGTTTTTTTTTTTTTGATTTTTAGTTTTTGTTGTTACCAACAGTGTGCCAGAGACTTCTGCTTCCTTTACAAGTCGCATATGGTTAGGGTAGGTGCAGGTTTATCAAGAGTGTGTTTTTCTGATGATTACTCTACCGTTATCTTTTGTCTCCTCTTTGAATGCAGCTGAGAAACAATCTGTTCACTGATGCTTCATCAACACATCATCCCTGTGACTTCTATGCGTGTTAGCCTGTTTAAGTCTCAGTCATGAGCAGCCATGTGCCCCTAGGTCCTTGGGGAGTGGTTTTTAGGATATCATTAATGTCCTTCCTTAAGGTGACTCTGTGCCCACAATATACCTATTCCTCTTTGGAGACAGGAGAGAAGGTCTCTGCTTGTTCTTTCCCAAGCTGCAATGGATTTTTTTTTTTTCAATTTTTAACTAGAAGCGGAGGACAGCATTGCTACTAAAATGAGGAGACAGGAAACAAGCACTGAAGTTCCAGGAAGATGAAATAGGAAGAATTGCTGAGGCAGAAGACAAAGATGAAATTTCAGGATAATTAAAGCAGCAATTCATCAAGAAGACTAATTATGCTTAACTCATAAATATCATAGAGCTTGAAAGAAAATCAGGTAAAATTTGATGTAAAGATTAATGCATGGGAACTTGAGCATCTGAAATAATTTTGAGATCAAAAAGAGCACTGGATAATTTGCAATTTCCAATTTCAAATTTTATTACAAAAGTAATGAAGACAGTGTATTACTGATGTAAGAACAGACAAATAGAACAATGATTGCAAACCAAGGATAGATAAATAGTTAACTGAGTTTCAAGAGGGATATCAAGACCATTGAATGGAAAAAGACTAATATTTTCAAGAAATAATTCTGCTATATGGGGACAGATTCTAGTGAAGCAAATTGAAACTTTAACTTATTATGCATATAAAAATCAACTCAAAATGTATTGAAGAGATACATGGAAGAGTTAAACTCCTTTGGAAAACAACATAGGAATAAATATTCCTGAATTTGAATTTGGCTAAGGACTCTTTGGAGACTAGCCATATGAAAAAAAGAAAAGAATGAATTTCTTTGCATTCAAATGAAAAGCATCTGTACTTCCATAAACATTATTGTCAAAGTGAAAAGCAGGAAGATTATTATCAAATCATATATCTGACAAGGGGCTTGTATCTAGAATGTAAAGAACTACAAAATACAAATAGCTCAATCAAATATTTTCTAATTATTTTAATAGATATTCTGCAAAGAAGACACAAAACGGCCAAAAGGCACAATAAAAATGTTGACTTTTATTAGACATTGGGGAAATATAAATTAAAAGCATAATGTAATAACACTATTAGACCCAGTAGAATGGCTAAAATACAAGGGACCTTGAAACATTTGTGGAAAATTGAATTAAAGTGTTTATTTAGTTGTGAAATTTTTGAAATTTATGGATACTTTTTTCAAAAATACAGATTTTCCATGACTTTTGTGAAAACTCCATGTATGGAAGGCAGAAAATAATAAGGGTCAATGAGAATGTGGAGAAAATATGATTCTACAATGTTGCTGCTAAGTAGGTACCTAGGGAAAAGAAATCATGTCTACACAAACTCTTGTTCATTGATGTTTATGGCAGCATAGTCCATAATAGCTAAAAATGGAAATAAAAATACACATCTATCAACTGAAGATGTATTGAAAATACAGTCTATTAATGGTATATTACTTTGTCATTAGAAAGAAAAAGCAGTGACATAACTGGATGATCTTTGATAACATTGTATGACTTTTTTATATTAAATTTGAAGAACAGATAATTCTAATAAAGATAGAGATTTCATTAAAGTTGATGGGCCTTGGGATGCAGGGTGATGAACAGCATATGCTAATATGGACCTTGAACTTCCAGTTGGGATGATGAAAGTTACTTGAATTAGATTATGATAATCATTATACCAACTTTGTGAATATAAAAAATCACTAAATTATACAATCTATATGGCTATTAGGAAATAAATCATAATTCACTGAGTAAAAATATAAGCAAAGAGAACTTTTCAAATTCATAGAAAATTTAATCTGTAATATCAAGCAACTAAAGTGAAATGAATATCTTTATGATTTTAAATAATAATCGTGCAGTTAGATCAGTGAATTTATTTTTTTAAACTTACTACTATACTTCACAAAACTTCTTTCATTTGTCTTGAATTTGTAATTGCTAGCATGTTACTAAAATATGATTAATTGTATTGTAATATTCCATTTTCCCCTTGATGTATACATGAAAGGACAGATTCATTTTGAGATTATCAATTTCATTTTGCCAAGAAAACTATTTCATATGCTAGGAATAGAATGATGTTTAAACTTTTTGATTGCTGTGAAATTATTCATACTTACTGAATAACGGTTACAACATCTTCAGTTTTTCCCATCTCAGAAAATGTACAATGCCGAACATTAGTATCCATAATCAGGATGGGTTCCTGTAAGTGTTTTGGGCCCAGAATATTAAGGGAACAAATGATATTAACCTTATCATTCTTTCAACAGACCTCTTGGCTTTTTCCTTCAGTATGTCTTGGTCTATTACTTTTTAGAAACAATGTTATTGATATGTAAAAGTCACTTCTCTGACATTCATTTTGATAAGTAGTCAAAATATACAGAGCATGATTATTGTCTAAAAATATCCCCTGTGTCTGTACACAACCCTCGTAATCCTTCATCATAGTATATTTGGTCTTTAACCATACTCACATAACAGTTGAAATAGCTTTCAAATTATACACAATTTTAGAAGGAAGCACAACCAGGAGCTTATACAGAAACATTCAACTCTCAGATTGTCCTTGACCAACTGAATAGACAAATGGGAAAACAATTGTCATTGGCAATGAAGACAGAAAAGATATTCCTTGCCAGAAAATTCTGCTATAGAACCCTGAGTCACAGTGAAAGGTTCCCATGAAAGAAACTTCTTTTGAGAGAAACTGATGTTTCCAGGGAGCTGTAGGAGTTCTTCTCCAGAACTGACACTGATGCTCTTTCATTTGTACTGACACTGTATGTGACTAAGCAAAAAGGCAGAGGGAAAAACTGTTAGGAGACCTGAGAGCAGGGTTTTTTCCTCATCTCTGAAGATGGGTAGTGTTGTAGGTTTTATGATTATATAAGGCAGTCTCTACATGTTCTATGAAGGCACAATGACATAAAAACTGGAGAATATGTCATTCTTGTGAAATGTTGCTGAGACGCTTGCTTATACATGGGGACCCTATTGCTGAATCAGAGAAGTTTCCAGATAACAGTGTTTCTGAAATTGGACTAGCATTAGCTGATTTTCTTTTTCTTTATTTTCATACTCTTTCCTTTATTTCAGCTTGGACTAAGAGATACTTAAAAGATATGGTTCATGCCTACATTCAGTTGTTACATGCCAGTACTGGCAAGGCATAATACTCAGTCTATAATTATAATACCAAAAAATATTTTTTGATCACTTACAAAATCTTGACTATTAAGATAGTCATTGAAAAGATTTGGAAGTTCTGTGGAAACGAATCTTTTCTTATATAATTTTGATGATATGTCTCTTGCTAAATTAAAATTACTGCAAAAAATAGGGCAAAGGAAGAGCACTTAAAAGAAAAAATAAAGATTTGAGAATCTCAAGGACCAAAACACTTGTTTTACTACAACTATACAGAATATTATTAATGGACACTTCCCACATTAGTAAAAACTTGAAAGTAGCTGCTCCATTTAAACAGCAGTGTAAACACCGAGAAAAGAGACACACACTTTAGAAAAGAAATATTCAAATAAAATACAATCTTAAGAATTGCTTCAAAATCATATATAGACATCATCAAAAAATTGTAGAGTGGACTTTCTTAATACAACACAGAATCATAAACCATCAGACAACATTGAGCTATACATCTGCCTTTTCATTCTAAGAATAGATAAAAGATGGACTTTTGGTGGGATTCTTGAGAGTCATTTTCTTGGGATGTCTTCATCCCATATCAAATTGTCTTGGTCTTAGTCCTGGCTCCGCAGCATCCAATGCAGCTTCTGGCTATTGTGTACTCACACAGGCAGCATATAGTAGCTCA
The DNA here is from genome assembly GCF_017591425.1 of Ochotona curzoniae. Classification (NCBI taxonomy): domain Eukaryota; kingdom Metazoa; phylum Chordata; class Mammalia; order Lagomorpha; family Ochotonidae; genus Ochotona; species Ochotona curzoniae. The sequence continues at coordinate 4,749,168 of NW_024467087.1, forward strand.
GTTACCTGGTCCTTGCTACCACACTGGAGGTCTACATTAATTTGGGGGTTTCCGGATCTTGCCTGGCCCAGTTTTGGGTAGTTCAGACAGTTTGAGCACGCAATAACTAAAGTCCCCTCTTCCTTTCTCTCTCTCCAATCCTTCACTTCTTCCGTCAATCAGGCTTTCAATTGCAATGGTAAATATATAGCCATTGTTTATAGGAGGAATTTTGCGTGTTTGTTTTTCACATCTTTTTAAAATTTTCTACTTGCTATGTGTTGATATCTTTACCTAAAGGAGCATTAAGCCTGTGATTGTGGCAGGAAATCAAAGTATTTCATTGTAAAACTTAGGGGAAAAAATGGAAGAAAGACAGTGGGTGAAGAACACAGGCATGACAGAGGGTAGGGTGTGAAATATCACTATATTCCATAATGTTTATTGTGAAATTTGTTAACTTTATGTAAATATAAAAAAAGAAAACTGGGCAGAGCACAGTGGCCTAGCAGCTAAATCCTCACCTTTAAAATGTCGAGATCCCATATGGGCGCCGGTTCTGGTCCTGGCAGCTCCACTTCCCATCCAGCTCCCTGCCTGTGGCCTGGGAAAGCAGTCGAGGATGGCCCAAAGCTTTGGGACCCTGCACCTGCGTGGGAGACCCAGGAGAGTTCCAGGCTCCTGGCTTTGGATCTGCGCAACTCTGTCCATTGCGGTCACTTGTGGAGTGAATCATCAGATGGAAGATCTTCCTTTCTGTCCTCCCTTTCTTTCTCTCTGCGTGTGTAATTTGGCCTTTCAATTAAATGAATAAGTCTGTCACTAGCTAACTAACTAAAGTGAACACTGTCTGAGCCAATGCAATGCTAGTATACTTATCTACACCATAGCATTATTATAAGGGCCAATTGTTCTATCAGATTTGAAAACCTTGGAAACTTACAGAAGGTTGAACAAATTGAGGAAATTACTCTGATTAACTTTCAAAACTTAGGATATTTATAAGGTATTTTATTCACCTCAAATTATGACTTACTAATTGTGTATTAAAAAAACCTTATATGCAAATGCTATACTAGATAATCAAAATACGTTTTACCTTGTTTGAACATCAGATAACACCTGCTTTGAGTGCATTTCAAGGCTTTGCTAAGGACAGAATATTTCAAATTAATGAACTCATGTGAAAATCCCTTTCTTTTCTAGAAGATAAATCTGAAAAGACTGTCGTATTACTTATCTCTGACTAAAGTTTTCTACTCTAGCTAGATGGAAGGCAAAGAGAAGATATTCCCTACAGAATTAGGCAAGGGGAAACTGATATTGATTTTTTGCAAAATAAATTCAGAATAACTCTCACAGGCTTTGGGTGAATCTAGGTCACTGAGAAAACAAAAGACTGAAACATTTTGCTGACAGATAAGAGAAACACAGTGATTTCCTACATACAGTATACGAAAAGGATGCAGAACCTTTGTGCTATACTAAGACAATTTCAGCCAAGAAGAAACTACACATGCATCAATGCACAATGCAAGAAAATAGCATTGACAACACTATGCATTTACACCAGTTTTTCATAAAGAACACATATGTAAATTTACTTAAAATATAAATTCCCAAATTCCAATCACTCCTAAGTATCAGCTACTTAATGCAAGATTATGTGACTCAACATAGTTCAATGAGTGACTCAGAAGTTCTTTCTGTTTTAATTTTGAAATCTGGCATATTAGCAGGTGAGTACTCAAGGAACAAATAAATAATTATTAATATTGACCAAAGCAGTAATTTACTAATGTCAACATCTGAATCCAGTGGAGTAAGCAAAAAGCTTTCATTAGCCAGGAATAAGCAAAAAAAAAAATAATAATTGCTTGGAGTCTTTATTCAATCAACAAAGACATAACAAGGAATTAATATGTGCCTGGAAACCCAGTGCAGTAGCCTAGAAGCTGAAGTCCTTGCTTAGCAAACACTGGAATCCTATATGTACACCAGTTCAAGTCCCAGCTGCTCTACTTCACATCTAGCTCCCTGTTTGTGGCCTGGGAAAGCTGTTGAACACAGCTCAAAGCTGTGGGACCCTGCACTCGCATGGGAGACCTGGAGGAGGCTTCTGGATTCTGGCTTTGGATTGGTTCAACTCTGGCCATTGCGGCCACTTGGGGAGTAAATCAGTGGACAGAAGAATTTTTCTGTCGCTCCTCTCTATAAACCTGACTTTCTAATAGAAATAGATAAATCTTTAAAAAAAAAGTGTCTGAATTTTTGTCAGGAACTGAGGGATACACTGAAGAGGAAAAAGACATGTGTGTTAAGTTCTATACATTGTGGCCTAGAAATAAATGAGATCATTCTTAACAGTCATTCACTAAGTGCAGCTATTACTACTGCTATTGATAATACAGACATAAAAAGGTAGGTATAAAAAAAGAAGTATAAAGTCCCATGAAACAATAAACCAGGAACAAACCTAATTTTAGAGGTCAAAAAATGTTTCCCAAGATAAGACATTTAAACAGAGTTTCAAAATTTTTATATTATCTGGAAAGATGTGAGTTTTATTACTTTCTGCAATAAATGCCTGTATTGAGTGCTCTGTTCACTAATCCCTAAAAAATATATCACAACTGCTTGCTGATAACTTTTTTTCAAATGATAATCCCTATTAAAGAGGAATTTGTTTCCTCATTTTGTTTTCAAAACTTTACATTTGAGAGAAACCTTGGAGATTGCTACTGGAGATGATGTAATGTTTTAAAAAAATCTGTGAGAAGTTGCATTTGTTCTTAACCATAGGCCTGGGAAATGTTAATGATACATATGTGAGGTGGAGCAGGCAGTGGTCAGCACCAGACTGCAGCACTTACAGAGGAGCATAAGCACCCAGCCTGCTTTCACGCAGAGCAGGGTGACCTGCTCCGGAGTGGGTCCCCTGTGTCACATGACCTTGGGCCCGTAGGGTCTCCAATCTCAGGACAGATTCCAGATACGTGTGGTCTGACCACGGAGCACATACTGTGAGACTGGACTAACCCTGCCGCTGACTCCAAGGAAAGGATGAAGAACATACCTATATACACGTGAAAGACAAGAGAAACTGAGTCCTCTGATTCAATACAAGACCTCAAGCAACTTTCCAAAGGCTAGAAACAAGAGAAAGTCTCACAACACTTCAGGCCAAATTCTTTAATATATATATATAATTTTTTCATTGGAAAGGCAGATATACAGAGAGGAGAGACAGAGAGGAAGATCTTCGGTCCGATGATTCACTCCCTAAGTGAGCGCCACGGCCAATGCTATGCCGATCCGAAGCCAGGAGCCTCTTCCTGGTCTCCCACGCAGGTGCAGGGTCCCAAAGCTTTGGGCCATCCTCCACTGCCTTCCCGGGCCACAGGCAGGGAGCTGGAAGGGAAGCGGGGCTGCCGGGATAGAACCGGCGCCCATATGGGATCCAGGGGCATGCAAGGCGAGGACCTTAACCACTTGCGCCATCGTGCTGGGCCCAATTCAGGCCAAATTCTACGGAAAACAGTTAGGCCTGTGGAAGTCATGGACTGCTGGGACTTTCATAACGATCTCATTTACTCTGTGGATCAGTTTAGAAGAAATGCCATCCTAGCATTATTGATACTTTTGCTTATTGAACACTGTGTATTTCTCCATTTATTTAGATCTCTTTCAATTATTTTCAGCACACAAAAAAATGGGTTATTTTGCTAAATATATTCTTCAATATTCTTTTTGAGATTATTAACTATTTTGAATTTCTTAACTTCACTTGAAATTGTTAATTGTTATTATGCACACAAATAATTGATGCTGATCTTTGCTTCTGAAATATTGATGACCTTGCTTATAAATTCCAGTATTTTGGAGATTTTAGGATTTTTCTCCTTACAAGATAACTGGTTTCTCTAGACAGAAAAGTTTCAATTTTTGCTTTGAAAGCTAAGTGATTTTCCATTTACTTTGAAATTGAAAACTGGACAACTGCACTGGCTGGAGCCACCAATGCCATCATGTTAAATAAAATATTAAAGATATTTACTCAAAAAGTAAATGTAAGCCAGTATTCTAGAGAATTTTCCTTAGGTTTTCCTATACTTGATAGACAGTTTGGGTTCTTGCGTTTAGACCCTTTATCCAATTTATACATATATATTTTTAATATAGGGTATAAGGAAGAGGTCTTCTTTCCGAGTTCTGCATGGGAAAATACATTCATCCACATCCAACATCGTTAATTGAAGAGACTATTTTTTCTCCAGGGGATGTTTTTCAGCACATTTGTCAAGGTTAAATTTGTTGTAGATGTGTCATTTTATTTCTAGGCTTTCTGTTCTGTTCCATCCATCTGCCATTTTTAATGCTAGAACCATAAGATACAGTGATAACAGTCTCACACTTTGTCTCTTATAACTTGGTATTGTAAGGCCTCTGGGTTTTTTCAGACGGAGAAGTTTATTTGTGAAGGGACCAGGTGAGCAGGGAAAGAAGAGAGAAATCTGGGAGCTGGGGTGCCTCTCAACAGAAGAAAGGGAGAGACAGCCTGGATGTTTTTATCTTTCAAGATTACTGTGGCTCTAAGGGCTCTTATGTATTTCTATATGAATTTTAAGATTGCTTTATCTAGTCCTGCAAAGAATGTTGTCTGTATTTTAATGGGTACTCCATTGCATCTGTAAATCTCATTATTTGGAATGGACATTTTGATATCAATTCTTACAAATAACATAATCAATAAATGGGTTTATATCAAAAGAAGAAACTTCTGTACATCAAAGGGAACAAAGTGAAAATAAAACTGACACACTGGGAGAAATTTGAAACTGAGAATTCAAAAAAAGGATTAATACCCAGAATGTATAAAGAACTCAATAAATTATGAAACAAATAATCCATTCAGAAAATTTGAAAACTTTAAGCATATACACTTTCCAAAAGAAATGCAAGGGGCAAACGGACACAAGAAAAAATGTTCAGGGTTACTAGCCATCAAAGCCATGAGAAGATATTGTCTCACCCTGATTACAATGTTTGATGTAACACGCCAAAGAATCCTCTGTTCAAATCACCCCATCCTCCCCCAAAAAACACCAGGGAGGCAATGCCAAGTCAATAAAGTGTGTAATGATTCCAGATCCAGGATATTCAATTGGTGTAAAACGTGGCTACCACAACTCTACTTTCTTCTGTTCTCTTTCTGGACCTCCCATGTGGGTAGAAGGAAGCATTAGCAGGGATCTGGATTGGAAACTGAGTAGCTACAACACACTCATGCGGAATATGGGCATCCCAAGTGGTGGTTTAAACTGGCTTCTTTGTTTATTGTTTGAACTTTAACTCAGTTTATTTTGTGCTTCTTTACCATATGGACTGAGTTAAAAACTGACTTTTCTTTTTCTTCGGGATACAGGGCATATTACCCTTATATAAAATAAATAAATAAGTGGTTCGTGGGCCTCGTGCAATAGCCTAGCGGTAAAGTCCTCGCCATGCTTGCAACTAGATCCCACATGGGCTCTGGTTCGTATCCCAGTGGCCCACTTTCCATTGAGCTCCCTGCTTGTGGCCTGAGAAAGCAGTCAAGGATGACAAAGAGCCTTGGGACCCTGTACCTGCGTGGGAGACTTGGAAGAGCCTCCTGGCTCCTGGCTTTGGATCAGTGCAGCTCCAGCCATTGTGGCCATTTGGTGAGTGAAATCATCGGCCAAAAGATCTTCCCCTCTGTTTCTCCTTCTCTTTGTATATCTGACTTCTGAATAAAATAAAATAAATATTTAAAAATAAATGGTCCTCCTCGACCAGAAGACAATATGGTTAACAATCAGTTAAGGGAAATCAAGACTAAAGAAAGTAGATATTGTAAACAAATTACTGTCTTCCATAATCCTTTAAAAATGTATTATTATTATTATTTTCCATTATACAGTTTTATAAGTATAGGGGTTCCCTTCTCCTCTCCCCACTTTTCCCTCCTACCATTTCCCCCCATATTATTACAGTAGTATAGTCCTTTAGTAATAGTTAAAACTTTAATATTTTGAAATTTGAGTACATCATGGCATTGTATGTATACACAATGGAAGAAAATCCAATATCACACTGTAAAGAATACTTAACAGCTTAATTGGGAGTAGAATACATTTTGCAATATAACTTAATATCCCCACAGCTGGATTTCATTATATAGTTCATTAATGAAAATATATGTATATACATGGTTATCTATAACTTTGTTTTTTCATTTTGCACAAAGGCTGTCAAATACCAGAAAAAAGTATCTGGAATTTTCTCCTTTTAATACTGGCTTCTTTCACTGAGCATAATGGTCTCCAGGTGGCACCTATTTGATACAAATGCTAGAATTTCATTCTTTTAATGGCTTAGTAGTAGTCCATGGGGTATATGTGGCACAGTTTCTTTATCCATTTCTCTGTTGATGGGTCTCTGGGTTATTTCTATGTCTTTGCTATAGTGGATTGTTCTGCTATCAATATAGGAATGTAGGTCACTTTTTCATATGAAGATTTCATTTCATTTAAATACGTTCTCAGGTGGAATAGCTATGCCATATAATTGATCAATTTTCAGTTTCCTTACCAATATGCATACTGATTTCCTGAGTGGCTGCACTCTCACCAACAGTGGAATGGAGTGAATTTTTCCCCACTTAGGAGCCAGTCAGTGTTGTTAGTAGATTTCTGTTTGTAGTACAGTTAGGTGGAATCTGAATGTGGTTTTTATTTGTATTTTCCGAATAGCTAGGGAGCCCGAGCATTTTTCCATGTCTATTTTCCATTTGAATTTGTTCTTTTGAAAAATGCCTGTTCATTTCCTTTGCCCATTGCTTTATAGGGTTTGTTTTGCTGTAATTGCGTTTGGAGACTCTTTGTGCATCCTGGATGTTATTGCCGTATCTGCTGTGTAACACACAAAGATATTTTCCCATTTTGTTGGCTGGCTTCCTACCAAATGCCGTGGAGGTGCAAGAATAGTGTGACAGGCACTGAGTTGAGGCAGTATACCAATGATACCAGAGGGAGTTGACAATGTGTAATTCCTAAATTTTAAGATGAGAGCATAAGGAAAATCCTCTGTGCATTAATGAGAATACTGCGTGAAGGCGCCGCACCGATGATGGCTGTATAACTTTTGTAAATGTGTGTAACTGGTACTCACATTCTATACCTTCAACACATATGGGATGGCATTGTGACAGTGGACTGGCATATCAAACAGGGTCTGCTTTCTATCCTAGCTGCACCACTTCCAATTCTGCTTCCTACTAACGTATCTGTGAAAAGCAACAACAGGACACACAAGTGTTTAGTCCCTGCCACTTGCATGGGAGACCAAGGCGAAATTTCTGGTTCTTGGAGTTGGCCTTGCTCAGCCTGGCAGTTGTGGCCACTTGAGGAGTGAAACAGCAAATGCAAGAAATTTTCTCTATCTGACTTTCAAGTAAATAAATTTTTAAAAATAATTCTATAAAGAAATAATGGAAAAAGAAAAAAATCACCCAGACTATATGAATTAGTATGCTACTATTTGGAATACAAAAAACACTAATTGTTTGACTCCTGGGTCACATATGGATGTCTTCATTGAATAAATAAAAAGCAGACATTCTAAAACCTAAAAAAATTAAAAATTGGTCATAGCCTATTCTACACAAACAATCAACAAAAAAGAGAAGTGTCACGTTAAACATAGTCTCTGAAAAAAATATAACAAATTTGTATATAACCAAAAGAACACAGACTTTTGCAAATCAAAAATCTCCTTAAGTAAGTCAGGATTTTAAAATAAATAATATATGAATATTTTAGCATCAAAGCACTCATGCCATTGACAGCTTTCCACCCCAGCCTAGCTTCTGCAGAGGCTGCCAGGCAAATAAAGCTTCTTTTTTCTCTCATAAAATATTAAAAATGTGTGGACACCTCCAAAAACATACAACAAGGAGACAGAAATACAGTTAGGAGTTAGAATTTAAAAGCTTGCGTGGTATTTTATTTTTTAAGCAATTGATTTATTTGAAAGGCAGAAAGAGAGACAGATCTGACATTCACTGGCTCAACCTCTAGATGGCTTCAGTGGCCAGGACTGAGCCATGCTGGAGCCAAGAGCCAGAATCTTGTTCCTAGAATCCCCCACGAGTGGCAAAGGCACAGAAGCTTGGACTAACTTTTGCTAAATTCCCAGGGATTTGTCGGGAGCTAGATTGGAAGTGGGTCAGCTGAGACTCAAACCAGAGTCCCTATGAGATGCTGGCAATACAGGTGATGACTGAACATGCTGCCCCACCATACTGCCCCCAAACAGTCTCAACTTCTTTTATTAGGAAAGATGAAGGAAGTTAAATGTGCCTAGGGAAGAGGTATGCAACAAATCACGTTTTCATTTATTTGTGCAACTTTGCTAAGTATGGTATGAAACGTCATGAGCATACTTCAGACATTGTGGTGAAGATGGGTAGGCTATTGTATCACACTAGATAGCCTGGCATGGAGTCCCACCTTCCTTCTAGTGTATCTGGGAGTGATTTATGGAAAAAACACTTAGGCTTGTGAAACCCATATGACAAAACTAAATGGAGTCGTAGGCTCCTGACTTGAGTCTGGGACCTCAGTGGCTGTGGCAGGCGTTTGCAGAGTAAACCAGTGGATGGAAAACCTTTCTCACTCTGTCACTCTGTTTTCAAAAAAATGAATCCTCTTCCAGAAATCTCTGTAACTAATGAAATTCAAAGATGAGCTAATTTTGGTGTCATTTGAGAAACATTATAATGCTTTTGCAATACCCATTTCCCATGAACTTTTATTGAATCCTAATACACCTTTGCCTCAAAAATGAAAACAATTGAAAAGTTTTTAAAGATTATTTGTATATTTAGAAACCGAGATAGATAGACTGAGATCTTCCAATCACTGGTTCATTCCCCAGAAGTATCTTATAGCCAGAATTGCAATAGGCTAAAGCCAAGAGCTAGGAATCCAGATTTTCCCCCAGGGTGGCAGGTATATGAGCCATCATGTGCTGCCTCCTAGGAAGTTGAAATTGGAAACAAAAGCTGGGAATTGAACCAAGGAGCTCCAACGTGTGCGGGACATAAGGATCCGTGGTGCCTTAGGGACTACATGAACTATCTACCCTACCTATATATATATATATATATATATATATATATATATATATTTACCTATATATATATTTGATTTATAATTACTGTTGCTTTATTTTATTCAAGGGAAACAATAAGAGTAATGGTCAGTGTAAAGCTTGATTTAATTATTTGAAAGTAGAGTTACTTTCACCTTCAGATGTATTCCCAAAATAGATGTAATGTCGTGAGATGAACCAGGCCAAAATCAGGAGTCTGGAACTCCATCCTGGCCTCCCAAGTGAGTTACAGGAAATACTTGGACAATCTTCCTATGCTTTCCCAAGATGCTTTAGCAGGGAGCCAGGTCAAAAGTAGAGAAGCCAATGTTTGAACAAAAGCTCAATATTAGATGCTGGCATTCCAAGAGGTGGCTTAACTTCTTATATCACAACACCAAGACCAATAATGGTTATTATCAAATTGATTTAATGTTTATTAATTTATTGTTAAATATGCTTAGTATTATAAGTTATTTAGTTTCTTCTTGACAATAGCAATAATACAGAAATTGTCATTAACTTTATATTAAGGGACTGCTAGGAGGTTTAAATAAGGCAACTTTTATAAAAATAACAATATTATGAAAATTTTCTATATGAAATATAAAATATAAAATAAACACATTGCTGAGTATTATAAATCAAAATGCAGAGTCTTCAACCTGTCAAGAAAAACAAATTTATTATGGAGCAGGGCAGCATCTGTCTTTCACAATATCACACCAAGGGGAAGGAAAACAGGGTGTTCATAGTTAAAGTGAATACACAAAAAATCAGGCTATGTGCACAACAGCAGGGTGGTCACTGGTAATTTAAAAAGTGGTAACATCCCAAGCAGACAAAGAAAGTTGCCGCGGTCAGCATGCCCTAAAACAGACAGCAGCATCAAACAGGCCAGAGGCTCTCCCCTTCCAAGAGCCTCACCCGAACTGGCACTTTTGCAGAGTTCATGGTTGGCCTTGTCATCATTGTCTGTTTTACTAATCTATATCAAGTAACACATCCCAACATTCGTTGCAATAGGTAGCAGCATGACATAATTACTGTCATAGCAATTTACAGTCTTGATTTACTTTTAAGCACATAATAAGCATTTATTCCTTAGAAGTAATATTTGACCACAATATCATGCTTAGTTTCTAAACATCTTTAAGTATTCCAGAATGCAAGTGACTGCTGAGACTTACATATGCCAACAAGACAACACTGTTGCTGTAGTTTCTGTATACCAACTTGGGCTTATTGAACACCCAGAAATTCACAGGGGAGTCATAAAGAACAATGATGATTACTATTGCACTCCAATCAAAATCTACTTAGTTTGCAATATGATCACTAAAACAATATTACTTTGGTGAAAACTGTTTTAAAGAAGATAATGTAACATAAATGAGAACATATTTATCGGAGCAAAGTAAAACTTGGAGAGAAAAGCCAAGATTATTAATCACAATCATAAACCTTCATTTCACCAAATTCCCCGTGTCTTTATTCCTGAATCAAATACAAGGCTAATATATATGTAAATCAAATATAATAAAAATAAATGCAATTTATCTTTGTGTGAGCATCCAGTGTTCTATAAAATATAGAAATACTTGCTAGTATGAATGTGTGTTCCACATATTAGCTGAAAAATTAGCCCATGACAAATGGGTGTTTCAATTTATTACAGATATGTATGTGTTTTTCTCTGCACATAATATTCTTGAAAGACATCCATCAGTTACATGTCACTAATTAAAAATTGAAGAAACTACGTACTGAGAGATGATTACATTTCTCTTTATGAGTAATTTTCTCAGTTCAACAGTTGTCAAGCTACTAATTTTGTTTAACAATCAATATATCATGCTTTTATGGATTTATTTAACACAAATATTTAGTATAATGGAACTACACAATATTTAGCCTGTGTGTGACTTCTTTCATTAAAAAAAACTAAATCAATTAGCAAAAACATCCCAACAAATAAAAGTTAAGACTAGATGGCTGCAGTGGTGAATTCTACTAAGAATTTACCATTATCAGTGTTTCTCAAAATCACCCAAAAAAGCAAGAAGAGGAAGAAACAATTCTGAAACCATTTGAACAGCTGGAATTATAAAGCCACACTGACAGTAAAAACAAATAATGGTATTATCAGAAAACTAAAGATCAGCATAATGTCCTTTGTTAATATAAAAGTTTCCACACATATTAAAAAAAAACTAGGAAAACAAATCTAAGAATTATTAGAAGGTTTACACACCATAACCATTTAAGGTTTATTCCTAAAATGCAAATATTCGAAATCCAAAAATAAAAATCTTTGGAATGTATCCATTAACGGAATGGACAGAAACCATGGAATCGTATTAATTGGTGGAGAATAAACATTTAAACTTCAGCACTGTTTTAATATAAAATAACAAGATAGAAGTGGACTTTCTAAAGAACAACATCTACAGCCTACATCACATTTGGCGTTAATGACTAAGGCATGAATGCTTAAGCCTTCAAAAGTCAAGTTTTGCAAATGAAACTCCAATCACCAAAATGTCCCTTTTATATCTCCTGAGACACAGCCTAATGCTTCTCATAAGACCTTCATGTGTAGGAATCATGTTGAATGCATTTTATTCTCCCCTGCTTTGTCTCACTTATGTTGCTTTTTTAAAAAAAAAAAAAGATTTACTTATTTTTATTGCAAAGTCACATATATAGAGAGGAGGAGAGACAGAGAGGTAGATCTTCCATTCAATGATTCACTCCCCAAGCGACTGCAACGGCTGTTGCTGAGCCAATCTGAAGTGAGGAGTCAGGAACCTCCTCTAGGTCTCTCATGTGGTTGCTTGGTCCCAAGGGCTTGGGCCTTCCTTGACTGTTTTCCCAGGCCACAAGCAGGGAGCTGGATGGGAAGTGGAGCTGCCAGAACTAGAACCAGTGCCCATACAGCAATTCAGGTGCATTCACGGCTAGGATTTTAGCAGCTAGGCCACTGTGCCGGGTCCTCCTCGATTGCATTTTTAGGTTACTGCACTTCAAGCCCTTGAAATGAGGTTTTGCTATAATAAAGTCCCATCCTACCAGGCCCAAGGTTCACACCAAAGACCTAGGATCATGAACCTAGGAGCGAATGCCAAACATATTGCACCTGTAACTTACCCAAGCTACCATCTGTAGGGTGCAAGGGTATTGCTAGGGAAAAGGAACTCCAATTCAGGCTGTCAACTTTGCTCTCAAGTCACTCAACTGGCAGCAAGAAACCCAAGACCTTTAAAGAGTTGTGATGGCTTTTGGACTGGAATCATACTCACTGCTAATAACTTTCATACATTATCTCCTTGAAAATGTAACTCTGTGCACACATCTGACACAACATGGAAACATCATTTAGAGTGCCTGCATCTCGTATTCAAATTTGAGATCAAGCACCTGCAGTTTCTATCCTGATTCATGACAGTGCCCACTCCAGAATGCAGTAGACGATGGTTCAAGCACTTGAGTCCCTGCCTCACGTGTGAGAGACCCAGAGTGGAATCTGGACTTTCCGCTTCAGCCTTGCCCATCCTTGGCTTTAGCGAGGATTTGAGGAATCAACTAGCAAATGGAAGAAGAATTATCTTTTTCTATCCTTTCCCCACATTTAAAATAATATTAAAGTTAAAAAAAAAAAACAATACAGCTCTCTGGATTTCTAGTACTCAGACTTTTAACCCGAGGAGCTCAAAAACCAGGTGTTGGACCAGATGACAAATTGTCTTAAAATGGGCATGCTGGAAACAGATTCTGGGGTGAATAGATGCTTGTAAGAGGTTAATGAAAAAACCCCTTGAGAGTGACAGTGTTGAATTCTGCCTGAGTCTATTATCACCTCTAATATCAATATCATCACCATTAATATCACTGAGGGCTACCAGTATCATCACTATCACAACCACTATAGTTATCATCATGACTAGTTTGTTGTGTTTTGTTTTGAAAATTGCTAACCACAATGCAACATTCAATGCTTGCATATTTACATGTTTCCAGACAAGCTCTACCTCCATCTTCCCTTTGAAACTCCTGGATGATGCAGATGGCTGCCTGGCCTCTTCTCACTGCAAAAAAAAAAAAAAAAAAAAAAAAAAAAAAAAGTATCCTCAATTTTCTTTAGCAGTTCCTCATTACCGCAACCTCCCAAGCACATCTTTCAGGTAGGTGCTAGGCAGGGCTATTAAGATGACTTGGATCAGGGTGTCTAGGATCAATTCCTGGTTCCATTCTTGACTCCAACCACCTACTAATTCAGACGCTGGGAGAAAACAGTGAGCATCCCCAGTCTCAAGAAAGGCTGCATTTGGCATTTGTATTCCAAATTAGCCATTCATCCAGCTGATGCCAGAGGGTGTGACTCAGGGCAAAGCACCTGAATGCAGTCGTGAGCAGTTCCAGTGACTGGAGTTAGCTCTGAGCTGCTAGTAGCCTGTCAGTCACTGGGGCTGTGCACTTACACAAGGAATATGACACTGAGTATTCACCTCAGTAATGAGTGGATATCTATGAATATTTGTGAATGTAAAGGATGTAAAGAAATACAGAATGGGTGTGGAAGATACAAAGACAGTGAGAAATAACTTGGTTTGTGAGGGATGTGCATCCTATTTGTATCCAAACATTAGCGCTCCCAAGGAACATTCTTAACCTGCAGTTCACAGACTTTCTCAAGTCGGTTTACTAATGCATACTTGATCATAATACATTCTTTACAGGTCTTTTTCCTAGTAAATAAGCAATTTAATCACATATTTCATGAAAAAATGTTAAAAGCCAGGTGATATCATTTGTAGCTACCCAATCAATATTACTCTAATCCCTATTATTTTCAAGGAGAGCTTTTCCTTTACAAACTTTCACATAAATTTGGGCCAGTGTGGTCTCCAGACAAATATTAAAACTCATTCTTTTGTTGTATGGAGTCTGACCTTTTGTGCTGTAAGAGTAAATAGAACTCAGAATAGAAAAAAAAATAATTCTCTACTAAAACTAAAAGAGACAGCTCCCTCCCTTTTCTTAGTGCATTTTCTTTAGAAAATGTGTAACTCTTCCACTTAAATGTGTGTAAGCCTTCTGTAAAGGCTGTATACGTGGTTTTCAGCTCTCTGACAAAAGAGTATCTTTGTCAAAGACCTGAGGGGCCATCAAATTGAAATGTCATCATTGAGGAAGAAAGCATTCTTGTCTCTTACTTTCTGTAGAACTATAACTTTCAGCAGGAGCTTAGTTTATAGTTGCAAAACAAACTTGGGTCATAAAGATGTCAGTAGTGTATTTTTCCTTCAGGTACAGGCAATTACTTAATCCAGATGTTCATAGTAACTACCAAGTGTACTTAGGGTAAAATAAATGTGACAAAGATACTGTGGACTCACCTAAAGACTACTTCTTGTCAATATTGAGAACACACGTGCAGTGTATTCTATCTGAAGGGTTACATAAAAGGATGAGAGGCTACCTTTGTTATCTCTTAATGGGTTGCTTGCAATGTGCATCATACACTGATTTGAAGTTTCTTCAATAATCTTTTCTATCTTTGTAGAAGTTTTTTTTTTCCTGTGTTGGGAGGAAACTTTGACTTAATGTCACTTCCTCACCAGTGTGTCTTCTTCCCTCCCATTCCTAAAGCTCTTTCTGGGTTCTTATTTTGTGTCAAATATCTCTTTGTACCTTGTCAGGAAACCAAATCCTCTTCCCTATTTCATCAGTTACTGCTCCAATAATGCACAGGTAATGTTACTATAGGCATGTCACTATAAAGGAAGAAACAAAACACAACACTACAGTCAACTGAAAATGTGAGTCTGACAGTACATGGAAAGACAAACACTGTGTGAACCAACGTTTCTAGATTCTGGACATCTACAACTAGGGTTTACAGAGCTGTTTTGAAAATGTCACAGAGCAAAAGAGATAGGCAGCAGGCTCACAGCCAAATTGAATTTATTCAAGCTAAATTCAAAGAGGTGACCAACTACCAACATGCAGACAGAATTATGTGATAGAGGCCCAGTTTTTTTGTTTTTTTGTTTTCAAGCAGGTTCTACCTTTTATAATTATAAGATCTTGGGATTTTTGGAGGGGTAGGAGAGTTTGGAGAAATGGGGAAGTGTGGGGGGGGGGGACTAAAACAGTTGTTCCTGGGCATTTGCAAACTTAAGTTTTGCCGCATGGTTCGCTGGAAAGAAACACAAGAAGGCTAGATGGGTCTTATTGGAATGCAGCATAAAAGTTCCTGAGGAAACTTCATTTGTTCACCGCTTTGCGGGAGCCAAATGGATGCCTAAGCAAATGCAAAGGCTAGACTGGTCTTACTGAAATGCAGTGCAGAGGTCATGGAGAAGGCCACAGTTGGAGAATGCATTTTGGAATTCTAATGATTGCAGGAGCCACATTTGTGTCCTTGTCCCATCAAGACTGCTGTTAAGAGCAAACTGGTAGTATACACACAGAGATGCTGGTGGGGTTTGTTTTGTTTTCTTGGTTTTGTATTTTGTTCCACAGACGGAGATCAAGTCAATTGGAATGTTGTTCAGTAGGAACAGGAATAGCAAAAACAAGAAGGATGAAACAGGAGACAGGTATATTTATGATATATATCCATATAATGGAATTATACTATTCAGCCGGTAAAATGAGTAAGTTATGAATACATACCGTAACAGGGATTATGTCCACAATTATTCTGAAACAAATGTGAAAAACACATTCATATAATCTGATTCCATCTATGTAAATTTCCAGAAGCTGCAAACTAATATCCTGTGCCGGGTATCTCCTGCCTACTGGAATGAAGTAGGGAGAGGTAGCAAGAAGCAATAGGGAGGAAAGGGGTCACCAAATTGCAACTGTGTCATCACCAGGGTCTGTATGTCATGAAACACAGCACATACGTTAATTCTGTGGATTTTACTGCATAAAAATTTTATTAACTTAAACCTTTAAATATTTTTAAAATCTAGTTCCCTGCAGAAACATATTCACTAAACACAACATTTCTGCATTACTTTCTGTATAAAAGGATAACATCAAAAATTAAGTTTACCAAAAAAAACAGGTATGTATTATGGGGTTAGTTTCTCCTACTCTGCATTTTCCAGTAAAAAAATACTGTTATATATTGCAAATACTTGCTGGCTGGTAGGTAATATATGTTTAACTCTATTTCTACAAGGTGAAATAATCATTCCTACCTCCTAATTTTTTTCAAAATTTCAAGATTTTCTTCATTAATTTTTAATGAGCACATGGTATTCACCCTATCTGCTGATGATGTAAAGGGAAGCTGCATACCTCATACTATCCATTTCTTTGTCCTCACTGAGGAGAATTCCTTTTGAAATACTGTAAACAAACTGAAGAATTTCACAAAACCTTTCAAAGTTACTGAATTTTAAAATGAGATACACCAAACAGGAAAAATGAATATCCTTCTATCATTCCCGCATTCATCTTGTTCTAGCTAAATCTGGCTCTCACCCAAGGATGCTGCTTCTTTGGAATGTTACTCAAGCACTGACTACTCTTGCAAAAATCTACACCGGTGATCTTCACACGCTCCATTGCCACTGTCATAGCATTCTTTACCTGTCATGGCTTACAACCCTGGTTATGAATTCACTGCCTCAGAAACTATACCCAGTTCACCAACCAAACCCAATCCTCATTGTAGTTATCCAGAGGCTCCTAGAACAACACTCCTCCATTTATCAAATGATCCAAACTTGATTGTCCTCCTACCCCTTCTTGCTAACCATTATACGTTTTCATAATAAGCTAGTATCACTACCTGACATACATTGAATAAGTTTTACATCCATCATTAAGAATTAATATTTCCTGGTACAATGAGTTTCTTCATTTTAAGATATTTTGTTCATTTTCTATCATTTCCATATCTCCAGCAAACAGAAAAGTCCCTAGTACAAAGAGGCACTTAAACAAAATTTCGGGTTTTTTTTTTTTTAATTTTTATTTATTTTTTTATTGGAAAGGTGGATAGACAGAGAAGAGGAAAGACAGAGAGCAAGATCTTCCGTCCAATGGTTCACTCCCGAAGCGGCCGCAATGGCTGGAGCTGAGCCAATCTGAAACCAAGAGCCAGGAGCTTTCTGGGTCTCCCACACGGGTGCAGGGTCCCAAGGCTTTGGGCCATCCTCGGCTGCTTACCCAGGCCACAGCAGGGAGCTGGATGGGAAGTGCAGCAACTGGGATTAGAACCAGCACCAATATGGGATCCAGGCGTGTGCAAGGCTATGACTTTAACTGCTAAGCTATCATGCTGGGCCCACCCTCAGGGATTTCTTAAAGGAGTAACTCCCAGAAGGAGATCTTATCTAGGTAATAAAAAAAAAAGTCCTGGTTTGAAATAAATAGATTTTGGGAGAGGATCAGTATATATCTCAGCAACTTAGGCCTCGGCCACGCAAATGGAGTTCCAAGTTCCTGGTTTCAGCTAGACTCAGTTCTGAGTGTTGTTACCATTTGGGAAGTCAAACCCAAATGCTTGTAAGATTGACTGAACTATCTATGTATCCTTCCAAATATATATCTGTCACCTATGTATGCATCTGTTTATTTCTCCTGTTAGATGGTTGTCTCTTTGCCCTCCAAATTAAGAAAAAACAAGGAACAAAAAACAAATAAAAAATACCAATATTCAGCAACAATAGCAACAACAACAACAAAAACCCCTAAAATTCCAATCCCCTTGTGAAATAGTCTTACTTAGATAAAGGGTCTCCCAGATGTAATCAACTGAAAATAAGGTCATATTAAATAAGGGTGATTTAGGTACATTAGGTAGTATTGTCGCAAAAAAAAAGGAGAGAGAAATGTGTACAAAGATACACACATACACAAGTATGTATTTTAAGAATGTAATTTAAGGTCCAGCATGGTAGCCTAGCAGCTAATGTCATAGCCTTGCAATTACCAGGATCCCCTCTGGGAGCTGGTTCATGTCCCTGGAAGTCCCACTTCCCATCCAGCTCTCTGCTTGTGGCCTGGGAAGGCAGTCGATGACGGACCAAAGCCTTGGTATCCTGCACCTGCGTGGGAGAGCTGGAAGAGGCTCCTGGCTCCTGGCTTCCGTTCGGTTCAGCTCTGGCCTTTGTGGGCACTTAGGAAGTAAATCAATAGATCATTCTTTCTGCCTCTCCTTCTCACTGTAAATATTACTTTCCAGTAAAAATAAAATAAGTCTTTTTATAAAAATAAGAATTTAATGTAGTGAAAAATTAAATCATACCTCTACAAAAGCAGGACCACAATGGATTACATCTTAATAACCAGAGGTAGAGAAAGGTGAGAATGGACACTCGTTGTGAAGTCTACTGAGCAAATGCCCTGCTGCCATCCTGTTATGGGACTGCTGGCCTCCAGGACCCTAAGAAACAACATATGTGAAGCAACTCACTGTGTGCTAAACACAAAAGCTACAGGACGAGAACAAAAGCTGCCATGATGCAAACTTAAAAGAATTAAGGAAAAAAGACCTTTGTGGGGATAAATGTGACTCCAATATTTGCCCAAATTAGAGCTCCACTACAACTACATGTTTTCTCACTCTAGTTTCATCAAGTAATAAGTGGGTCCTGTCCACCCCGCCTTCACCCTCCCAAGAGTGGATACTCCTGGCTATAAGGCACTCCGTGGAGAAGCCTTACACCACAAAGTGTTTCTTGGCATGTCTAGTGGAGCCACCACAGCTCTGGATATGCCCTGAGCCCACTTCTTTTCTTTCTGGGTACTCTTTTCTCTTTTAACCTGGTTCTCTACTTCTGGGACATAATTTGGGTGCTCAAATAAAGCTGAGACTTTTAGAAAGCATGTTGGAAGGGCCCGAGGAGTCATTGCTCATGGCTGCCTATTTTGCTTCTTAATCTGTAGTCTGGTTTCCTTTGGTTGGGGAATCTTCCATTTTCCATTGTCCTTGCAGTGGATGATGGGAGCAGATGTGGGATCCCAGAATGCTTCCATGAAATGTAGCATCTCAATTTGGTTCTTAATAACCTTTCCCTCCGCAGTGAAGCGTCCCCTTTCCCGGTATACAGAGGGCTCGGTGTATTGCAGGGTACAAAGGCACTCATTGAGTCTGAACAAATGTTTACTTCCTCAAGGTGCACAACTCCAGGGCCCTGATTAGGGACAACAACTCTGCCCAAGGGGCTGATCAGCCACTGAAAGGGCTTCTACTCCCTTTTCTACAACCACATAATGTGTCAGATGCTTTATACCCAGCAGGAAGCTTTTTCTGTCAGTGTAGAGGAATTGGTCCGGGAAAGCCGAAGGCTGCTCCGTGAGCTCTAGACTGCTTAAGTAAGTTTCATGGATCTTCCCCATGCAGTTAGGCAGCGTAACCACAAGCAGCAACTTTTCAAGGGTGACTCTTCATCCTGTTCTCCCTTTGTCTTTATGTAGTTTTATTTCTCGTTCAACCTCACATTATTCTTGTAAGAATTCAATGAGGATGCATTTGTGTGAACAACTTATAAATATCATTGCTATATTATAAGCATTTGCAGTAATGGCTGTCCATATCATTTATGTTATCAGTCTGTCCTAGATCGTTGTATATCCTTAGGCACGTCCCTTATAAAGATTGTCCCTTTACATCTATGAATATTGTAAATTACCTTTCAGTTCCACCTTTGGAAAAAAAATGTATTGCTTATTTGAAAGGCAGAGGAAAACAAAGTGAGACAGAAATTCCTCTTCTGCTTATTTCTTTCCAAAATTACTGCAACAAAGCAGGATCTTGGAGTCTCATCCAGATTTCACACAGGGCTGCACAGAATGAAGTCCTTGAGCTACCACATGTAGCCCCACAAAATGTGCATTAGCAAGGAGCTGGACTCTAGTACATCCACGGATCGAAGTCAGCCGTGTTGGCAATGGATAAGGGCATCTCAAGTGACATCTTAAGTGGCACGCTGAATATTTGCCTCTCGGTCCCAACTTTTAAATATTGGACCTAACTACCATAAAACCCCACATTAAAGCATATTACTTTTACCTGGCACTGTGACACAGCACTCCATATGGGGACAGTTTCATGTCCCAGCTGCTCCACTTGCCATCTGTCTTCCCTGCATGTCAGCCAGGGAAAGCGACAGAGGATGGTTCAAGACTTGGCTCAAGATATTGGACACCCAGAGAAAGCTCGTGGCTACAGTTCAGCTCAGTTCTGGCCATTGCGACCATTAGGGGAGTGAACCAGCAGAGAGAAGACAAAAAAGTATAATAAATAAAAAAATAAAAAACAAAAGAAAATAAGACAAAAAACACAAACCTTACTATTCCATGAGTTTTAGTTTGTTCACAGGGTTGTTCAGTCATAACAGTTTCCTTACTCCTGGACATGTTTATTATCTCAATAAAGACTCCCTCATTCATTAGTAGCTATTCTCCAGCCCCTGCCCCACATCCCGCAAATCTGATGAAGTGCTGTGCATTTTTCTGTAAATATTCCTCTAATGAATCTTTTCTATAATGGTAGCCATATAGAATATAGTCTTTTCACTTCTGTCTTCTTTTATTTAAGCATGTTTTCAAGATGGAATAGTGTGGCATATAAAAGCATTTCATTTCTTTCAATCACTGAATATTATTTCACTGTACACATACATCATATTTTGTTTGTATATACATATGACCAGGTTCTGTGAGTTAGTCCCACTTTTGACTATTATGTTAGTATTCCTATGAATATTCAGGTAGAAGCTTTTTAAAATGCACATATTTCTAAATTCTATGAAATATATGCACCTAGGTGAAACAGCTGCTCTTTTGGTAACTTCATGTCTAACATTTGGAGAAATTACCATGAAATAAACAGAAACCTCAGGGAAAATGGTGCCTTTGAAGTCGTATGACTAAACTCATACCGGAAGGATTGGCAATGTGATATTTTAAATTCATGTAAAGTTTTCACATATCCTCATTAAGAACTTTTAAAATTCTGCTTTTTTGTGATATAGTAACTCATTGTAGTTCTCATATGTATCTCCAAAAAAGGAATGGATTTGAAAGAGTTTTCATTCACTATCTAATTATTTTCTATAGAACTGTCTTTCTTTTTATCTTTTTTAAAAAGATTTTATTTTTTAAATTTTATTGGAGAGGCAGATTTTTCTAGGAAGAAGGAGAGACAGGGAGAAAGATCTTACATCTTCTGATTCACTGTCCAAATGGCAGCCAAATGGCCAGAACTCAGTTGATCTGAAGCTGGGAACCAGGAGATGTTTCCAGTTTTCCCACATGGGTGCAGGATCCCAAGGACTTGGGTCATCCCCCACTGCTTTCCCATGCCATAAGCAGGGAGCTGGATGGAAAGTGAAGCAGCTGGAATATGAACCATGCTCATTAGGAATGTCAGTACCACAGGGTGGAAGAATAGACTGGTGCGCCACCACATTGGTGCCCTTCTGCTCTTTTTGGACAATAAAATTAACTTCCCTATTATAGCATTGAATTGAGGGTGTAATTAATATGATATGGATAATAGGTCATAATCAGATGTATAATTTGCAATTTGTTTTTTCTCCATTGCTTTTACTTACATTTTTGACCCATATGCTTTGTAGAATATATATATTTTTCCTTTTTGATGAAGGCTAATTCACGTATTTTTCCCTTTGGTTACTATTGGTCAGGTGTCATAACATGAACTCATCACCCATTCCAAAAGTGAAAAATTTACTCTTTTCACTTTCAGTCTCTTTTGTTGGTCTTTTTCTATTTATTGTCTTAATTTTGGAGATTCCATGAATTCAGTTCCAGGAGACTTCCACTTTTCTATAGCTATACTCACTTCCAGAATTAATTAACTCAGGTTATTGTAATAATATAGGGGAAAACTGTAGGGAGAGGGGGATTAAGGATGGTGGGAGGGGAAATGTCTTAGCTTGTGGAACAGTATCATGAAAAATAAAAATTAGGCCACGATACTATAGGCTAGTGGCTAAGTTCTCAACTTGCAAGCACCAGGATCCGATATGGGCGCTGGCTCATGTCCTGGCTTTTCCATTTCCCATCCAGCTCCCTTCCTGTGGCCTGGGAAAGCAGTCGAGGACAGCCCAAAGCCTTGGGAACCTGCACCCACATGGGAGACCTCGAATAAGCTCCTGGTTTCTTGCTCTTGGAGTCAGATGGGCTCAGCTTCTGCCATTGTGGTCACTAGAGAAGTTAATCAGCAGATGGAAGATATTTTTTTCTGTGCCTTTCTCTCTGTGTATCTGCCTTCCCAATAAAAGTAAATGAATCTTTTCTAAAAAATAAAATAAATATTTTTAAAAAGATCAGCACTCCATTAAGGTAACATCCTTCTGTCTCTCATTTAGTCCTTAAAAATTGACCCTGAGTCACTATGCTTCAGGCTCAACACCTCCTTTATGTTCCTAGAATTGACTGGCCACTCTGTGGCCTCAGGGTATTATCAGAGGGTGCTGCTTTGTCTTGCTTATCTGTGTTAACTCATATGAGTCCTATGTCATAGTTTTCATCTGCTCTATTTGTCCAGAAATCAACTTGTCATGAAAGCCTTCATTGCTTATCTCAATTTTACAACCAATCCTAACACCAAAATTCCACGTCCCCCTTTAACCTGGTTGTTAGAAGACCACAGCAACCTCCTGCCCAGGACGCATCTGATCGGACTGCATAGGTACCTGGTCAAGAGAAATGTTACAGTGAGGACGGTCAGTTTAGCAAGTGTTCAGAAGTAAACAGGCAGAGCTGCCGGCTTCAATTTAAGACCAGTTAACAAAAATGTGTCCGTGTCAGCAGAGGTTTAACGCCTTGGGTATAAAACTACTGAGACCAGAGTTGCCGTTCAATAATGTTCCTTTAATCACACACTTAACTTCATAATAGCAAATCAAACAAAATCTAATAATCCTTGTACCAAAGGCCTCGTGAGCCTCTTGTCCCCAAAGAGGAGGAACTTCTTCTTGGGACAGTACATGCTTACCAGGGGGTCGCTTGGCAGAGCAACAGTGCCCAGCGCTGACTTCTAGGGCACAGTCCGTTGAGGCTGGTCATCTCGCCACCTGGAACAGGGCTCTCACCTCGGCTAGTGTTCTGAGGACGAGAGACATAGTCTCATTCTCTAAAAAGAGAGTAATTGTGATTCCAATGGATTAGCACTTTTTATGGGTTTTTCTGGCACAATGCTCAGTTAAGGTGTATCCTGGTTTGCATTGGTTGGCTCTGCTTTGTGCCTGCCTAGCGTGTACCCTATCTCCAGTACACACACTACCTTCTGTATTTCCTGGTATTCACACACTTCTCTGCATCCTAGCACTCACACACTTACTTCTCTATTATTTTTATATGCCTATTTCTGGGCTTTAATACTGCTCCTTACAGCCCCCTTCAAGGCATCTCAGAAATGTGATTCATTATCTAAGTAACTAGTTGCTAATCAAGCTTAACATTTGTTTGACATACTTTCCTGTACACATCAGAACTCCCTGCTTCACTAAGTTTAAGCTTCTCTACCCAATACCTTCTTCTCATAAAGCTGCACATTTTTCATGACTGATTAGCTTTTTGTATTCCCTGTTACCTTAGTATACAAGGTATACTGAGACAAGTATTCTGGGTTGTTCTGCATAATAATGACATACAATCAGCATCAATAAATATCAGTTGAATGAATAACAAATAGAACTGTATACCTAGCATATTGAAAACAACTGAGTATCTGGCTCAGGGACAGAAGAATCTATTTAAAATTTAAAAGCTTAAACATCAAGTCAATATGGTGGCATAGCAACTTAAGTTGCCACTTTCTGTAACTCTGGCATACTATATCGGCGCTGATATAAGTCCTGGTTATTCCACTTATGGCTCATCTTCCTACTAAAGTGCCTGTGAAAGCAGTGCAACATAGCCCAGTCACTCGGAGCGATGTTGCCAACATTGGAGACCCAGTTCCTGACTTCAACCTAGCACAGCCTTCTGGATAGAAAACCAACACTCCAGAACTCTGCTTTTCAAATAAACAAATAAATATTTTTAAAAAGCTCCAATTTTACCAATCCAAATTTCAAATTAGTAGAACACATAAACATTTCTATAACATTTATCCAAATATATTCTATGTCATTTTCTTTAAAAAATGTAAAATTTGAGTCCCATTGAGAATTGATATATGAAAATGATCTGCAGCATTGTTAAACAAAGAAAAATGTGAGTGAAAAAATTGAGCTTATTCCTGTGTAAACAAAAATAAGGTGGAAAAAGCCTTCAATGTGTGTCTTTGTATGTGTGCAACACAGATGTACCCAGCTATGTGAGCAAGGACAACAGTGGGGAGGGATGAGCAAGTGCGTTTGCAACAGTTAAGGAAGGATACGCAGGTTCTCTGTTAATTTTTCTTTATAAATTTGTACCTGAAATATATTTGCAGTGCATTTTAGAGAAAGTCTTAACACTTTTTTTGGTAAAACAAATTTGATTCTTCCCACTTACCTCTTCTGTATCATTAAACAATGCCTTCAGTTCTCAAACTTCTCAGTCTGTAAGAAAGTAATAGCTCTTGCCATGATGCCAGCTGTGATTATTATTAATTTTTCTGAGCTTACCACTGACGTTTTAGGCAGGCACTACTCAAAAAGTTTTTTCTTGGTTGTACTAATTTAATCTGCATAATGAACACATGACAGACAATATTAATTCTGCCTGAAAGGTCTGTCACCAGGATTTAATGAGCCAACACACATGAAAATACTGCTATAAATTGCACAAGCTGACAACAGAAGCAATTGCATCATTTTGACATGTAGTCATGCATCTTAGAAAACAAATTTATTGAAAAATGTCTATTGAGCTGAGATCTTGTGAATATAATGACTCTCATCAAGATTGTGTTTAATGTTGCACTTAAGCACTACTATCATATCTGTTTTCCAAAATAGTAGCCACTAGCCACAGAGTGGAAGTCAGTATGGAGATTACCTAAGGAACTGAAAGTAAACCTGCTGTATGACCCAGCTATTCCACTCCCAAAAATATAACAAAAGGAAATAAAATCCTGAATATGAGAAAAGGATCTGTAATTCTGTATTTATAACAGCACATTCCACAATAGAAAAAAACGTGGAAACAACCTGGATGCCTGTCAAATGAGGAATGGATAAAAGAAACTGTTGTATATCTACTCCATGGAATATTACTTAGCCACTAAAAAGAATGAAATTCTACCATTTGCAACCAAATGGTCCCAATTAGAGATTATTAGGCTCACTGAAATAAGTCAATCCCAAAAGGACAAATACCATACATTCTCTCTGATATAATGCAACCTTGATGCAAACTCTAAGATCTAAAGGTCTTTCAATACTGATTTTGTTGCAACTCGTGGGTTTTGATATTGTTGCTTTTATCTTGATTTCATCAAAATAGTTTCTTTTTCTTTTATTAAATTCCTCACTAACTCATAGATAACACAGTAACATCAGTTTCTGCAAGAAGGTTTTTTTGTTTTTTGCCTTCTTTTTCATTTTTTCATTGACACATAAGTTCTTCAGTAGCATATTATTGAACTCCATGGTATTGTAAACTTTTTTAAGTTTATCCCTGTTGTTGATTTTGTTTTATAGCTTTCATTTAAGGGAATGTGGAGCACTGTATAATAGAGACTATAAGCAAATATTCAGATATCATAATGCAGTATGAGTCTCTACTTCCAGACTAAAGATAGAAACCCAATGAAACTGTTCAATATATCTTGACAATAGGTTGCTGGACTGTCTGCCGTTGTCTGTATCTGCATTGTCAAGATACACTTAGATAATAGAGTGATGGACTTATGATTGCTTGTGGAGGCCTATACTATTGTAATGATATGGGGAAATCAGTTGGTGGCAGACAATTTTTGGCAGGGGTAAGGGAAGTCCCAGAGGCTATGGAATTGTACCACAAGATTAAAAATAAAATGAGAGAGGGAAATAAAGAGAAAAAATAAAATAAAATAAAATAAAATAAAATAAACAAAATAAAATAAAATATCTAATCCTCAACCTGTTGTGCAGGCATTTCATATTGGTGTAGGTTCATGTCCCAGTGGCTCTGCTTCCAATGCAGCTCCTTAATTATGACATGGGAAAGTCACAGAGGATTGGTCAAAACCTATGGACCTGCACCCATATCTGAATACAGAAAGACACTCCAAGGTACTTATTTCAGATTTGTCCAAATCCGGCTTTGTGACCATTTGCAGAGTAAACCACAGGATGGAAGATCTCTCTCAATGATTTTCCTTCTCTCTGTGAATCACTCACTCAAAAAATAAACAAATAAAAACAGAAAAAGGTAATAATAAAAAATTCTAAAAGTCAATACAGGAATACATTGTCAATTCTAAACCAAATATATTTTATCCAGATATTGCACAATAATGTTAACAGATACAAAGATGTTGATACAACTCAGAAAATTAAAACAACTGTTAGTAAGCCTTGTGAAAAAGAATATTTGTTGCCAAAACAGCATATTTCATTGTACAAGTTCAGCTAAAACATTCCTGAGACCTTTGAATCTCAAGCATAGACAATCAAAAGCTTTTTTTCTGGCAGGATTCACGGGAGAACATGGTGGTACTAAAACGGACTCAGTGTACAGCTGGAACATGGATATCCTCTCAACCCAGCAGAAGGTAAAGACTGCAGTCACCCGAGGAAAACCCTGTGCTCATGCATATCTGTCTCCTAAACCACCTCAAAGAAGGCATTCTTATTTCCATGCTACAAGCCGGGGTGGTAATCTCACACCTGGAACTTCTGCTTTTTGTCATCACTTCTCCCTGCAGGGATACTTTTTGTGGAGTGAGACCTGGAGAGCCCCATTGCGGGGACTTGCTGACATTGATTCTCCTTATTATTCTCACTATGATTCTTTCAAGTGACAAAATGTTAGGCATGGAAAAACTAGAGTTTATAGCAGTTGCTCCTACATGGATTAGGCAAGAGATCTCATTTTGTGAGATGCTGCAACGTCCTATATGTTGCTGGTTTGTACTAAAACAAAGCAGCACACACGCAGAGGGAGGTGCATACAGACTGCTGAGCTGTAAGTAGGCTCAGTACCGTGGTTACTCAACGTCAATGTCAGCTTCAGGGCGTTACGATGAATGCATTACATCACGTCAGGGGGCAGCATTCGAGTGGTGAGGAAGGGGACTTGGAACACAATTCCACATCTTGCGTGGTTAAAGCACTTCCAGATAAATACCTGTTAGAAATGCAATGAAAACAGAGGCTGACACGGAAGTTGCATTTTGCAAACAGCGGGGGAGGAGCCATTTCTGCTAGTGCTCTGGGCTGGGCGGAAGTGACATCAGAATGCCAGAACAGTTGTCATAGCTTGGAACCTGAGATACCCCGCAGAGAGTAGGTTTTGGAGGCAGTACGGCGAGGCTGAGCTGGTGGTGACTGCGGAGGTGTGTTGAGGGCATTGGCGGCGGCGGTGGTGGCAGGAACATCATCACCCAAACTTGTGAAGTACCTTTCCAGCCCGCGACTTCACCTGCAAAGTTACATAGAGCAGCAGCAGCACAGGCCGAGAACTAGGCTGGGCTCGCAAAGCCGTGTGTCACCATAAACGGCCTGGCCCCAAGAGACCCTGCTGCTCTGACTCGGTCCTGCCTGCATCACTGGGAAAGGCTCTCTGCCTTCCTCTGTATTCTGTAGGCCTGCTTCCAAGCGTAGCCCAGGGGAGGAGCCCCTGTGCAGTCAGTGTCTCCTCAAGCTTGTCGAATTTCCACTAATGACAGCACTTTCTAACGCAATGGCGAGTACCAGCGATGCCTTGAACGAATTCATCGTGGGAGGGAAGTACAAACTGGTCAGAAAGATAGGTTCTGGCACCTTTGGAAGCATATATCTGTCTGTTGATGTCAGGACTGGGGAGCAAGTGGCAGTCAAATTAGAATCGCAAACTATCAGATACCCTCGACTGTTATACGAGAGCAGGTGCTACACAATTCTGCAGGGCGGTGTCGGTATTCCCCGCTTGAGATGGTACGGGCAAGACAAAGGCTATAATGCACTGGCCATGGATCTTTTGGGACCCAACCTGGAAGTCCTCTTCCGCTATTGTTCACGGACTTTCACTATGAAAACGGTTCTAATGCTAGCTGATCAGATGATTAAAATAATTGAATATGTGCACACTAACGACATTATCCACAGGGACATTAAACCACACAACTTCCTGATTGGCCGCGGACGTCACTGTAATAAGGTTTTCCTGGTAGATTTTGGTATAGCAAAAAAGTACACGTATGGTCCCTCAGGTAAACACATTCCTTTCAATCAACATAAAAATCCCTCGGGCACTCCTCTCTATGCCAGCCTCAATGCCCATCTTGGGTTTGAGCAGAGTCGCCGAGATGACCTGGAGGCGATAGGGTATGTCTTGATGTATTTCGCTAGAGGTGGCCTGCCATGGCAAGGCCTACCTGGTAACACAAAGAAACAACGTCGTGAGAAGATAACCGAGACGAAGCTGTCCAC
This sequence comes from Ochotona curzoniae, assembly GCF_017591425.1. Taxonomy (NCBI): domain Eukaryota; kingdom Metazoa; phylum Chordata; class Mammalia; order Lagomorpha; family Ochotonidae; genus Ochotona; species Ochotona curzoniae. Next base: position 4,777,865 of record NW_024467087.1, read on the forward strand.
CCCTGTGGAAGTTTTATGTGAGGGCTTTCCCACCGAGTTCACCACTTACTTAAACTATTGCCGTGCTCTGCAGTTTGAAGAAACTCCGGATTACATGTACCTGAGGAGGCTCTTCCACAATCTTTTCCGGAGTCTGAATGACCCTCCTGACTACACCTTTGACTGGGCGACAGTAAACACAAACTCGGCACAACCAGCTACAGCTGTCACCAGACAGGTTCAGGAAGACCATCTTCCCGCTCACTCCCAAGGATAAATTGTGGAGCAACACTGGCTAGGAGCAAGAATCTAGAAGTTTTCTTCCACTGTATAGTAATCTATGGCTGTCCAGAGGGATTTGCTCGGCCTTTGATGCTAATCTCATTAAACACTTTGTCTGAAAAGCCTTGGTACTACTTTTTCTGACTTGTAGTCACTGTTATTGTGAATGTTCACTGAAATACAGAAACATAGGCTCAGGCGTGTTGCATTCTCTTAGGTAGAAAAGCAAGGGCTTGACATACACAAATTGGAGGAATGGCCCTGATGCCCGTTTTTGGTAGGCTCTTTTACTGGACTGGACTGGACTGCTTTGATGTCACATTTCACAAGAGTGCACACAAATTTTCAGCCACAGTAGTGGTGATGGTAAACTCACACAATTTTGCATTCTCAGGTTATGCCCTACTTCACAGTTAACAGTTTGCACACTTTAGCATTCATGAAATGATTGGTCTCTTGTTTGAACTTCGGTTGATTGATCAAGTGGCAAATAAAGCTGCGAGTGTTTGAGCACATGAGGGTGTACCCGCTTACCTATGCTGGAACTAGCAGCTTCTCACATGAAACCTTTAGTTAAACATTTCTTACACCTCAGCTTAGCAAGCAATGGATCCTCCAAATGTTATGAATGCAACATTTTATTACAGTAAAACCCTGGAACAGCTCATCTGTTCTCATCCATATAGACTGGCCGAGTTAGAATGTCTGATAAATGAAATAATTCAGTATGTCTTCTTTGATTTCTGACTTGTGTGGCCATTTGGGGGACAGAATTCTTGCATCAGATATACCCTCAGCACTTTGATTTTTGTATACACTAGTCAGCTTTTCCAACCACTACAAAAGCAACGGAAATAACCCTGATTACAATGACTGAATTTGTGTAGGTAGTGCTAAAATTGGTTGGCAATGCTTATAATCAATAAAATACAGTACTCAAAACTTTTGCATTCCAAGTTAGAGTCTTTTATTTCATTTTCCAAATAACTGTAAAGGTTCTTCATGAATGCAATTGTAGCTTATGCACAGAATGAAACTCTAATTTGTGTGCTGAAATTGAAACATTTATTCACATCACCTGATGGATGAAGCTTAGAGGTATGAAAAGAATGTTTTCGATGATCTGTGAAAATTAATACATGAAGTAAAAAAAGAGAAAAAAAGAGAAATCACTATTTATATTTATATTTCAAAGATATAAAACTTAAATGCTTACCTAAAATTTTGCATTGAGGGAATGTGTCTTTATTTTAAAAAATAATTGTAATTATTGGAAAGGTAAATTTCAGAGGGAAGGAGAGACAGAAATTGCTCTTCCATCCAAAAATAGCTACAACACCTGGACTGAGCTGATCCAAAACCACCAGCCAGGAGCTGGGATCCTTCTGGGTCTCCCACTGTGTTCCCAGGCCATTGGCAGGGAAGTGAATTGGAGGAAGTACGGCCTGAACAAAAAGTGAGGCTCACTTGGAGTGCCTGCCAATGCAGACAGGGGCTTAGCCAGATGAGCTGGACCACATTACACACTGAAGTGAGATAATCCTATTTCCTACAAGTGTAGTATCAAACATGCTGCAAAAATAAAGACACATGACACAAACCAGCCTTGGGATCCTGCACCTGCATGGGAGACCCAGAAAAGGCTCCTGGCTCTTGGATTCAGGTCTACACAGCTCTGGTCTTTGTGGCTACCTGGGGAGTGAACCAGCAGACATAATATCTTTCTCTCTGCATGCCTTGCATATTGGTCGTTACGATAAGAAACATTCTTTTTTAAAAAAGATTTACTTATTATTATTTTTTGCTACAAAGTCAGATATACAGAGAAGAGGAGAGACAGAGAAGAAGATCTTCTGACCAATGATTCACTCCCTCAGTGAGCGCAATGGACGATGCTATGCCGATCCGAAGCCAGGAGCCTCTTCCGGGTCTCCCACACGGATGCAGGGTCCCAAAGCTTTGGGCTTTCCTCGACTGCTTTCCTGGGTCACAGGCAGGGAGCTGGAAGGGAAACGGGGCTGCTGGGATTAGAACCGGCATCCATATGGGATCCTGGTTCGTTCAAGGTGAGGACTTAAGCCAGTAGGCCACGCCGCCAGGCCCAAGATAAGAAAAATTTTATTAAAAATTATTTTAAAAGACATTCAATGAAATGCAGAATTTGATACGAAACATATGTGACCATAATGAATGATTGCATGTAACATATTGCCATTGGAGACCAAAGCAAAGGGCGGCTTGAATTCATTGGGCCTTTTCTCAAATTACTGTTCATTTAAAACTTCTTCATGTGGAAACGGTTGAGAACAGACATGAGGAAATACAAGCGGGCTGTTGGAACAGACCGCCCGGAGCCCTTACCCACAGTGCTCAGCGCGGGGCATCAGGGCCTTCTGACATCCGGGACTTGGAGCCTTGGCTGGCAGCAGCCTCAATGATGGCGGCTGAGGCTGACTGACAGGAATTGTGTGAGGCCCAAGATCAGACCAGTTCCCATCGGGCGGTGTTGGCGGCCCTGTGGTCTAACTGGCTCCGCACCCTTTGCCCAGGGTATCTCCACGGAGGAGAGGCAGCACAGCTGCCCAGAAACCAGTGGCACAGCCGCCAAACCGCCCCTTCAGCCTCGGCCGTCTGCCCACCGGGCCAAGGAAAGCACTGTGAGCCTTGGTGGCCGGGCTAGTCAGCGCCATCTGGGCACTGAGCCAGCGAGAAAGGCGTCGTTCTCCACTGGCCTCTGTCTGCCTTCCGCCTCAGCCTCGCCTCTGCCTGGGCACCCCTGGTGCCCATGAGCCTCCCCTCTGTGCCCTGAGCTCTGTTGCCATCAGCCCGTCACAATGGCCAGCAGCAGCAGCAGCAGCAGCAACAATATGAGAGGACTCATTGTGGGAAGAAGGTACCAACTGGTAAGGAAGATCGGGTCAGGCTCCTTCGGGGACATTTATCTGTCGGTTGACATCACTAACGGCCAGGAAGTGGCGGTCAAGTTAGAATCCAGGAGGGCCAAGCAGCCCATCCTGCAGTTCGAGAGCAGGTGCTACAGGATTCTGGAGGGTGGAGTGGGCATCCCCCGCGTAAGGTGGTGTGGTCTGGAAAAAGGCTACAATGCCCTGGTCATGGACCTGCTGGGACCCAGCCTGGAAGACCGCTTCAATTTCTGCTCGCGGAAGTTCACCATGAAAACCGTACTTTTGCTGGCTGACCAGATGATCAGCAGAATTGAATACGTGCACAGCAAGGATTTTATACACCGAGACATCAAGCCACAGAACTTCCTCTTAGGCAGCGGACGTCAGAAGAACAAGCTCTTCCTGATTGACTTTGGATTGGCCAAAAGGTACCGCTCCAGCCGCACAGGGCAACACATTCCCTATAGAGAATACGCGTCCCTCACCGGCACTCCCCGATATGCCAGCATCAATGCCCATCTTGGTATTGAGCAGAGTCGCCGAGATGACCTGGAGTCCTTAGGATACGTCTTGATGTATTTCAACACCAGCAAGCTGCCGTGGCAGGCCCTGAAAGGTCCCACAAAGAAACAGCGCAGCGAAATGCTCACTGAAGTGAAGATGAACACTCCTGTGGACGTGTTATGCAAGGGCTTTCCCGCAGAGTTCGCCACTTACTTGAAATACTGTCGGGAGCTGACCTTTGACGAAACTCCAGACTACACCTATCTCAAGCAGCTCTTCCGCAACCTTTTAGAGACCCTGGGTGACCCAAGTGACTGCACATTTGACTGGACAGTGTTGGAGCAGAGAGCAGCCCAGCAGGCAGGTTCTTGTGCTGGGCAGGGTCAACAGTCACAGCCACCCCCCGATTTTCAAGCATGACCTGTGTGTCCGAAGGAGCAGAGCAGGTGGCAGGAGCAGCATTGGAGTCCCTCCAAAACTAGCCTTTTCAGGGCATATGTACACATTCACCTGTGCTTGGGGCAGCACTTACTGGTGTTAAAAGCTTAACTTCATTGCAAACTGGCTCTGCAGTATTGGTGCTTTTGTGTTGGGAGTTGTAATCTCTGCTTTGTGAATCTCAACTGAAAGAGTGAGTAGTGTGGCATACGATTTTCTCTTCTGTTTACCAAGTTGGAGAGTTAGCTAAGTGCTCAACATAGGCAAATGGGTTAGAAATTTTGATGTACCTTTTTTTGTAAGCTCTAAAGCTCTTTTATTCTGAAGTACACTGCTTTGAAGTCTCATTTTGCAAGGAAGGAATGGAGCATCTGCAGCCACAGCTGTAGAGATTGTAAATGTACACCGTTGTGCATTCTTAGCGATGTTCCTCTACCTTAGGAGTTCCCAAGTTGTTCACTGAAACCATTCTTAACCTGCTCAGCTTCTGGGTTGGAAGGCTGATGACAGAGTAGCAAGGTCCCCGTGTTTGAACACATGAATGAGGACCTGCTTACCTGCGCTCGAAAGAGCAACAGCTGAGGTTGAGCCTTTCCTTACTTCATCCTTAGAGTACAGCTAGGCTGGTGATGAGTTTTCCAAATTTGTAGTCATAAGATATTCATTTATTCTAGTAAAACCTGGGAGTCACCAAGGACTTCCAGGTCATTATTAATTAACCCTTTTCAGGAGAGTGTTTTCAGATAAAATCATTCCATAGGTAGTCACCTTCTTTCACTTTCCATTTTTAAAATGTGCTTGTGGATCTTTCTAGTTATGTGTTTTAAAAGTGTGTTCCTTTTTTGCTGATGGAGTAACATTAGATGAATGTATGCTTTGGTAATCGTTACTACTTAGAGACAATTTATTCTATTCAGGATTATAAGTGACTGCATTAAGGATGCTGACAGTGGTCGTCAGCTGTTGTGAATTGTAATTTTCATCTTATTGAGGGAGGATCCTTGGAGAGCAGCTTCTTTTCTTCTTGTCAGTATTAAAAAGGTCCAGTGGAGGGCCCGTTTAGCAGTCAGTGGTTGAAACGCCATGTGTCCTAATGGTGGCATTGCGTCCTAGCCTGTGTACACTGGTTTAAAAATGTACTGAAAGAATAAACAGATTAGAATTAATGTCAGTGTGTGTAAATTTAAATCTTTGTCAAGGCATTTGTTAGGAATAATGTACCACTGTAGTTTTAACAATCTGTTTTCAAATTTCTTGTATGCAGGTAAAATAAACATGTCTTCATTGCATTATTGTGTTTAGACCTGATCTTTATTCCCACTGACTTAATGTCTTCTACACTACTTGTTAAAATGTTCATATAGTGAAGCATTAAGTCTTTGATGATAATGCAAATTAAAAATATTGCAAAAATGAAATGGGAATGTAAGAAAATATTTCCATGGATGTATCATTTCAACATTTCAAATGAGTATCCCTTTACCTTCTGTTTTGCATTTTTTTTCCGATGAAAAGACATTTAGCATAGATACAAACTTACACAATTAATCTTTTGGCAAAAGGACATGTACATGGACATGTGGAGCACAACTGAGAGCCTGGAATTTAGCTCTGCATGTACATGGCCACTTAAGTTTTAAAATAATACCGTTTCACTGAGTGCACAAAGCGTATACTTATCAAGCACTAGGTCTGAGACACACACTTGACTCTCTTTGAGGAAGGGAAAGCCATCAGTAACTCACACCATTACAAAACTTAACTGAAAATGGGTGATGCATCTAAATGTTAGTTCCTTAAGGTGAGAAAGCATAGAACAGATCATGTTCATGGATTGGGATTCTCAAATATGTTTCATATGCAATACCAAGCAAAAAACATATGCACAAATATAGGAATTAGAATTTAAGAAAGATAATATTTCTGTTCTTTGAAAGACAGTATTCAGAGCTTTAATGGTAAATTTAAGCAGGAAGAGATGATTGTGCCTGAGGGATAAAGAGGCAGAAATGCAGAAACGTATAGATGCTAGATAGAAATACGTCACACAGGTAAGTGTGATGTACTGTGCTCAGAGAATTGTTTGTTGACTAGTTGTCTCCAAAGAATGTACAGAAATGCAGAAGACCACGTAGAGTCACAGCACATTTTAAAGGTGGAAAAGTGGAAGGTTTGCTACTGTCAGTCTAAGACCCAGGACCAAAGAACACATTTCCTGGACTCAGCGCAGTAGCCTAGAGGTCAAAGTCCTCACCTTGAACACCCTGGAATATCATAGGTGCACTGGTTCTAATCCCAGCAGCCTCCCTTCCTCTCTAGCTCCGTTTCTGGCTTGAGTTGAGGAGTTGAGGATGGCCCAAAACCTTGGGACTCTGTATCCATGTGGGAGACCTGGAAGAGCTCCTGGCTGCTGGCTTCGGAATGGCACAGCTCCGGACATTGTGGTCACCTGGTAGACAATCATTGGATGGAAGATCTTCCTCTCTGTCTCTCCTGGTCTCTATATATCTGACTTTGCAATTTTAAAAAAGTAACTCTTTAAGAAGCCAAAAGAATGCTTTTCCCATAGCTGTGCCTGTAGGAGATGGCAACAGCTTTTCAGGCTCAAGGACCTTAATATCAAAATGCGTTCCAAGTATGCAGATGTATGAATGATGTTAGAACACTTATTAATAGTGATAGATACAACATATATATGTATATATTTATAAAACACATACAATATGTAATATATATTTTATAAATGTGCAATATATATTTTATATTTTGCAAATGTGTAAATATGTAAAATATGAATAAATATAAATAAAAATATTTATAAAATACTATGAAATATATTCGTAACAGTTGTGGTTGGAAATACAAATTTTGACAAAGCATTGATATTTAAGAAAATAATAAGATCTGTGAAAATTAACAAAGATATAAAATTGAAATTATAAGGAAAATATACATTTTTAAAAAGTTCATGAAGGTCATGAAGTAATTGATGAAATACATGCAGTTGTAAATGTGCTCATTTCTAGGAATTAGCATAGTCACTGAAGATAGGATATCGTTCGTTTAAGGTGAATTTTGTAAAATCAGGAATCAACTGCTAACCGTTATCCAAAACAGAAATAGGAAAGGTGAATTGAGGATATGCATGAATATGAGAGCAGTTTTCAACAAGGAATGTATAACTGAAGGAATACAGTATAAATAATATCAATGAAAAATAAATAGAAGTACTGTCCATTTAAGAGGAAGTATATTAAGAATTTTGCCGCAAAGCAGACATCAATACCAGGTTCATATTTGACCCTAACAAAACCATGTATTCACTGAAAATCAGCACAATAGTTACTTAAACCACGGAATTACACAACCAAGAATATGTAAATTTCTTGCCTGCCATGTGCTTCTATTTGTATCAATACCTACATCTATGTATAAGATACTATTGCGACACAGATATGTCTTTTCCTTATATGCGTCATATAGCTACCTTTGTAGTATAATTCTTCAGTGGGCAATTACGGTTTAGCTCAAATGTCATATAAAACCTTAAATATTTGCTATTTCCTGCATTATCATAATGTTTTCCTTCTGAAATACACGATGTTCTTTAAAGGCAAATGCAGTGAAGTTAACACTGAGTTATCAAAAAATCCTAAACTTATGGATGTAATAACATGTAATACATGTAATACATGTAATAACATGTTAAATCATACAATCTACATTATCTTCTCTTAAATAGAGAGTTGTGAGGAAGGAATCGCCCAGGAGTTGGGTAGTCAAATCCAAAGAGGAATGCGAGGTTAAGTAGCGGTCATCTAGGACTGTATAAGATCCTTTGCTCTTTGAGCAAGTTATGGATTCTGGTTCTGGAACATCATTTCAATTCTGAGAGGAATGAATAGAGTCCCACAGCTAAGAGGCAAAATGCTCAGTAGGTTTGTCATCATCTATCTGTGTCTAGAGATGGAAAGAGTGCAGTTAGGCTCCAACACACCATATGTAATACTAGGGAGAAAATTGCTCTTCTTCCTCTGGTCCAGACCCCTAGATTCTTGAAAGGAGCTTCCAGTTAAGGAATGGTCATTTTTCCACAGCTGTATTCCCTGAAAAACTTGCATCTCCCACTGAAATCCACAGTCCGGGATGGAGGCCATCATCCGGCAGAATCTCAAGGCCAACCGTGAAAGTCATCACGAACATTCACAGGGGTCACTCTTCATCAGCACAAGCCTGAAAATGCACAGTACTAAAAGAAGCATACTCTCTGTGTACAATGCAATTAAGAAAGAGAGAGAGAGAGAGAAAGAGAGAATCTGATGAAGAGTGCTGAGGCTCCATCATCTCAAATCATGACAATGAACACAATAAGTAGTGAACACTAGAATCCACATGACCAGATGCTGAAGAGATGGTGTGTCAGTTTTCAATTCCTTTAACACCTTATTACAAAAGAAATTCTTTTAAAAAATAAAAAAAATGAGTAAAACAGAAATAATTGAATGACCCTCTGTTTTTTCCTGATAAACTTCAACGACATCTTCTTCCTTCCCGCCCAGTTCATTTGGAGCAGGATTAGCAGCAATTTTCTGACCTTAAAAAATGCTTAGTGATCTCATTGGAACACCCTCTCTTTGACTGATCAATCCTTGAATTTCTTGAGAAGTGTTGTGATCTTCACTTTGAAGTGACCCACTGCTGTCCAATAAGTGATTTTAATACACCCCAATTCCTTCTTATTCCCTAGTCCTCATTTGAAGCTTTTCTTGCTGGTCAGACTTGGTGGTGGTGGCATTGCCCAGTGGACAAAGTGGGTGGGGCTGGTCTCCATGCAGCAGTGGATTCCACCAGGCAGAACTTTGTTCTCAAGTTTACAAATTCTATTCCTCGGCCCACAGCACCTTCTTTTCAGCTTTTCACCAATTGAAATCCACTAATTCCAGTATTTTCTATGTGAATACTTGCTATATTTCATTGCCATTATACGATCAACGGCCATGCCAATGTTTTTTTCTTCTTTGAGTTTAAGGCTTAAGTGAGATTTGAGTTCAGTTCATGAGTCATGCCTTCCGCTACAGCTCTAAGAGTGAAAATTTTCATCACCACAGAAGACATATAAGAAGAAGCAAATTAAGGAACGTTTTTAGGGTCTGAATGAACTACTTAATTGCAAATTTATGTGCTTAGCACGCCACCTGGGGACTGTTTTTCCAACAAGCAGCATGTGTGTGTCAAGGATTCTGCAAGAATTAGGACATTAAGTTCAAACCAACACACACACATACACACACAGACACAAGTTTTCAATGAAAGCAAAAAAAGCAAGAATCAAGCTCATTTAAGTAGGGCATGAATTTCATAATCCTGCTATGATATTCTAGTAGAAAAAATTTAAATACTTTCTTAATTCTATAAACAGTTTTTAGTAAGAGACAATATTGAGAAAGCTGCCTGATTAAAGCTCACCTTCCATTATGTAACATATGTAGTAACACTGCCCAAAATACCTGGTATGTACAGACAGCCCGACAGTAAGTCAAAGCCAGAGATGTGGGAACCCAAGTAGAACTGATTGTCAAGAAATCCGATTTTCTGCAACAATTCTGCTCAACCCAAAGCAACAGTAGGAATCAACCCTCATCCAAAAATATTTTGTCAACAGCGTTGTCAGACAGGAATCGAGGGAATATGTGGTTTAATTACATGAGGGTTGCTTAGGGGAGCTGTGTAATTTTCCCCAGCAGGTCTACAAATGCCTTTACAGAGCAATGACAGGAGACTGTTGAGTTCCATGGCTTTCACAGGGTGAGTCTGGAGAGCATTTTCTTTGTGTTGCTATGGGCTTGTGTATTTGACTTTCCCACTGTACAACCGGAAAGGACCTCACAGACTATCAGCTTGCAAAACTGCAGGATTAGGGACTAGTATTGCGCCATGGGAGCTTAAGCACAACTTGCAATACTATTATTGCAGTATAAGTGTGCTGGGTTGAGCTCTGGCTTTCTGCCTCAGATCCAGCTCCAGATCCTGCTAATGTACCAGGCGTTGATGGAAGATGGTCAAAAATCTGTGTGATCCATCTGGATTGAGAGCCAAGCTCATGGCTTCAGCCTTACTCTTCCTTAGCCATTATGGGTGTATTGATTTGAACCTGTCAGTGGAAGAATCTCTCTCTCTCTTTCTCTCTTTCTCTCTCTCTCTCTCTCTTTGTGTGTTTAAAATGCCTGTTTTCCTTCTAAAGCTGCAGAATTAGATTGGCATAATGCTGATTGGGAATTAAAATTATTCAGTAGTGATGGAAAAGTGGAGCTACACTGTAAGCATAAGCATGATATTCAACACAATAAAAAGTAATGTAAAATAAGGAAAATGAAAGAAAATCAGGCAAAATGTTACATAGTCAAGAATAAGACCAACTGAACAAGCCTGCGGTACATACTGGCAAGCATGGAAACCAGGGTATGGAGCAGACCTGGTGGGTGTTATGGGGAGTTGCCCCAACTAGGCTGCAGCTCCCACTGGTTTGCATGAGGACCGAGTATGAAATGGGTAGGATTGAGCTGGACTAAAACACCCATTGGTTCATGAAGAAGACAGGGCTGGAAACAGAACTGACCCAGCAGTTGCAACAACCAGCATGTGCATAAGCTGATTGGGGCGATGGATGGTGTTGGACCCTGTACTGGCAAGCACACACAAGGATCAGGTCTGGGATCATCTCAGACAAAGTTTCTTTGGAGATCCCTCCAACTGAACTGCTGATCTCAGAACCCCAACCATCAAGAAACTATGTCAGCCAGTGGATTCTGAGTAGATTTCATTGTGATTGAAACGGCGAGATTGGTAGCAATTCAGAACTGTTGAACTATCAAAACCATTTGAGCAGGATCCTCAGAGCATGCCCCACATTGGGGACCTGGGATGGGTGGGATCTGGGATGGGTAGGGCTTCTCCCTTTGTTTCTCCCTTGACCCCAGATATAGGGAAAAAAAATGATATTAGTGTGGAAACAACGGTCTTACCCACTTTCCTATAGCCCTTGTCCCTTTGTACCCTAATCAACTAAATAACATTATAAAAAAATTAAAAACTAAAACAAACAAACAAACAAAAACACAGTGATGTCTTTAGCCACTAGGCTATCTCCCCAGGCCTGAAAAAAACTTTTTTTTTTTAAAGCAGCATTTCTCTTACTTTATGGGCTTTCTAAAAACACAGGATTAAATTTTAGAAAACTGAACATTTATCATGTATTAATGTTCAAGTCACTTAGAAAATACTAACTTTTCTATTGGATAGATTTGATGTACATATTACATTTGTGGATACTTAATAACCTGTGAAAATTTGCAATAGGTTTAAAAAAGTGAAAATAATTTTCCCTCAATGTCTGATTAGTTAGTTTATCATGAAATAAATCCTAAAAGTAAGACCTTATCCTTTGTAAACAATTTCTTCGGAGCACATTAATTCCCTCAGAAAGCTATTAAAACAGGTTAGCTCTTGGAGTTTTGCTAGTACAAGGAGGCTGTTTGTTATTTTAACCACATGTCAGTGTAGAAGAGAGAGGAGCCAGAATGGTGATGTATCTGAGTAATAATCATTAAAGAGCTACCAGTCCCTGAACATCGGCCTTGCGCAAGCTCCTCTTGGAAATGCTTTATATGAATTTATGGTAGGTTCTTAGGAAAAATTTGAATTTGTACCACATAATTTAAAAATTCAGAATAAAAGTAGATAAAAATTTTTAAAAATTGAATGTGTTGAATTGTGTCAATGTCATATTTCAGCATTTTTATGATCTAAATGATTTAATGTTCTGATTTTACAATGTATATACTAATATAGATATTGATTGATATGAACATTTTCCAGGAAAATATACTAAACTTTAGAGAGATGGAGATACTTATCCAAGGTCAAGGAACTATATTCTATTTTATTTTTAACATGTTAAATAAGGTATAATTTATGTACAATTAACTGCACAAGTGTAATATGTAAAAAGTTGAGATTTGACTATCACCCATGAGGCCTTCCCCATGGTCAACACAGTAGATCCATCAGCTGTATAGATTACCTTAAGTCTCTTTGAATTTTAAAATTTATTTATTTATATGTATTTTTAATTATTTCATTTGAAAGACAGATATACAGAGAGAAGGAGACACCAAGAGAAGGATTTTCTGCCTGCTTGCTTACTCCCCAAGTGACTGCAGCAGCTCAGAGTCAGAAGTAGGCCCAAACTCACAGCAGACTGTTGGATATAGCATGTGGACATGCCATCTGGTAACTTAGACCTTGTAGCAGTTTTGAACTATACGATATCATGCTAACTGCAAGCACTATGATCTACAGAAGATTTCTAGAACTGACTCATTTCTACAATAAAAGTAACATTATATCCATTGAAGAATGTAAAATGATGTGTATAATGCATATTTATATATGTGTACACTGTCTATATATGCATGCATACATAAAAATGTGTATATACATATTTGTATATATACATATATGTATATATTCATAATTGTCTACATGTATACATACAAACATAACATATTATATATATATAAGTATGCAATCACATAAGGTATATATGTGTGTATATGTATATATATATATATATTTATATATATGTGTTTAACTATATATGTTTGCCTCTGCCCTAGGTTTCTTACTTAGAGATCCTAAAATCTTTGTAATTTCCTTAGTGATGGTAGTGTTGGGACTATTTGCTGCAGTGTTCGTCTTTTTTCTGATTTCTTTAATTCTTTTGTTAACAGGAGTATATTTTGCTTTACCAAATGGATTCTTGATAGAAGTTGGAATGAGGTCTTGTCATCTGGAAGATTGAATATGGTTACAAATTTGCTACTTTCATACTCCCAAAAGAAGAGACGTGGGGGGATTGATTTTATTATACTGCATGGCTGTGTGATAAAGGTTGTATAGAATCTTTAAGATATGGAGTTTAGACAATTTCTAGGTGAGTGAACTGAAAGGGTGGAGCACATGAATAGGGTTAAACAACCTTCCTCTGTCCTTCCACAATCGTTTTATCCCCTTAGCCATCTCTTTCACTTTCTATATCTGAGCTGATGCCTTTATAATAAACCAGTAAATTTAAGGTTTTCCTGAATTTTGTGAGCCATTCTAGTAAAATACCGAAACTGATAATTTGTTCTTTTGTGATTGACTCATTTCACTGAGCACAATTGCATTTGGCACCACCACCTAGTAGTAAATGGTATAACTTCATTCTTTTTAATAGCTGAATAATATTTCATGGAGTACATGTACCACAGTTTCTTTAACCACTCTTCTTTGGATGCACATCTGGATTGTTTCCATGGCTTTGCTATTGTAGATTGTGCTGCTGCAAATATAGGATTATAGACCCCTTTCTCATATGCAGATTTTACTTCTATTGGGTATATTTCTAGGAGCGGGATAGCTGGGTCATATAACAGATTTATTTGCAGTTCTCCAAGAAGCACTCTCCAAACTGATCTCCACAGTGGTTGTACTAACCTACACTCCCACCAGCAGTGAGGAAGGGTACCTTTTTTCCCACACCCACACCATATGTTCTGTCTACCATGTATTCTCTCTAATATAAGGAAACGATCATGGAGAGTGTAACTTCAATAACCTGATCCATATTGTTTTCTTTGGCTGCATCTCATGTATTTTGATGTTTTTGATTTCAGTTTTATTTATTCCAAATGCTTTCTTTTCTCTTGTCAAATTCATCTCTGGCTCATGGATTACATGGTGGCATCATTTTTCCCAAGAGACTTTTGTGTTTCCTTTTTGTCACCCATGTGTTGCTTACTCAGTGGTGCATTTTTCCATGGTGTTGTAATTTGTTGTTTTTGTGGCTGTTGTTCTAATTCATACCAGTTGTTGACCTTATTTTATTGCTTCTCATTTAAGGAAAAGTATAGTGATGGAGTACTGGGTACTACCATATCCAGATGTGGAGGTACAATGCAACATGCATCCCTGCTTCCAAACAAAAGATGGACTCTCAATGAAACTGTTGGAGATGTGTAAATGGTGGGATGGTGGACTGTCTGACATTGTCTGTACCAGCATTGCCAGGGTACACTAAATGAGAGACTGATGGAATTATGATTCCTTATGAAAGAATGTTGTAGCAACATGGGGACAATCTATTGAGGGGTGAGAGTTTGGGGGGAGAATCTCAGTCTATGCAAAATGGTTCCACAAAATTCAAAAATTCAAAATAAAAATGTAACAAAAAAACTAATAATTTATTCACTGGAAAAACTAACTGACATCCTGTCAAAGGTGTAGCAGGCACAGACCGGAGATTAGCATATCAAATGGGGAGTAGTCTCCTAAGATAGAGGAAGCCTTGATCCCTGGACTCTGCAGCAAAGTTTCAAGCCCTAGAGTCCTGAAGTTAGTGTTTTCTGTGATTGCAAGTCTTAGTTTGTGTCTGTGATGTCACAAGAGCCCTGGTTCGAGGCCAGATGCATTTGGCATAGCATTTGAGATCACTCTCAGCAGGACTTTGTCTCAGATAACAGGTGATGTCTTAAATACTTGGGTCCCTACCAACTAAGTGGGAAATGGAGATAGAGTTCTAGACTCCTGGGTTCAGCTTCTTCCAGTCCCTGATGTTGGCAAATTAGGGAGAGAAGTAGTAAATGGATGTTCTCTCTTTGTTCTTTCTTTTAACCTCTCTCAGCATCTCCCTCTTCACCTTTCAAATAAATAAAGAGTAATTAGGAAAAAACGAAGAGTGTTTTAAATAGGGAAACAGTTGAGTTTTTCGTTTTTATGCAGCAACTCACCATGTCTTCTTCTCTGGAGGTCACTGTTGTATTCTTGACCTTGATTCTCACTACCACAGATAACTCGGTAAGCGGGGGCATGCAGTATCTGTCATCCTCTTCCTGTTGTGTTTCAATGCGCATATCTCCCAAGTGTTGTCAAAATGGCAGGATTTCTTCTTTTTAAAAGCTGAATAATATGTCACTGCATTCATGGAACACCTTCTTAAAACCCATTTAATTAACTAGTCAAACTGCAAAACACTATTAGGTTGGGATCACTATCTGTTTTTTCATATGAAAGAACTAAGATTTAGAGATTAAGAAAGCTTTTTGAAAAGTATTTATTTATTTATTTATTTTAAAAGAGTTACAAAGGGGCCCAGCGACGTGGCCTAGCAGCTAAAGTCCTTGCCTTGAATGCCCCAGGATCCCATATGGGCATTGGTTCTAATCCCAGACAGCTCCACTTCCCATCCAGCTCCCTGCTTGTGGCCTGGGAAAGCAGTGGAGGAAGGCCCAATGCCTTGGGACCCTGCACCCGCATGGGAAACTCAGAAGAAGTTCCTGGATCCTGGCTTGGGATCGGCATAGCATCGGCCATTGCGCTTACTTGGAGAGTAAATCATCGGACGGAAGACCTTCCTCTCTGTCTCTCCTCCTCTATGTATATTTGACTTTCCAATAAATAAATAAATCAAAAAAAAAAAAAAAAGAGTTACAGAGCGAAATGGCGGTGGGGGAAGATCTGCTGGATCACTCCTAGAGCTGGGTTTGGCCAAAACCAGGAGGTAGGAGCTTCATCTGTGTCTCACACATGGATAACAGGGGCCCAAACACTTGAGCCATCTACTGCTGCTTTTCCCAAGCAATTAACAGGGGCCTGGATAAGAAGTGGAGCAGCTGGGACATGAACCAATGCCCATACGACACGCCTGTGTCACAAGTGCAGCTTTATTGCTACACTACAACAGTACCTCCCCAAGAAACTTAGTCTCCCAAATACTAAATTAGAGACATGAGATATAAACCAAATATGTCTTGAGTCTCAGGACCATGTTGGTAAACTCTGGACAACAGAAGGATATGATAAACTGGTCCATTGTCTGCATGTCCATGATAGCATATTCCATAAATTAATTTTCAGTTGTTTTAATAACATTGGGCATCATTCCTACCTCTTCTGAAATTCGTACAATTTCCAGGTAGTTGAAAAAGAAAGCAGTATGCATTTTCCATCAAACATTCTTGTTGCAGTGCTTAAATATTAACTGGGAAAACACATCAGCCAAGGTCTTCTATCAGAGCTGTCAGTTTTCACATTGGATTTGATGGGATGTCATATACAAGATGTGTACTTAAAGATATGACATATATCAAAAGATTAAGCAGAAAATGACAGTTTAGAATGTTGCTGTATAAAGAACTATTGGTGCAGCAAAATAGGAAATAATTTATTGGAGACCAATTAGGGAAAACATGTTGAAAGCATAATTGATAATATAATTGTGGAAAATTCTGAGTTGTCCGAATTTTCTACATGCTAAAGTGATGTAGATATAGTGGTTGGATCAAAAATTTAAAAAAAAAGAAAAGAAAATTAAATGTTTTTCTTTCCAAAATAAGTAGTTTGTTTGTGCTGTCTTTGAGGATAAGTAAAGAAAATCAGGTATGACCTTACTATAAATTTATTTACACAATTTATCTTGAAAATGGTCCTCATTAGGAAAAAAAAATAAAGATTGAATCTGTAATATTTTTACCTACTGCCACCTGTATACATAAGTCATACATTTCTATAGTGAGTTTTTGCATATTGATTCGAATTTGACCTTAACTGTTTATCATTTAGTCTGGTGCCATCGGCCTCCGTGATAGATGTTACAACTAAGGGTCTAGCAGCAATTTCATTATAAACTCTACTTTACATGTTTCATAAAGATGCAGTTAGAATCTACTGCAGGCTGTGATATGGTTTAGTTTGCATATACGTATTATCATTTGATTTGTGTAGTATGGCTTCCATCCATCAACTGTGGAATCATTTCTCATTTTCAGAGGCAGTTCTTACAGGCAACCCTGGCAATGACTATCAAGTAGGGAGAAAAGTTGAGAAAACAAAGATATTAAATTCCTTTTAAGCCCATTAAAATGAGTAAATAAATGAATAAAATGGGCGACTCAAGCATGGACAACTGGGGTATATACACCGCTGAGATTTACATATGCTTAGAGAATTAATCACCGAGCAGGTTAACTGAGCATTTATTAATACACAAGCACTATAAATATATACTTCAAGAATCTGTGATAAGTGGATTGAATGTTATGAGAAAGAAATCTTGAGACTGCTCGTGCCCTCTATCAGCTTGCAAGTCAGAAGGGAGAAAGCTCTAGTAGCCAACTCATTATTCATAAGGACTCTGCTTTTCCACTGGGCTGCCTAGTCTATCTCCTTGTTTTTACCACATATTTATTTAGCAATTCTCTTTACCTCTCCATATTTCCAGACTATCTAAACAATGCACAACATCCTTTCACTATCTGTAGAATTGTCATGGAAATTGAGTAACAATGAGCTTAAGCATTTCTGCGTACAATAAAATAAAGGCAAATACTAGAGGATTTAAAAAAATTAGTGGAACATAGGATTGAAAGGTAAGTTTAGGAGTGGGCTTTCATGTGGAAATCGATATGCTGATTGGGATTCTAACATCCTGTTTTAGGGTTCCTGGATTCAAGGACACCATGGGAAGCCCAGATGCTATTAAAGTGAGTCATAGGTCTATATCATAACACTCGGATGGAAAGTATAATCACTTGAAATAAAGCTCAATGATGGTTCTAGACAAATGGCACGAGAAACTCTCATATGTATATTTTAGCCTTATAACCCAAATTCGACAAAACTATTAAAACCTTAAAACCAAAAGTTGGCAAAGACAGAATCAAACTAAATATTATTAGACGACATTCCCATCCCCTCATTGAAACTCTCCCTTTCAAAAAAAAAATCTTAAAAAAAGAAAGAGCAAGCAGAAACCACTGAGAAAATTCAATTCAATTAATGATGCCGTTCTCCAAAAGAAAAGACAAAGAATAGGAGGAAAAAAGTGTAACACATGTAACTGACAAGTTTTTGGGAAGTGTATTATTCAGATATAAAACTTACACATAATATAAAAATGAGCAAAATTACTCATAGGCACTCAGAGGACATGGTTAGTAAGAAGAAGAAGGCATTATAAAAATAATATATAATAAATAAATATAATATCCATAAGCTTAGGGAAATGTTAAAAGGTGATGAAATGAATAGATTACAGCCACGAGAGGAAAAAAAGAGGAGAGTATTTTTAGTACATTTCCATTGAAAATCAAACAAATATATACATAGATATTTGGCATACAGATACAGATACAGATGAATACATATGTATTGGAAATAGATGTACACACAGGAAAGCTCTGTGGATAGATATGACAGACTGAAATGAATAATGTCTATCTACATGGCAGAGGGCGAGGGAAACGAGGAAATGACAGAGCAGCTGTGAAACTCTGCTGATGCTCCGTTACTTAAGCCAGTGTGTGAACTCACTGGTATTTATTGTGTTATTGCCACAGTCACTGAGTGGGAGTGGAACATGGGACACTCAGAGCAGGTTTCGTAGACTCTCACTTGGGGATGTCAGAATGGGATGATGATTCTGGATTCATTCATTAGCGGGTAAGGGAAATTTACGGCCTGCATATTTGGGACAAGTAGGAGTTATGGTGTCTTAGTCTATTTAGGGTGGCATGTCAAAAGCTGGGTGACTGATAGAAAGTGGCAACTTATTTTTCACTGTTCCTGAGACAGGGAAGCCCGAGACTGAGGTGCCGCGGGCTTCAGGATGCCTCTCCCTGTGCGAACTCCCTGGGGCCTCTTCGTCCAGGCACTGATGCCTTTCACAAGGAGTTCGTCCTCGCGACCTCATCAGCTCCTCTGGTACTACTGAGTGTAGCTCAGGCTTTAATGTATGAATTGGGCAGTCGACACGTGAACAGCTGTAAGTACGGACGAGTGACTGGCAGGGGAAGGGACTATAGAAGAAAGAAACTTTCTAAATCCATGCTAAGAAAATAATAGTAGTTGAGAATTCATTTTTTTTTTTTTTTCCTTTCTGGCATAAAACCTGTCCTAACATCAAAACACAGTGAATTCTATTTTGGTGTTAGTAAAGGCTATATTGACAAGGGATTGCAGCCGCAATGGAACGTTAAACACTACATGACTAAGTGTTGGAAAAAGCCTAGTGGAATTTTTATGTCTACAACCAACTTTCTTAGCACAGCTATACTTTTTTTTAAACATTTATTTTATTTTTATTGCAAAGTCAAATACAAGAGAGGAGAAGAGACAGAGAAGATCTTCCTTCCGCTGATTCACTCCCCAAGCAGCCGCAACAGCTGGAGTTGCGGCAATCCGAAGCCAGGAGCCAAGAGCTTCTTCCAAGTCCCAAGGCTTTCCCAGGCCACAAGCAGGGAGCTGAATGGGAAGTGGGGCTGCTGGGATTAGAACCGGTGTCCACATGGGATCTTGGCGTGTTCAAGACAAGGACTTTAACCGCTAGGCTGCAGCGCCGGGCCCAGCACAGTTATTCTTAACTGAGAACTGCAGGAGTGTTGACTAAACGGATATTGTAAGTGACTTCTGGCATTCACGCCAAGCTCCCCGCTGCCAATCCAGATGCTGCTGCAGCAGAAGCTGGCTGGCACACTCTTCTCCCCATGGGAGCCGCGGTTAGCTGTTATTGACTAAGTTCTTAAGGTCCTTAACTATGAGCCACACGTGGTGCTGCTGGTGCAACAACAGCCTTGGACCTGAGATCTGGCCCACAAAAAAGCCAGAATTATTAGACGTTCTGGATGATTCTGGAAGGTGTGAACGTGTGCTGTTTGCCACCCGACTCTGGTGCTTACGAGATGCAGCTTGTGAGCTTCTTTGCAAACCAACGACATTTTGGCTTGTGATTTTAAAGCTTTTCCTTTCTTTGATGGCATGAGGGATTTGGGCCAAGGAATCTTTCCTTGTAGATCATGGTTGCCAAGTTTTCAAGATTCCAGGGGATTTCAACTACTTTTGTGGTATATTTCTGAGGTAGCACTAAAGAAATCCTTTCAAGTTTAGTAAATGAGTAAGTAAAATAAAGTCAAAATAAAATAAAATATACAGGC
Organism: Ochotona curzoniae; assembly: GCF_017591425.1. Lineage (NCBI taxonomy): Eukaryota > Metazoa > Chordata > Mammalia > Lagomorpha > Ochotonidae > Ochotona > Ochotona curzoniae. Next base: position 4,798,002 of record NW_024467087.1, read on the forward strand.
ATATTGTGATTGCTACTCTCAACAATCCAAGAAAATAAAAACTACAGCTGCATAGCTGACAATAGCGTTTTTTTTGTATTATTTATCCCTTTTCTTTCTCTAACCAGAGGTATAAGATAAACATTTTCAAATGAAATCTTAAAGAGTTGACAGGATATAGTTTTCTGTAAGGGATTAAAAATAGTGATAGTTATAATTCTGTAATTGATCAAATTTAACATTAGAGTTAAGGACCAGAGTGGTATTTTTAAGAGCTGTATAGCTCTTCTGCCCCCGTGTGGCTTTTCTGGTGTACCACAGCAAGATCCTGCAATTCTTGTGAAACAGACGAAGTGAAGTGATTTATTCTATAATAGCCCAGAGCCCGCATTCTGTATATTCACAGAACAGTTGATTATAATCTTTATTGCTCTATTTAAATCAACCTCCATTTCCTGGAAAACTTCTACTAAGGGTTCCTTAGGGATTTGAAAATGTATTTTTTGATAATGATTTTGGTGTCTTGCTGGCTCTCCAAAACTCAGATTCTTCAAAATACACATAGGAAAGGCTGAGGTGCCTAGGCTAATTGTTCAACACTTGCACAACCTAATTAGCATTTTGAAAATATGATTAGCATTATTTGAATTCTTCCTAGTCAGTGCGAGTTATGGAGCTACGCAAGGAACTTGGAACCCATATCTATCCACCCATATCTATCGTATTGCTTTCAAAAACAGTTCTGCAATTTTAAATGCTGCAGTTATTTTTTAACAGGTGCGTGTGTGCATGCACACACGTGCACTCGCACACACACACACACACACACACACACACACACACACACACCCAGGTCTCATATCTGTTGGTCACTCCCCAGATGCTCGTGACCACGGACCTGGGTCAAGAGCCTTTGCGCTTCCCCAAGACCAACTGCTGACTCCCTCTTGCTGCGCCCCAGGGTGCACGTCAGCGAGAAGCTGGAATTGGAAGTGAAACCAGAATTCGAACCCAGATATTCTGATCTTGTGTATTGGAACCCCAAGCAGGGCTTAATTGCTTTGTAAAATGCCTGTTATGATTCTATGACTTTAATGAAACCATTTTTAAAATATGCAGCGTCACATGAAACACCATTTTATTCGCCATGACATCAATTCCTAGAAATATGTAAACATTAAATTTAGTAGTATTATATTAAACATAAAATTTGTAGTACAATTCTAATTTTCATATTTTGTATATTTATTAACTACATATTTTTCTCAAAAATAATGAAGGCATTCCTAATGAAGTTATCTACTTAGTTCATTTCCAGTTTTTCTAGCAATATTAACAGATGATTTTTTTTTTTTTTTTTTTTTTTTAAAGATTTATTTTTATTATTTTTTCATTGGAAAGGCGGATATACAGAGAGAGGAGAGAGAGAGAGAGGAAGATCTTCCGTCCGATGATTCACTCCCCAAGTGAGCGCAACGGGCCGATACTATGCCGATCCGAAGCCAGGAGCCTCTTCCGGGTCTCCCGCACGGGTGCAGGTTCCCAAAGCTTTGGGCCGTCCTCCACTGCTCTCCCAGGCCACAAGCAGGGAGCTGGAAGGGAAGCGGGGCTGCCGGGATTAGAACCGGCGCCCATATGGGATCCCGGGGTTGCAAGGCGAGGACTTAACCACTTGCGCCACCGCGCCGGGCCCTAGATGATTCTTCATTATGGATTTTTGTGGTTTGAAATCAAGGAGTCTATGAAAGGCTTAAAAAACATTGAATGCATTTTTTTCTTGTTAAGATTTCTAAAACTTATTTTGAAAGGATTGTGACAGAGCTAGCAAGGCTATGTACATGCGCGCAAGAAAGAGAGACTGAGAAAACGAAAGAGAGAGACAGAGAAAGAGAGAGAGAATAAACAGAGACCTTCCATTTGCCGGAGCAGGGTTGAAGCTAAGGGATAGGGTATCTGACAAATGGCTGGCAGAAACTCCCTTGCACATTAGTAAAAGCTGGGCTTGAGTTTTTGCATTGCAGTCAGTGGCTTAACATGCTTTACCACAATGCCAGCTCCCCGAGACAGTATTCGCTTTAGCTATATTATTGCCTCTGATGTTTCTCTGCTGATTCTCTTATATTCTTTTTTGGTTTATTTTGTTTGTCTTGTTTTGGATAATTTTTAATTCATTCTTGCTATTCTTTTAAAAGATTCCCCCATTTTTTTAATTGTCCTATTTGTGTTATATTGTATTAAGCTTGATAATTTCAAACTTTCCTTACTATTTGTTTTTTTATGGATATTTTTATTGTCCTGTTTTCTGTTCATTTCTCAGATTCTTCTTTCACTGATGAATAGCCAGTATTCCCAATGAAGATCACCATAAAATTAAAATTTTAAGACAAACTTATAGGAAAAAAGCATGAAAATTGTATTTAAATACAAAAATTCAAATCAATAGCTTTTTTCTAAGCATCTTTTTTAATCAAGGGTAAATAAGTATAAATTTTATAAAATCAAATCATCAGAGGAAATTTGTGAAAAATGATTTCACATGTATAAATCAGGAAACATCATCTTGATTAATTTTCAAATGCGAAAAGCAGAAAAATTTACAAGTTCTAAAGAGTTCATTAACATGTAAATTTATTCTTGGAAAACTGATGAATTTCTACATGCAATGGCATTTGTGGGCAGGAGGGACAGTTCATGTTATTTTGTAGTGCGAGGAATGTGCTGTGACACTAAAAGATTGTGAAATAAGCGTATGTAAGATTTTATCCAGTCTATTTGAAAGAAGCTTCATCATTTTTAGTGACCAGCTCATGGAAAAATCCAGCGTCAGGTTTTCAACAGGAAAGCAAAGGCCCCAGAGGATCTTATAGAAGGTTAATTAGAATGAGTCCTAATGCTCCTATTTCCTGTAGAAAATTGATGATCTGCGCTAGATGGTAACTATTATATGCCTAGTGGGCAGAACAAAGTTACCTACTACTGCTAGGGATGGAATAAATGAAGACTCATACATGCAGAGACTTTGTCTAGGACCATCACAGTATATAGAAAATAACTCGGTCACAAAATCCTAAGGCATGCTAATCCTTTAACCCCGTGCATACAAACTCTGATCATTTAACCAAAGTATGCCCTTTTCTCCACATTGCTGAATAATTTTTAACGATTAGGTATTAAAGGCACAAACATAAATACAGCTTCTTAAAATAAAAATCCTCTCTCTTTCATTCTTGCTGTCTATGGACATATACAAATGTTTAATTCCCTTAGAGCTATGGTTAAAATTCAACCTTTTAAATGATCATGTCGTTTTTTTTTTTTTTTTACAAAGAGCAAACACTCGTTTAAAAAGAAAAGGAGCATTTTCAAAGTATGAAACCAGTCGGTTACATCATAACAGAAATCCTTTGAAGAATGCAACCTGGATAATCCTGTTACTGTTTTCTCACTGTTCTCATTCATCAAAAGAAAAAGACTCTCAGAAATAATATAATGTCTTCTTCATACTCATTTTCAGTGCTCTGCTTTGACCCTTGTGCAAAAACTGTGAGTGAGTACAGATGTGAGCCGCGCAGCCCTTCTTCGCTCCCTTCTGTTTCAAGCCGGTATCGTAAAACATTCACTTTCTTCCTCTGGGATCCTGGCCACATACTTCGTTTACGCATTTTCAACCCTGAAGCTGTTAACAAGTCCAATCTATTATCACATTTCCCATGATAACGGTGGGCAAGTAGCCGTCCATGAAAAATTCCAAGCAATGAAAGGCAGTCTTTCCACTTTGTGGAGAGCTCCGTGCTTCCCGCAATGTCATGGATCCTGCAGACTCTGCCTTGGAAGCTATCTGAGGAGATCCATCCTTGATGTGTGAGATATGCTGTTGGACATGTTGAGTGGTTTCTGCCTTGGTCATCATCTTGTTCTGGTGCTCCTAAAATGCACACTGACACCGTCCTTAACAGTGACCCCAACACACGTAGAACTACAGATTAATAGTATAGCAGCTATCTCCAAAATTCCGAGGACTGTTTGACCATTGAGCTCAGTAGCAAAATATGATTTTTACAATTGCATCCAGTCTTCCACATTCCACCCTCTTCCTGCTGCACTGCTTCTGTGATGCTCTGTGTGAGCGAAGCCGCATTTATCACTACATTATCCATCCAAATAGATCGCCTCTTTGCATTTCCATTCCTCTTCCTTAAATTAGCTCTCCTTAGCCCCTTTGAAGAAAATTCTTTTCCATTTACACAGGTTATTTTTCCTTCCATCCACTCCTCAATCTACTTGTACTTGCTCTTTGAAAAGGACATTGGGGTTGCCCTTTTTTGTCCTTTTTGTGGTTTTGTCTACTGTTCTTTTTTCACCTGACATCCACCCTACTTTCACATCTGTCTCATGAGGAAACTCAGGTTACTCTCATCCTCTCTCTATTCCATATTTATTTTGGCATCGGCTTTCTTCTTTTGCACCGCAGTGCAAGAAGTTGTCATTAGCCCCATTTCGGTCTGCAATTCTACTTCAGAGTTTTTGTTTTCTTTTATCCTTATCTCTTCTTCTGGTCCTCCTTGGCTAAAATAGAGTTCAGTTTTGTTTATTCCTTTCCCATTTTTGTATCTTTTTTTCAGTATTAAAACATTTTGACATTTTGCTGTTGCCAAATCTTGTGAAACCACTTAATTTCATTACCAGTTTTACTGGTCACTTCCCATTTCTAATCATATTTTTTTTTTCAACCACTGATGTGAAATTAATTCGGTTTGGGATTGTCTGCTCCTCTCTCAATCTGCTCTCTCTTCTTTTTCTAAATATGTATTGATTCATTCGAAGGTAAAGTGACACAGAGATGAACAGAGAGAGAGCTTCCATCCCCTAATTTACTCTTTAAATGGCTGTGATGGCCGCTTTGGGCCAGGCCAACGCTGGCAATTATGTACTCTGTCTGAATCTGGCATCTGAGTGGCAGCTGCCCAAGCACGTCCACCATCATCTAATGTGTTTCCTGTGCCTGTTAACGAGAGCCGAATCAGATGTCAGGCATCCAGAACAACAACTGGTTCTCTGATACCATATTCTGGCATCCTAGGGATATTAACCTGGTATACAGTAACATCAGTCTCTCTTAAGACCTTAAAAATAAGTTCTGGGACTGGCATGGTAACACAGTAAGCTAATCCTACCCCTGTGATGCCAGCATCACACCTGTTCTTGTCCCATCTGCTCCACTTATCATCCAGATTTCTGCTTATGGCCGGAGAAAACAGTGGGGAATGACTCAAGTCCTTGGGGAGACCTGGAAGCAGCTCCTGGCTCCTGGCTTGTAGCTCTTATGCACATACAGAGAGTGAACCAGTGACTGAAAGAACTCTCTGTCTCATTCTTTCTGTAAAATCTAACTTTTTAAAAGATTTATTTCATTTTTACTGGAAAGTTAGATGTACAGAGAGGAGGAGAGAGACAGAGAGGAAGATCTTCCATCTGATGATTTACTCCCCAAGTAATGCAATGGCTGGAGCTGAGCTAATCCGAAGTCAGGAGACAGGAGCCTCTTCCAGGTCTCCCACACAGGTACAGGGTTCCAAAGCTTTGGGCCGTCCTCCACTGCTTTCCCAGGCCACAAGCAGGGAGCTGGATGGGAAGCTGGCCTGCTGAGATTAGGACTAGAGCCCATATGGGATCCAGGCGTGTTCAAAGTGAGGACTTTAGCCACTAGGGTACCACGCCAAGCCCCAAAATCTACCTTTCAAATAAAAATAAATAAAATATGAACAAAATTAAACAGAGACTAAATTTTTCTCTTGTAAGTGTCAGATGAACTTGTGACTACAGTTAACAATGAAATCAAATTTATGAGTTTCTTTTCCAGGAAAAATTGTGTTGTTTTGAAAATTGTCATTATCAGTATACGAAAAGAAAGTTGCATTCTCCTCCGTCTTTTGCTCCTATGGGAACATATTTTAAAGTATTCTCTTTCTAAAAACAAATCAAGAAATATATATTAGCTAAATATCTAAAATTATTTAACACCATTTTATTTTTTCCTTAATTTCTAAAGGTTTACTTATTTTTTGAAAGGCAGAGTTAGAGGGATCTTGCCATGGTCCCCTCTCCATGAGCTGCATTAGCTTGGGGCTGGCCAGGCCAAAGCAGGTGTCTGGTGCCTCCCCAGGTCTCCCACATGGGTGCTAGTGCCCAAGCACTTGGTCTGGCTCCAGGTTTCAGATGGGCTCAGCTCTGACTGTTGTAGCCATTTTGGGGAGTCAACCAGCAGGTGGAAGACGTGTGTATGTGTGTGTGTGTGTGTGTGTGTGTGTGTTTGCAACACTTCCTTTCAAATAAATGAATAAACAAACCTTTAAAAAAACTCTAAACTTCCAATCTACTATTTCTCTTAGAAGTATGTAACTGTGTTTCTATGTTTACCCATATGCATGTATATTGTATAAATGTATACGAATGTATCTGATAAGATCTGTATCTAAAATACAGATATGTGTATAGTACACGCATATATACATATACACAAATATTTAGAATTTTCATATGTTAATGATTTTGAAACAATGTTCCAACTGGATTTCCAGGAATGATTCCAGTGTTTCCTTGTCTTCACTTTTGTCTATTCTCTTGCCTACTTCAGCACGTGTAGGTGGTGGAAAATGCTGGCATGGCTGCCTTCTCCAGAAATCTCAGCAAGATTTTTTTAGTCTAGATTCATATTTTTCTTTTTCTTCTCTTGTTAGCACCATGTGATGATGAATAATATGACATTTTTGCTACTGCAGTTTACTTAGAAGCTAATAAGCTACCTTGGCAGAGATTTGCTGAATACTTGCTGAAATGATGAAAGAAATCAAGTACACAGAACTGTGTACCAATAATGCTTGCCAGACTCGTTCAAAATGTAGCCCTGATAGGAAGCCAATATATTGTACTCACTTTTTGTTTTTTATTTGTTTTGTTTTGTTTTTGTTTTTGTTTAAAGACTTATTTGCTTTTATTGGAAAGGCAGATATACAGAGAGGAAGATCTTAACGTCCAGTGGTTCACTCCCCCAGCGGCCGCAACAGCTGGAGCTGAGCCAATCTGAAGCCAGGAGCCAGGAGTCTCTTCCAGGTCTCCCACATGGGTGCAGGGTCCCAAAGCTTTAGGCCATCCTCAACTGCTTTTCCAGGTCACAAGCAGGGAGCTGGATGGGAAGTGGGGCTGCTGGAATTAGAACCAGCGCCCATAGGGGATCCTGGCACGTTCAAGGCGAGGACTTTAGCTGCTATGCTATTGCGCCAGGCCCTGCACTCATGTTTTAAAAATCATCTTTTCTTCATTCCTATCAATGTACTTGACTGAAGGTTAGTTATCTTTACCCTCAAAATGAATATCTGATAGCCACCTTAAAATGTTAGATGTTAAGCTTCTTTATCTTCTATATACCATTAGCCTATGAGAATCTAGCTTTTTTAAAGCTGAGTGAAAATTTGCTTTTTTTGTAAAATAAAAAAAAAATACATTTATTTATTTGCTTTAAAGTCAGAATTACAGAGATAGACAGAGAAAATCTTCCATGCACTGGTTCACTCCCCAGAAGGCTGCAGTGGCTAAAGCTGTGCCAATCCGATCCGAAGCCAGCAGGCTAGAGCTTCCTCCGGGTCTCCTCATGGGTACAGGGGCTAAGGACTCTTGTCATCCTCGGCTGCTTTCCCACGCCATAAGTAGAGAGCTGGACTGAGGAGTGGAGCAGCTGGGATCCGAACTGCTGCTTGTAATGGATGATGACACTGCAGTCAGAAACTAACTTGTTATGCTGCCACGGGGGCCTTGAACATTGGCTTTTTGTTTAATAGTCAATGAAAGCAGCCAAATAGTTAGAAGGTTATATATTTGCCTGTGGCATTTTGTTGACATGGGCAATGATGTTTATAGTAGCCTAGCACATTCCCATATGCTTGTAAAATTCAGATAAAATATAAAGAAAATCTCTTGGGTGTGGTATAAGCAACTGCACCGTTACAGAATGTCACATTTTGAGTGGATCCCCACCAAAGCAGAAGAGTGTTGTCTCTTAGTTTCTTTTTTAGACATAAATTCATGTGTCCAGCCTGGAAGGAGTGCTTCTAGGCCAGCAAATGCAGCTAGTTCAAACTCTGCAAGAACTCTTCCGACTGCAAATACAGCAATAGCTCTGTGACTTCAGCCAGCTCATCAGTGCCATAGATTAGCTGCTATCAAACACAGAGAACCCGGCGAAGAGCCGGTTCAGGAGAAGGTTCTATTAACTTAATGCATACACTTACTCCATGCTAGTTCCTATTTCAGAAGTAATAAACTTAAAAACCCAGAATCAAAATGAAGTACTAGCTAAAATTATGCTGGAAAGCCAGCAGTGGATGGAAAAGTGTCAGGATCGTAAAATCACCAGAGGGCGGAAATCTCAGTGGACTAGTTCAAGTTTCACATTGTAGTTCATTCAACCTCAGAGCTGTAGAGATCAATTTTTATGTGAAAGTAAGACTTGCAGATAGATAAATAGAAAGAGAGAGAGAGAGAGAGAGAGAGAGAGAGAGAGAGAGAGAGACTGAAGCCAGGAGGCTGAACTTCCAGGTTTCCCAAACGCCTTCCGAGTCCCCAAGGCTTGAGCCATTCTCTGCTACTTTCCCAGGCACATTAGCAGGGAGCTGGATTACAAACTGAGCATCAAGGACAGGAATTGGCACCCATAAGGAATGCTGGTTTTGCAAATAATGGCTTAATGCACTGTGCCATTGTGCTAGCCCCTAGAGATCAAATTTGAGTACAGTATTAAATTCACTCCACTGGATTTTTTTTTTCTAATGAAAACATAATATATTCAACGTAAGAACTTTATAACAAAGTGAAAAGTATAAGGAAGAAAGCATGTACCTTATATCATTTAATCACACAGTAACATGGTTAAATATCTTCTACTCTTTTGTTTGTATGCAATAGCATTCATATATGTTTTATTTTTATTTATTTTATTTTTATTAGAAAGTCAGATTTACCAAGAGAAGGAGAGACAGAGAGAAAGATGTGCTGTCTGTTGCTTCACTCACCAAGTGGTCACAATGGCCGTTGCTGAGCTGATTAAGCCAAGAGCTTCCTCTAGGTCTCCCAAGAGGGGGCAGGGTCCATGGTTTTTGGCTGTCTTCCATTGCTTTCCCAGGCCAGAGGTAGGTAGCTGAATGGGAAGTGAAGCAGCTGGATAGGAACCAGCACCCATATGGGATCCTGGAGCATGGAATGTGAGGACATTAGCCACTAGGCTACCATGCCAGGCCCCATATATTTGTTTCTAAAGCAATGTGTTGTATTGACTTTCTGGTTTCGTGTCCTTTGTATATATTTTTTCATATTTTCAAAATGTACCTGGTTAAGTCTTCATCTTGAACACATCAGGATCCCATTTGGATCCCATATAGAAGCCAGGTCTAGTCGCGGATTCTCCACTTTCCATCCAGCTCTTTGTGGCCTAGGAAAGCAGTCAAGGATGGCCCAAAACCTTGGGGTCCTGCACCCATATGGCACACCTAGAAGAGGTTCCTGGCTCCTGGCTTCAGATTGGCTCAGCTCTGGCCATTTCTGGCCACTTGGGGAATGAACCAGTGAATAGAAGATCTCTCTCTCTGTATATCTGCCTTTCCAATAAAAATGAAATAAATAAACGTATGAAAATACTTTTAAACCATATATATTGATTATAAATACTACTTTATAACTTATCAATATTTCAATTTTAAGCAAAGTAGACATGGTTTAGTCATGTTTAATTGATCCTCAAAAATTTCATTAAACGCAAAAGTATCATGCAAAAGCTATGCGTGCTTTTAAAAATTTTTCGCAGCAACATAGATTTAATACTGTTCTCCAAAAACTTTTTGAAGTGTTCTCACATGTGCTATGCAGGGTTATTACTGTCATTTACCACAGTCAAACAGTATGTTTTATTATTAAAATATTTATTTACAGAGAAGGAGAGAGAGAGATCTTTTAATCACTGGTTTATTTCCCAGATGATTATAACAGCCAGCACTAGGCTAGGCTGAAGCAGAGATCCAGAAAATTCTTTCTGGTCTCTCCCATTTGTGGCATGGCCCCAAGCACTTGAGTCATCTTCTGTTGCTTTCCCCATGCCATTAGCAGGGAGCTAGAAAGGAAATGGAATGGCTGGGACACGAAGTTGTGCCCTTCGGGCCTCCTAGCATCACTGGTTGCAGCTTTACCTGCTATTCTTCAAGGCTAGACCGCCCAAGTGACATCTTAAGCATTATGTCAAATGTGTCCCTCATGTCTTCTTGAATATCTCCTAGCTGTATAATGGCTTACGAGTCCATGAATATTAACCATAGATCAAATCCGGCCAGTACCCCATTTCTGTGATTTAATATCTATCGAAACAGCAATATCCCCTCATGTATTTATTGTTTGTGGCTGCCATTTGAGTGGTTGTAACATATTGCAGGGTCCACATTGTCTGAAATATGTACTGTTTGGTGGCAGATATTTTTTTATTGAACCATAGATTACATTGGTATTCAATTCTGATCATTAGCTATTAGTGAGGAAAAATGTGAAATTATTCCCAGGTAAAGGAAATGCAAGCTATAACAGATGAACTTTCTCTCTCTCTCTCTCTCTCTCTCTCTCTCTCTGTCTCTCTGTCTCACACACACAGAACACTCTCTGGATTTAGGAGGGCGGCACTGCTTTACTGCCATCAATAGTAGGACAGTATTTGTCAGTTATCACAAGAGGCCCACCTACAATAGGAGAAAAAAATGTTCATCAATTTACAGTTAGCAAAGTGTATCAACCACATTTTCTTTTATATCGTCATCCACAAGGTTAAGATTTCTTAAAAGAAATTATACAAATTACAAAACCGTCTCGTATTTTAAATGAATGAATTCAGTGATATATGCTGACTAACTCAAATGCAAGACTGCAGTCAACGACATGGTCTTTTGTTTCATCTGCTTTTATTAAACTGGTGAATAGTATATAGCAATAAAAATGTGCTATGTTCTGTTGTTCCATCAATAGGTTTAAATATTATTGAAAAAATAAGAAATTGTTTTGATTACCACAAACATTTACAATGGTTAGGGATGCAATATATAGTTTCTGTGATATCTTTTGCTGCTTTTATATTCCCTGGATTGAGATTATGCAAAAATAAAACAAAACTAAAGGAGATTCAAAAGCTAATGAAAGTGTGGATGTGGTGGTGCAGTGGATTGTTAACAAATAATTTCATAACCATTGAAAGATTTATTTATTTAAAGAACTGACAGAGAGAGAAAGAGAGAGAAAAGTGGCTTTCCATCCTCTGGTTCATTCTCCAAGAGGCTGCAACCTCCACGGAGCAGGCCTGGTGGCCTAGGTTCCTGCCTCCCATGTGGGAGAGCAACATGGAGTTCCAGGGTTCTAGCTTTGACCTTCTGCTTGTTCTGGCTATTCTGGATTGAATCAGAACTTGGAAGATATCTCTTTCTCAACCTCCCTCTCATTTTCAATCTGTCACCATTTCTCTCAAGTAGGTGAAAATAAACATTTTTAAGTATATTAAAGACCTAAAACCAAATACTTAGAAGAAAATGTAGGGGAGAATCAAGATAGCAGAATTGGGTAAGGATACGTTTAAACAGACAAACATTAGCCAGTGTGAAGCAGAGAGGGCACATTCCAGGAAATAGGAGAGGACAGAACAACAGCAGAGGGGCACCTGGAAACTGACAGACATAGGAAAGCAGCAGAAACAACGCTGTGGTGTGGCAGTGACTGATACTCCAGCAGTATTCACAAGCTGTGATCTGAACTCCACCAGCAGTTGGAACTCCACCAGCAACCAGGTGGGAATGGATTTTCACTGGGACCTCAGGAGGAGTACCAATACAAAGAACTGCTCATCCTGCTGGTCTGTTTGATTTGACCAGGAGCAGAGACAGAGCAGCAGATCCCAAACCAGTAGTGTGGGAATAGGGTGGATTTCACAACCCAGTCTATGCCCTAGAGCTGAATTGGGTCCCATTTTGTTTAAGGAGGCAAGGGCTGTGGACGGTACTGTGCATACACTGAGCTTGGAGTGATTCCATTCCTGGCTCAGTGAATTGCAACAATGTGGCATCCTACAGATTCCACTCAAGACAGGTCCGTGTAGCCCTCAGACCTGATGGCCAGCAGATCAAGAACTCTAGCAGTGGAACATCAGGCACCATTTCTTACAGTGTGCTAAACAATTTAAGACTGCAGGGAAAACAGTGTGCTGTGCATGGCACTGAGCTCAGTGCATTTCACTGGTCCTACAGGAAAATAATACCGCCTATGGCATCGTACGGGTCAAAATAGGTCCGTGTGGCTCTCAGACCTAACGGACAGCAGCTTCTGGCAAGATCAGCATCACCAACAACTAGTTATGTAGGACAATTGATGTCTCCCAAATCCTGGGATCTGCTCCAACTGGAAGTGGGAGAAAGGTTGTACAAACAACAGTGCAGTCTCAGCAGGGTATCACAGGAGGTAGAGAGTGGTGAGCCAGGAGCTGGGGCTACAATGACCATGATGGAAATCTAACATAAGAACCCAGGCCTGGAACTAGCTTGAGGGAGTGGCACAAGTGACTGCAAACAAAGAGCTGTGTACGAACTAAAATAAGTAAAATCTAACTGTAGACCTGTAGGCAACAGAGCTTAAAATCCTGCCCCAAAGAGAAGAATCTAATAACCACAAGTACAATGACCAAGAGTTAAAGAAGAGACAAAGGCACAATGAGTAGTACTGAAGACTCCCTTGCAAAGGAGCAAAACCCTTCGCCAAACTCAGAGTTCACTGAGGAAAACATTGAGAAAATGGGAGGTACAGAATTCAAAACACTTTTTATAAAGCTTCTTATCAACAAGGAGAAGCACATAAAACAGGCATTCAAGGAATTTAAGAAATATGTCACACTGGAAATGAACCAAATTAAAGCTGATATACCAGAAATGAAGAATATGGAAGAGCAAGTTAAAAGTACACTGGAGAGTCTCCAAAATAGAATGAAGGAGGCAGAAGAAAGAATCTCAAAATTAGAAGATATTTCCTGTCACCAGGGGGAAGCAAAGAAAAAGCTAGAAGCAGAGCTGGATCAGGCCATAAAAAGTATTCATGAATTGAAAGACACTATTAAAAGGCCAAATGTAAGAATTCTGGGAGTTGCAGAAGGAGCAGAAAGAGAAGTTGGGTTTACAAATGTATTTAGTGAAATAAAAAGGGAAAATTTCACTAATTCAGAGTACATATAATTTGTAAAGTGAAAGTAAAATCTGGAATTTACAAAGCAGAGACTGCACTCATTGCTCTTTGCTGGTCTCTACTATATGATACTCTATGTTCCAAATGCCAACTACCTTGTCCCTATAAATCATTCTCATATACTTAATACAATTCTGTCTTCAGCTTTTAAACTCTTTTCAGGCTACTTACTTATGCTCCTGCTAAAATATTAATGCTTAGTAAACAAGAAAATTCTTTTTCAGTAAAGAATTTATATTATTTTTGCCTCTATCAAATAACTCCATTTACATAACTGCCTTTTGTGCCAAATGCTAATTGCACATTAAACTTAGGTGCATAAACCAATTTTGCATGTTTACTCCTATTCTTCACGGAAAATTTCTGGTTTACTGAAGTTCGTAAATACTTAAGTACATTTCAGGATGGTCTTCTTTTTTCACTATCACTTAATCATCTTTAATTGCCCATAAATTTGATCACTGTTTTGTGTTGCTTTTTGCTGCTCTTTATAAAACAGTATTTGCACTTTCCAAAATGTTTTAACAATTCAAAAACTGTTTTAAAGTATAATTTGAATTTGTAGATATAGAGATAGAAAGACCCAGAAAAATCTTCTATCTGCTGGTCCACTTCCCAGAATACAGGAAGGGCATAGAACTCCCAACAGACTTGGCCAAAATCAATCTTCATCATGACACATGATAGACAAGCTCTCTTCAATTGAATATAAGCAAAAGATCCTTAAATGTGCACGTGAAAAAAATCAACTGATGTATAAAGGAAGGCCAATTAAATTTACAGGAGACCTCTCACAGGAAACTCTATGCTCCAGACAAGAATGGAGTGACATATTCCAGATTCTAAAAGAAAAAATAAAATGTTGGCCCAGGATAACGTACCCAGTAACATTTTCTTTTGTCTTTGCAAAGGAAATAAAATTATTCCACAAAGAAATATAAAAATGTAAAGAAAATGTAAAAAGAATATGCCTCTCCAAAACTGCCCTATAAATGATACTTCAAGATAGCCTCTTGACAGAGAAAAGGAATAGCACCTACCAAAACCAAAGGCAAATGCGGAGAACATCCCAGTGAAATAACAACAGAAGGTTAAATCAATGAACAACCATTGTTAAAATGACAGGACCAAATTGTCACCCATTCATAATAAACACTCAATGTAAATGGCTTAAACTCATCAAACAAAAATCATAGATTAGTAGACTGGATTAAAAAACAAAACCCATCTATTTTTTTTTTTTGCCTACAGGAGACACATTTCACCAACAAAGATCAGCAGAAACTGTATCTCATGGATTTTGATTTTTTTGTTGTTAGTTTCATCTCTTCAAAACACTTTCTTCTCATTAAATTATTCAGTGACTCAGCTCATATAGTAGCATTGTTTTCTTCAGGAAGTTTCTTGATTTTCTTTTCCATTTCTTCAGTGACACATTAGTCATTTAGTAACATGTCATTTAACTTCATGGTGTTGCTAATTTTTTTCTTTCCTCTTTTTTCTTCTTTGTTTATTTTGGCTTGTGGCTTTCCATTGAAGGGGATGTACAGTAGCTGTGTAATGGAGACTATCATATCTAGATGTGAGGATACAATGCAGTATGCATCTCTAGTTCCAGACTAAAGATGGACTCCCAGTGAAACTGTTTATTATATCTTGACAATAGGATGCTGGACTCTCTGCCATTGTTCATGCCTGAAATGATGGACATATGACTGTGTATGAATAACTATACTTTAGTAATGATATAGAGGAACTCAGTGAAGGGGGAGGGAATTGGGAAGGGGACAAGGTAATCCCAGGGACTGTGGAACTGTATCATAAAATGATAATAATAAAAAGAAATAAAATTTTTATAAAAATTTTGCTTGTTTTTAAACTGAAATTTCCCTTACATGTATGTTTGAGAAAACATTATTTTTTATGTCCTAAAGTTTTAGTGATTTGTTTTATTCCTGTGATAACTGAAGTCTATTTTGCCATGTGAAGTAAGACAAATATATAATTCACTTCTCTTCATCTTGAGCTTCTACCAGATTCCATTATCTATCCAAAGTTTGGGAAAAAACCTCTGCCTCATGTATTCCTTGAACATCTTTTAAAAAGGGCTTGTGTCTTTGAGAGAGAGAGAGAAGAGAAAAGCTAAATGGATAACCAACTTCTGGTCCTCACTTCAAATGCAAGTAACAGCCTTGGGCCAGGCCAAAGTCAGTAGCCAGAAACTCCACTCAAGACTCCCACATGGGTGATGGGGACTTCAGTATTTCTGGATATTTTCTGCTGCCTTCCTAGATGCATTAGCAGGGAGCTGTTCCTCAACTTACTGTATCTTGCTGTCTTCTTTCTTCCAGCATGGCAGTTCCTAGCTTTTGATACATTCTTCCAGGGCATTGATCAAATAGGTATGAAAATGGTAGTTTTTACTCCTCATCACTCTCAACCCTTTACAAATTACTTATAATACAAAGATGACTACCAGAAGATATAGTTTCTTAACCAATTTTTCCCCAAATAGCAGACAGTTGTTGGTCATCTTTGTGACTGTCCCTATGCTTGTAGGGACACATGTGTAGCAACTTGTGCTATCATTTGCTTTATGTTTTTCTTCTTATCAACTAATTACAAACATCTCTGTGCAGCAATATGCATTTAATAAGATTTGTTATGCTATGTAAATAAAAATGGACATTATGTGTATGTGTAAAATACTCGAATGAAGACAGCTGTAGAAAGGGAACACAACAAACCAACAGGATGCTTAATGTTGTGGATATATTTCTCCTTTCAGGTAAACTGGATAGAATTGCAGCTGCCTATATCATTTCTTAATGGGACCAAGAGTTTTTTCCTTATTTACTCTATGATCGGCTTCATTTCAAAAATGACTAGAGCTGGCATCACACCTTTATATTTGGAAGGGTGCCATGTTAAAGTTTTCTTAGCACTAAAATATACATTTTTATATTTATTTATTTTTATTGGAAAGGTTGATATACAGAGGAGGAGAGACAGAGAGCAAGATCTTCCATCCAACTTTTCACTCCCCAAGTGACCGCAAGGGTAGGTGCTGCACTGATCTGGAGCCAGGAGCCTCCTCCGGGTCATCCATGCAGGTGCAGGTTCCCAAGGCTTTGAGCCCTCCTCAATGCTTTCCCAGGCCACAAGCAGCGAGCTGGATGGGAAGTGCAGCTGAAGGGATTAGAACCGGCACCCATATGGGATCCTGGTGCATGCAAGGCGAAGACATTAAACACTATACTATTGCACCGGGCCCTAAATTATACATTTGTATAAGAAAGAGAGCGGTTATTATTTCTTACGTTTATCTAAAAATCAAAATAACATGCTGTGAAATAGTATTCCAGGAGATCTTTTGAAAATTTGTTTATCAAGGATTGTTATTTAATATGAAATTGTGTGAAAGAAAAGGGTATAATATGATTTTTTGACATTTTTATTGGTTTCTTAAACCAATAAAAAATGATTTTTGGAGTTGAAAACAAAGTATTACCGCAAAGTAGGTTTTTTTTGGCAACTGATAATAAAAATAATATAGATGTCCAATACAAAAAGAAAATCATTTGGCCATAAAAGTCTTTCACCTTAACCTCAGGTGTAAATCACAGTACAGATGTTCCTAGAGTGTCATCAAGCATGTGAAAGCCATTTCTACTCATTTTATCCATGATATCAAACCATGGCAACAGAGACGCAATAGTAGGATAGATTGGGTATTAAGGTTTATAAGATAGTCTTAAAATTTTTATGGCAGAGATAACCATTCATTTAGTTACTTTCAGTGCTAAGAAGAAGCATGACATAGTACTGCAAATCTTGAATCTCTGGTTTAGTAACCATGTTATCTTAAATCACGTTAGCATTGTATTCATTCATTTTGTTGGTTATAAAAGGGAAGTAACAGTGATACTTCTATAAGAATTTTGTAACCTAAATTATATGAAAAATTCTATGAAGTAGTATACTTTTTATGTCTTTGATGTCCTGATCTTAGCATTTAGCCTTTACTCAGATTTGGTTATAAAGCTCTGAATTTCAAACAGCAGTATTTGTACCCATGCTTCCAAAGAAGTCACTTAAGAATCTTTCATTCTTTGTTTTGTTTTTCAGGAGGAATGATGCCACTTTGGTATGTTCCATTTTAAAACTTTGCTTTGCTTTTCGTTTTGCAAATTAAATTTCATTTGCATTCTTCTTATTCTAACAGTGGCTTTATTAGATTACTCCAGAGAAACAGAAAAGGCCATAGAGTAATGACAGATGATAGACAGATGAAAGATGTGAGTAGACAAATAAAAGCAGATTTATTAAAGCAGCTCACTCATATGAGAATGAAGGCTAATAAGTCCCTGATCCTGCCAGCTGGAGACCCAGGGAAGCCATTTGTGTAACTCAGTCTGAGTCAGGAGGCCTGACAACAGGAGTCTCCATGGAAAGTGGAAGAGGGAGTGGATTTACCTTTCCTCTGCTTTTTGGTTCTCCTCAGACTCTCAACAGGTGATATAATGCCTACTACATTGACGAAGGTGATCTTTATTGATTCAAGTATTAATCTCTTCTGGAACCACCCTTAAACACTCACCTTTAAATAATATTTTGCAAGCTATCTGGACATCTGTTAGCTCACTGAAATTTAAACCTAGAAACAGCCATTGTAACAGTGTAGTTAGAGGCTCTAGCCCACTCATGGTCTCCATAGCAAAGAGGAACCTTTTGTGAAATTTGCAATGTGAAGAAACAGAGCAGGACTGAAAACATTGTACAGTGGGTAGAAAGACTGAGTATAATGGAAATTTCAAACATAAAGAAATGGATGATGAATCAGGCCCCCAGAGAAGGCCGATAACTAAGGGCTGCAACTGATGTGAGGCATGAGAAGCCTCCAGGGAGAAAAGGTCAAGGTCACATCATCAAGTATAGAGTCATGTGAGTACAATGCCAGCATATGAGTATGCACCTCCTTAGATTTTGAGCCCTGGGAAGCTCTCTTGCCTCATCTTAGTCCTAGTTATGCTCAAAGATTTAGAATTGAAGTCATAGAAACACTGGCCTTGAGAAACAGCAGGGATATTCCATCCTCTGAGATTAGGGGAACAAGATGTTGGGATAATTTAATAATTTACAGACAAAAATGGTTTAACATTTCTTGATGATGAGCTAGAAAGCAAAGTTCAGCAGCATAAAATGAGCACAGAATTTGAGCAAGAGAATGAACCCAATGTAATCACTGCAGTAGGTGCCAAATATACAGAAGGCACATACAGAAGGTTCATCTGTCAGAGAGCTTGTGTTTTCCTGGACAAAGTGGATAGTTATGGATTATAGCCCATAACATGTGCAAGCTGTTACACAGCCCAATGTACAGGTTGTAGAAGGATGAATGCTGCTTCAGAATGGATGGTTGAGCACGACTTTTCTGAGGAAGGGGGTTTTCTTTTTATTTTTTCTTTTTTAAAACCATTTTATTATTATTATTATTATCATCATTTTATGATACATTTCCATAGGCTCCTGGAATTTCCCTTATTCCCTCCCCAATTCCCTCCCCACACCTAGTTCCTCTATATCATCACTACAGTATAGTTCTTCATACAGTCATATGTCCATCATTGCGGGCATGAACAATGGCAGAGAGTCCAGAATCCTATTGTCAAGATATAATAAACAGTTTCATTGTAAGTCCATCTTTGTCTGGAAGTAGAGATGCATACTACACTGCATCCTCACATCTGGATGTTAGTCTCCATTTCACAGCTACTGTACATCCCCTTAAATGAAAAGTCATGATAAAAAATCAACAATGGAAAGAAAAATAGAAGTTTACAATGCCATGAAGTTAAATGACATGTTACTAGATATGACAGTCTCCATTACACAGCTACTGTACATCCTCTTAAATGAAAAGCCACAAAACAAAATTAACATCAGGGAACACCATGAAGTTAAATACAAGCTACTAAATGACTAACGTGTAGCTGAAGAAACGAAAATCAAGAACCTTCTTGAAGAAAATGATGGTACTGTATGATCTACGAATCAATGAATGAGAATTTAATGAGAAGAAAGTGTTTTGAAGAGATGAAACCATCAGAAAACAACAAAACCCATGTGATATAGTTTCCGCTGATTTTTGTTGGTGAAGTGTGCCTCTTCTAGACAATAAATAGACAGGCTTTGTTTTTTTTTAATCCAGTCTATTAATCTATGACGTTTGATTGTGCTTAAGCCATTTACATTCAGAGTTTAATATGTATGAATGGTACTTTGGTCCTGTCATTTTAGGGATGGGTTGTTCATTGGAAAGGGGTTTTCAACTGAGAGCTCCAGAGAAACTGTCCATCAGCAAAGCCACAGGAAGAGCCATTTAGGAACATGGCATAGCAAATGCAAAGGTTCTGAGGTAGGAATGAGCTTCTTATAACCACTTACAAAGAGGATCTGTGAATTAGTTCTTTTTAAAACTATTTGAAAACCAGAGTCACGTGGGCAAAGGCAGAGAGAGAGAATGAGAATGAGAGAAAGAGATCATTTATATTTTGGCTCACTCTGCAAACAACTGCAGTAGCTGGGGTAGGCAGGGCTGAAACCAGGAGCCAGAAATTCCATCCTGATTTTCTACATTGTGGAAGGGACACCGGTGCTTTCCCAAGCACATTATTTGAAATTGAGTGGGATGTGGAGCAGCTGGGGCTTGAATTGGCAGTCTGACCTGGGATGTTCACATAGAAAGCTGTACGTTGAGAATCTACACCACAACACCAACTCCTGTATATTGTTTCTGTATTCTTAGGGACTAGCAAAATATTTGCTGGATCTTTTGGTGCATTCCCATGACCTGTTTCAGAGAAATGTAGATTTAAGTAAAATGATTAATTTGAATCAAATTACTTAATTAAAAATTATCATCTTGCAGGGTTATGCAACACTGTGAGTGCAGAACTTTAAAACGTATTTATAAGACTCTCATTTCGTTATTAATTGATTAATCAGATTTGACCTGCATTCCAGCTCATGCTCTAATTAGTATTCAGACAGACTGAAGAAAGTTAATACTGAAAACACTGTTCTTTTATTAGAATAGTAGTGATTATAATTCATAATTGTACATTCATTTTCTATAAACATAATTTAAAACCATTTATTTAAGAACCTTTGTATGTAGTAAAAACATTAAATAGAGTGAAAACTTATAAGTCTCAAAAGAGTTTCAAATGAGGGCATAATTAAGAGACTGCAAATGTAGTATTTCAAAGGCATAACTATTAGATAGTAGTTAATTTTATTTTCTGACCTAAAGATTTATTAGCAGTTTTCTTGTATGCAGCTGATTATCAGTTCACTCGCTAGATGTAATCTCTTATAATTGGAGTTCTTTCTGTGCTTAATTCCAAAGTAATACAATGAAATTTATTTAAGTGATTTTTTTTCACAACATGATTTGTCTATTTTTGTAATAGGTTTATTTTATTTTTGTTTGAAAGGTACTTACAGAGAGAAGAAAAGACAGAGAAACAGATCTTCCCTTTGCTGGTTCACTGCCAAATTGGCTACAATGGCCGGAGTTGGGCCTATCCGAAGTCAGGAGCCAGGAAGTTCCTCTCGGTCTTCCATAGCGGGTACAGGGGCTCAAGGAGATGAGCTACCCTCTCCTACTTTGCCAGATCATAAACAAGGAGCTCAGTCAGAAGTGGAACAGCCAGAACATGAGCTACCACTTGTATGGGATGTCGGCATTGCAGGGGGTGGCTTTACCTGCTATGTGCAATGCTGGCCTTATAGTTTCTCTTTTATACTTAGTTCTAGCTTTGTATTTTAATTTTCCTAGTATGTTTAAGGTCAATATTCAACTATTGTAAGTGTGAGATCACAGGTTGAAGGATTTTTGTACAATTTGAGGACACATAATAAGGAATCTTAAAATGGCAATATGTTGGACTTTGGGATTTCCTTTTATTTTATCATTTCAGCTGAAGCTTGCTTCTCTACTAGAGTCAGTGCATAAAAAATTTTGCATATGATTTATAAATATTTTAAACCAAAGAATGAAATACAGAATATCAATGTGCAATCGCTCTCTTATTAAATTTCAGGCCAATTTCATGTTGCAGTCATCTTTGACTCCAGGGGGCAGTATAAAATAAGAAATGAAAATGCTCTCCCTGGTTACAGTTTATATTTAATATAATTATTAAAGCCAGAAGGATTGATGGGTTTTATGAAACCAACTAGGATTTTACTGTATAGGTTATATCCTTCTGAGATGATCTTTAAAAGTGAGAGCCAGGGTGTGCATTTAGACCGCCATTTGCAAGTCAGTGACTAGTTTTATGTCATGATTCACTGCTTTCATCTGTACACCAAGTGTGTTTTAACACAAATACGATTTTTTTCTAAATTGCATCTTAAAAATTATGCATATTGCAAATGGATTGCCACTCATACATACATATGTACATGTGAGAAGTCTGGCTTATATTTGGACATATCATGTATACAGCTAGAGATAATAATGCTGTTGCCATACATGGATAATGATACATATATGAGCTATTCATTTACTAAAATCATGCTAGCACAAGCTGTTGAGCATCATCTTAATGGTAGTGACTGTGTTAGGAGCTTTATATATTATGTCTTCTTAAATTGTTTAACAAAACTCCCACTTTTACAGATAAGGAAATTGAATTTCAATGTTTTATCCAGTGCCTACCAGCTAGCAAATAGCTAATGTGCATTTAAAAACGTATGTTCTATTCATTATGTCAACTTGCTTGTCTACACAATACATAGAACATATTTTGTTCTAGAAGGAATAAGCACTGGTTGGGAACAGACTTGATGATCCCATTGTATGTATCTGCCTTTGTGTGAAAGAGTTATTTTAAAAGAGTGTTTTTGTTTGAAGAGAACATTTTACCCACTTCAATATTTAGTCTGTACTCACTAAAAATCACATCTCTAGACTAATAGATTTTCTGAGGCTACCTTGCCCAACTCTCGAGGCAATTATGCCCCAATAGCATAGGCTCCTGTGTTGAATGCGTATGTTCTTGTTCCACAGCCTACAATTAGTTGAGTCATCATAGTGCATTGAGATGTAAAAAGCATTTTTGGCTGAAGAATAAAAAAAAATAATACTTGGCTATTGCTTTCCTCTAAAGGACTCCTTTGAGAACTTAACCACTATCTACTTTGCAGCAAAATGCAGATGGCTTCTGAGAGGGTGCGCACTTGGGATTCTTTTTAGGAAAGCAAAACAAACCAAGAACTTCCACTTCTGTGTGTCCTTTTACATTAGCAAAAGAAATAATAACATGTCTACTTGTGAGAAGTCACACCAGATAGTAGGCAGTTAGGGTCTCTGGTGAAGTTACTTTGCAAAATGTGAAATTTTGCTCCTCCCCATTTTTTACCCTTCCAAGAGCATATGCGCCCCTTGAGGAGAACAAAGGGACAGAATCAGTGTATCAACTGTCATCTCAGAGTTTCCTGAACTCTCAGTTTATCATCAGAATGCAATCAGATAAGATTGCAAACTTTCGAAGAATGTATGGGATAGGATTCTCTCACAACCACCTATCTCCAGACAAATTAAAAGATGAAGGATGATAAATGACTAAGCACAGAATCATTGTGGGGTAGGCAGTTAGTTCAGGGTCAAGAGCTTGGAAGCCAGTCCCTCCCCATCGCCCACCACACACACACCCCTATGTGCTCTCTTCTGCCCACCTGTGATACTCACCTATCATCACCTGGAACCTGAGAGGGGGCATATTGCTCTGTTATGTAACCACACCCCGCTGACGCCTCAGATCTGTTTCAGATTCCAGCTTTCTGCACATACACCCTAGGACATATAGCAGATGGTAACTCAAGTGCCTGGAAGCTTGTCACCCACACAGCAAGTTCTGAGTACATTTCAAAGAAAAGTAGAAGAAGAAAAAAAAAAGTAAAACTCAGGTTGGAGTCCCCTTCACTCCACTGGAATGGTTTCTGTCAATATCTACATGGTGCCAAACAGAGGGTAAAAGTTTGATTCTGGATTCGCACAATCTCTAAGCATTGTTCAACAATGGCAACCAAGTCGTCTGTTTAGGTCTTCTCTTGGTTTCCATGAAAGCCCCATGTCCAGGCTGCAATCTTGCCTTACTGGAAACTATTTCTCAATTTTCTATGCTATGTTCTTTTTCCCACTTCTCATGATTTGCGATTCTCATCTTCCCGCCTTGCGTCATTGGTTACTGACTCCCACGACTACACTTAAATTTATATCTTGAGTTTTTTTCTCCAAATTCTAGATTGACTATTCCTTGTGCATGTGCCTCATGCTGGTGACCCCTCATTCTGCCAGCATACTATTCACACAGTGTACTTGAAATTTCTATACACTTATCTGGGAATTATTTTTCCTAAAATTGCTTAGTAGGTTTATTGAGCCCCTCTTGTAGTGATACCCTCAATATTTTCTAGAGGAATAACCCCCTTTGTAAAAAGATTTATTTATTTTTATTGGAAAGACAGATATACAGAAAGAAGGAGAGACTGAGTGGAAGATCTTCTTTCCGATGGTTCACTCCCAAAGTGGCCACAATGGCTGGAGCTGAGCCAATCTGAAGCCAGGAGCCAGGAGCTTCTTCCAGGTCTCCCACGTGGGTGCAGGGTCCCAAGGCTTTGGGTTGTCCTCAACTGCTTTTCCAGGTCACAAGCAGGGAGCTGGATGGGAAGCAGGTCTGCTGGGATTAGAACCAACGTCCGGATGGGATCCCAGCATGTTCAAGGTGAGGACTTTAGCTGCTAAGCTATCACACTGGGCCCGAAGAATATCCCTCTTACCTGTCATTCTGTCATTCTCTCTATTATCCTGTTTTTAAAATAAGTAAGTAAATAAATAAATACCCTTCCTAGTAATTACATATACTCTTAGTTATGTTCATATTTAAAAAGTACATATCAGAACCCACCAAATGCCACAGGAGAAGCTAGTTGTCTAGTTCATCAGTATAACAAGAGCAATGCTGAAATAGGTGCAGAGTACCTATTTGCTACTTGATTTAATTGTTGGTAATTTCTGAATTATTTGATTTTTTCTTTTCTTGGAAGAAGTAATACTGAACCCCTGATATCCTGCGGCTTTATGTACTAGATTAAAATGTATTCAGAATGTGTGCTGAAGTTTTTAGTTTTATCTGTTCAAAATCAGTATGCTTTTATTGATGCACAGATACTTCATCTTTGGTTGACCCAATATCAAGGTTAAGCAGTTGTGCATGTTGTTTGCTTGTTTTACATTTTATTTGAAGATTATTAGTTGTTTTATGGTCTACTTATACACAAACACACACACTTAGGAACCAATTTTGTTAAAAAAGTGTTTTTTTTAAAAAAAGTGCTGACTCTATGAGAATTCCAAACATACATGAAATTTGAGAAAGTTTCATAATAAACACATTCTTATCAGCTACATCCAAATATTAGCATCCTGTTATGCTTCAGTTTTCACATATTTAACCACATGTCTATCCTTGTCTTTGTATAGAAACATTTTGTATTACCTTTAAAATCGGTTTAACACTAAGACTGTTCATCAGATATTTAGTCAATATTGATCAGATACAAAGCAGGTGGTTAATTATTTTGTATTCCAAAGCGTTAGAGTGGATTTTTAAAATTCACAGAAGCCAAAAATTAAACTTATGATTTGAAGCTGATACTTAGATCCAGTAACAGATAATACGGTGATTAAGGGATATACTAAAATGATTTTTAGCCTTTAATCAAATATGTATGATCTAACCTAGAATTGATGGGAAAACTGCATATTGCAATTAACAAATTTTTTAGAAGAATTACTTAAGTTGACTTAACTATCCCTTTTTTGGATATTAATGGCCATGTCTCTCTTTATTCTGTGTTACTGTTCATTAACATGTGTATTAGTGATTAGAGAGACAAAAATATAAAGGATGCTAATCAAATTGATTTAAACTATGGGATGCGATAATGATGTATCTCATGGCTAATTAATGCAAGGGATCATAATATATTGATTGTTAGAATCATACATAAAATGTTAGTACTGGAAGATTCCTATAGGTCATGTAGCCCAGGCTCCAAGTTGTTGTTTTTCAAGTTATTTAAAAAACAGAGTTACAGAGAGGGAGAGAGAGAGAAATTTACTATCCCTTGATTCATTTCCCAAATGGCTACAAGTGTGGGGCTGAGTCAAGCCACAAGCCAGGAGCCAATTACTTATTCCTGGTATCCCATGTGTGTGGATAGGCCCAAGCACTTGGGCAGTCTTCTGCTGCCCTCCCAAGTGCATGGGCAGGCTCCTCATCTTATAAGAAGAAAACCGAGGACTCGGGTATGGAAAGGGATTTTTCAAGGCTAAGCACTTGTGATTTTTGAATAATTTGGACATCAAGCAAATTGCATAGCCACTGCTTTTCTTCTCCACTTGAATAAAGCTAGCAAGAATTTCCCTTTCTGGCCTAGATGTTCAGTTGGACTCATTTTCTGAGTTTTGTTCAGTATCTGATTGGACTTCAGTTGCCATCTGTCGCGTTTTTTATTTGTGGATTGTGTATACAGTATTTTAAATGACACAAGTATTGAAGTTCAACTAGCAATAAAACAAATACTAGTTTACTGGATGGTGATTTTTTTCTTCAATCTGCACATTCTCATTCATATTCTACAGAATCTTTCCCTAGTTTTTATGAGTTACCAAGCCTTCAATAGAGAAAAAATATCTTTAAATACTATAAGCAGATCCAGGTTTTGTGGGTATAAATGTAATATTATGTGGGTTTCAACATAAAATTAAGTGTGAAACAGAGCAATTGTAGGGACCATAAGAGCAAGAGCAAGGGCCCTGGAGAGTAAGCTTGTTAACTGCAATGCGAGCCTGTATCTGAATCTGAGAATGAACATACGTGGTAGTCAAATTTCACAGAGAAAGTATGGGACAAAGGAAGGTACTATTTTATACGTACCTACTCTATATCTGGTATCACACAAAGCACTAACAATATGGCAGTCACTATGGGTCTGATGTATATGTTTGTGTATTTACATATATAGAGAATATATTTCATAAATTGGATAAGTCTACATGCCAAGTAAATGGGGGGAAAAAAAGTTTGGACTTAAGTGTCTCAGATTCCAAGAGCTGATAAAATTTCTCATTACCCTTGTATAAGAACAGCTGGTATCCCAGTGCTCTTTTAAGCACAATAAAAATAGAAATGTGATCAAATACAGATATTGACAGCAGAGGACTTCTATTCATAAAAGATAAGAGGAATAAACATTGGTAATTCCAGTCACAATGTTCCATTTACCTTAATGTTTCGAGTCTGAGCTATAACTATCTTGCTAGTGGTAGTGGAAATCTGAAATACAATGGGACTTGAGAAACTTCATGAAAAATGGAATTAAAAGTACATTTGGCTTTTAAGATGGCCGACGTAGGAGGAAGGCTGTGAGGGAGCGTTCAGCGAGATAGGGATAAAACGCTACAGAAGCAGCAAAGAGGAACAGCAGGGAACCGCAGGGAGAGGTCTGTGAAGCTCCCTGGGACAGTGTGGAGCCAAAAAGATCCACACAACTCGGAAGAACAACGAGAACGGAGCAGGACAAAGGTAGAGAAACCGACATCCCACTCCAGACCTGCAGAGTCACTTTTGAAAACAGCTTGACGGGAGACGCGGCCAGCTCGGAGGCAGGGAGATCGGGTGGATCATCGCCGGCGGGAAGCCTTTGACAGCGGCGGAGGCAGACTGCAGCAGCCAGACGTTTGGTGAGCGGGGGGTTGACGTGGCAGCCTCCGCATTCCTCGCCTCCTACTGAGGTTCCAGCCTCTGAGAAGGCGGGGCAGGCAGCCTGAAACGGTTGGGTCTGTACCTTGGGAACTACGCGCAGTGGTGTTGGTGGTGAGGGAAGGCGCATCGGATGTTCCTGCGCTGAGGGGGGCCAGTGCGTCTCGGTGCGCAGAGGCTGCTGGCGAGGATCTGGAGTCCCCCACATCCTGCCTGGTGGATGCGTGAGAACACCAGGAGGATTCTGATCGCTGCCTGCAGCAGCCGCCTCCGCAGCACAGGTGTCAGGTGTCAGGTGTCAGGAGAGCTCCCAGTTTTGGGAAGTGTAGCGCTGTGTGTCCCTGGCACGCAGGTACCACTCCCATAGGGTGAACTGCTCACTCCTAGCCTCCCACCCCGCAGTTCTGAGCGTGGGCGACCCACCAGGAGAGCTCTGAAAACTCCTGCATCACACTGACACGGTGAGAACCTGCCGTGAAGTCATTATAACAGGGCGCCTGGGTCACTCCTCCGCTAAGGGCCTGTGTGGGGGAGCCACACGGGAGCAGGGGCTCTGAACACCCACACACCACGAGTGGTGGATTCACTGCACAAGAGCCACGCCTGGAAAGTGCCTCACCCACAGTCCCGTGTGTGGGAGACGCAACAGGTGGGCCCTGAAAAACCCTGCAGTCCCTGACACGGAGAACGCAGGGAGAAAGCACATAAAACCTTCTAAGCCCTGGGGATTCCCACCCAGAGAGCGCCTCCATCCCTCCACGCCCTGGGGTGTCACACCTGTAGAAGAGGTGCCCAGAGTGTGCCTGGAATCCACTGGGCCCCCAAGGTGGTGCTCTACAGCCCCGGTCCCTGAGAACGCACCAACGGTGCCTTGAAAATTACCACGCCCGGCAACACCACGCCTACAGGCTCCAATCTCTACAGGAAAGCACCTGACAGCCCCTCAACACACGGGTCCATTTGCCCCACCAGAATACACCAACGCAATGGGAAAAACCACCAGAAAGAGTTGTGCTCCAGATGAAAGAGCCAGCACCCCACCAAACAAGGGCCAAAAGCCATTATCAATATCGGCGATGCGAGATGAAGACATGGAAGTGTTACCAACAAAGGAATTGATAAAAATAATGCTAAAATCTCTCAGAGACGTGGACACAAAGCTGGAAGACCTCCAGAACCGCATAATCACCGAAATACAACAAATCAAAACCAAACTGGATGCCCAAGAGAATAAAATTGAAAGCCTCATCAACAGAATAAATGCGGCAGAGGAAAGGATCTCTGAAACAGAAGACACACAAAATGAAGGTGTCCAGCGAATTAAACAGCTGGAGACAAACCTCAGCAAAACTAATAAAATGATGCAAGAGATGAAAGATTACCTTAGAAAACTGAATATTCGGATCATCGGCCTCCCCGAGGGAGTAGAAAGAGAATCTGGGATGCAAGCAGTGCTTGATGAAATTATACAGGAAAACTTCCAAAACACTTGGAACACAAATCCACCCCGCATACAGGACGGACAGAGAACTCCCAACAGACATGATCCAAAGAGATCTTCACCCAGACACACGGTGCTCAAGTTCTACTCCAATGAAGACAAAGAAGGAATCCTGAGACAAGTACGAAGTAGAGAAAAGATCACATACAGGGGAAAACCCATCAGAATCACTGCTGACTTCTCCGAAGAGACCCTACAAGCAAGGAGAGAATGGACAAAGATCTTCCAAGTCCTGAAACAAAACAACTGTCAACCAAAAATAATCTACCCAGCAAAGATCTCATTTGTATATGAGAACGAAATCAGATACTTCAATAGCAAAGAAAAACTAGAAGAATATGTCTACACAAAACCAGCTCTGCAAAGTCTCCTTAGAAATGCGCTAGTCCCGGACAAAAAGGAGGCAAATCACAAACAAAGTTGGCAAATAAGAAGGTCTCCAAACTAAAGGCCACACAAACAAGACAATTACATAGGCAACAACACACACACAACACAATCACATGGCAGGGAAAAATTGCAACCTCTCAATTTTAACTCTCAACACAAATGGCCTAAATTCACCAATCAAAAGACAGAGATTAATAGAATGGATCATCAAACAAGACCCAACCATCTGTTGCCTACAAGAAACGCATCTAACCAGAAAGGATGCAAAGAAACTGAAAGTGAAGGGATGGAAAAAGATATTTCACGCCAATAGACGAGAAAAAAAAGCTGGGGTAGCTATCCTAATTTCAGACGAAATAGATTTCATTCTAACTAACATCAAAAGAGACAGGGAAGGCCATTTTATACTGGTGAAAGGAATGATCCATCAAGAAGCAATCACCATCATTAATGTTTATGCACCGAATCTTAATGCACCTAGTTACGTAAAGCAATTACTTACAGACTTAAGGGAAGACATAGACACCCGCACAATTCTTGTAGGCGATCTCAACACACCTCTAACAACAATGGACCGGTCTACGAAACAAAAACTCAACAAAGAAACAACAGAGCTCACACAAACAATAGAACAACTGGACTTAGTAGACATATATAGAACTTTTTATCCTAAGGCCACAGACTATACATTCTTCTCAGCGGTGCATGGCACCTTCTCCAGAATCGACCACATGATAGGACATAAAGCGAACCTAAACAACTTCCAAAACATTAGTATCATACCATGTACCCTCTCAGACCACCATGGGATGAAACTGGAAATCAACAACTCAAAACTCCCCAGGAAGTATAGGCACTCTTGGAAATTGAACAATATGCTATTAAACGAACAATGGGTCAGAGAAGAAATTAAAGATGAGATCAAAAAATTCATGGAAACCAATGAAAACTCTGATACTACATTCCAAAACTTGTGGGACACCGCCAAAGCAGTGCTACGAGGTAGATTCATCGCAATCGGAGCGCATGTCAAGGCCCAAGAAAGATGCCAAATACAGGAACTAACCACACACCTCCAGGATCTGGAAAAACAGCAGCAGAAGAGTCCCACGCACAATAGGAAACAAGAAATCATCAAAACAAGGGAGGAGATAAACCAAATAGAAATCAAAAAAACTATACATAAAATCAACAAATCAAAAAGTTGGTTTTTTGAGAAAATAAACAAAATAGACACTCCACTGGCCCGATTGACCAAAAAAAAAACAAGAGAAAGTGAGAATCAACAGCATTAAAGATGAAAAAGGCAACATAACAACAGACACTGCAATCATTAAGAAAATAATTAGAAATTACTACAAAGAACTGTACTCCCACAAATTTGAGGACCACCAAGAAATAGAAAAGTTCTTGGACTCCCACCACTTACCAAAACTCAGTCTGGAGGCAACTGCAGAATTAAATAAACCCATAACCGAGGTAGAGATTGAAACAGTCATCAAGGATCTCCCAACGAAAAAAAGCCCAGGCCCAGACGGCTTCACTACAGAATTCTACAAAACATTCCGAACAGAACTAACCCCAATCCTCTACAAGCTCTTCAAAACAATAGAGGAGGAAGCAACCCTCCCAAACTCATTCTATGAAGCCAACATCACCTTAATCCCAAAACCGGATAGAGAACCATCAGAGAAGGAAAACTACAGACCTATTTCTCTGATGAACATTGATGCTAAAATTCTCAACAAAATCCTAGCCAATAGAATTCAAAAAATCATCAGACAGATCATTCATCCGGATCAAGTAGGATTCATCCCTGGAATGCAGGGATGGTTCAACATTCGGAAATCCATAAATGTTATAAACCATATCCAAAAACTGCAAAACAAGAACCACATAATAGTTTCAATAGATGCAGAAAAAGCTTTCGACAAAATCCAACACCTCTTCATGCTAAAAACTCTAGCCAAAGTAGGCATAGATGGGAAAATCCACAACATAATTAAAGCAATTTATGAAAAACCCAACGCCAGTATCATACTGAATGGAGAAAAGCTAGAACCCTTCCCACTGAGATCTGGAACAAGACAAGGGTGCCCACTATCACCACTGCTATTCAACATAGTCCTAGAGGTACTTGCAGAGGCCATAAGACAAGAAAAAGAAATCAAAGGCATACGTATAGGAAACGAAGAAGTGAAGCTTTCACTATATGCAGATGACATAATCCTATACATAGAAAAACCAGGAGACTCAATACAGAAACTGCTAGAACTTATACGAGAGTTTGGCAGAGTGGCGGGGTACAAAATTAACGAACGAAAATCAACAGCCATAGTGTACGCAAATAACACCAAGATGGAAGAAGATCTAACCAACAGGATACCATTCAAAATAGCAGAGAGAAGTATGAAGTATTTGGGAATAAATCTAACCAAAAGTGTAGGAGACCTATTCGAAGAAAACTACAAACTATTTAAAAAGGAAATTGAACAAAACCTCAAAAGATGGAATAACATCCCGTGCTCCTGGATAGGCAAAATCAATATCATTAAAATGTCTATACTACCACAAGCAATATACATTTTCAACGCAATTCCAATCAAATTGCCCAAAACATTCTTCACGGAACTGGATACAATGATTCAAAAGTTCATCTGGAAACACAAAAAACCACGAATAGCTAGAACCATCCTGAAAAATAAGAAATTAGCAGGGGGAATCACAATCCCGGACCTCTGGACATACTATAGAGCAGTGGTTATCAAAACAGCCTGGTACTGGCACAAAGACAGAAAGGAAGATCAATGGAATAGAATAGAAGCACCAAAAGGGAATCCACACAGATACAGCCAATTAATCTTTGACAAAAAGACCAATGACAGCTTAAGCAAGTGGGAAGGACTCTTTAGTAAATGTTGTTGGGACAACTGGCTGATAGCCTGTAGAAACAAAAAGATAGACCCACATCTATCACCATACACTAAGATCCAATCTACATGGATAAAAGACCTAAACCTACATCCAGAAACCTTCAAACTCTTGCAAGAAAATGTAGGAAATACCCTGCAAGACCTAGGAGTAGGTACCAACTTTCTAAGAAGGACACCAAAAGCAATAGCAGTTGAGAACAGAATAAACAAATGGGACCTCATCAAACTAAGAAGCTTCTGTACAGCAAGGGAAACAATCAACAAAGTAAAAAAGCAACCCACAGAGTGGGAGAAGATCTTTGCACACGATATAGGCGATAGGGGGCTAATTTCCAGGATATACAAAGAACTTCAAAACAACCAAAAAACCAAAACAAACAAGCCACTCAAGAAATGGGCACGGGAAATGGGCAAACATTTCACAAAGGAACAAGTCCAAATGGCAAACAAACATATGAAAAAATGTTCCAGCTCCCTAGCAATAAGGGAAATCCAAATTAAAACATCGATGAGGTACCACCTAACACCAGTAAGATTGGCCCACATAAACAAGAACACCAACGACGCTTGCTGGCGAGGATGCGGGGAAAAAGGAACCCTACTCCACTGCTGGTGGAGCTGCAAATTGGTACAGCCTTTATGGAAATCAGTCTGGAGAACACTCAAACAACTCAAAATCTGCATACCATATGACCCAGCAATAGCACTCCTAGGAATATATCCAAAACACCTGTTTTACGACAAACCAACATGCATCCCCATGTTCATTGCAGCACAATCAGTAATTGCGAAAACATGGAAGCAACCGAAATGCCCATCAGCAGAAGATTGGATAAGAAAGCTTTGGTTCATCTACTCCATGGAATACTACTCAGCTATTAAAAAAAACAAAATGCAGTTCTTTGTGGCTAAATGGGCACAACTGGAAACTATAATGCTAAGGGAAATGAGCGAATCCCAAAAGATTAGATACCACATGTTTGCCTTGATTTAACCTGTAATTTTTTGTTTGGTTGTTTGTTATTTTCCGAACCTGTCATTGATACTGTCTCAACCCAGATGTTTCGAAGAATGGAACTTGCATTATTTTTAACATATAGTTTACCCAATACTATGTCAATTAATTCCATAATGTTGTATAATGATACTGAGGCCTTGTTGGGGCTTTTAACTGACTGGATCTTTACTCTGTTAGACCTATCTTCAGACCATAGAAGGTCTCCCCAAGAGGCCACTGAACTTATCTGGACAATAAGACGCTGAACTTTATGCTAGGCATGTGTTTGCAAGCAATGAATCTCAACTGAACTTGAACTATGGTTATGCAACAAGGTGGAGGAATCCACCATGGGGGGAGGGGTATGGGAGGGGTGGGGGGGATCCCCAGCGCCTATAAAACTGTACTACATAATATAATGTAAGCAACAATAAAAAAAAAAAAGAAATGAATCAATGAATGGAAAATCCAAAAAAAAAAAAAAGTACATTTGTTATGGTAAAAAGGTTTTGAAATCAATCATATCAGTATAATCACAAAACAGCTTTTTCCCCCCACTGCTGTTAATAGTGCTCTCAGTTTCCTTTCTACCCATTATCAATATCTTCAGTAGATTCAGTTAATTTATGGCCAATTTCAGCTATTTCAATTTAGTTCAACTCAGCATAAAGATCCAAAAACCTCTCCTATCCTCTGCTCCGGTGAAGATTAGAGCCTTGATTCTGGCTCTGGGAAAATCACTATGGGAGGGAGACAATAGGAGTGTCAATGACAACTGATTTCAAGCTACAATCTACCTCCTATTTTTTCTCAAATCAATTTCTTTGAAACGAAGAAGAATGAACGGAGAGCTCTTCTTACACACCCTATCAACCACCTGATGTGGCTCTTGACTCAGTTTTTACAGTTTGTAATCTCTGATGCTGTGTGATATTTGTGTTTGTGTGTGTGTGTGTGGTTGCATCCATGGAGTGTATAGTCATCTTCATCTCAGCCCTTTCTAATACTGAAGAGTATCTCAGAATAGGACATTTCTGTCTTTAATTCTTGCAAGTAGGGAGACATTTTTAATTGGTTTAATCTCTGTGTAACCCCGCAGTTTCTATTATTTGTGTTAAGGTTCTCTTCTAAGTCTTCTAGACTTAGACAGAAACATTTTGTTTAAATTAGTATAACATGAATAAAGTCCACATTTATATCCAGAATAAATTCTTTTAAGATCTGTTTCCACAAAGCATTTATTTTTGTTTCTCAATTCAATAGCATGCAGTCACAAATATGGTCAAAAATCTTAAATAGTTCTCAATCATGGTAGCATGTTAAAATGACACAGGAACTTGTAAAAATACATAGTTCAGGGCTCCACTCCAAAATGATAAGAATATTTGGAGGGATGACTCAAGTTCTGTTTCCAATGTGCAATCAAGTTTTGGAGCTAGTGGACTTGATCGAGCCTTTTGTAGTATTGCAGTGATAGGCACCAGGGTCAGTGTGATACAAACCTACTGGAATATAATTTATAGCTTAGTTAATGTACATGATCTTTAATACAGCTGTGTATTGCCTAGTCAATGGACCAGTAAGTAGAAATCCTGATGGAAACAATCTAGGAAATTTCAAAGTACAATATCATAAATTGCTCAAATACGTATTCAAATCTAGCAGTTGCCTTTATGATAATTTTTTAGGTTTATTTAATTTTTATTTGCAAAGTCAGATATAGAGGGAGAAGGAGAGACAGAGAGGAAGATCTTGCATCTATTGATTCATTCCCAAAGTGGCCATAACGGACAGTGCTGCACTGATCCAAAGTCAGGAACCTGGAGCCTCTTCTGGGTCTCCCACACAGCTGAGGGTCCCAAAGCTTTAGGAGGTCCATGAGTACTTTCCCCAGCCACAAGCAGGGAGCTGGATGGGAAGTGGGGCTGCTAGGATTAGAACCAGCACCCATATGGGATCCTGGCATGTGCAAGGCAAGGACTTCAACTGCCAGGTACCATGCCAGGCTCATGATAATTTCTTCTATCAGAATTTACCTAGATGTAACAGTGTGGTTTTTGAAAATCAGGGCTGGGAGAATGAAACAATCAAGAAAATATTCTTAATCTTGGGACAGAGAGAAATCTGTTGGTTGGTAGCTCATTGAGTTTAAGATTAAACTAATGAGGAGCTGATGTTGTGACACAATGGGATAAATCTCCACCTGCAGTGTCATGTTTTATACACATAATCAAACAATCAGTATTTTTTGCCTTCTCGCTCATCTAAGTCACATATTCTTTTCTTAGTCAGCTCTTCAAAATAATAGCAATAATAATAATAACAATAACATTATTAGTTCACAGGCCATGCAAAATGTTTTGTGTGGGCTAAACGTTGTCAGTATCCCAGAGAAACAATAAAAATCCATTCAAATATTAATGAAAGAAAAATAAACAATATAGAAAGAAAAATACTGAGATTAGAATTGATTTTGTAATTTGTAGTGTTGAAACTAATCTCTTAATTAGGATTTACTATTAATTAAAACTCAATCCAAATAAGTATTACTTTTAGACCAAAGCAAAAGTACTCCTTACCTCTAAGTCTGGCCTTCGTCTGACTAGCCCCCTTCTCATGGGGCCGTGAGTAACGAGGCAGGTTCATATGCCTACTTATAGCTAGCCCATGTGTCAGCAACTAGCCCTTCCCATGCTACCACTTTGTGATATAAAACAGGAGTGAAAGGAACTTTATAAAGATTGGCCTTTATGATCACTAATTAAGTTTCCTTTTCTTTATAATGGTAGACTACCAGAACAAGCTTAGTCATTTTTAAACATTGTTTATAATTGCTGTTGTATTTTAACGACTGAAAGCATAAATTATGTACATAATATTTATTGAATACAATATTATGAATTTTTAAAATGATTTGTGCATTTATGGCATTTGTAACAGAGAACAGGGAAAAAAAAGAGAAAAGAGAGACTTTCTTTCCACTGATTCACTCAATAAATGGCCCCAGTAGCCAGGTTGGGCGAGGCCAAATTCACTAGACAAGAACTCCATCCAGGCCTCCTACACGGGTGCTATAGCCCAAGTACTCGTAACTACGGACTGAATAAAATAGAAATGATTAAACACAATATAAAATGCTATTGCACAAAAAAGATAACATATAAGCTATAAAGTAAAAATAGAATTAGCGACCTCTTTATTTAAACTGTATTCTCGTTCTAGAAAGAGAGGAACAGGGGTCATACTTGGTAGAGCAATTGATATACCATTTGGGAAGCCTGTATGTCATATGAAAGTGCAGGGTTCACTCCCAGTTCCAGGAAGCTTCCTGTTAATGTGCAGTGTAGGAATCAACAGGTAATACTTCATTGCTCCTGTCTCTACAACCCATGTGAGCCATCCAGCTTGAGTTGCACATTTCTGTCTTCAGCCTGGCCAGGCCATGACTCAGTCATTTGAATGAGCAGAACAGAGATCTGTCACTCTATGTGTCTCTTTCTCACTTTCAAATATAAATAAAAAGTAAAGACTGAGGAACATTTGCTGTGTAGGGAACATCACTGCTCAAAAAATCTCTGATCACTCTAGGAGAAATTTCACATTAAGTTCTCATGAAACCTAACAGAGTGCCATGTAATTAACAATTAGAAAAAGTAAGGTGCCAAGATGGAATTAAAAAGGTATTTCAGAAAGTTCATGAAAAATTGAATTGGAATGTAGATTTATTTGGGTACAAACATTTTGAAATATGTATATAGATTTTTTTTCATAGTTAAACGTTTTCTGTGAAGTTTCTGATGGGTCCTTTAATTATCACCATGTTAGTGAGAGAAGTTTATATGCAAAAGAACTGGATAATCCACCTCAAAAAAAGATGCTGTTTCAACACTTCAATAATTACTTACTAATACTTGGAACAAGTACTCATTAAAACACATTAGTTTACTTGTCTAGAAACCTACGCTTATAATCCCTTAATTATAATTTTATTTGTTTCTTTGGTATTAGTAAGCACATTTTCTTCATTCAGGAGCCCGAAATTGCACTTAAGGTGTAGTCCATGCAATGGAGTATCTCATTCAATAATTCAAAATGTATTGATCCTATTTCATCTGGAATGGTGGCTTTAAGCATAACCTTGATTATCTTTTTTTTTTCCGCCTTTTATTTGGCCTGTAAAAACATAAGACATGCTTGTTATTCCACCTTCAAGCATTTTGGTGAATTATAGCAGTTCAGATAATGAAAACACAGAGCTTCATTACGGTGAGATTAGTTTTTCTGGCTTACCTCCATTTCCTCTTGTGTGATAGAATTAATGGAAGTGCATTGTTAAATGAGTATATTTAAAGCCTTCATACTGATAAACAAGCTACCTGGATAATTCATAGAATTAACCCTCTTTTCTTCAGGTAGTAATGCCCATTCTTGTGAGGGACTACTCAAATTCTGATGAACTGGCCGAACACAACCTGTGATCAATGTACTCAATGTAGAGAGCTGGTTCAGCCCTGGTACCGAAGCATAGATCCCAGGTATCAGCTTTTGCAGCAAGATTAGTGCCATAATCTGTTCAGTTTGATCTAACAAAATGCCATAAACTGGGAGACTTACAAACACCAGAAGTACATTTCTTAGAGTTCATGAACTGGGTATACTTATAAACAACAGAAATATATTTCTTAAATTTATAGCCACTGTCAAGTCCAAGTTAAGTCACAAGCAAATTTATTGTTAGTGAGGGTCCATTTCGTAAACAGCATTTTCTTGCCATATTTTCTAATGATAGAAGAAATAGAGGATTACGCTTGGGCCTTTTTACTTTTGTTGTAGTGAAGTGTTTAAGTTTTAAGCCTTTTTTATTTGAAAGATGGAGGGAGGGAAGACAAGAGATAAAAAGAGAGAGAGAAATCTCCCACTTCCATACACCGTTTCACTCTCTCAGTGACTGCAATAACCAGGGTTGAGTGGAGAGGAAGCAAAGCATGTGGGACAGCATTCAATTTAACTATGCAGGTAAAAGAAATCCAATAATTTTGTTCATCATCATCTTTCCAGAGTGCATGCATTATTAGTGATCTATATCAGAGGTAAAGTTGCTGGACATAGATCAGGCTCCCTAATAGGGGTGTGAATGCCCCAAGCAACTACTTAACTAAATGCCAACTCCTGAGGCTTCTTCTATACAAGTATGAATCCCACCTTCACTTCTATCATGTTAGCTGTGGGCATTGTTTTACATTAAATTAAGCCCCCACTTGGGGTGCCCTCATCCCATATTGTAGTGAGTGACTTGAGTCTCAGCTACTCTGCTTCTAACTCAGTTGCTACCTGCCAAGGTACTGGAAAGACAGTGGATGATGTTCCAAGTGCTTGGTGCATGTGACCCAGGTGGGAGACCTGCGTGGAGTTCCCTGGCCATTGACTTTGGCCTCACCCAATCACGACTTGGCTGTTGAGGCCATTTGAGCAGTGAACAGGAAGGTGGGAAAGCTCTCTCCCCACCCCCATCAAACTGATTTACAAGCAAACAGATGAATAAACAAACACATACATAAACGCATTAAAAATAGCATTACAGGAGATGGAATTGTGCTGTACCAGCTTTAGCTATTGCCTAAAATGTCTCATTTGATTGGGCTAGAATATTGGGGTTACATAGGGGAGTACTGGAGGCCATCATTCAGTAATAATCAAGAATGCTCAGTGAATTACTGTGAAATGCAATGTAGAATATGTAAATGTTTTTGAGAGCATCAAATCTGGCGAAAAAGCATCAGATAAACAAGATCGACTCCCAATGAACCTGTTGAATATAACTTGAAAATAAGATCCTGGACTTCATGCTACAATGTAAGGAGACACTTAAATAGCAGAATAATGGACTTATGGCTGCTTGGGGGAAATTAGTGGAGGGCAGGGATTTGGGGATGGAGGAATGGAAATTCTGGAGCCTATGTGTCATGGAATAATAAAATAAATTAATTAAAATTTTAAAAAAGAAATACTATATACAAAAAGTAAAAAGAAATGAAGCTGGATTTCAGTGAGTCAGTATGTTTGTGATAATTCAGGTGTGACATAATTATGTCTAAATTGAGATGCGTACAACATATCCTGAAATGAAAAAAAAATCATAAAACAACAACACAAGAAACAGATGCACATAACAATGAAGTCTTCTAGTTCATAGGAAGCTCCCAAAGCAGAGATACCAGTATCTCATGGGAGTTGACAAGGCCACAGTGTGTAAATGATAATCTGGTTTGTCTGAAAATTATCTGATTAAGAAGAATTTAACTAAATAATCAGATTGATGGAAGAGGAAGCAATCCCCCAATGATCAGAGTTAATATGGGTTAAGGCTAGAAAGAAGGTATATTGAACAAAAGGACATGGAATCTTTTGGAATTTCTGAAACTGGAGATGTATTTGGGGAAGTAAAGGGGAGTATTTTGGGAGGAAAGAATATACTTTAGGTGACATGAAAATTGGGTAGTAATTGACCTTGGAGTTTGTATCTGTGTGTTTTGTAGATTATTGAATAAGTAAATACATGGGTGTTTCTTGAATTAAACAATTGTACTAGTGTTTGAAAGGGATTTAAAAATAGATATTGCAGTAAATGTTACTGCAA
This sequence comes from Ochotona curzoniae, assembly GCF_017591425.1. Lineage (NCBI taxonomy): Eukaryota > Metazoa > Chordata > Mammalia > Lagomorpha > Ochotonidae > Ochotona > Ochotona curzoniae. The sequence continues at coordinate 4,837,579 of NW_024467087.1, forward strand.
TAGTTACTTCATCAAACTGGACACACATTAAAGGGACCAAGGTAATTGTGGTTATGCTTAAAAAGGAAAGCTAAGATAAATGATAGTAATGCATGGGAATTGGGAAAGGAAGAAATTGAAGAGGATATCAAAATGGCTAGAAATTATTTCTCCAGAAATAGTTGTGGATATTTGTCAAAAGGATCTGCTCTCTGCAGATATATAAGCTTTCAACAAGGTGCAAATAAGGCATGGTCTTTCTTGTTAAATAAAATTGATTCAAGTCTCAGTTCTGTTAGAATAATTATAACTTCATTTTTTATTATTATATGTTATATTTATATATAATATATCATATTATAATATATAATATATTAAATATATGTGTATATATATTTATACATATATAATGTATACATATGTATGTATATATATATATATATATAAATGGAAAAAGAGCAAGTGAGCAGGTAAGCTGGCATTGTACCTGTGCCCATTTGGGATGCTGGTGTCACAGTCAGCACCTTTACCCTCTGTGGCCATTAGTTCATTTTTAAAAGAACAGCAGACATAAGTACAGTTTTATATAAATAAGAAGCTGATTACTTATTCTGCAAGTGTATATCATATTCAAAATCAACTATAAATGAACATCATATTTAATCTTTCTTATATTTCCTTGTTCATGCTTTCTGACCATGCATCAACCATCTTCATGCACACACTGACACTACACGCATATCACGTTACTTAACAGACCCAGATTGACAACATTTCCTCATGTCTCTTTTGCCTTATTAATATCCACTGTTTGTAATACTTCTTCTTCCCATTCTTGTTAAAATATCACTTTATGTTCCAACTTAGCCAACCATCTCTTCTAGGAATAGCATTAATTTGTTTCAATCTACATTTATGCCATTCCTGTCCTTCATTACAGTGTGTTATAATTGCTTTTTTACACATCTGAGTTTTCCATTAGAGCTAATTGAGGGCACAGACATTGACTCATTTGTCTTTGTATTGCAAGTTTGCCTATCATAAGACTAGCATATATCAGGGTCAAAAAAAAAAAAAACATTGGATGAATGGCTGATCATTTTGTGAAACTAAGTTCGACTTCCCATGCTAAGTGGGAGGTTGATCCTGCTCATAATGCCTATTGTCTTGTTCCTTTTTTGTAAGTTGAAGTCAAGATAATGGAGGTTGCCTCTATAGCAGATGTCAACAGCTGGTAGAACATCTACTCTGGAATCTGTGGAACACGCTCTTTGACAAGAAAGAGCAATTTTTTTTTTTTTATGTCTGGGAAGTATGAATTGTTTAAGGAAAATAAAACAGTATGTTAATAGGGAAGGAGGTGTTATTTTAGGATGTTAAAATGTAATGATTTCTGAAAGTTGTTGTCAAAAAGTTAAACAACATAGGGATGGAGAAATTAATTTCTAAAATATATAAGAAATTTAAAAAATTCCCTAATAGGAAAGCAAACTGATTTAAAAATGGACAAATGATCGGAATAGACATTTGTCCAAGGAAAACCTAAAAATTTCCAATTGGTTTATGGAAAAAAATGCTTAGCATCCTAATAATTAAAGAAATTCAAATGAAAAGCATAAACAGATAACACTCATAACTATTAGGATGGCCATTACCCAAACCAAAAACTAAAAATAATTGATGTTGAGGATATGGTGGATTATAAATTGATGTCACCAGTATAGGGCTTCCCCAAGAGTTAGTTAAAATACTACCTCACAATCCAGAAATCCCAACTCTGATTATATATTGCAAGGAATTGAAATTGAAATCTTTCAGAGATATCTGCAGCATCATATTCTTTATATCATTATTAACTGTAATCAAAATGTTAAGGCAACATATGTTTTGGATGACTGGATAAAGAAAATTCGATATATCCATACAGAAAACTATTATTTAGACTCGAGAAAGAAAGAAATTCTGCTATTTGAAACAACATGAATGAGCATGAAAGACACTATATTTGGTGAAATAACCCAGACACATAAATAGAAATACATTATATAACTTGTATGAGAAATCTAAAATAGGACTACTCAAAGAAGCAGGCACCAGAGTGATACTTGCCAGTGGCTGAAGAATTGGGGTATGTAGTTTGAATTATACGAGATGCTTAAGACTTTAAGTGCATATAGTTAGCAATATTGTGTACTTAGAAGTTTTCTAAGAATTCTTATATGAAATTATAAATGAATAAAAAGTATAATTTTATGGAAAGGTGGGCAAGTGAAAACCATTGGAGATGATGGATGTTTTAGGCATTGATTGTGCTGATAGTTTCATGAGTTTATCTCCAAAATAATCATGTTGTGCCTGGTAAATATGTGCATATGTCTGTATGTATCAATTATGGTTCAATAAGGAGCTTAGAATTTATATAACATATATAAACTATGTGACATTGGTAAAGAAGAATTGGGGAAGGATACATATGCTAAATTGGATTAAGGAAGTGAGAAGAGGCTTAAAATTCAGCATGGGTAAAATCTTATTTTAAAAATTTAAATTAGTTTTTGAAATTTTAATATTTATTACAAAGGTGAGGGGGTTGCAGACCCAAGAGGATCTCCTATTAGGGTGGAGACAGTAAAAGGGGAGGTGAGTGACAGATGTTTCAATATTTCCTCCTGTATTTGCATGGGTGGAGTTTGTGGAGGAGGAAAGGGAGGGGGAAGTATGTCACTCTGTTCCCTCACACTACATCAGCATCCTGGGGGTAGAGTAGGTTGTTTAGTTTTGTTATACCAGAGGTGAGAAATTTTGTAAGGCCTGTTGGCTGTCCTCAATGTGCCCACTGATGTAGGAGTTTGTGCAGTCTGTCCTGGAGTGTTGTTCAATTTGTTCTTCTTTCCAGTTCTTGTAGAGATACACAAATTCCTCTGTTGGCTTAGATGAGCTGGCTGTCTTGTCTTTCAAGTTCATCTGTATATGCCTCTCATTCTTGACTGATGGTCAGCACCTGAATTGGCCTAGTACTTCAACATGTCCTGTGGGGTCGGACCACATTCCATATGATTTTCCCTGAGGTTGGGGATTGAGTGCAGTGGTCTAGTTAGGGACACCCCTAAGAAACATAATCTGGGAGGTCCTCAGACTTTGCTTTTTTGTGCACCAGCATAGAACAGATGAAATCTAAATGAAATCTAGAGTCAATGGCTGTCTCTTGGTTTTGTAAAATGTTTCATCATATTCTAAATTGTTAATATAATGGGATACTGCATGAGGTGTCTGTGAGAAGTCTGTATTCGCAACTTTCCTCTGGATGTAAAATCATTCAAAACGATACTTATTGGTAAAGATGGGAAGGGGAGATGTGTTGTGGTACCGTGAATTAAGACATGGCATGGGTGCCTACAAATCATGGAATAAAGCCCCACCTCTTTTTCTGATCAAGCTTCTTGCTAATGCTCACCCTGCTATGCAGCAAATGGTAGCTCAACTACTTGGGCCCTTGCCACTCACTTGAGAGACTCAAATGGAGTTCTTGGCTCCTGATGTTGACCTGGCATTTCACTGGCTCTTGGTAGCATTTGGTAACTAAACCAACAGATATAATATCTATGTCTCTCTGCCTTTTCAATAAAGAAAACCAAATAATCATTTAAGATAGCAGAGAAGTTGCACAATAGTGAAACCTAGTGTGGGTATTCTTAAGGGCATTGAACTTTTAAAATGCTTGAATTTTAGATGAATTGAAATTCATGGTGAGTTTTAGGTCATATATTTTTCACAAAAATAGTAGCAAGGACAAGTAATCAAATAAGGAGGGGATGAGGTGCTCTAGAAGAGAATGTGAATATTCATTTCACTTCTATAGTGTCTTAGGCACTGCATTAGATACAAGAAGGCATGTTTTCCCTCCTGTTTCTGCTGCAATCACTGAATACATTCAGTCATATATTTTATGAATTTAGGTAACTATCATTTCTGTGACTTCTTGAACCTGATTTTATTCACATTTAAGAGGGATGCCTTGGAGTGTATATTTTTCAGAGTGATCCAGAAGATTTTAGTGACCAGCCAAATTTGAGAACCACTGCTCTGAGGCTTTTATATCTACTACCTTTAAGAGACTATTTCTCTTATTGTGAAGATGAAAGTAGGATCGTGTTTAATGTGAGCCCTAAAAACTAGACAGACTTTTATAGCCCAAGGTCAGAAAACTGAACGCTGCAACAAAGTTAGCAGAGCAAGGTAGAAGGAGAAACATCATAGAAGTACATCAAATGTTATATTCCATATAAAGCTCCACTAAAATGGTAATTTTCCCAAAATTTCTTATGTATTAGAGACTGAATTCCGCTCTACCATAACAGCTGAATTATTTGGTTACTTCTTGTCTTCTATATACTAGATGCCATCGTCTGCAACAACTTTTGCTTACCGGGTACTTTAGCATAGAATAAAATGGCAATTAGAAGCTGTCAACTTAAAATTGATTAAAACGGTATAATCTGAAATCCAGGAAGCAAATAAGTAAACAATTAAAGAAGCAATCATGCTTCTCACTTGATGGAAGCAAATTGAATCAATTACAACACATTGCCACAGGCTTCCAGTGCTATACCACCTCACCTAATTTTCTTTGTGCCCATAAATGTACAACTATGAATGTACTACCTGGATGAGGCTATTACTAGGCTTCACTGCCCATTGACATGTATGGGAGCTTAATGGGATGTGGGATAGACTGGTTCAGTCTGCTGTACATACTGGCAAGCATGGGAACCAGTGCAGTGGAACGGCCTGTTGAGGGTTATTGCGGGTCACTCTATTCTACAACTCCCACTGGTTTGCATGGGGGGCCAAGTATGGGGGGGCAGGATCAGACTGGACTGCAACCCCTATTAGTTTGCATTGAAGACAAGGCTGAAGACAAAACTGATTCAGCAATTGCAGCTAACTGTGTGTGAAGGCTAATTTTGGTAATGGGCATCCCAGAGCTTGTATTAGCAAGCACATAAAAGAATCAGGACTGGGATCTCCTCAGATGAAGTTTCTCTGGGGATCCTCCTAACTGAATTGTAGGACTTAGAGACTGAACCTGGAGTGCATGTGTCAGAGCTGGGCCTCCTCAGTGGCTTAGACAGAGCAGTGAACAACATAACAGGTGCATATGAAGGACATGGCAGCACATCGGAGTCTTCAGAGGATACCTGGTACTGCAACAGAGGAAAGAAGACAGAACAAATTAATCAACTATCACAGCCAAATGTTGGCAGTGAATATTTGGGCAAATGGAGATCCTAAGGTGGACTATGTCAATCAGTGGATTCTGGGAACACTTCATTGTGCTTGGAGTTGCAAGATCTGCAGTAAGTCAGAACTGTTGAACTGCCAAAACCTCTTGAGCAAGACCTCAGAGCATGCCCCACAATGGAGACTCTGGGGTGATATCAGGTGGCTGTCCTCCATTCCAGGGTGCATACGTATTTGGGAGGCTGGATGTAGCTTATCTCCTCATCTCCTCCCTTCCCTTATATACAGGAAGGCAAAAGAGAATGTGGAAATAATGGTCTCACCCACGTTCCTGTAGCCTTCAATAGTTATCACCCTGATCAACTATGCAAATATCATCAAAAATAAAAATATTTATAAGCAAACACAAATGTGACTGTGTAATAGCAATTAGGAGAGCTTCTTTAAAAAAGATCTATTTATTTTATTTTATTTGAAAGATGGATTTTTCAGAGAGGAAGAGAGGCAGAGAGAGAAGGCCTTCCATCTGCTGGTTCACTTTCCATGTGGCTGATATGGCCAGAGCTGAGCTGATCAGAAGCCAGTAGCCAGGACCTTACTCTAGATTTCCCATGTGGGTGCAGGGTTCCATGACTTTGGGCCGTCATGCACTGCTTTCCCAGGCCATAAGCAAGGAGCTGGACAGGAAGTGGAGCAACTGGGACACAAACCAGTGACCATATGGGATACTAGAGGCATAAGGCAGAGAGAATTAGGCTGTTGTGCCTCCATGTTGACCCTCTAGATAGCTTTTGTAGAATAATACATGTATCATAACATATGACAAGAAAGCACAAACAATAGCATGTTTTTCCCCTGGAGAAATGTATGTAACACAAAATTTTTAATTTTTACAGATTCTGTGATATGTAAAATGTTCACTTTCTAAACATCTTAGAAAGGCAAGCAGTGAGCCAAAGAAAAGACCTTTGAGAAAACCATCATTTACCAAAATACATTCCTCCAAATTTTTGAAGGTTTTTTACTGTTGCTTATTTCCACTGCTAAGATAGTATTGAGAAACAGAGCAGGATGGTAAGCAAGTTGTGCACTTGGCATACTTATCAAAGATCAGCAGCCTCTTTTTTCATCGGATACTTTGCTTCCTGTCTTGCTATTAGTGTCTAATTACATTTCAGAGTTCTGAAGCACGTAATTCTGATAGACTATTTTCAGCTTAATTGTTCTTTGGGTTGAGGGATTCATCCCTAGGGCTTCCTACTCTGCCCTTTTGTGTGAATGTTCTCCTCTGAGAGTTTAAAAAGTTTCATTTTAAAAGTATCTTTCCATGCTCAATAATTCCACAGGATCGGAATAGCAAGGATATTGTAATTTGGAAGAAATAAACATCATGTTGAATTTCATATATGACATTACTGATGAAATGGATTGCTGGGTTTTGGGGAATGCAAATGATATCCCCCAGGTTGAGAAAATGTGTTCTAACTGAAATTTAACAATAATGATAGCGGTGACTGGCTTATAGGAGAGAGATTGTAGTTGATAAAAGAGCATTCAAATAACAATAAGGGCAGGTCCATAGCCACAGGACAGAGGGATGTCTCAGCATGCAGGATGCTACTTGAAACATGCATGGATGAGTTTGCATGCTGGCTCTGCTCCTGATTCCATATTTCTGCTACTTTGCACTGCTGGAGGTAGGAGATGATGCCTAATGTACTTGTACCCTTGCAGCCAAGATTAGAGACCTAGGTTTGGCCTCAGGCTGCAGGTGTTAACCTGCTATTGTGGGTATGTGAGGAATGAACCAACTGATGTAGAATCTGTGGGTCTTTGTCTTTTGGTATACTTCAAGTAAATAAAAGTTAACTAAATAAAATTAAAATAGTATTGTCTGTCATGGAATTGAGAGTATCTATATATTTCTAGCTTAGCATATTTATCAATTAATGATGCTTTCCTTGTCTCAGATATTTTATCGCCACTGTGACCTTGAACTTTGAATAAGGTTAACTCTTATGTTAATAGTAAGGCTTCTAAAAGTTCAGACTCCTACTTCCTAATTTTGATTGATATTCCTTATGCAATTACAAATTCCTTGGATTTCTATTACAAAAAAAACTCATATACTACAAAAGCATATTTATTTTCTATAGAAGGCAGTCTCTTCTATCCTGAGCTACAAGGAGAACTCTTGAAAACACTCTCAGATCTATTACCTGAGATTATTTTGCATCAGTAGAGACTTCTGTTAATACAGGACTGTAGAATATGTGAGGGTACCATCAACAATCCCGAAATTTTGATCCAGAAGGGAACTTCCAAAAGATCAAGACAAGATAATGATGGTTTGGGTGACCACATGTGGTTGCTCTTGCATCAACAGATAAAAACTTTGACATCATTTGGTGAAAAAAAAAAGCAAAATGTAAGATGGAAAAGAAACTCATAAGATGTAAAGCAAGAGGTAGAAAATATTGGGTACTTCCAATCAGGAGAATGGTTTGGACAGAATGGGATACATAAATATTTAAGCTGTAATCAGGCACAGGATCAGTCCTCATTTGAACTAATTTTGCTTGTTGTGATTGCTAGTAAGTAGGGCAGGAAGGCTTGAGGTCAAAGGTCTGTGTAGCATAAGGCAAACATTCTCAACAGGCCTTAGGTAACTACATCTTATCTCAGATTGGATACCTAATCATACACTTTTCCCTTTCACGAATGAATAAAAAAGACAAAAATAGTTTGAGAGCTCCAGGGCAGAGAAAAAGAGAGATGTCCTAGAGTGGGATTTAGACACAATTTCCATTGTTTTGCTATATAAAGGAAACAGGATGTTATATCAGAGAAACTAGTATTCTACAGCTTATAATTGTGAATCAGTGCAGAGAATTCTGGGGTTCTCTTCATTTCATATAAAAGATGATTGAGAAAGGTCTTCATGTATTCTGGGGACAAAATTTTCCCTTCCTAGCTGATGTTATGTTAATGAACTCTAGGATAGCAAAATTGCATTTTGTCTCTGGAAACATATCACATTTTATTCATTTTCTAAGACATATTGCTCTCTATCAGTAAATTATAGAATGAAAATTATCATATGATTCGATCTAGCAAACTCACTACAGGTATATATACAAAAAAATAAGTGTTTGCAATAATAAGCTACATAAGCAACCCGAAGGTTTACCAAAATCTGAACAGATAAACAGAATAGTTGTTATATTTTCATACATACAATGGAATAATATCTAGCTTTACATAACAAAACACTTCTGCCACATTACATAATTAACAAACCTGGATGATATTATAATAAATGAAATAAATCAGCCATAGTCAGTATTGTATTATTCCACTCATATTTAGCAAGAATTCCATATACAGTACATCTTTATTACCTATTCTTATATTGTAGGTAACATTTCCAGACTTGTTCACTTTGTATATTTGATGCATTACATCCTCTGACCTACATTTACACATTTTCTTAATGAGAATAAATTTTCATTTTTTTTAAAAAAGGTTAATTATTCATTTAAAAGAATGACAGAGTAAGAAGGAGATACCAGGGCTGATCCAAGAAGAAAAAACATGACCCCAGAGCTCCATGTGGGTCTCCTACATAAGAGAGAGGGGCACAAGTATTTCAGCCATCCTTTCATTTTTTTTTCCCCTAGAATCATTAGCAGGAAGGCTGGATTGAATAAAGTGCAGCCAGGATGTGAAATGAAACTGAGATGCTGGCTTCAGAGGTAGTAGCTTAGCTTAAGATGCCATCACACTACCTCCTAGAATTTTCAGTTTTACCAGATAGAGATAATTATGGAGATGGGTGGTGATATTGGATATACAATATTAATTTAATACACTATTAAACATATAATTTAAATTTTCATGTGATTAATCTTATAGCATATGCACTTTACCATAATAAAATGCAAAAAAAGAGCATAGAATGTTAAGCCTTTGTGTGCAATCCGAACATCCTATTTGGGCACCACTTCCAGTCCTTGCTGTTCCATTTCTCATCCATCTCCCTCTTAATATGTCTGGGAAATCAACTGAAGATATCCCAGGTATTTGGACCACTGCACCCACGTTGGATTCTTGGAAGAAGATAATGGCAATGGGCTTTGGTCTGGCCAAGCCCTGGTCATCCCTTGGCCATAGCAGACACTTGGAGAATGAAGCAGTAGGGGCCTGGTGGTGTGGCCTAGCAGCTAAAGTCCTCACCTTGATCACGCCAGGATCCCATATGGGCGCTGGTTCTAATCCCTGCAGCTCCACTTCTCATCCAGCTCCCTGCTTGGGGCCTGGGAAAGCAGTAGAGGGCGGCCCAAAGCCTTGGGACCCTGCACCTGTGCGGGATACCTGGAAGAAGTTCCTGGATCCTGGCTTTGGATCGGCATAGCATTGGCCATTGCACTCAGGGAGTGAATCATGGGATGGAAGATCTTCCTCTCTGTCTCTCCTCTTCTCTATATATCTGACTTTTCAATAAATAAATAAATATTTAAAAAAAAAGAATGAAGCAGTAGATCGAAGAACCTCTATTTCTTCTTGTTTTTCCTCCTCTCTCTGTAACCCTCCATTTTTTAAATAAATAAAAAATCCTTTTAAAAAATTGGAAATCTGAGGGTGGCTTTAAGGCCTGGAAAAAGATGAACTCAAGTTGTTTCAACTGAAGGTTACCTAGTTCACTTTTTCCCCTAACAAAAATCAGAGAGTGGATTCTTAAAAAAATAAAATAAATAAATAGCAGATCATTGAGCTCACAATTTGGAAGGTCAAGGAGCATGGTACAAGCATAAAATAATTGGCAAAGATGTGGAAAAATTGAAATGCATGTGCTTTTTTTTTGGTAGAGACAAAATGGTGAAATTTCTATGGAGAAAATACTGAGATTCTTCAAGAAATTAACAAGGAATTAGACTCTGATGCAACAATGCACGTCTGGGCTTATATTCAGAAGTACGTGTAGGAAGTTGAAGAGCTTTTTGCATACCCACTTTCATTATAACAATTACCACCTTAGCCAAGAGTTAGATGAAAACTAAATATCCTTCAAAGTTTACATAAAGACAGCATGATATATGTATGCAATGGACTATTTTTAATCCTTAAAATGAAGGAAATCTGTATTTGTCAATAGTATGAATGAATCTGGAGAATATGATGCTAAGTGAAATAAGTTGCAGAGAAAGTCAAATGTTGTATAATTTCATCTATGCAAGTTATATGGGACAGTAAAACTATAGAAAGAGAAAGAAAATGGCTACTCTTAGATGGTGGAGGAACAGGGAAAGGGGATACTGTTGTTAATCGGGTATAGAGTTCCAGTTTTCAAAATAAAATTTTTCTGGAGTTTCGTTATGTATCAATATGAATGTATTTAACAAAATTGTAGTCTTTAAAATAGGTAAGATGGTAAATTTTAGATTATATATATATATACTTTATCAGAATTTAAATTTCTATTCAAAATTATTAATATAAAGAAAAGAGATTTTGCATATTCCATATGCATAGTTTTAAGAAGACAACCCCAGTTTATTCACTCCCACCTATTGTAAGTTTTTGTTAACACTTAATTTTAACTCACTGTGTATTTAAGACCTGGCTGAGGATCTTAAGGTAGGGAAAAATGTTTGAATGTGTGATTTCAAGAGAGGGAAGGGAGATATTAGAATACATAGAATTCCTCAAGTGTGAAGTCTTGGTTTCAGAGATGCACGGATGGAAGAACTTTCATGAAGAGCAGTGAGTAAAGCTAGAGAGGATCAGAGGGAGTTGAATAATGAAGCAATTGGATAGTAGATCAGAGACTATTTTAGAGAACGAGAGCAACTCATTCATAGAAGGGCCCCTGATGATGAGGTTGTATATTGGCTTTGGCCAAAGCTGAGGGGCAAGAGGCGAGTGACATTCTGTCATTCCTTTAGCATTTTTCATCACTAGGGACAAACCAGTTCAGATAATTATTTATGAAGCATTGGATCAGAATGTGGTGTCTGTGTGTTTGGACTTGTCATAGGTAAATATGAATGAGGGATGTCATTTTACACCATTAACAAAGAAAAGGCATTTCTTTGCAGAAAGGTGTTTCTTACAGTATAGGACCAGTGGTAAGTATAAGCATTGCTGTTTTTATTCTCACAGGGCACAGGTAATCTCAACATTGATGGATGGGTGTACTGTGAAGTGTAACCAAAAAAAGCATCCTGGATCATTTCTATTATATGGCCCCTGGCTCTTACACAGCACATATATTTCTATCTTATAACTTGATTTTCTATTTCTCAAGAGACAAACTACCAATTCCATATTACTTCTCTGTCAGTTCCCCAGATCTCATCACTAACAAATAAATAAAAGGGAAATAATGAAAGTAATTAGAAAATACATTCAAAAATTTAAAAAAAATGAAACAGCTACCTTAACCATCTACCTAGCTTATGGAAGTCAAATTACTTTGTAAGGCTGTATTTCTATTCATTGATTCTATTTGGCTCTGTTAGATCTGAAGTTATCACCAGGTAATTTTTGTAAATTTGTATATCTTTTTATTATGAAATTATTATATTTTATCCCCTAGGCAGCCAATATAACATTTGTAAAATAATGATACTAAAAATTGCTAATTAAGAAAGTTCATGATACTACCCATGCTTCAATGTAGTGATTTAGTCAGAACTTGGCGGCAAGACCATGTGTCAATAATGATGTTACTACTGGAAGAATAATAATAGACATTTTTATGGTGCCAAACGGAACTCCCCAGTGTGGGCTAGACAATAGTCTCAGTGATGTTGCCATTAGATTTAGAATAAAAGAGAATTGTTTCTTTCTGTTTACTCCTGGGGCTGGGGTTCCAGGGTTAAAGTTTTCCAGCAGTCCCAGGAAATGCACATTGTCCTTATGCTCCATTATACTGATTTTGATACAGAAGTTTTGGGCCCTGCCCCTGGGAGCATAGAAATATCAGTCAACACCTCCAGTTTGGTTTTTAATTTTAAAAGTCAAGAGAACCAGATAGTGGTCAGCAAGGCTCTTCAATTTATAATCAGACTCAGTTGCAGGAGCTGAGGTAAGAAGGTTTTTATCAGTCACAGAGGCTTCCATGGTTGGGGCCTTAGCAGTATGACCTGTTGGGCCACTCTGTCACCCAAAACTTGACTACCACTTTCTCATGAGGAATGGAATTGGAAAGCTGGCTGGAGTCTATACATAGGATAGGCAGTTGTTTACCAGTCAGACCCTCAAAGGATGGAAGGGACTAAGTATTTAGGGCATATTAGGTATAGCATTGGATATATCAGGGTTTCCATGGTGGGGAGGGTCTAGGTCCTGCTTAGTGTCTAGAAAACTGTGTCCAGGAAGCATAGATACCCCATTACATCGGATACCTAATACTATTTTGATTGAGTTTGGGAGTACAGTTGCCACTTCTCTGCCTGCACTGCTGGTTAGATCTTTAGGAAAGTCACACTGCTACCACACCACAAAGACCAAGTAAGTGAAACATGAGTTCTTGTAGCCAGCAAACAATACAAGTCTTCCTTCTTCAGGAGACATCTGACTCACTAAATTTGGTAGGATTATCTCTTATAGTAGAGGTGCGCTAATCTAGACTCTAAGGGCTCTTGAATACACAACAGTGACGTAATCCTGAAGGAAGTTATATTCATACATTTTCAGGGATATTTCGATAGTTCACTGTGACCTAGAGCATTTGTTGGCACTAAATATCCTATTAGAGTTTACAGTATTTATTTGGTACCACTCAGCTCAGAGAACCTCTTGCAGTCTCTGGTCCCATTTCTGAATAGCTTTGATCAGTGGCTAAAGAACTATTTCCATAACTTGTTTAGGATCCATTTGGCTGTATTGCTACCTGGACAAGCTCATCCAGGTAGTTAGGGATTGAAAGAATAGGCAAGTGTTTCCTCTTCAGAAGTAGAAGGTTCTAAATATAATTCATAATACTCTCCAGGACCTATTGGTTAAATGCCTCAAATTCTTCCCAACAACTTCTCAACACTTCTTAGGAGTGTCTCATGTGATAATCAGGCATTTTCCTCTCTCAAAACAACATTGACTTTCTTCAATATAAGAAATGTCTGGTTGATAGGTGTCAAGGTAATCAATTGTCAGCGAGGATGATCAGCTAAAACCAAAAGCAAAAATAGGTCTTTGTTCACTTTTTCATAGCAGTGCAAGCAATAGACAAAAGGAACAGATGCCAACTCCACAGTGTCTCACAAGATGGCATTGGGGAAGGGTTAGAAGAGCAACTGAGGTTTGTCATCGCATTGTTGAGGAACCTTAAACCAAATGGTGTCCTTTCTTTTGATACAGACCCCAGGGTGCAAAGAGAAGTAGGATATGAGTAGGAAACACAGGGTCAGATTATGGAAAATGCTTCAATCAGGACTCGTAAAAAGGTGGTCCCTCTGGAGATCTTGTGACTCAACGAAAAATCCTGAAAATAAAGTTTCTGAATGAAAGCTCCAAGTGTAGAAATGTAAATATGTCTATGATTCTGGCTATATTGGCATATTATTGTTCCGTGACTCAACTCCCTATTGAAAGTTTGACTTTTTCTGGCTGTTCTTTCCACCTGTTCTGGCTACTATGGCAACATATTTAATAGCTTATGAGCAAAAGAAACTTAGTTTTCAAATTTCTGATGGCCAGAAAGTCCAAGATTAAGGCAGATTTGTATTTGTTGAGAAAGCATTTTCTGCATAGCACAGTTTTTTTTTAAGTCCTCATTGGAAGTTGTGAGGGATCTTTATGAATTAAAGATTCAGCATACAAAATTTTAAGTAGCACAAATATTAAAACCATAGCAGTTTCATTGTAATGACTACACCAACACTCATATGGTGACAGCAGCTTGCTTTTATGAGGTCTTCTAGACAATTTTAACTGCTTTTGACAGAGACAAAATATTGCACTATAATTTTGGCCCTCAGCTGGATCCCTCAAGTCTAATGAGGTAAAACAATTCATTCTTTCAAAAATGTATTTTGTTACCTGCTTTTCTGCTACTACACATAATATTTTGATGTACATATGCATAGTGAAATGAGTGATATAGTCAAACAAAATAACATGCAGATTGCTGTCAATAGTAATTTTGTTGAGTAGAATAATAAATATTTAGTGGAAAATGATTAACTGTAGTCCTCATGCAGTGCATTGCATTGATTGACTTACTGATCACGCAAACTGTGTATTTGTACTCTTTCAGCTAATTTTCACAATTTTATCCCTATCCATGTTTCTGGAAACCATTCTATTCTACATGTATTTTTTTATGCTTTTCTTATATTCAGCATTGGAGTGAGATCATATGATACTTGTATTTCTGTATCTGATATGTTTCAGTTAATATAATGTGCTCCCTGTCCCAGCTCCATAGCCTAGGGGGTAAAGTCCTCACCTTGAACACACCAGGATCCCATATGAGCACTGGTTCTAATCCCAGCACACTGCTTCCCATCCAGCTCCCCGTTTGTGGCCTGGGAAGGCAGCTGAGGACGGCCCAAAGTCCTGATTTCCTACACTCGCGTGGGAGACCTGGAAGAGCTCCTGATTTTGGATCAGTTCAGCTTCAGCCTATGTGGCTGCTTGGGGACTGAATCAACTGACAGAAGATCTTCCTCTCTGTCTCTCCTCTTCTCTGTATATCTGACTTTCTGATAAAAATAATATACATATGTGTGTGTGTTTATATGTAATGTCCTCCCTTTTCATCTATGTTGATGATGAAAAAATGGTGGGATCTCTTTGTTTGAAGAATTAATATTCCATTTTGTTTGTACATACTTTTCTGATCCAATCATTGTTGATGAGTAGTTATATTGTTTCATTTGTTGCTTCTCAAGAATAATTATGCAGTCATTGTGGAAGTGTAAGTATCTCTATAAGGTACAGATTTAAATTCTTTTGGGTACACACTCAATAAAGACATTAATTTTGGAGGCTCCTCTGTGCAGTTTTCCAAGATGATTGGGCCAATTTATATTCCTACCAAGAGTGTACCAGAGTTTTCTACTGTCTATGTACTGAACAGTAATTGTTTTCTATTCTCTTCTTCATAATAGCCATTCTAAGAGCTCAGTTGGTATCTTATTGTTGTTCAGTTTACATTTCTCCAAGATTAAATGATGTTGAGTATATTTTCATATAGCTGTTGGGCATTTTTCTGTCTTTTTGAAACAAAAGTCTATCCAAGTCTTTTGTCAATTTCCATTTGGGATTTTTAAATTGAGTTTTTGGTTGTGTGATTCTCTTAGACTAATGTATTTTGAAAATTAATCCCGTATCAGGTTTACAGTATCCACATATTTTTTTTCCAATTTGTTCAACTACCATTTTTGCTCCTTTTGCTGTGCAGAAACTGTCCAGTTTGATATAATTCCTGTCACAAAAAGTGATTGACAGGTTAATAATTATAATTGCATTTTTAACAGAAATAGAAAATAGCACCAAAATTTTTATGACATCACAGATTACCTAAAATAGCTAAGACAAATGTGGACAAAGAGAAAATTAGAGTAATTTAACTTCATAATTTCAAATTATATTACAAAACTCTAAAAATAAAACAGTACGAAACTAGTATGAAACAGATAATTATTAATGCAACAGAATAGATAGCCCACAGGTAAATCCATGTATGCATAAATGTTGGCAAAATCATCAAGACACAGTAAAGAAAGGAGTGTCTATTTAATCACATTTGTTGTAAAAACTGAATATTTACATTTAACAGAGTGAAACCATACCTTTATTTTATAACACAAAATGTCACATCCGATTGGATTTGAAAACTTCAAAGACTTACAAGAAAGTATGAGGAAAGTTAGTACTTGCCTTGTCAGTGATTTTAATGAGCATAAAACCAAAAGTTCTGGTAATAAAAGAAAAAAGAAGCAATTCATTCTTTATCCAGTGTTCTTTTTGAAATTTCCAGCTTTAGACAACGGGATGCTGGACTGTCTGACATTGTCTGTACCAGCAATGCAGGGTACACTTAAATAAGAGACTGATGGAATTGTGATTCCTTATGAAGGACTATACCATTGTAGTAAAATGAGGAAGATCTGGTGGGGGTGGGAGTTTGGGGGTGGGGAAGGAATCCCAGTCTATATGAAATTGTGCCATGTAATTCAAAAATTCAAAATAAATATATACAAAATAAAAAGGGAAAGTTCCCGCTGCTATTCATAAAGATTGGATGCCATAATATGGTTTCCCAATTAGAGTTGGCTACAACTAGGGTTTTCTGAATCCCACAGGTTAGATCCAATCACAAATAGCTACATCATTTACTAGGTGCTGTATTACCATTAATCTTAGATGCTTCTAAATGCCTGGAATTTTATCGGTTTCTTACAGTTCTTGATTTTTGCTGTGATGGAGGAGTACATTTTCACTGGCCAGGTTTTGTTGAAACTTTGAGATTGTCAACTCATGTGTTGTGCACTGGAAGTTAAATACGTTCAAAATATTTGGGTATCAGTGATGCGCCAGAGGGACTTGAATTCATGCTTATTAGGATGTAAGCTGTAGTCATTTTAAAGGTAGGTAAAATAGAAAACTATGGAGATCATCTCTATATATTCCTCTAGAATTACTTCCCTCTTCTAACTTTTCACAGTTGCTATGTTTGAGTCCCTTGTCCACTTCTAAGCCAGCTCCTTGGGTTAGAAACCTGAGTAACAAACCTTTTTTGAATTTTAGGCTCTGTGCTTCAGCTTGGCCCAGCACAAGCTGGGGAATTTGGGAAATTTGGGGAATGAGCCAACAGTTGGCTTGGGTTTTAAATTAAGTAAATAATTTCAAGCAAGCAAGCAAATAATAGTAAAAAAAAAAAATACACCTTCTAAATACCCTGTTCCTGTTGCTGACCAGTGTATATGACTTGTCATTATAAACTGCATATTTCATTTTCAGGAGAGATCCAAGTTTGGCAGAATATTGTCATCTAAGTATGTGTATATGTAAATATATATATACATATATATATATATATATAGTTTGCTGAATTGTATTATAGAGCCAGAAGAAATTTAAGAATGTTTTTTCAACAAATTTAAGGAAGGTCTGTGTTTGTATCTTAAATTTATTACACTTGTGTGATTTGGGTTATGTTCAAATCTGTGTATCCAATGTCTTATCTATAAAATCACAATGTCACACCAGGTGCATTTGTTCACCGGAGCTGCTGGTCTGTATATACACATTATAATATAGCACAGGAAGCAAAACTAGCAAACAAAACTTGACTGCAATTCATGTTGAAAAAATAGAAGGTTATTTAATTAGCTTGAATAAGAACACAGTGGAGTCGAGTAAGAAAGCACAAACTAAAATCTGGGTCCTTCGATTCGCCTGTGTTACTGTCAGTAACACATTATTCCTATTTCTTGTTTATTTGATAACCCTAAAAAATGGTTAGATCACAAAGGTAATGTATCTTTTAGCAGTTGTAGGAATATAAATATAGTGTCTATCAGAAGTGGAGGTGTGACTCATGGGGGATCACACAGAAGGTGGAAATAGATTTTTATAGGCAGAGTTATAAAGGAATAACAGATTATGACAATTATATCTCAAGGGTTATACATCTGTATCAAAAGATATTTGATGAGAAATAAATAACACAAATAAAACATTTTACAAGCAAATCTCCCAAATGACTTATGCCAATTTGACTATTCAGCAATTATTTCCCTTATTAGTAAACTTACAGGTGGCCTCTGGCTGTTGTGTGTGAGGTTTAGACATTTCCTTCTGCAACCTGTCTCCTGTCACAGCTACATTTTAAAATGGTGCTACAATGAAAAACGGTTAACAACATTGGGCAAGAGTGCAAATTGAATAAGCCAATAAGGCCGAGGGTCATCCTTCTTAGCTCAGATAATCCTGTTGTGTGACTTTAGGCACCCTATTTGCTCTGTGCCATGCTGGTATCACCCAGTGGTGAATGTAGTGATGTCTGTGTAACAAAACTCTAGAGGCAGACAGGCAATAGAATGTGAGAGCTGTTGCTGGAGACAGATCAGGTAGTGTGAGCCTTTGGTCACTTACTGTAATAGTTACAAGTTACATGCCAGAAAGACCTTTTGTTTTTTTTTTTTTTTTTAGTTTGCTAGCTTTAACTGTAAGGAAGTACCACAAACTGTGTATTTATCTTGTTAACAGCAAAATTCTTTTGTCTCACAGATTTAGAAGTTTTAAGTTCAAGATCAAGGTGTTAGCAGAGTTATGATATGTTCTAGGCCTCACCTTTCATAACTTTGTTACCCTTTGTCTTGTGAACATATCACCCTGATGTCTGGTCCTTAACTCCACATGAAATCACCCTGCAATTGTGCATCCACACTTCTTCATTTTGAGAGGAGAGTGGCCATATTGGAGTTGAGCACACATTAATGTACACGTTTTGAAATTGTCTCTTTAAACCCCACAGTTACATCTACAATAATAATAATAATAATAAGTCCGATTCTCAGTGACTGAGCATTAAGACCTCAACATATGAATTTTGTGGGGACACAACTGAATCCCAAAGGTGTTGGCTGCAGCAGAATTCCGTTTTTCTCCATGGGATGATCACCAATTGAATGAAGGTCAAATATAACAGCACAAACAAGATGAATCATCTCGTTGCAAAGGAGGGAACACTGAGTAACAGAATCAACATTTTATGTGCTCAGTAAGTTGACAGGAGGTAAAAAGGAAAGGCTAATAATGGGGAAGTACCTGATATGGAGAAAATGTGTTTAGATCTCCATAATAAAGTAGTCTCAGTAGAGATCTGAAGCTTCAGAGACCCGTTGTTAAGGAGTCATTTTAACAAATGCACCTGGGCCATGAGAGAGGAAAATGGTGAGCGAGCAGACTAGAGTCCAGACTACTGCTCCATCCGGATAGTACATCGGGTCTGCTGGTGGAAGAACAGCTTTTTTCCCTGTGAAGCTTGCTAGGTAAAAGTTCTTTGTGAAGATCACATGGCTGAAGGATCACATGAAGGATTTTACTTGGAATTCGACTTCTTACAGTGACCTCCATCATGTGAAGAGTCATAAAAATAACGGTGCATGTATTCAGGCACTGCTCCAAAATTATTAGGCTATTTGTTTGTTACAAGCTGATATTCTGAAGGCAAGAATAAAAATAACATCAGAGCTGAATTATCTAAAAAACGTTTTTTTTTGTAATAGGTCACTGTGAACTAAAATTTAATAGGAAATCACGAATTGTGTAATTCTCCCTCAAGTTATTTTTTCTTTTTTTAAATATTCAACCATTTCTTCTAAAAGAACATTTTGACATTTTGAAGAGTCCATGTCATTTGTTCTGTTGAATATGTCACCGTTTAAATTTATCTTTTATATTAGTTGGTTGCTCTGTGTTTTATACTGGATATATCAAGCAACATGACAACATAAATAACACTGTTTGCTTTATATTCTGGTATATAGGAAACCATTATACCTGGTGATGTCACTCTTAGTCCTACTGGGATTGAAAACATGATGAAATCTGGATTCTTCCTTTGCTCCTCAACAGGTAGTCAAAAAATTATATGTGTGTTTTTTTCTGGTACCACGCATATGGCACAACACACATTCACTTAATGATTTCAATATCAGTTGCAAACACTTGCTGAAAAGAAAATTTCCCCTATAAATTGGACTTATTTATTAGTTTTCTGTACAAAACTGATATATCAAATTATCACATACCCAGTGCTTCAAAATAACATCTATTTATTTATTTATTTGAAATTCCTACTGCTGTGGTGAATTTTGAAATCAAGAATATGAGTCCTCCAACTTTAGTCTTTTTTTAAGTTAATTTTTAAAAAATTTATTTTCACTTTTCTGGTACAATTCCATAGGGTCTGGGATTACCCCCCTCCCGGAAACTCCCGCCCCTGACTGATTTCCCCATATTATTACAATAGCATAGCCCTTCATAAGGAGTCATGGTTACATCAGTCTGTTATTTCACATTTCCGCAGATCACAAGACCAAGTGGGCTTAACTGAGATCTCTCAAGATCTGCATCATGGAGTAGACTGAAGTGTGCCTTCACATGGAGAAGCTATGGAAGAATATATTTCCAAGCTCACTCAGGGACTTGGCAGAATACTGTTTCCTGAGTTGAGAGCCTAAGATCCCCTTTTTCCTCCGGCTATCAGCTGACTCCTACTGTGCCATTTGAAGTTCCCTGCATTAAGTCCCTGCCATGCTTCAGATTTCTGCTTTCTTTTTCTGTCACTATCCAGAGAAAACTTCCTTTCTCTAACATGAGACTGTGATCAGAAACACCTTTTTTATGTATGTTAAAACCATCATGAGAGTGCTATCATATTCAAAGTTCCTGTTCATTGGGTGTGATTCTTAGATTTTTGTCTAACCATATTTGACCACCTTGGGACATGCTTTTCTAGAATATCTCCATAAATATTCAATCCTGCTCCCATTTAAATACTCATAAAATTGGTATTTGGTCATAACACTATAGGTCTTCAGTCCTTTTCAATCCTTTTGGATCATTTTACAGTGATTGCTGTGTTCATTCAGTTGGTGCTACTACCCGCTATCTCTGTTAATCTAATATTATTTATGGTATTTCACACATACTAATATGAAACAGCAGATATTTAATATTTATCATATTCCATGTGCTGAGTAATCCTACTGTTCTACCTGGTGTCAATTGAGGTCTTTCATTCAGCTATTTTTTGTTGGTAGCTGGGTTGAGTTTACAAAATGCAGGAAGATTTTGATTCCCATCTGGAGTGCCTTAGTATTTATTATTGACTGTTGTTTGAAGTATCTTCATTTTTCCATCTTTGTGATCTGTCTATATATGATATTTCATCTCTGAGATCTTTGCTGACTGTCATGCCATATATTAAGATTCTATTTGCATTATGCTGGTGAATCCCTGCATAGGGTAAGCTATTTTTTTTCCCCAAACTTGTGTGTATTTGGAATCTATGACTGTAATCTTAATTAAAAATAGTGTCTTTGCAAGTGTAATCAAGTTAAAATGAGCTCATTACTGAATTAGAATGGACCCAAATTAGATTACTAATGTCCTCATGATAAGAGAGAGAGATGCACAGGAAACAAATCTCTGTGACAACAGAGACTGGAGTCTCCGTTTTAAGTCTCAGTCATAAGCCAAAGGATTCCAGTGTTTGGCAGGTGCCACTTAAAGCTGGGAAGAGGCAAAACACAGAGCAAACAATTTATTGACACCTTGTCTTCTAGGACTATGAGTGAATATAATTTTTTCTTTTTTTAAGCCAATAATATTTTTTGCATTAAATCAAAGTAGCCATAAGAAACAAATGCACATCCCAGAGTTAATGTGGGAAGAAGCTAGTAAAGTTATGAATGGAGAGAGGTGTGGCTGGGACAGGAGGCTACCAGTGCAACAGTGCCAGTCCACCAGAGTTTTCCATCTGAATGTAATTCTTGCGTCTCCAGCCTGCTTAATATCCTTCACCCATTCACTAACAGTAGGCTTGGAAAACAGTAGGCTTGGATTTAAGTCCAGAAATCTCATCCCGGTCAGCTTTAGTTGGAGTTGAGTTCTATGTTTGCAGTTCCTCAATTCTAGAGTCTGTGGACCAAAAACAAACTACCTTTCCTATACAACTCGATATCTAATGCCAAAGAAGGTCATGATAAAAGAAACTGATTGTGTTTTATCAAAACAGGATGAGATGCTAGATTCAGAACTCATTTTTAAAAATTTATTTATTTTTATTGGAAAGTCAGATATACAGAGAGAAGGAGAGACAGAAGATTTTCCATCTGATGATTCACTCCCTGTGACTGAAACAGCTGGTGCTGGTCAATCTGAAGCCAAGAGCCAGCAGCCTCTTCCTGGTCTCCCATGTAGGTACAGGGACCCAAGGCTTTGAGCCATCCTAGACTGCTTTCCCAGGCCACCAGAGGAAGCTGGATGGGAAGAGGGGCTGCCGGGGTTTGAATCGGCGCCCATGTTGGTTCCCGAGGTATACAAAGCAAGGACTTTAGCCACTATGCTACCACTCCAGACCCGATTTTTTTAAATAGCTGTTGAATAAAGGAGTAAATCTAGGGAGGGAGTGCTCAGTTAAGCTGCCACTTCTTTGGTACAAGAAACAGTATAATCAGGCTAGCAACTATTGAAGGGTGGGTGTCATGATATGCTATATCTTCAGAGGAGACTTAACATGAGTTGTGGGTGTTCTAAACATGGCATTGTTCATTGTGTTGTTAACATCCTGGTAAATGAAATAAATGAGATAGTATCAAATTCCTTTGGTTATCATAAAACTGCGAGCTGTATAAAGAGAAAGAATGTCAAGTGCCTTGGGAAGACACTTGTCTTCAGTAAGGTTGTATCGATAATTCTATCTTCACTAGAGGCACAATATGTGACTTTTAGGAGGGAGTAATGTAATTCAGTGTCCTTGAACTCTACCACTCCGAAGAAGGGTGTTGTCCATGAGCTGCTAAGCTGGTTGCTAGGTTCTGGGAACACTTTAGCTTTAACACAGATTCCTAATTTTGGAATTGGTTTCTATATTCGTGTTGCACTCAACAAAATGATAACTATTCATTTTTTAATGCTAAAATTTGCTTATTACAAATATTCCTGCATTTTATCAGAAAGAGGAAATCTTATTTTAAAGGGATTTTCATGCAATAAACCATTACTTCATGTTGAGACCTACCAACATGCTTATCCATGTTGCATAGCAAACCAACATAATTTAACTTACTAGCTTATGAAAAGACCTCTGAATTTTACAATACTATAGAAATAATCTATAGCATAATTCCAAGAGGAACTGATCACATATCCCCACAATATGATCCTGGGTCATTTTATCATAATTGCTCCGCAATTATCATTTCCTTAAATAGGCTAAAATTGATGTGCCATTAAAATATGGTTCAAATTGCTTAATTAATTTGAGAATTCGTGTCCCCATACCATCATTTTAATACAGTAAAAGTGAAAAGTTTAATAATTTTCTTTTCCAAGTCCCCTAAAATTTGTATGGACTGCTACATATATTGTGTTTTCTAGCCAGATTTTACAATAAAAATGTCATCATATCAATGTAAAAGAGCCCCGTTTCCTTCATATTACTCTGCTGTATCAAATATGAAGTATCGCCATCTAACCCGCCTTAATATTTTTCCCCTGAAACATTCCAGTATTTCATAATGCCAAATAGTATTATATGACCACATGTTAGTTATGAAATATATTTTCAATAATTTTGCTGAATAATAATTTATATAACAAATTCAACCATTTAAGCATGCATTTCAATGGCTTTTAGTGAATCTCCAGGGTATCCTCCCAGGAACCAAGTTTTAGAGCATTCATGACACTTCAAATGTTTTCTCTATTTTCCATCTCTGCGTTTTCCATATCAATGGAAGCATGTATGAGCTTCTGTGTCATATACTTCCTTCACTTACCATGTTTTCAAGGTTCTTTCATTATAGCATTTATAAATGCATAATTTTTAAATTATAAATAATATACCATTGTATGAACAAATTGCATATTTATAATATTCCCAAGTTGATGGACACTGGATCATCTTCACTTGAGTGTGATAAAGAATACACAATTTTGTTTTGACATTGGTTTCTAAAAATTTTGACACATGTCAATATCAAACATTTTAAGATGTTTGAAACACTGTGTGCTTGATCATCTGTACTATGTATGCACCTTGGGAATGACTCAAAATATGTAAGATTCACCCTCAGTAATGTGGTTTTGGTTGATACTTTATGAGTTGTATAAATGTCAAGCAAGTTATTTTCTCAAAGTCAATAACCATAGTTCTGATTGTGCTAAATTTTGCAAATACCTTGAGTCCTTGCAAATAAGCTTTCTTGTGCATAGTCTCTGGAATAGCTGACACAAATGTTAAGAATTATTTCTCATATCAGATCTAATAAGTTCTCATTATGTTATCACAATATTTACCTAAGAAGCAACAGAGGATAGAATGTGAGTTTAAGAAAGTGAGAGAGCCTGAGGTCATGTACTGGCTCACTTGCCTAGGAACCTGCAAAAGCTAAGGAGGTCAAAACTGGGAGTCAAGAAGCAAATCCAGGTAGACCACATGGATGGGGCAGACTTGGCAACTTGCACTATTATCCCTAACTTCCCAGTGTGCACATTAGCATAAAGCTGGACTCAGAGTAGACAGGACCTGAAGCAAATCTCAGCACACTGCAATGGGACGCAGGCATCTTAATTCCCACATCAAATGCACACTTGGTTATAGTGTAACGTAGAAAATAGTAATAATCTTTAAATAACACATCTTTTTAAAAGATTTATTTATTCTTATTGCAAAGTCAGATGTACAGAGAGGTGGAGAGACAGAAAGAAAGATCTTTCGTCCAATGATTCAATCTGCAAGTGACTGCAATGACCGGTACTCGCGGATCCAAAGCCAGGAGCCAGGAGCTTTTCCGGATCTCCCACGCAGGTTCAGGGACTCAAGGCTTTGAGTTGCCCTTGACTGCTTTCCCAGGCCACAAGCAGGGAGCTGGATGGAATGCGGGGTGGCCAGGTTTAGAACCAGCATCCATATGGAATCTTGGCGCATTCAAGACAAGGCCACCACATTGGGCCCTGAATAATCCATTTTAATGCTTATGTTAAGACTACTTTTAAAAAAAGATTTTAATTTTTATTTATTGTTGGAAACACAGATTTACAGAATGAGGGAGGTACAGAGAGAAAGATCAGCCATTGATTGCTTCATTCCCTAAATGGTGGCAATGGCCACAACTGAGCTGACCTGAAAACAGGAGCCAGGAGTTTCTTCTGGTCCTGTGGGGCAGAGTCCAAAGGTCTTGGACCGTCTTCAACTGCTTTCCTAGGCCGTAAGTAAGGAACTGGATGGGAAGTGGAGCAACCAGGACATGAGCTGGCATCTATATGTTGTCCTGGGAATGCAAGGTGAGGATTTTGCCCCTGGGCATCACTCCATGCCCTAGACTACTGTTTTAAGAACCTGTAAAGCAACATTGTTTTGAAATGTGTAAAATTATTGGTAACATGTGATATCCTTTAAACATCAGTTTACTCAGTTCAGGTAGTCTCCATAAGCAATCAGGATGATGCTCCTACAAAATCAGAAAATACCCATGCTTGGTTAGACATATTAATTCTAACATTACAGGACTACCCTGAGTAATACCATTTCATAAACAAAAGTTCTATCCTATCATAGTGGCTGAGAACAAAGCAACTTTTCATATTTTTCTTAAGCCTTTTTTTTTGTCTGTTTCAATGATGAAGAATGACACAGACATTTTCCAACACTGATTCACTGCGTAAAAAGCCAAGTCTGGGTCAGTACAAAACCTGGGGCCCTGGGACTCCAATGTCCATGCCTACAGCAGGGACCAAACTATTTCAAGCCTCTTCTGCTTTCCCATGATCTTTAGCAGACCAGCCAGGACTGGAATCAGTGCTTCAACATGGTGTATCAGTCTCAGAGGAGGTGACTTAGCCTGCAGCATCATACCTCTATTCCTAGAACGAAGTGTTTTTAGTACTATTGGAAACATTTACTTGGCTTTGTAGGGATTAAATTTATTTTCCCATTCTTTGCCTATATTTGCCAAAATTTTCCATTGACATGTTCTCAGGGTCATTGTTGTGATAGTACTAAGTGTCCATGAATATTTCTCCTAAGCTGTAGTACTCCTTATATACTGTCAATTTGACGTCTTATTTAATTCTCTTACAAGGTACAGACTATTTTTTCCCATGTTGGTTGGTAATACAAGAATATGACAACCTTTTTAGATTTCCATTTTATAAGGTCATTTCAACCTTTCCTCCATTCCAGCTGAAGTCAACTATAATGAGATGTGAAAGCCAGATTAATTTCCAATGCTATTTTTTCATTTCCACAATATTTTTATTATAAAATTTGGCCCTTCAATTAATCAAAAAGGGTTCAGACAAACCTCATATTTGGGGGCTTTTCCTGCAATTTTTTTTTTTGCAGAGAAAATACAATTTAAAGCACAGATGCATATAAACAGTAATAAAACCAAGTGGTTATTGGTACTTTTTTCAGTGATCCTGAAGTCAATTTCCTGGTAATTCCCAGGCTTGAAAGTTATTGAAAGTAATCTCTGAGTTAATCTACCTGAAGGGCATGGGATCTACTCCATTCACTTAAAACAACAATAACTAAAAATCTAGATACCTTGTGGCATCATCATCTTTTTCATGCTTCTTAAACAAATGATTTTTAGTTTTATTGGAAAGGTAGATTTTGCAGAGAAGAGCCAGAGAAATCTCCCATCCACTGGTTCACCCCCTAAATGGCTGCAACACCATGAGTTTAGCTGAGCTGAAGCTATGAGACAGGAGCCTCTTCTAAATCTACCACATGGGTACAGGATTCCATAGGTTTTGGCCATCTTCTCTTACTTTCCTAGGCCATAAGCTGGATCAGAAGTGGAGCAACTGAAACATTGACTGGCATCTATATGGGATATCTGCATTTGCAAGTGAAGGATTATCCAGTTCAGCCATTATGCCACCCCCTCACATCATTTTCTAAATTACTTAATTTATTTTATTATTCTATAATACAGTTCTGTACGCTCTGGGATTTGCCTTCCTCCCTCCCCAAGCCCCCTACACATTGATTTCCCCCATGTCATTACAATTGTGTAGTCCTTCACAATCAGTCAAAAGTCCGTCATTCTGCAATTTAAGTGTATCCTGACATAGTAGGCATGGACACTGGCAAAGAGTCCAGCAACAGTTTCATTGAGAGAGCATCTTTGAATTGGACGTAGAGATGGACGTTGTGCTTTATCTTCACATCTGTATCTTCACGTCTCTACTACACAGTTACTATACACCCCTGAAATGAAAAGCCATAAAACAAAATCAACAACAGAGAAAAATTAAACATTTACATCATGAAGATAAATAACATGCTATTGAACAACCAATGTGTTGCTGAAAAATGAAAAAAAAAATATCAAAGAACTTCCTGAAGCAAATGATGCTATTACATAACCTATGAGTCAGTGAGCAAATGAGTAAGAAAACCAAAATCTTTTTTCAATGAATGAAAATAAAAACAAAAATATCAAACCCCCTGAGATGTAGCAATCATGGAAACATCTTTGGAAGCATTTGTTGCTGGAGCTCTTTCCTTTTGTTCCAATTGCTTCCTTTTCAGGATTACATGACTCCAGAGAAAGCACCTTCTTCACTGTATTTTAAGACATCTTTCTATCTTTCCATAGGTTAAAATATGACATATTTCATTGCCATATATACTTCATTTCAGTTAATTTTCCTGAGTTGCTTCTTGCTAACTTTGAAGTTATTTTTTTAAACCTACTTCATAATATTGCATGGTAATTTCAGTGGTTATCAGCTACTAGCCCAAGAACATGGATTTCAGCGTTGTTTAATTTCTCTGCATCTTACACAGCCACCAGACTATGTAAAGGTCATGACAGTTTGTTAATTGCTTTTCTTCCCATTTGTTTGTTTGGTCATCAAAAGATGGAGGGCAGGAGCTTATTATCTAATCGTCTTCCAAGTTAGAGTGGGGCACCATTAGTTAGCAAAAATACAGTATCTTTTTTGAGTAAATGTCTCGAAGTCTGTCTCCATTCAACAAGAGGTTTTATATTCATTTTCTTCTTTACTGCTTCTTTAGAGCAGCAGGTAAAACAGTTATTGTCACCTCCATGCATAGTGCCAGAGAGACACTATATGCATTTTATTTATTTATTTACTTATTTATTTATTTATTTATACATTATTGTAACATTTACCAGATTTTCTGAATCCCTTTCATTTGATTAACTGATATCTATAACAGAACTGGAGTTTTTCCAGGTTGACCTATATAGAGAATTTCCTTGATAAATTGCTCTGGAAGTTACTCCCAGACTCAGCCTGAAGCCTACTTTGTGAGTCCTTCTGCAATTAGTGAATACTTAGTTTTTTACATTTTTTTAAAAGATTTATTATTATTATTATTTTATTGGAAAGGCGGATATACAGAGAGGAGAGACAGAGAGGAAGATCTTCCGTCCAATGATTCACTCCCCCAGTGAGCGCAACGGGCCGATATTATGCCGATCTGAAGCCAGGAGCCTCTTCCGGGTCTCCCACGTGGGTGCAGGGACCTAAAGCATTGGGCCTTCCTCGACTGCTTTCCCGGGCCACAGGCAGGGAGCTGGAAGGCAAGCGGGGCTGCTGGGATTAGAACCGGCGCCCATATGGGATCCCGGGCGTGCAAGGTGAGGACCTTTAACCAATTGCGCCACCGTGCCGGGCCCTAGTTTTTTACATTAAGAACTTTTTTTGCTTATGATGCCTGGAGATATCCCTGTTAAGGTGTAGTAAATCCTGACAGACGGACTGTTGATCCCTTCTTGAGGATCAACAGTGATTATTCCAGAAATTAAGGTATTGTTAATGATGCCTGGTGAATGGAGTGTCAAAAGCAAATAGTCTAGTAGATTGTCACAAGTGGTACATTCTGCTCAATAATTGTGTTAGTATAAAATTGGTGTAGACTTCCTTATGTTTTCCTCTTCTCCACTAAAATACTCATTCAGGATGGAGTTATTCTCTTGGAGAAGACAAACATATATTGCACTACTTGGTAAACTATGCCAGGGTTATTCAGCTTCTATTTTAGGTGACATCTTGAATATCATTTTAGGGAAATATATGACAGCCACACACTTTTTATGGCTTTAATCAATTGATTAATGATTTGGACAGTGTGGTCACCAGTCACAGTGCTATAATAGTTAATTTATGTAAGGCCCTCTCAACAATATCCCAGAGCATTAAACGGAGTTTCACTCATTTAAACTACACCTATATCCATCACAGATTTTGTATTTGGAAAGGCTTTCATTTGTTTATACCTAGTTACATTATGATAAAGATATACTAGTTTTATTTCTTCTTTTCTCATATCATCTGATCTCTTGATTTCTATAGTAGATACATTAAAGCAGTTTAGTTTATTTTTCATTTAAGTGTGACAAAAAAGTCATCACATAAATTATGTTTATTATCTTAATCATTTGTGTCTAGTTAACCAAGATTAAGTATATTCACATTTTATAAAAATTTTGAATTTCTTAAGCATGTTAATCTGAAACTTTGTACCTACTAAATAGTAATTCCTGGTTTCCTTTCTCCCTTGTCGCCTAGAAGCCATATTTTCACCTTAGATTTCTGTGAATTTGACTACTCTCAATGTGTTATTTACGTTAGATCAGAAAGTATTTGTCTTTCTGTGAGAATGTTATTTCCCTTAGTACAAAGTACTCAAGGTGGGGACCGCATTGTAGCATAGTGCATAAAATCATGGCTTGTGATGCTTATATCTTACATGATGTCAGTTCAAGTCCCAAATGCTTTGCTTCTGATCCAACTCCTTGCTAATGCCCTGGGTAAAGCAGCAGAAGATGGTTCAAGTGTGTTGGCCCATGCCAGTAATGTGGCAAACCAGGGTGAAGCTTCACTCATTCCTGGCCATTGCAGACTTTTGGGGAGTGAACCAGCAGATGGAATGTTTGTCGCTTTCCCTCTTTGTAACTCTTTCAAATACATACATACATCGGGAAATAAAGCATTAAAAATATTTTCAAGGTGTATCTGTGCTGTAGTATTTGACTTTTTCTTCTATTTAGGGCTGAATAATACTCCTTTGTATGTGTGAGGGTACTTCATATATTTATGAAAAATGTGATTCATAGGAGATGGTTTTAATGCAAAAAAACAAGTCCAGTTTGTCATAGTACATAATTTCCATGAATGTTTTACAGATCTGTTATATGTATCAAAGTTTGTCTATTCACCATTGATGGACATTTGGGTCACTTTCACCACTTAGAATAATGTCAGTGAACATCGGATGGTAGCTATTTCATTGATCTTTAATTATATACCCAAAAGTGGAACTATTAAATCACATAATAATCCTACTTTTACTTTTTACCCAAACTTCCACAGCACTTTCATTGTAGTTGTGTTAAACTTTGGGTGGGAATTGTTCAATGCAGTAATTAAGACATCACCTGATATGTCCACATGACATGAGTGCCTGGGTTTTGGTCCTGTCTTTACTTTCAATTCTAGCTTCCTACTAATGCATACTGTGAGAGACAGTTATAGCTTTCTAAGAAGTTGTTCTTGTAAGAAATTTCAGTTGCTCTGGCTCCTACCTTAAGCCTGGCCCAGCTCCAACTATTGTAGACTTTTATGGAATGAAGAGGTGGATGTCAGAACCATCTGTTTTTCCTTTACCTTTCAAATAAAATAAAAATTACTTAAATAACTAGTTCATTAAGTATATACATCTATGTAACTGGTTTGATATGTTGCCATTTAGCCCTCTGATCATAAATATAAAAACATTAAACTTGCTCATAAAATTGAAAACCTTTTATTGTACACTAATATAAACATTCCAGCCGTTCCCTGTGAGATTTTGTTCACTAACAGTTCAATTTTCCTGCGTGTTCACCAGACTACTATTATTTTATTATTACTTGTGTGTCTATATTACCGAAACCTTTAAACAATTCTTTATTTCCCAAGACTATAATTGCGTGGATTCAGTACCAATTCATATCAACTCTGAGTGTTTACTGTATGAATCTAGCAAGGTTAGCAAAGTCTTCCTTTAAGATTAGCTTTCTGGAAGGATCTCTTATCAACTCTGATTTTAGTGGACTGCTACGCTTTTGGCCTGAAATACTTAGGAACAAGTTTAGCTTAATTTACTTCACCCTGAAAGACTTTACTTCCAAATGTTACACCCTTTATGATTGCCTCAGTAGAGATTTCTTCTGGAAACTAAGGTTTTCTTGGTGCTACTTTAACTCCTAATTTGGCTGCCTGCATTCCTCTAGAGAATTTATTGCCTCATTTATATAGTTGAGTGGATGAAGTGAAAATACTCTCACATGAACACTTGTCTACCACTTGGGGGGATTTGCTACTGTCTTTCACTGGTCTGTATGTTGCCTAATATGTTAATTATGAAAGCCATTTTGGTGAGATGTGCTATAAGCTCCATTTTCTTTATTCAAAGCAATTGCTACAATATCTTGACTCTATTTCTAGTTGAGCTTTATGCATCTTAATAAGCACATCCATTCGTGGCTAGCTTCATCTTTGGCTTTAAGAATAACTTTGTTAATTTGCCACAAAATCTATTATTATTGCACATCAGCCAGATTTTTTCCACCACACGGCACATATCCATTTCATGGGGAGGGAGAGAAGATTCCTGCCATTGAAGAGGACTCCAGGCTATTTTAAGTCCATTCCTAATAGTCTCTCCTAGGGAGACTTTTTAAGTGTCTAATTTTATTTTTGTCATCGCAATAGTATCTGCATCTTTAATGTATACTAATTAAGCCTCGTTGTTTATCAGCCATTTGGCAGATGCTTTCCTACAATAAGTAACTTTAATAGTATAAGGGCTTTTATTTGTAGCTTTTTATACCTATACTGAAATTTTTAGCAGTGTGATAATTGTCCCCTACAGTAGATTTGTTCTGTCTTCCATATTGTTTAAGTGATTTTAATAATGTAGTACTGTGAGGGTATTTACTTATTTATTTATTTATTTATTTATTTATTTATTTATTTATTTATTTTTATTGGAAAGTCAGATATACAGAGAGGAGGAGAGACACAGAAAAATATTCTCCATCTGCTGGCTCACTCCCAAAGTGTCCACAATGGCCAGAGCTGAGCCGATCCGAACCTAGGAGCCAGGAGTCTCCTCTGGGTCTCCAATGTGGGTGCAGGGTCCCTAAGCTCTGGGCCGTCCTCCACTGCTTTCCCAGGCCACATCAGGGAGCTGGATGGGAAGCAGGGTCACTGGAACTAGAACTGGTTCCCACAGGCACTTGCAAGGCAGGACCCTAGCCACAAGGTTATCACGCTGGGCCCAGTACTGTTTTTATTCATATATGCTGCAGGATCTTTCCATCTTCAATCTTCGCACAGCATGAAAATTCAGAAATAGCAATGAGTACATGCTGTTTTGCTACATTTTCAGTTTTTTTCTTTTTTTGGAAAGAAATCTGCTTCTTTTGTTGTTGTTGTTCTTGTTTTATTTTGTTTTTTGGTGTGCAATTAGTAAATACAACGCATTTGGTTATAGCATGTATTTCAACATCACCTGAGCTAATATAAAACATTTGGCAGTTATTTATTCATTTACTTTTACTGTTTTTAATTAGCTGTTGAAAATAAGAGATAGTGGGCCTGACGTGGTAGACTAATGGTTAAAATCCTCACCTTGCGTGTGCCTGGGATCCTATATGGGCACTGTTTCTAATTCTTTATTATTATTATTATTATTAATTACATTGCATTATGTGACATAGTTTTATAGGCACTGGGATTCCCCCCCCCTCCCCAAGCCCTCCCCCCATGGTGGATCCCTCCACCTTGTTGCATTACCACAGTTCAAGTTCAGTTGAGATTCTTTCATTTCAAGCATATATCAAGCATAGAGTCCAGCATGTTATTGTCCAGATAAGTTCAACAGCTTGTTGGGGAGACCATCTCTGGTCTGAAGGTAGAGCCAGCAGCGTATCATACCAATCAATTAAAAGCCCCAATATAACATCAGCAACAATTTATAACGTTATGGAATTAGTTGACATAATATTGAGTAAACAATATGAATATGTTTAAAACAATGCAAGTATTTAACCACATCCTGTGACTTCTTCATTGACATTTCAGGTTTAGTTTATATACAACCGGGTTCTATACACCTTACAATGGCTGTAGATTACTATTCAGCTGTTTCTTGTCTATTTTCATTATAGTATTTAGCATTTTATAGTGTTGAAGCATAATTTTGCTGAACCTGGCTTTTTTTTTTTTCGGGTAGTCTGGACTGGCTTATAACTCTAAGAAGACATATGTCAATAGTTTAGGTGCAGAACAGGTTTAGGAGTGGTGTGTACAGAAATCTTCAATACCCTAGTAAGGAGTAACTAATCTTTGTGTCCCAACTAGTAAGGTATAAGTGAATCCACGCTGACTTGTCTGATTCTAAGCTTTTCTTGTTGTTCTCCGTCTATCTATTCTAATTTTTTGTTTGTTTGGTTGGTTATTTGTTTGTTTTGAGGGGTCTCTGGAGCGATCTTGAAGGTAATTGCCAGAGAGGATGGGAACCCAAATTTGGAACACTGCTAATTCTTGCTGTCCTGCTTCCCATCCAGCTCCCTGTTTGTGCCCTTGGAAAGCAGCTGAGGATGGCCCAAAGCCTTGGGGCCCTGCACCTGTGCAGGTGTGTCTGACTTTCCAATAAAAATAAATAATAAAATCTTTTTAAAAATTAGAGATGTGTCACTTTTTGTATTTGTTCTCTCTTGATCTTTCTTACAGATTATGTAAAAGCTAAATTAGGACCTTGGTCTTGTGGGTGGCCAGTGCACCAGTTGATGCTGGGCTCTGCCCACTGACCACCAGAAAGCAAGCTCTGGGATGTTAGGGGTATCAATTACTGCCTAGGGACATCCATGGATAAGGCCACTGTACATGTAGGTGAGGAATGAAACCTGAGGGGCGTTCAACGACAAAGCCACTGTACGTCCTGATAAATGAGGGAACTGAGACCTGGTTGTTTGGAGGGGAGAGACCTGAAGATCTTTTTGGTTGTCAGACTGATAACCAGCACACATGGGAGTCATGGGTTGGGCTTGTTAGCATAGAGCGTGTCTGAGCACCGCATGCCAGCACATATGCAAGCACACGCTCAAGCTTTGACTGGAGCCTGTCTGACAGGGCTAGATTCTAGTACTTGACAGTGAGTGTCAGATCAGGGAATAGGTCACATCAGACTCAGTCATGACACCAACTAGCAAGCAAAAGAATCAGGTCCAGGGGTGGATTCTGTGCGGGACAAATAGGCATGCATGAGACCTGGGGAAGAGTGGGTGAGTCCAGTAGGGGCAGAGGCTGCACAGAGCTCCCCAGCTGGACCACTATTCCCACTGGTTAGTGTGAGAGCTGGGATGGGGGCAGATCAGACCTAGCAAGGCTAAAATACCTGTTGGCCTACATGTAAGCTGGATCAGGGACAAGCCAGGCTAGATGGATTGTACCTATTGTTACATGCCTAGACCACAGTGAGTGTGGATTGATTGGGCTTTGCTGCAGCATGAGATGGCAGATATTGGCATGGGTGGCAAATTCTGTCAAGTTAAACTGCAGTACCACTTGGATTATGCAAGATCCAGGAGTGGGAGTGTGCCTGTTAGGGAAACAGTGAAAACCTCCATCTTGGGTTGCAAATCTGACTGGTGGGAATGAGAGCCTGTACTTGGACAGACATGGATAGATGGAGAGTGGCACCTGCCGGTTGAATAGTTGAACTAGGCTTCAATGCCCAGTGACACATACAAGAGCTGAATGGGACATGGGATGTACTGGATCAGCTGCTGTATATACTGGCAAGCATGGGAACCAGGGCAGGAAGCAGGCCTGGTGGTGGTTATTGCAGGTCATTCCTACTAGGCTGCAACTCCCACTGGTTTGTGTGGGGATCAAGTGTGTGATGGGCAGGATCGGACTGTACTCCAATACCCATTAGTTTGCATAGAAGATTGGGCTGGAGACAGAAATGACCCAGAAATTGCAGCTAATGGTGTGCACAGAGGCTGATTTGGGTGATGGATTGTCCCAGACTCTGTGTTGGCACTCACACACAAGAATCAGGTTAAGGATCACCTCAGATGAAGTTTCTTTAGGAATCCCCCCAACTGAACCACTGGACTCAGAACTCAAACCATGAAAAAAAATGCAGGTTCCATGGTCTAACCATGGGTTCGCTATCTGCATGTGTCAGTGTTGGGCCTCCTCAGTGGCTTAGGTGGAGTAGTGGACAGCATATTCAGAAGCACATAGAGAACATGGTAGTGCACTGGAGCCTGCAGAGGACACCTGGTACTATGAGAGGATGGAGGACAGAACAAATTGATCAGCTACCCCAGAAAAATTTTGGCAGTGAATACCTGGGCAATCAGAGTCTCTAAGGTGGACTATGTCAGCCAGTGGAATCTGGAGAGATTTCATTATGACTGAAGTGGCAAGATCAGCAACAATACAGAATTGTTGAA
Source organism: Ochotona curzoniae (assembly GCF_017591425.1). Taxonomy (NCBI): domain Eukaryota; kingdom Metazoa; phylum Chordata; class Mammalia; order Lagomorpha; family Ochotonidae; genus Ochotona; species Ochotona curzoniae. The sequence goes on from NW_024467087.1 coordinate 4,873,041, forward strand.
CTATCAAAACCATTTGAGCAGGATCCTCAGAGCATGCCCCACATTGGAGACCCTGGGATGGCTGGGAGGGTGGGTGGGGCTTCTCCTTTTATCTCTTCCCTTGTCCCAGATATAGGAAACAGAGAAGAGAATGTGAAAACAATGGTCTATGGGCCTGGCGGCATAGCCTAGTGACTAAAGTTCTCGCCTTGAAGGCGCCAGAATCCCATATGGGCGCCGGTTCTAATCCCGGCAGCTCCACTTCCCATTCAGCTCCCTGCTTGAGGCCTGGGAAAGCAGTTGAGGACGGCCCAAGGCTTTGGGATCCTGCACCCATGTGGGAGACCTGGAAAGAAGTTCCTGGATCCTGGCTTCGGATTGGCATAGCATCGGCCGTTGCACTCACTTGAGGAGTGAGTCATCAGACGGAAGATCTTTCTCTCTGTCTCTCCTCCTCTCTGTATATCTGACTTTCCAATAAATAAATAAATCTTAAAAAAAAAACACACAAAAAAAAATGGTCTCACCCACTTTCCTTTAGCCATTGAGCTTTTGCACCCTAATCAAATATGTAAAAATTATCAAAAATAAATTTGATACACAGCAACAAAGGAAACTAAATTAGATTCACTTTTGCCAAAAAATGCATTTGTTAATCAAACTGGCAAAACAGCTATTAGCTGTTCTGCATCAAGGGTGCACCTATTTTGTGCTTTTAATTCCTGTGACTAAATTAGTGAGATATGTAGGTGCTTCAAGAAATACAATTATGCATTACGTGAAATCGTATCAATGGGATATTAGTTCTTAAGGACAAGATTCAAACAACTAGGCTACTAGCCTTTTCAGCCTTTTGACTTTGTTGCAAAAGCAGTGGGACCTAGGCAATGTGTCCACCACATATCATGAATGCTGTCTCATCAGTGAAAACACCATTCCTAACATTGCTTACGCTGATAAAAATAGGCCCAAGGTGAATATATTATTTTTATATTGGAAGGGCTTAATAATTTTCTCTGGAATGCGGATTGCTAATTAGGTTATATCCTATGCTAACTAAATATCTTTATGCTGCAGTTTACAGATATCTGTTAAACATCACATTTTTTACTGTAGAAAATATGAAGCAAGTCATGCAAGTAGATGGCAGTTACATGGAAATATACATTATGTATTATATGTATTATATGTACGAATATCTGTATATTATATATGTGCATATATATGCACTTACAAAGCTAAGTGAGAAATCACTTACCTCTTATCTTTTCTCTTTTTTTACCTTTTTTACCTTTTATCTTTTGCAACTATCTTTCAATAATTCTTCTCTCACTTATTGGTGGCCCTTCATTTCTCCTGAAGATATTTAATGTTCTCTGGTCCTCCTCTTATGATAACAGATTCTTTGAAAAATTTAATTCATGTGCAATAAGGGATTAAAAACCATGCAAAGAAGGAAGTAGAAACACGTTGAATTCTTATTATTTGCTAAGCATCTGAGGTGGTTGCATATTTTCCAATATTGGGAGGGATAAAGAGTAAAATCCTATTGTTTTAAGTTACCATTTGCTGGATAAATATTATTTGTGCACCTTGTTGTATGCAATGAACCAGTAGCATTGTTTGTATTTCAAAATTTATGAAACTGAGACTGAAAGAGTTTAAACAACTACCTCAAGGTGCTTTTGCTGCCTTTACAGTTAAGTTTCCTGGGGCTTGCATTTTAACTGTGCATAAAGCCTTAGTGTGTGGGGATTAATTTTTCATTATGATTTTGCGGGCTTCACTGCACTAGTGGGAAAGGTGGTTGTTACATTAAACAACTGATCACTTCTGTAGAAGGTGATCTCAAGTGACTTTGGCGGAAAAGGCATGCACGTGTGCTAAAACGGTGTTTTCCTCATCTCATTTGTTAGTGTTCTTTTTGCCAATCCATTTCACTTTCACTAATACAGCCGCACACCATCACTCATAGGTGTGCACCATATAGATATCAACAATTTCTTGCAGATTTAGCTGATGCTGTTCTAGAATACTCTTGTGTTAAGATCAGTATGAAAGTTTCTTTTTTTTTTTTAATTCTCCAAGAAATTTAAAGGCTTGCTTCAATATCATAATATTTTGTCTGGCTCTTTATTATAATCAAGGGGCTTTTGAGGTTCATATATGAGTGTAACTATGTGTTGAGACTATCTTTAGGCAGGTTTGTGATTTGGAACTGCTGTCATAGCTTTTTCATTGGCTTTCACATGCTTTTTTTTTTTTGCATTGATAATGACAGCTTTTTATTTAAAATTTTTTTATGATAGATCAGTTGGCTAAGTGAAATAACCTCCCATATTTTGAAAGTGATGAACACACAGTATTAGGCATTAGTCCATGAGAATTATCCCCAAAGTGGTTTTTATTACCAAAAAATTGGTTTATGCATATTCATCAATATAAAGATACTGGTGATTTGTGTGTTATGTTACAAAAGCATGGGCACTACACTTTATCCATTATTTTCAGATGTAAAACTGCTTCTGTTTAAGATTATCGCATGTGCTTGCTTTGAATTCTTCTATTTCAGACATATGGCTATGCTAGACAAAATAGAAAAAGAAAATATTGTAATGGCATAGCTTTAGTCATAAAGATAAATATTTCTGTAAGTAAGACATAATTTACATGTCTAGATCTTAAAGGAGGCTAGGGTGTGCAGAATTTCCAGCCTCTGAGGTTAAAACTCACCCAATTAATTATGCCCCACCTGATGTGGTAACCCCTGACAAGGCTCAGTGGTTTGTGAAAATAAGCAAAGATCACTCAGATGAGGACTAGAAGAAGACATTTATTCAGAACTTACAATGCAGGGGTATCTGCCGACATTACTTGGCTCTTACAGGGGTTCAAAGACAGGCAAAGGAATGGGAGAGATATAAAAAGGGCTTTCCCTTCATACTCCTGAGCTAGAGGTAGAGATGAAAATGAGAACAAGTGACAGTCAATGAATGATTTCTTTATATTTTGAGTCTATTTTTACAGGAGTTTTGATGTAGTTTCATGGTATAATTGTTTCAGAGGTTGTGAATAACAGTGCTATCATAATATATAGTCCGACCAGTGTTTATATATATACTCAAATTTGCAGCTTTAAATGAATGGCTAATATTACCTCTTTCCCATGATAGCGAAGGAAAGCAACTGCTAACCTTAAGCTGATGCAATATCTTTTAGAAGTAAAAACTTCTGTTACTCAGAGAATGGAATAAGCTAGAGTGCCACATCTAGGGTTGCGGCTATATGTTATGATGGATGAATTACTGCTAATATCTGATGAGGATTGTAGGCAGAGTCCTTGGACCTTCATTTCAGAATGAGGGGTAAGTTGCAATCACCATCAAGTTACCAAGTTCGTTATCCGATGATCATGGTGATGGTAGTGGTCTGAGTAGAGACCAAGGATGAAAAACAAAACAAAAAAATACCTCTCAGGGTAGAGGAGTCTACAAACCAAAATTCTGAAGCAGAATTGTTGCAATCAAGTGAATAACAGAAGTCATAATCAGCAACTAAGGAATGAACTCACTTGAATGAAACTGAAAAGTACACATCAATCAAACACTGACAGATATTCAGATATTTTCACCATGTCTGGATCTTAAGAAAGGAGGTAAAGAAAAATCCCCTATAACATAAGAATAAATGATTAAATAAAAACAGGTTAAAGTGGACAAGAAGAAGTAGATATCACAAAGTATCTAGCCAGGAAGTCTATAATTAAAAATAACAACAGTGGAGATTTTTGGAAAGAACACTTTAGATAAATGGAGTGGTAAAACTAAAAAAAAAGACTTAGAATGATTAATTTAATCCAAGTAAATAGATATAACTCTTTCAGGTCCTCAAATTTGGAAATTTCTCTGGGCAGTGAATATGTTTGCACAGGCTTCACTAACAATTTTAGCCAGTATAAAATCTGTGATTATGATTGAAGAAATATATGTATAGAATTTTGATTTGATAAAAAAGTTCTAGGATATTGATTTTGCTATCTGAAATAGTCATGATCCTAAGCATAATTTCAGGTATTGCATTGTTAATCAATGTGGATTTTGGAATTAGGATACAGATTTCTTCATTACTTTCATTGAAATATTAGTATTTGCTTCCATTACTAAATTAAATGTGGTTTTAAAAATGCTGCAATACAATTGGAAGTCCTTATTTTTTTTCTCTACATCATTAATTTTAAGTCTCATAATATGAGGCATATAACAGTAAGAAATGTTATTAAAATTATAAAATCCAAATGGAAGTACTCTTTCAATTTTCTTAAATTGAAAAATATTTAATAAAACTATACTTTACTTCAACAGTACTTAAAATCAAAAATATTTATATCAGGACAGTGCCATAACTTTTCTCCCAAACATCCTGTAAGAATTTCAGCACTCCAAAAGAATTTATTATACAGAAGATTGAAATGACATATTAGATATTGGATATATTAAAATAATTTTTGTCAGGCCTGGCACAATAGCGTAGTGGTTAAGGTCCTCGCCTTGCACGCCCGGGATCCGTGCTCATTCTTCTCCCAACAGCCTCCTTCCCATCCAGCTCCTTGCTTGTGGCCTGGGAAAGCAGTCGAGGATGGCCCAAAGCCTTGGGACCCTGCACCTGTGTGGGAAACCCGGAAGAAGCTCCTGACTCCTGGCTTCGGATTGGCTCAGCTTCAGCCATTAGGCTGCTTGGGGAGTGAATCATCGGACAGAGGATCTTCCTCTCTGTCCTCCTCTCTGTATATCTGACTTTGCAATAAAAATAATCTTTAAAAGTAATAATTTCTGTCCCCTTGACATTATAACTTTTTTATTTAATGTTTTGAAGTATAAATTTAACATTTGTTAAAGCTCTTAATCTGAGGTTAAAACAAAACCAATGCATTTAATTGTTTGCATTTATACTTCTAAGAAATACAAATGTTCTTTAATTTCGAAATTTACTCAGATTTTAGGGTATAACCACCTGTTCTAATAAATGACCAGGGGTTTATACAAATTAGCATTCCCACATTCATCATAAATATTCACTCATTAAAAGACAGAGAGAGAAAGGGGGGAGAATAAATGAATATGAATGGATATCTTTTTTAAGATTTACTTATTTTTATTGCAAATTCAGATATACAGAGAGGAGCAGGGACAGAAAGAAAGATCTTCTGTCCGGTGATGATTCACTCCCCAAGTGGCCACAATGGCTGGAGCTGAGACGAGCTGAAACCAGGAGCCCAAAGCCTCTTTTAGGTCTCCTTTGCAGGTGCAGGGTCCCAAGTCTTTGGGCCGTCCTCAATTGCTTTCCCAGGCCACAAGCAGGGAGCTGGATGGGACACTGGCCACCGGTGTTAGAACCAGCTCCCATAGGGTATCCTAGTGTGTTTGAGGTGAGGACTTTTGCTGCTAGGCTACTGTGCTGGGCCAGTGAATAAATATCTTTTATCTGTTGACTCACTCTCCAAATGCTTGCAACAGTTGGAATTGGACCAGAAAAAAAGCATGAAGCCTGGAAAACCATCCTAATCTTCCACTTGAGTGTTGTGGCCCCAAGAATGTAGTTATTCATCTGCTCCTTTTCCAGGGGCATTAGTACGAAGCTGGATCAGAAGTGAAGCTGGCAGGATTCAAACCAGCCCTACAATATGGGATGGTGGTGTTTCAACTGGCAGCTGAATTTGCTGTGCCACAATGTCAATCCTGGCATATCCAGCTTCCCTCTATTGTTTTCTTCAATTTTTTTCCACTTTTCACATTATGAAAGCAAGTGTATATTTTTTTCTCCTTCACTTACCTTTTACCCATGAATAACCTTGGTGATTTTAACATTTACATTTTATTATATTTTTGCTGGAAAAATAGATTCTCATCATTGCAAATTCTGTGAGTATTTAGTTGTCCAGCCTCCCTACTTTTATTCTACAACTTTTGAGACTTTTATTACTACAGTTTTTTCCTTCCTTCCTTCCTTTCTTTCTTTCTTTCTTTCCTGCCTGCATTCCTTCCTTCCTTTCTTTCTTTCTTTCTTTCTTTCTTTCTTTCTTTCTTTCTTTCTTTCTTTCTTTCTTTCTTATTGGAAAGGCAGAGAACAGGAGAGACAGAAAAAGACTTTCCATCTGCTGGCTCACTCCCCAAGTGGCCACAATGGCCAAAGCTGAGCCAATCCAAACCTAGGAGCCAGGAGTCTCCTCTGGGTCTCCCATGCGGGTGCAGGATTCCAAAGCTTTGGGCCGTCCTCAACTGCTTCCCAGGCCACAGGCAGGGAGCTATATGGGAAGCGGGGCTGACGCCCTTATGGGATCCTGCGGTGAGGACTTTTACCACTACGTTATCCTGCCAGGATTACCACAGTTTCTTTCACATCTCTTAAACCTGAACCTCAATCTACATATTTTAATCCTAATAAAGATTAAAGCAATGACACACAAAGACAAGCATAGGATAGCACAGTGGAGTCCACATAGTTCTCAAATGTCCTATTTTGTGTCCACTTTTGTTCTGGAACTTACCCTAAATATGTAATGTTCTCCATAAGAAATGGCTTGAAAAAATCTTAGAAACAGATTGCAATTGTGGAGGTGCAAAGAGTGCATTTACCATGCATCCTCAAACTGCTGCATTACATGGAATGATGCATTTCGCATTTAAAGCAAGAAAGTATAAGGGACATCTTCTAAAGAGAGACAAATGTTTTGAGCAGCTAGAAGAAAATGATTTGAAACTACTACCGTATATTGACACTTACATTTAGGCAAAGAAATTTACTCCAAAAGATAAAAAGAAGTTTCATGTGAAGGCCCTCCATTTATAGAAAGGCCGAGCTGCCCTGACTTCCCAGTGCACTCTTACGAAAGAACAAAAAACCTGCTGAATCAGTAGTAGGTGAAGGTAATGGTAATTAGTATGTGATTGATTATAAGCTTTAATAAAGAATCTATGATCTACACCTTTATAAATACCTTTCATTTATATGCTTTCTTTTTCATTCTGCATTTCTTGATATTTTAAGCAATATTAGTTTAGGTTTAGTGAAAATTTATTTTGGATATAAATAAACCACCTGTCACTATGTAACCACATGTTCTGTCAACCATGGAGTTCCTGGCTTCAGCCGGGTAACTGCAGGCATGAATGAGTAACAGCTTGCTGAAAAAGATTTCTTTGAAGTAAAATGATAATAATGTTTTTAGAACCGTTTTTGTAATCATTTTTGATTCATGAAGTGAAAGTGAAACAATTAGATGTTGTACAAAAGCTTGTGATGATTTCTGTATAAATGAAGAAGGCAGCTATTTTGAGTTGTCCATTATGGGCATCATGCTATAGTGGTCCATGTCTCTTATCTTCCTTCTTGCTGATCCATGCATCCTTTGTGAGCTCTGAATTCAACTGGAGCTAGTCACTGGCAGGGATCTTATTAAAGCACTTCTGTATTTATGACATAATATATTGAAAGCATAATTCAAATGTAACTATGCTTCTCCGACTACCTCTAACATTCTAACTTCAATGCATTTAAGTTACTCATGCCTTAAAGAAGTTTTTGAGATTGGAAGATCATCCTAGATTATCCAGGTAGCTCCTATGTGCCAGCATATGTATCATTTAAAGAGAGATGATTTATTATAGAGCGGAGAAGGACATTTTTAACATGGTGGCGAAGATTAGAATAATATAACTGTAATTCAAGGAGTGCTTGCAGCTAACACAACCTTGAAGATGCAAGAAACAGATTCTTTAATATATTGCACCAAGAACAAGTGACCCCGAAAGTGCCTTGATTCCAGCCCACAAATACTGATTTCAAAAGTATTGCTCCTTGTGATCAAATAGATATCCGTTGCTTTAATTCACCAATGTTGTATTAATTTATTACGGCAGTCATAGTAAACTCATGCACATTGACCAATCATATCTAGTCAATAAGGATCACATTGAACCAAGCAAAATGACTTAATTGGCTAATGCTCCCCTTGCAAAGCATTGGGATCCCATATGGCTACTGATTCATTACTCAGATCCTCCACTTCCCATCCAGTTTTGTGCTTGATGCCTGAGAAAGCTGTGGAGGATGGCCCAAAGCCTTAGTTCCCCACATTCATGTGGGAGACTTGGATGAAATTCCTTGTTCCTAGCTCCAGATTATGTCAGCTCTACGCTTTGCAGCTATTGGGGAAGTGAGCAACCAAATGGAATATTTTTCTCTATGTCTTTCCTCTCTGTCAATCTGCCTTTCAAATAAAAGTAAATATTTTTAAAAGGATCATATCTGCATCAGTGTACAATTGTTAAATCATGTTATGTATTAAAAAGTTCTTAATAGATCCTAGTGTTTACTGGATTATTCATAAATGATAACTATGATAAAAATAGCTGTTATTAATTCTGGATATAATCATCTTGGGATATGTTTACAAATAAAGCTGAGGTAAATAGTATTATTGGAGTTGAAAGCATATGCTTCTGAGATAAAGAAAGTGCAATAATGGGTTCCATTTAATATGTGAAGCTTAGTTTGAACTATAAATATGGCATTTGCAACCATTAATCACTCACACTTCCATCTTCAATCCTCCCATCATAATGCTGTCCTACACTAACCATGTCCATGGAATAGGACATGAGGGTTAGAGAAGACAAGGAAAAGCAGTTGTTCTAGGAAATATCACACCACAGGGTGACTAGATCTTCAACTAACAATTACTCCATCCAAGTAAGGATAATACAGAATTTAGTTCTGCAGGAATTGTGATTTACAGATTGAATGTTTTCTTGATGTACAAACATGTGCAATCATTCATCAAGAGAAAATGAATTCCTCTGCAACTGTTTTACAGATTCAAAGCATTTCAATTTTCATCTTGTTTTTTTTTTTTTGTCAACTTATTGCATTAATAGTCTAAAGGAATGATCATTCTAAGGAAAACAATTCTGCTTGTCTTCTTTTGTTGGTGACATTAATTGCTCTGAAATTACAGTATTTCTTTGTAAAAGGTTGTGGCTTAACTACTGCTGTATATCCCAGGGAAAGAACAAACCGAATTTGGATAATGCCTTGTTTTCAGAAAATAAATGCTGTTCCAAATCCAACAGTGACTTAAAATTGTATATAACATGCTGGTTGCCAAGACTTCAATTCAACAAACTGTGAACTAAATTAGCCGGCAGTTATTGTATCTAGTGTCGAGAACCCTTTTCATCTTTTTCATGGGTTATTTTTGAGCATTAAATGATTTTACTTTTCCTCTTTTCCTTCTTTTCCTTCTACCACCATTGTAGATCAGAGCTCATAGAGCTACATGTATATCAAATGAGATGATGACATAAAATTCACCAATGCAATGAGTCTAATAAAATGGGCAGTGATATAGACCTTTAACGAGACCATTTCTCATACTCCTAATCATTTAAGATTTCAGAATGAGGCCAACAGATACTAAATCATAAATCAGGAGGCCTATATCAATATTTTCAGATCCACAACTGGCTATGTGGCATGAAACAGATCATGAGCTTGCCTCTATGAGCTTGTTTTCCAATTTTTAAAAGGACACTGTTGAATCCATGATCTCTGGTACTGCTTTCAAGAAAGAATATTCCTTAATTTGTATAAATTGGATTTCAGGTTTTCTTCCAGATGCTTTTTACATCCCAGGTGGAAATTGGCAAAATGTTCTGGTCACAAAATTTAATGAGCCTTAATTTACCAAGATAATCCTCTCCGTATGTTTTCCAAAATTTCATGGCCAGCAGCCTCATAACTTGTTGCCTTGGTCCTTCATGTTTACTACAGCATATGGTCATTGGTTGTACTTGGCAGTCAACGAGCCATGAAGGAGTCATTATCAGAACACTTGCTGTCCATACACAGGTTTGCATGGTGGAGCCCTTTTCTATAGTTTTGCTTCTTATCAGAGTGGAAGATTTTGTACAAGTAAATATATCTAATATTTCTGAATTTTTAATATTACCTTTGAAAATCTCTATTTTAAGTGATTCGCCATATACATTTGATGAATGCTAGTTTTTCTCTGCTGTTGATAAGCTTCTCAGTGGGATCTCATGACATTGTAAAATAAGCAGACTCCTTAAAGATTTCATAGCAAACCTTTGGATTATGATTTCACTCATGACAGTATCTCCCAATCAGTTCTCCAGACTTCTCCCACCTTGCATTTTTTTTCACAAAAATTTACTCTGCTTTTGGTTAGCTGTTTTCTTTTTGTCTTTGTTACACACACACACACTTTCTTTTACATAAAAATGCCCCTTTCTTACCGTTTCAGTACTCTGTTAAAGGATCACCTGCACCATCTTTCTTAACTAGGGGCAGTTGGCCACTTAGACACTTGTAAAAGTGTTGCTGACATTCCCTCATGGTACTATTAAATTTTTTTGTCCTTTAGGAGACACAGAATTAAAGTGTAGTTTTGTTCATTTGTTTTGCTTGCTTGTTTGTTTTTGTTCTTTATACCCACTTCCTAGCAGAGAACCTGTTATAGTAGGTACTCAGTAGAGGCCATGGTGAATTATTTTCCTTTTTGAAGATTTATTTATTTTCATTGCAAAGCCAGATACAGAGAGGAGGAGAGGAAGTGAGGAAGATCCTCCTTTCATTGATTCATTGCCCAAGTGGCTGCAACAGCCGGTGCTGCGCCAATCCAAAGCCAGAAGCCAGGAACTTTCTCCAGGTCTCCCACATGGGTACAGGGTCTCAGGCTTTGGCTGTCCTTGACTGCTTTCCCAGTCCACAAGCAGGGGGCTGGATAAGAAGCCGGGCCACTGGGATTAGAATCTGCGCACATATGGGATCCAGGCACATTCAAGGCTAGGACTTTAGCCATTAGGCCACCGTGCCAAGCCCCAAGAAGAATTAGTAATAACTATGAAAAATTAAAAGGCGTGGTGACTGCTATTAAAGGTTTTATACCTTACACTACTCCAGACATACTCTCACTTGGATTTAGAAAGATGCATAGTAGTTACAAACAATACTATGGAATCAGAAATAGGATAATTCATGCTGACTATGATGAATTGGGGAGTGTATGACATTGTAGACATAAAATTAAATGACTAACTTCTGATTGAATACTTAAATGTGATGTAATTAGAGCCTTAGAATGTAAGCTATTTATCGTTTGGCTATTATATCATGGTTCTCATTTATAAAGACTTACTATCAATGAAAAACATTTATCTTTTTCTCATACATAATGTTCAGTTATATTGTAATAACCTCATACTAAAGCCAGATTGAGTGATTACCACATTTCATGGATAAATACGCTTTCATATTTGGAATTCACTTATTGTCTATAATATCTTTGTTGTTTTTTGTTAGCACAATTCCAATTTCTTCAATTACTTTCCCTTATGGGAAGGAATCTTATTTTTAGCTGGAGGCTAACTCATGGTTAATAGAAATCAATCAGTTTATGCTTTACTGGCGATTATGTAACCCATTTATGGGTTATGAGACACGAGTGAAGCAGATTGAGACTTTCTGGGAAAAGTTTCTTTGCTTATAAAAACAAGTGCAAGACAGAAATGCTCTGGTTCTACAGGAAGTTGTTGAATTTACCTGTGATGTATGGGTCTACAAATTAGTGCACTGGGAAGACTTAAAAAGCCATAGAGAATATAGAAGAGTGTAAGTATGCACAACCTTACATTAAAAAATATAAAATAAGGAAGCATCATAAAGTTAACAGATGAACCATAGCTTGAAAGAAGATAACTACAACATATAATCCCAACAAGTGATATATGTTCTTTATTGTTATGGAGAATAATGTGAAGTAGGAGAGGGTAAAAGGAGATGAGTGAGGTATTCGAAAATGAATAGTTTCCTGCGACCACATAATGAGCCTGATGACCATTATGTTAAGTGAAATAAGCTAAGCACACAAATGTAAGTAACAAATGATCCTATTCACATGTGGATTCTAAAATAGTTGATCTCACAGAAACAGAGTAGAATGGTGGTTATCAGTCTCTGGGGAGAGAAGAGATGGCAAAGGAATTTGTTAAGCTTTGTAACCTGACATTAAGGTACAGTTTAATAGGAGAAAGCAATTCTGGGTTTCAACTGCACATTGGCTGCCCATGAACCAATAATATTATATACAGCATTTTTAAATGGCTAGAAGAAAGGATTTTGAGTATCCTAAGTCAAATAATGGATTTTTGAGGTGACATATTTGGGAAATGTTATGATTTGAATACTACTCACATGTGCATCTGTCAAAACATCCTACCATACTCCATAGACATATGTGTTATGTGTCTGTTAGAAACAAACAAAAAATGTTGATTTTGCTATCTCAAGAAACCTAACATATCTATTAGAAGATATCAAATGAAGACATTAAGTAGGTTCAATACAGAGGCTCAGGCTGGAGATACATTTGCACTCTTTATTGCATGGCTCAAGATACATGTAGATATATAAAGACATTTATAAAGGACTCATAACCCAAATCATGAGATGTGAGGAAAACCGCTGACTTGAAGACTAATTGGGCACATGGCAAGGTTCTTAAGAAAGAGTCATGGTGAAAGAATATTGAGTCTGGCTTGGTTACGACTATACCAGCCTTAAATAAAAAGAATATTGAGAAATCTTTTTCTCAACAGAAGGTTGCATCTGCAGATCAAAGGGAATTACCATGATTGAAGCATAATTAATGAAATGCAATCCACATATATAAGTATTTTGTTAATGCTTTTAATTGCAGTTATGTTTATATTAAAAACATCAAGTTATTCCAAAGAATATGCTACTATCAATTATCACATATTGTATCCATTTTATGTTATTTAGTGCCTTCAGCTCTTAAGATTTGTCAAAATTTATTTTTATTGCACATTCAGATATACTGAGGCTTGTGGCAGGAACGTCTGTGGTTCTAGCACTCTGCAATGTGGCTGGATGCTTCTCTAGTTTCTGCTGGAGACTGCAACTGGTGCTGGGGCTTACAGAACCAAAATTCCTACTCCTACTACTGCATGATGTAAACTGAATCCTGCTTCAGTCTCCTACAGGTTGACTACATGGTATAAAAGAGATTTTGCACTAGGTACAGAGAGGGGAATTACAAGCAGATTCATTCATAGTTACCACCATATAGATTTAGATGGGTTTGAGGAAATTAATGATTATTACTACATCTTTGTTGAAGGATATAATGCAGTAATTTTTCAGATTTCTAAAGGTAAAAAGTAGGTGTTGCAGATGGTAGTAACTATCTGCTTGATGAGGAGCAATGAGTGGAAGTTGGAACTGCCCCAGTCCTCATGTAGCAGTGATGTTAGGCTTTGTGCCCAGGATGTCCACCATCATGAGCTAGTACGTATGGAGGAAGCTTCCTCCAGAAAGGTATGGATTTCCATAGCTACATCTGGTGCTAATCCCAGGAAGTTGAACGCAAACCCTGGAATGTCATCCAATGAAGGAGCATAGCTACAGAGTTAATGCCCCAAACCCCACAGCTGTGAAGTGCACAGAATCTGCTTTCTGCCCTGTAAGTTGCCCAAACTCACAGACTCTGCCCTGTAAGTTGCCCAAACTCACAGAGATCAATTGCAAGACTACACAGCCAATTGTGTCTGGCACAATGGAAGGGTAGGGAATGGGAGGCCAGCAATGTGTCTTTCCATTTCAGGATGAAATAGTCACTCAGACATCAGACAGCAATTGAAATTAGTTACAATGATGGAACTCGTCCTCAAAACTGCCAGAATTGGAGTGTGTATCAATTTTCTCCAAACTTGACATGAAAAGATGGTGAATTCCAGCCAGCAGCAGAGGGGCAGAGTATATATTCTTCCTCTTTCTTCTTTGTTGCATTGATTCTTTATTCTGTTCCATCACTTCTCCACCGAAAATCTCTGTCAGTCTGCCTCGTGGGAACATGGCCAGTTCTGATTTCTCTGGTGTCCTTTTGTGATTGAGGTCAGTGCTATTTCTTATCATTCAGCCATCCTGCATGGCTCCTGCTATCACCTTGTTTTGCAGGTGCTGAAGTAATTTGGGGTTGTTATGAGGGCTTTTGTAGTGACAGAAAGTTATGAAGTGGCACATGTGGAGGCACATGAGGGTTCTAATAACAGCATTCAGGATGCAGAGAATGGTGTTAACAGAAAACTTGCATGTTATTATTCCCAACTCTTGTTTCTGCCAATCCATTCTAACCTAATTGTCTCTCTCTCTCTCTCTCTTTAAAACAGTTTTTAAGGACTCAGCCTTGTTACAGGGATTTGTGTTTAATCATTTAAGAAAACCAGCTGTTTCTTTTGTTAATCTTCTGCATTGCCTTTTATGTCATTATTTTCTGCCTTTTATAGTTTTTTTTTTTCTTATCTGTGTTTCCACAGTTGCTCTATTTTTCTGTTTCCTAGATTGGATGTTTAGTTGATATTTTTATAAAGAGTTATTCATTTTTATTTGGAAGACATATTTTACCAAGAGAAGGAGAACCAGAGAGGTCGTCCATCTTATGATTCATTCTACAAATGACTGAATGGTCAATGCTGACCTGATCTGAAGCTGGGAGACAGTGGTTCCTTCAGGTCTCCCAGTTGGGTACAGGTTCCTAAGGCTTTAGGTCATTCTCTGCTGGCTTGTCAGGCTATAGTTAGGGAACTGAATGGGAAGTTCCGCAGCCAAGATAGAACACAAACCAGCAACTCATATGAGATGCCAGCAGCAGAGGGAAAGGCTTAAACTTCTATGCCACGGGACTGACCTCTGTTGAGTAAGTTTTGTTTGTTTGTTTGTTTGTTTTTTAAGATTTTTAGTTAATTTATAAACCACTACATATTTTAAAATATACAACGAAAAATAAGATTAAAAACATTTTAAGTCTATTTTTTTTTCATTGTACTTACTTGAAGGCAGAGAGCATGAGAGAAAGGGAGAGCAATTCACCACTTGTTTGTTCACTTGTCAAATTTGTGGGGCAGTTGGTTCATGCTAGGTAAAAGCTAATTCATGAGATTTCCATCTGTTTATCCTGCATGGGCAGTGGCAGTAATTCAATTATACATCACCTGTTGTTCCTACATGAGTAGGAAGCGGAGATTGGGAGTGAAACCAGGAATTGAGCCCAACCATTGCTGTGAGGAATCTGTTTCGTAACAACTAGTTAAATGCTCATCCTTAAGTAAATTTAAATGATTCACCAGTTTATTCCCCAGATGTAAGCATTATTAATGGTTTTATAAATTTCTAAAATATATGGGGCATGTATATGTATGGCTATAATGTGTGGGTATAATATATGGATGTAAAACTAAGTGAACATATACTGGAGTATATTGTGCGCATTTTTCCCTTCAGCAGGGAAATTTTTCTGCCGACTTCCTATTTTGAAAACTGTTATACTTTCTGAAAAACTTAATACTACAATAAAGTCCCATAATTAAATTTCTTTTAGCCTTTCCTACCAATTAACATACATTTTGTAATGAGAGAAAGAGATAAGCAAGTGAATTTTCACATTGTATATATAAGTATAAATGATCTAGATTGGGAAATATACCTTATCTCCTTATGTTAATTCCTAGTCCTATCTTTTTTTGAACAAATCTACCATCCTGATTTGCATTACTGAATATTAATTTTATTCCTTTGGGAGAAAAGTTTGATTTATATAAATGAAATCATATGCTATGTAATATTTGATTTCTGGTTTCTTTTGCTCATCATTGTCTTTGTGAATCATCCATGTTATTGAATGTAGCAATAGTTCATTTATTCCTATTTTCCTGGAATATTCAATTGTAAGGCTATGCTCTAATTTATCTCAGGATCTGTGGACATTTGTGTTGTTTCTCATGATCACTGCTCTTGTGCACAGACTTTGTTATTTTAAGCAAGTCTTTCATATCTACTGTTAGGAAGAGAATAGTAAATGTGTAGTGTTTGTATCACTTCAACAGAGTAGATACTACGGAAATGTTTTACTAAAGCATAAGAATTTATGTGTTCACTAGCAAATTACTAGTTTCAATTATTCACTGCAAGCACTTGGTAAGTGAAGTCTTTTAAACTGCAAACCTTTATATTTGAGTGAAATGATACATAGGTGTGAATTTAATTTGCACTTTCCTAAATTCTAATGAGGTTAAGTACCCTTAAAAATGTTTATTGTGGCCAGTGCTGTGGCACAACAGGTTAAGCCACAGTTTGCATTGTTGGGAATCCATATGGGGACTGTTTCAAATTTTAGATGCTCCACTTGCTATCCAGACCTTTACTAAGGTTCTTGGGAAAACAGCTGAAGATGATCCAGTATTGTTGGCCCTTACATCCATGGGGGGTGACCTGGAAGAAGCTCCTGGCTCTTGTCTTTGGAATGGCGCAGCTCAGACTACTGCAGCCATTTGGGGAGTGAATCAGCAGATGGGCAGTCTCTGTTTCACCTTCTGTCTGTGTAATTCTACATTCCAAGTAGATAAAGAAATATGTTTAAAATGCTGATTTACCATTGAACATTTTAAAATTTATTTTGAAAAGCAATAAGAGGAAGTGAAATTTTCCATTTGCTGTTTCACTCTCCAAACTGCCATAATTGCAGATCCTGAGCCAGGATGCTCATCTGCTTATTCCACATAGATACACTAGCCCAAGTGTTTGAACCATTGCTTTGCCAGGTATATTATCAGGAAATTGGAATCTGGTCAAACTGGTGTCACTTGAACAAGCACCAGTGCCCATATAGGATGCTGGCACTGTAGTAGGTGACATAAAATACAAAACAAAAGCAGTAGACTTACGATAATTTTTAAATGACTACTTTTTGCCCATATTTCATGTGTATTATCCATTTGTTTTTCTTTTTGACTTGTAAGAATCTATATATAAGGCCCAGGGCCGTGGTCTAGCTGCTAAAGTCCTCACCTTGAATGCGCCAGAATCCCATATGGGTGCTGGTTCTGGTCCCAGCAGCTCCACTTCCCATCCAGCTCCCTGCCTGTGGCCTGGGAAAGCAGTCGAGGATGGCCCAAAGCCCTGGGACCCTGCACCCGCATGGGAGACCTGGAGAAGGTTCCTGGCTCCTGGCTTTGGATCGGCACAGCACGGGCCGTTGCAGTCACTTGGGGAGTGAATCATTAGACGGAAGATCTTCCTTTCTCTCTCCTCCTCCTCTCTGTATACTTTGCAATAAAAACATAAACACATCTTTAAAATAAAATAATATAAACTCTTTATTATTTGTGCATTTTTCATGCATCTTCTCCAGGTTTCTTTCTTTCATTTTTTTTAAAAAGATATTTATTTATTTATTTATTTATTTTGACAGGCAGAGTTACACAAATAAAATGTGTGAGAGCACCCGTCCACCTGCTGATCTGCCCCCCAGATAACCATAACAGCAAGGGCTAGACCAGGTTGAAATTTGGAGCCCATATTTTAATCCCAGTCTCCCAGTGAGCACGGGGGTGGAGGCACTTGGACCATCTTTTGTTGCTTCCCCAAACACTTTAGTAGTGAGCGGGTTGGGAAATGGAGGAGCAGAGACTTGAATCAGCACTCATATGGGATGCTGGCTTAACTGCAATATAGTGCAGATCCCCTTCAGTTTTCTATTGTGGCTTTTCATGCTCATTAGCATTTTAAATTTTCCTGTTTTCAACTGTGCGATTCTTTTAGTAATGTGATTTATTATATATGTAATCTTATTTTACTAGGATTGGAGAATATTTGTTAATAGAGAAGATCTATGAACCATTGAGTCTTTGAAATATCCATAGGCGATTTTGTGGTATTTAATGAGACATACTTTTCCAATAATTTATGTGTAACTACTACTTATTAGGCATGTTATTAGGTAGTATAAATATCTAATATCTCGTATACAATATTGTTTGCATAAAAATTCCTATGGCATGTGTCTTATTTCGTTTAGCTTTGGGGACACAATGGAAAACATATTTTATCCACTGTTATGTGAAGGTAGCTAAGATATAGGTGAGTGTCTCCAGGTTAGTGACTTGTAAGCAGATGTGATATCTGATATTTTCAAGTCCAACAATGAAAATTTCCTTTGGGAAGAAATGGCAACATGGTTTAGTAAACTAACCCTCCATCTGTGGTGCCAGCATCCCATATGGGCACCAATTTATATCCTGGCCGCTCCACTTCCCATCAAGCTCTCTGCTTGTGGCCTGGGAAAGCAGAAGAGTATGGCCCAAGTCCTTGGGACCTTGGACCTCATATGGAAGACCCAGAAGATGCTTCTGGCTCTTGGCTTTAGATTGGCCAAGCTCTGGGAGTTGGTAATCATTTAGGGAGTGAACCAATAGATAGGAGACTGCTCTCTGTCTCTCCTCTCTATAACTCTGCCTTTCCAATAAAAATGAATAGTAGAAGAGACAGAAATATCTCCCAACCTCTGGTTCACTCCCTGGATGACCATGATGGCCAGAGCTGAGCTGGGTTGAAGCCAGGAACCAGGAGCTTCTTTATGTTCTCCCACACAGATGCAGGGTTTCCCAGGCCACAAACAGGGCGCTGGATGTAAGTGGTGCATCTGGGACACTGACTGGTGCCAATATTGGCGCTTGCAAGGGACGGATCAACAAATTGAGCCATCACATCAGGTCCTAATTTTTTGTTGTTGTTTTCTAATAACAGAGTTCTTATGATACATTTCCTGTTCTCTTTCCTGTAGTGGCCACCTTCGAGAAGTCCTCCATATATGAAGAATTGTAAATAGAGGGTCTCCAGGCAGGTTGAATTTCAGATAAATATAGTATTTAAGTTTCAAAAATGTTGCATGGTGTTTTTAAGTTACAAAATTATTTATCTGAAATCTAAATTTAATTGGGTATTCTTTTGTATAAATTTGTTAGGATGAGAAAGTAAGTGAATAGAGCATGTTAATAAAATATGCATATAAATAAACATTAGTTACAGTTATTGCAACAGGAAATTGGTTAGAAACAAATAGCAAGGAAGCCCATCAAATTGTGGGAGAATTTTATTGCCCCGAAATGCACAATTCTGAATTGTAAAAAATGCCAAATAATTTACAACCTAAAAGGATTCTTCCATTTTGCAGAATTGATGACTTTGCTGAGAAGTTTGTGCAGTGTCAGCATTTTCTCCCTTCATATGTGACCAGGCAAAAATACTACTACTACTAATAATAATAATAATAGGGGAGAATGTAAGTGAACTTCCAAGGCAATAGATGCATACACTGTTGAGAATAGTGGAGGTTCTGTTAACTGCTATCAACTCCTCTGTGCCTCACATTTACCTCATTCTGATTTTTTTTTTCCATTTACTCTGCTTCTTCCTGCCTCATTAGAGTTAACTGCATTTATAATGGGCAATATCAGACAATTGCCTTTTTAGCGCTTAGGTCCCTGGAACATGAAATTAGAAAAACTGAGCAACGTGTTCATTAATGGCATCTACATAGTTAAAATCATATCATTTTACCCAACAGGTTTTTGTGTTTTATTTTAGTCACCCATGCATTGGTTATTCAGTGGCATGATTTTTCAACTCCATTGTGCTATACTCATAAATTTGTTGTTGTTGTTGTTGTTTTAACTTCATACCTGCTGTTGACTTTGATTTGTTGCTTCTCATTAAGGGGATGTATAGTCATGGCATAGTAGAGACTACCTTATCCAGATGTTAAGATACAATGCGATATGCATACCTACTTCCAAAGCGAAGATAGACTCAAGTTCCTAGGTTCCTGTCAACCACATAGTAGACCTCGCTGTGGTTCCTGGGTCTTGATTTGGCCTAGCGCTCTCTCTGAATGCTGTGGGCCTTAGAGGAACAAACTAGCAGATAGGAACACGTTCTCTCTTTACATTTTAAGAAGAAACAAATACAAACACTTTTTCTTTCACTTCCAACCCAACTTCTTTCCCAAATATATGCATTTATTTGTATGTATTTCTGCAGAAACAATACATTAGGTGTAGTCTAGACAGCATAAATTATATATATATAATATATATAATTACACATATAATATATAATATAATATAACAATAGTATAATATATAATATAATATGTATTATACATATACTAATATAGTACAGCGTAGTGATATTCGAAATCCTGGGCTCAATTTTCAAGGCAAATGCACTACATTTTTATAGGCTTTTACCGTATGTCACAGTCACAACAATGACCCAGGCTTCCAAAAATAGTGTGGAACATAGTTTTTTCAAAAACATTTTTATCAGAGAGCTTTACATTAAAAAAATTAAAATTGTGTGACACTGGAAACTGTATAAAATAAAATGTGATTTTTCTAAGACTGACTTTCTTTCTTTCTTTCTTTCTTTCTTTCTTTCTTTCTTTCTTTCTTTCTTTCTTTTCCTTTCCTGAAAAAGGGACCTTGGAACCCACTAACTACAGTTTCTGTAAATGGTTACTATAGCAACTTCATATGACTCAATCATTTTCTGTTGGGAAACATGGAAAGTTATACCTCGGAAGACTTGATTAGGCTACTACTCTAGGTCAGCTGCTGGGATCAGTAGGCTCGGTATGAAATCTCAGGCTGTGCTTTAGAAGGTCCACTACTTCAAGGAATTGAAATCTTGCATAGAAACCTATAGGGACTGAGAGTGACTGATCCTAAGTTGTCAGACAGCATTTCCCCACAGAGGATGCCTAGTGGTCATTTAGCTGTTACCAGTACAGCTACACTGCTTCTTATTTTGCCTAGGTTTTTCTTATTTAGTTCTTCCTTTCAATATTTGAGTCATCCAAGTAGACAATAAAATCACTTAGATTTACTGAAGCCAGTAAAATTTGCTCCCTCTGTTTGAATAAAAACTATATAAATGAATCCTTAGGTTGTGACAATGACTTTCTCAAAATCACACAGTGGATAGTGAGAACTTGATGGGGTTATGGCATCCTGATTATCTGCCTAGACTACATTGATAGACACCCTTTCTTCCATGTGGACCTTCACATTTCACAATCATTTTGAAACTATGGGGAGTTATTACATAGTGCCAAAAAATTGAAGTTGAAATTAGGCAAAGACATGCTAGTCCCTGAGCTCAGAAAATGCTTGTTTCATGAAAATATTTTCTTCGCAAAGTAAATCCTTTCCAGCCCTATTTGGAGATCCAGATGTTGCAGAAATTAAAAGTTTGAATTGCTTTCCTCATTTTGGCACAACAAAGCTAGCTTTCTGCTTTGTGAGGAAACAACTGTGCTTTGACTCTGCATCAGCCAGGAGTGGCTGGGCTTAGGATAAACAAATGCTTAACATGTACAAGTATTCTCACTGTCGGTGTGTCCATTCTGCAGACAATTCCCTCCCAAGGATGTCTCAGACACTTTTCATCTCGTAGTACCACTGTTTCAACAGGAGGCTTCTAGGATCACACTGAAGGCTAAAATGAAGCAAATTATTATTACTACATATTTATAATTCTTCCCCTTCCCTGCTCAAAACGAGATAACTCATCTCACTTCTCATAGCACTGGGTTACCTTGTGTATTGAACACCACAACTGTGTGATTTAATGATACTTTCCTCTTCTAAACGACAGCTATTTTTTACTAACACTTCAACTATGAAGTAAATAAAAATAGTAGCCATAAAGAAAGGAGCCAGGGTTGTGGGGAAAAGGGAACCCTTCTCCATTGCTGGTGGGGCTGCAGGTTGGTGCAGCCTCTATGGAAATCAGTATGGAGAACACTCAAACAACTGAAAATCCGCATACCATATGACCCAGCAATAGCACTCCTAGGAATCTATCCAAAACACCTGCTACACGAGAAACCTACATGTACCCCATGTTCATAGCAGCACAATCAATATTTGCAAAAACTTGGAAGCAACCGAAATGCCCATCAACAGAAGACTGGATAAGAAAGCTATGGTTTATTTACTCCATGGAATACTACTCAGCTATTAAAAAAAGCGAAATGCAGTTCTTTGTGGCCAAATGGGCCCAACTGGAAGCCATCATGCTAACGGAAATGAGTCAATCCCAAAAGGTCAGATACCACATGTTTGCCTTAATTTAAGTTGAAATGCTGTCATTTTGTGAAACGGTACCTGTGAAATGTAGTATTAATACATTGCTAATTAACCCCATAATGTTGGAAACGGTTGTTGATGTTATGTTATGGCGTTTAATTGGTCAGAACGACAATCTGCCAGCTGTCTCCAGACCAGAGTTAGTCTGCTCAAGAAACTGTTGAATTCAGCTGGGAAACAAGATACTGGACACTATGCAAGGCACATGCTTGCTTTGAAAGAAACAAGACTAGATTTGATCTGTAATACTGCAATAAGATGGAACAATCCACCATGGGGGAAGGGCAAGGGGAGAGGAAAGGGCAACATCAGAGCCTATGAAACGTTGTTATAAAATTAAATGCAATAAAATCAATCAATTAATCAATTAAAAATAATAAAAAATAAAATATATGAAAAAAAGGAGCCAGTGAAAAGTCCTTGTTGCTTGAGTATCAAGCCATTAAAAAAGAAAATATTTGTAAGTAAAACAAATGCTTTATTGAAAAAACAAACAAATAAAATATTGTGTTATTGCTTCATATATACAAAAATATAAGTTTTTGAAGGGGGAGAAGTATCCCTGTGTAATAGTATGACTCAATGATAAATAATTACTAAAAATGATGAAGATTTCTGATTTTAGGATTTCTGCAGATTTATCAATACCTTATCAAAAATCTCTCTTATTCGTGTTCATTCATGGTTGATTTACATTTTTATTAGCTTTAATTAATTTTTTCTTTCATGTGGAGAACCAACCAAATAATTAGCATACTATGCTCAACAGAATTCAGATAATTCCAAGCTCTCAAATGTACTGCTAAAAGGAACTTGTGTAATTCAGTTTGTGTATCAGCGCTGACTATATGTTAGCAAGTCCTTCAAATTAGCTTCTATGTAGAATACAAGATTTCTTAAAGAATAAGCAATAAGAAAGTGCAGACATATTTGCTCTTAAAAACTGAGCATTAACAACAGAAATTATAAATGCAAATTAATATATATGTATCTATATATCATATATGTATGTGTATAGTTTTAGTTAAAAATGATTGTTTAGAACTGCTAGATTGAAATTATGGTATAATGAGTTTAAATTTCATACAGATCACATTATTACATGCAGTCTGGGCCAATGCTGCTAGTGCCATGGACTGGGTACACCACTGGCTCACAATGCATTGGAAAAAGAAAACCCCAGAGACTTTAATTTTCTCAATAGCAAGGGATCGAGGAAGTTTTGGGGCAGAGACCAGGATAGATACATGTACTTTAACAAACATGCTTTCCTAAATAAGATGAGAGGATATTTTTCAGAGAAATTTCAGTAAAAATAATAATAAGAATAATAATAAAGCATAAATCGTAGCTTTGGTTCCTCAAGATTATACATTTTTATTACTTTTAGAACCTTCTAATCTCAGGGCTAACTTTTTCATTTTGTACACGAGATAAACCAAATACTCTGATTTGGAATAAATAAAATTGATGGACTAAACAGTCATGCTGTGTTTCCAAAATTTTCTTGCTACAAAACACCTGGGATAACCTGTTAATTAATACAAGTTATCAGAGCCCCTCTTTCCCCACCCCAGTAGTCCTGGGCCAGAGCTCAGGACTCTGTGTTATAACAAATACACCAGATAATTATTATAGTCAGGTGATCTTGGAGTAAACTGTGGAATTTATGATAGTAAAGTCGGTATAGCCAAACCAACCTGGCTTTGAGTCTGTTTAAAGGAAAGTTTGTGTTTCCTCAGATGAGGAGAGGTAGGAATTTTCAACTGTCTGGTTCTGAAAGCCTCTTGCTTGATCAAAGGCAGACCCAGTACACTTCAGTTGTTGCTCTGTCTCATTTGCCAACACAGGCTGAAGGAACAGCAGTAGTAGTGGGAGACAGAACTAACGGCCCAGGTAGCTTGTAAGGGTGTGTAGGAGGACAGAGATGTATAAGGTTAAGGCTTTCCACATGGCTGGGGAGAGATGAGTTAGAGTTTTGAGGGAATTTCCAGATGTATTCTGTACACTGATAAGTGGATTTCCACACGGATTGTGCACAGCATTACCTGGATAGCTTATTGTGATGTTTGGGAACTCTTTGCTAATGTATTTATTCCTTGTATCACATGGTCTCTGATGTTATTTTTGAGATCCTAGGTTGATTTAATAAGCATTTAAACTTTGAGTTAAAATGTGCCACTAGATCAAAAGCCATTGACCTATGTCCTCCACCTAGCAGGCAATTGTTAGGGTTTATCCTGTAGATGGCTGTACATGTTATTGGCAGTTTGAAAAAGCAGAATTATATAGGCAGGATTTCACTTGGAATTAGGGTATGTTGGTAGCATACTATGTGGGCAAATGCTTATACAAAAAGTTTGGGAGAGTCTTCCAAATTTGGAGAATTGTTGCAGTAACAGAGTTTGAAAGATACTGGGCTCAGAAAATAAGATCACTGCACGATAGGGGAATTACAGTGGTAGTGGACATTTGGTGAACCTGGAATTTTCAATGCTGAATGGAAGAAGGCACTCTAAAACTATAGTCATATTGCATATTGTCCCAATATGGATATGATGCAGGTTATTTTTTATGAGTATAATGGAAGAAGCTAGTTTTTGAAATTAGGTTTTACCAATTAAGATGATTTGAATGCAAGTAATAGAATATCCTGCTGAATAGTTTTTTTTTTTTCTGTAAGTCCTCTTGCCTTGCTCTCCTTTCCTGTATTTCCCCATCAATCTTCTTTTGTGCTTCCCTGAGAAAAATGTCCACATTAATGTGAAGTTTCTGTCCCATACCAGACAATTGTATTACCATTGTCGTAGATCATGATTCATCCCTTGGTATTTGTGCGCTGTCACTTTGTGTCCTTTACTGGCAAGGAAGGTGGTAAATGCCAAGGTGACTTGCGTGACTTAGAGGATTTCAAATTGAGCTTAAAAGATCAGGATATAATCGTCTATTTTTTCTCAGTTTGGGAACTGATTTGTCTCAGGAACTGGATTACTTTGCTCAGTTCATGACCAATAGTGTGGTCTTGGAATGGAGCCAACCCACTTATTACAGAATATCGGGCACTGAATTTTGTATTAGTTGACATAATGCCTTACTAGTGGTAAAAGCACAAATACTATGAACAAAGAACAATGGAAGGCTTTTTTTCATATACAAAGAGATTTTAAAGCAATTGGTTAGCCAGCTGCAAGACCTTATTTTAATGGTGACTGAAAATTGGATTGGAAAACTGCAAATCATTATTCCTTAAACAATATAATTTGTATAACAATTTATGTAACAATATTTTTTCAGTATTATAAAGTGCTGAGGAATTATTTAAAGTACACAGGAGGAAGTACACAGATTTCATGCTCCAGTTATCTGAAGGACTTGAGAGTCCTCAGGTTCTGATACCCACCCAGGAGGAGGTGTTCTCTGCATCAATTGACTGAGGGTACTGAGACTACCATTACTATAGGACTGTTCTTGGTATGGATTGCCTAATAGAACCTTTCCAAAAAAATTATGAAGTACACATCATTTTGCTCTTTTTTAAAAAAATTATTCATTTTATTGGAAAGGCAGATGTACAGAGAGGAGGAGAGAAAGAGAGGAAGATCTTGCGTCTGATGGTTCACTTCCCAAGTGACCGCAAAGGCCAGTGCTGCGCCGATCTGAAGCCAGGAGCCAGGAACTTCCTCCAGGTCTCCCATGTGGGTGCAGGGTTCCAAGGCTTTGGGCCGTCCTCAACTGCTTTCCCAGGTCACAAGCAGGGAGCAGGATGGGAAGTGGAGCTGCTGGGTTTAGAACCAGTGCCCATATGGGATTCTGGCGTGTTCAAGGCGAGGACCTTAACCATTACACTTTCGCACCAAGCTCCATTTTGCTTCTCTTAAAGATGAGGATTTTGAGCTCAAAGATGTTCAATACCATGCCCAAAGCCAGATAATTAGTGTATGATAAAGCCAAGATTGACGCTCTGATCATTGATATATGCATAGATTATACCTGTGTCAGAAAAATTCAGAAATTATCCAGAATGAAGAGCAGTAATTCTGTAATCTCGTTAAATGTAATTCTAGATGAGTAGAAAAATATGGTCTCATGAATAGGATAGGGGATTTCTGTTGTTTAGAATAGAGTACAAGCAAGTTCATATTGAAATATTATGTTTAATGTTTTAATTGAAATCTTCCCAAATAAAATTCTACAGTTGTTATTTAGCTAAGTAATGAGATATACATATTCATAAACTATGAAAAATAAAGGAATGCAAGACAATGTTATCTAAACATATTATTTATATACTATTATGTAATATTTTGAGTCTCTTTCATTTTCATATTCCAGGAATATTTAAATTCCACGACTTAGATGGATAACATTGAGAGTGATAGTTTTTCTGAATTTAGAAGTGTAAAAAAAAATTTTAGCACATAATGTGAGCTACATGGAAATATCTAACTTAATTTCTTCTGAGATGCTAATTCATTACTGTGGAATAGTTCTGTGAAGCTGCCTGTTTTTTGTCAATGGAGCTGTGACAGCACTTATATAACAGATTTTAATCAGTGTGTCATAGAATTAAGAACCAAGACTTTGAAAGCAAACAATTTGTTTCACATTACAAAAGTATCATATGCTAGTCCTTGTCCCCAAATCATTTATAAATACCAGCTTCTTCATTGACAAAATGGCCATAGTAAGATCTAACAATTTAGCAAAGGCTAACTGTGGCACCCATTATATAATGAACCTCAAAAAATGCTGATAATTGTTATTGTTTTTGAACTGTATATTTTAATCATCTATTTTAGCTTCTAGAATAATTATTTTAATCTCCTGGTATATTGCAGTAATTCTTACAGGATTTTTAATATAGTAGAAATTAAATTTCCTACTTCATATTTTTAAAAATAAACTCATTATATTCCAAGATGAAAACATCATCACATTTTTCATTCAAATGAATAGTATCAAAGATTATTCATATAAATTATTTTGGGGCGCGGTGCCGTGGATCCCATATGGGTGCCGGCTGTAATACCAGCAACCACGCTTCCCATCCAGCTCCCTGCTTGTGGCCTGGGAAAGCAGTTGAGGATGGCCCAAAGCCTTGGAACTCTGCACCAGAGTGGGAGACATGAAAGAGCTCCTGGTACCTGTCTTCGGATTGGCGCAGCACCAGCGGTTCTGTCGGCTTGGGGAGTGAATCATAGGATGGAAGATAATCCTCTCTGCCTCTTCTCCTCTCTGTATATCTGACTTTCCAATACAAATAAGTAAATCTTTAAAAAAATATATTGAACCTATCCATTACCATAGGAAATAGCAGGTGTTTCTATAGCAGTTCATCTTGTAAACCAAGGCTATGTTATATCTGAGCATTTGTTTAAATTTTATTTTTGTTTGACATTATGAAAAGTTTTGTATTTTCTTTCATAATAGGAAACATTGTATATGTTACATTAGAATTTTTCATGATCCTGTTACCTTATATTTTCTCTTTCAAATTTTCTCACAAGTTGTTTTTACCTATAGGATTATCAGTATACTTATTTTCATTTATTCATATTACTTAACTATGTTTTTATCTTACTATTTTCAGATTTACAGGATGAGAAATTAATAATTATTTTTATATTTTAAAAGAATTATTTTATTTTTATTGCAAAGTCAGATATACAGAGAGGAAGAGAGACAGAGAGAAAGCTCTTTCATTTGATGGTTCACTTCCTAAGTGACTGCAAAGGCCGGTGCTGTGCTGATCCGAAGTTGGGAACCAGGAACTTCCTCCAGGTCTCCCATGCAGGTGCAGGGTCCCAAAGCTTTAGTCCATCCTTGACTGCCTTCCCAGGCCACAAGCAGGGAGCTGCATGGGAAGTGGAGCTGCCGGGATTAGAACTGGCGCCCATATGGGATTCTGGCCTGTTCAAGGCGAGGACTTTAGCTGCTAGGCCACCACGTCAGGCCTTATTTCCATTTGATAAAATTACTCCTATTTACTTGAAATTTATAGAGACAGAGAAAGAGACCTCCTGCTTTTTAATTTACTTCTCCAAATGCCTGTAATAGCCAGGGTTAAATCAAGTGTCAATTTGGGTCTCAAATGAGGGTGAAAGGATTTAAGTACATAATCTGTGGCCTCCCAGATCATGCATTAGAGGGAAACTGAATTTGTGGAGGAGCTGGGGCTGATATCTAATCATCCTTATATGGATTGACGGCATCTAAAAGTGGCCTCTTAACTCCTGCACAGAGAACAGAACAATTTATATGTGTGTGTGTATAAATATATCTAGAATACATATTGCAATATATTTGCATATATGTGTATATTTGCATATATGGGAGATATTTTATAAATGGTAACTATACATATATAGAGAGAGACTAGAATTGAACCTATGCATGTATGATTATATATTTGAATATTCTACCTTGTTTTCTTCATATTATCTAGAGGCTTGTTTATCTCATTGTTTTCATATTTTTGTTCTGTTTCTCCACAAAGTCACTTCCTGATTTCTTTTATGTAAACATTTATCTTATTTTTATTGCAAAGTCAGATATACATGGAGCAGGAGAGACAGAGAGAAAGATCTTCCATCTGATGAGTCACTCCCCAAGTCAGCGCAATGGCCAGTGCTATGCCGATCCGGAGCCAGGAGCCAGGAACTTCTTCCAGGTCTCCCACATGGGTGCAGGGTCCCAAGGCCTTGGGCCATCCTTGACTGCTTTCCCAGGCCACAAGCAGGGAGCTGCATGGGAAGCAGGACTGCCAGTATTAGAACATGGGATCCTGATGCATGCTAAATGAGGATTTTAGCTGCTAGGCCACCATGCTAGGCCCACATCTTGATTTCTTAACCTTGTGTCAAGCACTGTACCATATGTACCGATATATTATATACCTGTCATAATAAAAACTGTATGATAATTTTTAGAATAATAACATAGATTGCTATCAAAATATAAGAAGAATAAATGTTACGAACTCTGTGCTATTTAAAGCTTTACCAGAATCTTGCATTGCGCTTTAAAATGTGTGAATTATTTTGAACATTTTGCTTCAAAATTCTATGTTATACTACTGTAATTATGGGGAAAAGCAGTGGGGGAGGTTCCCGGATTCTACAGAATGATGTCATAAAATTTGAAATTAAAAAAAATAATAAATTATACATACTTATGTGTATACAAATGTATATACATAACATGTATATACATATACACATATATGTATATATGTATAAATACATGTATATATGTGTATGCATATGTACGTATATACATATATACACACATGCATGTATACACACACAAACACATATGTATATATCATGGTGGCCTAACAGCCAGAGTCCTTGCCTTGCTCAGGCCAGGATCCCATATGGGCACTGGTTCTAATTCTGGCAGCCCTGCCTCCCATCCAACTCCCTGCTTGTGGCCTGAGAAAGCAGTCAAGGACAACCCAAAGACTTTGGATCCTGTACCCACGTGGGAGACCCGGAAGAGGCTCAGGGCTCCTGGCTTCAGAATGACTCAGTTCTGGCTATTGCGGCTGCTTGGGAAGTGACTCATAGGATGGAAGATCTTCCTCTCTGTCTCTCCTTCTCTGTGTATGTCTGACTTTGTAATAAAAATAAAATACATCTTTAAAATTTTATCTGTTAAAAATTCCAGGGCTACCAAAGCGAGCAGACTATGGGGATGTTTTAAGAATGGTTTAGTTTGGATAGATTTATGCATGGTGAAGTTAGTTTCTGATAGGTAAAAATACATAAGTAGAACTTTAGACATGAAAAACAAAAATAAAATATCTTTATATGTCAAAGCAAATGGTTGCAAAAGTCCTTAGAACAAATGACAGTCATGTGTGCATATGCTGAATGAAAATCTGAGACAGAGGGCAAAAATATCAAACTTCACTTTCATTCATATGATTCATTATATGTCTGCATGTACCATGTACTTTCTGACCTTCCTTTTCTCTTTATGGATTATCTCACATTGAATTTTGATTTTGAAGTCTCACATTGAATTTATGAAACCGGAGGGATTTTGCTGGTGCTCAATGTTAAAAAGAAGCGCTCCACACCCTGAAGCCTTAGCGCCACGGTCATGGTACATCCATTTCCCAAATCACTTTTTATAAGGAATGGCAAGTCTCCCTTTGCTCCCATCTGATTCATGGCCTGATTCATAGTTTTGCTAGGCAGTGCATCAATGGGAGGAAGACTGAGTCAAGGTCAAGATCCCTGAAGAGAAAAAAGTTTGAAGTGATAATATTGTGAAGTGATTCTGAGCTTAGGATTTGGCTTCTGTTTACCCCTCTGGAAATTAGAACTGCCAGGCTTGGTACCTGAAAATGTGTGTATTTCTTTTCAAGTCACCTTTTGTACAGCTCTTCCCAAAATTATAATGTGCCTTATTCAATTCTTTCTTTATGCTTATATCCCTAAGCAGAATAGCTAAGTGGCTTTGTAACCTGCCAAATGGCAAGTGTACCAGACTTACTGGGGAATCTCAGGTGACCTTGAAGTGTTTCGCCAGAAACAACAGATCTAATCAAACTAACTTACTGAGGAAATTTGTGATACAAACTACAAAAGTTATCAGAGCCTGGGCCAAGAATTGAAAGCACTCAGTATACTTTGATTTGCAGAGTGTGGCTTATATGTGACTAGGGAGGAATGGTGTTCTCACTGACGCCACTTTCTTTGCTTATGCAAGCATGCTTGTGTTGAAGTTTGAATATTCTTTTCTGTTTCCATGGTTTTTTTCCCTTCCTTTGGGCACAACAGTGAGTCCAAATTCACTCTTTGAGACTGCACTAAAGCTTTATTCTGGGAGAATGTGATTTTGTAAAAATTTTCTCATAGAGAGTATGCAATCTTTTTTCTCCACAGTTACAACATGCACATTTCTGTCTCCTCTTTCTCTGCTCACAAGCCTACTTCTACATGATTGTCACATGTTGTTATATCTTCCATGATAATGGAAATGTTTCCTTTAACTTGGAGGAAAGTCACACCTCTAGCTGCCTAGATCATTGAATGTTCTTTCTCCAATAAAAACTCTTGTCCTTTGTTTTCAGTTCCTTTTCTGTGTCAGTTCTCTGTGGTCTTTGGAGAACAGAGATTGTACTGGATTCGTCTTTGTATCCCTCACACCTCAGTGTCACCTGGTTTATAATAAACACTAAACAAACAGTGAGTGTGTTGATGAATAAATGTGTCAGTGTATGACTACTGGAAATAAGATAATGGAACGGTGACTTAGATAACAGTAATATGTTGTTCAGAAGTAACTTGTTATTCTGTCATTATCTGTTGGTACTTTGGCAAGTCATATAACTGAAGATTCACCTGTAACATCAAAAAAAAAAAGAAAAGAAAAATAAAAGAAAAAGAAGAGAAAACATCCTTATTCTGCTTATTTAGTGATATAAAGAAAATGTAAGTAAGATAATGTAATGGCTGTGAGTTTCTTTCACAATTTTATCTGTTTGACATAAAGGCGGGGGAGGGAAGGGAAGGGAACGGAAGGGATCTGAATGAAGGGAAGGAACAGGAATGAAAATGAGAGTAGAGAAGAAGAGAGGAGAGGAGAGGAAAGGAGAGGAGAGGAGAGGAGAGGAGAGGAGAGGAGAGAAGAGAAGAGAAGAGAAGAGAAGAGAAGAGAAGAGAAGAGAAGAGAAGAGAAGAGAAGAGAAGAGAAGACAGAATTCCAATCTGCTGGCTCACATCGAAAATGCCAGAAATTGCTGGTGACTGGGCCAAGCTGGGAAGGCGAACACACAGATAACACTGACGCTATTACTGAAACTCTCCTCCCAGGGTCTGCAGTAGCAAGATGTTAAAGTAAGGAGACAAAATGAAGAGTCAAATTCAATTTCTCAGATGTGAGACGTAGTTTTCTTATTTTCTAGATTAAAACCTGATCCATGGCTTAGGAATTAAAGCTTAGATATCAGTGTAAAGTTATGAGGACTGAAAAAGAAAATCAATTTGAAGCATGACCTTACTTTACCTTTCCTATATGAAGCCAGAATAGACTTTTATAATGTTTTAATGTTTTGATGGGGTTATGAAATACATCGACAATGGGATAGATGATATGTATAAAACTCCTTGCTAGTTCCATATTCCAGAGGGATGACTGACAGGCAAGGATACCTGGGGTTTACACACAGAACTATAGTGTAGCAACCTGGAATCATAGGTGAGGGAATTTACATAGAAATGAATAATGAATGGATTTAGCTAATTTTTCAGTGTCTCTGTGGATTGACTAATTCAAATAATCATGCCCTTTGTGTCAGTGGCTATGGTTTTCTGGTTCCTGTCCCAGGCAAAATCAGAGTGTATGAATATATCCCACCGGGTGAAGGCCTGGGAAAGTGGAAGGGTTTATATGTTAATTAGCTTTTCAAAGTTGGGGACTGACCTGCCTTCACCTACACCATCAAAACTAGGACAAGACTGCTTTTATTTTTTTTTCGGTGATACACAAATGCATTTTATTATCAAGCTTCTTTGAAGATATTTACAAAAAGTAGAGTGCAATAAAAATATAAATTTACTAAATAGTGTCACTATAGACTACTTTGTACATTATCAAATGTTTTTAGCAAACAATTATTTCTTGTATAAACACAGTTTAACTTCAAGACAAAAGGTTATGCAGACTATATAGCATCCAAGTCAATGGAGTCACTGTTCAAGAATAAAAGGCAGAGCGGAGTGTCTCAAGTCCTTGGACCTGTGAACTCACCTAAGAAACCTGTGAGATGATCCTGGATCCTGGCTTTGGATCAGCTCAGCTCTGCAGCTCTGGCCGTGGCAGCCCTTTTGGGAAGTGAAACAACAGGTGGAAGATGTGTGTGTGTGTGTGTGTGTGTGTGTGTGTGTGTGTATTTATGTAAATGAACATTTCAAAGAAAAATAAATAATTTTTTAAAGAAATAAATATTAGTCTAAGGTTTCCTTTTGTATATGTTTTATCTTTAACATGAGAAATACTTTGCAGCAAACTCCAAGTTTTTCTATATATTTGGGTAATTGTTATGAGAGACAGGATTGGGCAACACATGTCCAATTCTGAGCCCTGTTGCACTCAGCAGGTGTCAACACATCTTTCAGATACCTTTCAAGCATCCATATCAGTAAAGACAACCAAGAATTTGAATTCTCTTTCTCAGGTTTCAAATTAAGATCTGTATTTTTTATCTGATCAACCATCAAGAATACAGGGTTGTTCATAAAATGGAAGATTCATGTAAAGTGCCTATTACAAGAATTATAAATATTGTTAATTCCAATGAATAAACAAATCTACATACAATTGACAATAGCTGCTAAAACTTACCAAAAGGAATAAAAACAGATGTAACTACAATGAGAATCAAGCTATTTATAAAACCAAACTGGGAAAGATATATAAATGAAGAAATACATGACAAAAATATTGTTAAAATAACCACAGATTGCATCAAATAAAGTTTTAGCATCTAGAATATTTAAGGAGTTCAAACAAAGTCAAATCCAAAGTGATAGTCCAGTTAAAGACATGGAGAAAGAAATAAAATAGATATTTTATTTAAATTTTTAAAATTTTTATTGTAAAGGCAGATATACAGATAGGAGGAGAGACAGAGAGGAAGATCTTCTGTCTCATGATTCACTCCCCAAGTGGCCACAATGGCCAGAGCTGTGCTGATCCTAAGCCAGGAGCCAGGAGCTCTTCCAGGTCTCCCACGCAGGTGCAGAGTCCCAATGCTTTAGGCCGTGCTCGACTTTCTTCCAAGGCCACAAGCAGGGAGCTGGATGGGAAGCAGGGCTGCTGGGATTAGAACTGGTGCACATATGAGATCCTGGTGTGTTCAATGCAAGGACTTTAGCTGCTAGGCCACCACACCAAGCCCTATTTTCTTTCTTTTTAAGGAAAGAGTTTCACTGAGAGTAGAAGACACAGAAATAGAAAGATAGAGATCTTCCATCTGCTCACTCACTCCCCTAATGGCAGCAATAGCTGATGATGTGCCTAGCCAATTACAGAGTCAGAAACTTCTTCCATGTCTCCCACATGGAGTAAATATAGTAAATGTCCAGGAACTTGTGGTTTTTTTTTTTTAAATTATTATTATTATCTCATAATTCTGAAGAACAGAATGCTGAAATTAGTACTGGTAGACTGAGTGGATGGATTTCAGCAGTGGTGGGCTTAAATCAAGGCCTTTGCTGCATCATGCTTTCCTAATTTTGCCTTTTCTTGGTTTGTGGCTGCATACATTCAATCTATAATTTCCTGTCCATGAACTTCTCATCTTCTCTGTATGTCAAATTTATACCTGAAACTTATTTATAATAACACTTGTGATTGCGTTGAACGGGTCATCCAAATAATACAGAATAATCTGTTTTTCAAGTGCATTAGCTTAACGGAATCTACAAATTATTATTATTTGCCATGTAACATAATATTTTACGTTTTCATGTTTTAGAGTGTGATTAATTTTGAGAGCAGGAATGTTTCTGCCTATCATAGAAACATTTGTTTTCTCAAAAAAGTTCACGTTTTAAAGACAAAAGGAATAATAAGCAGGAAATTGATAGAATTATAGGATATTTAAGATGTAAATTAACAATCTTCAATTATTTGAAACTTGTTTGGAGCTTCCTTCATACAAAGTTGCAAATTCTCATACTATGCAAAATAGAACATACATGGGACATTTGAATGGCAAATAGTATTTGTGGTGATAAGTTCTGTGTGTGTGTGTGAACATGTGTGAGTGAGAGAGAGGTAGAGAGAGAATGCTAACATGGTCATTTTTAATTAAATAATTATTACCTTCTGAATATCCACTATGAAATAGGAAGACAAATGAAATTATACGATTCTTGAAATAATAAAGATAAGATATAATGAAAACTTTTCCAGAAAGTTTCAAAAATAGCAGTTGTTATATAGGACTCCTGAGTTGATGTGCCAACTTCGCATTGAAGTTAAAACTGTAAAGTCAGAAGCCGGTAAGCTGGAGACCTGAAGAGAGTTGATGACATTCTTCAGGTGAATGAAAAAAAAAAAAAGAAGTCTGCAAACCGGAGCTGATGGTTCAGCTTATTGTGAAACTAGACATTCTAGAGACCCAGGAGGACTCATTTAGTTAGAATCCAGCTCCTGGTGATCAAAAATAAGCTCATTGCTTGGGCATCAATGACCATTGACATATACGAGAGCCGAGTGAAATATGACACACATGGAACCGGTCAGCTGTTCATACTGGCAAGCATGGGAGCCAAGGTAGGTGGCTGGCTTGGTGGGGGTTATCGTGGTTCACTCTGACTAGGCTGCAGCTCCCACGGGGTTGCATGAAGGTCGAGTTATGTTGTGGGCAGGATTGGGCTGAACACCAACACAGATTGGGTTGCATAAAACATAGGGCTGTAGACAGAACTGACTCAGCAATTGCAACTACCAGTGTGTGCATAGCATGATTTGGGTGATGGACTATGCCAAAACCTGTATTGGTACACACATAAGAATTAGGTGTGGGATGACCTCAGATGAAGTTTCTGTGGTAATTCCCTAACCAATTGAACCACGGGACTCAGAACCCCAACCGTGGAGAGAATTACAGGTTCCATGGTCTGACCATGGCGTGCATGTGTTGGAGGTAGGCTACCTTAGTGGCTTAGATGGAGCAGTGGACAGCATACTCAAATACACATGGAGGATATTGCAGTACATCAGAACCTCCCAAGGACACCTGGTACCATGGCAGAGGATGGGGGACAGAACAGATTGATCAACTACTCCAACCAAGCACTGGCAGTGAATATCTGGGCAGAGGACTGTGAGCCAGTGGATTTTGGAAAGATTTCATTGCTGTTTCATTTCATTGAGTGGTGGGATTTACAGCAATTCAGGATCATTGCACTATCAAAACTTCTTGAGAATTTTATGGTGTTGTAAATTTCTATTTTTCTTCCTGTTGTTGATTTTGTATTGTGGTTTTTCATATGTAATGGATACTGTTATCTCCAGATGTGAAGCAGTTAACTGTATCTTGACAATGGGATGCAGAACTCTCTGTCATTGTCCATGCCCACAGTGATGGACATATGACTGTTTATGAAGAATTATACTATAGCAATAGTATGGGGGAACTTAGCTCTGGGGAGGGGATTTAGGGTGGGTGTAGGGAAAATCACAAGGCCTATGGATTCGTAGTATAAAATGATAATAAAATATAATTTAAAAATAAGTATATTGCATGTGCATGGATTAATTTCTGTATTCTGAATTCTGTTTCATTGATCTATATGCCAATTTTCATGGTATTATCAGCTATTTTAATTTCTATAGCTTTGTAGTATGCTTTGAAGTTAGTGATTGTGGTACTTCCAACTTGAGTATTTTTGTTTAGGAACACTTTGGCTATTCTGATTCTTTTATGATCCCATATGAATCGTAGGATCATTGTTTTCTGATTCTATAATAAATGCCATTGGTGTGTTCATACAGTTTGCACTGAATTTGTAGATTGCTTTAGGTAGTATAGATACTGTAATGATACTAACTGTTCCAATCCCATGAATGAGGACTATGTTTCTTCTTTTTCTTCTTTTTATAATCCTTGATGGATTTTTTATCAATCATTAGATCTTTGATTTCTTTGGTTAGATTTATTTCTAAGAATATGTCTTCTGGCTTACTTTTTTGTTCCCATTGGCATCAGTGAAGAAATGCTGTCAAATTCAGTATTCTCATCATTGTCATTCTAAGTCAGAGTCGCCTGAAGAGCTGCAACAGCTGCAGAAACTGTTCATCAGAGACTGAGCTTTAGAACAACTAACGAAAGTCTGAAAAGCCAGTTTCAGCAAAAGAAAATGTTCAAGGACTACAGGGTAGAGACCCATGCATTCCCAGACTTCCGATTGTCACCTATGCCTCTTTTGGAAGCTCATCGTTAGCATCTAATAAAGTTACTGTGTTTTGTGTGTGTGTGTGTGTACGTGTCTTTTGTAATCTTAAACTTAAATAAATCCGTTTGTCAGTTCTAACAGCATTTTGGTGTTTACATTTTTCCATATACAACATCATGTTAGGTGTGTAGTTGGTTTTTATGTTTTGCTTTTGGCATCAGGGTGATGCTGGCCTCATGAAGAGTTTAACAGAGTGTCCCCATTTTAGTATTCTGGAATAATTTGAGAAGTGTAAGTATTGGATTCATTTTCTCTTTAAATAGTGTGTAGAATTCAGTGTCAAAGCCACCAAATCTTTTAATGCTGGGTGCAGGTGTGGTAAGCAGCAGCTTCGCCACTGACACACAGTGCCCACTTTTTTTTTTTTAAAGATTTATTTATTTTTATTACAAAGTCAGATATACAGAGAGGAGGAGAGACAGGAAGATCTTCCGTCCGATGATTCACTCCCCAAGTGAGCGCATTGGCTGGTACTGCGCCAATCCAAAGCCGGGCACCAGGAACCTCTTCCGGGTCTCCCACACGGGTGCAGGGTCCCAAAGCATTGGGCTATCTTCGACTGCTTTCCCAGGCCACAAGCAGGGATCTGGATGGGGAGTGGAGCTGCTGGGATTAGAACCGGCGCCCATATGGGATCCTGGCGCATTCAAGGTGAGGACTTTAAGTGCTAGTCCATGCTGCCAGGCCCAAAGCCACCAAATCTTGAATTTTACCTTGACGGGAGACTTTTTATTTATTTTTATTTTTTTTAAAGATTTATTTTTATTATTTTTTCATTGGAAAGGCGGATATACAGAGAGGAGAGACAGAGAGGAAGATCTTCCATCCGATGATTCACTCCCCAAGTGAGCGCAACGGGCCGATACTATGCCGATCCGAAGCCAGGAGCCTCTTCCGGGTCTCCCACGCGGGTGCAGGGTCCCAAAGCTTTGGGCTGTCCTCGACTGCTTTCCCAGGTCACAGGCAGGGAGCTGGAAGGGAAGTGGGGCTGCCGGGATTAGAACCGGCGCCCATATGGGATCCCGGGCGTGCAAGGCGAGGACCTTTAACCACTTGCGCCACCACGCCGGGCCCGACGGGAGACTTTTAATTATTATTTCTATCTCATAACTTATGATGGATCTGTTTACATTATCTATAGCTCTCTGTATTATTCATTTTTGGTAAGTTATATGTATACATGAATTTATTCATTTTTGAGGCTTTCCAATTTGTTAGCATAAGTTAGTATATTCTATTTGTTCATAGAATTATCTTAATTAAGTCATTGGAACTAGGCCTTTTTGTTCTGACATTGACTAGTTCTCCCATATGCTTTATTCCTAGGAAGGGACTTGTTATCCTTGTTATTCTTGTAACCAAGAACTATTCAGAGAGAGGGTCTCAATTTGAGCTTTTTATAGCTGGCACTCTTCTCTACTAGGAAAATGAGGAACCTAGGCTTGAAGATATGTTATGAAAACTGCATCAACTACAAGTTGCAATTTTTCTACTCAGATCTGTTTACTTGAAGTAGTAAGTGCACACAATACTGGAACAATGTCTTCTGGGTTATAATTAGGCTCTTTTTTTGTGGGAGACGATTGCAAAAGTAAGATCAATTGCATAGCTAATAACTGCTGATTTGGTAAGCACGAAAATTTGGAGTCACAGAAATTAAGTATAAACAGAGGTAACCCTATCATCATCCCTGGTGTCCTAGAATCCTGAGTTTTACATTTTGGTCATGGCATTCAATGGTTTATAGTGCCATCTCTAAGCTATAGTCTCACTTACACTTTTAAAAACTCACTCCCAATGGTCTGTGATTCTGGCCAAGTATAGGTATTGTGGAATGAGATAGAGGATCTAATCACCATCTAGTCAATACTACATTTTGGTTAAAAAACAGATACGTTTATTTTGAAAGAGTTATGGAGAGAGAGAGGGAGGGAGATATGGAGACAGAGCTTTCATCTGTTCGTTCACTCCCAAGAGGACCATAATAAGTCAGCAGTAGGCTGGACCAAAGGAAAGAACCTAATTTGGGTTTTCCATGTAGGTAACAGGGGTACAAACACTTGGGTCACCTTCTGCTGAATTTTTAGGCTGCTAGTAGGGAGCAGTACTGAAGTAGAGGAGCTGGAGCTTGAACCAGTGATCGCCACAGAGTGGTTTTTACCTAATATACCACAACAATGGTTCCACTACATGTCTTTGTATGCTGAATGGGTCTTTTCATTCAGAATCGTTTTGTAATAAATCCTAGGTCAGTGGAAAAAAACTTTGTATAATTTCTTAGACAAGTGTATGAACTGGGAATCTTTAACAGAAATAGTCATATTCACCAAATCATTACTGTATCTCCTAAGTGAATATTGTTATACCACAGAGGTTTTGTTATCCTGTGCTAGCATGTTGAAGGGATAGAGTGACTTAATGGATGTCAAACCATATGGTTAGATGCTTCCATAGCCATCATATATGTCAGGGTGTATGTCCCATTCATGTGTTTTTTTAATCTCACAGTGCACTGGTCAGTATTAGAAACCTGCTCATGTCAAACGACAAGGTCATTTCTTCTAGATTGTGTATTGCCTCTTGTGGTGGATAGCTTGTGGTGAGCTTTAACATGTGATACAAAAGTATTCATAATGTGCACAATATGAAAACACTTCATAAGAAAACCTGAAAATTGTACTGTCTTTTAATTTTATTTTTTCAAGAAAATTTTGTGAAGCTGCATATACCATAAATGCATTCACATGCTTCTTTGTTAGACCTCCTTATTCCTGGACTTCCAGGTTTCTTATCTTCATCCTGGAGGAACAAGACACACTGTGATTTTTAAATATAATTTTCAACCAATTCTTTTTCCCACAGGAAGTCGATAATCAGGTTCACTGTTTTCAGCCTTAAATCTTGAAGGAATTTTGCTTCTCTGCTGTGCCATTGTGAACCTATAATTCAATTACTGTGGCTCTTTTGGGAATTGCACCCTTATACTGAACATATGTCTTTGAAATAAAAATTGGCCTCTATCTTCAATGATCTATTTGTAAATGGCCCTCTGTGTGTCTAAAAATTAGGTAAAGTAAGTAAAAAATATCACTTGTGGTGTTGTGGGTGCCACAGAGACCTGGGCACAGGTTACCCACATCGGAGGCTAACTAGCATTTAGCTGAAGCAATGGCGCAGAAAATATGTTGCATTCAATAACAGAAACCAGAATTGTGCCTATTACTTGGATCCTGTTTCATCTATCAGGAGCCATTGATTTTTTTGTAGGGGCAAGAAACAGAAGGAAATATTATTGGTGCCGCTACTCTTGTTTCCTTGAGATCTTTTAGTGTAATGCTAAATTCTACTATTCCATCTGGCACGTGATATTGTTTTATATTTACTCTATTGGCCAACAATGACAGGGGAGTGATATGAGTGTTTCAGAGATTGCTCAGTGTTTCTAATAGTGATAACCTTTATCTCTAATCAAATAATGTTTTGCAAGCTATCAAGTGAATGCATCCCAATTATGCATTTAAGAACTAGAAAATGTAACACCGAGTGATTTATTTGAGAAGCTTCCCAAAAGATCATATAAATTTTGTATTATAGAGGAAATATACACAAAATCAAAATTCTGTCACAAAATAAGTTTTCTTCTAATTCCGTTTTCCATAAACCTTTAGGGATACCTGAGTGTATGGGCCAGAATCCCATTTATTTTATTTCAGCAATGTGCCACCCTGAAGGAGTTGGGTTCATTATGATGTATAAGACCTTTGAGTATCAATAAGAATATAGATGCTATCTCTCAAAAGGTAGGTAGTCTTTATGAGATTTTCAGTTATCCAAGTGAATTTTGTCAGTCCCTTTAATAGAATGTTGTGGGGTCCATTACCTTATAACCTTACCATGTTACCAATATGTTCTTTATGAGCATCTGTCCTATATTTCAGTTGGTGGGTTCTGAATATGAGAATTGACAATAAAAGAGATTCTAGGCAAGAGACCCTGATCTTTTAAAAGATTTATTTTTATTTAAAAGGCAGACTTACAGAGAGAAAGAGAGACACAAAGACCCTCTATCCACTTGTTCACTCCTTAAATGACTACAACAGCCAGAGTGAGCCGATCCAAACCCAGGAGCCAGGAGCTCTTCTGGATTTCCCATGTGTTGCAAGATCCTGAGGTTTTGGCCATCTTCCTCTGCTTTTCCAGTTCATAAGCAGGGAGCTGGATTAGAAGTGGAACAGCCAGGACATGAACAAGTGCCCATATGGGAATACTGGCACATCAAGGTGGAGGATTAGCCATTTGAGCCACCTGACTCCTCAAGAAGCCATAATTTTTAATTGAGTCAACTGCCCTCAGCTTTGTCCTAATCTATTGACTTATTTGGGTTATATAAATCGAGCAAAACCTTTGTTGACTTTTCATTTTATCTTGTCCTCAGAGAAACTCTATTGTATTAGTCATCTTACAAATTTCTCTGTGTACAGCCCCTCTGGTTCCCTGATATAATTTAATTTTGACACTTTTCATTATAGTTGCAACTATTTGGCTGAACCCATTTAATTGTTACCACTTGGCCTCTATTTCTCTGGGATCCTATGACCTTCTTTGCTCTCAGGCAATACCCATATAGAATGCCATCTCCTAGTATTAACTCTGGCCTAGAGAATACAATCAATGTATTTATAAATGTTAAGGTAATGCTCCAGGTATCACATGTCCCTGTAAAATTTTTGCTCTTTTATTGTGATCAGAACTTATAGTTTAGCTCTAGCAACTAGAATACAGCAGAGATGGTA
Source organism: Ochotona curzoniae (assembly GCF_017591425.1). Lineage (NCBI taxonomy): Eukaryota > Metazoa > Chordata > Mammalia > Lagomorpha > Ochotonidae > Ochotona > Ochotona curzoniae. The sequence goes on from NW_024467087.1 coordinate 4,914,873, forward strand.
CAATAACATCTCAGTGCTTAGGTCGTATAAGATTTTGTCTTAGTGGACAGAGTTTTCCTGTTATTCTTTTTTAAAGATTTATTTATTTTTTATTGCAAAGTCAGATATACAGAGAAGGAAAGACAGAGAGGAACTTCTGTGCTACGATTCACTCTGAAGTGACCGCAATGGCAGGTGTTGTACTGATCCTAAGCCAGGGGCCAGGAACTTCCTCCGGGTCTTCCATGCTGGTGCAGGATCCCAAGGCCTTGGACCATACTTGACTGCTTTCTCAGGCCACAAGCAGGGAACTGGATGGAAACTGCGACTGCCAGGATTAAAACCGGCAGCCAAATGGGATCCCGGCACATTCAAGGCAAGGAGTTTAGCCACCAGGCCACTACGCCAGGTCCCTTGTTACTCTTTTTTAAGGATTTATTTTTATTTGTTTGAAAGTCAGAGCTACACACACAGAGACACACATAAACATAAGCATAGAGTGTTAGAGGAGAATTTTCCATCTGTTGTTTCAAAAATAAACCAGGAGTGCGAAGTTTGTCTTTGTCTCCATATCTGTGGTAGAGGGTCATTTCTACTGCTTTTTCCAGGCCATTAACAGGGAGATGGATGGGCAGTGGAGCAGCCAGGATACAAACTGGTGTTCATATGGAATGCTGGTATTGCTTGCAGTGGTTCCAGCCACTACACAGCAATGCTGGATTTTTTCTACTAACCATGAAGAAAACAAGAGCCATACTATAAATTGCCAATGGAGATGGCACGCTATAAAATAATGTGGGTATCCTTGATGATCTGAGGACTGTTTCTAGTTGATAGCCAGTATAAATAAAATTATAACAGTTCTACAAAGAAATTAATTCTGCTCAATGTGATGGCTCAATGGCTAAATCTCCATGTTACAATCTTCAGGATCCCATATAGGTGCCAGTTCATGGTCTGGCTGCTCTGCTTCCTTCCAGTTCGCATCTTGTGGCCTGGTAGGATAGTAGACGATGGTCCAAGTCCTTGGGATAATTCATTCATGTGGGAGACCGAGAAAAAATCCTGGATCCTGACTTTGAATTGGCTCTGCTCTGGCCAGTGTGGCCTCTTGGGAAATTAAACAGCTAATAGATCTTTCTCTTTGTAAACCTGATCTGCCTTTCCAATAAAAATAGATAAATCTTAGTATATGTGCTGTTGAAGCAAGCACCCATAAAAATAAATAAATCTTTAAAAATGGATTGTGTCTACAGCCGTGAAAAGCTATAACAGAACTTTGAGTCACAGGAAGGAACAGTAGCCCTGTGAGAGATTTTGAAGCACAAGACTCAGTAGTGCCATGCATTGACTCTTGACTCATGGAACCTGCATTATGGTAAGTGTGTGTGACTTTAAATAATGAGTTTGTAGTAATTTGACACACATCAGTGTGAGTAAAGCATTCACCTACTAAGTTTCTTTAAATTGCCAATCCCTTCCTTTCCAATACAGTCATTATATTACGTTGATATATGAGTTATGCTCTGCATCTTTCTGCAGAAGGTGATGAATTGTTGACTAATTTGGCCTTGTATACTGAATTTACTCTATCAGGCCCTCTTCCCTGAGCTTTTTTTTTTTTTTCTTATCATAACATTTGTTTTTCCCTTAGGGTAAACACTTTCACAAACTTCAGGGAACCTTATTAGCACGATGGCACTCTCCTATACCTTTGTTAGATTGTGAAATCATGCAGCACAAGGTTTTCAATCTATATTGATAAGCTCAGTCTTCTCAATTGTCCTAACCCCCTTGACTCATCATCTTCAGGGCATTTCCCATACAGAAGCTCCTGCAGGATCCTGCAGTCTAGTCAGTGCACATTCCTTTTCCTTCCCTATGCCCGACCAGTATTTTCTCCAATTCTGACATGTTACAACTCCATAGTCCTTCACAGAAGGAAGGTGGAGATTCATTGTGAGAACGTCCTGACTTGTATTGCAAGGCACAAGACTTTATATTGTTTCCACTCATGAGGAGAATGCAGTTTGAATAGAGTAGTGGGCTACTCTTTGAGCTCCAGTAAGTTCAATGCAAATTGAGAAACCAAGAATTCCATATATTCCAACACCTATTCAAGATCCCTTTGCTTCCCTCAGACTTCCCTGCTTTTGGCATTTTAAGCTTGAGAACTCAAGACTGTTGAATTGCTTTGCCGTTATAATTAAGTCCTGAGCCATAACCTCAGCTTTCTGTGCCCTCCAACTACGGAAGATGACAGGCTCATTACACACTGCCCAGAAAACCCTCTGGTTTTTCTGTTTCACCTCAAATTGGTGATTTGTTACTCTCAATCTTTCAGTATTTTACTGTAGCACAATAAAGTGCTCGCAAAACCCATCTGACTCCATATTCCTTATAAATCCTATTTACCTCAAAACTTACCACAGCCTAAAATGCTATACACAGCTGTATTCCATTCTGTCCCATGTCTCATTCAATTTTGCCACCAGTGAATGTTCTAATAATTGCATTATTCTATCCTGCCAGTGGCTATGGGCATTTGAACTGCTGCCAGAAATGAAAGCCTCTTATCAGTCCAGCCAGTGAATGATGCAGCTCCAACATCCCCTGCTTGAGACTGTGTCCTGGGACTACTCCCGATATGAATTGTCTCAGGCCAACTTTCTCAGAAGAAAAAAACAGATAGTTGCAGACATAAGATATTAGAGTCATTAGAGAAGCAGCAACACTTTAAGTGAATGAGAGAACTGTGCTAAGTAGAGGGCAAAGTTAAATCACAGATACCTCTAGAGCAGGGATTGTCATTTATTAAGGCACAGGATTATTGGAGCTGAGCAGAGGTGACTCCAGCACCCTGCCACAGTCAAGTGGACTCTCCCATCCAGGAATGTTTAGAATGCCAAGTCTGCATAGAAGTTCAACACTCCCCATGCCTCTCATAGTGAAAGCTTTTGGATTTGGGTAATAACAGAACTTTCCTGGTTGCTCTACTGACTGTGGGACCTCGTGTATTTCACCTACTTTTTAGATATCTCTCTTCTAGACTTGAAACTCAAGCTCCCATGTATGTAAGACCTCAGAAACAGTTTTGGCCAGCTGGCACTGTAGCCCTCAAGGCCACCTTCTGCTGGAGTCCTGACTTTATCACAGACTCCTACTTTGCTTCTACTCAACTTAAAAAAAAAAAAAAAGTCCAGAGCATCACACCAGCTCCTGAAAAGAGCCAGTGCTTCCACAAGCAGAGGGAAGGAATGAGGAAACAGGACTAAAAGCAGGTCAGACTATCTCCATTCCACAGCTCCTTACTAAAATGTGTGCACCATACAATCAGGAGTGTTTCTCTTTACCACAACCAAATATAATGTTTTTTTGTTTTTCCTTTTAAACCCTGTTTCTCAAGGCCTCATTAGACAATCATTTAACCAATTCCTCCTGGGCCAATACAAGCCTCTGTACACTCATGTGCTAGCCTAAACCTCTCCACCAATATCATAAAGCAAAATGCTGGGATCTTGAGGCTGAGCAGCACCCTGCCAAAATCAAAGAGACACTCCCATTCAGTAATGCTGAGTCAACACCTGCCATTGTGGCACATCACAAATACATCCACTGACCTATCCACCACCACAGAAGAAACCGTCGAGAATGAATTTCCTTATCAAAATAGACCTATGGAGACTACATATTCCTGCAAGCCTCTGGAAGAACTCAAACTACCTTTCAAAAAATAATTCCAATAAGTAACCTTCCTTTATTTCTGCGGATATCATCCTCTTCAAACCTTCCCCAACCATCATGAGACCACTGCCTAGAAAACACCACGCCCAAGCTCAGCTCAAAGAAGCTATGGAAAAGACTGACACCCCTTTTCCTTTATATATAACAAAAGGGATCCCTTGCTGCTCCATATCCCTGGTTCTGCCTCCAGCCATATCTACCAATCCCTCTCGCTCTGTGCCCATAATTCTCTCCTTCTCCCATGATATAAAAACATGCTGTTTTCTATCCCCTCTCTCTCAGCTCTCTGCATCCTCAGATCTTGGCTCTCATAGCTTTCAGCTCTCTTGATTCCTGGCTTTCTCCGCTCTGCTCTGTTCTATTCCTTGCTCTCCCATGTCACTATGTCAAGAGACCTCTTTCTCTTTTCTCCCTGCTCTTTGTCTTCTCACTTTTCCAGGTACCATCTTTCTTTGCTCTGCTTTCTCTACCTTCTCAGGGGCTGCCTCTCCTACTGGAATGAAGACTGCCTGTGTGGCTCACTGTGTCTTATCTTGGGTTAATGGCAAAAGTTCCTAATAGGGATCATGCCCTGTACTGACCAATCATTGTGTGCGGTCTTATTTCTGGAGACTTCTTTAGGCCAAGGTCATTGCCCAGAAAAGGACTCAGCTGCAACTCTGGCGAATGGGAAAAGAATGGCTTAGCCTTTAAAGGATATCTGGATGGCACTCCGCACCATGTACTCCAATTTTTTTCAATAGGCCTATAGTCTGTGGGTTGTAGATTCTATTATAGTAAGAGATATATTTTTTTTCTTCAAGCCTATTTTAATGGTAGCCTTTAAAAGAGAATGAAGCATTTAATGATATTTTTCAGTCAATAAATATTTATAGTACCCCTACTATGCCAGAAACAATGATAGGAGCTGTTATAGCCATTAACACTCTGCAGTTGAGAGAATAAACCCACTCCCCTTCCAATCCAACAGATGGAGACTAAGAATTAGAATCATCTCTGACTTAAAATTAGCCATTATAAGCACTACTGTGAAAGCTTCAGCTGCATCTTTCTGTAGTTAAGGGAAAGGACATAAAGAAGCATATGGCTCAGCAACCATGTTATTTCCTATTTCCAGTTGGCTAAAAGAATCTGAAAATGGGGGAAGACTTGCAGCCAAGGAGAGGAAGAATAAAACTTCTCGGTATAATATAATGAATACACATCAGTGTGAGAGGAGATCTTGCCAATGTTGAGAAGTTGATATGCTGAGACTATAGTATCTGTGAGAAACAATGCTTTTTCCTTTTTTGATTTATTTTTGTTATTGTGAAATTTACACTTAATATCTTCCATCAATTTTAAGAGCACTGTTTAAAGATTTGTTTAAAAAGCAGTATTATTGGGGGGATAGACAGATGGAAATAGGAGAGAGAAAGATCTTAAATATGTTGGTTTGTTTTCAAATTGGCCAGAACATCCCAGAACCCCATCTTGGTCTCCCACATAACTAAAGGGGCCAGAGAACTTTAGTCATGCTCCTGCATTAGTAGGGAACTGGATCTTCTGGAGTTTAGCATGAAGAACTCGGATTGGTGTTAAAATGTGTACAGATAGAGGCTTAACCCACTGTGCCACAATTCTGGCCCCTCAGGTACCTAATTTTGTGCTTTGATAAAGAATATAGTCATGTAATCATGATCAAAATCAACATCCAGAATTTCTGTCACTGCCCCTTCCCCCAATCTCCTGGTTCTTCTTTAAACTCAATCACCTCCTCACTTCTGGGATTTTGGTCACTATCTTTTTCCTTTTCTGCAATTCTGTTTTATTAAAATCATACAGAAAATAGTCTTTTGTGTGACTCTTTTATGCTTGTCACAATCTTTTTAGATTTACCACGATGACTTTATTTAAACTGCAAATAACCCAAATGCAGGTTTATAAAGTTGAAGATGGATTAACCAAATGGAAGCAGAGATGGCACAGTCCCGGGAAATAGATAGGAGAGGACAGGCCAACGGAAGAGGGCACCTGGAAACACATAAATGCAGAGAAGCAACAGAGGCAGCTTAGCAATGCTGAGGTAAACAAATACCCCAGCGGTGATCAGAACTTTGCCAGTAGCCAGCGGGAAGGGGAGCTCCCTGGAAACTCAGGAGGTGAGCCAGCCATAGAACTGATTTATGTAATCTGAGCATGGGCAGAAAGAGTGGCAGAGCCAAAGCAGTCAGATGTGGAAACAGGGTGGATTTCATGTCCCAGACCCCCCACCAATGCCACATTAGGTGCTGTTTTGTGAGCTGTGGAGAAGAATCTGGGCAATAGTGCATATAAGCCAGGAGAGAGCTCATTTGTCATTGCACTGGCCCTACCAGAAAAACAAACAAACAAACAAACAGAGTTATCATTCCACCAGTTCCATCCAAAATAGGTCTAGTTACAACCCACACCTAATTGCCAGCAGATTCTGGCAAGAAAAGAAAAGAAAAAAAAAATCCATGCAACATGCATTGCTCTTGACCGTGAGATCTAGAGTAAAGTTGCAACTGCGGTCTTCTTAATCCTGGGTACTGCTGGAACAAGAAGAAGGAAAAAGGCTGGGCAGGCAATGGTGTGGCCACAGCATGAGATCACAAGAGGTACAAAGTGGTAAGCCAGGAACTGGGGCTGAAGAGACCATGGTAAAAATATAGCATGGGAGCCTGAGACTGGAACTTGCTAGAGGGAGTGGTCCAAGCAATGGTAAACTAAGAACCAGGCACTGAAGAGGATTGGTTAAGGAGAGTGGTAATCCTGTGATCAACGGAGCTTAAAAACCAGCCCCAAGAAGAATTCACTAATCAGAGTTGTAGTGAACAAGGACAAAAAGCGAGTAACAGGCACAGTGAATACAGTTACTGACACCTTCCCTGCAAAAGAAGGAAATTTCTGTTATGCTATATTCTCCATAGAACTTGGTGTTATGAGTGTTTTAAATTGTAGTCATTTTAATCAGTATATAGGGCATCTCAGTTGCTTAGCTTGCAATTCACTAATGACGTATGGCATTGAATATCTTCGTATGGCTTATTTGCCAACTGCATATATTTTTATGTAGGTGTCTTTTTAGATGTTTTGCATACATTTTAATGTAGTTCTTTGTTTTCTTGTTAAATTTTATGAGTTTTAAAATACCTTGGATTCAAGACCTTTTGCAATTATGTGTTTCCTGTAATATTTTAATCTGGTTTTTGTGTTACAATAATGCTGACTGCCAAGAATCAGTAAGAAATGTTCCCTTTTTATTTATATACTTTTGGAGCACATTGCAAAGCACTGCTATCATTTCTTCGTTAATGTTTGCTGGAATTCATCAGAGAACCCAACGAATCTGCTGCTTTCCTTTCTTGAGGTTAATATTGATTCGAATTCTTTAACAGATACTCATCTTTCAGAGCATTTGTTTCTCCTTGTGTAATGTATGCTTGCTTGTGCTTTCAAATAATTGATCTACTTTATCTCTGTATTTATCTGTGGATCTGTTTTCTAGCATTTATTATTTAATTTGTTCTGGATTTAATTTACCTATCATAATTTACTAAGGTAGAAATTTAGATTATTGATTTTTAAGTACTTTTTCCTGATTGTTACATCTAATGCTCTAAAATTACTATCTATCATGGTGTTCATTGCCCTTCACCTTTTTTTAAATTTTATGTTATATTTTAACAGTAAAATAAAGTTTATATTTATTGCATACAACATGATGTTTTGACATATATAAATATACACAGGTTTACACTCATTTTAAAATGGCTAAATTGAACTATTAACATATGCTTTATCTCACATAGTTGTCATGTTTTGTGAGAATGATTAAAATGCACACTCAATATTTTTCAAGAATGCAATGTATTATTAATTATAATCATCTTACTGTATTATAAATATTCAAAATATATTCCCCTTGTGTAACTGTGGCTGTTTATCATTTGACAGAAATCTCTCCTCCCCAACTGTGCACTAGAAATTATACACTAGAAACTGGCAAATACCATTTTAATGTCTATTTTATCCATGCAATTTCCTTTAGATTCTACATACACATGAATGCATTTAGTATTTCTTTTTTACTTTGGTGTGTTTATTTCACTTAAAATAATATTTTTCAGATTTATACGTGTTCTTACAAATGACAAAATTTAATTTTAAAAAGTTTTTGTGTTCACTTGGAAGAATTACAGAGAGACAGATGTCTTCTACCAGCTGTTGTACCCCCTAAAATGGCCAGAATGGTCAAAGGTAGGCCAGGTGAATGCCAGGATCCAAAAGCCTTTTCCAGGTGACTCAAATGGATACAGAGTACCTGGACCATTCTCCTCAGCTATCCTGGCCATCATATCAGAGAGCTAGATTGGAGGTAAAGCAATCAGGACTTAACCTGACACTCATATGGGACACTGATGCCATAGAGAGCCCAGGATTTCATTTTTTAAGAGCCAACTAGTATTCTGTTATGTGTCTATACCAAATTTCCTTTATTGATTCACCCGCTAGTTACCACTTAAGCTAGTTCCATAACTTGGCTTTTGTGACTGATTGATGCAGTGAGTTTAGATGTACAACAATCTATTCATATTAATTTCAATTCCTTTTTATATGTAACCATTATTTGGATTACTTGAATGTATTTTTTGAGTAAACTTTATTCTATGTACTTTATTGGCTCTATATTATGTTACAGTGGTTTGTGTGTCTGTGCCTTGCTGCTTTGAGTAACGTAACCTTGTAAAACTTTTTTGATCAGATAGTTTTAGAACTGCAACTTTTTTATTTTTATTGATATTTCTTTGTCATTAAAGATCTTTTGTGAATGCACTTGAATTTTAGGATTATTGGACATTTTTGTCTGTAAAATTATATGTAATTTTATAATGTTTTAACTAAATCATTAGATTACTTTGGGAATTTTGGACTTGTCAATATTTTTCAAATATTGATTTATTTTTATTTGAAAGGCAGTTTTGCAGGAGAAATAGAGAGATCATCCATTACCCCAAATGGCCGAAAAGGCTGGGGCTGAGCTGATCTGAAGCCAAGAGGCTTCTCCAGTACCCTCTCAGCTGGGAGCTATATCAGAAGCAGAGCAGCTGGGATGCAAATAAGTACCTGTATTGAATGATATCACTGCAAGCAAAGAATTAGCCTGAAAGCCACGATTTGGGTCACCATGATGATACTATTACTAATTTCAATTCATAAACTCAGCACATTGTTGTGGGATAAGGAGTTGATGAGCACTCATTAAGCTGAGCAGTAACAGCAACTGGGCTTGTGGCTGAAAGCACCTGGTCTAATCAGACTCAGTGGCATCCTATTGTGTGGCTAAAGGGCTTGGGGGAAAGAGGATAAAAGGAGCGAGAAACAGACTCCAGTGAGACTTCCACCATCACTGGTCTCCTGTTGGTGCTTCAACCCCAGACCCTCTCCGTGTCCATTACTGGCTCTGCTGGCTGGAGCAAATGGCGCCTAACATGGGGCATGGCACGAGGGACAACCTGAGGGACCCCTGCACCTACAAAGGTAAGCTTAGAGTTTAAAAATTTTGCAGGCACATAAGTAAAATTTATCATGGGGCAAGAACTCGTGAAAGTATAGATGGTTAAGGGAATCCGAAATCTCTACTCACAAGGCACCGACATTAAGCTTAAGGCCTCGCAGAAGTTTGTTGAAACTGCGATGTATTCCCATGGTTTGCTCTTCTTGTAGCCACCTTTTTCTTCTGGCATTTGGTAAATATTGCTTTGTCATCCCTTTCAAGCGGTGGTGCAACCCTTCCTTCCAAAATCATCTGTAAGAAGGGGGAGGGAGCCGCAAGCTAGAGTGAGTAGACCAAAGGAACTCCAAACCAGGGTAACAAAGAAGGAGCTGCGAACCAGAATAAGAAGACGAAACCCCAAACTGGGACCCCAAACCAGGGTAAAAGGGAGAAGGAACCCCAGACCAAAGTCTGGAGCAACTGCACGAAGCAGATTGAGTCTTCTTCTGAGGAGGAAGGGGTAGAGGATGGAAGTGAGTCTTCCGAGGATCCTCCACATATAGAGGATATGCCCATAGAGCGTGTGCCAAGCAAATATCCATTTTGGCCTGGCACAAAGACCCTCTGTGCCACCTCTGCTGTCACCGCCATTAAGTCTGGGTACAGCTGTGAAAGGTTTACAGAAGCAACTTCAGCATCTCTCCCTTCAGTTGAGGCAGGAGCAGGACAGACGCACCGCTGAGGCTTATGGTGGACCCCTGCTTTCAACTTCCCTTTCAGCTATGGAATGTGTGGTACAGCAAGTGCAGAAGGGAGACCCTGAGGCAGTTGCCCTGGCTAGGCACTTTGCCTTCCCAGTCGTTGAGGTATAAGATAAGCAAAGGTACAGAATCCGGCAATGTGTGGCACTATCTTTTAAGGACATAAAGAATCTGAGGGACTCTGTTGCCTTGTATGGTCCATTGGCCCCCTTCATCGTTTCCATGATAGAAGCCTGGGTATCTACCAATTAGACTCCACCCATTGGAAGCTTGGCTGAATGCTTTGCTCTGATAGCAGTTCTTGGGATGCTGATTATGTAAGTCAGTCCTTCTATTGCTGACAGCTGGCTGCTTTTGATTCACCTGGACTTCTATCACCTGCTTTCTATTGCCTGGTTGTCCACCTTTTAAATATTTTTATAATATGATCAGGAAGAAAGTCAAGGAAAAAACGATTTTACAGAACTTGTCCTTTAGACGTTCAGATTGTACTTTGGAAGGTCTTTTGTTGTGATAAATGTTTACCAAGCTAACTTCAACTGCATTTCCATGAAAAATTTTGGGAATTTAAAATTCAAAGGAATATAAGAAATACAAATCTCTTGCAATTCTTAAGGTTTCATTTGTGGTATTTTAAAAATGTGAAATTTTATCACAAATAATTTGTTACAGAAGTAAACTATCTCACTATTAAATTATTTCAAGGTATAAGTTAATGTAGTAGTCATTGTATACAAAGCATTTTTGCAGTTTAAAATAATTGTGTTTTCGGCTGGTTATCAAATTTCTCACTGCTTTAAATTGGTAAAACTTTTGTATTTATTTTAAAGGTATTTGAGTGATGATTTCATGTCAATAACGGAGTCCAATGTATAATGTGTTATACTAACAACAAAAACCTTTCAGATATTTTTAGCCATCTTTAAAAAGGCATCCAAGAATTCAAAAGTTTCCAATTCTAGGCCTTCCCTTGGTATTCTTATGAGGCCTCAAGACTGCCAACGGATTAATCTCCTGTTTTTTTGGAGACAGTTATTCAGGTTGACTGGATTGATTATTGCTAAATGTAGTAAAAATCTGTCATGTCAAAATGTTGTATACATCCATGGAGTTGTGAAGGCTTAAATTTTGCACGCTTTTAATGATTTAATTCTACAGTTGTATCTGGTTGTTCACTATGTATTCTTAGGATAGCTAAGTTACTGGGAAGACTGAAATTTGCATTCTTTCATTGATGCAGGGATTTCATAGTGGTGGTTTCTCTTTCAAGGTCTTGGCTCAAGACTATTTACTTGATGGCTTTTCAGCTACTGGTTTCTGGTAAACCTAAGTTTGAGAATAATTTTTTAAGTCTCAAAGTGTGTGTGTGCATGTACATGTGTGTCTTAATGTTTGTCTTCTGCATAAGTTGTTTAAAATTGTTACAATGTTACTGTCTGTTCATTGGTCAGAAAATGTTCTAGCTTTTGTGAATTGTTAACTTCCTGTAGGAAACATTTTAAAAAGCAGGTAAATTTATGCATCTGTCTCATCAGCTATCTGGATCCTCAACTGCGAACCTAATGTAGGACACATAATTTGTATATCAACAGAAAAGCAGGTTGCCTTGAGGTCTGAATTCGGCAGATACTCCCAGAGGTTTCTGATAGGATTATAAAAGTATCTAAATGATCCTAAACCTTTGCTACAAACTCATTTACTTTAAATAAGATTACAAGTCAACAGATTAATTTATGTAATTTAAATTAGTAATTAACTTTTCAAAATATATTACATCGCTGATACATTTATATTTATGCTTATTATTCACCTATACTCCTGTTTCATTTATAAAAGGCAGTAGGCCTTTGGGATAAATGTTTTGTAAAGCTATTTGACAGTTTTCACGTTATACTGTCACTATAAGAGTAAGCAGCCTGGTACCTCAGATCTAAGGCCCCCCTGCTTAATATCCTCAAGGACAAGGTATTGTGGAACGTGCCAACCATACTAAGGATTACCCTATTAAAACAGGGGGAGTATAGCACTCCCCAAGATCATTTGAACCTTGTATTTATCTTAAATTTTCTAACATTGGATGCTGAAGGATGGTCAGGTGCAGATCATCATTGGAATCTGTCTCAGGAACAGAAGGGTTAAGTGATATGGAAGGATCCCTTGACTGGTCAGTGGCAAGACCCAGATCCCATCCCTCTTTGGGAGTGAGTATTGGTTTGTGTTTTCCCAGAAAATGGACCACGGTAGATTCCTGAGCATCTTGTCCAGCAAGCTCCTGCTGCTGAGTCTTGTGAAAGCTCGGGTACTGGCCATGGTGATGGCATTTGAGTTGGAAGACTGACAGGACAAGAAATGCCTCTGAAGTGAATGATACCGAGTTCAAGTGTACCCTGACAGCATGCTGGAATGGCAATTGCAGTACTGTTGTCATGCAGCTGCCCGGAATCATGCCTGTGCCTGTTGGGACTGACAGAGTCCTCTGTTGGCCTGATAAGGCGTAACAGACTTTGGCATAACGGCGACCATCGTAGCCAGTATGTCAGTAGCCACCACCAGCAGCTACTCTGACAGTGAACAAGGTCATGGAAGAGACTGCCAGAGTTATGGAACAACAGGACTTTACTGATGAACATGAGCAGGTGGGCATGCTTACGCTGTAATTGTGGGTTGATTTGTTGGCGGAGGAACAACAGATGCTGTGAGTTATGGTCAGGGCCTCTTGATCTCCATTGTGCCTTTATGTGTGACACCTGTGTAGTGCTAGGATTCCCAAGCCTAGGAACTGCTGTCTGCTTATTGCTACCACGTTAAAGATTCTCCTAGCCATGGAACAGGGTTACCAGCCTCCCCAAGTATAGTTTGTGCATTTACAGCAGGCAACATGTTGAAAGGAGGCCAGTGATAAGATGGACCAGGTACTGACTAACATAAGACAGGGGCCTCGTCATGCTACGGAGATTCCCGATGGTGGGTAAGGCTGATAACCTGAGAGTCCACAGCCTAAGACAGGTGCATTCAAGTCTGCTTTAAAACAAAGGGGGACCTGTTGTGGGATAAGGAGTTGATGAGCACTCATTAAGCTGAGCAGTAACAACAACTGGGCTTGTGGCTGAAAGCACCTGGTCTAATCAGACTCAGTGGCATCCTATTGTGTGGCTAAAGGGCTTGGGGGAAAGAGGATAAAAGGAGCAAGAAACAGACTCCAGTGAGACTTCCACCATCACTGGTCTCCTGTTGGTGCTTCAACCCAGACCCTCTCTGTGTCCATTACTGGCTCTGCTGGCCGGAGCAGCATTTTTTTATTTTCTGAGTTTTATTTAATTCCTTTTATCAATATTTTGTTTACAATATGTATCTTTCACTTCCTTAGGTAGCTTCTCTTAATGTACTTTTTATATACTGCAAATGGTATTTTCTTATTCTATTCCAGTCATTATCTGTGTATGGATATTATCAACAAATTTTGTATGTTGACTTTATATCTTGCAATTTTAATCGATTCTTTAGTTCAATGTGGGGTCTGTGTGTTGTATACTTAGTATTTGAGAAACATGATCTTGTATATTGAAGACAATTTCACCTCTTCCTTTTCAACCTGAGTATGTGTATACATATATACGTGTGTGTGTTACCTAACTTAATTCCCATGGCTGAGACTTTTTTTTTTAAAGATCTTCTGTTCATTAATTCATCCCCTAAGCAGCTGCATTGACTGGAGCTGAGCCAAGCTGAAATCAGGAGCCAAGAAACTCCTCTGGCCTCCCATGCCGGTGCAGGGTCCCAAGTCTCTGGGCTGTCCTGGACTGCTTTCACAGACAGGGAGCTGGATGGGAAGCAGAGCCACCGGGATTAGGACTTGCACACATAGGGGATCCTGGCGTGTGCAAGGCTAGGACCCTAGCCCACCTCTCTGGGCCTGAGATTTCTTGTATTAACTGTAAATAAGTATAGTAAACATTCCTGATTTCACTGACAAAGCTCTCAGCTTTTCTTCATTTCAAATGAGGTTGTCTGTGGGAGTATCACATAACTTTTGTTTTGATGCATATTGTTGCATTCGAATTGTTCAATTTGGTCAATTGCTTCCCCCCCCTATTCAAATTATGATTTTGTCTTTCATATATGTAATGTGGTATATCATATTTCTGAATATGTGTTTGAACACTTTTTGCAGTCAGGAAAAGTTACTTACACTGCTGAATGATCCATTAAAGCACCATTAAATCTTGCTCGCTGATTTTTGGAGAGGGATTTCTGTACATATTGTTTATCTATGTTATCCTGTGACATCCTCTTTTGTTTTCTTTGTTAATGTCTGTTTGGGTTTCATACAGCTTCTTGGAGTAGCCTGAAAAGAATTATCAATTTTCTCAAGGTTGCAGAAGATTTAGGAGCGAAGCTGTTAGGTCCTGGGATTTTTCTCTGGAGAGTCTTAACGTTGACAATATCCTTACATATTATTGATCTATGCAGATTCTCCTTTTCGTCATGATTCAATTTCTGCTGGCTGAGTGTATTTAGGAAATCATTCTTTTCTTTTTGCTTGTAAACGATTAAACTGATATGATTAACTATGTTAATTCTCTGGTATCAGATGTAATTTCTCCTGTTCCATGTATTGTTTTATTTGACTTTTGTTGCCTAAGATTCCTCAATTATTTTTCTTTTTTAAAAAAAAAAAACTCTTAGGTCTATTGATCTTTTCTAGTACTTTCCTGTATTCTGTTCCATTCATTTCTGTTCTTATATTTAACAGTTTCTTTTTTTCCTTGAAGTAGCTGGTGTTGGGGCTCAACAGGTTAATCCTATACCTGCAAATGCCATCGTGGCATATAGGCACTGGTTCATGTCTAGGTTGCTGGCTCCTCTTCCTATCTAGCACCCAGCTCATGACCTGGGAACGCAACAGAGGGTGGATCAAGTTCTTGTGCCACTACATCTATTTGGGTGACAGGAAGGAGCTCCTTGCTCCTTCATTCAAATCAATACCGCTCCAACCTTTGAGGCCATTTTGACAATGAACCAGTGGATGGGAGATCTTTTTTTGTGCCTCCTTCTTTTTGTAAATCTGCCTTTCAAATAAAAATGATCAAGTTAAAAATAGTTTCTTCTCTCTGCTAAATTTAAGTTTATCCATTTATTTCTAGATCCTTGAACTCTAAAGCTGTTTTGTCTTTTTTAAAAAGGAAGCATATATTGCTCCACACTTCTTCTAGGACCACTTTGGCTTCATCCCAATGTAACTGAGGTTTCTTTTTTGTTTTATCTAAAAATATTTTCAAAATTTTTGACACTTTTGTTGCACATTGTTTATTCAGGAAGATTTTGTTTAGTTTTCACTTACTAGTACATTCTCAAACTTTTCCTGTTATTTCTAAGGAGGTACTTGATGTGAAGTTACCTAGACTGTGTTTGGCGAGCACTTAAGAAAGCATACTCTGGCAACATTAGAAGAAAGGTTTTATGTTCCCATTAGGTCCATTTGCAATAGAAATTATGTTATGTCTCATGCCTATTTTCTTTACCTCTGTCAAGATGATCTTTATATTGCTGGGCTTGATAAATCTAGCTCCTGTAATATTACTGTATTTCATTCCATGTCTCCCTTTACATCTACAAATATTTGCCATTCATATGAAAAAGCAATTCATGGAAAATGTAGATTATGAAAATCTGTACAAATTTCATAAATTGACACCAAATCTATTTTCACTTTCATTTTCCTGCAAGCTTTTTAAAGTGCCCTTGTGTTTAGGTGCTTCAATATTGGGTACTTATCTATTTGCAATTATTTTAACTTTCTGATTTGTCTTTGTCATTATATAATATAATATAAACCTTCTTTCCTCTTGAAGGTTTTTAACTTAACATTTATTTTATTGTATATAACTACTTCTCTGCTTTGTATTGTATTTATGTCCAATCTTTTTCTGTCTCCTCACTTTTAGCCTACAATTGTTCTTGTAGGTAGAATGTCTCTTGCTGTTATGATACGATTTGATATATTTAATCCGTTGAGCCTCTCAGTGTCTTTGGATCACAGAATTACAACCAGTTATATTGAATGCAATATTCATATGTGAAGATACACTGCATTCATTTTATTTTCTAGTTCTGTAGCTCTTGTTCTCCTCCCTGTCTGTGCTTTATTCTGTGGTTGGTTTCTCCGGTGGCACACTCTAGCTCATGTTGGTTATCCTCTGCATATGTACTGAATTTTGCTTTATAATGACCAGAAGGGTTACAGATATATTTTCCTTGTAATAGTTAAATTCAAATTGGCAACTGCTTAACTGATTCACACAAACAATTCTGCACCTTTGCCCCACCCCCTCTTTAAACTTTTGATGTCACTATATACATCTTTATATAAATGCATAATTCTTAACAAAACATTGAAGTTGTTATTCTTAATAGCTTACCATTAAAAATATTTTCTGCTCCTTCATACATTATTAATGCATCTTGTATTTGAGTACAATTAGTTTTACATTTTCATATATTCCCATGTTTCTAACTAATGTCCTTCACTTCAGGCTTACATTTATTTTGAACATTTTTTTTTTTTCCCAAGGACTCTCAGGCTTTAAGGTCCAGTAATATCTTTATTATCTATTCAGTCTTGAAGCACAGCTTGGATGTTTTATATTCTAAAGATCACTTTCTCCTGATTTGTAGTTTTTCTGCTGGCTTACTCGTACTCCATTATATGTGGCTTGCTTCTTTTCCGTTTTTGGTTTTGGAATCATCTTATCTTTGAGGTATGTGTTTGTATGTGGCGATATTCTTTAGCTCCAAAATATCTTTTTTAGTACTTCGACTTGTTATATTTTTCATTTCACTTCTTATTTTTCTAATTTTGTTGAACTGTTCCTCAGTGTTTTCTTGATGCTCATTCAGTTGTGGAATTCTGCATCAGACAGTGCACAGATGTACAGTTGTTTGGTGTCGGCTCCTGAAAAATTGTCATCTTTTAATATTGCATACCTTCTTGGATGTTCATATTTATTGTGCTCTTATATTGATATCTATGAATGTGTTAGAGTGATAACCATGAGCAGACTATATGGAGTGCTTTCACTCCCGAAAGGTCTTCCCTTCTGAGAGGTTGAAAGAATACTAGCTGCATGGGCCATCATGGCTCTGGCACTGGTGAAGGCAGTATAGCAGTCTACATGCAGCTCTGTGCTCTGTGGCTGAGACGGACAACGGATGCTGGGATGCTCAGCTGGTACACTTGTGGGTGTTCTCAGAAGTGGCAAATTTTTGTACAGATTTATTTATCTTTATTGGGAAGGTGGATATACAGAGAGGAAGAGATATGAAAAGATCTTCCATCAAATGATTCAATCCCCAAGTGACTGGAACAGCTGGGACTTGCCGATCTGAAGCCAGGAGCTCTTCTGGGTCTCCCATGCAGGTGCAGGGTGCCACGGCTTTGGGCCATCCTCGACTGCTTTCCCAAGCCTCAAGCAGGGAGCTGGATGGGAAGTGGGGCCACCGGGATTAGAACCGGCGCCCATATGGGATCCTGGCACAAGCAAGGCAAGGACTTTAACCACTGTGCTATTGTGCCGGGCCCAGAAGCACCAAATTCTAATGGAGTATTTGGCTGTGGCTGCCAGGGTCCTCTTAATCTCTTTTGTGCCATTGATGAAAGGTATGTTCAAAGGACTTTCTATTGGCCTTAATTCTAGCAAATAGGTCTTTTTTGTGGTAGCTGTGACAACTGTGCCATTTATCACAGAACAAAAGGCCAATCTGAAGCAAAACGTGTGGTAGGTCTGTTCCTCTAAGCCCCACAGACAGTAGCACTATTTCAAAGGACATAAGTAGCCATGTTTCCTCACTGGTGATGATATAGATGGAGAAGGCTCTTGTAAAGTGGCTGGTAGCCTGATATGGTGCCATTACTGTTTACATAGCTACAGTCATTCTGAAGTTTGGTATATGAGATTTAGAGCAATGCTACATGCATAGAGCCCTAATTCTGGAGTTTGAGGTGTATGTCTAACCATCACTTAGTGTCTAAGAGATGGGAGAATACAGGATAGCCACAAAGGCTCAGGAGACATATCGGTGCACCTGGGCCAGTCATACTGCAGGGATAACAGGCATCTGTAGACTCGATGGAGGCTGGTTCTTAATGGGGTGATGCTATAACTTAGGACAGTGGCAATGGTCTTCTAACCAGAAGTGTTTGATAAAGCTGAGTTAAAGTCACTTAATTTCTTCATTTGTGCAAGATTTCTACTATTATGTCCTGCCCTTTCATTTTGCATGACATATAACATGTCTTTCATCAATTGTTACAATGAGTGCTGTTATCCATAATTATATTATATGCTGGCACAGCAGCCAAATGCATGTAATGGAGTACATTTTATACTGGGAAGGTGCATGAATATGCTCTTATGATTTTAGAGCTTAAGTCCCTTTCAAGCAGTCATGGAGCGCTACACATGACATGTGTTATTCCATTTTAACTCTAAAGAAATAATTGAGAAAAGCTGATGAACACTGCAATAGGTTCATTTAGAACAATCGGATCTCAAATCAAACCAGAGAGTCAGGGTTTAGGCTCAGGATTTGCTAGCAACCACTCCTGAGATAACTTATCCCAAGGGGCCAGTGCCCTTTTCTGAAGGCAACACCTCTCAAATGACCTACGATGTCCTCCTGGGAAATTACTTGCCTTGTGATGTTGTGGACCCGGCCACTGCTTCTGACACTGGCATCCCATACCAGAGTGACAGCTTGCTTCTTGGCTTCTCCACGTCCAATCTAATTATCTGCTAATGAGACAGAAAAGCCAGTGGAAGATACCCAAGTGCTGGAGTCCTGTCACCCATGTGGGAGATGAGGAGGTGAACAAAACAAAACGAAAGCTATATTGCTTTAGGCAAAAGCTAAACCAAAATGTTTGCAAAATGTGTATATCAAAAGCACTGTTGATGAGGCTTCACATGGGAAACAATGATCATGCTATTGGAAAGTGAAGGGGACAAAGATCTTTACTATATCATTATGGAAAGTTTTGATGAATTGTGCCCTGTAGTAATAGAATTTCTCAACAGTGAACTTAAATATTTGGCGAAGACTATTTCTAAGCAAAGTTTTTAAGATGTTGCTTGATTTCTTCTTGATGTTTATAGTGAAATGCGGCAGAAAATAAATTTAGGAAGGAGCTGTAAAGTGAAGCAGAATAGGAGCTTAACAATTTGTGAAATTCTTAGTGTATTGAGATTGTACATGATGCTAAAATCAGGGCTTTCATTGTCAGAGAATCATGTTCTTAGCCTGAGCACACCCATGGGTTTCTCCTATCTTTTACTAGTGCCTCAAAGAAAGCAAATGCTCACTCATTCGCAAGGCTTCTTGGAGAGATCAATCATGCAATAATTTATATACCCTCAAAAATCTCAACAGAATCCACTATTAGAGATAGAATTATGTAGGAGACACCTATGGACATCTAATGAGATCTATTTGGTACAACACATGAATATTTGTGAAGTTTCTGTAAATGATATGTCCATGCCCATTTTTCCACCCATTAAAAACAAAACAAAACTGCTGTGTTGCAGTGACCTAACAGATAAGCTGAAATAAGATTGTCTGTATAAACATGCTGATAAAACTGCTTAGCTTATTTCCTTTGCCCATTTCTTCACATGGTTGTTTGCTCTATTGAGTTTCTAAAGTTCTTTGTAAATCCTGTATATTAGTCCCTATCAGTTGTGTAGACTGTAAAGATTTTCTCCCATTCTGTTGGTTGCATTTCATTTTGTTGATTGTCACCTTTTCTGTACAGAAGAGTCTCAGCTTAATTTAGTCGCTTTTGTTTATTTTGGCTTTTGCCTGTAATCTTGGTGACTTTTCTGACAATGCCTATATCTTGGGGAAGGCTTCCTGTGTTTTCCTCTAATGGTTTGAGGAATTCTGGGTGCAAACTTAGGTCCTCAATTTAGAGCTGATGTTTGTTTCAGGTGATAGGTGCAATTCTTGTTTCTTACCTATGCAGGCTGTTAGCCAATTGTCCCAACAGCATTTGTTAAATACGTCAGGCTTTTTCCCTGGATTATATTTTGTTCCCTTGTCAAAGATGAGTTGGCTGTGCATGTGTGGGCTCCCTTCTAGGTTTTCTATTCTATTCATTGGTCTTTCTGTGCAAGCACCAGACTTTGACTGCAACTACCCTGTGTGTCTTCAGGTCTAGAATTAGGATTCCTGCAGGATCATTCTTTATTGTGTAAGATAGCTTTGGCTATATGTAGTGCTTCTTGTTACCAGATTAATTTTTGTACCTTTTCTATTTTTGAGATGAATGTTGTTGGAATTTTGACTGAGATCACATTGAACATACAGATATTACTTATGGTAATATGAACATTTTGATTATGTTGATCTGATCTAGGATCATAAGTTTCACCATCTTTTAATGCCTTGTTCTATGTCTTTGTGTAATGTTTTACAATTCTCATTATAGAGGTCTTCCATTTCTTTGGTTAGGTTAATTCCAAGGCATTTGAGAATCCTAATATCACTTGCAAGGACTTCCAATGCTGTATTAAATAGTAGTGGTGAAAATGCACATCCTTGTCTAGTTCCATTTCTTAGTGAAAAAGCTCCCAGTCTTTCCCGCATTTAGTTTGATCCCGGCATTGGGTTATTCATACAGTGCTCTTTGTTTTAGAATGCTCTTTCTATTCCTATCGTGCTTAAGGTTTCTAGCATAAAGTGGAGCTGGATTTTTATCTCATGCTTCCTCTACTTCTGCTGATGATCATATTTTTTTCAACGGAATAAAAGCATTCATCTGTGAGCCACATTTATTAATTTCAAATGTTAAACTATTCCTGCATGCCAAGGGTAATCCCACCTGGTCCAAGTGAATGATCAGCCTGATGTACCATTGGATGCTGATGGCTAGTATTCTGTTGAGGATCTTTCCATCTATGTTCATCAGGGATACTGATTTGTAGTTCTGTTGGATTTGTCTCTTTCTGGGTTTGGTATTAAGGTGATATTGGCTTCATCGAAAGTGTTTGGAATGATTTCCCCCTTGCTATTGTTAGGAACAGCCTGTTGACTAATCGGGTAAGCTCTTCTTGAAATACTTGGTAGAATTCAGCAGGAAAGCCATCTGGTCCAGGGCTATTCTTGCTTGGAAAGCATTTAATTAATGATTCAGTCTCAGTGCTTGATACATTTCTATTTAGATTAATTGACTCATGATTAGAGTTTGGTACATTATGTGTCTAAAAATCTATTCTAGGTCTTCTGATTTGTTGACATTTGCTTGTAACAGTTTCTAATTCTATGTATGTCTGAGTTATCTGCTGAACAGACACTTTTCCAAAGAACAAATTCAAGTGGCTATTAGACATGTGAAAAAAATGCTCAGGCTCCCTAGCTGTCAGGAAAATACAATTATAAAAACCACATCAATATTTCCCCTAACTGCAGTGAGACTGGCCTACATTCAGAACTCTACAAACAATACCTGCCGGCATGGATTTGAGGAGAAAGTTACCCTCCTTCACTGTTGGTGGTAGTATAGAGTAGTAAAACCTATGGAAGTCAATATGCAGAGTGCTAAGAGAACTGAAAATTGACCTACTGTATGACCCAGCTATCCCACTTATTTGAATATAAACAAAGGAAGTGAAATCTGCGTATGAGAAAGGGATCTATAATTCTATATTTACAGCAGCATAATCTACAAAAGTGAAGACATGGAACAAAATTTAGATGCCTGTCAAAAGAGTAGATAAAGAAGCAGTGGTATATCTACTCCATGGAATATTACTTAGCCATTAAAAAGAATGAAATTCTACCATGTGCAACTGAATGGTCCCAACTAAAGTCCATTATGCTCAGTGAAATAAGTCCATCCCAAATGGACAAATATTATATATTCTCTCTATCATAGAACTTCATGCAAATACAAATCAATAGCCCTTTCAATTCTATTTATGCTACATCTCAAAGAGGTTGAGTTTTTTTTCATTCATTCAATTTTTTTTCTGATTTCCTCACTGACTCACAGTTCGCACCGTAACATTTGCTTCAAGAAGATGTTTTTCATTTCTTCATCAACACATTGATCATTCAGTAGCATGCTATTTAACTTCATGTTTTCTACTTTTAATTGTTCTTGGTAACCTTGTTTTCTTTCATTTAAAGGGATATATAGTAACTGGTAATTAGGTATAATCATATCCAAATGTGAAAATACAATGCAGTATGCATCTGTACTTTCAAATCAAAGATAGACTCCCAGTGCAACTGTTAAATGTATCTTGCACAATAGGATGATGGTCTTTCTGGCATAGTCTAAACATGTCAGGATACACTTAAATAGCAGAATGATGGACTAATGAGTATTTATTAGTCTATTATTGTAATGATGTAGGAGAAATCCAGGGGATATGGAAATCCCAGAGCCTATGAAGTTGTACTACATAATAAAATAGTAATTTTAAAAAATTGCTTAACTATGGACATATGCTCTTGTCCTTTAAAAAGATGGCACCACGAAAACAGCCAAGTCCAGAAGGGTAAAGCCATAGTACCCAAGGAAACAGCCAGCAGCCATATTATTCTCATGCTTCATATCTATCATAGTCTAACTACGTACAGTTCAAAATTGCTGTGTGTGGGGGGCGGGAGTAGGGTGCTGCAGTAGCCTAGTAAAGTCCTTGCCTTGCAAGCCCAGGATCCCATATGGGTGCTGGTTCTAATCCTGCTGCCCTGCTTCCCATCCAGCTCCCTGCTTGTGAAGTGGGAAAACAGTTGAGAATGCTTCAAAGCCTTGGGACCCTGAACCCAACTGGGAGACCTGGAAGAGGCTTTGGGGACCTGGCTTCAGGTTGGCGTAGCTCCAGCTATTGTGGCCGCTTGGGGAGTGAATCAACAGATGGAAAATCTTCCTGTTTCTCGTCTTCTCTGAATGTCTGACTTTCTAATGAAAAATTTTAAATCTTAAATTGCTGGGGACAAGACCATGACTCCTTTCCTTTTTTTTTTCTCCATTTGGAATGGATAGGTTTGTAACTGCCTTCCTTAGACATTCACCAATATTGCATGTGGGATTATATTAATATTTCTTTGAGATTCAGAGGTTCATAGGTAGATTTTTTTTTGTACCAGAACTGATTATACCAGGATAATTAAATTATGTGTTTTGTGACTTCCAATCTTTATGAATATTTGACTTTGGACTTTAGGTGGTACTTCCGTGGGTTGAAACTTTGCATTACCTTAAAGTAAGATGAATGTTTTCTCTAATGAGATTTACATGAATCGTTGGCGGTTTGGGGTAAGATAGTGTTAGACTGAATGATAGCCCTGCAGAGTCCCTAATTCCTGTAATCTGTGCATGTGTTACTTTACGTGGTGAGACAAATTGTCAAGAAGCCAACATGTAAGATTTCTTGATGAAAGCTTTTCTAGGTGGGCATGATTAAGTCATAAGGGTCCTTATAAAATGGAGAAAGGAAAATCAGACTTATTCATAGCAGATGAGAAAAAAAGAGGTTGAAGTAATACAAGGAAAACACTTGAGCCAAAAAAAAAATGGAGATGGGGCTGAAAGCTAATGAAGTCAAGGGAAAAGGTTCTTCTCTGAAGTGGCCAGAATTAATATAGCCTCGTGAACATCTTGACTTTAGAATTTGACCTTGGGAACTTTAAGACAATAAATTTGTCCAGTATTAATTCACATAGTTTCTAGAAATTTGTTTCAATGACAATAGGAAGATAATGAAGATTTTAATGCATTTTGTGGCATTTTTGAGTGATTAGAGGGAAGAAATACGTTGACCTTCCTATAATTGGAATGCAGTGATACTGTAACTTAATAATAGTAAAATATTGGGATCAGTGTTGTACTGCAGCATGTTAAGCTGTCACCTGAGATGCCTTAACACTGTTACAAGAGTACTGCATTTATGTCCCAGCTACTATGTTTTTTTTTTCTTTTTTCTATCTTCCTGCTACTGTATGTGGGGAAAACAATGGGTGATCGCTCAAGTTCTTGAACCCCTGCAGTCCATGTGGGAGACCCAGGTGGAGTTCCTGGCTCATGGCTTCAATCTGGCCTACCTCTGGGTTTTTCCTGAGCATTTGGAGTGTGAATCGGCAGATAGAGGAAATATCTCTTCCTTCCTCAACTCCCTTTCTATGTCATGTCATCTTTCAAGTAAATAAGTAGATATGTAAAAACAACCCCCAAATTGAAATATTTTCTTTTAATTAAATCCATTTTTTTAAATGCTGGGCATCATCTCCCAGATTCTATAAAAGCTTTATTATTATTATTATTCTAGCATGTAGCAGCCTACTTTGTAGAACTGATATAATATTTACTGATTTACTACTTCATACTAATCATTAGTGTTCATCAGCATTTTCATTGTGATCATGAAACACCAGAAGCAGCTTGCTTCATAAAGACAAAAGGTTTGTTTGGATTTATGCTTCTGGAAATTCAAAGTCCAAAAAGCACAGGCTTTCATGAGGCTCATGCTTTCTTGAATCAGACCGTGGTAGATACCTATGTCTGAGTGTGTGAGTACTTTGTCTTACAAAGGCATGGTTATTTATTGAGGGAGCTCCACTCTAATGACTTCATCTGATCTTATTTCATACAAATCCCTTCTCTTTTTTTTCCCCCGAAGATTTATTTGTTTTATTGGAAAGACAGATTTACAGAGAGACATACACAGAAAGATCTTTCATTTGTTTGTTCACTCAGCAAATGGCCACAATGGCTGAACCTGAGCCTATCCAAAGCCAGGAGGCAGAAGCATCTTCTGGGTGCCTCATGCAGGTGTACGGTCCAAAAGCTTTGAATCCTCCTCCACTGCTTTCCCAGGCTGTAAGCAGGGAGCTAAAACAGAAGTGGGACAACTCAAACAGAAATTCGTGCCTTACGAGGATCTGGTGCTTACAGGGGAGGATTAGCTAACTGAGCCATTGTGCCAGGACCATGGTTGGATTTGGTTTCCAGCTTCTTAACTACTGTTGACACCATTCATGGGTTAAACCCTTTCACAAGTTTGTGGAGAAACATTCAAACCATGGCAACCATGTATCAGTATAGTATTAACTTGGTTTCTAAAGAAATCTTATATTGTTCCTTTTAAGTATTAACCTGTCTTAAATGTATTGAGTGCTGTTAATCCCAAATGTTGACAGGAAAGTTTCAAAATTGAATTGAATATACAAATGCTGCCCTCAGATACCTACATTATGCCCACTTTTCTAAGTTCCATAATTTCCTAGTATCTACCACTAACTTTTCAGCTCTGTAAAGGAAGATCATTTTAAAAGTATCTGACATATTTCATAGAGCGTTAGAAGCTTAGTGAAAGTTTCCTCAGAGGAAAGGCAAAGGAAGAAAAAAGATGGTAACCTTTACTATCTTAGGACAGTATAAAATCTGTCCTTAAGTAATCTAAACACGATTTTGATAGTATCTTGATAAGTCTGTTAAAATGACTTAGTACTCTTTTTGGACAACTAAGCATTCACAAAATTAGCTTAAAACCCAATGTGTAATTAAATTGAATTGAATCTCATTGTTTCTTTATCTGTTATTAAAAGAAAAATCTGCAACCATTTTGTTATTGCAGTTTAGAAATCTTGATTTGACTTTTGGTATAGGATATATTTAAAGTCATATTAACTAAGATATGTGTTATATTTCCTCCCTTAACCTTTGATAGGCAATGAATGTCTATAACTAATGAAGTTAATGGTTTTAGCTCCTTTGCCATAGAATCTTTCAGAAAACGTCTTTTACTTATCCAATAAGGTGAAAAAAATTCTTTAATTTTCACTACATACCTTTCATTCCCATAGAAACAGTTCAGTAAAAAGTTTGAAATGCTACATACTATTTAATCTTATATCCCTATAAATACTGCCAGAAGATGTGACATACCTATTCAAATGTAAAGTATCATGAGAATTAAGCAAAGGAATACATTAAATTAAAACTCATTGTTGCCCATCACTGTTGACACTCCTGGCCTAAAAGGAACTTCAATGAAAAGCTCAAGTTATATCTTAAATAACGGATACTTTCAATAGAGAGTACTGACCTTATTAGTGAGGCTGGATATTGTACTGCTCTCTTGTATTAAAAATCCATGTAGAAAGACTTCATAATTTGAATTTAGCTTTTAATTTTAAGAGTTACCAATTCAAAATTACATATGTTCATCTAGTCTTATCTGAACTCCAGTAACTCTGGATGAATCCTAAAGAAAATAGATCATGAGCCTAGCGCCGTGGCCTAACCACTAAAGTCCTCTCATTGAACACACCAGGATCCCATATGGGCGCCGGTTCTAATCCAGGCAGCCCCACTTCCCATCCAGCTCCCTGCTTGTGGCCTGGGAAAGCAGTCGAGGACGGCCCAAAGTCCTGGGTTCCTGCACCAGTGTGGGAGACCTGGAAGAGTTCCTGGCTCCTGGCTTCAGATTGGCACAGCTCTGGCTATTGCAGTCACTTGGGTGTGAATCAATGGACGAGAGATCTTCCTCTGTCTCTCCTCCTCTATATATGCATCTGACTTTGTAATTAAAAAAGAAAATAGATTATTTCCCTTGCATTATAATGTAAAGTTCCCAATCAGAAACATGTCTAATAAATAACATCACTTGGCTTTCAACCAAATCCATATAGTATTGACCAGTATAATCTATTAAAGCCCCCAAATTTGGCATTCAAATAAATTTGAATGCCCTCATTGTAATACTAAAAATCTGGATAGGCATCATAATACTGAATATTGCTGATAATCATATAAAAATTTTTCATGTATTAATTGTATTTCATTTAAACCTGCAGAACACTGAAGCGATTGCTTCAATGGCTTTAAGCCTATGTTTTCATTGAATGTTACATACTGTTTCTAGGAATAACCTCCACAAATCTGCCTGACTGTTCCATAACAGGGGACTTTCTGGATAACTTAGCCTCAGAATGTGGACTATAATGGACTGGAGTTGTGGCACAGCTAGTTAAGACCCTGCCTGTGATGCCTGGATTCCATATGAGGGCCAGTTCGAGCTGAACAGGGGAAGCAGTGAACACTTGCCCAGGTCCTTAGACCCTTCTCACCCATGCAGGAGACCTAGATGGTGTCCCAGGCTTTCAGGTTTGGTCTGATTTCACCTCTGTGATTGTGGTCATTTGGTTAATGAGCCAGCAGTTGGAAGACACCTATCACTCCCTCTTTCTCTTTCTCTTTTTTTACTCTCACTAATTCTCTCTCTTCCTTTAAAATGATTAAGTATATCAGTAAAAATGTTCTTACTGTGTGGAAGGCCTACATTATACTCATCCAAGTTCTAGTAGTACTTTTAACTGTTTCCTTATGTACCAGTCTTTTTAGAATGCAAACTCCCTGAGCCCAGGAGTCAGGTCTTATTAAGTTGTCGATCACTGTTTAGCAGAGTTCAGTAAGACAATATTAATAAATCCAGCCTTGAAAGAAACAAACTTTGTCAGAATATATATATATTTCCTTGTATTTAATATGTATTGAATGATTCTAAATAAACTAGAAATATTTTAATGTATAGCACATGCTAAATTTTTAAAATATTCAAGTAGATGCTGTCACTCACAAATTGTATATGTGACTTTTCTGGGAAAATAATGTATGACTTGCTTTATAACAGCTCAAGGATTAAATGATATTGCTAGGAGATTAAGTAGATAGTCATGTACTTGCATTGCTTGAGGATATTTTTTTAAATAGTTTTTATTAATCAGATATTTGACTCTTCTCAAGGACAAGGCAGTAGGACTTACAAGAGAGGTCATTTGACTGACTGGATCTGATGGTCATTGAGACCCTGTTGCTCTGACTTCACTGTGTGACCTGGTCATCAAACATCACTTTGTTTGTCAGTGCAGCTCCAAAACTTTATAAAATAGTCCCTTACTAGAAAGCTTTCCCCTACTGAACTTTTCTGAGGTGCAAGTATCTTCAATATAAAGATAATTATAAAGAAAATGGTGTAAGACTATATCAGAAGCAAAAATTGCATAAATGAATGGTTAAATCTTTGACACGAAGAATTTTAAGGATATTGACTCACCTGTTTTTCTAAAATGAATTATTCTTGACAGGAGCAAGCATCAGAAATTACTCAAAGTTGCAAGCTGCTGTAATCACTATCAAGCCAAACTAATTCTCAAAATCCAGCAGATTAGGCAAGGAGCTCTAATGACTAAGGGTACTACAGTGTAGTATCATGGCTATATGAAAGAAGGTTTATGGACACTGACTATGCTGAGGTCAGCCAAGTGACAGATCAGTTAGCACAGTCAAACTTAAGATCTTGTATTTAAGTCTAGTAGAGTTCCTCTAACACATTATTTTATTCATCTTCTAGCATCTATGGAATAACACCCATAACAATACTTCTCCTGTCATTCACAAAAAGTAGAGCTGACACTACATGATTTTACTCAGATTGATAGATTTTATGACTACCATTTAATCCATTTGGATGATAGTTTTTATCCTATGATAATTATAAAAGGATGGAAATAGCCAGGGCAAGTAGAAGTGAGATCTGGGTTATTCACTCTCAGTAAAAACTTCTGATTTGATTGGACTGATTCAACTGAGTTCTTAACTCACGTCCTAGGATTGAAACAGTGTAATATTAGGTGTTCCTCTTAGATGCTATGCTCTAGCATCTACCCTGCATTTGTACCTTTGATTTCACTGATCTAGCTCACTTTATTTCTACTAAGAAAGTAACTCATACCCCTTTTCTGATACCAAAGATTACTTTCCTGATTAACTACCTTCGTTTTGAACAACCATTGAAATCAATCCTGTTCTCTGGTGAGATTCAGTCAAAAAGGCATGTGGGGAATATTAGACACTTTCTAAAATCACTACAAGTTAGCATTTATTGCTTTTTAGATCTCTCACTTTTGCAAGTTTTTCAGCTCAACTCTGCTTTATTCTGGATGCTTTATTGGTACTTTCAGAAATGTTTTGTAATAAAGTGATTTGCACTCACATTCACTAAACTTTTAGTTGATATAAGATGTATCTTTTAAAATGATTTTATTTTCATTTGCAAGGCATTTAAAATTTTTTTTTTGACAGAAGGAGAGACAGAGAGAGGTCTTCCATCCTCTGGTTCACTGCAAAAATGGCTGTAATGGCCATAGCTGAGCTGATCCAAAGCCAACTTCGAGGATCTCCTTCCAGGTCTCACCTGTGAGTGCAAGGCCAAAGAACTTCAGCGATCCTCTGCAGCTTTCTCAGGCCATAAGCAGGGAGCTAGATCAGAAGTAGAGCAGCTGAGACATGAACTGAAGCTGCAAGCGATGCTGGTACCACAGCCTGAGGCTTAGCCTACCATACTATGGCACTGGCTCCAGGATATCTTTTATTTTCTTAGATTTTTTTTTGTATAGGCAGATATAAAGGGAGAGAAGGGGAGACAGAGTGATTCAG
The DNA here is from genome assembly GCF_017591425.1 of Ochotona curzoniae. Classification (NCBI taxonomy): domain Eukaryota; kingdom Metazoa; phylum Chordata; class Mammalia; order Lagomorpha; family Ochotonidae; genus Ochotona; species Ochotona curzoniae. The sequence continues at coordinate 4,944,358 of NW_024467087.1, forward strand.
ATCTTGCATCTGCTGGCTCACTGCCCAAATGATTCAAATTCTTGGAGCTGAGCTGGTCCTAAGCCAGGAGCATGTAGTTTCTTCTGACACTTAACACATAGATTCAGGATCCTATAAACTTGAATCTTCCCCCACTGCTTTGCAATGTGCATTAGCAGGGAGCTGGATAGCAAGTGGAGCATTTGTGATTTGAACCTGTACCTATATGTGACGCAGGCAACTGCAGGCAGAGGCTTAAATTATTATTGCACAGTGCTAGCCATAGTGTAAGATATCTTTCTTATTATTTTGATACAGTTCCATAAACCTGGGATTTCCCCTACTCTTTCACCTAATTGCCTCCCCCATTGACGTCTCCCATAGTTCCTCAAACAGTCAAAAGTCCATCATTGTGGGCATGGAAAATACCAAAAAGTCCAGCATCCCATTGTTATGACACACCCAACAGTTTCTCTGGGAATCCATCCTTGATCTGGAAATAGAGATGCACACTGCACTGTATCCTCACATCTGGACATGTCAATCTCCACTGCATAGTTGCTGCATATCACCTTAAATGAAAAGCCACAAAACAAAATCAACAGGAAGAAAAAGGAAAAAAAAATTATGATTCCATGAAGTTAAATAACATTCTACTGAATACTAAGGTGTCACTGAAGAAATGAAAAAGAAAATCAAGAGCCTTCTTAAAGAGAATGTTGCTACTGTATGATCTATGAATTAGTGAACAATTCAATGAGAAAAACATGTTTTGAAGAAATGAAACTAAACAAAAACATCAAAATCCATGAGATAGTTTTTGTTGGTCTTTGTTGGTGAGATGTATCTCCTATAGGCATCAAATAGATTTTTTTTTGTTAGTCCAGTCTATTCATTCATGCTGCTTGGTTGGAGTTTAAGCCATTTACATTCGGGGTTAATATAAATGGTGGTAATTTACTCCTGTAATTTAACAATGGACTGTCCATTGATTTAGTCTTCTGTTACTATTTTACTGGGATGTTCTTTGCATTTGCCTTTGGTTTTGGTAGGTGCTATTCCTCTTCTCTGTCAAGAAAACATCTTGAAGTATCATTTGTAGGGCAGGTTTGGAAAAGACCTATTCTTTTAACTTTTCTTCACTGTGGGAGAATCTTATTTCATTTTCAAAGACAAAGGAAAGCTTTACTGGGTACATTATCCTGGACTGACAGTTCCACCTCCCCCCGCCCCTCTGCTTTTAGAATCTGGAATATCACTCAATTCTCTGCTTGCCTGTAGAGTTTCCTGTGAGAGGTCTCCTGTGAGTTTAATTGGCCTTCCTTTATAGGTCAGTTGAGCTTTTTTCACGAACACCTTTAAGAATCTTTTCCTTATAGTTGGTTGAAGACAGCTTGATTATCATGTGTCTTGGTGAAGATCACTGTTATTCAATCCTGTTGGACGTTCTGTGCCCCTCTTGGATATTGTTTCCCAATTCTTTCTTCAGATAATGATATAATAAAGGAAAATGTCCCTTAAGTACATTTTTAAACTCAGCTAGTCTTTCTGCATCTTCTGGGATTCCCATAACTCTTATATTTGGCCTTTTAATAGTGTCTTTAAATTCTTGAACACTTTTTAATAGCTTGACAGAGGTCTGCTTTCAGCTTTTTGATTGTTTCCCCATTGTGGAAAGAAATATCTTCCAATTCTTTGATCCTTTCTTCTACCTCATTCATTCTATTACTGAGACTTTCCACTAAATTTTTAATTTGCTCTATTGAGTCCTTAATTTCTAGTAATTTTGCTAATTTTTTTTTTGCAATGTTGCTACTCCCTGTGTGATATAATTCTTAAATTCTGGTGTTTACTTACAATGTGTTTTCAGAATTCTGTATTCCCCATTTTCTCAATGTATTCCTCAGTTTACTCTGAGATTGGCAAAACCTTGTTTTTCCTTTGCAGAGGAGTCTTCAGTAATAATCATTGTGCCTCTGTCCCTTTTGCTCTTGGTCATTGTACTTCTGGGTGGCAGACTCTTCTTTAGGGCAGATTTCTAAGTTATGTCACCCACAGGTCTACAGTTAAATTTTACTTACTGTGGTTGGTGCAGGGTTCTTTGTTTGCAGTCACTTGTGCCACTCCCTCCAGCGAGTTTCAGATCTGGGCTTTTATGTCTAACTTCACCATGGAATCTGGAGCCCCAGTTCCTGGCTCCAAACTCTCCACCTTCTGTAACTCAATGTTGGGCGGCAACATTAGCTCTATAGCCTTTCTCCGACTTCTGGTTTGAGCAATGCTCTGAGATCAGTGAGTTTGTTCCCTGCTCAGTACATAACACTGCTCATCATTGTCCCTGCAGTCTCAAATCCTTTGTCACACTGTATAAAATGCCACCTAATGTGCCACTTGTGGAGTTCTTGGCAGTTAGGTCTTGGGGCTAACATGGACCTATTTTGGGTGGAACCTGGTTGCTGGTGGAGTTCAGATCGCTGGTTGCTGAATGCTGTTGCATCACACCACTGTCTCTGCTGCTTTCCTGTGTTCAACAGCGTTCAGGTGCTACTTTGCCATCAGTCTTTACTCTCATATTTTCTTGAATGTATCCTCTCTGCTTCATGCTGGCTAATGATTCTCTATTTAAACAATACCCTATTCTTCCATCTTGATTTTCTGTGCATATTTTTTGTATCTCACTTTCTTTGCTCTTATCAGACATTAGATTATTTACATATCAAGGTTGACTTTTCAAGCATTATTTAGAAAAACAAGTTGGCTCTAAATATTACTACTGTAAAATACTTAAAATGATATGCTTTTATTGAGAAAATGTCAAGTTTATGAAGTTTAAAAAATGTATTCCTTACGTAGACTAAAATTGAATTAAATAGAAAATTACATTAATTGGGGGAACTGTGCCATTACATTATTCTAGGAATATTTCAATTCCAAAAAATGAGTCACAAAATACAGAGCAAAATGTGATTAACTTCAGGCACATTTTAACACCATGTGCATTTATGCTAAAGGGCAAGTCATTTTTACATCAAATGGCAACTCTAGCTGGCGAAATGGACTCTAGCTACTAAAGAACATTTAGTAAGAAGAAAAAGTACAGAAACAGATTTGCCAGTCAGTCCTCCCTTTGTATGTCTTTTAAATCTTTTGAATAAAAGAAATAGAGAATTCAAAGCTATTTTTTATCTAAGTTTTTGAATTAAAATTGAATATCTTATCCAGGAAGAAAAATGTTCTGATATAATTAGATTTTATTTTATTACTAGACGCAGGGAGCATATTTTGTTGATCTTATAGACCAATTAACATAGCTCAATACATATTGGTTCAATGAAGTAATTCTCCTGCTTTTTCATGTGATTTTATTTTAACTTGGAAAGTCCATTAGAATTTTATTCGCTCCCTCTGAAATTTTTGTGGAATTAATCTATTCACTGATCAACCATACACGTAGTTGAGCCTGTGTGTTATTATATGACAAGCACACTTCTTAGGCTGACATGCATGTGAATAAAATATAGGATTTCTCAAATACACAAGCTAATGGAGAAGGCATATCAATAAATTGTGAAAATATAACACAGAAAACTGTTCATATGTAGTCAACATAACCTGTTTCATTAACTCAGTAAATCAATCATGTCTCATAGGAATGTACCTCCTGGGCCTGGTGTGGTAGCCTAGCAGTTAAGTACTCACCTTGCACATGCCAGGATCCTATGTGACCACCAGTTCTAATCCCAGCAGCCCCACTTCCAATACATCTCTCTGTTTGTGGCCTGGGATGGCTGTCAAGAACGGCCCAAAGCCTTGGGACCCTATACGCACATGGGAGAACCTGAAGAGGCTTCTGACTCCTGGCTTTGGATCAGCTCAGCTCTGGCCATTGCAGCCACTTGAGGAGTAAATCAGAGGACAGAAAATCTTCTCTGTATCTCTCCCCAACATGTGTCTGACTTTCCAATAAAATAATAAATCCAAAAAAATGTACCTTATGCTAGGAGAAATTGTATAGCTTTCCTTTAATATCTGCTAATCTGTACACCTTTATTTTAGTATCTAAGAGTTCAGTGGTCATTATTGAGTCTATAAAAATCACTTTTCCTTGCAAGTATTAGGAATCTAAAAATGTAAGAAATGGCATTTTAGATGTATCAAGATTTCAGTCTTTGTTGACCAAAGGGACCTGGATTTCTGCAACATGTTTAGGTTTGAAAGTCTTCGTGTTTTTATTCATACTTACAGGCTCAAATTTTACCTCTGGAATTCCTCCCACACCCCGTCTTGCTCCATTTATCCTATGAGCAATGGTCATTGGCTTATATGACATGTACTCTCATAGTGATACCTAATTTGTACTTGTCCTGTGACTGCCCTGTGCTAGAGGCTGTCGTGGCTGTTTGCGACAACAGGATAGTTGGTAGACCATGTGCAAGGAAATCCCAGCTAAAAACATTTTTGAAGATCAATGGTGTCTTGCTTTCCATGACTTTTCTTAAGCCACACTGCCAGATTTCTGCATTAGGGGATGATGCTGAAACCCTTCATGGGCTTTTAATGATTATTTGCAAAAAACATGCTATTGAGTTGAGCCTTAAGTGAGGGTTATCGAATAGTGGTGAGTGAAGGTTGAGACTGGAAACATGCTGTCCTGTTCATAGCCACATTCCTGGGGTTCGGCAGGTGATTTGGCTTCCTGGGTGAGCATGTTTTGGGATAATTGTTTCTTCTGTAGAAAGGGATAAGGTTTGCAGTCCCAGTGTGTTAAACATAGTTACTTTTGCCAATGACAAGAGATCGAGGAAATACTTAAACAATCTGTACATACTAAAAATTCTTGTGTGGTTTAATTAAAAAGGGGGGTCTTGACATCTTTTCTTTTCACTGAATATTTGTAAATACCAGCTCAATCAATGATATATTCCATATAATATTGAGCCTCAAGAGAACAGAGTTATACCACTTATTGCTTACATATAAATTTAATACTGCTTAGTAAGTCAACTTTACCATTAAATAATTTTTGTTCTTCAAAAAGAATTAGGATACAGGGAGAGGCCACTTCCAACCCCAGATAAGGTACCTTTCCCCTAATTAAGCCCTTTATTACTATGTTATAATCTAAAGGTGTTACAGTAACATCTCCAATAAAATGCACCCACAGATGACTTGTCTCCATCTGTAAATATAGAACAATCTTATTTGTATTTTTAATATTTTCATTCATAGTATATGCGATCTTACTCTGTAAGAGTACAGAAATGAGTCTGGAACTAGTAGGAAGTACCTTGCACTTTAAGGAATTTTACCCAGCATGTTATGGCACTTCATCTAACCACTTTGTATTGAATATCTATTGTTTCCTAAGTGCTAGAGACAAATGAGGGAAATATGAGACCCCAGCTCTTGTAGAATACATATTCTATGTTTGGATGCATAGACTGTGATCAAATACCTGTATGACAGAAGATTAAGACAAAACAAACCAAAAAGGTAGTGTAAAGGAACTGAAAGAAAATGAGGTATAAAAAAGATGTCAAAATTTCAATATGGCATTCATGGAAGACCTCTCCGTAAGATAAGCTGCAGGTCAAAATCTAAAATTCAGAGTAAAACATGAAGGCATTTGTGCTAAGAGCATTCCATATAGGGAAGCGTAAAATAGAAGATTCATTTTGAGTTAGGACAATCAGCCAGATACTGGTAGTATAGGGGTGGAGGGGTTAGTAACAATTTAGAAGGCTGCACGAAATTAGTTTTCTACAGGTACTATAGCAAATTGCTGCAGTTTCAGTGACTTAAAACAACTAAAATTTATCTTTCAGTTATTTTTTATGGAAAATCAAATATACAAAAAGGAGGAGAGACAAAGGATGATCTTCCGTCCGATGATTCATTCTTCAAGTAGCCACAACAGCTGGGACCGAGATGATCTGAAGCCAGGAGTCAGGAGCTCTTCCAGGTCTCCCACATGGGTGCAGGGTCCCAAGGTTTTGGGCCATCCTCGACTGCTTTTGCAAGCCACAAGTAAGAAGCTGGATGGGAAGCAGGTCCACCAGATTTGGAACTGGCACCCATATGGGAGCCTGGACTTGCAATGCGAGAATTTTAACTGCCAAGTTACCATACTGGGTTCTATCTTTGACTTCTATGGAGCTGAAGCTGAAAATGAGTCTAATGGAATGAAAATCAAGTTGCCTCCAGAGCGTATTCCATTGTGCAAACTTTCAGAAAGAATATCATTCTTTATCTTTTCTAGCTTCTAGGATCTGACACGAAGTAAACTTTCTCCAGTTTATAAGCTACCAGTGTTATAACTTTGTGTCTGTTTTCTAGTGGGATCTGCTGTTCTCTTCCACCTACCAATTTCACATTGAAAGGACATTTTAAATTTCTAAGGTACCAGTTGGAAACTATAATGCAATTTTTCTACTGTCATGTCAAGTGACATGTAACCCTAATTCGCAAATGTAATTGCCCTTTTCTCTGAACTATAACTTATTTTTTCATACCAGGGATTATGAGGTGGACATTTGAGAAACACACACATACACACATTTCACACTCAGACTCTCAGCAAACATATGAGCTCAGAAGACTTTCCTAAGCATAAGGATATATATATATCCTTAAAATGTGTATGTTTTTAAAAAGATTTGTTTATATTCATTTGAAAGTTAGATATGCAGAGAGGAGGAGAGACAGAGAGGAAGATCTCCCATCTGATGAGTCACTCCCCAAGTGACTGCAATGTCGGGTGCTGCGCCAATCCGAAATCAGGACCCAGGGGCTTCTTCCAGGTCTCCCAAACGGGTGCAGGGTCCCAAGGCTTTGGGCCATCCTCTCAGCTCTTTTCCCAGGCCACAAGCAGGGAGCTGGATGAGAAGCAGGGCTGCTGGGATTAGAACTGGTACCTCTATGGGATTCCAGTGCGTTCAAGGTGAGGACTTTAGTAACGAGGCTAGTGCTCCGGGCCCTATATATCTTTTAAATGAAAATGTTAGTAATGTCAGTAATCTATACACAAGTTCAAAATTAGAAAAAGTACTGTACCTAATGTGAGAGACATACAATGATATTCTTAGGTTGTTGCTGCTTTACTGCATATCCATAACAGAAAAATGATAGAAGAACATGAATAAGCAATTCTAAAAAGAGATGTAGAAATAATAAACGTAGAGTGATGTTCAATGCCATTCTTGATCAGATTGTTAGATTTAACACATGAACTTATTTTTTAAAATATTTGCATTTTTATTTTCAGAGTTTTTAGTCAGATACACAGATAAGAGAGACAGAAAGGAAGATCTTCTGTCTGCTGGTTCAATCTCCAAGTGATGGCAATGGGCTATAGCTGAGCCAATCTAAAGCTAGAAGCCTCTTCCAGGTCTCCCACGTGGGTACAGAGACCAAATCCCTGGACCATGCTCCACCGCCTTCCTAGGCGACAACAGGGAACTGGATGGGAAGCGGGGCTGATGGGTTAGAACATGCACCCACATGGGATCCTGGGGTGTGCAAGAGGAGGACTTTAACCACTAGGCTAGGGTGCCAGCCCTGTAAACTTAAATTTTAAATTGAAAGTTGATGCTTCTTCAGTATATATCCAAAGCATTGCAAAATGAGCTAAAATTATTTGTTGCTCATCAGAAATTTAAATGTAACTAGTATTTTGTGTTTCACCTATCAACTCTTTGCATAATAAAAAAGTACAAATTAAGACAGAAAAATGCTTTCATTTTTAATATATCAGCAAACATTTTTAGATGTTTAAGTTTCTGCAAGGATAGGCACAAATGGACTTAGTTAAGTAATATAGCTGGAGAAGTGAAAATAATGATACAAGTCATAAGGTACATGAGGAGGACATTTTCATGCTGTTTTATACTGCAAAATATATTGTTCTGTCAAAAGTAATTTTGCTCTGCCTGGGTATTTTGATTTCCCAATTCATTTAGGACAATGACCATTTAAAAAATTTAATTGACATAATCATACATTTTTAGTTGATAAAGTGTGATAAATTCAATAGGTAATGCTCAAGTCAGGGGAATTAACGTATGTCATTAAATATTTTCAAATAAGTTGCTTAAGAATTCTTCAAATCAAAAATATTATTCACAGGCCTGTGCCCTGATCTAGCGCCTAAAGTCCTCTGCTTGACCACTCCGGGATCCCATATGGGCACCAGTTCCAATTCCAGCAGCCCCACTTCCCATTCAGCTCCCTGCTTGTGGTCTAGGAAAGCAGTCAAGGACGGCCCAAAACCTTGGGACCCTGGGTGAGAGACCTGGAAGAGACTCTCGGCTCCTGGCTTTTGGACGGGTTCAGCTCAGGCCATTGTGCTACTTGGGGAGTGAAACATTGGACAGAAGATTCTCCTCTCTGTATATCCGACTTTGCTACAAAATAAATAAATCTTTAAAAAATATTCTGGATAAGTAGGTTGTCTTTATTCAAATTCATAAAATTTATTTCTATTCCCTTCACTTTAGTTACTATAACCATCTGCATGATGTTTAAACAGTTTGGACATACTATATATTTTTGTAGTGATTTTTTTTGTCAGTTGGTCAAACCGGATGTCTTTTAGAATGTCTTTTTTTTTTTTTCCCTGAAGTGACAGGAATTGATTTATAAATGGGTTGCTGAAACTGACCTTGGATTCAACTGCTCTACCCACTTGGGAGTATGCACTGTGGAATGTTAATGGAATATAATTTTAATTACATTTTTCTTATTGAAAAATCAATAGATTCTCATTAACTAAAAAGCACAAGCTGCAGATAAGCAAAAGGAAGCCACAAAAATGACCTCGAGATGAATGCAACTGTCATATACCGTTTTCCTATATTTCTATATAATTACTCATTCATTAAGTTATCTTGTCAGTCATACATCAATATTTATGCGGCAAGAATATTACTGGGTATTTGACAAATGATTAAATAGACAAAACTCCTGCACTAATGGAGCGTAGAAATCTAGAGATGAAAAGATATATTAAAGGATATATATATTGTTTATATATTGCTCCGACCAGCAGAGCTTTAACTTGGACACCAACAGGAGACCAGTGATGGTGGAAGTCTCTCTGAACTCTCCCTTTATCACTCCTTGGATACTCTTCCCCCAAGTCCTTTAGCCAAACAATAGGATGCTGCTGAGCCGGATTAGGCGTTTTTAGCAACAAGCCCAGTTCCTGTTACTACTCAGTTTAAGGAGAGCTAATGAACTCCTTAGCCCACAACAGGTGCCCATTTGTTTTAAAGCAGACTTGAATGTGCCTGTCTTCGGTTGTGGACTCTCAGGTCATCAGCCTTACCCATCATTGGAAATCTCCATAGCATGATGGAGCCTCTTAGGTTGGCCAGTGCCCAGTCCATCACTGGCTGCCATTCAATGTGTTGACTGCTGCAGCTGCACAAACCACACTTGGGGAGACTGGTAGCCCTGTTCCATGGCTAGGAGTGTCTTTAGTAACAATAAGCAGACAGCCATTCCCAGGCTTAGGAAACATATAGTACATATGTCACACACATAAAGGCATATATGATGGGGAACAAGAATCCCTGACCTGGGCCCGGCAGCGTGGCCTAGCAGCTAAAATCTTCGCCTTGAACATGCCAGGATCCCATATGGGCGCTGGTTCTAATCCCGGCAGCTCCACTTCCCATCCAGCTGCCTGTTTGGGTGGTCCTCCACTGCTTTCCCAGGCCACAAAGTCTTGAGACCCTGCACCCTCGTGGGAGACCCGGAAAAAGTTCCTGGTACCCAGCTTCGGATCGGCATAGCATCGGCTGTTGCGCTCACCTGGGGCATCATTCGATGGAAGATCTTCCTCTCTCCTCCTCCTCTCTGTATATCTGACTTTCCACTAAATAAAATCTTAAAAAAAAAAAAAATCCCTGACCATATCCCAGAGTATCTGCTGCTCCTCTGTCAACAAATCAAGCTGCTGTTAGAACATGAGCACGTGTTCATCAGTCGAGTTCTGTTCCATAATTTGGGTTGTGTGTTCTGCGAGTTTGTTCACGGTCTCCACGGTAGCTGTAGGGTGTCCTAGGGTCACTGCTGATGCCACCCAGTACTGGCTACGATGGTCGCCATTATGCCAAAGTCTCTTTTACACTTTATCAGGTCAACAGAGGTTACTCTTTTAGCCCTGACAGGCGCAGGCAGGATTCCGGGCAGCCGCATGACAGCAGCATCACCATAGCCGTTCCAACACGCTGTTAGGGTGCAGCTGACCTCGGTGTAACTCACTTCAGAGGCATTTACTGTATGCTGGAGAGAAACATGGGAATAACAGGTGGACAAGGGCTTAAAATTCAAGGAGCTGAGGTTCACCCATGTGAGCGAGTCCTCGAACCCAGAGGAGTGATTGAACTAAGAATTTCCATAGGGATAATTGCCTCCCTGAGTAAAGGAAAGAGGGCACATGCCAGTGCATGTCCAAACCCCACAAAGTTGCCACACAGAAAAGGTAGGTATTTTTCCAGTGGAAATAATGGGAATGAAAAAAAGCTCAGGCAGAAACTGAGCTATATTTAAAGGGAGGGTGAGGCCCCCAACAGCTGGGGTTGCACACTTGGCAGTCTGGTAGTCAGATTTAAGGAGAAAATGGCGGGAAGTATCCCAACCCCGGTGCCCATAGGAAGACAAAAAGGCCCAGTATACTTGCTCTTACCAATGGTCTCCCAACTCAAATGCCATCACCATGGCCAGTACCCGAGCTTTCACAAGACTCAGCAGCTTGAACTTGCCGGACAAGCCTCTCATGAATCCACTGTGGACCATTTTCCTTTTCTGGGAAAACACAAACCAATCCTCACCCCCATAAGAGGTCAGGATCTGGGCCTTGCCATTGACCAGTCAAGGGATCCTTCCACATCACGTAACCCTTCTGCTTCTGAGACGGATTCCAATGATGATCTACAGTTGACCGTCCTTTAGCATCCAATGTTAGAAAATTTAAGATAAATAATACAAGGTTCAAATGATCTCGAGGAGTGCTATAATCCCCCTTTTTGTTTTAATAAGTTAATCCTTAATAGTACAGTTGGCATGTTCCATAATCCCTTGTCCTTGATTATAAAGAATGCCTGTAATTAGTTGTGTATGTTGGGAGGCAGCAAGATCACAAAACCTACTGCTGGTATAGCAGGGGCCATTACCACTTTTAATAGCTTTGGGAGTTCCCAAGATGGAAAAACATGCATAGCAATGGGCTAGAGTGTGCCTGACTTGTTCCCCTGAGGAAAAGCGAGAATAAATCCAGCGCGAGTGTTGACAATAACATGCACATACTTCAGTGTCGGAAACTCAGGGATGTGTGGTATGCCCATTTGCCAGATATGATTGGGTAACAACCCTTGGGGATTTACACCACAATGGGGGACAGGCAACAATTGAGGGCACACTGAGCATGGCTTCAAGAGGGTTCTGCCTTGTTCCTTGGTCAGACGAAAGTGAAAGAAAGGTGTTGAAATTCAAGTGGAACCTAGCATGTGTCTTTTGAGCTTCCCCAAGGGCCAAAACCACCAACTTGGTGGCAGTATGTGCAGGTGCATTTTACGCCCTTGCTTTGAGGACATAAACGGGGCCTTAGATCTGAGCTACCAGGTTACTTACTCTTATTAGGGACAGTATAAAGTAAAAGCTTTCAAATAATAGCTTTACAAAATAGTTATCCCAAAGACCTACTGCCTGTTATAAATGAAACAGGAGTACAGGCTAACAATAAACATAAATATATTAATGACAACATATTAAATAGCTTATGAGAGACATGAAGACAAATGCAAGTAAAATATCAAAGTTGGGAGAAGGGAAGTTATATTAGATGGTGTCTCTTCCCATATGTGCCCACACTAATTGAGATATTTTCTAGTTAATTCACTCATTTAACAGTACACACTTAAAAATTTTAAAAAAATTAAAAGGGGACTGTGCAATGGCTCAACTCACTAATCCTTCACCTGCAAGCACCAGTTTGTGTCCCAGCTGCCCCATATCAGATCTAGTTTCCTGTTTATGGTGTGGGAAAGCAGCAAAGTATGGCCCAAAGCCTTGGGCCTCTGCACCTGCATGGGAGACCTGAGGGAAACTCCTGCTTGTTTCAGCTCAGCTCAGTTCTGGCCGCTGTGGCCATTTGAGGGAAAACCAACAAGTTGATCTTTCTGTCTATAAATCTGCCTTTCCAAATGAAACAAAAAGTTAAAAAATGGACACACTTAGAGCCTATGTATGCATCTTGGTGTAATTAAGCAAACTTAAGAAGAGATACTGTTTGATTTTGAGAATTTTACTGCTTCAGCTAGAGGGGATTGGAATTCCCCTCAGGGCACATTTAGAAGTCCTTAGATCATTTAGATTTCTCTGAAGATGAGAATTCAAATCCTTGAGTTTATCTTTTCTTCCAGTACCTTTCTAGTGAGAATAGGAAAAAACCAACCAATAACATTATATTGGTTAGTTTTCAAAAAATTACTATTTTGTATACAGAGTCATGTAGTTCCTCTCAGAAATAGCTGATTTGGAGTAAACAAGGCAGAAAGTTTGCATAACTCTATAAGTAGTTTACGCCAAGTTTATTAGTACTATTTTTATTGCTAGAAACTGAGCCACTGGTACTTTAAAACCTAATCAGTTTAGAGACAAATCCAGAAATTCCAGAACAAATTCAGTCATCTCATCCTTAGTACTATGCTTCTGCACAACAGTTCTTGGTACCAGAACCAGTATTAGGTTGTCTACACAAAAAGAACCCACAGCGTATCTGTGCATCTCTGTCTCTTTGACACCGAGATCTCATCTCTCTCTCTCTCTGAAGTATTACAGAGAATAATCCCCTTTACTGAGTTCACTTTTTCAAGTGAAAATCACTCAGAAATATCACCACAGGCACAGGTCAAGAATGTTTAATCTGCATAGCACACTGACCCCTCAGCTTGTCATGTAAAATTATGACCATAGTCCTATAGGATATTTGTAAAGATACTGATTTTGATTTGAAAGACACTTTCTTTTTCTTATAGTGTGAGAGAAAAGCAGAGACAAAGAATCCTTTCATCCACTATTTCACTCCCCAGTTGGCCCCCAAATGGTCAGAGCTAAACTGCTCTAAAGCCAGCAGCTTCTTCCAGATCTCCCATATGGGCGCAACAGCTCAAGAATTTGGGCCATTATCCGCTGCTTCCCAAGGCCATATTCAGAGTGCTGGATTAGAAGTGGAGCAGCCAATACTTACCAGGCAGGGGAGATACCATAATCATGAAGGTGGTCTTCCCAGGCCAAGGCTTATCCATTGTACTTGGGATGTGCTGACTCATGCAGTTTCGCCAAATGCAGGAAACTGGACTGCATAACTTGTGGTAGTGGGGACTATGTTCTCACCCCTGAATAAAGAGGGTAAAAAAGGTAACAAAAAAAAAGTGGAGTAGCCAGGACACAGGCTATATTCATATGTGATTGTGGTGCTTGCAGGCAGAAGATTAGCTTGCTATGCCACCATGCCAGCCCTGTAGGATATTTTTAAAACTTCGTGTTCTAAGTATCAATAGGAAGAAACACTAAGGTTTTAAATAGTTACAGATAGTAACCTTATGTGTATTTTTAAAGTGATTTACTCATTTGCTTTGAGTTCATGGGAAGGACTTGATTGAAAGCAGGGTAAGGAACCATCTCTGGACCTCTTTTTTGAGTAAAAATTTTTGCAAGAATTCAGCTTTGTGACCCATATATGACTGTATGTTTCTTCTCCAATTTATGGGAGCATGACCTATTTAAATCTTTATGTAAACATTAGTAGCTGTCATGCATGTTATTTTCTGGTTGCTGGCATACATACATAATTTCTAGTCATGCTTGTATGGCTTGGAACTTTGCATACCTCCGGACCATTCACCCTGTCTCTGTGGCTTGCTGTCTATAGCAGTATATCTTCAAGTTTCCTCCTCTTTCAAATTTTCTTATTTGCAGTTTAGTTCAGCAGGACTTCAGACTCTGAATGGGTTTCCTTCCTGAGCTGTTCCTTAGAGATTGTTTTCCAAGCCAAAGCTAATACGTCTTTACCTTATTTGCTGACTTGTCAACAAACTCATTTTTGTAATATTGTGAAATGCTTGAAAACACGTGTTTTATATATTTTTCTAATTTATTTTTGATTAAGTGATATGGACAATTCTAGTTGTCCTCACTCTTTGTTACTTGGCAGGTTTTAGAGATAACATTTTGGCTAATGTGTTGAATAGACTGAAGTAGAGAATCGCTGTAGTACAGAGACCAGTTGGGAGTCTCTTATGGGAAATATCAGGTTACAAATGATGATGACTTGGCTTGGAGTGGTGGCCACGGAGCTGCAGAGGACAGACCCCGTGTTGAGTACACTTTGCAGCTACACACAGGACTTCCTTAGAGATGAGTTGAAAGAGACGGAGCAACTAACAACAACAAATGTTCAGCATTTATTCCCCAGTGTCACTCACACTAATTTCCTCAAATGTTTCATTTGAGATTTTAAAAGGTATTAGTATATATATGCATAGTCTTTATTTTCTCAAATGCCTAAATCTATGATTACATACAACAATTTTAATTCAAACTTCTCACAATATAAAAGAATGATTAATTACAATTGACTTGAGGGTTCTGACAAAGTGATATGGGAAATCTCATAGCTAAATTAGTAAAATTATGTTTCATGAATGTGTAATCTTATTCTGGAAGCACTTCTGAATGAACTCTATATAAAGAATTGTAGATGGGAAGAGTAAGCAAAACAAACATATGCATTAGAGTAATTTACATTTTGTAATGAATATAATTTTTATAACTTCAGGAAAAAGTAGTTTTATGCGATAGAAACTCAGGCTTTCTGTGATTAAGTTCATCGTTCAAGATCACATATACTAAATGGCAAAGTCTATATCTCTCCCATAAACTTTCCATATTCTATATTATAAAGTACGTATGTGCTGATGTTTGTGAGTGGCTTTGTGTACACTGTGGATGTTGGCAATCAGTTATAGTTTTCTTGAGTTTTGCAGTAAAATAAAGGTTGGGATTATGATTTATAGCACTCTGACAAAGGTGGAGAGAAAAAGCAGGTCTGCGCTACTACACAGGATCATTTTCTTACATGAAACTCTACAGAATTTTTTAATGTTTTCTGTTTTTCCCAAAACAATAATAGAGCTTTTAGCATATTGAATTTTAATTAGATTTATATTTATTTGACTCAGTATGGAGTATTGGAATTAATCATTTCAACAATGGTACAAATCTGTTTTATATGTACAAATATACATGTGCATCTTCAGGGAGATATTTGTGAATGCCATGAAAATATCATGGACTATTTTGAAGCACAAAATGAAGGATAGAGTAAAAGATGTCAGAGCATAGTGTAAGAAATGAAAGAGAAAAAAAGACCTATTTAATTGCATTCCTATATACATCTCTTTCTAAAGAGTATTCTAGAATACTGATCTTGATGACTCGGTCTAACACAGTCACAAACACGGTATTATGTAAAAAAAATGAATTTTCTGAGAAAATCATTTGAAATTATAACAATCTTGCATTCACAGGCATAGTTTGTTTCCTGTACTTGTATTCAAATTATTGCCATTTGGAATTTTCATATGTGACTAATGAACTAATGATTTAATTTATGTAATGAAAATACTGTCAATCAGGCAGATAGTAATCCATTTTCATATATCTCAGAGAATTCTTAGGTCATTATCAGAGATCAAAGAGTAAAATCATTTTATTGCATCTGGGAAGAAACATGATACACTTTAATCTGTGAGGCAGAGTAGAGTTTGCAGAGAATAAGGCATATTACAAAAATTCTCATTGCAAACTTGAGGCTGTTTTAATAAGTAAAACTCAGTCTTCATTTTACATTATTGTGTGTACATCTGTCTTATAGTTAATAACATGAAGACAGCAAAGTGATCAACAATCTTTGTGTTCTGTACTTAAGCTATTGTAACTGAAATTCTTTGCTTAATTTGTTTCACAACAGTCTAGTACAGAAAGGAAGTCCCACATTTGTTTATTCGGTGACGATAGGCCACTGTACTGTGTAAAGCTGCCAGAAAAGTTTTCAATTTCTGTGTCGATGGACATCTTGTCACTAATTAGTTTGACTGGGATGACTACTTTTGTTGGGTTAATAACGGGTTATTTTGCCTCACTAGCACAATTCCACTGCTGGAGTGATGGCAGTGATTGGTAGTTTTCAGAAAGATTTGGGTAAGCTAATAGCTAATATCTATAACAAACCTATCCCTAAATGAACACACGGACACAAAGTTTTTATTTTTTATTTTGTACTTGTTTAGTCCTGTCTATGCTTTTTGTCAATAATTCTACCAGCTGGCCTGTGGGAGATGTTTACAAAAATGTTTGCATTTCCCGTCTGTCCCCTCCAAACCTTTGTTTTATCACAATAATGAGGAGAACAAATGTTCACATTTACCAAAGGTTTATCATTTGGTAGGAAAACATAAATGCTCAACGGAAATGAGTGTTCATTTGCTGGGATGTATCCAAGTACAAACAGATGTTTAGCTTTTGTGGATTGACTTTTTTGTTTGTTTTTGAGCTTGATGCTACTTAAACACATTTTTTTTTCTCTTTTACAGAGGAACTGATTCCTAGCATCAGCATTCTACTTTATTTGTTACTATTAACTTGGCTTATTCCAAAGGTAGTGCATTTCCTGATGTTTGAGATTTTAAGATCTTAATTGTGTACACTCCCAGAGAAGTAAAACCAGCCCTAAAAATAGCACTTGAATTCTACCCCTTTGCCATTAATGACTTGTGTGATATGAAGAAATCATATTACCTCTTTAGTTCATGATTTCTGATGTATATTGGGGCGGATTATGTAAACCTTGATTCTCTTTCTCTCTCTCTCAATGTGTGTTACTTATGTACAAAATATTGACAGTTCGTAGTTTACTAGAAGTATTTCTAATGGTGGAAAGTGGTGAGCCAGGAGCTGGGGCTATGGAGACCGAGGTGGAAATCTAACATAAGAACACAGAGCTGGAACTTGCTGGAGGGAGTGGCACAAGTGACTGCAAACAAAGAATCCTGTACCAATCACAGTAAGTAAAGTCAAATTGTAGACCTGTGGGTGACAGAGCTTAGAAATCTGCCCTAAGGAGAAAAATCTGGCAACCAGAAGTACAATGACCAAGAAGAAGAGACAGAGGCAAAGTAAATATTACTGAAAACTCTCCTGCAAAGAAAAAAAAAAAAAGGTTTTGCCAATCTCAGAGTTAACAGAGGAAGACATCAATAAAATGGGTGATACAGAATTCAAAACACTAAACAACAAGAAGCATGCAATATAGGAGTTCAAGGAATTTAAGGAATATGTTGCACAAGAAATGAATCAAATGCTAGCTGATGTATCAAAAATTAAGGATAGAGTGGAGCAAATTAAAAGAACATTGGAGAGTCTCCCAAACAGAATAAAAGAGGCAGAAGAAAGAATCTCAGAACTGGAAGCTATTTCCTGTCACCAGTGGGAAACACAAAAACCTGGAAGCAGAAATGGACCAAGCTAAATAAAGTATTCAAGAACGGAAAGACACTATTAAAATGCCAATATAAGATTTATGGGAGTCACAGAAGAGGCAGAAGTTGGGTTAAATATGTCTTTGGTGAACTAATAATGGAAAATTTTCCTAATCTAGAAAAAGAATTGGGCAACAATATCCAGGATGGGCACAGAACTCCCAACAGAGTTGACCTAAAGTAATCTTTACCACAATACATGATAATCAAGCTCTCTTCAATTGAACATAAGGAAAATATACTTATATGTACACTTGAAAAAAATCTGTTGACAGGGCCCAGGGTGATAACCTAGTGGCTAAAGTCCTCACCTTGCATGTGCTTGGATCCAATATGGGCACTGGTTCTAACCCCAGGAACCCTGATTTCAATCCACTTCACTGCTTGTGGACTGGAAAGGGAGTCAAGCATGGCCCAAGATCTTGGGACACTGCTCCCACATGGGAGACCTAGAAGAAGCTCCTGGCCCCTGGCTTCAGATCGGCGCAGCTCCAGCCTTTGTAGCCGTTTGGGGAGCGAATCATCAGATGAAAGATTTTCCTGTCTTTCCTCCTCTCTGTATATCTAACTTTTCAATAAAAAAGATAAAATAAATCTAAACAAACAAAAAAAAGCAATTGATATGTAAGGGAATACCAGTCAAACTCACAGAAGACCTCTTACAGGAAACTCTTCAGTCCAGAAGAGAATGGAGAAAGAAAATTGTCAGTCCAGGTTAACGTACCCAGCAAAGCTTTCCTTTGTCTTTGAAAATTAAATTATTCCACAGTAAAGAAAAGTTAAAAGAATATGCCTCTTCCAAATCTCCTCTACAAAGGATACTTAAAGATGTTCTCTTGACAGAGAAAAGTAGTAGTACTAACCAAAACCAAAGGTAAATGTGAAGAACATCCCAGTAAAATAACAACATAAGACTAAACCAACATACATTCCATTCCTAAAATGACAGGACAAAATTCCCACCCATTCATATTAACCCTGAATGTAAATGGCTTAAACTCATCAATCAAATGTCATAGATTAGTAGACTGGGTTGAAAAACAAAGCCCATCTATTTGTTGCCTACAGGAAACCTCTCTCTCCTACAAAGATCAGCGGAAACTATATCTCATGGATTTTGATTTTTTGTTTTAGTTTCATTTCTTCAAAGCACTTTTTTTCTCATTTAATTTTTCACTGACTCACAGATCATAGAGTAGTATCATTTTCTTTAAGATCACTTCTACAGTGCCATGTTAGTCATTCAGTAGCATGTTATTTAACTTCATGGCATTTTAAATTTCTTTTTTCTTGATTTTGTTTTGTGATTTTTTTTTTTTAATTTAAGAGGATTTGCAGTAACTGTGTAATGGAGACTATCATATCCAGTAGCATGTTCTCTAACTTTATAGTGTTGTAAATTCCTATTTTTCTTCTTGTTGTTTTTGTATTGTGGCTTTTCATTTAAGGGGATGTATAGTAACTGTGTAATTGAAACTATCATATTCAGATGTGAGGATATTATGCTGTGTATATCTCTACTTCCAGATCAGAGGTGGACTCCCAATGAAACTGTTTACTATATCATGACAATAGTATGCTGGACTCTCTGCCATCATCCATGCCTGTAATGATGGTCATATGACTGTTTATGATATAGAGGGGACTTGGAGAGGGTGTAGGGGGAATGCCAGGGCCTGTGGAACTTTATTATTATTATTATTATTATTATTTTACGGTAAAGAAAAACTGCAACAACAACAAAAGAAATATTTCATGAATGAATTAATCTTTAGTCTCTTGATCAATCTAGGCAACAAGTGAATTTGCACACCCTTCAGAGAATTTAAAGAGTTCCATTTAACCAGGTGATGCCTATGGGAATAGGAGGAAGCTGGATGTTACAGATTCTAGAACAAGGCACGGGTAAAAATGTCAGTCTTTCAACAGCCACATCATCTCTGGAAAGTCCGTTAAATTCAATAGGATCTTGAGCAATCCTGACTTCATCTGAAAAGTGGATAGAGTGTAAATATCTGCTACAATGATGTCAGGGTTAAATGAGTTAATACATAGTACATAGTACAAGCTTTTCAAGAGATTGCTGTAACTATTTCATTCTTGTTATTTCATATTCAAAGAAATTAGAAAGCACACAGAGATTTATGAGGTAAAGAAACAGGTTGTAGTGACAAAGAAGAGCAGTTGTGACAGGTCACATTACATTCTCACACAATGAACGGCAGTGACCGTTTCTCCTGACCATATTCGTAATGATTATGTATACTGTTGCTAAAAGATGTAGTTTAAACTAGCGACATTATATTATGGACTTTAGTCATTTTCTAGGATTCCCACAGTAGTTGAAGGTGGAAGCCAGTTGTAGTTACTGAATTTTTAGTTATAAATTAATCTTCTTTTGATGTAAAAAAAAATCAGTGCTATTGATTGAACCTCAGTTATCAAGGGCTTGGGATAGCTAGATAACTAAATTTTTAATGAATATGTACTTAATAATTTATAGTGCATAATTAATGAATATTCAATGTGTTTAATGTTAAACAGGATGCCCGTTTAGTTTTATTATATAATTAACCTGCTCATCACAATAGAAAGTATGCAAGTACTTTATATACCAATAATACCCAGATTAGACTACTTTTTTAAAATCAATCTATTTTAATGTTTAGCCTCTGCAGTTAATAAATGATAAATAAAGTTAACAATGAGTGAGGAGATGTTTTAGATGAATACAATAAATCTGTGGAACTCATAAGAAAATTTTAGTCAATTCTAAAGCATGTTATATTTCTGAATTAGTCTTAATATTTAAAAATCATTTATCTGCAAAGTAGCTTATCACTTCAATAAAATCTCTGGGAACAAAATGGCAGAGATGCAGACCTTTGACACAGCAGCGAAGTTTGTACTCGAGATATCTCTATGCCCTCTCTAATTTCCTTGTTCCAGTCCCTGCTCCTCCACAATTCCTACCTTTCGGGCTGTTAGTGACATCTGATAGTAAGTTGTCAAGAACGTGGATTCCTGTTCCTCTGTAAGAACACATTTAAGCTCCAAGTTCTTGATTTTATCTTTGCTAAGGCCTGGTGGTAATGGGCATATGGGGAGTGAACTAGATAACGGATTGTCTCTCTCTGTATGCTTGTCTGTATTTCTGACATACAGTAAAACAAAACAAGTAATTACCATTATTTTAGTATGTGATAATTGAATTTAAAAGATGATCTGGAAAAAAAAAAACACCTATTAAAAACACCAAGACTCTTTTAAGAAGGAATGATGAGGGGGAACTGAAAAATGTGCTATGAATATGAAAATAATTTAAACAGTGTAGCATTGCTGGTAAAAGTAACAGGTAGATCAAACTGATACTCCAGAAATAGCTTCTTATTTTGTGCCAATTTATTACATTTTATCCTAACAGTCAGAAAAGCTATCCAACAGCTAATATCAAAGCGAT
This sequence comes from Ochotona curzoniae, assembly GCF_017591425.1. Taxonomy (NCBI): domain Eukaryota; kingdom Metazoa; phylum Chordata; class Mammalia; order Lagomorpha; family Ochotonidae; genus Ochotona; species Ochotona curzoniae. The sequence continues at coordinate 4,965,400 of NW_024467087.1, forward strand.
TGAAATTCTACATTTAGAAAATTTTACTTATGAACAATAAAAGTTCTAACGGAAAATAATATTTGTAAATGATTTTTTATTTCCATAAGGGAACACATTTCATGTTTCATATATGAATATATTTCGTATCTATCATCTCTTTCCTTTCTTATTTGTTCCATTAAGTTTTACAATCAGATTCTTTCAGTTTATTATTATTTTTTAACTTAACCTTTTTTTTAAGGCACATTAGATTTAGAGATAGGAGAAACTAAAAGATGTCTGCTGTTTCACTCCCCAAGTGGTGAAAATAAATGCAGGAACCAGAAGCTTCTTCCAGGTCTCCCATGTGGGTGCAGGGTCCCAAGGCTTTGGGCCATCCTCAGCTACTTTCCCAGGTCACAAGCAGGGACCTGGATGGGGCAGCGGGGCTGCCGGAATTAGAACCACCGCCCATAGGGGATCCAGGTGGGTTCAAGGTGAGGACATTAGCCACTAGGCCACAAGGCCGGTGTCTAATTTTTAAAAATAGTTGCAAGGCAGACATTGTATGGTGGATTAAGCTATCACTTGGAATACCTGCATCCCGATATTTGGGAGTTGGTTTGAGTCTCAACTACTCTGCTTCTGCTCCAGGTTTCTGCTAGTGCATGGACAGGGAGACAGTGGGATGACTTTAATACTGGGCCCCTGCCACAACACTTGCAGGTGTGACTGAAGTTTCAGCCTGATGGATTTGCCTTGGTCCAACTTTGGAAGTCATGGGCATTTGGGGAGCAAACCAGTGGATGAAAGAGCTCTCATCCTCTCTTCTCTGTCTTTGTTGCTTCACCTTTAAAATAGATGAGAGGAAACCTTCAAAAGTTTCAAAAATTATGATAACTTAATCTTTTCAAAATGCTTTCTTCTTGAAAGATTTTTGAGTATCTAATAAAAAGGGGATTTAGAGAAATATCCATCATAATATTAAGAGTGGTTTTCTTAAGTTTTACCAATGTAATTTTTGTAATATTTATACATTATTTATTATGTACTATTTATGTCTGTGTGAACATATATCTTAACCCATTTTATGCTGCTATAAAAGCATACGAGAGACTAAGTCATTTATGATGAGTGGAAATGATTTGAGTCCTGTTTGTGAAGAGTATGAATTGCAACAGCATGCCATCAGCTTCTGGCAGGGACAACCTTAAATCCGCTGCAGCAGGATATTTTGGTGATGTTTGAACACAATCTTTGTTGTCACAACTTGAGGCATGCTGCAAGAAATGAATGGATAATGGCCAGAAATACTGCTAGGCACCACATCACTCAATGCCCCACACAGCCTCACCCGCAGTGACTCAAGATGTCAATGATACAGTAAAGTAATCCTGTGCTAAACACTTCTTTTGGCTGTGTTCAAACACATCCAAAGGGTTCTTCTACAGGAGTATTGGATTTAGCATGCTGTGTTCGGAACCATGTTCATAATATATTGCATCGTTCTACTCAGGGCTTGAATGTAGGGGATGATGGGTTTTCATGTCACTAATAGGGAAAGTTAAAGAAAAGCATACTGCTCCCTGTCCTCTAGTTTCAGAAGAATGTTTTTGTGTAAGGAGAAAGTACAGCATATGATCATGTGAATTTTTTCTGTAAGAGCAGAATCATGTGTTTCTATTTTATAAATGGATTATATTAAGGTGTGACATCCTATTCTCTTTTGCCCAAAGAGTAGATCTCATGAGGAGATCAAGGGAGTTTTAAACTAGAGATTACATTTTATATATGTAAGCTCATAAAGGAACCGTTGCTTTATGAACAATAATTTGCTATTGTGTATCAAAGCATAACATATTTATTCAATAGAATCCCCATTTGTTACTTCAGCTTTTTCACAATCATAAATCAAGTTGTTCACCAAGCTGCGTTCTCTTCTGAGCCTTAAGATCGTCTTTTTACCAAAAGAGTTATTTCTAGAATATAGCACACTATGAATTCCTGCTGACTGCCTTGCAGGGGTCACTCCCAGCTACTAGCAATTTCTATCCTGCCAAATTTCAACATGTTCTCTAGTTAGAAGAGAGATAGAGCTTCCACCTACAAACAAGGAAGTGCATTATACAAAGGGATGCAGTTCATGAAGTACAGCGCTAGAGAAATTCACTGAACATAAAATTCCTGTCCTACAATTTGTAATTCCTGCGGGGGCATTGGATTTTGATTTTCAGTTCTTTCTTGGTTTAAGGGCCCTAACCTAGTCTTAAATCCAGAAATTATTTTTTGAAAGTCATAAAAGAGCTACCTGAAGAGAATAGGCTTCTCGTCGCCCTGCTGAGGGCCTTGACAGTTATTATGTCTGCCCTCTTGACACTGGCATATTGTTTTCTCTGCTTAAAAATTTTTAAGAGAGAAACAATAGATAAAATATGGATCTGTCTGCAGTTGACAAGGATGTATTTTCTCAGAGAAAGAGGAAAGGCTAGCAGCCCTCAGGGACCAGTTTCTCTTTTCCAGATATCTAGGGAAGTGTTATATGAGTCATTGACAATCTACTTTACTCATTGCCTTCGGTTTTCAGTTACTTTGTAAGGGAGGCAAAAACGAAAATTCATGTGAGCATTTTAATCATTTCCTTGCAACTGGTTTAATCTATTCTCTATATTGGCTGCTTTATTTAACTCTTTCTCTTGCTTTGGCACTAAACAGACAGCACGGTCCTTGCCTTGTTTTTTTCTTTTGCCCAAGCTCTGACAGATTTTGAAATAAATTCTGTAAGTCTGGAAGTCCCTTTGAAGTTAGCAGAATTACCCGGCATGGCAAGACTGCTGTTTCTTTAACTTCACAGTGCGAACCCACTGTAAGCTCTTTTCACACATTCAGTAATAGTCTGTATTGTTCCTTGTATACTGTGCATATATATTAGCTATCATGTCTTTCAGGGGAGAGTTCCCGTCAGTGCTGGCATAAACGAGTGTAGTAAATTTAAATTTCAATCAAAACACTTAAGCGCACAAAAAATCACTTTATGTATTTTTTTTAAACCAATGTTGACATTGAGGCTTCATTGGTCATGGACTGATATAAAATTACATCTCAGTCATAACTGTGATTCGCCCCCACCCAAAGTTAGCAGTAAGATTTGCATGGCTTAACTTTGCTCCCCAAAATAATTATGAGCAAGACCATTACCACCATCTCTATGATAACTACTCTCTGTATGGCAAGTATTTTGAGCCAGACACTGATATACATGATTTACATATATCAATGTGAGTGTGGATAGCTGATTATTGTAGAAACTAAGTTATGTTTCATGTATTTCTACTTAAGAATCCTTAGAATTTGCTTCTAATAACTTGGTGTAGGACAGTATTGGTCCTTTCTCAAAAACCTTCTCTCTCCCTTCTCTTGTAGTCCATTTGTGCTGCTATAAAAAGGGTTTCTTCAATAAACTTTATTGGAACAATTGGCTATTCTCTTGCAGAAGTAGGAAACAAAACCCCACCTTTCACTTTATACAAAAAGAAACTCTAAATAGATCAGTGTCTTAAGTCTGTACCTAGAAACCACCAAACTTCTAAAGGAAAGCATTAGAAAGTCTATAAAATACAGACATTTGCAAAGACTTCTTAGAAAAGTTACCAAAATGCACAAGAACTCATAGTCAAATAGAATTAGATCCACTTCTTTATTTTAACAAGTTTCTGTACAACAAAGGAAGCAATCAACAATGCAGTCAACCAACAGAATGGGAGAAAATCTTTGCAACAATATTGAAACAGGTGGTACCTCATCGATGTTTTAATTTGGATTTCCCTTATTGCTAGGGAGTTGGAACATTTTTTCATATGTTTGTTTGCCATTTGGACTTGTTCCTTTGTGAAATGTTTGCCCATTTCCCGTGCCCATTTCTTGAGTGGTTTGTTTGTTTTGGTTTTTTGGTTGTTTTGAAGTTCTTTGTATATCCTGGAAATTAGCCCCCTATCGCCTATATCGTGTGCAAAGATCTTCTCCCACTCTGTGGGTTGCTTTTTTACTTTGTTGATTGTTTCCCTTGCTGTACAGAAGCTTCTTAGTTTGATGAGGTCCCATTTGTTTATTCTGTTCTCAACTGCTATTGCTTTTGGTGTCCTTCTTAGAAAGTCGGAACCTACTCCTAGGTCTTGCAGGGTATTTCCTACATTTTCCTGCAAGAGTTTGAAGGTTTCTGGATGTAGGTTTAGGTCTTTTATCCAAATTAAAACATCGATGAGGTACCACCTAACACCAGTAAGATTGGCCCACATAAACAAGAACACCAACGACGCTTGCTGGCGAGGATGCGGGGAAAAGGGAACCCTACTCCACTGCTGGTGGAGCTGCAAATTGGTACAGCCTTTATGGAAATCAGTCTGGAGAACACTCAAACAACTCAAAATCTGCATACCATATGACCCAGCAATAGCACTCCTAGGAATATATCCAAAACACCTGTTTTACGACAAACCAACATGCATCCCTATGTTCATTGCAGCACAATCAGTAATTGCAAAAACATGGAAGCAACCGAAATGCCCATCAGCAGAAGATTGGATAAGAAAGCTTTGGTTCATCTACTCCATGGAATACTACTCAGCTATTAAAAAAAACAAAATGCAGTTCTTTGTGGCTAAATGGGCACAACTGGAAACTATAATGCTAAGGGAAATGAGTGAATCCCAAAAGATTAGATACCACATGTTTGCCTTGATTTAACCTGTAATTTTTTGTTTGGTTGTTGGTTATTTTTTGAACCTGTCATTGATACTGTCTCAACCCAGATGTTTCGAAGAATGGAACTTGCATTATTTTTAACATATTGTCTACCCATTACTATGTCAATTAATTCCATAATGTTGTATATTGATACTGAGGCCTTGTTGGGGCTTTTAACTGACCGGATCTTTACTCTGTTAGACCTATCTTCAGACCATAGAAGGTCTCCCCAAGAGGCCACTGAACTTATCTGGACAATAAGACGCTGAACTTTATGCTAGGCATGTGTTTGCAAGCAATGAATCTCAACTGAACTTGAACTATGGTTATGCAACAAGGTGGAGGAATCCACCATGGGGGGAGGGGTATGGGAGGGGTGGGGGGAATCCCCAGCGCCTATAAAACTGTACTACATAATACAATGTAAGGAACAATAAAAAAAAAAAAAAAACCCTGTTAAGAAATGGACAAATGAAAGGAGCCGACTTTTTTTTTTCAAAAGAACAAATGCAAATAGCTAATGGAAATATGAAAATATGCTTAGGCTCCCTAGCTACTAGAAAAATGCAAATAAAAAACACATTGAGGTTCTACCTAATTCAAGTGAGAATGACCTACAAATAAATCAACTAACGACACTTGTTGCCAAGAATGTGGGGGCAAAGGTACCCTGTTTCACTGTCAGAGTATAAATTAGTACATTTATTAAACTGTGGAGAATGCTCAGACAACTGAAAATAGATCTGCTGTGTGACCCAGCTATACCTGGGAATATATCCAAGTGAGGTTGAAGTTGCGGTATGCATCTCTACTTTCAAATAAAAGGAAGACTGTCAATGAATCAATTAAATTTACTTCAAAAGTATGTTATTGGATTTTCTACCTTTGCCTACAATAACATAATGCAGTTAAATGACAGATTGCTAAACATGCAGCTATGACTAAAGGACTGCACTATTGTAATAAAATGGCAGGAAGGGAATGATGGGAAGGGAAAGTGGAGAGGGGAAGATAAAGGAGAGTGAGGAATCCCTATATCTGTAAAATCGCATCATGGAAGATAACAAATATTAAATGCCTTAAATCACATGATTTCTGAAAATATAAATGCTTATCATGCTGGGAACTGGGAACTCAGAGAATAAAACATTGAAACATTTGGTATCTCAGACTGGCGTGATAGCATAGCAGCTAAAGTCCTCCCTTTCAATGTGCCAAGATCCCATATGAGTGCCAGTTCTAATCCCAGCTTCCCCGCTTCCCCACTTCCCATCCAGCTCCCTGCTTGTGGCCTGGAAAAGCAGCAGAGGACTGCCAAGGCCTTGGGACCCTGCTCCTGCATGGGAAACCCAGAAGTTCTTGGCTTCTCACTTTGGATTGGCTCAGCTCCAGCCATCAGGTCGCTTTGGGAGTGAACCATCGGATGGAAGATCTTCCTCTGTCTCCTCCTCTCTCTGTATACATGCCTTTCCAATAAAAATCAAACAAAAAATCTTTAAAAAATGAGAAAGATTTCGTATCTGCTGAGGGCATGATTTTGCACAGATGGTACCTTCTCACATTGTTCTTAAATGAAGAATGGTACAAGACAGTTTCTTTCACTTTTTAGAGCTATTAATTCAATTCTTGACATTAATACCCACTAATTTCAGCCTAATCAATCACCTAAACTTTCCTAGATCCTAATATCACGTTGATGATTGGGCTTCAATACATGCTCTAACAAAACGAAATCTTCACTTACGCTTCTACATCTATCTCCCAAAATACACAATTGTAGCTTGATCTTTAATGCTAGACGTAGCTGATGGTTTGTGATGTGAGATTTAGGCGTATGAGTCAAGCAAGTAAAACCTTGACGTGTGTTGTGCCGTCTGTCTTTATATTCCGTTCTGTTTCACTTACTGCTCCCTCACATTTCAGCCAGTAATCATGACATATTTCAATGTTATGTTGTTATAGATCATATAGTCCAATGGCTTTAAAGTTAAAATTTTTAGTATTTAAAGACATACAACAAGTTTAACGAAGAGAAGAAACAGTCCCGGTACGATAGTCTAGTGGCTAAACACTTGCCTTGCATGTGCCAGGATCCCAAATGGGGAGCAGTTCATATCCCAGCTGCTCCACTTCCCATCCAGCTCCCTGCTTGTGGCCTGGGAAAGCAGTCAAGGAGAATCCAAAGTCTCAGAATCCTGCACCCACGTGGGAAACTCAGAAAAAGCTTTTGGCTTCAGACCGGAGCTCATTCCAGTCTTTGCAGGCCCTTGGAGAGTGAACCAGCAGATGGAAGATTTGGCTGCACTGCTGTTTCTCCTCTCTGTAAATCTGACTTGAAGGAGAAGAGAAATAAGAGTAGATGTCAGGGTAGGGGAGAGATTTTTTTAGAAATTAAAGTCTTAAACATTTGCTGACAGTTTAGCTTATTAAAAGTTTGTGTTGCTATGTAAATGTAGTTTCGATTCTAACTCAGATTCTTTAGACTCTGTTTTGTATCCAGTTGTGTTCTCTAAAAATGTATTGAGTCTCAAACACCCAATCCCATAGAATGTGGCTGATTTGATATGAACTTGAATAATGTAATTAGGACACTGAGGTGTGACCTAATCCAACATGACTGGTGTCGTTATAGAAGAGATTAGGACACAGACATGCAGAAGGAAAGATACGAGAAGGCACAGGGAGAAAACGCCGGCCAAAACCTATAGAATGACACCAAAGCAGAGACCAACCTTTCTGCCACCTTCATCTGAGCTTTCCAACAAAAGCCTTCAAAAAAAAAAAAATAAACCGTTGTTAAGCAATTTGGGCTTCGGTGTTTTGTGTTTATCAATCCTAGGAAACAGGCTCTAATTGCTATGTAGTATCCATTTGCCACTCTCAATTCTTTTTTTTTTTTTTTAACAAAATTCCTGTAGCTGTCATGTGGCACTACATTAAACTTCTTGTGACACTGGCATCCCATTTCAGAGCAATGACTTTTGAGTCCTGGTTGTTCTACTTCTGATCTAGTTTCCTATATGTTATACATGGGAATGCATTGAGGATGGCATGCTCACTTCAGCCTCATCCAGACATAACAGCTGCTGGCACTTGGAGAGTGATGCAGCCAATGAAAGACCCCTCTGCCACTCCCGTTACACAGTCTTTCCAATACATAACATGAATCTTAGAAAATTTAAATTTTATTTTAATGATAGTGACAGGAGATTTTCAGAACTGTTTTTAAACATAAGTTTTTTATATTTTGGAAAAATTTTAGATTTATAGAGAAGATGCAATATTAGTATGGTTTCTATCTACTGTGCACTTAATAACTTACATTATAATATATTTGTCAAAACTAAAAAGCGAATTCTGCTATTAACAAACCTCTAGACTTTGTTCGCATTTCACCAGTTTTCCCTGAGATATCTACGTTTTTATTCCAGAATCTTGTGTTGGATATAACATAGCACTTAGTCATCATATGTCCTTAGATTTCTCTTGGTTATGGCTATTTTCCAATGTGTCTTTGTTTTTCCTGACCTTTAAAGTTTTTATAAGATTTGTCTGGCATTTCTTTCTTTATGAAATTAGAGTTTTAAAGGGGCTTTGAAAGAAGACTACAGATATAAAATTTCTTCCCATCACCTATTGGAAGGAGAGGTTGTATGGAATCAATGACTTATCACAGGAAATATTAACCTTGAATGTTTGATTAAGGTAGTCTTTACCAAATGTTCTGGCTTATAGCATGGTATTACCATGTTCCCTTTTCTAAACCAGTCTTTGCAAATGATTCACTCAGTCAAGCCCACATTCAATGGGCACTGGGAATAAAGCTTGATCTTCTGGAGAGAACAGGATTTATACATACCGTTTGGACCAATACACATTGTTTTTAAATTTTAATTTTCTTTTTATTATTGTTAACATAACTGAGAGGGATATATGTCCCTGTGGGTCTCTGATTAGGGTTGGGAGGGACAGGTATGGAAGAAGGTGGGTGGGACACATTTTTGTTCCTGTGTCTGCAGGGGCAAGGGGGAGGAACCACTCCTTGCTGTGAAATGAGTGATGGTCATCTGATGATGCCTTAGAGATCGAGCTGTGGAAGAAGAGTTTTCCGAGGGTGTTACTTGATAGTCCCGAGAGGTTGTTGGTTTTATTGTCCAGGGTTGAGAAAATGTTTCCAAGATCTGTTGGTTGACAAAGTCTACCTTATTGCCTCCACAGACCCAGCTTATTCTGCTTTTCATTCTCTGATGAGGCAGCTGACATCCCATATTGGCCTAGACGAGTTGGTTGCCATGTCCCCTATGTGTATTTGGGCATGCTCTACTTCATACGTGTCAGCAACTGAGGAGGCCCCATCCTGATACATTCACTCCAAGGTCAGGCCACAAATCCTGTTATTTTCCCTGTGGCTGGGGTCTGAATCCAGCAGTCCAATCAGGGACTCCCATAAGAAACCTTGCCTGGGTTGACCTCAGACTTAACTCAAATGTGTACCAGCCAGTGAAGGGTCAGATGTGGTCTGTCACATGCACCAGCCAATGCACCAGGTGACGCAGCTACTTGGTCAGTTAAACCACAGCTCTGTATCACACACAAACTGATGGTGCTGTGGCTCAACCAAGGCAGCCGTGCCACAAATCTGGTACTCATGCATGACAGCATGTGCTACAATCTAGTCAGGGCAACCCCTGGTAACTCCTATCATGCCCACCCCCAGTTGCAGTTTTTTGTGTGTTGGGGCTTAGCTTAGCCCCCAGACCCAGCTTATACATAATGTTTACAGGTGCTTCCTGTTTGTCCAACTGGCCTGGCCCCAGTCTTGTTTCTTATGCTCATTAGTAAGCGTTTAAGTCTAGCAGGAGAGTTCTCACAGATCCCCTGCCAGCCCCAAATCTTGTGCCTGCCAGTGGATACTGCAGTCAGGTCTGATATAACTTTCCCTGGGTTCTGGCACTAGCCAAATGGTGCTGTGGCCTAGCTGTGCCTGGTCAACAGCAATTCTGGCTCTCAAATATGCCAACAGATGCAGCAATCTGGCCCAGTCTGGGCCAGACAGTAGACCAGCACACCTCAGTCCCACCTGTCATGCTCCCCCATAAAAGCAGCATCCCAGAAGAGGAGTCCCTGAAGTTCCACTACCAGGCCTGCTTCCAGGCCTGGGTCTTGTGTGTGTGTGTGTGCCTGTTGTGTTCCAGTCTGAGATGGCCTGCCTTCATTATCCACATTCGCCAGCAGGTGCTACAGCCTGGCTCAGCCCGACCCACCCTGGGTCCCAGCTTTTGTCAGTGTGTGCATGAACCTAGTACAACCTCATCCACCCCTAGCCATCATGTGAACTGCTTTGTGTTATGGTTCAACCTGTCCTAGCTTGCACCCCATACTGACTCTGTGCTATGGACTGACCCTGCCTGACCTACCTTCACACCAGCCTCACCCATATGCCAATGGGTATTTTCCCAGCATTGTCTGGGCTGCCCAATCCCCGGTTCTCATGCTCACCATTAGGAGCTGTGGCTTAGCATGGAAGTTCCCAAGTTCCCCCACCAGAGCCGTTCTCAGTAAAGGATTTCATGTGTGCCAGTTCTTGTGCTGCTACCCAGACAGACATGGCTGTCCCCTGTCCTGGCACTTACCGTGGGTACTGTGGTCTAACATGACTGGGACTCACTAGTTCTGATTCTCACAGATGGGTGCTACAGCCTAGCCCAACTTGGACCACCACCATATCCGGTTCTCTTGTGATGTTGTGGGTGCTACAGCCTAGCTTGGCCTGTCCCACACCAGTTCTGACTCTTCTGAGCACCAAAGGGTACTGGAGCCTACCACAATCTTGCCCACCCAAGAACCCAGCCCAGATGTCATCGGGTGCTACAGCCTTGGCCAATCTGGTCCACCCACAGCCTTGGTTCTCGTACTCACCAGTGGGAGCTGCAGTCCAACAGAAGAGTCCCCAGAGCTCCCGTTCCAGGCCCTGGTTTTGTGCATGCCAATGAGTGCTTTTGCCATGGCTTGCCCACAATTTCAGTTTTTGCTGGTGGGTGTTACAGAATAGCCCATATAAGTGCTGCTTATATCCTGTTCTGACTCTTGCGCTTGCCAGCAGGTGATGAGGCCTGGCCCACTTGTCTTGTCTCCAGACTTGGCCCACATAAATGCTAAGGATATTGCAGCCTTGCCTGGCCTGGCCTACCCACAGCTCCAGCCCTTCTGCTCCCCAGTGGCAGATGAGGCCTATCTTACCTGTAGATTCCTGCCCAACAAGGAGGGGTCAGAGAAGGTTTAAAACCCCAAGATCCTTCCAATAGTGTAGTTCCCCAAGTTCCCTGACCAGGCCTGCTCCTAGCCCCAGATCCCATCAGATGAGGGGGTTCAGTGGGCCTGCTTGACAGGTCTTCCCTGACTCCTAACCCTTGCATGCAGCAGTGGGTGTTGCAACCTGGCCCTGTGCAGTCTCTTTCCAGTCAGAGCTCTGGCTACTATCAGGTGAATTTCTGTCAGATGAGTTCCGTGATGAACTCTGCCTGGGCCCATGACACTCCCAGCACTCAGCCTAAACCAGAGGGTCCTGCAGTACCACTGATGTGATCCCACAATTCCCCTACAGAATCTTCCTCTAGATCCAGTTCTCTTGCTTACTGGTAGGTGCTGTGGCACCTAATGTGGCCTACTCTCAGCTCCAACACTTGGGGGAGATTATTGCTGCCCACTCAAGCCAGGCATGCCCTCCAATCCCAGCTTTTGTGCAATAGTCCTTTTAATACGTGTCTGTTGCCACAGTTATTCCATGACTGTATTGCCCTGTTGCTTCTTGTGTTTATTGGCTTAACTGCCTTCGACATAATTCAAATCATTTCCTCATCAGAAATCACCTCTGTTAGCATTATCTCTAATCAACAAGAAGGCTAAACAATGCACCATTTTTACCAGTCATAAGCTGTGCTGCTGATTAACTCTTCTAGCTTGATCAGATCACATTTGAATTTTAGGATATTTTTGTGTATGATGCCATTTGTTAACAATAATGGGCAATGCAAATAGTAGTCAGAGACAATAATACCGCCCAAGGTAAGAAAATGTGTTTTTATCTATATCATTTAGAAAGTTTTGAAATTTGAGAATTGTTTTTTTCCTAGCAAAGTATTGTTAGATGAAATAGTTTGTTTTCTAAAAGAAAAACCATCATTTATTAGTTGCTACACATTTGGAATATTGTCTTCTTTTCCAAGAAAAATGTTTGTTTGTTTCTTTTTCTTTCTTTCTTTCTTTCTTTCCTTCTTTCCTTCTTTCCTTCCTTCCTTCCTTCCTTCCTTCCTTCCTTCCTTCCTTCCTTCCTTTTGTGAAATTTCTTTAAGCTTGGAGAAATGGTACAACCTTTAACAACATTGTAGCATACAAGGCATGCCTTTCTTGTAATGATTAATTCTGAGAAATTTTGATTGAAAGTTTAATCTGCAGATATGGCTGATATGCAACTCACTGTATGCTCTGCTCAGCAAATTTTAAAAGATACCTTAGGTATTACTGATTGATAAATGAGACGTAATTCCTTTGAAGAAGAAAACTGTATCAGGTTGCAGTTAATGTCAGAACAGTGATGGGTTATTTTAATCACATATATAAGGAGATACCTAGTAACAAGGAATAGGCAATAAAGATGAGATTGAACCATTTATAAGTATATATGAAGCCATCTGAATAGCTCAGTCATGGTTTTAAAAATTAGTCTCTTCTTTCTGTGTTTTTGGAGGACAAGAAATGTTGCAAGGTTATGATTAACTTTCTGATCTGTCAGTGCTGTATTACAGAGAGAGTTGAAAGGCCCAGAGCAATATTTCACTCTCTGCTAAAAATGCACATAAAGGGCACATTGCCATGCTTCTGTTTCTTACATGGTAAGTTCAGCAGTAGAATGTGGCATCCTGCTTGTATGGTACCTTCTAGGGTGTGTTTCATTGAAAAGCAAATTCAAACTTGAAAGTTTTAACTATGAAACTAGCCTTTCATAGTTATAACACTTGTGAAGAGTTCCCTTCACAATTATTATAAAACTATTCTGTTGTTTTCTTAAATCATTTAAAAGGGTGATATTTTCTGTATTTCAACATCTATAGCCACATTCTATATCCTGAGCTCGCTCGCTCTCTCTCCATATGTGTGTGTGTGTGTGTATACATATTTGTTATGATAATTGATTCTTTTGTTTATTGAATAGTCATTTGTTGACCTCCTGTTATGATACTGCGGGTATTACACCACGTCCTGGGGATTTGGCAGTGAACATGATTGACTCAAGCACAGTTCTGACACAACTGAACACTTACAGGAGAGGCTAATGTCCATTAAACAGTCAAGTAAATGTGTAACAAGTGACATTTTTGCTTTTAGACCTTTCTAATTATTTGACACAAGAACTGTAACATGTAATGTTAGGCTGGTCTGATGATTTGATTATGATATAAAGTATAGCATTATGAGTCTGTTGGGATAAAATTTATCATTAATTTGCATATTTACAAATACACAGATAGAGATAACCCATCTCTATATATCCCCATTGTCTTATTTTACTCACCTCTCTTCTTAACATTTATTTCTAAAGAGATTGTCGTCATTGTGCCTGAGCAGTGCAATCCCTAATTGCCCAAGCACCCTTGATAACATTAATAAAGATACTGACCTGATACTGTAATAGGCAAGCCTGATGCCTCTCCAGGCATAGCCCAAGATACCTGTGGTTGGTGGTTACTCCTTCAGACCAACTGGTGACATTCTTTTTCTGATTATCCAAGGAAAGACTGATTCCTTGAGAAACCATAAGCTATGAGAATGGCTGCGTTTATGTTTTCGTTATCAGTGTACATTTTCTCTAGCTGGAGTGCATAGTATTTTGTAATTCTTAACTCCTCTGTTTGCTTGGGGATCCTCCTCTATCTCTATCACAGAATGCTGAGAAATTGGAGACAACATGTAAGCATACACAATCTATAAATGTGTACCACTCCCCATTCTGTTTCCTGGCCAAAGGCACACTAACTGGAAAGAAAGCATTATGCTGCAAATTATACTGATGCAACTGCAATGGCTACTCCCTTTAGCAATCTAATACACTTATTCATACAGATCAGAGATTCCTCACTCCATCTGTGGCACCTGCGTAACCACATGTTGGGGAAGTTTCCCACCCTGTAACACTATCCATGTTAGTAATTTTTTGTTATCTCCATTGCATGTATAGGGGCAAGGAATCAGTACATGGAAATCACAACAGTAATATTTAGCATAGCTAAAATGTGAACCCAATAGAACTGGAAAAATGATGCTACATGAGTGTTAGTATGTTGGTTTATGTGCCTTTATGTTCACACACTGAATATATCAATGTATGGCTCATCATGTTATAAATCAAAAATGCCTGAGTCTGCAATTTCAGAATTTCTATCTTCTGCTAAAAGAGGATGTACCTATATAAGAGAAAGAATTTCTGGGCAGGTATAGCCAAGAGAATAGGAGAGTCTCACAGTTCCCATAAGATAGAGCATGAACACTATTAATGAAATATAAAAATGTTTATGAGTGAAAATGCTTTATCTTAAATGATAATTATTTGATGAGATTATTGCACTGTGAGTTGAACAGCCAGAAATCCAGGAATACTTAGGAGGTGAGGATCTAGAATCAACAATAATAGGCAGCTTCTAGAACAAGTTTGTGAATAGAAGAAAAGACACAAGACGGGAGGTTGTTTAGAATAGAAACAACGGACTAGCAAAAAGTAGAATTAAAACGGACACTGCCAACTTCTTATGTCTCGCATGTCTTCTATGCCCTATTCTTGCCCTTGATGAAGTAATAGTATTAATGCAATTCAATGGGATTGTGCCTGTCAAACTGGTAGAATGCCTCTGAATTTAAAAGAAAATGACTCCTTGTCATTCTTGAAGACTTGGAACAATATGTACATCGATGTCAGCGGCATCAAACCAGTACTATTGTTTCCAGATGATTTCCCTTGTAGTACTACAGATTCCTTAGAAGCAAGGATTTCAAATAATATGAAATATTGCATGTTAATACAGTTACATTCAATGATAAATGGGGAGTTAAGTCTCTGCAATATTGTATAGAAGCAGTTTCCAGGGCAAGATTGTTCAGGCTTATAGGCTTCTATTTGATCATGTGAGTTTCCAAAAGCACCAGTGGTCTCAGCAATATGTGGCTTTCCTGCTTCAGGCATCTGGTATAACTGAGCTAAAAGACATTATCTCCTGCTGCCTCTGAATCTTTTTGGAGGGTATTTCATAGCCTTCTAAAATTTTGCATCTCCTGCTAGATAAGCAAAATCTAGTCCAGAAATATTGTCAATTTCTGTCAAGGCCCATTTATGGCCTCTTGAGGATGTCAGCATCTATTTTGATTTTTCAGTGTGTCTGGAATCTTTCCCCCAGAGGATCTGCTACATAGCCATCTGTAATTTCTTTTCAGTTGGCAAACAAAATAGTTCCTGTTGGCATTTTGTGCCTTAAAGGGTATAGGAACAATATATCTAAACTTAATGTCTCTCTACATTGTTACACTACTTATGCTTATATATTTTTTTATGAACCCAGGGAACACAATGAGCAAATCCAGATATCCTAATCACCTTTCCAACTTGGAGTGGCATTGTAATTGACAACAATATGTCCTGATTGAATGCAATCCCATAGTAGCTTCCATAGGGCTGTGCCTCAAAAAGGCCTCTCTTGAACGGACTAATCTGTTTTATTTCTGCCTAATCATATGTCCAAACACTATGTCAAACTAATCTCTTACCTTCTTCAATCACAGCGGTGGCCTTCCAAACTGAATGCTATGTATTTAACATAGAACTGATTTCCACAAACTAACAACCTCATTTCAGATCAATTGATAGCTCTTTATAGGACACTAAGTGATGACAGAATCCAGTAGCAACTCATGCAGTTCCAGAATCAGTCATCTCTGAGTTTCTGTTCATTGCATTCTTTGCGTAGCCTGATGCTCAGAACAATCTCATAATAAAATCTATACAGCACTATGTAAGAGGCTACTATGCAAAGATTTTTCTGTCTTCTAACCATTTAACCCACATTTTCAGAATTGATTTTATTATGTATATTTTAGCCTTACAACAAGATGTTAGCAAAAGATTCCTAGTAAAACCAGGCCACTGAATACAGATAAATGGTAAAATGGTTACTATAGTTAGGTAGGCTAAGATATCTATTACCTCGTATAGTTACTTTTTTGTGACAAGAGAAACTAAATTCTACTAATCTAATAAAACTTACCTAATTTTACACTATTTCAATAACTTTAATCCTTAAGCTGTATATTAAATGTCTAGTATATATATATATATATGATTTTTGTGATTTGTCCCATTACCTGATTCCCTGTTGCATTCTTCTGTGAATTTAAACTTTTTAAAATTCACATGTTCATATAAGTAACATGTGGCATTTTTCTTTCTGTCTCTTGCTTGGTATACTGAGAAAACATGAAAAACAAAAAAGAATTGGACCCTTATTTTGTATCTTATGCAAAAATCATCTCAAAATAGATCCAAGAGCTAAGTAAAAGATGTAAAACCATTAAATTCTTAGAAAAATGCAATGTTGATGCTTATGACCTTTGATTCAGCAAAAGATAGTTACATATATAGTACTAAAAATATGAAAAGCAAAAAGTAGACACACTTTTAAGAAAAATACAGCAAAAGATAGTATCAGATAAACAAAAAGGACTCAGTACAATAGGACAAAACAGTTGAAAATCATGCATTTGATAGGGCTTTGAAATGTTTAAGTTAAAAAAGCAATGAAATTCTATAGCACAATCCTATTAAAATGAAAATTAACTCAAATGTTTCCCCTAAGAATATGTGTAAATTTCCAAAAAACACAAGAAAATATTTTTAAGAATCATTAGCCATTATGGAAACTTAAGCCACAAGCAAAGACCACTTTCTACCTACTAAGCTATCGATAATGACAGAAGTCATGCTAAATAAACATAAAATAACAAACATGGACAAATTAGAGAGGTGTATTTGTGGTGAGAATTAAAAAAATGGAAAGCTGTTGGGCAGTTACTCATGAAGGTAAACATTGACTCAATATCTGATCCAGAAATTTTAGTCCTGATTATAATTATATATACCCAAGGAATTAAAGGCAGGTGTTCAATTAGGCACTTATATATCAACATTCACTGGAACAAAATAGTCAAAAGATGGAAACAGGAGGCCAAGTGTCAATCGACCCATGAAAAGGTAAATCAAACATAGTTTAGACTGGAATATTTTTTGAAACATGGTGTTACTGAGAGAAGGAGAGATAGGGAGAGAAGGAGAGATCGTCCATCTTCCTGTTTACTCACCTAATAATTGCAGCAGCCAGAGCTGGGCCAATCTGAAGCTAGAAGGCCGGAGCTTCTTGCATCTCTCCCATGTAAATGCAGGTGTTCAAGGATCTCAGGCATCCTCTGTTACTTTTCCAGGGCATTAGAAGGGAGCGGGATTGGAAGCACAGTATGTGGGACATGGAATTGGGCCCATAAGTGATGCCAACACCAGACAGAGGCTTCTCTGTTTCTGATCCAGCTGCTACTATGGCACTGTGCAGGCCTCCATGGTGTACTTTTAAAAGACATATTTCTTTATTCAAACCCTACGCGATGTCTTAATGGCTAAATCCTCCCCTAGTGAGTGTCAGGACCATATGCAGGTGCCAATTCATCTCCTAACTGCTTCACTTCCCATCCAACTGCCTGCTTATGGTCTGGGAATGCAGTAGAGGATGGTCCAGAGTGTTTAAAACTTGCATTAACATGGCAGATTCAGAGAATATTCCTGACTCCTGGCTTCAAATCAGATCAGCTCCGGCCATTCTGGCAATCTGGGGTGTGCACCAGCAGATGGAAGATCTTTCTTGCTGTGCCTCCTTCTTCCCATAAATTTGATCCAGCTTTCCAATAAAAGTAAATACATCATTAAAAAAAAACAGAAAATGATATATTGGGCCTGGTATGGTGGTTTATTGGCTTAGTAGTCCTTGCTTGTAAGTACCAGGATTCTATACAGGTGCTAGTTTGTGTCTGAGCTTTTCCACTTCCCATCCAGCTCCCTGCTTGTGGCCTAGGAAAGCAGTAGAGGATGGCCCAAAGCCTTGGGATTCTGCACCCAATGGGGAGACTCAGAAGAAGCTCTTGGCTCCAGGCTTCAGAACAGCTCAGCTCTGGCCATTGTTCACACTGTGGAGTGGATCAGTGGATGGGCTTTATTTTTATTTATTTTTTTTTGTATTTCGTTATCGCTATAAATCTGCCTTTGAAATAAAAATAAAAGATTTCTTTAAAAATATATATATTTATTTGTTCAACAGTCAGAGTGACAGACTGAGAGAGTGTGCGATATGGCCTATCTGTTGATTTGCTCCTTAAAAGTATTTGGTCCATCACCCTCTGTCACCCAGGGAAATCAGCAGGAACAGAATGACATACAGCATAGCTGGGACTTAGCTATGCACTTTGCTACAGGATATAGGCATCCTAATAGTGGCTTAACGTTGCACTAAATGTCTAGTCTCATGCAATGGGATATTATTTCACTATAACAGTGATTATTGTTTAGATACAAGTTACTGCAGGTATAAGCCTTGAAAGCATTCATGGATTTGATATCAATTCACGGTTTTAATATGGTAATGAAATAAACCAGACAAGAAGTGGATAAATGATGTATGGTTTTCCTTACAAAAAATGCTGATAGCAGGTAAATTCAAAGAAATACAGAACATGAGAGGTTGCCAGGGAGTGGGGTAAGGGTGATGGAACTATCACTTAATTGTGACAGACAGTCTCTGTTTTGAGTTGATAAAAAGATTATAGAATTAGTGCAATGTTTAAAACGGTTTTATTTTATACTATCAAAGTATATACCTTAAATGGTTAAATTGACAAATTGACAAGATTAAGTATTTATTCATATGTAGTCATAAAAATAAACATACCAAAATCATTAAATGTACACTGGAGAAAATTCATATCTTTATACATCTATTTCAAAACTACATTTCAAAATGGGTCAAAAAACAAAATTTAGCTACAAGCTGTCCATAAAATGACACTTCAACAAATAATGTTGAGTCCAATTTTATGCGACAATGGATTAAGCCACTGTTGCAGTGATGACACCCAACATGACAATTAGTTCAAGTCTTGGGCTGGCTGTCTTACAATCCAGATCACAGCTAGTCTGGGAAGGCAACGGGAGATGTTCAATGCGCTTGGACCATCTTGAATAAAGGTCATGTTTCCTGGCTTCAACTTGATCCAGCCCTCATCATAATAGCCATTTGGGCAATAAAAGAGCAAATGGAAGATTTCTTTCTGTATCTCTCTCCTATCTCTCTAGCTTCGCCTTTCAGATAAATAAATTTTCTAAAAAAAAAAATCTATAGTAACAGCTAATGTATGGAGAAAATTGCCACACAAGCATTAGTCTTCAGACTTTGGGTGACTTAAATACAAAATAGTGATGAAGATAAAGTGTACTACCAAAGAAAAGAAGGAAATTTTCATAATGATAAAGAATACTATTCATCAAAAAGACATAACCAGGAAAAATATATATGCCCTACATAACAGACTCAAAATATATGTGACATAAATTGACATAACATTCCATAAATGTAATAAAATAATTTTAAATTGCCTTATTAGTAGTTAATAGCACATCCAGATGAAAGATCAGTAATATAGAGAGCATATGAAATATTACATTCACACAATTTGATCCAACCTCTAACAATACTAGAACACTCTTTCCTAGTTGATAGGGTATTTTTTCTTTTTTTTAATTCTATCTTCCATTTTACAATTTTGTAGGCATAGGTCTTTCTGTCCCCTCTCCATCCCCTCTCTTTCACCATCCCTTGAGTTTTCTAGTGAAATAGTCCATCAGGTGTAGTCTTGAATCGAGTTTCCTACTCTTTACCGTTGGCATGTGCAATGACAAAACATTTAATATTTTGTTGCCTAGATATGTTAACAAGTTTCACTGGGGGCCTACCTTTGCTCAGTACTAGAGATTCATTGTGTTAATTTTCCCTAATCCCTGGTACTCTGGTCTCCATTACATCTTTCTTTTTTGAGATTACAAGTGTATGCTTTGTACCTTTAGTTTTTGTTTTGTATTTTGGATGGAGGTTGTCATATATTAGAACAGACATAGATTTGTCCTTTTGTGATTGTCTCGTTTTACTAATCATGATGGTCTCTAATTGGAACCATTTGGTTGCAAACAGTAAAATTTTATTCTTTATGAGTGCTGAGTAGTGCACCATAGCGTAAATGTACCATGGTGTCTATCCAGCCCACCATAAATGGTCATTCCGTTTGTTTTCACATCTCAGAAAAGTTGTTTGGAAATGAACTGCCACTGCAATGTGAGACATGGACTTCAAAATTTAATTGGATGTTTTGCCTAGTGTGACAACAAAGTCTATGTCCACCAAATTTATATATGAATAAGTAAGTAGCACAAAATTACATCATATAAAGAATTTGAATTTGTCAAAAGTCTTTCAAAAAACCTGTTTGTGAACTTTGTTAAACATTCAACAAATAAATGACAGCGATACTAAACTTCCTCAGAAAATGGAGGAAACCTCGTTCCTTGACACTGTATGGGTTTAGGTAACTCTAATACCAAACTTGCAAAGAAATTTGGCAAAAAAAAATTGCAATTCAACTCAATATCTCTCATGAATATAGGACGAAAGCTCTTTAAGAAAATTGCATCTACTAGAGAACAATATGTGGAAAGGGTAATAACTCATAACTAAGTTGGCTGTAATCACCAGAATTCAAGGTTGGTTTAACAATTAAAAATGAGTCACTGTAAGTTTACCACAATGGAAAATCACATTATAAAAATCAACCCATGCAAATGAAATATTTTAGATAATCTAAGTCTATTCATGGAAAAAAATTGGCTCAAAATAAGATCTTCATACTTATGAAGGTCATCTATGAAAAACCAACACCCACAAGTGATATCAGTGAAATCATTCTGGTAAAATAATTGCTGATGTATTGGCTTATTGTACACAAGCTCAACAAAATGCTAATATGTTTTTTTTGATAGCAGAATGAACTCTCCAAGACCAGTGTCATAAACTGAAAATCCTATTCTCCTTACTATGCATAGATTATGCTTGCTTATCATTGTAAATATCCATATGTATACATGCAAATATAAACAATCCTATTTTAAATTTTTTTATCTTTAGTTTAAAAATATAGTTAGCTTTTATTATAAGGCAATGCATAAATCTCATGCAATTTTCCATCATAATTATAATTTTAGAAAGATATGAATTCATGGGTATGGATAAAGGCAATATAATAACCTTTGCTTTCGTCATCTATATGACTTTTTATTTAAGTTTTTGGAAGGTCACCAAAACTCTATTCTCAATCAATATAATATTAATTTTAGTCTGTAATGTCACTTGATGAGTTTGAACTTACAACTTATTACGTGACACAAACAACATAAATATCTTTGTTATTAAAAATCTGTGCAAAGGACACAGATTGGTCATAGTGGTAAGCTGCCACTTACACAATCCTGCAACCCTAATGGGAGTGTTTGAATTTGAGTCCTGGCTTTGCTGTCTGCATTGAAGCTTCCTGCTAATGCACAGGCTGGACTGCAATCATTTAGGAACTTAATTCTCTGCTACCCACAGAGGAGATCTGACTGAATTTTCAGCTGCAAGTTTCAACATATCTAGGCCCCAGCTGCTGTGGAAATTTGGAGAAGGAAAGAGTCAATGGGGGAATTCACTGTCTCCTTTACAAACACAATGAAATCAAATAAACATAAACAGTTTTTTAAGAGATTATATTCAAAAATTTACACCAACAATTAAATTAGAAATGGAGTCTTTTTAAAAAAATGTTTGAACCCCATGTGGTAGCCCGGTAGCTAAAGTTGCCAGGATACAATGTGGACACTGGTTCTAATCCTGGCAACCTTGCTTCCCATCCAGCTCTCTGCTTGTGGCCTGGGAAAACAGTCAAGGATGACCCAAAGCTTTGGGACCCTGTACCCACAATGGGAAACCAAGAAGAGCTCCTGGCTCCTTGTTTCAGATTGGCGCAGCTCTGGCTGTTTTGGTCACATGGAGAGTAAATCATCAGATGGAAGTTCTTTGTCTTTGTCTCTCTTCCTCTCTATATATGTCTGACTTTGCAATAAAAATAAAAACTCTTAAAAAAATCCTTAATTTAGAAACACTGTAATTATAATCAAACGATTGTATAAATATCCATTTAAATGTCATAAAAAGGCAGGGTTGAACTGTTTAAAAATTCAAATTAATTAGACATTCCATTAAGAAGGCAAACTTAAGTCCTCTAAAAGTTTGCATATTAACTTGTCATCGATGCTTTAAGGTCCTTCCCATATGAACTTTGCCTAAGTTCAAGGAAATACTTGCACAGGCATACAGGTTTTTGATACACTCTTTCTTAGATCATTTTTTGACAGTGCAGCATGGATATTTTGTTTATGGTGCTGGCCAGATATCCTGGGGAATTATTACTTCAATACCATGCTCAGTCAAAAATGGGAAAAAGTTGGTGAATCCTTATGTATAGCTCAGGTTCTTTAGTTCTCGGTCAAAGAAGGGGATTGAGTCTTTCTCACTCAAAGTGCTTTCTGAGATTGCTTTCTATATAAACATATTTTTCTTTACTTTTTACAAAATTTTTGATTGACAGGTTATATTTAAATATTTTGTGGGACACAGTGAAATGTTTGAACACATATATACAACATACCGAAACATCCCAGGACATTGTCTATTTTATGGACAAAGACTTGGATTCAAGGTTTGCATTTCTGAGAATCCAGAACTAAAACAATTTTCTTGTCTTTCCTACTGTGCTAGAATCAGAGAGTACATGCAAGTATTTGTTTTGCTTTGGAGAAATATGTGAAACTAATCATCATGTGACCTCAGACATTATTCTGTAGTTCCTTAAGAAACATTCAAAATAAAGTTGTGCATTAGAAAAAATCTTCCGTTTATTAAATATAGTTTGATAACAATTCTCATTTTTTATTTGGTTATAAATTCATATTTTGAATTCTATTTCCCTACTCATATGCTCAATTTCTATGAGAATCCCCAAGACTTTGTTCTCAGATACATAGGGCTATAGACACATGAGGGTTCGTGGAAATAAACAGCAGCTTCCCTGCACAAGTTGGCTTAAACTTTGCTTTTTTATAGGACCATAGACACACAAAAAGAAACATAAATATAGGCATCAATGCATATCATGTACTAATTCTACAGAGAATGTCACTCTACCAGCCCTTCAAAACAGAAAAAAAGAATCTCTCCAAAAAATAAAAACAAAGCAAAATCAAACAAAACAAATAGAACCATAATATTATGGAGTCATTCAAGCTAATCCACAATTGTTTAATACAGGTGCTCACCATTTTGACAAAAGAAATGCATATCACTGATGACACTAATTGTCTTCACTCAAATTTTGCAGCCAGAATCATACATTTCTGAAAAAGAAGCAACCATAGTCACTGCAAATGAAACCCTTTACTTCAGGTTTGACACTTCTCAGACTCTCAGACACAAACAGTGGAACTATGTACAGCTGGGACATCACACTCAAGACTCAAATCCTTACCCTGAAAGGCAGGTGATCAGAGAGGCCTTCCGAACTCATGAGTTGTAGACTGCGTATGGTACTTACAGATGCTTTCAGAGATGTTCTGGAAGACATCTAACAGTTCCTATCGGTTCCCAGCTGTCAGACTGTGATGATGGGTGAAAACAATATCCAGTTTTTAAAACACAAAATGACTCAGACAGACTTTGTCATTTGCAATCTCTAAAAATACACTCAATGGATCTTTTTTCATCTTGTCCCCAACAGGTGATGCTGGTAGCACTAAAAGCAGACAAATAGGGGGTGCTAAAAATTCTGAAAGTTTTCCCTCTGTGTCATTCATTCAAGGGTTATTTTTACCTCTAATGAATCCTCATGGGTGATCACATCTTCAAAAACTACCAAAACCTTTAAAAACATATGACTCAAACTGTTAAAATATAATTCAAGTAAAAATAGGCTATACACAAGTGTAGCAGCTACAGCTGAAGATTCTTTGTGAAACGTGGATTTGTGCAATTACTGGTGATGAAATATTGAAATAAATTTTCTGGATTGGTTACACGACTCAGTTACTGTTCTACCAGGCAACAAAACTGTAAACTTTTGCATCATATATATTTTCCATCAAACATAAAATAACTGCCTTTCCACTTTTCCAATGTTCTACAGCTTAAGTTGTTATAGATCATCTTAATCCTGATTGTCTTATAACAGTACCTTTTTTGGGCCCAGTGCTTTAGCCTAGTGGTTAAAGTCCTCGCCTTGAACACACTGGGATCCCATATGGCCGCTGGTTTTAATCCTAGCAGCCCCACTTCCCTCTGTTTGTGGCCTGGGAAAGTGGTCAAGGGTGGCCAAATCCTTGGAACCCTGCATCTGTGTGGAAGACCCAGAAGAGGCTCCGAGTCCTGGCTTTGGACCAGCACAGATATTATATAATTTGATATTTTTATGTTTTTCAAAACGTGGCATTTTTAAGAGTATTTAAAACAAATGATCTATGAGATGATCCTGTAGAGGCAGCTTTCAAACATTGTCTGACAAATCCGAAGCCAGAATCATTGAATCGAGGAATGTTAGAGTTTTACTGTTACAGTTCGCAAGGATGTGCAGATATCTCTGTAATTGTATCACATTCCGTGGAAGACAGCGCTTGAATCAGAATCTCCGAGGGACAAAGCTGCATTGGTTTTTCCAAAGATCCCCAGGTGATTCTGTCAGCAGCCAGAATAAAGACTTGCTGAGTTGGAATGAAACACTGTTCTGTTGGGCACAGAGGCCATTCTCAGCTCCACTCCCTGGAAAGCAAAACTGCTGGTAGAAAAGTAGTACTCAACAGAAGAAAATGACTTTTCCATATGTATGCATCATATGCATCACTTCAGAAAGAGTATCAACCAATTCTAGCTGGCTATAACACATATATCAATATTAAACTAAATTTTAAGAAAGTATAAAAACGATTGTAATGCAAACAGAATTAGCAAGGAATTACTAAATACATACCTTATATTCCGAAATTGAGCACTGCTGAAATTATTCCTTTTTTGTTAATCATTTTATTCATTTTAGGAAGGCATTATGCCTTGTTGCACTTCATCACAGAAATTAGTGCTAACTTCGTATCTCAAGTATGATTTTTCTTCTGAATTCCAAACTTGCATTTCAGTTACCTACTAGACTTTTCTGCTGGATGTCTGATAGACATTTCAGATTTGCATGAGCCTTTGATCTCTTAAGCACAATGTGAGGAGTGATTTGAACATCCCATCTTGGACCCGGTGCCACTTCCTGCTTCCCCTTTCACGAAGCTCCACAAATGTGTGCAGTTCCAGTTATTCATCAATGAGATGTAACCTCATGGCCTCTTACCTGTGAATCCCAACCCCCCTCTCCCTAGTCCCCACCCACCCACCTGTGGCTCAGATCATCTCAGTCGCTGGTTCCTGGGGCCTGCCCCCAGCCTCTCTCAACCAGGTACCCACAGGGCCCACACTTTCAGGCTCATCTGCATTGTACAAATGAACCTCTACGTGTGCCCCCTTCTCTCTTCCCCTTTCCCCCCTTCTCCCGGCTCACCCCCATCTTCCTCCTTCTTGCCCACTCTCCCTGCCCTAGCAGCCACCATCCTGGTACTAAAGTAGGAGATGTTTCCCTTCTAGTTCTCCCCTCTCGTCCATCCCCACTCCTGATCCTACTCTGTTGGAACAAAAGGACCTCCAAATATCTCATCACTTCTGGTGAGACCTGCATCTTGGCCACACCTTCAAGTGTTTGGCACAAGCATTGTCCGCCCATCTCTTAAGAGACCACCAATGGGGAACATCTTAGCTGTAGGCCTTTCGAGAGGCACCCCACCTCCCGGCTTTCTCTCTGGAAGTGCTTCCCCTTCCCTCTTCCTTCCCTGCTCACCTGGTTCCTTCACAAATAAACTTTTTCTGTCTGCAACAGATTCCTGGCTTTTTATTTCTATACTAAGAACCCACCGGGCTTTTCTGGGAACATCTGGTATTTCGGCTCGTGGTGAACTAATGGTGAAAACAGGACTTGGCTGCAGGAATCAGCTGTGAGTAAGAACTTTGAGTTAAAAGCCTAACGCACAACCCATTAGAACATAAAATCTCTGTTAATGGTAATGCTATCCTCCCAGATGTTTAAACAGAAAACTTTCAATTTGTCAGTAGGAAAAAGTTTGCCTCTACTGACTTAAGTTCAGTACTTAGAGATCATAGAATTTAACTGACAGTTTACATATTAGCAGGAGGAAATACAAGGTTCATTTATTTGCATGTTACAGTACACAAAAGTAGCACACCCAATAAGGGACAAGGGATTAAATATCTATCAATCAGAAGAGAGGGGGAAAGAAAATGCTTCCATGGGAATGTCAAGTTGTTTTGTCAGCAAAGTAAAACAGGCATTCAGAGAAACAAAGGAGAGATGAGGAAGCTAGTGATGGTTTATATATACAGGTGCAGGTGATTTTCCTGGAAGAAAAGACTCTCTGGAAACGAGATTTCTGGTAATTTCACTGTTCCTAGCTGGGAGTGAGGTCGCCCAAAAGAGGGGATTAGTGGCAGATGCATGCCTTTAGTCAGATATTACAAGTTTGGAAAGGCTTCCTTCTGCATCTGTGGAATTTCATCTCTAGATTAAGGTAATCTTCACAATGATTTGGGGAGTCTGTAACTTCTCTTACTCTCACATTCTATAGTTAAGCTGTCAGCTGTGCCTGTTTGATTTATCTTCAGAATATATCAGACTCTGAGCAAGTCTCAGGAATACAACCCTGCTCCACAAAGCTGCAGGTGTTTTCCTGTCCAGTCCCTTATTTCTGTTCTGGCTTTACCTTCCTCCTATGGGTCTATAGTCCACCCATCACCACTTTGTAAAAGTTTGCTATAACCCTGCATTTATTCACAATCTTCCAATGGGTTCCTGTCTTATTGAATGTAATCCAAAGTCCTTATAAGTGCCTATAAAATCCTGCATGAACGTAACACAGATTACCTCTCTGTTGTTTCGTATAAATCACACTGCTTTCCTTATTGTTGTGTAGTCTCTTGTATTTTTCTATGCTCGAAATCTTTGTATGCCAGTTTAAATGACTCTTTTATTTATTTTCTTCAAATTTCTACTAGACAGTGAGTCACGTTTTTCATATGAGAAAGATAGAGATTCAGACACCTAAAAAAATCGGTTTAAAAAACTCAACAATGCAGTTAGATAATAAGTGGAGCTATGAACAGGACATTCAGATATATAAAAAGTATAAGCAACACTATGAAATATATTCTATCTTTATAATAAAAAACTACTTATGAGAATAAATGAAAATTTAATCATTCCTACAATGAAATACTATGCACTCATTTTAGCCAATATTGTAGGTCTCTATATACCTACATGAGACCATGCACAGATGTACTGTTAGCTAAGAAAATCAAGGGCAGGACAATATACAGATTATGAGCTTGTCTTAATAAAGCTAGTGTGTATGCTGCTTCTGCCCATCTTATCACATTGCTGTTACAGAAATCTCTGGAGTTTCTGGGCTTGCTCTTACAGCTACTTAGCATTTGCCTTTGCAGAAGTGTGCTTTTTGATCAATAACTGTGTTATACCACATTATTTCAGTAAATAACTGGCACATTAAATATGTTCCTGAGGAAGATATAATTGTATTGTTGTTTGAAATAATCTAATTTATGGGAGAAATTTATCAAGTTTAAAAACTAGGGATTATCTTCACACTTGCTGAAACATTACACTGGATAGTTCATATGATGTTTGTGACTTCATTTCTGGTTGGTTTGCTTAGATACGGTAACATCATTTGAGGCTATTGATTATGAGATTCTGTCAATTCAGATACTGACATGATTATTAGTCATTTTCTTGTTTCAGTATAAGCTTCCCAAGAGGTGTTTTACAGCTTACCAGAAGCATATTAACTGATGATTAAAGCGGTTAAGATCTTTTTTTCTTAAATTGTGTACAAATTCATTAGAAAAAATTGGCTGTGTAGTATGCGTTCTGTACACAGGATGGCTGTTGAGAATTGCTCTCTCTCTCAAAAATATGCTTTGCATGGCCTTGAGCAATGGCACTAACATTTTTACTGCTTGGCTTTCTACTATGTAAAATTGAGATCATAATGATACCCATCTAAAAGGATTTTCATGAGGATTGAGCAGGCAATATCTGTGATTGGTTTAGAGTAGTGCCTGGTTTGTAATACTCAGTAATTTTTAGTCAATAGTACTAGGACCATCACATAGGCCAGAAAGTCATGAGTTGTGCTAGGGAACCATTCACTTTTTTTGGTCAGGTGATTAGGAAATCTTATTTTAATTGTCCTTGTGTCAGAGCATTTTCTCCACACGAAACTCACCAAATACATTTGTTTCTGGAGTTGATTTGTGCAATACTACTGCACAATGAAAGTGGGAAAAAAGACAGAAATATTTCTTAGAGAAAGCAAGAGATTTAAAAATCACTTATTCCAAAGATCAAACACTGTGTTTAAAATGGGAGACAAAGGCAAAGATTAAGAGCCAGATAGAGGCTGGTGATTATAGGATAGCCTCATTTATAACTTAAAAAGCTCAACTCTAATTTATCCTTTGATACCAATATGAAACCCGTGCCTGGATGGGTTAGATTGGATTTAAAATAAAGGATGAGATCTATTTCTTTAGATGAAAGTTCTCCACATTTTTGTATAATGGATAATTGCAATGGCTAAGTGCCAGGAAAATTAAGACAAAGATCAGGAAATCTTTACCTGATTTTGTGAAAAAAAAAAAAAAAAACAGTTAATAACCAGACATGGAGATGCCAGAAGAGACGTCTGACTGAATAAGTCCTACAGGAGGCAGGAATGAATGTGATGCAGATATCAGTCTTAGAAATGAAGAATCACTTTGCTTAGAAATAGGAAGGATAAAAAATAGTAGTTGAATATATGGGATGTTAAAATGAGAAGATAAAGAATTTGTTCTGTATGGCTTATTTATAAGTAAAAAACAAAACAAACAAACAAACCCCAGCAAGGCCAGCTTCCTCTAAGGCCAGCTTCCTCTAGGGCTCTTTGAGCCATCCATGGTGCCTCTCAGGATCTACATTAGTAGGAAGCTGAAGTCGGGAACAAGACACTGATCCCAGCACTCCTTTGTGGGATGTAGGCATCTTAACTAACATGTTAGCCGCTAAGGCAAAAGTTCTCATTAGTTCTAGTCTTCTGATTGTAAACGATACAAAGATATGAAGATGTAGATTCAGACATCAGTAATTCAGTCTAAATGGGAATATAAAATAACTATGCATTAAACAGATATTGAACAATGTACAATAATCCTAAGTTTTCATAAGGAATCGGCTAACTATTTTGGCTATTTGTAGTAATATAGGACACATATCAGTGGTAGGCATTTGGCACAGCTTTTAAAATGCTGCCTAGGATGCCCACTTCTCATACTAATATATGTGAGTTCAAGTTCTTTACTTATGTACTTGGAGACCTGAATTGAATTCTGGGTTTCTGAATTGAATTTTAGGCCTATCTTTTAGCTCTGGGTGTTGCATGTATTTGGGCAAGTGAACCAGTAAATGAAACATCTCTCAATCTCTCTGATTTTCAACTAAATTGTATTTTTTTACTTATTAAATATTATGATTCCTGGCAAATTAATTGCATTAGTACATAGCGGATTAGCACTATGTCTGAAAAACTGATGAAGAGCAAGGCAGGATTATTATAAGGGAATAAGGGAGTAAGGGAAGAGTGATATATGGAATGCATAAAATCTGTTCTCTTTTTATTAATAAAGAAAAAAGCGGTGCATTGAGGGTGTCTTTGGGGTATAATTTCTGAAGTCCTCTCCAATAAAGGTATCTTGAAGTTATACAAAAATAATGGTTGTAGATCTTGAATGTCAAATAAGGAAAATAAATAAAATGCATTACATTTAAGAGTTAACAACCCTCTCACAATAATTATATAATTTCTTATTCACAATTCTTAGAGGTATTAATCCAATTACTATTGTGTAGTAAATTATATCATGTTTTAGAGACATAAAAGAAGGATTTTGTTATAAGCATAGGGCAATCATCACACCTCATGACATCTCTTGTGCACTTTCTGCTGTGTGTTGTCCTGAGATTGAATTTAAAGAGGCTGTCCTCGCATGGGTCTACCAGATGGCCTACTTGTCATGACATGTAATTTGATTTTGGTTATTGCCTGAGATCTCAACTGGGATGGTCAAATAAACAAGCTGCATGCAAACTCTCCATGGGGTTTTTCCTTTCCCTCATCATTGTTGGTTTGGGTGGCTTCTGACATTGCAGCTCAGGACTCAAGCTCAAATGATCAGAGATGTGTTAAGCTTCATGGTCATGATTTAACCTTCAATGCCATACAATATCCATTGAATTAAAAGAGAGAAATAATGCCTTTTATTTCTTCTTCTTTTTTTTTAAGATTTACTTTTTATTTAAGGCAGAATCACAGAGAGAGGAGAAACACAGAATGAGAAAGAGACATCTTCCTTTTACAGGTTCACTTGCCAGATGGATGCAATGGCCAGAGCTGAGCCGGTCTGAAACTGAGAAGCAGGAACTTCTTGTGGGTCTCCTGTGTGGATGCAGGGGCATAAGCAGATGGGCTTTCCTGTTCTGATTTTCCAGTCTGGTAGCAAGGAGCTTGTTTGAAACTCAAGCAGCTGGAGCTTGAAGCAAGGGTCATACGGAATGCCCATTATTTCTTATTCTTTATATAAAACAATATTTTAGAAATGGAATGAAGAGACAAAGGGAGATGGAGAGTGTGTGTTAGAGACCCGATCCATTTGTTCAATTCTCAGATAGGTGGAGCTTGGCCAGGGCGAGCGTGCAACCAAACATGGGAGCAAGAAGTACAGTTCAGGTCTCCCACATCAGTGGCAGAGGTCCAAGTACTGAAGTCACAGTCTCCAAAGATCTGGCCCTCAAGAAGTTGTTCTGCATCCAGAACTCAAGCCCAGGAAAGTCAGCCTGAGATGTGAACATCTTAACTGATATCTTTCACCACTCCACCAACTCTACCTTTTAATAGGAAGGGAATCAATTCATGATCACTGTTTTAAAAGCCAGAGGTGCGGTTGGTAAGATAGCCTAGCAGCTAAAGCCCTCGTCTTGCATGTGCCAAGATCCCATATGGGCTCCAGTTCTAATCCTGGCAGCTCTGCTTTCCATCGAGCTTCCTGCTTGTGGCCTGGGAAAGCAGTTGAAGATGGCCCAAGGCTTTGGGACCCTGCACCCATGTGGGAGACCCGGAAGAGGTTCCATGGTCCTAGCTTCTGATCAGAGCAGCTCCGGCCGTTGTGTCCACTTGGGGAGTGAGTCATCGGATGGAAGATCTTTCTCTCTTCCTCTCTGTATATCTGATTTTGCAATAAAAATAAATGGTTTTTTAAAAAATAAAAATAAATAAAGCTACATATGGTTATTTCTTCTGTTCACAGAAGTCCCAGTATAGCTCATCCAAGGGTAAAGAACAAAAACTGGGGTATAGCCCACTGCTCTCACGTACATGACCAGTGATTAGGTCAGGTTGATGTCTCAGTGTGCAAGGTCATTGTCATGGAGGCTCCCCCAGGGACACCGTGTGCCATGTACTTATCAACTTCCACATAGGCCAAACAGGTAGAGATGCAGGGGCAATCTCCCACATACCCCCTCCATATAAATATTATTTCCACCCATATTGCTGCAATAGTATAGTCTTTCAGAAGCTGGTAACAAGCCCACCATTCTGGTATTTAAATGTATTACAGCATTGGAGATATTTGTAATGTCACAAAAGTTTATTATATTGTCAACTTTACCTACGTCATTACTATATCTTCTTTTGTAACAAGACTATTTGTCTTTGGTATGTCTTGGGATTGTATTTCAGAAATACACAGCTTATTTCATATGTTCACAGTAAGAGCAATTTGCCTTAGCATGAATTGTACCGTGAGTCTCACTCATACCTGATAGATGTTACATTTAGATATATATATATATATATATATATATATATATATATATATATTAGCATATTCTTTTCCGTGAGTAGAACCTGAGCCTTGGGTAGCTGGATGCAGAAGCCTTTTCACTGTGCCTTCCAAAAATTCAAGTTAAAATCCAAACACCTAATGTATTGTCAATAGGTGTCGGGGGCATTTGATAGGGATAAATGAATGGGATTACTGTCCTTCAAAAAATAGTTGTAAAAAATGTCCTTCACCCTTTTGTGCCATATGAAATAACAGTGAGAAGAAAGCCACCAAAAATCTGGGAGCTGAGCCCTGAAGACACAGCGAAATCTGCTCCAGCCTTCACAAACCTGACAAGACAATGCCTGTTATTTCTGAGCAATGCACTCTGCACTTTTCTATTATGTTGTCTTGAATTGACCAAGGATCTAAAATAACAAACATAATTAAAATATAAGATTATAAGCCTGGTGGGTACAAGAAAATACGTCGGATTTGCAAAGGGCTGCTGTTGTCAGTTCTTAGAATGAAGAAAGTAAAAAAAGAAAAACAAAACAACAACAACAAAAAAAAAAAAAACAAAAAAACTAGGCACAGGTGTCTTAATCCCAGGAGGAGTTTAATGATGTGATTGTTAGGATTGCCATGGTGCATTTCTTTTTTTTTTTTTTTTAAGATTTATTTATTTCTACTGCAAAGCCAAATATATAAAGAGGAGGAGAGACAGAGAGAAACATCTTCAATTCAATGATTCATTTCCCAAGTAACGGCAACTGCAGGAGTTTATGCCAATCTGAAGCCAGGAGCCAGAAGCTCTTCCGGTTCTCCCTGAAGGGTCATATGGCCTTGGTCCATTCTTGACTGCTTTCCCAGGCCAGCAGCAGGGAGCTGGATGGGAAGTAGGGCCACATGGATTAGGACCAGCACCCGTATGAGATCCCAATGAGTTCAAGGTGAGGACTTTAGGGGCTAGGCTACCACGTGGGGCTCTAATGATAGGTTTCTAAATATCTATGTCAGACAGTCCCTAGGTTTACAATTTAGAAGAAAAATAAACCTTTACAGCCAGGATTTTATGGAAGACCAACAATTTTGTTGCATTCGTTCAAACATAGATTAGTCCTTTTAAAAACATTTACTGTTAAAATTGATTGAAGTAAAGAACCTGAGACAGAAAATTGACAGAGACACAGACAAAATGTCTTCTATCCACTGCATCACTTGCAACATGGATGCAGCAGCCAGTGCTGCAACATGCTGAAGCTAGGATCCAGGAACTCCATCCTGGTTTCCCCCGTGGATGAATCAAGTACTCAAACTATTATCTTCTATTTCCCAGATAGATTAACAAAAAGCAAGATCAAAGGAGGAATAGCTGGGACTGAGGGCAGCATGTAGAGACTAACCAGGTGTCTTAATCCACTACGCTACAGTGTCCTTCTCTAGGGTAATTTCCCCCACTTCTTTTTTTCTTTTAAATTGGCAAGTCAGATATACAGAGAGGAAGATCTTCTGTCCGATGTTTCACTCGCCAAGCACCCACTAGGGCCTGAGCTGGGCTGATCCGAAGCCAGAAGCCAGGAGTTTCTTCTGAGATTCCCACATGGGTGAAGGATCCCAAGGCTTTGTGCTCTCATCAGTTGCCTTCTCATTGCCACAAGCAGGGAGCTGGATGGGAATTGCGGCTGCTAGGATTAGAACAAGTGCCCATATGGGATCCCAGCAAGTGCAAGGTGAGGATTTTAATCATTAGGATATCGTGTCAGGCCAGAGTAATCCCTTTTTAATGTCACTAAATACTGAAATCAGGCTCTTGTACATGTCAACCTCTGAATTTGATCTTTTCCTTAAGCTCTTTGGTGATAAAGTCAACATACATTAGGAAGAAAATTTAAAGTACACTCTTTAATGTTTTCTGAAATGACACGTCCTTGAAACTATCAACACAATTAAGATGATGAACATATTTTCATCCAAAAATATCCTTTGTGTCCCTGTATTGCTCGTCTCTGTTACCATCTCAGAATCTGACTAGTTCCCAGGCAACCACTGAAAGACTGGCTTCCTGTCACTATAGATGGCTTTGTGTCTTCTAGAATTTTAGATAAATGGATTCATGGATTATACACAAGCTCTGATCAAATTTCTCTCATTTGGAAATTTGCTCATGTCCTTTCATGTAATATTTATTTTTATTGTTCGTTTTTCATTTTATTCATTTTTCATTTTAAATAGTAGTATGTCAATGTGGAACATATCACATATTGTTTATCTGTGTTTTTATATGTGGTAAGTTGCTTTCTGTTTGGGGCTGTTATAAATAAAACTAGTAAAGCCATCATTTACAAGCTTTTGGTTGACATATGAGTTTATTTCATTCACGTAGCTAACCAGAGAGCATTTTATGGGTCATATACTAGCTTTATGTTTAATGATTTTGAAAACTACCAGTCTGTCTTCCAAAGAAGCATTATTGTTTCATGTTGCCATCACCGGTGCGTGCCATCTCCCCTTGTTCTGAATGCTCCTCAAATACTTGACATAACTTTCTGTTTTAGTTTAGACACTCTAATGATAATACAGGCCTGTTTAACAGGGATTTTGCTTAACATGTTCCAAATGACTAATGTTGCTGAATGTCCTTTCATGTGTTTACAAAAATCTAGTTATCTGAATGACAACGGAAGTACAAGAAAGAGTGAAAGAAGCGTCCAAGTCAGGGATTCACTTCCCGAAAGGCCGTGAGAGGGCTGGACCAGGCTGGACGCACCAGCCAGTCCTTCAGGTCTATAGGCAGGCAAGTCATTCATATTTCCAAGTCATCTTGGGCTTTTCTAAGACTTGAAAGTTGCTGTATGTGTCCAAATTCAGCTCTCCAGTTTTATAGACGCGAGACTCATGATTGATTATGTTGATTCTGTTCATTAATTTAGAGGGAATTATCTTTTGCACAATGAGAATGATGTATGTCACCATTACTTTGCAGTTTGAAGTATATTCGGTCTGCCATTGTTATCGATGCAATTTTTAAATTTTAATTTTTAAAATTTTTTTCAATCCTGGTCCATAAAAATATAACTGATTCCTATATATAGCTAAATCATTCTGAGACCTTGCTAAATACACTTACTTTTTTAATGTTTTATTTATTTTTATTGAAAATTCATATTTACAAAGGGAAGGAGAGACAGAGAAAGATTTTTCATCTGCTGGTTCACTCCCCAGTAGCCACAATGGCTGGAGCTGAGTTGATCTGAGGCCAACAGCCAAGAGCCTCTTCTGAATCCCCCACGGGGGTGCAGGGTCCCACGGCTTTGGGCCATCCTCCACTGCTTTCCCAGGCCACAGGCAGGGAGCTGAATGGGAAGTGGAGCAGTGGGCACAGGAATCGGCATCCATGTATGATCCTGGCAAGTGCAGAGTGAGGGTTTTAGCCACTAGGCTACCACTCCAGCCCTAACTTCTACTTACTTTTTGGCAGCTTTATTGTTGCCTTATTTGGAAATTCCTATGAAGGTGGTCATTTTATGTAAAGATAGAGTTTTGCTTCCTGTTTTCAATCTATGAGTTTCATTTCATCTACTCTAATTTAGAGAATAAGACTTTCAGGACTTAGGACTGTGTTATATTTTGTCAGAGAGCCACAACCAACAGGATTTGTGTGATCACATGTGTAAAAGTACATTAAAACACATGTGTATACATTTGCTTTCTTTTCCTGACTGAATATACACAAGAAGTTTGGGAAAGTTCATGGAAAATAAAGTTATAGTGGGTCTCAGCTGTGGTACAGGGTGGTAAGCTACTGCCTGTAATGCTGACAATTCCTTATGGACACTCTTTCAGGCTCCAGCTGCTTGCTTGTTGCAAGTACTTCCTAATGTGCCTGCGAAGATAGCAGAAAATTGCCCAAGTACTTGGACCCCTGGCACCCGTGTGGGGATTCTATACTTCTGGTCTCTTAGCCTCAACTTGGCCCTGCCTTGGCAGTTGTGGTCATTTGGGGAGTGAATCGGTAGATGAAATATCTGTTGTTCCTTTTTTCCTCATAACAGTGATTTTCAAGTAAACAGATGTATCTTAAACAGAAGTGAGCTATGTTTATTCTGGTGTAAAAAATTGAAATTCATGGGCCTGGCACAATGGCCTAACAGCCAAAGTCCTCACCTTGAACATGCTGGGATCCCATGTGGGTGATGGCTTTAATCCCAGCTGCCCAGCTTCCCATCCAGCTCCCTGCTTGTGATCTGGGAAAGCAGTGGAGGACGGCCCAAAGCCTTGGGACCCTATACCCCCAAGGAAGACCCAGAAGTGCTCCTGGCTCCTGGCTTTGGATTGGTGCAACTCAGGCCATTGTGGTCACTTGTGGAGTGAGTCAGATAGAAGATCTTCCTCTCTGTCTCTTCCCCTCTCTGTATATCTAACTTTGCAATAAAAATAAGTAAATCTTTTTAAAAAATTAAATTCATGCACAGTTTTTTGTTAAGATTTATTTTTATTTGACACTCACGTACATAGAGGAGGAGGAAAGACAGAGAGAAAGTTCTTCTGTCTGATGATTCACTCTCCAAGTGGCTGCAATGGCTGGAGCTGAGCCAATCCGAAGTCAGAAGCCAGGAGCTTCTTCTGGATCTCGCATGTGAGAGAGTCCCAAAGATTTGGGCCATCCTCGATTTCTTTCCCAGGCCACAAGCAGGGAGCTGGACGGGAAGCAGTGCTTCTGGGATTAGAATCAGTGTCCATATGGGATTTGGGCACATGCAAGCTGAGGACACTAGCCACTAGGCTATCGTGTCGGGCTCCACGCATAATTTTTTGATAATAAATGTTTTTCATAAAGTGCGTGTTCTTTCCAATCCTTGGATATGACTAATTCATTTTTTGTCTACTATATTTTTGAAATATAATTATTGATACATCTGTATTCTTTTGCCATTTTGTATCTCTTATATTTAATATTCATATACTTTTATTCATTGGATTTACTATATTTTATTTTTATGCGTCATAAGGTGGTATGGCAAGTCAATTATGTGTCTTCTTTAATAAGAATTTTAATTGTTTCATTTTTTTCCGAGAACTGCTTACACTATATCAAAAAACACAATTTACTGATTTATCTTCTCATTTCATAGAGTCCAAAATAATTTCTAACTGCCTTTTAAAATTAAAGATCCAGTTAATTAATTATTTAATTAATTAATTAGAAATTTAGCATTACAGAGTTGGAGGGAGGGACAGGATCATTTTGTATCCACTGCTTCACTCGCAAAATGCCTGCACTGGCCAAGGCTGGACCAGGCCAAAGTCAGGAGGCAAGAATTTATTGCAGTTCTCCCATGCTGGTGGAAGCAGACGAAACATGTGGAATATCTTTCACTGCTTTTCCAGGCCATTAGCAGGGAGCTGGATTGGAAGAGAAGCAGTGGGTGCTGTGTTGCAGGCGATAGCTTTACCCTCTATGCCACAATTCTGGCCTTGGTGATTATCTATCTATCTATCATCTATTCTTTGCTCCATATGTTACTTTGAATTATGCAACTTGCTTTCTAAACTTTTGATATTTTGAAGTTTAACTTTATATTTACTTTCCATTTTAACTGTTGTATTCTAAAAAGATGTTTTGCCATGTATGAACATCATAAATTTATATGGCTTGCTAGGTGATCTTTAATGTCTATCTTGGTAAATATTACAGATGTACTTGAAAATGACTGAGTATCCTATTATATTGCAACACAGGTCTCATAAATGTCTTTTGTGTTCATTTAATTCATACAGTCACTTAAATCTTTGAGATACTTAATAATTTGATTTCTGTGTAGACTATAAATATTGAGAGTCATGCATAATAATTAACTTCTCTCTTTGTCCTTTTAGTTTTATTGGATTTTGCTTCATATATTTGGAAATCTTGCAATTAGATTCACAAATCTTCAACAATTTGATATCTTCTCAGCTAACTGACTGTTTTATTATTTATACACTCTATCTCAGCACAATGAGACCAATGTCAACTTGGGCTTTTTCTCCCTGTGTTGTAGCCTGGATGTTATTCTATCTTAAAAGCACATGGCATGTCTGCCTTCTATTTCACAGTGATGTTTTGCCCTTTCTATTGTGTAGCTTAATTGATTTTCTGCATACCTTTGTCTTGCTTTTTATTGCTATCCTAAATGTGGTGGTCTAAATCTCATCAGTGATTTTTTTTACCTTTAGTATAATGAAAGTCCCTAGTTTACATTAGCTTAAATGAGATAAATTATGTGTTACATGATAATCTCAGTTCCCCAACTGATTTCCCA
Organism: Ochotona curzoniae; assembly: GCF_017591425.1. Taxonomy (NCBI): domain Eukaryota; kingdom Metazoa; phylum Chordata; class Mammalia; order Lagomorpha; family Ochotonidae; genus Ochotona; species Ochotona curzoniae. The sequence goes on from NW_024467087.1 coordinate 5,003,666, forward strand.
AGATGTATTAAAAACATTCTGTAGATTAATCACATATGAACAAATTAAGGTGCAAATGCTTAAAACATGGCTTATTGCTCACATAGTAGTTAATATAGTTTTTCTGTTGTGCAAAAGCTGTTTCTATGTATATAATGTTTTTCCCAATCTCAACAACATTTGGTATATATATGCTATTGGATATTTTCCTATGGTTTGGATAGGTAAAAATTATCTTTATAATATAAACTGAGACTTCTTCCCCCGTGTGTTGTATTATTTAGTACATTCTAAAGAGTTTAAAGATACAAATGTACTTTTTTGCTATATAAATCTTGGTCCAAAATATTTATTTGAAAAGCTACTTAGAGTCTAGCGTGTGGGAGAGCAACTTAATTTACTACTTGAAATGCTCTTATTCCATGTCCAGACACCTTGTTTGAGTCCTGGATATTCTACTTGCAATCCATCTCTCTGTATTAAGGTAGACAATAATTTCACTACTATTCTGACATAATTTTTTATTTCCTTGGTGAGCAAATTGACCCAGCCGGGCTAAAAATCAGATAGCTTTATTTATTTATCTTGAAATTGATAAACATTTGTTAGTACTTCATTTTTTTAAAAATATTTTTATTATTTCCCATGGTACATTTTGTAGATATAAGATTTCCCATCTGTCCTTCGGTTTTTCCCTCCTCATTTTCCTCCCACCATTTCCCCCCATATTATTACAATAGTGTAGTCCATTAGTAACAGTTACAAGTTTAACATTTTTCTATTTAGGTGTATCATGGAATTGTAGGGGCAGGCAATGAGAAAATCTAGTATCATATAGGCATGTTTTTAAATTTTCATTGTTAAGTCTTCATTTTATTCAGTAGTAGAGATACTGATTCAGTAACATAGATTAAGGATTTCAATTTATAATAAAATCTGTTTTATCTTAAAATAGGAAAGATTTGAGAAAAGACAACACAGCCCCTAGACTCTATATGAAAAATATAGACCATTGCTTCCAAAATTTCTTTCCTTCTTCCTGTATCTGGGGGAAGGAAAAAGGGGAGAAGCCACACCTAGCCACCCAACCACCTCAGTACTCAGGGAAGGGGAATGGCCACTTGATGTCATCCTAGCTCCATGATGTGGAGAGTTCTCTGAGGGTTCTGCCCAAGTGGTTTCAGTAGTTCTGAATGCTGCCAGTCTTGTCAATCCAAGGATAAAGACATCCTCCCAAGGCCCATTGGCTGACTTAGTCCACCTTAGAATATCCATCCTCCCAGAAGTTTTCTGTCATCATTTGACTGAGGTGGTTGACCGATTTGTTTTACCCTCATTCCTCTGCTACGATACCAGATGCCCTTTACAGGTTTCAGTGGAGTGCCATAGCCTCCATATGCATCTGCACATGTTGTCCTTTGCTCCATGCAAGCCACTGAGGAGGCCCAGTTCTGACACATGCACTCCACAGTTTATCCACAGTTTAACCACAGATCCTGTGATTCCCTATGGTTGGGGCTCTGAGTTGAGTGGTTCAGTTGGGGGTGTCCTGACTTTTGTGTATTCTTATCAGTACAAGGTCTGGCTTAATCTGTCACCCCCCCATCAGCACATCCACATACCAGTAGGTGTAATTGCTGGGTCAGTTTTGTCTTCCAGCTCCATCTTTTATGTAAACCAATGGATGCTGTGGCCCAGTCCTACTCTGCCCACCATATATTTGGCCTTACATACTTCAGCTAGAGTTGCAGCCTAGTTAGAGGCAACCCCGATAACCCAAATAGCCTCGCCCTCCCACCGCCCGCCAGTCCTGGTTCCTGTGCTTGCCAGTGTGTGCAGCAGACTGTTACAGTCTGTTCTTCATTACCATTTAGCACTCACACATGTTAATCAGCACTGAATCCTAGTTCAACCCAACCAATCCCACTATCCAGCCCACACACATGCCAGAGGGTGCCACCGCCTGTCTAACCAGGCCCTCCCCCCAGTCCTGCGTCTCATGCTCACCAGCAGGGCTTTCAGCCCATCAGACAAGTGCCAACAGTTTCACTACTAGGCCCACTCCCAGTTCTTGATCTTGAACTTCCCAGTTGGTTCTACAGTATAGCTTGACAGGGTTTTACTCCAATACCAGCACTTGCCATGTGTTACTGTAGTGAAGCCCAACCAGCCTGAATTGACTCTGGCTTATTCATACACCAGTAGGTAAAGTCAGCACAGCCTGGTTCTCTCTCCCTAACCCAGTTGACATGCAGACCAACAGGTATTGAAGCCCTGCCTGACTTGGTCTGCCCCCTCTCCCAGTTCTCATACTCACAAGTGGAAGCAGTGACACAGCCGGGGAGCCCATGCTGCCCCCTACTGGGCTTAACCCTACCACCAGGTTTTGTATATGTTGGTGGGTGCTGCAGCCCAGTTGGGCATGGCTTATCTCACCTCAGCATTTACTGGTAGGTGCTGTAGCCTAGTGTAGCCTGGTCTACCCCCAGTTCCAATTCACACTGGTAGGTGCTAAAGCTTAGCCCAGATCACTCACCCCACCAATCCTGGTCCTAATGAAACTGGTTTTTCAGCCCAACCCAGCTTGTCCTGCGCCCTGTCCTGGTTCTCAGATCTGCCAGTGAGTGTTATGAACTGGCCCAGATTGGCCTGATCCCAGACCTTAACCACATACAGGCCTGCAGGTACTGTAACCTTGCCTTGTCTGGGCTGCTCCCAATCTTGGTTCACTTCCAGGGACTGCATCACGACAAAGGAGTTTCCCAAGCTCCTGTACCAGTTTTCCTCCCAGTGGCAGGTCTCACTCACACTGGTAGCTCTTTGGCCCAGACTGACTAAATCTACCTCCTGTACTGGCAGGAACAGTAGCCCTGCCCAACCAGCCCGCACTCATCCCAGTTCTTACTTTAGGGTGTTACAGCCGAGCCACACCTGGTCTACATTCTGACACATCTCGTTTGGTGTTCAGCAGGTACTGAGACCTAGCCCAACTTTTTCTACACCCACCTGGATTTGTGAGCACCAGCAGGTCCTGGAGTCTAGCTCAGTCTGCCATCACCCAGACCCCCAGACCCAGTACACATTCATGTTGAGGGGCACTGTATTCCCGTCCAGCCTAGCTCACTGCCCCCATTCCAGCTCTCATGCTCACCAGAAAAAAAAAAGTGGGAACCACAGCACCGCTGGGGCATTCCCTTAGCTCCCCTGCTCCCAGGCACTGGTCCTTCGTGTGTGCCAGAGATTGCTCTTAGGAAGCTCGGCGTAGCCCATTCCCCATCTTGGCATTTTCCATTAGATGCTGCAGCCTGGCCTGGCCCAGTACACCCCAGTCCTAACTCTCGCTGGTTGGTGCTGCAGCCTAGAACTGCCCAGTCTACTCCTATCACTGGTTCATGGATGTGCTATGTGTGAAAGCTTAGCCAGGCATGACCTGCACTCAAGCCTGGCTCCTATACTTGCCAGTGAGCTAAGGTTGACCTGGACCTGCCTGGTCCAATCCTTCCAGAACCAACCCACACATTTGCTGATGGATTGAGCAATTTTGCCTGGCCTGACCAGCACCCAGACCTGAATCACAGGCTCATCTGTGGCAGCTACAACCCACCAGATGAGTTTCCTAAGTTCCCCTACCAGACCCACTGCCAGTCCCATATCTCATATGTGCCAGCGGGTGCTAGGCCCTCACGTGGTGTTTTGTTGTTGTTGTTTGTTTGCTTGTTTGTTTGTTTTTAGTGGTAAGAATAGGTCAAATCATTTTATTATAAATTTCAGGAACTAAAAAAGTAATGTGTTGCCTTTACTAATTAAATCTGAAATGATCTGTTTATAAAAACCACTTGTGCTCTGCACAGACACTGCGGCCCTCTACCTCGCAAGGGCACACTGCTCCTCTCTGCCTTCAGGGATGGGATGAGCCAGACGGAAGGAAACACCCTGCCTCTCCTCAGCCAGGTCAGGGCAGTGCTGGGCTCCCCTGGGCAGTGCTGTGTTCCCCTGGGCAGTGCTGTGCTCCCCTGGGCTGCACTGGGCTCCCCTGGGCAGTGCTGGGCTCCCCTGGGCTGCGCTGTGCTCCCCTGGGCTGCGCTGTGCTCCCCTGGGCAGTGCTGTGCTCCCCTGGGCTGCGCTGTGCTCCCCTGGGCTGCGCTGTGCTCCCCTGGGCAGTGCTGTGCTCCCCTGGGCTGCACTGAGCTCCCCTGGGCTGTGCTGTGCTCCCCTAGGGAGTGCTGGGCTCCCCTGGGCTGCACTGGGCTTCCCTGGGGCTGTGCTGTGCTCCCCTGGGGAGTGCTGGGCTCCTCTGGGCTGCACTGGACTGAGGCTGAGCATGGAAGGTCTTGCTCTGGACTCCTGAGAGCCAGTGTGCATCTCGAGGTGGCTTCCATCTTGAAATTTAAGCCTCATTTGTCTTATTTCTATGATACTTAAAATTAACTTATATCTGTCATTTTATTTCAGTGATAATTATATTTAGTTAGACTTTGATTTCAACTGACTGTAAGCTGTAGGTGACAAGTGACCTATGGAGAAGTGGTGGAGCGGAAATGGGCCTGAGGTCATCCCCGAGGGAACGCACAGACCACCCACGGTGCTGGGCAGTCACTAGAGGCGAGGGGGCAACAGGGACCAAAGGCCTGGAAGCTACCACATAGGTTACCTAGGTCATCCTCCTGTCTCCAACAAGACGAACATCTCTCTGCCCAGTCAGCTGCACTGCTCCCAAGTCACAGTGCCATGGCTTGCTCCATACTGACTTAATTTATGAAAAATTCCTAAAGGTAGCATCTTTGCAAGGTGCAGGCCGAGAAAGCTTTGGGAAAGTGGCCTTCGTATGAGCTAGTGAATGTTGCTGTCTGGCTGGCCCCATATCTTTTCGTGGGTGTGTCTGTGGGTGCTGGAGCCTGGACCAGCTTGGCCTGTCCCCAACTCCCCATGAGTCATGGAGGGTTCCATGGTCATGCCTATCTCAGCTGTCACCACTCCCAGCCCTTATGCAAACCAGCTTAAATTGCTTCACAGGGTTGGGCCCAACATATCCCCCCTGCCCTACTCCGACTTGTGGTCAAGCACTTAGGGAAATCCCTAGGCTCTCTCTACCTGGCTGGGCACAAGCCTCCAGTTGTCTCCACGCTTCTGACAGTGCTATTCCCTAGACCCCCCTTCAAGCCTGCATCCCCAGTCCCATAGGAGCCCAGCTGAAGTGGTCTGGCAGAAGTAGCCAGTCCTGTAACAGCCTGGCGGTGAGTTTATTGATGCTAAAGCCTTTCAGATTTAGCAAAAAGCATTTCGGTTGTTGTTGGATAGAAAATGTTTTCAAAAGATTCTTCTTGAGATTAACTGCAAATAATGACAAACTATTATTTTAATTACTGATGAACGTGTTTTAATTTTTTTTGAAAATCAAATTTCTCTTTTAATCAGAGTATATTATTTAAAATTTGACTTGTAAATTTTGATATTGTATGTAATATTTTAAAGGCATAAGATCTTAACCTTGTGACTTATCACAAGTAGATCTTTAACGCAAATTATTCATTTGAAAGGCAGAGTGATACACAGAAAGACTGGCAGAGAGAGATGGAGCGGGTGTCCAATCTCCTGCTTCTCTTCCCAAATGCCACCAGATGTTGCATGTGGAGCCAAACTGAAGCTGGGAACTAGGCAGCCCATTTGTTTTTTTAATATGGATGGCAGGAAAGCAGTTATCTGGGCTGTCACATACTACTGCCAGAAATGTTATCAGGAATAGAAATAGATATGGAACTACATATGGTATAGGATTCACCCATTTTGCTACAATGCCCTTCTCAACTGTTTGTTGTTGTTGTCATTTTTTGTGTTTGAACTATTTTTTAATAATTCATAGGAAAATACAAATATTAATTTCATGTTGAAATATATTAAAACTGGTTTATACTTTTAGAGTTTAAACATCATCTTCCAATAACTAAAAGGAAAATCAATGAAAACTTTATTGAAAAGGCAAGTTTACTAATTTATAATACATGCATATAATATATAAATATATAATATGTATTTATATATTTCAATATATATTTATATATTTTAATATACCTTACAAATGCATACTGTTTTTTATATATTCCATCAAACTATGAACATCTCTTAGTGGGAGACAAGCTATAGTGTGGCATATTGAAATTGTCCAGTCTGGTGCAGTGTTCCATTAGTCCAGCCTGTGGACTCGCATCTTTATTGTCCACAATTCAATTTGATCCAAGGGTAAGCAGCCATCCTCTTTCACTGCACAGCTTGATTTCTAATGTCACATTAGCATGTAAAATGAATTTTGTATTTTAACTGCTTTAGCTCAGAAATGACACATCCGGTTTTGCTCATAATCCAATAGGCCAGTTTGGAAACTGAAGTTTGTGGAATATTTTATGATAACTCTATCCAACTTCTAACTGGTTATATTTACTTGGGAAAGTAGGTGTGAAGATTTTTATGGCTAGCGCATTAAGGTTTTCAAAGAGTTAGGTAGTCCTCCATATAAATCAGAAAATGGCCCGAGAGAAAGAAATGGGACCAAGAAAGCTCATCATTATATAGGAGAATGAATTATTTCATTACTTTACTGGTGGTTGACTTCAATTTACTGCTAAATACATTTTAATGAATCCTCTTTTTTAAGATTTATTTATTTTTATTGGAAAGTCAGATATACAGAGAGGAGGAGAGACAGAGAGAAGGATCTTCTGTCCAATGATTCACTCCCCAAGTGACCAAAACCAGCCGATCTGAAGCCAGGAGTGAGGAAATTTCTCCAGGTCTCCCACGCAGGTGCAACAACCCAAGACTTTGGGCTGTCCTGCACTGCTTTCCCAGGCCACAAGCAGGGAGCTAGATGGGAAGTGGAGCTGCTGGGATTAGAACCAGCGACCATATGGGATCCCGGTGCGTTCAAGGCAGGCAACAACTTTAGGTGCTAGGCCACCACACTGGGCCCTAAAGGGGGATTCAGACACAGGTACAGAGACAGAGAGAAAGCGATGTGAAGACACAAGGAAAAGAGATCTGTACAAGCCTAAGAGAGTGACTTGGATCCTAACCCTGCCTACGAAGCTTTCAGAAGGTATGAAGCACTTGATTCTGTATTTCTAATCTTCATAGTTGTGTGTGTGTGTGTGTGTGTGTATTGTTCAATTCAGTATACTTTGCTATGGTATCTCTAAAACACTAATGTATTCATATTCATTTCTTTGTTTAATCACTCAGCAAGTATTTCTAGAACATACAATATGTAGGCACTGCTGTACACATTAGGGGTGTGGAATAAATAGACTATCTTAACGTGTCCCTCTTGATTTATGGAATTTATACTTGTGTAGCTTGCAGTGAGATGATAGAAAAATAAAATGAGCAAAATCTATTGTTTTTAGAAGTCTATAAGTGCTCTGATAAGCAAATTAAAAGAGGAAAAAAGAAACTGAGGACATAAAGATTAATTTCTTTGCTTAAATTTTTTCCTAAAAATGTAAAACATTTGGTAGCTATTGTGGATGGGATTTCTTTTTTACTTTCCCTTTATTAAAATTATTATTGGTATATTAAATGTTTCCTTTTTTATGCTCATTTTATATGTTGTGGTTTTACTAAATTTATTGGACTTAACAGCTTTTCAGCAAACTATTTACACGTACAACATTAGCTCATCTGTAAGAAAGACTGTTTTGCTTTTTTCTGTTCTGATCTTGATGACCTTTATTTATTTCTCTATCCTTACTAATCCTTCCAATGTTGTATTGAATAAAATTGGTGACCCATAATAATTGGTTAGAGGGATGGCATAGGTTAACTAATATACTTGGAATTACCTGAAAGGCCTTGGTTTTCCTTCTAAAATCTGTCCTAATTCTTAGGCAAATGATCAAGGATTTGGGCCTCATTTCTGCTGTCATCCAGAAGCAAATTGACTATACCACGTGACTTTCCATTGAGCTCTATGATTTGATTCCCAGATCTCAAACAAGGAGCAACATTTTTTTTTCTTTTTCCGTAAATTGCTTGGCTATGATATAAATTAAAAGACTGCGATTCATGGTTAGAAAGTGAGATATTGTATTATCTCACTGGTAGATGCATTCTGACATGGGCACAGTAAATGCCTAGAATTCCCCTTTCAAATTAATGAAAGAAAGTATGAAAAATATTAGTAATGATCCTGAAACTATTTAGACAGTTTGTGTTATAAGGTACTCATCACATTTGATCTTACTTGAAACGACATAGTTTACTTTATGGGAACTCTTAACGAAGGCAAGGGCAGTATCAGAACATGCCTGTAACTGTAGATCTCTTTACACATCAAAAAGTCAAAATATTGCAAGGAATCCTTGATAACAGAATTTCCTTTGCAGTGGATTACTGCAAACAAAAGTTCCAATCTATGTTCAATAATTCTTGTAAAGAGTTGTTTGAGAGACAGTGTTACAGAGAGGGAAGAGATCTGTATGCTGATTAACTCTGCACATAGCCATAAGAACCAGGACCAGTCCTGGTTGGAGCTGGGGCCCGGAAATCCATCCAGCAGAGATGTCAATGACTCAAGTATTTGGCCTCTATCATAGTGCTTTCCTGGGCATTTTAGTAGGAAGCTGGATTTGAAGTGGAGCAGTTAGAACACAAATTGGCACTGATTGGATGCTGGAGTCACATGTGATGGCTGAAACTCCTGTGCCATCTGCTTGATTTACTTCCCAAATGGCTATAACAGCCAACACTGGTCCCAGCTGAATCAGGAGCCAGGAGAAATATGCTTCTCTCACACACGGATGGCAGGTATCTAAATACTTATACCATCTCCTACTGCTTCCAAAGTTGTGTTAGTAGGAAGCTGATGGGACATACACTAGCAAGAATTTGAACTGGTATCCAATACAGGTTGTCAGCATCACATATGGTAACTTAATTTATTTTGTCATAATCCTAGCCCTCATTTTTTGCTATTTTTGTTTGTTTTATTGTAATAACACTTCACATACCTGCCCTTTTAAACTGTGTGCCACACAGTACCATACTGTTAACCAAAAGTAGTATGCAATATACCTGACATATAAAACTTGTTTATACAGCATAACTGAAACCTTATACTTATTGACCCGAATTTCCCAATTTTTCCCTACCAACTCTTTGCTCCATACAATTGATATGTATTCTATGCTCCTATGAGTTTAGTAACTACACATTTTATATCAGTGGAAATACACAGTGTTTGTCCTTTAGTTGTCTTATTTTAACATAACACCCTCAAAGTCCATCCATGTGACATCATATAATAGAACTTCCTTTTTATAAGGCTGAATATTATTCAATTATGTGTATATACCACATTTTGTATATTCATCATTCAGTGGGCACATGGTCTATTTTAATATTTTAACAGTTATGCATAATGGTATAAAGAAAAATGAGAACATGAGAGTGCAGATATTTCAAAAGTTATTGTAACGGCTTTATAATAGTGTGACAGAAATACTTTGAACCACATGTATTATAAATATGTAATTTAGAAATTTTATTATAACTGAAAACATGATTATGAAACTCTCAAATTTCAAAAAAATGTGTGCTATATCTTAATAGGTAGGACACAAAAATTAGTTACTCCTTACCAAGGTGTGGAAGATTTCTCTTCACACCCTTCCTAAAACTATTTTGTGCCTCAATTGTTAAAACATGCCTCGTTAGAGTTATAAGCCAAATTGGACTATCCTAAAAATTCGCCAAGTTCAGTAAAATTATGCTTCAATACTGTGAACAGCTAAATACTAAAATGAAAATAGACACGAGACAGCTGAATAGTACCCTATAGCCATTTTAAGGTGTATAGCAACTGGTTGTGTATAAACTAAAATTGAAATGTCAGTGAAGCAGTCACAGAATGTGGTTAAGAAATTTGTATTTTCTAGCATATTGGTCACTCAATACCATGTCAATTAACTGCATAATGTTGTAAATTGTTGTTGAAGTTGTGTAGTGGCTTTTCATTGGAGGGGGTGATATTCTGCCAGCTCTACTTTCAGGCCAGAGATGATCTCCCAACTGTTGAATTTATCTGGACAATAAGATGTTGGACTCTATACACAGTACATGCTTGCAGTGAAAGAACCATGGCTGGATTTGAACTGTAATACTGCAACAATGTGGAGGAATCCACCATGGGGGGAAGAGCATGGGGGAAATCCCAGAGCCTTTGAAACTATGTCATAAAACAAAATCAAATAAAAAAATAACTTTAAAAATGTGTGTGTGTGAGACAGAGAGAGAATGTGTGTGTTTCTCTTCCCCAACACCTGCTCCATTTTGGAAATATTTTTTCTTACCAATGTTACCCTTGTTTACTGAATTGCGACCTTAGCGCTTCAGGTACAGTCATTGACAAATTATTCTCCCTCATCTACTTTAAATTGAAGTCAGGATCCATGGACTCCATTCAGGTCTCCCCCATGGTTGGTAGGGACCAATGTACTTAGCTCATCTTACGCAGTTACCCAGGCAAGTTAGCTGCATCTGAAGTGCAATAGCCAGGACTTAAAATGATTCTTGCACATAGGATGTATGCATTCCAAGAGGAAAAAATATACTGCTACAAAATGCAGGTTTGCTTTCTTTTTTAATACAAAGAACACAATACTGTAATTCTAGAACATATTTTTTTTCTGACTTAAACTATCTACATTTTAGAAAATTGCAATCTTAAAATTATCCAATGAATCACTAAAAGGTAGATTATTGACAAAATGGAAAATTTTATAATAAATATACCAGTTTAAGTGCTTAAAAGTGGAAATTACTGTTTCTGTGGTAGAGGAATCAGAATGGAATATGATGTACATAGATGAGGAATAACATTTTATAGCCACGCACCCCAAACTTTATTGAGAATAGTTTCCCCTTAAATTACTTGCACAAAAAATCAATAATAGAAGCTATTTACTGTCAGAAATATATTTAGAAAATTTTCTTTTTATTATAACTAAAGTGATTTATTTACTTGTTAGCATATTTGTCTGAAAATTTTCCTGAAATAGAGAACAAACTGGAAAAGTAATTTGCTGATACATACAATATTATAGAATATTTCATATTCTGAAGATTTGAAAAGGCATGCAAATTTTTAAAAATATCAGTAGTAGGAGCATTCTGCTTAGACTAGGTATCAAAACATAAACTATTTAAAGCAGAGCTAGGTGTTGAAGCTTGTCCTATCCCAGTGAGGTTCTGCTAGTATTGCTCCTCCCCCACCCCCAGGTTGCCTGCCCAGGGCCCCACAGGCTCCAGCTCTCCCCCAGGACTCAAGGACCCAGAACCCACTGTGCTGGTGGGCCCAGGGACACATCAAAGATTTTGATATTTTGGGCAGTCACTTACCAGCTTGATGAATGAAGATCACAGATGTTGCACTGAATATGCTTAATAAGAATAGAAATACAACTCCTTTTTGGGTGAAAAGTTAATGGTTCTGTAATTACAGAGTTTGAAACTTGTTCAAGCCACTTGTTAGCACAACAGGTTTATGGAAATGGCTTACCTGTCTCAGATTAGGACCATCTTCTTTAGGTATAAAGTGGAAATAATAATACACTTTCCAGTATATTTGTTGTGAGTATAAACTGATAGATACATAAAAACTGAGTAAAGTATTTTGTACATTTAGCTTTTCAGTAAAGAGTTTATCCTTCCAATTGCAGTCCCTGGTATTTATGAACTTATCACCTATCCCCATTCTATGGTGTAAACGGAACTCCAAGTTTGCTCACATGCCTTCTGCTCAGGCATGGAAGATGAAATGGGATTGGTTTAACCCAGTGTCCTTCTGTAGAGACAGTGTTGGGATTTGGAGTGGCATAATCTTCCACCATTACAAAGTGATGCTCATCACTGGCTCTTGGACAGTTATTTAAATTCTTAATACTTTTCAGTGAAGATGTTTTGTTTGAATTACATAAATTATGTTTGCAGTATCAAAAGAGCCATTAAGAGATTTTTGAAATGCTGAAACAAATTCCCACTATCTCAATTTATTATTTTATTTATTTATTAAAGATTTATTTTATTTGTTTTTCACAAAGTCAGCTACACAGAGAGGAGGAGAGACAGAGAGAAAGATCTTCTGTCCGATGATTCACTCCACAAGTGACTCAAATGGCCAGTGCTGCGCTGATCCAAAGCCAGGAGGCAGGAAATTTCTCCAGGTCTCCCACACGGGTGCAGGGTCCCAAGGCTTTGGGCCGTGCTTGACTGCTTTCCCAGGCCACAAGCAGGGAGCTGGATGGGAAGTGGAGCTGCTGGGATTAGAACCAGCGACCATATGGAATCCCGGTGCGTTCAAAGAAAGGACTTTAGGTGCTAGGCCACCATGCCAGGCCCAAACCCCCAATATTTTATAAACACTAAAATAACGCCTGGAAATATGAACTTTCAGACATGTTAAGTGAGAGTCTCCAGTACCTTTATTTCACCATTAAGTAATATTTTCTCCTACATACAAACTGATTTATAATTATATAATCTTCTAAGCTTCATTTATTGTATTCATTTATATGAATACCAAAGTTTATCTTCAATATGTCCTATTATTAATCTATTTTATTTATTCATATGAAGATCAAAGTTTTTCTTCAATGTATAGATAGCATGAATTCTTTCGCATGAGGCATAAAGGCAAGAAGGAAGAAAAGAAAAAAACAAAACTCCCTTCCTTTTAAGGCAAAATATTGCTTATTCTCCTGAATCTCTGTTTCAAATTCTATGGCGAATTCAACTGTGGCTCAAAAATACACATGTCCTTAATTGGAGAAGAAATGTTTAGAAAGGTTGCTATTTCGTATCTGACCCTTTCAAAGAAACAAGTAATTAATAAATTAATATACAAATCTTTAACAAGTGATATCACTGTGTATGTGGCTTTTATGTATTTTACTTTGCCCTTTAGGCTTCTGTAATTGTTCCATTATGATGTTATGTGTGGTCATATTACAACTATTTTTTTACAATCATTGTTATGCTATCCTATTAGGATCCATGTTGTACATGAATAATAATTTTTCTTGGATATAACTCAAAAAGAGGAAATCCTGAGTCTCTATCTCTCTATCTGTTTATCTATCTATCTATCTATCTATCTATCTATCTATTTATGTATATAATGTTCATGTGCAAACCCGGGTTTAACTTTGGCTATTATATAAATGTTTTTCTTAGTAGGATAACTGGCGAAACAATTTTACAATTTATACTCCTATAAGGAATTAAGAAAGTTGCTTTTCATCTTCATAATCATCCATAGTTGTTAATTCAATGGTTTAATGCAGTACTACACACCATTACCTATTGTTATCTTAATTTGCCCTCCTATGGCATTCAAAGTGCTGAGAAAATTTGCATATGCTAATGTTTTTTTTTGCTTTGCATTGTGTCTCTAACTTTGAAGAACCCAGACTTAATTGCCTCATCCCTCCCAGTATTCACAGCTCATTCTTTATTTTAAAAATGAGTTTCAAAATATTTTTCTCATTAAGCTATTTTATTTTGATCTTAATATTAAATAATCTGTAATAATTTCATCTCATCCTTTACTGGATTAAAACAATGCTTCATGAAGATGTCTGTGCATATTTTGCTTTGAGCGTACTATACTTATACTCATTTCCCTGGCCAAAAGACCCAGACAGTTCTACCTGCTGGCATCACACAGCCAGGAAACAGCAGGTCTGAAACTCAAGTCAGCCTGGTCCCAATTGCTCTGATTTGTTCTGCATGGTACAGCACAGGAGGAGCCTCTTCTAGGGACTCTCAGAACCTCATCCGTTCCTCTCAACAAGTGTCTGACTCCCGCCTCAAGTTCCCACAGTGGTCATTGTCTTAGGCCCCTGATCAATGTAGAAAGATCCATTTTACACAGTTGACTTGTCTCTTTAAGTTCACACATAATTATGTATGATGTATGTATGAGGATATTTCAAAAAGATACTTCAAAAGCATGATGGAAAATGTAATTAAATGTTTAGCATTGGAGTGGGTCAGTGCAGTGGTTGAATAGCCTAATCTTCCACCTGTAGTGCCCGTATTTCATAAGGGTACCGGTTCTGGCCTGGCTGTTCCACTTTTCATCCAGCTTTCTGCTAATGGCCTGAGAAAGCAGTGAAGGATGGCCCAAGACCTTGAGCCTCTGCACCCACAGGGAAGAAGTTCCTGTCTTGTGACTTCAGAGTAGGCCATCTCTGGCCATTACAGGTATTTGGGGAGTGAACCAATTGATATATGATTTCTCTCTGTAACTATGACTTTCAAGTAAAATTAATAAATCTTTGAAAAAAATTGTTTAGGGTTCAATATTAGGCAGTAATTCCTAGTGACTTAGCCCTTATCAGAGTGTGATTCCTCTCACTTTTACCTTCTTCATAATTGTCTTGATTATACTTTTGCTTTTAAACTTTCATTTAGTCAAATCCTATTAAAATATCAGAATTTTGGCCAAAATTAATTTTAATTATAGAATAGAGAGAAGCAGCATCACTGAATATTGAGTTGTTCATTTTATGAACATAACAGCTTTAATTACACATTATTAATGTTCTACTCATTGATACCATGCACATTTAAATCCATTACTTGGCACGTTTGTTACTTCTTCCTTTAAAAATATTTTGTTATTATGACAGATTTAAAACACATGCAAATGATATAACAGTAAGACATTCATGTGCTAATACCCAGCTACAACACATTCTGGCTCAAAGCCTTTTCAATTTGTCTGCATTCCCCACTTTTCTGAATGCATTATTTCAAAGCAAATTGAGGGGCAAATAATTGATCATAAATAAGAAGAAATAAACAACAAATTAAAGCCTTATTTTTAGCAAAATTATTTTCTAGGTGGTGCTTTGCAATTCTTTCAAGGAGCAAATCATCTTAGGTTCCCTGTTTTTTCTGATGTTAGCAGCCACTTGGTATCATTTCCTAGATTCATCACCTTAATAATAGTTGGAATATTCAGATGGAATGTTTTTACTTTCTTCACACCTTTAATAAACTGAAATGCTATTTAGAAAACGAAATGTTTTCTCATCATGCAGTTGGTGACTCTTATCAAACAGGCTGATTCAGATAGCAAAGAAAAAATAATCCCTGTATAGATTTAGAGACTATCATTTAGACACACATCGAGAAGATCAGCAATGTTGTGTACTCCTTACAACCATGTGCCATATGATAACGCTGTAACACAAGGGTCCCAATGACAACACAACTGATGGCACATACCATTGCAGAGATTAATGTTGTAGTGAATGAGTTTTATAGCTTAAAAATCTATTCTAATGGGAGCATAATAAATCATAACTGTGAAAGTGATCCAATGCTGCATCACAGAAGACTTCCTGAAGATATGGTTTGGGCAAAGAAACTTCAAATGACAGTGAGTGTTGGTCTAAATGTTTGAGTCACTAACACCCATTTGTGAAACTTGGACATTGAGTTCCTGGCTTCTGGTTTTATTCTGGTTCATGTCTGGCTGTTGCAATCAATTGTGGAGAGATCCAGTGATGAAAGATGTTTGTCTTGCTCTCTCTTCTCCTCCTTCTCTTTCCTTGTCTTCACTCCCTGAACTCCCTGATCCTCTGCCTTTTTCTTTCTTTTTATTTTTAAAAGATTTTTTGAAAGTTACATGATCTGACAGTAAAGGGGATGGTCAGAGACAAAGACAGATACTTACAGAAACTTCCATCCACAGGTTCACACCCTACATGACCACAGTGACTGGGTCTGGACCAGGACAAAACCAAAAGCCAAGAGCTTCATTTGGGTCACCCAAATGGCTGGCATGGATCCAAACACTTGGGCTGTATTTTACTGCTTTGTCAGATTATTTGGGAGCTAGTTCAGAAGTAGAATAGCTAGGACAAGAGTAGACATCCATAGGAATGCTGGCATCACAGGTGGTAAGTTAATCTATGCCACATGCTGGTCCCCTCATCTTCTGCCTTTCAAACAAATAAAACCAATAAATAAATCTTTAAAAATGGCCAGTGGCAGCTGCTTGGAAAAGGAGTTGTCTGGTGTTCTTGAACTGTCATAGGATATGCTACCAAAACATAGTCCACTACGGTTAAGGTTTACCTAAACTGGATGCGTGCTTCCTCACTCTGGTGGTAAAGACACTGAAATACAGTTAACGCAGGAAATCAAAGCAATCATTTGGATATTTTCTTGAATTTTTGCAGTGTTCAGAATTATCTGTTACTTCCCTTGTATTTTCCAAATATTATCAATACTGATATCTACTATTTCTATAAACACCAACTATATATTTTACTTGTTGATACTCAAATAGACCAATCTTATGCCTGTGACTTATTATTTAAACTAGTTGCTGAGTCATTTCATGTAATTCTACTAGCATTTATAGCTTTGTTGATTTCTAATATGAGATACACAAGATACATCATGTTGATTTTGTGTATTTCCTGTCCATAACTCAGAAGAGTTAAAGATCTCTACTTCCTCTCATTTGAAATATGATTGAGAGATTATCCTCTGTCTGCAAGGTGTGTGCATTTTGACTGTGATTCACGATTTCTTCTATACCACTTTGTAGGAATTTATGGCAAAAAATTGTGAATAAAATACTTCATAATTTCATACTGATATTTCCAAATCAAATATGAGATCAAGATTTTTAACTTAATTTAATCATTCTTCTATGTATGTCACTTTTTCCATGCCTAAAACACTGATTTTCAAAGACATCAGTGAATAGTTCATTTTCTATGTCACAGACAATGTGAGGTGAGACAACAAATGTCATAGTAAAACTGAGGCCTCAAGGTAAAAACATGAGCCAGGATGTTCATTGATTCAAAATTATATACAATTTTAAAGCATGAAAGTTTGTTTTGGTTGTTGTTTGCTTTACCTTTTAACTGTTTATTGTATACTAAAAGATTAGAAGCATGACTGCTTTTGTCCTCGTACATTTGCTGGGATTAGAACTGACGCCCATATGGGATCCCAGGCGTGCAAGGCGAGGACCTTAACCACTGCGCCATCGTGCCGGGCCCTATTTATTCTTTTTGCAAAGTCAGATATACAGAGAGGAGGGGAGACAGAGAGCAAGATCTTCATCCAATGGTTCACTCCCTGTACTTTGGATCATATAAAAAGTAACTGTTAGGTAAATGCCCAGCAGCTTTACTTTCATGTTTACTTCCAGTAGTTTTAAAATTTCAGAATTTAAGTATCTATTATACTCACAGTTTTTTTTTTTTTCATTTTTATTTTGAATGTTTCAATTTTATGGTACAATTCCACAGAGTCTGGGAATCCTCCTCCCTAAATGCCCACCCCTCGGACTGAGTTCCCACATGTTCTTAGAATAGTATAATCCTTTATAAGGAGTCATAAGTCCATCAGCCTCTTATTTAAATGTGCCCTGACATTCCTGGTACTGACAATGTCAGACAGTCCTGCATCCCATTCTGTACACATGTCCAACAGTTTTACTTGGAGTCCATCTTTGATTTGGAAGCAGGAATGCATATTGCATTGTATCCCTACATTTGGATATGATAATCTCTATTACTCCATCACTATATATTCCCTTAAATAAGAAGGCAAGAAATAAGGTCAGCAACCGGTATGAATTAGAACAACAACAGCACAGTTAATTTATTTGATTTTATTTATTTATTGATTGATTATGTGACACAGTTTAATAGGTACTGGGATTCCCCCCACCCCTCTCCAACCACCCCCCCCCATGGTGGATTGCTCCACCTTGTTGCATTACTACAGTTCAAATTCAGTTGAGATTCTTTCATTGCAATCATCTACCAAACATAAAGTCCAGCATCTTATTGTCCAAATAAGTTCAACGGTTTCTTGGTGAGACCATCTCTGGTCTGAAGGTAGAGCCAACAGAGTATCATCCCAATAAATTAAAAGCCCCAATTTTACATCAGTAACAGTTTATAACATTATGGAATTAGTTGATATGGTATTGAGTAACCAACATGTTAAGAGAGAAAAAAAAAGAATGCAAGTTCTGAACCACATCTTGTGATTTCTACATTGACATTTCAATTATTAGTTTATGTACAACTGGGTTCTATACACCTTAAAATGGATACAGATTACTATTCAGCTGTCTCATGTCTATTTTAATTTTAGTATTTAGCAGTTTACAGCACTGAAGCATGATTTTGCTGAACCTGGCTGTTTTTTGGGTAGTCTATAACTCTAACAAGACATATATTAACAGTTCAGGCGAACACTTTTAGGAGGGGTGTGCAGAGAAATCTTCAACACCCCAGTAAGGACTAACTAATCTATGTATCCCACCCAGTGAGTTATAAGTGCATCCCCGCTGACCGTTTTCTGTCTGTTTCTAAGCTTTCCTTGCTGTTCTATTATAGTTTTTTTTTTTTTTTGTTTGTTTGTTTGTTTGTTTTGAGGGGTTTCTGGAGCGATCCTGATGGTCATTATGAGAGAGGGTGGGGACCCAAAGTCAGAACCAGGCAAGGACCAGTGAAAGCTCCTCTCCCTAGTCCTGAAGGAAGTTTACTCTTCTGTTTCTGCAGACTTTTCAGTGCTCCTGGTTGTTGTTCCGTTGACCTTGGGTTAGGCTTCTTCCATCCCATGTGGGAGATCCAAATGGGGGTAGGTGACCTCAGAGTTCTCGGCCTCTGAAGGCACTCCAATTCCAAGGCACTCCTTGGCAGTTGGGATGTAGTCCTCGGAACTCGTACTGATAGTCCTTGGTGAGGATCTAGTAGTCTTTAGGGTTGGGATACAAGCATCCTCCTGTCTGCCTGCTCCACTCTGGAGTCCCCCCCTGCTCTGTGCATATGACCTCCTGTTAAGAGGTTGTCAGAATCACTGCTGATTCCCCCCATATGCCTTTGTAGTTTTGCTATTGTCTGATGCTCATTCGAGTCTGTTGTCTATGAGTTTTCAGTTAAGATCCTGATAGGCTATACTTCCTGTCTCCCTCACAACGGAAGACGTGATGTAAGATTTCTCTGCTCTCCCTCCCCATTTCTGAGTAGCATAGGGCCTTACAAGTATATTAGGTTTTACAATCCTTTAATGTAGATCAGGAGCAGTCTGACTCATATCGATTGTTGGTTCATTGGTTACATTGTAAAACAAGAATCCAATTTCATTCTTGTACATGAAGATGTTCACTGTCCCCAACATAATTTAATGAAGAAATTATCCTTTAGCAATTGTTTACTCTTGCCATCCTTGTTGAAGATTGATTGACTATAGATGCATGGATTTATTTGACTCTAGATTATTGCACTGAATTGAATTTCATTTAAATGATTGCAAAAATCCTTATGTGGATTCCGTAGTTCCAAACTAGAATGATATGTATCTAGTGAATAGAATGTGAGAATCCCTCACTTACAGTATTTGCACCATCTATTAGCCAAAAAGTACAAATGCCCCCTTTCATAAGAAATGGTTTCTTCCTTGTTAGTTTCTCACTGAACGTCTAAAGTGATGATTGCTCTCCACGTTGATCTCTACATTTTCTAAGCACAATCACTTTTCACTGTTAATCTTTTGCACATATTTCTTTTGCCTTGAATACTCTTGCAATAATTTTAGTCAAGTTATTAGTACTTTCCCTTTAGGAATAGTGTATAATAACTTCATTTCTACAACTTCTATACATTCTCTCCCTGAAATGAGTTTGTCTTTGACCATTGCATAGGTCCCAGAACATATTCTATCATCATAAAGTAGACTAATTTTCATTAAAATTGTCTGTTTTATGAAAAATTTTCACAACAAAGCTACGCTTCTTAAAGAAGGGTTTAGGATTTAATTATTTCTTATCTCCAGTGCCCAACATTGTGGCTAGCTCAATACAATTTTGCTATTCGAAACATATTATCAAGATCTGACAAATTATTAGGGATTGAGTGCATGTTGTTGAAAGAACTGGACATGAATAAGATCTAATTCATGTTGGACTGGGCTGCTGAAGGTAATTATTCTCAAACTTTATTGTTAATAAAAAGAATGAAGTGCTAAACTTATTAAAAGGTAAATTCTCACCCTCATGGCTATATTTAATAATTTCACAAATCTGAGATAGGCTTCAAAAATCTACAGTTTTAGCAACAATTTGAGTCATTCTTCTACTTTTTTTTAAAGATAGATTTATTTTTATTATAAAGTCAGATATGCATAGAGGAGAAGAAACAGAGAGGAAGCAGGATGTTCTGTCCACTGATTCACTCCTCAAGTTGCCACAACGGCCAGAGCTAAGTATATCTAAGGGCAGGAGTCAAGAGCTTCTTCTGGGTTTCCCATGCAGATGCAGAGTCCCAAAGCTTTTGGCCATCCTCTACTCCTTTAAGGCAGCAAGCAGGGAGCTGTATGGGAAATGGGGCCACGAGGATACTAACTGGTGTCCATATGGGATCCTAGGACATGCATTGCAAGGATGTTAGTCACTATGATACCACACTGAACTTCATTCCAGTCATTCTTTTGTAGAGGTTTTGATTGCTACAGTTAATGAAACTTTAGAAGATTGTTTCAGTTTCAAAGTAATTTGTTGTTTCAATCACCTACATATGTCAGATAACATTTTTATTAGCTATTATTTTGAGTTTGCGGGTTTTATGTGATATAAATTATTACTGTAAGCATTATCATTTGTAATTTTACATAGACCATTCAACTCCATCCTATAGTAAGATTCTTTGAAAATATTTATTTGTGGGCCCAGTGGCACGGCCTAGCACCTAAAGTCCTCATCTTGATCGCACCAGGATCCCATATGGGCGCCAGTTGTAATCCCGGCAGTCCCACTTCCCATCCAGCTCTCTGCTTGCGGCCTGGGAAAGCAGTCAAGCACAGCCCAAAGCCTTGGGACCCTGCACCCACGTGGGAGACCCTAAAGAAGTTCCTGGATCCTGGCTTCGGATCAGCATAGCATCGGCCGTTGTGCTCACTTGGGGAGTGAATCATCGGACGGAAGATCTTCCTCTCTGTCTCTCCTCATCTCTGTATATCTGACTTTCCAATAAATAATAAAAATAAAATCTTTAAAAAAGAAGAAAATATTTATTTGTTTATTTATCCTTTTGAGATTCATTTCATTTATTTTAAAAGTAGAGTTACCTAGAAGGAAGGAGAGACAGAAAGAAAGAGGAGGCAGGGGAAAGCGATTGTCTTCCTGCTGCTTTCCAAGACAGAGGGAGACAGAAAGAAATGTTTAACCTGGTGTTTCACTTCCCACATGGCCACAACAGCCCAGACTGAATCCAGGAACCAGGAGTTTCTTCAAGATCTCTCACATGAGTGCAGTGGCCCAAGTACTTGGAACATGATCTGCTGATTTTCAAGCGCAATTAGCCGGGAGCTAGACTGGAATTTTAACATCCAGGAATTGAACTGACAACCATAAAGGATACCAGCATCACAGGAGGCAGTTTTATGTACTACACTCTGACAACATCCGACATTTGTTTATTTAAGTAAAAGACTTTAGTTTAGTGGAAATACAGATAAAAGCTATAAACAATAAATGAACAAAATACTGACCATTTCACCCATATATGATATAAAGTAATCACAGGTCATTAAGTAGAGTAGTTTAGCATTCTTAACCATTACTTTGACAAACATGTGAAACAAAGTTTTACAAAGCTAAATTGGCAACACAGTGGAGAGACAGAGATCTTCCATTCACTGGCTCACTATGCAGTTGGCTAGAAGAGCTGATGCTGGACTAGGTTAAAATCGTAAACAAGGAGCTATATCTGGGTCTCCTAAAAAATTTGGCCATCTTCTGTTGCTTTTTCCAGGCCAATATAAGTAAGGAGATCTATAATTCCTGCACACTGAGAATATGTTGTCTAGTACAGCAAAATTGACTTTGTAGATGTGATTAAGGATCTTGAAATGTGAAGATTGCAGGTGTTGTTGAGATGGACATATCATAATAACAACGGTCTTTATAACAGGGGTGCAAAGAAGCTTTGAGTCTGAGATGGTGTTTTATCAGTGGAAGCAGAGGTGAAATGGTATAGGACCACAAGACAAGTCCTGTGGCTGGCCTCTACAAAATTTAAAAGGAAAGAAATGTTGCATTCTAAATATTTTTGAGACTTATACAGGCTCTTGCTTTGCATGCAGAAGGTTAACAGACTCTAGGAGACATTTAATTGATTAAGATTTTCTCTTTGAATACAAATAACACTTCTCATTCTACTTTGCCCATTTCTTATTTGTCTATCAGACTGGAATGGAAAATGTTGGGGCAAAAGTATTTGAGCTGCTTCCACAGGCCTCCAGCATTCAATCTGATTTGGGATGGGGATATTTAATCCTTTGGGAGAGGTCAGAGATTAACTGTCCACGTGTCTACACACACACACACACACACACACACACACACACACATACTTTTCAATGATTTTAATACCCCACATTTCCTAGCATTGTCATATGACTCCACTCCTGGAATTGATTCTACTCCATTCCAAATGCTTTCACTGCATTCATCTCTGCTAGCCTTTCTTCCTCTTCTGCGGTGCACAATGATGTACATCTCAATGTATCATGAGATATTATTTCATTAATTTGTACAAAGGAATGGATCTAAGGACTAGCATCTTGTGACACAACTATGGAGAACCTGACAGAGGTGCCTGACAGCATTTTGTGATGAGAAGTGAAATCAAGCAAGGGAAAGCTCTAGGGAATTCTGTCCCATCTGTTGGTGAGACACATTTGGACAATTGTGATGCTATGTCCATGAGTCTTCTGTAAAGACATTTTGATGTACAAAGAAAGAAGCTATATGAATATGGCAATTACATTATAGGGAATACACCCTTGCTATCCACAATGGTCATTTTTTAAACACATCAATAAGCATTCATTTAATCTCTAATGTTAACTCAGAAATTACGTATTTGTAACTGTCCTTAGAGTGGAAAACGAGAGGGACAAATTGATTAAACAAACTAAAGCCAGAGATACTCTAACTAAAAACAAAACAAAACAAAGCTGACTTATCACATTAAAGTCAAAACAGAGAGAGATTTACATTATTCCTGACAACTACTAAGTTGTCTGCTACCACTCGCACTGTTTCCTTTAACGTTCAACTTACAAGCTAATAATTGTACTTTAAAACATATTTTTCTCATGTTCTCTAGTGAAATGCTTGTTTACAACAAACTCTGACATTAACTTGCTTTGTTACCTTGAGGATTTCACATTTTTCTTGGTTGGTGTTGATTTTGGGATCTGTTAAAAGAAAATGGGAGGGTGTAGGTTGAAGTGATATTCTCAGCCTTTCATTAGAAATCTGCTTCAATTCTGTTTTTTCCCAGGTGTATGAAGTGTGGTGTTACTTTTGAGGATCAATTTTTAGAGGAAGCCATGGTTATTTTATAAAGCTAAAGATACTGAATTTAAACTGGAAGGATATAGCTAAGAACTAAATATTAGTAGGAATCTGTCTATGAGATTTAATGATAAGTGCACAAGAAAATTAAGTGCCATAAGATTATATTTACTGCTCAGAAAACAGTAGGAGTCATTAAGCACATAACAAATGCCAGCTAACAGCTATTATTAATGAGGATTTAGCTGTAAGTTTTTATATTTCTTTATGAAGAAAAGGTTAAGGCTTAATAAGATATCACGCCTATAGAATTATCTAGCAGAAGATATGAGCTCTTCAAAATGTGTAGAAATGTTTCACAATATTATGATACCAGGAGAGCAAGAAATACCCCCAGATGTTTTCAGTGTGCCAAACCAATGCTTTATGCATCTTCTACATTATCTCCATGAAAAGATCTTAAGAGCAATATGTTGTGCAAGTGTCAGATTGTTCTAAGAAAGCCTTCTTTGTCTAAACTAGTTTAACAAGTTAACTAGCCTGTTTAACAGACATTTGATTAAAATTGATTAAAATATCAATTATAAAAATGACAAGGTTTAGGAACTTTGAAACAATAGCTTTGTAGAATTGTTATCTGACACATGTAAACTGATACAAGCTGTGCATATGTATGTATGTATGGGCACACATATAAAATTCACATAGATATGCAAATTGACTTTCAGGCATATATATATATACATATTGCATTGTATAGTTAAATAAAGATATACAGACATAAATGAGGGCACATAAAAGTGTTAGTGGAAAATAGCGTTGAAGGTATGGGAAAAGGGAATACTTTTGAATTGTAGGTAAGAATATAAATTAATATAACCATTTTGGCCACCACAGAAAATGAACGTATATTCCTTAAAGAAACTACAAATAGAACTTATATAATATGTTGTAATCCTACCACTGAGTACATATAAAAAAGCATGAAATCATTGTACGAAAGAAATTTCTCCTCTACCATGTTTATTGAATCACTGTTCAGAAATAACCAAGGTATGGAACCAAATAAGGTGTTCATCATCATCTGGATGGGTAGAGAAAATGTGGTTTATATACACAATGGAGTACTAGTCATCCATCAAAAGAATGAAATTATGTCATTTTCAGCAAAATGGCTGGAACAAGAGTGCTCCAATGTTGAGTGAAATAAGCCAGATGCATAAAGACAAATAGTGTTTGCTTTCCTTATGTGTGAGAATTAAAACAAACCAAAAAATTCACAACTGAATCTGAACATAGAATGATAGCTAGTAGAAGGAATGAAGAGCAAAAAAAAAAGTTTGAATACAATACAGAAGAAGTTAGGTGTGGTTCAGTAATTGTGACAATTATACTTCCATTGCCATGGAATGCTACACCCTGATCTGGTCTGATGCAACCCAGTCCCAATTTTCAATGCTGAGTGCCACAGCCTAGCACTGCCCAGTCTATTCCCATCACTGGTTCATGCAACAGAAAATGTGACAGCCTAGCCAGGCATGACCTGCACTGCACTCTAGCCTGTATCCTGAACTTTCCTGTGAGCTAAGGTTGATCTGGCCCTGCCTAGTCTGCTGCCCTCCAGAACCAATGCAAGCACTTGCTGACGGGGTGACCTATTTTGCCTGGCCTGACCAACACTCAGGCCTGAATGACAGGCTCACCAGTGGGAGCTACTTCCCACCAGCAGAGTTTCCCAAATTCCCTCATCAGGCCCAGTCGGAGACCCAGATCTCATATTTGCAAGCAAACACTCTGCCCGACCCAGTGACCTGCCCTGCATATCACCACCCCTTGCTCTTAAGTAAACCAGCAAACATTGCAGTTCTACAGTGGTGGGCCTACCTACACCAGCACAGAATATGCCTTGGAACCTGATTCTTTTGTGTGTTCATTAGTGTCATGATCCAGCTAAACATTACCGATCCCCTGTTCTGACTCTGTTGACAGATACTGTGATCTAGCCCTACAGGTGGGTCACTAGCCTTAGATCTACCATATGCCAGTGAGTGGTATTTCACAGTAAGCAATATTAAATATTCCAGCTCAGGTCTCACATGTGTGCTGTTCTTTCGGGCTGACCTATAAAGGTCTCCCATTCCCACTCCAAACTGCTCGGTCTCAGTCTCCTCGATTAGAGTAGCTTTTGTCAATGGAAGTCCCTCAGAAGTCATTCCTTACTTAGGCATGAGCCCTCAGGTCCCCTCATGGCTCTCCTGTGCCACCCCCCAACTTTTGGCAAGCCCATACCCCAAAGCCCCCAAAGCTTGAAGCTGGCTGGGCTGGGGTCTTGCTGGACTTCTGCTCCTCCAGATTTAATCCACCTGGCTTCACGCATGCATGCCAGCTCAAAAATACCCAGGCAAGGGCAATCGAGGGCCTTATCAGGCTTCCCTGCCTCATAGATTCAGCTGCCTGGCTGCCTACAACCATGCTGGCTCCAAAAGAACCAGGCTGGGGCAGAAGAACTCTAATTTCCAAGGTTCCACTTAGGAAGGCAGAATTATAAGTATCATGGATCATAACTGGAAAATCTTTTTGAAGAGTTCAACCTATTTGGTGCATGGAGTAGATTGTGAGTGCCATGAAACTTTACCACTCCGATATACTACAGGAAACATGACTCCAGTAATTCTGTATGTACCACGATATTCTGGATGAGGTATACTGCTGAGGTAAGGGCTCAACATGGTAAATATGGTAAGGCAAGCCCATTGTAGAGGAACATAGAATTGCTATATTGAAAGATTGTGCCTTGAGGTCTCCGTATTCATCTGGACCTTGGACATCACCTATAATCCAAGTTATGGACATTCAGTACAATGGTTAACATACCAGTTAAAATCACCTGTGTCCCACATTGGAGCGTGTGGATATAATTCAGCTCTGGCTCTTTACTGCAGATTCCTGGTACCGTGGGCACTGGGTGACATCAATGATAGTTCCAGTCATAGAGTTATTGCCACTCCTGGAGGAGTTCCTAGCTCCTGGATTTGCACTAGTTCAGTGTCCACTGTTGCACATATTTGGGAATAGAAAGAACAGATGGGAGACTCTTTATCTGTCTATATACTTCCATCTCTGGCTTTCTCTCAAGTAGTGAATTAAAATAGAAAGCCAGTTGTCAGAGATGCTTTCTAATTCAAATAATATAGTCATTTTTTAACAATCAGCAAAACCAAACTTCTGTTTCCCCTCTATTTCCAGAGCTATTCAACCTTAACCACAGCATGATACTTTCTCTGCCTTCTGCTCTCTCTGTACATAAATCCTTAGCAAATCTAACCTTGTCTTTGGATCTGTTTTGTATAGATTCAAAATAATTTAGCAGAGACAATTCTAAGCACAGAAGAGTGAACAATTTCAGGGTCAACTTTCAAAGACATGCACTTTGAAACTTACAGGTGGCTTATTTCTATAATGTTTCTTTAAATATTATACTGTGGTTAACTGTGGGTAATTGATATCAAAAAAGTTAAATAACAGAGTAGAGGGTTCGGTGATATTTGATGCAATCCTCATCAAATTGCCAATGATATTTTTTTACAGAAACAAAAAAAATACATAATGAGATCCACTGTGAAATGGGGATGGAACAGAATAACCAAAACTATTTTTAAAAAGTAAAAAAAAAAAAAAACAGCTGTCACATTTAAAGGTTTTAAAAGCGTATTGCAAATTACAGAAGGAGTAGTAATCAATGTCACATACTGTTGTTATAAATGGAAACATACTAACCAACAGAACAAAATAGGGATCTCAGATACAGGCCTATAAATATGTGGTTAACTAGTATTTAACATGTATGCCAAGAAAACACATTAAGGAAAACATTGTGTTTTCTTTTTTTTTTTTTTTAAGATTTATTTATTTCATTGGAAAGGCAGATATACAGAGAGGAGGAGAGACACAGAGGAAGGTCTTCTCTCTGATGGTTCACACCCCAAGTGACCGCAATGGTCATTACTGCGCCGATCCGAAGCCAGGAGACAGGAGCTCTTCTGAGTCTCCCATGTGGGTGCAGGGTCCCAAGGCTTTGGGCCATCCTCAACTGCTTTCCCAGGCCACAGGCAGGGATCTGGATAGGGAGCGGGGCCACTGGGATTAGAACCTGCGACCATATGGTATCCTGGCGCATGCAACGCGAGGTCTTTAAACACTACACTGTTGTGTTGGGCCCTATATTTTCGACAAATAATGAAAAGGAAACAGAAGAATCATATACAAAAGAAAGAAACTGGGCAGTTATCTTACACAATGCACTGTACAGAGAAATCAAATTCTAAGTGGTTTAGAACTCAAACATAACACAAAAACTGAAACACCAAGAAGGCATTATCGAGTAAAATTTTATGTCATTGATCTTGACAATAATTTCCTGAACATGACACCAAAATCATTGGCACCTAGGACAAGAATAGATACATGAGATTATATCAAGATAAAAAGTTTCTGTACACACACACAGAAGTATAACATAGTGAAAAGACAAACATTGGAATGGAAGAAACATTTGAAAGCCATTTATCTGAGAAAAGGTAAGCAAGCAAATAATCCAATAAAAATTGAGCCAAATACCTTTGTGTAAAGGTAAAAATACATATATTGGTTTCTAGCTACAGCCCCTGGCACATAATTCTTAAAATCTTTATAACTGTAAGAGTGATGGATGTACTAGGAGAATCTTTTGTTGTAAAATTTGATCGTTTACACCCACTATATGACATGGGACACATGAATCCCTTGAAATTTGCTGAGTGTTCGGAGTGTCTTTAATTTGAAGAACATGATTCTTGATGGCTTCTTGCATCGTCTCAGGATGTGGATCAATTTCTAGTTGACTCAATCGTGTGAATTCAGATTTGGAACATTCATTAGCACTGGTGAATGTTGAATTGATCATCAGTTATAAATTAATTTCCAAACAGGTGCAAAATTGAATTGCTTCTCTATAGCTGAAACTATGTAGATTATTGGAGGTGGTGCACAAGACTAGGCATACGAGCAGCTTACCTCTTCTCCCATAGTGTCTATTATGCTTTTCTTTCATCTGGTTGTTCCCATGTATTCCTTGTAACATAACTTAAAATAAATGAAGAAATATATTTAAAATATTTCTATGATTTCTGTGAAGTACACTGAAAAACTAATTGAACCTAAGGTAACTATTTCAAGACTCCTATTTATACGCCATTGGTGAGAATAGATGACAGCATAGACTGAGCATTTGGACAGGTTTTCTTGTGGAACTATGCCCAGAACCTGTGGCGTGATGTTGTTTTCTCTTACACGGTGGCAGATTAAAGGACACTGAAGTGATTTTTGCTGGAAAATTATCTGCTGGACGTCTGGGGGAAAACCTGCCACACATTTGATGCCAGAAGTGTTTTGTTGAGTGTATATTTAAGAATAGGAACAGTACTTTATTTTTTAATAGCCTTTGGATATCAAAGGATATTACTCAAAATAATTGAAAAAATCCTTCTCAATGCAAATAGTCTTATATGTGTTGCCTAAATATTCAAGGTATGGTACTATCAAAATAGCCTTAAATTAAGAATAACCAAAATTTCTGTCAGAAGGGTAATGAATGAGAAAATGCAGTAAATTTATAGAGCGCAACGACAAATCATGAATAAACTTGTAATACAAACAACAATGTGCAAGGAACTCAGATATTTTATTGAAAAAAAAAAAAGCCAGCTATGGCAGATAACAAACCATAGTTCTATTTATGTAAATTTCCATGAAAGATAAAAATGCTGTGTAGAAGCAGACAGTATATTCTAGATGGGGACAAGGGAGACAGTGGTACTAACTAGTAAAAATCACGAAGGTAGTTTTTTTTTTTTAAAGATTTATTTTTATTATTTTTTTATTGGAAAGGCGGATATACAGAGAGGAGAGACAGAGAGGAAGATCTTCCGTCCGATGATTCACTCCCCAAGTGAGCCGCAACGGCCGGTGCTATGCCGATCCGAAGCCAGGAGCCTCTTCCGGGTCTCCCACGCGGGTGCAGGTTCCCAAAGCTTTGGGCTGTCCTCGACTGCTTTCCCAGGCCACAGGCAGGGAGCTGGAAGGGAAGCGGGGCTGCCGGGATTAGAACTGGCGCCCATATGGGATCCCGGGCGTGCAAGGCGAGGACCTTTAACCACTTGCGCCACCGCGCCGGGCCCACGAAGGTAAGTTTTGATCTCCACATCTTGATTGATAAAATGACTCCGTGAATTTTTATATTTATCAAGAGTTACCTACTTTTATTCTTTAGAGTTTAAAACTGTAAAAATAGCACATGTTCTTGAAAAAGGTGATTAGTAACAATCAATTCCCAAATGACCTAGGTATTTCATTTTAAGTCTTCTGAATAACTTCAAAAAAATTTTTAGAGTTTTTTAAAAAGTAAGAAACATCTAAAAATGTCCCAAACATGGAATCTCTATGGAAGAAGTAGAAATCTGTAAAAATAATCGGATGGAAAAAATGGATCAGGATAGTATACAGTACTGATTTGCAAAATCCACTGGATAGTCTCAAAAGTAGAATGGATATTGCAGAAGAGAAAATCAATGAACTTGAACATTTATCAACAGTAACTACATAACTCAAATAATCTAGATAATAAGAGTTTGAAAAATAATGAGCCACACTTTGGGATTTTCATTCCAAAGATTATTAAATTTAATATTATCCCAAAATAGTATATATGCTAATACACATTTTATTTAGAGTTCGAAACGAGAAAAAGTATGAGAACAAAGTGATGCAATCTTTCAAGAATTAAGTCCTGAAAATCTCAAATTTCATAAGACAAATATCATTACAGATTGGCAGCTCTCAGCAAACACCTGACAGCATAAAAGAACATAAGCTGGTGAATGTGTTTCATCTAGACAACATTCTCAATCCTAGAAACAGCAAAAAAGAGAGTACTCATTGAAGAACAGACACGTTTGTTAAAGAAACAGAGATGCAAATTATCACATTCCTCATTAGAAACATCTAAGGCCAAAAGAAAAGTCAGCTTTAAAGGGCTAAAAAAAAAAAAATAAGTCAACCTAGACTTCTATATTACATGAAGATGCACTTCAGGAAAAAAAAAAGTGAAATAGAAATACTTTCACAGGGGCAAAATAAAAAATAAACCATCACTAGTAGACCCACATCGATAGAAATGCTAAAGGATTGCTCAGAGAGGGAAGTGATGCTTGACGGAAGCACAGATCCATAAAAGGAATGAAGGATAGGAGAAACAGTGAGTTAGTTGGTAAATGCAAAAGATCTTTTTTTTTTAAGGTTTATTTTTATTATTATTATTATTATTTTTATTGGAAAGGAGGATATACAGAGAGGAGAGACAGAGAGGAAGGTCTTCCGTCCGATGATTCACTCCCCAAGTGAGCGCAATGGCTGGTGCTGCGCTGATCTGAAGCCAGGAGCTCTGAGCCTCTTCCAGGTCTCCCACGTGGGTGCAAGGACCTAAAGCATTGGGCCTTCCTCGACTGCTTTCCCAGGCCACAAGCAGGGAGCTGGATGGGAAGCGGGGCTGCCGGGATTAGAACCGGTGCCCATATGGGATCCTAGGGTGCTCAGGGTGAGGACTTTAGCCACTAGGCCATGGCGCCGTGCCCTATGCAAAAGATCTTTGAAAGACAGAAATGCAAGGAGTGGAAGCCTAAACCACATACAGAAACAGATGACAACAATTTACAAATACTGAAGGAGATAATTTGCTATGTAGAATGCCATGTTTAATCAGACCTTAAAAAGAGTGTGCGCATATAGACTTCATCTTAATAAATTACTGAGTGATGTGTTCCACTGAAACATCAACCTAAAACAGGATTTTAAGTATCACAAAGCTCATCAATCCTAATCAATAGGAAATGTCCCAGTTCAGTCAAATTTAATGAAACCTTGATCCATACTGCTGCATCTTGATTATTCATGATGTATAAAGTGAGAAGCTATTGCCAGCACATAAACCAGCTTTGTCGGGGAGGGGTATGGGGAGGGATTGGGGGAATCCCAGTGTCTATGAAACTGTGTCATAAAAAGAAATGAAATTTAAAAAAAAAGAAAGAAAAGAAAAGCCCTCCTCTAGCTGGGAGAATTATAATTGGATGCACTTAATTTCTGTGACCAGATTCAGAGCTAGAAAACAATGATAGAGCAATAAAATTTTATCTATCCTTTAATTCTAGGTAGACTGAGCATAGCAACATTCTTAACAAAATTCATTTGGTGGTGGGTGGAAAAAGAGTCAACTGAATATAAAACAGCGACATTCATATTGGTGAGACAATGGTTTGTTTGCTATTTTTTACTTCAATCTCAGTGTAAACCATTTAAAGATTCAATTGTAAGCCAGTCACATCAAAATACGATCAATCTTCTTAATAGAGGAAAGAACAGTAGCTACTTGGAAGCTTAGCATTATTTTGTGGCCCTTGCTAATCCATATTTTCCTTACTTCGCTGTTTAGATTTTGAGGTTAATTTTCTCATTTTTAAATCCTTTAGTATTTCCAAAGTTACAGTTAAGTGGTACTCAACCTCTTGACTGAATGAAGGTGTGTAGGTTATAAATTTCTTTACTTCATATGCTCTCATTATCACATACGACATACACATGTGACTTTCTGGCAATGCATTTGATTTTAGCTGGATAAAAACCACATCCAAGTAATTATGCTACTGCACATTGTTTCTCATTAAAAACACATTGTGTTTTTAAAGTCTTTTCAAAATCCCCTAACAGTTTCCCTTCAGTTATTCTGGGGTCTCAGGCCACATATCTCAATATTAGAGCAGTGGAAATATAAGTTGAAATCAACAGCATCACGATAAAAAGGTCAGTAGTATAAATTCGCTTAGAACATTCTGAGAAAGCTAGGATAATTCTATATAGATCCTTTGGAATATATTTCATAAGAGTTAGTACTGTGTTTTACAGTTTCCTCCCACAACACCACACAGATGATTTCAGGTTATACTTTAAAATTTGCTGTTCCTTTAGCTTGAGCATCTGAAATGCTTGCAGCATCAATGTCTTGCAAATCAAACCTGAAATCATACTGCCCTGCTGGTGCTTGTTCCACCTTCACAATGTGAGAAGTCTGAAAAATTCATGAAAGTTGAGTATGAATTCCAAAATTTTTTCACCAAATTATTTTTTAACCACATTTTCCTCACATTTGTAGAAATCCTCTCATGCAGCTTTATGAGCACATCTCCTAATTTCCATGGCTCTGCCATTTGGAACTAAAGCACCATTGCTTCTCATTTGGCATTTCCCTTCATTCTGCTTTCATCCCTTTTCAGCTAGTTTAGAAGGTTAGTAATGGGCATACTGTTTTTGTTTTTTTTTTTTTCAGCATGCAGTCAATTTAGCACTGTATAAATATCTTTTTTTCTTTCTCAAAATTGTTAAAACTCCTCATCAAAGTTCTTGGTCAGAGTTCTGAACATTCCTTCTACCTGAGCCTAAAAATTAACCCAACATTCTTGTTAAAAATTCTCATGAAGAATCTTACACTTTGAGAGTACCCTCACTCAGACTGACCCTCAAAAACACTCCACCTTTTGTAGTATTTGGAAGTAAATTCAACATATCCATCAGTTAACGGAACTTTTCTTCTCTTCCTCTCTTCAGAGTTCCCCATTTATAGCAACAAAATGTACCTTGGTAAGTAATAACTGTAACTATGAAAATTTCCATTTCAGTGTATTTTCTCATCCTGATAGAAAACAGGTGTAACTATCAGAAACTTAATCAAACATTTAGTTAGTAATAGTGGGGAAATATAATCCAGTATTTTTTAACCCTGAGTAGTAATGTTAGAAAATTACATAAAATCACAATTGAAAGACACACTTCTTTGTTGTAATGAAATTGTCATTTTGGGCATTTAGTAAACTTTTTAAAAAAATATCTTCTTTAAATTACATTCTTTAATGTGATGTGAAACAGAGCAGTGTCCTTAGGACAAAAATGCCATTTTTGTTTCTATCCGACCTCAAAAACTCTGATGACTTTTGCTAAAATAAACTGAATCTAAGGGGATAAACCCCTAAGTACAGGACCACTCTACATCTAGTAAAGTACAGAATCATTACTGAAACATCATGCAGTGCAGCAACACCATCACTTGAGAGTAGCTGAACTTGAGACCTGGATAAAGAAAGCCTTTGACCCAGTATTTTCTACACAGATTTTCTCATTTGATGTACACGGTGATCCTGTTATTTATGCAGAACTAACAGCTTCAATCTTAATTCATTGCCAAAGATTTTGAGATCTAAGGAGAGAACATCATTTGTGGAACAGACATTCACATTATGAATGTAGACCATTTTCTCTTTGGTTGGAAATATACATTACCTGCTGTAAGTAATAAAAATAACTATGTTTATATATTATTTTACTAATGTTACAATTCTGTCATTCTTGTCTTAACAATTATTTTTTGACTTCAATTCTATCTGACCCTAAGGATATCACAGTTCATACTGCTTATTGCCTTTTTGTAAGTGGAGCAAAATGATCTTGGGAAAATAGAGCAGAGTTAGGTATTCTTGACAGTTAGAACTGGAAGTTTTTTTATTTTATTTTATTTTATTTTTTTATTGGAAAGTCAGATATCCAGAGAGGGGGAGAGACAGAGAGAAAGATCTTCAATCCGATAATTCACTCCCCAAGTGAGCACAATGGCTGATGCTATGCCGATCTGCAGCCAGGAGCCAGGGATTTCTTCTAGGTCTCCCATATGGGTGCAGAGTCCCAGGTTTTGGGCCATGCTTGACTGCTTTCCCAGGCCACAAGCAGGGAGCTGGATGGGAAGTGGAGCTGCCAGGATTAGAACTGGCGCCCATATGGGATCCCAGTGTGTTCATGGTGAGGATTTTAGCCACTAGACCACGCTGCCGGGCCCAAACTGGAAGCTCTTAATACACCTTGGAATCATTTGCCTAAATGTTAGGAACCAAAACTGTTTTATTGTTTTTTTACAAAATATTAATAAAAAGATAATACCCTTGACCTAGACGTGATGAGCAGATGGTGCAAATCCCTTTTTGCAATGGTATAAGGAAATACCTGCAAAACTTATTTTCAGGGTTAACAGAAGAGAAGCCATTATTCCAGCCCGTTATGTGAGAGAACTTTCACCCTTAGCATTTTGTTAACAGCACGAAGGAAATGAGCCTTGTTGCCTTTCATGTCCTTCTTGAAGGGGAGATTTTTAATGAAGAGTTATTTCTCAAAAAAAAAAAGTTGTTATCATGCCTGGCACAGTAGCCTACTGGTTATATCCTTGCCTTGCACTGCCAGGATTCCATATGGGTGCCAGATTAGGTCCTGGCTGCTCCACTTCCAATCCAGCTCCCGGCTCATGGCCTAGGGAAACAGGAGAGGATGGTCCAAAATCTTAGGACCCTGTACCAGCATGAGGAACCCAGAGGAGGCTCCTGGCTCCTGGCCTAGAATGGCTTTGCTCCAACATTGCAGTCACTTGGGGAGTGATTCTGTGGATGGAAGATATTTGTGTATCTCCTTCTCTCTGTGTATCTGGCTTTCCAATATAAATAAATTAATTAATTAATTAATCTTTTTTTTAAAAAAGGCTGTTACCTGGGGCATAGTGGAAAAAGCCACACTGGCATAACATGGAAGTTCTGATTTGAGTCTTGGATGCTCCAGCTACAACCCAACTCCCTGCTAATGCACCTAGCGAAGGGGCAGAGGACGGCCCACATTCCTGGGCCCCTGCACCCGCATATGAGATCCACAAGAAATTTCTGGTCCTGGCTCAGCTTTGAGTATTGTGGCCACTTGTGGAGGGAACTAGCAGATGGGAAGATTCCTCCATAACTCTGCATTTAAAATAAATAAATCTTGGGCCCAACGCAGTAGCCTAGCAGCTAAAGTCCTTGCCTTGAACACACCAAGATCCCACGGCTCTGGCCATTGCAGCCTCTTGGGGAGTGAATCAACAGATGGAAGATCTTTTTGTCTGTCTCTGCTCTTCTCTGTATACCTGACTTTGCAATAAAAATAAATAAATCTTTTAAAACATAATAAAATAAATAAATATTTAAAACACGTTGTGACCACCTTTTGGAGGATATCTGCAACGTATGGTTGAGAAGTGGGTAGAATCATTGTTTACCAATAGATGACATACATTCTGCATTTGGAATCTGTGTAAAATTCTGGCTTTATCATTTATAATTTATGGTCCCTTGGGCTATTTACCTTTGTTCTTCTCAATATTTAAACAAAGTCTATCACAGAACAGCCATTACATACGTATCAAAGACACTGTTGGATCCATCATATTTCCTAAACCACAGTGAAAACTCAATTGATTTCTTCCTTAATTTTTCTCCATATGATGATGGAGAAATGTACAATATGATGGTCAAAACAGTGTCACAGAACTCCCAGCAGGGTTGAACAAAGGTGATCTTCATGATGACACATGACAATGAAGCTATATTCAATTGAACATAAGGAAAATGACAACAGAAGACTGAACCAATGAACAACCCATTGCTAAAATGACAGGACCAAACAAACACCTGTTCATATAATCCTGAATTTAAATGGCTTAAAACCATCCATCAAACATCATAGAGTAGTAGACTGGATCAAAGAACAAAACCCAGGATCCCATATGGGCACTGGTTCATGTCCAAGCTACTCCACTTATCATTCAGCTCCCCGAGTGTGGCCTGGGAAAGCAATAGAGTACAGCCCAAAGCCTTGGGCTCCTGCATCCACATGGGAGACACGGAACAAGCTCCTGGCTCTTGGCTTCAGACTGATTCCACTCTGGCAGGTGTGGTCACTAACAGAATGAACCAATAGACAGAAGATATTTTTGCATCTCCTCTGTATATCTGCCTTTCTAATAAAAACAAATAATTTTTTTTTATAAAAAAAAAAGGATATCTGATCCAATGGCCTAAATAACTTCTTCCTTAAAATGAGTTGGACACAGATGTGATGTCTAGAGCTTCATTCAGCAGTTATATTACACCATGGCAGTATGATGGGAAACAAAAAGAGGGAAGAAGTCCAAACAGAAATGATTTAGAATAAAAATAACCTGTCAGGTCTATGTAGTCCTGGGATTATTTTATATGAAAGAGAAATAAAACTTTCCTGCTGCTTGAAGCAGCAGTATTTTAGATTTTGTGTGTTGCATAGCTGCACACATTCTTTTTTAAAAGATTTATTTATCTTCTTTTTATTGGAAAGTCAGATAAATAGAGAGCAAGAGAGACACAGAGGAAGCTCTCCCATTCATTTATTCACTCCCCAGGTGGCCACAACGATTGGAGCTGAGCATATTTGAAGCCAGGAGCCAAGAGCTTCTTCCTGGTAACCCACTCAGGTGCAGGGTCCCAAGGCTTTGGGCCATCCTCGACTGCTTTCCCAGGCCACAAGCAGGGAGCTGGATGGGAAGTGGGGCAATTGGATCATCTTCCCAAATGAATCAGCATGGAGCTGCCATGGAAGTAGAGGAGCCAGAAGTCCAGAAAATGTCCATATGGGATGACAGCATCTCAGGTAGCAAGTTAACTTGCTGTGCCACATTGCAGACCCTGAAACCAGGGAATTCCAAAGAGCTATGTGAAATCTTTTGTATCCTGTGTGTTCCTTAACTATGAGAAATCATCTCAAAGTCTGTGCAGGCCTGTGTTTTCTTTCTTTTTTTTTCTTTTTTTCTTTTTTTTTTTTTTAGGAAGCACACTTTTCACAGCTTTCCTTGCCCAGCTGTGAGTTCTCTCTTCAAAATATCAATGTTTCTGAAAGCAATTTTTCACTTAGGCAGCCCATTCACTTTGCTTTTGCCAGGTTTTAACTTCCTGGTACACCACACACAGATTCTTAGACAGAGAATCTCAGTCACTGTGCAGAGACTGGTCTAGGATTGGATACTGAGCTGATCATGTTTATTCATACACTGAACTGGTCATAGCTATGGTGCCTCTTCATTATTGCAGATAATGACTTTTGGGATCTAATCAGTGCAATGCTTGCTTCAGAATGTAGTG
Organism: Ochotona curzoniae; assembly: GCF_017591425.1. Lineage (NCBI taxonomy): Eukaryota > Metazoa > Chordata > Mammalia > Lagomorpha > Ochotonidae > Ochotona > Ochotona curzoniae. The sequence continues at coordinate 5,041,139 of NW_024467087.1, forward strand.
TACATTCCACGTGTTCCATCTGATATCAATAGGGCTGCATGGCTATAACTGAATACACAGATGCCTATTTCCTGTTTATATGTAGCTAGAGATTGATATTTTAACTGTGCAAGGAGATATAAAGGCATAGCTCCATGTTGTTTGTTTTGTTCCACTGCCTGTATCTTAGGTGAAAGCCACTAATGGTATCCTTACTTCTCACACTGGTACACAGTCTTCACTGATTCTTGTCCAAATTGAGGATATTACAGTGATTTTTCCATCTGTGCTTCACTGAGAAACCACAGAGCCTCTTACAGACCCTGTCATTGACATCTGCTAAGCACAAGGAAAGTGGACTAACAATACAACCATTTAGCATACATTCCATGCCTGGGAGATTGAAACAAGCAAGACTGGATAAAATTCATATTGTTGTTCAGAATACAGGTTATACAGAAAAACAAGATTTCATGTGGTAATCAGTACTACAAAGGTAAGAACAAGCAACTCCTTCCACCCAAAAGGATACCAAAAACACAGATGTGAATTTTGCACTGTTTAACTGTACTCAGTATGACATTTTAGGACATTGAAAATGTACTCTTGGGGTTCCAAAACAAGTTTTTGAAATTCATTTGGAAAATCAGAAAGCAAATACAAAAACAATCAATCATACTTCCCGTCTACATTGTAGACCTATGGCCCCTGTAAGAAAATGAAAGCTATCAATTAAAAAATGAGATGAAAACCAGGTGTATCAGGAAATCAAAATCTATGTCATAGCAATGCTTTTGCCAAAACATAGGCCTGATCCTGTGTTCCCATGTGAACAAAACTGGATCTATTGATTTCCACAGGTAGGTTCTAGGCTAGGTGTACCATTGAGATGGTTCCCTCCACAGGGATTGTGGAAATACGCAAGTTGACAGAGGAAAAGCAATCTTAAGTGGTCTCACTGTGGCTTCTTTCACCCCTAGTTGTTGGAAGCCACACATCTGTTTTGTTGGCTGCCAGGCTTCATTCCCTTAGTCTATATGGATGTACTTGTAGAAGTTCTTTCTGCGTTTGCTCTTTATTGCACCTAATTTCTGTATGCTGCTCTGGGTTTCTACCTGAGGGCTACATGGAATTGGATTTTATTTGTACACTTTTGTTCTAGTTCCAACATTTCCTCTAGCTTCCTTGCTGTCCGGCAACCCATACCATAGCACTGGCAAGATCACTATGACACATGTACATGCCTGTCTGCAAATCACATAATAAACTATACTCAGTCATGTTTTATGGTTTCATGGAGAAAATTATTTTTTAAGTTTTCTTCCTTCATAAAGTTCATGATTTGACTTACTTTTGTTTCTTAGTTTCCACCCTTACTTTTGATTGTCCTGGGCTAGTTTATATAAATATTGGATTTGTTAATCTTCCTTCTTCTCTACTCTGAGGCCAAGCCTCAGCATCACTATGTCTTCTCCCATGCACAGTTTTGCACCCTGTGGACACTTGGTACCATCTTGAGACACTCCTGATTGTCATATGCTACAGATAATTGCAACTGACACATAGTGGGTAGACGCTCAGTAAATATCATAGGTTCAGCTAACCATCCCACTGAGCTGCACCCCACATGGAGCATCATCTGGACTTCAGTGTCCACTGAGCCAAGGCTGAGGAATCCAACTACGAACTAAAACACAAAATTCCCTCTCTTTAAGCTCCATGTAAAGCTTTCTTTCATCTTAGAAATACATACTTTATGGCTCTTTTGAGAAATAAAACATAGGTATACTTTTTTAAGATTAATATGAACATGAGAAAAAATGTGGGAAAAATTGAAATATGTGAAATATGTGGAACTATACATGAATGTTATATTTGGGATATTATTTTGTTCAAGCATATTATATTTAATATATTTTCTGCAAACTGATATATGATCTTATTCATATGACTATAAATTTACAAAGTGTATTTGGAAGTAACTTACAATGTTTTTTAGATTTTAAAATTTTTACTTGGTATAGAAATTCAGCAATGCTATTAAATAAAACATTTTCACAATACTATTTTGTCTATCAGCAAATGAGATGATTCATCTTTGTAATTCAATTATTGTGACTGCATATTCAGTTGCTTCTTATTAGCCAGAATTGAGGGTTTTATTTTTCAAAGGGTACTAGAGAGAGCTGAAACTAGAATAGCAGATATTCTCAAAATAAACATTGTATAAAGATATAATTTAATAGAGCCCTTTGCTTTTTCTTGTTTCATAATTTTTTCTAACTAAGTGAATTTTGGTAATAAGAACTACCATATTACAGCATGAATTTTAATGTTAATTTTCTTTATTGAATAAAATAATAAAATTATGAATAACTGTTTCACTTTTATCTAGTTTAAAACTGAACTGAATATTTCTATTTAGTAAATCAAAGGCAAAGTAACCATTTCTAACTGGGGAATACTTTCTTCAATGATTTTGTCCTCAGAGATGATTTGATTTAAGAATTTAATCATAAACATAAAAGTTATATAGAAATAAAACTAATTTTCTTCCAGATTGTATTTCTAACAACTTTGAAAACTCAAGACAATAACTTCTACCTCTAAATGTTTCATGAAACTATTAGAAATTTCTTGTACAAAATCTGTTTTACAGCATTTTTTCTTCAACGAATGAAGTAAGTTGGATAGAAAAACAAGTAACAGAAACTCTATATTATAATGCTTACTGGTGCAGCATTATATTTTCAAGGTGTAAAAGGGAGTGACAGCTATTTTCTGTTAAGTTCTTTATATGAAAGGCAAAGCAACAGAGAGGAAGACATAGAGTGAAGGAGAGAGAAAAAGGGAGATCTTCACTCCTCTGTTTTACTCCCTAGATAACCAGAAAAGCCAGGGAGAAACTACGAGCCAGGAATTTCACCTGGGATCTCACATCTTGGGCAAGGGCCCGAACATTACTGATCACCTCTCATTGCCTTCCTTGTGTTTTAGCACTTGGGTTTAGAAATTCAATAGACTGGACACAAACTATCATGGTAAGTGGTGGTTTAACCCGAGTGTGCCACACATTTTATTCCCAACTGCATGTTTTGAGTCTATTCCATTGGTTCATGACAGCCCTTGAGTGCTAAGCACAGGATCGCCCAAGGAAAGTTTGGAGGTGAAAATCTAGGCGGCGTTGTTAAGAGATTTAATGTGAGGCAAATATCCATATTGCTCCCATTATTGACCATGGTCTTTCGAAAATGCCAAGGACACTTTGATTAGGTTGTCAGTATGTGCTACATAAATATTATCAGTCTCTGTGTCATGTGGTTGAGAAGGTTGGAAAGTTGATAATATTTGAATATCAAACTAGGGCTGCTGTGAGAAGTTAATTCCCTGATACATAGTAAGAATTAAATTGATGTTATAAATGATTTTAGTAATAAAGAGTTAAATATATGTAATAAGTATATATAAGAATCAATTATATACACTTCTGAAGCATCACACAAAAGCAAAAGGGCATGTGGAGAATTATTCTAACTGTGTAATTAACTATAAATTCATTTTTATCATATATATATAGTACTTTACAAAGTGACTCTTATTTCAAAAAGGATTGAGACTTCAGCATTTTCTCAGGAAAAAAAGTGCCTTTGCTTGCCTTATCTGAATTTTCATTCTCTGTGGTGCTTTCTCCAGGTTTTGAAATCAACCGGATCATTTCCATTCTTCAGTGTGCAGCTGTTGGAAGAGGCGCTTTGTTTCATTCAGTGAGAGTTGTTTATTCTTTCTGACCAGAAACTCTATATGCCATGCTAATTCACCAGCCTATCAGGTTTTCCATTATCTCTGATTGTGATTTTGACAACTTCCTTGGCCTCATTTTGCTGTCAGTCAGAACTTATTTACTTAGTTGTAAGTCTGCCTTCAGCCTTCGCTCCTGACCTTAGTTCTCAGTGATAACACTGAGTTTGTAACAGGAGCTGTGCCCTCCGTATCTTCTGGATATCAACCCTCCTCCATGTGAATCCAACTGTATCATATAAACAAACAAAAAAAAAACAGGAAGTTTTCTATATGATACAGACAGAAAATAAAAGGATGGAAATGTACTTGAGCATAGCCAAAAACCTGGGGAATCATTGGAGGTGAAAGAAGAAGCAATTTATTTCTCATTCTTGAAATCCTAAATTTAAGCTGAAGTGACCTTCCTGTTTAATATTTACTTCCTAATGTGTGTCAGGCACTATGCCATAGACAGGACAAGCAAATGGTGGAATTCTATATGCCCTTGACCTCGGGGACTCACAATGTAGCTTGCATTCTAATATCCTGAAACACATAAAAGTTCTAGCTGTGCGTATTCTTTACAGTCTGTACTGGAGACTTACTGAGATTTTTTTCATGGTTTACCAAAATCTCATCTATTTCTCATATGGGTGATCTTTTGATGATAGTTTAAGGAATACCATTAAGTATGACACTCAGTCAGATGAAGTGTGAGGAAATGGTTGGAGTCAGAAAAGTTTATGATGCTCAATGGGCAGTGAAGAGAAACCGTGACTGGAGAAATAGGTCCTGCTCACAAAACTGTGTGAGGATGAGAATGCATAGCCAAGATCAGGTCAGAGTAAAACAGATCTTGAATGTCAACTCATGGGGGCTGAACTGACTCCAGAAATGATGGCATTAGAACTACATCAAATAGGTCACTGAAGAATCATTTGGTGTTTTGAATAAAAGGTGTTTTAGTAAGATTTATGATTTATGAACGTTGTTCTGGCAACAGGCTGAGGTGAATTGAAGCACAAGGAGCAGGAGAATTTGTAAAGCCAGAAAGCATCTATTGTTAATTGTCCCAGCGTGGGATGATAAGTGTTCAGAAGTTGACTTGTAGCAGAAGACAAGCATGCAAAAACTCAGTTGAAAGATAGCCAGTGGACCAGAGGGATTCAAGGGGTGATGACAAAGAAAAAAAAATATTTAGAAAGGGCTTCAAGCTTTGGGACTAAAGCTCAATGAAAATTAATGTCAGTGATTTCAATACTTCCTATGGCTGACATAGGAGGGGGTGAAGGAGAACTTATCTCTGGGAAGAGAAAAAACAAAAATTTTGAAGCAACTTAATCTGAATTGGGAATAGAAATATTCAAGAGCTATCATGGTATCAATGAAAGATAGTGACCATGGCCTAAGGGGAAAAAATGGAAGCCTGCTGACAGGTACTAACATTGGTGACATGACGAAAGTACATTTTCCTCTATTTTTTTTTTTGTTTGTTTGTTTTAAGTATGTGATTGTTGATTTGGGGTAGAGAGAACAAGTGAACAAGCAAGAGACACATAGAGAGTTCCTGTCTGCTCATTTGCCACCCAAGAAGCCTAAAACTTCCCTGTCTGCACCAGTGTAAGTCAGGAGCAGGCATTCAATCCAGGTTTGGCATGTGTGGCAGCAGCCCAATTACCTGAGCTGGCACTACCACCTCCCAGAGTCTGTCATGACTAGTATGGAGTCAGAAGCCAGAATCAAGGATTTAAAACAGATACTCTGGTGTGGGACATGGTTTCTTAACTAGCACCTTAAGCACTAGGCTAAATGCCTGCGCTTACATGCTCTTACATATATGCGTTCTATAATTGTGCTATCAATCACAGTCAATAGAGCAAAAAACTACATACTTTTGTTAATTCTGCTCTCAGATACACGTAAAAATGTCAATGTGCATGTTCCTTTAAGAACCACAATGCTGTAAGGGAAGACATTTGAAACTGTGAGACTAGAGACATTTGATTTATGACCAGCTAACATTGTTCACATTGTGTTTTGGAACAATGTAATTCTGGTTAATTGTAACAGGGCAATCAAGAAGTTCTGAGGAAGGAAGGAAGCAAATAGATTTACATCATATACAAGGCAGGGACCTGAACACAGTATCCATGGTGGCTATGCCACCTGTGAAAGCATCAGAGGATGAAAATCGGTCTGAAATATTTAAGTTCTGTTCTTTAAAGAAGCCATCCAGCTGTGTTCCCAGCATGTGTGTCAGAACTTGGTGATCTCTCACCCATGGCTGAAGTCACCTCCCTTAAAGCTTGAGGAAGGTGATAAGCATCAGGGCAGTCTTTTTGAGAATGGTTACTAAACCTAAATCTCTTGACTGAAAACTGGAAAATGCCTGTGAGACGAGAGTGGTTAGATTTGCAACAGTCACCTTAGACTTAATTCCAACATCTTGAATACCTATTTTGTTGCAGATTGGCAGAAATCAAATGTTCAGATATAACGAGCTGCGTCATATCGAAGTATCCCTTAAAAGATAGGATAATTGTGGCTCATGTTGGCTCTCTTCTTTGAAGCACGGGCACGGAGGAAAATTTGCTTCTGCTCTGCTGACGTGAAACATCCGTTACTTGTACAGGCTCCCCATTGTGAGACTACCTGTGACTCCCAAGGTGACTTAGTCACTTCAAGCAATCCATTTAGGCTGGCAGGAGGTTTTGGTCTCTCAAGAAAATTTTCACACTTCTGTGGACCTACTCAGTCAGCTAGTTGGAGGCCAATTCACTGTTTCTGTGATCCCAGGATTGTCTAGTTTCTTTTTCTCAGAAGCATACTGATGCCAAGTATCACTGGTAGAGCAATTCCTTGTCCTTTATCCCTCCATCAAACAGCAAAGTCAGTAATAGCTTAGAGAACCAAGGAATATGAAAATTAAGCAATTGCAAGTCAGATGTACTTTGAATGATGAAGGCTGTTGTTGGGGACCAGGAATAGAAAAAAAAGTGGTGGCAAACACTTCAGCTAGAGTCTATGGAAATGAAACAATGAATTATATATCAAGTCCTGGTAAGGTATTTTTTAAAATGAACTTGCTACGAATTCTTGTAGGCATGCAGTAATTTTTTCCTGTATTCAACGAAATATATCGCTACTTGTTATACTCTTCAATGTGATTCTACAATAAGGTCCCAACCATACAAGTAAGGTTTTTCCTTCTTTTATGTTTTACCACCAACAGAATCATCTGACATTTTGGGATACAAAAAGTATGTGTTATAAAAAGATATCTATCAGAACATAAACTCCAGAGAGTGAATGTTCTGCCTGCCCTGCTAACTGGTATTATCCACAGCATCTGGTACATAATAGGTACTCAGGATGAGTAAGAAATGCCTCATATTTTAAGATAAAAAAAATGACAATCCATGTAGAATCCAATATTAATAAAATTAACTTCTGAAGCCAAGTTTAGTGTATTTCACAGACGCTATCATGTCATTTGGTGTTAAGTCTTTATTGTTTACAAATGAGTAGCAGCTCTGCACATGCTGCAGATTCTCCTTTAATGAAATTGCTCATTATTATCATTTCAATTGCTCCTAGCAGGGATTCAATTTGCCTCTTTACATTTCGAGATTTGTATTGGATTCTTCAGTATTTTAGTTTTTGAATATAATAGCAAATTTTGGAATGAAGCAAATGATGCTGCATCAGGGCCGGTGGAGTAGACAGTTACTCCACTGAAAGAGATTTCTTTTTAGGAAAGTAATCCATTGCCTTCTGATCTCCTTTACATTATTAAATAGATCTATGTACCTTTTAATGTTTCGTGCATAGCATTCATATTTCTTAGCAAATATTACAGCTGATTAAAAGTTCCTTATATATGAATACATGCAAAGAAATTAAAATTGGGGAAAAAAAATCTTGATTTATTGTAGATTCTTCACCTGCCTCTTTGGTACCTTTTATGTGCAGCTTACTGTGGTTTTACTGCCATTTTTAGCAAAATGTCTTTCCTCCTTTATATTAAGAACAAAATGGTAAGCATTTTTGTAAAATGCATGCATTAGAGGTGAATGAATGTGCAAATTCAATATCTATCTTTTACCTTCTGGTATATTATTGGCATTAAAATATGTGTTTTAAGAGTTCTAATGCATCTCTACCACCGCTCATATATACCAAATATAAAAGTAAAATTCAAATGCTTTATTTCTTAAGAACTAATGCTCATGAGAAGAGCAATTAAAAGCTGAAATAAAATTTAATATGGGTTTTAATATAAAATATGGATATGAGTTGTGTGTATAATTTCACAAATTTGTTCATTGTCATGGAACAAATACTATTTCTTATTGCTTTGCATGTTGACATTCACTGAATGTTCAAAATGCATAAAATGCTCTATGTTAGGAACTATAATATGTGTGTAGGTAAATGTTTGCACTCATTCAGAATCTTAATTCTTATTTTGGCATCAGAAAAAATCATTTAAAACACAGTCTCAATATTAGTGGAATAATAATATTAGCATTTAAAACTATTTTCCTGTCTGTAGTTAAAATTTCTATATAAATGAAATAAAGTAAAATCTCAAATGATTTTCAATTTTCATATGAGTGCATTTTGAAACTCACTAAATATTAAAAATTCATAAAATATTCTATGTAAGGAACTATAATATGTCAGTAGGTAAACATTTGTATTCATTCAAAATTTTTCTTACAAAAATTCTCCCATTTTCCAAGAAAAAAAATGCCCCCAAATTTTATTGCATTGATGTTTATGATGGTCTAAAAAATGGAAGAGATAATCTTCCAAGAAAATCACACTTCTTCAAGAAAATCAGTTCTTGGGTCCGGCGAAGTAGCCAAGTGGCTGAAGTCCTAGCCTTGCACGCAACGGAATCCCATATGAGCGCTGGTTCATGTACAGGTTGCTCCACTTCTCCTCCAGCTCCCTGCTAGTGGACTGGGAAAGCAGTCGAGGATGGCCCAAAGCCATGGGACCCTGTACCCACGTGGGAGACCTGAAAGAAGCTCCTGGCTCCTGGCTTCAGATACACTCAGCTCCGGCCATTGCAGTCACTTGGGGAGTGAATCATTGGACAGAAGATTCTCCTCTCTGTCTCTCCTTCTCTGTGCATAATTGACTTTCCAATTAAAAAACAAAATCTTAAAAATAATTACACTAGTTACTTGCTGAAGAGTGCACTGTAGCCACTAAAGCAGAAATAACTGCGTATTTACCTGTAAAATATATCTATTAGCTAGAGTATAAAAGGGAGAAAATTTGTTTATGTTCATGTCTATAAGAAGACATAAGAGGAAAGCAAGAAATGAAGACAGGTAATCTGTTAGGGCTATGAGAGTGAAGAACCTAGGTGTTTTCTGCTTTTGTGATTTCTGCCTTACTTGCTTGGCTGGGGGCTGTGTGAACTCCAGGCCTGACACCTGGCAGGACACGTGGCAGCTCACGCAGGCAGAGCACTCCTCAGGAAGGAGGTCCCTGGGGTTAGACAAGACCCACTGCCCTATAGCCCATCAGTTTGTACTTTTTGAAAGTTGCTTGCTTCAAACCCACCAATAGAAGCCTGCCAACTTGCTCTTTTGGAAAGTTCACAGATAAACTGTATACTTAAATGGAATTGTCCTGAAATGTATGAAAACCTTGTGCCGTTGAACCTCCCTGTCTCCTTTTTGGACCTTCTTCTGCCCCTTCTGCTGCAGTTTTTCCTGCTTTGGCCTAGTTTAGTTTTGAATAAACCGCCTCTATGCGTTTGCATTGGCTTCAAACTCCAGATGATTTTCTGGGGCTTGCAAAACCCGGCACAACAAGATAGCACTGATTTTTAAGATTCTGCAGTCACTGCTATGAAAATGCCCTATTTTGTTAATGTGCTTTGATGTTTTCTTGTAACCATGTTTTCTTTAATAACTAACAATGATCATAATGGGCTGTAATTAATGTATTATTTTATCCTATTTAGCCTTTTGTTTTGAACTGGGGCAGCATTCATAAGCCATTAACTTTTATGACTTCACAATGACATAACTGCTTTTTAAAGCTTAAGTGACCTCTAAATAGCTAAAATATTTGCTTAATTTATCTGTCATTAAGTAATAACAATGCATTGTTTCAAAAAGGGAAATCGTTTTGTTGAATAAAATGTGCAAAGGAATCATTTAAATAATATTAGCTAGTTGTCTGCCTCATAGATGGAATGGAAGTCAAATATTTTACATGCACTTAGTAAAAAATTTTGTACATGATCGACTAGACTATGATTTGCTTCAGTCAGAAAAGTCTAATTGCATTCTTGTCAAGTATAATTCAATGGAGCTTAATTTTTCCAGCCTTCTATGCTCTGATATTGGTATTATTTTAAATTTAGCTCACATAAGTTCTTTAAGTACTGTAGCTCCATGTACAAAGGCAGAGAACTTTATGAGTTAGTCCACCAATATGGGTTTCTGAGCAAGTTAGACTATAGCATTTCATGATATGTGATAAGAATACTGATGGTGACAGATGTCAGTCTGGTAAAAACCAGAATATATTCATTACTACCACGCACAGAAAAATGACTTGCAAATGCCATTGTATTGGGATTCTGAGTTTGGGGAGACTGTCTTGGATTATTTGAGTGCATTGAATGCACACAAAAAAAATCTTCTTAAAGTAATACATGAGGGCCCAGTGCAATGGCTTAATGGCCATATACTAACCTTGCAAATGCTGGAATTCCATAAAGATGCTGGTTCGTATCCCAGTGGCTCCACTTCCTTCCCAGATCCCTGGTTGTTGGAAATCAACACAGGATAGCCCAAAGCCTTAAGACCATGTACCCATATGTGAAATCGGGAAGAAGCTTCTGTCTCCTGGCGTTGGGTTTGCTCAGGTCTAGCCATTGTGACCATTTGGGGAATGAAGCAGCAGATCAAAGATCTTTTTCTGTCTTTCCTTATCTCTGAAAATCTGCCTTTCCAATAAAAATAAATGAATCTTGTTTTTTAAAAAGTAATACATGACAGCCATGAAAGAAGATCTGGGGATAGAAGCCTAGGCTGAAGGAGAGATTTTAAGCTGTTAATCTGCTGCTTTTCACAATAACAGGAGAGACATACAGTGCATGTGGACTGTGGAAGTTGGATAATAAGTGGCAATGAATTATCCCCTAGAAGCCTCCAAAGTAATTTACTCCCAACTACAATATGATTTTGGCCAAATTAGATCCATTTTATAGTGCTATTCTCCAGAATGATAGTAAATTTATGCATTTTACAAAAATGTATCTTATTTATTTGGAAGACAAAATAAGAGGGAAAGAGAGCATTCTTCCATGAAGTGATGTACTCAAAGTTGCAACTGTCGAGCCAGGTGAAAACCATGCGAGTCAAACTCAGTTCAGGTCTCTAGCATAAGCACATGGGGACAGGGTCCTAACTATTTATTACTACTACCTTTCAGGCTGTATGTTAGCGAAAACCTCGGGTCAGGAATGAGTCTTCATATTGAACCCAGACACTCAGGTGTTGGAAGTAGGCATCCCAAGTTGAGTCTGTCCCCGAATATCTGTGTATTTGAGACCATGAAACTTTTGATCATTTGCTATAGTAATAACAGAAATAAATGCCAAACAATGTGTTTTACAATGTGTTCATGAAAACACTTGGGAAAATCTAAGTTGTTGATCATTTATAAGTATGATGTTAGAAAATTACCTTTCCAAGGAGTGTCACAAACAGACCTAAAGCAGAGACTCCTTTCCCATTGTAAAAGTCACACCAGACGCTAATTCCTCTTTCACACATAAATGGTTCTTGCCACATTTCTGCAACACAGAAAATGCTCAAGTATTTCACATAAAGCAGGGAATGTTGGCTAGACGGCATAATGTAGTGCAAAATTCTGGATTTTTAAAGATTCAAATGTGTATAGTACATTTCGGTACAGCAGATCTCACTGAACTCTTAGGGCATCTGATGTTGCTGCTGTTTTGTATTTGTGTGGATGGCTTGTATTTATCATATATAAGGAAGTAATATTCCATCTGCACAGAAAGACTTGCCCAGGTTTGCCTTTAGGTCTTGAAGCTCGCCAATGGCAGCAAAAATCCCTAGCACGCAGGAAATCAAAAGACATGGGGTCCTGATATGAATCAGACACCTTTAGGAACTCTCCAGCTTACTGAACAAGGGGAATGGAACCCTAGTAGAAACAGAAATGCTGATTAGAATGAATAGGTATCTCTGCCATGTAGTATACACTTCTCTTTCAAAGGGGGCTGGGAACATATTCAACCCCTGATGTGCCATGCTGCACACTGAGGAAATGCATTGTGTTATAGGACAAAGAATCTAGTATCAGATTGTCAAGGTTTATTTAACTGTTTCACTGGGAGTCCTCCGTTTATTTTAGAGATGCCTATTCTGTGTGTCTTCACTTCCCAGTGTGCCACTTGCCATTATAGAGTTCCTCCAGATAAATAGATGCATATACATATTCACCTAAACATCTATTGATCTTGTATTTTGCGTGAAAGCTGCCTTATTTCAGACAGAACAGGTGGTATTTGTCCTTTTTGGAATTGCTTTATTTCACTGAGCATGATAATCTCCAGTTGGACCATTTTGTTCCAAATGGTAGAACTCCGTTCTTTTTAGTGGCTGAATAGTATTCCATGGAGTAGATGTCTCACAGTTTCTTTATCCATTCCTCTTTCAACAGACATCTGGGATGCTTCCATGCCTTCACTTATTGTAGGATTGTGCTGCTATAAATACAAGAATGCAGTTCACTTTCTTATACGTAGATTTCACTTTCTATGAATATATTTCCAGAAGTGGGATAGCTGGGTCACGTTGTCAATAACTTTTAAGTTGTCTGAGCACTCTTCATACTGACTTTTATAGGGAATGGACTAATTTAGAACTATTTGTAAATACTGGATATTAGTCCCCCAGTTGTTATGTAGTGAGCAAAGATTTTGTTCAATTATGTTCTTTTTTCTTCTCCTTGTTGATCATTTCCTTTACTGTACAAAAACTTCTTGGTATGATATAGTTCCATTTGCTTAACTTGGCTTTGACTGCCTGTGTATTTGGTGAATTTTCTAAGAAGGCTTCATAATGCTTATTTCCTGTAGAGTCCTTCCTATGTTTTCCACTAATAATCTGATGCTTTCTGGGTGATGAATTAGGTCCATGATCCATTTAGAGCTGATTTGTATACAAAGTGAAAGTTGGAGGGTCTTGTTTCTTCTGCAAGTGAAAAACCAGTTTTCCTAAGAGCCCTTGTTGAGAATAAACTTTCTTCCCCCTGAGTTATTTTCAGTTTTCTTCTCAAAAATTAGTTGGCTGTACATGTATGGGCTCCCTTCTGTGGTTTCTATTCTGTTCCATTGATTTTAAATATAATATGCATACATATAAATACACATATACATATATAGAGAGACAGAGACAGTTTCATTTTCAATGTAACTAAAAGAAAAGAAACAAGTAACTTGCTCTTTTTAAAAGGAAAGTTGGCATTCACTGGTTAAGAAAATGAGTAGAGTTATACTGGGGAGGCACGAGGTACAATGCAACAAACGTGAATAACACATTGTGTCTTTGGCAAAATTAAGCTAAATATGTGTGTTTGTTTTTGTTGCATTTTGTTTTTGCTTTTGTTAACACTCAGTTGTTTTCTCTGTTAATTTGTAGTTGCAGGAAACTGACCCCTGAATCTTAATTCGTGTTGCTGTACTTACATTCTAAAGGAAATGGACCTACTCTCAAATTGGCAATGCTTAGCAAAACACCCTTTGTTGTGCTAAATAGTGCACAGAGTTAATCAAGCTCATTTCTTTTTTATTACACAGAAGCCTATCCATCACCTGAAGCACTTTGAACCATGTAATTGGAGATTAGAAAACAAAATGTTTTTGCTAAGCAGGTATTATGTTTACAATTTCCCTGTGATTGAAATGCCTTGCTTCCTAGATTGCTGTACATATAGCTTACTCCTAAAAAAGTGAATGATTTTTTTTAAAAGATTTATTTATTTATTATTGGAAAGGCAGATCAGAGAGGAGGAGAGACAGAGGAAGATCTTCCATCTGATGGTTCACCTCCCCAGGTGGACACGACTGCTGGAGCTGAGCCAATCCGAAGCCAGGAGCCAGGAGTCAGGAGCTCTTCCAGCTCTCCCATGCGGGTACAGGGTCCCAAGGCTTTGGGCCATCCTTGACTGCTTTCCCAGCCTACAAGCAGGGAGCTGGATGGGAAGTAGGACTGCCGGGATTAGAATCGGTGCCCATGTGGGATCCCAGCTCATTCTAGGTGAGGACTTTAGCCACTAGGATATCGCGCTAGGCCCAAAGGTGAATGTTTTATGGTTTACTTTTGGAAATAACCTTTGGTGCCCAGCTTGTAAAATGTGAATTTATTTATCATAGAATTGATTTTCTGCTCTGTTAATAGATAAAAGTGGCATCTGACAATCTTCAATTTCGATGTTCCATTAAGTATATTTCTTTTCAATCAAGTATCCTATTTAAACATTCTCTAAAACTACTAATCTCATTTCTAAAGTATGGAGATAGGTGGAGGTAGGAAAGAATGATGGCAGGGGAGATTGAGATTGAAGAATAAAAATTTTGTGCCAAAAAATTGCATATTTGGCATTTATTAATTGAGACACTTGAAGACGTTTGGTGTGTGGTAATTTAGGCTGTTCACTCATTCATTTTTTCAAATTTGCATTTATTTGTTATCCATTTATTACATTCATTAAATATTTCTTCCTATGCTCTTTACACTAAATTTCACTGTAAAATCAGAAATGAGTGAAACAAGCTCCTCTGTTTAAAGAAAGGTTGCCAGATGATGCTGTGCTGTCAGGACTTTGGCCCACTCTTGGCAGCCACACCTGTGGGCTCTGCGGCCCTTGTTGCTCAGTTGTGAGGTTGTGGACAAATGACTTCCCTGACTGGGATTTCACACACTTCTAATGTGTTGAAAATTGGGGGAAATTTTTAAGAACTACCGTGCTGTGTTGTAATTATAGAGGTGACTAATGAAAGTTCTACACATTTTAAACAACGGATGAAAATGGAGATTTACTGCTAATGTCGTAGTTGAATTTCCCTGAACAGAAAAGCTGGCATGTGTACACCTGTGGTGATAAACCATCCAGCATTGAAATTTTCTTCATTTTTAGTTTGCAACATGTAATATTAGTTGGCTTTTATTTTCAGCATAAACCTTCTGTCTTCCAAATTTGTCGCTTTTCAAAGGTACCAAGTCTCTTTTAGCGAATTCAATCTTAACATAAGCCTTTATGAATTTATGCATCCACTTTGCATTGTCAAGCTAAGGCACTAAACTAAATGTCCATAGTTATATCTCATTTAATTCCTGTAACAATTATTTCAGGTAGACACTATTGTTACTCTCATTTTTCAGCTGAAAATCACTTTCTGCTGAATCAGCTAGTACTTCATCTTTTTGCTTCTGCTTTACCATCTCTCTCTCTCTCTTTTTAAGATCTATTTATTTTTATTGGAAAGGTGGATATACAGAGAGGAGGAGAGACAGACAGGAAGATCTTCCGTCTGATGGTTCACTCCCCAAGCGGCCGCAATGGCTGGAGCTGAGCCAATCCGAAGCCAGGAGCCAGGAGCTCTTCTGGGTCTCCCACGTGGGTGCAGGGTCCCAAAGCTTTGGGCCTTCCTTGACTGCTTTCCTAGGCTACAAGAAGGGAGCTGGATGGGAAGCAGGGCTGCTGGGATTAGAACCAGCGCCCATATGGGATCCTGGTGCATGCAGCGCGAGGACTTTAATCACTACACTGTTGTGCCAGGCCCTGCTTTAACATCTTTTAGGAAGCACTGTCCTGCATACCCCTGTGTTTAAAAAGCTCCTTTTCCTCCACTAGCCAAAGAATGTGCAATTCTACCCTGCACTCCACCTATTTGCCCTGAAAGTAAAACCCCAATGTAAAATTTACATTCTTTTCCTTCAACTAGGAAAATGGTTGTATGTATGTATTTTTAGCAATTGATATAGCAGTTTCATTAGAATTTGGGGAAGCCATGAGGAAGCAAAAATGATTATCATGTGATAGTAAAACATTTATCATACAATACATCATGTTATTCATATACACCATTCCATTTTCATAGCAATTAATCAGCATGTTAGTTGGTGATGTATATATAATGAATGTCATAAAGTTTGAATTTTGAGATAAATATTTCATAGAGTACGTTGCACAAAATATTTCAAGTAGTATATTGAACCTTATCATTTTGACAAACGTGGTCTATGCTCTATAAACATTTAAATGCTATAGCTAGGAAGATATACTTCCGTTTCATAAACTATTCAATTTTCCTTCATTTTCAGAACAAAATGAAAGAAAGATGAATAAGATGAATAAGAAGCAAAGGGAAACAGGAGGGATTCTTGTATGCTCCTGAGAATTTATTTTTGGCCAATGTTGGAGGAAAATAAAAAATATAAGACTGCTTCTTGAAAGATTACAAAGAAATTAGAAAAGTAGTGGTACAATGTGGGGGGAATCCCAGTGCCCATAACACTGTGTCACGTAATGCAATGTAATAAATAAAAAAAAAGAGAGAATGTAATATCGAATATTTTTCAGCATATATTTTTGAGAAATATTAAATACTGCTTAGAGAGTTGAAACTCTCAAACTTACAGTATTCTTTATTCTGATATTATATGCATAGTTTTGATACATATTTACCAAAAGAAGTCTATACAAAACCCCATGGAGAGAACCCAAAATATGGCTGAATTCATTAAATTAGACTACTGGTTTCCATTAATATCTTCCTATAGCTTATGTTTCATTGATTTTCGAAGAAGTTGATCACATTCCAAAAAAAGTTTAGTCAATTTTTGAACACTGATACAAATTAATATTAATGGCGATGAGCTCATCTTTATTTCAATAGTAAACGAGTAAATTTCCATCAACACAATTGTTGTATATCATTCTGAGGGCATGAGGAAACCTAAAGGGGCATGATGAAGCAAGCCAAAGAGGAGGTACCCTACATTCTGATCATTTTTGCAAAACTTCCCTCGGGGTGTCTTTTATTTTTTCAAATGTATACAGTATGTTAATGTGGAATTATTGTATTATAAGGGAACAATTTTTTTGAGGTTTATTATTTTTAAGGCAGAGTTACAGAGCAATATAGACAGAAGGAGAGGTCTTCCACTGCTGGGGTCCATGCAGTAGGTATGGATGGCACGAAGGTGTGAAGAGAACAGCTCCCTGCTTGGCAGGGCCTGGGGAACTTCCAGCTGTTTGGCAGGGACCGGCGGGTGTCTCTCTGACCACCTTGATGCAGTCTCAACCCCCTTTCGCATGGACACTCAAGCATCCCACTATGATTTCTGTAATCTATTGAGGCATTGTTTGCCCCTGTGAGATGGCTTTGGCAACCAACATGAGCTTGAGAGTTAATGTTATTGATAATGTGTTGGTGAGTGGGCCTTTAACTGCACACAGGAGTACAATTAAACTCATGCCATTTCCGGACACCTTATTGTGTGCCTACCCATTGCCCTGAAATCGGGCCCAGACATATAGCATGCCTTCTGGGAAATGGCTTGAAAAGAATTTTACAAACTAATGGAAGTGATGAGAGTATGGACTGAAACTTCTATGACAAAAAATATAGCTACTGGGACCCTAAAGGTCATCCTGTTCTGTGACCCTAAATGCTATCCTGTTACTGTGACCCTAAAGGGTATTCTGCTATCAGAAAAAATATATATAGTTACTGTGGCCATAAAGGTTAGCCTGTCCTTACCATTCTTTAGAACATAGAAAATTAATATGTGTTGTCTACTGAGGAATTCCAGGCTGCAACGTCAAAATGGATAATACCCTGTGTTAAGGTGAAACAATTTGCAGAATTATTTATGGAAGCACCCACTTGTCCATTGTAGAGTTGAAACCAAAATAGAGTAAACATGGCTCCTTGGTAACTGTGATTTTTTGCCATTACAATTCCTGCTTTACTTGCTTAGTTAACAAACTGTGTGAACTTACAAGCCCAATGTCCAACTAATGCCAATGACCCCAATCCCCATAAAACAAGGACCCAGCCTTACTAACCCGTAGATAACTCAAGGTAGGGGACTGGTTGTCACAGGTGGCACCAAGATTAGAGACAGACCTGAGGAGAACAGGCAGAGGCTGGCAAGCCAAGATAAGCAAGGAATGTGTAATGCTGCATCACTCATCTCTCAAGCTGCTGTAAACTGTGCTTCCCTTGAAGCTATGTCAAACTGCCCCTAAAGAAAACTTTGTAATTGTGCTGCTTGGGGCTGCATTCTGCGGTTAAGTGGATGCAACACCATGACGTAAAACGTCTGTGCCAGAGCTTGTAACTGCTTCTGTACAAACAAAGCAGACAGCTTTCTCACATTGTCCACAATGATTTTGGAATTGTAGTGGTCTGTTTCTTCTCTCTACACCTATTTCACACACCCTTCTCGAGCTCCAAACTCAGCTGGAGCTGGACTCCGCATTCCACCTGCTGGTTTACTTCCCAAATGGTTGCAATATCCAAGGCTGAGCCAGACCAAGACCAGGCGGCAGGAACTACACCTGGCCCAGGTTTCACGGCTTCCTCAGGCACAGTAACAGGAAGCTGCATTGACAGTGGGGCAGCTAGCACCCAAATTATTGCTCATATGGGATGCTGCTGAAGCAGTTGGCAACTTAGCTGGATCATTCCAAATCCAACAATGATTTATTAGCTGAAATTATAGTCTTTCTAATTTTCTCTATATCTCGACTTTGCACATATTACATGTGCCTCAATTCAGAGTTTGAAATGACTTCAGAAGAAATCTTAATTTACTCTTGAGATATATATTCCAGAAACTATCTCCTAAACTGATGACAGATTATGACTTAGTTGAATACTCCAATCTACTATCTCCTGAAATTTTTGACGGTGTTGTTATAGTTTCCTGTTAGAAGAATTATTGCAAATTTACATATCTTGTTTTACTATTCTTTACTAGGTACATGCTCTATATCATGCATTTTGCATAAAAATCTAAGATAGATAATGCATGCCCTTCTGGGACCCACAGCCTGATGCAGTAGTGGACAAATAAAGAGATAATTGCACTGCTATTGTGATGAGTTTTATTAGAGACGTGCTTGGGACAAAAGCTTCCTAAGATAGCGAACAATGGGTCACTTCTTGCAGATGTGAGCATAGAATTCGGTGGTCAATTCCAAGGGACTGGAATGATATGACCTGCTACAAATAGTGACAGCCAGATAAGATGTGTGAAACTGCAGGTGTGACTAGGAAATAAGTATGAACTGAGGTGACAAATTTCAGGCACCTGATTAAAGAGGGTTTGTATCTCTAAGAGGTTTGGACCTTGTCTTGAGGGCACCGGGAAATCATTCAAATGTTTAAAACAGAAGAGAAAGTGAACAGGTTTATAAAACATGCACAAAAGTACTCCACAACGTTTGTTGCATGAAATAGTGTACAAACTTAATTTCTACCGAAATAAAATTGAAGCTGGCTTTGAGAATTGTTTTGCCTAGTCAGAGTGGTAAGTATCCAACATTGCTTGTGGATTAATCTTTGTTGCGCTTTTATCAAAGATGGATAAATTAATGATCTTTTTTTTTCACCAAAGTTATTGTTCAAGGGTAAATTCTGGGTGATTTTTATTATCTTTTTAACAGGTGTTATAATATTAAATCCTGGTTTACTGAATAATGTTAAAAGAGCTTTAGTAGAAAAATGCAGACATTATTCAAAATTCATTTGAAGTAACTATGAAATCTCCCCAAAAAAATCATTTTCATTGTAGTTGATTTTAGATTTCCGTGTGTATGAACTTTAATGTGATGCAATGATTGTAGACTTTAATATTTCATGTACTATACTGTGGAATATGTTGGTCAAAAACAAGTGGAAATAGTTATGAGCTTGTCTCCATCTCTTCTGAAAAACTCACCTTCTCCCTCCCAGATGTAGGTGCGTTGACTTTCTTAACTCCAGACTTTCAATGAACCTACAATTCCAAAAGGGAAGTCTTTGCATGGGTTTTCCAAGTGGTTTGAATTTTGAATCTGGTAGACACAACAAAGTTGTTGACTCCTTAATCAAGGAAGTGAACACCAAAAACAATAAAATTTGGCTGTCTTCTGGAATTAATGAAGGAAAGTGGCAGGTTTTCCATCCACTGTTTCACTAGTTCAGCAATAACGAAACACAAATCAATATTTTAAAGAGCTTTCAGATGCAATTGCTTTGAAGCAGTTTCACTACCATGTTAGAGAATAATATTGGAGGGAAGTGGGACTTGAGAGAGACTGAAAGTTGTATGAACTACTTAGTAATCTAACTCAGTAATTCACACATTATCTCAACAAATATTTGCCTGTCAGAGTAGCTGTGAATAGGAGAGTGCTTTTGACCCTCACATTCTTTTTAGAGATGAAAACAAACAAAAATGCATTAGTAAAATATAAAGTCCAGAACAGCACACTGTAAATAAGTGCTTGGTATAAAATCAATCAAAAGTTGCATTTTACATTGGGGTGTCAGGAAAAGCATCCCGGAGCAAATGGCATATGGACGTGAAAGCATATGCCAGAAAGATATTGAAGTAAGGAAAGCCGTCCAGGCTTAGGGGAAAGTAAATATAAAGGCCCTGAGGTAAAATGGGAACTTGCCTGATGTCGCCAATAAACAGCAATTTAGCATGGTGGATTGTGTTATATAAATGAGGAAAGATGAGCAGACTACACATTGTTGTGGGTAAAGTCACATCATATGATTTTGTGTCAAAGCTCACATCCTTTACCTTGATCAGGGTGCATAACTTCTCTTTGAACCAATGTCTCAAATAGGCTTAAGAAATAGTATCCACCTCATAAATTTGTTATTAAAGTTTTAATCTGTGTGAATAGATCATTGCATGTGATATGTGATACATATTTAGTTTCATTTTTAAAATAGTAATTATTGCCAACCAAAGTTCATCTTTTTTTTTTTCATTTTCTATACTAGCTTTGCTATGCATTTCAAATTTTCATGTGTTTTTTTGGATTGCCTTCTGAAATTTCTGTTCCGTGAATCAATCTCTCTCTGCCAATATCATAACATGTTAATAGCTATAGCTTAACAATCGAGTGCAAATCTCCATCTTATTTTTTTTATTTCATAGCGTCTTGACCATTTCTTGCCTTTTTTAATCCATAGAGCTTTTAAAAATAGATTGCCAGTTTTCTTGAAAATTTCTGTTGATATTTGTCATTTAGTAGAATTTAACAATTTGTGGAGAATTTCCTTTTATTGGATCTTCTTTTCCATGAATATGGTATATGTCTTTAATAATTCAATTCTTATTAATTTAATTCAACAGCGCTTTATAATTTATAAAGTCTCAGTTGTATGTTAGATTTATTCTAAGGAAGTTTCTATCTTATGAAATTACAGAGCACATCTATTAAAATATTGAAAGTATTACTTCAAATATATAGCTGTGTAATGGTAAACAGTTTGAGGTAGCCCACCTTGGCGAAATACTGTGTCTGCCTGTACCTATTGTATACAACTTTTAATTTTGCTAAGCCTCACTCTGTCTCAATTTTCTTGCATGTAAAAATAACTTGTTGGTTAACAATACTGGATAATTCTACAAAATAAACCTGAATGAAAATGCTAATGGAGAATATATTCTTTTCTATTTTATAAAAACACTGTATCATACATTACAATGTTAATAATAATTTGCATATATTTAATAAGGCATCATTTTCTCAAGATAAGGCATCATTTTTTTCAAGCTAAATAAGGTCTTTTTTGTATATATTTGCATGATATAGAGCATTCTTTCTTGATAGTGGAAAATTAGAATAAAATGGACCAGACCAACTTTAAGAGTCTTTAATTCAGTGTTTTAATGACCTGTAGTGAGATGTTAAGGTAAGTTCTAAATTATTAATGTTGCCACTGTAACAACTAGTTAGACCCTGGCCTCTCAAAACAACAAACCTGTAATAGCAGAATTCTTAGGCTTGTGCCATGAAGATTGTGGAGCAAGAGAAGTTTCTCATGACATCCCATGCTTTGCCAAGTCTCCTCTCTGGTGTTTAAGAGTGAGAATGCAGAGGAATTATATTATTAGTTAATATTCCCTGGTGACTAGGCCTTTCACTACACCTCTGTGTAAACTAACAACTGATAATAATGACTCTACCTGGAAATAAATGCAATGAACAGTAAAAATACTATCAGGAAGCATCACTTTAAGCACAGTCTATACATAAGAAATCATTGCTATGCTTCTTTGAAATTTTTGTTAGCTAAATAGACTCTGCCTTTTGACAACTGTTTATTTTTAATAAAAATTTGCAGTCATCTCCAGAGTGGTTATGTCCAGCAGTTATTTTACCATACAATAAAACTTAGGAGAGAAGAAAATACTCTTTTGTGATCCACAGCACAAAAGATAAGAACATTTACTTAAGGGCAAATGAAAGATAGAAGTTATTGTTTTAGAGGCTGCCAAGGGACTCAAAACAGCATTAAATATCAGTTGGGAGTGTATTTGGCTTGTTTTCTCTCTAAATTACTTCTCAATTCCCATCCCAAATGTTGCATGTCAATATTTTATCTGGTACCATTTTAAAATTCATCAAAGCGCATACATATGGCACAGACCCAGTTCATCTGGAGTCCACAAAGTTCAAAGACTTGGTATTATCATGTTCAGAATGCTGGGATGAGAAGAATGAGACAAAACAAAAAACAGTGTCTTTTGAAAATGAAAATGTAGTCCTTCACATGAAGTACCCTGGATTAACAATAAGAAGTGAGTCATTTTGAATAGCTTACATAAAATCTGCAAAACTTATTTTCATATATTTAACGATAAAGTGATGAAGGGCTAAGTTTTCTAGCAGTCTCTCATCTCAATGCAATGAACCAGCATTTATCAAGTCTTCCTACAGGCAGTTTCTATGATGATTCATTCTGAGTAGATGTCTAAAGGAACTATGGAAGCCTAAAGATGACAAGTAGACAGGGAATTTCAACGTAATACAGTAAGTGCTAATTAAGCAAAGCACAGAAGGTTGTGAAAATATGAGGAAGACAGAGATTTTCGAAGTATGTTCAAAGAGCAGTATTTCAGGAGCAGGATTGATTCTTGGATATGTGCAATAAATAGGACCCCAATATATAAGAGACTCATCACTTGTGTTGATATAGAACTATTATTATCTTGATATTCTTAAGATACCTGGCATGTTCATATCTTCACTCTACATTGTAGCTTGCAAATTATGTTGCCAGTTCTGCAGAGGGATGGATGACTATTATCTAATCTAGAAAGTCTGTTCCAAGGTTGCTGCTGGATTGGGAAGAGAGCAACTGGAAAACATTTAAAAGAAAAGGGGCATAATGCAAATGCTTTAGTGGTATAAAGATGTGGATGGAATATCAAAGCAAGCAAGGGGAAGGATAAGTTGATTTTTTCTCAGGGTGGGGTGTAATAGAGAAAAGTATACCGTAAGAAACAACGTAAAAATGAATTGTGTTTTGAAAAACATTTTGTGTATTTCACAAAAGATGAAGAAATGCTTTTTAGTCTTGCAAAATATTATATGCAAAGAAGGAGAAGCATTCACCACTAAAAAATATGTATTGACTACATATAATGTTCCAGGCACTTCTTGTTGGATCTCTGCCATTGTTATTTTTTTTTCTCATTCTCTGGCCTTTACTCATAATAGCCTCCATGTATGTTTTAGAAGCAGGCCGTGGAAGACCTATGGGCCATAGTAAGAGCCTTGTTTTATTATATATGGTATAGTGCCTATTTGAGTGTTAAGGCCCAGAGGAGGCTCCAGGCTCCTGGCTTCACATCGGTTCAGTTCTGGCTGATGTGGCCACTTGAGGAGTGAATCAGCAGATGGAAGATCTTCCTTTCTCTATACATAACTTTCCAATACAAATAAATATTCAAAAAAAGAGAGCAATGAAGAGTATCTAAGTTGTATTGTGACAGCTTTGTCCAAATTTATGTATAATAGGACTGTAGATTGGCAAGATGATGATGTAGGGAAAATAGCGCAATTTGAATAGCCCAGAGAGTTCATGATGGTGACGTCACATAAATTATCATTCTGGAGGTATGAGAAAGTGGGGTTAGATCTGAAGTGTACGTTGACAGCAAAAGCAAGTATGATTTCTTGATGAAATAGATGTGGGGTCTACAAAACAATATCCCCAAGGTTTATGGTCTGAGAAAATGAAGAAAGGAGTTGATATTTACTGTGAACAAGTCTTATACCTTGTATGCTTAGGATACCTGGCTTAGTTCATGAAAAATGGAGTTTGAAAAAGAAGTAATTAGTGAAGGGAGGTGTGAGTGAAGAAAGTTAGGAAACATTTCAAGTCACATCTTCTGGATGAGCAGAAGCTGCTTTGTTTCCCTAAGGATCTCATGTCTAAACAGAACCTAAGACATCCTTTGTTCCAATGATTATTTTTTATTGTGCAGAAATTCATCTGCAGATGTGGAAGGAAGCTGTATTAGGAAACCATATTAATAGGACATATGATGTAGATGATGTAGTATGGAGATAAAATACTGAAGCCGATTTGGAGAAATGAATTTGAGAGTAGGCATGGATCCTATTGTAAATCAAAATTTCTTTGAGCATCCGTTTTCCAGGTGTCATTTTTGAGGCTTAATGATATTCCAATAAATAAAGTAGATCAAAGCTCATATTTTCAGAAATCTAGCATTCAAGTGAGAAGAGAATGAAACTAAAGTATATTAATGCTATATAAGAAAGGGGTTAAGTTGCCAATAAATGATGATGGAGAAAAAATAAAATTAGGATTCAGAAGTAAGGAAAGTGTTGCATTTGCAAGTATGGAAGTCATAACAGGTCTTGCTGGGAAAGCTACATTTGAATAAATATGCAAGTCTTTGATTTTGATTTTCTGCAAATTCATTCTCCCATTTAGCAAATGTTTATCGAATGTATACTGTTTCCCCAGGCCCTTTCTAGGTGTTATCTTTAATAGAGCTTAACTTTTATTTGTGTATAACATCTAGAATTATAAACAATTCACAATTTGTTTTGAAAGAATCCTCCACAGTAGTTTGTGCATTGCAACTGCCACAGCCAACTGGGATCTTTGAATGCTCCCAAATCTCCTTTATTGAATGTCCCTACAGGCCTAACGCTAGTGGTGGAGAGTAGTTGGAGGAATTTAGGGAAGGAGTTAAAATACTTGGCCTCTGCAGTTAAGAGCTCTAGTGAACTAAATAATAATAAAATTGAGGCTTTATCTAATAATAATTCTCTTTGAAAATTCCCATGTAAAAGTGTTGTTAAGGATTTTGTAATTATAAAGTCACATTTTCTCAGAATTTCTTGGAGAATCGTAATAGCAATAATCCCACAAACACCACTTTTCCACTTCCATGCTTCATTTCAAACTTTATTGATTACAACTAGTGAACATATTACTTTTGCTGTTTAATTTTGGTTATGTTTTACATCATGATCTCCTAGCACACAGTAAGTCACTCTTAGACATGCATCCCTAGACTAGCCAAACTATATTTTCAATGACTAGTTTATTTCTCAAGTTACTATTTCCGTTTTCTTTTCTATCTTCCTCAATCAAACTTAGTTACTGCTTTAACACTAATAACATAGACATTCATCTGTCCCACAGCCTTCTGAATTCTCTTATCTCCATGCAATTTCCAAATAATTTCTACGAAATTTGGGTTCATAAATCATTATAGTTAATATTCAATGTGAGAGGCCGACCATGTTTAAGCTGCTCCTTGCGGTGCTGCCTTTATTTATCATCCAACTTCCTACTGAATATGCCCAGAGGATAGTCCAGGTGTTTGTGCCGCTGCTGTCAACCCAGAGAACCCAGCTGAAATCCCTGGCTCCTGGCTTCGGCCTAATCCAGCACTGGCTGTCACAGGCATTTGCGGGAGTGAACAACAACATTATATCTTTCTTTCTTACCCTCTCTTTCTCATTTTCTGTCACTTCATCTTATAAATAAACAAACATACTGAGGTCATAATGGAAAGATAATATCGTGTATGGATGGTAATTTTCCATGGAAATAGGTTTTTACAATATTTCCTTTTTTTGAAAGGCATATTTTACAGAAGGACACAAGGAGGCGTTCCATCAGCAGATTCATTCGCAAAGGGGTTGTAAAGACAAGAGCTGACGGCCTCCTTCGTGGGTGCAGTGACTGCTGTTTTCCCAGTCAATAAGCATAAGCTACAACTGGTGCCTATATTGGATGCTGATGCTAGCTAGCACACTGATGATTATCCTGTTGCCTCACCATGTTGCCTCCCAAATAGTGACTTTTATTTCTTTTTACCATAAAGTCAGATATACAGAGAGAATAATCTTCCATCTGTTGATTCACTCCCCAAGCAGCCGTAATGGCTGGACCTGCACTGATCCGAAGCCAGGAACCCGAAGCCTCTTCTGGGTCTCCCATGCGGGTACAGGGTGCCAAGGGTTTGGGCCATCCTCAACTGCTTTCCCAGGCAGGGAGCTAGATGGGAAGTGGGACTACCAGGACTAGAGCCAGCACCCATATGGAATTCTGGTGCATGCAAGACAAAGACTTTAGCTTCTAGGCTACCGTTTTGGGCCCTTAACCTTTCTTTCTAGCATTTGGACAACTGTTATGTGTACTTTGTCACATTCACTTACATCCTTACCGTACCTTCTTGTATTGCAGGGAGTCTGGTTCCCCTTGTCTCCTAACTACCTATTATTAAGACCACCATTTCCGCCCTGCATTGATTCTGGCTTTTTCTCTTTTAACTTGTAGTCACATATTTATACTGATATAAATAAAAATATTTGGATACCAGTTTATTCTGCAATTTGTCTTTTAAAAAAAAAAGTACCAAATCAGTGTTCTTTATTGACAAAACTAGGAAAATAGTTCAAAAAGTTTGTGGAAAAAATATCCCTAGGAGATCAATTTTCTTGGAATAAAAATTTAGGAAATGTATAGGTAGCTTTTTGCGTTCATGATACTTATTGTTCCATGAAATTTTCACAAAGACCTCCCATTAGTTTATTTTGGTACAAATATTTTTTGAAATTCATACATAAGAGGAGTCTTCAAAAAATTAATGGTCACAAGTATTATGAAAACAATGATGCTCAGATTTCAAAAGGTTTTGTACCAAAATAAATTTCCTTAAAATCAATTTATCCACAGCTTTTTGAAGTATCTTTATGGAATTAAATGTAGCCATATTCCTTTTATCTTTTTAAAGGGTGATTTTAAGCAAATTTGATTCAAATTTTTAGTTTTTATTCACTAACTGCATTTATTTTAAGGGGATAAAGAAGTCTTCCTTTCACCTGCTGGGTCAGTGCAATGTTATTGTGACCAGCGAACTTGTTAAAAATACAAAATCTCAGACTGTATCCCAGATCTATTGAAGCAGAACCTCTGGGAGTAGAGTCCAATTGGTTTAATAAGCCCTCATGGTGATTTTGATGAATGCTCAAGTTTGAAAGCCAGTATATTTTTTACTAACACCAAACAACCTAAATATGTTATGCAGTTATGCATGCTGGGTCTGTACCCAGTACCTGCACATTTGGTTTATGTTTGCTAATTATATGCCATTTCACTAGATTGATTCCACAACCTCATTTTGTCAACTGCATTCTGAATTTTTATGTTCTTCTTTAATATACTTGTTTTTAGGAGCTCACCGACATACCCTTGTATCAACTGAAAAATCTGCTAAACATAAGTCAAATATTTTTACACAAGTAATTATGATTTGGCAGATAAATTCATCATTTTCTTCCAGGGAAAAATGTTTCTAGCAACCTCTCGGATGTTTCATGTTCTAAGTTCTTAATGTCTTCATCTGTAAGATGGAGCTTCACGCAACACGTGAAGGAAGATGTTCAGCATCCAAATAAGGCATCTGTAGGTTCAAAACAGGTCTCTGGTCTACAAAATGAACAGTCAGAAATTAACAGCATGGATCCAGCATTGTGGCATTGCAGGTTCAGTTGCTGCCTACAGTACCAACGTTCCATATTGGTACCAGTTAGAGTACTGGCTGCTCCTTTTCCAAATTAGACCCCTATTGATGTGCCTGAGAAAGCAATACAAGATGACTTTATTACTTGGGCCCCTGTACCCATGTGGGAGACCTGGGAGTTCCTGCATCCTGACTTTGGACTGTCCTATTCTTAGATGTAGCCATTGATGTGGGGGAGTGTACTAGTGGATAACATTATTTTTCTCTCTTTCTCTTTTCTCTCTTCTTCTCTATTTTTGCCTTTCAAATAAATCAATCTTAAAAGAAAGAAAGTCAAGAAAATAAATTTTCAGCTTATTCTAATCTTTCAGCTCAGCTCAGTTTTATAATTTTTCACTCAACCTTGACTTCATTTTACCATTACCTGTAGTGAGTTTTTTTTTTTTGGGGGGGGCGGTTTACTACATGAGATGTGGCTCTCACAGTTTAGGATACAAATATGGGCAGTTTGTGGCCATTAGCAGGGCTTCCCTAGGAGTTTTTTGGATTTAGTTGAATGAGATGCAAGCCACAGCTGGACTTTGAATGATGGGGGCTAACTGAATTTGCTGTTGAGAGGAAGAAAGATCCCTGACACAAAAGAGGTGTAGAGGATGTGGTATAAGCATATAAGCATTCAAAGGCATGAAAATTGAGTGCTCAGTGTTAATCAGGGAGTCTTCACAGAGCAGCTGGGCAGTGCAGGAATTCTGGGTATGTGAAATGACATGAATAAAGGCAAGAAGGCTAAAGGGCACTGAGGATATTTGGTGAATGGCAAGGATGCATGATTCATGACTCAGAAAAGGACAGGACAGGTAGGCTGCCTTTCCACGTGTGTAGTCCTCAATTGCTAGCCAAGCTCACAGTTCTAAATGTATTAATATAACACAAGAAACTGGTTGAGAGATTTACAGTAGGAAAAGTACGTTATTGGAGCTAGCTTTGGTTGTTTCTCTTGTAAAACCACATGCTTCAATCTAATTGCTTATAAATATTCACCATCCCGTCCCTGATGTTTTGTAGACCTGTGGGTGACACAGCTTAGAAACCTCCCCAAGGAGAAGAATCTGATAACTAGAAGTACAATGATCAAGAGCAACAGAAGATACAAAGGCAAAGTGATTATTACTGAAGACTCCTCTGTAAAGGAGCAACGCCCTATGCCAACCTCAGAGTTAACTGAGGAAGACATTGAGAAAATGGGAGACACAGAATTCAGAAAACTCATTATAATAAAGCTTCTGATCAACAATGAGAAGCACATACTGTTATGGAGTGCAGCCAGTGATTGCTCCTTCACCTCTCCTTGTATACTCTTCCTCCCACATCCTAATTCGGATGTTGGATGCAGATGAGTCCAATTAGGCTTTTTAGCTACAAGCCCAGTTCCTGTTCCTGCCCATCCCAATGAGGGCCAATTAACTCCTTAACTCACAACACTTAGGTATTTGCTCCTGCCCACCTGTGACTCACCTATCAACTGAGAGGAGACAGTATTGCATTGTGGTATAACCACTCCCCTCACAATCCCATTTAAAAGGCCTGTGAAGCAGGGGCTTGCTCTCTTTATGGCCAGGTGCTTCTGTTACTCTGGAACTTTGACTCTTGGCTGACCCAGGACAGGTAATCCCCTGAGCATGGTCCCTGAGTACTGCTTAGATGGGACAATGGATATAGCAGTATTATCTCTGGTTTGTGTACTATCAGGAGTTCCAGGAGGGGTGAGGCCTAGCGGTAGTGGAATGTGGGCAGAGAAGCCAGGGAAAGGTGAATGTCTGCAGCTTTGCAAGTGTGTCCAGGTTATCCGTTTCATGTCCTTAGGATAGCCTATGTTGTTGGGGAAGCTGGGACATTGGTCTTCAGCTTAATGGATGGACTTCAGGGTAATGACCATTTGTTCCTCTTTGGATTATGTTTGGCTGGATTATGATTGGTTGCATTGCCATATGGACTTGTGATTTGCAATTTCCAGTATGCTCTATTATCACCAAGCTTGGTAAATAAAGACTCCTTAACAATACCAGGAACCACCATTTCTAACAGATAGAAATCACTGCTGGGAGAATGACAATGGTCATACTTGCGCAGCGTGTCACCTTGCTAGTATATCTTCAGAACCTGCAATGTAAATTCACAAAGAAAATATTTCTCTCTGGAGAGTACATTATTATTCCAAAAATTGATATTACCTAAATTTCTGCCTTAGTATTAACTTGTATTTGTACAAATCAATGCATAATACTGCTGCCCAGACTTTGCTGTTAGCTTGGTTACTTTTTCTATACTTTTCAGATATTTGTGGTCATAATGTGTTTTCCTTGGCTTACTTAGAATGATGTTTGTGAAGGATGTTTTCCTGAAAGCAGAGCTTTTATACAAATTCTCAGAAAGTCATCTTCTGTAATTATTTTGATTGAATTATTTTATTCAATTTAAGCTAAAAAAAAGTACAGTTTTAATACCCTGGCTACTAATGTCACAAACATATGCATCTGGAACAAACAGTGCATCATGACCTGTTGATTACACTTCTAGTGCATTGAAAGATAAGTGCTTTCAGGGAGCTGGGGCTTGTGTTGGGAAATATCCTATTTGTTTCGTATTTTGGCATGCTCACTTGCTTTGTACTTCTCTGCTGTGCAGTTATATCTCAATTTGCTAACCCTAACTCCCAGGGCAATCTAGGCAGAATTGAAAATAATGGCAGCTCTGATTGCAGTGATAGTGACTGTGCATAGCAGAAGCTGTTTATACTTTTGGAGACAAGCATGGTGATAGCTCTGTGCATTTTCACAGACGATACAATTTTTGAGCAGCAAGTGGGGCTTTACATGTTAATATACATGAAACATACAAAATGTTGGATGATACCAGTCAATGCAATTGAGAAAATTGGGGAGAAGAAAGAACAAATTCCACTTTTGACATAAAGTTTAAGATTACTTCAGAAGGTTCTTTGGAAAAATCAATTGAAACATGATCCAACTGTGTATGAATTTCACAAAATTTTGCAGCAAATTGAATTCATACTATTCCATATCTTCAAGACCCCCATGATGCATCCTTCTATCCCTACTGCATTTTTGTATTTAGTGTCATAGAAATACAGGAAGAGGCACAAAGGATCTGGTTAACATCAAATCTTCATGATCCTCATGAAAATTGTCATTTAAACAGGTGTGCAGTTTCCAAAGCATCTTAGTGGGCAGAATGATGCAATAGACTCACTACCCTTCTTCTTAGAAAAAAAGAATCACTAGCTATTTTCGAGTACAGAGTATTACAGTGTTCTTAACTTTTATAGTATTAAAATAATAATGAGAAATAAAACTTGTAGAAAGTGATAAATATTATAAAATGCAATTTAGAATTTAGCCCATTGTCTTTTATTATAAAAGAAAATAAGTAAGATTTTAATAAGTTAGACTCATGATAAAATATTTCTAGGGCATCTCTCATGCTCCAGGAACTGATTGGTCACTGAATTGCTATGAACAAACAGGACAGAGCACCTGACCTCGTGGTTCTTTAATTCTTTCTAGAAAAATCAATTGATCATGTTAAGTAAATGAATAAATTAAATAATGCCAAGTACTGATAAGCACTCTAAAAATGTTGCAAATAGGAAAGTCTGGGGACATAATATTTGGTCAGTAAGCTGACTGACAAAAAGTGATCAGCTATTTCAAGATGAAAAGAATTTATTCCAGGTCAGAGGGCACAGAATGTAAAAGCATAAGAATAAGAAGCCCCTGGAAGTATTCATTAGTAAAATGCCAGAGTTTGCAGACTTCAGAGACAAAAGGCAAGTATGAAAAGCTCCATGTTTTGAAAAGAGATTTAAAAATCTTTGGAGTCATAATCTTTCATTTCCTGAGCAGCTTTTGTGGTTTTGTTGTCATTTGCTTTTTTAACAATATTCTTTCCTATTTAAGGATTTAAGGTTTTTTTTTTCCCTAAGATTTATTTACTTTTATTGGAACGTCAGAGAGGGAAGGAGAGACAGATAGAAATAATTTTCAAGTACTCCACCCACTGGTTCACTCCCCAAGCAGCCACAACAGCTGGAGCTGAGCTGATCCGAGCCCAGGAGCCAGGAGCTTCCTACGGTTCTCCCACTCTGGTACAGGGTCCCAAGGCTCTGGGTCATCAACTGCTTTTCCTGGCCACAAACAGGGAGCTGGATGGGAAGTGGAGCAGCCAGAACATAAACTGGTACCCATATGAGATCCTGACACTTGCAAGTTGAGGATTTAGCCATTAAGCCATTGAGACTGCCTAATGGTTTAAGATATTTTATAACATTTTATTAATATTTATAAATAATACTTTTATTTTCTTTCTTTTTGAATAACTATTTTTGCTCAATTTCATATTATTTGCTTATTACAGTCTAACTTTTCTTTGGGGCGTTATCTGAATTGTCAACTGTGTTGCCTTTGTGTTTAATAATACTACATGTTTTGATTCCAAATTGAGTAAATCCATTAATCCCAAATTTTCAGTTCTGAGATATTTAATACTTATTTCAAAGTTAACAAAAGTGATGTATGTATTGTTCTCTTTATAGATGATCAAGATGTTTGATTCATATCCTGTCTGCTTTGTTTCCTATTCAGCTTTCTTTTAATATGCGAGAGCTCCTACCACCCATACAGGAGATCTCTATGGAGTTCTGGACTTCTGGTTTTGGTTTGACCTAGGACAAGCTGTTGTAGGGGTATATCAGGAAAAAGATCTCCCTCTCTCTATCTCTTTCTCTCTCATTGCTCTGCTATTGTACTGCTCTTCAAATACATGAAATACTGATAAAGTAAAAATATGTCTGCATACTCTAAAAAAACCCATTGGACTTCAGTGTGAAAGATGCCCACATAGCAGTAGTTCTAACTCATTCATCCAGAGATACATATCCTGATGTATTATCCTAAGCTGGAGATCTAACTCAGACTCTGAGAATTGTGACATTGGAGTAAGATGAGAAATAGGAATTTACCTGTATTTTCTTAGATTATTAGTGGCTTGTTTCTTTGTATTCCTTAATCCATAAAGAATGCATAGAAATATAACACAAAATAGCATACAATAGCATACCATAAAATAGTATGAAACTGTGTTTGGTAGAGAAAGACAATCTTTTGGCCTGAGTTCAACAGCTTGACTTGAAAACATGATTTTACCATTCACTAGCAGCATGATGTTTGGAAAGTTACTTATTCTGCCTTGTGTGTCAGTTTTTTTTTTTTTCCTTTCTTTTCTCTGTGAAATGAGAGTAGTAGCAGAGCCTCATGTAAGGTTGCTGAAAGTAATATAATTTGTTAACATATGTAAAACACTTTGAATTGATCCTGGTGAAAAGTAAGCAGATTAAAATGATTAGTTACAATTATTAATTAACAGTTGTGTAGCATTGTTAACATTGTAATATTATACTTATAGTGTTTTAAAAGCCACACAAGAGAAATGTGTCTTTTTTTTTTTTTTTGCAAACACCATATGATGATAACCAATGAAAGGAAGCATTTGGGAGATGAATTGTGGTAAAAATATAATTTTAATAATATATAATTTAAAAAATAAAGACATCTGTTCCAACCACTGTAAGTACCCAAAGGTGATACACACAATTTCAACGCTTAATTAGTTCCCCCTCAATGGAAACATTCAAGAGAATATTTTTCAAATACTCTGTGGTAGACTTGAAAAAGCAAAAGACTATTCATATTAAATGAACACTGAGGAGATTTGGAACATCTGTCATTTGACAATCCCACCAGTGTAATCTTGTCAAGCATGAAAAGGACAAAGATGTAGAGACCAAATTATCAATTCAATCCTAGTTTTTAATAACTCAATAGTTGTACCAGAAAATATAAAATAAGGTCCTTGTCAATCTATAATGGGCTATTACATTCAGCACAACTGATTTCATATTTGCATTAATTTGGAACTAGGACAAAAGTTGTTTTGAAATCACATCTGCATTAAGTGAGAACTAGGATAAAAGTAATTCACATATGGAGAAACTGTAACAACTTAGCTGGTTTTGGATTTCTGGGAAAAACTTGTTCATGGTCAAAAGAGACTGATTTAGATTCCACTTACTCAACCATACGTAATTTAATGAAATGACTCCTAAATGTCAGTGTAGATGTTATTAAATATAATTTTTGAATAGGTGGCTGACACTTATGAGGAAGGTAGAAATAATTAATATTTTAAAGCAGAATGTATTTCCTGATTTAATATGATCAAGTTTTATTGTTAATACCTTAAAATTTAGAATAGATAATTTTTCAAGTATTGATTTATATTATTTAAAGATATATTTGTATCAGAGCCTGTTGGGTTGGTAAATTTGCCATCTGTGTTGCTGGCATCCTACATGGGCACTGGTTTGAGACCCGAATGTTTCACTTCCAATCAAATATCCTGCAAATTCACCTGAAAAAGCAGCAGAGTATGGATGAAATGTTTGGGCCCCTCAACATGTGCAAAATCCATGCAAAGTTTCTGGCTCCTAGATTTAATCTGGCCCTCACCAAGCCATTGCAACCACTTAGGAACCAGTGGTTGGAACACTTCCATCCGCCTCTCCCTCACTGTAACTATCTGTTTCAAAGAAATACATTTCCTTTGAAACTATTTATTTTATTTTATTGGAAATTCAGATATACAGAGAGAAGGAGAGACAGAGAGGAAGATCTTCTATCCATTGATTCACTCCCCAAGTGACTGGAACGGCCTGAGCTGCACCAATCCAAAACAAGGAGCCCAGAGTCTCATACAGGTCTCCCACGTGAGTGCAGGGGCCCAAAACTTTGGGCCGTCCTCGACTGCTTCCCCAGGCCACAAGCAGGGAGTTGGATGGCAGGCAGGACTGTTGGGATTAGAACCAGTGTCCATATTGATCGTGGCATGTGCAAGGCAAGGCTTTTAGCCACTAGGCTACTGTGCTAGGCCAATAAATCATATATATATACATGATTATATTTTATATTATATTATATTATGTATATAATGTATTTATCTTGAATTTCTCTTGCATTTCATCTCCCTTTCAAAAAAGCACTGAGTTTTACAAGCAAAAACAAAGTCACAGTTCTGTGCATTTAAATATCCAAAGTAGGTGCCGGAGGGATTAAGAACAAATGATCCCTGAGTGTTCATGACAAAATTGTTCACTCAATCAGTAATAAGCCTTTAGTTGTTTCCCCAGTAGAAAAATCATGCACTGATGTAGCCTTTGATGTATGTATCCGAAGACATTTTCTTTTTCATTATTTTATGACATAGTTCCAAAGGCTCTGGGAGTTCCCTTCCTCCTACCCAAATCACCCCCCAACTGATTTCCTCTACTTATTACAATAGTATAATGCTTGCTAAAAAGACCTAAATCCTGCATTCTTCTATTTAAGTGTACCCTGACATTGTAGGTATGGACAATGGCAGGGTCCAGCATCCTATTGTAAAGATATATTAAACAGTTTCATTGGGAGTCCATGTTTGAACTGGAAGTAGAGATACACACTGTATTGTATCTTCAGATCTGGATATTATAGTCTCCATTACACAGTTACTATACATCCCTTTAAACAGAAAGCTACAAAATAAAATCAACAACAGAAAGAAAAATGGCAATTTGCAACACCATACAGTTAAATAACATGCTACTGAATGATTAATGTGTCGTTGAAGAAATGAAAAACAAACCAAGAACTTTCTTGAAGAATATGGTGCTACTGTATGGCCTATGATTCAGTGAACAATATAATATGAAAAAAGTGTTTTGAAGAAATAAAAATAAAAACAAGAACATTGAAATCTATGAGATTTCCACTGATCTTTGCTGGTAAGATGTGTTTCTTGTAAGCAACAGATAAATGGGTTTTTTGATCTGGTCCACTAATCTATGATGTTTGATTGATGGCCTTAAGCCATTTAGCCTCAGAATTAAAATGCATAGGTGATAATTTGGTCCTGTCATTTTAGCAATGGGTTGTTCATTGTTTGATTTAGTCTTCTGTTGTCATTTACTGGGATGTTCTTCACATCTCTCCTTGGTTTTGGTAGGTGCTATTTTTCTCTGTCAAGAGAACATCTTTAAGTAGCATTTTCAGGGAAGGTTTGAAAGAGGCGAATTCTGTGAGCCTGTCTTTATTGTGGAAGAATCTTATTTCATCTTCAAAGACAAAGTAAAACCTTGTTGAGTATGTTATTCTGGGATGACATTTTTTTTTCCTTTTAGAATCTGGAATATGTTATTCCATTCTCTTCTGGCCTGTGCAGTTTCCTGTGAGAAGTCAGCTGTGAGTCTGAATGCCATTCCTTTGTATGTCAAATGATTTTTTTCACATGCACATTTAAGAATCATTTCCTTTTATTCAGCTGAAGAAAGCTTGATGATCATGTGTCATGGTGATAAGATTGCTTTTAGTCAAATCTGTTGGGTGTTCTTTGCCTTTCCTGTATTTTGTTTCCTAATTCTCTAAATTAGGGAATGTTCCTTTATTATTTCATTGACTAGAGCTTTAAACCCAGCGTCTCTTTCTGTGCCTTCTGGAAGTCCCATAACTCCTATATTTGGCCTCTTAAGTGTCCCTTAAATTCTTGAATACTTATTTTAGCTTAACCAAGCTCCATTTCCATCTTTGTGATTGCTTCCCCACTGTAGCAAGAAATATCTTTTAATTTTGAGACTTTTCTTTTGCTTTATTATACTAGAGACTTTCCACTGAATTTTTAATTTGTTCCATTTTTTCCTTCATTTCTAACAACTTCTCTTTATTTTGCTTCAATTTTGCTATTTCCATTGTGACATATTCCATACATTCCTGTATGTGTTTTCTTGTTGATAAAAAACTTTAAAACATTTTAAAAAAATTATCCTCCATTTTCTCGATGTACTCATTTAACTCTGAGACTGGTTTTGGCTTTTGCTTATTTTCAAGGGACTCTTCAATAATATTCACTGTGCCTTTGTCTCTTCTTTTGCTCTTGGTCATTGTATTTCTGGTTAGCAGAATCTTCTCCTAAGGGCAGGTTTTAAGCTGTGTTACCACCAGGTCTACTGTACAATTTTACTGATTGTGTTTGGTACCCAGTTTTTCATTTGTAGTAACTTGTGCCACTCATTCCAGTGAGTTTCTGGTCTGGATTCTTGTGTTAGGCTTCCACCATGGTCTCTGAGCTCCTGGCTCACCACTCTCCACCTCCTGTAATCCCATGCTGTGGCTGCATTGTTGTCTGTACAACCTTTCTCCCACTTCTGATTTGACCAGTTCCCAGGATTAAGGAGATACCAGGTGTCCTAACTGCCTGGGCTGTTGGTTGTACTAATCTTGCCATAATCTGCTGGCTGTAAGGTTGAGGATCATTTGGATCCATTCTGGGTGTGATCCATATGATGCCAAATTTTGTACTATTTTCCCTGTGAGCTCAAGGCAATTCATTGAACTGGAAGTGAGTTTGCTTCCAGCTTAGCACATGTACAGCTCATCGTTGCCTCTTTTATCCCTCAGCCTTTGCCTCATTATACAGAATTGTTCCTCAAGTGGCACCAGTGTGGGTCTGGGCTGTAAAATCTACTCTGTTGCTTCACTGCCTGCTTGGGGTCTATTGATCTGCCTGTTCTGCTGGCCAGTTCATACAAATCAGTAGGACATGCAATTCTTTGTCTGGGTTCACCTTCTGAGCTCCTCGTCAACTTCCCTTTCCCCTGACTGCCAGTGGATTGATCTAGGGCCACTAGTAGATTTCGGATCACCACTCACTGTCTCCTGCAGGGTTATCTGGTCACTTCAAAACCACTCTTCTATCTCTGTTGCTTCCTGTTGTCCACCAGTCTCCAGGCACCCCTTTGCTGTGGGCTGGTTCTCTCCTATTTTTGTTTAGATTTGCCCTGTGTTCTTCACCTTGGCTAATGATTCTCCATCTGTATAAATGTGTCCTTACCCTATCTTTGCATCTTGATTCTCCCCTCAAAGACACAGCTGTAAGGGGAAGTGTTGGTTAAGTGCCAACTGAAATCATAAAAATCCCACGATCTTCACAGGAAAGTTGTAGCTTAGTTCAAGAATGAAGGTAGATTGTGAAAATTAAGAACATGCGTTTGGGAGACAGTACACCTGAGGTTAAATCTTTAATCTCAGATATGTGATTAACTTTACTGGGCTTCTACTGTGTATATCAATAATATGATGCTGGTATTACTCTGTGAGGATGAAGAGGTGTGATACATTTAAAATGATTTGCATAAAACCTAGTTCAAAGTAGGCTCTTTTTAAAAAAAAAAAAAAGATTTATTTATTTTCAGGTCAGAGTTACACAAAGAGAGAGACAGAGAGTAACAGATCTTCCAACCAGTTACTCACACTCAGGATAGTCCAAATAGATAAGGCTATTCCAGTAGTCAGGAGTTTTATGCAGGTCTCTCATATTAGTAGTGGGAACTCAAGAATTTTCCCTGGCCATGAACAAGGAGCAGGATCAGAAGTGGTACTGCTGATACACAAATCAGTGCCCATATAAAGTGTTGCTATCATAGGCTTAATGTGCCATACAAAACTGCTGGCCACCACAAAAGGCTTTTAAACATTGTATTCTGAAAAGTAATGATTAGTTCTTTGAGACCTGGAAAAGGATATAGAAGACAATAAGGCAACATGGATTAATAAACAAAGACATGCCTGACAGAATTGCTTTCAGACTTGAAGAGCTAAAGACATTAGTCTCAAGCTTTGTTTATACGGTCACTCCAGGCCTCGGAATTCCTTCATCATTCCAGGCCTTGGATGTAAACAAGCTATTGAGTGGTACCTCTGCATGTAAGGATATGTGACTAAGTTTTCCCATGATTTACCCAGTTCACACCAGGAACTGAATTTAACTTAAGCCCCCTCCCCCAGATAATTATTTTAGTTATCTCTGTCTCTACCCATTTCCACTTGCCATCCTTTTTTTTTCTTTCATTATCTTAAACTCCACTGCTTGATAAAATTGTGATTCATAGCACACTGAACTTTGAGGTAGTTTTTAAAAAGAAATTTATAAACTAGTCTCTATGCTGAATTAACCTTAGTAGATACCCATCTTTCACTGTATTCAATGCTTCTTAACAGCTTGCACAATTGGCCTGCTTTAAGAACATCGAACGAATTGCAAAGCAAATTTTAATACATCCATATTATGTGTTATGCAGATATTAAATAGTGGTTACAGAACATTAAAAAAATAACAACATGCCATGATAAAATGCGTAGTGAATAAAAATAAGTTACTAAATTATTCCCTATAATATTATTTAAGTCATCTAAGAAACATGACATACGCAGGTTCTTCAGTTAGTTCATAGGAACACAGATTTGTTTTTAAGATTTATTTTTATTTTTATTGCAAAGTCATATATAAAGAAAGGAGAGGAGAGACAGAGAGGAAGATCTTCCATCTGATGATCCACTCCCCAAGTGACCACAACTGCCGGTGCTGCACCTATCTGAAGCCAGGAGTCAGGAACTTCCTCCAGGTCTCCCACATGGGTACAGGGTCCCAAGGCTTTGGGCCGTCCTTGACTGCCTTCCCGATCCCCAAACAGGGAGCTGGATGGGAAGTGGAGTTGCTGGGGTTAGAACCGATGCCCATAATGGGATCCTGGCGCGTTCAAGACAAGGACCTTAACCATTACACTATCACACTGGGCCCTAGAATTTCAAGGTGAGGACTTTAGACACTAGGCCATTGGGCCATGCCCAGGAACACAGAATTTAAAGACACTTTTTGTTGAAAAAAAATTTGAAATCCATAGCTTTTTCACTTTGGATATATTCTATAAACTTTTTGATGATACATTCTATTTTCAGTCTTTGCATTTTTTACATAAAAAAATTTTTATTACTATTTTACATGAATTTTTGAAGTAGTCTTATATATACATCCCTTGCCCTCTTTCTACCACTAAAAAAGATTAGATGGTCATCTCTGGAATCAGAAAGAAATCCCATGTGATACATCAAAACTTTGGGTTCTTGCTCTTGAACATACCCACTGAGACAGCATCACCAGAAGTGGGAAAAGATGAAAATTAAGATTTCACTAGAGCTTGCAGAGAGGGCAGGTCCTGGCCAACACAGTTATTTTGGCCGCAGTGTAACTGGTTTCTGATAACTTGTCTTTAGAAAGTTG
Source organism: Ochotona curzoniae (assembly GCF_017591425.1). Taxonomy (NCBI): domain Eukaryota; kingdom Metazoa; phylum Chordata; class Mammalia; order Lagomorpha; family Ochotonidae; genus Ochotona; species Ochotona curzoniae. The sequence continues at coordinate 5,081,221 of NW_024467087.1, forward strand.
AGAGAATAAGAATTATATTATTTCCAGTGGTATTATTTTTTTTTACAATATTTAGTAGAATGTGATTTATAATTATAGTGAAGTATGTGAAGACTGAAATAGTAGAGTGAGGAACAAAGCTATAGAATTCTTAAATGTTGCAAATGAAGAATCCTTCCCATGAGGAACACGACTATCCCAGAGGAAGTGACACTGTACCTAGGTGATAGAGGATTAGTGTATGCAACTAACAGGGCTTGACAACTCATTTCATAGGATAAAGGATATTAGACCTTTGAGAGAAGTGATTTATGGCTTCATTCTCCCTTGGGAACACAGTGCATAATTTATGGCAGCAGTATGTAAGGCATAGATGCGAGGCTAATGAACTGGGAATCAGGAGTTATTCAGGAGCTATGTAACTTATTATTGCTATGACACTAACAAGCTATGTGGTTTGGGACAAGTGACTTCTATGATCAGTACCTAACAATACCAGAAAATTAATGTTTTGATGACATTTGGGAGTGAAAATTTTAGAAAAGTCTACATGGGTCTGGCGAACTGCAGGTACTGATGTGAATTATACAAGTGTTCAGAAAAAATTATAAAGTTTTAAAGAAAATATAGAATTATTGCTGTAAAATGGATCCATGTGAATGTGATTCTGTGTAAATATCTGCACACTTACATGACTCTCAGATGCTCAGAAGTCAAAATATTTGTTGCATACTATCGTGTTTGCGAAATTTTCTGCTCTCAAATGTTTATGTTAAACTAAAATAGACTCCTAACTCATATTTAAAGAATGGGGATATAGACATGAAGCTTGCAACTCAAGGTTATCACTGGTTGAAAAGTGTTTTTGGTCTCTATGTTATGTCACAGTGATAGTGTGTAAGATGCAGAGGTTAGAATAGTTTAATCAACTCAGCTGCCAGAATTCATAGACTGGCTCTTTGCTGAAGCCTTAATGAGAAGATTAAGACTGTCCCCTTTGGAAGAGTTGAAATGAAGCCTTTTCTCATGATCGTGCTACAGATCGTTGACAAAATTGAGTGAGTACATCAATGGTACAGGAAGGAACCAAGGAATTCTGTGGTTAGGATCCTACTAAGCTAAGGTAGAACCAAGCTTATAGTTTGCCTTCTCCATGATATTATACTCATTTTACTCCTTTTTTTGTTTGTTTTTTAAAGATTTATTTATTTATTGGAAAGTTAGATATACAGAGAGGAGGAGAGACAGAGAGGAAGATCTTCTGTCCGATGATTCACTCCCCAAGTGAGCGTAACGGACAATGCTGAGCTGATCAGAAGCCAGGATCCAGGAATTTCTTCTGGGCATCCTACATGGGTGCAGGGTCCCAAGGCTTTGGGCCGTCCTGGACTGCTTTCCCAGGCACAAGCAGGGAGCTGGATGGGAAGTGGAACTGCCGAGATTAGAACTGGCACCTGTATGGGATCCCAGGGTGTGTTCAAGGTGAGGACTTTAGCCACTAGGCCACGCCACTGGGCCCAATCATTTTACTTCTTCCAGACCATAAATGACATCACAGCCAATAGCTGAATGTGAATACATGAATCAGAAGGAATCTGTAGGAGTGGGATTCCCAGAGGAAGTATCTAAAGATGGGTCATAATTTAGTCAAAGAGTGAAAGATTGGGGTGTTGAGCAGTGCGAGCCATCAGACAAAAGCAACATGGAAGCAACAGGGCTAGAAAAAAAGAGTGCATTTGATGAGCATTTTATATGGTTTTTGGAATGGAGACTGATGTAAACTGAGTCTAGAGGGCTTATTAAGTTCCAGATTAAAGATATTTTTGTATTTCTTACAGGAAGCTTGAACTTGAATCTGTAGACCAATGGAGAATATTGACAAGTGATGCTAGCACTTGAGTCTCATAGACAGTGGGATGATGCACATAGAAAATTAAACCATTTTGACTTCCATATGTAAGAGCTGTTCAGCATCTCAACATTTACAGATTAATTGACATTATCGATAAATGAAAATATTAAAATAAACATAGAGCTTCCAGATTAGCAAAACATCAGAAACATTTCTCCAGTCAAAGAACTTAGAAAGGAGTAGATTCAAGGACCATGGTTTCCTTTGGGTGAGATATTTGGGTCAGCAATTCTTGTAATTCACAATTGCACGCAAAATCTATTTGTCTTGAGGTATCATAAATTAAGAAGATCCCCAACAGGAGTTTTTAATGTCATCTTGCTTATATTCTAGCCATCCATAATTCTTATCTTAATTTCATTTACACACCAGGAACAAGCAGTTGTGCTTGTGACCTTGTTACAAAACCACCATTGACTGATTCATATCTCCATAGAACCATTGTCTGAAAAATATAAGCCTATGTTCCATTCCCTTAGCTTGTTGGCTACAAGTCAAATCTCTTCATTTGCTTTCCAATCTTGCACATTTAATCTAAATAAGCCAACTATGTCTTGTTCACAACATGCTGCATGCTTCTGACCATGGAGGTACACAGTGTGTTTGCCATCTCTGCACCTTCACACAGTACTCACACAGGTGTGTGTGTGCTTCATCATTTACTTCCATTTAGAATTCTTTTCTCCTCTCTCCTCCCTTCTTTATCGTGAAATTTTGTCCACGTTTGTCTCACTCTTCTTTGCACTTCTAACTTTGTGCTCTTTTTCAGGGCCCCTCAGTTCAAATCAATGAGAGGGAAGATTGTATCTTTTTAAAAATGCATTTATTTATTTTCAAAAGGCACAATGACAGAAAAAGAAAAAATGATTCATATACAGAGAAAATGAGAGAAGGAAGAGAGTGAGAGAGACTGACCTTCCATCTATTGGTTCAGTCCCCAGATGGCTACAACAGTCAGCTTCGGGCTAGGCTAAAGTCAGGATCCTGGAACCCCATGCAGGTCTCATCCATAAGAGGCAGAGGCTCACATACTTGAGCCATCTCCCATTATCTTGCCAGGCACATTAACAGGAAGCTGGGTCAGGGATCAAGTGACACCTTAACTTGGTGGGCCACAGTGCAAGTTTAAAAATGATGCCTTAACCACTACCATAAACTCAAATTTTCATTGCTTTTCACTACCTGGAATCCCTTGTCAATTTTCATCTGTAAAAAAAATGTGGTTCACCTTTTAAAATCTAGTTTATTTAATCTGTGTACTAATATCTTTTCTGTTTTGTTTTCCTCCACTAAATATGAACATATCCTGTGATCCTTGCCACCCCTATACCACTCCATTAATTCCATTACAGCTTATAAAATCTAAGCATTAAATACTTCAGGCCACTTCATACAAGTGTTACACATTTTCCTCTCAAGTCAAATTGTGACAATGAGGAACCTTGATATGGAGTCTGAAGGCATGAAATCATTCCAGCTATGCAAAGATAACACAAAATCAACTCCATAAGACACAGGGCATGAAACCTGTCCATCTGCTTTTAGCCATGAAAATGCTTCCATATCCATATTCAAGCTTTGCTGGAGTCAGTCATCTTTTTTACCTCATCACTGCTCATCAAGTTATTTGAATAACTCATATTATTTTTGATGATGTGTACATATTTAAGAGGGATGCACACCCATGTGAACCACTGATTAGTTTGGGGAGGGTCAAGGAATGGGGGAAAGTGGATGACACAAATGTCTCTAATCTCTTTTTCCTTCTGTGTCTGGTCAAAGTGGGGAGAAGAGATGGGGAGAAGATGCCCCCCAGGGGGCATGAGATGCTGTTGATTTCTTTGCTTCAAGGTTGAGGCTCTCCTCCCAAGGCCTTTTGGCCTACAAAGTCCACCTTACAATCTCAGTTTGCCCAGATCCTCTCTGTCCAATTTGTTCTGCCCTGCATGGTACAAAAGGTCCTGTGTAGGCCTCAGTAAACTATCATGTCCTCCATGAGCATCTGGCCATGCCATCTACTGCACAGACCTAAGCAATCTTGGAGAACCAGTTCTGATACATGTGCTCCATGATCCTATGATTTTCACTGTGGTTGATGTTCTGAGTCGAGTGATCTGGTTGGGGTTGGACCCCAAAGAAACCTCGCCAGAGGTGACCCCAATTTGACTCCTGTGTATGCCACCCAGTGTGGGATCTGGCTCAGTCCATCATCCACACCAGCCTATAAACACAGTGGTGGCTGTAGTCCCTTGGCCAGTGTGTTCCAGCCCCATTTCATATGCAAGCCAATGGAATCTATCAGCCATCTCTATCCATCACACACTTGGCCCTTATGCACATGAGCAGAGACCACAGCCTCATCAGAACGCCCCACCAATAATCCCCATCAGATCCACACCAACCCAGGTTCATGCGCACACCAGTATGTGCAACAGACTGGTCCAGTTAATCCTGTATTCCATTCATTGCATTCCACTCCACTGGAGCATAGTTCAGCCCAACCAATCCTACCATCAAGCCCACATTCATGCCAAAGGGTGTCACTACCAGTCCCGCAATGCCCACCTCCAGTCTTGGTTCCCATGCTCAGTGGTGGAAGCTGAAACCAATTAGAGGTATCCACAATTTCTCTATTAGGCACACTTGCAATCCTGGATTGCACTTCCCAGGTGATTCTACAGTCTGGCTTGGCAGGACTTGCTAGCTGATGCTTCACTCAAGCCCATCCAGCCTGAATTTACTCTGGCTCATGCATACAGCAGTGGATATGGTCACTTAGAGCAGCTCACATGCAGGCTAAGGGTCTTTGTAATCTTTCCCAGCTTGGTCTCCCCAAAGGCCCAGGTCTCATGCACAGCAGGGGAACTCCCGTAGTTCCCTAATGGACTTGCCCACCATTCTGGGTCTTATATGTGCTGGTGGGAGCTGCAGCGTAGACTGGCATAGCTTGCCTCACTTCAGCATTTGCTAGTGGGTGCTGCAGCCTGGCTGGACCCATCCAGGCTCCAGTTGCAGATCATGCTGTTGGATGCTATAGCCTAGCATGGCCCAGCCTGGCCCCAGTCCCACCCTAATGTGAATTTACTGATCGTGTTCAGGCCCGACTAGACCTATCCTACACCACATCCTGGTTTTCATATCTTCCAGTGGATGCTGTGAACTGGCCCATACCCACACCCACACATATGCCAGCAGATACTGTAACCTGGCTTGGTCTGGACTTCTCTCAGCCTTAGACCTTGTGGTCATTTTTAGGGTCTCTGTTCTGACAGAGGAATTCCCCAAGCTCCTCTGTTAGGTCACTTCCCAGTGACAGATCTCACACACACTATTGGGTTCTTGACCCAGCCTGATTTGGCCTACCTCCTGTCCTGGCAGGAACAAGAGCCTTTATTGACCAGCCTACAACCCTTCTGGCACTTACTGTTTGGTGCCACAGCCTAGCTACACCTGGTCCACCTCCAGACCCAGCTCTCATGTGGTTCATCAGGCAGAGACCTATCCCAACCTGTCCCACACCTGCTCAAGCTCTTGCGAGAACCAAAATGTGCTAGAGCATAGCACAGTTTGACACACTCCAAACCCAGCCCACACCCATGCAGAAGATATTGTAACCATGCCTAGCCCAGTTCACTGCCTGCATTCTGGATCTCATACTCACCAGTGGGAACCTTAACCCTGTCAGTATAACCAGGCTTGCTCCCAGCCACAGATTTTTGCACATGAAAATGGTTGCTCTGACCCAAACCAACATAACCTATCATCCTTCTTGGCCTTTGCCTTCAGATACTACAGCCTATCCTGTCCTGGCCCAGCCCTAGTCCCATCTCTTGCTGGTGCGTCCTGCAGCCTAACCCTGTTAAGCTGGCCCCATCCTTGGCTTTCATGCAAAGAAGTAGGTGTGATAGCCTAGTCTAGCCCAGCATGTCCCACACCCCATCCTGGATCCTGTGCATACTAGTGTGCTGTGGTTTGGCCGGACCCTGACTAGTATGATCAACACATAACCCTCACTCATGTGTTCACCAGTGGGAGTGACAGCCTGCCAGGGGAGTTCACCAAGTACCCCCACCAGGCCCTCTCCCAGACCCAGATCTCACATGTGCCAGGGAGTACTAGGCCCTTACTTGGTACAGTCTGCTCCCTCCCCCCAGTGTCAGCATTTGTGTGCTCAGTGGATATTGTGGACCAGCCCAACCCACATACAATTATTGGATGTGCCTATGGGTGCTACAGCCTGAACCAGCCTGTCCCAATCCAACCCCATTGCCCATGAGTGTTGGTGAGTTCCATGGTCATGCCTAGCTCACCCTGTCACCTCCTCCAGCCCTGAGCAAACCAGCTGGTAAAGCAGTCCCTCAGGGGTGAGCCCATGATACCCCAGATTCTGCTTCCAGACCCAGTTCTCTAGTATGCTGGTTAGTGTCAAGGCCCTGCCTAACCTGATCCACTCTCCTCTCCCCTGACACTCACTGGTGGATAGTGTAGTCAAGCCTGCCAGGCAGCCCACCCTGCCATGGCTTTCCTGTGCACCAGCATGCAGTGGTTGGTATCAACCAGCCCAATTCAGGTTTTCCACGTGGGCAAGTCCACTGGCTTTTCCATGAAAGGTCCTCTGGTTACCCTCCTCCAAACCACCCCACCTCAGCCCCTTCATTTATCTGCAAGTGTAGTAATGTGGTTGGCACAAGTGCCCCGGAAGTCACTCCTCACCTGTCACATTCTTCATCAGCAGTCTGCCTTCCACACATTTCCAGACCCACTTCCCTGAACAGCCCACAGACCCCTATGCACCAAGCATACTGATCCCAAGCTCAGTCATCCTCTGGCAGTGTGCTGTGCCAGCCTGGGGCCCTGCCTACTCAGGGCTCAGACCCCCAACATAGATATGTGTGTGTGTGTGTGTGAGTGCGTGTGCTCACGCGCATGCGCCTAGGAACAATGCAACCCAGATAGTTGCCTACAGCTGAGGTTATGAATATTTTCTAAAAACAAGATTTCATATATATACAGAGAATTTTCAATTTATTTTCATGTGACTGTTCAAAATATTGTTCTTTAGGCTTTAGGACAATTTAGATTTTTTTAGGAGTAATTTAGTCCTTCACATCTTTACAGGGTGTTATTTCTTTGAAAAAAAAATGATTCTAGCAGCTGGAACGAGATTAAGTTTGAATTGCTTTTCACAGTCTCTGGAGACTTATCTGGAGGTATTCTGATGAGTGTTTTATGCAGTTACAATATCTACATAGATTGCTGTCAATCAAGGAGGAAAATCTTGAGCAATTGGCTCCAATGTCAGTAGCAATAGATTCCTCACCTTTCAGGCTTGAGGGAATTGCATAGCTCTCATGCCTGGCTTCCTGGCTGGAATGCGGGTGTGGAGTATTAAGCACTTTCTTTAGGTACAAAGGTGAATCCTGTCTACTTAAAAGCTTCATATGTTTATCAACTTGCTTTCAGAGTAAATTTCATAGTTTCAGTGGTGTGTGAAAATTGTGTATATCCAAGACTTATTTATTTTGAAAATTGTGTATATCTTGATAACTAAACTCATGTCAGCTGTTCCTCAATTTCTGCACTAGAGGCGGGTGTCCTGGTTTTATGGCATATAGTATGCATATACTAAAGTTTGAGATCTTTTTGTCTGCCTCAGTCCTGGACCTCCAGCAACAGGTTAAACTCAGCCAACAGCCTCATTTTGTTTATCAAGATCAATATATTCAATGTACACATTTATCTGTGAACAACTCCTGAGGAACTGTGGCTTGCCATCAGCTTCTGTGTGTTGTGTGACTTTACCAAGATACACAAATCGTCCCCCTCTGCAGGCAGCTTTATGAGCTCTAGGTGTGTTTCAGCAGAGAGTAGGAGCTAAGAAATTTGAATATTTGTGCAATATTTCATAATTGTTTTGGATTATGGGTGTTTAGTGGAATGGAGGAGGTTGACTACAGGGAAATGAAATCATCTATAGTATTTGTTTTGACTAAGTGATTAATTCTATATAACATCACTATTTAAATACACTTTCAAAAATCCGTATCTACCCAGTGATTTTAGCTAAGGAGCATTTTTTTTTTAGATCTGCTGAAACTGTAGTACATGATTGTGGGCATTTAGAAAGACCACTGCTCTGCAACATTGCGACTCGTTGCTTAGGAATGAAAATTTATGTTAAGCAGATTCAGAGATATCTTTTGAAAAGCTCATGTAGATTTCTCCAGTGCCTCTAAAATCTAATAGTTCGCAATGTACAAACTCTTAAAAAGATCTTCATTCCAGTTTATCAAACATCAATGCCCTATAATCTTTCTTACAGAGTTTAAAACCCAACTGTAATAATGCTTGGCCATATCATAGCAGTGGATGCTGATTCTTTCTATTCTTTCTATTTGAATGAAATAAGCATGATAATTTTATTTTTTGGAATTTTAAGCATAATTTGAGATTTATATTTTGGTATACAGCAGAAGTTTCAGCTAAAGAATTTAGACTTTGAGGGGTGGCCATATATTATTGTACATGACACTTAGGCCGATCTGTTTTTATTCATTTATTTTTATTTTTTTAAATTAGAAGTTTTCCCGAGCCTGCAAATTCAACCCCTGCTTTTGGTTTATGAATGGCACATTGGCATTTGGGGAATGGACTAGAAAATGAAAAGCTCTCTTTTTCTCTGCAGTTATCACTTTAAAATAAAAAAAGAGAGAGAAAAGAAAAATGATCTGTTTAAAAAGAAGCAATTGAAAGGAGAAACTTCCGTGTGTTTTTGCATGTGTGTGTAGTACAGTATATCTAGAATTACATGAGTTCCGATTGGCAGGGCATAGCCAAAATGGAGTCTAAGCCCATAATTCATACGTATGGAAGGGAAAATTGACATTGTGGAGTAGTAACCATAATAAAGGCATCTTCCTTTCTTCCCTTCTTTTCATATTTTATATATAAAAAAAACCACCAGATATTGTGAATTAGCTACAATTAGTACTCTTGTGGGAAAGTTGTCATGAAAAAGGCAAACTCAATTTTTGTCTCATGCTAAAGAAATTTTGTGTCAACAGTTTCAATGTGCAAAGTGAGATATGTTTAAGAGAGAGTTCTCCTTCCACATGTAACAAGGAGCTAAGTCTTTAAAGCAACATGGGGGGAGGGATGGGGAGGGGCTGGTGAATCCCAGAGCCTACGAAACTGTGTCATAAAACGAAATAATAAAAAAGAGGCACCATTCCAGGGAGGGGTCAAATGAATCAATCAAAGAGTGGGGGGGGGGACGTGCTAAACTCTCCAATTAGTGGTAGTAATCCTGTCTGGTTCCTTGCCCCCAAACAAAAGGTCATCACAAAGGTATGGCTGCAGCCCTCCTCCTCCCATTCTTAAAATTTGGCATGGAGAATTCGGCTCGTTCTGCTGTGGCCTATGCCTAATCACCTAATGCCCATTGATTATTCTTTATGGTAAAGCAGGAAGCTAGGAGAAATGTGCTCTTGGAAGGGTAAAATGGAGGAGAAGCAAGATTTTATATTTTCAGAGTCAGCAGGGAACAAAGACCCAATCTTCACATTTACTCATTTAACTCTTTATAGTAACATTCACTTACAAATTTCAAGAAATCCCCTAGGGGAGGTAGTTTGGAAGGGTGGGATTTGAACAAATTAACAGAGGTGCCTCCTTGTAACTGTTACTGAGCATGATTGTCAAGAGGTTACCAAGTGGCTGAAGCCTTAGATTTCCTATCTAGCCTCATGGTACATTATCAGAATAATACCCGAACATCTGCATAATTATCAAATTCATTTCTTCATTTGTGACATTCCCTCCAAAATTACCCTGTTGTTTAAAGTCTCTTGCTGAGTTTGGAGGAAGCGGCACAGTTTGGGTGAAGAGATCTCTCTTTCCTCAAAATGCCAGCTTTAACTTTACTCTTACCTGAAAAAGAAAAAAAAAACAAATAAAACAAGTAAAGAAAAAGAAAGAAGAATTACATAATTCAGCCCAAAGTATGGAATTATGCATACTTCTGATAGTGTTAAAATGGATTACCCTTTTGTGTAGTGGCTATGGGAAAGCAGAAAAAAAACCAAAAAGTTGAAAAAATTAAAGAAATGGAAGGATGAAAAAGCCCACAGTAAAATATGCTGTGTTCTATCACCATGCGTTCCTAAAAGATCATGGAGTAGCAAAGAAACAAGTAATTAAAGAATCTCAGAAAATGTAAGTAAAGACAAGGCATTATGACATAAATTTCCAGACAAATTAACTTAGAGATAATGACTTGTGGATATTTGCTACATTGAAGTCTACCAGTCAACAAACTTATATTTGCTCAGAATATCCATCTATATTTTTACTGTACAGTTTTTTTTTAAATTAATGGTTTATATAAAGTATAGCCAAGAAATACAAAAAGTCATTAATATCATTGAATGAAATTTTCCCTCATGGAGCTTCAAATGTTTTTCTTTGTAGAAATTATAATGAAAAAAAATAGACAAGCGTGTTAAAGGCCTTTTGCATACATTTCTCCTATGAATTTGCTTGCAATATGAATTAGAGCATAGATGGAACCCATACTTTTTTCTAGGTACTGAGTATGTAAAAACGAACGGCACTCTGTTTTATTTTGCTTAGGTTTACTTTTAACATCCTTTCATTTGTTGACTTCATTGATAGGATCTACCTGAGTATATTATTAACAATTCAGTGCTCACTTCCCAAGTAGCTTTGCGATAGATAACCTTGCTCTGTGATAAATGGCCTCTTGTGGTTTGGCATGTGAATTTCATTGGAATACATTCTAAGGGTTGGAAATTCTGGGTCATGGGGATGTGTGTATTTAATATTCTTAGCAACTGCCTAATTGATCTCCAAAATGGGTTGATAGGCATGTGAATAATGGTAAAGTGTACTCATTATCATTTATCAGATGTTTAGAATTAGACAAGTGTATGGAAGCTAACTGTCAGCTCTTTATTCAATTTGAATTTCTTTGAATACTCACATTTAATTCATTTTCCATTTCTGTGAATTCATTGAAGTTTTTGTCCATTTTTTCTTTAAGTGTGTCTGATTTTGGTTTTATTATTAATATGAGGAATATCTTTCATAGTTTAGATAGTATTCCCTTATCAGGTTTTGAAAGTATTTTTCCCCTTTGTTGCTATTTGATAACTTAGTATTTTATTGAAAAATATCTGACATTGAGCTTTTTAATATAACAAATATATCATTACAAAATACTCAAAATATGCACTGATTTTTATGAAACACAATTGAATCAAAACCCTGTAATCCTCACCCAAGTTAAAAACCATAAATTACCACCAATGTTTAACACATATCCTTTGCTTCAATTTCCTTTTTTTTTAAGATTTATTTTTATTATTTTTTTATTGGAAAGGCGGATATACAGAGAGGAGAGACAGAGAGGAAGATCTTCCGTCTGATGATTCACTCCCCAAGTGAGCGCAACAGCCGATGCTATGCCGATCTGAAGCCAGGAGCCTCTTCCGGGTCTCCCACGCAGGTGCAGGGTCCCAAAGCTTTGGGCTGTCCTTGACTGCTTTCCCGGGCCACAGGCAGGGAGCTGGAAGGGAAGCGGGGCTGCTGGGATAGAACCGGCACTCATATGGGATCCCGGGCGTGCAAGGCGAGGACCTTAACCACCTTGCCACCGTGCCGGGCCCCTTTGCTTCAATTTCCTAACAATTTTTATATATATCCAGAATGAAAGCATTGCTAGATTTTTATTTTAATTTTCTTTTTAAATAATATTTACGTAGTTGACAGGGATGCATGCACATGTGAGTCTGATGAGGATAAGGAGGTTCAAGTACTGAGAAATGTGGGTGGGACATATGTCTCAGCTTTAGTTTGTTTTTTCCCGTGTACACAGCGGAGAAAAAGGAGGAAGACCCTACTGTTGTCAAATTACATCAGCACGCAGGGATGGGATATGGTCATTTGATAATACCTTAGGGACATTGATGTGTGAAAGAGTGTTCTGAGTGTGTTATTTGAGTGGTTTTGATGTTGTTGGTTTCATTGCTACAGGGTTGAGAAAATCTTTCCAAGGCCTTTTAGTTGACAAAATTCACCCTAGTGCATCTATACACCCAGGAACCTGCTGCAAAGCTTGGTCAGTAGAATTGTCCAACCTGTTCTGCTTTTCATCTTCTGATGAGGCAGTTGACCTCTCCTAGTGGCCTAGATGAGATGGCCATCAATTCCTCCATCTGGATATGTTTTCAAATGACAGGAATCAGGAACTATGGAGGCCTGGTCCTGGAACATGCACTATAAGTTGAGAGCACATATCTTGTGATTTTTCTCCTGTGGTCAGTATCTGAATCTAGCATTCTAGTAAGGGAGTCCTCCAAGAAACCTCACCTGGAGTTATCTCAGACTTGACTCATGTGTGCCAGCCAGTGCAGAATCAGGTTTGGTCTATCTCTCACGTCAACCAAGATACATACTGGAGGATATAAACTGCCTGGTCAGTTTTGTCATAGCCCCATCTCTCACATAAACTATCAGGTACTGTGGTCTAGCCCAGCCAGCCCACCAAAGACCTAGTCCTTATGCATACCAGCAGGTGCTGTGGTCTAGTCTAGACAACCTCCAATAACCCACACCAGACCTGCCCCAAGCCACAGATTTGCACATACCAGCCTCTGCTATGGACTATCCTGACGCTAGTCAGACAGGTCCCCAGTTCCAGATCTTGTGCCTGCCAGGAAATACTGCAGTCCAACCTGCTATGACTTGCACACAATACTGGTACTTCCAGCTGATGCTGCCACCTAGTCCAGCTTGGCCACCTGCAAATGAGCCTGCCTAGTTCAAGCCCGCACTTACCAGTAGAAGCATTAGCCCAGCAAGCGAGTCTCTGAAATTCTCCTAACAGGCTCACTCCCAGCCCTAGGTCTTGCATGTGCCAGCAGGTGCTGTGGCCCATTCTGAGATGACCCAACCCCAGATTTGACATTAGCCAGCAGATGCTACTGTCTGGCTCAGCACAGCCTGCCTCAAACCCAGCCCTCACTACCATGTATAGCAGCCTAGCCCAGTCTGTCCCATCCTAAGCTCTCAAGTGAGCTGGCAAGTGTTGTGGTCAAACCAGCCTGGTCTATACCCTGTCATGGCCCTTACTCATGCAAGTCTATGTTATGTATTGACTTTGTCTTGCCTGCCAAAGACTTGGCTCACAAGTATGGTAATGGGTGCTGCACCCCAGCCTAGTCTACCCTGCTCCCAGACCCAGCTCTTGCACTCACAAGCATGAGCTGCAGCTTGTCAGGGAGTTTTACCAGCACTCCTACCAAGCCAACCTCCAGCAATGAATTTCATTTGAACTAGCAGGTGCTGATATGGACAGTTCCCAGTCCTCAAATTCACTGGTGCGTTCTGTGGCCTAGCCAAGCTGGCCCACATCCATTCTGGCTCTCACTGATGGGTATTACAGCCTAGCCTAGCCTGACCTATCCTCAGAACAAGCTCTCATATAAACCAGTAGACCCCACATTTGGCCTATCCCACAGCCATTATGGTTCTTACAATTGTCAACAGATGCTGAAGTTTAACCTAGTCTTTCCTGATTCAAGACCAAGCCGAAGATTGGGTTTGCCAGCAGGTGCTGCCATCTGGCCATTCCCAGCATTCTCCCAGCCATAGTTCCTGTGTCTTTTAGGTGGGTTCCAATTAGGTGAGTTCTGTGGTATAGCCAGGTTTGACCCATTACCACTCCAGCTCTCCACATATAGTAGAGGGTGCTTCAATCCCACAGAGGCAAGCCTAAAATTCCCCTACAAAATCTGCTCCCAAATCTGGTTCTCTAGTGCTCTGGTGGGTGCTGTGCCCCAAGTTTATGTGGCACAACTCCTGCTCTGACATTTGTGGCTGAGTACTGTGGCCTGGCCCAACCAACCATGCCCTAGCCCTATTTTGACATGTTCAGCTGGGTGGCAGGCAACGCTATTTATCTCAGCCAAGGTCTCCCAAATTGGCGGATGAGTTCCTTGGCCTGACCTAGACATGTTCTCTTGTTTTCCCCCTTTAAACCACTTTGTCTCTGCTCCCTCACTTATCTATGAGTGCAGTGGCCCAGTTTATGGAAGATCATAAAAGTCATTCCCTCCCTGTCAAGTCTGCTCCCAACTGCTCCCACTTTAGTGCTTCCCCAGACCCCCTTCCCTGGGGGTCTTCAATGGATAAGATATAAAATACAATGTTCCTAGGTAAATCTCTTTTATTTCACAGGTACAATGCTCTGTCCATGATATGACCTGTAACTAGAAGTATAAAATTATTGACTTTTTAAAAAAGTCATGTGACTTTGAATGTAATGCCAACTTCTTGAAAAAACAGTGTGTAAAAGTTAATTCATGATAGTCATGAGAACCCAACTCTTAATTGATTTATCTGTTAATTTTTGTCACTCTGGAAAATGTAAAGTGATTTTTTGTAGGTTTATCTATAATTATCAATTATGTACATCGTGATCTCTTCATGCTATTTTATTCACTTTTACCAAGATGTTTTTTATTTTCAAAAATTTTTAAATTCTATCAAAACTCTTAGATAGTTATATGTTCCGCAAAAAAGATTTTTCAGTCTGGATGCTTGTTTTCCATTGTTTCATTGTGTTTTTCATACAAACATACATTCACAAATTTGTAATATATGTGATTAAAGGAATTTTTGTGAATGTTTTCAGGGCTGGTCTGTCTTTAGAAAATTTCTATATTTTGTTTAAATATATTTACATATTTATACTTCACATTTATTTCATATATCTTTAATGGATTTTTATCTGTGGGTTGAGGTATTGATCCAGTTACATTTATTATAGGTGGCTAAGAAATTATTTCAGAAAAAAAATTATTCTTTGCTCACTTATCTCTAATATCACTTTTGTCATTTATTAAATTGTTGTAAATTTTTGATGAGCAGTGTCTGGATTTTTTCTTTTGTGTCCTATTTAAATGTTTACGTCACATAGCATCATTCAACCAATATTGATTATGCCTTGTATTCCATGTATTGTTTTAGATAATTATAATCCATTATTTTAACTATAAAAAATTGCAAGAATTACCTATCTTTCATCTGTTTGTATTCTAGAAGGAAAACATAATAGTGAGGTTGTAATTTAAATGTTTAGCACCAATTTGTTGATAAATGCTATGAAATAAATAAAATAGGGAAAGATACAATGCATCCTCTGTGTTGAAGATAATTATTTAAATAAAGTCAAGGCAAAAAGATTCCCTAAGCTTAGCAGAGAACTGAAAAAGTCCAAAGAGAGTGACAGTGTAAGGAAGCCAGTACAGCTAGGAGTAGAATGAACAAAGGGAGACAAAGTAATTGAAAATACAATGGACAACAAGTCTTATAGCATGCAAATGCAATTCCTTAAAGGTTTATGAAAAATATTTGGTATGCTATAGATAAAATGTATTTATCTTATTCTTCTGTGAATACATGGTGACAACTATCTCTGGATTACTGTTCCTTCAGGTAAAATGTGTAATGGACTTACAGAAGAAATTGTAAATATTCATTAGTATTGCATTCACTACAAGTCTATGCAGAAAATTGTGCCATTTTCTAATAAGTTTGCTTATGTAGAAAATATTGCACTTCCTTCATTTACTTAGATTTTATTAAAGTACGTTTAAGTGAGTTTTACTATCTTACTAATTTGCACCATTAAAATCTTATACATACCACTGTGAAAGCCTTTATAAAAGACTTATGGGTGAATTCACTTACCCTTTTATCTCGCACTATTGTTACACTTCTTTGTACAGGATGATATACCATGGAAATCAACCAATACACTTAGCTTTGTGCTTCCTAAGTCTTGCTAAGTCCAGGAGCATCCCCAACTCTTTAAAATGGCTCAGACAATTCAGTTGATTGAAAAGTGAAGATACTTACCTGGCAGGGGAGATACCATGACCACAAAAAGTGTCTGAAGAATAGCTTCCATAGTCATTTGGGCTCTTTAGGACAATAAGGCAGGGGCCTCATACTTTTCATGAGGCTATAATATGAAATAACTTGTAATTGAAAAAACAAAACTAGATAAATCCATAAGTAATGTGAGTTCAGATTATAATATATGTTTTCTTTCTGTCAGTATCAAAAAAACTTATCTAGATAATTAAATCATCTTTAAATATTATTTGTTTAATGAAGATCATTTGTCTTTATCAGCTAAAATTATGTGTATATATATGAGTATATAGATGTACATGTATGTATATATTTGAGTACATTAGTTTGACAAATGTTCTTCATGCATAAAAAAGTTGTGTAGTTTTGGTTTTAACCTTTCTTTTACTTTCAGTAATGATGATGGGGGGGCAGTAGAGTGAAAGTATAATATGATATCTACTTGCCATTTTCAAACCTATATTTATATGTGGTAATTTAAAACATTTTAAACCTGTGTAATACAGTGCTAAACCCATATTATACAGTGTCCAATGGGAATAATGTATGTCTGACAGCTAAAAGAGTACATTTTATTTCTCCATTGTGATTTCTGTGTTATTATTTATTGTCTGTTTTTAGCAAAAGTTATTATTTTATCTCTAGGCAGTTGTTCTTTCCTTTAGGGAGAAGATGAGATTGCTCATACATCTTCAGAATAGCTATTTTATCAGCCGTTCATTCCTGCCACTTACATCAGTTCGTATATTGGAGTGTAATATCATTAGAAACTCTAGACATAAATGCTTAGTAAGAATGTAAACTATATATCAAATAAGAGATAAGCAGGAAAGAGATTATAGAAACCAGTGACAGAATTCAGTGACATATTACTTTCATACCTTTTCTCACATTTCAGGCTACAAAGATACAGTGTAATTTTTTTTATTTCCTGCTTTTCATTGCAAATAGACATAGCAAACAATATGTCGAATTATAGCTAATGTCTCATTTCAGATTAGATTATTTTTCCACCTAATCTATCACTTTATCTTGCCCACTACTTTCTGCTCACTTCCAATTACACATGTCAAAAGTGAAAATTGTACAGTGGTACCTGATAAATATTAATATGAAGGAAAATTCTTTTGGGTATTTTAGGTAGCATTCATTATGTAAAACTATCTTGCTTAAGTGATAGCTGACAGACTTTTGATTATGTTATATTCTAATAATGGAAGGTCTTCACAAAGTTCATGGAAATGGAATTAAAGATATATTTTTCCACAGTTAACGCTCCTTTGCAACAGAGTATCACAACTGATACCTTTGTAACTTAGTACTCTAGAACTTAGTACTCATTAACCAGCTTTCATGATCTCTCCTTCCTCCCTCACTAAGCTCCTCAGCGTCTCATAACCATGATAATACTCTTTATTTCAATGAAAGCAACTTTTCGGTTGCTACATATGCATAAGACCATGAGTACTTTGGTTTCTTTCCTTAGTACATGACAGCGTGACCTCCAGATATGTACATGCTGTTGTAAATGACAAAATTTTATCTTTTTTATGATGGGGGAGCATTCATAAACTGATGAAAATTTACATTGTTTCCAATATTCAATATTACGAATAGTGCAACAATAAGCATGAGTATGCAACCCAGTCTGCAACAAATTAATACTATTTTCTTTGATTATATGCCCAATGATTTTCTTTGATTATATGCCCAATGATGGAGTTGTTGTAATGTTAATATACTACATGGTTTTCTTGAAACATGAGCAGATACTTTGCCTGTTGGATAAGATGTTAATCATACTGCCAGTATCCCACATTGGTGTGCCAAGGCTCAAGTACTGGCTGCGTCTCCTGTTTCCAGGTTCCTACTAAGGGACCCTTATGGGGAGGCAATAGGTGTTGGTTTAAGTAGCATGACTAAACCCTAGTTGTTGCAGGCAGATGGAAAATGAAGCAGCAGGTGATATTCCACCTCCACTACATCTCATTTTTTAAAAAAATCTAGAAGTAGTGTTTTATAACATTGTTTTGCCATTAATGGTTAGGTTTTCAAGGATATGGTTATATTTACTTTGATTCGATACTATTCAGTCTACACATGTATAGTAGAACCACGTAGTATCCCATACATAAGCACCATTTTCGTGTTAACTAAAAATAAAGAAACGTTTAGTTTGCAAAAAATTAAAATGTATAGGTTTTTTTTCATAATATACATGCTACACCCTTTGTGCACAATGATTTCATAATGTTTTTGCTTTAATGTGAGCTTATCTTTAACATTTCATGTTCCAGGAGGTTTTTAAAGCCTCCTACTATAATCCAACCCAACATTAATCACATCATGATCAAATGTTCTGTTCTCTCCGAGAATACAGGATCATTTTCTCTAATGCAATTTTGTATAGTGAGGGAAGAAAGTAACATTTTTGCCCTTTCTGATTTCA
Source organism: Ochotona curzoniae (assembly GCF_017591425.1). Taxonomy (NCBI): domain Eukaryota; kingdom Metazoa; phylum Chordata; class Mammalia; order Lagomorpha; family Ochotonidae; genus Ochotona; species Ochotona curzoniae. The sequence continues at coordinate 5,099,520 of NW_024467087.1, forward strand.
AAGTAGGAAGATTGATTTTACATTTTCAGAAGTAATGGAAATGTATAAACAAGATCAAGTGTATCATAAAATAATTTTATATAAGAAGATCCATTATAAGTCACCATGATAACTTTCAGAGATATTATCATATGTGTGTCCTGGTTCTGCTACTGGTTAGTTGTGTGGCGTGGAAGAAATCACTTTGTTGTTTTAGGACTCCTATTTTGTCAACTCTTGTATAGGGATGTAGCTTTGCTAATCATTGCTATTTTCTGTTGTAAAGTGTTGGGTTTTGGTTGCATAGAATCAATTTCTGTTAGTAGATCAGAACAGAGAAACATGACAGTGATGAACACATAAAATAGCTTCTAACAATATTTGGTAAATTAAATAAACATAAATGCTGACAATGCAGTGGTCACCCCGAAATCTATGCTCAGAACAGTATGGTCACTAGAGACTTCCAGGCAGAGCAAGTGCTCCCAGTAGTCTATCATGTTCCCTCTGAGTTGGGTTGACTTACATATTTGGTTGGGCTTCAGACATGACCACAAACCCTTGAAATTTGTCTCACCATGTTTAAGCAAGCTCCAGTCCTTCTTTAGTAACACATTCTGTGAGAATTGGGAAGAGATTAATGACAGATAAGAATAATTTCTCTCATAAGTACCCTGATATTGTGGAAGTGCTCATTCCCAACACACATTCCCAAAGCCCCCAAAGTACGTTCTAGTCATGTCTGATTCTTGAGATAAAATAAACACCTTTCTCTGTTTAGTTTTAAGACATGAATCCTGAAATCAGGTTCCTCCTATTCCAGGTGTGTTTTGCAATATAGTGTATACTTATTTATATCCAGGTTTCTTTTTATACTTGCAAGGTAAACTGCTCTTCACAGCTGCACCTTGCCTGATCGATTTAAATTAAGCATAAACATTAAGCCTTGTGTAGTCAGTTGGTCCATTTGGATTTCAGTACTGTGACCTGCGTAATCTGAATTTGCTGAATAAGTGCTTTGGATATTTTGTCTTGCTTACTGCCAAATCTATGTATTGAGTTTATGCCTTATTTTTTTTAAAGATTTATTTTTATTATTTTTTCATTGGAAAGGCAGATATACAGAGAGGAGAGACAGAGAAGAAGATCTTCCGTCTGATGATTCACTCCCCAAGTGAGCGCAACAGCCGATGCTATGCCGATCTGAAGCCAGGAGCCTCTTCCGGGTCTCCCACACGGGTGCAGGGTCCCAAAGCTTTGGGCTGTCCTCAACTGCTTTCCCGGGCCACAGGCAGGGAGCTGGAAGGGAAGCGGGGCTGCTGGGATAGAACCGGTGCCCATATAGGATCCTGGGGCATGCAAGGTGAGGACCTTTAACCACTTGCGCCACCGTGCCGGGCCCTATGCCTTATTTTCTCTTCGAAATTTAGATACATTTGAAACATTCTTCTAACATGATTCCTCCACAATTTTTTTTTCAGAAATTATGTATTCTTTTCTCATCTGATTCTTTTTTATTTGCATGTATGTATCTGGGAGCTTGTCTTAAAATTTTATATTTAACTATTTTATATTCCCTAGTAGCTCTCATGGTGTTTGTGAATATACAGTGGCTACCAAAAGCAATATATGTATTTCTATTTTTCCATTTTTCTGGACTTCTTAACTGGACTTATGGAGAAAGCTTCTTTTGTGTCCTAGTCGGGGTCTGTAGGATAGTGAGAAATGTAGGTGCATTTCTTGATCCTGTTAGGAAATGGCATAGATGAAAAATGACTGATTTAGAAACCTTTCTTCCTTTGGTGCTTGTAGAAATTTGTATAAGTTACTGCTGAGACTCTTGGCAACCAATGAAAAACTTTTAAGAGCCCATGTTTCATTACAAACAGTGTTGCTATTTTCATTTCTTCTGGGATTGCACAAGGTTGGTTTTTCCATTAACTTTGTTGCCTACTCATAAATAAGTCCAACCACACAGGGATGTGTGAACTAAGATAAATCTTATATTACCCAATTCTGTTAGACTCAACTTAGTTTCTTTAAAAAAAAAAAAAGATAAAAAAGAGACAAAACGTGAAGGAAATGTGATAGAAAATATTAAACAATATTGGAGAAGAAGAAAATGTGAATAATAACAGTGAAAATGAGAGCAAATCAAGATTAAAAACATTAGGCAAAAAAGGAGCATATGGAAAATATACAATGTTAATTATATGAGAAAGTATGAGTAAAAACTGCAAGATTTGGAGACAACCAAATATATAAACACGAGAAAAAAAACAAAAAGAAAGTGTGTGGAAAATGAAAGAATATGGAAGGAAATTTGGTATGGAAGTGATGAGACTAAAATGTAACTTGAGAATAAAAATACAAAATAAAGGAAATGTATAGATATATTGAAATGCTGAGATGAAACATGAGGTTAATATAATATAAAGAAGATTCATGGTGGAAAATGAGCAAATGAGAATAAGTTGAGCAGAAAATAAACTAAGTGACTTTACTAAAGAGAAAATAAGAGTTGCATAACACAAGAATGGAAGCAAGCATGATAATCCAGAAGAAACAAAAAATGAGACAAAAAATAATAAATGTGAAGTTAAAGTTTGCTGTCATTTTGGCACTTGAGCTCTCTAGACTCATTATCATGTTCTTATGTGAAACTTGGGTTTGGATATTCTTCACTGTATCTTAGCAAAAGCATACACAAAGAGACTATCTGTTTTGTGAATGTTCATCTGCACTCCCCACTTGCTGTAATGAAGGAAGCAGGGCCGCTGGGACACAAACCAGTGCCCATATGGGATCTCCACACGGGTAAGGCCAAGACTTCAGCCTCTAAGCTACTGTGGTTGAGCAATACTGCATTTTAGGGAGAGGGAATATTCTTACATCAAGCTGGTGATTTAAGGCTTGGAGCTAAGTATAAGCCTCTTTCATAAAATGTCAGTGATGCTATGATTTTTTTTTGAAATGTGAAACAACTATATTAAAATTTCACAGAAGCCAGAATCAAAGAAAATTTCATATCCTGTTTTAAAAGTTTGTGATGATGAATGAAAGTGAATCAATAGATTTTAAAGATTTTTTTAGTGCAAACTAAAAAGATTTTAAAAATGTGTTCATCATAATCTCTTAAACTAGGAATTTGTAGATGAAAAATTGCATCAAAAATGACTCAGTAAGTGCTTGTATCATGCAGATTTTTCTCCATGGGAATCTCTCAGTTTTTCCAATGGACTAAAAATTACCTCTTGATGGTCATTATGTGGTTGTTGTTTGTTTCTCTTTGCTTGTTTAGAAAATTCTTTATGTGGTAAGATCTTGTCTTTGTTCAGAAGGTCAATACACACCATGATGACATGTCACAAGCATGCTTAAGCTGAGGAGGTACCCTCACTCATCCCCCACACCTAAGATGTATGAAAAGTCTGGGCGGCCGTTTCTCTCACGTGGTCAACCCACCATGTGGAAATGGAGCCAGGCTGTCTCGCACCAGGGAGTACTTTGTCCAACTCTCTCTCTCTACGATTTGTGGCCTGGGAAGGCAGTAGTAGAAGATGGCCCAAAGCCCCGAGTCTTTGCACCTGTGTGGGAGGCCCAGAAGAAGTTCGTGGATACTGGCTACAGATGGGCTCAGCTCTGTCTGTATCAGCCCCTTGGGGAGTGAACCAGTGAATGGAAGATCCTTCTCTCTATATCCTGCTTTCAGTAAATATGCCTTTCAAATGAAGATAAATAATACTTTTTAGAAAAGATATGTTGTTTAGCATGTTGAATTAGTTTGCTTTCATCAGCTACTTCTCATCGGTCACATTTTTATTAAACATTTGAAAAAGTCATTTTCATTGTATTTGATGAGTGTGCATGAAATATAAATAAAACAATATAATTTATAGATTTATATAAATATATTGTATATTTATTATGTATAATGTATAATATAAATCTATAAAATGATAAAAATATACAAAGTTATATGTTATATATCTATACACATGATTATATTATATGTATAGTTAAGACAATTGCTTATTCTGGGCCAGAAGGGAGCTGGAGTTGGCATCTCATCAAGCCTGCACACACATGACAGGAACTCAGTTACCCGGAGCAGCGATGCTGCCACACAGTCTGTATGAATTAGCAGGAATCTGGAGTTCAGAGCACTTAAAACAGCTAAACTAACACAGCTACATGACGTGTTTAAAATTAAGCCTTCTATAATATCCCTTATCCTGTTTTCTAAGGCCTATCGTTGTAAATTTTCTTTTAAATGGTTTAGAATGAAATGAAAATCTAAAACAAATTTGATTATTGGGAGATAGCTTTGTTGAACAGCTGGGGAATCCACCACTCTTGAAGTTTGCATTTCTTATGAGTACCTGCTTTGAGAACCTGCTGCCCCACTCTCCATTCAGCTCTCTGCTAATGTGCTTGGGAAGGCAGCGTAATAGTGTTCTAGTTCCTTTCACTTACGTGGAACACCTGTATGAAGCTCCTAGCTGCTCAGCATGGCCCAGGTCACCTGCTGTGGCTGTTTGAGGAGTGAGTCAAAGGATTTGGGGTTAATTTCTTTCTCACTCTCTCTCTCTCTCTCTCTCTGTCTCACTCTCATTCTCTCTCTCTCTCTCTCAGCCTTCTTCCTTCCTCCTGCTCCTTACTCTTTCAAATATGCAAATAAATACTTATAAACAATCTTTAATTACTATATTTATATTTAAGTAAGCAAACATATTTCATATATTAATACAGTTGAAGAAGTTGCCAATCTTCTGAAATACCTGAGCAATCATTATTTTAATATTAAAATCGCCATATATATTATGTTTCTAAGTGGTGATGTTTAATAAACTATTCTAATGACTTCATTTTACATCATTACAGCTTAACTGCTAGATCTGCAGCTTTTTGTTTTTGTTTGATTTTTCAACTTCAAGCTCTTGCTTTATGGGAGCACATGTTTGAATCAATATTTCTGTAAATTAGTATTTAGGATTTACAAACTACACAATGCAAGGAGAGTGAATTATCCTTCAAGTTGGGCAATCCAAGAACTATTTAGAAGACATTATTTAAAACACATTGCTCATGTAAACACAATGAAATAGCATGGCAATTAGAGCTGAACCATAGAAATGTGCACTACAATTGTCAACCCTAAAAAGGTAACAGTATAATGAGACTTGATGGCATATAGGATGGTGCAAACTCATTAACAAGCCAGTTTCTATATATTTTTTAAATTAATTAACATTTTTTATTATGTAAAACGGTTGCTTAGTATTTTAGGAGGTGAGCAGCAGTTGTGTGGCATTTAAATCTATTCCGAATTTTAAAAGATCAGTTTAAAAAATTATAGAAAATTTTTATGCAAATGAAATGTAATCAAGCCATGTTTTAGACTCATTATGCATGATTGATATGCACTGTAACTTGCTTACTAATTCAAGGAGCAGAGGAATTCCAATTATAATATTGTTTATGCAATGCTATGCTACACTGCTGGAAGTGATATTAAATTGATTACTATAAATGGTGTAAACCAACAAGATATCTCCTTATCCACTCAACATCCACTTTTTTTAATGATGAGGATTTCTTACTACTTAGAAAACCATATTTTCCTCATAAATGTTGAAATATTTTTGAGATTCATGAAGATAGCAGAATCAATATGTCAGAATGCAGACAAAAGACCACTATTTAACGATTTCCTTAGTAAATCATAGTTACTAGTGGACATAAAATTGTATTTATTATCTGTAATTACAAGGTTTCCTCATGTATTTTTTTAGTGAGTTCTTGTCTAGTTGTGACACCCCCTTGGTACTCAAGTTGTAAATTCAGGTGACCTTGGAAAACCACAAAGGTAGCACGTTCAAATGCATCACACCTTCAAGGGTTTTATAATTCATAATTATATCACAATCTGCAAACTCATATAGGGCAATTTCTGTGATGCTTGATCTAACATTGTGATTTTACAAAAACCAATTGAAAGAAAAAATTAGAAAGTTATATTTAAGCTGCAAGAAGACAGATTTTAGGGTGATTTTTAAACATTGTAAATTGAGATAACCTGGGAAACCTATGTGATCAAAATGCTGACTATTTTTACATTTTTGAGGTTAAATATTACATGCTAAGGTTTATTTTTGTGGAGGAAAATAGAAGTTGATTTGCAACACACAGAACAAGAGACATTCTAATACATAATCCTCAAGATATCATAGGTAGATAAACTTGCAATCAAAATTAGGAATGAGTGAAGGACGTATGGTTTTCCTTTTATTAGTCAACGAAACATAGGCAGAAAGTGAAAGAAAGACCTTGCACTGGTCAGTTAATTCCTCAAATGACTGCAACAATCAGATGTGAGCCACTCTGAAACCAGGATCCAAAAATTTCATCCTTGTCTTCCTCATATTTGGGAGGGGTAGAAGTACCTGTGTCTTCTTGTGTTGCTTTCCCAGGAGCCTAAGCAAGAAGCAGAGCTGGTGAGATTTGATGCAGCAGTTAGTCAGCCGTTATTACAACTGACAGCTGAACTTCCATGCTGCAAAGCTGGCCCCAAACTCTTGATTCTGTTCACTAGTTTAGGTCTCTGTTTTCACAACACAATGGTTTTTGATTTCTATAACTTTGTAGCATATTTTGAGCTTACAGTGTTAGCTCTTGCTTTATGCCTTTTACTTAATTACTTACTTTTTTAAGGATATTTTGGGGGGAATATGGATTTTTAAAAAATATTTATTTATCTTATTTGAAAATCAGTTATGGGCATGGGGGTGTTGGTTTACAGAGAGATCACCAAATTGCTAGTTCACTCCAAAATGTCCACACTGGCTTGTCTGAAGCTAGAAGTCAGGAATTTCTTCTGGTTCTCCCTTGCGGGTGTAGGATCCAAGGACCTGAACCATCCTCTACTGCTGTCCAAGGCCATATGCAAGGAGTTGGATTACAAGCAGAGTAGCCTGAATTTAAACTAGCACCCATAAGGGTTGCAAATGCCACGTGTAGAATCTCAAATGCCACCACATCACTCACCCATTTTTTGAAAGATTTACATAATTATTTAGAGACATTCTTTTCAAATATTATGTTTGTGTTGCATCCAAGAATGTTTATACATACATACATGTGTGTGTGCCTGCATGCATACAGAGGTGCATAAATATAAGCTTATTTGATGTCTGAAATCTTTTTACTATGCTCTAAAGTTAAATTAATAGTGATATATTGGATTTCTATGGCAACTGACACAAAGAACTGAGAAATATTTTTACACTTTTCACTTTTGGTAATTGATGCATAAATCTTAGTTCTGTGGGCACACAAAATCTTTGAAAATTGATTAGATATTCATACATGAACCTGGTTATTACAAGCCAACTGATTTAGATATTCCTGTATCCTAAGCATTATACATTTGCTGGCAAATAATGCTTCAGCATTCTTATTTCTGAATAGACATCAATATGAAGCAATATGAAGCTATCCTTCTTGTGAGTTGTAATTACTTGCACCATCATTATGCATAAGTATATTTTAATTTGTGAGATGTTATTGATTATTAAAGGGTGACATATTTTACTAAAAGGAACACCTGTGTGTTTCTCAGGAAGTGTTAACATTCTTTATTGGCAGTTATCATAAATCAGCTTTTCCCCTATACTTCCTTCTCGAGGTCTAGTTAGAGATGGATGTGTTATCCCTCTTTTATTCCTGAACTTTTCCAGAGCCACATTTTGATATGGAAAGGAGAAAGAAAAATCATTTTTATTTGTTCTTCAGATTCAGACTGGATGTAATGATTTTCTATAAAGCTAAATAATCACCTTAAAATAGGGATAATATAACTGTTGTGAGAATGTAGAAAGGACTGAGGAATAAGAAAATTGGAAGATCAGTAAAGTCAGCTGATATAAGCTTGTGATGTAAGGAAAAGGATGGGACGGAGTTATAGTCCTAAGTTAGTACAGGGACAGAACTAATGTGACCTTACGGTTTATAGCAAATGTCTGTTGATCTCAGCAAAGAATCCACACTTTGAGAATGCAGAGGGTAGTGATAAAGCAGATATTATGCTTTTGTTGCCTGGATTTGTTAACTTACTGAGTACTCTTCTTACTTGTAATTATTATTTATAAATGAAATGACTGCTTCCATAATCACCAAAGAGATGAGACTATTAGTTAAGAAATGCCAAACTGGTGAAATGAATAATTTAGGGATAACCATTGTAGATATCATCTAACTGAAATTAAATATTTCTATACAGTTAGAGCTTTTTAACTCACCATTTCTGTCCTATGGAAATCTGAAGCATCTCCAAGGTTGATGTTATGAAAGAGATTATTTGTACTGACATTTTCATGACCATTGGAAAGATTTTGTTTAATGTTTTGTGAATGATTAAAGCTCAAAAGTAATTCAATTCTCTAAAAGAAGGAGTGAGCCGTATTCCAAACTTAGAAGTCTATGTCTTAGATTCTTCAAAATATGTACTCTACATACAAATTTTATCAGAAATCACTTGTTAACCTCCAAGTTGAACTTTTACCTTTCACTGTAAATATCAGTCTTAGATCCAATTGAAATTATTATAGATACATATCTCATTAATAGCTGAAAAAGTAAAGGGAAAGTTTATCACATAATATTGGAAAGTATATTAAGGGAAAAGTATACCTGAACCAGATGCCAATTTGTCATCACAAAAGACCATTTTCTGTATGCAAGAGACTGCTAAAATGGAATAGTTTTGATGTCACAACACAGCAACATACTCTACCACTGCAGTGGTGTAGCCATTTTATGCAGATCTAGGCATGGTTGCATCTACGCTGACAATAGGACAGCTGGTATAAATTGTGGCTCCATCAGATTACTCTGCAATATAAACAAAAATAAATATGTTATTCCTGAAAACATGGGTTGGTTCATGAAATACATTTTCCTTTTGCTTTAGAGACAAGCTTCATAAAATTCTAGAGGGTTCTGTCTTCAAAACATCGCTTACTAATTGCATTTAAGAATAAAAATGCACCTTGGAGCTTTTGCTCACTTTCCTCCATATTGTTGTGTATACAATTCTTAATTAAGGTGATTCATTATATTTATGAATGTTTTCAAGCAGTGTTGAATATAACTTATTAAATTTTAATTTTAAATGACACTGTAATAACCTCCTTTGGAGTCTCCCTGCTTAGGCTGGCTATAACTGCAGACAATTAATATATTTTGTCTGTACTACTGGAGGTGCACTCACAAATGTCTTACCTGAACAGGTTTTCTTCCTTCTGTTCTCAACACACTGTAAACCTATGTACAGCTTACTGACTTTTCTTTATTCTTCTGCTTGGCACTTTGTCTAGTGATCTGGGCATAGGGGACATTCAAAAAACATCAAGTGATCAAAATAATCCTGTTTGAGCAGTCAGTGAAATCACATGCAATCATCATAAGGCACATATGTATGTATATATATATAAAATCAGGAGCTTTAGTTCCTGCTTGTCGTTTGCATCCTTGTTTTCTGAGAAGCAGCTCAGGATTGAACTTCTATTGTTCAATGACCTCCCTTTCAGTCTCCAATTTCAGTTGCATCTATACCTGCATTAGACAGAGTGCTGACTAACAACAATATGATACAGCCAAGTGTTTTCTGTGATTTAAACGTTTCAGGTTGATCAAAAGAAGGAAAAACAAACTGTATTTTCCTAAAAAAAATAACTTTGCTACATATGTGAAGCACTGGGTCAACAACCTGAACACTCTGATGGAGCACAGTCCTTGCCTTCCCAACATCGAACCGCCTACATAAATATTTCCCGGCTACTTACCTTAAGTGATTTGATGGGGAATCAGGACACGTTAAATGCCAAATCTTCATTTGCTACCAAATTTCTGTGTTGGTCATTGTCTATTCTGTCAAACTAGAGAACTTTTTGGAGGATAGAGAAAACATATTAGATGCTGAATTTGTATAAGCTTATCATTATATTTAGTAAGAACCTAAATGTACAATATGGTAGTTTTATTTTAAAAGCAAGGAAACTGAGGATCAGAGAGATGAACAGAATGGATTGGTCATTACAAATGAACATAATTCCAAATGACAGAATCTCAATATATTTCATTAATAAGACACACTTTAAAAAGTTACATTATTTTATTGATTTAATCAGGTAGGTTGTGAGAAACAAGCCCTTGAGCAAGGATTTCTGTGGTAAAATACAGATAATGCACCTGCGGACAGCAGTGATGCTTAACTTATCCCTTTACTTTTAACATGTAACAAATGTGCATATTAAATGAGTCAATTATAGTGAAGAGCAATGTGTGAGATCAGAGAAAAAGAAAACTAGTGAAAGTGCTGCTATAATAATCTGCATACGAAGTCATAAGACTGGCTTAGAGTAGTGGCAGTGCAAAAGGACGCACACACACAATTTACTAAAGATGAGGCATGGTTCAGACATGGGTTGAAAATGAGTGTTTACTGATTCTTCCCCTGCCAACCTCCCCCACCCACTAGCCTCCTTCCTTATTTGTTTTCTAATTTCACAATAGCATACTTTCATTTCACTTCATAGTCACACACTTAACACTTTATTAGGTAAGGATAACCCTACAATTTCCCAGAAATACACACAAAGACTGTACACAATAATCAAATCCTGTAACATCAAAATCACTCAACTAGATTGTGTTTTTGTTTTTGTTTTTTTCTCGAAGCGTATGATACTTGTCCTTTGTGGGACTGACCTATCACACTAAGCATAAAGGTTTCCAATCACATTCATTTAGTTGCAAAAGATGAAATTTTAACTTTTTTATACATGAAGAGTATTCCGTAGCACATATATTACCATGTGATCTGTCATTTCTTTCGTGTATATTTAGTATCTTTATGTTTTAGTGTAGAAAGATTGATTATAATGTGTCACAAAGATGTTTTCTAGCTATGCCTCCTTGGACTTCTAGCTGCTCCTTGTTTCTTAGATAATTCTTTCCTTATGATAGGGAAGATTTAATTTGTTATTTCACTAAATATGTCTTTATTCCATTCTTTCAACACAATCAGCAGCTCCTAAGACAAATATGGTTGCTCATTTCGTGCTATCCCATAATCTTTTTGGTTTTTCTCATTTCCTCTTTTTTTTTTTTTTTTGGTCAGATATTTTTTCAAAGATTTGTCTTCCAGCTCAGAGTCTGTCTTTTGCTTCACCAAGTCTGTTGTTATTAGTTTCCCACTGTATTTTTTTTTATTATTTGACATATCAAATTCTTCACTTCCATGATTTCAGTTTGATTTTAAAATCTCAGCCTCACAGGAAAATTCCTCAATCATGTATACACAGATACAGCCCAGACTGAAAGAAATGTCCCATACTGGCACGCATTTTTCCAATGGTTTCTGACCTTATTGACCCTCTGTAGCAATAGTTATCTGATAAATTCCTTTGTCATAAGAAGCTCATTGAATTCTTGTACTACCTTTAACAGTCTCAATTTATACTTAAAAATGCATTCACAAAGCTCAAGGTCAGTCTCAATTTCAGCTTGTACTGATCTTACTGGTGAGTTCTCTGTCGGTGTGTATACTTAAACCTTGATTTCCTAAAAAAAAAGTGATTTATTTATTTATTTGAAATGCAGAGTTAGAGATGCAGAAATAAAGAGGAAGAAATCTTCCATCAATTGGTTCACTCCCCAGGTGGCCACTAGAGCAAGGATAGGGTAGAAGCTAGATGTTTTCCAGTGTGAGTGCAGAGGCCCAAACAGTTGGGTCATCTTTTGCTTCTTTTCCTAGACACATAAGTAGAGAGCTGGATTGGAAGTGGAGCAGCAAGGATAGAAATCGGCACCTTTGTGAGAGGCCAAGTGTGTAGGTGGTAGTTTTACTGGTATGTCACAATACTAGCCCCCCTAACTTGATTCTTGTTTTTGTTTTTGATTCTTACAAATGCGCACTGCATACCTCATAGAGAAGCTTGCTGATACCTTTCAGGACTTCTCTAAGCCAAATTCTTCTTGTCAATTGTTCTTTCCTTACTGAGTGAATGGCTGTCTGCCCCGAACATTAAGGATGGCTATAGAACCTCCAAAACTCCAGCTTCTTTCTCAGTCTTCCTGACTGGATCCATACCACAGCAATTATATATATTGTTCTTAGACTTAAATGATGTAGAGAGTACCCACTTCCTTGGTTGCAGGAGATAGTTTGGGGCCCAGCGTGACAGTGTAGTGGTTAAAGTTCTTGCTTTGCATGTGCTGGATCCCATATGGTCACTGGTTCTAATCCCGGCAGCCCTGCTTCCCATCCAGCTACCCACTTGAGGTCTGGAAAAGCAGTCAAGGCCAGCCCAAATCCCTGGGATCCCTGCACCCACGTGGGGGACCCGGAAGAGCTTCTGGCTCCTGGCTTTGGATTGGCGCCGCACCGGCCGTTGTGGTCACTTGGGGAGTGATCCATCAGACGCAAGATCTTCCTCTCTGTCTCTCCTCCTGTATGTATACCTGACTTTGCAATAAAAATAAATAAATCTTAAAAAAAAAAAGAGAGAGATAGTTTGTCAGGTGGCAGAATGATGTAATGAACAGCATCTGGGGCCTGATGCGATGGCTCAACGGCTAAATTCTCACCTTGCAAACATCATGATCCCATATATGGGTGCCAGTTTGTGTCCAGGCTGCTCTGCTTCATATCCAGGCCCCTCTGCAGAAATTGATTATAAAAATGATCATAATGCAATATTTAGCTGCTTCATTGCAGCCTTTGCATACATTTCGGGGATCTACATACATACATACATACATTTCTAAGTGATCTACAGAAAGTTGTTACAATTGTATGACATGGTTTTAAGAGCAGGAAAGAAAAAATCAGTGTTATTATGAAGACATACGGTACAGTGGAAATATGCTGCTCAAATTACTTCAGTCTTGCTCTTTACTCTTTCATTATCTGCAAGCACTCAGCATACTACAGCCACAAATATGAAGGATAGATTTTTAAAATAGTTCTGTCACATAAATACTTGCTTCATTTAAACTTGTCGACCTAATATTTGAGGTTGGTAATTATGTGAAATAATAGGTATGCATTAACGATGGTTTTAAAATTGGCCGGTTTAGATGAATTCGGTAGAATATACACATGAAGGAACTTCAAAGTCTATAGAAATATCATTAAAAGATACATTTATTTTGGGGCAAAAATATTTGTAACCAATGGTCACAGAAATCTTCATGAAGTTTATGTGAAATTTGTGAAATGAAAAAAATAGTACATGAATTTACAGGGTTTTTTTTTTCTTTCTGAAAAATAAGTGTCTTTTAATTTCATTTTCTCTGAACATTTTCAAATAACCACAGATATGCACCTTTTCATCTTGGAATTGTATCTCTAAAATTTACATTTTTGTGAAGAAAATGAATTCAAACTGAGATGAAAATGGTTTTATAATTGCTAAGGTTTTATTTGTAGTAACACAATGCTTGCATTTGAGTTCTCAGCCCTTGGCTTTGGCTTGGTGTAGCCTGTGTTACTGTCAGCCACTGGACGTTGAACCAGTACATGACAGATTCTCTCTGTCTCTAACTTTCTGTCAAATTGACAAATAGCTTTTTAAAATAAAATTTGAAATCTAGAATGAAAACATAAGTTTATTTTTGACACAAAATCATTTGAAATCCATGCATATTGTAGATAAGTAAAAAAGACCTTGTGGTAGTTAGATTACAGAGGACACATGAGGCACATTCCCCTAACTCTCTTGCAGTCCCTGTTTTATATTAATGAACTAGTATTTCACAGTTTGAATGTGTCTTGGACCCATGTATTTGTGATAAAAGCAAGGCAGCATGTCACATGTGATAAATACACTGAGAAAGACCATCTGTAAATGGGTACTCGCAGGCTAACACTTTTGGTCAGTGCCAATAATGGTTACACTACAAAACCCCTGTAAATCCATGTACTGTTTTTTTTTTTAATTGCAAAAGGTTCACATATGGGTAATTTGGCCCAAAGGTTCTCAAACTCAATCCATGAAAATTTCCACTATTTTCATAAGTACAGTGGAGTGTGCAGTCAAATTGATTACCACGCTACTTTCAGCACTGCTGAGCTGTCCGAATAACAGCATGCTTTCCCTATCATCAGTGTTTTATTCAGTTCTTGAATCGCTTAAAACCCAGGGATGCACCAGGTAAAGAAGTATGTATGGAATGCAGATGACGAACATTTATTTAAATTCAAGGTCAGTTCTTTTCTCCATTGTATGCTAGTCTTTTTGAAGGTAATTTTCACTGAGACCCCAAAATTGTTTTCATTATTCTTTCTTAGGTTATAAGGCGGCAATGTGACTTAAAGTTTCTTGAATTAATACTTTTAGGTACTTTCTTGTCTAGATGATATACGTATACACACAAATAACTGGGTCATTTTTATTGAACAGATATTAAAGATTTTAATTTGCACAAATATGGCTTTTTGTGGAGAAATAATTGGGAAAATGGAAAATACACATACACATGTATTCCAGGAGTTGGCTTATGTGGTCGTAAGGTTTGGAAAGCCTGATGCATGACTCACTCAGGTGAGTCTTTTCGCAGCATATCATCTGTGAAATCTTTTTTTCTCTCAAAGCCTTCTAACTGACTGGAGGGTATCTACGTACATGATAAAAGATAATCTCCGTTTGCTAAAGTCTATGCATTGTAGATGATAATGGTAGATACAGAATACGTCCATGGCAACCCACTTAAAGAGAGTTTGGTAAATAGTGGAAGCTGCATTAACTTGAAAAAAAAAAAATGAACCGCTAATAATATGGGAAGCTGGATGTAGTTTACTAATGATGACAAATATTTCACACATTAATTAAATTCTCATAATAGGATATATTGTATATGAGGTATATTGGAATCCTTTGCACTACTTCAAAATATTAATTTCATAAATTTGAATTTATTCTGAAATAAAAAGGATTAATTGTAACCTGACCAAGTATGTTGTTTTTTCTATCATTTACATGTTTACATAATTAACACATTATGACTCATCAGAATATCTTCACGGACATTATCTCAGTTGTTGCGGATTCAGAAAGGAGCAGGATACTGCCTTCACTGTCATAAATGTCTTTGTTTTAAGTTATTTGCATAATTTCTTACATCTGTCAGATATGCCAGTGTTTGGATGAATACAGAACAGTTTGGTGCACAAATTGTCCATTAATATTAATGTCAAAATAATCATCATGCATTTTATAATATTCTGAACTTGGTATTCCAATTTTGGTTAGATATGTCATGAGTATAACTGTATCATCAACGCAAGGCCTTTCTCAAAACCTTTGCTACTTTTGGAAGCATCACAGTTTTAAGAGGTCTATTCATTACAGAAAAAGAATGAATCCATTTTGTCATAACACAATGGCACATAATCAAATCTGGATATTTCATGATGTGGTTACAATGTTTCATAAAATTGAAACATTCCACTAATCAAATGGTAAGAAAAATAGAAATAGTACCTAGCTATACATGATTAAATATTAGCACCTAATCATTGTTTCAAGTTGCCTCATTATCAGTTTTGCTCCTTAAATTGGAATGAACAGTAATAGTGTAATAATTGAAAAATGTAATCCATTGATTATTATTCCCTCCTTCAGCCCAAAGTATCTAAAGGACTACTAAAGATACAATGAGTTACTGTATTGATTATCAAACCAACTTTTAAAAGTTTGCTGTGTTTCTGTGATTATTCACTGGAAAGGTGCTTAGAGTGCTTTTGAAGCTGAATAAAAAGAAAATGAATGAATTGAAAACTCCCTATGTACTATACACCTTGGAAACCTAATTTATCGTATTCTCCTTAATAGCCATGCTATTTGCATGATAATATCTTATACTAAACTTGAGGAAGCTCAGTCCAAGAACCACAAAGCTAGTGCATGACAAAACTGAAATTTGAATTATATTTCTTTCATTTTGTCACACTGCTTCCAAGTAGCGTAAGTGTTTTTGATGATTTACTAATTTATTTCAAATGCAGAGAAAGTAAGGGGAAATATTCCATGTGGAGTTTCATTTCTCAAATTGCTGCAATATAATTAGAGCTGGGAGCAAGATGAAGCCAGGATTCGTGCATTTTTGCCTGGTCTCTAACATGGCTGACTACTTTGTCCACCACCCACTCTTTGTCAGGGCATTACCATGGAGATGGTTCAGAAGTGGAAGAACCAAGACTCGAACGGGTTTTCTATCATGGGAGGCCAGCAATACAAATGACAGCCCAGCCAGTACACTCACAAATCATATAACTGCAGATATTATCATTGTTCTTGCCACTTACTTTGCTAATAAGATTTTCTTAATGAGTTGCTTTTGGCAAATAAAATAATCATTCTGATGCCTGCTCTTTGAAATATTTACTTAAAAACAAAAAAAAAGAGAAGTTGTCTCAATCCTGTTTGGATCAGAGATGTTTCCTGTTCAAGAGTTCATCTGTTTTTCCATCTGCAATGAAACATGTGCAGGGATGAATGGTACCTAATTGCTTACGTTTATTTTTCTTGTGAGAATTTTTACTCGTATTCTTCCTATTTTCATAGAAGAAAGCCTGTGATGAACGGTTTTAAAAATATGAAGATGCACTTTGTAGTTTTACATTTGATTCAGAATAGTGCCTGGCTGGGTACATGATGGAATCAGTAGGGTTGGATGAAAAACAGAACATGCGTTTTGACAGATTCTGCTTCAAATGAGCTTTAAGCAGTACACTTGGACTAATAATTAAATGTCCATGCAATTAACTCCCCAAATTGGCATCCTTTTGAGAATCAAAGAATATGTTATTAATAATTACACGGGGATAGCACAGATTAACCTGGAACTTGGGTCACCCTGTCTCATGAACATCATAATGAAAACATTATTTACTTCATTAAAAATGTAAGGCTAAATTAAATATGTACCTAACGTTGACATTCACATTCATTCTAATTCAATAACACTTATTAGCTATTGTACATATAATACATTCTATGCTGGCTGATGTGCACAGTTGTCGAGTTAGTATTGGAGGATAAGCAGAAGGCTGGGTGGATATGGGTATAAATGATTGCTCCTAATATAGTCTGCTATAGGAATTGACTTGGATAAATTATGATCCAAATTTGTGGTTTAGGAGGGAAAGATGATAGAGGACTTTTGAGCTAATCTCAACAGATGATGTTCTTATTTGTCATAGGACATTTTTGATATGTAAAAAGCATATGTAAATGTCCTTAAGACTTGAAAGTGTGTGTTTGGAAAACGTAGAGTTCAAAGTGATGAATGAATGTGTAATAATACCTGATAAACAAAATTGGGAGAGTTTAAGGGTCCTGTCATAAGACTGGAAAATAGAATATTCCTCATATAAAACACTCAGAAAGAAAATCAGATGATGACATGGAAATGTAAATTTCAATATTTTGTCCTAGAAACATATCTTCTATATAAGATATATATTTTTTAAAGATTTATTTTATTTTTATTGGAAAGGCGGATATACAGAGAAGAGAGACAGAGAGGAAGATCCTCCGTCCGATGATTCACTCCCCAAGTGAGCTCAACGGCCCATGCTATGCCGATCTGAAGCCAGGAGCCTCTTCCTGGTCTCCCACGCGGGTGCAGGGTCCCAAAGGTTTGGGCCGTCCTCGACTGCTTTCCCAGGCCACAGGCGGGGAGCTGGAAGGGAAGCGGGGCTGCTGGGATAGAACCGGTGCCCATATGGGATCCCGGGCATGCAAGGTGAGGACCTTAACCACTGTGCCACCGCGCTGGGCTCTATAAGATATTTTTTTAAAAAATCATTTTTGGTGCAAAACATTTGAAATCCATCAACGTTTTCAAGGACCTTTGTATGTTGTACCTCTGTTTCATAAATATTATTCAAAACATGCTTCTCAGAATAACAGCACAAGTTTCAACTGTGAACTTACTAGAAGTGTCAATTCATGGTCCCTATGCCATTCTACTGAGTCTGAATCCCTGGAGCTAGTAGCCAAAACACGAGTTCTAACTAGGTTCAAAGGGGAAACATTAGTGTTTCAGAACTACTTCATTAAAAATTCATTGAATGCATTTTTTTGCTATTAGCTTCTGTGTTAGACACTGAAAATATGGAGTTGAGTTGGATTAGAAGTTTCAATACTTGAGAGAGAGGAAAATCAACTAGTACTATCTGTTGACAGTGTGTAAACAGAGACAGATTTCCTGGTTTCCCTCATTATCTCAGGGTGCCTATTAGGTACATTTGCTCACAAAAGCATCTAGCAAATTGTCTTCCTGTGAGGAACAGTGATTTGATCTGTGTACATCATGGTAATAGCTTGTGTATTTCTCCATTTGAGACATACAAAATTCTGTATATTAGACAAAATTTGGTAATTCTATTCTTCAAATCTATATTTTTATCAAAGAACTCATTTATTGCACTGAAGGGTTCTAATGAAAGCTGAATCTTGGAAGGTGGTGTTATGGAGGAGATGAAATGTAGCCCGATTATCAATGTCTTTTGAAGAAAAACTAACTGTTCATTTACTAATGAAGACAATAAGATGGATCAAAATAGATTTTGTAGCTTTTATGCTCCAGATCACTGGTGTGCTCTTTCCAGTGATATAAGTGCTGTAGTTTGAATGTTTTCCTTTGGGAAGTGATTGGATGAAAAGGGCCCTGCCTTTATGAATACATCGATTATTGAGTTAATGGATTGTCACTGGAATGAGCTTGTAAAGCAAGATCTCTCTAGCATATTTGCTGTTTCTTGTCATGTGATGCCTTCCATTGCCTTATGATGCCATCACCAGAAACTGACAGAAATCGATGCTTCCATTAACCTGGAATATCTTTTTCCATACCTTCACTTTCAGTTTCCGCATATCTTTGTTGGTGACATGTGCCTCCTGCAGGCAACAGGTTTTCTTTCTGATCCAGCCTGCTAATTTATGACATCTGATTGATGAGTTTAAGTCATTTACATCCAGGGTTAATATTGATAGCTTGTAATTTGATCCTGTCATTTTAGCAATGGGCTTTTTTTCTTGATTAATTTAGTCTTTTGTTGTCATTTTATTGGGACATTCTCCATGTTTGTCTTTGTTTGGGTAGGTGCTATTCCTTTTCTCTGTCATGAGAATATCTTTAAGTTGTTTTTTCAGGGCAGGTCTGGAAGAGACGAATTCCTTGAGCCTTTCTTTACTATGGAATAATTTTATTTCATTTCCAAAGACAAAAGAAATTTTGCTGGGTACGTTATTTTAGGTAAATTATTTTAAGCTGGCTTTTTTTTTTTTAATCTGGAGTATGTCACTCCATTCTCTTCTAGCTAATAGATCTTCCTCTGAGAAATCAGCAGTGACTGACTGGAGTTTCTCCATATGTTTATTTATATCCATATTTAAGGATTTTTTTTTCCCTTGTGTTCAACTGAAGAGAGATCAATTATCATGTTCCATGGTGAAGATCACATTTGGTCAATTCTATTGGAAGTTAACCCAGTTCTTCAAACTTTTCCATTTTTTTCCTCCGTTGTTGAAGGGAATGTCTTCTAATTCTGAGATTCTTTTCTTCTACCTCAGTCTGTTACTGAGGCTTTGCACTGATTTTTAAATTTGTTTCATTTAGTCTTTCAATTCTAACAATTTGTCTTGATTTTGTTTCAGTGTTGCTATTTCCTATGTGACATATTCCTTAAATTCCTTAAACTCCTGTATGAGTTTCCCATTGTTGTTAAGAAAATTTATAACACATTTTGAATATTCTTTATCCAAATTTCCTCTGTGTCTTCATCAGTTACTGGCAGTGGATTTTGTCCTTTTGTAGGGGAGGCATTAGTAATACTCATTGTGCCTCTATCTCTTATGCTCTTGGTCATTACTATTCTGGTTAGCAAATTTCTCTTTAACAACGGACTGGTTTCTAAGCTGTGTTGCCCACTGTTCTACAGGTTGATTTTACTGATCACATTCAGTACACAGTTATTGATTTACAAATATTTGTGTCACTCCCTCCCACGAGTTTCAAGCCTGGGTTCCTGTGTTAGGCTTCTGCCACGGTCACTGTAGCCCCAGCTCCTGACTCATCATTTTCTACCTGCTGTGATCCTGTCATATGACTGAACCATTGCCTGAACAGCCTTTCTCTGACTCCAGGTTCAAATAGTGCCCGGGATTAGGGAGACGCCAGTTGTCTTAAATCACTGGTTATCAGTGACACTGGTCTTGTTGTAACCTGTTGGCCATTAGGTCCGTAAGCCACCCAATCCTATTTTGATTGAGATGAGTAGGGTGCTAAGTCAGTACTACTTTTCCTGTGGGAACAGCGCAGTGCGTTGAGCCCGAAGCATGTTCTCTCCTGGCTCAGCAACTGTGTAGCTCACTGTTGTTCCTCCACCCCAACAGCTTTCTCCTCAGTGCCCAAAATGGTGCCCTATGTTTCACTTGTGGGGTCTCCCTGAGGCATGAAATTGACCCTGTTCTTGTGCCTGCCTGCTTGGGCTCTACCAACCTGCTTCTGATTGTGTTCAAATCAAGCATATCAGCAGGACAAGCAGTTCTATGCTTGGATTCACCCCCGAGCTCCTGCTGAACTGCCCTGCTCACTTGGCTGTTTGTGTTCCACTGATCACCAGCTGCCAACCACCACTGGACATCCGGTTACTACAACACTGCTCCACTCTCTCTGTTGCTTCCCTGTGTCCATGGGTCTCCAAGTGCCCCTCTGCCATTGTCCTGCCCTCTCCTAATTCCTGGGATCACAGCCTCTCTGTCTCACCCTGGCTAAAGAATCTCATTCTGCTTAAATATGTTCTTACCTTATTCTGACATATAGCCCCCCCCCCCATCTCATGAAGATTTTACATTAAAGTAAGATAGCATATGTAATATATATATTTATATAATAGATATATTTATAGACTATATACCAATATATATCTTAAATGTAGAATTTGATGTTTTCTAACACTTTGGGAATGTATAGGCTTTGCAATTGAGTTATTTTAAATGTCACCTTGCTGAAATTCAGTTTGGAAAAATGAATAAAATACTGAGATTAAATTACAAAGCATTAATCTGTCTAGTAATTCTCTTCATTATTCTTTCAGCTATAATGCTCACAATTTAATGAAAAAGTGAATTCAAAGAATCAAATTGAAGACTTACGGTAGACTAATGTATATAGAAATGGTAAACTAATCAATAAGTAGAACAGTGTCAGATGTTTCAGGTAGAATGGAAAAATAAAATCAATTCTGCCTTTTAATGATTGTATACATTCAGTGATCACATGATTAAATGTTTCATGATTGACTCTTTCATGATTAAATGGTTTATTCTTCAAATGGCCACAATGGCTGAGTGGATCTGATCTGAAACCAATGTCTAGAAGATTCAACTGAGTTTCCTTCTTGGGAGCAGAGCCCGAAATCTCTGGGCCATCCTCTGCTTTTTTCCCAAGCCATAAACAAGGACCTGGATTGGAAGTGGAGTATCTGAGAAACAAATATGATGTGAAGACTCTGCAGGTGAATGATTAGCCTGTTGAGTCATGGCCCTGGCCCCTTCAAACTCTCTTACAGGTGAAACAATTACTCAGGATTAAATATCTTATCTATTGTCATAAACGAAATGTACTAAGTTTTCATGCATCTGTGAATAAATAAATTTCATCATTTACTACTGTCCTCTCAACTGTAGCCTCCATAAACCTGTGTTATTATCAACTGATACCATCCTAGCCAACCGGGAAAATAAGTCTGTTAGATTCTATTTCAATCATTAGAGTTGAATCTAGGTGGGCAGAAAGATTATATTAAAACAGTTTTTCAATGAAATGAGTTGATAACTGATTTCTCACAATATGGGGAAATCATTCTGCAGGAAATAAATTGATTTCTGTCTTGGATGATGTTAGAAACCATGACAAAGTGAATTAAAGATAATGGGAGAGTATGAACAATAACAACAAAAAGGATAACAAAAGCTTCATGGTTTTTCTTATAGCTTTTCCATTAGAGTTGAATTTGTGTAGGAAGATAAAAGGATTGCAATAATAAAAGGCAATTCTGACCTTTTCCAGAAAAAAAATTTTAAAATGTAAGATGTGTTTCTTTTGTGCTAATTTTATGCTGTATTTGAGTGTCATTACCTCTTGTTGTTTGATTCCTGTAGGAAATATATACCACTATTGATACAGTTTGTTTTGAAACCACAAAAGCACAGGAAGCAGAGATACAAAGAATTAATGATACTTGTTCACAGTTACATAGTAAATAAATAGAAGAACTGATATTTGACTCAGGGTCTGTTTGAAAAAAAACATGATTTTTTGTTGTTAAAATGCACAATATCCCTATTAGGTTATTAAACCAAGTAATATCCCAAAATATTATTAGTGACATGATAAAGTATATATGTTTTGAAATTTCAGATATATGTCTAAATCATGTCTGGTTTAGAAGAAGAAAGTCTTTGTTTTGTCTTAGTGACTCTCTGGAAAATGATTTCTACAAATACAAAAATATTTGATCATTTAAGATCATTTGAAATGCTTTCCAGATTTTCCTAAAAATGAATTTTGGTTAGAAAACACTTGTGAGTATAGAGAGCTTTGATATAAATTATGGGGCTTGCAGTTTTCAAGTAAGATTGATAGCGGCTGGACTCTGGATTAAATATCATATTTCTCTGCAGAAGAGCTTTAGTAAGTTTACTTATAACATCATTTGAAGTCAGCTTAGTCAGTTGGGAATTCTAATTAAGTCCTGGGCAGCCACCAAGTATACCATATTTTGAAGCCAATTTTTTCCCAAGTGGTCATAGAAAATTGGGTATGTGTGCGTAAATGCCACCCATGCACATAAGTTATTGCAATCAGGAAGGTGCAGAAAGTGGAAAGTTGGCTTACACTGACGTTTGCAGAAACTTCAAGCTAACTTAAGCATCATATTCGTTTCTATTTCCTTTAAAATAGTATTTGAAATTTTCATTTTGTGTTTGGAAGGCTGTCTTATCAGTTATAACCATACCTAGCCTACGAATTCATTTTACTAAGCTTCAGTGAGTGATCTTTATACCCAAAGCAAGCCAAAATTCTGTATTTTTCTTCTTTGGATACAATTAGTTTCACCAATCATGACTTTATTCAAACACATTTTTCCCTATATGAAATCTTTTCTTTGGAAATGTGTTTCTCAATCTCTTGGTATGATGTGCTAAGCTCGGGTGTGCTGTGGCAGCTGCCTCTGGTTCGGAGTGTGTTACTTGTAGCCCTGCCTAGACTTATGATACGGTTAATGAAATTGTTTACTTAAAAATCTGATAGTCTGAAGTGAAAACGTCAACATTTTCTATTTTGTGTAAGACTAAAAATTTTACTTCCTGTGAACTGTGTAAAAGAGGCGTCAGTTGTGAAGAAAAGTGTGAACATGAAGAAGGCCTCCACCCTGTGCCGTCGTCCCTTTCCGCTCTTCTCTCCCCTAGCCTTTTTGTTTTGTGCAATGAGGATGGCGTCCTTGCGGTCACTCAGATTTCTTTTTAGAATTGATTTATTTTTATTGGAAAGTCAGATACACAGAGAGGAAGGTCTCCCACTTGGGTGCAGAACCCCAAAGCTTTCTCAGGCCACAAGCAGGGAGCTGGAAGGGAAGTGGTGCCACCCGGACAAGATCCAGTGCCCACATAGGATCCTGGCACATGCAAGGCAAGGACTTTAGCCACTAGGCTACTGCACCAGGCCCAGTCACTCAGATTTAAATGTCCATCCTTCATCTGACTTCTTGCTTATCAAAACCTTATGCCCAATAAACAAAAGATTTATAGTTTGGTTGTAAAGTATTCATTGATGGTCCTGTTTTTCATTTTGCTACCATCTTTTTTTTTTCAAGATTTATTTATTTCTATTGGAAAGAGAGAGGAAGATCTTCTGTCTGATGGTTCACTCTCCAAGTGACCACAATGGCTGGAGCTGGGCCGATCAGAACCCAGGAGCCAGGAGCTCTTCCAGGTTTCCCACACAGGTGCAGGGTCCCAATTCTCTGGGTCGTCCTTGGCTGCTTTCCCAGGCCACAAGCAGGGAGCTGGATGGGAACCAGGGCCACCAGGATTAGAACCAGCGACCATATGGGATCCCGGGCTTATAAGGAAGGACTTTAACCACTATGCTATTGTGCTGGGCCCATTTTGTTACCATCTTTATCACCCCAATAACATGGCACTGTAGACCCTCATACTATTTTCTATTAGTTCCAAGAATCTACAGTTTTTTTCTTTTTCTCCGTGTAAAAGTTGATTGTATCCTAATCAGTTCTTACTTCTTTTAGTAGCTCTTTTTGGCACTTATGTTTCCTCTTTTGCAGTAATGTCTTTCCTGGTTTAACCCTTTTGTATAGTACTATCTGGCAACAAGAGCACTGCGCTATTCATATTATAATACCTATTACAGTTCTTGATATACAGTTTCAAGGATTTAACATTCATTGAAAGTTTATTGAAAACTTACTACATGTTTGGCACTTGGACTGTCAGAATGAATAAAATCATTATAAAGACACAATATTCTCTGTTCATGTGACTTAAGCTATAGCAAGAATAGATCACTAAAGAACAAGCAGGATGCAAAAGCTCAGATTTATAATTAGATTTGGAGTGATGGACATGCTCCTACTTTAGCTAGGTATCTTGGAAGTCTGAGAAAAGACAGATAGCATGCCGTGGCATGAACGACCCAAGACATGGCAGACAGAATAAGCAGCAGGTGCAAATACCCTGCGATGGGAGGCACTCAGTGTGTTGGAGTAACCAAAATAAGGCAAGTTTGGCCGCATCCTAGAGACATGAAGTATGTTCAAAAAGCTAGCCTGGAACCAAAAGGCTGCAGCAGGACATCTCACGATAGGGCAATGAGAAGCAATTATATGGCTTTAAGAATAAGAATAGGATTATCAGATAAACATTTGAAAAGCTTCAGCTTGTCTGTCATGATGGGGACATAGGAATCCAAATCAGAATTATTCTTCTTTAAAAAAATATCTATTCATTTATTTTTATTTTATTGGAAAGTCAGATATATAGAGAGGTGAGGAAAGACAGAGAGGAACATCTTTCATCTGTTGATTCACTCCCCAAGTGACTGCAGTGGCCGGAGCGGCATCTATCCGAAGCCAGGAGCCCAGAGCCTCTTTTAGGTCTCCCATGTGGGTGCAGGGTCCCAAAGATTGGGGATGTCTTTTACTGCTTTCCCAGGCCACAAGCAGGGAGCTGGATGGGAAGCAAGGGTGCCGGGATTAGAACTGGTGCCCATATGGGATCCTGGAACATTCAAGTCAGAAACCCCAGCTGCTAGGCTACTGATCCGGGCTCTAGAATTATTCTTGTGTGAATAAGTGGTTCTTTGTTGGACTTACATAATTTGTGTCCATCTCTCATTCTAATTCATTTGCCACTCCAGACTTATTATCTAATTAAGTTTTAATCACACTGCTCCACTCTGCACATTTTCCAAGACGACAATAGCAACTACAACAACAAAAATACTTGCAGTTCAAACTCCTAAGTATGGGACTTTTGAGGCTGCTTCTAATACTTCTCTGTGCAGACTTAAATTCAGAGTCTTTTCCTATGCACTTACGTATTTCAGGTGCTAATTAAGCCTAAAGTGCTCCTTGCCACCCTCCCTTTGCCTTGCTGACAGAACTCGCCAGGTGATTCTGCTTGCAATGCACTTTCCCTCATTGCCCTTTCCTAAGTGCAGGTGCTTATACTTGGGATCGGTTTCAGTACTCACACATACATAAAATCCTTTTTTATATCAGTCTCCAAAAATGCCCCCTCATTTGAATCTCTACTTCGCATTTTTCTCCCTTCCCTACCTTGTTGAGTTATATTATAGACCTCTGTGCTTATTCCTTTCCAAATCTACCTTAATACCTCAAACATAACATGTAGTGAGTTAAGTATTTATTTAAACCAACAGCTGCAAAATAGTCTATAAATTAGTGGTTATTGCATAATTATAAAGTAATTTGAAAATTGAGTTCCATTAGGACTTCATGTCGTTGGACACTTATTTTGAGTCCTTGAACATTTGATTCTGAGCCAAAATAAACTTCTTCTCACAGATTTGCTCCCCAAAAATCTGTCTACTTCAAAGAATAATAAATGAGTTTGGCATTTAGCAGTAAATCAGATTAATTAATTCGATATCTCCATTCCAGAGGTTAGTGTGTTTCAGAAGATAGTGAGAAGATAATGGCTATAACAATGATCAAAAAAAGGAAAGAAAACAAAGCAAAAAAAAAAAAAAACTGTGGAAAGGAGGATGTTCTGTGGGAGTTGACATGAGCTTAACCAGATAGCCCAGGAACAAACTGAGATATGAAAGAAAGATCATCAATGAAGGTCATCAATGAAGGGGTGAGCAATCGTAAAGCAGGAAAGGAGACTTGTTAGTGTATTGCTTGACTCAGGGCAAGCAATTCCATTGGCCACATTGCAGACCTACATTGTGACTGTTGAAGCAAAGGCCTACCTCATGTCTTTGATATGAGATATATTTGTAGAATTACAGAGCTGTTTTCAGTAGTGTTGCATTATGGTATGAGTCTTGGTTTCTCTCATGTTGCCATAACTGAATTCCCTCGATTTGCTAACCCATAAATAATAGATGTGTATTTGGCATGGAATATAGCAACCCATGGTAACAGAAGCAGCATGTTTGTTTATCTCCATATTAGCCTTTTTAGCACACTCATATACAAAGTCCACTGTTATCAATCAGCATTACAACATACCGCATTTCAGTAGAAGTATGATTGTAAAATGAGCTGTTACAAATTTTCATGCTTACTCTTTAGCTAAGCCCAAGAGCAGGTGATTTATTTGCAACACAAAAGGGATCATTACGAGGGTTTGGCCTCTAGAATGGTTGGGTGGATAGGCACTTTCAGAGTGAGGAAGATTGGGTAGAAGACTCGCCTTTAACACAGGTTATTGCAGAAGGTGGACATGGGAAAGATATTGGCAAGGCTGCCAACTTCCTTATAAACTTATATTTTGTCTAACATTATAAATACTAAGTATTTATTTTGTGATTAAAGATAAAAATTAGCCTTGCAGAATAATTAAGGCAAGAAGTGAGGATGCTCTATGCTATGCTAGCGGCAATCAGAGAAGCAATAAGTAAAAGGGAAGGAAGGCAGATTTTCCACTTAGTTTCTGACACAGTGAATACTAAGATGCAAGTGGATTACTTCTCTGTCAACATTTTATCAGAAAGCCAGCTGTAAAACTCTAGAGATCAGGGGAAGGAAGTATAGTAAAAGATGAGAAAGTTCTGTTTATCATCATAGTGAAGGGAAGGAAGCATGAACGCTGGTCACCTAACAGGATTTAGAAATCAACAACTCCTATGATAGACCACCACAGTTGAAGGGCTCTCTAAGAATGCAAAAAGGAGATGAGAACGCATGAGCACAAACAAATTTATCTTTCTCACATGTATAACATCAGTGCCTGGAACATTGCCAAGTGCATCATAGTACATATTTGATAAATGGTTAATGTATTGCTTAATGAATAATTGAAAATAGATGACTAGATTAATGGACTTGTCTGCATGTGACAATGAGAGATAAGACTACAGAGGCAGAGACTGGTAATATTTTAAAAGCCTGACAACTAAGCAAATTTGCTTAAATTGCATATAATGCCTTATGAGCTCTGCAAACATGTATGTTAGAATTAGCTTTGAAATTTGAGAAGTGTTGATTGTTGCCCCTCACCTTTTTTTTCAGCAGGTATGAGATATTACAAATTTGCACATATTTGATCACCAAAATAGGCAATTCTATTTCAGGCCATATTTTGAGTAACATTTACCTAAGCTAGATGTATCAGTTTTCATAGTTTGGATACATTGTTCTTGAGTTGTTACAGCTGGGAACTGTTTTAATAAAAATGTAAGAAGAATAAAGAATGCAAATAAGAAGGAAAGAAGCTGTTTTATATTTAAGCTTCCATTTCAAAAGGTGAAGAATTATGATTCAAAGATATGGCCTCAAGCAAGAAATATGGCTTGAGATGCTTCCATGAGGATGCAGAGTGTTCTTAAGCCTGAGTCTCACTATTAATAAATACAGGTTTCCCTTTGTATTTTTTTAAAGATTCATTTTTATTATTTTTTTTATTGGAAAGGCGGATATACAGAGAGGAGAGACAGAGAGGAAGATCTTCCGTCCAATGATTCACTCCCCAAGTGAGCGCAACGGCCAATGCTATGCCGATCCGAAGCCAGGAGCCTCTTCCAGGTCTCCCACGCGGGTGCAGGGTCCCAAAGCTTTGGGCCATCCTCGACTGCTTTCCTAGGCCACAGGCGGGGAGCTGGAAGGGAAGCGGGGCTGCCGGGATTAGAACTGGCGTCCATATGGGATCCCGGGCATGCAAGGCGAGGACCTTAACCACTGTGCCACCGTGCCGGGCCCTCCCTTTGTATTTTTAAAAATATTCTTACATGTGTTTTTAAGGATGAACTGTATTAACCTCTTTCTCTTGTATTTTCAATGGTTAAAGCTAGAAAGGGCCTTTGAATAAAACTGAGGAAGGAGTTTTCAAGAAGTGTATGTCATAAGGGCAGATCAACAAGGGCAATGCGGAACGTCATGGGGGTGAATCCAGGATCACAAGGAACACTTGGCGCACGTTTTGTGGGAAAGGCGGAGGTCTGGGGAACAACAGCAATGAGGATCAGAAAGCAAAGCCTAAAAATGTCATCTGGCAAAGGTTATGACTAACCTAATGGTTTCTGATGCCAGAGTCCCTGTATTTTTAGCCACTTTAGGACAATTCCCACCTCTTGGAAACAGTTTTGGCACTGAAAATGAAGCATGGCCGAATCAACACTGCTTTTCAGTGGCTGTTGTTTAAAAGCATTACCTGCATGGCATTCTACCCATCTCACCATGCTTTATTTCCCTACATAACTTGTATCATTACTTGCTCTATTATGTTTATCTCCTATACCTTTTCACTCAATTATGATTCGTTACAACAGGGATATTTCCTGACATTCATTGTTCTATTCTTGGCGTGGAAAGAGTATCTAGCGAATACTCAGTAAATATCATTATGAATGCATAAGTAAATACGCACTACACTGAGGAAGGTAGGATATTGCAGTTGAGAGGGCAACTTCTATAGGAGCTACTCATTCACTTAAAGGAAGAAAAGGAAACAAGCAAAAAGCAAGACAGGAGAGTATGTCTGAAGCAAATGGCCACGTCAGAGCTATGGATGGATAACCCAGTAAATAAAAAGTGGAAAAGTTTAAGCAAATGTTCTAGGCTGCAGCAGATAACACCTACCAACTAAAGTTTTTCAGAAATATATGAATTGCAGCCAGCATTGGATTGTAGCAGGTTAAGCCACTAACAGTGATGCTGGCATCTCATATGTATGCTAGTTCAAGTCCTGGCTTTTCCACTTCTGACCCATCTCCCTGCTAATTTGCCTGGGAAAGCAGTGGAAGATGAACCAATTACTTTTGAGACCTGGAAGAAGCGCCATCCTCCTGAGTGTTGCAGCCGTTTGAAGAGTGAACCAGCAGATGAAATACCTCTCCTTCTCTTATTCTCTCTGCTTCTGTAACTCTGTATTTAAAATAAATAAAAATAAATCTCGAAAAAAAGGAAACACTGACTGAGTTGAGAATAACTAACGTCTTAGGACAATAATTTAGGATTATAATGCGTGCTTAACCCAGGATTGCTCTATATAAGACTCCGAGGGAGAAAGGAATACAAAAGGAGATAGGAAACAGGAAACAAAACCTTCCCTTCGTGATTGTATTAACTACTGCTGTATAAATTTCCTAAATTGGAATCTCTGGTGAAGCAGGCTGTGGCATTCAGCTTAACTCGGGTTGTAAGGAGCAGACCTTGAGAAACCGGTTATAGTTCTTTTGCTTCCTCAGGAACGACCACTGCAGAACAAAACTACAGCAGCTTACTAAACTTGTCCTAATGGTTCATTGGCTATTAATGCAACAAAAATACAGCTTTTTCTTTGAAAAGATATAAGTGTGGCTGGTATTAAAAACAATGTTGCTTCTTGTTTCACTCATTAGAATGGAAGTCCTTGAAGGCAATCACCCTTAGCTGCTTTTCCATAACTCTGTCTCTAGTGCCTAGAATAATGTTTAGCATATAGCAATTGCTCAGGAATAGATAGTAAACAAATAAGCCAATATGTACTTTCTGTCTCCCAAGGAGAGACAAAAGCAAATGGATTCCTGTGAGTGGCCAAAACACGAGCAAATGACAACTCCCTACCTGCCACGGCACAGGTGCACCCTGATGCTATCTCTGTGGGCAGAGGCAGCACAGGAGGAGCTGGGTCTTTGGAGCTGTGCGGTGGAGAGACGCCAGCACTGGAGCTCAGCATGGGAAGCTGAACACTGCAGAGCTAGCTTTCCATATAGGCTCTGTTTCTAACCCAGTTCCCTGATGATGTGCCTGGAAAAGCAGCAGAGCATGACTCAAAAGCCTGGGTCCTGTCATGATTGCCATGTGGGAGGCTCAGAGCAGGTCCTTGGCTCTGGGTTCCTGGCTCAGCCCTGGTGATCGCGACTATTTGCAGAGGGAATCTGCAAATGGAAGATCTGTCTTCTACTTCTCTCTCTTTAACTCAGCCTTACAAATAAATAAACAAATCTTTAAAAGAAAAAAAGACGTCAGAGGTCTCTCATGACAAAGTGTGTCAGGATTTTATAGCACATGCTGTGAAATAAGCATTTAAACTCGTCAAATATTGGAGAGAGTCAGGCATGGATAAATATTAAAATTCCTGTTGAAATATATTTTTTTTCTTTTAAATAATTCATTTTATACCTGTTATAGTACATAGCACGTTTTAAATACTGACATATTGATTCCATATGGCAAACTAAAGATAGAGTATATCATATTAGAAAGAAGATACACCATTACTTAGTATTCACACATCTTTGCACTTTAAACGTTCATAATTCGATAAAGCATTCATGAAATTATCTGCAGGCCAACTTTAACAAAGAGCAAGTTAAACAGATATGCTTATTGGGCATGAATTTTAGGACCAATAATGGCATTACTACATGTAACGGTGCAACAAGAGGGTATTTTGTCTTCTCTGGACTGCATGATGGATGAATGCCACCAATAGTGTGATGGAACCTGTGGCCCTTTCCAGGGCCAGGGCTCCTATTCCTGTGGAAGTCAGCCGAAGCGTTTCCCTGTGCTGTGGACTACTTGGGTGACTCACTTCGGTGTTACGATTTCTTCTGATGTTTTATGGAATGAATCAATGAGGGTAATTGTAAAAAAAATTATATTTGGAATCTTCACCAATCCAGGACGTTCAGTGTTTCACAGTAGCATCCAGCTCATTGCTTGGAAACACAATTGTGACTTCATGCAAACTTTAGCTGGTTAACACCACTATGAACAGGCGTGCTATGTGTGATACCCTTAGGAAATGTGCGCTTGTGGCCACCATGACACACAATGATCCTAGTCATGAAATCATCTTATTTTGCCTTGTATCGTATCCTGCATTTCTCATTGGGCCGTGTGGTTTGGGGTGTCCTGTGGAGCACAGGGAGCTGACAATATCGCTACTAGCACAGCCCAAGGTGAAACCACAGCCTATCTGATTGTTTTTCTGTAGCTTCTGGATTTATTTGTATGCAACCATCCTAGCTTAACTAATGGTTGCTGGCAGGACAAGAAGGAACCCAGAGAACAAATCCCTCCACTGAAATGGGGCTATGGATGGAGCTATGGAGATCGCAGCTTTTTGTTTTGTTTTGTTTTGTTTTCACATGTGAAATCTGAGATTGCATACGATAATAAGAGTATTGATACTGATTGTCTAATCCACAGAGGTAGAATTGATTACTGATTGAGTAGTTGAAATGTACTATAAAGTAAAAAGGAAAAACACGAACTTTTGAGCTGAAAGAATCTCATCGTAATGATCAATGAAAACACAGGCTTGTGTTGTTTTTTCATAAGGGTTTCACATAGTGCAAGCAACTAGCCTGTAACTTAGGCAATTAGTTCTTTGAAGAAGCTTAAGTTCAGAATAGCGTTGTTGAGAGTAAATTGACAATGTTTTATTGCTGTTAAACTTGGAGGATGTTTTCCAAATGCCTATATTTCAGCAGTGTATCTGTGGAACGAACTGTAAACTTTGCAATTAAGAATGATGGATGTGCATTTGTGTTCCTTTAACAGCCTTGTGGACTGAAGTAGCCTCCCCCTTCCTAAAAATTCAGCTGTTAGCATGAGTAGATGACAGAAGTTCACACAGCACAGACTGTAATAGCTTGTATGTGAGAGGAAGCAAGTGAGGCCAGATTTCCTGGCCAACTACACTGACACCAGTTTCTACCTCAGCCTGTGAAGTGAGATGTAGAAGAGAAATCCATGTGCACATATATGATATTGTAATACAACGATACAAGGCACTGTTTAAAATGATCTCTTCAATGTTTCAATCTAAGGACTCAGTCTAGTGAACAACTCATCCTCATGTGGAGAAACTAAGAGAAAATTGAGAAAAATTTTCTCTACTTTCTCTAGGTTAACACTTGCCCAATACTTTCTGATGCTATAGTCTGAGAGCGCCCAAGTCACATTGCTAACAACTTTGAATTTGATTAGTAGACATCTATACAAAGTTGACTGTTGCAACTTAGCTCTATTAAAACAAGGCATTTTTTCTGTCCTTAATGATGCCTCACATTTGTTTAGAAAACCCTCTGGAAATTCCAATCTAATTGCCTTTAATCTGCTTGTTTTGCTGTTGCATTGCTATTCTGATTTCTGTCTGTCTTTGTGAAAGCAATACGTGCAAGTTTGATGTTCATTTCTATCAAAATAGTGCTAATGTCAATACACACATATATAAATACATATACAAATATATGCATATATATATACACATATCCATATTTATGTAAGTATATGTATATTTCATTTTTTCCTGGTTGCTCCCAAGTTTCAAGTCTTTAAGTAGCCAGATATACGCTAGGAAAAATTCTTCTATGCACTCAGGTTTTGTATCCCCTCTTTCATTTATTTTTTTAAAAGATGTATTTGTTTTTATTGGAAAGGCAGATTTACAGAGAGAAGGAAAGACAGTGACAAAGATCTCCTCTCCACTGGTTCATTCTGCAAGAGGCTGCAAGGGCCAGAACTGAGCTGATCTCAGGCTAGGAGCCAGGAGCCTGGAGCTTATTCTTGGTCTCCTGTGTGGATGCAGGGTCCCAAGATTTTGGGCCGTCCTCTACTGTTTTCCCAGGCCACAAGCAGGGAGTCAGTTGGAAAGTGGAGCAGCAGAGACATGGACCAGTCTCCATATGGTATCCTGGCATGTTCAAGGTAAGGATTTAGCCATTGAGCAATAGTGCCAGGCCCTATATCCTTTTGTAATTGGGAAAAGGGATAGTCTCAGTTTCTACACTGTATCCCTGAAAACCTCTGAGTTGTTATCTTCTGTCCCAAAAATCAGCCTTGCCCTGCACTCAGGAGATCTTATTCATCCCGGCCTCACGATTGTCTAAAATGTATTAAAGTGTGGAAACAAAAAGAATGGCATTTGAAGTAACTGGGGACACCATTTCATATTATGCTTCAAGTCAGAAATGTTACAACATCTGGAGACCCAAAACAGTCTGGGTGGCACTTGATAAGCATTACTACCCCTGGAGTTGCATGGAGGCAAAGATCTCAACTCTATGCGGTCACAGTGATCAGAACAGGTTGTCACTGAGCTATTCACCAGAGTCAAGGAAAGTTATAAAGGGAGTTATTCAAATCATTCAAGGAGACTCAAAAGAATTCAAGCCAATTAGGTATTGTTAACAAGGTAGTGGGTTTGGAAAAAGAACAGCAGAATCAATTTTTACTTAAGAATGGTGGGGAGATGATGACTCCAGTTGTCTTTGCTACTTACTTTTCAGCCCTATAGCTTTGTGCTCCCATTTTATAACTGCATTCTATGTTCTAGTCAAATTAAACTTTTTTCTGCTTCTCCTATGTCCCTACACTTCCTCTTTTTAGGATCTTCACTAGTATTACAACTTCCATTTGGAAACTCTTTCTGCCAGTATTGAAGTACAGATCTTACCATGAATACCAAGCTCACATCTATTATTTTTACAGAGGAAGAATAGAATTGTTAGGAGCTCAGACTTCGAAGGAAGATTGTATTCAGTCCCTGCCTGTGATACGTAGGAGCTGTGTGACCTCAGGAACAACTTCACTCTAGAACTGTAAATCAGGTTTTCACATTCTTATATTTAAGAAAGGTGTGTGTGGTTAGGGTAAATAAATGTAAAATATTGATGTAAAGCATCTGGAACAGTTCTCAGTTGTACCTGCTTGCTATTATTTAATGAGCTTTTATTGAATACATATCATGTATCAGAATATGCTGTGGGTTGGTGATCTAGTTAGTTCTAAGGTATGATTTTTGCTAGTATGTGCTATGGACTAGGTAGAAATTACACAGCTGAACACGTAATTTGAACATATGAAACACATACACTTAAGGTTGCTGAAGATATGGAATGATATATACAAAGGGAAGTATTCACTGATGCATCCATCACTATGAACTTTTCAAATACCCTCCTAGCGGAAAGGCTGTTTTCCTTCTCCAGAGCAAGCTCAGTATAGGACCTTTTGTAAAGATCTTTCTAAAATCTTATCTTCAAGCCAGACTGTGAATCCATGGAGAGTAGTTGCTATGTTACTGTATAGGCTTTTAAAGCAAAGATCAGGAAGTAGGGGTGCCCATGGTGAGAGAAGCAAAGGAGAGAAAGTGTGTGGAAAGGCCTGAAACCTGGGCCATAGAGGCCTAGAAGAAGGTTTACTTGGAGGACCTTCTGGAAAGCTATAGCAAAAGATACCGCCACTACACAGTGGCTTCTTTCCTTAGCCCTGCCACAAAGGAGGGATTTGATTCTAAGTTTCCAGACTGAGAAAATGGCAGTAACATAATAGGGGCTTCATTTTAAGCTTCCTGAGTAAGAAGGTGACAGAAGGCTCTGGGAAAGAAATGTCATGTTATTCAGAAATCCTCTGAGAAACTGATGAACCCAGCATTGTTAAAGTCCAAGCTCCTAAGGTTTGAATAAGACAGTATTCTAGTTTGCTTTGCAGAGCTCTGTTCGGTAATATTTCAATCCCAGTTAATCAAACAGTGGCTGGCCTCTTTAAAGGATTCCTCAAACTTACAGGGCACCATGACACCTATTTAAAATGAATAAATAAAATTTACTTGTGTGGGTGAAAAATGTTGTAGGGAGGGTTTTCAAGTGCATTAGTTGCAACAAATGCTGTGACTAGATGGGACATTTTTGCCCCTGCAAGTCTCATCGAGACTAGCCACGAATGCATATGGCTGGAAATCACATATCTACGGGCTTTCGATTCTCAAAGGGATTTTTTTTTTTCATCGCAAGTTGCTTCTGTAAGAGAAGCGCATTCTTTGTGCAAAGTCAAATGTGACTCAAGTTCTAAATATGCGTACGTTGTATATTCCTTGACTTAAAAGATTTTCATCTCCCAAGTACATTTGCTTTTTCTTAATAAAGTGTCTGGTGTATGCTTTACTACTTCTTTTTCTTATCCTGTGATTCAAGGCTTTTGGGGAAAAATTAAACTTGCAGTAAAACCCGATTTTAGATGCCATTTAAAGATGGAAAAGCTCTGTTTACTGCATTATTAAATCTATTCCTATCCAATACTGGAGACCAATAGAAACAATATTCTGTTTGCTCAGATTTACACAAGAAAACAGGACAAATTCAAGTACTTCCAGCTTTATATATTCTGAAGCTTCGCATTTTCTGTATGTTAAATTTCTTTAGCGGGGCACTAAGCCTTCATAATGAGGCCAGATACAGAAGATAATACCTAGAAACTGATACCCAAATATTTTCATGTAATTTTAGTTCACTGCTTATTTCTGATTTTGAAGGAGAATAATTATTTTTCCACTATTGTGTTTCTCCCATATTTAAAATTTCTTGATTCACAAAAATTCTGTTATAATTACTGTCACACTGTTTTGTTGGTCCAATTTTTGCCATACTTCAGTTTTATTTAAGGAATCTGTGTATTTATCATGAGCATGTAGAGATAATACTGTTTATAATTCCCCCTTAAATATTTTAGTGTGACCACTAAGGAATCTCTGGATCTCATTTTGATTTTGCTTGTTTCTCCTTGTCCCTCTCTCAGATTGCAACAAGTACTTTGCAGCATGTCACCTTCGTCCAAGGTTAGAGCCAATGTTCACCATGAGCCAGTTAATCTGTTGCATCTGTGAGGTGATAGTCTGGGACGGCAGGGGAAGAATTTTCTCTGGATTTGCCTCACCATATGTTGTGAAACTAAAACCAAGAATGTGTGACTTTATATGATAGGATTATAGGTCCATCAGTTCCCCACTCCCTTTTTTTTTCTGTCATTTCCAGGTTCTGAGGGAAGGATTCTAGTGTTATTATTAATAGTAGTGTCTTTTTTAAAATATTTATTTATTTTTGTTGGAAAGATGTATTTACAGAGGGAAGGAGAACCAAAGAAAAAAGATCTTTCATCTGTTGGTTCACTTCCCGAGTGGCTGCAGCTGCTTCTTTTGGATCTCCCACATGGGTTCAGGGTCCCAAGGCACTGAATGATTCACTAATGCTTCCCCTGGCTTTATACAAGAAGTTGGGCACAAAGTGGACAGCCAGAACATGAACTGGTGCACATATGGAATCCCAGTGCTTACAATGTGAAGATTTAGCCATGAGGCATAGCACCGAGCCCTGCAGTGGCATCTTGAACTAGACTGAAAAAGTCACTATTGGTTTCCCAGTGTCTTACCTCGTAATATTCCAATTTCACCCTTAAAAGTCAGTGACCATCTCTTCTCCTTCTGGCTTCTCCCTCCACCTTTTCCTCTCTTCCCTCTCCCCTCCCCCAACCTCCCCCCCCACACACTGCTCTCCTACCACCTCCATCCCATTCCTGTCCAGCTGGAATAAACCTCCTAAGTTTAAAAAAAAAAAGTCACTGACCATACAATCACTGGAAACAGACTGCCTAGCTCTGATGCTTGGATGGATTATATAATCTTTGTGACTCAGCTATTTTTAAAATCTAAAGCAACAGTGATGATGATTGCACTGTAATGAGCTCCCTAGTGTGAACAAATGGTCTATGTGAAGCACTTGGGTAGTGCATAGAATTATCTAAATATTAATTGTAAATGTTTTCCTATGAAAGTGCTCTACTGATATCCATATGATAAAATGCTGAGTCTCTCATGAGGAAGCTAAGAATGAAGGTCCCCTGGCTTTGACCATAATGAAATGGGATGCAAAGACAAGGGAGTTGGGTAAATAGTAGATAGCGGAAAATAGATGAAGAAAGAGGATGTCTGATGGATGTCCCTGAAAGGCATGCTCATTTTGAATGCAAGGCAGTTAACTCAGAAAAGTTTGCAGCATTGTTTGAAAAATGAGTATGATTGCTACTTTTACCTGTAAGATTGCCATCTTGCTAGTAGTAGAATGCATCTGAAAATTTTCTCAAATATCAGGATACCTAACAGAGCAGTGACAAGCAAGATTTGTGTCGCATTCTTTGGAAGAAGATACATGCCTATGGAAGGAGTTTAAATATTTGTATTTTGCAATACTGATGATATTTTGATAGTTGGTAGAAACACTGGAAAATATATTTGATATTGAGACCTCAGCTTTGTCTTTGTATTATTTCTGTAGGGACAGTTCAGTAGATACTTGATCTGATCACTTCACTTGTCTTTGCACTGATGTAAGGCATTGCCTGTGTAGACATGTGAAATATTGCCTCAGTTTTTCATTAGGTTACAAAAACTCACTCCTTATTTGCATAGTTCCATTAAGATATTAGGTCAAGTTTTCTCACGTAGTGTAAACCTATGTGGGAGGCTTATTTAAATAATGTAGATTATTCTCTTTTAGCTACGCTGAGTGCTTTTGTGATTTATTGGTGAAGTGTTGAGGAAGTTGTCGTGTTAGAAGAAAGATGGCAGGTTTTTAATAGGATTAAACCTGTGAGAATGGCCCAAAAAAACAGATTAATTTAAGTGTCTCCAAACTTCTAGATATGTTATTCATTAATGCAGGCTTCTATCTTTCAATTCCCATATGAGGATGTAGTCTGGAATGTTTCATAGAATTAAAATAAAACACAAAATAAGTGATTTAAAAATTATGTTCATCTTTGTTAATGTCAAATAGGACTTGAACAATTTGGTTAATTAATAGGCCATTTATCTTAAGTGAATATTAAATGTCACTTATATATGGGAAGAGGTAATGCCTGAGAGCTATGTAAGTGTATGTGACACATGAAAATTAGAGAACAATATTAAATAGAATATTAGAAAAAGAAGGGACACCAAAGACCATCCTGTCTAGCCTTCCCATTTTGCAAATGCAGAAATCAAGACACCATTACTTAGCAGCTCGCTCACAGTTAATACAGCTAATTACACTAACTCATCAACTGGCATCTTCTTTCAGCGGAATAGTCTGCAATTCACCACAGCAGTGAGCCTATACATTGTGCAAATAATTGCATCTGTGAAATGCCATATGAAGTTAATCTTTCCTGGTATTTTTTTTTTTTTTGGAGAAACCATCAGTTAAAATCTCTTCAAGTCATGTCAAGCGTGGTTTTTAAGTAGATCCCAGCTTTAAAACTGGAATCCAATTGCTATTTGTAAACTCCTGTTTGTTGGCTTCACAAAGGGACCTTGGCATTGTCTGGTGTTTTTGTGTCCGCTAGTGTTTGTGGAGATGGGAATTCATGGTGAATCTGTTTCAAGCCATACTTAAAGGAATCGCAGGGTGAAGGATGGTGCTTTAAAATAAGACTATACATCCTTAGCCACTGGATAAATCGCACTGTTTTTCTCAGCCAGGGGTTTCTGAAGGGACATATTACCAAAGGAGTTATATTCTGTACTACATTCTACTTTATAGGAAGGATGCCCATGGTTCATCTGCAAATATTATAAACACATTCAGAAGAATATATAACATGGGGAATGTGCAGCAAATGTTGGCAATCAGCTCTTCATGATTCTGCCATCAGAATATGTAACATCTCTTTCTTGTTATCTCTTCCCCAGGCATTAAGCAAACACCTTCTTTGAAGTTGAGAATCTACACCTGATGAGCCCTCTAAAATTCTGCACTCCCAACACCCTCCTTCACAGAAGTGAAAATAGGAGCTAAGGCTAGCTAGACTGAATTTGGGTCACTTTGGGAGTTAGGTG
This sequence comes from Ochotona curzoniae, assembly GCF_017591425.1. Lineage (NCBI taxonomy): Eukaryota > Metazoa > Chordata > Mammalia > Lagomorpha > Ochotonidae > Ochotona > Ochotona curzoniae. The sequence goes on from NW_024467087.1 coordinate 5,138,927, forward strand.
TCTTGTGCTCTGAGTCATCTGTGATTGTGGTCATATGTCTTGACACCACCAAAGAATGTTTTGTGACAAAGCCTTACCTTCATCATTAACTCTTTTATAAAAGAGCAATGAATTTTCTTGAACTGTGGCTTTGGATTCTGGAAGAGATAATGTTTCCAGGCCTTGTGACAAGCTGTATATTCACACTAGTTGCTGGGATTCCCAGATGAAGGATGGGGAAGGCATATATTATAACAACAACAACAACAACAGCAATAATGCTTCCAAAACGAACTCTGCCTGTGGTCTGTGGCTGGCTCGCACTGGTTTTGATAATCTTTCTGAAATACTTTGGGTTTTATAATTATGAAAAACATGAAGTATTTGATAAGAATCCAATAACTCTTACAGAGTAAAGATAGGTTAACTTGTGAAATATTTTTTCACCTTTATTACTAAATAAAATTTGCTAAACAAGCAGACTATTCTCCCTGTTGGACTAGGATGATTTTAGAAAATATAAACTAGTGGAAAATTTTGAGATTGTTATTAGGCAATGCAGACTGAATTAATGGCTGCTGGTTGACTGCTCTCTCACCAGGTTCTTTCCCTGGAATTAAAGTCTTTCTGAAGATTTACTCAAGGATAAGCATGTAATCTAAAGTAGGATCACACCCCCTTCCTGCGGCACTAAATACATAAATGAAATGATATGTATTCTTTCCACACTGCTCCATATTTAAGCTCCTTCCGTCACTCTTTCTCTTACAGGCTGACGTTTAACATCCTCTCAACATTATTTTCAAGGCTCTTATGCATCTGACTATAGCCTACCTTTCAGGATCTTTCCTTGAATGACCCTAAACCTTCAAAACACTTACCACTCACCCCAAATGATTCCCCTTTCCTGTTTTCCCGATTTTGTGCTTGCCTCATGCTGTTTTCTCTGAAATGCTTTGCCCTTTCGTTTAATATGTGTTTCTCAAAGATTGTATCAGCTGTAGTCTTGTGCGTGAAGAGTACACTGCCATTAATAGTAGTTGTTAGCCAAATATTTCCTAAGCACATTTTATCATGCGAACCTCATTATGGATCTTCATTCTATAGGTGATATACTTAACACCTAGAAAGTTAGGTATTTTGTCAAAGGTCACAGATGGTAAAGAGAGGAGTGAAAAGTCTAGCCAAGTTCTGATTCCAAAGCCCATAGCTTTGTTTACCATGCATACCACACACATAGCCACCCTGCTTTATCCTCTCTGTGCAAAGGGGCTTATACTGTCCTCAGCGCATCTGCAGCCTTTAATGGCATTATCTGCTTGGGATGTCTGCATGTCTATCTCCTCTGCTAATCTGTGAACCCTTCAAAAACAGTGACTACATGTTTTTCATTTTCCGACTTCTAACGGTCTAGAACTGCATTGGACATTGACTAGATGCTCAATACGCATTTGATATCCTGAGGGTTACAATTGTTGCTATAGATACTATATCTGTCCTAACACACATTATCTGTTAAGAAGTACTCAGTATACTCACAAGTGAGAAGAATTTAAGGCTCTGACTCCCATGGATACAAAGCTCTAAAGTAGATGCCCCTGTTTCCCTTTGTTCCATCAGTAAATATATTTATGCTTTCTCCTACTTTAGGATGCAAGACTAAAAATTTATTGAATTCCCTGATGTTCAATGTGGGTAGGTGAGCGAAGTAGTCTGGGAAAACATGTAGTGTGCTCCGAAGTGCAGGCAGGCTATCATTTAAGGCTCTGACTTCAGAAGGACGTAGTTCCCCCTGAGAAGCTGGTCTGTCCCAGGTGACAGTTTCTGCTCAATAGTTGCTTCAAATTTGGAACTCACAGGCTGTACCTCATTTTCCCTTATGAATAACACAAAGTAATACTAAAAGCTAAGTAACAAAGTTATTGATAAGGCTAAATAGGCTTTATAAATTTAAGCCACATGAAACAGTGCTGGCACAGGAAAATTCCTCAGCATATATTTACTGCTATCACTAGATCTGACCTATTTTCTCCTAAATTTACCTTTGTAAACTGTTTTATGCATTGAAGACACTTAGTGTAGACAAACTTCCAAGATCAGTGTCAAGACCTTATAAGCTTTTCTTAAATTTGATATTTTGCTCAAATTATTATTGACAAATTAAAATATGAGTATGTGATAACCACCACAGTAAAATCGAAAGTTGGATAATTACTGTAGACATCAAAGTCATCTAAAGGTATAACAACTTAGGAAATCAAATCTCATTCTATCTCTTCTTTAATGAAAAAGATCCAGGGAAGCCCACAGGCTTGCTCTTGGTAGCACATGAAATTAATGGCAGAATTTTTCATAGATATAGTCTATGCTTTCAAGGGGAAAATACAGGCAAAAAATTTCGCAACAGCTAATTTGCAAAAAGCCAAAAATGTATAACATATTAGCATAATAGTAACAAAAGACATAATGAATATACACAAGTATCAAAAATTCATTAAAACTGAATTAAAATGAATTTATTTTGGTGTAAAAATTCTTTCTTAAAAATTTTTATTATGTTCCATGATACAGTTCTGTAGGAGTGGGGATTGCCACATTTCCTCCACTTCTCCCTTCCTGCCGCTCCCTCTCAGCATTGTCCCCCACATTACTACAGTAATATATTTCATAAGTAACAGCTACAAATTCAACATTCTGTTGTTTACGTGCATGATGGCATTATAGGTGTAGACAAAGGTAGAATATCTAATATCATATTACTTAGATGTATTTAAATTTTGCAAGGGGATTCTTCCTCTTATTTCGGAGTAGAATTGCCTACAATGTGTCTCCACTTCAAGGTACACTTATTCATCAACGGAATTACTTGTTTTACATTTTGCATGAAGGTTGCTTTATGTCAAAGAAAACATATGCTATATGTCCTTTTTGCAACTGGGCTATTTCACTGAGCATAACTGTCTCCAGTTGGGACCATTTTGTTGTAGATGGTAGAATTTCCTTTTTGTTAATGGTTCAGTATACTCAGTGGAATAGATGTATCACATTTTTTCTTTCTTTTTAATCTATTCCTATTTCAATGGCCAAATGAGTTGTTCAGATGTCTTTGCTATTGTGGATTGTGCTGCTGTAAATATAAGATTACAGATTACTGGGCCCAGCGGTGTGGCCTAGCTGCTAAGGTCCTTGCCTTGAACGCCCCGGGATCGCATATCAGTGCCACTTCTAATCCCGGCAGCTCCACTCCCCATCCAGCTCCCTGCTTGTGGTCTGGGAAAGCATTTGAGGATGGCCCAAAGCTTTGGGACCCTGCACCCGTGTGGGAGACCTGCAAGAACTTCCTGGATCCTGGCTTCGGATCTGCCATTGTGCTCACTTGGGGAGTGAATCATCGGACGGAAGATCTTCCTCTCTGTCTCTCCTCCTCCTCCTCTCTGTATATCTGACTTTCCAATAAAATAAATAAATCTTAAAAAAAAAAGATTACAGATTACTTTTTATATGCAAATTTTACTTCCTTTGAATATATTCACAGAAATGAGATAGCTGGGTCATTTGGTAGATCAATTTTAAGTTGCATCAGCTCTCTTGATACTGACACTAACAGTAGTTGCAATATCCTTTACTCCCAACAGTGGAGTTAAAGCACATTCATCCCCACATTCACACTTTCAGGTTTCGTTAGTAGATCTCCAAATGTAGGCCTTTCTCACTGGAGTTAGGTGAGGCCTCAATTAAGAAAAAAAAAAGTAGCATTTTGTAATTCAGTCCCATAGGGTCTGGGATTTCCCTTCACCCCTCCCCAATTCCCTATCCCCAATTTCCCCCTTTTCATTACAGTACTATAGTCCTTCATAAGCAGTCATAAGCCCATCATTCTGCTATTAAAGTATATACTGACACTGTAGGTATGGACAATGACAGAGAGTCTAGCACCACATTGTCAATATGTCTTTATATTTTCCTAGTGGGCTGGTGTTGCAGCATTATAGGCTAAACCACTGGATACAATCCTGGCATTCCATGCACTTGTCTGTTCATGTCTCAGATGTTCCACTTCCAATGCAGCTACTTGCTGCATTAGAAGGGGAGGCAGTAGCACATAGCCCAAGTAATTGGTATTCTGCCCATCATGTGGAAGACCTATATGAAGTTCCTCTGTCTTAGAATTAGCTTATAACCATCCCGGGTATTTAAGTCTTTTGGGAAATGAAACAGCAGATGGAAAATATTTTTGTCTCCCTCTGATTCTCCCTGTCAAATAAAGAAATGGATTTTTTAAAAATTCTAAAATGGTTTTATCATAATCATATTTTGAGCTTTCTGAAGGTCTCACCTACAAATGGATTTCAACTTTTTTTTTTTTTTTGCAGTCAAACTTATTTTCTAAGTCAATTTTTTGTATAACACTTTTGAAGCATCCTTTCTGCGGTCATGAGACTAATGTAGGATGTTCCCTCATGCCAGAACTAATTTTTCTAGAAAGTGAGTTTCTGTTGAATTAAGTAACTTTCTTAGGTGATCATTCAAAATTGAGCTGCTGCCTCAATACGGAAAGATTTTGTGTCAACCAATGTAATTACTACTGTGAGTAATTCCAAATAGGATGGCTTTTATTATTGTCTGTCTCAGAAGAATTTCTGTGCAAATTGGCTTGATGTCAATTATACACTTCAAATGGAAAATACTTTGGACTATTCTAGATGGACAAGAAGGAAAGCATGTGTCATGTAAGATGTCACATACTTTTAAGACACTCAAACGTTACTGAAAATAAAGACTTGGTTTTTCAATTGCTCACTCCACAAGAATATTTAGAAGCTTATCATAATGATGCTAAATTTATTATTGAGATAGGATTGTAGCTTTTATTTAGATAGCGAGATACTCTAGCAAAGTTTCTGGAGCTAATAATATGGGAAATTCAATTTCATGTACATATAATTTCAATTAAATGCAAATACTTTTTGCAGCTGTATAATAATATGTGATTATTAAGTGTATAAAATTTATACAAAGTTAGAAGAAAGTAAAATTTATCTAGACTGAAATTATGTTACAGCAGTATGAGGCACATGAAAAAGACAAAGTTAAGTCTAAAGTTTTCTTATTTAAAGATTTATTTACTGTTAAACTTTTATTTGAAAGAGAACAACAGAAAGACAAAGCTCTTTCATTTTATGATTTACTCCATAATTGGCCTCATTGACTCTGTCTGGGCCAGGCTGAAAGCTGGATCAAAAACTGATCTCCTACAACAGTGATGAGGACCAAGCATATGAGCCATTTTCTCCTGCCTTCCTAGGAATATTAACAGAGAGTTGAATCAGAAGTGGAACAGGTGCGGCTTGAACACACATTCCACTATGGGTTGATTGCCTCAGAAGTGGTAGCTTGGGGCTTGTTCCATGGTTTATTCACATGGTCCTCCACCTGTAGCATCATGCATCCCATCAGTATTCCATGCGAGTTCTGGTTTGGGAACTGGTTTCTTGACTTCTCAGCCAGCTATTTGGCTGTGGCCTGGGACAGGCAAGAAAAGATAACTCAATTCTTTGGATGCCTCCACCTATCGGGGAGACCCAGATGAATCTCCTGTCTCCTGGTTTTTTATTGGCTCAGTGTTGGGCTTGCGCTGAGTGAATGAACACATTGAAAATTTCTCTTTCTCTTTTGGGATTGGCTTATTTTGTTGAGCATAATGCTCTCTAGTTAGGACAAATTTGTTGGAAATAGTAGAATTTCATTCTTTTTAATGGCTGAGTAATATTCCATAGAGTAGATATAACACATTTTCTTGATCCACTCCTCTTTTGAATCGTACCTTTGCTTTTATTGATATCACTGCTGTAAACATAGGACTGAAGGTCATGTTCTCATATGCAGATGTTATTTTCTTTGTATATATTCCCATAAATGGGATAATTGGGTCATATGGTTGATCAATTTTCAGTTGTTCTAACACTCTCCATAGTGTTTTCTGTAGTTACTGTACTAACTTACACTCCCACCAATAGTAGAGTAGAATATCTTTTTCCCCACATCCATGCTATATTCTTGGTAGAATTCAGACTGTAGACCAAACTCACTGGAAATTGTTGGAATTTGGATTTGTGATCATACTGAATCTGTAGATTACTTTTGGTAATATGGACATTTTGATGATATTGATCCTGCAAATCCAGGAACATGATAAATTTCTCTATCGTTCAGTGTCTTCTATTTTTAAAAAGATTTTGTAATTTTCACTATAAAAGTCTTTCATGTCTTTGGTTGGATTTATTCCAAGATATTTAAGATTATTCTCTGTTTTTTATTATTATTATTTCATTTTATGGCACGGTTTCACAGGCTCTGGAATTCCCCTAATCCCTCCCCACGCCCTTCCCCCATATTGAATTCCTCCATACGGATACAGTAGTACAGCTCATAACCAGTCATGATTCCTTCATTGCAGGCATGGATCATGCAGAGTCCAGCATCTTATTGTCCAGATAGATTCAAAAGGACAAATATCATACGTTCTATCTGATATAAAGCATTATTGTAACAATATAAGGGAAAACAGTGGGGAAAGAGTAAATGAGGAAAGTGGAAGGGAAACTCCCTGAGCCTAAGGAACCCTATCATGAAAAATAAAAATTAACCAATGCAGAAGATATAATTTTCACTTTCCATAATTTTATCTTTGTTATCCTATATTTTCCCCATTTTGCATCTAAAATATCAATAAATCATTAGCTCAGGCAATCTTCTACAAGACCCTTAGGATCTTGTACCTCAAGAAGTTGGTCATCTCAGTCATGCTGGGAATACGGTATCTGCCACTGCTTCCAGACAGCCACTTCTTTGTCTTCTGATAAATATTCTTCTATTCACACATGTCACACAGCTCACCATCCATTGTCCACTACCAACTTCTCACGATCTTGACACAATTCCACAATCAGTCATTTCATTTCCTTTCAAAGTCATTCTCATCAGCAAGTTATCCCCTAGCTCCTCCTGCTGCCCCCTCTTCCTCTCTGGAGTTGCATGCCTTCTCTCCTCCAACACTTGGGCTTTCCCACTTATTACGCTCCATTGTTTTCACCTTTGTCTTTGGGCTGTTGGTTTGTTTTTTCTTCTTTACACTTCCTACTAGATAGTTCTCCTATTTCGAATTTCTATCTTGCTGTTTCAAGGTGTAGACTACTGCCGACAACATTTCCTTTGTATCTGGTTGTAAAATGCCCCATCATGTGAATAGCTAGAAAGACAGGATCATAGCTCCTCAAACCTCTGGAATCCTATTCTTCATGTCTTCATTTTCCAACAAAAAGTTTATATTAATGTAATGCTGCCTACTTCTGCAAAAAAATAATTTTGGCAATTGGTATCACTACAAAAACTGTTATATTTCACTTCCATTTTACCACTTTCCTTCTTCATGAATTTAGATGCTCATAATTCTAACTTTTATACTTATGACCCAAATTGTAAATGTAATGTTTTAATTCTTACTTTTTAAATAAATATTTAAAAACATAAAAAATGTCTTTCTTTTCTTTCTTCCTTCCTTCCTTCCTTTCTTCCTCCCTTCCTTCCTTTCTTTCTTTCTCTGGCTCGCCACTCTCTGTAGATCTGCCTCAACAAATAAAATCTTTTCTTTTTTTAAATGCTGAGTTAACCCCTGAACCAAGACACTGGCCCTGGTGCAGAGGTTGCCCTGAGTCCTGAGTATAATACAACAGGGCAAATGAACAGAGCAGTGATTCTTAAAAGGGAGGGTGCAACAGAGTCAAACTCAGGTGTGTTAGAAGACAGCTTACTGAATCCACCCTCATTTTTTCTAGTTAAATTGGTTTGGGGTGAATGCTGAGAATTTGCATTTCCAACCACTTATTAAATGAAGTTTGTGTTTGAATCCATGAACCTTTTTCATAGGCACTGATCTAGGGAACAATAACGACAGTGGGTAGTTATTTTACACAGAATGGTCAAGAAAGAATTCAGAAGAGATGAGATGATACATGAACACTTGAGAAAGCAACCATAAAAATAAAGAGGAAAAGAAGAGATTTCAGTAGAGAAATGATAAAGTAAAACAACCACCACAACAACAAAATAAGAAACAGTATTATCAGAATGGGAGTCTCTATTCTTTTGTTGATATTTACTTATTTTTCTTGGAAAATCAGATTTACAGAGAGGAGAAACAGAGACAGAGGATCTTCTATCTGCTGACTCACTCCCCAAGTCCACAAAAGCTGGAACTGAGCTGATACAAACTGGTGACAGGAACGTCTTCTGAGTCTCCCACATGGGTCAGAGGGCCTGAGGCCTTGGACCATCTTCTACTGCTTTCCTTAGCCACAACGGGAGCTGGAAGGGAAGCGGGGCTGCCGGGATAGAACCGGCGCCCATGTGGGATCCCGGGCGTGGGGGGAGATCATCCGTGGGTCTCTGCCTGCTACTTGGTGACTGTGGCTCACACGTCATCTGGCCATGACGTAAGACACAGCTTCCAGTCCTGCAAGCAGCATGTGACCTGTGAAATAACTGGAAGGTCTAGGGGAATAGACGCCCTCCACCCCTCCACTTCCCTGGCCTTTATAAGTTTGACATTTCTATCACATTAAATGGACAGCCCTCACAGGTTTGTCTCCGGTGGTTCTTCTGGCTGAAGAACAGTGTTGTCTTACTCCTTTGTGGCCTTAGGGCTTGCTGGCAGGAATAAACCCCGAAAGTGGAGCAGCTGGGATACAAACAGGCACCATATGGGATCACAGATCACGCAAGGCGAGGACTTTAGCCACTAGGACTTTAGCTCCTGGCCCCAAACTCTGTATTCTTTAAAACCCAGAGTGATTGAAATGTGACTAAAGACTGGATTGGAGAATGCAGAATTAAATCTACTTCAGTGTCTTCTACAGTGTTCACTGCAGTCTGTCTCCCAGGCTTGGATCAAATACAATACTATTTTGTTACCTTATAGGATATATTCCTTTTGTATTAATGATTTCTTAATTTATTTTCAAATGAGGGTCATGTTGTATACAAAATAATTTATTATTTTCCCAAAAGCTATACTCTTTTTTCATTCCATGTGTTAATATGCATACTATATTTTCAAGACAGTTCTTTTCTTGTTGCTGATTTAATTTTCACCATAAAGTATAATGTTAACATATAAGAAGAAAAATGTTCCTCTGTGTCTTATTCTCTAATAAACATGTTCAATGAACATTAAGAGATGTTAAATACCATCTATAAGGTAATGTGAATTAAAACAATGACAAAACATGGTTTCATACCTATCGTGGGAAATGAAACAATTATTGAAATATCCAACTGCTGGCAGAATTATGGGAGGGTGTTCATACTGCACTATATTTTAAACATGAAAATATCAGTTTTGATTTCTAATTAACTCAACCTGTTCAGTAGGGAGTTTGTCTTTCATTAAGCTTATAAAATTCTGTTTTAAATAGAGTACTCTACCTCTGCTGCTTTTCTCACAAAATTTGATCCATATATTTGCAATTTTCAAAATTCCTGAATCATTTTTTGATGAATATCGCTTTTTATTGTACCGCAAATTCCTTTATGCAACACATGTCTATATATATATATATCTTTCTAAATAAATACATCATTTATGTTCCACAAATTAAATCAATAATATTTAACTTCTTTCTATGCATTTGTATCAGTCGTATTGTTTAGATCTTCTGTATCAAAAGTTAGTAAATCATGACCTATGAGGCCAATCTGACTTGTCATTTATGTCATAGTGCTTTAGAGAAATAGAGTTGTGCCCATCCATTAACACATCTTATGACTGTTTTCATGCTACAATGGAAGATTTGCATAGGTGGCTGCCATTTCTAAAATATTTAATACTGCTTCAGTATAGGAAAACTTCACTAAGTTGGTTTGCTCTCCATCGCCCTCTTCTGATGTCTTTGTTTTAATGATTTGTCAGAGTGGTAATGTTCTTTCAAAAGTTCTAGTAATTATAGCTTTGTCAAGTTCTTGTTTTTAAATAAATCTTGATTTCATCTATTTGCTACATCAAGGCTATAGCTATCCTCTAAAATGACACTATTGTAATTAGTAATTTTTGTCCTTGGTTATACTTACAATTTTCTTAGTCCTACATACATTGTATGTTTGCTTGAGAAATCTTTTCCACTATGTCAGGAGCAGTGGTGAATGAAAAGCAAAGACTGAAAATCCCAGAAAGTGGGTCCCCAGAATAGGGAACTTGAAGTTTCATGTTTATCATTCTCACATGGGCCTCCAATTCCATGATTTTGAGATATGATGTGTGTGGGGGAGTAGAAATTCTTTTCTTCTTTCCTGTGTGGCTATGTGTCAGAGTGTTAGTCATGAATTGGATTCCAATTACGATATTTCATTTGGGATCCCAATGGTAGTTATTTGGGACAGGTAACTTATCATTTCTTTGGTTCCCAAATGATTAGAATTTTATAGATTCTCTTGTATTATTTTTAATATACTGGTTTAAGATTTAATATGAGTGAGAAACTAAAACATAGAATTTATTGCTTGGATCATTATTCATATTCCCATATGAACTTTCAAACATTCTTGAATACTGCATAGTACTAATTAAATCATTTTCCATTTAATTTGGTATTCTAGGAATGGTCATTTTCGCAAGTGATTAAAATGACCTTACTCCACATCAGAGTATCTTGATTCATGCCCCACTTTGGCTTCTGACTCCAGCATCCCAATAATACTGATATTGGATGACAGCAATTGTGGCTCATGCACTCATATGGGCGAACTTATTGGGCTCTTCACTCCTCAGGTTGAGTCTGCCATTCCCAGTCATTGTAAGCCTGTTTCTGTTTTTGATGATCTCTATCTCGGTCTCTCTCTCACTCTTTTCTGCCTCTCAATTAAGTAAGAAAAAAAAATAGTAAAAGGTGGTAGATTTTGTCACATGGCTTAAATTGTGATTTGAGACCATTTCAACTAATATCATTTAGCAAAACAAACAAACAAAAAATCCCAGCTACTCTATATCCAAGTCAGACCCCTGCAAGTACACTGGAGAAGCAGCAGATGATGGCTCAAATACTTGAGTTTCTGCCAACTGTATGGAGTTCCTCTTTCCTGGAATGCAACTGTGAGAATCTTAGAGACTAACGTGAGATATCGAGAAGTAATTGGCAATTGTAATACTACAGTGCTATGATTTTAGGGGCAATAACTTGCTAGTAATACTTGTCAATTTATTCTAGCCATTAAAATTATATATTTCATGTTGAAATGCTAAATAATCTATAGGTACAATCTTTTAAAAAATTGTACAGGCCCTTCAGATGTATTGATACATTTATTTATGTTTTTCTCATTGCTTAGTATGAGCACTAATAGCTATAACCTTCAATCTTAACTCTACTTTTTATTGCATCTCATCATCAATCATTTTATCAAGATTTTATTAAATTTTCCTTTGATGATTTTATGATAAACTGCTCATTTAAATGTATATTTTGCAGTACACGTGCTTGTATTTCTACCTAATTCCATAGTGGTCAGATGACATATGTGATATAATTTCAACATTTTTGAATTTACTAAGAGTTTCTTTATATCTTAGTATATGGCCTGTCCTAGGGAAATTTTCATGCACTGATAAAAAGAAAGAGTATTCTGCAACTATCGGATGAAATATTCTATAGATATCAGTTAGGTTCTTTTGTTCCATTTTGTAGAATTATTCTGCTTGTTTTTGTTGATTTTCTGTCCAGTTTATCTTTCCACTGAAGAATGTGGGACCTTGGAATCCTCTATTATTGTTGCACTGGAGCCTTGATCTCCCTTTGCATTCATTGGCATTCCTTTTAAATAGACAAACTCCCACCTAAACAGTTCATATATATTCACCATAGTCACATCTTCTTGTTGAGTTAACCTCTTCATCATTGCATAGTTTGCCAATCTTTGATTCTGATAATTTTTGTGTTTATTGTCTATTGCATTTCATATTAGGATGTCTATTCTTACTCATTTTTTATTTTTATTAGCATGGGGTATCTTGTTCTATCTTTCTCTTTCAGTTTGTGTTTATCCAAGTTTTTCTAATCTCTCCTAGCCTATAGAATTTCTCATGGAAAAACAACTCTCAAGTTAATTGGAGACCTAATAAAGCTAATCCAGCATTCTTTTAATGTGAAGTTTAGGATCTTTTATTTTGCTTTACTTGTGAAAGCTTAATATAATGTGTCATAATAATGATATTTTCTGTTCATGTCTGCTAAGAGTTTTGTGTACTTCATGTGCTTGAATATCACTCTCTTCAAATTAGGAAAGGTTTCTGCTATTACTTCATTGACCAAAATTAGTATCTTTTCCCTGAAAAGGCAATCTCTATGGTTGCAATATTTAGAAAGAATAATCTTGTTAAAAATGATGCTATAACAAGTGGACAATACAAGCAAAAAATCATTATAGAAATTGATAGTACCCCCATCAAAAAATGAGACTGAATTTGCATCTTAAATGTAAAAAATAAAAGGCTAAAATTTTTAAGAGAAAATAAAGGAGAAAATCTAGGTGACCTTGTGTTTGATCACATATTATTATCTGACATATCATCTGTGAGAGAAAGATAGATAAATTGGACTTCATTAAAGTCAAATACCAGAAATCATTTCTTTTTTCATCCATGGCATAGGTGTGTCACTCTCTAACCAACAGTTCAGCTCAGCCGGTGTCTCCATCTTTCTGTACCTAGAAAACATTGTGTAATTATTTAATACAAGATTTACCTGCCATTATAATTAAAAGGAGTTATAAATACAAATGTTTTAATGAACCAAGATGGCTGAATAGTTTATACCCACATTAACTTTAGCTGCTCTGCAATATGAAAAGGCTAAAGTAAGGGTTATGTTTCCAAGGCTCTGACTGATGGATATTTTCAGTGAAGAAGTGAAAACAAAACAACCATAACATCAAAGACTCCATGGAAAGGTGAAGAGAAGACAGAAACACCACAGAATTGGTGCCAGCTGTGAGCTGTCATCTTACTATCTCTGCTTCCTGCACTGCTGCACAGTCTTGGCTGAGAGAAAACAATTCCACAGGGACAAACTGACATTTACTTCATATTCCGGAGCTGACTGGGGTCTAAGCAACAGCCAAACTTGGAACAAGGGTTCATCTGGCTCCCTTTCTCTTTGCAGTGCCTGCAGCATGTCATACTCGGCAGCATAAAGTTGTACAAGGAATCTCTCTTCTGCTTATATGCTCACAATTTGGGTGACGTGTGATAAAGCAGAGATACCTTGCATCCTGCAGCTGCGGCAGCCTTTTGATATTATCCAGAAAGTTATGCTCACTGTAGTTGGACAGAGGGAATTCAATTTAGATTTTGGGGGCTAGCACCAGAAACAGCTCATAAAAAATACACTGCCAGCCTGGAAAATCTGTTAATGATCTCACTAGACTCTATACACTGCAATATCAATACTGCAGCATTTTTTCCCCTAAATTTCTCATTGCCACTGGAAAATACACTTTTGGGACTTACACTTTTTAGAGGAAAATCTTCAGTATTCTTTGCTGCCACCCTGTAGGACTAGAACAGGACTCAATATGCTTTAGGCTTTAGGACTATTGCCATTATAACCCCAACACCAGTTGCATTCTTCTAGGGAGACATGAGGAAGGATCTATACAAGTCACATAGTTCTAGATCTATAGCACTTGAGGCCAAAGGTCTTGGCATTATTCAGGCTTGCCAGCAGGACAAGGGACAGCCACTCCTTCCTTTCCCACCCCCAGCACCAAAAACAAGGCTTTGGTTATCACATTTGCCATGGAGACTGACACTGAACTCCTTAGGCCAATGATAGACCACTCAAAAAGGCCTCATTCATCTTAAGCCACATTTGTAACGGTAAAGACTACACCTGAAATCTTGACATGATCCAATCAGATAAAAATAAAGGGAAAAAATTAAAGTCTATTTGAAATATGGGATGTCATTAAGTTACCAGATATTCATATTATAGATTTTCCTGAAGAAGAAGTAAAGCAAACGGCATTGAGAACCTGCTAAATAAAACAGTACTCAAAATTTTTCTAGGTCTTGAAATAAAAATGGAAATCCTGATATGGGTAGTTAAAAAAAAAAAACAAACAAACATAGGTCTTCTCCAAAGAATGCTGTAATCATTGTCAGAAGTTAAATTACCAGTGACATTCTTTACAAAATTAGAAAAAACAATCATGACGTTCATATAGAGTCACAAAGATCCAGAGGAGCAGAAGAAATGCTAACAAGAAACGACAAGCTGCAGACATCAGAATAGCTGACTTCAAAGAACGCTGCAAGCTCTAATAATTAAAACACCATTACACCAGCATAAAAATAAAAACATAAATCAATGGAACAGAATAGAGAGCCCAGAAATCGATCCACATTAATACAGCCAATTGATTTTTGACTAAAATGCTGAGACCATATTGTGAAAGAACTCTCTCCAGCAAATGGTACTGGCAAAACTGGATATGTATATGTACAAAAATCAAACTAGTCCATACTTCTCAGAACACATAATAATTAACTCAAAATGGATAAAAGGCTTAAATTTGAGAACTGAAACTGATTGATTGGAAGAAAACCAAGGGGAAATGCTGCAAGTCACTGGTGTTGGGGATGAGTTCTTGGATAAGATGACCAAACCACAGGCTACTAAAGCCGAGCTGAACAAATGGGAATATGGCAGATTCAGAAGGGTTTTTTTGCAAAGAAAAGGAAGTGATGGAGTGAGGAGATATATAACAATATGTAACAAATGGGAAAAAATATCTCAGACTTCCTATCTGACAGGATTCATATTCCAAATATATCAGCAATTTAAAGAAACATACACATAGCAAGAAAAAACTAACCAATTCAGTTGAGAATTGGACAAAAGACTTCAATAGAGAGTTCTCAAATTCAAATGCCAGCACATATATGAAAAACATTCACCATCACTGACCACCAGGGAAATGAAAATCAAAACCACATTAACATGCTACCTCACCCCTGTCAGAATGGCTAAAATACAAAACACAGATAGGAACAAATTCTGGTGAGGATATAGAGAAGGGGCCCCTTTATGCATTGTTGGGGGGAATGCAAATAGGTTTAGTTGTTTTGGGGAAGCAGACATGCTGTATGATACACTAATCCCACTACTGGGAAGAGAGGAACACATTTTTATCAAAAAGATACTTGCACCACAATGTTTGCAGCAGGATTATGCATAATAGACAAAATGTTGAATCAGTCAATGTGTCCTCAGATGAATGGATAATGATAATGTGACATATATGCACCCAATGGAATATTGTTCAGCTATAAAAATGAATGAAATTATACTATTTGCCACAAAGTCTGCTCAATTGGAGGATATCATATTGAATGAAAAGTTAGACACAAAATGACAAATATCACATCTTCTCCCATATATATGCAATCTAAAATTTTTTTAAAAATTTAAAAAGCCAAAATAAATGTTTGTGTGCATTGGTATTTCTCTAAATACAGTTTTGGTAAACTTTGTTTTATACCTTAGAACTAATTGGTTTTATACCTTAAAACCAATTGTTTTATATTTTATGTTTTTATTCTTATTATTTACATGATATGATTTTGTGGTACAGGGATTCCCCCCTCCACCTCCTATTCCTCTCTCTCCGTCCTCCCCCCCCACACTACTATTTTTCCCCCATATTATTACAAATCTAACAACTTTCTGCGATTTAGCAAGCCTGTTGTTAAGGATGTTATACTACTACAGATTCATTAATCTTTGATTATTTTATTATTTATTGTATATGGGCAAAATAGTCATTTTCCTCTCAATTAATGCTTATCTCCAATGTCTGTATTCCCACTAAACTAAATATGTTATCGCAAAAACTAACAAAAAAGAGTGAGAATGGGGCAAGGAAGGAAGATGGGAGGCAGAAAGAAAATATTGTTATGTTCTTAGAATTGTATCCACAAATCTTATTCAATCTGTTTAAAACTGTTTAAAAAATAAAATGCATAAAAATTTAAAAAGTAAAACACTATATATGCATTTTACACTTTTTACCCTAAAATAAACTTACCTTTTATGTTTGTTTTCCATTAAATCTTTAAACCGTCTTTATCTCTTCAAGATTTTGCCCAAAACGTAGAATTATGGTTTGTGCATTAGTAAATACATATGGACATCCTATCACATTTGAATTAAGCACAAATCACTGCCTTTTTAAAAGTGACCTCACAAGATTTATATGTGAGAAAATAACTGTTATCAGTATGACAACTTCTCTTAGAGGATTTTTTTTTTGTATTTTCTTTTGATAAACTCATTTTTATTTTGTACATTGAATATAAGTAGCATTTCTTCTTCCTATTGGCTATTTTAAATTTTTTTTTAAAAGATTTACTTACTTTTATTGGAAAGTCAGATATACAGAGAGGAGAAGCAGAGGAAGGTCTTCTGTCCAGTGATTCACTCCTCAAGGTGCTTCCATGGCTAGAGCTGAGCCTAGCCAAAGCCAGGAGCTTCTTCCAGGCTCCCAAGGCATTGGGCCATCCTCAACTGCTTTCCCAGGCCACAAGCAGGGAGTTGGATGGGAAGTGGGTCAGCCAGAATTAGAACCGGCTCTCATATGCTATCTCTGTGTGTTCAAGGTGAGGAATTTAGCCACTAGCCCACCGTGCCGGGCCTGGTTGCTGTAAATCTTAAACTAAGATAATGAAATTAATAATGTTTTGAGTATAACCCATTGTTCAGGCTTCAACTTGTTCTCCTACACAGTTAATTTTTTTTCAACCATTTGAAAAGCTTTGTATTTTTCATTTTGGTATCGTAAATCTCCTTTATGGGAAATAAATACAAAGAAATATATAAAAATAAATGAATAACAATCTACATAATTTCAAGTAAGTGCGGATTTAATAAGAAGCAATGATGCTTGGAAATAGCTAACTAATTAGTAATATAATTTTCTTCATAATGCACAGACTTACTTGGTAAAGCTTTTGTTGAACTGTTCAACATATTATTTCCTGTTTGCTTTATTATCTTTGTAT
This sequence comes from Ochotona curzoniae, assembly GCF_017591425.1. NCBI lineage: Eukaryota > Metazoa > Chordata > Mammalia > Lagomorpha > Ochotonidae > Ochotona > Ochotona curzoniae. Next base: position 5,156,013 of record NW_024467087.1, read on the forward strand.
TTTTTCAAGTGTTCAGGCAGGTCAAATGATATTAATACCTGATTCTAGTAGGCTTTACGGGAATAATTGGCATGCAGGTGAGATGTGTAAATAGCCAAATGTGTTCATTGCTCTTTCTTTGGGTTGACTGCAAGCAATAAACTATTGAAAAATGTACAAATTGAAGCAGTGAAAAATGCTAACTGCTCAATTGTTAGTAGTTACTGATGAAATTGCATGCGTAATGATATCTGTCATTAGGGTCATTCTGTAAAGGGCAATTAGTCTCACGAAAAACACGTTTTGAAATTCATTTGGAGTGAAACGAACCTGAAAGTATCACATGAATTGTATTTGACAACTAACCTTGATTGAAAGCTGCTGATCTGAAGAACAGGCTGATTCTAGGTGTGGACTTAACTGTCTGCCACTTCTTGTTCACCAAATTCTCTTAGGATAAGAAACAGCATGTTTATAAAATTTCACCAGTGCAGAATGTGAATGAACTTGAGCAGCAGGTGTATCCCATGCACATCATACGCTGTAGTCAAGGGCAAATTCAGCTCATATTTGCAACTTTCTTCCTTGAAGGACTCATGTTTCAGACTTTGCTACATTCTGCTAATCCTGAGCATTTGCTTCCTCAACAGCAAAATGGGAATTTAAAATATTAATTTAGCCCATTTTCCAAGTACTTATGAAGGTGAAAGTTCTATCATTTCTCTAAGTGCTTATGAAAGCAAATGTTTGAATTTCTTTCATTAAAGTGAGAAGACAGCCTCTGATAAATCACCTCGAAAAATATAAGCTTGCAAACCTGAATGTAATTTTGATAAATAAGTGCATAATAACAGGCTAGTTAAGTAGGTGAGCACATGGGTTCTGCGTTAGTGCCTCTACTTTTGAACTTACTCTCCCAGAGAGACCTTGGACGGATCACTTAACCTCTCTGAATTATGCATTTATTATTGTTAAAAACAGTATTACCTGTTTTGACAAGTCATGTCAGGTTTCTGCTTCTATGCATAGAGCATAATTGAAAAGCTTGATTCTATGACAAAATAATAGGAAAGATAATAATGTGTGCACATGCATTCTCAGAAAGATTTTAAAGATATGCATGTATATACATAATATGGCTAATTATAACTTTCTTGAGGAGTAGATTTTTATTCAATTCCACTCCTCACTTCCAAGGCACAGGATCACGTGGAATACTTCTCTGATTCTGTTTTACTATCTTTGTGCTTATCTCCACTTTTTCCCTTACTCTATGTAAGTGCACATTTAAACAATTTTATCTGTCCTTAAATTTTATTTTTTTATTTTTTTTTTTAATATTGTTTGCAGAATTCAGAGAGATAACATACCCATGTTGGCCTCCAATCAGGGTGGGCAGGGTCAAGTGTGGAGGAAGGTGTTTCAGTCTTTTTATTTTCTTAATCTCTTGTGTCCACAAGGGAGGAGGGGAAGAGCACTGCTCCTTGCTGTCAAAACTACATCAGCATCTGGTGATGGAGGATGGTCCTGTGATGGTGCCCTTGAGACCCTGATGTGGAGAAGAGTGCTTTGAGTGTAATATTTGAATGGTTTCAATAGTCCTGAGACATTGTAGGTTTCATTGCTCTAACGTTGAGTAATCTTTCCAAGGTATATGCATTGATAAAGTCCATTTTAGTGGTTCCAAAGACCCAGGAACATGCTACAAAGCTTGTCCAGGAAAATTATCCAACCTGTTCTGCTTTCCATCCTCAACAAGGCAGTTGATGTCCCCTGCTGGCCTAGATGAGCTGGATGTCATAGGCCCTGTGTGGATATCTGGGCATGTTGTCCACCTCAGAAGCATTGACAACTGAGGAGGCACAGTCCAGATACACACACTCTAAGATAAGCTCATATAAATTGTGAATTTTCCTGTGGCCTGAGTTTGAGTCCAGCCATCTAGCTGAAGGACACCTCAAGAAACCTTGTTTGGGGTGACCTTACACTTGACTTATGTGTGCCAGCCAGTGCATTATCAGGTGTGCTCTGTCACCTGCACCAGCCTATGCACATACTGGTGGGTGCAGCTTTGTCAGTTCTGCATCAGCCCCATATCTCACATGCAAAGATGATGCTTTGGCCTAGCCCAGTCATCCTGCCACAGACCTAGACCTCATGCATACAGTGTTAACCATAGATTAGTTGGGGCAACCATCAGTAACTCCTACCAGTCCTGCCCACAAACTCAGTTTTTGCATGTGCTAGCCTCTGCTGCAAACTAGCAGAGCACAGCTCACATCCCACTCAGCTCTAATGCAGACCCATGGGGTTGGGGCTTAACTCAGCTCTAATGCAGACCCAGACCCGGTCCTCACATATGCTGACAGTTCCAGTTTGACTTACTCTCAGCTCTGGTTTTTATGCTTACCAGAAATAGGTACAGCCTGTCACGGGAGTGTCCACATCTCCCCTGCCAAGCGTGTTCTTAGCCCTAGATCGTTCAATTGCCAGGGGATACTGAGGTCCAGCTTGACATTGATCACACCCGGTCCTGGCATTTGCAAACCCATCTTGGCTGGCTCACATTTATTCTGGCTCTCCTGCATTCCAGTGGGTGTGGCAGCCTAGTTCAGCCTGGCCCACCCCCAGACTGGCTCACACCCAATTCCAGTTCTCATGTTCACCAATGGAAGCAGCAGCCCAACAAGGGAGTCCCACAAGTTCTTCCACCAGGCCCTCTCCCAGGCCTGGGTCTTGAATGTCCAAGTAGGTGCTGAAAAACCGTCTGAGATGGCCTGTCCCAACCCAGCTCTTGCCAGCTGGTACAGCCAAGCTTAGTCTGGCCCACCCCCTAACCCTCATGTGAACTAGCAGTTGTAATCTAACCCAGCCTGGCCTACACCCTCTCCTGGCTCCCATGCTCCCTGGAGGGAGCTGTGGACCAGCAGAGGAGTTCCCCAAGTTCCCCTTACCAGATCTCTTGCGTGTCTGCCCTCAGACCTCTCCCTAGTGTACTGGTGGGCACTGCATTTACTGGCCTTCTGCCAGCTCCAGCCCCCACGAGCATCAGGTGGGATCCTGTTAGATGAGTTCTGTTCTCCAGCTGACTCAAACCATCAGCATCCCAAATTCTCCCTGTACACTGATGTGTTTTACAGTCCCACAGAGATGAGCCCACAATTCCCCTAGAGAATCCTCACACAGATAGTTTTACTGCATTCTGGTGGGTGCTGTGACTCAGCCTGATGTGGCCCACCCCTGCTCTGACACTCATGGGGGGATATTGTAGCCAACTCAGCACATCCCCAGCCCCAGCATTTCAAAACACAAGTGGGTGGTGGGAAATGTTGTTTTGGCCCAGCCTAGGTCTGTGAGGACAGGTGCCTTGGTCTAACCTAGATACGACCTCTGGAATTCCCCATCTCATCCACTCTGTCTCAGCTCCCTCTCCTAGCGGTGATAATAGAGGTCTGGTCCATGAAGTCCTAGAAATAATTCCTCCACTGGCAATCATGCCGCAACTACCCCCACACCAGTATGTCTCCACAGACCTTCCCCATGCAAACTACAACTGGTCACCCTGCCTGGGGGCCATGAGGGTGTGTCCCAGCCTGGCATTCCCTTCTTACCTTCCCCATATATCTTAAGAGAGAGAGAGAGTGAGACAGAGAGAGAGAGACAGAGACAGAGAGAGAAAGAAAAAGAGAGAGATTAAGCCATGATGCTGGCATATACTATTATAGTTAACACAAATATGCCTCTAATTAGGCCCAGAATGCCTTCCAGCTATTGGCTGCTTTTCTCCCAGCAGTGTGACACTTTACCTAGCTCCAAGGAAACTAGGCAGTTGCTTACAGCTGGAATTAACATTTAATTTTATATAGATCTCCTAATGAATATATTTTATGACTAAATACAGAAATAAATATATAAATGAATAATGAAAGTCATTTTATCTTAATATTTGCATGTCTTATAAATACTTTGTTGTTATGAATAATGCCTTACTTTCTTATTATATTCCATTATTATGCTACAAGGTAAAATGATTGGTTTGTATCAGTTAATACAGTACCCAGTGACCTTGCATCTTTCTCATATTTTTTCTAGTAAAATGTGCATTTATTGGGTGGTATTTCTTTATAGATAATCCTAGCATGACAAATTATGATCATTTTGTGTTTGGAATTACATTACATAAGCATATCATTCATATGAAATACTGTGATGGTGTTCCAATATTTAAAAGGATCAGTATTACTGAGCTTTTTTTTTTTCTATTTTCTTGTTTTAGAACTTAAAGTAAGCCTTAATAGTTTCCTTATTAAAAAAAATTTATTGTAGGATTCTGAGACTATTTTCAGAAAGATTTAAAATGTATTTTTATTTGAATTATCTGAATTATTGCCTCCTTCATAATTGCTTAATATGATCAAATATTATTTTAGAATAAATTGTAATAATCATGTTTCCTTCTTTCAGCTTTTAGATTTGTATTATTTTAAATATAAGTCTTCTGGTTTCCTTTTTTGTTGGTGAGGATTAAATAATTTTATTTCAAACTTACTGAGATATAACTGGAATATAAAAATATAAAGATGTACCTTTAAATTATATAATATCATATATTATGTGCATATGTGTTGTTAGTTACTTACTCCAGTCAAGTTAGGAAACATACCCAAAATCTCAATAATGTATAAGTGTGCTGAAAATTCATACGATGTATTCTCTTAGAACATTTTTCAATTACAAAGTATTATTAATTATAACCTCTATCCTTTACAATTGTTCTCCAGAATGTATCATTTTTAACTGCGATTGTTTTTTTTTCTGTTTCTAATTATCATCTCCCATTTTCGTTCCAATTTTAGTATATGTGCTGCCAAAGCGAGCACCATCTCTCATTTTCAACTCTTGACTTTTGTATTTTGTGTTGTTCAATGAGTTCAAATTTTTAGTTTCCATATACAAGTGAAATCACACAGTACTTGTCTTTCTGTTTCTGGCTTATTTCACTCAGCACAGTGGTATCCAGGTTCATGTCTATTTTTGCAGATTGCAAGATTTCTTTATTTTTTAAGTTAAATAATATTCATTGTGTTTATATTATTTACATTTCCCATATCTATTAATCAGTTACTAGCAGGATTGTTTATACATACATAGGTTGTTGTGAGTGGTGTTGCCATGGTTTCCTGTAGGTGCCAATTGCAGCCCTTTGGTGTGTACTCAGAAATGAGACTGTTGGATCATACATTAATTCTATTTTTATTTTTTAAGAAATATTTTCATTTTCTCCAACAGTAGCTTTATCAATATGCAATAATAGCATTACCTATATCCTTTTGTTTTTTTTTTTCTGTCAACAAGAAGGTCTTTTATCCTTTGAGTTTTGAAATGATCATTCCAGCAAGTGTAAGATGATATGTCATGGTTCTGATTTTTCACTTCTCTGATGTTTAGTGATGTTGAGTATCTTTATATATATATATGTAAAGTATGTTTGTGACTTTGCTTTTGAGTAAGCAGTAGATATTTAATGAAGAAGGTACATTATCCAGTTGTTAAAAACAAACAAAAAAACCAGAAGTGATTTAAAGTATAATCACCTAAAGATAATCACCACATATAAATTGGCAAATATATTTTCTGAGATTATTGAGGCATCTGCATGTAGTTCTGTCTAGATCAACATAAATACCTGCCACATCTATGCACCAAGTTCTTTTGTCTTTGCAAAATAGTATCCACTTTTGAGAAATGTCTGTTTATGTTCTGTCTGTATATTAAACTATTTTTGCTGAGTTATTTAAATAAATGTACATAATCAGCCCATTTGCAACAATTTCCAATCATTGCATAGGTTGCATTTTCATTTTACTGTTTACTTTCCTTGCTCGGTAAAGGTTTTGACTTTAATGCAATCATGTTTTATAATTTTCAATTTTTGTACTGTGTTAGATGTCAGATACAAAAAAGAAAATTACCAAAATCAATTTTTTCAGGTTTTGCTTTGTTTTTCCTAATCTTCAATTATTTATTTGGAAGGCAAAGATACAGAGATAAAGAAGTGAACAGAGGGAAAATGGTGAGAGAGAAAGAAAATATCTTCTATCTCCTGGTTTACTTTCTAAATTACCAAAGAGGCCAGAGCAGGGTGGATCCGAAGCTAGGAGCCAGGAGCAGGAACTAGGCGGAGGAGCCAGGAGCCGGACCTTCTTTGTATTCGGCCACATGGATAATGGGTCCAAGCTCTTCAACCATGTTTCACTGTTTTTTCAGGCACATTATCAGGGAGCTGGATTTGAAGTGGAGCAACTGGTACTGAAAATGGCACCCATATGGGATAGTGTACTATCCCACAATATTAGTTTTTAGTTTCGGGCATTATGTTAAGTCTGTGTTCTTTCTTGAATAGGTATTTGTTGTACGGTGTAAGATAAGGAACAATTTTATTTTTTTCTGGATACGCAGTTTTATCAAAATTGTTTATTGGAGAAAAAAATCCTTATTGTGTATTATTGGCCAAACTTATTCTTATCATTGCTTCTCTTTATGCATGCATGTTTGTTCTGGTTGCATTCATAATTTATTTTCATCTTTGCTTTTAGTACTTGACTATAACTTTTCTGTACATTTTTCTATATTTTTCTCACTTGAAGGACATAGTTTCTTAGATCTGTACATGATACATGTAATGATTTCCTTGCCTTGCCTGTCTAGGAAGGACATTTCCTTTCCTTTTCTTTTTATTTTTTCTCCAATTCTTGTTCTGCTGAGATTCACATTCTATTAACACATTATGACACAGAGTTTCTTTTTATCATTGAAACCGGTTGAAAACAACTGCTTATATCTCTAGGTAAAACACGTGTACCTGATTAGTTTATTTATATGGGCTGATACTATTTTTATTTATATTATAGATCAAATATCTTTCTTTCACATGTCTAAAAATTTTATTGTAAACTGCATATACTGTTGTTGATGTGCTACAGGGGATCTGTGTAATGTCCTCTTCTTTAAAGGTTACTAATACTCATTCTGGAAGGTACTTAACTTGCTTTTAGAGCCCTTTGCTTCTTTTAGGACTGTTGGTTTTTCCCTGATCTACCTCTGTAAGTTAGTCCTAAATCATAGACCTTATTCAAGATTATTACACTTTCTTTTTTAAAAAGATTTATTTACTTTTATTGGAAAGTCAGATGTACAGAGAGAAGGAGAGGAAGATCTTCCATCCAGTGATCTACTCCCCAAGTGACAACAATGGCCAGAGCTGAGCCAATCTGAAGCCTTGGGCCAGGAGCTTCTGGGTCTCCCACATGGGTGCAGGGTCCCAAGTCTTTGGGCTATCCTTGGCTGCTTTCCCAGGACACAAGCAGAGAGCTAGATGGGAAGCAAGGCTGCTGGGATTAGAACCAGTGATCATATGGGATCCCTGAGCATTCAATACGAGAGGACTTTAGCATCTAGGCAACTGTGCCAGGCCCAAGTTTATTACACTTTCATTGTAATAATCTTTCTATGGTCTCAACTAAAATCGAAAATGTATTCAGGGAGTATTCTGTCTGGAACAGAAGTACAAAACAAACGTGTGCCCTCCTTTGATTGCCAAATATCTATTTTGGTTCTCACTCCCATTTTAGTCATCCTCTCTGAGGCTTTGTGGACTTCTCAGACAGTACAGGTGTATTCCCTCTCTCAACCAAAGACTTGAAGCAAATTCCCATTCAGATACATTGGAACAGCTTTTCTGAATAGTTCCCAATTTTGTAACAACATGCCTCAGAAATTGCAGCTGTTTTAGCAGATTGAATTCTGACCTCTGCCTCTTGGTTCACTTAGGTGGCTATAAAGCAAGATGGCTCCGGATGCTAAGAATCCCAGTGATACTTCTAAGGGCTTGTTTTTGGTTCCTAGAACCTTATTTTCATGATTTGCCCTTACATATTGGAAAAATGGAGGAGAATTTTTTAGACTTGTTTTATAAGGGCATGACTTCCAAAATTCCAACCTCCTGATACCATCAGGTTGATGTTTACATTTCCACATATGAAATCTTTGGGAGAATGAATATGAAGACCATTGCAGCCTATTTAAGAGTTTTAAAACTGCTTTACATTGGATCTACTTCCTTGCCATGCAGCATGAACATGTTCCTATATAGAGATCTAGGACTTACTCCATATGTTCTCCTTTTCTTAACAATCATGGTAATATCTGTTACAGTTGGTTTGAAAACTGTGTTTCAGTGTTGCATGTCTTAGAGACTGTTATGTTTAGTGAAATCAGTCAATCTAAAAGTTTGTGTTTTTCTCTTATTTGTTTCAAATCCATGTCTATATTCATGAGGAGCAGTGATTTTCTATTTACCATGCATTGAATGATTTACTTACTTGAGGATACCATTTCTGATAATAAAGTTAATTGAAACTATGTAATTAAAAATGTGTAAAAAAATAAAGAAGAATCGGGGTTGACAGAGGAGCCTTTTGATTTATTTAATAGATTATTTTCATATTGCTTTAGTTAAACAATTGTCATGCATATGTTTTCTAACAAATGTACCTATGAACACATTTTCATTTGTTTCATAGATATTTTTTAACATCAGTGATGATTATTGAGTCCAGGGGTTCTGTTTTCCTTTGGTTTCCCTTCTAATGAGGTCTGCAAGTGGGCTGGGCTGTGGGAAATGCTGTGTGAATTTTGATTTGACCTAATAGTATAGGCTGATTCTCACAGGTCAGCACTCCCTCTGGCTGTTGCACAAAATTTGTTAGCTCTTTGAGTGCCCTCTAGATTTCCAAGAACAGCAATTATATACTTGCCCATGGTGGACTTCAGGTGCAAGGTACATGTACCAAGATTTCCAACTTTCTTTGGGCACACAATGAGACATGATAGGTTCCTAGACTGTTCATAGGAAAGAGCTCTTTCCAAAGAAATGTCTTCAGAACAAGAGAGCTGACATATAGCTCACCTTCTTCGCTCTTAACTGTTATCAATCAGCAAAGAACTTCCTTGTGCTCTCACCCCTGCATGCCTTTCTGCGCCTGTACCTTTATGCACACAACTTGATTTTTCTTTTTTTAAGTATGGAGAATAAGTTGTGCTTGTGGCTAAGGTCAACACTTTTTTAAAGAATCACATTTCTCCTGTCTGCTCTAGGACATTTCCAGTAGCTGTTGCTTTTCTTGCTTTCATCAATATTCTATTTTTTCCTATAGCATTATTATTGACTTAATAATATACTATTTTTTTCTTTCTTCATTTCTTAACAAAGCTCCTAACCACATTCTCTACAGAGAATGTCTCTAATTCCTCTAGTATATCTCTGTATTAAGTATACACTGGCCAGTCTATGTTCCTAATGTTAAATCAAGAATGTCCTTGTCAAAATACCATGTGCTATGCACCCAGCTAAAGCTACTGCATTTTACTTCCACATTCACTTTTAGTGTATAAATTGTCAGTTTTTAATACATCTTACTCCGATTTGAATATCGTCTGTCTCCTCTGCAACTCAAGGCTCCATTGTGGCAGTTCTTGGAGGGCAGAACCTTTTTAAAATAGATTAGGTCATTAAAAACAGTCGTTACCTGCATTAAGTGGAAACTCAGTGCTGTTTTTATTTGAATTTCCCTTATTGCCAGAGAGCTTAAACATCTTCTCATGTGTCTGTTATCCATTTGAATTTATTTCTTTCTCTGCCCTTTCCCCGTGCCCATTTATTGACTGGTTTGTTTGTTTTGACATTTTTGTTGTTCTGGAGTTCTTTGTATATTCTGGAAAAGAAGCCCTTTATCTCTTGCGTAGTGTGCAAAGGTCTGCTCCCATTGTGTTGGTTGCCTTTTTACTTTGTGGGTTGGTGCTATGCATTTGAAGAAATAAATATGTTGCTTAAAAAAAATTGGTCATTACCTTTCTCGAGGGAGTGGATTCTTTCCAGCGGAAATGGATTGTTACAATGTGATGCATTCTCTCATCTTTTGGCTTTCTGCACATGTTCACGTCTACATTTACTTTTGTGCCATGTGATGATACAACATGCATTACTTACCAGAAAATCAGCAAATGCCATAATGCTACACTTTCCAGTCTCCAGACAAATTTCTTTGCTTTTCACTGCTCCTGATATCTCTCTTTCTCTCTCTCACATACACACACATGACATACACACACGTTACATTGCACTCATACTCTTGCATTATACCAATGGAAAATGGATTAAGATACCATTGTTTATTTCCATTTTCTTCAGTTAATATCTTTCATATCACAGTTCTGATCCCCATCAAACAGGGTGACTTCTGTTTCTGTCTCTTTTCTTGATTTCCTTTCATGTTTCTGACCTCTTATTGCACAACTCCCTAGGGCATACACTTCAGGATATGCACAAAAGGATTATTTTGTTTTCTGCTTCCAGACTTTGGCTGTTCATTCATCTTCAGAACTAATGATATCTGAAATCACTGACCTCCTAGTTTGTAGTGCCAACTAATACTTTTCTGCTGAATTTCAAATTTTGGTGTCCTTAGCCTCATCTAAAATTGTACGTTGAAGTTCAAGAGGCATTGTAAACTTAAGTTTCTAATGGAAATTCTCCCCAAATATCTCCACGTACCCTGTCCGCATCCCGGCATCTCCATGTTCCCAGATCCTAAGTGAAAACCAAACCAAATAAGCTTTGCATCTCTCTATGTGAAATTGAATTACAAAGCAAATGTAGTTGCTTTTGTATTCAATCTATGTTAAAGATATTAACGTCCCCATAGCTACAAGCCTGTTCAAGGCTACCATCACCTTGTTGTTTGATTGTTCAAATAGTCTTTAGTCAAGTCTCCCAAATTCTATCTTTTCTTTTTTGTGGCATCCATTTCAACTCAGAAGTTATAATGATGCTAAAATGCAAACCGGTTAATATTTCCTCCTAGCTTAAAGTCCTGCAATGGCTTCCAATCCTGTGGAGAGTGAGAATCAAAGTCTAGCACAGCCCTTGAGGTCCCTCATGGTGTGTGCCTACCTTTGTGATCGCTGGGTTTTCAGTGTCTTCATTCATGCTCATTCTCTCACAGTAACATTTATATTCTTATTATTTCTAATATAAAGCATGTTTTCACAGCCTTTTCACATGCTCCTCCCTTTTGTTTAAAATCTCCTATTTAAGCCAGCCTAATAACTCAAATACTGTATACCCTTATTCTCACAGTACTTTAGCGTAGCATTCTTTAGCTATTTTGTTTAAAATCAACACCTCCACATCTTACCATTCCCTGTGTTTTTATTTGCTCTTCATTATCACCATTTTTTCACATGACTTGCTAATTGCTTTTATTTCTATAGTTCAACTGACTGGTCTGGAATATAATATCCATGGATTTTTTTTTTTCTCTGTTGTTCACTGACTTTCCCCAAGTATCAAGCACAGTGTCTGGCACACTGAAGTCTTTCAATGAATATTTTATGGGTAATCCTGTTACAATCAAACCAGCCTTCCAGCTGCTGCAAAACACTGCCTGCTCTCAGCGATTATGGCCCAGGCAGTGATGTACACATGCTGGAATCGAGGAGTAGAGAATAACAGTGTAAAAGCTCTTCCATGACAGTCCCAATCTGCAGCACCTGGTGTTCACCTGCTCCTGGGCTGCCATTGCATCCCCACTCTTGAATCCAACAGCCTTCTGGATCTCCAGGTTTTGCTTACTATTTTTAGTCATGTTTTCAGTTCTTCTGAGCATTCTTTGCCTCTGAGGTATTTTCAGAGTTAGATTTCTGGCATGGAATTATCCGCCTTTTCAGAAACTGTAGTCATTTGCATATTTCAACAATGTAGGTGTTTTTCCCCTAAAGTTCTGGTCTAGAATAGGTTGGGATTTATAGGTTTGTTCATATTGATAGTTTTCTCCACTATAAACTCATTCTTTGATGATTATCCCTCTCCATCAACAACATTTTGGGGAAGAAGCAATTGTTTATAAGCCCACTTAAAGAGCAGTGACTTAACACAGCCACACACCTTGAGACTTGAGTATCTATATACATCATTTGGCATTCTCACCCAGGAGACAATCTTCTTTATTTTGCACAAATGGAGGTTCAATTTTGTGATGAGCTTGCATATGAATTTACATATATTTATCAAGTCATCACAATTATTGATTTGTACATTTCGAACCATATTTGCAATCCTGAAATAAATCTCACTGGATCGTGGTGAGTTACACTTCAATATGCTCTGAACTTTAGTTTACTAGTGTCATGTTGAGGAGTTTTATACCTTTGTTCATCAGGGATACTGGATTGCAATTTTCTTATAATGATTTTGCCTGCCTTTTATAACACAAGGATCTAACACCATAACATGAATTTGGCTTCAACCTCCTAGAATAACTTGAGAAAAATTATTATTTGTTCTTTTAAAATGTCTGGTAGTATTCAATAGTGGCAGCATCAGATTGTGGACATTTTTGGATGAGAAACTTTTACTGATAATTTCGTCTTTGTACTCCATATCAATCTGGTAAAATATTGTCATTATTCATGATTAATGATGTGTAAGGGGTATGTGTCTTTGAAGTTAATTATTTCTTGTATGTTATTCAATTTTTTTGGTCTATAATTGCTAACAGCAGTTTGTTCTGTTCATTCATATTTCTGTTGGATCTGTTACAATATTTTTTATCTTTATTGCATAATTTCATTAGTTGAGATTTGTTTCTTAGTCTAGCTAAAATTATTGATTTTATATATCTTTTCAAAAAGGCAATTGTTTGATTTTTACTTTTTCTAATCTATTTTACCTGTAGCCTATATTATTTTTTCCTGTTAAGTTATACTCACTTTGCTCTAGTGTTTCTAGTTTCTTGTGATATAACCTCAGTTTCTTTGAGATCTTTCTTCTTCATGTTGGCAGTCACTCCTGTAATCTTCCCCTTCAGGACTGCTTTTATTGCAGTCCATATGTTTGGTATGTTGTGAATATCTTTTCCTTTGTATGAATATATTTTATTTATTTAATAGATTACTTTAACTACCCTAAATGTCTTTTCTATCTTCATATCAATCAAATAAGTAATTATATCACATTATTAAAGCATTAGAATATTTTGAGTATGAATTTGAGTCTTTATTTAACAACATGTTTCATATTTTAATTTCCTTTTATATTGCAAATTTTTTTTTTCTGAATAAAGGGCTGTGTTTAGAATTTCTAGTAACATGAGTCTAATGGTGGTGAATTCCCTGAGCTTCTGTTTTTGGGTAAGTCTTTATCTACTATCATTTCCAAAGGATAGTTTTACTTTTAAAATTATTCTTGGTGGACAGAAATTTACTCTTCAACATTTTCAACATATCATCCTGATCATTCCTATTTTTTTTCTAACGAAGTTTCAGATAGACATATTGAAATTTCCTTATATGTTTTCTACTCATTTTATTTTGCTGCTTTTGCAGTTCTCTTTGTCTACAATTTTTGACAGCTTGGTTATAACAAATCATAGTCTAAGTTCATTTAGAGTGAATCTAAATGAAACCCATAGGCCCAGGTGATGAGCCTACATAAACTGAGTGTGGACAAAGAGTTATTTAAAGATTTGGACAACATTTTTAGGAGATTGTGGACACAAATTAAAATATGAAGTCGCGGGATGGAGCTGTTAAAGAGTGAAATGTACATCATCAGTTGAATAAAGTGTAATCTAATGGATATTCCTCCCAGTCAGCTGTATACCTCAGAGATGGTTCGCTTCAGTAAACTGGCTATTTTGGGGGCCATTTCCACAAAGGCAGGCTGATTGTATAAAAGCGTCTAGACTAGTATGAAGTAGGAACTGTAAGGTAGGAGCTGAGAGACACATGAAAAATGTCAGTCAAGGGCAGGAGCTTTGATAGAGCAGATTATGCTGCTTCCTGGGATGTGCAGTTCTATGCAATAATGCATGGAATTGAGTCCCACCATGGCTTCTGATCATGTTTCCTACTAATGTGCCTTGGAGGCAGCAGGCAATGGCCCAGAGCCTTAGATCCAGGCCATGCACTTGGGACACTCAGGTGGAGTTCCTTGCTACTGACTTTCTCATAGATTGCCTATGATGAGCATTTGGAGAGTAAACCAATAAGTGGATGATCTTGCTCTTACTGTCATTTTTACTTTTCAAATAAATAAGTTAGATAAATATTCTAAAATAAAAAAGTCACTCAGAAAATTACTTACCTGAAGAAATAATTCACTGTTCGAGTTAATGACCAGTATTCTGAAGAATATCTAGTGAGCTCCTTACCTGCCCTCCTTCAAAAAGATATTGGCACATATTGCAATATGGATCCCTTAATCTTGGATATATAAATGCACCTGCCAAGGCAAGACTTAGCTATTTTCCTCTAGTTCCACTACTCTAGCCAAATTCTTGGGGAGTCTGTTAGGTATCTATTTTGGTGTAACCAGTAATTCAAAAACTCAGCTTCTTAAATACAAGGAACATTTTCTTTTTTTAATTTCAGTCTTTGTAGGCTGGAACCTAGTGAATGTGCTAGCTAGGTAGTTTTGGCCCAAAAGCTTTCATGAGGTTGCCATCAATGTGTTGGCTGGAGAGTTGCCACCTAAAGACCTCCTAGAGGCACAAAAACAACTGTTAGTAAGAAATCTTATTTTCTTGTTGGTTATCCAAGATCATTAGGAAGGATGGGGGATAGATTTGAATCAGATATCAGGCTAAAGTTAGTCAGTTACATAAAATATAGATTAAGAGTCTCACCTTGCTTTGGACTATTCTGGCTTATACCTTGTGGAATCCATTCTGATTTAATACTTTCTCTGTTTAATTTTGAACATGTTATTAATAGCTGCTTTAAAATATGCCAGGTTGCTTTGTCAAAACTGAAATTTCTGTTACCATTTTTTGATTTGATTTCATCTAGTGGTGTATATGATTCTTGTATATTGAACAGTGGTAATTCACCTGTCTTTTTCTTCATTTATAAAGACAGTCGAGATGGTTTGAGAGAAAATATGGTGTTTGAGGCAAGGTACTTGGAATAACTGTTTGTTTCAGATGGCAATGGGGAAAGAATTGCTTCACTACCTCACTGTGAGTCAGTTGTGCTATGATCTGTGTCAAGAAGGGCAGGGTCACAGTGTGTCAGGGGTGGGACGGAACATGGTAAGTTATCAGTTTTCTCAAAAGAATGTATATGGGAAATTGGGGTTGAGAAGCAATGCTGTATAGTTCATAAACAAGAATTAAAATGTCTTTTCTGTGGTGCTTCCTCTAATAAGGGATAGATAGAAAAATATTTATTTGCACTTCATTATTGTTAAAACTTTTGCCATATCTTTCCATAGCAATGTACTCAAAAAACAAAAAAGTGGCTGTATGTTTCGTGCAAAAAATAAGAAGTTAGGGCTGGTCTAGACCAAAGGGAAAACTAGGAATTCAATATCGGCTTTACAGATGGATCACATGGATCAAACTACTTAAACTGTCATTTACTGCCTCACAAGATGCACGTCATCCAGAAACTGGAATCAGGAACAGAACTAGCACTGGAATCCATGAACTCTACTATTGGATGCAGGCATTCTAAGAGGCATCTTAAATATTGTGTCTCCCTTGCTTCAGTTTTCTTCTTTTTATTAAACTTAGTTTTAAAAATAAGTATTAATATAGAGAATAGAGTTTCTGTATTTTGTAAATGAAAATTTCCTAATGGTTTCTTTTAGAGTTAATTTGCCATCCACATTTAAAATGGGATTTGGAAATCAAAGATCTACACATGCCATACACAATGTTCAGCTTGCATAGTTTGACAATCACTTGAAGTGCTTACAAAAGTGGGAGGTGAAAATTGTAAATGGAAATAAGTAAAGGAAACATTGCAGTAGCCTGGAAATCTGGTTTCATTTATACCTGCTTCGCTTGACTCCAGACAGATTTGGCCAATTACAGGAGCAAAGGTCTAAAAGGTTTTTGACTTTCCATAGGCCTGATTGATTCTGCAAATGTGCCAATCCCCCGTCCTCCCTGATTACTTGATTGGAAGTACCAGATGCTCAGAAGAGCTAGGCAAATAGGCGCTTGTTAGTTGGATTGGCATCAGGTAAAGGGGACTTTGACATATCTCTTGATTGTTCCTTATATGTGTGAGGAAGAGTTGAAAGCCATTTTCTATTATTTTCTGAATTGGCAATGTTCTATTTTCAGATTGTGATTCTTTGTTAAAGGAATTTATGCTGCATTTTATGTAATCTTTAATCAGTAAATCGGAAGAATCCATGTGACAAATATTTGAGTGTTTACAGTTTGAAAATTACTGTAAAATGACTGTCTCATAATTGTAATTCCATTCAGTGCAAATAAATCATTTACAATATCTAATCACAGAATGGGCATACTTATATGTTTACATCACGAATATTGTTAAATAAATGTCCAGATGATACTGCCTTGTCAAATAATCATGAGGCTTCTTTTACTATTTTGGTGTTATGAAATGATTTTGATTTTGTCTACATTTAATATCAGTGGAATCTGAAGTATATAGTCATGGCTCTTAGAATTGATAAGGTTTTCACAGATAACTTTTGCCTCCCTAGACATTGTATATACAACTCTCATAGATTTTAAAATGTCTCAAGTTGTCAGATTCACCACACTTTGAATTTAAATCTTATGAATATATTCCAATTTTTAAGAAGGGCCCCCAGATTTTTCATTTTAATCGTAGTTTTGCTTTCATAAGAATCTATACTAATATTCCATGACTTGTAGAATTCTTTATCAATTTACTAACCCAGAAGTTTGGAGTGCAGCTTCATGTAAAACAAAATCAGTGTTATCATACAACTTCCACTGTGTGTGTGTGTGTGTGTGTGTGTGTGTGTGTGTGCGCAAAGGAAATATTCTAATTTCTGGCATTTTGAAATAATGCACTAATTTGGAATAATAAATTTACTCTCTTAATAATGTAATCCAATATCTGATGTTTCAAAAGAGACAGATTACTGAAATCATATCCTTTTTTAAAGATTTATTTAATTATTTCAATAGAGCTACACACACACACATACATACTCTAACACACATAGAGTGGTAGAGGAAGTTCCATCCACTGGTTCACTATCTAGATGGCAATAATGGCCAGGGTTGGGCCAGGATGAAGCCCGGAGACCAGAGCTTCTTCCCAGTCTCCCATGTGTCTGGCAATAGCCAAAACTCTTGGCTGATTTTCCACTGTTTTTCCCAGGCCATTAGCAGGGAACTGCTTCAGAAACAAAGCAGATAGAACAAAAACCAGCACCCGTACAGG
Organism: Ochotona curzoniae; assembly: GCF_017591425.1. Classification (NCBI taxonomy): domain Eukaryota; kingdom Metazoa; phylum Chordata; class Mammalia; order Lagomorpha; family Ochotonidae; genus Ochotona; species Ochotona curzoniae. Next base: position 5,173,287 of record NW_024467087.1, read on the forward strand.
ATTCTGGTATCACAGCCCATGATTATATCATCTGTAAAATCACCCTGCATTATCCACAATGCGGGCCTCCAAATAATCTTTCTTCATTACAAAAATTCTTACTTACTGAAAGAATTCCTCCCCTCTCCAAATAGAGGAAAATAATGTTAAACTGTTTTATTTTATTTTATTTTATTTTATTTTATTTTATTTTATTTTATTTTATTTTTTGGCCAATTAAAAACATTTACTACAGATTACTCTAAGAAACACAAGGTGACATTTTACAGATTACCTGCTTTGATGTGCTGCAAGAACAAAACCTGAGAACAGATCAAGTGGTGGTATTAACCTTTGATTTGCAAAAGATCACACTCGCTTTATAAGAAATATGAATCAGAAGAGGTAAGATGGAAGGCAGATTTTAATTAGGAAAGGATAGTTTTCCTAATATTTATTTATTTATGAATTCATTTATTATTCTCAAGTATTTTCACTCTTTCTTGCCATTGAAAGTCTAAAATAGAATAACTTAGATTTATGAAATTTTTGTCATTTCTCAAATATATTTTCAGAAGAAATGAGTGAAAACACTTGGTTCTGCATTTCCACTGGTGAGGAGGCCAGTCCTGCAGTATTTTACCACCATTTATTTCCTACACTTATTACTTCCTGGCCTTTTGGCTGAGATGTGTGCATTTCCTTCAGGTGTGCTAATTTTCACTAATTTATTAATCATTGGAAAAACATGAGATATAACTTGAAAGTCCTCTATTTAGTTAATTCTCAACAATACTAGCTAATCCTTAATGTTTAACTTAACTTCAAGAAAAGTACCTAATCAGATGACTAATCTTACTGTAATTTTTGTTATGTTAAAAAAAATGAAAATGTTACATTTTTCTTTTTCTACCTCAGTTGAAGTGTCCCTCACTTATTTAATTGCTGAAGTCAGAAGTGCAGGATCACATCTTTCTCACACTGAACATCTATCCAACCAGTAGTAACCAAGTTCCTTGGTTTCTAACCATTTAATTTGTATCCAAATTTTTCAGCCATCGTTTTCCTGTTACCACCTGTGTGATAAAGTAAAATACTGCAACAGTGCCTTTCTGCACAATGCTCTTCAAGGCCTACTTCTCTGACCTTATCTCTACAACTCACTCCCCGAAGCACATTCTGCCAGGAGTCCAGAGCAGGAACAGGCAAATGAGATTATCAAAGCAATATCGGAAGGCAATTTGGGAAAAGGTGGAGGTGAAAATGGAGACAAGTGTTTCTTAACCCTTCTGGTAATAGAAATTTATGAAATGTCAAACATAGTTTCCACTATATTGTGAAGATTAACTGGCATAGCATATAAAAGGTCCAGCCCAGCACCTGGAACATAATAGGCATTCACAAGTGCTAGCATCTACTGCTGTTGTTACAAAGATCTACTTGGTAGTCGTTCAGGCATGGTGTGTTTTTTTAAGCTAATTAGTGAATAACTCACATTATTTTTCTCTCCATTTTCCATACTCTAACTGTAATTTTCCTAGAAAATTCAATGTACAACAATCATTGACCATTTATAAAGAGCTAAATTTTGAAATAAGATGTCTGAAGAAGAAATGGGTTTTAGTAAAGGTGGGCTAACCTACCATACTCTTTTAGGGATAATAAAGAAAAAATAAAGATTACAAGCATTAGATGAGTATATTGTCTGCGCCAGGGCTGTTACTACACAAACTGATATAAACGGTTTACCTTTCAGCATACTATACACTCTGATGTCAGATATTGCTGATGCTAAGTCATATAGAAAGCATCAGAATGGAAACTGAAAATGCTAGATCTTTATAAGAACTCTACCTTAGCCTTGGAAATAATGCCACTGAAAAGATAATAATGAAACGATCACTACAGTGATTATGCAAATATTTTGTTTATAAACTAAATTTTGCATTTACCACATTACTTTTCCATTTGTTTCTTAAGTACTCTTTGATAGAACTCAGATTTTGAATCACCATGATAACCTTTAAAATAGAGTAGCTTATGATTCCTTATGAAGGACTACACGATTGTAGTAAAACGGGGAAAATCTGTAGGGGAGTGGGATTTTGGGGGGAATCCCAGTCTAAATGGAAAAATAATTAATTAATTGATTAATCAGTTTTTATTTGTTTTTTTAGATTTATTTTTATTATTTTTTCATTGGAAAGGTGGATATACAGAGAGGAGAGACAGAGAGGAAGATCTTCCGTCCGATGATTCACTCCCCAAGTGAGCTCAACGGCCAATGCTATGCCAATCCGAAGCCAGGAGCCTCTTCCGGGTCTCCCACACGGGTGCAGGGCCCCAAAGCTTTGGGCCGTCCTCGACTGCTTTCCGGGTCACAGGCAGGGAGCTGGATGGGAAGCGGGGCTGCTGGGATAGAACCGGCGCCGATATGGGATCCCAGGTGTGCAAGGCGAGGACCTTAACCACTTGTGCCACCGCACTGGGCCCAATTAATGAATTAAAATAAATAAATACAGACCCCCAAAAAGAATAGCTTTAAACATAAATAAATAATTCAGTCTCTTCAGTTAAGAACTTTACGATCAAGTGAGGAAGGTAGGCATATAAAGAAAACTCAGGAATATAGAGCACGCGTTCAACAAGTGACAAAGGCATAATATGACCCAAGAATGCCTTGTTTCAAGATACTTTCAACAGAAATAAAAAAAAAAAACAAGAAGCAAACAAACATTCTCAACGATGAAATGCTGAATGAGTTATTGAATAAATGAATGTAGAAACATCTCTTGAAGGGACTCACTCGATCAGTCATTAATAATTGTTTACTCTATCAAAATTTATACTAGGTGTAAGAGAATAAAATGTATTCTACAATTGTAGGATTACAGAGACGTGAAAGGAATATATTTTGATAGTCACTTCAAAAGAGCAGCTACTAAGTCAGGTGCCTGTGACTACATGAATATTAAGGAGTTAGAGATGTACTACAGATTTAAATCTGATTCAAAATGATTAATGTTGATGAAATGGCCATGGGTACCTGGGAGAGGTCCAGTTACATCAAGACAACTGGGGCAGAATCATTGCAGCTGCGTTCGATATTATATGATAAAGTGTGTGTGAAGAAGGCAACTTACAAATAAATTTGGGACAAAGTGAATGGCAATAGGCATTGGGATCCGAATGGCATGTGAATATTTATCCGAATTTACTTGCTGAGGCACTGTATGTTAATCTAGCTTCTGTAAGCTCTCACGAAGCACAGCAGCTCCCTTACTACTAAAGCACAAAGTACATTGGCAGGAAATTATGGATTTCTGCCTTTACAGTCTTTTGGTCTAGTAAGGCATGAAAAACAAACAAATAAACAAAACAACAACAGCAAAAGAAACAAACAAAAAACTATTGTTTAACGGCAAATGCTATGGAAAAAACACAGATAATTTCAAGCAAAAAACCAAACATATTTTGTCAAGTAAGTGGAAATAAGGCTGATCCAGGTAGAGGAACTAATGAAAAGGCCAAAGCCTTGGGTTCTGTGAGTTGTCAGAGAGAAATAGTTAATGGTTTGTCCATCTTGTCCTCTAGTTTGCTGACTGAAAGTTTCTTTGATATCTCTCAAGTAAGATATTTACAGCCATGTGAAAACATTTTAAAAGGGAATTTCATATAGGTCAATTTACCAGAGTAAATGAAGAAGAACTAAATTAGGTAGGAGGTTGAGGGTTAAAAATATGGTGTGCTAATGCAGATTAGAGATTAGAATTAGATCATGTCCTGTTGGGGTTCTTAAAGAATCGCCTAAGTTCCCTAACTGAAACTACTATGACTATAGAATGAAAATGTAATTTCATAATGGATAGATTCAAACAGCTATGCTCATACTAGTCAGTGATCTCCCAAAAACATTGTGGGGATGTATTTCAGAGGTTCTAGTTCTTTGAAAATTAAATAAGATTAAATAGGTTCATGTAAATATTATACTATTCAATTAATAAAGCAAGCTTGATCCAAACTCACTCTTTAGCAGCACATGGATTGTTGATTAATGACATTTTATATTTGATGTGAAAACCTGTGTAGACTGGAATTATGTATGTTTCCTGATCTCGGAAGGTCAGCAAAAGAGAAGCAGTGCATTTCAAATCTGAAGTAAGAGAGTTGGGGTGGGCTGAGCTACAAGTTGAGTGGCATAGAGTATCAGATGAGAAATGCAATGCAGCGGGCTGAGAGTTTGTGATTGGAACTCAAAAGAGAGTTTCTGCTGATTGTTTTGAAAATAAATTATACCTTACAACTATTATTAATGTAGCCGTACTTTTCCCAAAATCATTGTTCTGGAATTGTCATGAGAATGAATAATGATGCTTTATGAGCTCTTACTGTTTAGGACTCGGTTACGCCTACCACTCCATGACCTAGACTTGATAATCATGTTGGGTCAATGAATATCTTCTCTTGAAATGCACTGTGTGATTTCACTATTGATCTGTTAGGTGAACAATATAAAGTATGAAATCTCCCTTCTAAACTTACTCAGTCCTTAAATAAGTCAATGAAATCAGCAAAATGGAGAGGTATTCCTCTTTCATACGTAACTGTCTTTTCTCAAGTGCATGGTAAGAGCCAAGAATCACACTCAGACTTCATCATAAATTATGTTTTGTAATTATCACAGGATTTAGTGAAAATTTTATTTAATTTTCCTCTTTTATCAATGATAAAAATGAAAAAGGAGAACTGTGTTAAAGTAAAATTAAATTTTAAATTTAAATAAAAGGTAAAAATATTTTTTCTATTCCATATATTTATTGAGATACCATTAATGCTAACAAACAGAAGGCAAAATATAAAATTATGGTGTATCAGTCTCTCAAGGTGATAGCTCTGGGAACACTCATGTGGAATATGGACAGACTTCTCCTTTACCTACCCTGGAGGCATAACTGGAGCAAGGAACTGTTTCTTAAATGCATGAAAGTTCTTTAGAACCTTACTATGCATATTGTTTATCACCTACTTTCTCCATTAGGTAATCTGGCCACATGTTAATACCAACATGTATATGTTTGCCAAATTACCTTTTATAGCTTCATAAATGTTATTGACTGGACACATTATGATGCGTAAACTATAATTTAAACAGCCCTTTCATGAGAAAACAAGTTTTGCATTATTATGTGAACGTATTGTTTACTGTTCATCTGCTGCAATAAAGAGTGGATACGTGATTCTTTAAGCTTTACAAAAAATTTATGTGTTCATTTGAAACACAGAGCTACAGGTAGAGATTATGCCCAATGATTTATTTGTGAAATAGCCACACTTTCCAGGGCTGCTCCAGGCTGAAGCCAGGAGCCTGGGATTCCATCTGGTTTTATATATGGCTACGGAGGCTCAAGGTGTGAGGCCATCCTCTGCTACTTCCCCAGATACATTAGCAGAGTTGGATCAGAAGAGAAGTAGCCAGGACTTTGAGTGGTACCAATATTAGTTGCCCCATATCAGGTGTGTCTTAACCTGCTATGTCCCAGTGCTGCGAGTCTCTGCTGTCAGAAGCAAACTTTCAAGTCAAAAGACATGAGTGATTGTGAAGCTCTGCAGGCATATTGCTATATTACTTTACTGATTTATGCTGTTGCCAAAGAAGTAACAGATGGTCAACTTCCTGATCGCCACTACAACGTACACCATTATTTTCCTATTGTCACATAATAAATGGCCAAACATATCACAGATTAGAACAATTTATACTTATTTTCTCAACAGTTTCTGTTATTGAAGTCTTGGCATTGTTAACTATGTTCTCTGTCTCATGGTCTCATCATATTCTAATCAAGATACCAACTGAGATGCATTCTTACTACTGTACATTTAAAAAAATTCATTTCTAAGCTTGTTCTTGAGTCTCTCTTATTCCTGCACATAGACCACTCTGCATATGCAGTCCATAGCATGAAAACTTATTATTTTTTTCAAGGCCAAAAGGAATATAAGATAGGACTAGTGATCAAGAGGCTTATGTAAAAATATATAATCACGAAGTGGCATTTTATCACCTTTGCTAAAATTTGTTGGTTGGAAGAATGCTACATGCCAAACCCAAATCCTAGAAGATCTTGAATAAGAAGACAGGAGTCATCAATTTAAAAGTTACAACCAGCACTAGCTGTCATCATTTTTAGACTTTATGCAAATTTAGCATATCTTAAAATTGCTTCAATTTACGCTTTAATTTTCACATATATTTCCTTGAAAAATGCATTTTAACCAAGAAACATGGTCAACAATATTAAATGTCACTTACAAAAATGAAAATAAGTAACATAGAATGTTCACAGCTCTAAATGAAATTTACATAAATTACCTACATCTCCTTGAGTACTGAATTTCAAATTAATCAAACATGAAAATAATTCCAAGATAAAGAGTTTTGTGTTTATGAGACAGTTCTCTCAAGCTAGAATTTTAATATTGGCTCTGTGATTTACACGTTGTGAAATGGCTCAGTTATTGATGCATCTGAGTCTTAGTACTCCTATCTGAAATATATGGATTCTAGTAATACATTCTTAAGCTCACCGTGAACTTGTAATTTTCTAAGACTTTCTAAATGGTTTAACATAAATTAACCCACATAATAGTCACGGTGACTTATGAAACAGATACTTCACATGTATTACTTAAGAGTAAGATGAAGATTAAATCCTAATGATGAAATGAGTTAAATAACTGTCACAGAGCAATATTGGTGAATAGTGAACAGTCAGTAAATGGTAGTTATTATGATTATATTGATATGCATAGTGCTATATTAATGTTCAGTGTTTAGGATAATGCAAAACATACAATACAACATTTAATTTCAGCACAGATTATAGAAAGATAAATATCTAGACAAGGAAAAACTTAGATAAAAATTACAGCTATTTTGTCAGGGTACCTGTAATAATTTAAGTGGCATATATCGTGACTAAGTTCATAGCAACTTCTGGAGAAGACAAGCCCAAGTCATTCTAACAAATGGATTGAAATTGATTCTAGAATTGAGATGGCGGATGTCAATGACCAAGGAAAAGGTCATTGTAAATGACCTAAATCTGTAATTTAACAATGAATTAAATAACATAGGTAAGGCATAGAGGCAAATATTGAAACTACACAGGAAAACACACACAGACTGCAGTGGTCCTTAATAAATTATAATAAATCTTAAGACATCTATTTAGGCATTTCTTTCTTTTTCTAACTTCTCTGTTTTTCATGATGGGCTCAGGGATTTCCCCTTTCACCATTTCTCACCCTCTTCCTCCCACTGCTTCCCCCTATATTGTGACAATAGTTTGGTCCCTCATCAACAGTCACAAGTCCATCATTCTGTTATTTAAGTGTATCCTGACATTGTAGGTACAGACAGTGGTACAAAGTCCAGCATCCTAGTATCAAGATATATTCAAAAGTTTAATTGGGAGTCCATTTTTTATTCAGCAGTAGATATACATACTACAATTTATCTCTATTTCATGGTATAATTTTCTCCATTTATTATTATTTATTCAACAAACAAAACAATAATTATAAGAATACCCAATGTGGGGCCCTGCACAGTAGCTCAGCAGCTGAAGTCCTCACCTTGCACACCTGGGATCCCATATGGGCACCAGTTCTAATCCTGGCAGGCCTGCTTCCCTTCCAGCTTCCTGCTTGTGGTCTGGGAAAGCAGTTGAGGCAAACACAGTTCAGGCCACTGTAGACTCTTGCACAGTGAATCAAGACAGAAGATCTTCCTGTGTGTTTCTCCCCTCCTCTGTACATCTGACATTTCAATAAAAATAAAGAAAAGAATAAATGCAAATGGAAATAAACCTTTTCTCTTAAAATGATGGCTAATTCAGTTTCCATACGGATAACTTAAACTTCAATTGAGCCAAAATCTAGCATAGAGCAATTTCTGAACTTCTGTATTCTAAATCAATAATATTACAAAAATATATTTTCCCTACCGAACTACTAGATTTATTTAAACAAATATGTCTCAGTTCTTGCAAAAACAGCTTTCAGTTCACCAATACTCAAAATAAATAAACAATTGAATTTTTCATATATAAAAAGAATAATTACTGATATATTAATAAAATAGTTTTGTTTTCTTATTGTTCAAGATACATATGTCTCATATAAAGTGTGCATTGATTTGTCCAGGTCTCTCTCTCTCTCTATATATATATATATATAAAAATATATATTTGTGAGCAGTGCACAATTACAAAACCCATAAACACATGATTTAATGTTTGAAGGTCAGGTGGCATTACAATGTCACTCTTGCAGTCTTCCTCTGAATAATATTTTCTAATGCTGTTGATGACATGTATGATATTGAAATAATGAGAAACCACAGCTTGTATAAGAACAATTAAGCCCCCCCAAAGGCAAATTTAAAATTAATTCTCATAGAGGTCACTGGAAAGTAATGAGGGCTGGTTAATGATCTAATTCATTGACTTTGAGTTGCATTCAATTTTTTAAATGCGCATTTCAAAAATTTATAATTCCTACTTCTCATTATCTAACTAGTGTGTTAAAATATTCAAAGGACAGAGTGTTGATTACAAGTGTATTATTTGAATGTCTACTGTTATAAAATGATTAGTAACTTTCAGAGGAACACAATTTTTGGTTATTTCTGAAGGAATTCTACATCATGAATGAACTTCACCTCAGAAAGAAAGGGAGGAAATGAGAAAGGAAGTAAAGAACAAAGAAAAAATATTGAATATGTGTAAGTGTGCACATTTGATAATTTATGTTACTTTAAGTCACATATTCTAAAAAGTCAACTTTTGTATCTGTGCAATTTCACATTTTAGAAATAATTTTGGAATGGGCAATATGTAGATTTCATTCATGAAAGTGTGAAAACATAAATAAAGCAGCTATAAAAGCTAATGGTCTAACACTTAGGCTTAAGTAACAATTTTATCAAATATTCTAGACTTTGTATATTTGACAATTTTGTTACACTTAAAAACTAACCGAATGCTACATATTAATTATCTATAATAATACAAATAACAATAGCAAGAAGTATTTCTGTTTATGGGCTGTCCACTATTCAGCTTCCATCGAACTACTTATTTAATTATTTTAAACATCACAACATTCCTGCAGTGCAGTTACCAGCGTTACTTTTGCTTTACAATTGAGAAAGCTGGGGTTTTAGGGCTATGCAATAACTGGCTGATGGATACGCAGGCTAAGAGGTATTTCAAACCTGAGTTGGTCAGATTCCAAACCACTGGGAATATATAAATACTGATTATTTTTTGGAATGTGTCTGAGGATCTAATTAGTCTTCTTACATATATCTTCTGCACAAAGACTTACAAAAATCAGTGTGTGGGGGGGGGGGCGGGGACAAGTGTTTAGCAAGGAAGTTAAGAAGCCTCATTGGTACAACTTCCCATATTGGAGTGCCTGGGTTTGAATCCAGGAATCATTTCTTATTCAAATTCCCTTTTCATGTGCACATTGGGAGGTTACAGGTGCTAATTACATTACTTGAGTCTTTTCTGTACTGGGTTGAGTCTCCAGTTCCTGATTTCTGCCTGACCCAAGCCCAGCTCATATTTTGGGAGGGAGTCAGTATGTGGGAGGCATTTACCAACCTGTCTGCTCATCTTTTTGTTTCTCTGCTTGTGCTTCCTTGTGGAGGAAAAAAAAAAAAAGAATCAATGGATGGATAACAGTGCAATGGCTCAGTGACTAACTCTTTGCCCTGCATGCAGCAGGATCCCACATGGGCACGTTTATGTCCCAGTTGCTCTACTTCCCACCCAGCTCCATGCGTGTGGCCTCGGAAAGCAGCAGAGAATGACCCAAAGGCTTGAGACTCTGCATCCTTTTTGGAGACCTGGAAGAAATCCATGACTTCAGATAAGATCAGCTCCAGCCGTTTGGCCACTTAGGGAATGAACCAGCTCATGGAAGATCTTACAGTCCTTTTCTCTGTGAATCTGCCTTTCCAATAAAAATAACTAAGTCCTTAAAAAAGAAAAGGAATAAAGAGGGAGGATTGGGGGAGGGGAGAGGTTGGGAGGAAAATTCAATGGCAAAATTTAGTTTAAAAAATATTAAAAAGTTAATTATGGCAAGTTGTATTAGTAGCATTAATAATTAGGAGCATCTATATGATAACCATGTGCCACATACTCATCTGAGAATTTTTCATGTTAATACATTGAAATATACAAAGATTGGGTGGGGTTGACAAAGAAATCCATCTAAAATGTGGTATATATGTAAAACAGAGGTAGAATTATAGAACTCTAGAGCCTAAACTGTTTAAAAAAAAAGATTTTATTTTATAGTGTTTTTGAAAGGCAGTTTTACAAGAGGAGACAGAGAGCTTTCATCCATTGGTTCACTTCCCAAATGGTCATATTAGCTGGAGTGAGATGTTTGAAGCCAGGAGCTTCTTTCAGGTCTCCCATGTGGGTGCAGGGACCAAAGGACTTTGAGTCAGCCTCTTCTACCTTCTCAAGCCGTAAATAGGAGCCTGGATCAGAAGTGGAGTAGCCAGGACATGAAGTGCATTGTATTATATCTGCAAGCTCTATAGTTTAGCAATACTCTTAAAAGTTTAGGTGTTATAGGGTTAGTGCCATGCCATAGCAGGGTAAACTTGCACATGTGGCACCAGTATGCCATATGACAGACAGGAGAAGTAAAATGTTTATACTAAGTTCCAGTAAACAGGAAGCATCAATGGTTAAATTTAAGTAATGAGCCCTCAAAAGATGAGTTTTATTTTTTTCTAAAAGAAGGAATTCATTTAATAGCAGGTTGCCCTATATTGAGAGTATAGGGTATGAAAAATTAGCTATGGATTAAGTAGATAGAATATAGAAGTTGGCTTTCCCAGGAAAGTTGTAGTATTTCTTTTCTACCTGTATAATTATTAACAACTCATGTTAACATCAAAAAAGTGTCTCAATTTGGTTAACAAGAAGATCCAGTTACCTTCTGCGGCTTTACCTGAAGTGTAAGTGAACTTTAATAATCCAAATTTGCATTTCAATTTTCTCGTGTAGAGTAGTTTTATGATATACCACAAGAACACCAAGCTAACTTTTCAGATATAAGGAAAAGGGCAGGTGTACTAAGTGTATTTTCAGTGTATTATTGTTTGTTTCAATTTATGGTGAAATTCCTAAAGGTGTTTGTAACTTTTCTATTATGTCGAATATAAGAAAGATGATTTATTATCTTTGAAAGATTAAGGGAGTGAGAGTGATATCATATTTCTCATGTTGTAAAAACTGAAACAACATACTTTATGACAAAATTTATGTAAAATGTAAGAAATTTATGAATTTGCACAACATAATGCATATTGATGTTAAGAACAGAAAAAAGTCCCATACTCATTCATGGGAAGTATTGATATCATCAAAACTCCATACTACCAAAATTATGAAAGGAGACCCATAGTTTATGCCTTATTCAAAACCCAACTCACAATGATTCAATGATCTAAATGTATGACCAAAGACCACAATATTACCAAAGGAAAATACCAGGGAAGCTCTGCAAGACACAGGTGTTGACAAAAACATCTTTGAAAAGATGAAAACTACAGACAATAGAAAGAAAAACAACCAAATGTGATTACATCAACCAAAGTATTTCTTCACTGCAAAGGAAACGCTCAACAAAGAGACAATCAGCAGAATGGGAGAAAATGTTTTGAACCTATGCAATTGAAAAGGACGAATGTCCAACATATATAAATATCTCAAAAATTTCAACAAGGACCAATCCTGTGGCATTGTATGCTAATACTCTACCTGTGGTGCTGCCATGCCACAAGGGCACCCATTCATGTACCAGCTGCTCCAGTTCTGACCCAGATCCATGTTTAATGCAATAAACATGCATTGTGTGAGTATGAAATAATATTTTGTTGTTTAACTATTCAGGTTTTCTCTCATCTACTCTGAGAGATACAACCAGAATGATTGTTTAAGAGCAAAAATTAGAGAATGGATTGAAGTGCCATGAAAGATGCCAAATACAATTCCAGGATTGTGGTGAATATATCATGATGAAATATTGCTTTATACACATGGTGTTCCTTTATGGTAAAGATGACTTCAGCTAGACATACAGATTATGCTGACTATGAAGAATGTTGGGACACTCAGGAAACCTTTTTCTACTTATTCTTTCCTTTGCTAGCACTATTTTAGTAATTAGATTTCTGAGAACATCTTGCTGGTATCATAAAAGTTCAGGCTTTAGAAAATGAGCACGGGAACCAAAAGCCAACTGAATCTAACATTCAAAGGAATGATGCACTCTCCTTATGGCAATATCTATACTGAACTGTCATTGTGCTGTAAGAACCACAAGAAATGATTCTGGACTTTCAAAGGTTAAGACAGGGATTTAATTTTAATCCAGAGGCATCCAGAAAATAGAGTAGTTACGGTACATTTGATTATCCATCTGTCATAACACAGTTCTTTTTAAGTTCACGAAAGTCTAACTTACTGAAAATTCAAATGCCATTGCCTGACTCCTCTTATAACCAATTATGGATTAAATAACAGTTGAAAACTAAGCTTATAAACTACATATCTAAGAGCATACAACTACTATTCTTTCAGTAAATATATATTAAATTCCTTAAATTTGCCAAGCAATATATTAATAGTAGGAAAAGTCAGAAAACAAAAGAAAATAAAACACTTGCCATGTAAGATACTGCAGACTATTTGTTGTGGTAGATATTGATCATATTATTTAATAAATTCGTAATTACAAATTGAGATAATAATTTGCAGGAAAAAAACAAAAAACAAAAATCCTTAGTGAATATAATGATTAAGAATAAGAAGATTAAAGGACTAAGAACATCTTTTTCTTCCTTGAATGCCGGAAGCCAGTTTCCACACCAAAAATCTATTTTGAAAATTTGTTGAGCTTTAATTGACAACACTAACATAGAGTGTAACAGTAAATGAATTTAACAATGCATATTTGTATCTATATTATAAGAATATAATCTATTGATAGCACTTACAATTTAGTAGATAGTGCAATTAAATATTTTATTTTGGTGCACAGATTTTTTTTAAATCATCATACTTTATCATAAGCATTCCCCATGAGCTTTTTTGAAGACTCTTTGTGTGCAAGGATTTCAAAATTCTTACTCCAAAACAAAATTGTTTTAATTCCATCTTTCATAAACTTTTAAAATATCTCTTCACGTTTATTTTTATTTCTAACTCTTTCTGTATTTAGATATTCAGGTTGAATGATTATGCATAACCATTTAAATAAAACCTTGATTTAATAAAAATTAAAATAATATATATACATCCTAATTATTTCCAAATCTGTAGGTATTGAATTTGGCTCATTTACACTTTTTTATTTAAGTAAACTAACACTGAGTAGAATAACAAATTTTTAATCTAGGAGAAGGAACATTCTTTTCTGATTTCTCACTTCAATAGTGCAAATTTGCCTTTTTTTTCCAATATAATTTGAAATGACTTAAAGAGATGCAAAACTAGTCAACTTGAAGAATGTTCCTCTGTTTTTCTCCTTTTCCTATTTTCCTTCTTCAAATGAAGTAACACTGTGCCCATGATATGCGTATCCAATCCAGGTTTATACATACTATTTTATTTTAAATATATTCATGAAAAATACATATAGTGTTTTACAAATTGGCTGCCTCATTTTTGAAGCATATGTATGTTAATAATACATATACATATATGATGGTAAATCAAAAACTTGCAACAATGAAACTAAAATGTAAAATTTTTAAATTATTATTTATGTATTTGAGAAGCAAAAATACAAAATCTTATCACCATCTATATATATTTTTAAAGATTCATATATTCTTATTGGAAACTCAGATATATAGAAAACAGAGATGTGAGAGAGAAAGAAATCTCTGTTCACTTGACAAATTGCCAGAAGGTCCAGCTCTAGGCCAGGTCAAACCAGGAGTCAGGAGGTTGATTCTGTCTCCCACAGTGTGGTACTTATTTTTCTGTACCCAGCTGTTTTGCTTAACATGCTATTCCCTAGGGTCATCCTTGTTTTGGAAAACAAAAAACAAATTGAATTTATGTCATTGTAAAAACTGGAGGAAAAGTAAAAAAAAAAAAAAGGAGAGAAAGAGAGGGTGTCAGAGAGGAAGGAAAGAAGGAGAGAAGAGGTGCAAGTATTATTGTTATTAAAAATGTGAATTTGAAATATATGAAATTTCTTCCCTGTATATGAATTTCAAAAGTTAAAGAGATAACATCAGCCACATTTTTAAAGTATTTCACTTTTGATTGCTCATTAATATTCAGTTATGCATAACTAGTATATTTTCTTTTGCAATCATCCATTGACGAACACCTAGGTAGAAGACATATCTTCTTATTGTGAGTAGAGCTATAGTAATGGGATTTCAGCTATCTCTAACATACACATTTTTTTCCTTTCAATTTACTCTGAGTACTAGAATTGCTTAGGACACATCAAATTGCCTAACTTCAAAATATACTACAAAGCTAAAGTGATCAACACAGTATCGTATTCACATCAAAACCAATGCATAGCATTTGGTCTGAATTAAGACTGTAATTTAGCAACTGAAAACCTGAAACACAGAACTTAAGATTTGAAATAGCTACTGTAATCCAACACTGCACATTCCTATAAATTATTTACAGACTGTCTTACAGTCTTTGAAAGGATTCTTCTTAGGACATTTTGTTTCCTGAAATGGAACATGATATTTGATTATTTCACTCAATATATATTAAGCGAATGGATAACTTTGGGGTTGAGATGTGGAAAAGATGTCATTGCACTGTCAGACCTGTGGCTGAAAAGCAGCAGTGGTTCAGGTCACTGTTTTTCCCCTGACGTCCTCCCTACTAGTACAATTACATGATTCTTTTATACATGTCACTCTTACTTATGCCTTTGGTATTGTTTATTCTTCATTGCCTTTGAACAAGATAATGAATTTCATTTGCTTTCAGTCCTATTCTGTTTGATCCACTTAGCTCTTTGAAGACAGTGGAGCTATGTAGAAAACCAGTGTATTTGGATAAGCTTGGATTTTGGCATTAATATTTTAGGTATATTCGTGTTTAACAGCTGAAACTTTTTCATATGTTTCACCTATGTGTCTGATTTACATCGGTCAGTTTCCAATATTCAGCTTTGTTTTACTTTTTCTTTTTTTGGTTAATACATCAGATAATATAGTGCTTTTCAGTGGTTGTTGTGTGTGTGTGAAAGAGAGAAGGAAAAAGAAGGAGAGAGAAAATGGAAGCAAATTTTTTCTCATTTTGTTAGTGTAAATGTAAATTTTATAAGTGCATATTCTATTCTATAAAATTATATTGAGATCTCTGGGTCACAATTACAAATATTTTGTTAGTTTTGTAACAATTTAATTATGTAATATTGATTCATTATTAATGGTATCTTATGAATAAGCATATAGTAAAATAGTTTGCAGTTTAAAACATTCTTTTGTTACCCGAAGTTTTAATTCTCATTGTCTAGCTTAATGTCCTGTACATTTGAATGCAAGCATTTAATCTGTAGATTTTATTTTTGCTAATTATGACATCTTAAATAATTAATATTGATTAAATTTATTCTTTTAAAAAAGTAACTAAATCAAAAATGAACTTATTTACTTTGTTTAGCCTATGCTGTTCAGCACTGCAGAAACACGGGCTCTTTGTCCCACTGAGGAAGCCATTTTGCACAACTCTCTGGTCCCCATCAAATTGGACAGAAGTCTCTACCATGGCACTTAGAATGGTTTTGGTGAGCTCTAGAGCACCAGGGTGAAAATGAAGAATTTGGAGTGATCAATAATAGGCTAATATACACTGCTGTACAATTCCATTCGAATGGAACACATTTGAACTACTCAACACTCCTCGGCATCTAGCCAATTTTTGGATGGCATAAACCAGGCACTTGTTTCAGACAATGACATTGTTCATAGTGACAGGAGCAAAGTCAAATACATTAGCGCCAACTTGCCATGACACTGTATTTAGAAGACAGGTGTTAACTCATATTTCAAACTGCCTCTTTGTAAAGGTCACCCAAACAGAGAAAGGACAGTTTGAGATGTTTTCAAAATCTTTTGTTTCAAAGCTTCTTAAGTGATTTGAAGTCATCAGACATTCTGGTTTCGTCTGTGTGCATGCTCTCAATGTTGGATTAATAACGCAGTGAGTTTTCTACAGGGAAGCCAGAGATTAGTCCTTCAGGTTTCCATTGCTGGATGTGGATATGTGCCTGTGCATAGTGGAATTCTTCAAATAATAGAGATTTGCCCAATCCAATACCAATCTATTTACAAATATTTTGTGAGGTTTCAAAAATTAATTTTATTAAATTTATTCTTGCCACATTAAAAAAAAAATGACCAAAAAGGAACAATTGATTTAGTTTATGAGTTGGTTACTCATATGATGGATAACACTGTCCTCAGTTTATATAACTTAAAAAGTTGGTAATATTATTTCATATCAACCTTATCAATATAGAACATGAAATTTGATGAACAGGTACATGAAAATGTAATCAGCATCTCATGTAACCACATCAGTGCAAATTAAAATAATGATATATTTATTGTATCTGTTGAAATGACTGTTTTGATGAAAAAGACAAATAATATCAAAGGCTGGGAAAGATATGGAGGTAATATTGAGTAGTGCACAGATTATAGAAAACACTATGTAGGTTCTGATTAGAAATATCATATGATTCTAATTCTGGGCATGCATTAGAAGGAAATGTAATAAGTGTTTTGGAAAGATAATTGCACTCTGTTGTTTTTCACAGAAATATTCAAAGCCGCTATTCAATGGAATCAATTTATGGGTCCACTAGTGGATTAGTAGGCAAAAAATAGTAAGGTTACATATATAAATATCATGCACTCATACTCATTCTTTTACAAGAACAACAACAAATCCTATTCATGCTGTTGCTCCAGATGGAAATAAATATCCTCAACAGAGCAAAGATACAAAGCAGATTATCCCTCATAAATTGAAATTGAACAGCTATTACTCCAAGGAATATTCAGAAATGGCCAGTAAGAACAAAACTACATTAAATAATTACTTATTAGAAGAATGCAAAACAAATCCAAAATGCAAAAAAAATAAATCTTCATCCACAGCAATCTGGCTATTAGAGACAACAAGAAAAAGAGAAATTAGCAAGAGATGATTGGTATATGGGTAAACTGAAATCCATATACACAGTCGAAAATGAAGATAAATGTCACAACAACTAGACATTGTAGTTATTTTTTTTTCAAATTAATAAGCATAGACTTGCCATAAGATCCAGAAACTCAATACTTAGCATACAACAAAGATAACTGAAGGCGAAATATTCACATAAAGTCTTTTTTATGAATGTATGTATGAGCATTATCCATAGTCTGAAAGGTAAATATCAATATATTCATGAACTTATCACAATGGTATGCATATATATGCTTCCAAATGATGGGGCATTATTTCATAATCAGAAAACAGCATACCTGTATATGTTATGATATAAAAATATTGACACTATTTGAAGTGAAGGAGGCCAAATACCCACATTTTAACTGATTTTATAACATAAAACATCCCGCAGAGGTAACTCTACAGAGAACAAAATTAGTGCAGTGGTGACCAAGGATTGGTGGGATGCAGAAATAAGACTGAGTTCCACTCTGTGCAGGGTTTATATCCATAAAACTCAGCTTAATGTGGATTCAATAATCTAATTTAAGAACTCAGCCTGTCAATAACTGTCGGGCAAATTCTCCCATAACATTCTTGTAAGTAGCTAAAGCAAAAATGAATAATTAGGTTTGGGATTGCTTCCAACTCATAAGTTTCTATCTAGCAAAGGAAACATCAATAGAATGAAAAGACATCCAACAGAATTGGAATTGGAAATATATTTGTGAGTTACCTATGCAATAAAGGATTATAAAAAGGTGAATAAATATGTGAAAAACCTCTGATTAGCATCATTAGTCATTAAGGACATGTGAATCAAGGGCCCGGCGCGGTGGCGCAGTGGTTAAAGGTCCTCGCCTTGCACGACCGGGATCCCATATGGGCGCCGGTTCTAATCCCGGCAGCCCTGCTTCCCTTCCAGCTCCCTGCCTGTGGCCTGGGAAAGCAGTCGAGGACGGCCCAAAGCCTTGGGACTCTGCACCCACATGGGAGACCCGGAAGAGGCTCCTGGCTTCGGACCGGCATAGCATCGGCCGGACGTTGAGCTCACTTGGGGAGTGAATCATGGGACGGAAGATCTTCCTCTCTGTCTCTCCTCTCTGTATATTTGCCTTTCCAATAAAAAAATAAGAAAAATAATTCTTAAAAAAAAAAGAAAAACAGTGCAGTGATATCTGAAGAAACTAGGATAAGACTTTGATGTGAACCAGCAATCCCAGTATTATCCCAGCAGAAACGCAATGTCTCAAAAACACACCTGCATCACCGTGTTTATAGCAGTACTATTCAAAACAGCAAATTGTGAGATCAAACCAGCTGTCCATCAGTAGATGAATCGATAAAGAAAATCTGAGATACATATACAATGGAATATCATTCAACTATATAAAGACTGAAATTCTATCATCTTTATCAAAATAGATGCAGCTGGAGGATGTGATGCTGAGTGAAATAACCAATACACAGAAAGAAAATTACCATATATGTCCCATTATATGTGGAAGCTAATTTTTTTAAGATTTAAAAAGCCAAAGAAAACAAAAGTAGAAAAACGCCTTTGTTAATCTGTATTGCTAAAAATAAAATGATTTTATACTGTCTAAAACAGAAGCATGCGAATTGAATGTAAAATTGTTTTATCTCATATGCAATAAAAAAGTCTAAATGTTAAAAAGCATAAATTGAGTGATCAATCGTCGAATATTGAATGCTGGGTCCTCTCAAAATCCATGTGTTGACAACCTAATCTCCAAAGAAATGATAATGGAAATGAAATGATTGAATTCAAAACCGGATGCTAATGAACTCTTTCTACTGCACAAAAATATATAGTCAGTAGTGTGAAACCTGAATGTGAGTACTGACCAATTTTGGAATTCCTGACTCCAGAAATGTGAAAAACCCATGTCTGAATCCTTTTTGGAGGAGACCACCCACTTGGAGCCTGAGGTCACCTGGGAATTGGAAAACAATCTCTTTCTAAGTCCCATTGGTTATTATTCCTCCTTTCCTGAGATTAATAATCTAAAATATATTTTTCAACTATATGAAAATGTGATTCTATTCCACGGATCAAGGTACTCTCTAGGAACAGATTACCTTTAAGATGATGTGATGAGCTAAATAGGAAAACAGGCAGGTGAGTCAGGTGCCTGTTTGAATGAAAAAAAATTGTGTCTTAAGTGTAGAAAAGATCCTTAAGTCTCCCCAGAAGCCACCTTTAAGAGAAATAAAAGTACATAAGAGAAAAAAAGATCCAAGGATTCTTAATTTCTCGTTTATTTTTAGAATAGGATGTTGCCTATCACACCCTCCTGTTGGCTGGTTTTAAAACAAGTAAGATAAATCAGACTAAAAGTTCGTCTTTAGGATGGATTTTGCTCCCAGCCCTCTGGTTGATTATTAGCTGTTCTTTTCTTCCCCTGAATTGTACTTAAAAGACCCCACCTTGGTAAGTTTTCTGGCAGATCCTCCCTTGGGATCCCTCTTCTGACTGTTGCTGGCAGAAATTTCTGATTTAAATAAATTTTGCTTTGTACACTGTCAAGCCCATGTGGAAACTCTTCCACCTGAGAGAAGAACCAAGGTTATTTTCTTAATCGCTATTCTCCCATAACAATAGAAAATGCTTTTGATTTATACTTCCAAATCTTGCTTATTCAGCTGAAAATCTTAGTCTTCAACTAACACTTTGCATAGCTTTTATATGCAAAAATGTAAGAGTCAATGGATTTGGTTGAATAATACTAGTTTCCCAATTGCAATTCAAATTCCTGTCAATTTAGTAAGAATAACAGAAATAAAATGCATAAAATGGATTTCACTGCTAATTTTTCAATACCCAAATTAGTAGATACTATAATGTATGTAATTATTTATGGTTAATCATATCATTTCTCTCTAAATTGAGTACTGAGAATGTATTATTTAGTTTATTCACAGCATAGCATATAGTTGTCAGCATATAGCATATAGTAGTCAGTGATAATCCATATAATCTTACGGATTATGAAACGAGGGTCGGTCAGACACATTTGCATCAACGACAAGAAAATATCAATACTGAAAATGAAACTACAATCATCTGTGCAATATGTATATGTTTGAGATGTGTTTTATATGTGTATGCATATGTATGAATGAATGTTTTGTGTGTTTGCATCTGTATAGACAGATATGTATATGTATACATTTACACAGTTTCATCCATAGTTCATCTTTTCATAAATTGATTATTAATATTTATCTTTATGTTGATTTGTATGTTATTTCTTTAGATCAAGAATTAAAATATTTTTGCAAAGTGCCATACACAAAATATTTGAGGGTGTGAGCACCATGTGGTCTATTGAAAATATTGAACTCTATAGTTGTATCATAAAACAACCATATGGAAACAAATGGCTGTGGCTGTATTCCAATAAAAGTTCACTGAGAAAAGCAGATGGCCGATCTGATTATGCCCCACGGCCATGGTTTGCCAAAATCTGGCTCAGAATCAGTTTGCATGTGTATGTGTGTTTTCCCCCTAAAAGAATCGTATAATATAGTCTCTGCATCATTCAAGTTCCACAAATATCTTTCTATTAACCCTTTGTGTGAGTGATGCCTCAGCTAGCCAGAGGATTACAGGATTCACGGAATACATTCCTTTTTCTTTCTCTTTTGTTTATTCTATTCTTATTTTCATCATGTCATATCCCAGCTGCCCACTTTAATGCTGATAATGAGAAGTTTGTCACTCGTTTAATAGTCCCTTCCTTTTTGATAAGGGACATATTGCACTTTTTCCTTGATGCTTGTAATTTAAAAATTTTATCTGTCCATTTCAAAGTGTGTGCATTAATGTTTTCATCAATGCTTCAATAAGTGAAACGCTTTAAAATTCCAATGTTCCAATTCAAAATTGTTCTTTGGAATTTTCTTCTACTATTCAGATAGTTTCTCCTGTTCACTGCATTGCAACATTGTCCCTTAAATATTTTCTATAACGCTGCAATGTGCATGTTTTGAAATATTTTTCTCCTTGAAACTTCAGGAAGCCAACAATGGCACATAGTGTGCATTTCCCCCAAATCAAGGCAGTTTTCACACAGAAGTAGAATGGAACAGTCATTTAAATTAGCAAATAAACATTTAGACCTGTATCACACAGGTCCTGTTCAAATTCCACTAGTTCTAATTTTGGCTGTGACTTGATTCAGGGACATACATTGCGATTAGTTTCATATCTATTTTTTAATTTATTTCAATATTCAATGACTTGCCAGTTCTCACTTTCTTAAGGAAACATCAATGTACTTTTAGAATACAAAAAAATTAATTTCAGAGTTTTCTTTAATTTATTGCTTCTAGGAGCATCAGCATCCTGTGATTCAGGTTGTCGTAACTGCCGTTTTGATCTTGTAAAACATTACTATTGCTAGGCTATGTTTTAAGCTATAATGGTGTTCATTCTGTGATGCCATCATCCCCGTTATGACTATGCTAATGTCATGGCCAGTTAATATTATTCTATCTATTTGTATATTTTAATTATTTTCCTTTCACTGATGTGTTATTTAGATAGGCATTGTTCAACAACTAGGGAATTATTTTATTGTGTTTCTGTTACATACTGATAATTTTATTATATTCAGAAGGCATATGGTCACTCTTGTGTCTTGGTGAATGTCCCATGGGTAACTGAACAGGTGGATAGTCTGCTGATAACGGGCAGAGCGTTTTATGCAACTTTATGGGGTTATAAGGATATAGATTGTTGTTCAGATCATTGGCATTCTTACTAATCTTCTGTTCACTCATTCCATTTCATCTTCAAACTATAGTAATATCTTTGTATATTTTTGCTCTCAGTGTTATAAGTTTTTGATGTATTTACTTTGAGGTTGTCTAATGGCCCCACATTTATGACCTTTAGGCTTCCCTGTGGGATTGATGCTTTTAACAAAGAAAAGTGGTCTTTTTTGATGTTTACTAATGTTTTTGCTCTATCTCGTTTGGTCTTGATATTGCTACTTCTACTATTTTGATTTATGTACTACAGTTTTGTCATCTTTGTATATTCAACCCATCTAAATTATCAATTTGTAATTTGTTTGTAATAATACATGGTTAGTTTGCCACTGCTTTTTTATAATGGTATCAATGTCTACTTTTCAGTTAGTATATTTAGACTTTTTATATTTAAAATAATTGTTAAAATAATGAGGACAAATTCTATATTTTTGTTTGTCTTTATTGAATTTCCTCTATTTCCTTTTCCTCTGTTCTGTTTTCCTTGCTTGACTCTAGATCATTGAGCATGTTTGTGGACAGCATTTAAATATGCTTGCATTGTTTTTTGAGTATTTCCTTTTCTTAAAGGCTTCTCTACATATTATTGCATTCATGTGTAATATGATTTCAAAATGCTTAGAGACTTTAGAGTGTCTATTTACATTCCTCATCAGTCTATGATTATTTCTGCCTCCCTTGTTCTCCAACACTTCTTGTTTTTATAAATGCCTTATTGCTTGAAATCTTTCTTTTACCATTCTTAAAGGGTAGGGACAATAGTGACAAGTTATTTCTTCAATAATTGTGACCTTTTAGTATTTGAACTATATGATGCTATGTAATACTCAAGGCCTTCATCTTCACCTAATGGCAAAGGTTCTCCTCCATACCAGGATATACCTAATTGTCAATGAATGTGTTTATTCAAGGAAGGTAAAGGGGAATTACCTTTTATTGACTCTGTTATTTCATTGTATTTTCCATTACATTTCCTCACCATATATTTTAGTTTTTGGCTATCCTATGTTTGCAAGAAGAGGTGATGTAGCAAAAAGACAGAAATAGTATTACTGACATTGTTCATCTCAGATCAGGGTGACCAAGTCTGACTTTGTTTATTTATAAGAATTGCTGATGATTGATGCGTTTTTTTTTTTTCAGGAATTCCAAATGTGAATATTTGGCGGCAATCTCTGGGACCAAGGATTTATTTATCAGCAGCTTGTGTTTTCAAAAAATCTCCAGAAGAAAACCTTGCTTCTTCATGCAATCTTCTTTGGCAGGGTTTGAAGTGTCTCCAAGCTGTTTCTTCTCATTCAAATGGGAGTATTTACATAAGGCTGTATGGAGAAGCAGCTCTTAATATGGGTTGATCATTACTTCCTAATAGTCACACAGCACAGGTCACAGCCTCCATCATTTAGGTTTCTTTGACATGTGCTACATACTGATCTCCTGTGCTTCTTACTATTCTGGAGGATGCATGCAAAGCTCTCTGAAGCTTCAGGTACTATTCTAACAGTTACAGACTAACAACCCTTGATTCATCCCTCTGTGGAGCACTTGAGGGGCAAGGCTCTCACTTTGTTTTCATCTCCACTTTTACTTTCAGTTTCTCTATTCCTTACATAGATGAGTGGCCAGTTAATGTTCACAAAGCTGTGTTTTTGACAAACCTTTGTAGGCATTGCGCTGATGTTTAACCAGTTAACTTCGTAAAGTGGACTAACTTGTCATCAGTGCCATTGGATCATCAGTAAAAAAAAAAATGTACAAATGTGACACCATTTTAAAACCTTTAACACATTTTAAAGCCTCTTGTATGTCTTCTATATTTTGAGGATATGATATTTGCTCACATTTCAAAAACAAAACAAAAAAATCAGTGTTCATTTGAAATGATGGTCATTATTCAAATGATCAGAAAGAAATTAGATAAGCTTCAGTATATTCTACTGCAAAGTTATGTATAAGGAATTTTATGTCCTCTTCTTAGTGCTATAGATTCTGTGTAGTAAAATCTCACATTCCAAGATGATGGTGAATTGAGATTAAAAGGAAGTCACACGTTCATCAGAGAGGGGAAGAAAAGGCTAGAAGGCAAGGCATTTCAGTTTATGATTGTATTTTTCCTACATTTTCAGAGTAATCTAAGAAAATGTTGTATGCATAAGATTTTTCATTGAAACTGTATTCTAAAACTCAATTTATTCTATATGATATATGCAGAAAGGTTTTTCCAATATTGATTAATTAAATTAAAAGGAATAATGATGCGACATGAAAAGACAGACACAGAGAAGGAGGAAGAGGCAGAGACAGAGAACAGAGAGATATTTTACATCTGTTGTTATGTTTCCCATATGGCCAACACACTTAGTAGTTGGTCCAGAGTGAACGCAGGAATCAGGAACTCCAATCAGGTCTACCATGAATTTTAAAGAATATAAGCATTTGGGTTGTCTTTAGCCATTTCCCTGGGAGCATTACAAGGAAGCTGGACGGGAAATAACACAACTGGAACTTCAAATGTAGCTCCTATGTGGGATGCCAGAATGACAAACACTAGCTCTACTCACATCTGAATTCTGGCTTCCAATATGTTTTTGAAGTCATGAATGTCATTTAATGGAGGCTAATAAATTTGGAGTGTCTTTCAACAGCAAGAATAGCTTTATCTGCATACTTAATCCCCATAGTCAACTGCAAATAAGAACCTGCCTGTAAAAATTGGTGATTAGCCTAAATATAGGAATGCTTATTAATAGAGAATTTTGTATGTATAATTTTTTAGAAGATTTCTCTGGAGATAACTGACTTATTAGTGCAAATATCACATATGGGAACAGAATTCTTAAGATGCCCCTGGAGTGATCTATGTAGACAGCGAAGTTAACAGTGGGTAGAGCTGTTGCATTGAATATTTTAGGCTATTTTCATTTTCAACAAGGCTCAAAAGAATTAGACCTGCCTTGCGTCTCTTTAGAATAAAGTTTCCTTTCACCAAATAGAGTTCTAAATGTACCTTTTGAGTAATCATCATGAAATTGACTCTGGGTTCTTTTTTTTTTTTTAAAGATTTATTTATTTTATTACAAAGTCAGATATACAGAGAGGAGGAGAGACAGGAAGATCTTCCGTCTGGTGATTCACTCCCCAAGTGAGCTGCAACGGACGGTAGTGCGCCTATCCGAAGCCGGGAACCAGGAACCTCTTCCAGGTCTCCCACATGGGTGCAGGGTCCCAAAGCTCTGGGCCGTCCTCGACTGCTTTCCCAGGCCACAAGCAGGGAGCTGGATGGGAAGTGGAGCTGCCGGAATTAGAACCGGCGTCCATATGGGATCCGGGGCGTTCAAGGTGAGGACTTTAGCCGCTAGGCCACACCACCGGGCCCGACTCTGGGTTCTTGATCATAACAGTATCCTATACATTAGGAAACACCATGTCACCAAATATTGGTCCACAGTTTTTGGGTGAAACATGACTTTGGTTGTGCCAAATGGTGAGTATCAGATTTTGGGAAAATATATTTTTGCTGCAGCTGTTTCAATATCCTGAGATACACACAATGTTGTTTTTCCTGAAACTGTGTTGTTATTAGGAATCAAAAATGTATCTTTGGAGATTTAGCTTAGGGCAAAATGTGAAGGCTGTGAATGTCACTGGCTTCAGAATGGCCTTGGGCAATAGATAATACCTATTTTTGTCTCCTCATTTGTTGTCTGGGGCCCATAACACATACCTTATTGGAAAGAGAATATGTAATTAATTAGTCAATATATATAATATATCAATCCCGTGCTACCAATTAAAATGTAAGCTTTTATTTTTTTATTGAATGGCAAAATGGTCTCTTATTTTCTGTTTCTTACTTTTTCCTTGTCAATTAAGGCAGTATGAAAGAAATACATACTCTAACAAGTTGAAATTTGTATCTAACAATATATTATACAGGAATTCTGAAGAGTAAGCTTTTCCACAAGTCAACGTGGAACTACCTACATGAATACTCACAAAACACTCATTGAGCACTAATGAATGTTGGGGTATTATGCTGCCCCCCTTGTTTAAAGAGAACAATCTCCAAGAGGCAGGAATTATTTGAGTTTACTGTCTCTTATCCCTAATATTTAATTTCATTCGTAAGTCAAGACAACTGCCCTCAAACAATAGTTATTACATTTCAGACATTATATTTGAGTTCCCATTTAAACTAGAGGCATTGGAAAAATGACCAAAATAACATGGAAGAGTAAAATCACAATATTGAATGAGAACATCATTCATTTTAGTGTATACACCCATATGCCATAAAGTCTCTGACAAGTAAACGTATTCTTCTTGCCATCGACAATTCCTTCTCATTAGGGATTGCTGGTAATGGTTAGTTTTTTTTTTTTTGACCCTGAAGTACTTCCATTGAATCAGAGAATATCCTTTAATGAGGACAAATTTTGTGATATCAGTGCAGGAAATGAGCATTTATGGGGAGTGTGTGTGTGTGTGACAGAGCGAGAGAGAAAGAGAGAGAGAAGGCACATTTGCTTATATGGCCTTAGAACTACATACCTTCATTTTAAACAGATGGTCATGATGGAAAATTGGTTGCAGATCAATAATAATGTTTATATTTACTGATCACTAATCATGTGACTGGCATGATGCTAAAGAGTTTGCAGATACCATCCTATAGTTGACTCCAATGTGATCGACAATGTTAACATATGTGATTTAAGAAACATCTTCTTCTAGCTAACATAAACAGATTATTTAGAGAATATGGTAGTAGTCTCTATTACTTGATTCAAAGGTATTTAAGTACTTGAAATTTTTTAATCAGCCATGTTAATATTTGTTTAAATTACTAAATATTGACAAACATGTAATACCTGCATACTTTTAAGGGACCCCTGCAGTATTTCAACAGATGAATTCAATATGAAATAATCAAACAATTCAGCATCACTATGTGATCACCTTTCCTCCATGTTTGGAGCTTACTGACTCTTATTTTTCAGTTCATTATATAGCATATAGTACATTACTGTGAACAGCAATCCTCCCACTGTGCTATGAAACATGTAATACAGCCAATGCCTTCCGACTGTGCTGTAGTATTCTTTAATCAGTTTCACTCTATGTCCCTTCTACTCTTCTAAGACTTTAGTAATCACTACTCTGTTCCAACTTACTTTAAAAAAAGTAACTTCTGCATATGAGAGCTAGCAGGTAGTATTTTTGTATGTCTGCCTTATTTGACTTAGCATAACTATTCCCAATCCCATCCATTTAGATGCAACTAAGATATGTTACTGTCTGTTCTTAACTGTACTTGGGTTTCCATTGTGCAGCAGAAGACTAGAA
The DNA here is from genome assembly GCF_017591425.1 of Ochotona curzoniae. Classification (NCBI taxonomy): domain Eukaryota; kingdom Metazoa; phylum Chordata; class Mammalia; order Lagomorpha; family Ochotonidae; genus Ochotona; species Ochotona curzoniae. The sequence goes on from NW_024467087.1 coordinate 5,200,718, forward strand.
AATTCTTTCGTGAACAGTCAATGATTTTTTTCTGGAGTTAATAGCTAAAGATGATGTGAATGAAGTCAAAATTCCCCAAGGGTTAAAAAGAAGCACTCAATATACCTAACCAGTTTCATACCTTGCATCTTTGTCTTGGCTCTTCTCATGGCCTAATCATTGTGATTAGTTATTGATTGCCTAATTATTCATTTATCCATTTGCCTCTTCTAATCATCTTGGGCCATGAAGACTGGGACTGGGACTGGGACCCTAGCACCCAGGATGCACTTTGAAGAATGTTTCACTTAATATTTAATCAACTTCTCTACATATGTACATTGGGTCAACTAGAGAGCACAAGTTATGTCCTAGAATGGCCATATTTACAAAATATGAGCTGACACTACATATTTCCTAACAAGCAGTCCTATTTTAATAAATGTCAGAAGGATGTCTTGTTTACTGGCTTGTCTGACTCCCAGTATACTGCCATGTTTTCAGTTATGTAAGACACATAACGCTGCAAACATTCCTCATCTTAGAGGACATTTTTGCTCCTACTATGCTTGACAGTGGTGTGCTTTTGTTTTTGCTTCTTGAAGTGAACTATGCAGAAGCATCACATAGGTGAAAATGCTAAGGGAAACAAGTACAATAAATTCAACCGTGTGTATTCTATAAGCTTGAAACATGTATGTAATTAAATGGTCTGGAATTTCACCTAACAGGTATGTGGTATACAAAACTGATAGTCCTCAATATATATTATTAAGAGAATCATATAAGAAAATGGAATTTAAAACCTGAAACTACCTGTGCTAGTTGTTCCTTTGTATCATTTTCAACTTTCACCTACAAGAAAGCAATCCTGCAGAAGACTTCGGTAGTTGAAGGCTCTTTCTGCCACTTGAAAACAAAGTTTTCTTAAGTGACATTGCAGTGAATAGAAGTCTTTTTTAGTGAAAGCACACCTGGTTTGTACTATACAATTCAGGAACATTCAATGCCAAATATAATTTAAGATCATATTTATGGAATATGTAAATTCAGTGCCTGCAATATTGTGCTTTGTTAAGCATTGATTCTTTATTTTAATAAAATAGCTCTCAAGGATGGAATTGTGCATCTGATTTTGTAAATGGAAATTTACCTTCATGGAATAATTTTAAATGTGTTTGCTGCTTTTTATCTCATTTAAGTTTGTTGGCTTTGAATCAACGCTACAAACAAATTGTTCTATGGTGTCCCAGAATGCCTTCAAAACTTTTCCTCTTGAGCCAGTAAGAATGACAGGCTTGATTTACTAGAGACTTACATGGAAAACATCTGTTCTTTAGTTGTGGGGCAAATAGTACGCTGACTTCCTCTCTCCTCCTGTGAATAATTAACAGTAAGTTTTAAGGAGATTCCCTTCTCTGTCTTCCAAACAGGTGCGATTTTGCATGCTAACACTCTTAAACCTCTGCTTCTGTTCTCCCAGCTGGTGGCTTTGTACCTCAAACCATGAGACATCTGTCCTTTTTTTTCTTTTTCCTAATTAAAATTTATGTTAGAAACGGGGCTTGAAATGTGGGACAGGCTATTACTAAATTCAGTCACTAAATACATCATAACAGTCATGTAGCTAAGTTTGAATTGAATTCAGAAAAGAAATGCATAGTTGCAGACAAGGAATAGCTGGAGAACATTTGAAAGGCATTGCTCACGGCAGAGTGCAGAAAGTTTTACTCAATGACTTAGAAATCTGGTCCACTAGTTCAACGCATGTGTCTCCACAGCCCGACAGACTGAACACCTGTCCCTGAGGACAGGAGATTCTGGTTCCGAAGACACCTAAGGTTTTCCACCCACAATTTTTTTTTTTTTTGTATCCCGCTCTAATTCTATGCAATATAAACTACTAATCACAGTGATCACTTATTGCTGAGATAAATCATTTCAGAAATTTGTCAACTAATACAATGAAATTATCTACCTTACTCTCATTACAAATCTGCCCTATCTTTGAATGAATTCATTTTTATACAAATATTTTTAAATATTTGTATGACTATTTATCCAGAAGGCAAAGTCACTGAGAGAAAGGGAAAAGCAGAGGAAGATAGGTCTGCCATTCACTAGTTCACACACAAATGGCCACAACAATAATGGCTGGGGAAGGCTAAAGCCAGGAGCCAAGAGCATCTGCTAGGTCTCCCATGTGGGTTCCAGGGCCCAAAAGCTTGGATCATCTTCCATTAAGTCCCAAGGTACATTATGAACAAGAAACTGGATCAGAAGTAGAGTGGTGAGATCTTGAACCAGTGTTCACATGGGTTGCCAGTGATGCAGGCAGGAGCTTCACCTGATATGATTTCATAATATGCTACATTTAATGTCTTTCATTTCCTTTTAAAAAATCAAGTACACTTCATTAATCATTTACTCTTCTTTAGTCAAGCATCTCCATTCCTTCTCCTGAGATATATAATTGCTGAAATTATTATGTCCTGATTTCATGTATGCAATAGAATGCTGCCATTGAATGACAGCTGAAACTTATCACCTATTTTACATTTTATTGTTAAATAAGGGAGATTTTGACCACTGTACGAACCAGCTAGTCAAAAGCAGGGTGCAGGAAACAATGGTTTATCCTCAGAATCCTAATCAGAATACCACATTTAAAGTTCATACAGTAAAATTAATAAGCTAACATCCTTGGATTTAACTCACATCATTCTATTTTTGCATTTTTCAGTATTTTCACATAACTTATAAGAAAAATAAAATGTATGTATCTGGCCAATTTCAAGGTTTTAAACATTCAGATATAAATAGAATTGTGCTTATGAAAATATTTGATTGTTACACAATAATACATTTTAAAATGCTAATCAATAATTCACTGGCTTGTAACCTTTAATGTTGTCTATGCAAATCAAATATTTAGCTATTTTGTTTCCTATTTTCACTCTAAGATTTGCCTAAATAGGTTAGTAGGCCTTGAAGAGTTAATGAATAAGTGGATGAATGAACCATTATTATTTTTCTCAAATAGTACTCAAGATTAAAAAAAAATACTTGTCTCTATCTATGTCATATTAAAAGTTGAAATTCTTTTGTGGCATTTGATTTATTTAATCAGGCTTCATCATCTAACCTGATAGAATATGCCCTTGAAGAATTGCAAAGTTCTATGTCAATTTTAATATCCCTCAAAGAGCTGTTACTTCAAATGAACACAACTGAGAACCAGTTCTCTTTTTCACATTCAGGTAATATACATAATCTTAACAATCACATTAGTTCTAAGCGCGGGGCTGATGAAGAGTATTACATGAAGATTGGTATTTGATTTCTGTGGGAAGAAGACATAGATTGACTTTGGGTCCTTAACACACATGCTATGTGGCTCGTTTGAGTTGTTATCCCATCAAGGGACATTACTACTTGCTAGCCACATATTAAATGTTTCCTGGTGCCTTGGGAAAAAGATGCTTGCAAACACCTGTGTATCTAGAAAGAAATATTTCTTACATTGTGGGTGGGAACTGTTCCAAAATTGATTTTTGTTACTTCTACAGAACTGTCTAAAGCTCCTTGTGACATGTGTGCCTCTGCTAGAGAATGATACAGAAGAAACTGCAAGGAGATAGTGGAAAGTGATTAATATAGCAATGCTTTCATTTTGCAGAATGAATCATGATAAAACTTACGTTGTATATGTTATGACTGATGAAAATTTTGCAACCTAGATCCCCACCTCATAATGCAAAGTTTATAAATACAATTATTCATTATGTTCTAAGTTATTGCAAACAAAAATTTAAACAACTAAACATAAATATGCTCTTTACTGTAGATTTTATATCCTTTGCTGTGAGATCATTGAAACAGTAGTATTCTACAGATTGTCTTAGGTTATATTCGGTCCACAACAGAAGCAAAACAAAGTAAATAAAAATGCTAAGATGCATGATACTCAATATGTTTTCCTTTATAAAGTAGGGCTTATTCAATCCAAGGTTTTACCCTCCTACTTGGCCAGAAAAAAAAAAAAAAAAGCAATATCAACCAACTTCTTTTACAAACTTCTCTTTTTATTCTTCTCCAACACATATTTTCTCATATGTAAAGCTAATACAGACTGTGACAGAAAGCTTATCCATCTTAGTTTTTGCTCCTTAAACCATAATCATTTAGAGACATACTGAGATTGGCATACTGAGATTGATGAAGTCATTGCAATCAGTGGCTTAACCCAATGTACAACAATGCTAACCTAGTATTGTGGCTTTGACTTGTATCTTATCTCATCTTGTAGATTGTCTTTTCTCTATGATGATTATTTGCTTTGTTGGGTAGAAACACTGATGTAATGAAATCCCTTTTTCCTTTTATTTTCCTTCTATTTTATTTTTACTTTTATGGTTTAATTACATAGGCTCTGGGATTTCCCCTAAATGATCGCCAAATTCCCAACCCTAACTTACTTCCCCCATTTTATTACAATAGTATAGCCCTTCATAAGCAATCTAAGTCCATCATTCTGCTATTTAAGTTTGTTTTGATATTGCTGGTACAGTCCAGCATCCTATTGTCAAGATATATCCAACAGTTTCATTGGGAGTCCATCTTTGTCATAGAGATGCATACTGCATTGTATCCTCACAGCTGAATCTAATAGTTTCTATTATGCAGTCACTGTGTATTCACTTAAATGAGAAGCCATGAAACAAAATCAACAACAGGAATAAAGATAAAACAAAAGATTTACAGCACGGGGCCCGGCATGATAGCATAGTGCTTAAAGTCCTCCCCTTGCATGCCTGGGATCCCATATGGGTGCCGGTTCTAATCCTGGCAACTCCACTTCCCATCCAGCTCCCTGCCTGTGGCCTGGGAAAGCAGTCTAGGACTGCCCAAAGCCTTGGGACGCTGTACCCACATGGGAGAACTGGAAAAAGCTCCTGGCTCCTGGTTTCGAATTGGCTCAGCTCCAGCCGCTGTGGCCACTTGGGGAGATCTTCCTCTCTGTCGCTTCTCCTCTCTGTATATCTGCCTTTCCAATAAAATAAATCTTTTAAAAAAGAGAGAGATTTACAGCACCATGGAGTTAAGAATCATGCTACTGAATAACCAATGACTTGATGAAGAAATGAAAAAGAAAACACAAAATCCTCTTCAAGAAAATGATGCTACTGTGTGATGTACAAGTCAGTGAAGAATTTGATAAGAGAAAAACAAAACTATTTTGAAGAAATGAAAATAAAAACAATATCAAAACCCATTTGTTGCAGCAAAAACAGTATGGGAAATGTTATTGTTCTTATAATTTGCATTAAGTTTGCCTTATATCAGAAAACATACTCATATCTCTTTTTCTTGTACTGTTAAGACCTATCCAATTCCCAAATCCCTTCTCATTCCAATATCCTGAAATTTAATGTTCTGTAAGAATAGTTTTTCTTATTTACTGGCTTCTGTGGAAAGTAAGCTCCACCAGTGTGGAGAGTGTGCCTTCTTTATTTTGGATTCAAAAATTGGTCAGCCTGTCTTTGCCTGTGGCCTATCCAGGAGGAGCATAGTTCTAGAGCAAAAGGACATTTTTTGGAGAAAGCATTTAGACCTAGAATCAAGCATACAGGTAGCTTTGGTTCTGGTAATATGTGAAATGTCTCTTCCAATTATTATTGGAGAATGACCATGAGGAAGGAAATTTCGGGAATTTTGAACATGAAAAAGTGTGGCATAATACTCAGAGCCAAAAGAAGATAGAGCAAGCACTGTGCTAAAGTTGTTTGGAAACATTAAAGACTCGTGAGATTAATGAAGTTTTTCCTGTTTTTACCTTTAAAAATATTTTAGATTTTTTGTGATATATTTCCATAGGCTCTGGGGTTGCCCGTGCCCTTCCCAATGCCCCCCCTACCCATTGATTTCCCCTCTAGTTTTACATTGAATGTCCTTGATGAAGTCACAACTCTATCATGCCGTTATTGAAGAGTTTCGCCACAATATAAGCATGGACATTGGCAGACAGGCCATCATTTTACTGTTAGGATGCATTTAATTCCTTCACTGGGGGTCAATTTGAAGTAAGACCGATATGCTTAGCTCCTCATTCTGGCTATGTTTTACTACATGTTTGGATGGAGTGATCAAGATTTTTTCTAGTGTTAAAGATTTATTCTGACAGGACTACCAGTTAAGCAGATCATGATTATATATGTGTGTGTGTGTGTATATATATATATATATATATATATATATATATATATATAGTTTTACCTCCAATCATTGATCTTTTATTATAAAGTAAATAATAAAAATTACAAAATTTTAAAAAGAAGAAAAAGACCAAATTAGGGTTGGTAAAAAGCAATTGCACTATAAACTAAGGTCACTATTACGCAAATACTCGTATGTTACTTTTCCTTTTATTAAAAATACATCAAGAAAGATAGAAAGTGTGTTAACAATGTTAAACCTTGAATTACAAGGTGATATATGATTCTTAAAATAAGAGCTTATCATTTGATTGCAAGGAATCTGTTAGGAGTATATTAAAACATTTACATAATGGTGTACATATGAAAACGTGCAATAACTTTTCGTCTTTTAGGCTTGAAGATTTATTGCATCCAGAAATAACAATGGAAAACTTTTGGAAGAAAGTAAACTCTATGGGTCTCTGCCCTACCTTGCTAATTCAAATATTTTCAGTTGGTGCAAATGCTACTCATTGATTTTCTTTGGGCCTCAGGCAAACCTCACATTACAAAGTAATTATTGCAAAGTCATTATTTGAATAATTAAATGCTAATTATAGTTGTTAGTTTATCCAGATAACATGCTGTAATCTGACTCATTTTCCTTAATTCACCCCATAATTTTGATATATGTACTTCAATCAAAATTCACTGAGATGAATTTTTGAAGTTATGTCATTTAGACACTTGCCACTTTACAAAATTGCAACAATTTGTACCAGAAAAATAAAACATAGCCTGTCCCAGTCCTGTATAGGCACATAAAAATTGAAAGAGTAAGCCTTTTAACTAGGTGTCTCCAAATATTCCTATTCTTGGGGCCACCTAAGGACACATTACATATCCATTGTAATAAATATGTTCTGATGTGTTTCCAATTATTTAGCATCCATCCATTTATTCACTAAAAATCCATGGAGCAACTGCCATGTGTTAGGCAGCAATCTCAAGGGCTGAACAATCTAGGAAGGGATGGAACACAAACAAGTAAGTCATCAAGTATACTTACTCATTCCACGTCTTGATAAGTGTTACTGTAAAAGAGGAAATGAGAGCTATCATCAGTGTTAGGATTTAAAAGAAATTACTCAAGGAAGAAATCAACAGAGGTTGACTTTTCCATAAAGCTTAAATTCCAACTATAAAATGTAGAGCTCTGAAAACTTTGAAGAATTCAACAGTTGTATGTGACCTCACTTTAATCCCTTCGACAAAACAGTGGCACTTCAAAAAATGTAGAAGTACGGAATCAAAATAAAACAAGGATTGCAACTGGAGCAACTGGGACATGAACCAGCTCTGAAAAGTGGAAAATTAGCCTGTTGAGGCATGCCACTGGCCCCTTAATATTTTCTTACCATTTTTATTGTTGAACCTTAGCTGCAGAAAACTTATGACGATCTTCTGTGCTTTCTTCTAGGAAACTTACAGTCTGTGATACAGACTGTAAATCATGGCTGAATATTTTTTTCTGCACAGAAATGCAGTTGTTCCAAAACTTTTAAGAGATTTTCTTTTGTCCTTGAAAATGAATGGGCTCATTGATTGAAAGTTCAGTGACAATACTGATCATTCTCTATGCCATCAATTTTGTTCTACTTTATTTTTTGTTCTCACACAAAACTGCAACATCTTCAACAATGCAGCTATACAGCAGTCTTTAAATTAGCTATGCAGTTTCATCAAGTTTTTTTGTAACTTTTCACCATTATTTTGACTCCTCAAGAGCCTATGCATTTCCAAGTAAGTTTTGAATAACCTTGACAGTTTCTTTTTTTTTAAGTGAGAATTTTGATAGTGATTCTTCAGTATACGGGTAAATAAAAACAGAATGCTCATTTCAGTAAAGTTAGAGTCTCAACAACCACTGAATATGCTCTTTATGTTCTCGGGACTGTGAAGTATTAACCTCATTTTCGATACATCTCTTAACCAAGTTCTAATCCCGGCAGCTCCACTTCCCATCCAGCTCCCTGCTTGTGGCCTGGGAAAGCAGTCGAGGACGGCCCAAAGCCTTGGGACCCTGCACCTGCATGGGAGACCCAGAAGAAGCTCCAGACTCCTGGCTTAAGATCAGCTCAGCTCCGACCATCACACATGCTTGGGGAGTGATTCAACAGATGGGGGGATCTTCCTCTATGTGTCTCCTCCTTTCTGTATATCTGACTTTGCAATAAAAATAAATAAATCTTTTTTTAATGGACTTGTGTGGGAGATCACACCTGGATTTTTGCCTGCTTAGTCTATGTGGAAGGTCATAGGAATGTGGCATACTATGTCACTGGGAAAGGTCCCACATTGCCTGCCAAACACATGTGGTGTGTGTGACCTTTAACTGACCCACAGCCTCATTTGGTGAACCTGACTTGTGGCATTCCTGCCACCCATGCATGTTGTACACACAATTGAAGTAAACATGTAATGTCATGTCTTTATAATGTTAAAATATTAATTTCTCTTCCTAAAATGATTAATTTGGTCAACATTAATTTTGTCTCGTCTAAAATATTAAATTTCATGTGCTGAGATTTTGAGTTTTGTTTCTCTGTCCATGAGAGTGATTGCTCTGTAATTTGTGTTTTTCCATATGCTTGCTAAATGTACTAGAGTAATACTGATTTCTTACAATGAAATCAAAAGAATTTTTCTTTTCTGTTCAGTGAAATTATTAGCATAATATTTGTCCTATTATCTCTGCAAGCATTCATAAGATTCAACTATGAAGTCACAGTCATGTGGCCTCATTTTCTCTTTCTGCTAATGTTAGTTTTGTCTCATGATACTTTTCTAGATTGGTGTCACTTAAACTGAGGGCAAACACAGTGCGGGACTTAAGTTTTCTTTGTTGAGAACTCCTGCTGTGGTCCAGATGTCTAGCAATATAATGCAATGCTGCTTCTGGAGTAATACCTGGAATACTATAAGCAAAGTGGAACATCAAAAGACTGTGAGAAGACAGAAACATGTTCAGAGCCATATGCTTTTGGGAATATCATTCTAGTCCCTTTGAGAGAGTTGGGTAAATTCAAATAAGAAGACAAAGAGATATATGGACAATTTAGGAAGTCATTCACTTATTCATTTATTAACGTGGCAATAGTAAAGAGAAGGTGAGAAAAATAAGGGGATATGTTGGATGGCACTATAAGTAAAAAGTTGAAAGTAAGGAAGTTTATACATTTTGTTTTTCTTCAACATTTGTTTGAAAAGAAGAATAAGGGAGAGAGCAAGAGAGAGAGACAGAGAAAAAGAATCTTGTATCTGCTGGTTCAGTCGTGACTGTAACAGTCACAGCTGAGCCACATGCAGTTAGAAACATCATGCAGGTCTTTCAGGTGTTCAGAGTACCTAAGTCATCATTCGCAGGGCATCAGAATGGGCGTGCTGGTATGAGATGGGACAATACAAGCAGCAGGTGAACAAGCTGTGTCACACTGCCTGTTATTATGGTACTTTTTAAATTAGGCTAGCTGTTTGATAAATCTGACTAGTGTTTTTGTTGTTGTTATTTGTTTTGTTTTTTCATTTTTTGCAAATTGCAGAAAAACAGCCAAAGACAGGGGATTGCTTAACACACAAATGATATGATGTAAAATTTCTAAGTAAATGTGTTTGATTTTATTACTTGAAATATCCACTCCTGCCAGAAATGCTTAATCATCTACTTTAACTGATTTATTAATATTGAAAGTGACATATCCTAAGGTATATTCTAAAATCCAAATTGTTTGTGTCTATTGATTGATTAAAAAAACCTATTGATTGATATGAACTATTGTCATACAACAACTTACTTAGTAAAAGAATAATAAATTTGGGGAGTAAGCAGTGCAGTTTGCATGCATTAATTTCATAATGTTCATCAAGTTTTACTTTCATAAGACTATGAAAGGTCATAAATAAGAATAAATCACAAAAAAATTGTGTTTAATATCTACAATCTGGATCATTTTGCTTCCTGGCACTCACTATGAACATTATTTTCTTCCATTTACTCATTTTCTCTGGTTGTTCCTCTATTAACTCCATGATGAAATATTCGTATTTGTGCCCAGTTTCCCCAACATATACAATGTTATCTGACATGTATACCTTCAGAAGAAATACTGGCTGAGGAAACCTTTGAAAGGCTACTCAAATTTTCAGACTTTGTCCTACACTATCATCACACCTTCCAGGAAGATGAAGTGAATGATGCAGATTCTCATCAGTGAGGGTGCCTTTATCATGAGTTGGGCTGCCCCTTAATTTTATTATCTTTCTCCACTGTGAAGAGACAAAAAGGATGCTACTCATCATCTGTTGCTCAGTTTGCCCCGGGGGCAAATTCTAAAATTTATTTTGATCTAGTTGAAACATACAAAGAAACATAAAACACAATTTCTCAAGTCAGTGACAGTTCATTGATTTCTTCCTCCTATGATTCCTTTGCCCTTTCTATGAATAAGTGCTTGATAAGTTCAATAAAGACCAAAAAATAAAAAATATATATACGTAGTATTTATGGAAACACACATTAATGTAAGATCAGGCAATACGACTAAATACATTGTAATCTGTTTGAAATGAAAAAATGTAATGATTTAGAATGCAGTTTCAAGTTCATTCAATATATTAAAGAATTTTACTTGTTTGTGTGTCAACCAAGTTATCATGTATTATAATAATTATATTAAATGTTGATTTCTAGAAATGAGTTTCATAAAAGCACACATCTGGGAACAGAGTAAAGATATTGATTGACCGTCTGTCGCTGTAACTTGATTCTTGTATTCAACAATGTCTTCTGATACAGTTCGTGGAACAGCACAACATATGGTTTACTTGTCTCTTGGTTAACACATAGATTAGATTTTCTTTTGCTGCTGTTACATTTAATTTTCATTTACAAATCAATCTTCCGTGTAGCCTCATATTTCCTCTGAATTATAGTGTAATGGATCCTAACTGGTCTGCTCATTGCAATGACCATATTGCTTTTTGTGTCCTATCTAATATTGTGAGAAGAGTGTTTATTTTTTTTTTTTCTGTCTCAAATAGCTTGTCATTTATAGATATAAAATGATGGCAAAGCATTTATTGCTTATCTAAATCTAGAGTAAGCTATCAATGAGTATTCAAGTCCTCAGGATTTTCAGCAAAAGTTTCTCCCCCCTGCCTTTCAAAAATATGTAAATTTTAAAGGAATGCATTATTTAATAAGACTAATTGAAGATGGATATAGTATGAATAAATTGTTATGCATAAAGCAGACTCAGAACTACCCATTACATACTGTTTGCAGTATTCAAACAAATTCTCTTCTTTCTCTTCTCACCTTAGGCACTAGCCTATGTAGCCTTTTCTTCTAACATTTCAATATGATTTGTCTACTTTGTGCCCTTGCCCTGGTCCAAATACAGTTTGTTATGAACTTGGTTATACTGTCTTCAGAGATGTTAGTCTTGTATTACGTAATTACCCAGACACATTGGCTTTCTATTTTTGAGTAAGATCCAGTTTTAAATTTGAAAAAAATTATAGGGACTATAAATTGTCTCTCCAAAGAAGAGTATTCTGATTCTTTTCAAAAAATAAATCAATGTTATTGTTTCTATAAAAAGAAGAAAAACAAGCAAAATCCTAGTACCCGTGTTTTATTTTTTAAATTATTTTATCTACATCAAGTGAACAATTTCATATATTTCACATTAAATTGAGGAGCAAAGTGGTAAGTTCTCCCCACCTCCTGCCCACATTCCCCACCTAGTACCCTCCTTCCCCATCTTCCTCAGTTTCCCCCTAATCTTTATATGGCATATTTTCATTTTCATCACAATCCCATGCTTAACATTCCATTAGGACAGCATAGCAATACACAGAAAGTAGAAAAACAAAAAGTAGTATCCCTCAAGAGTATAGACAAAGGTTGTAAACAATAAACTTCCTGTAATGATACTTGATTGCTTTTATCTCAGTGGCTCTATTGAATGTTTAGTAATACGTATGTTTATGTTGCTCTCATCTAGTTTCCTTTTAAATGTAGTATTTAGGGCAACCATTTGGTATAGCGACGGAGTTATCACACATAATGCTAGTATCCTTTATCTGAGTGCCTGGTTCATGTCCTGTTCCATCACTTCCAATCCAGCATCCTGCTAAAATACACTCTGGGAGTTAACAAGCAATGGCTCAAGTGGTTGAGTCCTTCTTACTCAACGTATATCTCCAATATAGGTTCAAGGCTTCCTGACTTAGACCTGACTCAGTCCTGATCCTTGTTGGCATTTGGGAAGTGAATCAATAGATGGAAGATAGCTCTCTTTCACTCTATCTGCATCTCTTCCGACTTCAAATAAAATAAAATTTAAACAACATATCTATTCATTAATTCCTTTATAGTATTTTTCCCAGTTTTAATACCCTAGTTTTGAAATTATCTAAACTGAGAGAAAACATTTCCCAACATTTACCACACAACTTGAGACGGGATGTATTGCAAAATTAAAAGTGTTGATCCGTTCAAATCTACAGGGGAATTTGAAATGTCAGAGTTTTCTCTTCAACCTTGTGCAGTGATAGAGCCTAGGAACAGTGTAGACTAAGACTGATGGAGGAAATCCCAGAAGCAGTAAGGTGCTTCTGCTGACATCACTGCTAACTGTAGTGCTCCAATTTCCTTTTTCATCTCCCAATGACACTATGTCCCAATGCATAAGTATCTTGGCATTTTACATAAACATTTTAAGTAGAAGTTGCTTTAGTTGCCACATTTTGCCTTGCTATCTTCTTCCCACAGATGCTCTCCTTGCACAGTGTTTGCTTTGAAGCAAGGCAGTCAGAAATCTGCAGCGGGAAGGGAGCAAGCAAGTTGCATCAATTTGAACAGTTCCTTTTCCTTACTATGTGCTCATTTGGGAGTTTTTGGCTCTCAGGCTATCACAGAAGCTCTGCATTTAAACACTTCACCAGTGGCTTGGAGACTTGCCCCCGAATAACTGCCTTGTAACCCAATATGAAATACTAGAACAATTAATTTTATACCAGCAATTCTAAAGACAGAATAATGCATGGATCAGTTTTCAAATCATAGTTACAGATGACTGGGATGCTCTGAGGTCTTTTTATGATGTCCATGAAATTCATGAAATCCAAACTTTCTCAAAAATCTAAAATTGCTTATGCCTTTTGCTTTCATTTGTTGAAACAAATCACAGTGTTTTAACAACTACATAATAGATGATGTCGCAGCAGATTCAGTGCAGAAGCAGAAAACTAGAGTCTAACTTTCCATTAGCCAGGCATTAAAGAGGATTGCAGCCATGTAGACACATGCAACTTTACTTGACATTTTTGGAAATATAATTTCTGTATAAAAATTGCATTTATAGTTTATGTGATAGTTATTGCTATTTTAAATCCCTTACCTTTAGTAAATATAGTATAGATTCACAAGAAGTAATCTATAAGAAACAATAAAAAAGAACATTTATATTTTATATCTGATCTTACACATAGTGTAGAAAGCTGACTGGGCTCCAAGGCACTGAAGATAAAATCTGTGTTGCGCCCCTGTGCCACCAAAGGCATGGGACCTGAGCTAAAGTGGTAAGACGCTGCTGAACTCCATTCTGTCTTAAGTAAACAACAAGCAACCACATTGCTACCAGAAACTCTCAGAGCCAGAGACAAGGCACTTTGCAAGAAATATAATAGGTGTCACTGCATCAGTAGCTTGGAAGATTGCTGAGCGCAAGCCCTGGAGCCATGCTCCTTCACTCTGACGCATTCAAGGAAGTATCCCTCTTCTACTTGAGGGCTAGTGCCAGTGGTAACAAATGTGCATTACTGCTGTGCTTCTCTTAGCACAAGGTGCCAGGTGGCCAGGGCAGTAGACCTAGAATCACTCTTGGATGCCCCATGGGCACTGAGGGCTGTCCTTTCTATGTCTTGTAGCTCTACTACTATGGCTGTTGCTGCTATCACTGCTGAAGCAATACATTTTGACCTTTAGCACATGAAGGGTTCTATGTATTCTCATTTGCTTCAGGTCAGTGGCTGCTAGTCCACAATCCCCCACATAAGAATAACTCAACCTGTGAGAGCTTGGCTAAGGCCCATTGTATTATGCAGCTCTGGAACTATAATCCCAGGGAAACATGCCCTGATATGTATGAGCCTGGGGAAAGTCCTAACTGTGTTCCACCAATACAGGCTAATGCTAGCTGATGCATGTTGCCTGTAATCATTTCTGATGAATCAGTGGGAAATGGATGCTTTAGTCTTCAAGTTCTACATCTCTGGGACTGGAATGGACATTGCTGAAACTACACTACACAAACCCATCCAGATGTTCCCCAAAGGACATGAGTGGTGAGCTCACTGCATCCAGCCTTTCTTGATCCATTTTCCCTAAGGCAGTGTTTGCATATCAGCAATCTAAATTTGCATTTCCTTGTGCACAATTGCAAACAGAACCTGTGCGCAACCTGTAGAATGTGGATAAATTTTCCTCTAATTCTTGCAGTGCTGGAGTTGTGACTGTGGATGCTACATTTCAAAGTTCTCCCTATGAGATATAAGGAAGACCCTAACTGCATTGCACTGCTCCAGAACCATACCTAGTAGTGTATAACCCAGTCAGTGAAAAATGAAACATGGAAATACTTCATTGTGTCCTCTGATTCTGGGCCTGTAATCATTGCTTCTATAATTCCCAGAACTTTTGCTTGCCCTATGGGACTTGGTGAAGATTCTATACTCATTTCAAAAATGCAGCTCCACATAGCCAGTGCATAATCTCCAATATACAGTATAACTTTCTCCTTGAGGATCATGAGAAATCACCCTTCATATCTTGCAGCTTCGGGACTGTTAGAATATTAGTATTATATTCTAACAGTCAACAGAACGCATTCTGTATGACCTAGGGGAGACCCTACATGTATCCCACTACTCCAAGCACACTTGCCAATGAATAATACAAAACTTTTTTGTTTGTTTGTTTACCTCATAGGACCTGGGTAAAGATCCCTTCATCACCACCAACCCTGTCCCTTTCCCCCCCCACTTGGCCTTTGGTGCTATGTACTCTAGCGTCGCCCATGCACATAAACAAGTCATGGGGAAGGTCCCATTGGCATCACACAATTTCAGTGGCACATATATTGGTGTCTCAAGCCTGAAAATTAGCCAAGTTAGCGTGGTGTCACACAGTGATAGATCTTCTATTCCCCACAGTATCAGGAAGGTGAGTGGTTATTTCCATCACAATCTTCAGTGTGATTGACACATAACTCCCTGGGGCCTGAGATACACTTTGGGAATCACATCCAGTATAAAGTCATACTACTACCTCTATTAATCGATTCAGGTATGTGGGCAATCGCCCCTCAGCCACTTGCTGCTCCCTGGGGGACATGGCTCACTTCCTACCTGCCCATGACCTAAGGAACAATTTCCAGCCCTGCCTGCAGAATGTAACCTTTGAAATTTGGGAAAGCTCAACAGGAACAGGTGTGCCTTTTAGCCAATCACAGTGTCATTACAGACAAGACAACTGAGACCAAGAGACACAATGTTAGCATATATAACAGATAAGAAACCACTCAGAGGTTACAATTTTTCAACAAAAGCCAAAGCAACTATCCAATTGTTGACCTACAATTCATTTTGAAAAAAATTGAATATAAATTACTTCATAAATAAGAAAGAACATTACAGACGCCAGTGTAGGAACAAAGGAAAAATGAAGATGCAAGGAATCATGACACAACTGATATAATACAATTATTCTACAGAAAATGACCCTAACTTGAAGACAACTTCAATGATTGAAAATAATTAAAAATAGTTGTCTTAAAATCACATCATGAGATACAATTAGACAAGTCAAAATTATGAAAAAAAAAATCAGTGGCATGAAAACACATTCTACAGACTGGGAAAAAGTATTCACAAACTACCTATTCAATAACAATAGCAAACAATTCAGTTAATAATTGAGCAAATGACCGGAATAGATTCCTCAAAGAATTAGTACAAATGACCAGTAGGTAAAAATGTTTGATATCACTGGCTAGCAGAAAAATGCAAATCAAAGCCATAAAGACATATCACCTCTCCTCTGTCAGAAGGGCTGAATATACATATACATTTACAGATACACACATATGATGGTGGTGATCTGGCAATACTACTACTGTGTATGCATACAAAAATTAACAGATTGCATGAAAGCTGTACATGCTATAACATGTTTATTGCAGTGATATTTGTAACAACCAAGATGTAGGATCAATCAAGGCGACCACCTTCAGACGAGTGGATAAAGACAATGTGTTGTAAATACACAATGAATGATACTCATCTGTAAAAAAGAGAATAAATTTGTATTATTTGGAAGGAAAGGTGTGAAAATTAAGAATGCTATGTTAAGTCAGACACAGAAAAACAAATATTGCATATTTTTACATGTGGAGATTATAAAAAAAGATGATGAAAATACCCCTCTAACTTCATATGGACTGGTCATTCCTAGGGCAGTGTAGGATAAGTTTGGATAACTGCTACCAAATCAGAGTCAGATGGAAGGTAATTTCATAATGATTTAACACAACATCATGGGGAAACTGTATCATATAACACACTAGTAGATTTTATATGAACACGCAGAAGAGGATAGCTTTAATTCACCAACTATAAAGTAAAATAAAAAATTAAAATGCTTTAATGTTAATGTTTTAATACACATTCTAAATGCATGTGTTGAAACATCACAATGAAGTTTATAAATATGTATACATATTGTTCATTTTTTTACATTAAAAGATTCTGGAAAGTGTATAATATGAAAACACTAGGCATGGGATTAAAAATACAACAAAATAAACTTTTGACTGCATTAGTCTTGAAATTTTTTCATTAGCCTCATATGGGTATATGTATATAAACATGTATATTAGTGACTGTAAGAAGAACAATTTATACTACTTTTCTATCACTTTCAAGAATATATGGACCCAGCTATAGGCAACTGCATGGGTTGCATTTTATCTAGGCTGAGAGAAAAACAGTCAATACCTGTTGAGCATTCTGGGCCAGGTTAATGCCAAATTTACATTAACTATATCAGTGTGCTAGTTTAATTGCTTATTCTTTTACTTTTCTTCTCTTTTCTTTTTAAGATTTATTTTTATTTTTTATTGGATAGTCAGATTTGCAGAGAGAAGGAGAACCAGAGACAAAAATGTATCTTCTGGTTCGCTCTTGAAGCTGCACAACGGCCAGAACGGAGCCGATCCAAAGCCAGGAGCCAGAAGTTTCTACCAAGTCTCCCACATGGGTGCAAAGTCCCAATGCTGTGGGCCGTCCTCTGCCGCTTTCCCAGGCCACAAGCAGGAAGCTGGACACGAAGTGAAGCAGTTGGGATAGGAACCTGCACCCAAATGGGATGCTGGGGAGGCCTTTAGCTGTTAGCTACTACACTGGGCCTTTTTCTTTCTTCTTCTTTTTTTTCTTTCTTCTTCTTCTTCTTCTTCTTCTTTTTTTTTTATAATCGTAAATTAAGAAGGCAAAAAACTTTGGATTGGACCATGCTACACTGCCATCCCCCGCCCTGAAGGTTGGGGGTGAGAGGGTGCTACAAATTGCTTGGGAAGGTTTTCTGGAGTCTTCCATGGACTAGGCCACTGCATTTGCAGGTAGGTGAGGGAGATATGATGCAGCAATATGAGGGGGAGGAGGGAGAGACCCAGAGTGCATACCTGGGTCAGGCCAAGGCACCTGCCCACATGAGAAACCTGGGCTGAGCTAAATAACATTCCCTATTACCTACTGGAGCTTGCAAAAGCTGGGACTTCAGGGCATGCCTGATTGAGCTAAACCATAGTACTCATGCGTGAATGTTGTAACAGTAGGTGGGCCATGTCACACTGGGATTGGACAAGGCCAGGCAAGGCTATAGTACTTTTCAGCATCTGTATGGGCCAGGTCTGGGTACACGTCAGGCTGCGTCAGGCCTTAGAATCTGCCAGCAAGTGCTAAAACTATAGGTATGCTATGCCAGGCTGGGCAAAAGTTCTCACCATCATGTGCATGAGCTTGGCTAGGGAGTAGCCTGATAGGGAAAATTCAGGGAATTTATTGCTGGGATGCTGCACCCACTGGTGAATTGAGAACTGAGACTTGGAGTAGTCCAGTCTAGGGATGGAACAAACTGGACTAGGCTGTTGCACCTGCTGGCATGCACAAAAAACAGAATGGGTGTGGGCTACCCAGGCTAGGCAAGTGTCAGCAGGTAAGTGCCAGGACAGGGTGCAAGTCATGTTAGGCTGGACCATAGTACCCTCTGAAGTTTCAGGCCTGGGAACATCCTGCTGGGGAACTGTGGGTACTCCTCTGTTAGGCTATACCTATCCACTGGTGAGCACAAGAAGCAGGAATTGGGGCAAGGCAGCTGGACAATTTCTGGCAACCATGAGGACAATATATGGGACTAGGTCAAGCTGAGCTAAGCAATACCAATGAGTGTGCACAAGAAGCAGGTTGGATTATTGTCTGGGCTGAGCTATGCCGCAACAGCAGCTGACACACAAACACCAGGGCTGAGGCAAGACTTGTGGGGGTTCTTGGTAGTTGACCCACCTAGGCCATAGCACACACTGACATGCATGAGGACTGGGTCTGTGGAAGATTGGCTAGGCTGGGCCGAAGCACCCATCAGTTCATGTGACAAATGCGGCAAAGATGGAACTGATCAAACTGCACTGGTGTGTGTATTGACTGGTACAGGTGACAGACCACACTTGACCCTGCACTGGCTGGCACATACAACAATCAAGTCTGAGGTCACCCCTGGTGAGGTTTCTTGATGGACTTCTCAAATAGATCACTGGACTCAGACCCTGGCCACAGGGAAAGTCACAGCACATGTGGTCTGAATTTGTAGTGTTTACAATGGGACTGGGCCTCCTAGGTTACTTATGCCTGTGAAGTGAACAGCATGTCCAGATGTACATGGGAGCCATAATGACCAGCTCACCTAAGTCTGGAAGGGGACATTACCTCATCTGAGGATGGAAAGCAGAACAGGCTGGACAATTCTCCTGGTCAAGCTTTGTAGCATGCACCTGGGTCTGTGGATGCACTAAAGTGGACTTTGTCAGCCAATAGAGCTTGGCATGATTTTCTCAACCCTGGAGCAATGAAACCAACAGCTTTTTAGAACTATGAAAATCACACAAGTAACACCCCCAGAACACTCTTCTCCACGTCGGGGTCTCTAAGGCACCATGAAATGACCATCCACCATCCCATCCCTGAGTGCTGATGTAGATTGACAGCAAGAAGCAGTCCCTTCCTCCCCTGTGGACACAGGGAAAAAAACTGAAACATATGTCCCCCTGATCTTCCTCCATACCTGACCCTCCCCACCATAATCAGAGGTCCACATGCTCATGCATCCCTCTAAAGTATGTAAATAATGTTGAAAATATTTTTAGAAGGAATATGTTGATTATTTATATTTGTTATCTGCATAATTCTAGCTGCATGAGGCAAGAGTTTTAAAAATAGCAATGATTAAACTTGGATCTTTTCCATATCCTGTTTCTTGGGTATAATTTACAAGAAAGCAAAAAATCCTTCCTAAGTGTATTTCCTTATTCTTGTACTTAAGAATTCTTTGCACATGAAAAATGAAAAAATTGAAACAACACTGTAAAACAAAAGGACAACCTAAACGCAAAGTGATACATGACGTCTGGTGCTGCGACAACCTTTAATGGTACAGGAGTGGCATGCACTGAGATCCCTATTTATGGAAACCTTCTGGGCCTGCTGCCAAGGTTAAACCTCATACCAATAGTGACCATATGGCCTATAAGCCCCATTTACTCAGGTCCAATTCCCATAGACCTTCTGACTCCAATGGTTCTAAAGTGAAAATATGACAGTCTATCAATGCCAGTTATAGTTAGAAAATCAGAATAGAATTACACAATCGTGTTTGTGTTGTCTTATTCTGTAACCCAGAAGGATAAAACCCTTGGAAACTTGCTAAAATGACATACCTGTGCTCAATGCTGATAGAATAATAGTGTTTCTGTTTTCTCCCTTTTCAACTCATTCAGTGACACTTGGGTACTTTTCCCCTTGTGCTTTCACACAGTACCTGTCATAAATCTTTATTAGGGCATGTGTCATGTTAGAGTACTTACTAGTTTCTATGGCTCCTTCTTCCCCAACACTGAGTTTGCAACCTTATTTTGTGTCATGGAAACCTTTAAAAAATATAATTATAGCCCTGGATTTAAGCCGCAGGAAATGTAGTGTCCAACAGCAATGATTTAAGTCTATTAGCTTTAGAGGTACAGAGCTTGGGTTTGAATCTCAGCTCTTCTAAGATTGTGTGACCTGGAGAAATGTTCTTATTGTCTCTGTGCTTCAATTACTTTATCTGAAGTATGGGCCTGAACATAATAGTATATATTTACTAGATATCTTGTGAACATGAAGGAACTTACAATACATGAAACATGTTAGACTATGGCTTAGCTTCTTGCAAAATAAGTGAATGGATAAATAAATGAACACAGTCTTGCAAACAAATTTAGGGTTCTATCTATTTAGACTAATCCATGGGTCCTACATATGTGTGCTTATGACTGATCTCCTCTAGGACTCTTCCACTCCTAACACAGAGCCAGGCACACACTGGGCTATTAGCATGTTATGAATGTAACTACAGCATATTCACTTATCCCCCTGAATACCACCTAGCTCAAGGAGACTGTGGAATAGAATTAGCTATTCTAGAAAAAGGTATTGCCAAATTATGCAGGTCTACTAGGACGAATCAAGCCTGGAAGACAAGTCTGCAGAAATGTAATATTCCTCAGGCAATTAAGCTCTCATAAGGTGCTCATTATTTCATTATTAGTAGTGTGATAATTAATTTTAACTGAATTAGCAGTAGTAATGACTAATACATACTTATTTCATGTCATGAATCTATTGGGTGCTGTAGAGACACAAATTGTATTTAAGATCACATTCAACTAAATCACCTTTGTGAGCACTTACATTTTGTGCCAATTACATCATTTAAACCATTCTAGGCAGGTGTCACCATCATTTTGTTGTTAGTTTACACCGTTGCTATTTTAAAACTATTCATATCATACAGCTAGGAAACTGAGGCACAGAGACTTTAAGGGACTTGGTGGGATCACACACTGGAGCCAAGGACAAGCTCTCTACAATTCTGCTGTGATCAGGCTAACAGAAACACCCAGAACCTCATTTGCTTAAGATTTAAAAGCTACAAGTTTCACTTACCCATACCTGTATAGCTTTCCAATGACACCTCTTGATGCCACTGACCAATTGCTTCAGTTTTCAGAGAGGATGAAAACATTCGTAACCTTAGCATTTCTGTCCAATTTCAAAGGTAATCATCAAGAAAAAGATAGAAACAAGTAATTAGGTGTGATGAGCACCTGTTGGTGCAGCATGCTTCACCAAGATGAAGTGCTGAATGTGTTTGCTTCTCTTTTCAAATAAAAGATTATTCAATATATATGGGAAGCATCAAATATGCTTGGAAGTTATAAATCTGTATTTTTTAATTATATTTTTGACAGTCTTTACATAGTTAATTAGGGTAAAAAGGTTCAAGGGCTATAGGAACATAGATAAGTCTATTATTTCCGTATTGTTTCCTTCATGTAGCTGAGGTAAAGGGGGATAATGAAGGAGAAACCCCACCCAGTTCCCCACCCATCCCCAGTCCCTGATGTGGGGTATGCTCTGAGGGTCTTGCTCAACTGGTTTTGATAGTTCACCAGTTATGAATCGCTGCCAATCTCGCCACTCCAAGCACGATGAGGTCGTTGAAGAATCCAGTGATTGACACAGTCCCTCATAGAGTCTCCATTTACCCAGTATTTCACTGCCAACATATAGCTGAGGTGGTTGATTGACTTGTTCTGTCTTCTGTCTTTTCTTGGTTAGGGTTCTTAGTGCAGCATTTTGCTTGGGGAGATCCCCAAAGAAACTTTGAGGTATTCCCAGACCAGATTCTTGCATGTTTTAGCAAGCTCAGGGCAAGGCACAGTCCATCGCCCTGATCAGCTGGTGGTTGCAATTGCTGGGTTGGTTCTGTTTTCAGACCCGACTTGCACTGGAACCAATGGGTGTTGCAGTCCAGCCTGGTTCTGCCCAGCACACACTTGGCCCTCACATAAATCAGTGGGAGCTGCAGCCTAGTCAGAGCAACCTGCAATAACCTCCACCAGGTCCGCCCCCTACCCTGGTTTGCCAGTATGTGTAGCAGACTAGTCCAGTCTGTCCCACACCCCATTCGGCTCTCATACATGTCGATGAGTATTGAAGCTTAGTTCCATCTAACCAGGCTCAACTATCCAGCCCTCATGGATGTTGTTGAGAGCCTCTCTGTGTAGCCACCCCAGCCCCTGCCCTAGTTTTCCTGCCCTCCCATGGGCGTGGCAACCACAGGGAGGAGCCCACTATTTCCTCCCAGGCCACTCCCACTCCCAGATTATGTGCTCTCCAGGTGGTTCTGGCATTTGACTTGACAGAATTAGCCCCCAGTGCTAGCTCCTGCCAGCTGATTCTGTGGGGTAAGCCCAACAACCCTCACTCTAATTTTGTTTACACCAGTAGGAATAATCAACCCAGCCTTGCTTTCCCCTGATCTGGTCCACATGAAGCACACAGGTGTTGTAGCCCTGCTTAGTCTGGTCTGCCCCCATCCCAGCCCATGCTCTCCAGTGGGAGTAGCTGTCCGGCAAGGGGACCCTCCCTTATTCCCCTGCTGGCTCTGCCCCCTCCCTTCCTGGTTCTCACGTGTCCTGGTTGGGTGCTGCGCTCCCATCCGGTACAGAGAACCTCACCTTGGCATTCCGTATTGTGCACTGGTTTTTGTCGCGACCGAACCTGGCTCGACCCACACTGTTCTGGTGCTTGGATTTGCCAGTGGATGACATGAACAGATTCAGCCTGGTCTTCCCCCGACCCATGCCAAATGTATGCCAGTGGGAAACTTTCCATTGCCTATTCTGAGCTGTTTCATTCCATGCTTCTTGCGCTTACCTGCCGAGTCTGTGTCCTGCCAGAGGAGTTGCCTAGGCTCCTCCATCAGAACCCCTCCAAATGCCAGATTTTGCGCATACTAGGGATTCCATGAGCCAGCCCTACTCAGTCCACCTCCTGTCCTAGCAGGAACAGTGGCTTTTCCTGACTGGCCTTCAACCCAATCTGGTTCTTGCTGTTGGATGTTTCAGCCCAGCCATGGCTTGTCCATACCCACACATGGCTCACATACAGCTCAGTAGGTGTTGAGACCTAGCCTAGTCCATCCCACATCTACCTTGGTCTTCCAGGATACCAGACGGTGTTGGGGTCTGGCCCGGCCTGGTGCATCCAGTCCCTGTCCACACTTGTGCCAAGGGAGAGTACAACTGTGTCCTGATCAGAACGCAGCTCCCAGTCCAACCCACCCAGCTAGGGTGTCCCCTTAGCTCCCCAACCGGGCCTGTTCCCAGCCATAAATCACACGCATGCCAGTGGTTGCTCTGACTCAGCTTGGCTCAACCCCTCACCTGTCCCAGCCTCTGCCTTAGACACTGTGGCTTAGCGTCCCAGGCTCATGCAGACCAGTAGGTGCAAGAGCCTAGCTTTGCATGACCTGTGCTGCATGCTGGGTTCTAGTTTCGTTTGCAGGCCAAGGCTTGCTTGGGCCTGCCCAGTACATCATGCTCCAATACCAATTCACACAATGGCCAGCCATTGAAGCTACTTTGCCCAGCTTGTCCGACCCCCAATCTGGACCACATGTTCACCAGCGGGAGCTGTGACTCACCAGGGGAGTTTCCCAAGTTCCTCCACTTGATCCACTCCCAGACACAGTTCTCATACATGCCAATGGGTTTTAGGTCAGTGCCTGGCACAGTCTGGCCTTCCATTTGGCCATGTATGAGCTGGTGAATGTTGTAGCCTGGCCTACCCCACACCCTATTCAGGATGCACATTCAAGTGCTGGTGGTTTGACCAGTCCAGACTGTTGGGGGTTCCTTTGCCTGTATTGATGGCAAGCTCCTTGGTCACACCTAGCTTAGTCTATCACCACCCAACCTGTTGAGCTAACCAGTGGGACTAGAATTTTAACAGGGTGTGGCCCACACATCCCTCACAGAATCTGCCCCCAGATATGGTTCTAGAGTGCCAGTTAATGTCATGGCCCTAGTGTGACCTGTGAGCTGATCCATCATCATGTCAGGTAACAGAATATCCTGCTGGACAAGCCCCCTACCCTTAGCTTTTGCATGAACTGGTGTTCGGTGCTCAGCATTGTTAAGTGATTACAAGTCCTTCAAAGGAAGAGTTACTGTCATTGGGAATCTTTAAGACTGACTCACATCCCAGAAGCACAGTGGGTTCAACCTGGAGCTACCGAAGCAGTGATTCAAAGAACCCAAACCCCAGAGCTCCCTGGCCGGGCAGCCAGCAGGCGGAGCCTGGTGCCAAAGGGCGCACTGGCCACCCAGGGACAGTTCGCCACGTGCATGCACATGGTGGCTGGCATGTGGAATCCAGGCATGAGACGTCCTGTCCTGAGACCCACCTGCAGCCAGGAGGCTGCGGGAAGTTTAAACTCCCAGGCCCAAGGTCACGCCCCTTCCCAATCCCATTCACCACCCAATGAGGGCGGTGGGTGTGCCCTGGACCAATTCAGTCACAGAGACTTCCCCCTTTGGTGTATTCAACCCAGAGGGAGCAGCCCCTGGAATCCAGGCAGGCCCGGGGATGTGTGGTGTGTGGGATCCAGACATATGACGCCCCGTCCTGAAACCCACTAAATCTGTATTCTCATTCTTTGATTGCCAAATATCCTAACAAGAAGGCTGAAGAAGTTTCTCCATTGTTTACGCTGGATTTGTGTGAGTTATGTTTTATCATCAAAAGCATTATTACTGTAAAGCTTACTTATAAATACTAGTGTGACTATGACAATGTGTAACTTCAGTTATGTGTTACCCCAAAATTAGCAGTGCTCCTTGTCTCTTACTTCTCCATCATTCTGTTTACCTTACAACCTTTTCTTTCCTACTCCTCATCACCATGGTTACCTTTCTGAAACAAATTCCAGTGGCTCATTCTTACCTATAAAACATCTACTCATTGTTATTCTAAAGATTTATTACACTTGAGAATTACTGGGGATCTTTATAACATACATATTTCCCAAAGACGCAGATGCTGTAGTGCAGAAATAAAACCCAGGAATCTGTATCTTAATCCATACCCTGGAGAAATTTGATGCTGAGCATTTAAAATTTACACTTTGGGAAATGCTGATATCCAGGATGAACATCCAACTCTTTTGTTAAATCATGTATTTATTTATAAGACATATTTGGGGGGGCTGGGCAGGGATGAAACAAAGAGAGAGTTTCCATCTGTTGGTATTTTTCTTTTCCCCTGAATTGTTCTATTGCCCAGGAATGGGCCAGGTCAAAGGTAGGAACCTGGAGCTCTTTGAGGTCACCCACATGGGTGCAGATGCCCAAGCATGTTCACCATCTTCCACTGGTTTCCTATGCACATTAGTAGGGACCTGGATCAGAGGTGGGACAGTCAGGATGCTAACTGGCAGCTATAAGGGATGCGTCAGTTTTAGAAGCTAAGCAACAATTCTGGTCCTGAATGTCCATCTCCTTAATGTGGTTCTCCATTCTTTCCTTGATTTGACTATGCATGTAAATTATGCAGAGTATTTTAAACATATTAATGCATTTTTTCAAATTCAATCACTGCAGGTTTATCTGGAATAACAGTGAAAAAAACTGGATGATCAGCAGTTTTCTGGAAGTTTAAAGTAGAATGGAAATTGCCACTCCAATTATAAGGAGTACATTTTTGCCATCTAAAATGTAGGTGAATCCTTTGTGATACCTGGATGTGGGTTACTGGCAGGCTTTTCAATAGCTTGAACCTATGCACCATTTCTTCTAAGCACTTTTTTTTTTGTTACCATCTTTGTGTTGAAATAATACCCCAGCCTCTTAGATGGTCTTCCAGCCTCTGGTCACACAGACTAGTGCAAAATAGATCCTACTGATGCTTATTCTGCTATGTTTTTGTCAGCACATACTAAAAGGAAAATGTTAAGAGTTTTATATTTCAATTATGCTCAATTCCACTAATAAAACTTCAAGGTATGCATTATTAATACACTCATTTTATAGATGAAGGCTGTTAAGCTAATGAAAGTAGTAGGAGCAGGATAAAAGTTTATCATTTCAGTACCCTGATTAAAGTCTATCAAGGGGAACCTGTTAATTACAAGACAAAGTCTGTTCTGCAAATATCATCCCAGCCTACTTTTCCAGTCTTCCTTTTTCCTCATGCCTTCTGATTTGCTGTTACAATATAACAGGCTAATGCAAGAACGCACGGTGTGTACTAATGCCTCTACAGACTTATGTTTTATTCCTAACACATTATGCAGACACTGAAATGATAATTTTGTAGGAATTAGAAAAAATACACAACCTTCTGGCCTAACAAACTGGGAAATTCATGTTGAATGTTGGGAAGATACAGCTTCAATAGAGCATCTGTTATCAGCTGAGAACAAGCTGTGTTTCCGGTTTCCCCTCAACCCCCAGGCGGGTGCTTCTCTATGTTACCCAGACTGTATTAAACCTCAATGCTACTTTCATTATATGTGCTGATACAAGGTTCTGGAATGCATATCCTTCTCTTTTGCGTGAATTATCCTTTACTACTACTTGACTCAACTAATGTTTTTCTTTCTTTCTTTCTTTCTTTCTTTCTTTCTTTCTTTCTTTCTTTCTTTCCTTCCTTCTTTCTCTTTTTGTAAGATCTATTTATTTTTAATGGAAAGGGAGACTTACAGAGAGAAGAAGCTACAGAGAGAAAGATCTTCCATTCACTGGTTCACTCCCCAAGTGGCTGCAAGGGCCAGAGATGAGCGGATCCGAAGCCAAGAGCCAGGAACTTCCTCTGTGTTTCCTACGGGATTCTGTCATGTGCAAGGTGAGGATTTAGCCACTGAGCCAACATCCCAGCCCAACTTTCTGCTTTCTTTCATTGCTGTTTCTTCTTCTTCTTCTTCTTCCTCTTCCTCTTCTTCCTTCTTCCCTTCCTTCCTCCCTCCCTCTCTCACTCCCTCTTTTCTTTCCTTCTGCCTCTCTTATTATTTTCTTTTTCCTTTTATTTCCTTTCTGTTTCTTTGTTTTCTCTTTCCCCCCTCTCACCTTGCCTCCTCGCTGTCTTTTGTATTTCCTTATCACCTTCCTTCCTTTCTTTCTACATTCATACAAAATAGTTTTTAATGTATTTACCATATCAGGGCTATACTAGTGAATATAGAAAACACATTTTCATCTTTTAAGGGCCAGAAAATTGGCAAACATGAATACTCCTCCTCTTCTCCTCTCTCTGAAGCATTCCACTATAATCTATATAATACAGTTTAGTATGAAATGGCAACGGTTGAAAGTTGTCATGGTGTCAATGATTCACTGTCCTGATTTTTCAACATCATTTGAATTAGCAGTTAGTGAAGTGTCTATAGTACTTTCTATGCTATATATTCACTGAAACACAGGTGTTGTACTTCTATAGAGAGCGATTATTGGAAACATTTCATTATTAAAGAGGTTTCAATGAGGAAGAAGGCAGTCAGGGAGATGAAGTCAAGACAGATAAGTGGACAATGTTGTGTGTTGCAGGGCCTCTACAGTCACTTTTTCTGAGGGCTTGCTATTTTTCCATGGAAGAATTTTTACTATAGTCTAGATTCAGTGGAAAATAAACATTTGAGCTTTTGAGAATTTAGATATAAATAACAATAGCCGCTGCAGACTTAATGAGGAGATAATGAACTGTGTCTTGGCTTAACTTGTAAGTGAATGTAGTTTAATTGTGTAAGTTGGTAATTTCACACTGATTTTTAAGATAAAGTTTGATGTTATCTAAACCACTTGATAAAATATCATCCACCATTTCATTAGCATTCACCAAGTTTAAACCATAACTGTGGTTTGCATATTAATAAAAAATGACAGTAGAGAAACAATTGAGAGAAAAATGAAGCTATGAAATGTAATTTTAAAAATGCCTCAAATTTTAATTATAATCTAGAATGATTAACTCTTGGTGTTCCTTTCTCCTTCTCTTTGTTTATTTTTAATTCATCATTCCCACAACTATACTTTTGTCCTTCTGCTAGGGAACAGGTGATAAGAAATTTAGCACATGTTCAAGTTGTTCATCGTTTTTCCTTAAGTTCCTATATTATTTCAATTGGTGCCTAAGGAATACAGTGGTAGTGTATGAATTGCCACCTGATGCTCTACACCACTGGTATGATTGTCTAGATTGTTCACCATTGAAACACATTTTAACTCTTAAAGCCATAAGATCAAAATTATACTATTTGTTTCATTGTACTTCTATAGCTATTACTCCCCCATGCCCCAAGTATATCATCACCTTCTTTCTGGATATTCTGCATCCATCTGGTAATGACAGACACTATCTGCACTCCCTCGACACTATGCGCACATATTCACACACTCAAAGACTGCATTATTTCTTTTTCCCGTAGACGTGTGGAGAGCATGGTACCTGGCCATCCCCAACCAGACCAATAATACACGTAACTCAGGGGATTTTTGTTTTTCATTCAGGTGCAGCTTACCTTCCACTAAAAATCTCACAGTATCTGAATATATTTTCCATTGTCATAATTGGGGGAGGTGTACTGGTGGCATGCTTTGGATATCTAGTTGGGGAAAGGCCACACACACACACATACACACACACAAAACACCTCGGGTTTGGTGCACTAGCCTAGCTGCTAAAGTCCTCACCTTGAACGTATTGGGATTACGTATGGGGACTGATTTTAACGCCAGCGGCCCCTTTTTCCATACAGCCCCCTGCTTGTGGCCTGGGAAAGCAATAGAGGATGGCTGAAAGTCTTGGGATCCTGCACCAGTGTGGGAGACCTGGAAGAGAATCTGGACTCCTGGCTTTGGTTTGGCTCAGCTCCAGCTGTTGCAGCTGCTTGGGCAGTGAACTAACAAACTGAAGATCTTCTCTGTCTCTCTTCCTATCTGTATATCTAATCTTTCAAAAAAAAAAAAAACACAACACTTCAACATTTTAAAATTCACAGAATCTCCATATGCCATGTGATAAAGAATCGCCCTGGATCATTATGTCAGTATTTTCAATATTGAGAAGCGCTGATGATTTCATTTATGTAAGAATGGGTTTTTGACAAGCCAAGTGGAACACAGTGGCTCCATTAGTACTGAAGTGCTGTAGAAATAAAGATGAGAGAAATATAGTTACATTTAATATAAAGCACAGTAGTCACAATTTTGTACTGTGAAATAGGCCAAAACCTTCCTAATTTTACAAATGAGGTAGCTAAGATCATTTGAGATCAAATGACCTATTTAAGATTATGTATATCCAGCTGATCACCAATTTTGTTCAATGGCAGCTAAGTGTTGCTCCAAACCCTATTATTTTTATATTACAGTGTAGTATAACCCTTTATCACTTGATTTTGAAGCTCTACCTTTGACCAATCAATCTAATGAAACCATTTAAGAACTCAATATGAGCATCTAGCTGTGGGCCTAAATACCTAAAAAATAATTTGAAAACAATCAAAATAGAAATATGTACTACCAGAATTAATTTAATAAAGGGTTTTATTTTATCTTCTATACCATCTAGCAATTTTTGAATTAAAAAAAAATAGAGATACTGGCATTGCAAATCTGTATTTCCCATTATATTTTCCTCCTCTGTTTAGCCCACCAGAGTATTTGTTACTGTGGTAATGGTGGAACAGCCTCTGGGCTGCTCTGTAACTTTCATTTTTCTCTTATAATTTGGCACATCATGATGGACTACATGTGAGGGACCTGCCAGCAGTAATATCAGAGGATTAACATTTAGAATTCATGGTTGTCCCGGTCGGGAAAGGTCTCAGAGGGAGACTGAAATCTTGGCCATGTTAAGGGAATTTACCACAGAACCACTGGTCAAGTTTGAAAAGATAACTTCTAGCCAAATTTTTCAGAGAATGTGCATCTTTGAAAGAAGGTGTCTGATTTGCTGATTGCTCAGAAACATTCTGCTTGGCTCAATGTATAGGCTATTACATGTGCTGATCCTGATCTCTAGCACAGGGAGATGATACATATTATGTCCACAGCCCAGGGGACTGTGATTGTAGGCTTACGCCCTCCATCTGGTTCCCAGATGGCATTTTTTGGAACACTAGTGAATTTGGCAGGGTTTGAGGCTCTTCCTCATTAGAGGAAACACAGGAGTCCTGGCATCAGAGACTTTGATGACATTTTCCCTTTCAGATTTGTTACAAGAGAGATCTTCCTGAAGAGATAAAACAGGGATCGTTCTTTAATATAAAATTATATTTTTGTTATTAGTCTCTCCATAATATTGTCTCTATTAAGATTAATGTGAATGTTATAGATGTTTAAATAAAAGCAAGTTCAACTGCAAACTAGATTTAAGCTCAAGAGCTTAACACTTTCTTTTTAATAGCAGAGATCTGAAAAGATAAAGCATGCGAAGTAAGATGTACAGGCAAGAGAAGCCATTAAGGTAAAAAGTGAAAAATGTAGGCACCTGAGGATGTTAACATCCGCATGAATCAAAAAGGCAAACAAATGTGGAGATTTAACTATTCATTAAAATATTCAGCAGTGGAGAAAAATGCCTGGAAAACTAGATACCAGAAATCAGTAAAGTATTCAAGATCAAGAGGATATAAATGAAAAAAAAAATTAAAAAAAAAAAACCTTAATCTCTTGTATCTTGATCAGATTGTCTAGAAAGAAGAGGAGTTGGGGATATCTGATCTGGGCCAAATGCTTGGTTATTTCATTTAAGAAATGACTTTTCAGGGAGAACATTTTAAGGTCAACATTTTAAGGTCTTTTTCTTGGCTGTGCTCCATCTACTTGACGAGGAAAAAGGACACAAAACATACTTGTTCTTCCTAAATCACTGTCTTTTATGAAGTCATGAAAATCTGTCACCAACATATGGACTACAAATACAGTACAAGTAATGTCATGACAGTAAACATGTACTGGGTAATGGCAAGGATCAGAAAAGATGGAAAGATTCGATAATTTCCTTAAAGAAATGGACACCAAGCTGAGGTTTAGGAAAAAACTTCAAATGGAGACAAATGAAAATACAGGCTGCTGGAAAATTAGAAAGCCTTGGAAATGTGAGATATCTGAGAGTTCCACACGTTGAATTTGTGACTGTTTTCAGAATATTGAAATTGTACCAGGGATGGGTCTAAGGATATTGTTATGCATAAGACTGACAAAATCAGCAAACTCATGAATCTTAACAATCTTATCTACTGAGAAAAACAACACAAAAACAAAATATAAAACAACTATGATAAATACTTTGAAATGGCTACTAACAGAGAACCAAGTGAGTACAAAATGATGAGATTTATTCCATGATTAGGAAAAGGATTATAGGATGCAAATAGGATAAAAAATACCTGTTCTTTTTCAAGAATTAGAGAGAGAATCTTCCATCCACTGGTTCACTCCTCAAATGGGCACAGAAGGGTCAGGAACTAGAAGCTTCTTCCAGGTATCCCAAATGGGTGCAGGGGCTCAAGGATTTGGCAACGTTCTGTTGCTTTTCTAGGAACATAATCAGGCAGCTGAGTATGGTACAGTACCCACATGAGATGTCACAGAGCAGACAATAATATATGTGTTATGCCATAATACTAGCCACATTATTGAGTTTTACAGGTTGAGTGTAAATTAAAGAATGTGAAAGTATCAACGATGATAGATTCCATTTTTTCTTTTTTGTATTCCTTTTATGCTTTCTATTTCATTGTTGAAATACACACACACATATATATACACATTTATTCATATATATATGCATATATATGGACAGTATACATAAGGAATATTATAATATGCCAGACATAAAAGAGCCCTGTATGCCAAAAGTTTGGTCAAAATGATATAATAAATATTTATTCAGTATCTGCATCAATTATGATTAAGTTGACTACAAGTAACAGGAGTTCTCACAGCAACAATGATAAACAGAACATGACTTCTTATTTCTTTGTCATCTAGCATGTAGCAGGCAACCCTGGAAACTCTGTCCCATGAGATCATAAATAAGGGTGTCTTTTTCCCAACTGAATTTTGCCTGCCATGATCTTCGTACATCAAGATGATAGAATTGGCACACCAGGCTGAAAAAAAAAACACGCAGAATTATGAGGCAAAGCCTATGCCCCAGCAGCCTCATATGGGAATATTGTGCCAGCCACCACAAGATAGGACACTCTTGCATATGTTTTGTTACCCAGAATTTTATCTCATGATCACAGTCAAGTTAGACATTTAAGACACAATATGAGTAAGTATGTGATTAAAACTTTGATTACTATAGGAAAAAGAACAGATAACAAGGGAACACTAACAACTCTTTGGAATAACATTCATCTGCAAGTTTTTGCTGTTGGAGTATTGGCTTTTTCACTAGATCGCTGTTTGACTTTGGGAAAGACAATGCTATTTTTGAATCACAACTCCCTGTTTAACAACTGTGGGGACTGTGCTGAACTGTCTTCAAAGACTTTGTAACTTGTAATAATTTGTGAACAAATTAATAAGAAAGATCAGATAAATAACAGAAAAATGGCTTAGTAATAATCTTCAAAACAAACCAATAGGCTGTGTAAGGTCACTGTATTCATGTTGTGGGACCCTGACTTAATTACAGTGGATTTGAGCAGTTCTCTGGAATTTAAATACATATTTTAATCAAATCTGTTTATTTATTAGTTATATAATATATATTCAGAAATACATGGCAAAACATATTTATGCTTTAATTTGTCAAATTTATATACCCATTTTTCAAAATTCTTCTTCACTGCCATTCTCTCAAAGCCTTGATTTTGACAGATTTCTTAATATAGATTTTGCTTCTATATAAGTTAGGTTTTTCACCTAGGATAAGTCTGACTTTAGGAGAGACTGCGTGCTATAATTAGTCTAAATAAATTTGAAATCAAAGGACTAAAAAAAGTAGATTTTCTAAAGCAGAGGTATTCATTTTATTGTATATGAAATGTCACAGTTATTAAATTGATTCATTCTTCCATGTAATCAAACATATTTATTGAGTGCCTATTATTTGGCAGGTATCATTCTGGTACCATGAGCTGAGAGCCTTGATGAATAAAGAGACAATCTAATAATCACAAAATTGGTGTTGAGTGCCTAACGAATGAGCTTGTAGAAGAGCGCATAAGAAAAACACCAGTTTATAGCAGAATCTGAGAAATGACTAAAGCTGAGATTGAAAGCATAAACAAAACTTTTTCAGAATACCATTGTTCATCAGAGCCACTGAAAGAAAGCCAGTGCATCTAACCAAAATTATTTTTATTAATTTCCATAACAGTTTTGCAGGTATAGGCATTCTCACCTTTCCTTCCCCCTCCCTTGCCACCATCTTCTCCAACTTTTCCCTCACCCACATTATTACAGCAGTATAGTGCTCCAACAAAAGTTACTGGTTCAGTATTCTGCCACTTGTGTGCACCATGGCATCGTAGGGATAGACACAGGCATAAACTCCAGCAGCATATTATTGAAGTCTATTTTAATAATTTCAATGGCAGTAGAAATGCATACTGCTATGTGTCTTCACTTCAGATAGCCTTCTTTATACAGATCACCTATGAGAACATATATGTGTGGATAGATAGATACATACGTACATACATAGATACATAGATAGATAGACTTGTTCACCTATATATCTATCCTGCATTTTTTATGAATGTTACCTTATGTCCAAGAGAAAATACAATATTTTTCACTTTGGGATTGGCTTACTCCAGTTTTGATCATTTTATTGCAAATGTCAGAATTCCATTCTCTGTACATATGATTGCATTTTAGTAGGAATTGTGTTTAGGCAACACTAGATTGGAAGTTCCAATTTTGTACTTTTGTATTTAAGGTGAAGATTGCCTCTGGGAAGCTTTGTCTCTTGAATAAAACAAAACCAAACATGAACGTTTAAGCCTCTGAGAACAGGGTATTCTAATTAAGAGCATCAGAAGGATGAGTGAGATAACTGACTAAAATGAATCTTTCCCAGTCCACAAACAGAGAGCTGGGAGGGAAATGGAGCAGGCAGGACATGAACTAGCATGCATACGGGATTGAGGAGCATTCAGGGTGAGGATTCAGTCACTGAGCCATTGCACCAGGCACAATAGATCATTTCTGTTGTATTAAGGATTAGTGGTCTAGGGTAAGATAGTAAGGATCCTGTTGACAACTATGTATAATTCTTTCAGTAATGAGGAAAGAAACATTCTTCTTTTATTTGATTTTTTTTTTCTTGAAAGGAGAGAGAGAGAGAGAGAGAGAGAGAGAGAATGAATGAATCTTGTGATTGTTGAATCACTCTCCAAATGGTTGTACCAGCCAGAGCTGAGTCATTCTGAAGCCAGGAGCTGCTTATGGGTCTCCCGTGCAGGTGTAGCATGCCCAAGGCATTGTGCCATCCTCTACGGCTTTCCTAGGCCACAAAGAGAAAACTGAGTCAGAAGTGAAACAATCAGGATTTGAACTGGAGCTTACATGATATGCCTATACTGCAGGCAAGGACAAGCTTGCTAAGCCACAGCACTAGCCCCCCAAAATGTTTGAAAATGTACAAGTAAAAAAATTTGAGAAGCACATGCTAGTGTGCTCATGCTTTTCACATTTATTTTTATTTTTTTAATAAAACATTGTTTTGAAAGGCAGAGATGTGGAGACAAAACTTTCCTTGTTACCATTCTGTCCCCTAAAACCTACGACAGCCAGGGTTATGTGGTGAAATGAGGAGCACGTGGCTCTATCCAGGTCTCCCATATGAGTGGCGGGAACCCAAGTTCTGCTGCCCCTTGGGTAATGGACATCTGGCTTTCGAAAGGGAATGAGTGGGGTCACTCCAAGGCCCTCAGATAGGGGATTCAGAAATCCCAGAGACTTAACAACAATGCCAAAGCATACCTAAGATTTAGCTTATTTCTAAAAATATTTCTTGAGTGATAGAGAATTTTAAGTGGATTTTTTACCGTCCAACAAGCATGCAAGTATTTCACCTACAAATTAAACATTATATTTTCATCAAATTCTTGATTTTTCTAAGTATGGTTATTAGTATATAGTATAACAACTTTATAAATTATTATAACATAAAAAAGAGAAACAAAAATGTGCTAGTTAATGAAGCCCTATGTAGGCAATATGTTCCTTCTTGTGAAGTGGACATTCTTGGATTTGCTTTTTCACAATTAAAGGATTAATTAGATTCATAATATCTTTTAAGTAATCATTGCATTATACTCATTTGTATCTAACACAGTTCAACTTTAAAAATGTATTTCTTATGGTTTTGTAACAAATTTAAGCTTTTAGCTGAAATATTAGAATGTTTCGGTATTAATTCCTTGCTTCTCCATCTTGATTCACTGCTACACATTCATGTCTATGTATGTTTGTGTTTTAAGAAGTTATTTCTTTCTATTATAACTTTTATCCTCTAAGAAAGAGAAATAAAATGCGTTTTACTTCATTCTAAGATCTGGGACCTGGTATGTAGTTACAGGTGGAGTAAGTTTAGGTAATCCACGTGAAGTTGACAAGGCAACTTAAGAAATAATTGTTTCAGCAATTTCTTTAAAGAAAAGAGCTGAAACTTCCTCAAGGGACAAATGGTTCCGAGTAAATTACTGGACAGATTATCTTAAGTCCCAGGTCCAGGACACAAATGCCAACTTTGCAAATAACTTGATAGGTGACTTGTAGTAACTCATCAGATCTCCAGGTTTCCATTTAGCAACACAATTAGAAAATACTGGATTCTACGCAATTAAAATGAAGTTCAGGAAGGCTAGCTTGAAGGTACACTGAGAGTTAATCTGGATAATTAGTTTAGTCTAATCACTTGGGGAACTTAAGCAAATACACTTTCATCTTCTGCTTTGTTATTTCCCCTAATAACAATCAGTTTAAATTACCTCAGGGTTTCTTGACCCATACTGTCCTGATTTGTTCCAGGAAAGTGTGCTGCAGTATTTTGTTGTTGTTTTTAACCGTAATATTTACCTTTCTAAACATTTTACGATTCATGGTGTTTCATCCTGTAGATGATGCTGTTACTGTCACACATTCTAGCATTGACACAATATTGGAAGGAATCCCAGTGGTTCAGCCCACTTGAATCCATTATTAAGGGTTTGGGGGTTATATAACCCAGTTCCCCCTTGTTATATTCCCCTGTTACCAATTAACCATCTGCTTGGTAGAAGTTGATTTCTAGCTGTTTTTCATAGCAGTGGCCCTTGTTCCAAATGTTAGTTCCCATGGAAATGATTGAAAACATGCATTAAACTCTGAGAATGTCTGAGTTTTCTCAATCTCAAGGTTTTCTATTGTGTTCTATAACATCAAATTTCTTGTTTTGCTGAAATTTACCTATTTGTTCCTTGTTGGAATTACTGCCAGAATGAATGCCAAGATTAGGGGCATGGATTTATTATCACGTATCTCCAAGGCTATAAATACTCTTTAAATTATAGAGAAAGCACATAGAATCAAATCACTTAATTCTGTCACAGTAAGTAAAATACTTATGATGTTCTAACAATGCAATATTGTGTTACACACTTGATTTAGGCAACATTTGAAAGGATTAAAATCCTCCCTACTCACAAAAATCACTTGACCAGAGCCATCAATAGTTAGAGAAATTATTTCTTGTTGATCAAGAAATTCTGTTATGTTAGTATCCTTACATTTTTAAACAACTATGTTTCTAGGGGGAGTATATGTGAAATTGTAACGAAGGATTTAAAGTCATATAAATTCTTGACAAATGAATTTATTTTCAGCCCAAACTAATGGAGTCCCTGGTTTATTGAAACTGAGAATCTATTTTACTTTCAAGAAAGATACCTGTGTGAAAAGGTTGATTACTAACAGACAGTTTAATGGAAATCCCTTTCTTACATTTAAATAATACATAGGTCAAGACAGAAAGAATAACAAGTGAAAGTGCACAGGGAGATTAAAAGAATGGCTTGATAAGAGAATTAGACCTGTCTCCAGAAATTAAATACATATACATTAAAGACAGTGATGATGATGATATTTATCACACTGTATCTGTGTCAAAAACTTAGTTACAGAGAGGTTGAGGGGAGACAGAGGTTTATTTTACTTGAGAGAAAGTTTCAGAGAGAGAAATTTTCATCTGCTGATTCACTCCTCAAGTAGTTGCAATTGCCAGAGCTTGGCCATTGCAAAGCCAAGAGACAGGAACTTCTTTTGGGTCTTTCAAGTGGATGCAGGGGCCAAGACTTTGAACTGTCTTCCTTTGCTTTTCCAAGTCATCATCGGGGAGCTGGAGCAGAAGTGAAACAACCACAACTTAAACCTGTTCCCATATGAAATGTCGGAACCGCAAAGGGAGGATTGGCATGGTAGGCCACCATACTGGCCTCACATTTATTTCTCTAAACTTTATTTATTTTTAAAAGACAGGGAGATAGAGAAAATAAGAGGAATATTGCTGGGTAACTCTCCATATGCACACAATGTTTGTGATGTGATCAGGCTGGGAGCCAGGAAAATTATTTAAGTCTTCCCTGTGATCAGTAAGAAACCAGTTAGTGGAGCCATCACTTGCTTTCCAAAGTCAGCTTCAATGGGAAACTGAAATCAGGAACTGGCATTAGAAATCAAGTCCAGGAACTCCTATGTGGGACATGGACATGCCATCCCCACCAGCATGTGCAACACCTGCTCACGCACATCTAACATGACCTGAACACCAAATGACATACAAAACATTCTGTTGTGCCAGTTGAAATTTAACATCCTCATGAAAGTTCCTATTGTTGGTCCCTTTCAAAATTTCACTTGTTTTCTTATCCGAAAGAAAAGTGATTTCCGTGACTACTGGCCTTTTGAAATGGAAGCTCGTGTTTTCTTGCTGGCATTTTCTGTCATACTCAGAGATGTTGACATCTGGTGTTATAGAATGGGAATTCCTTTAGTCAAAGTTCTTGTGCGCAAATACTAATTTCAAAATGATATTTGGACATACTGCTTTTGGAATGAATTTTGTTTAGATGAGGTCATCAAGGTGATATTCCATGATGAATTAATGCCCTTCTCGTAGGAGGGGAACCCAGGTGTCTCCGTCATGAGAGCACGGAGTGAGGAGATAGTTTTTACCAAACTCGGGAGAGGACTCTTACCGGAAACTAAATTAGTTGGCATCTTGAACATCTGTTTCCACACTGTGGCAAATAAATGCTTACTATTTAAGCCACTTCATTTACATTACCTTTATGTCACCTAGAATGAAGACACTAAAATTTCTTCCTTTGTGGTGGTTGTCCACCAGTTCTCATCCTAGCATAGAAACAGATTTCCTTTTTTTTTTTTTCTGTTCAGTGTCTTGAATTTGATTTTTGCATATGTGAAATAAACATTTCTTCCAATAATGTATTATTTTATTTTGCCTCCAGAATATATTTACCTGAGTATGGGTAAATGTGAGTCTACTTAACAGCTGTTTCAAAAATCATTCAAGATCCATTAATTAATATTTGTATGTGTTACTGATTTTAAAAGTGTGTTGCAGTTAGAGTTCTGATTTGACTGAAAATTGTTTTTTTAAAGATGTAATTAATTAATTAATTAATTAATTTTTTGTAAAGTCAGATATACAGAGAGGAGAGACAGAGAGGAAGATCTTCCATCCGATGGTTTACTCCCCAAGTGAGCGCAAGGGCCGATGCTATGGTGATCCGAAGCCAGGATCCAGGAACTTCTTCTAGGTATCCCACACGGTGCAGACTCCCAAAGCTTTGGGCTGTCCTCGACTGCTTTCCCAGGCCACAAGCAGGGAGCTGGATGGGAAGTGGAGCTGCCGGGATTAGAACCGGCGTCCATATGGTGTTTTCAAGGTGAGGACTTTAGCCGCTAGGCCACGCCGCTGGGCCCAAAATCATGCTTTTTGAAAATAGATTCTGTTCATGTTAAAATAGCCACTATCTTGGGTTATGCTGGTGACAATTTTGGTATGTTGTCATGCATTGAATGTGTCTCTCCAAGTTCATAGTTTGAAATACTAAACCCCACATGATGAAACTGTTCAAGTGTGCTTCCTGAAACTGACCTGTAACTGTGGTTTGATAATGTATGGTACAAAAGTTAATAAGACCAAGGATTGGGGCTTAACTCTTGGGACACAAGTGTAGTCAAGCCACATGCATAAATCAATGTGTCCATTTGCCTGAAACTCTGAATCGCCCTTTGGTTTATTTGATCTCTCTGCAACATGTAATCCTTTGAGCCACTTGGAACTGAAAGGGGAGCATCAGTGACCACCTCCTGATGGATCACTAAACACCATTCCCAAGAATTCAGAAGAAAACCTCCAGGCAGCGACAATGCTACTGTCCGGAATACTGCCCCCCACCAGAACTAAGAGACTTAGAAAGATTTGACAAAGAAACAAGAAATGTTGGACAAGGTAAGACTCCCCTGGGATTGGAGTTTGAGACAGGCCTGCCTCACTGGACAGAAGGGGGATATGATCACCCCCCAGAAATCTTGCGGGTGGAATTTCAAGGTAAGGCTGACCCTCAGAGGAAGGGAAAGTTTTTAAATCTCTTTGAAAGGTGTGTGAAAGTGCATTAATCTTGTTTGCATTAGCAGTTCAAATACGGTAAACCATAGTGCAAGCTACTGGTTGCTAGTGGGCCTGAATTTATGATTCTGTAATGATGCATATACGGCTGAAGCCACACCACGGTAAGGAGGCTAATGACACTCCTGTCACCCTGCTGCAGCTAAGAGACACCCAAGCACACATGATAGAGGCAGCCAGACAGATATCAGAGGTGCCCCTTTTTCTCTTGTCTTTGTCTCTGAACATGAAAAAGACACAAAAATTGGTTGCCCTTATACTTAGCCCAGGATGTTAGAAATGGTGAAAAAATTCAAAAAATGTTTTGTTTTGTGTTTCATTTTATCTGGTTTTGTTTTATTTTGGTGAGGATTATGGAACCAGCCAACCTGCCCGCCCTAGTAGGCTTGAGACACCATGTATGGTTTTATGGCTCTCCTTCAATGTTGGCTGGCTATAGGAGGCAACAACATGATGTTGCTATAGCACAGGCAGTCTGGCAAGTAATTATTGGCCATCTCAGGCATCCAGATAAATTTCCTTTCATTGATTTGTGGTTATCCATCCTTAAAAACAACCTTGGGTCTGATTTGTGGTAGTTCAAAATAGAAAAAACCTTGTACTGTCTTCCCAGAAACCTTTACCAAAAGTTTCCCAAGGCCACCCAGGGGAAAATAAGGTCCTGCCATTACCGTACCAGCCCCATTGCCACCTATTAGTCTGCCAATGGAACTGCCAGACACTGGGCTACCCTCTGTCTCCTTACACTCTCCTCCACGAAGCTCCACTTTCTCTAGCCCAAGGCCTCTGACGCTAGTTGGGTTTCTGCCAGAGCCTCTCTCTCTCTCCTCCCTAATCCCAATATCCTAATGTCTAAGATCAGCTCAGAAAAATCTCCCAATATCCTGAGAGACAAAGACACTCCCAGTTACTGAAGTAAATAATACTTTTACCAGGAAATCCTGTGACCTACTATGAGCCATTTACCACCACTGATCTCCTAAATTGAAACATAGTATATTCTCTCACTAAGAGAAGCCACAAGCATCTGTAGACCTATTTGAGTCCATTTTCAAAGCTTATTGTTCAGTGGTATGCTGATTGCCCAACTCTTCCTAACTCACCTTAACAGCAGGGAGGCAGAGAATCCTCAGGGCCCACAAATGCACCCATGAGTAGGCCCCGGCTGGGATACTACACCTTTCTGTGAGTGTAGACCAAGCTGGCCTTGATTGGTTCCAGACTGGGCCATTTACCAGCCGGAAGAGAGTGTCCCTCTGCTCAGTGACTGAGAAG
Organism: Ochotona curzoniae; assembly: GCF_017591425.1. Classification (NCBI taxonomy): domain Eukaryota; kingdom Metazoa; phylum Chordata; class Mammalia; order Lagomorpha; family Ochotonidae; genus Ochotona; species Ochotona curzoniae. The sequence goes on from NW_024467087.1 coordinate 5,242,105, forward strand.
CACTTCTGAAAGGTCTGTGGACAGCGGTCAAAGATCTAGCAACATGGTCAAAACCATGACAATTCACCTCAAAAAAACAATTTAACACAAGCAAACTTTTGTAAGAGACTATGTAAGATATTCAAGATGTATACTTCCTTTGACTTTAAGACTCTAGAACAAATAATGAGTGGTCAACAGAGCCTTTGTAGCATATAGTGACCCATAGATCTGTTGAAAACTACAGACATTAAAAAGGCTTACTAATATGAATGCTATCTAGCTTCTGGGAGTTGCTAGTAAGGTGTACATGAATTGGGATTGTTAGGGAGAAGGGAGAGTGGCTGTTAGAACAAGCACTGTGCAAGCCATTGCCCAGCACCCTTGACCTATGCTAACAAGGACCCAGGAACTGGAGGAGGGAGCCTCTAAACAGGTGGTCAAAGCCACTAGAAAGAGAACAATATACCTGTTGCAGGGAGAAGGGTCACTGGAAGAATGAGTGCCCCAAACACAACCCACAGGTTCAAAGACACAAGATAACCCAAGCCCAAGAAGCACATGCTCATCGCAGCTTGCCAGAGAAGACTGAGATAGAATGGGTTTGCTTTTTTTTTGAGTCTCTGTGAACTATGGTCACTATGATGCTAGGGGCCATGCTCTGAAGTTTAAAGTAGACCCAGAAGGCGAACATTCAGTTTGACACACCCAACAGCTTATTATCATGGGGGATACCAGTATCTGAGTTGGAAAGTTCCTCCTTTTTCCTTCTTGAAACTAACAGCTATGACATGAGGATAATATTTGGGAAAGAAGGTGTCCAACATAAACTCAGAAGACTCTCTGCAAGCATTCCGTTGGGAATGGGCTAAATAGAATCCATTGGCTAGGGCCAAAAAGCAAGCACCTGTAATCACTGACTCAAACTTCACTGGCACTGCAGCAGTGCCAGTACTCTTCCCTTAGGAAGCATGAGTAGGAATTAAAGAATACATCACTGGGGCATTTGGGAGGCTGTGTGTGGCTTCCCACTTTATCTCTTCCTTTACCCTAGAAAAAGGAAGAAAAAATAAAAAATTTGGAAATAATGATCGCACCCACTTTCCAATAACTCTCAATCCTTCTCACCCTGATCGACCATGTAATCATGATCAGAAATAAAAGTAAATAAATAAAAATAAAAAAGAGAAGACATTGCCCACCAGCACAAAATAGGATTACTAGTTAATTGTGCGAATACTCCATTGCTGCCAGTCAAGAAATCAGGAGAAGTGGGCTACTGACCAGTCCAGGACTTCTGGGTCACAAATACAACCACAGTACTACTATACCCAATGTTTTTCCAACCTATATATTCCCTTAGTTATGATCGCTCACAGGGCTGCATTATTTACCTGCTTGATCTTAAAGGGTGCCACCTTCTGCATACACATGATGCAGAAAACCTGAATACTGTTAACCTTTGAATAAGACCATAATACAGGCAGAAACACATTATTTCACCTCAATCGGGTTGAGTCAGGGATTCAGAAATTCCCCCACTCTGTTTGTAGTAGCACTAGCAACAAACCTAGAAAGGTTTCCTGTGAACCCTTTGAATTTCACGATACTATAATATGCAGACAATCACCTAGTAGTAGCAGAAAGATAAGCCAATTGTGACATAGGGACACGGGCATTCCTGGTCCTGTTACAAGAGGAAGAATGTAATGTGTCTTGGAAGAAAGCTCAGGTAACGTGACAAACCATCAGATACCTGGGATTTTGAATCTTACAAGGAATTCAGGTCTAGGACCCAAAAGAAAATTGACTGTATATAGCATTCCTGAACCTAAAATCAAGAGTCAAGTCTTGAAGGCCTTTGGCACAGCTGGTGAATTTCCCATCTGGACAACGGGATTTTCCTTGACAGCTAAGCTGCTCTACCAACTCCTTGCAGGACCCAAATATTCCCATTTCATATATTTTTGAAGATTTATTTATTTTTATTGGAAATTCAGCTATACAGAGAGGAGGAGAGACAGAGAAATAGATCTTCTGTGTGACGATTCACTCCCCAAGCTGCAATGGCCGGAGCTGAGCCAATCCGAAGCCAAGAAACAGGAACTTCATTATGGTCTCTCATGTAGGTTCAGGGTCCCAAGTCTTTGGACCATCCTTGACTGCTTTCCCAGGCCACAAGCAGGGAGTTGGGTGGGAAGCAGGGCTACCAGGGACACGAACGGGCACCCATATGGGATCCTGGCATGTGTAATACAAAAACTTCAGCTGCTAAGCTACTGCCTTGGTCCCCTCCCTTCATATTTGCTGAAGAACATCACCAAGCTGTTGAAACCCTTAAGGTTGCCCTAAAGACAGAGGCTAGCTTGGCCCTCTTTGATAAGACTAAACCCTTTAATCTGTTTGTACATACAAAAGGAATACAGGCACTAGTTGTTCTGACTCAGCAGTTTGGGCCATGGCAGAGATTGGTGGCCTACCTATAATAGCAGATTAACAAAGTCATCTGTGGCTGGTCACTATGTGTTGAGTCTTTAGCCTCCTCTGTCCTGATTCATTCAGCAGAAAAACTGTCTCTGGATTGAATAATCACCTTAAAAGCCCCTCCCTTGGGAAAATTCTGAATAAAAAGAGTGGCTGTCCAGGGAATGATGATTCAGTGCCCTGAGCTGCTGTATGGATATATCCCCATTTAACCGTCAAAACTGTGCAAGCTTTGAGTCCTGCAACATTCTAATCTAAACAAAAGTGACCTTAGACCATGACTGTGAAGAACTTCTGGATGGAGTCTTTTTTATATGACCCAACTGAACAGACCAATCTCTACACAACCCAGATATGAATTCTTCACAGATGGTAGTAGCATAGTCTATTAGGGATAATGCGTAACTGGACATATAGTAGCAATTGCCACCTGTCCAGTGGGGAGTGGATTCTTCCTGGCAACCTGATCGGCTCAGCAGGCTGAACTCTGGACCCTGATGGGACCCTGATGGGACCCTCCAGTTAAGAAAGCAAAAGAAGGTTAAATCTATACTGATTCTCCATGTCCGTTTGCTACTGTACACATCCATGGAGCCATGGACATGGAAAGAGGTTTCCTTAATGCTGGTAGCAAGGAACTTAAAAACAAAACTAAAGATTCTAACGGTACCTGAAATTATTTGGGATAACACATCAGTGGCAGGTAGGCAATGCCTGGGCCACCAAACACTGATGAGGTCTCAAAAGGCAACCCCTGGAACACAGTGAAGCAAAACATGGCACTCTAAATGTGAACAGACCACCGGCACAGAAGCTGCTGTGCAAATAAAAAATCCTACAGTGTCTGGAGAAACCAGCCTTCACCCCAGAAGTTAAGTGGACCTAAATGGAGGGGAGGAAAAAGAGTTCCATGCTAGGGGTTGTCGGCTGATTTGCAATGAGTTGTGCCCCAACATTTGGCATGTGTCTTAGTAAAGTCACAACACCAATTAGCTCACTTGGAAAAAAGCGGCACCTGCAGATATGTAAACAAAAATTTTTTGTTTGTCTGTGCCACATTTTGTCTAAGAACGGTTGTGTTCATTTAGTGTCAAACCTGTGCCAAATACAAATCAAGAAACTTCAGCAAGCAAAACCATATCTTGATGATGATCTACACATTCTCCAGATGGGTAGAGGCCTCCCTGTTGGACCAAGCAGGACAGAAAAATGGCAAAGGCTCTCCTGCAAGAAATCCGTCAACAGCATAACCTCCCCTGACAACAGAGAGTGAAAATAGTCCTACATTTTTGGCCAATGCAGTCCAACATCTAGTTACTAGCATTGGAGCTAAACAGAAGTTCCATAAAACTTGGAGACCACAAAGTTCTACAAAGGTTGTGACAATGAATTGGGCTTTAAAAGATTGTGGATGATCCCTCTGAGGAGACTGGGCCCCAGAGTGTGAGGACCATGCTGAGAAAGATCAGGACACAGGGGATGCAGGGAGAGTGAAGTGCTGCAAGGCGAGGGAAGCAATGCACACTTGATTGAACTCAACAGGGTGTATATATATACTAGGCAGGTTACCTAGGCAACCACTGAACACTTCTCTAAGGATAGCCAATAAGAAAATGAAGTAACAATCACCATAGTAGCAAAGGACTGAACATGTCTTTTAAAGGAACGTTTTTAGCAATCAAATCAATTAACTGAGGAAGGGGATACACTAAGCTACAAGCAACTAATGAGGAAAGAGGCACAGGCAACTTCCATACCCTTCGCCTTAACTCCCTGCCATGTGTTTTTTTGTTTATTAGTTTTTTCCTTTTTTTTTCATGTTCTTTTCAGTTTATTTTTATTGGGAAGTCAGATTTATAGAGAGAAGGAGACACAGCAGAAAGATCTTTCATCTGCTGGCTCACCACCACCACCCCAAGTGTCAGCAATAGCCAGAGCTGAGCCGATCCGAGCCAGGAGCCAGGAGCCAGGAGCTTCCAATGGGTTTCCCACGTGGGTACAGGGCCCCAAGGCTTTGGCCATCCTTCACTGCTTTCCCAGGCCACAGGCAGGGAGCTGGATGGGAAGTGGAGTATCTGGGATACAAATCAATATGCATATGGGATCCTGGTGCATGTAAGGCTTTAGCCACTAGGCTACTCCACTGGGCCCTGCCTTGCATTTTTTTAAAGTTAGTCTTCTATTATTTGATGCTACCCTAGAAAGTAAGCTCCAGTCATCAGGAAAGATTATCCACAAAACTGTTTTGGAACACACTACAACTGCCCTAGGCAATTACATTCATACCTGTGTAACAGGTGACTTTGCTTTGGTCAAGGCCTGGAAAAGGGATGGACTTGAATCCTTATGGCAGGAACCATATTTTATTGAGCTCATTACTGTTAGTAGTCTCAAGGTTACAGATTTGATCCCTTGGATTTATATCACTCCAGTTAAACTGACTCTATATGCCATCTGCTCATCAAATCTGCTACCTAGAGAATTATTTAATTTTCACCTTATCAGGATCCACAGTGGCTAGCCACAAGAACTGCCTGTTTTGAGAAACTTGGTCAACTCAGGACCCTGTCAGGACCACAAGCTGTAAGCTGGGAAATCTATGCATGGTGCAAGATTGAGGAATCTGTAGCCTTTTCTCCAGTTGCAAATTTGCCTAAGTTACAAATCTGGGAGCCAGTCAACAAATAGCAAAAGCTTGAGGAACAAAAAATAGTACCTGGTACATTGTTCTTCAGAACACAGGGAATTTTGAACTATTTCCCCATGTCCTGATTAAACTCTGTTACTTCAGCCCCCTCTCTTCAAGAGCAGCAGACCAGACCTTCAAGCTCACTTTCCATGGGTGTGTGCACTTACATTTTGACCAAAGATAGCATTCGCTGCTGATCATGTTTGGGTCCACCTTCCTATAACTGTAATGACATCTGTGGAGGAGTTTTGGAGGTCTAGCACTTGCTCCTATTCTGTTTATCTTGGTGGGTTGCAAGTCATAGGTCATCCTTGCCGCCACCTTTCCAGGTTCCACTAAAAGTGGACACTAAAACCTCAGCCCAGCATCACTGTATCTTTATGACTGAATGGTGAAAGACCAACATCAAAATGCAGGCAAAATGATGGTGTTGATCTTCCCATCACCATCCTCCAACATTAACCTTGCTGCTTTCTGGAGTCAGCCAACTGTTAGGTAGTGCAAAAGCAGACTTACTGAAAAGCCTGACATTTGTTTGTTCAATCATTAGAATGTTTGAGTATTTCATTTTTCTTTACTTTATATATTATTTATTAGCATGTAGGTTTCTATTTCCAAAATTGTCTCACTCTCACAGAAACTTATTAGAATTTCAGACACAATAGCTGCTGTCCAATCAGCAAGAAGGTAAATGAGAATGGGCTAAAAGCTATTTTTAAGAGGTTGAAACTGTGATAGGACATCATACAGTATTCAGTGAAAGCCCTTATCTTCCAGAGACATATTGAACACATTTATTTAATTTTAAGGCTTTTGACTTATAGATAAAAGTTGCACATATTTCTGGGATACAGTGATTTGATACATGTATACCATCTGTGATGATCAAATCAGGGTAATTAACATTTCCATCTTCTTAAACATTTGTCACTTGTGTATGTTAGAACACTTTGATCTCCTTTCTTCTAATTCTTTGTAAAATAAAAATTGTGGTAAGCTACAGTCATCAATTGTTCCATGGAATCATGGGTCTTATCTCTCTTATGGAACTGCTTTGGATGCCAAATGTCTGAATTTCATTTTTTCCCCAACCCCACATCTCTCCTACCCTCCAGTGACCAATACTCACCTCTATTTGAGAATAAAGTAGTATTGCCACTCATGCCTTGTCCCTGGAATAAAATGAATGAGCTTTTAATCATGAAGAAAAGATTGTTGCGTTGTCAATGACACAGTTCCTCTCTATATACTTGTAAACCAATTATAATTTCTAAGAAGTAATTCATAGTGTGATATCGAAAGATGAACCCATTCCTAGAAAATCATTAGTGTCATTCAACTAACACAGAGAGAATTCACATTTCTCATTCTGAATCATTAAACAAAATGTTGCTCAAAAAACTTTGAATTGTATGAGGAGTAACTTGGAGAGATGCATAGAATCATAAGTTGATTAATTGGTTATGAGATGTATTCATGAAATTTGCTAAGAGAGTAGGGTTTTTTTTTAAAAAAAACACTTTTTTTGTTTTTTGGTTTCAGTGAAAAGTCAGATTTACGGAGAGAAGAGACAAAGCTCTTCCATCTGTTCTTTCACTGCCTAAGTGGGTGCAACACCTGAAGCTGAGTTAATTCAAACTCAGGAGCCAGGACCCAGGAGATTCTTCCTGGTTTCCCACCGTGGTGCAGAGTCCCAAAGCTTTTAATCATCCTCTACTGCTTTCCTAGGGCCATAAACAGGGAACTGGGTTGGAATTGGAGCAGCTAGGATATGAACTGGAGCCCACATGGAATCCTAGTGCATGCAATAGCCCGTTGCTCCAAGCCCAAGAGAGTAGATTTGAAATATTCTCAACACACAGATATCCATTGTAACTGATGGGATTGATGATATGCTTGATCATGGTAATCACTTCACATTGCATGTCAGTATTAAGATGTAATATTGAATAGTAAAATCGGAGAAGACAATATTCCAACAAATCCTGGAGGGAGTCTGCAATGTGTGTTTGATTCAACTTTTATCTTGGCATTGTGCTTAGCATAGGATCAACACCATTGAATGACCCAGACCTGACCTCTTTTCCACAGAAGTTACAATTTAGTCTGGAAAAGAACAGAAAACAACAATTCTACAATTATTTGTTTACCCTTAACTATTGACTGAGAATATCTTACTAAAAGACCAATTAACGGAATGTAACTAGGGAAGTGTGTCTGAAATAACTTTTGCCTGAGATCTAAATTCTACATACCTTTAGTAATGTGTGAGTGATACTCTGCCAGACACAGGAAAATGAAGATAAAATTAATGCAAATGTGACTGCACTGCATAAATTTTGGGAGAATAAAAGGATCTGAAATTATTTCTGTTGAAAGTGTGATCATGTATACATTTTTTAAAGAGAGATTTCTGTGGCTGCTATGAGATATGGGCTAAAACTGGGAGCACAGGGACAATTTAGTCATGTATTCTAACAAGACTGGCAGGAGACACATGCTTTGCATCATGAAAAATGTAAAAGCCATTACAATGGTTTTCTTAAGAATTAGAAACAAAGGGTCCAGAGTGCTACCCTAGTGGCTAAAGACCTCTCCTTGCATGCATCAAGATCCCATATGGGCACCAGTTCATATCCCAGCTGCTCCATTATCCTTCCAGCTCCCTTCTTGTGGCCTGGGAAAGCAGTTGAGGTCCCAAAGCCAGAAGCTTTGGGACCCTGAAACCTCATGGGAGAACTGGAAGAAACTCCTGCCTCCTGGCTTTAGATAGCTCAGCTCCAGCTGTTGTGGCACTTGGAAAGTGAACCAGCAGGTAGAAGATCTTTATCTCCTTCTCTCTGTAAATTTGACTTTCCGATAAAAATAAATAAATCTTTTAAAAAAATATAAGAATCAAACAAATAAGCAGCACATCCTTCTGTGGAACTGGGGATGGTGGAAATGCTAACTCTCCATAGTAACAGACCTTTGTGCTTTAAACTTTGTATAAAGTATAGTACACAACACAGAAAGTGGTATAAATGCCAAAAAGCACATGGCTCCTTTTTGGTATGATGAATTGTCTATTGAGGTTGGAAATATACTTGTATGGAGAATTGCAAAGGAACCCTGCCAAGTTAGAACACAAGTATGTTGTAGAAGATGTGACATATGAGCCAAACACATTAGAATTTTATTATGAAAGCAATAAAGAGATTAAGCTCATGATCTCAGGCCCAACACGATAGCATAGTGGTAACCAAAATTTCAAAACAAAATTTCAAAACAAGTCCTCACCTTGAATGTGCCTGGGATCCCGTATGGGCGCCGGTTCTAATCCTGGTAGCTCCACTTCCCATCCAGCTCCCTGCTTGTGTCCTGGGAAAGCAGCCAACGACAGCCCAAAGCCTTGGGACCCTGTGCCCATGTGGGAGACCCAGAAGAAGCTCCTGGCTCCTGACTTCGGATTGGCTCAGCTGCAGCTGTTGCAGCTACTTGGGGAGTGAATCGTCAGATGGAAGACCTTCCACTCTGTCTCTCCTCCTCTCTGTATATCTGACTTTGCAATAAAAATAAATAAATCTTTAAAAAAATCATGTTCTCACCTAACTCAATATACCTATATTGTGTACTATTGATAGTTAAAAATAAGAATTTTTATTCTCATTCATTAATTGCAGTAATGATCACTCCGAATAAGCTTTTGACCAATGTGTCTCTTCCACAGGATAGATAAGGGCTCTTTGGGGTGGAGCAGCTGGCAAAGCTGGTACCTGAAACACTGATGTATGTACAGTATTTCATGTGCTGGCTTCTCCCCTTCAGATCCAACTTTTGCTAATGACTTCGGATAAGCAGTAGAGGGTAGACTAAATTTGGGGCACCTACCAAATGACGTGGGTGACCTGGAGGAAGTTCATGCCTGGTGGTTTCGGCTTGGCTCAATGCCGGACATTGAGGTCATCAGGGAACTAAACCATTGGATGGAAGATCTCTACTTTTCCCCTCTCTTTGCTCCCCTGTTTTTATTTTTATTTTTTTATTATTTTTTTAAAGATTTATTTTTATTATTTTTTTTTTTTTTTGGAAAGGCGGATATATAGAGAGGAGAGACAGAGAGGAAGATCTTCCGTCCAATGATTCACTCCCCAAGTGAGCGCAACGGCCAATGCTATGCCGATCCGAAGCCAGGAGCCTCTTCCGGGTCTCCCACGCGGGTGCAGGGTCCCAAAGCTTTGGGCGGTCCTCGACTGCTTTCCCAGGCCACAGGCAGGGAGCTGGAAGGGAAGCAGGGCTGCCGGGATTAGAACCGGCGCCGATATGGGATCCTGGGCGTGCAAGGCGAGGACCTTAACCACTGCACCACCGCGCCTGGGCCCTGCTCCCCTGTTTTTAATTCAAAATTTCAAAACAAGAATTTACTAAGTTTTCAAAAAGTAGATATTACATTTACTTATCAGCAACTCCTCAGCAAAGTATTTCCAAGTATTTTCCCCTGGCTCCTTGCCTCACATTGTCTCAGCTCTGGCCATTGCAGCTTTTTGGGGAATAAAATATTGGATGGAAGACATTTGTATCTGTTCCTCCTTCTCTCTGCAAACCTGATCTGCGTTTCCAATAAAAATAAGCACATTTTTAAAAATAGTAAATATTTATGAATTTTTCATTATTTACTAAAAGTCTTAAGCAAAAAACAAGCAAATGAATAGTAGAGGCAATAGAAAATTATTTAAGTAACAAGTCATTGCTTTCTTGACAAGGAAATAACTCAATAATAATGGAATATTTTACATAATCTATTATTTGTTAGAGATGGATTAACAGGGAATATGAGAGACCATGCAGAACTGAATTTTTATTATTGTGCCAGGGCAGCCATCATCTGGCAGCATGACATGCTGAAACAATGAAAATTAGAGTTTTTATATTTTTACAAAAACTTAGTGCAAGCGGTGGGAAAGCTGATGCGTGGAGCACAGATTATCTGAGTTTCCACAAGGTCAAATTAGCCCGTAACAGTTCCAAGCAATGGAAAATAAATAGCTGTCCTGTGGGAAGAAAAGAATTAGGCAACTTTTCAAGGGACAACAAAGCATCAGAGTCTGGGGTTAGGTCTTCCATGACTCCTGGCCTCCGCACAGCCTTGCACGCAGCAGGGCGCCTCTGCTTCACATCTCTCGTGGACTGTCTGCCAGGCATCTCTATCATGTTGTTCTTATTTAATATTAAATATTAAAACAAATCTGGGAATCTCTAAATATATAATTACTTTCTGCAAACCAACGTTTATTTTCATTTTTAAATATTTGTGAATATTTTAAGAAGAACCATTAGGAAAACATTTGACTAATATGTAATAATGAAGTTTTTTTTTCTTATTAAAACACTAAATAAAATGATGTAACCAATACACATTTGATCTCAGAAGTAGTAAAGATGGCACCAAGACCAAACTTCAGCCCAGGAGGAAAAGTGCTTTGTATATTTAGTATTATTTTGAAGATTCCTTGATATATATTTTTCACATTAATTTTTCTTATAGGGTATTTTTTTTTTATTAATTACATTGCATTATGTGACACAGTTTCATAGGCTCTGGGATTCCCCCAATCCCTCCTCTCCCCTCCCCCCATGGTGGATTCCTTCACCTTGTTGCTGTATTACAGTTCAAATTAGTTTTGTGAGCATCATTTTAGATATTTTGATAAAATGCTACCATTATTTTAATATAATCATTCAAGTTTGGTAAACCGGTTACTGAATTCTCTGATTTACTTTTCTCAGTTATATTAGCAACAGAATTGGTAAACAAAAAATCGGTTGCTTTCCTTGGGGAGTGAATTAGTTGCTGGAATATCTCTTTCATCTTTCCCTCTCTCTCAATGACTTTGCCTTTCAAATAAATACAATTTAAAAAGAGACTTGCTGTATAGGAAATGCACATTGTTGTTTTATATTTCTGTATAGTAAACATGTATTAATAGCTCTAATTAGAAGGAAACCAAAATTTTAGCCATGCTATTTTTTAAGGTATAGTTCTTACTGTTATTTTTAATTGACAAGAAATAATTAATAGTGAAGTCAAACTTTTGGGTTTCACGTTAACATGAAACATAACAGCAGGTAAGTACTACACTATAGAAGTAATTTATTAAATTCTACTCCAATTCATTGTTTCCTCCCCTCCTCCAGAATGCATTCAAGATTTATGGAGGCATATTGTTTTTCACAACATATGGCTCTCAGTCCTTCATGAAAATTTAGTGTGAATTTCAAAGGGTGTCCTGTGAAATTCAATGTGTATTACTTGAAAGGTATTTCAGGTCATGCGTGTACAATTACGAAATGAGTGATTATGAAAGGGTTTAAAGTAATAGACTAACAGATTTAGATTTCCGAGATAAATGTATTGTACCTTAGCTTAAACTTCATAAATTATTGCAGAAAATATGGAAATGGAGAAAACAAAAGTTCTCTACTTATAAACTACTTTATTACTATACACCATAAGAAAGAAAAATATCATAGAAATGACAGAATTTTGATTGGCAGTTCAGCTATTATTTTGATAATTTCCATGAGAAGCCCTAGAAAAGAAATACAATGTTATGTTACTGTTAGCTAGATAATATCTTAATTATAAAATGTGCTGATAAAGGAACTCACTAGCCACAGATGTTAAAGCCACACCTATAGAAGCCTATATTAAAGTCAAAATGTATACAACATCTGATGTTTTAAAACCTTATTCTACAAAACAGGAATAATCAAGCAATTATTTTTAAACATCTCAAAGTGTTATTAATTTCTTATAAGTTCTTTGTTTAACTGTTAATAACTCCTAAGACACCTGGAAGTACCTTTACTTTGTCATTTAGTCCTTTGTTTAATTTTTACCATTCCCTAAGAAAGGTTGGAACCTAAGCAAAGTGTTACATTGCTGAGAAAAAGCAGCCAATAGCTGGTGGGCATTTTTGGCCTGGTTAATGCCAAATCTGTGTTAACCATTGCAGTGTGCCAGCATTGCTGTCTATATTTTTAAGATATGCGGGGCGCTCTGTCCAGCAGCAGCAGGGGAACTTTGGGCCTGAACACACCACAGCTGTCTCCAGGCACACATATATTCCTCAGCGTGGGGGAAAGTGGGCTGCAGATTGCATGATAGAATATGGGCATGATAGAATATGTGCTGCCAAAAGGCGTGTTTGACAGATGAGGACTGACTTGGGGGAAGGGGGCTTCCATTTGCAAATAGGCAAGGGAGCTGAGACAGCGTATTTTGGAGGGGAGATGAGGGGGAAACAAGAGTGCTTGTCTGGGTCAGTCCAATGCACCTGCCCTTGTGGTAGCCTTGGGCTGGGCTAAGTAACATTACCTTATGTCCATCAGCACATATGAAAGCTGTGGTCAGGGGCCATCTCTGGCTAGGCTAGGCTGCAATACCCACCTGATATCATCAAGTCAGGGGATGGGCCATGTCATGCTGGGCCACAGTGCTCATTGGAACATGAGAGAACCAGTATGACTTCACAATTTATTTTTATTATTATTGTCCATGATCTAAATTCATAGATACAGAGATTCCTCTCTCTACCTTCATTTCAATCCTCCCTATTCCTATTCCTATTCCTCCTATTCCCATTACTTACCTGCACATTATCACAACAGTACAGTCCTTTAGAAATAGTCACACGTCCAATTTTCTCCTATTTTAGTGTATCATGGCATTGTAGGTATAGACAATATTAGGAAATCTAGGATGATCCTGTCAAAGTATTTAGAACGATTATTTTTAAATCATTTTTCACAAATTTTTACGTAGTCTAATATAGCTGGAAAATATGAGCTATTCATAAATAAACCAAAAGTCAGAAAAATGAGTAAATAGAAAAGTTATTGAATTGAACTATAAAAATAACTCTCTCTATATAATTATGTGGCACTTAAAATAACTTTTATAGCTCTAAAATTGTATATTAGTGTAAGAAAAATTTTAAAATAGTTTCTTATTTAAACAATTTAGGAAATATCATAAAAGCAAACCCAGAGGAAATGCACAGTGAAGATGTAGATTTCATAAGTTGCTTAAAGAGCTATGTAATGGGCAGTATCAACAAGTTTGAAAATTAACTCTGAAAAAAAACAGGGATAAAAATATGGTAGAACTTGCTTTGAAAGAGAAGTATAACACTTTTAACCCATATCCATAGCTTCAGAAATGTAGTATCACTAAATATTCCTTATATATTAAACAAAAAAAAAGATGATACCATGATCAGCTTCTGAAGGAAAATAAAATTGGTAAACATGATTTAGAAATAAAATTGTAGCCTTTTAGACATTATAAAATTTAATCAGTAATCTTTTTCAAACCGTGAAATCATTCTGGCACAGGTAGTTTTAAGATAATTCCAGAGAAAAACATATTTGTGAAGTCGTCGCATAATGCTAACATAACGTTGATAGCAATGTGAATAAGAATCACAGCAATAAACACAAGAATTTAGAAATTTAAAAGTTATAAAATAATGAATAACAATCATTAAAACCTAAACAATCAGTTATGATCACCTTTAGTTCATATTGGAATATAATTCTGCTAACATTACAAAATCAACTAGTATGAGTCAATAATTGAACAGATGAAGAGAAACACATTAATGATCAATACACAGGGAAACATTACAAGATTTTTACAGCCATGCTATTTAAATAATTGCAAACTCAGAAATAACACAAATGTTCTCAACTGGTAGAAAACGTTTTCATAGACTACTATGAAAACAAAAGTAAACAGCCTGTAACATCACAGTTCTATCTATGATCAACCCTGAAGGAAAAGATAAAGAAACAAGAATATGTAGGATGCTGATAGTGTAATTCCAGTGATATTATTTATTGCAAATTCCGAAATAAGCTACTATATAAACTGTTCTGCTTTAAAGATACACGTTTTTTTCTTATAATGCTTTTTATCTATTTAAAAGGCAGAGATACACAGATGGAAAGATAGCGTTTCCATTGACTGGTTCGCTTCCCAGATGACCACAAATAGCCAGGGCTGGGCCAGTCCCAAGCCAGAACTCTGCACTTCCACCTGTATATCAGGGGTCCAGGTGCTTGGACAGTTTTCTGCTCTTTCTGCTGTTCATTAATAGGAAGCAAGATCAGAAGCCCAGTAGCTAGGGTCCGGTGCGATGGCTCAGTAGCTAATTCCTTTCCTTGCAGGTGCTGTGATCCCAAAAGTGTGTTGCTTGATATCCTGGCAAGCTTCACTTCCAATCCAGCTCCCTGCTTACAGCCTGGGAAAGCAGGAGAGCAAGGCCCAAAGCCTTGGGACCCTGAACCCATGTGGAAGACCCAGAAGAAGCACCTGGATCCTAGCTTTGGATCGGCTCAGTCCCCACCATTGTGGCCACTTGAGGAATGATCCAGAGGATGGAAGATCCTTCTCTTTGTATCTCCTTCCCTCTGTAAATCTGCTTTTCTAATAAAAATAATTGCATCTTTAAAAAAGGGAGTAACCAGAACTTGAACCTGAGCTCATTTGGGATGCTACTGTCTCAGGTGGTAGCTTAACTAGCTACGCTACAATGCTAGTACCATCATACAGAGTTTGAGATGTGCGTGTATAGGCTGGCGATATTTCACTTATTGGCTCAGTGACACATGCTATCTTTTACATTGTTGTGTCAATCCTTATGTATTGTCCTTATGTGGTCAAGTTTCACATTTAAAATATTATATTTAAGTGTGAAGTAAATAAAATTTGTTAAGCCATTAAGCATCTTGAAATTTTAATCTCTTATACTTGATTTCAAATCATGTGCTAGGATTTGCTCTCAGCAAGTTAGATCGAAAATTAAGTAAAAGTCAGGTTAACATATCTGGAAAGCCAGTACAGATATGTGTTTCTCAGTTCGTTGTGACTGTTCCAATAAAAGCTACCAATTACTTCCCACAGTGAAATAACTGAAAATTGTTTGAAACCCAAGGTTTAAAAAAAAAGGCAGTAACTGAAATTACCAGTAATACTGCAGAGGTACAGGTAATAAGGCTGTGCTATAAATGTCATTTCTATAATGATACATGAGTATGTATCTAAAGAAAACCTTGCTTTTAGGAGAACTAGTTTGAAAAAGAATTCAGGAAGTGTTTCTGGGGTTTTGAACATGATTTGAAATTGAAACTACATATATCTATGATAAAGAAAAAATAAGTGTGAAAGCACATATACACACACACACATTCATAAATCTGAAACTAGCCATGAGAACTCCGTGGCCCATAGAAAGGTAACCTTAATATTCCTGTTGGCGCACTACCAGGGACTTAAGCCATCTTACTATTTCAAGACTTGTGCAGCTGTGGTGATAACACTAACAATAGAACAGAAATTGTGTTTTGCTGGGAAAAGGTGGCATTCAATTTTTAAAATGTACAAAAAGGGGTTTTAATGAGAACGAATGTACTGTCCAATATACAGGCTTAAAAGTCCTTTATTTAGGCATAGGATGGTATCTGCCTCTGCCCAAACCTTCCGAGGTTCACAGGAATTAATGGTAAATGAGCATGAATAGGAACTAAATCCTTGTTGGACCTTGTCTTCTTAGTTTGCAAAATCAGCATTACCTCTTTTTGAAACTTCTGAAGATGACACAAAGGCCAAACATACCTCCAGGAGAAGTTAACTAACTAATTAATAAGAAAAATGTGAGGATTTCTCATGTACAATGTAATAAGAGAGAATGACCAAACCCTACACATAGAGGACAGGGAACGAGTTTTAGAGAAGACAAAAACAGACACTGTCACCTCAATCATTTAGAATGAGTAATATGCTGCTTCAGGACTCAAGTGAACAAGAGCTTCGTCTCTTGATGTGTAAATTTGGTCACCAGGATCTCTACAAACAAGCTGACCTTTCATGATCCCTTAAGTTGAAAGGCAATCCATGTGGTTTTGTGCTCTGGAGAGAGTGATGACATTTTGAACGAATGGAGTATTTTAAAGTACACACAGTTTATGTAATAGAAGCAATCTTTAATTTCAGAACAGCCACCTGCTTGCTAAAAATAGATTCCTAGCAAGAGAGTGTGTCAGTGAATATGATTTCTATTGGCGTATTTTAAGTACACTGTATGATAAGTTGACTAATGGGGAATTTCAGCAGTGTATCTTAATGATGGGAAATTTCCAAAAGAGTCTTTAATTCCGAAATGAATTTCCAAGGCATTATGCTATTAGGTGGGCAAAACGGAAGTGAAACTGACTCTTTTGAAAGATTTCATTCAACAAATCTTGCCTTTTGTTGAACCAAATGTTGTTGGTTTCATTATTTCTATTTTTGGAGTTTGGAAGATACATTAAAGAAAAAGCAGAAGGTTAAGCTGTCAATTTCCTATTTTTAACTCTTGCTACATAGTACAAATTCAATTGCATCTTTGCAAAAAGGTATTTCAGGGGCATTTGTGAAAATGTTTAGTGTATTTAATTCAGATTCACCTTAGTAAATGAAACTTTCAGGGACAGTATTTTTTAAGAACGGATTCCTTCATTGCACAGCATGTCAGAGAGCAGGTATTTAGGGACTGCACTTGATTAGACACATTTAGAAATATGATGTAACAAATGTTTATGCATATATTTATATAAAACTGTCTCTCATTTGCCAAAGAAGTTTCTTAACTCTACCTTCTCTTTACATATTTCTTGCTCAACTTTCTTGCCAGATTACAGTTATCCTTTCTTCCTCCAAGAGATGCCACAGTGCCTAAGATACACTGACATCTATAGAGTCCTTCGTGTAAGAATGCACCATTTCCCGCATCCAGGAATTAACTGCATTGGTTCTGGATAAGCCCACTGCTGCCTGAACGTTGCATCCTCCACTCAGGAAATTTGTGTGTTGAAACTGAATCCCCCAAAGTTATGGCTTTAGGCTTGGTATCTTACTGAGATGATTAAGTTATTGGAGCAGAGCCATTGGGAATAAGATCAGAGGTTTTATACATGAGACCTCAGAAACATCCCTTTGCCTTCCAACATGTAGGAACAAAATGACAAGCCTCTTTTCTGGGAGTCACGAGGTAAGCCTTCAGCGTTCAGCATTTGCAAACCTGATCTTGACTGTGCAGATTATAAAACAATGACAAAAAAATATATGATTTATAAGCCACCATGTCTATGGCATTTTGTTTGTTAACCTGCATAAACTAAGGTTACCACTTAACAACCCCATGTTTATTATAAATAATTGTTGTCTATATTTAAAATATATGGGATTTTAAAATGAGTTTTTTTCATTAAAAACAAGATGAACACTTTAAGAATACTCTGTAAACTTGATTTTAAGTACAAACCAATGCCAAACTAAGTGTGGAGGCGTAAAATATAAAATACAGGGGGAAATTAAAGACAAATTTGTAAGTCTTCTGCATACAGCTTGCTACATAAATTTCTAAGTTTTATTAATAACAACAGAATGTGAAAATGAAATTCTTTCATCATAACTAGGATTTTTCCAATAAGAGCATGAGTATTAATAACGTCCCAAAAAGAGGGTCTAAACATGCACCAAAAAATTGGCAGATTAAAGGTAATTTATGTTTTACTTTGTACAAAATGCTTGACATATATGCATACCTTCACAAAAATAATGCTCAATTCAATCAAACATCAGTCAATCAATCATATATTGGTGACAAAATAAAGGAAATTTATTTATTATAATAAAGGAAATGGTAAAACTTACATTTTTTTCTCCCTTATTTTCATCACCTCACCTTTTTCAGTACAGTTGCACAGTGAAGTTTAATTGGTGCAGTATAATTAGCAGGAAGACCTTGTAACAGAGTGAATGCACAGAACAATAAATTTAGAATAGGAATAGTCTACGGTCATACCACCCTGAATGCGCCCGATCTTGTCTGATCTCAGAAGCTAAGCAGGTTCGGGCCTGGCTAGTACTTGGATGCGAGAATAGGAATAACATATAGAAAATATATGGAAGATAGTTGTTGCTTGTGGATCAAACAAAGCATTTCCTAAAGCACAAATATGCACACAATTATACTAACAAGCATACCAAAATTTTCACTCTTAAAGACTAAAATAGGGTGCAGTGTTATTGCACAATATACTAAGCTGCTGCTTGAGCCATTTGCATACCATCTTAATATCTTAAGGTATTTATTCAAGTCCTAAATATTTCACTTCTAGTCTTGCTTCCTGCTAATGTGCTTGGGCAGTTACTGGATGATGACCCAATTGTTTGGGCCTCTGTTCTCCAGGTGTGAGACCAGCATGGAATTCTTGGCTCCTTGTTGCCCAACCAATGGTTGAGGACATTTCAGCAGTGAACCAAAAAAACCAAAAAACCAAAAAAAAACAAACAAAAAACCCCTCTATGCTTCTCTCTTACAGAGATATACAGTCTGTGTTTCCAATTTTTTTTTTTTTACTTTTTTCCAAAAAGGGCTTAAATACTTGACAATGTGCAGTTGTTTTTGCTTTTACATGAGTTTTGTTAAATCTCTTTCCTTGGGCAGAGTATATGCAAATGTGTGAGTTTTCTCTCTCTCTCATTCTCTCTCTCTCTCTATATATATGTGTGTGTGTGTATGCATATATATGTATGTATATATATATTACATGTAAAAATTATACTAGCACTTAATAAAAATAAAGTCTTACTTGGTGAAGAAAACACTTGTAAAATTTAAAGGGTTTGGAAAAGAGAAAAGGGCAAAATATGTACATTATGTGATATCAAAAACAACTCAATTTTGTTTGCTTTAACTGAAGACAATAAATTATTATTTATGTTTTTTCACCCCAGCAAAGATCGGCAAAGTATATGAACATCCGTGGAAATATTTGATCCTGTGATGAATTAGTGATTTCATGGACTGTTCCTTTACAAAGCAGTTTTATTTCCTGACAATGGAAATCTACTGAGAAAATAGGTTAAAATAACTTTTTTTGAATTATTATTTTGAATTTTGAATTTTATGGTACAATTCCATAGTTTGGGATCCACCACCCCAATTCCGAACCGCCGACTGATTTTCACCATATTGTTACAATAGTACAGTCCTTCATAACGAGTTATAATTCCATCAGCCTGTTATTTAAGTGTGCCCCAAGATTGCTCATACAGACAGTGTCCGGCAGTGCAACATCCCATTGTCTTGGTAAGTCCAAAATCTTTATCAGGAGTCTATTTTTTATTTGGAAGTAGGGATGCACATTCCAACCTAGCGTCACAATTGGATATGGTAGTCTCTATTACTTCATCACTATACGTTCCCTTAAATGAGAAGCCATGACACAGAGTCAACAACAGGCATGAAAGTCAAACAACAACAGCAACAACAACAGCAACAACAAATTACAGCACATTGGAGTAAAAAACAAAACAAAACAAAAGAAACCTCACAACTGAATAACCAACACATGGGTGATGAAAAGAAAACACAAAAGCCTAATTTGCATGATGGTTTCCTTATATTAGACAGAACATATGGTATTTGTCTTTTTGGAATTGGCTTATTTCACTGGGCATAATGATCTCTAGTTGAGACCATCTAGTTGGCTGAGTAGTATTTGATGAAGTAGATAAACCACAATTTCTTTAGCCACTCCTCTTGGGAAGGGCATCTATGTTGGTCCCATGTCTTTGCTATTGTGGTTTACACTGCTTTAAATGTAGGCCTATCTCATTGGAGTTACAAGGTACTTCAATGTGGTTTTCATTAATATCTCCCTGATGGCTAGGAAGCCTGAGCTGCTTTTCATGTGTCTGTTAGCCATTTCAATCTGTTCTTTCGAAAAATGTCTGTTCATTTTCTTTGCCCATTTTTTTTTACAGGTTTTTTGTTTGTTTGACACTCCCCAGGTTTCTTTGTAAATCTTAGTTATTAGTCTGCTATCACTTGCGTAGTGTGTAAAAATTTTCTCCCGTTCTGCTGGTTGCTTCTTTGTCAATTGTCTTCTTTGCTGCAGAGAAGCTTTTTAGTTTGATGTAGCCCCTTTTGTTTGTCTTTAACTGCCTGTGCTTTTGACATCTTCCTAAGAAACCTTTCCCCATTCCTACTTATTTCTTGGAGAGTGCTCCCTATATTTCCTTTTAATAGCTTGATGGTTACTGGGTATAGCTTAAGTCCTTGAACCATTTAGAGCTGATATATATGTATATGAAAGGTGGGGGTCTTGCTGCTTAATTCTGCAAGCTGCTATCCAGTTGTCCAAACAGCATTTGTTGAATGGACCCGGCTTTTTCCCTGGATTGCTTTCAGTTATCTTGTCAAACCTTAGTTGGCGATACATGCGTGGGGAACTTTCTGGTATTTCCATTCTGTTCCATTGATCTTTTTCTCTGTTTCTGTTTCAGTAGCAGACTGTTTTAATGACCACTGCTCTGTACTGTGTCCTGAGGTCTGGAATTCCTCCAGCTTGATTTTTATTCTTCAGCATAGTTTTGGCTATTCATGGTCTCTTGTGTGTCAAGATGAAATTTTGCATCTTCTTTTCAATTTCTGAGAAGAATGTTGTTGGAATTTCAATTGAAGTCACGATGAAACCATATATTACTTTTGGTAATGTGGTCATTTTGATGATGCTGATCTTGCCAATCCAGGCAAAATAAACTTAAAAAAAAAAAAAAGGAAACAAAACAGGAAAGAAAATCCTTCTATCGGTTATTCCTTTTCTTGGTTATTCCTTGAATCCACCAGGATCCCATATGGACAATGCTTTTGTGTCCTGGCTCTTTCAGTTCCCACCCAGCTCCCTGCCTGTGCCTTGGCAAAGCAGTGGAAGATGGTCCAAGCCTTGGGACCTGTACCCATATTGGAGACCTGGGAGGAAGCTCCTGGCTCCTGGCTTTGAATTGGCTTAGCTCCAGCCATAGTCGGGGAGTGAATCAGTGGATAGAAGATTTTTCTCTGTGTTTCCTTCTCCCTGTAAATTGGACTTTCCAGTAAAAATAAATAGATATATATATATTTTTTAAAAAAGCAGCTGCTTTTGGTGGAACATTACTTTACTGTGGGAAGAATAAATTGAGTAGAAATGTTGTCCAGAGTGTATGGGCCATGAATTATAGCATTGGATCCTTTATCAGCTTTAATATGTGGTAGATATGAATTCACTGAATCCTCAGCACCCTGGCTCTGGAAAAATTAACTCCCTTCTTTATCATTTGCTTCAGAATACAGGTATGCTTTTGTTCTTCACACCTGTGGCATTATCATCTTATACCAGTAATACCTAATACATACTTATACATGTGATTTGAGTGGCACAATTGTCTCAGTTCTATGAATCTCTGTTGAACTGAGCCCTAAGGTTTTTTTTTTTTTTTTAAGATTTATTTATATATTGGAATGTCAGATATGCAGAGAGGAGGAGAGACAGAGAGGAAGATCTTCCGTCCAATGATTCACTCCCCAAGTGAGCACAATGGCCGATGCTATGCCGATCTGAAGCCAGGATCCAGGAACTTCTTCCGGGTGTCCCACATGGGTGAAGGGTCCCAAAGCTTTGGGCTGTCCTTGACTGCTTTCCCAGGCCACAAGCAGGGAGCTGGATGGGAAGTGGAGCTGCTGGGATTAGAACTGGTGCCTATATGGGATCCCAGCACGTTCAAGGCGAGGATTTTAGCCGCTAGGCCATGAGCACTAAGTTTTGCTTCCCATTTTCTTGCTCCAAGAAATAGTCCGCATTTTTAATGGATTGTGTATAGATTGCTAAGAAAAACAGAAAAAAGATTACACCTGAACTTCAAAGTGGCGCTTGCTAAGCATGGAAAATCACATGCATTTTCTGACCTTCAGTTCTTGTATTAAAATATGTTGTGTTTAAAATGAATCACTATATCATGGGAGGTTTTAGAAATTATTTTGGCCAGAAATTTTATTGAAAATTGTGTTTTCATCCTGCCACTAGAGAAAGGTTAAAAAAAAGTGCAGTAGCTTTATCTTGCTTTAAATATTTTGGTTAAAAATTATTTTTCCAAATGTCTCTGCAGGTCCTTAATCCATTTTTTTTCCTAAAAGCCAAAATCAAATCCCACTATTTGAAATATCAAGACGACATGACATTAGTGAAAAAACTGTTGAAATCTTAATAAAATTTTTAATTTACTTAGTTATCACAAATACAATTGATATTTTAAAACTTTACAAGTATCCTGAAATAATAACTTATGAGAAGGCTTCAAAAATTCACAGAAAATTTACACTATTTTTTATTTTTCCATTTTATTTTTTATTGGAAAAATATATTTATACAGAGAAGATGAAACAGAATGATCTTCCATTTACTGGTACACTCCCTAAATGGCTACAATGGCTGGAACTGAGTTTCCTCCAGGTCTCCCATGGTGGGTGTAGGGTCCCAAGGCTTTGAGCCATCCTCAACTGCTTTCCCAGGCCACAAGCAGGGAGCTGGATGGGAAGTGAAACAGCCAAGACATAAACAATAGCCCATATGCAATACCAGCACTTGCAGAATGGGGAATAGTTAATTGAGCCATTGCGCTGCCCACCCCCTCACGAACTTTTTCTTTTAGGACTTATTTATCTGTTTGTTTTTATTTGAAAGGTAGATTTATGGCAAAAAAGAGAAAGAAAGAAAGAAAGAAAGAAAGAAAGAAAGAAAGAAAGAAAGAAAGAAAGAAAGAAAGAAAGAAAGAAAGAAAGAAAGAAAGAAAGAAAGAGAAAGAAAGAGAAAGAAAGAAAGAAAAAGAAAGAAAGAAAGAAATAGGAAGAGACATCCTCCATCTGCTGATTCATTTCCCAGGTTTGTGCCAAGCACTTTCACGTGGGTGTAAGGGCCTGAGCACTTGAGTCACCTTTTGCTGCCTCTCAGGCCTTATCAGGGAGCTGGATTGGAGATGGCGCAGCCGGAACATACACTGGTGTTCACATGGAATGCTGGCGCCACTAGTGCTTGGCAGGCTACTTCTTCAGCCCCTACACAAACGACTTTGTCTCCTTCTTTTAGCATTAGTGGAGACAGGGCTATAGATTATGAGCATATAGGAAATTGCGTTTTTTCAATACCTTTCAGTAAACATAAAATCAGTAAAATATGAAGCGTATTTTAAAACAAAAAAAAATATGCTGCCTAAAAAGTGCTATCAAGGTTTTTGTTGGGATTGCTTTAAAGAGATGTTGGGAGTGAAGTCCATAAACATTTCAACCTTTGGAAAGAAAGTTTTAAAATTTACTAGGCTCAAAGAAAATATTTAATTCCACAAATACTGTTACCCTGCCCCATCACCGAGAAGCAACCTTACAGCTGACAGAAACTTTGATTTCAAGGTACACTGAGTGCTTGATAACAATGATTAAGTAATGTAATACTAGAATTTGCAGCAAAAGCCAATTTCATTGCTTCTAAATTCAGTAAGAGTGGACCTTCCAGCTCACCAATGTACCATGCTGATATTGACATTATTTGCCTAAAAGTTGACATGATACATTGAATAATAGATAGCTGTCCTAGAAATTTTGTTTGTCAAGCCTTCCACATTGTTCTCAGAAAATCTAGTAATTTGACTTTTCCAAAATACTACAAATGTTATTATCACACTATCACAGAAAAGTCATGTTAAAGTTTATCCTTCCCTTAACCAAATGTGGTGGAATATATGCATACCTAAGTCACTGTATCGAGATGCTTCAAAATGTTCATGGAAAATTCAATTAAATGATGAGTTAATTTTGATGCAGAAATTTTAGAGGTGAATATATAGTTTTTCCATAATATGTTTTTTGGCACTCTCCATGAATGTTTTGTAGACGCCTGATGTGTAAGTTTTTAGCATTTATTCAAATAGAGTGGACCTTTCTGGTGAGATAACCCTACAGTCTGAACATAATCACCCGGAATGCAAAGCACCGCTGATCAAAATACACATTTTGGATAGATTAAACACAGAAATGGACATTTGCAGTCTATAAAATGAAGGTTATATTACACAATGAATGACACGAAGGAAGACAAACTACAGGGTTCAAATTCCTGAAACTGAGTGGGAATAGTTCTTGTGTGAAATAAATTACGTAATTATTTTCTAATTTAGCTTGAATGAAGATATGTGAGTCTGAGTCTTAGTGAACTAATTGTTTTATCAGTTGGTAAAATTTCAACCTCATACGACAGAAAAATAAAAATGAGTGCAAAAGATTTCAATCTCCATCTCTAGCAAATTTCAATGATAAAAAGTCAACTGATTTTAATATTTTTAAATGCATGTAAATCAAAATCTAAATGACAAACTTATTTCAAAATGTATCTTGTATATAACAGCTGGATGTTAAATGAATCTTTCTAGATAAAATAATAAATTGGCTGACACCAGGAACATAAACTTCTATTCTGTGTAACATTTTTATTTTGTAATGTAAAAATGGCAACTTGGTTGATTCATTGTTCGTGTATAACAGCTTGAGATCAGTGCTAAAGTGTCGATTATGTTGTTTTAATAGTCTAAGTTTTCTAAACCACTACAGATGTTTTATTCTAAGTATAATGGGAAAGCATAAAAGAGGCTAAAAGAATTTTAAAAGAGCTGAAACATCATTTGCATTATCCTACAGAAACTGAGAATAGTTTATAAAAATTATTGTGTCCTGGTGCCTACATCTCATTCATTTAAATGTCTTTAATCTTATCAGTTGCAAAGCAGCCTTATGCTTGAAGAGATGTAATGAGAAATGGGCTATTAGTAGGTCAGTATTGGCTGGAAAAGAAACATGTTTGAAGTAGTTTCTGGGGAGATTATATATGTCGAATGAATGGAAAAAAATTATAAAATTATAACACATTCTGAAAAGATAACCAGAATGGACTCTAATTTGAAAGCAGGAAGTGTAATTTCAAATCTAGTTTCCGAAGCATCAAATTGAATACTGAGTTCAGAGCAAAATCTTTGTAATATTGCTCTTTACTCTGTATAAACCTTCATATGGTAATGACTGCTCAATATTAGTTTTCAGAATGACCTGCAGTTTTTCATTTAATAGTCATTTAATGTCAGTATTGATATTTCATTTTTTTCATCTTCATAACTAGGCTTTGCTATAGAGAATGTTTCATTACTATGTAATTCATTACTATCAACTCAGAGGCTTAGAACAACTCGAATTTGCTGTTACATCATTTCCGTGGACCACAAACTTAGACCTTACTTCGATGAGTTTGTTGATTTTTTTTAAGATTTCTCCATTTTTATTGGAAAGTCAGAGTGGAAGAGTGACAGAGAGACAGAGTGGAAGATCTTCCGTGCGATGGTTCACTCCACAAGTGGCCGCAATTGCCGATGCTATGCCGATCTGAAGCCAGGAGCCAGGAGCTCTTCCGGGCCTCCCATGCTGGTGCATGGTCCCAAGGCTTTGGGCCGTCCTCGACTGCTTTCCCAGGCCACAAACAGGGAGCTGCCGGGAAGTGGGGGCGGCTGAGATTAGAACGGGCGCCCATATAGGATCCTGGTGCAATCAAGGTGAGGACTTTAACCACTACGCTATTGCGCTGGGCCCATTAGATGAGTTTCTTATCTAACAGTGTCATGTGGAGGCATGATTAGAAAAGATCCTCTACCAAACTCCTTCAGTCTGTTGTCATATTTTTTTCTTGAGGCTGTTGAGGTTGAACTCCATATCCATTGGAAGTGTTCCAATGTAGAACATGCTCACCTCACAGAGGTCACTCATATGTTCTTTTTTGCTTTGTTTTAAAGATTTATTTTAATTGCATAGTCAGATATAGAGAGAGGAGGAGAGACAGATAAGAAGATCCTTTGTCTGATAATTTATCCCCCCCCCAAAGACTGCAATAGCCAGAACAGAGCCAATCCGAAGGCAGGACCAGAAACTTCCTCCTGGTCTCCCATATGGGTGCTAGGACCCAAGGCTTCGCACCGTCCTCCACTGCTTTCCTAGACTACAGGCAGGGAGCTGGATGTGAAGTGGAGCCGCTGGAGACACAAACCATCTCCCATATGGGATCCTGAGCATCCAAGGCTAGGACTTTTGCTGCAAAGTGACTGCACCAGGTCCAAATCATAGGTTCTTCAAACATAACCTCTTCGAAGTCATTTCACAGCAAATTTGGTTCTTTCTCCCCAAACAGCAGAGCTATTGCAATTCCTGTATATCAACTCTGGTAAGACAGACTCATATAATGTTCAGTAATTAGTAAAATGCCTGTCTCATAGCAAGAAAATGGTTCAACCATTGCTCCAAAGATGCTTTCCCATAAAACAGATACTAAGATTATCCCAGATTTTCACTAGCCATCAATAAATTTTGCAATTGAGGAAAGCAATCTTTGGTAAAATGCAGAAACCTGTGTGGCTACTAAGTAGCATCCCAAGATTGGAATCCAAAGCATCTAGCTCCACTACTTATGCAGTGACTTGTACCCCACACCACTTTGGCTTAAAATTCCCTACCAAAAAAAGTTTTAAAGCACTGAGTGCACTATTTGTAAGTAGGAGGCAGAATAGCAAAGGAGGACCACATTTGTATCTTGAAAAACAGCCTTTACCTGATTCATAAAGTACAAACCAAGTGTGTAGAAAGTATCACTATGTCACTGTTGTCATTATTATAGTTATAATTAGTAATATCACGGAAGTGACTATTAACTACAAGAATCATTATACCCACACTTTTTACATCCAGGATTTTGGATGTGCATGTTACTTGCTAGCTTATTCAGGAAGCATTTAGAGAAAATATAATACTCATTAATTCCATCCCTGTGCTTTGGAAAGTTAAAAGATGCATTTTGAAAAGCACAATGGCTAAGTAAAATTCATTTGAGCAAAGAAAAAAAGATAAAGCAAAAACTAGTACAGATGAATCTCATTTCTGTAAAGAGTGGATAAATCCCAGGTTTTAGTGTTTGTGGAAATGATACAAAAGCCTGGAGCGCAATATTTTAAAATAATGTGATATTCTTGCCTGTATCAATGTGTTAAATAGATATTCCAAGAGTTACAGTAACTCAGAAATTCTCATATTTACCACGTATTTTAAAGCTAGCTATAATTAGGAACTGACATTACGTGTACTAGGGTAATCCACCACCTGAAGTGCTGGCATTTCATATGGGTGTTAATTTATGTCTTAATTGCTCCATTTCAGTGGTGTTTATGACCTGAAAAAGCAGTGGAAGATGGTCAATATGCTTGGGCCCCTGAGCCCGTGTGTGAGACCTGGAGGAAGTGCCTGGCTCCTCTTCTTGGTTTGGCTCACCTCCAGCTGTTGCAGCCACATGGGTAATAAACCAGCAGATAGATGATCTCTCTCTCTCCCCTCCCCCCCTACTCATACTCTCTTTTGCAAGATTATTGTTGCTATTTCATGCTCATGTAAAACCAATAAACACTGATCTGATAATATTATAGCTGTGACACTGTTACAGACTTCAGAATACATACACACACATAAATATATGTATATATATAAATATGCATGTGTGTATGTATATATTACTAAATAATATAATACTACAGTGTTGTATAAAATAAATTAGCTTTAGAATTTGTAT
Source organism: Ochotona curzoniae (assembly GCF_017591425.1). NCBI lineage: Eukaryota > Metazoa > Chordata > Mammalia > Lagomorpha > Ochotonidae > Ochotona > Ochotona curzoniae. The sequence continues at coordinate 5,269,805 of NW_024467087.1, forward strand.
TATTGCCATAGCAACAATACTTTTAATGATTGACTTATATAATTTTTTTAACTTAAGGATGAAAAAAAAAAAGAAATAGAGGAAGAATGAGAAATCTTCTATTCAGTGGTTCACTCGGCAGATGATGTGCTCAACCGGAGGGCTAGACCAGGCAGGTACCCAGGAGCCAGGAGCTACATCTGGGTTTCTCACATCAGTGGCAGGGAACCAAGTGTTTTGGCTATCATCCACTGCTTCTTGGGTAAGTTAGCAGGAAAATAGATTGGAAACATGGAGTATCCACTTCTTGAATCAGCATGCATAATGGGATGTGAACATTACAAACAATACTCTGTCAAAATACCCTCACCTGTATAAACAGTATTAAGCTGCCAGTCCATGAATTTTCAATAACAGTTAGCAGAATTTGTAGTTGCAGAACAACAAATGTTTTGTCTCTTTGGTTCAAGTTATTCTGACACATTTATATATATATATGAATTGAATTGCATTTTAGAGGCTGGTGTTGTGGTATGGCAAATAAAGCTGGCACCCGTGATATGAGTATCCTCCAGGGGTGGTGGTTGGTGTCCTGGCTGCTCCTGGGAAGCGCAGTGGAAGGTGAACCCGGTATTTGAGCCCTTGTACAGACATGTGACACTTGGATGAAACTCCTGGATGCTGGTTTTGGCTTAGCCCAGGCCTGGCCATTGTGGCTATGTGAGGATTAAACTAGCAAATGGAAGCTTTTTTTTTTATCTCCCCAGCTGTCACTGTAATTCTGATTTTCAAGTAAATGCATAAACATTTTTAGTTAAAAATATATTTTGATTTTATTTTCTCATTTTCTGGTTGATATTGCGTATAAATGCAAGTGATTCTTGCATGTTGGTCGTATACGTATCAACTTCGTAATATTTTGTTATCGCTGATAATTTCTTTTGTCTCTCTATGAAATTTTCCATAAATAAAAATCATGTGCTCTACTAACATTACCTTGCATAGCTATTTTCATAAGGTTTTAACAACTTCTTTTACAATATATTTTCGGCAATTTTGGAATATCAGCCACTCACACAATATACTTATTATCTATTATAGTCATTACAGTTTATGCCTCTTTCTAATTAAATTTTTGTAAACTTCGATCAAAATCTAACATTTCTCTATTCAACCAAAACCCTTTGCAGGTCTTGTAACCACCAAGAATTTCAACACTTAAAATTCAAACCTTTATCTCACTCAAAATATCTTTTAATTTTAAACAAAAATCTGGGTACCTAATGGCCAAGTCAAACTGACACATAAAATTAGATATCACAAAAAAATATTAAAGATCATGCTGGTGAGGGTTCAGAAAGAAGAGGAATGCTGCAAAGAAAATGTTTATTATCTCAAGGAATATCTTCATGTTATCCTGAACAGAGCTTTGGGGTATTTGAACATTAAAAGTGTTTCTGTTGGCTTCTTGCATTGAACTGAAAAACATACTAATAGAAACCAGAAGAAGATGTCCTGTCTTATAAGCTAAGAGGGAATTAGACTGAAGGTTGTCCTGCTTTTTTTGTGGAAAGGAACGCTTGTATATCATTGACCAGATTTTTATGCAAACTGTGAGAGGTGCTAACAACTAATTCCCGTTTTATTGCCACTCACACCCCAGTTCCCTAGGTCTCTTTAGAGGCAACTTACTACTGGCATAGTGCAGCATGCATTCATTTTTCTTTTTGGCCTTTCTCCCTGCATATATTTAACTTTTTCTGGACTGCTAAGTCAATTAGTACTGGTCTATCTATTCTGTAGCTTTCAAAATCATCATCTATTCGCTGCATCTTATCATTTCGTCATTGCCATTTAACTCTCTAGACAGATGTTTTCAGGCATTTTGCTTTCAGACCAGGCATCTTGGTACAAGTGGAAACAAACAAACAAACAACAGCAACAAAACCCACTTGCAATACTACCATCTATTTCAGGAATTCAGGTTCCAGTCTCTGCTTCTTGCCTGGCACCATGCAAGTGCTTCTGGCATCTACTGGAGAGACTCAGAGTTGCTTGCTCCTGGCTTCATCCTGGCCAGGACACTTTAGCCACTTGAGTAAACCAGCAGATGGGAAATTCCTTCCAGCCCCTGTCACTCAGCCTTTCAAATAACTAATTACATCTTCCACAAGTAAATGTTTTTCTTTTTATTGGGATTTTGATTGGGCACAGATGTTACCGTACAGATTAAACTTACCATAGTAAAAGAACTGATTAACTTGAGGGATCTTGGAAATTCCTCTTTCTGACTTGAGGAACATTCCACCCTAGCATTTATGCTGACTATTTGACCTGCTGCACCTGTATGCTTCACTTGTATGTTTCTAGCTAAAGTGAATTCATTCTCATCTGTCACAGAAGCTCTTTTTCATCGTCACAAGAACAAGTGAATCTTGCCTCGAGAGTATTTATAAATTATGTAGGAATGCCCAACTAATAAATGGCTTGACTGAAATTCAGAGCCTCATTCTAAAATCCACTTGCAGAAATGTTGCTCCTTTCTAGTGCTGTATCTGCTCCTATGAGGAAGGGAGAAGTTTTGGGGGCAGGTAGAGAGTGCTAGGAGAGTATCATTATAAACTTAGATTTGTATCTATGAACTACATGAAATCGATTCTCTTTATATTAACATAAACAGTATTTAGAAATGGAAAGTAGTATTGTAAAATTACTTTTTATGGATTTCATTTATATTTTGCTGTTTTGAATAACTTCAGTGGGAACAACGATGAATTGTAGAATATGCTTATCTCTTAAATCTGTATGACATTTAGGTTTTAACAAAAGTCCTGTTGGTTTAAAAACGATTCGTGAATGATTTCTCTCCTATAAATCTGTAACACTTCCCGATCTGGAAAGTCTGCACAAAAGCTGTGTGGGGGAGTGAAGTGAGAGGGGAGGGAGATTACATAATTTAGTTCATACATGTCATAATTTCTTATTGTTCCCAATGTTTTAGAGAGAAGTAACAAAAGAAGAAGACTTGTGGGAGTGTAGAAAATGCAAGGTGGAGATACTAATGCTATGGTGTCATTTTCCGTGGGTGTTTAGCCTAGGGATGGGAAGACTGAGGGAGACATGCTAGCTGTCTTGAAATACTTGAAGAGCTGTCATGAAGAAGGGGGAGCAGAAATGTCACTGTAGAGCCAGAGGGCGTAGCTAGCGTCAAGGGGGAAAATCTATTGAGCAGGAAAAAGAAAAATCTTCAATATAAAGAATAGCTCTCCAGCAGTGCAAGTATTGGAATGGGTTGTTGCCGGCTGAAGTCACAGGAATTGTTCATTTCTATGATGAATATCAATACAGCCAGAGGCGCATGGAGAGAATATCTTCAGAATTAAATTCTGTTTAATCTAACTTATTCAATTCCTGATGTTGCGCCACTGTTTGTGTCTGATATTCTGCTATTTTGCCATCCAGTTTATTTATCTTCTAATTTCCAAAAGTCTAAGCATAAAAAAGAATGATGTGTGTGTGTGTGTTTATGTGTTGAGAATGTGCTTTTGTGTAATCTATGTTTGTTTTTATTCTTCTACTTTCTTATGGATAACAAATAGAAAAACAGTGATAATTTTATGTTTTATTACTGTGTGGCAGGAATGTCATTTCATTGTATAAAAACTTCTCAGTCTCATATTCTCATATCCCAGATTCAAATTCTACTTTTTTTCATTTCAATTTTGTGTTCTTGGTGAAGTATTTGAAACTTCAGAAGTCTCCATCTCCTCATTTTGAATTATCATGAAATTGTGTGAAACAGCTCATGAAGCACATAAATGCCTAATCTTGTTAATGTGCATCCCTGGAGGCTGCTGTCGCTGGCTGGTTGATTCAGTTCCCCAGACTGAGTTATCTATGCCGGCTTCAGGCCTGTTCAAGCCATGCCATTTGTGGGCTTTTAGCGAGTATAGCAATGGATGGGAGCTCTGAATCTTCATTTGTGTCTACATGTAAAGTTTCATTATTTGCATGACAAATATGTGAATTGTGCATATGATGCAGTGTTCATGCCTGATTATTTGATGAAAAGAAATGGTGAATGTAAATATGTCTGTATATTATTTTTTTTTTCTAGATGTTTAAGACTTGGCCTATATGCATGTTCTCAGAACCATTGAGAAACTGATGAAAGAATGGGTGTTTAGAATTCCATACTATATTTATAAACCCACATTCCTTCATCGAAATAACTGTTAATATACTTATGCCATTTTTGTATGTATGTGGGTATTCAGAAGACTGAAGAAAATGGGTAATTGAAGTATGATGCAAATCAGACTTCAGTACAAAAAAATACTAAAATAATAAAATGAGGAGAGAATAACTGAGTAATAATTTCCAGCAGTTTTGAAAAGGTTTGCCTTTTCTGCATTTCAAATGAAAGGAGTCAAAAATTGATTTGTTACTATTCTATAAAGACAAAGTAGCCCAACTAATAAGTGGTCTTAAATACATGCACAGTCATACATACAATGTGTTGTCACAAGCTTTCATATGTCCTTCAGTAATTCCTGGAAATACAAGTTTTATGACTACATAATAAAACTTCACAAGAATAGACTATTAAGAATTTCCTTTTTAATTTGTTGAATATTTGAATAGTTACATTGCTTTATATATTTTACTTTTATTTGCAGTGCTGCAGTTAAGGTACAGGGCACTGAAATGACTGTCTCACATTTACTGATTTATTCTGATTGTACTCCTGAAAATTCATTTATATGAAAAAGAATGTATGATTAATTGGAAAATAGATTTATCAAGATATAGAAGAAATTTAAAAAAATAGTAGCAAAATATTGGACCTGGCTCAACTTACATCAGCAGTTGCTTTAAGTGCAATCATTGGAGTCCTAAACACCTCAAGTCAAAAGGCAACTGTTATGAAGGAGCTTTGGGCTGAGCAGCATAAAAGAACTTCATGTTGCCTTTTCTTATCACATGTCAGAATGCCTGCATTCAAATTCCAGTTCCAAGCAATAGATAATGCTCCAAGTTTTGGGGCCCTGTCTACCTTTTAAGAGACCAGGGTAAGTTCCAGATTGCTGGCTTTTGCTTGACCTAGCTGTGGCTTTGACATTTGGGAAATGAACAAGTACTTGGGAGATCTATCTACCTCTGCCAAGCCTACCCCCATTTCCATCTTTCTCCCTCTCCTGTTTTCATTCATATAAATTAAATGCCTTCTAAAAAAACAACTAGTGTCAGATTAAAAAATGGAACTAGATGCTGCTTAACCCTAACTCTAATAATATTAATTTTACTACAAAGTTTTGAAAGAAAAATTCTGGAAATGCTTATCATGTAATCTCCAAGTTACAGAAATTCAGGGTGGGTAAATCTAAACATAAACACAATTAAATAAATGCAAAATTAAGCATGTATATTTTGCAAAGAAAGCCAGAGAGAAAAAAAATCATTTTGCCTTACGTGATTGCTATTAAGCAGTATGGATGACTGGATAGACAGATAGATGATAGATAGATAGATAGATAGATAGATAGATAGATAGATAGATAGATAATAGATGCAATTTTTCTTTATCCATTCATTCATTGATGAACCCCTAGCATGACTTGACATCCTGGATATTATGAAAGAACTGTGATAAGCATAGTGGTTCAGGTATATGTGCAATATGTTGACTTTATCTCCTTTTGCTGTATTTGCAGAGATAGAATGCTGGATCACACAGTAGATCTATTTTTAGTTTCTGAAATCTCCATATGGTTTTGCATATTGATGATGTGAATGTTCTTTCCTACCAACAGTGTATTCAGATTCCTTCTTCTCCACAACCCTAGCAGTATTGTTATTTTTAGCCTTTGGATAATAGACGTCCAAATTGGAATCAGACTTTACTGAGGGTTTTCAGTTTACACTTCCCTGATGCCTAAATGTATGAACCATTTTTATGTGGTTTTTTTGTTTGTTTGTTTCTTTATCTGAAAAAAATGCTGAATCAGATCCTTTGCCATCTGTAACTATGTTGTTTGATTTATTGAATTCCTTGAGTTCTTTTAATATACTGGATATTAATTCTTTTTCAGACACAGTTTTAGAATATTTTCTCCCATTGTATTATGTACATCATCATTCTGTTGATGGTGTCATTGTATTTGCCAAAGCTTCTTATTTTGCTATAGCATCCTTGATCTACTTTTGCTTCTAATTTTTGTGTTTTAAAGGGGCTTTACATGAAAAATCCATACCTATGCAATGTCTTGAGGGTGTTTTCTAATGTGAATCTCTACAGCAATGTTATAGTTGCAGATCTCAGGCCCGGCTGGATAGCTAGTGGTTAAAGTCCTTGCCTTGGGTGCCCCGAATCCCATATGGGTGCCAGTTCTAATTCTGGTGGCCTTGTTTCCCATCCAGCCTGTGGCCTGGGAATGCACTGGAGGACAGCTCGAAGCCTTGGGTTCCTGTACCCGACTGGGAGATGTGGGAAGAAGCTCCTGGTTTCTGGTTTCGGATTGGCTCTGCTCCAGCTGTTGTGGCTACTTGGGGAGTGAACCATCAGATAGAAGATCTTCCTTTCTGTCTCTCTTCCTCTCTGTATATCTGACTTTCCTATAAAAATAAATAAATCTTTTAAAAATAATATAGTTTCAGATCTCACAAATAGCTATTTGATCCATTTGAATTTATTTTTGTATAGGCTACAAATTATGGACTTTATATCAAACCACATGAACAAATCTAGTTTTCCCAGCACCATTAATTGACAAGAATGTCCTTTCTCCAGAGACTGTGCTAGCACTTTAGTCAAAGATTGGATGATTGTAGATGTTTGCATTTATTGCTGGAGATTTTATTCTGTCTCATTGGTCTGTGAATATGGTTTCCCTATTTTTATGAAGATGAATTTATTTGAAACAGCTAAAGAAAGTGGGAGAGAGAGAAAGAGACAGAGAAAGAAAATAAGAGAGAGAGAGAAAGAGAGAGAGAGAGATCTTCTATTCCTTTCCCAAATGCTGCAACAGTCAAGGCTGATACAGGTCATTGCCAGAAGTCAGGAACTCCATTGGATCTCCCATGTAGGTACATGGGTCGAAGGATTCAGGCAATATCCCCATGCTTTGCCAAACATGTTAGCAAGGAGCTAAATCAGAAGTGCAGTACCCACTACTCTAAATGAGATAACAGAATCTCAGAAAGTGGCTTAACTCAAGATGACAAAATGGTGGTCCCTTTAAATCTATTTTTATGGCAATATCATTGCTATTTTTGGTTGTGATATTTCTAAGATAAGATTTTTTTGTTTGTTTTATATAAGTCATAATCCAAATACAAAATAGATAAGGTTTCGCATATTAAGGAAAACCAAGAGAAAAAAGTACAGAAAGTGAAGCAATAAAACTAAATCCTCCAGATTTATTACAATAAAAGACTAACATGAAAACAAGAACAAGGAAAAGCATAATGTAAAACAATATATCAACTAGCTTGGAGGAGTGTGTTCACACACATGAAAGGATATAAACACACAAATATGCATAAAAGCAATGTTTATAATAATCAAACACAAGAATTGTTCATGAAACCATGTGTAAATTGAATGTGGCATGTCCACATACTGCAATAGTGTAGACACTGCAGTAGAATGTGATATTGACACTGCTAAGCATGAATTCCTTTTGAAAGCATTAAAATAAGTGAATGGTATCATGACAAGCATAGCATAACTCTTGTGGAGAATCAATGACATGGACTTGCGAACATAAAAAATGAGACAGCCACAAGGTAAAGACTGAAAACGGAAAGCGAGAGGGAAGCCCTATTCTTTGAGAAAGGATGTCAACTGAGAAAGCTTGCGGCCTCAATCTTATTTGACTGTTGGGGAGCAAACTACAAAAGTTGAAGCATTCTCATCCCATATTGATGCTAGTCATCAATACTTGATGATCAGGAAGCAGCAGTGTGATCCACATACAGAAGTCAATATGAGAATGTTTCCAGGGTATGATAAAACATACAGTTCTGTGGCCTTTCTCTTTTGTCGAAGTGTGGATCCTTGCTGCCAGGCCTCATCCTTGGTCTCAGATTTTTACCCACTCGCAGAACTGAGGCCAACAGAGTTTGGCCTCAGTCTCTGGCCCCAGCAGTGTGGGAACTCAAGATTCCAGACACAGTCTGTCCTATAATTTCTTTATCAAATTGCCCTTTTATTTTGTTTTACATTTTTGCAAACTACATGCAGCAAATGAAGCCAGAGATAAAACACTCCATGCTATATAATTCAAATATTATATTATATCTAATGAAAAAGTAGACTCAGAGCTCTCAGGTCTAAGGACAGCATGGTAAATTTGGATGAGTTAATAATGATTATCAATGAATATGCGGTTTCTAATTAAAATGATGAAAAAGGCTAAAACTGTTTATAAATTTATTGGATTGTAACTTAAAAAATGAATTCCATAGTATTTGAATCATATCTCAGTTAAGCTATTATTTTAACATGCAAATTAATCATTTTTCATCCATTGTAACCATGCAGGAAGAGTGTAATGTAACACTGAAAAGGAAGAATAAAGAATGTTTGCAAATACACTAAACAACACATAAGTTATGATGATTTTTACCAATAATTAAATAATATCTCATCATTAGAAATATTTAAAAGTGAGATACTATGTTTACAGTTTAAGAAATCATATATGACTTTCCTATAGAGTCTGAAAACCCATCTGTGTTATTCAAGCTGGGAGTCCCAGTTGCAATATCATGGCGAGTTTAGATAAAATGCTTGGGGACTCTTCTATTTTAAAATGTTGCTGGATAAAATATAAGAAAAATATTTCATAACTAAGGTTTCAGTAAAAAAGGGGTGAAAGCGAAAGGTGTGACGAATATAAAGAAGAGTAACATGCAGAGAGCTAAGCACAGGAGCTGACACTGCAGATGCTCCCCAGGGTGAGTGGGGAACTTCAACTCAAACACAAGTGAAAGGAATTTAGCTTAACATTTTTAGAGGAAAAATATAGAAGACCTTGTCCTGTATGACACAATATATTGGAAACTGAATCCCAGAATACAGTCATAACATTGAATTATATTTGCTTCAAGCAAAATAATAAAACCATGAAAGACATTTATAAGAAATGTAAAATCCAACACTGGATGCCTCAGAAGAAGTTCTAATCTTCTATTGGACTGAGGGAAATTAATTCATAAGAATTCACTTAACATAAAGAAAATTCTGTGCCCAAGTAACCTAAATTTACATCCCAAGGAACTAGAAAGCTTAAAACATAAAGCCCGATGTCAGCAGAAGCAATAAATGGCAAATACTAAAATGTAAATATGGAAAATTAAGACTTGAAAATCAATACAAAATACGGTGACACTAGGTGTTGAGTTTGGGAAGTAAAAAAAATTTTAAGGATTTCTTTCTTGACTGACAAAAAGAGAAAACACTGAAATAAATAATAAATGGAAGAGACATTACAATTGAGTACATAAAATGTCACAACAGACCACGTTGAAGAATTGTACACCAAAACATTGGATATCCTGGGAGAAATTTTTAAAAAGATTTCCTTGAATTACAAACCCACGAAGATTTTATACATAAGTAGAAAATACAAAAAAAAGCCATAATGAATAAGGAAACTAAACTGAGTCATGAAAAAGTCCACAACTGGATAAAGTCACTGCTGAATTCTACTGATTATGTAAAGAAACAAAATCAATGCCAATCCATCTCAAACTCTAAAATATAATGAAGGAAGAAAACTTTTGTAAGTCCAGCAATATCCTAATAGCAAGTACACTTCCACTACCTCCACCACATCAACAGGGGTTGGCATTTACTGGAACAGTCAACACATTTCTTTTTCTTTTCTTTTTTCTGTTTTTTAAAGAATTTGTTTTATGTATATATTTATTTTTACATTTTTAATTTATGCTTTAAAAAAGCATTATGAATCAATTGTATAGGGTCTGGGATCTCCCAACCCCCTCCCCAAATTCTCAACCCCGACTGATTTTCTCTATATACCTGCATTCCATGGTAGAGTGCCAGGTGCAATTCTCCACCTCACCGCTTCCGCCATAGCTTCCTCCTAATACAAACCTGAGAAAATGGCAGCAATGGCTCAAGTACATGGGTTCTTGCCACTTGCATAGTAGACCCAAATTGGCTTCCGGGCTCTTGGCTCTTGCTGTGTTTCAACCCTAGCTTTGCTTGTACATGGAGAGTAAACCAATATCTCAAATATCCATGTTCAAGTACTTTTGTTCTTCTCCATTTTATTTTATGGTATAGTTCAATAGGCTCTGAGATATCCCTTCCTCCCTCCCCAAATCCCTACCCCATACATATCTGATCTCCCCTATATTATTACAATAGTATATTTTTTCATAAATAGTCATTGTGGGCATGGAAAAATTGCAGAGAATCCAGAATCATATTGTTAAGATATTTTTAACAGTTTCATTGGGAATCCATCTTTGATCTTGAAGTAGAGATGAACACTTAATTGTGCCCTCATATCTGGATATGAAAGTCTCCATTACACAGTTACTATACATATTCTTAAATGAAAAGCCACAAAACAAAGTCAGCAACAGGAAAAAAAATAGAAATTTCAATGCCACAAACGAAAATAACTCTTTCACTTCTAGTCTGAGCAGTTTCCAGGATTAGGGAGACACTGTGTGTCCTAAAGAACTAAGTTGTTGGTGGTGCTGATTTTGCCAGAAGATGCTAGTTGTTAGATGGGAGGGTCACCTGGAACCATTTCGATCTGTAGGGTGCTGTAGTCGGTATTATTTTCCCTAAGTGACCAAAGCCTTTCACTGAACTGGAAGTGAGTTCGCTCCAGCTCAGCACAGAAAGAGCTCACTGTTGTCCCTCCAGTCTTACAGCCTTTGCCACACTCAAATACCACTTTTTTAAAAAAGTAAGAAAAAGTAAAGAAAATTACTGGCAAGCATCCCTGGTGAGCATCCATGCAAAAGCAATAAGCAAAACGTCAACACATTGAAAGAATTATGTTTATGTACAGTGGTTCCGTGAGATTTTTCTCTGAGAAGCAAGGAAGTTTTCACATGTACAGAGGAGGAAATGCGACACATTATATTAGCAGAATAAAGGACAAAATACACAGGATTTTCCCATACAATTAGGAAAATGTATTATACATAATTCAATATTTTTTCATAATAAAATCCAAAAATAAAGTGAAAGAAGAATGCATATCAATTCTGTTGGAGAGTTAACAGTCTACTGAGTAAAGTTGAATATTTTCCTTAAAGCTTAGGAACAAGACAAGATTGACCACACTTACTAATTCAACTTAATATATTTCTTAAAGTTCTAACTAGTGCCATTATGCAGGGGTTTAAAAAACAGCCAAATCAGAATGAAAAGTCTCTATTTTTACATAACATTATATTATATAAAGTAAATCCTAAAGATTCCATCAAAGCAATTAGAAACAATAAACAAAGTGAATTTTTGGTACACAAAACCCATATAAAAATGTGTAGCTTGTCTATACACTAAAAACAATCTGCCTGAAATAAAATTCATTAAAATAGTCACATTTATAACAGCATAAATTTGAAAAAGAGAGGTTCATTTGGTCTAGTGCTTAGAAATTATTTAAGATGCCCATGCTATGTATCAGAGTGTCTATGGCTCAGCCTAGCTTTATTTCCAGATTCAACTTCCTGCTTATGAATATCCTGGCAGCCAATCAGGTAAAGCCCTCAAGGTGATGGGTTCCTGACACACACAATAGGGATCTTGACTGACTTTCTGTGTACTGCCTTATGTTGCCAAGTGCTGGCCACTGTGGGCTTTTGGAAAGAGTGTACAGTAGATGGGAAATCTCTACCAGTCATTATTCAGAATAGCCAATACATGGCAATGCTTTGAATGTTTATACATGTATAGTAGGACACTATTCAGGCTGAGTGAAGGAAATTCTATCACAGGTGGCATGAGGGAACTAGAGAATATGTATTAGGCACATAAATAGCAAATTGAATCAGAAATACTACATAATGGTATATACTTTATTTTGAAATGTCTCTATTCCTCTGTGCCTCTTGAAAAAAAAAATCACAAACAAAAAGCATTGAAAATAAATGCAATCAGCAAAGTGGAAGATGAATACACTGAAAAATGTAAAATAATGATGAAACAAATTAAGGAAACAAGCACAGTGTGATGGCTTGATTTGTTTATCATCCCCTTACAAGAGCCAGATCCCATAAAGTAACCTGTTCATGTCCTGGTATTATTTCAGTCTTCTACTAGGGTAGGCTTACTGCCTATTGTGGTATCAATAAGCCACTGATGTTGTTGGCTGGAATATCACTGTGTTGACAAGATTCCTTCTCTCATTGAAGCAGATACATGATCTCAGTCTAGAGAGAGCTGTCTTAGGGACAAAAGATGTCAAGATCATCCATGTAGTTCTCTTCTGCATAAAATTGTAGGAAGTCATATAGGTAGCCTAGTGGTTAAGATCCTTATGGTCCACAAATGTTCTCCTTGGTAGGCAATAAGAATAATCCAACATAAATAATTCAACTGTTCTGGTAGTATATAGAACAGAGTAAAGAATTAAGCAGCCATAACAGGAGCATTTGTTTCATGTTACTGAATCTTTAAAAGTTAAGTTGATACACAGAAAAACTTCTATTCACAACTATAATAGTTCTGTAAATGATATGTAATAAACTTTTCAAATTAGTTGTGAATTTTCTCTACCTCAAATTTTAATGAATTTAACCTTCTTTTAAATATTGTTTTCATTCTTAGTATTATAATTATTGACTTATTTTAGATGTCAAAGGAGGAAACCATTAACGATATTATGAATTATCTTAACTGAAATGTAAACATGCAAGCCTTCATATGAGACTGTTTAACTGTGTCAACATAATCAAATGCAGCTTTAATAGGCAATATCTAAAAGGCTCGAGTACAGAATTATTTTTGATTTACTGTTTTTTTTTTTTTTCAGATTTTGCAGTACTTACACAGACTTACTGCACTGGATGAACATTCCTAATCTGAAAATTTTAATCCTAGTATAAAAAATATTCCAAACTTGTGCCCGGCTGCATGGCCTAGCGGCTAAAGTCCTCACCTTGAACGCACCCCAGGATCCCATATGGGTGCCAGTTCTAATTCCAGCAGCTCCACTTTCTATCTGGCTCCCTGCCTGTGCCCTGGGAAAGCAGTCCAGGACTGCCCAAAGCCTTGGGACCCTTCACCCATGTGGGATACCTAGAAGAAGTTCCTGGATCCTGACATAGAATTGGCCATTGCACTCACTTGGGGAGTGAATCATCGGATCTTCCACTCTGTCTCTCCTCCTCTCTGTATATCTGACTTTCCAATAAATAAATAAATCTTTAAAAAAAATTCCAAACTTGGGATACTCAACCTATATAGAGAATCAAAGAGAGAAATATTATTTGACAATCCAGTCCTGATTTTCCATGTAACACTTTTATGTCTTTTACCTCTTTCCAGTGTTTTGGGGGGAAAAAGTCAATGCCTGTGTTTTTACTATGAGAGAAATCATATTCTTTTATTTGGCATATTTTCATTGTTTCATAATGTTTACTCTGATAAAACCAATTAGAATCCAATGCAAAAGTCTTTATTAACATCTCTGAACATATTACTAGAAGTAAAGTAACTATGAAAGAAAGACATAATCATTTTGTAATCTCTTGATATAGACTGGAAATTTACACTCCAGAATGCTGAGATAATTAGTCCCACCAGGATAGTGAATGCGAAAAATGTTGATTTTGTAATCTAAGCAGAAAAGCAGCTTTCCCCTTAAGACTATATCATCTGAAGCAAATGAGATCATCTTTAAATATTAATAATGGATTAATAATAAATTTTCTTTATTTATACCTCATGGAATAAATTAAATATGTCCCACATGGATCATCCATGATTTGTGTGTGATTTCCATGTATCTGGATTTCCTGATAACTAACAACCTTAGAAAAATTTTGATCTTTAAAGTGTGACTTTAATTTTTGATGTATTTTAAAAATTCCAATTGAAACGCAGAGAGGGAGGGTAAGACAGAGAAAGAGAGAGAAAGAAGAGAGAGTGTGTGTCTCCCACTTGCTGGTTCACTCCCTCAAGTGATCACAACAGCCAGGATAGGACCTGACTGAAGCTAGGAGGCCAGTACTCAGTCTGAATTTCTACAACAGGTGGCAAACGATGGCTGAAGTTTGCTTCCTGGATGCATACCACAGGTAGCTGCATCAGACAGACAGAGTTCTCTGCTCTCCCACCCCATTACCAAGTGGCATAGGGTATTTTTGTTTTGCTTAATTTTTACATTTTTTATTATATTTTTTACAATCTTAACAGAGTTAATTAGGGTAAAAAGGTTCAAGGGCTATAGGAAAATAGATAAGACTATTATTTCCGTATTGTTTCCTTCATGTAGCTGAGGTAAAGGGGGATATTGAAGGAGAAACCCCACCCAGTTCCCCACCCACCCCAGGTCCCAGATGTGGGGCATGATCTGAGGGTCTTGCTCAACTGGTTTTGATAGTTCACCAGTTATGAATCGCTGCCAATCTTGCCACTCCAAGCACGATGAGGTCTTTGAAGAATCCTGTGATTGACATAGTCCATCATAGAGTCTCCATTTGCCCAGTATTTCGCTGCCAACATATAGCTGAGGTGGTTGTTTGACTTGTTCTGTCTTCTGTCTTTTCTTGGTTAGGGTTCTTAGTCTGGCATTTCAACTGGGGAGATCCCCAAAGAAACTTTGTCTGAGGTGTTCCCAGACCAGATTCTTGCATGTTTTAGCAAGCTCAGGGCAAGGCACAGTCCATCGCCCTGATCAGCTGGTGGTTGCAATTGCTGGGTTGGTTCTGTTTTCAGACCCGACTTGCACTGGAACCAATGGGTGTTGCAGTCCAGCTTGGTTCTGCCCAGCACATACTAACAAAGGGGTGCCTTTTGGTTTCTCATGTAACAGGTGTTTTGGATATATTCCTAGGAGTGCAATTGCTGGATCATATGGTATGCAGATTTTCAGATGTTTGAGTGTTCATACTGATTTCCATAAAGGCTGTATCAACCTGCAGTCCCACCAGCAGTGGAGTAGGGTTCCCTTACCTTACTAAGTAGGGCACAATGATAAGCTACTCCCCACTAAGTCACTGAAGCTTTCTCTGCACACCCCTCCTAAAACTGTTCTGCACTTCAACTGTTGATATATGCCTTGTTAGAGTTATAAGCCAGTTTAGACTACCCTGAAATCCTTCAAGTTCAGTAAAAATTATGCTTCAAAGGTATAAAGTGCTAAATACTAAAATGAAAACAGACATGAGACAGCTGAATAGTAACCTATAGCCATTTTAAGGTGGATAGAAGCTGTTTGTATATAAACTAAAATTGAAATGTCAATGAAGTAGTCACAGGATGTGGAAAAGAACTTGCATTTTTTTTTTTAACATATTGGATACTCAATACCGTGTCAATTAACTCCATAATGTTGTAAATTGTTGTTGATGTTATGTTGGGGCTTTTAAATGGTCGGGATGATACTCTGCCGGCTCTACCTTCAGACCAGAGACTGTCTCCCCAAGAAACTGTTGAATTTATCTGGGCAATAAGATGCTGGACTCTATGCTTGATATATGTCTGTGATGAAAGAATCTTGACTGGATTTGAGCTGTAATACTGCAACAGGTGGAGGAATCCACCTTGGGGGGGAGGACACAGGGAGGGATTAGGGGAATCCCAGAGCCTATGAAACTGTGTCACAAAATGAAATGTATTCAATAAAAAAAAGAAAGTATACTTTTCAAAAATGTATTTGAAAAGTAAAGAAACAGTGACAGAGATTCCATTTACTGGCTCACTCACTAAATACCCAAAACATATAGGACTAGACAAACCCAAAACATGGGAGTTGGGAATCCAATCTGAGTCTCCCATGGTTTCAAGGACCAAGTGCCTTAAAACATCACTTGGCACTTCCCAGGATGCATATATTAGCATTACATTTGAACCAATAGGAAGGGGAGCCAGGAACCAAGCCAGGCACTCCAATATGGGATGCAGACAGCCAAGCATCACCCTAATGACTGTACTGATGCTTACCACTGAAGAATATTTTTTTTAAGTTAGTCTTTAGTATTACTAATTTCTTTTTATTGTAATTGTGAGCATGACTGTGTGACTTGGTAGGTACTATTGCTGAAGTAGAAGGTTCACATTTTGAGCTGGAATTCTTTGAATCCCCTGCTTATGTTTCTGAGCCTTTCTAGTGTATGTTTATTAGAAAGTCCATAGGGATTCCTTCAAATATGGGGCAGATGACGTCATTATGACCATCCTCAAAACTCTCCAGATTTTCCATTTCTTGGAGCACAAGTTTCAAAAAAGCTTACAATGGCTTGCAAGGGCACATTCTCCCTAACTTCAAGTTCATTTGGTTTGTGACATTATACACATTTTGGACTTCATGCTATTATTTTTCTGAACTAAACATGCTCCCACTTCAAGGTCTTAATATTTGCAATTTCTATTGCTTGGAATGTTCTTCTCCAGATGTTTGCATAACTCAGTCTCTTAATGTATTCAAGTCTCTAACTGCATGCCACCTTATTAGAAGTTTTCCTTTGATTGTTGTATTTAAAATAGCAACTTCCCCAGAACTTAACCTCCGTTATCATTAACTTTTCTCTATAATGGCTTTTAACCATCTGATATGCTACATGTTTCACTCTTTTTTTTTTTTTCATTTACTGTCCCTTTGCCTCATCTACAATATAAGCCGCATAAGAACAGGGAGGTTTCTGTATGTATGTTTTAGCTACTGCTATGGACTCTCTCCTAGAAATAGGCCTGTAGTTAGAAGTCACTCAGTAAATACTGAGTGAATTAACAAATACATCCAGTGAGTGCATGGCTGTATTTTTCAATTAAAAGACTAAACATTTCATGGCTATCTTTATTTAACAATAATATATTTCCCCCCCATTATTGCTATCTGTAATTTTATCAATCAAATGAAAATCCTTTTTCTGTTTTTCTTCTGTTTTCTAAGAGATAGTTTGGATTACATATTTTATTCTTTTTAAAGACCTCTCTTTTTAAATTGATGCATTTTAATTTTGACAAAAGCTTATTTGCAATATCCTTTTTATAAAAAAAGTATCCTGTCACCATTTTATCAGTGCAATTGGCATAATCCTAGATACATGTAGGGACAGATTGCAAATTTTGTTTATTTTCCCTTCTCTAAAATGTCTTTGTCCCTTCTGCTTATTTGTATCCTGGAAATTTATACTACGAACAGCGGAATATGATACTGATAAATGGGCCAACAAGAAGCCCATTTTAGCAAAGTTTTATTGAAAATGTAAAGAGAGAATCTCCTTTGTCTGATATACTCCATGGGCTTCTCAAGAGAGACTGATAGCCCTGAATACATTCAGATTGGAGTTCTCATGGACATCAATATGGCTTCCCTGTTTCTTTGTCCCTCCTCCCATTTCTGGAAACCTTTGAGTAGGGGATTTCTGGACGTGGAAATCCTTAAAATCCTCTATGAGGTATTATCACCATTGTGCTAAGGGACCTAATAGTCCCTTCTTGCTATGGGTTGGGCGAATTGTCCAGAGCTGCCCCAAGGAAAGGGCCAAAACACATCTCACTGAGTCATAAAACAAGAGCAGGTACTTCAAGTCTGATGACTGATATGCTTTCATGGTTTTTCTCTCTTCCCATTACACTCGGATTCACTTTCAAATTGTTGCCTATGCTATACAATGGTGTTTTGGTGAAGCATAGATAGCATGGTATGCCACAATAATCATATAAACTCATCACAGAGCAGAAGTTTCTTGACGTGTAGAGGCATCTGAGCTCAATGCGCTCCTCATATCTGTGGTGATACAGGTGTAACCAAGCCTATCCTCTTGCCAGTTGTATAAAAGAAAAACACATTCAAACATATATATATATATAATGTATTTCTATCTCATATATGATATTTTATAACCTACTAAGTATATCATTGTTTTGGGGAGGCACCTGTAAATACATATGGCAACACAGTAAGTTCAGATAACTCAAAAAAGAATAACGTACTTGTAAGACTAAATGTCATGATTGGATATCTATATATCTATCTACACAAACACACAGACATGTATATATATATGTGTATATGTATATACATGTATATATATATATCCAATCATGACATTTAGTTTATAATTCTAAACATACCATTGAGTACATTCAATTTCCAATGTTGCAACATTGGAAAATTTTATAGTTAAGGAAACTGTATTAAGTAATTTGCTC
Organism: Ochotona curzoniae; assembly: GCF_017591425.1. Lineage (NCBI taxonomy): Eukaryota > Metazoa > Chordata > Mammalia > Lagomorpha > Ochotonidae > Ochotona > Ochotona curzoniae. The sequence continues at coordinate 5,288,160 of NW_024467087.1, forward strand.
AAAATTACAAATTTAGGAAGTAGTGGGAGAAAAGCATTTGGTAAAATCCAATACCATTTCATGCTAAAAATGCTAAGCAAGATAGTCACAGAAAGAACATTCTAAAACACATTCAAAGCAATATATGAACAGCAATGCATGCATTATACTGAATAACAAAAGATTGGAAACATCCCCACTAAGATCTGGAACCAGACAAGGACATCCATTTTTATCACTGATGATCAACATAGTGTTGGAACTTTACATGAGAGCTATCAGGCGATAAAAATAAAGGGATTCAAAATGGAAATGAAGAAGTTAAGTTATCCCCATTTGCAGATGATGTGGTTGTATACATAGGAGAATCCAAAACAAACTATTGGAACTCATAACAGAGTTAAACAGGGTTTTAATGAGCAAACTCAGTGAACATAAATCAATGGTGCTAGTGAACATAAAAAAACTCCATGGCTGAGAAAGAACTTCTAAAAAGAGTTCCTTTTAAAATAGCAGAGAAGAGTCTTGGATATTTTGGAGTAAACCTAACCAAAGACATGAAAGATCTTTATGGTGAAAACAATGAATCATTTAAAAAAATAGAAGACATTAAAAGATGAAAAAAGTTATCTTGTTTCTTGATCAGTAGAATCAGCACAATGAAAATACTCATATTACTAAAAATAATATACATATTGAATATGAATTCATTCCAAATCCCAACAACATTTTGCTCAGATCTGGAAAAAAATGATAGAAAATTGGATATGGAAACATGAGAGACCACAAATTGCTATATTGAGAAACAAAAAATTAAGTTGAAGAAATCATAATTCTAGATCTCAAGCCATATTTTAGGGCAGTTAAAATCAAAACAATCTGATACAGCTACAGAAACAGAGAGCATCAATGGAACCAAATTAAAAAATCCCGAAGTGAGCCCATACAAGTTCAACCAACTAAGCTTCCATAAGGAAACTGAAAATAACCCAGAGAAAAAAAGGTTGGTGTCTTCAACAAATGTTGTTGGGACAACTGGATAGCAGCCTGTAGAAAGGAGAAGCAAGAACTCTACTTCTCACCTAATAAAAAAATTCAGCTCTAAATATGTCAAAGACCTAAATCTGCGACCACAAAGCATAAAGCTATTAAAGGAAAACATAGGAACCACTCACTCGGCATTAACAAAACTTCTTAGAAAGGTCACCAAAAGTACAGGGAGTCAAAGATACAATAAACAAAGTGAACTACATCAAACTAAGAAGCTTCTATACAGCAAAGGAAACAACAAAGTGAAAAGGAAACTAACAAAATGGGATAAATACTTTTTATACTACAAAACAGATAGCTAGGTGCCAGGAGCTTCTTCTGGGTTTCCTATGTGAGTCCAGGAACCTAAGGTCTTGAGTCATTCTCTGTTGCTTTTCCAGGCCATAAGCAGAGAGATGGATTGAAAGCGGAGCAGCTGGAACACAAACAACCTTTCAGATGAGATGTTAGCACCACAAGGCAGAGGCTTAACCTTGTACTCCACAATGCTGTCCCTGGGAAACTTTTTGATGGGGCAGTCATTAGTCATGGATTATTTTACAACTTCTATGCAAGATTATTTGGTTGCACACATAATCTTATGTTTATTCTGCTTTGCAGGTAGAATAAAGCTCATTCACTTTGATATGTATGTGGACTGAAATGAATAGGAACTTTGTTGTAGCTTTGGCAAGGCTTCGTAGACTTCTGATTTTTGTAGTGACGCCAGGGTACTGAATTTCAACAACAGTGTAAAAATAGTGTTCATCTTGAGATATGGCATATTTATTAAGATACTACCCATTACCTAATCCTGAACAGAATTTCGGCATCTTAAACAAATAAATGCTGGAAAGTGTTATGCCACTTAAGAGAGTATTTTGCCTTAACAGCTTATCACCCTGCTTCTTGTAGTTTTAAAATTTAGCAAACTTTTTGAAAATAAAACCATATGCAGGAAAGACTTTTTTTTTTTTTGCTGAACCCTTCTTATTACGATTTTGGCTTTGAAGTTTCCAATTTCCTCTCTGATCCATTGCTACAAACAGATATTTAGTTTCTATCTGTTTCTCATCAACAGCACTCTACCTCAGCAAAGGAAGCATTTAGGCTCAATGGCTGAATCCTCATCTTGCAGACACCAGGATCCCATATGGGCACACGCTCATGTCCCAGTTGCTCTTCTTCCCATCCAGCTCCCTGCTTGTGATCTGTGGAGGCAGTAGAGGATGGCCCAAAGCCTTGGGACCCGTCATAGAAGCCTGGAAGCAGCTCCAGGCAACTGACTTGATATCAGCTCAGCTCTGGCTATTATGGACATTTGGGGAGTGAGCCAGCAGGCAGAAGATCTTTCTGTCTTCACTTCTCACATAGGTCTGGTCTGTGTTTTTCATAAAAATAAATTTTATGGAAGGGAAGGGAAAGTGAAAGAAAGAGGTCTTCAGATTCAGTTATTTGAGTCAATATTGCCCAAGTCCTTCTTTAACTTTTACAGTCAGCAATAGATAATTTTACAAGACTGAAAAAAGAATCTTTGTGGATATAAGGAAATTGAATTGTTTCAGTTAATACAACTTTATAAAGATTTGTTTAATTTGTTTGAAAGGCAGATTTACAAAGAGAAGGAGAGATAGACACAGAATGTCTTCCATCTGTTGGTGCACTTCCCAAACTACCGTAATACTCAGAGCTGAGTCAATATAAAGCTAAGAGCCAGTTCTCCTATATGGGTGAAGGGGCCCAAGGACCTGGGCCATCCTTCACTGCTTTCCTATTCTTCAAGTAGAGAACTGGAGCAAAAATGGAGCAGCCAGGACACAAACTGACACCGATGTGGAATTCTGGCACCACAGGATGGAGGATTAGTCTGTTAAACCATGTGCCCATCCTGGATAAAATATTGAGGAAGAAGAAGAAGAAGGAGAAGAAGAAGAAGTGGTAGGAGGAGGAGGAGAAAAAGGAGGAAAAGAAGAAGGAGAAGAAGGAGAATTAAGTAGAAGAAGGGGAAGAAGGAGAAGGAAGAGAAGGAGAAATAGCTATTTCTCTGATATTCTTTACCTTGAATTTAGATTATTTTGACTTGAATAGTCCTGATTCCCAAAAGCCTCTCTACTGTCATTAAGGTATACTTGACAAACCTAGTCATAGCCATAAATCCAAGAGTTAAATTTTCATGCTTCACTAATGGAAATTTGAGCTGCCTTGAATCAAGTATTGGATGAGCAGAGTATGTTTCAAGGATTATTTGTAGCTGCTTGGCTGAATGGTTCAGTGGCTGAATACTCACTTTGCAAGCACCAGAATCCTTTACTGGTTCTGGTTTATGCCCTGGCTGCCCCACTTCCCAGCCAGCTCCCTGCTTATAGCCTAGAAGAGCAGCCAAGGATGGTGTAAAGACTTGGGATCCTGAACCACCCTGGGAGACCCAGAAGCTCCTGACTCCTGGCTTCTGATGTGGTCATTGCAGCCATTTGAGAAGTGAACCAGTGGGCAGAATAGCTTTGTCTCCCCTCCCTGTAAATTTGCCTTTCTAATAAAAATAAATAAATGTTAAATAAAAGATTATTTACAGGTGTATTCTGGCACTTACTGTCTTTTGTGGCTAGTAAAAAATTATGTACATATTCTTGAACTGTACATAAGGGAGATTCCCATTGTTGATAAAGCATAATTCACTACTTTCAAGGATCAGCTAGTCAAATGCAGTATCAAAAATAATTCTTGATAATTATGTTTCACAAATGTCTGCCTCTGTGACTCTTAATAATAAAAAATAATTCATAAACCAGTAATCTTCCAGACCTCCTAGATTAGCTTTAGATCTTGAACAAAATCATGTCATAAAATAACAGCTCAGGATGGTTGTTCACACATCCATTGCTGAGACATCCACTGGAACAATGTTAATTACTAAAAATGCATATCTTACATGTGCATAGAGCTAAGTGGAAGGAATAAGAGGCAGAATCAAATAAAATACAATCTAACTGTATAGACATTCAAACACTTGTTAATTTTGATTTAGTTTATTACTTTAGTTGCATTATGTGACAGCTCTTAGAGAAATCAAATACCCATAAACATGAGTATAACTTATGATGATAAATGGGCAAAACAGTTTCTCCTTTCTCTAAACTGTTACATAATTTTTGTCAGAATATAATTTTAGTATAATTTCATTGTTTCATTAAACCAGTGATATCACATAACTCTTGCCAATTTGACAAATTTTTAAAGCAAAATTGGAAAAAACACTTTATTTGCAGCCAAATTGATATATTCACACATTTTATTTTTACCTGACACATAAAATTGTATCCATTTTGGAAATATTATGATGTGTTTCGGCATGTATATACTACATACTGTCCAATCATACCTATTAATCAATCTTTTACCATTCTTGTTTCCCCACTTCATTTCCCATCTTCTAGAAACCATCACTATAGTCCTAATTTCTATAAGGTTAATTTTTGAGATTCCACATCTGAGATCGAGCAGTACTTGCCTTCATGTGCTTGGCTTATTTCACTTAAGGTAATGAAATACCAAAATGTCATTCCTTCATGACTGGAACATTGCTGTATCAGTATGTTTTCCACAATAAACCTGGGAGTGCAGCTTTCTTTTCGACAGAATGAGTACCCTTTCTTTGGATATAAAAATAGTAGAGGGATTGCTGCATCATATAATAGTTCCGTGTTTAGTAACTTGAAAGCCCTCCATACAGTTTTCCATAATGGCTGTACTAATTATTTAGCAAAGACAAACCATAGTATATATGAATACAATTTTGTGTTGACAAATATCACAGATTAAAATACATCATTGTTTTTAACTATAAGGGAAGGAGTTGGATCCCAGCAATACTGTGTCTTAAAAACATGAGCCTCCAGTTGTTTAGAATGAAAATGATTCATTCTCAGTACAAAATATAGGCAAATACATCATGCAGTACAATTAATTGAGTGAATTAATACGTGAAAAATGATCAAAAGCAAAGTATTAGAACTCTAAAAGCAAAATAACAGTATAATTCATAAGTGATTATAATATCATAGGAGACCTTGACCTATAAATTTGATTAATAGCATATATTTACTTTGATTGAAATCATCTTAAATTGATTTGAGTTGTGAAAAAAAATGTATCAGTTTAATAAAACATGCCAAGTGGTTGAATAAACTCATTAGACTATTGAGAGAACCACGCAGATGAAATAATCATTTGGAAAGTAGGATAATCCAATAATTTCCTATATTCTATATTAAGGTCAACGAGCATAAATAAACCATGGCTCTTTGCAAAGCTCACAATCCTGTGGGAAATGTTTAATCTTAACTACTATAGCCCAATGCAAGATAAATTGTTAAAAATGATCATATCTCTACTTTTCTTTGTTGCTTAAAAATATATCTGAAAATATGGTGTATGCTCAATTAGCAGCTTTTATCATTATTTTTATTGATGTTATTATTATTCAGTAAGACAGAGACTCAATACAGGATATCTGCAAGAGATCCAAATTACGCAGATTATCTGGGCCAAATTTTTTTATGCATAATGGACAAAATGCACCATTTCTCATTACCAGTGGTGCCCAATCTTGTTCTGTCTTCCCATATTCATCCATGATATCTCTTCAACTGTTAGAATAGATTTTGTTCCAATTCTCTTTACCTTCCTACATGCACAGAAGCAGAATTATACTTAAAACTTCAAATCAGTTCACTGCATGCCTGTGTTGAAAATACCCAACTACATCTAATTTAAATGAAAATATACACCAAAATAAAATGGTGTATCTTGTCTTAAATGGCTGGATAAATTCATGTCCCTCCATTTATTTGCCTTGATCATTTACTCCTCCTTTTTACATTCATTTTCTCCAGTAACAAATACCTCATTAATATTCCTAATATAAGTAAAAAAGCTCTGCAGTTTTTCCAGTACCATTCCATCTTTCTGGAACATCCATTTGAACATATCAACTGAGAAATTTTGTTTGTCAGACTTTCATGGATTGTACCATGTAAAATGGCTTTCAAAATTATGATTATTCAAATTTAAACATGAGACTTAACATCATCTCAAATACTTTAATTCATTTAAGCTTTCCATGGACACTACATTCCATGACAGAAATCATAATGTAATGGGTGCTGCTACTTTTCAGTTGTAAAACAACTCTTCATTCACACTATGTTTTGGATAAAAATTAGATGTGTTAATAGCCATAAGAAGTTGAAAATTCCAGTCAGATCATGGGCTATATTGATGTGTTACATGATATTTAACCTCTCAGAAGTTAAATATTAATTGCTTCATCATGCAGTCTATTTTAATTAGTATGTGTTTGACCAGATTGATTTGCTATTTTGTAGTTAATTGGTTGTTTTGAAACACTTAAATTACACTGGATATATTGAGAACTTCTAAGAAAATCTTTTTTGTTGTTTTTGTTTTTTTTAATATTTTTTTTTATTTTTTAAAGATTTATTTTTATTATTTCTTTATTGGAAAGGCAGATATACAGAGAGGAGAGACAGAGAGGAAGATCCTCCGTCCGATGATTCACTCCCCAAGTGAGCGCAACGGCCGGTGCTATGCCGATCCGAAGCCAGGAGCCTCTTCCGGGTCTCCCACGCGGGTGCAGGTTCCCAAAGCTTTGGGCTGTCCTCGACTGCTTTCCCGGGCCACAGGCAGGGAGCTGGAAGGGAAGCGGGGCTGCTGGGATAGAACCGGCGCCCATATGGGATCCCGGGCGTGCAAGGCAAGGACCTTAACCACTTGCGCCACCGCGCCAGGCCCTGAAAATATTCTTATCTTATTCTTTTACATTTTTAATCTTCTGAGGACACATGCATGCATGCACACTTGAACATACACTAGCTCATTAATTAAGGGCTGCTAACATCCATTTAAAACACAGTTCAATGCCCTGTGCTTGAGATCAATAATTTATTATTTTGTCTTCAGTGTAGGTACAATATTTCTACAAATTTTCCATGGACTAACAAATTTTATAATACACGACAACTTACATAGATATACAATTATAACAACAAGGACATGATTTGGGTTTCTATTTTATGCCATTAGATCCATGACATGAAATTTATTGTAAGCATTATTAATACTTCCTGTCAATGTCCGTACCCATCATAAACCAGCATCAAACATTTCCTCATTCAGTGTTAGTACTCAGACCTCAATTTGTCTGTCATTGCTTTAGTTATTAAATCTCCAGCATTTATAAATGGAAAGCATTTACATTCCATCCTTTTAAAAGTAAAAGCCATTAGGCTAAACTAATCTAGTGAAGACCACTTGGATAATCACTTAAATTACCTCAGATTTTAAATCAGGCTGGTCTTTTCACAGTAAGGATGCATTCTTTCTCTACAAATAATAATGTACTTATTACTTAATAATTACTTAATGCTTCTTAATGTAAGGCATTATAATAAGCACTGTTTATGTGTCTGTATAAATGAGCATTATCTGAAATGTTTTTCATTTGCTGTTTAGAGCAACAGGCTTGTGTGGCCAATACTGTCAATACTGTTCCTTTTCAGCAGTTAAGACCTGGAAGCCTGGATATGAGTTGGTATTTTAGCTTACTCAAAGTTGTATTAAGAGATTTGTGAGAGTCGACCTGAAAGCAGCAGCCCTAGTGTGAACTATGGGGATGCGATGTCTCTGCAAGGGGAAATGTGTTCTATCTCTTCTGGAAAACCAGTTTTGTGTGTGTGTGTGTTTTTATATCATTACCCACCATCTTTTAGGACTGTTGTTCAACCTCTTTCTGAAGTGTTTCACCTCTTTCTGTATACTGCTCCTCATCAGCTTATCAATGGTACTTCCCATCAGCATATCAATGTGTAGTAAAATTTTTTCATGAAAATAATTTGACTAATTCTGTCTAAATAGTACTTTCTCAATTTCCAAAACTGTTATTTCTAGTTTCTCTATTCACAATTTCACTTTCCTTTTTTCTCTTCAATACACTCAAATCTGGCTACTGCCTTACCACTCTTTACAAAAATTCGAGTTACTAAGTTTGCCAATGAACTCCATAATTTAAAATCTCAGTCATCTATTATGTATTCATCGTGTTTGATCTTTCAACATCCTTTAATAAAATTGAGTATTCCGTTTTTTGTTAAACACTCTCTGTCAGGATTTTGTGACAACATGTTATGATGTTCTTCCTGAACCCCCTTTTTTTTTCTTTTCTTTTATATTGCCCCTCCTCTTTCTTACCCTTAAATATGGGAATTCCTTCTGGTAATGATGAGCTTTTGCCTTTTCTCCATCTAAATATGCTTCGCTTTCACTATATATTTTCCATAGTTCCAATTATAAGCTATAAGTTAAAAGCTAAACACTTATGTCTGATCCCTCAATGAATCTTTTATATTCATATCCAAATTTATTTATTGTATAACTGCACCTTTAAAAATTCTGCATTTTGTGATGTTTTGGTACTTAAAATCTTGTTGATCTTGGAGAGGTTGCCTGTCTCAGAGTTATTCATTTATGGATAGGAAAGTGTTAGTTTGGTTGAAGGCATGCTTTTATATACAGACTATGCAAAATAAATCTAAACCCTTAATAAATTTCTTATCTACCATCGTACAGCAAATCAGTGTTACTCATGATCTAAATAGCTGGGTACAGGAACCAGAAAACTAGCAACTGTAGTTTTAGCTCAGAACCCTTCAGAACTAATGAAAGCAACAAATCTTAAACCTGTACAGCTTGCACTGCTTTTCCCTCAGAAAGCGCTATTAAGACTTTGACTCTCCTTGTGTTTCTGTCTCCTGACCAAATTGTACCACCTATTCTCCTGGATAGCACAAGTACAATAAATATCATCCTTCCAGAACTCGTTCTTGTTTTTCTCTGTGACCGCAATCATTGCATTATAATGTATCCAACCTTTATATTTTCAGAACATTTGTTTACATTTATACACATGACAAATATATAATTCAATGTATCTGATATGACCAGAATAATTTTCCTTTTTTTCCCTTCTGTCAATAATTTTCATATTAGTGCTTGTGAATATATTCTTCAAAAATGCATAACAAAAGTTTTGAACTCATCTTTGTCTAGCTTCTTTTCCCCACCTGTCAGTCACTGCTCAATTCAATCCACCAGTATATAGTTCTGGCTATAAAACATTTCCTAAGTACCATTAACTTCACCGCCAGTTCTACACCTCTCAGCACAGTCCAAAGCACAACAGAGTCCACAAGGATTTTCTAACCAGTTTCCACGATCCTGTTCTTATTCCTTTCATTATAATCTGTAGCCCACACAAATGCTACATAATATACTTTTAAAAAAGTATTTTCATGATTTTTCATGACATATTTCTGTAGGTGTTCGGATCTCCCCTGTAAAGAGTGATTGGGACAAAGATTGACTCCTGACCCCTTCATCTTATAAAATTATATGTATATAATTTCATTATATACATATTATAGAGTTTCATTATTTTTTTAATGGCTACGAGGCATTCCATGGACTAGATGTGCCACGGCTGTCAATGACTGTCGTTTTACAAAGTGACTAACTATAAAGCTACCTTTTAGTGGACCAAAGATGTGTGATTGTGTACAGTAATGTTTAAGGTTGCACTTTATCAAGGTCCCTGTGGTGTTGCAGCTCTGCCAACAATCTACGTAAGGAAGGACTCTTCCCACTGTTCAAAAGGAGTGGAGATTATCTCAAAGCCCTGTTTTCTGTCCTGTCACACTCATTCCCCACTTTCCCCCTACAACCTCTCTTTTGCCCCCCAATTGAAGCATTTTTAAAACTAGCCACCTCTTTGCCTTCTTTGAACCCTAAAATCCTACAAGCTAACATAAAGCCTAATGTAAAGGGTTAGATGGACTAATACATAAATAGGGCCAGGTCCCTGTTGAAACAGGAAAGGGGGAGACATTTTAGACATGTAAAAATGCTTATCAGTACTCAAATGTTTCCAGTTTTATCACAGACAGCAAGAAAGTAACAGAGGATGCAAAGCTTCATTTCTCCCTCCAAAGAATTGCCCTTGGCCAGGCCAAACATGCTAATCCTCATTTCACTGGCTTTCCAGTTTTATCATAAGAAAGCAAGGAGACAGAGATGGCTTGCAGGACTACAAAGAGGAGTTCCCACGTCACACCCTTCAGATGGCTTTTTATTTTGAGCGAGGAACACAAGATTGCTCTTTAGACCCTTCCATGTTTTTGTTCCCATTTTCTAACTGCTACTGTTCTACATATTTTTCTTCCCAAAATGATGTTTAAAAATGCTCCACTCTTTTTCTCTTGAAAACCATGTCCTACTCCCCAACCCAGATCTCTGATCTTTGCTCACTGATTTGTCCACATGAGAATTGTTTGTTTCGTTTTGTTTTGTTTTGGTCTTTGAAAGTCACATACACAGAGAAGAGGAGAGACAGAGATGAAGACCTCTGTCCATTGATTCAACCCCAAGTGATCCCAAAGGCCAGAACTGAGCGGATCTGAAGCCAGGAACCAGGGATTTCCTCAGGGTCTCCTACATGGGTGCAGGGTCCCAAGGCTTTGGGCTGTCCTCAACTGTTTTCCCAGGCCACAAGCAGGGAGCTTGATGGGAAGTGGAGCCACCAGGACCATGAACCCTTTATGGGACCCCAGCGTGTACAAGGCAAGGACTTTAGGAAGTAGGCTGCAGCGCTGGGTTCGGTAGTTGTTTAGCACAAGAGCCAAGTCAGTTTTCATCACTTGCACATCATTTTCCCCATAACATTAACTTTGATTATGTCTTGTTTTATCCCAAATGTCAGGTCAGTGTCTTGAAATATTTTTCCATAAACACATTAAAATGAATTAATAAAATAGTTAATATTTGGGAACTCTAGAAGCATGCACATGAGTATTGTAATGTTTCTTTTTCTGTGAAATGATTTATAGCTTTTGTCCCATTTTTAACTGAACCTATTACTCTGCCTTAAAAAGAAGTAACACATAATTGCTTTTAGAAAGTTATCCAATTTCCCTTTCCTCCATTTTGTAAATGCTCTCCAAGAAATAAAGGAAGAAGTCACAAAGTTCTAGTGCCAGAAAGCAAAAAAAATAAATGAAAAGCAAATTCTGAAAAATTTCATGTGCACCAATAATTTTTGCACATACTGTCAGAAAAATTGAGTTACACATATGGTATTGTAGTACAGTCCTTCCCAAGGTCAGAAAAGTAAAACTAAATTGGAAATGAAATATAATAATTTGCTTGTATCTATTTCAGTCCCTCTTCTGCTCAGAACAGTGGTGTTAGGCAATGCCAATGCAGTGTACAGCTCATTATGTGTATGGAAGGAATATTAGGTGTTTTAAGGAAACTAATCAAACTTTACGACAACAATTTGCAGTTTTTCATAGGTTTCTAAAAGCTACCATGTAACATGAAGACACCTAACCAAAAGATTCTGGAACCATACATGGGGATAATGGATGCTAGCCAGACATAAAATAAATGCTCCTCTTTGTTCAGAGATCTGTTGTTTGGATAGGAATCTAACAGAGCCTTATGCCTGCATCATCACCATCAAGACTGCTTCCTGTTAAAAGCCTTGGTGTCTTCTCTCCAGGTTCACAAATCCCTTAACCCATACACACTTTGAGAACAGAAGGACATAGAACTGTCTGTGCATTTTGCCATTTACATCTATGGCCTTTTAAATTATTTTAATTCACCACTGCCAGTTTTTTCTTTCTTATATTCTTGGAAAAATAGAAATTTGTCAGTTGTGATCCATAGAAAATTTGCATAAACTGAGAAACCAAAAGTGTGTGGAGTATATTGAAAATAAAAATCAAAAACTGAGCCCCACTCTACAAAATTTGAAATGAGCACTGCTGGGGAAACTGTTCTGATATTTGACAAAAAAAATCAAGTCATTTTATTCTCTAAAATTGATAACATTATACATGACCTTATGGAAATTTTACAAAGAAAAAAAACAGTTGTTAAAGAAATGGTATTTGACTTTAGAAAAGAGTAAAAGAAGCTTGCCTACCCCGAATCAACTACATTATTTTAATTTCAAGCAATAACACAATTTTAAATGTCAGTAGTAGGCAAATATGAATTTCCTTTCAAGTACAACAAACCCAAGTAAATCAAGTTGTTACTCATCATATTTTTTAAAAGCCTTAATAAAAGTCATGATGTAAAATTATAAAATGAATGAAACACAGGACAAAACAAAGTTGATAAAAGTTAACGAAAATTTATTTATATCCGCTAATTTTTGTCACCTCCATCACCTCCAGTACATCCTTGCCCAAGGAAGCTTCATTTCTTATACCGTTTCAATAAACCTCCTAAATGTTATCTGTGCTTCTTCGTTGTCATGTCCCTCAGATTATTTTCAGCACTGCAGCCTAAATGTCTTGTTCAAATGTCAGAATAAACCTGTCCTTTGCTGAAACCTTTCCATGTTTTTCTTCTTCCTTAAAAATAAAACAAAGACATAAAAAACACAATCACAATAACAAAGTTCACAATTTATAAACTTTTTGAATTATTTGTCGCATGTCTTGTACCATAGTAGTTTCGTTCTTATTTTTTTGCACCTATATTCTGAGTTTTTCTACCTTGGAGTCTTTGTACTTGCTGTTCCCACTGCCTCGGACAGTCTTCATTTAGACAGCTTTCTCTTATATAGAAATTTATAATTGTGAACCATGAATCTCTGTATATCATTCCATTTTGAATATATAAGAACTGTGCCAATTTCCAATGCTGAAAACTAAAGCTGTGTATGTGTTTTTTTTTATGGTTCTCTTCAGAAAATTGAAACTATAAGTTCATTCTAGAAAATTTGCCACAAACTGGTTGACCGTATCTATTCAGTGCCATCAATATCAATTTTAACTTTCTTAATTGGAGCTGCAGGAATGAGAAGATACTTGTGTGTTTTAAAAGTTTTGTTTTCTTGCTCTGTTTTAGTAAAATTCCTTATTGATATCAGAAATTCACCTAAGAATGAAATAATCTAGATCATCATCTTATTTTTATAAAAATAAGAAATCTAATGAGTGTATTCCTACTTTTCAAAGGCATCACAATCTTAAGTTAGAATGCAATCATTTTGTTTGGTGCTACATAGATTTTCCTTTGCAGAGTCCATTGCAATCACTGATTAAATCACTGCACCTCATTAGAAAAGTCTGTTTTATTTCATTGAAAATCTTTATTAAGAATTCATCTAGTAAAACCATGGAATACATGTATTATATAAACTTGTTCCATTGCCAGGAGAAGTAAAAATAACTTCTTTTTATTATATAAATTAGTTAAATAAAAGCATTAAAGCTATGTTACCTTTATTTTTACATCAGGAATTGTTGAGTGGCTATACCCATTCACTATGCATATCACAAACTAAAAGGATGCTTTTGTAATAGTTATGCTTAAAATAAGCACATGGATCTCACTGCTGAATAATCTAGCAATATCTATTATATTCTTTTTGATATTGATAGAGTTTTGTGAAGAATGTGTCTCCAAAGATTAATTTCAAAGGGTAAGTGCTTCTGAATACCATCTGGTCAACCCATGGCATTCAAAAAGAAATAATCTTCATAATATTGAAATCAGTGTTTGAAAAGGCAAGGAGAATATAGATTTTAATTAGTGCATTTTTCAGGGAATATATGGTTACTATCAATTTCCGGCTTGAAAATCCAGAAGTTGCAGCTTTTTTATAATAACTTTTGCACCATCTGAAACGGAAGCACTTACATCTATTTCTTTAAAGTAGATATACACAGATAGCTAGCCAGCTAGCCAACTAGATGATAGAGAGATTTGTAATTGCTGTACATGCTGGGGAAAGGATAGCACAAGGGCAAAAGAGAGTTCTTTCTTCCGGTTCACTCCCCAAATGCCTGTAACAAGCAAGGGTTGGCCAGGCCAAAATCAGGAGTCCAACACTAAACCTAGATCTTTCATGTGGGTACTGGGGATCCCAGCACTTGAAGCACTGCCCACTGCATCCAAGGGGGTGTGTTAGCAAAAAGCTGGAATAAAGAGTGGAACTGGGACACAAATCCAGCCATTTCAACACAGCATGACAGTGTACTGAGCAAAATGTGTTTTTAAAACTAAACTTGTAGCCCTACCTCAGACTGATTGTATTTACATATGAAATAATTTCTAAAGATTCATGAAAAAACAAGCTTGGTTTAGTACTACACAATTTTGAGATCAATGTATAATTGTTTCCTTAATACTCATGTTCCATGAAATTTAAAAAGGTTCCTATTATATATGAAAGATTATCCAAACTTGAGACTCAATAATTTGATGATGCTACTCTTAAGTACTATGAAAGAAATAATGCTTATATGAAAAATTAATTTTAGTAGCATAATTACATATTGTACACACATTTTATTTCTTTCTTGGAATTACAAATAGAATTAGGACAGTATTTTGGTAAAAATTTTTGTTTGCAGAAACAACACTGAAGAAAATATATTAAAAGCAGTTCATAAGATAAAGAAGTGATAAAAGGAACAAAAATGAAATAGGCCCTAGGACACTCAATTTTACTGTGAAAATATTTTACATGTAAGATGTGGTTTACTTGGTGGCTCCATTGGCTAACCCTCTGCCTCCAAGAGCTGGTGCCCCAGATGGGCATCGCTTGTAATCCAAACTGCTCCTCTTCCCATACCTGCTTGAGGCCTGGGAAAGCAGAAGAAGACGGGCAAAATTCTTGGACCCCTGCATTCACATGAGAGACCAGGAAGAAGCTCCTGACCCCTGGCTTCAGCTCAGCTCAGCTCCAGTCTTTATGGCCACTTGGGAAGTGAGTCAGCACAGGAAAGACCTTTCTTTCTGTCTTCCCTTTTGTCTGTAAATCAGCCTTTCTAACAGAAATAAATAAATATTTAAAAGTATATGTAAGGAGTGTCTCTCTCTCCCTCCCCTTTCGAGAGGCACCCCACCTCCCGGCTATCTCTTGGATGGTGCTTCCCCTTCCCTCCCTTCCCTGCTCACCTGGTCCCTTCGCAAATAAGCTTATCCGTCTGCAACAAATTTCCAGCTTTTTATTTCTATACTAAGCTGAAAAAGAACCCACCGGGCATTTCTGGTAACATATTTTCCCTGGCACCCAACATGGGGTGTGAAAGAAAAGACTTAGATGGGAGCCATCACATGTGGCCCAACTCAACCGAGACAAGACTTCACAAGATGGGATCTCAAAATTCATGAGTGGACTCCCAGACTCCTCTTGGTTACTCCAGGTAGCCTTGAACATGCGAACTTATATGACAACCAGACTAACTTCTGCATGGCAACTTGGATGACCTGGGTCATCTCTCTGTGGATCCCACACCTCCAGGGGCCCCTTTACCCAAACAATGCCCTGTTTCAGCAGGAAGCAGCCAGAAGACATCCGTGGCCCTTTATCCCTACAGCAGTAGGATGTGAGATTTTGCTGAGGTCTTAGCCATACCTTCAGGTGGGCGGCACCAGCATTGCCCACCCACTTCCTAATTAATTAAGAGACCACCAATGGGGAACATCCCACCTTTAGGTTCCCAGCACAACAAAGAAGGCTCAGGGAATGCTTAAAATCCCAAGACCCTTCCTCAAACCTTGGGTGTCTCTCCCTCCTCTTTCTAGAGGCACCCCATCTCCCGGCTATCTCTTGGGAGGTGCTTCCTCTTCCCTCCCTTCCCTGCTTACCTGGTCCGTTCTCAAATAAACTTCTCTGTCTGCATTTAAAAAAAAGTATATGTAAGATGCAACTGTCTTTATAAATACATTTAAGTCAGTTTAAAATGTGAAGTATTGAACTGTAATACAAATTTTCAGTAACTGATATTGTTTCATATTTATCTTAATGAACTTCTTTTTTTTTAAGATTTATTTTATTTTTATTGGAGAGGCAGATATACATAGAGGAGGAGAGACAGAGAGGAAGATCTTCCATCCGATGATTCACTCTCCAAATGGCCACAATGACTACAACTGAGCCAATCTGAAGCCAGGAGCCAGGAGCTCTTCCAATCTCCCACTCAGGTGCAGGGTTCCAAGGTTTTGGGCCATCCCTGACTGCTTTCCCAAGGTACAAGCAGGGAGCAGGATGGGATGCAGGGCTGTCAGTGTTAGAACTGGTGCTCATATGGGATCCTGGTGCGTTCAAGGTGAGAACTTTAGCCACTATGCTATTGCGCCAAGCCCTGAAATTTTAACTGACCAATATATAGGAAAATTTTTGATAAGAGTACCAACTATGTTTTATGGCAGGTTTTGCTCACATAGTTGAAACTTATAAGGCTGTTCAAGAGATATTCTAAATGTACTGAGACCTAAAACTAGAAAAATAATCAATTTTCTTTCTTATGGAATGACATTCAGTTCCATAGTAATAAAGAAATGTAATAATATTTACAACAGTGTTTAATGCCTTGGCATAGCGGACTAAGCTTCTTCTGTCTGAGGCACCAGCAGTTCATGTGCATACCAGTTCAAATTCTGGCTGTTCCATTTCTGATGCAACTCTCTGTGTATGTCCTGGGAACATAAAAGAGCATAGCTCAAGTCCTTGGGTCCCGAAACCAGACGGGAGATCTGGAGGAGGCTCCTGGCTCCTGGCCTCAGATCAACTCAGCTCTGGTCCCTGTGGCCACTTGGGGAGCGAATTCACAGGTGAAAGAATTCTCTCTCCCTCTCTGTAATTCTGCCTTTAAGTGAAGATAAAATAAATCTTAAAAAAAAAAATGAAAAACTGGAGCAACAATGGGTGATGTGGTAGTCAGATTCTAACTGCACTTTACTTATTTTTGGATTTTGATGTCGAGGAAGTGAAGAAAGGCCCACTGTTCTTTCTTATGACCTCAGTAAGAGAAAGAAAGAAAGAAATAGCCACAAAACTTGTTGAAACAAATGTAACTCAGTCAGAATTCCTTGTAAATTTTTCATTATTGGAAAAATTCCTCCTTCATTGCAGTGATGCTTTGAGAATATTTTTCCTATATATCAAAAAACATGTCCTTTTATTTACATCAGAAAGAATACCAGTTTTAATCCTTTGGAATAAACAAATCAAGTGACTAGTTTGGATCACAATGCTGCTTTGGAAACATTTGATAAGATTAAAACAATATGTTTTATTATCTTGCCTCAGTTTTCTAATTGGAAAAAGACAGTAAGATTTTGCATAATTCATGTTCCAAAGACAGGGGATCTAGGGGTTAACAAATAAGAGATTGCTTTATGCATCAGATATGCTCATGAGATAGCAACAGCTGATAAAAATATACATACTATTCTATGGTCAGTGAGCAAAACGCTTCTTTGTCATTCTAGTCCTGTATGCATGATATGAATAAAGCCAGAATTTTATTTTTAGGTGTCTTAAGATAGAAGATGACAAAAATTCAGGCAGGTCCTTAAGCTGCAAATAAACTTAATTAGTATGTATCCAAATTGAATTGGTTTAATTAAAATTTCTGTGGCATCTACCATGGCCTAGTGGGTTAAACTGCTGCCTGGACCTTGATAATCCATTTCGGACTGCTAGTATGAGCCTTTGTTTCTCTACTTCCAATCTAGCTTCCTGTTGCTGCACCTGGGGAGGCTGTGAGTGACAGCTCAAGTGCTTGGGACACTGCTACCCACATGGAGACCTGGAAAGTGTTCCTGGGTTCTGCTTTTCCCTTGGCCAGCCCTGTCTGCTGAAGCCATCTGAGGAGTGAACCAATTGATAGAAGTTCTCTCTCTACCTGTCATGACTTTCACCCAAATAAATCAATCTTTAACAGCATACATATAATAGATACATGATATATGTGTGTATATGTGTATATACACATCTATATATACATATACATGTATATCATATATACTATATGCTATTATAATATGTAACATGTATATGTTATATATGTTTTACATACATACACATGCATATATGTATAATATATATAATACATAATATATAATATTATATATAATATATAATATAAATAATATTATAATATAATATAATATAATTATAATATTATATATATATATATATATATATATATATGCCTAATGGTTAACAGTTCAGATTCGCACATCAGATATCCTAGTGCGATGAATCCATACCTGGGCCTTTTCTTGGCCTAATGGTTAACAGTTCAGATTCGCATATCAGATATCCTAGTGCGATGAATCCATACCTGGGCCTTTTCTTGGTGTTGACTCCAGCTTTGTGCTAAATGCAGACTCTGCAATGCAGGGCTCAGTGAATGAATTCCTTCTGCACCCATAAGAGACCGTGACTAAATGCAAATCTCTTACTTTGTGGCTCTTGTGGGAATTTGGGGAAGGAAAAAAAAAGCTCTCTTATGATGTTGGTCTTTTTGCCTTTTTCTTCTGTTTCTCAAAGGGGAAATCATTTTGTGAATCTGGGGAAAAAAAAGAAAACCTTCTAACATTGGGTGTCATTTTACAACTCACCCATTGTACTTTTTCCTTTGGGCCAGTAAATTTTATATATTCTTACCACTCAGACTTCATATCATGTTACTTCTAATTATTGCCAATATTTTAACATAATATGTTTAGGGACCTTACCATTGTGATTCCTCCGGACATTGCATTAAGATTTATGACAGTGCACTCACCAGTGGATATTGATATTTGATGATAATAAAATTGGTCCACTTAAATTTTTAAGGAGTTAGACAATCTCAAACAAAATGTAAAATCAATATCTCATGCATTTTTTATAGAAAGTATTACCTAATACAAGTGTTAGGGATGAAAGTTAAGACATCAAAATAGATGCAGAATTTGATGGATTTCACATTTGGTATTTTATATATTTCTTTTTGGTGGAAGCAATAAGTTCAAGCCAAATTTTTGCTAAGGTAAATTCATGTTAAGTAAATATTCCTTTCCAATGGACGTCAAATATGGAGCTAAAAATGTATCTTTTTCATTATAAAACCCTGATTGACTTCTGGATATATTACAATCTTGAGGAATGCAGTAGATGTTTGATGGTGGTACTTAGCCCATGCTATTTGTGCATATGCAGCAATTCTCATTTTTCTGGCATAAAACAGAGATTAAGTGAATTTTAATAATGCCTTTTGTAATAAGTATCATTTAATCAGATTTGCAATCCTAGTGTAACAAACTACAACTGCTTTATTTTCAAAACAAGCTCATTCCCAATATTTCAGAGAAAAACAAAATTAGGCATGTAAAGTAAAATGCAATAACTTTCAGTAATTTTTTTCTCCAAGCATTTTTTGTCTCCATTTTTATTGTAAATTTAAGCATACAGACAATTATAAAGAATAATCAAGGAGCATCTCAATACCCACCACAAAGATTCAACAACAGTTGACTAATTTTACATATTTATTTGGAAATATGCTGAAAATCATGAATTTTTCAACTTAAAAATCCTACATGCCTCTCCTAAGAACATTACCTTACACGCCAATAGCAAATAACTTGTAGGAAAATGAACTACATTACATTTTTTAATGGGCATTACACCTTCGTATTACCACAAACACCACCCCCCGCCCAAATGTCTTTGATAGTTGCTTTATTTTGATCTAAATCAGAAGCCAATGAACGATGACACTTTTTATTTGGCTAATCATTGCCTGTCTTACTCCACAGGAGTCTACTTTTTTCTCATACTGGTCTTTGGATATGTCCAGAGCATTTGTCATGTACAATGTTCAAACTCTGGACTTAACTGTCTCCTCACTGCATAACTAAACTTGTTCCTCTATTCTTCATATTTCTTGTAAAGAGAAGGATAAGTCTAGGTAAGAGATTGAGATGGGATTTGTTTACACCTTATGGTTCATCGCTTGTGCTCTACTTTCATACAGTTGACAAAGCCATTTACTTAAAGGGATTTTAGTAACACGGGGAGAATCTGTTTCATCAACTGCCTTATTCTCTATAAAATGATGTAGTAGCTAGTTTTCAGTGGCTGTATAATAGGGTATTACAGCTAATAGTGTTCCAGTATCCTGGACAACCAGTAGTCTCAATACTAAACTCTTCAGGTTCAAGTCATTGAGTACTGTTACAATGAATATAAAAAATAATTCTGCCATAACCTTTTTGCCACTTGAAATCACTGACCTCTTTTGACACATTCTGAAATTATCCGTCAATTTTTACAGTTTGCTTGGAAGGGAGGTAGTTGAAGTATTAATGTGAAATACTTAATTACTCCTTACTTGCAAGGGAATTTGAATGAAATGTTAACTAAGATTAGTAGTTGCCTGTTTTTGTAGATGTAACCTGTGTTTGCCACTTAACTCTTTTTCTTCCAATCTAAATATCTGTGAGGTAGTATCATCATTAGGTTATAATAGAAAACAATTCATGCTTTGGCTCTTGCTAAAGGATTATCATAATGCTGAGACTAGCAAAATATGAGAATTCACATGCTTCAACATGACTGGTGACAATTTAGAGATAAATTTATTAGTTGAAATGTCCTGTGCGTAAGTGAGTCAAGTTAGGTATTATGAAAGTTACTAATGTGAAATCTTGCCTGAACAAGCGAAGACCAACTGAAGCAGATGATGGTCCTCCTGCTGCATCATCTACAGGTCAATAGTAGCCTTTCTCTGTGTCACAGTGCCTACTTCGCCTCTCTTTGTTTTGTCATATAAGCATTGTATGACAGTCTACACAGAGACTAGTCCATACAATAAAACATTCTGAGAGGGAATGTTTTCATAAGTTTGTTACAATATTGCAATTGTTACATTTCACTAATATTGTTATTCTTTTCTGTGTCTAATTTATAAATTATACTTTTACAACTTTTCACTTGATAGTAGTTTTTAAGATTTATTTTACTTGGAAGTGAGAGTTACAGAGCGAGAGACGAAAAGAGTGGCAGAGAGAGACTATCTTCCATTGGCTGGGTTACTCCATAAATGGCCACAACAAGCACAGCTGGAGCAATCTGCAGCCAGGAGCCATCAGCTCCTCCCAGGCTTTCAAGTGAGTAACCAGGGTCAAAGGGCTTGAAATATCCCTATGCTTATGGGGCAAAAAGAGACTCTATGATGGACTATGTCAATAAGTGGATTCTTCAAGGACCTCATTGTGCTTGGAGTGGCAAGATTGGCAGCGATTCATAACTGGTGAATTATCAAAACCACTTGAGCAAGAACCTTGGAGCATACCCTACATCCAGGACTAGGAGAGGGTGGGAAATTGGAGAGGCCTCCTCCCTTAATACCCCCCCTTTAAACATGAAGGAAACAATATGAAAATAATAGTCTTATCCACTTTCCTATAGCCCTTGAACCTTTCACCCGAATTAACTATGTAAAGATTGTCAAAAATATAATAAAAAAAAGAAAGAAAAATATTCCTATGCTTATTTGCCAGGCCATTAGTTGGGAAATGGATCAGAAGTGGAGCAGCCAAGATTACAAGTGGCACCATATGGGATGCCAACATCATTGGCAGAGGATTAGTGTTATATACCAACATGCTGCCCAAGTAGTTTTAAATATATATCACAGGGATTTTAGAGTTGTATATTGAGTTCCCATATATATCCCACACTCAGCTTGCCCTGTAATTAACGTGGAATATTAGCATATGTGGCACAATGCATAATCCACAACCAACCTCCTTTATTTTTTTACAACCATCCTTTCCTCTTCTCTACCCTCCCAGTCATTGCTGACCACATTTGGATCTTGAGCACGTGAACTGTGACGAATATACCTCTCACTGGGAGGGTATGTACTGGGTAAAAAAAAAGAAAAATGTATTAGATGGTTTTGTGGGGGATGATGCCTGGCCAGCAGAGATCCACTCCTTGTGGTGTACCAGCAAGCAGATGGTAGGCCACACCTTGTGTCATGATTCACTCGGCCACTTGGCTCATGCAAGGCTCAATCTGCCACTTCGTCTGCAGGAGCTGCAGGTATGCACACAGTCGTTTTGCCCAGCAGCATGAGCTCCAGCACATTGCCTTCTGAAACAGTAACTCAACGTTAGGTTCCAGTTCGATCAGGTGAAACAAGTACTATACAAAAGGTTTAAATTTTATTTTAAGTATCTATGTTTTGGAAAAATATAATATATTCAGATTTTGAAATTTTCACTCTAACTGTGAAACTTAATTTGTTTGAAGGTAGAATTTGAGGCTGTCTACTTTTCTGAAATTTGGAATACGATTTCATGACTACTTAGTGATCAAAGTAATGTGTATAAAATGAGTTTTAAATTAGTTTGGTATTTATCCATGTAAACTATGAGCATAATATAAAAAGAATAAAAGCAGTAAAAGAACAGCCTCATGCACCACATCTAAGGAGCACTTCTTACCTTCTCCTGTCACTGATCATTATGCTTGCTTCCACATATTTGAATGTTTTGATTGCTATATACACAAATATATCTCACAAGCTTAAATTATCTGATGAATTTTTAAAATAGATGACAATTTATCTTAATTGCTTTATCTCTCCTGATCTTATCAATATAACTGTATTTTGGTTAAATTAATGGCTGTCTTTATCAGGGCTTATGTAGAATAAGCCATACTTGAGCTGCAATGGGTGTTACATTTGCTTTACACACAAATTCTTGTGATTTTCTAGTGTTAGTTTGCCATCGGTTTTAGCTTGGCTCAGTGTGCTTTCAATATGGTTAAATATACTTGATGAGGGCCCGGCGCACTAGAGTAGTAAAGTCCTCGCCTTGCACAGGCCGGGATCCCATACAGTCTCCGGTTCTAATCTCCGCAGCCCCACCTACTATCCAGCGCCCTGCTTGTGGCCTGGTAAAGCAGTTGAGAATGGCCCAAAACCTTGGGACCCTGCACCCATGAGGGAGACCTGGAGGAAGTTCCTGGCTCCTGGCTCTGGATCGGCACAGCACCGGCCATTGAGGTCACGTGGGGAGTGAGTCATTGGATGGAAGATCTTCCTCTCTGTCTCTCCTCCTCTCTGTATATCTGATTTTGCAATAAAAAATAAATAAATCTTTAAAAAATACATATATATATGTATACCTGATGAGTGAGAGGCCTTCCAATGCTGTTCTTTCAGACATTTAAACATGTGAGCTCATTCATATATTCTTTTTTCTGTCAAATATTTTTTTTCACAATCTCTGATTCTTATATCTTGACCAGATCTTTATTTTTTTTGAATTTCATTTTATGACACAGTTTCATAGGCTCTGGGATTCCCCTAACCCCTCCCGATGCCCTCTCCCCATATTGAATTCCTCCATATTGATACAGTAGTACAGATAATAACCAGTCAAGATCCCTTCATTGTGGGTATGGACCATGCAGAGAGTCCAGCATCTTATTGTCCAGATAAATTCAACAGTTTCATTGGGAAACCATCCTTGATCTGAAAGTAGAGCTAGCATAATATCATCCCCTCCAATGAGATGCCACTACACAGCTTCAACAACAGGAAGAAACATGGAAATTAACAACATAATGAAGTTAATTAACATGGTATTTACTGACCAAAATGTTAAAAAATGCAAGTTCTTAATCATTTAGTAGCTTATTTTGCTAAATGAGTGATTTTACTGAACTTTGCAAATTTTAGGATAGTCCAAACAGGCTTATAACTCTAACATATGTTAACGATTGAGGAGCAGAACAATTTTAGGAGGGGTGTGCAGAGAAATCTTTAATTTATAAAATAGTTATCACTATTTATCACACTAGTCCTTTAAAAATTAGATTTGATGTTAAAGTGAAAGATATATGCATAGGAAGGACTGAAGTCAGTGTTCCACCCTGAAGATGGTAAGGGCAACCAGCTAAGGAACCTGCGTAGTGACTAGGAATGGCACCTGGCTCACAGCTCAGCCAGCTCTGGCCATGCCCAGGATCATGGCTCTGACCAAAGCCACCACGTTGGTGGGCAGAGCCAAGGTAAGTCTGAGCAGCAATTCTCGTGTCTGGGTCCCATAGCCACACGGTACAGACACAAGCCATGCCTTGGGGCCTGTGTGGCAGGGCTAGATCCCAGTACCTGACAGTGAGTGTCAGATCAGGGGATGGGTCACATTAGACTAGGCCATGATACCAACCAGCTCACAAGAGAACCACGTCCAATCCTATGGAACTTCAAGTCCTACTGATTACCTTAAGAGTTGGAATGGTGATGGGCTGAGTTAGGTGTGACCACGGAACTCACTCATGCTCACCTATACCGGGGCTAGGAAAAAGCGAAGCAGATCCAATTTACAGTGCCAGCATGAGCAACATAAAACATGATGTGGGGTGGGCCAGGCAGCACCAGCTGATGTAAAAGCTGGGACGGATGGAGCAGGCCATGTTGGATAAGGGCCAAGCACCCAGCAGCATGTGTTAGATCTGGATCTAGGAGTGTCCCAAGCAGGGGAGCCTGGGAAATTCTGCTAGTGGCTCATAGCTCCTGCTGATGAGCATATATTCCAGGTCTGGGTGTTGGACAGGCAGGAAGAGTACCTCCATCTGTCAACAAATATGTGAGTTGGTTTTGGAAGGGGTGACACAGGCAGGTACAGTGCAAATCATAGCCCACTGCCAAGTGCAGAAACCAGGAGGGAATGCAGGTCATGCTGGGCTAGGCTGCCACACCTACTGATTTACATCAGCTAGGGATGAGAGCATACCAAGCATGGCCATGTTGCAGCAGCCACCATTGAGAGTTGGGACAGGGGGCTGGCTGGGTCAGACCAAGCTGCAGCATCAGATGGCAAAGGCCAAAACAGGGGAGGGACTATGCCAAGCTGGGTCAGAGTAACCACTGACATACGCAAAATCTCTGGCTGAGATCAAACCTGGTTGGGGAGCTAAGAGGACACTCTGGCTGGGACAGAGTTCCCACTGGTGAGTACAAGGGCCAGAGTGTGGGATGCGATTTGGTCTGGATATGGATGCAGTCTTCCTCGGTATGGGTGTGGACTGGGACTTGGATGTGCAAGACAGGGCTCGACACCAGTACCCATTGAAGCTCATGAGAACAGGGGTGGGTGCACGATAACCTGGGCTCGGTATCTGTCCCTTATCAGCCACATATGAGTTGTGTCTAGGTATGGACTAGAGTTTGCTGGGCTGTAGCAATCAACTATAAGAACTGGAACGGGTGAAGGCCAGTCAGGAAAGGCCACTGTTCTGGTTAGGACAGGAGGTAGACTAAGTAAGGCTGGCCCATGGACCCACTGGTGTGTGCAAGATCTATTATTGGCAGAAATTCTGAAGGAGGAGCTTGGTAACTCCTCTGTTGGAAGACAGTCTTCACAGGTGAGCACAATTACCAAGAAAGGAAGCAGCCCAGACCAGGCCAGGTTATGGTATTCATGAGCTTACTTTTGGCTCAGATCTGGGGCAAGCCACCTGCTGGCAAATCCAAGAGCCAGAATGATGTGTGCACCATGCCAGATCAGGCCGCGATATCAACCACCATAGGGCCAGGACTGGTGGCTAGCTGAGCTGCCTAGGTTGTACTCCCCACCAGTGTGAGCTGGAACTGGGGGCAGGCTGGACCGACCCAGGCTACAGCAGCTACTTGCAAATGCCAAAGTGATGCTGGCCATACCAGACTGAACCGTGAGATCCAACTAGCACATATGAGACCCAGGGGAGAGTAGGCCAACATGGTATGGGGCCTGCAGGGAGATCCCCTGCTGGGCCACTATTCTCACTGGTAGATGTGAGAGCTGGAATTGGGAACAGACCAGGCAGGGCAGAGCTACAACATATGTTGGACTGCATGTAAGCTGGATCAAGGACAAGCCAGGCTGGGAGGACTGAACCTACTGGTACATGCTTAAGCCAGAGAGGATGAGGATTTGTTGGGCTTTGCCACAGCATCAGCTAGCAGATGTTGTCATGGGAGGAAAATTCTGTTGAGCTAAACTGCAGTACCACCTGGGGAGTGCAAGATCCAGGAGTGGGAATGTACGCAGTAGTGAAACAGTGGACACCTTCTTGGGTTGCCACTCCGACTGGCGATAATGAGAACCAGGACTGGGACAGGCATGGCTGGATAGAGAGTGGCACCTGCCAGCTCTTGTGTGGGTTGGATAGTGGAGCTGATTGGGTTGAAATAGGTTTCAATGCCCATTAACACTTGTGAGAGCTAAATTGGATGTTTGACAGACTGGACCAGTTTGCTGTACATACTGGCTTGCATGGGAACCAGGTTACGAGGCGGGCCTTGAGGGGGAGGGGTGTTACAACTCCCACAAGTCTGTGTGGGGGCCAGGTGTGTGGTGGGCAGGATAAGACTGGACTCTAACACCCATCAGTTTGCATAGAACACAGGCCTGGAGACAACTGACCCATCAATTGCAACTAATATTGTGCCCTTAGACTGATTTGCGTGACAGACTATCCAACACTGTATTGGCAAACACACACAAGAATCAGATCTGGGATCACCTCAGATGAAATTTCTTTGGGAATTCCATCAACTGAATCACTGGTCTCAGAACTCCAACCATGGAGGAAATTGCAGGTTCCATGGTCTGACCATGGAATGCATGTGTCAGAGCTGGGCCTCCTCAGTGGCTTAGACAGAGCAGTGGCAGCATATCCATA
Source organism: Ochotona curzoniae (assembly GCF_017591425.1). Lineage (NCBI taxonomy): Eukaryota > Metazoa > Chordata > Mammalia > Lagomorpha > Ochotonidae > Ochotona > Ochotona curzoniae. The sequence goes on from NW_024467087.1 coordinate 5,314,786, forward strand.
TTCACATGGAGGACATGGCAGCACACTGGAGCCTGCAGAGGACACCTGGTACCATAACAGAGGATGGTGGACAGAACAAATCGATCAGCTACCCCAGCCAAGAGTTGGCAGCGAATACCTGGGCAAGCAGAGTCTCTAAGTTGGACTATTGTCAGCCAATGGAGTCTGGACAGATTTCATAGTGATTGGAATTGCAAGACTGACAGCAATGCAGAACGGTACAACTATCAAAACCACTTGAGTAGGACCCTAGGAGCATTTCCCACATCTGGAACCCTGAAATGGTTGGGAAGCTGGGTGTGGCTTTTCCCCTTGTCTTCCCCTTCCACCCAGATACATGAAGGGAAAAAGAAAATTTCAAAACAGTTGTCTCACTCACTTTCCTAAGGCCCTTGACCCTTCACACCCTAATAAATTATGTAAAAAGTATCAAGAATAAAATGCATACAATAAAAAGGAGCATATCACACTTAAAATCGTGCTAAAATGATTTCTCAATAAGATCAGAAGCAGGCTGTCCTTGGGAACATTCAAATCATAGCTGGGAGCAATCCTGACTTCAGCTTTCTGAGATTCTGATCAGAGAAGCCACATTAACTCCAGGTGACATTAGATCACACTTGTCACCTACAAATTTGAGATAATGGATGTTGTTTGAAGCCGTTAAAGGTATGTTGGCTTAATATAAAGCAACATTAAAATAATGTTTCAGTGGTTTACAGAGAACATAAGCATTTTTGAATGCCTACAACTAAATCCATGCCACACTTAGTATCATTGTTTTTGTTATGATACTACAAATTTTTCTTTCAGGATAAATCTATTATTCATATTTTTAAATGGATGTCCCAGCTATGGTGGGTATAAATGGCTTTTGATTTACCTTGAATGTGTACTTGTGCTTTTGTTGTAATACTTTAACTGTACATTAGATGTCATTAAATTAGGAAACATTAAATTGTGACAGTAACATATAGACACTGTATATTTATGCTTGTATGAATGCATTCATATTTTCAAATACCTATTATATTCTATGCACCATACTATAACCCGCAGGGATGTAGAGATAAAGTGTAGTTCCTAGTGACTCAAATTTCTGCAGGTTGTTTTAACTAGCACTCGAACTTTATTAGAGATAAGGTGTTCATTGTGCACACTTTTCTACAAGTAGTTGAACAATGAAAAAAGCAATCAAATGACGTTGCTATATTTTTTGAGGTGTCAAGCAATCAATTCAATTGTTTGCCTTTCCTGAATGTCAGTGGGTAAAAGTTAACTTTCACCATGGAGTGGCCACTGTTCCTTTAAAAATTGTTGAAAACTGCACTGTTTTGTTGAATAAATCACGTTAGATACTTTAATAAGTCTTTTGGAAAGAAATAAGCATTGCATATTTTTTACTTTGAAGTGATAGTTGATAAACAAATGTGTTAAGTTTCTCAGTCTCTGAATACCCTAAAAACAGAATATCTCTCCTTTATATTCCCCACAATGGTAGATCTATCCAGAAATAGTAATCTGGGTGTTAAAGTATGAACACACTATAAGGTATATAATGGAGCAGAAGGATAATGCATAGACTTATTCTACCCTAAGAAAATTCCATCTCATTACCGCAAATGTAGCATGCAACTTGGCTTTGATCAGAAAAAGACACTTTTTAACAGAAAAGTACAGAAAGGCATTATGAAAAGACTTTGCCATTTTTGTAAAGATCACATTCCCAGCAAACTACAAGTATGTACTACTGTTTGAACTTAGTCATCCCAGATATGGCACATGTGGGATGCTTGTCAATTTTCTTATGCAACATTAGCTGATACTTACGTGCATATATATCCAAAGGAGCGTCCAAGGAAGTGAGTGGATATCTGTTCGCTGTCTTGCAAATTCAGATTCAGTTTCAACTTTCTCCCAAGCCCACAGTGCCGCATCCCATATATAGGTGAGTGTAGCTTGAGGTAGTTGTATTTACTGCTCTGCAGTAGTTCACTGCCCATCTCCAACCAACATATTACGAGTCAACTGCTCCCCTCCAGGGAGTTGCCAACCTGATGCCCTAATGACTGCAATTTTTCCTTAGCCATATCACCCCTTCACATTTTCCACTGTAAATATTGAGAAAGAAAAAGCCCTATTTTTGCTATTACTACAAAATCATAAGGAATTTGGTTTGCTCCCTGGCTCCAGCCATTTAAATATGTCCACACATGAAGAAGTGGGTCCATAGAATGCACACACTTTCTTAAAAGCTGTGATGGTATTTAAGTCGAGGGTCTCATATAGAGGTTAATTATTTTCTTGGTTAAGTATAATTGGGAAAAGCTATCATAATTCAGGAGGTCTTCAGGGAATATCAAAAACTGGGACACATCCTTGATCAGATATACGAGCAAGATGACATGGGCTGATCTTTAACTGTTCTTTTATCCCATCCTCATTTACCTCACTAGAATATGAGAAGAGGGGCAGCTTTAGTTTCTTTTCTAGCCACATTACAGTGGCATCTCCCATTAGGGGAGATGCTCTTGAGTTTTCTTTTTCTAATCTTGCATCTGCAGTAGAAGGCCTTTCTCTTTTAGTTGTGATTCAGTGGCATCTCCTTCAGGAGAGTCTCTCACACGTTTTTTTCATCTTCCTCATTTATAGTATCAGCCATTTCTTTGCTAACCATATTATGGTGGCATCTCTTATAAGGGAAACCACTCACAGTTTCCTCTTTTCCAACTTCCTTATCTGTACTTTGAGGCATTTCTTTTTTAGCTATATTTTGGCAGTGTTTCCTCTTCAAGGAGTTTCTTGCAGGTTCACTTCTGAAATTATAATGACTTTTTTTAAAGCACATGTAATCAAAAACCTAACCTGAATATCTTCTATCCTTCTGGCCTTTTCACGATTCTTCTAGGTAAAATTATTAAATTCAGTTCCTGATGTGCCTTCATCGGAGGACCAAGGGATATATTCACAAATAACATCTAAATAAGAACACAACTGCTGCCTAGTTACCCTTGCTTCACTTTTCACTAAAAAATTCTGAATAAGGGAGATAAAAGTTTGTGCTTTACACTGATTCTTGTCCATTATTCCCACTTACCTCTTTCTGTGGGGAGTCTCCATTGCGTTTTCTTTTCTTCTCTCTGGTCCTTGTTCATGGGTGCTACTTGCTCACTGTCCTGCCGTGATGGACTTAGAGCACGCAGCCTATAATAACACCTATGGATCACCTCCATGACCAGATAACCAGAAGTTTATTGCCAGCATCAGACTGTCCCATAAGCATCAGGGGAGGGGGCTCAGAGCCATTTAGATTTCACCAGCAAGCTACAGCTCTCCAGTACACATTCAGTTTGTCTAGCAAGTCTTTTATTTAAACCTGCAGACCAGGAGGTTTCCTGTCAATTCATATATTTATCAATTGATCCCAGGCTTTCTAGAGGAGCTTTAACTATCTTTTTTCCAAAAGATTCGAGATGTCTTCCACAGATATAAATTTTTCTTTTTATACATTTTTGTAAAGATGCATTTACTTATTTGAAAGTCAGAGTTACAGAGATGGGGCGGGGAGTGTTGCATATAGAGAAGCAGCTCCTATCCACTGGTTCACTCCCCAGATAGCAACAACACCCAGCACTGGACCAAGGTGAAGCTAAGAGCCAAAGGCTTCATCTGGGTCGCCCACATGGCCATTTGTTAGATACTGAATTGTAAATGGAATAGTAGGGACACAAATCAGTGGCTAGAGGAAATGCTGGCATTGTAGGCCATGGCTTTACCAACCAGGGCACAATATCAACCCCTGGATATTGAGCTTTTACCTGAGAATAATTTAGATTGATAATTTATTAATAGTTTAAGGGATATTTATGCTAGATATTTCCGTAAAAGTTTTATAGATGTTATCTTTTTGGACCACTAAAAAAGCATAAAAAAAGGGCTGCAGTGACAGCATAGCAGGCTAATTTTTCACCTGTCATGCTGGCATTTCATATGGGAGCTGGTTTGAGTTCCAGCCACTAAACTTCTGATTCAACTCCACATTTATGGCCAGGGAAAATAGCAGAGATTGTTCAAAGTTTAGGGCCCCTGTACTTGTGGGTGAGACCCAAAAGAATCTCTGGTTCCTGGCTTTGGATGGGCTCAGTTTCAGCTGCTGCAATCGTTTTGGAAGTGAACAAGCAATGGAAGATATTTTTCTGTCTCTCCTCTGTAAATCTGCCATTCCTATGTATCTATATGTATATGCACATCTATATCTATTTATATGTCTATAATACATTTATAATGGTATAAAGGCAAACTTTGAAATTTCATTTTGAATTTGCACTTCTGATGTAGACAATTATTTCAGAAGAGATTGCTGTGCTTTTTACATTGTGTTTTGATATTTTCAAAAGGATGTTTTGATCAGCTGTGATGAACCCTTCAGGAGTTCCCAAATACCCTTCACTGAAGAGCAGGTTTCTTTTGTCTATATGTATTTCTCTTAAAATCTTGCAATTTTGAGACCAAGATGAAACGATGGCTCATTTTGAAACCCTCTGTGAACTTCCACTCTTTCTCTGCACTTTGATGGCACTTTCTATAAACTTTTTTTTGAAGATTTATTCATTTTTATTGGAAAGGAAGATGTACAGAGGAGGAGAGACAAAGAGGAAGATCTTCTGTCCGACGGTTCATTCCCAAAGCAGCCACAACGGCTGAAACCGAGCCAATCAGTAGCCAGGAGCCAGGAGCTCTTCCTGGTCTCCCACACTGGTGTAGGGTCCCAAGGCTTTGGGCTGTCCTTGACTGCTTTCCCATGCCACAAGCTGGGAGCTGAATGGGAAGCAGGGCTGCCGGGATTTGAACCGGCGCCCATATGGGATCCTGGCAAGTGCAAGGCAAGGACTTTAACCACTACACTATCACGCTGGGCCCGTGTATAAACTTTTAATAGAGCAATTATTCCACTTTTCTTTGCTTCTTCCTTTTTTTGACTTAACTGATATACATTGTTGCTGACTCCATCAGACTGTTATCTCCTTGAAAACTATGTCCACAGCCTGCCTCCAAGATCCACACAGTGGACATTGCATAAGTGCCTTATTGAATTGAATCTTTAAAAGTTATCCATGGCATGCATTGGCAAGAAATTAAATAGAACATATCGACTGAGGGTCACTCCTTCCTTAAAATAATACAGTGGTAGACACACATGTTCTGTGTTGTGTGTTATATTTAGACACAGCCATGAGTGTCAGGAGAATTACAAACTCTTTCAGACAATTCAGAGAAAAAGAGAAGATCTAAGAGGGCTAGACTTGTGCAAACGCTGAAAGAGCATTTGTGGGAACCTTGATTCCACAATATAACATAGTTAGAAAGTTAAGGAAGAGAAGTTTTGTTGATTTTTTTTATTATTATTTAATAACGGATCTGAGTGAATGAATGGTTGGTCTCAACGGATTTGGTTAGTTGCTGTGAAACAGATTGTTTCAAGGCCAGAACACTGTTCTCCTTTTTCAGCTGTGTTCACAAATATCATTCTTCCTGCCAAAAATGAGCAAAACACCTTACCTTCAGCAGATTCAATCACCCAATTTTGGGACTTCCGCTCTCCAGAAACTTGAGCTGAAATTTCCCTATTACTCATTGATTAATCAGTTTCTGGTATTATCTTTCAGCAAGAGAAAACAGTAGGAAACAATCATGCAAAAAAATACTTAGAGGTTTAAAATTGCATATAATGCATTTTTAGGGTTGCTTGTTTTAATTGGTATATTTTACAATATTTACCAGAACATTGTTCATGTTTTATGAAATACTAAACATCCATACATTGAAAGCTATCATTACATCATCCAAAGCAAAGCTGTCTTTTATGTATGTCTCTGACACCTCCACAATAAATCCCAATAAAAACTATGTATTTGGAATTGTCTACTGTTTACAAAATCCAGAAATTAGGTTTAGATTGTTCATGGACACTTGGTCCCAAGGAATTAATATTAATTTAGTCTTTTGAGCCAGCATACATTGGATTCCTGGCCCTGCATTATTTTACAAAAGTTAACTATTTGTGGGTTAAGCAAAAAAGAAAATCAGTAATTATTCAGTGAGGAGGAGAGAATAATAATGTCCTCTTTCCTGTCAGTGTTTTGATTTCTTTCTGCATCTTTGAGCCAAAGGCTGTTAAAATTGCTTCATTACGAAATGAGATGAACCCAATGTATACACAGGAGATGACAGACTTCTAAACAGTTATGGTCAGTGATGAGCAACTCCGGAGATCAAGCAGTCATTTTGTCATTCAAGTGTCTCTGATATTGCCAAATGTTCTATCAAAATCAAGACACTGTTAAAGTCTTATTATATTTAGTTCAAGAAATTTATCTCTGAAGAAAATGTGATTGGGACTATCTTTCACCAAACAATGAGAATTCTTCAACAAAGCCTTGTATATCAAATATACCATAGAATTTTCAATCTTACATTTACTCCATTATCAGATGTTCTAATGTGTCTTCAGCATATATAACTCATGTATATCATCTTTTGCTTTTAGTTTCTTAAAACATAATAAAGTAGCATCATCAAGTCAGAGTCCAGTTACTATACCTCATTATTTCATAGGGCTAGTAAAACCAAGATCATTGCTTCCATTTAATTGATTTTGCTCTAACTACATGTTTAGCCTTTCTGTTTTATGTTATGTGTTATCTTTGATGGCTACAGATAATTTTTGAAAAACTAATATAGGACATTGTTAAAAGTAAATAAATTCTAGGGCCCGGTGTGATAGCGTAATGGTTAAGGTCCTCATCTTGAACGCGCCAGGATCCCATATGGGAGGCCAGTTCTATTTCTGGTAACTCCACTTCGCATCCAGATCCCTGCTTGTGGCCTGGGAAAGCAGTTGAGGATGGCCCGAAGCCTTGGGACCCTGCACCTGCATGGGAGACCCGGAAAGAAATTGCTGGCTCCTGGCTTCGGATTGGCTCAGCACTGGCCATGGCGGCCACTTGGGGAGTGAACATCGGAAGGAAGATCTTCCTCTCTGTCTCTCCTCCTCTCTGTGCATCTGCCTTTCCAATAAAATAAATAAATCTTTAAAAATTAAAATAAATAAATAAATTCTAGAACTTTTTGGAAAAAACGTTCACAATATTATCAAAAACTTATTTTCCAAAACCATGGATTATATATAGCAAAATCCTTAGATTGAACTGTTCTTATATACTTATGACAAAGCACTCTCTTTTCTATGAGTTGGACTTTAAGATGCCTGCAGATTGCATATTAGAAAGCATCCTTGTCTACTCTAGTTCTAATAAACGCTTTGTGTGGCAGGTTACATGTTACTGAAAATAAAACCAGCTGCAGCTAGCTGTACCCTATTAACTCTCACAATTGTAAATACATAGCAAAATTTTATTACAATATGCACTTGGTGTTGGAAAATTGTTTCTTTCAGTTGAAGGTGAAATGCCTTCTTATATAGAATTATGCTGATGGTGTGTAGAGCTAATGCCATTTTTATTTTATTATTTAAAGATTTATTTTGATTGGAAAGTCAGATATGCAGAGTGGAGCAAAGAGAGAGGAAGATCTTCAGTCCAATGATTCACTCTCCATGTGACCACAATGGCTGGTGCTGCACCGATCCGAAGCCAGGAGCCAGGAGTCTCTTCCAGGTCTCCCACACGGGTGCAGGTTCCCAAGGCTTTAGGCTGTCCTCTATTGCTTTCCCAGGCCACAAGCAGTGAGCTGGATGGGAAGTGTAACCACCAGGATTAGAATTGGTGCCCATATGGGATTCCGGCCTGTTCACCGTGCAGGGCCCAATACCATTTTTAAGCAAGGTTTGGCTCTGATACAAAAATTAGTATTGAACTTTCTCATATACATTCTAATTTAATAATTTCTTGGTGTTTATGTCATTTATGGTTTAGAAGAAGGGGTAGATGATTCAAAAAACGTAATTTTATGCAATTCATAGACAATTTTGAAATATGTTGATGCGATTTCTGCTTTTCATTATTTTTATTTTGTTTTCAGTCTGAGGCCATTCCAGAGCTAATGACTGATTGCAAAGAAGTGGCCAAGTTCTTATTAAAAGAACATAAATAGTCCGGTTCAAATTTTGGCTTGTTTTCTACTATATGGACATGCTACAGAGGACACTAGCAGGTTTCCTAGTTCAAGGCAAGTGAGAAAATACCTTGGGAATATAAAAAGCATGTTAAAGATACTCCCAAATTAGCATGACTATGGACAGAGGATGTGCACCTTCAGTATTAGATTAGAAACAGCTGTTATATTCAACCAGATTAAAGGGGAGATTCTACCCTGTGCATATAACAGTGGTAGAAACAATAACAGAAATTTCCTAGACCACCAAAGGCTTGGAGAATTAAAATGTATTGAAACAAAGCCATTGAATGCCTATTTTATGGGTTTAGGAAATGGCAGGAACATGGCTTTGGACAGTAAATGCCTAAGTGGAAAAGAGAATATGGTGGGGAAGTACAACCACATTTTAATATTTGGCTTTGTAAAGAGTTACACTAATGAGCAGATAGGACCAGATCCTCGGTGAAATGAAAAAGGCAGAGTTCCTTTAAAATTGTATGTGATGCTTGCTTTTGCCCCAAGAATTGTGCTTAGCAAAATTCAAATCCAGGCCCATTCTAAGTAGTTCATGGGCAGTTTTTGTAATGTGAACCCACTTCGTTGAGCTTCCAGTTTTACCACAACTTATCATTGAAGCAAGGAAATCTCTCTGCTTAAGAAATTGTGAAGTGACTGTCTTCCAAAGCATCCTTTGATCAAATTAAAGCTTCACCCTCCATTCCTTCGGGTTTCTAGTCTTACTAAGAGAAATCAAGAAGACAGTGTCTGAGTTTTTGCCTTAAGATGAGACTAGAAAGTATCATTTGTAAGGCAGGTGTGGTGTGGAAGAGGCAAATTTTTTGAGCTTCCCTTTGTTGTGGAGGAATTTTATTTCATTTTCGAACACAAACATACGTTATTCTGGGCTGATTTCTTTCATTATTTATTTATTTATTTATTTATTTATTTATTTAGAGTCTGGAATATATCACTCCAATCTTTTCTGGCCTGTGGCATTTTCTTTGAGGGGTCAGCTGTGAGTGAAATTGGGGTTCCTTTATATGTCAATTGACTTTTCATTTGTACATTTAAGGGTCTTTATGTTCGACTGAAGAGTGATTATAATGTGTCAGGGTGCAGATCGCTTTTGGTCAATTCTGGAATTCTGTGTCCCTCCTGTATTCCATTTCTCAATTATTTTACCAGATTAGGAAAGTCTTCTCTTATTATAACATTGAATAAATATTTAAGCCAAGCTTTTCTTTCTCCACCTTCTGGAACTCCCATATCTTAGATTTGGCCTTTTAATAATGTCTCTTAATTCTTAAATATTTTTTTCTTAGCTTATCCCAGCTCTGTTCCCAACTTTGTATTTGTTTCCTCATTGTGACAAGAAATATCTTCCACTTCAGAGATTCTTTGTTCTACCACATTATTCTAGTAGTGAGACTTTCCACTGAAATTTGAATTTTCTCCATTGTGTCCTTCATTTCTAATAATGCAGCGTGATTTTGTGTTGCTATTTCCTGTGTGACATATTCTTTAAATCCCTTGAACTCTTGTATGTGATTTTTGTTGTTGATAAGAAGTTTTGTAACACGTTTTAAAATTTTTTTGTCCTTGATTTTCTCCATGTCTTCCTCAGTTAACTCAGAGATGTGGCAGAGGCGTTTTGCTCCTTGGCAGAGCAGTCCTTAGTAACATTAATTGTGACTCCATCTCTTTTGCTCTTGATCATTGCACTTCTGGATAGCAGGTTGTTTTCTTTGGGGGTGGGTTCTAATATGTGTCACCCACTGGTCTACAGGTTGATTTTATTGATTGGATTTGGTATCCAGTTCTTCATTTCTAGTCACTTGTGCCATTTCCTCTAGTGAGTTTCTGGCCTGGGTTTCTGTGCAAGGATTCCACCACAGACTTCCTCTGTAGCTACCCCCTCCTAGTTCACCATTCTCCACCTCCTGTGACCCCATGCTGTAGCCAAACTATTGACTTTGCAGCCTTTCTCCCACTTCCATTTGGTGTAGTGCCCAAGATTATGGAGGTCCCAGCTGTCCTAAATATCTGGGTGTTAGTGATGCTAATCTTGGTGGAGAACTTAGCTTCAAGGGCCACCTGAACATATCTTGGCTGGAACTTGCTGTGTACTGTATAGCTATCGTCTTCCCTGGGACACCAGAGCAATGTACTACTGTGCCTAAAGTGATTTTGCTCCCTGCTTAGCACATGCGCAACTTCTTGCTGTCCCTGCAGTCCTACAACATTCTTCACACTGCACAAAATGTTGCCTGATGTGGCACTGGTGAAGTTCTGGGTCTACTCGCTGTTAGGTCTGGCAGCCACCCTGACCCACGTGGGTGGCACTTGTAGGTTGTGAAGTCTGTACTGCTTTCCCTTTGAGATCAGTGCAATGCACTGAGCCAGAAATGAGCCTGCTCCCAGCCCAGCACAATCTCAGCTAGCTGTCATCACTCCAACCAGACCCACCATCTTTGCCACCATGCACAAAATGTTTCCTGATTGCTCCTGGTTTAGCACAAAAGCAATTTCCTGTTGTCCCTCCTGTCCCATAGTCTTTGCAACACTACCCAAGATGGCACCTGACCTGGCACTGGTGAAGATTTGGGTCTGCCGGCCATTAGGTCTGAAAACGACTCAGACCCACCTTCTATAGAACCTAGAGGTTGTGAAATAGGCATTGATTTTCCTATGGGATCGTTGCATTGAACTGAGCAAGATATGAACCTGATCCTAGCCCAGTCCATGTGCAATTTGCTACTGTTCCTCTAGTCCCGGTATTTGCCCCAATACACAAAATGGCTCCTGGTTCGGCACTGGTTGGGGTCTGGGCTCTGAAATTTGTTCTGTTTCTGCACTGCCCCTTGGAGTCTGCTGCTCAGTCTCTGCTCCTGGTCAAATAAAACACAACAGCAGCATAGGTACTTACTTGCCTGTGTTTACCTCCTGAGTTCCTGATGCATTTCCTTTCGCCCTGGCTGCCTCTGGAGCTCTGGCCACTATTGCAGCTTGAATTGCTGTTCGCCTACCACTGATGGGTTATCTGGTCACTGCAACATTGCTCTACTGTCTCTGCTGCTTCCCTATGTCCAAGGGTCTCCAGGTGTCCGTCTGCCATTGGCCTGTCCTTTAGTATTTCCTGGAATCTGCCCTCTGTGTATTGCCTTGGCCAATGTTTCTCCAACAGTTTAAACCTCTCTGCACCGTATACTGCCAGCTTGCCTTCGGCCATCACTAATTCTCTTTCCCCCATTAAAAATTTCATAGCCAATTTGGGAAGCAATCATAAAATTATATTGACAGCACATCATGATGAGTTCTGATTTAAATACATTTCTTGTAAATGTTCATCTCTTTCCTCACAGTCCATAATGAATCGTATATTATTAACACTTCTTAATGAGGAAGCACATGATAGCAATTACAGTTGCAAACATAGTGAGGGACAAAACCAAGACACTTGGAAATTTTTTATCTTAACAAAATACTTTATTTTGGCATTAATAAAAAGGAAATATAATCCACAAAATGTACCTAAGTGTTTGTAAATGTTCCTAAGGCATGATATTTATTCATCTGTGAAATTTGTTGTTCAATCTACAATGCTTTATGAAATACCCAGTGTATGTAGGTATGGTGAGTCCTTCCAAAATCGAAGATGCTTTGCTGTTATAACAATTTACATAGTGCTTCATTGTAAGAATGGGAGTTTCTGGCTTAATCCCTTAATATAAATATTACTAGGAAACTTTCCAACCTCTTAAAGGCAAATGAGTTTGAAAGCCAAAGACTGACTTACAGAAAGATTTTTCCAACTTCTAACTTGGCATGGTACCAGTCTGATGTTCAGAAGTTACTGATCTCTTTAAGTGTGTTTTCTTGCTTTTGCAATAAGGATGTTTAGACATATATAATTGGATAACTTTAATACATATATAATTGGATGGCATTATATATGTTCTCATAAGATGGTGTTTTTATATTCCTGTATTTGTAAGAAGTTTTATCCAATTATGTTTAACCCATGTATTGGTACATTAAAACATCCTGAAAATATTACTGAACTATCTCTGGATAAATGTGTGTGGATAAATACATACATACAATTAAAACTATTAATACAGTTCCTGGCTTTAGGCAATATACATTTAATATATTAGACTAGAGAAATTAAAAGCATGCACTAGAAAACAAATGAGGAATATGGATTAAAATTAGCTATTGTCAAAATTAAGGCAAATAGTTTACGGTTATTTTCTTCTCCACAGTCTCAACAATGCAGACTGTGAAACATGTGCTGAAGTCAGGCAAACAAAATAACCGCAGTAATGACTTAACTACTTAAATCAGACAATGCAGCTTGTGTCCTAGGAAAGACGGTCTTCTTCCCCATTGCTTACAATTATAGATCTCAGTCTCTATATCTGAAAATACTTGGGCCTGAACTGTAGGTGCTTTTAGAATTCCAGCTCATCTCAAAATGTAATGAGAGCTCCAGACACAGAACACAAAGGAGCATCACTATTTCTTTCATCGTCCCCAGAGCTGGAAAAGCTTGCACTATTAGTGGAAAGAGATTCCTATGATATAATTAATGAGATAAATGACTTTTGCTACTATCATGTGTTGCTAGTCAGAGATGAATGAAAGCACCGTTATATACCTACAGGAAGCATTCTCTGGCTGACTACCAAGTATGTAAGCAAATACAGTTTCATCCTTCACATCCCAGGCAGGAGTGTGATGAAAATGAAATGAGGGTGTGAGAAAGGTATTTTAGTTTTCCTGTCAGGAGCTGCAGGGACTCACCCTTTGAATTATAGATATCAGTAGTACCCTGCTTGCACACTTAATTGTTAATTGGACAGTCTGTATAGGTGCTAGAGATGTGACTATTTTAGTTCTGCAAAAAATTTTGAAGCTGCCTATGCATTCAGTTAAAGCTGTCTCAACGGTAATTTCATGCGATTCCCTGGAAGGATGCATTTCATGTTGAATGCTGTGTGAAAGTCTCTCTGCACCACTCAAAGCCTGCTACTTGATGGGAGCTGGCTTCCCGTGCCACGTGTGTCCTCGTCCTGGGTGAAGAGAGAAATTGCCATTGAAATGAGCACTATACATTCTTTTATAGTTTCATCTCCTCTCATGATTTTTTAAAATATTCATCTTCTTTCTCTTGGTGTCTATTCAGAAAATTATATTTAGTTGTTTGTAATGTGCCATGCATGTAAACAACATTTTTTTTTCTTACAGCGCCTCAGTTTATTGAGTGCAAAACTTTCTTCCAATCTCTGGCATCCAGATACTGTGAAAGATACAATTTTCCTATATAATGAGGAACTTAGTCATAATTGAACTCAGTAAATTGACTTGCACTCTTATACCACTCATTGTGATAGTCAAACACACTCTCCAATTTTTTTGCCAGTTACAAAAAGTTGCCTTCTGTTGGTCATCCTTGACATTGGAAGCCTGCTTCTATTAATGCTGCTTCTATCTCATCCTAATGTGAATTATTATGTGAAATAGGGCTGCCTCCTTGACTTCTATCAAACATGTCACATGTTACAAGCCCTTTCAAAAAGCAGTTCACAAGAAAGAAAGAAAACAAACAAACAAAACAGAAGGAAGGAAATAAGGCAGACAATGGTTAACAGTTGGCCAAACAACTCCAATTGCAGTTAGGACACTTGGGCTCAGTGATGCAGTGCCTGAGGGCAATCTCTGCCTCCTACCTCTGACTCCAGCTTCCCACTAATGAAGTCCCTGGGAAGTAGCCTTGATGTCTCAGGAGCTTTGGCCAGCCCTGCTTCTGCTCTTCGGTGTGTGTTTTCATTATCTTTCTGTGTATCTCCTGCTTTATCTCCACAGGAAAAATAAAAATTTTAAATGCAGTAGGCTTTATTCATAACTTACAAATCACAGAAATTCAGAGAGAAAAAATGTGCATTTTCAATGCAGTATTTCATTTACAACAATGGATATCACTATTTGGAACCTTATTATTATAAGTTTCCTGGAGTATTATTATAGATACTTGCATTTCATGTAATAGAAGCTTTTTTTATAACTTCATGCCATACTGGCTGGCTTCTCCTAAAATCCTCCATCCAGGATTACATAGAAAATTCAAATTTCTTTTATTTATGCTATGAGGATTTATTTCTCTATCTTCAACTTTAATCCTCAAGCATTCACAGAAAACTCAAAACCCACAAAGATACTCAGAAGTGAAGAAATAATTTCCAGATTGAAATATACAGGAGTCTTCTGCATGAGAGGCGATTTCTCATTTAAACTATAGTTGTTATTTTTTACCAGTTTACTGTTTTAATTGCTTGTTGTGAGGTATTTTATTCATTCAACAAATATTCATTTAATATCTACTATGTAGCAATCTTTATGTAAACACCTTTTTCAGAGATGAGTATGTCCCTGTTAATATCAGACTGCATGATATGGAAAATTATTGAAAGTAGGAAAAATTCATTCTAGTTTTCTGTCATCCACCCATTTCAAAAACAAATGCTGTAGCATATTCTGTATCAGCAAGATATTAAGTTCAAGGGTTACTGAAATTATTTAGAGCACACAGTCTTCAGTAACACTCACGTGAACAAAATATTATAATAAACATATATATTGAGGTGTTGTCACTCAATACCTGTGTGACTTTGGATAAGTGTCAATTCCCCCTTTGAAGCTGGAGGAATGAATAATAATTGCTTCAGCTGATTGTTGTCACAACAAAATGAGACTGGAGATAGTGCATCCAAAGTGCTTATCAAATATTACTATGGGAATGGAAACCTAGGAAGGAAGAGTGACTTTCTCAACTTCGTTTCAAGTACTAATGTAGCTATGAGCTATTGGGAATAAATAAATCCAACGATAAATGACACGAATCATGTGACAATTTTCCCAGCAAGATGATTCAGGCATAGTAAGTACTGTATGCATTGTTAGATTAATGAGATTCCACTTGTTGTATATTTACACAATAAACTAGTTGCCTTAAGCACATCAAGTGTAAGGGGATAAATAAGTAGAGGTAGAAATTGGAGCACATCGTAGTGACAATTCTGCTGTGCTGGTGCATATTAGTTTCAGATGACACAGCTCTCCTACGTTAGTAGAGATAGTTAATCCACATCATCAAATGGAAAAAATGTAAAACAAACCAAGTCCCACTACCTTTCTTAATAAAGCTGTCGTTTTCACTGACTTTAAAGTCCAAGGATGTTAGCAGCATTCGTTTTCATGAAGGTTTCCATGCTTATGCATTGGCAACTAGGCAAGCCTCAGAAGCACTCCCTTAAATCTCCACATCGTCCAAGGGCTGAAGTCCGCGTGATTGGAGAGTTCTGGGGGATTCTTTAGAAAGCAGTAGTGAAAGTGGTGCACACTTATTCAGTATTTGGCTCACTTCCACTAGCCAGTTAACTCGACTGTCTTTGCCACACCTAATTTCTGTGACATCATCTTATATATTAACTTCTTCAAAGGTCAGTTTCCTGATCTGTAAAATGAGACTAAGTAAAAACAATTTGTACTGTAGTTATGAGGAGTAAAGCATTAGCTGTAAAAGTCATTAGCAGAATATGTGCCATATATTAGGCGATGATGGCTATACGAAGGCAGTTGTTTAACAATATGGCTTGTTTTAAATGATGTGTCTGCAGATTCTGCGCTTTGTATTAACTGACCCATTGGATGGTTGAGAGCTGTGTGAACGGCATTACAGTCCTTTAGGAAGCTAAGCTAATAAGGTTTACATGCATCTTATTTGAAAGAATGATTAATAACATACATAGACAGTCTTTTCCAAACATGAACATGTTCTGTTCAGGTTTTGATAGCAGAGCTGGCATCCTGGGAATAGCTGAGGGACAGTACCTATGCCAAAGGTTCACACGGGGATGTATGCCCAGGTCATGCTTGTCAGCACATGCATAAAAATTAAGTCAAACAGTAGATAACACTTCAAGAGAGATGACTAAGTTTTTCTACATGATTTGTTCTTTTTTTTTTTTTTTAAGTTGCTTCAAAGTCAGAATTGCAAAGAGAGATGGGGAAGTAAGAGAATATTCTATCTACTGGTTCATTCCCCAGATGGCCGTAACATCCAGGGCTGGGCAAGATCAAAAGCTGGAAACTCGTAGCTGCATCTTGGCTTTCACATGCGTGCAGCGGCATAAGAATTTAAGCAGTCCTATGTTGTTGTCCCAGCAGTTTAACAGGGAGCTGGATGGGAAGCGGAAAAGCCAGAAATGCAGCCCGAGTTCACATGGGATGCCAGTGCTGCACCACAGTGCCAGCCTCCCTATCTGATATATGATCAGATTTAGAGCCTTGCCAATTTCCTTTAGGTGAGTTTGCAGGCCAGTGTAGTAGTAGAGGTAATGTATTCAAAGACATGTGTGCTACAACTCCAAACTGAGGAGTCGGACCTCCGAATATATTACGGTTAAATGTTGGTTTATTCCTTTTTAAAGGCCATATTTTCTTCACTTTATGAAGAGTTTTATAAATTAAATTTTTTATCGCATTAACTACCTTGAAAAAATCAATGCAATAGTGGGATTTATTCAGCACAGTGTTCACTTAAACTCTGTTGATTATTTGCATTCCTTTCAAAAGTCAACAATTTCTGTTATTAATAAGGAAATGCTGTGACCCTAAATAAGTTAAATTGAGATTGAAACTATAATTTTCTTGCAAACAATCAATTTGCTATTATAGAACTTATTAAACTTTCAAAGTCAACATAATTTTGTCAAGATTATTTACCTTTGATGAAGAAATAACATGATGAATCATTTGCACCGTGATCTTTATTTTTAGCTCTAACAAGGGCACTTAACTGCAGCAAGTTGGATTTGTGTGATCAACCACTACAGCCACGAACTTATGCTAAATGCTTAATTTTAGGGCTTTTTTTCTTAACACTTTCTCTTAATGGAGAAAATTATGACTCTGAATGCCTTTTGGTTGGCTTCTGAACATTTTGAATTCATGATTCTGAAAACAGCTTCAGGTTAAAATGTACTGGAATTTCATCATGACATTTTGAAATACCAAAAATTAATCTAATAGTGCTTGATGCAATTAGCAGTTTTGAAAAGTACTGTGCATCTGGATCGTACAAGTCAAGTGAAAACTTCATCCTGTCCAGTATCTTTTTTTCCTCAGCATATGCCTTTCATCTCAGAAATATTTTTGTTTCTTTTTTATACTGTTTTCTAAAACATTTTTATATTTTTGCCATAAATTACAGAAGTAATACTTGCTGACTTGAATATGGCATTCTTTTAATAAAAAGACTTCTCAAATATGTGAAGTTTTAGTCTAACAAGACCTAGATGCATTTCTCATTTTATGGAAGCATTTCACAGATTAATGTGATTTTACAGATGACGACTAAGGGTTTAGGAGGAGTCCAGAATTCCAAAGTAATATATTTATTAAAAAAATGGGCAAAAACCCTTATCTGAAGCTTCAGAAATTCAAAATCTATAACAAATTATTTTGTTAAAAATCAAATTTACTCTGAAGGCATGTAATGTTCCAGTAATTTGCCATTGGGACAACATAATCTGTTTATCAGTAAAATATATTCCACTACATTAATGGACTGCTTAGTTGTCAAAGCTTTTTAAACGGAGAAAATGGATTGTGCAAAAGAAATATAAAATATTAAAATGCACTGCTACTCCTCTTCAGGAAGCATGCTTTATTTTTTACACACATAAAAATGGAATTTTCTTGAGTACCTTAGGAATTTGACTGTCAGATTTACATATTTTGCATACTAAAATTAAGATCAAATTCAACATTAAGAAACCACTGAACCTGAGAACTATTCTGACAATTTTGATTAAATTTCTATAGACATTTTTAATTCTATATTTAATATATTAGCCTATATCTATAAAGACAGTTGATAACATGTTTTTATAAAGTAAAATGTCAAAACAAAATGGTGGAAGGCAGATATGTGATTCACATTTTACAAACACTTTTCTGGACTCAGCATGGAGGCCTAGCAGCTAAAGTCCTTGCCTTGAACCTGCCAGGATCCCATATGAGTGCTGGCTCTGATCCTGGCGGCCCTGCTTCCCACCCAGCTCCCTGCTTGTAGCCTGGAAAGCAGGCGAGGATAGCACAAAACTTTGGGACCCTGCACCTGCCTGGTAAACCAAGAGGACGTTCCTGGATCCTGGCTTCGGTTCAGCGCAGCACCAGCTATTGCAGCTATTCGAGCAGTCAATCAGCAGATGGAAAATCTTCCTCTTTCTCTCTCCTTTTCTCTATATATCTGATTTAAAACCAAAACCAAAACAAACAAACAAAAACACTTTACTGACAGAGCAGATAATACAGCATTCTGTTCATGAGTATTCTTTTATTTATTGGCCTCTAAGGTATCCCTTATCTGAAATTTTTGAGACCAAAATCTTTTTAATTTTATGAAGAATATGGAATGTTCATACATACATAGCTCTCAGGCAATTTAGTCCCAAGTCTAAACATAAAATTCATTTATTCTCATATATACTGTATATACATAGGCTGAAGATAATTTTGTACAACAGTCTTAGTATGCTGGAAATGGATTGGATTTTATCACATCCAATCTAGCGCAGTTTTTCAATGGAAACACCATGTCAACATTTGTAAAGTGTGGGATCTGGGAGCATTTTAAATTCCATATTTTTAAATAAATAATTCTAACTCTGTAAAAGGCTTTACAAATTTTAATTCTTCTGTAATTTTTTGTTATCTTGTCACAGAGGAAGGACAGCAATTTTAATAATAAAACAAGCAGCAAAACTGTAGATGATTTTTTGCCTTGTAGTATCTAATATGGTAATATGTGTGCCCGAATGTTTTTTATTAAAGGAATTAGCAAATGGGAAGTTATAATGCAGACTTGCAAACGTTAAAATCATCGGACAAGTCATTTTTACAACTTTAATTCTTCATCTATAGATATTAGTATAAATTTATTCTCTTCATTTATAGATAGAAGTATATTTCCCTTGCCCAGCTTTGCTCCAAGTTGTTCTTAATATGGAAGGAGCAATGAAAATAAACAATCTATGCAAATGAGATTTATGATGTGGCTGAAGATGATGAATAAATCTGTTTATTTATTTTTCAGTTGAGATGGAAACAGAAATACAACAGGAGATATCGTTCATCTGCATGTTTATTTCCCAAATTCCTACAACACTGCAACAAGGAATGGCTGGATGCTAGGACTCAGGAATTGAATTCAGGGATACTAAATGAATGACAGGGATCCAAACACTTGAACTGCCAGCTGCTGCCCCGGTAACCTGCAATATGCGAAGTAGACAAACCAACTGACATCTCCCCTGTGGTACAAAATACCCACCTCAACTCCAGCGTATTGATACATGGTGTACAGTGCTGCAAATTTTTATATTTTATTTATCTGATAGTTGTTAAATTTATTTTATTTGACAAAATATGTGCACATTGACATTGTAAAACGTGATGTATTGATGTATGTATACATTGTAGAGAGATTTAATCAAGATAATTAAAATATCCATCACCTCACCAACTTATTCTATTGATGAGAATATTAAAAATTTATTCTTTCAGAGTGTACTGTGAGTCATCCATGCATAATTTATTAAGCATATGAATATTAGCCATAGAAGTCCATGATGGTTCTAGTTAGTAAAATCAAGAAAGAGGATGTTTAAGGATTCATTTACTACTAATCTCACCATCACTATATCATAATAATAAGTAACATATGAGGAAGAAGGGAAAAAGAAGAAATGGGAAAAGGGAGAGATTGAAGGGTAAACTACAAGGGATAGATACTAAAGTGCTATTCCTTCTTCAGCCTTATATGAGAGCAGAGAAAGAGCATGGGATCCAAAAATACTCATATCTAAAATCTGTCTCAGCTCATTGTTAAATCATGCCAATGATAGAGTGGGTTAATAATTCATAGCATATCATCAAGAAAAGCTTTTACTATTTGTAAATTATTTAAACCTTGTTTGCTTGCTTATTTAATCAAGTTCATTCCTGTATAGTTCTGTTAAAATGCATCCAGTAGATACTTAATCATTTGCTATCTTGAAGCTGAGTTGAATTTAGCATGAAGTTCTTCCATCTTTCTTTTTTCAAGATTTATTTATTTTTGTTAGAAAGGTAGACTTACAGAGAGCAAAAAGATCCTGTATCCACTGGTTCACTCCCCAAGTGGCCACAATGGCCGGAGCTGAGCCAGTCGAAAGCCAGGAGGCAGGAGCTTCTTCCAGGTCTCCCATGCAGTTACAGGGTCCCAAGGCTTTGGCCATCCTCCACTGCTTTCCCGGGCCACAGGCAGGGAGCTGGAAGGGAAGCGGGGCTGCCGGGATTAGAACCGGCGCCCATATGGGATCCTGGGCGTGCAAGGTGAGGACCTTTAACCACTTGCGCCACCGCGCCGGGCCCGATTCAATTACTTTTTAAAAGACTTATTTATTTTTATTGGAAAGGCAGATATACAGAGAGGAGGAAAAACAGAGAAAAAGATCTTCCATCTGATGATTCACTCCCCAAGTGAGCACAACGGTCAATGCTATGCTGATCTGAAGCCAGGATCCAGGAACTCTTCCGGGTCTCCCACGCAGGTGCAGGGTCCCAAAGCTTTGGAAGATCCTCGACTGCTTTCCCAGGCCACAAGGAGGGAGCTGGATGGGAAGTGGAGCAACCAGGAAGAGAACCAGCAATCGTATAGGATGCCTGCACAATAGCTGTAGTGCCAGCCTGTTATGCCATTGCAGCAGGCCTCCTTTCATTATATACTACCAATCTTTTTGGTTTTCTGTAATTTGGATATTGAACATCCAGGACAGGAACAAAATTGAAAAAGACAATGATTACTGACTTAATGGAGGCTCTGCACTAACAGAACGGGATAACTGCACAGATTAACTTATAAAAATGTTTAAAATGTCAAAGTGAGATAAATAATCATAAGTAAAGCAAAATAAAGGACATAGGGAGCCTATGGCATGAGGGTGATTTCATTTTTTTTTTAAAGATTTATTTTTATCATTTTTTGGTTTTTTTTTTTTTTTTTTTTGGAAAGGCGGATATACAGAGAGGAGATACAGAGAGGAAGATCTTCCGTCCGATGATTCACTCCCCAAGTGAGCCGCAACGGCCGATACTATGCCGATCCGAAGCCAGGAGCCTCTTCCGGGTCTCCCACGCAGGTGCAGGGTCCCAAAGCTTTGGGCCGTCCTCGACTGCTTTCCCGGGCCACAGGCAGGGAGCTGGAAGGGAAGCGGGGCTGCCGGGATTAGAACCGGCGCCCATATGGGATCCTGGGCGTGCAAGGCGAGGACTTAACCACTTGCGCCACCGCGCTGGGCCCGGTGATTTCATTTTTAATAGGGATGCAGAAAAAATTCTTAGATATAATAGTTGAGGAGAAACTTGGTAAAAAAAAAAAATGAGGCAGCTATGCAAATATGTGAGGCAATAATGCAATGATATGTGGTGTGTGTGTGTGTGAGTGTGGTAATAAGGACAACCTGGCTCCATGTGAATAAACTACAGACAGGTGGGGAGGAGAAGTGGGGGAGTAAGATAGTTGAGTGGGGACAAGATGGTGTAGTCCGTTATGAAACTCCTGCTGACTGAAATTGCCAGTCATTGCTTCTGGAAACAGAATGCTGATAAACTCTGACAAGGTCTTAACATTGAAGGTTTTTCTCAATATGTGATGAAGGAAGACAAGTGCTGAGGAAGAGAGAGTGGAGGAGAGGCCCATGGCAAGACAGAATGACTACTTGGGTCAGTATGATAGTTACAGAGTTAATGACAGAAACCCCATAACACACATTCCTGGACTTGACTTACACACACAAAATATATCCAAGATGACTTGAGGGCTTTTGTCCTTAGAAAATAGACAGGTGCATTTGCCATTTACCAAGAGTAGTCTTACACATTCACGGGGAACATTTCTGCCATCCTTGCTTGTGGTTTGGTTCTTTTTTCTCTGGAAGTAGTGTGTTTCTGAGGAGATTCTGTAGAGCTGGTTTTGTGCTGGAATATTCTTCTAATTTCTCTTTGTTATGGAAGTATTTAATTTCATTCTCAAATACAAATGAGATCTTTGCTGGGTACAATATTCTTGGTTGACAGTTGTTCTGTTTCAGTATTTGAAAGATTTTATTCCATTCCCTTCTTGCCTGGAGTGTCTGTTCTGAGAAGTCAGCGGTGATGCTGATGGGCCTGCTTCTAAATGTAAGCTTGTCTTTGCTTCGTGCTAACCTCAGGATTCTTTCTTTGTGTTCATTGGAGGGGAGCTTGATTACCACGTGTCTAGGAGAAGATCTTTTTGGGTCAACCCTGTGGGGCGTTCTATGGCCTTCCTGGATTGGGACTGGGCTCATGTTCCGGTCATTTTGGAAGTTCTCCTGTATAATTTCGTTGAGCACTGGCTGTATGCCTGTCTCTTTTTCCACTCCTCCTGGGAGCCCCATAATTCTGATATTTGACTTTTTCATTTGGTCGTTCAACTCTTGGTATGCCTTGGACACCTTGCATAATTGTGTCTCCAGTTGGTTAATGATTTGTCTGCTTTCGTTTTGGGAGTCTTCCAATTCAGATATCCTATCTTCTGTTGCAGTGATTCTGTTGCATAAGCTTTCCAGTGTGTTTTTGAGGTGTTGAATTTCGGTTTTGAGTAACTTTGTTTCTGTAATTACGTGATTTTTGAATTCCTTAAGGTCTTCCCATTGTTTTCCGTTGTCTCTGAAGAGTATCATAATCATTTTTCTGAACTGCTTATCTGATACGTCTTCAATTTCTCCATCTGTAATCTCTGATTGACCAGGCCTTTTGGTGAGTTTGTGGGGCAGCACTTGCTCCTTCTTCTGGATCATTTGTCTTCTTTTGCAGCATGGGTATCTCTGCTGCCACCTAGTGGGTGAACTGAAGTATTGCTGGTCTAGTGGTTTGTGTTTTTTGTTTGTTTGTTTGTTTGTTTGTTTGTTTGTTTTTGGTCTCAGGTTCCTCCTGCTACTGACCGAACCTGTTTTTCTTTTTACTTGCGTCTCAACCTAATTGTGGTAGTCTGTTTGCCAGGTTTGGCCTCCTGCTGGAGAGGGAGGGGAGGGTTCTCTTTCTCTGCCTTTTACCGAGAGAGGACCGCTTCCCAACCGCTTAGCTGGTCCTGCCTCTTGCCAA
Source organism: Ochotona curzoniae (assembly GCF_017591425.1). NCBI lineage: Eukaryota > Metazoa > Chordata > Mammalia > Lagomorpha > Ochotonidae > Ochotona > Ochotona curzoniae. The sequence goes on from NW_024467087.1 coordinate 5,338,132, forward strand.
GTGTAGGCATCTTCCCGTTGCAGCGGCCAACCCGATTTCTTCCCTGTGATAGCAGTTCACCAAAATTTCTGCAGTCTAGGGCTCCTGCACTGCCGCTCTCCAGCTTTCCAAAGGGGAGGCACCTTCCCTCTATACTGATTCACAATTCACCGCAGCTCATGCTAGCCACCTACCAAAGTCCGCAGTCCAGGGCTCCCACCCTGCTGCTTTCCGGCTGTCTAGAAGGAAGGCACCTTCCCTCTTTACCGATTCGCAATTCACCGCAGCTCATGCTAGCCATCTACCAAAGTCCGCAGTCTAGGGCTCCCTCCCTGTCACTGTCGGGCTGTAGATCCCAGTGTTTCGCGACTGCTCCACTGCTGTGCGCTGTTTCTCTTGGTCGTGGCAGAACTGGGGAGCTTCGCACAGTGTTCCCTGTGTTTCTTCTCCTCTCGGGCTTAGTGCAGCCTACTCGAGCCCCTATTTTCCAGGACCTTCTGCTATGTCCGTCTAACCCCGGCGGCCATCTTGACTCCTCCTCTATTTTGTTTGTTTTTTAGGGTCAAACTTTTTTCAATCAATGTGTAGTTGTTTTAGCATACACATTTCCATATACAATTTGAAAACCTTTCTTCTGCATCTCATAGCAATTATATCAAGATCATGTGGCATCCTGCGTGTGCCTCCTTTCTATTGTCACAGATTTAGGAACTGTTTCTGCATTGGCCCCTCTGAGTAGCTGAGTGAACCTGAGGAGGAGTAGAGTTGGCTATGTCAGAAACTCAGCATCTCTTTAGCCAAATCAACACCATGAAATAAGAAGTATGAACGTCAGAGCTGGCCATTTTCTTCATATCATATTCAGCTTAGTTTCTTTCAGTAGAAGACTACCTAAGAAAAGTTATTTCTTAAACAAAATTAAGCTATTTTCTAGTGGAAAATTTTCATATATATAATCTGTATTGTATTTGTGTGGTGCGAAGTAATGTGTAAAAGAACACACATTGATGAATCACAAACATTTGAATAATAATTATGCTCAGCAATTACCAAACATCTATTGTAGTTCAAGGAACACATTAATTACTAGGGGCAAGATACATATATTCAAATAACCTAGACAAAATCTTTTGAAAAGTTTGAAATTGACTATTAGAGAATTTAAGTGTTTTACTCCATGGTATACAATTTTAAATAGTTGTCGATCATCCATGTTGTCACATAGCATCATGCACTTACTATACAAATATGAAATCTCCAATTTTTGCCACAATGCACTCCAATAAACTGCAAGGAGATTTAAAGGAGATACATTTTTCAAAAGAACGAAGTTATTGTCGAAGTTTGTACCCTTAACCAGTGCTTAAACATTAGATGTGTCATCCATGTGATGCACAGTATCTCGGGACAAGCAGTAACCCATGAGCATAAGAATATACTGTGTTTAATAGAAATTAATTGTACATGCAAGGACTGATAATAATGCTTCTGTTTTTTGAACTTTAAAGCAGTCTTGAAGAAGTGTTGATGGTGTTTGTTTCTTAAAAGGACTCTCATGCTGGGAAAAATATCAAGGCTTCATTTCCTTTCTTGGTAAACATCCCTTTTGTCTGCAGTCACTTGGAAATACTCCATTGGCTATTATGTGTAAAAAGCTGCTTTACAACATCTATTATTGGAGTGGGAAAAAGAGAAAAAAAAACACCCAACAACACTGCACATAGTAATTCCTAAGATCTAAATTTGAGTGTCATCTGTGCTACTAATTACCTATATGGCCCAAACAGTAATGATTTTTCCTTGTGCCTCCCTTTCTCAGCCTCTGGGAAGACACTGTATTAGGGTAACGTTGAAAGGTTCTGCAGGAATCTAACTTTCTAAAATCTGATTTGGAGGATTCAGGTTCTTTTATTTTAATTTTTAATTAAAAATAGTTTTCAATTTAAAAAAAATGATGAAGTTACAATACCAGGACTCCCATATACTCTATAACCTTCCTTCCCAATTATTAGCATCTCATATCAGTGTATTTGTTGCAATTAATGAACCACACCTAGGTTCTCCTATTTAAACACACACACACACACACACACACACACACACATGCATCAAAGGCAGGGAATTTGAGTGGGAACTGATAGAGATATCTTCCATTTGGCAATTCACTTCCAAAATCATAGTAACAGCCAGAGGAACTCCGCCTGGTCCTCTCATGCAGGTGACAGGGATCCAAGCACTTGAGTCATCACTCATTCTCTTTCTAGGTACATTACCAGTGGACTGTGAGGAGGATGAATTTAACTCTGATAATGGAATGCTGGTGTATGCTGATATTTTATATATATGTGTGTGTGTTTGTGTGTGTGTGTGTGCACACACCTAAGTACATTTTATACTTCCCGTTTTTCATGGGATCTAGTCCTTAGATTCTGCTCTACAGTACTGTAGAGTGGAGGTTTCATGAATGTAGTACTGTTGACGAAACTGTAAGCTCCAGTTTAAAGTGTAAGAGAGTGTACCACAGGTTGGATCCTTTGCTTTGTAATAATAGCAGTGTTTACAGACACATGATGCAATAGGTCATGGTGAATTCACAAGGCATCTAGAAATCCTTAATCCACGTCCTGTTTCTTCCTTTGCTTCATGATAAATACACTAAATGACTTGACTTTTTCAAAATAGAATATCCTGTTTCATTATTATGGGATTATTGTAAATGTCGAGATAACATAATATATTTTATATGTGTTTCTTTTTTATGGTCATGAACTGGAGTAATTATGGACATTTGGCAATGTATTAGTGAAGCACTCCCCAGTGGGTCTGAGCAAAGGAATTCGGAGGCATGATCAGGATGCTAACCAACTGTCAGCTTATTTTGAAGAGATCAACCTAACAAAGACTGACAAGACCCTATTGCTATTTATCAGTGTTTGTTAATTCACTTACAATATGTGAACTGACTATAAACCTAGCAACAATGACAGAGGATGCCAGGTGCAGTGAAATCCCAGGATAAATGAACATCCCAGGCACTAGTGAATTCTTCCAAAAATCACTAATTTCGGAAATCAGTCCCTGGACATTGAATTGTGTAGCTAGGAGTCTGTATGTTAAAAGAATCTCTCTGCATTATTAATGAACAGCCACGGCTGAGACTCCTTGGAGCAGCATAATTCGTTGCTTTTTCAAGTGAAGAAAATTGAGTAGAGGCAGGAAGACTAAGTTACAAAAGCAGAAAATTGAACAAAGCTCTTTTAGTTACTAATTTGATCTCTGCATAGCACAGGTGCACCTGGTGCACATGTAGGTTCGGATTTGTGGTGTTTCCTACAAGGCTGTCTGTGCTGAACTCAAGCTTATGTTCTCATGTACATGATGAAAGCCACAAAGGATTAGAACCATTTACCATGGACATCCACCTACATTGGACACATGCTCGCTAGTGTAAGCTCACCCAAGTCAGGTTTCTATAATGAAATGGAACCCAAAGTCGTAAGAGTCGGCAATTTCTCAGATCTCATTGTAATACGCATGAAGCAAATGCAACGAGGAAGGCATTTTCCTACAGTCTTTTGGGATTTTATTGGTATCCCAGGTCTCCAAGTACAGCAAGATGAGACAGGAATAACTCAAATGGGTTTGAGTAGTAGGCCAGCTTGCTGCGTTAATTCTTATGCAACTAGGGGAATTGCCATTTTATATGTACTTTATAAGGTATCCTAAAGTTTATTAGTTGCTCTCATGACCAAATAATCATGTATCCCACTGACATGTAGAATTCAAATATTAAGACAAAATATGAAATAGATCATACTGAAACTTACAATTTTAGAGAAACTTAGTGGCATTGGGAAAAATCTTATTTTTCGTTCTGCTTCAAAGCTTTCTGCGGTAATGTTTTGCAGAAAGTCGCACAAAAGAAGGAAGTGCTTTTAGTTCGCATCTCACTTGAAAGAAGAATTTCCATGTGAGCAGACCGATCAGTGAACCAAGCAATATTTATTAATATTTATTCATTTCTGCCACAGTAATTAGGAGTATGTTGGGGTGAACTTTGAGACAGACTCCAAAGTCTGTGAGAGTCCAGTATTTTTAAATGGTTTCAGAGAGTTAAAAACAAAACAACAAAACAACAACAACAACAAAAACTAACCATAGCTCAAAACAAAAGCCATCAGAATGGTGTATTGGTAAGTTGTTTTTGTTCTCATAGTTGGTAGTTCAGAAGGCATGGAATCACCGTCTCCTTGCTTTTTCGTGGTAAAATTGGAAATACCAAAGGGATGGGGATTGTCAATTTTGATCTGGCCAAAGAAAATTTTAGTGGAGAGACAGGTTTTTGGCACTTTCTTAAAGAGACTACCTTTTTCCTCGTGCAAATGGAGACCCTATCTACCTGACTATTAGTTGCAATTGTCATGGGAAAATTGACTAATTGGTATTTTGCCTTTCAAAAGCAACTTCTGAGGAGAAACAAGATCTTGCATACTTTCTAAGAGACTTTCCTTTTTTGTCATTTGACAGGGACCTGGCCTGTGTATCAGTGCATCTAACTTCCTGTAGCAGTTGTTTCTCATTTATAGTTTTGTAAAAGACTTCATATACAATGTTTCCAAGCAACTCTGTAATATTTCCTTAGACCTTGCAAACTAGGTCTGTTGTCCAAAGTGCAGAGCAAGAGTCAAGTAGATTTTTTTTTGTTTTTGTTTTTGTTGGCTTTTTCTTGTCTAGGCTCTAGAAGTTAGCTGTGAAGTTGCTCATAAATTGAAGTTTAGGCTGAGAGCCACGTGATCTTGGGTGAGGGCTTGCTCCTGGGCCTCCCTTGATTGCTCAGTAAGGCCATGCTCCTCAGGGAGTCTCTGATGGCCAGGTGGGCTCCAGCTTGTCTAGAGGTTACATTCTGTCCGGAAGTCCTCTAGAATTAAGGTTCTTGTGTACTTGAGAAGCAAATGGCTGCTGTGATTAGAGCCCTGTAGGTCACTTGTGCCTTTCCCTCAATGCAGTGAATTCCTTTTGTTAAAACAGATAAATATAAAGAGCAGAGTGCTGGAGTGGAGATTACATTATTGTGAAACACAGGGAATAATGAAGAGGGGAAAAGAGGGAGACAGGAAATGGAGGGGAAGTTGGGGGAGTAGCCCTATACCCACAAAACTGTAAAACAGAAAAAAAATAATTATAAGAAGACAAACAAGGATATCTTGGACTGAAGGAGACAGGGGTGTGTCTGCGCTGTGCATTTACGTTATAGGAGTTTGATTTCAACAATAATTTTGCTATTTTATGAATTTTTTTAATGCCTATATTGCAATTGTGGCTTAACCATGAATCAATGTCATGCACAACTTTGCAAGTCCTGTTTCCCTATCCTGGAGTTCAAGGTATTCACTTTAAAGGTGTTGTAAGAAGGTGTGTGCTGGCATTGATCTAATACATCTGGTGTAAATAGGAATACGATGGACAGCTAATGTATGCTTTTGCTTCCCTTTATGCTTTGTCCCAGAATATCTATCTGCTTCTATTTCTGCCCTCTTAATGTTACATCTCATACTTGTAACTTTATACTTGAATTATAGCAGGGTTGTGCTAGAGATCATAAATTCCAGGCAGAAGAATGTAGAGGATTATTCAGGTTCAAAATGAAGTTTAGTGGTCACTGACTGCAAATATTGCCTTCATTCTGGTAAGGAAGGAAGCTCATGTTCATAAACTTCAAAACAACACATGGATTGCACTCCCTGGACTGAGGTGTGCCCCCAGATCATCCTGACAAGCTATTTGGATTCTTTCTCACAGATCCTGTTACAGCTTCATTGCTCACAATAGCACTGCCAACTGTTTTTGTCAAAAAAATTAAGAATATTATTCATGGATCACATGGAGTGGGGGGTGGGGACAGAAAAGCATTAAAAACACCTTATTTTCTTAAAGTTACAATTTCTGTGAATATTTGAGACCTTTGACAGAGAGACAAAAAAGAAATCAGGGTTCCTGATAATCATTTTAGAACATTGCTTTCCCTTTCATGAAAGGCATTGTGAGACTTCACCAATAGCAACATTTCAAGCACAATTGAATGCATTTATAATTTTTGAACCCGTTATTTGAAAAAAAAACATGAAAGCCAAAGTGCTCACATCTAAAGAAATTCTTTTTACCAACCTCCTATCAAATTTTACACTATAATAGTTATACATCTTGAAACATGAAGTTTTTAATGCAGTATTCTCAACCCATTGTTCAGGGAACAGATACTCACTGCACGTTGCTTTGGAAAAAGCAGACAATTGGGAATCAGAACAAACTGAGTTTGAATCCATGTACCACTTATTAGTTATGCCAGTTTGGGGAAATTGCTAAACCCCTATTTTCCTTGCTCGCTTCTTGTGAAGGTAGAGAGAAATATGTGGAAAAACGCTTCATTAGCAGTGCAGAGCACAGGAAAAGGGACAGTGTCATTAATGATCAACCCCTCAAACTGACTTTCTTGATGCATCATCTCTAACGGGATATTGAAGTTATTCCATGGCAGCTTCCATTTTCACTCAGATGACTCAAAGCACGTCAAACTCATTGATTTGCTAGCTGAAGGTTAGCCTATAGCGTTTAAAATATAATTGGGAACAGTCCCTGTTTAGAATGTTAACTATTTTTTTAAAAGAATTGTTTTGTTTATTTGAAATACTGAATTGCTGAGAGAAAGAGAAAATTTGAGACAGGTTATTCTTATATGTGCTTGTTCACTTCCCAAACGACTGCAATACAAGGGCTGGGTCGGGCCAAAATTTTATCTGGTTCTCCAATTGGAGTGCAAGAGCCCGGCTTTGGCTAGCTTCCAATGCTTGCTCAAGAGCATCAGCAAAGAGCTGAATCAGAAATGATCTTGCTTGTTTTTGAAGCACTATACTAATATAACAACATAGGGAACACTAGTGAGGGGGTCTATGCGTCTTTGGAGCTGGATTATAAAATAAATAAATTTTTAAAAATAATTTTAAAAAATCCCTGCTAAGAAAAAGAAGAACAAAAAGAAGAACAACAACTAGATGAAGCAGAAATGCTCTTGAGCTGACTCCCACATGGGATGCCGGAATTGTAGACAGTGGCTTAAGCCTTTGTACTACAATACCTACCCAAACTTGTCGTTACTTCACGTGAATTGCTGTTTAGTATAACTTAATCCTTTAACATTGTGGTGAGGTAGGCAGCTAGTTTAGGATCACGGGCTTGAAATTCATTCCCCTATCACCATCTAGGCAGTCCCTCCTGGCTACCTGTGATGCTCATCTATCATCACCTGGAACCTCAGAAGGAGAGGTATTGCATTGTTGTATAACCACTCCCCTCACAGGCCCCTATAAAGGCTCCTGATATGGAGGGGTTCATTCTCTTGGTCCCATGCCTCTGTCGCTCTGGCACTCAGACTCTTGGCCTCCCCAGTGCCTGCTTGTGCTCTGGCTTCCCACGGACAGACTCTGAGGACAGGTAGCCCCTGAGCATGGCCCCTGTGTGTCTGTATTCCTCACCCTTTGTTCACTGCTTGGGCAGGACAGTGAAAATAGTAACACTAAGATGCTTTGTATTTCTAATGTGTGTACTATTGGGAGTTCCAGGAGAGGTGAGGCCTAACAGTAGTAGAATGTGGGCAGAGAAGCCAGGGAAAGGTAAGTGTCTGCAGCTTTCTAAGTGTGTCCAGGTTATTCATTGCATGTCTCTTAGCATTACTTACATTTTTGGGGAAGCTGGGACATAGGTCTTCAGCTTAACAGATGGACTTCAGGGTAATGACCATTTGTTCTTCTCAGGGTTACTATTGATTGGGTTGCCATATGGACTTGTGATTTGCCATTTCTAGTGCGCTCTGCTATCACCAAGCTTGATTACTAAAGACTCCTTAATAAACCTTGGACATGTCTGGGTGATCTCCCTGGCACCCCTCAGTAACACACGATTAGAACATTAACACGCAATGCAGATGGACCTTATCAGCCACAGCTCCTTTGGCACTTGATTTCTAACAAAGTAAGCTTTTAGTCTGTGCTATAGTCCATTCATCTGCATCACAGAGGTTTTTGTGTATTTTGTTGTTGTTGTTTTTGTTGTTTTGTTTGTTTTTTCTATTTGCTGCGTCTGATTTGTCGTTGGATCATTTTGGTAAGACTGAATTTAGTTATGTCGAGTTCATGAAGAAACTCATATATGTGGAAATGGTTAGGAAAGTTCTTCCCTGTAGCTATTTTCACACCCTACTTGTTATTTACTTATTTGAAAGGCAGTGCAACAAGAGTGAGGGAAATGGAGAGACAGAATGAGAGAAAGCAAGAGAGAGGATTTCAGAGGGAGAATCTTCCAAGTGCTCGTTAAACTTCCAAATGGCTGTGAAGACCAGGTCTGCAACAGGCCAAAACCAGGAACCAGGAATTCTACCTGATTCCCTAATAGCAAGCAGACGCTGGCAGACTTGGGCCATTGTCATTTATTCTCTGTGATGTACATTAGTAAGAAGCTGAGTGAAAGTGAGACAGCCAGAGCTTGAGTTTGCATTCCAATATGGAATGTTGATGTTTCAGAATTCAGCTTAATCTGTTGCAGCAAAATGTGGACCCCATTGCTTTCTCTTTTCTGAAACCGCAATTTGATCACTATATTGAAAATTGAGGTACAATTCTGTCCAAATTTATTTTTGCATATTAATGCCAGGCAGTGAGAAACTCAGTTTCCTATATCCCTTTGGAAAAAACAGAATTTACATAAATGTATTGTGTGAACTGTTGAAACAAACAAATAAATAAAATACTCTCTCAGGCTCTACATAGAGAAACATGTTGTAATGAAAACACATATTCGCAATTTCAAGTCCGGAAGGCTAATAAGTAGATATCTTGTTAACTTTGTATTTCATTTTGTTTTTTAATGTGTTTAAATTTTGTTGAAATTCATAAATTCCAAATGAGGATAATTTAAAAATACAATGAAGTCAAAACAGCATTCTACAAAATATGCCCTTCAAGTGTGAGTGCATGTCTGCATCCAGAAAACTGTGTCAATGTCAGTACTGAACAAACAAGATGTCAAGACTTGAAGCACCTCACATTACATATATTGAAGAACTGAATTGTTTTATACAATTATCTTTTAACTGGGTTATGCAAAAGAAATAATGGTGAGAAATTTACATCTTCCTTCCCAATCATGTTATTATTGTTGTTAATGATTATTTTTTCACTTATTTTATTTAATCTCTACTATGAGAAAAATTATGGCAAGCCCACTATACACACTCTCCTAGTAACCTTGTCAGGAAAGCATATTAATACCATATTTTGAAAAAGATCTATTTATTTGGAGGACCGGGTGACACAAGGATGGAATCACAGAGGGAAATTCTCCATCTCATGATTTACTATACAAATGCTTATAATATCTAGGGTCAAGACACACTCAGTTCAGAAGCCAGGAGCGTCGTTTTGGTCTCCCAAGTGGGTAGCTGGGGCACAGGTTCTTGGGTCACCACTTGCTGCCTTCCTAGGCACGTGAGAAGGAAGTAGATAAATAAGTAACTAGGACTTGCAATGACAACCTGAGGCAGGAAGACATTGTTGTCAGTGAAAAGTTAACCTTCTGTAACAACTCCATACTTTTTAGTTCAGTAATTTCAAACACTATTGCTTACGACATTTGCTGTGCAGAATCACCCAACCAGTTAGTAGGAGTAATATTCAAATCACATTTCCCTTTTTAAGAGCCCTGTTTGTGCTAACAGATCATAGCCGCTTCGTTGAAATAAAGGGTTGGGGCCCAGCGCAGTGGCCTAATGGCTAAAGTCTATGCCAGGATTCCATATGGCCACCAGTTCTAATCCAGGCTAACCCGCTTCCCAACCAGTTCTCTGCTTGGGGCCTGGGAGAGCAGTCCAGGACAGCCCAAAGCTTTGGGACCCTACATTCATGTGGGAGAACCAGAAGAGCTCCTGGCTCCTGGCCTTGGATCGGCACAGCTTTGGCTGTTGCTGCCACTTGGGGAGTGAATCATTGGATGGATGATCTTCTTCTCTGTCTCTCCTCCTCTCTGTGTATCTGACTTGGCAATAAAAATAAATAAATATTTGAGAAAATAAAGTGATGAAGATATGGGAGATTTACTGTTATATCCAGCTTCATAGATAGAAATAAAAAAATGTAGAATAATTTATAGATATGTTTATATTTTTGCACTTCAAACCATTAAATGATAGTCTGAGAACATTTACACACTGATACATCTCATACATCCTTTGTTTCTTTTACTACCTGAAGTGTCTGGATTTGTTGTTTAAAGTATTGCGTCTCTCCATTTTTTGTTTTTTTTGAGAAAGCATAATTCAATTTCTACATTTTTCTCTATAGTCACTCAAGGAATGATTGTTTTTCTTAGTACGTAAGAAAAAATTATATGATGAAATTTCCTATTAAGTGTAGATTATTACTATGATAATGTCACATTACAATCATTTTAAAATAAATTACATGATGTAATGTGAATTATTCATGTCATATGTAGTTATTTTTAAGTGTAAGTATTCCATATATTTGTGATGTCAATCTACTATTTGAAGCATTTGAAGCAAAAGATTTAAAAAGTTACCAAGTTAAACACATGCCAGGCAAATAGAAACACAAATAAGACAGGTATGCACTTTATATTAGAAAATGTGCAATTAAGAATGTAATTCACAAAATAAAAAAGAAGAGTATACTGTTGTGTAATTGGTGTAATTCAGTCAAGGTGTCACTGACAAATAAATTTCACGGAAAGAAAGTTTGGTGAGACAAGTCAAACACAGGAAGACCAATGTCATGTTTTCTCTCATTGTACAATATAAGAAGCATGTGAGTGGCATAAAATAATTATTTATGGTTGTCAGTTTCTTTGCATATGTTTTGCAGTTTGCTTTTCTGAAATACTCTATTTTTATGTGGCAATAGCTCTATATTATTCTTCTGTATTAAATCTGGATTAGATATTATTACACTTCAAAAAATATTTCTCATTCACCCGAGATTATAAAACTATGTGGCATAATATTCCTATCATATATTAATTATTGAACATTTAAACAGTAGTTTTTCATCAGATTGCAAAAATTGATACAATAAATTTAAACTTTATAAAAGATTAATGGGATATGTTTCATATATAATTTTATATGTACATACACATATTTCATTATATATTACACTCTACACTATTTGCATTCTGCTTTTTTATCCCATTATATACTGTAATGCCTTTTTATGTTAATTGATGTAAGTGGTCTGTTCTTCATTATGCTCAATGGTTACACGATGTACACTTTATGTATTTATTGGAATAAAGTTTAACAACCACCTGTTTTTGATCTCTCTTTATTTAAATAATTGAAAAAATCACTTCTGTGTGCATTAGTATCTAGCCTTGTGAAAGTTTCAGATTATAATATATTTCTAGACATCACAAATGTGAGATTAAATTTTCAACTTGCAAAGCATACACTTTTTTTTTGTAAGTTTTTTTAATTTTTATTGCAAAGTCACAAATACAGAGAACAGGAGAGACAGAGAGGAAGATCTTCCATCCAATGGTTCACTCCCCAAGTGAGGGCAATGGCTGGTACTGCGCCAATCCGAAGCTAGGAACCAGGAACCTCTTCCAGTGTCCCACGCAGGGGCAGGGTCCCAAAGCTTTGGGCCATCCTCTACTGCTTTCCCAGGGAGCTGGATGGGAAGTGGAGCTGCCGGGATAGGAACCGGCGCCCATATGGGATCCTGGCGCATTGAAGGTGAGGACTTTAGCTGCTAGGCCACGTCGCCGGGCCCAGGAATTGACAGATTTTATGAATGAAACAAGAGGAAGCAATTTGAAAAGAGGAAGAATGTTGATGGATGGGGAAAATTGCGAAAGTTTTTATCATGCCAAGAATATAAGATGAAGTGATAGGTACATGAATACAGAGGATTTGTGCAACAGATATTATCATAGATAAAATGAAAATTAACCTGGATAAGGAAGGGAAATATATCAAATAAATGAGTGATGGTAAAAAAATGCAGTACAGCTTGTGATCTTCATGGCGCCAAATGACATTAAGATCACGATTTTGGAAAACTGAACTAAACAATAGAAACTATCCATTAGCATGTTATATTGGCAATGAAATTTGCGGACAAGTTTCAGTTATTGGTGCTGGTTAGGTAGGAATATGACCATGGGCAAGGGGGTGGTTGTGTTTGCAAAGGCAAAATAACTATTGGAAAAGTTAGAGTTAAGTATATTTGGGGAAACTTTTCTATGTAGATGTGATCATCAGAAATGAAGACAGGAATTAGGGACTACAGATCCTGGTGATGCATGGATTCCAAATTAGTGAAAATTTGTGCAACGTTAAAAAACTCAAAAGAGAATTGTGGCACTATTTTTTTCAGACCCCATGGTATTCTTCAAACCCTACGCCATCACTTTTGAAAATGTTTTTCAGTCACTCTGTGATATCAATCCCTGGCCACATTTGAATGGATAAGGAATGAATACCTGATCATCAGATCCTCATCAAATCCCCCTTACTGCACACTAATTGGGTTTTGATACCCTGGTCAACCAGCAGAAAATCAACTATGATAGTTATAGAGAGTCATAGGGTGAGGTTTAATTCTACTCAGATATGTGTTCCTGCTGAGAATTAAACAGCTAAAGCTTAGCTTATAGAGAAACAGAGGAATGGAACAACATTTCAAATTTAGTGAGAAGCTACTGATGTTATGGACTGATGGACTTATGGTGGAAGATATTACCTTGAGCAAAATGTTGATTCCGTAAAAGGAAAATCAACACGAGGAATAGAGAAAGAAATATTTTCAATAGCCTTAAGACACTATGTAATATGTGATGAACTGTGGGCAGATCAGAATTATCATGCTCTCAGATGACAAAGACTCTATGTTTTAACTGGACCTGAAAGATCTTGTGCTATCAGACCAAATCAGACTTGAAATACAAGCTTTTTCCAGAAAATGGGTATATACATTGCAAAGTGAAATAGAGAAAATACATACTTGAAAAGATGAAGTAGCTCAGGTAAGAGAGTTAAATAATTCCAATATTTAACAATAAGATAGATTGGATATATTTGCAAAGGAAATGAGAAGTACAAGGCCGAGTGCAGAAATGCAGAGAATGCAATGTCTTGCGAAGGAAGGTGTAAGGCACAGAGTGTCAAGAATGCAGGGGCCAGGTTATTCATTGCTGTGATGTTAAAAAATGCATTTTCTGAAGGTTTGTTTTTCTGACACTATGTTGATTATTAACCTGAATGGGAAAGATTTCAATACAACTGTGAGAACAGAATCCATTTAGAATGCTTTGCTGTTATGTGGGAGGTAAGGGACTGAAGAGAGACAGCATGAATAATTTATGTTACAAATTTGTTTTTGGACATCAGGAGAGATGGAACCAAAGAGAGAAGTGGAATCAGGGGCTGTATTTTAAAATGCAAACGTTCGAGCAGCTACATTCTGGCCAAGTATGGCACCGTATATAAAGGGGTACAGGAAGAATTACTAAATGAGTATGTGGTTTAAAAAAATCTTACCCTAGGATTTATTCATAACACATGAAATAACTAAACCTTCCAGTGTCAAAATGAATTCTAAAAATCTGTAATTATATTTTCCATAGGATTTGCATGGATTATTCTGAAACATCTTAAATTGAAATGTAACAATTACATTAATAATGAAAAGTAATGCTCGACACTTAGTCAACCAAAAAGCAAAGTACAATACAATATAGAAGCTATAAGTGTTCCTACTTTGTTATCTAAGTATGCACAAACAAGGAAAAACTGCAATGAAGTGAAAAAATTGTCCACAGTCATTTCTCTAGGTAGTAAGACCTCTTGTGCATTAATTTTATTATTTATCTATTTTTAAAACTTATTTTTATTATTATGTTCCGTGATACAGTTTTATAAATATAGGGATTCCCTCCTTTACCTCCCCTTCCTCTGACTTGGTTTTTTCTCCCTCCATTTCCCCTGTATTATTGGAGTGTGCAATCCTTTAGTAACAGTAGTTTAAAATTCTGCTATTAAATTGCATCATGACATTTAAGGTATAGAGAAAGAAAATCTGCCATTCGCAAAACAATGAATATCATGTCATCTTTGATATGCAACAAGTCATACAAAATAACAAACAAATATATACATATATATACACATCCATCCATACAAACATACATGTGAACAAGTATATATTATATTATATTGTATTATATTATATTATATTATATTATATTATATTATATTATATTATATTATATTATATATTATGAACAAGTATATAATATACAACATATCTAATATATTATATATATTCTCATACACAGAGAGTATAATGCGGATTAGCATACTGGAAGTGAAGATGCATAGCAGTATACATCTCTACTACTGAATAAAAGGAGAACTTTCAATGAAACAGTTAAATATACCTTGACAATATGTTAGATTTTTTGAAAATGTATTTTAAACTCTTCATATTTTAGTGTTCAATAATTTGCATGTTTTATTTTTATAATCAGAAAAATCAAATATTATTATCTTCTAGATGAGTTAAACATGTAAGAACATGTGAAATTATGTACTTTTAAGTTTTACAGATTTTCTATTAATTTATTATAGTGTCATCATCACTATCATCATTTCCTGTAGAAATGTATTTCCAGACATGCCTAAAGTTTATGATCCAGGCATTTAAACTCTTCAACAATTTTTGTGAGCAATTTAAGCTTTACACAGTGTGTGTGTGTGTTTAAATGTTGATGGCTGAAGTACTAGGGTTCCTAACATCCAAATGCGGTATCTGGTTCCTGACTTCAACTGAGCCCAGCACAGAGGCTCAATCCTGGCCTTTGCAGCTCTTTAGAACATGAGCCAGCAGATGGAAGATCTGTGTGTGCGTGTGTGTGTGTGTGCCTTGCTCTCTTCTGAGTTTAAATAGTGCCTCCTTTTACCCCAAACCATGAGATTAAGAACAGATATTTAGAATCCATATTTTCTTAACTATATAAAATTAGGCAATTAGTTCATGTCTGTAAATTCTAATACCTTATAACATGAGGCAAATTACTAAGCATTGCCATACAGTCACTATGAATAGAATGAAATAATAGAATGAAATAAAATAATTTACCAAAAGGTCTCAGACTCACTTAAAATTTTGCCCATCATCATTATGAATATTATTATATTTTTATTGAAAACTACCATTTCCTTACTATTCACTACATTACCTCACCTTTTCTATGATATAAATAAATGAGAAGACAATATTTATGAAAAATATACTATCAAAGTAGCAAATACTGCTAAAGCGATATTCACATTTAAGATGTTCCCGCAGACAGAATCCTGAGAGTATGAATTAGATGAGTGTATGTGGACAATGGAAAGCTAAATATTCTGGTTAAATAGTGAACCACAAGCCAAGACTTGAAGTTGGGAAAAGCAAAGAAGAAATAGTTAAGAGGAGGAGAGTGATTAGCGAACATGAAAGAAAGATGGAGCGTTTCAGATAAAAGTGTTTAATAAAAGAGCCTAATGCAATTTGTAAGAATGCTATGTCCAATATGCAGTTCTGGATCTTTGATACTGCAGTAGGAGGTTTTTCTTTATCTTTAATTTTCCATTAAAATGTAATGAAGCTGAACAGATTGCATGGCTGTGGTGCGCTCTGGTGGCTCTGACAGGCCGTTAGAAGGACTCGCACGCTGTGATATACTCAGGTCTCTATGACAGCTGTCAGGTAAAATAAATTAGTTCAAAAGTCCTGGAGAGTGTGGAAAGGGAGAGGGCTAAGAAGCAGTTGCCACATCAAATTATTAATTGTACCTTTATATTGTTGGCACTGTTGCTGTTTTCTTTAAATATACTCTATACAGATTACAAGGAAAAAATGAAGAACGGTTATTATCAAGTTCACATATTTGATTATTTAAATTATATCCACAAATTACTTGCTACTCCTTTATTAAAGATGTGCAGCTGAATTAACTTTGTGCGGGGGTTATACTTAGTGATTTATTTCCTGTGAAGAGAAACCATGAACTAAAGAAAATATAATAGAGAATATAATAGAATTGGAAAAATGATTTGATGACCCCTCTAATAATTACAAAAGCACTAAAGGACTGTGACTTCTTTTTGGCTTATTCCTCCGTTTGGGCTCTCTCACACACACACACACACACACACACACACACACACACACACACACAGGGAGAGAGAGAAACAGAGAGAGAGAGAGAGTCTTTCTCTCATCTCCCTGTCTTTCTCATCTATTTAGTATCCAGCGAAAACTTACACTACAGAAGCGGGTTTCGCTGTGGATTCTAGACTTCCCTTTGACGCCTTCGGATGACTTCAGTCCAAGTTAGTCACTTGACTTGTAAGTGTATGAGAGACACTGAGCCAGAACTATCTGGCAGTAGGGCTCTTCGAGCTTTCACCCACAGAAACTATGAAATAATAAAGGTTTGTTTTTGAACATTCCCAAGAACAAGAAACTATAGATTGTGTGACTCCTAGTTCATTTGACCTATCATTATATAAGAGTATGATGCAAGGTGTGTGTAAGATGCATTTCACATATTCCCAGACCCTGGATGTAATTCCTCAGCACTATTAAATCTCAGAAAAACTAATGTGTGAAAGTCAGTGGTTTTATCTTTGATTTTATATAGTTTTAGGCAAAAGTATGTTTCCTCCAAAATTAGGGAACTATTAGAAGCCAAAAGCAGCACTGAACAGAAGATACCTGTGCTAGAGTTTTACTGTTTTGATGGAGAAAGTTATCCCTGACATGGAAAATTATTGACAAATGCCACAACATGAGTTAAAGAAATATTTAAGGGCTCAAATGTATTTCTGTTACACAAGGAAATCCTTTTTTTTTTTTTTTTGAAGCTGGTAAGAATGTACTTCCTTCCCTGAGGACAGAAGATTACAAGTTCATATAACCAAATGTGGGCACGATATATGGAACAGAATTTTAAAGCTCTCTTAGCTGGCCTCTTGCTAGACTAATAACAATCCTTTTTTTTCTTTTCACTCGCTCCTTCCAATAAGCATATTGATTGATGGTCTAAAGAACAATGAGAGTTCACAGCTATGCAACAAATCCTTTATGTCCAGCTTTTCCTGCTTGTTGACTTGTGTACAGTCATGTTTATTTCAACACCTGCTTATATCAAGTGTACTCATTATTGCATTTTTTCTAAGTGAGTATTATAGAATACAAGTATTTATTTTAAAAGATAAATGTTATTTCTATGATATTTAAATGTTTGGAAAATACTTGCTAGAAGAATATTCTTTAAAATTGCATAGGGGATGGGCCTGGTGCGATAGCGTAGCAGTTAAAGACCTCGCCTTGAACATGCCAGGATCCCATATGGATGCCAGTTCTAATACCTGCAGCTCCACTTCCCATCTAGCTCCCTGCTTGTGGCCTGGGAAAGCAGTCCAGGATGGCCCAAAGCTTTGGGACCCTGCACCCATGTGGGAGACCTGGAAGAAGCTCCTGGCTCCTGGCTCTGGAATGGCTTAGCTCCAACAGTTGCAGCCACTTAGGGAGTGAACCATCAGGTGGAAGATCTTCCTCTCTGTATATCTGCCTTTCCAATAAAAATAAATAAATCTTTAAAAAATTGCATAGGGGTTATGTCTATGGGAGAACTGAATAAAATCATACCAAAAAAGTTGAAACACAATTCTGTCTTTGAGTTACTGGTGTTTCAAAGAAAGTGAACTTTGACATAATGCTTATACACTGTTGACCGTGTATTGTGGCATAATGGGTAAAGCCACTGCCTGTGACACCATCATTCAGTGTGGGCATCACGAATGCCAGCGGTTCCACTTCCAAAGGAGCTCTCTACTGACGTGCCTGGAAAGCAGTGCCAGATGATTTCAGTCCATGGACTTCCGAATCTCTGTGGGAATCTGGAAGAAGCTCCTGTTTCTTGGATCCTGGAACTCTGCTTTCAACCAAAGAAATGTGTTAAAATTATTATGGTCTGTCATATACAAGTTATGTAATAATAGTCATGATAAACATAAATCAGAGGACACAAACTTAATTAGATGACATTTCAACAGAAAAAAAAAATGAAGCTGAGATAAATGCATACCCATGTATTTAATATCAGATAAATTGTGTAAGTTGAGTGTATGTCATTTTAAGTGATGTCAGCTTTTGCCAATTTGTTTGGTTAGCTGATTACTAATCTCAGTTGCATCAGATGATAAGGTTGATGTTGTGGAATATTCTCAATGAATGTTGAAAGAGTGAATGTGCACTTAGATAAAGGGCATTAAAGAAGACACTATATGGACAGAAGGGAATTTTTTTAAGCTTTTTTTTTTTGAGGAGCGTCAACACTGATCTAGTCATTCCTTCATTTCAGTTTTTTTTTTTAATTACTGTCTAGTTAGGCAATATCTGAGCTGATATAAGTGACTTAAAAATCTCTGTTTCAGGTTCCTCTTATCTTCTTGCTTATGAGAACAGATCACTTCCTTTGTCTGTCTTATTAACTTTCTCCCCTGGTGTCCCCAGCTGAGTGACATCCACGATGGGTGAGAATTTGCAGTCTGCACATTTTTCCAGTGCTGCCCCCACACAGTGTAATGATGCCTTCTGACAAAGTAGTTCTCAGAGCTGAGCAACCATCACTGACAGCTGGAAATCAGGAGCAGCTATCATACCTATGGGACTCTGGATGATTAAAGCCTGTCCAGAAGCAACAGCTCCAGCAGATAATTATTATTGGATTTTGCTTTTTTAATGGATTGAAAATATATTGTGTGTGATCTACTATCGTTTGTACAGCCAAAGCGGTCCCACAAGTTAAAGGCTTTGTTTGCATCGATTTGTTTACTGTTTAAAAGTATAAATCATATTTTTGTGTGTACTTATTTCCCTGAATTAAGGACATAAAATAGTGCATGCTCCATACAAATATGCAATGTGAGTTTCAAATGTTTTTCTGAAAGAACTATGTCTTAATTTGTTCATATGGTTGTATTGCAGTTTGTGTATCCCTGCATTTCTCCATTTTTGCGTGCTCTAAACATTAGTTGCCGATCTTTGACATAATTTTTCTGTTAATCATTCATTTTATTGTCATTTTATTTATTAATTAACCTGCTTGTACTACCCTACTGTGTCCCCGTCCATCTACTTTTCGTTTCTATGCTAAATATGCAATGGAATCATATCATGTTCTCTACTCTGTTTGGCTATGCCCTTATGATGGCCTATGACAATGCTCCCTAAATTTTCATCCTCCATTTCTTTTATGGCTGTTTATTTAAAAACAAATTCTTTATAGAAGTTAACAAACTCCCAAATCACATGTATAACTCTACTGTGTAAGAGATTAAGTCCAATTTTGTTCAGAATTGTGTCTCCATTTTGTGTCATAGAGAATTCTTAAACTGAATCAGTATTTATGCACTAAATCTCACCACAGATGTGTAATCTCATCCACTTTCACATTATTTCCACCATCACTCAGCATCATTATTCTTTTGTCTGTTATCAATCCAACAGAATGGCAAGCTCTCCACTCACTGGGTCAACTGTTCGTTCAACATGTCAACTATTCTTCCATGCTTTTTTAAATAAATGATACAATTCCATAGACTCAGGGGTTTCACTTATCTCCTGTGCAAATCCTCACTTAATGATTCCAATAGTATATTCCTTCCATTCCTTCCAAACAAGCCATAAATCCCGACAATACAGATATGGACAATGGCAAAGTGTTCTTTTATTTTACCACTTTGCCAGCCCCAAAAGAAATATGATTAATGCGATATGAGTTTAAATCACAAATCAAGTATTTTATGTATAACTGACCTAAAGAAAGCAATCTATTCCATATTTGAAGGATAAACTAAGTACATTGATCCAATGAGAAGCAGTGGGCCTTTCAGGACGACTCTCTTCAAGAACGCCTAGTTCATCTTTGACCATGGACAAGGACAGTCTGAGTCTCTGCTTCTTGGAACCTTTGTGAAAAAAATGCTTCATCATGATCATTATTCAGAGGGAAGAATGGCTTTTGGGGGAAATCAGGATGCTGAGCATAGTCTTGATGGATGGTTTGTAAATCGTCAAGCAGAATAGAAAAGCAAAGGAAAGTCTAGGATGAGGAATCAAAAACAGTTAAAGAGGGCTCAGCGGAGTAGCCTAGCAGTAAGTCCTCACCTTGGACCTGCCAAGATTCCATATGAGCACCAGTTCTAATTCCAGCCATCCTGCTTCCATTCCAGCTCCAGGCTTCTTGCCTGTGAAAGCAGTCTATGGCGGCCCAAAGCCTTGGGATCCTGCACCCGCGTGAGAGGCCCAGAGGAGACCCCAGGCTCCTGGCTTCACATTGACTCAACTCTGGTTCAGTTGTGGCCACTTTGGGTGTGAACCACCGGGTGGAAGATCTTTGTCTCTCCTTCTCTCTGTATATCTGACTTTCCAATAGAAATAGGTAAATCTTAAAAATATAATTTAAAAGAGTGTCTAATTTAATTTCTTATAGTGTGTGCACCACTCCATCAATGCTTCATTGAGGTAGTTATCCATCATGTACTTGCTCTGAGACTCTTTCTCAGTGGCCATTTTTTCATTAATTTACTTTTTTGGAGAATTAGAGCATTATTTGTGTCATTGCCTTAGTCGTTATATGATGTATCTAATATTAAATATACAATCTGAAGTTTTCTTTTTATAAATTAATAAAATACCCTGTAAACTTTATTTTATTTACTACCCTATAAGTAGTATTGAATAATTTGAAAATATACACCAATAAAAATGACATTTCTTTCCTTTCATTTACCAAATTTAGACATTATCTAAAATTATTGTAGAAGTAACTTTGCATGCAGGTTGAAAACAAGGACTGGGAAGCCATTGTGTTTGGAATCCATGCCTGTTTCTCACCTTCAAATAAAAACAAAACTGTCACCTCCCTTACAGGTTTGCTATGAGAATTCAGTGACTTCATATGTGTCAAATCCTTAAAACAGTGTCTGATGTCTTTTCTGCTGTTGTTGCTGACGCTATTGCTATTTTCTTGCTTTTAAACATTGAGAACTCATCTTCTTCCTCCCAATTTAATAGAATGTTTGAAGCTAATTTTTAAAAAGATTTCTTTATTTTTATCACAAAGTCATATATATATACATATGTGTGTGTGTGTGTGTGTACACATATATATACGATCTTCCATCAGATGATTCACTCCCCAAGTGACAGCAACGGCCAGAGCTCAGCTGATCCGAAGCTGGGAGTCATGATTTCTTCCAGGTCTCCCACGCGCGTGCAGAGTCCCAAGACCTTGGGCTATTCTCAACTGCTTTCCCAGACCACAGGCAGGGAGCTGAATGGAAAGTGTGGCTGCCGGGATTAGAACCAGCGCCCATATGGGATCCTGGTGCACTCAAGAGGAGGACTTTAGCCATTAGGCTACCGCACTGGGCCCTTAAAGCTATTTTTATTCTTTTAAATTTGTTCAAATATTCTGGAATTTTCAATTTTTTTTTTTGCACATGTGTTTTCATTAGATGTCAATTAGTACACAATGGTTCACAATTAAGAATGAATTAATGAAATTATAATAGAAACTTGTATATAGGAGGAACTATCTACTAATGTTTTCACTTTATTGCAAAGGATTAGAAATGTGTATATATGCTAGATTACCAGTGAATCACAGAACATCTGTATATTTATATGAAATGGAAATATACCACTGACAGTATTTCTTTCCAGGTAGTAGGATTTCTCCTAGAGAAGACCTTCTGTTTTCTCCCCTGTAACAGGTCTTGCTGCTGGACTTTCCCCAGTTGTGGCATTACATGCTGAGGAGCTCCACGAACCTGCTCCCTAGTGAAACGTAGAACATTAAGCATGCATGGATACACACATGTGTTTTAGTTCTATTAAATTACCAATTGAACATGTTTGTGTATTTATGACTAAATCTCTGAAAATGGTTTTGAAGATATACAACAAAAGAATTCATTTCTCAAGTAAAATCGACTAATTTATAGTTTTTGATTCAAGAATTATCACTGTGTGTTCAGTGAGCCAGAACTTCACTCCAGATGATGCAGCCAAAAACAGTTATCCTTTCTTCTCAAATCCCAAGGAGGGTTTTCTTCCTGAAAAAGCAGATAATCACCTGTCTAATCATGCTCCCAACTACCTGTTGGTAAATCTGTCCAGTAAAACTGGGGAAATAAAACCCCTTTATACTCAGCCTGGACATTGAGAATGACTTACAATAGATGAATCACTGCAAAGATACTTCACTGAAAATCACTACTTTTTGTTTCACAGAATAGCACGTTCATACCAAGGGAGCAAGCTCAACGTGTTGCTCCCAACCATGAAGCAGGGAGTCCCTAAGCCAGAGGGCATTTCTCTGTGTGACATCGTTCCTACTCTCAGTTCCATAGACGTGGCTCAGAAACTGTGCTTGGAAAGACAACTGATTTCATGTGCAAGAGTGAGGAGATTGTGGAGAAGTTCAAACCCTAAGATGGTTCTGTGTACTGAATAATGCCCTCTTAAATTCATATGTTTAATCTTAAATCAACAGTGTGATTGCATTTGAAGATGATGTCTTGAACAGATTTATGAGGTCATGATGATATACCCTTCATAAGAAGATCTGTAGCCCTATTAAAAGAAATAATAGAAGGCTTTCTCTCTCTCTCTCCCCACCTGCAACCCTCCAGTTGTGCGTACACTGTGAAAAAATGATCATCTGCGCACTACTAGGCAATCTTATTTTGGACTTTTAATCTCCTAAATTGTGATTACAGACTCCTGTTGTTGAAGCAGTCTGATCAATGATACGTTGTACCTCTACCTTGAACTAACAGCTGTTCTGGTTTTTAAATTTTGCTCCACACTGTTTTGAGGACAAATCTCCTGTTAGTTACTTTTCGCTATCTTGTATTGAATTGGTAAAACTTCTTTTGCTGCTTTAAAGACATTTTTCTTTTGTTTTTAATTGTTTTTATGTACCCAGTCTTCGTGTTTATCCTGTTTAGAGTTCTTTGGCCTCTGATTATATGCAGCTTACTGATTGTTGCCACATTCGGGAGTATTTTGGTCATTGTTTCTTTGGGTAGTTTTATTACTCTTATTTTCTTTGGATCTCTCAATTATAAGTATGGTTATTCTGTAAAAACAGAAATCACTGGAAAGTCCAAACTGCTCGGGTGAACTGAAAGGTGATAAACTCTCAGGCAGGGGATGCTTCTTGTTTTGTGCATTTATTTTTAAATTACTTATTAATAATTTCTAAACAGACAAAATAAATTAACATGATTATCTATAATTTGGAACTTGAAATCCTTACTTGGATTATTTCATGATAAAATGAAATTTAAATGGCATGAATAGAAATCAACAATTACGCACTATTTTAAATATGAACATGTTCTTGGTTTCAGGCATTTTTGTATTATTTAGCCTGTTGCTTTTGCTTCTGATATATCTGATAGGCAGAGGCATCACATTTTATGTTTAATGAGTAGAATCTTGTGTTTGATTAACAGATATATACAATTACACAACATGTGCTAAGGAATCGAATGCCTTAGCATCTCTTTCTTATTGAGATGCTATGTGTTTGAAATTTTAAACTAGGAATTAAATTTTCATTTGGAAAACACACATCTATATTGAGAACTTCTAAAACAGTTACTCTGCCACTAGAGCTTTTCATTTTCAAGTATTTACTTTTGTTATTTTTTACATTAATGGATCCACTGATACCTTATTGTATTTCAGTAAAAACTAAAAATTCAAACAAGAAAAGATGTATTTGCTATGGGCTTTATTATCAATCTAGATTTATTTTCCAAGAGCAAAGCAGTACCACATTGTGTTAGTACTGATCACATCTAGTTGTATACTACTACAAATTAACTCACCGAAGAGTCTAAATGTACCATCTCTACTATGCTAAAGCATGTATACACAATATGATTTTCTCTGGTTCAAATGGCAGCAGCCAAACACTCCCATCTGTGATGTAAGAATACCACCATCCAAATAGCTATTGCAAAGGAGAAAGGGATCAATTATGGTTTACTGCCTAAGTTTCACACACCAAGTATTCTGATTGGATAAATGATGATTCATAGTTATAAATAATATCAATACTTATAAAAAAGTATATAATCAATGATTTTCTTTTACTTTTTAAAGAACAACATATAACATTAGGGATTCTAATTTTAGAAATGCTTATATAATTTCTGGACTATAGTCATTTACATTTTCTTTAATCACCATCACTATTGTTACTACTTTATTTTTAACTCTCCTCATTGAAGTTTAGAGAGCAGAATCAGAACAGCTGACTTTAACTCCAATTCTGTCCTTAATTCACATGACCTTTACTTAGACCTTTTACATTTATTTCTCTGCATTTTGGCTTTCCTGATATGAAAAATCATACTTTGCATGATTACATGAGCTAACTCATACTGAAAGTCTTTGAAAATAATCCCTTTCAACCTGGGAAAACTTTGTGGAAAAGAAGATATTTTCAAATTATACATAGCGGGAAGAGGCTATTTTATATGAAAGAACACCTTTCCAACAATGTAAATCTTACTTAAATTAAGTCTAAGAATTCAATACCTGATTTCTTGTATTAGCATGAAGGATGCATTATATGGTTTTAAAATAAAATACTGCTTTGGTTTTAAAGGAAATTCATACTGAAGGATATTATTGTATTGCTTCAGCATGATCTACAGCACTGGAGCAATTATCTCCTGGCAGGTAACTGAGGTTGTGAAGTTGAGGATTACAAGGAAATGGAAATTATATTTGCTTTCCATGTATTAATAAGCACAATCGATTTTAATTATCTCCGTTTATCCTCTGCAGCCAGACAATGCTAGAACATAGCCTTAGATCTACAACTTATCACTTATATTTGACCTGTTTCCTCATCTGTGATGCTATTTATCACATAATGTTGTAATGGAGATCATATTAATTATTGTATGAGAATCATTGCCTGCCAAAGTCTGGTTCCTGGTGATTGCTTTATAAGTTTGACACACCTGTGCACTGGTGACCAAAATCAGCAGGGAGTAAGTACACATAACCATATCAGCAAGATCAGCACTACCCCAAAATCAGTAAGCAGAATCTAGTCTTTGCATGTCTAAAAAATACCTGTAGCAGCATGTTCCTACCCTGAATATTTTCTTCTGAAGAACTCCTGTAAGAAGACTTTGAAAATATACAATATCTTCTGGCAGAAATTTACAATCCGTTGCATTTTAATCCAAGGGATTTAACTAAGCAATACCTTGCTAGGTGCATCCAATTCAAGTTTCTACTTGCTGGAAATTTCTCACACTCTCTGTCATGTTGACTGTTTCAACCATTTTTCTCTTACGATCATGTTCTCTGCCTCTCAGACACAAACTCCTAGGTTCTCATTACTATCTCAGATCCATCTGGCTTCCTTTGAACGTTTTTTATATGCTTCTTGGATTTACTGACTATTCATCTGCTTTATATGTATTTCAGACTGGGACACTCTGATTCCAAGAAGCTACCACTTCCAGATGTGCCATGCTCACCCATTCTCTTGCTCTTCTTCTCAGCAGTAGAAACTTAATGTGCAGAAACCCTCAAATTAACTTGAATAAAGCTCTGCTATCTCCTGCTGTCCCCTATGAAATTAGTTTTCACTGCATCTTTTTTGGCTGTTCCAAAAATTACCCTTTGAAAGGTTGTGTATTTTATTTTTATTTTATTTGTTTTTAAATATAAATTGTCACTCTATCCAGATCATTGAAATAGAATCTGTGTATGTGGCACCTAGTGGCCTACATTTGCAGTCATGTTCC
The DNA here is from genome assembly GCF_017591425.1 of Ochotona curzoniae. Classification (NCBI taxonomy): domain Eukaryota; kingdom Metazoa; phylum Chordata; class Mammalia; order Lagomorpha; family Ochotonidae; genus Ochotona; species Ochotona curzoniae. The sequence continues at coordinate 5,364,080 of NW_024467087.1, forward strand.
CTGGGGTCTTTTTATGCCAGCTGTCTGGTACCTAGTACCAGGCCCAATAATCATGTTTGTGGAAACCAATGTAATTAACTTCTTACTGCCTCCCTCTTCTGCCACCCCCATCTCCTCTCTGCCACACAGATAAGCACTGCTGTTGTGGTCTTTATCCTTGAATTCCTAGGACAAATTATAGTATTGGATACATGCTAGCTCTTGAGTAAATGTGGGAATGAGGGAGTGATTTAGTTAATGAATTTAATGACAACTTCTCTCTAAGACAATTGGATAAAAGAGGAACACAGAGAAGAATCCTTGGAACTGAGAAAATGTAATTGATGGATAACTACACTGCTGTCAAGTGGAAGAGTTTCTTATGTAATTTCAAGGCTATTTGATCTAAAGAGCTTAAAAGCCCGACTTAAGGCACCGTAAGCACAGCTTTTTCTCTGGAGTATTCCACATCATTTCTTCAGGAGAGAGTTCCAGAATCCTACTGGGATATCAGTAATCTAAGAGCATATGAATATACTAGGCATACACTGAGAATTGAGCCCAGATGCTATGAGCAAAGACTTCACACTTGAATATCAGCTCCACTATCTTTAAGACATGGCTACTGAAGCATATGGTTGTAGTATTAAAATTTCAGCTGTGTCTTGAATTTCACATTTGTTCTTTGGTACTAACCAATTCCTTTTTTCTTTAAAAACAACCTCTACTTATACCTACACATCATTCATTTATCAATCAAGCTCAACCCAATGTCTGCTTATCATGTGACACCACAGAATACCACAATGATCACTAATGACATCTAGGATTTCAGTATAAGCGTATCTAGATCGAGATAGTTTACTGAATGCATACAAACCAACATAAATTCCGTTTTTCTTCTATGTTCATCAATGGCACTAGTTGATTAAAAAGCTTATTGACCTCATCACAGTTGCCTGTTATGCACTCGAGATCAATTTCTGCTGCGGCAATTACTTGTTTAAGCAAGAGATTTGCATTTTATAGTCTTTCATGTGCATATAAGAAAATCAAACCTTACTTTTGAGCATCTTACTATAGATTTATTTATTTATTTGAAATTCAGAGTTAGATAGAGAGGTAGATCGTCCGCTCTGGTTTAGCTCCACAAATGGCCGCAAAAGCCCGGACCAAGCACAGCTCCTTTTGACACCTACCCAGCACTAAGAATGCTCTTTAAAAAAAATAAAAAGGGTCAGCACTGTGGCACAGTGGGAAAGACTGGAGCCTGCAGTTCCTGCATCCTGTGTCCGTAATGATTCTAGTATCAGTTACTCAACTTCTGATCCAGCTCCCTGCTAATGTGCCTGGGAAAGAAGCAGAAGATGATCCAAGTGCTTGGGCCCCTGTACCTGCAAGGGAGGGCCAGAGAAAGCTGTTGGATCCTGGCTTCAGGCTGGTCCAGCTTCAGCTTTGCTTTCATTTGGGGAGTGAACCAGCAGATGGAAGATCTCTCTCTCTCTCTCTCTCCCTCACTCACTCACCTTCTCTTTCTCTCTCCTTTGTTCTCTCTGTAACTCTGCCTTTCAAATAAAATTAAAAAAAAACACTAAAAAGAAAAAAAGTAAATGCAAGTGAAGAGAGATGAAAGTCCTTCTCCACATCTTTGTACATTTGTACTTTGAGGTAGATCTTGTATTTTCATAGATATTACAGAAGATGGAACTGCAGAGCTACTGAGATACAGCTGAGCTGATTTTGTGATGTTAGAGACTTGCATCAATCCTTTGGCACGTTTGGTTCATGCCATCTTCATGTAGAAGAAGATGTTGCAAATATTCTGAAGGAAGCAAATTTAAGAAAATAAGTGCACATAATAATAATAATTACAAATTCATACATTCAAGCCCCCAAATTAAAGGAAAAATTGAAATAATACTGTGCTTTCATTCAGTTGTCCAATCTGTGGTGGAAAAAGTTAGACATAAATATAGCTATTTTCAAGACAAAAAGCAAGAATTCTAACAGAATGCAAATTCAGGTAATGAATCCATGAAGGTTCAAGACCATCTCAAAGAGGCCTCATCACTTTCAGTTGAGTAGTCTTCATTTGGCACAGAAGAAAAAAAATATTAATTTAGACCTATAACACTCGATTTTTAAATTCCTGGAATTTTAAGAAAACTCTGAAAATTTGGCAAATAGAAAATGCTTTGTGCATGCCAAATGTAGTATATGTGTATTACTAACCGGAGTTTTCAAGGGACAGAGTAGCCAGAGATACTAAAGATAACTTCCTTACACTTCATAAGGCACTTTGCCTGCCGTATCACCATAATTGCACTTTATTCTATGAACAATGATAAAATATTGCAGATCTTTAATTAAGAAAATTTTGTGGTATAGAAATAATTCTTTTATTGGAATCTGGAGGGCAGTCCAGAAGTAAGACAAGGCTGCAGGGAAGAAAATTTAAGAAACCTTTTAAGTGACATTTTATATAGACAGTACAAAAAGATAAAGCATGAGCCACCTGAGCGCTACTTTCCCTGTGTATTCCTTGTCTTTACTTTTGTCTCCATTTTTCACAGTGTCTTCTGCCCATGTCCTATTATCCCAACCACATTCCTGTACATCTTCAGCTGACTCTTCAAACACAGTATTCTCTCAAATGAATTTAATAAGTGTCCATGTCCCATTCCTGCAATGGTAATCACAGATATTAATTCCTAATTTCTTCTGCTTGGCAGTTGTGTTGATGCCACCCAATGGCTGTTATGTCTACAACCAACTGCAAAAGCCAACTTCTATTTTGAACAAAAAGCCAAATTTAGTGAGTCACACTGATCATTTAGACTAAATGTCTCCTAGCCATTTAGCTAGATGACTCTCACCTCTTTACAGATAGAAAGATGAAGATGCATTAGTGCTAAATGTGGATGTTACGTCTTGCTGCTTAGGAAACAACCTTAACTATAAACCGGCCTTACAGGTTCTTCCTCTCCTTTGTCTATAATAACAGCCTTGGAGAAACCACCCCTTATGGTGCTCAAGTGACTCCTGCAGTATGCTACGCTATTTTTTTTTTAACGCAGTTAAAAGCATTTGCTGGGCTGTATGCTCAAAGTGATAAATGCTATGTAACTGTTCATTTATTTATACAATCATTCTTATCTAGTAAGTCAGCCAGATAATTTTTGAGAATGTTGGTTATCTAACAGCAAACATTTTGACAACGCTATGAGCTTATCTGCTTTATGCCTGATGTGAGTTAGTGTCCAGAAAGGCATCAGTATTCACATTGCATTCTTAAAGCACTCACTTTCCTCCCTTTGATTGTTTTCATATATCATTATAGTTAACATTTTTTCAATTACAGTTCCATGAGTGAATAAGGATGGAATGAGTCCTTTAACACATGATAGGACATGGATTTGGTCCTGTGAGAATATGTATTTGCAAAATCCAAATGTTAATGTATTTCAAGATAGTAAAGCTTTAAAACAATGCCAGAGAGGAAAAAAAAAAACAGCTTATATTCTTTAAAGTTTATCCAGGAAACTGAGAAACATTGTTTTCATTGTTGAATATCTATATTCTTTTCTATGTGTCAAAATGTGTTGGGGACTAATTTTGTTTGCCTACATTTTGGTCTATGTGTAATACCCCATCAGATGTTTCAAGTAGACATTTAAGCAAAGTGTCATAGCTCATAATATCTGTTTTGCACAAATTTGCTTATCTGCCAGTAAGCCTTTACCCAAAGCCTTTGTGCTGTCTGACATGGTGTATATCTGTTATAGGTGGCATTAGTGAATAGACTGTCCTTGTGATAGTATGAGATTGTACTTACTCTTATTTATCTTGTGAAGCACAGTGAAAAATTGGTACAAAGAGGGGTGATCAAATTTTTAAGGAACACTTGAAGGCACGATTACATGATAGTTGATTCTTTAATTTATTTGACAATTATTTATTAACTTTCATTATCAAGTATATAGCTATTTTCCTTTTTTAAAGCCTTACGTGAAAGCAAGGGATGAATGGAGCCAGAGAGAAAGAGACAGAGATATGGCCAGAAATAAAGAAATCTTCCAACCACTGTCTCACCCGTCAAATGGGTACTTCAGCATGGTGTGAAGCATGAATAGAGCCGAGGCACCTGCTTTCCCAGGTGTGCTAACAGGGAGTTGTATCAAAACCAAAGCAGGTGAGACTCTGATATGGATGTTGGCTTTCCAAATGGCAGCTTAGTCTTTTGTGCTCTAGTCCTGGCCTCATAGCTCTCATCTCTGAGCTAACAAACTGTCCCTTGTATGAGTGAGCACTGAGATTTGTGTATGTTTTTATTTAATATTCATTTATTTTTATTGCAAAGTCAGATATACAGAGAGGAAAGACAGAGAGGATGATCTTCTGTCTGGTGGTTCACTCCCCAAGCAGCCGCAAGGGCTGGAGCTGAGCCAATTCGAAACCAGGAGCCTGGAACCTCTTTCAGGTTTCCCACACAGGTGCAGGGTCCCAAGGATTTGGGCTTTCTCTGACTGCTCTCCCAGACCACAAGCAGGGAGATGGATGGGAAACGGGGCCGCTGGGATTAGAAAAGGAGCCCGTATGGGATTCCAGTGCGTGCAAGACAAGGACTTTAGCCACTAGTGTAATGCACCGGGCCCAACCCATTCATTTTTATAGGTCCAATGGGGGGCCAACATTTCAAATGCATTTGTTTCACTATATTTACCAATTATTTAAAAATAAGTAATTACATTTTAGTAAATTTTCCATCATATCATTTTCAAAGAAGATGCGAATTGGAACAAAAATAGCAAAAAAAAAAAAAAAAAAACTAAAAACCTTCTAATGGACTTTGCAGTTAAATGTGACTGAACGGTGACATACTCAAGCAGAAGCTGTTTTTTGAAGAGTCAGACAATTAATTCCTTATTAGCTGAAAAGCTGGATGAAGCGGTAACTCTGAGTTGTTCTTTTATTTTATGTCTGTGACTGCTGCATATGGGCAGCCTTTTCTCTCTAGGTCTGTTTTAGATCGATTCACGGCATTTATTTCCTTCAAAGAAAATGCACAGATATTAACAATTATCCAAAAAGTACAGAACGCGTTGATAAAAGAATAAAGGACAGTGATTATAAAAATTGCTCACAAAATTTCACTTTAAATTACCAATCAGATACCTTTCTGACACTCAGACATCTTTATCGAACCACATCTGGATTTAGTTTTTCCAGACTCTTTCTTCAAACTGACACTGTTACTTATTTACACATATATATAAAAGCAGAGAGGGAAAAAAAATGAGGCAGACAGATGATACAGCATGATAGGTAACAAGTAATAAAAGTAACCCAGATTAGGATAGGGGAGCAGAGATGAAGCAGCTATTTAAAATAGAATTATCATGGATAAACAGTCTGAGAGGTAATTGGCGAACTGACACCTTAATTAAGGGTACAAGAAGTAAACGTGTAATCCATGTGGCATATTTGCAGGTGGAAGAGCCACCAAAATTCCTGCATCTAAAATACTCAGAATAATCGCTACTGAAATAATTCATGTCACTCTGAATTAAGATCATCTCTTCAAAATACCCATTCTGTTCTTGAATACATTAATGTTTGTGCAAATATGTAATACATACTTGTATATAAATATTCTCTTCGTTTAAAGATTTAAAAAGGTAAATTTTGAAAAGAATCACACAATCAGCCTTCAGCGTGTGTCCGTAGTTCATAGATACACCAGAGACACATATATTTTTTTTATCTGCACAACCTCACACTGTTCTCTGAAAATAACTCTTTATATAAAATATCAGAAATGAAATAGAAATGTCAGAAATATATACAAGGTTGAAAATACAGCCTGCTTTAGTTTTCTTCTCTGAGTCCAGTGCAAGACAGACTTCAGCTGGGGAACCTCAAAACCACCATGCAGGGAAAAAAGAAAAACAAATGACATGCCATTGCTCAGTATGCAGCCGTAAACTCTCTGGTCCGAGATAATGTTTGGTGCTGATTGTGGCTAGATTTTGTTGATATGAATGGTGATACATACTAACTTCCTCAGAAAAAAAATCTCTAGGAATCTGAAAACAGTGAATTTAGAATATCTTAATATAACTTCTTAAAATATTTCAATGGGGAAAAAACTAAGAGTACTGATGATCTTGTGTTTTCACAGAACATGTTCTTGTCAAGTGTATGAGGTTTTAAAAGTGGAAAACAAAAATCCCATTGTTATACTAAATACATCCAACTTTGCTTTACAGGCTGGAATCCCTCTGCGGTTTTCTAATTGCTTGCTAATGCATAAGATTGATTGAATGAAAAAGCAATTAAAATTCAAATTCTATGAAATCATGTTGAACTGTGAAGATTTGAGGTAAGAGCTAGCTGGCTGTTGATGGTTAACAATTTCAGAACAATATTTCTGAATTTAGCAAATAATCATAGAGTGTGCTCCATTAGATTTAAATTGCAGATAAACAGTGGTTTATATTTTTTACTCTATGTCCCAATTATTGTATAATGCAAACTTAAGCTTAAAGGTATCTTTCTTAATGAAATTCAAATTTTAGCCAGGTATCCTGCACTTTATTTGAAAATCTACCCATAAGCACCACCATCGAATATGCAAGGCTGAGCAAAATTTGGGAGGGGAGTGACATGCCAAAGAGCTGAGATCAAAGACTGAATGCAGAAAGAGAAAGCTAGAGTAAGGAGATGATGACTACAGTGTGCTGTCCACTTGGTCCAGTCACAAGGCTGCCTGCCGCCCATGCACCGTTTCACTGCATCCTAACAGAAATGTTCTCAACTATTTAACATTGAAAGGGATGCAGGCAGCTAAATCAGCCAAAAGTGAAGAGCTAACGAATAACAGAACAAGATTGGGAACCCAGGTCATCTATCAGCAGTTATGTCCACGTCCTAGACATAGTTCCTTCTGCTTTGATTCAAACTTAACACAAAGTCTGCTCTTGTACACATATTAGATAAATCCAAAGTTCCAGAAATTATGCAAATCAGGAGGTTTTGGAAAATATCTACTAAGGCAGTTTACATCTTTTCTGAATTAGTTCCCACAGCTACATTTTAAGAGTGCGGACAGCTGACATATTCCAATCAAGTGTGCCCTATAACTTTTCAAGTTGGTATACCAATAAATTGTTCTGTCTTTTTACAATTCTAGGTTTTTTTTTTTTAAAAGAGTAAGTTTCATTTTCATATGTTTTATCACCTATTTTATGTAAACCATTGTGTTGAAGTCTATAGGAGGTTAGGAAGATGCAGAAATGTCTTTTCCCTTAAGGGAATTTAAAATTTAACCATATATGCAGATATTTAAACAACTAACTTCAAATGCAGGTAATATGAAATTAACAGCAGTACAAGCAGGCCTCATTGAGAATACTGAAGCTAAAGTCCTTGTGAGGGATAAAGGCAAAATTTGAAAAATACAGAAGGAAAGGCAGGGATGTGATTCAAAAGGAACAATACAATACAATAAATATATTAGAAAATTAAATAATCTAAGAAAATATAAAGTGCTTTTTGTACTTATTTTTCCTGGATAAATTTGTAATTAAGATGCAAAAAAATTGACAATCCTATACCAATATAGGTTTAGAAGCAGAGTGTTACTGCCATGGTTATAAATTTAGGGTCTCAGAGGTGCAAGTGGGGATCTGTGCAGTGACATAGTCAGTTAAGCCTCTGCCTAAGGTGTCTGACATCCCATATGGGCAGCAGTTTGAGTTCAAGCTGCTCCAATTTTAATCCAGATCCTTGCTGATGTGCCTGAGAAAACTGGTCCTAGTCTTTGGACCGCTGCACTCACATTGGAGATTTGGAGGGAGCTCCATCCAGGCTCTTGGTATCAGAACAGGCTAGCTCTGGTCATTATGGCTAGAGCTATAGGTGGAAGATATTTCTCTCTCTCTCTCCTTCTCTCTCACTCTCTCTCTTTCAGTCTGTCTTTCAAACAAATAGTATTTTCTTCAAAGAATTCCAATTGAGAAATGGACAATGCGTAATGGCATGGTGGGGAAAGTTTGTATGATGCCACTTTTATTTTTCAGGATTTACTTATATTTATTTGAAAAGCAGATTTTGCAAGAGAGGAAAGAAAGTGGAAAAGATCATCTGTCTGCTAGTTTACTTCTCCAGTGTCCACAATGTCAAGAGCTGAGTTAATCATAAACTGGGAGTCAGGCATTCCTGAGCTCCTGCATTGGTGCATGGGCCCAAGCCTTTTCCCAGGGTGTAAGCAGAAAGCAGCTGCATTGGAAGTCAAACAACTGATATGTGAAATGGTGCACATATAGGAAACTGGCATTGCAAATTGAAAATTAGTTGATACGCCATCTTAGCAGTCCCATGGCTACTTTCAAAATAAAGAAAATCTTGCCCCCCAAAAATTATTATTTAGAGAACACAGATTTCAGTAGAAACTAGAATGCAATGTCTTATGGAGAAGGTTAGATGTTCATTTAAGGTTAGAAACAAGGAAGCTTAAATAGGTTATGTTGGGTACCTTGTCAAGAATTACAAAAAGAGGATAAATTTATTTCTATAGCTCTTCAATCCAGCAAAGACCAGCTTAGCCCACACAATTATTTAGATAATAATTTAATTTATGCAGTCATTAGGATGCTCCTTGTCAACCAATGTCTTTCTATTTATTTGTCAACAAGTTCATAGAGCTGTCCTCATAGTACAAAAGGGAGTCCAGTCAAAACTGGAGTCATCTCCCAACCATCTTACATGTGAGTTTTTCGTCATATTCTGAATATAGATTGTTTTTGTTTCACTAACATTTATTTATTTTGACATCAGCGTTAAAGTACAGAGAGCAAGAGAGATCTTTCACCTGCTGCTTTACTACCCAAATGGCCTTAGCAGTAAGGGCTTGGCCATGCCAAATCTAGGAGCTGAAAGCTTCAACAGGATGGAATCTCCTGCTGTTTTTTTTTTTTTTTTTATTTTCCCCCAGGACATTAGGAGAAACTTGTATTGGAAAATGAAGAGCCTGGACATTTGCTGGAAACCCTGGAGGTTGCCGGCTTCACGGGGGAAGGCTTTGCCATGTCAGCCCTACTCGTTTTTCTGCGTTACCTCATGTGAACAGTTTTTATTCCTTTCTTTTCTGAAATTTGTAATCTTGGATTCTGCTGATCATGTTAAAATCTTAGAGTAACAACATGTAGGCAGATACTAGTCCCAGAGGAATGACTGCATGTATGAGAACAATTGACAAATAGATTTGAGCTACATATGCTAATGAGACTTGAGATTCTATCAATATTAACTTAAAAACGAGACTACTACAAATTTGAAACCTTATGGACATTAATAAATAAAATGGGTGATATATTTTCTGCAATGTAGTGTGATTTATGTTGCTTATTTATAATGTACTATTGGTCTTCACTGTTTTATGACACTGCTTTTCTTTTTAAGAAGATAGATATGCATAGGAGCTTGTCTTCTCTGAGTGTGCTTTACTGCATTGTGGGAACATATCTTTACTACCGCTGTGAAGAATAAGGTTAATCTAGAATTCTTGCTGGAGAAAAAAGGAACATTCGGGCCTACACAATAGCTTAGTGGCTAAAATCCTCGCCTTGCAAAGGCTGGGATCCAATATGGGCACTTTTTTTTTGGGCCAGCTGGTCCACATCCCATCTGTGCTTGTGGCCTGAGATAATAGTATAAGATGGTCCACAGCCTGGGGAACATGCACCCATGTGGGGACCCAGAAGAAGCTCCTGGCTTTGGATCAACTCAGCTCCAGCTGAGGAAGCCACTTGGGGAATGAACCAGCAGACAGAATATCTTTGCCTTCTGTCTCTCCTTCTCTATGCATGCAGATCTGCCTTTCCAATAAAAATCAATGGTTTGGGACTGGTGCCATAGCCTAGCTGCTGAAGTCCTCACCTTGAACACGCTGGGATACCATATGGGCACCAGTTCTAATCCAAGCTGCCCCAGTTCTAATCCCAGCTGCCCCGCCTTCCATCAGGCTCCCTGTTTGTGGCCAGGGAAAGCAGGGAAAGCAGGACGACCCAAGGCTTTGGGACCTTGCACCCGCGTGGGAGACCCAGAAGAAGCTCCTGGCTCCTGACTTCAGACTGGTTTAGCTCCAGCCATTGCAGCCACTTGGGGAGTGAATCAACAACAGCAGGATCTTCCTCTCTGTCTCTCTTCCTCTCTGTATATCTAACTTTCCAATTAAAAAAATAGATCTTTACAAAATGAGCAGATCTTTAAAAAAAATCCTAGAATCTGTGCAAAGCATGCCCAAAATGACAGCCAAGTGTACTTTAAAAAGCTTTCAAACTTATACCATGGCAAAAAAAGTTTGAAACATTATGGGATATTAAATAATTCTCTCTGTGACTTAATTTTTTTTCACATAAAATGAGGCCAATAAGTATAACCATTTCTTACGTTGGTTTGAAAGCTAAATTTAATAATACATCTAAAGTACTTGCTATAGTATTTGGTTCAGGAAAAAAGAGAACACAAATATATCACCATCTGTTTGCACATGAATTCCATGTTGTGGAGCACTTTTCTTCTTTTTTTAACTGTTATACCTCAAGTTAAAAAGTTACCATACACATAGTAGATAGTTAAAAATTATTTTGGAATCGGTGATATCACTTTGTGGATGGGGTGAAAATAGTCTGCTTAGTTTCATGCATAATTTCACACACTTGCAGTCTCTCAGAATTGTGGCTTATTTACAAATATGTCTTTTTTTTACTAACTTACATCTCAGTCATAAAACATTAGACATGATTGTGTATTGTTTACTCTGATACAAAAAGTGTCTGGGATTAAATCAAATCCCCAGGGTTAACAGCTCTAAGAACATTGTGTCATTCAATAATTTATCTATTACTTTAACGGATCAGATATTCAATCCTGGAATACATCACATCAGAGAAGTAGATATAAGCCCTACTTCTACCTTAGTGAAATGTCCATTTTACATATTGATCAAGAAGTAAAAAGATAGTAATGGCATTACATGTTGTAATTACTAACTATAAAGGTAGAGACTGAAGTAACACAGTGGCAGAGCTATCAGAATGGCTTGGAACAATGAGCCAGATTGTCATGGATAAGGAGGATACAAATTAGTGACTGAAGGCAGAGAGCACTGTGAGTAATTGAAGAAACAAATATAACTTAAAAACTCAGGTGTGTGTGGGCCCGGCGCGGTGGCGCAAGTGGTTAAAGTTCCTCTCTTTGCACGCCCAGGATCCCATATGGGCGCCGGTTCTAATCCCGGCAGCCCCGCGTCCCTTCCAGCTCCCTGCCTGTGGCCTGGGAAAGCAGTCAAGGACGGCCCAAGGCTTTGGGACCATGCACCAGTGTGGGAGACCCGGAAGAGGCTCCTGGCTTCGGATCGGCATAGTATCGGCCGTTGTGCTCACTTGGGGAGTGAATCATCGGATAGAAGATCTTCCTCTCTGTCTCTCCTCTCTGTATATCTGCCTTTCCAATAAAAAAAATAATAAAAATAAATCTTTAAAAAAAAAACCCAGGTGTGTGTATGTTAGGATATTTTTTCAGTTGAACGCCTAATCACCTGTACCTCTATATTAGTTCATCCTGTCCATTTCTATACTGGATGCAGTTGTGCACAGATGGAGTGGGTCAGAAGTTTGTCTAAAGGCTCTTCCTAAAGTTTGAATCCACAACTCCAAGGCTCACTGTCTTACATCCCTAGATCTTGCCTCTGAAACAAGTTCGTCTTTAGCTCAACAGCTGCTTTCCACAAACAGAAATGGGGATAATTCAAGTGTATAGGATGGGAATACTTCATTGCTAAATGGCAGTGTTTAATAAATAAAGTTTCAATTAAAATCTACTGAGGGTGAATTCTGCTCTTCAAATGCCTAGAAATATTTGCCTAAGTGTTTTGAAGCCTAGCCCCTCAGTTCTGATGCTAATGAATCATGGCAAGAATAATCCTATTCTATGACCCACAACTCCGACATAGGTCACTTAAAAAACACAGCCAATGCATGACATACTTTTTATATACGGTATTTGACGATAGGGTAGCTTTGTCTGTGTACTGAATGTATAATGATTTTTGAAAAATTTTATTTACACAATCAGTCTTACTGTGTTTATTGTACCAGGGAAATAATTTCACAACAGTACAAATGTCTCTGTAGGGATGGGTTGTAAGTTGTGTCAGAGTGCCTGATACTGAGGCCCTCCTGTAACTCCAACCCAGCTTCTGGTAAAGGCATCTGGGAGGCAACAGGTGAACTTGAGCAGCAGCCCGAGAAGGTGAGTCCATGCCATGCACATCAGAGATCTCGTTCCTGGCTTTAACCTGATCCTTTCTGGGCCTCTGTGAGAAGTTGACAGTGAATCCATAAGTGAAAAATGTCTGAGTATTTATTTCTCTTAGCATTTCAAATAGAAATGAGTAATGGACACTGGAAAAGGTGATGGCTGTGCAGACATAACAGGGAAAAATTTGATGAAGAGAGACCTGTGACAAAATGGAAGGCACAAATTTTTCAATATAGAAATATGAAACATGAAGCTCAGTTACAAAAATATCATATTAATGAATTTCAGTGTGTTTTGGCACCACTTTTCATCTTTGATAAATAATGGTAGGCTATAGTGTGGAATGCCATTATTCAGGTGATGTTATGTTTTAGAATATTCAAATGCTTAAGTTGAAGATTCTGTAAATAAAAATTAAATCTCATATTAGAATGGGGCCAAGAGTGCAAATCAGGTCAAATCATAACAGTGGAACACAGAGCATGATGGGAAACAAAGTTTGTTTTACTTGAATCTTGCAATAACTTCTTTGGTGAAAGAATACAGTGTAGATCAAGCTCTTAATATGAACTGTGTTCCGGGGGAATGGTTTATAACAGCACAGTGACTCCCCAATTTTTTCTAACATGAATGTAAACTTTTGGTAGCTAAAGAAAACATGTTTAAGATGGTAAATCCATTCCGATGGCCAGAGGGTGATAATACATTGAAAGTAGCCAAAGATCCTGTGAATTTGCTTGACTACAAATTTGGTTAGTGCTTTATGATCACAGGTGCTGTCCTTGGCTCCTGTTCCAAAGTACTGAACTTCCATAAAATTCAAATGGAAACTACCAACACCATTAAAGAGCCTTTGACACAATTTAACTATCTTTATATAACTTTACCTTTGCTTTTGGATTAGAAACGTTTTTTTCACATCTAGTGTTAAAATTATAAAGATTTTCCTATTCTTGTTTATATTTGGGAACTTAGACATCCCAAGATTAATTTTGAATAATCAATTTTCTTTATTATAGCAGAATTTTATCTGACAGTATTGTGCCCTTTTCACATATAGATGATATGGCACAACCTAAATCTTGCTTGCCTTGCCAAAGATCACACTGAAAATTAGTTTTGGAGTTTGGACTGGGGAATGAGTTATCAAGACTTTATTCCACAACAAACCACATTCATCCTTTCATAATAGAATTAAACAGAGTAGAGAAACTTTTATCTGGGATGAAAAACAAAGATAAAAAGGAAAGATGCTATAATTATTTATGTACCGCTGGTTTCTCAACATTTGCTATATGTGTCCCAAGACATTAAAAAATAAACAATTCTTCGGGGGAGGGCAGATTGAAAGGATAATGTTATGATTTTTGTATAAATCATCCATTTATGGAGCTATATTAGCAGAAATTAGGTATGTCTCTGGTTCTAAAATTCATAAATCATCAGAGAAGAAACACCTAAGGAATCTCATTCAGATGATGATAATGAGTTAACAAAATATATGAAAATAGTTTTACACAATATTTTCTTGATCTGAGTTTACCACGTCTTCTGCTGAAACATTGAGCATTAATAGGAGGCATGGAAGACAAAGAGAATAAATAAGAGGAAGTTTCTTCTTATCATCAGGAGTAGCTAGTTACACACAGTTCTGCCAGAAGCAACTATAACCTAGAGTTTCATGGTGTTATATACACTTCTAAGATAGCCTCTCAGATACCTATCTTCCATCATTTAAATCCTTAAACAGAGTTGTGGATATAATGGTAAGTGCAAAAATATAACCTCCTTAGTAAGTTACAATATTTGTGAAAGTAAGCAGGTCTTGCAAATATAATTAAGGTCCCTAACCCATTGCCTTTGAGATAATTAAAAGGAATATTTCCTGAGTGGGTCTGACTTACTCAGGTGAGTCCTTTAACAGAGGGCCTCTGGTTTTCCATGTGTGAACAAACAGGACGCAGCAAAGATGCGCACACACCTTGAGGTAACAAGTGGCTCTAGTTTCTACAATGGCGAAGGAATGAATTCTGCCTACAACCTAAATGAGCTAAGATGCTGGACAACAAGCTCAAATGGGAAAGTAGCACCTGGATTTCGTGAGATTGGAACAGAATGCCCAGTTAAAAAACTGCAAGACCCTGGACCCATGGAAATTGTGACCTAAGAAATGTCTGTTATTTCAAGCCAGTAACTTTGTAGTAAATTGTTACATGGCAATAGGAAACTAATACAGTTATTTAGAAGGCAACAGGAGAGAGCAATTGCTTGGAGTTTTTATTATCTCCATAACTTTCCTAGAAATTACTGACATTGTTAAGCATTGTGCATTTCTATCTATCTGGGAAAGATTATGCTATTTCCTTTCATTTTCCTTCTAAATTTAACATTTTTGTCATAAAGCACAGAAAGTAAATTTTATGCCAACATTTTTCTGAAGCTCTCCATCTGTACTTAAAACTAGTGAAATTATTCTTGGAAAACCAGAGTGGTCGTGTTTCTAATTTTAAGTGTTTGCCATTTTTCTTAACCTTTACTTTTTAAATTTGACTGCTTCCAACATGCTATGATGGTCATGCACAGAACTCACTTAAAATGATCCTCAGGCCCGATCATTACTGTCAACCTAAACTGGCCTTCTTCCTGGACTTTCTGGGAGCAATCATTCTACAATATTGGTAGTCCACTACTTCGTACTGCCTCATATCTTTTTTACCCTTGTTGATCACCCCCCCCCACCCAAATGTAATGTTCCTTAACTCACTTAGTCTTTATTTTGATTCCTTTATCTTTCCCAAACCTCTACGTTTTTTTGCTGTCAAAACTTACCATCATGTTTTCATGGATGTTAATTGAAACCTGGCAGTTTTCCAAGGGTGGTTTCTGTTTTTTTTTTAAAAAAAAGGAGATGCAGAACTAAGAGGTTATGGGAGTATGAAACCTCCTACACAGCACCAGGAGGGGGATTTTCAGGAAAGATCCAAAATGATGGAAGTGGTGTATTTTAAGCACAAAAATTTGAGTGGAAAGATAAATAGAACCCGGTAATCATCACAGGCTGGAATCCCAATCCTGTCCAGCTTGCTTACAACAAAAAGGCCGTCATAATGGTGTGTCCTACCTAGCAAGGTATGTTTGAGTCCATGCTGACCAAGCTTTCCTTGTTGTTCTGTTTGTCTATTCTAATGTGTGTGTGTGTGTGTGTGTGTGTGTGTGTGTTTGGAGGGGGGCTCTGGAGCAACCCTGACGGTCATTGCAGAGAGTGTGGAGACCCAACGTTGGAACTAAGTAAGGACAAGAGAAAGCTTCTTTCCTTAGTCTCGAAGGAAGTTAACTGTTCTTTTGATTCCGTGTTGTTCCGACGTCCTTGCATCCCCCGAGGAAGATTTCAGGCTTCTTTCATCCCGTGTAGTAGATTCAGGTTGGGATGGATGCCCTCTGAGTTCGCAGGCTCCATGGCATTCCAGTTCCCCGTGGTGTCTTTGGCAGTTGGGATGCAGTCCTTGGTGACCGTAATGATAGTCCTTGGTGGGGTTTATGGAGTCTCCAGGTGTGGGATACAGGCCTCTTCCTGTCCTACTGCTCCACTCTGGGGTCCATCCCTGCTTTGTGCATATGTCCACCTGTTAGTAGGTTGTCAGGATTGCTCTTGTTTCCCCCTGTATGTCTTTGTAGTTTAACTGTTGCCTAATGTTGTTTTGAATCTATTACCAATAAGTTACCTTTCATTTTCCTGGTAGGTTACAATGTAACCTTCCTCACACTTTCTAAGCTATGGAAGATTTCTTTGGTCTCTGCCCCATTCTTGATGAGCACAAGGTTTTGAAAGTGTAAAGGTTTTAAAATTGGTCAAAACACAGGGGTTGGGACAGTACTATTCACAGGTTTATCTGAGGAAGATTCACTGTCCTTGAGCATCTTTAGGATTAATTCACATCCCCGAAACATTGTAGATTCTGCTAGAAGCTATCTAACCATCATATCTAATAACAAAAATCCCGGTGTTCCCTGGCCAGGCGGCCAGCAGGCGAAGCCTAGTGCCTAATGGCGCGCTGGCCTGCCCTGTGGCAGCACTCTGCATGGATGCAGCTGCGGCTTGTGTGTGGTGGGCATGGGGCAGCCATCCTGTCCAGCGTCCTCAGCAGCCGGGCCCGCGAAGGTTTAGCTCGCCAGACTCCCAGTCTGCCCTCTTTTTTATTTGTATTAATATACAGAGAACATATACTGTACATTCAATATGTCCAACGACACAAAGATGAATACACTTTGCTCACTTCCCTGCACTCCCATAACTCTCTCTCATTTCCCAACGTTCACTAGTATTTGCACAGACATAAGTATAATGCACTTCATATTCAAGTTTCTCTAAATGATATAAAATGTAACAACCTCCCAACTGAATAGTGATCAGCTGTTTTCACCATCAAAAACTGGGTCAAGACTGTAGAGACAAAGTCGTATACCTTGCATTTTCTAGTCTGTCAGCAAAATGATGACATTGAGCTTCAATGACTTAGTAACAAATGACTCTGAGCCATGCTATATATACATGCCAGTGACTGTGATGTCATTTAGATTATGTATGCCTTTCAATTTTCAGCAGCTTCCTTTGGCTACATTCCACAAGCTGAATTATCAAGAATGTTGACTAGCTCCTTATATTAATAGCACATTTATTTCTCTCTTGTCCTCTAGATTACATTTAGAGTTCTTCAGATTGAACTAGCTATAAATTTAAGACAAAAAAGACATTTGGAAGCTGTTATGACTTAGAATTCAATTAAGAAACAAATAGTTTAATAAAAGTATATCAAAATGTTTCTCGTTTATCATTAAATGTAATTTTCTCTTTTTTAACAGTTTGTTATTATTATTATGATTTTATATTACAATTCCATAGGTTCCTGGCATTTCCCTTATCCCCTCCTCAATTCCTCCCCTTCCCACCTAGTTCCTCTATATCATTACTAAAATATAGTTCTTCATACACAGTCATATGTCCATCATTGCGGGCACAGACAATGGCAGAGAGTCCAGCATCATATTGTCAAGATATAGTGAACAATTTCAATGTAAGTCCCTTTGTCTGGAAGTAGAGATGCATACTACATTGTATCCTCACATCTGGATGTTAGTCTCCCTTTCACAGCTATTTTACATCCCCTCAAATGAAAAGTCACAGTACAAAATCAACAATAGAAAGATAAATAGAAATTTACAATGTCATGAAGTGAAATGACATGTTACTAAATATGACAGTCTCCATTACACAGCTACTATACATCCCCCTAAATGAAAAGCCATAAAACAGAATCAACATTTTCTTCAAGAAGGTTCTTGATTTTCATTTTTTCAGCTACATGTTAGTCATTTAGTAGCATGTTATTTAACTTCATGGTGTTGTTAATAAATGTAATTTAATTTGCCCTGAGTCCAAATCTTAAACTGTTTCTTCTTTTTCAAATAAATCTCTGACCATGGATTTCACAATCTGGTAATCTTAAGAAAACACACAATTTCTATCAAAAGTGTATAAGACTCTGAACTAAAAGTAAATTACCTACATTTTCTGCTCCTTTAATATAAAATATAGTATGATATGGTGTTGATGGTGACTGCATAAAGGATCAGGGGGTGTGATACCGTGAGAGGGTGAGCCCGAGGGGCTGGGAGGCCATGTCGCTCCCACTGGGAGGCTCTGGGCCGGCAGCTTTCCGCCAGCCGTGGGTAAAATACCAAGGCTGCCATGCCGGGCAGCCTAGGATCTGGCGTCGGGGTTGTTTGTGTCATGACCATGACACGCGTGGCCGTTTCCAGGACATTCAGAGGCGCAGGCGGCCTTGGCCCTGAGTGGGTTCTTGGCACCTGCCTTGGCAGGGAGCTCTGCTAGCACCTGACCCCTTCTCTTCCCAAACCCCACACCAGCAGCGACCCTGAGCCGACTCCCAGAGCTCCCCGCAATGATGGCCTCCATGGCCTCGATGGCCTCACCCTGGCCCATCAAGGGGATCCTAAGAACAAGACCTCCACGACTTCCTCTCGGGTGGCCTCGGACAAGCAGCCCCATTGACGGGGAGTGCTGGGATCCGTGCAGTGGATGTGGTGGACACTAAGGTGTGAAGAGAATTGATCCATTGCCAGCAGGGCTGCAAGGAATTTCCCACTGCATGGCAGGGCCCGGCGGATGTCTCTAAAGCCACGTGAATGCAGCTCCACCTCCCTTTTCACAGACACACTGGACAGCCCCACTGAGATTTCTATCATCTATTTAGCCATTGGCTGCCACTGCGGAGTTGGTGTTTACTACCAATGCGAGCTTGGAAGTTCATGTTGCTGATACCATTTTAGCAAAAGGGTCTTTTATTATTGCTGTCTTGGCCACCCCATTGACCATATGCTAATCAAGGGTGTTAAGTCCCCCACTGATCACATGTTAATCAAGGGTATAACAGGAACTTATGCTTAGGGTTCTCCTCCCCCATTGACCATATGCCAATCAAGAGTTAACACCCCTGGTGTAGTGGGAATCTATTCCCTCTTTTCTTGATCTTTAACTCCCTTCTTCTGTGATGCATTATCTTCCTCAACTGATTCAAGACTAAGTTGTAGAATGAGGATTGTAATAGGAATGTATTACTGATGGGTATGTGCCATCTATTGAGAACTTCTTGATCACAGGATTAGGACTGTGGATATCCTGCCTCAAGGCGAAAATATCCTTAGGAATGCCTGCTTGATCAGGTGCAAAAAGTCTATGCCAGCCTTTGTGATGGCTTCTGTATAAATAAAGCGGACAGCTTTATCGCATGGTCCATTATGATCCTGGAACTGTAGTGGTCCGTTTTGTTCCCCTTTGCGCCTTATCCATGCACGCTTCTCGAGTTCCGAACTCAGCTGGAGCTGAACTTCAGCAGGGGAGCTGAGTACGAAATTGCAGAAGTGGGATGGAATGAACATCTTGGCGACTTATCATCCAGCAGACAAAGACTATGGTCTAATGAAGACAGATGAGCCAAGCACCCAGCACCATAATATGATAGGTGATGATGAGGACATACACAGCAACACAGAAACCACTGAAGCCGTAACTTCAGACACCTTGGCTAAGAAGTTGACTGCTGCTATCGGCTCAGAGCCGAAATACCAGACTCAGGAACAGGAAGGCAGCAGTGGAGAGGAGGACAATGACCTCCGAAGAACGAGAAACAAAAAACGTCAATTTGAAATGAAAAGGAAGCTTCACTAGAACTAAGGACTGAATATTAAACTAGCTAGATAATTGATTTCAAAAGACCTACATGATGATGATGAGGACAGATGAAGAAATGTTGGATACTGCAGTTGGAGAAAACATGAATACTGAAGAATCAAATCAAAGATTTCCTCCAAGTGACCAAACAAGAAAACAAATCCCGAAGTTCATAGAAGAAAGTTCTTCAGCCTTGCAGTTGTTTGTCCAATACAAACCTTGTTACTGTGATGCACTGCTTCTCGTTCTCCGTAATCTGTGACTTGAGTACCATAATACATCCCGGTTCCTATAGATTTCTAAGAATTAAGTAACTTAGAAACTGAAAAGAAAAGAAAAGAAAAGAAAAGAAAAGAAAAGAAAAGAAAAGAAAAGAAAAGAAAAGAAAAGAAAAGAAAAGAAAAGAAAAGAAACGAAACGAAACAAACAAAAAAGGATGGGAAAGGGAGCTGGCCACTTGTGCTGGGGGCTAGCAGAGTGGAGCTGGCCTGGGACATCATGCGTGTGTTTGGGTCCCAGGCAGGAGGGTGAGATGATGTGTTAGGGCCCCAGGCTTGCATGCTGGCATACTGTGCTGGTTGACTGAACTTGGGGACTCATTAATGCACTTGTATCCCACGTAGGTGGAGGGGTAGAGTCTCATACTAGCACGTGGGCCAGAGAACTAGATTTCAGGTCCTGTGATCACTACCATAAATCTGATTTCCTCACCTGAATTTATGTCTTTGTAGCCTATGACACACTCTAGAGAAATTACAGAAATTATGGATTTGCTCACCTATTTTTAAAAATCCATTTTTTGTTTGTTTGAAAGTCACAGAGAGAAGGCTAAGAGGGAAAGAGTTAGTGATGTTTCATCTACTGGTTCATTCCACAGGATGGCTGCAATGGCCAGGCCTAAGTAGAACAAAGCCAGGAACCAGGAGGTTCATCTAAGTCTCCCATGTGCGTAGCACTTGGACTGTCTTCTAGTGCTTTTTCCCGGCCATTAGCAGAGAAGTGGATTAGAAATGGAACACCTTGCACTTGAACTGGTACTATGGGATGCTGGCATCACAGGCCATGACTTTCATTACATTCTGTACCATAATCCCAGCTCATACTTACTTATTTTTAGTAACTAGTGAATATTATAATATCAAAATAGCCATGGATGGAAAGAAATGTCAAGATATTACATCTGGTGATCAGATCTATTTCATTACATATATATATGTATATATAATATCTGTTATATAACAGATTCATGCAATTCACAATGCAGATTTAGGAGCACAATTCTAAGATCTTGTTTTAAAATAATAAACTGAATAAAGAGCCATACCATCTCTAAGCTATGCTATCTTCATAGCTCTAACAAACACACCTCAAAATTATAATTTTTGCAGCAACATTGATTTGTAATAAAAGCTCTATGAAGACTAAGAACTCAATAAAAAATTTTAAGATTGTCAGATCAAATAAATAGACTTTAATAAATAGGCATTTTCTTCCTTTTCTCAATTTACTATTACTTCCTTTTCCATGATGTTGATTACTCTATTTGCACATTCAGTAATTGCTTTGCATCTTTAGAATATGTAACTTTTATGCTTAGAGTTATCTATTTAAACTTGACTATGAACAATTTTTAAGACTTATTTTTACATGAAAGACAGATTTTATATAGAGAGAAAAGATACAGAGAGATCTTCCTTCTGTTGGTTCACTTTCCAAATGGCTGCAATGACCTCAGCTGAGCTGATCTGAAGCTGAGAACCAGCAGTTTTTCCCAGTCCCCCATGTGGGTGCAAAGGCCCAGGGATTTGAGCCATCTGTCACTGTTTTCCCAGGGCATAAGCAGGGAGCTGCATCAGAAGTGGGACATCTGAAACACAAGCTGGCACCAATATGGAAAACCAGTGCTAACAGTGGAGAATTGGCATGCTACACCACCATGCTGGCCCCTATCAGCAACAAGATTTTAGTGAAAACATACAAAGTCATGAAAGTATTACTTCTTCCACAACCACTGATAATCCTGGCCCAGTACTTCTGTGGCCGTAAACTTAACATGGAATCTGTGCCACATCACTTTGCTGATTATAATCTTTGCTTATATATTTATTTATTTATTTATTAAAATCAGCATTTCTTGAGCTCTTGCTCCTCACTGGACCTTGTAGAGGGCCGAGGAAAGGAGAAATTCACCATCTACCAGTAAATTGCTGTGAACTCTAAAATAAATGTTCTGCCATATAATTGCCATGTGAATGTTAGATAGGGGAACTTAAGACAAGGCTGCACATTTCCTTTATGATAAAGTACAATTTGCTGAGCCTCTGATGATGTGGCCTCTCTCTGCCTTTACAGTTTCGTTGCCACACATGTTCTCCAGCAATACCAGAAATCTGCTCTTATCCCTTTGCCTTTCTCAGCATTTTAGCCCTCTTTCTTAGGATATTCTACCTTTCCTATCTGCCAGGAAATACCTGCACTAACTTGAATGCTGCAGCCTGTCAGTGATTGTTGCCCACACAGTGCCTTCTTGACTTTCCTGATTCCCTACTTTGCATCCTATCCTGTCTTCTACTGCATCTACAGCATCATTTATGGTGTTGTCTGCTGACAATACTGACTGCCTCACTAAGTTGAGTTGCATAGCATTAGAAATGGAGAGCACTCATTTTTTGGACGCCCAGGATTTATCACATGTGAAGTGAGTTGATTTTAATGTAAATAGTTTTCTTACGATTAACACTGTCCTGTCAATGATCTCATCAATGACTTTTTGAGGCAGAATGGGCAGGATTCCTTCCAACTTTCCGTTTTACAGATAAGAATCTGCTTGATGTTTAGTGTTATTTAACTGATTTCCTTAAGTCTACACAAACAGTAAGTGGACAAATGTCTTCTTACTGCCACAGCCTCCCAATGTCTCTCATATAACGAAGCATGGTTCTTCAATGCCACCATTTCTTTTCACAGCAGACTACTCATTCCTGTGACAAAATGATAGGACAAATAAGCAGCTAATCAGTCCAAATTTATTTCTCCATGACAGAGAACTATTTCCTAAGAAACCAAACCTCGACAGTTTTCTCAAAAATCAAAAAGAAAAAATAGATGGCATATTTAGTTACAAGAATCTATTCAGGAAGGAAGTTGAAATTATTTGTTAAGGAATAAAAAAAGACCCTTTTATTTTCCACATAAAAAAAGAATGCCTATCACACGGTATTTAAACTAGGATATAATCATTTGTGAAATCCTATTAAATGAAAACACATTTTAAGTATAAAAGAATAATAAATTTTAAGCGTGTTCTAACTCAAAAGAACTGTTTTATAAGTAAATGATTAATTTAATCATAAGTTAAAATTAAATTTGCCTTTTTCTTTATTTTCTTTTAAAAAAATATCCATGCTAGAGTAATGAATGTGGCCTGTATCCATATAACACAGGAGTGCAAAAGGAAAATGTAAAATGTAATCAATTAAGCAGATTCTGTTTGTTCCTCTAACATCCACCTCCGCCAAACACACAATGCACAGTCCACACAAAGGATTTTTACATGAAATGCTAAACAGAAACTGCTCTTGACATATTTGATTGATCTGTGTGTAATACAAGGCAGTTTTGCAGAAGAATAAAGTGTTGCATGACTTATAGAGAAACACTGCTTTTAAAGTGCAGCTTGTATAAAGAGACTGCCCTTGTAGGATTTAATGCTCATAGTTCACACAAGTTTGCTCGAATGCAGCTAATTTGTTCTTTTAACTGATTTGTTTTTATTACACATCTAGAAATGTATAGTATATGGGTGTTCATGGGACAGGTTTGAATTGCTTAAAATAAAAATTAAAAGTTGATTATGAGAGAACTCTATTTTATCCTCTATTTGCTAACAGAACTGACCTAATCAATGTAGAACTGTTTCCTGTTGAGCTTAGAAGGAAGGATATCAGCCAAATTATATCTTTATGATTCTTACCAATCTTCATCAGCATAGGCTTTTTCAGAGCACTCCAACTCGTACACAAGTCCTTCGTGTGCCTAATGGTCCCACTACATAATTAGGCTTCAGATGCTACCAGTATCTTGTAAGCTGCGAAATAGGTTTTCCTACATCCTATAGATGGTAACTCAAATGAAAGTTAAGAATTCCATTCACTTAATCATGAATCATGCTAAAGCATGGACAAATATTGAATGAATCTAGCTTAATATTTCTGATATTCATGACATTTCCAATTCACGGGGCAACAAACAAGAGACAATATGAAATTTGTATCATATGTACACAAAGTTTGTAACATGTATCATTGTTCTATAACGAAGAGTCTTAGTGAAACAAGAGGTGAAATAGTTAATTTTAGAATTACATCTTCTCTGGGACAGTGGCTGAGTATCTGACATCTAAAATTACATATAGTTGGTTATGGAGACAGTAATAATAAAGCCCCTGTTATGTTTGTCATTCAATTAGACATAGCTGACTATATATTCACTAATGCACATATTATTAGCAAATTTCCACCTTATATACTGTTGAAGGCAACTTGTTCTGAGCTGCTTCAGCAGTGTGTTCAGAGATGCTATAAGTTAAATTATAATTCCACATATGTCATGCCTGTCAATCTTTCTTCTGGCAAAATATTTGACCTATATTGCTGTGCTTTCTTTTTTTTTTTATTATTATTACATTGTATTATGTGACACAGTTGTAGGTACTGGGATTCGCCCCATGCTGTGCTTTCAAAAAGTAATAATTGTTAACATAGTAAGTGTCAGCAGTGCTCTTGTTTTCCAGTAATTCAAGCAATCACTCCTGTTTATAAATTTTGTTTGCAAAATATGACTCATGGGACAACATTGTGGTGAAGCAAATTAAGCTACTACTCACGGTGCCCCCATCCTGCGGCTAAGAATCACTTCAACTCCTGGTTGTACCACATCTGATCCAGCTCTCTGCTAATACACCCAAGAAAGCAACAGAAGAAGGCCCACGTGCTTAGCCCAAGTGCTTGAGTCCCTGCTACCCATGTGGTGGGATACCTGGCTGGCATTTCCATCTCCTAACTTCAGTTTGACCCAGTCCTGGTAGATGACTCAAATTTGGATAGTCAAAGAGATCATGGAAGATATTTCTCTCTGTCTTCCTCCATTCTCTGCCTTTCAAATAAATAATGTAAACAAATTACACACACTCTATATGAAGTAAAATCATAAGATATAATTAAAAAACAGCTCTCTTTATAGATTTAGCCTGAATTTCATGCTAGTGGAACATAGAATATGGCTTCCCATATCAGAAGATAAATGTTTTAGTCAAGCTAATAGGTCTGTACCGCAAACTAACAATACTAGAATTATTCATTATTTTAGCAATAAATGGTGCACAATCTAAGTATCATATAAAGTATAATATGGTATACCTCCCAGTGTATTATTAATAATAACCTCTTTTCTGCCTCCAAATATCCTTGTTTAGTTAACAGATGAGAATATCTTCAATCCTGCTCCTCTCGATGCTCACAACTTTGAAACAAGACTGTCAAGGTCTAACAAATGGAGACTCGTGATCAAATCAATGACGATTAGAGTGAAGAAAAGTGAAGGAGGCTAATTAGGAGAAGTTCTAAGTAGGGAAAGCAACATACAGCTGAAAATGGAAGACAAACATCAACGTTCTTCACTTTATGTGATGCAGTTTCCAACATTGTGAGTTGTTATCCTCTATGCCTTCAATAATCTTAATATCATTGTACCTGAGATAACTCCCGTGGGCTCTCATGGCTATCCTTGATTTTCATGCTGCTCTACATGTTGAGAACTATTGATTTTGGTAAGTGCGTCCAGGTTCTGAAGTTTCGGAATTTTAATTATCTCCCCAAAACAAATTCCCCAGATTGATTAATGTGTCATTGTTGGTTTAAGATGCTTATGATGCGTCAATCCCTTCCTTCCATGTGTCTCGGCATATGGAAAGAAACATCTGGGACCTCCAGCTCAGCCAGTGACTCCGGGTCCTCAGTATATCTGAAATGGTTTTGCGAAGATCTAGTTCACAAAGACTTGGTAGCTGCTTCAAGTTTTTCACACACAGGTTCTGACGGAGGAACAGTCTTCACCTTCTTCAACACTTTATATAGATTCCCAACAAGATAGAGGCCGCATAGGCAGCCTCTGCAGCTCTGTCCAGGTGGATGGATTCCACGTCCATAGTCAGCTCCTGTTTCTCATCCAGGATGTCCTAGCCCTGCTCCTCTCAGTCATTCAGGCTCAGGTTGCTGAGATCCACATGCTGCTGCTGTGCCTCTTCCCTTCCTCACCATCTGAGATGCGTCAGATTCCAGTTACCTGTGGACCTCTACCATCTGTTGCAATTGTTGCTTCCTGTTGCTCTTTCTTTTTTTTTTCCAAAGAATAGTCAATACTTTTAATTTCTCATCAGATGTTAATGTACTTTTGTTTATTGGCCTCATTTCTTTATATATATATATTTTTTTTTCAGATGCAACATCAGCTGTGTCTTCCTATCCGATTTAAGATATGCAAGGCATTTTTAGATGTGGCAGTGTTTATTGGCCACTTGTGATGTCATTTGTTGTGATGTAGATATTCAGTTTTCTTGAATATTTTAGAACTGAATTTGGAGTCTGTATAATATTAATTTTGAAAAGTTTATACTCTATAAAAGCCTTTTGACAGTTTCCTCTTACATTCTGGGCCTTACTGTCTCAGTTTCCTTATGGCATTCCCTTGTCTCTAAGACTTCTTCATTTTGACATATAATGTACCTGAATTTGATTGTTGTGTATGCTTATAGAGTCAAGTAAATGCTTAGTTTTAGTTTTACATGGCTTTCTCAGTTAACATACAGTCCTCTCCCCTTCACTTTGAGTCCACAACTCTGTAGGTCTTCTGCACTCTAATTTCTTCGCAGAAGGCAGTGGACCCTTGCTCACTCCATAGGACCATGTGCTCTTAAGTACTGCCATGCATTTTAGTAAAGTGTTATTTATTTGAGAGATTGTGTGTGTGTGTGTGTGTGTGTGTGTGTGTGTGTGTGTGTGTGTATTTCGCTCTGTGTGTGTGAGAGAGAGAGAGACAGAAAAAGAAAAAGAGGGAGAGAGAGAGAAAGAGAGAGAGCCACCATCCACTGGTGTATGAGAGAGAGAGCTCTCCCATCCACTGGTGTATTTCCTCAGTGCTTGCAATGGCTTTTATTAGGCCAGATTGAATTTGGAAGCCAGGATCTCAGTCCCAATCTCCCATGTGGGTGACATGCAATCAACAAAACTTTCTCGAAGAGTCTGTATTTACAAGAAGCTCACATCCGGTGCAGAGGTGGGTATATAGCCCTGGTACCTGAACGTGAGATGCAGGCATTTTAACCTGTGTCTTAATTTTTTAAACTCTTGCCCTCATCTCATTTTATAAAGTTTGACCTCCACTAAAATAACTTTTCTCTTTGTTCATTAAGTTTATCTTAGTTATGTCAGTGTTTTTGCATTTTCATATATAATTTAGAATGAGCTTGTCAATTTCTACAAATATTCATAACCCATACCCACCAAACAATTCGTCATTTCCTTCTTTACCCAGCCCATGGCAACCACAATTCCAGTTTCTGTAGCTATAATATTCTAACTCAAAGTGCTTCATCTGGGCCTATAGCGATGGATCAACTAGCTATTCCTTAATTTCCAATGCCAGGACGACATATGGATGCCGGTTTTGTCCTGGCCTCTCCAGTTTGCATCCAGCTCCCTGCTTGTGGTCTGGGAAAGCAGTAGAGAATCCCAGTGCCTTGAGACTCTGCACCCATGTGGGAAACCTAGAGGACAGTCCTGGCTCCTGGCTTCAGATAGGCTTAATTATGGCCAATCCAATCAGTTCACTTGGGGAGTTAACCAGTGAATGAAAGATCTGTCTGTGTCTCCTTTCTCTAAATCTGCCTTTACAATAAAAATAAACAAATTTTTAAAAAAGTGCCTCATCTGAGTGAGATCATACAGTGTTTATCTTCTTGTGACAACCATTTTATTTGGAATATTATGAAGTTCATTCCATGACACAGTATATTGCAGATTTTCTCCTTTTTTGAATACAGTCTGACTTTAAACCCATACAGATAGAGGGAGACATAGAGACAAACAGGCATCTTTCAAATGACTGCAGCACTTGGCCAAATCAAAGTGAGGGATGCAGAGAGCAACTTTTCACATAGGTGGCAGGGATTGGAGTCATTGTGTCCTGACTATCCCAGAACACATTAGTAGGAAACTGAATTGAAATGAGAGGAGATGAGGCTCAGATTAGGCATTTTTATGTGAATGAAGGCAGCATTTTTTGGTAAATAAACTACTGTGTCAAAAACAAACTCCAGATTTCCCTTTTAAAGGCTAATTTTCTGTTACAGAGATATAAAACATTTATTAATCCACATTTGCAGTTTATGTGTTTTAACTGTTATAAATAATATTGCACGTAGGTGTGCAAGCATTTTTTTTTTTTTTTTTTTGCAACTCAAACACACTCTGTATTCTTGGAAAAGCCATAGCTATGTTTTCTATTTAATAGTGCTAAATTTTGTTCGTTAATATAAAATTGGAATATTTGTGTTCAATAGATATATGATGAGTGTATAAATTTCTCTTCATGTGAATTTCACACCCCCAGCAGTCTTGGTATCAAAGTTAGGCAGGTTGTATACAGTTAATTGGAGAGATTATTTTAATTGTTTTCATTTGTTTTTATTTTAATTGTTTTTTAGTTCCTTTCATTATTTTTTCATTTCATTTTTTAAAATTTTATTTTTTTCATTTTATTAAAAGGAAAACGATCTTTTTGAAGGTGGCAGCTATTTCTTCTTTAAATTTTTCATAAAAATTTGGAATAAGGTAACCTGGTCAGAGCATCTCTTCTGTGGAAATGCTTTGTATCATTAATGACTGCAACAATGGCCTCACTGTGCATGATTTGTGTGTTTATTGTAGTGACTTAAGAGGCTTTGTGTCTTCTTTGCCTGATCTTTGTTTAACCAGCTTTCTTTATTTTCATCACAGAGTCATCCATACTAACTTTCCTACATTGTTTGCTCAACATTTCATAGGAGTGGATTTGTAGATATATTTGCGTTTTGTCACACTTGTTATTCCTGCCTGCTATGTCTCTGTTTTGTTCTTTTCTTCCACCTAATGCATGTACTATCATTTCCCCTTCTTCTTCTCACTTACTCCTTTCATGCCTATCTGTCTTTTTCTCTTGTCTCAAATCTTTCTGAATTTTAAAACTGAAACATTTTCTTCCTATTATGGGCAATAAGAGAGTGAACCAGCAAATGGAAAATCTTGATGTGTGTCTCTGTGTTTTGCAAATACAAACAGGTAAAATATTAAAAGATGGGTATTGCCTCTATTGAATAATACACTTACATTTCAATTTTAAAATATGCTATAGATTTCATTTTAAAAAAGCAGGGTGACAATTGTAACAATCATTATATTAAATGATAGAACATGGGGTTGGTTTCCCACCACCACGTGGGACAAGTGGACTTAATTGCAAACTTTCAGCTCCATCTCATCGCAATCCTGGCCACTGAAAGAATTCAAGTCAATGGATGGGGATTTTTCTCTAACAATGAAATAATTGTTAAAAAATACATTTATTTGGTAATTATTATGGTGTTAAAATATCAAGTATTCTAACTCATGAATATTAGGTGTCTGATTTTATTTTCTTTTCAGTAAAGTTTTGCAGTCTTCAGAGATCAGTATTTATATTACTTTGATAATACATTACTTTAATAATACATTACTTTTGGAGTATATTATTTTTATATGCTTTTAAAATGCATTATTTTGTTAATTTTGATAATTCATGCTCAGTTTAAAAATCATAGTTGTTTTAGTTTCATTAATATTTTATCCTGACATATTGTTGAATTGGCTTATAAGCCTTAATGATTTAAAAAATATTTATTTTCATATATCAAATACCATCTTTTATTATAAACTTACTTTATGCTTTTCAATCTGTATATTTGTCTCATTTTTTGCATGATTTTCTTCACTGTTCCTCCAGTCAATAATATCCATATTTTTAACAGAAGACTTTGTTATGTAATGTTTCTTCAAAGCAGCTGTTAAAAAAGAGAGAAAATATAGGGAGATATTCTATATTATTAAACTTTTTTACATATAGAATCATTTCTAATTCTTCACATTCTCTGTTCTGGAACCCAGCTGCCATCTGTTAGAATCTTCTTACTCTCATTCTCTTTCCTCCTTTCCATATCTCTTTTATGTTGGTATTGTCAATTATATTTATCAGTTGTAGACTGAACTGAAAAAATTATAAAAAAAATGTGTTCTATAAAATTACCTCAAGAGAAGAAGAAAAGAGAAATGTGCAATTCTTTTATCTCATACATAATTTGCTTCTCAATTACTTTTTCTCGTATTCTTTCTTTCTTTCTTTTTTTTTTTTACAGCAAATTCCAATTACAGTCTTAGTCCCTTATTGTCTGTCAGAACTTTTGACAGTTTGGATGTGGTGAGCCTGCTAGCAGCACATTGTCCCAGGCTCTATCAGTCTGGGGATATTTTCTAATTTCCAAGATGGTTTTGCTGAGTATTATGGACAGTGATTGCTATTTTCTGGGACTTTGTATATTCCACCAATGTGCTTTCTATCTTCCAATCTTTTTGCTGAGAGGTAAGCTATTAGGCTCATTTGGATTTCCTTGCTGTTGTGATGATTTCTTTTTTATTTTTCTTGTTGATTTCAAGTTTTATTTTTGCCTTTATCTTTTATATATTCGTTGTGTCAGCGTGTAGAAGGCTTGTCTTGGCATTTGAGAATGTTATCGTAGCATGCCCATATACTGCGTGTCCTTAACAACACAAGCATCTTTCTCACAGTTTCAGAAGCTGTAAAATCTGAAATCAAGGTGTTAATACTCTTGGGGGTCTAGTGAGAACCTTTATTTTGGTCTGCTGATAATGGTCTTCTTGTGTTTCCAAATGACAGGTAGCAGACAGAGAAATCTGTATTTCTCCATTTTAAAAAATACAGATATGTTCATTTTTGTTTATTTGAGTTACAGAGTGACAGAGCATGAAAGAGAGTGAAGGACACACACACATGCAGAGAAAGAGAAAGAGCAAGAGAGAAAGAACGCCCCCATTCACTGGTTCATTTTCAAATGGTGACAAATGTCAGGACTAGTCCAGGATAAAGCTAGGAGCCTAGAACACAATCCAGGTCTCCTATGAGGGTGACCGGGGCTCATGCACTTGCACCATGTTCCACTGCAATTGCAGGCTGTTTTTAGGACGCTGAATGGAAAGAAGAACAGTTGGGATTGTAACTGGTGCTCCAATAAGGGATGTGAGGATCGCAGGCTATGTCTTAACACATTGTGCCGTAGTAATGCCAGTCCTATGTCTTAATAGATCGTGAATCCCATCATTGTAACATCATCCTTCCTCATGGTTTGAATTTGCTTTCCGTTGTCCCATTTACAGATACCCTGACAATGAGAATTCAACATAGGAATTTTGACAGCATATAAACACTCAGTTCATAAACTAAGATCCTTTTCTACCTGATGTTTGATATAATAATTCAGAAGCCGTGTGTGTATGTGTGTGTTTGAGAGAGAGCGAGAAGTACACACACATTCCTTCGCTTATGCTACATATATCAATTTAGTACATTTAATTTGTGTAAAAAATGTGTAAGAAATACATACATAAAATGCCAAAATATTGTGATTTAAGATATAAAAAAGTACTAACTATATATATTTTTAAAACCAGTAAAATATACTTTCTAAAAGTGAAAAACTTTCGATCTTTCAAAAATTTTATTAAAACATTTCATGATAAACAATAGGATTATAAGTATTATTTATATGACATGTTGGGGACAGAATTTATGTCAAAAATTTTTGAAGAACATTTTTGGCTCTTTTAAAAAAATAACAATGTATTTTACCTGAAGCTTACTTTATATTAGAGAGAGCATAGGATATTTGCATATAGTGGAGACTCCCAATGAAATATGTCTTGACAATAGAATGCTGGACTCTTTGCCATTTTTTCTACCTACAATATCATGATGCACTTGAATAGCAGAATGATGGACTTGTGTCTGTTGTTGAGGGACTAAGTTACTGTAACAATACAGGAGGAAATAGTGGGCAAGGGGAGGAGATGTAGAAGGGCATAAGGGGAAAACCCTGACCTATGGGCTGCATTATCACAAGTAGATATAATAAAGTCAGCAACACAAACGACAGGCAAACATTTAAAAGATATCTCAAAGCTGTAAATATTTGAATGCCAAATAAACACCTGAAGAGATTTTGAATGTCATTATTCCTAGGGAAAAGTCAAAATTAAAAAAAAAAAAGCTGCATGGGAGACAACTGCACACACAATGGAACCGTTGACAGTTGATCACATGCATTACTGAACAATATGTGAATGGATTATGACTCATGCACTGCTTGTGGATATAGTATATTACACACACATTGGGAAATTTTTATTTGTTTCTTCAAAACTGAAGCTATATCTATTAAATTTCCCACTACTCTTGGTAATAGATAAGGATATCAAGAATCTGGGAAAACCCTGTAGCTCCTTTGACAACTATTGGACTATTATTGTTTTTTTTTTAAGAATTATTTTATTTTTATTGGAAAGGCGGATATACAGAGAGGAGAGACAGAGAGGAAGATCTTCCATCCGATGATTCACTCCCCAAGTGAGCACAACGGCCCATGCTATGCCGATCAGAAGCCAGGAGCCTCTTCCGGGTCTCCCACGCGGGTGCAGGTTCCCAAAGCTTTGGGCCGTCCTTGACTGCTTTCCCAGGCCACAAGCAGGGAGCTAGATGGGAAGCGGGGCTGCCGGGATTAGAACCGCCGCCCATATGGGATCCTGGGCGTGCAAGGTGAGGACTGCGCCACTGCGCTGTGCCCAGGACTATTATTGTTAATTTTTGGTTTCTAATCTTAAGAAACCAGAATCTTCCATTTCCTGTCACTTTGAATACATGCTTCTTTGAATTTGTTCGCCATGCTATGAAAAAGCTCTACAATTTATGTGTAAGTGAACTCTGAATTTCAGTTTTCATGGAAAGTCTTACCTGTATCATCAATGTTAATTTTTTTAGTAGGTAAGCACAAAGGAATTTGGTTTCTCCAGTATTATTTTTAAAAATTTTGTTGACATTGTGAGCATTTTAGAGCTCCTGTTGTGTGATTAGTAGCAGCTTTTTATTTCTACATATCAAATTCAAGTAATACACAACCTAATGATGACAACAACAAAAGTATACATATATTATCAATTCTGCCTGATTGAGAAGCAGTCCTCTAGACCTACTTATGACACTCCCGCAGCATTACTTTCGTCTATTTATTAGATTAGTTCTCTGAAAACCCCCAAATTTAAAGTTTGCTCCCAAAATTTATGACTACCAGAAATCTCAGCATGTGCTCTTTAGAAATATGGTCTTCGTGGTGTAATAAATAAAAATGAGTCCATGCTAGATGACAAGGTATCCTAAATCCAAAGAATGAGTATCTTTAAAGGAGAGGACACATACAGAGAAAAAGGCTGTGTGAAGACAGAATCTAACATTGGAATGATAGTACAGAAAGGAAAAGAACACTCAAGCATTGTCTGGAGTTGACAGAAGGCACCAAGAGGCAAGGTGGGGTTCTTCCTTGGAGACCTAAGAGGTTAGCCTTTCATGTTTGTATCTTGATTTGGGATTTTCTGCCTTGCTTTAAGTCACAAATAACCTTGCTTTAAGTCACAAGTTCTGCTGATTTGTTGACAACCTGAAGAAATCAACATAAATGTGCTTACCCATTTTAGTAGCATAACCATGCCCCCAGACTAAATTTTCTCTACATTTTTCTCTTTTCCTACTGCTGATGACCTCTTAATTTTCTCCTACAGTTCATTGGTCCTGGGACATAATGCTTTTCACATTGTCAACCTCTGATACTGAAGCATATTTTGCAACCAGTAATGCATCATAATTAGTTGTCAAAACTTATTGTATTTGCTTCTATCTCACTGTTACACAAAATGATGAAGCTAGTGTCATCTTACAGATAGTGAACTATTACCTATTTTTATTTATGTTTTGTACTATCTATTTTCCTTTGGCAGATACTAGATGAAAACAAAGAGATGTTGTTTTTATTACTGTCTTCAACTTTTAGTCTAACGTGTGTCAGAGAATAGACAACGGCTATATTAATATACAGTATGTGTTCAGAAAATTTTCAATGAAATTGTCTTATGTATATCCACAGACATGGAGAAATAGTCACTTAAACATGCTTCATTTGGTAAAAGAATGCTTGTAAGATGGTTTTGACTTCTTTCTAATTTTTCTAAACCCATTTTGTCAAGTCTCATTAGCATCTAAATATGTCAATAATAACTTGTAATTATTTTATTCCTTGGAATTAAGCTGATTATGTTTCTTTTCAGGCTGAGTAAGTTAGGTACAGAGATCCTGGGACATTTGTCCAAAGTCAACTAGACAATAAATCATGGTGGCGGGGTGGGGGAGGATGGCTTCACAGGCTAACCCTCCTCCTGTGAAACCAGCATCCCATAGTGTGCTGGTTCATGTTCTGGCTATTCCACTTCCAACCCACCTCCCTGCTAATGGACTGGGAAAAACAGAAGAGGATGCCCCAAATCCTTGGGACCCTACATTCGTGTGGGGTCCTTGGGACCCTCCCATCCATGTGGGAGGCTAAAAAGAAGCTTTCAGCTCCTGGCCCACTCTGGCCATTGCAGTCATTCGGGGAGTGAGTTAGCAGATGCAGGAGGTCTCTCCCTCTGTCTCTCCCCACTCTCTCTGTAACTCTGATTGTCCAAGTTAAAATAATCTAAAAATTAAGAAAAGGAAAAAATTATTGGGTCTTCCAGGATTTCCTACTGCTCTTCTTCCCAGTCCAATATTCTGTTTTAGACCTGTGAATGCTATCCACTGTACACATGTTATAATTTAGTGTGTATAGAATTTCAGAAATCTTTACACATGTCCCTGGTTTGGGGGAAATTTTTAGAATAAAAAAAAATGAATCCAGAGGCATAGATTGCAGAGAATTATATATAGCAACACATTTTAAAATAGGATGAATGTATAAATTTGTGGTGACTAAGAAGTTAATGAAATACTGATATGGCTTTATACGTATGTAATATGTTATAAATACATCACAGGGATAAGTAGCATGGTAAAGCATCTTTATACATCCCTAATGAGAAATCTTTCACAAAAATTTACACATATTTTGAAGTTTAGGTGTATGACCTTGATACTGATAAATACATTGCTATTGAGAGCAATGGTAAATTGTTTTCAAATGTTATTTTAGCTTGATAATAAGATACATTAGATTTCCCTTGAATGCATTCAGTGAAAATGTTGGTAGCTATGAAAGAAGCCAGGATTTTAAACCAAAACTTATAATGACCATGCAAAATCAGCATTTCTTTTTGACTTTCTTATATGAACTTGAGCAATGTAGTATTTCTGGAAATAACTGCAATTCTGTTTGAAAGGCACAGTTATTCTCCAGGCCTATATGTACCTTTTTAGCTCTTCTGGGCTCTTCAGCTCTGTGTTGTTTCAAGGAACAATACATAAGACAATGTGAGTTTCTTTGATTATGGTATTTTATTTCAGATGTCAAAATCAGTGGATTGAGGGCTTGGCATTACGGCACAGGGAGTTCAGTTGTTACTTATGATATTGGTATCCCATATTGGATCACAAATTCTAGTCTATGCTTCTTCACCTCCAAGCCAGCTCTTAAATAGCCTGGAAAAGCAGCCTAAATCCTTGAGCCTCTACCACTAATGAGAGAGACCTGGGTGGAGTTCCTGGGTCCTTACTGTTACGGGCAACAAATATAAGATCTCTTTTAACTCTGTCTCTCTCCCTTTCTCTGATATTCTGACTTTCAAATAAGTAATTCAATTAAAACATAATAGGATTTTAACTGATTCTTCAATAAGAGATGGTGATGCAAAGAAAGAAAGAAAAAGCAAAATGAATAAGTACTACCCTTTAGCTGTCTTTTTTTTTTTTTAACAAGTTTTTACTTTCATTTTGAAGCCAGTCCAGTAGCCTCCAATTATTATCACATATTACACCTTACTCCTTCAAAATGCTCTGGTAAAATTGAATTAGCTATAATCTACTTCAATTTTATTTTCATCGATAGAACTTTAATTAGACCCTCTAAACAAATTTCTTATGTATTAAGTACTTTTTTTTCTTCTTCCTCATCTGAAGTTAGCACAGATCAGTGATTGGGGCCCAAAAAATTGATTCAGGCAAGATGGAGGTCAAATAATGGTAGCTTAATCAATTTCAACACTTGAGCCATCATTTCCCAGGTCATACGCAGGGACCTTGATCAGAAGTTGACCAACACGTCCATAAACCAGTGCCCATATGGAATATTGGCACTGTAGGCAGAGGATTACTATGAAAAACCAACATGCTGGCACCAAGGCAACTTCTATATTTTTGAGAGTTCTTAATACAAATGAAATATATAGGGGTCACTGAGTTGGCTCAAATGGCTAATCCTCTACCTCCAAGTGCCAGTGTCCTATTTAGAGCCAGTTCATGTCCAAGATGATTCACTTCCCATTCAGCTCTCCGCTTATGGCCTGGAAAAACTTTAGAGGAAACCCAAAAAGCTTGGGACTCTTCACCCACGTGGGAGATTTTGAAGAAACTACTGGCTCCTTAGCTTTAGACCAGCTCAGGTCTGACTGCTGTGGTCATTTTGGGAGTGAATCAACAGATGGAAGATCTTTATGTTTCTCTTCTCTTTGTAAATTTGCCTTTTGAATAAAAATAAATAAATCCTTTAAAAAGCAGAAAAATACAGCCAAAAACAGAGCTTTCAAAAATTTATAGAAGTAAATGTTAAGACTGGAAATATGTTTGGATACTGGAAGTTCGGATACTGACTGAACATGATATGCTGAGTTGTATCCTTCAAACAGACTGTGAGGAAAGCCAGTCCCCATGACATTAAGTTGTTAGTTCAGTGAGTGCTGGAAATATATCCTGATGTCCTGGAATGAGATCCAAACTTGAATCAGATGCTTATGTCCCTGGTTTTTTCAATTAATATGTCAGAATTGTTCATTTCTTTCCTCTATGATTTTTTGCTTCATCAGTTATTTCAGGTTAGAGTTGTTCTGGAAGAGTGATACTAGAGAGCTTGTTCCATTAAATTCCCTCAAAACACTGGGTTTAACCGTCACTTTAAGGCAAGGATACTTTTAGGGCAAACTGACAGATCAGCTGCAGAGTTCAGCCACCGTAATGGAGCAAATATTACAGGAATAGACGTATTGAAGTGAGAGTCAAAAAGTTGCTTTCACTGTACTTGTATGATGACTGCCACCCACCTGAACAGCAGAGCTCAGTGCCAGCAGAGATCCATTAACCTTTGATTTCTACCAGAGCATAGATGAGATGGACATGCATGTCTTCTGACTTTCCAGGCCTTG
Source organism: Ochotona curzoniae (assembly GCF_017591425.1). Classification (NCBI taxonomy): domain Eukaryota; kingdom Metazoa; phylum Chordata; class Mammalia; order Lagomorpha; family Ochotonidae; genus Ochotona; species Ochotona curzoniae. The sequence continues at coordinate 5,401,205 of NW_024467087.1, forward strand.
AAGATTCTTCCCCAAGAAACGTACTTCAATCTTACTTTATTTAGAACACTGAGGGTGTCAGCACAACTGAACTATTTGGAAGCATGTGGAAACATGGAAAAAGTATAAATATTCCTACTCGTCGATACATGAATTTAAGCAGGAACCCTAGCGATGAGGCATGTGGAACGTTTCACGTAAAAAGCAAACACCAACTACATAATATGCACCATGCACATTTTTTCAAAATCGCTTCCTAGTGCTTGTGCCAGTCACTGTCCATAAGTGGTGTCGTGTTCCCTCAGAAGACGTTACATGTGCTTTCCTGAAGAAGGTATCTGAAAACCTTGGCAGGAGGCACATGACTACAAGCAGCACGTGCAGGTCTATTAGACTGGAAAAGGCTGTACAACTGCATGTTTCAAGGCACTGTGCTATGGCCTAGTGTGGTAGCCTAGTGGCTAAAGTCCTCGCCTGGCATCGGGATCCTATATGGACACCTGTTCGAATCTTGGCGGCCATGCTTCCCATCAGGCTCCCTGCTTGTGGCCTGGGAAAGCAGTCGAGGACGGCCCAAGGACTTGGGGCCATGAATCCGTGTGGGAGACCGGAAAAAGGCTCCAGGCTCTTGGCTTAAGATTGCCTCAGCTCCAGCCGTTGTGGCTGCTTGTGGAGTAAATCAATAGATGGAAGATCTTCCTCTCTGTCTCACCTCATCTCTGTATATTTGACTTTCTACTAAAAATAAAATAAATCTTGTGTTTTTTGTTAAAGACACTGCTCTAGAAAAAGTCGGGATGGTTCTCTCTACTTTGATTCACAAAATGTACAATATTGCTTTTAAAAATATTGACAGAAATCATTCCCAATTACAGTGTTTTCCAGCACCATTCTCACTAGATGTAATGTAGAAATTTTAACTAAGATACATAGTAGCAAGTTATCAAAAGACATTGGAAATAGCAAGATTGATCCATTAAAAAAAAGGGGGGGGAGGAAACATTCCTGAAACACCACTTATTTTCTCAGTAGAAAATTTCAGCCCACAAGAGTGGTATGATTTATTAACAGTGATAAAAGAAAAAAGTCTTTGGAACAAGAATAATTTATCTAACAAACTGCCTTTCAAAAATGAAGGAGAATTGAGAAATTACCAGAAAAACAAAAGCAAAGGGAATTAATCATTAGAACTGCCTTACAAGAGATGTTAAAGGATGTTCTGCAAACTAAAATAAAGGGACAATAAATATCATCCTGAAGACAGAATAAAGCATAAGGATTACTAATAAGTGTGAATATTAAGTCAATTTCAGGTGACTCTTATGCTGGCAGCAATATATGAATCACTTTTATCTCTTGCATAAAAACTAAAAAGGAAAAAAGTTAACTATGGATCGATTTTTAACTAACATACATATGCTAATAAAATGTCAATAACAAGCTATTGACAGAGTAGTAGTGAAAGTGTATGCAGCTTATATGCTCTTGAAGCAAAATTACTGTCAGCTTGAACTAAACTGTTACGTTATAAGAAATTTCATGTACGTGCATTATTTTCATTACTACAGCAAGGAATTGAGAGGAGATGCTTATCTAGAAGTAGGTCTACCATGGATTATTATAAGGAGCATATTCAATCATATACATATGTGTATATATCATATATACATATATATATGATGTCTCCTTATAAGCCATCATGATTTGATTAGGATTGCTCCACCACAGCAATCTAATTCAACCAAATAGATTCTGAAATGACTCACCTTTAAGCTCCATTGCTCAATCAAACATCATTCACCCTCTTAAGCATCCTTTTTTTTTTTTTTTTTTGGAAGACTTTTTGGTATAAACGTTTCTCTGAGTTAGGAAACCAATTCTTACTCAAACTGTAACAGTAAGCTTCATGAAAATTATGGAGCAAGAAAGAATAAGAAACCAAACATATCGCTCTAAAAACCCAACAAATCACAGAGGAGGATGTCACGAAAGACAGAAAGAGAAACTATATGGCAAGAAATTTTATAACCTAAGGGATCATGACAAATTATTGGAAACATACGCCATGCCCAAAATGAATAATGCAGAAAGAGAATACCTAAACAGATCAATAGCAAGTAGTGAGATCAAAACAATAAAAATAATAATAATGAGTAATAAACACGTACCAAAGACAAGCCCAGGTCTAGATTATTTCGCTGTGGTAATCTACTGAGCATTTATAGAACAGTCAATATAAATCCTTTTCAAATAATTAAAAAAGAAGAGGAAATTCTTGAAAATGTATTTCATGACATCAACATTATCATGATACCAAACATGACAAGCACATAAGTAACAAAGCTGCAGACCAACATCAATGATGAATGTAATTACAAAACTATGCATCGAAATACTATCAAATTAAATCCAAAAGCACATTAGAAAAGGTCATTCACTATTACAAGGTGGGATACATCCTAAGGATACAAGGAGGTTTAAAAATGTGAAGATTGTGGAATGTGATCCACTAAGTGAAAAGAATAAAGGACATCTGTGATATACTCAGTGGATGCAGAAAAGTCATCTGATAAAAACCAACATGCTTTTAATATAAAAAAAAAAATTGAATACATTAGGAATAGAAGAAAAGTGCTTCAACATAACAAAGACAATCCACAGCAATCCAGTGGCTAACATCATAATGAATGGGAAAAGCTTAAAGCTGTGCCTCTAAGATCAGATACAAGAAAAACACGCTCATTTTCACAACTTTTACTGAACACAGAACTGGTATTCATAGCTAGAAAAATTAAGCAAAGGAAGGAAAGAAAATCCTTATTTGGAAGGAGAAAGTCAACTTGACATTATTTGCAAATGAAATGAGATTATGCAAAGAAAACCTAAAATCTCTATCAACATGTTGTTGAAACCATGAAATAAACTCATGAAAGTTGCAGGATATAAGTAAATGTGCAAAAATCAGTAGCACTGGTACACCACAATAGTAAATCATCTGAAAAACAAATCAAGAAAGCAACCTCATTTACAATGGTTACCAAAAAAAAGTCTTAGATTAAATTTAAACAGAAAAGCAAAAGATCTTTACACTGAGAGAGAAAAATGTTATTTTCCCAGTGCATTTTCCTTGCTACTTTGACAAATCTGTTGACTGCAGATGCATGGTTTTAATTCCAAGATCTCTACTCTGGTCCATTGGACATGACATTTTATTTAAATAGCTTTGCTAGATTGGGTAATTAATCCTACTTTGTTATTTTTTTTTGCTTAAGGGAGCTTTAGCTCTTAAGGTGTTTTGTGATTCCACACAAATTTTAGTAATGCTAAAAATGTTGTTAGGAATTTGACATGGACTGCACTGAATCTATAAATAGAACTGAAAACTATACTCATTTTAATGATATTGATCCTTCCAATTTATGACCAGGTCTGTTTAAATTCCTTTATTCAAACATTCATAATAGTCTTTTCAATAAATGGCAGTGGGAAGATTAGATATCCATATGCAGACAAATGAAACTAAATCCTTTCCTCTCTTTATGTACAAAAATAAACTCAAAGTAGATTGAAGCACTAAATATAAGTTTTGAAACTAATGAAATAAAATATAAGAAAATTACTTCAGTGTGTTAGAATGAGAAAGAATTTTTTCTATATTAGGCCCCCAAGGCATAGAAAATGAAAACAAGAGTGACGTGATGAAACTGAATAGCCTTTGATAGCAGAAGAAATTATCAAGTTATGACAGAACGCACAATGTGGCAAAAATATTGCCAAGCTGTATCTCTACCAATGTATTTCTATCATAAAAGAAAATCAAACATCTCAATAGCAAAAACCAAATAGTTCAATTAAAAATGGATGCAAGGGCCCGACGTGGTAGCCTAGTGGCTAAAGTCTTTGCCTTGAATGTACCAGGGTTCCATATGGGTGCTGGTTCTAATCCTGGTGGCCCTGCTTCCCATCCAGCTCCCTGTTTGTGGCCTGGAAAAGCAATGAGGGGTGGTCCAAACCTTGGGATCCTGTACCCACTTGGGAGACCTGGAAGAAGTTTCTGGCTCCTGGCTTTGGATCAGTGTAGTACCATCCATTGCACTCACTTCGGGAATGAATCATCAGACAGAAGATCTTCCTCTTTGTCTCTCCTCCTCTCTGTATATCTGACTTTGCAACAAACATAAATAAACCCTTTAAAAAATGGATGCTACACATATTCAGACACTTCTTGTAAGCAGAGAAAAAAAATAATCAAACGTGAGTATTTAAAGAAACCATGTCTTTTCAACATGTGATACTCTGAGTTGAGCTATATCATGCCATAACTCACATATGTAAGTCCTAACAATCAGTACTCGAAAAGCTTACCTCTTTGGGAACTTGGGTCTTTGTAGGACTAATTTGTTAAGATTAGTTAGGATGGACCCTAATCCAGTATGATTAATGTTCTTATCAAACACAGGAACTTTTTCATAGACATTCGCTCAAGAAATGCATGTGCACAGAAAGGAAACAAGTGAACGTGAGAACCACTGTCGGGGTGATTAAAGCATAAGACAAGTAATGATAGAAATTGCAAGCAAACCCGCAGAAGCAAGAAGTGAAAAGCAGATTTTTCCCACATAACTCTCCAAAGGAACCAGCACTGCCAACACTTTCATTTCATGTCTTCAGCTTCCAGATCTGTGAGGAGTTATTTTCCTGTTGTAAAAGTTGCTCAGCATGCAGTGCAATGTTTCTGCAGCTCTGACAAACTAATCCACACCCCTAGTGATGCTTGTTGAGCTTTTCAGACCTTCAGAGTACATAAGCAGAAGACTGCAGAAAACTGAGAAGTGTGGAACAAATGTACCCGTGCCCCTTTGCTTGTTTAATACGTTGGAGAAGAAAAAGGGGGGTCCTTCTTCACTCAGAATATAATTGAAAGAATACCAAAGAATTAATTCCTTCAATGAACAATACAGATCTAATAACATTAATTTATGTTATGCCAGGTGTTCCAAGTGTGATCCATTGCTCAACACCATCCTCATAATTTGACACCTGGTGAGGCATGTACAATCCTGGGGAACCCACTTTCCTGACCCACAGAATCAGAAACACTGAAGAAATAAATCTTCAATCTTCTTACTAATTCTAATGAACAGTAAAACATGGAGATTGTTGTTACATGAATTATCTTGGTGATTGGTCCCTTGTGCTTATTTCAACAGCTGAAAGAAAAATTGGAGAGCAAACAGCAAAGCAGAGAAGGGCCAGCAACCACAAGGTAGTGCACATAGCACACACAGCAAGGACATATCACTGTACCAGGGCCAAGTAGATACTTTGGCCCAATGGGCTGGCGATGGTGTGAGGGATACTCCTGTATGTAAAGAATAAGTCAGTGCCAAAAACATCTGACTAAAGGGAATTAATCATAAATCGGGCTTATGTCTCAAGTTAGAATAACTTCTCTCCCAGAAAATGGGTTAACTTAACCCCAGGACTTTCTGTACTGTTGAGGTCGAGTTGTCCTCACTGTGGACACTGGTGAGCTAATGGGGTTTAAAAATTGACAGATCTTGTGCTTGCTTTGGCAGCACATATACTTAAAAAAATTGATAGGTCTTGACAGATGATGGATTGGCACTATTATTTGTACATATGAAACATCTTTGTCCTTATGACTGCAATATATGAATTTAGAAAGATGTTTTCACTTTGTATTGTATCCTCAAATTTATAAAACTTGTATTGCAAAGTAATGCAATTTTTTTTAGTTTGAGGTATATAATTTCAACTCATTTTTTCTTTTAATTTGAGTAAGAGTACTATGATGTCAATGCTTAAAAGTCACATAGAGAGAAGTGACAATTGCTTATTTATTTCCCAACTTATAATGCAGAAAGTAGTTTCAGGGTGGTTCTAAGTTGCATAAAAGATGAAACTAATGATTTACCCTATATTCAAATACTAGCTAAATAATAAACCTCCAGATGAATGACTTATTTGTATTTATCTGTACATCAAATGTTCAATACATCACAAATTGTATAAACAATTTATTCTACTGAGATAAAGGATTAAAGAAGGCATCTAAATCCTATCTATACTTAATGTAAGTGTTTTTTTTTTTTCACAATTTTCCTGCAAGTGATGAAGCAACCATTGACTGGATGTGTCTGTTTCCTGGGACAAACTGTACCCCTTTTAAACAATGCTGATTGCCCTGGAAGCCTGTCCTCATGTTGAAATGACTTTCTTTCCCTGTGATATCCTCCCATTGGTTGAGAACTGGGAGAATAAATACTGATTAAATTGAATTGAAATTGGTCTTGAGCCAATACTCTGGGGTTTCACCAATTGACATTACACAGATGTAGGACATTAGTCATAATGAATGCTATATAGAAATATGTATTTATTAAAGTCTAAAGTGGGTCAGAATAAATTATCTACTAGAATGTACTTATCCATGTACCAAAGAGATTAAATAAAATATAGATATAAAATATCTCTATAATTATAATGTACTACATGAATTTAATAGGGTATTGTCAAAGCAGTGAAACTCTCTGTCCTTTATATGAACGTTTTTACCATGTAGATATTAGAAAGAATTTGTTACTGTGTAAGTGAAAACAGAATCTCACAAACACCATTTTCTGCAGAAGACTTCTGTTTCATCTCAGTTTTGCTTCTTTTGTTATTCAGCTCTGCGACAAAAGACATCACAGAAATTGATGTAAGTCAGAGTTAATAGCATGCACTGGAAATTCAAGTTAGGCCCAGTTATTAGGTGAGTTGTGGGGAGCCATGCAGTTGGGTTGGATATCATGGGTGTGTGAGGAGCACCGCTTCTCGGTTAGCAAGGCTATGAGGAGTTTCTGGCTGTGTGGTAAGGCCTGGCAGAATGTCTCTGCTCAACTCATTGCTGCCTCACCCCATTGTATGGACACTCAATCACATCTCTGATGTTTCACAGAGTTCTCCTGAGGGTGTTGTTGTTTTTCTGCTAATGTGAAGTTATTTCTGTAACTGGTATAACACCTCAAATTGATAAATCATGTTATTATAAAAACATCTTTAGCGACTTAAGGCTATGACACACAGCTAAAAGTATACAATACTACAATTGAGCGCACAATGTCTCCAAACATCTTGTTATGTGCCCACCTTTGTCCTGAAGTTTTCCCTTATATAAGTAATATTTTCCTTAAGAAATGGCTTGATAATGTCTTGGAACAGATGGCAATCATGCAGTTACAAAGGGTTTGTTTACCATGCGCCTTGAACTGCTACAACACATGAAATGATGTACTTTTGTTTCTCACCATGGAAAGCAGAAAGTATATGGGGCATCTTCTAAAGGGAAACAAATATGAATCTCCCCAAAAATGGCTTAAAATCTCAACCTTATACTGACACTTATATTTAGGGAAAGAAAACAGTTTATAAAAACTTCTATCTTATATTGGCACTCATATTTAGGGAAAGGAAACAGTTTGTAAAGATAAAAGGAAGTTTCTTGTAAAGGCCCTCTGTTTGTAGATTGGCTGAGTTGCCTTGATCCCTTTCACTGCCCTTTAACAAAAAAACAAAAAACAAATCAACATTAAGAACAAAAAACAATTGAATCAGCACTAGGTGAAGGTGATGGTAATTAATGCATGATTTGATTTTAAGATTTAGCAAAGAGTCTATGTTATATGATTTTATAAATTCCTTTCATTTATGACCTTTTAACTCTGTACTCCTAATATTTTAAGCAATATTAGTTAGTTTGTGTTTAGTAAAAACTGATTTTAAATATAAGTAAACCACCTGTCACTATGTAACCACATGTGCTGCCAAAGGTGGAGTTCCTGGCTTCTGCCAGGTCACTGAAGGTTTGAATGAGTAATAGCTTGCTGAAAATATTTTCTCTAAAGTAAAATAATAATAATTTTTTAGGATTGATTTTGTAATCATTCTTTTGTAATGAAGTAAAAATGAAACAATTGGATGTTGTGTAAAACAATCCTCATCTTGTGATGATTTCTGCATAAATAAAGAAGGCAGGTTTTCTGAGTTGTCCACTATGAGCATCATGCCTATTTGGTCCATGCTTCCTCTGCCGCTCTGTCTTATCTCTTCTTCAAATCCTCTAGCCGATCCATGCATCCTTTGCAAGTTCTTGAGTCAGCTGGAGCTGGCCTCCATCAGTGAGTGCAGTCACTGGTCCTGCTGAAATCACACAACATTGATTCAACGAAAAATTTGAAGGAAGAGACTACAATATTGTGAAATGATGTTGCTGATGAACTGGGTAACTTTATGCTATGAATGTTTATACACAGGGAAACAACATATCTCAATATTGTGGGAAATCCTATAATACAAACTATTTTCTCTACCAGAATAACACATTAATATATGGATTTGGGTTAGTTTTCATTATTTGTGCACTGGAATGACATTTTTTCTTTCCACCGAAAGAAAAATTGTGAAGAATTGATATGAGGGGACCCAATGCAATGGCTCACTGTCTAAATTTTCACTTTGCATATGCTGGGATACCATGTGTGTGCTAGTTTATTCCCTGGCTGTTCCAGTTCCCATTCAGCTCACGGCTTGTGGCCTGGCAAAGCCATTGAGGATGGCCAAAGCCTTAGGATCATGCACCAACAGGGTATGCAACCCTGAAGATGCTTCTGGCTCTTGGATTCGAATTGGTTCAACTCTGGCTGTCATGGCCACTTGGGGTGTAAACCAGTACCTCTCCTTCTCTCTGTAAATCCGCATTTCCAATAAAACAAATAAATAAGTCTTAAACAAACAAACAAAAAAGATGAATTGCCATGAGAACTTCTAGAGAAACAGACACTTGCTAGCTGGAGAGCATATATCCAAAACACTCACAGGGTAATATTTTGGACATTAGGATCCTGCTAAATTACACATTTGCAAGCCTATGCCTATCTAAACTCATGCACTGCCATGATGCATTTAATCAACGGTTTAGGCACTAGCATAGTTGCACAGGTCTTAATCATCTTCAAGGGTCTTTCTTTATTGAAATTGAAACTGTATCCCTATAACATTGTGTAGAAAGTGAAAGAAATAATTCAGCATCAAACATTAACATCCTAGTAAATGTTCCCAGTGGTAATAATAGATGGGTAAGACTCTATCCAGTGGTAATGTGGTCATCCTTTCCTTCCCAAAAAACATCCCTTGCTTGGGAAGAGCAAAAAAATTCCATTTTCTTAAATATAACTAAGTATTAATAAATTGAAAAGAAGTTCCATGACACATATGAGTACAGGCCAACAGATGAAATGCAATTAATCTGGAATAATGAAACCAAAGATTTATGTTTTGGTACATAGTTACCATATTCTGTTACTTCCACACCATATTCTGTTAATACATACACTAATAAGAAAACAATTGAAGAGAAAAATCTAGAAATACTGTATATTTTATAGCTACATAACTAAAGAATGATTTATTTATAGCAATGCGGAAAGAAATCACCATGTTACATATTGAGACCATTTACAAGAGAAACTTGATTCCCAGGGATACTTTCCACCCACTCACAGGGTTTAGGGACATACTATTTTTAGTTAGCTATTCGGTTTTTAAGGATCCATTTTTGCCTAACTCAGAATGAAACAGCTAAGATAGTCAGAAAGGTTGTTGGGGAAAGCCTCAGAATAAGCAAAGTGACCTGATTGTAAACAGTATGATCCGAGAATTAGAAGTAGAGTTGTTTTAAAAAAATATTGTATCGAACATGGAGACCTAAGTGGGTCAGTAATAAACTGGAACATGTTGGGGTGAAGGGAGACTGTTTTTTCACATACCTTGGATTCTTTCCATTGTTCCATAATAAATGATTGAAAGAAAATTGGATTGGGACAGGATTAAAAGAACAATCTGGGAAAAAGAGCGTTCTGCTTTTCCAAAAGCAAAACATATACTATTACAGAAATTCCTAGTCTAAAGCATTAGCCTATAACCCATTCACACACATTTACAGAAATATTTAGTGCAGATCACAGGATACAGTTGGTGAGTTCATAAAATTTTCATTCATTCTGCCTTTTTTTTTTTTTAACATTTACAACTAAGCGTGAAAACATTCCATCAGGATGTATTCACTGATGGAGCTGATAGCTTTAGCAGCTGGCAGGAACTACAAGTGGAGGGCTAGGCTTTTCATTATGTGCAGAGCTATGGTGTCATTCTCCAGACTGGTCACACTTTTTACAAGAATATTTCAAAGACTCACTTGGAAATACGATTCATCCTCACATTAGTTACACTTAGAAATGAAATCCACTTGGGCTTTCTTCAGTCTTTCAGAGAGGCTTTGAACATTGCACATTTGAAAACATACCTGAAAGATGAAACCATACCAGGCAAAGTGGCCCTTTCTTTCAAAATCTCCACGTGGCTGATAAGTGTCAATGCTAATTTGTTAAGCAACTGTATACTCAGAGCTAAAAATATGATCCTATTTCCTGATGCGAATTTTTTTGTCATAAAATTCTCTTATTTTTATTAAATGTGAGAACTAGTCTGTGAATTTTATTGGCCTGTTTTACCATATATAAGTGCTAAAATTTCCCTATTTAAGCCTTAATTTGAAAAATGTGTTATTTAAAGCTGTAAATCCAATGCACATGAAATGCCAATGGTGTGACATTTTCTGTAGCCATGTCTCTGCTGGAATACTAGGGACATTATTTGAGCTATCATTAGCAATTGCTTTCCTCACTTGGATCTCACTGCTGTTACAATTATAAAGTCGTCACATTTTTAAGCACATAAGAGTTACATTTTTCAGGCCTGGTGCAATACCTTAGTGACTACAAGTTCACCTTGTATATTTCATTTGAACTCTGGTTCATGTCCCAGCTGCTCCACTTCCCATCCAGCTCCCTGCTTGTGGCCTGGGAAAGCAATAGAAGATGGTCCAAATTCCTGGACCCTGTATCCATGTGGGAGACCTGGAAGAAGCTCCTGGCTCCTGGCTTCTGATTGGATCAGCTCTGGTCATTGTAGCCACTTGGGGGGTGAATTAGTGGACAGAAGATCTTTCGGTCAGTCTCCTCTATGTAATTCTTGCTTTCTAATTAAAATAAATAAATCTTAAAAAGAAAGGATTGTGTTTTTCATTATTGGCTCTAGTTTGTTGCAGCACTAGAGCTAGTTCGTTGGTTTTAGTGGTTTCTGGTAATGAAAAAGAAAACAAAACATAAGAAATTGCCAGCTTGTTGAGGACAAGAATCATGACTTGCTTATCAGCTGCAAGATTGCTGGCTGGCAAATAATAACCTTCAATGATGTTGCCATGAAAAGAATGAACAAATGAACAGATTTATTGCATTTCTAGTCTCCCAAATCTTTTGGATATTGAAAATTTTACTACATTCTGAATTTTAAGAAATCCTCAAACCACCCTTCACCATTTGTTTCAAAGAGAGATCAATAGTTATTTGCAAAGTCTATTAACAAATAAAGACAACAAAACCAGCCAGTTTGAATCTAGTTGCATTAGGTACCATGCAACAACAACTAATATGGCTAAAATATTGCTTGGGGAAAATATCTATAAAATAGCTAATGGCATCTTTTGTTTATTATATCAGCTCTTAGGTTTACGTATCATTTACAGGGCTCAGATGTAGAAGTATATATATCTCAGTTGACTGGAATATTTCATGTGGTAGTCACTTCTTAAAATCTTATTAGTTTGAATAAACGTGTATGGGAAGGTCATAAATGAAAGGCATTTCTCCAAATTAACTTTTTTGTCTATTCATGTCTTCTGTCTCCATATAAATCACACTTTTGCAAATTAATAGTTTCAAAATACTCTGATTTGAGTTCTAAGTCCATGAAATTTATGTATATTTAACTTAGGGTCTATTATAATTTTCAGCTTTTTTTTTTCCTTTGTGTTGCTTTATTTAGCAGCAAGTTCATTTGTTTTCTGAGGTGGCACCATATTGTGAGGCTAGATTTGAAACCGTCATGCGTTATCAGCATCTGTATCAAATCTGAGACGTTTAACTGTGCCAAATTGCCTGATTTTCATAAAATTTATTCAAAGCCAATAACATGTTCCTGAAAATAAAGCTAGCTCTCCCCAATGCTTCGACACGTAGACATTTCAGCAGTCTTTAATGATTCCACAATGTGACACCTCTGATACTCACAAACGAAAGGCTGTTGCTTTGTATCTCGAATTCCTCCTAATTTTAGGATCTGTGCTTCACAGTCTCAAAACTTCATTGCTTTTAATACAATTACAAAAAAGACATGCACTTGTTATTCACTGTAGATACTGTCTTTGCTGATAGCTCTCAACTCTCCACACCATCTACTTGATAGCACCTTTTGCTTTGGACTTCAAACTTTCAGAACTTCCATATTTGCAATGGTTCCATTCAGCTGCCTATGGTGGTGACTGAAGCCATTTGTTTGGTGAGAGCATCCCTAGTTCTGTTTCATAGCTAAAGTTGTATCTGCAGTGAATTTCAAAGCAAAGTCAGCTAGAGTTGTTAACTATTGCTTAAAGTGTGACACTGGTTAGCTCAAGGGGAAAGGAACGTTTTTCAGGCCATACCTGGAAAGACACCAATAACGTCAGTCACACCAAATGTATTATGAGATTTAACAGGAATATTCACAGGTTTTGCCTATATAAATATAAAGATATATTTAATAGTTGCATAGGGAGTCCATCATTGATCTGGAAGTAGAGATGCATACTGTATTGTATTTTCATATCTGGATATGATAGTCTCTATTACACAGTTACTATACATCCCCTTAAACGAAAAGGCATAAAATAAAATAAACAACATGAATAAAGTTTAAAAATTTACAATGACATGAAATTAAATAACATGCTACTGAATGGCTGATATGTTTTTGAAGAAATGAAAAAGGAAATTTAAAAAACCTTCTTGGAGAAAATTATTTTACTGAATGACCTTTGAGTCAATGAAGAATTTAACAAGATAAAAGAAACTACTTTTAAGAAATGAAAACAAAGGCAAAAATAGGCCATTTTTACTTTTTCTTGAGCAAACACTATTTTATTTGATCTTAGTTTGTCATGTAGTTTGGCACATGAATGAGGGTTTTGTTTCTTTGTTTGTTTGTTTTTGGTTTGCTGTTTTTATTCTGGGAAATGGTCAGCATGCGTTCACTTACTAGATGGGACACAAAGATTGGTTACTCCTCACTGGGGTATTGAGGATTTCTCTGCACACCCCTCCTAAAACTGTTCACCTAAACTGTTAACATATGTCTTGTAAGAGTTATAAGCCAGTTTAGACTACCTGGAAAAAAAGCCAAGTTCAGCAAAATTATGCCTCAACACTATATAATCCTAAATACTATAATGAGAATGGACTAGAGACAACTGAATAGTAATCTATAGCCATTTTAAGGTGTATAGAACCCTGTCGTGTATAAACTAAAACTGAAATATCAACGAAGGAGTCACAGGATGTGGAAAGGAACTTGCATTTTTTTAAATATGTTGGTTACTCAATATTATGTCAATTAATTTCATAACGTTATAAATTGTTGCTGATGTTATGTCGGGGCTTTTAATTGATAGGGATGATACCCGCCAGCTCTACCTTCATAACAGAGGTGGTCTCCCCAACAAGCCATTGAATTTGTCTGGACAATAAGATGCTGGACCCTATGCTTGGTATATGCTTGCAATGAAAGAATCTCATGTGAACTTGAACTTGGTAATGCAACAAGGTAGAGGACTCCACCATGGGGGGGAAGGTTATGGGAGGGGTGGGGGAAATCCCAGTACCTATAAAACTGTGTCACATAATGCAATGTAATTAATAATAATAATTTTAAAAAAGGAGCCATTCACTGGGTGTAGAGGCTAGCTGTGAAGACGATGTACCACATAAGCAGCATGGCTGCTGTCTCCATCTTAGCACTTAGCATGGGCTCCCCTACCGGGCACGCTGCCCCACACAGGGAACGGTACATTTCAGCCCTCAGGGATCCCAGAGAACACTGCCAACTCAGAGAATCCACTCAGTGGGGGAATACACTCTTTCTCAAAATTGCTCTCTGTTTGCATTGTATGTATTTATGTGTATGTATGAGGAAGAAAGGCGGTAAAAATAATCATATAAAATACAATTGTATCTTTCAGCACACAATTCACTGGTATCATCTTCGTGTACCTGTTTTGCCACTGCCTCAGAGAACCTGTTTCATCTTGCAAACCTGAAACTCCATGTTCACTAAACAACTTCTTTCTTAACACAGCCTCTTGAAAGCACTGTTGTACTTTCTGTCCATATGAATTTCAAAGCTCTAGGTTGTTTATATAAAGGCAAACATCGCAATAATCTCCTTTTATCAGCATAATGTCTTCAATAGTTCTTTATAAGGCTGCACCTTCACTCATTTTTCACATTCAAACATTTGTGTGGATCTTAGAGTAAGTTTATGTATTTTATAAAAAAGTATTTCTGTAGTATATCTGAATACAGCTAAGTTTACCCTAAAAACTAACTCAAAGGAACTGATGACTTTAAAGCATCAACTCTCACAATTTACAAGCAAATTTATTTGTCTTTATTCTCTGGCATATTCTTTTTTATGTACATCAGTAAAATTTCATAATTTTTTTAAAGAAATGGTTTTCACAGTAGATATATGTTCACTTTGATTTATAGTTTCTGAAATTCTGTATGACTTAATGCTGATACATACAGTAGATAGTCCTATCTTTGCACAGATAGCTCCATTCACACTCATACGTCTATCTGTCTGCCTATCTGAGTAATAATGTAACTGTGCATCCCAACCCTACTGTACTTTGGTTTTTTTGCTATCCTTGTTAGATTGGTAAATGACATTTCCTTTGGTTCCTGAGTGGAATATGATCATCTCATATATTTCCCTTTTATGCAAAATACAGTGAAAATGCTATCTTGTTTGGCACTTTTAATCTCTCCTTGCATGTCTGTCATAGAAATTCTGTAATTTTAACTTAATTTTATGGATCATGACATGTTCATTGTTGTGATTCTATAAGCCTTCCCAATGTATTTTCCAACAGTATACTATATTCCTTTTATGCATGATGAATCTTATAACAAGGCAGGATAGTTTTAAATTAGTAGACGTTGCCTATCCACCACCAGGTTCCACTCTTTTTATCTAGCACTCTGAGAATTCATACTTCATACATGTTTTATTGGATTTTTATGAAAATCAGAGCAACAATAGTAACAACAATAAAAAATATTCATAAAGACAGTTTTCAAAAATGTTTGGCTCTTGTGCAGTCCCACTTTATTATTATTTTTAAGTTCTTTATTTTTCATGATACAGATCCTTAGGCTCAGAGATTTCCCCTTCTATTGTCCCCCATCACCTTTCCCCACTGTTTTCCCCTATGTCATAACAATGATTTAATCCTTTAACAACCTGCACAAGTCCATTAATCTTCTATTTAAGTATATCCTGATATTGCAGGTATACAGAATGGTATACAGCATTCTAGTGTCAAGATATGTTTAACAGTTTCATTGGAAATTCATCTTTACTCAGAGGGGGAGATGCACAATGTAAGCTTGACTCAATAATACAGGTCTGCTAGATAAATGTACGTATCTACATGCTTACTTACGTATATATTGGTGTTGTACTTTGCGAGAAGTTTGTCTTAAATCAGCGAGGACATATGATGTTTGTGCTTTGGGGATTGCTTTATGTCATTGAGCATAATGATCTCTAGATGGAACCCTTCTGGTGCAAATGGTAGGATTTTATTGTTTTTAATGGTTAAAAAGACTAAATTAAACCAGCTTTTCTTCATCTAGCTCTATTTTGACAAGTCTATGGTGTTTCCATGTCTTTGCTGTTACAGATTGTGCTGCTTTAAATACAGGATTACAGATCTTTTTCTCATATGCAGATCTCATTTCCTTTGTATATATTCTCAGAAGTGGGATAGCTGGGTCATATGACAGATCAATTCTGAGTTCTGTTAGCACTCTATATTGACGTCAATAGTGATTGTACTAGCCTACACATCAATCAAGATTGAAGGAAGGTATCTGTCCCTTCATGCATTCCAACAGTTGTTAGTAGAGTTTGGAATGTAGGCCAATCTCATTGGAGTTGGGTGGAACTTCACTGTGTTTTTTATTTGTATTTCCCTGATAGCTAGGGCACTTGGAGCATTTTTCATAAGTTTATTAGTAATTTTAATCTGTTCTTTTGAAAAATGTCTGCTCATTTTTTTTGCATATTGAATTTCTGAAGCTATTTTTAAATCTTGGATATCAGTCTCCTATTAGTTGTGTTGTGTACAAAAAAGTTCTCCCCTTCTTTGGGTTGCTGCTTCACATTGTTGATCATTTCCTTTGCATAGAGAAGCTTCTTAGTATAAAATAGTCCAAAGTGCTTATTTTGGTTTTGACTGCCTGAGCTTTGTGCGACTCTTCTAAGAAGTCTTTATAAATGCCTATATCTTACAGTGTGCTTATTATATTTTCCTCTAATAGTTTGATGGCTTCAGGATGCAGATTTGGGTCTTTGATCCATTCAGAGCTGATTTTTATAAAGTGAAAGATACGGTCTTGCATCTTATTTCTGTAGGCCGCAATCCTATTGTCCGAACAAGATTTGTTAAAGAGATCAGGCATTTTCCCTGAATTGTTTTTAGTTTCCTTGTCAAAGGTTAGTTGGCTGTAAATTTGTGGGATCCCTCCTGAGATTGCTATTCTGTTCAATTGATCTCTTTTTCTGTACCAGTACCGCACTGTTTTGATGACCATGGCCCTTCAGCTCTTGAATCGTGATTCCTTCAGCTTTATTTTTATTCTCAGCACAGCTTTGGCTATTTATATTTCTTCTATTTGCAGATGAACATTTATATCATCTTTTCTATTTCCAAGAAGAATGATGTTGGGATTTTTTTGGGGGATCCAACTGAATCTCTATATTGCTTTGGTAATATGCACATTTTGATGATATTGATTCTGCCAATCAAGGACCATGAAAAGTTTCTCCATCTTTTAATTCTTTCTTCTAATTATTTTTCCAGTATTATACTTTTCATCATATAGACTGTTCACATCTTTGGTTATGTTGATTCTAAGGTATTTAAAGTTACTCTCCAATGTCTTAAACATGATAATCTAACAAGTTCTATCTCAGCCATGGCAATATTTGTGTATACTAGCACAATCATTTTATGGTCAAAAATTTTGCCCACTGCTACCCTGCTAAATTGTCCTATCAGATCCAATAGTCTCTTGCCTGAGTCTTTTGGTTCTCCTATATAGAGAGATTCATGTGGTCGGAAAACAGGGATGCTTTTAACTTCTCATTTCAGATTTGAATCACTTTGTTATTTTTCTTCCCTAATATTTTTTTGCAAGCACTTTCAATTATATATCAAATATCATTGATATAAGCAGAAAAGCTTATCTTGTTCCAGATCTTACTACTGGCATTGAATTTTCACACATTGCTTTGAATATGTTGTAGAATGTCCCTTCTATGCCCATCTTGTTTAGGGTTTTTAGCATGAAGTTGTGTTGGACTCTATAAAATGCCTTCCCTGCATTTATTGAGATCATGTTTTTTTTTAAGATTTATTTATTCATAGTAAAGGCAGATATATAGAGAGGAGGAGAGTCAGAGAGGAAGATTTTCTGCCTGATGGTTCACTCCCCAAGTGGCCACTACGGCTGGAGATGAGCCACTTTGTAGCCAGGAGCCAGGAACCTCTTCTGCCTCACTTGTTCTATTATTCAGGCTTTCTACTGTGTTTTAACTTGCTACATTGAGTGCTTCATTTCTAATATTTGAGGTTGAATTTTTTTCAACATTGCTGTTTCCTTTACAACATATTTCTTGTATCTTCTTCTCATTGTTTTTAAGAATCTCTACAGCAGCTTTTCTTTTTTTTGTTGTTGTTCTTTTTTTAAAATTTTATTCCGCAGGTCCTTGATGTCTCCCTCAGCTAACTTTGAGGTTGAAATTGGATTTTGCTTCTTTGTAGGGGGAGATGTTGGTAATCTTATTCGTCATGTCTTTGCTTTTTCTTTTGCCCTTTGTCATTATAACTTTGACCAACGAATTTGTCTCCTTGGGGCTGTATTTTCTGAAGGTCTACCAGTTGACTTTACTGGTCCTGTTCCATGCTCAATTGTTTATTTTTACTTTTGCCACTCCTTGCAGAACAACAGTTCTGGGATCCTATTTTATGCTGTTGGCTCACCACTTTTCAACCCCCCTGTTGTCTCATCCTGCGAACACAGCATGGTTTCTGCTCTGAGATCAGGGAGACTAGCTTTCCTTGGTTATGGGGTGGTCTCTGGCACACATTATGTGATAAAGCAAAAAGAGAAACCTCATTGGATGGCTTTTCATGCATACTCTGTTGTGGGATATAAGTTTTGTAAATGTAATAATTCCAAAAGAATGCGAACACTAGAAGAGAATGTGATAAAAGTAACAACTGAGTATATTACTTACAAAGAGACATGGTGGGGTTTCTGTTAAATTGCTATCCATGGTGCTAATTAAATCTTATTCTCAACCATGTTGTAGGTTTGCCCTTTACAAGATGGACTATTTTAACTATGTGTATGGAAAAGTCAAAAAATAATAATAACTTAGTTAATGATTTAGGTCTCATACATTTACATAGGAAATTAAATTTTTGATAAAGTTCTAGCAATCTAATTTTCATAAGCAGTGAAATACAAATGTCAGAAGTATAATTTATCATACACATTTTCCAATATAACTTATCCTAATTTTTTGTAACAGTTGTAGATTTTAATAATTAAGCTCATCATGTATGCAGTATTTATTTAGTTATAAATATACTTTGAAATTTATGCTCATTATATGCCAAACTAGAGTTAGTAGTCTTAATATGGCATCAATCTTTATCAACGGCAAGCAGTCACTGGAGAGAAAAGTATGGAAGATTACTGTGAGGTAGAGGATGAAAAATAAATCCCATTTTACTAATTATAATTTTGTCGTAAAGATATTCCTTTCCAGGCTTCTGCCTTCCTGGTGAGTATGCTGGGAGGGGATCTCTTGGGAACAAGGTGGGCCTAGGCTCCACCTGATCCCAACATCATGCAGCAGGTGGGACCAGGGGCGTGAGACCTTGGGGTTTGGGTACACAGAACTTCCAGCAGTCACCAGCTCCTGGGAGCACTCAGACCAGGTCGGACTCCGCGCTTGGGGCCATGGCTACAGCCACTGTGAACACGCAGTGAGCTGAGCAGGTACATCCAGTGCACCAACTGGTGCCAGTCTAATCCTGGTGGCTGCCCAGCAGCGAGTTCTGGAGTCTTGGTGTTGTCAAATTGCTGCCTAGGTCCATCCATGTTGAGGCTACAGTGCATGTAAGTGAGGAATCAATCTTGAGGGACTCCCAACAACAGGGTAACTTTTCCTTGATGGTTAACGAGGGTACTGAGACTTGGTGGTTTGGAGTGGAGGGACTGGATGACAAATCAACCAACTACCCCGGCCATGTGTTGGTAGTGAAAATCTGGGCAAAAGGAGACTCTAAGAGGAACTGTTTCAGCCAGTGGATTCTGGAGGGATTTCATTGTGCTTGGAATGGCAAGATTGGCAGCAATTCAGGACTGTTGAACTATCAATACCACTTGAGCAAGATCCTCAGAGCATGGCTCACATCCGGGACCTGGGATGGGTGGGAGATTGGGTGGGGCTTCTTTTATCTCTCCCCTTACCCCAGATACAGAAAATAATAACAATAATACTAATAATTTGGAAAAAAAAAAGATATGCCTCTCCAAGCTGTTAAAATAACTGCAGGTAGCAGTAATACACTCATGTGTAAGAGCATTTATTCTAAGTCTGATGTAATCAGTGATTGGAATAACTGGAATAGAAATGGCTGGTTTTAAAAGTCTCCTTTAATTCCAAAATCCTGACTAATAAAATCAAGTCAGGCTTTGAATTCAGTCACATGGAAAAGGAACAGTTTACACTTGGTCTTAGCCTAAAGGTCGAGGAATGATGAAGGTAAAATTTAGTGACATGTAAGAAAGAAATAGACCAGAGTTTAAAAAAAAATAGTTGAACAGTGACCTTGGCTGTAGTGCTAACAAATCTGTGACTTCGGAAATGCCCCTTTCACTTTCCAGGGACTATTGTCTTTCTTGGTCAGTTGACTTTATTTCAGGAACCCATTGAAATTTAAAAATCTGTGATCATAAACTAAATAACATTTTTTGGGGGGGATACACTAAATGTTGCGCATCTTTAAAATGGTTTAATTAAAATAGTTCTTTTTCATAGTATATTTGTAGAGATGCTGCTTAAAGAGAAGTTGCTGTAACAAGGAATTATTTTCCCACTTTCTCTAGTGGCAGAAAGTTCAGAACATGCTAATTGGGCAGGCTTGAAATTCTAAAGATCTGCAAATGGAACAGGTGCAAATGTAACTGGTGATAATTGATGGTTAATTATGTAAGCAACAACACACTCCAGGGTACAGGCCTCTCTGCCAAAACATACATGCCTTGGGTGCTAGTTTATTAACAGGCAAAAAGCACTGTGAAAGTTTTATTGTGAATAGAAAACACGTTTGAAAATACAGAATAGATTTCAGTATATAATTTTGAAAACATAGAACACCACATAAAATACGATGGAACCAAGTAATCAGGGCTACAGGCAACAGTTCAGAAAATTCCCTTTAACTCTTTATTCAGTACATTATTATAATTTTTCACCCATAGCTTTTAGTTCAGAAGTTATTTAGAAAAAAATATTAAATGCTCCCATTTCCCTTTAAAATAGATTGTGTTTTATAATTTAGTGAGAACTCATGGGGAGATACTAATAATATGTACTCTCATAAAAGATTAATTATATTTGACCTTAATGTAGTAAATTCATTCCCAGTGTCGTTACCCTGATGATGAAATACAATCCTGAGCAACTGGTAGTTTACAATGTCAACATAACAGCAATGTTTCCATTAGGAAGAAAATTATTACAGAATAATTTCATTGAGTTTTACTTTTTTCTCTTGTGTAGAAAAATGTTATTTGAACAGACTTTCACAAGTAGAAAAGCATCTCAAGCTAAATGTTTAGGAAAGATTGATGAGATGCAGATTTATCAAAAGTTTTGGAGATAGTTTCTATTCTCCAATTACAATCATAACCTTATCCCCCTTACTACTTTCACTGTTGACATCATCATAGCACTATAACTCTTCCAACAATACAGCTACTTCTTACCTTGTCCTCCTCAAGTGTCTTCTCAGTGCTTCAACATGTTTGATAGTGTGTAAGCCTTAATTAGATCATCCCACTTCTCCATTCAGGAGCTCACTCAAGTGAACACTCAGCCCTTGTAACAGCTGTAAGCTTCAGAAGTCTACGATGTCCTTCCTTTGCTTTACCCCTCTCCACTCCAGCTAGATCGGCTTTTACCTGTTCTTTCAAAACACAAGTGTACTTCAAAATTTTTTAATTAAAATAGGCATTTTTTTAAAGATTTATTTTTATTATTTTTCCATTGGAAAGGCGGATATACAGAGAGGAGAGACAAAGAGGAAGATCTTCCGTCCGATGATTCACTCCCCAAGTGAGCTCAACGGGCCAATACTATGCCGATCCGAAGCCAGGAGCCTCTTCCGGGTCTCCCACGTGGGTGCAGGGTCCCAAAGCTTTGGGCCGTCCTCAACTGCTTTCCCGGGCCACAGGTAGGGAGCTGGAAGGGAAGCGGGGCTGCCGGGATTAGAACCGGCGCCCATATGGGATCCCGGGCGTGCAAGGGGAGGACCTTTAACCACTTGCGCCACCGCGCCGGGCCCTAAAATAGGCATTTTTATGCAGCAAAATCCTTAAATCTTTGCATTATTCATAAAATGCATTTCCATATAGTTTTTAATATCTCCTCACATACAGAATTTTCAAAATTATTTTGCACCAAATCTGGGGCTTGGAAAGTGAATTAAGAAAACTTTTTAGACACCCTGGCTAGGCTACAGTTTTCACTGGTGAACTTGAGAGACAGGGATGGGAGTGGGCCAGACCAAGTGGGAAAAAAATACCTGTTATCCTGTGTGTGAAAACAGCCTAGGGTGAGGACAGGAAGGATCAGGTCAGGGTGCCGGCCAGGCGAGACTGTCCTCCAGTACTGACTATTTCACATGTGAGGTGAGGCTAGGGTCAGTCTAGGCTGGGCTAGAGCATGGCATCTACCCGTGAGAGCTGCAGCTTGGGGCAGTCCAAGCTGGTCACACTGTAGCACCTAACAGGGAATGCCCCGATTTGGAGCAGGCTAGATTGTGACTAGGGACAGACCATCCTGGGTTGTGTTGCAGCAACTTCCAGGGATGGGAGAGGACCTGATTGGGGAGCTATGGACATTCCCATGTCTGGCCGCTCTCGCATTTATGAGCAATGAGTCAGATATAAAGCATATAGGCCTGGGCTAGGCCACAGCATCTATCAGCCCATAGAAAAACTGTGTGGGGCAGACATGCTGGAAGTTACTGGGGATTGTCCCAACTAGGCTGCAGCAGCCACTAGGGTGCATGAGTAGAATTCAGCAGGCAACTATAGCCACCAGTATATGTGAATTGGCTTGTACAGGTGACAGACTGAATCTGAGCACGAACTAGCTGGCTCACACGAGAGTGAAGTTTGACTACTACCCAGGCTTGTTTTCTTGGGGGAACCTCAGCCTCAGGAAAATTAAAATATATATGGCCCAACATTGGAGTGCAAGTATCCGGACTGGGCCTTCCTCAGTTGCCAATGTCTGTGCAATAGAAAACATGCAGATGCATATGAAAGCCATGACTATAGCCAACTCATGTAAGCCAACAGAGGATGTCAATTACCTCATTAAAAGAAGACTCTCTCAGCCTTGTGCATAAAAAGCCAACAATATCTCAGGACTCTCAAGACCGCTCAACCAGCACCTTCATAGCATTCTTCTCAACATCAGGGTCTCTAAGGACATTAAATGACCAGTGACATCAAATGACTGTCGGTATCAAAGAGCTGATTGTAATAACGTGGGAGAAAACAGTGGGAAGGGGAAATGGGAAGGAAGGAAGTGAAGGCTAAGGGGGCAATCCCTATATCTATAAAACAGTAACATGGAAAATAATAACAATACAAATAGGAAAAGAAAAAAGAACTCTGAACAAAATTCATTTTGTACCAAGAAAAATTGATTCTGTTTTCCATGAACTTTTTATAAGTTCTTTATCATACGGATGTTTTCTTCTGATTTTGTTCATTCTGTCAAAACACTTGCGGCTTGCTCCTTTCCCTCCAATCAGATGTGTGGAGCATTTTCATTGACATTTTCTTTGACAATCTCACCATCCATTAACAATATTATGAACCATTCTACACTTTGCATGTTACTTACGCATATTACTGCCATGCACTTGCATATTGCAATCTACTTTGCCATTTATTGCTTCTGTGCCCCAGCTAGTATATGAGTTCTAGGAAAGCACATTTGTCTCTGGTTGGTTGATGGATAAAAATTCAATACACTTAAACAAAACCTAGTATATAACAATTGGGAATTAATTTATTTAACTAACAATAATGTTAATGGTCAAAGTTGTAGTAGTAGTAGAGAAAAAATACTCCAATGATATTTCTGGACACTTTTTCTAAAATCTCCCATTTGTCAGGATTATTAAATTTGCAGCAATGTATGGTTTCTGTTGCAAGACAGACTGGGTATCTATATAGAGATGAAGCCAGTTTACACTGTGCTTCTAAATTAAACAACACACTTTGATTAAGATTTCATAAGGAATGAAAATTAATGCCTTTCATGCTCAGACTGATATTTTCAGCTTAGCTAAATTAAAGAAAGCTTTTCTATTTACTTAAGGCTTACACTAAGCTGAACGAAAAACAAATTATTAATACATTACCATTGTTCTTGAAAATGGAGCTTTATTTAATGTTTCAGATTCAAACTTCTCAAGTGATTTGAACAGTTGCTTTACTACTATTTTAAGTCGAGGATTCTCACTGAGAGTGCTTTTTGTAAGACACCTCAGAAGACATTTCCCTACCTCACATCCAGGTTGAGTCAAATATAAAACAAATTACTTTCACTGAAGACTCAAGTAAAAATCTACTATTAGCAGCCAATTTTCTTAGAAAGTAATCGCATTAATAAATCTGCTTACAAGTGAAATAAATGCAACTCAAACTTGAGGCGTTTAACCCAAAATGGGAAGTTATTCTGTGCTCTGTCTCTTTGTTTGGCATGGCTGTATTATGCATGGATGTGTTCTACATGTGCTGGAAAAATCATTGCAGATAATTCTAGACATATTCTCCCAAGTTAATTAATTCAGTGGATATGTTGTCTTATTCCAGTTTCTGTACCCTAGTACTCCAGTACTCACTATTGGACCAGGATTGTATCCAAGGATTGGGCACAACAGTTCAGTGATTGGCTCAGTATAGGACATTAGTTGTCGTGGAGATGTAATGAACAAATCTAATAGCACGGCAATAATTAGTGAGAGATTTACAGAACTTGCACAGAAAGTGTAGTAATAATGTTAAAGCCATAGGTTTAGTGCTTCTGCTGCTGTTGCTGTTGTTTTGCTTTGTTTATATGCTTGGCATAATAACTACAAATTCTTCCTGAAAACTGTTTGGTGCATCGTTCATGCCGAAGATCACCATGTGAAATGTAGCAGTTTCCAGAATTTGACATTACAGTTTTACACCATCACCCAATCCAGAATGTAATATTATGCTATGAGCTGAACATTGTAAAGGAATGTTTCCTAGTTTTAGATGAATCTCTTTGGAGTTAAGGGGGATGCATCTGCCCTGTCTTCAACCATTGCATATTCTTTTTTATTAAACAACAATAATAGATGAAAACATACAAATATGGGATTTTGAAAATGCAAAAAATTACTGAAAAGCAAGTAAATTCTAAAAAGAATTCTGTATTATTTTTTACATAGCATATGTTTATATTACAAAGGGACGTTTGAGCCAATGTTCTACTACTTTTCAGAGTAGGAATAATGAAACCTTTCAAGGAGTGCAACTACTTAAAGCCTTGTGCCAATATCAGCATTGTGATGCAGTTGGTTAGACTACTGACTGTGACACCAGCATCTCCTACAGGCACCAGTTCAAGTGCCAGCTATTGCACTTCTAATCCAACTCCTTGCCAATGCACCTGGAAAAGCAGAAGATGTTCCAATTGTTTTAGCTTCAGACCCATGGAGAAAACTTGGAAGAAGCCGCTGGCTCCTAGATTCCATTTAACTTGTTTCTGAACATTGGTACCACCTGGGGAGTTAATCTGTGAGTGGAAGACCTCTATGTCTTACTCTTCCTCTTTCTGTAAATAAATAGTTTCAAATTTAAAATAAACCTTTTACAAAATTCTACACTACAGATATACAAGAAAATGAGAGTCTTAAATGGAATGTCATAGGCAGAGAAGCTTTGAACTATCCTGGAGGGTCTCTACCCATGACAAGAATTATATTTGTTTATTAGTTTGATCAACCCAAATACTTGTGCTCTACCCAGATCACGTGTTTATAAACTTTTCTGTGCATTAAAGTTATTTGGGGACTTTATAAAAGTCCCAAATTCTAGAACACAGGCCAAATCACTTAAATCAATACTCACTTCTGTACCTCAGGTATCTATCTGGATGTATAAAGTCCCTTCTGGTACCTAATATGCTGTCAAGGTTGGAAAGCACTGCTTTATTAAAACTGATATCTGAAGGTAGGTTTAAGACATCAGTGTTATTGGAAATCTGCACGAGTAATCTTGATGTAAATCAGGAATGGGAAGAAAAAATGGGATGTTGAGAGTTAGGGAAGATGCATTTTTAAAAGAGTTTTATATATTTTTATTGGAAAGGCAGATATACAGAGGGGAGGAGAGACAGAGGAAGATCTTCCGTCCATTGATTCACTCCTTAAATGGCTGCAATGGCCAAAGCTGAGCCGATCCCAAGCTAGGAACCAGGAGCTTCTTCCAGATCTCCCATGTGGGTGCAGGATGCCAAAGCTTTAGGCCATCCTCTATTGTTTTCCCAGGTCGCAGGTAGGGAGTTGGAAGGGAAGTGGATTAGCCAGGGCATAAACCAGCACCCATAAGGGCTCCCAGCATGTGCAAGGCAAAGCTACTAGCCACTAGGCTACTGTGCTGAGCCCCTGGAAGATAAATTTTAAGGAAAAATCCAGGCATAATGGCTAATTTCTCAGGATATCCATTTCAATTTGTATTTTATATAATTTGGAGAGATTATGACAACCCTCATGAAACTGACAATATCAAGTTGCTTGGCATAAAGAGTATCTGAGAATACTATATAGAAACAGCCTAAATGTTGGGAACCCAGAAAGCAATTAGTAAAGCACGATATAAATATATGATGTATTAGGCAATCTTGAGTAGCAGTGAGCTACATTTACACATACTAATTGCAAATAAATATAACATTGAAATGTAAAAGAAAGCTAATAAACCAAATAGTATTTCATGTCTCCCTCACATGTCTGCTGCAAGAATATTTCAATTCCTTTTGCAGATGACAGTATGACTCCTCCAGTGCTCACTGTGGTGATGGTTCCATTGTTTCCTAAGGGCTTACATTTCATGGCTCTTGGCTTTCCTGCAAAACTTATAAGAAAGGGAAAGAAAGAAACATAAAACTGCTTTTTAAAATCTAAGAGCAGGAATGCAAACTACCCCTTCAGTTTTATGCGTTTGTAAAATAAAATATGACAGGATTAATTCACAAAAGCATGAGCACCATTTTGAAATCTACACTCACGATTCTGATAAGATGGGAATTGTATCACTTATTTAAAATATTATAATGAAGCCATTCTAAGGAACCCTCACAACATTATAATATACTCAAAGGCCCTGCTCAGTTAGGTGTCCAATGCTTTTTATGACCAATGTTTCCATTCATCCTCTTCATTCATTCTACTTTAGTGGCACATGACCAGAAAATTCTTGTCTTTTGGTCTTTTCACATATACTTGGATTTACCTGTATCAGAGACACACATGGCTTGCCCTTTCTATGCATATAGACCAGAGATGGACTCCTAGTGAAGGAAATGAAACTGTCCTAACTGTAAGATGATGGACTCCCTAACAATGTCCATATCTACATTGTTGGGAAACACTTCAACAACAACAGGATGAACTTGTGACTGTTCATGAAGGACATTCATTGGAAAACTAGAGGGAAACTCCATGCATGTTGGAGTGAGGGGAGCGACCTTGGGTAAGGGCACAGGAAACCCCAGAATCTATGGAACTACATCATAAAATAAAATAAAACAATCCCATAACCTTCAATTTGCAAGTTCCCAGAATCTTAATGAAAACATGCATTTTTTGTTTCTTCTAGTACATTTTTACCTTGTTACATACTATGAAATATAGTTTGTTATATCTGTTGCTTGCTCTGTCCCAACTAGAACTTTCAAAGGTTGCAGAATTTAGCCATTTCTTTTACTTATGGATCTCAAGGGCCTACAATAGAAACTGAATTATAGTAGATCCTCCACAAATACACATGAATGAATGGATGGCAGAAGGTTAGCTCTGCTCATCACATGAGGGCTACCCATACATAGAAAGGATTATGATGCTTGAAATAGCTAAGAAATACATGACGTGTGTCATGCAATAATACCATGAGAAGAAGCAGCAGTAACATTGTTATATTTGTCATAATCACATGTTTATCCATTTCAGTGCTTCTATATCTAGTCTTACACAGCATGTCAATATTATTACAGAGACATAATCAGACTTAAAGTCATATTGAAAAAAATAGTTTTTCTTTCCTTACATTTGCCAAAATGTGCGTATTACAAAAGAGCTGTTTAGTTTGTATAAAGTTCAAATATTGCTTAACCTTGTCATGAATCATTCAAGAATAATTATAGCTTCTGGAATGTGGCACAGGTGGTAGTTTCATTCTACAATAATGTACCATTTCATTCCAACAAGCAATTGGCACCTGTCTTTGCCAGGTTCTAATCCATGGTGAATGACAATCAGAAATGCAAATACATTTGGCATCTGGCTTCATATGCCACAATAGAAAAACATTTTATTTCATTTCAAGATGCAGTAAATCCTTTCCATGTTTTTTCTTTAATGTGTTTTTGCATCATAGACTTATCATCAGCAAAATCATCATAACAGAAAACATCCAACTAGTTCCATAAATAACAATGGTACATTTAGTATCTTTCAATGTATTAGGTAATGTTCTAATTCCACCTGCTGACAAGAAACAGCAGCTACAATGTCCATTATGAGTGCATCACTACTTAATGTAACTTAAGAACACAGAGAAATAAAATGTAAATTTGTTGACCAAATAATGTTACTAAAAATTTGTCTAGGTTTAGAAATGTACAAAACTGAAATATTACTGCATAAATAATAATTTTAATTTTGTAGCAACAAAGTAGTTTAATCTTACCTTTAATACATGGTTGAAAGGTCTTCCGGGGACACCTCACTATCTCATTGACCTACCCCAAGTCAATGTCTTTCAAGGGATATTATTATAATTATTATTATTATATTATACTCTTTCATATATATGTAAGTGTATATATATATATATATATATATAATACAGTTTTTGCTTGTGCAACAGAAAAATAGAGAGATAGATAACTAAACTCTCAGTGCCCATGTGCCCTACAATTGATTGGCAGGATCAAACTGCAACTTTGTCTTAAGGAAAATTCTAACCGTGTATCTGGTCTCAGTGGGATGACTGTTCCATTACTGTCATGTCTTTCTCACAGAAACTTTGGCTAAGCACTTTAATAGAATAAACTGTGGGAACTAGTTGTCTCTCAATAGAAAGCACCGGGAAACACAAATGGAAAACTTTTCAAAAATAAAGAAGACAGCATGGTTCATTAACTGAAAGGTCCAAATGTACTTTAGTCACAGTCATTAGATAACTATTACTCAAACTGTAACTTCTCTGCTTCTCTGTGATTGCTTTAGCTGTAGTCTTGCACATGGGCAAGACTTCTTCAACTGGCTTTCCTCAAGGAAGCAAAATTATGAGTCTCATATCCACTCATCAAATGCTAAACTATAACATCTCAAATAGGTATTTCTTTGTGTAGACCAAATAAGAAAGGATGTTAAGACTTTGATGGAAAATATCCATTATACAATCTTTCAACAAAAGTAAACTCGGACACTTACTAATATAGTCAGCAGGATGTACAACTAGTGGCTGCTGTGCTAATGTTTTCAGACATGGTTTCAGTCATTCTGTACTATTATATTTGCTTGGCATATTTTAATAAATTAGTCAAAACTAGTCATAGAATATGTTAACCGATCAGTGATTTCAAACAGAAAACTTAATTACTTTGCATAGAGCTAGTTTTGGAGAACTCAAGGATTTTTGTCAGACACACTCTGACAAAAAGATTGATCATAAGCCAGTTATTTCTAGCCATGTATTTGGTCTTCTTAAAGGAAGAAATTGGAATTTGTGCATCACATAACAATCCTTGTTCCACTATTTTCCTGAGCAGTATATATTAGGATGGATCATATATGAGGACCATTCATTTCAAAGCTTTTTTCCTTAAGGCCTTACATGATTTACTTCTTATATAAGGCAGATACAAGATACAAAAGTCATTACATTATCAATAACAGCTTTGACTTACCTAGTCAATAACCATTATGTGCTTGCTATTCTATTCATACGCAAAAATGACTTGTGAAAATTAAGTATTATAATGAGTGACATAATCTTACATAATCAAATATTCTCATTGAATATAATAGAAATAGGCTCCTGAAAGACACAGAGAGCAGTAGTACATAATATAGGGCTCTGAAATAAATAAAAGCATTTAGTTATTTTAGACAAGAAAATACACCATACACAGTGGGGGAAATGATAGTCTTCTTAATAAATGATGCTATGAAAATTGAATATTAACATCCAAAAATATGAAATTATATCCTGCATTACAACATGCCAAAAATGAACTCAATGTAAAGACTCACACATAAAGTGTTAAACCACAAAAATAATATGAGAAATCATGATGGAGGGCAATTTCAAGACATGGGTCTTAGTGGTGACTTTATGAATGCAATACCAGAGTTATAACTAGCAAAACTCAAAACAAGCAAGTGTGAATATATAAGATTAACTTTTACATATAGCGAAAGAGAAATTGAGAAAATAAAAACATAACTTGAAAATTGGAGAAAATATTTGCAAGCAATATACCCAATAAACAGATTACTATCCAAAATGTATAAAATCTGTAACTCAATATAAAATAAAAATAAATTATTCAAATTTTCAAAGAACTTGAATATTGTTTTCTGAAGAAGACAAACACATGTCTAATTAATATATTAAAAGATGTTTGACATCACTAATATCAAGGGAATAAAATCAAGACCATAATAATGTATTAGTCTTTACAATATACAAGTGATGATCAGAATGTCAAGAAATTAAGATCCTTGCTTATTATTGGTAGTTGTGTGTGTGTGTGTAATGGCATTATTGTTTATAGAATATCTGAATCAATATATTCCTCACAACATTAACATCAGTCAAGATTTGAAAACTGCCTAACTGTTCTTTCACAAACTAATGACTTTGGAAAACATAAATAGTCACAGAGAGACAAGTAACACACGATTCCTCTCATACAAGCACTTAGTCAAGCCATAAATCATCAGAAACCAGAGCTGTGATGATAGGAGCGGAGAAAACAGAGTTGATGCTAATGTTTATATACAGTGTATATAAGATAAATTAATTTAAGAAGTCAGCTATACAATGGAATATCTATAGTTAATAATATGGCTACTACTATTTTCTTAAATATGGTTAATTGTGCTGATACTTATGCACTATAACGGGAAAAGAAAACAAAACAAAAATCTTTTCATGATTATGGGGATGTTTATTACCTCCACTGTGAACATGATACCATGAGCACACACTCAGATCTAAACTCACCAAGTTATACACATATGTGAGGTTATGTTTTTCATACTTTTATGTATATTAACTACAGGCATGAACACAGGATGAAATCCATTGTCTCTCTCTCTCTCTCTCTCATTCTTTTTCTCTCTCTCACTCCCCCATCTTTAATGCTGCTTTTCAAATAATAAAAAAAAAATTAAAATAAGAAGAAGCTTGAAAAGGTCAACAGCAGACACAACATGATAAACTGCATGTGTGCTACCAAATACACCAAGACGAATTTGGAGCAACTTAAAATACCCTACTTAAAATTCTCTACTTTCCATTACATAGCCTATGTGAAACCCTACAAATTATTTTTGAATGGGTGATTTTAATAAAAAAAAAAACCTGGAATATCTCATCAGTAATTCATGTTACAATGATATTTCTTTCCTATCAGCTGGTTTTACTTATAAATCCCAAACACTGGAAATTAGACTTAAGTTTGTGAGTTTTCCTTTTTAAAATTTATTTTATAATACAGTCTCATAGGCTGTAAGATTTTCCCTTTACCCTCCCCAACTCCACTCCTGCTCCATTGATTTCCCCTCAATTGCTATAGTAACATAGTCCTTCAAAAACAGTTACAATTCCATCATTCTGCTTTTTAACTGTGTGATGACATTATAGATATAGGCAATGGCAAAAATTCCAACATCCCATTGTCAAGATATATTTAAGTTTCATTTGGAGTTCATCTTTGATTTGGGAGTTCGGTCCTGTGATTGTTGCACTGTAATTGACGAGGAGAATTAAGTAATTTAGGTTCCTGTGAATTCTGCAGATTCTAAGATAGAATGCATTTGTTTACATACTTTGAAGCTACTTAATTGACCTTATCACTTAACTTATTCACAAGACAACTTGTGAGTATATGGTCATGGCCATTGCCATCAAAGTGGACACATCATAAAAAGTAAAACCACGGAGTCAGGATTGTGCTGTAATGCATTAAGCCACTGCTATCAAAATGGACATTCCATGCGGGCACTTGTTCGAGTTCCAAATGCTTCACTTCTGATCTAGCTCCCTTTAATGGCTTGAGAAAAGCAGAAGGTGCCCCAAATATTTCAGTCTCTGCAACCATGTGGGAGACCCAGAAGAAGATCCTGGATCTGGCTTCAGACTGGCCCAACCTTTGCTAGCCTAGGGAGAGAGGCAACAGACAGGTGATCTCTCTCTGATCTCTCTCTCTCTCATGTGTGTGTGCAACCACACAAATTGAATAGCTTATTTAAATAAATAAATAAATCCTTTAAAGAATAGAGAAATGCTACAGGGGTTGAAAATCAAGCCTACCACATTCCCTTCACCCATGATTATTGTTGAAAAATGAAAAAGTTGGCAGAGCTCACATTTAAAAAAATGGTTATTTCTTTGAGAGGCGAAAAGAGATAGAGCCAGATCAAGCCCATATCCACTTGTTCTTTTCTCCATTGTTTGCACAAGATGAGCCTGACCCAGGTTGAATCCTGGAGGTGGGAATATAATTTGTGACTCCCATGTGGGTGACATAGATACACATATTTGAGTCAAAAACTGCTGCTTTCCAAGGTGCACGTAAGCACATAACTGGAGACCAAATCTGGGACTTGAACCAGCTTCCTGAGCAGCAACTTCATTGCTATAATGAATACAATGTTTTCAATTTATAATGAAGAAGAAAACATAAAATATTTTTCATGATATTACTTCCCTTAAGGAGAAAGATCATAGATTATCTATTTCTATTTCATCATTTTACAAATGGAGAAACTGAAGTCTGTATTTCCTGTCTTGGCTTAAGCCAATAACCTTTGCAAGGTAGTTACACTAACTAAATATCACTTGGCAAATATTTATTGGGCACTCTGTATGATTAGAGTGCTGCAGTAGATTCAAAGCTTTCAGGCAGCTTGCAATCTCAATGACTGTTTTTCCATCTCTATTACCAATACTTAAACAATTTCTTACATCTGCTGATACATGTTACTCAGAATGTGAATTTAAATATTGAGGTATTTGCACGGTAGCTATATGAAGAGAAATTATCAAATACAGCAAATTGCTTTCTTTTACTTATTGTACAGTAATACTACTCTGATTCTCAAATTCTCCCTTTTTGTCAATGCATTTCATGTAGCTATATCTAATTATCAAAAGAGAAGATATTGGAAGAAAATCAACAACTTACTGTGAAAAGGATGGTTTAGTATCTACTTATCATTCTGAGCAGTATAATAGTCTTAAAAGATTTGAAAAGAAAAAAGATGCTGTTAAAATGAGAAATAAGGAAAATGTATTGCCATGCACCCTTTAAAGTTTAAGTATATATTTCATGATGCTTATGCCTTATTTTCTTGACCCATTTTAGACAATTACAATTATAAGTTGTACTGCGGAGACAAAGAAAGAAAAATATAAACATATTAAAGATCTGCTATTTCAGTGAATTCAGTATGATGCTCTCCAAAATGGTATGTCAATACCAATAGATATCAAGGAGATTTTCATTATCATCACCGACACTGGTCATAATGGATATTTCCCATGTATTATTATATGAAATGTCACAGTTTTTAGTTTGT
This sequence comes from Ochotona curzoniae, assembly GCF_017591425.1. Classification (NCBI taxonomy): domain Eukaryota; kingdom Metazoa; phylum Chordata; class Mammalia; order Lagomorpha; family Ochotonidae; genus Ochotona; species Ochotona curzoniae. The sequence goes on from NW_024467087.1 coordinate 5,434,851, forward strand.
ACATTTTTTTTTAAAAAAGGTGCTTCACAATGACTTTTGTTTTATTAAATATGATTGTGCTATTGTGTCAAGTTATAGAAACACAATACCAGCAGCTATTCAATAGCAAGTGGCAATCATCTTGGCCCTCTGTCACATATCTAGCCACTATGTTCAGGTATACTATATTCATAGTTAGATTTGCCAACCATCAGTGAAAATGTAACACCATTAGAAAAACAGACAGAGAAACATTAGCCAGTGTGATGCTGAGAGGGCACTTTCCAAAAAATAGGAGAGGACAGAACAAAAGCAGAGGCAGAGGTCTGAAACATACCAGCAGCTGGAACTCCACCAGCAACAAGGTGGGATGAGACATTCACCCAGAGTTTCGCAGGTGAACCCAGACAAAGAACTGCCAATCTTGCTGGTCTGTTTGATTTGACTAGGAGCAGAGACAGAATAGCAGCTCCCAGACTGGTATTGTGGGAACAGGATAGATTTCACAGCCCAGCCTGCCCTCTAGGGCAAAATTATGCGCCATTTTGTGTAAGGAGGCAAGGACTATGGGACAGAACTGCTCATGTACTGAGCTGGGAGTGAGCTCATTTCTGACTCAGTGAACTGCAACAATGTGATATCCTACAATTTCCACTCAAGATAGGTCTGGGTAGCCCTCAGACCTGACATCCAGTAGATCAAGAACTGTAATAGTGGTACATCAGGCGCAATTGTGTACAGCATAGCAAAAGCTTTAAGAATGCTGATAATAATAATAATAAATAAGAAATACAAAAAAAAAAAAAAGAATGCAGGGGCAGTAGTGAGATGCTGATGTGCTGAGCTGGGAGCAAACTCACTGAGCTCAGTTCATTACATTGGTCCCACAGGGAAAATAATACTGACTTCAGTATCATATGGGTCAAAACAGGTCCGTGTGGTCCCCAAATCTAATGTCCAACAGGTTTTAGCAAAATCAGCACCACCAACAACTCAGATATATAGGATTCCTGGTGTCTCCCTAATCCTGGGAATTGCTCCAACCGGAAGCAGGAGAAAGGTTGTACAGACAACGGTGCAGCCTCAGAATGCAATCACAGGAATATAATTTCATTTAATGTTCAAACTGACTTTGCAAGGAAACCACAATCTTCTTTTTGGTGATGGTGCATAAGTGATAAAAGAAGTTAAGTGGCTGCTCAGGGAAGAAACCATGGGCTCAATAAGAGCTGTGGTAGATTCCCAAACTCATGACTCTGTGCTTCACAAAGCCTGAAGGACAAGTTTTACTTCATTCATCGAACAGGGATTATTCAATACCACTGTGTTCAAGATATTTCTATGTAAGTTAAATAGCCAAAGGAATTGTATTTAATGACAAATGCTCAATAATGAAAATAATGAACTTGTTATAAATTCTTCTAGGCCTACAGCCACAATAGTTTGAACGACATCACTCTTTCATCTTCAATTGCAGAAGTCAACCATTCTTTTGGTATACCTGACATCAACTACCTTTGTGTTTCATAAATACAAACCTTTCAGGTTTAGATAATTCTGCTGAAATCCTGTTCATTTAAGTGCCATATGGCTAGCAAATTTTAGAAAAAAATCTAAATGTAGATACTTGTTTTCATATATGAATATATATATGCACATTATATATACAGTTTTTGCACATAATCAAACTTGGCATGTCACACAAATAAGTTGATTAACTTATATGCCTGTTTTAGATGATCTTTCAGATACTTGGAGATGGAAAAGACATGCAATGCATAATTGTATTAAAATTGATATTCATCTATTAGCTTAGTACCTAACATTTAATACGAGTTAGTCTGAAAGCAATAAGAACATTATCTAAGACAATAGAACATTAGGATCTAGATCTACCTCTGTCAGTGTGTACAGTTGGGGTTTGTACTGCTCTTGCTTCAGGGTTTAGTTTAAGGCCTAGTTGAGCACATAACCCTAATCTAAGAATTCCAGTTTTTTATTAATCTGCTCTTCTGTTTGAGAAAAAGAAGTAATTAGTAAGAAAACTACAACATAAAGTACATCATCCATAGAAAATGGCTTTTTAAAAATAATGATTTGTCAACATCAATTGTTTTTAATTTAATGCCTTCCATGTATACTCATCTATATATTTATCTCCTGCCTTTGTCCACAATGCTAGTTTAAAATGTTTTAACTTTAAATATTTTATTAAGGATGATATTGTACTGAGCATATCCATATACTTTATGAATATTTTATCAAGTAGTTTGTATCAATTCCAATAAATTAAGTTAATAGGTCAAAAGCTAATTATTTTAAAAATACTTTGGCAGAAGGCAAAGAACTTCCTGTAACGATGCATCTTACAATATTTGGAATGACTTTTCAATAAAAAGAACAATGTACAATTAATGAATCTCATCATGGTACAAAATTTTGGAGTGGCTCATACTAACTGACTGCTTTCACTCTTATCATTTAATTTTTAAAATTCCAAGTCAAACAATAATGATATAAACATAGCTAAATATAATACTTTCCATATATTATTTCTAATGGTTATCTAGAAATGTTATAATTTGATATTAAATCCAGTAGTGAATAAAATAATCCATTTCTCACTTTCCAGCAAATGCAAAGTTCTATTATCCCTTTTATTATTTGCCACTATAATGAATATATTTATCAAGATTCCTGTGAGATGATGAATGCAATTGATCCATACAGTTTAATCATCTATTAATTAAAAGTCTGTGCCATTATTTGAATTTTTAAATGTTTTCATCATCAGAGATAGCACTATGCATACATCAGATTTATACTTCTGTAGTTATCAGTGGATATGTGGATTCACAAGGAAAAGGGCTTCTTGGGAATTGTTGACCTTTGAAGTGAGTGCTACTCATAACAAAATTTTATGTTGAACTGGCTCAAGCCAATAAGAGTGATAGTAGTATGAGTATAATTGCTTTACATTATTCTTCATTCTATTCTAAATTTTTCTGTGCTTGGCCACCCTTATTTTTATATTTATATTGAGCTATTCTTACATAGCTGCTCCCGTAAAGAACTCTTGTTAGTTTTAGGTGGGTTTAAAGATAAGAAATAACCTAAGCACACTAAAAGTGTAACTGTTACCCCAAGTACTAATAACCTGTAAAATCTTAATTGACAGCAGATGTTTTATTTTATCATTTCAGTCAAAGGTAAAATTAAGAAGCTTATATTTTGTCCAGAATTTAAAAACAAACAAAAAAAGTAAGACAAGAATGAAACAAAAATAACCTTCATCAGTGATGAAGGAATACTGCTGTGTTATTTGAATTACAGGAACTTGGCATCCTTGCCAGATTTATACTTGTCTCCCGTTATGTACACATTGTTCATTTTGATTCCTTTTGAGTTCTGTAGCACTACCACTTCTGAGCCTTAAAAAATAGGCCCTCTTGACATTTTGCTATTTCACCATGAGGTAAGATCCAGAAAAAATTAACAAGTTATGCATATAAGAATTTTTCCTTAATAATGATAAAAAGAATATTCTGATTTATAAAAATTAGAAAGATGCAACAGGGAAATAATCATCTGCATTCTATTAAGTTTAATGTCTCACTGACTTTTTTTTTTTTTACTAAAAGGAACTATTTCTTGATATCCTCTGTCAAATTATTTGCCACTCCTCTCACCCTTCAGAAAGTCAAGTATTACTTGGACAAAGCAATTGGTGATTTGGAATGCAAATGTATGATCCAATCACAAAAGAACAATTTTGCTTCAAACTATCTGTTTAAAAATAATGTGTCACTTCCAATATTCACTGTATTCCACAAAATTCCAGATCTCTATCAACTTCCACGGACATCTGAGTTTGGCAACCTTTTTTTCCCACCTCCAACATGGAAACAAATTTGAGATCCATACATAAAGAATAATATTAGAAAACAAAGAGCATATCTATATCCAAAACTTACTAATTTGTCTTGGGAAACAATGCATGTTCAGCAAAAATCTGTTAAATACTTGTCATATAATTATTGTTAACAGTTTTCTGTTTATATTCTAAAAAGAGATTAGGTAAAAAGATAGGTTGGTCCTGTCACTGTCATCTGATTCTCTATATCTGAGCTCACTGGATTACTGGAATGTTCTGAAAGTGTGATGGCCACTCTTGACTGTTGCTTTATTTTTCTGTCTCATTTTACAACAACAACATCCCACATATTTCCTCTTTTTAAAAGATTAATTTTAGTTGATTTAAAATGCAGAATTAGAATGAGAGATACAGAGATTTTTCATCCACTAGTTCACTCCCCAAATGGTAGTATTGGCCAGGGTTGGGCCAGGATGAAACAGCAGCCAGGAATTTTTTCAGAAATTTTTTCATGGGTACGGGAGCCCAAGCACTTGGGTAATGTTCTCTGCTGTGTTTACAGGTTTATTAGCAGGAAACTTCATTAAAAAATATAGCAGCCAGAGCTTGAATTGGAGCCTATATTTCATACCAGCACTGCAGGTGGTGGCTTAACCCATAGCACTGGCTGCACATACCTCTTCAGACTGATTCTCTTGCTGATTCTTCAAAGTCAGCTTGGGTGCCATATCACCTGCAAAAACAATCCTAAGCTTCTTCACACATGTTATATTGGGTGTACCCAAGGCACCTCAACATCACATAATCATTGTCTGATAGAAAACATTTATGTGTTTGCATTCACCATTTCCCTGTAAACTCCTAGAGCTCTGTATTGCTAACACCTCAACTGAAGTGTGACTCAGTGGAGAAGCTCAGCAAAAAATTGCTAAATGATAGAATGAGGAGTAGGGTTGGAAGAATCAAATGCTTAGGTGACTGTACATGTTGCAGTAAGTTGTTGTATTTCCTAGACACAGTAGTTCTATAGGATAAACAGGACAAGTGTTTTTCATTTTGCAAGATGGGAAAAGTGATCCTAAGAGAGCAAGTTGATTGGTCAGTGACATGATTTCACTTATTTGGTAAAAAATAAAGCACTATAATTCATATATTTCCTTCTTTCTTTTCCTGCTTTCCTTGTTTCCTCCGATTTCTCTCTTTAATCAACTCTATTCTTCTATCAACTATTTCATACCCCAAATGAAATCAGATACTGGAATTACAAATATAAATATGATTTATATTTTGTCTTGAAAAACACATTAGTTTATGAAAAAATAATATAGAAAGTACAAATGTATGAAAAAAGACACCGGGCTATTTATGGGAGTAACAATATTATTGTCGTTTCAGACTCTCTGAAAAGCAGAGACCAAGTTGTGATTAAATATGCAAGTGAGTTACTGAGGAGATATCTATGATAGAAAATGTGGAAAGCAAAGTTGAAGGTGTAGAGGTTACCACCAGACTCTAATGCACATCTTCCAGGTTTGAAGAAGAGGAGGAATGAAGAAAGGTTGTGTAGGCTGAGTATCAGAGTACAAGATACTTAAAAGAATATTTTAGTGAGGACAATGAAGAGTTTTCAAACAAATCCTCATCCACGGTATTGTATAACTTGCAGGAATGGGACAACCTTAATATTCCTAGCATGCTAAATTTTGAATTGAGCGAAAATCACAGGAAGTAATTCTCAGTATAAATATAAGAGGACTTAAAATGCAATTGGCAGACTCACCTGTCAAATATGCAAACTAGAGATTGAAAGCTGATTGGCATATCTTCGTGGCCACCACTGACACCTTCCCTATCTGAAAGATTAACAAGAAGAGATGAGAAGCAGGAATAGCATAGACTGACTATATTTAAGTTAGCAAGAACTGTTGAACCATAAAAGAGCTGTTGGGGTGGGGAGGTTCACAGTGTGTGTGTGTGTGTGTGTGTGTGTGTGTGTGTGTGTGTGTGTGTGTGTTGAGTATATGAGGTAAGTAAAATAGGTTTGTTTCCACAAAAAAATATTAAACACTTCCAGATATTTTCTGAAGTATTAGTTTAATTTCTGTGTGTTTGTTTAACTTTCAAACGAATCATTGAAACAATTAAATCAACACATACTGATTGATGGAGTATGACTTTTGTAGGATTCAAATATAAGTGCAACTAAGGAAAGGGTCTTCAATGATGGAATAGACTTTGCAAAATCCGACTTAATGTAATACTGACTTCTCATGAGTGAGAAGGAGAGAGTGTGTGTGTATGTGTGTATATGTTTTCTTCATGAATCTCTGGGATAGGCAGCATTGAGAGTTTCCTCAACATGCATGCTTATATGATGAATCATCACGAAGCGGTTTTAGTTTACTGTGCAGTGTGTGGCAGATGGATTTTGACTAAGGAATTCTATAGCTGAGAACTTCAGAACTATTGGAACTAGTGATTTGCAAATGTTTTGAGAAAGGATGAATTCACTGTCATGCTGCACATCACTGAAATCTTGTACTGAGTAGTTTGGGGATTAAAGCCATGAGGTTTCATGTTCATACTCTTGGAATTTTATCTATAATCTCAAATACATTATAGACAAGCACGTTAGAGCATGGGTATTGCCACCATGCAGAACCAAGTGTGAGGCTTCCAACTGAGACTCATTAGTTGTGTCACTCAATGATCTGTTGTCATAACACTCTTCGCCTTGAGCTTTTCATTGCAAAATGAAGATATTAAGAGTGAATGCCTTGGAGGATTGTTCACAAGGTTAAACGAAAGCTGTGAACATCATTTGGGACCTTGTAAGCATTTCCTAAACGTAAGCCGCTGCTATCGTCAATGCGCCACACTTTCTGCTTTGCCCTGGCTAATACTTCTCCGTCTGCTTAAATGTGTTTTTACCCTATTCTGCCATCTTGATTCCAGCCCAAGTTTGTCAATTCGAAGAACTTTGCTAAGAGGGAAAAACACCTTTATATGAGGAGTGGAAACTGAAATCAACCATTCCCAGTGAACAACGATAAATGGAGCAGAATACTTCAGTCAGACATGCCTGTGTTCATATCTGATGACGTCATTATTTAGTTTGGAGAACTTGGGTTAGAGAAGCATTTAAACTTTCATTGGGCAATTTCCAATGAAGAAATAAACAAAATCCTGAGATCATGCCAGGATCAAATGAAGTGTATGAAAATGATTCAGTGCCACAGTGAACACTCAAAAAATGGTTAGCTAAAGGTAATGTTTTCTTTAAAGTTTATGTTATGGGGGGTTGGAATTGCAATTTAGCTATACTTTGAACATGCAGGAAAACGTTTCTTCGAAACACAATCTCAGAGAAAATGTTCCTTACTGGCATTTGGTATGAAATGGGAATGAGAATGCAAGTCAGCAAAAATGCTTCTGGAATGGCTCCAAACTGAATATAGATATAGACAATACAGATAAATGCAGGAATATATTTGCATTTATCTCTAGTAATCTGTATTCATAAATGAAAATTTAGAAATTTCAGCAAATTCATCTGTTTTAATAAATTATTATGTATGTTTAAAAATATATGCAAATTAATTGATACTGATTAGTTAATTAGTACAGATTAATACTGATAATGGTATATAAATCTCTAAAATTTATATCAAATTTCTCTATATAGCATCTTCCCTATATATGTACATATACATATATACATAGAGAGATGTACACAGAGAGGTAGAGATCGACATGAATATAGACATAAAGACAGTGACATCATGATGTGCTTCTCCAGGGTTTTTTTCATTATTGTTCATCAAAAAACAAAAACATTGTAACAATTGAGCCATCATATGTATCTTTTTTGACTCTCACTGCTCTCTACAAAAAAGTTAAGCCTTTGTCGTTTACTACTTTGATATCCAGACACTTCTCCGCAGATGCTGTTTGGAAGAAGAGCTTGGGAATCACTATTTTAGCCATCTCTCCAGGACCTTCCAACAAGCAGACAGAAGAATCAGTGCTCTGGTTTAGCTGTTACGGGCTGTTGGATATGATAGCAAAGGTAGGCATCATTTGGATGCCACTCTTTTTCAATAGGCTCAGCAGTTTCCTGCCTTACCATATTGCCGAGTGAAGCAATTCCTGGCAGCTGACTAGCATTGCTCAACTGGATTGGAGGGACTTTATCACTGACATAACCAGTATAGAAATTCTTCTCAATGCCTTAACCAATTGCATTTGTAAACCTGTCTGTGTCAGTGCTGGGAAGTTAATGTTTGTCCAGCTGAAGCTCTGCTCACAAAGCTGTGTTACTATGTGCTATCACTCCTTGGCACTTGCGGTTCCAACAGGGAAGCGATCATAAACAGTAATTAGCATCAAAGAACGGATTCACACAACTGCTTAGATAACTGAAAGGAGAGTTCTAAGTCAACAGAATACAAGATCATTGAAATTGGATCAGTTTAACAACACTGATTCCCTTCAACTTTTTTTTTTTTTTTTTAATTTATTTGAAACCTTAAGAGATGTGGAGAGAGAGCCAGCGAGAGGTCCTTCAGCCAAAGTTTACCTCTAAATGGCAGTAATGTCCACGGTTGGCTCAGGACAAAGCCAAGAGATCAGAATTTAATCCGGATTTCCCGCATTTGTGGCAGGGCCTCTGATCTGTGAATCATACCCTGCAGCCCCTCCAGTGCTTCACAGTAGGAAGCCAGAAGTGAGAACAGAGTCAGAACTGGTACTCGGGCACTAATGAAAGGGTTGTGGGCAATCCAGGCACACTGTATGTGATGCAGGAGACCCAGGTAACAGTTTAACCACTGAGTCAAATTTCTTTTTTTTTTAAAAAAAGATTTATTTTTATTATTTTTTTATTGGAAAGGCGGATATACAGAGAGGAGAGACAGAGAGGAAGATCTCCCGTCCGATGATCCACTCCCCAAGTGAGCGCAACGGGCCATACTATGCCGATCCTAAGCCAGGAGCCTCTTCCGGGTCTCCCACGCAGGTGCAGGTTCCCAAAGCTTTGGGCCGTCCTCAACTGCTTTCCTGGGCCACAGGCAGGGAGCTGGAAAGGAAGCGGGGCTGCTGGGATAGAACCGGCGCCCATATGGGATCCTGGGCGTGCAAGGTGAGGAACTTAACCATTGCGCCACCACACCGGGCCCCCAAATTTCTTTTTTTTAAAAAAAGATTTATTTTTATTGCAAAGTCAGATATATATAGAGGAGGAGAGACAGAGAGGAAGATCTTTCTCATGATTCACTCCCCAAGTGGAGGCACAATGGCTAGAGCTGAGCCAATCCAAAGCCAGGAGTCTCTTCTGGGTCTCCCTCGCAATTGCAGGGTCCCAAGGCTTCAGGCTGTCCTTGAATTCCTTCCCGGGCCACAGGCAGGAAGCTGGATGAGAAGCAGAGCTACCAGGACACAAACTGGTGCCCGTATGGGATCCCGGCACGTGCAAGGTGGGGACAGTAGCCACTAGGCTACTGTGCCAGACCCTTTGTGTCAAATTTCAACACCAATTTTTTTCTTTAGTTTTGTTTTAAAAAGATTTCAACAATATTTTGTGTAAATATCCAGATAATGAGAGTTGTATAAATTATGGATCTATTTCATAATCGCTCTACACTGCCATTATACTGAAAAATTCGTGACAAAAATGTGTAATAACATAACAGCATTGTTTTTCAATAACACTTTGTTTTTCAAACATTGTTGGATACAGTAGAGCAAGACTAGTCAAAAAGTCAAAGGTCCCAATTTCAATATTCCAAAGTCAAAGGTTGGGGACTGGTCAGAAAGCTCCGAAAATGGGAATCATGCAAAGGTATGTATTTTGAAATTTGTCTAACACCTAAAATAGAGAAAGAACAAAACATGTAGGAAAGTAGAACTTGGAAGTTGTTTTGGCTTCCACGCCTCAGGTGTGTGCGCACTGAGTTGAGATGAGGAACACACAACCAACATATAGTCACAGTCTGCTACTATGCAGTCCGCAGATGTTTACCATACCCTCAACTTGCAACAAGTCCTGAGGAATTCATATTTTGTATATCATCCTAATTTCAGATTTCTGTACTCCAAGTGTTTTTGCAGGAGATACAGGATGGACAAAAATAAAACTCAAACTTGCATCAAAAATGTGGTGAAATTTGTCATATCAATGTGTTTATTGGATGTATTGAGGCTACATTATGAATAGATATGCCATATTTTCAGTATATTAGGTCCCGTATTAAAATTCTGTAAAATGGATTCTCTTGTTTCACTAAGCTTTAACAAAGTGAGAGAAGCAATAAATCTGTCAGTCACAGACGGACATTGAAGTGATAATCAGGAAGGGCAGGATGATGTGTCTCCTTGGATCCTGTTGGAGACATTTTGGTTTTATACGATTTACAGTGAATTCTAATAGGTCCACCTGAACTCATACTCTTACTATAAACGCGATTTGCATTACTAGATTTGATGAGTCAGCATTTTATATCCTCACCAATATAGTCAAAAAGATAAAGAATTGTATGTCCTCCAGAATTTGCTAATTTGAAAAAATATATCCCAGGGGATTTATTAAACAGTAAATTTTTAAAGCATTGATTGAAAAATGCTCATTAAAATGAATTCTCTGGCCATTAGGTTTATTTAGGATGAGATAACTATACATGATATGGAACATTAGGCAAGGATTCAAGGTTAGTTAATAGCAAAATTGAAACCTAGGCACTATTTCTACATGGAAGTGATATCACAAGAACTTGTTACTCAACTCTTACATGCTTATGTGTATCAGAGGCTCGAGAACGATGATGAGTTAGAGACTGAGAAGCATTGAGAAACACATGCCAGCCTCCTCAGAGGCTCAGATGGAGCAATGGAGAGCATAACCAGGTGCACACGAAGGATATGGCAGTGTATCGTAGCCTGCAGAGGATACCTGGCATCACAACAGAGAACAGGAGAAATCAATCAGCTATCCCAGCCATATGTTGGCAGTGAAAAACTGGGCAAATGGAGACTCTAAGGTGGACTACGTCAATCAGTGGATTCTACAGCAACGTCATTGTGCTTGGAATGGTGAGATTGGCAGCAATTCAGAACTGTTGAATTATCAAAATCACTTGAGCAAGACCCTTGGAGAATCCCCCCATTGGGGACTTGGGATGGGTGGGAGACTGGGTGTGGCTTCTCCCTTTACCTCCCCTTTTACCCCAGATAAAGGAAAAAAACAATGTGGAAAGAATAGTCTTACCCAGTTTCCTGTAGCCCTTGAACCTTTGTGCCAACATTAACTATGTAAAGATTGTCAAAAATAAAGAAAAAATAAAAGAAAAGAAACAGATGGCTATGGGCATGTTATGCTCTAACTGCTCATGGAGTGAGAATGAGGTGCTTATCCCTCCCTGAAAGTCAATTGAGAAAGACTTTAATGCAATGACTGAGCACGTTAAATGAACCCGTTTAAAAAATAAATAATATCTGTGAGAAGCAGCCTGGTATCATGACACATTTGCCTATTAATCTTCCCTGGGAAGCTATAATGTGACAGTTTTTCATCTTTCTCTGGTAATGATGAGGAAGGAGATTTCTGTGTTGTCCCCTTCAAAATAGAGCTTCAAAACACAAGCTGCTTAGCAACACGCCCTTCCATTATCCCATACCTTTGTTTCAGCACCATCCATTACAACATGTGCAGTGGAGAACTTGGAGAACTGTCATCTTTCACTATCCTACTTGTCTTTGATTATGAATGTAATAAATCACCTCAGTCTCAAAATGTGTCGCTTTATCATTACTAGTTGAATCACTCAGTTCTTCACTTTGGCTTGGCTTTCTGTATGCATGACACAGAATGAAAAACAAACAAAAAAATAAGCTTTAAATACCTTCCAACCCAGAGAATGCATCACAAGGTGTTCGTTGTGATATATGTAAGAATGTTGCCACACCATTTATCCTGAAAATCACTTCTTTTAGGCTTAGTTATCAAGCTGAGGTATATAGTACTTCAAAATGCAAAGTGTTTAAGCAAAAAATGCCACAAGAAAGTTACATATGTCTTTTTACTTGAATATGGTTCTAAAAATAAAGGGGGAGGAAAAATTTCAGCATGAAAGCACTTGAAAAAATGGAAATGGAGTATCTCAAAATTATCATAAATTTTAGAGAAGAACAAATATAAAGTTTGAAATTTAAAGGAAAAATTGTAGCAAAATAATTTAAATGGAAAGTAGGAAACAAAATTATTTATTTTAAGCTCTGGTAGTTCAGTTGACTGCTTACAGCTGTCACACCCTGGAGAATTATAAACCATGACTCAGGGTAGTGCATATCCTGAAAGAAGATGGGTTGGAGTTGGTTGTGGAGAACTGTCTATTCTAGCGGAATGTATTAATTGCAGTATTCATTGATTATCAATTAAATTCAGATACTGCCTTGTAAGGCAAAATATGCTGTAGAATAGACAATAGAGAAGTAAAGATGCACACAAAATGATCTTAGACAACTGCTATGGATAAGGTAAAACTAGATGATGGGTTATGGAGACATCAAGGCAGGACATAATTTGTATTGAACTGGAAAAAGTTCTCTGCTGATGAAGATATCAACTCATAAGTGGATAGCAGCGTGAGCCAACCACACATAAAAGCCTCAGTAGAAGTCAGGCAAAGAGCAAATGCTCTGAGGATTGAGAATTTTTGAGGATGGATGTCCTGAGAGGAACATTGATAAGAAGTTGGGGTTAACTGATTATCTTCCATAACTGTTATTGATGGATTACTCTATGCCAGAGTGTATTGCATAGAGTGCGAATAGAAAACACAAATCAAGTTCTAAATGTTACTTATTTTATCCCAGTGTGTGGTCAGCTGTTCTCAGTCAATAAATCAATAACTTTGGCATTGATCAGCTACTGAAAATCATTGGGTAAAATAAAAATTTGTTTGAAATGCAGAGTTGCAGACAGGGAGAGGAGAAAAAAAGGAAAAGTCAAATGGAGAGGGAGAAGGTGACTGAAATTCTTCCAGTCACTAGTTTACTCTAGAAATGCCTTCAGAGCCAGGACTAGGGAGGCAGAAGCCAGTAAGCAGGAATTCTCTAGATATTTCGTGTGAGTGGCAGAGCCTCTAGTACTGGGACCATCATTTTCAAGTTCCCAAGTGTATTAGCAAGTATTTGGATTAAAACAGTGTAGCTGTGATCTGAAACATGAACTCTGACATGGGTTATAGGTATCCAAGACACAGACTATTGTGCTATATCCGGACATTCTCCCCTGAAATATTATTTTAAAGAGGTAAGAGTTAAAAAAAAAGGATTTGTGTGTTCTAGGATTAGATAGTGTCTATAAAAACAATCCTATGTGAGGTTACATTTAAGCATACCTGAATGAAGAGAGAGAGTACACCAAATAAAATGTTGCACCTAGAGCTTTTCAGATGGAAACAACAGTAATGAAAAGCCCAGAAAATAACGAATTTCATAATTTAAAGAGATTCAAGACACAGCCCAGAGATACTCTTATGACTCATTATCAAGAGGATAAAGAAAAGCAGCAAAGGAGTCTGGCAAGTTGACCAGAGAGCTATGAGTAGAACCAGCAGAATGCTATCCCGGAAAACAATGGAAGAACCAATTTCCAGGAAAGGGTGGGTCAGTTGGATCAGATACTACTGAAAGATTCTGCAACAGAACAACTTAAATTTGTTCTGAATCATTGTTGGGCAAATTGTTGTCTTTTCCTGCTGAACTATGATGTTTGGGGAGTTTGTCTGTTGATCTCTTAGCAGAGCCTTACACTCCCTGCATTATTAGGAAGCTGAAGTGGAACTGGAGCAGTGACGATTGGAACAGATACTTCGATGTGGGACAAAAGTATCACAAATGGCCACATACCTTGCTGTACCATAATGAAATCCCATGTTTTATGATTTTTTTCTGAGAGGGGATTCATTACACAATGCTTGTGTGATGATAGGAATGGTATTATAGAAACCTGAGTAATTGTTGATACAGGAAAACGAATTGAAGTGACAACCTTGAGCAGGCACAAAGGGTTATAATAGATTTTACCAGCGGAGGAGTTTACTTTTGATCCTGGTTTAAAGAGTGAATTGACTGTACAAGAAGTGGAGAAAAAGTAGGTGAATATTTAACTGATGTAAGTAGTTGTATATGCTTAACAGTAATAACATGGAATTTCTCTTCTGATTGCTCATATTTTCTCAGATAAAAGTAGGGATCAAGGTTATCAGAGGAGACTATGATTGTGGCCCTTTTTTTTTTCTTTTTTTCCTGCTTGTGGAATCTTACAGTTAGTGAATCAAGGCTTTGATTATGAAGTGGATTAAAATTATGTTTTTTGTACAAATTGACTAAAAGAAAAAGAAAGGAAAGAAGGACAGAGATTGAAAAGAGATTAAAGTTAGGGAAATATGATTATTTTCCTAGAATTGTACCTATAAAATGCATGAATTTTTCTCTTTTAATAATAATGTTTCAAAGTATTTAAAATAATGCTAAAAACAATGGAGAAAGTCCAATGCAATAAAAAATACTGTGTAAAAATTAAAGAACAATGGACATGGTAATAGATTTCTGACTGGAAAGAAGGCCTTTTGTGGTAACCCAGGCCATGAATTTGGAAGACACCAAACTTCATGATTGTATATTTCACTTGTTACACATAACTGCTTGTAATTATGATTGAGGGCTCCTTGAAGTAATCATTAATTCTTAAATGAATTCTGTTACTACTACAACATAACAATTTATCAATTTTTAGTAACAAAAATATTTTTGGGGTTTCTTAACATTGTTGAGACCTTTAGTAAGCCATTGGTTTATGCAGAATTTTACTGATGTGACCCAGATTTAACCAATCAGAAATGATAAGGAAAGGATAGTTAATGACTATTTAAAACCCATACTCATCTCACTGTTGGAGATCAGTGGAGGTAAAATCCCTAAAGGTATTGTGTTAATTATTACTGATGTTGAAACTTTTTTTGCAATTGTTATGTCATTCATTTTTATTGGAAAGACAAACTACAGAGAGTAGGAGAGACAGAAAGATCTGTCCACTGGTTCACTCTCCAGGTGTCCACAACAGCTGGGGGTGAGGTGATCTGAAGCCAGGAGGCAGGTACATCTTCCTGGTCTCCAACGTCGGTGCAGTATCCCAAGGTTTTGGGCCATCCTTAACTGCTTTCCCAGGCCAAAAGCAAGGGATGGAATGGGAAGTGGAGCATCCATGATATGAACGGATGCCCATATGGGAGTCCAGCAGATACACAGCAATTATTTAGCCACTAGGCTATTGTGTCATGTCCTGTCATTTCAACTTTTAAGGAATGGAAATTATTATGCATGAAATGGCAGGGAAAAAGAAACAAAGATGATGACAGCTGAAGGTGCTGTAAGATTGGATAGAATCACATAGGTAGATGCTATGTGCCTAAAACACCATAAGCAAATCAAAAGGTATCAGAATAAAATACTTTCAACACTAAAAAGTAAGGATTACTATTTAGAATGCATACGTTTTACCAAAAATAGATAAGGAAAATATTGTTAGTAAGTGGTGGGAAATGACAAATGGTTTGAGTTAACAACTTAAGAGAAAATTGACATAATGATCCATATAGCATAATGTACACATGTATGTATATCAATGCTAACTTTCTATTAGTTCTTGCATATTAATTCACAACACATTCATTAGAAAGCTTCTATAACCCTTCCAAAAAGGAAACTTCCATTAAGAAATGTAAAGAAACAACAAACATGTAGGAAGGGTATATAGAGCAATATGGTGACAAAGAAGGGGATTCTGTCAAATTTAGATATTTTGTAAGTTATTTATGTAAATAGAAATAATGCAAATTTTAAAAAAAGCAAATGAGCTGCTTCTTTTTCTCCTTCACTATTTGGAAGCAAGAAATAAGGGATGGATCCCACATGAACACTTGATGCACTTAAGTTATATACCCTGAATCTAGTTGGAGACGTGATTATTTTAGGTTTCCTTAACTTTCTATTATTTTATTCAGTTTTGATTTAAGAAAATTATTTTTTGATGTTTCAAATATACTAATGTAACATTCATTATGTAAGAAAATGATTTGACATGCATCCACATATAAAACTACATTTAACATGTTTTATTTCTGAATCTAATTATACTTAACACAATTTTACTAGTTTTACTTTATCACAATTCCAGCCATCTTGCAGCAAACGACATGGTATAATTACTTTTATCGTGAATGATCTTTCATTCGTAGGCATCACATTTTATTTATCTGATAAACAGTTGATGACATTTAGGTGGAGTCCATATATTTGTTGTTCTGAAAGGACTTCAACAAACATAGGAATGCAGGTATTTCTGATTAGCTGATTTAATTTGTTTAGATATACTCCTACAAGTGGAATAGCTAGATCAGATGTATTTTTCATTTTTAATTCTTCAAAAAAGCTCCATACTTTTCATAATGGTTTTAACAATCCACATCCATTTCTGAGATGCATAAGAGTTCAATTTTCCCCACACAAAATTGTGGCAACATACTTAATTATGTGAGCTCAGTAGTGAGAATGTATAGACCTGCCTCCTTGGCATTCTCATAAAAGCCTATCAAGTCTCTGGTTGCTTCCTTTGAAAGATGATGATAATATTATCAACTTTAGACATAAGATGTGAACATAAATTTCATTTATAAAATCCTATCATAGTATATTCTAAATTTTGTATTCCAGATGTCTTTACAAAATACTAATATTTTCAAAAAATTATATCCAAGTAACCCAGGATGCATTTATCAACATCATTTTTAAGTCATTGTCTAGGTAAATTCATTAAAATTCTTTGAGTATTAAGATGATCCATTTTCTTTCTTCTATATTTAATAATTTAAATGCTTATAGCTATGAAAATTCTCTAACATTTTAGTCACATTCATTACACTCTGATATGGAAAATTGTTTTATGAGTGCTGCGTAACTGCAGGCTCCATATCTTTAGACTTCCTCTTGGCTCATTTGTAGTTTGGAAATACAACTTTATAAGTAAATAAGTTCAAATTTGGTTTAATATTGATTTTTAACTTTGCTACATTTTGACCAGAGAATTTATGTAATCCTGTTTTGTGATTTTTAAAATAACCACGTACTGAGATTATATTTTCTCATTTTATATGACATTTAAAACTAATTTTATTGTCAGACTGATTTTCAAATTCATAGCACAACTTTATGAAAGGCACAAATTCTCCTCCAAAACTCCAGCTCCACTTTCCCCGCTAACCTAAACTGCAGCAATGTGTTATTTTGGTTACTAGCAACACATCTAAATTGAAATACCATCGTTCCCCAAACTCTGTGGTTAATTTCAGGGATCACTCCAAGGGGTTATACATTCTATAAGTTTTGCAAAATATATAATTACATTTATCCACTATCATCACATCATAGTTTTACTTCCCTCCAAACCATCTGTGCTCTTCCTTCCTACAGGCACCTGAAACAAAACTGTTTTATTATGATGATGATTATTATTATTGTTATTATTCCCAGATCTTGTTTTTCTTTTCTTTTCAAGATGTCATATGTTTGGAGTTTTCAGGATGATTTTTGATAGTCAATAATAGGTATTTAATGTTATGGCATGTCTTTAGTGACTTAATAGTTTTGGTTACATTATCTATACCGTAGTTCATCAATTCACCAACTGAAAATATTGTTGTTTTGTGAGTTTTAATTATTACACATAAGTAAATTTGTTTATACCTCAAAATACAAAATTCCTTTTGTTTTAGACTTTATTTTATTTTGTGATGCTGTTTACATAGTTGAGAAGGATGCATACCCATCAGTGAATCACTGCTTAAAATGGAGATGGTCAAGGCATGGGGGAAAGTGGGTAAGACAATTGCACTGTGTCATCTGGGGGTAGAGGGAAGAGGAGGGGAAGGGCTGCTCCCAGAAGCCTGATCATCTCTACACCTGGGGATGAGGGACAGCCTCTAAGTGTCACCTTAGGCTCCTCAATGTGGAGCATGTTTTGAGGATAGTGCCTAAGTTATATTGATAGTTCTGGAATGTTGTTGATTTCATTTTTCCAAGATTGCAGAAATCATTTCAAGGTCCATTGGCTTACATAATCCACCTTAGAGTCTTCATTCATCCATATGCTTGCTGTCACATCTTGGCAGGGAGAATTATCTAATTTGTTCTGCCATCCAAGGTACTCAATGCAATCTGCAGGCCTCACTGATCTATCATGTTCCCCATGCTGTGTACTACACGGCCTTTAGTAACCAAGGCGACCCAGTTCTGACACATTCCACAATCAGAACACAGATTCTGCGGTTTTCCCTGTGTTTGGAGTTTTGTGTCCAGCAATCTAGTTGGGGGAGTTCCCAAAGAAACCTCACCAGAAAGGACCCCAGATCTGGATCTGGCTCAGTCTGCCACTCACATCAAACTACAGAAACACTGGTCAATTCTGTATCCAGCCCCATCACAAACCAACAGATTCTACAACCCAGTCCAACCCTGTCCACCACACACCCAACCTTTATGCCCACAAACAGGAACTGCAGCCTAGTCAGAGTGACCCCTAAGAACTCCCACCACACCTGCCCCCTGCTCTGCTTCCTGTGTGACAGTATGTGCAGTAGACTTGTCCAATCTCCCCCATATCTCTTTTTTTCTTAATTATTCATAACATTGTATTATGTGACACAGTTCCATAGGTACTGGGATTCCTCCCACCCCTCCCATAGCCCTCTCCCCATGGTGGGTTCCTCCACCTTGCTGCGTAACCACAGTTCAAGTTCAGTTGAGATTTCTTCATTCCCCACATCTCTTTCAACTCTCACACACATCAATAGGTGTTGTAGCCTGACTCAGCCCGACCAACCCTTCTATCCAGCCCACACCAATGAAAGCTGCAGCTCATCAGAGGAGTTTCTTTGTTTTCCTACTAGGCCCACTCCCATTCCCAGACCTTGCACTTTCTATGTGGCAATGTGCTCTACCCTGATGGAGAATGCCCAGTCAAAGGACAACCAGCCTGTACTTACTCTGGCTCATGCATGCACCAGAGGATACAGTGGCTTAGCCCAGCTTGGCTCTTAGCTTAACCCAGTTCACATGAGGGCCAATGAGTTTTATAGCCCTTACCAGATTTGTCTGGCCAAAGTTCAAGATCTCATGCTCACCAGTGGGAGCAATGGCCTACCAGGGGAAGCCTTGCAGTACCTCAAACAGGCTGCCCCTCCCCCAAGTGTTATGTGTGCTGATGAGTTCTGTGGCCCAGTCTGGCATGGCCTGGCTCACCTCAGTATGCTGCAGTGGGTGCTTACAGAACGGCTCAGCCTGGTGTGCCCCAAATCCCATCTCATGCTAGCAAGTGCTACTGCCTAACTAAACCCAACAGCTCTCAGACACTCCTAATGTGAACTGGCTTGTGTGATGGCCCAACTTAACCTGTCCAGCACCCTGTTTTGGTTCTCATATCTGCCAGTGGGTGCTGTGAATTGATCTAGTCCACTCTTACCCTGGACCTGAGTCAGGTTTATGCTGGTGATTCTGTACCTGGTCTGGTCTGGGATGCTCCCAGCCTCCATTCTTGTGCTCACCTTCAGGGACTGAATCCTGACAGAGGAGTTTCCCAAGCTCCTCTATCAGGTCACTTGCCACTGGCACATCTCACACACACCAGTAAGTTCTTGGCTCCCTCCTGCCCTGACAGGTATAGCAGTATTGCCCAGCTGTACCATACCATTTTTGCTCTTACTATTGGGTGCTACAGCCCTGCCTTGCCCAGCCCAGCCCACACCCAGACTCAGTTTTCAATTGGTTCATCAGGTGCCAGGATCTAGCCTTGCCTGTGTTACATCTACTTTGGCTCTTGTGAGCACCAGCAGGTCCTGGAGCCTAGCCCAGTCTGGCACAGCCCAGACCCAGTCCAAACCAATGCTGAGGAATGCTGCAGCCATGTAGAATCCAATTCACTGCCCCCATTCCGGCCCTTGTACTCAAAATTGGGAATCATAGCCCAACTGATTTGTCCCTTAAACTCCCTGATCAGACCTGCTCTTAGCCCAACATAGCCCATCTCTCAGCTTGAACTTTGCCATTGGATGCTGTAGTGTAACCTGGTCTGGCCTGTCCTCATCCCCACTCACTGCTAGGTGCTGCAACTTAGCCCTGTCCAGCCTGGTCCCATCCCTGGCTGCTGTGCAAACAAACAGGTCTGATAGCCTAGGCTAGACTAGCATAGGCCACACACCATGCTGGCGCCTACCCATGACAGAGTGCTATTATCTGACCTGGTCCTGCCTGTTCTACCTTACCTACACTGATACACAGAACAAAGCCACAGTCTACTGACAGGTAGAGCAGCCTGGCTCAGCCTCACCAACACTCAGCACAGATTTAACAAGCTCACCAGCAGGAGCTATAATCTATCAGAGTTTTTCCCAAGTTCCCCCAATATGCTTACTCCTAGACTCAGATGTGACAAACGCTAGCAGGTGGAAGACCCTTACCTGGCATATTCTGGACCCAGAATACTTTTTCTTAATAATATCAATATATGATATATATCATGTATACACACATATATGTACATACATATGCATATATACATATACACATATTAATATGTGCATTATTATATAACCTATAATAATAAAATATTAATTCAAATACATATGCATATATAATATGTATGTACATATACATCTATAATATTTTTCTATCGATTGCCCTCCCTCTTTCCCTTTACTTTACTTTACTAGAATGAGTGAGGCAGAATAATTTCAGAAAGACACCTGCAAAAACAACCAAAACTGAAACAATCAGGAAACTGGAAAAGGAACTGAGTAAAACTAAGAAATAATCCAAGAATTAAGTGACACCATAAAAAGGCCAAACATAGGAGTTATCAGTGTTCCGGTAGGCTCAGAGAAGATGGGTTAAAAGATGTATTCAGTAAAATAATAAGTAGGAACTACCTTAACGTAGAGAAAGAAATAGAAATACAGGAAGGGTACATACCACTGAATATAGTGGGCCAGGAACAATCCTTGAAACACATAATAATCTCTCCTAGGTTGAAAATAAAGATACTTCAATATGCATTTGAGAAAAGTCAGTTAAATTATAGAGGAACTCCAATCAGACTCACAGTTGATCTATAAGAGCAAGCCTTACAGAGAAAAAGAGAATGGAGTCACACACACTCACACACACATGCACACAAACTTGTTCTAAAATAACATACCCAGTAAAGCTTTTCTTTGTATTAGAAAATAAAATGAAATACTTCTTAAGGAAGCAAAAGCAGAAAGATGTCACCTCTATCAAACTTACTCCACAAATGTAGTTAAAGATATGCTACAGAAAGAAAAAGAAAAGCATGTTACAAGATCGAAATGAGAACATCTCAAAAAAATAGGAAAAGAAGAGCAAATCAAACAATAAGAAGCCCAATGCTAAAATGACAGAACCAAATTACTTCCTATCTAATACTAACCCTGAATATAAATGACTTAAACTCACCAATTTGTGGACTTGATCAAAAAAACAAAACACATGCACTTGTTGCCTCTAGGAGACATATCTTACCAACAAAGATACATGGAAACTGAAAGTGAAAGGATGAAAAACGATAATCCAGACTAATGTAAAGCAAAAATCAGCTGGTGTAGCCATTTTTATATCAGATAATATAGACATTGATATGGAAAACATTAAAAGAGATGACGTATACCACATTATGATAAAGGAATCTATTCAGCAAGATGAAATCACCATGATAAATGTATGTGCACCAAATCCAGAGCACATAGTTACATGAAAGAAATATTAGTAAATTCAAAGGGAGAAATAAAGTCCAACACAGTAATAGTGGGTGATCTTAATACCCCACTAACTTCAATGGGTAATCGACAGTACAGAAATTCATCAAGGAAGCAACAAAGCATACACAGACATAAGAGTAAATGGACCTAATTTAAATCTACAGATCCTTTCATCCTGTAGACAGATGACACATGTTTTTTTAATATTAGTATATTAGTCTTTCAATAACTTCTCATTTGATTAAATTAAAAATTAACAATGATCTGAGCATGGATATATCACTTGTGGAAGCATCAAATTTTAATTGAAGGAGAAGTTCTGCAGTTAATTATAAAAGCTAAAAATATTGGAAAAAGAATGTAAGGTTTGGAGCTGCCAGAGCAATGTTGTTGTTGGTTAAGGATATCCACTGATTAAATATTCATGGGAATGTTAATTTGAGGCATTATCAACACACAAAAGTACCTTCTTTAGAACTAAATAGACCAGATAACAGGTTTGGTACCTATTGTAACATAAAAAAACAATGCATTGAAGAGAACAGGAAGGAAAGAATTTCCTGCAACTCTGTGCCTCTGTTGGCTTGGTAGTCAGCAACTGTGTCTGCTAATCTTCTTTCAATCTTGAATAGCACAGCATGGAGATAGATTCCACACATTACAAAGGATAACATGGAAATAAGTACAGAATACTGCCATGTGACTGTGTGATCACTGAAACCCAACACTAAAACAGCCTCAGTGGCCCTTTCCTGAATTCAGTGCCCATGGATGGCAGCTGTGGGCTTATCTTTGTGCCAGATGAAGACTTATGGGCTCAGTAGAACACATGTTTCTGAAACCCTCACTTACTGTTGGCTGCAGAAGTCTTGGGCTGCAAGAACCATATCATTAAGAGATGAGCATTTGCATCATGCACCTCCTACCTGTATACTGTGCAGGTTCAATAAGATTGAAGGCTTCTGGCATAACAGAGTATTGTGGCTGCCCCACCCCTTGACCATCCTCAAGCAGCACAATATGGAGAGTCACTGTCTATTTGCTAGAAAAAAGTGAGGTGAACTCCATTGCATAGTAAGATAAGCACTTGTCCCTGCATTGTGCCGCTCAAACTGGACAGAATCTTCCTTAGTCTGATGACTGCAGATGAAGCACGCGGGCTGCTTCCAGCCTTAGACAGAGGATTTTCTGGGTAGGTTATTGATTTTAATCCCTATCCCACCCCAGTTTATCCTAAACAGCAAACCAATTGCAGATTTTCAACAATCTTTGGATTGGTATGCCCTCTACTGTTAAAGTAAAGACAATACCCTAATAACAGACACACATGAAACGGACTTAGTTCACTGTCTAGTATTGCTGTGGTAATACTGACCAGAGACTGACAAAACAAACAACTACCTTAGAGTTTCTGGAATGACAGAGACCAAAAAATCCAGACAAGCAAGACTGGAAGTAATGCCTACTCCTTTATTCCTAGACGTTTTTGTGTACCAGAAAGCATCAGTAGCTTTCAGAGATTTGCAACCATATCTAACGAGCACAGTAAAATACTAGAAACTAACAGCAAATCAATTGACACATATGATGTGTCAATTTAGATGTACAGCTAATACATACATATATTATCCATATATGTCATATATATATATGACACAGAGTGATTGCCAGAGATAGAAAATAAAATTAAAAAAAACACAAAAAAGGAGAAAATAACCAACAAAATAGTAATACTCATAAGTTACATATTAGTAATTAGTCTACTGCACCAGTAGGTTACTAGCTTATTTTGAGCCATTTCTCAGCTCTGTGACTTTCAGGTTAGCATAAATTAACTCTGAATTTTGATGTAACAGGGCAGGATCTTTTTAAAATAATTTGTGTGTGTGTTTCTTCAGTCTTTGGCGTACTTCTTCTAGGTTAAGGAAAAGCTTGTGAGTAGGCTAGTACTTAATTTCCTTGTTAGGAAGCATGATGCGCAAGGATATTAATCTCCATTATTCTTCCAGTAGAACATTTCTCTCAGTTCTGGTACTTTCCTCTCAGCTTGAATTTATGCCTTTTTATTTCCTGTGATTGGTATACATCATTTCATACCATTTATTTTCTATTAGGTATTCATCAACTCTCTCCACTTGTCATCCCACCTAACATGTGAGAAAGTCCATCCTATGGAGCAGTCCTGTGAAGATAATCCAAATCGGTTAATATTGTCCAATGACCACACCATAAATTTATTATGATGAAAAATAATTTATCAGAGTTATATAATTTGTTTTGAAAATATGAAATATTTAATACAATTTTGTTGATCTCTCAGTAAAGCAGGGGAAAGATTCTAGATTTGGGAGTCTTATTTTCGTATTTGTAAATAACATTATATTTTGGATACATATACTTTTATGAAAATTATATGAGATAAATATGTAAACATTACTCAATTATGAGTAGTAATCAGTGCATATCTCAAAATTGTGTACCTATAAACATGGCAATTAAAATACATGTGGATTGAAAAATGTTTTAAAAAGCTTGGAAAACCGTTAATGGGGGTTTCATTACATGTGTTTCCTATCACATTTTTTATGATATTTTATATTTGTGTATGAACATCTATCCTTTAATCTAATACAAGCCTAGACGTATTCATCTGAAAATATTTATTATGAATATGCATGTGCACTGAAATTGGCAGTGTAATATGTGATACATTTCACCATCATTAAATTTCATGGTTATGCATAGAGTTCTCATAAAGATATAGGTTGTTTATTTTATTGAAACGTTGCTAATTTGTCCTTTTATTTCACAAGCCAAGCTATATCACGATCAAGATATGTTCATTATGTTGATGATAGTGTTAATTACTTGACACCTTAGCTCATATTTGAAAGGGTAACACAGCAAGGAATACTAGACCATTTCACCATTTCCATTTTGGATAAGACATAATCGTTTCACATTAATTTGTATAATCAGATGCAAGATTTTTGTACTGGGTTAGCTGAGATGAATAATGGGCCTAATGAGCAGATATTTTGTTTTAAAACATCAAGTACTACTTAGGCATTTCCTGCAGCATCAGCTTAAGTGTCCTGTTTTGCATTCTGTATCCACATATTCATGTTGATTTGTGTAGCTTGTGTAGAAAAAAGAATGCACACTTCATATAAATAAAACTTGAAGGTATATTAAAATATCTTTTAAAATTATGACTGAACAAAGTTTGCTGTCTTTGTTAGATCTGACACAACTTATTCATTAGAGAGCAACAAGTGTGCACATCTGTATATTTGCATACTAAAAATAGATGCTCAACAAACAAAAGGTTGCTTAGAATACATAACCTCTTACTTGTTTAAATTATATGTTTCCAAGTGGAGTATTATGATCTTGTTTTCAACTACATGTATGTGACTACCTAATTACAAAGCAGACATTTTAAACATAGTGTTTATTTCCAAGCATTGTATCTCAGAATAAAAATGCGTTAGTATAACTGTGAAGGAGGAGGAAGACACATTGAGAGGATTGAACATAGATATCAAGATATTCTTATTGCATTCTCAATAGTTTTGTTTGTGACCAGCAGTAATGCAGTGTGGTCCCAAAGCAGCTCTGGATATTGAAATGCTGACATGATAAATCCAATAAGCACTGTTTCAAATTATTTTTATTTTCTCTGAAATTCACTATTTTCTTAGGTGAAACTGATGAGAATGGCAACAAATGAGACAGTGGCTATGTTATTATAATTCTAATGTCTTCCTTTATCTCTTGGCCAGATATGTGAAACAAGGGAAATGTTTTGGTGGTGGGCTTACAGGTTGGAACAAAGAAATATGAAAGATAATAATAAGAGATTATAGGGGCTAGGAAATTTACCTCAGCAAATGGTAATGAACTTTGAAAAGCATGGAAAAGTTATATTGGATCCCAAAAAAGAGGTAGATATGAGCCTCTTTCAGCAAGCATTTTAGTTATAATTCCTTTCCAGCAATATCCTGGTTTGTGCCAAGTGTCTGGGGAAAAGTTGGAGGAACAAGAAGATAACATGCAGCATCCTTTAATCTTGAAGAAGTTAGCAACAGGGTAGATTTCAGGCTACAACTAGGTAGATTTGAGTTTCGGCTAACAAGGCATGGAGGAAGACTTCAGCCGTCATAGAGGTTAGAAATACGGTGATCGCGCACACCTGCAGATATATGGGTCCTCAATCCAGGGTAAAGGTTACTCTAACAGTATCCTTGTGTCTTTTTCTGTGCCTGCCTTTAACAGGATTCTCAAAAGGACCATGTGTGACTAAGTGTACTGGTCAGTACATCAGCGCATCCAGTTGTGAGGTACTGTGGGACTGCAGGAGATGACAAAGTGAATAATGTCTCATTCTCTGTGGCTTGCTAATTGTCAAATACATTCTGTGAAGATGTTGGCAACGCCCGCATCGCCATGTACTTCAAGCCCCGAGTCGAGCGGAGGGGCTAGGGTTATGAGACAGACAAGACAGACAACACACACAACACACAGAGGCTCATTCTTGTGAAATGAGGGCTTTATTCAAAGTTGAACTCTCTTATATAGTCTGCTTGGCCCCTCCCAGGATCTTCCCAATGGTTAAGCAACACTTAAGCTCCCCCAAGGACATGCAAAAATGGGAAGCAGGAAGGAGGGAAATTGCAGTCAAGCCATGGGCTAAATGTATCAGGCCATGATTGCCCTTCCTGTTACACCTTTG
Source organism: Ochotona curzoniae (assembly GCF_017591425.1). Lineage (NCBI taxonomy): Eukaryota > Metazoa > Chordata > Mammalia > Lagomorpha > Ochotonidae > Ochotona > Ochotona curzoniae. The sequence continues at coordinate 5,461,324 of NW_024467087.1, forward strand.
AGAAACAGCTGAGCTGTAGAGTTAACCCTTGGGAGACCTGGGCCTACATGAAGATACAAACGCATTTACCGCTTTCAAGTCAAACAATCAGCATTGACACTATTAAATGTGAGATGAAAAGCAAGAATGGTTTATTATTTACTTTTTGGACTAGTAAATAAAAATATATCACCAAGGTTAATTTAAAATGAAGATGTCAACATTTAGCAGGTATGACAGAATTTAGGTTTCATGTTTGATTCTAAGTGCTGAGGCAGTATGAACTATCACTGTATTTAGAATGTTTCATTGAAATGAAGATGATGATGCAAATTCACATAGATGTTGGCATAAATAGTGATTTTTCAAATAGAAAATCACTATTTACAGGCCACTATACATAATCTGTGGCATAACAAAAATAATTGTTGATTAGCTATCTGTTTATTTTATGGTTAGATTTGTTGATGATTTTTTCCAATGTCATACTGCACACAATTCATCATGAGATAGCAAATTCTATTTTGAAAAAACAAAAACTGGAATCTGAATCAATTTGTAAACTGTTTACTGAAATTCACTTCTTTTTTATACTTTTTAAAATCACAGTAATACTTCTTTATTTAAACTCTCATTAAGGAACACTTGTAAGCCTAGCATATTTTCCTTCTCTTACCGTATTTACTCCATTAGAAAATTGGAACATCCTCACAACATATAATTTAGATCTTTGTGAATTCATATTGCTGACAAATGTCTTAGACCATTGTCATTTTGGTGCCTTACATGAAGATGCTTTTTCTTTGCAGATAATATGCTTAAAATAAGTTGTTTAAAACTTTGTACTCAGATGACATGTACATGAACAAACTGGATCTGTTGCTTCTTTATTCTGACTCAGTTAAAAGAGGAGAAAAGCTGTTTCTCCTCATACGCTGCACATGACTCTATTCTGAGACTACATGAATCTCTTTTGCCACGGGCTTTACTATCTAAACTCTGTTCTTTTCCAGTTTACAATATTAGATTTCGTTGCAATGGAATGAAAACAATGCAGTCCTTGGAACTAAGTTTTAACTTGAAAATGTTGATTGGGAGTTAGAATCCAGACTAAGTAGATAGAACAGAGAGTCCTCCCACACCAGTTAGTGCTGATTCGTGGAAAATCAGTGGAGATAGGCTCAACCTGCTGCTATCTGTGCAGGATATTAATGGCATGTGCTGGTCCTTCTTTTCAAAGTTTTTCTGTGTTGTGTTACTTGACCTAGGCAGCAAGAATTCGCTGTCTTTGGGAAAAGTTTCATGAGCTTTCAGTCATCTATACTGAGTTGTGGTCACCATCTTTCTCCCATATAAATCATAAGAAAAATCACATGATATTTCAGCCAATTAAATACCTATAAAATCAGTCCTTAAAAACTCAATTTTTGGGCCCAGTGCAGTGACCTAGCGGCTAAGGTTCTTGCCTTGAACTCGCTGGGATCCCATAAGGGCGCTGGTTCTAATCCCGGCCGTCTAGCTTCCCATCCAGCTCCCTGCTTGTGGCCTGGGAAGGTAGGCCCAAAGGCTTGGGATCCTGCACCCCTGTGGGAGACCTGGAGGAAGTTCCAGACTCCTGAGCTCAGATTGGTGCAACTCCTGACTTTGTGGTCACTTGGGGAGGGAATCTGATGGAAGGTCTTTCTCTCTGTCTCTCCTCCTTTCTGTATATCTGACTTTGCAATAAAATGAAAAAAAAAATAAATCTTTAAAAAAAAAAAAACCTCCATTTTTGGTAAACCCTTTCACAACTAAAAAATGTGTTTTCTTTCTCTTTCATCTCCTCTGCTTTGTTTCAATTGACTAACTACAGGTTTTCATGCCCTTCTTTGTGCGTCTTCATTTCGCTAGCCATGAGACACAGACCTGTTACTAACACAGGATTACAGTAAGTGCAGGCTCCTGTAACAGCATTACTTTTGCAAACTTGTGAATTCAGATTGATAGGTAGAGATCATGAAAGCAGCTCGGATTTTGAGTAGACAGCTTGTTTTTTTTCCCTGTATGATGGTGATAAAGATGTAGAAAGTCATGTGCAGGAAAAATTCATAGTCCAAGCAAGTTTTCATTCAAAATACAAAAGCAGAAAGATCTGCCATTTAATGGAGATTTATAATATAAGCTGGAATCAGACAGAGGGTATAAGGTGACAGGGTAGCATCTAATGCTCAGAATGAGTAGTACACTGGAATCTCTACATTACATTTAGGATTTGTTAAATGACACGTGTAGAAACATAAATCCAATAATTGCATAAAACTTGCTGAGTAATCAAACAAGTCACCATGAGTAAGCTTACTCTTAGTGCATTTCTGAGAGTCTGACTTGCAAGCTGGTGGAACTTGGAAGTACACGTTTTATAATGCTTTTAGATTTTTTTGAATAAAAATCCTAGTTATGTTGTGATTGTGTAGTTGATTCAACTGAAAAAGAAATTTCTTTTAGCAAACTCTGAAAATGTCCTGAATTTTAATGTCAAGAAGCTTGATGATCAGTAAATTAAGTCACTTACCTTTGCTACGGAAAACTAAATGGCTTCTCTCTTTGCGAAGTGAACTGAAAGTATGCCAATGTAAAAGTTAAAAATATAATAACAATAATAAAGAAGGAGCAGGGAATGTGGGGAACCTAGGTGGGGGGAGAGCTGGATGGGAAGTATCGTTTGGCATATACATTAAAATACATAGAACATTATGTTACAATAAATTAATAAAAGAATACTGATAAACACGAGGAGTCCAATAACGTGTTTCTTCTCCCTACAACTGTATGCCAAATTTCATTCAACAACATAAGCAAAAGAAATACATTTCCATGGGAGCTGACACCAATTAAATGACTGATTTCTACAAGTGATAGTGTACTGATTCATGTTCACATAGTATTTCATGTAATAATTTTAATTCCTGTTGTAGTTATCACTATCCAAATTTCCCATCAACGTCAATTTTGTAGACAGCATATAAATATGCATGACTTCTCTCTCGTTTGGCTGGAATTATATATGATAACTCCAGAACCATTATTCCGGGCTTTATCTTGTAAATAAAATGTTAGCTAATATGTGAAGACCATGGTTTCCTTGTGCACACAGATATTTTGTTTTACAGAAAATGAGTTCTGCTTATATAATCACAGCCTGCTCAGTTCTCAAATATAGTATTTGTGAAAATTGTGACATCAGTCCATGCACATGTGGAAGAAAGGAAAGGCTTGTCCTAGAGGAAACAGCAAGGACAACTTGTCTCACACAGTCTCGTAGCGTGACTTTAGTGAAACCAGCCTCTCAGCTAGCATTATACTCCAAATTTTTCATTGTTAAGAAAAAGGATTAAATCATGTCATGCCTCTCAAAGAAAAGTAGCAAATATCGGAGGGGAGGGCAGCAGTATGCATTCAAAATAAATAAAGTGGATCCATCAATGGCCCAAGTAAGGGGATGGTGGGGATCATACAATCACAAAAGTGAGTGGGAATTCCATGAGCACTTTCTCAGCCACTGCTGGAGCAGAAATCATCTTAGAGCAAGGTGAGAGGAAGCGACAGCAGCCCACATCGCTGGAGATGTCGCCTGATTGAGAACATCACAGAGCTCATTGAATTTGAATCTGACCTTGAGTGCTAGCAGGTAAAAAGGGTATCCACCTAATCTGTGAAGGAAGAGTATATTGCTGTAATTCCATCCAACCAACAAGGGCACTCAGGCAAGTGGGAATTTTGAAAACAGCATGAGAACAGGAGATGTTATTGCTGGATAAATTGATAGTCTCCAGTAATTTTGACTCTGCCTTGCAAAGTTGGCAGGGGCAGGGCACCCAGGTAGACCTGTAGAGTGCCCCACCCTCTCACTACATCAAGACATCTGGTCTTATCAAGGTCGAGTAGCAACCAACTTCTACCAGGCAGGCAGTTGACTTTGGAAACTCCACAATTCTCTCCATGAATGGGGGAGTCTTTTGGGACTGAGAGTGGATCTCCTGTTCACTGGGATTGTTCGGATCCTTGTCCCTGACTGGGAGTTCTGTGGCTGAGTGATAGTGAATGGAGTGTATCCAGATTGAGGGACAATCATTCTGCCTGCTTTTGGAGGCTCAGATTTTCCCATTATAGAAAATTCAGTGCTCTCACTGAACATAAAGTTGGTTTTTGTGTTTTGTGCACCTGTGTGAATTGGGTGTGTGGCAACTGTGGTTTCATCCTGCACAGTTGGTTCATGTTGGCAGAGAGGAGTGGAGGCTGACATCACAGCAGTCAACATGATCATACTCCACACGTATTTGCATTAGAGGAGATTCACCATGCTGATACTGGTATGCAGTCACCCTGGACTCTTGCCCCACTGTTGAGCATATGCAGAAGCATTTTGTCCAGTCAGGAAAAATTTCAGGACCAGACACCCCTCTAGCAGCCGAGACACATTTCAAAGACAAAAGTCAAGTCAGAAGAAAACAAAGAATTAACTTCCAGAAAGAAGATATGACTCCTCAAAAGAAACACATTAACGCATCAATATTAAAAATGGAGATGAAGATCATGATGAAATGCCTAAAAACAAAGGAATATTACAAAATTACTCAAAAACATTGAGAAGCAAATCTATTAGTTAAAGAAATCCATACACCATACAGTACATGGGTAAAATCTGCTGGGAGATAGAGATATTGAAAGAAATCAGATTGAAAGGTTACAGATAAACAATCCAATATGGAGTTTACCAAAATACAATACATAGAATTATTTTAGATAAAACAAGCTGTAGGCATCAGGATCAAAATCCAGAGGGGGAAAAAAGAGAATAGAGGGTATATGTGAGAATAAACGAATTGAAAAGAAAAAGAAATTGAGGTCCACCCATTAACTCAAACTAATCATATGCATTTCTGAAATTTAATATAAATTGTACATAATGGGGTGTTTTCATTGTCCAATATAAAACTAAGCTCCTTTATTTTACTGTAATTCAGCTTTAATGCTGAGCTTTGTTTGTGTTGCTTTGCTATATTGAGAAGTGTACTGTGTACTTTTTATCTACCACATTTCTCAATACTTGAAAATGTGTGTTCTGGCCATTACCATTGCATAATAAAAATCACAGACTTAGTAATGCAAAACAAAAACCAGTTTACTGTGTTTATTATTTCATTGGCCAGGAATTCAGAAAGCTTCCCAGTTCTTGAGTTCTCTGATGCCACTGCAGTGAAATATCAGCTGAAGTGTTAGGTTAATGATCCAACGAGTTTGGACATTCAAAATGCTTCATTCAAATGTCTGGTATTAGATGCTTACTTTAGGATGGGACACAACTTGGGATTATTCAACACATCATCAGTGTAGTTATAGAACATAGGGATGTATAAATAAAGTGTACTTTACTGTGGAAAAATTTTAAGTTTCAAACACTACTGTAATCTAGATTTTAAAGACATAAAACAATCACTTCTGTTGCCTGCTGATGTTTAAAGTAGTATTAAAATCTACTCCAATTGGAAATTACAGAGCCACTTCTGCGTTTTAAAATATTTACTCATTTGTTTCAAAGTCAGAGAGGAAGAGAGAGAGAGAGACAGAGAGAAAATAATTCATCCATGCAATATCAATATTTTGTGGCTCTATTTTAGCAATTATTTTAATTCTGTAATTCTTTTTTTTTTAAATTTTAGGCTGATTTCCCATCATACCCCCCAGTAGCTCCCCAACACTGTTTTCCCTATATTGTAAAAATAGTTTGGTTCCTCAACAATACTCATACGGCTATCATTCATCTAAGTATATCCTGACATTGTAAGCACAGAGAATGGTCTGTACCAGCATTCTAGTGTTAAGATATATTTGACAGTTTTGCTGGAAGTCCATCTTTTATTCAGAAGGAGAAACACATACTGCACTGTATTTTCATATCATGGCATATGGCCTCCATTACACAGATCATCTAGATAAATATATGTGTATACATGCTGACCTATACATCTATTGGTCTTGTATTTTACATGAGGGTTGCCTTATATCAAAAAGAATATATATTTGTCATTTGGGGATTGGCTTATTTACTGAGCATAAAGGTCTCTAGATAAGATCATTTTGTTGCAAATGGCAGAATTTAATTCTTTTTAGTGGCTTAGTAGAATTCTGTAGTGTGGACATAGTAGTTTCATTATCCACTCCTTTTTTGAGTGAGATCATTTCAAGACCCAGATAACTGCCACCGCCAAATCCAGGTGTGGGCAGTGCTGAAGTCAGGATCCAGAAGTATTTTCAGTCTCTGAAGTGGGTGCAGTTGCCCACTGCCTTCCCAGACTGGTATCAGGGAGGAAGATCAGAACCGGGGTGACCAAGATTTTAACCAGTACCTAGATGGGTAACTGGTGTCACAGGAGACTATACTATCCACTACGCAAAACCAAACTCAAAGACCCGCTTCTTAGCGAAAGGATGTTAACGTCATAATATAGAACGTGTGGACTAGGGAATAATTTTTATGACCAAATTTAGAAAATACAATCTATCACAGTGACAAACACCTGATAACTTTTGAGGGTAGGAAAATAATGCTCAAGGTGCTTAAATAATCACAGAGCAGCAGAACTGGAACTCAAATTCAGATCATTCTTCCTCAGACTCCTGTGTCCTTTCTACTGTGCTGTATCGTTACAATAAGCGAATTATTTGCTCTTGCATTTTTGCTTCTTAAGAAAACGAATTGGATGGAAACTTAATGCGAAATAATAATTATCTAATTAAGAATCAGAAGATCGGGCCCTGCATGGTAGCCTAGCGGCTAAAGTCCTTGCCTTGAATGCGCCGGGATCCCATATGAGCGCTGGTTTTAATCCCACTAGCCCAGCTTCCCATCCAGCTCCCTGTTTGTGTCCTGGGAAAGCAGTCGAGGATGGTCCAAAGCCCTGGGACCCTGCACCCGCATGGGAGAACTGAAAGAGGCTTCGGTGTCCTGGCTTTGGATTGACTTAGTTTGAGCCTTTGAGGCTACTTGGGGAGTGAATCATTGGACAGAAGATCTTCCTCTTTGTCTTTCCTCCTCTCTGTATATCTGAGTTTGCACTAAAAATAAATAAATCTTTTTAAAAAAAGAATCAGAAGATCTAATTCCCAATTCTTAAATTATCTGAGAGGATTCCTTCATTTTCCTGAGCTTTTTTTCCCCACATCTGCTGCATAAACTGGTATGCCATATTGTCTCAATCCTGACACGGCATGCTATGCTTTATAAGTGATGCCTAAAGTGAATATATACCAGCCAGAAACTAGAAACAGAAACAGTGAGAGGGAAAATGTGTGGAGAGGCTAAACTCTTAGATTATATTTAATGAGTTTATAATGCCTATATATCTAACTTCTGGAATGTTTAATTTATTCTTTGTGATCACTTTGAGATTTTTATTAACTTCCAAGGCAAGCGGTAAGTGATTTAATTAAATGTGCAATTGTGTCTGTTCTATTTTGTATATTCAATCACTTATACTGACTGAGGAGTTCCTCCAAGTGAGAGAAAAAAATATGGATTTTACAGGTTTATTTGAGTTACTATCTAAAATGAAAGGGACTCTCCTGGGTTTGAATAGTAGTTTAAGTAAAATAGAATTTTATTCTACAGGCATGAACTGTAATTTGTTTATAGGCAGTAGGATATGCACTCTTCAAAATAAGATTATATTGTCCTTGAAAGTGCTTACTGAATGAGTGTTACAAACACTAACATTAATGGCCTGGTGAAGTGCCTGAAAATGTTCAAAATCTGGAGTAGAACCCTTTGAAGACCCTTTGTATACAGAATAGATTCTAATGCTTTCATCTTGTATTATTCTAGTCTAGTGAATTAACTGCAATTTCACAAAGTCACAGAATTCAGAGCTGTAGGAGATTGTCAATATCATAGCATTCAGTTGTTTCTCCAGGTTTTCTTTTTCAGAAAGCTCTTTGCTCAAACAAAGTCAGAAATGAAAGTTTCATATACACTAAGTGTTCCTTTTCTCTTTGATTTACAGTTGATGCCCAAGAGGCCCCTCCTATTTCCTTCTTTTATCCTTTCTATTCCTTTTCTTCCCCTACCATAGCCTTCAAATTACCAGAAGAGAGTGTGAAAATTTTGGTTTAAAAATAACTCTTTCAATCCACACACTAATACAAACAATATTTGGAAATGTTTTCTTTCAGATTATGAAACTGACACGCTGCCTGCTATGCTAAGGAAACAGCTTTGGAAATGTTTTCCTGTGGTGGACATAATTAAAAGGATGACTTAATTATTGCCTTAACAGACCTCACAGTCTGAGGACTTGCACATGTGGCAAAAACATTTTTTCCCTATGCTTAGTGCACTAGTCCACTTAACATGTTAAAGTGACACATAATATGAATTAGAAGTTAGTTGACACCTTAAATTGGTTATAGGGTTCTATTCCAAATAAAAAAAAAGTTAATTGAGAGGAATGACTTCCTGATATAAGTGATAATATTAACATCAGAAGGGTAATTAGGTATCAACTCTACAGGATGGAATAGGAGAAAGAAACGCTAGAGGAAGGAAATAAAACTTGCCAAGGTTAGCAGAAATAAGATAATGGCAAGTATAAGACATTTGATGAAGTTTGCCTTCAATATCTTGAGTATAAAATATCAAGGAAATAAAAAGTAAGAAATGTTTGAAGAGGTAATCAGAAGATCAATTCCAATGGAACTGTGAAAACCTTTGAAGAAATCTAAAATATAAGCCAAGAATAAGCAGTCAGGAAGTCATTATAAGATATTAAGGATGAGAACGATATAATGTGATGTGTTTCCATAGAATCACTCCGGATATTGTGTCGAGGATGGATTGGAAAGTGCCAAGAATGAAAACAACATTACTTTAGTGATACATTGCAATCGTTGTTAATAGATGATTTTAATACATGACAGAGAAAAATAGGGGCTTTGATCTGAAAAATAAGTGAATACTATATGAACAATACAGCTCAAATTTTCAGGAAGAGTTAAGGAGATAAAGTCAACAAAATAAAAATGGACAAATGACCCAGTGTGTAGAAAAAAAAAGTAACAAATAAGTACATGAGCGTACCCCAAAAATAAATTATTGATGTGTTTTAGGATGATCACAGTAGCTATTCCTTGCAAACATAAGTCTGGTGAAAGTTGTAAAGTTAAGGTTCATTTGATTAATACACAAATACACAATCCAGAGTCACTACTATCCCCGTCCCAAAAAAGGAAAATGAGAGAAAAATGAGAAATCAGACAACATATATGCTAAAACTATAGTTACATCAAGACGAAACTGAGAAGGAAACATAGCACTTATATTTGTATTTATCCAGATATTTATAGGGAAAATAGTATTTTTTGTATAACTTGCAATAATACTCAAACATTCATCTAGCTATCCTTGGACCAATAAGGATTATTGGGATGCTGAGTCACACAACAGAAAGACAAAGGATATGGGGCAGGTGAAACTATTATTTATTACATGATTAATTCCTAATAATCATTGAAATGAGAAAGTGGCCAGACGATTAAAATTTTAGAAACAAGGAAATAAACACATTAGAAATATTCCATGAAGTTTTCCTTAAGCTGAGTTCTTTAGGAAATGAGCCTGCTATAAATATTGATTGCTGATTGTTTGGAAATTTAAATCCAAGGATAGTAACAGTGTAGGAAAATGAAACTAGGTAGAAAACAATGGGAAACACGTACATTCTCTCACCTACAGACAAACATTCCAAGAAGACCCAATATGCACAGGAGTAAAAGCACATTGGTGTGTCTGACTCTGCTTTCCCCTATTTCCTGCTGTTCAACGCTCAATCTTTTACCAGTTAACATCCACAATGTTCTGGACTGTGTTATCACCGAAAAGAGTCAACCCATACACTCCACAAAACACGTGTAGAGAGCCACAGACTCAGGAGTGTTTGGTGTGCTTGGCTATGCACTATAACCTGAAAGGGAAGGCCAACTTATTATACACATTTGGCAATTTCACCTCCATAACCTAAGGCAAAGTAGCATTAGCGATCATGTTTTCTGTAAAACAGATAATAAAAACAAGTACGAATAAAAAGCATAATGAAGTTTCATCTCACCCCAATTAGAACAGCTATCATCTGAAAACAGACACAATAATCCAACACAATAAATAAAAGAACTCCCAGTGAAACAGTTAAAAAAAAACTCAATAATTTACACTAGGTTTCCTAACTTTGTCTATCTATGTACAATATCATGATTCATGTAAATAACAGAATGCTAAATTTGTGACTATTATTAAAAGGGAAAAAGGAGAGAAAAAGAAGGAAATCCCTATACCTATAAAATTGTATCATGAAAACAATAACAATATTCTTTCAAAAAATCATTGCAGATCATGCCTATTAGAACTTCTATGTGTTTCTTATACATACAAGCTCTTGGATGTTTCTTTCTCCACATTAGAAACATTTTCTGATATTATTTCTGTGAATAAACTTAAAATCCTTTCTCAACTTCAGGAACTCCTAAAATGTGCATGTTTGTTGTTTGATAGTATTCCCTAAATTTCATATTCTGTTTTGAGTTTTTCTGTGCTTCTTCTTTGCTGTTATTGGTCTGAAATGTTTCCAAGTAATTGTGTTCTAGCTCATCTCCTGTATATCATTCCAACTAGGACTCATTTGAAAGTGAAAGGCTCATTATTAATGATTATACTTGCACAACAGATATTAACTGGCACTACCAAAAAACAGCTAAGAAACATACACATATAGTTCTCCATTAATGTTATTCTTAGTGTCTGTATAAATTTAATGCTAAGGGCAAAGTTCTCTTGCCTTTCTAAACATCTTTCTCTACTTTTGCTTGCAAGAACATGTAATAGACATTATGCCAGTATAGGTATTCACCATAGAAACTACATTTGTAAACAATTTGTCAGTCGTTTCTTTGTGTTTTTCACATCAATTAAATTGGAAATTGGAAAATGTGTAAAATGGATAATGTGTTTCCTACCTTGCTCATTGATCAATCTTTAAAATTAGATTTAGCAAACTAGGCAAACTACATGTTTTGTTCTTTTCAGAAAACAGAAGAACCTCCACTCTCAATAGGAAGTGTACTAAGTACTCACCTATGCATACTTGCGGAATTTGCTCTTTGCATGGGTACTATAGTTCTGGAGTTTCTCAGAATACTGAGAGTGCCAGTCCTACAGTGCATATGACCTTGGCTTTTGCAAGATTCATGGCTTACAATGCAGGACACTGAAAAAGCATGAGTGTAGAACAGTTACCAACTGACAGCTATACTGGAATAGTTGAATTATTGTAACCTGATGGTAACAGGAGTCTAAATGAATGTTCTGGAAGTAGTGGGTAAAGAATCTGGAGGATGTGAAATGTTCATGACACCTGAAACTTACAGATATTAAGTGATCCTCAGATTTAAATTAATAAAAAGACCTTAGTTCAGCATAATCAGCACATTCTAGTGGTTGCTATTAATAAACACTAAACACTGGGTTATGTACTACACACTTTGTCTTCATTAAAACATTCATTTCTCATAACATCCCATGATACAGATGGTAGCATTTACAATGTGCATTTGAGAAAATTGTGACTCCAAAAGTATACGTGGACCAAGCTATACAGCTAAATTTATACCAAAGTTTATGATTTCCTAGCCCAAAACTCAATGCTATAGTATTAAATTTCAGTAGATGTTACAGATTTTGATGATGCAATCACTGTGACAGCTGGTTTGAAAGAATGAAATAAGATACCTTGTCTTGAATAATGTTGTTGGGGGTTTTATCAAGAGGAAAAGTACATATCTTGTGAAAGAAAACAAAACAAAAATGTTAAAAGCCAATATCATGGTTGGATGTGTTGAGCGGTGGAATGTCGTAAGTGAATGCTTGTGACTCAAAGGATACATAGCTGTGATAGTTGTAGGTTGCATAATGATATTTCATTCAATGATGGAAAATCCACAAAATGATTATCCACATTGAAAAATTCCCATCATAAAGCACTTCAGTATTCATAATTCATGTTTAGATTTTTTCACCACATACATATTTCCACTGTGTTATCATTGTCTCCAGAATTCAGTGCCGTAACATGCTATGCCTTGGAGTAGAATACCACTCTGAGTGCCATAGATGTGCACTAAATATTAGTACCAGAATTTTTGTAAATGTATTCCATTATGTAAATACAGTGACAAAATTCCTCATTGACACTTCTCTCAGGAGCATGTCTCCATTGTTAAGTGCAACATGCCACGCATAGATGCATGTACATAGATGCCACGCATGTAGCAACTTGAGAAGCATGGACAATCTTAGCTTTCAAATAAGCTGTGCTCATGCTCTATTTCAGCCCCAAAGAAGATTAACAGAGGCAGGTAGTGTTCCCGATTTGGAAAATTATAACTAAAAGTAGCAACTTTAGCTCAGGAGCTTTGGGAAAGAATACGATACACATTTGTTTCTAGAGCTTTCATACTTTTTTTAAAAAAGAAAAAAAATATTTTTTACTTATTTATTTGAAAGTCAGGGATATATATATGGAGGGAGAAACAGAGATCTTGCATTGGCTGGTTCACTTTCAAATGACACCAAAAGCCAGTGCCAGGACAGATAAAAACCAGGAGACAGGATCTTTCTTCCAATCTCGCCACACTGGGGACAGGAGACTAAATACATGGGTCACGTTTTAGCACATTCCCCAGGCCATTAAGTGGGGGAGCTGGATTAAAACTGAATCAGTTTTATTCGCTATGTCATAATGCTGATACTGAGAGCTTCTATTTCTAAAATCTTTAATGTTTCAAATGGAAAGCAAAGCTATTTGATATATGTAAAAGATAAATTGGGGAAGTGAAATCTGTATTTTAAAGCAGTGTTACATATTTTAACAAAACATTAGATTTATAATTCAGTAACACCTTGTAATTGTATTGAATATTATCTATCAAGAGATGCCTTTAATGATCTCAAATTGCGAAAATATTTTTTGACACTTGTTTCAATATTTTGGCTGTTTTGTGACAAGTAGAATTTCAATGGTAATTTAATGGAGCTTCACTGATCAAGGAAAGCAGAGAAACTAGAAAAGACAATGAATCAAGGCACTGAGGCATCCTTTGGGACACATGGCAAGTGACAGTTTTTGTAAAGAAAGAAGCAATCAAACCATTCCCCCAAAGGAAAGTTTATTCAAAGATCTAAAAACTAAAGTGAATATCTTCACCATTGTTCGCACTCAGGTGAGACTCAGAAAGACAGGAGGAATTCACCAATAGATACAAGGTGAGAATTACTTGGCTTTGAGTAGTCAGATGGGGGTGGGGTGGGTGGTAACTGGATTTACGAGGTATGGACAATTCAGTAAATTGTTTTACTTCTTGATAACCCTGAGAACCTTGAATCTGTTACTTTGTAGAATCATGTTGCTTTTGTTTGTAAGTCATTAGGAATATGAAAGAGTATTGTTATTTCACATATTTTCAAGACTAGTTTTATAGACAGAGGAGGAATACAACTCAAAGCTAAGTAAGCAGAGATTAGTAAGGTGGAAACATCAGTGTGGGAAGGAATGTGCTTGGGGAAGTAGAAAATAGATTTTATGTGTTACAATTTACATTACAGACGTTAATGTACACTATATTTCATATTCTCAACTCCGGGGTGCTGTGCTATTATTATCTATATTTTAGATATGAAGACTCTAAGGTCCATAGAACTTCAACAATTCTCTGTGACTAGCAACTGCACACTTTGGGTCTACCTGACCAACTGCTATAAACAAAGGCTGATCGTTTGAAAAATTTGTTTGGCTTCCAGAGAAATCGCCATCTTCGTAACATTTTCTATCTGAGATGAGTTTGTTTGGCTCTGTCTTTGCAGTCTTACTCCCTAGTTGTACAGAAACCTTCAAGGTTGTATCAGAGGTGATTTTTTTAAAAGATTTATTTATTTATTTATTGTTATTGGAAAGACAGATACACAGAGGGAATGAGCTACAGAGAAAAAGATCTTCAGCCCGTTGGTTCACTCACCAAGTGGCCACAATGGCTGAAGTTGAGGTGATTCAAAGCTAAGAATCAGGAATTTTCTCTGGGTCTCCCAAGAGGGTGCAGGGTAACATGGCTTTGGGATATCCTCAACTGATTTCCCAGCTTCAAGCAGGAAGCTGGATGGGAATCGGGGCTGCTGGGATTAGAACCGATGCCCATATGGGATCCCAGTGCATGCAAGATGAGGACTTTCGCTACTAGGCTACCATGCAGGGTCCTATCAGCAAATATTTTACACAACAGATAATTCTATTTAATGTGGGAACCTTTTTGGATAATGTTGTAGTGAGTCAAAGCAAATTATGTCGGCAGCTGTATTAAGCTCATGCAAAATTTCACATAGATTCCACTGATTCACAAGCCAAAGTCAGCACAACATAGCCTTGTGTCTCATGTAAAGATTATTCTCACAATCAGGGATCTCATTTCAGGTACAAGTTTATCTTGACACTTTAAACCTGTCCTCTAACCAATGCACCTCTCTTCCATTCTTCAATTACCACCTACAGTGAATCCTTGGTTTTCAACCTTCCATACCTTTAATCATTCTGCTCTCAGCAATAAATATTCATAACTTTAAATAATTCAGTCATGGTTTCAGTTTCTCAGTCAGCAACCAGCTCAAATGTCACACCATTAGTTAAGAACTTAATTCACAATGCAGGTGTAATTGCTTTCTCTGCTACAGATTTCCAATAGTATTTTTCAGACTACTGCTATAGTAACTTGTAGTATCATAATACAGTCCATACACCTGCAAGTCACTCCAGGTCCCCATTCGTCTGGCCTCTTCCTCAACCAGCAAGCATGTTTTAGCAGGTATAAAACAATATCATCAAATAAAATGTTAAACCCTTTGGAATATATTAGAAATTATCTGCACTACTCTATGTTTGACTTCCGTAATATTAAATGTTATCATATTCTCTATGCATGTGAGATAATGTACTACTTGTTGTTCTGTATCTTACTAGTTTTTGCATAGTGAATGATCTCCAGTAAATAGCAAGCATATTGTTAAAGATAACATAGAAAGTATAAAAATAAAAGAAAATGGGAAAGCAACAGAGAGCCTATTTGAAGAAATAATAGTTGAAAATTACTCAAATATAAGGAAATAAGTGGTCATACTGATTCAGAAAGCTGAAAAATTCTAACTTTAATAAATTCAAGCATAATCACACTGCACTGTCTTGCAGTCAAGCTGTCTACTTTTAAAGACAAGGAGAAAATGTTTAATAACGGGAGTGCAAATTTGATTCCTCATGTAGGAGGGAAGTTCCATAAGATTATCAGTAGATTTCTCAACAGAAATTTGCGGGCTGGAAGAGAGTGGGAGGAAATGCCCTATTTATATTGCCAAAATACAGTAAAAAAATAATGCTATATGTGGCAAAGATTTGCTTCAAAAATGAAAGGAAATTAACATGAATAAAAATCTTACATAATAGCTGCAGCACTAGAGTTGAATAGCTGCTTTCACTCCAACAGCTGAGATTGGGGCAACGGTTGGATTCCTGGCTGACCTGTTTTACATCCATTTCCCTGTTAATATTCCAGGGAAGGCAGCAGAAAGGGCCTATTTGCAATCCTGCCACCTAGGCAGTAATCCTGCAGTGAGTTTCCCGATTCCATCTTTGACCTGACCTTTCAGCATGGCTGCTGTGAACACTTCAGCAGGAACTAGCAGCTGGAGGAGACTATCTCTCTCCTTCTCTCTCTTTCTCTTTTTCTCCTTTTCTTTGTTCTCTTTCAAAATAAAATTTTAAAACCCCAAGAAAATTCATTTTCACGAAATCTGCTCTACAGAAAATGTTGAAAAGAGATCATCAAGTTAAAATGAAATAATAGTGAAGAGCAACAGAAAGCTCTATGAAATAGTTTTCATGCAAAATGTTAATAAATGGGCAAACATAGTAATGTAAACTGGTACAATTTGCCTTTTGTTTAAATGAAAAACATGTAAACTTCAATTTATGCTGAAAAATATTTACTATATAAATATATAACTTGTGTCATTAATAACAGTGTTAGAACTGTAAATGGGTATAATATTTGTGTGGGTAAAAATTAGGTTGTCATTATTTCAAAACATGATGTTAAGTTCCCATTTTACGATATTTTGGGTTATGATTTTCTTAACTATATGATGGTATGCAAGCTTTTCATTTTTTAAAAGATTTATTTATTATTATTGCAAAGTCAGATATATATAAACAGGAAGGTCTTCTGTCCATTGATTCATTCCCCAAGTGACCACAACTGCTGGAGCTGAGCTGATCCAAGCTGAAGCCAGGAGCTTTTCTGGTCTCCCACATTGGTGCAGGGTCCCAAGGTCTTGAGTTGTCCTCCACTGTTTCCCAGGCCACAAAGCAGGGAGCTGGATGGACAGTGGAGCTGCCGGGATTAGAACCAGCACCCATATGGGATCCTGATGCATTCAAGGTGAGGGCCTTAGCTGCTAGGCTACCGCACCAGGCCTCCAGAAAGCTTTTCCATTTTAAGTTTATTTCTGAGACATTATTTTTGTCTCTTTGGTGTATGAGATTTATTCCTGAATTCCATCCACAGGGTTTTAATTGTTAATCACTAGAAATAACTGACTTTTGTGTTGATTTGATTTTCTACAACTTTAATAAAAACATTTCTGAAAGCAAATAAGTATGATACAAATAAGTAGAAGAATAAGTAATAATAACTGACTGGAATATGTACTAGTTATATTCTAGTGCACAGTGTGCTCAACAAATTCAATATAAACTTTATAGATTTTATTTATTTCACACATTAACAATTGCTCTTAAAGGTTATGTGGAAAGACATGAGATCCCTAACAATGAAGACACTTTGAAAAGTAAGTTTGTGACTTACACTGCTTTATCTTAGCTTTCATTAGAAGGGTGGCAACCAAAACACTTTAGTATTGGCATAAGGACAGATGCAAATCAATGGCATAGAGCACAGAGGCCAGAAATAAATCCACACATTTATAATCAGTTGATCTTTAATAGGAAGGTCAGGACCATCCAGTTGGGATCTTTGCAACAAATGGTGTTATGAAAATTAGATCACATTTGCAAAATAAAATAATAATAAAGTGTGATTCGTATCAATTCACAAGATACAAATCTTATCTGAAAATGGATATGGACGCCTAACACATAAACCTAAATATTTAGAATAAAATATAGAGAAGACAAACATTGTGCTGTCACTTGGCAATGATTTCTAGCATATGAATGTGGGGAGCCATGCAGTTGGGTTGGATGGCATGGGTGTGTGATGAGCACCGCTCCTCAGCAAGGCTGCGAAATTTGTGGCTGTGTGGCAAGGCCTGGCAGAATGTCTCTGGTCACCTCATTGCTGCCTCACCCATTGTATGGAACTCAAGCACCTCTCTGATGTTTCATAGAATTCTTCTGAGGGTGTTGTTGTTGTTTTTCTGCTAATGGGAAGTGATTCCTGTAACTGGTATGACACCTCAAATTGATCTATCATGTTATGATAAAAACGCCTATAGTAACGTAAAGCTATGACACACAGCTAAAAGTATACAATAGTACAATTGAGCCCACTATGTTTCCAAACATCCTGTTATGTGCCCACTTTTGTCCTGAAATTTGCCCTAGCATAAGTAATGTTTTCCTTAAAAAATGGCTTGATAATGTTCTGGAATAGATGGCAAACATGGAGGTATAAAGAGTTTGTTAACCATACACCTCGAACTGTTACAACACATGATATGATGCATTTTAGTTTCTTACCACAAGAAAGCAAAAATATGTGGGGCATCTTCTAAAAGGAAACAAAACAAAACCCCCTCAAAATGGCTTAAAATCTCAATCTTATACTGACACTTATATTTAGGGAAAGGAAACAGTTTATAAAAACTTCTATCTTATATTGGCACTCATATTTAGGGAAAGAAAATAGTTTATATAGATGAAAGGAAGTTTCTTGTAGATGCCCTCTGTTTGTAGATTAGCTGAATTGCCTTGATCCCTTTCACTGCCCTTTAACAAAAGAACAAAAAGCAATTGAATCAGCACTAGGTGAATGTGACCGTAATTAATGCATGATTTGATTATAAGATTTAGCAAAGAATCTACATTATATGCTTTTATAAAATCCTTTCATTTATGATCTTTAAATTCTGTATTCTTAATATTTTAATCAATATTAGTTTGTGTTTAGTAAAAATTGATTTTGAGTATAAGTAAACTACTTGTCACTATGTAACTGCATGCGCTGCCAACCGTGGAGTTCCTGGCTTTAGCCAGGTGATTGCAGGTTTCAATGAGTAATGGTTTGTTGAAAATGTTTTCTTTGAAATAGAAAAACATTTTTTAGGATTGCTTCTTGCATTTTCATAACCATGATGTAATGAAAAATGAAACAATTGGATGTTGTGCAAAAACTTGTGATGATTTATGTATAAATAAAGAGGGCAACTTTGCTGAGTTGTCCATTATGAGCATCAAGCCATAGTGGTCCGTGTGTTATCTCTTCCTATCATCTCACCGATCCATGCATCCTTTGCAAGCTCTCAGTCAGCTGGAGCTGGTCTCCGGCATATGAAAAAGGCACAAGCAACAAAAGTGAAACTAAAATGAGGATATATCGATGTTGGAAATTTTCATGAATCAAAGCTGCAAACAACAAAACAAAAAAAGTACAAGTGGGAGAAAAATATTTATAAATTTTAAATCCTAAAAAGTGCCACTATTCACAACACATAAAGAACTCCTGCAAGTGAACAGCAAAAAAAATATGTAGCTGGATTCCAAAGTGGGCAAAGTACATGAATAGCCAAAAAACATAAAAATCTTTAACATGACTAATCATTAGGGTACTCAATATGAGCACCACAGTGATGCATTATTTCAAATCCCCCAGGATGACTATTACAAAAAATTTTAAAAGTAGAAAATGTTTGTTGAAAATACAAAGAAATTCCAATTCTTGTGCATTTTTGGTATTGCAAGTGCTGTGGAAAATTATCTAAGTGTGTGTTGGCAAGGCAGAGACTATAATGTTCCCCATCTTCACCCTTATATGCATATGGGAGTCGGTTCTAATCCTGGCAGTTCTGCTTCCCATCCAGCTCCCTGTTGTGACCTTGGAAAACAATGGAGGACAGCTAAAGGCCTTGGGACCCTGCACACGGAGGGAGACCCTGAAGAGGCTCTGGGCTCCTGACTTCAGCTTGGCGCAACCCTGGCCATTGCAGCCCCTTGGGCAGTGACTCAACAGATGAAAGATCTTTCTGTCTCTCCTTATCACTTATATCTGACTTTCCAAAAAAATAAGTTTCTAAAAAAGGAATAGTTTGTTAAATTTTATGGTGTATGTATTCCTCCACAGTAAGAGGAAAGATTCTAAAACAGAAATACAGTTGAGTAATTTGGCACAATGTGGTTAGTACCTCTACATTAATATATGTCAGTCTCAAGGAGCATTTCAAAAGAATTTGTAAGAAAAGATTATTCATAAATGTATGATGAGAGTTAACATATTTGTTGAAAATCTCCTGTGTAAACAACTCCAGAATTCATCTATAAGTCTAGGACTGTTGTGGCATGATGATGGGACAGGTATCAGAATACTGCAGGAGATGCAAATAAGTGGAGAGAACCACCTGGGAGGAACTGTGGCATTTGGTAGAGTAAGGCAATCAACCTCAAAAACAACAACAACAAAGGATAAAAATAGTAGCCACATTCTCCTTCTGTCTTGAATCTCCTTCTGATGCTTGCTGTTAGCCACACCCTAATAGGAGCTTAAAGAAAGAGATCCAAATGATATTGTCTCCATCAACATGCCTCTGTAGTCACAGAATAATGAGAAGGATGGAGGAGGGTCTGTCTGAAGGAGCAAGTAGAGAGTAACCAACATATTCTGTACTTCTTTCTTCCTGTAGCGTGCAAATGACAATATCCATGGAGAGCATTGAACACACTGCCTGGCACATATCAATCATTATTAGTAATTGTTTGCACCTGCTGTCAACTGCCTGACTTGCTGAGACTGCAGTATTCCGGCCATGAATGCTTATAAAATAAACTGCTTTCACACCAGAACGTCCATGCTTTCTAATGATGGACAAGACTGGCTTAACTAAGAGGAAAACCACACATCTTAAATCATCTGCTATGTTCAATCCAATGCTTTATCACAACAGCATCTTAAATTTGCAATATATTCTCAAAAGCAGGGTATTTGGGGCTTTTAAATAGCAAACTAGAGCATTCCTTTATAAAAATCACTGTGATTTCCACAGTTTCTGTTTCATATTCAAAATCACTGTTTGAGGATAAGCCAAGGACTTTATCATTAATCTCTGGCATTCTTGAGGCACATGGCAGGCATACACACTAGTAAGAGTAAGAGTTTGAGTTGTAAAGGAGGTAAAAAAAAGAGAGGTGCTAACTCTCATCCTTAGGTATCAGTGAATTAAAAATTGCCTGAGCCCTGTCATCAACCACAAATCAAAGGAGCCATGACTGACCTACCTTGGCCAAGTACACATTAATTCACCGTCAGGTTAGAAACACAGTCATAATTTGTGGAGAGTTCCTTTGGAATTCTTTACAATTCACTTTCTAGTACTACTGACCATTCTGTTTAGTTGCTTGTAATATTACTTGATAGGAGAGCTTTTCATCTTTATATCATCTGCCTCAACGTAACTTTACAAGCCTAAACTTGAATTCACAGAAGATGATATTTTTCTTCCACTGCCTATGACATTCTACATACTGTCTCATCTCTTATGCATGAAGCCGGTGTCTCTGCCTGCAGAGAAGTTAAATTCAAACAGTTGCTTATGACAGTCCTTGCCCTTGTAGATTCTTTTTCTAGCATTTATGTTACGCTCAATATCATTACACTACACTACAAACCTAGAGACTGAACTGAATTCAGGTTGCAAGTAGGTAGTATAAATGGGCTAGAGAGGTTAAAACATTGAAAATAATTCTTGGAAATCAAGTGCACACAACTAATTAAAAGAAACAGAAACCAAAAAATGATAAATAGAACTTTTCCTCTGAACCATGGCATTTGTTTACATCACAAGGAAAACCAGAAACTTCAGCAGAGCAGTGCTATGCACAGGTTTAGGGCTTGGTCTTTTGATAAGACCCTAACACTGCTTTCACTTCGTTTTTTACTCTGACAGAAGTTGAACTACTTTTTGCCTTTTTGAAAATTAGATCTGTAACCCAAATAAATGATACAAACTCACATGTAAAAGACATGTACCAAGTTTCTATGAATGAAAGAATTACTAGAAAATGGCTTTCATGGAGAATTAAGATAGCAGCATTTTGACATAAGAGATTTTTTAAAAATCCACTGAAAATTTGAGAGTTAGATTCATAACCCAAAAATATAAAGTAGCCATTTCTTTCCAAGGATTCCATCTGCTTTATTTCCTTATTTTCTCTTAAGCACCAAAACATATAGTGTTTCAGCGTTCTTGAAATTTGTAAAATAATAATGGTAATAATAAATGAAAATTGCTGAGTGGCCACTATATGCCATAAAGAGTTTTACAAATTTTCAGTATGCACAGTGATAATTTTGATTTGGCCTGGACTGGTATGGAAGCTACATCACAGTTTGTTTTTATTTCAAACTCCATTAATTAAAAGAGATTGTCTAATGCAAGACAATGAAGAGGGCCCAGTGCCGTGGCCTAGTGGCTGAAGTCCTCGCCTTGAACATTCAGGGAACCCATTTGGTCACTGGTTTTAATCCCAGTGGCCCCATTTCCCATCCAGCTCCCTGCTTATGGCCTGGGAAGGCAGTCGAGGATGGCCCAAGACCTTGGGACCCTGCACCTACGTGGGAGTCCCAGAGGAGCTCCTGGCTCTCGGCTTCAGATCGGCACAGTACCAGCCATCGCAGTCACTTGGGGACTGAATCATCGGACAGAAGATGTTTCTATCTCTCCTTCTCTCTATATATGTGCCTTTCCAATAAAAACAAATAAATCTTAGGAAAAAAAAAAAAAAACAGTCTGGATTAAAAAAAAAAAAAAAAGACAATGAAGAAAGGTCAACCAGAATGTGGTGAAAATCTAGTAACACATAAACTCGCTTGTTCGTATTCCCACCAAGCCACTTCAACTGAATAAGCGGACTGCATCTGGAAGACCCTCTCAACACGATTTCTGCTTTTCGAAGCTTTTCCTTCTTTTAATTCTTGCATCAAAGACTCCATTCCCGAAGGAGCTTTCCTTGAGCCCAGTACTAGGAAATTCCCTTTGAACTTTCGATGTGTCAGTCCGTTTATATGATTCATTTTGTGCTTTGACTGCTATGTTTTATTATTTAAATGGTAATATTTATGCTGTTTCTACTACTTTCCTGGATAGTGAGGCTAAGAGAAAGTAAAATGAACTGCCATTTTAAAATGTCTAATCAGTCTCAGAGGTTTTATATATATTACTCTATGTAACATATGTATTACTTTATCTAATTTTTATGATAAAGTCTTGCAGTAAGTGCTGTCTTCACTGTTACAGAGTAAAAATTGCTGTGCTTCTAGATGTCCCCATGGTGAGTCTCCTCAAAACATCTGAGTGGTCTCTATTTGTTTCCCATAACAGTATCATCTATGATAATCAACCTGTTCAAAATAATGTGCGTGCTCTCACACACACAAACAACCCCATCACCCTCAATTCACTTAACCCTACTCAATTTTTATCTATATCTCTTCTGCTTTTCAACTCATAACAAAATCAGTTTTTCTTGCATGCAGATTTATTATCTATTTCATTTTTCTAGGATATAGAAGTTCATGATGGAAAGGATCTTCATCTATGTACATGCTGTTCATTGATCTAGTATTTAGAACAGTATCTTGCACATAGCTGCAATTCAAGAATCATTATTCGCTCAATTTGAGTAATGGTTATTATAGAATGTAGTGTAGGGGACTATTTAAGGCAAGGATTTGGGAATATGAAGTGTGAAAATGGATGACTGTGTAAATGGATTAATTATAGAGACCAACACAGGAATTATCTTGTAATGAAAGTGTTTTACACAGCAAAAAGGTATAAGAAGAATTACACTCAGTTATGATATTAAGTGACAATCAATTTTGGTTTACAGTGCAATGCATATGAGCTGTTAAGTGAGTAAAATCAGGGTGTGGATTACTGCATTACTACTTATTATCTGCTAAACCTTAAGCAAGTTAATGAACTTTAATGTGGTTCATTTTTATTAACTGTATTAACAACACTATGCTATAATAAATAATATAATTTATATATGTTTAAAAGCATAGCATTATTTTTCTGACAGCTATTTAAACCTATGCAATATTGCAGATCAAGAATATATCTCTCTATTTAACTAAATTCTTCAAAGATTTATTCCTATATACTTATCATTATTTAATATTCTTACATATATTGTTATTTAATATGTAATGTTATTTAATTATAAGTTGGCAGCACAGGCAATATATGTGCATGAATCTTTTAATTAAAGGCAGCCATATTAATGAGCAATCTTGTAGCTTCAGCTAAACTCTAAGATGCTTTTCTTGACTTTCAGGACTAAGCATCATGATTTGAATAGATTATTTTTCATAACAAATAAACTTTATTATATTTTTAGATTCTGAAAGAAAGTTATGTTTTAGAGATGACCTACTCTGCTAATTACAATATTTTCACAATTATTCTAGTACTTAATCTATGCATATTATTCTATATTTATATTTTATATATATTTTATAATTTTAAATGGAATATATAGATTTTTTGTTAACTAAAATATTATATGAAGAATGGATTGAAATATTTTTAAAGGTGTCTTTTTGGACTCTATCAAACACAACCATAGGTTTTTGGCTTCCTTTGCCCTTGATGTGATAAACTACGTTATCACAATTTTTTAGAATAGGAAATATATATCCCACTGAAAAAATACCCACTGGTTCGTAATCTATTGCTTTTTATCTAAAGCATTTGTGTTTCAATTCATGATATTTTATTTAGCTTATACATTTTTGCAAGTACAAATAATGTTAAAACAAGAGATATGATTTTTCCTGTTATTGCAAATATGTATTATTAAGTTTATAAAATTAATTAAAGGGTTCATGTATCAGCAATGTGGTATATAATTCATTAAATGACCACTTGAAAACCCAACATCCCATATAGACACAGGTTTGAGAACTTGCTGCTCCACTTCCAATCCAGCTCCCTGTTAGTGCACCTGGGAATGCAGCAGAGGATGGCCCAGGACCTTGGAGCCCTACACTCATACAAAAAATTTGCATGATGCGCTAGGTGCCGGACTTAGGCTTTACCGATTCCCAGTCATTGTTATCATTTGTGTAATGTACTAGCAGATGGATCTCTTTATGCCATACTCTCTCTGTGTCCCTGCATTTTAAATAAATGACATAAATCTTAAAAAATAGTTCACATTATTTCATGCTCTGTAACAGCATTTAATGATGAATGTTGCTTTTTCATATAATCAACTCATCAAATATCTGGAGTATGCATGATTTTTTAACATAGTCATTTTACTTCATTTAAATCAGTTGATATACTGAATGCATTTTATTTGTTAAACACATTTTGATGATTAATGGCTTTTACCAAAGACATCTATTTCATGAAGACTTTTTACTTAATTACCATAATATTTTATGGTGCTTCTTATTATTGCTTCATGTCCTCTGTTATCTATGATTATACATCTTTTAAAATTTTGAAGTTCTTTTTAAAAAATTGTTTATTCTTGATACATATCCTTTTCTCTTCTCTTTGATAAGCTCTCAAGAAATTGCTTTTTATTGATTTTTACCTATCATTACTCTCCATTAAATGAGCAGTTGTATAAATTTATATTTTCCCATTAATTGATTTGGATTTATCATTATTAATAAATTCTGTTTACATCTATGTTAGCATTTTTATTTTAATTTTGTGCATTTCACAGTGTAATTAATGAAGTGCAATTATTTCAGTGATCATGATTGATTTGGTCAGTTACATTTTGTTACTATCACCAATGAGTGATTCTAAAAATTTGATGCGATCTTTTCTGCTTGGACTCATTTTTATAATTACATATAAATGAAATGCCCATTTTCTTCTAATAAAATAAATAACTTCCTAAATTTTGATCTAAAAATGTAGCCTTATCTAAAAATTTTAGAATTAATTGAAGGGCCCGGCGCGGTGGCGCAAGTGGTTAAAGGTCCTCGCCTTGCACGCCCGGGATCCCATATGGGCGCCGGTTCTAATCCCGGCAGCCCCGCTTCCCATCCAGCTCCCTGCCTGTGGCCTGGGAAAGCAGTCGAGGACGGCCCAAAGCTTTGGGACCCTGCACCCGCGTGGGAGACCCGGAAAAGTCTCGTGGCTTCGGATCGGCATAGTATCGGCCCGTTGCGCTCACTTGGGGAGTGAATCATCGGACGGAGGATCTTCCTCTCTGTCTCTCCTCTCTGTATATCCGCCTTTCCAATGAAAAAATAATAAAAATAAATCTTAAAAAAAAAAAAGAAAAAAAAAAAAAAAAAAAAAAAGAATTAATTGAAGTTTTTGTTGCATAATTCACTGTGTCTCATGAAACTAAAATTTTGGGGTGTCTTAAATACATGGAAATGTATCTGTTTCATGTAATATTCGGTACACATATAATTATTATTGATATGTTTCATTGTGTCCTTTACATATAAAACATACATTTTCACTTTATCTTTAATTTTGTTATTCCTTAAAATCAAAGTATATTTTCATTTTGCTTAATTTTCCATAATATCTTTGCCTAGGTATTTCTTTTTCCCTTCTCTGAAACTCATGTTTATGCAGTTCTGTAAGTATTTTTGCAAACACAGTTTCTGAATTTCCATTTCTTAACTCAATATCTTATTGCTAGGGCTTTCCTTTGTCCAGAAGCACTTTTTATTTGCATTTAAATGTAAAAGGTGAAGGTGCTGGGAAAGGCAGTTTTCTGGTTTTGCAAGTGGATAGTATTATTTCTGCCATAGTCTGCTATTCTGTTTATCAAAACTGTATTTGACATTTTCTTCCTACTTAAAAATTATAGCATCTGGCAGCCATTCCCAGTACCCTTCTTTACAATTGTGCATAGCTTTTTTTCATTTTGCTGACTGGCGAACTAAAAGACACCTGTCCACTACTACCCACACAGGCCAAAAATGTAATGATAAAGCAAGTACATTGATATCGGGCCACAAAAGAAAGAGGGAGAAATGGAAAGAAAATCTTCCATTTATAAAAAGAACTAATAAATACATAGATCCACTTTCTCCTATTCAAGATGCTATGAACTGAGTGGCCTACAAACATAAATGTGTTAGTCAGAGTTGCGGAAACTGGAAATTTCAAGATCAAAATACTAACAGATTCAGTGTCTCACGAGAGTCCATGTCATTGATGGGCATCTCCTCAAACAGAAAAAGGGGGCAAAAAGGCTTTCTGCATATCTTCACTTATATAAAAGGCCTCTTCTCTCATGAATTAATAGTTAGCACAAAGGACTCCACGTCTCAAGACCATCACTGTAGGCATTAGGATTTCAACATTCAATTTTGGATAAATACAAATATTCAGCTCAAGTCATAATCAGTCACTATTACCACTATTACAGTGTGTGCTTGAAATATTGAAAATCAAGAGTTATTAAATCTGCCTATCTGAGCCTTGCTTGGAGTCTGCCTTCTGGGGCGTTCACCATTTAACTTTTTTTTTTTTTTTGTCATATTTGGCGTAAGTAAATATATGTCCTCTTGAGCAGATGCACAGCTCTCAGGTCAGTACGATACTGAAAGATGGGGCTAAAGCATGCCTCCTGTCAAGCCATCCAGATTTTTAAATGATTTTGGTCTATTTATTGATAAAGTCTGTTGCATGTGTAAGTTAACAGCAAGCAATGCCTAGGATATAATTCTCAAGTCGGGTTTTGCTTCCTTGTACGTAAAATGTACATTGTTTCATAGTGGCTATTTTGACAATATCATTTAAAATGTGAGTAAATATTATATATTTAGTTTCATCATTCTGACTCACTATTCAACTGAGATAGAGAGCTGAAATCGTGTTGTCTTAATACCCTCTTCATTTGCATCTTCTCTAATACTGTGACTGTAAACTGTTGAACATTTCTAAACCCAAAAAACTCGCAGTTACTGAATTCTTCTTATGCCTTCTAATTTCTACTTATTAGTCAGATGGCATAGGATATCTTTCTAGTATGTAGAACTAATTTTCTCTTTTTCAGCCTTTTATTTTAAGGCTACCAGTTTAAGTTTACAAAAATACACTTTTCAGATTGGTTAAGGTGGTAACATTAATAGATTTCAATATTGTAACCTGTGTTCTCATTTTTTCAGTCTTTGTTATTCCGTATTTTGCTATCAATCACCCAACTTTTAAATCAACGCTTCATATTTTAGGGTTTGTAAACAGCAGTGCTCCTTTACGAATATCAACTTATGTATTGCTAAGTTGTACAATATTAACAAACAAGCTGAAACACAGTCGGTAACACAAAATTCCATGTATGTATTCCTGAATGAATGGTTATGCTAGCGCTGATTAAGAATGTTGCCCCCTTGAATTGCTTTGCAATCTCAAATGAAACCATTTCTTCCTCGGAAGTAATAAATCCATGCAATATTCTGCTATCATCCTGTCAGATGCTTTGTGTTCTTTTATGGATTGCTTGTCGCTTATATTCTTTCTTCCACTAATTTTAAAATAAAATGCCTTAAGACATTTTCTGCATTTATTTCGAAGCTGTATACCCAATTTCCATATGAGGTTCCCTGTAAATCTGAAATATATATTTGAGCCTGCTGATGTTCTTCAGAGTTTCAGTGCTACCAACATATCTGTTATAGCCAACCTGTTGAGAGATCTAGCCTGTTTTTAAAAGTTCATACATCATTCCTTGGCAATTTTTATGTATTCTCTCTGAGATTTTATATTCAGCTTATGATTTATTGTTTTAAACATATTTTGTATAATCTAGCTTCTTTAAAAGACATTTTTAGGAAAGCTTTAGATTTTATTACCTCATGAAGTTATTTAGGTTTAAGTCTATTTTTATTGGTTTTAATGCTCACAGTAGATTTTTTTTTTTATTACATAAGCAACTCATTGTGAGATATTTGCTTTGCTTCCTGACAGAAGCAGAGAGAATGCTTCCGATTTGCGAGCTCATACGGAGGGGTGGGACTGTTGAAATAACATTGATGGCATCTTTTACTACAAAAAGAAAAAAATACGCTTCTGTTGCTCAACAAACTAATCCACTGCTTGCAGCCACCAGAATCACATCTGGTTGCCACTTCATTCTACGGCTTCTCCATTTTCCATCTAGCTCCCTGCCGGTGGCCCAGCAAAGCAGTGGAGGAATGCTCAAGTTCTTGGGACCCTACAACTGCATGGGAGACCTAGAAGACTCCTGGTTTGGAATTTGGCTCACCTCTGGCTGTCACAGCTATTTGGGAGTGGACAATCTCTCTCTCTCTCTATCTGTTTCTCCTCCCTAAATCTGCCTTTCAAACAGAGCTAAATAAATCTTTTTTAAAAATCAAAATATTTGCTGGTACCCGGGTGAGTTCCCATAGGTGGTCATTTGTTAATTTACACAACTTTTCATTCTCAAAAACAAGCAAAATTTCACTCAGCCTTTTATAGAATCATTTTCTACTGTTTATATAAAAATAATGTGAAAAATGATAATTTTTTGACAAATAGCTTTCAAATTAAAAGAAAAAAAAACTTTTCCCAAATACATCCACATTGATATTTCTTTTCATTATTTGTGTGATACTTGATGAACTTCTTCATTAATTATAATGGACTCTTTTCCACTCACGGAAAATATACGTTGACACCTTTTCCTTCTAATTTTAGTAATTTCATTTGTAATTTTAACATTTGCTCCATATTCATTTGGCCTTCACACTGTTTCATTTACATTCCTGAAAACAGAGATGTAACTTTTAGGTTACTTCATGATCTTAGCTACATCCTTCTTGCCTTTAAAGTTTTGACAAAATATAGCCACGTTACACTATAGCACGGTGATCTGCTCTTTCATCATTCAATGTGGTCTATGCTTTTCCTGTGGTTGGTGTCTTACATTTGACTATAATGAAATTTTATTTCTGAAATGTTTTTAGTTTCATGTTTCCCATTATAGTTTATTAATAATTATTTCATAAGTGGTCCTGAAATGTTAATAAAATGCAATGTTCATATTTGTGTTGATTTTCTTAGACTTTTTTATTTTTAAAAATTATAGAACTTTCGGTCCTGGCACTGTGTCATAGTAGGCTAAGCCTCTGCATACATCACAAGCACGCCATATGGAAGCCATTGCTTGTCCTGGGTGCTCCGCTTCTGATCCAGCTCCTTCGTATGTTCTGAGAAATCACTCTAATATGGCTGACGGGCTGGGGCAGCTGCATCCCTGTGTGAGACCCAGAAGAAGCAGCCACCTTCTGGCTTCAGATTGGCCTAACTCTAGGCATTGTAGATATTATAGGAGTGAGCTAGTAGGTGGAAGATTGCTCTCTCTGTCTGAAAATCTGTTTTTAAAATAATTTAAAAATAACTTTTTGGAAAAGGTTTATTTTCTTTTATTGGAAAGACATATCAGATTTGCAGAAAGGAGACGAAGATCTTCCATCTGCTGGTTCATTCCCCAAGCAGCCGCAACAGCAAGTGTAGATATAATCTGAAGCCAGGAGCCAGGAGCTTCTTCCAGATCTCTCACATGGGTGCCGGGTCTCAAGACTTTGGGCTGTCCTCTACTGCTTTCCCAGGCCACAAGCAGGGAGCTGGATGGGAAGTGGAGCAGCCAGGACACAAACAAGTGCTGATATGGGATTCCAGAGCTTGAAGCATCAGGATTTTGCTATTGAACGTATGTGCTGTGCCTAAATAAAACAAACCTTAAAAAAATAGAAACTTATAAAAATATTGTGAAAGTTAATAAAGCCTCCATTATTTATGCTATTTTTGTGTTACAAAATTTATTTTTCTGGTATACATACTGCGTTTTAGAAATTTGTCCATGTTGTTACAGCTGTTATTTTTTTTAAATATTGTTGTTTGTCTAATTTTACTTCATTTAAAAGAGAGAATGACAAAGAGGTATTTCTCTTCCATTCCCCTTTTCCCCTTCATAAATGCATGTGATATCGGTGCCAGGATCTTAGCAGGAGCCTTGAGCTCAACCCACTCTTCATAGTAAGAATGTGCCATGACATGCGTGTCCACAGTTCTGCTATTGTACATACATGCCACTTCGTGCTGTGGTAACACTGCACTGAATGATTCCATACATATCTTCTGCTGCGTTTTCAAAACAACTCTCTTGATTATACTCCTAAAAATAAAATCCCAGGTTTTAGGAAATGCAAAATGTTCATACTTTCTTTTCCAAATAGCTCTCCCAAATGATGGCACTAATTTTGTGTTTCTACAATTATCATATGAGACTCCCTGTTTTGCCACATGCTCACCATTCTTTGGTAAAATTAAGCTTATTATTTTCCCCGCATGGAAAATGGCTAAGACAATTTCCTTTATTGTGCATTCAGCTTTCCTTTCGTCTGAATTCAATTTTATAATGCTTATTGTTTTTACTATTTATTTTTTCCTTCATCTTAAGGATCTATAGGATGATTTTCAATGTACTTTTTCATTAACATATTGGCTACAACATGCACTGATAATAAGATATCATTAAAATTTGTTAAATATTTTAATTTATCAAATTCAATAACTGTTTACCTGTTCAAGAGGCAGAGAGATACTTAACCAGAGAGCTAATTCAAGTGCTTCACTTCCTGAAAGCCTGCAACAGCTGGGGGAAGCCAAAAACTAGAGTCATGAACTCAACCCAAATCTTCCCCAAGTGTGATAAGTACCCAACCAACTTGATCAATGTTGTTTCTTCTCAGCATCTCCATGAGTAGGACGTTGGAATGAAGAAGCAGAGATGAAACCTAGGATTAAACACAGGTGCTCTGATGTTGGACACACGCATTCTCACCCTCCTCACTTCTGTGTTAGTGATATTATTGCAAGGAGCTTGGTTCACTCCCCAGTTGCTCACAACAGCAGAGCTGGCACAGGTCAAAGCAAGGAGCCGGCAGCTCCTTCAAGGTCTCAGTCATGGATTTAGGATCCAAGTACTCAGGCTACCCTCCTCTGCTGTCCTAAGGAATATGCATCGGAAGTGGCAGCTGACGACTCAGTTGGCAACCATATGAACTGCGGGCCCCTGTGGATGATGATTTTACCAGCTGTGCTACAGTGTGCGCCTCTAGGGCTGGTTTTTACAATGAATATATTATGACCAAGTAAAGTGATTTAATTACCAAGTGTCCTAAACTTCTCCTAAACTCACACACCAAAAGGAGTCTTTAAACACATTTAGCACCATGCCACCATGCCTTCATGATGCTGCTGTCTAGCAATCTGCATCTTTATTTCCAATTCTCGAGAGCATGCATTTTCAAGCTGTCTTGCCTTCTGAATTCATAGCTTCATAGAAGATCATCATTCATGAGACTTTAAGAAGTCAGATAACGTTTCACAATAGTTTGTGGGAATTTGTTGTCTATGATCCTAATCCACAGTCTTTTGCCAAGAAAGACTGTCTTTAATTAAAACAAAATAAAAGTTGATAGTTAAGCACTTTATTTCCTCAGAATACAATGTAGCCAGGTCTCTGGCAGTCCTAGAGATTGTCTGCTGACAGGAATTTGAAATGTTTCAGGACTTTCCAGCTGCAGAGTGGAGGATGTACTTGATCCCACTTCAATTAAAGACTTTGCTGAGGTTTAGCAGACAGTACATTCAATTCAAGGAAAAGTAAGAAAGAGGACAGATTGCTCAGGATCAAGCATAAATTGAGTTTTAGGAGATTTTCATGTTTCTGTGACCTAGAAATGAACTAATATTTATTGGCTCTCTTGACCAAAATTGTACTCGGTATGTGCTTTATGTATTGCAATGTTCACAGTTTGAACATTCATAGAACTTATTTCTACTCAGTGCTGGATTCTGCTTTAGCATGTTTTACCTCAAGTACATTATTTACCAGTCCTTGGACTTACTTTCCTTAACATTCCTTAAGGTAATGATACCCTTATTATCTCACACAAATTCTGCGACAGTGTTACACAATAGTTTAGGAAAATTCTTTCAGAATTAGAAAGCTTTAGGCAAATGTAATGACTTATTAATGAACAGATAAATAAGGGACACGTTTTTGTGGCATTTGTCATGGGCCTAACGAGTTAATCTTATCAAGGACACAAGAGAGATAGAATCAGAAGATAACTAAGATGTTCAGCCTCCTCCAAATATAACCTATTTGTAGTAGGTTAGTGCGAATGCTGAGAAACATCAGTACACTACTAATGCCAGGTCAATTTATGTCTCATATGGAAAGCATAGGATTGAAATTCTTTATGTAGATTAAAAATCTCAACAGATCAGATTTGGAAAAAAAGTAAATTTAGGATAATTCTACTTTGTGTTGAGAGAATCATCAAGGAAGATGTTCACTGTAATGTGATCTCACTTAAGAAGCTGAATATAAAGAAAAGTGGGTCAAAGAAAGTGATCAAATACCATTGGTACAAACAGGAAGCTACTAGTTACTTTTGCTTCTTCTGCTCAATTTCAGTGAATAAGATTTTATTCCAACACTGAGATCCTTTAAGCATTTATTTATACCATTCATATTAGGGTTTAAAACAGCAGTGTTTAATCTGAATTAGAAGCACAATTAGAATGGAGGGCATATACGTTAGCTCACTTCTTGTCTTTTTAGGTCAAGTATTTAGCCTTCGAAAAAAAATTGGTGGCTGGGGGGGGGTCGATATTTAACCTTATCATTTTTATGCCTCATCCCAAAAGAAAGTTGACAGAATGTTATCCAAAGAGAAGTATCTGATAGTCAGAAGAGAGAGGAGAATATGGAAAAAGCCAGAACACAATCAAGTTAAGTGCTTTTCTTGAACATGCCAAGTGCAGCATTGTTTAAAGTCATGGAAATTTAGAAATAAAGTGATAGGAAATGATTTTATTGTTGGTTCACTGGTCTGGTATTGCTTAGTGCTATATAGCCAACCTAGAGTCCTGTAAAAAAATGATCTATTAATTTGAATTGGTTCTTGTTTGAGCATTGAAGTTGTTTTATAGTGTTTGCTAGGATGAACAGTGGTGGGTTACCATGCACAAAGTGTAAAAGTATGTGTACATTTTCATATTAAACAAGTAGGACAGAACAGTACAAAATCTTGTTTCACTAAAAATGATAGTGTAATCAAGTTTGATCATAGTTCATTTAGTCCCTATAAGTGAGTATTTCCAAAACACAATCTATATTGAAAACCAAGTAAGATGGTTTAGGGTAAAAGCTAAGAATATTACTGAGTCCCTACAAAGCCTATCATGTCAGTCTAACTATTTTTGTCCACTTACCTGCTGCTTTAGATAGACAGTTGCTTGGATTGATATTTTCCTTAAGGTGCTAGTTTTAAATGAATGTAATATTTGTTTAAGTTTCACATGGGTATAGTCTAGTCCACATTGTAAATCTCAGTTGTGTTGCACATTTTGATTTTTTCCAAATAGGACATACACACTTAAAAATAATTATGTTTTCAATATAAGCATTCAAATGATTCATGTAAGAAAAAATAAACATATCTTATTTCCCAGGGGAAATAAGAATATGAAATGAGTTCCCTCACATTAATTTAATTTTGCCCTTAAGCGCTATACAACTGAACCTATAGCATATCTAATATATCCACAGAATTTAAACTTGTTCAGTCAGTACTAGAAACTTCATAACATTAATGGGATGCCCTTTCAGGATTGCAAGTGTCCTTAGAGAAATCAAAAACAGAAATGTGTATCTTGAAGAATTCCAATATATTGAGTCAATACACTTGTATAGATCAATAATTAAGTAAAAAATCCAAGATAAGTGCTAGCGATGCTTATGACAAGGCTTGAAGAATCAGAGGGTTTCCAACAGATGTATGTGATTGCAGGCTCTTTCATGATAAGACCTCAGACAGGAGAAAGTAACTCTTGATTTCAGAGATGGCAGAAGACACGTGATAATACATGTCTATAAATTATAATATATAATGGTCATATGCCATTTGATAACTTGAGAAGCTCTTTTCAATACTTATTGTGAACAAGCAAAGATTTACAAACTAAAAAGGATAAATTCTAATGAGATTTTAATAATTTAAGAGTAATATATAAGCAAATGTCTTTTCAATGACTTGGTAAGTAAATAGAGTAGTCTAAATTTTTTCTTAAGAAATTTGGCATGTATATGGTCATTGAGATATTCAAAATATGTGTTTCAGGGACTAGTGGTGCAGTACGTTAAGTTGTTTCTTGTGACATTAACATCCCATACTACGGTTCTAGTTTGAGTCCTGCTTTCTCTAGACGCATATCCCTGCTGATGCATCTTCAGAAGCCAATGGAGGATGCCCCATGTTATTGACAGCAATGTGAGAATCCTGCATGCAGTTCCAGTCACTTCGCTTTCGATTGCCCCAGCTCTAGCAGTTTTGGGTATTGGAGGAGTGATCACTGAATGGAACTGAAAACCCCGAAGTCTTAAAATAATGGTTCTCAGAAAGTGAAAGCAATCCAATTGTGAGGTTTGGGAGAAAGGCCTGAGGGGATATCCTTAGGTCTTTTGGAGGCATGCCTTCTGAAGTCTGATGCTTTGATAGGTTCTAAAAGCCTGAGTCAGGCCCAGCCATCTCTTTCCATCCTGGCTAACTATATAATTCTCCTTTCATTCACTTGCCATTACCATCTGTCAAACCCTTTAGACA
Source organism: Ochotona curzoniae (assembly GCF_017591425.1). NCBI lineage: Eukaryota > Metazoa > Chordata > Mammalia > Lagomorpha > Ochotonidae > Ochotona > Ochotona curzoniae. The sequence continues at coordinate 5,496,328 of NW_024467087.1, forward strand.
CTAAATCAATTGACAGCCACCCTAGTGCCCACATCTCCAAAAGCACGAGCTAAACAAGGTTTTCTCTTGATAACTTTTCTCAAGGAATTACATTGTCCCAGTGAAAAGCTGACTAACATAATGCACTGGTGTTCTGTGTGAGGGAAAAATCACTAGTCATGGAATTTTATGCTTACCTGAAGCTATTTCTGGGCAAAATAGTAAAGATATCATTTTGTATTTAGGAAACATTGAGTTTCCCTTAAAATTCTACATGCTGTGATTTAATATCTATTATGAACAACTATACAAATAGAAAATTAATATGAGTACAGTGTTAACAGGAAGGGTTTTTATGAAATAATGACAGTTACACAAATTTATTGAGATGGTGCTCCATGACTGAAATACCCCTATCTTTGTAAGAAAGGGAGCGTGACAGACCATTCACAGACACATATACCTACTACTTGTCTTTTTATGTGATGTCTGACACCACTTCAGGATTCTGTCAGTAAGAAACTCATCATGAAATTATGGTCCTAATCACTGCATTGCTACAATTATGAGTGCAAATAAGCTCCTTTTTATCTATGAAGTTTATTTGATCAGATATTTCTGGACAGTAACTCAAAACAGAATGATACCATGTGTGTTGACATCTCTGAATTCATACTAAAATGTAACAGAAGAGAGATTATATAAAGACAGAATTGCTAAGCCAAAAGGAAGCAAAATTTTGGGATTTCAAAATTCTCACATGGTCTGTGTTTCAAAAATTTAAACCTTGGGAATGTTGCCATGTATATCAGGCTAAGCCTCCATTTGAAGTGGTGGCATCCTGTAAATACACCTGTTCATGTCCTGCCTGCTCCATTTCTGGTTCAGCTCCCTGCTATGAGCTAGAAAAGCAGCAAAAGAGGCCCAAGTCCTTGGGTTCATGCACCCACATGGCAGACCTAGAGGAAGCTCCTGGCTTCACACTTGCCCTGCTATGGGCATTGGGGGAGTTAATCAATTTATGAAAGAACTCTCTATTTCTTTTTCTTTCTCTCTCTCTGTCTCTCTCTCTCTGTCTCTCTCTGTGTGTGAGTGTGTGTCTCCTTTTCTCTCTAACTCCACCTTTGAAAAATAAAAATATAAAGTAAATCTTTTAAAAAATTACATCTTAAGAATGTGGACAAGTGAACTTTTGATAAAATTTAGTTTAAATCCACTACTTGGAAGACAGCTCTTATGTATTTTCCAGGACAATAAAAGAGTGGTTTTGAGGGCAATTCAGAGATGATCAGGTTTATTGCTCCTATGACAATCCAATGTTGTTTTCGTGGACTACACCAGACACATCTTTTTGAAGATGCATGCACCCTGTAGGCTATTGTCCAGCTAGGATACCAACTGGTGCCTGTATGGGATGCTAGCGTCACAGGTGGTAGCCTAACTCACTATGCTGCAACACAAGCCTCACTATTAGGTTTTGAAACTTTTTTGTTTGCTTGCTTGTTTGTTTCCATTTTTTCCTTCCGTCTGGTTTTCTATCACTGAATTTTGGAAGTATATTATTGTTTGGTTTCTTTCCTTCTGAGGAATAAGCAGGGAAATACTTATCTATAAACAGGATTTTGGAAATTTCAGTCTCCAAAACTTTGAGAAATACAAATGTAAGCCATGCTGTCTGATACACTGCTTATAGCAGCCCAAACAAATTAAATTGTATTAAAATTATTTGCACTTTATAGCTAAGAGCATATACACTCAAATAAACGGAGCTATCTAAAGGCACCATATCTTCACTTTGCAGAGCTGGGGTCAAAGTTTATATTTTGTGATTTCCTATCCCCAATACCATGCATTGTCTCACAGTGCTTCTTCCAAATAAACAATATAAGAGAGACATGAACAATAACAGTATCACCTGAAAGTTAATTTTCACAGAAGTACTACATGCCTATATTCGAATCACTAGATTTAAAAAAAAAATTAGGACTCAGCATGGTAGCCTATTGGCTAAATTATCTACTTGTATGCTCGGTATCCGATGAGTGCCAGTTCATGTCTCAACTGCTCCACTTTCCATCCAGCTTCCTGCTTGTCACCCGGAAAAGCAACATAGGTTGGCTAAAGCTGTAGAGAACCTGTACCCACCTATGAGACCCTGAAGAATTTCATTGGGTCAGTATAGTTACGATTATTGCAGCCACTTGGGGGGTGAACAAGCAGTCAGAAAAGCGGTATGCATCTCCTTCTATCTGTGAACCTGCCTTCCCAATAAAAATAAATGATTTGTTTTAAATGTAGCATATAAACAATATAGAATACTACTCATCAACCATAAAGTATAACGGAATCCTCTCTTTTGCATCAATGTCGATGCAACTGAAAAATATTATACTTAGAGAGATAAACTAGCCTCAGCTAGAATACAAAAAAAAAAATGGGAAAGAGGTGGTGACTTTGACATGAGATTACCGTTTTTATACATGGTTTATACTCAAGCTGAAAAGTAAACTTGTAAACTTTTACACTGTTTTGTAGAATATCATGATTAATGAAAAATTATGTCTGCGACTACAGAGTGGATTAAAATTATGACTGCCAATATGGAAGAGAAGAGAGAAGAAAGGGAAGATTTTAGGGGCCATCAGTGGAGTCAAGGATGTGAGATTATTTTCTTGAACTGTGTATATCAAATGCATAAAATCTTTTTTTTCTTTTTTAGTTCTGTTAATAATAGTTGTAAAAAGAAAATGTACAAAGCAAAAAACAAGAAGATGCCAGATACAAACCTGTATGAGCTCATCACTCGCATCACAAGCTTTTCCTGGAGGCCTTGGTTTTATTTCACCTCCATCTGTAATAATTACATACAATTTAAGCTGTTCTTAGCTTATGAATTAAAAGAAATGGTCTCTAATTTCCCTGTAGTGACATTTTTTTTGCTTTTTAAATATCACAATCATCTTGATTACTTTCTCGTGTTTAGAGTTTTTCATTGTATCAGAATACAAAAAGAAATAATTCTGTAATCGTGCTATTTCTTCAAACCCTGGATCTATGAACTCACTTTCATTCCCTAATAATAAATGTTTCTTGGCACATTAAGCACCTTGCAATATGTTTTAAACCATTCTCTGTGATACAAGCAATTGAAAGCACTTCAAATATTCACTACCTTGAGTTGTTTTTGAGATTTCAAAGGAATGGTACGAATGATTACATTTATAAGATATGGAATGTCTTTTAGTTGTAAGGTTTCTCGATATATGATGGCTGTTTACAATGCGTAAGCTTCAGACTATGTTTAGCTCTAATCTTGATCTTGATTTTCTGAAATTTATTGCTTCTCAGCTAATTTTAGGATTGAAGGAAGCTGAAACTACAAGTTCTGTCATGCACATACATTAGACCACTTGTGACCATCTGCCCATATCTAAAGAAATAACTATTCCCAGCAAAGCAAACAGAATGAATGAAGCTAAACCATCCTCCTTGGCTTGGCTCCCAGTCTTCAACAGTCCCTGTTGACCAGTTATTTCCACTGTAAAAGCACCCACTACTACAGAAGGAACATTTGAAGAAATAAATGCATAAAATATGGCTGACAGAAGAGGTGACTCTTCCCCAAAACTGAATGATTTAATCCCTATATTGACTTGAAAGCATAACTCAGAGTAACAAATCAGGTTTCCCATCCAGATTAAGATAAATTTCATTGAATTCAATTTCTACCCAAACAAAAGTAGTGAAATAACAGATCACATCCTTATTTTCTTCAGCACATATTTGAACATGCTGTGAATACAACTGATATAAAACTGTAGCTCCTTCGAGAGGTTAGTTGGGGAATGCAGAAAGGAGTTGTACATACATGCTTAGGTGTGGTTTCAAGACAAGTAAGATTTATGAGCTTTACATTCACTCTTTCAGTGTTCTTTCTTCCTTTTTCTCCACTTGAATTTCTATACTTAACTCTCACAAAGCTTGCTATTATTTGCCTTGAATTGTATTACAAGGCAATTAAGATTTACAAGGCGCTGGAAGATTTGTAAATAGCTTCAGAAGAAAAGTGTTCTACAGAAAAAGCGAGGAAGTAAGTACCTTTTTCAATGGATTATCTAATATTTATGGTATTCACTTATTGAAGCTAAATTCTACATTATGTATATAGAAGAAACTCACATCCTTTGCATTGGTGAGATTGTTGATACATATGTATAGGGCAGATAGTAAAAACTACAAAAAAATCACTTCAAAATAATACTGGATATTATGCACCTGTTTAAACATTTTAAAAACAGTAAAGACAATGCTAGAAGAATAACTTTAGAAAATGCAGTAGTCAATTTTAGCCAGTATACCTGAGGTTGCATCTTGTTACATAAAGCATTGCAATTTTTATGAATGGTGTCAGTGAATCCAATAGAAGTTCTCTGCATGGATTCTTTATTTCTTCTGACCTAAGGAGGCACCTTGTTTATATGAAGTAACTGTTTTGGCAAAGAAACATTCAGTATTACCATTACCATGTAAGTTAACTTTTAACATTAAGGTGGCATCTCTCCCTATTGCTTTTACATTTCTTACTTTAGAAAACATATTAGAAGAGAGTGCGCAATATTATCTGTTTCATAGACCTCTCTGTCCAACACAAGGCAAAGCCCAACACAGTCATTTCAATAGGCATTTATTTGGTGTCCGTCCTATACCAGATGCTTAAACCCTCAGTGGGAATACGGAGACAAATGTGGCTATCTCCCTGTCATCAGAAAACTTTCAGAGTGGAGAAATAACTCTTCCAAGCCAGTGAATATGCTAGGTACAGAGGAATACAGACTGTCATTCAAAGTTACTGCTGTTTGAGGCATAAAATTAATGCTGTGAGGAGATTGTATTTGAGCTCTGTCATAACAGACATGTAAGACTTTACTACATTGAGACAAGCCAGTAAGCAGAAGGAAAGAAATCAAATATTTGTGACTTGGGAAAGAAGTAGATTGCCCTAAGCCTTGGGACCCTGAATCCATGTAGGAGATCCAAAACCTGCTCCTGGTTCCTGGTTTCAGATTGGCTCATCTCTCTCCATTACAGTCATTTTGGGAGTGAATCAGTACACAGAAGATCTTTCTGTCTCTCATTGTCTCCATCAGTCTGGTCTGACTTTGCAACAAAAATGAACAAACATTTCATACAGATATATAATTTCATTGCAGATGAAGTATGCACAAACTGGAAATGAATCTTGACCCACCCTGTATTACACTATGAAACAAGTGTTGTCATCAGTTCTGTTGTCTCTGCTAATAGAAAATGTCTCACAATTTAGAGCTTCTAAAACAGTTATCCTCTTTTAATTGAACAAATTCCTTTATTATATTTAAAGTTTTAGTTTATATTTACTGATACATAAAAACTTGTACCTATGTATTTTGGGAGGAGGTTGTAATTTTTCTGTACATACAGAGATTGTGAAACTTTTGATCAGTTTAAATGAGTCACTTTCCTCAAGCATTTGTCCTATTTTATGATGAAAAAATTCAGAATCCTTTCTTCTTTCATTTTTCTTTTTAAGGAAAACATAGTACAATATTTCTCATCACTCTATTGGGCAACACAACAAAAGAACTTCTATTTTTTAATTATTTGTATTTGACAGTGAAGATCCATAGGCTCTGCAGTTTCCCTCCCCATCCCCAAATCCTGTCCCTTCACTGCCTTCCCCCATATATTACAATGGTATAGCCCTTCATAAATAGTCACATGCCCATTATTCTGCCATTTAAGTGTAACCTTCCGTTGTAATGATAGACAGTGGTAAAGAGTTCAGCCTCCTATTATCAAGACATAATTAACTGCTTCTTTTAAAGTTCAACTTTGGCTTGGAAGTAGAGATGCACAGCACACTGTATGTTCACAATTCAGTATAATAGTTTCTATTATATAGCTATTACATTTCCCTTTAAAAGAAAAGCCGTAAATCAAAATTAACAGGAACAGTAATAAAAAATTTACAACATGAAGTTAAATAACATGCTACTGAATGACCATTTTGTTGCTAAAGAAATGGAAAATAAAATTAAAAAAAAAAACTTCCCAAGGAAAGTGATGCTATTCTATGACATATGTGCCACTGAAGAAATTAATAAGAAACAAAGTTTGAAAAGATGACATTAAAACCAAAAAATTCAGATCCTATGAAATGTTGCCCTTGCATTTTGTAGCAAAATGGTCTCCACTTGAGCTTAGCCAAAAGGCAAAGAAGTGATGCGGTAAATAGTCTATCAAGTGCAGTCTTGACACCAACTTTCTGCTCTTTGCATGGATCGTGACACTGTTGACATAGACAAGGATAGAAAGTTTAACATTCTATCGTCTAGGTATATTTAGGAGTTTTATTAGGGATCTACTTTTATTCAGTTGTAGAGATGCATTCTATTCTTTTTCTTTGGTTCCTGGTACTCTGGGCTCAATTTCATCCTTTGTTTATGAAATTACAAATGTTTATTTGTTTACCTTAGATTTTGTTTTGCATTTTCAATGGAGGTTGTTTTATATCAGATCAAGCATATAGTATTTATCCTTTTGTGTTGGCTCATTTCACTAAGCATAATGGTCTTCAATTGGGACCGTTTGGTTATAAACAGTAATATTTAATTATTTTTAATAGCTGAGTAGTATTCCATAGAGTAGATGTACTAGAGTTTCCTTATCCACTATTCCTTCAATGAGCATCTAGCATGTTTCCATCTTTTTGTGATTATTGATTGTACTGCAATGAATACAGGGGTACAGGTTGCTTTCTCATGTGTACATATCAGCTATTTTGGATATATTCCAAGGAGTGGGATTGCTGGGTCATATGTCATGTGAATTTTCAGTTACTTGAGTATTCTCCGTGCTGACTTCCAAAGAGGCTACACCAGCCTATATTCCTGCCGATAGTGGAGTAGAGTACTTTTTTCCCCTGAATTCCCCCCAGCAGGTATTGTTGGTAGTTTGCTTTATGTGTACATTCTCACTGAAGTTGAATGGAACATCAATTCTGTTTTTACTTGAATTTCCCTTATTGCTAGGGAGCTTGAACATTTTTTCACATGTCTGTTAGCTATTTGGATTTTGTTCATTTGAAACATGTCTCCTCATTTTCTTGAAGTGTTTCTTAACTGGCTTGTTTGTTTTGTTCTTACTGTGTTTCTGAAGCTCTTTGTAAATCCTGGATATCAGTCCTCTGTTATGTACTGTGCAAGGATTTCCTTCCACTCTGTTGGGTGCTTCTTTGCTTTGTTGATTGTTTCTTTTTTGTGCACAAGCCTCATAGCTTGTTGTAGTCACATTTGTTTATTTTTGTCTTGACTGCTGTGTTTCTGATGATTTTTCTAGGAGTCTTTGCCTATGCCTGTATGTTATAGAAGAGTTTCTATTTTTCTTATAATAGTTTGAAGGTTTTGGGGTGTAGGTTTAAATCTTTTATCCATTTGGATTTGATCTCTGTGTATAGCGAGACATGAGGTTCTTATTTCTTACTTCTGTAGGCTGCTTTCCAGGTATTCCAATAGAATTTGTTGAAGAGACCAACTTTTTCCCCTGGTTGTTTTCTGTTCTCTTGTCACAGACGGAGGGGCTGTACATGTATGGGCTGGCTTCTGGTATTTCTATTCTGCTCCTTCGATCAGTCTCTGTTTCTGTACCGTACCAGGTTGTTACGATTGCCATTGCAGTATAATATGTCCTAAGATCTGGAATTGTGATCCCTCCAACTAGATTTTCATGCTTCAATATAGTTTTGGCTATTCATGTTCTCTTACATTTCCAGATGAAATGTTGTATTACTTTTCCAGTTCTGTGAAGAATGTTTTTGGCAATTTGATTGGAATCACATTGAATCTGTATATTGCTTTTGGCTTTTTCTACATTTCAGTGATGTTGACTCTGCCCATTAAGGAACATGGTATATTTCTTCATTTTTAAAGTCTTGTTTTATTTCTTTTTTCACTGGTTTGTGATTTTCCTCATAGAGATCTTCCACATCTTTAGTTAATTTTATTCCAAGGTATTTAAGTGTATTCTCTGCTATTTGGAAAGAGACACCACTGACTAGTTTGCTGTCATCCCTGGAGTTGTTTGTATACACAAGGGCCATTGATTAGTGTTAATTTATTTTGTTCCCTTATAAGTTATCTTGTAAGTTCTAGAAGTCTCTTTACTGAGTCTATTGGTTCTCCTATATATATAGAAACATGTTGTCTGCAGAGATAATTTCACTTCATCATTTCCAATTGGAATTCCTTTAGTTTCTTTTTCTTGCCTAATAGTTCTAGTGAGGGCTTCCAGTAGTGTGTTAAATAGCAGTGGCAATAATGGACATCATTGTCTAGTTTCAAATTGTCTCTCCTCTACCCTGTATATTTGACTTTCCAATAAAAAGAAATAAATCTTTAAAAAATACTTTAATTCTTTTTTTTTTAATCAGCTGGGACAGTGAGGTGTCTATGCTGTTTATTTTCTCAAAGATCCAACTCTTTGATTCACTGATTTTATGTATTGTTCTTTTGATCTCTCTTTGATTTATTTCCTATGTTATTTTGATTATTTTTTTGTCTTCTGTTGATCCTATGATTCTTTTCAGTTGTTTCTCTAACTCCTTCAGGTATATGCTTATTTCATTTACCTGGTGTTTTTCTTATTTCCTAATATAGGACTAATTGTGATAAATTTGCCTCTTTAATGCCTTGTCAGAGTCCCATAGGTTTTGGTATGTTGTGCTTGAGTCTTGTTTTATTTCAAGATTTTTTTTTTTTATTTCTGCTTTGATTTTTTCTCTAATCTATTGTTCATTCAGTAGCATATTGCTTAGCTTCCATGAATTCACAAATTTTCTGGAGTATTTTGATTCACTGCTCTCTGGTTTGACCCCTTGGTGGTCTGAGAATATGCATGGGATTTATTTATTTATTTATTTATTTATTTATTTATTTATTTATTTATTTATTTTAGTTGCTGAGGCTTGTTTTGTGACCTATACTGTGATCTACCCTGGAGAAATTTCTATGTACATATGAAAGAATTGTACATTTAGTATCCTTGGGATGGAAGATTCTATAAATATTAATTGAGTCCATCTGTTCTATTATCTGTGTGAGATCTGTTGCTTCCTTGCTGAGTTTCTGTGTTGTTGATTTGTCCACTGATCTTCATGGGGTGTTAAGGTCCCCACCATTATCATATTGGCATCTGTATCTCGCCTTATGTCCATCAGTAATTGTTTTATGTAGCTAGATGTCCTTAGTGGCATGTCTGCCCTAATCTGGGATGCGATTAATCAAGTGGGCATGTGTGCACTCTTGCTTTCTTTCACCAGAGTTTTGTCCTGTGGCTTTTTGCCTCACACTATCTCTTTGGAAGGGAGTGAGGTGACTCCCACCAGGAGTTTCCTTTTTGTGGGCTCCAAACTCATCAACCCTTTGTTTGTGTGTAAGGGTGCCCTCCCATTGCTCACCTGGGCTCACCTTCCTCCTGAACTGATATCTGTAATTTCATATATTTCCAACAGCTGTTCTCTGTGCAGCTTTGTTTCTCTACTGTGCCCTACAGGGAGCTTCAGTCACCCAGTCTGGTGATTTTTCTTCTCCAGCTCTGCAATCCACCTGACTTCATCTTGTAGCTTTTTTTTTGTATTCTCAGCTACAACATCCTACCCCAATAGGCCATCTTTATCCCTCAGAATTGCATGAATTCTTGAATTGCTAATGCAGATTGGATAAGCCATCCCATGACCTTATGCAGTTTAACAATGTGAAAAATTGGAAACACTAAGAAAAACACAGAACATGGATTTTTTTCTCTATTTGATCCAATGTGTGCATTTCATTCGCAGATAAAACAGGAAAGCTTCCTACTTGAACTACTCATCTAAATATTTGGTCAGTGTATAAGAATATTTTGAAAAGTGGTAACACTTAAAACATAACAAGAGAGGTAACAGACAAATCTATCATTACTGTGATATGATCAGATAAATACTAATATTGCTATTTGTATTCCTGCAATAATAAAACACTAAAATCAGTAAGATTTTAAAAATGCAGTTAGGTGAAATGATTTTACTTAAAACAGGAGAATCTCTGTATATTTTATTCTAGTATTTATTTCATGAGTGCAACAGTCACAATAATATGCACATGGTTTGCAGCCTAAGAATATTAGCTTTAGTCTTGAGTTTTATAATTGACCAACAATGATACTCCAGATAACATTAAATCTCCACTTATCCTTCAGTAATAACTATGCAGGATGGGTCACAAACTCATATAGAGTAAAGTAAATACATACATTTTGAAAATGTTTGAAGTATGATACTAACATAGTGCTATTTAGACTTGTGTGTAAAAATTATTTATTTACAATTTTAAATGTGAATTTCCTTATATGTGATGTGTATTTTTTCCACATGTCCATTCCTGTGTCAAATGTTGTGAGTCTTTGGAAATGTTTCATCATTATCAATAGACATATTTAAAATATAATTATGTAAGCTAGAAATATGGAAAGGTTCATGGGAAAAATATGCTCTTTTGGTTCAATTTGATTGGATTTATATTGTGCCATGTTTGAGTAGTTCTCATGCTGCCTATTTCTCATCTTCTTTTGAAAATGAATTCAGTTATTGGAGAAAAATTGTCTCTTCAAAAAATTTTGTTTCAAAATTGCAAAGCCGCTTCATATCTACCATGTCAATGATCCATCAATTATATTTGTATAGGAGGGTGTCTCAAAAATCTCATGAGAAAATTGACTTCAAAGATAAAAACTGTCAGGGCAAAACATTTGAAATACATGCATTTTTTTCCCATTATACATATTATCATGAAGTTTTTGAAGCCTGCTAACATGGGTTTTTAAAATTCTTGCTGGAAAATAAAGTTTTCTTTTTATTTCATTTTCTGTGAACATTCTGAGTCACATGAATGTGATTAACTATCACCTAGTGACTCACTTGTTTACGTGACTTTTCTCCCTATTAATCAAGTTCTGTTTTTAACTGCCATCTCCTTGAACATGCCTTTTTCTTTTAATGGAAAATGGCAAACTTTAATCAATTCTGTCTTACCCCATAACACCACTTAGAATTCAATATTATATTAATAAAATAGGCATTTATCTTTATTATTTTACATTAATATTATATAAACATAGAAATTGCTCAGAAATGTTTTTGCTAAATATCACGTGTTTTCTGTGACCTTGAGTTATGTATTAAAAATTCTCCTACAAATGATTTTCATAAAATCACAAGTTAGTTAAATTCTATCCTATCCTTTTCAGTATTTATATAACATATAGTTATATATATATATGTATAATTTTTCTTTTAATTGCATTCATTTCTTTTATTGAAACAGCAAATCCACAGAGAAGGAGAGACAGAAAGATCTTCCATCTGCTGGTTCACTCAGGTGGCTGCAATGGACAGAGCTGAGCCAATCCAAAGTCAGGAGCAAGCCAGGAGTCTCCTCCTGGTCTTTCAGGTGGGTGCAGGATCCCAAGGCTTTGGGCTATTTTCTACTGCTTTCACAGACCACAAGCAGGGAGCTGGATGAGAACTGGAGCAGCCAAGACACAATCCACTACCCACATAGTATCCCAGAATGTGCAAGGTGAGGATCCAGGCACTAGGCCATCACAATGGGCCCTTTCAGAATTTTATGATAAATATTTTAATGCACTATGATGATCAATTAAGCAGATTGCTTATTATTGTATCATGTTTACATCCCTGAAATAATGTGCACTCATTTACTGTGGATTTGCTCCCTTAATAATATGTTGGATTATATCTGAATGAGAAGAAAAGGAAAAAAGCTACTAAAAATCTGCCAATGGGCCCTGCACATTGGTTTGGTGGCTAAATCCTTGCCTTGAATGTGGTAGGACCATATATGGGTATCAGTTTGTGTCCCAGCTGTTCCATGTCCTATCCATCCCTTTGTTTGTGGCCTAAGAAAGCAGTGGAGGACTGCCCAAAGCCTTGGGACACTGCAACCACGTGAGAGACCCGGAAGAAATTCCTGGCTCCTGGCTTTGGACCAATGTACCTCTCACCATTGTGGCCACTTGTAAAGAAAAACAAGCAGAAGGGAGAAGGGAGTTGTTTGTCTCCTCCTTTCTCTATAATTCTATCTTTGCAATAAAAATAAATAAATATTAAGAAAGAATCTGCTGCTGGGCCCAGCATGGTAGCCTAGTGACTAAATATTCTAGCTGTGCACATGCCGGGATTCCATATGGGCGCCGGTTCTAATCTCGGCACTTCCACACCCCATCCCGATCCTCGCTTGCAGCCTGAGAAAGCAGTGGAGGATGACCCAAACCCTTGGAAACCTATAACCCTCATGGAAGACCAAGATGAGGCTCCTGGCTCCTGGTTTTGGATCAGCTCAGCTCTGGTCATTGAAGCCACTGAGGAAGTGAATCTGTTGATAGAAAATCTTTCTTTTCGTCTCTCCTTGTCTCTGATTCGCCTTTTCAACAAAAATTTAAAAATCTTAAAAATAAAGAAGTAAACATGAAAACACCTGAAGCACCAAAATGAACAAATAATCAGCAAAAGATTAATGGAGATAAATTTATATCAACACTAAACTCTACTAACCTAAAATATAAGTAGGTTAGACTGAACAGCCAAAAGACAAAAGTTGACAGTATGGATTAAAAAAAGGTAAGATCCAACTCAGTGTTGCTTCAAAGAAACATACTTCACAGGCAAGAATATACACAAACTGAAAGTGAAGAGCTGAAAAAGGTTATATCATGTAATTGGAAAACAAAATAATCAATAGGACTTCAAATTTAAAAAAAAAACATACTCGAGGAAGGATATCATATAGTAATAAAAGTAGCAATTCAGCAAGGAAAGATAACAATCATAAGTGCATATGCACACAACAAAAGACCACTTATTTAAAAGTGTCATTATACCAAGGCAGGAGAGATAGACTCTGATGTGATAACAGTGGAGGACTTCAACAAAATCCTGCAACCAACAGAGAAATCATCTAAACAGAAAATCCGCAATGATACATCAAACTTGAACTGTACTATTGAGCAAATTAAGACTTTAGTCCACATAAAAACATCTGAATTGGACTCAGTGGCATAGTCTAATGGCTAAAGTTCTTGCATAGCATGTGCCAAGATTCCATATGGACACCAGTTCTAATCCTGGTGGTCCTGCTTCCTAAACAGCTCCCTGTTTGTTACCTGGGAAGGCAGTTGGGGACAACTCAAGGCTTTGGGATGCTTCACTCACGTGGGAGACACAGAGGAAGCTACTGGCTTCAGATTGGCTCAGCTCCGGTCATTGTGGCCACTTAGGGAGTGAATCATTGGACGGAATATCTTCCTCTCTGTCTCTCCTCCTCTCTGTATATCTGACTTCCCAATAAAAGACTTTTTAAAAATCTTTGAAAAAAAGATAATGTATTATTCAAAAGCTATCAGAATTGTGACAAACTCTCAAGAAGTACCCTGGACAAAGTATGTCATTTTCAATAAACAGTGCTGGCAAAGCTCGCCACATGTATGTAGAAGAATGAAACTATAGTTCCTCTCTTTCAACACACAAACAAAATCAGCTCAAGATGTATTAAAGACCCAAAGATAGTATCTGAAACTCTGAAATTTCTGAAAGGAAACATAGAGGAAACACTTCATGACACTGGTATACATGATGATTTCTCAGATAAGACCCCCCAAAAGCACAAGTAACAAAAGCAAAACTAGACAAGTGGGATTGTATTAAACTCAATCTTATGCTCAGCAAAGGGAAAAATCAATAAGTAAAGGACATCCAGCAGCATGAAGGAAAATATTTTCAAACGCCTTATTTTAGAAAGGATTTATATCTAGAATATATAAGAAACCCAAATAATTCAACAACTAAAAACAAACAGTTCAATTAAGAATTATGCAAACGACCTGAATAACCAGTACTCAAAAGGGGAAAAGCAAATGGCCACCCACTATATAAAAACAACTGTGTGACAATATCACCTTCTAATCCAATGAAAACATTATTACTGAAGAATTCACATAAAGGAGAATGACTTCTAGAATAGTAGAGCCTAAGGCTTACAAATTTGTTCTCAAAGTTTTAACTTCTTTGGTGAGAGGAGGCAAAACTAGTTTCAAACTTTATGAAAAAAAAATAGCTTCACTATTCTTTTGAATGTAGACAATAAATTGTAGACACCATGTTGATTTGATGGTGGATATCATAAATGGGATAAAATTTTTTTCACATGAAAGCTATGTATACCTTTACTTTTCTTTCAGGAATGTGTGTCACCTTTCAGTTTTTGTCTCAGGATTTAATCATAATTGCTTCTTTTTTTGTGTCATGATACACTTAAATAGCACAATGTCGGACTTATTACTGTTGAAGGAAAACAGAAGGAGGAAGGGGAGAAGGGGAGGATAACAGGAAGAATCCATAAGTCTAAGGAACTGTATCCTGAAAAGTGAAGAATTTTTTATTTTTTTAAATTTTTTTCCCCCTTAAAATATTTGTTTAGTTATTTAAGAGACAGAGGTCCTGTGTGCTTGTTGACTCCTAAGTGCCTGCAATAGCGAGACTGGGTTGGAGCTGTAGTCAGAAGCTAGAAATGCCATCCACGTCTCCAGTGGGTGGCAGAAGTGCGTGAGCAGGACGCTAGAGTAGGAGCAGGGGCTGTAGACTGGACCTAGGTGTGCTTGTCTTCATCACTGGAAAAAGGCTTGCCCTGGATTTGTGTTCTAATTGATAATATTTACTGTACTCTTTTTTTAAATTGCTATTAACATTGTATTATGTGATACAGTTTTATAGGCACCAGGATTCCCCCCACCCCTGATCCGAAGCCAGGAGCCTCTTCCGGGTCTCCCACGCGGGTGCAGGGTCCCAAGACTTTGGGTCCTCCACTGCTTTCCCGGGGCCACAGGCAGGGAGCTGGATGGGAAGTGGGGCCGCTGGGATAGAACCAGCGCCCATATGGGATCCCGGGCATGCAAGGCGAGGACCTTAACCACTGTGCCACCGTGCTGGGCCCCATATACACATTTCATTAGTAGACCACATAAGGAAACACGGTGGCATTAAAGTGAGTGTCAATCAAGGAAGCCATTTTTAAAAATCTATATCCGTTGTCCCCAAGGTGATATTGCAAAATATCACTTGATTTTTCATTCCCTTTCTATCTGTAAGTAGGTCTATTCTTTGTTATACATATTGCATTTTCTTGATATTTAACATAATATGCAACTTGATTGCAAATATTCAGAAGTATGGATTGAGCATTTAGCAAAATCATTGCTTATCTACTGCTCATCAAATATTAAGCTTAGTATAGATATATGAATTATTCCTTGAAATAAACCACTGTCTTAATATACACAGTTAACATATCTCACAAATTTTATGCCATTCATGAAGAAGGGATTCTTACCCAAGATTGATGAGAATGACAAAATACAAAATATTTGATAATAAAGAAATAATGTCAACAGCGCTTTACTAGTCATGAATACTTAGAAGAGGATACTGCACTTGGTAAGAGGCACAATGTGGGGCATGTGGGCTGCACTTGAGATGAGAGTAAATGACTAGCTACTATGGGAAAGAGCCTATGTTGTGTTGAAATAGCACAGTGCTCTCTGATTTTAGTAAGGTATTATGATTGGCTTGTTTGAATAATTCCAAGACCTGGTACACAATGTTTGATTCCTTTGATAGGAAAGTTGCTTGGCTTCTACTGGGAATATGTTAATTAAATCCATTCAGTACCTTAAACATGCCTTTAGTATCCAGAAATTAATGGATCACTAACATCCAGAGGCATCAGCTTAGAAGCACAGCAACAATAGCTGCAGATACACAAATCTTCTTTTGAGATTTTTCTAAACATAATAGATTTATAGCCATGTAAAATGGAATGTTTCTAGCCCAATTTCAAAGAAATTAATATTTTTTCAAAACTGATGTATAATGAGATCATAATAAATGGAGGAACCATTAATCTGTGTGAAAATGCAATTAAGCAAATCTAATTGCCATCAATTTCAGTATGCCTAATTTACTGCTAGTATGAATTTATGCATTTTGTTACTTTCATTATATTTCCTCCAGGACTAAACAATTTAAATAGGAATGTGATTTTTCTTTTAGCAAAGTGGGATGGATATATCTATTTCAAACCGAATAAAATGTCAAAATAAGGCTAAGAGTTGTCACAGAAATAAATTGATGACATTATAATCATTTGATAAATGAAGAGATGTGCTAATAATTTTGTTCTCTTGACATTTCAATGATGGATTGCATTGGAAAGGACTGGAAAACAAAGTGAGTTGTGACATAATTGTGGTTTACATTTTGTTACAGCATTAAGTTTAGGGATAAGTGTTTGATCTTGACATTAAGACACTCCTTGGTGGTACAATATCCCATTTCAAAGTGCCTGAGTTCACTGCCCAGGTCTTGGTTTGAATTTCTTACTAACGCACAGCCTGGGAGGCAGCAAGCAATAGTTCAAGTGATCTGATCAGTGTCACTGACTTGGAATTGCGTTTCCAGCCCCGTACTTCCATGTGGCTCTGTTTTGTGCTTTTGGACATTTAGGAGGCAAAATATAATGATGGAAGATCTTTAAACATTTCTTACTCTGTTTGTTTTGCATTCTGCCTCTAATAAAGCATAAATGGAACATTGAAAAATGCATGGCACAATGAAGCAAATCTGATGGTGGAAATCCTTCTGAGAGGTTGTGTGACCCAAAAAGAGGAAGATATGGAGACGTCCATCTGCTTTTCACTCTCCGAATGCCAGTAACAGCTAAAGATAAGCTTAGCCAAATCAGGAGCCCAGAAACTCCATCCTGGTCTCCTGTGTGAGTGAACAGTGTTCATGAACTCGGGGCATTTTGCATATGTGGAAAAATGTCAGGGAAAGGTCAAATAACCTAACAAAGGCTGTGCAATTTTCTATTATAGAAGACAGGAATTGAACTCAAGCAATCTGGCTCTATATAAATTTTTAATGTTTCTTTGGGCCTCTGAGAGGTAGGGACACATACATGCTTGCTCAGTGTGAAAACAAGATAGAGATATCTAGTTTGGAAAAAAAATTGTCATCTCAGCAGCATTGGTGGGATATGCTTTATCTCTCTCAACTTTGATTTCTTCACGTATAAAATGAACAATCGCATCTAACCTCTCAGGTCTGTTGAGACTGAAGTATAGTAATATTCAACACTCTGCTAAATACGGTGCTTGGAAACCAGAAGGTGCTGCTTAATATCACTTTTAATTCTTATGTTCCTGGCATTCATTTGCATAAATATGAATATGCAATATATATTTATGTTCATAGAAACATATATAGCTATATTTATACTTATCTTCTATCATAAAAATAGTTTATTATACAATTTTCCAGATCCCTATTGCTATTCACTCCGGTGCAGTTTTTCAGCCCTTGACTATCTGTCAAGCACACAGTCCATGCTTAGAAACTCAGCAGCAGGTACTCTTGTTGCTCTTCCTTGTTCTTAAGCATTAACCTTCCTGCTACCTATATGTTTCCAATTCACCAGTAAGAAGCTTGCTTTACTTCTGCTTCCTCTAGTGGTGAGTAGAGATAAGATTAGACAAAAAAATCATACATAGCCAGCAAAGAATATGCCCTCTTAGTAGAAGATTCTCAACAGCAATTTTTCCATAATTTCCTTTTTTTTTACAGCTACCTAATGTTATAAATGTGGAAGAAAATTTTGTAGACAGTTCATGTGAAATGATTTTACATTTTCTATCCTTACAGCTAAATCATGCTACTATTGGGAACATATTTCATGTCTAAAGCATGAACTGCAGCTTATGTTTTAGACTATATATCCAGTGTGAATGGACAATTTGTTATTGAATCTACGTGCTTGCACACAAACAAGACTTTTAAATGTCATTTTATTTTATGATATATTTTGAGAAGGATTTTTTTCAGCTCTTGCTCTTAGTGGTCTTCAGTTCTGTACCCGAATTTTTCAGTCTTGAGGTTTCCAAGTTCTATTTCCTATCTTAGGAATGTTTGCTTGATTTTAGAAAGTCCATTGTATGTATCTAGTAGTTTGGGCATCAGAGTACAAATGGCATATCTGCCCTGCACATCACCTCTGTCAAATTCCTTGCTATGAACTTGTGCAACACGCCCTGTATTATACCTCCTATCATTGCCTTCCTTATAGATGGCCGTGGAATCTTCCTTTCATTTTCCCAAAGCACAACCATGACTAGGTTCTAAAATTGGCTAACCTGTTGCTGTATATTAAGCAAAATTAAAAAGTACATTAAGTATAAAATGCACAAAGTTCAATATTATCTACCAGATTCTATATCTGTTTAACACCTCTTGAATTACCACAGAAAATATCTAAAAGTTCTCCATTTTGCTAATATGAAATAAGGGCCGATTAATCTGCTACCAATGGAAAAAACTATTTTGGACTATGTTTCCACGTCTAACAGCACTCCTCCATCTTTTCTAATGCTCCCATTATTAAGTGTGCTTTTCCAAAAATGTCTTTTTAAGTGCAATTTCACCAACATTGGGATGTTGCTATATATGTAAAAAATAATGGATATCCTTCAAATTCTACTACTCTTAATCTTTTCTTAATGAATAACTACGAACACTGTTCTATGATGCGATTTTTTATCCTTCTTTTCTTTCCATTATATTGATGTTAAAAATTCATCTAATAAATGCCATTCATGCTTTCTTTTTTGCACCATAATATTGTAAACTGTTGTTGATGTTATGTTATGGCTTTTAATTGGTTGGAACAATATTCTGCCAGCTCTGTCTTTAGACCAGAGATGGTCTCCCCAAGAAACTGTTGAATAAATCTGGACAATAAGATGCTGGACTCTATCCATGGTACATGCTTGCAATGAAAGAAACAAGACTGGATTTGAACTGTAATACTGCATTAAGGTGGAGTAATCCGCCATGGGGGGGGAGGGAATGGGGGATCCTCAGAGCCTATGAAACAATGTCATAACATGAAATGCAATAATTTTTTTTTTTATGGCAAAGTCAGATACACATAGGGGAGAAGAGACAGAGAGGAAGATCTTCCATCCAATGATTCACTCCCCAAGTGACTGCAACGGCTGGTGTTGCGCTGATCCAAAGCCAGGAGCCAGAAACTTCCTCCAGGTTTCCCACGTGGGTGCAGGGTCCCAAGGCTTTGGGCCATCGTCAACTGCTTTCCCAGGCCACAATAAGGGAGCTGCATGGGAAGCAGGGCTGCCAGGATTAGAACCAGTGCCCATATGGGATCCCGGTGTGTTTAAGCTGAGGACTTTAGCTCTAAGCCACCTCGCCAAGCCCACCATTCATACTTTCATCTCATGTCAAATTCACAACTAATATCAAATATCACAGATCATCTATTTTTTTATCTTTTTTATTTATTCCTTAATATTTATTTATTATATTTATTTATTCATTTTAATTATTCCTTCTGAATATGTACATTGTTGAGTCATTTACATGTAATTACATATATTCCAAATTGCCCTTCAGAAATTGTGAGTAAATGCATGTTTGTATACCCCTTCATAAAACTAAATATTTTCGTTGTCTCAAGTCTTGGGAAAGTTTAGAGTAGCCATGCTGTTCAATCATTAGCGAGAATGTGCCTTGAGTCTTACTGATATTAGCAATGATTTGGCAGAAGGTAAATTGTAATCAGAATAGGAAAGTTGCTATTGAAGAAAAGATACTGTGAGGGTAAGTTATAAAGCAGATCTGGGAAAAATTAAGAAACTACAGCATAACTCAAAGTAGCATGAAAAGTCATATGCATGAATTACGTATTGCTGCAACTAAATTTTCTCCCAAACTTAACACTCCAATTACACGTGCTTTCTCTTGACTCTATTATTTAGCTGGTTATTTCCCCTGTTGTGTCTAGTAGAGCAAATGCAGAGAGGAGGCATTCCTCTATAGCAGCTATTAGTCTAGCTTGGCCTCACTTTACATGTTTCTGCTGGTTACTCTCGATTCCTCACTATGTAGATTTTGTCACACTCAACACAGTCTGTCATTCTGCAGTAGACTGTACTATCAACTTCATGTGACAGACTAAACATGACATAGCCAAGTGGCTGAGAAGACAAGCTCCAAAGCAAGTTCAATGCGAAAATTTTGAACTTTTCTAATTATGTGTTCTTTTATATTCTTTAGCACAAAGCAATACAAAAATTTATGTCAGGTTCAATGGGAAACAGACTTTGCCCGTCAATGAAAGGAATGCCCAAGCCATGCAAAATGTGATTGAAGAGGCTTTTGAATCCCAAGTTACCACACACTGAATTGTTTTTAAGAAATTGAATCAGGGGCCCAGCACGAAAGTTTAGTGGTTACAGTCTTCACCATGAACATGCCAGGAACCCATATGGGTGCCGGTTCTAATCCCACTAGCCCCACTTCCCATCCAGCTCCCTGCTTGTGGCCTGGGAAAGCAGTCGAGGACGGCCCAAAGCCTTGGGACCCTGCACCCGCGTGGGAGACCTGGAAGAAGTTCCTGGGTCCTGGCTTCTGATTGGCTTAACTCCAGCCATTGCAACCACTTGGCGGAGTGAATCATCAGATGGAAGATCTTTTTCTCTGTTTTTCCTCCTCTCTGTATATCCGCCTTTCCAATAAAAATAAATAAATCTTTAAAAAAGTAATTGAATCATATGATGTGAATTTTTGAAAGGTCACTCAAGCTTTTGTGAAGTAAATACATTGTGTGACAACATAGGAAGCAGAAACATCAAGTATAAAAATAAATTCTGATAGAAACATCTTTAAGATGTTTACTACTTATTGGTAGATATTTCTGAGTGAACAATGACATGAATATTGTTAAAACATTAACTGTGGTGTTGTGGTATCAGGCTGATTCTCTTTCTGAACTGAATTAACTATAACGAAAAACAAAGGAAGATGAATCTCCATTGGAAAAAGGCTTCACGAAAAAATGTAAATATCAGGTTCATACATTGAGTATGTAGTATATATATATGTGTGTGTGTGTATGAGTTTTACTGATGTAGCAATTAGTTATAAATATGAAAAAGTCTATATCTTGTATTATTTGTTCAGAAAGCAGTAAAAATAAGCAGTATGTTTTAAAGTGCAGTTGATCGTTCCCTTTTCCTCTTCTTATATTGAAAAAGCTGGACGTAAATTTTGCAGTTTATTGTCTTGATGGTCAAAAGTTATTCCTCATGACCTAATTAGAATTTAAAACTTAGAAACTACATAAATCAATTTACAGTCATAGAGAACTGATAATGAGAAAGCTGATTCTAAAAATGGTTCTTAAGGTTATTAAAAATAAATGAATAAATAAATAAAAATGGTTCCCTTAAAAAAGGGTTAGACATTTTATGCAATGATTTTCAATGGTATGCTGCTCTGCTACAAAAAAAATGATGAATGAAATGGCTAAGGAAAGTAACCACTAATAGTAAAATTTAAAAATCACAAAATTTTTCTGAATAAAAACTTTCAGAAAAGCAACTCAAAAATGCCAGATCTTTCAAAGATCTACTTATGAAAGCACATGAGGTTTTATTTCTAAGAGTGTGAGAAATGGGATAGGATGAAAAATACCTTTTCACTTTGGAGGAAAATAAAATTGTTCCACTGCTTTTCTTTCCTTTTATTTTTTTGGAAACTGTTTTGGTTGGAAGGACAGATTAACAGAGATAAGGTGAAACAGAATGATTTTCTGTCTGCTGGCTCAACAGCTGGAGCTGACAATTTGAAGCCAATAGCCAGGAGCTTTTTCCAGGTCGGCATGGTTTTGGCTCCCAGGCCACAGGCAGGAAGCTAAATGGAAAGTGGAGCAGCTGGGATACAAATTAGTGCTCTTATGGGATCCCAGCGTGTGCAAGGTGAGGATTTAGCCACTGAGCCAATATGGTGGGCCATGTTACAGTGTTTGTAAAAGATATGTAAATATAGACCTGTTAAGTATTAAAAAGATTTTTCACTCAACAATTTGACTTCTATAAAATAACAACAAAAGTGTAATTCACATATCAAATTACTCATCACAATTCATTAAGAAAACAAAACTCATCTGAAGTGACAACAGTCAAAGCTTTAAATGATGTCAATAGAAAGAAGTTTATGTGCTTATTGAAAATCATGCTTCAATACAACATTATAATCACATGAAAAATACTGTGTATAAAATGTATATGCAAAATCGTATCAGTAATATGACAGATTATGTGGCAAATGCATATATTAATGAGGACAGTGCTCCTTAGCCTTGAAGAGAATGGATAAGTTAAAAATTGTATTACCTCTCCCAAGTGCTTGCTATTAACAATTTAGAGTTTTGGGAAGCCAAATGAACACAGCCACTAATTAAGAAGAGTTAATGCACAAAACTCTTTTAAGAATCAAGCATGGTGTTCTGATCCCAGGTTGTCCTTAACTTTTGTGAGTTCAGTCAGAAGAGTAATGATACTAAGACAGAGTTGGAAAGAAATGACAGCCTTTTTTTTTTATTGCAAATGGGCACTGACTTAATTTGGAGCAGAGGGTAGAAAATGCATACCCGTTGTCAAATAAGGGAAGTCATTGTGATTCCATCTGTTCTAAGCAGCAGATGACAAAAGCAGCCATAGAATTAACAGGAGGATCCTGGAAATGAGCAAGGCATAGAGAGGATTAATAAGCACTCCAAAAATACCTGGATAACACACCCAAATATACAGGGAAAAACAAGGAAAATTCAACTGAGTTTACCAACCTTGGGTGGCTGAAAGCCTGTGCACATGGAGGGGGAGACGAGGGAGCACCGGTCTGCCTGCAGTATTCCTACCTGACTGTTAGATGGAGGAAATGTGCTTAAGCAAAACGAAGACACTCAAAAGGAAACCAGAAGCCTGAAATCATGAAAGCTTTCTGAACTCAAATGAGTCTGTCAAGCCAGATATGAATGCACTGGCAATGGAAGATTTATTGACTGAAGGTATTTGACAAAAGCCTCTCACCTAATGTGGCTAAATCACTAGATCACTCAACATGTAGAAATATTTGGTTACCAATATGAAATGATGCAACTAAGATAAAAAAAAACTGAATAGAAACATCAGTGACTAAGTAAAACAGAGATGGCACATATCATGAACCTGTAGGACAATAGAAATGAAGTAAGTTAGGCAAACAAAGAACAATGTTCCATGATATCCCAAGTATGTGGAATCTTAGGAAGGTAATTATACACTCGGAGTAGGGAACTGACAGGCAAAGGAAGATACTGATCAAAGGGTGTGAAATTTCAGACAGGGAAGACAGGCTTTAGTGATTTTATTGCACAGAATGATGGCTTTAATAATAATGCAAAGCATGAATCAAAATTATTAAGATAAAACACTTCTAATGGTTTTACCACAGAAACTAAGTGTAGGAATTGACACTCTTGGTAAGCAAATCGATTTGGTCAATGCTGAAACATACTTCACATTATCACCTTGTGTCTCTTAAATACATTATCATTTTCCAATTAAAAATAAGCTTCAAATTTTCAAAAGAAAATGAACAAAACATTTATAGCAACATTTATTAATGTAAAAAAGCAAAGCCATAAGATCTAGATTTCCTAATTATTCACTACTCAACAGAAAAATGTGAGTTGCACCCGGAGGGTGGAGAGAAATGTCAACAACACAAGTTTACTGTGATAGCAGAGAAATTTTGGATAAATTATTCTATGTACCTTATATGTGTGTATGTACATTGATATATAAGTATATATCATATGTATGATATATATAAAACTAAACAAATGACTTATTAATTAATGAATTAACAAAAATGAAATTGATTATTAATAAATTAATCATTCATTAAGAATGGATAGAAGAATATGATATAATCTCACCAAATACAGTCTTAAATACAACAAATATGAAAGAACTAATTAGATATTCTGAAGCTGAGAAGTGTAACAATTAAGATGAAAAACCTACTAGTGGAGTAGGCATAAGAAATTGAGAACTCAGGGCCCAGCCCAAGGGCTCAGTGGCTAAATCTTCACCTTGCACACACAGGGATCCCATGTGGGCACTGGTTTTTGTCCCTGCTGCTGTGTCTCCCATACAGCTCCCTGCTTGTGGCCTGGGAAAGCAGTAGAAGATGGCCCAAAGACTTGGGACCCTCCCTGCACCTGCTGAGGAGACCCGGAAGAAGTTCCTCGCTCCTGACTTGGTATTAGCTGAGCTCCAGCTGTTGCGGCCACTTGGGGAATAAATCAGCAGAGAGGACATCTTTCTGTCTCTCGTCTCTGCAATACAAATAAATAAATCTTTAAAAAACAGGAAGAATCTGCAGACTGAAAGATAATCAACAGAGATGATGCAGTTAATGGAAGAGAAAGGGAAAAAATGGGTAAAAACAAAAACATAAGAAAGAGTTCAAGGCATCGTGAAGCACACCGATGATCATGTAATAGATCAGAAAGCATGACACTGACCAAAGGGTGCATGCAGTAATGCCGGAAACAGCCTCGACGTGGATGAAAGATGTCCACATACAAAGGCCTTAAACATAATCAATGCACACACTGACTCTTAATTAATCCAAAAACAAAGAGAAAATCTTAAAAGTTCTAAGAAAAAACGGACACACATTATGGGGCAACCCCAACAAGATCTTGTCTGGTTTCTCATAACAACCACTGGATGGCAAAACCTATTTTATCAGCATATGAAAAGTCCTCAATGGAAGAAAGAAGCAATCCTCAAGAATTTAGCTTCAAAAATTATGCAAACATGTATAAAATTATGAAATAATTATAAAAATATTTCATAAATAAAGGAAAAGTAGGTATTTTCAAGTATTTTTTAAAAAGCCTAAATATCTGTTTCTAACAGACTCTCTTTTAAAAATAGAAAAGAAATAAAGAAAAAATATAAAAACAATACTACGGGGAGTTCTTCAAGTTGAAAGGTAGGGAACATAATTAGAAGTTAAAATCCACACGTAACAAAGAACCTGAATAAAGGTATTGTGTAATAATCTACAAAAGACAATACATTTTCATATTCTAGCATTTAAGTCAATTAAAAATAAATTAAACAAGTCTGTATAAATTTGGTACACTTGCTAGGTTTACAACACATGTAAAATGAAATATATTGAGCAATAAAGCCATAAAAGCAATGTGTAAGAATAAATTTGATTTATAGCAGGGACATGATAAGCAATGATAAGCAATTATTCCAGTTAGAAGTGAACAGAACAAGAAGAATAAATGAGAAGGGTGATATAACAAAAAACTTGGTCAATTTATTTATTTATTTATTTTTTATTGTTGCTTACATTGTATTATGTAGTACAGTTTTATAGGCGCTGGGGATTCCCCCCACCCCTCCCATACCCCTCCCCCCATGGTGGATTCCTCCACCTTGTTGCATAACCATAGTTCAAGTTCAGTTGAGATTCATTGCTTGCAAACACATGCCTAGCATAAAGTTCAGCGTCTTATTGTCCAGATAAGTTCAGTGGCCTCTTGGGGAGACCTTCTATGGTCTGAAGATAGGTCTAACAGAGTAAAGATCCGGTCAGTTAAAAGCCCCAACAAGGCCTCAGTATCAATATATAACATTATGGAATTAATTGACATAGTATTGGGTAAACAATATGTTAAAAATAATGCAAGTTCCATTCTTCGAAACATCTGGGTTGAGACAGTGTCAATGACAGGTTCAAAAAATAACAAACAACCAAACAAAAAATTACAGGTTAAATCAAGGCAAACATGTGATATCTAACCTTTTGGGATTCGCTCATTTCCCTTAGCATTATAGTTTCCAGTTGGGCCCATTTAGCCAAAAAGAACTGCATTTTGTTTTTTTTAATAGCTGAGTAGTATTCCATGGAGTAGATGAACCAAAGCTTTCTTATCCAATCTTCTGCTGATGGGCATTTCGGTCAATTTATTTTTAAAAGACGTTTATTTTTCATTTGGAAGACACAGGTACAGCGAGAAGGAGACAGAGGCAGAACAGGACGTGGGCCGGATCTCATGGACCTGGGCTCTCCTCAGCTGCTGTAGGCAGCCGGGTGCAAAGGGACCAGAGGGTAATGAACTGGCACCCACATGGGCTGCTGGGGCCACAAGAGGAGGGTAGGATTAGTCTGCCATGCCAGTCCATCATTTTTAAATTGTGTTATTATTATAATCATTATCATGTTTTAGGTATTTGAAAGTGAGAGGCAGAGACACACTGTACATAGAGAGAACTCCCATTCACTGGTTCATTCGTCAGGTCTCCCGTAACGGTGGTAGAACCTAATTTCTTAATCCATCACTTCTGTCTCCCAGGGTTTGCTTTAGCAGGAAGCTGGAATCAGTCCAGAGCTGAAATTCAAACACAAGGGATTCGAGATGAGAATCAGCTATCCTGAGCTGCATCTTTACTGCTACACCAAATACTTACACTACCAGTGCTTTCCTTTCAGTCAGTTTTTAAATACATTAAGTTATATAATATGTAGTGATAATGTAACATATAATAATGTATTCCAGTGCTTTATCACATGCATACTTACGTATATGTATAGAGTATATAACAGTAGCAAATCAGAGGAAGAATGCAACAGAGCTACTACATTATAAATCAACTACTATAAGTATAAATTGATTCTCATAAAATTGGTAATTAGTTAAAAATGACAAGGAAAAAGCAAAACAGTATCGCGAAAATATCATAAATAAATTAACATATTATCTTAGTTTATTAATCAAGGTTTTCAAGAATGATGGAGCCAATAAGCTATTTATATAGATATTTGAAATGGGACTGGCTAGGGAATTGGCTCAGAAAATTTGGAATTTCAGAAGTTTCACCACTGGTTGCATGCAGGCTAAGGACTATGGGAAGACAGCAGCATGGCTCAGGTGGATTATGATTTCCAGTCCAGGAATTTATTGGTGTAATTCTCAATAGGGGGCCGGAAATCTGAGTTCTGAGGAAGAAGGCTATTTCTCTTTTTTTTAGCTTTGATTTCTGTATTTGAAAGATGGAGAGGCACCGAAAGAGTGTACTCCTCTTGGTTCTCTCCCTAAATGCTTGCCACAGCTCAGATGAAGACTGGAATCATGAGTGAAAGCCACCTAACCACTCCATCCATAAGCTTCTTCTGAGAGAATACATTAACAGGAAGCTGGAACCAAGGGCCGGATTGAATCTCATGTATTTGACATTGAAATTCATGTATTTCACTATGTTTCAACTGGTATCCTAAGCATGATGTCAGTATTGTCCTGGGATGGTTTGTGTATGGGAATTCCAGACCTAGGTAGAATGTAACTTCTACCTTTATATAGTCCCCAAACCAGCTGCAGTCCACCCAGCCATCAGGAATCCCCTGGAAAGCATGCCATCACTGACCGATGACAAAAAGTTCACAAGTTCCACTGACCCTCTAAAAACTCAGACATGAGTTGATAACATACCTCTTAACCTTAATTTCAGTCAACAAGAACCATCACCCTGGCTCTCCAGGGAGCCCAGGAATTAAACAATAGCTGCTCAGCTTCTTGTTTTGTAGTTTGTAATAGATACCTACTTTCTTCAAGCACCCACTGACACTGTTTGGACTTGTGCATATTGGATGAGAAGACCCAGTTTGGGGGTTCTACAACCACGCCTCCAATTAGTTTGGAGTGCTGGTAAACATCAGGAGTAAAAAATAAATCAAAGCTAGGAATTCTTTCTTTGATGAAATCAAATATTCATACATTTTTAGCTATACTGACAATAAAAAATGCAAATAAAATCTACATATATTAAACATGATTTTCATTTTTATATTTTTCTGACTTCTAAATGTATTACACTATATAAATACATACATATTATTTTTACAACCGAATAAAAAAAAAAACAGTGTCACAAAAATATTGTGAAAATTAGCCATGCAAAAAACAGGCAGCAGTTGTCACAGTGAGTATTTCATACATTGCTATTCTGGAATAAACCTCACCCTCACTGTGAAAAATAAAAAAGAATAGAAATTACAGCAGCAGTATCAGCATGTGGCTTTTCATCCAATACACTGGGAATATTGGGGTAACTTCAAAATTCACAACTAAATATTTTACTTGAAGGTTTTAATTTGAAAACCAAATGACAGGCCTCTGTGTCTAATCCTCCATCCAGCATTCAATATAAGTGCTGGTTTGTGTCCTGCCTGTCACACTTCCCACCTGGGACTGTGCACGAGAATGGGAGACCTGGAGGGGGCTCCTGACTCCAGGCTTTAGATTTGCTCAGCAATGGCCATTATGATGTTTTGGAGAGTGAACCAGCAGATGAAAGAATTTTTCTTTCTCTTCTCATAAATCTACATTTTAAAGAAAAATAAATAAATCTTAATTTTAGAAAGGAAGAAAACCAAAGGATAGGTGGCAGGTGACTAAATGCTCTGAAAGCTTTCACAGGGAAAGTCATATTTAAACTTGTTCTTCTAAAACACAGTAAAGTTCATTATTTGCAGAAAGAATAGAATAAAGAAGATATATAGAAGCATAATGGAACACAGACTATTGTTCTTTGGCATAGCTGAAAGATGGCATGCAGAACTAGAGGTAGCAAGAGAAGTTGAAGAGTAATAGGATCAAGTTAGCGCCAAGGGGGTCTTTTCATCATGTCATACACGGAAGTCTTCATTCATGAACATACTGATAGGCATTTGTTTTAAAAAAAGAATATGGCACATTGTGATTCACATTTTTGAGAAATGTTTTTTCTAGGGAGCTACCTACTCCTGGAAAGAATCAGCATTGTTATTTTTTTCTGCTTACTTACGATTTTTTTAAAGCCAATAAAATACAAAACTATGATAATGAGCTCCATGTGTTGTATTTCTTGAAGAAACTTCTTGTAAATGAGTACATTAAATCCCCAAGAATATGACTAAAGTGACATTACAAATTAGGATTACCATATGCCACAAGGAAGGAAATAACTTACAAATCGTTTAAGAGTCTTCAGGGAGAGAGGAAACAGTCTGAGACTGCACAGAGGTTTGAAACAATTATGTTGGAGAATCTGGTTTTTAACCACTACCATGCTGTCTTCGTGTATACATGTAAAGAATCAAGAAATTAAATGATTCATCTAACCATGGTGATAATGTGAGTTACAGTGTTTATCTTTAGCAGTGATAACAGCTCCAATTCTTACAAAAATAAAAAACAAGGCCCAACACAATGACCTAGTATCTGAAGTCCTCGCCTTGCACACACAGGGATCCCATAAAGTCTGGCTGTTCCATTTCCCCTCCAGCTCTCTACTTGTGGCCTGAGAAAGTAATTGAGGATGGCCAAATTCCATGGGATCCTGCGCCCACATGGGAGACTCAGAGCAGTCTCCTGGCTCCTGGTGTCAGATAGGCTCAACTCTGGCCATTTTGGCTACTTGGAATGTGAACGAACCGATGGAAGATTCTCTCTCTTTGTCTCTGTGTGTGTTTCTGCAAATCTGATTTTCCAATAAAAATAAAACGTAAAATCTTTTTAAAAAAAGAACAAGCAAAGAATCAGGCATTGCTTGGATTAACGTCCACCACACTAGTAAAGATAACAAATAGCTCTCATAGATAGTTCAACTATGTAGGATCAAATTAACATGGTAGAGAAATTTCAATTCTTTCAAGACACAAAAAAAGAAAGAAAAAAAGAAAAGCAGCATTTCCAAGGGAATTGTTGAAGGGAAATTGTAATCAATTGAGAAAAACTGCAGCCAGCCTAGAAAATCTGAAATCATCAGAGAAGTGAACATTGTGGTGCAACAAGTTAAGGCCCCACTTGTGACATAGGCATCTATTATTAGCATGATTTGAGTCTCAGCAGAGAAACTTAGAGAGGCTTTTATTTCTTGTCCTCTCATTTAAGATGAATAATAACACATCTGTAGCTTGCAATCCTTGGGAAGGAGTGTATCATCAAGTGATGGGATTCTTTTGACTTTCAATTCCTAAATAAAGAAAGCCTAGTCTTTTATTTTTTTCACTATGTAGTGGTCAGAATACAAGCTGGAGGAGAGAGACTTGGCCCCCAGAGGGAAATATTAATCCTAACGCCAACCTCCAACTATAGTTGCTATGCCACAGGGAAGGAAATGGTCTAAGATATTTTTATGTTCAATGTTTTTTTTTTTAACCATGTGAAGTAAGGCAGATTCTTTCTAAATTGTGAGATATAACCAGCACTTTTATCAAAAGTTACCCTGAAGACTCCAGCTCGCCACCACCCTCCATCCACTACAAACTCGGCCTCACAAGCTACACTGATCCCACCACTTACCACTCCAATTCCTTCACACATCCTAGACAAGATAAAAAAAAAAAAAAACTACTTGATGGCAAGCAAGACACCCAACCACTGACATTGTTTCAACATGGAAGGTCCTGCAGATTTAGATGTGTACTGTAGCTCAGGTCCCCTTTTCCCTGAAGGACCTTGGGAAACTAAAAGGGGACTTGGGAAGATTTTCAGATGTACCTGAGAGCTACTTTATCTCAGGATTGCGATCGCACCTGGAAAGTCCTTAAGAGGGACTAAACAACAAAGCACTCTCTGAACTGAAGAAACTTTCAGGGATGAACTTTATATGACATCAACCTCGCCTCCTAATCAGAGAAGCCAGGAACAGTTGTATCCTGTAGGAAAACAGGATGCTATTCATGAGGACCCTAACCCTAAATGGGCACCATATAATCCATATATATATATATATATATATATATATATATACACACACATATATATTTATATATATATATATCCTATAGGAAGTCAGAATATTTTCCCTAAATGGATACCCTCTAGTCCTGCAGAGGAATGAAGATGGAGCTATTTCAGCTTGTGGCCTGAAGAGCCTGAGGAGAATCAGGACCGAGCCCCTAAGTCATATCCATGATAGATCAACAGATGGAACCAACAGATTGAAGCCATCTGGCTTACTAGAGTCAATCATAATTCTCTATCTCCTGATTTGATAGTAGGACAAAAAAAAATCTCTATTACTGAATCAGCCTCTGATATTAGGAAAAAACTTCAAAATCAGGTGATTGGACCTAAGAAAACATTTTTAAAAATACCTGAATATCTCCACAACTGGCATTTATAATCAGGACCAGGAGACGACTCAATAATGGGGTACAAGAGAAACAAACAAAAACAAACGCCACCTCTGGTAGTAGCTTTATGACAACATCAGACTCAAGGCTCCCGGAAATCTCCAAAACACTAGGGCTCATTGGCTTGGGCATACCAAAAAGCTATGTGGACATTCCTGTCTCTGGAGGAAACCTCCAATGGTTGCGTCATATTTGCAATGGGGATCATTGAAGGGGTGAATGTTTCCAAAGACAAGGCCTCTAAGACGAATCTCCTGTCATTAGATGGCCCAAAAATTCTGAAATGACCTGGGATTTCTCTCACAGGCTCCTACCAACCAAAACATCAGTTCCCAGGAGCCACAGGTGCTCCTTACTGTAAAAAACAAACAAAAAGACAAGCAAACTTGTTTCAAGATACTGGAGCCAGTTTTTCTGAAATTGTTTCAATTCTTAGTCTCCCCCCTGCCTTAGTTTGAATGTGTGATGGGTGGGACTAGATAAACCTTTAGCTTAGCAAGACATTTCAACCGGCCCCTACTCTGCTTCAAAAGTTGAATATTTTGTAGCACCTTTTTTGCTTCTCTGCTGTTTATATCAAGAGGCTTTTTAAAAAGTCCTGATTGAGGTTTTGAGAAATACTACAGAAGTGCAGGGAGTTTGCAAAACCTTGACTGAGTAATATCAATCCTGGAATCACAGTCACAGCACTGCAAGAAAACCCCCTAGTTTTTAGTTCTAGTGTTCATGTTCACAACATGTGACTTTATTCGAGGTGACTATAAAATCCCACATCACCAAAGTGGCTGAACACACTATTGTCAGTCCCTTTTATACATTTAAAAGGAGATAATAACATGCAGTTAGCATACTATAAAATTCTTCACTTTAAGCTAGGAGATTCAGTGGTTTTCTCTGTATTTAGTGTTGTATGTTGACAATACTGTACAAGGCATGTTTATTATCAGAACATTTTCACCCCTCAAAAAGAAAGGCTGTACATCTATTCATGGATTGCTACTCACAACAGGATCACACTAGTAACAGACATGATAGCATAATACTGTCATTCCCAGAGATTTGCTTCTAAGTCCCCTCCTGATTTGTCAAAAATGCATTGGTTTCATTTATATATTCGCACATTTGTTCACTCTACAAAGATTTCTTTTGCTTTACTGTTTGTAAAAATTATGCTAATGTTGAACACTTAAAAGTAAACAAGTAAATTACTAAAATCCTCCTAACTGTACCTCCTCTAAGTATGTTACATTTCTCCTACATTCAAGTCCTGGTTCTGGACATCAGCTTCTGTATTCCTTTGCTTGTTTCATCAATTAGAGAATGTGTTCCCGTATTTTGTCTTCAGTTTTCTATAGGATAAGATGTCTTTGAAAATATTCTTCACGGCCTAGTGTGATGGCTCAATAATTAATCTTCACTTTGCAAGCTCAATAAATCCCTACCTTGCGGGCCCGGCGCGGTGGCACAGTGGTTAAGGTCCTCGCCTTGCATGCCCAGGATCCCATATGGGCACTGGTTCTAATCCCAGCGGCCCTGCTTCCCTTCCAGCTCCCTGCCTGTGGCCTGGGAAAGCAGTCGAGGACGGCCCAAAGCTTTGGGACCCTGCACTCGCGTGGGAAACCCGAAAGAGGCTCCTGACTTCGGATCGGCATAGCATCGGCTGTTGCACTCACTTGGGGAGTGAATCATTGGACGGAAGATCTTCCTCTCTGTCTCTCCTCTCTGTACATCCACCTTTCCAATGAAAATAAAATAAATCTTTTAAAAAAGTTTTAAATATATCTTAAAAAAATCCCTACCTTTTAAGTTCAAGGAGCCCATATGGGAGCTGTCCCACTTCACATCCAACTCCCTGCTTGTAGCCTGGGAAATCAGTGAAGCATGGCCCAACACCTTGGGACCCTGCACCCACGTGGGAGACCCAAATTTTCTTGACTCCTGACTTTGGATCAGCTCAGAGCTGATCACTGTGGTCATTTGGGGAATGAACCAGCAGATGGAAGATCTTTCTCCCTGTCTCCCCGTCTCTCCTCTCTGTAAATCTGCCTTTCAAATAAAATTTTAAAAAGAAAGAAAATTTTCTTCAGTTTCTTTTAGTTCAAGATAATACTACTCCAAAACTGTGACTCCTCTTAAACTACTACTCAAGAAGTAGTGCTAAGGGTTAACATTGTGTCACCCTTGATTTAAGCTGCTGCTTGTGATACTGGCATCATCCCATATCAAAACTCCAGAGTGCCAGATATACCTGTGTGAATCCTGCTCCACGATGCTATGCCTGGGGAAGAAGTGGAAGATGGTTCATGTACTTGTTCCACTGCCACTCACATGGGAGAGTTGGATGTGAGCCTCTTTTTGGATATCCTTAGAGCTGGCAGTTGGCATCTATCTGGGGAGTGAATCAGCAGAGAGGAAAGGAGCTATCTTTCTCTCTGTCCCTCTGCCCTTCAAATAAATAAACTTGAAACAATAAATAATGATATACTTAAATATTTAATCATTTTAGTGCCTTTGGAGCAATTTTAAGTGACATCTTCTATGAGTTTTATAATCAATTCAAAGATTTTAGTTCTATTCCTTTTTATGGGTATGCATTCGTGTTCCAATTTTTCACTGAAAGGAGCTGAAATATAATGCCATACATGCTTTCTACTAGAACCTGCATTTATAGAAAAATGGTTTTGAAACATGTAAAATATAGGTTTATGCACTCACTGAAAATGAATATATATGAGAAACATATCAATGTGCCTGCCTTCAAGCAGGCATACACGTACACATGCATACGCGTACATGAAAAATAACCAGAATTGACTCATAGTTTGATGTACGACATAAAGCCTCCAATAACGTGAAAATACATTTGTTGTTTTCAGTTGACCCCGTCTGAAGTATTTTGTTATAACATCCTTAATACTCTCCCTGCTTTATACATTTACCATCGCCCCACATGTCCCCATCGTTATGTTTAGTACACTGTAGTGCAAATAAGTCTTCAATAGCAGACTTCCCTGCCAGGCTTCAAGTCACTTGAAATTAAAAAAAAATCAATAAACAGTTAGAAATTAAAGAGAAAAGCATGAAATTCCAATTCTGAAGGGCTTGATTTCCTAAAGTGACTTCCAAATTTTCCCTCATGATATAATAACACCTTTAATTTATTCCATTTCAAAACCCTCTGTCCTATCTACAGATTTAGTAAAAGGTTCATAAACAATGTAGGATGACTGGAGATCTGTTAATTTTGGTTTAGTTTCCTTGGGTATTTCCCCTGTACCAAAAATGCTAGAACAGCTATAAACAAGACAGGATAATACCTACAAGGTAGCGAGGCAAGTTTTCTCACTGGAGAAAGGTGAGAAAGGTTAGGTAAAATAGGTGCAATAGGGACAGTCCGAAGTGAGACTCTAATGGGACCTCTGCTAACGTACTGTAGCTCATTATGCTTTAGACATACCTATGAATCTTAATAGGAAGTCAGAAATTAGAACTACTAGCCTAGTATGTAATCCAGTTAATAACTTTTTTACTTGGTCTTGAAAGCCTTTCATTCCTTAAATAAAAGATAACATTTCCTGGTAGTTTTTCAAACCACAACTCAAAATATATCTGCACCACTGGTTCTACTGACATTTATTTTTTATTGTATTTATCTTTTATTGGGAAGGCAGAGCTGCAAAGAGAAGGAGATACAGAAAGATCTTCCATCCGCAGGTTCACTCCCCAGGTCGCCTCAACAGACAGAACTAAACCCATTCAAAGGCACAAGCCAGAAATATCCTCCGCATCTGCCAATCGGGTGTCAGGGCCCAAGACTATGGAACTGCTTTCTCAGGCTACAAGCAGGGAGCTGAGTGGAAAGTGAAGCAGCTGCGATATGAACTGGTGCTCATTTGGGATCCCGGGGCATGCAGCGCGAGCGTTTACCCAATAGGCTATCGCACCATATCCAATTCTACTGAAATTTAGTACACCATAGGAAAGAAGATTTTCAAAAAGCAATCTCCCACCTTTCAAACTTCTTCCGGGTCTTTCAATAAACAACTGTAAATACATTCGTGTCTGCTTAGGAGTTGTATCAAACACTGTCAGCTAGGTAGTAAACTGGATAATAATAATATAATAAAAGCCACATCAAAACATATAATGTAGTCATGTTTACTGCTTTTTGTAAGACAATGTGTGTTTCCATGTCCTCTTTCTGAACATATTAGTTGCTGGTTGAGGCAAAAAGAAGGGATGGTTTTCAGGAAACCCTTACATCCTGGCGAGCATCCACAGACTTCTCCTGTTCCTATCCATGTGTCTTCACTAGGATGTGGTGAATCTTTTTTTATGCTTCTGGGAGCCAAGAATCACGTCTTCAGTTAACAGTTCATAGTAACAGAACTTTGGAATAAACTTTAAACCAAAGAAAATGTAAATGCTGCACCTGAA
This sequence comes from Ochotona curzoniae, assembly GCF_017591425.1. Classification (NCBI taxonomy): domain Eukaryota; kingdom Metazoa; phylum Chordata; class Mammalia; order Lagomorpha; family Ochotonidae; genus Ochotona; species Ochotona curzoniae. Next base: position 5,531,990 of record NW_024467087.1, read on the forward strand.
GATAAATCTAAGACTAATTTCTGATAGAAAATAATGTGTATACATTTATAGTTTTAAAATGAATTAAAAATAATATTCCCTATGGAATATTTTTCAAAAATATTTTTTTCAAATTAAATTTTAAAAGCATTATGAACTCTAAACATGGAAATTCATACAAACAAACAAAGAAAAAAACATTTTGGAAAATGTACTCATGGTGAAAGGACCTGCAAAAGCTGATAGAAATCTACATTTTCAGCATGCAGTTTAGAGCTAAAATATTAAAATGTTGTGTTACATGTCATTTATTTGTCATTTAGATTGTTCATGGAAAAAATATGAAAAGTTCATACATGCAGATCTTTAAAAAGTCTGTTGAAAATACATGTTATGAAAAAATAAAACAAGCATGGATTCATAAATTTTCACATCAAGTTGAAGTTATGCTTTAAAAAATCTTACTTGAGAACCAGAATGATTGCTCTTCACTCTGAATTTGGCTACAAATTCCAGAAATAGGACAGGCCCAAATCAGAAGCTGAACATTCCATTTTGGTCTCCCCAGTGGGAGCCAGAGACCCAAGCACTTGGACCATCTTCAGCTTTTGCAGGTCCTTTAGTGGGGAACTTTATTGGAAACAGAGCAGGTGGGACTCCAACTGTTGCTTTGACATTGGATGCTTATGTCCCAAGCAGGGGTCTTATTCACCGTGCCAATCACTGGATCATTAAAGTCATCTTTTCATTCTTTTCTTTCTATGAAATTCAAAAATAAATGTTGTATATATATATGTACACATATATATAAACACATACCTATAAATATGTTTAAGAAAATAACATATAAAATTAACAACTACAATAGAAATGTTTATGATTTTCAATGCAAGCATTTTGCTACAATATAGTTAAGAGTTCTACATACTTAATGATAAATAAGATTAGTATGTATTATGTATGCGTTTTGTTGAAAATAAGAAATTTTTACTATTACAGATATTTAGGAGTTTAAAGAATAAAATAGAAATCGAAGTATGATTATTTCCTATGACAATACTGCCAAAAGCCATAGACTCTGAAAATCTGGAAGTCAGCATCACCTTGCGCAGGACACCACCACGCTGATGCACGATTAGGGCTAGAGGGCATTCAACATCGGAACATGAGACAAGCAAGCCTGATTTACAAAAGGACAGGCATTAATATATTGAGTCAACCCAGTCGTGTGAGCCACTGCACATAAATGATTATTCTGTCATAGTTTGATGACAATTTTATCTTTTATTCTTTTAAATTATTCATATGAATTCTTGGAAAATAGCGAACTAACAGCTTCTTTGGTGACATGCTTTCATATGATATGCCATGGTTGTTTCTGATATACTTGTCTGATGGAGAATTCCATCATAATAGCCAAAGACACCCAAAAACGGAGTGTATTTATTATACATTTTCACGGTAGTTCACAGTACAGAATGCATTAGTTTAGGTGTCACACTTTACCTTACTCATATTATCAGTTTAGTGTACTGTAGAGCAGAAAAATTTCACAAGCTTTAGAGTAGAGAATATCTGGGTTCAAATCCCAGTTCTTCATAAATAAGTTGTGCTTAATTTTACTATCTCTAAAAGGAGGGATAATGCTAACTATACGATTGTATCATAAAATCTTCACTTAAATATCTTTTTGATATTTGGCATGAGCAATTGATACATGGAGGAGAGAGTCTCTACTGATAAAAGATGATGAAAAGAAGCTTATTCAGTGACTTTTGTTAAGTACAAAAGTGTTCAAAAAGATCTGGGAAACTGCATTATATATTTTAAAAATCTCAAAATATTTTGCACAAAAATACATTTTTCTTTTAATCTCCCTCCCCCCCAAAAATAGCATTGTTGGGCCCAGCGGCGTGGCCTAGCTAAAGTCCTCGCCTTGAATGCCCCGGGATCCCATATGGACACCGGTTCTAATCCCGGCAGCTCCACTTCCCATCCAGCTCCCTGCCTGTGGCCTGGGAAAGCAGTCGAGGACGGCCCAAAGCTTTGGGATGTTGCACCAACATGGGAGACCTGGGGGAAATTCCTGGATCCTGGCTTCAAATCAGCGCAGCACCGGCCATTGTGCTCACTTGGGGACTGAATCATCGGACGGAAGATCTTCCTCTCTGTCTCTCCTCCTCTCTGTATATCTGACTTTCCAATAAATAAATCTTTAAAAAAATAGCATTGTAAGTAAAAGTGATATTCAGAAGCTACATATATGTAACATTTGCACTTTGATGACTTGAAAGAAATCACTGCCTTTGCAAGCCTAACCAAAAGAAATCCTGAGGAGGGCTCGGCAAGGTAGCCTAGTGGCTTAAGTCCTTGCCTTGCATGCACCAGGATCCAATATGGACACTGGTTCTAATCCCAGCGGCCTCACTTTCCTTCCAGCTCCCTTGCCTGTGACCTCGGAAAAGCAGTAGAGGATGGCCCAAAGCCTTGAGATCTTGTACCCACATGGGAGACATAGAGGAAGCTCCTGGCTCCTGCCTTTAGATCGGCTCAGCTCTGTCTGTTGCAGCCATTTGGGGAATGAACCAGCGGATGAAAGGTCTTCACTTCTGATTCTCCTCCTCTCTGTATATCTGCCTTTCATTAACAATAATAATAAATAAATAAATATAAATAAATAAATAAATACATAAATAAATCTTTCAAAAAATAAGAAATCCTGAGGTAGCACAGCCTCCAAGTAAGGTAGGCCAAGGATTGTGCTGGCTGCTGCACAATTCTCCATTGTCTCCTGTGTGTTGTTGCTGCTTTCTTCAGGCTCACAGCCATGTGCCCACTCCCACATCTGATGATCAGTGGCAAGGAACCTCAGGACACAATGACCCAATCCTGAGCAGTCAACGAGCTTGACAACCTTCTGCCTTGTTACATGAAGTCAAATGTAGATTATCTGAACAAAAGAGACATTTGACAGGAAAGAAAAAAAAAATAGATAGTGGTCAGGGAAGAGAATGAATGAGAAGCAACTCATAAGGTAGTGTCAATAGCAAGTATTATGTGAAGTCTGTCACCATATAACACAAAATTAAGTATTTATTAAACTATAGTTGCTGACAATATCATTGTTTTTAGTATTATCGTTAAACTATAAGATGAAAGATATATGTAGAAACTGTGATATGTAAGCAAAAGATATAAATGTTGCGTTTACTATTTCTTATCTGTATGATTTAGACCCCATATCAGGGATCAAATGATTCTTCTGAAGGAACAAATAATATATTACAGTTTGTGGGCCACATAGAATTTTTTTGGTCACATTTCTTTCTGTGGTTATTTTTTTTTTTTACCTCTACAAATGTCAGCATTTGTTTTAAGCAGTACAAACACATGTCAAAGGCATGTTTGCAACCAGTCGCTACCTTCATCAGGCCTTAGCTTCGCTGTGACTCCATTCTTACATCTGAAAAGTGAAAATACTGAAACCTACTGTGGAGGGATATGATGAAGACTAAAAAATTTGCTCAGCAAATGTCATTTTAGTGTTGAAAATCATTACTTTTAATGAACCATAAGTATGTATCTAGTAATTTGCAGACATATTCAATGATAAAACAGAAAACTGAACTGACAAATGTTGGGAGAGGGAAGAATTTATCCACCAATCAACATGGTTTAAAAGGCATCATGGCACAGGATAGTGTGAGTTTACAAACAAGGCAGGCCTGGGGTTCATTCCTAAATCCATGGTTTGGCAGTTGCTGTGACATGAGCAATGTTGCTTTTCCCCTAACTTACACTTTCCTTGGTTCCTAAAATTAAATGCTAAAGAGACTTCACTTCTGAGATTGATCTGAGTGCTAAAGATGCGTGTTGAGACTCTGGTATATAATAGTGTTCAATAAATGTAGTTGCCATCATTTCTCATTTCCTTTTCAATTGCATTCAGTGCCTCTCATAGCGTGTCTCACAAACAGCTAATTCATGACATTGGGAAAATAGCCACTGCTTTATCTTCATCAGATTCTTTTTGATTGGTTTGACCAACCCGGTGACTTAAAATATCCACTATTTGTGGAAAAACAATGGACTGATTAATTAAAGTAAAAAATCTTTGATCCAATAGCCCGTGTTTGCCCACAACTCAATTTCTTTCAGTTATGCACTACCTTTCTAACATGTCTGACAGGAAATTCATTGAATTTTAATTATTCCATCTTAAAGTTTATGTCCAAATGCCCCTACACTTCAATTTCAGCACATTCTTACAGTGATTGTGCATTCCCAACCTGGTGAGGCTGATATTTTGCCTTTTTAGCCTAGGTTCCTGCTAATATGGATACTAAGTTGAGGCAAATGTTTAGGTTGTTGAAACAAGTTTACCCAAATTCGAAGAGTGGAAATGTTTTCAAGGATCAAAGATTAATATTTTGAAAATTTCTACTAAACTCTATACATGTTGTGAAAACCAAGGCACATAAAATATGAATCATTTGTCTGAAATAATATAACTAACACATCTACGGAGACAAGCATTTGTAGCATAATAGTGAATGACCCAATTAAAACACAAAAACCCCACGTCACTTCAATTCCCAGCTCTGACTCCTGAATTGAGCTTTCAAGCAAAGATCTTAGCCAAAAGACTGAGAAGCGATCAACCAAAGATTTTAACTTATAGCTTTTTATTCTAGATTATTGAAGAGCAATGCCCATGTCTGCCTTTCTCAGTGCTGTATCCCAAGTGTCTAGAATAATGCTAAACATATTTTAAATAGTCAATACATATTTCAAGGATAAATGACAATTTGAAATCCTAGAGAAAGGAACATGATTTTTAAAATCCTCATCATGACACCTTCACAGCTAGATATCAGAGATCTCCAGAAACATTGACTCTGCATGCAAGTTTAATTCATTTAACTTTTGGGAAGCAGATGACTGAAAATCTATCTGGATAATTCTTAAATACAGGTGGAACTGCTCTACAGCAAATGCAGTAATGTTCTACTTACTGAAGGAAATGTCCCTTCAGCTACTGGGAGTATAGGTGGCTTGTTGTACCTATATAGTCAGTTCTCAACAGAAATCGCTGCAGCTGAAGAAATTTGTCTTACTCAAAGTTGCCTTCTCTTCCAGAGGCAGCTCATACCCACAATCACTGTGGTAAGTATAAATACAGAAGCTGGACCAGACTGACTATTCTAAGACTTCATTCAGCTTCAGAACCCTTAATGGCACCGAGGGCCGTTGCTAAGACTGTCACAAGACAGAATCTCCCTGTATATATGTCTGCTTATTTGCCTTCCCTCCCACTGGTGTTGATCCAAAAGTCACTCCTTATTGAACAACTAGTATGAGAATCTTTCAGTATCTGTTTCCCAGGTGATTGAAACTACGGGATTTCTCACTACATCCTCTTATTTCTTGGTACATAGTCCCTATTTGGCAACTCTCTTGCCTAGTACCCTAAGTCCTACCTTACCAAAGACTTACACTTCATAAAAGTTTTACAATCAGATATTGGAACTAACCAAACATACAGACAAAAAAAAAAAAGAAGAGGAAGAAGAAGAGGAAGAAGAGCAAGCTCCTAAAGTGCTCAGTAAAATTAACTCTCCAGACAGGTCAGTTATTGTTCTTCCTGCGGTTTTCACACAGTGGAGCATGTCACTTCAGTCACATGCAGCTGAGATCAAATCTAGATCAGTTGGCAAAAAAAAAAAAAAAAAAAAAGAAGAAGAAAAGTATGCAGCATGGCCATTTTGATCAGTCTTTTCCCTTACCATATTGATTGTTAAAGATTTTACATATCATTCCTAACTTAAATGTGATACTTGGGTTTTATCATATTTTGTCATACCAGCTATTTTTAGTTCTCATCCCATATTGTTCTTTCTCATTTTCTTTTTGTGTCTCTTTCATTATTCCCTATCTCTCATTCAACCTTGCATCTTATCACCTCTGTCTTCCTCTTATTTATTGTGTTATTTTCCTTTTATTCCTTCCTCTCATGTAATTTTGACTCTATTGATTATGTTTGAAGCAGAAAGCTTCAGTGTGTTGAAGTACACCTGAAAGGTTGCATTTTGAATAATATTTAAATGTATAATTATGCTAAAAGTTTTAAACATTGCTGTAATAAAATCTTCATTTTATGCATCTAAGAGGCTCGTGGTTTAATAATCTGTGATTATTTTAAAATTTAGCATATATTTGGGCACCGGTTCTAATCCCAGCAACCCCACTTCCCACCCAGCTCCCTGCTTGTGGGCTGGGAAAGCAGTCAAGGACAGTCCAAAGCTTTGGGACCCTGCATCCAGGTGGGAGACCTTAAGAACTCCTGGCTCCTATCTTCGGATTGGCTCAGCTCCAGCCATTGTGGCCACTTGGGGAGTGAACCATCAGACTGAAGATCTTCCTCTCTGTCTCTCCTCTTCTCTGTATATCTAACTTTGCAACAAATATAAATAAATCTTTAGAAAGAAAAAAGAAAAGAAAATAGTAAACTGCATCCCAAGTACTTGTACCACATAGAAACTCACCAGTTCTGGGTTACGGCAGACATTCCAGAAGTGAACCCACAGATGAAAGACTTTCTTTCTCCCTCTTTTTCTCTCTCCCAGAACTCTGATTTTCAAATAGCAATTTTATAAAATAAAAAGATTATTATGACTGCAATACAACAAATGGGATGCAATAAAACACAAATGAAATGCGACATATTGAAGACAGTAAAATAATTAGGGGGAGAAGTCAATTCAGGACTTAATAGAGACAGAAAAAGAGGCAACATGAAAATATCAGGAAACAGTTGATTGAATAGGAAAAAAATTAGGAATGAGTTCCTGATTAAAATAGGAATATGGTGGCAGGTGATCCAATGAATTTATTTTGTTATGTTTCCCGTAAAGCTTTTATGTATGCACCAATTTTCTTGTCAATGGCTCGAAAACAAATATTAAACTATCCTTAAAGTGAAAGCAATAGTGCATGTGACTAACAAAGTCATCACACTGCCCTTTCACCACAGACCCCATTATTCCATGTTATGTTACATCTGGCCTACTTCATGTTGTAAGGGGGAAGTTGAATCTTAATTAAAGGCATTCATTTAAAAAGAAAACCAGCAAAGAAAATATACCAAAATACTGCCTAAAGAACAAAATCAAAATCTATTTATCAGCAAAATCCTGTTTTAAAAACTGTACTTCAAAAGATTTTACAAGATAGGGGTTTCTACAGCATGGACTGTGCTTTTTCACATTCAGAGAACGTCTTCTCTGAGCAGGAGAGGATTAAGTATAGAAAGCTATAAGTGTGACAATTGTCAGGCCAGTGGGGAAGGAAAAACATTCAGTATTAAAATGATGTACAGTGAAGTCAGGTTCAGAACTGGGGTGAATTTGGCTTCAAGGCAAGCACTAGTACAATTTTAAGCATCAGAATAATAATTTTCAAAGAGAAATTATTAAATTCATCCAGATAATTCAATGTTAGCCATCAAGAAGCATGGTATTATGGGGGGACATAAAGACCTACTGTTACTGAGTATCTGATCAGTTACACACTACTTGGGAACGGGTTGTCTGAGCAAATTATGCATCAAGAGAAGGCACTTCAACTCTCAAGGGAAGTTCGGTAGCATATTATTATAGCATGATGCTTTAAAAAAAGAGCACTCCAGTTATACACAGGTTTGTAGGTACTGAGAATATAAATTGAAAAAAACAAAAGCAAATGAAAAGAACATCATGATATGTTCCAGGCATAAATGAGAGAAAGGAAATAGCTATAATCTTCACATAGTTGTGTAACCAAGGCAATTTTCTAGGCCCTGAGATACCTGACTTAAAGGGGCAGCATTAACTCAGGATCCCATCCTTTTGGTAAGAAGGGATTACTTACATTCTGCAATTCTAACTTACCATGGACTCATTATAAACAGTGTAATTAAATGTGACTGAGGCTGGGACTGGAGCTGGGTGATAAATCCAGGGAATGACAAACCCTCAGCTTCTTTGAGGTTGTCCATGCTGTTCACCTTGATAGAGTATTTTTGGCTTCTTGGTGCACATGAGAGAGGAACTTCTTTGATTTCCTTCTCTTCTAAAATCATTAAGCTTATATTATGATACTCTAAAGCAGTCACAAGACTGTTTAAACTTCCTGCCATGGTAGCTTGAAAAATAAGTCTTTATAGATGATCTGGGTTGTAGAGTTTGGGCTGAAACGGACTTTACTGCTGTGGTCTGACGGATGCAGTGTGCACTGAGTATGCTAATCAGTGGGTGATGTGAGCTAAGAACGATATTAACATCATGATTTTAACTGTGTGAATAGGGTACAAAGGTAGAATCTTCTATTATATACTCTTCATTCAAACAGAAATGTATGCCTCAGTGCTGAGCATGTATCCCATTTGGCACAGGATCCAAGCCATCATCTGGGAATAGAAGACAAGATCCAGCTACCGAATGAATAAATGGCAAGGATTTATTTTTATTTTTTCTTTCTTTCCTGGTTTTCCTTTTTTTTAACAGCAACCTACTAGCACTAAATCCAAATGAAAGAGGTTTGGGGCACAACTCCAAAGAAGCACTAAACGTTCATAAATTAACTGGTTTATAGTGAAGCACATTTCCCAGATCACTTCCAAATTATATCCACTGATGTGAATTGAATTCCTAATATTCTTCAAGTTTGGACCAATACTGCAATACTGATGTATCACCTGACACACATTATATAGTTGGATAAAACAGTACCTATCAGTATGCATGGATGGCAAAGTCAATATCTGACATTTTACTTTTGTAGAAGCCCAAGAGTATGTAGCATAATTGATTTTATACTAAAGCACTGTATACTGTATACACCTAGGCTTTACTATACTGAGAATGCATAGAAGACAGCTCAAGGACAGAGAAAGATGGGGAGGGAAGAAGGAAGAAGCAGGAAAGGAAGGAAAGGGGGGAAACCCTATACATGCATAACTGTAAAATGGAAAATAAGAAACAGCAGTAACAAGGACAGCTAAAGAAGATTGCACTTTACCTTTAACCCTCACTTATCAAAGGAAATAATCGTAAATGGTAAGCGGAACAGAAAAGGAACTGCCTTTAACAGTATGAATTGAATGCAGCTTGGCTCACTGCTGTTAGGAATGATTCCATGAAATAAACAAAGAACGGGGGTAGAAAAGAGATACTTTCAAATTGGGTAATTTACAGTAAAAGTGTAATGATCATAGTCAAATTCAGAGAAAATAGTAAACACAGCTAAAGTCACAGATATACAAAAGAAAAAGGGAGCAATTTTTAAGATCTCAGATCTGTATGTCTCAGACAGATGAGTATAAAAATAAATAAATCTCAGTTTGTTTCCTACTCTGTGTGATTGAAAATTTGTATAAAAATATCTAACATTTCAGTGGAATCAACGCTTCCAGTTAAGTACTTCTGTGTCAATCTAGTGTTTCTTTTTTCTTTTCTTTTTTTTAACATCACATGACTGGGGCTGGTGATTCAAAGTATGCTTCTGCAATCTTCTTTAAACCAATTTGGGCACAAACAGCCACAGTAGGAGCTTACATTACAACAGACAGTGCTTCAATCCTGATTTAACATCCATCTGCACATGCATCACTTTTTCCTTCCTGCTCTAATGATTTTTCCTGTTTATGATATAGGCTTCAATTTGCTGATGAGACAGGACCCTTACATTGGGGGCCATTTCAGAACATTTATCTTGATGGTGGTATTTATTGAGTTGGAGTACACAAAACCCAGTTACGTTTTTTTGCCTGTACATGTCGCTTCATTGCTTACCATCATCTTCATCTTTTAACAAAGGTGAATATCTCATTGCTATGGACTCAGGACGTCTTGGTGTTCATGTAGATTCTTTGGAAATAAAAAAAGACCACTTTTCCTGCCTTATGAAACTAGTAAGCTATGCTCTATTTCCTTGGCCCAACTTGATAAAGGATTTCATTACTCTGTTTTTGGGGTGACCTTGTTTTTTCACAAACCAGAATTTTAATAGAAGATAAGAATACTTTGGCATTTTCCCATGGATTTTATTAATGCTATGCAAAAAATCACACCAATATTTCATTACTTCCATGGAAGCTGTGAAGCTATACGATACAGTGTTTACCAGCCAGCTGTTAGCATGCATGAATGCAGACTGACAAGAGAATCAGAAAACAATTGGTTTAATCTCAGAAACATGTTTTCGAGCCAAGCACATGAAGTTTTAATTACAAGCACTTTGAAATATTCATGGCTATTAAATTTCTTTATTCCAATGCAGAAACAAGATAAAAAGTTCCTTTGAAATCTGATGACAGAAAACACTTGATGCTGACAATACACAGCTGTATGATACCTAATTAATCACTTGTAGGAAACAAACGTTTTGTCCAGAGTCAGCTTCTGTGTTCACTGATACAGTGTGATAATCCAAAATGTGGCCTTTATCAGAGTTCCACAACTTGTAGGGAATTGTGTCTACATATACAAAGTAGGCCTTGATTGATATAGCACTCAGTATCAGGTTCCTTGCAAAGTAATAAAACCTTGAGTTTCTCAGCTTTCCAAAACCATCCAGTTTCATCAGTATTCTGCCCACATGCCTCCTTGATGTACATGCACTGTGAACTGAAACTTACAACAAATATCCCACTTTTTCATGCATTTTTTCCTCTATGAAATCCAGACATCCATTCATTAAACAAAAGCCTATTGAACATGATTATGTGATATGTTCCATGGTAGACACACACAAAAAATACATGGTCTTTGTTATCAACCATTTTTTAACGTATAGGCCAAGTTAAAATAGAAGCTAAGATTATAAAGCAAGATGTGAAAAAAAAGTTTACATAAAATTGAATTTATAAAAATACAACCTTTGCATACTCAATGATTTGGCCAAATCAGACAGAGCTGCTTTCTGAAAAACACATTTCAATCTGATTGATCCTTTTTTTTTTTTAACAATCGCTTTCTGTGCCCCTGCATCTTGGGGATGCTGCAGATACTTGTAGTTCACCTTCAGCTAGTATTCAGTATATCAAGGAAATCTCTTCACTGTCACGCTCATCTGTGTCTTGTCCCATCAGTCACTGTAGAAGCACTCAGTTGTATCAAAACAGTTTGACATTTCTTTTTTGAGTGAAATCGCTTCCTTGTGACATTTCTACGGAATCTTCTCACTTTAAAAAGAATTTAGAAAGATGGACAGGCATTTGGTGTAGTAGTACCAATGTCACCTAAAGTGCCTATATTCCATATCAAAATTCCTGGCTTTCTTGATAATGCGCACGATGGGGGGCAGCAAATGATGGCTCAAGTCTTTGAATTCCTGCCACCCATGTGAGAGACCTGAACTAAGTGTCCAGCTCCTGGCAGTGGCCTAGAATATCCCCAGCTCTCGTGGACATTTACACAGTGAGCCAACAGGTGAGAAAACCCTGCCTCTCTGTTTTTCAAATGACTAAGATCAGTAAATGAATAAAAAAATTAAAGTACATTTTCAATTTGTCAATCCAGCACTGTTAGCATATAAGAGGCATTTGGGCCCTTTTTACGACTTCATATTATTTTATCTATTCCAGACCTATGAAATAAAAATTACTTGAGAGTAAAATCCAAGCATTTCCCCCCAAAACAATTTACATATATTGTATAGTTGACAATTGACAGTTTGAGAAAGATTTAGCTTATTAACTCCTTTTGACTTCACATCCTTGATATTTTGTATCTGTATTCATTACACAGATTTTTTTTCTGTTCATTCATTTCTTGAATGACAAAATATCTAGTATCATACATCTAACATCCTACATGAATTCTAATGATGCATAGAGTGTGTGGCTGGTGAGTATTTTATTAAAAGAATTAAGATTTTTCATCATAATGCAAGATGAAAATATGCTGCCTTAGAATCTAAAAAAAATTTAAAGGAAGGAAAATGGACAGAAAAAAGCAAGAGGGAGGGATGAAGGAAATATCATTATGTTCTTAGAATTCTATCTGTGCATCACAACGAATCTGTTAAAAAGTAATAAAATTAAAATTTGAAAAATAATTTTAAAAAGTCTCAAAGCCACGGCCAGCATCGTGGCATATAGGTTAACCTTCCACCTGCTGTGCCAACACCCCATATGAGCACTGGTTTGTATCCCAGCTGCTCCACTTCTGATCCAGCTCCCTACGAATGGCCAGGAAAAGCAGCAGAGGATGGTTCAAGTCCTTAAGGCCCCTGCACTCATGTGGGAGACCTGAAAGAAGCTCTTGGTTCTGGCTCCTGGCTTCAAATTGGCTCAGATCTGGTCATTATAATCCTTTGGGGAGTGAATCAGCAGAAGGATGTATAGTCCTTCAGCAACAAACATAAGTCCATAATTCTGGTATTTAATTGTATCGTGATATTGTACATATAGACAGTGGTAGGGAACTGTATCATGAAAACTAAAACTTAAAAATATATGTATATATATTTAAAAAGTGTAAAAGCCAAAGCAAACAAAGCAAAATGCTAAGTGCAGCAATCTTACAATGTAGCTTGATGAACCTTACATGTTAATATATGAATGTAATCAACAACCACCTCAAGAGAACATTTTTAGCACCTACAAAATATTCTTCATGCTGCTTTGCACTGAGGTCCAGCTCCATCATTCGTATGCACAGGAAGCCTTGAGAAATCTACTTACATGCATAACCATTTTCTTCTGTTAATTTCCTCCAGACAGAATCAGAAAGGCATGCCTGTTTGAATTGAAGTATAATTTGTGTCATAGCACACTCCCCATCTTTACATCGTTTCTGTGCTTCAAGTATGCCTGCACTATGGAATTTTTCTCGACAGTCATTACATGGTTTGGAAACGGAACTACATGTTTATCCTCTTTATTTTCCTTTAATATTACTATGTGATGTATCTGAATTACCTCCACCTTGTATAAACTTTGCTAAAAAGTTGCCTACATTTACTATTTTAACAAACCTGCAATTAATTCCTTAACAAAATTAAGTTTAATTTCTGCTTCTTCTTATTATACGAATATGATGCAACATAATTATACCTGAATTCTATCCCATTCTTTGTTATATATACATATATATATTCTTTGTGTATATATATATATATACATATATATATACATATTTAGTTCTATGTCACAATATACCTCAATAACATATGAAATTGTGGATTCTGGGCCTGGCACGATAGTGTAGTGGTTAAGGTCCTCGCCTTGAACTTGCCGGGATCCCATATATGCACCGGTTCTAATCCCAGCGGACCCTCTTCCCATCCAATTCCCTGCCTGTGGCCTGGAAAAGCAGTGAGGACGGCCCAAAGCCTTGGGACCCTGCACCCATGTGGGAGACCCAGAAGAGGCTCCTGGCTTCAGACTGGCTCAGCTCCAGCAGTATATCTGCCTTTCCAATAAAAATAAATAAATCTTATAAAAAAAAAAAGAAAAGAAATTATGGATTCTATATCCTTCTTCCTAGAAAGACACTTTCCTTTTTCTTTATTAATATAAAGAATTTCGTATATTTCATAGTACAGTTCTAAGAAAATAACCATGCTTCCTACCCTTCCGTGCTCTCTCTCCCTCAAAATTTACCTCCTTCTTTTTGTTTTTTTTTTCTTTTAATATTTGCAGAGGCGTGATTTCAACCCACTCTATAATCATTGGCTTAATTCAGCAGTATAATTACTATTCAACAAGTAAGATCTAGGAAAATCTTAGATCCATGAAATATAAACAAGTGCAGAAATACATTTTCTGCTGACTTTTATGATCCTATGCTTTCTCAATACTTTTCTTGTTATCTGCAGATGTGGTGTTGTTCTTAGAAATCTACTCTGCACATTCTTTACCACATACTTTCTGGGTGATGCTATCGAATCTTTGGTTTTAAATATATACATTCTGATGGCTTTAAATTCTTAATTTCCAAAGTAAATCTTTGCCAGAACCTCAGGCACATATAAATAACTTCTTACTGAGTGTGTTCCTATTGAGTTGTCACAATCCTTAAAATAAACATGATAAAATAGATTGCTCTTATTCGTGCAACCTCCTTTTTGCCTATGTTCCCCACACAGTGAAAAGCAACATTTCCTATAAAAGTCAAAAGCATAAAGCTTATTTTTGTGATTTTTTTCTAACTTTGCTTTCATCATAGTCCAGGTATTTACCTATCCCTTGAATCAGTACTTATGACTCAAACTACAAAGCCTCGCTCTTATACAAATGATGCTAGCTTTCTGTGAAATGCAAATAATAATCAATTTTGTCTTCATACAATGATTCTTGCCTCCTTCTCATTCCTATTATTCATGGTGTAAATCGTGAGATTTAAACCAATTTTGATCATAACATTTGTGTTATAATTCTGCATGTTATCACTCATCTAATATCCATAGCCTATAAATGTGATTCTTCCACCAGAAGTCTACATTAGACTAATAGATAGACAGCCAGTCTTCTTTTTACTCTTTATTTAAGATTAGAAAATGCAAACTAGAAATTATAGGGTGTTGATGATGGTGTCAAGTTTAATGACTCTTTCTGATGGGTGGGTATATTAGGACGCAATAATGATTGAAAAATAATTGAGAAATGTCTTAATAAAAACGGTTATCAATGTACTATTAGATGTGAAGTTGACAATCAGTTTACTTGCAACAGCTGGAAGGCTGGATATTTCAAGTTGGGAATGCCAGAGAACAAACTCCAGTTTAAGTCCCTGCTCTCATTTGGCTCTAAAAAACGTACTACACATTTTACTACAGCATGTAAATATGTTTTTTAACTATGCCTAGGGATATGCCATTGATTTCTTTCTCCAAAGAGTGGAGATGATATTCAGATATTCTGGTATAGTCCTAAGTTCTTGGCAATCTTTTTGCGTACCATTTGCACTTGAGACATTTTGAGAGGTTTTATGCAGTATAATAAATCATCACATTTTGCTCATGAAATCGTAGGTTTAGGCTGTCCAAGATGCTGAACAGAGTTCCCTTTTAGCATGAAGACAGATTTTTATTTCATTTTTTACATAAAATAATGTGTTTATTTGTGAAAGCAAGATTATAACATTATATAAATGATTTTAAAGCATTATTGTTTTTAGCATGTAGAAAAATTATAATCAGGTATGACATCTTTTAAAGCCATAAAATATGGGCTTGTTATACATACCATACAGCTGATTCGACATTG
Source organism: Ochotona curzoniae (assembly GCF_017591425.1). NCBI lineage: Eukaryota > Metazoa > Chordata > Mammalia > Lagomorpha > Ochotonidae > Ochotona > Ochotona curzoniae. Next base: position 5,547,219 of record NW_024467087.1, read on the forward strand.
GGAGTACTCTTAGTAATACTATTTTTTAATCTTAATATTAGCCTATAATTATTATTTACTAAATGAAAATCCAAATTTTCTTCTGAAACATGGATTTTCAGTGATAAACAAAACCAAGCATAACTTGACATTTCATTCTGATATATGTTAAACAGATATGCCAGAGGCATATTTATAATATTTTAGATTGATTTTTTTTTCATGCAAAGGCAGATATACAGATAGAAGAAGATAAACAGAGAGAAAAATCTCTTATCCATTGGTTCACTCTCCAAGTGGCTGCCATGGTCGGAGCTGAGTTGCTCCAAAGCCAGGAGCCAGGAACGTCTTTTACGTCTCCTTCACGGATACAGGGTCCCATGGCTTTGGACCATCCTCTACTGTTTTTGCAGACACCAAAAAGAACTTGGATGGGAAGTGAACAGCTAGGACATGAATTGGTGCCCATATGGGATCCCAACACATGCAGTGATTAACCCCTAGGCCCTTGTGCTGGGCCCAGAATATATGATTTAACGCTTCAGATGCTTTCTGTAAAATGGACATAAAAAGTCCAAATGAATTTCTGATTTTTCATTATGTATAAGAGGTATCATGTGCTATCCAGGTTTATTGTTACTATTATAAGGTTTGCCTCGTTGATTTACATTTTTAAATGTTAGCAAATTTATTAAAGCTTTCACAATCTATTGTAAATATCACATAATTTCACTGTAACATAAAATCTTAAAAGACAAGCTTTGATTTAATCTATTTTTATTTTTTTCATTTAATTCTGGATAGTAATTTTCATCTCATTTGTTTTAAAAGATTTACTTATTTTTATTGGAAAGTTAGACCTAAAGAGAGAAAGAGAGGCAGAGAGGAAGATTGTCCACCTGTTGTTTCACTCCTCAAATGGCCGCAATAACTGAAGCTAAGCCAATCCAAAGCCAGAAGACAGGAGCCTCTTCCTGGTCTCCCACACTGCTTTCCCAGGGCACAAGCTGGGAGCTGGTTGGGATGTGGAGCATCCAGGATAGGAACATACATATGTGCTCCTAGGTATAGAAAAGGGAGGATTAGCCAAATAAACATTGTACCAGACAAAAACTTATCTTTAATTCTGTTTTTTTTTTTATGAACTTGTTGAAGCCTCTTCATGGGTTATGGGAGTGCAAGCATTCAGAGACTAGAGGTAAGTCTCTGCGGATTCAGCAAAAAAATCACAATCTATTTTCATTTTGAAGCATACATTTCTGAGATGCTCTCAAAATACTGCTACATGTAAATCCCTGAACTTCAGATAGTGGGAAATATTTTTTTCCAATTACATGACATTTGCTAAAAAAAAACTAATTTCACTGAGATAGAAGCGGAACTAATTTGGTTCATGTGGCTTATTGTCATCAATAGGATAAATATCACATTCTGTGATCTACTGAAAGAGTATTAAAATAATTAACATTACTTTTCCACATACTTAATGTTCAAATTAATGAATATTGCATTTTCCAATTTGAGGAAGAAAATGTCATGTATCAGAAATGGGATTAGGACTTCATATTAAGGTGATGAGGCCATTAATAATGGGAATCATTTTGAGAAAAATTGTCAAAAATTCTATGTGTATTTGACGTTTCCATCATTTTCAAGTCTGATTTTATTCAGTTGTATTCAGTCATATCTTCTTCCTTTTTGATTCATTTAATCTATTTTTCTCTCTGTCTCTCTTTTTTTTTATTTTAATAATCTTTACAGAGTAAATTAAGGCACAGAGGGTCAAAGGTTACAGGAAAGTGGGTAAGACCAATGTTTCCTCACGAATATTCTTTTTCCTGTATCTGAGATAAGGGGAGAGACAAAGGGAGAAGTCCTACCCAGCCTCCCACCCATCCCAGGGCCCCAACATGGAGCATGCTCCAAGGGTCCTGCTCAAGCAGTTTTGATAATTCAACAGTTCTGAATTGCTGACAATCTCACTGTTCCAAGCATGATGAAATTTATTCAGAATCCACTGGCTGACATAGTCTTTCATGGCTGGGGTTCTGAGATTAGCAGTTTAGTTGGAGAGATCTCCAAAGAAACTTCTTCTAAGGTGACCTCAGACCTGACTCTTGTGAGTGCGTGTCAGTACATGTTCAGCACAGCCTGTCACCCCAATCAGCTTATGCACATGCTGGTCGTTGCAATTGCTGGAGTCGAGAAAAATTGCAGTATACATATCTGCTTCTGACTAAAAGATGGTCTCCCAATGAAACTGTTAAACATATCTTGATACTAGAATGCTGGACTTTATCCTTTTTCTGTACCTACAATGTCAGGACATGCTTAAATAACTGAATGATTAACTTTTTTTTTTGAGGGAATAAACTATTCTTTCAATAAAGGGTTAACAGTGGAAGGGAGAGGAGGGGGTATGGTGGAATAGGAAATGCCTGAGCATAAGGAACTGTATCATGAAAAATGAAGAAAAAATTATATTAAAAAAATGCCATGAACAAGGTACTATTTAAAATCTACCCACTTATAGGAAAAGAAATGCCTCTTTCCTCATGCTGTTTATCATGTAACACAACCACAGACTAGAGTGCAAATTTGTGAAAGTCCAAACCAAAATTCTGAAAGTTAAGCTCCTGGAAGGACTGTGTGGGGAAAAAACAGAAGCCTAATCTCTCACCCTAAATCCCTTAAAGCCATTAGCAAAGGAATCCGGTCAGCATTACGCAAACACGGGGGCAAACCACAGATTACGTTACAATCACAAGTGTAAATAACAGTTTGACAAACAGTGTAACCAGGCAAGGTAGTAGAGTTTGAGCACAGGTAAACAGAAAAATGCCCTTCAATGCAAGTGTAGTACTTGTTAAGAGAGCTTCAGCAGCAATGGTAATAGAATACCTTTTCTTGTTCCAAAAGTTCTTGTTCAAGTAGTAAGTTTCATTGTAAGTGTTTTGTGTGTCTTTCTTCGTGTTTGCAGAGTATATGTTATTATAGTTTCTGTGAATTTGTATCTTTATATGTACTCTATTTTAGCCTTCTCATGTTTCCACAAGTAGTGGCCAAAGAAGCAATTTTAAACAATTTCTCTGAGAGGAAGTTATCCTTCACCCTGAGAAATTTCTAAGTGGATAAAACAGAAGTACTCTCAGAGAGTGAGGTCACGAGACATGAAAGTCAGCATGCAGTAGATCGGAGACAAGATTTTGAAGTTAATCATTTTTAAAGTGAGGCCCACTCTCAGACCCTTAGACTTGACTAAAGATTAACATAGTATGCATTCATCCTACAGTGTACACAAGGAATTAGTTCCCAAGCAACTCCACTAAAGTGTCCTGTATAAATTGTTCTAGTATTTGCAAGTAAATTATGCACATGCACTCGTGCAATTAAAAACATTTGCAAATTGCTTATACTATCAAATATACTAATACGCGTTTTGTGCAGCAGTTAAGACATTTGGAACATTTGCACACCGTGTTAGAGTACCCGGATTGAAGTTTCAGCTCTTCCTCTGACTACAGCCTCCTGCTAATGTGCACCTTGGAAAGCAGCAAATGATGACTCAAGTACTTGGGCTACTGCAACTCGAATCAGAGACCTAGACTAAGTCAAGCAGTTGAAAACATTTGGGGAGTGTACCAAAGGATGGGAGAGTTGTACGTTTGCCTCTATAACTATCTCTCTGACTCTACCTCTGCTTTCTCTGCCTTTCAAATAAACAATTATTCATGGAAACTAGAATTTAAAATATAATGCTTAATATGATACAAATCTCTGTGAATAGCCATTGTTTATAATCAGCACAGGAACAATTCTTTGGGTATTTTCAGTCTGGAAAAAAAAAAACATGTGTGCACTAGGCAGACTCTATGAAGAGAAGTGTCTCCTTGTAAAAGTATACAGAAGAAATAATCGCTCATACTGTGGCTGAAGACCAGACACAGGACTGTGATAGATTCACTAAATTGTAACATCTCTTCCAAGATGCTTCTCTTGGCAATATCAAAATATTGTGTTATTCATTGCAATAAACACACATCCCTCTTCGATGAAGGAAAGTTATACATTATCAGCATTACATTAGAAACATGATATGGAACTGTTATTTGTTAGGCTGACATCTACAACTTTCTTACATTTGTAATCTTAGATATTCAGACCACTATGATTGCAGCCCTAGAAATAAAATGAGTTATGTAACTATATTATTAAGAACATTTTAGAATCATTATCTGTGATTAGAAGCTCATATTTTCCCCTGTGATTAAACTCTTTGTGTGCTCTGTTTGGCCAGTTAAATTATATAGAGTATGATGTTATAGCAAATGTTCTTTAAAATAGTGTAAAATTTCACTCATTAGTTTTCTGCTTCATTCAATATTTCTATCCAATTTTTCAAAATGAATGTCAGGGAAGAACACTCCTTTGTTGCTTTTCATTTTTTTTTTTTTTAGCAATATAAGCAGTGAAATACATGTACGGCATCAACTGAAAATGAATAGTAAGGAAGGTACTGTGAAACCATCCAACACTCTGATTTTTTTACAACCCTTTCAGTTTTTAAACCCTAAAGGATTTCCTAGAAAAAGTTAGAATGCTACTGCAAGCGTGAAATCCCTACGCCAAAAGCCAGCTCTCATCTCTAAGCTGGAGGATGCGCCTAAAAGTATCTGAAGAGGAAGCTAATAGCTGTTGGATGAGAGAGAGAACATGTGCATTCAACTAGCCTTCATGGGTCTTTCCTTCCTTAGGATCAACAAACCAAGTGAAATAGTAAAGAGAAGAATGGCTAAATGGGAAAAGGTAAAACAAAGATGATGCAAAGCTAGTATTTAAATAAGACATGTTGTAGAGAACTAAGATGGCAGAATAGAGTAGGGAAACTTTTAAACAGATGGAGAATCATTATCCAGTGTGAAGCAGACAGGGAACATTCCCAGAAATAGGACGGGACAGGCCAATGGCAGAGGGGGACCTGGATACTGATCAACACTAGAAAGCAGCAGAGAAAACGATGTGGTGTTGCAGTGAACAGATAATCCAGCGGCACTAAGTTAGGTGCAATCTGAGCTCCACCAATGGTTAGAGCTCCACCAGTAGCCAGGTGGGAAGGGCAGTTCATAGGGAGATCAGGAGGTGAACTCAAAGAACTGCCCAACCTGCTGATTTGTTTGACTCAACCAGGAGCAGATAGGGCAGCACATCCCAAACAGGTGGTAAAGGAGCAAAGTAGATTTCATGGCCAAGAGCCCCATTAGAGCCTCATCAAGTCCTATTTTGTGCAGGGAGGAAAAGGTTGTAGGAAAGGATTAGACATTCAAAAATGTTGGAGTGAAGTCATTTCTGGCTCAGTATATTGCAGTGACATATCATCTAACAGGTTCTGCTTAAAATAGGTCTGCATAGTCCCCAGCCTAATGGCCAACATATCCAGAACTGTACTAGTGGCACATTATTGTTTCTAAATACTTTAGCCAGACCACATAAATGTGAGAAGTTCATGAGAAGTACACTAGTATCCTAGGCAGGCCACACAGGCGGTATGCTATCAGGCTAGGCCAGGGGCGTGAGGCTGGGATCCTGTGGTGGACCCCATTGTTGACCTCTCACAGTCAAGGTGCTTCACAGGATCTAGAAAAGCAGCATCTGTGGCATGACACAGTCACTAATCTGGAAGAATCAGGCCAAGACTCTGATGGGTTCTAGGCTTTCACATCCATAATACATCACAGTGCAAGGCCAGAGCACTAAGGCCAGGTTCCTGGGGGAGATGGTACCCTACTGATGACATTCAGTAAGCCAGGGGCCTTACTGGAACCAAAGAGGAACAGCATGCCAGGGAACTGATGCCAAGATAAGAAGGGAGTACTTGCAGTACACCAGTGTGGTGATCTGGGAGCAAGAAGGCAAAGAGGCTCCTGAATTTTGAGTGGCTGCACCTGTGGCATGTGAATGCCCTAGGTCAAAGGGCTGAGACAGGAGTATTAAGGGTGTGGACACTGATGACCTTTGGCAGCCCAAGGGCAAGATGCCTTGGTTAGGAAGGCCGTATCCACGGCGTTGCACTGCCCTATTCTGGGAGCAGGTAGACCAGGTCATTCCTGGGTCCTAGGCAGGCCTCTTACACGCCATGCAATCTGCCGGTCTTGGAGTGGAGAAGACAAGGGTTTACAAATCCTAGGTAAGCTTTACCCACAATAAACTACTATGTATATTTGACAGTGGCAGACAAAGCCCAAACACTGTAACTCTGGGCAAATAGCATCCATGGTGTGCCACTGCACTGGTCTGGACTTTCTGAGTGGTCCTAGATAGGCCAAACACACGCAATGCTACGATCTTAGGCTAATGGCCTGTGGCCAAGATCTAGGTGGGGGATGGGTCTTATTAATGGCTTTCAGCAATCCAGATAAATGACCCTGGAATCACAGGCAGGGTATACCCCTAGGGTACCACCACACGAGTATGGGAGTAGTAGATCAGGACCTGATTTTGCGATCCTAGTCGATCCACACCTGCAGTGCCACCCTGATGGCCTGGAAGCAGTGCAGTGGCCTGCTGGATCTCTGACAGGCAGTCTTTGTGGTGTACTGCTTCACTAGGCCAGGGGCCTGAGACCAGGCTCCTGAAATGGGTGGAAGTGGGTCATTGATGTCTTCGTCAAGCCTAGTACCTGATGGGTCCTAGAGAAGCTAAGTACATGGTATACCACAGTGCTGGTCTCTGAGCATCAGGCCAGGGATCAGAAAGGTGCTAAGCAACCATATTTGCGGTGCAACGCTGCATTAGAGCAGAAGACTCAGTGGTCCTGGCTAAGGGAGATGGGGCACTAACGATCTTTGGCTTCACCAAGAAACTTGGGGTTTCTTGTCCAAGGTCCTCAACTGATTCATACGAGCATAGGAAGTGGCACAGCATGCATCCCGGTCTCTGTTCCCTGAAATTTGAGATCCTGTCATGTCCCCGGGGACAGCTTGCTATGCTGACTGCCATGCAGGGGAATGGATACTGTCCAGGTGCACATGCATGATGAGTCAGCCCATTTCTGTGAATCCCTTCATATGGATGTCACAGCGAAAGACAAAAAATAGAGTGATGCTAAGGATGTGAGGGATGCAATCATTGCCATAGGATGGAGTTTCTCCGGCTCATGTGATGTGCCATTAGTTGTGCTAGGAAGTGATTTCTCTGTGCCCCTAATCATCAGGAAATAGCTACAGGTAATGAGATGTATCTACATCCTTATGCAACTCTTAAGAATAAGGGTCAGAAATCTCTGAGGGGGAATTAAATAAGACACGGTTGCTTACAGACAATAATTGGAAGCCACACCATGCCTGCCCTATGTAATAGTTTCTACTTGTTAATTCCAATGACTATTACCCCAGGTTGTATTCCCTATCACCCAGGACTTGGGGGTGGTATCATGTACCACTTCCATTTCCAGTATCATAAGAAGCCAGGCAACGGGAGAGGTGTTTGCTCTCTTTCCTAGGGCTAAAATGAAAATAGAAACATCTCTCATACACCTTTGCCTCCCTGACCACTCTGTTCCTGAATATGGCCCACGTGTTACAGCTTTTGTATCTAAAAATAACAGAATTTGGAAAATAATTTCAAGTGGAATTCCTGACATTCATTTTCTGCGTGATTTAATATACTTATTCTCCTTGATAAAAACATCAGCATCAACTGCCAACTGGATTATCGCTCTTGACGAGGTCCGTGAACACCAGCACTTTTAAGCTCCCTTGCTACAAGATGAGCTCCTGTGATCTTACCAAATCATTTCACCAAAGCCATCTTGTTCCTATTTGTGTTGGACATCTTGACTGATCAAATGGTAAGCCTCAGCTGCATTAAAGAAGAGACACTTTTATTGTTCTTCAGAAAAGTTTAAACTACACTTTGACTTTTTGTGGGGAAAAAAATCACATTTTCACCTATGCAAGTTAAATTCTTCATCTTATTTTCTCAAATATTTGAGTTTACAGAATAAAACATCATTTACTCAATTTGAGAATTAGGCTAAACAGAAAAAAAATCAGTTTGGATGGCTGGCATGCATTATGGCATAGTAAGATGGGTCACCATTTGTGATATTTAGTGCCATATAGAATCCCAGTTACTTGCTTCTGATCAAACCTCTTGTTAACACACCTAGAAGGTAGCAGACGATGATCCAACTACTGGAGCCTGTGTTACCCACAAAGAAGACCTGAATGGAGTACTTGGATTCAAGTTTTGACTAGATACAGACCTGGCTGTTGCAGCCTGTTACGTAGCATATCAGTGGAATAAAGATTCTATCTCCTTTTGAAATGATCTGGTAAATGCTTAAAATGTATACATTTTATACACAGAATTTCATTTTATGTAACTTCTCTGTGTATCTGTTAATGCTATCAAGTTGTGTCAATTATGTTTAGTGTATTTAGTACTGAATTGGGAACAATTTGTGTTGTGATAAATATGATTTTTTGAAGCACACTATCTTTATTGTTCTTTTTAAAGAATCATTTATGTATTTGGAAATCAGTTCCAGAGCAGATGGGAGACAGAGGGAGAGGAAGACAAAGAGTGATCTCTGTGCTGGCTCACTCCCCACATGACTGCAACAGATGCTACTGAGCCAAGCTAAAGAAAGGAATCAAGAGTTTCACCTGGTCTCCCATATGGATGGTAGTACTTGTCCAAGCACATGGAACATCTTCTGGTGCTTTCCTAGGTGCATTAACTAGGAGGTGAGAGATAGTAAAGCATCTGGGACTCTGAATAGCACCCATATGGGATGCTGGTATTGAATGTGTAAGCTTTACCTGCTACAGGACAACACTCACCGCTTTACTTGGTTTAGAACCTCAATGAATTAGTTAATATACCTTGAGAGTATGAAACTAGATTTTCTTCCTTTGCCTATACTTGCAATGTCATAATGTGATTAAATAACAGACTGCTAAATTTTTAAATATTACTAAAGGATTGCACTGCTGTAATAAAATGGGAGAAGATGGTGGGAGGGTTAAATGTGGATGCAGAAGGGGAGTGGGAGGGAGGAATCCTTATACCTATGAAACTCATGGAAAATAATAAGAAGAATAAAAAGAAACACATTTGTTAATAATAGGGAATGATTGGGAGAAGTTGATTTAGACGTATAATACAGATCTGTGGGCCATAAATAAATCCAAGGTCATTTCCACTCTAATGTATTGCAACACATTTTCTTATAGGCCATTATAATTCAACACACAGTGTTATTAAAATATGCAAACTTTCTTTTATTATGAAATACTTTTGAGTATTCAAAATGTTTTGACATTATTTGAAAACAAAGATATAAATGTACAAAAATAATTTGTCATACTTAGCAAAAAATTACACAGAAATCTGGCCTTTCTACTAATAGTTAATCTTTTAATTTATCTGTTTCATTTCTTGTAAAGGCAAAGAAAGAAGGGAGAGAGAGGCAGAGAAAGAAAAAGAGAAAAACCTCTTTTCATTCTCCAAATTCCTAAAACATTACCAGGCATAAGCCAAGAGCCTGAATATCAATTCATCTCTCCTAAGAGAATGCCACAGACTAAGCTACTTGAGTCATAACCCACTGCCTTTCGTTATACACATTATTAAGACTATGGAATCAGAGTGGAGCTGAGAAATGATCCCCAACACTGAAATGGGATCTAACTATCTCAAGCTCTATTTTATCCACACAACATATGTTCACCCTGTAGTAAGGTTTGTAATGCACTTGCACTTCACCTTGATTTTTCATATTCTTAAAAGTGAAAATCTATAAACAGATTTAATATTTTTATTACCATATAAGTATCAGGGGAGGATAGAGAGACATAAAACCAAATGCCAGATATCAATGGAAACATTGCAGAAAATTATTTTGTGTTTGCTTCTCAGTGCCATAGCTGACTATTCAGAGACATCTGTGCGATTGGTAACATCCTAAGCATTCATATTCAACTCATGAAGCTTGCAGCCTCATTGTGTATATGTGATAGGAAACTACAAAGCAATCCTCCGCCAAAAACATTCATTTGTTGAAATCATTAATGTCTTATGTCAAAGTGAATCCTATGCATACAGGTCTCTCTCCAGGTTAAATGTGTGAGCTTCTTGAAGTTCCCAAATCACTTCTTTTTATCTCTAACCCAGCATTCAGCAGTCTCCAATCTTTTACTGACCCTCTGCTAGTAATGTAGGTAATATCCACACTCGTAGCTGCAACATTCAAGCTCCCCCAGTCACTAGTTCTTGGGTATACCAGATATAACTATTGATGGGCATGATAGCAACCTTCTGTGACTTTATTCAAAATACATGCCACACATTTGCCCTGAGACTCAACTGGATGTCACCTCTTAATGGAAGTCTTCTCCTGATTATCTAGTGCCTTCTCTGATATACCCAATTCTAAACAATCCTGGAGGTTATAGAAGAAGTAAAAGAGCAGAATTACGCCTTATCATTTGATTGCTATACCTTGAAAACACAGTCAAAAGTGTCTTGTCACCAGATCATATCAGCTTGTCAGTACCAATTGTGGTCCATTCTTCCCAAATCTGAATATAAGGACATCACTTTGGTGGCTAAAAATGCTGCGTAATTTGGCCAATGACACGAATCACATTTTGTTTTGTTTTTTCTTCCAGAGATCCTTCTCATTCCAGTTATACTCACACCAATGTAAAATATTTCTGTACCTACTTAAAGTATAAAATCCTGAAGGTATATTAATTTAATTAAATGAAATGGCAGAAAAACATGACTTGGAATAAAATAACTTTTAATTAAAATATGAAACTTTTCCAGCCACAGTTCCATAAAAGTTGTGGTTAGGGTTTATAGTCATCCTCAGCAACAATTGCTTGATTTGAGCAATTGATTTTATGTACACCAAATATTGTAATTTTATTAAGTCATACTAATAATTGATTAGGAATGTAACCACTTTGGACTAGTTGAGCAGAAATTCTAGAAATTTTAGAGTGGATTTTGGTGACAGAGATTTGACAGGTTTTCTAGTACTATCCATTTAAAGATTTTATTTATTTGAAAGGCAGAGGGAATCAGCAGTAGCAAAGTGAGACAGAAAGAGAGAGAGGGAGAGAGAGAGAGAGAGAGATCTATTTCACACCTCGAATGCCTACAATAATTCAACCTTGGGCCGGTATCAAGCCAGGAGCCAGGAATTCAATTAAGTACTTGGGCTTCCAGGATTATTGATAGAAAGCTGAATAAGAAGCAGAGCTAGGTACTTCTTGATAACAGATCAGCTGGTGTGACAGCACGCTAGTATAGTGAGTGAAACATCCCATATGGCAGAAGTGCATGCCCTGGCTAATCTACTCAGGGTCAAAAATTGCTTGAATGCATCCAATCAGCATAGTGGAATCATCTTGCAATTTATTTTAACTATAAATTCCCATATGGGATCCCAGAACTTGGAGGTGAAGGATTAGCCACTTGAACCATGATGCTAGGTCATAGTTAAAGAAGACAGAGAGAGAGAGAGAGAGAGAGAGAGAGAGAGAGAGTTCTTTCATCTACTGTTACTCCCCAAACATGTGTAAATCCCAGGATTGGTACAGGCTGAAGTTGCAAGCTTCCTGCCGATCGCCCACCTGGTTTCAGGAGCACAAGCATTGGGCCATCTTTCTCTGCTTTCCCAGATGAATTAACAGAGATCTGGTTCACAAGTGGAGCAGCCAGGTCTCAAACCAGGCCACATACTTGAAGGTGGGTTTCACAGGCAGTGGCTTTATCCACTACACCAAAATGATGACTTCTCTTAGATTTCTTATGGTATGTTGTTGTTGAACGCTTCCAAGATTCATTGTAACAGCATATTATAGGAAAACATATTGTAGTATTTTAATCCTGAAAAAAAATTTTAAACTTAAAAAAAATACATGGGTGACACATTCAAATACGGGGTTTACTCTCCCTCTCCTTCTCTTTATTACCTTGGTTCTAACATCTTGTCCAGAACCATGCATCTAATTATTTTTCAAAGTACTGAAAGTAAAACATATCTATAATTTCACAGCTGTTGATCTTTACTTGGAATTATAATGAAGATCAGTTATTGCATTTCATCTTCGTTCTTTTATCTTTGGTCATTCTTTCTGAGCAGTGCCATTGATTCAAAATATTCAGATCATATGCATCATATGATAGAAATTAATACATAAGTTATTGACAGTAGAGATAAGTAGGAATAATAAAAATGGGGTAGAATATAGTAAATTAACTTTCAGAAAACATCAAAGTTGTAATGTTAGGAATATTTTGAGTATCTTTGAAATTTACATAAGACATATATTAGACATCAGTCACACAAATAAGTATACAATGGTAGAGTGGGGAAATTGTTTTCAAAAACGTTAAGTCTTGAATTGTAGTGCAGATTCAATTATCATCAAGATCTGTAGCCTTGGAAAAGTCAACAAATTTCTCTGGGCATCAGTTTGCCTGATTATGATTATAAAAATACTGAAGTAAATATTTTAAACACTTAATTAGTGATTTTGATACTCAAGATAAAGTCACATTATCATAATTTTATGTTATTTAATTATGAGAGTTTGAGGTATCTAGGAGTAGGAACATGGGAGCAATTTTGTTCAAATATTTTATTTAAGACAAATCTGGAAATAGCTTTTGATCAGATCAATATAGTTTCAGCAGTGTTCAGGAGCTGCAGCTGATATATCCAGAAAGAGGCTCTATGAAAGCAAATTATTTGGGAAAAAATACTTCTAAGTTGATAAATGACAAAAATAGCACTGTGACCTAAATTTTGATTAAGTTAACAAAAATAATCCTAAAGTGTCTCAATGCAAAGTGTCTGCTTCTCATGAGCAAATGCAAAAGTTTAAAAAAATTGACAAAATGCAAAAATAGGTCAAGAAATACCATATGTATATTTCTCATTGCAGTCTGTGAATGTGTGAACAATGAATTGGGATATAGATATAGAAGTTGCATATATAATTTGAAGAGGAAACTCAGCTGAGAATCATGAGGTGCAGATTTAGAATGTAGCTCATCTCTGAGGCTTAAATATAATGGATTTCCTCTAGCAGTAAAAAAAAAAAAGAAAAAAAAAGAAAAAAAAAGAATTAGAGTGGAGAATATGTAAGTGAAGCCCTTTTAGAAAAATAAACACTTGAGCAGTGAAGAGTGACTTCATTTCAGTACAAGCATGTGTGATATTTATTTCTCTTCATAAACTTTATTGATGGATTTGTGAAGGAGTCATTCCAATTCATAATTCATTCAAAAAGTCACTGGCCAGTTAAACATCCACATAGGTTCATTTGGTTGTGAGATATCCTCTTATTTCAGGAAATGCTGTATTACAGGAACTGCTGGAAATTTCCAAATTGCAGTAGTTGATCCTCTTGTCTTCTCCTTTCCCCAGCCCAATGATTCTACCCATAGCAGAAAGAGTAAGGAGGTAATATCTATTTGTAGACATAATATGGATACTAAGGATAATGTGAAAAGACAGCAAGCTCATAAGAGTCAATAAACCATGCTTTTTGAAAGCACCAAATAAAAACAAATAGAATGTTCTAACCAGAAGCAATAACAAAAAAAAAAAAAAGAAGCTGCACTATCATAGCTGCGCAAAGAATATGCACATTTAAAGGGACTTTGTAACTGGCTTTGCTTAAACCACAAAAAGAACAATACATTATGTTGGTTGCATTTTATAACTTGTCTCGTGAAATGATTAATTATGTCTATCAACTTGAAATTTGAAATTATGAAAGGAAAACTGTAGGCTGACTGTGGGGAAAGAATAACAGGAAATTCCTGCAAATCCTTCTCCAGTGTCATTATAAATAACTAATAAACAACCACTAATTTGTGCCAATTTTATTAGATAAGGAAGCCAATGAAATTTGGGCATGAAACACCGAAATGAGTCATCTACATTGATTATATTGCTTGAACAAATGATCAGTTCTCAACGTTCTTTCTGATAGATTACATAGTTCAAAACTACAACGATTCTTGGGTCCCCACCATGAAAGTCATGTGAATTAGTAGAATTGCATACATGATTTCATACTACAGTGTCTATCTGAGGTAACCTTGAAGAAAAGATTTTGTTTTAATTGTTGCTTTGCAAAAGCATGACAGTAGTTGGTGCATACAGCATGTGCCGCTGATTCTCCATTTCATGTCTACTCGGCCCACACTTAATTTCACCTGCAGCTTCAATGGACTGTGTCATGTGAACTCGGATTCACCTTATGCGGACAGGACACCTTCCTGCTTTTGTCTGATGTCCCACACAAATAGTGTGGAAACAAGAATGTTCTTAACACATATGAAATAAATGACATTATTGTCTCCTTGAGTTTGTGCTGAGAGATAAAAGCCAAGCTATGTACTATTCTTATTCTCTTCATCAGGCAGGAAATCCTGGAAATGAACAATTCCCAGTAGGTCTCAGGATAGTGGGATATTTGCTTCTGGCATTGGTAGTTTCAATTACATGCCTTATATTGGTACAATGATTTTTCCCTCCTTTCCAGGCTTTTCTTTTATGCACCTTTGCTTTTAATACTGAAATCAACTTCCCAATAAGCTGAAGGCACCTTTGTTGCATGTTGGACTTTAGTGTTGGGAAAATCTAATCTAAAATGGTGTGGTAGAGATATTATATTTTGTGCAACAGTTTCCGTTAAAAGAAAATAAGAAAAACAGAAAAAATAAAGAATTCAGTGAGCCTAAGTATAATTAAAAACTTAAGCATAGTGCCACAATCACATCAGGTAGAAAACTATACATACATATAGATACTTACATATTATTTTTAAAAATATATTAGTATTACATGATGTAAAATTCCTCCTAAGGGTCATAAAATAAAACACTTTCTTCTTTGTTATTTAAGAGGTAAACTCAATGAATATAAGTTATAAATATCTGTATACCAAATTACCAAATGATATAATGCATATAGTTGCATTTCATATATGCAGACTTTCAAATAGAAGGGAAAACATTTGGAAAGTTGTTGTAATTACCTGCAATAATACTAATTTTCAGTAAATGTAAGATTTTTTTCTTATTGATGGCTGAATAATATGTTGTTGTGTATGTGCCATATTTTACTTATCTTTTCATCAGCTGATGAATACCAAGATTGATTCTATATTTAATTATTGTGGACTGTGCAAATACGGGAGTATACTTACCTTTTCTATATGGCAACTTTAGTTCCTTTGCATGTATTCCTTAAAGTAGGGTAGTTTCATCAAGTGGTAGATTGGTTATTCCGATTCTTTTTAATGCATACTGTATTTTAAAGATCATGGCTATACACAGATAACAATCTTACTGAAAGAGAAATAAGAAAGGAAATACCATACACAATGGCTAATATAATTTAAATATTTAGGAATAAATTTAACTAAAGAAGTGAAATATTTTAAAAATGAAAATGAGATAATATTGATGGAAGAAATCATACAGGACAGAAAGCCAGGAATATATTTCCCATTTATGAATTAAAAGGATTAATATTGTCAGAATGTCTGGAACTACCAATGACATTTTTCATATAATCAGAAAATAATCCTGAGATCGGTATGAAATCACAAAATCAAAGCAATGCTGAGAAACAAAAATCAAGCTGAAAGCATCACAATACCTAATTTTAAAGGCTACTGAAAAACTACAGTGATTAAAACAGCATGGATGTGACCTAATTCCTTCCAACCATCTCAATACCCGTTGACATGTATGTGAACAGAAGGGAATGTGGAACAGACCGGACTAGTCTGCCATACATACTGGCAAGCCAGGGTAGAGGGTGGGCCTGGTTGGGGTTACTGTGGGTCGCCCTGACTGTGCTGCAGCTCCTACTGGTTTGTGTGAGGGCCGAGTGTGTGCTGGGCAGAACCAGGCTGGACTGCAACACCCATTGGTTCCAGTAGAAGACATGGATGGGGACAGAACCGACCCAGCAACTGCAACCACCAGCTGATCTGGGCGATGGACTGTGCCAGGTCCTATGCTTGCTAGAACAAGCAGGAATCTGGACTGGGAACACCTCAAAATTTCTTTGGGGATCTCCCCAGTCGAGATACCGGACTCAGAGTCCTAACCAAGAAAAGACAGAACAAGTCAATCAACAACTTCAGCTGTCTGTCGGTAGCGAAAACACTGGGCTAATGCAGACTCTATAAGGGACTGTATTAATCAGTGGATTCTTCAACTACCACATTGTGCTTGGAGTGGTGAGATTAGTAGCGATCCATGAATGGTGAACTATCGAAACCACTTGAGCGATAATCTCAGAACATGCCCCACATCAGGGACCTGGGGTGGGTGGGAAACTGGGTTGGGCTTCTCCCTCAATATCTCCCTTTACCTCAGATACATGAAGGAAGCAGTATGGAAATGATGGTCTTACCCACTTCCCTGTAGCCCTTGAACCTTTTTTTTACCCTAATTAACTATGTAAAGGTTGTCAAAATATAATAAAAACGTAAAAAACAAAAAACAAAACAAACAAAAAAAAACAAGCTCCCTGCTTGTGGCCTGGGAAAGCAGTCGAGGACGGCCCAAACCCTTGGAACTCTGCATCCAGGTGGGAGACATGGAGGAAGCTCCTGCTCCTGACTCTGAATCAGCTCAGCTCCAGACGTTGTGGTCACTTGGGGAGTGAATCATCAGACAGAAGATCTTCCTCTGTCTCTCCTCATCTCTGTATATTGACTTTCCAATAAAAATAAGTATTAAAAAATAATTACTGGAGTCCTAAACGTGCTGCTTTGAACATGTACTAGAAATCACATCAGCATACTCTAAGGATGGTAAGCTTCCTGGAGATATTTGCTATCAAACTGAGCTTTCAGATATTTCTCACATACTGTAAACCAACAAAGAAGAACATTTATTTGTCAATTTTGTGTCACACTTTTCTGTCTAAGATATCAAAGATTCAAATGCAGTGGTGTGATTTGCTATTGCACACCTGGTCTCAGTGCACAGAGTGAAAAATTTTGCAATGTTAAGAAATGGCAGTTTTGACTTTGCCACTAAAGTTGTTGACACTGAAAAGACCAGAAATCTTAAAGGAGATCATCTCTGTTAATTAGTTAACCCAGTGCTACTTTGCAAAAGATAAACATTAGCAAAACAGGACTCTTAAATTTGTTAGCTTTTAACCGGATTTCATTTTTGTCTTTAGGTCTGCATTTTGTTCAGATAAGAGTAACTAGAAAGGCTTTAGTCTGCAAAGGAAAGAGATCTTATGTAGATACAGGCAAAACGAAGCCAGACTGAAAAGATTTGTAAACGGGACATACACGCTTCCTAGAATTCCATGATTCAGAAAAAGTTCAGGAGATACACCCAAGAAGCAAAAATCAACCTGTAATAAGAACTTCAATGGAACAATAGGACAATGGTTATTGTATAGAGTCTGAATTCTAAGAAAGACATTAAAAAGTTGATGGAAAATGGCATTAAGGAATTATTTTGGAGCAGAAAATTTTGAAATACATGCATTGTTTCTCATTGTATGCCTTTTCATGAATTTTTTTCATGATCTTTCACATAATGAAATTCCTGATTTTATTTTAAATAAGTTGCTTGCAGAATTGTGAGGTTGTGAATTCAAAGACTGCATATTGAGTACTCTGAATTCCCATATTTTAGGCACAAAAAGTGCTTTTACAGAAGCATATGCTGAGGTCTAACAGTATGATATAAAATGTACTTTGGTGATTTATACTAAAGAAATAGATCTCCAAAACCATACTGACTTGGAATGAACAAAAATAATGAGACAAACCTTGAAAAACACATAAGTGAAGAGTGAAAAGATGGTCCCAGTGCGGTGGCCTAGTGGCTAAAGTCCTTGCCTTGAATATGCCAGAATCCCATATGGGCATCAATCAGTCTAATCCCGGCTGCCCTGATTCCCATCCAGCTCCCTGCTTGTGGCCTGGGAAAGCAGTTGACGACGGCCCAGAGCCTTGGGACCCTGCATCCATGTGAGAGACCTGGAGGAGGCTTCTGGCTCCTGGCTTCGGATCAGTTCAGCACCAGCCATTACGATCACTTGGTGAGTGAATCATGGGACGGGAGATCTTCCGCTTTTTCTTCCTCTCTATATATCTGACTTTGCAATAAACATTAAAATAAATATTAAAAAAAATAAAAAGATGTGACAGCCATCTGTGAACTTTATTCACCACCTCTGTTTTTTTTCCTAGACATTTATCTCTTCTACACAAAACTGATGTCTTATGCATTAGCTCACATTGCTGAAAATATTTACATTACTCAATTGTTAAACTCTTTTCAAATTTAACATTATCAATACATACCTTTTAATTAGTCTGTACACAAACACATGTTGGTGAACATATCCGTGGCATTAGCAAAAAGAAACTAAATTAATATCATGTTATAACAAAGTGTAGTCTAACCTTGCTATTTTACATTGCCTAGATAACCTAGCCTTGGAATGAGTATACTCATCAGTAGAATGAGCATAGCAACATCTACACCAATAGGCTATTGAGAAAATTATGTGAGACAAGCCATGGAAAGATAGAATCTGTAGCCTTAGGCTTCTTATATGGGTGAGTTGCATAAGGCTGTGTTGCCCATAGTCTGTTTTTAATTGTCTCTCCATCATTGGAGCTAAGACATTCCCTCCATCATTGTGCTCTTTGAAGTAACACGTGGAACTCATATAGAAGCACTTAATAAATTTTCTGCCACATAGTCAGCACTCAGGCTCTGTTATTTGAATGGGTTTCTTCCAAAATCCAGGTATTGTTGACATTAAAAGATGATTAGGCAACATGTTCTGCATTGTGAATGGAATTAGATGTCCTTATAAAAGGGCTTGATTGAGGGAGATCTTTTTGCTTGATTTCACTCCTCCCATCTTCTGCCAAGTGAGGACACAGGAAAAAAAAAAAAACCAGTTTGTCATCAGATGCTGACATTTGAAACCATGAGCTCTTAAATTTCTCTTCTTCGTCCATTTTCTGGTCTCATATGTTATCTTTTGGAAGCATAAACTGGACTAAGACAGCCCATGACAGGTTAAAAGTCACATCTACTATGATTAATGTTATTATAGCTGAAAAGCTAAAATGTGTAGTACTGTAACAGTTAACTGCAAAAAAGTAACATGATAACACATTTAAGGAATTTGTTAAAAATAATTTTTTTTGTGGTCACAAATGAACGCAACACATGTGGATATGAGAATAGGGGATTTAACACAACAAAAAAAAAAAAAAAAAAAAAAACCAAAATTCTACCTTGAAGAAAACTGCATTTTCCTTCTCAGGGATATCTTCTTTATGTATTGCTACAATAGGGGATCATTAAGTACAACTGACAACTCAATTTTCATGGGATAAATTGCATTAACATCCTAGAACTCAGAGAGCAGGGATAGAAGGACCATTTGTCCTTGTTTAAAGAAAGGAAAGTGAGGACATTTCTTGGCAGTTATAGTGAGTATGTGAAGTCATATAGGACTTACTGATTTAACAAGGCCCACTTTGTATCTAGAATTGTTCTAATTGCCGACCAAGTGACTTACCACCAGTGGAAATGAAACAACTCATTTTAATCACCTAGCAATTTTATGAGATTGTGAAACTGAAGTACATGTGGAGCAAATTACTTGCCCAAATCACATAATTTGAAAGTGGTACCATAGCCCATGTTCTTAACTGCCATATGTCATAGTGCTTCTTTCTCTGGGAGTGTTTCAATAAGGAACTTTGTGATTAGCTTCAGTGCAAAGGAATTGGGTATTGGAGAACTGCCAGTATTTCATGGATGTGTAGGATTTTATTTACCTTATTTGAACAATGGGAAGGAAGCAGAAAGACATTTAGGATACAAAATAGATTGTGATTATGAAGTTTCTAGAAATCCAAGTATGATATTTTCATATTCCCAGAGTCTAGGATCAGCTAACATATAGCCAGTGGTACATGACTACATAAAATATAGTACTGAAGGTATGATGTGTATTTAAAGTCTCTAATACATACATCAGAGAACTTAATCATGCTTAACAAGGGTATATATTCACTCCTATAATAGCAATATTTAGATACATTTCGATGGGTCTTATCTATAATTCTCATCATAATAATATATGCTTAAGTTGTCATTTCTGGAAGCACCAATATGTGATGTTTTTGTAAGATATGTCTGACATTTCAGATTAATAATCATGGTATTTATAAATATAGATTATTCTATTGCTTCTTTTAGTTTCACTCATTTATTTAGCTACATTAGCTGATCCATTCAGAATGTGTGTTTCATGATAATCTTCATCTAGCTTTGCCTTCTCTATTAGCAGAGAACATTTTCTTATTTATGTTTTATTGAATTGAATGCTGTCTCATGAAACAAATACTTTAAAGGATGCTACAGTCTAAATTTATTATTTTTCTCCCCTTGATATATTGAAATGCAATATTCAATTTTTATATGTATATTGTATAACTTTCTATTTTTGTTTTGCAATTCCTACTGGGTTTCATTTTATTTTTTTTTGTGAAGATTTACCTATTTTTGTAGTTAAGAGTTGCAGAGAGAGGAGAGAGTGAGGCAGAGAGAAAGAGACTGAGATCAATTTGTCACCATTGATTCAGTTGTCAAACAACTACAGTAGCAAGGTCTGGGCCCAGTTGAAGACAAGAGCCAAGAACTCGATCGATGTCTCTAACATAGTTGAAGGGACCCATGCTTTGGGATCATCTTCACTTGCTTCCCCAGGCAAATTAGATGGAAGCTGGTTGGGAAGTGAAACAGCAAGACTGAAATCAATACACATGTGTGATGATAATTTCACAGATGGCAACTTAACATGCTATACAGTAATGTTGCCCACTGTTTCCTTTAAAATTCCAAGCATGTGTGGGACATAATGTGCTTCCAGATGTTTCATACCAAAGCTGCTCCTTTGATTTTTTTACTATTACTTCTTTCATTTGTTTACTTAATTAACTGGAGGGTATTGCTCTAGCAGAAATTCTCCTTACATTGTTGTTTTGGGTTGCGATAACTTTTTGAGTTTAATGAACCATATCACTTCCACTATCTTTTTCTATGATTTATTTTTATTGGAAAGGCAGACCCATAAAGATAAAGAAATACAAAGAAAAAAAAATCTTCTATCCACTGATTCACTCCCTAAATGGCAGAAATGGCCAGAGTTGAGCCAATCTGAAGCCAGGACCCAGGAGGCTGATCCAGGTCTTCCATGAAGTTTTAGGGTCCCTATGCCTTGGTCCTTCCTCCCCTGCTGTCCAAGGCCACAAGAAGGGAAGTGGATGGAAAGTGGAGCAGCAGGGACATGAAGAAACACCTATATGGGATGCTGGCTTGTTCAAGGAGAGAATGTAGCCACTGAACCACCGTGTTGGGCCCTATCCGGTCCTTTTTCGTGGAGGCCTCCCAAAGGAAGTACAGTGGAAAAGTTAGTATTCTGCCATCTTCTGTCAAATATATTCTGAACTTAATGACTTGTTTATACCATAAAGTGGAACATTCAAGCAATCAGGAATCTTAAAATTATCACATTCCCAGTGGATCTTGAAAGGTATTTGGCCTCCCTGAATCTCAATTTCACTATTTGTAATAAAGGATGATACTAGGATGGTTATGTTTCTCTTTTGGAGGGGAGAGTCTCATAGTATGTCCATTTTCCAAGCTTATTTACTAAGAGCTACCATTCTATTCCCAAAACAGCTCTGCTATCCAAAATAAATTGCATGGACATTCTAATGAATCACAGTTGTTGTGATGATTAAATAGGATACTATTTAGTGCTTTATATAGAGGCTGGTACATCATTGGTTCAGTAGATTTTAGTATTTACCAGAATCTTTCCCCATCCAGACAATATATTTGAAGATAAATGTTTCCCTGGGAGGAGTATTTTAGAGTCTGTGTTATGAAGAAACAACTTATAACATTCTAATAGTAATGGTCTCTTCATATGAGTTCCTTTCAAAAATTCATGGAAAGTGGAGTTGAAAAATAAGTTTATTTTGGTACAAAACAGTCTTAAATTTACACATATGAGAGTCCTTCAAGTAATAGATGGGAAATGTGTATATTGGAAACTATATATAAATTTGTAAAATGCATCTAAATAAATGACCTTTCAATTTCAGTCTTCCATGAACTTTTTGAGCAACATTCAATCTGTATTTCCAATCTATAAAGGATGATGATTATGCAAATATTGCTTTTGGAAAGAAGTAAAAAAAAATGTGTTTTTATTTCACAGTCTGTGTTCATTGGAAGACTTTGAGTAACTTTTATGGAAGAATGAATGAAAGAGTGGGATTCACCTTATCCTAAATAACTATGCAATGTAAGCTGCCTAAGTAATAAGAAACTCTTTCAAAAATTTATCATGTCGAGCCTGGCGGGGTGGCCTAGCAGCTAAAGTCCTGGCCTTGAATGTGCCGGGATCCCAAACGGGCGCCAGTTCTAATCTCAGCAGCTCCACTTCCCATCCAATTCCCTGCTTGTGGCCTGGGAAGGCAGTTGAGGACGGCCCAAAGCCTTGGAACTCTGCACCCATGTGGGAGACCTGGAGGAAGTTCCTGATTCCTGGCTCCGGATAGGCACAGCACCCGCTGTTGCACTCACTGGGGAGTGAATCATCAGAAGGAAGTTTTTCCTCTCTGTCTCTCCTCCTCTCTGTATATCTGACTTTGCAAAAAAACATAAATATTTTTTAAATATGTATTATGTCTTCACTCTTGTAGATTATGCTGCTAGAAATATAGGGTTGAAGGCCACTTTCTCATATGCAGATTTCCTTTCCTTTGGTTATATTCCTAAGAGTGGAATTATGCTCGGTAATACGTCAGATCAATTTTCAGTTCTCTTACCACTCTCCATACTGACTTTCATAGTGGCTGCACTAGCCTACACTCCCACCAACATTGAGGGAAATCTTTTCCTGCTACATCCACACCAGCAGATTTTGTTAGTAGAGTTCTGAATGTAAGCCAATCTCACTGAAAGTAGGTGGAACCTCAATGTAGTTTTTATTTGTATTTCCCTAATAGCTAGGGGGACTGAACCTGTGTGTTAGCTATTTGAATTTGTTCTTTTGAAAAATGCCTGCTCATTTGCTTTGCACATTTCTTCACATGGTTGTTTATTTTGCTGTCATCGAGTTTCTGAAACTCTTTGTAAATCCTGGATGCCCATCAACAGAAGAATGGATGAAGAAACTGTAGTACATCTACTCAATGGAAGAGCATTCAGCAAGTAAACCGAATGAAATTCTACCATTTGCAACGACATGTTTCCAACTAGAGACCGTTATGCTCAGTGAAATAAGCCAATTTCCAAAGGGCAAATATCATGTATTCTCTCTGAGCTAAGACAACCTTCATACAAAATACAAGAACAACAGCTATATAGTTAAATATATACATATATATATACTATATGTATATATGTACACACATATATTCTTGTAGATGAACTTCATAAAGGTGATTAGAATACCAGGAAGAAGCACTGCAGTTCTCTACTCTTGAATAACATATACTATTCTGATAATAGTATGCTAGACTTTCTACCATTGTCTATACCTACAGTTTCATGATAAACTTAAATAGCAGAATGTTGGATTTGTGATCATTGCTGGACTATACTACTGTTACAATATGGGTAAAAATATTGGAGGTGGAAGGCAAAGTCTCCGTGTCTATTCAATTGCTTCATGCAAAATAACAAAAATACAAAGAAATAAGAATAATAAAAGAATAAAATTAACAATCTAGTTTGTGAATATAGAACTGAGAAATGGTTAAAGTGTCAGGAACTATTCAGGGACTGCATTTCAATTTATTGTCTTCATTTGTCTATGGACTTCCTGGGGAAAATGAAAATTACTTTATTTGAGAATGCTCTTGATTGTACTATTAATAAACACATTTCATATTCTTCTGAATATGTTAGCGTAAGGAAGAGACTGCCTTATGTGCTACATTTGCCTCTGGAAAATATGTTGCCCCTTCAATAAAAGATATTTTTAAAATGAGCAAATCCAGAAATAGAAAAAAACATTTGCTGTTCCTTGATTTTAAATTTCCAAAATATCTCATCTCATCTATTTTAAAGATATCAAAATAATTACATTACAAATAAGTAGATGTATATATGCTTATGAATATGTGATTAAATTAACAAATTATTTGCATATTAGTTCTGTTTCAGATCACTGCTTTTTGGCTCACTCAGGCTTGCCATTTCTGGGTAATTTTATCTCTGCATCTAAGTATCTAATTGGAATTAAAATATTAATAACTGAACAGAATATTGAAAGAGCTTCTAGTAATAATGTTATATTTTCCTTAAAATTTACTTAAAATGTCTTTAAAGAAAAAGTCTCACATACAATTCCATTAAATAAAATGTTGATATTGTTCCTAAAACTTAAATTTCCAACTATACTTTCTGATGATTATTTCTTTACAAAATGAATTTGTATAGAATCATTTTAGGGTATTGTCTGCAAATAATTACTGAGACACTGTAATGTATTTTTGTAACATATCTGTAATAGGCATATGAATTGCATTTTGCTAGGCACATAAAATGTTCTGTACACATTTTCAGGAAGTATTGTGACAATATTTGATATTGAAAACAGTAATGATGTTTGACTCAGTAAAAAGTACTCTAAGAGAGTAAGAATCTTAATAAATATGTAGAAAATAAGATTATGAGCTATTTATCAAATGACAATCTTTATTGTGAAGAAAAATCCCATTATAATTAAATTACCATCCATTCGCATAATGGAGTTTTTTTTAACCTTATCACAATTTACCAACTCAGGAGAGCAACTACATATGTATCTTAATGTGATGCAGAAAGCCAGCCTTTTGATGAGGATTTAGTAATATGAGAAAATCTAGCTGTGTTGAACAGTCTCAAACCTGACCCCTCAGGATTCTTGGCACTCCTGGTGTCCACATCTTTGTGTAATCCTCTCTGCTTAAGTACAGTCAACAACGATGGCATTCATCTGACCAATAAAACACAAGGCAGCAGATGGGACAGCACTTCGGAGATAATATTACACAGCAACATATATATATATATATATATATATATATATATATTGCTTGCCTGTGCTACATAATCACAGGCAATATATATATATATATATATATATATATATATATATATATATATATATATATATATATATATTGCTTGCCTGTGCTACATAATCACTCTGAAACTTCAAAATGGCTTGCAAAACCACTCATTTCCAACTTGCTTTATGTGTTGCTGATTGCAGGGCAGCTGTGTGTTTTGTGACTCTACTTAGTTTTCCTTCCCTATTAATTCAGTTTTATGCACCTTTTGATTCTGGGACCCTAACTGAAGGACTAGTGTCTGTAGAAGGCATTGCCCTTTGTATGCCAACAAGAAGAGGTTGAACAGTGGGCTGGAGCTGAAAGATACAATTGTATTTAGAGCTCCTGGTAGGCAGTGACATTTTATATCAATTTGTTATCTTTGTCAAATTGAAGGCTTTGTTTGCTGCATGGAAGATCATTATCATCTACTAGAAGTATCTCACAGTTCCTACTATATTCCTTCTTGCAGGTCATCTAACAATTCCTTTCAACATCACAGGGAGCAGTAGCAATTCTCACATTGAATCTTCTTCATGCTTCAAATCTGTGTCTTCCACTTTTGCTACCAGCCACAGGAATTTATTGGTTTTAAAGGTCTCCCCGATAGGGTCAGAAATGTACAGATAATCTCCATATATTAATGCAAACTTACTTGAAAATGTGTATATGCAAAATCATGTGATAGCATTAGTTTAAAAAAATAGTCAATAGAACCCCGGAGAAAAAGGCATCATTAAAATATTGTCCTTCATGTTTACATAACACTTTAAGAAAAACTAAATGCTTAAAGTAAACTGCCAATTAAAACAGGGAAGAAAAATTTACCTTGGAAATAAAGATTTTTGTCAAATAATATTTACTTGACTTACCTTTGTAGAATTTGAACAAATTATTTAACATATGGGAACAATAATAACTGCCTTACTTGGGTGTTTCAATGACTAATTGGAATAGTTTCTAATGTTCCTAGAGCAACTCCTAGCATATGGCTTTACAAATTGGAATCCTGTATGTTCACATTATAGTAAATTTTGTTTTGAATAAATTACTTACAGTGATATTGAAAGAAAAGAAGCTCTGCAAAATATGATTGATAGATGACAACATATTATGGATGATGGGATGATAGATATTTAGATAGAACTCCATATTTGTGAAATATATACTCAGCATATTTTATTACTTGATATTAACCTGTTTAAGTAATGAAATTTAAATTGTTTATATAAAGCGTAGGAGTCAATCTGTATCCATTAGTGCTATTCTTAGTACAGACAAGAAAGTTGGATGAAAAAAACGATATGTGCTGTTCCCAGGCTACGAGTTTTTCTTCACAATAACTTGCAGTATGTGCCAAAGTGGGCAATGAGACACAAGGTCTAAAACCAAACCCATCATTTTCAGAAAGGATTACAAATCACTCTCATTTCACTTCCAATATCATTGCTTTCGTTTTTTTCTAAATGAGTTTTTCTTGGAGTATGATCAACAATCAGCAAAGAAAAGGCACTAAAAATGCCAAACCCATGCTCTGATACATGTTTTACTACCTGGCAAACACAAAACCAGAAAAGCAAGCTGAGATGCCTGCTCCATCTTGTTTATGCTTGGTAATACTTTTACACAAGCAAAATGAAATATCGTCACTACATATAGAAATATGTAACAACAGATACATATGAGTCATTAGTGGTACTCAAAATCATATCCATAAATTCCCAAATGAGTAAATGGTGGTGCGGAAAATAGCAGGAATTCATTTAACATCCCACATCAGACTCCTGTCTTCAGATTTTTTATATTAATGGGCTAAATAAGAAGTTTGGAACTCTTAGCAAGGCAATGATTGGATAATTATTACTGTTATTAACAGTTTATTAGTCTATTATGGCATTCTTTCCTCAAATCAAGATATTCTGTCTAGGTTTGGCTCATAGTCAAATTCAAGGAGCTGCCCGCAGTTTATTCACTTTCTCCATACTCTGTGCCATGTATTGCCTGACCATATTCATGTTCCAGCCACATAGAATGCTGATAAGCACATTTTCCTCCATGTCTCTCCTCTCTCATTTGAACCTCAGGAAAGGTCAAGTTATACTTATTTATACCAAAAATATTATTTTAGAAGGCTTATGGAATTGGTTTCTGTAAAAATATATCTGTGATAATAAAAATGATGGAAGGGATTTTAAGTGTTAAATTCTGCAGCTATGAATTCAATAAAAAAAGGAAAACGATTTGTTCAAATTACAGCAAGTTTCTACACTAGTAGAGATCACAAGCTGTATGGGGATTCTAGGAAAACACCATATTCCTAAATTCACTGCCAAATCACTCTCACATTTGGCAGGCTACAAATCTATAGTTTGTATTAGCCAAAGCTTTGCCAGATTGATTCTGCAGTAGTGATTCCTTTGGATACATGCAGGCTAACTGATGGGATTAGCTACTCAGCCAATCGTTGTGGATAAATACCTAGAAATGCAATGTAAAACCATCCTGTGGTGAAAGAAGCGTCCCGTTTCATTTGCAAGGACTTCAAAGAGGCTTTGCCATAGTTAGATCAACGCCAACTTTCCTCATATATAAGACAGAAAATCATTCCATTTCTTCTTTAAAAGTACTCTGTGAATAATGTCTCCTTTTCTTAAGCCTCTTCTCTTTTCAAGGTTCAAATCAAGCTTTATATCTTCTAGGTTTCTCATTGTCTTCCCTGTGTGATATACTGACTTTGGAGAGAGAATTGGTGGTATTTCAGATATGTGAACTAAACATAACTTTGCCAGCATCACAGTAGCCATAGCAATGGCCTTCGACATAGGACGATCTGTACCAAGGTAAATATTTGCATTGAATGACCCCCCAAAAAAGAAAGAATCCAAGGAAACTACATTTTCACTTAAGATGGAAGAAATGTCATGAGAATGTATGTCTTAACAATAAGATTAAATCAGAGTCTACAAAATCATATTGGCTCCTAGCTTGTTCAAACTGGTGAGGTCACAAAGCAGGTAAGTTAATTAAATCCCTTTGAAAAAGATGCAGAACAATTAAGCTTGGGAAAATGCAGCAAGAATACACGGTGAACAAACTTTAGGCAAAAATAAAACCACTGAAATATTAATGGATTCTTGAAGATCTGATATTCTGCATTAGTAATTAACATATTGGGAGGTTCTTTACAAAAATGGTGTGTACACTCACTCACAAGCTCTTTTCCCAGACTCTTCCAACTGCTCCCAAGAATGACTACAAACCCATGAGAACTAGGTGTGTTAATGCTACAAGTGTGCAGCTGGTGACCTGTTGTCATTTGGAGACAGGCAAAAACTTGCCTCTTCTTCCCTAATTTTTTTCTCTCATCGCAAACACAAGCCATTTCTCACCAAAAAAGTGAGGAAACTTTAGCGCTGATAGATTTCAGGCAGTCTCACTGCTTTTAAAAGAGTGACAAAAATAACTGTCACCTGCCTATGATGGTAAAGCAAGATTCATCTAGTCCCCAGGACTTCAAGTATCATGGGGTGGGGGTAGAGGCAAGAAGTATCTCTTTAATGGGGCTGACAGATAACAAAACAGGAATCAGCATCAGAACAAGAAGTGGGAACACTGTGAAATTTCTCCTCGTGTGGTTCATGTACACAGTGTCTTTAACTGAGATTAGAGTTGAAGAAATGAGTACTTCCTCTGCTATCAGCAGAAGGCTGTCACTGAGTGCCATGGTTTGCATGTTGCTCAAAAATCATGTCTTGGAACGTTCATTGCTTCTTGGAGACAACTGGGTGGTATCTTTTCCTTGGCAGTGGTACTCCTATGAATGGATTACTGCGTTTCTTGCAGAAATGGAGAGCTGTTCTTCTTTTCCTCTCTCCCTCACAGATGCCGAGTTTGCATCAATTTGCTATGACTTAAAACAGCATGAGCCTCTCAACAGAAGCTTCACAGATTCCAGCATAATGTGCCTGGGCTACCCAGTTTCTAGAGCTGTTAACCAAAATAAGCCTCTTTGTTAATAATTTATGCAGTTATCTTGTATTTCATTATAGCAAATGAAAATAAACTAAGACACCAAGTAACTAGAAACAACAATCTACTATTGAGGAAATAATAAAATGCAGACTAATGTACCAGGCCTTCTAAAATATGAGGTTGGAACAGGAATGCTGATAAAAGACTTCCAGTACTTCATGCCCTTCATTTTGCTTGTCAGTGACAAACATGTGTCAATTTCTTAGTGCTATGTGTATACTGGATGTAATATATAAGGAACAAAGCCTAAATCCACCTTAATTACTAATCAAATTGGGTAAATACCACATGCTACAAGTCCAGAAAACAATTGCATGGGCATGTTTGCACATAAATAGTATTATCTCATTAAAGTAAAACAAGTTAAAATCACATTTAGAAATCACTGTCTATATAGGACAAGTTATGATGTGTCTGACTGTGGCCAGCTGGAGCCTGTGCAACAGCATAATGGTCATGAAGAGCATGCAGCCATCTGAACTCCACCTGCCAACCGCACTGGACCAGCACAGGTGTCTAGGCAGACCTGAAATTTACTGAGGACCGTCCTTTTTGGTAACCTTTAAGTTATTTATCTGTGCTTTGTGCAAGTTAATCAAGTGTTGTTGACAGTAATATCTGGTCAGAGAGCACCAGTCACGATTAGGTCCGACAAAGCCAAGTGCCATGCTGTGTGCTCATACCAGGGAGTTGGCTATCGACTGTATGCTGCACTTTCATGCTTTCAAATGTGTGTTTCTAGTGGAATTAAATATTTGCCCAACCCCCCCCCAAAAAAAAGAAATCACTGTCTAGTTACTAGAACAGCTTCAAATAAAAACCCTGGGAATGCCAAAGTATGGGAAGAATCCAAAGTAAAGAGAAGGTTCACAGATGCTTGTGAGGATGCAAGATGGTATAGTACCTTTGAAACATACTTTGAAATGTTTAAATAAATTTGGAAATACTTTTAACATGTAACTCAGAGTTCCATTCTCCAGTAAAGAAAATGAAAACTTCTGTTCACACATAAATCTCTACATACAGATCCTAACAATGAAGGTATATCCTATTTTAACTTTACTCCAAGATGGTAAAGAAGCTATGTACACTCAGTAGAAACCTAGCATTAAATTTGTCATTTTCACCTTTCTCTAAGCTATTATAAGCAATATAACCCAGCCTCATGATACCTAGAATAGCAAGCATAGCTTCCAGTAAGTCCCACTTTCAAAGAACCAATACACTTCAGTGAGTTGTGGTAATAAACTCAGTAAGGACAAGAGTGAGAAGGAAAGAGAAAGATCATCTATCTGTTGGTTCACTCCACAAATGACCACATCAGCCACCACTGCTTCAGGCTAAAGCCAGATGCCTAGAGTTTCATCTAGGGCTCCCAAAAGGATAACAGGGGCCCAAATAGCTGGACTATTAGCCCCTGCTTTCCCAATGCATTCATAGAGAAGTGGTACACATATACAGATAATAGTGTCATGTGCAACAACTTAACACACTGCAATATAATGCCATTTCCCTAAAGATTTTCTTTTTACTTATGAAATTTTCACCATTTTAGAATATTTGTTTTATTTCTTTGAAAGGCAAGGCTGCAGAAAGAATGGCAGGGGCACATACAGAGAGATCTTTACGGCTGGTGCAGTCTACAACAATGGTGTCAGGCTGAAGCCAGGAGGCAGGAACTTCTTCCAGTCTCGCACAAGAGTGCAAGGGTCCAAGTACCTTAGCCATACATTTTTTATGTGCCCTCATATTGAAAGAATCATAACATACCTGGAGAGGAGGGACCAAGATGAATGCTTACGAAAGAGCACTGAAGGGAGTAGGACTATGGTGTTAAAATAGTGGCTAATTGCCAGAGAATATGGCAGTATTTCAATATTTCATCAGTGATTCTCAATGGAGGTAGGTCCTTGGCCCTGTTCTTCAGCGGCTATCCAGAATGGCAGAATATTTGATATCACTGCTCGTTGGCCAGTGAAAGCTGTTTAAGTCAATATGATCATCAGTAATATTTTAATGCATTTTAAGAGGTTCCCTTAATATTAGGGCTTCTTTACCCCCACCCTGCCACGTACACATACTACAGATCTGCGTAAATAATAAATTCACAGGGTTTTTGTAGTCCTAAAATAGAACTCCCCTGGGAGTCAGTAATTGGATGACTCCTTTACCAAGAATGTGGACGGCCAGAGAATCTGCATATTCCCCTTGACTATATGCTTTGTCACCTCAATACACTGGAAATGTTAAGACTTGGAAAAAGAGGAGAGAAATATCTGTATCAGACACTGTGATGTCTAAACTGCTCACCTCCAGTTTAAGCCTGTGATGAGGGAAGAGGATGAGGAATACAAGCAAAATAAAGATTCACAAGAAAAACCCACAGACTGGATTGAAGCTCAATAACAACACCGTGCCACAGAGTTAATAAAACTGTCCAAGACTTCGTTAAAGGACAGGAAAAGAAGATTCCATAACAATAATGGAAGGCAATGACTGGATAAGGACTTTATCTAAAAAAAAGTCATGTTTGTATTCCACTGAGTCCAAACTCCTCAATAACCTGATTGTGATTCACCCATACCAGTTTATGTATACCTTTTAGTTGGCTCCTTCTCTTAATGTTTGAGTACACAGTTGGCCTGCTAATATCTGATTGGAGCAAAAGATGTACAAATGAGAGATGACCATTTTCCTTTTCTTTCAGTCGTTAAGTTTGCAAGATTTATGAAGCAGCATCTTTGATTTTCTTCTTTTCTCTCATTTTATTAGCTAGTAAAGACAAAATAAAACGCATAAAAAACATTCAAATAACTGCCTAATAGACCCTGATGCTCATTAAGAATTACAACACTACTCAAATTTGAACTGTGGTGTGACTGGAAGTACCACTATGCAATAGCTCAAAATAGTGTAATAATCAATTCTTAACTGTTTACATCAACTCAGAATTTTAAGTATGGTAGACACATTAGGTATTTAAGTGTAAAATGTGATGAAGTGTGAACTAGGCAAAGACCGGGCTATGAAACTTGAATGTTATAATTTTTTATTGATAACCTATCTGGGGTGATTTTAGGGAGGATAAAAAGGTCCTGCCGGAAATCTCCACCATGTTAGCTGACTATTGAAAAGCCACCTGAATTACTTTATAGTGTAACATACAAATTATCTTAATATAACATCCCCATCCTTCATTAAATTGGCATATAATTACAAATCTTTATATTGCAAATATTTCATTCTTATATAACTGCCTATAATTATGGAGTACAGTATTGTTGCCAACGATACCCTAAACTGATAAGAGATAGTGTTGTAGAACCCATGAACAGGATCTGTGCACCCAGAGTGCAGAAATTAGATCACTGACATGGAGGTGATAGAAGAAAGCAGGGTTTTATTGCAAAGTGGAGACCAGGAAGCCAGGCAGCTGTTTCTGAATCATTGGACACCCGGAGAAATCAAGAGTGAGTATTCTTACAGACAGAACATTGGAGCTGAGAACTGGAAATCTGCAAGTTTCCTGATTGGTCAGCACTGCTGTGATCTTTATGAAGTTTGCGATTCTAGTGGGCTCTAACTCAGGGACAGGGGCAGGGAGGATATTTAAAAGAAATTTTAGGCTTTCCTTTCAGACAATATTGGCCATTAAATTTCTCCTTTATTGGAGAAGCAAGTGAATCATTCCCTTAAGACAGTGGATTCCTTTTGATAGAAAGCAGGCCAGGACACTTTGTGCTAAGGTACTCAGACAAGGACACCTGAGGCTGGGGGGAAAGGCAAGGGGCTGGACCACACTTTTACATTATAAGAATTCAGCTTCAGTACGTGTTTTATTCCTAACCTCCAACATTTGTTATTTCTTCATGTTGAGAATATTAAAAATCCTATCTACCATTTTAAATTAGTGACTTAATTATTGTTAAGTATAATTATTTAAACAGCAAGTTTTCAGAGTTTTAACAAATAAACCTCATTACGGGTCTGGTTATACTTACAGTTCCTCTACTCAGAAGATTGAATATATGCATTTGAATATATACAATGTTGATTACAGCTGCAAGTTATGGACCAGATTCCATATTATTTATTCAATAACTTTGGGTAGGACAGACGTGAAAAAACTCATATTTATCTCATTCTATATGTTGCTCTTACAATTTGGAATTGATATTGTGGCACTGTTAGTTAGACCTATGGATCCTTCTTCAAATCTTGGTCTATTTGTAATGGTTTTGACCAAAGAATTAATTGTATCTGGATCATTTAAATGGATCAAAATCTGAAATTTATAAATATAATAACCAAAATTATAAGACACCAAGATGAAAAAATATATATGAAGACCTGCAACAATAGAGTAAGAAAGGTAAAGCATAACTAAGCCAAAAGGAAGACACATAATTAGAACTTTATCAAAATTAAATGCTTTCCTACTTTAAATACCATCAGGGAATGAAAAAAGAAATCCACATGATGGGAAAAATTATTCGTCATAATTTACTTAAAGAAAAATATTTCAACTCTTTTTCATGTGGCTATCATAAGTTAGATACCAAATTCTAACAAGAAGAAGACAAAAAATGTCAATTTGACTTATTAGCACAGCATAAAATTATGAACAAAGTAATACTGAAAGGAATAAAGCATGCTGTATAAGAATAATACAACAATACTATGCTACAGTTATTGAAGGAATGCAAAATTGTTCTGTCATTAGAGGAGCAAACATAATGCAAGTTAGCATATTAATAATCAACAGATAAAAGAAGCAATCATTTTTACAGACAAAAAATGCAACTGATAAAATTCAGCATCGGTTTATGATTTTAATAATGAAACATTCAGCAAATCAAAAACAAAAAAACATTCTCTTAGTCTGACAAAGAGACATACATGAAGACAACCAGAGCAAGAATACATTTACTTATCGCTGAAAAATTGAACTTATTTTCTATGAGCAATGGAGTTAGATAAGGCCATACTCAATAATACAGTAGATATACTAACTGATGTAGAAAGCTATCAAAAGGAAATAAGAAACATGTAGTGTAATAAGAGATGAGGAGTGTCTAATGAAGAATGATGATATTGGCTTATTTCCTGTTTAGTGAATCCTAATGAATCTACAAATAAATTATTAAAATTGATAAAACCATTGCAAAATTGTACAAAATAATGTTCAAAAATTAGTTGTAGTCTTCCCTTCACTCCCATTCTGTTCTTTTCCTCTGTGCAAATAATAGGATGCTACACAAACCAAGGCCACACCATTACTGCAAGTCCAACCACAGGGCCACCTGGAGAGAGCACAATCCCAGAGTGCTAGTGACCTGGGAGGGAAATAGTGGGCTCCCCCCTCTTGGATTAATACTCCCATGGGAGGGCAAAACAACAACTAGGTCAGGGGCTGGGGTGGCTAGACAGAAAGGCACTCAGCAACATCTGAGAGCGCTAGACAGTGGAGCTGGTTGGATGGAACTTAGCTCCAATACCCCTCAACATTTACGAGAGCCCAATGGGGTATGGGGAAGACTGAACCAGGCAGCAACACATGCTGGCAAAGCAGGACAGGGGCGGACCAGGAGGGGCTTATGGGATTGCTCCCACTAGACTACAGCTCTCAATGGTTGATGTGAAGGCTGAGTAAGAGACGAGTGGAACCGAGAAGGATTACAACGCCCATTGATTCCAGTGGAAGTCGAGGCTCAAGACGGAACCAACCCAGCAATTGCAACCATCAGCTCGAGGACCAGAGAAGGTCTCCCCAAGAAGCCGTTAAACTTATCCGGACTATAAAATGCTGGACTCTATGCTTGGTATATGCTTGCAACGAAAAATCTGAACTGAACTTGAACTGTGGTTACGCAACAAGGTGGAGGAATCCACCATGGGGGGAGGGTTTGTGGAGGGGTAGGGGGAATCCCAGTACCTATAAAACGGTGTCACATAATACAATGTAATTTTAAAAATAAATAAATAAACCAAGGCCACATATCAAAGTTAATGAATCATTTCACAAACCAAATGGAGAATGAAAACAGTAAGACATAATATGCACTGTTCTATTTAAATAAAGTATAAAATCTGCCAAAGCTAAACTATATATTTCTGAAAGGCAAATACAGAAGGTTGTCCTAAGAACAAAAATTCACAAATAAATGTTTTTCGTATTTATTCATTTTTTTCTAAATGTGTTATGCACCACAAAAACAGAAAATCCACTTCCAAAGAATGCATGCCTGAAACAACATAGCAGGATAAAAAAATCCTTTTTATATTCGGCTCTGTATATTTGTATTGCTCGAATGTATTACAAAGAGAATATTCATTTTTCTCTATCACATACATAGTTTATTTTTAAATATCATTATGGGTTTTAAAAATAGCTTCAAAAATACCCCAAAAGTATTTTACACAGAAAGGAGTCTTTCAGATTAACATAGGTTGCATAGCAAATAGAGGCTGAACGAATAAGCAATACTGAAACCTTTGGGGACCTTCAGGTGCTTTAAGGTAACTGATTCAAACAATGCATATATAGGGATAAATCTGGGTCTCTGGAATGGAATCCAACCTTTAGATGTGGTTTGAGTGCACGTTGAATTGCACAGCAGTGTTCTTTTTACTTTGACCCTATCTGAGCTGGTAATAAATTCCACAATTATTAGCAATTCTAACTACAGAGTGCCAAAGAATTGATGAGGCTAGAGGAAAGGTCTGCCCTTTAACCAGAAGCTATACATTCAGGTCACCTTCAAGGCAATTCTCAGGGGCAAACCACTGCCCAAGCATTTATATGTGGTTAATGAGTAGTGAAAAGACCTTTGGAATGCTCAGAGATCCTTTTTAATGAAATGTGCAGATTAACATTGAATGACATTCGTTGTTATCTTTTTTCTATCACCTCATGCATGAAAACCAAAGGTCTCTGTGATAACAGGCTCTAAATTGTTTAATCCATGAATTTATAAATCTGTATTACTTCCCCAGAGAGAATTTATCACAATTTTTTGAGCTCTTGAAACATCTATACACATATGTTCTCATAGATGAACTTTATAGAGGAAAGGGACAATACATTGCAGCATGCATTTCTACTCTTGAATAAAAAGAGGAATATGAATGAAACTGTTAAATACCCCTTGACATTTGGATACTAGATTTTGTACAATTACCTATACCTCCAATGCCATGATACACTTAAATAGCAGACTATTATACTTTTGGCTGCTCCTGAAAGACCATGCTGTTTTAATAATATGGGGGAAAATAATCTGAGTGTACATGGGGAGAGAGCAAGTGGAGGAAGGGGGAGAATCTCTATATCTACAAAATTGTATCATGAAAAATAATGCTAATAAAAAATTCCAAAAAGTGTTAACACCATACATTGTTTACATAAGCTCATAATTCATAGCAGAAGAATGGTGGAAAAATTTAAGTTCAGAGGATAAAGGATGAAAGAAAGTGGCAAATGATTAATTTTTCAGTTGAACTTTAAAGGCCGATATAGCCAAGTGCATGGTGGATATGCATTCAATGTAGGTTACTATCATCAACTTTTAAACCTACATCATTACATGTAAGATAAAAAACTAAGTTAAAAATAGGATTAAAATATTTCTTAAGTCTGAATCCATATGTGATTCTACTTAATACATTGGTTAGTGGTTTCTGTTTGCTTTCCATGTGCCCTTCCAAATCCTTGCAAATTCACCTATTTTAAGGTCAAGGGTTTGATACGTAAAGCTCCATGGCACTCAGACTTCCTGGACATCTCCATCCTCTGTGTTCCTGTTTTGCTTTTTGGAGCACTTCATAGAGTCTCAGTCTGCTTTTTTTGTCACTGACACTGGGCTTTACCTGCCAACCTCCAGGTGGAAGTCCTTGAGACATACTTTCTCTCAGCTACTTATGCCATAAAGTTAGTATGCAAACCCTTACCATGCACGGAGTCCAATATCAAAAGGACATAACACGTCCAGGCATCTCCCCAACTTTTGGTCCCAAGCCCCAGAAGACTGCAATTCCTTAGGGCAGCCATTGTCTTCTAAAATGGAGATTCCCAAACGACAGCCCTTTTATTGTACAACCCTTTGCCTATTTGTATATAGTCTCTCCACAAATAGATTTTCTTTATTTTAAAAGATGGAAAGGAAGGGGCAAGAGAATTGAAGAAAGAGCATGGGGTGAATAGGATAAGGAAGAGAGGCAAAGAAGCATATTCAATAGAGACCAGATTTGTCCTGCAAAATCTGTAATGTTTGCTACGTGGCCCTTACAGGAAGAAAGTGTACTGATTCCTGTTTAAATCACGAATTTCATCTTTCCAAGCCCTGGCCTAAAATCCTTCTGTAAAGGATAAAATTGACTGTTCACATTTTATCCTGTTTACCATTTGACAATTATCAAATTGGACCCTCTATTAACACAACCTGAACTACCTAGACTTATGAATAGAGATTGGACATTCATACTGCTGTCTGCTTTTTTGACACCCTTGTGACTCCATGAAATTCTATCTCACTTGGCAAATCCCTTCTTGGAGATTTAGCTAATTTCACCTCCTCTCTGATCCCCTTCTTGACTCTCCCAAGCACAATTCTTAATGTCGTCTTCTGTACACTCACGCATATGGTTGTGATGTCTATAAAACAGTGTGAGCCACTGCCCTCAGCTGGAAATGGAAAGGTTTTTAATTTCCATCTAATTATTTATATCATGTGGACAATCTAAAATGAAATCAAATGTTTGGATTTACTCCTATTTACTGATTAATTACTTTTGGAAAAAAAATGACCAACAGTCAAAAAATTAAAACAACTGTCAGAAAATGGACAGTGATGTAACAGAGGTTCAGAAAACGTCTTGAGAAATCATTGAAATAAAGACTACACAGTCCAAGTTCCCTAAAGTGTTTCTTGGGAGAGAATAAGCTTTATACCTATCTGAAGCACTCCATTTCAATAAAATTGGCAATATGCTAAGAGCTCTTCTAACTGAAATCCCTACATAATTTAAGGGGTAAACTGGCAAACAGGTAAAGATTAAGTAAATATCTGGTTAATGAAGTAAAATAAAAAAATTGAGATCAGTATCTAAAGTGCATTATATTGACATGATCATTCAGTTATGAAATCAATTAAATATCAAATTGCTTATAGTGCACACAGAACACTGAATTTCACAGAAGTGTTCAATAAGGTGAGGCATTAATTTAGAAAAAGGCTGAAAATCTATATAAACCATGAACTTTCTGTACATTCACTCAAAATGAAAGACAAAACACGGATTGTGTATATATGGACGCATGTATTGAAGCATAAAAATGTGAAAGGTATGCCTGATTAGTGAAATATTTCTTCTCTTAGTAAGTGAGGGAGTAGCAGATAGAAAAACAGAGCTAGTTGGTCCTGACGTGGTGGCGTAGAAGCTTAACTCCTTGCCCTGAATGTACCAGGATTCCATATGAGCGCCGGTTCTAATCCCAGCATCTCCATTTCCCATCCAGCTCCCTACTTGTGGCTTTGGGAAAGCAGTCGAGGAGGGCCCAAAGCCTTGGGACCCTGCATCCGCGTGGGAGACCTGGAAGGAAGTTCCTGGCTCCTGGCTTCAGATCAGTGCAGCACTGGTCATTGTAGCCACTTGGGGAGTGAATCATCGGATAGAAGATCTTCCTCTCTGTCTCTCCTCCTGTATGTATATCTGACTTTCCAATAAAAATAGATACATTTTAAAAAAAGAAAGAAAGAAAGAAAGGAAGGAAGGAAAGAAAGAAAGAAAGAAAGAAAGAAAGAAAGAAAGAAAGAAAGAAAGAAAGAAAGAAAGAAAGAAAGAAAGAAAAGAAAATCAGAGCTGGGGGGTTGGCTAAAATCCAAGGCAGTCAAAGGGTGTTTTCCTGCCACATTTATATATGTGAATTGTTTCATGTTTTAGAATAAGCACATTTCTTCTTTCATCAGTTTGAATTTAAAGCAACAATATTTTTCAATTTAAAATTAAATCTGCAAAGTATCCATCAAATCACAATTCCATGCGTTTGAAAAAGAAGGAGGAAATATTATGACATATCACAACTAGTGATTTCAACTCAGAATGAATTTCCAGAATCCACATGTCTTTTACCTTTGAGACTTAATAAATCTGAATGGTTAACTTCAGTGTAGATAAACTGTGTTATACAAGCATTTACTCCTCCTTGATTCATTAATTGCAATATTCATTCATCTGTAACAGATTTAGTAAGTTCCTTTGATGGTCAGATCCTAGGATATGTATAGATGATACAAAAGAACTACAATTCACGCCCTTTCTTGAACTTGCAATGCTCAGAGCCTTGTCAGTGTTGATGGTGAGGCATGCTCTGTAATGTATGCACTAGATATAGATACTATATATACATGTGTTTACAATTGGAAGAGATAAGCATACCACAGCTTCAACTCCCTTTCTGTAACTAGAACTAGCAAGGAGGAAAGTTTCTTTCTACCATTGGTTTATCGTCTCTGCTTT
Organism: Ochotona curzoniae; assembly: GCF_017591425.1. Taxonomy (NCBI): domain Eukaryota; kingdom Metazoa; phylum Chordata; class Mammalia; order Lagomorpha; family Ochotonidae; genus Ochotona; species Ochotona curzoniae. The sequence goes on from NW_024467087.1 coordinate 5,586,971, forward strand.
CTAAGCTTCTGCATAGAAATTTTCTTTAAAGTTCCAGAAAATAAAAATTTGACATTTTCTAGGTAGAGCACATAACACATTATGTAGGCTTCTGTTTAACCATTTAAAATATAAAAATCATTCTCAGCTCTGAGCCATGTGAAATTGTGGCCAGATGTGACCCATAATTTGCCAAATCTCATTCTATGTGAAACATCTGGGGAAAGGGAAGGGCAGCAAAGTTGTTCTTCCTGTCATCTATAGGCAGGCAGCTAGCTAAGCTCTTGTAAGACAAACGGGAACAAAACAGACATGGTTCTTGCCTTTCACAGAGTTTATAAATTAGGCACACACCTGGTGCATAAAGAAAATCATTATATCTAGCAGCAACTGTAACCCCATGAGGATCTATGTTTATCTTATTTTCTCTGAATGTCATAAACCCAGCAACTCTTTGAAAATATTTCTTATACTTATTCCATTATACTAAAATGAACTGTTTTCATTCTTGTGTCTGCTAGGCAAAAAAAAAAAAAAAAAAAAAAAAAACAACTTGATCCATGACACATATTTATCTTGGCATTCTTAGAGCCTAGCTCTTTCTGCTCCATGTTCATATTTTGTGCTTAATAATTGCTTGTCAGATGATGGGGATCAAAGTGAGTTTTATCAGGTTGTTTGTGTCCCTTTTTTTGGTGGCCCAATTTCCTTTTACATTTAAAATATAACTTAGCTGTGTTGTAAGAAAGACTGAGTTCAAAGCCTCCAGGGCTGAAAATGGAAGAGAGTGTATTTTCACTGCACTTGACATCATTATAAGACCTAAAAAATCTTAGTGGCATCCTATATTTTCAGCTGGGATTTGCAGAGAACTGTTGTTTTTATTGCCCCCAAGAAAAATTCTACCTAGCCATATTTTCCTTGTAGGTTTCACCGGGAGGCTGTTTGTGTACTCACCCCTCTGGTGAGATTGAGCATGTCTGACATTTTTTTTTTTTTCATTGTGATTTCCTAAAGTGAGGGGCCAGCGTTTCCTCTTATTGAGTATTCTGTCTTTGCTTTCTCTGTGTAAAATGGCACACACATGCAGTGACTACACAAAAACTAATGGAGGTAGCTGAGCCTGACACTTGTCTTCTGGTTGAGATGTTAAACTCAATGTGTGTACCTGTCAGAAGCAAAGGTGCAAACATCCTAAAAACATGCTATTTTAATGATATAAAAAAAATACATGTTCATTGTAGAAATGATGAAAAACAAAGTGAAAACTGGGAGGGAACACACTGCTTTTAGCCTGCCCATATGATCTATTAACCTTCTGGCTCATGTTTATGCTTACTGCACTTCAGTTTCTTCACCTACAAAATGGAGTTGATACTAGTACCTACTTAGTGGTGCTGTTTATTCAAAGATTTTATTTATTTAAAGACTACTTTGTGATCTTTAAATAATGAATGTACATATACTATTCTGTCTAAAGAAGACGTAGACACAGCGCAGGTACTGTACAACCCATCAGTCAAGTAGTGTCCATATGAATGAATATTACCTTTAACACCACAACTATTTATTTTAACACAGTGCTGTATAAAACATTCAATTATTGCACATTTCATAAATTTCTCACTCTAACAATTCCTTAAATATTAACACTGTTTGAAATTTTAAGTGATTCAACCCCATTGTCAGTGTAGCCTAGAAACATTTATTTATTAAATATTTACAGTGAATTTCTGTGTTTCCAATTATATCTAAATGATTATAATAACTTCTAAAGAAAGAGGACTTTGATATTGTCCCCCCAAAAAAATTAACTATAATTTAAATAGAAAAATCTGGAGACTTGGTAAAATGATATTTCTATGTGTGTTTCTAAGGGTGCTTTTTGAAAAGACTGTCATGGGAGTTAGTGGACTGAGTGGAATAGCTCCACCATTGGTGTTCATGGCCACAATTCAATCATCTGCCAGTTTGCATATAGCAAAAAAAAAAAAAGACAGAGAGAGAGAGACAAAGTTTCTAATGCTGACGTCTGTGCATCCTGCCTATGGACATCAGATCTTTATGCTCTCTGGATTTGGGACACAGGATCATTAGAGCATCACTGCATGTCAACTTGTGTATATGTGTGTGAGTGTGTATGCAAACAATGTACTGTATACCCAAAATGCACACATACAATTTACATTTTTCTATTAAATCTTTCAAAAAGCACATGCTTCATTGTTTCATAAACAAAATAAATATTTTGAACTTAGTGAAATCTGTTATCTTTTTTTTTCCACTCTGATTTCTCAGGTCTTAGAATCAGAATTGTAACTTAAATTTCCCTATTTTTGGATGCTTTTGAACTTGATTTCAACCACACTTTGAACATCCCTGGCCTTCTGGTTGCTGATTGGCCGTGTATGACTTCTTAGGTACCTTGGAACAAATGTCTATCCTACAGCTCCTAACTGTGGGCGACATGTTCCTAACTAGGAAACCTATTAGCATCTAACTATTCATTTCAAGGATTAAATTTATGACAAAACTGCTACAATTATTTTTCTGTTAACTCTGCAAAAACAAGACGCAATTCATCTCTTTAGGATACATCTTTATTATAGTTTAATTGTATATCTTAGCAGCAAAGCACATGCCATCTGGTGGTTGAAAGAAATATTAACATAATAGATTTCAAAAATCCTATGTGGAAAAACAAACATTCCAAAACATCATTTTAGATATATTTTTAAGTCAGTAGCAAACATATATTTGAAGCAAGATACACCACATCAGAATATTTAACATGTCCAAAACTAGATATCTAATAAGTACTGTATCCAATACATACATTTAATGGCAATTCTACAATTGAAGTTATTTGTTTCTGAAATACTAAGCAGCAGGTAGTTGAACTGAAATTTATATGCAGAACTGATTGTTCTGGTACACATTGAGAAAAAGAGAAAAACTAGAAAAAAAATGTTTGTTTTGTCTTTAATTAATTCTGATTGTGAATGTTCAAAACAGTGTTTTGGTAAAATTTTTATTTTTCAAAAAATTCATCAAAATGAAAGCAAACAAAATAAAATTACCCTAATGATTTTAATTGTGCTCTTCAGCAGTATTTTAGTATAATAAGTCTCTAGGACATTTTTGTCTTGTAAATCCTAAATTCTATACCCACTGAAGAGCATCTCTCTCCCTTCTCTTTAAGCCCTTGCTAATCACTCAGTGATACTAATGAGTTTGATTGCTCTTGATATCTCATATAAGCAAAATCATGCAGCATTTGTATTCCTGTGAGTGATTAATTTCAATTATTACAATGTCGTCTAGGTTTCCTTTTATTTGGGCATGTGGCAAGATCTTCCTCTTTTGCTGGATGGGATAATCTTTCATTATATGTATTCATAATGTTCTTTTTACCCAACTATCAATAGCCATTTGGTTGTTTGCACCTCTTCACTTGTGAATATTGCTGCAATGAGCATGCGACACACAAATTCCTTCTTAATTATTTTGATTCCGATTCCTCTAGAAAATGAATTCTAAAAGTGGTATCTTTTAGCAAAATTCTAGAAGTGGCATTGCTAGATCAAATAATGCTACTTGTTTATTCATGTATTTTTCAGGAAACTTCACAGTATTCTGCACAACCGTTCTAGTTTTACCACAACCTTGCTAGCAGTTATTTTCACTAGTTCTGTCAGTTTGTTTCTTTGTTTGTGTTTTGTTTGTTTGTTTGTTTGTTTTTTGATACTATGACTTGCTTTTATTTCATTATCATCCATGCTACAGCCTCCAGTCCTGGCAGGTGAAGGGAAAGTGTGCCTGGAGCCAGGGGCGGGGCTGCCCTCCTCCGCACTCTGCAGTGCATGCCCACTTCCATGTCCGAGCCTGCACTCACTGGCCCAGCCCCGCAGTGCAGCTCTGAGGTTCTCTCTGTTCCACTTGTCTGATTCCAAATTCGACCCAAGTCATCATGGATACCCCAAGTGAAAGCGCTGTCTACAACATCTTCCACATTGAAAAGCAGAGGCAATTATGGGAGAGGGTGATACATTGCACTGCTGGGTGCCAATGGGTCTCCTGGAGGCCTGTCCCCACATAGAAATACAAAGGGTCCCCACTGCCCTCTAAGAATCCAAGCTGGGAGTACACATCTGTAGCTGCTGGGACCCAGCACAGGGCTGTGGGCAGGCACTCACTTGCAGGGCTGGTTCAGAGTGGATGCAGTTCCCCAGCTCCAGGAGGCCTCCCTGCTGGAAGTGTCAGGAGTGTAGAGGTGACAGAGCACAAAGGGCTTGAGGGAAAGGGAGACATAAACCCCTACATGGAGTAGGGGAGCAAGGTGTGGGCAAACCCTGGAGGCCACACTGAAGGTCAGCTTCAGAGGTGGGGAGAAAGGTTACAATCTATGCTTTGGCCATTGGTGGGGGAGGGAGGCAGGGGACAGCATGATGACTGGTTTGGGTACCATTTAAGACTCAAGAAATAATCCAGGGTGAGAGGCACCTCCACACCCCTGCGGTAGTCCCAAGGCCGCACCTGAAACTGTCACCTCTCCTCTAGAGTGCCAGGTCAAGCTGCAGGGTTGGCAGGAGGGTAGGTGGCAGTAGAGGGGAAGGGAGTCAGGGGCCCAGGCCTAGTCAGCATCAGCAAAGTGACTGTGTGACGTGTCTTTTCACAGTTGAATTAGCTGTGTCCCACCAGTGAGGCTGGGAATTGATTTAAATACGTTTTCTTGATCCCGGAAGTTCAACTACGTGGACCGTAGTTATACTTGACAGGATATTATAGCACAACTTATATATTTCAAGTGGACAAAAAAATTACTATTATGTACTGTGTCCTTAGATAAATTGCTTTTGAATGGGAACTTCCTTTCCAGTACTTGGAGGTCAGCTAGATAAGCCTAGAAAATGGAGTGCTGTGGAGCAGGTGTCCTGCCTGGCAGCCGGCTTCCTGAGGCCTGGTTGCTGTAGCACTGTCCTTGGGGTGGCTGAGGAAGCTTTAGGTTCTCTTGCCATCAAGAGGTGCCACAGCTGCTGCAGCACTAATCTCATGTAAATTCTGCCATTCGGCCAGCACTGAAATGGCCCTGAGGTCCACCACTCTGTTCATATCAATTTTTGTTACACAAAGGGTGGGATGGGGGGTTCTGGATATTTGGGTTCATGCTCTATTTTAAGGCTGTATATTCGGTTTTCATAAATTGTTCGTGGAGGCCCAATTATCATCCCCGGCCATCTTGTTAATGCCATGTCTTCTGTGATTTTTTCTAGACCCCAGCTAACGGTACCATCTCTTACTCCTTTCTAGCCTTCTTAGACTTCTTCCAACAGTCAGAAATTACGAGCGACTTTTGCTCCCAAGCCGTGGTGGTGGCGGCCATCTTGCGTCGCCAGAGCTCCAAGGCTGGCCTGTGCTTCTGTTGATTCGTTTTAATAGAGACCATAGCAATGGTTTTGAGATGATATTTTGCCACTTTAAAATTTGTATTTCTGTAAAGTTACATGATATTGAACATCATTTCCTATGCTTGTTCACCAAATCTGTCAGGTTATCGGACTATTTTCTAACCAAGTTCCTTCCCCTTGTTAAAGTGTTAGAATGCGCCCTATGCTTTACTTACTAACTCCTTTTCAGATACATCATTATTTTCCTCCATTTTTGAGATTTTTTTTTCTTTCCTTATACTCTTTCCTTTATTATAAAGTAGTGTTAACGTCCAATGTAGGCATATCCATGCATATTTGCTTTTGGTGTCCTTTAAAAATGTGATGGAGCTTTTCCCTTGTGTTCTGCTCTAGAGGTGCTAGGTGTCTTGTCTTACATTTAGTTATTCAATCCATTTTGAACTATTTCCATATGTAGTGTAAAGTGGAGTCTAGCTTAATTCCTTTGCATGTGGTGATCCATTTTTTCCAACATCATTATTTGAAGCAACGGTCCTTTCTCCTTATGTAGTTTTAGTATCCCAGTTGAAGGCCATGGGAGCTTATTTCTGCAGTCTCTATTCTGTTTCATAGATATAGATCTGTCTTTACATCGGTGGCAAGAGTTTTGATTTCTGTAACTTTGTAAAATGTTCAGAAATCAATGTGCCTTAACTCATACAACCACTTAGTGAGATGGGAACTCTTATTTATTAGGATTATGGAGGAAGGAGTTGAGGTTTAGGGAGATTAGATCACGGGAGGGCTATTCTGGAAACACAGTCATCATCAATACCAGGTTGCATTCAATAATACAAAATTCACTTAGTGGGACACAACTAGGCTCTAATCAGTGCACTTACACAGTCTCAGTATCCTTCCTATTAATTTATGCTGCTATATGTGGTGATTGTAATATAAAACATAGGAGGCTGACATATAATACCTTGAATTATTGTTACCTGTTTTTGAACTTTGTTTGAATAAAATAATGCGATACTCGTTCTTTTGTACCTGATTTAGTTTAGCATTTTTGGTTTGAGAGATCCAAAAGATAATTGCTATAGTTCATTCCTTCTTGCTATTGCATTATGCATAAGTATGTCACATATTATGTGAATAGATGTGACGTTATAATCATTGTCCTGAATATGACATTAGGTTGATTCTGCTTCACAGTTTTCCATCAACAGTCTAGACTCTCTCCTTTTGTAGATACATACACAACCCCGCCTGAGTATATATCTGTAGGAGAATCTAGGTCCCTGGGACTCTGAATGTTCAGCATCAGAAATATCTAACTTTAAAAATTTAGTTGTGGTGCAGTTCACATATTTTTTTCGTTCTGGGAATTACTATCAAAGAAGTTTAAAACTGAAAAAAAGAAGTTCAAATTTTGGAAAAGAGAGGTCTTCAATAATGCCATGCCTTTTTTTAATCTCAGGGATGTGTGTGTGTGTGTGTGTGTGTGTTTGGCATTTTGCAATCCCCTGAGAGTCTGTAGACTTTTCGAAGAATTTTTCTTTCTGTTTGTGGAAACATGCATTTGACATAAAAATCTATGTTTCAATATATGGAAGTAGGAAGTAGGTGTTAACCCCTGGTTCATCATTGTACAGTGACTTGGTTACTTCGCATTAATTCAACTTCCCTCAAGTATGATTGAACTTTTTTTTTCTCATTTTAAAAGATCACTCATCATTCATTGCTATCAAGGGATTGAGACAGCAACTTACGAAATGAATCATTTTTATATTTCCCTTCAGTGACTTACACCCTAGACTCACATTGTATCATTTTCTTTCCTATTTGTGTCTTTTATTTTGACTAGATAGCTATATTTTGGCATTGTACTGGCTGTACATTATCTTCTGTCTTATTATCTATTTATCAAACTTTCACTAACAAACTTACCAACCATTAATATACCCAAAACTTTTCTCATGGGGATCATGCCTTAGCATTCTGACTTGAATCTCAAAGTCCCACTGTGTTCTTTTCCCTTCCCAAGAATCTCAAAAGAAGTAGACCTGACTCAATATGTTACACGTGCTGCTGGACTAAACAGTAGAGTTTTAAAATGTATCATCAATGGAACTGAGAAAATCCCAGCTTTTGTCTCAATAGTCACCCACGATCCATACACCTGTCTGAGCAGGCTCCAAGGCTGGCTATGTCTTCCTCTTCCGTAGGATTCAGTGGTGAATGACTACACACTCAGCAATGAGACAAACACAGTCGCTTCCAGACAAGACCAAGACAAGCGGAAGTTTTAATTTGCTTTGGTTTATAAGGCAAACCCATAAGTACTGCAAATTACTTCTTAATTCATATAAGTCTAAAAATATATCTTAGTTGATTGCTAATTGATTATTCTGTTATATTTCAATTATGCGATAAAATAAATGCCTAATTTGAAAGTGACAATATATTTTCAAACTTAAACAAATTGTGACAATGTCTACTGGTGGGTGATGAGATTTGGTAAAGTAGTGTATTGATTAGTAGCACTAAAGTGATCTGAAGAGCAACTATAGAAAAATTCAAGGAGAGGGATGGGCATTTTACACATAGTTAAGAATTTGCATAGGAGACTTGCATCCCATATTGAGCTGGACTTTCAGATTTACTGCTTTCAGAGTCTCACTAATGCACACTGTGGGACACTGCACACAGGGGCTTGATATTTGGGTCCCAGCCACCATATGTAAGACTTACATTGTCTTGTGAGCTCCTGACTTCGTCCTGGGCAAGTTCCAACTTATCTTAGTTGATTGCTAATTGATTATTCTGTTATATTTCAATTATGCGATAAAATAAATGCCTAATTTGAAAGTGACAATATATTTTCAAACTTAAACAAATTGTGACAATGTCTACTGGTGGGTGATGAGATTTGGTAAAGTAGTGTATTGATTAGTAGCACTAAAGTGATCTGAAGAGCAACTATAGAAAAATTCAAGGAGAGGGATGGGCATTTTACACATAGTTAAGAATTTGCATAGGAGACTTGCATCCCATATTGAGCTGGACTTTCAGATTTACTGCTTTCAGAGTCTCACTAATGCACACTGTGGGACACTGCACACAGGGGCTTGATATTTGGGTCCCAGCCACCATATGTAAGACTTACATTGTCTTGTGAGCTCCTGACTTCGTCCTGGGCAAGTTCCAACTGTTGCAGACACTTGAAGAATGAAATCAACAAATAGGAGACTTTTCTATGTCTGCCTCTGTCCATCTTCATTTCAATAAATACTAAGTAAGCAAATTTTAAGTAGTGGAAAACTAATGTGAATAGATACTAAAGTGATTCTTGACAAAAATTCTAGTAAAAGAGTTAGACTTTTCACTATAAAACCCTTCTAGGCTCATATGAAAACAAGTTTTAATAGGATCCAATAAAAATCTATAATGAGTAGGTGCTTTGCACATGTGATTTCATTAATTATTACAATAATCCCATGACATATGATATTAGTGTCTCATTTCAAATGTGAAACCGTTAAAACCCAAATAGATCTTGAGTCTGCAGAGGCATGACTGGTATAGAAAGAAGTTTCAAAATTATATATCAGGTCTGGATGATGACAAAATTACTTTATCTTATGTGATAGCTTTAAACAGAAAGACACTGAGGAAACTCAGGCAAAAGATGGCTGAAAAACTTTCTATATGCTAGTCAGAAGAGATTTAACAGGCTAATTATTTGTTTTGTAAATATACACAGATATTATTTGTGTATTTGTATTACAAATGTATGCACATAGGCAGTTTATATTGAAGATATATATTATATATGATAACATGTGATTGTGTCTATATCTATGGTATTTATTGTCTTGTATCTATATATAGGATTATATTATCATATGTAACATATATCTATATAACTGCAGGCAGACATAGAACCGATATAGTTACATGATGTGCATATTCTCTTTCTTTAGATGAATAAGGACATATTCGATGTTTAATTCATGGTGACCCTCATTTGTGCTTTTTGCAGAAATCTCTGCAAGCAACAGGAAAGCTCAAGTTCCTTAAGGAGACAGAGAAAAATACACTTACAGTCTGTGTACTCCACCCCATTTCCAGACAAACCGACAGCTCCTAAACTCTACAGACCCATTTACACATTTTGTAAATTCTTGTGGACTACACATTACACAAATTGATCTAATTCAGTGAGAGGTATGCAAAAATGAAAATGAAACAAAGAAAAAAATCATGCCCGCTATCTGACACACTGATAGTTCTGAAAAGGCCCTGCTTCTCTTAATACTCATCAAACTCATTCTACGTAAATTCTGAAGTAATTTGCTTGGTATGGTCATTCATTCACATAAAGCTTGTGGGCCCCACAACATCATCACTCACACTGTATGTTTCTGACTTCAATCAAATGTAAGTATTATTGCTATGACAAGTACATTTTAAAGTCTCTCAGTGCGCTATTAGTAACAGCTTTATCCTTTAACAGTAAGAAGCAGTTCAAAATCCTATTAGGTACGATTTTGTGTTAATACTGGCAATCTGTTTTAATACTAATTAGCTGATAAAGTTATTAAAAAGTAAGAAATAGATTACTATTACCTGTATTATGATTTAACTGCAATTGCATATGCCAATGCATAATGTGGAATTTCTAAAAAATTACATTTAGAAAATTTAGCAGTGTATTTAAAATATTTCTTATTCACAGACAACCAGCTGTGATGCAGAAAGCTGTGTTTAAATAGTCAAAATTAAAGGTGCCAGTATGTTTCAAATAGACACATGAAAAGGAGCTTTTTATAAACTTTATTTTCCTTTTTGGCATGAAATCTCACAACATACCAAAATTGAGGTGCTAGGATTATTTTAACCACCTATGTATATTGAAGGTCCTGCAGTGTACTGTTTTCTAAGTGTACAACACTCCGAGAATATTCGCTGAAAATTCTCCATGTGCCTGTATACCTGTGCCAGATCCTACTATCCTGAGTGGTCAGGAAATTAGTGTACACATGGCTGTGCATGTTGACAGAGGTATTCAAACGTGACACAGACACAGAAAGGAGCTTCATAATGTTTATGGGAAATGTGCATAATCTTATAATTTAGTTTTCCAAACTGTTTTTGAAACCCTTCATTTACATCTATATTTCATATCTGTATCTGTATCCACTATTTGCCTGCACTCATATTCATCTCTATATAGTTATATTTATATATTTCTTTGAGCAAGAGTCTTATTTTTACCACATGTAAACTATATTATATTACTGCACTGCTGAGACACCTACTGTATTAAGTGTGCAGGCATTTTAGTATTAAAGCAGACATAAATTCGCAATAACATATATCTACAGTTTTTCCTTCCTTTTCTGAAAAACAAAAAGGACTCTTTAGCACAGTAAAGCTATACTGCATAGTCCTAACTGCTTATATCCACCAACAGATGCTAAACTTTTCCTGCTCAAAAAGTAATATGTTATTGGCAGTCCGATTTTGTGTGGTTTTGTACAAAATGAATCACAATGAATGTGTCTTTTAACCCACCGATCTATGTCAGACAAGAGCAATAATATCACTATTAAGAATGTATAAAAACAGAGCCTGGAGTGATAATGTAGTGTTTAAGATCCTCACCTTGAACATGCCCAGGATCCCATATGGGCGCCGGTTCTAATCCCGGCAGCCCCGCTTCCCTTCCAGCTCCCTGCCTGTGGCCTGGGAAGGCAGTGGAGGACGGCCCAAAGCTTTGGGACCCTGCACCTGCATGAGAGACCAGGCGGAAAATCTTTGTCTCTGTCTTTCTTCCTCTCTGTTTATCTGGCTTTCCAATAAAAATAAATAAATCTTTTTTTAAAAAAGAAAGATGTATAAAAACAAAAGGGTAGTCAAAGCATAAAAGCAAGACGCGTACCAAGTGAAAGGAATACAAAAACAACACCATCTAATAGCTTTTTCACAAAGTACGTGTTTAGATGGATTATGAAATACGGAGAAAATTCAATGACCAAGTGAAGATTAAGGGATTAAAAGGTTGGCTCTTCTTGAGGCATTCTAAGAAAATCCTGCAGAAATTGTGTGGCCCAGGATATAGGAAAGCATATAGCATTTAAGGGTGATGTTGAGAAGAAAACAAATAGAAATAGGATTTATTGGAAATAAGAATATGTTATGCTTCATGATAGAACTAATTGTTGCACTTTAAAAAAAATGCTAAGCACAACTGTAGCTGTAAACTAAACTGGCACACATAAATGAATATGACTCGAACCCATCACGTTAACTTTGTTCTCCTACCTATAACATTTTGTAATCTTTCCAGCTGGTCTTGCCTGGGTGATTATCATGAGCTTAAAATAGATGATACAACAAAAACACCAAGAAATAAATTTGTAAACCAAAAATATTTTAAAAGAAATTCTGAAACATAAAGATTTCCCAAACCACTATCCTTTTAGTTGCATACAAGATTGTGTAATGTTGGCTAATGAAAACTTATTTAAAATAAAAATGTATAAAGAACATTGAATTTGCAACCAGGAATCTTCTACAGTAATTTTCTTGGAGCTACAATGGGACTTATTTCAGGGGCAGCATGAATCAGCATGAATCCTGAAAAATTCTGGTTTCGTTACTGTTATCACCATTATTCACAAGTGACTTTGTAAGGTATCTTGGAAGCAATTCTTAACTTGCTCTGTGAGGTACCTCCATTTAACACCGTGAATGGAAAGCTGTAATCACTCACTGATTGGCAAACAAAAAACAAGATAAAACTCCGAGAAGGTCACTGGCCAGTGCGCAACACTTCAAAGACAAACAAGCTACTGCTTCTACAATTGAGCCATTCCAGTACAAAAGTCTAACCCAGCTCCACTTGTCTCACTTCAATTCCATGTCCTTTACTGTGTCTTTACTATACATCTTGCAACATGTTTCCTAAAGAAAATCCTCCAAATATCCATCAACGACACCCCCCACAGGGGCATATGACTCTAATGCTTGCTGAGCACCTGGTCAGAATGAACTGTAACCCTAAGATAATTCAGAAAACCAACACATACAAGGTTGATAGCATTCTTCTGCCCGAGAAATGCTCTGAGAAAGAATTTACCTGTCCCAATAAACTATTACCTTACTTCAGTTACAGTGGCTATTGTCCAAATATTTAAAAATATCAAATGCTGGTGAGGTTAGGGTAGAATCATAATGGAAAACACTATGGAGAATTCTCAGAAAACTAAAAATGGATGAACCAGGTAACCCCGTTATCCCACCACTTGTGGGAATATATCCAAAGGAAATGAAGTCCGCAAATGGAAGTTACCTGCAATTCCATACTTATTGCAGCCCAATTCACAGTAGAAAAGACACAATCACCTTAGATGTTCATCATCTAATGACTGGGTAAAGTAATGCGTGTGAGCAGTGACAGCTCTTATGTTCCTATCTGCTAGTTGCCTGCCATATATCACTGCATGTCACTGGAAATGTTTAACGTGCATTGTTCTACTTCCTGTAAGTATATGGAAGTTTAATATCTTCTTTTGTAAAATATCACTCTAAATTATTGAGAAGTTAATTTTCTAATTTTTAAACATCTTCAGTCTAATAATACAGCTGTTTTGAAATATTTTATGTTGGAATTTCTGCAACGCAAAGAAAACAAAGCCATCGTTTTTATTTCAAAAATGGTGAAGGTTTTATTAATATAGTATATTTGCAATTGTGCTTACTCTACCCATTATTGACTCACAGTACTCTAGTATTTATGTAATTCTTACAAGGAACAAATCCATTATATTTCTGAGTTTTCTTATACTGTTAAAAAGACACTGAAACACTATGGCCAGCCACCAGGATCATGCATACAACCTTTCTAGAACCTAGAGCATCTCATTCCATTCCCTCTGGACCTCATTTCACCCTTCTAGAAATTAAGATAACAAAAGTGTCTTTTTCATCAGATTGTTGCCACAGTTCAGTATCATCATACATAATCACCATATAACACAGTGCCTGACATGACGTAAGCTCAAGGATCCCTGCAGAGTCAGAGGTGAAAAGAGATCAAGTATGGGGACAAAGCTTCATTAACATGAAAGAATGACAGATTTTGTAATCAGTACTGAAGTAAGGTTATTAAAAGGTTTTTCATTATTTTAGGAAAACACTGAGGACAGACAATAGAAAATGGGAAGACTCCAAGACAACTGTACTGTGCAGGTTTTCCAGGAAAGACAGAATAGAAGTCGGACAGGTAGCCGTTTGCCCTATGTAAGATCACAATCATACACTGTAGGTGGAAAATAAATCTGTAACCGAAGAGCTCATAAAAATAACACTGAAAGAAATTGAAGCTTCTATGAAGTGAAATTGTAACATAACTTCCCAAGCGTGATGATGGCACAAACCTGAATCTCCCTTGGATTTGAGTCTGAATAGTTAAGCTTAGCCATTGGTAGGCTAAGGACCATAATTTGCAGGTTTTGGGGACTAGTTCTGTTACAAAATTGCCCCCCTTAATATCAGACTGAGGGGTGGACAACATTTTAATTAAAATTCAGAAACACTGTCCTAGTCAAATAAGAGAGCTATTGGCAAGGGATAATGACTGTAGTACCTTTCAAACAGGAGTGGGGACATTTTTTGTATCTGCCAAGGGCTACTTTGGATAGGCATATCATCCCTGGGCCAAAACTATTAAGTTAAAAATCAGCCTGGGCCCGGCGCGGTGGCACAGTGGTTAAGGTCCTCACCTTGCGTGCCCGGGATCCCATATGGGCGCCGGTTCTATCCCAGCAGCCCCGCTTCCCTTCCAGCTCCCTGCCTGTGGCCTGGGAAAGCAGTCAAGGACGGCCCAAAGCCTTGGGACCCTGCACCCGTGTGGGAGACCCGGAAGAGGCTCCTGGCTTCGGATTGGCATAGCATTGGCCATTGCGCTCACTTGGGGAGTGAATCATTGGACGGAAGATCTTCCTCTCTGTCTCTCCTCTCTGTATATCCGCCTTTCTAATAAAAAAATAATAAAAATAAATCTTTAAAAAAAAATCAGCCTGCTATAGATTTACTGAAATTTTGAGTCCAGCATGCAGTTTCTTTGGCAGAGCCAGACTGAATGATTTCAGAGGCTTATTATGGCCCATGAGCCGCCATTTCCCATCCATGCTCTAAAGGGTACTTTGGCACTTTAGAACCAATATCGCAAAATTTCCTCTAATTCTGAATCTTGAATGAAGGTGGGACTATGTAGGACCATTGCTGAAATTTTAGCATACAATTTCTTAAATAAACTAAGTGTTCAAAAGTAAGTAAATTTGTTGAGTAAATAAAGCAATGAAAGCTCTGTTCACCTCAATATTTTTCTTCACAGTGATTAAGACAACACTTTCAGCAAGAATGATGTTTGGGAAGATAGAAATATAGAAACTGGTAAATCTTTTTCTATAATCATTCTTACTGTGAAAAAGGACCCTCAGGGGTTATGATGTATGGCAGAAATGGTAAGAATGAGATAAATACAATTTAATACACGAAGCTTTTGTTAAGAAAGAGGAGCGAATAAGAGAGCCTCTCTGGGCCAAAGGCATTGAATTTGTGCACTGCAAGTGCATTTCCTTCAATCTATCATGCAATGGGATTTTCAAATCCACTGGCTGTAGTATGCTTAACTAACACAAACTTAGTTTCTTATTATCACAAATGAAAGGTATCACAATTTCATAAATTATCATAATTATTTTAAATTTTAATTTAAAATGTAACAAAAATCAGTGCATTGAATTCTCCACATTTTCCACCAGGCTTCCCACCACAAGCATGATCGTGCTTCCTATGACACATTCTATTGCACATCAGGCAGAGCGCTGTGGAAGATCAGCATCAACAAAAGTCATAATTGAATAAACTAACATGGGAGCCAGCAGTATGGCATAGCAGGTTGTGCCTCTGGCTGCAGAGTAGGCATCCTGTACCGACACAGTTCATGTCCCAGTGGCTCCACTTCCAGTTCTGCTCCTGCTTCTGGCTTGGGAAAACCATTAGAGGATGGCCCATGCCTTTGGGACACTGCACAAATGCAGAAAATTGTTGGCTTCGTAGTCATTTGGAGAGTAACTCTGCATTTCAAATAAAAATACATTGTTTTTTTTCTTTTTAAACTATAACTTTACTTATTTTACCCAAAGGGACAAATAGCGATTTTAAATTTAATGGGGAAATGAGCTTATCAAAGTTCACTTGTCACCTATATTTTGCTATTTCAGGAGGTTAGTCCTTATTATCAAGAATGTTTTTAAGATTTATTTGTTTACTTGGTCAAGAAAGGGAGAAATAAAAGAGAGAAAAAGAGTCATGTGTACACCTGTTCACTCCCTAAATAGCTGCAATAACCACAGTTGGGTCAGCTGAAGCCAGGAAGCAAGGACTCCATCTAGATCTCTCAGGTATTTGTGCCATATTCTGATGCTTTCCCAGGTGCTCTAGTAGTAATCTGCATCGAAAATGGAGTAACGGGATTTGAGCCAGCCATCCAACAGGGGATAACGGTTTCACAAGTGGCTTAGCCTGATATTTCACAATGCTAATTCCTATTTGGTACACCTTCTTAGTACTTCTATCACCAAGAGAAAAGATGAATACAAAACACACTCAAAAAAAAAAAAAAAGGCAGGGGAGCAGGACTAAATATCAGGTGTTTTAAAAGGACAGTGTGTCAGGGAAAGAGCACCTGCCATGATGTGATTCCTGGTTTACATGAAAAGAAACATTGCAAAGCTGATAGAAATAGGTAGTTATAAATATCATTTAAAGCTTTGTTGGAGCTGGCACTTTGGTATATCAGGCTAATTCTCTGCCTACACTCCTAGCATTCCATATGGAAGCCAGTTCATGTCCCGGCTGCTCCATTTCCCATACAGCTCCCTGCTACTCTCCTGGAAAAATAGCAGAAGGTGGCCTAAAACCTTGCCCATTGTGCCCATGTGGGAGACCTGGAAGAAGCTCCTGGCATTTAGATTAGCACATCTCTCTCTGGCCACTGCAGCCACTTGAAGAGTGAATCAGTAGATGGAAGATCTTTATCTACATGTCTCTTTCGGTAAGTCTGACTTTCACGGCCAAGCACGGTATCCTAGTGGCTCAAGTCCTCACCTTGCAAGGTCCTTATGTGGGCTTGTGGGTGCCAGTTCATGTCTGGCTGCTACACTTTCTATCCAGCTACCTGATTGCGGCCTGGGGAAGCAGTAGAAGATGACCCAATACTTGGGACCCTGAAGCCACATGGGAGACCTGGAAGACGATCCTGGTTCCTGACTTTGGATCAACTCAGCTCTTGCTGTTGTACCCACTTGGGGAGTGAACCAGTAGATGAAAGATCTTTCTCTCTGCCTTTCCTTTCCATAAAATCTAACTTTTCAATGAATAAATAACTAACTGACGAACTAATTAAATAAATAAATAAATTTTTTGCTGGTCTCTATGCTTGGTATATGCTTGCAATGAAGGAATCTCAACTGAACTTGAACTGTGGTCACGCAACAAGGTGGAGGAATCCACCATGGGGGGAGGGTTATGGGAGGGATGGTGGGAATCCCAGCACCTATAAAACTGTGACACATAATACAATGTTATTTAAAAACTAAATAAATTTTAAAAAATGTAAATTCTGCCTTTCAAATAAAAACATTTTTAAAAGGTATTTTTTTAAAAGCACAAAGCTTTGCAAAATAAAAAAAAATAATAATAAATACTTAAAAGGGTCATAGTGGCTGTGCTTCTCTTCTCCCTTGATTGTGACTATTACATACACACAGACATACATAGTAGTCATTTTACATAAAAATGTATTTAATGTTTCAAAAATTTTATGCATTTTATACATATATACATACATATATAAATACAGTCATACACATTCACACATGAGTTCTTTCAAATTTCATGAGAAATGTATTATAAAATGTATGAATGGATTTCAAAAATGGTTTATACCATGCTTCTTTTCATTCCATTTTCTATGAATTTCACCTTGCAAAATATTACTGTACGTATATGTGAAATGAGCAATCTTTTTTTTTTTAATTTTCTCTTCTTCACTATTTTAAACAAGAATTGTTGCCAATTAACTTTCGATTTCATATTTATATCATATAGCATCTTAATGGAAGTAAAACATGTCATGTAAAGATGGATGTCATGATCGTTGGGACTTTGGAGAGAAGAATGAGACCACAGAGTTTTGTTGTACAGTGGCTAAACATGAGGGAGGAGAAATACGGATAGTAAGAAAGCAGACTGCGCTGTTAGTAAGCTGGGGTACTGCTTCTCCACATTGACGAACGTTCTGATGGCCTGTTCATTGAGGCTGCCTCTCAGACCCTGCACACAGCATTTTTCTGCCAGTTTCTGCCAGCGGGGGTGTTACACAGAGGCTGTGACTTGGAAAGGGAAACAAGCGTTCAGATGATCCCTGGTTACTTGTATGTCCTCCCAGGAGTATTCCAAACACCGTCCGTTAGCCTGGAAGTGGCAGGAGGTTTTGGTCCTCAGTTTCTTTTATAAAAGCATTCTGTTTATCCATGTTGACTCTATTACAGTTAGCTGCCTTAGGAAGCTGTAGAACCAATTTTTTGTGTGTTGAAACCAGACCACTCAGGGGTTTTGCTTTTAGTTTTTAATTGCTATTCTAACTTTCGCTTTTTTTCCTAGCTACTGACTTGCTAATGCAACATTAACAGAGTCAGCTTTATGCTTCTTCTACAATAAACAGTGAGGATTTAATGTCTTATAACTAAATATATTTTGAGAATTAATAAGAAAATATCTGAAGGTTATTAGATATGGAATAGTAATGCAATTCTGAGCTAAGATTCAATATGGTAAGAGAAATAATTTTCCATATTTTTCCTTCTGGAAAATATACAGGCACCCACCCAGATGAATGACTAATAAACTGAAAATCAGTCAAATAATAGGATAGCAGCCACAGCAGTAAAATCTGTTTCTTTTCTTTCCAAATAGTCTATTTAAGGAAAAACTCAACTTCAAGTAGCTGAATTTCAGTGTAATATATTGAGCAATGAACGGTTCAGAGCAGCTACTTTCTTGGTGTTCCTTCTTCCTTCCTTGTCGAAAGGAGTGCAAGATGGAGTCAGAAGGAAGATATTTACATAATAAAGCAATGCAATGAGGACGAGTATTGGCAAATTCTGACTACTAGAGGCCCTGTGAAACATTCACTCACACTCAAAGGTAAGATTTCCACAAGAACTGCTGTTGGTGCTCTGAGGAGAAGTACAGATAAAATACCATGATAGAAACACGAAACTCAGAGCAAACAAAAACAAGCGGAAAATCTCTTGACATCCGTGAAGAACAATTGGAAAGCATCACTGCCAGACTGAGGCAGGAACCTCAAGATTAAATGCCAAATGATGTACAGTTAAAAACCATCTTGACCTATTAAAACAGATGGAAAAATAAAAGAATCTATTTTTTCAATCCTGGTAAAATAATTTCAGTAAGAACCTTGTCTTGCAATAATTTCTGATGACCTATTTCAATGTTCTGGCACCATTTGGGTGTGTGTCCTAAAACTAAAGAATAGTATAAAACTGGACCTGCTTATATTTAGGATACTCTGGCCAGGTGTTGGTGCTTTGGTAAGTAGGAGTTTCCTGCTTTGTGCTTATTCGCCTTCTCTTGATACACATATCGATACACTAAAAAGAAAAGATTATTACTATTCTATTTCACATTCAGTTCTACTTGGGAAGCCAAGTCCTTAACAACTATAAAATGTTTACATTCTTAAAAATAGCACAAACTCCTCCTCATTGTCATGTTACCCTTTTTGGAATTTTATAATTTGGACATCAAATTTGAGAAGATCTTGATTGTTTTGCTGCTTCCTTTCCTGTTTTTCTTTTTGCTTATGTGAGTTATCTGAATTTCTGGCACTTGTATATGAATTAATTTCTTATTTTTATAGAACATTTCCTGTTAATGTCCTTTCCAAATATGCCTGGCACACTGTAGTTTTTGACTTTGCATGCTAGAGTAATATCAAAGCATTGGACTGTGTCATCTCCAAAAGGACATACAAGTTGTTGACCTTACCATTTAATGGAAGACAATGTTCTGATTTTCTTAATTTCCTTGAAAATGTGCCATGAAAGCCTACAATTATTGCTTGCAGCTGTAAGATTTCACAACACTTAATAAAAGTAAGAATTTTGGTAAATTTTTAAAATGAATAGTCAGTAGTTCAAGGGCACTTATTTCAGAGAATTAGAATCATATCTATTGTATCTTCTGGTTTATCAATGAAGCGAGAGATCTTGAAGGGCACAGGCAGTTCCTTCCACCCCACTATGCAAATCCTGATATGTCACAGGCATTCACTGCAGATTGAGTATATTGAATGTTACGGTTGAGAAGATTATCTGAAGTCAGCTTACCTTAGGTTCAAATCTTCTTAAAATTCTGGATGTCCTTGGAGTTCCAAAAGATAAGCAGTTCTCTATCCCTTGAAATGATGGAGCAAAACATAGAAACCTGTTTCTAGTATTTGTGTGTATATATAAATAAATAAATATATAAATATATAAATATATATTCACTTTTTCAAAGTGAAAATATGCGATCAACCACTGGGATGGAGATGAGAGTGGCACATGCCTTGGTTTCTTATGTCTTTGGCATGCATTCATCTGTATGACACGTGATGTAATTCAACTTTCCAGCAATTCTGAAAATTAAATTTACATCTATTATTATTATTATTATTATTCCCAAAAAATACCCTGAGTATTTATATCTTCAACATAGAGTTTTCAGCGCTTGGTAAGAAAAGAAAAAAATGTATTGGTTGAACAAAGGTAATTACCTGAAGTATATGAAGATTTAAATGAGGACAAAAGAGTTATAAGTAATTGACAAATTGTATGCATGACTATAAGAAAATCACATTTGTTTCTCCTTTATCCATTCTTACCCTCCAGGCTAGTCTGTTCTTGCCACTAGTCTTAGTACATGATGAAAGCAGAATCTCTAATGAATTGGAGTTGCCTTATGTAATAATTTTTAATAATGAACTAAAAAGTGATCTACATACATTCACCATTTAAGCTAAAATCCACTTATCCAAAAATCGTCATTTTCTACTCTGAAAATAATTATGAAATTGTCTCCTTATACAATTTCCTCTATGTTTACTAACTTCAATTTCTTTTATAGAAACACACACCTCGCAAAGTTGCCACCCCATATGGGTGCCAGTTTGAGTCCTGGCTACTTCAGTTCCAGTACAGATCTCTTTCAATGGACTAGTAAAATAGGCAAATGGTCCAAGACCTTGAGCTCCTGAACCCATGTGGGAGACCTGTAGGAAGAAGCTTCTGGCTGCCAAATTCAGACCTACTCAGTTCTGGCCATTGTGATCATTTAGGGAATTGAAACAGCAGATGAAAAATTCATTCATCTTTCTCTCTCTCCCTCTCTCTCTCTCCCTCCCTCCTCTGAATTTCTGGTAAAATAAATGTTTTTAAAAATCTTTTCATCTTGTACAACTTTTAACTAATGAGAAGCTTTTGTCTTTACTATGAATTTTAAATGTGATTAATGTAAAGATATCATGTAAGTCTTTCAATTTGCTAGATATAGCTAGGCACCCAATCTGCATACATTTCCCGTATGATTGTACAGAATTCTTCATTATGGATATAAGAATGAATACAAATGAAAGAACATATTCATAAGACCATGCCCCCTCACGCAGTTGCCCTGCCATGTAATGTATAAGACAGATTCTCAAGGAGAAAGTCAGAATGGCTATCAAAGGCACTTTTCCCTTTAAGACTCAGGAAGCTCATCTCGCGAAATATAGATCGATGTATAAAAGCAGTCATCATTGCATGGTCCATTTGGAATTTCTTCTCACTGCAATGAGTACTTGGATCCTATAGTTTTGGTATTCTGAATATTTCTTCATCCATAAAGATAATAAAAATGAAATTGTATAGAATAGCTTCAGCTATAAATGGGAATAAAATGTACAACTTTACATTGTGGGGAGAAAAAGCTAACTAGAGGTCATTACTTTTTTTTTTTTTTTTTTTTACCTTAAGAGATAGGCATAAAATACAGATAAGAGAATTTAAGTGTTAATATTGTCAATAATGAATATTCTATAAAAATGTAAATTAATGGTAGATATAGTAGGCACTGTATTTGTTTGAATAGCTATTCATTGATTTGATTAACTTTAGAAGATTTACCTCACTAAAGTGCTCTTAGGTAGAATTGCATTACATGAATAAACTTTTCTTAAAGCAGCATATGCCACTTTTATGACAAAATAAGCATAGGAGAATATTAGTTGTGTTAGGAAGTTTCTAAGAAGACAAATATTTGCAGATAAAATAATAAAACCAATTGCCTAAATCACCTGAACTGCTTCTCTTACATATGGGAAATCTTCAAAAATTTTATGAAAAACATATCAAGAAAAATGAAGCACTAATTTCAACATTCTTTGCCAAAAAACATTTATGTTTTAATGACATTTCCACAAACATTTTGAGGTACCTTTATAGAGATTATAATCAATACTGATGCATACATCCTGCTTGCTTTATAGCTTTCCTTCTTATCTCTTGCTTCTTTTTCCCCAAAAATGCAATCAGTGATTAGATTCAAAAATAAAATCTTTAATTTTATCTCTATGGCCATTAAGTAAAATTTGCTGAAAAAAATAATAGTGCCCACTTGTTTGAGGTCAGAAGTGCAGAGGATGAACATTCTAAACTACAGTCTGGCAAAGAGGATTTTAAAAAGAAGAAGAAATGGATTTTGTAATGCTCACGCCTACAGAGGTTACTCATGAAGTTCATTGTTAAAATTCATAACAGAAGAAATGAGAATGGAAACTATGTGAAGGACATCAGGAGGAATTCATGAATTTACTTTAAAAAAAATGGATCTGTTTTTTGAAGCTGTTAAAAACAAGCAAAGGAAAAAAATTAACCCAAACATACCCTTCCTCATAATCCTTAGTCTCAGGTAAGAAATGTAGTCTGAAGTCTTTGCTTTTTTGGTTGTTGTTGCTGTGTTTATAAGCAGTACAATGATCTGCCAGAAGGACGTGGTGTTAACTCCACCAAACCACGGGAGACCGAGCTCCTGACGTCTATTTTACAGATGAGGCAGGCAAAGTTCAGAGAAGTTAATTGATTAAATCATGTAACTATTAAATATGGAAAGAAAATTTCAGTCTAAATCCACCTAATTTTAAATTACATGTTCCTGAAATCCTGGTAGATGTAATTTATGTGCCTTTCACATTTATCAAACAGCAATGATCTCAAAATAATATAATTAATCATCTGGATGATTAACTAAAGATTCAGGGATGTCCCTGTCTTTGGATATGTTCATCTGATGAGATATGCTCATCTGATGAGAATTGACTACTTAAGCTAGAAGAACTTTAAGCTTCCTCCAAACCCTAAATTTCTGATAAGGAACAATACTGGGCCCATAGGCAATACAGTTGACATTCTCTGTGATGATGATTGTTCCTATACCACCAACCGTTGGCACAGGAAATAAAATTGATTTTCCCCCATATGGACAGGCATTACTCAATCTGAGTCAGAGTAGATTTTAATCTCCAGTTTCGAACTGGAAAAAAAAATAGGTAGCCAATCACAGATATGTGCCCCTAGCCTACACAGGTATTTTGCTTTTCCCTAACTCACAGTCATGAGAATGGATCAACTATATTTTGATGCAGCAATTTTGGTATCGTCACGCAATAAGCCATGCCTTCATATTATGGTCTTTCTGCATATTTCATGCCCTTGATCTTGACCCAAGTTTTGTGTGGTCCAAAAGGAGTCTGTGTAACTAAAGTTCTAGAGCTACTAAAGAGATCAATTGTGAA
Source organism: Ochotona curzoniae (assembly GCF_017591425.1). Classification (NCBI taxonomy): domain Eukaryota; kingdom Metazoa; phylum Chordata; class Mammalia; order Lagomorpha; family Ochotonidae; genus Ochotona; species Ochotona curzoniae. The sequence continues at coordinate 5,610,317 of NW_024467087.1, forward strand.
GGAAAGACTTAAGTTTGTATTTCCAAGCAAAATAATTGTTTTGCAAATGCATTGGAAGGAAGGACTTCGATTGTTTTGCAAATATACATATAGATAGATAATTCTTTGGCTGAGGACAGAATCCTGGTCCCACAGACACAGTAGAGCATGATAAAACAAAAGAATTCTCATCAATTTTCTCTCCCTCTCTGACAAAGCTGTGGTTGATATTCTGGAAATCATACAGGCCATAAGAGCAATTCTCACAGTATAGTATTGAACTATCCATTTCCTATTTCTTATTTCACAATCTTTATTTTTTTTCAGCAGTCTGAGGGCAATTGACTTTGTTTTTGGCCCCCTAATCTTTGATGGAGAATGAAAAAGATGATATTTAATCAGATTAGAGAATTTACAAAAAGAAAAAGAGTACGAAAAGAGTTGCTATTATATTGGCATATGTGGCCTAGCAAAAGAATTGCTAGGCAATATAGGTGCTACGAATGCGCTATCTACATAAACACTCCTAGGAAGACAAAAACTTCAGAGTGCCTTCAAAACAACACACTGCTTTTGATCTCTCTTTTATGAATAACAATCTTGAAAAAATACATGAAAAATCAGAAAATCCTTCAGAACACAGATTTTAATTCACCAACAATTAACTTCTTAGTTTCTTCTTCTTCTTCTTTTTAATCATCAAACAAACTAGATTTTGAGGAAGTCTGTGGGAAAAGGAAAATTGATATGATAAGCTAATCAGATATCAATTTTTTGGTATCCTATTCAATAATGATTCTTCTAATTCTTGAATAAGTGTAGCTTTTGGACTCTTGCATGGCTCCATTTGACATTAGCAAAAGCAATTCTCCCTAATAAGAGACATCACATATTCAGAGTCAGCTCAGGTTTAAGAGTCAGGAGAGAATGACAGATGGAACAAGATTATTACTGGCAGAGTGAAGGTAGTTGATTTAAGAGACCTTGTTAGGCATAGCTGATGTGAGCAGCTTCTTATGTTCATTGCTGATCCATTCCTGTGCTGATTTTTAACATGTTAATATTTGCAAGCACTTATGTCCTATGCACTTATTTTTGGAAAATCCATTGTGCCTTTGGAGGTTTTTTGCTTGTTTTGGGGGGTTTTTTGGTTGTTGTTTTGTTGTGTTTTTTTAATTGCTTCACTCTCCGGTAGAAAAAGAGGTGTGGAGCTGCAGGAAGATCTCGAAGCTCTATGGTCAGAGCTTCAGTATCTCACTCAGTGGAGCACATTATTTACCTTCCACAAATGTCGCTTTGGGAAGAAGTGCAATGATCCCTATCTTGTTGATAGAAGTAAATAAAATATGTGTAGACAATATAGCCCAGAAGCGACCACGTATATTAGCTACTGTTTGTCTCGTGAGCATACTCTTTATGATGTGAAACCTACCTTCAAACTTATAGATTTGATAAAATTTGCAGAAAAATGAGTACTAAGAACAGATTTTCCAAATCATAATAAAAGAAAAGATTTTGGGCCCAGTGCAGAGGCCTAGCAGCTAACGTTCTTGCCTTGCATGCACTGGGATCCCATATGGGTGCTGGTTCTAATCCCGGTGGCCCTGCTTTCCATCCATCTCACTGTTTGTGGCCTGGGAAAGTAGTTGAGGACAGCCCAATGCCTTGGGACCCTGCACCTACAGAGGACACCCGGAGAAGGTTAAGGCTCCTGGCTTTGGATCAGTACAGCTCTGGCTGTTAAGACCACTTCAGGGAGTGAATCAATGGACAGCGTACCTTCCTCTCTGTCTCTCCTCCTATCTGCATAGCTGCTTTTCCAACAAAAATAAATAGATCTTAGAAAAAGATTTCATGGTCAAATAAATTTAAAAAATTTTGTCATGTCTCTTTCCCCTTGCTAAACAAAAATTTAACACAGAGGTACTGAGAAATCTCAAATTAAAAACAAACAAACAAAAAAAAAATGTTTGTGGTGTCAAGAGTCTTTTAAATTCATTTGGTCGTGGGGATGTTTCTTCCCAGAAGACATATCAATATCCTAAAAACATTCTTGTATTGACTTTGGAGAAGCATACGTTTGTAATTGTGAAAATGCCAGAGTAAGAACGTAACTTGAGTATTAAAATAACTGAGTTACTTGTGGCAATTCCTGGATACTGAAATTAAGACTAAGACCAACACATATGTCAAAATAACTGAAAAAAACACAGGGAAACTAAAAGGTGACTAACTGGTATGGAAACTTATTTTGCATTGCACTCATTTTCTTAGCTGGTAGCATTTGTTATTATTTTTAAGATCTTATCTATCTATCCTGAGAAAGTTACATAAAGAGAGGGAGGGTGGGAGAAAGAGATATAAGGATAGCAGGGGAGAAAGATTATCCGTCTGTGTTTTCCATTCGTTAATGGCCACACTGTCTAGAGCTGGGGCCGTGTGCAAACCAGGAGCTCATCTTGCTCTTCCACGTGGGCCCGGGGTCCAAGCACTTGGGTCATTTGTCCGTTGCTTTACTCAAGCCAGGAGCGGGGAGCTGCATCAGAAGCAGAGCAGCCAGGACTTGAAACAGCACACACAGGGGATGTCTGACAGTGACTCACACACCCCGGTGCAGGTCCAGTTCAGAGTATCTTCAGGACTAAGGCTGCCCTCGACTTTCAGGATACTGCAGATGTTGATATTCCTGGGGCAGTAGCTTACTTGTACTGAGGGAGACACAGGTTCTCAGAGCAGGTCTAAGGTTTCGGGAGAATCCCTGCAAAGGCAAGAATAATTTCCATAGAGCATGTGAAAAAACTGTTGTAACTCATTAGATTTGCATTAATGTATTTTAGGAAGAATGTCAACTCCGCTCAAAGGATGTATTTACTTACTGATCTCCTCTTAAAGTTAGCAATTTTGTTCAGCTTACTACTGCTCTCTGTGGATGCTGTGTGTAGTTTCATGAAGTGGAAAATAGACTGCAGGCCTCAACGACTGGAATTCTACGTCACTTCAAAAGCGGAAGCAATATAAAGCACGAGAGCTGTTACTTATGGTTTATTTCATGAGTGTTGGCTTAATGATTTTAAGCAGAAAAATACTTCATTTTTAAAGCATTCATCTTAGTAAACTGACTACTAATCGCTGAGGTCTCAGCATTTATTATGACTTACAATTCACCAGTGTTCTTGTTACATTTGCTTTCAGATTTCTGTTTCCATACCCATATGAAAAAGAACATTCCACAGTTATTGCAGTTAAATATAGCCAAGTCTCAGAACAGTCTCTAAAGTTGAATAATGATATGTGTTTAAATCATCTGATATTTACTGTCCAAATCTGGCCTTTGCAGCTATCCCAGCATTTGGAATGTGTTTTATTTTTCAGGTAAAATGTTTCTGCTCACCCTATTGAATCTTGTTAACATTTATACTGAAGGACAAACAATCACCTCTTCTGAAAGGATGTAGTGTAGCTTCCTGAGTCTTTCGCATTTAGACTAAGCGTTGTTTTGTTTTCATATCCATTACCAGTTTCAAATTGCATTATGCGATATAATGCAAATGTGAGTTCTTAATTAGCAGGATCTGTTTTGTTCCAACGTACAGCAGTATAGGAATTCTTCAACATACTGCAGCTGTTACCTATGAAGGAAATGCATTTCCCCTTACTAAGAGAAACTGCATGAGCACATGTGTTGTTAGGGACAGGGCCTTCCATGTTTTCTTAAGCAATCCTGTTTCATAATGGATTTCGCATTGAATGCAGCCAATTTTACCACTGCTACCCACTCGGTTCCTGCCTCTATGTTGTTTTTCAAGGAGAAGATGCCATTTTTCAAGGCAATGAAGAGTGGGGGATGAAAGAAGCGATCTTCATGAATGATGCAACATCTACCAAGGTCATAAAGAAATATGAATGTCTAAATATTCACTTCAATATTGCATGTGCATTTCTGCATACGTGCTGTAGCCAACAAACATTTGCATGTGTATAAACTGAAAGTAGTTTCACAAAATGGCAAAAAATGAAATTCACATATATATGTACAGGAATAGACACTACAGACTGTATAGAAGAGATGGCATTGTTCATAAATAATGTAATAAACATTTTGCCCATTGGACTTGTTGCCTGGAATTGGGGCCTTTCAACATCGACCAATTAGGGTAAATGTTTAACCACAGGAGTTCAGGCATACAGGCAAATTCTGGTTTGAAGAGTTGTTTGGTTTTAGGCGGAAGCATTTCCAGATACTGGCTTTACCCTACAGTGCCTAGAACTACTGGATTTCGAGTAAGTGAAGTGGGCAGAACTTGGGTCCTTAAGGAATGGCACAGGCACTGTTACCTGAAATGTGAGAAAGAATAGACTCCAAAAATGCCAGAAAAATACTTCCGATTTATAAAACCTGTTAATGACTACAGACAGGAACTAAAGGCAGTTGTTTTCTTAGCCAAGCACCAGAGAAACCAGGATGCCTAGGGAGCAGGGGATGAAACCACCCTTTAAGTCCCTTTTTGTTTAGGAAAGTCATGCATTTGAAATGCAGGCAAGACACCCTAACTCCTGAGCTCCCCTGCCCAGATCCATCTGTTTGCTTAGCAAAGCTTGCTAACTATATTACCAATCTGCAGGCAACCGGTTTGCACATTAGCCTTTCCGTGGGACATTCCTGCTACTCCGAAGTAGCAAGCACTAACAAATGGGTAAAGAACAGGCCCGGATGATGGATGGCAAGGGATTTGCAGCCCCTGTAGATCTGAGAGCAGGCTACCAAAGCCTTTGTCATACAGACACGGACTGTTGAAGCGACTTTTTAGTCCCTTTCCTCTCCTAAGCTTACCCAGTTACCTAGTCTCTCCCTTCCATCTTAACAGTCTCTCCCAGAGGGCCCTAAATACTTCAAACCTTCTCTCCTCTTCCCTAATGTCTCCTATCCACCACTCCTCTCCAAACCAAAGTCCCCTCCTGGTCACCACCAAAGCCCGGAGAAGTGGAACGCACACAATGCCTCCCTTATAGGGGCTGAAGCTGGGAACTGGGCATGCTCAGTAGCCAAAGCATTTCTTTTCCTTTTTTTTTTTTTTTTTTTTTTTTTTTTTTTTTTGGTTTCAAGAGCGGCATCTCTCCATCCCACAACTGTCTACCAGCTACTCCAAGGCTTTCCCACCCCGGCCTCTAAACCATTCTTCTTAACCATTTTTGTACCCAAGACCCCAAGAGTTCAGAGGTACAGATAAAAAAACAAACAAACAAAAAACGCATCTTTTGGTAAGCTCCCTACATGGTCTCAGTGTGGGCTAAAGCCTCTCACTTTTGCCTTAAAATCCCTGGCCCCATACTCACAGACAGGTAGGGGGAGTGCGAATACTACTAGATCCCAGGAAATTGGTCCCAAGAAGGCTCCATGCAGGATCGTCCGCTACCAGGAACTATCCCCAGAGCCCTCTGTCTGCTGGGGTGAGTTAGCCAAAAGGTATCACACCCAGGATACAAAACCCCAATGCGATTGTTGCATCTGAATGTCATTGCTGGTGACTCACCGTGCTGGAATTATAGAATTCCTTGTTGACTCGACGACCCTAGCTAGCTTTCTCAGACTCCCTCCCCCAGGCTCTTAAATGTTTCATTGGCTTTTCCTGGGTTCTCCGTTTCTCTCCAAGGAACGCCGCGCGCGCGCGCGTCTGTGTGTGTGTGTGTGTGTGTGTGTGTGTGTGTGTGTGTGTGTGTGTGTGTGTGTTCCTTCTTTGGGGATGCAGGGAAAGAAAAAATGATTCGAGTGTAAGTGTGTGTTGTGGGGGGATGGAGGCTAGCGCTCGAGATTGGGCACTGGGGTCTCTGTATGCGAGGAAAGGGGTCGCTCTTTCCTAGGGAGTGTTTTAGGCAAAACAGGGGGCGGATGCAGCAGGAAAGCACTGGGTCTTGCTGGTTGTGTGGGTTGAAGGGGAATCAAGCAGGGGTGTCAGGATGGGGGGACCGGGGCTCAGGAACGTGCGGGGGTCGAAGTGGTTCAGTGTCGGAGGGAGGGCTGCTTTTGTGCAGGGGGGCGGGGGCGGGGGCGGGGATTCGGCGCGTGTATGTAAAGGTGCAGCCCGTGTGCGAGGGGCTGGGTGCGCGCGCGGTGGCTGGCCGGGGACGCGCGCGCGCCACTGCCCGCTTGCTCGCCTGCTGGGGCTGCTCGGTGGGATTGACCGGGCAGCGGGCGCGGAAGAGCTGGATTTCGGATCACGTAGAGACCAGCGCTGAAACTGCAGCGCGGGTCCCCAGACGGCGGTCCCAGCACCAGACTCAAGGCTCTAGAGGTGGGTGAATTTCCAGTGTGGTCTGCGCTAGCTCCACCGACATAAGCTCTGCTTCTTCCCGGCTCGGCTCGGCAACGATGTGCGCGCGTGGATGTGTCTGTTGGCGCGAGCGCGCGCGCCGCGGGGGGCAGGTAGCTTATTATTTTTAGTTTGGGCTGTGTTGCTTTGGGGTCCATTGAGTGGCCGAAGTGGCCGTGGTGGCTTACCAAGTCACACTCACACCTCCCACTTGCTGGTCCGCGACGCGATCGCGTGCTCCAAAGACTCGGAGGATCCGGGTGTCGTTAACATCATACAACCCCCGCTCTCTCCCCCCGGGAGTAAGTGTCGTGGGCTTGGGCTGCTGTCGGGGCCGCTGCACCGGGCTGGGCTTTGTTTTCTGTGCCCTATTCGCAGGCTCTGTGCATGGACGTGGATCTGACACTCGAGACAGTGGCCCGCGGGCTGGTCAGAGATTGCTGGAATCCGGCAAGCTGGGGAATACTGAAAGAGGAGCCGGTGGGTAACTTAAAAGCCCCGCAAAAGCCAGGAGAGCTCTGCCTGCGCGACTTTCCCGGGTGCCGAAATGTTGAGCTGTTTTCTGGCTTGTTGAGAGGATGGTGTTCCCCGACCGTGAGAAGGGAACAGCCTGGGCCGCCAGGCACACACGGGATCGTTCTGCATGTGGTAAACCGGTCCGTGACGTCCCAGTGTCATCTCCCTTGGGGCCTGAGGTGGCCATCTCTTCCAGTCACCCTCCTTACGCCCGGGTCTAGAGAGATGAAGGAAACTACCGCTGCTACCCGGTGTGGGACAGCAGCTCGCCAAGGAATCTGTGTGCAGCTGGGCTGAAGGGCCCCGCGACATTCTGCGTGGTAGCTCGCCTCCACTCCCCGGTCCCAGAAGCTGCTGCTCGGATCTGGGACCTAAGAGGGGGCTGTGTGGCGGTTTCGGGCACCAGGATGCGGCAAAACATTGCGGTACGCACCCGCGCCAACGTCCCCTCCGGCCGCGACGCCACCGCCTCGAGGTAGCGCACGGGGGAAGTGGGGGACAGCGGCGCTTGGATTCCAACGCGGAATCCCCCTCTCCCTACGCCCCCCATACACACGCACTGTTCCAGCTCTGGGCTTGTGAGCAGAGGAGCCAGCTTGGCCTCCCCATCCTTGCTACCGGTCTGCCCCGCAGGCCTTCACCCTCGCACGGGCGCAGAGCTCCTGCCGCGGCGCTCTGGTGGTTGCTGGATTGGTGGTTTGTGCAATCCAAGACGACTGGGAACAAAACCTGCTGCCAGGCACGCATAGCGAGATGGAGAGACAGACTATAGGGAGACCAGCCACTCTCAGCAGCCTTGAGAAGGTGGTTCTGGGTACCCAACTTGTACTTTGGTGCGTTTTTTTTTTTCTTGTTTTTCTGTCCTGATTTTAAATGTACATGTGTTGGTGTCACCACGTGAGTGTGCAGTTTCTTTGGCTTACATTCGGTGATCCGTTTCACTCTCTAGCCTGCTTCTCTGGGCTGTTTTGATCCTTTCCCCACTTCTCCACGGTCTCCTGCCCTTTCAGGACCCCATGCCCTCTGTCCTTCTTGAACCCACTGCTTCTTGCTCTCCCTCACCTTTTGCCCCAGCAGCTTAGCTTGTAGCTTCCTCTGATTCTCAGAGCTGCATTTGGGAACTTTCTAGCTCGTCCTTGCGCTTTCCCCCCTCTTGCTACTTAAAGTAGAAATATGAAGAGGGCAGCTTCTTATGCGTTTTCTGATTTGTTGATGCACCTGGTTATTGTTTTGTACTGAGTTGACATTTTTCAAATATTTAAAAATGTATATTTGTTGCTTTTTCTTTGTTTTAGGGTTTAGCTTAATTGTTTTTTTGGTTTCTTTGTTATTGGGTAGGGGCGGGGGTGGTTAGTAAAATCAAATGACTCAAATGAACCAAAATAGCTCTTCAAATCCACATCCATAACAAGGAAAAAAAATCAAATGATCTTTTCTTTTGCAATTAAAGTTGGTTTGGGTGATGTCATACTCATGAATTACGATTTTTTTTTTTTTTTTGCATTGCCAATCATACTGCCAGTCTGAATGGGGGGAATGCATGTCTATGTGGCAGCCAAATAGCATCTCAGTGTTGCAGGTTGTATTATGAACCATAGTTCTTAAAATGCAAATCTTCCTGGGTCATGGCTAATGGATTGTCTACCTGGAAACATGTGGTTTTTATCACTAGCTGATTCCTCATGGGCAAAATAAACAATGGAGTTTCTGTGTGACACTTCTTTCTGTGCAGACTTACCTCATTGTGTGTTTCTGATTATTTTATTTATTTGATTAAATTTGTGTGGTAACCATATTGAAATTGCAGCCAGCTTCTTGTTCATAATGGAAGGCTCTCGTGGCTAAAACTCCATCATTAGGATGCACATACTTTATGTTCTTTTTCATCTCTTCCATAAAGCACAAGCTGTGTATCTGCATGCCTGTGTGCAGTATTTAAGGAGTGTGTATGCAGGTTTTAAGCAGTAGGCCACAGCAGTAGATTGGTTTGCTAAAGATCAACTACCAAGAAGTGATTCTTGGATTTGAGTAGAAACATGAAGTGGTAATATGTGTGTTTGGGGAGGGCACTAATGATTTTAGGAGAAAAAAATGTGCTATTTGAAATGTATCTGGATCTGCAGATAAAACTACTTCAAGATTGCAGTGTCTGGCCTCTTCTTCCTTAGCAGTGACAGTCCATGGTCAAAGTGAAGGAGATAAGCAATTGAGCCAAGCCTCAATCAGACATAGATTCAAAATGCAAATACAGGCATGAGCGAGGACCAGGAGAGCAGATTCTGGGGGTGGAAAGGCTGCTTGGGGATCAGCTAAGCAAGCAGCTTCCGTCCCTGCCTTCAGGAACCTAAAAACAAAAGGCTTCTTTCCCTCTCATTTGTAACAGAGCTGAGTGGAATCTAAGAAGCATGTATTTATCTGAAAATAAAGCCAGAGCATTCCATATATCGCTTCTCGGCCTTTTAGCTAAGATCAAGTGCAGAGCATTCCATAATCCATAGTTTTTCTAGACTCTAGCAGGATTATCTGCTGTTCTGAAGGCAGCGATGTTCAGGAGTGAACTCATCCATGGAAATGTGCTCACCTGTGAATGAGAGTTATGGCAAATCTCTTCAAGCCTGCCTTCCTCCTATGTATTTTAACCAGACCCTACATAGGAACTCAGTTCACCCATCGCCATCCTCTGTTTAACCTGAGCTCTAATATCTTCTCTACTAAGCTTGTCTGTGTAGTGGAGACCTAGAGAATAGAAAGTCCTCAGTTGAAACACTGTTGTGATACACAGTTGATGGCCTGGGCTCTGGTATTTGAGTTGACAACAAAAAGAAGTTAAGGCTTATGTTCCAGAGCAGAGTTTGGTACTCTATATATAGACACATATAAGAATGTTGTCAAACAGTTAAGGTATAATATCACTAACAATCCGTTTTTCTGCTGTTTTGTTCATGCGCTGCACATGAAAATTCTGTATTAACTATATGCATGGAAATAAAATGTATGCCTTTTTTTGGTGGGTTTTCTCACATGACTGAATGTGAACACTTGGAGTTTTGAGTGCCTTAAAAAAGCAGTACTAGGAATACATTCGTGTGTTCACTATGGAATGATTTAGACACAAATAACTTCAAATGAATTTTTCAAGTAATGATCATTGAAAAAATGTTTTCTTTTTTATTTTTTAGATTATTTCTCTTTATTCAGAAGCATAAAGTTGTTTGCTGAATGCAAGAAGATGTTTCTTTGGCTCTTTCTGATTTTGTCAGCCCTGGTTTCTTCGACAAATGCAGATTCTGACATATCAGTGGAAATTTGCAATGTTTGCTCCTGCGTGTCAGTTGAAAATGTGCTCTATGTCAACTGTGAGAAGGTTTCAGTCTACAGACCAAACCAGCTGAAACCACCTTGGTCTAATTTTTATCACCTCAATTTCCAAAATAATTTCTTAAATATCCTCTATCCAAATACATTCTTGAATTTTTCACATGCAGTGTCCTTGCATCTGGGAAATAATAAACTGCAGAACATTGAGGGAGGAGCCTTTCTTGGGCTCAGTGCATTAAAGCAGTTGCACTTGAACAACAATGAATTAAAGATTCTCCGAGCTGACACTTTCCTTGGCATAGAGAACTTGGAGTATCTCCAGGCTGACTACAATTTAATCAAGTATATTGAACGGGGAGCCTTCAATAAGCTCCACAAACTGAAAGTTCTCATTCTTAATGACAATCTGATTTCGTTCCTTCCCGATAATATTTTCCGATTTGCCTCTTTGACCCATCTTGACATACGAGGGAACAGAATCCAGAAGCTCCCCTATATCGGAGTTCTGGAACACATTGGCCGTGTCGTTGAATTGCAACTGGAAGATAACCCTTGGAACTGTAGCTGTGATTTGTTGCCTTTAAAAGCTTGGCTGGAGAATATGCCATATAACATTTACATAGGAGAAGCTATCTGTGAAACTCCCAGTGACTTATATGGAAGGCTCTTAAAAGAAACCAACAAACAAGAATTATGTCCCATGGGTACAGGCAGTGATTTTGATGTACGCATCTTGCCTCCATCTCAACTGGAAAATGGCTACACCACTCCCAATGGTCACACCACACAAACCTCCTTGCACAGATTAGTGACCAAGCCACCGAAGACAACAAATCCTTCCAAGATCTCTGGAATTGTGGCAGGAAAGTCGCTCTCTAACCGCAATCTCAGTCAGATTGTGTCTTATCAAACAAGGGTGCCTCCTCTGACACCTTGCCCGGCACCGTGCTCTTGCAAAACACATCCTTCAGATTTGGGACTGAGCGTGAACTGCCAAGAGAAAAATATACAGTCCATGTCTGAACTGATACCAAAACCTTTAAATGCCAAGAAGTTGCATGTCAATGGCAATGGCATTAAAGACGTGGACATTTCAGATTTCACTGAGTTTGAAGGACTGGATTTGCTCCATCTGGGCAGCAATCAGATCACAATGATCAAGGGGGACGTATTCCACAACCTTACTAATTTGCGCAGGCTGTACCTCAATGGCAATCAGATAGAAAGACTCTATCCTGAGATATTTTCAGGCCTTCATAACCTGCAGTATCTGTATTTGGAATACAATTTGATCAAGGAAATTTTAGCAGGCACCTTTGACTCAATGCCAAACTTGCAGTTACTATACTTGAACAATAACCTGTTAAAAAGCTTGCCTGTTTACATTTTTGCAGGAGCTCCCCTTGCCCGACTGAATCTGAGGAACAACAAATTCATGTACCTACCTGTCAGTGGGGTCCTTGATCAACTGCATTCTCTCACACAGATTGACTTGGAGGGCAACCCATGGGATTGCACTTGTGACTTGGTGGCGTTAAAGCTGTGGCTGGAGAAGTTGAATGAAGGGATTGTTGTGAAGGAGCTGAAATGTGAGACGCCTGTGCAGTTTGCCAACATCGAGCTGAAGTCCCTCAAAAATGAAATCTTATGTCCCAAACTTTTAAACAAGCCATCTGCTCTATTCACAAGCCCTGCACCTGCCATTACCTTCAGCACACCATTGGGTCCCTTTCGAAGTCCCCCTGGTGGTCCAGTGCCTCTGTCTATTTTAATCTTAAGTATTTTAGTAGTCCTCATTTTGACTGTGTTTGTTGCTTTTTGCCTCCTTGTTTTTGTGCTGCGACGCAACAAGAAACCTGCTGCGAAGCATGAAGGCTTGGGAAATCCCGAGTGTGGCTCCATGCAGCTGCAGCTAAGGAAGCATGACCACAAAGCCAACAAAAAAGACGGACTGAGCACAGAAGCATTCATTCCCCAAACCATTGAACAGATGAGCAAGAGCCATACCTGTGGCTTGAAGGAGTCGGAAACTGGCTTCATGTTTTCAGATCCGCCAGGACAGAAAGTCATTATGAGAAATGCTACTGACAAGGAGAAAGATTTATTACACATGGATAGCAGGAAGAGACTGAGCACAATTGACGAACTGGATGAATTATTCCCTAGTAGGGATTCTAACGTGTTTATTCAGAATTTTCTTGAAAGCAAAAAAGAGTATAATAGCATAGGTGTCAGTGGCTTTGAGATCCGCTACCCAGAAAAGCAACAAGACAAAAAATCCAAGAAGTCACTGATAGGTGGTAACCACAGTAAAATTGTTGTGGAGCAAAGGAAAAGCGAGTATTTTGAACTGAAGGCAAAACTTCAGAGTTCCCCTGACTACCTACAGGTCCTTGAAGAGCAAACAGCTTTGAACAAGATGTAGGTCATGCGATCTTACTTTGTGCAGAGGACATTTATTTAATGATGAAAGTGCCTTTTGTTGACTTCTAACTTCCAAATATCATATTATCAATAGGCATAGAGGCAAGTGTTTCCAAGAGTGTCTCATTAACTGTAGCTGCAAAGATGTGTCAACTAGAAGAGAATTTCCTTAATAGATTTTGCTACATGAAACCTATACTGTGGAGTCCTGTGGGGATACTGCAAACTCTATTGCCAAAGGGATGCTTTATACACATAATACACTGAATTTAACCTCAAGAGGCAAGTCTGTTTTGTATCCCAAAGCAAAACCGTCGTCTCTTCGTGCTTTGTAAAGCAAACTCAAGAAAACTGGTACCAGTGTTTGTACCTCAACTGGGTTCTTCATCTTGCACGTAGACTAAGTTGGTGGAACTGGAATAATCCTTTTGATTTGTGGCATTGTAACAACTCTGTGTAAAGATAATCTGAAAAGTAAAAAAAAAAAAAAAGCATGCAAAGAGAGAACATTCGATAGTATTTATAAATCGGTAATCTTTATGACCTGCATCTTGAAACCGCTGGATTTATAATGTTCAATTGTGCAAATACTTGTTGAAAATATACCATGCATTACATAACTATGAAATAAATTTGAACACTTTAAGCATTACCTGTCTATACATAAAGCCTAAAAGAAAATAATCAACGTGAGTTACATAGCATTTGTGGTGATAAAAAAGTGATATTTATCATAATTAAACATGGCTCAAATTATTACTAGAGTTTGTTCTCAGTTATGTGAAATACCCACAATCCTTAAAGGTTGTCCAAAATTAGTGAAGTGCTTACCATGTGAGCGCACCCAAAGCTATTTTTGTAACATAATTCATATTTATGAAGTACTTTGTATACTAAATAGGAAAATATGTACTCCTTAATATGTATTTAATATGCCTGACTTATTTCCCTGATCACAATGAATTTATCAGTAAGTACAAATTTGGACAGAAGACAGTACTGAATGAAACTGAAACTGGTGTGTACAGAAATATTCTGGTCTTTGTGATCAGGTGTAATTTAAAAACACATAAAAATACATAGAAACAACTAGTTCTGTGCTATTCTTGTGGATTTAGCATATTATCTTCAGATTTGTTACCAATTGTGCATTTTAAAATAGGTTCCTTAGTTTTATAGTATTGTGTCTGGGGCAATTGTTACTTACCATCAGTTGTCTTGCTTTTCAGGATTCTATGAGCTTAATTCAAATAGTTTTCACTACAAGTATTTAAAAAAATAGTGAGTAATGTTAACAGTATCTTGTATGCATCAGTATCCTGTTCTTTCATTATTCTGACTACTATCAGATAATCTAGTAGAACTGTAAACATCATGGTGATCTTGGCTATGAAAGCCACACTGTAAAATGCTTATATTGGTCTCAGATGAGCCCACAGTCTGCAGTTACTAATGATATGCCCCCGTGCTTGTGTGTGCTGTTAAGTCCAAGTGAAAAGTGGTCAAAGGGATGAATTGTTGGATAATGTATGAAATCCGATGACTTAGCAGACCTTGACTAGCAAATTGATAATCCTGAAACACATTGCCTTCTATCATAACTTATTGTACTAATCAGTAAGACACCCAAGAAGGTGAATGTAGACATTCTTCATGAACTTCAACTGGCAGATATTTTGGTGCAATTTATAAAATGTTATAAATGGTGAAAGTTATAACAGCCCCTTATTAACCACTAATTTCAGGGTTTTAGGTGGTGGTTCCAAGTTTGAAAAAATAAGTTTGGCTTTCTGGGAAGGATGTGTTTGTGTGTGTGTGTGTGTGTGTGTGTGTGTGTGTGTGTTTGGGTATATATTCATACATATAGGTAATTGGGAGATCTTTCAATAGTAAAATATGTCTCCATAAGTATGTGCTGGTGCTCTTAAAACATTAATGTATAATTTTAATTTTCATGACAATATCTGTGAAAACTTTATATAAATATTAAAACCCAAACAAATCATTGCTTTCTGATCTTGAAAGAAAATATGTGTGCTCCACAGCTTGTTTTCATCAATAGTTTCATAGAGACTTTTAATATGCCATTGTCATGCACACATGCATTCATGGATTAAAGGGCTCCTCATGCATACTGACAAGATAAAGATGCAAAGGCTTAAAGAAAGTACTTTAGTTTATCCTGTCAATAAAGTATGGATTGAGGAATCTTAAGTAAACACTTACAGGAGGAACCAGAAAGCTGCATCCGTGATCTAGGGATAAAAGGTCGTTGGAATGATGCCTTTCATTCAATGTGGTGATGCTTTCAAAATGTCTCAAAGTTTCTACACAATTGTCAACGGGAGGCAGGGAACCTGCCCTTGTCTCAAAGTTTGCTGTACTATACTGGCTATCTCATACTCATCTGCTGCAAGGTATACATGTTTAACTATTTTTTAAAGAAAACTTTAAGTGTCTGTGGTTATTTGGAGATTCTAATTGTAAATGAAAGCAACAGATCCTTGGTTAAGGAGAATATATTTTATTCAAAATCATTGTGCCTACCTTAAACACTGTACACTATGTTGAACCTGTCTCATTTGTTGTACTTGTACATTTTATACTGTAGTTAGGCAAAAATTCTGAGTTGAGTACAACAGCAGTTAAAATACAGTATCTGCATTTTGTTAGCTTCAACTATAATTTTGATGTTAGCTTAACCCCTTTAGGTGTGGTAGTAGGTTGGTATTGCATTTTTAGAATCTTAGCTCAAATTTTGAAAACCCAAGAAGTTCTTATTTTGGATTTGGTCTGAACATCACAGACTTCTTGGCATTAGAGTCAAGGTGTATGAACTGTTTTAGAATGATTGCTGAACAAATTATATCTCATGAAATCAGTAAAGGGGTTGAGATAATATATTGTGTCTGTGTACTATAAATCAACTTTTAAATTATTTTTTTATGAAATCAATAAAGATGATTGAATTCTTTAAATCTTTGTGCAATTTTATGAGAAAGCAGCTATTAAAACACAGTGATTGAATCTATAAGGCAATTTATAATCTATATTTAGTTTTCCATTCTGAATATTACACTGAATAAATGTATTTAGAAAAAAATTCAGGCCATCTTTCTTTTGTTGCTTTTTTTTAAGCATTCAGTGTTTTTAAGCCATAAGGATGCATAAATTATGCAGGGCATGGCATCATGACTAACATTAATCAGCAAATATTTCCAAAATAACAGAACACATCTAGAAATGTGTGGTAATACTATTTATCTATATCTTTTGCATGATTTGTGCATTGACATTGTATAAAATGAGCACAGTTAGTTATTTTTTGTTGTTGTTATCACTGTCATATCCAAAGATGGAGAGAGAATATATTAAGAATGTATTTATAATCACTATTTTGAAATAAAGTAAACACATTGTATTGTTTTTAACCTGATTTGATTGTGAGTATTCTAGGTTAGTTTATAAGACAAAAATCAATTAATGCTATAAAAGTATTGTAAATCAGAGAAACTGTTCCAATGATTTTGTTTGTTTTTAATAACATTGAAGATATTAGAGACAAGTTATTAAATGCCATTTTTTATGAAAGTACTAATAAAATTGTTTGCTACAATGGTATTTCTGAAGCCATAGTTTATTAAATATATTTATCTGTCCACTATTTTCAGAAGAAATGGTAACCGAAGTGATTACTTCAGCAAACTTAAGCGTAGCATATACAGCTTTAGAAAATTGTTTGAATCCAAACCAATTGTTCAGTCTTAGTTAAAAGATTTTCCTATCTCTCTCTCCCCAAAACATCTTTGCAATCTGTTCCTTCCCACTGGCAGCCTGTCTGAAGAAGAGTCAGATGGTACCGAGTCACCATGCTTTGATTCTTGCTCATTCTCGTTGATCAGCTGCAATTTGCTATCAATTCAGATAAGCAAATATAGCATTCAGTTTTAATTGTTTACTCAACTATTTTTTGAAAACCTTCACGACTATTATATTCATTACCAGCTCCTCTGGTTGCTGCTTACCTAACCATATGTGAGACACATTTGGTTTTTCTTTTGTTCTTTAAAAATAACTGCAATTATAGCTCCGTGACTTTATACAGTTATCATGATTGAAGAACACGGATCAATGGCATTGTCGTTCATTTTGAAGGAAGAGAAGAATATAAACAGATTGTATTACCCAAAAATGTGAACTGAAGATATTTTTATTTAGGGGAAAGGAAGTAAATCTAGAAGCAAAACGTATGATTGTGTGGCCTTATATTTATACATACCTATTCTGATATTGTGAAGAGTCCATACAGGCGTTTTTGGACTAAGTTTCTTTTGTGTCACAGGGAACGGATCAAACATGCAATCTTTTACATCATGAGTACAGAGTTCAGGGCTTTGGCTCCAAGTTGGTTTTTTTTTTTTTTTTTTTTTTTTTTTTTTTTTTTTTTTTTTGTCATATAGACAAATGGCATCAAATCAGGGTCTGGCCTGATTTTCAACGCTCATTCAATTAGTCATTTTATGGTCAAATGGGCTGAACTAAAATATCCTGTTTGTGGTGTCATTTACCGGGAATGACTGCTGATATGTATCAAGTTCACCTGATAGCTATTAACTGTCAACTTTAGATTTGTTGAGGATCTGTCCCTTTCTAAATTAAAAGCAAATGAGAGGTCAAATGAATTTTAATAACTTATTTTGCAGGAAACTGACCTTAATGTAATTTTGAGATCCATTTTGTTTTCATTTCATCTTTGTTCTCACTGATTGAAAGGATTAAATTTTAGAAGGGGAACTCAAGGAAATGAATCACTGGTGTATGTTGCACTTGAAGCGAAATGATTTTTATCTTTAGTAATTGTCTTTTTCTTACTTTTTGCCGTATCTACATAGCGAAAATAAAGTGGAATCCTGAGATGTATAAAGAAGTTTGGCCAAAGATTTGCTACTGAGAATAAAATGATTTCAATTGCCTATTCATTCAAAACTACAAAATCCACTGAGTGTTGAGACTAAATCAGGAACTAGTTATTGAAAATTCTACTTTAGTTTGTTTTACAGACAATTCCTAAATCCAAATCGAAAGTCTAATTATTCCAGCAACATATCAAAATAAGAAGTTTTTTAATTTATTTACCTTAAAATACTCTTGAATGAGACCTTAGAGAGAGAATGTACAAGTGTAATTATTAAACAGAACATCACTTTTGAATTAACTATAGAAAGGAAATAACCTTTTAAAGTTCCTGAGCAATAGACTTCTCTTAGTTGGTACCTCACAAATGCTAGGTCAGGTGAGACGCTGCTTGGTAACAGTCTGAGGAAGTCGTGTTGTGCTGTAACTATTGCGCCTGAAAGCGCTTGAAAATCACTGTAAACCCTAGTTTTCCTACAAAGAAATGCAATGTATATTCCCACCACTGTTTCATGTAAACAGAACCATTGTGGTAAAGTTCTGGAGTTGATATTCAGTGACTTTAAAATGCTGTTTTCGTGAATAAAATTCTTTTCTTATAGGTCATATTTGTAGCCATTCAGTGTGTTTATTAGTGTGGAATTAGTTAAACTCAAATTTAAAAAATGTATATAGAATCCAAATAATGTAATTTTTAATTGACTCAATAGTTCTGTTAGTTTAAATGGATAGGTGAAATTGAACATGTTAACCTACCAGTCAACCTACAGATACACGCACACAAAACACAGCAATATATGCAGGTAGTGAATTGTGCCCCACTGGAAGCATATACTTGGTTTAAGCAAATACAATGTTTATTCTTTGATTACCTAAATTTTTCAAGCCCAGATAGATTCTGAGCTTCAAATGACCTCAGAGCAAAGTTATTCTTTTATTGTACATTGAATCTTGCCTGATATATCATATATAGTAGAAATTGGGCGCAGTTCATTTCACAAGGCTACCTTAAATTTCATAATGACTGCTGTCCTGAAATTTGATTTTAATTTGCTTTATATATTAATCTTGCTATCCTCATTCTTGATCTGTAAGTTTATTAAATCATATGTTACCACACCGTGCTACTCCCAGGCAACTAATCATGATGCAAGTCAATACTGTTATTATTTTTCATAAACATTTTCAGAAAATCATGTAGGGGAACCCAGCTTCACAATAAAGAAATTCAGGGAAAAGGAAATTGTAGGAGCATGGGATTTCAAAGTGGAAAAAGACAAATTGTTAGAAAGTTATGACTCAAAGACAGATCTATAAGAACATACAGAATAACATCAAAGAAGTCTGCTTTACAGAGAGGAATCAACTCAATCATTGAAAAAAAAAAGAACCTTGGTGAAAGATGTCAAATCTTCAAATCCTTTTTCTTTATTCTTTATCTCTGCTTTATTTTTTTAAACAGATATGAAATCCAGCCTACATCAATTTGACACTGGAGATGCATAGGTTTACCAAACTAACTGATCAATCAAAGCATCTTCCGTCTCCAGGAAATGTGCTGATTGACTAATAATGCATGCTGACTGACTGTCATTAGCCTCCAGACGTAATATTAGCTGTTTGGAAATAAGAAGCAGTGTTTGTGTTCAGTGGGAAGAGTTGGTGAGACATGTGCATCTCACAAAAAAGCTTTTTGATATGGAGAGAAGCAAATCAGTACAAATATTTTCGTTCCAAACCTGGTGGTATAAAGCTGCTAGGCTTTCTGGTTTGTTTTCTAAAACTCTGTTTGGATAAATATTATCAAGCGCCTATTTCAGAAGCCATTTCCTGTAGGAACCCCCAGGATATCGTGTAACTGCCATGTATCTCCTGGTTCCATAGCAGGATGTGTCACATTTGCCAAGTCCTCACTGCTGGACATCTCTCCTCTTCTGCTGTTAGGAATAACCAATTCCATGTACCACATGGACTGTGTCAGGGAGAGGGTTTACACTGCTTGGCTGTTAATTACTACCATATACACACTAAGGATAGAATTGAAAATGCAAGTGTATATTGCCCATTTTAATATTATCACACTAGAAAGTATTTTGCTTGTATTTATTTTCCACGTTAATTCTTGGGTTTTTGTATTCAATTATCTTGCAACCACAGATGCTGCTACTCTTATTTATTTATTTGTTTGTTTGTTTATTTGTTTATTTATTTCTGTGTATATAACTCTCCGTCAATGTGGGAGCTATTTTTCCATCCTGGAAACTTAGAGCTATTTATAGAAGGAAACATCACAGTAATATTTGCTATTTCCTTATTAGCTTATGAAAAAACAACAAAAAATGTAGTAAAGCAACTAATATATTTTAAAGGAAAATCTGTTAACACAATACTAATTATTAGAAAAACAGAGTCTGGAAAACAGTCAACTTTTGAAAGATATTTCTTTTACTCTATTTCTCTTTGTTTTATACTTAGAATTATATGTGTTAAATTATAAACTGGAGTCAATGAACGAGGTTTTCATGCTGGAGATCTCACAGTAACTAAAAAGCATATTATTGCTGACATGTGGGCAGATTTGCCATGTGTTGTCATAAACATGGCTGTTATATTTTTCTTTGCACTGTCTACTTCAGAAAATATTCATTTGCTCAGATTTGGCACAGCTGCTGAAATGCTGCTGTATCAAGTCTCACCTTGAAAATCACAAAGCATTTTTTTTTTTTCTGTGTGTAACCAAGCCGTTACATAAAATGCATATTAGAAGCTGGATAAAATCATCAGGATTAAAAAGAGAATTAGTGTGTCCTGAAGAAGTGAAGGTCTTTAAAGGAATCAAGATATAAACAGTTTGTAGAAATTTGATCACCTCCCTTTGAACATGCTGACTGTTATAGGCCTTAGTGTGAATGATGCAACAGAGGTAAGACTCAGTTCCTACACAGTGTTTCCTGTCTGTGCAGCCTTTTGGATTGTGGTGTAGAGAGAGTGAGTGCTAACTTTGCTGTTTAATCTCAGATGAGTATATAACTTCAGTTGCTCATTGATATATAATTACATGGGACATCACAATCAGGTTAGACAGCACTAAATGATTCATAATAATCTTAAATGTTATTGGAGCAGGGTAAACCTAGATCCTGTTGATGCACAGTTCCTTCAGTTTGTAAAGACTATCACAGGAGATGGAGAATATTTATTCTGTGAATTTGCAGGTCAGATAATTTGACCTCAGTATCTTCTTCTTTGAAGTAATGCATGAAATCAGAGCAGACGTAACTTACCCAAGGTCCGCAATGCATTATGGTCAATCTTATCCAGGACCTGATGGCCCTGACTATTATTTGCCTTGTGTGGCTCTATTTGGAAGTAAGAACTGTGTGTAAAGCTTCAAGGAGACATTTCATCCAAACCTACAGACCTTACCCACAAAGCTTTACGTAGTTTATATCTGGATATGAAGCAGCAAGTCCTTTATCCATAGAAGTGTCCAGATGACACTGAGTTCTCACAATGATAATGGATGTTACTCAGGAAAATTTGTTTCAGTGCTAGCATGGACATATGTCTTGGGTATTCTACTCAAAGATCCGCAGGATTTTCTGATATACATGTGAAAATATTGTACTAGTCAAGCAATATTTATCAATATGTTTTGTTTGAAAGTCCCCCATACAATCTGTGACAATTAGTAATAGTTGATATCTACTAATTTCTAAAAAAAGAAATCAATAGTACCCAAATATAAATTAGATAGCAGCTATCCTGTTAGAAGACAGAATAAAATTCTCCCATTTTTACTGTTTTCATTTGAAGGGTCAAAATACCTAAAATTCTTGTAGGTATTTCGATATATTTTTAAAGATTTATTTTTATTATTTTTATTGGAAAGGCAGATATACAGAGAGGAGAGACAGAGAGGAAGATCTTCCGTCCGATGATTCACTCCCCAAGTGAGCACAACTGCGGATGCTATGCTGATCAGAAGCCAGGAGCCTCTTCCGGGTCTCCCACGCGGGTTCAGGGTCCCAAAGCCTTGGGCCGTCCTTGACTGCTTTCCCAGGACACAGGCAGGGAGCTGGATGGGAAATGGAGCTGCCGGGATTAGAACCAGTGCCCATATGGGATCCCGGGCATGCAAGGCGAGGACCTTAACCACTGTGCCACCGCGCCGGGCCCGGTATTTTAATATTTTATAAAGAAAAACAGACTTTGTACATAGCAGTGAAGATGGCAGTCTAGGAACAATCTCCCAGTGGAAATGAGAAGACATGATTGTACTCATTATTTTACTCCTAAAGTTCAATTTTGAGGTTATTTTTAGGTTCAGCAGATGCAGTAAAGGTTAGTTTAGTTAGTTAGCTAGATGCAATAAGGTTAGTTAGATGCAAAAAGGTTAGTTAGATGCAATAAAGGTTAGTTTGTTGTAATATTATATTTACTAAGAGCTGTGTTCACTTTCATTATTTACCCTCAATTACCTAGATTGGAATTCATTCCTAGGGATTATACTTCAATAAGCAGTTTTACAGACTGCATTAGGAATATCAGCTGAAAATCAGCTGAATTATAAAAAAGAATTATCAAGAATACTTATTTGAATTTCATTGCAGAGATTAGAAAAATTCTTTATAAAAGGAAATAAAATTTCAAGGGTGCCTATTTACTTTGGATAATCTTAGTTCTAAAGTTTATGAGTAAATCAAAGATGACTCTGAAATGAAACTCCAAATTTGTCTTACATTCAGTACCATTAGCTAGAACTTCACCAGTTGAGGCTTCTATGTGTTTTCTTGGCCCATCTAATTACAAAATGTATTCGTTTGGGTACTGGTAACTCATTCAAATTTACCAGTTTCACACTTTTGGATAACACTTCACTTCTAAATAGTCACAGTGTTATAAGTACAAACAACTTTAGCTTAAATAGTTTTATGTTTTGTTAGAGAAGAAAGCAAGCTAATAAGTAGTTTGGTTTACAGCTTACATGTTCTCTATTAGAGCACGGTATATTGACCCTCAGGCCTTCCCTGTAGCCTCCGTTCACATCATTTTGCCAACTACCCATATACCCCAATAGCTCCCAACTCAAACATCCTTTCAGGTGACAATGGCCATTAAAACTCTGATTCTGTTCAATGTTTTACTTTTCCGATTTACTTCATATTCAGATTCCAGATTCAGATATGCCTAATTTACACACACTTTAAATGTGCCAGTAATTCTCAGAGGCTTGTAATTTGTTAGAGAAGATAGCAAGGAGTAGGATAGAAGACTGCATTAGCTGAACATTCACATTTGAGGCTTGCAGGGCAGACAAAGGAGCTTTCTTTGCTATCCTTCGGTCTCCTCACATGTGCAGCTATTACAACTCAAATCAATGGTAAGTAACCACTCACTGTTTTCAAAGATGCATTTTGTTTTTATTTGACAGATAATTACAGGGAGGAGGAGAGACAGAGGGATCTCCCATCTACTTTTATTCACTCCCCAATTGGCTACAACAGCCAGAGTTAAGCCAATCTGACACCAGGAGTCAGGAGCTTCTTCCACACCGTCCAAGTGGGGCAGGGTCCCAAGGCTTTGGGCCATCTTCGACTGCTCTTCCAATCTGTAAGAAGGAGCTGCATCAAAAACAAAGCAGCCAGTACACGAATCAGCGCCTAATTGAATGCTGGCACTTCAGGTAGAGGCTTACCATACTGCAACATAGCCCCAGCCCCAAAACTGCTCTTTTGAAGTTGCATCTGAGGTTCTCATAATGGCTTTTCTTCATTGAGCTCTAATCTTATTGAACTGGCACAAGGAGTCCTGGATGTAATAGCACTCCTGTGGAACTGATATTTAAATTAAAACCATGAATGGTGAATTCAAGTTAATTGTTGAAGAACAGGGGCCAGGTGCCAGAGCCTAGTGGCTGAAGTATTCTTCTTGCACACCTGGGATTCCATGTAAGTACTGGTTCATGTCCTGCCTTCTCCACTTCCCATCCAGCTCCCTGCCTGTGGCCTTGGAATGCAGTCGAGATGGTCCAAAGCCTTGGGAATCTGCACCCGCATGGGAACACGGCAGAAGCTCTTGGCTCCTGTCTTCATGTTAGCTCAGCAAAGGTCATTGCAGCCACTTGGGAAGTGAAGCAGCAGATAGAACATTGTTCTCTCTGTCTCTCCTTCACTCTGTGTATCTGCTTTTCAATAAAAATAAACTTTTAAAAGTGCTGAAAAACAGGCCTAGAGAAAGCATATGAAGCTGAGAACCTCATCTAAGAACCTAATATGAGGATCTGGTTATTACGTGGTGCTATTGAGGCAGCCAGGGGTAAAATCAGGAGTTGTAAAACTTTTTTCTGCCAAGAGTAGAACAAGTATTTGTGGGTTTTCAGGCCACATGGTCTTTGTTGCAACAAGTCAGGTAAGAAGGGAGCCATCGAGAATTAACAAATTAATGCAAATCAATTGGACTGGATCCCAATACTACTTTATTAATAGAAACTGTCTGAAGGATGTAAGTGACCTGTAGATCTTTACTCTCTGACCTGTTAAGACCATGCTATGACACTTACTTACGTCTGCTTTGGAAAATCTGTGGACCATTTCAAAAATGATTTAGGTTATGTGATAAGGTTTATTTAAGACAGACTTCTGTATGTCCTGTGGAGGATGGACAGCAGGGATTCAGTAGAGTATCAGGCAAACAAGTAATAAAGCTTTTACAAAGGTACTGCAAAAAGAAGACAAAGTAAACTGATGAAGAAAACATATGCTTACAAGCTTTTCTTTAAATACTGACTGTAAAACTTGCCAGCAAACTAATGAATAGCAAGAATGACAGTGAAGCCAAGGAGAACTTTCAGTGCTATAGCATAAACAATTTGATTGATAAAGATGATGGGGGAAAATTAATGTGGAAGGAATGCATCAAAACATAATATTTTGTACATATCTTGTTGCAAATTTCCCTAGGGTCTTCAAGTTTCTGAGTAGGTGACTTTGTCCAAAAGGAGCTCAGAAGAGAAATTAGGCAATAAACAGGATTGAGAATGACTATCATGGCAAATGAAGTCATAAGAGGAAGTTGATGCAGGGGAAAACAAGGCCCGGTGTGAAGTGTGGGTGACTTAGAACTTGGGTTCTCACTGTAATGTGTGCTGTGCACCTCTCAGACTCCTTCCAGAATCTATGTGGGTAAGGCCTAGGAATGTGCATTTTGGTGCTTCTTAAGTAATAACTACTTACATTAGATTGTGAGAATTCCTAAGGCCAAGGAAACTTCTTAGATAAAGCTCCTCCATAATATGGAAACTGTAGGGTGCTAAAAACAAACAAACAAAAACAGGAGATTATAGATTCTCGGGAGGAAAGAAAAAAAAAAAACACTTTATAGGAGAGACTTGGTACCTGGCTATGTGTAGTAGTGTTAAGACAACAGACTCAAAGAGTATTTTCTGGTGCTGGTCCTACTTGGATCACATACAGGGCAGATGTCATAACAGCTGGGGATTCCATGCCCTAATAGGAGACAGACCTCAGACACACACAAAAAAACAAAACTGTACAGAGAAGGGATGGTCTGAAAAATGGGGGATAAGAGTCAGGGTCAAATTACTGGGCCAAATGGAAGCAAAATATCAGTGCAAGTAGGACAAAGGTGTTCCCTATACAGAGAAATTGGCACAACAAAGCCGTCAGTAGGATTTTACACCGAGCAAGAAGTACAAGTTAGCTCCCAGAGTCAATGGCCCTGGACAGCAGCATTAGGCTTTGTTGGATGCTCACCAAACTCTGGTAGATTTTGAAATGTTTTGTTTCCAGTTGTTCTGCCCCATCCTGGAAGAAAACAAAGGTAGTTTAGATCATAATCCATTTGCTTTAGTCTTTTATTTGGAGCAAATCCAGCCAGAAAATCTACACTTCTATCTCACGATGCTGTGTTTTTTAAATCTGCTAATGCACAGACTTAGTGAATGTCTTCTCTCTCTCTCTCTCTCTCTCTCTCTCTCTCTCTCTCTCTCTCTCTCTCTCTCTCCCTCTGTGTGTGTGTGTGTGTGTGTGTGTGCGTGTGTGTGTTTTCCTGGGATGAGAAGTAGAAGAGAGAGGAGGATAGTTCGACCATGCCCTAGTCCCTAGAAACTCACAAACTATGAGAAGAGGCAAGTATGACTATGACTGAACAATGAATCATACTGTTGGTTTGGTATGTTTAAGGTAGTGTGCTACAATACACAGGTGCTCAGGGACTCAGCTACAGAGAATAAGAAACGTTTTATCCTGAAAGGACTTGGTGATCTAATCGTTGAAGGATGGCTTCAATGTTGAAAAGAAAAGCGGAGAATACCAGCTGAGTAAATAGTTTGTAACAGAGAGAAGTGAGGGTACACGGTGTTCACAGGGGATTGAATTGTTTAGGATGGCTGGCTCATGTGTCTTCTGTGGGATACCTCCCACTGCTTATCAACCATGTTATCCTAGATGACTCAGTGATCTGTCTCAACATATGCCAGACTGATCATACTTAGGTACACAATGTTCTTGTAGTCATCGCCATCTAGTAGACAGTCCCCATCTTTCTTGCTGTTATATAGAGATCCTTCCTATCTTTTCTTCCACATCAGGAAACTCTTGGCACTGTCCCTAGGTTCCTTCTTTTCCATGTTGTCTTGGACTATCTTGTAGCTTTGCCGATGTCTACCTGCTACCTACCCCATCTTGCTGCCTCTGTTTTATGTGCTTTCACACAAGATCAGTTTGTCAGATTAAACTTTAAGCTGCAGTCAGGTTCCTTCCAAGAGCTTTGATTGTGGTTAGAAAAAGATCAAAATAACTAAGAAATTATTTTAATTTATTGCTAGGGTCACTGTTCTAAGTATTTAGTCAATGGCATGTTTTTTTTTTCCTTTTTCAATTTTAGCTGTTTATTGGACCACATATCATCTTCATTGTGTACGTTTAAGATACACAACATGATGTTTGATGTACATATAAGCAGTGGAATCACTATGATGGTCAAGTTTATTATTCATCCCTTTCAGTGTTACATTTGTGTACATGTGTGGTAAGAGTTCCTAAGTCTATTATGTAAACCACTCATGAATGCTACAATACCATTACCCATGACCTGCCTTCTGTACATTTGATATGCTGAATTATTCATCCTACGTAGCTAGCAATTTTGTAGGATTTTCATCAAAACTTAATTTGTTCCACACCTTGTTCTTGGTAACTAAATTTGTGTTTGTATGTATCTCACATTATTTTAAAATTCCACTTGTAAGTCATGTAATATGTGTATACTCTGTGTGTATACTGTAATGTTTAATCCACTATTTTATCCGCAAATGCTTTGGTTGTGTTCATGCTGTTGGGTATTGTGAATAAGGCTTTCACAAACAAATGATTTTCGATATTCTCCATGGGTGTTGATTTCATTTCCCTTGGAAATCTAGTCAGCCAGGTTATAGTTTAGCCATGTACCGTTTTTATTTTCAATGTATTTTTAAGAACTTCAATATTTATTTTCATAATGGTCACACCAATTTACATTAAAATAAACAATTTGTAAGGGCTCTCTTTTCTTCACATCATTTCCGACATCTGTATCTTCTACCTTTCATAATAGCCATTTTGAAAGGTGAGAGGAAATACAACATGGTGGTTTTGATTTGTGTCCCTGGTGATGATTAGCTCCATGGAGCATCTTTCCATATTGCAGTTCAATCTCTTCGTCTCCTTAGGAAAACAAGCCTATTCGCATCCTTTGCCCATTTTTAAATCAGCCTATTATTATTCTTTTGACTGAGTCTAATGAATTGCAAATATTTTGGATGTAATACTAATAATATAAATGTTTTGAAAAGATGTTGCACCAATCTATAGGATGTTTTTTATAATTGTTTTTCCTTTCGTATGCCAGAATGTTTTAGTTTGAAGTACTCCAGTTTGTTTATTTCTGCTTTTGTTTTCTTAGCTGTTAGTGTGATATCCAAAAGATCATTGCCAAGGCCAATATCAAACATTTTTCCCCTATGTTTCCTGCTAATGGTCTGTGTTGTAAGCATTGCAATTGACTACCATTTAAATATTAAGAAATTGAGGAAAATATCAGATACTAAGTGACAGAACTGAGAAAAAATAAACCTAGGAGTTCTGGCTATAGATTCCAGAGTTTACTATGCTATGTGAGTCCTACAGAATCTAAACTGTTTGCCATGATCTGCACAGCTGGGATGGCTGAATCTACACAGGTCCTGCCAGCCCTAATTCATGCCATTGTTTCCTTCTCTCCCTTAATATTCTGTGTGGCATACTGAACTAAATTGTTGCAATTATGTGAACATGCAATATGCTCTTCTCCTCAGGCTTTTGGGCAAGGCAGCTGCATCCCTCTGCCTAAAGCACACTCTGCTCCTCTGTGCCAAGTGAAATTCTATTTTTATCAAAGATCTCATCTTACTCATCACCTCCCCCAGGAAGCCCCTTTTTTACACCCTCATAGCTCTCTGTGTTAATCCTGATTTCAGCTCTTTGCATCAAAATCTCATGTGTTCTTATCTGTATCCCCAGGAAAAATAAACTTGAAGTTGAGGATCTGTAATCCATTCCCCTTGCATCCCTGGTATCTGCCATATTACTTGGAACGTAGGATATGGTGAACATATGTTTCTTAAAACAATAAATATAATTATGCATGAGACAGTACATGAAGTCTAAAAGAGATTTTTGGAGTCAATTTTAAGATTTTGGATGCCATATCAAGATGCTTACATTTTTTTCTGCAGGCAATGAAAACCAGTGGAAATTTTCTGAGAAGAGAAACACATGATCTACATATTTTATTTCAAGAAGGAGAATCTGACGCTCTTTGGATATAAGAGATAGAAAGAAAAATGATTATTAGGATGGGATTAGGAAAATCACTTAATCAAGATATTGGTTGTTACTGCACTCCTGCCTCCAAACACAATTATGTTCACCATGGAATAGCTGGTTCAGGCTGTGTGTCTATGAATCAGTCTAAAACTAAAGGTTGGGTTGGAGGAACTGAGCTAATGTAGGCTGGCTTGTCTCCAAACTCTGGGTTTAGCTCACTCTCTTCATGTGTCTCTCATCCTTCTGGACCAGCTGGCCCCCCATAGGAACATTTCCTGACAGTTTCAGAGACACAAAAAGACAAGCTCAACTACACAGTTCTGTAGCAAGCTCTGTTTGTAACATGTCATTGATCAATTCAGGTTCATAAAAGCAAGCCCAACATCAACTGGTCAGGGGAAACTCTTCTTCCCATGCATGAGGAATGTGAGGAAGTGACTATTTGTTAAAAATAGTATAACTTCCACAGATGCTGTTGATATTATCTGTATCAATAGTTTTCAAGTAGGAAGTAAGTAGGTAGGCCCCACTTTGGAAGGGGAAGCAAAATTTAAACATGTGTATGTGTGTGTATGGTGGGGAGTGATTTTACATAGTGCATGGGAAATGAAATTGAAGGAAAATTTTATTTTGGTACAAAATTTCTTGAAATCCATGTACACAGTGGATGTTCAAAAGTTTACTAAAAATGTAACAAAAAAAAACCCCTGCAAGTATATTTCAGTTTCTGTATTGAAATACATTTATCTTTTAAGTCTATTTTTCCAAAATAATTTTGAAAAGCCATTGTGTATGTATGTATATATTTTTGTATGCATGCATTTATTTATTTGAAATAGAATATCTTCCATCTGCTGGTTTATTCCATAAATGTCTGTAACAGCCAGGGCTGGATGAGGTTTAACAAGTGCTAAAAACCAAACCCTGGTCTTCGCTACGGATAGGAAAGATTCAAGAATTGAACTGCCTCCCAATGTGCACCATAGGAGGAAACCAGAAACACAAAAGAGGCCAAGACTGTATACCAAATACTGTCTTCATTACTATGCCAAATGTACGGCCCTTCTTACACATATTTTAAAATTGTACATTCCTCTTCCCTTCATAATCATTAGCAATATGAGTAATTTACTAATAAGACTACTGTTTCCCTGAGATCTGGTAGGGTGGAATAGAAACTTAGGAAACACTGTTGCACATGGCAGATGATGTGGTTCCAGAAGATGAGAGGGGAAACAAACAGGGCAAATGATTGAATGTAGAATATAGGGAGAAAGAATATTCAGTGATGAATCAGACTGTTAGAGATAAATTAATAACAGAGGGCTGGATTCAATGTGGAAGGAAGTAATTCATGAATTGGACAACTACTAAAAACACATCTGTTATATATGAATATTCCCTCCCTTTAAAATCTATAAAAGAAACAGACTTCAGGTGATTTACTTGCAGTTTTAAGAACATAATGATACTTCCCATACTCCCTCTCTTACTTTTCTTCCTCTTTCATTTCTTATTTTTCTTTTAATCTTTTGTGATGCCACACTTTCAAATTACTTTATAACCACAAATTTAACCTTCAGTAAATGAGTAGTTCAACAAGTGGCAAATGAAAAAAAAGTTTCTCAGAAGCATAGACAGGAGATATAGACAACTTTGCAACTATCCATTTTACTCTTATACATCACATTTTCTGTACTCTGCATGTTAGTTACCACAAATCAGATAAACATATATTTATCTTTTGAAGACCAGCTTATTTCACTAAGTATGATGGTTTCCAGTTTCATTGATTTTATTGCAAAAACAGCATCTCACTAGTTTTATGATTTAGTAGTATCCATCAATTACATATACCACATTGTCTTTGTCCAATCACTAGTTGCTGAACATCTAGATTGATTCCATATCTTAGCTATTGTGGATTGACCTGCTCTAAACATATAAATACAGCAAATCTTTCATATGATGATCTAATTCCCTTTGGATAAATTCACAAGAGTGTAATGACTGGTTCATGTGGTAGTTCTATTTTCAGCTTTCTTTATTCATAGACATAAACAAGAAGTTGTTCCCTCCATGTATTACCTAGATGACATATATGATAAATATTATATATTCTACAAAGAACTAGATGTTATATGGAGGAGAAGAAATTGTGAGTGCTTAATTTGACCTATAGCGATAAATACTGGCAAAAATGTCAGCACATTTGAGCCTGAAATAATAAGTGGGTCTTGGCCCTTGACAATGAAGGAGACAATGAAAGCAAGGATAGAGTTAATAGTGTCTGAAATGTGTGTCAAGTATATAAAGGGTGAGTGAGTAATAGTGCTGGGAACATAGGTACTCTCCAATCTCTTTTGAAAGCAAGAGACAGAAATCCAATCCAAATTAGCTTACATGAAAGGAAAGTTCTAGAATGTATTCTAACATGTCTGGGAAAAACAAGGCTAGAGAAAGAATGGAGTTGTCCACAACATAGCTGTAACTGCAGGATACCACCAACTATCTCTCCAAGTCTCGCTTGCCTTTGTTTTCCTTTCCTGGCACTCTGTCCTTAATGCAATATTGCTACAAAATTATGTAAATCTGGATTCAACGATTACCAGAAATCTTCTCACTACCTCAAACTCCATGATCATCATATCTTAAACATTTCTTTGTCTTTTTTAGATATTGAAGTGACATTCTAATTGGTCTCCAAATTTCTATTATGGTACATCTTTAGTGTGTTCTTAACATGGGAGTGAAAGGATCCTTCAAACATTGTACAGCACCTTGATTTCCCAAGCAAAAAAACCTGCGATTCTTCAAATGATCTCTAAGGCTGGGCACACTCTACCCTCTATTATCGTTTTCATGTTATCACCTATTACTTTCTCCCTTATTTACTTTATTCCAAGAATCCTGACTATTCTTCAAATGTTTGATATATATTGTCATCTCCCAGAAAATCACATAATTCAACACTTCATTTATTTAGGTCTTAACTGAGAATTATCTTCTCAATGAAGTCTATGATGATTGCTCAATTTGAAGTTGCAACTGACTGATGTACTTCGAATCCTCCTTGCACTGCTCCACATGTCTTTCTTCTGCATGCTGTATGTTTATTATTGTTCATCTACCCTCTTGAAGGCACAAAGACCCAAAGAGCCCAGTTGTTCATGTGCTTGCCTCACTCAACTTCAGAGGTACTTAAGTCACTGCCTTGCAAGAAGTAAAGGTTTAATAATTTTATCAAAAGGTATTAATGATACTGTAACATGGCAGTTTTCATTTGAATATCATATTTACAAGGTGTGTGAGTAAAGGCTTTGAAATGAAAGAAAAACAGAGGTGCAAGAAATGAGGATGATTCCACAGACAAGGCAGTAACTCAACAAGGCTCAGCTACAGTGTGAATTTCCAGTGAAACTTCCCTGAACTATAGTTAGTGTATCTCTCTTCTCTATTCCCAAAGATGTTTGGGATGCTGCATGAAGTAGGATGGATCCAGTGCACATGAATTTGTTATGCACAGGTCTTTTGCTTTGACAATGTGAAATTTCACCTGAGTCCCAAGGTCCTGGAAGACTGATGTTTAAGATGGACTTCCATCATCCTTTTTGTTCCTTGAAATGGTTTACAACAAACACTGTCTCCTATATGATAAGACTGATGAAATATGCCCTTCAGTATCTGTGACATGGTCAGATGCAGAGCCTCCAAAATCACATCCTTTGTCTCACAAATCATCAGCTGTTTGTTCCCACTGACAGATCAGAAGAAAACTCCTGATAAGTTGATATGAACAGATTTTGTAAGGTTTCTCTTCTTTCCCCGGGCACCTGACTTTTGAGCCAGGCTTACTTCGCCTGAGCCTGGTATGCTGGAAGCTTGTTGGGAGAAGAAGATAGCTTCAGTACCAGTAGGTTCACTGAGCTCTTTCCACTCATGCCACACCACATCCACAATCAGGTGTTTTCACCTTTTCCAGTATTCTGTATTAACCATTTGTTTATTTTTTTTTTTAATTTTAAAGACAAGATGAGAGAGAGAGAGAGAGAGAGAGAGAGAGAGAGAGAACTTCCATACTAATTAGGCTGATCTAAAGCAATGAGTTTCCTCCGAGTCTCGAGTATGGGTGCAGCAGCTCAAGGACTTGAGTCTTCTGTTTCTGTCCTAGACATTATCAGCAAGCTGAATTGGAAATAAGGCAGTTGGGGCTTGAATCAGCATCCATGTGAGATGATACCATAAGTAGTGGGGTGGGATGTAAGGTGTTTAGCCTAATATGCTACAGTGCAGGATCCTTTTAAAATGCTTTCTATAAAAGAAAAGCCCTTCCCTGTCTGACCACTGGAGCATATTCATATTGATATACAGCTTTCCGAATTGCAACAGCCCCTTCCTCCTTTTTCCTAATGCTTATTTTGAATAAACTGTCTCCTTGACTAAACCCAGATTTCTTTATTTTACAGGGTTGACTTTTATTTTGATTTTCTTATGGATTGTGCCCATGTATAATTCAGATCTATACATCCTGTCCCCAGCATCATGCCTATGAGGATAGGCATTGTAATATATTAGCTCAATGAATACACACAGTGAATAAATACAATATAGCAGGTACTGAAGGAATTGTTTGGCAAAATAATAAAGCAGATCTGTAACTCTTCTCCTCCACAAAAGATCCTGCATCTCTGATGGTTCCGTGGCATTTATCCTAATACAGAACTTTGACCTTGTTTAGGCAAGACTCTCACTTTATATCTAGAACACAAAATTAGCCTGACTCATACCATTGGCCTGTGCTTCTAGTTATTCATCCCTAATCTGAATTATAATGGGCTGAATATTAAGTGTTCTCAGTTGAGTTACAGTTTGTATTTCTTTCAACTTTGGCAAAGTCCTTGAAGGAGTTTGGAGTTACGGTATTTAAATCCTTGAAAGCTAAGTTGGCAGGGCAATTACTCCTACATCTATTGGTAGGTGTACTATGCTAAGCTCAAGTGAAGATTTGTGTTGTTCTAATTCTTTACAGGCATCTTGTGGTTGGAAGAATTGAGTATTTGCAGATTTATTTCAACAGCTCTCAGAAATTTCATTCAAGGCAAAGGCTTTGCACCCTTCTAAGTGTTTTCTATGTATAATCGTTATGGTTTCTTACCTTGCCACATGGCATTGATGATATTATTCAATCTCCTTTTATTTCCCCCCACCTCTCTCCTTTCTTCATAAGTAATAGCCACTATGCATTTTCAGATTTGTATGCCTACTTTTCTGTTTAAGGAGGGCCACCTAGGGTTTTTTTTTATTTTATTATATATATATTTTTTTTATTGTTGCTTACATTGTATTATGTAGTACAGTTTTATAGGCGCTGGGGATTCCCCCCACCCCTCCCATACCCCTCCCCCTATGGTGGATTCCTCCACCTTGTTGCATAACCATAGTTCAAGTTCAGTTGAGATTCATTGCTTGCAAACACATGCCTAGCATAAAGTTCAGCGTCTTATTGTCCAGATAAGTTCAGTGGCCTCTTGGGGAGACCTTCTATGGTCTGAAGATAGGTCTAACAGAGTAAAGATCCGGTCAGTTAAAAGCCCCAACAAGGCCTCAGTATCAATATACAACATTATGGAATTAATTGACATAGTATTGGGTAAACAATATGTTAAAAATAATGCAAGTTCCCTTCTTCGAAACATCTGGGTTGAGACAGTATCAATGACAGGTTCAAAAAATAACAAACAACCAAACAAAAAATTACAGGTTAAATCAAGGCAAACATGTGGTATCTAATCTTTTGGGATTCGCTCATTTCCCTTAGCATTATAGTTTCCAGTTGTGCCCATTTAGCCACAAAGAACTGCATTTTGTTTTTTTTAATAGCTGAGTAGTATTCCATGGAGTAGATGAACCAAAGCTTTCTTATCCAATCTTCTGCTGATGGGCATTTCGGTTGCTTCCATGTTTTTGCAATTACTGATTGTGCTGCAATGAACATAGGGATGCATGTTGGTTTGTCGTAAAACAGGTGTTTTGGATATATTCCTAGGAGTGCTATTGCTGGGTCATATGGTATGCAGATTTTGAGTTGTAACACAGCCTGGTACTGGCACAAAGACAGAAAGGAAGATCAATGGAATAGAATAGAAGCACCAAAAGGGAACCCACACAAATACAGCCAATTAATCTTTGACAAAAAGACCAATGACAGCTCAAGCAAGTGGGAAGACCTCTTTAGTAAATGTTGTTGGGACAACTGGCTGATAGCCTGTAGAAACAAAAAAATAGACCCACATCTATCACCATACACTAAGATCCAATCTACATGGATAAAAGACCTAAACCTACATCCAGAAACCTTCAAACTCTTGCAAGAAAATGTAGGAAATACCCTGCAAGACCTAGGAGTAGGTACCGACTTTCTAAGAAGGACACCAAAAGCAATAGCAGTTGAGAACAGAATAAACAAATGGGACCTCATCAAACTAAGAAGCTTCTGTACAGCAAGGGAAACAATCAACAAAGTAAAAAAGCAACCCACAGAGTGGGAGAAGATCTTTGCACACGATATAGGCGATAGGGGGCTAATTTCCAGGATATACAAAGAACTTCAAAACAACCAAAAAACCAAAACAAACAAACCACTCAGGAAATGGGCACGGGAAATGGGCAAACATTTCACAAAGGAACAAGTCCAAATGGCAAACAAACATATGAAAAAATGTTCCAGCTCCCTAGCAATAAGGGAAATCCAAATTAAAACATCGATGAGGTACCACCTAACACCAGTAAGATTGGCCCACATAAACAAGAACACCAACGACGCTTGCTGGCGAGGATGCGGGGAAAAGGGAACCCTACTCCACTGCTGGTGGAGCTGCAAATTGGTACACCTAGGGTTTTTGCTTTTTGAGAGTGGAGCTCACATTTGGAGTTCGACTTCCTTGTTCCACTTTGAAATGAAGCAGCAGGTAGGGTGGACTACTCCATTGCAAATGCATTCGAAAAAGAAAAAAAACACAAAGAAGAAAGAAAGGGAGAGAGAGAGAAAGAAAGAATGGGAGGAAAGGAAGGAAAGAAGGAAGGGAAAGAGAGAGGGAGGGAGGGAGAGCCAAATTTTATCACAGTGAAGAGAATAAGTCCACTACTTTTAAATTGAAGATGTGTTTGTTTCTCTACTGTGTCCAAAATTCAGGAGAGTGATCTGAATGCAAATGGTGGATAGAGATGATGTCATCCTTTATTTTCTTTACTTTCTCTCTCTCTCTCTTTTTTTTTTTTTTTGCTTTTTAAGCCTCTGAGAGTTTTATTTATTTGTTTTCTATATTTTAGATTGGAAATGAACAAGTATAAGAAGTATACCCATTGTCATGTGAATGTTAAATGACTTGTTAAACTGTCAATTAAAATATGAAAATTTTTGACAAGTATTCTGGCATTGACCATGTTATAGTCAGCAGTGGTTGTCCTCTTAATGACATTTGTAGGAAAATTAGCCTGAAACTAATAGCAGAATTGAGAAAACAAATATTTTATAGTGATAGTCTCCTGTGTAGTAGCCCAGCAAAGGGCTGCAAAATTTGGGAAACAATAAGAAACTGAAACGATTTCCAGCATTTTCCACCATTAAATGCCACATACTTTATACAATGAAATTGAGAGATTTTGAGCAGTACAGGATTTAGATTTTCCTGACAGAAGAAAAATAAAAACAAAAGTATCAACATTTATTTGCAAAGTGACTGAGTGTAAATGACATAGACATTAGTCCAGGGACCTAATTTCTTAGGATATTTAAATGTAATCAAAAGAAAAATACACAAGCTCTTTTCTTTTTCTTAATTAAAAAAATGCAACTGAAATTTTCCCCTCTATTCTTCAGTTTTGCTCTCAAATTCCATATATATTCGTTCAAGCACTTCAGAGTTTCTTTTGTGACCCACTATGTTCAGACATTGTTGTTTATTCATTTGTGTTTCCTTTCAGCTTTCACTATTGCGTGCATTCATTGCAGTCCAGCCACATCCTGAGCAGTTGTCAGCTATCCAATGGAGAAATAACCTATGTTAGTGTAGAAAACAGTAATATAACACTTGAAAGGTCAAGTGCGGTAATGCCTTTCTCCATCTGGTGATGAATCTTTTTCTTCTTTTTCCCTTGTCTCTCCATAGGAGTGCTATGAAGAAAAATAAAACAAAAACAAAAACAAAAAGAAATGATTAAATGCACTGTCCTGTCCAACTCAAAGACATTTCAGGATATTAAAGATGCTAATAAACTCCTGGCAAATTCTAAACCCTACCAAAACATGAACAATTATCTAGTAATTCTGTAGTTCAACTGGAAAAAGAAGCAACTTTAGAAAAGTCTACTTGACTGTGCTGCTTTCCAGAGGCTATAGATCTCTGTCGATTGCATAGCCTGGTTGGTTGGTTGGCTTGTTGTGCAAAAACAAAACAATTAATCAATTGATCTAATTAACCTTTTCCTCATCTGCCATTCAAATGTTATGCAGAAATGTAGAAGTTAGTGCTTAGTGGTCCCTAGTACGGGGTCAGTTCCACACAAACAACTTTTTAGTATCATCTTGTATAATATTCTTAGCAACTTTTTTGAAGGTGGGTGCTACCATTAAATATTGTGCCTGGCATTTTCATAATCTGATTTGTTCTAAATTTCACATTATTTAAATTGTGACTATGATGATACTAAAAAAATTCCACAGAATTTATATGATTGAAAAGTAAATAAGCACTTTCAAAGTTTGTGTCTTACTATTGCAACCATGATGACAACTGTCACTGGGACTCCTTATTATAATACTTCCTGTCATGTCCCAAATGTACAGATGGCTTGTGATCAAGTGTAATATTGAAAAATCACATCTGCTTTGGGCAAAGAACAAATTATTATTTTTTTAATCCTTAGGAGAGCATTGCTTTTTTTTTTTTTTTTTGGTCTGGACAACTGCATGTGAGATCTACCATGTTAACTGTCATTTCAAATATATAATACAGTGTTGTGGAGTATAGGCAAAATGTTATACAGCAGATCTCTAGACCTAATCCAAAGGCATAATTGGAACCATTTGAACATGAATAGCAATTATTCCTTTTTTTCCCACTCCAACCCTGGAAACCCGTGCTGAACTCTCTGGTTCTATCATTTGACTATATTTAGATACCGCCTATAAATGGAATCTTGCAGTATTAACTCTTCTGTGACCAATTTATGGCATGTAGGATAAAGTTCTTCAGATTCATCACGGTTGTCACATTTAGTAGGAATGTTTATTTTCTAAAATATAAGCAATGGTCTTGTGTGTGTATCAGAATTTAATCTGTCAATGAAAAATTTAGATTATTGACACCCCTTCTGTACTCTGATGAACATAGATTTGCAAACATCTCTTTGAGATACTGTTTCCATTATTTTGAATAAATGCCCAGAAAAGGAATTTCAGAATCATACAGTAGTATAGTCTTAAGACTATAATCACCAAAAAACTCCATGGAGTCTGCACCATTTTGTGTTCCCGTCAACAGTCTATAAGGGTTGCAGTTTTTCCCTATCCTCACCAGCAAATGTCTTTTTAAACACACAGTAGCCATCTTAACAGATGCCAGGTGATATTTCATTATGGTTTTAATTTTCATTTTTCCGGTTGATGACATTAAATGTTTTTGCATATTCCCATTGATTGTTCTTGTATGTCTTCTTTGAAAGAGTGTCTTTTCAATTCCTTACTCTATATTATGATTAGTTTACAATTTCCTCTTGAGTAGATAGATATTGCTTACATACGATGGAAATTACATCCTTACACGTGATGCAATTACATGTAATTAATAGATTGTGGCTTGCAAATAGTTTAACATTCTAGCGAAAGTCTTTTCATTTCTACTGATTTCCTTTTTTTCCTTCTTTGT
This sequence comes from Ochotona curzoniae, assembly GCF_017591425.1. NCBI lineage: Eukaryota > Metazoa > Chordata > Mammalia > Lagomorpha > Ochotonidae > Ochotona > Ochotona curzoniae. Next base: position 5,648,567 of record NW_024467087.1, read on the forward strand.
ACAGATTTTTTTTTTGCCCTGACGTTATTCCACTCTAGTTATTTTGTTTGTGATTCTTGTGTGATGCGTATAAAATAAATGCTGTGATCAACATGAAGCTTTCCTCCTATATTTTCCTTTAGGTTGATAATTTCACAGCTAACATTTAAGCTTTCTTCTATTTTGTTTTATTTTTTGGCGTGCAGTTCAAGATACAGGAACAATTTAATTCTTTTGTGCTTGGAAATCAGTTTTTTCAACCATTTGTTGAAAATACTTTGTCCATGGTTAATTCTTTATATCTTTGTCAAAGATCAAAATGGTCTGCCATCACATTAGTAATATACTCTATTAATGATGTTTTGTAACATGTTTTAAGATCTAGATGTCTGTTGGTTCCAGGTTTGCTCATTCTTCTGGTTGTTTTCACTGTTTGTAGTCCTTTACACTATCATTTCAATTTTGGAAAATTTGTGTTTTTGTTGCTGTAAACATGCCTTTGGAGACTTGACAGAGATCACTTTAAGTATTCTAGACATTTTAACACTGTTAAGTTTTCAAGTTCATGAACATGGAATTTTTTTTCTCTTTATTTTTATTTTATTGTACCAGCGTTGTATACATTTTAAGGGCACACCTTCTTAGCTAAGTTTATTCCTAAATTTATTACTAATTTCTATACTATGGCTAGTGAGATTGGTTTTCTAACTGAATTATGGAATAATTTGCTGTTAGTAAACATTAATACAATCAATTTTGTATACTGCTTTGCATCCTGCAACTTCGTTGCTATTTTTGCTAGTTTATACTGTATTTTTGTAGGATTGGTATATTTTTCTGTTTTTAAGTTATTGTTTTCTGCAAACAGGCCCAAATTTAGCTCTTTTTTCATTTTGGATGGCTTTTATTTATGTCTCACTGCCTAATTGCTCTGGGTAGCACTTGCAATACTGTGTTGAATATAGGTTGAGCAGGAGCATGCTTGCCTTATTTCTGATTTTAAAGGAAAAATTTTTACTTTTCATCACTGCATTTAATAGTAGCTGTGAGATTGCCTTATATGGATTGTATTAGGTTGACATGACTTCATTCATTTCCTGGTTAGTTAGGATTTTTATCATGAAGATGTGTTTAATTGATCAAGCACACTCTTACACATATTGAGATAATCATTTGATACTAATTCATCTTTCTTTACTGTTGCAGATCACATTGAATGATTTTCATGTGTTGAACCATCTTCACACTCCAGTCATAAAATCTATTTGATCATGCTGTATGATTTTTGTAATGTACTGATGAAATTGACTTCCTAGTATTATGGTGGGAAGAAACTATTAATATTAATTTTATATATACACTATGCATTAAAGTAAAAATATTGTCAATGAAACAAAATATCTGTCTTATATTTAAGGTGGGGAGTAAGCATGAGAGAGGAATATTGAAAGGAAACAGAAAGCAAATATTAAGGTTCCTACTGATTTTCATTCGTTCCTTGAATTCAGTCTGTGCTTTTTCCATTCTGGAGCTCAAACCCCGAATCTGTTGATTCGGTATTAGTTTGTGCTCATTCCGCAATGTCAAGTGTGGATAGTCTTCATGAAACCCACATACATTCAAATCTACAGAAGCTCAAAGCCCTTATACAAAATGGCACAGTATTTTCACACAGCCTATGCACACCCTTTTCTATGCTTTAAATTAATGTATAATTTCTTATCATATCTAGTATACTGTAAATTCTGTGTAACTACTTGTTACATCATATGGTTTAAGGAATAATGACAAAAAACTTCTAACTGTATATTACAACGCAATTTATTTATAATGTCTCCAGTCCATGGTTGTTTGAATCTCAGAATGTGGAACCACTGGATCCAAGGGACTAAATGTGTTTTGCTTTTTCCTTAAACATAACGCCACTTCCATTACTAATTTAAAACATTTATTTTTGTTTAATTTGAAAGAAAATGAGAAAGACAGACACACAGAGATTTCTTATCTGCTGATTGACTTCCCAAATGACCTCAAGAATCAGGGCTAGGTTGGAGCAGAAGCCAAGATCCAGAAGTTGATTCCAGGTCTCCCACATGGGTGGCAGGAACCCAATAACTTGAGTCATCACCCAGTAGCTCACCCTCCAGGGTGCACGTTTAGTTGAAAGTTGGAACCATGACTTAAATTTTGCCCATCTGAAATGCAATGTAGGTGTCCAAAGTGGTGTCTTAAAACTACTAAACCACTTGTTCTCCTCCTGTTTGTATAGTCACCGTTTAATCAAAATAATACATGAATAAGGCATCGATAAACAAAGCACACACACACCCAGATATATATGATTCACAGCAAGTCTATCCCTCATACATAGCTCTGAAATTCTCTCTTTTTGGCAGTCACTATCTAGATTTGGTGCCTTTCCAAGACTTTTGTAGTCATGCGCACACTTCTTTTTTTTTTCTGTATAGTTTCTTCTGTACAGTTTCGAAATGGAATTTGAAAAAAAAATTTAGTACATTTTTCTGTTTATTATTTAAGTGGAAAAGTACAGAAGATTCCACACAGGGAGATGCAACTAAACCACAAAGCCTAGTAGTTAATGTAGTACAATCTTGGAAATCAGACTGAATTTTCATTCCAATTCTGTCACTGAATTTGATCATATGTCACTCAGTCCTCTGTTAATCTTTAGATCCTTATCTGCAATATCAGAATAATAGTAGAACTGAACGTGAAGAAAAGTGAATTACTACAATACAGGAGCAGATACTACAGCACAGTGGATTAAGTCACTGCTTTGGGTTCCTGCATCCCATATTGAAGGACCAACTCAAGTCTAAGCTATATCATTTACAAATTAGCTCCTGACAACGGGCCTGGGAAGAAACAGATGATGGATCAAGTAGTTATGATCCAGCTGTCCATGAGACCTAGATGGAGTACCTGGTACCTTGCATGGCCTGGGCCAGGCCCACTTACAACAACTGGGGGAGAATAAACTAACAAATGAAAGATCTTTCTGTGTGTTTCTGTGCTTCTCCTTCCTTTTCTCTTTCACTCTGTCTTGCAGGTAGATAAAAATCTAAATGTGATATAATAAGTAATATAATAAATGATGTGTAGTAATAAGCTAGTCATTCATTAGATGATCATTAAATACAAGTTAGTATAGGCTTTAATTATTTCTATTTAAGGAATTTGAAAGATATTTTTCATGAGCTATCTCCACTTTTAAAATTTATTTATTTTTATTGGTAAGGCAGATTTATATAGAGAAGGAGAGACAGAAAGACTTTCCTTCTGCCGGTTCATTCCGTAAATTATCACAATGGCCAGAACTGAACTGGTCTGAAGTCAGGTGCCTCTTTGGGGTCTTCCACATGGGCACTAGGCCCCAAGGCTTTGAGCCATTCTCTTTCCCATTCCCAGGCCACAACCAGGGAGCTACCTGGAAAGCAGAACAGTTGGGACATGAACCGGTGCCCATGTGTGATGTCAGAGCTTTCTGGCAGAGGATTAGGCAATTGAGCCATTGTTCCAGACCCAGCTGCTTCCAATCTTTCAAATATTTTTGAACTGACACTCAAAAATATACACATTTATGGAGCACTGTATGAGGTTTCAATGCAGCAATGGCTTGCACAATGTCTAATCAGGGTAAACATAACTATTTTCTCAAACAGGTGTATTTTATCTTGCTGCAAACATTCAAAATCATTTCAGAGTTATTTAAAAAAACTTGTAGCACATATTCATTATCTGTAATCTCTTAAGTGCAATAAAGAACACCAGACCTTCTCATTTTTGCATAAATATAATATACAACCCATTATTCAATCTTTCCCCAAGCCTGCTTCCCCTATACTTTCCCCAGACTCTGCAAACTACCAGTATGCTCTTCATTCCTATGAAATCCACTATTTTATATTCCCCATACTACTGACATCATGCAGCTCTTTCTTTCTTTGCTTAGTGTATGTCAGTTCACATAATGACCACAAGCTGCATCCAGGCCACTGCAATTCCCAAGATTTCATCCATTATTGTTAATAACTTTATGTTATTGCTGTAAACCAATAGTTTTATAGCCAGTGTCCCTTAAAGCACATGGAAGTTGTTTTGTTTTTGCTTTTAAATATATAACTACAAGGAAAATCCTTCCCCATTTTTCATAGCTGTGGGTAATATTAAGCAGAGTTCCTGTGTGGATAAAGGTGTACACTTAAAATTGCTACTCTGTTTGACCAAGATTTCTGCCACTCAGTGAATTCGAATTCTCAGGGATTCCTTTACAAGAATTACTTGGGAGCATCATTGTCCCCACAAGTGTATTAATTAATTATTTTTCTTTTATACATTTTTAAAATATTTATTTTTATTGGAAAGGCGGATATACAGAGAAGAGGCGAGGCAAAGAGGAAGATCTTCCTTCCAATGGTTTACTCCCCAAGAGGCCACAATGGTTGGAGCTGAGCCAATCTGAAGCCAGGAGCATCCTCCGGGTCTCCCATGTGGGTGCAGGGTCCCAATGTTTTGAGCCATCCTCCACTGCCTTCCTAGGCCACAAGCAGGGAGCTGGATGGGAAGCAGGGCCACCAGGATTAGAACCTGCGCTTGTATGGGATCCTGGTGTGTTCAAGTCAAGAACTTTAAGTGCTACGCTATCGTGCAGGGCCCTTTTTATACGTTTATCATTCAAATTTGCAGAAAACAGTATGTTATTGTTGTTTCCATTTGGATATCCTCAGTTATAATTGGAGATAAGCATTTTTTTTCCTAATTGTATAAGCTATTATACTTCTTATATTGTCTTTCACGTTCCTTGATAATTACGTAATTTTAAAATTGTTGATCAATAAAGAAACTCTCTTAAACTCTTTGTAAGCCACCAAAATTTATACTCTAATTAAAAAGCAAAGCAATGTGAAAAGTTTCTGCATTAGTAATTATACAGAAAAAGAAACTTATCTCAAACAATTTAAATCACATTGGATATTAGACCTCAGTTATAAAAAAGCTGAGATTCCTACCAATTTAATCATTTTTTTTAAATGGAAAAAGCTGTACACTTCTAAGCAGTGCCACTTATCATCCTCTTCTTGGCTAATATATTGGTATAGCCGTAAGAGTTTCCCTATTGCAGCCTTCACAGCATAGTAGCCCCAGGGCTTAATATTTGGAATGTCTTTTTTTATACTGAAAAAAAAGTTGAGATAATATATTTTAACATATTTTATAGTCAAAGAGTTCATGGCTCTATGAAATAAGGAGTACAACAAATAATATTCAGTTGACAACAGTCCAACAGTGCAAAGGCTGTAAACATTAATCAAATTAAAAGGTGTTCAAAATGTCTTATAACCTCAACTTTCATACAATTGTGTGTAGCACTAAAGGGTAAAGTAATTTTACCAGCAATATCCACTCACTAGAGTCAACATTAAATATTTCATTTGGGAAAATATTTACTATTTCCTAATAAATATTGCTAGTCTGATTCTTAAATTATCATATTTCATATCTCACTACTAGTCCCATAAAGTTTATTTTTATTTCAGTATTTCTTCGTGTATCATATCTTCTTCAGAGATTAACATTCTCATATTGTATTCTATTAATGTTCCAAAAATGGCATGTTAGAAAGTAATAGAATCAATAGAAATTTTTATTAAACTAAGATTTATACAGATACTCATTTCGAACTGGTATGGACCTGCAAATCCATATATAAATATGGAGAAATAATATCAGGAAATAAAAATTTAAATATGAGGAGTGGTTTTCATAAGGTTGGGAACAAGTCCGGATTTCATTCATTCTGCATTTAACTGAATATTTTGCCTCATATATGTGAATTAAAAGAATACTTGCTATTATTTTAGTGCTCACTGTCTGCCACTCACTTTTTATATATATTATCTTATTTAATTTGCACAATGCTTTGTGAAATGAATGATATCATTCTAATTTTATATTTGTGAAACAATGCCCAAGAAGCTTAAATAGTACCCCAAGACATAGGTTCGTAGAGCCAAGATTCAAACCTAGTGTTTGTGACAGTAAAGTTTGCATACATCTCAGTGTGTTGTGTTATCACTAGATGCATATGTGTGTGTGTGTGTGTGTGTGTGTGTGAGAGAGAGAGAGAGACAGGGAGAGAGAGGGAGAGAGAATGAGAATGAATGAATGAAAGAATGATTTCCCAATCATTGGGTGGAAGGCTGAGCAGGCTCAGAGATAACCCAAATCTAACTGCACTTCAGACCAAATAAGACTTTAGTGAAGATTTCTTGGAAAATTTCCCAAGAATTCGGTCTCAATAATTTGGGGAAGGCTCAAAAAAAATTTTTTAATGAGCACTCCAGGTGTTCTGAATCTGTTCAGTTGTATTTCAGAACAGTCTAAAGCAATATATATATATATATATAACCTGTGACAAAATTTTACTGAAATTTGTCTGTGCACAGATTTTCTGTGTCACTACCTGAGAATGCAGACATCTACCACTGTATGGAAACCTTTCAAATGGAGTCTTACATTGTTTGGTGTGGATCTATACATATAAATTGCTGTCTTCTTAGGCAACAAGTTATTCTTCCCAGTCATGCTTTTCCTCTGGTATGACTACCACTCACTTTACAAAAAGAAGCATGATGGTTAAGGTTGGTTAGAGTCCCAGTGAAAGCCTGTGCTGATGAGAATAGAACTGGAACCTAATGTTCAGATATGGGCATTGCTGTAAGAGGAAGCAGAGACAAGCAGCAATGGGACCGTAGGTGAAAGATCAAGATGATGAGAGTATTCAAATTCATGGCATTTGAGGCATGGTTGTAGGAAATAGAAGAGGCTACTTCTGTACATGCAAGATTACGATCATTAAATATTAAGAAGGCTGCACTGTGGAAGGACATAAAATACTTAGAATTCAAGATAATAGAAGAAATAAACATCTCAAGTGCTACAATTGGAACAATTACAGATTTATGCCTGTTATTTAATTTAAGTAGTTTAACTAAATCTACAAAATTGGTATAGCTGAGCTATTTTAAACATACACAATTATGTCTAGACTGCCCAATTTTACCAATGATCACATGGATACACACATATACATATATACACTCATACATGTAAATATGCTATGTACAATATTGTAGAAATAGAGACTGTTTGCAAATGTTGAATTTCTTCATCTTGTGTAAAAATAGTGAAATTATACTTCCTACTCTTGTTTAAAGTTTCAAAAGGGAATGTGACTTCAGATTGCAACAGTTAAAAACTACCAGGTGAGTCACCATATTTCCATTACACTGCATTGGCCATAATGTAAACAAGACAAGATGAGCTGAGTTTCTCCTGAAAATATGGATTGGGCAAGGCATGCAAAGTGAGAAATCAGCTTTTTTTCCAACCAAAATGATTCATGAAAAGAACTATTTGATGACTATCAGAGAGATAACTGATCTTTGTTGTGGGTATTGCATAATTTTTTGTTATTAGGATTCTACAGCTTTGTATTACCATAGAATAACTCAGCCCATTCTTGCTTATAAAATTATAAGCGGAAGAGTCAAGATCAAACTTAGCTTATGCCGCTTCCCAAATCTGTGCTTTTCTGTTGTAGTGCATAACTTCCCAAATAACAAATGTAAATTCTGTAACAATCAATATGTGTATTGAATAAGAGTATTTCATTTACTTATTCATGAGAGTATTTACATATATATCTATATTTCTATATTTCTATATGTCTACATATAGATCTATGTCTATCTATAGATCTGAAAGTTCTCTTCCAGCTATGGTGTTCTGGTTTCCTGTTAGCTATGGCTTAGATATAATGCATGTGTCTCCCAAAGTTCCACTCGGAGGATTAAAATCTAGTGTAGTGCCATGTGGAAGTGCTGTAGATGTCTGACGGGTGGGGCTCACTGGTAGATGTTTGAGTCATTGGGGCTGAGCCTTGGAACAAAATCGTACGATGCCAGTCACTGTTTCTATTCCTGGTAGGACACAATCACTTGTTTCCTCCTATATACCATTGCTATCCAAACCATGAAGTGCTGGAGCCAAGGTAAGAATTTCACCATAGAGTACTATATGCCATTTGGACTTCAAACTCAATATACTGTGAACTATGCAAGTATTTTACTACTATAAAAAGCTAATGCTCAGACTGTGGGGCAAACTGCAGAATCCCAGTGCAAAATTGTGTGTGTGTGTGTGTGTGTGTGTGTGTGTGTGTGCATGTTCTTCATATTTATCTTCTCTAGGCCTATGTCGCGCCCATGTGTCTTACCGCCCAGCAATAAGACGCAGACGCGAGTGAAGTCTTCTGTGCTAAAATTTATTGTGCACAGCAAGATGAGGAGGAAAGAGGAAGGGGCGACCCCGGCAGGCTTTCTGCTCTTATGTGCTGACTGGCCCCGCCTCCGCCGATGATAGGTCGGCGTCATGATCACGCAGGGTCCTGGGCGACCGGATTCGTCAGTCCCCAGTGTCCATGTGCCGGCCACGCCGCAGCTCACTGCGCATGCGCTAGGCACCTGCGCAGTACCGCGAAGGCTACGTGACTCTCCACCACGCACGAAGGTGTGGCTTCTTCGGCCGGCGCCATTTTAGGTACGGCATGTGGCCAGTGCATACAGATGCGGCTTGCAACAGGCCTAAGGAATATCTACTTCTGACACTTTCCAAGCATCCTCATTTTTTTAAGAAAATGGAGATTATTTTTCCCCTAATGAAATTTGGCATCTAATTGCATTGACTTATTTCTAATAACTTCCATAATGATAGTATTTTCATTACAGCTAATAATTTCCTGCCACATAATTGATTCTCATGCTTATTTATAATTTTAGAGGTTACATCTTTCTACAGATTCTCAACATATACTCCTGTCTCAAAACATCAATTCTCCATTTTGTGTTGTAATAGGGATAGGAAATAATTTCTAGCAGAGAACTTGCCATCACAAATCTCATACTTAGGGCCTGTCGGCATGGCCTAGTGGCTAGGGTCCTCGTCTTGGACGCACTGGGATCCTATATGGGCGCCGGTTCTAATCCTGCTGACTCCACTTCCCATCCAACTCCCTGCCTGTGGCCTGGGAAAGCAGTCGAGGACGGCCCAAAGCCTTGGGACTCAGCACCCACGGGGGAAACCCAGAAGAGGTGTCTAGCTTCAGATCGGCTCAGCAACGGCCATTGTGGCCACTTGGGGAGTGAATCATCGGACAGAAGATCTTTCCCTATGTCTCTCCTCCTCTCTGTATATCTAACTTTGTAATAAAAACAAATAAATCTTTAAAAAAACAAATCATACAGTGTTTACCTTGCAAAAAAAAAACCAACAATTCTCACATCTATGTCATCATTGAACAAATACGATCTAAGGACTGATTTTATTAGAGCCAGTGTATGATGGCAACCAAAAATACACTTGTATTCATACTCTGGCCATTACATACAATGTAATTCATCCAACTACAGAGACACTTCTGAATGAAATAAAAGACCGCATCAACTAATCTTTGAAAGAACAGAAGCGAACAAACTTACAACACAAATTCTTTTAGTACACTGGACAATGGTTGTCAGTGCCTAAGACATAGCATATCTGCTAACAAAGTTTTCTCCCCAGAACTTTGGAAGCAAATCTAACAATACCACTTTAAAACCAAGTAAATATCCACTGGACAAAATAACTTCAAAATTACATAGCAGTGAGAATGACCCATAAACTCTTGTGATATTAAGAGAGGTCTCCATTTGTACTATGAGACTCTACTGTATCCTTTAATCAAATACAGAAATCAGGGTACCTTTCAGTCAAAGCAAGATCACCCAAGTATGTTTGTGGTCGGAAATGTAGATATAAAATTATCCAAAGTAGCTGACTATACTGGCTGGTAAGACACTATTAAAAACATGCTGCTTGGTTAAGTTGTTAAAACATGTATATCCCTCAGAGCTTCAAAAGATACATTAGCATATCAAAGGTATCATAAAGAAATGTAGAAAGGATGCTGATTTTTCTAGCTTTGTGGAATCTAGTGTTCCCCAAATATGTTCATTATTGGAACTTTAAATCATTTTCATTGAATTTGATGCTTTTTGCATCTCCATCAGTAAGCTACAATGTATTAAAAGAGGTAAAATAGGTGAAAAACAGTTCAGCTAATGGCAACCTGGAGGAGTATGCTAGAGATGATACTTTAGTATCCACTAAAACAGAAATTCTTCATTCTGAATCTTAAAGTATAGGTGAAAAATATAAGTTCACTTTTCTAGTACAATCCATTTCAATCCATCTTTTCCCTCAGAATATAATCTATTTTTATTTTTTAAAATGTTCTTGATACAGTTCCTTTATGCTCAGGGATTTCCCTTTCCGCCCTCTCCAACTCTCCTCCTCTCCCCACTGATTCCCCCTATATTCTAACAACACCATTGTCCTTCTGCAGCTGTCACACTTTCATTATTCTGTTTTTTAAGTGTATCATGGTATTGTAGTTATAGAGAATGGTAGAAGGTCCAGCATTCTACTGTCAAGACATATTTAGGAGTTTCATTTTGAGACCAAATTTTATTCGGAAGTAGAGATGCATAATGCAATGTATGTTCACTTAAAAAACACATTTTGGTAAATACTAAGGTAAAGAAAAAAAATCTCATTAAAGGATAAAAGGGGGTTGGGTAAAAACACAATAGGAGAAGCTATGTGTTTTGTTGATTATAAAATTATGTCACACTATAATTAGATGTTAATTATAAGGAAATAGGTGTGGTTTCCAGATTCTGAAACATACATCTTACTCTGGTGTTAGTACTAGGGGAAGCTTGCTCTGGGGGGTCATAAAAACTATTGATATAGCATCATACTTTTTGTTTTTTAAATTCTGACCTGTTCCAATACAAAAAGAAATAAATAAGATGTTGAAAATAAATCCGTTTTAAAAATGTGAAGAGCAATAGACACAAAAATTGTTTTCTGTTTTTCATTTGCTTTATCTTACACAGTGCACTGAGCATTTTCTCCAAGTCTCAAATTCCTCTTTTATGCAATGCAAATGAAAATATTTTGTGCAATAAGGCATTTAAGCTCTAGAAAGGCAGCTGAATATAGCAGTTAAGTATATAGTTTCTGGAGTCACAGCTCTGAATTTGAATTTTAACATCACTACAACCTAACTATGTGATTTCAGACATTCTCTTCAGCTTATGTTTCCTCCTGTTTTTTTTTTGTTTTTGTTTTTTCTTTTTAATTTGTAAAACCTGATAATTGTACCTATCAAAGGGTTTGTCTGAACATTAAATCACATTAAAGTGCTTTGAATGACAATTGCACTAAATTTAAGCTATTGCTTTTAACTTGCCCAACTACCTAAGATTGGTAAAGTTGTCCAGTCAAAATGCTAGTTAAGCCTCAATGAGACACAAGACCATTAATAGAAGTCCGCCTGCAATCTTGATCCAATTTACTAATCTGACACTTGATTGATGAGTTTTAGTCATTTAATGTCAAGGTTAACATGAATAAATGGTAATTTGGTCCTGTCATTTTAGCAGTGGGTTATTCATTGCTAGATTTTGTCTTCTGATACTATTTTACTAGGATATTCTTCACATTTGGGTTTGGTTTTGGTGGGTGCTATTCCTTTTCTCTGCCATGAGAATATCTGTAAGTATCATTTTTAGAGCAGGTCTGGAAGAGGCTTGTTATTTGAGCTTTTCTTTACTGTGGAAGAATTTTATTTCGTTTTCAAAGACAAAGTGATGCTTTGCTGGCTAAGTTATTCTGGGCTGAAGGTTTTTTCCTCTTAGGATCTAGAATATGCTGCTCCATTCTCTTCTAGCCTGTTGAGCTTCTTCTGAGAGGTCAGCTGTGAGTCTGATTGGCATGCCTCTATGTATTAATTGATTTTTTTTTCACATGCACACTTAACAATCTTTTTCTTATGGTCAACTGAAGAGAGCTTGATTATCATGTGTCATGGTGAAGATAGATTTTGGCCAAGCCTACTGAGAACTCTGTGCCCCTCCTGTATTGAGTGCACAATCACCATAGTGCTTCAAAAAGCAATTGCTGCTATGGTGACAAATTACTTCCTAGTCACCAAATATGTAGATGCATGCTCAATCATCCCCTTACTTAACCCTTCCACAACCTCTGAAAAAGAGATTACTATTTTATTTGTAAACATTGATTCATTTGTTTCTGGAACTACTATTTATTTTTTCAGTTCCTTATTTATCAGTCATAGTTATGAGCATTAACCATTCAAGTATCTCAAGCATTAAATTTGAATTTGTGCTCCTTTTCTTTTTTTTTTAAGATTTATTTTATTTTTATTGGAAAGGCGGATATACAGAGAGGAGAGACAGAGAGGAAGATCTTCCGTCCGATGATTCACTCCCCAAGTGAGCGTAATGGCCGATACTATGCCGATCCGAAGCCAGGAGCCTCTTCCGGGTCTCCCACGCAGGTGCAGGGTCCCAAAGCTTTGGGCCGTCCTTGACTGCTTTCCCGGGCCACAGGCAGGGAGCTGGAAGGGAAGCGGGGCCGGCGGGATTAGAACCGGCGCCCATATGGGATCCCGGGTGTGCAAGGTGAGGACCTTAACCACTGCACCACTGCGCCGGGCCCTGTGCTCCTTTTCATTTACATTCATCTTTGGGATGATCCTATCCAATCTCATCATTACAACACAATCTACATACTGATGAGTTCCAGATTTTAAACTCCTGCTTAGACTCTAGGTCAACTACAGACTTATGTATCCAACTGTTACTTGTAATGGCACTGTAACAGACATTTCAAATTTAGGTTGTGCAATACTCTACCTGAGGACTTGCTCCTCCTCCTATAGTCTTCTCCATGTCTGTAAAGGATAACTGTGTGTTTTTCAGTTGTTCAGACCAAATGTTTTGAGTAAGCTCTACCTCATTTTAAAATCCTGTGTCAATAATCCTGCAAATTCTTGAGCCCAGTGTGATTAGCATAATGGTTAAGGTCCTCGCCTTGAGCGCGCCAAGATCCCATATGGGCGCTGGTTCTGGTCGCGGCAGCTCCACTTCCCATCCAGCTCCCTGCTTATGGCCTGGGAAAGCAGTCGAGGACAGCCCTAAACCATGAGACTCAGCACCCACGTGGGAGACCCAGAAAGAAGTTCCTGGCTTCTGGCTTCGGATTGGCACAGCACCAGCCATTGCAGTCACTTGGGGAGTGAATAATCGGATAGAAGATCTTCCTCTCTGTCTCTCCTTTTCTCTCTATATCTGCCTTTCCAATAAAAACTAAAGTAAATCTTAAAAAAATACTTCTGCAAATTCTACCTTCAAAAATATATGAAACAAAATGAAATAAAACGCAAAATAAACAATCTGCTTGCTTCTCACTACTCACCCTTCATTGCTTGCACCTTGGTGCAAACTATCACAATCTTTTGCTTGGATGACTTTAATACATTCGTAACTAGTCCAGTGGCTTCCACCATTGCTGACCATGAATCATTCTCTACACAGATGAGTGAGCCCACTAAAGTGCAAGTCAGACTATGCCATTTATGTGCTTTAAATCATTTGATGGAGCCTATTTCATTCAGAAAAACACCCCCAAGTGTTTAAATTAGCCTTTAAGATCTATATAACCTCTGACTTCTTCTTTTTGCTCACTCTCTTTCTCATATTGTTTGAACAGTCAAGTGTTAGGCATATGACTGTCTTAAAGCAATTCTGATTACTCTTCCTTTGTCTGGGTTGACCACCTGAAATTGCCTCATGTTCCATTACATCTCATTCAGGTTGTCATTCAAATGTCATATTCTCAGAGCAGCCCTACTTGCCTCTTTAATATAAAAAATAATCATTTACTATCGAAATAAATTATCAAATAATAACTATGCTTAAAGATAACTTTATTTTTACCTGCATGTATCTTTACAGATATATATAGAGATATACATGGATATATATATATTTTAAAAATCAAGAATTTAGCTTATATGTTGTAAGTGTTCAACAGTAGATCAGTGCATGAAATGTCCATTCTCTTCACTATACAGCAGAGTTCATACATTGAAATGCTTTCAAAATCGCTTCCAACGTGATTATACATTTTACTCTTGAAAGCATTCTAGCATTTGTTAGCACAAGGACTACAGATAAATAAGACGATTCTTCCTTTTATGGACATTTATCAGATTCCAGGTTCTTCATTTTCCTACTCTTGCCACAACGCTGATTAAAATACAGATTGTTACTATTTTACTTCAAAGAAAACATTTTCCTCAAGCCATTACTCATTCATACCTTTAGTTACCTGGCTGAAGCCAGGAACTCCACCATTGGCAGCATATGTAGTTACATGGTGACAAGCGGCTTATTTATATCCAAAATCAATTTTTACCAAACTTAAACTTATATTACTTAAAACATCAAGAATACAAAATTAAAAAGAAAGCTCTTAAATGAAAGGAATTTATAAGGTACATGTCATAGATTCTTTATTAAATTGTATAATCAATCATACACTAAATGTTTTTGCAACTATTCTTTTAACAATGAGGTAAAAATGTAACATTTGGATGTTGTGCAAAAGATTGTGATGATTGGGCCCGGCACGGTGGCGCAAGTGGTTAAAGGTCCTCGCCTTGCACGCCCGGGATCCCATATGGGCACCGGTTCTATCCCGGCAGCCTCGCTTCCCTTCCAGCTCCCTGCTTGTGGCCCGGGAAGGCAGTCAAGGACAGCCCAAAGCTTTGGGACCTTGCACCTGCGTGGGAGACCCGGAAGAGGCTCCTGGCTTCGGATTGGCATAGTATCGGCCCGTTGCGCTCACTTGGGGAGTGAATCATCATATGGAAGATCTTCCTCTCTGTCTCTCCTCTCTGTATATCTGCCTTTCCAATAAAACGTAATAAAAATAAATCTTTATAAAAAAAAGCTTGTGATGATTTCTGTATAAATAAAGAAGGCAGTTAAAAAAAAAAAAAAGAAATACAGATTCCTAGAATCTTATCTGTGCAATGCATGGAATCCCTTCTCTTTAACATAAATTTAAAATGAATGAGAGTAATATTTTAGAAAGAAAATTGCGTATGATAGAAACATTGCACAATTTTTTTAAAGAAAAAAAAAAAAACAAAGAGCCACACATGGTAGCTTAGCAGCTAAAGTCCTAGGCATGAACACGCTGGGATCCCATATGGGCGCCGGTTCTAATCCCAGTCCCCCCGCTTCCCATTCTACTTGTGGCCTGGGAAAGCAGTGGAGGACGGCCCAAAGCCTTGGGACCCTGCACCCGCATGGGAGACCTCGAAGAGGCTCTGGGCTCCTGGCATCAAATCGGCTCAGCTCCGGCTGTTGCAGCCACTTGGGGAGTGAATCATCGAATGGAAGATCTTCTCTGTCTCTCCTTCTCTCTGTTTACCTGACTTTTCAAAAAAAATTAAAAATAAATAAAATAAACCTTATGAAAAAGAAAGAGAAAAAGCATGGGCCTTCAGTGTTACATGCCTGAATTCAATTGTTACTCATTATATATTCAAGTTAAAATCTAAGAAATGGTTTTCTCTTTCCTCTCTATTCCTTCAAATCCAATCACTAACCACATCCAGTCAAGTATACCTAGCAGTGTCTGTATCACTTCTCATTTCCTTTTCATTTCTATTGTGAAACAAATTCTGCCTTCTCAAGCTTCACCTCCTCTACTTTCTTAAAAACTCATCATCTGTAACTTAGAAACTCAGTTTGGTTGATTTTCAGATTTCTTTCTGGCTCCCTTGCTGTTTAAATTGTTTTGTGCACTGCCGTCTGAATGATCTTTCTCCAATGCAAATATGGCCATGTGGCTCCTGTTACTGCAGCCTTGTGATGGCTCTCTATTGCTTACGGAGAAAATTTCAAATACCTCAACACAGTCTTTATGACCGTAATGATCATGCACCTATTTAACCTCTTTACCTTTATGTGCTGTTATTATTCAAGCAAATCTCACATTTGACCTTATTCAAGAGACTTTCCAGATCCCCTATGCTCCTACAAATACTCCACTTTGTCCACCACAATTTGATCATGCTGCAGCACAGTGATTAGGGTGCCGACCGTGCTGGCTGTCTTTTGTAGTAAAGTGTAAGTTTTAGATACTCACTTTGTGATTTCAAAACCTCCCCTGCCAGAATTATTCTCTTCTTTCCCCTTAATTCACACTGTGTTTTGTCTGTGTCTTTCAGTGGTCCTATTTTATTACTTGGTTCTGGACCTTGTCACCAGTACAGTCGGAGAGCTCCTGCTGGGTAGGACGGTGTAGTAGTAAGGCTTAAATCTTTGCACCACTGAGTGTGTTACTTTGCTTGGAGTACACACTGAATCAATGTTTGCTGATGAATTAATCTTATAGACATTTGTACTTATTTTACTTTTCTATCACATATTTTCCTTTTTATACTATGATTGCATGATTCACAAATACTGTTATAATATTTAATTCTATTGAATTTTCTGCAAAAGAAGCAGTACTTCCTCCTTTTCCACATTTGATAACAGAATAATTAATAGGACAATCCATAAATTCCTCACAGGAACCCATTTAGAGGGGTTGTGGGCATTGCAGTGCAGCAGCTTAAACCATTGGTTGGACCCTACTTCCCAATTTAGGTTCTGGCTATTTCACATGCGATCCAATTTCAGTTCTGCTGAGAAAGAATATAATGGCCTCAACATCAGGGTCCCTGTCATTGCAGATTCAGGTAATATTCCTGGCTTTTTGCCTGTTGCAGGCATTTGGAGAGTGAACCAGAAGATGGAAGTGTTCTTTCTCTCTCTCTCTCTCTCTGATCATAATTTTCTTTTAAATAAAGAACTCATTTTTTAAAAGTCAAATATTTTGATAATAAAGAACTTGCTTGATTTTGTCATTTTTAGATAACACTAATATATACTTAATCTTAAAATTATCCATTTGGTAACTGGCCTTAATTAAAAGAAAAAATGTATGGACCTGGTGCAATGGCTCAGTGGCTAAATCCTCACCTTTCACACACCAGGATGCCATATGGATGCTCCTGACTACTCCAATTCATATTCAGCTCCTTGATTGTGGCCTATGCTTTCATAAGCTTTGGTCCAAAGACTTGGGATCCTACACCCATGTGGGAGATTCTGAAGAAGCTCCTAGCTTTGTATCAGCTCAGCTGTGGTCATTGTGACTACTTGCAGAGTGAACCATTAAGATCTTTCTTTCTGTTTCTTTATAAATCTGTCTTTCCAATAAAAAGAAAATAAATCTTATGTGATGTTGAGAACACGAAGATGAACCTAACATAGTACATATTTACTCCTAAAGTGATGATTTTCTGTGTGTGTTTTTAAATATTTTTTTTTTATTTTCATCTATTTGCAAGGTACAGGAGAGAGAGATACTGAGACTTCTAGCTTAACTTGGTATGTCAAAATGCCCATGCTACAATTAATTTAGATATGGTGAATCCTGTAAGGAATGCCACAAGAGAATTACAAACCAAGTGATCTGGAGTTACAAAGACCAGGAGAGCAGTTTTTGCTTGGAGAATCAAAGGTATTCACATGTATTCCTTCATTGGCCAGTTGTTGAACCTACTTTATGCTAAGTGAGGGAGGGAGTAAAGAGATGGACGAGAAGAAGTCAAAGGTATTTACAGAAAGAAAGTGAAATCATTCTTCATTTCTATTTGGTTCATAGATTTCTCTTAAGAACCTGCTGAAAAACTGAGGACCTCTGAAAAATATGAAGCAACAACTTTCTAAAAATATATTCATATAAACAAAACAGACTGAATGCACTTCATGGGTACACTTCTAACAAGACAAACATACTTACCTCACTCTCTCTCTTGCTCTCAATCTTTGTCCTTCCTTCTTTTCTTTTTTTTCTTTATTTTTTGCAAAAGTGTAATTTCAGCCTACATTATAATCATAGACTTAATGTTCCACTAACAAAGAACCTAATTTTGCATTCAAGTTCAGATATTTCCAGAACCTCACCAAGTTCATTCTTATGTTTATATATTTATTTATTATATATTTAAGAGAGAGAGAGAGAGAGAATCTTTCACCTCTTGAGTCAACTAACTCTGTGGGCCATAGTCAGCACTGGTACAGGCAGCAGCCTGCAGCCTAGAACCCTGTCTGAGTCCCCATGTAAACAATAATGGCCTAAACACTGGGACAATCATCCAGTGTCTCTCAGAATATAAGAGAAAGAAATTGGTTGAGAAGCAGAATAATCTGTCTTCAAGCTGGCACTTCCATAATGACACATGGACAGCCTAAACAGTGGTTTAACCCACCACACCAAACAGGTTGCCTTGAAAGTTCATACTTGGAATTCTTGCATCCATGAATTCTGAATTCCAGATTCATAGCTTACAGTTTAGTTGTAAGCTTTATAAAAGAGACACTATTTAATGAGAATTATAATTTCAAATGGCACCAAAGAATAGTCTTCTTGGGCTTTTAACCCATCTTCTCCACTCCCCTGAGTTAGTGACCACCTGCTTCTACACTTTTGCTGAGTTAAAACAAAGTGCCTAACTTTCTTTCTTTCTTTCTTTCTTTCTTTCTTTCTTTCTTTCTTTCTTTCTTTCTTTCTTTCTTTCTTTCTTTCTTTCTATCATTCTTTCTTCCTTCCTTCCTTCCTTCCTTCCTTCCTTTCTTCCTTCCTTCCTTCCTTCCTTTCTTTTTTTTATACTCTTTACCCGTAAACTTTGACTCCTGGCAGCTAGTCTGGCTTTTGAATCCAACTGTTCAGTGATCAAGCTTAAGTGTTATCTGAATTTTCATTCTTTATTTGAGTATTCGTATTCTCATTTCTGGTCTTTACATTTTAACAATGTCTTTGTACTTCCCTCTTAATGCCATTGTTGTCTCTGAGATTCACTTCCAGCAAAAGCCCTAAGGGTACAGGTAAGCATATGATATTGAAATATTTGTGAGCAGAAGGCTTCTCTTACATCCATATCCTTAGTACAATAGCCGGCCTGGTCTGTCAGACATGCTTTTACAATGTCCCAGGTATTGTCCTTTCCTGTAATACCTTCCAAATTCTATATACCTTTATAGTTCATCGAGCAGACTGTCATGATAAATGACTCTCAGGTGACAGTGTGTTAGCTCAATGAACGTTTGTTTCTGTTCCTGTTCCAGTCAGGTAAGTCAAAAGGAGTCTCAACACTGCTCAGTGATTGGGATGCAAAGCTGATCAGATCCCATTCCCAAGTTTGCTCTGGGAGTTGATGTATAACATGTAAACATGGAACAGAACATATTTGGGAGGTCTGGAGGGACATAATTCACATAGCGTTCTATTGGCTAGAAAACAACTACACAGCCTCACTAACCGTGAGAGTGATGGGAGGAAGCAGCCTCACTTGTTCTCGCTGGAGAGAAAAGTTTGAAAAGTTTGACCACCTAAAATCATCCCTAGCACACATGCCTGTTATGTATTCAACCACAAGGTTCTGGGAAACAGATAGTAAAGACTGATACTCTGTCTATACATGACAGAATGAATGTCAGAGATGAAGTGATGTTAAAAAAAAAAAAAAAAACCCTTACTGCTGATAAAAGCTGAATCTCTGGTCAAACATGGGCTGTCTGCTCAAGGACTCAAATGTCCCCTTTTACACAGCATGACTTGAAGGTTTTAGTAAAATAGAGTGCCTGGATACTAGGCTTATACAAGTGAAATCTGGAGATCATTGACATCAAAAACATTTGTAGAAATCACTAAACTCTGGTGCCCTTGACTACAACCCTTGCTTGCTGAGTCAGCATATAGGTGGTACATTAAAGAATCTACAGATGATACTTGCATAGAGGGTACAATTTGAGAACTCTCTGTCTTATGATTTTGAATTTCACCTGCATTATTAAAAGAGCACACATTGAAGATATTTTAAAGATTGCTTTTTTTCCCCTACCTAATATCTGGTCCATTTTGGAAGACCTCAAAATATGGCACTGATGATAAAAGAGTCAGTTACATATTAATGTTTAAAGACAAATGGGCTTCTTTCTAAAAATATGCAAGTAGGGACAAAGGAGGGTAAGGATCTATAGCAAAATTATCATTCAGGTTGAGAGGTGCTTTATAAAATGGGCTATCTGAACTAGCCAAGTGACTGGAGATCTGAATCAAGTTCATTGGCAATTCAACTTTTTTTTTAAAAAAGTCTCGGTTTCTTTTGAGTTTAGAACTTCATGCACAATTCTGAGAGAATACTTCAAATTGAAGATAATTTTAGAATCAATTTAGCAGATAGATTATTTCTCCTGACATGTTGCCCAAATACTGAATACAGATTTCAGCGCACAGATGGTATAAATATTGTACAGTCTATAACATCAGCAGTGTCACTATTTCATAATTAAGAAAAATACAGTAGTCATTCATACAGTGTAATAGCTTCTGAATTTGTACCTGTGCCTACCACCCCAAAATGTGAGAATTATAATGTAAAAATTATACATAATAGCTCACTCTCACTTGAAATTACTGCTAATTTCAGGAATGTTAAGTGAGCTACCTAAAAGCTTTATAAAGTATTGAGTAGTCAAAATGTTTGCTTTTCCTCCTTCAAGGTGGTTTTAGATATTAATTGTATTAATTTCAACCTTAGGCTTAAAATATCCTTCTGGCAACTGTAATTTAGTGTAAATTATTTATACTCTTCAGAAAAAGCACACACGGGGAAGTGCTGAATCATGAAATGTTGCATACTACTTAGGGCCAAGGCAAGCGCTGCCAAGTCGCCTTGAGTGGTATTGTTTTCTGCATTAGTAGATACAGGCAAACTATTAGTACAATTTTGACCACATTGAGAGTGAGAGTGAGCCACTCCTCCTCTCTTCTGAAGAGAGTGAATGACTGAGCAGCCTGATTTTCAGATAAATGAGGACAGAGTTTATTTCATTTGCATGAAGAGAGTCAAAATTCCATTTATCAACCTATGTTCTTAAAAATGAGGCCTTGGTGTTTCCACCTGGCTTCTAGTGGGCTGAGGAGTAGGAAGGGGGAGGTGTACTTCATTATTTTAGTGCCAGTGTTTGAGGCTAGCAAGGTTGCAAATTTACACTTAAATGCAAGCATAGATACTTCTGTGTAAACCTAATAGCTGCATTCTGTTCAGTTCTAGTGTAAGTTGCAAGAATGTCGTATGGGCATTACTTGGGAACTTGTACTGTAGGATTCTTCACAAGAGCAAATATTTCAGAACTAGTTTTGGTTTCAAATCGCATCCCTGTCACTTCCTAGCAAGTTATGATTGAGTAATATCCTCAGGTCCTATGAGCCTCAAATTCTCAATGTAAATCTAATTAATGATAAAATCATGAGATTATGAGTTTGTTCCTTTGATTTATTAAGGATACAACTATTAATAAATAAAAATAACACACACCTAATGCTTCATATAGTACTTGGCACATCATAAGCACTGAAAAATGAAGGAAGATTATGCAGGATAAGTGCATGGAGTGAGACAAGAAGTGGATGTACAACAGTAATCTCTCACCCTCTTAGTTTCTTATAGTTAAAGTAATATCTCAAAGCCTCTTTCCTGTATCTGTAATATGGTACTAGGAGCTACATCAGTCGTATAGGCACACACAAAATGTGCATAAGCTTTAATTAGTGCAGGGTAACACTTAGAACTTACAAGATTTACTGCAGAGTCAAGGAAAATGTGCTTTAGAAGGAAGAATTTGTCAATGGTGTCAGATTCCGTTAAGAATTTTTAAAATATGGACTGAGAATTATGTTAGCTTTGGCACTAAGAGTGATGTTGATGACATTGAAGGGAAACCTTTAACTGGAGGGGCGGGATCTAGGGTGAGAATGAGTTGGCACTGAGAAAGTACGGACAATATCAACGATAACTACTACTACACTGCTCCCGCTACCGCCACCAGACATAGTCTTAGTGTAAGCCAGGCACCCTTAGCGGTCTTCAGGAATACTAATCTCATTTACAGTGTATTTCCATCATGCAGATGAGTGAATTGATGCTCATGAGGCTTCAGTATGCAAGTGAGGTTACAGTTAGAAGGTTACATAAGTGGATGATACACAGGATTTTTTTCACACCCCCAAGCTAACATAGTGAAATGCTAGACAGTTTTAAGTCATTCATTTAACAGCTTCTGTACATTAGAAGATACTGTGTACTTTAGTTTTCTTAGCACCATGGCCTAAAAAGAAAATACATATTAAAACAATGTTCTAACTCAAATAGCTGCATCTCAAGGTTATGGCTTTGTACCCAGGGCTCCACACATTGACTCTGGTGACTAAGACTTTTCGGATTCCCACTAATGATGTGACTGGGAGGCAATGCTGCCTTAGCTGTAGTGTCTCAAATGGGCATTTTCAGAGTAATGCCAAAAATTCACCAAGGACAACCAGCAAAAGAAAGCTCATAGTGAAGATTTGCCAAAATGAGGCATGAAGTCAGAAAACAAATGTGTTTTACCCATATTCCCAGATCCCTGAGGTGTGTCCTTGCTTCCTCCGTACGCTTCTGTTTTTCTGTTTGAATTTGCTTGTGTATTTCCTCTCTGTTCAGCTTTACAATTGCCTTTTACCACAGGTTCACAGGCATAACCTAGGAGATCACAAAGTGCTGCACTGAAATAGTGACAATGACCAGGAGTGCCCTGAACTATGAGCATCCTCCATTCCACTGCAGCCACCCAGTACGATGTGCACCTTAGAGTTCAGCATTATTCACAACTGCCAATTGAACAACCAAGTCACACACTACTCTCTGAACTGTGCTGGGGAACAAAGAGAAATAGAAACTGCAATAAGACTGACCACAGCTATGTTACTTCTTATCTATTTAACACCACATGTGTGATTGAACTACTCAATTAATTCGTTTTCTCATGTACAAAGTGGGTACAAAAATAGTATATACCTCTGAGTGTTATTTTGACCTGATTGCCTAAAACAATGACTAGAATATAGTAAGTACTACCTTTTGCTGCTTTTTTCTTTACTGTTTGATTACTAAAAACTCCTGTAATAGCTGCTAACATTTAGGCTTTCTGTTTTCTCCTGAATTCCTCAGGCGTTGTTTTATTATTTTGTTTATGATTTTGCCCATTCTGACTTTTGAATCCAGAGACTAGACCTCCATCTTGAATGATATGCTTGGTGGCCATCTCATCTGGAAAGCATTTTACATGCTTTTAACTTTCTGATAGCATGTTCATTCTCTCCCTCCTCAATCACAGTTAAATACATACTCTTGCTTAATTCAGGCTGAGACAGAGCCCATTTATTTATTGAATTTCTATTCTAGAATACCTTTGCCTCTCCCTTTTCAGTGACATTGTTCTAGCAAAACCATCTGTGCCTTTTGGTGGAAGTAATAAAAAGTAAAGACTTAAAAAGATGTTTCATATCCTCCGTAGGTTAAGGTATGTATAGGAGTTAAGTAAACACTTCTTGGAATGAAATAATATGCCCAGAAACTCATACTTCTTAAAGCAGGAGTTGCTAGCATTATCTCTGCCTTGAGCTCATGCTGGCACAAAATCAGGTGAAATTCAGTAAGAAAATTTTCTTCTAGGAAAGAATGGGAAATTACAGCTAATTTTGTTAAGTAACAACAAATGATATCAGTTGGCTTAACTCTGATTTTCACTACATATTTGTGATTAAATTGATAATTCACTTAGACAATAGTTTCATATTACCAAATTTAACATATTAAGACAGCAGCATAGGGAGTTTAGTGGAGCTAAAGCTCAAGAAAACTCAAGAGCTCCAAAATGTATGTTTATAATAGACATACCAGATCCTGTCACCAGCTACTCCTCAATGCACTCCTTATCTTACCCTCATTCCAGTTTTGTTTGCATACTTTCATTCACTGACATTCATTCATTAATTGAATGAATACCTGGTATCAGATTCCCCGTATAGGTACCGGACCCAGCTATTTCCAGTGTGGCTGCTGGCAGTTCACAGTTGCCTCCTCTCACTGTAAATTGTCCTTGGCATTCCTAAAGTTATCTGCTCTGAGTTTTATTCCCACCCAGGGGCTAAATGACCAGATAGACTTGTTCAAATGTGGGCCAACTCTGAAGGGTCATCCCAGCTCCAGAGCCCCTATGAACCAGCAAAAACTCCACTTGAAATCTCGTCACAGGCCGGCATATCCCACAGCCAGAAACTGCCTTGTTCTTCCCCTTACAGACCTTTCTCTTACTAGAGGCATAATCTACCTGGCTAATTGAGGAGATACTTTCATTTAGGGAATTGCAAAAAGGAGATCCAACACAAATGAAGAACCTCTCAAAGCAGGAAAACGAGGGCTAGTGTTCTAGTGTTGAATGGACTTGGCAGGTGCATAACTTCCTTTGTCATCAGCCACCCTCCACCACCAAAATGGTGAAAAATGGTCATGACAGTCATGATGGTGGCGAAGCAGATGGTGATGATGATAGTGGTGGTGTGACAGATTTTTTAACTTCCTCTGCCATCAGGAACCCTAGTTCTCAGAAAGTTAATATTGTCTGTGAAGAAATTTCCCCAGTTAAGCTCCTGAAAGCGATTTTTTAAGCTCCCAGTCTCTTCCCAAGGAATTTATCCTAAGACAACCTATCATTTGGCCCATGGGAACTGGGTTTTGGTCAGAAGTCTGAGCACTAGACATCTATAGAGCTGTGCTTTTCTATGAGAAATTTGGTGATAGTTTGGGCAAAGTGTGGGATTCCAGACCAAAGCCTGCAAAATGTCTTCCTCGGTAATGAGACAGTGCCTACTAGCTCAGCTGCTTCAGGATAAGGTGGAGCTACTGAATTGGAGCCTCTTGTAAATGGAAACTTGGGAACCCATCTGGATATAACATGATTAGTATTTGGTGCTTGGCTCTTCATGCTAGGTCCCTGGTGTCTATCCTGCAAGCCTATTCCGATTGCCTCTGATGGAAGCAACCTGAAAGAGATCAAGTAGGAAAGAGTAGAAAAGACCCTGCATGATAACCGTACTTGAATATCTTGGATGAGCACATAAACACTGCCTCAATATATACACAATGGCCCATTTAGGAAATTGAAGCCTAATTTGTAGAAATTAGGCTGGTAAATACTTGAGCTTTTTGGTGCTTTGGGCCATGAGAAATAAACGTGACATTTCAGATTGGTGAGGTCAGGTGTACCCAGTTTACATTAAAGGATGTTTAATTTGGACTCATTAAAATAATGATGTTTCTTGGCAAGTGTGTTTACATTTAAAGCAGATCAAAGATCAAAAAGATTGTGTAGACCATACAGTACTCCAGCGATGTAAAACGGTAGAGTAGATAATATTATGCCTGTAAAAGATACTGATATATCACTTTTGTGGTTGTATATTTTGGTTTTGGAATCTGGCAACACTTTTGTCTCCAGTTTAGGCTAAAGTCAATAGGTTGACCCAGAGGAAAGAGAACAATTGTTTGGGATTTTAGCCTCCCATATGCAAAGTCCACAGTCCCAGGCTTCACAATCTTGGCCTGTGAGGAGTCAATTAACTAGTCAATAGGGCTATCTTTCGTGGCTCTCAATGTGTGCATGTCTCTCAGGATCACTGTGGCTCAGAAACAGTCACTGCCTATAGCCAGTCCATCTGTGAGAAGAAAAGTACAAGATTTTAGCTTAAAAGTCACAATTGGCTTCATTTCTGATTCTATAATCATGTAGCCCCATACTCCATAAAATAGAATAAGTGTTAAATGACATGATCAGGGCAGGGCAATTTTATAAGACAAAACTCTTGAACACAAATGAAACAAAAACTGGATGTGTTATTTCAGAAACAATGTCGTTGTAAGGCAGGAAGAACAAAGCTCAATAATATAAGACTATCTGGTCAGGATTGTATTGCTTCAGCTGAGGTGGTTTTTGTTTTTGTTTTCCTGCAAGTATTAGAGTTGAGAGGATTTCATTTATTTATTTGCTTATTTATTTTGCTAACTAAAACTAACCTGTTTGGGAAATTTGGCTCTTCTCTCTTTCAGATAACAGCTCAGTTTCAGTTCAGTGATGGGGCATTTAGTAGGAGTAAGTCCATCTTAGCTTTAGTTTTCAATAGTTTAGTCCAGAATGGTGGCCTTCTATGTATTTTAGTTGACTATTTCTAGATCAATTTAAATTTAAAAGAGATAATTACGTGGACCAGTGTGTTGTTAAGCTGCTTCCTATGAAACTGGCATCCCATATGGGTGGGTGCTCC
Source organism: Ochotona curzoniae (assembly GCF_017591425.1). Classification (NCBI taxonomy): domain Eukaryota; kingdom Metazoa; phylum Chordata; class Mammalia; order Lagomorpha; family Ochotonidae; genus Ochotona; species Ochotona curzoniae. Next base: position 5,674,808 of record NW_024467087.1, read on the forward strand.
ACTTTCAATCCAGCTCCCTATCAATGCAGGGAAAGTAATAGACCATGGCACTCAAATGGGACACCTGGAAGCAACTCCTAGCCTTGAGCACTGAAGTCATTTAGGGAGTGAATCAATAGGTAGATCTCTGTACTGCTCCCTCCTCCTCTTTGAATCCTCCTTCATAACAAACAAATTTTTAAAAATTAGTACTTTAAGATGATTAATAGAGTGAAGAGGCCTCTGAAAGAAAAAAAAAATAGAATATTTGCAAGCTACTTATCTGGTAAATGATTAATAACCAGAAAATATCTGAATATCAAAAAAAAATCAATGACAACAAGAAAATCATCCAATCCAATTAAGCTGAGAGCGAAGGACTTGAATGGAAAGCTCTTAAAAGAAAAAAATACAAACGACCAATAAATACATGAAAAAGCACTCAACATCAGTAGACATCAGGGGAATGCAAATAAAAACTGCAATGTCATTCTCATTGTCGCCATCATTTCTCCCTTTTTACTACTCGGTTCTTTCTGCTGAACCTTTCCCCCCAAGAGATAAAAACTACTTAATTACACTTGCAATTATTTCACCTTATAATTAATCAAAGCCATCTGGGAAAGCAAGTAGAAACTTCATTTTTCTTTGGTGACTTCAGAAGACCTATCCCCCCCCCCCCAAAAAAAATGAGCAGATTCCTGACTTTGGAGATCAGAAGCACCTGAGTTAAAGGCTGATCGCTCTGGTCATCGCAAATCAAGGCTGAAATTCAGTAGGAGCTTACGATTGTGAGGAAGAATAAAGAAATACACAAGACAAATGCTAAATAAGTGGCCTGATTCTACTGTACATCATATGATACATTCTCCACTGTTAAATAATTGGTAAACACTGGTAAGGGTATCTTTTGGAAAAAAGTAATTATTTCATAGTCAATGGAAGTACTTTGTGAAATAACAACCAGAAAAATACAAATTACCGAGAGTTCACACTTTTTGTGTAAATAATAGAAACCCCAGGAAATTATTCTAACAAAATCATTTCAAAGAATAAGAAAATCAAAATGCACATAAATATTCTCTGAAGCTGTTTTGCAATAAGAGCAAGCACATGTAAAGAACTGCAACATCTAACCTATGGGAAATAATTCTTTCTAAATGTTATGCTACATTCCAGTGTCTCAGTTTACTTATCTATGAAATGGAAGTATCTTTAGTGTAGTACAATAAATAAATCGAGACAAAGAACAGGCATCTTAAATTGTGTTGTAAGAGATCCTTTTAATAATACAAGCTCTTGGAAAATGATATCAGAAGATGTTTGTTTTGGTCTGTACACATACTAGTTTGATAATTTGATAGAATGTACAAACTTGGGAATCACTGAGCATCTACTGTGAGGTTAAATAGGTAGGACGCGTGTGTATTTATGAACTATGAGCTGATGTATTTTGAATGTGTATTTTCTATGAACTTTTGAAATTTGCTTTTAAATTGCTTTTTCTGTTAAGCGCATTTGAAGGACTTCTGCTTCTAGTTTTATGCAATCATGTGATTCCAGGTTCAAATTGGGAGGGTGAAGCTGGGAGAATGATGGGCAGAGAAAATGTCCCACTGTTTCACTCTATATTTATAGAAGAAAGTGAAATGATTTAATTATAGATGACATGAATTATCAGATAGCATATAAAACACGTTTTCATTCCAGCAATTTTACATAGGTGTATATCTAAATGACCGGCCTCTCATCGCTAAGTGCTGTATGTGCAAGGTGTCATGAAATGTTTCTTAGTTCCTCCATATTAGATAAAGAAATTGAGACTTGGAAAGTTTAGATACCACTTCTCAATAAAAAGGGTTTAGTTTGTACTCTCCTGTGCAAGGAGACAAATAACAAAAAAAAAAAAAAAGGAACAAGCATGCTAGAATTAAATGTTGGTTGAAGCACTTATGTGAGTTTATAAATATACTTTTAAATTTGAGAATGGTCTTAAATTTCCAAAGCAACAATTGTGAATGTAGGACAAAAGTTAAGTATATCACATTTAAATCCCCTGTTTTTAGCACCTCATATTAACTTTATATATTTGTCACAATCACTAAAACATAAAAAAGGTTTTGTTTTTAAATTTAGACTCCCTCTAGACATCCCACCCTTGCTGACTAGCAATAACCATGCTGTGCTCATGAGAAAAAATATGATTAAAGGGGGTTTAGTGAAGGAACTGATTAATTCTTTATCAGAAGGTCAGAGAAGGCAACTGATTGTTGAGTAGGCTTTGATTGGCAAGGGATGACATACACTGAAGGAGGTAAAAGGGCTGTTAAAGATTAAAAATGCAGGATGAGTGAAAGTGAGAAGGTCTTAATGTGCCAGAGATTTTCAATATAGGAGAAGCTGGTGGCCTCAGTGGGTGGCCTGCTTACACACAACCCTGGAGACAAAATATGGAGCTCTGATACCATGGTGCCTTGTGATGCCATTCCAGAGAGTTCTGATTTCCTTGCATCTTTAGAGACAAGTGACTGCAGCAGACAGATGTGGGCAGGGAGAGCAGGAAACCCTGCTTAGGCCATGGGTATGAGACCTGGCAAAATCACAGAGAGAGCTGCAAGACAGAACCTGCTGATCTTTGTGATGAGCTAGATCCAGCACTGATGAAGAGGAGGGCTCCAATGGTGTTAAGGTTATTGTTTTGCTGAAGAGACATCCTACTCAGCTCTGCTGAGTTCTTCCATCATTTCCTAGGTACCTCAGTGGTTTGGTACGTGAGATCAGGAAAGTTGGCTTGCTTTTCTGAAGACATTCTTAGTGCCAGAAATCAGAGAGAAGTGTTCAGATGACATCCTTCCTGTCATGGATAAAACCCTGTAGTTTAATAAAGTATTCCACAGTTTATTTTATTTGACCTAAAGGAACATTTCTTATTTATTAAGCTCAGTGAAATCAAGGTTTTTTTTTTTTTTTCAACACACATGTAGTATTGCAAATTACTAGTCCCCTCCATTCTTTTGCACTTTGACACTTTTTTAATTTGAAGAAATGGCTGATAGCAATTCACAACCTGAGGTTGGATGCTTGCCTTTTTACTATTTTTCCTGTGGTGCACATTCACAGAGAAGTTGTTGAGTTTTTTTAACCTCTCAAAACCATGGAATGAAAACCTCAGGTCCAGGAGATCAGAGAGTGGAAACGAGGATATATAGAAGATGTATGGCTCATTTGCGCAAGCCTTTGTTGCTATGGACACATTTACCCTAGTCTGTGCTACCTGTGTATATTTCCAAAAATCCCTTTTAGTTTTACCAGTCTCACATCTAGCCTTCTTGAAGCTAGAACTTATTCAAGGAATTTGAAAGCATTCGTGGGAGAAGCTGGCATTTTGGCCCTCACAGGATGCTAAGAGAAGCAAATGGACCACCCAGTTACAATTTCTACATTCAGTGGTAGAGGAAAGTTGAGAGTTTACATCGCCTTATCTGTGAATGGCATATTTGTCCCTTTACTGACTTCTTACTTACCCCAGCCACTGTAATATTGATTTTATTTCCTATTCTGTTGAATTTTCAGGACAAGCGATAGAGTAGAACGGTTATCCCTTCTCCATTTTCCTGAAGTGGAACTGAGGCAGAGTTGTGAAGTGAGTTGGTGACGTCAGTCTGACTTTACACTCGTGCTGCTGCAGGGCTCCTGGGACCCATTCTACCAGACTATGGGCCAGGATTCCCATGTCAAGCTCACTAGGGGTCTCCATGACTGTATAGTGAATCAAGCTCCGAGTGAAGTCGAGGAGGAGTCTTAGTCTACATTCCCATTTTGAGCTGCAGTCCCATTACTTCTTTGGCCTCGTGCTACCCTGACTGTTATGTAAATAGCTGTGCGTGGGGCTACACCAATGCTACCTGCTTTCCTCTCACAAGAAATATAGAGAAGTTGAGGACTAGACTCCTCCTCCGCACAGGACATGGTCACTCACCGTTTCGTGCTGTTATATTGATAGGCCATCAATGTAGCTTTGCACATTTCTGTGGGTGAATCGTTTCTCCTAAAACTTACACAATGAAGTCCTTCCTCCAAGCACCTAAGTCTTTATTTGAAAATAAGATTTTTACTGTGTGGTGTTTTGGCTAGTGGGAAGGGGCACAGTCTAGCCTCCTGACCCGGGAATCAGCTGTTTAAGTGCAGCTGGGTCACACATCCAGTGAGTCAATAGTGGCAAGCAAAGCACTTTGGCCACCAGGGGACTAGCTCTGGGGATTTGGGTGTGTAGCCTATAAAGAGTCTTTTGGTTGGCACAGTTGGGGGTGTGAAGGAACCTGAGAATTCATGCTGAGGTGCTGAATGACTTCCAAGGTACCTCCATGGACATTGCACTGTTCTAGCGGGTAAGCAAAGGTGCTCAGACTCAATTGTTTGGAGCAGGGAACAGAAGGACCTTTAAGGGTCAGACCGAAGTGCAAGTTCACCTAAGAGGCCTAAGCTATAGCAATTAGCATTGATTATGACTGAATATTACTCACAGGCACATACTGAGGCTGGGATGGGGGCCCTCCTAATAGGGCTGAATCAAGGTTCCCAACACTGAGAGTCTGAACATTGAATGGGTAATGTGTGACTGGGCCGTGCCACAGAATAGGACTGGTGGCAGAATTTGTGGGGGAGTATGGGTTCTCCATCTTGTGGAATAACACTCTCAATTGGCCCAATGGGAGATCATTATGCTCTGTGAAATAATCCAATCCCAAAAGGATAAATATCATATGACTTCTCTGATATTTGGCAATATTCATCCAAAATACAAAATATATACACATACATAGGCAACCAGCATATATCCATACACACACACACACACACACACACACACATATTCTCATAGATGAACTGTGTAATGGAGAATAGCATACTGGGAAATGAAAGTACATTGTAGTATGCATCTCTACTTCTGAATAAAAGAAGGATTCCTAATGGAACTGTTAAATATACTTTGAAAATATGATACTAGACATTTTTTTATCATTGCATATACTTACAATGCCACGATACACGTAAATAGCAGAATGATAAGTTTGTGACGGTTGCTGAGAGACTATACCACTGTAACAATATGGTGGAAAATGGTTGGAGAATGGGGAGGGCGGAAGGGGAGGTCAAGGGGCAGATTCCTATACCTGCTAAATTGTATCATTGGAAATAATAACAAAAAATTAAATATATATATAGGATATAGTGATAAAACATGTTTTTATAATTAAAAAGGATGTAATCTTGAATATCATGATAGAGTATTACAATCTTATAAAATGCAAATTACAGATATGACAATTCTAGAAACACTAGCATCCTGAATTTATAGTTCAAGAAAGAAATATAATTTGAAAAAAAAATCTGGAAGACACTTATTTACTTTTAAAAGATGACTTATTTGATAAACTCATAAAATAAGATAGTATTGTTCATAGGACACTTATGCAATAAGATAGGCAGCAGTAACATACATGTTTTTCAGGAATAAAAATTCAGATATGATAATGAGAGCTATGTCTGTGTGTAAAAATTATGAGCAGATGGATTGCATTCCTGAAGAAACAAGACCTAGGTTGCTGCTTACTTACATTGTGCAGTTTAAAGAGCAATAACTCTGGAGTTATGATGACAAACAGAACAGAAGAAAATTCAACCCCAGCTTTCAAAGAGATATCAGCTAGCCTACCTATGTTCCCTGTAGCCACACTTAAATGGATGGTGGTTGCCCACAATGGAGCTTAACACTGCCAATGTGATGCACTTGGCCTGAGAGGCTAATATCCTCTGGAAACTTCTTCCCTGCCACACCTTGAAGAATGTTTCATTAGCTTTTGAAGTACTCATTCCATCTAATTTGATACAAATATCTTGTGTAGAATTGAAAATGCACTACAGCCTTCCTCTAAAATTGTCTTTCTATCCTAAGACAGCCATTATTTTTAATGAAAGCTACAGTTTTATGGATTAGAGCTTTTAGGACTTCAATTTATGTTATTATTTTAATTCTCATCAGCAATGGGTCAGGGATATAGTTGTTTTGCATCCTTGTCTAATTTATATTTTCCTGCCCTAGCACATGTACAGTGATATTTCACTGAGTTTAATTTGCATTTCCCTAATATAGTTTCAAACGTTTAAGCTCCATATATGTTCTACCTTCTTTCTTTAAATGTAAGTTCACATCTTTTCTCTTCTTGATATTTTTATATGGTGGATTGTTAAAAGACTTATGTATTCTAGATAATGATTTATTAATAAGATTAAATAATCAATAAGAAGTTTGTAGCTTGGTGTCTAAATCTGCTCATAGTGGATTTTTCAAGACAAGCATTTTTATTTTTCGATTTGAATTACATACTACTCCACATCCCTCCCCCATTTTTTTGTAAATTGATACATTTAGTGTCACATTTACAAATTATTTATTAAGCCCTAGATCTCAAATGCATTCTCTATGTTTTCTCACAAAATCCTTGTTTCTGCTTTATAAGTATGTCCATATGAAATTATTAGTACATTTTAGTATAAAATGTGAAGTTTAGATTGGAATCCTTTATTTTTTGTTTTTAAAATATTTGTTTGAAAGGCAGAGCATTTCAGATGTGGAGAGTTTGGCAGATCAGCCATCAACTTCATTCGCTTATTGCTACATCAGCCAGGCTTGGCTCAGACAGAAGCCAGGAACCCAGAACTGTCCTGCTCTCAAATGGAATACTTGGATAATGTTTTGTTGCCATCCCAGGTGCATTTGCACAATGCTTGATCAGAAGCAAAGCCACTAGAACTGACTTGTGTTGGCAATTCGATGTGGAATTCTGCCCATCTCTAACAGGAGCTTAATGGCCTGTCACAAAGCTGTCCCTTCTTTTTCTTTTTGTCTTCCATACAATTGCACGATCAACCCAACAAAGTTTATGAAATAATCTTCTTTCTGTATTAATTGGTCTTTGAGTTTCCCCCAAAATGTGTTGTCATGTATGTTCGTGCTCATTTCTACACTATTTGTTTTGTGTGATGTTTCACATGGTTGTTAAGGTTATTCTGGGGATAGATCCCGCATAGGATGAGAAATGTGTTGTCCCTAATCTACTAGAGAGCCAATTTTCAGCTAATGGAGAGTTCTCTAATGAGAAGTAAAGGATCTCAACTAAAAGGAGATTTAGGAGATTTTCTATGGTCATGGTCACTAGTGAGCCGTGAGGGGCAGAATTTTCCACTCCACCTCCACATCCAGATCAACTTGACTGGATCTGTTATTGCAAGCACACAGATCTGTCAGGGACATTGACTTCATAAACTGCTATATGCTGAGAACTTTAAAGGCGGGAGACTAGTAACTCACCTTCAACAGAATAATTTTGCCTGCCTCCCTCTATAGGTTCTCCTTGACTTTCCCCTAATAAATGCCTAGTTCCCTCCATCTTAGCGACCTTTTCCTGTACCTCTTGGCTACTCACGGAAAATTGTCCGTCTTCTCCCCAATACCCACATCTCCATGTAGAACTCCTTTCTTTGGGCGCAGGTCTGCTCTTGCTCTACTCCAACAGTGCCTAGAGCAGTTTTTTCTTCTCTGTAGCTATTCTACATGTGTTGTGGTTGCTTTTGTGCTTGACAATTCTTGAAAAACCTGAAGATTACTGAGCATATATAACATGTTCTCTGAAAAGAATGGAAGGGAATAATACTGCTATACGAAGCTGAACTAGGAGTCAGGGGTCTCGGTTATAACCCTACCTAACCAGGAAGCAGCAGCAAGTCACTTCTATCACACCCAGCTGCATGAATATGTTATTCTGGGAAAGGAGAAAATTAGAGAAAAATGGTTGCAAAACTAAGGCGTACGTGGCTAGGCAGGAAATATAAATCAATGGAATAGCATGAATACAAGGGGAATAAAGCAGACACATGCTGGTAAGTGGCAGATGGCACTGTGCCTGTCTGAGGCGTATGAGAAAGGGTGGGGTAGGACAGGAGTAGCTGGGACCCTGTGCCTCTGTTACTCAGCCCTTCTGAGTCTAACGTGCAAGCTCGATGTTGCCACACCATTTGTGTTTTCAGAACCACAAAGTGCAGATTTCCACATGAGATGCCTCTGGTAAAGTATGTCTCTTCCATTTTAAGAAATCAACATTCAGGTTTAAGAAAAACTGAGGAAAACCCATCTCTAGGCCGGATCTCAGGTGACTACTGGAGTAGAAAAATCCCCAGAGCCACAGCTTCTCTGCCCTTGGGGTCAGGGTTCAGGGTGCTCTGCTTAGGCAGCAAGGAGCAAGAAGGAATGATGAAACACTCAGCTGAGGGTTCACTGAATGGCATGAGTACACTTTGCATGGCAGCCCCTCTGAAAATCACGTCCCTTTAAAAATAATGTTACCAGGACCCAGCACAGTGGCCTCACAGCTAAAGTGCTCACCTTGAACATGCCAGGATCCCATATGGGTGCAGGTTCTAATCCCATCAGCCCTGCTTCCCATCCAGCTCCCTGCCTGTGGCCTGGGAAAGCAGTCGAGGAGAGCTCAAAGCCTTGGGACCCTGCACCCAGGTAAGAGACCCACAAGAAGTTCCTGGTTCCTGGCTTCTGAACGTCTCAGCTCCATCTGTTGTGGTCACTTGGGGAGTGAATCATCGGACTGAAGCTCTTCCTCTCTGTCTCTCCTCCTCTCTGTATATCTGACTTTCCAATAAAAATAAATAAATCTTTTAAAAAATAATGCCACCAGCTTCTGGTGCTATAAGGTAATGTGATACTTACATTCTGGGTCCATGTAAAAGGTACTTGTTTGAATTCTTGTTGCAATGATAGAAACACGAAGTATTTATTACCGCAAGTACTTTGCTCATTGTTTACTTTATTTCAATACAGAATCTTCAACTCCAGTGGCACAGTCCAAAGTAAGAATATTGGATGATTGTGCCCGGCGCAGTGGTCTCACAGCTAAAGTCCTTGAAAGTGCATTGACCCTATATGGGCGCAGGTTCTAATGCCTGCAGCCTCACTTCCCATCCAGCTCCCTGCTTGTGCCCTGGGAAAGCAGTCGAGGACGGCCCAAAGCCTTGGGACCCTGCACCCATGTGGGGGATGAGGAAGTAGCTCCTGGCTCCTAGCTTTGCATTGGCTTAGCCCCGGCCATTGCAGTCACTTGGGGATTGAACAATTGGACAGAATATCTTCCTCTCTGATTCTCCTCCTCTCTGTGTATCTGACTTTGCAACAAAAATTAAAATAAACCTTAAAAAAAGAATATTAGATGAGTCTCTCCACTGGAGAATGCTTCAAATGGGATGCTAAGTAACATGGATTGGTCACACATGCTGTCCCTTCAGCTGTTCCCTGAATTACTGTCTAAGAGGGGGGAATGTCTCATTTCTGGTCAGTTACTTCATTGACTATGTGCATGGGACTTCTTGTGGTTGCTGGCCTCATGATGTTCAGCCAAGGCTGTTTCCTGCTGTGTTACATCCAACCCTTCCCTCAAAGAGTCTCTTCCTGCCTACACAGGCCCCTGTGTTGGATGTAAGCTTACCACTTCTCTTTGGAAGCGTTAATATGGGCACTCAGACCCTGTGCATTCCATTCACACCTGAGGGTCATAACCTGGTCAAAATGGTACTTCAGGGTGTGCTGTTCTCCTGAATCCCTTGGAGTCCTGGCCCCAGGAAGCTGCTTTTCCACTGTCCTTTGCAAGGGTTTCTGGGCCCTCAGGCTCCTTTTTACTCAGTGTTTAGATGATGAGGCCTAGAGAAGTCCCCGACATAGATGGCTGTTACTCTATACCTTTACATTTGGGAACAATTTATATTCCTGCGGAACATCTTGAACCTGAAATTCACTCATTCAACAGGCATTTTCTTTGCCTTGAAGTGACTTTGTCTTGACCTTTCCTCAGTACACCTGTTGTGCCAGATGTAAGTGGTAGGCTTTTATGCAAACGGTCCTGTTTCAATCTCCCTGCTCAGCAATGGGTTCACTGCAGAAGACTCAGCCAGAGAATATTAGAAGATTGGTCTTTACTCATATGTAAAATGGAGATGACGACACTGCATCCTCTCAGAGAGTTGCTGACATTATCAGTGAGGTAAGTGCCAGAGGTACCTGACCTGAAAGAAAACTTTTCAAATAACTAAGCGTTATTTTGATCATTCATTAGAATTATTCAGTTTATTCTCATCAGTATCTGCTGTTGGGGAGCTCAGGAGAAAGCGTTTATGGGGATTAACAGGGAGGCTGTTCCTGTACATCTGGAAACTGGCGGTGCCTGTGTAGATGGTTGTGTCCCTTACGCAGTTGCCTATCCGGCTCATGCATCCACAGGCACTGTGGACACTCAGTGCCAGTATACAGTTCTCTTAGGTTTTGTTTCTTTTGTTTTGTTTTTTCGTCTGGCAGGAGCAGAAGCTAGTCCTGGTGGGGGCCGAATTGTATAAATATTAGACTTCTGATAAGGCAGATAGAGCATAACATAGATGCACTGCTAATCCTACATAGCACTTCCACAGACATTGATGTGCAGAATGCTGGCTGACGACCCAGTCCTGACTTCTTCATGGGCACTGCCATAATACACGCTAACTTTCATTGAGTCAACACATTCCTTTTCATGGCAAGTCTTAGACAAATAAATGTGATTTGGTAAAATGTGTTAACCACTGCACCTACTGACTGTAGAATTTCCTTCCAATTTCCTTTCTGTGTTTTGGTGGAGGAAAAGCCAGCACACACATGGGAAAGGCCGCATTTGATAAGCACAGACAAAATGAGTGCCAGGCAGTTCACTGCTCGTGTACTGAGTGTCACTCTTTAGAATACAGTTCTTTCATACTATTTCCTGAGGAAATAGAACCATGGAGGTTAATCAGTGTAGCTGAAGCTGCATAGGGAGCAGGAGTTTTAAAGGGATCTGTGGTTAAGTCAGGGAACCTGGAAATCTCATGCTGACATCACCATGGATAGCACATCTGCCTTATCCAGGTTGTTGCTCATTTGCAATGCTGAGCCCAGCAGTGGCTGGAGGTGAGCATGTGGCTGTGTTAGGATGACCAGGGTTCCCTAGAGTTATGACAACCCTGACTCCAGTGCCATAAAAGGTAAATTATGAACAGTATCTATGTGATGTTCTAATTGTAGATTCTCTTAGTTAGTATGTACTTTGCTCAACACCAGCTTCAAACCTCAGAATTTGGAGCTAAGCATAACCTGCATTTGGTTGCCAGTTCCCTCACCCTGCAAGGGTGTGTGGGCTTGTGAATGGCATTATAGATCTTGGACATTTCTCCCTTCTATGCACATGTGGATGAATCTCTTGTGTGGGCTGCCATGTGCTCCTTCATGCCAGTGGCGGGGATGAAGAGATGAACTCATGATTCCTGCTCTCTTGTCCTGATGCTATGTTGGAACATGATCAATTAGCAGACCTGGGCATGCAAGAGGCATCAGTACAGAGTGGGCAGGGCTGCTAGGGCTCAGATAGCCATGGCCTCTTCCTGAGCCTGCATGTCCATGCTGCCACTTTTTTCTCCCCCATTAGAGAGCTCTCCACATCAACAAATACCCTTGAAGTCACAGATGCCTCCATAGTTTTGGCATCTCTCCAGTGATCTGGCCCACTTTGTGCCTTGAAGACCCTTCATCCAGCTTTCAAACTTTCATGTTCACACAATTTCACTCCTTATTTTCCATGAAGGTTCTGCCCTGATTCGTCCATGTGCCTCTCCAAGCTCCATGTGCCTGGTGCATGGATGAGACTCACCGATGCTGTGGATTTCAACTGGAAAAGTGTTAAGAGATGAACATGTTGTCCCTGTAGGCTTCCTGAGGGGAGGGGATTGTATTGTGGCTAGCACAAGGTGCTACAGGTGTCTTGATGAAAGCCACCAGTTGGGGATCTACCTCCATTAGTGAAGTCAGCTCCTCCATTGTAAAGTCAGAAATGCTTGCACTAGGTTTTTAAGTCATCAGAAGTATACAGGCACCATTTAAGCATCTTTTCACATGAGGAAAAAAACAAACAAAACCACTGAGTTTGATTGAACCAAAATACGATTAAGGAACATCTATTTTATCCTGACATTTCTGGTGATTAATTGCCATTGTTCATGTCACCAAGCTTAGTGAGGTGATGAATTCGCATGCCTAAGCCCAGGTTTCAGAAATATGGAGATCTCTACCCTCCCTCCTCTCCTGCACGACATGTGGCACCCAGGTTGTGCTATGTGACAACCTGGCAAATTTGCCAGAGACAGCTTTGGACTAAGTTGACTGAAGAGCCTCAGAGGGAGTGTTATGAGTCATGTGTGAAGAATGACTCGTGTCCTCGTGGAAAGAACAGATCGGTTCTGTTATCAGAAGCGTGGGTGGGGTGTTGCACATGTTCACCCAACTGTATGAGGCAGTGTGTGGCTCTGGTGACTGCAAGCGTGAGAGATCCACCCCCATCTTAGGCATTCCTAAATCACAAATAAATCCATTGTAAAGGGAAATTATTCCATTCACTGGAACACACTACATAAAACAAGCAGGAAGACATATATATATGTCATTTTATATATATATATATATATACATATATATAATGTAATCATTAGGAAGGTAATTCTAAAATATTCTTAATGCATTGTAAGTGTCTGTATTAATTCAGTGATGACCCCAAGGGTCTGTAACCAAGGTGAGGGTATCTTTTGAGTGTTTTGTCATCAGAGTCTGTAGACAGGAGATAGACAGTAAATGTCTATAAGAAATAACTCTTTCCTCCCCCGAATGTGGGGTGCACAGTACTGACAAAGATGTGTGGAAATATACAAAGACTTTTATTTTATTGATGACATTGACACTGTGTTCTACAATTTTCTGAATTATGCAATTTAAATAAGGCTTTAAATGTTAGGAAAACCTTGCTTCCTATTTCAAGCACTGTCATACATGTAGTGAAAAATAAAATGTTTTGGTGGATCAACATCAGTGAGAAAGACAAGGATTTTCTGTAATATATAGAGTTAAGAGGATTTTGAAAAAAAAAAAGAAACAATAAACCTGAGCCTAAAATATGAATAAAGCAGTATGTACCTCTTCTCTGTATAAGTGCGAAGGGTCAAGAATAAAATTATAACTCTTTTTTGATCTGCTTAAGTTCATCAGTGGGGCACACCCCAATACCCAACCAAAGGTACCTAGCTCAGTTCTGTAGTTTGCTATGGTGTGACCAGCCTGGGTCCTATGAAGCCCCGAGCCTGCATGTTTCCAGACAAGTGCAATAACATGCCATGAGTATAGCCTGCCTAGCAACCAAGCATCAGGCCTCTGATTTACCACTCACAGATGGGCTTGAGAGCACACCATGGTTGAAGCCTGCCTATGATCCCAGAGTCCAACCCCTAGCTTTCCATTCCCATGCTAGTGTAATGTTTTCAGACTTGGTTCATGTGCCATGCCAATATCTACTAATATTGTGTTAGAGGACCTCACCAAGGAGTTCTCCCAATTATAGCTGTTTCCAAAGAAAATCCCAAGAAGAGTTAGGAAAACACAAGTCTCCCTTAAAGTGCAGTGACATTGATATGGCAAAGGCAAAGACCCATATATCTTTTCTTTTTTTACAGAGGCATCTGAAGTTCTTGACTGATTCATAGGAGCATGCTAACTCATCCATTGTGTGCACCTGTGTATGATGCTTTCACTTGCACAAGAGATAGCATAGAAAGTAGCACAACATGCACTGTGTGCTTTCATGCTAGGACACATATCCCTGGGTACTGATTCTGAGATAGGAGATGCTGGCCCATTAGACATAAAAGCCTGGGTTTCTTAGCATCACCATGGCCATAACTGACACACCTACAGAACTCAAACTTAGGTCCTGATCTAGTACAGTGGTGTGCCATAGGTGTGGCTATTCTGGGACCCTGGTCTGCCACCCCAAGACTAATGCGGTAGCAATGACAGGTAAGGCCTACCCAGACAGCAGGGTTAGAATCCTGGCCAGCTTTCTGAGAAAGTAATGTTGTTGTGTGTTGTGGGTGTGGTTCATCTGCGACCTGGGAGGCCCTGGCCCCACCTTCCTTGGCCTACTGTTCTTGCCAAGAACCCTTCAGGCTCCTGGCCTGCAAAAAGCCATCAGTCCCCCCCCCCCCTTACTGGCACCTCACCTGAGGCCCCTGTCTTAGTGTGGTGGTGATACGCTGTGGGCATGGCTGTTTAGGATTCACGATGCCTTTGACCTACCTGTTCCCAGAGTAGCATTGAGATTTGCCACGGATGAGGTTTGCCTAGGCCCTTGGCCTACTCCCTTCCAGCTTTGTGTGCTAGTGGGGTACCAGGAAATTGCAATTCTGTTACATTGTAAAAGTAACCAATAATGTAAACCAGTTAAAACAAAAAGCATACAATATACTAAACAGCAGTATATAAAATCTTATCAAAAATTTTATATTCTGCCCCAAACTTTAAAATCTGTCATTGAATTTTAGAAAAGATCCCCCAAATAGCCCATTTGGAATAAAAGAATTTTCAAGTTGTCAGACCATGGCACCAAAGAACAGAATAATGCATATTTTTCTCTGTCTTTGATATATACAACTCAAGGTCCTTTTCATTGCAAAGTGATATTTCCATCTTTCTTGCTGCTTTAAAACATATTTCATGCTAAACATAGTAAAAGGTATTGCACTCCTTAGATTTAGGTTGAAAAGAGGGGGGTGTGGGGAGAATGTTGAGCCTTGTTGAACTGACTTATCAGAACATTTGGTTTAAGAAGTGGAGGTTCTTCCTCCCAATATACCAGCTATGGAATGTGCATTTTGTAAGACATGTAATAGAGCAGCTTTCTTTGGAAGTTTCTAGCCATGGAACATACATTGATTTGACGGCCATTGAGTGATTTGATGGTCTCAATTCTAAGGTTGATATTTGTCTACTATTCTAAGCTCAACAGTCGGAAATAAGTAATGGGCTTTGTTATCAGTGGCTGTAGCCAACAAAACAATTTGGAAAATTACTATTAAAGAAAGCAAGGCTCTTGATTCCAACTATTTAACCAGGTTTTGACCTGCACTACTTGATAAAGTGTGCTTCTGAAGATTTCTTTGTTGTATAATCATTGAACTTTCTGTTTCATGACATTTTAAGATATATGCAAGTTGCACACACAGACAAGCAATCACTTTTAAGTTGGACTACAAGCAACAAAGTAACAGAAGTGGGAAGCACAAGACAACATCTTGGGTTCAAGAAAAAGCCTACCTTGTGTCCTCACCCCCTTCGATAGTTTTTAGATAATAGTTACGGTGATGCTATACTTTTCCCGTCTGTGGAGAAACGCAATACATATTTGCTAAGCCTTTTTTGATTTCTGGTGTCTGAAGTGAAGATAAGTGGGCTAAAGTAACCCTGGGACAAGAATGAAGGTCCTAGCCCTGTAGGACCTTTAGGGAGAGAGAAAGAGAGAGAGAAAGAGAGAGAGAGAGACAGAGAGAGAGAGAGAGAGGCAGAGAGAGAGACAGAGAGAGAGAAACTTCTACCTGCCAGTTCATTCCCCAGATGGCTGCAAAAAACAGGGAAAAGCTATGAGGTAGGGAATTCTTTCAGGTCTCTCACATGGGTGGAAAGGCCCCAAACGCAGGAGTCACCTTCTCCCACTTCTCCCAAGCCAGTATCAGGGAGTAGGACCAGAAGTGCATGCGCTGGGACATGAACCGGCACCCACATGGGAATAGCTTTACCTGCTGGATCACTACACTGGCAACTCGATTTCTTTTTCTTTACATTTCTTAAATTTTATTGAAATTATAGCATTTTCTCCCTTTTATTTATATAAAGTAAACACGTTTTACATATTTCACAATACTGTGTAAGCTTCCCAACCAATTTACTCCTCTCTTTTCATTTAAAAAAAAAAAAATTTACAATGGTAAATCCTATCATTTCAGAATCACAAGCTTAACCTCTTATTGGGTAAAGATCTCAACAAATATCAAGTAGAAAAATGCTATTATTCCTCAGAATATAGATATGGGATGTAAATAACAATCAATCTCAAAATGCCAATATTGCTTATATAGATTTCCTTTTTATACTCTATTATTTGCCTCAGACTAGGGAAGACTTAAGATATTTGTGTTTTTGGCACTGGCATATTCAACTAGAAATAATGCTTTCTAGACAGATCTATTTGTTGCAAAAGATATGATTTGTTTCTTTTTATACATATTTTCTATTATATATATTATATATTCCATTATATATATGTTACATATATTTTTTCTTTATCCAGTCATCAGTTGATGTATATCTGGGTTGATTTCATATCTTAGCTATTGTGAATTGAGCTTCAATAGAAATAACTCTCTTGGAATTTGATTTCATTTTATTTGTGCAAAGTTCCAGAAGTTGGATGGTTAGGTCATTTGATAACTATAGGTTCGGATCTCTAAGGAATCTAGACACTGTGAATCCATAGTGGTTACGATAGTTTACATTCTCATCATCAGTGAACTAGGGTACCTTTTCCCTACATCTTTGAAAGCAGTTTTTGATTTTTGACTGCTATCTACTGAGATCTTACTTTGATCCTTATTATATTTCCCTGATGGGTAGAGATCCTTAAACAGTTCTTTTGCTTCCTTTTTGTTTGTCCTTTCAGTTAAAAGTCCATCTAGGATTTGTATTGAAATTGATTTTAATCCATAGAAGAACTAGCATCATACAATATTGTCTTCCAATTTATAATATAGCTCTCCATTTATTTCTTTGTGAAATTAATATACCTCTGCAATATTTTTGTGCTTTTTTGATATACAGGAATTTTATATCTTTGGCTACATTTCTTTTTAAGACCTTTTTTTATTTTTTGATGCTCTAGATTTAATTTTAAATTTCAGTGATCAATTATTCACTGCTAATAAACAAAACCATTGTGTGCACATTTTGATTCTTCCAGTCTGGGTAAACTCAGTATTTTTTATTTTCAGATTAAATTTTCTCCCAAGATTGTCTTGCAATCTTCAAATAAATATATTCTAATCTTTCTCTTTCCAATCTTGCTGCATTTCAGTCCCTTCTCATTCTGGGCACAATCTCTCCTTGGTATAAAGATGACTTCCAGCTACCCTATTCCTCATCACTTCTGTATGTCAGTCTTAGGTTATACAGTCTTTTGGGTAAATGCCCAAAAGAGCATTTGGGATTTGACTACCTGCTACTCCTCCTATAGTGGCAATATCCATTTGAGGTTACTACATTTACACAAATAGACAAAGCCCTGATTTGAAATAAAAGTCAGATCCCAGATAACAAAAATTCTATTCATGGAATGCTTGACCAACTAAAGACTACTATTTCTACCTGGTAACAGGAAGCCCACGAGATTTTTGTGGACATTGGAAAAGGTAGTGGAAGGAAAAGTTGCCTAGAAATAGCCAAAACCTATTTTCTTCAAGGATCATAACATAAATTAGGGGAGATTCATAAAGTAGCAACTTAATTTTTTTGAGTAATTTTAGTGTGACACATTCAAAATATGGGGAATAATGAGATCTGGGAGACAAAAGTAAAAAAAAAAAATGAAACAATTAGGGTGGTACATAGAGAAAGGTTTAAAGGATTCACCCTCCACTGCCATAGGCACAAAGAAAGCTGAACAAAGAAAGTCGAGCAAGGAGGTTTTAGGTCAGCCTACGGGGAGTTTTTACAAGGCTTAAAAAGAAAAATAGTTGCCTGATATGACCCTTTCAGTGCCTCCCCACCCCCTCACCCATGAAGATGTCAATTGTTCTGTTTAAGGTATCTAAGGCAAGAATCAGTCCACTGATTGGCTCCCTGCCTTGATGACCAAATAAAGGTGAAGGGTGTGGCTCCCCATTGTCTTCAGGATATATATACCCAGAATGCAGAGGACCTAGGCCACTTGGAGGCTCTGAGAAGGTTGAAAGAAGGCTGTCTCAGATAAACTATAAATTGTTATGAGCACAGAAGAGTCAACGCCAAGCACTGAAAAGGAGATGGAAATGAATACGCATTGCCAGGTTAACGCTAAAGAGAGTGAAAAGGTAAAAATGATCCTACCCAAGTTCTTCCTCAGATTCGACATAGATCCCCATCCCAACACTCCTACCCTGTGCTTTTTCTCTTACTCAACTTCTGCTCCTTGTCATAAAAGCCAACATTGCAATCTGGTTTCTATTATATTCCCCTAAACTAATGTTTTCTATCCTCTCTCTGTTTCCTTGTCAGATCCAGAAGATAGTATCAAAGGTGAAGCTAACACTTCAGCAAAACTCAAAATCAAAATGCAAAGGAAAAAAACCAACAATAATAGTCTTTTACTACAGGAATAAGAAGAAGTCTGAATTCCCTGCAGAAGAAATAAGTCCTCAAGCAACTTCAGAAATTCCTATGAGATCCCAGGAAGATGGCAGCACCCCATAACTTAGACCAGCCTTTACCACTTCCAAAAGAGGCTATTATGGAGATATGAGGTCTGCTGAATGCGCATTACTCTGACAGAGGCAAAAAATAAATAAATAAAACCTTTTGGAAGGAGACATCTGTGTGTATCTCTGTTGCTGAGGGTGTAATGGGAAGGAAATGATGATGCAGGTGGTTTTGAAGGGAGGGTATGGGGGTCCCACAAGGTTATGGGATAGACCAAAGGGTTGATCATCAGCCAGATATTCTAAGGAAGGAGTTCAACATGACTGAGCACCAAAAACAAGTTTTCTGCATGGAATTCATTTAACAAAAGAAAGTGAAAAGGTGTTTTTTTGAATGTGTGTGTGTGTGTGTGTGTGTACAAAGGGGCTGATGAGTCTTAGGTTTAGAGGCGATTGAGTGAGTGAGAGAGAGAGAGAGAGAGAGAGTCTTTTAGTTCAGGTGGAGAGTTTTCTTAGGAAGGAGTCTAATGGCCCTTTCCTGGCAGGAAACAGCCCGGGACCATTTTCACATGGTGTTGTGACCATGTGAGGAAAATGTCCACACAGGGTACACAGTGCTGGGATTTTTTATACATCTCAGACCAAGGGTATGTGAGAAAGCAGAAGTTTCTTGGTTTGCACATGCATGTAATATGTATCACAGGGTACTCATCGTGGTGGTTGACCTTCAACACAGGCAAAAGATTATGGTGATTCAGCATTCCAAATATTAATGGACTGGAGTATCTGCTTGACTTCAGCAGGGTGCTGGGTTCAGCTTCTCTTCTGCCCAATCGAACAGTGGGGACATATGTAGCATGTGGAGTTTGGCAATGACACTCTTCCCTTAAGAGAGGTAGCAAATAATCTCCAGGTTTCCTGCTTCCTGAAAGGTGACGGTGGTACCTTAACCTAAGTCTGTTAAAAAAGTGGAAGCTCTCGGAAGAACCAAACACCTCTCATATAAGTAGCCGCCGCCAACATGCACATACACTAAAATAATGGTGCTTAAAAATCACAAATCCAAAACTAATCGGAACCATTTATTATCAAGACACTTGCAGAGGAACAGTGTCTTGGCAAGGACAGGGAAGAGCACGTGGTGTGTCTCCAGTGCAAGCAAAAGGGAACAATGTCTACAGAGAAACTTACTATATAAATAGTGAAAATCAGTCATTCAAATACTTCAGGATTTCTAAATAATGTCACCGTACCAGTATTCTTTCTTACAATGAAACACCTTTCTTTGAGAGAGGGTGGAGGTGGTGAAATGGTTTTGGTATTAAGCAGAGATCTGTTAATCATGTTCATTAATTGTTCAGAATAATTTAGCGTTTACTGACAAATTGCCTTTTATTTTCACTTTCTCCTTTCATCCCTCTACTATTCACAAAGAGCCATTGTCGTTCAGTTGAATTTTTTTTTTTCCCATGAGTGTTAATAAAATATATGCTCTTAGTTCTGGGCATTTAGTTGTGGTTTTTTTTAATACTATTTATTTTTATTGCAAAGTAAGATGTATACAGAGAGGAGGAGATACAGAGAAATATCTTCCCTAAGATGATTCACTCCCCAAGTAACCGCAATGCCCAGTTCTGTGACGATCTGAAGCCAGGAGCCAGGAGCTCTTCTGGGTCTCCCACGCTGGTGCAGGGTCCCAAGATTTTGGGCTGTCCTCGACTGCTTTCCCACACCACAAGCAGGGAGCTGGATAGGAAGTGGGACTGCTAGGATTAGAACCGGTGCCCATATGGGATCCTGGCATGTTCAGGAAGAGGACTGCAGCTGCTTGGCCAAGGTGCTGGGCCCTGGACATACAGTTTTAATATATGTGTATCTTATTTAAGATTTATTTCAGCCCTCTTTTTTAAAAGATTTATTTTGATTGGAAAAGAAGATAAAATTTTACAAAAAGAAAGATCTCCCATTCACTGGTTTAATTCCCAAATGATTGCAATAGCCCAAACTGAGCTGATCTGAAGCCAGCAGCCAGGAAATTCTTCTGGGTTTCCCACAGGGGTGCAGGGTCCCAAGGCTTTGGGCCGTCATTGACTGCTTTCCCAGGGCACAAGCAGGGAGCTGGATGGGAAGTGGTTCAGCCAGGACATGAAACAGAATGCATATGGGATCTTGGTGCTTGCAAGATGAGGATTTAGCCACTGAGCCATCTCGCTGGAACCTCAGCCCTCATTATTACCAATTCATGTCCCTGAGTACTTAATATATTATTTTCATGTAACCAATTATGTCAAAAACACTCCTTTGAATTAATGAATTTTAGAAAGTTTCTTGTGTATTTTAATCTTGAAAATAGTGAAAGCATCTAAAATACAGAAATTTATTTCCCTTATATCATTTGGTGAATTTATTGATCTTTCTTATTTTCTTAAAAACTGATATTATTTAAAACTGTTGCTTTCTTTTTAATATTAAAGCATACCTCCTAGTACATTTATTATTTGCATCTTAGTATTTCTTTTGAAATAGCACTAAATAGAATCATGAATTTAATTTTGTGTTCCATATTTCCATGTATGTTGATTTAAAATTTAAACATTTACTTTTATATAATTATAAGTTCATATGTGGTTGAAAGAAAAAACATAAATATCTTCTGTGTAGTTTACTAATCCTTCCCCAGTGTTGGCAACTTGAATGGATATAGTACAAAACATTATAGCAGCAAAGTGGATTCATTTCTGGGAATTCTATTCTGTGCCAATTATATTCACATTCATATCCATTTTTGCCCGGTACCAGGCTGTTTGATTACAAGTGCCCTGTAGTGTATCTTGACATCTGGTATTGTGATGCCTCCAAGGTTGTTTTTGTTGTTCAAAATTACTTTATGTGTTCTACATCTCATAAGTTTCCACATGAGTTTAGTGTCAATTTTTCTAGATCTGAGAAGAATGCCATAGATATTTTGATCCAAAATGCATTCAATCACATTGAATAGCATTGAATTTAACATAAATTACTTTTAGTAAAATGAACATTTTAATGCTATTAATTCTACCATTGCTTGACTAAGGCAGATTTTTCTATGATTTCTTCTGTTCTCTTTTTAATGATCCCTCACATTCTAGATTAAATTTATTCAGTGTTAAAAGATTTGAGGGGCTGTCATAATGGCTCAACTCATTAATCCTCCACCTTGCAGCACCAGTGTCCCTTATGGGCACTAGTTCTAGTCCTGGCTGCTACATGTCCCATTCACCTCCCTGATTATGGCCTTGAAAAGCACTGAAGGATGACTCAAGTCCTTGGGACCCTGCACCTATGTGGAAGATTCAGAAGAAGCTCTTGGCTCCTGACTTCAAGTCATCTCAGCTCCCACTGTTGAAGACATTTGGGAAGTGGACTAGAGGACAGCAGATCTTTTTATTTGTCCCTCCGTCTCTCTGCAAATTTGCCTTTAAGTAAAAATAAATAAATCTTTAAAATATGTAGAAGCTATTGTGAACAAGATTGATGTTACCATCTCTTTCCCTGCCATGACATCTTCAGTATGTACAAAGGCCATTGATTTGGTGTATTGATATTATTTTCTAAAACATTGACAAACTCTTTTTTTCCCCTCAATTTTATTTTTAAAATTTTATGGTACGATTCCATAGGTTCTGAGATTTCCCTTACCCCTTCCCCAAATTCCCTACTCCCAACTTATTTCCTCCATATTATTACAATAGTGTAATCCTTAATAAGCAGTTATAAGTCCATCATTCTGTTATTTAAGTGTGTCCTGACATTGTGGGTATGGACGATGGCAGACAGTCCAGCATCTTATTGTCAAGATATATCCAACAGTCTCTTTGGGAATCTGTCTCTGATTTGGAAGTGGAGATGCATACTGCACCACATCTTCACATCTGGATATCAAAAGCTAACATGCAGTTACTATGCATTCCCTTAAATGAAAAACCATAAAATAAAAATAGAATAAAGAATAGAAATAAAGTTTAAAAATTACAGCTCTCCTAGAAATTTCAGAGGTAACTTAATTTTCACTGTTATAATTTGTATTTTTTTCTTTTATTTTTCTTTCTCCTAATATCTCTGACTAAAACTTCCAGTGCTGTATTGAACAGCAATGGTGAGAGGGGGTTCTGGACAGAAATGCCTCTAATTTTTTGCATTCGGTATGGTAATGGCAAAGGTTTTTCATATACTGCTTTGATCATCCTGAGGGTGTTTCTTTGTGCAGTTTATTTAAGGTCTATATCAAAAAGGGTTATTTTATTTTATGAAATGCTTTCTCTGCAGCTATTGAGAAAATCATATGGTTTTTGTTCTTCAGCTTGTTGATGTTGTGTATCACATTTATTGACTTGTATATGCTGAAACACTCTGTACACTAGAGATGAATTCCACTAGTATTCTGGGAGAAATGATCTTTCTGATGTGCTGCTGTTGGATTTCAATAGGAAAAGGAATTTGCATATATATTTATCAGGGCTAAATGTCTATAATTCTCTTTCCTTGTGACATCATTTTCTGGTTTTGGAATATGAATGTAATGCTGGCATCATAGAAGGATTCAGGGGGACTTGCTCCCTTTCAGTTATTTTGAATAGATTGTGAGGAATTTGAATTAGTTCTTGGAGGATTTGCTAGAATTCAGCGATAACACCATCTGCTTTGAACTTCACTTTTGGTAGACTATTACCAATTCAATCTTTATCCTAATTATTCATCTATTTAGATTTTCAATGACATACAATTTTCATAACTTATATGTTTCTAGGAATCTGTCCATTTCCTGTAGAATTTCCAATTCATTGATATTGCTGTTTGCAGTAGTTCCTGATGGTTCCTGAAGCAAACAATTGTATTGTGTGACCTGAGTTGATGAGGAAGTTAATAAGTAAAGAAAGTTTTCGAATGAATGAAGATAAAAACAATATCAAACCCCTGAGAGAATTTCAATAAGGACCTGGGTGTTTTCTCTGATGCTGTGTGTGTTTGAACTGTGCCTCTGTGGCTTAATGGAGTGCTTTTTTAGTGAATATCTAGGGGTATGTGCTAGGAGTGGGCAGTGTACTCAAGTGTGAGGTGAGAATCTGGGGTGACATCCAGGTTTGGCATAATGAGCCTCTTGTTTACAGGTGAAGCAATAATCATGACTGTTACCATAAGCATAAGCACCCCTCAACTCTTTGAAGGTGAATGACACTCCAACTTATGCCATGGTAGTTATAATCACCACCCATGCCAGCACAAGTACCACAAAAGAGTTCTGTGCAGTTCTCTGTGTGCCCTGAGACCTAGCTAACATACTACGTCATTAAGTGATAAAATCCCCACAGTTTCTTGCATGTAACGCTCCCACAACGGCAGGGTGCGGAAGTGCTCCTCAGCTCCATGAGCCTGCCCCAGTGGTGTTTCAACTTGTGATTTCTCCACTTTGGCTGCCTACTACTCACATCTGTGGGCAGGCTGTTCAGTACCTGAGGACTGTGCATCACTCTGCCCTGCCTACATTCTAGTCACTAAGTCACTGGGGAACATGGACCTATTTTCTTGATGGAACCAGTGACATGGATTCACCATGTAAGATTAAACAGATATCTGAAGCGAGTTAGTCACACACGACTGTTAGCCCAGTATCCCAATATGGAAACCTCTGCTGGCTGATCTGGGCTGCTGCCAAGATGGTGCCTTCTACCCACTGATTTGAATTTTCTGTAGGGATTCTCGAGGTTTAGGCCTGCCAGCAGGCCCTGAGGTCACCGAGGGTGAGGCAGATGGTGGCCTTCAGCCTCAAGAAGCACTGGAGGCAAGCTGGTGAGGAATGTCCGCTTTATTACACACAGGTTACAGGTTTTAAAGCGTAAGGGAGGGGAGGGCAGGAGGGAGCCCTCCGGCAGACCCCACGCCCACCAAAGATGCTGTAATTGGCTGTATGACACGTCTACTTCCCTACATCTTCTGGTCATGTAAGAGGTCACGTGACACGTGTACTTCCTTTGACCTTGTTGGAGGTCACACTCCACATATAGGCCTGAAAGCTGTGCCTCAGGCCATGGGGAGGCTTAGGCTTAAGCCACGCCCTCCAGGCAGCAGGGCAGGATTCTGAAGCGATAGCCAACAAGGGATACGAAGGAAGCTAGTATTCCACCTCTGCTATGATCAGTAGGAACCTCATTCCTCTACCTCGGCTCTAATTCAAACCGAGAGTCCATGTGATCCCATGGGTTTCCGTGTCTACTGTGGCCTCCATTGCCTGTCCCCACATATCTTCTAGAGAACAACAATTGCTGGTGCCCAACCTGCTCATTGTCATGCAGCCACGCCTTCCCGACTGCTCCAGGATGTCTCTTCTTCTTTTACAGTGTGTCCACTGTTGGATTCTCTGTAACTTCCCACCCCCAGCCCCAGCGCACACAGTATTCTGTGATTCAGATGTATGAAAGTTTACTTAATCATTCCATCTGTTTAAGAACATCTGGACTATTATAAGCTTTTACAAATGAAACTGCTAAACTCATTCTGTACATAGAATTTCCTGTGAACACAAGATGAAATTTCTCTAGAAGGGTTATGTAGTTTATAATGTCTGGTTAGTATAGGGGCTGCAATATTTAGTTTTAAAATTGAAAACCTTCTAGCATTGCTGCATCATTTGTCATTCTCACCAGCAATGCATTAATAATTCAGCTTCTTAGTATCTCCCTAATCATTGTGTCATTTTTAATTTTAGCCTTTACAACTAGTGTATATGGACATTTAATTATGGTCTTAATTGTAATTACCTTAATGGCCAATGATGTTGAACACCATTTTCATATGCTTATTTCCATTTGCATATTCTCAGACCTCTCTGACTAGCTCATAATGATGACTTGGAACAAATATACTGGCATTATCTATATCAACTCTAAAACATGACAGAATTATTGCAATGATTTTATGAACATAGAATTTAAATACAGTATGAGTTGCAACAGACTAGACTCTAGACCACTGGAGCTATTGATCAAAAGAATATGGAAGTGTTTGCTAGGGAAAGCTGGCATATTTTGATCTCAGAGTCCTAGACATAACATTTTGTGATATGATATACAGACATTTTGTATAACAGGAGAAAAAAACAACTCAGAGATTTCCAATTAATATGTAATGTTAACCAAGGGTGTGAAAAGACTGTTCAAAATCTACTAATAATGCTGAGTAAATTCAAGGAAGTGTAATATCTTAAAAAAAAAAAACTGACTTTCTCTATTGGTCCTCAGTTGATCAAACTATATTTGGAAAAAAAAATCCAGTCATGTGCCATATACTCTAAGAAGAATAAAGACCAATTTATCAATAAGAGCAGAGCAACAACAAATCTGGGTGATAATGGGACCTGAAACAGTGTTAGAAAGCCACTGATGAAAGAAATCTAGATAAGCGTCAAGGCAATATATTTTACACTCAACTAGAAAAATTTAAAGATAGTTTAGTAAATGAATGGAAGAAAATAAGAGTATATGGGAACAAAATGAAACAATGACACATCTGGAAACAGGAAAGCAATCATTATTCACCCTAGGCAGGTTGGAGAGAAGAGTAACTACAGGCTGGAAGGTAAGAGAGATGTGCGGAAGGGATGAAGCAAGATCACAAATCCTGGAAGGGAAGAGACAGAGGAACTATTCCAACTTTACTCCCCTTCTTCCTTCCAACAAACTTAAGGGGTTTTACAATTATCAAAAATAATTGGAAGTCATAGAGCATGGGTCATTAGCACAATCCATGTTTCATTTAAGTCAGATCTGTGGTAGTGCAAGGCAGTGTGGAAAATGGTGGAGAAAGGATGTGGCTAGGCAAATAAAAGATGTATTAAGAACAGTGAACTTGGGATCAAGAAAGATCATGTTATCCTTCAGCTTGGAGACACAGGGCTATTTGGAAACAGATTGGACAGACTTGTTGGATGCCATACCTATGATTATTATTACCGTAATGGAAAACCTGTGGGGAAGTGTCGTAAAATATATTAGGCAATTGATCTGGATGTGCTCACCTTGAAAAGGCTATTTGCAAGATGTTCAGTTGTAATTTAAGGACACTTTGTTCTTTCCTGTGGGCATGAATGTCTCACAATGCCTGCCGATCTGCATCAAAGTGTCTAATAGATGGTATATTCACACTGTCAGCAGAACGTTCTCTTGTTTTTCAGCTTGATATGATTCGGAAAAAAATAAAGAGTGTGTAATATAGGAACCTGGGCAATGGTAAGGATGTAGTGTGGCCTAATCCTCGTTCCTTGGATTCAGACCTGACCTTGTTCTGTTCTAATTTAGGTTCATATAAACATAAACGAAAGACAGACACACAATTGACAAAATCTCTGAATTGTGGCACAAGCATGGAAAGTGAAGCATGGTAAGAGAAAAAGAGGGGAATATATTAATTCCTGCAACATGTTCTAGTGTTAGACTATATAGTCATCATCAAAAGTTTATGTCTTCAAATGATAGACATTTAGTTGCTTTCATTTTTTATAAAATATGACTACAAACGTGATGGAATACTACTCAGCCATGAAAATAATGACATCATGTAATTTGAACCAACATATGTGGAACTGAAGATAATTATGTCAAAGGAAATAAACCAAACATTGAAAGATAATTATCACATGAACTCACTCATGTTTTGGAATCTAAAACCTAAGTTCATCTCATAGAATTTCAAAGTAGCTAGGTAGTTTCTGGAGTATAGGTGGTCTGAGGAAAAGCTGATTAATAGGGACAAAGTTGTAGTTAGAGAGGAATAAGAAGTTCTGGTGCTCTGTTGTTCAGCAGGATGGCTAGAGAGATAATGCGCAATGTATCTCTCCAGAAGAATTAAAACACAAGATTTTGAATTCTTCCCATCTTAAAAAAAAATATTTGAACATTATAAAGTGTATACATGTATGAAATCATCCTACAAATATGTTTTTTGGTGCACAAATATGGTAAGATTGTTACGTATGAGTTAAAAATAGATGAACAAATAACTATCTAATGGTCCAGCTCTTCATTTTCTTCCAGCAAGCTTATTAATCTGAGTAAGGTACAATCCAAATAATGAAATGGATCACCACAGCTGAAATCACAATAAAATGCAAGAGCTGATCTCCAGCCAAAGAAAGATATTTCTAATTGTGTTTTGGGACCTGTTAAAAATATCTCTCTGTCTCTGTCTGTCTCTCTCTCATTTTCTCTCTGTAATCAGTCCTTTAAAATACATAAATAAATATTTGAGAAGTGCAAAAACAAATTAAACTGGTTTAAAATAGCGAGTTGTAAGTTATCATCTCATTTTAGTTAGAATGCTTATTATCCAAAAGACAAATAAAAATAAATGCAAAGCACAGAGAATGTTTACACATTGCTGATGGAAACAGAAGTTACTAAGTCATTAAGGAAAATGGTCTGTAGGTTCTTCACAAACCAAAAATAGATCTGCCAAATTATCCTGGCTCCCTACTTCTGGATACATAGCTGAAAGAAATGAAATCAGCATTTGAGAGTGATTCTTGCATTTCCATTTTTACTGCAGCACTATTTGCAATGGCAAAGATATGAAATTAACCTAAGTATCTATTAGTGGATGAATGAATGAATAAAATGTGCATATTTATGCAATGAAATATTATTCTGTCGTAAATATGCTCTGTCATGAATTCCTGGCATTTGCAACAAAAATGAATGGAACCAGAGGTTATTATGGTCTTTGAAGCAAATCAGACTCAGAATGGCAAATGCAGCATGTTGTCTTTCATACGTAGAAGGACTAGTAAATCTGAACTTTGAATAGTGATTATTAAAGTCTTGGAAGAGTAGGAGGAGGGTGATAGAAGGAGTGGCCGGGACTTTAACAGGTACCCTTTTGAGATGCTGGCCCTATAAGCAGCAGCTTAACCTGATATACCACAGTAACAGTGCCTTCTATACTTTGCAAAATATTGATAATCAGTTATCAAGGAAAGCAAAATAGCTATTATATTCACCTCTCTCTCTTTTCTTTTAAAGATTTATTTATTTTTATTACAAAGTCAGATATACAGAGAGGAGGAGAGACAGAGAGGAAGATCTTCCGCATTCCCCAAGTGAGCGCAATGGCCGGTGCTGCGCTGATCCGAAGCCAGGAACCAGGAACCTCTTCCAGGTCTCCCACGCGGGTGCAGGGTCCCAAAACTCTGGGCTGTCCTCGACTGCTTTCCCAGGCCACAGACAGGAAGCTGGATGGGAAGTGGAGCTGCTGGGATTAGAACCGGCGCCCATATGGGATTCTGGTGCATTCAAGGCGAGGACTTTAGCTGCTAGGCCACACTGCCGGGCCCTATATTCAGGTCTATTAATATTTGAAGGGATAGCATTATATCAAGTATTTTTTAATTTCTATCAATAAAGAATAAAAATGTTGTTGTTTCATTTTAATAGTCCGTGATGTCATCACAGGACACAATGAAGACCAAACTAGACATATAGGCTAACTACCATTCAGAGTCACTTACAAAAAAAATTTCTGAAAACGAACAAAATGTTCCTCTTTTTAAGCTCCTTTTGTGTAGAATTATTGAGCCTACTGAGTAAAAGTAGGCTTTTCAATTTAAAGATTTTTTTAAAACCGATGCTTTGGAACCTGGTACATTAGAGGTAATAACTTTGAGTAAATCATCTCATCTCTCTGTTTAAGTTCTTATCTATAAATTGCTTCTACTAATTCTCACCGTTCCTCCACCCACTCTGAGAACTATTTAGATAAGTGATTGGACATTGGTATACGATTTGAAATTATTTGCTCCAAATTAGGATCCTATTAAAAGATGCTATGGTGAACAATTGTTTGGCAAAGTGGTCGAGCCTCTACTGGAGTAACCCACATCCCCAGAGTGCTAGATTCAATTCCTTGCTCCGCTTCTTATTCCAGCCTGCTGCTAATGGCCAACAAACGAAACAGTAGGTTAAACGTTCAGGTGTTTGGGTTCTTGCCACTCATGCTGAAAACACACAAGGAGTTCCTGGCTTTGTTATTGCATGCATTTAAGGAGTGATCTAGCAAGTGGAAGAGCTTTCTCTTGTCTCTTGTTCACTTGGTGCCATTCAAATACAATGGAAACAAATTTCACCTTCAGCAGGGAGTTGTAGCTGGAGGAATCCGATGTAGCATAGAGAACTTGTTTCTACTGACTCTTAAGGCATTAGTGGCTAGACAGTGGGTGCTACCTACCTTTAGCCAACTTTACATGCATAGCCGTCATTAAAGTTACGCACCTAAACATCCAATAGGAAAAGAAAGTGTTAACCTTAGAACTGTGCATCCATGGATAAATAAGTGGTTGATTTTTGAACTCTAGTCTTCAGTCTTTTACCCCAGATGCTACTGATGAGCTGACAAAAGCTGAACTCTTTTGATTGAACCCTGGAATATAGTTTTAAAAGCACAACAAACGGTCAAGTTTGAAGAGAAAAGCTGCTGCTTTGTAGTGAGAGTAGGTTATGCTATTTTATATTACCTGCATTCCATCATCCATGCCACAAATGTGAACTGCTAGTGAGGTTACCAACTTCTTTACTGTAGGCACAGATGAATGATGCAATATAGCACTAACGAGCAGTATAGACTTCCTTCACAAAGAATGGAGCTGTGGCTTGCGACCTGGCATCTGCTAGAAACACCAGCACAATGGTTTCCCTTTGCTTTTCCCAGCTTGGAGCATTTCCAGAACAGGAACAGCTGGGGGAGGGGGCTTTGTCCTGAAAATTTTTAAACGAAAAGAAGATTGATTGCTTCCCCCTGAGGCAAGGGCAATACTTAGGATAAGTATCCATTCACTGAGCAAGAAGCCAAGGAAAGAAGTTCGGGAGGGAGATATGTTTGAGAAGAAAGTTATTTTAGTATGATTCAAAGATTTATTTTATATGAAATGCGGGGTTTGATGGTGGTGCGGGGTGGGTGGGGGGTCATCCATTCACGGTTCACTCCTCAAATGCCTACAATAACTTGGTTTGGCTCAGGCCAAACACAGGAGCCTGGAGATCCAAATGGATTTCCCACATGGTGCCAGGGGCCCAGTTGGGACCAGAACCCAGGAGTGCGTGTCTGACTCTGGGGCACACATTGCAGCCTGGGCCATTTCCTGTGCAGACTCTTGAGCAAAGAAGCAGAATATGCCCAAGTGGACACGAAGAGCGAGCCTTCTTACTCCATGGGAACAAAGACTTCCAATAGCTCTTCAAAAAGCAAAAATACAATCGAAGCGTCTGCTTTCACCATACCAAGGGCTCCTGCACTTTAAGGGAGACGTGTTTTAACCAACGTCATCTCTGGCTTGTCTCTGGAAGCTGCTACTGGCAGGAAAACTCCTGAGTGAGTGCTTCTAACATGATTCTACAAGATCCTAGTGAGTCATACGAACCTAATTTTTAAAAATATTTATTTATGTTTATTGGGAAGGCAGATACAGAGAGAAGGAGGGACAAAGAGATTTTCCATCTGCTGGTTCACTTCCCAGGTGGCCACAATGGCCAGAGCTGAGCCTATCCAAAGCCAGGTGCCAGGAGCCAGGAGCTTCTTCCAGGTCTCCCATGTGGGTGCAGGGTCCCAAGATTTTGGGCTGTCCTCTTCTGCTTTCCCAGGCCACAAGCAGGGAGCTGGATGGGAAGAAGAGCAGCTGGGATACAAACCGGCACCCATATGGGATCCTGGCCCGTACAAGACAAGGATTTAAACCACTAGGCTACTGCACCAGGCCCATGACACTAATTTTTAAAAACTGAAGTATTGCTTTACATAGCTTAGTCTACACTTCAGTACAGCTTTTATATCAAGTACCAAGTCTGTAGACATTCTGTCTAAAGTAGTCACAGGCAACTGATAGATTTTGGAATACATACTTGCCTGTCAAAAAGCGGCATGCAAGAAGCAGAACATGGGGGTACAAGGCAGGTTGCACCCATAGTGTGCCACTATGCTGATCTGGGAGCAGGCAGGCCAGGAGCTTCCTGGGTCCGAAACAGCTATGCTAGTGCCACTCCACCATGCTAGGCAAGGCGCCTGAGGTTGGGGTTTTGATGGAGGAGAACACTGAAGGCCTTTGGCAAGCCAGAGGCCTGACTCTGGGGTTCTAGGCTAGCTGCACCCACAGAATGCGAACAAACTGATCTGGGAAAAAGAGGCCAGCCAATTGGTGCTGGGATCCCAGGCAGGCTGCACGCAAGGTGTGCCACAAAACACTGATGTGATGCGGGTCCTAGGCAGGCCACACCCACAGCTCAGCATTACGCAAAGCCAGCTGACTTAGTTCCGGTTCCTGGGAAATGCCCCACTGATGACTTTGGCTGGCTGGGGTACTGATGTTTTCCACACAGACTGCATCCTTGTCTTGTCAGTGTGCCAGGTAAGGGTCATGGGATGCCCCACTGATGATCTCTGGCAGTCAAGGAGCATGATGGCAAGATCCTAGCCTAGGTGCATTTGAGAGAAACTATTGTGTTGGTCAAGGCCCAGGACTTGATTGTGGGCAATTAGGCAGACTGTACCACAGTGTGCCATTGCATTGGTCTGGAAATCGCAGGCCAGGAGTATCCTCCTGGGATATCAGGGGGCATCAGTCTGCATCCATGGCATACAACATTAGTCTGAGAGTGAGAAGGACAGGTGCCCCACAGGTCAAAGGGTGGCTACACCCGCAACACACCACCACTAAATTCGGTCAAGTGACTTAGGTCAGTGTTTGGGGCCTCTGACCAGCCAGGTGCCTGATGTCGGGATTCTAGGCAGGCCACATCCATGACGTGTTAGTGCATCAGTCTGCAAGCAGCAGGCCAGGTGCCAGATTCCACGGTCTTGGGCAGGTAGCAACCATAGTACAATATCCCATGGGTTTGGGGGATATAGACCAGACCATGAACTACAAAGGATCCAGGAAAACTCCTCCCACAGTTAGCCACTGTGCCGGTCAGAGCGTAGCAGATCAGGATCTGGATGATGGGGCACTAGGTACATTACATCCATGGCACGCCACCCCACTGCTCTAAAAGCAGATAGGCCAGGAACTTCACGAGTCCTAAGCAAACCGCACGTACAGCATACTTCAACAGTAAACTAGAAAGCTAGGTGCCAGCCTGGGGTCTGGGAAAAGGATGGCAGACACCACTGATGATCTTCAAAGGCCATGGACTTGACGCTGGTATCCAAGCAGGTAACACCTATGGCTGTGCTACCATGTAGGTTGGCAAGCTACAGGACAGATGCAGGATGTCAGGGTTTCTAGGCAAGCAGCTTCTGGAGAGCAACACTGTGCTAGTTTTGGAGTACCAGAGCAGGATCCTAGGCAGGTTACACCATGTCATGGAGTCACACCAGTCTGGAAGTAGGCAAGATAGTAGCCTCCCAGGGCCCCAGGAAAACCATAACCACAGCTCTCTACAGTGCTGGACTGGCAGTGGGAAGGCCAGTGGCCTCATATATCCTAAGCAGACTAAACCCATGGCAATCTATCTTACTGTGCCAAGTGCTTAGGCCGGGTCCTGGGCATTGCCCTCTGGTGATTTTTGCAAATCAGGTGCCTGAAGCCTGTGTCCTACGGAGACCATACCCACAGTGTCACTCTGCTGGTCTAAGAGATGCAGGCCAGGTACCTCGTGAGTGTTAGGCTGGCGACACCCCAGCCGACTGCAGTGCTAGGCACAGGGCCTAATGCCAGAGTCCTAGGGGTGGCCCATTGATGGCATTTGGCTCCTCATTGGTTCAGGTAGAGCAGGCCAAGGGCCTGGTTCCAAGATCTTGGGAGACTGGACGCATGGTTTGCCACCATGTTGGTCTGCTAGCAGCAGGTCTGGTGTTGGGTCCTGGGAACCTATCCCATCTGTAGCTGCAGATAGCCATCTCCCTTATATTGAAGTGGCAGGCCAGGATCCTCATGGTGGATCATAGGCAAGCTGTACCTATCGTATGCCACAACAGTGGTCTGGGAGCAGACAGGCCTGGGACCTCATTAGTCCTAGGCAGGCTGTACCAATGATACATTAATGTGATCCTTTGGGACTAAGAAATCCAGTTGCTTCAGGGCTCTTAAAGAGGCTGCAACAAACCACATGGCAGCACCATACCCCTGGCCTGCCAAAAATCATCAGTGGGAAAGGCCTGCCTAGGATCCTCAGGCGCAGCATTTGTCCTACCTACAGCCCCAGGATTCAAGCCTAAGTCATCAAGTCTAGCGTGGTGGTATGACAAAGTCCCATGAGGCCCTTGGCCTTTTGCTCCCAGAAGACCTCAGTGGCATGCTGCAAGCATGTCTCCCTAGCCACATCAAGGTATCTGGCCTGTCAAAGGCTATCAGTTGGATCTCCCACCCACAAAGCAGACCTTGGATTCAGTCTCCAGGCCTAATTCAACGGCACAATCATAGTATGCTTCCTGCCTAGAACTCATCAGGTCTCTGAACTTCTGCTGCCATTTCCGCAGACTAGCACACTATGGATGCAGCCTGGCCAGAGAATTGGCATACCTCTGGACTGCCAAAAGTCATCAGTGGGGCATAATTGACTCCAGCTTACCTCAGTGATGTGTTGTTGGGACAGCCTATTTTCCCACTCCCAGAGCAGCAAGATGGTGTGTGAAGTGGGGCTTACCTGCCTAGGACCCATGCAGTCACTGACCTGTTTTCTCACAGACTGGTATGTTGGCATGCTGAGTATACAGTGAGCCCAGTACCCATGACACCTTGGCCTGTTCACTCCCAGACTGATGTAATGGCACACCATGGTGCTGCCTGTCTAGGATCCCAACACGAGGCCCCTGGCCATCCACTCCCAGACCAGCACCATGGTATGCTGTGGCGCGATCTGCCTAGTTCCTTGAGATCTGGTCCCAATCTTCTCTGTGACAAGTACGGTGTGCACGGTGTTCTTCAACCAGGACAGTCTGGCAGGGGTGGGGGTCTTTTTATTGTAAAGCTAGTACAAACATATAGACCAGGCCAAAGGGTGGTCCCCAGCAGTCCTCCCACTCCACCCAACAATGACACTATAATTGGCTAGAAGGTGCGTCTATCCCTTTAGATACTCTAGTCATGTCACAAGTCACCTTTTGTATGCACTGTTGGAAGCTGTGCCTCTGATCATGGACAGATAGGCCATGGGTCATGCTCACCAGGTAGCCGGCAGAGATCCAGGGACAATTTCCCACATGTACCCTTGGTGTGCTACTGTGCTGGTCAAGGAGCAGCAAGCCAAAATCCTGATTTCAGGTCCTAGATAGGCTGTACCTATGGTGGGGCAACACCCCAGTCTGAATTTGATAGGCACACCGGTGGGCCAATGGGGGTCCTAAGGAGGACATGCTTATGGTATACCACTAAGCTGTTCTAGGGGTGAGAAGGCCAGAATTATCAGGGTTCCTAGGCACACCTCACTTTCAGCATACCACTACAGCAGTCTGGGGGCATGATACTGGGGCATAGGCAGTCAACACATATGGTGTGTCACTCTGTGCTGTGCCTGAGACGTACCACTGCTCTGGGCTTGGGGCCTAGGCCAGGGGCCTGAGGGTGTCCAACTGACACTATTTGGCAGGCTAGGTATACGATTCTGGGATCCTTGGAGTGTCTCATTATTGGCCTTTCACAGGCCAGGTGCCTGACAGATCCTATGAGAATGGCATCAGCATCATGCTGTCACGCCCACATGGGAAAACTAATGAGTGCCAGACAGCCCACACTTGCAGTATGCTGCTACCATATTATGGCAGGTGTCATAGTCCATAATCTTGGGGCCTTTGGCAGAGGCCTGATGCTGGTATCCTAGGCAATTTACATACATGGTATGCCACTGGGCAGGTCAGGGGCCCTTTGCTGGGTTATAGGCAGGTGACACACAGTACACCACTGCATTAATCTGGGGGTACATAGGCCAAGGGTATACCTGATTTCATTGGTCCTAGGCCGACTGCACTTGTGCCATACCACCGTACTAGGTAAGGTGACAATCTGGGGCTCTCCGGCCTTTGGCAGGTCAGGGGCCTGACACCGGGGAGCAGCAAAACAAATGTTTCATATGTCCCAGTCTGGCTGGATCGGCAAAGTGCCACTAGGCCAGGTGCCTTACACTGCCTTTGAGAGGCCAGGGTCTGAACGCTGGGAACTGAGGCAGACAGTACCCATGGTATGCCACTGCACAGGTCCAGGAGTAGTCTTTTTGTACCCATTTTGTAATGCCACACGAGACTGGAAGCAGAAAGGTCAGGAGCCTAATGGACCCCAGGAAAGCTGCATCCATAGTGTACCACAGTGTAAGATTGGGACCAGGAACGCCAAAGCCAATTGGTCTCAGATACAACAAGATCTGTGATATCAGGGAAGGAAGTCCAGGAATATATGTTCTGCAATGGGAACACCCAGTGCATGTTGTGCTATCTCATACACAGACTCCCATACTGTTCAGGTGCACACAGATGATGTGTCTGCCTGCTTCCATGAAACCATTGAGGACCATGGATGCTGCTTCAAAACAAAAATATCAGTGTCTTATTGGAATGATGATGGTGGTACAGGGACACCTCCATTGCCACTGGCTGAAATCTTTCCAAATTGTGAGATGGATCCATCATATGACATAGGGAGAGACTCGTGAATCAAGGAAATACAAGTTTCATGCCCCTAGCCATCAGGAAGTAGCTATAGAAGATGAAATATATCTATGTCCTTCTGCAACCCTTAAGAATAAGGGTTGGAAATCTCTGAATGTGGAATGAAATGAACCAGGCAAGTATCTAGCCTGGAAGCCATACCTCTCTCACCTTATTTAATACTGTTCGCCTATTAATTCCAATGACCACTTCTGCAGGATGTACTCCCCCTTACCTGGAACTTGGCAATATTGGCAGGCAACCACTCCCCCCCGCCATTTTTTTATCCTGTGTCTTCAGGGATGGAAGAGGAGGGGACTATTCCTGTTGTCAAGCTCTGTGTTCTCCATCTATTGAAGCCTTCCTTACTCAAATAAATTAGTATTTTTAAAAATAAAGTGACAGGGCCCGGCGCGGTGGCGCAAGTGGTTAAAGGTCCTCGCCTCACACGCCCGGGATCCCATATGGGCGCCGGTTCTAATCCCGGCAGCCCTGCTTCCCTTCCAGCTCCCTGCCTGTGGCCTGGGAAAGCAGTCGAGGACGGCCCAAAGCTTTGGGACCCTGCACCCGCGCGGGAGACCCGGAAGAGGCTCCTGGCTTCGGATCGGCATAGTATCGGCCCGTTGTGCTCACTTGGGGAGTGAATCATCGGACGGAAGATCTTCCTCTCTGTCTCTCCTCTCTGTATATCCGCCTTTCCAATGAAAAAATAATAAAAAAATAAATCTTTAAAAAAATAAAGTGACAAAGGTATATCACGTTAACACCAATCATAAATAATCTGCATTGGGGTTGCAACTCTGGTATAGACAATTGAGTCATTGTCTATAATGTCAGCTTATCATATGATCTGCTTGTAGTCGCTGATGACTCACTTCGGATCCAGCTCCCTGCTCATGTGCATCAGAAAGTAGCAGATGATGTTCAATCATAGTGGCCCCTTCCACCCATATAGAAGACATGAATGGATTTTTCTAGATCCAGCCCTGGAATTCATGGCCATTTGGGGAGTGAGCCAGCGAATAGAAGACCTCTCTCTCTCCCTCTTTCTCTGCCTCCCTAGCACCACTGCCTCCATCTTTCAGTTGTGTGATCACTAAGGCTTTGGTCTACCAAGAAAATAAAACAGCAGTCTATAGTAGGTAAAGCACTAGAAATTGACAACAGATTGGTGGTTGTTAAGATTTGGGAAAAGGAAATGTATTGGGTAATTAATAATAAACTGGCAAATGCATCAGATATAGGATATTTCACCCCATCTCTTATCCAAGACACACTAATGGACTGGGTATGACTGTTTACTACCCCAAGCACTTATGTGGCATTAGAATGCTACGCAGTACAGTGCTCTCAGAAGTCAGCACCAAGAGAAAACTAAAAGCTTTCTGACTGTATTACTTTGACATTTCCCTATTATTCATCTTCAATCCTGATACTTGCTTGCTAATCCCTACAATTTCACAGTCAAAGCTTCACTTTTTTGTGTTATGATCTTTGGCCTTTAGTAAAATATTCTGCAGAGAATGTATTAAAGGTTGAGTTTCCAGGAAACGAATCCACAGACAAAGATTTGTGTGTAGGTCTATTGGGAATCAACTCAATAGTAAGGGAGATAGAGAAGCAGGATTGGGCAGAGAGAGAAACTGAACTGTGGTGCAGTACTGAGAGAAATAGTACGTGAGTCCATGCACAACTCTGACACTAGGTTGGTATTATATCCCTTAGTTGACACAAGGTCACTGCGTTTAGGCTGTCCTCCAGAAAGAAATGTGAACTTGCATAAAGAATGGTAATTTACGCAGAACAACTCGCTCTGAGTTTACTAGCTATAGGAGAATTTAAACTAATTTTATTTTTAGGGGAGAGGGACTTCATTTGTCTGTTAACTTCACAATTATCACTGCTGGCAAACTATCCTTCCAAGAATCAAAAAGGCTGATTTTCAGTGTTCTCAGGCAATCTACAATGCGTGCCGTTTGTTGCTGAGAGAATCTCTTGCAAGGCAATATAAACATAAAAAAGAATAATTAATAAATTGGAGAAGTTTTCCTTACAACCTGCTGTAAATTGTTATTTCAATCATCCTAACGAATCTACTCAGAATTAAGAAAGTAAAAGCATTTATCATATTCACAGTGTCTAGTTTGATTTAGGTATTAATACAGAGCACAATGTGTGTCTGCCACATGATCTCTGGAGCTCAGCTAGAAGGCTCAAACAACTTAGGCCTGATATTATCTGAAAGCTCACTCATATTTCTGAAAATGGGTGTTAAATGTAGACTTTCACTGCAGCAGTAGTTGTTGGCACACCAAAAATATGTACTGTACTTTGTGTCTCAGGATTCCTCATAATCCTGTGGATGGCTTTTTGTTGGTGTGTAGCTAGAGACAGATGCTGCATACAAATATACAAATTCCTACTCAGGTACAAGAGAAAGAAATATCATTCAAGTGTAAGAAGGACATATGGAGTGGGATAAACAATTGAGGGTACCTCAAAAATTTTTGAAGTGGATTGAAAAATGAGTATATTTTGATACTAAAACATAAAAATCAATCATAGTTTTATGATAGTACATACTTTCAATGATCTCTTTGATCTCTTTGAAAATTCTCATATGAATACATTTCTGGCGGTTTTTAAATAAAGTACATGTTTTATTTTGGTATCAAGGTACGCAATGACATTGTTTTTCTCAAAATAATAATTACATTTAGAACCCCACCCTCTCCTGCAAGAACCAATCAGGGTCGCTCCAGAGCCCCCCTAAAAATAATAAATAAAATTTTAAAAATTAGAATAGATAGACAGAGAACAGCAAGGAAAGCTTGGAATCAGACAGGAAACAGTTAGCGTGGACTCACATAAACCTTACTAGGTATGACACCACAAAGGTTAGTTGCTCCTTACTAAGGCATTGGAGATTTCTCTGCACACCCCTCCTAAAACTGTTCTGCACCTCAACTGTTGACATATGCCTTGTTAGAATTATAAGCCAGTTTGGACTACCCTAAAATCTGCCAAGTTCAGTAAAAATTATGCTTCAACACTATAAACTGCTAAATACTAAAATGAAAATAGACACAATACAGCTGAATAGTACCCTATAGCCATTTTAAGGTGTGTAGAAGCTGGTTGTTTATAAAATAAAATTGAAATGTCAATGAAGTAGTCAGGATGCATTTTTTTTAACATGCTGGTTACTCAATACCATGCCAATGAACTCCATAATGTTGTAAATCGTTGTTGATGTTATGTTGGGGTGGGGCTTTTAATTGGCCCAGATGATATTCTGCCAGCTCAGCTTTCAGACCAGAGATGGTCTCCCCAAGGAACCGTTGAATTTATCTGGACAATAAGATGCTGGACTCTGTGCTTTGTATATGCTTGCAATGAACGAATCTTGACTGGATTTGAACTGTAATATTGCAACAAGGTGGAGGAATTCACCTTGGGGGGAGGGCCCAGGGAGGAGTTGGGGGAATTCCAGAGCCTATGAAACTGTGTCACAAAATGAAATGTAATAAAAAATCAATAAAAATGATAATTATATATAAGTTAAAATGTGAATCTTATTAAACTTGAAAGGCAACTTATATATAACTGACAATGTGCTGGGCTCTTCAAAAATAATGAAGACATGTGAACTGTTTGACACTGAAAAAGCAATGTGATGGTTATGCAAGTTGTGTAACATTAATGAGAGACATTGTCCTTTAACTTTATTCCAGAGACATAATGTGTGTTATGTGTATTTGCGTATGGCATTGGTTTGTCTCCCAAAGGTTTGTGGGTTGGAAGCTTGTCCCAGTGTGTTGACACTGAGATTCTGAAAACTATCAAATGTGTGGGCTAAGGAGAGATGCTGGGTCAAATGGGGATGCTGCTCTCACAGGGGATTAAGGGAGCGCTTCTGGGATCCAGAGTGACTTTGCCTGAGGTGGCTGATTTAAAAAAAGAAAAGAAAAAGACTGGTTCCTCCACTCTATCTTTCCTCTTGTCTTGTTATTTTATGCCTGTTTTTTATATGTCCTGCCATGGACTGTCATCTGCTGTAAGGGCCTTACCAAAGCCAGGACAGTGCCAACGCCAGTGTAGAAAGAGCATCACTATAGGGAAATGAAGAACCAGGTCTACCCAGCTCTCACCCAGCATGTCTAAGCTCAATACACACTGCAGCCTAGGTATATGAAGCTGATGAATGACAGTACCCTGTAACATATTTCCTGGACACTGGATGGAAACCAGTAAGAATAAGTGCATCTGTATTTCATCACCTAGATTTCTTTTAGTTTTTCTCATTTTTCCTCACGTATACAAGGCACAAACTGAGCAGAAGCTAGGCAGAATACATACTAAACTTTAAGTTGCAAGAGCCAGCACTATGGCACAGTATTTTAAGAATCTGCCTATGCTGCTGGAATCTCATATGGGTGCTGGTTTGAATATTGGCTGCTCCACTTCCTCTCCTACTCTCTGCTAATCAAATCTTAAGATGTTCGTTTTATCCCTATGCAATTTTGTATTCTATATGAAATGCCACACATCAGAGAAAAAAATGTGAGACTTTTCTTTTGGGGACTGGCTTATTTCGTTAAGCTTAGTGGTTTCCAGCTGGATCCATTTAGTTACAAAGGACAAGATTTCCTTCTTTTTATGGTTAAGTAATATTCCAAAGTGTGTGTGTGTGTGTGTGTGTGTGTGTGTGTGTGTGTGACATTTGCTTTATCCAGTCATTGAAGAACATTTTGTATGCTGGCTTTTGTGAATTGATCTGTCTTGAATAGATCAATTATTAAACAGTATCTCTCTATTGGTGAGGAAGATGATCATTTTGTGTTAAAAATAAGTCAATAGTTTTTATATTTTTACTTTCCGGGATATGTATTCCTAACGCAGGGTAGGATTTAAAAAGGCAGTGATTATTGAAATTCTGCTCACTAATGTTTCTCTGGTTTCTGCAAAAGCTGCAGATTATTTTCTTAAAAGTTTGGCCGCAACTCTACATTGCTATCATCGGAGTCTTAAAGTGCCTCTGTCGTCACTTTTGAATATGATCGTTATGTCTTAAATATGTTTGGGGCTACACAGATTTCACACAAAGACATTGCTAAGAACAATTTTGAAGCTTTATTTTTGATTATTCTCAGAAATAATCGAGCCACTGTTATTTTGAGAAATTAGATGAAAAACGTTCCATATTCCTCAAGGCAATGGGGGTTAATGCTGACGGCGATGTCTGTGACTGTAGCTCTGAACTCTACAAGCTTTTAAAAAATCATAAATTAAAATCAGGACATTCAGATGCCAAGCACCTAAAACTTGTTAGAGTACTTTAGGAAATCCAGGCTTGATGATTGTCTGAAGTGTTTTCCATTTTAACTCAGATGTCTTAAATTCACTAGAGTTGTTTAGGGCCATTTGAAATATTTACATAGTTGACAAATGAGAACATGACTGATTGCTTGATGTGTAAACAACCAGCCAGCTTAGTAATCAGATTTCCTTTCGTGTTTACTGAAGTTTACCTGACATTCCAGTGTCATCTGGTCAGAGACTACAGTATTTTATAGAAGCAAACAACAACCTTGGATGTTCATTGAATATTTAGTATATGATATGCCAGGCTTGATCCTAAGCTTTGAACATTCATTTCCTAATTGAATTCTCAAATATTTGTGTAAGGTGTACTATTTTACAGAAGATGAGGAAATAGAAGCACAGAGATTAAGTAATCTGTTCTGATCAGAAAGGTTGCACAGGATAAAGTATTTGACTTTATTTGTCTATTTACTTGTTTGAAAAACCAGTGAGAGAGAGAGAGAGAGGGAGAGAGATGGTGACCTTGCATACATTGGTTCCTTCTCAGGTGGCTTCAACAGTGAAGGCTGGTACAGTTTAGAGCCGACAGCTTGTTCCCATGTAGGTGTCAGGGGCCTATGCCATTTTCTTCTCAGAACTTTTAGAAGGGAGCTGGATCAGAAGTGGAGTAACTGGGCAAAGAGCCAATGCTCATGACAGCTATTACAGGCCATGCCACAATAGCATCCCCAAAGGACTAGGATTTAGACAGCAGTGATTAGGGATCACTCATTTTACTAAACACTCTGCTACACAGATTAGTAATAAGGATAATGATGATAACATCTAAAAATTATCCAATTACTTTTATTTACTTGAAAGAGAAAGAATAGCAACTAAAAAGAGCAAGTTAAAGAGAGAAGGAGGGCCCGGTGCAGTGGCACAGTGGTAAAGGTCCTCGCCTTGAACGCCCAGGATCCCATATGGGCGCCGGTTCTATCCTGGCAGCCCCGCTTCCCATCCAGCTCCCTGCCTGTGGCCTGGGAAAGCAGCAGAGGATGGCCCAAAGCTTTGGGAACCTGCACCCGCGTGGGAGACCCGGAAGAGGCTCCTGGCTTCGGATTGGCATAGTATCGGCCCGTTGCGCTCACTTGGGGAGTGAATCATCAGACGGAAGATCTTCC
Organism: Ochotona curzoniae; assembly: GCF_017591425.1. Taxonomy (NCBI): domain Eukaryota; kingdom Metazoa; phylum Chordata; class Mammalia; order Lagomorpha; family Ochotonidae; genus Ochotona; species Ochotona curzoniae. The sequence goes on from NW_024467087.1 coordinate 5,717,314, forward strand.
TCTCTGTCTCTCCTCTCTGTATATCCGCCTTTCCAATAAAAAAATAATAAAAATAAATCTTTAAAAAAAAAAGAGAGAGAAGGAAATGCCATCCCCTCCAAATGCTCACCACAGTTTGGATTGGGTAAGGCTAAAACTAGGAAATGCAAATTCAATCAGAATTTTCTATGTAAGGTATAATTGACCAAAGTACGTAACTATCATGTATTATCCCTCAGGTTGTGAAGCTGGAATCTGATGTAAGACTCAAAATCCAGGCCCTGAGATGCATTATGGGGGCATATTAAGCAGCATCTTAACCAGTGTGTCAAACATTGATCCCATCGTATGTATTTTTTAGCATTTGTAAAGAAACTTTCATCATTGGCTGCCATTGTTAACTATTATTTTTTCTCAGATGTTATGCTTGTAGCATGACTTAGATTTTAATTTGTAATCCTTATATCAACTCTAAGACATTCATGCGATTTAATTTTGAAGATGAGAGATCTGAAGTTAAGTGACTCCTGGTTAACACAAACAAAAAACTAAGCCAGATAAAATTCAGTCCAAGTGCGAACAGTTAAAGCTATATGCATTGCAGAGACCACACTATGCTTTGCTAAAATGATCTGAGCACTCTGAAAGTCATAGAAAGGTGAAGCTTTGAGCTCAAGGAGTGGTAAGTAACACAGAACACACAGAAAGGTACAGGAATGAAATGGTCACTTTGAGCTACTCTTGTGTTTAATTCATATATCACATTGGAAATCTGGTCTTGTGTTCTTTTCAGCTTTTACTTGTTGAATATTGGAATTAGTGACAAATTATGCTGTGATTAGAAAGTGGATTAAAATTATGACTCAACAAATATTATTGAAGAGAGAGAACATCAGGGAAAGCATACAATCCATTGAATTGAGATAGCCTTCTAGGAACTGTGGCTATGGGATGCATAAATCTATTCTCTCTATAATTAATAAAAGTTTTTGGAAATGTGCTTTTCTTATTACGATTTTTTTTTTCTGAGAACTATGGTAATAGTACTCATCTTATTCAGCTGTGCATTTTCTATCTGTTCTGAGTGCAGAAATCTGAATGTAGAAAGTAAATTCACTTTTTGTCTAGGCTGTCAAATAGAAATCCTAGACCCTGAAGTGAAAAGGTCAAATTTCATATCTGAAGGTTTACGGAACTGATGAAGCCTCAAAGCATATACTAAGTGGCTTGGATCCATCATAATTTCTATTTCTAAAATTCACTTAGAGCTTGAGATTGTCTAAGCATGAATGATATCAGAGATTACGCAATTTAACTTCCTCATTTTGCAAATTAAAAATCAAACAAAGCTGCAAAGCCAACTTCAAATTTCAAGTGTTTCTTTTGACATTCTTCTACATTTACTGTAAGAATCTTTAAAAATTCTTATTTGCAGAAATGTATTTTTTCTAGATTGAGCTTGTTTATGTAAAATATATTTATTTTCATGAAATTAGAATCTGAGAGACTACTTTTGGTCATATTGAAGTGGGGCAATCTTATTCTTCTGAATCATCCTATTTATAACTAAAATATAAATAAATCTGGGAAAACTGAAAAATGTAAATTTGAGGCAGAAGCATACAAAGGGACCTTGGTACGTGAGGGACAATGTGCTGGTGAGGTCCCAGAGTTTCCTTCATTATTACCCATGTATCCTGAAACTGCTACCAAAGACACCAATCCAGAGAGAGCAAAAAATATAGTCAGAAAATCTTCATAAAACTATAGCTAAATACCTGAATGTTGAATCATTATTTTTTAAAAACATTCACTCTACTTCATACAAACACCAATAGATGTAGGAAACATACAAATGGTTCTAAAGTATTGGAATTTCATTTGGCAACACAACCTAACCTACTCATTTTATTCAAGCCTTAAGTCAAAATGGATTGTGGAACTAAATGATTACTTTTATATGTGGAGTCTAAAGATTTTTTTTTTTTTTACAAAAAAAAGTGGTTTTGATATTTCAAGTGGTTTGATATTTCAAGTGGTTTTGATATTTCAACAGTTATGAATGGCTTCCAAAATAATAGTAACTGTGACACATTTGATTACATATGTGTATGTGTGTGGTGGACATTGTTTCAATGCTGTTTATTGGATACAATTTGAGTGCAGCCTACAAGCTTTCATGTTGTCTTATTGCCACCAGGAAGTGTAAAGGGATAAGTAAATTTGCCTTCATAGAAAAGACACTAGATGAAAAAAATTCTATCAGTTTGAAAAATGCTTATAATTGAGTTTAGCAATGTGTAAGCAAACGTGGCAAATGAAATACAGTACAACTTAAAATAACAACCCTGTATATATACTAGAGAAAGGGTAAATTCTTCACTAAGCAGCGCTAGCAGAACTAGAATTACATATATAGAAGGATGAAGTTAGATTCTTACCTGTCAACATATAGAATCAACTCAACATACAGCAAATATCTAAATTTAAATCCTGAGACTATAATGTTGTTGGAATAAAACATAAATATTTCAAGATGATAGCACAGGTGATGACTGTTTAGATAAGACTTCCAAAGCACAGGCAGCAAAAGTGAAACTAAACCAATGGGATGTCATCAGTCAAAGGAGCCTCTGCACAACAAAAGAAATGATCAACAGAGTGAAGACACATACAACAAAGTAGAAAAACAGTATTTGCAAGTTAACTTTCTGAGATAAAATCAATATACATAATGTATCAGTAACAAACTCAATAGCAAAAACAATAATGAAGCATTCCCCTTAAGAAATGGGCAAAGGAAATGTACACTCATTTCTTAAAAAAAAATGCAAATGATCAATAAATACAAGGAAAATTTACCAACTTCCCTAGCCATTAAGAAAATACAAATCAACATCACAATGAGATAGCAAATAATCCCTGTAAGAATGGCTATTATGGAAAACACAGAAAGTACAAATGGTGGTAAAAATGCTAAGAAAAGGAAACTCCTCTATGCTGTTGGTTTAAATGTAAACTAGTGCTGTCAGAGTGGGAAAGACTAGAGACATTTGTAAAGACACAAAGCAAAAAACAAAAAACACCAGACTTTTCAAATGATGCAGCAATCCCAATACAAAATACATTCCTACCTAAAATACAAGAACATATTATATCAAAGGCATACTTGCACTTTTATATTTATGACAGTATTTTTACACAATAACCAAAATATGGAATCAGTCAAGGGGTCCTAAATCAGGTTAATGGGGAAGCAAATGTGGTGCATTTATATAAGAGATTGAAATTCTATCACTTGCAGCAGGACATCATGTTGAATGAAATAAGCCAGTCGTGGAAATACTGCATGTTTTTCCCTTACCCATGGGAGCTAAACTTAAAAGGAAAAACAAAACAAAAACAAAAATGAAAACAGAATGATGTCTGTGTGGTGGCATATTAAGCTTAATCCTCCAGCGGTGGTTCCAGTTTCCCACTTGGGAGCCATTTCGTGACCTAGCAGCTCCAGTTTCAGTGCAGCTCTCTGTTTATAGACTGAGAAAGCAGCAGAGGATAATTCACATACTTGGGTCCCTGCAGCAATGTTGAAGACCCAGAAGAAACCCTGGCTCCCAGATTTGGATTGGCTCAGATCCATGCATTGTGGCCACATGGGGAACGAACCAGCAAGTGGAAGACCTCTCTGTTGTTCTCTCTCATTGTAAAATCTACCTTTCTAAGAAAAATAATAATAAAAAATAATGTTTATGTGTATCAATATTGCTGAAAAACAGCTTTACTAAACTTTGTTTTAAATCTGTCATAAACGTGATTACACCGACACACTACCACAGTTTTAATGATGTGTGACTATTTAGAGATGTACTGAGTATGAGACAGATGGACATCTTCTCATTTGATTATATCCTTGTGCAGAATTGCACATTTTAAATTTGTTCCTGGCTGAACTCTTTATTTATTGGAACATGTGTCTTTCTATAATATTAACTGGCAATGTCTATCTCAAAGGAAGGAATAAGGAAAACAAGGAAGGAAAGATAGAAAAAAGAGGAAGAAAGCAGAGAGGCTGAAAATCATCATTGTATTCTCAGCATTGCATATCCTCTTCACATTTGAGAAAAAGTGGATGTGGCTATTAATGTAAAACATAAAGTATCCTTATGGTGATGAACTAATACGATCTTAGTGATATCAAAATTATACCAATAGCAATATCTTGGTCTTGAAATCTTAGTGTAGTTTAGCCACATGTTACCATTAGTAATTTTCTTTCCTTTTCTTTTCTTTTCTTTCCATTTCTTTTCTTTTCTTTTCTTTTCTTTTCTTTTCTTTTCTTTTCTTTTCTTTTCTTTCTTTCTTTCTTTCTTTCTTTCTTTCTTTCTTTCTTTCTTTCTTTCTTTCTTTCTTTCTTTCTTTCTTCCTCCTTCCTTCCTTCCCTCCTTACTTTGTCTTTCTTTAAAAGGTAGAGTCACAGTGGGAGAGACAGAAAGCTAGAGATTTTCCAATTCACTTTTCAAATGTCCTTGACGAGAACAACTGGGTCAAGCAGAAGCCAAGTGATAAAATCTCCATCAAGATTTCCCATGTGAGTGTTAGAACCTATGGACTTGGGCCATCATCTGCCACCTTTAGGCATACTGTACTGGACAGAAAGTGGAGGAGCCTTGATTCGACCTAATTGGCATTCAGATATGGGATGAGGGCATTATATGCAATAATTTTAACAACTACACAGCAATCTCAGTTGCTTTAGCTTCATTCTTAAAGGGTTTCAGTTTGAAAAGTTCATTTTACTTTTTACTCAAAATATTAAAAAGTTGAATTTTAAGAAAATAACATTTGAGGAATAATAAATTGCAATGCTATATCTAATATAGCAGCATTATTTGCATGAATGTTTCAATATTAGTGAATAATTTTGGAAGTTAAGGATTTTTATGTGAATCAAATTTTCCTGATAATTACCCTTAATTTCATGTGTACTTTTATAATCAATTTTGTGATTTTGATTCATTCCCAAGTGGCTTTATTTTGGCATAAATATGTAGTTCTGCAGCACTTAACTCTTTTATAGTGCTGTGATTTGATTTGTAACACAACTATCTTCCCATTATGAAAAGGCAATCCGGTTAGATCACCCAGAAGTGAAAAGCTGTGAAAACCACATGAAAGAGCCCTCATGCACAAATCAGATCACTGAATTAACCACCGCGTTAGTCATAGTGGCTGCACCAAAAATACACATCCAACTGCTATAAAGCGTGGTTTTGGTGCCCAAAAGTTGTAAGGTGTTTCACAATCAACTTTCAGAATCCTATGTCAAATTAATACAAGGCTAAAATAGTTAGTGCCTTCTTTATTACCGTAAAATAACTTAGCATGCTCAACATTTATAAAAACACAGTGGACATCTGAATTCTATCCTAGGCAAAAGGAAAAGTCATCAGTTTAATTGGTTACAAAGTTAGAAGATAGAGAATCTGAGGAGTTTCTGAGGATTTGAAATTTATTTCACTAGTTATGAGTATAAATCATTTACCTTCTAGAATCTGTCAATTCATGCATTTCTTCAGGAAATACTGAGTATTCACTCTGTCCCATGTACTAGAAATACATAAAGACCCTGAATTCTCAGGGGTTCTTACAAAAATTGGATTTTGTTCAAAGAATGAGTATAAACAATTTTATGATTTTGATCAGAGGAGGTATGCACTCTAGAGTTTGAGAGGTTCACTCTGGCTGTTGGTCTAAGAATGGTTATGGCATGGCGGTGGGGTGGACAGCAAGGTTGGAACGTTAAAGCAGGTTTATGAAAAATTTGCAGCAAGTAATTGATGCTGGCTTGGATTATGATAATAGCAGTCTAACTAGTGAAAAGAATCAGTGGTAGACCCTGAAGATAGAGATAACAAGATTTCCTTGACAGATTCAGTACTGCTGTGCAGATAATTTTTTCACTTGAACTATTGAAAAATGAAGTTGTCATGAGCTAAGGTGGAGAATACCATAAGAATGTGAAATTAGGAGACAAAACTCCAGGTTAGGCATGAAATTTATGTCCTTGATAATTAGATATCTCAATGGAGGTGGAAATTAGACAGTCAACTTTGTGAGTCTGGAGTTGATGGGAAAGGTCTAGACTAAAAAAGATCCTATAGTTCTCTACATGCTGATGGCATTTAAAGTCATGAGAATTGATAAAGTCACAGGATAGTTTATACAGAAAATTGCAGAGACTGATACTGAATAGCTAGCACATGCAGGAGAAAGCTGGAGGACAGCAATATCTCAAATAAGTACAGAGATTTCATGGAAATGAGTGATCAACTATGTCAAAAAGCATTCTATCCAATAATGACTTTGTGAAATTTCATTCTTTTCTAGGCAAATTTCCAAAGCTGAAAAAAAATGAGGTTTTCTCTTGAGGAGTATACTGCCACTGGGCAAGATAGAGAAATAAGTTGATCATATCATGCAGACAATGTTGAAGCGTCATGAATGCATGAGGCTTCCTTCTCAAATCCTTGGAGAAAATGATTGGTGTCTGTGTGTGTGTGTGTGTGTGTGTGTGTGTGTGTGTGTGTGTGTGTTTACTACTGCAGTTCATCAACTACTGCCAGAGTTCTACTGAATGACATTCTAAGTTTTATTTTACTAATGGGTAAGTGAAATATATGCCACATCTCTTGGGAACCTTTTTTAGATAAGGCAAAGTATTGTGAGAATCATGAGCGATATTGATATTCTTACTCTCCTACTTAATCAGACTAGTATGAAACTTTGATGATAAATGTAAAAATATATGATGGTCTAAATATATGCAAATATTAGATTAATGTTCTTAACTCAAACGCTTTAGATTCTTTAAGGAAACCTCTTCAATTGTGGGGAAGTCGACCAAGAGCATCAGCGACATAATTTTCACAGTTTCCAGTGTAAGCTGTCTATTTGCTTAAGCAACTGGTTTGTTTTAATTCACCTTGCTCAAATGGTCAATCTACTTATAAACTGATCACTTGCTTGGCTTTGGTTGTTCGCTTGTCTATATGCAGAAGCTCACATGAAAGACTTAATGGATTTGTTTATTTAAATGTTTCTATGCCAGGCTTTTGTGCCACAGCATACATTTTTTAGTGTATAGCCATGTTTTCCTCAAAAGAGCGAGAATAGAGTTCAAATGACATAATTTGCAGCCCAAATATCTGTGAATCTGCTTTCATTAGTCATTAGTTGGATAATGCTGAAGAAGTTGCATAGTTTCTCTATTACTTTTCTGTAAAATGAGAATAATATTAGGTGGCTCAAAAGATCAAAGTGAATATTAAACAAGTTCTTTAATGTGCAAGGTACTTGGTAAGTTATCAGTAACATAGTAGTACAGTATACGTGTCTGTTATTCTCAACTGGCTCCAGTTCACCAGTCAGGCTTCATCAGCTGTCACTTGCAAACACGCAGCCTCCCTGCAGCAAATGTTACTCAGAGAGAACAGAGCACAAAGACAGACGAACCGGGGACATGTTCCATTGATCCAAGCAAGAGCTGATGGTGCCAGAGGTGAAGCAAAGTAGCTCGACTCAGATAGTATTTAGAAAATAATGAAATATGGTAAAAAGTAGTTTTACACCCTGAGGGGAAAAACAGGATAAGATGAGGTATTCTATTTGGGGAACATTACCAACTGGGGATCTCAATTAGGCAGGTTGATGATGTCTGTGGAGTTCAGAGGAGAAGATAGAAGGTAAAAATCTGAGGATGACTGATATGTGGCTACCACTTAAAGTGCAGGCCATGTAAGTGTTTGAGGTCACATAGAGGCTAATTATAGCATGTATACTGGAGGAATTGTTGTATGAGTGAGTAGACCTACCAAGTGTTCTTGACATCTGACTAGTGTGCAATGAAAGAGATATGTTTACTATTGTTGATATTGCTATTAACAATACCTTATTGCAGTGATAGAGATAATGTAAGCTTTCCAATATTGTTTAGAAATGTGTGCCTCAGGCCCGGCGCGGTGGCGCAAGTGGTTAAAGGTCCTCGCCTAGCACGCCCGGGATCCCATATAGGCGCCGGTTCTAATCCCGGCAGCCCCGCTTCCCTTCCAGCTCCCTGCCTGTGGCCTGGGAAGGCAGTCGAGGACGGCCCAAGGCTTTGGGACCCTGCACCCGCGTGGGAGACCCGGAAGAGGCTCCTGGCTTCGGATCGGCATAGTATCGGCCCGTTGCGCTCACTTGGGGAGTGAATCATCGGACGGAAGATCTTCCTCTCTGTCTCTCCTCTCTCTGTATATCCGCCTTTCCAATGAAAAAATAATAAAAATAAATCTTTAAAAAAAAAAAAAAAGAAATGTGTGCCTCCAAACATTTTCTGAAAATCGGTACACATAAAAATGATACTATTTAAACAATCACTGCTGGAAATTTCACTCTTTTGGAAGCAAATTCTGCCCAATTACACTAAAAGATATAGATATTAATATCTCTGGATATAGCTATTCGTTCTCAGTACAGCACTAAAGTAAAGACATTAGGAAATTCTCCTCTATGGCTTTGATACTGAAAGTAGTAGGTAGTCTTCAAAAAGTTATTGGGAAACGATACATGAATTGCAAAAATGTTTTGCACTAAAATAAAAGCATCTTTAAATTCCAATTGTCACAATGTTTTTCATACTCACATATCATGCATGGATGAATAGTGCAAGTCTCACGAAAGAATTGCATTTTCATGGACAGAGTGAACCTGAATTTATATTTTTACAAGCTCCTGTATTCCTTAAAGTTGGAGAAGCATTGATGTATAGGATTGTTGTACAAATATCATAAGTTTGTATTTTTAAAAGAATTATTTATTTTTATTGGAAAGACAGATTCACAGAGAGAGGAGACAGAGAGAAAGATACTCCATTCACTGGTTCACTCCCCAGATGGCCATAATGGCTGGAGCTAGGAACCAGGATCCAGGAACCAGAAGCCTCTTCCAGATCTCCCATACGGGTGGGAAAACCAAAGGACCAAGACTTTGGAGCTTCCTAAGCCACAAATAAGAAGATGGGGAGTGGAAATCGGAGCTGCCAGGACAGAAACAAGAACCACCACCCACAAGGGATGCTGGTGTTTGTAGGCATGATATTAGCTAGAACTGAGTCATCAACCCAGACCAAGTTTGTATTCATATAAAATGACATATGAAATGTCCAACTTGAAATGTTTATTTCTTTTGTTTCACACTTTAAACACGTCATTTTGTGTCTGTTATGTGCCATGCACATGGAGAAATTTGCAACAGTTGGATACTTTTTAATGGGCAAAAACTCTGTGTTTCATGGTTTAATTAAGTGATTTCCATTTTACAAGGGACTTTTTAAAAACTTTTTCCATTTTTTATTATATTTTTGACAATCTTTACATAGTTAATTAGGGTAAAAAGGCTCAAGGACTACAGGAAAGTGGGTAAGACCATAATTTCCATATTGTTTCCTTCATGTATGAAGGGGGATGTTAAGGGAGAAGCCCCACCCAGTCTCCCATCCACCCTAGGTCCCTGATGTGGGGCATGCTCCGAGGGTCTTGCTCAAGTGATTTTGATAGTTCAACAGTTATGAATCGCTGCCAATCTCGCCACTCCAAGCACAATGAGGTCGCTGAAGAATCCACTGATTGACAGTCCATCACAGGGTCTCCGTCTGCCCAGTTTTTTACTGCCAACATATAGCTGAGGTGGTTGATTGACTTGTTCTGTCTTTTGTCTTTTCATGGTTAGGCTTCTGAGTCTGGCAGTTCAATTGCAGAGATCCCAAAAGAAATCTTGTCTGAGGTGTTCCCAGACCAGATTCTTGTATGTACAAGCAAGCACTGGGCCCGGCACTGTCCATCGCCCTGATCAGCTGGTGGTTGCAATTGCTGGGTTGGTTCTGTTTCCAGCCCTGACTTCCACTGGAACCGATGGGTTCCGCAATCCAGTCTGACTCTGCCCAGCACATACTCAGCCCTCACATAAACCAGTGGGAGCTGCAGCCTGGTCAGAGCGACCCACAATAACCCCCACCAGGCCCGCTCCCTACCCTGGTTTGCCAGTATGTGCAGCAGACTAGTCCAGTCTGTCCCACATCCCATTCTGCTCTCATACTTGTCAATGGGTATTATAGCCTAGTTCCATCTAACCAGCTCAACAAGGGACATTTATGCTTACATTGTGGTCATAAATGCACATGATGACTGGCTTGGGTCCATTACTTAGCTTTCCAGCAGTGACAATTGATCTCAGGGGTGAAGTTCAAGGTGGGGAACTTGACACTTTGCTTGTGAACCACAATAATGCCTGAAACTGGACTGAGAAATTTCCATTTAACCTAGGATAATGACTGAAAAATATTGAAGAAACAAGGATTAATGCCAGATTTGATTTAGATAGAAGGTGAATGTGGTAACTCAGGTGTGAACAAAATATATTTTAAGTCAAAATTTAACTTATTTGTTTAATTACCCCATTAATTTTACTATTCAAAAACCATATTTGTCTCACATAGAAAATGCCAAGATTAGTTAACTTACATCACAATGAATAATTATATTTTAATATTAAATATTTTCAAAATCTAGATAATTATTGTTGATTCATTATTATTTTAAAATGTAAGATGTTTATATGGTACAGGGTGATAAGTTGAAACATGTAAAGATCAAATCATATTACCGTTTCTGACTCTTTAATTTTTAAGTCTTTTAATTAATAGTTGAATGTGTTTATACAGATATTTCAACAAATGGACACTATGTCATAGAGGTTGTAATGTTTTCTTTTGTCATTAATTTTTTTTTTCCATTTGGAAACATCTAATTTTCTTTCGATAGCAAATAGGATCATGGAACTCTCATTACTTTGTGTATCTACCCTGAGAAAATAAATGTTGAACCCAGGAAACAGTCCCATTAGACAACTCACTCAGAGACAAAGAAAGAAGAGTTCAGGGACTGAAAGCAGTATTCAAGTGAAATATAAACTCAGAAGGATCAGCTAAAGCTGGATTGAAAGTCCCCTGTCTGCAACTAAAATAGCCTAAGGGCCAAATAAGAAAGGAATGTTGTTTGCATATATGGCTGTCTGGAGTGGAGCAGAATCTGGAGACATTCCTTATGCCTTCAATACTGGAGGAAAACAAATCATTATGATCCGCATTGCCTTATTTGTAAATACCTAAGGAGATTTCACTGAGCAGAGAAAGTGATTGAATCAGACGGGCCTAGTGCATCTTTGAATTCAGTCACTCTGCTATTCAAACTGAATGTTCATGCGGTCTTGACTTGTGTCCATCCTTCAGCGTGTGTGGTAATGTAGTTGAAAGAACCACATACTTCATGGGAAAGAAGCTGAGAATCATATATCTGGCTGGTGGGTATTTGGCACATTTTGATGATCTTATGGGGAAAAAGTACTGCATGACAAAATTTGACAACAGAGGTTCACAAATAAAGACAAGTAATGGGTCTCTGGGTTTAGGAAATGCCAGTCACCAGCTTACTCTGACTGTGGAAAAGGGGTTTTCCTCTCTTGGAGCCTTGGTTGCCCTCTCACATTTTTTTTTCAAGAAGATACAGAGTAGATTATGGCCCCACAGTTGTTTGTTTGGGGAAGGCCTGAACCAGTTTCCTAGTCCCACACTATGTGGCTGTGGGAGGGCCAGAATTGGAGTTCTGGCCCCACATTGCTTTGCTGCAGGGAGTACCCCACAGCACCCAGCCTGGCTAAAGGGGAACACCTGTGCAGGGTCCTGGCCCACCTGTGCCCAGCCCACCAGGCATTGGGACTGAGCTGGGGTGGTGCTGCCTGTGTGCCCTTTGTGTCAGAGTCTGGTGACCTGAGTATTACAGAGATCCTACCCGTATTACAGGTGATCTTTATCTCACTGACAGCTTCTGGGACAACCAGCAACCCATGTTTCCATCTCTTGTTGGTTTCAGACACTTCAGGATCTCTGATCTCAGGGACCAGAGCCCATGGGTGTGTGGCCTGGATTAGGTGTGTTTGTTGCTTGTGGTCCCTCTCCTAGGGGCCAGCACCTGCCCACCCATGCCTGGGGCCACTCCCATTCCCCTCAGTAGGGCATTGTGCTCCATAGCAGTGATTCCGAAAATCACCCATCAGTAAAAGGCACTTGCACGATTGCTTAAAATGCCAGTTATTGGCATGGGGCCCAAAAGGAGGCATTGCCCACATCCTGCAGCAGCTTTGTCACCAGTTACCTGATTCCCACCATCTCTGAGCATGGCCCTCGTGGTCTATCTGTCAAGCCAGTGTGTCTTTCCCACCAAGTCACTGATGGAAGTGACTTCACCAACACATTCAGGATCCTCATATATTCTTGCTGCTCCCTGATGTGGCAGCCAGAGAGTCCAAGCAAAGATGAAGGCAGCGGAGGCTGTTGGCGACCTTCTAAACAGACTGTTTGATTCCTATTAAGATGCCTAACGCAGCGTTCACAGAAGGCACACTGGAAAGTGTAAGGTTAGGCCAGGGCTTTCCCTGGGTTCTTGGCTCTAATCTCCTTCCAAGCAGCATGCTTCCCAATACAGACTACCTGTGTCTTACAAAATCTTCCAGAAATTTCAGTTATCATGACCATGAATGTCCTAGGTTCCCAGGGGCCTGGCTCATCATCTTTGACTCCCTACTCACCCGCCTGCTCATCCAACTCATGGACTACCTGGTATACCCAGTGTTGCTCATGTAAGGCCTGTTGCCTTCCTCACCTAAGAAGATTGCTGAGGGCATGTTATTCATCATGTGCTCCACCTTTGTTACTGGAGTTCTGTAAAGGGAAAGACTGGATCTGCTCAAGGACAAACCATCAATGAGGTCATCAGCAACATGGTGCACCACAGAGTAGCCCTGCTTGTATGGTGGCAGGTGCTTCGGTACCTGCTGATCAGGGTCAGCGGGATGCTCACAAGCATAGCAAGTCTCAAGTTGGCCTATTGGCCATCTCAAGTCCATGCAACACAATAACGTGGGCCTCTTCCTCTTCTCTGAAGTTGACCCCTTGGAGGCACAGGGCTGCTGGCCCTGGTGTCCATTGAGGCTACTGGGTAGATGACAGTCACATGAACCATAACAACATCAATGGCTGGCACTTGAGCTATTGCTTCTTCCTGTTGGCCGGCATCCAGGACGCCACCTTCCTACTCTTCCTCCTTGTTTCTGTGTGGTATGACATGCAGCAAGCCAGAGCTATGGCATAGCCACCAGCACCAGGGCCTGACATGACCAGGACTCTGAGTGGCCAACTGGACTGGTGGGTGTGTCAGTGATGGACTCTATGCCGAGGACAGACACATGTGGTTTCAAATTGCCACCCTTGTTCAATGCCTTAAGAGTCACTGTAGGGAAAAAAGCAGCTGCATGAGTGAGGTGAATAGTGTATATATATGTTAAGGTGCTAATCGTAGTAGGAAAATTTACACATCATGAGAGTAGAAACTGAGTTATGAAAAGAATTACAAAGGACAGATGGGGGAGAGGAAAGAAGTATTGGAGGGAGGGAGAAAATATAAGAGGAGGATAATGTCATTGTAATTTTAGAATTGTATCTATTCATGTTAAGTATTAAAAATTGAAATTGAAAGCCTTTAAAAGGGAAACATGGACTAAGTGAATTCAGGAAGCACTAGTGACTATGGCAGATTGTGATCCCAGGCAAGTTGAAAATGTCTATCTGAATTTTAGGAAATGTCATGTCAAATATTTCTAAAAATAGCTCTACAACCCATATTTCAACAGACACTATCCTCAAAACTCTTCTTTTGTGGAATGTTCACTGAAGGCAAAGAGACACAGCTGCTAGAGTAATAAGATCCTGAATTGAGGACTTTGAGGGGGAGAATTCAAAGTCCTTAGGCCTGTGCTTCGGCCTCTTGAAGCACGCCAGGCAGAACCCTCGGGTACACACAACGTGACACTGCGTAGACCACAGATGACTCGGTTACTCACTTCAAGGTTTTGGGTAGACCACCTTCAGTCACTAGAACCAATCAGAAACCAAAAATGGACTCAGTGAGACAGTAACCATTTTGCACGTTGAAAATATACACAATGAACTGAAAGTGTGATTTTTAAAATTATTTTTGCAAATTTCATGCTCTTTATCTGTCTTAATTAACTGAGCATTTTTAGAGAAGTGCATATGGAAAAGATTCCCACTTCTTTAGAATAACTTTTTCAGGACATGCTAATTTAACTATAATTTTTCTCAAATATTTAAAACTACACATAAATCACTGAGTACATTTCTTATTCTGATTAATATTCGTGCACTGAGAGGTCATAAAATTGCAATGTGAAATTGGATAACAATAAATGTAAATTTTGAGTATGTAAATATTGAGCACGCTTTAGGTTTTCATTTCAAATAGCTAAAAACAACACTGCTAATTTTAGAACAAACTATGAAAATCCGTCATCCAAACATCAGGCAAAACTCGAAATAAAATACATCTGCTTATTACATGTCTGTTTTTAAAAATATTTATTTATTTTTTATTGGAAAATCAAATGTACTGAGAGGGGGAGAGACAGAGAGGAAGATCTTCTGTCTGTTGATTCATTTCCCAAGTGGCCACAAGGCCAAAGCTGTGCCGATCTGAAGCCAGGAGCCGGGAGCCTCTTCTAGGTCCCCCATACTGGCGCAGGGTCCGAAAGCTTTGGGTTGTGCTTGACTGCTTTCCCAGATCACAAGCACAGAGCTGGATGGGAAGTGATGCTGCCGTGATTAGAACCAGTGCCCATGTGGGATCCTGGCGCTTTGAATGTGAGAACTTTACTCACTAGGCTACCAAGCCAGATCCTGAATCTCAGATTTAAAAATATATTTAGAACTCAAAGAAAAATGGCATCATCAACTGTTTTTATATTTTTCTTTGAAAATTCTTTTAGTCTTAGGTTTCTAATATGAATAAAAGAGTTTTGGGCTTGAAATTAAAGAATCTGTGTTGGACTTCCTACTCTGTCACTGCTCTTGGCTGTGTGGCATCTGAAAGATTACTTCTCAAATCTTTTGTTTCCTCATATTTATTTCATGGGGATGCTGTATTAAGGAACACCTGGTAAAATATCCTTCAACAGACTAAAACATATGAAAACTTATTCACACTGAAACTGCCATCCAAATTTGCATAACAAAGCATGCCAAGGTTTATGGTTCCAAGAAAGAATTGTATTGCCTTTTCCTGCATTTAAGCAGGAGAAGTTTGGGAAGGGTATAGCTGGATAGTTCTGGCTTGGGACCTCTACAGGTGCTGACTTCATGTGGTCTGCTTTGGGCTTATTCATAGCATAGCAACCAGGACTCGAACCAGTACCCATATGAGATGGAGTGGGGCAGGAAGCAGCTTTACCTGCTATACCAAATGTTGGCTACTCCTCTTTTATTTTCTAAAACATAATATTTGATCTCATGTGAATATTCCCCCATCAGACAATATCCTAGAAGCTTTATGTATATTACTAATGCTGTTAATACAGCTTTATAAACTGGAAGACATTCTCCTTTGTCTAATTAACTTGAAATTCTGAGAGGTAAAATAACTTTTCCAGAACATAGAATTCAAACTGGAATATGTCCCTCATTTGACTACACTGCATGGCATTTCTATGTTTAATAATAAATACTTAATATACACACATACACTCAGATACACCTAATCCTCATTCAAGCCTGTGACATAGCAGTATTATCTTCATTCCACAGATGAAAAAAAAAATGGAACACAGAAATTACTACATAGTTCATCCAAAGCCAAACAGATGAAACCTGACCACCCTAGAACCAATCTGGACTCACCAAAGTACTAAAACATACACATTCTCAAATTGTTTAAAAT
The DNA here is from genome assembly GCF_017591425.1 of Ochotona curzoniae. Classification (NCBI taxonomy): domain Eukaryota; kingdom Metazoa; phylum Chordata; class Mammalia; order Lagomorpha; family Ochotonidae; genus Ochotona; species Ochotona curzoniae. Next base: position 5,733,171 of record NW_024467087.1, read on the forward strand.
TGTTTTTATTTTTTGAGCTTATAAGAGTGTGTTTGTATCAGGAAACTGGCAAGAGATTGTTTTACAACATGCAAAGGGTCCAAAAGAAGTGTGTTACTGTCTGATAGGGTCACAATACTGGTGCCGACTTGGAAGGACTGTCAAAAAGAAAGAAGCCAAGGCCTAGCTGTGTCCAGATTTTTCCAGGTGAGACCAAATAAGATGTTGATAAACGAAAGTTATTATCTATGATTGCATTCACAATAGGGTTTCTGTACGGAAAAAACATAGATCATAACCACACATGGTGAGCTTACTGTGGGAGGAGTACTTTCTATCAGATGGAAGCCAGCTATTTTCCTCTATTATGTATTGTAATTACACAGATATTTATAAACCAGGCTCCAAATCTTTTTGTTTTACCTGTACAGAGCCTATATTACACAGCAGGTAAATTTCTTTGCCCTTAGCATTTACAATGGAGGTAGAGGAAAAAGTCATTTTTTAAACATATTTTCATTAATACAAGAAAAATGAAATTCAGCCACAAAGAATCTAATTCATTCAACCACAAACACACAGAGAAAGTTTTCATTCCACATCCTCAAAGTTACCTTTCTAGGGGCAGCAGTTATGATATGACTTTGGATGCCCACATCCCATGGCAGGGGGTCTGCTTTGAGTTCCAGTTTCTCTACTTCTAATTCAGCTCCAGCTGACTTCAGCGTTCACAAACGGTGCTTGGATTGGAGAGTAGAGAGACAAGGAAGACATGGACCACTAAACCATGATGCTCATAACGGACAACTCAAAAAGCTGCCTTCCTTAACAGTAATCATCACAAGCTTTTGCACAACATCCAATTGTTTCATTTTTACTTCATGGTTGAGAGCATGGTTATAAAAACAATTCTAAGAAACATTATTAGTATTTTACTTCAAAGAAAACATTTTTAGCAAACCATTACTCATCCAAACCAGCAGTCACCTGGCTGAAGCCAGGAACTCCACGGTTGGCAGCACATGCAGTTACACAGTAACAGGTGGTTTACTTATATACAAACTCAATTTTCATTAAATCTTCACTAATATTACTTAAAATCAAAACTATATAGTTAAAAAGAAAGCTTAAAATGAAAGGAATTTATAAAGGCATATAGCATAGATTCTTGTTCAATTTTATAATCAATGATACACTACCATCACCTTCGCCTAACATTGATTCAATTGTTTTTTGTTCTTTAGTTAAAGGGCAGTGAGAAGGATCAGGGCAGCTCGGCCTTTCTATGAATGGAGGGCCTTCATAAGAAACTTCTTTGTATCTTTTCAAATTATTTTCTTTTCCTAAATAAAAGTGCCAAAATAATGCAGAAATTTTAAGTCATTTCCTTCTAGGGACTCAAAATACGTATCTCCCTTTCAGAAGGTTCCCCATATGCTTTCTGCTTTATGTGGGGACCGAAATGACTGTGTTACTTCATGTGTTGCTGCAGTTTGAGGCTGTGTGGTAAATAAACTCATTGTATCTCCATAATTGCTCTCTTTCTAAGAAACTTTCAAGCCATCGCTTAAGGAGAAAATTACACACCTTAGCATAAGTTCCAGGACAAACGTGGGCACAAAGCAAGACATTTGAAAGCAATATAGACTCAATTGTACTATTGTATGCTTGTAGCTGTGTCTCATTGTCTTAAGTTGCTGAAGAACCTTTTATCATAACATGATTGATAAATTAGTTCCAGCTACTATACCAATCACAGATACCATTCCACACATGCAGAAAAACATCACCCCCAAGAGAATTCCAAGGAATATCAGAGAGGTGATTGAGTGTCCATACAATTGGATGAGGCAGCAATGAGGTGATCAGAGACACTCTATCAGGCCTTTCCGCACAGCCAGAAACTCCTCAGAGCCTTGCCAAGAGGGGAGCCATCCTCTTCACACCCTGGTACCAACTGCATGACTTCCCACATCGATGCACACCCTGAGAGACAGCAGTAATGCCTCAAGTCCCTGGGTCCTTAAAAGATCCTTAATTCACACCATTTAACTCAGCTTATTAAGTGTACACAAATATTATTAATCACTCAAAAACCTGTATACATATAGGTGCTAATTAAGTTTCGATGCCCAGGATGCATCTCTGATCAAAGCAGAATAGTCACATTCTTGAAGTTTTCTTAAGTAGAAGACAGATTATAAAACATATCAATAAACAACTATGCAATATATCACACTTAATAAAGGATAGAATAGGGAGATGAGAATAATGGTACTGGAGTTTGTGTATGAAGACTGGATGAGGGGAGAGGTATAAGTTTATTCATGTTAATCAGAGAAGGGTTTTTTAAAGATTCGTTTTATTAAAGATTTATTTTTATTGGAAAGGCAAATTCATAGAGAGAAGGAAAGGAGTGAATAAGATCTACGATCTGCTAGTTCACTCCCCCAATTGTGCACAATGAGCAGAGCTGATCGGAACTGATGCCAGGAGCCTCTTCCGGCTCTTACACATAGGTGCAGAATCCCAAGGTTTTGTGCCATCCTCCGTTGCTTTTCCATGTCATAAGCAGGGAGCTACATGGGATGTGGAGCAGCCGAGACATGAACCGGTGCCCATATGAGATCTCAGTGGTTACAAGGTGAGGATTTAGCCACTAAGTCATCCTGCTAGGTTCAAAATTCATTTGTTGTTGTTGTTGGAAAGGCAGAGTAATCGAAAGAGAGGGAGAGACGCACACAGCCTTTGCATGTGCTGGCTCACCCCTCAGATGGGCTCAACAGCCAGAGCTGAGCTCATCTGAAATCTGGAGCCAAGATTTTCTTCCAGGTTTCCCACTTGAGTTCAGGGACCCATGGACTTAATCCTTTGCTGCTTTTCCAGGCCACAAATAGGGAGCTGGATCAGAGCAGTCAAAATTACAACTGGAACCCATATGGGATTCCACTGCCACGAGAGGAAATTTAGCCTATTATGTCACTGCGCCAGTCCCAAGAAAATTTCTTTAAGGTAAGATTTGAGATAAATGTGGTGTTTATGCAAAATGTTATTGCAAAAATAACCTTGAAAAAGAAAAACTGATTTTTGAATAGCATGCATTATTGATTTGAAAAAGCATAGTATTTTTTTAAATCAATGATGTAGTGACTAGTTTCTTTTGAGTTTTCAAATAGCATTGTCTTATAGCAATGTTTTTTCTCTTTTGATTGTGTACAACAGGCATGACATTTTCTTCTTTCTTTTTAATGGCTCTGACTTGTTTAATGGCTTCTGAGTCCCATGTTTTACATTTTTTTTCTTTTTAACCCACCCGAACAAGGACCTTGAAAGGTAGGCACCATTGTTCTCATTATGCGCTTCAAGGAAACTGTGTTCGGCAATCTGATTTTGTCCTCATAATAACCTGTGACAAATGGATCGAAATTAATTTAAAACAAAAGACGATACTTTCAGACATAAGGTATGCCAAGGTCACTATATGGAGGATGGAGATTTGAATTTAAATCTGCCTGAGTCTAGCATTGTTTGTTTTGTGTCATGGACTGCAGTACCCTAAAGCCAATTTCCTGTCAGTTTCTCACTCTCTACTTTGTGGCCTTGGAAATAACTTTAACAAGAATTGAAATATAGCTATAGATAATTAATCTATAATGGTTAATGAAGGGAAACTTGGAAATTTCTATATTTCAACCCGAATCTTTGAACTGACACCAATTAAAGAAACCAGTACATCTTCAATTTCAAATTCTTTTGGTTCTTCTTGATCTTGGAAAAATGTAGGAGCCTTTCTCCCGCAAGCCATGTGTCTGAAACGCGATGTGAACACATGCATTTGATGGATTTGTAATGTATGGGGGAATTAATAATGGATCGTTCCATCTCCATGATGCAGGGGATCCTAAAAACAGAGTAAAATTGTCGTTATGACCGAAATTATCCCATGTGTGCCATGCTTGATATTTCATTTCTCTTCCTGCTAAAGAAAAGCATAGTAGATTAGGTTTGTTAAGGTAGTAAGATAAACATTATTAAGATTATTACATTAAAATAAATGTAGGAATCACAGCAATAAAGTCTTGAACATGGAGAGATTGGAATCAAGCCTGACTCAAATCAGGACAGATTATAATTGATACCAAAGAGGAGGACAGGGGGTCAATTAATGGAAATTTTTGAAGGGGAACCCCAATTCCTGTTCAAGTAAGGTCAAGGTGATCTATGTTATGGGTGGTCAGATATTAAGGAAAGGTACTGACTCAGGAAACATCTATCTACAAAGAGAAAGGAAAAGCTAAGTTTGGTATAATCAAATAGAACATTTAGAGGAGCCTAATTAAAATGTCGTCAAAGGAGAATACCTTTATCACTCCTCAGCATCCTCCACAAGCAAACAACATGGCATTGCTTGTTTTGTTACTAAAGCTTACTGCAAGCTTCACAATTTTATCTCTTTAATTTTCTTGAACATCATATCTTCTCAGGATTCCTGAATCTCCTCATGGTGTTACTGTAATTCTCTTCCAATTTCAGAGACCCCAAGGGTTTCAATATGATCTATGTAACTTTCACTGCCCTAGCTCCTGTGCAGCTATCAGCATCACTTCAAGATACTTTTCATCCTTCTATTTTTATACACCATTTCTTTCCTATTGGCTAACAGGGGGCACATTCCTAGAAAATAGTCCATGATCTGTAATTAATTCTTTAATGCATGAAATATAAATACATTTTTTTTTTACAATTTATACTTTCATCATATTTGTCTATTTGATGGGCTGTTAGAATTAAAAATGAGGGCCCGGTGCCATGGCCTAGTGGCTAAAGTCCTCGCCTAAAATGCACCAGGATCCCATATGGTCACCGGTTTTATTCCCATCAGCCCCGCTTCCCACCCAGATCCCTGCTTGTGGCCTGGGAAAGCAGTCCAGGATGGCCCAGGGCCTTGGGATCCTGACCCGTGTGGGAGACTTGGAGGAGGTTCCTGGCTCCTGGCTCCAGATTGGAACAGCACCAGCCATTGTGGTCACTGGGGGGGTGGATCTTTGGACAGAAGATATTTCTCTCTGTCTCTCCTCTCTGTATATATCTGACTTTTCAATAAAAATAAATAGATAAAAATCTTTAAAAAATAATAAAAGAATTTAAAATGAGCTGTATTTCTGTTTCACTGACAAGTAAGAGAAATTTGTAAGAAAAAAAAGAAACTTTTGTAGTTAGCACAAAAGCATAAGGCAGGTGCAGATATTAAGTCAAGATGGTGTTGAAACCCCAAATTTTGCTCATCAATTTTTTTCAGCTATTTACTAGATGGTATCCCGCCTTTAGAAAGAACTTCTTAGGGTAGGTTGTATCTGGATGGTTATTTTCATATGGATTAAATTATATTTGTGAGCATGCTGGCAGCCTTTACTAGAAATGAGTCAGTTTATCATTTTTTGTTCCCTATTCAGGACTGTTTAGCCAGTTCACCTAATGTATTGGATGCAGCGTTATCACCACGATTTATCCAGGACATCTTCCTCTGCCAGTCATGACCTGCTGTCTCATTATCTAATCTTCCCAAGTAATCTGAAACTTTTGGCTTCAGTTCCTGGCTTGCTGTATTCTCATAACTCATCAAAGACATAGTTTTCTGTGTTGGCTCTCTGGTCATCACCCTCTGGCTCCATATACGAAACATGTGGAAAAGAGCCTGCTCTACTATGGCAGCATGGCCCTGCTGACCAACATTACTGGGTCTAACAATTCTACCCTGGAAAGAAGAATGGAGAGACAGCTTTACATCTTTACAATATTCACAGTTCTGCCTAATTTAATGCATGCTTGTGATGATAAAAATGATCTCCATGCAGAAATACAATTGGTGATAATTAGAATGAGTATTTAAGGAGCTGACAGAATGTTTGAACAAAATACTTCATACTTTCTCTTAAACTTACTTAGAAATCAACTTATATTTTCCAAAGACAAGAATTGTGACTGAGTTTCCTTCCAATTTTACTTGAAAAATAGCGAATATTTGCAAGAAAGGGCTCCAAGAGTGGCTCTGACTTTAGAGTGCTACTTGATGTTGAGCTGTATGTATGACTCTTCCCTCCTCCTCAGGCTTTACGTATGCTAAGAATTTTAACTACTTTTCCAACGAATCCTATATTGACCTCCAAAGTGTTCATAATTTCAAATCTAGCTGTGAGCACCTATCACCGAAATGCCCTACTTTCCATCTCTGATCACCTGGGGGAGTGAATCCTCAGATCACAAAAACACTAGTGAAATCTGTATGTATGGATCACATCTACAACCTCTGATCTTTGCTGCCATCCATCTCAAACCTTAATATGATTTCTTCAGCAATATAAGAGATGTTATAAAAAGCAACTTGTGACAGAACATTTCATTTATCCATCTCCAGTATTACGGAACATAAACTGGAATTTTCTTTTGAGACATCCATCACTTCCCACAGTCTGTGTGGACATGTCAGCTTAGATATGCTTGCAATTTTGTAGTTACTTGACATGATGTTTAGTTCAAGGATGGGCATATAGTTCAAGCTAAAAGAATGAAATGGGCACATTCTACTTTTGCTTTCACTGCTCATGTCATGCCCTCACCTCAGAGGGGCATGTGTGTTTTCTGCATAAGAGTACATCATCAGGTTATCTTCTTTAACTAGATACCAATGCTCAGCCAGTCACACACCAGACGTAAGGCATCTAGCCCAGGTTTTCTTGACTTATGAGCTGCATAATGCTGTTGTAAAGCCTTAATACACAATATTTTATTTTGAAAATTTCTAAATATAGGCAAAAGATTTGAAACGCTTTTCACAAGGACCAACCATAAACTCACAACTCAGATCCTATGATTAGCAGTTTAATGCACTTAATTTATCCTATATCCATTCCGCTATGCATCAATCCGTACACCTTATTTGAAGTGTATTTCAGAATAAACTACAGACATCATTAAATTTCTCACTATGTATTTAGCATGAAACTGTTAACTCAGTGAAGCCTCTGCAGCTCCTCCTCACTGGATATTTTATCCTTGTGTGAAAATGGAGGGCTGTTTCCAGTGGTCTCCTAGTCCCTCGCTTGCACTGACTTTTGGCTCTTACATTCTGTACTACCCTGCTATTTGCCTTTTAACTGAGTGACACACTTCTGCAAAAGGCACTTTTGTTGGACTCCAAAAGGATCGATGTGGAAAATATGTTTTGTTTGCCTATGGAATATTTACTTATCCCAAAACTGTTCGGTTTAGAATAACTATGCTCACCAGTCCTTTGCAATTGCGAAGGAAACAGCATGTATTTAAGGGACTAAGAAAAGGAAGACATAGTATCAGATGGACATTTTCAAAGTTATAGGAAGATAGGCAATTTGTACTGGAAAAAAATGTAAATGGAAATACATACAGCTGAGCATGAATTCTAATGAAAGACAAGCTCTACCAGACCTGTGGAAAAGGACTGAACAAAAGTTTGATGACCAAATGATAACATGGTGGAGGCTCCGAACCTGATATAATTAGCCCTTGTATTATTTACAACTCGGGAACTTGTGTGAGTTCTTTTATAGACAGATGATCTTATGGGCCTATTAAAATTACTTCAAACAAACCTGTGTGATTGTGTGCATATGTGTATATGAAAGCCAGTTTCACTGGAAAGTGACTATTTTTAGCACTGGAAGTACAAGGGAAACTAGCAGCCATGACCTATTGTGGGAAGCAACTAAACCAAATGGACACTAACAGCTGTGGCTTGCTGAGGACTATCTGTGCTGCTTCCAGGCTGCGTTGAAACACTCCCTACTGCAGATTTCCTTGAAGACTCCTGGAATGGTCCTTTAGCAAGGTTCCAATCTGTCAATGTGGCACTTGGGATGGGATGCGCTCTATGTCTGCTATCAGTTCTAGTTGACGCCATAACAGCCTTCTTCAGCCTGAATCTCTTTCCGTGATCATATTCTTGTGTACAAACACTGTCACAGATTATATTGAAAATATCAGTACAGTGCTTCATAATTTTCATGGATTTCCATAAAAGGCCCCCTTCACACACAACTTTCAGACTTATCTAAATGTGTGAAATAGGAGGGCCATAGAGCTTTCTTATGATGGTCTTTATACTTACCAGATGGTCAGTCTTACTAAATGTAGAACACTATGAAAATTCTTATGGATGTCTGGGATCAAATAATCTGAATTAAAATGTGATGTCTAATTATTTGGTCACAGTTCATCAATTTCAGCTCTAAACTAGGAAGAAGTCGTCATTCGCATGGCATTTGCATTAGAGAAATAATGCTGTGGAAAATCTAAAAATAACCTGGAAAACAGCATCTCAAATGGTATTTTCCCTTTTCCATTTTACCACTCTATTGCTTATGATTACGGTTCATTAAGCACTGTCAAACATTTCAGAACCTCATTCTAGAGATTATTTGAAAATGGCTATACTAATTTGACATTCAAGTACCCATTTATGATAGGATGCTGAAATTTGTTAACCTTGTAGAGACATAGATTGGGAAATCATCCTTTTTATATAATGTACATTGGTCTGAGACAGAATGAGTATTTCACTTTTATCTGAAAAATATTTCTTGAAAGTTTACATATTGAAAATGGTGTGAAACCACCATTATATAGAGTTTCAGAATGGTGTGATATTCTAGAAATTCAGCCAGAAAATGCAATATAGATTATGGAAATGTGCAGCTGTGTGGTCTCTTCATTTGATTGTTTCTTATTAGCAACATGCTTGATTATCCTTATACCCTTTGAGATAGAATTACAAAATAATTATGTGTTCTGCCTCCAAAGCCCTTTACCGAGAATGACAATAAACACTGCACTGTTCAAATCAGTATATGATATATTTATATGATTATTAAATGCTTATAAATTGCCAGTTAACTTTGTATGTGTTTACTACTTAGTAAAACAAGTGTGCTCCATCTATTTAAACAACTTGGGGAGCATTCATTTCCACTGAAGTCATCATTTCATCTTGGCAAAACTCTGCTAACATACCAACCAACCAGCCATGCAGCATATCATCTTTCGTCTGCATTTATTACCGGCTTAGAATGTCCATCTGTCATGTGTAGTAAATGGAACACTATGAAAAAAGCCATTCACTGAGTTTATCTATATATAACTGTTCTCTTTATGGAGGAAAAGCTCCTTGGAATGTTCTTCATAAATTAAAAACAAGGGACAAGTATTGGTAAGAGAGAAAAAAGTGAAAGTCAGTGAATTCTTAAATCAAATGTGGCAGACTCTTCTCATCCTGAGAGAAGATCCAAATATGTTTATTTCGGGGTGTAATGACATCTTTCTAAAATGTCTCTAGCCCTATTTATTTAGATTTTGGTCATGTTACAGAGTACAACAAGAGAAACAAGACTTTCATGTGTATTTGTGTTCAGTCTCCTGTGTCTACTTTATCCTGTCTGTCTATGGAATTAGAGCTGGGATTCAAGGCTACTATGAAGGTATTACAGCATTAGAGTTATTTTTTCCAAGAATTGTATCAGTATTATCAGTGGCAATGCAAATATAAAGCTGCAATTTAAGACTGATCACATACAAGGTAAAAGATTCCAGGGAAAGCATGAAGGCTGCAAGCACATGGACAACATTAAGCAAAGGGTTAGATACAAAGTCATAATTTCTAGTGGAGAAGAAGAAACTTTGGTTTGGAAACATCAGTTGTAAATCTCCCATAATAAGATATGCATTCCATCTTATATGCAATCAGTCAATCTGAAATATCCTTGACAGACTAGCAACACCTCTTTCACATTGCTTATTTGACATGGAAAGATGGTTTGTTAAGCGTTACACCACAAATGACCAAGGGATGTTGTCTGCAACTTGCCTACAAGTTGTCTTCCTATGTTTGATTTCTTTCAAGTTTACCCTCATTCATCTCCTCCTCTGAGGGGTGAGACAAAGGCATAAGTAGGTCATAATAAAGAGGATATTTTATTTAATTTAAAGTCAACTTTGAAACACTGTTCGATTTTAGATACTTTTTTTTTTTACTGACAATGGCTGCACAATTGAAAGTAAATAGTAATGAAATGCAAACCAAGAGTCATCTTCGTTTGATAAAGAATTGAAGGCTCTCTGTGCACATATAATTTAAGGACATTTAAATCTCAATATTGGCAAATATTTACAATTCTGTAATCATCTTGAGCCCTCATCTTCACTGAACTACATGTTATTGTGTATACGGAAATAATAAACTACTTCATGGTAATTTTATTTGCCTTAATGTCTCATCTTCCCCCACTGGAAACATTCATTTCCATTGTCAGATTTAGCTAAAATAAAAGAAAATTGAATTAAGTTTCTGTGTCAACTCATTGCAGCTATCTTTTAATAAATGTCTACAAGCGTAGATAGTATAGGGCTGCTTCTTTAGTGAACACAAATGGATGGAATAACAGAATGGTTTTGTGTTATTGCCTTAGCTGCCCTCATCCCTTTGTCATTCACTTCTATTTTTGAAGTCTACATGCTCATCTTGGCAACAGTTTAATGGTTTAATGGTCGCATAAATCAGATGGATTATCCATTCGATAGAATGCCATCTTCACCATTTGCTTTTTAAAATATATTTATCATCTGAAAAGAAATATCTTTGGTCAGTTTTTCAAATATTCCATTAGTCACTGAGTAAATTTTTTCATAGAGAACACGTAATGATCTTGAATTCGGGGTAGGACTTTAATCAGTTTCTCCTTATTGTTATCTAAACTCAGATGCACACACAGAAACCTGAGAATTAGTAGCATTTGAATACCTTTAGCTTGTCCTCTGTTACCTGAAAGATTCACCAGCTCATGTAGATTCGGTTCCTTAGATACCACTGTAAGCTACACTCAGTCTGTTCAGGTTACCCAGTGCCCTAATGCAGGTCTGGTCTGCTTGCAGATCGACTATCATTACAATCTCCTAAGTGGTCTCTCCAATTCATATGTCATTGAGATCTATCTTTAAACGGTGCCACCAGTCTGATTTAGATATTTCAAGGAACTGTTTATTAACTATAGCAAAAGAAGCAATGTTAATTGTCTCTATGGCTAGACAGGCAAGAGAACTGAATTAATCTGGCTGTGGGTAAATATCTTGATAAACTGCAAGAGTTGACAACCACTCATCTATGGTTAAACGTTGGCAAGTAATGTTCCTAATCTTCACAGAGGGGAAAGCAAAATAGCTCCACAGGCTGTTTGGATTATAGATTTATCATTTACAATAAAATCCAAATCCCTTAATGTGATATCCAAATTTCTTTACAACCACTTTCAGCCCTGTGGACTGAGCCTCATTTTTCATAACTTCTGTCACTTTCAATCTATGAAATAGCTCTCAAACCTTCGTGATTTTTTCCTGTCTCCAGTGCCACTCCCTTAAGTCAGTCTATCATGATTTCTCCCCGGGATTCATGAAGTAGCCTCTTATCTGGTCCATGACTGAAATATCCTCTTGCTCAACATCAGTTTTCAAACTAATCTTTATAGATTAGTAGTGTGATTGAGAACTTTATCTAGCAAGGTGACCTATTGAGAAATTACCTAGAGCTTCGTTATCATCTTCTAGAACTCATCAAAAAGCATGAAAGACATTTTTCCATCTCTCAGAAGAAACAGTGCTACATTTAGTTAGTGCAGCACTTAGCAGTATGCTACTGTTTATATGAATAGGAAGGAGTGCTCCAGTTACTCCTCAGGATTCCAGAAGACTTTAACCCCAAAGAAAACAATGGATGACTAGCGAGCAACCAGTGACTCAGAACAAAGCTGTTCTGTGAATTTCTTTAAGCCTGTTACTGCAAGTTATATTACAATATGATTCTTACAATGCTATGATCTGAATAGGATATGCCATGTAGCTCATAATGGATGCATATATTACCTACATCTTTATTAAAGATTCTTTGTCTCTTTGTTTATTTCCTCCACAAATGTTATAGAAGAAGTTATAATATTATATGATCTTCAGCAATTCCTTCTTCAATTTATGGATAAAATCAAAGACTTTTCTGAAAGGTAAAGAAATTACAAGTTACTAAAGTGCTCTAAAAATTATGGGTCATTCTAAGGCTGAGACAATTTACCAGTTATAACTGAGCTTAAGAGTCTAGTAGCTGGGCCCGGCGCGGTGGCACAGTGGTTAAGGTCCTCACCTTGCATGCCCAGGATCCCATATGGGTGCCGGTTCTGTCCCGGAAGCCCAGCTTCCCTTCCAGCTCCCTGCATGTGGCCCGGGAAAGCAGTCAAGGACGGCCCAAAGCTTTGGGACCCTGCACCAGCACTGGAGACCAGGAAGAGGCTCCTGGCTTCAGATAGGCATAGCATTGGCCGTTGAGCTCACTTGGGGAGTGAATCATCAGATGGAAGATCTTCCTCTCTGTCTCTCCTCTCTGTATATCCGCCTTTCCAATAAAAAAATAATAAAAATAAATTTTTCAAAAAAAAAAGAGGTACCTATATATATAAAAAAAGAGTCGAGTAGCTGAGTCTTACCTCTGGAATCTTACAGAAGAGTGTTTAGGTCTATTATCTGCTAATGTACCTTTTGGCTAAACCACCCTACTTTACACCTTCTATAATCGTATAGTAGAAATAATAATCCATGTCTTAGCAAAATGTTTTGAAGACTGAAATAATAAGAATTATCAGAATCCTTAGAATAATAAATGACATATAGTAATACTCTTTTAATAAAAATAATTGTAATTACTATTCTACAATCTTTTTGTAACACATGGGGTAATGGAGAATAACTATCAGTGTCCTCTAAAAAGTTTATCAAATTTATCAAACAAATTAGAGATCATTGAACTTACTACATTTAATATTGTGTTGCTTTCCAAAGCAATTGCAGAATAAATATAATTAAAATATATCAATTTCTTCCTTGGTTTTAATTTCACTACTTACCTACATAAAAGTTGCTTTTTCAACTTATTATATATATTTTTTAAGATTTATTTATTTTATTGGAAAGGCAGATGTACAGAGAGGAGGAGAGACAGAGAGGAAAATCTTCTGTCCGATGATTCACTCCCCAAGTGAGCACAACGGCCCATACTATGCCGATCCGAAGCCAGGAGCCTCTTCTGGGTCTCCCACGCGGGTGCAGGTTCCCAAAGCTTTGGGCCATCCTCTGCTGCTTTCCCGGGCCACAGGCAGGGAGCTGGAAGGGAAGCGGGGCTGCTGGGATTAGAACCGGCGCCCATATGGGATCCCCGGTGTGTAAGGCGAGGACCTTAACCACTTGCGCCACCGCGCCAGGCCCCCGTGTTGTTATTTTTAAAATCTTAAAAACTCAGCCAGATCAGAATTAATTTAGAGATCTTAGAGTTAGTTTTTAAAATTGACAACAATGTGTCAAGATACAGCCTTTAGATAGATTGCTTGGAGGAAAATGGAGTAGAATCACATTGCAATGAATGGCTTTCCTTTCTTGCTTTTCAATTTACAGAATTCTCGATCTTCAAATGTTTTATAATTAGGGCTTACAAACACACTGTAGTCTGATTTCGAGATGAGAAAAGCAGGTTTACCCTTGTGTTTTACATTCTTCACTCTATCTCTAGTGTAATTCGTACATAACAAGCTCAAGAAATAATTCGTGCTGAGTGAAGATGTGAGCTAGAGCTTTGAAAATGCAGTCGACCAGTAGACCAAGTAGTCTGCAGAAGGGACTGTGAGCGTGCCAAAGTGGATATTTCATTGCTTAGCACCCTATCTAAATCTGTCCATCAGGACATACTTCTGCTTTGAAAGACTACAAAAGGACATATTTTCTCATTCTCTTTTATGCTGTTTCCAAGAATGCAGTGGCGTTTAAGGATAAGAACAGCAAGTGACACATGAGAGAAGCAAGTAGTAACTTTTCTATATTTAATGAAGATAAAATTAATTTTATCTGCTAATGGAAAATGCTGAATCACCTGTTTTGAAGCTTAAACCTTAGTTTCTCCACTGCAAGCTGTCTCATGGGCTGTTGGATGGAATTAGGTGATTGCATAAAGGCATAAACATAGGATTAGATATTTGAATTTATAACATGAAAAGTCTTTAATAAATGTTAGAAAAATCTGACCTTTCATTTTTTGTGAAAGTAGTACAGAAAAAGTATACTTCTAGGTGGAAAAGTCAAAGAAAGATTGTGTTCTGTGATAGAATTTTAAAGCTTTGAACATATTGTGGATGATTTAAACTGAAAACCTGTAGAAAAAATAGAGTAGAACTGAAAATGGAACACAAAATGGAGCATCTTTAAACAAGATAGCATTATGCTTAAAGATTTATTTATTTGTTTGATAGGCATCGTTATGGAGAGAGAGGAAAGTTCAAAGCCAGGTGTCAGGAACTTTTCGATCACCACATGAGTGCAGGGGCCCAAACACTAGCGCCATCCTCTGCTGTAGCCCTAGGCACATATCGGGGCTGGAAGTTGGAATCAGAGCAGCTAGGACTTGAACCAGCACCCAGATGGGATGTTGGTGCTGCAGTAGCCAACCCCCACAAGATAACATTCCTAATTAATGGTACCTAATATCGCTGTTTAAAAAAGTCTTCAATAGCTTCACTTGGCCCAATTGTTTGATGGAATTCATAATTGTAAATTGCATAACTATTGCATTTTAGATGTGTTGATACATACATAGCATCAAAATAAGCACACAAGTACTTATTTATATCATGATATATTTAAATGTCAGAAAGTTAAAATTGTAAATTTTATTATGAGACTATACCATTGTGATAATATGTGGAAAATGGCAGGAAGAGAAAGCAGGGAGGGAAGAGGAGAGATGACTTCCTTTACCTACAAAATGTATTGTGGAAAACAATTAATAATTTCATTATAAATATTTTATTTACAAATTCAGATCCTTCCCATTGGTATCCATGTATGATCATACTGCTATGTTAATCAGTCATTTTTGCAAGCAACTGTAACTCCATAGAGCCTAGTGGAACTCTGACTGCATAAGAACAGTTTGGGACTCAGATACAAGAAATACAAGGTCTTCATTATACCAAAATTTAACACTCCTAGTCAGAAAGCTTCATATTACAATATGTGCAGAGATTCTCTGTGTCTTGCTTTTGGGCTGAAAGCTTTTAGTTTGTTTGATTGTTTTGTTTTGTTTTCCCAAGTGGTGAGTTGTAAAGCTGCCCTAATCATATGGGAACCTGTGAAGTGATTACTGGAATCTCTGCCCTACTGGTAGTATCATCACTTACAGGCATGTTAAATGTCTTCACATTTAAGATAGATGGCTTTACAATCTGCACAGGGGCAAACTATCAACATCCAGTAAGAAATATGTAAAATACAATCTTCTCAGAGAGCACTTGCATATACATATATATATGTATATGCATGTGTGTGGATATACACACACACACATATATATATACATATATTTATATTCTTTCCAATTTTCACTCATGTTGATTGCTAAACGAGTCTGTTTCAGAGTCCAACAACTTCGCAGAATATTGTGGATCATGTCGGGTCATACCCATTAGCACAGACTGAAAATTCTCTAGCTCCTGAGTTGGATCCATGAAGATGAGATAGGGAAAGATTTCCAAATGCAGTATAGTCAAGGCCTACAACCCTCATCAGCAGGAAATAGTTAAAGAAGATGTGATGACGTTACATCTTCCAGGAATCTTTAAGATTAAGGGTAATAAATCTCTAAGGAGGAAGAAAAGGGTACACAGGTAGGTAAATTAGGGTCACAAGGTGAAAGGCACACCTCCTCTCCCCTATATTCACTGTGGCTCAGAAAAATAAGCCACCACCTGTGGCACCAGCATCCCATATGGACACCAGTTTAAGTCCATGTTGCTCCATTTTGGAAACTTCTCTGCTAATGCATTAGAAAAGCAACAGAAAATGGTCTAGGTGTTTGTGTCTCTGCACCCATGTGGTAAAAATAGAAGGAGCTCCAGTCTCCTGGCTCATCTCTCCTTGGCTCTGGCAGCATCTCTCCTTTTCTCTCTCTGTATTCTGCCTTTCAAACGAAGTAATAAATCATATATATATGATATATATAATCATATATATATATAGTACATTTGGAATAAAAGTGCTCATTAACCTTCACTTTGAAAAAAAAATCCAATTGAAAACTCAAATTTATGTGTTACAAAAATAAAGTGTTTGAATACTTTTATCATCCTGGAAGTCTAATGTTAAGAGCACAAAGGATGCCTATAGGAAAAGTATGCTCCTAGGGGAAAAATTGTTTTAGATTTATTCACTGAATTTGGATCCTGAGCTTTGCAATTATTGTACTAGGACAAGGGGAGCTCCATGATTTCAATGCAAGATAGGTTCATGTTTCCTTGGCTAGTGTGTGCTTGGTAAAAATTCAGTTGTATACATATAAAACAGTTTTTTTTCCTTTCCTAGGAGCATAAATATGCATAAAATCAAACATACCAGTATTGCCCATGCCCTATCTGCCTTTGTGAGATTTAGGAGTCATGTATGCCTTTGTAGGAAAATCATTAAACATAAAAGTTGTGAGTTGTGCATACAATTATAAGAATAATTGAGACTAGTAAAAATATTGGCTTCAGAATAGTATAAAATCAAAAGATCAAAGAAAATGAATGTTTACTTGCATGACTGTGTAACATTGATACCTAGTCCACTAAATCATATGCATACATATAAAGAAGTGAATATGGGAACAACTAAAAATATTTGGTTTAAGTTAAGATGGATTTTCGAAAATTAGGCACATCTATGACTTCCTTTGATTATCTATGACTTTAAAGTTATTTTATTGAAGTGGATGACAATAAGACTCCAGGTCATGGTAAGCCGAAGTGTATCCTGGGAAATATTTTTTTTTCTCCCCTAAGGTATGTCATGTCAGATTCAACATGTGACTAAGCATCTTGACATACACAGCATCAGGGTAGTCAAAAGATGAGGTGAACTTGGAAACATGAATCTGTTTTCTTTTCTTTAAGATTTATTTATTTTTTATTGGAAAGTCAGATATACAGAGAAGAAGCAAGACAGAGAGGAAGATCTGTCCAGTGATTCACTGCTCAAGTGGCCACAATGGGCGGAGCTGAGCTGATCAGAAGCCAAGGGCCAGGAACCTCTTCTAGGTCTCCCATGCATGTGCCAAGGCTTTGGGCTGTCCTTGACTGCTTTCCCAGATCACAAGCAGGGAACTGGATCGGAGGTGGAGCAGCCGGGACACGAACCAGCACCCATATGGGAGCCCAGTGCACACAAGGCAAGGAGTTCAGCCACTAGGCTACCAAGTCGGACCGGAAGGTATTTAATTTTCAACTCATGTATATTTGATTCTAGGTTGCCATATTTACCAACTCAAATATTCAAGATATTCTGCTAAATTTAAATTTCAGATAACTGAGCAATTTTAAGTGAAAATATTTTAGCATAAGTACATAGTATATACATGATTTACTATGCATGTATCCTACATATTATTTTAAACATATTCATGCCTAAAAATTTATTGCTAATTGGAATTTCAAATTTATCTAAGTGTTCTGTACTTTATCTGACAATTCTACTTAAGGCAATCTGATTTACTTATGATCATGGACCTTTCGTTTGAAGGGCCTGAAGCAATGACAACTATCAATTTATAACTTCAGTTCTGATGAATTTTTCCAAAGCAAATATTTGAAGATGGTTCAGTTTGAGAAGAAATATATCCTAAATTGTTTATTTGTTATTCTAATCAACCTTGATTTTACCTACATATCACCCACATAATCACATAATCCCAATGAATTCTAATTGCTCAAATATTTAAGGAAGGTCAATGTTCTAATAATGCAAAGATCAATCTGATGCGACATGAGGAGGCAGGCCATTTTCCCAGATTTTGCTGGTCTTTTGGCCAACAGTATTCTGGTTGTCCTTGGAGCATAATGGACATGTTGTTAGACTTAGTTTGTGAAGACTGAGTGCAGTGTAAGCTTCTGAAGGCTAACCTGACTTCTTATCTTTATATAACTAAAGGCGTGCATTGGGTCCAGATTTATTACAACATCGCCTTTGAAATCGCACAAACCTGAATTTGATTCTTGATTTATATTTCAAAATTAGATGACCTTTGTAAGTAATTTATGTTTCTGTATATCCGTTCCTTTAAAATGGAGAATATAGTTGCTCATAAAATCTGTAGAATCTTATTGGGGATAAGTAACATGAATAAATATGTTGCTTATGATCAATGATGATTGTCACTGTAAAGGCTGCAGCCAAATTAAAGCACTCATTATGACTGTACTAGTTGTTTGTTTTTTTTCCTTTATTATTTTATTGGCAAAAGCCAGTGTAAAGGTAAACGTAACGATGCAACACATCAAAGGATTTTCACACTCTTTATGCCTAATTTTAAAGACTCTTTCAATGCATTGTAAAAAAACTTGATTCGATATGATTTTGCTTCTGTCATAGAATGGGGTGATTTGAAAATAAGCATAATGCCATTTCTGCTTTTTTTTTCCTGGCTGGGTACCAGGATTGTGCACTAGATACAGAGGAGATAGTCACTGTTGCAAAACACAGAGTCAAGGATCAGTCATTTGGAATAAGAAGAGTTGGCTCAGAAAACACAGCAACGTGATTCCCATATGCTAGCAGAATGCAGAATGGATGGAGGAAGGGAAGCATGGTTAAAGAATATAACGTTTCAGTTTGCTTGCAAGACTAAATTTTAGCAATTTATTACATTGCATAATGATAATAATAACCTGTTGTATATTTCTCAAAACTGCTAAAATTGTTTTCTAATGTTTTCATATACTTTAAGATGTTACATTGTTAAGGTAATGGATATGTTAATCAGGTTGATCTGATCTTTCTACATTGTATATATTGATGAAAAACACTGGAGGTAATGGATGTGTAATTACTATTTTCAAAGTAAAAATAAATAATAAAAATGAGAGAACAAGCACTGAATACTTTGTGCTGAAAGTTCTTATAGTGATGATTAAATCACAATCCAAGAATCAAAAATAAGTATAAAAATGTAACTTTAGAATATACAGCTTTTTGGTAAGTGTTCAAACTAGTATCAGTGCTCATATTGGTGATCAAAAATTTTGAATTACTACGTGTCAGATCCTGTTTGAAGCAGTTTGCAGATCATGTGTTAAACTCAAAACTATGTGATGTAATTATCTTCCTTTTATGCTTAAGAGTGAACAAGGTTCAGAGAAGTTAGGTGCTTAGAAACGATCAGTTGAGGAAGAAGCAGAGAGTGGCAGAGAGAGGAATTCTGGTCTTTCTACCTCTATCGACCAAGTATTTTCTGTATTGTTCTGACAATGCTATGAACCGATATGCCTGTCAGTGCTCAGCACTGTGATTGCATATTGTGTAATCCTAAATTTGTAGAATCATACCATAAGTTGGAATGTCTACATTACTTAGCCTCTCACCTCATTTACTATGGCCCTCAAATAATGGTGTTTTGCCTTATTTCTGTCTCCTCAATATCTAGAAAGAGACTGAAAGCACAATCCCAGTGTTCAGTAAACATCTGTTGAGTGAAAACAAACTCCTTGAAATTCATAGCAAGCAGACTCATTCTGAAAAAGTATATGGGATTTTTGAATCTTCATCATTGTAAACCCAGAAATGGGAAAAGGCATATTGTTGAATGTTCCTTTCATGCTACTAGACTATCCTACTTCACATCTTTTGTAAGAAGGAAAGAAGGAAACCAATGTTTATTGATGACTAGCCATTTTAGCCGTATATGTGCTTGAAAATAATCCCTATAAGGTAGGTTCTCTGATGGTTGGCCCCTTTCAGTTGAGAAAACTGAGCCCCCTCAATGGAAACAAACTTGGAATTTAAAGTAGCAGATTTGGAAGTTAAACCAAGGACTTCTCAGCTTGAAATCTGTGTCAATAAAAATATTATCTGATTTTACTATGTATTATTTTAAATATGTAACTCAGGTATTGACTTAAGCAAGCATTTGTTTTTAGTTAGAGTCTACTATGTATTACCTTTAAGTATGTAACTCACATATTGACTTAAGCAAGAATTTGTCTGGGACTGTTTTCTGACAACAACCATCCCCTTTAACTCAAGAAAATGGAAGAGGGGTCTGTGTTATCTAATGAAGAGAACTCCATCTAGTGGTTCCCAACTAAACTGCGTTCAGATGTCCCAGGGGTCTTTGTAAGTCCTGAGCTGGAGGTAAGGGTGTCAAACTTGGACTGAGTAGGCAGAGCAAAAACAAGGATGAGTTGATTAATGTAGTTTACTGGGTTTGGGAGGAGAAGAATTTAAGAGAGTGAAACAAAAGATAATCTAGTTCTTAATTTAATTCAATGCTTTGAAAAAAAATCAATTCCCATGCCGGGTGTGATGGCTTGGTGTGATGGCTTAGTTGACTTGCATAACCCAGGATCTCATGTAGGCCTCAGTTCCTGTACCAGCAGTTCCACTTCCCATCCAGCTCCATGTTTGTGGCCTGTAAATCAGTCAAAGATGTCCCAAAGCCTTGGGTTCCTGCATCCACGTGGGGGAACCAGAAGAAGCTCCTGGCTTCTGGCTTCAGATTGACTTAGTATCCTTCATTATGGCCAATTGATGAGTGAACCAGCAGGCAGAAGCTCTTTCTCTCTGTCTCTCCTTTTCTCTGTATATCTGCCTTTCCAGTGAAAATAAATAAAGCTTTTAAAAAATGTAATACCAAGAAATCCAAAATGAAAATCAGAATTTTACACAAAGACAGGATTAGGGTTACCAATTTTTCCTGTTGATTTCAACCTTCATTATGAACGTATCTTTGTACTGGAATGAACAGTGTGAAATGTTCAAAGAAACTTTTTAGACTGTAACCATACTGAGGCCAATCATTGTGGGAGGGGAATAAATATCTAGATTGTATCATGCAACAACACTGACATGTATTGGAAAATTTTCTTTTCCAAATGATGTCCAACATTGCCAAAATCAAGATGAGTAATGACTAAAAGACATTGTGCTAAATCACTCAATTAAAAGTACTAACTTGCTTACATTTGAAAGTATAATATCAAATGACCCTTCCATCTGATTTTTCTGCTGCCATAAACATAGAAAAAAAGTCCCTTCCATTGTGTGAAACTCAATAAAAAATTGGAGCTCAGATAATATTATAAAATAAAAGTGTTTTATTATAAATGCGTCAACAGCAAAATAACTCAACAAAATATTCATTAGCAATTGTATTTATTAATGAAAATTGAAACAGCAGTGTTTTAATAGGCAATTATATGGAGATACTTGGTTATAAACATAGTAAAGTCAGTGCTTTTAAAAGGAGCTGTAAAAACTTTTCTGGTTGAAACTTGTTTCATCTGGAGTTCCAAAATGAGTGAGCATTTATTAAAACAATCTGTGCATGGGCCCAGCCCCATGGCTCAGTGGCTAAATTCTTTCCTGTTTTCTGTATGAGAGCCAATTATTGTCGCAGCTGCTCTACTTCCCATCCAGCTCCCAGCTTGTGGCCCTAGGAAAGCAGCGGAAGATGGCCCAGAGCCTTGGCATGATGCACCCCAATGGGAGACGCAGAAGCTCCTGTCACCTGGCTTTGGCTCGGCTTTACTCTGGTCGTTGTGGGCACTTGGGGAGTGAATCAGGAGATGGAAGATCTCTCTCTTTCTTTCTGTAAATCTGCCTTTCCAATAAGATTACAAATGAATTTAAATTTAATAAGTCTGTGCACACACTAAGAATCATTGGGTTGAAGAGCAGAAAAATTAAGTTACCTGGATTTTTGTTTTTCTCAGCTTCTATTGTGCAGTTTTGAAAGAGCCAGCGTATTTATGCTCTACACATTTTCTAAAAGTCTCACAAAATTGTGCTGTCTATATATCAAATATAGTTTTAAATCAATTTGTAAATAATGCAAACCTATAATTTTCTGCCCTTAAATTTCAAAAGTCAAATGAATTTTTTCAACATCAACATGTTTTTACTCCATCTGAACAGTGAAGAATTTGATTTATTTAGAGACGCAATTAGGCAGTTGAGTATTTGACGCTAATGGTTTACTGTTAATAATTTTTTTCTAATTGTGGATTCCACCAAACCATCTAATCCAGGTAGAACCATTGTAACCTTAACTGAAACCAGGAGATATGCTTACAGAAGATCTACAAGGGAGTGTTGCCATGGTAACAGCAACAGGCAGGCTCAGGCTTCTTGATATAGTCTTTAAAGAAGAAGAGATGAAGGATGGAGGTGAAATTGTGGTGACTTGGTAAAGATTGGATTCCACTCAGATTGAGTTTGATGGAAGTCAAAGTAAAAGAGAGTTCTGGTGCAGGCTGAACCTGGACAAACGGTCTCTATATTGAGTGACTGAGAGTTCATGATATGTGTCATGAACATGACACAAAGATTTAACCAAGTGAATAGAGTACCTAAAATATGAGGGTGTTCTTCCCAACCTGACTGTTTTAGAAGACATCATGTTGTATAAAGGCATAAAAATGAATTTCATTGGATAAGTTACTTTACTTTTCCTTAGCTTTAAAAATAAGTAAAATGAAATACAGTACATTTATACATATGTGCTATGTATTGCTATGCAATATTTATACAAAAGCACCACCTTCCCACCCCAACACACCTAACATGGTTCAAAATCAATGATTATACTCTCATTGACTTTCTCACACAGACCCTGCCTAGTGAGTGTTTCACAGTACTGATGAGAGGAAAAATATAACCCTGTAAGTATTCCTTTAATATCCATCATACCAGTTGCATCACTTTATTTAAAAATTTCCTATAGAAATCATCCAGAAGAGTCTAAGACTGCTTTCCTCATGGAATTGGGTGATCCTCTTCAGACTACTTAGACATCATTATCATTTGTTGTTTACTTTGTTATTAAAATGGATTTCATGTTGAGATTTAACTGCCTGTAGTTTGCAGATCACCAGAAAACTTCCATTTCATTATTTCGTTAGTAAACAAGGCAGCTGTCCTCTGACAGAGGCAAGCTATCTTCTAACAGGTCATGGCAAATGTGAATTAAGAAAAAAAGAAAAAAAACTAAACTAAAAAGGGATTCCAAAATTCACTTGCACCAAAATGAATGTATCTTTTATTTCTAAGATTTATTTACTTTTATTGCAAAGTCAGACATACAGAGAGGAGGAGAGACATAGAGGAAGATCTTCCTTCCAATGATTCATTCCCCAAGTGACCGCAATGACTGATGCTGCGCCGATCAGAAGCCAGGAGCCAAGAACTTCTTCCAGGTCTCCCATGTGGGTGCAGGGTCCGAAGGCTTTGGGCCATCCTCTGCTGCCCTCCTAGGCTACAAGCAGGGAGATAGATAGCAAGCAGGACTGACATAATCAGAAATGGTGCCCTTATGGGCTCCTGGAGCATTCAAGGAGAGAACTTTAGCTGCTAAGCTACCACGCTGGGCCCAGAGCTATCTTTTAATTCTATTTTTTTAAGAACTTTTTACGATACTGTAAAATACATCCTAACATATTAGAGACTGATGGAGCTTAGACACTGGATTTTCATGTAGCGTTTTGCAGAAGAGGGGCAAAAATTTCAGAGATATTTTTAAAGACACCCAGAGAGGATTTTTCTAGCTACAGCCTCATGGGATTTCAGCCTACTTTGAGGGCACAATTCAACTTAGCAGTATAACCCTGACTGATGCTATTATGAGATACTTGTAACATTTTAAACTATTAAATATAATCTTGCAGTTCAGAGTCGTGTCTCTATTTCTCTGTAAATCTGACTTTCCAATAAAAGTGAATAAATTTCTTTAAAATTCTTAAGTAAAGTGCTTTTCAGAGGAGAAATTTGGGCATTAAGATAAATATCAAGGAAAAAAACAATGTATAAATCTCAAGGAATTAAGATTTTATCATTAAATCTCCAATGATATTATAAATCATGGCATATTAAAGCACAGTGAACTGTTTGAAAATGGTGGTTTTGGTGAAATCAAATTATTACAGAGCTCATCTTCATGGTATCTGCTTTTTAACTTGTCAGGAAATATTGTGCATTATGTTCATTAATACAGTGTTTAATATCTGGCATTTGGTAATTAAATTAGTTCTACTATTTCATGCATATTAAATAATGTATCAGAATATTAACAAATTTTCCTAATGCTTCATAAACTTGGCTAAACTTCAAAAGCTGAGCATAATGTAACTAGTACCCGCAAATCATAAATAGGAGCGCAAGACATATTCACCTAAGATTTGTTAAAGAAACAAGAAAGTCCAACCACTACTATCCTCCTCCAGCATATTTCATAGAAGAGAAAAAGCCATTTGTGTCTCTTATTTTGAGAACTGTCCATTGAAATCTTTTGCCCACTTCTCAACTAGATTTTTCGTGCTGCTATTGTTGAGTTATATGTTGATATATTTGGAATAATAATCCTTTGTCAAATAGGTGGTTTTCAAATTTTATTTCTTTTGCTGTGCAAAAGCTTCTAAGTTTGTTTTATTCCCATTTGTTTAGCTTTGTTTTTTTCATCTTGTTTTGGGGGCTTTATTCAAGAAGTCATCTCTCACCACTATCTTGAAGTTTTTTCCTAGCATTTTCTTCCAGCAGCTTCGTAGTCTCAATTCTTAAGTTTAGATCAAGGGCACTCTGAGGCATACACTGACAGGCTTTTGGGATGTGAAATAGTAGGCCAAAAACAATGCACAGAAGGGAAATAACACACAGAATTCTGAAAGACAGAATGCCCACCATGGTTAAGGGAAACTATGAGACATTTTTTCAATTAAATGAATGTTGGTTCACTTAACGGTATGCAAATGTCATATGTTTCCTGGATCAAATACTCACAAATTATAAAGTTTGATCACCCAAGATCCATTGCTGAATCAAGTACAATGAGTTATTTGCCTTCTAGTAAAAAAATAATAATAATAAGAGTTTTGTAGTACATAATAATGTCCACCAACCTCCACAAGGCAATTGAACAGTTTCTATTTCTGCTTTTTATTTTTTCAGATGCTTTTATAAAATTAGAAAACTGAAAACATGATTGATACATACATAAGCCTTCCTAACAGAACCACTTAAAATATTTGAATAAAGCTCAACTTCCATATCATGATCCATAACCTTACAATATAACCACAGCCCACACATTCTCTACTCTCTCTCTCTCTCCCCTAATGATGCTTTCATGTTTGTTCAGTTTGGGAAAAAATTGAGGGTTAGGAACAAGAGGGTGAAATCATTGTTTCCAAACTGTCTATTTCTTCTTGACTATTGGGGAGGGGAGAGATAAATGGGGAAGCTATTCCCAGCCTCCCAAATGTTCCAGTACCCAGGGAAGGGGAACAGCCACCCGATATCAATCCAAGGCTCCAATGTGATGCATGTTCTGAGGGTTCTGACCAAGTGGTTTGGATAGTTCTGAAATGTTGTTGATTTTGCTGATCCAAGGGTGAGGCTACTTCTCTGTCTATAACTTCCAATCCAGTAACACACTCACAGAAGGTATTTCTGTTTTCATTAATGTGTCTTGTATGCACTGGCTCAATAATGAATATTTCAGCATAAATAGATGAAGCAATTCTTCAAACACAGTGGAAATAATTAACTCTGGAGTCACATGTCAGTCATGTAATATGTTAATAGTGTAGTGTAGCCTAAACTTTGCTTGCTTACAAAACATAAAAAAATGTGAACATTATCAGCCACTTCCTATGTAGGTTTTTCATTTTTTTCTTTATAGAATATTTTCTCCTTTGCTACATTTTACCAATTTTGCCACCTTGATTTGCAAATTACTTTCAGGTTTTCATGAATTTGTTTATAAAAACACAGGAGAGTATGAATTATGAGGCCCTTGAATGGAAGCGTGTGAGAGTGTGGATGCATAATTAAATTGAGAATGAATATAATCCCTTGGGTTCAGCCCGTCTGGCTTCTTTCTCTTTTATTCTCATCCTCCTATTCAAATGATGAGGGCCACTTGTTCTTATGAAAACTGAGAAATAAATACAGCACAATAATTTGAAGAGAGCATCTTAATTTAGACTTGTCCGTACACATTAATAGAAATACTTAAAATCGGTCTCTGTTTTAACCTCCATCCACAGTGCACCTGTGGAGGGAAGGGAGTTCTCATGTGGGCCTCAGGAGAAAAGGAAGTATTTTGCACAGGAATATCTGGTAAGAAGAGAAAGCGAATTATAACTAATGATAACAAATAATGTTGTGAAGATGACGAGGACTGTGAGGGTGACGATGATAATGACAGTGATGATGAATATTTCTGACCATTTACTGTTTTTCAGGCACAAGAGTCAATGCTCTGCCAAAATTATGCCAATTGATCATAATAAAACTTTTAAGCTATGGGTGCTTTTTATGCATATCATTTAATATGGAATCTGAATCTCAGAGAGGCTGTGGGTTTATTGGGTTCTCACTCCACCTCACTGTTTTGAGATTTTTGTATGCTGTGAAATCCCATCTTCGTAGCAAATTTTAAGATATATGCTATTATTACTTTCATCTTACAGATAAGAAAACTATAATAAATACAGGCCTATTTGTGTGTTTGTACTCTTCAATTCCTGTATTATTGAACAGCTTATTTTCTCTTTGTTTATTTTTCTTCCCTTTCATATACATATATATGTTTATGTATACATCATTTTATTTATTCATATACATATAGTTGTGTATGTATATATAGTTTTCTTTCCTTTCATATGCATATATGCTGGAGTCCAGCTCCAGCTGAATTTGGAACTCATGAAGGGTGCATGGATGAGGCGCAAAGAGGAACGAAACAGACCACTACAATTCTAGCATCATAATGGACAATGTGGGAAAGCTGTCTGCTTTATTCATACAGAAACAGTCAAACTCTGGCTCAGACTTTTTATGTCATGGTCAAGTGGGTGTTTCCAAGGATAATTCTGCCATTTGTTTCACCTTAAAGCAGGATATTATCCATCCTGACCCTGAGGCCAGGAAGTTATATTAATCAGTAACACATTCCTACTACAATCCTCGTTCTACAACTTAGTCTTGAATCAGTTTTGGGAGGAAATGCATCACAGAAGGAAGGACCTAAAGAAAAGAGGGAAGAATAGATTCCTATACAATGGGGGACTTAACACCCTTGATTAGCATATGGCCAATGGGGGCAGCCAAGACAGCAATAATAAAAGACCCTTTTGCTAAAACAGTATCAGCAACATGAACTTCCAAGCTCACATTGGTAGTAAACACCAACTCCACAGTGACAGACAATGCCTAACTAGATTACAGAATATCCAGTGAGATTGTCTGGTGTCCATGCAAAGGGAGGTGGAGCTGCAATCAGGTGACTGTAGAGACATCCTCCCGGTCCTGCCGTGCAGCTAGAAATTCCTTGCGGCGCTGCCTGCAATAGAACAGTACTCTTCACACCTTCCTGTCTTCCACACCCACCGCATGGACCCCAGCACATAAATATACATATACACATACATGTATATATATATATATATGTATATATACAGCTTATCCCTGCTAAGTTGTCTTTTTGTGTCTATTGCATGAAACATATCTCTTATTCTTGTTGATACTTGCTTTATTCTGTCTCATTCTGCATGCACTGGGACAAAATGATGGCCTTTGGCAACCGTTACATGCCATTCAAGGAAACATTCTTGCTTCCCAAGGATTTACTTTTCCAAGCTGTTTCCTCTGTGAATCTGGTGAGATCCAGAAAGGGACTAGGATAAGATCTGAACATATTTTGCTGTTTGTGGTGAAACCTGAACTCTGTATCATTTATTCTGCACACATTTGTCTTGATACCCTACGCTTTTTCACATGTGCCTGTTTCTGAGCTTCTCTTGAATGTTAAAATCTGAGCTGAATGACCTTCATAAATGAAAAAAGAATTAGGATACAGATTTAAACCAATTAGTATATATGTCTTTTGATATTAAGAAGCTCATTTCTCAAACAAAATTGCTTTTAGATGATGTAGTTGGGGACTTTTTCATCAGTTTCATTTTGACAGATCATCTGTTCACTTATTAAGTGAATAACGTTGAGCACTTGAATGTAAGCTCCTTGTCACCACATGTAAGGTTCAAAGTTTCCTGATCATGAAGTCAGCTAATATAATAAATGAAACACAGAATATATAGAAGTATGTTATTTTCTAGATGTGCATCTCATTACTTAAAAACAATGATTGGAGACAGATGTGTGGTGTAGTGGTTTAAGCCACTGCCTTTGACACCAACATGCCGTATGCATGCTGGTTTGTGTTCTGGCTGTTCCACCTCCAGTCCACCTCCCTGCTAATGACCTGAGTAAATCAACCAAATGCAGCCGAAGAACTTGGTTTCTTGCTACCCATACAGGAGATCTGTAGGAAGCTCTTAGCTCCTGGCTTCAGTCTGGCCAAGCTCTGCCATTGCATCCATTTGGACAGTGATCCAGTGAATTGAACCTCTTTCCCCCTACCTCTGTAATTCTGACTATCAAACAAATAAATAAATCTTTTTTTTAAATGATCAAATGGTTAACAATCACCCCCCCCAAATGTTTCCTGTTTTTCAAAAAACATATATTAGTTCATTCATAACTCTCAAATGCCTACAATAGCCAGCACCGTGCCATACCAAAGCGAGGATCCAGGAACTACATCTTGAACTCCCATGGGGATTGTAAGGACCCGAGTACTTGAGGCATTATCTGTTGCTATCCATGCATTTTAGCAGGAAGCTGGATCAGAAGAAGGGGTAGAATCAAGACTAGAACACAGGCACTGCAATATATGGGATGTGAGCACTCCAAAGAGCAACTTAATTTACTTTTCTACAAAGCCTATACCTTATAATATCTTCCAAATTACACCAGCCATGAGCTATTTCTGGGTAAACACAAATTATATAGTAGGGGAAATAGTGATAATATCTCTGGTGAACTCCACGGCCCTCAGAGTTTCACTTTTGTTACTGAAGAATCATATATCTTCTAGGTTTGTTGACTCAGCCAAACAAAGCTGACTCTTACCAAATAAGAAATAGTAACCATTAGAAATATAACAGGGACTCAAAGTTAGAAAGAAATATTTTGTAGTACTAGAGTTGGAAAATGCCAAGCTGTATGGAGATGAAAAGTCTCCATGGAAAAGCCAAAAACTGTAAAGTACAGCTACTGTCTTCGCCCACTACTGCATAAGTTTCTCTCCCTTGTTCTCTATTTCTGCTACCAGGAAAACACCATGATCTTTGTTCCACTTATTCCATATTGAAAACCAGATGGAAGTACCCTACTGGACCTTTCCTATCACATCCCAAATGCTGCAGATGGAGAATAGAAAAAACACTGCCTGACATTTATTCCCAAATTAGTAGGCAAAACAAGCATAGCATCACACAAAAGCTGCATATATTAGAGTAAATATACTCAAGCAGAAGTGTATTGCATGTTGAATAGATAAAAAGAGGTCAAATTTTTGTTGCATACATATTGGTTGTACTACTAGATCTCATTCAGTTTTATATTAAACTAAAACTCAATTATTCTTCCTCCCCCCACCAAGAGCCACAGTTTAATTGTACTGTGCCGTTCTTCAAGGTTAAAAAAAGCTGCTAACTTGTGATTTAATTATGTTTGTATGAATGTTGTAACAAATAGTATTATGCAGCATCAGAAATGCTACAGTAGTTTGTAAACTTGAAAGAAATCACTGGTACTCAAAGTCCTATGCCAATTTATGAACTTGAATAAATTATTGTGTCTGGGCTTTGATTATCCTCTCTTTAAACTAGGGGTAATGCATTCTATGCAATATTTACCCTGACGATCAAATGATGTAATGATGTTTTGCTAGGTAGACAGCATATATGTCAGTACATTGCAGTACTGTTCTATACAGAGTCCATGTAAATTACTAGATTTGGAAATAGCAATTCACAAATTAATTTGACAGCTTTTATAATTCAATTAAATGTATTTATTGTAATTTTATCACATAACAGATAGACTACTTCCCTTTGGCAATAAAATGTTTACTGTCTTAACTGAATTTTTATCTTAAGTGAATTTAAAGAATATCATCTTAATCTTTAATCATCATTGGTAGAACTTCTGAACAATCCATCTTTAAAACAACCAGTGTACAAAGGAAAGCAGTATTGGTTTCTTTTTTTCAAGATTTGTTTTTATTAATTTTTAAATAATCCATATATTTTATTGGAAAGTCAGATTTTCAGAGAGAAATAGAGACAAAGATATTGCATCCATTGGGTCACTCCCCAAATGACTGCAATGTCCAGAGTTGAGCCAGGTCCAAAGCCAGGAGCCAGGATCATTTTCCAGGTCTTCCACACGCGTGCAAGGTTCTCAAGGCTTTGAGTCATCCTCCACGGTTTCAAAGGCCATAAGCAAAGAGTTGAATGGGAAGTTCAAAAGCCAAGATATGAATCAAGGCCCATAAGGGTTCCCAGTGCTTATACGGGGAATATTTGTCAATTGAGAAGATATCGCACCAGGCCTTTATTTTTAATTTGAATGGCAGATTTACAGAGATAAAAGGGAGAG
The DNA here is from genome assembly GCF_017591425.1 of Ochotona curzoniae. Classification (NCBI taxonomy): domain Eukaryota; kingdom Metazoa; phylum Chordata; class Mammalia; order Lagomorpha; family Ochotonidae; genus Ochotona; species Ochotona curzoniae. The sequence continues at coordinate 5,763,789 of NW_024467087.1, forward strand.
AGAGATACCTGAAAAGAAGCTCTGGGCACCTGTCTTTAGATCAGTGCAGCTACAGCAGTAGAATTCGCTTATGGAGTGAATCAATGGATGGAAGATATTCCTTTCTGTCTCTCAACCTCTCTGTGTAGCTGACTGGAGAGAGAGAAAGATCTTCCATCCACTAGTTCATTCCCCAAATGACCTCAATGGCTGCAGCTGAACAAATGTGAAGCCAGGAACCTGGTGCTTCATCTGGGTCTCCTACATTAGTACAGGGGCTCAAGGGCCTATACCATCCTTTGCTATCCTCCCAAGACACAAGCAGAGAGCTGGATGGCAAGGTGACAAGCAGGAATTAGAACTAGTGCCCACATGGAATACTGGCACCTGTAGGTGGAAGATTATGATTCAGCCACAGTCCCAGCTTCAGTGTTGGTTTTCAATCTGGTTTTTTAAGTGAAATTTACTACAGGTGCACCTGTGGGAATTAAGAAAATCCTGTACTCTGTGAAGATTTTCGTTGCTGTTATTTACATCCGAATTTTTCTTCAGATTTGATCGTTTTAGCTTTTCTTTATAGAAAAACACTTCCTTTAGTTTTCTTGTCTATGCCATCTTATAATTGACTCAGAATCCTGGAAATTATTCCAAGTTGAAAGAATTTAAATGTTCACTGTCTTCCTTGATTGCTAAATTGCATTAATACTTTAGTGACTCAACAGTGCACATTTTTCTGAAGACTGAAATACTCCTGTTTGATATATCCCATCCATCTCCTGCATGAGCTCCTACTCTCCCATCACTCTCAGACAGTTAATTAGAAGCTTAGAAAATACTGGCTTCTGTCAAACAACTTTGATCTCTTTTTGTGCTGTTCTTCTTACATGACTGTTCTCTCTCAATTTTTTTTCGGAACTGTTACTGATTCTTCCTAATTTTGTTCGCTTCAGCTTTGCTATTCCCAGTCCTGTCATTTGTATGCAAATAATGTGTGTAGCATGCATGTTACTACTCTGAGAGTCATGCTCTGATCTCAGTAATACGAGACAAAGAATGAATAGTACCACTAGATCACATTTATGTCACCCAAATGTTTCTGCAATACTGAAATCAGGGTGTATTCTGTTAAAGATAAAAATGACACTTCAATTTTGTTTTAATCCACAGCCACCCACCTATTGAATCTGATGCAATTAGAGATGACTAAAAGCTATGTTGTAAAGTTAAATCTCTGCTGGTAAATATCCAATGTTCAATGCATTTCAGCATGCCATTTTATTTTAGAGATTTGTAAAGTTAATAATGGAGATGATATGTTGCTAAATGTTTAGCTGGGGACTTGCGAGAAGAAGACTGAATCATGCCATTTGCTGATTTCTACAGTGTCAGTATTCCAAAGTAGGTAAATTTCAAGTTACTAATATGACATTTAATACAAAGTTATGTAGAAAAGAAAGTCTGATCATATGCCTCAGTTAGAGCCACCACCTGCACACCAAAGAATACATATTTAAGCCACACTCCATTTTTTAATTAAAAAGATGCAACATGAGATCAGCAAAGATATCTTCAATAGTTACTTGAAATTGCTGCAATAACTAAAAGTTAACCAAAGATCTCATCTTTTCAGGCAAGTGCAATCTATTATATTAACCAATCCATAGTTCAATAATCTTTCCAAGGAATGTTTGTTTTTCAAGTGTAATCCACAGGCTAATTACAATGTTGCTTTTGGAGTCATGGCCAGGATTGTGTTCTTCAGTTTGTTCAATGAATGATTGCTCACATCACGTAAAATGAAACATTTTGGATTTCCAGTCCATTAAAGACAATTTGTTAAGTGAAGGAAGAACACATATACATGCATATACATGCATATGTATTTTCATAATGCATGTAATGAAAAGCCATGGATCACAGGAAGAAAAGGCAGCATAAACCAACAAGTTAAATTAGTTCATCAGAGGACACTTAATTCCTCATCTGTATGTTTTACACTCATATCAGGTGATTATCATTTGCGTTGAGACCACAACCCAGTTTTTGCATCAGAAATCTCTGAGCTCAGTTACAATGATTTTTATTTCAGTCTTTGCTATGAAATACTCGAAAAGCAGCAAGCACAGAGTTGGAATTAAGAAGAATCTAACTGGAAGCATAAAAATGAAGGTCATACATTGAATAATATTGCTAAACATTTAAAAAATGCTTCCTAAAGTTCAACACTGCCTTTATCTTACTCAGTATTCCCTTTGTCTTGTCCTTGCCACGACTGTGTGACTGACCATGTTGCTGAACGCACTGTACTTCCGTCTACAACTGTGATTTTTCCCAGACTTTCAGCTGCTCAATTTGTGACTGATGTCACCCAGGCAGTTTGTTCTGAGAGGTTTCAAACTACTAATACACAATGCTCTAAATAAAGTTTGCCTTCACTTTCTGAAATATGCTCAAGTACCCATTTGCTTCAGATGCATTTGATTCAAATAATAATAGCAATAATAATAATGATACTTTTATTTTGAGTGCTTTCTACTTTTATTTCTTTTATAAATGTCTTCCAATGTTATACTTCCTTTAATCTTCTCCACAGTGCTGCAAATAGTCATTATTATCCCAGTTTCACAGATGGAAAATTGAGACTTATTGAAGTTCATCTGGTAAGTATAGGAGCTAAACTTGAATTCAGTTTTATCTGACTCCAAAGCATATCATTTCAATTCCCTAAGCCACTTAAAACCTCAATTATACTACATAACATACAGCAATGAAATATCATCAAAAAGGAGGAAAGAGTTGTAGGAGACAATTTGATCCCCATGATTCTGTTCACCGGTGCTTTGTCTTGAAAAAACACAGCTGAGTTCAGTGTTTCGGTGCCAAACAACAATTAACAAGGTAAGTCCAAATAAATTTAGGCAGAGAAAATCAAACTCTCTTTAAACTGATGAACACAACAGTGTTTGCGCAGTCAAGGTGAATGTCTTTTCTGTGAGAATATCTGTTTGCTGGGAACATGTTTATAACTGTGACTTGTTTCTCTTGATGGACTGACCTTGATCTGCCGTGACACAGCCTAAGTTCATTTTCACTTGGTAAAGCCTCTCTCTGGGAAAATCCTTGATGTGCTCGGGACCAATAGTGCTAAAAGGCTTCATAAGTTGATTTCTCCATTTAATAGAAGTATAATCATGGTAAATACATTGATGTGACTGCACCTACAGTTTTCCTGGCTCCTTCATCTTGGTAAGATTTGCAAGTCATTCTGGTTGTTTGCTGTCTACTGATCTCAGGACATAACAGAAACAAGAGGAAAATGGTAAGAATTAAAATTGGCTTTTAAAAATTCTCTAGAAAGCTACACAGAAAATGTAGTATCTGTTGTCTAGGAGCCATGGCACGATATGCAAAGGAGTGTTTTCATGGTATATACCATTTCAATTTGTAATTGTCTAACTAGTGTCCTATTCACATTGCCAATGAATAACATATAATTAAACTCCAGCATATATAAATCTTCCTGGCTGTGAGACAAGATTATTTGAATTTAAAAAATTAAACTCATGCTGGCTACTGACCTGTCTTCTGTTTTGTGATCAAATATTTTTGTGTATGAATCAGTTGCCAACAACTGAGACATAAAAACAGAATATCATGTGCCATTTGATTTGAAAGGCAGAGTTACACACACACACGCGCACACAAGGAGAGAGAGATTCTGAGAGATGTTCCATCCACTGTTTAACAATCAGCAATACGCAATACTGAGTCAGGTCGGACCAAGGGAGCAGAAACTTCATCTGGGTCCCCCACTTGTGTAGCAAGGCCCAAACACTTGATCCATCCTCTGCTGCATTCTCAGGCACATTACCAAGGAACTGAAATGGAAGTGGAGCAGTGCACTCGCAGACATGAACAGGTACCCTTGGGGGATGCCTCTGTTGCAGGTAATGGGACCCACTAGACCACAGTGCTGGCCCCCGGTTTGCTCAGTATGACTGGCCATGATACTGTCCCATCCAAATCCTTATGTTTCGGTACATTTTAGTTTTTCCAGTAAGACAACCAAATAAAAGGCTCTAAGAATGTTAACCAGAAACATTAAAATACATATAATGTTGCCTAGACCCTCATGCTTAAATTGTCCTTCATCTGATCATCAAAGGAGATCTCTTTTGGAATTGAACCAGACTCAGGCACCATAACAGTCACTTTATACACATCTGTTAATCTTTATAACTACACTAAGACTTAAAATATAATGTACTTTTTGCAGGTGATGTAACCTGAGGTCAGAAGGTTTCAGTTCAGCCCGTCCAGAAGGCAGCTGGTAATTGGGACAGTTGGACCCTGGAGTTCTTTCTGAGTTCTGATATAATATTAGGATCACTACTACAATGATTACTACATATTAACTGCTTTCTGTTGTTGCATGCTGCGTCTTAATTTCCATATAATCCATTGAAGTCCAAATTGCTTTTCTCGTTCTGCAGATTATTCAAAAGGGGGGCTGAGGGAAATCCTAACCAGCAAAACTGCTGCAGATCCAGTATAGGACCTTTGGTTATATGACCCTAGATTTTGTGTCTCCAAACACTGAGTTTTTTTCTCCTTTGACACCCTGTCCTAAGTACAGTCACAAAATGAATTTCGTACAGAAACATACCCATACACACATATGTGCACATACAGAGAGGAAACATAATGATCATTAGAAAGAAAGGGAAGTTTATAATCTGATAATGAATGAAAATAAATTTTTCAACATTCTTGCTGAATAAATTAAATCTGGGAAAATCAGTTATATCTCCATGGCAATGTGTTCCTTCATTTAAAACTCATCATATTTTTCCTAAGAAAGGAAAAAAAAAGTAATAACGTTAATTTCATTAGGTATAATTTAGATACCCATGTCTTGCTCCAGAAAAATCAAATCAAATATTTCCGTAGCAAGTTGTGTAGTTAATACAGTTTTAAGATGATCCTTGTTATAATAATATACAAAGAAAATTAAAACTAGTAGATGTATCCAGTATTTTCCACTGAGTGTTAAGTGGTTAAGACAGAAACAAACTTTCATAATAGCAAAAGGGGTTGCCAGTAAAATGTCTTTCTTGAGAGGAATGACTCTTGATTAGATAAAATGTAATGCAGGGAAAAATGCCAGTGACTGAAATTGTGCCCTATACATTTATATCCTATAAGAATTATTGGTTTTGTTTTCAAATATAAAAGATTATGCTTATGTAGGCAACAATTTTTCTTTTCCTTCTTTTCTTCCTCCGTCACTGTCCCTTCCTATCAATTCTTTTTCTTTCTTTCTTTCTTTCTTTCTTTCTTTCTTTCTTTCTTTCTTTCTTTCTTTCTTTCTTTCTTTCTTTCTTTCTTTCTTTCTTTTTCTTTCTTTCTTTCATTATTTCTTCCTTCCTTCCTTCCTTCCTTCCTTCCTTCCTTCTTTCTTTCTTTCTTTCTTTCTTTCTTTCTTTCTTTCTTTCTTTCTTTCTTTCTTTCTTTCTTTCTTTCTTTCTTCTTTCCTTCCTTCCTTCTTTCTGTTTTCCCTTCTTTTTTTCTCTTCTTTTCTTCTTTCTTTTTCTTATTATTTACTAGATTATAGGAATTATATAGAATGGTAAAATAAAGAAAAGCAGCAAAGACCCCAATTTCAGAAATAGAAAAGTAATATATATATACAGTAATATGTCATCAAATTACTCATCCTATAGAGGTACACAGTCAACGACTAATAATTAAGGACAAAGACTCGGTGATGTCCCTCCCCCCCAAAAAACTTGATATCTATTACACTTGATAAAATTCACCCTCTTACCTATCTTCTTAAATGTCATTTTAATTACAGTATCAATAGATGTGACTGATCGTGTTTCAAAACCCAATCTACAAAAGAACTAGCAAATCAGAAGTGGGAGAAGTTTCTAGGGAATACAAATCCCATTTAAGAATAGAAAGTAAGAAAACTATTACTGCTAAAAAAGTCAAAACAAAAACAAAAACAGAACAAAACAAAAAGTCGAAAACACCTAAACCTATATAATGCAAATAGTCCTACATCTGTATGAATAATTTCTGGGAGACCATATTATGTTGTAACAACTGGTATCAACAGCTAAAACCCCAGGCAGTGGAAATGCTTAGTGTCCATTTTTATTTCTCATTTAATGAAGGAAGGAAGAATAAATGTACTTCAGAAATATTTACATCATTTTTCCAGCTGAATAAATTAAAATTTTAAAATCAAATTGAAATTAAAACATAATTTTTGTTTATTGTGATCAAGCTTGAGCCATCCAGAAACCACAGGATTTAAAAAAAAATAGATCTATAAACTGTGGAATGCCAGCCTTCAGACTAGAACTCATACTAAGCTCATGTCTTCTGATATTAGAAGACTGTCTCTTACCATTGTTAAAGAAGCAATGGATTTCAAAGAAGTTGCATCAGGTGATATGTGTGGAATTTTAGTTACTTAGCAAGAGATAGCACTTAGTGTAGTCATTACACACTAATGTCACTTATACAAAAAGGTTTTTGACAGATACTGGTAAGAGGCTTCAATTTGGCAAAATAAGAGGACAATCAAAGAACACTCACATTTAGGTCCTCAAGATTATGAATGGCTGTTGCGCCTTTATTAAAAAGCATTTAGCTTTTATCCAGGCTAATAATCTATGATGCTTGATTGATGTGTTTAAGCCATTTACATTCAGGGTTAATACAAATAGGTGGTAATTTGGTTCTGTTGTTTTAGGAATGGGTTGTTCATTGATTTAGCCTTCTGTTGTTATTTCACTGGGATGTTCTACTCATTTGCCTTTGGTTTTGCTGGGTGCTATTCCTTTTCTCTGTCAAGAGAACAGCTTTAAGTATCCTTCGTAGGGCAGGATTGGATGAAGCATATTCTTTTAACTTTTCTTTACTGTGGAAGAATTTTATTTCATTTTCAAAGACAAAGGAAAATTTTGCTGGGTACGTTATCCTGGGCTGGCAGTTTTTACTGTTAGAATCTGGAATATGTGCTCCATTCTCTTCTTGCCTGTAGAGTTTCCTGTGAGAGGTCTCCTGTGAGTTTAATTGGCATTCCTTTATGTCAGTTGATTTTTTTCACGTGCACATTCAAGGATCTTTTCCTTATGTTTGATTGAAGATAGTCTGATTATCATGTGTTGTAGTAAAGATTGCTTTTGCTCAATCCTGTTGGGAGTTCTGTGCCCCTCCTGGATGTTGTTTACAAATTCTGGATTGAAAAAACAGAACCCATCTGTTTGTTGCCTACAGGAGACATAACTCATCCACAAAGATCAGTGAAAACAATATCTCATGGATTTTGATTTTGTTTTGTTAGTTTCTTCTTCTTCAAAGCAGTTTCTTCTGATTAAATTCTTCACTGACTATAGATCATACAGTAGCATCATTTTCTTCAAGAAGGTTCTTGATTTCTATTCCTTCAGCGACACGTTAGTCATTCAGTAGCATGTTATTTAACTTCATGGCGCTGTTAATTTCTTGCTTTTCTTTCTGCTATTGATTATATTTTGTGGCTTTTAAGTGAATGTATAGTATCGGTCCAATGGAGACTACCATATTCAGTAGCATGTTATTTAACTTCATGCCATTGTAAATCTCTATTTTTCTTCCTGTTGTTGATTTTGTATTATGGCTTTTCAAATAAGGGAATATATAGTGACTGTGTAATGCAGACTATCGTACCCAGATGTGAGGATACAATGCAGTATGCATCTCTACTTCCAGACAAACCTGACTCCCAATGAAACTGTTTACTATATCTTGACAATAGGATGCTGGACTCTCTGTCATTGTCCATGCCCGCAATGATGGACATACGATTGTGTATGAAGAAGTGTACTGGAGTAATGGTATAGGGGAACTCAGTGAGGAGGGGAGGAATTGGGGAGGGGATAAGGGAAATCCCATGATCTATGGAACAGTATCATAAAAAGATACTAGTAAAAAGAAGTAAAATAAAAAAAAAAAATTTAGCTTCCCAAATCTTTCAGACTTCAGGTGGGGCATCCGCTCTTCACCCTGTGCTCTTGAATACATTCTGCACCTCTAAAGATGAATTCTCCAAGAGACTATTATTCTGTAGGATTCACTGGCCGACTTTGGACCCACCTGCGGCCTTGTTGCCTTCCTAGGCAAGCTTCATGCTGGCCTTAGCTACCCTCCGTTATCTTGGGCTTTGCTCTGCTTTATCAACTTGAGGGGCTGCTGTTCTTTTTATCTGCTTAAAAGCGGGGGAAGGACAAAGTCTCTGCAAGAAGCAGTGTGGCTCTGACTGTGAGGCAAGTTAGAAATTGCTAATAGTCTTTACAAGAAGCAGACAGATTGGTTTCAATTACAACAATAATAAAGGTGCATGTGTTACTTTGAGCTGTAATGTGCAGCCGTTAAGCGAAATGCTGTTTTCTGAGGGAATAATATCAGGAACTGGTAGCGCTGTGGATGACGATTCATTGAGGGACCAAAGGAAAGGGAAGTATGGCATCAGCTTTTACTTAAGCCATGGGAGTAGAATAAAGAGGTGACCTTTTCCCATTTTCACATCAAAGAATGAATACCAACGTATTGTATTGTTCTGACAGTCCCCTGGGGTTCTAGAATAGTTACTGAATTTTATTCACCAAGTAATTGCAAGTTAGCCCTGCAATTGCTGTTTCTGTGCTAAAACAGCCAACCCTAAGCAAATTTCTGACACCTTTCAGCCTGAAGGAGAACCCACATATTCTTGCAGGTGCCTTTAACTGGACAACTCTGGAGGAAACCCAGAAACAGAGCGTTTTTTGTTTCTGTTTTTCTTTTAGAGATTATCACACATTACAATATCAGTGAGCTCTAAATAGAGCCTAATTATGAAACTGTGATACTAGCCTTAGAATTAGCTAAGAATTAATTGATAACCCCTGAAAGATAGGCAATTTAAGGCAAATTAAGTACAGTTAATATTGCAACTTAGTTCTAAACTCAAGTCCTGTTATAAAAGCAAGAGGACGAACTGTCTCTTTGGGCTATTTAAACACAGAAATCATTTCATTAAATGTTTCAGGTAAAGTTCATTTAACTGAGAAAAATCTGAGAAATTGAACAGGAGAGTAGGTATTTACACTGTTTAAGAGATCCAATTGCATCTGGTATCCTTGGTCACAGTCAAAACAGTCCTTTGCATAAAATCATCCACCTAAAGAACTATATATTCACCAAGAGACTTATATAAGGCAAGACTTTGTCTTCGTTTTCAGGTTATATGTGAACCTGACAATAGCAGTCTCCTGCTTCTTCAAAGCACAGTTAGAGTGCTAGTTTTTTGAGATGTAGCCCCAAGTACTTCACTCAATCCCATTGGTACAATGGGCAGGAGAGGGGACTTTCAGAACTAATGAGTATACTGCAGAGAATGTAATTATTTGCACTGGACCCATATTTATGATAAGGATCATAATATTACAAATAATATACACATAATATTACACATAATATAAGTTGTAGATTAATTTGTTAGTAATGAATCATCTTCTGAAAAGTGATCAAATCACGTGTGCAATGTGCATTACTAGGAATGCAAAAAAAAAAAATCTTGAAATAAAGACTGAAAACCTCTAGCAGGTTTTCTTTTCAGAGACTAACCTTCTGTTACTCAAATAAAAAGACTGGGTTTTTAAACCTTGAGTTAGCAACTCTGTGGTTGACCCCAACTATTCTGCAGTCAATTTCTGGAGTTAGTGAATTCATTTGTCATGTGTAACCACCAAACTCTCACACTATTTACAAAAGGTTAAGGTATAAATTCAGGTTAAAAAGACATGTGGCATCTTATAGTAACTGGCATTTTCCCCCCATCTGTTTTAGATTTACAAGTTATGAACAAAAGCCTTTATTTAAAAGCATTTGTGTCTATTCTTGGACCACATGCTTGTGTGCTTTTTGTGAATATATAATATAAGAGCATAATATAATATATAAATATTATACTTATATATTATATAATATAATAAATATAACATTTATTATATATTATGTTTATATAATATAAGTTATATGTAAAAATATATTTATATAATATATTATAAATACATATTTATATAATATAATATATTTACATGATATTATATATGTATATATTTGAAAGGAAACGATAGAGAAACAGAGTAAAAATGAAGAAAGAGAGAGATCTAGCCACTGGTTTCCTCTCCAAATGGCTGTAACAACAAATGTTGTGCCAGTGCAAAGCCAGGACTCAGAGGCTTCAGCGTTTTCCACGTGTTTGCAGGGCCCAAGGGTTTGGGCCATTTGCATTATCAGAGAGCTGGATTGGAAGTTGAGATGGTAGGATATCAACTGTGGCCAATATGCAACGGTGACAGCACTGGTGACAGTTTAACCTGCCTTAGTACAACTCCACCCCCACCTTATGTGCTAGTTCATTACAACAACAGTTCAAATATATTCCCACACTGATTTTAATTGATAATACTTTCAATTTCATAAAATAAGACAGGCTTTCCACAATTTTATTTAACTTTTTTTTTTTCATGTTATGAGGCCCTGCTCTAAAAAATGAGAAAAGTAGTGAAGTTGGGAGACTTCCCATTTCCTTCTCCTACATTTTGGAAAGGTTATGTTGTACCAAGAATTGTTTCATTGGAATATCCTGGCACATCTTCTTCTTTGTCGCTTCTCTATACTATATTCATGAACACTCCAACCTTGCTGATTTTCTAGGACTTGAACCTTTCTTTCTCATCTCCCAATCTTGAATTTATGCTTTCTTTTACCTTGCCATATGCAATCACTCCCTGTTTAGGCAGATAATGGATGATGTCAAGTCTTGGGTGCCTGGATACTTCACTTAGGTCATGTTCTTTCTTCTAAAACCCAGAAACAAAGGATCAGCTTGCTTGGTTTACTTTGTTAATACTCTTCTGCATTCTAGTTACATAAAATTAGAGGGTATAGAGAATATGTAAAAAGATAATGGGGAATAGTGGAGGGGTGTGAAGTTGAAAATGCAGTTAACATTTAAAATCATTTTTATGCTTTATTTGTTTTGGGGGGATACATTGCAAAATAGAGAATTTATTTGAAAGGAAAGGGTATTTCTGAGAAGTTTCTGGGAGTAACTGAGGTAACTACCCGGATGTACTATGATATTTTTGTAGAGATAAACAATGCTCACCAATGACACCATTTTGAGAAACATTGACTTTCTTATTTTATGATCCAGCTGTCAAGAAAGTTCAGTTTTGATATATTTCTGAGTGCTTCACAGCACATTTCCCATCACAATTTGAGCACAAGAAGCAAGAATGCATTTTCCTGAGCACACAGAAATAAGAAAACCTGACATGTATTATCCCAGTTCAGGAATGAATGCCAAAATTCATTAACATTCAAATTAGAAATTAACTTACATAAGACAGCACCTCAATAAACAAGGAAGAACCCTAAAGAGTGTGCAATGCCCAGGTAGCCGGGTTTTGTTGTTATGGGATTTGTTAACACAGTAAGGAGAGAGTAGTTTGAAAATGTTTTCAGACATTTTCAAGGTTATTTGCAATCCTTGGAATCAGCTCATATAATTATAGTGATACCCTGGGCAAACATTATAATAAACATAAGTTTCTTTGGCAAACTTCAACAGAAAGGAATTTGACCAAACTGAAGCCTATTTTAAGATTTAGTCCATTGAATGTTGTTTACTAACTTTTTTTTTTTTTAGAATTAGGAAAGCATCATTTTTTTTAAAAAGATTTATTTATTTATTGTAAAGTCAGATATACAGAGAGGAAGATCTTCCGTCCGATGATTCACTCCCCAAGAGAGCAAAACAGCCAATGCTATGCCGATCCGAAGTCAGGATCCAGGAACCTCTTCCGGGTATCCCACATGGGTGCAGGGTCCCAAGGTTTTGGGCCATCCTCCACTGCTTTCCCAGGCCACAAGCAGGGAGCTCCCTGGGAAGTGGAGCTGCCGGGATTAGAACCGGTGCCCATATGGGATCAAGGTGAGGACTTTAGCCACTAGGCCACTCTGCGGGGCCCGGAAAGCATCATTTTTCAAAATGTTTATCAGGCTCTAGTTTCATGAGTTCTTCAGACATTATTATGATTGCTTAAGTTTGAAAAATACTAACCCTGAAAATTTTACTCTATTCATATATTTACCTCTATGCAATTGTTGTTTAAGTGTGCATGCATGCACGAGTGCTCACAGTAATACTGATTAGTATGATGATTGTTTTTATGTTGCTATTATTATTATTATATTATTGAGTATATCAGGATTATTGAAAAGAACAGAAATAAAAAAATCTACTAATAAGAGGCTTCCAAGCAAGTCTCATTGGAATCTTTATAAAAGCATATTAGCAGACTGAGTTCATAGTAGTAATAATACATCATGCTTCATGAGTACTTATCTCTGAACTGTGCTGAGAGCTATATATATGTGTGTACCATCTTATTCCATCATCACCACACTGATTTGATTTAGGACGTCTTAGTATTACCTTGCTACAAAAGGGAAAGAAGGAAGTTATATGATGTTGGTTGTTGACATTATTCACCTCATATTTGTTTAAAAGTAGGTGAGGATCTGTGTGAAATAGTTAAAACACATCAATAGCAATATCACTAATAATTGTAAGAATAGTTAACACTTATAAAGTGATTACTATGTATCAGCACTGGCACTGAACTAAAGATTTACTTTAGTTACCTTACTTAATCTTCGTATCAGAACTAAATGGCAAATATTGCTTCAGTCCTTGTTTTGTAAATAAAAAAACTGAGGCTGAGACGTTAGTAGAGTAATTTCTTATGTCACATAGCTAATATCCTGAGATATGTAGCCTGTATCCAATGTGCATTTAGAAATTTTAAAATCTCCTTCCTGCTTCTTTCACTCCTTCCCATTTCTCTGGTGCTCCCTCCAACCTTCCTTTCTGCCTTCCTGCCATTTTTCTTGCTTTTCCCTATAAATATATTTGGCTGTTACCATCCTCAAAATGCACTTCATTTGGTCCTGTTAACTTTCTGAGTTTTTTCTTTGTTTTCCACACTTCCTAATGCTTTATTCTAAGTGGTTCTATTTACATCTCTTATCCTGTGCTACTGGAAATTTCTAACATGCTTTTCCTTCAAGGTCATGAAAAGCTTCTTAATTAAGCATCCAACAAAGTTTCTTAGTTCTCATCAACCTGGAGACTTTGCTCAGGGTGATCAACAAAGACTACTGTGCAGAGAATAATAGGCTAGTAACTTGGTTGTTTAAATGCATTACTAACCTGTTCTGTTTGTTATATTTAGTTTTGTTTTTTCTTTTGTTCTCTCTCTCTCTCTCTCTCTCTCTCTCTCTCTCTCTCTTTCTCTCTCTCTCTCTCTCTCTCTCTTTGGTCTTTTGTTTAGTTTTTACCAAGAAGCCAAGGCTCTGCAATAGTGAGCAATGCTACTTAAGCAAGGGTTTGGGTACACAGAGCTTCAAGGACTTTGCATTCAGAGGTTCTTGAGGGAATGAGGTATGTGCATTTTCACCTTGTCCCACATAATTCTATCATGTACCAGATATTGGGATTAGCTGTTAGAGAATCAGCATCTGTTTGCCTTTCATCCTGAAATATGCTCTATAAAAAATTATTTGACCTTTGTTTGCCATTTGAAAAAGATGCTTCCTTACCTTTATCTTTTCATGTTTGCAGTTGTTTTCCTTTTAAAGTCTAATGATATATTTTTAACCTCCCCCCATGGTTTTAAATCTGCTAGAATTATGGGCTTGAAAAAGACAGCCAAAGAATTATATGCATTAACCTCATGAAGTATGAACTTTAAAATATCAAGTAGAGAGACTATAAATATAGCTGTCTTTAGGAGTTTATTAGATCATGTTATCATAGATTTTTTTAATGACAATTTATGATTTTTTAGAGTTACTATGTAAACTGCAGTGTATTATAATTTATTGTAGATGGCTTAATTGGTGGGAAAAAATGAGATTCTTTGTGTCTCTGCACTTTATTGATTTTTGTCTTGCTTCTACATGTTAAATTGTTTTTAATTCTGTAGAATTAATTTTCACTATTTTAACTAATTAATTTTCAACCTAACCCAAAATAGCTATTGAAACACACATACTATGCACTGCACAAAATAGAAAATACATACAGTTGGACCAAATAATACTTTTGCTAGTACAATAAACATGTTTTCACTGAATTAATTTATGTCAAAATTAATTTTTAGCAAACTCCAAAAGATATATATCAGGGCATTTGTTGTCATTCCTTTAAAATTTGTGAAATTATAAAAAAAATCTTAATGTCAACACTACCATTTTTCCAGCCTTATTTTGCCTTGTTTCCTCTCAATAATTGATTCTAAGAAATAGTGTTCTACATTGAACTACTCAACTTACTTTTTCTAGGAAGAAAAGGTTATTGTCTTTTTACTTCTACATGAGAAGATTTTTATAATTTTTAACATCTTGAAAGCCATATCAGTGTGGAGGTATATAAAAATCAGTCTCAATTCAGGAGAATTACAGCATAAAAGAAATTACTATGAAACAGATAACAAATATTTATCGTAATTCTTTTGTGATTTTTAAGAAAGGACTGACTGATTTGCAATTATTTGGCAAACTCTTGCTTCAGAATGTCTGCTGTTGCAGAAATAGTCTTTGTTCCTGCCTTGTTGGCTAGTTTAGCTTGTGAGGGCACACAATGAAGAACATGTTTGAGAAATGTGTCTACAAAACCTGCCTGACTATTCAGTATTCCGATGCTCAGCAAGCCAGTCATTTCCAGGGTTCCCAGCATATTCTGGGTGACCTAAGGCTCTCTCAACTTTATAAAGCGAAAAGATCCAAATTGTGAGATTCCTTGGTTCTAGACAAATGGGAATACTTTGTTACCCTATGTTTTTCTTTTCAGAAAAATACAAATTCAATTCCACTGTTTCATGAACTTTTTTTCCCCATTTGTTCTTGATTTCAATAATTTTTAGTGACACGTTAGGGAGACAAATGTAACTAAGATATCATTTCTATCCTTAAATGACAATATGGTGGATAAGATGGATATTAAACAAATATGGTAACATTCCAGAAAGTGTGAAGATCAAAGTTATAGAAGAATGTTTAAACTGGTAAGAGACAGGGATTTCAGGATTGTACCAAGGGCTTCTTTTTGCATGCAAGTTGGTAACAGAATTAGTCTTGAGAGGTGAGCAGAAACCTGTAAATCACATCAAAGATTTGCATTCTATTACAACAGACATGAGCCATCAGAGAGTCAGATGTTTCTTTTCAGAGAGTGTTTCACCATTAAAATAATTGGTCCTTGTCATTCTACCACTAAAAAGAAACCAGCTTGGATAGTAAAGGATAACATATCTTTGTTACTAGCTGCATCTGACATAACCATGCACATGTTTTTTTTTTTTTCAGACCAAGTCAGCAGTAACACACTAAGATCATTCAGAATCAGTGAACATACCTCATTCACCTCATTCACATCAGCTGACATGAGGAAAAGCTGCTTTGTTGCCTTCTATCTTTGACAGCATCTTCAAACTTGGTTATACTCATCAACTCACTACTTTAAAAATATTTATTTTTATTTGAAAGACAGGTTTATAAGAGAAGGTGAGAGACAAAGAGAGGAAAAAAAAATCTTCCATCTCCTGGTTCATTCCCTAATTGACCATAACAACGGAGTTGGACCATTAAGAAGCCAGGAAATTCTGCGTCTTCAACTTGGTCAAAGGTCCCAGCGACTTGGGCTATTTTGTACTGCCTTTCTAGGACATTTTCAGGGAGCTGCATCACAACTGGTCAGTTACAATCAATTTATTTCAACTGGCATATGAGAATGGAATATTCTGTCATATAGATATGGAGTATAAAACTGTGGCTGCTAAATAAAGCAGTCTTACATTTACTATTGTTGCAGAGTGCCAGAGAGATCATACTGGATCCAGGTATAGGATATTAGAAGCTGTCTTTACTCTCCAGCCTTGGCGACAGCAGCTCCAGCTATACTGCGGGAGCCACTGCACTGACAAAAGTCAGGGGTTTTAAATTTTCATCTTCCAATCAGATTGAGAGAGCCATGAAGTACAAAGTTTCTATGTGCAGGAGGTAGGAAATAAGGTACCAGAGCCCAAAGTTTTCCTGTAGTTAACCTAATCTAGTAAAATAGGAGGCAGGAGGGGCCAGGTGTGCAGACATGTGCTATCAATTGTCTGAAAGGTGCAGAAGTAGGAGGGGCAGGGTGCACTTTTTGAACTTCAATTAATTTGAATGAAATGAGAGGAGGTAGGAAGGGCAGGGCACAGAGTCAGCTGTTGATTAACCTGACAAGGTGGTGAAAGCCATCAATGGTGCACCCCATCACACTATACAAGTGGTCTTGTCATCTAGGAGACACACAGCTTGTACCGCATGTTGTTCACAAATTGCACACTGTATGGAGATTAAGTAACTATCTGCCTTCCCTTTCAATGCTGCCTAACTGTGAAGTCTTCTAAAGTCTGTTTGTCTGTATGAACAATCGTGTATTATGTGTAGTTAAATAGCTCTGGGTGATCAAACAGACTCTGCCATCTGTTGTATTATGTAGATCATGAGACTAAATTGGCTGGTGATAAAGTTGATTCAGACTTTTCTGAGGAGCAGTCATTTTGCACAGTTCATGGTGAAGATACCCATAGGTCATATTGGAATGCCTGGGTTCAAGTCTCAGTATTGCAGCTTCCTGTAAATATTTATTCTCGAAGGAGGCAAATTATGGCTCATGTATTTGGGGACCTGGCACACATGTGGGAGAGCTAAATGAGGCTCCAGGCTCCTTGTTTAGTCCTGATCCAGCCTTGGCTGTTGTGGGCTTTTGTTGCATGAATTATCAGCTGGAATCTCTCTGTCTCTCTTTATTGGCCTATCCATTTAAGACACACACACACACACACACACACACACACACACACACACACACACTTAGTTTTAAAATATGAAAACTTTTTTCTCATTTTCAAATGTTGCTGGAGCATAGGTACCACATCTGAATTTTGGCAAAGTTTTCATCTTTAGGGGTGGTGCTGTGATTCAACAACATAGGCCTCCACCTTAAGGTACAGGCATCACATATGGGTAGAGGTTCATGTCCTGGCTGCTACATTTCCCATCCAGCACCTTGTTTATGGCCTGGGAAAGCAGTAGCAGATACTCGAAAGCCTTGGGACTCTATGTGCATGGGATACCTGAAAGAAGTTCTTGGCTCCTGGTTTCAGATCAGCTCAGCACTGGCCGCTGTGGCCATTTGGGGAGTGAACCAGCACATGGAAGATCTTTTTCTCTCCTACTCTCTGTAAATCCACCTTTCTAATAAAAATAAAGGTGTTCATCTTTAAATCAGAATTTGGTATGGCAGACATAGTCTATGAGCAAGCACTGAACTACGTAAATGCTGCCATTATCAAATCAGTATCACTATCCATTGCCGTATTAATCCAGTAGTGAGGCCCACTCGCCTCTCAAGTGGGAGAAGACTTTTGCTTGGATTCACCATGTTCTGAATACTTTGAGTACCTAGTCTGAGGAAGAAATGGTAGTAGGAACAACAAGCATCACTCCAGGTTTTAATGAAGTGCCACAATAGAACAGCACAGTGAGCAGCCTTTAGAGAGCTAGAAGAATGTATAAATGCCTCCTGATTTTTTGATGAATTGTTGGAGAGAGTTAACAGAGAGAGAGACAAAGAGAGAGGAGAGAGAGAGAGAGAATGCTGGACAAAAGTGCAGTTGTTAAAGAGGAGTCTTCATCTGCCAGTCTTGGGGAGAGTTCCTATTACACTGCAGGAGTCATTGCCCAGCCAGCATCACCCCCACAAAAATATACATCCAAATACTTCAGTGTATCTGCAGTATAAAATTTCCATGCACAGTACTGAACATTCAGTTAAGTGTTGCTAGGGAGGATGCAGGATGAGAACGGCTGGAGCCCAAGGCTTCCATGCACTCAATAGGAGACAGGAAGGGCTGGGCAATCACAAGCAGGCATTGGAGCACAAAGTTTTCACACAGTTAACACATGACCAGGCATGCGTGGAGTCTCTAGAGCTGATTCAGCACTGTCTGCGCTGTCAAAATATTCAATTAACCCAGCAGGCCTTCCCACTACTCTGGGGTGCTGGCTGTCACCTGGCTGTACCCCATTAGAAAATATGCTTAAAATTTTAGCTATAATGCCTATTAGCCTTACATAATTTGGGGGTAAAAGTTTTCTTTTTATTTTATTCTTTTATTTATTTCAAAGAGAAAGGAACAGACAAAGATTTACCATCTGTTGGTTTGCTCCCCAAATGGCTGGGACTGCAGAACTGGGCGGTAGGAAGCAAGGAGCTCCCTATACTGAAAACCTGCCACAGCTAATGTTAGACTTGTTCCTGGTGAGTCAGATCTCACTCCATGTCTCCCACTAGGTTGGCAGGAAACCAGTTAATCACTTGAGCTACCACGTGTTGTCTCTGAGTGTCTGCACTGGCAAGAAGACGAACTCAGGAGCTGAAGCCTGCTATTAAAACAAACCACTGCATTGGGGTATGTAGATGTCCTGGCTGCTAAGCCAGATACCGAATCCTCAGGTGTTTTGTTTCAAAATGATAAAATCATCATCGCTTCCACTAAAACATGTTCTGCAAGCAACTGTCAAAGTCAACCTAACACTTTGCTGTGCTTCAGTGGTTTCCCAATTGTAATAAAATAGAATATGAGATTATATCTGCTTTATATATCCACTTTAAATATAGAAATAATGGCGAGATAGTCGTGGGTTTCATAAAGGAGAATGATTTCCTGTGTCATGTATATAGCATGTACTGCCGACTCAGCTCTATCACTCTAGGAGGAAACTTACTAGTATCTACTTATGTTTATTTTCAGTAGGAACCCTTCCCACACAAAAATAGAAGTGAATCGACAAAGAAAACAAATGCAAAAGATAAGGTTGGTTGTGTTCTGGGTTCTACAAATGTTTCCATAGTTACAGAACATTTCACTCTTTTAGTCACAGTGCATGCATCTGTATCACGTCATATCTAGTTTCCAATAAATTGAATGTGTGAAAAACACTTCGTAGACTATTTGGTACAACTTAGGTTCCAAAAATATTACTGTATTCAAAAATTTAATTTGAATATCACTCAGGTTAAGCGTAGATCTCTGTAATGTTAGTATTGTAATCATCCTAGCCATTGCTTACTGAAACAGTTTCCTAAGAATGCTTAATAACCAGTATTTGAATTTTCCTGATACACGGGAAATCATGTATACGATTAACCATGAATACGATTAACAGCTAAGTAAACAGTTCAAATTCTCAAGCTTTCCAGAAGAGATCCTTTGGTGTGAGCTATGATAAATACTATTTATCAGCAACAATTAAAGCCATACCTTGTGTATTATCATATAGAATGAATTGCTTGCTATTACGACTAAGTTGTTTCTTGGTCAACATTTTTAAATGGATGATTTAAATGATTATAAATGAAATAACTTTGAGTAAAATTGTCCACATCAGTATCATGCACTAATGGACTATTAATTTTATCTAACTACCAAATCTTTGAGTAGAGTTGCAATCTATTGTATAAGTATAAATCTATGTTTATTTTGAACTGGGCAGTTTTAAGTGTTAATTCCACCTAATATATGTAATCACCTGAAAGAAACTATATTTGTGAGTTTCAAAGGAAGTGTTGATCAAAAGGTCCCTATTTTAGATCTGTAGACATTATCATTTACATGTTAAAATTATAGATCATGTAATTTTTTCCCCTTTGAACATAAAGTCTGTCAAAATCTGAATCTCTGGAATTGTTTGGGCAGCACAAATCGAAATAATTCTAAGCATTTTTGTAAATAATGTACCTCTGGAAGTAGAAAGTGAAAGCAGATGCGTGTATCAATTTGTAGTCTACAGAGAGAAAGTATTTTCTTTCTAAGCAATTGCTGATGTGACGCTCCATGGAGACATATGTTCGATTTGGTTATGGAGTTAGCTTTTTTTTTAATATATATTTTTTATTGATTACATTGCATTGTGTGACACAGTTTTATAGGCACTGGGATTGCCCCCACCCCATCCCTCCCCCCCCCCCCCGCCCCGTCGATGGTGGATTTCTCCACCTTGTTGCATGTGAAAAAGTTCCATATGATGGGGCCTGGCGCGATGGCGCGGTGGCGCAGTGATTAAGGTCCTCGCTTTGCA
This sequence comes from Ochotona curzoniae, assembly GCF_017591425.1. Taxonomy (NCBI): domain Eukaryota; kingdom Metazoa; phylum Chordata; class Mammalia; order Lagomorpha; family Ochotonidae; genus Ochotona; species Ochotona curzoniae. Next base: position 5,784,060 of record NW_024467087.1, read on the forward strand.
CGCCCGGGATCCCATATGGGCGCTGGTTCTGATCCTGAAAGCCCCGTTTCCCATCCAGCTCCCTGCCTGTAGCCCAGGAATGCAGTCGAGGACCGCCCAAGGCTTTGGGACCCTGCACCCACGTGCGAGACCCGGAAGAGGCTCCTGGCTTCGGATTGGCATAGCATTGTCCGTTGCGCTCACTTGGGGAGTGAATCATCGGACGGAAGATCTTCCTCTCTGTATATCCGCCTTTCCAATAAAAATAAAATAAATCTTAAAAAAAAGTTGCATATGATGATTTATACAATTGAGTAGAATGATTCTCATATCCAGTTGCCCGTTCTTATAATTAGAAAGAGAAAACAAAATTAGGAGGATTAGTCCCAATATGATACTTCAATTAGCATGACTTATTTGATCATTGGTGTTATATAAGTAATTACGTTATATCAAAATAGTAAATACACATAGGTACCACAGAAATGCTTTATTACTCATGTGCTGTAACTGAAATAACAATTTCTAGTTTAAATTTGTGTGTCACAGTACAAAATAGGTTCTCACTACCTACATACATACTTTATCCCTAAAGCAAAAGAATTCAAGAGACTGATTCCAATTTTTCCGGGTTAATAACCAGTGATACAGGTGTGGATACCTTTATATGATGAAACTACACCAAAATGCATTGACTTAAGAAAAGCAAAGCTTATTTAGCATGACATTCTGTAGGAGGACATTTCCATGTGGGCTGAGCTCAGTGACTCTGTTGTTCCTTGGGCTCCTTCACAAGCCCGTGGCCATCTGTAAGCTGCGAGGCTGTGGACAGGAGGCTGATCTGTTATTGGCTGCTCAGTGGGAGTCAGATGTTTACTCTACGTGAGACTTTCCTTGGATTGTTTACCTGGCAGCTTGACTTTGCTTCAAGTGAGTGAGTAAAGGCAACAAATTTTAAGGCTTAGATTCAAAAATGGAATATGATCCTGTCTATCCTGTTCTGTTTGCAGTGGCGTGTTGGAGTCATTTGGCACCAAATCGTGAGAGCTGATAGTACACACTTCTTCCCAACTATGAATCTGTTTAAATTCACCAGGGGGGGGATGTTTGCACTTAAAAAATCGGCAAATCTTACAAGTAATGGTGTTTGAGAAGAGTACATTATTTACCATTTGTCAGTACACTATTAGAGAAGCAAGCCATTCCAGGTTGAAACAGAAACTGAATCCAACCTTCATTAGAGGGTCTGGAGATGAACACTGCAAATATATTGATTACAGGAAAGTTAGTAACATTGACATTTTGTTCCTTAATGATCTGTCATGCATGATAGCCACGAACCGTTATTCTGCTGTTGAGATTGTACAAATTACTCCCAAACAAAGTAGAATACAAACAAATATCATTACCTATAATCATGGCACCTGACATTGAATAGAATTTTTATTTATCACAATGTTTTTACCTTCTTGATTTTTTAATAAGCCATAGGGACAGCTAGTTTCCCGATTTTAGCGATGTATCTTTCCTAAGTTAGGCAAATCAAGTAATAAATACATCCAGAATGTGAATTTATGTTTTCTAAATTAATATTGTCATATCTCTTTGCTATCAAGCCACAGAAACACTTGTTACTAAGTGCTAGTGACAGGGCCTGGTGTGGAAGGCAGCCTAATAGCTAAATTTTTGACTTGAATGTGCCAGGAACCCATGTGAGCGCCGGTTTGCACCGCTTCCCTTCCAGTTCCCTGCTTTTGGCCTGGGAAAGCAATGGAGGACAGCCCAAAGCTTTGGGATCTTGCACCCACATGGAGATCTAGAGGAAACTCCTGGCTCCTGGCTTCAGATCAACTCAGCTCTGGCCATTGCAAGTCACTTGGGGAGTGAACCAGCAGATGGAAGATCTTTCTTTCTATTTCTCCTTCTCTCTGTAAATCAGATTTTCTGATAAAAGTAAATAAATCTTAAAAACAGAAATGTTAGTGATAAATGACTATGTGAATCCACGGTATTGTGTTAATGATTTGTCCTACTAACTTAATGTAAATGCCATGATATCAAATTAATTCCTGCAAAGCAGATTTTAAAATTCAACAACACCTTGACAAGGCATGGTTTGGGAAATTATTCTGTGTAGACTGGATTCCAAATGTGCAACTCACTGTTATGTAAAGTAGCATATTGTAGGTAAAGCTTTTGCTTTTTTTTTTTAGTTGTCTTTAAGCCACAGCTGTTTATGAGGCAACATATTTTCGGATTGATGTTAGATCTTTGTCATTTCTTGATATAGATCTACCTATTAAACCAAATTGTTAAAATCTTAAAAAAAAACACCTGTGTATGTGAATACATTTTTCTCACAACTTAAAAGCAGTAATAATCTGTACACTGTAGGTGTAATAATTTTTGGCCTCTACATGAACTGAATTTAGTATTGATATATTGGGAAATTAAACAAATTTATTCATTATATTAGGATTTCAGCGAATATAAGAACTGCTGTTTCAGGCCTGCTATACTCTTGTGTTTATATGTTTGTGTGTGTTATGTGTTTACACATGTGTTTTGCATGAAATCATTCATTCTGTTGTCTACATAAGTGATTGCTCTTTTCTGAGACAAAGACTAATTTAAAATGTCAAATTTAATTAACTCCTTCTACACCACTAAGTAATTTTAAGCAAGTTATAACTTTTTTTGAATAAGCGGCTACCAACAAATTAATGCAATTTAATGACTTATTTTCAGAATGAGCATTAGTTGCTGTGGATTTTTTTTTTAAGATTTATTTATTTTTATTGCAAAATCCCATATACAGAGAGAAGGAGAGACAGAGTTGAAGATTTTCCATGCGATGGTTCACTCGCCAAGTGATTTGAAGCCAGGAGCCAGGAACTTCCTCCAGGTCTCCCATGCAGGTGCATGGTCCCAAGGCTTTGGGCCGTCCTCGATTGGTGTAAGGTTGGTGTTTTCAATGCTGGTCGTAATGGTAAAACAAAAACAGCATGTTTATCACTACAAAACACCATCAGTAATGACATTGAAGATAAAGATATTTCTTGCAAGAGAAGTTCCAGAGAACATTATCTGTTGATGAGGCGAAGTATTAGGATTCCACAAAGATATTTTGACTATAACTCTGCCACTCACTAGATATGTGATTAAAATTGCGAAATATGTGTGTAAGCCTCTATAGACTATCCAGCTATGAATGAGAAGAATTGAGAAAATGTAGCATTAACTTTTTGTAAACAGAATTGTTTTACAGTGTTGTTTATGACAGTGATTCTTTATACTTTCCTTCAGATTTTCTAATTATATCATTACACAGTAACTGAAGCATCACAGTTTATTGATTCCTAGTCAAATTGGTCAGTATGGGAGTTTTGACCTGCTCTGTTTCTGACCTTGGCCGGCTCAGCCCTCCTTAGGCGGCCTGGTGGTCATCACATATATGCCGAACTTAGTGCAGACACCCAATCAGCACAGCACATTACGGTACAGAACTCCTGGACTCAAGCAACCCTCTGGTCTCAGCCTCCCGAATAGCTGGGACTACAGGTACGCGCCACGCGCCCGGCTAATTTCTAGTCAAATTGGAAAAACATTCAATACATATACAGTTTCTGTAGTTTGCGCTGTATCAGCACATTAGCATAATTTACTAAGTATGATTTGCCACATGTCTTATTAGAGATTCTGGATGGAGAATTGCCTCATTTTAGTAGGAATTTTTGTATGCCCTTTCAGTAAGTTTGGTAAAAGTGTATCATTAGTTGAGTATACATGTATAAGGCAAAGTGTTATATCAGTCACATATCTCTCTGGAACGCAATGGGACTTAATGGAGAAAGCTTAAAATTTCACTCTCAACACCTCTTTTCCACATGCTACAAATTTCTAATTGCCATGTTTTTCCTTAGTCCCAATAAGTTTTCAAAAGCATCCAGAGTTCTTCGTGACCCTTGCATTAAATTATAGAGTCTATCCTCCAATTTTTTTGTGATCTTTCAGGAATCCTTCCATTATGATTTCCAGGTTAATTCAATTGTCGTCCAAGAGCACATGTTACACTGCTTTAATGGGTTGTTAAAGTGTCACCATGCGCTCTGTGTCCTTTGCTGTGGAAAATAAAAAATGAGCCAAACAATTGAAGATAATGTTTGGGCAGCATTTAAAAAAGCTTTTTTTTTTTTCCTTCAGGGCCTTGTGTAATAGCTTAGTGGCTAAAGTCTACACATTAAACACACGTTAAACACACGTTAAACATCTCATATGCATGCCAGTTCTAATCCTGGCAGCCCCGCTTCCCATCCAGCTCCCTGCCTGTGGCCTGGGATTACAGTCAAGGATAGCCCAAAGCCTTGGGACCCTGCACCTGCATGTGTGAGACCTGCAGAAGAGGCTCTTTGCTCCTGGGTTCGGATTGGCTCAGCTCCAGCCATTATGGCCGCTTGGATTATGTGCCATCAGGTGGAATATCCTCCTCTCTGTATATCTGCTTTTCCCATAAAAGCAAATAAATCTTAAAAAAAAGTTTTTAAGGTAAAAATGTACTTGAAACATGCAAAACGTTTCACTACTACATTATGAAGAAGCACAGAAAGACCTATGCTGAGTTTCATCCCAATAAACAATAGTTTCTTTGGGAGTACCAGGTTTGCTCTCCATAACTATTAGCCATAGGTCTTTTCAAAACATATAGAATCTACCAAGTTAATTTATCTGCCCTAAATATTAATCTCATGTTACTTTAAAAAATTAGAATGTAGTAAAAACGAAATATTTTTGAAGCATGGTTATTTATAAGAATAAGAAGTGTATGCGATACATATATTAAATGATGATTTGTGATGTCTGACAATACTTTTCTGGGTAATATAACACACAACGCCCCCTACTGTTTGGTGCAATGGACATCCTTGAATTGGAACATATTTTGTAGAGAATTCTTTTACTTTTCATATAACTGTTAAGTTCTACTTGTATGGCTTTTTAAAAAAGATGTATTTATTTTTATTGCAAAAATCAGAGATACAGAGAGACAGAGAGGAAGATCTTCCATCTGATGATTCACTGCCCAAGTGACCACAACGGCTGGAGCTGAGCCAATCAGAAGCCAGGAGCTTCTTGCTGGTCTCCCATGTGGGTCTCAAGGCTTTGGGCCATCCTCGACTATTTTTCCAGGCCACAGGCAGGGAGCTGGGTGGGAAGTGGGGTCTCCGGGATTGTTACTGGCACACATATGGGATCCTGACGCGTCTAAGATGAGGATTATACCCACTAGGCCACCAGGACAGACCCTATTTGTATGGTTTTAAAAAAATATATATTTTGTCTACTGAATGTGGAGAGGAAGAGAGTCTGAGAGAGAAAGAAATGTTCACAACAGTCACAGGTAATCCAGGGGAAAGACAAGTGATTGGAACTCCATTTAGGTCTCTTACCTGCTCTGTGAGAATACTTTAATAGGGAATTACAGTGCGAGTGGAGTATCAGGCAAATGCAGGTTCCCTAACCAGAAGCTTAACGTGTTGCACCTCTGATATTGTAAAAATAGAATTTTGTCTCAGCAAGTCACATTCTTCATCAATTAACTTTCTATAAAAATTTACAACAGGTTCACTCTCTATACTTATTTTTTTTCCATATCTCTGTATTTTCTATGTATCATTGTTCAGTAGTTTTGCACTGATGCTGTTATCTTGGTTCTTGCGACTTTTTTGTTAGTATTAAAGCAAATTTCCAGGTAGTCTGAAACAGTTTGGAATTTTTTAGTATGACATTTAGAGTTATGCTGGCATACTTCAGTTGGTATCTCCAACCACTAATTCTCAAAAACCATGGATTTTTATTCAAGCCCTATTATTAATAATACCAAATAAATGTATTAAGAGAAAAATAGAAAAGCTATCTGTTAGATATTTCCTATATTAAGCTATCAATTACATTCTTGCTTTAGGACTTACTATTTTAAATTTTATCACCCAAATACTTTAATTATGAAAAATTAAGAGATGATTTACATTGCTAACATATTCTGTAAAGCAATTGGTATTGCTTCGGACATATCCACACTTTGAATAGGTGTCTGAATCTGTCTATACAGTTTCTATGAGTTCATAAAACTTTCAAAGAAAGCCCTTTCCTTGTATGGACTATTATGTCTATGTTTGATGAGAATCTGTTTTTTCTACCAAAGAAATCAAGACTTTCGGTTGCTACTTTAGATTCAAAAAAACTAAATAAACAAAACTCAATAAACAAAACAGTAGGAGAATGAGACTGACCAAGAAGAGGAATATGCAATGATCCAGTCATCTCATGGCTTTGCTAATTTGTGTTAGCTTTGTTTACTCAGGTTGTTTATTATTTTATGGTATAGGCCTTGTTAAATATTAGCTTCTGATTTTGTACCCTTTTATGCTGTGAAGCATGAAATACTGAAATTCTTTCTCTAACTTGTAATCTGAAAAGTCTCATTAAGTAACTCCTGATATATATCTATATAGATATAGATATATATCAGCAAGACTGGTTACTAAATTGCAGTTGTACAGGCACCCAATCGTTCGTTCAATCAACGGGATTATGAACATGGAGTCAAGGAAATTATTCTTGGGTCACCTGTAAGATCAAACAAGGGAGCTGAAACTGTTTCTCCAAGGTCCAGCATAATGGCTCAGTGAATTAATCCCGCGCCTCCAAGTGCAGCATCTCATATGGTCTCCAGTTCAGCCCCCTGCTTGTGGCCTGGGAAAGCAGTGGAAGATGGCTCAAGTCCTTGGGACCCTGCACCCAAATTAGAGGCCCTGGCTTCCGCCCTTGGATTGGTTCAGTTGCAGCCTTTGTCACCACTTGGGGAGTGAATCAGTGAATTGAAGGTCTTTATTTCTGCCTTTCTCACCATAAAGCTGCCTTTCCAATAAAAATAATTTTTTTTCAAAAAAAAAAAAAGGAATAAAGAAATTGCTCCACCAAAATAAGCCTGTATAGGGCAAAGGCATAGCTCCTAGGGGAATTGCTTTGACTTGGGCATTCATCCAAATTTGTGCTGGTACAGGCCTATGATTCAGAGAGTATAAATATCCGTGAATACTTTGATAACAAGAAAAAAAAAAAGCTTTTTTTTTTCTGCTTAATATATACACAAGGACACTTCAAATAGTTTATAAATAGAACACTACAAGATAAGCATATCTTTGTACTAAAACTTTTAAAACTGATGCACAGGGCCCGGCGCGGTGGCGCAAGTGGTTAAGGGTCCTCGCCTAGCACGCCCGGGATCCCATATGGGCGCCGGTTCTAATCCCGGCAGCCCCGCTTCCCTTCCAGCTCCCTGCCTGTGGCCTGGGAAAGCAGTCGAGGACGGCCCAAAGCTTTGGGAACCTGCACCCGCGTGGGAGACCCGGAAGAGGCTCCTGGCTTCGGATCGGCATAGTATCGGCCCGTTGCGTTCACTTGGGGAGTGAATCATCGGACGGAAGATCTTCCTCTCTGTCTCTCCTCTCTGTATATCTGCCTTTCCAATGAAAAAATAATAAAAAATAAATCTTTAAAAAAAAAACTGATGCACAGATTTTTGAGGCTTTTTGTTGTTTGCTTTGGCCTTTAATAATGTGCATTTCTGTGAACTTTCTGATGCCTGCTGCTGTGGTGCTTTCCTCAGTTCCTATCTTCTCCCTTAGGAGTTTTGAATGACTCGTATGGATTTGAAATCCCCTAGTTCCTCTGGAGAGGAGACAACATTTGTGACTTTTCCTGGCCACATAGAGACAAAGGTGCTTTTGAATGGGCATATGGAAACAGACAGCCATACCCGAAATCAATATAGAGAGAATTGTTTAAAGCATCCAATTTCTAGTTTCTTTCTGGAAAGAATTTGCATGCTTTCTCAGTACCCTTCTACAAGGCAGGCTGCTGGTTAGCCTTCTACACCTGGAAGCCAATGGAACACTTAAACAGAAAGCTTCACACGCGAAAGAAGGGTGTGCAAACTTCTTGTGTTTCTTCATCTTCTCCTAGAAAGAGCCCATTTGATATCCTCTGGGCTCAAGTGTGCAGTGTGAATAGCAAGCAGCTTAGGGAGCTTTTGTGGAATTTCTCTGACTTCATGCAGATATAATGGGGGACAAACTAAACTTTTACAGCACTTCTCACTTAGCAGCAATGGAATGCATACACTTCTCGTTTTTTAAGATGTATTTATTTTTATTGGAAAGGCAGATGTATAGTGGAAAGGAGATACAGAAGGATCTTGAATTTGCTAGTTCACCTTGGCAATGGCCAGAGCTGAGCTGACCTGTAGTGAGGAGACAGGAGATTCTTCTGGGTCTCCCAGGTGGGTGCAGGATCCCAAGGCTTTGGGCTGTCCTCTACTGTTTTCTCAGACCATAAGCAGGAAGGTGAAAGAGAAGTGGAGCAGCTACGACACGAACCAGAACCCAGATGCAATGCCGGTGCTTGCAGCGTGACAATTTTAGCCACTGAGGCATTGTGCTGGGCCTAGAATGCAAATACTTCCAAAGTATACATAGGATGCTTTTCAGTATAGATCACATTTTAAGTAAAAAGAAAAGTGTTAGAGAACAAAAGGAGATTGGAATGATATCAAATGTCTGTTTTAATCAAAATGATATAAAACTAGAGATAACAGCAAGACTGAAAACAAAATCACAAATACGTGAATACGAAGCAACACACTTTAAAAATTTGTGTTTATTTGTAAAATCAGAGAGACAGAGAGATCTTCTATTCACTGGTTGGCTCCTGGATACATGCAAAAGACAATGCCAGCACAGCCTAAAGCCAGGAACAAGGGGCAGGAGTTCCATTCCAGTCTCTTACATAGATATTGGGGTCCCAGTGACTTGGGAAATCTTCTGCAGCTTTTCTCAGGTCATTAACGGGAATCTGGATCAGAAGAGGAGGAGCTCAGACACAAACCAGGCTGGAACTGCCAGCAATGGCTTAACCTGAAAGTAAAAACCACCACCCCAAAATTGATGCAACAAAAGCAGTTAGAAACAGAGAAGCTAATAATACTGACAAATTCTTACATTAGAACATAGTAAAGAACTTCAAAAAGCAACCAGCTTATGTTTAAAGATTCATTTGTTTGAGAGGGAAATGATGAGAAATAGATACTAAGAGAACAGCTGCAATCTTTAACCTGGCCCAACTCTAAGTATTGCAGCCACCTGTGGAATGAAGCAGCAGATGGAAGTTCTGTCTCTATCTTTTTCTCATGTTGCCTTTCAAAAAAAAAAAAACCTTAGGAGCAGTGAAGACTATCTTTAGATATACTGTATTAAAACAACTTCAAAATGCAATCTACTGAAAAATAGAAATAGAACATTGCCAAGGTAAAGAGTGGATACAGGGAAATCATCAAAAGGAGAAATTTTTAGATATCAATGTGTGTGTGTGAGAGAGGAAAAGAGAGCGAATGAGTGAGCGAGCGAGAGAGACTACCAGATGTTTTTCTTATTTCAAGTCCAGGTCTAACTCATTCAAGTCCCATCTTATGTCCCTTTTTCCATTCCTATCCTTGTTTAGATTTGCAGTCACAGCCCAAATAAAGATAATTTTTATGTTCATTTTACAAAAACAGCATTGTGAAAGTAAATAAATAAAAACAGTATCTGGGATAAGAGGCTTCGTAGAACAGTGAGGTTGCTAGGATTAAATGTTTTGTCTTATACAGTGGTTAAATTTATATGTCCACTTCACTGTGTCAAGGCACAGTGCACTTGGTCAAATACCAGCTTAGATGTTGTTCATCCAAGATTTTTGATATGAGATTGATATTTAGATTTCATTATGTAAGAAGACCTTGATTAACTTAATATCTTAAGGGAAAAGGGTGAGATCCCCTGAAGAAGAAGAAATTTAAGAAATTGACCTTCTACATAGCCCTGGATTTGAGTTGCAATATAAACTCTTTTTCCCCCTTACCAGCCTTCACTGCGGATTTCATATTTTCCAGCCCCCTCATCCACATGAGTCAATGCTTTAAAATAAATCTCTCTCTCACATTCCACTTTTATGTATCCATGAATATAATTAGTCTTCCAAAAGTTAATGGAAACTGTGTTATGAAAAATTGCAAGGGCTTTCATTTTGGCATCAAAGTAAATGTACTGTTTCTGTGCACTTTTCCATGAACTTTTTAGAGCAATTTTATATATTAGACATTTTATGCCATGCATTTCCCAGAGAACTGATACAGAATCAGTACGGGAGTGATTTCAGCTTCAGAGCTGATGTTGGCTCTGAGCAAGTGAAAGGGGCACTGACATGCTAATGACTGGCTCCATGTGGGTTTCTCTGTAAGCAGGAAGGCACATTTTGACACAGAGATTTCTTTATCTCTGTTTCCCCTACGTGAATGTTACTGTTTCTTCGTGGTTTTGCATGAAATGGTTAGATAGCTGCTGTAAAGGTATTTGTTTCAGAACAGTACCTCCTTTTCTCCAGTTTATGGTTTCCACTTTCTACTCAGTATATCTCTCCTCATACATTTGTTATTGAACCAAAAAGTAATATTTTTTGCGGTAATCTTAAATACTTACTTTAAATATTTAGAAAATAATATGTTTATCTGCTCCGTGTATACACTGCCAATGCTGGCAAAGTGAAATGAGCACAGCCAGTGCAGTCAGACCAGTTAGCACTCACAGACTTCACAAGTCACTAGTCATGTTGTCTCTTGTAAATGTTGTACATTTTACTTTTCTTGTATACAGTAAGGTGTCACAAGACAATACGATATTGCTTATAACTATTTTTGTGTGTATATATCTGGGTATGTTGTGATCACATTTACTAGTTTACAATAATTTATTTGCTGTTAGATAATCTTAGAATACTTTTGTTCACCTCACAATACCATTCTTCACACTTCAAATCAATTTTATAGGGAAATTTTAGGAGAAAACAAACTTTAATCTCATTTGTGATCACCAAAATCACCTTGATGTAGCCAGAGATCCTTAACGTATTTTAAATGATGTAAACAAATTAGCTCTGCTGTTGCACCAAGCCAAACCGACGGAATATTATGAAGTTGACAATAGCCTTATGTAATAGCAGCTGAAACTAAGAGTAGAGGAGCATAGTAAATAAAACCCTGTTCTCAAAAAGTTACCTATAAAGAATGATATATAGTGCTATTTAACCAAGCACAAGTATTATGCCTTGTGAATGATGGCTATATAGGCTTACTGCCTTTAGAAAACGGATCAATGGTCAAGAGAGATTTCCCAAAGAGGATGAGTCTTGAAATTCATCCTCAAAAGTGAAGAAGGATTTCAAGGTTAACAAGCACCAACATTGCAAGGAGTGCTAAGAGTGTACTATAGTACAGCTTGTGAACAATTCAAAGAAAGCCCTTGATCTCGGAAAGTTCTGTTCCACAGAGAAATCAAGCCATTCATATGCAAGGGAAAATACAACAAAATGATACAGACTGTGTTAGAAATAACTGTTAGGAAAGGAAATGCTTGGTAATGGAGCACGGTGAATCAGGTTCAGCAAAAGGATCTAACACTGAGTGTGACATACCAACCAGCTCTCGGTCTGCCAGAAAGGATGTAGAAAGCATTCTAGATCAGAGAAATGGTATCGTCGGAGCACTTGGGAGGGAAACCATAGGTCTAGTGTTTTTCAAATTAAAGTGATGAATCTCGCTTCATGGATATTCAGAAACATTTGGATATATGCAAGCAAGAAGTTCATGAAAATGTGTATTACCAATAAGTTCAGTGAATGCAAGGAAAAGACTTCCAGCATTAGGCCATTGCGCTGGGCTCTTTGTTGAGTTTTAAAAAAAGATTCTTGTGCATTAATTGTTAAGATCAACAGATATGTTTGGCTGAGAGAGAGAGAGAGAGAGCTATCTTCCATGCACTGGAACATCCCTCATGCATACCAACTGGGGTGAAGCAACTGTGGCTGTACTCGGCAGAAAGCAGGAGCTGGGAGCTCAGTCTAGTATCCCATGTGAGTGGCAGAGATCTGAGTCTACAAGCTGCACATTTTAGCAGGAAAAATCTCTCCTCCTCCTCTCTCTAATTCTACTATCCAAATTAAATTGCAGGTGATCTCACCTGTTTACTTATGAACCTTTGACTCGTTTCTTGATTTCATTAACTAAGTCCATTGGAAATTTGGTGTCCGTGCTGAAATACTTGAACAAAATTACATGATTGAACTTGGAAATTATTGGGAAGTCACCAAGCTACAGATTTACCATGTGCATTTGTTATTGACATTTCAAATGTAAGTGTCTTCAAGAAAATTCTGAGCCTCCTTTCTTTTTACAAGGGTTTGTGAATAGTTCTGGCTTCCATGTATTAATGTACTCTTTTTCCTTGAGACTTTGTAAGACAACACTGCTAGATTGTGGCAAAGAGTCACTATCTTATTATGTACAGATACAGAATAAGTAAAAGGGAGTTGATTTGCGATCATCCCAGAGGATTGTCTCTGTTAAGCCCCTCTCATTGTGCCCTCCATCACTCTACACAAAAATATACACAAGCCTTTCTATTCAGATATGTTTGGAACATTTCGATCACAGACCTTGCAACATGATAGATGAGCCCTACTGGCAAAATCACTCCAATAAATTTAATTGAGAAGAAAACTAGATGTTGACACCTCGGCCATGTTAAATAAGTATGAAATGCTGTAACCAGTTACCAAGTTATAATTCTGAATCTTGACACTTCCCTTTCTCTCCATGTATAAACTTAGACAAACCTTTGAGGAGTTTTTTAGTTCCAGATTTGATCTAGCTAGTAAGTATTTTATGAGATATTAAACTATTTCCAAATTATTGGAGAAAATAAAAATATATGAAAATAAATTTGGAGGTATACTAAAATGTTTAAAAATTCTTAAATTACTATCAAACAATATAATGAAGATGTGTAATGCATACCTATATCAAGACACTATGTTCTAAAAGGTTTCTTTCTTGATTTATGAAACTAAGAATAATATGCCATTTCAGGATGGCATGGAAAATAATTTATATTTCTAAGATGAGAATAAAATTTAACTGCTGTCTTTTCTATATGGGTAACACAAAATTATTTCCTCCTTATGCAATGGATCTATTATAATTCCATCTCCCTCAAGTTCAGTTACAAAAAGATTCAACATGGCTCCATGCCAAGCTATGCTTTGTTTTATTTGGTGTTTTTATAAGCTTAAGCCAGCAGCTGTGCATGTTTCTCCAATTCTAAAGTCAGGATTTATATAAGTAATTTTTCAACTGAGAGAAAAATAAGTTAAAAATAGCTAAAGAATCACATAGAAACCCACTGAGAAAATATAGCGCCAAAGAAGTTGATCTGTTTCTCTTTTTGCCTTTGTCAGCCTACATATTTATAGTATTTATAGTGGAAATGATAGACTTCAATCTCAAAATAAGGCTTACCTTCCTACAAAGCAGGTGAGCTAATTGTTCTTAGAGAACTCAGGGAAACAAGTCAGATACTGATGTCATCTGGGCCAAGAAGCACATTTGAATAATATTTCATATAAGGTTCCTGGGGAGCAGAGGTACATCCTGATCCTACAGGAGGGTTCATTTGGTTGATAGATTAGTGCATAGGATGGACAAAAAACAAGGGAGGTGTAGCTTTTAATTTGTAACCCTAAGCTAGTTACCTACTTGTCCCATTTCATTACCAGCTCAAATATTTCCAGGTGTTGGTCTAAGGGTAGCTGAAGGGTACAAATTCCCACTTAGTAGGGGCATAGGGCTTGCTTCTCCTGGGTTTGGAACTCTATCTTATTTAGTAGACCCTTGTCAAAAGCCAAAGAACTTCCATTCCGTGCCAGTGGCTATGTCCCCATATCTTCATCATTACTCTAAGAAGCTGTTACTTACTCTGCAGAGGGTTCAACAACGTAGATAGTCTAACCATGCCCTGTGTGTGCTGAGGCAAGGCCACTCAGCCAGATACTTTGGTCCCTCAGATCAGAGATGACATGAAACAATGGCCTGCTTCATGGTGCCAAAAGGCATTGATGGGCTTCACTCCACAGCCAATGCTACAACCCAGTCCAGAGCATTCCGTATGCCAGTCCTCCAGGTCCCCTGCCCAGCATGCTTCCAGCTCCAGTCGTCATCTTGGCCAGGCCTAGGGAGTCCCACTGCTGCAGCTTTGCCCACATCAAAAGCCCTCAGTGGCCCACATTCTGTTCGAAGGATCCTGGCAAACCAGTCTTAGCGTAGGACCCCAGACCTAGGTGTGTGGGGAGCTTGCCACACGTGGATTCACTCACACGCTCCTCTTTGTGTGAGTTTAAAATGAACAAGTAGATAATCATTTCTTATCATGCTTTCTTGAGACACATGCATCCTGTCTTATTCAAAGCTCTCCAAGTCCAAAGCTGAGTTCAGACTGCATTTGTCTTTTCCCAGGATAAAAATTATTGTAATATCCAAACTTCTGGTCCAGCGGAACTCCTTCAAGAAGTATAAATGTTTCACACAATCTGAAACAGTGTTAAAATTTTAAAAAGTACCTCTTATTTGAGCAGGTGAGCAAATTGATTTGATAAAACTTTATCGTGGTACATGGGCAAGAAGGAGTATAGGATGAGCTGGATCACCTTTCTCCAAATCTGTGTTGTTAAATATGTGGAATGTTTTCACTTATAGACAATTAAAGCAAATAAAATATGGAAAGCCATAAATAATGCCACAGGAATATATATATCTTTGCAGAAAGTGCCATTAAATTTCATTTCCCTCAACATTTATCTATGGGGATATGACAGAAAATAACTCCCTGAGTCCTCCAATCCATTTTTTCCTTCTGTGTCTTTCATCCTTTCCCCTTTTCAGCCTTTCACTCATAGCCTGGGTATCTGAGACTCTGTAAGCTCTTCGCACAAATTTTGTGAACCGACTTCTTGTCCCTGCTCTCATACTCAGAGCTTTCACTCAAGCATGAAGCACACCAGATTTGCACACACCTGATCTGTTATCACTTGATCAAAGACACAGAGAAACGTTGACTTAGTCCCAGTTCGCATTCAACTCAACAGGATAGGCTCGCTAAAGCTGCTCATATCCTGGGTCTTGCTGTATTAATTCAAGTCACTCAGCCTCCAAAATTTAAAACACAGCAACTGCTTTGAGGATTTTTCACCTTCATCCATCTAAAAATAATATTTTGTTAGTCACAGAGGGAAGTGTTTTCCTCTTCATTTGATATCCACTCTGGAAATCTGGCAGAGGGCCATAGATTATACTTGCTAAACTCTAGCTTTGCCCAGATATTACACTCACAATTCAGTTTTAGCTTTATCCTTCCAGAGGAAAGAAAAAATGAAAATGAATAGAAGCCATTATCCTCCTTTTATATGAACGTTCTTAATGAACTGAGTTATTTTGACTGTATCATTTGTAGGGCAGGTTTGGAAGAGGCAAATTCCAAAAATGATCAGTTTTTAACGAGAATATCTTTCCATACATATTTCTCTTGGTATGAAACCAACTTTTAAAATATTAATGAACTCAGTTCAAAGTAGCAATAAGAACATACTAAATGTTTACATGCATATATCCAGGATAAAAGCATTCTACTTTCCGGGCCCGGCGCGGTGGCGCAAGTGGTTAAAGGTCCTCGCCTAGCACGCCCGGGATCCCATATGGCCGCCGGTTCTAATCCCGGCAGCCCCGCTTCCCTTCCAGCTCCCTGCCTGTGGCCTGGGAAAGCAGTCGAGGACGGCCCAAAGCTTTGGGAACCTGCACCCACGTGGGAGACCCGGAAGAGGCTCCTGGCTTCTGATCGGCATAGTATCGGCCCGTTGCGCTCACTTGGGGAGTGAATCATCGGATGGAAGATCTTCCTCTCGGTCTCTCCTCTCTGTATATCCGCCTTTCCAATATAAAAATAATAATAAATAAATCTTAAAAAAAAAAAAAGCATTCTACTTTCCAAGGAAGCTGGTTAGTGAGAAGAATGTTCTATATTTTATCAGGTATCTCTAATATTTGGCTGAAGAAGAAAAGCCTTCGTTCTCATATCTGCTCATGCACTTTATATTTCATGACAGGTTATTTGACTGAGTCATTAGAAGTGATAGCTAGTCTCCAAAAAGCAAACACGAGGAGAAGTGGAGGATTTCTACCACATTTTCAGGTAATTGTGGATTTGTTTCATTCATGCTATAAGTAATTCATACTATAACACAGTTTCATTCGTATTATAACAAAAAGGTATTTTCTTATGGTTGGTTGCAATATGAAATTTGAAATAATATTAATTAGCTTTTCATGAATAATAAATAAATAATAACTCGAAATTCACTTTTCTGCTATGGATGATTTTATACCATTTTCACTTGTCATTCGTGAAACACTTGTTCAAGAGTTATTCAATCTTCCAATGCCACAATTCTCGGAGCAGCCAGGGTAGGATCCGGCACCCATATGGGTGTATGCAAGGTGAGCTACCATGCCGGGCCCAGGAATAAAGTTTTCTTAAAGTAGCCACAGGTGAACCAATTAACAACACATGAGAGCTGACAAGTGGATATTTTCTCAACCATGACTCCAGAAAAGGGCTTATCTCATCGACACTCTTTTTCACTATAGAAATTCCGTATTATTTAAATATTAGGGATTGGGGTGACACAATATTGTGGCTTGATGGTTTTAATCACCTTCTGCATTGCCTGCCTTATATGTGGATACCAGTTAATATCCCAGGTGCACCACAGCCATTCCAGCTCCCTGCTAGGCACATGAGAAAACAATGTTCGCCTGCATCCATGTGGGAGAACCAGATGAAGCTCCTGACTCCTGGATTTGGCATGGCCCAACCTCCTACTCAAGCAGTGAACCAGCAGATGGAAGCTCTTTCTTTTACTTGGACTTTCAGATAAATAAAATACATTCTTTCTTTAAAAATTGTTAACTGGGCTCGGCGTGATAGCATAGTGGCTAAAGTCCTCGCCTTGAATGCCTCCAGCGCCATATGGGTGCCAGTTCTAATCCCGACAGCCCTGCTTCCCATCCAGCTCCCTGCTTGGGGCCTGGGAAAGCAGTGGAGGACGGCCCAAAGCCTTGGGACCCTGCACCTGCGTGGGATACCCGGAAGAGCTCCTGGCTTCAGATTAGCTCAGTTCTAGCTATTGCGCTCGCTTGGAAAGTGAACCATTGGAGGGAAGATCTTCCTCTCTGTCTCTCCTCCTCTCTGTATATCCACATTTCCAATACAAATAAATAAATCTTAAAAAAAACCCTGTTAGCTGATATCTGAAAATTGCGCATACATATGGAGTATTATGCAATACTTCAATGCATGTACAGATTATATAATATTGAAATCAGGTAAACATGTACACATATATAAACATATTCACAATTATAATTTTTAAAAAACACTCAAAATGGTTAGATTTTATAGAGTCTATGCAGATAACAACTAAAATATTCAGACTGCAGACACATGAAAATCATGACATAATAAGTGCTGATTTTTATTAAAAACACTTTCACATCAAAAATTTTATTTGAAATGATAACGTATTTATAGGGTACATTGTGATCATTTATGTCTTCTTTGTAGGCCTAAAATATTTTAAATTTTCAGTTTAGAATTTAACAGTTTTTAATATTCCTTCCAATTTTGCCACATTCACTTAACACATAGTTATAATATACATACAAATATATACAGTTGCTTGAAAACATGAATATTACTACCTGGTAGTCTGGTATTCATGACAATGATGATAAAGTGAGGGAATATGGGCATGTTGGGTTAGAAATGGTTGAATTCAGTGAAGATGATAAAAGTATCAATGTACCAAATGACATATGAGAGCCATAAAATTTTACACCGTCTGTCCTTATATTAGCCATACATGTGAAAGAAAACAAATGGTGTTTATCTTTTGGTGTCTGGTTCATTGCGTTTAACATAAT
This sequence comes from Ochotona curzoniae, assembly GCF_017591425.1. Classification (NCBI taxonomy): domain Eukaryota; kingdom Metazoa; phylum Chordata; class Mammalia; order Lagomorpha; family Ochotonidae; genus Ochotona; species Ochotona curzoniae. The sequence goes on from NW_024467087.1 coordinate 5,801,998, forward strand.
GATCTCTAGTTCTATCTAGTTCCTCTCTCTGAATGCATGGTAATTTGTTACAGAGTCATACAATGCTAATAAGTTCTATAATCAAGACTTTCATTACACTGCAAATTCTTCTTCCCATTTCTTACAGAAAGTAAAGTTGAGATACCAAGATGAGACTGACAATTTCCTTGATCAAATTGTAGTAAAGTTTTTCTAAGCCTTTTAGGCCTTGATCTTGAATTCCTCCTGTTTGGGTCTCCATTGCATAATTGTGGATAAAATCTTGCCAAGTCAATTTAGTGTGAATTCTTCACTTTAAACTAGTGATCACACTATATCTGATTAATTATATCTTCGCATCCCACCAGCCTTAAGTGATATTAGATTACACTGGCTTGCCCTCAGCAAGAACCCCATTAGGTCAGTTAAGCCAGAATCTCAGAATTCAGACCCCAACAGCCAACTCCCGAGGCTTCCGCCTTAAATTTGCCCACTTCACACTTGGATATAAATCCTAGTTTGTCCATGCAGTACCAGGAATTTAGTCCAGTAATGGATTGGGCTGCCTTTTATGCCTTATTACAATACATTCTGAACAGCATATGTTTTGCCACTTTAATTACTGTCTAACTCTGATTTTTTCTTCTATACATTTGAAAACAAGATGATGGCAGGATTTCTTCTTGGGCAACATATGCTAAAACTCACAAAGGTTATGATGAAAATAACACTTTTGTTCTCCATAAGATGCAATATGGTATATGGTAGAATAGATTCATGTTATTTGTGTGACTCATTAGTGTTTCTGTTATACTTGTAATTTTATGTTTTCCTCTGTTTCCACAATTGTGCATTTGCTGTAGATAATTCAGAAAATATAGATAAGCAAAAGTAGAAAACAAAAAGACCATGTGGTTCTATCATCTAGATATGAACACTGTTAAAACAACTTACTGAAAATATTTCTTTTTCCTTAGCCATATGTTCTATCCACCCTGTTATCTGTGCTTGTATCTATATTGAAAATGGAATAGTAATGTGTTTTCTTAATGAAGATGGAACAGTTCTGTTATACTAGCTAACACTACAAGAGTGAGCACAAGCTAGAAAGTCCTTGCCGACACTCACCTAAATCATTCCTGTGGAGGGGCATGGTGGACAGGAAAATGTAAACAAATAAATAACACATAATAAAACAGATATTAGTCAATATGACTTAGAAATACAAAACAGAATAAAAGGGAGAGAGTGAGTCTGAGGCTATGATCTTATTTTGAAGTAGCAGTTCTGACCTTAGGGACTCCATGTTGAGCTGGACTCCATCTTAGGTGAGGTACCCACCCCCAGGCCAGGGAACACCTGTGAGATTGTAGCCCAGCCAAGAAAAACCACATCCTGCTTGGCAGGAGCAGTGGCACCCTGTGGAGGCTGCTCTAGTATGAATAGGGAATAATCAGTTTCACTTGGCTCAGCAAAGGAAGGTAGCGAAGTCAGTAATTTTTCACCCCTAAGACAGTTCCTCTTTGGCTCAGTCCCGCGAACCCTCCTGGTTTGTGATTTTTGCCTTTATAAATCATGCTGTTCCCTAGCTCAGGATGGACAGATCTTTGGTGGTGTGAGCCTACTATCCACTGCCGACATTAAATTAATTTTTCAATCTTCTCAGTGTGTGGTGCTCATTTGTATCAGCTCTTTTGGATGTAACTCTTCAGAGGCCCCAGCAAGATCAGGAGCCCACCCTCAGTAAGATCTTGTTCCATTCCTCCATAAATGGGCAATCCTGCCACCTTGGGGGTACCCCCTGAGACATTGCTGGGCCCAGCACAAACTTGGGTCTTGGCTTATTTACCAATCAATTGATAAGTCCTCTGGTAAGTCGACTGGTACCGGTAATTTTTTGATCATGTCATCTTGGAAGTTGATTGGCCCTCAATGAGTTGCATCTCAAGCTACCCATATCAGTTTCCATATATTGGTCAATGGTTAAATCTTGCCTTGAAACCTCCTAAGCAGCTGCAAAAATGTATGCCAACCCTCCCCTAGACTCTTTTGCTCATGATAACTAGATTCCCTGTCCCTGAGACCAAATGGTCAAGAGAGAAAATCCAAAAACCCTTGGGTTCTAAAACCCTGCCCCAAGGACCCTTTTCTGCCTCAAACTTACATTACAGCTCCACTGCCCCAGGGCAGCTGCTCATTTTCCTTCCCCCTCCCTCACCTGGGACTCTGGCACTAGGTTAAGCCAGGTGACAATACCCCAGGGATGCCAAGGCATCCTAATTACACAAGCTGAGGACAGGTAAATGCTGCCTGTTCTGCCTGTTGATCTCTTTCTGCTCCTAGCCTCAGTGACCTGACGCCTAAAGGGATAAAAAACACTCCCCCCTCACCCCCACTTGCACCAAACAGGGTGTCAACTCTTTTTACTTCCTTGTGTGACTCCTCCCCTTACCCAGGACGGGTGGAGTGAGAGGGGTTGGTGCAACAGGTAGACAAGTTAACTGCCTTGAAGAAGGAAAAAGAAAATCAAAGGAAAGAGGAAGAGAAAGAAAGAAAAAGAAGAAGAAAAGGAGAAAGAGGGCCCAGTGCCCTGGCCTAGCGACTTAATTCCTCGCCTTGGATGCGCCAGAATCTAATATGGGAGCCGGTTCTAATCCCTGCAACTTCACTTCCCATCCAGCTTCCTGCTTGTGGTCTGGGAAAGCAGTCCAGGACGGCCCAAAGCCTTGGGACCCTGTACCTGCCTTAGAGGCCTGGAGGAAGTTCCTGGCTCCTAGCTCAGGATCAGCTCAGCACTGGCCGTTGGGCTCACTTGGGGAGTGAATCATCAGATGGAAGATCTTCCTCTCTGTCACTCCTCCTCTCTGTATATCTTACTTGGTAGTGAAAATAAAATAAATCTTAAAAAAGAAAAAGAAAAGGCGAAAAAGAAGGATAAGGAGAAAGGAAAAGAAGGAAGTGATGCATTTCAACTTAACAAACTTATGTTGCAACTTCATTTAACATGCAATCGATAATCAATTAGTTCTATGTTTATGAAACCCCTAGGGTAGATGGATATCTGCAAAGTTAAGGAATTTTGGCTTAAATGAAATAGATGTTTCCAAATGCAACATCAAGTACTATTAACCTGTTAAACTTTGTATTTGGTTTTCTTAACAAATGTGTTTCCATAAATTGTACATATATAACAAACAATTCAAGATACTTAAAAATCACTAGCATTAAAGTTAGACATGCTATTTTATTTAGAAAATCTCCCCATTTAGGGTTTGGACAGATGATTTAAAAATGTAGATCAAGAAAAAAAAAAGAATAAATGTTGTAAAATTTATGTGCCCTCAAGTTTTTTCTACAGCATTTTCTAAATATTTAACATTAATATCAAAGATAAACTGACATATAATCTAATTTTCTGCTAGTGTAATCCTTTGTTAAATCAATGTTGTTAAAATATGTTAGTAAACATAAAAATGACTCTTTATTTCTAAATTTAAATCTGTTTAAAAATAATAGCATTTTTTTTTAGTTTGTCTAATTAAAAATTCCATCAATTTTCTAGCCCTTTCCAGTAAACTCTAGGGTTGATGCTGTTACAGGAGATTTACACAAACTAACTTTTATCGTCAAGGTTTTATTTCATTTCATGTCAGACCAAAGTGGTAAATTTTGTATTCTAACGAGGTAACATTTACTTGCTATGGCTCAAAAATAGCTGAGTTTGAAAGGTTATGTTTCGCTTCAGTTTGTATTTGTTTTAACATTGCCATGTCAATGATTAATCTATATCGAGTTGCTGTAAGTCATAATTGTTATCTTATGAAAAAGGCCTAGAGACCGAAAAAGCGCAAATGTCCTGAAACTCTTTCTTTCTGAGATGCTGTGTAAGCAGGAGCTCCTGTTCCTTAGTGATTTTTCTGCTCCCAGCCACGGCTGTTCAGATTTTTGTCACCCAGAGATTTGTACTCTGCTTTAAAAACGCTTATGAGATTCATAAATCATCTTACAAATATGACTAAATTAGATTACTAAAAGTAGAAAGAGATTTTAATCAACTGGTGGCAATTTTAAAAGTACCTGAGGATCTGATTAAAAAATTACTAACACTGCATTATTGTTCTGTCCTATAAGGTGTGTCATGTGTGTGCACTCTATGTATTTATGTGGCAAAATGTATTAAGAACGCTGTAATAATTGGCTTATGGATAAAATACACCATAAGTTAAGACTGATACAACAACACAATGTATTTGATTCATATGGTTTATAGGCTATTTTAAATTCCCTTTAGTTTCTTTTTTTCTAACTGACATGCATTATACATTTGTGGCTAATTTGCTGGTCAAATAAACAAGTTATTTTTGTGTTAGACATTCATTTTTCTCTGTGAAGTTCAATTTGACTTGTACGGTTATTTGAAAAAATTCATTATCAAAGGGATGGCTAAAGTATTTTCTATAAAAATGCCTGGCCATGGGCCTAGCACGACAGCATAGTGGTTAAGGTCCTCACTTGGAACGTGCCAGGATCCCATAGAGTCGTCGGTTCTAATCCCGACCACTCTGCTTCCCATCCAGTTCCCTGCTTGTGACCTGGGAAAGCAGTCGAGGACGGCCCAAAGCCTTGGACCCTGCACCCATGTGGGAGACCCGGAAGAGTTCCTGGCTCCTGGCCTCAGATTGGCTCACCTCCAGCCCTTGCGCTCTCTTGGGAAGTGAACCATCAGATGGAAGATCTTCCTCTCTGTCTCTCCTCCTCTCTGTATATTTGACTTTCCAATAAAAATAAATAAATCTTTAAAACAAATGCTGGGTCACATATAGAATACCAAATGGTATAGACAAAAATAAGAGCTAACATGATGATATGATTTCACGACTAGATTTGTTTTTTCACGGGCATGATAAACAGGCAAGCTCCTCCTTTTCAAACAAAACTAAGAGATAGACTAATGATGTCATTATTTATAGGTAAGATGGCTTTATTATGTCTTGATCCTACCTAGGAAGACATAGTTCCCTTCCTGGGCATTGTCTTATTTCAAAGGCAAAGCAATGTCAGACGTACCTGTGACTACAGATCTCTAACTCAGCCCACAAATGACTTAGATGCAGACAGAGCATCTTCCTGACTGCCATCCTAAAGTGACTTCTGTGAGCTGCTTTACCAAAAAACAGGCAGGAAGGAAGTGGTCTGGACAGTGGGAAATCGACTTATGTGGCTTTGTGAAGTGATCTACTGTCCAGGAGCCTCAACAATGTCTGCTCACCCCTTACGTGGCACCTGTGCTATGTGGAAAGCCAAGAATTAGGACAAACAGCTACCCACGACAAGGGCTGACTTGCAAAGAGTTCTGGCAGTTCTGCCAAGAGCCAGGTCACTAAAAATGGAACTATCCTAGGGACTCCTGGGATAAAACCACAGACTCTGTAGTCACGCTAAAAAAAAAAAAAAAAAAAAAAAAAAAAAACCTGTGGGCCTCAAGGTGAAAAGCCATTGATTCCACCCAGCTTCCAAAGCAGTCTCCACCATCAAGGGGGTGACCTAGGGTCAGTGACAATGAAATTCTATCATTTGCAACAAAATGGTCCCAACCAGAGACCATCTCCCTCAGTGAAATAAGCAAATTCCCAAAGGACAAATATGACATGTTCTCTGTGATATAAGGCAACTTTTATGCAAAATACAGGATCAATAGATATAGAGGTGAATATGCATGTACATATAGTCTTCTAGAGGAATTACACAATACAGACTATCATAACAAGAATTGAATATACATTGCAGTATTCATCTTTACTCGTGAATCAAAGATGGACTCCCAATATAACAGTTAAATATATCTTGATGATAGGATACTGGACCATCTACTAGTCTCCATATCTACAATGTCAGGATACACTTATATAGCTGAATGATGACTTACCCCAGCCTGGAAGGGGTCTTACACTTTTCCTATGGCAATTTAAGCTGATGGAGTCTCTACTTGGATATAATACTCTTGTGTTAAAGCCATCGCAAGTATAGACCAAAATTGGATTATTACACCTGCATCCAACCTACTCAAATTAGGACTGTTTTGGTTCATAAAACTATTATTGTGATATTCCTATAAGTCATCTCTCATTAATGCTTCCCCAAATCTATGTCTGTTCCAGAGACAAAGAATATTTACTCCTCTCCACTGCCCTCTCTGTGGCTACGGGATGAAGAGAGCTAAGTGTGAGTAACGAATGCTATGTTTCACCTGGCTCAGCAGCAAATGCTTAGTAATTTTTCATCCCTTAGATAGTTCCATCTTAGTTCAATCCCCTTGAATGCCCCAACCTCCCACCCTGGATTGTGGTTTTTTTCTTTACAGACTCAGTTGTTTTGTTGTTTGAAGTGGAAAGATCTTTGGTGGCATGAGCCCACTCTTGGCCATCAGCAAAGGAAGGACTTCTGAATATTATAAGTGTGTGGCTCTCCTCTGCTTCAGCTTGCTTGGGCACAATTATTTCACATAGGGAAGATTTACTTAATTAGGTAATATTTAAGCAAGCAATCAAAAAAGTGTGGGATAAGCACAGTGGATTTAAAATAGAAGATATTTCCAGGTAGGCAAAACAATCATGAGGGTCCTGAGATGGAAATATGACTGACATAGTTGGAAGAAACAAATTCTAGAGGATGGATGTGTACAGTTTAGTAAAGTTATCAGCTAGGAGATGAGATCTGAGTAGTTTAGAATTCCAAGCAATAAGAGCTTAAAGACTATGCTATGGACATAGAATTATATTTTAGATTTGATTACAGCTCTTGAGATTGTACGAAACAGGGGTTTAGCACAGATTCTTGTTTTTAAAAATCATTGTGTTTGCTATTTGAAAAACTGTAGAAAGTCCACAACACTATTTCTCAGAGTGAGACAAGAAGTAGTAGCAGATGAGATGCAGTTGGGCTTGAGGGCGAAGATAATAAAGAATCTACAGAAAGTACTCATACATCACTGGGCAGAGGCTTTTTTAATTTTTTCTTTTGCCAGAGATAGAAAATAGCATCAAGAAGATTTAACAGAAAGAAGTAGTTTTACTAGTCTTTGGCGATTGTAGCAGATCAAGTACTGAGAAATAGCCAAGTCATGGAAGGTAGAATGACAACATTTTCATACATCTAATCCGAGATGTGAAAGAGAGGAGCAAAAAATGATACCAAGCATTTTAGCCTTAGCAACAACAACAACAAAAAAGGAACTGCCATTTATGGAGATCATACATTTGAGCAAAAATAGATTTTTCTAGGAGGCAATGAAGATAAAACAACACCAATTGATAAATTTAAACCATGAGTGTCCATATGTTCAGTGGAGCCAAGACAAGTGATGATAGAGCCCCAGAGATGCAGAATAGCTGAACAAACAGAAGAAAAAGTAGACAGAAAAGATGTTTTGTGTAATTTTGTGTTCATACACACAAAAAATGCAGTAAATGTTGTTATGCCTGTATGTTTGGTGACTTGTCTAGTATTTTCTTTATGACAAATTGTTCAAATTCAAATCTGGTATCAGCTGAAAAGACTGCAGCTCTTACTGCCACAGGGCCATCGAGAAAGTATGCACCCTTTAGCTGTATTTCTACCATCCCTTACAAGTGAACATTTTTATCACAACCAACAGAAACACCTCTTAAGATAAAGTTTGCCAATTTTGTACCTAAATCAAACACAAATGTTGATTCAATAATATCTTTTTGGCTGATTATGAAATAATGCATGGTTTCTAGAAATGTATATCAGTCAACTATACATTTTATATATATATTATATATATATAAAACACATACTGTGCATATGCGTCCTTTGGTTGTTTAAATTGCAGTGATTTCTCTTTTTATTGTAATGGTCAATATGTTTATAGTTAGGACATATAAGCAGAATTTAAACCAAAAATCATACACACAAAATTGATCACATGTTGATACATATTCCTTTAGATTCTGAAAATATTTATTTTGTGTGTTTATGCATGTACATGAATGTGTTTGTAGCCTGATTTTCTACTTAACACTTGTCATGATTAACTTTTCAATAACAGATTGTTACTCATTAACTGTATAAAATATTGAATTTAAGATTCAAAATAAAGCAGCTGAAAATATGCTTACATTTGAATGTATGGATATTATTCATTTTGATATCTGTCAAACTTATGGGAAAAAAATAGATCATTTGTTTCGAGTTTCCAGTGAGTTTCAACACTTAAAAATGTAAAACTTTTTTTTCCCTTCCTGTTGCTGATTTTGTATTGTGGCTTTTCATTTAAGAGAATGCATAGTAACTGTGTCATGGAGACTATCATATCCAGATGTGAGGATACAATTTAGTATGCATTTCTACTTCCAGACAGAGATGGACTTCCAATGAAACTACTGTATCTTGACAATAGAATGCTGGACTCTCTGCCATTGTCCATGTCCACAATGATTGACATATGATTGTGTATGAAGAACTATGCTATAGTAATGATATAGGGGAACTCAGTGAGGGGGGAGGGAATTGAGGAGGGGATAAGGGAAATCCCAGGGCCTATGGAACTGTATCAGAAAATAATAATAATAAAAAGAAGTAAAAACAGTGTATTGTTATCAAGTATTTATTCTTTTATGAATTGTCCATTCATTCCCCATTTCCTTTCTCACTATTTTATGAGATATTCTTCCTTTAAAATAAAATTTGATTTATAAGAGTTACTTAAATATTAAGAATATTATGTTTTCAGCATATATTTTACTAAATCTTTTCCCAGGTTGTGGATTAGGTTTTTATTTTTGTCTATGCACTTTATGGTGAGTGGAGTTTATTGGATTAATATATTTTTATTTTGTTATGAGTTCTCTTTTTAAATATATCACATCAAAAATTCATGTAGCTCTGAGTTAAGCTAAGGATTTTAAAGTAAGTTAAAATCATGCTATTACAACAATTAAAAGACAAAAAAGGAAAAAGGATAGAATTGTGTCTATGAAATACATGAAATCTTTTCTCTTTATATTAATAAGTATACAACATGAAAACAAAGAAAATTTATCAAACTGCAAAAAAAAAGTAATCTATAATATTGAATTGTTAATATTGTGAAATTGCACTTAATTGTTGGGGAGAAAATGCTGTTTAAAATGTACCTGTGTTTCTTGTCATGGAGTTATATACATCGTAATTTATACAATATCGTTAAGATTGTGTGATAGCATGGGTACCGGAATTGAAAGTGATTATGCTGTGGGAAACCACAGACAGAATTCAAGAATGGGAGTTATTGTTCAAGGCTGGCAGTTAGCCATAAACCCCAAGGTATGGTGAAGCTTCCCAAGCAATGAGTGAATACCGCGCTTGAAAATCCCTATTCACATTCCCTTTTCATGTCTTTCCGCTTCATATAGATTTGCTTTGTGAAGTACTCAGTACAGACCTGTAATCAACAGCACCTAGTAAACTTAATACTTGTATGGTTTAAACATGTTACCCAATTAAACTAACTTATGAATCTTAGGACGCGCAAGTTATCATTTTCACACTTTTATAGATGAGAAAGTTGAGGCAAAGATTGGAAGTTACTTGCCCAAATCATTGAAGTAGAAAGGGAAAGGGCCAGATTCTGTGTACTGACATTTCACTACATAGGAGAGACAACTAAACCCGCATGCCTTCATTCATTTTTTGTTGTTGTTAAAGAATTTTTCACTTTATTTGCTTTGAGATATTTTCACTCCCTTGTATCCTGGCAACAGTTACCTACTAATGAGGCAGCTCTGAGTAACTCCAGCGTTCCCGGTGACAAGCCTTTCACACATTCAAAGATGTGAATGGACCTTAGGGTTTGCTTCTCTCAACACTAATCTACTCATACCTTATGAAATGCATGCAGCCTTGGGATTCATCCTGCGGTGGCTGTTGTTCCCCCTATTTTTGGTCTCACTGTTTGTCAACCTGCTTTGGGGGGTACTAGTGGATGCCCCCCAGCCCTTTTGTTTGTTTGTTTAAATGAAACCCTTCCCTCAGCCTACTTGAGCCTATACAATAGCTTATAGAGGCAATGCATAGTTCCCTTAGTTTGATACTATTTTTCTCAGAGAATTGAACATTTTTGAGGTAGGCAATCTAAATCTGCAAATATTAGATGGTATATTAATCAGGATGAGTCTAGATTCAGGTTTAAAAAGAGGGATTTCTTCATCATTCATTATGCAATTCAATTATATAACATCATTTGTGTGGTTATATAAAGCCAGGCTCTTGTTCCTCAGGGAACTTAAAGGAATGAGATCAGTCAATAAAAGACACTTGGTAAAAACAGTTTTTAATGCTTTTATTTATTTATTTATTGATAATCTTGCATAGTTGATTAGGGTACTAAGGGTCAAGGGCTACAGGATAATGGGTAAGACCATTGTTTCCATGCTAATGTCATCATTTTTTCCCCCTGTATCTGGGGTCAGGGGAGAAACAAAAGGAGAAGTCCCACCCAGCCTGCCACCCATCCCAGGTCCCCATTGTGGGACATGCAACTGTTCAAGCAGTTTTGATAGTTCAACAGTTCTAAATTGCTGCCAATCTTGCCATTCCAATCATGATGAAATCTATTCAGAATCTACTACCTGACACTGTCTCTTCATGGTTGGGGTTCTGAGATCAGCAGTTCAGTTGGAGGGATTTTCCCAGACCTGATTCTGGTGTGTGCATGCCAGTACAGTGTCCAGAACCATCTGTCGCCACAATCAGCCTATGCATGTGCTGGTTGTTGCAATTGCTGGGTCAGTTCTGTTTCCAGTCTTGTCTTCCACGTGAACCAATAGGTGTTGCAGTCCAGCCTGATCCTGCCCATTTCATACTCGGCCCTCATGCAAACCAGTGGGAGCTGCAACCTAGTTGGGGTGATTCCCCATAACCCCCACCAGGCCTGCCCCCTATCCTGCTTCCCATGCTTGCCAGTATGTATCTCAAACTCCTTCAGTCTGTCCCACATCCCGTTTAGCTCTGGTACTTGTCAATGGGCATTGGAAGCCTAGTTCAACCCAACCAACCCTACTGTCCAGTCCACACACATTCTTTCTGTCTAGCCACCTCTGCCCCTGTCCTGGTTTTCGAGCTCTCCAGTGGAAGTGGTAACCCAAGAGGGAGGTACCCACTATTTCCCTATTAGGCCATTCCCATTGCTGGATTATGCACTCTCCAGGTGGTTCTGGAGTTTAACTTGACTGATTTAGCCCCAAGTGCCAGCTTCTGCCAGCTGATGCTGTGGCAAAGCCCAACTAATCCTCACCCACTCTAATTTTTGCTTGCACCAGTCGAAAGTCAGCCCAACCTAGCTTTTTCCAAATCTAGCTCACATGAGGCCCACAGGTGTTGTAGCCCTGCCTGGTCTGGTCTGCCCCCATCCCAACACATGCTTTCCAATGGGAGAGGCTGTCCAGCATGGGAGCCCACATTCTCCCTGCCAGCTTTGCCCCCTCCCTCCCTGATTCTCATGTGTGCTTTTGGGCTCTGTGACCGCATTTGGCATTCTGTAATGTGCACTGGTTTGTGTCGCCACTGAACCTGCCAGACCCAGACTCTGCTCTGGTGTTTGGCAGTCAGTGATGTTCTACGCTAACAGCCCATCTCAGAATTCCCATGTGGGCTGGTGAATCAGTCTGGCCCAAATAGATCTTATGGATTCTCCCCTCCAAACCACCAGGTCTCACTCCCCACACTTGCCAGAACACTCCATGACCCCATTGCCGGGAATCACCCAAAATTCATCTCTCACCTCCACTCACACTGGCCTTATCCATGGATAAGCAATTACATATCCTTAAAACCCCAGAGATCGCCACTGGGAAGCAAGTAGGAAGAGCCTGGCACCACTCGGTGCACTGGCCTGGAGAAAGCCTAGGACTCAGTCACTGCCTGTTGGCAGTGACTTTGGCCTGAGTCCCCAGCATTGGGTCTGGCCTGGCTGGGTCACCCCCCGACAGCTGCCACACTGAGGGGAGCTGTTTTTGCCCCAACCACATGGCTGAACACTCAATGATACAATGTTGAAATTAAATTTTGTCCAGAGAATCTTGATACCCCACTTATGGCTCTTGAATCAGCCATCTAACTTCAAGGGATTGAATTAGGTTTTGCCTCGGTGAAAAAAAAATAGCATTTTGTGTTAAAGGAAAAACACATTTTTATGTTAAAGGAAAAACAATTTAGGTGGTCAGAAAATAAACATAAAAGGAAGTTTGTTAATAATGCAAGTTATTTGAAATATATGAGTTGGTGTCTTTTATTTAGAAACTGAAGTATTTGGTGTAGAATGAGCTTGTTCCTAGTTTCTGATGAATATAGGGATTTTCACTGGACGAACAGATTCTTACTCAGGTCTCATTGCTTCCTCTTTTGAAGAAAAAAAATCTCAGGAGATAGTATGTTTATACATTTTCAGAAGTGAATAGGAAATAAATAAATCCTGATTGGGACTGACTTACCCAGGATTTAACAATAATTCAGGGGCCAGTGTTCCTGAAGTTGCTTTGCTTGTTGATGCAGATGGACTTGGGAAATAAAATATTTCTCATGCCAGCACCTTGGACATGAGTCTAGTGGTGTTTTGAAGACTAGTTTTTTTGTTGTTTGTTTTTTTATTATTATATCCATAGTTTCTCTGAGTAGGCAGGCAACGTGAGATAGGGTTGTATAGCTAAGCCTATATATTATGATATATGGTTATATATATGTATATATACATATGGGACTTTTTGTTGGAAAACACCTTATCTGAGTGCTTTTCACTCAAGAATGCAAGTGTAGCTGGTAGAGAATTAACTCTTAGAAAACTACACACTGAGCAGTAAGTTGAGGGAAAAGACTACTTAGCTTATTTTTTGCTAAACCAGTACTGAAGGATAATTTAATGGTGGCATCCCTTCATGTTTGGCCATTTCTCCTGGTACACAATCAAATTTAAGGGCAATGGAGGACGGTGTGCCTCTTTGCATGGCTCTGTGAGTTTGCAATAGCTTGGAGGAGTGAAGAGAAACCTGAATCAGATAAGTTCTTTACCCATATACTCAAGGAAATTTGGACAATGGCAAACCGATTCTCTACCTTATGTTGTCTTTGGACACACAATATCATTTGCACAAGTACATGCTTTGAGTTTGTTTTATAAACTTGAAATGAACAATTCTTTAAGCGAGATACCTTTTCCAAACATGTCACTACACAGAGTTGGAAGGAATGTCATTCTTTTGTGTTTGTTAGAAGTTGATAGTGAAGAAAATCATGAGTTCATGTTTACCCCCATGATGTAATATCTATCATTGATCAAAATTACTCAGTGTCTGAATTTCCTATCCAAAAATTGGAAAATCAACAGTTGTAAACCATTGATGTCGAAAGGATGGGATGTTTTTAATGCCTGGCACTGAGAAAGTCCTCATTGAAGATTATCCATTTCAAGCCAATGATAAACATTAGTTCATATAAAGCTCTTTTCAGTTAAAACTTTTCTTTCTCATTCAGACAACAAATGGATTTTACTCAAATAGTTGTTTTCTTTTAGCCTATACTGCATGATCAGATTCTTTCAAAATGACCTTTGGCAATACGTTAAGTTTATCTGGCTTTCTTAACCTTCTTCTTTCAACCTAACATGATAATAAGCAGCCTTTTTCATAGTTTTGTGAAGATAAAATTATATTTCATGTGTCCTCTAAAAAGTTAATGAAATATTTGAGTTGACACTTCACCTTCATTATCTTGGCTAATCCACCCAGCAGTACAGCATATAAAATTTTAATACTTTAATTTCATTCATTATAAACGTAAGTTTCAAAAAGTTTAAAGAAACTTGTCTAAGATCATGCACTCAGTAAATGACAGTACCAAGAATTTATAAAAGAATTAAAGAATTATAATATCGACCAATACAATGAACTACTTTTCCATTGGAAATTTAAAAATCAAGCTGTTGTATTTTACATTGTGATTATTACTGTTACATAATGAAGCACTGATTGTTAATGTTACTTAATGCAGCACAGAGTTCTGCCCTACAGAATTAACTATGTAAGTAAATTTCCATTCCACTATCTGTAATAAGTAGAGGAAAGATAAACAGAAAGTACACAGAAAGTAGGAAAAAATTGCAAGCAAGTATTTTAACAGGTATGGCTCTGAAGACAGATATGAGTGATTTGTGATATTATGGACAATGACTTGACAAAATAGATGAGCTGAACATAGAAAAATAATACGCGATCTGGTGAGCCAAATGCCCAACAAGATAGTGGCATGACCAGTTAATTTCGATCTCATTGAAGTGGAAAGGCAAGACATTACAGACAACCAATTCAATTTTAAACAGGTTTAATTTTCAAATATGCTGACTTCAAAAAGTTAAATCAATTAAGAATGTTGCATAATGGTTAAATTTTTGCAGTATTGGAGATGAGATGTGATCAATAATATCCATACAATATTTATTGTCCCGTGTAACCATCTTCTTTTTGTGAAAGAACATTGTAAAAGATCAAATTCCTCTATCTTTTAAACTGTAGAATTGAATCATGTATTGTTATTGAAGAATGTGTTTGAATCTTAGTTCTGTCAAATCCTGAGTATGAGGCTTTAGCCAAGTAAATTTTCTCTGAAATGTTTTTCCTTTCTCATTTACTGAAAGGATAAAATTCTGGTATGAAGATAGGATGAGATTATGTAAATAAAAATATTTTAAAAAACAATAAACATCCTTAGAGTTCTATAGAGTTTCATTACATTGTGTTGTCTCCCATTACATTCCCTTCAAATCCCTGTATAGTTTGGCGTTGATCTTTCTTTTTTCTTTTTTGTGTTCATTATACCTGGGTGTTTCCTGTAGTTTTCACTGACGTCAATTCCAGCCACTTTTCTCTTCACAGTTAGCTATGCAATTTCTCTTTCATAATGCCCTAGTATTGCTCGAATATGTAGATGCACAAATGCACTCTTCATTTGTAATTTGTCTCTTCTAATCACTCTTCTCCACGCTGAAACTGCAAAACACCTGTAAGATAACACTACTTACTAAACATCAATGGAATTGGTTTTTATCCCACCCCAATTTCTTCGTATAGTTCACAGCATTACATTTTGCTTTATGATATAGTAAGGAATACGATTCTACAAACGCAAACCTTCCTTTTCCTTACTTAATCCTCATTACTTTCTTTAACAGGGATGTACTTCTCTACTCTAGCAAACACTCCCTTTGATTTTGCTAATTAACCATTATTTACATAGAGTATGATTAATGGAGTTAAAATAATCTTTAGCTGAGAAATTTCTTTCTTTTTTTAAAAAAAGATTTTATTTTTATCACAAAGTCAGATATACATGTTCCATCTGATGATTCACTCCCCAAGTAACAGCAACAGCTGCGCTGATCCGAAGCCAGGATCCAGGAACTTCTCCCAGGTCTCCCATATGGGTGCAGGGTCCCAAATCTTTGGGTTGTCTTTGGGTGCTTTCCCAAGCCACAGAGCAGGGAGATAGATGGGAAGCGGGGCTGCTGGGATTAGAATCGGCGCCCATATGGGTTCCTGGCGCATTCAAGGAGAGGACTTCAGCTGTTAGGCCATGGCACTGGGCCCTAGCAGGGAAATTTCATCCTACCAATTTAGTCGTATATTTGCTGTTGTTAACAGCTATTGGCAGTATTTTGGCCATCAAAATCTAGAATAATTGTTATCTCATTAGGTATACTTGGTAGACCCCCAAATCTGAAGAATATTAGAGAGGATTGATTTTTTTATTAATGCAATTAGACCTGCTGTCTCTAGTGTCTAATCCAATATAACAGTGGGATGAATTGATTAAATTTACTGGTAATTGCTACACATTTATGAGAAATAAGATTTCAAAAAGTGATACCCTTTCCTGTAGGTATACTGATGTGTTCAAACTTTGGAATCATCACCCAGAGCCAGGAAAGATTACAATGGGATGCAAATCAAAGCTATTAAGATTGCTCTCAGCAGAGGTTAATGTGCCTAATTTCTAGGCTCCATCCTCTTTTGATAATAGAATGTTTGCAGCACATACAATATGCTTTTAACTATGTTCCTTGAGTTCTCATATTTCAGCAGCTTCTCTGTACTTGTAAGTAGTTTAGTGTCCTTTCTGTTGTTACATTTTAATTGTATTCACCTGAACTAGGACAAGTTCAAAGATCCATCTTCATTCATCTACTAAACACATTTAAATAAAATTCATGTTTCAACAAATAAAATAAAAAGTCCTATTTCAACAATTTCTGCTGATTTGTGTTATTGGGTGTCTTGCTTCCTTCTTCATGGACACATTGTTAATGCATCATTCTCCAGGAAATTAGCTTTAGGTCAGGAAGTAACTGTAACCTACAGAAGGTATTAGAAGCATTACTCAATTTAAGAACAGGAGATAGGGCATCATAAAAATCCACAGGACATTTCACTGAATGGACCCAGGGATTATTTTTTTAAAGATTTATTTATTTTGACTGTAAAGTAAAAGAGGAGAGGAGGAGAGACAGAGGGAGGATCTTCTGTCCGATGATTCACTCTCCAAGTGATTGCAACGGCCGGTGCTACGCCGATCTGAAACCAGGAGCCCAGATCTTCTTCTGGGTCTCCCACATGGGTGCAGGGTCCCAGGGCTTTGGGCCGTCCTCGACTGTTTTCCCAGGCCACAAGCAGGGTGCTGGATGGGAAGTGGAGCTGCTGGGATTAGAACCGGCACCCATATGGGATCCTGGGCATTCAAGGCGAGGATTTTAGCCGCTAGGCCACACCGCTGGGCCCAACCCAGGGATTTTTAAGAAGTGTTTGCATTTGAGTATATTCTTCAAGTAGGAAGGAATAAAATAATTTTATTTCTTTGTCGTAATGGTGCTCTGAACTTTTGAAACAGAGAATAAATTGCCTGCTCAATCATTGACCAAATACATAGTAGTCATCATAATGACAAATAAAAGAAAACTTTAAATACTGGATGAGCATATAGTGCTTCCATATTTTAAGGGATAAAATGGCAACATTTCAATATCTATACATCGCCTTACCTGATCACATCAAGCCAGCAGCCTTGCCTTTTTCTTATGCTTATGTTCAATTTTCTTCTTTCTTCCTGGTCTTCCCACAAAAAAAATGTACATTGTCATTGTTATTGTTGGTTTAAAAGAAAGAATAAAGATATTTCTTAGTTAAGTCATAACTAGAAGTGTTGTCTTTATTGGACAGCTGAAATTACTTTCACTGTGAAAGAGAAGAGAATGGATATCGGAGACAGCAGATACTAAATTGGATACAGAAACATAAATGTAAGCAAATTATTGCAACACTGTACATTCTCTGTTATTTGAGTTATTATTTCATGTGCTTTCAATATTGATAATATAATAACAGCAACATTTAAATGTAGTTTGAATAGCAAAAATCAATCATCTGCTTTACATGACAGAGGATACAACGCCTGGAGCAGAGGAAAGAAGAAATCTGATTTAGTGAAATAAAAGGCTTAAAAATAATTACTTTTTGAGTTTTATGCCTTATTTGACTCTCTTTTTCTCTTGTTTGTTTAGAAAGGGACATTAGCCCTTGTGAGACAGATTAAAAAATGAAAGATAAGATAAAACCCTAGCTATTTCACTTCGGGGAAGTGCTTTGCTGAAGACAAAATTAGAGAAAAGGGAGGTCCAACGTGTTCTTGTCCATTTTCTCTCCTTTGAAGTCGCACTGTGTTTCTGCTGTTCAGGCCTTTGACCCGTGTTCCTTAGCTATCAGATTGTACTGCCTCCTAAAAATTATTTTTCAACCTAGTGAATTGCATCTATTGGAAATTGGGCATTTATTTTTCTATTCCAGGTACATTTCAGCTTTCCTCAGTTTAATTCATTATTTTTAATTATACAAGTTAAATCACTTCTGTAATTTCCATTTCTTACTTGAATCTTTGAATGCCTGTAGATCAGTTTCCCAGCAACACCTTAGTCATTATTTGATCAAATGCATCCTTATCTTTTCTTTCATGCTCTCAAGTATATTTCTGCAGCCACTCAAAACCCATGATTGTGGGTAGTTTCCGTGGATGTGGGCCTTCCTGGCCCATGCCAGTGTTCATGAGGGCACAGCACACTGTTACCCCAGGGAAAACTGGCAGGGGGCTTGGCAAACTGAGACCCCACTGGGACTTGCTGGCTGACAGGCAGCCTGGGACCAGACATACATATTCTTCCTGTTTTCCCTTGCTTGGAGGCCCCCCACCTTGCAGTGGGGAAATGAGGAAATCCATCAGGGACCATTGGAGTCAGGTCAGATTTGTAGATTGCTCTCCTCAGGAAGAAGGAACTAAACTATAAGCGGATTGGTGGCTACCAGGAGCCGTGGCACCAATGAGGTTACTGTTACTAATGCTCTGGGTTTCCAGTGTATCACCCTGTATATAAACTTCACTATTAGACTACATAAACGGATCGGCTGGCTGAGTCACGGTCATCTTCTTTCTCCCGCGGTCTCTCATAGGGACGGGGTCGCTTCACCTTGGGAACTTCCAGGAGGAATATGGAAAGCAACCTCACAAGATTTCAGACTTTTTCCTTCTATGCCCCCTCAAATGGGCTGTACCTACTGTTCTCTAACAAAAGCAGTGAAGACCCCTTTTCCTACTAATGTGGATGTGAATTAATACTCCTTCATTCAGTACGTGTGTCGTGTCTCAGCCTTACATGCATGCGGCACTTAAGTCACTTGAGATATGGGAGCTGATATTCAATGATGTGAAGGCAATAAAAGGTTTTTCAATAAATGATGTGAAAAGAATTTCTTTTAACCCAGTGACTTTATGACTTTATACAAAAAGAACAAATGAATTTTCATTTATATTTGTGAAGGTAAGCAGTGACCTATCTAAAAAAGTATAATGTCAAATGCAAAAAATTTACATAATCTTCAGATCTTTATTAATAGGACAATATATATTTTGAACAGTGTATAATATTAATGGATTATATTATTTTTGCTTTTATCGGTGGCTACTCTCATTAAAATATGCATATAAATTATTATAAATAATTATCATTTAATGAGGTAGGCATCCATCTATCACAATAATATAGCAAAGCTTGGCTAACTATTTCAATATGCAAATATTAAAAATTATTTTTCTTAACCTATAAAATAACTACAAGTATATAAACATATAATTGATTCATTAAGTAATTCAATAAACTTGATTTTACTGTTGAGTGTACTACTAGTAATTAAGGATTTCCCTCAAGAAACAAAAATGAGTGGCATTTTCTCTCAAGTCCTTTTTGATAGTTAACTCTTTTGCAATGATATTCTTTAGTATTTTATCCATTGTTGCTTTATCCTTATTTATTATTTTAGCAATTTTGTAAGGCTTGTTCAATGTAAACTATAGCAAAAACAAATTTTTCTTTCTAATCAGCCTCAAGGGACAGTTTTAAACACACGAAAATTATGTTCCTGTTGCATGTGCCCCTGCAGTTTCTTGTGCAAATATACTTCTATTCCTTAGAGTGCCAGTTACTAGATAAAAGTGTTGCTACACTTGATCTTAGCCAAAGGCAGAGAAGCAATCACTTGGGGAGTGAATCATCAGACGGAAGATCGTTCTCTCTGTCTCTCCTCTCTGTATACCTGACTTTCCAATAAAAAATAAATAAATATTTAAAGAAAAAGATCAGTAGAGGAGCAGGTTATGAGTCACAAGTGCATAGCTTGTATGAGGAACCCTTAGTACTGCAGATGACAAGTGGTGTGTTCCTCTAAAACAGAAAAAAAAAACATTGCTAACTTGTTCCTTTTGATAACAGAGTTAGTGGGCAAAATATAGTCCCCTCCTAATATTGAAATTGCTTTTGACATCTTAATGTTCTAAAATGTGCCTTTTTCATTGATTGGCATCAATAAACTAGGGAAAATATAGAGAATACAGAAATGTGCCTACGCATGGGAGAAATAAAACATTTAGGATTTGGGTACCAAATATAAAAAGCTTAGACTTTTATAGAATAAATGTACAACACCTAATAGCAAAATAGAGAACTTGATCTCACCCACACATCAGTTAAATATCTGTATTTCTGGTACAAAATCAAGTCTAGTGTTTAACACAATAAACTCACCTTAGAAATAGTTCAAGAAGAAGGAAAGTAATTGCAGAAATGAAAATAAAATCATATTTTAGTATTTTTGGAGCAAGTAAAAAGATAGGATAATCTTTACCTAATTTTTAAAATGATCATCTCCATTATTGCATATTACAAAATGTCACCAAGGGTCAGAAATTATGCTATGTGTTTGATATAGAAGGGGCTTGATTTTCCACTGACCCATTGAGGAAATATGGAAACATGTTCAGAGTAGAGATGAGGAAATTGGTTCACAAAGTGGTTTCCTGACTTGTTTAGGGTTGCTAAGCTTGTTTTGGTTTCCTGTTTCACTTTCACTTCAAATTCTGTTCTGATGTCTTACTCCCCAGATATATGCTTTTCTTTTTTTTTTTTAAGATTTTTTTTTATTATTTTTTTTATTGGAAAGGCGGATATACAGAGAGGAGACATAGAGAGGAAGATCTTCTGTCCAATGATTCACTCCCCAAGTGAGCGCAAAGGCCAATACTATGCCGAAGCCAGGAGCCTCTTCCGGATCTCCCACGCGGGTGCAGGTTCCCAAAGCCTTGGGCTGTCCTCGACTGCTTTCCCGGGCCACAGGCAGGGAGCTGGAAGGGAAGCAGGGCTGCCGGGATTAGAAGCAGCGCCCATATGGGATCCCGGGCATGCAAGGTGAGGACCTTAACCACTTGTGCCACCGCGCCGGGCCTAGATATATGCTTTTCAAAAGCTCCACAGAATAAAAAACAAGCATGTGCTTCTGTTGTATTTGAAAATTCACAAAATCATGGAAATGAAAGAAAAATTCCCCCTAACTTTCATGAATACCAGGATTTAGCCGTTTAGCAATCCTTGCCTACAGAGGAGTAATTTGGTAGCTGAACTTCAACCAATATTTTAACAGTAAAATGTTGAGGCTCTGAGAAGGAAATCAAGGATCAGATTTCGTGGGTCTACACTAAATACTGTGTCAACTTTCTGAAATGTCTTCCCACTGATGAGAATATTTAATAAAAGTGGACACGGCTGATGTTGCAGTGCAGCAAGTTAATCTGCCACCTGTAATGGCTAGCAACTCATGTGGACTCCCATTTGAGTTCTAGCTATTTCACTTCTTGTTCATCACACTACTAATATGCTTAGGCAAAACAGTAGAAGATGGTCCAAATGCTTGATCCTCTGTCATGCACATGAGAGACAAGAATGGAATTCCAGGTTCTTGGCTTCTGCCATGGCCACTTAAGGAGTCAAACAGAGGATGAAACATATCTCTGCCTGTGTGTGTGTGTGTGTGTGTGTGTGTGTGTGTGTGTGTGTGTGTGTGTGTATCTGCGCACATGTAGCAGCCATTCAAACAAATAAACCTGTTTTTAAAACAACAGTTCACAAAAAGATAAATGGATTATGGTGACAATAATGCTGACATTAATAAGAGCAATATAGTAACAATGTAATACTTTATCACATCTTTTCCATTTTTAAAGCGCTCTCAGATGTAACATCCTTGGAAATAGGCACTTGTATCAACACCCAACCTGTATTTTACAGATAAGATCGTGGTTCGGATTCACAGCTGATCTGACACAAATGTATAATAATTACCTTTTAAGATAATAATAATAGCAGCCAACCTTAAAAAGAAGAACTCAAGAGTGATGATAGCTGTCAAGAATTTTTAAGAGTTGAATGTACAGATTTGAGAGTTCCAGCAAATCTAAATAGTTGTAAGATTTCAGTGGAGACCACAGCTAACAGTTTCACTCAAAAAAGTAACCTAGACCTTGGCTGACAGGATATGCATTAACCTGAGGTACCGAGAGTGAAATATGACCACGTAACGTTTCCTCATAGTTGAATGAATAAAGACAATGTGATATGTACATGCAACAGAATATTAGTAAATATTGTGTAAGCAGAAAATTTTCTAGCATTTTGGGGAACATGTGTGAGCCTAAGGTGTCCTATATTGAAGGGAAAGGAAAGGACAAATTTGGAATCCAAATCCAAATCCAAATCCAAACTTGGAATTTGGACTCTTTTAAAAAGTCATCATAGAGCTAGAGAGTAGACAGACCCAGCACAGTGGCACAATTGGCTAATTCTCCTACTCTAAGTGCCAGCATTCCATATGGGAGCCAGTTCTTGTCCTGGCTGCTCCACTTCCCATCCATGTCCCTGCTAATGGCCTATGAAAGCAGTAGAAGATGGCCCAAATCCTTGGAGCACTTTGCCCGTGTGGCAGACTGGTGGATTTTCCTGGCTCCTGGCTTCAGATAAGCTCAGTTCTGGCTACTGTGACTACTTAAGGAAGTAAACCAGTAGATGGAAGATCTTCTGTCTCTCCTTCTCTCTGTAACTCTGTCTTTCCAATACCTAAAGAAATGTATTTATTTATTTAAAAAAAAGGCTAGAGGAAAGATGATTATCGAAGGCTGGGGATAGGAGTGACTTGGAAAAACGTTTGTCGAAGGACACAGAGTATCAGACAAGAAAAATATGTTTCAGAGGTCTATTGTATAGCATGTTGACAACAGTTATTAACAACAAATTGTGTATGGTATTCTTTAAAGATTTATTTTTTTATTGGAAGGCGGATATACAGAGAGGAGAGACAGAGAGGAAGATCTTCTGTCCTATGATTCACTCCCCAAGTGAGCGCAACAGCCGATGCTATGCCAATCCGAAGCCAGGAGCGTCTTCCAGGTCTCCCACGTGGGTGCAGGGTCCCAAAGCTTTGGGCCGTACTCCACTGCTTTCCTGGGCCACAGGCAGGGAGCTGGAAGGGAAGCGGGGCTGCTGGGATAGAACTGGCGCCCATATGGGATCCTGAGCATGCAAGGCGAGGACCTTAACCACTTGCGCCACCGCGCTGGGCCTGATGTATGGTATTCTTGACTAACACAAGGAGTAAACTTTTAGGGTACTTTCTGTAAGAAATGGTAGTAAGTGTGTTAAATAAAGTATGTTAAATTAGCTTATAACACAATGATATTCTTTTTTTTATTTATTTCATATTGTGACACAGTTTCATAGGCTCTGGGATTCCCCCAATCCCTCCCCATACCCTCCCCCTATATAGGATTCCTCCACACTGTTGCAGCAGTAATGCAATTTATATCCGGTCATGATTCCCTCATTGTGAGGATGGACCATGCATAGAGTCAGCATCTTATTGTCCAGATAAGTTCAACAGTTTCATTGGGAGACCATCCCTGTTCTGAAAGTAAAGATGGCAAAATATCATCCCCTCCAATGAAAAGCTACAACACAGCATCAACAATTTACAACATTATGGAGTTAATTGGCATGCTCTTGAGTGACCAATATGTTAGAAAATGCAAGTTCTTAACCTGATCCTGTGACTACCTCATTGACATTTCAAGTTTAGTTTATACACAACCAGCTGCTATGCAGCTTAAAATAGTTATAGGGTATTATTCAGCTGTCTCGTGTCTATTTTCATTTTTGTATTTAGCAGCTTACAGTATCGAAGCATGATTTTTACTGAATTTGGCGAATTTTAGGCTAGTCCAAACAGACTTGTAACTTTAACAAGCCATATGTTAATGATTGAGGTGCAGAACAGTTTTAGGAGGGGTGTGCAATACCTTAGTGAGGAGTAACTAATCTTTGTGTCCTACCTAGTAAGGTATATGCCAGTCAAAGCTGACCGTTTCCTGTCTGTTCTAAGCTTTCCTTATTGGTCTCTGTCTATCTAATCTAATTTTTTGGGGGGTGGGCACTCTGGAGCAACCCTGATGGTCATTGCAAGAGAGGGCAGGGATCCAAAGTTGGAACTAAGTAAGGACCAGAGAAAGCTCCCCTCCCAAGTTCCGAAGGAAGTTTACTGTTCTGTTTTTGAGGACCATTCAGGGCTCCTGGCTGTTGTTCCAATGACATTAGATCCTGTGAGGAAGGATCTGGGCTTCTTCCATCCCATGTGGTAGATCCGATAGGAGAGCAGAGAAATTTTCCACCTTCTTAGAATGTGTAAGGAAGATGTTAAGTATGACCTAACAAGAATATAACAGGTAACATATAGACAGCAGACTCAAACCTGCATTAGACACTAGCAAAACTATAAAGACATACAGTGGGATCCAAGAGAGATTCTGACAACTTCTTAACAGGAGGTCATATGCACACAGTGGGGGCGGGGCAAGAGTGGAGCAGGTAGACAGGAGGAGGCTTGTATCCCAACCCTGGAGACTCCTAGATGTTCACCAAGGACTATCAGCACAGGCACTAAGGGCTATATCCCAACTGCCAAGGAGACAACTGGGAAATGGAATGTCCTCATAGGCCAATGATATTCCTAAAAAGATAAATTCTAAACATATGTAAAAGAAACATAGAAAAAGGCCATGGTGGAAAACTGCAAGATTTGATGGTTACTCTGTGAGAACATTGTTACATAACAGCTGGGTTCACTTTGTACAAATAAAAAAAATGAAAGAGAGGAGCCTTATTCCAATCTTGTCATCATGGTTGAACCATGGTAAAAGAACTTGGCTACAGTCTCTGGTCTATGTCTCTGGGTCTTCACCTCTTTCGTGGCTTTTTTTCTTTCATTTGCACATTTCCTAAATCTAAATACCCATCAAATTTCTGCCCTTACTTATCTCTAATTCATTCTACCCATTTGCCCTGTGAGAGAAAAAAGAAAATGAAATGTAAACCCAAGGCTTACATTATGTGTTTTCCAGATCTCTAACCCTAATTTTCAAGTTTATATTTTTCACTGCTCATTTTTTTTTCTCACAGTATTTGAAACAGAACTCATCTTTCACAGGTTAGAGTGTCATCTCTTATTCATCCATTTATCTTGCCTCCCACTTATTCAATTCTATGGCTTCTACTTTTGAAATGTCTTTTCTTACCACTATCTCCTCTCCATTTCCGCCCACAATACTCCAATATCTACCATTATCATTGATTCTTAATGCTATTCCAGTAATCTAGGCTAAATCTGAAATACAGGCTTCAAGTTATTCAGAAATACTCTCCATTGATTCTCCACTCACAGTTTGAATCTCCAACTGCTGTTTCAAACAGTTTTCTAAGGTGTGTTGATAAGGGATATGCTTATTAGAAGAGAGTTCTTGTCAAATGTTTTAGGCAATGCTGGATTCAACACACTAAAATATGTATCTTTTTTACAGGGTTTTTGAAGACCATGGTATGCTAATTTATATTGTGAATTATCTGTGTAAAATTTAATCCCATGAGACAAAAATTGTTGCCTTTTTCAATGTTATATTTCTGGAATAGGCACACGGTTTTTGTCAATTAGCTGATTGGCAAATATAGTTTGAATGAATAAAATCATAAGAGATGGGAATATTGTAAATAACATTTTGCATATTTACTTAACTATAAAAACTTACTTATGAAGTGTCCACAAAGTACTTTCTATGTTAGCCTGAAGTGGATTTTTCTCAACCACAACACGAATGTTAGTTTGGGCCACAGAATAGTTTATGACATGGTGTGTTCTGCGCACAGTAAAATGTTTAGCAGCCTTGTTGGCTGGTTAGTGACAATACTTGCACTAGTGATAACCAAGTCCAAATGTGCATGAGATACATAGTTATGGGTGAAGTATTGGAAATTTTTCCTATTTTAAGAACCAACGATTAGGGCAAGTACATTGGCTCCACCAGCAAGGACCAGCATCCCATATGGGCACAGGTTTCAGTGCCAGCTGCTTTGCTTCCCATTCAGCTCACTGTTCAAGGCTTGAGAAAGCAGTAGAGCATGCTCCAAAGCCTCGGGACCCTGAATCCATGTGGGAGACCTGGAAAAAGCTCCTGGCTCCTTGTTTATGACTGGCTCAGTTCTGGCCATTGCAGCTATTTGGGGAGTGAACCAATGAGTGGGAAATCTTTCTGTCTCTCCTTTCTTTGGTACATCTGCCTTTCTAACAAAAATAAATCTTACAAAAGAAGCACCGATCTATAGAACGATTTGATTTTATTTTTTGACTTAAGAATTTCACTATCGATGGCCCATGAAATTAAGAAAAGAAAAATCCCTTAGGCTAATACCCCAAATTCCTTCTGTGCCCAATTTATACTATAGTCCTTGTGCACAAAATGTGCTATGGGAAACGTTGCCATGTGTTTTCACTCCCTCATTTTCTATTCCATATCTCCAGTTAGCCAGATATCTATTTGAATACTTTAAAAGAGGAAATAAATAAAGTGTACTACTCAAGGTTGCCCTTGATATTCCTCCATAGTTCCGAGTTCATCTGAGTATAAACGTTAGGAAGAACACTGGATGGTTATCCTGGGTCTTGCATCTCTCAGGAGAGCCCTGTTAGCTCTCATGTATGATCCACAAATAAATTTAATCAACATACAATAACGTATTGAATGTCTTGTTCTAATCATTGTGCAGTCTGTTATGATTATAATAACTGAAGCACATTCTTTAACCTCAAGAAATTTGCATCTGAGGCAAACACAGAGATACCGAATATCAGAAGAAAAATTAATATTGTGTATACATTTCTCAACAGATAGGCAGAGTAGAGGAGGTAGGAGGTGGGGGCCATGACACTGACTGTGGGCTTGCCCATCATGTGGAGTAGCCACCTCAGGCCTTTAAGTTACAAAGCATGTGTTTGTACATTTAATTGTTGTTGGTGCTGGCTGCCCGTATCCTCAGTGGTTTTTCTTTCCCCTACTAAGAGATTTAAGTTAATCAAAGATGTTTTTCAGGCTTTGTTTTTCAGAGTATGTAGTGTTTGACTCTGTGGTTGTTAATAATGGAGAGAAATCATTCTGGGTAGAGCTGCCAGACTTATTGCTAGAGTATGGAGGGGACACCATGTGGGCAGTTGGGTGGGTAACAGTGGGGGTAGAAGTGATCAGGATGGAATCAGGGTGTTTTTCTCAAAAAGGATCAAACTGACCATGACACAAGGAAACCATCATCCCCCGTTCTTCAGTTAAAAGATTCAGTTCACAAAGAGCCAACCCGAGATATTGAAGCAAAGTACTTTTAAGGTGAAACACACACACACACACACACACACACACACACACACACACACACACACACACTACACACTCATAGCCCAAAAGACACATGATCTCTGCTTCTACTACGTTGAGAGAAACCATTAGATGTTTTTGTACTGAAAGCAAATGTCAAGCACTCCATAAATACCATGCCATTGGAACTGCAAATTAATATTGTATTAAAGTTGTGGCTAAAATATAGATAAAGCAAACAAAATATAGAATTTATCAAGCATTTTACACTGCTTTCTCTATTTTTGCAGGGTTTTTTTTTGGAAAATGTTTAAAATGAAAATAGATTTATACTTATTTAACTTAATCATATCCATAGAAAATGTTCACGAATCTGTTTGAGAAAAATCATGCTTGAAGCCAATGAAGTTCTGCGTTAAAAAAAAAAAAAAAAAAAAGGAATTGTGTTATCTGCTGCCAATTTCCCCCTAGCAGAAAAGATGACTTAGATTGACTATGAAATCTCTTCTTGTCATAGTCTTAGGAGGGGTATTGTGCTGGCCAGATAACCACCGCACCTGCTATGGTCTCTCAACCAAGCATCTAAACACAGAGTTGTCTAATCCTTTATCTATTTCCTAACCCATGATTAAAATTATCAACCTGTTTTACTTGATTAAGTGCTCCAAAATATACAATAATAAAAAAGACAATTCTGATTTTTGCAATGCCATCTATATCCCAGATATATTTTATATGTGTGCATTTTTGAAGTAATTTCCACATTCCCATATTTTAGTTATTATAATTATAATTTTCCATGCTGCATTGTCATATAAATTTGTACTGTGAATGTTTCTATTTTGCCAGTCTCCCAAACCATTAACTTCCTGATTTTCAACTTTCCAATTGATTTTCTTGTTATTTGATGGGCTCAATTACAAAAATTTGAGGACAATTATTGCATAGATTCATAACATATAAGTTCCTCTTGTGACTATATATCTGTTTCTGAAAATAAGTGATGCTTTACTAAGTTATTTAAAAAATTACACAATCAGAATGAATTAATTCTGATTATCTAAGGTTATAAATAGAACTTACAGTGAACAAGTCTTATGAACAATCTATATATGAAAGGTTTTTGTACCAAAGGTAATTTACCTTTCATTTCTGTTTTTCAATGAACTTTTTTAAAAATACATGTATGGTTAGGGAAATAGCTGAGCATATTTATTTTTCAAGTCATTATCAAATTTGCTGTGATACCTGCATCTACAGGTAATCTGTTCTCAACTCATCAGTCCTTCAGATGGGCCCAAGATATCATGCACATTTAGAATACCTAACAATAAATACATTTGAACAGTTATTCTAAATCCAGCCTAGAATTTCAAACTTTGTAAATCAGCACAAATTTCCTACTCCCACCTGGCTCTCTGTATTAACTATTCTTGCTGATCATCAAGTCGCTTCACTATACCCCAAACACTGAATCTGTCTTTGGGTCCTGAGCTGAGACTGCCTCCCTGCCTTTATGTCCTGCCTGTTCTGCAAGGTTTTTGAAATCCCACTTGTGCTCAAAATAACAGTATCCTTAGAAAAATTTCCCCAACTAATGTAACGCTTAGATCATGTACTCTTCTTTGTTTTGTTACTGGGAAGCTAACTTGTTGACTCTTCAGTTGTTACTGTGCATTAATAGGTCACAAAATTTTGAGTGCAAAAAGACTGAACATATTCTTTCATTGATGTATATTAAATTAGTGATTTATATCAGTTAACTTTAAACTAGAAATAGGATCAAAGATTATACTTCCTGCTGCCATCTGGAAACACCCTTTCTTTGCCATCATAGGTGTGTTGCCAGCTTCACAGATTTCATCCTCTTACATCAGATGGAGTGTATGACTTTCCATTTAGAAGTAAAGTACAGTGGTTTACCTCTGTGTTGGCTATTCTGTTAGCACTCTTTGAAAGTTAGTCTCTTACTGCTAGTTGCTGAATAGAGAAAAATGTTTTCTTCCTTGCTTTGTAATGAGGAATCTGTTTCCAATAATATGACAGCATACTTGGGCAGCTGAGCAGCTGTTACAGAGAAAATGGGCTTGCATCACCCACAGCGACTATAAGCATCAACTGGGTAGGAACAGTGATTCTGCCAAATGCAGGAAAAAAAAATAGTGAAATTAATAGAACTTAAAAGCACTGCCAATAATTTAGGACTCAGCAATTAGTGTTAGATCTGATGTTCTCCCCACCACCACTTCGAATTTTCCCCTATCGTCTGAATTTCTTGTCTGTAAAATCTTCCATATAGATTTTGGTTGTTGCTTATTTATGCTGATCCACGTTTGGTGAAATTTTTCTTTTACTGTATGAATTAATAAAGGCATGAAGATGAAATTTGAGAACAGATTGATGTACAGGGCTTATTTATTTATTTAAAGCATGGCTTTCTCTCTGGTAACTACAACCAATTTCGTTATATAGATTTTCTTCTCACTGTTTCGCCAACTTCAATAGAACTACACTAGTTTCTTCCCAGTATTTCTTCTTGCTTCTCTGAACCAACATTTTTGGAGGAACAGGTGGCACACAAGGCAGAAAGCCTCAGATGATAACTCATGAAACTGGAAAGAATTACTCATTTCCGTGTGCCAATTCTAGTTTATCTTGCAAACTCAAGAGTAGTTCTTTGAAAAATCTTTCATTATGCCAACTCTAAGTCAACTCTTCTCTAGCAAATCAGTGTGGAAATTCCCAATATAAGTTGTATTTAAAAGCAGGGGATACTTCCAGTTCATAGTCAATGCTTATTGACTAGAAAAAGTGTTTCCAAAAAATCTTTCATGTTTTTTACTTCTATACTATCACTGAGTAGACTTTCAAGAAGGTTCTATGTGTAGAGAGTTTCACTGTAAATTATAATGAAATAATAATAATAAAAGGAACAAAAACTCTTAATGCTTCCTGAATAGTAAAAATGTGTGTATATTGTGTATATGAGAACATGACACTAGTATTTTGACTTGAACCAGGAAAGATGCAATATACTGTTTAAAGATATACATATTTATATAAAATTCATTTTCATTTGAATTTCACTGACCCTTTTCCCAAATAATGCTCACATTGTTCAAAATATTGTCACAACAGAGTCATCATGTCTTAAATCAGGGGTAAAAACCCAGTTACTAAAGGTCCCAGTTTCTTTCAGAGTATTTTTTATGTTGTCTAATGGTAATACACAACCTGTTAGAAACATGATAATAAACCATGGGAATTGTGAAGGACTCCTAACTAAAAGTTCATTGAATCTTCACATTATAAAACTTGTGGGTTTCAAAACCTTTTTGCACCAAAATAAATACATCTTTTAAATCAAATTTTTCTCAGATTTTTTCAGCATCATACATGTAAAAAAACCTCAGATGTATACAGTAAATAACAGAATCCGGGCACTAACAATGATTTGTGACCTCAAAAACATAATAACTGTTTCTGCCACTATACATTACCATGTCTTCGTGGAAGCTATCTTCTGGGATGTTTTAACAGCTCAAGAAAGTTAGCTATTCTCTTGATTTATTATTCAGTGAACTCATCAGTTTGGGATTAGTGTTGACTCATTTTGCTTTAACAAATTTAAAAGAAAACCCATATTCCACTCCGGGTTTGTCTAAGCTGACTAAATTATATTACCAGTCAAATGTATAAGCTACCATGCAAGCCTCTCCTGGGTTTTACTCATTGACTTTTACTGTACATCATTTCCTAGAAGACTATTACACTCTATAATCTATTTAGATATATTTTAAGTTTTTGAAAAATAAAGTGCAGAAAAACTGGTCATGTGTTGTGAAATGGTCAAATGCTTCCTGATACTATACCACGTTCACATGCATAATTGTCCTTGAGCAATATTTTTTAATAAAGGCCTAGAAATATTTTTAGTGTATAAAGTAATAGGCAATATTATCACTTCAGGATTTTTCAGGTCAAATGTATGGTACTTGTTGATTCATTTATGCCATCAGCCAATACAAACTTACTTAGGGCGGTCTATGTACAGTCCAGAAACTCTTTTCTTCTCTGACCTAATATCTCTGTTGAGCAATATCACAGAACAGGGAACTTGACTGGCTGACTTTGCATAACTCATGTGAAATAATTGGCTTTACCAACACTGCAGAAGCCATGTACATTTAATTTATGGAATAATCTTTGGAAAGACCTAATAAGCCACAGTTTCTCATGTACAGAAGAAGCAGAGCATTCTCTTTTGTTACATCGGAGAGTGTATTACTGAATTGAGCGTTAGCAACCAACTGCTTTTCTCTCTCTTTCTCTCTCTCTCTCTCTCTTTTTTGGGTGTGTGTCTGTATGTGTGTGTATCTGGTGAAAAAATGAACTGTAGTTTATCTGTCTGACTTGTTAGCTTGCACAATTTTGGTTAACAGACTATTCTTTTTCAGCCAAGTGAGGAAATTGATACACATTTATGTTATTTTACAGTTTTCTTCAGTTTAACCTGTTAGAAGGAAGGTTAGCTGGGTTAGAAATGTTATATTCCTTACTTTTTTTCTCTTATCTGATTTAAGTACCTTGTGGCACATGCTATGCATTTGCAGTGTTTGCTGTTTATTGACCCCAAAACGTAAATTTTGTGAGAATCACTAACGCTCAGAAGTCTTTTCTTTAGAAGGATACAGTAATATGCAGTGCAGACTGTAAGGGATTGGAAATCACAATAACTACTAGGTATTCTCCTAAGGAGCTCAACATACAAGCTCTGTTGCTCTTAATTTCTCTGTCTCTGATTTTCATCAATGATAAACTGGATGTTGCTAGCATCTTACTTGAACTCTTTTTGCATCGCTGTCCTGGTCTGTGAAATGAAACTAATATCATTCACTCTAGGGGCTATTGTAAGAAATAAGTAGAACTCACTATCACTGATTGTTGAAAATTATAAATATACATCTTAACATTTCCATAATCTCATCTAACACAAACTGGTCAACTTTGACATTATTTTCTTGTGTTTACTGAATCGACACAATTCAGGATGTTCCTATGTATGCCGCCTTTATCCTAAATGTGCATTTAGGCCTTTTCATGGTTCCTCACAATGAACAAAGAGAATACACACACATGCACACGCACATACACACACAGGATAGAAGTGCATGTGCTGGACTTCACCTCAGGTTGTGGGAGGCACAGGTAGTTACCTTTCAGGCATGGAGATAGTTTAAAATATGGCTTATCCATGTTCTTAGGAAAAGTCCATTCAGAATTTCTATGCCTGGAGATTGATCTTTCTCTTGTTATCTGCCTCACATTCCATAGATCCACACACATGTTCAGCCTATAAAACAGACTAGGAATATTTTCATGAGCCTCGGTTACAAACTCTGCTCCCAGCATAATCTCTATTGCCACATTTTGGAAAGAAAGTGCAAGAGGCTCTGGAACCAGCCTGCCTCTCCAATATTCTTTCTTACATCCCTCGGGGCCTGCATGCTTCTAAATAAATGGAATTTTCTTCCTTTTTTTTTCACAGTACTTAGCAACATATCCGGCATGTGCCAGCGTGCTTTTCTTCTTTCTGTAGCCTGTGCAGATGTATAGATTTTTTTAGAGCCTTATGGTCCTACATTTATGTAGAGTCTGAGAAAACATTTCAACGGCAATTTTGTTATAAACATAGCGTTAGCTATGTTTCTGGACAAGCTCTCAGCATTCCAGTGCAAAGGAGAAACTAGTGAAGTAGGTGCTGTTATCAGCTTCATTTTGCAGGCAGTCACGTAGGGTTGGGCGACTTGTTTTTGGAGCACACAATTACTACACACAAAATGAATCCGAACCTGGGCTCTTGTTTTTAATTATAGCGTTGTATTTCTGCCCTGTGTCACTATCATAACAATTATCAGTGACCAACAAAATAAACCACATTTAATTCTATGAATTTCATATGCTCAGTGCAATTTTGACCAAAAAGGAAATTAAACAAACTGCATTTACATAAACATGTGAAGGTCTTGTTTGCTGTTTTTGTTTTTCAGTGTTTTAAAGAAGAATGTTTTAAAATGGAAAAAAGATGGAAACCATGCATTTTTAGCCCTTTCAATTCAGCTAATGTGAACAAATTGTCTTTTGGATGACAAAAAAATAGCTTCTGTATGTCTTTGCATATGAGCAACAATCATGTGCTTCCTCTGCAACATTATTATCAGGGAGCTGATATCAGTCTAGCTTGTTAATAGTACTGTCACCTGGAGACAAGACCATTTCACATCTCTCCTCTGGGACATGATATTATCACTAAGCGAAAAGGTCAGTAGCTTTGTCATGAATGAAGACAGGAGGGAGAAAAAGGTTCGGAAACCTGAGATTATGGTCCCGTTTGAAATTGGATATTTCTGTAGCACCTGTGAAAATCTATCCATTTTTAAAGTCATCATTCCTATAGCAAGGTACTGTCATATGATTCTTAAGAGCATGGGTTTTGCATCTATACTTACTGAGTGGAAATATCAACTCGGTTTTAGTGGTATCAACTTGGTTTTAGTGGTTGTGTGATCTTAAACAAGTTGTGTGGTTTCTCTGTGCTTCCTGAGCTGCAAAATGAGGGTGACAATAAGACCAACTTCACATGACTGCTTTGAGGATTAAGGATTATAATATATACAGAAATCTTGTCTGAAGAGAAAAAGAAAGGTTTGTTGAATAAATACAATACACCTAACCTCCAAATCTCCCTAGCTGTTGCTGATCTTTCAATTGTTTCATAATGCATCCAGGTAGTAGTGTCAAGGACTTACAATCTTTCTATGATTAAAAAAAAATAAAAAGAAAACAGCAAACCTATTTGATGTGGAAGTTCAAAGACTAAATATATGGAGTTCTTGTTTTATTGTAGAAAAGAAAGTAAGTATTTTAAGTTTAGCAGTTAAAAACAGTTGGAACAAAAACAGATTTTCAAAAATAAAAGTAGAAATATTTTAAAAAGCATCAGTTCAAAAAATAATCAGCTTTTATATGAAGGGAGAAAAGTTGAAGGAATAATTTAAGTAAACATTTAAAAGGGGAAAAATTAGGGGGAAAAAGTCTATTTTCCCAGCTGGGAAATGTCTGCAGATATAGCAAATGCTTAGTCAGCAGATGTCTATTTTTGTTCAAGCAGCTTGCCAAGAAATACAGTGGCTGCAGTTTTCTCTTCTCTCTAATGCAAACTACAGCTCAGCCAGGAGTACGGAAATGGATGCCCATCCTTTAATGTGCCTGAGTGGGCGACAGGTAGCATGCAGGTCAGCAGATTCTCTTGCTCTCCACTTTGGGAATTGGCCCAGTTAACAAAGGCAAACTGGGTTAGGTCTGGGTTGACAACACACTGTTACTATTTGAGTATGCTTCATGAACCACCATTCTAAGCTCTGTTGTAAAAGTCAATGCGCAGTCCCTAGTTTCCTATTTGTCTTAGAAAGCAATCATGTACGTGAATGTTTCCTTGTGAACTTCTAGAGTTTATGGCCTTAAAATTTGATGTTGAGCATTTTACAGTTTATGTGATGGTTTTTGTATACAATCTGTTTTGCTTGGATTACCTGATAACTAGTAACAGTGCTGGTTTACCCTCCATAGTTTTCTATTCCAAATCTAAGATGTTCCTTGGCACTGAAGAAAATATTGCTATACTCATCAAGTCTCTATTTATAGCTCCATTTAGAAGTGATCATTTTATTCCCTGGACTTTGAAGTATATCATTCGGATTTGTTTCAGCAGGTGACCCTGCCTAACATGCATTCTACCAGGTTTCTTATGTACTTATTTTATCATTCCTGTAAGATTATAAGCTTTCTAAGGCATTTTCTTCATATCACCTGCCTGCTACATACTGTGTTTTGAGTGATGTCCACAATGTTATTCATTGTCTGTCGATAAAGATGTATGCATAAACAAATCATGTAATTTTGTGAAGACTCTAGGAATAAGATAGAGCTTGTTTCAGTTTTAAGTGAATATCGATAATATTAGTTAGCAGTAATTATTAAGAATTGCTAAGCATCAATGTGTATTTTATTCATGTCTCTTCAGCTAATTTTGTGCCAATTGCATAAAGTTGTTATTGTCATGCCCAGTCTTGTAGTTCAATATATAAGCATTTTTTAGAGTAAGCATTGAACATTCTAGATCCTTCTCTATAATATCACACCATTGTGTCCATGGTCTCATTTTAGTTGGCATAGATATTTAGATTAAAATATAGGAATTCAAGCTATAGGACTTGCGCATTTTCTGTTATAAAGAACTACTGTTTTCCATCACATAGGTAGTTTAACAATTTGATTTAACTAGACCATTCTTCCCAGCCCTATCACTTATAACTGACTCTCCTGGTTTCACAAACCATCTCTTTCTTTTCTTTCCTGGTCCAGTGTTA
Organism: Ochotona curzoniae; assembly: GCF_017591425.1. Classification (NCBI taxonomy): domain Eukaryota; kingdom Metazoa; phylum Chordata; class Mammalia; order Lagomorpha; family Ochotonidae; genus Ochotona; species Ochotona curzoniae. The sequence goes on from NW_024467087.1 coordinate 5,837,565, forward strand.
ACTTTCATAACCCAGCTGTGTATGAGCTAGAATGCAACAGTATAAACACCTCCAAAATGCCAATTTCATGTTTGGGGACTAACAGAAAAGCCTGTTGTATGTGCCTCTGAAACTGAAGACTTCATGAGTAACCTTAGATTCTAATTTATTTAAAATTAGACCAAAAATTATCTATTGAGCAAGAATAATGAGAATAATTAAGCATCACTACTCTAGTTGAATAGTTGATTAATACTCAGCTTCAGTTAGTATCTAAATGACCTACAAAGTAAGTAAAAACACAAATGTCTGGATTTCACACATACATTTAATTATGGCTACATTCCAGTTCATATCGTTCATCAACTGGGCACGTAACCAAAATGGTATTGTTGTGCCACTGGGTTAAATGAAAATGTAATATTAGTATGACATGAAGTATCATTTAATAAATAGCATGTGTTACTGATACAAAAATAAGGCAAGAATTTAGAAATTCTTTCTCAATAATCTGCCTACTGTGCTATGGATATTTTATTTGTTATCCTTAAAATCAGTTAATGTTAACTATTGTGAATTGCACTTTCTTGGGCATATATTATTTTTACATGTTAAAGTTTTTAAGTAAAAATATTGACCTGTTATCATCTTCCAGAATCTGGAAAGAAAATTAAATCCGAAAGTATGAATCAAAAGTCATTGAGAAATATATGAAATGAAATTATCTGTTTTTTGAACAAAATGCTGCAAAAATACATTATAAAATACCAGGAAAATTAATAAGAAACAAAAATCAATTTCATTACCAGGAGATTATGAGATAGATAAGCCCCTGAAAGCAACCTTATGATCTCTTTTTGCCAAGGCCCTAGAAACCAAGCCTGCTCTGATGAGGTAACAGAATTTGGTTGCAGACATTTTCTTTTATCGGGATGTTTCATCTTCCTAGATGATGGCTTAATACCCAAACACCCAAGAGTTATCAATGTATTCCTGCTAGATCACCCCTGTTTACGAGAGCCTTGATTGGGAGCAAAGTGAATCTGAGTGTGCGAATCAAATTATAAACAGAAGAAACAATTCAGCAAAACCAGGATTCAGCTATAGATCTCAGAAAGCAGATACATAAGAACATGCAAACTACTCAATCAGAGCATTGGGAATGAGAAAGGGAAAAAGATATCCCTTCTGTTTAGTGGATTCAGAGCAAAGAGGTATGATATCCGTGGACTGCCTGGCAGTGGTCACTGGAACACATATGTATAATTCATATGGGCTATGGAATCAATAGGGCAAAAAGAGTAAACTGTATCTTTGCATCTCACAGGTCAGCACATGATGATGGTATAAGGTAGATAAAACTGTGGGAAGTGCAAAACTGGAAACTGTGTGAAGTGTGACTGAATATTGATTTTGCTATGGAACATCCAAGTTATATTAAAAATCATTTCCAAGACAACACAGGATTTTAAAGATGCACTATAAGCAGGCTAGAAAGATATTTTTTTACCTATATGTAGCACCCACCCATAGAAACCCAAAGTGTTCAATAAACAAAATATGATCTCTATAAGCCAAGAACATGATTACATAAATGAATTAATAAATGATGGAATACATTTGTTGAAATTTACTCATTTAAGGTAGAAAAATTAAAATAAAAAATAGAGATTTTCAAGAAACCTGCTGATCTCTGGAATGTGATTAATTTATTCATCCTAGAAGAGTTTAGCATTTTTGTTTATATTTCAGATTCCTTGTGGCTTGAAAATATAAACTGAAAATATTTGGGTTCATAGTTTTAGGAATGTGAACCAAAAAAATGTGTCAATGGTTGCTTCAGCATTCAAAATTAAAATTTGCTACAGAATACAGACAACTCATGAAAAAAATCGGCATATATTGCTGAACATATAACATACACAATTTAAATTTTTATAGGTATAGTTTTTGAAATATAATTCACAGTCAGTAAAACTCAAAAATTTAAAGAATACAATATGGTGAATTTTTGTAGTATATTTTGTGTTGTGTAGCCATCACCATGAACAATTGTAGAATATTTTTAGCACCCCCCAATCTTATACTCATAGTTACATTCTCTTTAGCACAATAGCCTTCTTTTCAAGTAACTAAGTTACAAAATCAGAAAATTTCATTGAATTTCCATTGCTAATGAAATGTTTATATATAGATATACATATATATAATTTAAAATCTAGATATCAACCTCTTATGTGATATATGGTTTATAAATATTTTCCCATTCCATGGATTATGTTTTCATTTTTGATTGCTTGGCTGTGCAGAAATATTTTATTTGATGTAATCTAATGCGTTTACAGCTGGTTTTGTTTCCTATGCTTTGAATGGCATGCCAAAAAATGTTGCCAATATCAGCATCATGGAGCTACACTCCCACCCCAGATATTTTATAATTTTACATGTTATACTTAAATATTTATGCCATTTTGATTTTAGTTTTTACATATGATGTAAGTTAAGTATCTTATTCATTTTTGGCATGTGGATATCTTCCTTTTCTGGCCACCATTTACTGAGAAGAATATTTTTCCCCATCGTGCATATTGAATTCTCTCATAGGCTTGAATTATTTTTATTCTGGTTGCTGACTCAACTTTTAAGGGAAAAACATGTAGCATTCAAAGGGTAATTACATGCCATAGGCATGGAAATATTAATAGGAAACAAGTCAAAAATAACAGTGAATTCTATATATTGTTTGGTAGTTTAAATACAAAATAGCTACTAAAATGTAATAGAAGATGCAATGACAGAAATAAGTTTGACTAGTCTAATGAATGCTAAGCATTACTTAATTATTGTATATGGAGTGCAATATTAGTATTATTTTATAATGCTCATCATGAAGCAGATAAAAATTATCATTTGACTTGTGAGCTTCCCAAGAGAAAATATTTCTGTATATGTATCTTTGTAGACTTTTGCTTTGTCCAGGAAATGACACAGCTGCAGAAGGATTATACTCATATGTTAGAAGTACTCACAATATTTCTTTAGATAATCATTGAAGAGTTAGGAACTCAATGTATTTCCAATTACATAAAGAAAAGAATAGGTGGAAACAAGAAAAATAGACAAATTTCTAAGGCATTCTGTATTTTCTGCTAAGTCTTTTCTTTCTACTTAGATGAACAAACCTACTAATATCTTCTGAAATCACTGATTATAAAAATACAAGCAAAAAGCTGAGTTGTGCATTTAGTACAGCCCTGAAAATGCTGTTTGTGCCATTGAAATTTCATACTAGCATGTTTGCATCTGAGCCTAGGTTCCACGTGCATTCTCAGGCTACTGTTACTGTATACCCCGGAGAAACCCCTGGTGAGGACAATAGTGATTGAGTCCTTGCCATCCATGCAGGAGACCCAGATTGAATTCTGGTCTCCTGCTTTTCATCTGGACTAGCCCTGGCTATTGGCTTTTGGTGAAAGAACCAGCAGATGGAAGATCACCTTCTACCTCCCTGTTTTCTGCCTTTCACATAAAAATCAAACAATATAAACATTAAAACAAAAATAAAACACTTTAAAACAGCCCACTACTTCTCAGGTTAACATAGCACGAGAGTGCTGTTTTGACCATTTTAATTTTACAATATACTTTCAATTTATACTCACAAGCTTAACATTCCACTAAATAAAGAATTCATCAAAGAGTAAGTAGAAAAAACACTACTCATCAAGAGTGTAGGCCTTGCCTGGCTCTGGGTCCCCACCCTCCCTCATGATGACTATTAGGATCGCCCCAGTAACCCCTCAAAACAAACAAATAAATATACATACAAACAAAAAATCTAGAATGGACAGACAACAATATGGAAAGCTTAGAATCAGACAGGAAACACCCAGCATGGACCCAATCAGGCCTCACTAGTTGGGACACAAAGATTAGTAACGCCTCACTGGGGTATTGGGGATTTCTTTGCACACCCATCCTAAATTAATTTAAAAAAAATGTATTGTACCTAAACTGATAACTGTATGGAATCAGGACGAATACAAACCAAAATTGAAATGTCTATGAAGAAGTCACAGGATGTAGTTAAGAAACCACATCTTCCCATCAACATACTATTAATCAATGTCATGTCAATTGATGCCATGAGGTTGTAAATGGCTGTTGAGGTCATGTCAGGGCCTTTAATTGTTTGGGATGAAGCTTAGCTTGACTTACCTTCAGACCAGAGATGGTCTCACCAAGAAATCGCTGAACCCATTAGGATAATAAGACACTGGACTTTATGCTTGGTAAATATTTCCAATGAAAGAACCACAACTGAATTTGAACTGTGGTAATGCAACAAGGTGGAAAAATCCACCATGGGGAGAGGGTTCGGGGAGGGGTGGGGGGAATCCCAGTGCCCATAACACTGTGTCACATAATGCAGTACAATTAATAAAAATTAAAAAAAAGAGTGTAGGGAAGTGCTATAAACAACCATGAAATTTCAAAGTATCAATTTTGTTCATATGAATTAAATTTATTTAGCACTCTCTATATTAGTTCCTATAAGCTATATGAGACATGCAATATTCTGCTTTGGGAAGAGAATTGCCCATAACGTTTACCACCACACATTTGAAAATGTTGTCAAATACTTAATGTGAAAGTCAATGTGATTTTATCATGTCTGTAAACTTTCAATTAGAGATAATGTATAGTACCTTTTCAGACATTGTTGAGATTACTACTATAATTGAATACATTCCATGTTCTAGAAAAGAATCCTTTTGAAAGTATCTGTACTGATTTGTAATTCAGCATAAATCTGTAAACAAAACTGATACTGTAAGGACAATGATGTAAAAACCTCAAAATATTATATAATTCTCTAGAATACAGTAAAAGCATTACAACATAATTTAATGTAAATGCAGCTTATGTTTATTAAAATACATGATGGATACTAAACTGTTCTAATCTTTTTTAATTAACCTGACTTCATTGTAGAAACTGACCATAGGCAATTTTATTGGAAATCTCACTAGTCTATCACTATTTCAAAACTATATATAAAAATTTTTCATATAAACTGTAAAATGCCAACTTTAAATAAAATGTGCATGACACAATAACAATCACATGGATTTTCAGTGCTCAGCTTGACACATTCAGACTGAAGAGCTTTGATAAATCTGTTTACAACTATTAAACTTTACAACTAAAATTAATTGATGAATGGGATTTAGAAAGGGCATTGCTACATGAGGGAATAGAAAATTTAAGTTGTTCTCCTAAATTCATGTAGCATAACATATTTCCAGTAAGGAGTTAAAGGACGCATTCACAGAGACCAGAAGAAAGACAATTATCACTGTTGACTCTGTCTATTCAAAATGAGATATTGGAAGAAGAAATGATGATATACCACTTTAAATATGAGATTCCCTAAAAAAATCATGGCAAATAGGCAAGTCTATTTTGGTGTCATAATGTTGAGGGTCTTTATTGTTTCATAAAATACATTTTCCATGCATTTTAAGCAAAATGCACATTTTTGTATTTTGCTTGAGGAACAAACCCCCCCTTTTTTAAGATTTGTTTTATTTTTATTAGAAAATCAGATACACAGAGAGGAGGAGAAACTGAGAAGATCTTCCATCTGATGATTCACTCCCCAAGCGGCTACCACTGCTGGTACTGTTCTGATCTGAAGCCAGGAGCCTGAACACTCTAGTGGGTCTCCCACATGGGTGCAGAATCCCAAGACTTTGGGCCGTCCTCCACTACTTTCCCAGGCCACAAGCAGGGAGTTGGATGGGAAGCCAGGCTGCCAGAACATGAATCATCATCCATATGTGATCGTGGCATGTACAAGGTGAGGACTTTAGCCTTTAAGCTATCACACAGGGCCAAAGCATGGTTCTTGAAGGAGTGTGCTCCAAATGTGATTTTTCTGCTTCACGTTGGAGATAGGAAAAGGGAATTTCTCTCTGTAGACAATGTGGAACAGAAGAAAGTTGCCAGACACTGGAGTCACATACAACAGTGTTTCAAGTCCTGGGCAACTGTTCACATTTCATATCTAGACAAACAGTTTCACCTTCCTTAATCTTACTTTTCTTATCTGTAAAAGGCAACATATAGTGCTGTTTCTTTCATAAGAACTTGTATGCAAAGAGTTTGCCATATTCTTTAGTCCAGGGTAACTGCTCAAAGTTTGCATGCCCTCTGAGCCTGTGCTTAAACAGAAACTTGTTGATAACTGAAGGTCTTGTAAATCCTGATATGCTAAAAAATGTGGACCTCATATTGAATTCACAGAATGGTTGCAAAATAAAAGATATGAATACGATGAAATCATTGCAGTCCCAAATATGGTTCATGGGCCAGCAGCAGCACTAGAAGCAACGGAGAAGTTAAGGACAATATAGACTATTAGCTCCCATCCTTCCTTCACTGACACTGACCCAGCAATGTATCTAGACTCCCTGGATAGTCACATGAATACTAAATTTTTAGAAATCCCCAAACAGATAATCTGCATTATTTTTGATCCTCAGTAGCTTCCAAATTTTGAGCAAGTCTGTGAGTTTTCCCTACCTGGAGCTTATTTTGTCTCCAACTTCAGAGCAAGTGCAACAATATTTCCACTGGGTAACAAGGGAATGGATGAAAAAGCAGAGTATAAAGGCAGAAATTCTGCTAAAGCCACATGAAGTCTCTGCATGGTTTCCAAAGTCCAGTGACAGCCTAGGTAGATAGGTATACTCTAGTAGTCAAGGGAATCAATAACACAAATGTATAAATTAAGAACCCAGAGGGCTTTAATACCAAAAATCACTATAAGCATATATATTCCATCTTGGGAAATCAACATTCTTTCGTGCCATGTTATCCAAATGATCACAGTTGGCCTAATACCTCAACAATGTAAGAACATTTTATTTTTTACTCAAAATAGGTAAATCCACAAGAACAGAAAGGAAATTGGCAGGTGCCAGTGGTTTCAGGAAAGCAGAGACTGGGGACTAAATGTTTACTGGATATGAAGTTTTCTTTTAGAGTGATAGAAATTCTTTGAACTAGATAGAGGACATAATTGCACAATATCATGAATACACTAAATATGAAATATAAAAGAATCATCTTTTTAACAGCTAAACCATGAGATTTCATAAAAGAAAAGCAAAATAACAGCGAAACAACAACAGTGAAAAAGCATAACTAATCATCTAGTTCTGCTAATCCAGGTCTGCAAACACAGACACTTTTTTTACTTGTAAGTAACAAGACATATTGTCTAAAACCAGGAATAGTCCTCAAGATAAGTTTATATATTCTGGAAAACTTGTGGATTCACTACTTCATATTGTACACAATAATTGAAAGAAGAAAACTTACTCTTATGGGAAATCAGTTCTTCACTTCTCAATTGCACTTGACCTGTTGATCATCAGTGATACAACACCACAGAATTACTTTTACTTCTGGACCTCTGATGATCTCTGTGTGAGAAGATGAGGGAGATTACTTCCCCAGCTGTGACTAATTTCATTACTCCTTGCCATTTCTCTGTTTCCCATGAGCATCACGAGATTGCACTACATGTTCCTAATGTAAGGTTGGGTGGAAACATGAAATTACGTCTGCAGAATTTTAAGTTTGGAGTTAAACCCTTTAGATCTCTTTTTTTCTGGCAATGTGTGCATTAACTTTCATGGTATTGGCTGCTTCAGTAAACTGGCACCTGGAATAACTATAATGAGCAGAATTCTAACCAACCTTAAGTATATAAACAGCAAAAGGATTATTAGATAGATAGATAACAGAGATGTTTTAGCTTTTACACTAAATCACTAAAATTTTGAATTGTTTGTTATTATTTCTCATCCTAGATCATGCAGGTTGATGGTCCTTGCTAGAAGAATAATTGCATGAATAATATGAGAATGATAAACGATGTTCCTCCTACAAGACAGGTGCATTTGAGCAAACTTGCTAATTAGTAAAAGGCTGTCTTACAGAACTCTAAGTAATAGCTCTGAATCCAGATCTGAGAATTTGTTAGCTCTAACACAAATGTCTGGCAGTCCCAATGCTCAAAAAAATAATGCAAAAGAAGTTACATATCCAATGATCAGTTTTGATTTTGATTGTATTATAAAGTATTTTAATAGAAAAGTCCCAATGTTGAATAATATGAATAAAAATATTAGTTAGGACCGGGCATGGTGGCCTCGTGTCTAAAGTCTTAGCCTTTCATGCACACGGATCCCATATGGGTGCAGGTTCTAATCTCATGAGCCCCATATCCCATCCAGCTCCCTGCTTGTGGCCTGGGAAAGCAGTAAAGAACAGCCCAAGGTCTTGGAACACTGCACCCATGTAGGACATCCAGAAGAAGCTCTTGGCTCCTGACTTCAGATTGGCTCAGCACCGGCCGTTGCAGTCACTTGGGGAGTGAATTATTGGGCGAAAGATCTTCCTCTCTGTCTCTCCTCCCCTAGGTATATCTGATTTTGCAATAAAAAATAAATAAATGTTTAAAAAATATTAGCCAATCAAAACATGTCAGTTTTATACCACAGGGATGGCTATATAGAAATAATTTATTTTAAAACAATGGTTCCTGTGATTATGATGCCTCCCAAGTCTACAGTCCATAGATCCTGGAGCCCATGTTTGGTTCAGTGACTAAAACACCAGTTTTGAGCACCTTTGTTGGGACCTCAGGTCTGGCTCTGGACTCAAACTAGTTGGTAATGCAGACTGTGTGTAAGAGTAGTGATGGCTCATGTAGCTGAATTCTTAGCACTCATTTGGGAGACATGGTTCAGGGTCCCAGCATCTGGCTGCAGCCCTGTCCAGCTCTGGATAATGTGGGGCTGTGGAGGTTGAGCTGGGAAACAGATGCAAAGTAGTGCTTTTCCTCTCTCTCCACTCCCAACTTTGCCTCATTTTCTCTGTTTTCTGTCTGCCTTTTTTCTCTCTTACATAAATAAAATTAAAATCCACAGAGTCAGCTGGAAAGCTGGAAATTGTGGCAGAAATGAGATTTGCTACAACACTAAGTATAATAATTTATCTGGGATATCTTAGCTTTGCTATTAAGACCTTCAACTGATTACAAAGGTATGCCCATTTCAGTGATGTTAAGCTTCTTATTTTGAATAATCAAAAAAATAGAAAATCAGCTTTAGTTAAAATAAGTGTGATGAGTATATTTCCTTTGGGTATCTGATTCAAGGCTTTTAACAGAGAATGCATTGTAAAACACTAATTTGATTATATTACCCCCCAGCTATTAAACCTTGCATGAACCATGGTGGTCTGAAATATAAAGTTGAAGAACTACAGCCTCAAATGTAAATTTATTCACGTCTTGCCTCCAATCTTCAAGCAAGCTTTCTGTCTTTTGAATTCAATCATTTTCCTCTTCTTTCTCCAAGGACATTCTATTTCCTCATCACATGGTACTGTTTTGGAACTCTAATTTCAAATTGCTTCTAACTTTCCTGCAATAACCACTCTATTTTCCACTAAGGAAAAATCCTTGTTTGTCAAGATATATTCATCAGTGAAGCATTTTTATAGCTTCCCAGAAATCCAGCACCACATATACCTATCTTTAAAGAGATTTATTGTGAAAATCAGATTTACAGAGAATGAAAAGGAAAGAGAGAGAATCTTCCATCAACTGTTCACTCCCTAGATGTCCCCAATGGCCAGCACTGAGCCAGGCTAAAGCAAGGAGCCAAGAGCTTCATACTGGTCTCTCACATTAGTGACAGGTGCCTAAGCATTTTGATCATCCTCTTTCTGGTTTTCCCAGATCATTAGTAGGCAGATGGATCAGAAAATAGAGGCTGGGACACAAACTGGCACATACAACGGAATGTTAGCAGCTCTGTCAGTGGCCTTATCCACTACGCCACAATACTGGCTCTCATATATCTATTTACTGAAAACATATGGAAAGCACTTATAGAAAATATAATCAGTTCACAACCTGCTCAGTCTTTCCCCTTACTACTGTCTGAAGCAGACGAAATGCTTCATTTGGTGTTTTATGGTATCCCCAACCTATTGCAAATGGATGGTACACAACTGTGGCTCTAGATATGTTTATAGAACAAAATGTCTGTTCTCTCAAACATAAAGATGAGGTGTGGGGGAGGGCCTTATAACACATTGTCATATATTATTTTCTATTGAAAATAATAGCATTGGGGCTTGACACAACGGTTCAATCTGCTAATCCTCTCCCTGCATGCGCCAGGATCCCATATGGGCACCGGTTCTAATCCCAGTGTCCCTGCTTCCCATCCAGCTCCCTGCTTGTGGCCTGGAGAAGCAGTCAAGGACGGCCCCAAAGCCTTAATACCCTGCACCTGTGTGCGAGACCTGGAAGAAGCTTATGGCTCTTGGATTTGGCTTGACTCAACTCTAGCTGTTATGACCACTTCAGGAGTTAACCAACGAATGAAAGATCTTTGTCTCTCTTTTTCTGCCTTTCCTATAAAAAGAAAATCTTAAAAATATATAACTTTAAGCTTCCTTTTAAAGTTGTTTTTCTTAAATTAGTAAATTGTTTTTAAGCTTCTCCACTGCTTCATGGTGCTGCTAGCATACATTCTATTTCAGCCCAATAGTTTTTTGAATTCTTGTTCTTCACGCTTTTAGCCAAGAAGACACCAATGAGTACTACCTAGTAATGGCATGTAAGAAGAAACCACCTTATTTTAACCCATGAACATTTCACTTTTCTAAATTGCTGTTTCAAGAGAAATCATTCACACATGTGTAATATATATAAATGTGTGTGTACATATTTATAAAACAAAAAGTCCAATGTTTCCTTTGATTCTCAATGGCATTTTGGTGGTCCAATTTTCTGCACTGAAACATATAAAACATTTACTTATTTTGAAATATATCCACATTAATTTATATGTATGTGCATAACATTGTTTTAAAAACAATTTAAAAGATAGAGATTGGCATATGCAATAGATCATTCAAAGCCAAGATAAGGTTTTTCAAACGTTGAGAATCTGAATTAAAAGTAAATTTCTGGCTTGTAAAGTATAGGGAGACTCTGTCATCATAAATTTTGCACAAAATTGATGGATATGATGTTAAAATGACACTGATTAAAATTTGATATGCAAAATTCTTTAAATAACTTATACTGCTACAAGGATTCCCCTCTGTATTGTTTCCATTCAAGATTTTTTTTAGCAATATTTACCTCTACAGTATATGAGATACTTTTTTATACAAGAGAGTCTCTATTTCATTTACATACAGTATATTTCAAAATGTTACAGGTCAGTAAAAAAAAAACAGTATATAATTATTAACAAGTTGGTTCACAGAGATAAAACAAAGTCTGTATACCACATCATTATTATTTTTTGTTTTTTAGAGTATACAATATTTTCTTTTTTAAATTAATAATTATTAAAGTTGATGGTTTTGTGGCATAATAGTTTAAACCACTGCTTGCAAAAACAGCAACCCACATCAGATCTCTAGGTAAAGTTTCCGCAGCTATGCTTCTAGTCCGGTTTTCTGTTAACGTCCCTGGAAACATGGAAAGTCAGGGTGGCATTCCTGTGTTTTGGCTCTTGGCTTCTGCCTGACCTGGATCCGGCTCTTGTGGCCATATGGGGAATGAAATGCAAGATGAATTGTCTTTCTCTCCATGCACCGCCCCGCCCCCCAACATCTCACTCTCTTTTTCCTTCTCTTTATTTCTTTGTCCTTTAAATAAATTCTTTAAAATTTACAAGATTATGTCAAAAATAAATGCCAATTGTTTTATTTATGCTACAATTCTGGCATATATTCAGAATTTAATAAATATTCATATGATCTAAATTAACATTTTAAATTGCTTATTTATTCATTTCTTTATTTAGAAGTCAGAATGGCAGAGAGAAAGGAAGAATGTGAGTTCATTTTCCTTGAATATACACCTGGTAGTGGAATTGCTAATTCACATATTCTGTCTGTATCTTGTCGAAGAGTACACATACTATATCCTATGGTTGTAATCTGTCATAGACCCACCATCGCTGTGAAAGTGATTCCTTTTTTCCACATCTTCACCACATCTTTACCAACACTCATTATACTTTAACAACAGCTGATCTAACTGGTGTGAGTGAGATGATATGTAATCATGATTTTCATTTGTATTTTCTTGATGCTTTTGGATGTATTTTTCAGTGTTTGTTTAGATTTACTGACTAATCGTTAAGTAGATTTCTTTATTTTTCTATTGACTTGTTTGTGTTCTTTAATTAATCTGACTACTAATTCCTTGTAGTAGCTTGCAAATATTCCAATGATTGTCTCTTTTCTTTGTTTATAGTTTCCTTTGCTGTGCAGGACCTTTTTGCTATGCTGAAAGAAGTGTGACTACTGTCTGGCTTATTTTGGAAAATAAAATCCTATTAATCTTGTGGCAGCTATATCACACTGTTGACTTAGATGCAGGTTACAGACACAATAATCCCTTGTTTTCTGACTGAAACATTTTATACTCTACAATGTAATTTGATACCATTTTCAAGCTTTTTATCACTCCAGATGTGGGGAGCAGGGAGCCGAAGCCGCTCCCAGGAGTAGGAAAGGCAGTCACAGGATGGCAGCTGGCAGGCCCAGGGCCAGGAGGTGGGGTTGGTCTTGCCAGCAGGTAAACAGGAGGTCACAGGGATAAGTTGATGCCCTGGCTGCAATTATGTCTTTGCTACTGGCCTATCAGGTAGCACCAAGTGGACCCATGGGGAGAAGTGATTGGTGGAGAGTGGTATAAAAGCAGTTGCTAAAAGCTAAGGAGGAGGAACGGGGAGAAGAACAAGGCAGTAGAGAGGGGTACAAAAGCTAAGGCTTAAGGGGAGAAAAGCAGTGGAGAAAAGCAAAGACTTTTGGGGAGAAAAGCAGTGGAAAGAGGAGTACAAAAGCAATATAAACCTACGGGAAGAAGACCAGGAAAAAGCAGCAGAGAGGGTACAAAAGCAATAAGGTCTACAGTGAGAGGAAGAGAGGGAAAAGCAGCAGTGAGAGGGGTATAAAGTAGTCACTAAAAGCTAAGGAGGAGGACAGGGAGGAGAATGGGGCTGTAGGGAGGGGTACAAAAGCAATAAGACCTACAGGCAGAGGAAGAGAGGGAAAAGCAGCAGAGAGGGGTATAAAGCAGCTGCTAAGAGCTAAGGAGAATGGGGCAGCAGAGAGGGGAACAAAAGCAATAAGACCTACAGGGAGACGAAGAGAGGGAAAAGCAGTGGAGAGAGGGATATAAAAGCAGGGAGTAAAGCTAACACCTATGGGGAGAAAAGCAGTGGAGAGGGTATAAAAGCAGCCGATTTTTGCAATAAGGGGTCTGGTTGCAGTTCCTGTTTTCCCAGACCCTCAAGAGTGTGCCTTGTAGGTAGTGTCACTGCAGGTCGGCAACACCAGGAATTTTGGAGGAAATTCAAGGATCCTCATGTTAGTTTCTTGTTCTATTGCCATGTGTCCTTACTTTTGTAATTTTTTTTTTCAAACCAACTCATGCCAATTTGCTCATGCACAACTGTTAGATTCTTGGTGAATAACAACAGCCAGCAGTACTTAGAAATAAATGAGAAGGAGTAACTGCTCCAAAAATCTCATTTCCAGTTTATAACAGAAGCTTGTCTGGGACAAGACTTTGCCAATTACCAATATTGGTTAAACATTCATTAGCAAGCAAACACAAATCAATTGATGTCACCTGTTTTACGAGTTCAATGAGTCTTTGCTCATCTTTGTTTTTCTATGCTGTGATCCTATGTTGCCTGAAAGTAACCCTGGAGACAGATGCAGTTTTATTCCAGAGAAAGAGTCCAATTGGGAAGAGAAGCAATTCGAATGATTTAAAACTGAAGTGCTCTGATGCAGGGATTTGCCCAGGTTATGATAGCTAAGACCCCAGCAAAATGGGATAGTAAGACAAAACAAGGATTTGCAAGGTGAAACTATTACTAAAATCTTGAGTTGGAGGGCTAAGTGATGAAATGTGGTTTACTGAGTACCCAAAAGTAGAATAAGTTGGTAAAAAATCCCCCAGGATCTGAAGCCAGAATCAGACAGACCTACTTCTGGAAAAGGCATAGACTTCATTCAATTAGTTTTCCCTGCCTGTGCGTAGGGGCCATATACACATAGACACATAACCAATGTGCATTTCCTGAGTGCATTTCACAAAAGCTGTTTGTTAATCTCTAGTGTGAGATTAGTCATTAGTACTGATCAATGACAAAAGCACGTAAAGTGGTTTAGTAGCATGGGAACTTTCTAAAATTACGACCACCCAATCTCTGGGATATGATTTTCTGATTTTTTTGGTACTAATTGCACCCAAAATAAAACTTAAATTAACAAACACATGCATATCATAGAACTGTATATTACTGAAGTTTTTAAGTAAATTACTTTTACTTTGTGAGAAGAGCTCTCAGTGACTTTCAACATCCACAAATGGAACTCACTGAGGTGTACTCGAGTTTCTCCACTTAGTAGTGAGTGGCAGCTGCACTGGAGAACGTAGTCCTGCTTGGTGGCATGTGTGTGTGTGTTCCATCATCATGGGCCTCACTTTTGTTCTCAGTGTGCCTGGAAAAAAGGCTTATTTCCCTTCAGCACTTTTTTCAGATCTGCTTTTCCTTGTTCCTTGTAAACACTTTATCATGGAGCAATAACACAAAATGTTTTTGCCACAGATATCAAACAATAGATCCCACCAGAGCCAGAAATCATAGCATAGAGACACCTAGGAACTAAAGAAAAACATAACAAAGATTTATTCATTTAGTAAAAACTTTAGGATGGCTTTCTACATGTTTGGCTTTTGATGAATCAAATAGAAAATAGTAAAAGAAAGAAAAGAAAATTACAGTCTTAATTATGTAGTTAATTAAAATTAAGGGAATTAGTATGAAAGAAATTATATATTCTCTTAACAAATAGTACAAGTGGCCATGTTGGTTGAGGCTGGTTGGCTAAGTAAAAAATACAGAGTATGAATAATGACATTTTGTAGTTTACAATATAATTAAAAATTAATGACATCGTTTGTACAATATCAAAATAATTCAATATATAAAGTGGTGTTGTCATAAAAAATTATTTTGTCAGGAGTGTAACATATACCATATTAAGCTCTAGAATATATGGGAAATCCGCATGTAAAGGCTAGTACCTCATTTTGATCCATTAAATGTCCGCTGTTATCGCATTTTTTTGTCTTGGTATTGATTTGCTTTTCCTTTTGCAAAATTAACTTTTATCAGAAAGGCAGATTTACAGAGAGGAGAGACAAAAGGATCTCCTGCTGGCTCAGTGCACAAATGAAGCATTTGAACCTTTACTGCAGACTTACCCATATCATGAACCATGCTTCCCCCTAACTCCAACTTATTTTGTCTTTATTTGGTTTCTTTTTTACTACATGGTTGATACTGAATAGTTTTCCTTAGGTTTTCGGGTCTGTTTCTTCCATCTCACGTTTCTCATGGCCCTCAGGATCAGGGTGTCAAGTTAGTCCTCTTTCTCACAATCATTGTGTTGGAGAAGTCCCTCAGTTGCTCCCTTTGATTATTTTTCTTGATAATTCTTCCCCATCCTACTTTAATACCCAAATATGATTATATTTCTGAGTACAGATCCCTCATTAGTATATAGAGTTTTATTCATGAGAAAACTATGTATTTATTTAACCATTCATTGATTTGTTGGTTTCAAAGGCAAACTTACCAAGAGAGAGGAGAGAGGGAAAGAGATTTTCCTTATTCTGGCTCACTGGCAAGATGGCCACAATAAGTCTCATCCAGTCTAAAGCCAGCTTCCCAGGATGCACCTGCAAAGGCCCAAGCATTTGGCCCATCTTAACTTACTCTGTCACCTAGGCATCACTTATTTTTTTTAATTTTAAGATAACAAATTTTAACTTTTAATTTCTGCTATAGTCAAAGGCTTAATTACTAGACTAAGTACGGAGTTCCTAAGTAAAAATATAGAAAACATCCTCATTCAAAAGGATAAAGGCAAGAACTACAAATACTAAGCAAATTTAAAGAAGGCCATTCATACAGAGTAAATTTCAACATAAACATACTTTATTAAAATTGTAGTAGTGTATTGTTCTGAACAGTTTGAAACATATATAGAACAAGGTTTGAGTTAAAATTGGAAGGCCCTAAATTGTTCTAGGGTTTATCTTAAAAGTTCTTCCCTTTCTTAAATAATTTATCTTAAAAGGTTCTTCCCTGTCTTAAATAACTTTTCTTTTTGTTTTCTTTATGAAGATTATTTTTGCGGAAATGAATAAACAAGCTAAAATTTGAGAAAGCTACCACTATAGTTTATATGCATTCTTTATTCTGATTTCCTGAGTATAAATTTAAACATTATTTGGGAGTTTAACAATATTCTGAAGTGGTCAGCATAAAAATGGTGAAGCTGGGGAAAAGGGATTCTGATTGCTTCGTCAGTAGTTTTTCAGTGTTCCCGTGCTCAGGAGCTCTCTATTAATTATTAAGGAGATGAGAGGAAGTGAGTCTCCTTAGGAGTGAGTTCCTGGTTTTCTATCCTTAGGTTACGGTGATGTGATTGCCATGGTCCCTAGGTATTCCTAGAAACTTTTCAGTTCAACATCTATTGATTTTAGCTCAAAAGAGGGATCTAGGGCAATCTAACAGATGGATGAATAAAGACAGAGAAAGTTTCTTCAAGATTACTCACTGCAGAAACTGAGCCAACAAAGAGCCAAGAGTTCAAAAGAAGAAAATTTCACAGGGAAAACAAAACAGCAAATGTAAAATATTCCAACAGCCTGCAAACTGTAGCAATATTAAATGGAAATATCACTTAGATAGTGAAGCAGTATTCTAATTCTTTATGGCCTCTTTTGGTGAATTAAGATTGTGCAGACTATAAAACTTATTACAGGCACAATTTGACAATGTAAGGAAACTAGAATGATAATATCCATTATATTTTCATATAGTTCCAAACAACTAATAGCATGTTATCATCTGACTCAGCTTGTGCCTGGTTATAGCCAACACCAGTGTTGATAAACATTCAGTACACAAAGACCCACCATTCCTCAGTAATTTCTGTGGCACTACCTTTAATACATATCTATTTCCTTCCCTTCAAGGTCCCTGGCATCCCTGTAGCTCTGTCTCACTGCTGGGTTTAACCTCTTCTTGGGATAATTCATGCTGTGTATGCTGATCAATTTTTAACAATATTGATTGATTTTTACTTTCACTCACTGTACATTCAGTCTTTCCATTGTCTTTCTTAACCTTGACAGCTGTCTAATCATATCGAATGTACTCTTTCTTTAATATGTATGTCTGTTAAGTCACTTCATTTACAGTTCACTTAAAGGAGTTCCTTTTTCAGTTAATAGGATGCCTTCAGATCCTTCCAACATGCAGTGTCATTAAAATGGCCAGATCCTTTCTCTTTTCCTCTTCTGCATTGTCCCGGTAACCCAAGCAGCTTCTAGAAGCTTTGTCTGCCTCCTTTCTCTGTGGCAATATGAGAACAACAAAAGCCTCTGCAACACCGAGAAGACTATCATGTGGCTTTTCTGATACTATTATCATTACTACAATATTAATTACTAAGGTGTATCAAATCCTTAGTGCTGTCCTATCAGATCTACATGTTCTTGTTGAATTTCCACACACTTTATACTGACATGCATATCAGTATATTTGCTTGTAACACAAAACTATGTCTAATCAGATGAAGATACATTACTTAGTAGTTAATTGACTTGAAAAGCCCAAAAGCTTGTCTTTTTCTTTTAAAAAAATGATTTATTATTTATTTGAAAGGCAAATGATGGAGAGAAAGAAAGCTAGAGAAGGTCTTCCACACTCTGGTTCACTCCCCAAATGGCCACAGCAGCTGGAGCTGAGCTGACCTGAAGCCAGGAGTTTGTCCAGGTTTTCCATATGGATTCGAGGTCCCACATGAACTTGGGCCATTCTCTTCTGCTTTACCAGGCCATGAGCAGAAAACTAGATGAGAAGTTTAGTAGCCAAGACACAAAGAAGCAACTGTGTCACACTCATATGAGATCCTGGCACCACAGGTTGGAGGATAGCCTGTTGAGCCAAGGCACTTGTCCCTTAAAAGCTGAGCATTCCTTAAATGTGGCTCAGCTCACATCATCCGATAGAGATCTGTGTCTCTGTACATTTTGCACACAAATTTACAATCCTATTAGTTTCAATATAGCAGAAACGAGATTCATTTGTTTGCAAATTTGTTAGCAAATAATGTCTCTAAAAGTAAGACAACCTTCATGCAAAATAGAAAATCAATCTATAGATAAACATGTACATACATACATTCATCAAGAGGAACAGTATAATGGAGACTAGCGTACCAAGCAGTGAGTATGTATTGCAGCATGCATCTCTACTCCTCAATAGAAGAATTCCCAATGAAGCAAATATACTTGACAATAGGATGCTAGCCTTTCTTCAATTTTCTATACCTGCAATGTCATGACACCTCAAATGGCAGAATGATGGACTTGTGACTGTAGCTGAAGGAACTATACTATTGCAATAAGATAGGGGAAATCAGTGGGAGGGGGAAATAGGGAAGGGAGGAATGCAAAATCCCTGATGCTATGGAACTGTATCATGAAAAATAAAACTTAAAAATTTCAAGGTATAGCTTCTTATGCAACAGAAATCCGGACAGAAAAACAAAAACGTTGAGCTTTCCTCAGCTTCTCAATATAGGGTGACATAATTATAGACAGCTGAACTAATCAATGTCCTCAGTGAAGACTAATATTTTACTCCTCATGATGGCATTCCTCTGCATCAACTCCCACCCCGCCTGCCCTGCTCCCGTGCAGTGACTGACGGCTTTGCCATGCTGTTTGCAGGACAGTACTGTAACTCCCTCATCTCACCTTTCACCCTTTTGTCCTTTACCTACAGATCCATGCATACTAGATTATATAGCGTTTTGTTTATTTTGTTTCTAACAAAACTTTGCTATTCTCTAAACAACATATTAGGTGTCTATAGTATGTGTCCCCTGAAGTGTTTGTGAGCGGTATTAAAATTGCCTCTTTATGTATGTCAGGGTTTATCGCAAACACAGATGCCACTGCAAATAACTTTGGAAAGGGATTTAATACAGGAAATGAATACTTATAGATCAATTGAAAGAGCTGCAGGTTAGCGTGTCAAGCAGGCTGCTACTAAATGTCCAGTCCATTCTGCTTGCTCTCCGGAGCCTCCTGTGCCTCTGTTGCCAGGCCAGCAAGGCACCGGCAGGCAGGCAGCCTTAGCCACCGTGCGGCAGTGACACAGACTTCTTCACTTGTGAAGGTTGTGGTGTGGGACTACGTGTCATGAGCGCCCACTCCCCCAGCCCCTGGAACGCAGGGAAAGGCAGGCGAAGCAAGAGGCAAACCCTCCCAATGCTGGTGCTTAGCAGGCCCGTCCATCTCTCTGCAGCCCCATAGAAAATGAGCTCTGAACTGGAAGGATTGTGCTTCCCTCTTCAAACACTCAGGACCAGTCCAAACGCCTAGCCCGAACGGTCTTCACGCAATGCAAGAACAAATATCTTCTTATTTTGAAGCGATACTAAAGACATTGTTTATAAAGTGACAGTTAATTACAATCCAGCTTCCATTACAAGTGTATAAAGTCCCCAGTGTTTCTGGCTATACTGATACTTTAGCATTTTGTAATAACAGACACTGTGCTAAGGCTTTTTTTCCTGAACGACCTCATTTAATCCTTAAAATAGCTCTGTGAAGTGGTTTCCACTATTATCTCAATTTTATAGATGGGGAAATTAAGGCGCACAGATTAAGCAGTTTACTCAAGGTCACGCAGTTTCTATAGAAATAAACTGTCGATGAAGCCCAGGCACGTCTGACTCCACAGTCCAGGATTTATTCTTCACCATTCCCGCTCAGGCCAGTGGAATACTTCCTCTGTTGGCATTCCCTGAACTTCTGACTCACGCCAGTGCTCTTTCCTTTGAATAGGTTCTTCTTTTGCATAACAGACACTTTCCTGGTCCTATGCAATGGCACAATAGGCTACTTCTCTTACAAATCCCTGCATCCCATGTGGCATTGGTTCTCTTTCAGTCAGCTACATTTCCCTTACTTGGCCCAAAGCCTTGAGACTGTTAGATTCCCCAGCCACCCCTGAAGGAACCTATCAGCTGAGTATAGAAAACAATATAGGGAGCCCAGCACAGCAGCCTAGCTGCTAAAGTCCATGCCTTGAACGCTCCAGGATCCCATATGGGCACCGGTTCTACATCCCAACAACCTCACTTCCCATCCAGCTCCCTGCTTGTGGCCTGGGAAAGCATTCGAGGACGGCTCAAAACCATGGGACCTTGCACCCACGTGGGAGACCCGGAAGAAGCTCCTGGCTCCTGGCTTCGGAGAGGAGCAGCTCTGGCTGTTGTGGCCATTTGGGAGTAAATCATTGGACAGAAGATCTCCCTCTTTGTCTCTCCTCCTCTCTGTATATTTGACTTTCCAATAAAAATAAATAAATCTTAAAAATAAAAAAATAAATAAAAGAGTATAGATGAGCTTTATTCAAGGAAACCCCAGTTCACGGGCCTTTCTCCCTTGCAGTGGAACGACAGACGAGGAGAAGAGGCTATTAAGGAACAGAAAGAAAGGCAAGGAGAGAGGCACGCAGGGAGTTTTAAACCCCTCCTGACAAGGAAGCAGAAGCAGGTCCGCCCTTGGTGTTGGGTATTGGCTCCTGTCTGATGCTGGTTTAACAGCAGTTCTGTGGCCTCAGTGGCACCGATTTCTGCTGTCCTTTCTTGGTTTCAATATGAGGTCAGCGTGATGTACCCGGTTCAGAGCAAGCTCCACCCCTTTCTGTAACCGCTGCAACCATCAGGGACCCTGCACCTGCACAGGAGACCTGCAAGAAGCTCCTGGCTTCGGATTGGGTAGGCTGCAAGATGCAGCTGTTATGGTCCCTTGGGGAGTGAACCTATGGATGGGAGAACTTTCCGTCTCTCTCTCTCTAAATCTGCCTTAGCAATGCACATCAATAAATCTTAAAATGAAAGTGGCTTTCTTACTTGCTTTTTTTTTCTTAGTCAAGCAGAGATAGCAGCTACGTTCTCAGCAGTACAAAAATTGTTTTTTCTCAGCAGCACAATTAATGTTTGCTAATCGTAATCATCATGATGTACGACCGATTTCTTGAACAGCTGTGCTAGCTGCAATCAGACCTTTTGACAAGCATCTTGCTTTCTCGCCTCCACTAGCCTGCAGTAACTACCGCTTTGTTCTCTGCTTTGTAAAATCAGCTTTTTAAGTTTCACATGTGAGATTTATGTTGCATTTTTCTTTCTGTACACAATAAATATATGTAATCCTGTCCATAAAATTACCTTAAAATTATTGCCAGATAAAATGTGAGATGTTCAGTTAAATTTATCTTAATTGGCTTGACTAAATCTTTCAATAATAAATAAAAAGCTTGACCCATAAATAAGTTAATTTTAATTAAAGTATTAAATAATTCACATGAATGATTTGTTCACTAATTTTCTTCATTTTTTAAATTTTATTTACTTGAAAGGCAGAACAATTGAAGGAGAGAGAGAAATTTGTCGTTCATTGGTTCATTCCCCCAAAGCCCACGATCTCCTGGGCTGCTATTATAGGCCAAAGCCAGAAACCCAAAACTCCATTTAGGTCTTCCACATGGGTGTCAGGGACTCTGATACTCGAGCAAACTATTTTGCCTTCCCAGGTGCATTAGCAGTAAGTTGGATCAGAAGTGGAGTAGCTGGGATTCAACTGGCATTCCAACATGGAATGCAAGTGTACCAAGGTTCGGGATAGCATGTTACGGAACAATGTCATACCTCAGCAATTTTCCAATACAAGTATGTCTCAAACACTTCATAGAGCATGCTTCTAGCAACACATTGTTCAAGTTTATGTTAAATTAAAATTGAACTGCATGTTCTACATTTTTATTTGTAATATCTGGCAACCATAGCGCATTGTAAGCAGTGTAAATGAATCCAGTTTCTCATTTTCCAGGTGCCACAACATAGAAAACACACGCACTATTTTCATCTCATTCAGCAATCACAACAAACTATTGAGAAAAGCGTAGTCTCCCTATAGACATAGCTTGGAATACAAGGTTCTGGATACTGAAGAAACTTACATGAGATTACATAGGACGTGTTTGATGGAGCTGGAAAATGTTAAAAATCATGGTTATTTATTTAGTTAGTTTTATTGATTGATTTGAAAGCCAGGGAAAGAGCGAGAGAGTCTTCACCTACTGGTTGACACCCCAAATTCTACAATAAATGGTGTTGCATCAGGACAGAAGCAGGGAGCCAAGAAGTCAATGCGGGATGCCCACAAGGGTAGAAGAAACTCCGTTATCTGAGCTGTCACCACCTCCTTTCGAAGTGTGCCTTAGGACGCTGGAGTCATGAGCCCGGACTGAGCTTCACACTCGGGCCCTTTGACTTGGGATACTGGGGTCTCAGCCATGAGGTTAAACATCTGCTGCAACACTGGGCTCGAAAATTAGGTGTTTTATTACATGAAATTCACCTTCTCTGTAAAAGCAAAGCTTTTTTGAGAAACCTACCCAGACGATCTCCTCTCCGAAAGCAAAGCGTGGTTTCTGTTTGCTTGCCTTCAGAGTTTGCACGTGCCACTCTTCTGCTATGTAGCACATTGCTCTGTGATTGTTACATTTTTTTCTCTGCCATACCTGAACTCCTTTGAGTACTGAACTTCCAGAACTCTGAATTGGCATGGGTAACTGCCACTGCAAAACAGACTTTAAATATTTAATCTGAACTAAGGACCTTAAGAGAAACAAATTATCCAATTCCAATTTTATCCAGATAGGTCATTTTTTTTTCTTTTTAATGATTTATTTGTTATTATTTGAAGGAAAATTTATAGGAGAGACAGAAAGATATTCCATCTTGGTTCACTCCCCTAATGGTCTCAATGACAAGATCTGAGTTGATCCTAAGTCAGGAGCCAGACATTTCCTCGGGGTCTCCCATGTGGGTTCAGGGCCCAAAAGACTTGAGCTATCCTCCACTACCTTCCAATGCCATAAGCAAGGGAGCTGGATCAGAAGTGGGGCAGCTGGGAAAAAAGCCAGTGCCAATCTGGCAAGTGGAGGATTAGCCCTTGGAGCCACTGGACATACCAAATGTACCAAATCTAATCACAAAGGGCCTAAAACTGAATAATTGTTTCCAGTATGGTCAAAGGGAGCCATGATGATGAAAAGGGTCAGAGAGATGTGCTAGCTTTCAAAATGAAGGAAGGAAATAAGCCTTGAGCCCAGAAATGCAGTCTACCTATAAAAATGCAAAATATGAATTTTCTCGTGGAGTCTCCAGAAAAGAGTTCCTTCTGACAGCTTGATTTTTAGCATAGTGAGACTCATTTTCAGACTTCAAATTTCCAGAATATTAGTCATAAATTTGTGTTGTTCTAACCAACTTTGTTGTAATTTTTTTTAAAAATGAGAAAATGAAAGAGATAAGCACCACTATTGTAATTAGTGTAACCAGCAAAGTGCCAAATAATCGATGTTTGCTTATTTGCATGAGTAGGAGAAAATTAGGTCACATTGCTTTAAGACCACAGTGTTACAGGATAGTGTCAGTCAACAAAGGTGTTAAAAATTATTTTTTTCTTTATCTTCTCTCTTAAGATAATGAGGGCACATTTTTATCTTCTCTATTCCTTTGTCCAATGAATCATTATCAACAATTACAGGGGAAAAAAAAAGGGTACTAGTAACTGAAGACCCCAGAATGAGCCATCACATATTCCTGGCTGTCAACGTGAGACCTTGAAGGAATAGCTCATCACAGTTGCTATGACAGAAGCTGAAAAAAATCATATGCATTGGACTGACCAGTGATTCCTGTGTATAATTGCACATCACCTAAAGTGTCTTCCATAGACTGTAATTTAGGATGCAAGGGATAGAGCCCGGGTGAGTGGATGGACCACACTTCACAAGGACCCATTTAAATATACATATAAAGGTAGCGGTCAGGATGATGGATGTTCCCATCGCAGCAGCTCCTTACTCTCAAGAGCTTCCCTCAGCAAGTAATTTCTACTCCTTTCTTTGGACTTACCAGCAACTCTGACACCAAATCTCTTTCTTTTAAAATGTATTTCCCATTGTGGAACTATCTGCAGTTCCAAAAGAAAATATTTAATCACATCTCAGATTACTCTATTCAATGAGATGGCATCAGAACCATCAAATGAAGAAATGATTTTTCTCAGAGGACTGCAGTGTGGCCTCTACAGTGCAGGAAAACTAAAGTGAAGTTAAGCTATAGAACAGAGGATGTCAGTACTCAGTCACTGGAAATAAAATGTAACATGGAGTACTGCTTCCAATGGGCCATTTTTTAAGCGTGATTCATTTTTCTTCTGCTTATGGTTGTATCTTCAAAAACTCAAAAGAAAAAAAAAATCCAGACAATTGCAAACAAGAAAATGACAGTTTCTGACACTGCCTAAAGATAAGCCATGGCTAACATTTTGATTTATTACCCTCAGCGCTTTGACTATGGATGTTTGGCATTGCTATTTGAGATCACGCTGTGTAGACAATTTTCAATTGCTTTTTTTCACAAAATGTGTCAGGGTATACCTACACCCATATAACCAATTCATTATGATGATATTGCTTTTGTTAAATTAGTTTCCTTTAAGAGAACTGAGCTATTCAGAAATGCTAAGAATAGTCAAAAAAATAACTTCATGTTCAACGTCTTCAGATATTATTCTAGAAATGAAGCAATTAGGTCTTCCTGGAGTGTCAGAGGCGCTGAGTCACCTGCAGCTGCTGACTGCTAATCATGTTAGACAGGAGTTAATTTTAAGGTAACTTGCCCTCTGGCACCCCACATGTCAGGCAGTGCAGTAGCTGCTTTATTTACTGTGGCATGCAAGTGGCCATTGCCATGTTTACAGAATAATGTGCTTTCCAGGCCTGCCAAGCTCAAATTATTGTTATGTTTTGTTGAAAAAGACAGAATTCTAGAATGTTATGAACATAAATCATATTGTTGGAAAATGTCCTTTGCTGAAAGTTTATGGTTGTGGTGCAGTGCTGTTTTTCTTGTGGACTTGAAGTTGACAGAATTCCACTTGTCGTCACAGAGAGGTATTTTATATTCATTTGCAATTCAGTCATAAATTGCCAAAATTACCATCCCGAGAGGTAAATTAGAGTGTAATAATAGCATAAGTGTGTTTTGGCACTGAGAAATATTCACTGTATATTAAATATACATGAGAATACTTTGGAAAAATATGGTTATGCTGAAAATTGTCAACCTTGCAGCCATCTTCATAGCAACTAGAAACTTCATGTGAACAACTTAGTCTTCTGGCTCCACTGCTAAAGAAAGCACAATCTTTCATGACTTCCCATATCACTGAAAACAAGTTGGTAAGCTGGAGCTATGCGACACAGTCAAGGCAGCATATTCCCCATCCTGTCAGCTCCTTAGCGAAACCCACAAGACTATTTTATCTGCTTCATTCCTTTCTTGCAGAAGGCTTACTCTGGGACACCGCTTTCATACCTCTAACTTCATAGCATGGCTTAAGAAGCAATCAATAAGACAACATCACAATCAAGCAGTATTCTCTTTTGATCAACAAATCACCAAATGGCTGCTCATGCAAGATTTAAATTTAATGAAAGTGATGCTAATTATCGTAATATATACACAGCTTCTTAGTCCCCTTAAAAATATGTTAGCATTAAGATGCAAAGGGGAGGGGTCCAGCCCGATAGCCTAGTGCCTAAATATTTGCCTTGCATCTGCTAGGATCCAATATGGGAACCAGCTCAGGTCTCAGCTGCTCCACTTCCTTTCCAGCTCCCTGCATGTGGCCTGGGAAAGCGGTTGAGAATGACACAAAACCTTGGGACCCTGTACCCACGTGGGAGACCCAAAAGAGGCTCCCGGCTCCTGGATTCAGATCACTTCAGCTCTGGCAATTGTGGCAACTAGATGGAAGGTCTTTCTTCCTGTATCTTCTTTTCTCTGTATATCTTCTTTTCCAATAAAAATAAATATGTCTTTTAAAAAGATGCAAAGGGGAGTTGCAGAATCTTTTAAGGTGTTGGAATGAGAGCGAGAATACATATAGAGATGTTTGTGAATAAGCAATACATTGTTCAGCAGAGCTTTTCAGATTTTTATGCGAGGGATATAAACAGTGATAAAACACACTGAGCATGTAAGGAATCCCTTCTAGTTCCTATTCTGTCACTACCATGCTCGGGGAACTTCAGAGAGTTACTCTACTGATCTGTATGGGAGGGAGCAATCATGGAGAGGGTAACTGATAATAAACTATAGTCCTCAGCACAAATAATGTTGCTTACAATAACTAAGGCTAATGACTAGAGAAAACGAAGATCTCCATCAAAAAATGGAGCAAAAAGCACAATGACAGTGAGGAATAGGATAATTTAACCACCACTGCTGTCTGTAAGGTCTAAGAGAAAACAAACACCTGCTTATTTGCATATTTTTGATCACAGATACAAGTATGGTTATAAGAGAAGTGAACAGCATGAAGGTTCCCACTCAGGACAACCTTCATGCACAGTGCTATTGCATGACAGTAAATGGTTACACAGGGCTACTTCGGTCACGTTAGCATTGTGTGATTGTCCTGCGCACCAAACTGCCTGATGGGCTGGACAGAGTTAGAAGAAAATGGTTAAGAAGGGCCAGCAGGACAAGTGGTGAGAAGCCCTAGGCTGCTTCAGACCTGTTCTTCATTTCACAGAAGCTGGTTTTGTGATCACTGTTTGAGACTTCATGTGTTTGTCTGGTCTTGCAAACTCATCTGTTGAAGGAGCGAACTGCTTTGCAAAGGCTACCCTGAGCTGGGAGAAGATGGCAGCATGTCCTCCAAACGTCCTCCCTTTGTGACTTGACCTCAGATGGATGGAGTATGGAGTGTTTTTTCAAGCAAATAAAAGCTTGGCTATTATGTAGAATTTGGGAGTCTTGTGATCGATGAGCTATATGACCCTGAATAACTTTTCTTATCTCTGAGCCTCGGTTTCTTTATCTGTGTAATGAGATAATCATGAATTCTATAGCATACAATCACTAGATATGAGAAAATAAGAATTCTGCCTGGGTTCGCAAAGTCACACTTCACTTTTTTCAGTTATCTAGCATGCTCTGCATTGTAGGGTAGTTGCCAATGAAATCGAGTATCACAAACATTGCTCCTAAGTTATTTGATATAGGTTCTCATTGACTACGTTAGTGAAAAACAAAACAAAACAACAACAAAACCACATCCTCCATGCTGCAGCCATGGGCAGAAATGTAGCCAGATGAGAAGTTATACTTAAGTCTGTTTAGATTCTATTCAGTGTGATATAATCACATGGAAGTATCCTAGGGGAGATGGTCAATGAAGCTAGCATTATCCTCACCAAAGGGTCAGATTCAGCTGCCATATGATCGTCTTATTATTGGGCATGTAAATGCTACCTAGAGATGATGTAAGTACAGTCACCTTTGCAACCATTTCAACGCCACAAAGAAGAATGGCACATGCTACAGTTTGGCAGAAAGCCCCAATAAAAGCCTGAAGGATCATTTGTGGAGAAACTACCAGCTCCAGACTGTTGATCTTCAGGCTCTTTGTTACATTAAAAAATAAAATTATATATTTAAATCACTGTAGCATGGTTCCCACAAGACACAGTCAGACCTATTCCTACCTGATACAGTAGAATTCAAGCCTCCAAAGACTTCTGCAGCACATGATTTGTAGTGAGATCTCCCGAGACAAAACTCTGCTCATCCCCGTTCATCTTGTTTATTTACAGAACTTATGTTAGGGCCTTTATCTTAACCGTCAGGTCCTTAGGGACCAAGTGCTTGGAAGTCCAAATAATAAGTGGTCACTCTCTGTGCTTTAAGGGTTGTGAAAGCAGGGTCTAAGGATGGATTATTTGATTGAGGAAGAAAGCCTAGTACCACGGACTGCAGATGTACATTCTTATGCTCTTGTCATCGGCACCACACATGGTAGTCTGTTGTAAGGTTTTCCACCATGTGAATGTTCATCATAAAAATGCTCTGCAACAGTGGCACATTTATGCACTTGGGTAACAGAGCAAGCAGTTGCCTGCTACCTACTCTAAATGCAATACATGAGCCTAATTCCTCCTTTGCAAACTAAGGAAATTAATGTTGCCTTTATCATGGGATTATTATATATAAGGATTTCAATATATGTAAATGTCTGAGAACAGTGTATAAAATGCAGTAAGTGCACAATAATAGTCCAGGAACTGTTCAATTTATTGCCATAGAAATTGTCACAATGAGTAAAATAAAAGTTCTGTAATCAGACAGATGTGAATTCCAACTTGTGTTTGACTTA
The DNA here is from genome assembly GCF_017591425.1 of Ochotona curzoniae. Taxonomy (NCBI): domain Eukaryota; kingdom Metazoa; phylum Chordata; class Mammalia; order Lagomorpha; family Ochotonidae; genus Ochotona; species Ochotona curzoniae. The sequence goes on from NW_024467087.1 coordinate 5,866,063, forward strand.
TGAGTTGTGTGGTATTGCAAAAAGCACTCAAACTCTCCAAGTCTCAATTTATTCCTTTTCAAGGAAAGCATATTTTGTTTCTACCTCACTGAATTGCACTACTTCATTTTTAAAATTTTTTTAAAAAGAATTACTTATTTTTATTGGAAAGACAGATTTACAGAGAGAAGCAGTGACGAACAGTAAGATCTTCTCTCCGCTTGTTCGCTCCCCAAGTGGCTGCAACGGCCGGAGCTGAGCTGATCCAAAGCCAGGAGCTCTTCCAGTCTCCAATGCGGATGCAGGATCCCAAGGCTTTGGGCCGTCCTCTACTGCTTTGTCCGGCCACTGCAGGGAGCTGGATGGGAAGTGGAGCAGCTGATACACGAACTGGCTGCTATTTGGGATCCCTGCACATGCAAGGCAAGAACTAGCCACAGAGCAATCGCAATGGCTCACCAGATATTGCACTCATTTTTGTAAGACTTATTTTTATTTTTATTGCAAAGTCAGACATAGAGAGAGGAGGAGGAGAGACAGAGAGGAAGATCTTCCATCCTTTGATTCACTCCCCAAGCGGCTGCAACAGCTGGAGCTGAGCCAATTGGAAGCCAGGAACCCAGAGACTTTGCCTGGTCTCCTACACTGATATTGGGCCATCCTCAACTGCTTTCCCCGGCCACAGGCAAGGGGCTGGATGGGAAGCAAGGACAGCAGGATTAGAACTGGCACCCATATGGGATCCCGGAGCATGCAAGGTGAAGACATTAGCTGCTAGGCTACTGTTCTGGGCCCCAGGTATTGCACTCTTAAAGATGTTTCATGAAGACCCCTTTTCCTAATACATCCCAGGGTATATTGTGGTTGCTGTTACTGTGTTCACTTCCTCTCTGAACCTACCTGTCCATCACCATAAGCTGAGATAGTTTATAGTTGTATGTTTTTTATAACTTCTTGATATTTTTATTTGAGTGAGTCTTAAATTTATTTATCTGCTTGCTAAGTTGTTGCGTCAGTTTATTAAATCAAATACTTTTGCAGATGTTGCAATGAGGGACTTTTGAGGTATTTACAAGTTAATTTTAAGTAAATGAGATTATCTCTGATTATATGATTGAAAGTCCACAAATCAGTTGAAGGTGTTAAAAACAAAAGCTGAAGTTTCCAGAAAGAATCCTATCTAACTGAAGACTACTATAAATCCCGTCTGACTTTCCAGTCTGCAGATCTGCCCTATATTTTTCAGACTCAAGACCTGAATCACTATCTATTGTGTGAGGTTTCAGCCTTCAGACCTATACATTTTGTACTTGCACTACCCAGCCCCCACGATCACAAGAACCAATTACTTAATACAAATAATATGCAATAGTGCAACACTTATTGTTATCTCTGTTTCTGTGAAATAGCTTAACTGATTCACTTTGCTTCTCAACTTGAACACATGATAGTCTTAAAGAATGAAGCACTTCTTCATTCTAGGAAACCAAACTTCATCCTAACTTGAGACATTTTTGACTAATAGGAGATGAGTAGCTCTACTGAACAAGTTGCTGATGTGTTTGTGCTTTCTATACTGGAATCTAGCTCTTCATTCTCCTTTCACAGTCAATTTACTATTCCCTACAGCCTTTCACTTCAATTTGGCAGTCATTTCCACCACTTCTCCTGGGAGTTTCCACTTCAGTAGCTCTTTCTTTTCTTTCCCTTCCCTCCTCGTGGCTGTCTTGTCATGCTCACTCATTTATCATGGAAAGCATTTTCCGTATCAGGCTGGGAAGGCAGCTCATAGCCTTCGGACACAGCACAGTGAGAACCCGATGTATAGTGTTTACAACAAGCTCTGAGACTATTGCACCACAGATTTATCCCCTGGACAATTTCGAGGAAATTAGAGATTTGCTAACAGTCTGCAGGCATGTGGGGAGGTTCAAAGGATTATGTTGGAGGGCTCCTGGGAGTCCCAGGGGCCTGAACAAAGCATGTCTATCCCTTCATTACAGCAAGGAGCTATGATCTTCCTTGTTCCTGCATAAAGCGCTTGATTGCTAACCCATGGATATTGGTATCCAAAGACATTTTCATCTGCTACAACAGGCACTGCTCAGGGAAGCCAATTAATTAAACTAGTTTTCCAGCTGATAGATTGATACCTTACTGTTTCAGCAAAGCACAAATTAGAAATATATTGCATTTGATGGCCTGGTCATCTCTCACTGTTAAGTATAATTTGTTAGTATGTTGAAGTAGAGAAAAACAAAATAAGAATTAAATCTGGTACAAGGATGGTGAGGAGCTTTCAAATGCTTCCTAAATATTTACTGAATGTGTTGTGTCAGCTTAAGCCAGTCATTATTTTGTAGGTTTATTTATTTATATTGGAAAGTCATACTACAGAGAGGAGAGACAGAGAGAAAGATCTCCTATCTGCTGATTCATTTCCCAAGTGGCTGCAACAGTAAACTATTCCACAGTGAGAAACTAGGAATTTCCTCCAAATCTCCCAGATGGGTGCAAGGTCCTAAGGCTTTGGGCCTTCTTCTACTGCTTTCCCAGGTTATAAGCAGGGAACTGGATGAGAGCTGTTGGGATTAGAGCTGGTGCCCTTATGAGACACCAGCGCATGCAAGGCGAAGTAAATTTGTCTTTATGGCTCAATGAAATAGTGTGAGGTCACTTTAGAATTTACAATTATGCTATGTTAAAAAGGAAATGAGTAAAAAAAAAAAAGAAAAGAAAGGTTAACTTGCTTTTCCATAACCACTTATTTAAGTGGGAGAGCTGGCAACAAACAAATATAGCAGTCATAGCAGTAGTGTCCCATCACTCTACTGTTAGCAGACAGTTTCTGGATGATCCAGTAAGTATTCTGATATCCTCTTAAAGTTCATTTTTCTCTTTGTATCTTTTGTGTCTATTCCAACATCTAAGGAATCCAATCAAATCAGCTTGATGGGGAGAGAGTGCCTTGCAATCCAGCTCTGTAGGAGTGCGGCATAGCAGAAGCCAAGGGAAAGGTTGCTGTCTGGTTCCATGGATGCAATTGAAGCTGATGAAGCTTAAGACCTTTGAAGTGCAGCTACTTTGATCCCAGCTGCTCTGTAGCTGATCCTGCCCCCTGCTTTGAAGTACAGAAGCCTCCTGTTCCCTGTTTGCAGGATATGGGCATGCCAGAAGGAAGTGGGAAGGTCAGGGGATCAGTTAAGTGGATGTTGCTATAATCCAGGTGTGGCATTTGATGCAGGTTTGAAATGAGGCAGAGGAAGTAGAGTTGAAGAAAAGGTAACGGGCAATACAGTTCCTCAGAGTTAAAACCCACAGGATTTGGAAAACCACTGAAAAGGGAGAAGAGGAAGCATTTTAGAAAAAAAGAGTCACTAACTTTTAATTTTTAAACTTTTGAATTTTAAAATTTTATACATATATGCATATGCAATAAATATATGCATGTATGTAGATGTGCACATATATATCCACAAAATATACATCATATGTTACTGTGAGAGGAGACGAAGCACTTCGTTTGTTCTCCAGATACTCACAATACACAGGAGTTCACAGGCCCAAAGCCAGGGGCCTAGCACTTGACCCACGTTTTCTGTAAAGGTGGCAGGGACACAGCCATTCACTATTATCTAATGACTCCGGCAGTGTGCTTTACCAGGAAGTTGGAGTAAAGAATGGAGCCAGGTGTTGAACCCAGTACACGGACATGGGACATGGTTTCTTTCGTAGATGCCTTGGCCCCATCCTGAAATGCTCTCCTAAACATACAAAGTAAGAAGGGAAGTGAAGCAGTGGAAACAAAACAGGCAAAGGAAACAGGTATAAACAAGGCATGGACATTAAATTGTTAAACAACAGATGTTATTGTGAAGGAGAAGTTTGAAGCAACCTTGGAAAGGTAAGCAAGGAGTAGCTTGAAATATCTGTCAATTCATGCTATGGACTTTTGTTTTCATCTCTAGGGCAAACAGATAAATCATGAAAAGTTTTAAGCAAAGAAAGATAGTCTCTATGGAACAGAGACTGGCATAGAAATGAGAGGATGAATAAGCAGCCGGAAGTATTTTAGCTAACTGAAAGAAGCTGGTTATTGAGGCTACAATATGGCAGCATGAATGAGAAAACTGAATGAATATAGACAGAGTTTAAATTTAGACAAGCAAGTCAGGCTGATGACTTAGATGTACAGAGGAATAACCTTGGAGAATCAAGGATAACATCTCTGCTTTTGGACGACTAGCTTGACATTGACACTGTTTAGCAAAAGGAGAACTTCAGCAATTAGAACGAGTTTCCTATATAATGACATCATCATTACATTCTGTTATAGTATCCTTTGATGCCTAATTTTTCCTCACTATTCACAGCCAATCACCAGTCCAACATTAACTCCCCAGATATTTGTCAAGAAGATATGATGTACCCAAATTTGCGTGGGTTGGGTCATCCACTTAAGTCCATTGAGGCCCAGTAATGATAATGGATATGATATGAAAAAAAGAAATTTGGTTTAGATAAAACATCTAGCATTAAGCTTAAGATGATCAAACTCATATGGACATAATTCTTGGTTTGCTCTAATATTACCTTGACATTTTTCTTTCCAGTTCCTAAACAGCTCCCTCCAAACACACACACACACATTATAATCCAATCCCTGTACTTTTTAAGCATTCCTTCCTTTCAAGAATGTCTTCTGCTTACGTAACCATGAGTTTATGCTAAATCTCTCCTTTTACTAACAGAGCATTCCTTGTTTATTTCCACTTACCAGAATCTATTCACTCCTTTTCTATGAATCTCAGGTTATACTGTCTGTCAAAATCCTTGCATTTCTCCACATTTGTATTAATGCTCATTTGTTTAAACATCTCGTATAGCATTAATTACAACAGTTCTAAGCATTTTGTGCTGACTCAACTACATTGATGATTTCAGAATTAATGTAGGAAAATAGTTAAATGGCTTAGCACACTTTAGAACTAGAGTTAGGTAGAAGGATTATGACTTAAACACTTTAATGAAGTGTAGTGAAACGTAAATGTTTATCTCAAAAATGACCAAATTCATTGAAATGCATATATGAAGTGTTCAATATATTTATAATTATCTTTTAAAATTTTCCCTAGCCCTTGCCCGTATTTTTTAGAAACAGTGTGTAGTTACTTGTTGATGTCTTTATTTAGTGCAGCGTTAAACCTGTGATTATAAAATAAACTGAAAGTGTGTCATGGAAAAAAATTAAAATGCAGAAAGAAAGGAAGGAGGAGGAGCAATGGATGAAAGGAGGGTGAGAAAGATCATTATATGCTTTAAGTTGTATATGCAAAATATACAATGTTAATATAAATACAAAATAAATAATTACAAATAAGCCACTACGCAGACTAAGAAGTGAAAAACCAAAAAGAACTCAAATCAGTAGACTGGAAGATGAAAAATAGAAAGAACCAAAATGGCAGCTGAAGATGACCATCTGGCAAGCACCTCCCCACAGAGACAGCAAGAGAGTAATTTATAGAGCAAGTACAGAACAATTTACAGGAACTAAGGGGGCTGGGTGAGAGACTATAGTTCTGTCTTTTGCTACAATCATAAGAAATGTCACATTGGTGTGGGGAGTTGTTCCAATGACAAAGTAGTGAGCTGAATTCCAGTGCCAAATCCATTGCAGAAAATACATTTGGACTGAGTGTCCTCTTCCCCCTCTTCCCCCAGTCCCCGGGCCAAGTCCTTCATGGGGTGACTATTTGAACCTTTCATAGTCTGGTGCTTTCTGTACTCATCCCTCAACTTCAAGCAAAAAATAAAATTTCAGCTTGAAGAGGGAATTGAGGACCCTGGCAACGTAGAAAGAGCAAAGTCATCCATCCTTCAGTCAGTGTAGCATAATCTGTTCTTTCTGTTCTTGTGAATAGAGAACATAGGCTGTGTCTCTAGACTTGCCCAGCTCTAGGTATCAAGAAACCAATGCTCCTGAGCTGGTCGCATTTCGTGTGTCACTTCTTGCCTCTAGTATTAGCAGATAGCCTTGGGAATTTGTCGTGATCTGTGGGTACTAGTTGACACTAGTCTGGGATTAAAGGTAGCCCCAAGGCTACCTTTATCACTCTTCTCCCATCTTGGGTTTGCCCCAGCATTAGAAGGAAATTTGAGTCCTGATGATACTGACCTGCATTGGTGTGAATCACCACCAGTCTTTTACAAGCCTGGTATTCATTTCTAAGATTGCGCAGTCAGGTGATTGAGACTCAGGGATAGAGCACATAGGGCCTACTTGAGTAGCCAAGGAGTGGCCTCTATCAATTTTAGGCAGACAGCAAGAAATCAAAGCATTGTTTGGGTAACCCAGTGAAAAATCTAATAAAAGCAAGCATCGAGCATTCCTAACTTTCTTGTTTCAGAGAGAATCTTTATAGAGAATCTCTGGACCTGTTTCCGTGCCGAACAAAGATCCATGGTGCCAGCTGAAAGGTTTACACATCAGTAAGCCTCACTCAAGGCTGGCAGGTGTTGATATTATGGAATCAGACAATGACCACAATTGAGCAGCTGACAGACAATATCAGAATAAGCTTTGCCTTCACCCATCTAGGGCAGAAAGAGAAAATAACTATTTAGAATTTCTAGAAAAGAAGCCATAAGTGAACCCACATTATAAAAACTAATCTCTCAATGCCCAGACAACACTGAACACTGACAAATAAAAAGAAATTTCAGGGAACCATAACATTGCCAAAAGAGCAAACAAATCATTGAGGAATTGAACTTCCAAAGACTTGGAAGAAAGTTAAGTCAACAGAATAAATAATGGAGAGTTTTGATCAAGTGATGGAAACAATATAACAAAAGAAAAAGTGCTTAAGAAAGATTCAATAGTTTGTTGTACACCAGTACTCGCTTTGTAAGTGTAACAATTCCAGTAAGGTTGGATTTCTAAAATACTTTATTTAACGTGACTTACTAATCTCCTCCTGAATTTTCTCTCCTCTTAATCTCCACACACTTTCTGAAGTTTCACGGCATAATAAATGCATAGAACTAAGGATGCCATGCTCTTAGCAAACTTGTTTACCTTGTTAACAACACGGTTATACAGATATTGACATAATTCTCTGTAAAGTTCCTTCAGTTTTTAACTAATTCAAAGATTTGTTTCCTCTCTCTTATTCTGTAAGGATTCCATAAAAGAGTTAAAAAAGCGTAAGAGGTCTGGCTAGGCAGAGTACCATACTTTGAGAATCCTATCCAAACAGGAAATAACTTTCCTCATTAACAGTCAGTTGGTGAACACAGATAATGTATATGCATGCAGAAGGGAAGACTAGCTGAACCTTATTTACAGGTCTCCCTGTTCCTTACGTGAAATGATTTAGTGTCATTATACTAGGCAAACAAAACGAGCTTATTCTGTGGATACAAAATGAGCAGCCAGCATATTTTGATAAATCAACACCAGTCAAGTGTCATGGAAATACGGAATGCTAAATGTATTTACGCACTCACATGAATTTGAACCATTTCTGGCAAAATTTTTTCTTTTTTATCTTTTACAACTTGCATCCATATGCTGTTTTATTGTTAAAGTGAACGATGTAAGTTTGAGTATAGAATGCTGCCTAGTTTGTTTTCAGAAAGTGAAAATGATCTATAAAATGTTTCCTGTGTCTTTAACTCTTGAATAATCAAATTTATGCCAAGCAATTAAGTACTGCTAGAATTTAAGCCATGAGCAAAATGTCTTTATAGTAGTGAATGCTAATACTGTACAATGCTATGCTGTAAAAGAGCAGCAATACTTTGGTAATACACAGCTTGCAGGAGCCATACATAGCAAATATTTAACTTGGGGAAATAAAGTGAGCTAAAAATGCTGTATCAGAAATTAGATCATAATTCTTCTGAAAAACTATAAAGGTAGTTGTGACTAAAACACTAAAATAAAATGATCAAAAAGAAACAAAGACTCTGGCATTTTGGACATCTTAAATGGCCTTAAAATAAAGTTGAGGAAGAACCCATAGGAAATAGCAGATGTATAATAATGTATGACATGCTCAGAGCTGTAGAATATTCTCGATGTGGTAAACCACTTGGCACAGAGCAAAAAACACACATACAACAACAAAATCAACATGTTCTCACTTGAACTTCAATCACTCTTCTTCAGGCTTGGCTTTAAATTCACAGTTGAGAACAATTTGGAGGTATTTCTCACTTAATGTGTAGGACAGCAAAGGGACAATAACCATCACAGTGGTTGTCTACAATGTCATGTATAGAGTGTGTTTGCTAAACAAATTAATAAGAACATTATTCCCTGAGATATTTTGGTCATTCTGCCACTAGTGACATACAACTTGAGATAAAGGATTAAAACATGGTTCAATGACAGCTACATAGGTGATAGTCATAGACATACAGATGGGTAAATGGTAGAACTTACTGCCAAGGAATAATTGGTTGAATAATTCCTTACAGTCTTCTTGGGATAGACTTTAAACTCATTGAAAAGAGGAATCTCATTTCTTCAATATCCTTGTGACTCCACATTTGATATAATGGAAATCCTTACTGACCAACTTCTTTGTTCTCTGAGATCATCTTACTGTACTCATTATGCTGTCTTTGATCTGCGTTAGAGTGCTCCAGATGTGAAAGTTAACCTTGTCATTTCCACATTAAGTCTCTGAGTAGTTAGCAGATTTTCCTGGTTGCCTGAGGGAAGTCACAAGGTATCAATATTATAACAGAGCAAACAACCAAAAATGGCCTATTTTAATTTAGACCATTTACAATTCAGAGTTCTTATAACTTCTTCTAGCGACTCTACTTTTGCATAGGATATGAGAGATTCATCACTGATTTTTTTTTTAAATCAATCGAAAGTGATAAGCAGGAACATTTGATTTCTTCTCCACAAAATATTTCTTCCCCCTTGTTTTCATTGCCCTATTCCTCAACAGGTTGGTGCTGGAAAGACGTTGGAAGTTATCTAAGCAAACCTCAGTTAAGCAATTGTGATAAGTTGTAACACCCACCTTACTGGAAAGTGATATACTAATGGACTCCTGGAGCGCTTTTAGCTTGAATGTGCTTTTTCAAGGTGGAACTTTTGTTACTGTACAAATATGTGCTTGTACACATTTGTTGTTTTTAAAAATACAATCTAGAGGGACAAGTGTTGTGGCTTAATAGACTATCCTTCACCTTGTGGTGCCAGCATCCCCAATCCCCATCTAACTCCCTGCTCGCCGCCTGGGAAATCAGTGGAGGATGGATTGTGTCCTTAGGACCCTGAACCCACCTGGGCAGCTCAGAGGAGACTTCTGTCTCCAGTTTCAGACAAAACCAGCTCTGTCCATTGCAGCCATCTGGTGAGTGAAATAACCAGTTGAAGATCTTTCTTTGTCTCTTCCCTCTGCCTCAACTATCTGTAACTTTTTCAAGTAAAATCAATCTTTAAAAAAAAAAAAACAAAAGGATTCAGACAGTTCTGCACATGTTGCTCTGTGGAAGATTCAAAGGCAAGGATTTTCAGAATATCTTATTAGGTATTGAGACTTTCAAATGTTGACCATAAGAAAGGCAATGGGGTGGCAGAAAATGGAAAATAGATTTAAAAAAAGAAAAAAGAAAAAAGAGAATGGAAAAGAAGGGTTATAACACTTAATCTTCTCATTTTTTTTCCATGAGTTTAGTAGAGGTATAAAACGGTATTGTATCCTCTCTCTCTTTCCCTGTTCTTCCCTTCCTTTCCTCTATTCCTCTATATCACGCTTTCATTTTTATTTGTGTGTCAGCTCAGAGAAGTTCTTTAAAGTCTGTAACATAGCATCCAATGCATAGTGCCTCTTGCAAAATAATAATTCAAAATCATTAGTTTTCTTGCTCTGCCCTCCCCATCTCCCTGTCCTTATCATCTTAAGTTTGCTGCCTCTTCATTCCCTGGCTGATGTGGAGAGAGATTGTGCTAAGGTATGATATATCTGACCTGGAATACAATTTCCTGTGGCGAGCTCTCCGCATGTCTAGATTTTTCTCTAACCATCTTCCCATATCTGTGTATTTTAAAGATTAGTTTCTTGAGGGAATTTATGACAATTTCCTTTCTTCTCTGGTAATCAACAGTTTATTTGTTCATTTGTTCAACACACATTTATTTAGTAAGTACTCTGTGACATGTGCTATCTCAACACTATCTCAACATAAAGGTGAACAAAATGGATTCTGGCCAGTGGGGGATCTTGATCTTGTGAAAGATGAAATCAATTCCTTTCAAATATTGCCTTTAGAAAGCAGGGTTTATTTTTTACAGTTGGCATCACCAACGCCATAGTCTCACAGCTTGGTCTGAGAGTTTCCTTCCCGATACTACCATATACAGCCATGAAAATTATGAACATGTGCCTGACAGATTCATAACAAATTTTCTTTTCCAAAACAAGACCATAAACAGATAGAAGGGTAGTGAATCCAAAATGTGAATGTTAGAGGTCAAGAATGTTGATTAATTACAATCCCAAATGCATCTTTCTGCTACTATCTTTATAAAGCCTTTTGGAATTTTTGCTTCCAAAATATTGGCAAATTTAATTATACGTCTAACTGATACTTTTTTAAAAAGATATATTTATTTTTATTGGAAAATCAGATTTATAGAAAGAAGTAGAGAGAGAGACAGAGAACTTCCATGCAGTGGTTCACTCTCCAAGTGGTTGAAATGGCTGAAGCTGAGCCTCTTGAAGCTAGGAGCCAGAAGCTTCTTCTGGACCTCCTATGCAGATGCAGAACCTCAAGGCTTTGGGCCATCCTCTGATGCTTTTCCAGGCCGCAAAGAGCCAGATGAGAACTGCACCAGCTGAGACACTAACAGGCAGCAATGTGCAATGCCAACACTGTCAAGCAGAGGATTAGACATTGAGCCGTCATGTCAACTGTCTTAAATGATACTTTAATAAACTGGCCTACGATGCATTTACAATCAATGTGCATCTGTGGATTTAGTGAAATGTATTAGTATTGATCTAAGAAATACCCAAGTATACATAACTTAACCCATGGTGAAGAGGTAGCTTCTGAGGTATCTTTTGAGTCAATAGTCCTGAAATATCTACATGGAGAAGGTAAATGTTTGCTAGAGCAATGCATGTGGGATTTTCTTCATTAAACTAAATAAGGTCAATCAGCTGGTCTAAATCTGAAAAGCATTTGAACACATCTTTAGTAATGGTAATATTAAATATCTATGATTTCTTTCGACCAAGTAACAGCTACTCATAATGTGGTTGGCCTTCATTTATTATAGATGGAAAGGCTGGGTTTCAGTTAAAGTCCATTGAAGAGAAAGTGAAAATTGTTCCCACTGAGCATCATAAGACACACAGTAACAAATCTCTGCCTTGCTAAAAGCCATCACTTTCAGATTGCAGGAGGGAGGGACAGTGGAAGGTAACTTTGGAACTCTAACTCCTGGCAGCTTAACGACACTGAGTTGCTCCCTTCATAGGGTAAGTTCTTTTAAATCTACACAGAAGCTTTCCATGTTCCATGTTCCATTGAGGGCCAATGTTACTGAGGAGTTTGTGGCACTCTGGTATCCTAACATTTTGTTCTGTTTCCCGGACTGTATTACAGAATACTTCAATACCATTCCAAGGTAGTTAATGATTCAAACTACATTGCAAATCAACTTGAAAACAGTGAAATGAGCACACTTTACGTCAATTGTATTTATGCTAATTTATACAAATTACATAAATTAGACATCAACTTATACAAAGCTTGAAAATAGATCTTTTTCTAAAATTTAACTTCATATCTATAAGTACTTACGGAAATGAAAGGTATCATATCACAAATAATCTAACCTTTCTCATACTTTGGTGACTTCTCAGTCATATTTTTAACATGCGGAATGGCAGAATGCTTGGTTTGAGTGTCACTTCTGTCTCTACTTCACATGCAGGCCTCTGCCAAGGGTTAGATCGTGACTACCCACATGAGAGAACTGGACGGAATTCCTGGCTTCAGCCTGCTGCAGCTCTAGTTATAGTGATCATTTGGGGAATGAATGCATGGATGGAAGATCTATTTCTTTTACTGTGTCTCCCTCTGTCTATCATTTTGTTTTTCAAATAACTGCTACTTTTTCCATTACGCATCTTTCTGGTATAATGACGTTCTTTCTTTTTCTTTTTTTTTAACTTTGTGGGTTTGTATTATTTTTACTTGATACACAATTTATGATGTCTGGATGGAAGTATACATTGTGTCATGATCAATTCAAGGCAATTAGCATACTCAGCAGCTTAAATATTGATAATCGGCCTGAGCTGGAACATCCAGAATCATCTCTTTTAGATTTTTGGAGTATCTTGTGCATTATGATCATTTGTTTTTCTAATGTCTTAAGCTCTGTTCACTCAATACAGATATGTTTACTCTCATAGTAAATAATTATGTCGAAGTTCTTTTTAACATACTACTCTGCCAGGTTGCACATGAGGCCTACATCTTGGGTCTATGATGACTACTCCAGGTCTGTATTAATTATCTGGGACTACTACAACAGATTACCACAAATTAGCTGACTGAAAACAACAGGGATGAGTCATTCTGAGGGAAAAAGACTAGATGAATTAGGGCTCTTCAGGTCCATGTGCTGATGGGAGATTATGGAAGTCTTTTTGGTGTACTCTGAGTTTGTGGCAATGTTTATATTCCTTGTCTGACAGGTGAATCTGCCTAAATGTCTGCCTCAGTCACAACATGACTTTTTTTCTGGAATCTGCGGTCAAATTTCCTTTCAGTTAAAAACATATTGGGCCCAGCGCGATGGAGCAATGGTTAAGGTCCTCGCCTTGCACACCCGGGATCCCATATGGGTGCCAGTTCAAATCCCGGCAGCCCCGCTTCCCATCCAGCTCCCTGCCTGTGGCCCGGGAAAGCAGTCAAGGACGGCCCAAAGCCTTGGGACCCTGCACCCACGTGGGAGACCCTAAAGAAGTTCCTGGATCCTGGCTTCGGACTGGCATAGCATCAGCCGTTGCGCTCATGTGGGGAGTGAATCATCAGACGGAAGATCTTTCTCTCTGTCTCTCCTCTCTGTATATTCGCCTTTCCAATAAAAAAATAATAAAAATAAATCTTAAAAAAAAAAAATATTGCTTTTTTGTTTTTCTACCCAACCTTGTGGATTATGATCTTATTTTAACATTATTACACCTATAAAGTCTCTTTCTTATTAACAGTTACCAGAATTAGTGCATTAAACATTATATTACAATATAATATTTTATTTCAGATGATTTTGATACAGCACAATATCAGTAATATTAAATAGTAGAATGACACTCAGTGGGCTAATGATGTGATACAACAATCACCTGTTTTTAGGTCAATTTTTCACAGTTCTAGAATAAAATGTCTTACTCATTAAGCAATGACCAAACACAAAAATGCATTTCTTCTTCATGGATTTGTCAATTCTGGCTATTTCCCACTAAAGGAATAATGCAAAATGCGAGTTTTTACACATTGCTTCTTTCATTTGGCATTCTGTTTCCAGGGTTCATCCACATCATTACATGAATCAGTATTTCTTTCTTATGACTGAACATCTACTGTAAAGGTATACTACAATTTGCTTATCCATCTCTCGTTCAGAAATACTTGAGCTGTTTCCATTCTTTGACAATTGTGACTAGCAGTCTAGGCACGCATGTTTGTGTGCTGTCATGAGTTTCCCTCTTCAATTCCTCAGAAATTTTTAGCTAGGAGTAGATTACAAGGATATATGATAGCTCTATATTTAATTTTTAATACATTTTAGAAGTTTAATTAGAGAGAGAAGTCCTCATTTTTTTTGCTACACTTCACAAATACCACCAACAGCGGGAGCTGGACCAGGATGAAGCCAGTAGCCAAGAGCTCAGTTCAGGTCTTTCACATGATTGCAAAGGCCCCAAATACCTGGGCCTCCACCTGCTGTCTCCGGGGAGTGCAATAGCAAAAGCTGAAATCAGGAACAAATCCGGGAGTCACATTCCCAGTCTCTGCTATGGGATGTGATCATTCCAAGCAGCATCTTAACCAGTAGCCCAAACACGCACAGCTATATATTTAACTTTCTGAAGAAATTTTAAGCTTTTTAGAGTGTTTGAATAATTTCACCTTTTCAGGCCATTTTTTTTAAAGAAAGTATTTTATTTTAAAATTTTAATTGAAAGGCAAAATTACACGGAGAGGTGAAAAAAAGTTCTTGTCTGCTGGTTCACTCCCCAAATAGCCACAAATGTAAGGGTTTAGGCCAGCCTAAAACCAGGAGCCTGGAGTCAGGAGTTTCTTTTGAACAGCACCCCCAAAGGCGGCAGGAACCCAAGGACTTCGAGCATCCTCCACCGCCTTCCCAGGCTCATTAGCAGACAGCTAGATCAGAAGTGGATCAGCGGGGACTTAAATCAGTACCCATATGGGGTACTGGATATGGGGTACTGGAGACACAGGCATAGGTTTAAGCTTTTGTGCCAAAATAGCAACCTCCCCCCCCCCACCAAGCCAATTTTTAAGTTGATAATTTTATATGGTCTGTGAATTACAATGTAAATATTCAAATGGCAGGAAAACAGATTCTCTCCAACTCTGCCTTAGTTGATTGACAATTTCTTATTTTGTTGAAATCAATTTGTATATTTTTCTTACGTTGTTCATGATTTTATCAATGCAAAAGACACTGCTAATTCCAAAGCCATACACGTTTTCCCTGATGCTTTTTTAAATGTACACCATTTAATGCACAACATGAGCTCAGCACGTGCCTACATTTGATAGCATGAGAATGGGGACAATTAAGATAGGCCATTCAACATATTCCATTCCTGACTTGCTGTGATCCACCCTGCAGTATATGACTTCAGCTCACATTCCATTGACCTACACTAACTATTCGCTTACTCATGCTTAGCTGCAAAACGTAGGTAGGAAAATTACAATTGAGTTTAATGCTTATAAGAACTCAAAAAAGTATGTGATAAGTGAGAAATAAGTATTCATGAAAAACAAGTAATCTTTATCATGATTGAGTAAATATCTTGGGTTATTCTTTTAAATGTTAACATTTTTAAGACATTGGCTTTTTGTAGGCGTGAGGCTACAGAGGACTTTGAGGGCAGTCTGATCACCTCTCCTTTATTTTTCTGCCTGGATGGCCCAAGTATTGTCTTCTGCTCATTGAAATTAAACAATGCAGCCAGAATATCTCAGTGGATTTAAGTGTAGAGTGACATTTTGCTCTGGGGATGAGGGCATTCTTCATGCTGTTGATTACTGTTCCACTGTAGTTTTAGGGACTTCTAGTTTAGAGAAATAGTAATGTTTGGTTTTCTTCCACAATTATTCTTTTACATGCTATTTCTACATTATGAAATGTGCTATTAAAACTGTAGTTCTAATAATTATTTCATGATTAATTAACTAATATAAAATATTCTGCATCTTTAATTATTTCCTTGGCTTTGCATTATAATTTTTGATTTTTAGTTTCATTTTAATGCTTCATTATCTCGATCTCTTGTTTTATTATAACATTTTTCATGGATATACTATTATGCATTCTCTTAGTAGACGGTGCTTTTTACTTCCCTTTTAACAAAATACTTTCGCTTCCTAGTTTTTCATTTGTTCCTGTCCCAAACCCCAATGATTCTTACATATATTCCTTAATACATTGAAAAATTATTTTAATCAGGCTGATGATAGCATATTACCAGTCCATATATTTTGGTTGATGTATTTTAGAGAGTTTCTTGCTGATTCCCATGTTGTCTTGGCAGCTTGTTTTCTTCTCTGTGGAGCCACGATTTAAGAATTAATGGAGGCCCGGCGCGGTGGCCTAGTGGCTAAAGTCCTCACTTTGCACTCTCCCAGACCCCATATGGGTGCTGGTTCTAATCCCGGTAGCTCCACTTCCCATCCAGCTCCCTGCTTGTGGCCTGGGAGAGCTGTTAAGAATGGCCCAAAGCCTTGAGACCCTGCTCCCGTGTGGGAGACCTGGAAGAAGTTCCTGGTTCCTGGCTTCAGAAAGGCGCAGCTCTGACAGCTGCGGTCACTTGGGGAGTGAGTCATCAGACGGAAGATCTTCCTCTCTGTCTCTCCCTCTCTCTCTATATATATGTCTTTGTGTTAAAATTAAAAAAAAAAAACCTGAAAAAAAGGAGTTAATAGTCCTCTAGACTATAGGAGTAACTATCTTGCAAGGCCATGTTAAAGGCCTAATATATTTTCTTGTCACTTTCCAGTGAAAAAGCAAACTTAGCATTTCAAATTTTTTACCCTATTCAACGTGAACCAATAGTTCTCATATATTTTTACCACTTCAAGTAAAAGAATAAAGCAGTGGTTAGAAGTGAAACTTGAATTCAGCACTGTGCCCATATGCAGGAGACATTAAGAGCCTTGATATTAAGATATTAAGAGATAGTAAGAGCCTTCACATAACAGGTAACTTATAGACAACAGATCCGAATCAGCATTAGAACTATAGTAAAACTACAAAGACATATAGGAGGAATCAAGAGCGATCCTGACAACCTCTTAACAGGAGGTCATATGCACAGAGCAGGGGGGACCCCTGAGTGGAACAGATAGACAGGAGAAGGCTTGTATCCCAACCCGGGAGAGACTCCCGGATGTTCACCAAGGACTATCAGTACGGGCACCAAGGACTACATCCCAACTGCCAAGGAGACCACGGGGAATTGGAGTGTCTTTGGAGGCCGAGAACTCTGAGGTCACCCACCCCCATTTGAATCTCCCACATGGGATAGATAGAAGAAGTCCAAATCCCTCCTCGCAGGGTCCAATGCCACCGGAACAACAGCCAGGAGCCCTGAGTGGTCTACAGAAACAGAACAATAAACTCCCTTCGGGACTAGGGAGAGGAGCTTTCTCTGGTCCTCGCTTGGTTCCAACTTTGGATCCCCACCCTCTCCTGCAATGATTATCAGGTAGTCTTGGAGCACCCCCCCGAAACAAAAACAAAACAGAACAAAACAAAACAAACAACAACAAAAAAATTAGAATAGACAGAGAACAACAAGGAAAACTTAGAACCAGACAGGAAATGCTAAGTGGGGACTCACATTAACCTTTACTAGGTAGGACATGAAAATAAGTTACTCCTAACTAGGGATATTGAAGATTTCTCTGCACACCCCTCCTAAAACTGTTCTGTGCCTCAACTGTTGACATATGCCTTGTTAAAGTTATAAGCCAGTTTGGACTATCCTAAAATCTGCCAAGTTCAGTAAAAATTATGCTTCAATACAATAAACTGCTAAATACAAAAATGAAAATAGACATGAGACAGCTGAATAGTATCCTGTAGCCATTTTAAGGTGGATAGAAGCCGGTTGTGTATAAACTAAAATTGAAATGTCAATGAAGTAGTCACAGGATGTGGTTAAAGAATTTGCATTTTCTAACATATCAGTCACTCAATACCATGTCAATTAACTCCATAATGTTGTAAACTGTTGTTGATGTTATGTTATGGCTTTTAATTGGTCAGAATGATATTCTACCAACTCTGCCTTTAGACCAGAAATGGTCTCCCCAAGAAACTGTTGAATTGATCTGGACAATAAGATCCTGCATCTATGCATGGTACATGCTTGCAATGAAAGAAACAAGACTAGATTTGAAATGTAATATTGCAAAAAGGTGGAGTAATCCACCAAGGGGGGAGGATATGGGGAGGGAAGGGGGAACATCAGAGCCTATGAAACGATATCATAAAATGAAATGTAATAAAATTTTAAAAAATATATCGAGATAGTAACAGCCTCCAGGTGTTTTCTTGTATCTCACACTCCTTCAGATCTTATTTATTTTTTCTTGATTTTATGTTATGCTAAATTTCTGTTTATCACTGGTGATAGTTAGGAGCTTTTATGATCATTTTAAAATTTTTCTTCAACTCTCCTCCCAGCATGAGCAGAGAATCAGGGGAACAGAGAAACTCTAAGCATTTTTTTTTTTTAACTGTAATTTGAAGAGAGGTGCAGAGTTGAGCTTTCTAAGTAATGGAACTTTCTGTACATTTGAGCATTTTCACTTTGATATCTTGAGTTACATTTTGCATTTGAATGGGAAGTGTACATGGAATTTCTCAGGGTTGTTTTTATTTTGAGAATCTTGCGGTGGAGGGTGGAATTGAGGTGTACTGAATTACATCAAGTTGAATGCTGCCTTTTTTTTAACTTTTTGAAAAAGATTATGTATTTCATTGGAAAGACAGATTTACACTAGGAAGGAGAGACTGAGAGAAAGATCGTCTGTCTTCTGGCTCACTCCCCAAGTGGCTGCAAGGGCTGGAGCTAAGCTAATTGGCAGCCAGGAGCCACGAGTGTCTTCTGGCTCCTCCACATTGGTGCAAGGTTCAAGAATTTTGGCTATCCTCCACTGTGGGAGGAGCAAGATGGAACGTGCAGCAGCCAAGACACGAACTGCTGCCCATACGGGATCCTGGCTTGTGCAAGGCGAGGATTTAGCCATTAGGATCTAGTGCTGGGCCCTCATCCTTTCCTTTACTTAATTACTTCTGTTTGCTGACCCAATGATTCCACAACAGTGTTGTCAAATATCTCATCTCAGGCTCTGTTACTTAGAAGAAAGCTGTTATGTATTTGTGGCAAGTAAAGGGGTCATTGGGAGAATACATTCCCCAAACAGAGACCATCTCCTTGAGGAGTAGGGTAGTGACCAGGATGTAGAAAAGGGAGAGGGGGGAGGATATCACCTGTTCAGAAAATTGTGGCAGTGTACTCTCTTGGGTAGAGAATTTAGTATCATAAGGACAAAAGTTCACTTTAGGTGGTTGAGGTTTGACCCAAGCTATTTTCATGTAGCATTAACCATTATCTGAGGAATTTTTGCCATCCCTGGGCATGATGTTACAAAACAGTTTTCCTTGGACATCTTCTGGAACACAATTTCCAGTGAGTATGCACCTGCAAAACATTTCAAATTGTGTGACTACGTTGCAGTGCCTTCACCTGTACACCTGCTGGGAATGCGAACAAACATAAAACATTTTTTTGAAGTAAATTTGACAACGTGCATCAACTTTTTTAACTTCACCGTCTTTGAATTAAAAATTCTACTTGCAAGTATTGATGGGAAAGAGATAATTGAGCATGTACACAAAAACAACATATAAGAATGTCATTATAGTTTTTACAGTGTTAAATATTTCATAAGTCAGCATAGGTTAATAACAATTTTATACAACTCTTTAATGTAATTTATGCAATAGAAAAGATGATATAGACATTGTATTTGCTATATCTTGAGTTTGTGCAATGTGATTTATATATGCTATTACAGCTAATAATGTAATGAACCTTGTGAATCATCATTCACAGTTTATAATAAGTAATTGTAAAAGCAATTTGAGTAAAAGAATGTTTACTTAAGATCCTATCTTAATGCAAAACAAAAACTTTTATTAAGTTCTAACTGAAAAATGTTTGCCTACAGTAAGCTACATGTGTTAATTTTTTTAAGTTTGTTTACTTGATATTTGTCACCTGCACAAATTTCCTTCTGTCCCTTTGTGTTTTGTTTTTTCTTGCCCCTACTATGCATCATATCTCTCAATCAATGATCCAACTTCTGTCATTGTGCAGTTGTTTTAATTGTATGGACTTAAAACATGTATATTTTATTTCTTTGAAAGGTAGAGTCACAGAGAGGATAGCAGGAGAGAATCTTCCATCAGCTGGTTCACTCCTCAAATGTGCACAATGGCTCCAGTTGAGATGATCCAAAGCCAGGAGTCAGAAGCCTCCTACAGGTTTCCTATGTGGGTGCAGAGGCCTAAGCACTTGACCCATCCTCCAGATGGCCAGTCAGAGAGCTGAATCAGAAGTGGAACAGCTGGGATTCAAACCGGTGCTCATATGGCGATGCCAGTGCCTCAGGCCGAAGATTCACAGACTTGGCATTGGATCCACTTTCTGGGATATTTTTTTAATAAATGAAGCATAGCTTATGAACTCTTAATATGTCTCTATACTCTTATGATTGATTCATGTTGACATGAGTATTGGTAGTTTATTCCTTTTTTAAAAAAATTTGAGTAGTATCCCATTGCATAAATGTAAAACTACTGCTTTACTAACCTGCTAATATTGTATTTCTTTTTCAGATTTGAGCTATTTATAAGCATAATTACCATAAATATTTTACAGCAATCTTTGTTTATTTCCATTGCTTTTGGATAAATGATCATGAATTTATCCATGGTATTTGGATTTTATGGTATATGCACAAATTTTCATAAAGATTGTACTGTTGTACATTTCCCCCAGCATTGCATGAGTTCTTCTAGTTGTTAAATGCAGACCATTCATTTTGATATTAATTATTCTAATATATCCTTAGTATTTGCAGTTATATGCATGATCCATTTAAGTGATTTTTTTTACAAGGTACATATTGTGAGTTAACCTTTAAAATATGGGTATCACATATATTTATCACAAATGATTGAAAAGATTATTTCCTCTGAATTAGGAAGTACCTGGCCGTATATATAAAGTTCTATTTCTGGAATCAATATTCTGTCACATTGATTTATTTCTGTACATTTGCACAAATACAAGCCTGTCTTTAGTACTACATCTTTATAATATAATTTGAAGCCAAATAATACAGTCTTTCCATTTCATTCATCCTTTTCAAATTTATTTTGGCTGTTACAGGCCTTTTATATTTCTAGATGAATTGTTGAATTCATGTTCTAAAATCCTGGAGATGGAATGGGATGAAGTTACCTCTATGGATGAATTTGGGGAAAAGCCATGTGCAAACAATATTGAATAATGCCATGCCTGCATATAACAATACTCCATTGATGTAGGAATTTTTTGAAAGTCCTAGAAATATGTTAGTATTTAATATTTGCTATCTTTGTCAGGCTTATAAATCAGTAGGCATTTTCATTGTTTCAAAGCTATGATAAATGATATTATATTTTGTTGCTGCCTGGAGTCTACCAGATCTTTTTTTTTTTTCAGCTCTTTATATAGCATACTATACATTATTGAGATCTCTAGCTATCCCACTGTGATGCAGATCACCATGACTACTTCCTTGTATCTGAATGTGCTTGGGTATCTGATACCTAACCAGCCTCTATGCCTTTCTGATCCTCTCCAGCCTTTAGTTAGCGTTTTTTCAGAGTTCTGATCATTTTTTAAAAGAAAATTATTTATTTATGTGAAGACTTATTATGACGATTTGTTTATTTGTTTCAAAGTAAGGAGCTAGAAAAAGAGGGAGAAACAGAGGAAGAAGAGTCTTCTATCTACTTGTTTACTCCTCAGATGGCCAGAACAACCAGGTCTGTTCAAGGCCAAAGTCAGGAGCCAGGAGCCAGAAACTTCATCCGGGTTTCTAACACATGTGGTAGGGACCCAAATACTTGGGTCATCTTCCACAGTTTTTTCTAATTCATTAACATGGAAAAAATCAGAGATTGATTCATATTTTATTCTGTAATCTTGGTAAACTTCCTTGTTCATTCTCAGCATTTTTCGGTGATATTTGATTTACAAATGAATAATTGTGTTGTCTATGATTACATAGTTATATTTCATTTCAAAGCAAATGCCATCTGTGTCTACTTCTTATATTTTAACTAGCTATGTTTTCAGTACAACATTAAATGGAAATGGAGATAGTGTGCTTGTGCTGTTACTACTATAACAACTTGGAGGTGGGGAATCTCTTATTTTTAGCTGTAATGTTAAATACAGGCATTGCTATCAATGCCTGTATAAGTTTGAAAAAGTTAGCTACATATTAATTTGTGGAAGGTTTTTCTAATAAAACATGTTGAAATTGGTCAAATTTATTTTTGCAGTCATCATTCAGATGATTATATGCATTTAAGATTTGTTGATTATTGTATTTGGATGTTTGACAAAGTCTGTAATTCTAAGGGGAACCCATTTTGATAACTGACGCATCTTCAGATTTTGTGTATTAGTTAACTCTCTCTTATTTTGGGTAGCTTCAATTGTTATCTTAAAGCACACAAGCAATTCTTGCCACTAGTCTATTCTATTGCTGATCTCATATTTTTCCAACAAATTTACCATCTCAGATATTGCAATATTCATTTTTAAAGTTTTATATGGCACATTTATGTCTTCTATGTTTGTTAATATACAGAATGCATTAATAATAACCTTTAATGACCTTTGCTATTAGTTAACATTGTGTCAGTTCTAAAATGGTTTGAATTTGTCAGGGTAGGATAAATGCGGATTTTTGTTATCTTAGTGAGGTCAAATATCTTTTCAAAAGGCTAAGGGCCTGTTGTATGTCATTGTGAATTTTCTAGTTATGGCATTTTCTTATGTTTTCCATCACCTTTCGTGTCTTTTGTCTCATAATTTTAAAAATCCTTTACATATTAGTGATAGTATCACTTTGATTTGTGTCACATATAATTTTCCAAGTTTTCCGGTTTTATCTGAGCTTGTTTATGACCTTTTAAAACAATTCATCTTTGAGTGAGCAGCCAGTGTCTAACAAGAAGTAAGTGCTCCATGGGAACTTTGGGAAAGAATCCTCAAATCAGAATGTCAGGTGTGCAGGTGAGACCCACAGACGAAACCTATCACTAGTATTAAGAATGTAAGGCCTGTGCTTAACTCCTTTCCCCCAAGGCTAAAGGAATAGATTTTGTTTTCCTAATAAGCTGTATGGACAGGGCTGCTGGACTTGTTCACACACTTTGAAGAAGTGGAAGTTCTTGCTAGCATTTTTTTTTTTGAAGCTTAACGGAGAAATGATTGTATTATTCTACACTTTGGCCATCACGGCTATCATTTTTTAAATTGCATTCAATTGGTTTAACTTCTGTGAGGTAAGCTCCATTTCTTCAGGACAACACAGGAAATCAGATGGGTAAAACATTAATATGGATAGAAGTAAATAACATGAGAAAAGTATCTTACAGCTGAGGATGAATATAAAGCAATATGTTGTACCAGAAGTAAATGTGCCTTTTATTATATCCCTCCCTGAACTTACTCCCAATTCTTATGCTGTAGCTCCATATGTGAAAACACCAAGAACAGCTTCCAGCAAGTGCATCCTTCTCCCTCATCGCTTGTTGTGTTAAAATTTAAGACTGGACATTCTACCTAACTCAATCCATTATATTTGAAACAATTTGTGGATACTCAGTAGAATATGTTTATTTATTAGATTCTTAACATTGTGGAGGTAATGATTTTGGACAAGAAATTTAAAATTGGGGAAAGCCATGAGGACAATTGTGGAAAAGAATCAGACAAGCTAAGGTGCTCATGGAAAAAGGTGACTGCCTATTTAATAAAAGTTCAGATACAGCAACAAGGTTGAACAACCTTATCCAAAGGACTAATACTTATATATTCCCCACACAAGACTCCTGCCTGGTCTTTGCCTAACACAAACATTGTTTTCTGTCTGTGCTTGTCTCATCAAGTTACCATGTCATTCTCGTCCAGATGCTCTACTCTGCCATTAACTCCATTCTATGCTCACTCTGTTGCCCTTCCTGGTGCACAAGACAAGCAAGGAAGTAAAAATTTGGTCTCGTGTGAGTAGAAGATCCAAGATTTGCTGAAACATCTCTCAATCAGGAAATCTCAAAAGAGAAACAAAGCCATTGACACTCAGCCTTTCCCACAGATGATAAGACCAACTAGGGCAGAACCAAGAGAGCCCAGATAATTGCCATGACTCAAGGAGCTGCTGTTTGGTGACAAGATTTGCAGTCCTCAATCAATGTGCAGAGTCACCAGTAGGACCTGTGGAGGAACGGCCAGGGCCATGGCGACCAAATATACAACAGGTGGGTGTATCCACAGTAAGGATTATAATAAAGCCAACAGGATGTAGACCAAAGTGTGGGTATCCTCTTGTGTTCCCTGATTGTTTGGGAGCAGAAAGCAAAGAAGAAGCAGTCATGTGTGAAAAAAAAAAAAGGTGAGTCAAGACTGAGAACTGAAGAAAAGCATCTTCATTGTACCTGATCCCCTTGGTAACAAGGAAAATGTTGATGTTTCTGCAAATGTTGTACTTGTGCGTGTGTGTGTGTGTGTGTGTGTGTGTGTGTGTGTGTGTATTTTGCATGACTCAGGTTGATCATGGTCTGAAGTTTGTGGGATAACAATGGAATATTTTCTCTCAAAGATAAGCAACCCTCTCCGTAGTGGTGCATCTGATACCCTATTTTATGCTGTAATCAAGTAAAGATAACCAGGAAATTAAAAATCTCATTTTACTAAGCATCACTGAGAGCATTCCTATGCACTGAAATAATGATGCCTTTTGCAATAAACTTGACACCTTTTGCTAAGAAAGTTGGGATGAACTAGTTACACACCAAGGATGAGGCAGTGGGAATTAACCATCCATAGAATAGACAACAAGAAACAGTCTCTGCAACAAATTTTAATATGATGGAAAGATGAAACATGGAAAAGCTAAGTTCTTTATTATTTTTTGTCATTCTTTTCTTAATTATAGCCTCCATAGCGCAGTCTTTCTGAGTAAATTCAGACATAAAATTCTATATACTGGCACCTCCAACACAAAAACATTTCTTTTTAAAGAGTTTGCAGAGAGGTTTGACATGGAGTATCAGAAGTTAACCGGCCTGGTACAGTAACCTAGTGGCTAAAGTCCTCGTCTTGCAGGCACCAGGATCCCATATGGGTGCTGGTTTGTGTCCAGGCTGCGTCACTTCCCATCCAGCTCCCTGCTCGTGCCCTGGGAAAGCAATTAAGGACAGCCCAAAGTCCTTGGGACACTGTGCCTGTGTGGGAGATCCAGAAGAAGCTCTTGGATTCAGGTAAGTTCAGCTCTGGCTCTTGTGGCAAGTTGAGGAGTGAAGCAGTGAATGGAGGATCTTTCTCTCTGTATCTCCTTCTCTCTATATATCTGTCTTTACAACAAAAATAAATAAAAATAAATCCCTAAAAAAGAGTTAATTATGAACCATTTAATTAACTATTCAAGACCCTGATACTTCTTTATTTATTCATTCTTTATCTTTGTCTCCTACCCAGCCCCATTCTCCTCCTCACAGTGAATCATCCTAAAGTGTTTGACGCATATCTTTTCCTTTGTGAGAGGGTAGAAAAGACATTCATTGTACTTTGAGAATATGCATTTTAAATGTGCATGTATATTGTTATTTATCATTATTTCTTCTATTTTTATTCAGCACTATCTTTAGCTCTATTCATCTTTCTATGTGTATGTCTAGTCTGTTGTTTCTGTACTAACTGAACTTTTCAGTTGTTATTTTTGACTGTGTAAACCTTATTTAATATTTGAACTTTTCTTACCACCAAATATATTTTAATAGGTTAATTAAATATATTTCAGTTGCTTACCAAGTGATTTCTAGTTTTCTAATTGAAATTCAACTTAATATTTTGACAATACCAAAGAAGTAATTAAACTTTTATTATAATGATAATGAATTAATACAATTATTCATATGTGGCTTTTTAAGTATTTGAATTAATTAGACTGGAATGAGATTATCGGTTGAATAATTATTATGTTTCACCTAACATTTTCATAAAAATATGGCAATGGAGCTTTAGGCAGTTATAAGACCTGATTAGAAAATGTATGTGGCCATTCTTTAATTTTGTGATAAAGATATAGCTAAACTGGTTAATTACATTCTGTATCTGTTTGACATCATACAATCTTTTTGGCTACAGCTGAAGGGCAAAATTAACACATTGCTTTTTTGTAGATTAAAGGTAGAAAAACAATGACCTTTTTGACCCGACTTCTCTTCATACAGGACTTGAGTTCTGAGTCGCTTTAGTACACAAAGATACAGATTGGTGAGAAGCATGCTTTCTAAGCATAGAGAACATAAAGAAGGAATGAAGTACAGACCACTTCAACCATATTAGTATTGTGGCTTCTCTGTTTTAGGTGAAGTTTGGGAACAGGGAGTGTAAAGGGACATTTTATGTCAGGCAGAAATCTAGATGTTTAAGATGTGTGCCTAGAGAGCTTTAAAAATTCCTTTTCTGGTGTCTAGACAGGCAAAATGACCTCAGAAAACAAGTAATGATTAACAGTAAAAACATCCCTCTCCTTACATGTGCACAGATGTGTATACCCACATTGTGTGCACGCATGCATATATAGAAACATACATGCAAGAACACACTGCTCTAAAAGTGGGAGCAAACGCTGGCATATATGAGTGTTCTGATAGAACATGCTCATTTGTGAGTGCCAGCTGCATTTTGAACATTGAGCAGGCTCAACAGTTTGACCAAGCAGTTTGAAGATTATGTTTATATATGAAATGAATCTTTCCACCATGGACATAATCAATTGCTAATTTGCATGCTCTGTGTGTTTGTATGTTGATATTACAGGTTTGTACAGTGAGACACTTTTACATTTCATCAAAGAAAAAATAAAACACCTAAACAGTTACATTACAGTCAAACCTTACTTCCCAAATGCCAGTTTCAGGTGACATATGTGAAATTCACCTTAGAACCCACACACAAATATACATATGTACAATAAGTGAGTTTAATTATTGAGAAATAAGTACAAATATTCCTTTTTAAAACAATTTATGTTTATTGCAAAGGTAAATTAGATCTAAGGAGAGAAACAGACACAGAGAGGAAGATCTTCCATCTGCTGGTTCACTGCATCACTCCCCAAATGGCCACAATGGCCAGAGCTGAGCAGATCTGAAGCCAGGAGTCAGGATCCAGGAACCAGGAACTTCTGTATGGGTATCTTGTGTAGGGGCAAGGTCTCAAGACTTTGGGCCACCCTCCACTCCTTTCCAGGCTACAAGCAGGGAGTTAGATGGGAGGTAGAGCAGCCAGGGCACGGATTCGTAACCGTATAGGATTCCAGTTCTTTCAAGGTACGGCTGTAGCCATTGAGACATTGTGCCAGCTGCAAGGCAAATTCTTTTTATTTTAAGGTTTATTTAAAATTTATTTATATTTTTATTAGAACGTCATATGTACAGAGACAGAAAGGAAGATCTTCCCTCTACTGATTCACTCCCCAAATGGTTGCAATGGCTGGAACTGAGCTAATCTGAAGCCAGGAGCCATAAGCTTCTTCTGGGTCTCCCACATGGGAGAAGGGTCCCAAGGCTTTGAAACACCCTTAAGTGCTTTCCAGACCACAAGCAGGGAGCTGGGTGGGAAGCAGGGTTTCTGGGACAAGAACCAGCACCCATATGGTGTCTGGGTGAGTGCAAAGTAAGGACTTTAGCTATTAGGCCACTGCACAGGGCTGAAGGCAAACTCTTAAATATCCATATTCTAAAGCTTTATTGTTTTACTTACAGTCAAGAAACAGTGTCATGAAGGAGGCAATGGAAAACAACTTTCATAAACAGCAATGGCCACTGGCACTCAAGGTCCCTAAAAGTAACTTTGTGAATTGAAAGACCTGAAATAAAGATTTCAGAATGAGTTCATATTTTTGTGTCAAATATTTGTAAAAATTTAGACATAAAAAGCTGTGCTCTAATACAAACTGAGTATTTTTTGCTACCATTGTGGCATAATGGGTGACGCTGCAGTGAGGGAGACCAGCATCTCATATGCATGTCAGTTCGAGTCCCAGGTGTTCCACTTCCAGTCCAGCTCCCTGCTAATGTGCCTGGAAAAACAGTGGAAGATGGCCCGAGGGCTTGGGCCCTGTGCCCACTTGGCAGCTGTGGAACTAGCTCCTGGCTTCAGCTTGGCCGGACATTGCAGCCACTTGGGGACTAATTCAACATGTGGAAAACCTCTCTCTATGTCTCACTCCTTCTTTCTGTCTCTGCCTCGCTCGCTCTCTGTCTCTCACACTCTCTCCCTCCCTCTCTCTCTCTCTCTAACTTTTCCTTTCAAAAATATTAACGATAATAAAAGAAATCTACATTTAAGACACTGAATGCATCCATGTAGTCATTATCCCATACCCTTGCAAAATCTAAACATTGTTTTTGAAATTTCCTTAGCATTATAGAGAAAAAGCAAATATTTTCTAAATTATTTCTTTCATTAGAAGAAAATTTTCCTATATAAATCGCTTATTATAGCTCTTATTTTCTCCTTTGCTCATTTTTTACACCATATTTACCTGTTTGTTGAATGATATTAGTTTGATATTTAGTACGTACCAGATACTTTGCAAAGACTTTAATTATCGAATTTAAATTTGCTCGGAACTCAGGAGTGGGCACTGATATTACACACAATTCTATAGGTGTCAAAAGTGAAGTTATTTGTAAAATTAATTTGTCCAAGTTCAGGTAGCTGGCAAGAAGCAGACGCTTGGCACAGAACCAGCTCTGTTCTATTTTGAGGCTTTCCTTTTAACGATTGCATCCACCTCCTCCACACATTTGTTTGGAAATGTTTTGAAGCCAGATGTTTTCCTTTCTAGTTTCTGGCCCTGATGTTAGGCTTAGAAAAGCCATTCTTTCCTGAGAAGCAGAAAAGAGCACCATCAGTTAGGAACGAAAGGACAGGTGATAAAGTTAGGGCTTGGAGGAGAGTGAAGTGTATAGCTGAACCAGATCCTGCAGTTGCTGCCAGTCCTGCTCTAATTCTATTTGCTTTGGCTGACACTGAGGACTGCAGCTTTCAACGACTCTCTCTTGATTGCGCTCAGGACCATTTCATCACACGCAGGGGCCTCTCATCTGAAAAACAATCCCTGATTCAACATCAGGCCCTACAGCATTTTTCACCTTTATGGGACAACTCCTGGAAGTTTAAGCAACTGGTGGGAATGTCCCTGACTTTATAATCACATTTCAAAATACACCTGAGTGACTCATTTTTTTAGCTGAAAATATTGTTGACAGTTTTATCAAAGACAACAAATTCAGACTTCCATTCCGTAGCAGTTCACCACTCTTGTTTCTGAAAAGCTCTTTGGATTTCATGACTACACTGTTATCTTAAGTGAAACAGTGAAACGCAATGGAGAAAGACACCAACAATCTACAATTAGATTTTGTTCACACACTTTAGAGTTCCTGTTGAATCAATCAAAACTCTTGAGTGTGTTGAGCTGTAGTAGATGTATTTTATGTGCAAAATGAAGAACTTGCAGTGGCCAAGACTAAACACTGTACTGAATTTTGTAGCTATCCAGATTCATATGTTCAAATCTTAATTTCCAATACAATGAAATAGGTGTGGGGCTCCAGGAGATGATTACGTTTAGATGAGGACTGCACACAGAGGGAAGACTAAGTGAACACAAAGGAGGAAAACAGCCATCAGTAAGCCAGGAAGAGAGTTCACATCAGATCCCGCCTTATTTGCAGCATGATTCCAAATTCCCAACTTTAAGAACTCTGAAAAAATAAAGATGTGTTACCTGAGCCACCCACCCAGTCTCTGCTATTTTATTATGGCAACCCAAGCAGTGTGAGTACACAGTAAGAGTACTTAATCTTTTCTTAAAATCATATGATTCCTGATAATATTCTCTATCCTACGCATTGTTGTTTTATTTCTAAGTAGCTATTGGACTTTTTCAAACTCAGTTTTGTCTTCTCAGTAAACAGGTTCCACAATATTCTCATGCATGAATTCCTTGTTGGGTTTGTCTCTTCTCTTTAACACCCTGGATCTAACCTTATTCTTCCAAATGTCGTGCATTTTAGTTTTTCATACTAGTAAGCAGCATGATCAAAACTATACTGAATTTCACTAATTCCAAGAGGCACAAATATTTTAGGTACCATTCAAAAGGAAAAACTTGGGCCCAATTTGGTGTCCTAGTGGCTAAAGTCCTCGCCTTGTACCTGCAGGAATCCCACATGGGTACCAGTTCTAATCCCAGCAGCCCTGCTTCCCATCTAGCTCTCTGCTTGTGGCCTGGAAAAGCAGTCAAAGACAGCCTAAAGCCTTGGGACCCTGCATCCACATGGGAGACCTGGAAGAGGCTCTGAGCTCCTTGCGGCCATTTGGGGAGTAAATCATCAGATGGAAGCTCTTCCTCTCTGTCTCTCCTTCTGTCTGTAGATCAGACTTTTAAACAAAAACAAATACATCCTTTTTTTAAAAAAAGTGGAAACTGTTATCAATAAAAGTCTCAAAAAAAAGAAGAAAAAATTCAATATTAAGCTGTTATGGATCATCCACTATTAAGCATATCCCAGGTACAGATATGTTAAAATGTGAAAACTTTGCATCACACACTCTGTAAAATACAGCAAGTAGTGAAATCTGCAACGCAATACTGCATAGTGCATCATTTTGACAGCAGTTAGTTCAAAGCAGGAAATCGATGCTCCACCAAATTAGGATCCTTGTTATAGGTATATGTCACAGGATGTCATAATCAACATGAACAGCTACAATAAAAAAATCTCATAAACTGAGAAATGTATGAAAACAAAATTTACTAATCTCAGTTCTGCTGGTTGGAAAGTCAAAGATCAAGGGATTTACAGACTTCTGATGACAGTTTAACTTTTTGCTCCAAAACTTGTGTCTTATTTTTATTTCCTCCCATTGTGGGAAGACCTTGGAAGTTCCTTCCAAATTCTCTCATAGGATTCCTAATGTTGTTCATGAAACTAGAATCCTTATGACTTAATCACTTCCTCACTACCTTTATCTCTTAGTAACACCACGATGGGGGTTATATATGAATGTTTGAGGGACTCATTCAGGCTACATCAAAAATTCAGTTCTCCCAGTAGGACATGCAGCTGCGTCTAGCAGGAGTAGAGCTGTTCCCATTCTTCAGCCCATAGCTATACACAGAAAAGTTAGTAGGGCTGAAAACCAGTATCAATTGTGTAGAGTTGATTTGCCTGCCAGGAACATTTACTTCAATGAGTGGATGCAGCAAGTGCAAAACTCTGTTAAAAGGAAAGAACAGAGAATTGGTTGATCCTAAGCAGCGTGTTGACCAAGCTCTGTTGAAGGCTCCCTACTGGCCAAACTCAATTGGAAGCCTAAGGACAAGTCACCTTCTATTATGAAACACATACCAATGAAAATGATAGAAAATGGAAAGGTAGTGGGACATGTGATAGTCTGTACAACATGGTTTGTGTATACAAAGAAACACTTTACATGTTTTTGTACATATACATTTACATTTGGGGTGGATGGGAGACAGAAAATTGCCAGTGATTGTACATAGACAAAGGGGCTCATGGAAGCTTGGGTTGTGAATTTTTACTTTACAGAGCAAAATACAGATATATCTTGCTCTTCTAGATATTTCAGGTCTCGATAATGCAAATTTACCACCTTTATACTGAAGTCAACTGTATTCCACAATAGCTTGGTATACATTAGATGAAAAAAAAAAAAACAGAAAAAAGGAGCTTCAAACTTCCAACCACAAAGTAATGGCAAAGAAGGAGAAAACTGTTCACTGTGCGCATCTATTGAGATGCCATGGTATAGCCCACAAACACACGTGGTCGTTGGGGATCATGCTGAAACATTATTAAAAGTTGTTTTATAGCTTTCCTGCTGCAATGACCATGGTCTAACATAGTTACTCATACTGTATTTCATCTGCCCTCTTCATTTTATGCTTCCTTTTCAAATATTAAATATGAATGTCAGATTTTGCTTATTCATAAACTCATTAATTAATAATTCAAAAGTTCTTATTGAGCAGTTGCTGAATGTTGGATATTATTCTGAAAGCAGACACCACTCCAGTAAATAAATCAGGTCAGGCACCTGCTTCACGTAGTCCAGTTGAAAAGACTGATGTCAATTAAAAGCAAAAGTACCTGAGCTAAATTACAATTTAAACCCTGGTGATAGCAAGGCAAAATATCCCAGGGGAGTGACAATCAGGCTAAGATGTGAAGGATGAATAAGATTTAATCAAGAGAGCTGGGGAAAGAATATTGTTCTAGGTAGCAGGAATAGCATATGTAATTCTCTGAGGTGTAAGTGCACCAGCATAATTTTGAAAAATGAAAGGAAGCTCTTGAGCAGTTTAAGCATTGTCTTGACAGAGAGCTTGCTGAAAGATTTGTGGGTGATGTGCTAAGGTGCCAGTCCAAGCAGGCTTTTACAGTCAGTTCTGAGGAGTTTTCTGTTTATCTGAAAATCAATAAAAATCCTTTGAAATTGTTTTCTTAAATGTGACTTTCGTTATATTTGTGGTTAAGAGAAGTGTCTCTAGTTCTTTCAAGGTAAAAATTACACACAGTAATTATTTCCACTTCTATGTGATTGGGCTCCACAGATATATGGAAACGGTTAATACTCACCTATGCCATTTTACCTGCAGTTAGCGTATATGGAGTTCCTATTGTACACGAAGAACTATTCTAGGCAGTTAGGATACATCAGTGAGAAAAATAACTTTCTCTGTTCTCACAGGATTGCTGTCTTCTCTTATATTCTTGACACATAACCTCATCCACAATACAAACTCAAGAAGAAAATCTTTTACAATCCTTTGTAAAAAGTTTGTGATTACACAAATTCAGCAACCAATAATTCCTTAGAATATTATGTTTACAAATCACAAGTCTTGCTCCTTTTATGTCCTTGATCATTTTTCCTTCACATTTTATATACCCAAATCAGATTAATGGAATACCAAGTAGTTATATACTTTGCAAGATCATGCTCTATTTATTGTACTACAATATCTATATGATTTGACAAGTGATATATTCTCTATGTATTCATTCTCTAGAAATATGTTAAATTGAAAAGATTCAATGAGAGAAGTGTCCAGGAGGCTTGTTTTCAAAGAAAATAACTGATCAAGGAATGGAATTATAAGTTTACCTACATATGCCATAAAGATATGTTCAAAAAGAGTCAGAAACTTTTCTGAATGCAAATGTAGTGAGTGCTCAAGTCATTTTGCTTTACAAAGATTATAACCTGAAGTGGTGCTGTGGTCTAGTGGGTAAAGTTACTGTCTGCAGGGCCAGCATCCCATTTGGCCCAAGTTCATGTCCTGGCTGCTCCACTTCACATCCAGCATCATCTCAAAGGTCTGAGAAAATCAATGGAATGTGATTCAAGTTCTTGGTCCACTGTCACCCAGTGGAAGCCCTGGGAGAAATGCCTGCCTCTTGGCATGCGTGACTCAACCCTGGTCTTTGCAGCTACATGCACCAGTAGATGAAACATTCTCTCTCTCTTTGTCTGATATGAAAACTCTCATTTTTCAACTAGCTAACTAGCTAGCTAAATAAATAAATAAATAAATCCTTTAGAAAAGGTTGCACCAAACACACATTAGTTTTAAAACTTAATGTAAAATGCAAAAAGGGAAACGCGCTTTTATCACTATACAAAGACATGCTACTCTGAAGAGATATACTATTTTATTGTATTTTACGTCTTTTCTTGTCACATTTGAACGGGCTCTCTCTGAAGCTCCATAGTAGCAGTCTTCTCTCTTCTGTGCCACAGACTACAAATGCAGTGAATGGTTCTTATGTTTAGGTTTTGTTTACTAAATCATGAGTGACTCTATCTGCACAAACACTTTCATGGATTGCATTGACCTGTCTCTGACTTCTTGATAATCAACAGCTCTTTGTCTTTTTATGATATGTGGTATTTGAGATTAGAACAGATATTGATAATTTAATTAAAATGAATGTGCACACACAGAATGAAACACAGATCCTTTTCTTTAGAGCAGGGAAGCAGGAAATGCCTTTATGAAATGTAAATGAAAATTATTGACTATTTAGTAATTCACAACAAGGAAACTGAGCCAAAACCCTAGGAAATTGAAAGAACAGAATTGCATGAATGATTGCAGTTGGATATGGCATATAGTTTCATCAGGTTCAAAATCAATCTTATCATGTTTGCTTTCTATTTTTTATGATAACTTACTTGATTTTGCTAGTTTGAACACCAGCTTATTTTGGCACTTTATGTTAAAAATTGTAAAAAAAAAATCTTACAACTATAGAATAGCCATTCCAACAACAACGAACTCTTGTATATCCAGCTACCATCATTTTGTCTGACCGTGTAAAGTAGTTCCCTCAATTTTGGTTAGACTATTGCGAATTTCACTCATGTAATTTACTTTGTATTTCATTATGCATCTATAAGATGAAATATTTTGGGGCATAGCCATTGCCATGATCTCATCTAACAAAATTAGTGATTATTTAATATCATCCAAAGTCAGCCCATCTTTAGATTTTGACAGTTGTCTCACAAAGACTCTTACAGTTGGTTTGCATCATATTTTTTCTCTTTTATGTCAATTACCCTTAAATAATTCACAAATAATTTTTATTGTGTAATGGATTTGTAAGAAACAAAAGTTGCTTTGTTCTCTATAATTATTGCATTCTTATTTGGCTGATGTATTCTTTTGGTGTATTTGGTTTATATTCCTTTCAAATTGTGAGTTCGAAGTGGTGGCGTGATTAGTTTTAAGTTGAATTTGGTTTTGTGTTATACTTTATATGGGTTTCTACATAATTTTTCTAGTCACAGAGCGTTGGAAATTTAGCATTTGGTTGTGTCTACTTAGTGTGTATTATGAAATTAAGGAGGTTTAGAGTATATAATCTAACTGCATTGACTGCTTTTTTATAGTGAAATCATTCCATCTTGTATCAATGGTAATCATCCAAATTGTCTTCTATATGTACCAGAATCTTAACGCTAATGAACCTATAGGTATTGACAAATTTTGATAGTAATGTTTAGTTGCACTCAGAATAACTTTTTGATTCCAGATATTAAGGAGAAGACAAAAATATGAATGAACAATATCTAGTGGTATTCTCTGGAGCGAGAAGCACAGGTTGCAGAATGCGTTCTTATCCCCTTTCCATGGCTCTTTCCATGGAACCGCAGAGGACTTGTCATTTGTAAAGGCCAGGGAAGACTTATCGTCAAGTATGTGCCATAATCTGTGTGATTCTTTTTTGCTTTTCCGCCCATATTTAGCAATAAGTACTTCAGGAGTCTTATTCTTAAGTCTTAGTGTTAACCATGTGCTGAATTAGTATATATTCTTACATTTTATGTTTTTATTATTTGTACA
Source organism: Ochotona curzoniae (assembly GCF_017591425.1). Classification (NCBI taxonomy): domain Eukaryota; kingdom Metazoa; phylum Chordata; class Mammalia; order Lagomorpha; family Ochotonidae; genus Ochotona; species Ochotona curzoniae. The sequence goes on from NW_024467087.1 coordinate 5,901,160, forward strand.
AGAGCTTCAATACTATGAGTGGAATTGTATAATTGTAGTGCTTACTTTAGACTGAAAAATTGTATAACTGCATTTATATTTTTAATGAGTCCAGTGCTCCTTAGAGAACCAGAGTCCTTTGCACATTAGAGATTGCAAGCAATTTTTACATTCCTTGTGTGGAAAAAGTTGCTTGTAATGTTAACTTTATCAAAAGAAAGATTTTTCCTTTTACTTTCTTGGCAACACCATTAAGCAGTTTTCTGCCATCAATTTATGATCTACAAATATTCAGATTGTAAGTACGTACAATCTTGTGTCTTAATTTGTGAGGGCATTTATGCATGCACAATTTCAATTTAAAATAAACTCATATACGGAAATTTATTTTTAATAGTTAACATTGCCATCTCTTATTTTAATTCAAAGGCTGTCATCTACAAGAATCAAAAATTGGACATATCACATTAATTTTCTACATAACAATTTTGTTGGGACACAGTCATATCCATTCATTTGTGTGGTTTTTATGGCCATTTTCATCTGACAAAAACAAACTTTAAAAAGCTTCAACAGAGAATGTATGGTCCACACAACATATTTACTATCTGGACATTTGCAGGTCAAGTTTAATGACTCATATTTACAACTCATGAAATTTATTGTGCATGTATTCATAACAGTTTTTTTTATGAAGAAGATGCTAGGGCTATATCACTTTCTATTAAAAAAAGAAAAATTATTTTTCTCAGAGACAATTCTTATAATGTTGGCTAACAATAGAAGGGAGTTTTGACCCCTTTTCTTTTTTCCTGTATCTTTAACTGGTGATTACAGACAGATATTTGTTGGTTGAATGAATACCTGGTTGAAAGATAACATCTTCAGTGATCAGCCAAAGATTCAACTTAGATTATTCTATAGCTATGCTTATTGGATTATTATCGTGGAAAGTCTAGATTCAGGATATAAACATATGTGAATGATATTTTATATAGACTTTATGAAATATCAACTCTTAAGGACTGACTTACTCATAACAAGAATAGGTATCCATCTTCCTGACTTGTTGCAATTCAAAGTGATACTTTTGAAACACACATCTTTTGTCTTCATTCCTAAAGAGAAATGTCTACATTCATATTCTATAAGCAATCTGGATCATAAGTCTTAACATATATTTATTGACGTTCTAATGAAATTTACACAAGGTTAGGCATCAGGTCTAGACATTATGTAAAACGTCCACTGGCCAGATCAGAGCACCTTTGTTTGATAACTGACACTGTCTTCTGACTCCACTACATTGTAATGTGACCTTTCGGAGGCAGTGATGATAAATAAAGCAACTGGGTCCTGTATGTCATGCAAGGTACCTGGATTGAGTTTGTAGTTCCCAACTGTAGCAATAGCATGTTTTGGGAGTTTGGGGAGTGAACCACCTGATGGGACCCCTCCCTCTCTCTCTCTAATTTACTCTATGTTTTCCCATTGTGTCTTTCTGTATCTTGAATAAATAAATTAATGAAAATTGTAAAACAACATGCAAAAAGAAAAGTTGCTTATTTGTTTCTAAGAGTTCATAGGATCCTGCCCAATTCAATAATCGGAGCTCCAGAAATTGTGTAACTTTACTTATTCAAATGAAGATTTTTAAATTTTCTTTAGAAATATTTTTTTACAATACTTATTTATTTATTTATTTATTATTAATAACATTGTATTATGTGACACAGTTTTATAGGTACTGGGATTCCCCCCACCCCTCATGACAGTTCAAGTTCACTTGCGATTCCTTCATTGCAAGCATATACCAAGCATAGAGTCCAGCATCTTATTGTCCAGCTAAGTTCAACGGCTTTTTGGGGAGACCTTCTCTGGTCTGAAGGTAGAGACAACAGAGTAAAAACCTGATCAATCTTTTTACAACAGGATAACATTGTTTCCTATATACTTGAGCCTAGAGTCACCCCAGCAAAGATTTTCTCAAAAATATATAGCTACATACATTTTTCCCAATATACCTCTTCTTGAACCTTGTAATTCTGTACTTCCAGTTAGAATTTATCCATTCTTTTCAGTGAAATAAAATATGCACTTCCTTTGTGAGTCAGTTTGTCATCAAGAACCAAAAGAACTTTTGTATGCCTCCCTTTATGTGTCTTCAGTAAGGTTCACAGTTATGTTTAAAAGAAGACACACGGGCAATGATAACGCCTTATGAAACTGGGTTACTGTTACACAAATAAGAGACCTGGATTGATTTCCGTGCTCCTGACTTTTGCCTGGCCAAGCTATCATAATAACACTTTTGTAGACATTTGAAGAGTGAATCAATGACTGGGAAAACTTTGTCTCTCTCTCCCTATTTCTCTTTCTTAAATTTACAAATCCACCTTGTAATCACAGACTTTAGGGCAACATTGAACATAAACTTCAACAGACAGGTGCAGGGTTCCAAGGCTTTGGGCCGTCCTCGACTGCTTTCCCAGGCCACAAGCAGGGAGCTGGATGGGAAGCAGGGCTGCCGGGATTAGAACCGGTGACCATATGGAATATTGGTGCGTTAAGGGTGAGGACTTTAGCTGCTAGTCTGCTGAGCAAATTTAAACTTTTGCTGTATGACTCAAAATTTAAAGACTGACAGGTAAATTTAATGTGCTTAAAACTCCTCTTTACCATTCCAATTTGTTCTCTCTCTCCAAGGTACTTTATTGAACTGATAAATACTTTCTTCATTCATTTAAAACTTTTAATACATATATAAGTGTTAATAAGTAATGCAAAGCACTGTTTGATAATTTTAAATTAAAAAGAGTCTGCAGGGGCTGGCATTGTGGCCTTCCTGCTGAAGTCCTTGATTTGAACACACCCGGACCACATATGGGTGGTGGTTCTAATTCCTGCAGCCCCGCTTCCTCTCCAGCTCCCTGCTTGTGGCCTGGAAAAGCAGTGGAGGGTGGTCCAAACCTTGGGATCCTGTACCCAATAGGGAGACCTGGAAGAAGTTCCTGGCTCTTGGCTTCAGATCGGCTCAGCTCTGGCCATTGCGGTCACTTGGGGAGTGAATCACGGGACAGAAGATGTTTGTCTCTGTCTCTCCTACTCTCTCTATAAATCTGACTTTGCAATAAAAAAATATAGACAGACGGTATGTAGACACAGCTCCAGTTCATTTTTTAAAATTGGATTCAAGTTGAGTACCCTGCACATTGATATTTTCTTGTAAAAGATTTAAATTATTCAGTGTTAATTTGAAATGAATATATAAATTTAATATAATCATAGTAAAGAACCCAACAAATTTATTTTTAAGAAACATAAATTGAGCCTAAGCACCCATGCTGTGAATTAAGCAAAAAGAATACAAAAAATGAATATAAAATGGATATAAGAATTTAATGTGCAGTTTCCTTTACGAAAGAAATGCTGTTTTGATAACGAAGTAAAAAACAGCACAGTAGAACACAATCAGAATACACAGAAGTGTACTAGTATATATGAAATTTTAATATACACAGTGCAAGGTAACTAAATTCTGTTAGAAAATAACTAATTGCTCAATTATTACCCATGACACAATTGATGATCTTTGTGGAAGATATATAAAGGAGTCTCTATCATATAATGTACACTCAAATAAATTCCTGTGTATTGAATAATTACACATTTAGTTCATTCATAAAATCATCCAAGAGATATCAGTTTGGTCAGGCAGAAGGCTAAGCTGCTACTTGTAACATTTGGTCTCCCGTATTGAAAATTTGACTGATTATGAAGGACTACACAGTTGTAATTACATGGGGGAAATCAGTGGGGGAGATGAGAAGCAAAATCTCATAGCCTGTGGAACTGTATCATGGAATAATACAATAAATTAAAAGAGGATGAAGAAAAGAAAAGTGGTTTTGAGACCTGCACATTCTGTTTCTAATCCATCTCCTTGATTGAGCCTGGTAAGGCAAAGGACGATGGTCCTGCCGATCATGTGGGAGAATGGAGTTACTGTTTTGTGGCTTCCTACAGACCCTGACTTGTGTACATTTCGGGAGTGAACCTAGAGAGAGGAAATCTGTCTGATTTTCGCTTTTTCTTCTGATTTTCAACGAAATCCATCTATAAATAAAAACAATCAATCAAGAAAATATTAAACTTCATATTGCATTTATGCAAATTTGTTAACCAAGCTGGAAATTCAAACATTACCAAATAAAAATAATAAACTTATTTGATTATACACACTTAAAACTGAAAATACTATAACTGATACTCAAAGAAATATAAAACATGATTTTTTTTTTTTAGTTTTATAAGTCTTATTTAACTAGTTTTGGAATTTTGAATGGTTTAGAGAGACAGAAAGATGTTCTATTCGATGGATCCCACCTCAAAAACCTACAAAAGCCAAGGCCTGGGCATGCTGAAACAAAGAGCCTGGAACCCTGTCTGGCCTTCTCCCATGGATGGCAGGGACTGAAATACATGACTTATCACCACTGCCTTCTGTGAGATGAATTAGCAGTAGTTTGGAATTGAAATTAGAACCAGAACTTGAACCCAGCCACTCTGATAGGGGACATGGACATCCTTCCATAGGGGCGCATAAAAACAGTCTGTGTGGGAGAGGCATGCGCATGGTAGGACAAAAAAATTATCCTGGAAATGAAACACCGGCTGTTCTCTTTCCTCCTTATTTGTAACTTTCATATTTTGCTTGTCAGCGTACAGAATGTCAAACAGCATCTAGCTCAGTAGGTGTGTGGAAGTAACAGTGAAAACTAAAACTTTATCAGTAGCTACATATGCATGCACAGATTGATATCAGTCCCTATAGCTGTCATGTAATGTTAAGACAGCCAACAAAAAATATATGTAACCATATAAGAGAGACAAACGAACTAAAAAGATGTGTTAGGAACTGCCCCTCTTTGGTGCTCAGTCTTTTGGATAGGAATCCAACTGAGCCATATGCCAGCATCATCATCATGATCAAAACTGTTTCCTCTTAGAAACCTTGGTGTCTCTTTTCTTAGTTCATGATATGTGTAACACCACCATGGCAGACTGGTTGCAAGAGAGCCCAACCATATAGAAAACCAAAAGCAAACCATATAGAAGTGACATGATGACAGAATAAGTTGAAACAACAGAGGAGAAAATCAACTGCATACAAAGAAGCAAAGCATGCTGATGATTGACTGGGCCTATGACCTGCATGTGTGAATGCAGGCATGTATCTATCTATCTCTATCTCTATCTCTATCTCTATCTATATAACATATATTATATAAATATATAGTTATATATTGATTTAATATTATATAATTTGTAATTTATAGCATTTATTTTATTTATATGGCATTTATTACAGAACATATCTATATAATATATAAATACTATACTTTTATATATAATATTTAGAATACTATATAGAAGCATATAAATATGTTTATGATATATATTTATATTAAAACACAGTTACTTCATATAATTAAATACATATTAACCTATAACTAGTATTTATATTATATATATAGTTATTTATATTTATAATATTTATGTATATCTAGTGAAGATGTTTCAGCAGTAGACCACTGTATTTTAAGTTTAGTTGTATTTACGGGCCTGGTATAGTGGCATAGTAGGCTAAATCTTCTAAGCCTGTGGTACCAGCACACCATATGGGCACCGGTTCTAATCCCGGCAGCTCCACTTCCCAGGGAGCTCCCTGCTTGTGGCCTGGGAAAGCAGTAGAGGATGGCCCAAAGCCTTGGGACCCTGCACCCGTGTGGGAGACCTGGAAGAAATTCTTGGCTCTTGACTCCTGGCTTTGGATTGGAGCAGCTTTGAATGTTTGGCCACTTGGAGAGATGTCTCTATGTCTTTTTCTCAGTAACTCTGTATTTCAAATAAAAATAAAATAAATATTTTTTGAAAATTATATATGTACTTAAATTTGTCCAAATCTTTATAAAAATTGCATACAAAGTTGTTTTAGCATATTTGTATGCAAAGTCTTTCATTATCACATAGGATTATGAGCTAGTGGATACCTCTGTTCTATTTTTGGGGGCAAAATTAGTTTTCATATTATTTTTTAAAAATATATTTTTTTGAAACTCAGAGCTATAGAAAAAGGAGAGCAAGGCAGAAGTGTTCCACCTGCTTATTCTCTAGTTTCCCAAAGGCGGGGTTGATCTAAACAAAAGTCAGGAATCACCAGCTTCATGTGGTTCTTTATGGGACTGATGGCAGTTCCAACATTCTGTTCATTTCCCACAGCCCTTGTCAGGCCCCAGGACGTTCCTGCATTAGAAGTGGGGCAGGCAGTTCACAAACCAGTGCCCAATTGGGATACTGGCATTGCAAGGGGGAACCATGTAAAAATGACGTTCACACGAATTATTTAAATGAAAACAATAACTATACTATTTCTGTCTTCGCTCATGCTTTTCTCTGTGTACTTGTTTCACACCAACTGTACCCACTGGCTAGCTGCTGCAAATGAGGGCCATGACAATACAGAAAGTATCAGGTATCAGATACACAATGTTGTTCAGGAAAACCACGTTGCAACTAGATAAATATTTCTTGACTTCTTTTTTTTAAACATTTATTTATTTCTATTGCAAAGTCAGATATATAGAGAGAGGAGGAGAGAGAAAGAAGAAGATCTTCCATTCAATGATTCACTCCCAAAGTAACCGCAATGGCTGTTGCTACGCCAATCTGAAGCCAAGAGCCAGGAACCTCCCCCAGGTCACCCACGCAGGTGTAGGTCCCAAAGCTTTGGGCCATCTTCGACTGCTTTTCCAGGCCACAAACAGAGTGCTGGGTAAGAAGTGAGGCTGCTGGGATTTGAACCAGCACCCATATGGGATCCCAGTGCATGCAAAGCAAGGACTTAAGCTGCTAGGCCACAGTGCCAGGCCATTCTTGATTCCTAAGCTGTTTAGCATTGTGATGTTCTGGAGAATGGAGACACATAAGAGATAAGAAGCCAGCTTATTTCTACTTTGCAGCCGGTATTAAAGGATTAAAACATTTCCAAAGTTATACACAGATGTTCAATGAAATCTAACTGTAAAGGGGTCCATAAACTAGATCTTTCTCATGAAAGCCTACAAGACTACAAACTCTCATGAGGATTTAGTCGTTCATCAGTGAATCCATTATTTTCATTAAAGTAAACATACTTTGTTGAAAAAACCATAGCAATGTTATTACATTTTTAGAACACTCATATCAATATTATATCAATACAAATAATGTTGTGAAATAAGTAATCCATTTAGCCAGATAGATTTATTCATAGCTACAAACCAGGCTTAACTACATTGTTTAAATGATGGAAGGACATTGAAAGGCAGTAGGTGTCCAAAATATTAATTCTATACTATCCAATTTCCCTAAGTAATCAGAATGCAATAACAGAGCAAAAAGCACACAAAAAATGAATTAAAACACAGTTTTTTCTTTCCTTAGCTAGTTATTCCTATTTTAATTAAGAGATGATGAGTATTTTTATTTCTCTTATTGGAGATAAGAATATAAAGAGAAAAAAAAAAAAAAACACAGAAAACTTTCCATCTCTGTTTCACTCCCCAAGCAGACACAACCCCCAGAGCTAAGCCTACCCGAAGCCAGTAGCTTCTTCAGGGTCTCCCACAGGGGTGCAGGGGCCCAAGGCTTTGGCTCATCTACTGCTTTCCTAGGCCACAAGAAGAGGAGGGGGCTGGATGGGAATTCTAGCAGCTGTTACACGAACCAGCGCCCATATGGGATCCCAGTACGTGCAAGACGAGGATTTAGCCACTAGGTTATCGCATTGGGCCACAGAGCTGATTAATATTTTTAGAAAATTTTGTTACTTTAACCATAGACAAGTCGATTCTGATTTTGTATCAGTGAATCAAGGATTAATTTTTACAAAATAAAGCTATATTTATTAAAACAACATCTTAAACCAACAGTATTTGAATTAGTTGAGTATACCAATTTTTTTTTTTAATGATTATCCAAAGAGCAACAAAAATGTTGGAAATGCTGTTAGGGAATTTGAAAGCTTTGAAGTGTTTTATATTGACGAGTGCATTCGTCACATCACTCTTGTTTTACTTGAAAACTGCCTTTGCCCTACTTTCTCCAATGTGTGGCCAATGTCACCCTCATCATATGTATATTGTTCTGTGTCTAGCAGGCATCCTAGTGATAACACTGTTTATCTGTAACCAGGTAATCCTCCCACAGGAGTTTTCAAAGATAAGCAGTTTATCTTCAAAGACGTTCATATATACGGTGGTGACCATTGTAATGTTTCTGATTTTTTTAATGTTTATTTTCATTTTATTTGAAAGGCCGAGAGAAAGGTATTTGTGTGTGTGTGTGTGTGTGAGAGAGAGAGAGAGAGGAGAGAGAGAGGAGAGAGAGAGAGAGAAGGAGATCTTGTATTAGATGATTCACTTGTAAGCACCCCTAACAATAAAATCAGGGCTAAGGCTGATGCGAGGAGCTCAGCAGCTTACCTGGGGCTCCTGTGTGTATGGCAGGAGCCCAAGTTCTTGGCTCATTACCTACTGCCTCCCAGGGTGTCCAGGATCAGGAAAATTGGATCATAAGCTGAAGAACCAGATTTCAATCAGGCACTCTGATATTAGATGTGGGTGTTCCAAGTGGCGACATATCAAACAATCATTCCTGCAGTGATTTATTAGACTGCCCCATATCCAGTGTATAGAATGTATATTTATACTTCAGGAAGACTCTCAGGAATAAGTAGGGAGAAAACAAAGGAGTCAAACCCTTTTCAGTTTAGGCATAAGTAAAGTTCTATACAAACAAGAATATTCAACCAACCGGAGACTATTTTTCTTATGTGAGACAGATATTATAGAGCACTAAGACTCAACAAGGCAGAGGAACATTAGAAATGGGAACAGATAATGCAAAGGACTTGGTGGTGGTGTTATACTCAGTTCCAGGAGTCACCGATTCCCTTTAAATGTGGTTTTGTTCCAGGGTCAAATTCCAGACACCAGATATAGCTAGCTGATTCTCCAAGGACAATGATCCTTATTTAGGAATAGTTCCACAATGAGAATATGCATGCCATAGTAGATTATGAATATATACAAAGAGATCCAGACAAAGGGAAGTTTTTAGCATCAGAAATGAAAAGGGTTACATAAGATATTTTAAAATAATTATCGTTGGCCACAAAGATTAATAAAAAGTATGACATTGGCCTGAGGCTGAATACAGAGTTAACTAGTTGGACAAATGTCATTGAAGAGGTGTGTGTGTGCGCATGTGTGTGTGTGTGCAAATACAAAGGAGTTACATTTTGTGGAAAATATAGAAATTAAAAATCAGGTAGTAACTGTATATTTAGCTTCATGTTCAAGATGCCCAGATTTCCAAATCAGAGTGCCTAGTTTATTTCCTGCATCTAATTCCAGCTCCTGACAGCCAGTTTCTGCCAATTAAAACACAGGAGAAAGTGGTGATTGCTCAATTAATTGAGTTTTTGCCACTCACATTGGAGACCTGGATTGCATTTCTGGCTCTTGGCTTTGGCCCTGCCACAATCCCAGCTGTGAGAGACATCTGGGAATTGAACCAGTGCATAGAAGCTCTGTTTCCATTGGTTGTTTTCCATCTCTCAAATAAATAAGTAATTTAAAAAGATAATTTGTCCATGGTGCATAAAATATTTTGAAGCCCATGCACATATACAGCCTTCAAAAAATCTGTGGAAAATCCGTTCTGTGAGAAATCTATGCAGAGCACAAAATGAGTTTATCTTTCAATTCCATTTTACATTAATGATTTTATAAGTTCTGTAACATTTTAAAATACAATATTTTATTGTAAATACAGTATGAAATAAGTGAAAAAGTAAAAGGTCAATATACATGAGTACATTAAGATTAAATATTTCATATGAAAAAATTAAACAACAAATCGCTAAAATATGTGCAATGTATTTTAAAACAATTAATATCTTGACTATTTGGTAAGTCATATGAATAAAAACACTGGCAATTTTTTAAGAAAAAGAGGCAAAAGACGTAATGTAGATATTTCAGTTTAGGTATAGGACAATGTCAGTATCTCAAATGCCTATTAAATATGCAAAATATATTCAGTCCAGGTAGAAAAAACAAAACTAATGTACATTGCACAACTGCATATCTTTCATTTTACTGGAAAAGTGTCTTTTAAAATTCATGTAATCAAAAATATCAGACAAGGGCAATGTTGAGGCACAGCAGTTTAAGCTAGGCTCCATCTGCAATGATGGAATCCCACATGTGAGGGCCTACTCACATCCCAGCTACTCCATTTCTGATCCAATTGTATCCTAATGCACCTGGAGACACAGGTAATGATGAACCAACTACTTGGGCCACTGAGATACCATTTGCTGGACACTGATGGAATTCTAGACTTCTGGGTTGGGCCTGTCGCTGATGCCCACTCATATGGCCGTCTAGGGAAACTGGCCATTTGAGCTAGTTGATGGAAGGTTTTCTCTGTCTCTCTCTGTCTCTTTCTTTGTGTGAGCACATTTTAAATTATATATTTATAGACTTTGGGAATTTCCTGTGACCAAAACACACAAGATTAATGATTGCATGGAAATTAGCCTCAGTGAGGAAGATTTAAACTATTGGAATTCAAGCTATAAAAAGGAAAATATAGATATGAGCTACACAAAGAGTTAAAGTAGTGTGTTTTCCCACCTGGATCACTTCTTTAGACAGAAGAAGATTGTTACCAGATGGAGTACATGTAGGCAATTTTTAATAGGAGTAAACTTAACATCTGGGGGAACTGGGACATCTTGACAAAGGAGAATAATTCTAAGATGTGAGACTGGCAAGTTTGCGTTGTCAGATGGTGTAAACTTGTAAAATAGGGCAAGATGTTGGATTTCATTCAAAATGCTACCAGAAATCCTTTGAGAATTTTAACCTAAGTTGTGATATCATCTTAGTTTAAATTTGAAAAGTTGATACTGGCTGATTTGTATAGATTAGTTCGTAGGTAGAAGCGATATGGAAGGCAAAGAGCCCAGCTAGGAATCTATCATAGCGGTTCAAATGAGAGAATTAATTAGTGACCAGAATTATATTGGTAGCAAGCTGTGAGGAAATCAATGGACAGATTCGGCATGCATTTTGGAGATAACATTCATAATAAATATTAAGAATTGATTGAAGAGGTATGGAGATATAACAGGATGTCAAATGCAAGTCCTAGATTTTTCAATGCTTAGATTAGGTGGGTGTCATTTAGTGAGGTGGAGGAGACGAGGAAAGGGCAACTTTCTAGATGGAAAAATCAACAATTTTTTTATTTAATGAAATTAGAGATATCTTTTGATGATCTATGAGGAGATATGTAAAGGAGAGTTCGAAATACAAATACAGTATTGCACAAGAAATCCAGATCCTACTACATGTTTATCAATCATCAGAACAAAATTAGATTTGAAGATGACACTGCATAGTTTACTCAAGTATAATGAGTAAAGGGAGACTACTACTGGTGAAATGTATTTTTTTTAAAAAATATTATTTATTTATTTTTATTGCAAAGTCAGTTACATACAGAGAGGAGGAGAGACAGAGGAGGATCTTCCATTTGATGATTCACTCCCCAAGTGATCGCAATGGCCTCTGTTGCGCTGATCTGAAGCCAGGAGCCAGGAGCTCTTCCTGGTCTCCCATGCAGATGCAGGGTTCCAAGGCTTTGGGCCGTCCTCGACTGCTTTCCCAGGTCACAAGCAGGGAGCTGGATGGGAAGCAGGGCTGCAGGATTAAAACCAGTGTCCATAAAGTATCCCAGCACATTCAAGGCAAGGACTTTAGCTGCTAGGCCACCTCACTGGACCAATAATTCAAGTTTTATGTTATTTTAGGGTTTATTGAGTCATCAGAGCTTTTAGTCACATTTATGTATTCATTCAACTTGGGGATATTATCCCAGGAAAAAATTAATACAACAAAATATTTATATATAAGGAGTTAAGGGGCCTGTAACCTATTAATAAGAACCTGGTTAATACAATCACATGCCTCATGGCAATATATGGGGTTTTTGACTGGCTTCAGCCTCTGACCTCAGCTTCTTGCTAATGCAGACCCTGCAAGGCACAAGATATGGTGCCAGTAATTGGATTGTCTCCATCTACATGAGCAATCTGCACTGAGTTCCTAGCTTTACATGCCTTTGGGAAGCTAACTAGCACATGGTAATGTTCAGGTTTCTTTCCCCTCCCCCTCCCGCCCTTCTCAAATGAATAAATAAGCACATAAGAAGTTCTTCACAACATAACATATAAGACGATAGCAGCCATCTTCAAATTTCAGAGACTAGCAACTAATTCTATAAATCTGAACTATTTTGAAGCAACTAAGTTGACGATTATTTTTTTAATAGAATTCATGCATTTTGCTTGAAATTCAGAGTTATAGAGAAAGTGAGGGAAAGACAGAACAAAGTATCATCCATGCACCAGATTACTCCCCAAATGGCCACAACAGCCAGAGGTGGATTAGTCTGAAGTTAGGAGCCAGGATCTTTTTCCGGGTCTCCCACATGGGTTCAGGGGCCCACTGCTTTGTGTCATCATGAAACGACTTCCTAGGTCATTAGCAGGGAGCTGGATGAAAAAGGAGCAGCCAGGTAATGAACCACCACCACCACCCACAGATGGGGTGCTGATAGCGCAGGTGGAGGAGTACTCTGAAATGCAATTTTGCTGGCATTGATAATGTATGTTTTTAAGCAAATGTAATGATTTGGGAAAAATAAAGTAGGTTATGGCTTCAAAGAGCCAACCATGCAGTAGGAAAGCACAGAATCAAAATTTAACAATGAAGTTCAATGCTATCTGTGTCTACAAATACAGAAGTAGTGAAGGAATCATTACATATGTGCAACGATTATAATATATGAGACAATCTCATAGAATTACACCTTTTTAACTGAAAATCTGACAAAGAAGAACAGGGTTTACTCAACCCTATATACTATAGTCCTGGGGAAAATGCAGCATAAGCCCCAAAACAAGTGAATGTGATGAAGGAGTGGTAGTCATGGCCAGATAAACCACTCCTGTAATGTCATACAACAGAGCAGCAACGCATAAAGAAGGTCAATGAGTGCAGAGGTTAGTGAAGCATTTTATTTAGGAATGTAGCAGATCAGATTTAAATATATCGCAAGCATCCTCACATATTACAATGAAATAATTATACATGAGGTCAACTCTCTAATTGACATATTTGTTCTTCCTTCCTTTATGTGCTCCCAGAGCAAACAATTTTCTCTTTAAGCAACGTCATCACATCTGTTCTATATACTCTGCCAGCTCTCCAAAATAATAATGTCTATCACCAGAGACAGACCAGCATTGTCTGTGTTCCTGCAGAGTGGGTTCTTAAGAGGCCCATCCACTGATAGATGGATATTCAAGATGTATTATGGTGGTGTCCACTTGAATTGTGCACAATAGAGACTAAGAGATAGAAACAGAATGTAGGGAGAAAATGCCATCAAATATTTTTTTCCCCAAGTTCATCTGTCTCAAACTAAGGCATTAGAGGTAAGATGAAAGAAAATGGATTTAAAATGAGATCATATCAGATAGAAAGTGAAGGGGTCAGATGGCTAGTTGACTACACAGTTAGGGAAACAGTGCAGAATCTAATTGTGGACATTTTCTAATTAATAGAATTTACAGACAAGGCTTGCATAGGTGTACCCCCACTAGAATGATAGGAGGATTTTTGTATTAGCTTGTATTCTAGAACTTCTTCTATTTTTTATGCATTTTGAGTGTGAAATAGCAACCAGAATTAGAACTTATGGTGTAGAAAACTGTTCAGTACAAAATTGGTGAGGTGTAACTAGCACATACTTTAATACAGAAAAAAAAGATCCTGGTTACATTCCCATGGCTCCTGTTGTTGCAAGCATATTTAGTAGAGATCTGAATAATCTCTGCTACAACTATTCTGAGCAGCTGTTCATTTCTCATTCAAGAGAAATTAGAGTTTGAATGTACTGCACCTGTTGCCAAATGTTACCAATGACATATTCTCGACCTCTTTCTCTATGCATCTATTAATCCAGTTCATAATTATTTCTTTTATGTTTAACATGTGCTCTTCCTGGCACAGAAAGATTTCCTCTATGAGCCCAACTTTCCATGTACACAAATAATTATATTAGTTACTCAGCAGATGTCTAAGACAATAGTTTTACCCAAGAGAACTGTATCCTGAAGATTAAATCATCTTGTTTTGTAAAGTGGCCAGAATTTTATTCTAATTTACTTAAAGCACTGTGAAGAAGCTGCATCCATGAGGCACATGGTGTGGCCAAGATTATGGGCTGTGGAAGATAATGTATAAAAAATATACCATAATAAATTGATAGATTCTCCAAAGATGTGATCTTGCAAAATGAAGAAGTATTTGTTGCACATCTATGCTAAATATAAACTGAATATTAACAACTTTTGTTAGTATTACTAACCTATTTTAAATAATCTTTTTTTTTTAATAGAAACATTTGACATAGTGGTTAAGCCAGTGTTTGAGCCATCTATATCCTATCCTGGATTGCTTGGATTTGAGAACTGAGTCTGGCTACTGACTCCACCACTCCATATTCCTGCTAATGCATATTCTGAGAGGTAGCAGGTGATGGATTGAATTCTTGGATCCTTGCCGAGAGAGAGAGCTAGTTGTACTTCAAAAATACATACTGAGAAATTTCGCTTCAGAGTTAGGACTTAGAACAATGTGGCCATCTGGAGACTTTCATGCTTCTAAGAGTTTATTGGTGCATAGATATACCACTATATCTAAAACACAACATCCTTAATCATAGAGCAAATTGCCAGAAACCAGAGAGAAGAAACATATTAGCAGTTGTAAGGGGTTAGCAATAATAGGAGGAGGGAAGAGTGTGACCATTAAGGAGTGTTGAGAATAATCTCGGTGGTAAAGTAATAATTGTTTATCCTGATGAAAGCAGATATTCCATCATTCTACATATGTGATAGAACACAAAAAAATGACAAACAAATATATGGAGAATGAATAACATGCTGCTAAATGAACAATGGGTGAGAGAGGAAATCAAAGGGGAAATTAAAAAAAAAAGTTTGAAATAAATGAAGGAAACAACACAACACATCAAAATTCATGGGCCGAGATCAAGGCAGTGCTAAGAGGAAAGTTGATCTCAATCAACGCTAATGCTAAGAAATTAGAAAAGCACCAAATAAATGATTTAGCCTTATAGTTTAATGAGCTAGAAAAGTAATAGCAAAGCAATTCCATGATTAGAAGAAAAAAGAAATTAATAAAAAGGGAGGAAATAAGCCGAATGGAGCCCAAAAAACCAGTACGTAAGATCAATAAATCAGAGTTGCTTCTTAAGAAAATCAACAATGAAATTAAAAAAAAATGTAAAAAAAAAAGAAAATCAACAAAACAAATTCCCTACTGGCCTAAATAAGATATGCAAAAACAGCATCAAAGACAAAAAAAAAAGGAAATATAACAATAGATACCTCAGACAACTGTTACAAGCAACTGTATGCCAACAAATGAGAAGACAGAAGAAATTGATACATTTGTGGACACATTTGGTCTATCAAAATTGAATCATGAGGCAATTAATAATCTAAATAGATCTATAACAAGGACAAAGATTGAATCAGTAAATCCCTCCCAACTAAGAAAAGTACTGGGCCAGATGTCTTCCCTGCTGAATTTTACCAAAGATTTCAAGAACTTATTTGAATTCTCACAAGCTGTTCCAAACAGTAGAAAGGGAAGCAGTCCTTCCAACTCTTTCTTTGAAGCCATTGTCATATTAATACCAAATCCAGATAGAGATAAAACAGTAAAAGAGAACTACAGACTGATATTCCTGATGAACATAGATGCAAAGATTCTCAACAAATTACTAGCCAATAAGGTGCAACAAATCATTCACCACCTGGACCAGGTGGGATTTATCTCTGGAATGCAAGGATGTTTTAACATTTGTAAATCAATAATTGTGATTCATCCTGTCAACAAATTGAAAAATAAAACCATATGATCATCTCAATAGATGCAGAGAAAACTTTTGACAAAAGCTAACACTACTTCATGCTAAAAATCTTAAGCAAGATAGGCATAGATGGAACATCTTATAACACAATCAAAGCAATATTTAAAAAAAAAGAACTAATGACAGCATCATACTAAATACAGAAAGACCAGAAGCTTCTCCACTAAGAGCTGAAACTCAACAAAGATGCTCACTTTCACCACTGGTATTCCTTGTCAGAGCTATTAGGCAAGAATAACAAATTAAAGGAATATACATGTTTGCAGATGAAATGATTCTCTACATAGGAGAACCAAAAGACTCAGTCAAGAGACTATTGGAACTCATAAGAGATTTTGCAGGGTAGCAGAATATGAAATTAATAAACACAAACCCATGGTACTAGTATACACAAGTAACTCCAAGGCTGAGAAACTGCAAGTACAGTACCCTTTAAAAAAGCAGGGAGTAATAATCAATACCTTAGAGTTAACCTAACCAAAGACGTGGAAGACCTCTATGTTGAAAATAGCGAAACAATTAAAAAGAAGTAGAAGAAATTAAAAGGTGGGAAATCTTATCATGATCCTGCATAGGTGGAACCAACATCTCAAAATATCTATATTGCCTAAAGTAACACAGAGAGATTCATTGATCCCACTTAAAATCCAATCGACATTCTTTGCACAAATAGAAAAGATGATAAAAAATGTTTATCTGGAAACACAAGAGACCATGAATAGCCAAAGCTATCCTGAAGGACAAAAATCAAGCTGGAGGAAATCACAATACCAGACCTCAAAACATAGTACTGGACAGTGTTTATCCAAACAATCTGGTACTGGTACAGAAACAGAAAATATCAATGGCAAAGAATACAAACACCAGAAGGGAGGTTACACATGTACAGCCAACCAATCTTCAATAAGAGAACTAAAAATAATCCCAGAGAAAAGCCTGGTCTCTTCAACAAATGCTGTTGAGATAATTGGATAGCAGCCTGCAAAGGTGAGAAACAAGACCCCACTTGTCATATTATACAAAAATCAGCTCTAAACAGATCAAGAACCTAAATCTACACCAAGAAACCATCAAAGTTTTAGAGGAAAACATTAGAAGCACTCTCTAAGACAGAGTCATTTGTTGTAAAGACTTCTCTGAAAAGTCACCAAAAGTCAAAATAAACAAAGGGGACTACATCATACAGAAAAGCTTCTGTACAGCAAAGGAAATAATTATCAAAGTAAATAAGCAATCAGTGGTATGGGAGAAAAATCTTTGCACACAACACAAAAGATAGGAGACTAGTATCCAGGATTTACAAAGAGCCACAGAAACTCAACAACTGCAAAACAAAGAATATTGTGAAGAAATAGGCAAAGGAAATGAACAGTGATTTTTCAAAACATCAAATGCAAGTGGCTAAAGGACATATGATAAAGGTCTCGGGCTTCCTGGCTTTCAGGGAAATACAAATGAAAACCTCATTGAGGTTCCATCTAACTCCAGTGAGATTGGTCTGCATGCAGAACTCTACTAATAACACCAGCTGAAATGGATGTGGGGATAGATACCTTCCTTCAATGTTAGTCGGAGTGTAGGCTAGTACAATCACTATGGAACTCAGGATAGATAGTGCTAAGAGAACTGAAAATTGACCTGCCATATGACCCAGCTTTGCCACTTCTAGTAATATATCCAAAGGAAATAAAATCTGCATGTGAAAATGGTATCTCAATCCTATGTTCACAGCAGCACAATCTGCAATAGCAAAGGCATGGAAACAACCCAGATGCCCTTCCAAAGAGGAGTAGATAAAGAAACTGTGGTGGGCCCAGCATGGTGGCCTAGCGACTAAAGTCCTTGCCTTAAACGCCCCGGGATCCCATATGGGTGCCAGTTCTAATTCAGGCAGCTCCACTTCCCATCCAGCTCCCTCTTGTGGCCTGGGAAAGCAGACGAGGATGACCCAAAGCTTTGGGACCCTGCACCCGCATGGGATCCCCGGAAGAGGTTCCTGGTTCCTGGCTTCGGATCAGTGCAGCACCGGCCATCGTGGTCACTTGGGGAGTGAATCATCGGAAGGAAGATCTTCCTCTCTGTCTCTCCTCGTCTCTGTGTATCAGGCTTTGTAATAAAAATAAATAAATCCTAAAAAAAAAAAAAAGAAAAAAAGAAGAAGAAGAAAGAAAAAAAGTGTGGCACACCTACTCCATGGAATACTACTCAGCTATTAAAACAATTGAAATTCTACCATTTGCGACCAAATGGTCCCAACTAGAGAACATTATCCTTAGTGAAATAAGGCAATCCAAAAAAAGAGCAAATATCGTATGTTCTAAGACTAAGCAACCTTCACACAAAATATAAGATCTGTAGCATTTACAATACTGTTTTTGCTACTACATCTCATGGGTTTTAATTTTTTTGTTTCTATTTTGGTTTCTTTAAATAGTTTTTGTTTTTCTTATTAATTTCCTCACTGACTCATAGGTCATACAATAGCATTATTTGCTTCACAATTTTTTTTCTCATTTCTTTAGTGACACATCAGTCATTCAGTAGAACGTTATTTAACTTCCTGTTGCTAATTTTCTGTGTTCTTCCTTTCGTTGATTTTTTATGGCTTTTCATTTAAGGGGATTTATAGTAACTATGTATAGACCTTATCATATCTAAATGTGAAGATATGATGCAGTAGGCATCTCTACTTCCAAATCAAGGATGGACTCCCAATGAAACTTTTAAATATATTTTTACAATAGGATGCTGGACTCTGCTATTGTTCATACTTACAATGTCAGGATACACTTAAATAGCAGAATGATGGACTTGTGACTATATGTGCAGGACTATACTGCTGTAATAATACGAGAGGAATCAGTGGGTAGGAGGGGACTTGGGAACTTAGGAGGGGATTGCCAAAGCCTGTGGAACTGTATCATAAAATTAAAAAAAAAAAATTAAAAAAAGATACAAGGAAATTCCCCTCTTTGTTCCAAACTATATTCTGGATGGGAAGCCAACTGAGCCTTATACTAGTATAATAATAATAATAATAATAATACCAATAATGATAATAATAATAATGATAAAGGATTCTTCCTGCTGAAGATCTTGATGTTTTGTTTTTTTTTCTAGTTTTTGAATTTCATAACAGTGCTTTTGCATCCTCCTGTGAATAGATCACTTTTTCAAGATAAAAAATTCCCTTCCCAAATCCATTAAACAGCAACAAACGCAGAAGTTGTGGAGCTTGTTTTTGTCTTCTAGAACTTGTGTCACATCTGATTTGCCAGTCTTTCGGCAGCCACATGCCAATGAAGTGATCACTTTACGCTTTTTCTGGCATTTTGTCAATGGAAACCTTTCCAATTCAGACCATATTTTGGCCTGCGGCATTTTCTTTTGCTCAGTCAACAATAGCTATCAGTGTCTGACATACAGCATTCATTTTGGCTGAATGAAAAAAAGAAGGAAAGATAATTCTATCTATCCTATTAGAATTTTGATTTCTTTGAGGCTAGGACCACAGGTTCATTTGTATTTATTTAGCACAGTAGGTATTCAGTTTATGTTTTAAGAAGAAATAAATGAAATGTTATAAAACCAGTGAGGATTATTGTTATTAGCAGTTGCAATAAATAGCTTTGCAAATTTATTCTAACAGGAAATTTCATCATTTCCATCAAGCTAATATTTTAATACCTTTTATGTTCTTTAGCATAAGCAAATGCAAGATATTTTTGAGGGGTCACAAACTTTTGTATGCAAATCTAAAAATGGTTTAATTTTTGAAGACAGAAAATTGTATTGAAAAGTGTTCATGCAAATATGTGGTTGTGTCATCAGTTCTACTACTTACTAAAATGATTAGTAGAGTGATTGAGATTCAGGAGAATTAGGCTTATTGTTTGGTTGCTACAAAGATGGGACAAATACAGAACCCTACCAGGAAACCTGTGGTATATCTCGTTTACTTATTCATTGTCAAACATTTATCCTTCAGGTAACAGCATATGTATTGGGGGCAGGATGTAGATAAAAATAAGACAGATGCTATAGAAAGCATGCTATGTGAATTACAACTTATAATGTAATTTTATGTACTTACACTCTCATTATCTTGTCCCTTGAATTTTATACAGAACCCCTTGACTATAAGTGAAAGGAAAGCTAAGACAAACGTAGTTTGAGAAAAGAGTGCTTAAAAAAATGTGTCCCTGGATGAGATCTGAACTGGAAACCCAAACAATGCTACCTTGTTTCTAAGCATTCTCAGAATCCACCTAATGAACCTCAGACTCTCCAGGCTGCCCACATGCAAGTGCAGTGGAAAAGAGAGTATATTATATTCTAGTAATTTCTGTGCAAGCTTGTATTCACTCTAATTAGATGAGATGAGGTCATATCTTCACTTCTGAACTAGCCTGTGGAACTAATGAGCTGCTGTGAATCAACTGGCCAGGCCCACGTCAAATTTTTTCTACTACAGTGAATTTAGTTTGACTACATTACATGAATCAAAAGCAGGATATCAATTCGACTAGATAATGAAGCACCATTAGCAGAAGACAGGGACGTTCTAGTAAATCAAAGCAGTAAGTGTAAAGTGTATCCAGTAAACTGTGCTTCAACTCCACTTCAGACGCATGCTCATGATCTTCCCAAGTGCCTCTCTCCTGCTCCCGAGCTATCCCTTTACCATTTCTCTTCCTGTCTTCTTAAACTACTAACTGACCTTCAGGGGAGTTTCCTGTCTTTATTCTTCTTGCTTTGCCAATCTTTTTCTCATTCTTGAATCACATAGAATCTCTGTACCATCTGTGTATGTCTTTTACTACTATGGACCTCTGTTCTAGCTCTCATTATGGTTTGTTTGATATTGCAGTGACCGGTGATCCTATCTTTGTTTTTCTAAATTTGCAGTGTTGTGATGATAAGTACTGAACATCTTAGAGGTTTGTGTTGTTCATACAATATATATGTGCTATACTAATGCTGCAGAATCAATTTGAATTGCCAACCATTCCTCATTATTTAAAAATCTTCTATCAATAATCCATGCTCATTATTATGATACTTCTCTATTGGACACATTATCTCTTGAAGTTCTTTCAGTCTCTCTTTGACCTAAGAAAACACATTTATACTTACTTGTAGACATAATTAGATCTCAAATTCTAAGTTGTATAAGTATGATTGGGTTTGAGTGAGTCTCTGATTTGAGCTAGAAGGGTCTATGTCCTCCCTTCCCATCATGTCTATTCTTCATAGGTTTCCACAGCTGAAACTAAATTCATTGTGCATGACATTGCTTCTGCTATACAGTAAACTAGATTGAATAGCAATAATAATAGTGTACTTATATTTTGGCATTTAGGAACAATTTTCTGACTGGCTTAAGAAGTCATCTGACATTTTAGAAAAACTAGCATTTAAAACAGACACATAATATTATGGTTTGCACCTTAAAATGTATTTACAAATTCTTTATTAATTTGATTCTAAAAGCAGCAACAGAGAGGAGAAAAAGAGAGAGATTTCCCATTTGCTAATCCACTCTCTAAAGGCCCACAGTTTCTGGGCTGGACTAGGTCAAAACTAGGGGTTGAGTACTCAGTCTGTATATCTCACCTGCACAACAGGGATCCAGCTACTGAACTCATAACTATTTGTCTACCAGAAAGCTGGAATAAGAATCAAAACTAAAGAATCAAACCCAGGCACTCCAGGATGAGATTTCTGGCATATGAAGCATCATTTTGAATACTTTGTTATAAATCTTTTATAAGGTAGGTTTTCTTTCCTGAAGAAGTGCTAAACAAGGTCAAATAACTCAGGTAAAAACAGAAATATATTATTTACATGGTAATACTATTTTCTTGAGTATGTACAAAGTGCTTACTAATGGCTCCAAGTAGTTTTACATGTAAATACTGAACAGATGAGTAGGACATTGTGAAAGCCTGATGATTCAGGGCTATGCACAGAATCTTTCAAAATAATTTAAAAGGATAATGTAGAGTTCTTTAGACTGATCTGTGAGCATGGAAAAGAGAAATGTAACCCCAGGGGTAGAGACATAAAATAGAAATTGGCAATGCAGTTACTTGTCTCGATGTTTCCAAATATAAATAAAGATGTGTGGCTTGGAGTGTTCAATAACTTAATAAAGGTCACAGTGGAAACAATTTGCTTGACATCAATAGACTGTGCTTCTACAATATACCCTACTAAACGATACTATTCTCTTAACATCGTGTGTTATTGAGTGAAGTTAATGCATACAACAAGAGGAGAATCTTTCTAACAAGTCAATATATTGAAAAGTTCATATCTCCAGAGTAGAAGACCTTAGAAGGTATCTTATTTTTAAGCTGAGAAAGCTTGCGCAACTACCCTATCACTGAAGAAAAGGAATATTACTAAATCATATCTGCACCAGGTGACAACACTGAGAATAGATACTACAAAGAATAAAGCAACTTTTCTCCCATCACATCATCACATAGGTTGTTTCTTCATCCTGCTGTTGCCTTTGCAGTGCAGAAGATTGTATGTTGTGTGCTACATCATCTATTTTTATTTATTCCAGGATTTTGATGTCATTTACAAGGAAAACATTGGTGAGACAATATTTTTCCTTTTTTACAGGCCTCAACTCTTTGGGTACTCTGGCACTTTTAATGTTTCTAGAGAAATGCTTGCTCTAAGGTAAGCAATGGCCTTAATATTTAGCTAATGGTTAGGCTTATACTGGTTAGATAGCTCTGTTGCATTTGACAGAACTAATGCCCATTGTATTAGCAATTCTTTATTTGGAAAAAAAAAATCACATACTTCTGGTTCTCTTCCATTTCTCTGGCATATTGTTCTAATTCTCCTTTGCAGACTCACTAACTTTGATTTAAAGTTTAAGCTCCTCAGGAAACTTTTCTATGCCCTCTATGCATGTCATATTTCCCTAGATGATATCATACATTCATAGCTTAGTTAAATTATAAGCAGTCAACTCTCAAAATATCAACCACAACACTATATGTTTATTTGATCTCCACAACTATAAATTCAACATGTACACTTGAACATTGAATGCACTCTTAAACATCTCCAAGGCATAACTCCTTAGCATTAGCAGCAGCTTCTGGATCTGCATATTTGTTCCAGTGAATGGCACTAAGGCTTTGCACAGAGGTCCCAATTAGAAATTTGGGCAACATCTATGAATTTATCTTTATGTACTTTTATACCCAACTGACTAGTAAGCACTGAAAATATTAAGTCCTGAATATTTTGTGCTTACTGCTACTAACAGAAAACTATCCTCCTTATTATCTTTTACTTGAACTGGCACAATAATCTACCAGCTCTCTTCTTCCATTGCTTACTTCTTATACTGGTCTGATATGCTGTATCTGAATTAGCACTACTTCCTCCCTCGGGTTCCTAAGCAATATTGTGCTGTGGTCTTGCTACCATTTTGCTAGCATGTCTTCCTTCTTAGCTCCTATGTCAGTTCCTTCATCCATCACAACGGTGCTGCTCAAATCCTTCCTTTAACATTTCCCTCTTTCCTTGTGTGATTGCTGCTCTTTCTTAACTTCCAAATAACAAACCAGCTTAGCTTCTTGATATATTTTTGATGTGTTTATTTATTTTAAATAACTTTCCTGAGCTGTAATTTACATACCAATAACTGTACATATTTGATACGTGTAGATAAATGTAAGCGAGCACCATCACCATTACTGTGATAGATCTAACACCACTCGGTGTCCTTGGGTGTCCTTGTGAGCCTTCTTTTCTGTTACATTTTATTTTGTTGCTTTTCTGGTAAAAATACTCAGCAAGAAATCTGCCCTTTTGACAAACTTTGAAGTGCACAATAACTCAAAATGTGTTGTTGACTATCAGCATTGTCTTCTGCAACAAATATTAGAAATATATTCATGTAGGATTAATCAAATTTTACACAAATTGATAATCAATCCACCATTCTCCCTACCACTCAATCCTTACAAATTACTATTGTTTTGTCTGCTTCAAGAGGTGTGGTTAGTATAAATACTTCTCAGAAATAGAATCACTCAAGCATTTGTTATGTGACTAACGGAGCTTAGCACAGTGTTCAATTTCATCCACACTGTTGCAAAGTCAATTTCCTTCTGTTTTAAAATTTATTTTCTTTGTATTGGGAAGTCAGATATACAGAGAGGAGGAGAGACAGAGAGGCAGATCTTCTGTCTGAAGATTCACTTCCCAAGTGACCATTACAATGGCCAGAGCTGAGCCAATTGGAAGTCAGGACCCAGGAGCTTCCTCCAGGTCTCCCACGCGGGTGCAGGGTCCCAAGGCTTTGGACCGTCCTTGACTACTTTCCAAGGCTACAAGCAGGGAGCTGGATGGGAAGCAGGGTAGCTGGGATTAGAACCGGTGCCCATATGGAATCTTGGCACATTTCAGGCAAGAACTTTAGCTGCTAGGCCACCATGCCAGCCCCAGTTTCTTCTTTTATAAGGTCGGACAATATTTAACTATATGTATATGCAGTCTTTTATTCACTTACTTGTCAGTGACACTTGGTGTATTCCATATCATCACTGACGTGAATAAGGCCATGCATATATCTCCTCAAAATGTGTATTTTAGCTCTTTTTGGTATGAAAGTAGAAGCAAGAGATTTGGAGCATGTTTTAGTCACTACAGCATTTTACATTTCTTACACCAGTGTATACTTGTTTCTTTTCTTCGATGTGCTCGCTAACATGTTGCCTTTTGGCTTTAAGATTTATTTATTTTTTATTTGAAAGTCAGATCTACAGAGAGAAGGAGAGACAGAGAGAAAGATTCTGGTCCACTGGTTCACTTCCAAAGTGGCTGCAATGGCCAATGCTGAGCCTATCTGAAGCCAGGAGCCAGTAGATTCCTCTGGATCTCCTATGCAGGTGCAGGAACCCAAGGCTTTGGACCATCTTCTACTGCTTCCCCAGGTCATACCCAGGGAGCTGGATGGGAAGTAGAGCAGCCAGGACATGAATTGGTACCCATATGGAATCCCAGCACATTCAAGGATTTACGCACTAGAGCATTATACCAGATACTCCGTTGGCAGTTTGTAGCCATTCTTTGGAGAAATGCCAACTCACTACCTTTGTCTATGTAAATTGAATTATTATTATCAGCATCTTCATTATCATATTGCTAGGTTACGGCTTTTTAGAGTATATTTTCAATTTTACCCCCAGTAATATATAGTTTACAAGTATTGATCTAGTTCTGAAGGTTGACTTTTCATTTTGTTTCACTCCATGTTTTCTCTGCAGAATTATTCCATTTCATGCAGACCTAGTTGCTGTTGTTTTGCTTTTTTTTAACCTGTACTTTTAATTTCATGTCCTCTAAATCAATGTCAATATTTCCCTTTATGATTTCTTCTAAGATTTTCACATTTTCAGATGTTCAATTTAATTCTTATCCATTTTAGGTGCTTTTTATGTAGAGCATAAACTACAGATCCATTTGAATTCTTAGCATGTGGATGTACAGTTTTTCCAATGCCATTTGTTGAAAGTCTTTTAGTCATGATATATTCTTGACACCTTTGTCAAAATGCAGTTGATTGCATATGTGTGTCTTTATTTGCTAACTGTATAGCTGTAAACCAGTTTTCTTATTTGAGACCTAGTTACATTTTACTCTAAATTTCAAAAAGTTAATGTATTTTGAATTCACACATAATAATAATTGTATACTTTTGATGTACAATGTGATGATTTGTGATATATATAATGTAAAAATCATGATAATTAATATTGATACATCTTTAAACATTTATTGTTTATTTCAATTTGGAGCCTTTTTACTCTTCTAATTCTTCATAAAATTGGTAATACATTAACGTAAACTATAGTGAAAACAGAAACAAAGCTTGTTAAATTATACTGAAGACATCTCATTGCTTTGATAATTAAGTTTTTAACCAATCTCTTCTTTTTCCCAACTGATACCATGTCACTACTTTATGAAGTTTCAATTTTAACCAATTGCTTTTGATTGCTTTCCACAGACAATCTGGGGATAGGATTGCTCCACTTGAGAGAACACTGAGTAAGATCAAATAAAGACAAGTTCTGTGTCTTTTCCAGGGAACTGCCAGACAGGTCAAATAGTGACAGTTCTGTGGGAGCTGGGAGTTATGAGGAAGTACGAGGTAATTTCTGTTTTACAGCAGTTGCTAAAGGATTGCTTCTAGCGACAATGTGGTTGTGAAGCCAATCACCTTCTAGCATACTGTGGCACTCAGCAGAGGGGGATGGGAGTGAGAAAATTAAAGCACTATAAAGCTTTTTAAATCAGTAAACTGCAAATCAACAATTTTTCTAAGTGCATACCTCGTGTATTTTTGCAAATGTTAATCTCGGCAACTGTTGTTATCATTTCCACTGCTTTTAGGAAAGAAATTTGGAGGTGATTATAATATCAGAAGTGATTATATTCAGGATACCAGTTAAACTCTGAAGCCAGGTGTTGCTTCACATGTAACATTGCTTTCATAGAGAAATCTTCTTTTGGTGCATCTATCAGGAGCCAATCTTTGCTTCTACTTTCATTGTGTATTTATTATCCTCATGGTTATGTCAGGCTGAGAGGGAAGTGAGGAAAATGGCATTGCCATTCTCGGTACTCTTCTTTTGTATCTGTAAGATGTGGGAAGGTGTAATAGGTGATCTTAACTGTTCCTTTTAATTATGATGTTATCTTGATTGACTTTGTGCCTCTGAAGTTTAATGTACCCTAAAGATAGCTTCAATTGCCAAAATCAAATGTATAGGCCTGATTATGACCAAGGGCAGGCAGGTTTTTGGAAAACCGAGTGAGATCACAGTGGGTGGGTGCTCTAACGAGGTTCTACATTTATAAGTAGGACACTTTGTGATTCCAACGCAAGAATGACTTTTAGTAATGTCACTGGTGACATCACCCCACCCACTACGAACGGAACAACTTCAGATTCTTACTTTTTATCTTAAAATTAATGTCATTATTCTTACGGTTGACAGTCTCACAGACAATTAAACATGTTGAGTACTTCCAATGGCTTTCAACAAAACACTGACTCATTGGAAACAATATACTAACCCAGGAAATCTGGCTTTAAGAAATGGGCTAGATACAGTCAGGTGAAGAAATAGCCACTGTAGTCTTTTATTGCATGACCTGGACTCAGATAGTCCTGGATATTTATCAATGCTTCATAGTAACAAGTAGCTCTGGCAGCATTCTTGGAGATGATGCCACACTTGCTTAAATACGCTATATTTCTGTTAAAGAATGTCTTCATCAGGCCTGGAGCAGTAGCCTGGTGGCTAAAGTCTTCGACTTGCATGCACCAAGATCCCATATGGGCAGCAGTTCTAATCTTGGCAGTCCTACTTCCCATCCTGCTCCCTGCTTGTAGCCTGCAATAGCAGTTGAGGACAGCCTAAGACCTTGGGACACTGCACCCATGTGGGAGACCTAGAGGGGGTTCTGGGCTCCTGGATTCAGATCGGTGCAGGTCCAGCCATTGCAGCTACTTGGGAAATGAATCATTCATCAGATGGAGGAGATTCCTCTCTGTCTCTCCTCCTGTCTGTATCTGACTTTGCAATACAAAGAAAATCTTAAAAAAGAAAGAATGTCATTACCACTTAAGAAATTTTAACCTAAAGTAAACCAAAATCCCATAGTGAGCTGGAGCTGCTATTGCCTTTAGCTCTGTGGGAGCTGACATCAAGATAAATACCTGGGGGGCCAGAGCATTAGCTCAACTGACTGATCATCTACCTCCAAGTGCTGGGATACCATGTGGGCACTGATTCATGGTCCAGCTGCTGCACTTCACATTCAACTTTCTGCTTGTGTCCTGAGAAGTCAGTGGAGGATGGTCAAAAGCCTTGGGAACCTACACTCATGTCAGAGACCCAGGAGAACCTCCTGACACCTGGCTACAGTTTGGTTCAGCTCTGGCTATTGCAGCCATTTCGGGGGTTAACCAGTGGATGGAAGATTTTGTCTCTGTCTCTTCTTCCCTCCGTGATTGTGCTTTTTCAAAAATAAATACATAAACATTTTTAAAAATGTGGAATGCCTATTTCTCTGTGAGTTGTTTTATGCATTCATATTCCTTGGAAGCCAATGATTTTATAGGCTTAAAACTAACCTCATATCATATACAGTGAAAATATTGCTATTGATCAAAGATATAGTCTGTGGGAAAGCAAAGTGCCTAAGAAAGTACATCTTAGAAAATAAGGCAGACAATGAATATATAAACAACTAAAAATACACCAGTGCCAAGGACTGGAGCAAAACTAATTTCCCCTGGCCACTGCTGGCTTCCTTCCACAATTGTGGGGCCAGAGTCACTGTCAACTTCACTTTCCTCCATGAGCTCTAGTGTATGGGGATTCGGGCTGGGGGCATGTTGGAGAGGGCCTGAGACCACAGTGTTTTAGTCCCAAAGGCAGGTAGGGAGAGGAGAGGAAAAGGGCCCAGGGTAGCATAATGAGCCCATGGGCTGTGCCTGGGGTCCACACTTGCACTTGTGTCCAAAGTGAGTGGAGAGATCAATATCCTCTTGCGTGTGTGCCAGAGGACCAGGTCTCAGAATCCGTCTATGATTTTGGATCTCTTGTGGGCAGGCAGAACTCTAGGCCAGCAAGCTACCCTACCAGACCACTGGGTTTGGGAAGACCAGGCTGATGAATCTATGTGCCCACAGGCACAGGGACTATGGATTGCTCAAGGAAGAGGATATGGGGAGGTGAGGAAGGGAGAAGCACTAATTGAGTGTGTTGCAGGTGAGAAATGACTTCTGGGGGATTTCCAGCAAGAAGGCCACTGTACATCCAGGTAAGTGATGGGGCCGAAACTGAGCTTTTTGGAGGGTTGAAGCCAGAGGACCTTTCTGGGCCAGACTGGTGTACCTGTCTAAGTGGGAGACCTAAGTTGGGCTAATCAGCATTGACTATCGCCAAGCACCCCTCGCCGGTGCACACAAAAGCTAGCACTGGGGACCTACATGGAAGGGCTAGATCACAGTAGCTGCCAGCAAGTGTTGAAACAGGAAATGGATTACATTAGGTTGAGCCATGGCAATAACCAGTACATAAGAGAACCAGATCTGGGGGCAGATTCTGTTCGGGACATATGGGCCCACCCCTGCAGTGGGCTTGTTGGGCTGTGCTATAGCTTTAGCTGCCAATTGCTGGGATTAGAGGCAAATCCTCTAAAGTTAGACTGCAGAACCACCTGGAGAGCATAAAATCTGAGACTGGGATAGGGCCCAGTAGGGAAACTGTGGGCACCTCTCTGATGGGTTGCAACTCCCACTGGTGAGCATGAGAACCAGAGCTGGGGGTGGGCCTGGCTAGACAGGTGTTGGCACCACCTGGCATGACTGTGGGCTGGATAGTGCAGTCAGTTGGGTTGAGCTAGGCTTCAAGCCTATTGATGTGTACAAGAGCTGAATGGGATGTGGGACAGACTGGACTAATCCACTGCACCTACTGGCAAGCATAGGCGTCAGGGCTGTGGGAAGGCCTAGTGAGGCTTATTGAGGTTCACTTCATCTAGGATGAAACTCCTGCTTGTGTATGTGAGGGCCCAGTCAGTTGTGGGCGGGGTTGGGCTGGGCAGCAGCATCCATTTGTTTATGTAAGGGACAGGGCTGGAGACAGAAGTGACCCAGCGATTTCAAGTACCAGTGTGTGCATAGACTGAAGTGGTTGACGGACTGAGCTAGAGCCAGTACACAAGCACACATATGAGTTAGTTCTGGGATCACTTCAGAAGAGGTTTGTTTGAGGATCCCCAAACTGAACTGCTGGACTCAGAACTCTAACCATGGGGAGAATTGCAAGATCTGTGGTCAGACCATGGAGTACATATGCCAGAGCTGGATCTCCTCAGTGGCTTAGATGGAGCAGTGCGGCTTAGACAGCATATCCGGATGTAAATGGAAGGTGACAGTCCATTGGAGACTGCAGAGAACATCTGGTACCATAACAGAGGAAGGAGGACAGAACACATTCATCAACTCTCCCAGCAAAGCATTGACAACAACGATCCGGACAAACGAGACTCAGAGGTGGACTGTGTCAGTCAGTGGACCTTGGAAGGATTACCTCATTCTTGGATTGGTGAGATTGACAGAATTTCAGAACTATCAAAACCAGTTGAGCAGACCCCTCAGAGCATGCCCCGCATCAGGGACCCTAGGATGATATAAGTTGCAGTTTTCCATTCCCGAGGCACCGAGGCAGTAGGGATGTTGTGTGTGGCTTCTTCCTTTATATCCGTCCTTCCCCCATATAGGATAAAAAATCAAAAACAATGATCTCACCCACTTTCCCCTAATCCTCAGCCCTTCCAACCATAAACAACTATGTAAACATCAAAAGTAAAATTTTAATACTACTACTAATAATATTAATAAACTACCCATGAACTAATCAGCTTTATTCTCTTCCATGTAAGTATGCACACAATTATACCTTATATATAAGGCCGGCACTCAGAAAAGAATTCTGAGTTTGTAAATCAAATTTTGAAGTTATCAGAAAATACTATGTTCAGAAAGGTCCTGGAGGAAAGGTCGTTGAGATGGTGACTGTAACCTCGTGAACAAGGAAGGCATGGGCTCAAGAGTTACACATTTGAAAAAATGGTTATAAAAAGATCAGTTAGAAGTGTCGGTGTGTCCACCTCACAGTAACTGAAAGAATCCAATGCAGCAACAAGTAGCATGAAAGGTTACTAAATACTTTCTTATACCAGTGGTAATATATAATGTATTCTGCATTCTAAACATGTGGAAGAGAAACAATGACTTTAAAATATGGACCTTGACAAAAGTAACGGTTTCTAGCCAGTCAGGAAAACATTGTCCCATGATATATATATATTAAAAGAACATAAAGTATCTAGGTGAAAATGAGATCTTAAAAGAAAACCTTAGGGCCCAGTGCCATAACCTAGTGGCTAAAGTCCTGGCTTCCAGGAGCTGGGATCCTGCATGGTTGCCATTCATTATCCCAGTGACCCTGCTTCCCATCTAACTCCCTGCTTGTTGTCTGGGAAAGCAGGTAATGATGGCCCAAAGCCTTGGGACCCTGCACCCGCATGGCAGACCTGGAAGAGGCTCTGGGCCCCTGGCTTCAGATTAGCTCAGCTTCAGTCATTGCGGATAATTGGGGAGTGAACCAGCAGACAGAAGATCTTTCCCTCTCTCTCCTCTTCCGTGTATATCTGATATTTCAATAAAATAAATAAATATTTTTTTCTAAACAAAAGGTAATCTTAGTGTTGATATAATTTTCTTAGAGTAACAAAGCCTAAAATATCTTGTCAATTAATTAAGTCTATTATAAAATTTCCAAACTTATGTTGATAAGGAAGGTCATGGGAAAGTGACCAAGCGATTAGGGCTTTTCCACCCGCGTGGGAGAGGCACGTCGAATTTTCAGTGCCTGACATCATCCATGGCCCAAACTCAGCTGCCATAGACATTTGGAGATCGAACCAGAAAACTGGAGTTCTCTCTCTCGTCCCTCCTCTCTCTCTCTCCCTCCCTCTCTCAAGTAAATCCTCTTTTTCCAAATTGGTTATAAAGATGAGATATCAACTTCATCATCCACTAGTGTAGGGCAACTAAACAAACTTATGCATGATGAAAATAAGGTAGTAATTCTGCTTGTACAAATATTGAATTATTTCTGACTCTGCTAAAATATGAACACATTTTGACTGCAATATGTGCACATATGCGTTCAATCTGTATGTATGAATATTAGCACAAAATTCCTATTTTTCACTGTTCTCTGGGTGTGCTGTCCTGTCATCCTTCTCTGGAACTATGAGGAAGCATCTATAAGGTAAGAGAAATTGGGTGAGGCAGGCTTTGATTACTTCAGTCCAAGAATGTGAAGTGAGAAATGCGGTTGGGAAGGCTAGAGGTATACAGGAGTTTAACAACCATTGATGAAGATAGCACTAAAATATTGAGCTGAGATGAAGAATACTAAATCAACGGCATTTCTCCTTCTGTGCTTATGGGAACATCAGATGCTCAGGACTCAATTCTCTTTGGTACTCCCACGCTGAGCATGTTGTCTTGTATAAATCAAATTTTCGTAGTAGATATTTTTATGAACTTTGATGTCAGTCAATACAAACTGAAAAATCACATGTGACAGTGGTCTTCCTCACCCAACCAGTTTAAGAATTTGCCCAAGGAAAAAAATCATCCCTGCATGAACAATGCTAGATCATCACTTTTTACCGGATAGGGGCATTTAACTGCACAACAAGAGATATGAATTCCCATCCTCTTCCTACTTCTGATGTGTCATTTAGAAATCCAACGTAAGATAAATCAGCACAACTGAATCTTTTATATATGCCACTATAAATAGGCTGATTTTTATGGACAGAAAGAAATTGGCACTTGGTAACACAGGGGAAAGCTTTTAATTCTGCATACACTCCTGTTTTAATCAAATTGAAGTTGTCACTTATATTTAGGTACTATAAATATAACACTCTAAATGATGTTGATTTGCATTTGGTTTCTGTGCAATTGTAGCAGAATTGTTGGAAACTTTAAAAATGAAAAAGAATCCTCCCAAATGTCTTCATTTCACTTGCTAACAAGGCATTTTAATTAACTATATATTAATAAGAGTGGTTAACTAATACTTTATAAGAATAAAACCTAAAATTTCATATGAAATGGCATATTTTTATATGGGGACTTTTCAACTGTGTCTTGTCCATTAAGTTATATAATTTTCTTCACAAGAAATGAATAATAAGAGATCATTTTATAGTAGAATTTCTGAGCTTAATCATTATAGTAAAAAAGAATCCAGCATGCTGGGTAAAATTATTTGCCTTAAGAGAAAATCCCTAGAGTGCATAGGGGACTACATGAGAGTTTTTGCTAATTATTTCCCCACCATAGGTTTATGAACATGTATGATTAAATTCGGCAGATCATTCACACATTAAGGCCCATAAAACTTTAGGTATTTATAAAGGAGGACAAGAGTATAACTTCCAAGCAATTAGATGTATTAATGAGATGGATATATTAATGAGACAAAAAGCCTAGAAACCAGAATTTAAAGAGTCTAGCTTAATGATTGTTGACATCAAATACTTAATAGAAGATGAGGTAGAGAAGAAAAACTTGGAGAAAATGTCTACAAGTTGCATGATTAACAATTGGGGCATTGAGAAGGAGACATAGTCAAGCTGTACAGGTGTCTAACTAATGCTTTTCTTCATGAGGCTTTAGAGATGTTAGTCATAAGTAATAAAAACCAAAAAAAAAGGTGATACTAATCCTGTTTGTTTCTTTTTCTAAGACATCCATACTATGTGAATCAATATAACATGAATTATGAAAGAATTAAACAAAAATGATATCTGAAAACTGATATCATCTAAGGGATTGTTCACACAAGAAACTGATGATCTGAGAGTTCCATGCCATTCCATTTAATATAGTTTTGTAGAATGCTTTTTATTTGGCAGCATTTTTTTCTAAATCTTATTTTTTCTAAAATAATTATTCATTTTTGAGAGAGAGAAAGAGAGAGAGAGAGAGAGAGAGAGAGAGACAGACAGACAGACAGACAGACAGACAGACTTGGTCAAATGGCCAGAACAGCCAGAACTGATCCAGGCTGAAGCCAGGAGCCTGGAGTCCATTTGGTTTTTCTGTGTGAGTAGCAGGGACCAATGTACTTGAGTTATCATCTATTGCCTTCCAGGGTATGCATTAACAAAAAGCTGAAATGAAAGTGAAAGAAGGAGAGCTTGAACCAGGTGCTATAATACGGGGTATGGATGTCAAAAGCAATGCCTTTAATCACTACATGAAGTTTGTAGCTTTAGGAAGCTTTTTTGTATAATTTTTATTGTCCTCATGAAGTGATATTGTTTTTAAAGATTTTACTATTTATTTGAAAGACAGAGGGTGACACAGAAATCTTTTCTATCTGCTGCTTCATTCCACAAATCATCACAATGTCTTTAGTTGGTCATGCCATATCCAAGAGCTAAGATCTGTGACATCCAGATTTCTAACATGTGTGGCAGGTACGTAAACATTTGGGCCATCATCCACTGCCTTCCCAGGTACATTAGGAGGGAAGTGGATTAGAAAGAAAACAGTCAAATCTCAAACTGGTGCCCTTATGTAGAATACAGGCATTGATGGGAGACTCTTATCACAGTGTCCCACAATGTTGGCGAGTAATCTTATTATTGAACTTCAAGATTGCATCATCAGCTTTTAATGCTTAGTTATTTTTCCTAAGTATTTTTCTGCATTCCTATTGATACTTTTTAAAACAAAGTTTTGGTATTATTATTATAAAAGATTTGTGATTATATTATGGAAAACTTCAGAAAATTGTCCCAGTGCATATATATTTTGAATTTACCCTACTTTATCTTTGTTGATATTAATCTATATTCTTACTTTTTAAATATATTATGCAAAATAAGACCTATTGTATTCCTTTCTATTTTTAATTTCACTATGGAAACTATGGAATACTAAGGTTCCACACTTATTTTAGTATGACTTGGTGCCAGGCCAGACCATAGAGAACCAGGATTCAGGCTAGTTCCCCCTGAATCCATGCTAGTTCCCCCTGAATCTCTATTCCAGTACGTGTTGCAAGACATATCCATTTTTATGCAAGCTTCCTCCTATGGTCCCAGAAAGTGTGCCTGAATCATTCACCCAAGTTCCAGATCTGCTCTAATGGGCTCTGAAGTCAGCTTGGCCTCCAGAAACACAGGACAAGTCCCCACCAGACCTGAGTGTCAGCCCTACAAGCTATACACAGTGACTATCATGAACAAAAGTTGTAGGCCTTATTGACAGACAATACAGATATGCCTCCCATGGACCCAGTTCACCAGATTCACCCAATTGGACATCAACATTAAAAGAACTCCATGATGCACACTCCAGGCCTGCTAGAGTAAACATAGGATCCAGAGTCATCCCTACGGACCCAAGCTCCAGGCCTACACTTTCACACTGGCCAAGGCCCAATCACACAGATCCAGAACCCAGGTCAGTTTCTAAGTATTCAAATCTGCCGATGCACTGATTCAGATATTTGTCTAGCCTGTTTGCAGACAGCAGTGATATGCCTTCACAAAGAACTCAGCCTGTGCCTCACTCAGAATCTCAGATTAGGCTGATTGTTAAAGAGCTTTAGTATGGAATCAACTATGTCTATGCTGAAAATAATGCTTAAATCTTCAAATGCACAGGCACCAATGCCAGGCTGCAAGGATGATTAATAATCAGCAAAATATTAGACCACAAAAAAGTACCCATAAGCAAACGTAAGGAACTGGATAACTATGAACATCCAGAAAACAATGAAAATAATCATCTTTAATGGATGAATGAACTACAAAGGAACCAGATAGACAACTAAACAAGGTAAGGAAACTATGATCAAATTTAGTAGTCAAAGATATAGAAAACATGTAAGCACAAATTCAAGAGCTGAACACAAGTACTGAATTTACATAAAAAAATTGAAAGTTTGGTGTCATGGTATAGTTTTTTAAGTATTTTCCTGTGATGCTAGCATCCCATATGCGGGTCAATTTGAGTCACACTTGCACCGCTACCAATTCAGCTCCCTGTTCATATATCTGAGAAAGCAAGAACGGTAGTCCCATCTACTGGGGCTCCCATACCCACATGGGAGACTTAAAGAAGCTCCAGGTTCTGTCTCTAGGCTCCAGGCTTCACACATTCCCAACAAGAGCTGTAGCAGCCATTTGGGGAGTGAAGATACAGAGAGAAACTCTAAGAGGAATGAGCTAAAAAAAATGTAAGGATTGGAATACAGAGCAATAGGAATTCTCCAGTATATCTGCCTGCAGTGGTAGATTAATAGCAGAATATTGGAAAGCAAGGAATGTTAAGTGCCTTACTAGGAGCGTGCATGAGGAAGGTACCTTTTTTCCACTCCATTAGTGGAAATTCAGAAGCTAATGAAGAGACAGTCTTCTTAGGATCACACAGAATTGCATGACTTCTTAAACCCATCATAAGACGAATGCAGAGCAGAGATGGTTTGATCTTGAGCTAAATGGCTCTTGGGCTCCTTCTAGTCTCCTGGAGATAACAATGTGGTTGTACAGTGGCTATAATATTTGCTCTTGAGTTTTAAATCAGAAAGGTCATTGGAAAAGTAATTATAACTCAATGACATGAAACCATAAAAGGAAATAGAAGTGAAGTAATGGAAGAAAATTGGAGAAGTGCAGTTTGGGCTATTTAATAGCAAATTATTTCAGTGAAGAAGCAAATGAGAAGTCACTGAACAAAACAAATGAAGCTTCACAGAGTGATCTCTAATTTGAAAGCGGTGCTTAAGTATAAAATACAAGGAGAAGCACACAATCAAGGACAAACACACCAGAAAGCTGTAGAAAGGCCAACTCCGAGAAATCCTCCATCTATAATAGCACTAAAAATGTGTGTTCATGTCCTTGTACCAAAAGTGAAAATAAAAAGAATTTACTATGGGGGCGTGAAGTCATGGCTTTATCACATGGTCATATTAGTTTGCATTTTATTTGAATAAATAGTTATTGAGTATGCTTACATGGAGTTATAGAGAAGAATAAAACATGCCAGGTAATTTCATTAATAATTCATATATGAAAAATCTACTGAGCCCCCTAACATGTGTGTTAGATATTGTCATAGTACCAAAGACAAATCAATGAAGCAAACATGCTTAAAGACTTCCAACATACAGCTTACAGTGCAGCACAAATGATAGATATTTTTAAAATCCAAATAAATATAATTTTATAAGCAAGAAGCCATGATTCTAGCCATGAAATGAATCATTGTGAGTGTGTCTTGAATTGTGTACCCATCACCTAATAGTCAAGAGGCTCAATACGTTTATTTTGGTAGCAGCTCACTGCAGAATTAATTGGCAATAGGAGGGCACATCAGAATCTTTAAACAGCGGCAAACAATTATAAAATCCTACCCCTCTAGGGATTCTCTATACCTCATTCTGATGTGTACACCTATAACAAGCTCAATGAAGAGAATGAGGAGGGAATAATAAATGTCAAGAGATAAGCACTTAATAACCATAGTGAAACACAGGCAGATATGTAGATTTCAGGAAACTATGTTGAGCTTAAGTTAAAATGAAATCTATTGTTTAAAGTAACTGAATGTCCTTGGTGTTTGTATACTCCCTGGGTGCCATATCGGTGCTGGTTCATGTTCTGGCTGCTGTGATTTCAATCTACCTTGCTTCTTGTGGCCTGAGAAAACAACAAAGGATGGCTCAATGCTTTGGTACCCTCTACCTATGTAAGAAACCATAAAGAAGCTCCTGGTTCCTGGCCTCTGACTTCAGATCAGCTCAGCTCTGGTTGCTGTGGTCATTTGTGGAATGAACCAGTGGATGGGAGATTTTCCTTTCTGTCTTTCCTTCTCTTTGTATATCTATCTTTCCAACAAAAATAATAAATATTTCTTTTTAACAAATAGATTCCCACAGAAAATAGTATCTAGCACTGCATCTGGATGCTCAGACTATATCTCCAGAAAACATTGTCTCCATTCCATTCTCTTTTTGTAGCCACACTGTGAGAAAACATGACTGTGAGAAGATTTAGTGTTATGGCTTAACAGCCTGACAAGTTCAGTAAAATAAATAAATAAACAAATAACATCTTTCTTCAATCCTAATATTCTCTTTGTTTTGGACAAGATAGATTTTTTTTGTGCCAATCTCTATTACTATCATTATCACCATCACCAGGGGATTATATACCAGGTGTCTAGAACATACACCTGTGCTTGGAGTTCAACTGTAGGTTCTGTATTATAGGAAACTAAAGACCAATAGCAAGTGCAATTCTCCAGAGCAAAATCATAATTTTATTATCAGAACAATCAGAAATAAATAATATGTAAACAAAATAGATTGACAAACTAGCTTCCATGAGATAATGCTAAATGATTTTGGCTTTCAAATATGCTTAAGGTTAATAAATGGATGGACGGTAAGAGGCATTACAGGCTCAGAAAAGAGCGTGAGTAGTGTTCCATGACCTTAAAGAGCACAAAGTCATCCAGGTCAGTTTGTTGTACTAAGCAATGGCATTGCTTTCTCTTCCTTCCAGAAACACAAACATGAAAGAATGCAAAATGGAAAGATAGTGGGCTGATTTCATTAATGTCCTTAATTCTTGACCACTTCAAGCTTCTTTCTGTGTGACTTTATAGTTCCCATCTGTTTAGACTCTGGAATTAACCTTGCAATTTGTTTTTGCTAATGATATGCTAGGAAACACAGAGGCTTAAAAAGTTAACAACATGATTGAGTTTGATGTCTCTGCTATGAGAATGTGTCTGGGCTAGCCTGCTGGAGAAAGTGAGAGTCCTGTGGAGTAGAGCAGAACTGCCCTGCTGACAACCTCCTCCTAGAACAGCGAGGGAGCCAAGCCAAGATTAGCAATAAGGCACCTGATTTTGAGTGTAACTACAAGAGTGAGCCAAGGTAAAACCAACGAGCCCAGCTGAGATCTGCTGAATGCCAGATAAAAACGAACTAAAGAAATGTTGATAGTTAAATGCCACTGAGGTTTTTGTTTTGTTATACAGTCTTTTGAGAGCTTGGAATACTTATTGAGGAATAAATGGGCTGCAATGGGTAAAAATGGGAACGCGGTTTTAAGTGCATTGAGTATTTCTACAAATTTCTCAAGACCAAAAATAGAAGCACATTGACAAATTAAGTCAAATAGAGAATGAAACCACCCATGGAAGCAGAAAACCAATTGGCAGTTTCTGCTTCTGGTCTTGAAGTTGGTATGTGCAGGTAGCAGGTTTAGAAGTGATGCTGAAGACAAAGGGATTCTTTTAAATTGTTTACAGAATAACTTTAGAATTGCCTTTAGTGTCAACTCCCCGACCAAGACGAAGTGATAAGTGACAGAATATTAAGCAATCCTAAATGTACTTTTAAACAAACAATAAGAATATTCTTACCCAGGAAGTTTGGATGCTGATACTGCAATAGCAGGGGATACTAGCAGACAGAAACGGGCCACGGGAAGGAGGAGAAAAGCTGCAGAGAAGATTGGAAGACAAAAAACACTCCAGTTTTATATCATGAAACACCTAGAAATGTTAAAAGCACAGAAACCAGAAATGTAGGCTTTTGCACTCAAAATAAGTTTAAAAGGGTAACAAATGCAATAAAACTACCAGCATTTGGTGAGTTGATAAAATGAAGAATTGCAAGTTGTGTAATAATAGTCGATTTTCCTCAAGATGATGAATAAGTAAATAGTAATATAGAGATATTATTTCACTTTTACAGCAGGTAGGAGAACTAAACGCAAGGCTTAAAAGAGCTTTTCTCCAGAGTGGATCTAAGAAAGAATTGTAGAATGAGCGCGTTTAGTTTACATTATGAGTTCTTCAACTTTAGTTTATTTGCATGTATACACACACATTCACACACACACACGCACATAACACACACTGCTTCAAAAATTCACACCAACATCGCATTAAAAGATAAGAGGTGGGAGTTTGGTCCAGCAGTTGCTAAATTAACATCATACACTGGAGCACCTAGTTCAAAACAGTTGAGTCCCCAATAGCCACCTGGAGGTTCCCCTGCCTCCTTAACATCTCCTGATCAACCTTAGTTACTGTGAACTTTAGTACAATGAACCAGAGGGTTGGGTTGGGGGCTCCCTCTCCTCTCTCTTTCTCTCATTCACCGTGTGTGTGTGTTGCTCAAATAAATAGATAAATAATAAGCATTTAAAAAGAGACAATTATATTTTGTGTAAAATATTTGAAATTCATGTGTGTGAAAGTTAGAGGGTCTTGGAAAAGTTTGCATGATGGGACCGGCACAATAGCCTAGTGTTAAAGTACTCATCTTGAACATGCCAGGATCCCATTTGGGCACCACTACTAATCCCGGCGGCCCTGCTTCCCATCCAGCTCCCTGTTTGTGGCCTGGGAAAGCAGTCAAGTACCGCCCAAGGCCTTGGGACCCTGCACCCGTGTGGGAGACCCAGAAGAGGCTCCAATTTCCCGGGTTTGGATTGGCTCAGCTCCAGCCATTGAGGCCGCTTGGGGAGTGAACCATCGGACGAAAGATCTTCCTCTCTGTCTCTCCTCCTCTCTGTATATCTGCCTTTCCAATAAAAATAAATATAAAAAAGAAAAGT
Organism: Ochotona curzoniae; assembly: GCF_017591425.1. NCBI lineage: Eukaryota > Metazoa > Chordata > Mammalia > Lagomorpha > Ochotonidae > Ochotona > Ochotona curzoniae. Next base: position 5,941,582 of record NW_024467087.1, read on the forward strand.
CTGCATGAAATAAACATTTTTTGAAAGTTTATTTTATTTTTATTGGAAAGTCAGATTTTACAGAGAGAAGAGTGACAGAAAGAATGATATACCATGCTGGTTCACTTCCTGAATGGCCACACAACTGGTGTTGAGTCAATCAGAAGCCAGGAGCCAGGAACCAGGAGCTTCTTCTGGGTTTCACAATGGGTGAAGAGTCTCAAGACTTTGGTTTGTCCTCAACTGCTTTTCCAGGGCACAATCAGGGAACTGGATGAGAGCAGGTAGGACACGAACAGGCGCGCACATGGGATTCCAACACATGCAAGGTGAAGACTTTAGCCATTAGGCTACTACGTTGGACATGTAAGAGATTTTAAAAAAGAACTATACATGTATTAAAACCACAATAAAATTATCTTTTTCAGTGAACTTGCAAAATTACATGAGGATTTATTTGTGTGTATATATATTTGTGTGTATGTGTGCATTAATTTGTGAATACTCAAGAAAAATTCTAGACATTTAGAATAGGAATATAGCTAATAAACAAAATTGCTTTCAAGGTTATATCAATAACTAAAAGAAAATAAACTGAAGATCTCCTGCTGGACTGTTAACCTCAGGAACACATGATGAGAAGCCAGAGGTCCAGGAGCTCCTGATCCTGTCGCTGCTGCTGCCACTCGCATCTCTACTGGCCAGTAAAAGTGTTTTCTGCACAGAGTACTCTGGAATTTGATGGTGAAGCGTAGTTAGTCTGCTGTGCTGAAGAACGGATGCCTCTGACATTTGCATGGATAATGAATGAAAGAGTGTCATGTACATTTGAGAAGCGGTTTAACTAAATTATGCAAAGCTGGAGGAGTAGGAAATTGTTCATCTAGTCACTATACCTCCATTCTTATTTTCTTCCTTATTTACTAGCATTTTGACAGCGTGCAGGAAGCATGTTCGATGTCATGCCAAATTGATTCACATTATCTCTGTCTCTTTTCCCATGTGGCCAGCAATACAAAATAGAACAACAGACTTGACTTTGGACTCGGGAAGCACTGGAGCCCTCATTGATATTTTGGAGAATGTCTGTTACCATAAAATTGTGTGAAGGAATCCTGTTCAGAAGAGTTAGGCATTTCCAATTCTTATGAAGCTGGTAATGAGGGCAAGCCTTATGGTTCAATACTTTTGTCTTCTGTCTGTGCGCTTCTGTAGATAGGGGAAGGTCCTTGGAAGAACAGAATTCAGCAATGCCTGCATCTGTGACTATAATAGTATTTGGATGCTGTGGAAACCCATGCTTTCATTTGTTGTTTTAAAATCCTAATTAGGCTTTGTAGTGCACAGGTTGCAAGAAATGGAGCTGTTCCCCATACAGGTAAAGATACATGAGTATAGAAACACAAAAGAGTAGATCTGCTCAGGCTGTGTATATAAAGGAATTACAGAGCAGAATAAATAAGCAATCTTAATAAAGTGCAGAATATTAGAAGTTTAGGAAAAGGGTGATGCTGAACCATCCCTATCACCTCTACAAAACAGAAACAAAAATCATAGCAAGAAGGCAGACATCGGTCTTACAAGAGTAATCTGTGGGAAGTTTCCAGAATGAATTACCTGATATGCAATTAATCATTAATAGTAAGTATGAAACCTTCTTTACAGGGGATGTTATTCCCTACAGTGTAGTGCACTAATTCATGGTTTTGACCATATGACTTATCCTCTCAATACCTTTTCTCTCATCTCTAAAAAGACGATAACCATTATAATAATCAATTAAGCTGTACTTCATTTTTAAAAGAATATTATGAGATTTTTTTTTAGCTGGGAAATGTTATTTTAATGGAGCGTTTGACTAAATTCCTCATTCCATCCTGAGACCTGGATCAATAGTAGAGGAACCGGAGTTGGGCATTAGGGAATTAATATTGGTTTATAATCAGACAGACTTATAATTGAGACCTCAATATTCAACTCTCTCTTGGGGAATTTGCTTGAATTATTAAACTCCTTGGTATTCACTTCTAAAATTGAAATGATAATATCTGCTTTGCAAGACTATACAGATAGCATATCATGGATGTTGCTGAGTTGGAATTTGGATGGAGTAACTGAAAACACACCTTTCATCCCAACATTTTTTATTACAGCTTTTCATTATGAGCATCCATATTGAATCACTTGGCTATATTGACTGATTTGAGATGCTTCATGATTAATAGTTACTTACGTAAATAAATTACTTAGTCTTATCTGGAATTCTTCATACTGAGTAAATATTAAAACACAGGGATTTCTTGAAGTTGTAATGTCTCCCAAACTCTGAAAGTACTAGGGCTACCTCCAGACACTTTATACTGAGAAGATCACTCCAAACAAATGATTCACAATAGCTGTAAGTTAATTATAACCAGACACAAATAAAAAAGTCCATTTTTATCATTAGTCTCTTATATGTTGTGGCTCAAAGATTTTCATACACTGGAAAACTTTTTTCTGGCAAGACTTATTAAGTTGTTATCCTCTTAATCAACATGACACATCATACATTAGACTCTCAGATTAGCATAAGTTTAAATAGTTCAAAGAAGCTTTTATGCTTCAAATAATTAGCTGATGAATTTTTAAAGTGCTGATGCCTAGATCAAAGATTAGACCATCGGTATTAGAAATGGATGAGAAACATTTAGTGATGTGTCTAAGTCCCGCAACATCTGTAACACGCCATTCACTGCTGGTCACCTGAAACAAACAAAAAGCATGTAATTAAAAATAACCTTCCTATTGTAGTTTCAGACTAGCTGTTTCTATTTGAGTGTGTTAAATATGACTTCAGCCCACTCAGTCAAAAGCATGGAGCAATGAGGAGCAGATACCAATGTTCAGATCTCTCAAGACTAAACTGATCATACTACTGGTAGATAATGGGCAGGATTTTTTGTCTTACTTTGATCCTGTCTTCATTGTGCTTGGTACAGCAAGAAAAGTCACCACGGTAGTTTGGGGCTCTAATTTCCAGACTGAGACTTTTATACCTCAAGCCATGTTTTTCTGTCTCTCTTACTTTTTCAGTCTGTATTATCTATATTGAAGTATTATTACTATCAGTTGTACATTTACATAACTTCCCTTTCACACTGTGAAGTATAGTGACACCAAAGTAACGGTTCTGCAAATACCTTATTTATTGCTGTCCGTGCCTTTGATTGTCATGCACTCCACCTGAAAGTCCCTCCCCATTTGCTTTGTTTTGTCTTAGTTTTCCCCTGACTGATTCCTCCTCCTAAAGGCAACTTCATTGACTTAAGGCAGGCATCTTCTTGGTTAGGATAAATACTTTATGCTGCCTTGCCTAGCCTCAGTTGTGCTAGTATTTTTAATAAGAGCATGTGTTTATCATACCAATATTCAGAGCACACATTCATCTGTTTATTTAGAAGTAGGCCATCTTAGGACTTAAAGACCCTTTATAATAACATGCAAGTCTGCCATGAGGAAATAAATTGATCAAATAAAGCAGGATGTATAAGGCAGATGGCTATACATTCTTATTAGCTAAATAATAGGTCCATTTATATAAGTCTTTTAATGAATTAAGTCTGATTTTGGGGTCAGGACATTTGCGCGTTATGGGATGCGTGAACTGAGAGACAAAACATCATTCATGGATGTTGCTGAGCGGGAAGTTGGATGGAGTAATTGAGAAAAAAAACATCATAAGTCTATGTTCACTACACCATCAGCAGATGCAGCAATGCTCTCAGCTGCTGGAGTCCATTGCACAAACAATCGAAGCTCTCTGATCACCACAGGTGAAAATCCATATAGGCGCCACAGATATTTTTACTCTGGCCACAGAACTTTGGCTCTATTCAGAATGAGAATATAAAGGGAAGTGTTGGTTTTCTGAATTGCATCAATAGTTCTTTGTGCCGCAATCACATAAGATTCATCTCACAGCTGTGAGGTTCCCAATCATTTGGGAATCCCCTCTAGTGTTGGAGGTAGGCTTGTAAAGCAGTAAAAGACACAAATGTGAACAAATTATAACCTAGACTTTTACAAGTTATATATCTTCAAGTTATTCAACACTCTGGTGTTAAGATTAAAATTTTGCAGCCTTATTTACAGGGAAAAAACAAGCTTTACCTGAACCCCAACATTTCAGAAGCCTTACTCCCTTACTACATGTATTGTCTTGTTATGTTGAGTGTTGATTTAACTTATCTCCTTTTGTTTGTTACTATGTCATGTTCTCTACCCTTTATTTGTCTAGCTATGTAACTGGAGTTGCTAGATTTGACAGTTGAAAGTTATTTGGGGGCCCGGCGTGGTGGCGCAAGTGGTTAAAGGTCCTCTCCTTGCCCGCCCGGGATCCCATATGGGCGCCGGTTCTAATCCCGGCAGCCCTGCTTCCCTTCCAGCTCCCTGCCTGTGGCCTGGGAAAGCAGTCGAGGACGACCCAAAGCTTTGGGAACCTGCACCCACGTGGGAGACCCGGAAGAGGCTCCTGGCTTCGGATCGGCATAGCATCGGCCCGTTGCGCTCACTTGGGGAGTGAATCATCGGATGGAAGATCTTCCTCTCTATCTCTCCTCTCTCTGTATGTCCGCCTTTCCAATGAAAAAATAATAAAAATAAATCTTTAAAAAAAAAAAAAAGAAAGTTATTTGGTTAGCTTATAATTTTAGTTTGAAATTCAAGTATAACTTGTATCTCCAAGATTTGATAGGGGAAAGGAAAGTGATTTATCTGGATTTTAATTTTAACTTGAAATTCCAGTACAATTTGGCATTTAGTATTCATATTATTATTATTATTATTATTATTATTTGGTTGCAGAATCAGATATACAGAAAGGAGAAGAGAGAGAGAGGAACATTTTCCATCCGATGATTCACTCCCAGAGACCGTAATGGCTGGAGCTGAGCTGATCTGAAGCCAGGAGCCAGGAACTTTTTCCAGATCTCCCATGTGGGTGCAGGGTCCCAAGGCTTTTGGCCGTCCTCAACTGCCTTCCTAGGCCACAAGAAGGAAGCTGGATGGGAAGCAGGGCAGCCGGGATTAGAACCGGAGCCCATGTGGGATCCTGGGATGTGTAAGGTGAGGACTTTAGCTGGCATTTTCTATTCTCTCAACCCTAACCCTAACGTTATTTCCTGGATTTAGTCCTTACAGTTCTTTCTTTCAAGTAAGATATAGATAGCAGGGAAGTTACCAAAAAAATAAACAAGTACACTTTGTCAGTTACATGACCATTCTTATTTCTTTTTTACAGTTTTTTAATTTATATTGAAAGCCAAACTGGAGAGAGAGAGAGCTAGACCAGGCCAAAGCCAGGAGTTTCTTCTGCATCTCCTGCTTGTGTGCAAGGGTCCCAATTACTTGGGACCATCTTCTACTGATTTCCCAAGTCATTAGAGAAAGCTGCACGGGAACTGGAGCATCTGGGACATGAACTGGCACCCATATGATGCCCTGGGTGCCAGTAACACAGGTGTGACTTTACTTGCTACATCACAGGGCAGCCTTGGGCATTCTTATTTCAAGGAAGCTTGCACTGCTTCACTTTGCCCTTTAGGGTTTCTTTCTGATTGTCCTGTGGCAAAGCTCTCTTTGTCACCAAAGTACCTCTTAGTTATCAACCACATCACCTTCATTTTTTTAAAATTTTCCTAATATCAATAATTCTTCCCATTTTGGGGGATGGATTGTGTGCTTCATTATTTTAATTTGTTTTCCTAGTCCATTTGCAAAGTGCTCTGAAATAATTGGAGATGGAAAAGTGTGGAGATCAGGTGTGCCTTTATCTTTCACATGTTAAGTTGCCAACAAATTGTTTCACAATATAAAAATGTGTTCTTCCAAGAAGATGACTGGTCAGTTTTATAATGTTGAAGGTCAGGGTTTAGCCTAACACTTAAACCTATAACTGGGATGCCTGCATCTCCTGTTGGAATGCCTAGATTGAAGACCTGACTTTGCTCTTTATTTCAGCATCTTGGTAAAGTTCACGCTGAGAAACAGAAAATGATGGTACTGAGCCTCTGCCGTTCATGTAGGAAACATGGATTATATTTTGGCTTCCTGGCTTAGGCCTAGCTTTGTCCCTGTTACAAGACTGCAGGAATTTGGGGGAGTAAACAAGTACGTGGGGTATTGTGTGTGTGTCTCCCTCAAGTAAATAATATATAATTTTAATATATTAATATATTACATATACATAATTTTCTGATACATAATTAAGCAATAAGTGGAAAAAAAGATGTTAACTTGATATGTATAGACAAAACATGAGATGTACAATGAACCTGAATGGGTCAACAGAAAAAAAGTGATATGACAATCTGTATTAAGCATTGAAAAACAATAGGCCTTTTGTGCATACAGAGTAAGATATGGATTTTTAAATAGCTGTATTTTTATGTACATAGTTCTTTGCATGGGAATGGTTCCAAGTTTCTAAAGTACTATTCTTTATACGTCATTATTACCATGTTTAGTGTGGTGTATGTGTTTAAACCATCTTTATGTGCACAAAGGGGAAAATTCAAGGAAACTAATAAGCCCCAAATCTAAACTGTTAATTCTTTGTCCTTGTAAGTAAAATTTGGGCCTGAGATTTAGTTGTTCTGGCATAAAACAGGTTAGTTCTAACTACTTGGGACAGAAAACACTTTCTTATTGGATGTAGATGTACTCTTGATTACACTAGCAGATGTAATAACACTGAACAGCTAAAATTGACTCCAAGATTGCAGTGATCACGGAGTCAATATTGTAGATTTTAGCCAACTGAAAAAAAACTGCAAATCATATGAAAAGCGTAACTTGAACAGCTCTCCGTGAAAAAAAAAATTTTTTTTGAATGCAATGTGCACTTTACATGGGTACTGAGAATTCTGTGCCTGATGACTAAAAAACTCCCCTATCAGCAACCAAGAAGTTATCAGGAATAGAATTTCCCCCAAATAGTCTTGCTGACTGGTAAAAGAATTGATTATCAGTTTATTCTGTCCTGATATCTTTATTTTTATTATTATTTTTCATGATACAAATTTGTAGGTATAGGGATTCTTCCCACACTTTCCCTTTCTTCCGTCCCCTTTCTCCCCCGTTCATGCCACCCCCCAATATTATCACAGTCATGTAGTCCTTTAGTAACAGTTACAAGTTTAACATTTTAAGTGTATCATGGCATTGGGGTTATAGGCAAAGACAGAATGTTTAGTGTCATACTGTCAAGGTATGTTTAACTGTTTCGTTGGCAGTCCTGATACCTTTCATATGCAGAAAAACTGTTAGCTCTAACAGAAATTTATAACCCCATAAGAATACATGGATAGATAATTATAAAAATCCCCAGTAAATGAATCTTCAGTATAAACTCCACTTACCAGAACTATCTGATGTAAACACTGCTGAGAAAGTATGTTAAAATTTTGTTTGCTATTTTTAGTAGCAAATTATATGTACAGACACCCTTGCTATTCTTTTATATTAGATGTTATACATGGTCTACTAAAACTATTTCAAAGTGTGGACTTCACCAATAAGTAGTTAATGTATCTATATTAATTCAAACAACACAACCCCGATAAAGGAAAGTCACTTTGTAAATCCTGGATATTAGTCTCCTGTCAGTTATGTAGTGTGCAAAAATTCACTTTGTTAATTGTTTCCTTTGCTTAACAGAAGCTTTTTAGTTTGATGTAGTTTGTTTATTTTGTCTTTGAGTGCCTGTGCGTTGGCGTCTTTTCCAAGAAACCTTTCCCCATTCCTATATCTTGGAGACTGCTTCCTCTGTTTTCTTTTAATATTTTGATGATTTTTGAGTATAGAGATAAGTCCTTGATCCATTTAGAGCTGATTTTTGTATAATGTGAGAGGTGAGGTGTTCCTTCTTAATTGCTGCATCCCATTGGTTTTGATGTTTTAATTTTCATTTTCATTTCTTCCAAATAGTTGTTTTTATTTTTCCCTTGTTGAATTAATTACTGGCTCATGGATTGCATGGTGGCATCATATTACCCAAGAGACTTTTGTGTTTTCTTTTGGTCATCCATGCATTGATTATTTAGTGGCATTTTTTTGACTCCATGGTGCTGTAATTTTTTTGTTGTTTTAATTTCATACCTGTTTTTGACCTTATTTCATGGCTTCTTATTTAAGGAATCATATAATGATGGAGTAATAGAGACTACCATATTCAAATGTGAAGATACAACACAATATGTATTCCTATTTCCAAATTAAAGATGGACTTTCAGCGAAACTGTTGGACATAGCTAGACAATGGGATGCTGGACTGTCAGACATTGTCTGTACCAACAATGTTGGGGCACGCTTAAATAACAGGCTGAAGGAATTATGACTGCTTGTGAAGGATTATACTATTGTAATAATGTGGGGAAAATAAGTTGGGAATGGGGATTTGGAGGGGGGGAATCCCAGTCCCTATGGACTTGTACCATAAAATTCAAAAATTTTAAAAATATCTTTTAAAAAATCACTAATATGGTCATTTTAAACTATTTTTCTTGTGCCTTGAGAACACCAGGGATTGGATTCTACTTTCAAAAGTGAGGGAGAAAATGACCAGCAACTAGCCCTTCCTGTGTTTTTAACTCTGATTTCTCATGCCAGTAGATGGATACCTGTAGGCCACAGAGGATAAGCAACACTCAAGTTAACAACAAAGCATAATTGGTGGCCTGAGAGATTGTATTATTCCATTCTATTTCTTTTTTTCTAGCTTGTCATTTACATAATATGATTTTGAGTGAAGCACACTAGTTGCCAATATATTCTGAATAACAATCACACAATTTTTATATTCTGTGTATTTATTACCACAACTAAAACATGTTTATCTTTGAGGTCTGACTTATTTCACTTAACCTGATGTTCTCTATTTGCATCTATTTTGCTGAAATATTGAAATTTCATTCCTTCTTCTGACTAAATGATGTTCCATCAGCATGCATACCAGACTTTCTTTATGGAGTCATCGGAGGATATCTAGACCAATTGCATATGTTTTATATAACTGCATGCCCTAGCATTGGGTGAATATTCATTTACTGCAGTCAGCATCTTATTAAATTGATCTCCTAATTATTATATACCTAATGACCTCTTCTGTTTCTTTTTAGCAGTTTTTTGTTACAATATACTTTGCCTCTGTATGGCTGCTACATGGAGCATTTCTCCATACTTTCACTTTCAGTCTGTGTGTATATTAGTGAAGTGGGTATCATTCATACACACCCATAAGCATTTCTATGCCTTTAAAATTTGTACTTTTGTTTTCAATGCATTTTCCTTGCTTTCTTGGTACTGTTTTATATCTGTTGCATCATTCACGTTTAATGGCCTGTGTATTACGCTTTATTTTTGCTGTATTATGACTGCTTGTTTCCCTCAAAAACTCACATTGAAACTTGATCTCAGTGTGGTGGCATTAGGAAGTGGGCCTTTGGGAAAGCTGCTAAATCATAAATCATGCGGGCTCTATCCTTTTGAGTGAGATTGATGTTTTGTAAAATAGACTCCAAAGAACTGCCCGGCCCTTGGGGACATGTTGATAGTCATATCTGAGAAATGGATCCTCACTAGGTACTAATCTGCTGACACCTTGTCAAACTTTCCAACTTTCGGACTGTAAGAAATGCATCTGCTGCTTACAAATAACCTAACTGAAGGGAAGTAATTCCAACAGCCTCGATTTGGACTAAGGCAGCTTCTAACATTAATTTTAATATTTTTTCTTCAATTTCTTTTCTGAGCTTTACAGTCTCATATTTCATCTTTTCATTTATGTTATTGTCTCACTCTGTTTTTTTTTCCTAGTTCCTGTACTCAGATTTTTTGTTTCAGGAATTTCTTTATAGAGATAATTGCATTAGTAATTTAAAAAAACAAGATTTGCCATGTACTTAGTCACAGTTTTTATTGGCTCCATGGTAACATTTTGTTTTTTGGAGTGTTCTTTGCCTGTTCTTTGCTTTTTTGAAATCTTCTGTGCCATTCTTTTGTGTTATATCTTTATAGACACATAATTATATTTCTAACAAATTATATGCCGGAAATTTGTATGGGGAGAGCAAAGGGTTTCTTTCACATTATGAAGCTTCCTCCTTCTTGCAACTCTTTTGTGTGAATTCTTTCAGCTTTTACTTTTCACAGTGTGCACTGCAGGGCAGCTGCCAGTGCCATCTCGCCTCTGTCCATTATCTTCCTAACTGGATGCTTTTTGTTAGTGCAATTTTTGCCTGTCTGATTTCACATTTATCCTCTTTTCTTACTCCAAGAACCAAATACTTTCTAGAGAAACTACCTTTGCCAACCTTTGAGTTCATTTCAGCTTTGCAAACAAGGATGTGGGTGGATTTTATGCCTCTTGATGTAACACATTCAAAGGAGTAATGTGCCCTGAATTTTTTTCTTTGAGATCTGTATTCATGAGCTTATTCTGTCTGTATTTTCCTGCATACCACTTGACCTTCACTATTTCAGGCAATATCTCATTTTTTTTTTTGTTCTGGGATTTCAAGTCTTTCTTCATATTTTTTGAACACGCATTTTGTAGTGCTATTTCTCTTTTATGTCTTGGCTTTAGGGTGATTTTTGAAACGAGTGGAGAAGCACCAGATTAAATCTGCTGTGTTAAATCTGAAAATCTCTCATTTGGGGTTTTACTTAAGTCTGTCATAGACATAAATCATTTCTCTTTTGCTGACTGCAATTTTAATGTTCTAAGAATTGCTATGTAACACAAATAAACAAGATCTTAGGTTGGCATGGGGACTCGTACATAGTTTTACAAGGCCTAATGCAAAATAAAAACATACTGTTCCATGTGCAAAGGCACCAAAACACTTTTGTTTTCATTTTGTCATGCCTCTTCTCTCAGTGTATTATAGCACTTTGAACTTGTTTTTCAATAGTGACTAGGGCCTGGCAGCTAATGTTGCTCTTAGGATGCTGATTGCAACACCTGTATTTCATTTCAGAGTGACCAAGTTTATATTGTAGCTCCACTTGAATTCCAGCCCCATGCTGCACTCGGAGGGGTCATCTGTGATAAGCTCACGTCAGAGACCCTGACAGAGTTCCTGGCACCTCCTTTCGGTTGGCCCCATCCCAGCTATGGTGGATATTTGGAAAGTGAACTAGTAGAAGGACACTTCCTTTCTACTTTTCTATCTTTAAAGTGAATTTTTAAAACTGATATTTTTTTACAGTACTGTGAGCATGCTCACTTTTCTGGAGTAAGTAACACTTTCCACAGATGTCCCGGGCTCTTTCCTTGATGTGATATACAGAGTGTGTGCATTCAAATCCAACTCTCCTAATAGTAGATTCCTGATCAAAGCAAAAGGCCAAAGGAGCATGGGGCAAGGAAGGGAATGCAATTGAGCTTCCATCCCTAGCACAGCAGCATGAGAATTCAAATAAGCTAGGGTTTCAGGCATGGGAAACCACTGCATCAGCTTAATCCATTTGCAAAGCACAAATTCAAAGATAAAATTAAAGAGTTTCAGAATACTGACTGCAAAGCCTTAAACCCTAAGCATGAAGGCCTTTTTGAGCATGAGCCTTGTGTGACTGTGATGGTTGCATGCTCATGAATTCAGCCCCATGTTGATATGAGTAAATATCAGTATTGACATAGTGTGCGTTTTTTCTGGATCTTATGCACATTAAGTGAAAATAATTAACCACTGATAACACCAAGTTTCCTGCTGCTATGATTATTTACAAAAGGAACTTTTTAGGGGCTATGCTGTGGCACAGTAGCATAAGCCCTCACCTTTGACACCAGCATCCCATGTGGGAACTAGATCATGTCTCAGCTTCTCCACTTCTGATAGAGCTCTCTTTTTATGGCCTGGGGAAGCAGCAAAAGATGGTCTCAAGGGCTTGTCCCTCTGTGCTTACATGGGAGACCAGGAAAAACTCATGGCTCCTGGCTTTGGATCAACCCAACTCTTCCTGTGACACTATGGGGATTGAATCATCAGATGGAAGATCTCTCTCTCTCTCTTTCTTTCTCTCTGTCAATTTCTCTCACTCTGTTTTCTTCTCTCTGTAGTCCTACCTTTCAAATAAAAACAAAGAAATCCCTACAAAAAGGACACTTCCTTTTGGCTCCACTCACCTTCCTCATTCTACAACTGACTTTATAATCCTTGCTCTATTCATAATTCATTCATGTATTCAGCATACTCAAACATTCATATTCAGGAAATTAATAGGCACAGAAATTAATATCTATATCAGCACTCACATAGATGTTAACTTAGAGTGTATTATTGGTCCAAATATAAAATATAAAGCTCTGTTATTTCCAAAGGTGACATGGGATAACATCTTTCTGCCCTATTATTAGCAGAATGGTTGTCATATATGACAACAAGGGCATGTTGCATTATAGAAAAAAAATCAATATACTAAGCTTCATCTTGGGAAAAATATTCTCTCACTCTGTTAATATGTTAAAAACATGGACTACAGACTTGGAGAAAATATTTTCACACCACATATCTGAAAAAGGAGTTGTACCTACTTACAGTATGTATTTAATGATTTTTAAAATATTTATTTATTTATTTAAGAAGCAGAATAACAAACTGTGAAAGACAGAAAAAGAGGTCTTTGACCATTTGTGATCAATATGCATGTAAAATCCAGGACTGGGCCAGGTCAGAGCCAGGAACAAGGGACTCCAGCCTGATTTCCTCTCTGATTGAGAGAGTCCCAAAGTCGTTCATCTGTCAACTCATGCCTCCCAGCTTTAGTAGAGGACTCTGCATTGAAAGGGGTATAACTAAGACAGGAACTGCTAACTGCTTCTCCGATATGAGATAATGACATCTCCAAGTTGACTTAATCCATAGTGCCACAACATTGACCCCCTTATTTGGTTGCTAATCCTTAGCCAAGTTAGTTATTTCTGTACTTCATGGCCACATCTTTATAATGAATGTCCAAACAATACATTTTATAGGCTTATTTGTGAATAAAAAGTGAAAACATTTGTAAATATAATAGAACTTTATAAGTGATAAATGGTGACTTACTTGTATTCTCATGTAATTAGTACTCTACCATCTTGCCAAACCTCACTGCTGGCCAGTGTTCACTCTAATTTTAATACATATTCTTGTAAATATGCATACATTCTTATTTTATTATTATTATCATTTTATGACACAATCCCATAGACCATGGGATTTCTGCCACCAATTTCCCAAGTACCCCCATCCCCCCTGAGTTCCCCTATATTATTACAACAGTATAGTTCTTCATAAACAGTCATAAGTCCATTATTGCAGGCATGGACAATGGCAGAGAGTCCAGCATCACATTGTCAAGACACATCCAACAGTTTCATTGGGAGTCCATCCTTGGTCTGGAAGTGGACATGACAATTGGACATGACAATTTCCATTACACAATGGAATGTCACAAAACAAAATCAACAACAGGAAGAAAAACAGAAGTTTACAATGCCGTGAAGTTAAACAACATGTCACTGGATATGATAGTCTCCATTGCACAGTTACTATATATACCCTTAAATGAAAATCCACAAAAAATAATCAACAGGAAGAAAATAGAAATTTACAATTCCATGAAATTAAATAGTATGCTACCGAATGTCTAATGTGTTGCTGAAGAAATGAAAAAGAAAATCAAGAATCTTCTTGAAGAAAATGTTACTACATGATCTGAGTCATTGAAGAATTTAATGAGAAAAAAATGTTTTGAAGAAATGAAACTAAAAACAAAAACATCGAAATCCATGAGATACACTTTGTGCTAATCTTCGTTGGTGAGATGTATCTCCTGTAGGCAACAGACAGATGAGTTTTGTGGTTTTAATCCAGCCTACTAATCTATGACATTTGATTAATGAATTCTAGCCACTTACATTCAGGAATAATATAAACAGGTGGTAATTTTATCCTGACATTTAGCAATGGGTTGTCCATTAATTTAGTGTTCTCTTCACATTTGCCTTTGTTTTTGGTGGGTTATATTCTTTTTCTCTGTCAAGAGAACATCTTTATCATTTGCAAGGCAAGTTTTGGAAGGGGCATATACTTTTAACTTTTACTTGTTGTGGGAAAATTTTATTTCGCTTTCAAAGACAAAGGAAAGCTTTTCTGGGAATGTTATCATGGGCCAACAGTTTTTTGTTTTTAGAATCCGGAATATGTCACTGCATTCTTTTCTGGACTGGAGAGTTTCCTATGAGAGGTCTTCTGTGAATTTTATTGCATTCCTCTACAGGTCAGTTGATTTTTTTTTTCAAGAGCACATTTAAGGATATTTTCCATATGTTTGATTGAAGGAGAGCTTGAGTATCCTGTTTCATGGTAAAAATCGATTTTGGTCAACCCTGTTGGGAGTTCTGTGCCCCTCCTGTGTTCTGTTTCCCAAATTAGGGATGCTTTTCCTTATTATTTCATTAAATACATTTTTAAACACAGATTTTCTTTATGCAACTTTTTAAACTCCCATAACTCTTATATTTGACTTTGTTAATAGTGTCTCTTAGTTCTTGAATAGTTTTTTTTAGCTTGACCTAGCTCTAGTTCCGGTATTTTGATTGTTTTCCCATTGTGACTAGAAATATCTTACAATTCTGCGATTTTTTATTCTGCCTTGTTCATTCTATTATTGATGTTTTCTACTGAATTTTTAATTTTCTCTATTGCATCCTTCAGTTTCAATAATTCAACTTGATTTTGTTTCAGTGCAGCTATTTCCTGTGTGATATAGTCCTTAACATTCCTTGAATTCTTGAATGTGCTTCTCATTGTTGATAAGAAGCTTTATAATGAGTTTTCTGAGTCCTGTATTCCTCATTTTCTCAGTGTATTGCTCAGTTAACTCTGAGGCTTGCAAAGTGTTTTGCCCCTTTTCAGGGCAGCCTTCACTAATATTCATTTTGCCTTTGTCTCTTCCTTTGCTCTTGATCATTGTATTTCTGGTTAGCAGATTCTTCTCCTTGGGGCAGGTTTCTGAGCTGTAACACCCACAGGTCTACAATTTGATTTTAGTTTTTGTGATTGGTACATGATTCTTTGTTTGCAGTCATTTGTGCCACTCCATCCAGAGTGTTCCACGTCTGGGTTCTTATGTTACACTTCCACCATGGTCCCCATAGCCCCAGCTCCTGGCTCACCCCTCCCCACCTCCTCTGATTCTTTGCTGTGGCTGCACCATTGTCTGTACAAGCTTTCTCCCACTTCCTGTTCGAGCAGTTTCCTGGATTAAGGACACATTAGCTGTCCTACATAGGTATTATGGTGGTGGTGCTTATACTGATATTGCGCGATCCTGTTAGCCATTAGGTCTGAGAGCCATATTTTGACCTGTGCTTTGCCAAAGTCGGTATTATTTCCAATGTAGGACTAGTGTAATACACTGAGCTCAGAGTTAACTCTCAGCTCAGCACATGTGCAGCTCACTGTTGTCCATGCAGTCTCAAAGCCTTTGCCACACCGTGCAAAATGGCACGTGATGTGCCACTAGTGGAGTTCTTGATCTGCTGACTACTAGGTCTGGGCACTACCCACACCTGTTTTCGGTGGTACCTATACGATTCCACATCATTTCAATTCACTTAGCCAGAAATTAGTTTACTCCTAGCTTAGTGCATTCACAATCCTGTCCCATACACAATTTTTTGTCCGATTCAGCACTGGTAGGAGTCAGGGCTGTGAAATCCATCCTGCTCCCACACAGCCTGTTCAGTATCTGCTGCTCTGCCCTTCTCCTGGTCAAATCAAGAAAAATAGCAGGGCATGCAGTTCTTTTTCTGCATTTACCTCCTGAGTTCCTGGTGAACTCCCCTTCACACCTGGTTGCTGGTAGATTTCCAGCCACTGCTTGGAATCTATATCACCACTTGCTGAATACCACTGGGGTATCTGGTCACTGAAATACCACAACTCTGTCTTTGCTGTTTCCTGTGTCTGTCAGGCTCCAGATGTCCCACTGCCATCAGCCTATCCTCTCCTATTTCCTGGAATGTGCCCTTTCTGCTGCTTCAACTTGGCTAATGATTCTTCTTCCATTTAAACATTTCCTTACTCCATTCCACCATCTTGATTCCTTCAGTATACATATATTTTTGAAATATTTATTTATTTTATGTGAAAGGAAGATTTACAGAAAGAAGGAGAATCAGAGAAATATCTTTCATCTGCTGGTTCATTCCCCAGATGTCTGCAACAGCCACAGCCCAGCTGACCTTAGCTAGAAACCAGGAGTCAGGAGCCAGTAGCGAAGAGATATAGCCTCTTCTGCATCTGGGTGTAGAATTCTAAGGTATTGAGCCATCATTCTCTGCTTTTCCACGCCACAAGCAAGGTGCCGGATGGGAAGCAAAGCAGTGAGAATATGAACAAGCACCCATATGGGATGCTGGTTCTTATAGTCAGTCACAGGATTAACCAGTTGAGCC
The DNA here is from genome assembly GCF_017591425.1 of Ochotona curzoniae. Lineage (NCBI taxonomy): Eukaryota > Metazoa > Chordata > Mammalia > Lagomorpha > Ochotonidae > Ochotona > Ochotona curzoniae. The sequence goes on from NW_024467087.1 coordinate 5,958,047, forward strand.
TTTGAGCCAGCCCAGTATGTTTTATTATTGATTAAATCCCCTTCAAACCCCCTCCCCCATTCAAAAAGAAAGTTACCCTTGGCTTTGACCAAGTTAAAAGCACTGTATGCATAAGACCTCTTTGTTTTCACAAAGTCTACTATTGAGAAAGGAGAAAGCAGAATATGACACTTGGGATGTTGTTTCCACTTCTCTAGTGACAAAGATCAGGCTTAATGTGTTGGAGATACTTTATCAAAGATTGTATTCATGTCCATTTCAACAATTATCACATACACAGAAAGTGCCTTCCCTGATTGGGGGATGGATAATGAGAAAGTTTAATTTAATTCTGCTATTAGGCAGTTCTATGAATTTTTGAGGTTGATAGGAGACATACAGTATGAAGAATAAGAAAAAAATTGCAGGGGTAATTCAACTCTACAGATTTATTGAACAACAGCTATACAAACTATCCTATGGAGATTCAGGTGTTAACCCCAATGGAACTCCACAATGAAGGAGTGTGCTACTGTTTTGACTAAGTCATAGAAAGGTTTGAGTTCTGAACCTGCCTTGTGATTTTGTTTCTCCAATGCTTCTTGTTTCATTGTTTCAAAACAAAGTTTCTAAAACAAAACATGTGAGGAAGTAATTCAGATAGTAACATTACTTCTAAGTGCTGTCAACTCATTAACATAGCCCACAAAACATTATGAGAAGGATATATATGGCTAGGAATATCTGAGAGCTGAGTCTCTTGGGTAGTGTGTACAAGTCTATCGCTTACTTTTAGGGCATTTCCCTCACTCATGGTGATTACAGGTCATGGTGAGGGTACAGTTCATTGTATAGTTTTATTTCTGGCAATACAAGCCACAGAAATGTTATTGCAAAGACAATAACCTTTCTCCCGCCTCCAGTTTGTTTACAAAGAACACACAAATCCTGTGGAAAGAATCCTGTGGTATTCAGTTTGCCAAACCAAACAGAATGTCTGGCTCAATTTAATCATCACATTTGCTTCGCTTACAATATGATATGCGTTGCTGAACACAGAAAGAGTGGCTTAAGAAGGACCACCAATGAACAGTTCTGATTATTAAAGCCAACCTGCAGATGGGTAGTGAACTTGCCTCCTTTCTTGACCCATACAGCTCTTTAGATACTACTACTTTTCCCATTTTCCCAGTCTAAGCTGGCAGCCAAATGTGTCATTTCTAAGCAAGCGCTGTAGCAAACCATGCCAAATCCTCACACATTCAATGATGGGCACACAGACAGATCCTCCATTCACTGTACTGGCACACACACACACACAAAGAAATGATATTTAAATCTGTGGTTCTCTACTTTTCATATTTATTAGAATCAAAATGTTGATTAAAGCACAGGTTTCTGTTCCCCAGCCCCATCCAAGGGTTTTCCCGCAATACACCTGGTGCAAGTCTCAGGAATGTGCATTTCTAACGAATCTCCCAGTGATGCTGACACAGCAGATGCAGGGATGAACCCTTAAGAGCCATCAGCAGTGATAATCCTCCTAATCCTCGTATATGCAGCTCACAGCTAGCTCCTGAATACACCCCACCTGAGCGTCATCTTTAGCATCCATAGATTTTTCATTCAATCAAATTGGAGGAATAACAGGTTCAGATTTCTTTAATCTTGGTTTTTCACTGCTTAGAGAGAGTACCATTAAAACTTGGTGACAGAAAAACTGACTAGAGTAAAAACTGATTGCTTATAAAACCAGACATTGTGCAAGTTGAAGGATCCTGAAGATGCAACACAATCTTCGCTTCTAGTACTTAACCTGAACTACCTACCTAATGCAAACTCCACGTTACTTAAGCTTTGCTTTGCTTTGAAGTAGCACTTAATGCCTGACTCCAAGATGTAAATCAGCAGATCAGAATTTCTTTGAATTAGTCAAAAAGCTTCTTCCTAATCAAAACATATGCATAAGCATGCTAAAGATAAAACTAAAATCAAGTATTCTACTTTAAAACTTCTCACAAATCACTGGCAATAACTGACAAAATAGTGTACGTGACACCATAACATTGCAAATAGCTAATTGCTCTTCAAAAGTTAGCATTCTCCAGCATTTTGTAATGATTATGTTTACTTTAAAGCTTGTATTTATCCATTACTTTGTAGGCATATTTATTTGCATAAGTATCAGTGGCAAATTAATAGAGAAGGGAAGTATGTATCACTTACTGAGAAAATTCTATAAACCAAGCACTCTGTGAAAAAAAAATCTGTCAAATTCTATGATTCACTAATTTGTATGATAAAGATTATTGTCACTTTGTAATGTATGTATAAACAGGATATGGTAAGTACTACATAAATAGATCATATGAAAGGAAGTTGCTTGGATGCTGAGTTCCATTGTCTGTCATATATTGTCATCCAACAAGGCACTCAATATTTTGGGTATTTCAACAGGGAGACTGATTTGGTTAATTTTCGAAAGTGTTGCATGTTATTATTTTTTTTTTTTAGAGTTCAGATGATTATAAACTTTAGGGGTTATTAATAGGACTTTCAATTAGAAAATCATATACCCCGGAGTTTCCTAAGCTTAATGTTTAATGGGATCCTTTATTCTAAAGAAACCAATGAAAGAGATGTTGTTTTGTATTACATAACCTATCTAAACATAAAACAAATGTTTATTTGAAACATCAGTTTCCAAACATGTGGGTTGTAAGATAATAAAGCTACCTTATTATGTACTATCTTTCTCTTCGATTCTAAGTCTGTGATTCTGGATAATTGCCAACATTATTCAGATGATGGAATTAGTGTAAAAAAATGGAGCACATGTCTTCCCTACTTTTTTCTTTTTTATTATTTTTCAGATTTATTTTTTTTTTATTTGAAAGAGTTACAGAGAGTGACAGAGAGGAGAACCAGATAAAGACCTTCTATCTTCTTATTCAATCCTCAAAAGATTGCAACAGCCAAGGCTGAACTTGTACAAAGCTGGGATCTTGGAACTTCTTCTGGATTTCCCATGTGGGGTACACAGGCTGGAGGCCTTGGACCACCCTCTGCTGCTTATCCAGGCCATGAGAAGAGAGCTGGATAGGAAGTGGAGCAGCTGGAGGATTAACTGATTCCCATATGGGATGCCAGCACTGCAGTCAGAGAATTAGCTTGCTAAACCCCTGAGCCACTCCTGCCTCCACTCTTTCCTATATCATCCTTTCTTATGTCCAAAGCGGTAAGGTAGTTATATCTTTCCCCTGCAACTGGTCCATGTTGGTTATCTTTTTTTCTATTTTGTACATAAAATTGTTGGATTTCAATTTGAGCCTAGTTCATGCACTTAGATTTCCATTCTTGATGTTTGGATAAACACAGGACTCACAGTATAGTGGTAAATGTCTTTCCTTTTCTATGGAATCTAGAAAATGTGTTTCACTGCCTGAAAGGCAGGTGGTTGTAGAATACGGCAGAAATCTGACAGTCATGGTATCTTCATCTGATAGTGTCAAAACCCACACAATTTTCTACAGCTTCATATAACATTTTAACCCTTGTCGGTGGCTAGTAAAATGTCCTTCAAAATATCATATCTGTGATTTGTAATGCATATTAAAATGAAAACACTAGGTTCCTTTCTTTTCTTTCTTTCTTTCTTCCTTTCTTCCTTTCTTTCGTTCTTTCTTAGACAGAAGAGACAAAGATCTTCCATCCAGGAGCTAGGAGGTGCAAGATCCCACGATTTTGGGGCCTTGAGCCATCCTCTCTTGCATTTTCAGGCCACAGGAGGAAACTGCATGGGAAGTGGAACAGCTGGGACACCAGAGCCCGTCTGAGATCCTGGCAGGTGCAAGGTGAGCACTTTAGCCACTAGGCCACCACCCTGAGCCCAACATTCAGATTCTTAACTTGATATGCTTTCTTTCCCTTTATTCTCTCTCTCTCTTTCACCCCCTCCATTTAAACACATATCCACATGCACACTAAATACAAATAAATTCCTAAAAAGTCATTAAAAGCTTGTATCATCTTTCAATTCCATTCATCTATGAGCTTTTTGTAGTCCCTTTTATGATTGGAGGCATAGTATGAAGTACTGTAAGGGAATAAATCTTTGATTCTACAGAGTTTAAAGCCCAAAAAGTAAAGTAACTGTGAGGGCATGCCAGAGTTTTCATGGAATAATGGAATAAAACATGTTTATTTTAATGCAAACTTTTTGAAGTTCATTCATAGCTATTATCATTATATGCATTTCTGATGAAATTTTTGAAGGTGTTTTATATGAACAGATTTCAAAAATTGCATGCACCAACATAAATTTATTTCAAATTCCATTTTACATGAGCTTCCTGGAATATTCTCACACATGCAATAGTAGAGGGAACAAACCTTTGGATAAAAATGCTGAGTCTGTCATTGCTCCACTGAATTATGTTGCACACATTACTTGACCTTTCGGAGCCTCCCTCTCTTCTAAGGTAAAGCTAGCATTTTGGTACTTAACAAGGAAGTTGTGAGGATTCGATGAAGCAATTTTGTATGTACTTTTCAGATGGAAGTATGCATACTCTAAGAACATCAAAGAAAATGTCAAAGGCTAAAAAGTCCAAATAAAATGCCCATGAGGACAGTGAAGTTCGGTGGATAAATCCATCCAGTAACAAAGATTTAAACGTTACAAAGAAAAAAAACATTGCAAGAATATTTCAGGTGAAATATGAAGCTTCAAACATGTTCTGTTCTTCTCATGGATTAATTCAGGCGATTAACCTCCGGCACCCTTAGACAGCCGTGCTTTAACTCTTCTCTACTGTACACACTTGAGAAGAAACAAATCTGCAGATGCAATGTGATTTCTGAAGGTTTTCCTTACTTGCTGAGGATTTCACAATATTATCTTTATTCATGTTCAAAAATGAGGGCTGTAACAGCAAAAGAAGACTCAAATGACAGGGAAGGGAAGCCATGTGACTATAGCCTGACAGTGACAGGATTTGTAGGCAATTACACTTGAGACACTGTCAGTAGGCAGGAGTATTCTGGTCATATATTTACAGCCATGATTCTCAAACTTGACTGTGCATCAGAATCACCTGGAAGCTTGGTTAAACAGAGTGCTGGGCCACACTGCCAGAATTTCTGATTTACTAGGTCTGAGGTAGTACAGGATTTGCAATTGTAAGTTATCTAGATGATGTCAAGTGTGTTGGTCCAAAACAATCAGTTTTTTTTTTAACAAAGTTTCATAACTAAAGCAAGTTTTACAAATATTGAAGTTTGAGTCCCACCTTCACATCTAGGTGATTAAATTATAGTTATTAAAAATAATTCGTGATGTTTGTACTGTGTAGGTGAAATCAGAGACCAAGCATTTCAGTTTGCTTGGGACTGTGCAGATATCTGGGAAATGAAATTTGAATGCTAAAACTGGGACAATCCTAATCAAAATAATGCATTGGGTCAGACTAGCTGAAGACTCGGCCTGAAAGATGAGTCATTTGCTTTCTCTATCTTGAGAAGTTACAATGAAGTTACAATAAAGATTTCATTTGACATCATCTTAGCACTGTCTACACCAAGGCATGGGCACTCAAGAACTGGTTGATTCAGTCTAATCAACCTTACAGAAGAGATTTTTTTTTTCTCAGTGAGAGATTGGGTTTTAAAGTTAATAGTATGAGGAATCCAAAGGACACAGAAAAAATGCAACTTTACACAAAGCATTCCCTACATGAAGTGGGGAATTAATAATTCATGACCCCTTCTGGGAATACATGAAACAATTTGTTATACACAATCTAGTATAGTGTCTGAAATGGATTAAAATCTCAGGAAATCTTACATCCTGTCTAAGGGTGTATGTGTGTTTATATATTTATTGAAGATGATGACATGAACACGCAGAGTTATTTGATATTGTATCTGCAGTGGGCAACAGTATTCTAGGATGAAGGAGGAGTATGAGCAATGGTCAATAACCCTGAAACAGCAGGATGAAATGAAATAAGCAGAGTAGAGTGATGTCATGGGCATATGAATTACAGTAATATGTAGCTTGCATGACACCTTATAGAAAGGTGTTAATCAGTTAGGAATTATTAACTTATGATTCTGAAAATTACAATTGAAACTATAAGAATTACATTGGTCATGTTGGTACAACTTTTACATGATTATTAAAAGAGTACTTAGAATTAATGAAGGCTACTATGAGGCTGTACAACATATAGCAACCTGCCAAAAGAAAAAAGTACATTTTAAAAAATAACTGTAGCATTTCTTATCTAATGATATGAAAAGTATAAATTTTACACTTTAACTTCCCTCACTTTTACTCATAGTTTTCCTTTGCTTTTAACAGTGGCGGGGAATTTAACATGAAAATAAAGAATGTTTCTAAGGAATTATTGAGATTGTGAAGTGTATCTATTAATTGTGATTATTAAGATTGTTGAGACTAGCCATGCAAGAATCTCATGTAGGCACCTGTTTCTATCCTGGCTTCTCCACTTCGGATTCAGACCTTTCATATGGGCTGGGACATGTAGCAGAAGATAGCTCAAGTACTTGGTCTCCCGCTACCGATGATGGCGAGCCAGATGAAACTCCCAAGTCCTGGGTTTGGCCAGGACCAGCACTGGGTGCAGTGGCCATTAGAATAGGGAACCATGGGATGCGAGATCTCTTTTCTCTTTCTCTCATTTGCTCTCTTTCTCTTCTCACTCTCACCACCATAACTGGAACTTTTGAAATAATTAGTAAATTTTAAGAAAAGAAAGATTGTTGAGTGTTGCTAGGCATTACACATAAATAAGCAGATCAACTATATGGCCATCATTATTGTAATAATCACAAAGTGCCTTGAATATAGTACAGTCTTGTAGCTGGGTGTTAGTGAACTTCCCGTTTCCCAAAATATCTGACATTACTTAGAAATTTTTTGGGCATTTTCATCTGAAAATAGAAAAAAATTATGTAGAAGAAAATACAATAGACACAATTAATGTGATGAATGCAGACACACCTGTGGGGCATGCGAGCTAAAAGGTCACGCGCAGAGATTAAATCATTTGGTGTGTTCTCTGTCTTAATGTGTGAAAGGAGAGATCAAAAATAACTTAAAAATAGACATACATAGAAAGGGTGCAAACAGAAAGAAATGCGGTCAAGATAATTTGGATTCAGGTCAAGAAAAAAAAACAAGAAAATTGAACAGTGGGAATCTATATTTAAACAATTGTTAGGAAAGGTGAATGGTGCCTTTGGAGACAGTAGCCCTTACAAATCACTCAAATTTCTAATTAACTGCGAGAAAAAATCAAGCAAACAAAACCATACTATGTTAAAATGTTTCATGGGCAAGCAAAATAATATTTATTTTTTTAATGTTGAAATCTGTGATGATAATATAGGTTCTAATTATTAGGATGGAAAATATAATTAGACCTTAAATATTATGAAAAACATAGAAACATCTTTATCTCTGGTGTTTTCAGTAGATCCTCAGGAATGTGGAAACTTCTCTTCTGCCCCAGTCTATTTTGATATTTATGACATCCTTTGTGGGCCATTCAAAATTATAGACCTAAAGATTAGCCTGCAATGCATTTATTGAATTTCAAGTTCCACCTGCAGCTGACTTGGAAAAACCAGGTTTGCCAATAGGCCAGATATTTCCAAACGCTACAAGTAGATAATAAAAGCATAAGAAATACAAAGTTAGGGTGAAACAATGTTCCTGAAGATTAAAATTCTAGGGAACTCTACTACCTGATTTATTCATTCTTTAACTTGGGGAATGCCTGTCTCTGCTAAATCCCTCATTGTGTAATTGGTACAATTGTTCTCACTGAACCTTGAAGTTATCGACAGCCTTCAAGAAATAAAGCAAGATATCTTCCCATGAAAGAAGTGTGGCTAACTTAATGTGATAACCAGGTATAAAATATTTTACTTAACTAGGATACAAAGAAATTTTGCACTCTGTGACTCTGTTAAGATTGCTATGTAAATGTAGCAATGAACTAAGTTAGCTACAAAAAGCAACGCAAAATTATTCTGTCATAGTTTTTGAGGTTTGAAATCCTACATCAAGGTGTTGATCCAACCATGGTACCTCCAACACCTGTAAGGTTGGTTTCTCTTTTTTCTCCAAATTTTGAAGCCCCACCTACTCAGTGGCTTTTGGAAAACATGTCTTCAATCTCTACCTTTCTTATTTTATGACATTTCCCTGTGAGTCTCGTGGTTGGAATATGTCTCTTCTAAAAATATCAATTCTATTGGATTTTGTGACCTGGCTGCTACAGTTTCCAACCAGTTTCCTGCTTGTGGCCTGGGAAAGCAGTAAAGGACAGCCTAAAGCCTCGAGATCCTGAACTTTAGTGCAGTGGAAGAAGCTTTTGCTACCTGGGCTTCCAATTGGCTTAGCTCTGAACTTTGTGGTCACTTGGGGAGTGAAACAGCAGATGGAAAATATTTTTCTCACTTTCTCCTCTTATTTATATGTCTGCCTTTCCAATAAAGTAAATAAATCAATCGTTGGGGAAAAAAGTCAGTACAATGTTGAATAAAACATTTTTATATGAAATGTCCCTATGCAAGAAATAATATTCAAAGATGATTATCATTAATGAATGTTATTATAAAGTAAATTGTAAAGCATGTTATTGCAAAAATGAAAGCAAAAAAGGGACAGGCGAAAGGAGAAAGGAAAGTATGATTGTCTGCTTGGAACTGCATCATGAAATGCATAAAGTTTGTTCTCTTTATGTTAATAAAAATGAAAAATGTTAAAAAGAACCCAAATTACTAACGTCTAATGATATTATAAATACTGAGTTAGTTTCATTCAATCCTAGAAACTATTCTTTCATGGCTAAAGTGATTATTTTTGTTCATCAAACTGATTTACAAATAATTTTAGACATTTAAAAATATGGGCTACATTTAAGTAAACTCTAAAGTATTTGCTCTTTATTTTTGATTCATCCTTTAGTGGTCTCCTTATCTTAAGAGAACATTCAAACAATGTCTTATTTTTTGTGGATATCTCAGTAGTGAAAATGTGCATTAGTTAATCAGAATGCACTAAATTAAAGCTGTCAGAAGTTCTTTTCTTAACTCTTTTTAAAAAGATTATTTTTGTATGAAAGGCAACATTTACAGTGGGAGGAGAGATGGAGAGGTCTCCCATCTGCCGATTCATTCCACAAAAGGCCATATGGCAGGAACCAAGCTTATGTAGAGCCAAGAGCCAGGAGCATATTCTGGGTCTGAGGATATAGGGGCCCAGTGACTTGAATAATCCGAAGGTGCTTTCCCAGGCCACAACCAGAGCGCTGCATCACACATGCAGTCAGGACATGAACCTGTGCCCATATAGAATGCTGGTGTTGCAGGTAGAGGATTATTCTGTTAGACCACTGTAGCAGCTCCAAGCTGAATATTTTAATTTATATTAAAGAAACATAATTCATGTTTTTCTTATGTTTTATCAGCACAATAGTACTTCCCATTCTATTTTCTCTACCTCCCTCAATCCCATCTTCCATCTTAATGTCTTTTAATTTTCACAGTATCATATAATTTAATTCATAACCCAGAGCCAAATCCTTCATCAAATAATCAAACAAGTAGCAAGTAGAGAAGAGTATGGACAGGGCTATAAACAATAACAAAAATCTCAAAACGTCAATTTTGCCAGGGTGTGTGTGTGTGTGTGTGTGTGTGTGTGTGTGTGTGTGTGTGTTTGTACTGTGTATATTAGTTACCACAAATCAGGAAAAACTAATGGTATCTGTCTTTAGACAAAAGAGGCTTGAGTGATTGTCTCTCCGAGAAGCCTGACATGTGTATGGAAGTTTAGACTAAGACTGTGTTCAGATGCATAGATGTTTCATTTTAGGTGTTGAATTGTGAGTGACCCTAGTTAGCAGGTTTTCAGAAAAAAAAAAAAAAAAGATACGCTTGAAGTGGCTCACAGCAGCTCACAGGAGCTGGTCGTAAACATGTCCTGTCAACTCTGTGTTTAGTGATACTGCACTGGTAGCTGAAACTCGGACAACTGCCCATGGTGGAAAGTAGTAAATGCTCCATAGCAGCCTCCATCTGCCCTCCTTACTTCTAATGCTTATTGTAGAATATTTGTCAGTATGGGATTGGTCCTATCTATCTTTATAATTTTTCCCACCTATATGGACCTATAGAGCCCATGATACAGAAAAATACTTCAAATTGCAGGACTGCATAAATAGACTATTTTAGGCCATTCAGATGTTTATAAGAGAAGACCATATGGATTATAAAAAGCAGAATTTATTTTTCAGAATTCCAGAGGGTAGAAATTGAAGATCAACACATCCACAGGTCTAGTGTCAGTATGGATTCTCTTATTCGTCTGCAGACACTTCTTTTCTAAACATCTAAGTTTGAAATCATATTGGCTTTGTTTAGATTTATTTTACCGTTATTTTGGTGATTACTCATATGCACTTGAAAAATAACTGCATTCTGCGGTTGATGGGAAATAGTGTTTTGTAAGAATTAGCTTAGCTGAGTTAGTTGATAGTGTCATACAATCGCAGTATATTTTCCAGCTTTGTTAACCGATTTATCCATTGAATAAAGTTGTTTTTCTTGTCATCAACTACAATCATACATTATAACCAAATGACAACAATGAAATAAAAATAAAAGCAGTGGTTTAAGATATATACTAGTTCATTTTAATGGCACGAACTAATGGTAACTGCAACCAGTCCTGCCAGCAATAGTTCACCAATCAGATCTAGGATTCTTAAAAAAGGCTAAGAATGTACATGAGGCTTAAAAATCAAGGATTCAGATTTGGTGCGATATGTATACATGCTTTTGTTTCCTATTTTTTAGGAGAAAAGCAGACTTTTACCAAATTCAAAACAAATAAGAAGTTTCAGACAAGTTTGACATGTGCTCTCCAGTGTTCTAAAGGCTACAAAAGGTTGTCAAATGGTTCACATCTGAAGTTGGAAGTAACAGGAATTTTAAAATGAGAAACTATGATTTACATTTATGTTTCAGTAAAATACAAAGTTGAAGTGGACATTTGGAGTAACAATGAACACAGCATGGTAGTGTCTGCGTCCCAGAGCAAAGTGGGTTTTAGTCCCAGCTTGTTCCTAAGCCACACCTTGGGAGGCAGATATGATAATTCAAGGCTCTAGAACTTGACCCACGTGGGAGACACAAATTGGGTCCATACTTCCTGATCTTAACACGGCCTAGCCCTGGTAGTTGAATGCATTTAGGGAGAAAATAATTGGATGGGAGAACTCCCTTTGTTTCTCTCCCTCTTCTGTCCCTTTCAAGTAAATATAATAAACAAAGAAAAATCTAAAATAAAGCAAGAAAGAAGAAAGGAGGGAAGGAAGGAAAGAAGGAAGGAAGGAAGGAAGGAAGGAAGGAAGGAAGGAAGGAAGAGAAAGAAAGAAAGAAAGAAAGAAAGAAAGAAAGAAAGAAAGAAAGAAAGAAAGAAAGAAAGACTATAGTTTTGTATAGTATATGACCTACACTTCTAGAGTTTATTGGTGAAAATACTGAATTTTGTTTTTTGTGTCAGAAATAGATGTCCTGTGTCCTGGGTATGCATGGGAAGTTTGGTGATCTCAGAAGAGTGGACCATAAGACCAAAAGAAAAATGTGGTCCACAGCCTTTTCAAATTAAAATGTATAAAATGTATAAAATTGAACTTGTATTAGCACACACAAACCCTCTCCAACTCCACATCTTGTTGTATTGTTTATGTCTAGCTAATAATAGTCATTCTTCAGTCCTTCTTTGCTTACATTTGTGTCATGTATCCAAGTCAGAAATCTGAAGTTTAATTGGGGAGTTGTACTTAGTACGGTACTTTGTAGGGTACAGACAGACAAAAATTTGATTTCTTCTAGTCATTTTCTCTTTCAAACTCATTCTTGTAGTTTAACACTTACTGGTATAACAGTAGCAAATGTTAATTGATTTTTCAGTCATTTTCAAAACACTAATGAGGATGGGCTTCTTTTTGTTTTGCTGTTTCTTTTCCTACAGTTGGCAAAAATCATTATCACATAGTTTGTAGTGAAGAGATAGTGAATGAATGAATGCTATTATGCTGCAAGCCTTGCATTATGATGGCTGGATCATAGTGGGGGGAGTATGAAAGAAAGAAAATAAGATAGTTATACCAGCTTGGCATAATTGTACAGCAGTCACCAGATTCTCAGTTTCATTTTGTGTGAATTCATTTATCTGTAAGAAATTGAAGTCTGAACATATAAAATGGAAAATTCCACAAAGCATGCATTTGAAATTATAAGATATTCTGAGGATATCACTAATCATTTTTATCAGAGCAGTTTAGTGTTGTTATGGACAAAGCCCAAAGCTCATTCAGATGCTTAAACCTCATGCTTTAATGTCCTGGTTGATGGAATCAGAGTGGAAATTTGATATAATTGTGGATGTGGGGCCAATGGAAGGTCTTCGGGTCATTGAAAGTGTACCTTCAGAGTGCGGCTGTGACTGATTTATCTGAGTTCAAGCTCAGATGTGAGTTTCTCCTTCATGCTACCACACCAGCCTCCAACAGACACTAGACTGGGATTTCCCGGTCCTGCAATCACTGTAAGCTGAGATAAACCTTTTCTTTCCCAAAGGTGAAGAAATAAATGTAGACTAATACAAGGGTCGCAATAACCTGGATGATGTCATATGACATTTACACTAGGTGGTACTCAATTTGGGGAAGTATATGGGCAATTTTAAAGGGGAAAAAACTTGTGACAAATGACTGCATCACACTTCTTAAAATAAGTCACTAGATATGCGCAAAAATTATTTCTCAAAAATAAAAAATAGACAACATTTAATTAGATTCATGTGAGATTGTTGTCTAAACAACATAGTAATTTAGCTTAGGGCTGGCAATGGTTTTTTAGAATGACTTAACAAACTTTCTGGGCTTGGGAAAGACTAAATTCTTTTACCACTTTTAACCTTCAGTGCTTCTTTTTACACAGTACACTATGCCATCATGTGCCCTTCAGAGTCTGTACTCATTAATTGTATCATAAAGTTGTCCCTCTCATTTGTATTAGACGATAAAGTAGATACTAATCGGCACCAATCTGATTAAAAACAAACATAAGCCTAGCGTTGAACTTCTTTAAAGCACAACAAAAACATAGATACTAAAATTTCACGGTATACCATTACAATGTTTGTAATATCAAGGTAGTCTGAAATGACCTAGAACAGGCTGGTATTATTCATGAAGGTTCTATAAAACAACATGGTATACACAGACACAAACATGCCCTTATTGACCGCAACCCTGGGAATATATTCCTAAATCCGAGTTTGAGAATCCAGACATGACACAACCATGCATCAGAAATTCTGATGAAAGCAAAATTTCAGATTATACTTATTTTAATGCCAAATATTGACATCCAAGCATTTTTTGAAGTTAAATATTTCCGTGAATTGTTTAAGACACATTGTAGTCGTATGCATCTTGAAGATACATTATCGTTCTAAGCTATACTGTGTGATAAATATAGATGCCACTTTATTCTTTGTATCCTGATCATACTTATTTCCACAGTTTTTAAAGTGGAAAGATGCTTAAATTTTACTCTTAACACATGAATAAATAGCTGTTACATTTTTTATTTTCTTAGGTGATGCATAAGAATTAGATCAAACACACTTGAGGTGAACCAGTCAATATTATCAAACCTCTTCTAATCATTTTGGCCTTGAATCAGTATATTAAGTCTCATCCAGTGACAAAAAAAGGAGCATGAATTGGCAGAGTTAGATTGCAGCAACTATTCATGAAGCCCAGTTCTACGACTGTGCTTTTCTCGACAGGCACGGTGACTCAGATAGCCTCCTGAAGTGAAAAGTCACAAATGTTTGCTGACACTTCTGCTACAGTAGCCTTCCAGCAGGACTTGAATTCTACTGCCCTATCAACAACCTGAAAACTAGTCATCCACTGGGTAAGCTTTTCCCAGCTGGAAACAGCATTTGTGATTATTCCACTGCAACCTGGTAACACATTCACAGATTTCTAGGAATTTGCAGGCTAATTAAAACTTAGTCAGAGGTGGAATTTGAAGAAACAAATCACTATATGATAACACATCCCAGCCAAGTCTCCCTGAAGCTGGCTAATGATGTTGATTTATCACTGTAAAAATTAGCAGCCTTATGTGCCTTCAATACAGCAGTGGATTCTAGAGAATCAGATTTCTTTGACACAGTTCACTGTTTCATTCATATTTTCTGCAATCCGTTTTCCCTCCTTTTTATGTCTTGCCTTTCACACACAAAGAACTTCAAAATGTTTGTAGGAAGTGGAATGGAAAGAAGTTTATATTTGTGCAAAGGGTTTGAAAACCACACACAGCTGCCATGTTGGAGGGCAGAATCCAGGCAAGTATGCTCAGAGGTGTAGCTGAATCTCTCAGCCACGTGCTGTGGCTGGGAAAACCATGCAGGGCCAAGCTTCCTACTGGGGATCCTAGCTCCCAGTCCACCACTGCCAAGCAGTGGTCGAATCCTGGGCTTGCGGACTGCCAAAACAGCAATGGAGCCAGGCTTCTCCCGCTGGCTGCTGGTTAGTGAGCTCTGAGGTCTTAGGGGTGTGGAATTACTACCTAGGGACATTCATGGATAAGGCCACAGTACATGTAGGTGAGGAATGAATCCTAAGGGACATTCAATGACAGGGCCACTGTACTTGCAGGTAAGCGAGGAGACTGAGACCTGGTGGTTTGGAGGGGAGAGACCTGAAGATCTGTATATGGGTCAGATTCATGCACCTGCCCACATGGGAGTTCTGCGTTGGGTTTACTGGCATGGAACATTGTTGACCACCTCAAGCCAGTCCACGCAAAAGCTGGAGCTGACAGCCTATCTATCAGGACTAGATCCTAGTACCTGACTGAATGTCACAATAGGGGACAGGTCATAGTAGGCAGGGCCATGACACTAACCAGCACACAAGAGAACCAGGTCAGGGGGTAGATTTTGTGGGGGATATGTGGGCCAAATACTGTGGAAATGCCAAGTCCTGTTGGTTAGCTCAAGAGCTGGGGTAGTGATGAGCTGAGCTAGGTGTGACCATGGAACCTGCCAACATTCACGGGTACCAGGACTGAGAATAGTCTGAGCAGGTCAAGGCTTCAGTACTCACATGTGTATCCTAAAATAGGGTTTTGGGCAGGCTGGGCTTCAATATTCACCAGCTCATACTAGGCCAGGATGCAGGAGTAGGAGATGCTGGGCACCCGCTGGCATGCATGAGATCTTGGGAAACTCCCCTAGTGGTGACCTCCTACTGGTGAGCCTGTGGTCCAGGCATGGGAGTCAGGAAGGCTGGGCAAGGTATCTGCAACTGTTGGCTAACATGTGGGTTGGTTTTGCAAGGGGGTGGACCAGGCAGAGCCACGTAAACATTAGCTCACTAACAAGTGCAGAAACCACGGAAAGAATTGCAGGTTTTGTGGTCTTACTGTGAAATCAGTGTGTCAAAGCTCTTTTGTGGTTTAAATGGATCAGTGGAGAGCATATCCAGCTGCACATGGAGGGTATTTGAGTGCATTGGAGTCTGCAGAGGACACCTGGTAACACAACAGAGGACAGAGGACAGAACAAATAGGTCAACTACCCCAGCCAAATGTTGGCAGTGAATATATGGGCAGAGACTCTAGAGTAGACTATGTAAACCAGTGGATTCTGAAGCAATTTGGCTGTGCTTGGAGTTGCGAGATCAGCAGTACTTCAGAACTGTGGAACTGTTGAAACCTCTTCAGCAGGACCCTCAGAGAATGCCCCACATTGGGGACCCTGGGGTGGTATCTGGTGGCTGTCCTCCAGCCCAGGGTGCAAAGGCGTTTGGGAGGTTGGGTGCAGTTTCTCCGCTTGTCTCTCCCCTTTCCCCAAATACAGGAAGGAAAAAAAGTGAATGTGGAAATGATGATCTCACCCACCTTCCTGTAGTTCTTGAGCCTAATCATCCTAATCAAATATGTAAAAATCAAAAATAAAATAATTAATAATTAAAAAATATGCACATAGGTGTCTTTAAAACTCTCATGATGGCCCAGTGGCTAAATCCTCACATTGCAAGGGCAAGCATCCTATATGGGCACCAGTTCCAGTCCTGGCTGCTCTGCTCCCCATACAGCTCCATGCTTGTGACCTGGGAAAGCAAAAGAGGATGGCTTAAAGCCTAGGGGCCCTACACCCATGTGGGAGACCTGGAAGAAGCTCCTGCCTACTGGCTTCGGAATGGCTTGGATTCAGCTATTGTGGCCACTTGAGAAATGGATCAGTGGATAGAGGATCTTTCTGTATCTCCTTTTCACTGTAAATCTGCCTTCACAATAAAAATAAATCTTAAAATTAAAAAATACACTCATGAAAAATGCAGATTATGAAAAAATAATGCATGGCTTTCAAAAATTTTTCACAAAAATAAATGTAATCTTTGAATTGAATTTTCCACAATGATTTTGAGGTGCTCTCATATGTCCAACTCAAATAGCCTCTTCCAATTCAAACCTCTTGCTGCCTTCTTCAATGATGACTCACTTTTTTCCCAGGAAGATTCTTAGATTGCCATTTGCATGCCCAAACTGTCCTTCGATGTTCTGGTGTTACAGGTGCTTCCTGAGTGATAATCTCTGGCCATAACCTAATATAATATTTGGAATGGACTGAAAGTTTGAGGTGGCAACCTCTACTACATATGGTTTTTATCAGTATTAAATGGATCATAGTACAAACTAGCTAGCTTACAACGTGCTTCTTATTAGGTGTTTAATCAAAGCTATTTAGAACCTTTGTCATTATTTTCTTATTGTATATATCAAACTTTTAATACTGGGTTGCTAAGTTGATTTTACCTACTATGCTTTGGATTAATAATCTTTAACTAACTAAGCATGTACTTGGGCACAAGAACTGAGTTATTTGGCATCATCAGTACTCAGTATTGAATCAAGGACATAAGTGAACATTATGCATGCTTTTATAAAAAGTGATTTCAGGGGGCCCGGCGCGGTGGCGCAAGTGGTTGAGTCCTCGCCTTGCACGCCCGGGATCCCATATGGGCGCCGGTTCTAATCCCGGCAGCCCCGCTTCCCTTCCAGCTCCCTGCCTGTGGCCCGGGAAGGCAGTCAAGGACGGCCCAAAGCTTTGGGACCCTGCACCCGCATGGGAGACCCGGAAGAGGCTCCTGGCTTTGGATTGGCATAGTATCGACCCGTTGTGGCTCACTTGGGGAGTGAATCATCGGACGGAAGATCTTCCTCTCTGTATCTCCTCTCTGTATATCCGCCTTTCCAATAAAAAAATAATAAAAATAAATCTTTAAAAAAAAAAGTGATTTCAGAAAGTATTTCAGCAACCAGTGTTCATTTTTGTGTTGGATAGACTATCACTCAGTACCTGTTTCTTAAGTCGTGTCACAGTTATTGAATCTGTTTATTAGTTAATTAATTTAACAGAATACTGTCATAATGGCAGATGTCCCTATCTTCAGTCTCCAGATGTACTGAGTATATCTTAACTATAAGATTCATGTTATTATTATAGAGTAATATCATTATGATTAAGATAAAGCAATGTTAACTCAGTGGTAGATTGGTCAACATCAATGTAACTGTCAAAATGGCACTAGTCTAATTTGATGAGTATTGAACTGATTCAGCCTGATTGAATAGCCAGGAGAACCTTTCACTCAGGCTTGCATTTGCCCTTCAGATTTCAAAGACAGCTGGTAAACCCTCCAGCTGAGGCTATGATTCTCTCAGACTGAAACAATGACTCATACACTTGAGACTGAATACATTTTTTTTTTATTTCTGCATATGGGAGTGGTCTAAATTCCTTTCACTACAAATGATCATTATTACTTATTCACACCCCGATTTGGGATTTGTGTTGTTCCGTTTCTCTTATATAAAGAGGAGTGATCACTGCTGGGCTTGTTTAAAAATCAACAAACATGTTGTTAGGTATGTACATATCTCTACAATTTGGTTCTTCAGTTTTCTGTACACCAGAAGTCACACTCATAATGTACCTTCTTCAGACATGTAGGTATATCCATGATAGATGCATCAGATTCATTCCAGAGTTTTTCCTGCACACACTTGTCATCTTCTTCCTTTCAGTCACCTTTGCTTCAGGGTTGGAACTCAAGCCCTAACAGAGCATTTAGTATCCAACAACCCTAAGCACTTTCTCACCTTATGATTTTGTTCAAATTCTTCTTTCTGTATGCAAGGGTATACACTTGGCTTTGGTTTCTGTCTACTGGACTCTCTTTCCTCAGGTTCAGATTCACTACTGTTGTTTCTCTAGGCAAAATCAGTCATATTCTTTCCCTTAGCTACTAGTATACAGTTCTTACATCTAGATTTAAAACTTATTTCACTATGTCTCGTGTAATACAAAACATTTACCAACATGTCTTCTACCAGAATTCAAGACTTTAAAGTACAAGGAAAGTCTTTGAATTTTGATGACATAAAAATAATAACTAATACATTGAATGAACATAATGCAAGACTGTTGTTTAATCAGATAGCATAGTAAATTTTAAACTCTATTTGAAAACATAAATGGTTCTTTTTTGCATGCACTAATACCAAAATGTCTTTGTCTTGCTTGAGAATGCAGTTTTGTGGCAAGATCATTTTTTTCAATATAAAGACTCTTTCTTTCATTAAATTCAGAGCACTTGAAAGCCTGCATAAGATTTTGTGTATTTTCTAAACTAATAATATCCCGACAGTCCATGGCGCTGCTGTAGCTGTAACTCCTTTAGACTGATGAACTGTGAATGATTTAGTTAAGCTACTACTGTGCTGGAAAATAACAAATTTCAAACCCATTACTAAGCAGCATGCACTGATTTCACAGTTTAAAAGATTGAAATAGAGGAAAATGGAGCAAGAGAACTATATTGGAGTGAACGAAATTGCAGTAGCTAAGGCATCTAACTGTATGACTCAGAGATATACTATATTTAACAGCATGTACTTGAAGTGACAGAAATATATATGTATTTTAAACTGGTACCGTGTGTTTTAACCTCAGGTGGGGATTTGTATTAGCTCTTATAAACTAAAAATACCAACAATAAGAAGGAATGCATAAAATATTGGAGGTTCCTCCTTATATATGCATGCTGTTATTGATAGATTGTATCAAAATTTGTACGTTTTACTTCTACTTTAACATGCAGCCAAGATTTCTGCTTTTCATAGGGAAACATGGTTGTTAACAATATTTAAAGAAACTTGACTCACATTTTTACAGAAAAGATCAGAATGTTTAAATCATCTGAATATATTAACTTAGTTGTGTATTTTTGCTATTTTAACAACACCTAACAATTTTGTAGCCTACAAATTGCCAAATCTCTATTACATTTACCATCACACTTCTCCCTATAAGAACGTAGTTTTTATCACTATTTTCCAATGAAGTCATTGAAACTCTAAGAACTAAAAATGATGATTCTGTGATGTGAACCAGAATTGGAAGTGATGCATTAAATCTTGTAGTGCTATATTATACATACTATACTGTTCAATCTGTTTCATGCTCTGTGTTAAGCACTAGGGACAATAAAAAAAAGTTGAGAATAAATGACGCTTTCCTTACATCTGGTTCACTTGATAAGAAATATATATATACATATATATATTCAGATGATTAGCTTTTGTGAATGTGCACATTAGTGACTGTGAGTAGAGAATGGAATGAATTGATAGTGGTATGAAAAACATCACCCAGGAAATCATAATTCAGCCTTCACAAGTCTTATTGACCTGTACATGTCCAGTCTCAGGAATAATTTTGTAATTCAGATACAAAGCAAGATGAGTCAGATATTCCTATCAAAACTGAAGGTAATTTTAAAATTGTGCATTCATGTAGTTAATTTAGAGAAACTAGCTTTCACATGTAACACTTCATTTAGATGTGTCTGGAGTCTTAGGATCTTAACTATCTATAGTCTGCTACAAATGGCGCTTGCAAGCTTCATTGAAGTGTTCAGAAGAAGAGCACAGCTGCTCCCTACACTGATCAGCAATCTGTTCCTCCTCCATTTGGGAAGGTTTTCCTTCTCAGGTAAATGTGCATCTCCCAGTGACATATTATCGGCAGTGGTAGGAAAGAATGCATCTATAGTGTCAATCAGATTAACCACATTCACCCTGACTGTCAATTGTGATGAACATTACAGCCAGATTATCATCATATTCATAAAAATAATTAGAGGATGTAAACATACTTACTCGAAGGCGATTTCTTACCCCTTAACCTTTTCTGACTTACTTTCTGCTCTTAATCAGCCCTGAGCCCTCTCACTATTCCCAAATACTTCCTTGGCCTCATTTCAACTCCAAGCATAAACAGACTGCATTTCATCCATCCCTAACCATTAACATAGAAATTGGCAATAAGTGAGCTTGGTAAGTGTAGCCCAGGTATTATTTGCCTATTTTTGAATTCTCAACAAAATTGATTTGACAAAGTGTACCAACATAAAAATGCTTAAAGTAATGTGATTGAAAGGAATGTTTTTAATATTTAATTGTGTTAATATTGTCAGCTAAATGATTGTATTAGTTATGTCCTGCTATGTAAACAATCACACTAAATTTATCATCATATGCAGAATAAATATGCATTACCTTACATATTCTATGGGGGAGGAATTAGGAAATGGCTTGGAGTGATTCTGGTACAGTGTTTTTCATGAGTTTTCAACTAAGTGTCCTTTACAACACATACATCTGAAAGCCTGAATGAACCAGAATGATTCATTTCCAAGACAGCTTACACAGCAATTGGAGGAAGACCTCAGTTATTTGTTGGCTCTTGGAAGAAGATGGTACCAGTTCCTCACTGTGTGGATCTTTCCATAGGGTAATTTGCGTGCCTTAGCTGGGCTAGGTCAAAGCCAGGAGTCAGGAACTTCTTTGGGCTCTCCCATGTTGGTACAGTGGTCCAGCATTTGGAGCATCTTCATCCATTTGTGAAACATACCATCCGGGAAATAGATTGGAATGAAAGCAGCAGTAACTTTAATTGGTGTCCATATGATAGGGCAGCATCAAAGGCGGTAGGTTAGCAATGCTGTCCCCTTGCTTTGTTTTAGCAATGTAGTGACATTAAAGTCCTGCAATCAAACAAATATGAAACCAAATTCTGCTGTTTGCACTTTCTGGTTTTGTGTTCTGTGTGGAAACATTCTGAGGTTCAGTTTAACAATACAAAATATGCATTGCAGCAGGAATTTCTACGATCAATATGTAGATATAGTGGATAACGTACACAGTGTTTTCTATTATCTGTTATAAAGTATGCTCTTACTTATTTGGTAGTTACTACTACCCTACTGCTATTATTACTGTTACTACTATTCCTCTGTTTACTCTGGGAATCGTGATGGTAGTTCTAGTCTAAGCTTGGATTCTATTTTTCCGTCTCTGATTAGGTCATCTTAATGTTTCGCTCACCTTCCTGCATGAATTTGCATAGTTAACTTTCCACAAATTCGCTGGCCACTTAGAAGGCAATCCACTCTACAATCTAGAACATAGGTAAAAATTATGAACAAAAGTGGCTTCAGTGTTGCAAACCATATTGGATTGGTTAGTGTTTCAAATTTTATCCTTTTCCTTTGCTATGACACACACAAGCACACACACCACATCATGCAATAGAAATAGAATGGATGGATAAAGCCCTTCAAAAGACACATTTCAAATGTTTTGAAGGTTTTCTTGTAATGGTTGGAATTTCTACTTACAAGTTCAGCATTTTCTAAGGGACAGTCACAGATTCTTATGTCATTATCTGACCTTGGGTATCCTGACAATTCCAGACGGCCTGCGGCTTGTATTTTTCCCACTACAAGCCATATCCTTGTCTCACCTCTACTACCTGACCTGGAGATTTACTCTTTGTCCGAAAAAGAATTTATTTGCTTTCTTTCAATAGGGATTTACTAAAGGCCTGTGTGTATCTTAACTGCAATTTCAGTTTCTAAACATGCAAATAAATTATTTTAGGTTTCAGGGGGATTATTTGAGATACAATTGTTATTTTCCACCCTGGTTCTGCTGCTGTTTATTTTTCTGTAACTATATAAACACAGGTGTGTATCTGCTGATATTTTGCTTATTTGGATTAGAAAATAGGAATCATTTCCAAAATAGCAGAATTTTGCAAGCTCTTGGGACTGGGAACTGGGTTTATTCACTTTTCTATTTCCCAATAAATGAGCAGAATGCCTTGTATAGGAAGGTGCTTGGTAAATGATGGCTGGGTTGCATTGTTCTTTATATACCAGCTGTTCTTGGTGCAGAGATTCCATTCATGTTGTTACTTCGTCATCTGGATTCCTAAGTGGAATATCATCATTTGAAACACAACAAAGTTGTGTGATGAGATATTTGAATATTTCCTGGTGTCTTTAGACAATGAAGCAAGTATTGTTCAACATTCACAGTATTTGTTTGGGTCTTCATACCTGCAGGTCTCTACTACAAATGGGTAAGAAGACCATCTCCTTCACTGACCTTGATTCCAGTCCTGAGCTTGAAGCGTATTAGGACCATTTGCATAGACACTGAAGTTTATTTCTTGTTTTCTGCAAAGACCCTACCTGGATTTTGATTTTCAATACTTGTTCCCTCCAAATTGCTGTTTATAAATTCTTCTGGACATCCATTCTTCCTTTTTTCCTTGCAGTTTTTTTCTACATACTACTTCTGGAAACCTATGTATGCCAGCCTTCTGTAAAATACTTCTGATTTGATTGATAACACAATATCACCATCTTGGAAAAAATCAATCTAATGTACAACAAAAATAATTTGCCTGAATATAGTATTTTTCTATATATTAAATATTCACTTTCATAGGAAAATAAATATGCTGTACACTCTTTGGTGTTGCTACATTTTACTAAGTTTGATATTACAAATGATCGCCAATTTGGGGACTTAAATCGCAGAGGTTTTTGTTTTTTGGTTTTCTCACAGTTCTAGAGGCTAGAAGTCCAAGATCATGGTGTTATTAGGGCTGAGGTTATTCTAGATGGGTGCCTTCCTTCCAGTGTCTTTACATGGTCTTTATTTTGTGTTTATCTGTGTCTTACTATCTTCTTCCTATAATCATGACATTCCTATTGTATTTGGGCTTACCATATTGATCTTATTTTCACTTAACTTCCTGTTTAAAACTCCTGTCTCCTTTTCAAAGGCACTAGGGTTTAAGGCTTCAAAACATGAATTTTAGAGAGACACATCTCAGCCCATAGCCATATACAAGAAACTTTCTCCTGAGTGAAACTGTATACTGTGAAAAAGTTATGTCAGTTATTAAGAGGTCAAATTTGGGCACAACATTGTAGCTATTTGCTTTTAGAGTGCATATATTTTCTAATCTGCATTATTGCCCTTTCACATCTCTCGTTATCAAGCCGCTGAACTTGGGTCCTATTCATCGTCCCTCAGCACAGGGGTGCTATCACCTTTTGCACAATTCAACATGGCTAAAACTCAGCACATCCTCTCATAATGTGTACTATCACTTCGCCTTTCAATACATTCTACATCTTTTGCCTGCCTGTATGTATGTCTCTTGGTTGTGTTCCTACATGACAGAACACAACATCCTAAAGTAAATCTGATCAGTTTTCTCTCCAAGTTCATCCAAGGCTTAAGATTCCTAAGACATAACGCAGGATTTCTGATCTCGTCAACAATATCTCTGCTGTGAGTCAATGATGCGTTTGGACTAGATGTTATCACAGTATAACTATCTTTTCTGATTAAAGCAGGTCAGTCCTATTGGAATATTGCCTCTGTGTTTTTTCTCCGAATCCAGAGTCTCTGAGGTTATGACCTAAAGAGAAAACAGCCGTCTTTTCTGAAGAAATTGACCGTCAAGTACATTCTTTACTCTCCACAACTATAAGATCCATCAGATCATACCAATGTAATCGCACTGCGAGTTCACATCCTGACCGGTTGGCTCCCACCGAAATTCCAATTCTGAGAGAGAGCACATCTCTATAGCTGCATGTTCTGTTTGTTAACTCCTGTACTATAAGGCAGATCAATTTGTCTTTAAAATCAGGCAAAACACACCTGGAAAAGTTACCTTGAAAGAATATTCCCTGTTGTAAATTGAGGGGAAATTATGTTGGCTCATTGAAATTACATTGCTAGTGGGTTATAAGATCTCAGGAATGACAGGCCCAGCATCTGTCTCCTTTTAATGTCTCAATTACCACCACAATAATTCAGTGACATCCTGTTGAAGAAGCATCTTTGACATGCTAATGAATGGCACCCTGATCATTTCCATGAACTTCACATCGCCTAGGTGACAATTTTAAGCTAAGCATTTTATATTTCCATCAGCACCTAGCTACATGGACTGATTTAAGGTTGACAAAGGTTGTATGTTTATAAATGACAACAAAAAATATGCTCAACACTAAGTTGCAAATGCCTTGAACTTTACCCAGCTTTAATTTTATAAACATGCTTCAAAAGTGAGAGAAGACATTTTAACACTAGTATCTATGTCATTGATAATTTAATCATATCTAGTTCATATTTGTATTCATTTATTTGGCTGTTTTATCTTTATTTAATGACCAGTTTCATTTGTAATATTTTGATTTTCTAATTTTGTTTGTTTTTTTTCAAATTATGTGTTATTTTTCAGTCGCACAAATTCATACAGAATTCTAACATTGATTACATGTAAAATGGATTTTTAACTTAAGTTTAATTTCTAGTCACCTTACCTTATTTTAGGAGGAGGGAAGATCTAAGTGAAAAACCATGCATATATACATGTTAGAGTTGTGTAAGAGGGAACAATTGCCTGGGACTGTGGAACTTAGGCGTGGACTTGATATTGCAAAATTATTGGACGTTCCCAGGACTACCTAGTAATTTCTACTTTACAATTAAACTGCCAGGAATTGGGATCAGTAGTATACTGCTTAAGTAGCAGAGTCTAAGGGAATTCTCCATGGCAGATTGGGCGATCAACAAGAGCAAACTTAACCAGTATATGACTTGCCTAAGCTAGCTGTTGGAAGTAACACCTCCATTCCATATGATTCATATTGATTACTGAGTTCCGGCAGAGCCCAGACGTAAGGAGTTACATAACTGAGGGCCCTCTACAAGCAAGAAGTATGGAGTTAGATAATGTCACTAGGAAGGATGATGTAATTACATTGCCAAACCCCCATTTACACCCTATGCCTGCCCCTGAGCTCATCAATATGTCTGCAGACCACTCATTAAAATAAAATAGAAACTCCAGAACATCATGTCCTACAAGCTTTTTCAAACTATCAGAATATATTTTCACTTCTAGTAAAAGTTGCCCTGCATCCTCATTCTGTCTCTTCAGTAAACTATTTCACTAATGAAGAACTGACAATTCATCAATAGCCAATTCTAATAAAGCACAATATTTCATTTTGTGGTGAGATTATAAATAAATTTCAAAAGCAGGAAATAAATCATTGTGACACTTTTGTTTGATATATTTAATATTTTTAAAAGGAAATAATTTGCTTAGATGATCCTAAGATAGCAGTTATAGATACAATTTGAATACGTAAATTGTCATGGTGATGCGCTTATGAGTATAAAAGTTCTTTTTGAAATAAAGGTGTGTGTAGTCCTAAAGGCAGAGAAAAACCAAACCAGAAACTAAGGAAGTTTGAAATAAAAAAAACATTTCTTGATGAAGTTCACTCAGTTCTAGCTTAATCTGAAGGTTGCATAATTTCCTGCCTTGCAGACCTCAATAAGAAGGTAAATACTAATTTGTCTGGAAATATTTTCATGGCATCCTGTCTGAATTTGGCCAATTAGCTGATTAGATGTTCCCTGTGATTGGGTGCAATTGCTGAAACGGTAAACAAGAGAAAACTGCCATCACTTGGGGTGTTTGCACTGCAATCAGCAAGACCAAAATGAGTTATGTGTCGAAGTTTCCACTTTCCACAACAACCTGAAGCCTATATAGCTGGTGACTCAGGCACATAGTAGGAGAACCATGGACTCTATAACCTGGGCTGCTTCCAATCTGATGAAAATCCGTGCTTATCCACCAAGATAATAGAAACCAACAGGCGATTATCTAGAGAGCAGTAAAGAATGCAGAAGGTACCTTAAAGTGCTTTCCCTCTGTTACCTAGGCAACAGAAAGGTGATTTGCAGGAGAAGCAGTTAGCCCTCATTCCTGGCACCCATAGATCCCCAGGATGAAGGAAAAAAATCTGAAATTCCTTACTCAGTTGGTGGGGGGAGAGGGGACTTGGGGTGAAAGAAATCCCAGGGCCTATGGACCTGTATCATATAATGATAATAACCATAAAAAATATTAATTACAAAGGCCAAAAGATGAAGAGAGGAAGAGAAGGGGGAAATTTATCGATTAATAGAAGCTGATAAAATCAACAAGGCCCTTGGTCTTATTTTTTAGGTTAAAAATAAACCTGAACTTAAATCCATAAAGACCAACCTTGAAGCCCATTACACCCTGCATACTTGGGAGTTAACCACAACAGTGCACTTACTGCTGCATATGGTCTGGGATTCTATCTTACAGCTTCCTCCATCTTCAAGTATTTTGTCCATTTTATCCAGGGTCAACATGGGCAATATTGTGCTCCTTCCCCACATTATGTGCAAACCCTTTTAGCTTTCATCCAGAGAATATTTTCCAGTTGCTACCCGGCCCAGCTGGTGATAGTTGTGAGAACTTGGTCAAGCACTTGGTCTTTTCTTTTCCTTGCTAAAATCAGTGGTCCAATAAAACCTTTTACGTCAAAGGTTCTTGATCTCGAGAGTTTTGTTTTAGCATTTATGTCAATGATGAATATTGTAATGGTACCCAAGCTGCGCTACCTAGTAGACATAGCAGGCTTCTTGTCTTAAAGTTATCAGGCTATAAGGCAAGGATATCCTTGTAACTGAAACCTGCAACGTATTTACTAGCCCCAGTTAACTCACATTCTTCTTTTTCTGGGTGAAAAAAAAATCAAGTTAATGTTCTGGGTCTAATGAGAATGCACAAATCCATTTCACAGTTTTAGCATCTAGTAGAGTGTGTAGAAAATGAGAAATATAAACGGATTAAAAATAAAAAGAAAACATAAGGGCAGTTAAATCAGTGTTTGTTAAAAATAGACTTTACATAAAATGCACAAGTTAGCTAAGGAGAAATTATATGAATGGGAAGTACACATAAGCATAGCTGTACACATACATACACAGATGTAACTAACCTTATCTGACATTGCACACATGCTTTGTTTCGGGATCATTAATCATAGTTTAAAATGCATAATCTAATTACATATAAATAGGCAAACGTGGCACACATATTATATGTAAGGTAATACATATGCTCTTTGAGGATTAAATGAGTAAAGCTTCTACCCAGAAGGTGTTTACAAGTTGGGGAGAGAGCATTTGTTCAAACTTAAGTATGTGACACATGTTGTGCTAGACAACTTTTGTGCATCTCATCATTTAATTCTTGATGTTGAATAAATTGCTTTCTTTGCTCTGTTCCAAAGTTAAGAATACAAGCATCGAAGAAATGAACATTTATTTTGTTAAAATGATATTTTTAGTAAACTGATATGCCTAAAATATCATGACAATATCTATAACAATAGGGAATAAAATGACTGATACACCAAGGAAATAAAAGGTGTTCTTAAGCAGATTTTTCATTGCAGTGACCAAGTTCTCAACGATAATGTCATTTTCCTGCCCTTTGTGTCTGGAACTTAAATAGGTTCTAATTTTTGTGTCAAAGAGCATCTTTTCTCTTAGTGTTTGCAATTTCATTAAATGGCAACTGCATCCTTCCAGGTGATCAGACTAAGAAACCTGATCATTCCTGAGTCTTCTATTTCATTAGGATCTTATATTCACTTAATCAACAGCTCCCTTTGGTTCCACACTCAAGAAATACTCAAGTATCTATTAGATGCCTAATCTATTCCTATTATCTTGGATATCAATAAGTTTGATAAACATTCTTCTAGAGATAATCAAATATATATTAAAAGATTCGTAGACAGAATTTTATTAGTAGAGTGTATTTGTGCATACTATTAAAACACAGGAATATTGGGCCTGACATGATAGCGTAGTGGTTAAAGTCCTTGCCTTGCACGCACTGGGATCCCATATGGGCTCCTAATTCCAGCGTCACTGCTTCCCATCCAGCTCCCTGTTTGTGGCCTGGGAAAGCAGCCAAGGATGGCCCAAAGCCTTGGGACCCTGCACCCATGTGGGAGACCTGGAAGAGCTCCTGGCTCCTGGCTCTGGATTGGCGCAGTACCGGCTGTTGCTGCCACTTGGGGAGTGAATCATCGGACAGAAGATCTTTCTCTCTGTCTCTCCTTCTCTCTGTATATCCGCCTTTCCAATTAAAAAAAAAAAATACAGGAATATTATGAATTTCAATAGTAGGTTCTTAGTCAAGTATAAAAAGTCGATACCATAGGATATGAGTTACCCATTAATTATCATGTTTTAAGACAAAATTTCTTGTCACTGGAAAACTATTTTCTAAAACAACTAAAATATATCGGAGTCAAAGATCAAGCTAGCCAGGTGACAGACTAGTCATCAATATATATGGGATACTAGACCATCAAATCATACAGTGGAGTTGAGAAAAGTCATATGGATATAGCTACCTTTCAGGAAGAGTACTATTTTGGGGAAAAGGCGTCTTTATAATCGGGGTTGGTCTGGAGAGGTGAGAATCCATGATTATCACGCACTGGTAAAGATATTGGCTATGTCACCCCCTTTCAGAAAATAGAGAAAGCCCAATTAGCTGTAAAACTTGTCCTGGGATCTGGAAGGTACACAAGTTGGGGCCTGAGTAATACACAGTATTAACGAAACCAAGACCTCATCCCTCAGGGTTTCCTCTGTTACCTTTCATGCTTGAAATCTCCCTTGTGAAGAAGTTCTGGTGTAAAGAGGTCCCAATTTTTAAGTGTGCCAGGGATGCACAGATCTGTCAGTAGTTTTTATGTACATGTTATTTGACTGTGTGAGCTTTCTATTTTTTATGTGTTGAACAATATATTTAGAGGATTACTAAGACTGTTTATAAGGTAAAAGGAAAGCATGTGATCAAAAATAATTAAAAGCAAAAACAAAAAAAGGAGTGAGGTAGGAAAGTATACAAAAGTTCATAAAAGTGCATGTTAAGAAAATATCCCTGGATCTCAGAATATTTTGCATAAAATATAAGCTTTTCCTTTTATTCCATTTACAATGATTGGGATATCCATGCTTCTGTTCACTTTGCTTTTTTTTTTTTTCTTGAAAGAAATCTGCTTTTATTGCAAAGTCAGATATACAAGAGAGAGAGAGGAATATCTTCCATCTGTTGATTCACTCCCCAAGTGGCAGCAATTGCTGGAGCTGCGCCTATCCAAAGCCAGGAACCCAGAGCCTCCTCTGGGTTTCCCATGCAGGTGCGGGGTCCCAAAGCTTTATGCAATTATTAACAGTTTTCCCTGGCCACAAGCAGGGAGCTGGATAGAAAGTGGGGCCATCAGGATTCGAATTGGTGCCCATATGGAATCCGAGAGGATGCAAGGCAAGAACTTCAGCCACTAGGCTACTGTGCTGGGCCCTTCTTTTTTGATCATTAGCACTAACTGATATTTAATGAGACAAGCATACTATTAGGGCAAAAGAATTATTAAAATTTATATAAAAGCAATAATTTTAAATGAGAATAGCATTGGTAAATACTGATGGTCAACAATGTGAAAAGCATATGGAGGGGAAAATAAAGGAATAAACACCTTTGGATTTAAATGCAAGAGCAATGGTGCTCTTGAAAAGGTGTTGAGCTTCGTTGAAGAAACAATACCACAATGGAATGAGGATCAAGAATTAAAAAAAAAAAAAAACAGTTTTCAACCAAACATGCATGAATTGGACAGCTGAACCATGATCAGGATAAGGTTATCTTTCCTGAAATACTGAAGGATAACTATTTTAGGTCTAGGAAGATCTAAGCACTAAATTATAGCTTGTTCAGCAAATATTTACAGATTTGTTTTGTAGCCACAATTAGATGCAAGTATTGATAAGTAATAACTTCTGCCATCCAACCTGATAAGAACAGTCATACAGGTTTAGGTGTTATTATCCTCAATTCCATGCTGGAAGCTGAGCCACAAATCTTCATTAACTTGTCCAAGGGAACACAGTATTTAGCAAGGCTAGGCTGTAAACATAATTTGGTTTAGCATTATGATCAAGAAATGCAACCATTATCATCATTTACAGATCCAGAGGATGTGAGCATAAAAAGAGCACATCTATCTCAGTACCCCAAGGGGGGTGTGTGCAAAATGCATTATCAGAATGGAACTTGTATGGTTTCGGAAATACACAAGAGGAAATGAGTGGAGATTTCTAAGACAAAATATAAGGGGAAAGTCATTAAAGTGATGGCCCTTTCTTAGGTAAGGCAGAAAAGAAAGCTGCCTTTTTTGTGATGAAAACTCAGGTACAAATTTGTAGGACCAATAACATCAAGAATTCATAGAAAAACACTGCAGGGTTTTGGCCAACTGAAGAGATTGGTTAAAGGAAATGTCCATATGCTCTCACAAACTGATACTATCTTCCTAAGATCTTTGAGCACCCACACTAAGACAGTACACAGTGCCAGTACTGGGGCCTGGTATTGCCCAGTGATAGAGTACTGGTCCTCTACATATAGCCTCTGGACCCTACAAAAATACAAATTTCAACTCCCATTACCCAGCAAAGACTTATTGAATGGTAGGAAACTTGCATGATAGGAAATCGAGATGTGTGGTGAGCAAGCTCCATGGGTCATTCTGATGCCCGGTCAAGTCTGAAACTCACTTGCATAGGAAAATCCTTGAACCCATTATCATGCCCTTTGTGAAAAAGAATTCATCTTCTCATCCACCTATCCTCACAACGGCTTCGCTGAATCAAGAGAGGGGAAGAAGGTTGCTGAAAGACACTATGTGTTGCAATTGAGGAAACTGTACCTGACGTCACCTAACCCATGTTCTAGAACAATTCTATGAAGAGATTAAATCGATACCACTGAGTAGAATTGGGGAAATTTGAGGTGCAGCCAAGTCCAAGGAGCTTTGTAATCTAGTTTTTCTTTCTCATTCAAGAACCATGGGTTTCATTCTGCCAGGTGCCTGGGCAGCTTCAGGGGGCCTGGTGGCTTCACTGCGGGAGCCACTGTAGCACAGCAGGCCTAGGCACTCCCCCATAGAAATAGGTTCCAGTGGTATCGATTTCTTGGTTGTACCAGACTGAGCTAGGTTCCATCACCACTGGTGCTTGCGAGAGCCAGGGTGAGTATAGGATAGGCTGGGGTGAACCACGTGAAAGCTGCGTCTGGGTGTTGACCAGGTGTGACTGGCCTGTAGCACCCAACAGTAAGAGCCAGAATAAATGTGAGCCAGTTGGGCAAGACCACTATTCCTGCCAGGATAGGACAGGAGGTGGGCCAAGTCGGGCTGGGCCAAGTATCCATCAGTGTGTCAGATCTGCCACTGAGAATTCACCTAATAGAGGAGCATGGTAAACTCCTCTGTCAGGATATATTCTCCACAGGTGAGCACAAGAATCAAGACTGGGAGCAGTACAGACCAGGCAAGATTACAGTACTATATGTGTGCTATGCCAGCATATGTGTGGGTCAGATCTAGATATGGACCAGGCAGAGTCAGGTCCTAACACTCACTGGCAGACCCCAAAATGAGGACAGGGAGCAGGACAGGCTGGGTTAGGCAGTAGCACCATCCAGCATGAACTGGAACTTGGGGAATGCTGGTTAGGCCAAGCTGCAGCATCAACTGGCAAATGCTGAGGTGAGCTGGGTCATGCCAGGCTGGGCCGCAGCACCAAACATCACAGGTAAGACCCAGGGCTGTAGGGCCAAACCCAGTAGGGAGACTACCTGGGTCGTTCCTCCTACTGGTGAGTATGAGAACTGGGACCAGGGCAGACAAGGCTAGAGAGGGCTACAAAACCCATTGGCATGTATGTGAGCTGAGTTAGGGGCAGAGCCAGGCTGGGCTAAGCAACTGTATCCACTGGAGCATGCATGAGATAGAGTAAGTGCAGGCTGGTCCAGCTTTGCTGCACCATCAGCTCCCAAGTGCCAGAGATGGGGGGCAAGTCCTGTCATGCTTGACTTCAGAACCACCTGGAAATTGCAAGATCTTTGGCCGAAAGTGGGCCCCCTTAGGGAAACTGTGGGCACCCCTCTGACGGGCTGCAGGTACCCTCAGTGAGCATGAGAACTAAGGCTGGGGATGGAACTGGCTGGACAGGTGGTGGCACTTGGCAGCGTAAGTGTGGGCTGAATAGTGGAGTTGATTGGGCTGAGTTAGGCTGCGGCACTCATTGATGTGTACACGAACAAAATGCGATGTGGGACAGATCAGTCTAGTCTATTGCATATACAGTCACACACAGGAGCCAGGTGGGGGTTATTGGGGATCGCTCTGACTAGGCTGCAGTTCCTGCTCATGTACATTGGGGGCCGAGTGTATTGTGGGCAGTGTTGGGCTGGGTTGCAGTATCTTATTTTATTTTATTTTATTTTATTTTATTTTATTTTATTTTAT
This sequence comes from Ochotona curzoniae, assembly GCF_017591425.1. Classification (NCBI taxonomy): domain Eukaryota; kingdom Metazoa; phylum Chordata; class Mammalia; order Lagomorpha; family Ochotonidae; genus Ochotona; species Ochotona curzoniae. The sequence continues at coordinate 5,990,815 of NW_024467087.1, forward strand.
TTTATTTTATTTTATTTTATTTTATTTCATTTTATTTCATTTTATTTTATTTTATTTTAAGTGACAGGACTGGAGACAGAATTGATCCAGCAACTGTAATTGCCAATGTGTGTGTGGGTTGATGTGGGTGAGACAGACTGAGCTGGACCTGTACTGGCTAGCACACATAGGAATCAAATCTGGTGTCATCTCAGGCAAGATTTCTTTGGAGTTACCCCCAAAATGAACCACTGGACTCAGAATTCAAATCACAAGGAGAATTGCAGGATATATTATGTGATCATGGAGTGCATGTTGCAGACCTGGGCCTCCTCAGTGGACGGCATGACCGGAAGCACATGGCACTGCATTGGAGCCTGCAGAGGACATTTGACACCATAGCAAAGGAAGGAAGACAGAACAAATTGGACAGCTCTCTCAGCCAGGGTTTGACAGCAAGTATGTGGGCGAACGGGGACTGTAACTTGGACCATCAACCAATGGACCTTGGGATGACAGTGGGTAGCTGACCCCCATCCCTGGATACTTTTGCGATTAAGATGCTGGGACAGGCGTCTACCATCCTCTCCCCTTTTTGTCCAGATATAGGAAGAAGAAAAAGAAACTTGGAAACACTTGTCTCATCCACTTTCCCGTCTTCCTCGAACCTTTGTACTCTAATTAGTAGTCCACATGGACGTACATCCTTCTCAACCATGTAAACATCAAAAAAAAAATTTTAAAAAGCATGCTTGTCATTCGCCTCTTTCTCCCTTTGCGATCTTCATGCATCACACAAGTCTAGCAGGGATAAAATTACAAGAAAGTATTAGGGATGCACATTTCTTATTAATGAAAACATAATGTCTGGGTGCAAAGGCATCTGAATAGCCTTCACTGTATACATAATATCTGGTGTTAAGTGTTATAGTACTTGTATTGCATTTTCAAAGGTGTTTTTAAATTTTAAGGAGATGCATCTTAAGAAAAGCACAGTAACAAGAAAAGTTTTAAAACTTGCCATAGCTGTTTTGAGTCACAGCATTAGAAGATCATCAGCCTGAAAACATTCATGTTAAATTGGTCATGGCAAAATGTGTTTCAGAAGGGAGACCTCAGGAGCTAATAAAATATATGTACTTTAGAAGTGTGAAATTTGTATATTGCAAGAATTAAAGTAAAAGAATTTGCAACATAATTAAACTCAACCCCTTCAACAACTTAACCCAATTTGTGTTTTCTAGTGCTAGATTAAAAGTAAAAGAATAGTCTTCATTAATTGGTTATCGTTATTCTGAACATATAAGAAAATATCATAAAAGACATTTCAGAGGTTTGCGATTCGAGTCTTCTCTCAGGGTCAGGGGTTTAAATCTGGCCCAGGTTGACTGGAGAGGAGTGAACGTAATTACCGCTTCAGGCTCTCTCTGATGGATTAATTAGCTGTGAATGAAGTAACTGCTTGAAGTACACAGGAATTTTAGGAGCAGTTTCTATTAGATGAATGATCAGTTGCATATAAAAATCACTTCTTCAAGTAATAGCAGTGCCTTTCTATAGCAACTTGACAGCATCTTGAGGCAGGGCTTCTTAAAATTTTCCTTGAGGCTTCCTAAAGGGACAGAAGAATCCGTATACTGTTGAAGAGGATGATCTTGACTCATTTGCCACTTCAGCCTATTACAGACCAAAACCCTTCAAAGCCTCTTCATTGTAAAACTTCAGAGATTGCATTTTATTTCCTGTTACATCTATGTCTGTTTTTACAGAAAGCAATGATTTAATTGAGTACAACAAGAAAAACATATTGTTTAGAAAAAATTACTTATATCTTTTATCTCACAGCGAATTGTTGTGTTTTCCTAAGATTACACAGAACCTGGTTGAAAAAATAGGAAGGAGGCCCTAGCGCGATAGTATAATAGTTAAGGTCCTCTCCTTGAACACGCCAGGATCCCATATGGGCACCAGTTCTAATCCCAGCAGCTCAACTTCCCATCCTGCTCCCTGCTGGGAAAGCAGTCAAGGATGGTCCAAAGACTTGGGACCCTGCACCCGCATGGGAGACCCAGAAAGAAGTTCCTGACTCTTGGCTTCGGATTGGCACAGTACAGTCTGTTGTGGCCACTTGGGGAGTAAATCATCGGATGGAAGATCTTTCTCTCTGCCTCTCCTCCTCTCTGTATATCTGACTTTCCAATAAAATAAATAAATATTTAAGAAAAGAGAAAGAAAAACAGGAAGGAAAATCTTTTACATGTATCTCAGTTTCAGTATGCGACAATGGACAGGAGGTGTTTTTCTGATCTCTCTCAGTGTCCACATGTGTGAATTATACATACTAATTATTTCTCTATCATTAATCTAATGTCAGTTTGAAACTTTTGAAAAGCATTATTATAGTTATTCTCCAGATTACAAAGTATTGCAAAAATATACAGTGTAGTGTAAATCTCATAATTGATTTTTTACCAGGTTATCCAAGCAATGATACTTGACTAATTGTTCAGTTATCAAATATTTGGATGTGTAAGGAAACATGGCTTAAGAGAAAGACTGAACTTGGACAAATTTAAATGAGTTATGTACTGGTTACTTCCCACCGAATAAACAAAAACAGTAATGTAATTTGATGTAAAATTTTCCTCAAACACAATAATTACTTTTTTGACTTCGACTGCAGCATCTACTTGGTCATTTACAGTGACAAGGTTCATCACATTTTGAGTGCCTTTGACCACTTGAACTGATAGCAGGCTCTGTATTTGTTGGTGTGTTGCTGTTCACTCTTTTGAGTAACACACTTTTCATATGCTGAAACCCTAACTCCTATCACCTACAAAAGTGACTCTGTTTGGAAATCAGGCCTTTAAAGGGTAATTAAAACAGATGAGCATACTGGAATTCAATGCAATCCAATACAACTTTATAACAGAAGATTTGGGCCAGAAAGGGCCAAATCTTGTATAAAGGGAAGATGATGTAAAAATGTGGAGAGAAGCTAATTATCTACTGAAACAAAGATCTGAGAAGAAACCAGCACTCCAGTACCTTCTATTGGATTTCTAGTCTCCAGGATTGTGAAAAAGCACATTTCAGTCTTATAAATCTTTAATTCTGGGATAGATTATCATGGAAGCCCTAAGAAATAAAAGCATTCACCTCACTGTTTCCATGTACTGGTTCTGTTTATATTGTCTTGAATATTGTATAAATATCATTACTTAGCATATTGATGGGTCTTGAAGTATTTGAAAACATCTATAATGTGTTACATTAACTCCAACTTCAATTTTTAGAGCTCTACATGCCCACTTAATTGAACAAACATTGTTTGAATTTTTCAATAAAATACAATCAGTTGTGTCATAACAGGTCTCATACAAGTCTGTATTAAAATGTTACATCTGTATCATTTCCAAAAAAATTGCTGTAAACATGGATTTGGAGCATGGCTGTTCTGAGTGCAATGCAAGCCTTATACTCAGTGGCTAGTTAAGATTATGTTTGATTCCCCCTTCTATCATCAGTGCATTAGTTTTTCAACCTCTGGTAAGTTTGTTCATCAGGATTTTGCTGTCTCATCTGTCAATGATACAATTCCCTGAACAAGATGAGGGCCCACCCAAACAAACCTTTAATCTCCTCTGGACTGCAGGATAACAGACATTCTAATTCTTGCCTAAGAAGCACTCTCTGATCTGACATGTGCACTTGTCTGCAACTCTATGACTTCCCATTGCTTGATTTCTGTTTCATCAATTGGACTGAAAATACGAGAGGTTCTCAGAATATGTTATGTTCTTTTGTGGCTCTGTCACTTCAAGAATGGTATTCATTCTGTCAAAGTTGTGATTTCTTCCCCCTTTATATCTGGCCAATTTCTAAGTGTACTTCAGACTTTACCTGAAGTTCACTTCTACGAATTTTCTCTTGCTTATCCCCCACATTGTCGCCTATTTTCCAGGCTTTACAGTTAACTTTATCCTTGCTCATGTTCCCAGGATTTCATTATAAAGCATGTTGCAGAGGCAGACGTTTTGATGCAGCCAACTAAGCTGCTGCTGGGGTGCCTGCTTCCCATGTTAGAGTGTCTGCAGAGTGTGATGCAGCTTACAGCTAACGAATTTGGGGACAACACCTGGTGACCGCAGTGCTTGCATTCATCTCGTCCGTGTGGGAGATCTGCACGCAGTTCCAGGCTCTCAGGTTCTGTCTGCCTCAGTTCTGCCTATGTGGGCATTTGGGGAGTTTCCCAGTTGTGGAGGAACTCTCCTATTGTTTCAAACAAATACATAAAAATCTTAAATCGAAAAAACACTTTATATGCTTGTCTTCATTAGATGGTATTACAAATGTGCATAACACACACACACACACACACACACACAGAGTCATTAAAAGCCTGAATTTCCAAACATTCTACCTTTTAGCAACATTAAGTGGCTTCCAAGCTTCCCACAGTTAAAACAATGCAATCGTCTAGAGAGGGAAAGTATATGGAGGAATTTTACATAGTACAGACTCAGAAATTTCATATATCACTTTCATTTGTTTTCTGTTACTTGTCTGTAATGTAGATAACTTAGTCATGTGGCTGTGCCTGAGTAGGCAGGTGAATAAAACATGTGTTTTTAAGAGTGAAGGTAATGGGCAACTGGTTCTATTATCATTTGTTATTTATGTGCAAAATGCTATATCATAGAGTTCTGCTTAAAGTTGCACAGTTACTAAATGATTGACCTACCAATCTAACTTAATTTTTCTGACTCTAGAGTCCTTACACATCACTAAGGTTGCTGCTATCACCAACGTACACACATACACACGGGGACACACACACATATACGCTGTGCACATATATGAGTGCAGAAAATTATACTACTTGAAACCATACATTGATTCACTTCCGGACTTCAGTGTTTTGTATAATAGACTCAATATGAATACTAATTGAATGAATGGGTAAATCAGTGTCGAAGAGCTTTGTCACACATTTAAAAATCCACTTGAGTCTACTGTTGTATAGCTTATTTGAACTTCTTGTATTAAGTATATGAAGAAGTGTAATTGCATTTGTTCTCCACACCAGAGAAAGCAGTATATATACACTTGAGTGTGTGAGCACATGTGCACACACACACACGCACACAACTTTTTGTTCAATGAACCAGGTTAGTAAGCCAGGCTTACTAACATTAAATTCTTATTGAATCATTTCTTATTGTTACTAAACTCTTCTAATGTTTGTATGTCATGTTTTGCATTCTGTTCTTAACTTTGTGGTCCAGTAACATTGTAATCATAGGTCTGGAATGTCTATATTTCTGTATTTTACAAAAGAATGTATGAATACCTTGTCTTTTGTGTTGTCAGTTTATATTGTATTATCTGTTAGGCAAGGCTCAGGTTAGAAGGCTAGATCACCATTAAAGCAGAGAGGAGCAAAAATATTGTCTGTATTTCAGAAGGAAAAGAGGATGTGAGTGATTGTTAAGGAAAGATTTTGAATTTTTTCCTATCTTCTTAATAATCACATTGTTGTACAGTTTGCCTGCATTGTCATTCACAATGAAATTATTGCTCATCAAAAGCTCATGGGCGCTTAGGCCATCCACTGGTTCTATTCAATCGTCCTGCGATCCTTTTACTCTGTCTACTCTTCAGTTTTATAAATAAAATACGTGTTTGTATGTAACACTTTTTTTCTGATAACTTGTTCTAACATGTGATAACTGGTATAATTAAATCTATTTCCTGTCTTAACAAAAATCCTTGATTCAAAGGTGTATAATTTCTTCCTGGAAATGTTGTAAATTTATGCATTAATGACATGTCCCAAATCATTTTCAAGCAGTTTAAAGTTCAGCTAAATCTACTATCATTCAGTTTATTGTCTTGTCTTCATGCAAATGAAGAATTAGCATTCAATTTCTTGTTTAGCACAAAGAAACACTAATACTCAAACCATCACCCTGAATGATTTGCTATTTTGTTTGTCCATGTATTGTATGTATGTGTCTGTGGAAACCGTGCTGTTCACTCATGAATGAAACTAATTAATTTTGGAAATCTTCGGCAAACCACAATTCAAAATCCATCAATTCTTTAGCCAATTACTATCTGAAATTCTTTCCAATAATGATTATTTTGAAACAAGGAATAATTATGTTTACTTTGAATATGAATTAACCAGAAAAGAAGTATTGGAAAATCCTTTTACAATAAAGCCCATCAAAATATTAAGCTTCATTTTTGAAATAAAATCTGTATACAAAAGCAGCAGAATGCCAACTATCCAGTACATATATTTTACATGCTAATTTTTCCAAATAATGTGGAATTAAGGAGCTAAAACAAGTTGATATGAAATATTTCTTAGTAATGCAAGACTGATCTGTGCATTCTACAAAAATTTGAACTTCACTTCATTCACATAAAAATGCATGATTTAATCTCCATTTACTAATCTTAAGATGACTTATACTGCTCTATAAAAATGTAACCTTCATAATACTGATGCAGTATCTGACAACAATTAGGTTTTTTCTGAAACATATCTCACTATTGCATTTGACATTCAAAAACTTTATCTGGCTGTTAAGATAAGAGTACATGAAAACTACATCACATTTTAGGTTATAATATCTTGCTGACCTCAATTTACAATATTAAATCTCAAAATCCACAAATTTTGCCTTTAATTCTAAGTGTTTAACATTTTACAAATAACTAGAATTGGGTTAAGCAAGAATTATTGAAAATGGCAGCACACTGGCAGACCTTTTAAAGGTCAATCATTTAATGAAATATGTCATTTAATCAAAGAAGATTAAGAAATATTGTATTTTGCAAAATCACTTTTACTTATTATAGCAATCATAAAAGTCATAGCAATATTGGAAAAATGACAAACTCTCCCAAAGTAAGTAACATTTACAAGGAAATTTGATTAATTGTATTAAATGCAGAAAATCTACTGTTGAACATCGGTGTTTTGTTAATTGAATATTAGTAATTCGCACTAAAGTAGTTCTGATGAGCTACACACATGCTGTAATACTTTAGTTAAACTTTTATTTTGAATTTTTGAATTTTGTGGTACAATTTTGTACAGACTGGGATCTCCCCACCCCGCACTCTACTCCCTCACAGATTTCCCCCACATTACTACAACAGTCTAGTCCTTTAAGTGTAATATGTTTGGTGAAATGCTTTTTTTTTTTAACCAAACAATAGCCGTGCTAAGCGAGTATTTATCCTCTCATTATATTATCGATAATCTATGGTGTGGTAGAAATAATTACCAAAGCAGTAATAGACTCACACTTTGCAAGCCTCGCACATTGCATCAGGAGAGCCAGCTGAGCAATGCCATGCCCAGTTTCTTGTAAAGATAATAAGGACAGCAGTATTTACTTCAAAAGAAACAGGATGGGTTGTTTTTCTAATAAATTATTTGACTCTGCGGGAATTAAGTTCAAATCTTAGCATTTGGAATTACTGTTTTTTTTTTTTTTTTACTTTTCCTACTTTTTCAGTGAAATTTTTGTAATTCCTACTTTGAGCAAGCAATAATAGTCAATAAAATCTGCCAATGATGTTTGAAATGACATATCCACATCATCTGTGATTAATGATGAATTAAAATGCCAAGATGATTCATATTAAATGCATTCTAGAGAAAGAATTGGAAAACAACATCCAGGAGGGGCACAAAACTCCCAACAGGTTTAATCAAAATCGATCTTCACCATGGCACATGATAATCAAGCTCACTTACATTGAACATAAGAATAAGATCCTTAGATGTGCACGTGAAAAAAAAATCAGCTAACATATAAAGGAATGCCAATTAAACTCACAGGTGATCTCTCACAGGAAATTCCATAGGCCAGAAAAGAATGGAGCAGATACTCCAGATTCTAAAAGCAAATAACTATTGACTCAGGATAACGTACCCAGCAAAGCTTTCCTTTGTCTTTAAAAACTAAATAAAATTCTTCCACATTAATAAAGTTAAAAGAATATGCCTCTTCCAAACCTGTCTTACAAAGGATACTTAAAGATGGTCTCTTGATAAAGAGGAATAGCACTCACCAAAACCAAAGATGAATGTGAAGAATATTCCACTAAAATAGCAACAGGAGATTAAATCAATGAACAACCTATTGCTAAAATGACAGGATCAAATTACCACCCATACATATTAACCCTGAACATAAATGGCATAAACTCAATCAAATGTCATACATTAGTAGACTGGATTAAAAAAAAAACAAAAAGGAAAACCCATCTAATTGTTGCCTACAGGAGACACATTTCACCAATAAAGATTAGCTGGGCTTCCTCAATGTCTAAGATAGAACAGTGAATGGAATGATATGGGAGTGCATTGGATCCTGCAGAAAACTAGTACCATAGCAGAGGGAGGGAAACAGTATACTGATTAACTACCCCAGCCAACTATAGACAGCAAATATCTGGGTGAATGGAATCTCTAAGGTGGACTATATCAGCCAATGGACCTTGGAAGGATTTCTTCATCTTTGGATTGGCGAGATTGACAGCACTGCAGAACTATCGAAACTATTTGAGCAGTGCCCTTGGAGCATGCTCCACATTGTGGATCCTGGAGTGACACTGAGTGGCCATTCCCTTTTCTCGGTAACTGAGGTGATTGAGGGATTGGGTACAGCTCCCCCCACTTCACTCCACTCTTCCTACAGATGCAGGAGGAAGAAAAAGAAAGTTTGAAAATAACAGTCTCATCCATTTCCCCCTACTCCTTGACCCTCCCCACCCTAAATAACTATGCAAGCATTATATATATATATATATATAATATATATATTTCAAATATATATATTTGAAAAAAAAAGAACACCATTTTAAATTATGCTTTGTGGACAAGCATCCAATAAGGACAGGGTGTGTTTTCCAAAGGGCCCAAAGAAAGACAGTTTAAGGATAGGGATTTTCACTTGGTGCAGAGTTGAAAACGCTGCTTGGGAAGCAAGCCCACCTCCTATTTCTGAGGGCCCAGGCTTCAGTTCCTGCTTGGCTTCTTTCCCACTCTCCTTTCAGGGATCTCTGGTTGGGGTCTCTGTTATTCACCTGAGACACCTTGAATGGTTTCCTAGCTTTGGTTATTGCTAGTCCTGTTGCAGTTCTTTGGGGAGTGAGCTTAGCAGTTCTAAGTATGCTCTCCCTTCCTTTCAGCACTCCCCAACCCTTTGGTCCACACACTTATCTAGTTTCAAAATATTTGCATTACCTCCAAAAGGAAGTCTTATACTCACTAAACATTTTGTTGGATTCCTATGTGCACAGTTTTCAACAGAATTATTTTTTACTGTGATTGGTGCTTGTTGCATGTATGCAAGAGTCATCAAACTAAACTGACATATTTGAGATTTCTACATTTTTACTGCTTCCATCAAATGTGACCTTTTAACAGACCATTGTATGTATGTGATTCGAGTTTTGTTTCATTTGGATAGAACTAATCAATGAGTAAGTCAATGAACAATTCGTGAGTAGCACATTTAAGCATTTAGTTTCTCACAAATAAGGCTTTACAGAAAATTCAAAGGTTTCTTGAGCTTTCCAATCTAAAATACTTTTGAAAACACTCAGAAAAGATGCTGCCCCTCACATACATCCTCTACAGCCCTAGAACAGCAGTAGTCCTTCACCCAGAGAGCTAGGGGTTTTGGTGGGTGGAAAGAGACTGTGGTCTTAAATAGTGAAACATCTCCTTTTGCTAACAGGCAAGGATTTGATCAAGCAAATCTGAAAAGCCTCATGATGGGAGTCTTCCATTAAAGTAGTTTAGTAATTGGCATGCTACCTCTCTCTCTTTTCAAGACGGATAATGTCTTCAGCTGTTGTATGTATATCAATCATATTCCTTAGGAAAGAGGCTTTTCTCTCAGATACAAATAGCACAGAACAAAGTGAAAAACACAATACATTTATTTACGCTTACCTCGCCTTTACTAATCTCATCAGCCTGTGAAATACTATCACCACATGGCTGAATTCTTCCTCCTAATAGAGACTAATGAGAACTAGGCAGATTGCTAATTCTTTATTCTTCCCTTCACTTCCTCTTGCTAATTTCTTTCCATTTTAATTCTTCCAGTCAGTCACTATCTGAACTGGTTCAATGTCTCAGCAAATGCATATATATTTTAGAGTGCATTCGGTGTGTCAAATTAATGCCTTATATTTTAAAGTTAAACAGAAATGTAGCTAAATGAATATACCCCCCCTTGGAATAGGATGCATAGCATTGGGTACTCAAGACAGCATTGATATCTGCTGTGCATTGGAGTCATCCTTTCTCTTTGAACTTAGCTGCTTAATTCTCATTATTTATAAAAGATCCTTGTAACAACATAGTAAATGAGATCTAATACATTTCTGAGTTTGCCAAATTAAAGGAAGAGCTTTCCCTAGAATCATCAAATCGTAGCACCAGCAGAAAGCATTGTAAACATCAAAATTAATTCCTTTATCATGTTTTTGATGTAAGTTAAACGTCAAACATGAAAACTGACTGATCAAGGTTGTGTGGCATGTTAAGTGTCAAAGCTGACCAAACATTCTCCCCTTTGTAGAGCTGAATTGGCTCAAGAACCTGAGCTGAATATCTGTGGGAAGCGTAACAGGCAAAATCACGGTATATAACGCTTTCAAATCACACTGTATTGATCAAGCACTTTTAAAGTGGATTTACATATGTTAATGTACTTAATATTCACAATGATCCGGGAAAAAAGTAGGTGTTTTTATCGTTTACATTTTACAAATAAGTGAAGGAATAAAGTAGGTTTCCTGGCTTGTCCTGGCCACACATGCAAGAGAGCAACAACATATTCAATATTTCAAACTGGGCATCATGATTCCATCCTCTAGACTACTAACTACTAAAGAAAACCCTGTAGATTTGGCAACAGTCTTTTGATGGCTCACACCTAAACAGTCTGTAGAGAGAAAAGAACAAGACTGACATGTAAAGAAAAACATAAACTAGGTTTCTTGTGCCTCAGGGTAAATAAAAACAGCTGACGGGAAAACGGGGGAGGGGCGGTCTTTAGGGACAGATGGAAATAAGAAGATGGCGTCAAGGAGACAGAAGGGCTTGGTTAGGACAGAGAAGGGAGAAAACATGAAGACGCTGACGAGTTAGGAAGTGTTCTACAGTTGCATCTAATGCTTCCCAACCTCCAAAATGGGGGAAATACAGTTTTCTAGTTTAGAAGTGGCCTTTCGTATGGTATTATGTTAGTGCAGCCCAAGCAAACTAACAGAAATCTCTTGGGGAAATTCTCCTGGGATAACTCAGAATTCACAAAAGAGTTTCACATATGACTTCTAATTAAATACTTATGTGTATTCATAACATAAACAGGGCAGGTAGGATTCTTCCATTTGAATTTTTTTAAATCATTCATTTTCTTCCCAATTAATTAAAAGCACAGTTTGAGAAGCAATCACTTTTTAGTAAGTTCTAAAATCATCCAAGTTAATGAACTTGTGAGGACTCAAAGTTTGAAAAACAGAGTATTTAAGCTGAACAGTAATGTGTGAAGCAAGAGAGAATAATAGTATTATAGAATAAAGTATTATACCCACATTTTCTTGATAGTATAAGGCAAAACCAATTCTGGAACTGAGATGTTTGAAATCTAGTATGGAATGGATCATTTTTCTTCTTATACCAGGCTGTGATCACTCAGTATGAATTATATGTAGACACCTCTACAAGGAAACTTTCAATATTATCTTAGCTCCATTAATTGGAAAGGCCTATTTCTAGCCTGATGTTTCAAAGGTATTTTTCCCAACACTATATTTATTTTAAGGAGAATCTGCAGATAAGCATTAACAAGATATATAACAGCATAGAGAAGGTATAAATCAAAATAATTGGACATTTTAAAAGCAAACTTGAATTAATACAACTAACTGAGTACTACCCTCTCAAGAAACCCCCGTGGGAGAATACACACAGTCCAATGATGGTGTGATTGCTCAAAATCCATTTGCAGCTATTCCATGGTAAATGACTTCTAACCCACAGTGAGGGAGCCACACCGCAGTCACAAGGTATTCACTTACATTCATGTACAGTGCTTGGAAAAATCGCTTAGTGTCATACCATCTTACAAGATCAGGCAGAATTCTAATTACATATACTTACTTGAAAAAAAATCTGAGCTTTCTTCAAACAAGAGATTTTTAAGCATTGCTTATTTGTAATCATTGTCAAGACTACTAGCTATTTTCTAATTCAAGATTGGCTATTTCTGAAACAAGTCAACTTTGTTTTGTAACTTTTTAAATTTCAGTGCTGTGATGACACCACAGCGCTGCATCCAGTGTCATAGGCCTTTCAAATGGCTTTGCAGTACTCCCATCATCTTGCCCTGCTGAGAGAACCGTCAAACCTCTGTTCTTGATCCTGTGTTCTGGGTATGATCGCAGCAGTATTGCTATTGAAACTTGGTGCTATTCTCTATCTCATTCACTGTTTTGTTTCCTCTTTTAATGTAGTCCATTATTTTCCAGATTTTTTAAGACACTTCATTAAAGACTTAATAAGGGCCCTGCAAGGTAACCTAGAGGCTAAAGTCCTTGCTTTAAAGTCCTTGCCCAGCAAGGTAGCCTGGGGATAAAGTCCTTGCCAGGATCCCGTATGAGTGCCAGTTCATGTCCCAGCAGCCCTTTGTCCAATCCAGCTCCCTGCTTGTGGCCTAGGAAAGCAGTTGAGAATGGCCCAAAGCCTTGGGACCTGCACCCGTGGGGAGACTTGGCGGAAGCCACTGACTCACAGCTTCGGATCCGCTCAGTTCTGTTATGGCCACTTGGGGAATGAATCACCAGATGGAAGATCTTCCTATCTGTCTCTCCTCCTCTCTGTGTATCTGACTTTCCAATAACAATAAATAAATCTTAAAGAATAAAGATGAAATTCTTAGCATTATATTGTTAAAACAATATATAATTATAGCTGTATCTGAAGACTCTTTAAAGTTTCACTAGACTAATACATAAAGGTACCAAGCATTAGAATGATTGCAGAGGGCCAAAGAGGACACACAAATGTGAGAAGATATCTTTGTTGAACAGGAAGAAGGGAAAATAATACAACTTGTAATGCTTAAAAAGTTTATTTTTGGGTGATGAAAGTGTTCTGAAATTGGTTGTCATGATGGTCACATAACTGTTACCAAACTAACATCCACTGGATTGTATATCTTAAATGGGTGAATTGTCTGATATATAAATTGTATCTAAATAAAGCTACTTTGAGATTAGTTCCAATAATGAAATTTTGCATGTGAAATGTTGAACCAATGAGTTCAAATATGAACCTTCAAGAGTAGCTTTGTATAGTGGATAAAATATTTAAATACTGGCTGGTGGACTGCAGTTTATTTACTAATTGCATGAACTTTGGTCATTCAGTTTTCTTCTCTGTATTTATTTTATAGTTTATTGCATTATAGTTGTAGTATTTACTTGTATTTGTGAAGAGTACAATGCTGAATGCATATTGTGTGGCCACTCAAGGGTGGTTGCTGTTATTGTCATTATTATTGCTTAAAGGAATTGTTTTAACCAGGACAAACTGAGGCAGGATCTCACATGGGAACCAGTTTGTGTCCTGGTTGCTCCAATTCCCATCCAGCTTCCTGTTGGTAACCTGGGAAAGCCATGGAGCATAGTCTGAAGACTTGGAACTCTGAACCTGCATGGGAGAGCCAGAAGATGCTCCTGGTTCTTGGCTTCAGGTTACATCAGCACCGGCTGTTGCAGCCACTTGCACAGTGAGCCAGCGGACAGATCTTTTTCACTGTATTTGCTTCTCTCCATAAATCTGATATGCCTTTCCAATAAAAACAAAATAAATCTCTAAAAAATAAACCCAAACACCAAAAAGCTAAATCTCAGGGGTTCAAAACAGATGTATTTGTTATACCAGAGTTCAATGCTCAGCTTCCTAAGTGTTGTAAAGTTATTTTTTATGTACATTATTTTAATTAATATCATCACTGACTGTTCTATTGCTCTTTCCCAGATTCGTTTAGAAACAGTCTAGATAAAAGAAATTGACTCTGGTACCTGCATCACAGTGGAAATTTTACACCATCCCTGATCTTATTTCACTAAGTATAGTTCCATCATGTGGCAACTATTCAATTAAACATAGCAGACATAAATGTGATTGGACTTCCAAAACACGATTGTAGGCTTAAAATACAGTGTTTTCTTAACTATGCACTGATTCTTTCTTGCTTATTTTTGGTAATATTGTTAACAAAATGAGTATCCACATTGCAGCAACAGTCAGTTGCTTTATTATGATTTTGATGATTGCACTATCTTACGCTCCCTTTCCACCAAGTTATAGTGTGGGCACAACACGTAATTCAAGTGTAACAATCAGTTCTGTGGTTAACATATCCTTTCTACCTGTTTAACTTATGTTTTCTCAAAATGAACTAATCTTGCCTCATATGGAACTTCTAAGAATACCTTTCCCATCACAGCTCAAGCTGGTTGAATTGAGGCTTCACAAACTGAAAATATTATGACTAGTGCTGTGTCTGTATAGTGTGGACAATGCAAGAAATGTCTGAATCTGCATATTAGAGAGTCAAGCCAGCTTTGGTAGGACTCCAAATTTGGCTCCGGTGCAGATGACAAGTTACCCTGAGTATCTGTTTGTTCCAATTAATGTATTCATTTTTGAGGGCAAAGTTCCTTAAGATAACACTAGCATTTGTAGCCAGAAATAATGAAAAACAGATCATTTTCTCATAATGAGAAATCAGTGCCAGAGTGTTGCTCTTTAAAAAAAAAAATTCTACAGTAACAACCAATGCTAAAGAAGAAGAATTCACATCAAAGTTAATTAAGATCATTTTCTTTTAAGGAAGAAACTCCCATCCGACAGTGAACTCTGACACACCAGAACTTGCTATGAAGTGATTCATTTACTCAAATAATAGGTAAAGCTCATTTTGAATTTGACTACGGTAACACTCCAAATTATTACCCTGATTAATATTGTTTTGCTTTATGAAATGCTGCTTTAATTATCTACTGCTTAACACTTTGTAAAATAATCAATCACATAAAATACACGTATTCAACCCAACACATCTCTTATGCTTACCCTTTTGACAAGCCAGCTAATATAATGTCTGAATTATTGCTTAATGCTAGCCTGATATGCAGAAACCTGATTTTCTATTATAAAAACATATATCTGTATTGCTTTTTTCCCCTGATTATATCTTAGTTTTGTTCACTTTTCTCTGTACCCACAGCCACTGCCTTTGCTACCATCAGCTGTCACATGGGTAACAACACCAGCCGCGTGACCCAGATTCATTCCTGCTCCCTCTAACCATTCAGACTAGACCACAACAGTAATATGGAGTAAACCACTCCACTGCTTAAAATCCGCCAATACTATATCCATAAACATAGATTATGCCTAAATTCTCGGTTATGACTTTAAGTGTATTGACTTTTCTGATGTCTCCTCAAATGCCTACTGCTTTGAAAAAGTCAATGGAGTGAAATACATTTTTACTATAAAGGAATATGCTGCATTGTTTAGCAAGCCTATTAGCCTATTAGAATGAGTCTGTATGAATGGGCATTGTCTTCTTGTAAATAAGCCCTATAGAAAGCTTTATATCTATTTCATTTATACTGCTTTTCCCCACAATCTTTCTGAACAGTTTCATTGAAATATTCCATCATGGCAAATCTTCTAGCCATCTAATAAGTTTATTTCCACTACTTTATGGCTCCACATTATTTGGGGTCCTAAAGTATTAACAACTTAAATGATAATTTTATTTATTGAAAATGTCCTCCAAGTATTTTGATTGCTAAAATAATCTAATTCTCAGTAAATAATGACATGAACTTGACACAGAGATCATTTCAATGGAATATAATTTCCAGAAGAAATTCCTGAAATGGTACATAGAGTAGTTGGAAGAAGTTTGAAGTCCAAAGGAAGCAACAATTTGAAGAAGTATCTCGCTTGAGCACATAATTTCTCATCCTTATGACTAGCATTCTCTATAGTTATGTTTTTGCCCTGGCTCCTATATCATCTTCCTTTGTCAAAACTAGAGTTTAATTAATAGTTGCTTCTTCAAAATAGCACCCAGCTGCTACAGTCATCCTTCAGCATTGTACAGGGCAATGGGTCTCCAAATCTAACCTGGAGAGCACAAAGGACAGGACATTCAGATTATTAGAATCTCATTTATCTATTTCCATTATTGCCATCTGTGATTTAAGAGTTTATGCAAGAAGTCATCACTTATACTATTGTCTTGAAGTGATTCTCAAGAGTTTTAATCTAATAAATTCAGTTTCAAATAATACACTTAGGTAATGTTCATGCTGAGGTAATTTTTGTATATGATAAGAGGTGGGGAATTCATTTTCTTCTACATATATAATGTAGTTCTGCAAAAATTATTTAATGGAAAACTTATACTTCTTCAAGATATGTTCTTGGCATCTGAATAAAAATAGCATGGCTATGGATTTGTTATGGGAACTCTACCATCTCCCATTAATTGATGTATCGATTGTTATGCTAGTTCGTTGCTGATTTAATCACTGTATCTTTGCAATATGCATTGAAATGATTTATTATAATGTCTCCGGCTAGTTATTTTTCCACATGATTGATTTTACTACTGTTTGCTTTTTATTCTACATGAATTTTAGCATTATATTTTCTCATGCAAACTTGGGAAAATTGTAACTCCCATGTAATATTATAGACAGTCTTATAACTCTTCTTGCTATGTGCCAATCATATTACACTTTTTGGCAAATTATTTTTATTATACACATTTTGAAACATTTATTAAATACTAACATGGTGACCAAGAGAATTATTTGGGACTTCAAGGGTTGTCTTGAGTGGAAAAATATAATTATCATGTCTATACACACGCAATTTAAAACAAAATCAAATCATAATATATCTACTCAATCTCTATGCATCTATGTACCTGCTTACTGGTACATAAATAGTCAGTTTTGCATTACTAAAATGAAATAACAGAGGCAGGTGGACTTTATACATGAAAAGGATTATTTACCTCATACTTTTGGAGGTCTAAGGGCCTGGCATTAGCATCAGCTCAGGTCTCATGAGGACTAGTTTTGCTGTGTTACTTGATAGCAGGAATGTGTGTGTGTGAGGGAAACATCACTTTCGGAAATAGTAAACCAGAATCTGAGAGACTCATGGCCTATACTCTCTTCTGAGAACACGTGTTCAATTAGCCTAAAGACCTCATTCTAGACTACCTTGCCCAAATTGCCCCACCATCTAACATTGCCACCCTAAGGTCCAAGTTCTCAACATGTAAATCTTAGATGGAGACTATCGATATCCAAACCATAGCAAGTACAGTCATTTCACAAATAATTCTTACATGTCAGACACCGTGCCAGAGGTCAGCAAATCTGTTCTGGAGAAAACATATCTGTGCCAACAGGGATGATTCAAAATAGTGTAAAAAAGTAAGTAAATTCAAGTGCAGTGCAGTCATGTCAACAGGAATAGAACTATGGAGCTGGATCACCAATGATATCTGTGTAACTTCTTAGGGCTTTTTCTTCAGTCACCAGTCTATTATGCTTTCTACTTCTTCAGTTTTGCTACTGCTTTCTTATTTCTGGAAAAAAGTTGATTTTATTAACTTTCTAATATATGGCATAATATTATATGGAGCTTTCTCACATAGTTGTTACATTCATGAGGTTACAATATGTACACTGGAGCCAGGCTACCTGAGTTCAAACATCAACTACACCCTTTGCTAGTTTGTAATGTTTGAAATGTCACTTCACTGTACTTCAATTCAGTCTCTTCCCTCATAAAACTGGAATTTGGAGAATAGAACATAAATCTAAATTTATTACATTAAAAATGTAATTCATTGTATATAATGCATCTAGTACACACCATGCAACGGCTCTTACTCTTGTTATTCATATTTTGGTTGTTAAACTTTTAAAAATCATTAGTATTTATTTATTTGTTAATTTTATGTTAAACTATTTCAAATAATTACAAAAAACTAATGCCTAATTCAATGAACACATCTACATTTAAATGATTTCTAACATCATTCTACAGTATTTTGCTATGTAAACATTATAAATAGAAATGCAACATATTTGCTATGAACAAATGGGTGTTTAGAATAGACATACTACACAAAAACAGAAAAACAAGTATAGAAATATTACAGTTTCTCTCATGTGGAAATTTAAATATACATATACAAATATGTACATATAAATATGTATGGATTTTGTTTTAGCTGGTACATGGACACTGATGAATATTGTATCCACTGAAGTATGCCTATTAAATAATAGCACATATGTCCTGAATTTGTCATGAAGACCATTTTGTGTGATATTAATAAATCCATCCATGTTTTTTTCAAAATTTTTATTAACATGTATGACTTCTACAATTTTTGATTCTTACTTATATTTTGAATACTGTTTAATCTTTATCAGTCCTAGCTTTGTGTATTATTTTTTCATTTTGTCTTATTAGGTTCATATATACGATTTTGTATTCAAACAATCAACATTTAAATTTTAGCTACATACCATACTGTCTTTACTATTTGTTGGTATCTATTAATTTAAAATTTTTATGAAAGTAAAATTTGGAAGTGGTGACAATCATAGATGATATGGGTATATTGTAGTAAATTTCAAAATGTGTGCACTCTAGTAATAATCATGTTGAGCACAGCATATTTCTGTTAAGGGGAAAAATTTCTGACTTTCTCCTAACCAGTAACCACTCCTCTATTTTATTTAATCATTTGCAACTTTGGTTTCTCCTGGAACTTCATTGAAATTAAATCATGCAGAATCTATTTTTCAACTACTCCTGCACAATTTTTAAAGTTTATCAATGTCAGCTTATAAAGCTATAATTTGTTACTTTAAATTGTTTACAGGATTCCATTGTATGGACCTAGAAAAATGTATCTTTATCCTCCCTTGTTATCGACAATTTAGGGCTCTCGTGGATGAAGTTGCTACCAACTGGCATGCATAATTTGTTTATGTCTTTAACTTATTTCAACTGGCAAATTAAAATTGTGTATTTATAGACTACACCAGCATATTTTGATCTATGTATATATTATAGAATGCTTAAATCAAGCTAATTAACATACTCATTTATCACCTCATATAATTATATCTTAAAATTTTAATGAGGACATTTGAAATCTACTCTTCTGGCAGTTACCAAATATGCAATGTCGTATTATTACATATACTCACCAGACATTTCAATAATTACTCATCCTACGTAAAATGACATTTATTCTCCCAACAACATATTCATTTCCCTCCAAACCTTCATCACCTGTTAACCATAATTATATTTGTTGTTTCTCCGTGTTTTTAGATGACATATATAAATGAGATTATCCAGCATTAGAAATTCTATACATAAGTTTTCTTTCACCTGAAACTGAACAGTGTGTGTGTGTGTGTGTGTGTGTGTGTGTGTGTGTGTGTGTGTGTTTTACAGGCTGTCATATGATGATGTATACTTGAATTGATTTTATATCTTGGTAACTATGAATCATATTAAAATTAAATGGTTGTACAGCTAGCAGGCATATTGATTTCAGCTCCTTTAGATGCAGATTCAGGAGTAGGGATTCATAGGGATTCTAGATTCTATACTATTATTATTATTATTATTATCGTTATTAAAGAAATAGAAAGAGAGAGAGAGAGAGAGAGACTTTCCATTGTTTTGATTCACACCCAGAGGGCTGCAATGACTGGAGCTGGGCCAGTAGGAAGAAGGTGGAGGAGCTTTTTCCGGTCTCCTCATGGATGTAGCTGTGTATGGATTTGTACCCTGCTCTGCTGCCTGTCTAGACTATTAGCAGGGAGTTGAACTGACAGTGGAGCTGCTCGGACACAAATTAGTGGCCTTAAGAGATGATAACTCCACAGGTGGAAGCTTAGCTTGCTATACACCAGTGTGCTGGTTCCTATGCTGCTTCCTATAATTATTTTGTAAAGTGCTTGCACCAACGGTATACAAAATGTCTTTTTCCACATCCCTGGTAATATTTATTTGCCTTTTTATTTGTGATAATGCCTATTCTAAAATGTGTGAGACGATATTTCACTGAAATTTTAAACTGAATACCATTGATGAACCAAATATTTTCATGTACTTGTTAGCTGTTTTTTGTATCTTCTTTTGTTTTCATTTCTTTTATTCTCCAAAAAGGCTTAGTTCTCGCTTATCTGTCTTGAACACTAATTCCTCATAAGATAAAGGATATTAAAATATTTTCTGAAATCTGTGGGTTGTCTCTTAGGTCTTTTAATTGCATCCTATGCTGTGCGGAAGCCTTTCATTTTAATGTAATACTTTTTGTCTATTTACTTTTCTGTTGCTTGTTCTTTTGGGGTCATCCATTAAAGGAACATTTGCTCATATAATTTTGTTTTCTAATGCAAAGAATCTGAAAAATAAAACAAAAAAGGTAATCCAATGTACAGTGAAATAAAAAATAAAACACTCTGTAACATTTATAACGCATTTTTGCTATGCAAATATATCTTATGTTGACAAATTCATCTCATACATACAAATCAAGTCTAAATGGCTTTAATACTTAAATATAATTCCCCAAGTTAAAAAAAGCCACAAAGTTTGACAGGTGTTTTAAATTCACAAAATGTGTGGACACAATTGAAAAAAAATATGTATTGTGACACACAAGAATTTAGAATGTTGATTCTTAAACATATTTTCTTTAAAGGAATTTCTGAGAAAAAAATTTATAATAGGCTGTGATTTTCTCATATTGGGTTCTCTTTATGTCCTTGCTTCTTTCCATTTATGAGAAGAAATTCAACACAGCTTTTGGGAAGAATATATAAAATGTTCTAGATTTCCCATTGTGTAATTAAAGAATTCTGTCTTTAATATTAAATAAAAATTTTAGAAGTATATCAGTTACTATACTTTGATTAATTTTGTACTATGATAGTGAATAGTTTTGTTTTACAGAATTAAGACTCTTTCGTTTGTTCTGAGGAAGCTTTCTCTTTACATTGATTATTACGCTGTTTTCTTATACCCCTACTTCACTCATTGTAAATATGCTTGATTTGGCTCCAATATTTCCATGTTATTTTCCTTAGTTTTGAAAATTTTCTACTATAATAATTGTTAATTTTTTGAGCTTGCCCTATTGTGTTTTTTAATTATTATTAATTATATTGCATTATGTGACACAGTTTTATAGTGCTGGGATTCCCCCCACCCCTCCCCAAACCCTCCCTCGCATGGTGGATTCCTCCACCTAGTTGCATTACCACAGTTCAAGTTCAGTTGAGATTCATTCATTGCAAGCATATACCAAGCATAGAGTCCAGCATCTTATTGTCCAGATAAGTTCAATGGCTTGTTGGGGAGACCTTCTCTGGTCTGAAGGTAGAGCCAGCACATCCTGTGACTTCTTCATTGACATTTCAATTTTAGTTTATATACAACTGGGTTCTATACACCTTAAAATGGCTATAGATTACTATTCAGCTGTCTCGTGTCTATTTTCATTATAGTATTTAGCATTTTATAGCATTGAAGCATAATTTTGCTGAACCTGGCTTTTTTTTTCAGGTAGTCTAGACTGGCTTATAACTCTAACAAGACATATGTCAACAGTTTAGGCGCAGAAGAGTTTTAGGAGGGGTGTGCAGAGAAATCTTCAATACCTGAGTGAGGCGTAACTAATTTTTGTGTCCCACCTATTAAGGTATAAGTGAATTCTTGTTGACTGTTTCCTGTCTGATTCTAAGCATTGTATCCCAACCCTGAAGACACCCTATTGTTTATTATTCCATTTTCTTAAAAAGTTAATATAAAGATAACAGATTCTGTGTATTTCATAGATATATTTGCAAGAGGGTAACCATACTCCTTCCCTTGCTTCACCCCTTAGTCCTCTTGCTTCCTTTCTTTTTTTTCCTGTCAGTTTTAAAATAAGATAATTTCAATTTTCTCTATAATCAAGCAATTCAATTTCATGTTTCCTTTGTTTTCTTCTATGTCTGCCTTTGTTTTCACTTTAAACTGAGAGGTTTTGTCTTTATCACATTTATACATTGTGTATTGGTTTCAGTTTTAAGATGGTAAACTTTTAATATTTAGGTGTTTTCTCAATTATTCATATACGTTATTCTTTAGTTATTCCGTTTAGCTTATTAGCACAAATCTCCCTAGGTATGGCACGATGGCATACTGACTTCTTTGTGTTTAATAAATGGAAGAGACTTAGTGCCAGGGTCATTTTATGCTCTCTTTTCCTTTTTGGCCCCAGGGGAGGAGGAGGAACACCAACACAATCCTGGGGTGGTTTCCCTGCCTCTGCCAGAAGCAGGCGTAGAGTTTTATTAAAACTATTTCCAATTTTCAGAATTGGCCAAGCAAAAAGTTTACTTTCTCATTCACAAAAATTTCACTCCCACTCTACTCAGCAATGCAGCACCAGAAAGAACCTCAAGCAACCTTTGAAAGGTGTGACTCCACTGGCCTGATGCCTCTTGCACCAGTAGACCTCCCTCTGCAGTGGGGCTGATAAATACTGTTAGTCATCACACTCTCTCTCTCTCTTTCTTGTGGATTGATCCTATTCAGTGTTCCAACCTTACATGCCCTCCCTTCCTCTTCTTCTAAGGAGTTAGATACAGATTATTACAAAGATAGAACCAGGTCCTTGGTGGAATAAAAAAAAAAAAGGGAGAGGGGGTTTCTTTAAAATTATACAAGATTCTTATTTCTGCCCAACAGCTACAGTGCTGGGCAAAGCCAATGTGCAACCCCCGGCTGCATTGCTCGTTTTATCTGGAGAAAAGCAGCTGATGGGATGTTTTAGCAGCAAATCCACTTACCTCAATTTCTGCTTTTATCATAAGGTAACAAAGAAGCAAGTTTGTTTTTTGTTTTTTGTTTTCTTTTTTAAGATTGCAAAGTTGTTTGTCTCCCAAAGCTTTGGTAAAAGTGTCAACCAACTACATTCCTTTGTACAATCGGAAGTTTCATTAGAAAGAAAGGAAACTGTGTCTGAGGTTTTAGCTATTATGAGAATAGAAAGTTACCAGTCACACCCTTTTGGTGACTTTGAGCAAGCTATGCATGATTACCTTGTGGCACTTTGATGAGATTTGTCCTAGCCCTGTGATAATTAGTTGCTATTCCATCACCCCATCTCCGAACTGTGCCTAAAAGACTCCATTTCAACCATTGTCTTGGAAATTTTTGTCTTGAAAATCCCTCTCCTGACCTAGTGTGATTGGAAACTTTTTCATCTTAATAAATTCTGCTTTTGCTCATTAATCCCTGCATGAAAATTATTTCATGTCCTTTTCTGAGCAGTTTTTCTCTCTCTCCCTAAGGCTGACTGTTGAGACTCAAATCTTCCTTCCCAAAAATGCATCCTAGGAACCACAAAGCATTTTTATGAGTTAGGAAGTATTAATGCATTTTTTGCAGGGTGCAAGAGGGATCATGCCAGACAAGTCTAGGATGTATTAAGGAACCTTTATTAACCAAGCCCTTCCCTATCGTGGGACTTTATGGGGGCTTGAGAGGAGAGCGGTTACACAGCAATTCAATACTGCCACCCCTTTCATACTCCAGGTGATGATAGGTGAGCATCACGAGTGGGCAGAAAAGAACACATAGATGTAGGAGGTGTGGATTTCAGGCTCATGACCCTGAACTAGTTGCCTAGGACAATGCATATTTTATTGGAATCTATCCTTATTTCATAAGTGTTCTCTTTCACAATGGGTGATATTCCTTAAAGTTTATATAGATGGCAGTTTTCCTGATTCCCAGCACAGTGCATGCTTTCCACTGTATTTAAGTTCCTTAGGAATATTAGAAAGAGGTGTTGGATATATCTCCTCTCCATCTTGATTTTTTTAGACAGTCATTTAATAATTTAATGATTAAATGTTTTCATAAAAGGAAACTAGGACAATTCAGATAATACCAACTACATACCCAATTCTACTAAAAATAGTTTTATTTATTTTTAAAGATTTATTTATTTTTATTGCAAAGTCAGATATACAGAGAGGAGGAGAGACAGAGAGGAAGATCTTCCATCTGATGATTCACTCTGCAAGTGAGCATAAACGCCAGTGCTGCACCAATCCGAAGCCACGAACCAGGAGATTGCTCCAGCTCTCCCACACGGTTGCATGGTCTCAAGGTTTTGGGCCGTCCTCGACTGCTTTCCCAGGCTACTAGCAAGGAGCTGGATGGGAAGTGGAGCTGCCAGGATTAGAACGGGCGCCCATATGGGATCCCGGTGTGTTCAAAGCAAGGACTTTAGCCACTAGGCCACCACCCTGGGCCCTAAAAGTAATTTTAAATAATAGATTATTGAAGACATTTTCTGTAAAGTGAATTGAAACTTAAATTATAAATATCATTCAGAGTGTTGACTTGCAAATTTTTATACCTAACAATCTTCTTAAATTAATTGGAAAATCATGTTAATTGAAATTCCACCACTAAAAAAAATTAAGTAAAATTAATTTAATTGAAAGAATATGGGTATATGTGCTTTTTAGAACTTAAATTTAGAGGAAGAGGTTTTACTTGATTAGTTAACTGCATTCTTTCTGAAAAGAGGTGTTCATTAGTGACTATGCTCAGAAGTTCTTTAATGTTTAAAAGTTTGAAACCCAGAATCGTACCACAGTATCACATTTCTGGAATGGCAGGGGCTACCAATGTAAGAAATACAGCAAAAGAGAAACCAGATGTAAGGGGCATAGATAACAATCACAATATTAGAAAATATTTAGACTTTTGTTATTAAATTACAATGTTACTTTTAAAAATCAAGAATGAGTGCAATATAATGGTTGATTTTTCTGTTGATATAAGTGGCATAGCATACATTGAAAAGTAACATGTCTTTGAATTACCATGATCCTTCAGTCATTTTTAATAGGATATTTTTAAGTTTAATTTTCTTTTTAATGGATGTACACTTTTACAAGTTTAGTGAGATATACTCCAATGCTTTAAACACAAATAGATTCATCAGTATCTAGTCTGTAGATATTTCTTTTTATCTTTCAGATTCCACTAGCAATTTAATTCCAATACTATTGGAGCATACTATGTTGGAAATTGATTGATACTAGAAACTTTGCTAATACAATAGCCACTCCTGAAGACATAACCAGCAATGATGCTCTGATAACTCACTCACATATCATGTAATTTAGATTTATTAATAGAAGATGTCTTCCTCTAATATGAACTTGAACAATTAAAATATTTTAAAACTATGAACAAGATTTGACCTTCTCTTGTAGGTAGTTCTTTAATTCCACTAAAAAATTGCCTTCAATCTGAATTTGTAATTTTAATGATAAAAGATCCACAGAAATAGGACATTGTTGACAGAGGAACTATTTTCAAATAGTAAGATACATGGCTAATTGTAGAGAAAGGATTTATAGCTGGAAGCTATCAAAAATGATGATTTCTGCTAATGTAAATAAAGTTTTTTTGCCATAAATGTAGAAATCTCAGTTATAAAAATGTCATGGATTTGTAACATTTTTGTCAAGTGCTCATTTTGCAAAGAAGCAGTGTGTTAGAGAACAGGTTTACTTAGATTTGGATTCAAATAATCAACTAGCTCCTGGTATGTGCAGCCTTGGCTGATATTTTTTCCATCTGAGATTTAAAGCACTATAATACTAATAAAAATACCATAAAGCAATTGTAGAGAATCAGATGTTAGACACTTTCATAATTAGCACAAATTATACAACCTGGCACAGGGATTCGCAATAATGGCTATTGTTTCCATTTGCTTCTAAAATTTTCAAGAGAAATGAAGTCTAATAGTGTGATAAGGAGAATTTAGAGAATAAAGTTTTTGTAAAGATGAAAGTTCAACCATTTTCCTCAAAGCTTCAAAGCAAGATTGAAAAGTTAAGAAAGAATAGAGCGTTTACTCTATAGTCAAATAATAATGTAGGAATGCAAGCAAATAAGAAATGGTGCATTGAAACAAGAATAATATCAGCATATAGCTTCAAAACTTCATCATTGTGAGGCACAATTGAGAGAAACCTTGATTTATGAAAGCCAAAAATCTTTGTACTGTTCATGAAACATTCTTTTTTTCCAAATGGCATAATACAGTTTTACATTAAAATATGTAAGATGGTTTTAGAAGGTAGATTCTAGTTTTTATGCTCTAAAATCATGACTTTGACTTAGGCTTAACATCAAACTTCAGAGAAGAGAACTATATTTCTCACTGTTTCTATCACAATAAATTCTTAATGTTCTTTATAATGTAAATAGGCTATATAGCTCATAATCTGATGCCTTAAAATTAAGCTTTTAAAATCACACAAACAAGCTTACTTCATTTTTACTAATGTCAAAAATATCCTAGATTTTTTCCACTTTGGTCCAACTCCACTGCTACCTCTTTAATAATCCAAATTATTGCATTTTCTCATCTTGGTAATTGGAGTGGACTCTTACTTGACCTTTCCACTTCACCCTTCCCATCTTATAGTCTCATTTTCATAAAGCGGACAGTATGAGACTAAATATATGTGAAAGTGTATTAATTACGTGTCAGATATGTTCAATAGCTTCCCATTCTACTTAAATTTAACTGGTATTTTAAATTTGCATTTTCACATTAAAATTTTTAATGGGCAAAATTACTAGTCTACTTCCAGCAGTTGGTAGAAATGAGATTAAAAGACAAAACATGTTTTTAAAAACTCCATTTCTCAGGATAAACTTCATCAAGTTCAAGGCATTTATAAGCAATTATACCAATCATTTACTCTATTCCTGATAACCATACACATACAGGAATTTAACCATACACATACAGTATTATTATATTATTAATGCATTTTGAAAAATTCTTATGTATTTGAAAAGGTTAGACACAGAGTGAGGAGAGAGAGATGCAATTTGGGTCTCTCACATAGGTGGTATTCATCATTTCTTCCACGATACATATTACCTGATAACTTGAATTGGAGATGGAGTAGGCTCAAACCCAGGCACCCCAATAATCAGATTTCAGATGTCCTAGTTATGGTCTTAAACATTGAACCCTAGTATATGTCTCCCACCTCTTTCCTTCCTTCCTTGCTTCCTTGCTTCCTTCCTTCTTTCCTTCCTTCCTTCTTTCCTTCCTTCCTCCCTCCCTGCCTCCCTTCCTTCTTCTTTTGTAAAGAAGGTAAAACCAAGATCATCTTGAGGATTGGCATTATAATGGATATATGCCTTATTTTCCGATATCTTAACTAATCACTTCCTTGAGAGATTCTAAAATCAAAAGATCATTTCTTTTTTTTTTTTAAGGAATCTTAGCTCTTTACCAACATCAGCACATAGATGACTGTTACCTCTGTGGAATATTTTTAATTTAATTACTTCTGAATCCCTAAACCTTTGTAGAAATAAATTATTAATTTGGTTAGACAAATTTTGAACATTTCTGAATAGTAAAGCTCTCATGAGGAAATTCATCTCTCATCATTACATATTCCACTAATCTTTCATTAGCTATCTATTAAACATCTGTCCTAAAGTAAATATTGTAATTTGCTGGCTATGTAAATGAATTAAATGGAAAATCTGATATTATGCTATTATAATTATTTTATTGACTATCGCTTTTCAAAATGGTCGACTAGAAGCGACAGCCCAAGATGAAGCCAAGCACTTCACTTGAGCTCTTGTGGCTTAGATATCAGGAAGGAAGACAGACAGAATATATTCCATAAATGCTTGCTTCCAACTCTTACATATCCCATTAAGAAGTATAGAATAATATAACGGAACAGAACTAATGAAATAAAATTAAGCCTGTGAAGTGAAACAATGTTTCTCAGGGAAGGGTGAAACTGATATCTCGGAAAAAATAGTCAGGTGAAAAGTATTATTCAGGGTTTCCATCATGTTCCAAACAGATAAAACAGTATGTTCAAAATCCTTAAGAGATGAAAGAAAGATATAGTCAAAGATTTGAAAGCAACTTCATTTTTCTTGAATGTAGAATTCAAGGTCAATGAACCAATAAAAAATAAATCTGTAAAAATTAGCAATAACAAAAATCACTTGGAGTCTTAGATACCATATTAAGAAGTTCAAATTCCACTCTTGAAGAAACAGAAGAAGGGATTTTAGGGTTTTTTAGGCAGAGGAGAGACATAACAAAATTTCAGTCTTTGAAAAATCACTCTGGATTATCTGTGCATGTTAGAATTGAGGATGGGTGAAACAACATGGCCTGAGACCAGTTAGCAAAATAATTTGCTGGTGCAAAATGATTTTCCTCCATTTCTTTCTAGATCCTGGATACTTTACATCTTTAAATAAAAATGGATAGGTTTTAGTATGAAATGGAAATCTGAATACGTTATCAGTGGCGGAGCCAACTCAAGAATTAGGCTAGGATGTGTAAAGAGCATCATAAGATTACTCTCTTCAAATAATAGGAGCAACATGTAATTTATTGCAAGATAGAAAGGTAAAAATATACTACTCGATTGAATCTCTTTTCTCCAAAGTTTATGTATTGCATTCCTAACTGCCAGTGTCTGAAACTGTGCCTTTATTTAAGGTAATATCTTTACAGAGGCAATCTAGTTGAGGTGATGTCGTTAAGGTGGACCCTAATCAAATATGTCTGGTGCCCTTATAAAAATGAAACGTTTTGACAGAGAGCTACACATAGAAGAAAGATGACATGAAGAGATGTAGGAAAAGATAATGGTCAGCAGGTCAAGGAGAAAGTTCTGCCACAGACACTTTCCCCCACAGTTCTCAGAAGGAACCAACTCTGCCAATACTTTGACTTGCAGTTTGTAAAACCCTCACTTACGACATTTACTCTTTTATGCTTTTGTACTGCAGTCCTAGCAAACAAATGGAAGTACTGAAACCTGTATTTGGGTTTGGTAAGAAAAAGATGAGAGTGGCTTTAATGCCTTCTTAATTCTAATTTTTGGTAAAGGGATATGGTAAGAGTGAAATTTGGCATGGCTGTGATTATAATTGGGACTGGGTTGATAATGAGAAAAAGACATTTGAGGAGGAAGTTTCAATTAGATACTGACAAAAGAGGCTAATACAATTCATTATAGGGATAAATGCTTGTAAAAAACACTCATCCATAAATCAGAGTGAAAATCCTCTCTTACATAACATGAATCTCCATATCAAACTATAACTATTATTAATTACATATGAAGATGCTATTATGACTCAGCAGTTTAAGCTGCTGCTGCTGATACTGGCATGCCATGTCAGAGCACAGGTTTGATTCCCAGCTGTTCCACTTTTGAACCAGGTCTTCTAGTTCATCTGGGAATCCAGCACATGCCTTAAGCATTTGTGCTCCTGTCATCCATCTAGGAGATCCAAAAGGAGTCCCAGGCACCAGGCTTCCACCTGGCCCAGGCTGGGCTTCTGATACAGTGACTCAGAGAAGAATTACAGTCCCTGTATCCATTGACACTTGAATACAATCGCCACCCCTAACTAACATTCTACGCGAAATATGATGTTTAGATTTTCAAAGCCTAGGGCCCGGCGCAGTGACGCAGTGGTTAAGGTCCTCACCTTGCACGCTCAGGATCCCATATGGGCGCCGGTTCTATCCCGGCAGCCCCACTTCCCATCCAGCTCCCTGCCTGTGGCCCGGGAAAGCAGTCGAGGACAGCCCAAAGCTTTGGGATCCTGCACCCCTGTGGGAGACCCAGAAGAGGTTCCTGGATCCTGGCTTCGGATTGGCATAGCATTGGCCGTTGCGCTCACTTGGGGAGTGAATCATCGGACGGAAGATCTTCCTCTCTGTCTCTCCTCTCTCTATATCCGCCTTTCCAATAAAAAAATAAAGAAAGAAAAAAAGAAAGAAAGAAAGATTTTCAAAGCCTAAAACATGTTCGGTTATAATAAGCTCTGACGTTAAGTTTTTTGTTCTTCTCAGGTTTTGACATATTTTTGGCAGCTATTCTCTGTTGTAACCCTAATAAATCCCTGCCTTCAATTACAACACTGCAATAAACAATGCCTACACACACATCTATCCATGGCTTTAAAGAGTACGCTTCGAAAAATCTATGGATGGTAGATTAAAATTAAGACAGGTTTTGTTTTGCTATCTTACCAAATTGCATGAATGCCCTTTCTTCAGGGCTTCATCATTACCAAGTATTGTTATGATTTTCAAGCAAAACAATAGCAGAGAAAAATACCCCCCCATTCTTTAAATTATATTTACCTTATAAGATTAGCTAAATATTTTTAAATGGATTATGGTTAATTTAAATTCTAATAATGAGCATAATCCCCAGCTTTGAGCAACAGCCTAGGTTGCATTGTACCTAGTCAAGTGTTACATTGCTGGGAGAAAAAGCAATAATAGCTAGTGGGCATCCTGGGCTTGGTTAATGCCAAATTCATGCTAACTATACCAGTATGTCAGTATAGTCGCCTGGCCCCTACTATTTTATTTTTTCAAAATATATGGGAGAGTGCTGGTTTGTGAGCCCCAGGAGTAGGGGATCCAATAAGGCCTGGGTTGTCTGGTCTGGGTGCTTAGGCCCGCCTGCATGGTGGGTTCCTGGACAATGAGTTCTGTGGGGTCACCTGGCCCAGGCCCTTGGGCCCGCCTTCGTGGTGGGTGCTGGCTCTGTGAGTCCTGGGTGTGTGTGCGGGGGAGGGTGTCTGTAGAGTCCTGGGTTGCCTGGCCTGTGTCCTTAGTACCCCCAGGAGGTGGGTGCCCAGTCTGTGAACCCCAGGTGTGGGGTTGCAGTGGGGTGCTGCTAGGGTAGCCCAGGATACCAGTGGCACCATGGGCAGCTCACTGGCTGCCTGGTGGCAAGTTGTGGAGACTTGGGCTTGCAGGGACCTGTGGATGGGATGGAACAGGTAGGGGCATGAGGGAGCCTGAGGTCTCTTGTCTAGGATTGGTGGTCTGATAGTGGATTGCATGTGTCAGAACAGGACCTCCTCAATGTAAAAGATGGAGCAGGGGACAGCTGGCCCAGGTGCATATGCAGGGCATGGCAGCCCACTGAAGCTTGCAGAACACTTCAGGGACCATAACAGAGGAAAGAGAACAGAACAAATTGGACAACTACTCTGGACAAATGATGACAGCCAGTATCTGGGAGAATGGAGAATAAGGGGAACTATGTCAGCCAATGAATACTGGAAGGGACTCCTCGTCCTTGGATTGGTGAGATTGACAGCATTTCAGAACTATCAAAACTGCATGGGGACCCTGGGTTGATATTTGGTGTCCATTTCCCATCCCTGGGTCCTGAGGCAGTTGTGAGGCTGGATGTTGCTTCTCCACTTGTATCCCTCCTTCCCCAGATAGAGGAAGAAGATAATACAAAATTTATAAGCAATGACCACATCCACATTCCCCTAGCCCTCGATTCTTCCCACCTTGATCAACTGTGTAAACACCATCAAAAATAAAAATTAAACAATTAAAAACCAATTAATGTAATTAAAGTATGCAGATATCTTTGACTTGTAAAAAATTAATTAAAAATGGCCATATGGACTAGGAGTTTAGAGGCCCATATCCCAACATCCTGCTATAAGTCCCAATTTCAATTGGGGGACCCTGAGAATCAGCATGATGGCTCAGGTAATACAAAAAAAAATGCAGCAAAATATAAAAATATAAAAATAAAATAGTAAGTAGAAATACAGTTTTTTTTTTGCTTTCTGTGTTTTTATTGAGCATGCTATTTACATTTTTCTTTCTTTCATAGTAATTGAAAGATAAAAAAGCAGAAAGGTAAAATACAGATAGTTTTCATCTGCTGGCTTACTTGCCCAATGCATATAGCATTCAGAACTGGACCAAATCCAAATCAGTTTAGAACTCTATCTTGATCTCCCACGGGTGGAAGGGACTCAGCACTTCAGCCATCCTTTGTTGCCTCCCATGATGTGTGTTAGCCAAGACCTGGATCTGAAGCAAAGTAGCTGAGACGTAATCTGATTTAGGATATCGGGATCCCAATTAGTATTTGAATGACTGTGCCAATTATATACCCTCACTTATTAAGCGTTTTTAAAGGTTTATTTTATTCTTACTTGAAAGGCAGTGTTACAAAATGGAGAGACAGAGACACACACACACACACACAGAGAGAGAGAGAGAGAGAGGTCTTCTATCCATTCCCTCACTTCTCAAATGGCTGCAATGGCCAGAATTGAGCCAATCTGAACCCAGGAGCTTCTTCTAGGTTTCCCACATGGGTGCAGAGGTCCAAGGCCTAGGACCATCCTCTGCTGCTTTTCTAGGTCATAGGCAGGGAGCTAGATCACAAGTGGAGTAGCTGGGACACGAACCAGCATCCATATGAGATGCCAACAATATCGGCGGGAGCTTAGCTTCCTATGTCACACTGCCAGTCCCTATTGACTATTTTAATTTAAGTTCTTCTATTTAAATTTTAACATGAATAAGTCGCTTTCTGACATACATTGCAAAATCTAGTATCTATTGTATTGTATTCCTTCTAAGGTATTTGAAACATGGTTTTTAAAATATGTGAATATTGTCACAAATTTCCCTTAATTTCCTAAATATCTGTATGTGAAATATTTTTTCTATTTAGACCTATGAATTTGTTCAATATTTCTGTCATACCTTATCTTTATGTATTTGTTTTTTTCCCATTTTTTATATGTCTTTAAATTGTCTCAGACTTACAGAGTAGGAAATGTGTCAAAACACAATTACTTTGCCCTGAATTATGAGAGTAAGTCTTCATCATCATGTGTCATCAACAATGAACCCTTAATGCTAATCTCTTAAGACAGTAGAGTTTAATCATCTAACTAAAGGAGTTAACATATGTCTATTAGGTAATTCTCAGAGCCTGTTTGACACTTTTGGAAAGGATTCTGATAAAAAAAAAACATATTTATGTGTTTATTTGTCCTCTGTTTATCCTTCATACTGTGACAATTCTTGCTTGAAATTCTGCTTACTTTTATTTATTAAGCAGGAACTGTGAAGTGGAAACAGAGACACAGAGATTTCCATCCACTGATTCACTCCACCAAAGCTTGCATCAGCCAGGCCTTGGCTGATTCACATTCCAAATTTGTGTATCAGCCAGGCCTGACCCAAGTTAAAATCAGCAGACCTAACTGGTGTGGTGGCAAAGTAGTAAACCAGCACCTGCAATACCAGCGTATCACATGTGTGCAGATTCTAGATTCTCCCCTTCCATGTCAGCTCCCTGGTAATGTACCTGCAAAAGCAACATAAGACGCTCTAGACACTTGAGTCAGTGATTATAAGGGAAATTGTATGTGATTATATAATTTGTGATTTTCGTATGTGTTTATCGTTTTGTTTGAGATTGTAGAGGAAGTTGTATGTCACTGTTAACAAAATTAACAAAAGTAATAAGAAAAGAAGAAGAAAGCAGGTGGATGTTAGGGAAGGGTGAAGGTTATGGTGAGAAGCATTATTATTGTCTTAAACTGTATTTAAACAAAGTATTTAAAATGTTATTATAAAACTTAAATGAAAAACTAAGAAGCAGGGTTTGAGGGAAAAGTGCAAGTGTATGCATCTCCTTAGAATTATATCCATGAAATACATGAAAATTGTTATGTTTGCCTTACTAAAGTAAGACACTAAACAACAAAACAAATTTCCATGGCATAAATATCCAAAACGTGGCTGAGTCTTTCTTTGTGTTTGGCAAAGACTTCTGCAAGAGTGAATTACTGAAATGCATTGTATAGAAGTAACATTATGAATAATGTTAACGTATATGACTTTTTCTTTAGTCATGCTAACACATGATTTTTTCAAGCATAGGGAGATTAGTAAGAATTATTGCAAATATATAAACGGAAATAGATTTTCTATTCAAA
Organism: Ochotona curzoniae; assembly: GCF_017591425.1. Taxonomy (NCBI): domain Eukaryota; kingdom Metazoa; phylum Chordata; class Mammalia; order Lagomorpha; family Ochotonidae; genus Ochotona; species Ochotona curzoniae. The sequence continues at coordinate 6,024,872 of NW_024467087.1, forward strand.
TTCTAATTTTACTAGCAAGACAAGAGACTTAAAGTCAGTTTTGCCAAGAAAGAAAACTTTTATCAATTCCTTTCCCTTTATCATCTTGGAGCACTGGACCTGACAAAATAGGTTATAAAACTTTCCTGTGTGCCACTTCAGGATATAGGAAAAAGCGATATGAAGGAACTGAAAGATTAAAGATCATTCCCACCTGCTACTGGGAAGTTACAGGATATAAAGAAAGACTAGATTTAGGAAAAATGGTGAGTCATCATAATTTTTTTCCATATCTTCAATGTTACAAGTAGAGATGTGGGTAGGGTTCAGAAACATTCAGATAATCTAAAAGGAAAAAGAAAATCAGATAAATTCAGTCACATTTCTGTCTCTGTAATTTGGAGACAGGAAGTACATTTGCCTGGTCTAGTTGTATAACCAGGCAAGTGTTTATGTGTTATGCATTCCTTATTGACAGAGGCAAAATGTGCAATTTTTCAATTCCCCTATAGAACAAATAAGAGATGGGCAATGGAGTGCTTTAGAAAGTTTTCGAGAGAAGACTGTAGAAATCGTGATAATTGGTTCTATAACTGAATGCTACACAGCCAAATTTCTGCGGAATCCTAACTCAGGCTTCAGAACTATTTGTCATGAGGGAGAGTAGATCAGCTACTGACGCAGAGATAATTGTTGATAGCCAAACACTTCCCCTAAGAGTTCTTGAGCCCCAGATTTTGCAATTGAGTGACAATGGTGCTATATTACATAAAATGACACCAAGGAAATGTGGGTGAGGGTCCAGAGAAGCAGGATATGAGGATTGCGTCTTCACCATGCAGTCTCCAAGTTCCTGTTCTATACTTCAGTATTTCATCATAGAAAGGAATAGGGAATGGGGGCATCGATTCTAAAATCTGGAGCACGTCATTGAAATAGAAACTATTTGAGATATTTTCATGCTACTTAGCAGGGAGTTGAAAGTGTGCATTTGTTTTATGTGCATTCTAGGGGCAGGAGGTTTCTTGTGAGCAAGGTCAGTGAGGTTGTAGATAGGTAGGCTGTATTTTTAAATTTGTTATTGTTTTTGCCAACCTGAGCATAATGATGTCATGATTGTCTCTGTATATTTTCATTTTAAATTAAAATTATTTTTATTTTTTTGAGAGGCAGATGGATAAATACAAGATAAAGCTTCCATCCATCAGTTCACTCCACAAGTACCCAAAATGTCTGTGACTGCGATTGGATATAGCCAGAAACTAGGAACTCAACTCAGCTCTCCCATGTGAGCGTAGAAATCCAATCTCCTGAGTCCACCACTACTGCCTCTAAAAGCAGCTGGATTAAGAGGAAGCTGGAGCTAGGAGCTGGAGTTGAGTATCAACTCTGACATGAAAATGAACATCTCAACTGGTGTCCTGATCAATACAATAATTGTTAACCCTGTAACTGTCATTTGAGTGAGCATTCGGACATGTGCTGTTATACTCCATGTCTATGAACTAGAAGGAACACATGAATATGATCCTTTTCTGTGACACATGATGCAGTGTTGATCACTACCTGTATCATGTGACACCTATCTCAGGGAGATCAGGATATTCAAAAACATTACTGCTACAACAGGAAATCAAGGACATTTCGTGCTAAGACGAATTGACCTGCTATGGTACTAAAGAAGCTAACATCAGAGGAAAGGGGTGGAAGATGATGAAAGAGGAATGATAGAAAGCTAGAAATGCAGACAGAAAGTTCAGTGCTGCTAAGACAGCAAAACCCCGCCCCCCCCAAAAAATAGACTGGCTAGGGTCAGGAGGTTGTAATAATTTGAATGTGCATTCACTTGTGCACCATCTTTTTGTAAGTGCATCTTCAAATTCTTTGCCACACTTAATATGTAGGGTTATGTTTTGTGTATATGTGTTTTAGTATGGTAGTGTAACAATTTGTTGTTTGAGACAAGAATTCATAACTATGTCAGTGGTTCTATAGATTATTTAAATTACATTGATTATTATATCTATGGATATATAAATATCTATAGATTACTACATACCTATAGATATAGATATCTATATTTCAACCACTTCTATATCTATATATAGTTATAGATATATAAAGATATAGATCCTAAAATTGTCAACAGGTATATGAAAAAGAACTCAAGATCACTTATGATCAGGAAAATTAAAATCAAAATGACCAATAACATACCTCACACAGAATGGCTGTTGTGAAAAAGGCAGCCAGCAAAGACTTGTAGAAAAATAAACTTTTGTCTTGTACACTGGCAGCTAAATTGTGAAGTGATACATTAGGTATGCAACACTGTATGTATGGCTCTCAGAAAATCAAAAATAGAATTATTGCATGATCCACATATTTCACTTTTCGGTATTGAAATTAAATCTTTAAGAAGAAATATCTGTACTTTCATATTCACTAAAAGGTTACTTATAATAGTCAAGGAATGATAACAGCCAGATACCCACCAACAGATGAATGAACTAAAAAAAAATTGTGGCATATTCTACATAAAGAGATATCGGTCAGCCTTGAGAAATCTAAGTTGTTCAATTCGCAGCAACATTAATGAAGATGGAGGTAATTATGCTAAGTGCATAAATATAGGGAAAAATATCGCATGACAATGCATAAGAAAAATAAAGTAGTCCAACTCGTTACAGGAGAGAGTAGAATGGTAGCTACCAACTACTAGGATGGAAAAGAGAGAGAGATATTAGTCAAAAGCTAAAAAGTTTCAGTTAAGCTAGATGGATAAATTCTAGAGAGCTGTTGTGGAATGCAGAGCATTCAGTTAATAACTCAGTACTAAATAGTTCAAAATTATTAGAGACATAGCAATGTTAAGTGAAGCTATCATAAAACAAAGACCAAATGGGCACCAGAAAATTTGGGAAATATTGGATGATATATCCATTATTTTGATTTTGAGTATACATCAGAGATGTTTACACTTGTCTAAAGTCATCTAATTATACACATTAGATACACAAGTTCCTTGCACAGCAATCATATCCTATTCACCTCTGACACTGCTTTGTATATTACTGTGTGTCATTGTCACCCCAGTTGTTTCTGCCTAAGCTTTTGAAACGTCTTCCTCAGCCCTAGCCAGGGATGTTAAACTGTTCTTTAATCCAGTCTCTTCACGAGTTTTTTAAACAATACGTTTTATAAACTTTCTTTTTTCTTTCTTTTTTAATGTCTTGTGCATCCAAAATTGCTACCCTCAAGTCTTGACTTCTATCATAAACCCAGCTCATTATTTGCCACTGCTTTTAGATTTGCTGGGTGTACTACTGACAATAGCTTCATTTGCTGCTTATAGGCAGTTTTGATCATGTGGCAAGGCAAATAATTCATATCGCCATCAAGATCACATAACAAGCATCATTGCTGATTATCAGAGAACCTAGAGGCAAATTATACACTAATTTGTCATTAAGAAGAAATGAGTAAGGACTGCTTATTTATTTATTAAGCATAAAACAATGTACATCAAGAAAGCAAACAAACATAAAATCTCTGCTCCTGCAGATCCAGCGATTTGATTGGACAAACATGTAAACCAGATAGTAAGACACAATGCATTAACTGCAAAGACAGAGTGAATTCTAGAGCGCTGGGAGGAAGAGTTATAAAATGGAGCAGGGTTTGGTTAACCTAATCAGGTTCTGAAAGTCAGAGAAGACTTCCTCATCAGAAAGCTAGTTTATTTTCAAACAATTCTGCTTTATAAATGTGAGTAGCCACATTTAGAAAACAAAACTTAACAACTGAGATTGACTTAAATAATATGTTCTATTTAATCTCCTCTCTCTAAGATGCTAGAATTTCAACATAATAAACATATAAATATGATAAGACCTTTTTATTGATTTCTTTCTGTGTGTGTGTGTATATGTGTTCAAAAATTTTTGAGTTAAACCCATATCAAGTCAGAGTGATCCTATGACTAGTGTTCGTAGTCACTTGTGGCCTAGGGTTATCATCTTGGGCAGCATAGATAACACTAAGTCAGCATTGTACAGATGGGAGCATAGAGGACCTCAGGTAAATACTGAATGCTCAAGGTGACATACCCAGTTTTTGTTTGCTAATACAAGCAGTCAAAAGCATGAATACGTAGAACTCACACTGGGCCATCTGTTTTATATTCACAGGCGCATTTTGTAGGGCCTTTCACTTTTGCCCATTGTGAAATACTCCTGCAGTTTACTGGCTTACACTTCCTCTGAAGCAGTACCTACAGTGTGACCCCTGACTCTACAAACCAACACCCCTCCCTGAATGGCTTGGCTCAAGCACAGCCATCTGTCTGGCAGGTGGTTATGTCTTTTGGAGGTTGCATGTCAGCAAAGAAAAGGCAATTTTTGTGGCAGTGTCACTCAGGATTTGTAGAAAAATGGAATCCATGAAATCGACATGGTTTTTCATCTTAGTCTTTTGTTTAACAAACAGGAAGCATCAACTGCTGATTAGGCTATCACTGTACTATTTTAGGCCTTTGGCAGAGAAGTTTTTGAATACCACCTCAATGACTTCTGAAAAAGAGCATTGCTCATACATCCACATATATGTTCTTCCTCTCTTCTGAGAGGCATGGAACACTTGTTACAGTCAATTCTTTCCACTGAAATGACTGCTAGAACTCCTTTCCTGCAATCACTTCCTAGTCTTTCCATGGCTTCCACTTGAGTGGATGAAGGTATCTTTTTTTTTTTTTAACTTTTTCATTTGAAAGGAAGAATTATATAGAGCTCCAGTAACCAGAAACTTTCCCATACATTAGCAGGATCAAAAGGCTTAAGCCATCTTCCATTGCTGTCTCAGGCACATGTGAAGGCAGCTGGACTCAAAGTAGAGCAGTTGGGACTCTAACTGGTGCCTATGTGAGTGGAATCAGACATCAGCAGAGAGAAACTGCAGATAGTAGAAGATATCCGGAGGTTGAAGATCGTGCCAGAGACGTGCCTGAATAAGTTATCTGCCTTTGTTTTAGCTACAGTCTTTCTAATTCACGTCAGCATCTCTTCACCAGTCTGTGCTCCCTCTTTAGCCTGACCTAGATTTCTGAAATCAAAGGCTGCTTCCCTGTGATATCCCACAGGGCTTCCCAAAGCAGATCCACAGCAGGAGACTTGAAGGACAGAGGTAATTAGGCCAGGGTATTTGTTTCCTAAATCTTTCGTGTGACCTGTCCTTTCATCAAATGTCTTTGTTTTTATTAATTTTCCGTACAAATAGAAACACTCAATGTCACTGTCTCTGTTACTACCTGCTACCATATCCCACCCCCACCTTCATGCACCTAAGTGTTGTGAAGAGTCTCTTTCACTTTTAATATCCAATTAGTAAACAGATTTGAAGAAGGAGAAAATATGAAAGATATGAAAGCAAGCCAGTAAGGAAAGAGTTTGAACTTCATAGTAAATTTAGAATTTCCTTCAGGGGACCTTGCATTACAAAAACATGATAAATATCAACTCTGCAATATTTTTCTCAGTTTGGAAAAGAACTAGCAAAACTGAACAAATATAAGTGTCATAACTAATGAATGAAAATAAAACAAATAAGGTTAAATAAAGCAATCATTTTATGTAAATATGGCAGAAAGTGACACACGTGGTGCAAAGAGCCATTAAGCAATGGACGTCATGAGAGGCTGCAGACTAATCAAGATCCACAGCAGCCTATCAACCACAACATTTGGATTAATGATTATTTTCTTTATGCGCTGGAAGTGAGGATCATTAGTGATTTATTAGCTTGATCTTTATATATTTCAGCTTGACATATTCCACAGTCCTCAAGGTGGCTGGTTGATTTTTCCACATAATAAAGACTGCATAAGCAGCAGGCAACTTTTGGGACCAGAGCAGCAGCCGCGCCTCACTGTGAGATGGGTGTGCATGGCTAAGATGATTATTCAGTACGCAACAACATCAATGCTTAGTCAGAGGTTCATGGAGTCAACAGCGATTATGCTATACACACTTTGTACTCTTTCTGTAAAGGTTTTTACACTTTATAAAATCCTTTTTGATATTTCAATGTGTTTGCTGTAAGGGCCTTCTATGGTTTTGAATTCTGTATTTTTTGTAACCAAAGCACTGACCCCTGTTAATCTCTATTCATTCATGTAGAACATTATTTTTAGTTAAAAGATAATGTAACTTTTCCTTTTGCAAGCATAGATCTGTTATGTATACACACTGCTATTTAGATAGTAGTAATAATTTACAAGGTAGACACACAGGCACACTGGTAGTTAGTCAATGTGTAAGTGATCTGCAAGCTCAAATGCTCTTCTAGAAGCATTCTATTTGGTTATGTTTTACTTGTTTTGATATAAATTGCAGTTTATAATGTTTTCATTTCTTATTCCAATGGTAGTTATTGTCTAGCATTGCAATTGGCAGTCATTATGTCCACAAGACATTGGGAAGCTGGAACAGATCTCTCATTTCCGTTTGTTGAATATCAGCTCTATCCCCATGTTAAGTATATAAAACATACATACCAGTTATGAAAATAAGCATATTTATTCATATGTGCTTTATCATTAAATATCCTTAACACATTTTGTCTATATGTAAAATCCAATAAAAACTAATGTTTTCATAGAGGATCACCTTCATTAAAAGATATATTTCCATTTAACCTCAAAGTTCCATTTTCTCATAGGCTACTGATATTTAGCAGTTATTCTCTTCTAAATTACAGATATTAACAACAATCAATCTGCATTCTGTAAGTGCAGTTCAGCCTTTTGTGGGATTTTTGGGGCTTTTTTTAAGCTTTATTTTTATTACAAAGTCAGATATACAGAGAGGAGGGGTGATAGAGAGGAAGATCTTCCACCTGCTGCTTCACTTCCCAAGTGAGCACAATGGCCGGTTCTGTGCCCATCTGGAGCCAGGAGCCAGGAACTTCCTCTGGGTCTCCCACATGGGTGCAAGGTCCCAAAGCATTGAGCTGTCCTCTACTGCTTTCCCCAGTCACAAGCAGGAGCTGGATGGGAAATGGAGCTGCCAGGATTATAACCGGGGCCCATATGGGAACTCGGCATGTTCAAGGTGAAGACTTCAGCTGCTAGGCCATGCTGCCAGCCCCTCCCCTTTTTCAAAGATTTATTGATTCTTATTGGAAATGTAGATTTTATCGAGAGCAGAGAAGAACAGAGAGAAAGATGTTCTGTCCATTGTTTCACTCCCCAAGTAGCCACAATGTCTGGAGCTGAACCGATCCAAAGCCAGGAGCCAGGATCTCTCCCAGGTCTCCCACGCAGGTGCAGGGTCCCAAAGCTTTGGGCCGTCCTAGACTGCTTTCCCAGGGCACAAGCAGGGAGCTGGATGGGAAGCGGAGCAGCTGGGATACGAATCAGCACCCATATGAGATCTTGGGGAGTGCAAGGCAAGGGTTTTAGCCACTAGTCTACCTTATCAAGCCAATAATTTCTTACAAATTGTGTCATATTGTATCTTTTGTTATACCTCCTTTCTTAAACTTGTTATACTGTTTTTAAGATCAAACCATACAGCAACATAAATCAGTAACTGAATTGCTTTAATTGTTGAATGGCATGGAATACAAAATTGGATTTCTTCTTCATTAATTGTAAACAACTGTGCTATTTCTTGTCCATAATTTTGCCTTTCACTTTTAACAATCTTATATGAATAAAAAGTTTACAATTTGAATGAAACCCAATGAATAATTTTAAACATATTTCTTACTTTGTTTATCTTTCTAAGGAATGTTTACCGTATTCAAGGTCACAAAGTTTTTATTCATACGTTTTGATGGAAGCTTGATAGTCCTAATTCCTAGGTTTATGTCAATGTTTCATTTTGATCTGATATTTTGAATGGCTTGAGACATGCATATCAAATATTGAAATATATTATTAGTTTCTCAGGTTTTATTCAAAGTCAATTAGGATTCTGTTGGAAATTTACAATGAGCCCAAAGATAAATTGTAGAAAAGCTAACGTTAAAGTTGAAACACAAGTGATATAACGGAGAGAGTGCAGCCATGCTGGTCTACAAAAGGATGCGAGAATAAGGTAGATATGGACATGTGTGATTTTGGTAAGGGGATGTCTGCGTGAAGGATGTGCATACTGATTTTGGGCATTGGTGAGTTCCTTCTGATCATCTATTGCAAGATGAATATTTAGTGATAATGGGGGTTTGCTTGTTTGAAAGTCAGAGTATCAGTTTCATAGTTAGGGTATACATGTGGGTTAGTTTGTAATCCCCAGTGGAAGTACACAGAGCTAACATTTTATCTGTCTTCAGAGGTAAGGATTATTTTTAAGATTTATTTTATTTTGTTTTATTGCAAAGTCAGATATACAGAGAGGAGGACAAACAGAGAGGAAGATCTTCCACCTGCTGCTTCACTCCCCAAGTGACCACAACAGCAGGTGCTGAGCCGATCTGAAGCCAGGAGTCAGGAGTCTCTTCCTGGTGTCCCATGTGGGTTCTGGGTCCCAAGGCTTTGGGATGTCCTCCACTGCTTTCCCAGGTCACAAGTGAGAGCTGGATGGGAAGTGGAGCTGCCGGGATTAGAACCAGTACCCATATGGGATCCCTGCACATTCAAAGCAAGGACTTTAACTGCTAGGCTACTGTGCTGGGCCCCAGAGGTAAGAATTTTAACATCATGCTATGAACTAATGAAATGCCATTCCAAAACTTGATTCACAATTATTGTGGGTTAGATGCTTACAGAATAAAAAATGATACATTTTTTTTTCTTTGTAACTCTCAGAAGTTATAATTCTGGACTGCACCTTAACAAATGCACATGGAAAATAAGGGCATCATTCCATAAATATACAACATGACAATTCTGCCAAGTTGAGAAATGTAAGACCAAACAGAGGGTCATGATCCCATTATTGCTCTACACCCAAGAACTATATTGGATCCAAGAGAGAGCACATGTCAAGTAAGATTATTCTTCAGCTATCCTGGGCTGTATATTATGGTTTGCATAATAGATTTTTGGTATTAAAAAGCATGTTGTGCGACAAGTAAACTTCCCCTACAAAGTAGATACCTTTTATTTTTGAGTTTCAACGTAAGTTTAAAAATGAAGGTTTTGTTTATATTTTAAAAATGGATTTTAGATTGCTCCAGGTTGAATTGTCAAGTATTACGCTCAATCTTGGTGATTCAGAGCAGCTTTTTTCAAAGAGTATATCCATGATCAATACGAAAAAATTTGTATGAATTGTCTCTATGAGAAACGACTAAGTGATTACAGAAGATACTGCATCACCTGATCCATGCTATGATAATTTGTTAATGAGACATTGTGAATCTTACAGGAACATTGAATCAGATTGTTGGTTTTTCTGCTCTCACTTAACAGTAGCTCATAGATCCTGACTGAGAAGATCTATCTTCCCCATACCTAGGGAGTCAAGAGCTGCAAATCATGTCTTTGCCAAGAAAAACACTTCTAGCATTCCTTCCTGACAAGTTACAATCAAGAGGAAGCATGGAATTCATTGGCATAATTTCATTCAAATTAGTTTCATTTTAATCCATGACAACCAGGTTATAAGGAGAAATTTCTCCTTGAAATAAGTTGGTCATAATTAGGGACAGATAAATGGTTAGAGGGCCACATGCTGCACCTCTGGTGTGTGATTTGGGTCTAATTGGCAATCTCTGCAGGGCATCCCAAGACTGAACAGTCATCCAACCTGAACTCTCCTTTCATCATCAGAATTTTTTAAAAAGTAGCATTTGGAGACACTTCATAAGAAAATGTGAAGATTTAAGGTGGTTGCTGGCTCTTGGCACTCTAAATGACTACCAATGGTGCTCTTTTGTGTAATGAATTAACCTTGGTGAAAATTTCAAAATGCAAAACTCACACTTTTGCATCATAAATAATTTAAAAATAATGTATCTGAAGCTTTAACAATTTGAAACCATCCAAAATATATCTGTACTGAAATATTAACAAAATAGAATGGTATTATAATATGTTCATTGTATTTAAGTGAACATTTTAATGGTTGAAATGGCTCGAGAATCTTCTACAAGATTCTAGGGTGATCCAATACTCTTTGGAAAAATTATCAAAACCAAACTACTAGGAAAACCTTAAAAGAAGACAATTTTCATTTTCCTTTTTATTTATTCATGAGTTTGTCAATGTTTTCATACTGACAGTAATAGTTATAAAATCTTTACATGTTAAGCTTTGTGATTCTTTAGGTTTAGCAACTATATTATAAGAAAAAATTATGCTTTTTATTTTCATAGATGAATAAACTGAGTTTCAAAAATGTTAAGAAACTTTCTCAAGATCACAAACCTATCAAATAGCAAAAGTATTTTAAGATTGTTCTGTGTAATGATAATTATTTCTTTATGACACCTGACCATATGCATTTTTGTAGAACATCTGTGATTTTGGATTCCTTCTACCCTTAAGATCTTACACTTACTAACAGAGAAACATAAATAGATTTATCAAATGTAGCCCTTCACCAGAAGTTCTTGGCTGAGAATTCTAACCTATGTGAATAATACAAATGGGGTCCTATGTCTTCACAAACACTTTGAATTAGGACACCAGAGAGAGAGAGCCACAGTAGTAGTTCTGAAGAAAGTGATACAGCTAGGGTACTTGCATAGATCTCCATCCCATAAGAATGTACCAGAATTTGTTTTATTTCACCTTGAATTTGTTTTATTAGCATCTTCCTAAACATAAATATGTACACACACACACACATACATACACACAAACACACACATGGGGAAGAGTCAAGGAATGCCAAACCAGGACATGCCACCCTGACCTTCAGGAGGGGTTACAGCCTACCAGGGGAAGAGGGTCTGGAGATCTGTTGGAGTGGGACTAGCTGAGGGCATGTTTGAGAAGGGAGGAATGACTTCTAAGTGCTTGCACAGACTGGGCCACTGTACCCTCAGTTAAGTAAATGAGCTGAGATGGAATGTTTTAGGGAGAGGAAACTAGGAGGCATCCCTAGGTCATGCCAAGGCACCTACTAACAAGGAATACCTGGGCTAGGCTAAATAGCATTGCCTGGCACATGCAAAAGCTGGGAATCTGGGGGTGGGGCAGGGTATGTCTGTCTGAGCTAGGCCACAGTATCCATTCATAAGTGTTGAAGAAGTGAATTGGTCATGTCAGACTGGCAACAGCACTCACCAGGATGGGAGAAAACTGGATGGGGAAGATTCTGTGAGGGAATTGAGGGGTTGCCTCTGTGGGACTGGAACAGCAGATTTCTGCAGAGACCTACAGATAGTGGTGGGCTTAGTTTGTCTGGACCATGAAACTCATCTGACACTCCTGGGGACTAGGATAGGGCATGAGGGTAGTCTGGACAAGGCTGCAATATCCACTGGCACATACAAGGCTGGGATTGAGGGCAGATCTTGTGAAACAAGAATACAACATCCACTGGCATGTGTGAGATCTGGGGCTGGAAAAAGGCCTAGTAGGGGAATTTTGGGGACTCTTCTGTGAGGCTGCAGTTTGTGTTGGGAACACAATAGTTGGAACTGGGGGTGAGTCAGGCCAGGTAAGACTGCATTTGTGTGGACCAGGTACAGGGGCATGCCAGGATGGGCTAGGCTACAGCATCTGATAATACACATGAGAACAAGGACAGGTTGTTGACTGTGCCTAGCTGGGCTAGGTGCAAACCATGTGACCAAGAGCTGAGGCAGCAGATGGGCATGTCAGACTGGGTTGGAACTCATGCCAGCATACACAAGATCTGGGATTGGAAACGGTCTGGGTGTAGAAACTTTGGTGACTACCCTAGTAGGCTATAGCTCCCAATCATTAATGTGAGAGCCAAGTCTAGGGGTAGACCAGGCTGGGCTAGGCTGTGGCACCCACTGGCAAAAGTCTGAATGGGTATTGGCCAGTCAGCTAAGCCGCAGTGCATGGCAAGGAGTGTTAGGACTCAGAGATTGCCATGTCAGGCTGGCCCACAGCACTCACTAGCACACAAGAGATCTAGGGCTGGGAGTGGGCTTGGGAAGCAAACTTGGGAAATTCCTCTATTAGGCTGGCGCTTCCACTGAGAAGCATGAGAGCCAGGGCTGTGGACCAACCAGGTTAAGCTGGCCGGTGGAACCTGTTGGCATATGTGTGAGCTGGGTCTGCTGGTAGTGTGGACAGGCCCAAGTCCACAGCATAACTAGCGTAAGTGAGAGCTAGGATGAGGCATATTTAAGGCTGGGTTTGACCTCAATACTCATTTCACATGAGTTCCAGGAGTGGGCCAGGTTGGTCTTGGCTGCTGTACCCACCAGCAAGAGCTGAAACTAGGGGCAGCCCACGGTAATCTAAGTTGTAGCACCATTAGTGAATGCTGAGACTGGGGTGGATCATCCTAGACTGGGCTGCAGCACGATTGGTATGCACAAGACTTGGGGCTAGAAGCAGGCCTTGCAGGGGAGCTTCAGGGACTCTTGTTGGGGTGCTGATTTCACTGGTGAGCATGAGAGGTGGGACTGGGGGTGAACCATTGTAGGTGTGGACCAGGCTGAGCTGAATCATGACAACTGCTGCTGGGTGTCAGGAATGAGTGCAAGTTGTGTCAGTTTGGGCCATAGTATCCCCTGGAAGATGCAGGATAACTTTGGGTTTTTGCCTGCTGTACTGCAGCTTCCACTGGTGAACATGAGAGCCAGGATTGGGCATGTGCCAGGATGGTCAGGGCAGCAATCAGCATACATTGGCAAGCTCTGGGGACAGGTCAGACTGGGATAGGTTGCAGCACCCATATTAGATCATGACATCCAGATGGGATGTGGGATAGATCAGGCTAGGCTGCAGCACATGCCTACGCACTTGAAGACGGGACTTAGAGATGGCCTGGTAAGGGTTTTGGGGGTCACCCTGGCTATGTTGTGGTCCCTGCTGCTGTTTATGAATACTAGACCATGGCAGGCTGTGTTGGGCTAGGCCATGGCATCTGTCAAATCACATGAGTTTGGGTTGGGGCAGAACTGACCATGTAGCTGCACCCAAGGGTATATGTGTTGGCAGGTGTGGGTGACAGGTTGAACCTGACCTTGCATTGGCTGGCACACAAGAGAGTGAAGTCTGTGTTCACCCCAGGTGAGATTTCTTGGTGGACCCCCAACTAGATGGCAGGACTCAAAACCCTGGCAACAGGGAAAATCACAGGATGGTTGGTCTGACTCTTGAGTCACTGTATTGGTACTGGGCCTCTTCAGTTGCTGATGTCTGTGTAGTGGACAGCATACCCAGATACACAGATACACATGGGGGCATGACAGCCAACTCATGTATGCCAACAGGGGACGTTGATTGCTGGTCACAGGATGGAAAACATAAAAGGTTGGATCATTCTCTTGGCTAAGCTTTGCAACATGTTCCTGGGCCGTGGGTACATTTAAGTTGACTTGATCAGTCAATATTCCTTGGAATGATTTCTTAACTCTAGTGGAACGAAGCCAACAATGTCTCAGAACCACTCGATTAACACCTTCGGAATGCTCTTCCCCACACTGGGATCTCTAATGCATTTTCAAAATACTGTTCCTCATACCCATGTGGTGATGTAGCTTGACAGCAAGGAGTTGCCCCTTTGCTTCCTCACCTGTAGACACAGGAGAAAAATTAAAACAAAAACAACAACAACAAAACCAAGAAAATGAAACATCTGTCCCACCCATCTTCCTCTGTGCATTGACTCTCCTGACCCTAATCAGAAATCCACAAGGGCGTGTATCCTGCTCTACTGTTAAAAAAATATTTAAAGAAAATAAGAAAACTAATATATTCATAAGAAATTGCACAATCCTTTACTTCATATTTGTAGAACTCTCTGCCTAGTAGTGCTTGAGAAAATAGAGCCCAAGTTCATCCCTATTCAAGTACTTCCCTTTTTCCTTTAGAAGTAAGTCACACTCATTCTGGTAAATCAACAAGAGATATAGAAAAAGGCACGAATCTGGTAAGAATGTGCTTACAGGATAGCGATAATAGACCATTTCTTTAACTGTCCTTCTCCACCATCAGTGAATGAAATAGCATCAGAGAAGATCTACATTATTCCTGCTACAACTAACTTTTTATGCTTAGAAAATTCAATCTGCCAGCCCAAACCTGCTGCTGCCTTTTGTATGTTATCCTAAGATATACTTATCTAGAAATTAGCTATTGTGCTGATTTCTGCTGCTTACCAGGTAAGATTGCAGCAAAGGACAAATGGAGGACTTCAGCACCTTTGTTTCTCTTTTTCACAGGCTGTTAAAAACGAATAGAGGAAGAATTTCAGTGTGAAATGCTCATTGAGATGATTTTGCCAGCAAAGGAATCCCAGACAAAGTGGTGTGAATAGTCAAATGTGTCAGTTGCATGCTGTAATGATTTCTGTCACAAAAGAAAGAAAACAGATGTTTTACATTTTGAGTGCTGCATTATACTGCTTGCTTATGAGTGGAAAGTTTTTGCTCATTTCCCTGCTTCCATGATACCACTTAATTTGGCATTTTATTTATGTTTGATTGCTATTCTGACTTCATTAAATAAGTAATTTATTGAAGACATTTCGAAGAGAAGTGAGCTGATAAGGTCTGGACATCCTAGGCATTTGATACATCTCCATTCAATGCAGAAGCAATGATATACAGTGCATTTTCTATGGTATGCTGCTTCAGGGATCTGCTTCATTAACACTCAAACTGATCACTCTCTACTGAGCACACTCGCACTAACCAAGGTCACAGAGAGGTTGGCTTAAACCAGAATGCCAAATGATGCCTCTGTCGTAGTAGTTGGCACTATCAAGATAGCTAAGCCCTGCTTTGCTTCATATTTTAGAGAACCTGTAAGAGAAGTCAAACAGAATTTAAACGTTTGCTGGGGGACTGTGGCTTCAGAAATAGGAGAGCATCTAAATAGCTCCATGAGACACAAGTCTATCACTGAAGCACAAATATAGCTAACAATCATAGCTTCTAGGCCACCACTGCCTCCCTTCTGAACTAGACCTGAATGGCCACCAAGAATCACTTTCTTGGTATAAGTGTAATAGTCATCTATTACTGCATAACGAATCATGCAAACTTAGTAGTTTCAAATGTACAATTACTATTTCACTTTTTCTGTGTGATACAAATACACTGACTCCTTTTATCAGGTTCTGAGAAGGCTGAAAGAAGAAGAAGAAAGAGAGAAGGGGAGAGAGAGAGAGAGAGAGAGAGAGAGAGAGAGAGAATATCTTCTGTCTACTGATTCACTCCCCACATAGCTTGGGTCTGGGCCTGGGTGAAGCAAGGAATTTGGAACTGCATCTGCGTCTCCCTTATGGGTGCAGGGCACAAGCGCTTGGACAATCTTCTGCTGCTTTTTCAGAAATACTGACAGGAAGCTGAATCAAAAATAAAAGAGCAGGTGCTAATCAAGGTCTCTGATATTGAATCCTGCCATCTCAGGTAATAATCAGCATAATCCATTACTCCATGCTAGCAACACCCAAGGGACATCCTTCCAGATTTTAATTTTTTATGTTCCAAGGGGTATTCTAATAAGTATGTTGGTGTCCAGCAACTTGAGTTTTTGTTTAGGTTCTGGAATCTGATGCACATACATCTGAATCCTAATTTTGAATACAACTGCCTTAAGCTTTTATTACTGCATCTGTAAAATGGATCTAATAAAAATGTATGTTAAAGTGGATGATTGGTCTAGTATTTGGAAAACTGAAGTTATTTCCCTTTCCTGTGCCACAATTTTTTCATTCATAAAGCACATATAGTTCTAATACCATAGAATTATTGTAAGGACTAAGCTTCTTGAGATGTGTAAAATGCTTGGGACATTGTTGGGTTTGAACCAAATAAATAACATAGAATAGAATAGCATACTATAGCTAAGCTTGGTTTACCATTCTCCATCAGTTCTCAATTTCTGAACTAAAAATGACATATAACTCTGCAGAATGTGTTCCACTTTCCATAATAGGAATGGTTCCTTCCTTATTGTGCTTTTAATTTCTATTGGATTTATAGAAGCCACAATTCAATAAAGTTCTCGAAACTATATCGTATTTCTGATTGACCTCTAAAGTGTATCCTAATAAATTGAAAGCCTTCACATTGAAAAAGGATTCTGAAGAATGGCTTCAGTACCCTGTAATACTGCAGTTATTAACATTGACCTGAGGCACATCTTAGGAAAGCACTGCTTTCTCAGTGTTAACACCTGCTGTCACCTGCAGAGTATTCATGTTTTAGTCAAGTAAAACATGTGTTCCTGCTGCCTCTGCAGCTGGCACTGCGAATGTTCTTTTCCTTTTCCAGACATGTCAGTTATCATGGTGTGGCTAGGGACAGGTTTTTGTCTTTTATGTAAAAAATAATTCCAGGATGAGACACACATGATGTACAATATAGAAGTTATATTTTGTTGAATGCAAAATAGAAGTACACACCCAAGAAGGAGTGCATGTATGTCTAAGAGAGAACTAATTTAATGAAGTTTGGGCCTATTCCTTTTTATTAATTTGATCCATACTGGACGATTTTCAGGTTTAGTTGAATATTCGTAAAGATAGAATTCTGAGATGGGGGAGTCGAGGTACCCCCCACTTGCTTGCTTTGCTTTGAAAAAGTCAGTTATGCCATGGTGTAAAGTATAGAATGTCAGTAGGTGTGTCAGTCATGGTAATTGTACTATAGTCACTTATAATGTGCTAAAGATAGTCACAGGGATGAATCCAGCAGACATATTGCCTTTTATTTATTTATCTATTTATTTTGCGGCACTGATTCAAATCAATGAATTCAAATCAATGAATCAGTGGAAGTTTTTCACTGCATGGAATGTGGGAGTTGATAGGCAGAATTTGTGTGGGGCAATGAGTGGCTGGTGACCTCAGCTCTTTCTTAATAGCTACATCCTTACAAAATCATCTTTACCCATTTTGGAAATGCTACTCCCTTGATCTTGAGAGCCATCATCTATAACCTCCTCATGCTGTGTCAGGGCATCATCCTTGACTGGCCATAGAGGAAAACCCATTGCTATCTAATGTAGAATTTCCATTGGAGGAACTAATTGTCCACCACTACTTACTGCTAATGGCTTGTATCCCTGCACAATCATAATTTTTACATGAAACTGTTGAATTCAGAAAGGACAAAGCTAACAAGATGAGTAAACATTGCAAAACGGAGAAACAGTAGGAATCACTACTATTTTGGGATTGTTTTCTATACCATTTGTTATGATGCTGTCATCCTCCATATCCATGGAAATGTCGAGAATAAGGGTTCTGCATATGTCCCTGAGACATGGTTGATGGGTGCTCTTAGAGTTTCTCCATACTCCTTGAAAGAAGGGTTCTGTACTTTGCCATTAATTGGTAAATTGAGGGATTGTTTTAACTGTTACAACTTCTGAACAATGATGGGCAGCATGGAGCTTGTCACAAAAAATATTAGGCCTCATTTTTAATGTTATGATCATCAAAAGCAGAAAGTGCCAGGGGTTACAGATGACTGGGAAAAAATAAGTGACCCAAAGACACACAGGCACCACAAATTTTATTCAAGATCTGGATGCCATTTCTGCCTTATTGGCGAAGGGAGACTGGGGAGGTTCAGAGCAGCGAATGAAACAACTGAGATTCTAAAATACCAGATTATACAAAGTTGTTAAGAAAAAAACTAATAGGCTATTAATATTATTAGTATTATTATTAACAACTTTGGTTATGATACAAGCTAAATAATGAGGAAACTTGGCCACTAAATAAGACCCTCAATTTTAAACACCCAAATTGAGCACAATTTCCTTACATACAGGCCTTCATGGCACTCTTTTAAAACCTCCTTGTGGGGCCCAGCGCGGTGGCGCAAGTGGTTAAGGTCCTCGCCTTGCACGCCCAGGATCCCATATGGGCGCCGGTTCTAATCCCTGCAGCCCCACTTCCCTTCCAGCTCCCTGCCTGTGGCCCGGGAAAGCAGTCGAGGACAGCCCAAGGCTTTGGGACCCTGCACCCGCGTGGGAGACCCGGAAGAGGCTCCTGGCTTCGGATTGGCATAGCATTGGCCGTTGCGCTCACTTGGGGAGTGAATCATCGGACGGAAGATCTTCCTCTCTGTCTCTCCTCTCTGTATATCCGCCTTTCCAATAAAAAAATAATAAAAATAAATCTTTAAAAAAAAAACAAAAAAACCTCTCCTTCTTAGAAGAAAGAGTTATATCAAATTGTGGCATTGATTTGATGAAAAACATTCAATGGCTCCCCACTTTACTAACTTTAGCCTGATCTGCTCCCTCCTCAGGCTTTCTACTGATCACCCTGCCTCACCACACAGACCTGGTTAACATTGTCAAAAGCCTTGAGAAGACTCAGAAACTTTGTGCATGCCATTCCTCCATGTGTAAAACTCTATTAACTTCAGGTCTCTATCTATTTATCATCGTACTGACAGTGGCGATATAAAGCAAAAGCGATTTTGCCATCCCACCTCATATTTTCTATGTTCTCTATACCCTGCTTTACTTAAAATTATCTGACTTGAAATAAACATATAATATGTGTCACTTGTTCCTTTATATTTCTTCTCTCGCTAGTAGTATACTCCCTGCATAGAAAGGGTTTGTATCTATATTTCAGGGATACTAAATTCCTAGACAGCATGCTATATCTACCTTCTCTTGTTTTCTTCCAAGCTGCTCCTGTACATGGTATTGATTATTTTTTGTCACAGACTCGTTATTTTCTCATAATCAAAACAAAAATCTTGCCTTCAGTCACAGTTTTAATCAAATTTCACCTGAGTGTCAGTTTCTCTGCCCTCTGAATGATGACTTAGCAGGACACAGTAATTAAAACACTAGTTGCCAAATGTATCTCTCCAGGGTCAGTCTCCCATCATCACCTGGGGATTTGTGTTTTAATTACTTAGGTCATCAGCTGAATGGGGAGAGGTTTTTCTATCTCTTTTACTTATAAAAGAGCCCAGAAGACTTTGTGCAGTTTAGTAAATATTAAATCATGAGTTATCTTCTTGTAAATAATATTAAATGAATGGGTGTCAGTATACTGACATGAAGAGCAATGAAAAATATACCACTCCTCCCCCTCAAAAGTTAGTAGGATTTTGTGAGAAGGAAAACAGTTTATGTAGTGCAAAGTATTTTGAAAATTTCATAAACTATATAGGTATGAATATAAGTAATTAAAGCTAAACATCATCATTTAATATACACTTAATATTCATATATAACTAGGTAAAGATGAGCAACTAACAAAAAATATTAAAAGGATTTTGTTTCCCTTTCAGGGAAATTGTTCTTTTGATGTGTTGTGGGAAATCTCTAGCTTTCAGATAATAAATCTAAACTGATGAGGACCTTGGTAGAAAACAATTTATTTTATGATTTTTTTTAACTCCATGGTGCTAATAGACACACTTTCTTCATTTTTGATTGACTAGAAATCAACTTGATATGAAACTCTAATCACAAAGCTTTTGAGCTGCAACCGCTCTGTAGATATAATTCAACCCATTAGCCAACTGTTAGGGATAATGTCAGTTCAGGTTGTGTGAAATGAAAAAAAAAAAAAAAAACCAAATCAACTAGACCACTGGAAAACATGTCTCATACAATGCTGTGATTAACCAAAATATGTTAATATTGGCAAAACATTTTGAAAATAGTTCACTCAAATTTAATGTATCAGTTGAGCTCCGAACATCGAGATTGCCATCAGAATTCTCTCACAAATGCTTTGTGAATGATTACACTCATGAATTTTTGGAACTTCAGCTCTGAAGCTGGACTTCCTGGATTGGAATAATGGCTCTTCCACTTAATAGCTTTGACTTCAGGCAAGTTAATTCACAGTTATGTGTCACATTTAATCACTTGCAAAATAGGAATATGAATATTATCTAACTCATAGGAATGATGTGATTTTAATGATTTTAAATCTTAGTAGGTAGATAATAGATAATACATATTTGTTGAATAAATGACTCAATAAAAGCTATTATTGTCACAGTTGGCTTATTTTTTAATATTTGATTGATTTTACATTAAAAGTTATCTGATGTGAACATTCATAAAACTTGTAATCAGTATAAGATATATGAACCTAGAAGATAAAATTCTGGGATGATTCCTAGATAATATTTAATGTGTATCTTCTCTCCTTTTAAACTAGAGCATGCTAAAATGTTTTCCCAAATTGTCATATGTTATGAAAACACTGTCTGTGGCAGATAAGTTTGCTTTATACCTCATCATGGCTAATAACTTTTGTTGCATTACCTTTTTAAAATAATGTTATTGTGTGTAAAAAAATTCTTATGGCCTAGAATTTGTAATCTTTCTATGGATAATAATATTCACCATTTTATAAAATTAAAAGATTATTTGCATCTTCAATAAAATACTAATTTATCATTTGAGCACATTTAAAAACTTGTATTTAAACTTTTATTTTTATCTGGTGTTTATTATATATTTAGTGTGGTGAGCATAATAGGGTGGAAAGTAAGTTTTTAAGGCTTATATTAACTGGGGTAAAAAAAGACAATATGCTATATAAACAGCTATACTGCAGTTAACTCACGTTAGATAAACAGCCTATGCAAGGACAACTGCGTAACAGTAAAACTATGTACATTAAATGGAAATTTAAAATAATCAAGTGAGAAAACAAATATCAGAAAATGTAGTTCTGCTCCATTAAAGGTATTTTAAATAAAAGCAAAGCCAATTAGTATATGCATATGGTTATTACACACAAACACAAGATAGTGTTTATTTCTGATTTGGAAAGAAGAAGTTAAAATTGAGAAAGGAGACACTAGAATTTCAAATGCTCCAATTTTAAAGCTTAGTTGTGTGAACACAGATGTCTGCTCATTCAGGTTATTCTTAAGCTATATAACATTTGTAGCTTTATGAGCTTGAGAAATTCTCATACATTAAAAAATATGAAAATCTTCAATTGTAATGAAGAATAGATTAATAAAATGTGTGAAATACGTGATTATGAAAAATGATGCCGCGATGCTGACTGGATATTAAAACATCAATACATCTTTACCTCATATAAAACACCAAAAGAAGTTTCAGATGGATTAAAAATCAAATTACAAGAAAGCTTCAACCTGAAGTTATTACATTTACACTTTTATGCTCTCAAAAGATCCAAATTGTACAAGAGGGAATCAATAGTTATTGACGTATTTAAGTTCCAGTTACATGAGCTTGCTACTCTGAAAGCTAACATGGTGAGTGTGACAAAGATCTATTCGGACTGGCATTGTGTAGACAGGAAGTCGTGCTTTGTGAATACTAGATGTATTAGTACCTAAAGCAGGTCAAGTGTATGCGGTGACATCAACTGTGAAATGTATTTTAAGCTTGGAAACATGCTGCTTAGCTGGATTCTTCCTTATCACCCAAATACTGTTAACAAGAAAGACAGCTATATTGATTGTTGAGATTCTGTCTGTTTTGACCAAAGTATGATAAATAAAACATTTCTTCAGGTGTCGCTTTTAATATTTACTCTAAAAAGTCTGAGTTTTTATGTAAGTAGATAGGATAACCCATCAATTTCAACCAGCAGAAGGAAAGTTAGGTAAGTTTAGGTACAATGATATCAGAATATACAACTTTAAGGTGTATTATTCTTTATAAATGATATTGCTGTCAATTATACTATCACAAGGAGACCAATGTATAATTTCTAAATTTCATGGCCAATTTTATATTGAGACTGTATTATAGAGTTATACCATTGTATTATAAGCATAAAGGGAATATTTTCATTTATTTCAAGTAAGACATCACTTGTAGCAGCAAATAAGAACCTGAGCAAACACAAGTTGAGTATAGATGTCACCTATGAAAATGTTCATAAGCCTGAATTTCTATTAAAATACTATTCTGTAGTTATTCTTTACATTTCCCCCAAACCTTCTGCTTAATCTGGAAGTGTTAGAATTTTTTTTTTTTTTACATTCAGTATTGAGCTTTATTTATCACATGCAGTACAAGTTTGAAATGTTCCCTCATGGCCTCATTAAATTCATCTCTAACTGCTTCCTGATTCTTTTTCTTGAAATATGCACAGAATTTTAAAGTAAAGTAGACCTAGAAGAAATAGAACAGTATAGCATATTATGGAAGTTCAGCTTTCTATAATTCAACAAAGATCACAGAACATTGGTTTCCTATCAGAAAACTTATTGAATGTGGTGACAGAATGCAATTCCATTAGCCATGTCAAGCAGCAGGATTTTCCAGCTACTAAATACTTGGCTCATAAAAGTTTTGGAAACCTTAGCTTCAGAGGCTTGCTGAGGAGTATTGGAGTGGAGTGTCATTGAAGTGACTGCTTGTAGTTGAGAGTATTTGCTCAGAGATCATTTTGAAAACTGTTGCATTTCTATTTCAAAGGAGACTGTAGTTTATGGAATGACACGAAAAGTACTACAGATTAAATATGCTGTGCTATGTGAGTCTTAGCATGTTAGCCACAAATTTTCACTTCTACAGGTGTGGTACAAAATCAGTCATCACAAATATGTAAATGATAGACATAACCATAATTCTATTAAAAAAACTATTCAGCAAAAAGAAGTAGCAGGTCAGCTTTGGCTAGTAGGTCTGCACGTGCAAGCCCTGGCCTAAACCATAGCAGTGAAATAAATCCAAAAGCAGTGTCTAGATGTAGAAAAAGGTTGGATGCAATAAAAATGACAAACTAAAAATAAAAATCATTAATGGCTGTGATGAGGTATCATGAACAGAAGAAAAGTAGTTTTCTTTCTGTGTCTTTAAAATGCTTTATTTATTTGAAAGGCAGAGTTACAGGAAATAGTGGGGGAAAAAACAGAGATAGAGGGAAAAAGAGAGAGAAAAAGAGAATAAAATATATTCCATCTGCTGTTTCACTGCTCAAATCGGTACAACAGTCAGGACTGAACAAGAACAGTGGCAGGAGCCAGGAGCCTCACCCAGTTCTCCCACATGGAACAGGGATCCAAGTACTTGTAGTTTCTATTGCTGTTTTCCCAAGAACATTACAAGAAACTGGATTGGAATTGGAGCAATCAGGACATGAACAGGTAATAAAATGGAATGGAGGCATCACAGGCAGCAGTTTAATACACTGTGCCACAGCACCCAGAAAGTATTTTTATAAGTATGCAAGATTCCCATTCTCAAATGTAGAATTCAAGGGACAAGCTAAGTACAATATTTCAAAGTTTATTTTATATTATTTGTAATATGTAAAAGAAAAATAAGCTCTAATATGTTGGGTCAAAGCTTGGCAGCAATATGAATATACAGTGGCTATTACCAAGTGTTCATAATAAAAAGCCTCACAGACTGAAAGGGCATCACTCAAAACAAAGAACAACAAAGCCCAAGACTGATGAAATCATAAAGAAAACTAAAAAGTTTTACATAGAGACTCATACCTTGGTAAATGTATTCCACTACAATTTAGAAAAAGAATTCCAGCATATGGTTGGCTCATACTTTTTAATAGGCTCTATTTAGAGAGATAAGCCATACTCCTTATAATACCTTTTATTGTTTGTGAAAAGATCACATTTCAAAGCGCAGAAGGGGATTCAAAGTGTTGCTTTGTTCAGGCTTTTATGTGCAGTCAGGATTAATTAGGGTAACAGCTAGCATGTGCCGAATGCCTACTGTGTACCAGGCATTTTCCGCATAAATATCTCCAATGTTCATAATATCCTCAATTCTTATGTACTTTGAATTACAACTCTGTTACTTACCACCTTTGTGATGGTGGACAATAAGCTTAATCTCTTTGCACTACTGTTTCTGAAGGAGGTCCTCTAGAATCAACCAGTTGCTACTTAACAGAAGTCTGCATAAAGTAGCCACAGGAAAAGATAGCACTTCCTTCTGAAAAACCTGTTATCAGGGAATCGGGAGCCATACTAACATTCTAATAATAAAATGTGCAAAGAAAAGACAAGGAAGTTAGGAAATCCATTGAAATGCTGAACAAATTTGGGTTCCAAATTAATCTAGCAACAGTCTTGGTGACCTCAATCCTCTTGCCTTCACTGGCTTAACAAGCAGGAGGAAGGATCAAGTATGTGAAACTGTTTTCTTCACCCTCTTCTTTGCATAACAGGCTGTAGAATGTAGTGTCCACGTTACCTCATTAAACCATTAAAATGTCTCACCATTTTCTGAGCTTACATGCTTAGGATGTGCTAATGAGTGCTTTTCAAGGACTTGGTTCCTTCATTATCTCTTCTGGAGTATCACATAAGTATCACATTTATTTTGTATTCACCTCCTCTCTCTCATTGTGAAGAGGGTGTATATTGTACTGTGTTACTGGGCATGCTATTATTTACCACTTGAATAATTGCTCTAGTTTTATGTACTGTGAATTTCATATACAGTATTAAATTCCATATAGTACCAAGTTTAAATGATATATCATTGCTGCATTTGGGTTCTCTGTGCTTAACTCTGTACTTGGCTAGCTTTTTTCCTTTTTCTACTCACTGCCAGACATCATGCACTTGGAACATTGAATCAATCACTCACTCAATCAATGGGGTAATTCTTGCCATCACGGACATCTCTTGTGTTACAATAGAGTGAGGGATATTAATCAAATAATTACACAGATAAATTTGGCATTGTGGCATGTTAAGCATTATGAATCAGGAATTTTGTATATATAAATAAAATGTTGCTGACCTTCAAGAGAGTCGTTTTCTGAGGTAAGTTAATACACAGGAGACATGATGACAAGGCAAAGTTAAAGAAAGTTAAGGGTTGCATGAGATCCATGGTTAAGAGAAAGAATTTTTTTATGTGTGACAAGGCTGTCAGAAGACATAATACTTCAGATTACTTTTGAAGATACAAGCAGAAATAAAGTAGAATTGAACAAATGACTCGGCAACACACAGAAAACTCATGCAAATGTGTGGAGATCAGAACACACAGGACATGTGTAGGGATTTGAAACCATTTTCTAATTGCTACTGAAACTTGCAAGGATGAAGCTGAGAAGATACTATCGAAGAAGAAATAGATCAAATTCGAAGAACTTTTGTATCATGAGATTCTGTAAAGTCTGAGAGAATTGAAAAAAAAGTAACAAGGAAGCGATATCATTTTTTTTGATAAAATATGATATGAGTATTATGAAACATGTATGGAAAACATCTCAGAATAAAGAGCACATGAGGAATGCTCAAATCATAGTGGTCAAGTGATGTCAAGATTACAGGATTTTGTGGTTGGGTAAAAGAGCGTCAAGAAAAGACAAGTCAAAGAGAAAAGAGAAAGAAGAAGCAGAGGAGAAGAGGAGAAAAGAAAGAATAAAAGAAGGTGCTGGTAAAGTAGAAGACTAGACCAAATATAACAAATTGCCAGTGCTATCTCAGAACAAGAGAAAGTTTGATGAGATTATAGAAAAGTATAGTTTAGTGGATAAGGAGAAAGTGATTACCTTGATTTACAGTCCTGCTGTGTCAGTTATTCACTGTAAAAACATGGGCAAATTTTGTAATGCCCCTTTATTAATATTTTCATCATCTGTGAAAGGAATATAGAAATAGAATTAAGCTCATAGTTTTGTTACTGGAATTAATAAGAATAAAACCTACGAGGAGACTTAAGAAAGCTTGTGGGAAAGTCCTCGCCTTGTATGCACTTGGATCCCAAATGGGCATTTGTTCATGTTCAGGGTGCCCTGCTTCCCATCCAGCTCCCTGCTTGGTGGTTTGGGAAAGCAGTCGAGGACGGCCCAAAGCCTTGGGGCCCTGCACCTATGGGGTGACCTAGAAGAAGTTCCTGGTTCCTGGCTTCAGAGTGGCTGATCTCCGGCTATTTTGGCCACTTGGAGAGTGAACCAGCTGACAGAAGACCTTTCTCTCTATCTCTCCTTCTCTGTGTAAATCTGCCTTGCCAATAAAAATAAATAAATCTTTACAAAACAAAAATAAAAAGATAATGCACTGTAGGAGCTTTTCCAAAGTCTGTTCATAAATAGTACTCAGAACCAAGTTTTTCAATGTGTAATTTACAAGTAAGAACTGGGTTTTTTTTTTTTGGTCATTGAAAAAAGGCATGTGTTTGAAATCCATCATATTTTGGTTTAGATTACAGAGTTATATCTATAGACCAGTTGCATTGGTTTCCATTCACTGTTATGCACTTCATTTTTAGCAAAGTTCCTGGTTTACAGTAAACTCTCAAGCTTTGATACTCTTACAGTTGGGGGGAGGCGTTGAATGAATACAATATGTAATAGGGAGTTAGATATACAATTGAAATCCATGGAGAATTTCAGAACGGAGTTAAGAAATGTATGAATGTGTGCCTTGTCACTCACTGGGATTAGCAGGAAATTTTCTTTAGAATTAGGGGAGCACTAAACAAATCCCTGAGCCCTAGGAGCCACCGATATTCAAAGAGGCTGCGGGAGGGGGTGGGGGAGGAGCAGGAAACAAAAACAACAGGAAAAGATCAGTAGTAATCAGATAAGAGCCATAGTACCTAGAAGCTAAAGGAGAGTTTACATAACAGAGCTCCAGCATGTCAAGGGAATACCATCCTTAAGTAAGGTAGATCATAAACTTCCAACTCATGGTTTGTGTCCAGATTTTATGTCAACATGATCTGTGCCAATCCTGTACTTCATGTGTAGAGTAACTTCTTCCACAACAACTGTATTTAACTTACTTCATTGGCGTTTGGACTACTTGAAGGATATACTTGTCTTATTCATCCATATTCCCTGGTATCGAGCACAGTGCTTGGAATATAGTATGGGGTTAGGTACATGCATCTTTAATGAATTTCATTGATTTTATGTCAATAAGCTAATTTATCTATGACACATGCTCTTCTAAATAAAAAATAATAAATACATGATGCTTTGTCATGCTTATTCTAACTCCCACAAAACTGAATATGTGAAAAGAGTCCACAACAAAAGGGACATCTGTCATGTACTACGTTTCTTCTCTCTTGATCATCCTACTGGGCTTTAGGGGAATAATTCTTCAGTTATAATAAATTTCATAAGTGGTCAACTTAAAAATCATGAACTTGCTGGAACCTGGAATGTGAACACCTTATTTGAACTTGACAGAAACTCCGTCAAGAAGTGTTTAACAGGCACACTCACCAGTGACCTTTCGGATTTAATGAAAGTAATATTTCCTCCCTCAGTGACAAAATTATACCCCAAGAATAGCTTATTCACTTGTTAATTCTGCTCATATCATCATTTTTCATGTCCTCTATTAGACTGTGCTATCCCTATAGTCAGAAACCACATTTTGTTCATCTTTGTATCCACATCACTGAACACTGTAACTAGCAGCAAATAGAGTCTTGGGAAATGTTCATATAATTAATGACTAGTTTTAAAACTGCATATGATATACATGAATTGAATGCAGAGGTAAGAAATAGTGCAATTATTAACTGCCAGTATTGTTTTAGAACACACCCTGGTCAAAATTCCTTTTTTCTTCCTTCCTTCCTTCCTTCCTTCCTTCCTTCCTTCCTTCCTTCCTTCCTTCCTTCCTTCCTTCCTTCCTTCCTTCCTTTTCTTTCTTTCTTTCTCTTTCTTTTCTTTTCTTTTCTTTTCTTTTCTTTTCTTTCTTTCTTTCTTTTTTCCTTTCTTTCTTTCTTTTCCTTCTCTCTCTCTCTTCCATCCTTCCCTCCTTCCTTTCAATAATACATTTTGCTTTCTATTTAAGTTTTGAGTTTTGAATTATCAATATAATCTGGATGTTAATGGTTTGTTGAATAAATAACTGGCAAATAGTTTCTCCCTTTATATTTTCTTTGCTGATCAGAGTCTTCTGAGTTTAGTATAATCCCACTTGTCTAGTTTGTGTGTGTGTGTGACCTGTACTTCTGGTATTTATCCAAGAGACTACAGCAATGACTTGAATGTTTCCCTGTTGGTTTCCAGACATTTAATATTTTGAGCTCTTATGTATAGCTCTTTACTCCATCTTTGGTTCATACTTGCCTATTCTTTCCCCAGCCCTTCATTCTCATTGTGTGTGTGTGTGTGTGTGTGTGTGTGTGTGTGTGTGTGTGTGTGTGTGTGTTTAACCAATGAAATTTGTTTTTACAGCAGTGGAGAGTTGGGTTTTATCGATTCTGTCAAACTGCATCTTTTGCTGGGAGGATTTAATCCATTTCTATTCAGGGTTAATTTTGATAGATAACTATCTTCTGTCAATTTGTTGACTGGTTACTGATTGTATCTTCACTGTTATCGAATTTGATATTATTAGTTGTTTTCATGTTTAGTTCTAATGAGCAGCTTCCTTCAGAGTTTTTGTAGGACTGGTCCAGGGGTGAGAAATACTTTATTTTTCTTTAACTTCTAAAGAATAGTTTCACTGGGGGGAATTACATGGTGGCAAAGAGACTAAGTTTTTACCTGCAAGTGCCAGCATCACATGTGAGTGTGAATTAGTGTTCTGACTGCTCCCTGCTTGTGGCCTGGGAAAGCAATGGAGGATAACTCAAATCCTTGTGCCCTGCACCCACGTGGGAGACCTGGAAAAATATCAAGACTTTGGCCAGGCTCAACTGTGGCATGACGGGCACTTACAGAGTGAACCTGCAAATGGGGAAACTGTCTCGCCTTTCTCTGTAAAAGCTACCTTTCAAAGAAAAGTAAATGAATCTTCCTGGGACAAGACATTATGAATTGAAGGCTTTTGTTTCTTTCCTCAAACCATGAATATGTCATCCAACTCTCTGGCCTATAGAATTTTTTCTAATAAGTATGCTTTTAGACTAATTGATTTTCCTTTATAAGTAATGTGATGTTTTGCTTTTACAGTATTTAGGACCCTCTTATTGTGCACAATTTTGCTAATTTGACTATAATATGCCTTGGGAAAAGATTCTTTGTATTTGATTAATTGGTTGGGGGTCCTTTGAGTCTCCTGTATCTGAATGACCATATGCACTGAGAGTCATGGCTCCTGGAGCGTGTGATATGAATACGATCTTTTCAGTTGCTGTTGTACAGTTAGTGCTGGTGCTGAGGCTTAGAACACTAAGAGCCTGAGTTACAGTACTGGAAGACACTAAGGGGGCCCTCCATATTATCACAGGATTAATACAGGAAATGCTGTGGTTTGCCTGCTGGAAGGTGTAAGTATGGGAAACATGCTGTGCTTTGTTCCTGTCTACTAACTTTCAAAGTCTCTGTGCTGTTAGCAGATCTGAATTCTTTACTGAGTGATTGCTCTCATTCAGAGACCTCAGATTTAAGGTCTTGTATATTGGACATTCTTCTCCAAGTTAATGTCACCAGCCTGGGGAGCCAGGATAGGCGTCATCATCTGCTGCAGTGGCACTATGCTTAAGCTCTCCCTGCTGGTTTGGGGCCTTAGTGTGGTTTCTAGCTCCTCACTGTTACTGTAATCTTCCCTAAGATAATCAGCTGGAGATGTGATTCTTCCTTCAATGTTCTAAAACTTTTTTTTTTTTTCTGACTGAGGATCTTCTCTGAATGCAGATCTTCTGTATTCCACTTACTTTTCCTCTAGCTAATTTTCTTTGCTTTAGAATTGATGTCTTGGAGTGGAATTTCTGGGTTATATAATAAATGCATATTCAACTTTATAAGACGTTTATTACTTTCGGGAATAAATGTGCTATATACATTCATTTTTTTTCTAGCCACTATAGACATTCTTATCAGTATTAACTTAAAGACTGGTTTCTTTATATGTTCACTAATATTTGACATTGTGACAACTCTTAATTTCATATATTTTATTATATATGAATATAAATCTATGCAATTCTATATAATGTAAATATATATACTATTATTTAAATGCATATGTATACATATAGATGTAATTTTAACTTCATATATGACATAAAACAATGGGTTTGTCTTCTGCA
Organism: Ochotona curzoniae; assembly: GCF_017591425.1. Classification (NCBI taxonomy): domain Eukaryota; kingdom Metazoa; phylum Chordata; class Mammalia; order Lagomorpha; family Ochotonidae; genus Ochotona; species Ochotona curzoniae. Next base: position 6,054,864 of record NW_024467087.1, read on the forward strand.
TCTGCCTTACTTCAATAGCATAAAGATCTCTAGTCCTATCTATTTTGCTATAGTGAAGAGGATTTCATACTTTTTCATAAGTGGCTGGTATCCAATATGTGTGTGTTTACATATTTATACCAAATTTTCTTCATGCATTTATCGATTGATGAACATCTACCTTGATTCCATATTTTAGCTTTTGTGACTAGTGCCTTGACTTGACTCTTAAACATCTCATTCATATAGGGATCTCATTCCATTCTGCACATATTCAGAAATACCTGAATACAAATTTATGAAACAACTCAATATATTCTTCTGAGTAAATAATTTCTTCTCTTTATAGAAATGTTTATTAAGGTCTTTTGTACATTTCTTAACAGGACTGTTTTTTTGTTTCTGAGTTTTTGAACCCCTCATATAATTTGGGTAGTAATTATTTGGTAAATAGTTGGCAAATATTTACACCCACTATTTTGGTTACATCATCACTCTGCTGGTTGCATTACTTGTTATTAATTCTTTAAATATCTTTAGGTTACCTTTTGAAGCATATCTGTTCCTAAGCCATTACATATAAATTTTTCAGGTGAGACAGTTGAGGGAACATAATTTTATTCTAGAATAATAAAATAATTTATTCATTATTTCATGATTTTCACCCTAGTAAACTATGTAGCAAGTGTGTAATATGTGTCACAAAGCCATTACCAGGCAGTTGTTGGTAAAATAATTGTTTTATATCACAAAAATCACGAGCACATATGAAATGAACTCTTAAGGTGAGTGAATATAATCACAACCTTCCTATAGGTTTGTGAGTCCAGTGCTACATACTTATATTGATAATTGTTCTCATTAGAATCTGTATTGAATATTTCTTTTCTATCAGGTTTTCCAAAAACTATTATTTGAGTTGAAAGCCAGAGTTACAAAGGAGGGCAGACACACAGAGAAACTCTTGCATCTTCCAGTTCTTTCCCCAAATGACCTGAATGGCCAGGGCCTGGCCAGCATGAAGCCAGGCACTTCATCTAGGCCTCCTAGTATTTATGTATTGGCCCAGGCATTTAGGCAATCTTTTCAGTCACATTATTGGGAAGCTAAGTCAGAGGTAGAATGCTGGGATTTGAACCATTACTCATATGGAACACTGGCATTGCAGATGGTAGGTAGCTTATCTGACTATGCCCTGAAGATCAAGGGACACTCCAATGGTGATACGTACAGAGGCATCTGAGTCAATGGCATGAAATGCTTTGTTGGGACCCCTTTTATGTACTTTTCCAATTTTATGTGTAAGCCATCTGGGGAGCAGCACCTGTGGTGTGAAGTATGTCTAGACTGTGGGTTTAATTGCTTGTCTCTTGATCTGTTTGCTCTGATTCAGTTTGAAATTTTCCTTATTTTTCATAAAGCCCCCGTTCCCCAACCCCAGGAATGTGAATCCGAGTTCCTTGAAACTCTGTGACCTATCTGTTGTGATTTTGCTGTCCCTGTTACTGTCATAAATACATTTTGCCTATGAGTATCAAGTAGGATAACATACCTCACCATAATTGGCAGCACTGCTAACAGAAAATTAAAACAAAATAAAAAGTCAGTGTCTGGATAAAGTTGCAATTAAGATGTATGCTCTTCAATTTCTGACTCACTTTTTTTTTCTTCTGTTTGCGCTGACCTCTGCTTGCTTAACCTCTCAATTGTCTTAGAGTCAATGACAGTAGTAGTTCTTGCTTTACCTTCCAGCTGTTGGTGAATAATTAAGGGTTGTGGAATTCATTGAAACTCAGCAAAGGAAGCTAAAATGGTTAACGTAGCAGTGTCTGCCTAAGTTTTGAAATAATTTGCATTGAAAGTGTGCATTTTGGGCACACAACAGAAAACAATGAAAATTGGCACATATTTATCTGTAAAATCACAGGAGAATCTTAAAGTCGGGAAGCTCTATATGCCTCTTCGCTTCCACTCACACACTTCATGCATTTTCTAACACCTCTGGTAAGCTATTGATCAGTGAAACGCGCTTCAAAAGTGAAACCTGTGAGATGTAGTTACACATCTTTTGTAACACTTGCTGATCTCAAACAGAGCAAATGATGACCTGTTGCGGTTTCTTGCACCTCAGTTCCTTATTTTGTATGATATGAATAGCCAATGCTACACAGAGCTGTTAATATAATTTCATGCATGCATCTGTGCAATCAGTGTTGATTTCAGGATATCAACTGCTTTAAGGAAATGTTTATCTCTTTCTATTTTTTTTGAAAAGAAGTAAAAAGACAGATCATGTCACAAATAGCAATGTCATTTAGAGTAACTGACATGGCAACAAGGAGACAGGCCAGAATCCGGGGGGGCGGGGATAGGACTTTGGGTCATGACTTCGTGTTTCTGCTATGACTTTCGACAACAGGAGAAGAGCTGTCTGACAGCAGACTGAATTTACTTATTCCAAAACCAGAAACAATATCAACTGTATCATCTATGTATCATCTCAAATGTGGGCATTCTCTTTGTTGAGCTCCAGAAACTGATAGGAAACTTGAGGATCCCTGGGGGACAACCTCTCATTTTTTTCTCATGTCTTCCTTTATATTATTAAAATTTATTTGTTAAGAACACTTAACACAAAATCTACTCCTTTAGTAAACTTTTAACTACATAACACAATATTGTTAAGTCTATGCTCTATGATATACAGTGGATTTCTAGAACTTGCTTCATTTGTACACTACATAATTAGCCATATAGTCCTTAAGTAATACCTTTCATTTCCCAATTTCTCCCAAACACTCAAGTTTTGCCTATTACCATTTCACTCTGTTTATGTGAATGTTACAATATTTCAAAATTTTTATATTTTAGTTTTCATATGTATACATATATAAATGTGTATATATATATTCACATATATACATATAACATATGGAGAGAGAGAGAATATTCCATCTGTTACCACAATCTCCAGTTAGAGTTGAGCCAAGCTGAAGGCAGAATCTTTGAACTATACCTGGTCTCTCATGCAAATAACGTGAGCCCAAGGACTTGAGATGCATTGACAAGGAGCTTGCTTGGAAGTAGAGGAGCAGGGAGTCAATCTGTCACTTTAATATGCAAAAGACGAAACTCTGTATTATATCAATTTTGAAGTTATGTAGAAAACCCCTTAATCTTACTGGAATTCAATTATGTATATAGGAGCCAATAGACATATCAAATAAAGCTGCCAAGTTATGCCAGCATTTAATAAGGGTGCTAATTAGAATCTCAGCTGGGTGGCTTGCTTCCCATCCAACTCCCTGTTAATGTGTCTGGGAAAACAGCAGACTCTCAAGTGCTTGGAGACCTAGAAGAAGAGGCTGTTTGCTGTCTTCCTGCCTGGCCAAGCCCAGGTCATTGCAGTCATTTGGAGGATGAACCAGAAGACTGAAGATCTGTGCATTATTCTTTATAACTTTGTTTTTCAAATAAAGAAAATAAATCTTTTTAAAAAGCTTTCTTTATGAAATATATGATATTGTTCCATTTACACATAATTTAAAAATTTATTTATTAATCGTTGTTTTATAAAGAGAGAGAAGGAAGGACAGAGAGAAAGATCTTCCATCTGCTGTTTCACTGCCTAAATGGCTGTAACAGCTAGAGTTGTGCAAGAAGTTTCTTCTGGGTCGGCCATGCAGGTGCAGGGTACTACAACTTTGGGCTGTCCTCTACTGCTTTGCCAGTCCAGAAGCACAGAGCTGGATAGGAAATGAGCAGATCAGACATGAACTGGGGCCATATAGGACCCCAGGACTTGTAAAGTGAGGATTAACTATTGAGCCGTTGCTTGGAACTCTATAGATAACATTTTGTTAACATGGCATCAAAATTATGAGAGATGCCAAAGCCTCCAATATACACTATAGAAAATAGCTGACAACTAGAGAGAAAGGAAGACAAAAATAAATATTCATACTGAGATGCAAACTATAATCAAACGAAATAAAGAAATTTAAAAGGCCTATGCAATGATCTTTTTATGGAAACGAACATGATTCAGTAACGGGTGTAGGCTCTGAAAGAGGTAAACAATATTTGTTTAGAAATTATTTTAGAAACGTCAATTAAAAAAAATCAGGATGTAGTGTTTAACCTCCTGGCTTCTAATTGCATTGTGTTAACCTGATTAGTTACTTTAGAGTGTTCATGAGGACATGCAGTTTGCCTACATCTACTATCTCTGCATAGTTCCCCTGCCTCAGTCTTTGCACTGACATAAAATTAGGTTGACAAGGTAGCCAATAACCAGAAGTTTTAGGTCATGATAGCTTTGATTAAAAAAAAATGTTTACTTACTGAAGGGCTTTGAGAGTAGTTGAATGGCAATTTCTTCTATAAGTTGAGAACTTCAATCTAGCTTCTAAATGGATTAGGAGTGAGGGTTGTTGAAAAGAAAAAGCCTTAAAGTAGTTTAAAATGTATCAGAAATGTCTGTATATCAGCATAGCTGAAAATGTAGTTCTATGAGGTTTTGTTTTATCTGTGACAAGCCAGTGACTAAGAATGTCATACAACTGTAGTTTTAATTATTTGTTATTTCTTTGAAAAATACTGCATTTGGGTGAAATTGTCATTTCCCCATTCAAGTGTCATTCGAAGTTGTTGTTTATATGCCTGCAAAATAGGGTCTTTTTTGCTTTTCATTTGTTCAAGTCCTTGTTAAGTGACATATTAAGCTCTTTTTATTATAATGTTCACTTAAAATATTATCTCAAAAACTAAAATTAAAAAAAGTAAAACACAAAAAAGCAAAATGGGAGAAAAAAGGGTAAGAGTGAGAAAATGATGGGTGGGATGAATATCATTATGTCCTTAAAAGAGTATCTACCAACCACATTAAATCTGTTAAAATTTAAAGAAAAAATTAATAACCATTTCTCAGAGTTGATTGGAGAAAAATTACTATTCTTTAATCAAGCAACCCTTGGAAACAGAATAGATGCAGCGAACTTCTGCCTACTACCTTGTCATTCAGCATTTATGTGCAGAGAACAGAAGTAGGCAAAAAGACAAGAAAATTGGCTTGAACCTAGTGTTTTGTTTCACTTAAATTAGCTAGTTACACACAATTTACTTAAACTCAGCTAGTATAACTGACAAAAAATGTCAGCTATTTGTTAGATGAGTAATCTCCAAAATTACTTAATTTTATTGAGCACAAAACTTTTTTACTTAGTAGTTCTTGGGTTTCCATGATCGTTTTAGACATTAGAAATGCAGGAAGACAAGAAATATGAAACTCTTCATCTAACTTGGCTTCTATTCAATAGAAATGATAGAAAATAAATTTGAAGTACCAATTAGTGATGAGAGCTGTGGGTAGTGAGTGTCTCTTCAGTGAGACAGATATTTCTGATGAGGGTATATCTGGACAGAGAATTCCATCAAGCAACAAGTCACACTGTAATTAGAGGAAGATGGAAAACAGCAATGTGAGGACTCTGAGATTAGAAGATTTTACCTTATATATAAAAGGAAGACAATACAAATCCACTTGATCATTTTCAAAAGTTATTTTAATTTAATTTATTTTTTATGCTTAACTTCTGTAGATGCTATTCCATTTTTTTGATTCTGACTTATTGCTTTTCATGCTTCCTTATGTCAGAGATTTTTAAAATCTCATTGTTCAAAAATTTATCAATTCAACTACCTGTAGAATCATTTTGTTTAGATTTGCTTATTTGATAAGCAAAAGTGACCAAAACAGAGGAAGAGACACAAAAGGGAAGACAGAGAAAAAGAGAACTTCTACCCACAGGTTCACCATCCAGATCACAGTAGTAAGGCTGGACCAGGTTAAATACAAGAACCTGGGGTTCCATTGGACTCTGCCTTGTGGGCGGGAGAGGCCCAGGTACCAGGATAATCATACATTGCCTTGCCAGGTACGTTAGCACAGCGTGCGATTTAAAACAGAGCAAGCCAAAGTTGTTGCTCAGAATTTGAGCAATGGACACCACTGCTTGCCACACATTTCTGTTGACTCTTCTATGAGGTCAATGTCCATTTGGGTCCTGGTGGTCACTGGCCAGTCTGTGAAAGTACAGGCAAGGCCAATGAGACTGAAGTGGAGGGGTGCCACTGAGCACAATGGGCCCACATTCCTATGGGGCTAACACCATGAGCACATTCCTTTCTGGGATGTCAGTGTCAAGGTTGGTACTTTAATTCATTGTTCTACAATACCAACTCCTAGGTATAAAATTATTTGCAATAAGTTTACTTGGAAAATAGTGGTCTTTCAACTATGTATTTTTACCACTCTAATTAGATTTAGATCACTCTATTCATTGGCTATTACTTTCTATTAAAATATTTTCTTCTTTAAGAGCACCCTTTAACACATTTCATAAATTTGCATTTTTAATTTAGTTTAATTTTTAAGATTTACTTATTTATTTGAAGGAATTACACAGAAAAGTGCAGAGGCACAGAGAGGATCTTCCGAGTCACTCCCCAAGTGGATGTACTGGCCAGGTCTGAGCCAAGATGAAGCCAAAAGCCATTGGCTTCATCTGTGTGTCTTATATGGATGGCAGAGGGCAAAAGCACTTGGGCCATCTCCCATTGCTTTTCCAGGATCATTAGCAGAAAGCTGTATTGGAAATGGAGCAGCTGGGACATGAGCTTGTGATATATGGGATGCCATTGTTGCCAGATGCAGCTTTACCAGCTATGCCACAATGGCAGCAATGCATTGCTCAGTTTAAATGGTTATCGAGTTCTGTCATACTTCTTGCATTTTTCAAACTTCTTGAAATTTGGAAAAAGTTTCATATATGCAAATATTTTTGTTACACTGTCACTTTTGTTAACTGCCACTAACTTGGTTTAGTTTGTTAATGCAATGTTAGCTCCATTCTCTTGCATTACCCACTTCTATCTTGGCATATTGTCTTTTATGTAACCTTTCCATCTTCCCTGAGCCTTTCTGTCATTCCATACTGGTATTACTGTTTCTGAGAGCTTCCTCTTCTTGCAGGCTGTTACAATTTCCAGCATTGTCTCGCAGAGCAGTTACCAGATTTCACTCAGCATTTGTGTCATGCATCATTGCTGCAGCTCTAGCCTAGGAACCATTTCTCTGCTGCCATGTTCGCTATGCAGTCGATTTGCTTCGTGGTCACAGTCTTTCTCTTTGGCTTGTTTTTGTTGTTGATTCCTGTGCTAGTTTGTCACACCATAAGAAGCCCCACCTTGATACAAGATTCATGGACAATAATCTGTGGGATTGGCCTCTTTATTTCTTCATTATTGCTTACCTGGCTCTAGAAATGCCAACATATGTCACCGAAGTAACATACCAAAAAACAACAAAAAATTATAAGCTCAACTCATTTTTATAATATCCATTGTAGTAGAGAAATGTACACAGTGTTTTGGAGTATAAGATTTCCAACTTATTTCGTAGGATAATTCTGGGGAAAACAGAAGAGTACAGGTCACTTCTAGCCAAAGAGACAGTATGCGCAAAGGCAAAGTGACAAGCATATAGAGTAGAGCCAGTCTCTGTTGGATTGGGATTTAATATGAGCTGAGAAAACTGGTTAAACAGACATGTAAATTACATTTTAAGACAACGCTTATTAGTTTTCATTCTTCCTTAGGGGAAGTAGTTATGGTAACAGTGTTGGAACCAGGAGAAGGGGAGAAATTAAAGTGTTTTAGCAATATGCTAGAAAGCACTAAATAAGTATTTTAGATAAATAGATACACAAATTAATAAATTAAAATATTCCAGAGAGATTAAATTCAAACCTTACATCCTTGCATAATTTTACATGGATTAGAGCATAATCATTTCTGACTTTTTCTGTTTTTTTGTCACATAATAAATGCTATACATGATCCAAGCCTTGTAATTCTGTGGTCATGCATGACAGCAACAGATATTGCAGACATTTAGAAGTTTCATGTGTGTGATTTCAATAAAAACTGCCCATGTGTGATTATTTCAACATCCAGAATTGCTGTTTCATGTAGCATGATGCACACTGAAAGAAAATAATAATAAATTTGAGAAATTATATTGCAAGAAAAATATAGGTGCTAAATGGCTTTTTTTGTGATTTTCCGTGGCAGGATTCAGTTAAATTCTTAACATACAGATGATAACATATTATTACCAACAGCAATTCAGGCATTGGCTTGGATGATTCCTGACTACCGATCCTTTTGCAAAACAAGCTTAAATTAATCTGGGAATAATAGCTCGGGCGGGCATGTAACATTGGGATCTATAAAAGTACATAAGGAAAGTGTCTACGTGTGTCTTATTAAAACTTTTAGGACCTGATGATACCTATCTTGGGAGGATGAATTATGCCTAAGCGGAAAGAGCACTCGAAACAAAGTGAAATAACGTTACAGCACAAAGCAATACTCAGTGAGGAAAATGTCTGTGAAGCATTATATAACTTTTGAAAGTGATTTTAAAAAGCTTTCAAAAACATGTGGCAATTATGACTATTTCCTCTGTTATTTATGTGACAAATCACTGTGAGAGTCAAAGTACTGCAATTTATCGTGAAATGATAAAAGTTTTAAAAATGGGGAGTCATTGGGACCAGCAGTTAAGACACTTATTGGAGTACCTGCATTTGATCCCCATTTCTGGCTAATGACTCCAGATCTGCTAATTTAGGTCCTAAAGCAGCAGGTGAAGACTCAATCAATTGTATTCCTGCTATTCACACTGGAGGCCCAAAGTGAATTCCTTGTTCCCAGTATCAACTCCGGCCAGGAACTCTTAGGGGCATTTCAAAAACAAAGCAGCTCCTGAAACTGTGCTGCACCTCAACTGTTGACATATGCCTTGTTAGAGTTGTAAGCTAGTTTGGACTATCCTAAAATCTGCCAAGTTCAGTAAAAATTATGCTTCAACAATATAAACTGCTAAATACTAAAAGGAAAATAGACATGAGACAGCTGAATAGTATCCTATAGCCATTTTAAGGAGTGTAGAAGCCGGTTGTTTATAAACTAAAATTGAAATGTCAATGAAGTAGTCACAGGATGTGGACAAGAACTTATATATATATATTTTAACATACTGGTTACTCAATACCATGTCAATGAACTCCATAATGTTGTGAATTGTTGTTATGTTATGTTGGGGCTTTTAAGTGGTCAGGATGATATTCTGCCAGCTCTACCTTCAGACCAGAGATGGTCTCCCCAAGAAACCGTTGAATGTGTCTGGACAATAAGATGCTGGACTCTAGGCATGGTATATGCCTACAATGAAAGAATCTTGACTGGATTTGAACTGTAGTATTGCAACAAGGTGGAGGAATTCATCTTGAGGGGAGGGTTTGGGGATGGGTTGGGGGAATCCCGGAGCCTATGAAACTGTGTCATAAAATGAAATATAATCAATAAAAAAGTAAAAAAAAAATAGCTAACATAAACTCTGTCAACTTAATACCCCCCCAAGAAAATCTGGAAATAACCTAAATTAGGAATATTTTTAAAATTTTTAGCATTTATTTTAATTTTAATTAGTTTTTAACAGATTCAATGCAATTTGTAGATAGAATTCTAAGACAACAATGATATTCCCTTCCTCTCTGCTTCCTTCTCACTTTCACACATTTTTTAATTTGTTGATATTTTAAATTAACTTTAAAGTAAGAAGGCTTAATTCTTTATCACATAAGAAGTTTATAAGTAAAAAGAAGATGGTATAAGTCACAATTTAAAGGGAAAAACAAATATTTCATCCATCATAGTAAATTTGAAATTAATCACAGATCATTAAAACTACAGTAGTATAAGGTTCTTAAGCACTGAATTGACAAAAATATCAAAACAAATGTTTATGTAATGATATCTGTCACAATGCTAATACATACAGGCATTTCCTTTTACTTTCTTTTCTGTTTTTGAAATTTTAGCTTCCACATATAAGGGAGAACATAGGCGTTTGCCTTCCTGAGACCAACTTATTTCACTGAACATGACATTCTCCAGTTGAGTCCATTTTGCTACAATGGGCAGAATTTAATTTTTTTTAATAGCTTCATGCTATTATATATATAATATATATATATGCTATTATTATTATATATATACATACACATACACACTACATTTTTTAATCCATTCATCTGATACTGAACACCTTGGTTGATTTCAGAATTTGATTATGTGAACAGTGCTACAATAGGCATAGTTGTACAGGTATCTTTGATTGACTACGTTCAAGTCTTTTGGGTATGTACCCAGTAGTGGGATTGCTGGATCAAATGACAACTCTAATGCTATTATTTAAAGATTTATTTTATTTCTATTTTTATTGCAAAGTCAGATATAGAGAGGAGGAGAGACAGAGAGGAAGATCTTTCATCTGCTGCTTCACTCCCCAAGTGGCCAAAATGGCCAGAGCTGAGCCAATCTGAAGCCAAGAGCCCAGAGCTTCTTGCCCATCTCCCACACAGGCTCCCAAAGTTTGGAGCTGTCCTAGGCTGCTTTCCCAGGCCACAAGCAGGATGATGGGTGGGTAGCCAGGCAGCTGAGATAAGAACTAGTGCCCATATGCCATCCCACCATGTGCAAGGCAAAGACTTTAGACACTAGGCTACTTTTCCAGGACCCATTTCTACTTTTTTTTTTAATCCCCACTCTTCTTTTTTCCCACAATGGCTGTACTAATTTGCATCCCCACCAGCAACATATAAACATTTTCCCTTTTCCACATCCTTGCCAACATTTGTAATTCTTTGTGTTTTGGATTTTATCCATTTTAACAAAAGCATAGGAGACAACAGGTGGTAGCTCTAGGGATCGGACTCCTGCTACTGGGAGGGGAATTTCTTTCTTCCAGGTACCTGTGTGAGTCCTTGCAAGCACTGTAGAAACAAATTAGCAGGCGAAAGTTTCCTGTCTTTCTCTGTGTCTGTATATGTGTGCCCCTGTCTTGGCTTCAAATAAGTTAAAACAGTCTCTAGAAAAATAAAATGAAAAATATGTTTACTGTTATAAAAAAAAACAAAACAAAAAATGTTGAAATCAATGTTTTTTCATACCACCTACATATGGCTTTGAAATTTCTGAAGGCTTTTCATATGCATGGGATTTACATTTTGCATCAAGATAAACTTTAAAAAATAATGTATTTAAACTGCCTCATTTGACAAGTACCTGAAACTTCTGGTCTGGTTGTAGGGGCTGGTAATAGTAGCTGCAAATTCAATTCAGATCTCCCACTTGGACCCAAATACTTCAGCCATATCCTGATGCCTTCCAGTGTATACTGTGGCAGGAGACTTTAAATCACGATGCTATATATAGCATGATTTTGTGCATTGTCTGAACAATTGACCTAACCTAGTCTACTGATATGATTGGACATGGCTAGTGGATAATGTTCATATTAGGCTCAGATAAGAAAACACAAACCATTTGATGTTATATATTCTGTTCTCCTACATTTAAGAGAGCTAGGTCTATATTTAGGTCATCCTACTTGGTTATGAAGAAACCTTACATAGAGATATATTCATATGCGCACAGATCTTTGTGCAAAATCAGTGTTCTCTAAGAATGTGGGCGTGCCTCTGTATCACCAAAGTGGCTCGATTAGTTAAAGATTAATTAATCATGTAATTGGATGTGATACTGGAAAAGTTTGAGGTTGCCTGAAAAATTGCAGCAGAAATGTTTCATCTTGGAAACCATTGATTGTACCCCTTTAAGCAGAAATATTCAAATGTAATGCTTGGAATCATTCCATTTCTCAATTATTTATGAAAGTACAGCACTAGTTAATTTAGAAGTATGTGTTGAGCTGAGCTATATATTATATGTAAAAATAACAAAGATTTGATCAAAAGCGATCTTCACCAAGACACATGATTATCAAGCTCTCTTCAATTGAGCATAAGGAAAAGATCCTTAAATGAGCACGTGAAAAAAGTCAATCGACATATAAAGGAATGCCAATCAAACTCACAGGAGATCTCTCACAGGAAACTTTACAGGCAAGAAGAGAATGGAGTGGCATATTCCATATTCTAAAAGAAAAAAAAAATTGTTGGCCTAGGATAACAAATCCAGCAAAGCTTTATTTCATCTTTGAAAATGAAATAAAATTCTTCCAAAGTCAAGAAAAGTTAAAAGAATTTGCCTCTTCCAAACCTGACATACAAAGGATACTTCAAGATGTTCTCTTGACAGAGAAGAGGAATAGCACCCACCAAAACCAAAGGCTAATGGGAAGAACATCCCAGTAAAAAGACAACAGAAGACTAAACCAATGAACAACCCATTCCTAAAATGACAGGACCAAAGTACCACCCATGTATATTAACCCTGAATGTAAATGGCTTAAGCTCAATCAAACGTCATAGATTAGTAGACTGGATCAGAAAACAAAACCCATTTGTTTATTGTTTGGAGGAGACACACTCCAACAAAGATCAGCGGAAACTATATCGCATGGGTTTTGTTGTTTTCTGTTGGTTTCAACTCTTCAAAACACTTTCTTCTGATTAAATCATTCAATGACTCGTAGATCATGCAGTGGCATCATTTTCTTCGAGAAGGTTCTTGATTTTCATTTCTTAAGCTACACGTTAGTCATTTAATAGCATGTTATTTAACTTCTTGGTGGTGTTTATTTCTTTTTTTCTCCCTGATGTTGATTTTGTTTTGTGGCTCTTCATTTAAGGGGATGTATAGTCGCTGCGTAATGGAGACTGTCATATCTAGTAACATGTTATTTAACTTCTTGGCATTGTAAATTTTGATTTTTCTTTCTATTGTTGATTTTATATCATGAGTTTTCATTTAAGCGGATGTACAGTAGCTGTGAAATGCAGACTAATATCCAGATATGAGGATACAATGCAGTATGCATTTCTGCTTCAAGACAAAGACGAACTTACAATGAAACTGTTTACTATATCTTGACAATAGGATTCTGGACTCTCTGCCATTGTCCATGCCTGCAATGATGGACATACGACTGAGTATGAAGAACTATATGTTAGTAATGATATAGAGGAACTGGGGGGGGGGAGTGAGTTAGGGAGGGGATAAGGGAATATGGAACCCTATCATAAAATGATAATAATGATAATAAAATGTAAAGAAATAAAAAATTTAAAAAAATAACAGATTTTACTATTATAACAGCTGTGGTATTATAAGGAAAATATGCTAGTTAGCAGAAGGGAAATAACGTGGTATGTAAGTGTCTAGAAACAATTCACTCTGATCATAGAAACGAAAGTCCTTAACTTGCTGGAGAGTTGATCTATTATCTCTTAGTAGCTTCCTCCCTGAATAAAAACAATGTGTTTAAGAGAATTATGGTGCTCCTTTTGTCTAGCCTCGGTACATTAGAGTCATGGAATATATCATTATCTTGTTTGCGAATAGGACACACTCTTTGATGAAAGGTCAGACAACAAACTAGCTCTGAATGACAACAGGCGTTTAAATTGTCATTTCAGTGATTTTGTTTCCTCTAACATTAATGATGAAATCATTTCAGTGAGTACGTATGCCTTTAATCTTTACTATTGAAAAATGAAGTTTTCAAAGCTACCATTTTATTTATTTACTTGATTATTTATTTATTTTTGCAGTGTACTAAATGTACAGACACTCTTTTGGATTCTTGCACTTTTCTTTGATGAAGACTTGGCAGTTTAGGGTGTGTAAGATTTAATTACAGTTGTTTGGAAGGAAAACTTTGTATATCACATATTGGTGATATTGTGAATGTAAACAGATACAATTTATTGTAATTCAATGTAGACTTTTGTCAACCATTGGAATAATCAAATACATCTGGAAACTCCATCCCAGTATTTGAAACTTCAAATACTAATTATTTGATGATTAATATTCATACCCATACCAATTGCATTAGAAGTAAGAGAATGAACATTGTCCATTTTCCTATAAAAAATCTTTCTATATGAATTGCATTTTGTTTTCCCCTTCTACGCTTTGACATACAATAATATATCATTATTAATGTAATTTGGTTTAAAAGTATATTTTTAATAGGGAACTGCATGTGTGACATTCCTGAATTACAATATTTATTTTCTATAAATAAATTTTCACAAAAAATTATGTATCTGGGCAATATATATAGATAAATAATCCATATTAAATATGAGAATTAACAATGAACCTATTTAGGGTTGGCACATGGCCTAAATTAGCTAATCCTCCACTTCAAAGCACCAGCATCTCTTATAGGTGCCAATTCAAGTTCCAGTCACCCCACTTCCAAAATAGTTTCCTTCATATTCTCTGGGAAAGCAGTGGAGGATGCACAATGTCCTGGGATCCTGTACCTGCGTGGAAGACCTGGAAAAATTGTCCTAGCTACTGGCTTCAGACTGGTTCAGCAGATGGCTGTTGAGGCCGTTTGGGGTATGAACCAGTCAATGGAAGATCTTACTCCCTCTTCCTCCTACCTGCCTTTCCAACAAAAATAAATAAATTATTCTAAAAATGAATTGGTTCAAACATGTAAAATCTTAAAAAATCATCACACTTTGAAAATGTGATATTATTGGGAAAGCACTTGGCCCTTCATTGAGGCTTACAAAAATTTATTTGATTAAAATAAAATATTTTACTGCTTGTGCAAATATATTCACATATCAGAATACTTTATCAAATAAGTTACATTAATTCACTAATTATTTGATTAGAAAAGAAAAAGTGGAAGCAAATGTTAGAAACATCTTACTGCCAATATGTATTTTGGATTAGCAAAATGTAGCTTGTCACGCATCATTGTCATGTATTATTTTATCTGTTTATATTTCCTTGCCATCCTTGATAGAAATATAATAGCCACGGTATAGTGAAAAGATTCCAGAATTTAGGACAGAAAGCTCTAGTTCCTTTTATTTTCTTATACTAACTTACATAAGTATGTGATATTTTTATTGTATATCCGAACTTCGACTTCATCTGAAATATGAGTGCAGTGAATTTTTTGTCATCGATATTTTAGAAAAAATTATACCTAAGGCCCAGTGCAGTAGCCTAGCAGCTAAAGTCCTCTCCTTGTACATGCTGAGATTCCATATGGGAGCCAGTTCTAATCCCAGTGGCCCCACTTCCCATCCTGCCTATGGCCTGGGAAGCAATGGAGCATGGCCCCAAGCCTTGGATTCCTGCACCTCTGTGGGAGACCCAGAATAAGCTTCTGGCTCTCACAGAGCTAGCTACAGCCATTATGATCACGTAGGGAGTGACTCAACAAACGGAAGGTTTCCCTCTCTGTCTCTCCTCCTCTCTATGTGTCTGAATTTCCAATAAAAATAAACAAATCTTTAAAAAATACATTGAATCTGTTGTATTTTTTATTAAGGTCACACTAATATGAGAATTGAGAACTGTGTTGTAATAATTACCATGTATCTGCCATGACCTTGAGAATCTCACATGACTAAATTCACATGACATTTGTAGAAATGAGTAAACCAAGCATCAGTGATTTAGTTTTAGAATTGATCCACTGATCCTTGTATTCATACTTTTACCAAGATACTTATTATTCATTTATCTTACTATTTAAAATTTTCCAAAGAATTATACTTTTCTTGATGTATATGCAGAAAGATAATATCAGCCTTATTGTTTTCTTGCATGAAGTGTTTAGTGATCCCTCTAAGCATTGAATGCTTAATTAAAAACTTCAAAGATTAATGCATTCTTATATAATTATTTTTATATTTAGTTAATTTTATTAGCTACTCTATCTTGACTACTAATACAGCTTTCCCCTATTCTCATAGCTTTCATGTAGCCTGATACTATTAAGGATAGCCATGGAACACTACAGGGGAAAAATTGCTCATTTACAGCTGGTGGTCAGGATGGGCATTGTGGCAAGGAAGTGAAGCTACCACTTATGGCAATCTCATCCTATAGTGGAGTGCTTGTTCAGGACTGGGCTCCTTACTTGTTCCTCCAGTTGCCTGAAAATCCATCCTGGAAGCAGTGGATAATGACTGAAACACTTGAGCCCCTATCTTCCATGTGGAATCTTGGGTGTAGTTCTGGCCTCCTGGTTTCAGCTTGGGTCAGTCCAGTCTATTGCAGTAGTGCAGGTTTTAAGGAAAAGAGAATTATGGAAATGAATTAAGTAGTAGAAAACCCCTCTTTCCTCCCTTGCTCTCTTCTTTCCTTCCTCACCCACTCACTCTAGCCTTTTCTTCCTTCCTTCTTAAAAAATAACTTTATTTTAAAATTAAAAAAAAAATTGGAATTGGTTGTCCATGCAATTTAGAGACCCTGTGAAATTTTATAGATTGGTAAATCTGAGCTGGTCTAAAGATGGTTTTTTTCAAAGTGAAGATTTGTGCTTGTGTTCTTGTTTCACAGCACCTAAATTTAGCTTCACCCATCACCGGGAAATCAGAGCTCCAAACATCGCAAGTACTAATGGTGATTTCTTTCTTTCATTGATTTTTCAAATAGAAAGTTTAGCCTTCTTCTGACTGGGACATGCTATTGCGCCATGCTGTAATTCTTCTTAGCTCCCTGTAGTACCCCGTGTTATACTACTCAAATCCCTAGTTACCCTTCAGATACTGTTATAGCAGATAATAAAAGGATTTTGCAGGTTTGGGCTGGCATGGTTTGTCAGCAGCTACATGTTTCTATGTTCACTGTTCACTTGTTTTTAGTAGCAGTTCCTTTCATTTATCTCTGGTATACTTTACTAGTGTTTTAGGTGAACTTCTTTAAGACTTATAATTCAATCAATGTATTACATTAACATGGCTTAAGCCCAGGATCATTTTGATCGCAGACTTAGAAGTGTACTTCAATTCTGTTTCAGCTGGCACATCCCATTTTGTTAAATTACAGAACCAGGACTACCTCCTGAGTAACAAAGAATAAATTCTGTAGGGTATAACACTGGGGAAACTTGACGTTTTGGGAATTCAACCATTATTAATGATGCTTCCGTTAGTCTTATATCAACAGCCTTTTTGAAAGCATGCATTTATCTGAAAGGCGGAATGACAGAGAAAGGCAGAGGCAGAGGGAAGTCTTCCATCCCCTGCTTTCACTCACCAAATGACTGCAATCACCGGTGCTCAACCAGGCTGGAAACAGGAGCCAACATGGGTCGCCCACATGAAAGGTAGGGACCCAACTATCTGGGTCATTTTCTGGTGCTTGCCCAGGTGCCTTAGCTACATTGGAAGCAAAGCAGTTGGAATTTGAAATGATGTTCCAATATGGGATACCAGAGACCAAAATGGTAGCTTATGGGTGCTGTGCCACAAGCTCAGATCCTCTTGAATATATTGTCTAGATAGGTGGGAGAACCAGTTTACAAATACCTGAATCCACTCCATTCTGCCCCTCTGGAACTTAACTATGATTGTGAAAGATATTAATTGAAGTTGCAGTGTGTACAATAGGAAAAACAGGATTTGTGAGGTAAAACAGAGGTGTATGTAATACTTGTTTCTGTCAATTATGGTCTTTTACTTCAGGACAGTTGTTGAGCTTTATTTTCTGATCTGTGAAATAGATAGTATACACAAAATAAAATAATGTCTACACAGTTCCTAGTAAAAAAAGTACTTACTGTTTTGTAGATAACTGAAAATAAATGTTGGTTGTAATAATACACATATTTAAAAACATATATAATGTTTTAAATATGCACTTATTTTTATTAGAAAGTCAAATTTACAGCAGAAGGAGACACAGAGAAAAAGGTATTCCACCTGCTGGCTCTCTGCCAAATGGTCCCAATGGCTGGAAGTGAGACAATATGAAGCCAGGAGATGGGAGTTTCCTCAAGGTCAACAACATGGGTGCAGGGTCCCAAGGCTTTGGGTCATTCTTGATCGCTTTCCCAGGTCACAGGCAGGGAGCTGGATGGAAACTAGAGCAGCCAGGACATGAATCAGTGCCCATGTGGGATCCTGGCATGTGCAAGGCATATATTTAGCCACTGAGCCATTGTGCCAGACCCAAAAATAATGTATCATTTTAGTTGAAAGCTTATTCAGCAGAAATTGTGAAATTTATGCTTTGTATGAATTATGTTATTTAATCCTCATAAAAACTCTATGCTACAAAGGCAATTATTTCCTCACTCTCAATTAAATAAATTGATACTCATAGAATTTCTATGATGCAAGAAATCACATAGCTAGTAAGAGACAGATAAAATAGTCAAATTTGGGTCCATATCATTTGACATCAAAGCCATACTATTGATCACACACACACACACACACACACACACACACACACACACACACACAGTCTCATGTCTCATCAGCCTGAGAATGTTGCTATATCTCTCTTGAGCCAATTATGATATTTACAGGACTGTGCAGAATTTAAGTGTTGCTAGGAAGAACATAGTAGCAGCTTTCCTCACATATTACAAGAGAAAAAACTATATTTCGAAGCTTTTAAAGCAATGAATACATAAATAAATTCTCTAGATATTCTAAATAGTCAATCAAATGCGGAATTTGGAGATTTTATTGATTGTCCTTGCTGACCAAGCGCAAGGTGCTGAAGTCATTATTTACAGCACACTTATGGAATACCCATGGCAAACTGAAATGCAAAGTGTCCTCTGAACCTCCTAAAGCAGTGTGTTGTTTGGACAGGCTCTTGTGACAGCTCCGAATTGATTAGGTAATGTTTTATCTTTGATTTGAGGTATTGTCTATGAGAGGTGAACGATGTGAGAACCACTCAGCCAGCAGTCCTTCCCTGTAGCATTTTGGTGTCTCTGAGGTAACATACATGGATCAGATCAAACACAGTTACTATATATAATGTGAATATTGAATAGTTAGAATAAGGTCAATGTACAAAGAAAACACATAGACATGCTTTACCAACTAAAACTCTAATTGTTTATTCTTCCATCCTTTGTCACAACTATTCAATTCTGAACTGGTAAAAAGTGCTTTCTGTTCTTTTCATATTTTTAATATTTTTTTCTGACCTCTTAGCGAATGTTCTAATAATTTCTCTAGGTAGTCAAAAGACAGCCACAGTTAAATTCATCAAACACAATCTAAACTACTTGTGTATAGGTCATTAAACATTGATCATACATTTTACTTTTCATTTTATCTTATATTCTTGCTCTTAAAATTTTATTTTTTATTATCAAATAATCATCATAATAGAATTGCTTTTTTCTGGGCCCACCATTGTGGCCTAGCAGCTAATGTACTTGCCTTGAATGCACCGGAATCCCATATGGGAGCTGGTTCTAATCCTACAACCCTACTTCCCATCCAGCTCCCTGCTTGTGGCCTGGGAAAGCAGTCGAGGATGGCCCAAAGCCTTGGGTTCCTGCACCCCCATGGGAGACCTGGAGGAAGTTCCTGGCTCAAGGCTTCGGATTGGTACAGCACTGACCGTTGCGGTCAGTTGGGGAGTGAATCATCAGACGGAAGATTTTCCTCTCTGTATATCTAATTTTGCAATAAAAATAAAATAAAGCTTTTTTTAAAGATTTATTTTATTTTTATTGGAAAGGCGGATATACAGAGAGGAGAGACAGAGAGGAAGATCTTCCATCCGATGATTCACTCCCCAAGTGAGCACAACGGCCCATGCTATGCCAATCCGAAGCCAGGAGCCTCTTCTGGGTCTCCCACGCGGGTGCAGGGTCCCAAAGCTTTGGGCCATCCTCGACTGCTTTCCCGGGCCACAGGCAGGGAGCTGGAAGGGAAGTGGAGCTGCAGGGATAGAACTGGCGCCCATATGGGATCCCGGGCGTGCAAGGTGAGGACCTTAACCACTTGCGCCACTACACTGAGCCCCCTCCACTATAATCTTTAAAACAATGTTCATCTAGAAGAAAAGGAAGCAAACTTTATAGCAGGATTGCAGAGTCTTATGATTCAAGCAGATTTGAATACAAACTACCAGATTTCTAGTCATACATTCCAAATGCTGAGGTGGAATTTAGTACTACTGTAGATTTTAGAAAATGTGCATATAATGTTTTATTGTCCAAAAGAGAAAAATTGCAGAAAATGTTTTATCTTCTTTGCCTTGTGGGCTGGAATAATTCCATGTTTTGTGTTTTAGCTTTATGTGAATACAAAAATATAATCTAAGTCTTTGCTAAGGAAAAAAAAATAATACACGTAAGGCAAATTTATCTCCAGATATTGGGGTAGGTTTTATATTTCAATATTCTTTGAAAGCAGCATTAATTTCCTGGGGATATTTTTTATGCACTTACCTTATTTATTTGCTAAAATCTCTAATGTTTAATTATTTCTTACCTTTTCAGCGAAGATAATACTTTCTAAGCTCCTTTTCCTTTGTTCCTAATAAAAATTCAATGCAGGGTTTGTGAATATATTTTCACTGTTATTGATCTTGCTCAGAAAATTATGAAAATTCTCATCGGATGGGTCGGTATTGTGATTGGAATTAAACAAATTCATTGGATAACACAAAGATCTGCTAAAATGCATCCATCCTGTCACTCTTCTCTCACATTTTAGTCCTAAAGGTTATCAAAAGGACCAATCCTTTAGGTTGAATACTTCTACTATAAGAATTTCTACGGACATTCAAAATAGCTAAAGACGAGGTTCCTGTTTAAATTTCTGCTTCTTCCTCTCCTTCATCATGTTAAAATCATGACTGGATAGTTTCTACTGAAAGAGTTGGGGAAAATACATTTTCTCATGTTCAATTCCACTGAGAGACCACTCTTCCCCGCCTAAGAAGATACACCACTTGATAACAAAATTCACTTATTTATTTTTCTTAAGGTCCTTGCCTCGCATAGACTAGATTTTCATTAAATGAACATTGATGTAATTGCTGAAGTTTTATATATTACCCTCTGCCAATTGGACAGGATTGGAAGGGATAGAATTTATGTGATTACATCACATTTGGCTTTAATTTGTTATCTGTTGAGTAAACTTCTTTATCTAAAAGACAAACACATGATTAAACCAACATCAATTTTGAAGCATAATATATGCATGCATCTAATGATAGGTATCACAACACACCAAAATAGGCTCTTTAGTAAGAGTTGTGCCTGTAGCCCGGTGTGATAGCTCAGGTGGCTAAGCCCTTACCTTACAAGCTCTAGGATCCCATATGGGTGCTGGTTCATGTCCCACCTACTCCGCTTCCCATCTTGCTTCCTATGCATGGCCTGGGAACACAGTCAAGGATGGCCTGAAGCCTAGAACCCTTCACCTGGAGGGAGACCCACAAGAATCTTCTAGCTCCTGGCTTCAATCTGCTCAACTCTGGCCATTGGGGCCATTTGGGGAAAGAGTTAGCAGATAGAAGAGCTTTCTCTTTCGTCTTTCCTGCTGTCCATATATCTTGTCTGTTTTTTCCAATAAAAATAAACAAATCCAAGAAAATTCATATCTAGTATTTTCTCTTGGTAATCTTTCACTTGTAAATATCATTCCTTTCTATATGCTTATAATTAATACTTTTAGGCAGACTGCATTACAAAACTAATTGTCTCTTATTTCTAATTGTCTACTGAATATTTCTACCAAAGAATTACGCAAAACTTCATTGTACCTTGCATACAGACAGATTTTATTTTTTGTTCTATCAATTCCATTGCCTGCTTCATATAATTACAGGTATCATTTGTTTCCAAATAATATTGAATGTAATATCTAGATATTAGAGTTTTCTTCTTCCCAAATTGTCTTTTTCCATGTTTTGATTCACACTCATCTTTATTCTTTCTAAATTGGCATTATATCAACTAGGTTCTTTAGGTTTCCATTAGCAGAACCACAATTCCAACCTATCTTACCTTCTCCTGGATGACTGGATTTTCCTTCTTTGAGGGGTGCCTTTCCTTACCCCTTACCTCCCAACTTAAAGTGGCATGCATTTTGTAGGCACATGTCTGGCCTGGCCATTGCCTTTGCATCCCTTGCTTTAAATGAAGCTCTTGTATGTAAAAGCTGTATGTTTTTAATGCACCATCCTTGTCTGAATGAGATTTCTGCATACTCCCTACTGATGTTGACAGCATTGGTATGTGTGCCCCTTTCCTTTGTGGGTTCTTGTATTAATATTTTCTCTTTATCAATAAATATCATTTCAATTGAGGATGGACACACAACTGTACTAAGTGATAATAAATAATAAATTTTATATGATTTTTATAATTTTCACCCAACCGCCATTAAATTACTAGTGAAAAACATAGAGAACTTCCTACAAAACATAGGTATAGGCAGAGATTTCTTAGAAAAGTCATGAAAAACACAGGTTAAAATTAAACACTCGTTAAATAAAATAAAATAAATAAAACACTCGTTAAAATTAAACGAGTGGGACAACATTAAATTAAGAGGCTTCTGTACAGCAAGGGAAATGATAAATAAAGCGAAGAGGCAAACAACAAAATGGGAGAAAATATTTGCACACCATTCAACAATTAAGGGACTAATATCCAAGATCCACAAAGCATTTCAGAAACTGAACAATAGCAAACTAAACAACCATGTTAAGAAATGGACAAAGGGGGCTTTGCGGTATAGCATAGTGGTTAACATGGTGGATAATATAGTGGTAGTCCTCACCTTGAATGAGCCAGGATTCCATGTGGGTGTTGGTTCGTATCCTGGCAGCCCTGCTTCCCATCCAGCTCCCTGGCTGTGGCCTGGGAATGCAGTCGAGTACGACCCAAGGCCTTTGGACCCTGAACCTGTGTGGGAGACCCAGAGGAGGCTCCTGTCTCCTGGCCTCAGATTGACTCAGCTCCAGCCATTGCGGCCACTTGGGGAGTGAACCATAGGACAGAAGATTTTCCTCTCTATCTCTCCTCCTCTCTATATATCTGCCTTTCCAATAAAATAAATAAATCTTTAAAAAAAGAAGAAATAGACAAAGGACATTAGTAGACACTTAAAAGCACAAATGCAATTGAATAATACATATATGAAAAATGCTCAAGCTCCATAGATATCAGGGAAATAAAAGTGAAAACCACAATGAGTTGGCACCTAGCTGCAGTGAGATTGGCTTACATTTGGAAATCTACTAACAACACTTGCTGACATGGATGTGGAGAAATACGTACCCACCCCATTTTTTCACGGGAATGTAGGATAGGCAGGGACTGAAGAAGTCAGTATGGAGAGTGCTAAGACAATAGAAAATTGATCTGCTGTATGACCGCTTTTGGTAATATATCCAAAGGAAATAAAATCAACATGTGAAAAAGTGACATGAAACCTATATTTATAGCAGCATGATTCACAGTTGGGAAGACATGGAAACAACTCATTAGCAGATGAATGGATAAAGAAGCCATCAAACATATACTCTATGGAGTTGTTACAATATGTATATTTACTCCAGAGTGAAGCAGGACTCCCATTCTGAAACTTGTAAATGTATTCCTACAACATGATACTAGATATTCTACCTCTACCCACACCTAGCATGTTTTGACACATTTAAAGAAACAGAATGTTAACCTTGTATCTGTCACTGAGGGACTATAGTGGTATAATCCTTTGAGGAATGATGGAATGGGGATAGGATGGGAGGGGGAAATGAAACACCCTATACCTATAGAGCTGTACTGTGGTAAACGATACATATATTAAAATATGTATGATCTTTAAAGAAAAAAGATGAGTAACACTTTATTTTACCATACCAAAGAGAGGTTCTAAGCTAAAATTTTCTAACCAATATTAAAGGGATTCATTCAAAAATCATAGGAGCGTAAGTCATTGAGGATCATGCATTAACAATTTTCCCTACTTTCCAGAGGAGAAAACTGAAGCTCAAAGTGGCTAAACTACTGAAGTGCGCTGACACAAGTCAGTAGGGTTTCCCAGATGTAGTCCAAAGATTTCAGTGAATTGCAAGTGAAAAGCATTCCAGTAAGGTTCATCTTGTTCAAAGCAATGGTACTGAAAATACTAAATGCTCTTCTTTACATTCTAATCATGATTTTTAAAAAAAACATAATTTGTTTGTATAAAAAAACTCACTGAGGGAGATCTTCCAACTGCTTGTTACTACCCAGATGGCTGCAACAGCCAGCACTGGGTCTGGCCTAAGTCAAGAGCAAGAAGCGTCATCTGAGTCTCCCTGACAGGCACATGGGAACAGGCAATTGGGACACTTCCTGCTGCTTTTTCAAGGCCATTAGCAAGGAGTTGGATTGGAAGAGGAGCAACTGGAACATGAACTGGAACCCATACTGCAGCCAGACAGAAACCAGCACCCACATGGATGCCAGTGTTGCAGGTGGCAATTTTACCCGCTGCTTCTTCTTCTGTTTTTTTTTTTTTTTAATCTTTATTCAGTTTTATTGAAAATACATATATAGAGAGAGGAGAAAAGACAGAGAGGAAGATTGTCTGTCCACTGATTCATTCCCCAAGTAGTCACACTGGCTATAGCTGAGCCAATCTGAAGCCGGGAGCCAGGAGTTTCTTCTAGGTCTCCCACGCGGGTATAGGGTCCTGGGGTTCTGGGCTGTCCTCGACTGCTTTTCCAGTCCACAAACAGGGAGCTGGATGAGAAGCAGGGCTGTTGGGATTAGAACCAGCACACATATGGGATCCTGGCTTGTGCAAGACAAGGACTTTAGCTGCTGGGCTACCGCTCCAGGCCCTACCCGCTGTTTCTTAAGCAATCATTTTGGAATATATTTATAATAGCAGATTGTAAAGCAGCAGTGATTGATACTATATTCAAATTGAATCTGTGTTTATATGAAGAAAGTTTACATTGCTTTATTGTGACAAATTTTCTGAATGTTAAATATCAAAAGAAAAATAACAAAAATCCAAAGCCCACATTGTTATATAACTGATACATTATACTTTTTGCGGCACCATCTAAAACTTTGTGGAAAGATGATTATTTTCTTCTGATAAGGTTTGATACACTAATATGTAAATTTATAACATGAAGAAAAACAGTGGCAGGAACAATATTTTATATTGTAAAAAGAAGCACAAATATAAAAATCTTCCACTGATATGAGAAAATGATCTTATAAAATATTTACTTTTCTCATTTTTAACCTTCGCTAGTAGAAAAAAAAAATCAGGATTTTTACATAAAATCTCAATCCAGTGCATAGCAATTCAAACAGTACTAGCAATAGCTAGTCTTGCTTACTAAATATATGTTAAGAATGCTCATATCAGACTCATTTTTTTACAAAATCTTGCTTAATGATGTCTATAAAATACAAGATGTGCCATAAATCTATTTTCTTTTTGTCTTAGACATTCACTTATGTTAGAGTGACTGAGAAAGGCAAAGGCAAAGGCACATGGAGCTCTTCCAGCCACTGATTCACTCCCCAGATGGCCGCAGCAGCCAGGACCAGGTCAGGAGGAAACCAGGCGCCAGGAAATCCATACTGGCCTTAAGCCATCTTCCACTGCTTTTACTAGGATATCAGCAGCGAGTTGGATCAGAAGTGCAACAGCTGGAATTTGAACCCGTGTCCATATGGGATGCTGGAATCACACACTGTAGCTTTACCATGGCAACCTTTGCTGTCATCATAACTGTAGCATCAGATTTTTTTGTGTGTGTTTGTCTCAAAAGATACTATCATCAAACAGACTAAAGCATAAAGCATGTGTCCTTGTTTTATAGGCCAGAATCAAGTTATAGCTTCAAGCTTATGTTGGTTAAACAGTGTGACTTTTCCTGTATTATGTTCTCATTCCCAGATTTCTATTTTACGAATATTCTGAAATAAATATTCAGTCCACCTCTTTCAGATGGTTGCCTTCTCTGACATTGTGTAACAGGATGTACTGAGCATTTTGAGCTATAGAAAAGTGTCCCTCGATAGTGTGATTTCTGCTTTTTCAATTAAAGCTAAAAGTGACCTAGTAGGACAAAATAATTATGCATGTTACAAGATGTCTTTTGGATTTGAAAGGAAATGATATTCCTGAACACTTGTATTTAATTTTATTTAAGTACTTGCGATTCATGATAGATGGACACAGAAGAAATGCCAACAAAGGAACAACTCCTTCCCTTAGTTAGTAGCAAATTATTAGCATTTAAAGAAATTGCCTCCTATATTGCTTTACAGTATTCAGTTTTTGTTTATAGCACATTTTGTCTTTATCACTATATAACACCATACATTTTATCTATTTTCTTTCCTTCGCATTGATTCCAGAGGATAGACATTACAGTAGCAATAAAAAAAAAAGAGTGCTTAGAGTAGAATATTCACAATTATACTAATTGCCATTCTGTAACTTAGGTATACTGTATGGGTGTTAACAAGTGTGATTGTTAACAAAATTAGTTTAGCAGATGGTTTGCCTCAATAGTATGCATCAAGGGATTCATGACACAGACAGGCAGATATATTTATCTGCATATAGATGTATAGTTAGAGAATATGCAGTAACAGTGGATCAAAGCCAGAAGACAGTAACCAAGTAGTCAGTCAACTGGAAATTGGATCCTAAGATAAGTAGCTGAAGTCGCTGAAATTGTTACCCTGAAGACATGATGTAAGTTTTAAATGCAGAGACTGTGCGTGATAAAGAAAATTCCAAAAGCAAAGGTAGTAGGATAAATTGAAAAGAGTCTTGACTTTGGAATGTGGCAACTCTCATGTGGAATCCAAGGGCTTTGAGTGACTAGGAGGATGGTTAACTCTGATCACAGAATGAATTGTCTCATCTGGAAAAATGAAAATGATAAAATCAACACCTCAGGGTTATTGTAAATATTCCTACCAAGCACTTGGTTATAGCATCTGGCAGAGAGGCTATCATTAAGTAAAAAAAGCAAGCTGTGTCTGAATGCTCTTCATAAGTAGAAGGAGATGCCAGCGTTCAGCCTATAGTGGGAGTAGAAATTGGGGAAATGATATAGAAGTAGACCTGTCTGTCTTTGCAGCCTGAGATAACAGGAAACCAAGGAAAGTGAGTTTTAAGATCTAGAAATTGACTGAAAGCAAAGATAAAGATGTTAGACAGGATGTAGTCACAAAGGTCCTGAAAATGCAAAAGTCCAGGGTGGGAGTAAAGCTTGAGAAGTTGTGCAAGAAGTTAGAACTGCGGAGACATTGACTTTTAGTAGTACTCCCATTAGAATGGAATATATCCTTGCATTGCTGTGCCAGAGTGGTGAGTGGAGCAAAATCTTCCTCAAGGGCCAAGTTTATTGACACACTGAACACATTCAACACATGCTATTCTTAACATTATAATGAATTATTAATATAGATACAGATGGGTAAAAATTATTGTATCAAAGGGCTTGCTCAACTATGAGAAATCTTCAAAGAGTTCATGGAAAAGGCTTGTTATGACATTCTTGAATTTCAAAGTTATTCTACACAAAATAAACATTAAAAATTTTATCTATTTGGAAGTTAGAATCACAGAGAAAGAGAGAAAAAGATCTTCCATTCACTGATTTTACTTCCTCGGTGGTAATAACAGCGTGGGCCAGACCCAAGGTAGAACCCAACAGGCTGGGGCCCGGCGCGGTGGCGCAAGTGGTTAAAGGTCCTCGCCTTGCACCCCCGGGATCCCATATGGGCGCCGGTTCTAATCCCGGTCAGCCCCGCTTCCCTTCCAGCTCCCTGCCTGTGGCCTGGGAAAGCAGTCGAGGACGGCCCAAAGCTTTGGGAACCTGCACCCATGTGGGAGACCCAGAAGAGGCTCCTGGCTTTGGATCGGCATAGTATCGGCCGTTGTGCTCACTTGGGGAGTGAATCATCGGACGGAAGATCTTCCTCTCTGTCTCTCTTCTCTGTATATCCGCCTTTCCAATGGAAAAAAAAAAATCTTAAAAATAAAAAGAACCCAACAGGCTGGATCAGAAGTGAGGCAGCCAGGAAATGAATTATTGCTAATATTGGATACCAGAATCATAGATTGTGGCTTTACCCAGTAAGCCACAATACGAACAGAGAAATAAAGATTGTTTTAACTCAATTTTGCAGGAATGGTTGGGAAGAGCCCTGTCTACGCTGCTGGACATTGACAGGGATTGACCCATTATCATGGTCTGCTCAGCCCTGTTTTAAACTAGTGCACTCATCATGTGAAATTTTGAAATGTTGGAATTGTTCTGTGGGTAAAATATGTTTTGACATGAATTAAATGGGTAATGGGCTCATCTTCCCTGATCTACCATTTTAAAACAAATTTTCAATGATTGCCTTTTTTTTTAACCTCTTCATCATTCAGGCTTATTTCCAAACTCACTTAGAACGTGTCTTTCACTGTGCTTTTGTCCATTCTATGCAGCATTTACTCTCTCCTTTAATCTTCAAAGCTCAGCTCAAACTCGAGGTTACACACAGCAAATTTCTTAACTGCTGGGACATTTTCCATTTTAAAATATTATAAAGAATTGGGTAATGCATAGTGACTCAATTGGCTAATCTCCACCTTCAAGCACTAGGATACCACATTGGCACCAATTTGTGCTCTGGCTGCTTGATTTCCCATCAAGCTCCTTGTTTGTGGCCTAGAAAAACAGTGGAGGAACCTGCACCCACATGGGAGACCTGGAGGAAACTCCTGGCTTGTGGCTTTGGATGGGTATGTATGTTTACCACTTTTAGTATAATCACATATGATGCACCCTGAATACGTTTCACTTTGAAGTTGATCAAGTAACCATAATAAATAAAATGATTATGCATTATCTTTAAAAATGTATTTATTTTATTTATTATTGATGCTCATAGGAAAATTGTATATTTTTATATAATACTATGTAGTATTTTGACATATATATTCATTTTGTATTGTTCAAATATGGGTAAACATATTTCCTCAAATAGTTGCAATTTGTTGTAAATTAATCAAAGTTTTCATTTTATTCTTTGAGGTACCTAATAAACTCATTATCAATAACCATGCTCCCATTCAATGCAAAATGTATTTCTTCATTTGAACTGTACTCAGCACCTGTTGATTGGCCTTTTCTCCATTACAACGCTCTCCACTGCCCCAATGCTCTAGTAGGTACCATTATTCTCTCCAATTCTAAAATACCAGTATACTTTCCAGTTTTACGAGACCAACCTTTAAGATTCCTTATATGAATGAGATCATGTGGCTCTTTTCCCTATATGATTTATTTCATTTTTAACATTTTCTTATGCAAATGTTTATATAATAGCACTGTTCTCAGGCAGGTGACAATCTTTCTTTGTACTTGAACAGAAAAAAAGCATTATAACCAGAAGTAAAGAGATATTTTCTCTGGAATAATTTAATAAATTTAAATGGAGTTTTTTTTTTCTCTCTCTCTGCCACTGCCCAGTGGGTATATAGGCATGTTTGTACAATATGAATATAATAATTTGGTGGAAGAAAATAGAGGATTTGGTGGATTGAGTGACATGTTCATCATTATCTTCCCAGTCCTCCAACCAGCGGTATGTTGCTGAGTTAGGATATTTCCTGTGATTCTACTGGCTGAGATCCTTAGGAGGATGGTTTCATGGCATAGGGTCTCCTCCCATGCTTTGTCAAACCCAACTCTCCAGTGTTTCTTCTGCAAGATGTTTCTTTGGATCTATCACCTACTGATAATTTTCCTCATAATTTTAATGGGAACATTACTAGGTAATGAGATAAAGGCATTGGTTTGCTCATTTTGCCATATATAATAACCCACAGATTTTGAAATTGACCAAAATGGCTTTAAAATGCGACGGCTGAACTTTCTCAAATTATTTACCCTGTCTTCAAACAACAGCAATTTTCCTCGATGTGTAAATTTAATCCAATTCCTCTTAACTGTTTCTGTGGATGGCCTCTGCCTCCACTCATCCAAACCCAGCATGTTTTCTGAACCTTTATCGCCATATTTGTATGCAGTAGGTTTGCTCCTGAAAAAAAGAAAATCTCTGATTTCTCAATTAGAATATCAACTCCAGGTCATAGGGATCCACGTCTTTTTCATCTTTCCATTTCCAATGACCTTTGCACCAGAGCAGGTCAGAATGCTTGCTAAATTAAACAAAGTTACTTTATTCTATGTGACTTTTTTTAAAGATTATTTTTATTTTTTATTGGAAAGGCGGATATACAGAGAGGAGAGACAGAGAGGAAGATCTTCCGACCGATGATTCACTCCCCAAGTGAGCGCTTCTCTGCCTTTGGCTAAGATCAAGTGTTTGGTTTTTAAAAGCAGAAAGAATAAATTTCTAATGTTTCACTACAAACAAGACAGAGGTGGAATGTGTCGGATGTGTCAATAATTAATATTAGTTTTCAAAATTAAGCTGCATTTTTCTTGTCATGTTTTTCCACATTTTTGCCACTATCTGAGGGGATGCTACATCAAAAGCCTTATTTGAATTCCAGCGTGTTACCTGTTTCAGTGCTCTGCCTGATGCACTTCACTTACAGGTTTTCAAGCCCTACTGAGGCGTGACAGACGCGCGGAGAGAATGCCTGCTTGGAAAGTCCTTTTTGGTGAGTGAGCAGACAATGGAGAGATGCATGGTGTGCCTGTAATTTCTCTATTTCTGCTTCAGAGACTTCCAACAAGAACAACAAAACATTTACAGTAGAGAAGAAAAACTGTTAGGAACTTAGTGATTTCTCAGGGTTGTGCAAACAAAACAGTTTGAGGAGATTGAAAATTCTGCTAGTTGTTACCTGAGTATATTTGGAGAGCTTGCTTCAAAATCTCAGTTTCCTCTTTGGATATACTTGTTTATTATACTCACCGTTTCTCAGGGAAGACTTTAGGATTACATAAGATGAGAGTACTTCAAAAAGCTCAAGGTGGGCTCATCACAGTAGCCTAGTAGCTAACCCCCTAGCCTTTCACGCGCTGGGATCCCTTATACGGTCTTCCCATCCGGCTCCCTGCTTGTGGCATGGGAAAGCAGTTGAGGATGACCCAAAGCCTTGGAACCCTGCACAGGTGTGGAAGACCTGGAAGAGGTTCCGGGATTTGGATCGGCTGAGCTCTGGCCTTTGTGGTCACTTGGGGAGTAAATCAGAGGAGGAAGATTTTCCTCTCTGTCTTCTTCTCTCTACATATCTGCCTTTCCAATTAAAAAAAAAAACTTAAAAACAAAACAAAATAAAGTTAGGAATATACTAATGAGTTTAGATATTTAAAAAAGCATGCAGTTCATCATACCTGTACATAAAATCTGGATATTTAGACTGCAATCATCTGAGTGGAATTAATGAAATCATACTGAAAATGTGAGCATATCAGCATGAGCCCTGAGCATGCAATCAGAACTACACAATTTAGACCACTTAGAAACTTCACCAACACCATAACAATTTGGGTAAAGCAATCTGCCACATATGTGAAAAGCTTCAAATTATGTTTAATATCTGATCAAATATTTCAACTTAGGGGGAACTATCCTAATAAATAATCAGAAAAATAAGAGATAACAAATCTACAAAATTTTCACTACAGCATTGTTTAAAATAGAAATTTTGGAAGCAAATTAGCTATCCTACAGTGGAATAATTAAAGTATCTGAGGTAGTCATATCATGACCCTTGACAGTCATCACAGTTATTACATTAGAAAGAATTCCAAATGAATTGAAAGAAACAGATGGGGCATCTATAATCTGAAAGCCAAAATATCTGAAAAGATCTGCATAAAGAGATGACATCACAAAAAGAAAATTCCGTAACTGACGTCATGTGATAAGTTGAAGTCAAAATTCAGAGGCAAGGGTGGGTGTCTAATGATCTATTTACGACATCAAAACAACCACAACATACTTCCAATACATTTCTGGCTCTGACTCCTGATGCCAGCTTCCTGCTCTTGCACACCATGGTGGGTAGAAAGTAATGGTTCAGTAGCAAGGTTTCTGGCAACCATGTAAGAGACCTGAAGTCACTACACAGCTCCTGTCTTTGGCTCTGTGGTGATGTGAGAGTGAACCAGTGAATGGGGGCACTCTGTTCCTCTTGTTTTTATCTCTTTCTGACTTCCAAATAAATAATTTTAATGCATACTTGAACTAAATATTGTACAAAATAAATGTTAGAATATGCGTACAAGGAAACATTTAACATGAATGAATATTATGCTGAGATTAGTGTCAGTCCCAAGATGTCTCATTACGCTTATAAAATATTCCAAAACCTGAAATAGCTCCATAATCTAAAACATGATCCCAAGCATTTAATATACCATGTTTCAATATATAATACTGTGTTAAACCATGAAGAATAAGTTATGAAATTTTAATAACATAAATGGTGTGTATAGGCATATGCAGATATTTTGAAAAGTTCATCAAAATGGAATGAAGAGTTGCTTTGTTGAAAAGTTTTTGCGATCACGTGTATGAAGGTTATTCAGAAAGTTTGCTGAAGTTGTACATTTTGAATACTATGCATTGTTTTTTATATCCGCATAAACATATACTTTAATTCAATTTTGCATGAGATTTTTTAAAGTACTCTCACATGTGTCAAGTCTTTGATTTCACTAAAAAGGAATAATATTAAGGGCTCGAAAATGTTAGTGAATTTACCAAGCTAAATTTTATTTATTATTGTAAATATATGTACATGTTTTAGCTTTATATTTCACATCAACTTTCTTTTTAATTATGAAAACATAAATTACTTATAAATTATTTTATGAATAAATACATAATTCTTATTTTAAAACATATTTGTGAGATATTAAAAGAATATATTTTGATGAATATGCATTCATGTTGTTCCAATGGAAAATGGGACGTTCATTATTTTATGCCCACAATGAGATGACTTATATTTATATTCTACTAGCAAGTGAATATTTGGAGCATTTGAAAGCTGCATCATAAATAACCATTGTTCTCTTGATGAATCTTCCCTGGTCTGATGCAACTTAATAATTCTTATCACCTATCTTTTTTGCCAGCTGCTCCTCTCCTCATGCAACCGAGATAAGTGACATTCATGCTTGTAATAATGTTGCATAAACAGTAAATACAACCACAGGCATGGATCATAATTTTAATGAAAATCTTAAAATGCAACCTAGCAGAATACAATGCTTAGCATACTTTGCAATGCTGTGTGTTATAATTTTGAGCATGTGATAACTGAAATAATTATAACTGTAACTACATTCCTATTACTATCAAAATTCCAACTAGGCTTCAAAAGTGCAGTTTAGATAATCTAGGATAATTTTATCATGAATGTAGAAACATGTGTTTTATTTCTATTTCTGATTCAGACTTCTTATGTTTCTGGATCTGTATGTATTTGATTTCTCCTTGAATTTGCTTCCCAATATAAAAAAAAAATTAAGAATTATAGAACATGCATTCTAAGTCACCTATCTAGCAAGATAAGTCTTCCCCCACTAGAAAAATTCAGGAATCGGATATTTGACATTGTGGAGTTAAATGTTTCCAGAGTCATAAAAGATTTTCCACACTTTTGCCAATACATTTTTGTTGGAACACAATCATACCTGTTCATTTTGTATCCTTTTCTACAGCTGCAGAGATGGGTAGAATCTACACCATTTATCATCTGTTCCTTCTACACTAAAAGCTTGCCAATCTCTGTTCTTGAGGGCAGGGACAAGGTCTTTTCATCTGTATCCCCATCTTGATAGCCATCGTCGATTTTTCTTTCATAACTTATTTTATTTTGGCATTTATTAGAAAGGTGTGGCCATGTGGGCTATCGATTAGGATGGAGAGGGTCAAGATGGGGGAAAAATTCCGTGTGATAAATGTTTTCCCTCTTGTGCCCGCAGGCTGGGATGCTCCACTTCAGTTTTTTACACATCTGATAACTGTATTACAAATAGGAATAAAAATGCACTGTAAACAAAAACTTGGACTTAGTGGCATTTCATCAAAATCATCTAACTGCCATGGGATTGGGTCAGTTTGAAGCTGTGACATGGGACCTCAATCCAGGTTTCCAACGGATGGCAGGAACATGTCGACCTCAGCTATCACCTACCACCTCCCAGAGTGTGTAAAATAACAGCATCCAGAGTGGAGCTAAGTATCAAAATTAGACAAACAAAAATGAGATATAATTGACTCTACACCAAATGCTCACTCCATGAATTATTTTATATGAGTATATATTTGTACCTAGTTTAATGCATATATACACACTGATAATACTTTTTCTGATAATTAGTTTTGATTGGTTCACGTAATAAAGGATTTAAGTGTAAGTGGCAAAACTCACTATTACCTAGAATAAACTAATTGCAGAATTTTTCTCCTTTTCTAATTGATGTCTATGATTTGTTCCTGAAGGAGGAAGTCTTCCACTTAGAGACAGATGAAAATTCTATTGAACTGGATACCGCAACTTTCATCTTTCTACTTTGGGGTGCTAATGTCTCCGAGTCAAACTATGTGACTGACAAGGTATTTTCTCTGTTTAACATCGCTCAGTGCCTTCTTACTGCACTTAGGATAAATTACACGAACACAAGGCTATATAGGATCCGTGCACGTCTCTTCACTACTACTCTTTTTTTTTTAAAGATTTATTTTTATTATTTTTATTATTTTTTCATTGGAAAGGCGGATATACAGAGAGGAGAGACAGAGAGGAAGATCTTCCGTCCGATGATTCACTCCCCAAGTGAGCGCAACGGCCGATACTATGCCGATCCAAAGCCAGGAGCCTCTTCCGGGTCTCCCACGTGGGTGCAGGGTCCCAAAGCCTTGGGCCATCCTCGACTGCTTTCCCAGGCCACAGGCAGGGAGCTGGAAGGGAAGCGGGGCTGCCAGGATTAGAACCAGCGCCCATATGGGATCCCGGGCGTGCAAGGCAAGGACCTTTTAACCACTTGCGCCACCGCGCCGGGCCCCACTACTACTCTTTAAGCGTGTTTCTTTCACTAGAATTTAAACTTCGTGACAGCAGGATGCATTGTCTTAATTAGCATTGACTCCTCAGTGCTTAAAGCAATGGGTAATCTGTACTCTCTAAACACACGAATGGTTTTTAAAAACTCATTCTCCATTGCTTTATGTTTAATTGAACAACACAGAATTTCCATTTGAGTAGTAAAAAAAGTGACCGTTTCATATTGTTGAACTCAATGTATTCCATCACCCGTAGACAATTTATTTCCACACAGCCTATGCTCTTTTCTTCTTTTGAAAGTTTTATTCTTTTTTATTGGAAAGCCACAGGGATATACAGACAGAAAAAAAGACAGAAAGTTCACTAGTTCACTCCCCAAGTGGCCACAACTGTCAGAGCTAAGCCAATCCGAAGCCAAGAGCCAGGAGCTTTCTCTGGATCTCCCACAGAGGGGCAGTCTCCCAAGGATTTGGCACATCCTTTACTGCTCTCCCAGCCCACAAGCAGGGAGCTGAATGGGAAGTGGAGCAGCTGGGACAAGAACTGTCACCCATATGAGATCCCAGAGGATGGAATGTGAGGATTTAGCCACTAGGCTATCGTCTTGGTCCTATGATCTTTATCATCAAGTCTTAATAAATGTTCCTCAAACTTCAGCTTTAGTACAACCTTACATAACCTCCATACTCTTCTATCAACTAATTCTTGCTCATCCTCTAGATCCCACATAAAGATTACTTAATCTTATTTTTTTATGACTTTCTTCTCTAAATTAGGTCTTAATATCACATTTTAATTAAATTCTTTTACTTGCTAATACTTGCTTTTAAGATGTTAAATGTTAAGAGACATATAAGATTACTTGTATTTATGGGTGCCATAAATATATCTGTATATTCGTAAACCACATAATACACGATCAGTATAAATATATTTATCTCCTTAAACACTTGCCATTTCTTTATAATGAAAAGATTCCAAAGCTTTTATTCTAGCTTTTGTTTTCTGAAGTAAAAAGTGGAATATTTATTCTTACTTTTGCTCAACGATAGGGACCAGCAGGTGAAAGCAGAAACTTGGCCGCTTTTATCCCCATGATGCAGACATCTCTTCCCTCAGTTCCACACTGGTTGCAAGTTTGGAGATTCAATCTGAAATTAACATAGTGCCCAACGGATGAGGGACCATGAATGGGCACATATAGGATAAGGGAGGTAGGAATTACATTGTGCTAACGTTAAAGCTTATACAAAGCTAACAAGTACAAAGGTGCAGGGTTTGCAAAGCAAATTCAGAAGTAGGCCTGGTTTAGTATTTTTGCAACTCTCTAGCCATGAACTGTTGAGGCCTACTATTATGGAGGCACTACGCCTTTGTCGTATTTAACAAAAACATACCAGATCATTTTCCACAAATCTCTCCTATTTTCTTTTTATGCTGTTTGGTGTTATTTTCATTTTAATTCTTGCATTAAACAGGTTTAAGAGTCCCTCACTTTCTTTTTCATAATCTGCCTTCATTAGCAACAGCATTATACTGTCTGCGTGATATGTTTCATATTAATTGCTACATATATTAGTCTATGAGCATATCCTTTTACACAAAGAATAAATACAACATACCACAGTGGTTAAGACCCTGTCTCAGGGTTATGCATTTATCAATTGTTAAATGGAAAACTCCACCCTCCCACCTACCTTACCTCTTACTTATTCTTGGAAGATGTTGCTTCCAGAAATTTTGTATGGTATTCAAGTTCTACTCAAAAAACCACTGTCATTTTTATATGCTTGATTTTTTATAGCATTTGATCTGAGTCAAATCTAGGTTGTTAACCTCACAGTTTCCATTTTTAATGCCTCATACAGTGTATGAGGAAACAAAATGTTGAAAATCTACTGCATTAGAGTTTTCTCTGAAGATATTCTCTGTTGTGAAATTACATAATGATTACAATCTCAATGAGCACCTATGAAGACTGACAACACCGTATTTATTCATTTGGGTCGCTAAGAAGATGAAATGAGCAAATACTTGTAAAGTTCTTAGAATACTATCTGGAACATCATCACACTAAATATGTGCTAGGTATTACATTATTAACCATTTTACAGAGAATAACATAAGCATTCTAAAGTATAAAGAACTTACTTAGAGTCAGCTGAAGCAAAACTTACTCAGCTTTCAGTAATACATTTCAGAAATCAAGCCAGATTTATCTTACTGGAAACTTTGCATTAGCTTACTGTTAAGCAGAGCTCTATAACTGTACAAAGAGAAAACGTGTTTCTCTTCAACATCTTTCTGATAAAGATCAACTGATTGTATGTTGACCCTCATTGTTGAATTTATAACTGTATAATAAGGAAGATTTTTATGTGTGTATAGTATACTTTTCACAATAATCCCATCCTTAAGAACTCTTATGAGACCTTTATACAATATTACAACTGAGTTGCCTGGCGATTGAGTATCTTTCCCAAAGTCTCAAACCTAATAACTGATGCACTTATAATTCCAACAAAATTGGATAACCAAGTAGACTCTAGGGAAAATATACATACATATATATTTAACAACGGCTCTTTCATCTTTGACCTCATTGAGTTTTTGGGTTAATGACAATACTGAAGACTCATGAAAGAAAGTTAAGCACTGCTGTGTGTGGCTTGTGCTTCAAATATGAGCATTCTTCCACACAGCTACAAAGCTTCAGACTGTGATCAGATATAGTTTCTTATTAATAACAAATAGATATTTATTTACTTATAATGAAGACTGAAGAGAGAGATGGAAAGAAAAAGGTTGGGTATTCTACTTGCTGATACCCTTCTCAGGTGTCTTCAGTACATGAATCCAGGAACTTGGAACTCCATTTTAGTCCCCAACAAGGGTTGCATCGGCCCAAGGATTTGCCTATCATCCACTGTGTTTCTAGGTGCATTAAAAGGAAACTAGATCAGAAAGTAGATTAGCTAGGTCTCAAACAAGCACTCCAATGCAGCATTGTAAAGCATGGTATGACACAAACAGATAAGCCCCTTCGCTAGCTACTTGTCTTTCTGAATCAAACACAGTAAATCATTGGGTCACTTTTGGCTTCATGGAATTTAAAAACCAAAGATATTCACTCTTATTCTCTCTCTCTCTCTTTTTCTCTCATATATGGGAATACCCATGTGCACACCCATGCATACATATATATACATATTTGCACATATGTGCATTCACACTCATTTGTCTATAAATGTACAAAATATAGTTGAATTACTCTTCAAGAATGCACTGTTTTATAAATGATGCCATATATTTATACCTATATGTTATGCTATATATATGCCTATAATTTGTGTTTATAATGGCCTTCCTGCCCTCCACAAATATTCACCAAAACTTCATACAGCACTTACCAGGACTCAAGAACTTGAGGTGAGCATTCTATCAGCATATATTATATCAGCAGGTATCTAATTCAGAAAGAAGAAGCCAGCCACCTCATTTCACGAAGATGTCCTTGTATATTTATATGGACAGTGAATGACTCTTCATGCTACTCAAGAGATTCAGGAATGGAAGCTAAGTGTGTCATAGTGCATTCACTGTTTAAGTAATCCCCAACACTGTAGTCTTGCTTTGAGGGAGCCAAATGTCTGTAGCTCTCAGGTGAAAATTGTATGATCCTTGTTATCTAGAAATAGCAGTGCCACTGCCGGAGTTAATTACCTAAAGAGCTCCACACAGACTCAGTGTTGCTGTGTCATGCTTCTCTCCTAGACTAGAACGATATAATTGTAACACATAAAAAATAAGTCTTTGTATTTACTCTGATGAGCTTGTCTCTCCATTTTTCTGGTGACATGAAAAACTAATAGCACGGTCGATATAATGTCTCTCTGGTGATTATCATGCCACTTCTCCTCTCTTCCTATATTCTTCTCATGTTACATTTTAATGTGTTCCTGTTCAAGTCAATTCAATTTATCAGTGGGGAAGAGGCATGAAACAGGGCTGATTTGCTTTGGACCTACTTACAAGTAAACTGGAAAACTCAATTTTCAAGTTCAGTTTTCAATCAGTTACACGTGAGAAGAACAATGACTGATAGAAGGGGATAATATTTATAGAGACTCTGACATACAAAATATTTTTTATGACATACAAAATATTAAATGATAGATCATGTTTTGATTTACAAAGAATCTAAGAGTTTTATGCATACTTAAACTGGACTTGGCTTTTTATAAAGTCATTGAAGACTTTGAAGATGTATTTTGATGTTAGTTACAGCAGAACTTATCTTTAATGCACCATGCTTCTCTCTCCATCCTCAGAAACTGGTCTCATTTCGATGTTGCTTCAGTGGCTGGGAAGAGCACTGTGTTACTACTCAGTGGTCATTTTCAGCCATGCAGTGGCCTGAGTAGGGGATCTGCAACCTTGTCTCCAATGGGGGACTGAGCACTAGTCTCCAGTGCTGAACAGGCACAGAGGACACCTGCAAGTCTTCAAACCAGTCTGAAACTTCAGGCTGATTAACAGCAAACTCAGGAGCTGGAGCAGCTTTATCAGCAGTGGCCTGATCTTCCTTTTCAGTATCTTCAGGACCTATGCAGAAATAGAAATCAGCCTTCCATGATCATTAACAGGAGATGGTCACACAAACATGCAACTTCTTCAGGCTAGCATTCACTACATCAGATCACCAAGTGAGCTCCTTTGTGGCATGCGATGGTAACATCTCCTATACAATTCAGAAGAGAGCCTGTGTTACACAAAGCAAAGACAGGCAGGTTCATAGAAGATTCCTTGGAAACCAGGGGTCAGTCCTAGTACCAGTAACAACTGGAAGTGATGGCTCCCAGAAGGCTACCTGATGCAGTTAATATTTCAGCCATAAAAAAAGAGAGCAATAGGAATAGCTCCGGTGGTAGAAATACATTACTCTTGCCAGTGTACCTAGAAGGTATAGCACTGATTTCAACAGGCTTTTAAAGGGCAACAATGGCACAAGCTGCCAACAGAACCTTTCCAAAGTTCCATTTTAGATTCATATGGTAGATGTCATCACTTTTCCTTTTGCACCATATTGTTTCAATGACCAAGTTCACACCAATTCTGTGATTCTTGCTGAGAGGAAGTTGAGGGCATCTTCTCTTCATTTGTAGGACATCAAGGGACGTGGCTATCATCACAGTTTGCCTTTCAGTTTCACTGGGAATCAAGAAAAATGTATGAACCTCTGGGTAGCATGCAGAGACTCAGTAATCCCATTTCTGTTTTCCTCCTTTTTAATGCTTAACTGGCTCAGTGTGGCTAATGAGGCAAGGCGGGCTGAGTTGCTGTTTGGGAGGTCTATATACCATGCTGGAGTGCCAGTTTGTGTCATGCTGTTGTCACTTGGGGAGTGAACCAGTGGATGGAATATCTGTCTCCTTTTCCGTATTGTTGTCTTTTAAACAGCAAATAAATAAATCTTTCAAAAACCCAGTCTTCCTGGATGTGCCTCAAATATAGGCACTAAGATAAATCTCCTTTTAAACCTTCCTTTTCTCACATTACAAAGTAAAGGCTACAGTTTTGAGTTTTCAGTAGCACCTCCAAAGAACTAAACACAGGGCCCAGGGCAATAGCCTAGCAGCTAAAGTCCTCAGATCGCATACTCTGGGATCCCATATGGGCCCCAATTCATGTCCCATGTGCGGCAGCCCCGCTTCCCATCCAGTTCCCTGCCTGTGGCCTGGGAAAGCAGTCAAGGACAGCCCAAAACCTTGGGACCCTGCACTTGTGTGGGAGACCCAGAAGAGGCTCCAGACTTCTGGCTTTGGATTGATTCAGCTCCAGCCGTTGCAGCCATTTGGGGAGCGAATCATCGGACAAAAGTTCCTCTTCTCTGTATATCTGATTGTCCAATAAAAAAAATCTTTTTTTTTAAAGAACCAAACACAAATTCAAGTTTGAAATACAGATATTACAAAGGGTAATCAAATTACTACTGGGATGCACACTCTTTGCAATTCAATGGTTTCCGAGTCTTTCCTCTCAATCAAAGTGAGTGAGAGGTGTTATTAAAACAGAAGTGCTTCCCCATCTTTTTATTTATACAAATTTTAGACTTAACATATACTCAACACAGAAGCACACACATTTCCATATATTACTTGACAGACTGAAGAACTTTCAATTCTAGCAAATTAATACTTTCCATATCCAAAGTGAATAAAAAATGATTATCCAACTCAATAAATACATTTCACATAAATATCAGTGTTCATGTAATGTGCATTATTTTGCTTAAGTGTATATCACTGGATCAATGCAAACTTAATTTTGAATTGACTTTTAACTCATAGCAAAGTATGACTAAAGGACCTTTAAAAGAAACTATACCAAATAAATATTCACTAATGTTTAATAAAAGGTCAACCATGTGATCTACTACAATAGTATAAAATCCTATAAGAACAGCTATTTGAAGAAGAGCAATAAAAGCAGCAATGTGAAATTACTGACAGGCATATAACGTATGGTTTTCATGTATTTTGTAATGGTTAATGAGGAATGGTCAATAGTTTTAGATAGTTAGAAACTATAAGAAACATTTTAAAGGTTATGGAATGCTTTAATTTTCTTTTGCAATCAATATTTGTGATATACTCTAAAACATGTCTTCTGTTACCACTTGGATATATAACAGAAAACATTAGCTTTAAATTAACAAATGTACAAAAGAGTATTTTAGGATATTGCTAATGGCCTATAAAAACAAAACTTTGATTAACATTATTCATTTTTTAATTTAATTTTTTATGAGTGACTTTGAAATTTACTCATTTACTAAGTGTTGTGTATGAACACAAACAATTTTGGGGATATACCAGACATAGATTTTTTAAAAATGTAATTATTTTTATTTGAAAGTCAGATTTTCAGAGAGAAGGAGAGACAGAGAGGAAGATCTTCCACCCACAGGCTCACTCCCTAAGTGGCTACAATGCCCAGAGCTGAGCTGATCTGAAGCCAGTAGCCAGGAGCTTATTTCTGGTCTCCCATAAGGGTTCAGGGTGCAAAGACTTTGGACCATTCTCGACTGCTTTCCCAGGTAACAAGCAGGGAGCTGAATAGGTAGTGGAACAGTTTCAAATCTGCGCCCATATGCAATCCTGGCACATGCAAGGCTAGCATGTAGCCACTAAGCCATCATGCCGGGCCCAGACGTGGCAAGTTTTAAAGGTTTCTCTCAGGACAACTCTTCCTCTTGCCTCCGTTGATAAACTGAATCAATAAATTACAGGAAATGAGTGTTTATTATATAATTTATTTGCTTTAACTTGTAAGTTTAACACCATAGTTTTCCATTCATACCTTCTTCTCTTTCTCTTAAGATGTTTAGATTATCAAAAGATTATAATCAAATTTTAGTGTTGTGGAATGTAAATAAAAGTCACATTTGAGGAGTGGCATTGTGATGCGGTGACTTAAGTCAATGGGCTTCTCCAGATTGTGGCTGCTCAGCTTCAGATTTGGCTACCTCTTGACACACCTCAGAAGATACTGCAAGATGGCAGCTTCTGATTGTACTGAATTCCATGTGGGACACTTACATGGAGTTTGTTGCTATTGGATGCTTGGCCCAACCCCTACTGTTGTGGCCACTTGGGGAGTAAACAGATTAAAGATTTAATCACACTCTCTCTCCCATCTATCACATTGATC
This sequence comes from Ochotona curzoniae, assembly GCF_017591425.1. Classification (NCBI taxonomy): domain Eukaryota; kingdom Metazoa; phylum Chordata; class Mammalia; order Lagomorpha; family Ochotonidae; genus Ochotona; species Ochotona curzoniae. The sequence continues at coordinate 6,097,427 of NW_024467087.1, forward strand.
TTCCTTTCAAATAAATTGTAGGGAAAATTGAAATCTTATATGCACAACATTTATTTCCATAATTTTTTTACAGGGATTAGTTGTTCCTTCAAATCCAAGATATGTTGTAAATTTAGCATAAATGTAAAATGCTTAGGTCTACTTTCATGGTATTATAGACCAGCTGAAGGAGTTCTTAGTGTACAGTTATTAGTTGCTTGATCAAAAAATAATAGGTTACATGATTTTTTTTGTAATTTCTTGAGACTTTGTAAAGATTGACTACCAAAGAATATATGTGCAAGTATTAGAATCTGGTGAATGTAAATGATTTTATAAATTTGTATTCAAAGATTTCTGCTTCATCTTGCTGGACATGAGATTCTGTGACAAATTCAACTGTTTCTCAACAATTTATTTTGATATTTAAATGAACTTATTTTTCTCTCGTAGTAATTGTAAATATAAAATTCCAAAACAAAAACTCCTTGAAGCCAGTCTTCTACTTATCACTTACTAATAGTTTCTTCCTTAGCTTAACTCTGCTAATAGACCATTTCTACATCCCATATGTTTCTAAATTATTACACTAGTGCTCGCTTGAATCTTCAACTTGGTATATAGAATAAAACATAAAATAATGGATTCTTTGAATCATCACTGACAATCTAATTAATGAATTAATTGCATAAATTGCTCATGATTAAATACATACATACATTGATAATATTCCTGAGGTGGTTAATATACTAGTCGATACCCCTTATCAGAACGCTTGGCTTGGAATTCCACATCACAACATGCTAAATACATCTCAGGAGTCAGTAGTAATGGTTCAATTACTTGGGTTTCCATGTGAGAGACAAGACCTTTATAGCTGGCTTCTATCTTTGACATAATCTTGTCCTGGTTTTTGTGGGCATCTGTATAGCAAGCCAGTGGATAGGAGATAGATATGTTCTGTCTAGCCTTAGTTATTCATCTGTAATCAACTTCTTTGATGTGTTACTGCTGTGCTCCTTGCATACAGATGGTCAGACTCTCTGATCTCATTTCACACCAATCCTTCTAACACATGAGACATGTTCCTGCTCTAGGACATTTATGTTGGCTTTCTGTTTGCCAGCAGTGCGTTTCTCTTAGATAAGAGTATAACTCTCTGTCTTCATACATTTTGAAAGACTCTTTAAATGAATCCCACTTTTATCATCATGGTATTTCTTTCTCTTTTTTGTAATTATTGCCTAAAAATATGTTTTATGTTACTTCCTCATTTGTATTTTCGATTATGGTTTACCTATCTCCCAATATAATTTCCACAAGAAAAGGAATTCTTTTGTCCAAATAAATAAATGGATCTTCAAATCTAATATGATGAAATGTAAAAACATGTATCTTCATAAGAATGTATGATTATAGCATATTCTAGTTATGCAGGATGTTATTTTAGGAAATTATAACCTAGGAAAAAAGGATAACAGAAATTATATATATAGGAATATTTTAATAAGATTGTTTTTATTCACAAGGACAGCAATAAAAGTGAATATTTTGAATGAATGCAGGGAATTTAATTCAGGTAAGACAAACATTTTGCAGTGTAAGACTAAAAACTGAAACTGCATGATCCCGTGTGCATGAACCTACCATTGCAAACTAAATTTTATTATCCGTATTGTTTGCACTCCCTCAGACCTGGAAATGAATCTAGTGCTAATAGAAATAATCTGTCTTCTTCACAAGTCAAACTTGAATGTTATGAACAACAGAGATTCCATGTTTTAAAGTGTATTGTGTATTATCAGCCTAATAGCCACAATTTAATTCAATTAAAAAGCCTAGTTTAGATTAAGGCAGCATAAAAAATGGAGTTTGTCAGTGCCAACAATGAGAAGCAACTACAGTTAAAAGTGATTCTTTGCACTCCAATTTTCGAGTGGTTAACAAATAACTGTTAACAAATAACTGTTCAAATAACTTATTATATGGTAGCGATTATTTGCCAAAATGCTAGTATTCACCAATGTAATGTTCTCTCCTCTTTTTTCTTTATCCACCCCTGATGTTAGTATAGGGAGCATAAAGTACTTCGTTCTGAAAATGTCACTCCAGTTTAAATATTTGTCCTGAGAAAAATTAAGAGTTGTCCTACAAATATGGATAAGGTCATCATTAGCAGATACAGAACACAACTTGACAATCAAATGGGAACCTTCTAATGTCATATAAACTCCCGTATGGAAGACAGGCATCAGCTCTCAGGGACAGCTTGCATCTCCAAGTGGCAAAGAGGGGCTCTGCTAATAGTGTTGGCACACTGCCCACAGACTCTTAAATTAAAACATTACCTCAAAGAAGGAATTGTCAAACTAAAGGACCATTCAAAGCACACTTATTTGAAAAGATCAATCAAAGAATTGTGTATGAATAAAACCTGATCTAATTAGCTTTATTCCAGCTGGTTATGAGTCAGAATAAGTCTATTAGGTGCTAGGCCAGCACACCAGGCATGGTTTAACTCTCATTGTACAAAAAATCCCCCATGATTTTATAGGGTGCAGATAGAGCCTTACCACATGAGCCTTTCTAACATCACAAGCAAGGAGATTTTTCACATTTTTGAGGGGCAGGAAATAGTCACAAATAATGTGACATAATAAAGGAAATGGCATCAAATTACTTTTACCCATATTCTATCAGTTTGAAATAAGTGATAGCTCTCACCGACACTGGAAGAGATCATTCCAGAGAGGTATCAATACCAGGAGATGGGAACTGCTGGGCTTCTTTTTATTTTCATCTAGTTTTTAATAAATATTTTTCTTTTTTTTTTAAAGGTAGATATACAGAAAGAAGGTACAGAGGAAAGGAATTCCATTCCTTGATTCAATCCCCAAGTGGCCACAAAGCCCAGAACTAATCTGATATGTAGCCAGGAGCTTCCTCCAGGTCTCCCAAAGGAGCACAGGGTCCCAAGGTTTAGGCCGTACTTAACTGCTTTCCCAGACCACAATAAATCAGCTGGGATATGAACTGGTGTCCATATGGGATCTGGATGCATCTAAAGCAAAGACTTTAACCACTACATTATCTCGCTGCACACTACAGAATTGTCTTTAATCACATACTCTTCAGGGCCCAGCGCGGTGGCCTAGTGGCTAAAGTCCTCACCTTGATTGCGTCAGATCCCAATATGGACGCTGGTTCTAATCCCGGCTGCCCCACTTCCCATCCAGTTCCCTGCTTGTGGCCTGGGAAAGCAGTAGAGGATAGTACAACTCCTTGGGACCCTGCACTCGGGTGGGAGACCCAGAAGAAGCTCCTGGCTCCTGGCTTTAGATCGGCTGAACTCTGGACACTTGAAGGGTAAATCATCTGATGGATGTTCTTCTTCTCTGTCTCTCCTCTATATATCTGCCTTTGCAATAAAAATAAACAAATCTTAAAATAAGTCCATATACTTGACAGGCATTTCAGTTGGACGGATATTAGTATCATTTATTTAGATGAGTAACAAATCAGGGTACTCCATGTTTATAGTGAGGACAATGAAATGAGTGTGAGGTAATGAGTTCTTTAACGGAGCTTTCTGAAATTTCAGTTTTGCAAGTATGCATTTACAGATGTAGTGACATGATAATTTGAAACAAAAGCTTGAGCTGAAGAAATAAATTGGAGAGTGTTCCAGCACTTACTGCCAGCTGATGCATGATAGTAAAAGAGATGATGGAAGCGAAGGAAATCACAGCCGAAAGGAGCTTCAGCATTTGAAATCCTGGATAATAAGAGGTACACATGCAGCAATTTTCTTAGTATATGCCATGGTCTTTGTGAGTGCTGTTTGGCATGTTTGTCTATAGCACTGATACTGTGTGCCAACTGGGGTGATAAGCAGAGTGTGAACGCTTCCTTGAGGAGAACACTCTAAGAATATAGTATAATTCCTCATAAATTGTGGAGATTAAACCTATTATAAACTAGGGAATTATGATTGATAACATGTTATAAGGACACACACACACACACACTGCTATGTTGGGCCTCAAAATACAAGAGCACAATGTTCTGAATGACTTTGGTTCCTCATCTGCTTTAAGACATTTTGTGCACTTTTTTCCCCAAATTAGATAGTTAACTATTAAGATTCATTCAAATGACAGGATTCATTTTATATAGATTATTAAAGAAAGGCAGTGGATAAACTCAGTAAAATAACTCACTGCATAAAGCATAAAATGTGCTGATTCCATTATAACATCTACATAAATAAGCATAATTCTTTCTAAATTTCTATATCCCAAGTGGCACAATATATAATTAGAAATCAATGATTTTTCTTAATTTTATACAGACTGAAGACATTTTTGTTACTTAACTCAAAATGGATTATGCAGCTTGTAAACAGTAGCTAAAGAGCAGAGAACTTAAAGGTGTCTTGATTATGTCTTCTATTAAAACATTTTAAAACAATATACATGGTCAGAAAATCTAATCACAAGTACTTGTGAAAAAATAAAAAAGTAGAAAATGCAACTAAGCTAGAAAAAAAGCTTTGATTTCTTCTATTTTTCTACACCTAGTTTGCAAAGTGAGTATATTTTCACAGATAAACTATTTGATGAAGACTAGCATCCCAGGAAGTCAAGATATGTTGCAGTTGCATCACTTCTCAAACAAAAGAAAAACTTCCAACTAAGCATTTACATATACCTTGACAATATGATACTAGATTTTTTGTCTTTGTGTATATCAACATGACATAATGCACTTAAATAGCAGAATGCTAAATATGTAATGGTTAGTAAAGGTCTATACTACTGCATTAATATGGGGAGAAATGAAAAAAATGGGAGGGACAGGGGAAATCCCTATACCAATAAAACTATAATATGGAAAATAATGAGGATAAAATATTTTTAAGACTTACAAATTAAGCTAAATACCTTGTGTATTTCTGAGAAAAAGACAAATAAAAATGATCACCGTGTAAAATTTTTAATGCTTAAACTACAAGGATTCAAAGGAGGAAGATAAAACTGACAAAGCAATACTCATAAACAAGATAATAAACTGTGAATACTCAGCGTAAGTTGAGATGATTGTGTTGAAATGTTAAAGTTTGATGGAATAGAGACCTTGTCAATTTACCCTGCCCACATACAGTCTAATTACATTAAAATATGGGGCAAAACAATAAAAGATTGTATTTGACAATTTCATGGAATAAGAACTGAACAAGGAGGCATTCATGAAGCTCTTAGCTGCAGCATAACATGTGCTTCGCCCCATTAAACGTAACACAATACAGTTTACAAAGAAAATAACACTTGCAGACTCTATGTTACCTAACACTTCATAATGAGTTTTTTTTTTTCACATAAATTAACAATTAATTGTATTTCTCTTGTTTCCATATAGAGCATTGGTTAGGTTGGCCATTCCACCTTCCTTGACTTTAGATGTAACGTTATTGAAAATTTTAAGATAGATGACAAAATAAGGAATAAAAATGACCCTATGCTGTGAAGTAAATCCTGGGAGACTGGGTAACCTGTTCATTTATGACTAACTATCAATTTTTTAAGTATACTCAAAGTTCTAAAGATAAAAGTAAATAAAAAATTAATATTACAGAATGGTTCAGATGACTGAAACCCTGGAAAAGAAGCAGTTAGATCAACAAACACAAATCGATGCAGAGAGGGGTTGGGGTTTACAATTTTAAAACATTCACAGTTACCAGAAATCAATAAGATTTTTGATAAATTGAGGAAAATACATCACAATGTTTTCAGTTTCAAATTCACATTCTTGTGTTGGATACTATTATTTAAGATAAAAATTCCGAATTACCACAAGAGTCTTATTGGAAAAAAATGGGAATACGTGACATATTCGTAAAGCATAAAGAGGCTTGACTATGGTTATGGTGGGCTGCTTGGGCTGCCAAGGCATGAACGGAGATAACGACTCTAAAGGATAATGGGATCAGTTAGGACAGAAAAGCTCCAAAAAGTTCTGTGAGAAGACCTCAAAGAGAGTCAGTTTAAAGGCAGGTTGTTAAAGAGAGCTTAAGACTTTACTATGTGAGTATGGGCCTTCTACAATTTATAGAGGTTGGAGCAAAAATATTCCAGAGGAAGGAAGTAGGGTAAACAAAGTTAGCAGGGTAGAAATGTGCACGTCCCAAATTGGTCAATAGAACTGAATCATAAAAGATGGACAATTAGAAATAAAAATTTCAGAAAACTTTAGTTTTACAGGTGGTTGGAGATGAAATTATAGTTTAATTTCCACTATTTAACAGTTGCATGAGTTTGATTTATTTGTTTATTGATCTGAGTCTCAGTTTTTCCATCTTTATTATAAGTTTGATAAGATTACTTTAGGATAAACATACTGCTATGAGTTGCTTACCATAGGTTTTGCAAATAATAGGCAATGAATAAGTTAATGACAATTACTTTAGCTTATGTTCTAAAATAATAACATATAAGGTCATAATTGACATGGATTCAATCTGTTATGCATAATAGATATATTTCTGAAAACATTTATGCATATATGTAGATATTTAAAGCTAATATTGAATCTAAGTGTTCCCTGTGTATAAGGATTTGTTTGAAAGATATAGATAAAATCTTTGAGCAAATAATAATTTGACTAAACTTACTCTTCCTTTTTCATTTCATAACACCAGATTTTTAAGCTTCAGGTTTTCCTGATGTGTACTGCACCTATATGAATTCGTCATCCAAAGTCTGAAGTCAGAGAGGGCTAAATAAAATTGTCTCTCATCAGAGAATTATTACTTTATCAAAACAAAGGTCAGTCATTAGCTGCCACCAGAATACCTATGTCTATTGAAGAGATACAAAGCGTGAATATTGTAGCTCAGTGATTTAAACTGCTGCTTGGGATAACTGTATTCCATATCAGAGTGCCAATTCCAACCTTAGTTGCTCAACTTCTGGTTCAGCATCTTGCTGATACATACTGAGAGGCAGCAGATGATGGCTCAAGTACTAGGGATCCTACCAGTCACACGGGAAAGATAGGTGGAGTTCCTAATTCCTAGCTTTAACCTGAAACACACACACACACACACACACACACACACACACACACACACACACCATAAAACTAGAACATTAAGAGCTAAAATATATAAAAGAGAGAGGACACTCTCAGTGAAGGGACAAGTTAGCAGAAAAAGAAATTGTGTGTTCAGTGAATTTTGCATTCTTCATTTTTCATTAAAAGTAGTAGGGTCCAATAACTTAGCAAATTGTAAAAATCTCAGTTTACAAAGTTACCTTGAGCACATCTTTAATGTTTCCTCAGAGATGTTGTGAAAACCAACTGGAGAGAAAACAACCTTAAAATATTTAAAGAGTTGGCCAACTGAAATCTAGAGGACACAATGTGGACAGGATTAATTAGGCCCAACATTTGGCTGTGGGAATTAGACATAGCATTACAACATTATGAACTCCTTTTCAAATTGGCTTATTTGACTCAAGACGTATTGGGAAAGGAAATGGTGAAAAAATGGGACTTTGTGTTCAATTGGTTGAAATAAAGGAAATATGAAGTTGAAAACAAAACTATTAAAATGGTACCTAAAATTTCACAATATTAAAATGCATTCAAAGAAAATTTCAACACTTATTCCAGATAATTCAGAAACTTCCAAGAAGCATGAGACCTGTGAAAATGATTAATATGAGGGTCCATCACTATTCATGCAAAAGTTAAATTAAAATGCACTTTTTTTGTCCAAAACATTTTTTGAAGTCTCTGAAGTTTTTTTCATGAAATAGTTTTTCTTTTTTCCTAAACATTGGGAATACATTTAAATTATTTCATGTATACATTTTACAGAATATAATAATACTCCCTACACTCTTTTTCCCGCCCTGCCTCCCCCAAACTCATCACCTCTTCTCCTTACCTTGCCTTTTCATTTTTGCACTAGCATACTTTATAATTACAGGATTAATTTCCGCTAAATAAATAATTCAAGAATTAGTAAGGAAGAAGACCAATATTCTTCCGGAGTATAGACAAGGGCTATATACAATAATAAAATCCCAAGATATCTACACATTGCAGTTTTAATACTCTATATGTAAGTTTTGATAAATCACACAAAGCATATGATGTTTGATTTGTTGGAACTGTCTCCAAATATATTTTATTGCATAAGAGAGGGTGTCATTTTTTTATGATCAAGTAGTAGTCCATCGTGTGAATATATTAGCATAGTTTCTATCTACTCATTATTTGAGGGACATATAGATTGTTTTCAATTGTAAAAAAAAATGAAAGGTTTACTCTAATGAATAAAAAATTGATTCATATTCTCATCACTTCTGTTGAATATGTATCACTTCTTGGTGCTGATTCATAGTGCATACAGCCATCTGGAAAACACTATCAGTCTTGAAAGGGATTGTGCTAAAAACAGTCTCCAAAATGTTAACCTATTAAAACAGACACTTCATGGTATCGTCTACAATGAAGGGAAATACATGCCCAGAATAAGTGCCACTTGAATTAAAAAAAAAAAAAGTAACCCTGCCCCTAAAGAAGTGATATGATTAATCGACTTGTCACTAGGTAACTGGGAAAACACATGGAGGAATGGTTCTCTGTAAGAATTCAATGTTGATCCATACTGAGGATGAGGCACTCATGAATGGGCAGACCTATATGTGTATAGCAGTGATGTTGAGATTGAAAATACATATTGTCGAGCCCATGCATGATTCCAATCCCTACCACTACAGTAATCACATTGTATATGAGCCCTTTTAATATTGATGGGTGGTTTTGGAAAGATGCTGAGTGGCATTCATAAAAATGGGTGATCCAAACTACTTGATTATTAAAATCATCTTTTTGGGGGATCACCTATGAATGGACACTCGCAATGAGACACATACACCTTCACTTTTTTTTTAACCTATTCAGAGAAATCTACTCTCATATCTCCTCCTTACTGTGAACCTTCAAATCATTTTTTATCCAGTTCTCTGACAATATATCCAAATCATTGGCTATAGCTCACTAACTGAAATACAACTGCATGTTTGGCCATTTATTATTCCAAACAAAATATATGACAACATGCACCATTCAATGTTTTGTTAACTGGGACAATTTCCCTTTATGATGTTCCTTCAGGTATACTTGCAAAAGGGTTTTATTGCTGCAGCTCTTCACTTTTAGCTTGTGACTGTACATTGTGCAAAATACCTATTAACTAGGACCTAGTCTTATTCTGTCTTTTGATTATAGGGAATAATCCATGAGGCAATAGTTACAGGCTGGCAGCAAAAAGGCTGTGTATGAGCAGTGGAATCCATAGCCTTTTGGACCCCCTTCCATCCAACCAATGTGTGTTTAAAGTCTACTCAAGCCTATCCATGCATATAACACTGCCATTTGATGGTGGACTATTTCTCTGTATTCTTAAGCTTTTATGCTTAAAATAAAAGATAACCTTGTCATTTTGATGGGAAGATCACACTGCATGGGCATTGGATGAAAAAAAAAAAGGTGAACAAGTCCCAAATAAATGAAATGATGTCATAGGAATGGAAAGTCGATCTACATAAGGATGTGACACTGAAGGTTTATTGCTGGCCTCGGAAGTTAGGAAAACAGATTTTCTGGGTAACTATGCAAAAAAGTGGCATTTGCATGATCAATAACAATAAACCAGATAGAAGGAAATGCGCTATTTTGCTCAAGCAATGAAACCACATCTGCTATTGCAGCTGCAGTTGGAGTCTCCTCCTGGTTATACTTATAATAATCCATTATTATTATCAAATGTCTATCTGGTGTCTGCACAGATCAAAATGTTGAACTGAATTGGCATATGGAGGAAACCAGCGCTGTTGCACATTTTAAATACTTTACTGTGGTAATAATTTCCAAAAGGACCCAAAGAATATTTGTTATATTTTCATGTGAAGACTTTTCTAATCGCTTCCATTTGGCCTTTATACCCCACAGATAAGGGAAGCAACATAAGGATTTTGCAAGCTGTTAATCACATCTATTGTAATTGCGCCTTTGGAACAGGAGACATAAACATAGGATGGAATCAGAAACTCATTGGACTCATAAAAAAAAAAAAGTATCTGATGACTAACCCAGCAATCAAAGAGTGGAGCCTGGCATTGTGATTCAGTGAGTTAAACCATTGCCAGCAATGCCAGTGGCCCATACGAGTACTGGTTGGAGGGCTAGTTGTTGCACTTCTGATTCAGCTCCCTGTGGAAGCACTGGGAATCACTGGGAAGCATTGGGCAGCACTGGGAAGCACTGGGAAGATGACCCACATGTTTGGGTCGTTCCATTCATGTGGAAGACTCAGATGGATTTCTATGCTGCAGATTTTGGTCTAGCTCAGCTCTAGCCACAGAAGACATCGAGGATTGAAGCAATTGATGGAAGAACTACTCTTACTTCTCTATGTCCATCTTTCCCTCTCTTTCGCTCTGCCTTTCATATAAATAATATATCCTTTAAAAAGAAATTAAGTAGTAAATATACATGGTTCCTCTGGTATTTCACCTCTATATAAACATTTAACAGAGAAGCTCAGTGAATTAGCAGTTTCAAGTTAACTAGTTGACAAGGTTAGTTAGTTGTTAATAAAATAACACCATTCAAAATTGAATGGTAGGAGTAATGTTTCAACATGTCCCTCAAAGCTGCCTTATTTTTCAAGTGACACTGATGGTTTTATTTCATCGTCTCCAAGGACATTTACATAATATGCTAAATTGTAAAATAGAAATAGTGTATCTTTCTGTAATGTATAACAGGTTTGTTTCCTTAACACAAATCTAAAAACTGTATCTTTTTCTGGGGCAAATGATGGTTAGAGTCACATTCAAGTCATATATAGACATTATAGGTATATAAATGTGCACTATCTCTCTTGGAAGCAAGGATATTAATGTTAAAAATGAATATGAACAATTTCATGATGAAAATATCATGGAAAATAATGTAGGAAAAGAAAGAGTCTTTGTTTCTTTGATTATTTCTGTATTCTAAGTATGTTAGACCAGTAAAGCCATATGGGGCCAATATGTTCCTTTTACTCCCCAGTTAATTTCAATGAAAGACACTTAGATTTTGTACCAAGGCTGGTGTTCAAAGTCCTATAATTAATGTGAGAGTACGATTGCCTCTTTTACTTCATTTTAACATTTTAGTTTTTATTATTATATTATTTTAGAAAGGCAGAGTTCCAGAGAAAGGCAGAGGACACACACACACACACACACACACACACACACACGTTCCATCTGATGCTTTGCTCCCCAAATACCTTAAACTAGAGCCTGAAACCAGGAACCTGGAACTTCTTCCAGGTCTCCCACGTGGGTGAAGGGCTCTAAGTACTGGGCCGCATTCTACTGCTTTCCAGGAAGTCCTAGGAAGCAGGAACAAAAATGGAACCGTTGGGACTTTAGAATCAGCCTATATGTGAGCCTTTATCACAAGTGGAGGTTTAGTGTGCTGCATCACAATACATGCTACAGCCTCTAAAACCAGTGATGAAGTTCAGCACAAATGCTAAGGCAAGGTAGGTCAACCCAAAGAGGATTCAAGATTTATTTCATACCTGATTTTGGCTTGAAGACCTCCCATTAACCTTCCTAACTTTCTTAGAATGGTTCTGTAGTCTAAGAATCATCCATGTGATTTTTGTTCTGTCCCTATTTCCTTGGTGAAGGTCAGATCTATATTGTGTACAATTCTTCTCTTGGCTTCTTCCTCATATTTTCTCTCACAAGTAGTGACATAAAAATGACTCACATGCATGGTTAACCATCTCTTGGGATCTGATTCTTGGTGGATACACCATTGCACATGATATATGATTGAATCAAGCTATGGGATGCTTTCTTTTCTTTTGTCTCCCACAAGCCTTCATGGGAGACACAAAGTCCTTAATATGATTTCTTTTTGTTCAAAAGATTTATTTATTTCTATTGGAAATGCATATATATATGAATATATATATAGGAGGAGAGACAGAGAGGAAGATCTTCCATCTGATGATTCACTCCCCAAGTGGCAGCAACTGCCAGAGCTGAGTTGATCTGACGCCAGGAGCCAGGAGGCTCCTCTGGGTCTCCCACATGGTACAGGGCCCACATGGGCTGTCCTCCACTGCCTTCCAAGGCCACAGCAGGGAGATGGATGGGAAGCAGGGCCACCTGGATTAGAACCAGCGCCCATATGGGATCCTGGTGCTTGCAAGGGCAGGACTTTTGCTGCTAGGCTACCATACAGAGCCCAATTATACATTTTTAAGTATAGGGCTTCCTCCATTTCCTTGTTCTCCTCCAGTGGTCTCCTGCAGTTTAAAATAATACAGTTCTGGGACTTGGTGCAGTTGCCTCATGACTAAATTTGTCCCCTTGCACCATGTGGGATCCTGGTGTGTTCAAGGTGAAGACTTTAGCAGTTAGGCTACCTTGCCGGACCCAGGAATCCCTTTTATTTATTTATAAAGTTTTAAACTTTTATTGTTTTTTAGGGACAGACACACACAGAGGGAAGGAGTCAAGGATATGCAGTTGAGTTAGTATTTTGTCTGATGGTTCATTCTCCAAACAACCGCAATGGACAAGGATGGACTAATGATAAACTGGGAAATCTAGAAAGCTATCTGTGTGTTAGAAGATGAACTAGTTGATGATTCACTCCCAGCAGCCGTAGTAGTGATAGCAGGGAACTGGAGTTCGGATTTAGAATCACAAATCAACCTCAGACACTCTGTTATCTGATTCCAGCATCTTGACTATCAACTTAGCAACCTACTCCTCTTGTGCTTACAGATGTATTTATGTTTCTAATTTGCATTTCAGAATGAGAGAAAGAAGAGAGAATCTTCCACTTATTGCTTTGCTTCTCAAATGATTGTAACATTCAGAGCTGGGCCAGCAATAGGCAATTACCAGGAAGTCCACCCATTGTCACTGCAATTCTCTCATTCCACAAACATTTAGAAGAATATCCTCTCCCTCTTTCCTTTGATTTCAGTGTTCCCATGTATAATGACAGATACAGGATAAGCATCACCACATATTTGTGCTTATACATTTGAATACACAATGCATATTTTACATTAGTATAAGTTATTTTGTCATTCTTCTGTTAATGAAAAGTATTTCCAAACCTTATTACTTAAATGACCTATGTCGCTCCATTTCTTCTTCCTTGTATTGATTCACACTCCTCTCTTGTTCTCCCTTTGTTTCCCTCTTGCTCTCTTTTGCTTCTATTTGTTTTCTTTTGTACATTAAGTAGCTTTATGACAACAAGTCATGTAAGACCTGCATTTATTCCATCTCTAGTTTTGTAATTCACCATTTTCATATAGTTTTACATTGACAGATTTAGCTAATTTTCAAAAGACTAAGAAGAAAATATCTTTGTCTTCAGTGTAAATTTGGAAATATGAAAAATCAAGCTCAGAGAGAATAAGTATTGTCAAAACACAAAACAATCACCCAAATCAATCAAGTGCAACTCCAAATCCTGGCTGCCAATTCTAAGATAAATGCTTCTTAATTTTGACTCTCTCTTCTACACTATGCTGTATTGGCTTGTTGGCAGGAATTCAAGAGTGAATTGTTGGTAAAAATAGATTTTTTTAAAATTTTAATTTGAGTAGCAGACAAACAAATATTGATATCACATCTGCTTGCTAACTCTCCAAATGCTAGCAAAGCAAGGGTCTAGGCCAAGCAACAGTAAGGAAGCAGGAATTCGATCCACATGACCCATGTGTGTGACAAGGACCTTTGTAATTAGGCTACCACTTGATGTCTATCAAGTTGTCTATTAGCTAGAAAGTAGAATCAGGAATTGGAGCTTGGAATTGAACTTAGCATTCCAATATATATCTTTTTCGTTTATGTTTGTTTCTCACTATGTATTCTGAAGTCTTTTCTACTTTTTAAGTATTTTGTTTATATGAAGTGAACAAGTTCATATATTTCACACTAAAAATTTAGGAGATTAGTGATATTCCCCATGCTTCCCTTCCTCTTGCCTGCCTGATTTCCTCACCCACCTTCCTTCTCCCTGATTGATTTACTTATTTTCTAATCTAAATTTTTTTTCAATGCCATTCTTTCAGTTCACTTTGCAAACACAGACTTGACATTGTATCAGACAAAAAGTCCAACAGCTAGCATGTGGGGAGAGCAAAACAAAACAAACCACAGAAACAAAAGTAGTGTTCCTCAAGATCACAGACAAAGGCTGTCAACAATAATCAAATGTAAAATTTCAGTCTCAGTCACTCTATTTACTACTAAAGCACAACTCATCTGATATTTGTCTTTGGCAGGATGGCAAATCTAACGAAGAATAATGGCTTCCAGTTACATCCACTTTGTTGTAAAAAGCAGGATTTCACTTGTTCTAAGGCTGAGTAGTACTCTATAGTATATGCTCAAGGTAAGGACTTCAGCTGCTAGACCAGGGTGCTAGTCCCTGTTAGATTTTTGAATGTAGACCAGTCTCACAGGAGTTAGGGAGAACCTTAATGAAGTTTTGATTTGTCTATCCTTAATATTTATGTGGCCTGAGCATTTTTCAATATGCCTATTGGCCACTTGAGTTTGTTCTTTTGAAAAATGTGTGTTCCTTTTCTTCGCCCATTTTTTCACACGGTTGTTTGTTTTGCTGTTGGTGAATTCCTGAACCTCTTTGTAAATCCTAGTAGTTCTCTATCAGTTGTGCAGTGTGCAAAGATTTTCTCCCATTATGTTGATTACTTCTTCACCTCATTGATCATTTGATGTAGTACATTTGTTTATTTTGGCCTTGACTGCCTGTGCTTTAGGTGCATTTTCTAAGAAGCTTATGCCAATATATATATCTTGTACAGTGCTTCCCATGTCTTCTTCTAACAGTTTGATAGTTTCTGAGTTCAGATTTAGATGCTTTATCCATGTAGAGGTGATCTTTTGTATAAGGTGAAAGGTAGGTGATTTTTATTACTTCTACAAGATAATATTCAGTTGTCTCAAAAAAAATTACTTTGTTTGGTCATTCTTTCTGCCTCACCTCACTCAAGAATGAATCAGAGCTGTGATGCAATTACTATAGCAAGTACTTTATCTTATATGTTTGTTTATCTTTCCCCTTGACCTGTAATCTACCTGAGCACAGGGGCTGTTCATTTGTTACTCATTTTTCATGTTCAAAACTAAGTTCAGTGCCTAGAACACAATTTATAATCAGAGCTGTCATACACTACCACATGGGCCTAAACTCTTTAGAAATATGTACTAAAAAGAGTGAAGTGAAGAAATTCACAAACCCACAAACCCACAGTATCTCCAAAAGTTTCATAGAAAACATAAAATGAAAAATATGCATTTCAAAAATTTGACACCAGACTTTTAATTTATTTTATTCAGGAACCTTTAATAATATATTCATATATTTGCTTGTATACATATGTATGTAAATGTGTGTGTGAAAGTTCAAGTGAAGACATCAAGACTTGCTTTCCACAGTATAAGGTGAATGTTGAAATATTTTAAGTAAAGCATATAGATTCCAATTTTATTCAAAATTTAGGTCTATTATGATCTCATTTCACTTTCATAATGTTTGATAAACAAAGTAACACCTCAGGAAATCAGGCTTATGGCTGGCAAGTTTACTAGATGAAATGAAAATTGCATTTGTAAATGGATGCTCCAACTAACCTGTGGCATATACTGAGGATGTTCTGTCCCTTTTTCTTCAAACTGGGAGATTATAGGGTCCGGTGCGTTGGCCTAGAGGATAAGGTGCATGCCTTGAATGCATGAGGATCCCATATAGGCACCGCTTCTAAGCCCAGCAGCCCTGCTTCCCATCCAGCTCCCTGCTTGTGGCCTGGGAAAGCAGTCAAGGATGTCCCAAAGCATTGGGATCCTGCACACATGTGGGGGATACGGAGGGACTCCTGACTCCTGGCTTCGGATTGGCGCAGCTCTGGCCATGGCCATCACTAGGGGAATGAATCATCAGAGGGAAGATCTTTCTCTTTGCCTCCCCTCCTCTCTGTATATATGACTTTGCAATAAAAATAAATAAATCTTTAAAAAGCTGGGAGATTATAGATGCCATCAATACAATTTTATTTCTTGATTTATTCATAATTTCAAAGCAATTGGTAAATATCACTTGCCTTAGTAGGTGTATATTGCATTAATAAAAATAAGTTGCCCTTTGCCAACTTATAACTTAAGTCTTAAGGGTTTATTAAAAATTTTAAAAAAAGGCAATACAAATATTGAAAAATTCTGAAAAAGAATTTAAGAACAGTTTGAGCATGTGGAACCTCAATATTAGTTTCCTCATATATTCAGAGTATTTATAAAACAAAAATATCAATATATTTGTAAGTTTTCTTACACATGTTTGTTATTCATTCACATTGTTAATGTATACATTGTTTTTATAAGTGTGTATGTAGTGTCTATAGCAGGTAATTGCTTAAGTTCTGTGAGTAGAATTTTGTAAATCCTAACATTTTAATTATGTAACCAATCAAGTCTGACAAATACTTTTAATGCATTTCTTTCATCATAGAATATACAGTTTCAAAGGACAAATTCAAATAAAAGGAAAATCAGCATTAGCTGCTTAAATAACAGAGAGTTGAAAAACATTTCCAAACTTAGGTTGGTTTTCTTCCTTATTAATTAGTATGTAGGTACTGAATGATTGCATAAAATTCTTAGTTGCTCTAAAATTGTTTCCCTAACTAAAATCCCATTCCATCTATTTAGAGAACCAAAAAGTAGCTCTTTGATAAAAGCAATTTGATCAAGGATTGGTTTAAACCATGGCATAAACAAATAAATTTTCAATTTTAAAGATAAACTTGCATGTTATAAAGACTAATTTGTACGTTCAAATTATGTTTCCCATGGTAATAGATGTTGCGAGGGAATGTTTTGGAAATCAGGAAGCTTCCTAAAAACTTCTGAATCAGAAGATAATCAGTATTACTGTCTTCACAGAAGGCCAATACTTTCAAAGAGGAAAGAAATGATCAGAAACCCCTTCTACAGAGATTCTCTAAAAATCACTCCTAGAGTATCCCCGGTTCACTCAGCAATGCATGTTAAGCATCATGCTTTTACATTGCCAGAATTCCACAAAGACAAAAAGGATCAGAATCCCCACATAGTTTTAGGCCACTTCAGAATGATTTTCAATGCAAATGACTGAGATATTATTGGCGTTTAGTGTAATTCTCAGCTTACCAAGAAAATAAATAAATAAATAAATAAATAGATAAATAAATAAATAAATAAATAAATAAATAAACCAAACACCTAATTCCCAAAGCAGTTTAGATAATTGGGGTTTTATGGTACATTAACATACACATTAGACAGTTATTTCCCCCCATCTGTTTCCTGGTTTTAAAACCCTTGGCAAAAGTATCTGCAGCAACACTTTAATATCTTCCTTGAATTTATTCCATTTCAGTAGCTCTCATCAAAATTATCTCTGCTGATCCTGTTGTATTAAGTGGTGCTATTGTAAAATAGTGCTAAGCATTTTTCTTCTTTCAAGAGTGTCGCAGTCTCTTCTTATTAATTTTAAAAAGCATCATCTGGAAATAGATGTTTTTTGGTTGCAATAAAATACAGGAGTTATTTTACATTACATATTATTCATCCATTTGAATATCTTAAAAAAAAAAACCAAGAAAGAATATCTTTCACAGATATTAAAGAGCAGTGATAAAAAGTTAATGATACAGCCTGTCTTTTTTTTTTTATCACGAAGTGGGCGAGGCACGTATCTTCCAGGAAAATGATATATTATGAAATTGGCACAAGAGTAGCCACTGAAGCAGTAGAAAGTTTTTTCTCTTCTAGCATATACTGAAGAGTTGTTTTTACCTCTAAAAGTAAAAATTTGACATTTAGGAAAATCAAGTGAGAAAACTTCTTTAAATTTAGAAGTACGTAAATTTCAGTCCTTAAAAAACGGAAATATTGGGTTTTAACCTGATATTCATAAATTTCATTTAAATTAATTTTCTTCATATTCCAAATATATCATGATATAACTGTAAATATTAATATTGACACCTCATTTTTCATTGCATTGCTTAGCTACAAATCTTAAAGAATCTCAATGTTTTTATAACATGGATGTCAACATTCAAAACTATCTAACCTGTAAAAGCTGTTTATATGAAAGAAAGTATTTTATTATTTTAAAAATGTGTCTACTCACTGGTTGGTTTTAGGCTAATCATTAAAATTATATCAATGTCCAACTTTTTAAAGTTTTTAACACCTTTTACATCATGTGGTGAATTTGTGACAACTGGAACAGGTTAGGAACTTTTCTCTTTACATCAACAACATAACAATAACCGGAAAAGTGAAAAAGAGAGGAAAAACACATGTGAGACTGCCTACCCACATCGACATGTTCTTATTTTCATTTCTACAGCGTAAAAAGCTTGTGGACAGCTTCCTTAGTAAAATAGGATCAGTATTTTCAAATATTCTTTTCCTGTCTATTAAAAAGATCAGAAATGTAAAAAGTGAAAGTGTATGTTATTACAATACTGTTATTAAGATGCAAGAAAGAATAATCATGTGATATCGGAAGGAGACAGATAGGCTGACAGGTAGATAAGGCCAGATCCTTGGTGCAATAAAAAAAAAAAAAAAGGAGTTTCTTTAACCATGCAAAACATGCTTATTTTCTCCCCAAGAGTGGGTGGGGCTTATGAAAATTATGTACAGTTTAAACACTTCAATGAAGGATATGACAAAGGAAAAACAGTTTTTCAAAGCTTCCAAGTGTCATCGGCTCAAGTTTTGTTCAGAAATGTAACGTAGAACACAAAGGATTAGCAGTCCATCCCCTTAACCACTCGGCCACCTCGCCACAGAAATGAAATGTAAATTGTATCTTCATAAATATCAAACTGTATTTTTTAGAGATTTATTTATTTTTATTGGAAAGCCAGATGTACAGAGAGGAGGAGAGACAGAGAAGAAAATCTTCCGTCCAATGGTTCTCTCCCCAAGCGGCCACAACAGCTGGAGCTGAGCCAATTCGAAACCAGGAGCCAGGAGCTCTTCTGGGTCTCCTACACATGTGCAGGGTCCCAAGGGCTTGGGTCATCCGTGACTGCTTTCCCAAGCCACAAGCAAGGAGCTGGATGGGATGTGAAGCTGCCTGGCATAGAACCGGCACCCATATAGGTTCCTGACTCATTCAAGGCGAGGAGTTTAACCACTATGCTATCACACTGGACTCTCAAACTGTTTTTTAACAGTAAATATTTCCTCTGTATTTTGGGACAAACCAATTGCTGAGAATTATTTCTGTTGACTTTTGGCTTTAAATTGAGGAACTCAAAAGACAAAGATCTGTTACTTAATACAAAAAATAAACAAAGCAAACTCCATTTCCATAGCCTTCACCAGGAAGAGAATCACCTTAACTACCAAGAACTGACACCAGCATGAAAAGAATGATTAAGCAAATGTTGCCAACTTCTACTTTTGGAATTAAATGTATGCTGTCAAACATCAATCACTGATGGCATTTTGTGGCTTCAAACATAATCTGGGATGAGAATAGAATAATTTTGTCTGAGTATCACTGGGAAAATGGAATTTATCTGTACTCTATCTTTTACTCTGGAGAACTCCAAAAGGAATTTCATGGTTATGAAAATACTTCTTTTGAAGAAAGAAATCGACTCGACCTTGAAATCTTGTGCCCATAAGAAAGCTTGGTCCAAACGGATTCTTTGGTATGACTATAACAAGGTTCATTTGTTTTCTTCATTCTTCCTCCTGAATATCTGCAATTGCTGAAATGGGATGTGCATGTCCTTTTACAAATCCATTAACTTGCTTTATGCTCTAATTATATCTGTGGGCGTTGGTTCAGCTGTTAGCCTCAAAGGTCCAGAGAAGTGCAAGAAACACAACATAAAAAAAAAAAATTTATAATGGCCAACTGTCTAGTCTTCCAGATGATTCCAAAACTGAGGCCATACATTTCAGAAATAAGAATATCATGACAGTGATGTTCAAAATAATGCTGGCTATTTAACAAACAAGTACTGCACAAAGGTGATGAAATGGATAAATATATCAAATTAGTAAAACATAACGTAGTGTGACTGATTGGCTGGCTGTCAAGAGTGTATATTCTTTTCCATATCTCACGAAAATGTTTGTCCAAGGCATATAGTTTCCTGTTCAGTTCCCCCATTCATGTACACTAGAACTTAAAATTTTCTCAATTCTCCTTCACTTTTGAAAGAAACACAGATATTTGAATTGTTCCTTCCCGTAAGAATTTGAATAAACTTCACTGCATGCCCTTTATTGAGCTAAAGTAGTTTTCTTCATTTTACTTTCCGCTTAGGGAGCTAATCACTGGGATTATAGCTTTGAATACAATGTGGATTCCTGGTCCAGTAGATGATATTGTTTTGTCCAGCCCTTTCGCTAAGTCTGCTTCAGACTGTAGTACATCAAATGACCTTTCTCAATATTTATGGAGCTTTACAGAACTGAACTGAGCTAAACAATAAAAAATGAGTACTTGATAGCTGTGGTTGTTCCATTATTTCAATACAATTCTGAAAGTATTGCTTCTCAGAGTTCTGAATCTTTGAATTGGTTTTCCCTTATTTCTTCTTGTTACAGTGTACTTTCAACATGCATAAAGCTATAAAAAGAAATATTGCAAGCACTCAAATAATGCAAATGCAAACCTTTTGCTAAATTTTAATCAGAATTTTCTTAATAAAACATTGCAGAGATGTTAATTCTAATCGTTTTTGCATGGCTGTCATACATTAATTTAGTCAAGTAATAGATTACCAATGATACTATCATTTAATATGGGCATGTGATATATAAAATGCTTTATATGTTTTAAGGATTCATAAAGTTTGTGGAAAGAAAAAGAAGTGAATATTTTGGTGTGAAAAATTTCAGATCCATGCACTTAAAAATATTTATTTTATTGGAACTGCATATCAGATTTATGGAGAAAAGGAGAGACAGAAAGATTTTCCATCTCCAAAGAACCTCAATAGCTGGAGCTGAGTCTATCTGAAGTCAGGAAGCAGAAGTCATGCGGGTTCCATGTGTGTGTAGGATCCCAAGGCATTGGGCCATCCTCCACTGCTTTCCCAGGCCTCGGTGAGCTAGATGGGAAGTGGAGCAGTCAGAATATGAACTGTCAACCTTTCAAGGTGAGAATCTACCATGAGCCATGGCAAAGGGCCCACATGTTTTTGGTTATATACATTTCCAAGAACTGTGTAAAGACTTTTGTATTAACATATTTTATCCTCACACCCTCCTAGGAGTATCAGTACAAGTAACTTTAAGCAAGTTGACTCATCTTTTTGAGTTTCGGAGTTAGGCTTCCTTCTGGAATATACAGTCTTAATTCTTATCCAGCATGAATTACTGCCTGTCAGAATTAAAATCATATTTTCTCTATCTATTGAAGATGGCTTGCATTTTTCATATTACAGAAATCATCATATGCATATCTGCATTAATACATTTTCTGTGACTGCATTATCTAATGTGCAGTTTCAGCAACCGAAGTTCCAACATGGCACAACAGCATCTCTTCAGTCTCAGTTTAGGAGCTCTGTGCCTATGTCACTACATGGCAGGTTAGCAGAAGGGAAACCAGTCACATTCTGCGGGTGTCTTACGACAAGAGAGGAAGAACAATACTGGAAAATGCTAATTTTGTTCTTGTATCAGAACTTATGTGAGAAAAAGCTTACTTAGTAGAACCAAAATTAATTTTGTCTAAGGGCAAGACCTTAGTGACTTCTCACACCTCCTAACGCTGCCACACTGGGGACTCTGTTTCTACACGTGACTTTTGAGGGCCAATCCTCATGCAAACCACAAACAATGTTTGTATGTGCATGTAATATGTGCAATTGTATTAGATTTCCATTTTGACCACTGTAGTAATACTGCTTGGTTGTAAACCTTTAAATGATGGAATTTCAGCGGAAGTGATTAGGTGACTGGGACAATGCCCTCGGACAAAATATTTGCTGGACTGATGAAATAAGATTGGCTTTATGAGAGTGAGATGTGTTACTCCTCAATTTTATTCTACCAATTACATATTTTCTTCCAAATTTGGAATTTCTGTGCTTTTTAATTTTGGCATATTGATAATTACAGAGTTGTGGGTGTTTCCTGGGTTGTGGATCATTCATATTTCTTCTATAAATCATTTCTCCTTTGTCATGGCCTTTACTTTCATTAGCTTATTCATATCATCATAACCCTTCATTTGAATTCTTTATTACGTGTTCATGATCTGAAACAACTTGCATAGCAAGGAAGCCAGAACAGGAAACCCAAAAACACTGAAGTATTACTCACAAAACCATTTTTTTCACTGAAGAATGTCAATATAGCTCTTATTATAAAGTCATGCAAGTCTGTGGCCCAATCCTTTTCAAAATCTTCAGCCAGTCCGTACATGAGCAGTCAGTACGATAGCATCACTTGTCCCCTCCTGTACATTTCACTCAGCTTTGCTCTTTGGTTTCTTTGCATCACTTTAGCTATCTCTTCTATCTTCCCTTTTCCCTTTCTCTTTTGCTCACTCTCCCTTCTTGTTAGCTCTCTCTCCTTCCACATGTATTTTCTCTTCTTTGACACTCTTTTGACCATTTAAATTTTATTTTGTTCACATTTGCTTCTAATATCCCAATAATTTTAGAGGCAGAATTTGAGAGAAAGATTTTCTTCATAGGCCGCATCTGTAATAGCCAACTATACTCCCTGTCTATGGTCTCTAACTCATTTAATTAGTCATATGGAGATGAATGTTTTGATGTAGCAGTACTGATATTCTAAGGAATATCTTGTATAGTATGGAAAAGGTAAAGCAAAAATCATTAAGCACTTGATTTTCAAAATATTAAAATCTTGATAAAATACAAAAAATATAGAAATGTTTAAAATGCTAAGACACTAAAATGCTTTTGTGAATATAAGCACTGGAAGAAATGTAAGAAGATATAATCTGTGCAGAAATTTTGAAAACTAATGGACAGCAGAGCAGAAAAAATCAAAACCACATTTTAAGAAAGCAGAGTCGGGCCTGGCGCGGTGGCGCAGTGGTTAAGGTCCTCACCTTGCATGCCCGGGATCCCATATGGGCACCGGTTCTAATCCCAGCAGCCCCGCTTCCCTTCCAGCTCCCTGCCTGTGGCCCGGGAAAGTGGTCGAGGACGGCCCAAAGCTTTGGGACCCTGCACCCACGTGGGAGACCCAGAAGAGTCTCCTGGCTTCGGATTGGCATAGCATCGGCCATTGCGCTCACTTGGGGAGTGAATCATCGGACGGAAGATCTTCCTCTCTGTCTCTCCTCTCTGTATATCTGCCTTTCCAATAAAAATAAAATAAATCTTTAAAAAAAAAAAGATAGCAGAGTCACGACTTGTGGAAAGGGTATCAAATATGCAATGAGGAAGGCTTTGGAAAGTCATCAGTGCTCTGTCAGATATAACATTTTTTTGCTAAATCAGCAAAATATCAATAGTGATTCAATATAATACTGCCAAATTGAACTAACACTAACCATGATACTGAATTAAAATGATGTTCTTGAATAACTGAAGATATTATTATTGCAAGTCAATTATATTTTTGAAGAGAATAATCTTTTTAAAAAAATCACGTTTCATTAAAAAATATGTGGTATTCCAAAAGTGTAAGCAATTCCCAAAAGCTAAAGCTGAAAATTCGTGTATTATATCCCAATTATGCTCAAGATGCCAGAAAGATAATCAAATAATAAGAAATTCATGTGCAAAGTTTGGATATATTAGTTAAACAACCAATACCTCACATTGGTTAATGTCATCTTTGATAGTCAAGTGAAGTAATAAGATACTTAAACATTTTGATAATATGTTCTCTCTGGAAATATTTAGGAAGATTAAGAAAATTTGCAAGCACCAAAATGACAAAATTAGCTATTTTGTGGGAAAAGGAAAAAATGTTTTCCTTAGATTTTAAAAAATGTATTGCAGATACATTATACATCTTTGAGAAGAAGTTTCAGAATATCTACCATTCAGGGAAAATAATCTATTTCACTTCAGAAAAGGAAAATACTAACAAAGAACTGTCCTTGGCACAGAAAAAAAAAAAAAAACCCTCTGAGCAAAGCACTGAGCAACAGTTCTGAACAAATACAAATTCATTTCTGCTTCTCTCAATGCTCATTTCTCATCTTCACTCCAGCTGTCCTCAGTGAACTTTCAACGAGTTAGTAATCCCGTCCTTCTTCCATCTTTAGGGCATGTGTGTGAGTGGCTGCAAAGAGCCTAGACTTCTAGTACAGCTCTTCAAAAAATACATGTGAATCCCTGTATGCTGCTTCTTCCTAGGAGCTGTAACACAGGTTTGCATGCACTGCGGCAGGGAAGGCAACCACCAGGGAGAAAGGTGGATAAGCAAGAAGAAAGTAGCATGAATCCTCATTTGACCAAATAAAACACAATACCCTGCCTATCCCCTCTCATCTGCTTACTAAAGGGCACATGCATAGTTTTGGTCTTTAAACCAGTACAAAATGTGATGCTTCCATCACAGAGACATAGCACTTTACCCTATCTAAGAATCATCAAGAGCCAGAAATACAAAAGAGGAATGTGAGTTTACCACAAGAGTAAAAATGTCTTTCAGGATTCCCAAATATCTCATATGCGGGTTTGAGTCCCAGCTCTGATTCCAACTCTAGCTTCTTATTAATGGCTTGACTGCGTCACTGACAGTCGCACAGGCATGACAGGATTTCCAGGGTCTCAGCTTCAACTTTGCACAAACCTGTTGTCATCAGCATTTGGGTAGTAAACCAGCAGACAGAGAGGGGAGATTTCTCTATGTCTCTCAATCTCTGCCTCTACCTCTCAAATAAACACAAATAAATGTGTTTATAAAATGTTTCAGAAACAAGCCTGACATGGTGGGTTAGTAGCTAAATCCTTACCTTGCACATGTTGAAATTTCATGTGGTTCCTATCCTGGCTACTCCACTTCCCATCCAGCTCCCTGCATGTGGCCAGGAAAAATAGTGGAGGATGGCCCAAAGCCTGGGGACCCTGCACTCACATGGGAGACCTGGAAGAAGCTCCTGGCTCCTTGCTTCGGATGGGTGCAGCTCCAGCTGATGTGGCCACGTGAAAAGTAAACCACCAGACTGAAGACTTTATTTCTGTATCAATGTTCCCAATAAAATTATGAAAACATTAAAATTTTTTCCAAAATGTGCTCAATTGTCTTCTGATTTAATAAAATATAAGATTTTGGGCACATCATCTCAATGACTTCAAATATTTTCATTCAACTTATACCATTTTTGAAATTTCAATAAAAATTCTAAGTTGAGTGGGAGTAAAAATTAGCATAATTTTAAAGATGGAAAACTAAGGCAGTTGATACAACCTTTATCTTAAAGTAGAATAATTTTTTTAAATGAATTACATTAACATTTTATCATCTTATTTTATTTTATATCGAGTTGTTATATCATTCTCTTGGCACTGCAACATTTTACAGAAACTGGATTTTTTTAAAATTAACATATACAAAGAAGATTTTATTCATTTCATTTGTGCAGGTCCCAGAAAACAATAGCAAATTTCTCCATCCCCTGCTTTCCTCCAAATTCCCCATTAGTCTTTTCCCTCGTATCATCAGTAATTACAGTATCATAATTGTCATTTACTGTATTTTCATGGGCTGAAATTGCCATTAAGCATAATATTCAACAAGTAAAACAAAAAGTTAACACCAATTTTCAACTGGAGTATAAATACGGCCAAAAAATGGTAATCCAATTTCAGAGTGGTCATTTCATTCTTAATTTTTTTGTGTGTATATTCTATATATTAGCTGCCACACATCAAAGAAATAAGACTAATGATATTTGTCTCCATGTGAGTTTACATAATGCATTTCGTAAAATATTAGTAACTAATGATCATCTTGTGTTATTTTTTGTCAGAGACATTTCTTTTTTTTTTTTAAGATTTATTTTTATTATTTTTTTATTGGAAAGGCAGAGAGGAGAGACAGAGAGGAAGATCTTCCGTCCGATGATTCACTCCCCAAGTGAGTGCAACGGCCAATGCTATGCGATCCGAAGCCAGGAGCCTCTTGCTGGTCTCCCACGTGGGTGCAGGGTCCCAAGGCTCTGGGCCATCCTCGACTGCTTTCCCGGGCCACAGGCAGGGAGCTGGATGGGAAGCGGGGCTGCTGGGATAGAACTGGTGCCCATATGGGATCCCGGGTGTGCAAGGTGAGGACCTTAACCACTGCGCCACCGCGCCGGGCCCCTGTCAGAGACATTTCTGAGAAAGAGTTTAAAGGTCTGTCCTGCCACACTCACAATATACATTATTAATAATTTTTTAAAGATTTATTTACTTTTATTGGAAAGGCAGAGCAGATTTACAGAGAGAAACAGAGATAGAGAAAAAGATCTTATATCTGCTGGTTCACCTCACAACTGGCTGAAACTGTCAGACCTGAATTGATCAAAAACCAGGAGCCAGGAGCTTCTTCCAGGTCTCAAACGTCAGTATAGGGCTTCAAGGCATTGGGCCATCCTCCAGTGTCTCCCCAGACCATAAACAAGGATATGAGTGGGAAGTGGTGTAGTCTGGATGTTAACTGTCACCCATATGGGATATGGGTGCTTGCATGTTGAGGATCTAGCCATTGGATGTGCTGGACTTAATAAATTCTCACCCATTTTAATATATCACCTAAAATTGTATACTGTTTTCTCTTAAAATGAAAACTTTAATTTTTAAACATGATAATTTTTGAACATTTAAGATTATTTGCCTGTAAATATCCAATCCGGAATCCTGGGGTGAAATAATTTTAGAATACATTAAATATTCAGTAATTATAACTATAGTGATGTGAAAAGAGAATCCAGAATTAACATATTTTATTCCAAAAATAAAGTACATACTAAAAAAATCAAATACATTTACAAAGCAAAGACTAACAAGTTTCACCTAATTATCATTTGTGTTTTAAACACTAATTAATTCCTGTAGCATGCCAAAATCCCCCGGTTTCCTCTGCTACCTTTTGGCAGTTTAGAAATTCCAACCCTCCTATTCATGCATGAGGCTAACAGAATTTGAGTTGCCATACATATTAAAGAAACTTTGACTCACTTTTGGGAATTAGGAACTATTATTAGGTATGTCAACTCAACAAATTTTGTTTCTGGTCTGCTGCTCAAAAAGGGGTTTGACTAACAAGTGTGGATCTGGAAGCTGAGGCAATGCTGAAAGGGACTGACCGAGTAAAGCTATTTGAAGACAACTTACAGCTGCTGAATCAGAAACCTTTTGTTGAAAGGGAATCTGAGGAGCAAATCAACTCTCTACCACATGGGATCTGGATTAGATATCATACAAAACATGACATACATAAATACTCCCCAAAGAGGATAAAGACATGCGTAACCACGGTCATTGCACATCAGGCTTACAGGGCAAACATTTTACAATAGAAGTCAACAAACAAGGGTTCTGAGAAGCACACTAGGAAAATAAAAGATTTCTTGTACTTAATTTTATTATCAACAGAGCTCTTCTCAGCTGAGTTTTGGTTTGATTTAATGGTACTTACCTGGTAAAGAACAGGAGATATTATTTCAGAGATGGAAGAAAACTCCTGCACAAATATAAATGTAATCCTTGTACACCTACTGCAGGATTCATCAGTGAGTAATAATTGCACAGTAATTATAGCAGTATTTCATCTTGAAAAAAGTTATGAGGTAATACTGAAGACTTACAAAATGAAAAATATGCTTTTGTGGGACCAGAAGAGCACTGTGAACTTGTTATGTTGTGAGTTTAAATTAAATTAAAGCAGATAACCTTTCTCCTGAATTTCTCATCATAAATTCAGTAATATAAATGATCTACAGAAATTAGGCATGACTCAGCTTAAAATTTCTAAGAGTAATACATATTTAGAGAAAAGCAATTTCATTTAACTCTAGGTCTCAGCTAGATCTAGACAACTAGCAAAAGGAAAAGTAAAATTAGACTAGATAATTATGTATATATATATATGTTTATATATATAAACTGGGGTGAAATGAAACTAAACAGTCATTTTTCCATGTGCTTTTGAGAGCTCATATTTAATCATATAGATTCTTTTAGCTCAGATTTGCTCTTTTTATGAGTTCTACACAAATTTTATTGAATTTGGCTATGGGACATTTATAGCAGAAAACAGAACCTGGATTTTGCTTAGATTTGTCAATTATAGAACTATAATGAGTGATTTCTTTAAGTAGGCACTTTTGTGGCATTTTTATACAGCAATGTAAAATAAATAGAAATGCATACTTCTATACTTTTCTGCAGCTAAGATCATATCATCAGAATATTCATCTGATAAGGAACTTGATCCACTGTGTGGATCTCCATGATGATGTAAGGCTAAAATGTATATTTGATGTGTATATTTTACATTCTTAGCAGAAAATAGGAATACTAGCATTTGCTGTCCATTCTTTCATCAAATGGTGATTAATGATAAAAAGATTCTATCATCACATGGAACTTGCAGTCTCTACTTTTCAGGAATAAAGTACACAGAGAGGAAAACCTATAATACAGGGTTTTCAAAATTGTCATATAAAATGGTAAAGAGATGTATTGGTACATGCATTTGGTAGAGCAGTTAGGATGTCACTTGAGAGGTTTGCATCCCCCTATCAGTGTTAAAGCTCTGCCTTTGTTCCGGATTCCAGCTCTCTGCCAAGGC
The DNA here is from genome assembly GCF_017591425.1 of Ochotona curzoniae. NCBI lineage: Eukaryota > Metazoa > Chordata > Mammalia > Lagomorpha > Ochotonidae > Ochotona > Ochotona curzoniae. Next base: position 6,126,331 of record NW_024467087.1, read on the forward strand.
AGACCCTTGGAGCTGCTGGTGATGGCCCAAGGATTTGAGTCCCTGCCACCTACATGGAAGACTTAGACTGAGCTCTCAACTCTGGAGTTTGTTTACCTTGGTCAAGTTCTTGCTGTTGTAGGTGTCTTACAAGTAAAATAACAGATGGGAGATTTGTCTTTCAAAGAAATTAAATTAATACATTGCCCTTTAAAGTTCTTGTGGAAAGACAGAAATTAAGAGGATGGAAATCCTTGTTAATCTGAAACTATAACCAGATGTTATCCTGTGAAAAAGCCCCAGGAATTCGGGATAAAATTCCAAAGAATTTGGTATGGGAATTCAATGACCAAGGGCTCCTTAATCCTCAAGTTTAGACAGCAGATCAATGAGATGTGTTTTGCTCCCACATGTTGTTCATCTTTACTAATCTGCTAAAAGAACACATTGTTTACTGACTGGACCATCCTTGAATGCTTGCCTATAAACTGCATTGTGTTTCACATCCTCTTTCCTTATGCCTATGTGCCACTCAGTCTTCAGAAATCTTTTGTTGTGAATAAACCTTGGCTATTGACCATATGTGTGACTTTAGGTTCTGTGCACTTAGTCTTTCACTGCTGGAGAGTGAACAATGTGTATATTTATTGAAAATTCCGAACAAGACAGAAAGAGAGAGAGAGAGAATGGAAAGTTATCTTCCACCCACAGGTTCACTCTCCAAACAGCTGCTACTGCCAAGGCTGCGCCTAGCTAAAGCAAAGTTCAAGAACTCTATTTAGGTTTCCCACATGATTGGCAGGGGCTCAAGTACGTGAGCCATCTTGTGCTGCTTTCCCTGATGCCTTAGCAGGAAACAGATCAGAAACAGAGTATGTGAGACTTGAACATCACAAGCAGTAATTTAGCCTGATGTGCCACAACACTTGCTCCAATAAATACAGATTTTAAACAGAAAGTTTATTGAAATCTTTCCCAAGTAATTGTGATTTCGTCTATATCTCTTGGCATTTCTAATATATTTTCATTATGTTTTTGTTTGCTATGTTTCATTTAAGAACAGAAAGTATAAAGTTAAAAGTAAATATATGTTCTTCTTTAAAAGCAATCCAAGAAAGTGAAATAAAAATGATATGGCTAGCATCTTTTTTTTTTTTTCTGGAAGAGATAATATCAGTTGATGTGTATGGGTGGTAAGGAAATAGGAAATTGTATACATTGTTGTAGACGCTGTGTGTTAGTGCTGTATGGCTGAAGAATTTTGAAGGATAATTTATTAAAACAGCTGTTCCTATTGTTTGGATTGGAAGCCTCACTTCTAGAAACAGAGAATTCAATGGATACATAGTAAATAGGATGCTTATAGCTGCATTGTTTCCTAATATCAAAAGAGGAAAAATAATGAAATAAAAACATAATCAGTGTTGAATAGCACTATAATATTTGAATAAAGTATGCAATTTCTGAAACTTTTATTACTATTTAATTATTCAAAATGATTTGCAATATAATATAAATTTTAATTATGGTATATTAAAATATGAAAAGTAAAAAAGGGAGAATGAAGGAAAATTGGAAAGAGGGAGGAGTAAGTTGAAGGCAGGATAGGAATATCACTATGTTCTTATAATTACATCTTCAAATCACATTAGATCTGCTGAAAACTAATTAAAAATAAAATGTGAAAAAGGAATATGAGGGCAAGCCTTGGTTCAGTGGTTAAGATGCCAATGAAAAAAACCATATAGCACATTCAAGTGTGGCTTCCGACTCTATATTCTTACTCGTGCAGACCTGGGAGGCAGAAAATGAGACAAGGTTTCCTAGTGCTCAGGAAAGAGACTTAGTCTGACTTCACATCTGATGGCTTCAACCTTGATGATTAATGGCTATTTTTGTTACGTGTGGAATCATTCTGTGTCTGGGGAACCTAGGTGGACAGTGATGGAATCTGTTAGCTCAGTTTTGATGGCAACTTTGTGCTTACTGTAACGGACAATAAAAGTCTTTGTGCTTCAGCTGGATGGTTTTTCAATCTGCACAGAATCTATCAACATTCAGTCTTTAGGAAATAATATAATCTTTATCTTATAGGGAACACTTTACCAGCAATCTGTTTCTTTTTAATCTTGTACATACTTATCAATTGTCTAATTTGAGGCCAATGACTTCGCCCAGTGGTGATGAAGATATGGGTGACACAGCCATGGCATCTGCTGAAATTTCTCTGGCTTGTGAGATGGATCTTTTAGATGAGACAGGGAGAGATTTTTGAACCTGGGAAATCCAATGCCTATGCTAGTAACCACACAAAGTAGATAAAGAGGAATGAATCTATATGCTTCAGCAACCCTTAATATTAAGAGTCAGAGAGATCTGAGGTGGGAATGAGATGGACAGACAGGTTGCTAGCTCACAGTCATGAACTGGAAGCTTATTTTCCCACTGTATATATATTTTTTCCTTCCTAGAAAGCAAATGATCCCTTCTCCAGGATGTAGTTAGCTCACCTCGGGTTAGCAGTGGTATCATATAACCACTCCCATCCCCAGGATCATAATAAACTTCAGTCTTTATCTATTATCTTGTCTCCTTGAACCTATCATATTTGTTGAGCTCCTCAATCTTTATAGACTCTTAGAGAAACAAGTTGGGAGACACATGTGCAAACAACAGGTGTCAATAGGGAGCACATTCAACCAAGCATCCTGTGGTCAGGGATTATTTTGGATTACTCAGATATCTCAAAGTAATCATAATAGAGGCAAAAATATCAGTCACTTAAAAAGATGTGATATTAGCAGATGCTAGAAAGAGGGTGTCGGAAGATGAAGAAGCTTCTAGAAGCAAAAAATGGAAAATGAAACAAAATTGTTCTTACCTACTTTAGAAAAAAAGGAAGCAGAATGACATCTTGATTTAGGCGAAGTCAAATTTATGGCAGGTGTCTGACCTACACACTGTGTACTAATGCATTTCTATTGGTTAAGTCACCAAAGTTGATTGTGAAACTACACAGCAATGCCATAAAATTGGTTGTCATAGTAGCTGGTCTCAACAATCAAGGCTGTGAACCATTAAAAGGTAAATTTTAATTGATTTTCATTTTATTTGAAAGCAAGAGCAACAGAAAGACAAATAGAAATGATGATATTGACCATCTGACGATTCTCTCCCACAAATGCCCCACAACCACCTGTACTGTGACAGGCCGAAGAGTGAAGCCAGAAACTCCATCTGGATTTCCCAGAAGTGGCAAGAATCAAGCTCTGGACCATAGTCCCCTGCCTGCAAGGGTGTACATTACTAGAAAACTGAATTTGAATCGGTAGAAGCACACATTCTGATTTTGTATGTGGGTATCCCAAATTATATATTTTCTACTACACTAATGCTTGCTGCAGGGAACATTTTGATTCTGTTAAGCGCATTTTCTAGAAATCTGTAAAGTTTTGGGAATGTGCCAATTGAAATATACTTTAAACATGTGGGGGAAAATTATGAACATTTTAAAATTTCGGTATTATTAAATTGTACTTCTTTTCTTTTTCTGAGAACGAAGAGTGACTGTCCATACTATATGTGGACAACTACTCCATTGGACAACTACTTCTGTTTTGGCTCTAATGTTTATATTCTCCTGAGAGAAGGAAAAGAAAATGTTTAAACAATAAATCAATGCATTTTAGACTATATAAACATCTTTCCTTTACCTTCTGACAGACCAAGCAAAGTATTCTAACTTCCAGATTGCCAACTCCTTCCAGGCAGATGAAGTTATGCAGTATCTACTTTATAGACAGAGTACCCTAACGCATAATGGTCTATGAGGTTTGGGATCTTATGCACATAGTTTATAATAAATCTAGGAGGACATTAGACTTTACGGACTCATGGAGCAACATGTCAACACATTTGATTCAGTACAGGATAAAAGAAACCCTGCAAAACATAGTGATGAGTAGGCAATCTAGCTGAACTTTCATTCCTCTATAAAAAGCTTTTACATTATATATTAAAGAGTGGAGCTCTCTTGAAATGCTTCCAGAGACCTCCATATTTGGTGACCTCTAGAAATGTCATTGAGAATAAACTAATGTAGCATCCCAGCCTGTTAAAAATAATGTAGTTCTACTGTTAATACATACTGAGTTTAATAACATCACTCAAAAAAGATCATAATATTAGTATACTGGATGCTTATCTCTTTTTGACCACTTCATCAGAAATAAAAAAAAAATAATAATAAGTGATTCTTCTAAGTAAAATCTTTGAGTTCTTTTATTCGGTTGCCTGGAAGCATCCCATGACATCCACCTGGAATGTAGTTTGCAGTAGTTGAGACCAATATTTTAATGTCTTTTCCCTGAATTATATCGCTTCAGTAGTCTTCATGGCCTTCAGAATACAATACAAATGTATTAAGACTAAAACAGCCCTCTAGGGGCCATGCACAGTGGACTAGCAGATAAAGCCCTCATTTTGCAAGTGCCGGGAACCCATATGGGTACCGGTTCTAATCCCAGCGGCCCCACTTCCCATCCAACTCACTGCTTTTGGCCTGGGAAAGCAGTCAAGGATGGCCCCAAACCTTGGGACCCTGCACCTGCGTGGGAGACCTGGAAGAGCTCCTGGGTCCTGGCTCCTGGCTCCTGGCTTGGATCGGAGTAGCTCCAGTCATTGCAGTCACTTGGGGAGTGAATCATCGCACGGAAGATCTTGTCCCTCCTCTTCTCTGTATATCTGACTTTCCAATAAAAAATAAAATAAATCTTAAAAAAAAACCAGCCCTCTATATCAATGTAAAAAAGTACTGGAAGATGCAGGACCTCTATTCCATGACTTCAGAGAAGGTTAAGCATTCTTACTGTCTTGCCCAAAATAAACTTTCCTATCTTCTTCTTTCTAAGCCTGATTGCTGGAACCCAGTGCCTTGTATCTACACCAACCCTCCACTTTCAATGCATTGTGTATTTTGGCCTTTGTATCCTATTTCTGTCTCTACCTCTCCAGTAACTCATTAGTGTCAAATGGATCAATTTATGCAAACCCATACTCTTAAATTTTTAATGATTCTATTCTATGACTGGGTAAACTGCATAAGCAAAGTGTTTCATTTCAACTTCTATGCAGAGCACTCTTATCCAGACTTTTAGCTGGGGCAAGCTCTGAAGAGCTCTGTCCAGTACTGATTCAAACTTTTCGATAAATAACATTTAGATAATTTAAAATTAGCTTGATGAAATTTGGCATGTAACCAATACATTCCAGAAATATTTATTAGATTGCTGTTAAGGAAATGGTCCTTTTTGTTTCCAGATAGCAAATTATATATAGGGAAATACATCTTCTGCTTTCAGAAAACCAATTAAAATAATAGGTGTTAAATATCTTTTCATGATCCAAAGATGTGTCTGATAAGATAATAATGATAACTGATAATAACTAAGCATTAACAATAGGTGTTTTTCATTTGACAGGCAATTTACTACATATCCTATATGGGTTATCACATTTAGTACCCACAGCACCTTTTTAACACAGATCTTATTATTCTATTTTGGGGGTGTATTCCATTTACAATTCATACAACTGGAAGTTTTGAGGCTGCAGTTAGAACTAAGATATATATTATCCCGATGGCAAGTATTTACAATCATTCTTGAGTTATATAGCTTATTAAGGCAAAGAATAGTTTACTTTACAGATGCTTACTGAAGAAATTAATTTAAAAATACATGCATAGATTGGCTGAAGAATGGATGGATGAAATAATCAGAGCACTGTGTAATGACACATACAAATATAAAATATGGGGGACATATATTGGCACAGTTCACATTTTGTACCGTAACAGGGTTCTACATATTGAGAACCAGTTATGCTTCTGGTTCTAGTTTCCTGACAGTGAAGAAACTAGCAGGCAGGAGACACAGAATGAGTTCTCTCATGTGAGAAGCCTGAACTGAGTCCCTGGCTCCTGGACAAGAATGGCTCAGTCATAAGCTGCTGCAGGCATGTGGACAGTGAGCCACAAATACAAGATTCTATTTTTCTGTTCACTTTCTTTTCCTCTACTTCTGTTTTTTTTTTTTTTTTTTGAACGTGTGTGTGTTTGAAGAGTACATTTTCAATTTTTTTTTTTTTTGGCTTTCAGGGATTATGACATATCCCTTTTCCTTGAGATAAATCTAATTCTGCCTAAGATAGAGTAAATATTAACATAGAAATCAGCCAATTTAAACATAAATGATTTTAATCACTAAAGCAATTGACCAGATGTCTACAGCAAGGTTATCTTGTTCAAAAGTACGTTGAATGTTTTTAATATGCTTAAAGGTCTCTAATTTCTGTGTTTTAAAATACTGTTTTACAATATAAAACATACAGTTTTAGAGTTAACTGTACTCGAAGAAGACTTCATAGTTTAACACTTCTTGTTTGTGACCATGAACATGCTACTTTGCCTTTTTGTACATCACTTTTCTCACCTGTAAGAGTAGCTCCTTCATCGGGTTTTACTTTTTACTTGTTTGGGGATTCTTATTTTGTCATTCCATGCTGCGGCTGCAAAACATGCTTCAGTACTGTTAATGATCCACTTGTTGAGACACAAGAGAAAGCCACTCCTGTGAAATCTTGCTGTTTCAATTTTCCAAATAGCAATCAGGTTACACATACCCTTGTTGTCTTGGCATCTCCTCTATCTCCAGCCTTGAGATGAGGCTATAGCTGACAATCAAAACGCTATGTGAAAACATGCTTCCCCAGATTACTCAATCAAAGATACAGAGAAATAGGAAAATTTTGGGGGCTTTGGGTTATGTTTGGGTGTAATTTGTTATGCCACAATAGAAAATCAAAGTAATACAGATATAAAAAAGTCTCTGATGACCTCATGATCATTCTGTATTTTCCTACAACCCTTGTTTAGTAACTAAAACAAGGAATCCATAGTTTTCAGAGATGATTTCAGTTCCACAGGACAGAATTGTATTCTGCCCTACACCATCCCATTGAAGCAAAAAATGCCTAAATACTTTGGTATGTGTGGGGGGTACAAATAAAGATAGAAAAATAGTTATTATTCCAAAAATACCTTCCCATCTTATATCATTCTACCATAAATGTGTTACACCTATTTATCTGGTGACAAAATTAAACCTTAAGCTATTGCTAATTTACTGCAGGAATACATAGGTCCCAAATATCAATTTTATTTTTCTTCATACATTTCATTACCACAGGTAAGGTTTTAAGCCAATATCAAACTGCAAGAAAGATAAAAGCAGCTATTTAAATTTGACATGAAATACTCCATATATGAAAAGCAGTATTCTAATAAAATTGATCATTTATAGTAAATTGAGATAACAGTACAAGAAGGGTACAATTGGACTTTGGATGTCCTAGATTATGCTTCCTTATAAATAGCTAAAGTATAGTGTCGTAATTTCCAAATGTTATTAAAATCACATTTAGTGGAACAATATTTGCACTTTTGAAAATTGTCACATATATATTCAATTCCTAGATTGTGTAACCCCTTGGGAAAATGTAATTTAGTATAGCTTGCATCTACAAAATTGTTGATAAAGTTTGGTTTTCATTACATATGTATATATAAACATATATATATATATATAATGAGTATTCATAATGGCACATCTCTGGTCTAGCATTTTAGTATAGCATGTTTATCTACTTCATGCAAGGCTGTAATCATATATGGGCCTTTGGTCCAAGCCCCAGCTGTTGCATTTCTGATCCAGTGCCACTATCAATGCATCTGGGAAAGCAGTGGATGATGGCCCACATGCTTGGCCTTGGCTACTCATGTGGGAGAAACTCTTGTCTCCTTGTTTTGGCTTTGTCCAATGCTAGCCAGTGTGACAACTGGGAAAGCGAACAAGTGGATGGCAAATCTCTCTCATTCTCTGTCTCTCCTTATCTCTCAATAACTCTGATTTTCAGTTTGAATTAATCTAAAAAACTAAAACTCAAGGGTCTGCAGAATTGAACTGTTAGCCATGAAAATATGAGCCATTAAATAATTTAATGAGGAAAAAATGTGTTTTGAAGAAGTGAAAATAAAAACAAAAACATCAAAATCCATGAGATATAGTTTCTGCTCATCTTTGTTGGTAAGATGTATCTCCTGTAGGCAACAAATAGATTTTTTTAAATCCATGTCATTTGATTGATGGGTTTAAGACATTTACATTCACAGTTAATATAAATAGGTCATAATTTGATCTTGTCATTTACCATTCGGTTGTTCATTGAATTAATCTTCTATTATTATTTTACTGGAATGTTCTTCCTATTTGCCTTTGGTTTTGTTGGGTGCTATTCCTCTTCCTGTCAAGATAACATCTTGAAGTATCATTTGTAGGGCAGGCTTGGAAGAGGTGTATTCTTTGACCTCTTCTTGACTGTGTAAGAATTTTATTTCATTTTCAAAGATAAAGAAAAGCTATGCTGGATAAATTATTCTGTGCTGGCAATTTTCTTTTTTCTTTTAAAATGTAGACTATGCCACTCTATTCTCTTCTGAAATGTAGAGTTCCTTGTGTGATATCAGCTGTCAATTTAATTGCCATTCCTCTGTATATCAATTGATTTTTTTCATGAGCACATTTCAGAATACTTTCCTTATGTTTGTTTAAGAGAACTCAATTATCACGTGTCGTGGTGATGATCACTTTTGATCAACCCTGTTAAGAGTTCTGTACCCCTCCTGGATGTTGTTTCACAATTCTTTCTGCAGATTCAGGACATTTTCATTTATTTCATTATAAATACATTTATAAACCCAGCTTCTCTTTCTGCACCTTCTAGAACTGCCATAAATCTTATATTTAAACTTTTAATAGTGTGTCTTAATCCTTGAATACTTATTTTTTAAATGACGCAGGTAGGCTTCCAGCTTTTTGATTGTTACCCCATTGTGACTAGAAATACCTTCCAATTCTAAGATTATTTCTTTTGCCTGCTTCATTTTATTATTGACACTTTCCATTATATTTTTAATTTGCTCAATTGCCTTCATTTCCAAGTTCTGTGTTGCCATTTCCTGTGCGACATATTGCTTAAATTCCTTGAACTTCTGTATGTGCTTCTCAGTGTGGATAAGAAGCTTTACAATAAATGTTATAAATTTGGTATCTCTCATTTTCCTGATGTCTTGCTCAGTTAACTCTGAGGTTGGCAAAAGCTTTTGTTTCTTCGCAGGAAAGTCTTTAGTAAAACCTATGTGTTTATCTCTCTTTTTTGCTCTTGGTTATCATACTTTTGGTTAGTAGATACCTCTCTCCTTAGGGAATGTTTCTAAGTTGTGTCCCCCACAGGTCTACAATTCAGTTTTACTTACTGTGGTTGATATAGCATTCTTTGTTTGCAGTCACTTGTGTCACTCACTCCAGCTAAGTTTCATATAAAGGCTCTTACGTTAGACTTCTGCCACGGTATCCATAGCCCCAGCTTCTGGCTCACCACTCTTCACTTGCTTTAATCCCGTGCTGAGGCTGCACCATTGTGACTCTGCTCCCAGCTCAGTGCATGCACAGCTAACCGTTATTGCTGCAAACTTAAAGTCTTTGCCAAACTGTATAAATTGGTGCCTGATGTGCCACTCGCATAGCTCTTGTTCTGCTGGCCATTTAGTCTGGGGATTACCCGGACCTATTTTAGGTGGAACCTGTATGACGTCACTGAGCCAGAAACGAGTATGCTCCCAGCTTAGTGAATGCAAAGTCTTGCCCCATAGCCTTTGCCTCCTTACACAAAATGATGTCCAATTTGGCTCTAGTGGGAGTCTGGGCTGTGAAATCCACTGTTCCCACGTGGCTGCTTTGATATCCGCTACTCTGTCTCTGTTGCTGGTCAAATCAAACAGACTAGCAGGACAGATTGATCTTCGTCTGGGTTTACCTCCACAGTTCCTGGTGAACTCCCCTTCCTTTGGTTGCTGGTGGAGTTTTGGTGCTGGTTGAGCTCAGATCACAGCTTGCTGAATGCCACTGGGATATCTGGTCATTGCAATACCACATCGTTTTCTACGCTGCTTTCTGCATCCATCAGTCTCCAGGTGCCCCTCTGATGTTGGTCTATTCTTTCCTGTTTATGGAATGTGCCCTCTATGCTTCATCCTGGCTATTTTTTCCTTGTCTGTTTAACGTGTCCTTACCCTATTCTGCTGTCTTGATTCTATACATAAATTGTACATTTCTAAACAAAAATATTAAGTGTACCAAATACAGTTAGCAAGGAAAAAATCCTTAAAAAATCCTATGGGAGCTCAACATTTCCCCCAAATGTTTGAGTGACTTTCATGTTCTCATTTATTATTCACATTGATATTCCAATTATTGAGAGTAATGTTTTTTTTTCAACAGAAGGAAATAAAAATGGAATGGAGTTCTACGGAATAGTGTTAAATATTTTAAACCTGGCTCATTCATGTGTGGCACAATGAGAATATTGAAATAAACGTTGTCTTATTTTCAAAGAATTTTCTTATAGAATATCTAAACGAATCTGTCTTAGCTAAGTTTATGGAAGTGTTGCAAACAAAGAAGGATTTCCCCTGAAATTTTTTCTTTTTGTTCTTAAATATATATTCCAAGTGTACCTGTGGTGTTTCTATTTAATAAGTTGTTCATAATAACTCATGGAGAAAGTTAATGTGATGTGTTTGCTTGCAATTTTTCATTGGTGACAGTGCTGCTGAGTATGTTTTATGGTGCATATGTGTATATATATGTAAATTATATACAAATTCATATATATAATAAAAATTGGAATATGAATTCAAAATAAATTTATGATGTAAAGCATTTATCATTTTTAAGTAATTTTTCATTCTTAATGGGTAATAAATAAATTAATCAGGTTACTAATAATGCCCATTAAAGTCTCTTGATGAATATTACCCACAATGATCCTGTTTTATTTTCTTCTGATATGTTCAGACCTCCAAATTGCATTATTTTAACAATGGTGACAATAGCCAATACGTAAGCTAATTGAATGATTTATATTGTGAGATCACATTAAATGACTATCATAAAAGCCTGGATTTTTATTGCATTAAATTTTGGGATAGCATATTTAATATAAATAATCTGATAAGATGTTAATATTCAAAATACATGAATAAGACAAACACCAATCTAATGAAAAATCTACTTCAGAATTGCGCAGAGAAGTAGATTGAGCATTTCTCCAAAGAGGACTACATGTTGCCAGTTTGCACTTGAAAAGATGCTCAGGGGGTGGGGAGGGGAGGGGTTGGGGGAAATCCCAGAGCCTATGAAACTGTGTCACATAATGCAATGTATAAAATAATATATATATATATATATTTTAAAAAACTCTAAAAAAATGAAAAGATGCTCAGAATCACTTATCATTAAAGAAGTGGAAACTCAGCGTAATGAGATTGCACCCTACATCTGTTACAGAGACTATCGAAGAATACACGTGCTGGCCAAGATGGAGAAACATCGAACTGTTGTATATATGCCAGAAGCTTAGATTTCCTTGCAGGCCACAAATGTAGGTTGTAGGAATCTAAGTACTAGTTCCAGACATTTTGCATTCCTAGAGACATTAACATCTAGACGAACTGGAACTAGAGCAGGCAGAACTTTATTGGTACTCACCCCAGGATGCCAGTGTTGTAAGTAGTGGTTTAACCTCCTAGACAAAAACATCAAACTCTTCATTGAACATTTTTGTTGGTAATGTAAAATGGTGCACCCATTGTGGAATACAGCATGCAGTGGTTCATCACATAATTAAAATTTGAGAGTGTGCTTCCAAAGGAATGCAAAGCAGATATTTAAATAATTGTGTGTTCATTTTTATTCATTCACATGGGCCAAAATTCAGTGGCAACCACATGTCCGTTTTCATAAGAATGGATGAATAAAATATTTTGTACACCCCCACACACATACATACATATACTATGCACACAGTGATATGTTCAACCTTAAAGTATAGGTGAGTTCATGCACACACTTTTGGCAACACAGCACTAGATGAAATTTATGCATCAGAAAAGCATAAACACGATACACCTCCACTTATACCTAAAGTACTTATAGTGATTGAATTCATAAAGACAGAAAGTGGAATGACAGTTTCCAAGAACTGGAGAAGGACAATTCAAGTTATTACATACAGGATAGATAGTTGAAATTTTTGAGAGATAAATATTGGTGATGGCTGCACAACTACCTGAATATGCTTAATGCTTCTGAAGTATTTACTCAAAATATTTAAACAGGTAAATTGAATATTATATACCACAATCAAAAAAAAAAAACAAGAAATAAAGCAAAGCACTTTTGATAAAGAGAGAGTGTATATGAATGTCAAATGATTACATCTTTGGATAAATGGATGGCAGACAGGCAATCTGAACTGTGCAAATATTCTGTAGTAAATTGGAAAGAATATAAATTGCTTTTGAAATTTATACACACCTTTAGATAATGTAAGAAAATTCAGTCTACAAAATATTAATCTTGAATCTTCTTTGCAAAAGAGAAAAAGTAAATTGCTTTGATAAAAGTGTAACATTATTTTAAAATAAAGTACTGTCTCCAAATCTGTCCCCCAAAATATGATAAAAAATTTGGAAGCTAGTATTTTATAGTAGCATGAAAAGTATCTGTGTGACAATATAAAGCTCAAATATTTGTATATTTATATCACTATCACGGGGCTCAATGTCTTCACTAGAAAAAAATTCATGATGAACACCATTTGAATGAAGTGTCCTAAACAGAAGGAAGAGCAAGTTAAAATCATTGAGCTTTCTGTATGGTTGATGTTTTTGAAGAAAACCATGGAGGTCAGTAGGTCTGAATAGGAAGCAAAAGAAAGGATAGCTAGAAAAAGATCTGAAATTTAATGAAGGATTGGATCATAAAGGTATTATGAGGTGTTATAAAAATCTCTAAGACAGAGATTTTAAGTACAGCATAAAATTCATTATATGACCATATCACAATCAAGCCAAGGTGAACCATTAGGCAGCATCCAATTATTTGGTACCATAAACAGACAATTATGATGTAAACACTGTCATAATTTTGGCACATTTCAGTACACATGAAAAATACCTTAACAATTTAGACAGGATATAAGCATGTCTGTCATATTCTCAGGTATATAGAATATGGATGATTAATGTCAACTGGAGCTGTTAACAATGGTATCCTAGAGACAATATCAACCAAGGTCTTTCATTTGTTTATTTCAAAAATTTATTTGAGGGATAGAAATAGAGAGAGCCATCTCCTGGTTTAGTTTACAGTACTTTTTATGATCAACACAAGCCAAATGTCCACCACCTGCCAGGCTCATTTAAGTTCTAAATTACAGAAAAAAAAATAGCTTTTCTAAAAAAAGTGGTTACAACGTATAGTGAAAGAAGAAAGAAAGGATCATTGTCACAGAACATTTTGTTCCCATTTCTAAAGCATCCTTTCCTGTCTCCAAAAATATGACAGTGTTTGTATATACCCCATGCTCACAAATGGTCGATTAAGGGTGAATCTGTAAGAAAATATTCCTCCTGACAAGCAGAACAAATGTTGATACATTCATTGTTTTATAAGTTAACATTTTCCTAAACTTTTCGTGTTTTTATTTTACTCTTGTTGTTGTTGCTCTATTCTGTTAGAATCCAGAATGGAATATTTTCTTAAAATTCTATTGTATATACTTAAGTTTTAAAACTGAAATTCTGTTATATATAGTTAGGTTCTTGGTTCTTTTTTCAATTTAGGTATGTTATATTCATAAATGCTTGAGCAGACATTTATGAAAAGAAGTCATATCAACTTTCTGTAGTATACGAAAAGGTGCTCAATATCAGTAATTATCAGGTGAATATAACTCAGAACCACACACCAGCAAAGATGGCTTTCAGCAATAATAAAAATTGGTAACAAATATTAGTGCAAGTGTGGAGAGTAGGAAACCCTTGTATACTTTGAGTAGAGGCAAGCTGGTATAGCCACTGTGGAAAACTGCATCAAGTCGCCCCAGAAATTAAAAACTGATTTATATGATATGCCCATCTATTTTCTTGGTATATACCACAAAGTGATGGAGCAACCTGTACCATATATCTTGGATGGATCTGTCCTTCCATGTTCATCGCAGCAGCATCCACAAGAGGCAAGATTGGAAAAAAAAAAATATGATACTATTCAGTCCTTAAAAATGAAAGTTCTTGCCATTTGCAGTGTTGATAAATGTGAACACAACATCCGTTTTTTTTTTTTTTTGACATGTTTTGGTTAAGTATCTGTGCTAATTTGCATAGAGTAACTTTATATTTGGATATGAAAGAAATATTTAATGTTTTTTCAATAATAATCTTTCTTATTAAACTTTTGAGATAAATTTGCGAATTGCCAACTTCAAAGCATATAAATGTGCTATTAATTGCACAAGTGTAACTTTTGATTTAGTATGTTTTTCTCAACTCTAAATTACCTTTTCCATAAAATAATAATATAGGGCTAAACAGCACGTTTAAATCTTTGTGAAAATATTACTTTCCCATTTAAAACTCTGAAATCATTTAGTTTTTATTGGTCTGAATAAAATCAGCAAACAGAAAAATATAAGGACATGAGCTTAAACAATAATCCTAAACTAGATGAAATTAGAATGAGAATTGCTCACAATCATGAATGCCACTCTTGACTAGTAACAACTGGAAAAAGAGAATGAAAGTTGTTTTTAGAGGAAATTCAATGGGCTGAAGGATTGATCAATTGCTGAAGACAAAATCCAAGTGATTGGAAGTCTCAGCTTCACGATTCTACTTGACCTAGTGAAGCCTCTGCCCAAATTGCAGGCAAAAGATTCCTCACAAATCTCTGCCCTACTTGCCAGTGAGTTTGGCCCTGAAGGTTACTGAAAAAGGTTAACTAACTGTTAACCTGTAGATGATGACTCACTTTCCCATTGGTCTTAAAAAATAACAGCTAGCAACTAATTAAAGTGTTTACTCATACATGTAGTTACTCAAGAAACATCTTTTGAACCTGAATTATGAGCTAATGCATTCATAAAGAGGATTTAAAGAATACATTTAAAAACTCATTCAGTAACAAGCTGTACTCACGGAGTACTAGTTATTCTGCACCCCTCTAATGTGGCATATTATCTCATCAATACCTGCTCTGACTCAGAGAAGTTTCTGGGTCTGTGCAAACCTTCTTTCTCATTTGCCTGCTGTCTTGGCCTCATGCCACTATGCAGAAAAGAAAATCTATAAATATTAGCAATTTCACATGCAGCTGAGGAAATTTACAATGGAGACGATACTGCTAATCATGATAAATGTTCTTTTCCCTCTGTTTCAGAAAATGATTTTATTTTTAAAGCTTCTTCTTTAAAAAAAACCTTGAATACATTATAGGCCACACAGGGTATGCATTTCACATTAGCATGATTAATTTTTTTGTGAAAGAAAGCTTGAAAATGATGGAAAAGCTTCTTATAAGGAAGGTCATCAATAAAGATGTCAAAGAACAGCATTTCTAAACATTTTCCTGTTTATCTTTATATCATTATAAATTTTCCATTATTTGAAACACAGCAATCAAATAATATAATATCATAACATGAGATGACATGTATGCAAGTTTCCATATGCAACTGAAATGGTCTTTTTTCCCAGAAGATTGTTATCAAGCACAAATAAACATATGTGATGGTCCTAGCACATGCCCATAAATGAATGAATTAGAAATTTTTGGTTCTTTGCCAAGCTAATGTCTTCATCTTAATATGGTATGTATGGGGCCCAGTGCAATGGCTTAACTGGCTAATCATTACCTTGCAAAGCACCTGGAAACCATTTGGTCACCAGTTATTGTTCTGGCTGCTCCACTTCTCATCCAGTTCTGTCCTGATGGTCTGAGAAAGCGGTAGAGGATGGCCCAAAGCTTTGGGACCCTGCACCAACACAGGAGACATGGAGGAATCCAGCTGTGTGCAAGGCAAGGACTTTAACTACTGTACTATCACGCCAGGCCCGAGGCAGATTTATTTAACTCATGATTTGAGCAAGCCGAATACAAAATAAACTTAATTTATAAGATATAAATATAAGTTCCTTTGCTATAATGTTTTCTAAAATCCTTTTAAGAGTGAGAAATAGGCTGCCGAGAGATCCCAGGGCCCCTAGCTAAGTCTCACGCCTGGATTGCACACAGCGGATGCTGCGCAAGTGGTGAGCTGCCACCCGGGTAGGCCGGAGCCACGTAACTGGCCTGGGATGCTCCACTGAGGGTCCCTTGAGCCTAGGGACAGGAACTGGGGGCGTGTCCAGGAAGGGGCAGGACTAGGGCCAGGGAAGATGGCCTCTCAGCGGCTGCTGTGCAGCGGCTGCCATGCAGCCGAAAGATCCCAGGGCCCATAGCTAAGTCTCATCCTATCTAGACAAGTGTTTCGAGAAAAAGTGAAGATTTTTAATATTTAATATGTGATTTTTTAATTTTCAAATTTTTCACATATATGAGCATATGCAAAGAGAACTTTAAAAACTCCATAGTTTTGTCATGAGAATAATAAAGTAATTCAATTAAGTTGCAGAATACAAATTTAACCCATAAAAAGAAGTAGTATGCCCATACATTAACAAGGAATTACCTGAAAAATAAGTTAAGAAAATAATCTTAGTATAGAGTAAAAATAAAATAAAATCTTAAGAAATACATTTAAAATAGGAGTTGAAGCATACATATGATGAAAAGAAAATGAAATGAAAATTGCTAGAATGACTATAAAGACCTTTATGTTCCTGCATTGGGAAAACTAATATTATTAAAAATATATATAGTACTCAAAGCTGTCTACAGATTCAGTTCAGCCATAATTACACAATTGTCAAAATTCTACAATGATACTAAAATTAGTATGCAAAAACAAGTGAAACCCAAGCAACAATACCAAAAAAAAATGGAAGCATCACAAAGTTATGCTGGTCAACAAAGTATGGTATTGACACAGCATGCACAGACTGCCTAATAAAATATGATAGAGAACCCATAAATAAACTGCAAATTCACATCCGTTTTTAGTATCATTGTCAGTAAAATAAACCAGAGATAAAAAGGTAAACACTGTTGTCTATCTTATATATGAAATCTGAAAACATCAAACTCAAAAGTCACCAGAGGCTTTGGGGATAGGATTGGGGAATGACAAAATCTTTATTGATTAAATCAAAGTTTCAATTAAACAAATGGTTACATTTTAAAGATGTGTAGCTACTATGGTAAATACAGTCAATAATATATCCCACACTTTAAAAATTGCTAGACAATAGATCCTAAATGCTCTCACAGTAAACAAAAATGTGATGAATACATCAGTTGGCTTGATTTTATCATCTCGATAGTAAGTTGATACTTGAAATACATTGTTATCAGAGTGCTGATCCGAATGACAGCTTCTCTGCTTCTCTTCTAGGGGCCTGCTAAAGTATAGCCAGGAATCAGTGGATGGACAGTCCAAGCATTTGAAATCCTTGCCACTCGCATGGAAGATCACAATGGAATTGCAGATTTCTCACTTCAGCCTGATTTAGCCTAGGCTGTTGTAGACACTTGGGAAACAAACGAGATGATGTGAACACGTGAACAATGTATTTCTCCATCTCTCTCTCCATTTGTCTCTCTGCCTTTCAAACAAAATGAAAACAAACAAAAATACTATAGTAATATCCCTCATAATTATATTTATTTAATAAATATTTGCCAATTATCTAAATATAAGTCAACAAAAATACCGTGTTGTTGAATTTATATATCCTCCTGCTGGGTGAAGCTCCTGACTAGACTGTTGAGTAACAAAAACAGAAGCAAGAAAATAGTGAAAATGATTCTTAATTTGGTTGCCTATGTGTGGTTCTCATGCTTGAACACAGCATAGATACAGAATAGATCTGTGTTTTTCTTTTCTTACAAATATCACAATGCATTGTACAAGAGGCTGTTTCATAAGATGGGCTTGAAAACACTATCTTTGGAAATATCTTAAGAGGATCCCCAGACTGTGCCTTCACAAATACAAGGCTTTCTGATACATTGGTTTTACAGAATGTCAAAGATACATTACTTGATAAATGAATAAGTTGTTAGAGTATTTCAGTTCATTTAATAACACAGATCTGTCTCAACACTGATTCTTGATTACATGACCTAGAAAATCCTTCCAAGGCATCATTAGTTCCTAACTGTAGCAATGATTTAAATTTAGCCTAATGTAATCTGTGGCAAGGTCCAATTGATACAGCAGAGGAACTTGTATTATGGAATTTTCCATAGCGCCTCTGGGTTAACGAAAGCTGTTCAGTGTGGGTACCGGCTTCTGTGTGTGTGTTAAAATTCAAAAGGCCTTTTTAAAAATTCCTGACTCATAAAATGTAAGCAAGTATATAACAGTAAATAAATGCTTAAAGACTGGATTGGTTACTCTGCTATTAGTTAAAGACTAATCTTTTGTCTTTTTCTTTGAAAGACAAAGCATTACCTGAAATTTATTCTCTTTGTAAGAAATACAGTTTTAACATGCAAAACTTTTTAAAGTTATTTTTGGCCTTTCCTCCATGAACATTGCATATCTCATTTAACAAGTCTAAGAAATCTTTCAAGGGGCTGCTGATGATGTGGCACAGTATACTAAGCTGCTGCCTAGAACACTGGCAATCTCGTTGTGTACTGATTTGAATCTTGTCACTCCACTTTTAATTTAGTTCTGCTAGTAAGCCTTGGAAAGAAGTGGAAGATGTGCTTGGTCCATCATCACCCATATGAGAAACTCAGATATATTCCTAGGCTCTAGGTTCCAAGCTCCTGGCTTCATCCTGGCCTAACCCTAGCCATTGCAGGGTGGGGAGTGAACTGGGAAATGACAAATCCTCTCTCTCTCTCTCCCTCACACACACACACACACACACACACACACACACACACTTTTGAATAAGCAAAATTAATCTTAAAAACAAGAATTTAGGCAAGCTTTTTTTCTGGGTATGGCAACTCTACTCTGCTGGGTGGGTGCCAGTAGTTAGCAGCAGAAATAAATGAACATGAGAGGGGAACAGGACTTGAAATAGAATCAGTGTGAGGAACAAAAGTAATGCTTGTAACTGACAAGAGCACCTCAACTACAGATTGGGAAGTCTAGATTTCAAATTGAAGAAGTTCTAGGCCAAAAAAAATTGACAATTGTGAAAGTGTGCATGGGAGCAAGTTCCTTTGAAAGTTGACATCTATAAACTCCCCCAAATCTCCAACTACATTTCCTGTAGCAATAATATATGCTCCAAGATTTCTCCACTGCTAGAGGTGTGTGCAATGCTCTTGCCTAATCCAAAAATCTTTCAATATGCCTTATTTTTAAAATTAATTTGCATTTAATCTTCAAACTCAGAACAAGTATCATCTCCCTCAGAAGGTCTCCTTGACAACATTACCAGCTATTTTCTGTTTTCCTAATTCAGCAACAGGCCATTAGGCATTTGCTAGATTCCTCAAGTACATGGAATGGTGATCATTTTTATATGTTTAATATCCTGATCTCTACAATAGTAGATTCTCAACAAATGCGTAGTGATTGAATGGGTAAACACGGTCAAGTATGTGATAATATTGTTGTTGAGTTTGATCAACCTACTTGCCAGAGTACATCTAGGAACATTAGTTATATGAACACTTGCTTTTATGCTACAGGTTCCCCAAGTCCAAGAGGGCTCACCCATAAATATATTTAAGTCCAAAGAAGCCTAACAGTAGATGGGGAGAGATGTGAGTTTACCATGAGTATGAGAGTGACAGAGCATAGCTCGTTGCTCAGTATTCTGCACTGCCTGGCCAGAATGCAGGCTAATTAGTGAACAAATGCAGTTAGTATGTAGTCATGTTTCCCAATACTGCACAAGGGTATCACCTCAAATACAGAAGTCGCAGCTCTATTTCACTTAGCTTCACCCTTCCTATCTGATTGTTTTTAAGATATTTATCCTCCTGGTGACTACCTGAGGTGATAGAACACGTTTTTTCAACGGTAAAAGGCAGTATTTCCAGCCTTCCCCATACCTGCTGTCTAGGGAGAAGAGGCTTGCAAGAGTCTGCTATAGTTCCAGCAAAGTAGGGTAAGTTTTTGAACAGCACTCTCTATAGAAAACCAGATTTTCAAAGCAATCCAGCATAATGAAGCTTGATCAGAATATTAGTAACTATGATATTGGCCAGGGTCATAATAAAGATCAAGCAATTTCAAATAATAATGGCTTCTGGGGTTCAAGAATCAAATGATTCTTTTTTTTATTAATTACATTGTATTATGTGACACAGTTTTATAGGTACTGGGATTATCCCCACCCCTCTCTGTACCCTCCCCCCCGGTGGATTCCTCCACCTTGTTGCATAACCACAGTTCAAGTTCAGTTGAGATTCCTTCATTGCAAGCATTTACCAAGCACAGAGTCCAGTCTCTTATTGTCCAGATAAGTTCAATGGCTTGTTGGGGAGACCTTCTCTGGTCTGAAGGTAGAGCCAACAGAGAATCATCCCTATCAATTAAAATCCCAAACATAACATCAGCAACAATTTATATCATTATGGAATTAATTGACATAGTATTGAGTAACCAATAAGTTAGAAAAAAATGCAAGTTCCTAACCACATCCTGTGACTACTTCATTGACATTTCAATTTTAGTTTATATACAACCGGGTTCTATACATCTTAAAATGGCTATAGATTACTGTTCAGCTATCTTGTATCTATTCTCATTATAATATTTAGCATTTTACAGTGTTGAAGCATAATTTTGCTGAGCCTGGCTGTTTTTCAGGTAGTCTAGACTGACTTATAACTCTAGCAAGACATATGTCAGCAGTTTAGGTGCAGAACAGTTTTAGGAGGGGTGTGCAGAGAAATCTTCAATACCTTAGTGAGGAGTGACTAATATTTCACATCTATTCTTAAAAGCAGGGTAGGGGCATCTGAATGGTGCAGCTAAACATACAGGCCAGAACTTTGTGTGTCACATTAAGGAAACAAAGCAAGTTGTAGGGGTAGATTTCCTAGCAAGCTCTTCTTAGGCAGAATACCATAGCAAACACAAACATAAATAGTACAGGATTAATTCCAACACTTTGCCATCCTCATCTGCAAAATGAGAATAATTACTTCATGGCATTATTTGTTGATACTAAACTAATACTAGGGGGCTTCAAAAAAGTTCATGAAAAATAAAATTTAAAAATGCAGATTCCCAATGAAGTGGAAAATATATTTATTTGTTACACTTATTCAAAAATTAGAGAGAAATGAGGAGGGTGTAGGGCAAGAACAAAGGTGAAGAGAGTCGGAGAGAAAATCTTCAGTCATCCATCCAGTGGTTATCTCCTTAAGTACCTGTGAAAGCAAACTCCGACCTGGCCAAAATCAGAACCATGGAGCTAATCTGTGACTCGAGCCATCCTCTACTTCCTCCTAAGGTATTCATTAGCAGGAACCTGATTGGTAAATTGAGAAACTCGAACTCAAACCGGGCAAGCTGATACAAGTTGAAATCATCCCAAACAAGAACTTTCCTGCATTACTTCTCTTTTCCTCTATGAATTTTTAAAATCTATTTACAGATAAATTGTTAGCACAGTTATAGTTAGAATAATTAACTAACCAACAGTTTATTTTAATTCTTCTCCTCACTTTAATAAAAACGAGATCCATATACTTTAAATCCTGAGTTTACTTAATAGTTGACATTTCCAATACTCAAATCATTTGCTCTTTCATAAAATTTGAAAAGAACATTCAGTATTTAGCATAAATATTAAGATTTCTCCCAACGATAGTGACTATATGAATAAATGTTGCTTTATTCTCTTATCATTTCAATGCAGCAAAGCTTAAAATGAATAATATTTTCAAAGAAAGCATACACTCATATTTATTTCCTCTGTTCCCTGGGGGAATAACAGGAACTAGTATATAGCTACTTGTTTCCGGGACTCTTCTTTACACTGCCAGCTATCATATCCCTGCCACAATGTTCACACCATTCTCCAAGTCAGAACAAAAATATTTTATAGCTGAATATCTAAAATTGAGATTAACACGTGGCATGAGGGAAGTAGAGCAGTGGTTTGCAGTCATGAATAATGTAGTTGCTCAGATCCCACTACTTCCCCAGAGTTAAATCAAAATCAATGAAACTATGGAATTCTTCATAAAAATCACCAGTGACATTGACCACAGCAAGCTCCTCTCACATTGTCCTGGGAAGATGAACCTTCCAACCCCAGAGGTAGCCATGGATTTGCAAGAGTAACTGATAATGCATGATTAGTGGCTCCAGTTCTGTTCCCATTACTCCCCTGCTCCACAGAATTTTTCTTCTGTCCATTCTCTACACAGTTCACTGGGAATAAGGTTATTCCTTTAACCACTTGCACCACCGTGCCGGGCAAGGAATAAGGTTATTCCTAATGGTTTTGTTTATTTATTTTTTTCTGGATTATTTCTATGATTAAGGTCACTGCAGCTTCTCCCTACTCATAGCAAGTTTTTTTTTGTTATAGAAAGTATGTGTTGTATATATCTTTCAAAATTCTAATACATGTACAATGAAAAAATTCACCAATCACTACTCACTTATACTCTTTTAAGAATATATTGCGGGCCCGGCATGATAGCATAGTGGTTTAAGTCCTCGCCTTGAATGCACCAGGATCCCATATGTGCTCCGGTTCATATCCCGGCAGCCCTGCTTCCCATCCAGCTCCCTGGCTATGGCCTGGGAAAGCAGTGCAGAATGGCCTAAAGCCTTTGGGACGCTGCACCTACTTGGGAGACCTGGAAGAGCTCCTGGTTCCTGCCTTCGGATTGGCTCAGCTCCAGCCGTTGTGCTCACTTGGGGAGTGAACCATCAGATGGAAGATCTTCCTCTCTGTCTCTCCTCCTCTTCTCTGTATATCTGCCTTTCCAATAAAAATAAATAAATCTTTAAAAAAAGAATATATTGCAAGAATGTACATTGCTCAGTAGTGTACACAGAATGAAGATGTATTGATTACACCAACTTTTTAATAATAATTGAAAAAACATGCCATATGTCAAACAAAGTGTGAATTTGCATACAGTGACAAATAGAAAGGGTAAAAATTAAATCCAACATCACTTCTCCAAACTATATGTGTGTATGCAAATGACCAAAT
Source organism: Ochotona curzoniae (assembly GCF_017591425.1). Lineage (NCBI taxonomy): Eukaryota > Metazoa > Chordata > Mammalia > Lagomorpha > Ochotonidae > Ochotona > Ochotona curzoniae. The sequence continues at coordinate 6,149,582 of NW_024467087.1, forward strand.
GCAATTGCATTCCATTACAAGTACATACATTCATAATAACATTAAAATAACTCTCATGCACAGGAATAGTCAAGGGCCCAGCTGGGTGTAATAGCTAATGGACTTGCCTTACATTCCCTGGGATCCCATATAGGCGACAGTTTGTATTCCGGCTGCTCCACTTCCCTTTCAGCACCCTCCTGCTTGGAAGACCCAAAAGAAACTTCTGGCTTTGGATTAGCTAATCTCTGGCCATTGTGGCCATTTGGGGAGTGAACCAACAGATGGAAGATCTTTCTGAATAAATCTTTAAAAAACATAAGTCAAAATACAGCAATGTGTCCTTATGTTAGGTATAAATTTGCCTTATGATAATGCTTTTCTGATACATTTACAGGAAAATGTGAGTTCTAATTGGAAATGGTACCAAATCACAGGGTTATGAAAAACTGAAGGATATTCTCAAAAGATAGTCTTATTTTTTTAAATATTCATTTATTTGTATTGGAAAGTCAGATATACAGAGAGGAAGAGAGCCAGAGAAGATCTTCCATCTGCTGACTCACTCCCAAGTGGCTGCAATGCCAGAGCTGAGCTGATCCCAAACCAGGAGCCAGGAGCTTCTTCCATGTCTTTCACATGGGGGCACGTTCCCAAGGATTTGGGCCATCCTAGACTGCTTTCCCAGGCCATAGCAGGGAGCAGGATGGGAAGAGGGGCCACTGGGACATGAACAGGTGTCCATATCGGATCCCAGCACATGCAAGTCAAGGACTTTCGCCACTAAGCTACCACGGCGGGCCCAAGACAATCTAATTTTTGTCATACGTTGAACTATAATTCAGGACTTTTCTCCTTTAATAATATTTCCATTTACATAAATCAGGAAGACATATGTAGAAAACAATGAATGATGCTGATTGACATTCACTGTCATTCTTACATCAGCAAAAGAAATAGGAACAAGGAAAGTGAAAATAATATTATGGTTAGCATCCTGGTGCAAAAGCAAACATGTTCACTGTCATTTCCTCCTGGAGAATTTATACTCAGTGAGAAAAAGGATTATTATTTAGTCCACAGAGGAGCGAAGTTTTCTTTATGCTAATACATACGCCTTATAAGTATTTCCAAAGGATTTCTAGGAGTCTTTCCAAGCATATATTCTTTAAATAACCAAAAGAGCATGCTGAGAGAGTTTGAAATAAGTTTGACATGTTCTGGGCATCCCACTTGTAATATCTTTGTTTTTTAATTAATTTTTTTAATTTAAAAATGGTAAAATAAGCTTTCTTCTGTGAAGTCCAAATGAGAAACTAAACCCCCAAAGCACAAGGCCCATTTTCAGCTTCATCAACTGTAGAGCATAAGTAAAATTCCTATTATGAATAGGACCCACCGAACTAATTCACTATGCAAACCATTGAAAAGTGCCTCTGGCATTAGGAAATAGCCTTTGAGTTACACACAACTGCATTGCTTTATTTTTCAATGCAATCTAATTTGATATTATAACAAAGCATCCATATTAAAAAAAATTCTCTCAGGGCATGGCTGTTTCAACATTTTTATTTTAATGCACCAGCTGTTAGAAAAGATAAGTGAGGGATGGCTGAACAGTTTCCTGTCAAACGCTGGAAATTTCTTTTAGGTAATAAGACAATAATGTAATCAAAACAAAATTTCCTTATTTCTCTTATGTATCACACTTAATTTTTATAAAATTGTTTACTCATAATAATTAGGCCTGCTTTAACTGTGTTTAAATGTTTTGTGAACTGAAATGCACATATAGTTAATCTAGGATTAAGGTGTTGAAAATGTCCATTAAATTCAATCTCTACATTTCCAGCCCTAGATGGCATTAATCTGCTTTATGATATCATGTGTTATTTTTCTTTTCTAGAATTTCATGTAAAGGAGATTATATACAATGTGTTCTTTTGTAGCTGATTTCTTTCACTCAGGGGGCATAGATTCATCAATTTCATTATGTATACCAATAGTCTGTTCTACTTGTTTTGCAAGCAATATTAAACATATAAATATGCCACACTTTATTTATTGATCATTGTATAAAGACAATGTGGATGCCTTCAGGATTAACTCTTATGAAAAACACTTCTATGAAAATTTCTTTATGTGACCATATGTTTCTTTATATGTGCATATGTTTCTTCTCTCTTTGGTAAATACTTAGCTATAGAGGAGAATAGAGCAGATGTGTACATAGTATATACATATATATATGAAAGGCAGATTTTTTTTTTTACAAACAGGAGATCCAGAAAGATCTTCGGTCCACTGGGTCATTCCCCATGTGACTTTAATGGCCAGAGCTGTGCCAGGAGCCAGGAGCTTCTTCTAGGTCTCCCAACTGAGTGCAGAGTCTCAAGGCTTTGAGTCATATTCTTCTGATTTCCCAGGCCACAAGCAGGGAACTGGATGGGAAGTCGAGCAGTCTGGAGACAGACCAGTGACCATACGTGATCCTAGCACATGCAAGGCAATGATTTAGCCACAAGGCTACTGCACTTGGACCATACTCATAATTTTAGCTTTGTAAAAATATTCAGATTGGTCCCTAAAGTGTTTTATGCTCTTATATTCCCTCAAGTAGTATACAAATTTTCTATTGCTCCTTTCCAATGTTATTTTCAATTTTTAATTTTAGCCGTTCCAATGGGTGCATAGTTGCAAAATAATGTGCTTTTAGTTATCATTTTCCCTATTGGAAGTTAGTATTTTGGTCATTCATATTCTACCTTTGTAAAGAGTTTTCTCAAAATCTTTGGCAATATTTTTGGACATTTTTAATACTTACATATAACAGTTCATTTATATTATGAGAACTCATATACGTATATTGCTAATATTTTCTCAGTACATTTTACTTGTATTTTTATGTGTTTAACTATTTTTCCAATGTTTCAATTTTAATTAACTGTAATTTACTTTTTTATATAGTTAATGTTCTTTGTTATGCAAAATGTTGCTTAAACATTTTCTCAAAGAATTTTAAATATTACAATATATCATTGATCTAGTTCAGTTTAATCTTTGTTAATGTTTTATGACAGGCACAAATGTTTGCTTTTACAGATGGGTTATTGTAATACCACTACTTGAAAAGTCTATTGCTTCCCTATATAAACAACCCAGTACTTATATAGCAAAAATAATTGTCTTACTATGCACACTTCTATTTCTAGATTCATATTCTGTTATTTTTATTTATATATGTATACTAAAGATTTATTTTTACTTGAAAGTTATAGTTGCAGAGAAGAGAAGGTGAAAGATTAATTTTCCATTCACTAGGTCTCTCCTCAGATGGTGACAATGGCCAGAGCTGAGCCAACCTGAAACCAGGAAACAGGATCCAACATTGGTGCAAGATCCAAGGATTTGAGCCACCCTTCATTGCTTTCCCAGGCCATTAACAGAGAATTGGGTCAAAAGTGGAGCTGGACCATGAAACACATGGAGGACATGGAAGCTCATTGGGGTCTGCAAAGGACATCTGGTACCACAGCAGAGAATGGAGAACAGAAAATATGGACAACTACCCTAGCCAAATGATGACAGCAAATATCTGGGTGAATGGAGTCTATATGGTTGATTGTGTCAGCCAGTTGACATTGGAAGGGATTCCTCATCCATAGATCAGTGAGATCAATAACATTTTGTAGCAGGCCTATCCTCCTGGGCAACCTTGGAATGATGTGCCACATTGCGACACTGGGTTTCCCCAGCCTCAGGTACTGGGATGATGGGGAAGCTGGGTATGGCCTATCTGCCGATTTCCTCCTCCCCTAAGAAATGCGAAGAATAACTAGAAAGCTTGGAAAAAACTTAACTCTATGTAAGCAGACTATTTCTTCAACCACTTTAAATATTTTTAATCATATTCTTACATAATTTCTACTGACATAGTTTATGACAAGTCAGTATTTATTAACATTTTGTCCCCCTGCATAAAATTTTTATTTCATTTGGTTGATTTTGAAGATTTATTTTTTGTCGGGGTTGACATGTTTGCTCAAGTGGCTAATTTCCCACTTTCAAGCACTGGCATTCCATACAGACACCAGTTCATGTCCCTACTGTGTCACTTTCCATACATTTCCATGCTTACAGCCTGGGAAAGCAGAGGAGCATGGTTCAATGCCTTAGGACCGTGCACCTACGTGGGACATGTGGAAGAATGTCCTGGCTCCTGGATTCAAATAGACACATTTCCAGCCATTGCTAGCATTTGGGAAGTGAACCAACAGATGGAAGATTTTTCTGTCTCTCCTCTCTGTAAATTTGCTTTCCTAAATAATTAACAATAAATAAATGAATAAATAAATAAATAAATAAATTTTAAAAGATTATTTTATCATAATCAACAAATTAACTATGGTACATACATTTTTCAAAGGATGAGAATCATTTGGCCAAAAGATACATTGAAAAAATGGTAAGGTTCATGAGCAATCAGGGAAATGCAAATAAAAAAACACAGTGTAGTTTCATCGTACCCCAGTTACATTACTTCTTGTGTACAAATCAGAAAACAAAGCTTGTGAGGATGTGTTGAATAAGGTATGCTAAACCACTATTACTGGGGATGTAAACTATTACAAACATTATGAAAGGCATTATGTAGATTTCTTAGATATGTGAAAATATACATAGTATTTGACCCAGCCATCCCACTCTTGGGAATCCATTCTAATGAAGCGAAATAAGCTAATGAAAGCGTTATTTGTACTTCCATGCTATAGCAGCTCAATCCACAATAGGTAAGATATGAAATCAACCCAGATGTCTATCAACTCATAAGTGTTAAAGGAACTATGTCACATATACACTACGGAATGCTGTTCAATCATACAAAGTCATAAAATCTTGTCTTTTGCAACAAAATGTATGCAAGTGGAAGTCATAATGCTAGTGAAATAATCCAGTCCCCAAAAGACAAATGTCATGCTTTCCCGGACATGTTAACAACTAATACACAGAGTAGAAAATGTAGTCTATATGAGTGAGAATATTGTCTTTACTAATGTGGAATGGCCTTTTTCATCTGGTTGGTATGTATTGATTTCTTTACTTAGTGGAGTGTTAAGTGTGATTATGAAGTTAAGAGAATGGCCATGTATTGTAATAATGTGGGGAAAAATATAATAAGGAAATATATGCTGTTTGTTGTCACTGTTTTTATTTTTTTAAGATTTATTTATTTTTATTGGAAAGTCAGATATACAGAGAGGAGGAGAGACAGAAAGGAAGATCTTCCGTCTGATGATTCACTTACCAAGTGACCGAAATAGCCTGTATTGGGCAGATCCGCAGCCAGGAGACAGGAGCCTCTTCTGGGTCTCCCACACAGGTGCAGGGTCCCAGGGCTTTGGGCTGTCCTGGACTGCATTCCTAGGCCAAAAGCAGGGAGCTGGATTGGAAGAGGAGCCGCCAGGATTAGAGCAAGTGCCTATATGGCATCCAGGTGCTTGCAAAGTGAAGACATTGGCTACTAGCCTACCATATGGGGTCCCTGTTGTCACTGTTGTTTGGCAGGAACAAAACGCATCTACTAGTCCTTGCCCCATGATATTACACATTTGTTCAGCTCTAAAAATTCTGTTTATTTCTGTACTGAATAATCCTTCTGTCATCATAACAGTTTCAAATACATTAGCTTTGAGGCTGGTATCATGGCTCAATAGGCTAAGGCTCCACCTCCCATCGCCAGCATCCCTCCCTGGTATACACTGTTCTTGCCTTTTGAAATCATACTAACAAGAATATTTCATTGTGTCACAACATGTGTTAGTACACATGAATTAACATACAGGATGACTCCATTACTAAACAAAATTAGGCGTTTAAGTACTGTTCTCTCAGTGGAAATTATACCATTTGTGAGCTGACCCAAATCATTTTGAATTGGCCAATAGTATTTCTATTTCAAATTTATATAGGTTATGTGAGAAAAAAAGTGCTTCGTTATGTTATCTAATTAGATTGTCATTTTTAATTTGTAAAAGTATTGAGAAGAAAAATAACTGAACTTTGAATCTCAGAAAGTTTAATCCCTGAGAGGAGTGAGATAAACTAAATTTATTATTAATGTGGTATCCATGGAAACATTTTTGAAAAATGGTAGATTAGGTTTAATATAATTCAGTTATTATAGAAAGAAGCTACTTTCATTCTTACTTCTGCATTTCAAGTGAGTTCATTCATTTTATTAATAATTATGCCCATCATTTCAATGCCAGGGACTCTATAGAGAAATTTTATCATCTTGCTAATCAGTAGCATTTTATTTTAAAACAAATAATAGTTTATAAGAATGCAAAGAACTCCTTATATATATTAAATTGAGTTCTGTCAGCTCCTTGTTTTTTTAAAATGCATTATCATACCCACACTGCTCCAACCCTTAGTCCCTATGTTTCTGTTCCCTCAGTACATGGAAAATGTGACGTTAGACTCAAATATTAAACTGATTTACCTGTTAAACACTTCAGTGTATATTTCTAATGAGTAATTGTCTTCTCTTATAAAATAGTGTAGGTACCAATATCAGGAATCTCAATAATAATATCATGCTATTTCATAATAAACAGTACATCCTGAGATTTCACTTTTGCTTTATTTCTCACTCAAGAACTTGTTCAACGTTACACAACTTTGTTATAATTTATTCATCTTGCTTAAGTAAAAGTCCCTTTGAATAGTGCCTCTTCATTTCCTTCATTCAGCTGCTTATGAACAACATTCCTCTTTTACTCTACATATTCGACAGTTAGATATGTGGACTCATACAGCATATGTTGTTGTTGTTGTTGCTGCTGTTGTTGTTACTGGCTTATTTCACTTAATGTAATGTTTGGCTTGGTTAATATAGTCTATAACATTAAATGATTATTTTGTTTATTAGTTATACTGAACCATGGGGCTTTATGATTATTATTTTTAATTCTTTGTCAGGTAAATCAGATAACTTTCATCTTCATTAGCCTCTGATAATTTCTGTTTTCTCTTTGGACTATACTCAGCTCATTACTGATTTTTCTGCACTGTCTTCATTATTACTACTCACTATTCAAAGCACTTCAATCTTCACTGAAGAACACTTTTACGGTCACTCCATGCAAAGATTATGGACGATCCTGCCAACACTCTGCTGTCGCCGGGAGCAGCAGGCAGATATGCTTCTTGTCCATTCATGGTGTGCTGACCTATAGGAAGAAGATAAGCACTGTCTATATTTTTTCCAGTGACTTCACTTTCTTAGACTTATCACACATACAAGACAGCAAGGCAGATAGCAGTGGAAACAAAAAAAAAAAAAATCAAATATTTCCTTTTTTTGAGAGGCACTGAATTTTGGATTACCACTGTACACTTACTGGGTTTAGCAAGGAGGGGGAGTTTGTTGTTGTTGTTGTTTACCAGGACAGCTGAATATGCTGGACCCATTACAACTCCAAGACTGGAAAAGCAGAAGCCAGTCCTTGGGAGATGTCCTTTGAAAAGTCGGGGCACTAGACACAAGAACCAATCATTTTCTTCATCTTTCAGAAGCAAGGAGCTAGACAGCTTGTCCTGATCATAAGGTGTTGTGCACTTAGGAGGAATTTTGGCAGTAGAATGTTCTGTATCTTACTGGCTTCGTGAGGTCTCTTTCACAATCACTTGCAGAGCAAGATTCTTTCCGTAAGATTCTAGATTTCTCACAAAAGAACATTGTGAGCTACACACATGTGTTTGTAACAGAAATCAGGATCAAGGATTTTCTGTTTTAACCATTTTAAAAATTTTATTTTATGCTGATTGCTTGTTGATCATTGGTATTATGCTGGAATTGTTAACTGAAGTGAAAGGTTAGTTTTTATCCTTTAATTTCTGGGTTTTTTCTCTGCAATTATGACTGTTTTTCCCTAACATGTTAGAATACTTAAATATATCACTCTGTCTTCAGAGCACTTTTGTGGTGATTTTAAATAATTAATTAGATTTATATGCAGGCATACGAGTATGTAAATTTTGCAATTTTTACTCATTTTGATAAATTCTGTTTTTTCAAATTTTTTTTCTTTAAGTTTCAAAATAATTGCCATAGTTATGTTTTCTTTCTTCTTCTTTTTCTTTCATTCTTTTTTTTTTTTTAAATTTAAGGTAAGGTAACAGAGAGAAAGAGAGGCAAAGATATGGATCTTCCATCTTCTGACTGACTCTCCAAAACACCACAGTGGTCCGAGCTGGGTCGGCCCAAAACAGAAACGTGTCGATTCTTCCAGATATCCCTCACGGGTGTACAGGCCAATCTGCTGCTTTCCTGGTGTTACAGGCAGTTAAAAAAAATGACAGCATGAATTGATAGAGAAGAGAAGGCCAGACTGTGCCTACAATCTTGAGTTCACAGGACATAGTTATAAATGTGTGTGCTACATCAACTCCTGTGATTTGACTCTGCAAGTATTTCAATAGAAGATAGAGGCAGTGGACCCTCTAGTTTTAATTTTAAAGAACAACAATAATAGAGTAGTAAAAATAGTTCCCACCTATCATTCATCTATCTTCCTCAACTGTTTACATCCTATATTAATGTGATGTATTTGTCGTAGTCCATAAGATACACACACATTTCCCTATTTTTAACATTTTATATTCACTTATTTACAACTGTAGGACCTTAGGGACTTTTGATATGATACAATGCTTTAATGATTCCACATACACTATGTCTCAAATGGTTTCAAACTTGATTAAAGAGAGCCCCCTCCAGTTGGACCCTGGGTCCTTTGGTCATGTGCTGAGCATTTGTGGGCCATGGATTCTTTGGTACCGTGAGCTCTTTCAGACACAAAAATTCCTGTTTGCTGAGTTTTGAGTTCATTGGCATTTGAGTTCCATTTCAAATAGGCTTATTCAGTGGTCAGAGCTAGGATACCTATGCACTAACACATCTATCAATTACTATGCTTGTCTATATATACATTAACTACAATAAGCATTTGCTAAAACCAATAATTCTGAGGAAGTACTAATGGATTCATTATATGTAAGTATTTTTAGTTTGTAATATATGATGATCTTTATTTATTCATATTCACATTAAGAGTTAGAAAGAGGGAGAGAAAGAGAGAGATCTTTCATTTGCTGATTCACTCCCAAAATAGCTGCAGCTATCAGAGTTGTATGGATTTATATTTGGGAGCCAGAAGCTTCTTCTGGGTCTCCCACATAGGCTCAGAGGCCCAAGGTCTTGAACTATCCTCCAAGGCTTTCCTAGGCCAGAGCAGCCAGTAACTGAATCTGTGATCATATGGAATATTGACACCACAAGCAGAGGATTAGTGTACTATGCCACTGCACTGACCCCCAGATTGAATTATTGAATTGCAGTTGTGGCTTGACCCAGTTCTGGTTGGTGCATCCACTTGGGTGGTGAGCTGATTAAGGATATCTCTCTTTCTCTCTCACCGTATGCCCTCTCCCCTTTATACACAAATTTAAAATAGAAATAAAACTGACAAGGAAAACCATCTTTGGCCTACTGATTTGAGAGGTTGCATGAATAACATGCTGACTTTCTATATGTATTTACATGCATTTCTGGAATATGTATTCTGTTGTGTCATTCTGTTATGTTATATGATATGATACTAGTGTTATATGACATTGACAGTGCCAATTACCCACTGCTTCAGTTTTGCTTTGCAATGGCATTGTATTTCTAGTTGCAGAGATCCTGTTTTATGCATTTTACTATTACGTTGGATTTGTTATCAACTTACAACACTCTATTGGGTGAAAAAACATTCTTATTAAATGTATAAATTAGTAGAGAGATAATTGGTATCTTTATAACATAAATCACTCCTACCCATTTAAAGGAAAAGTTCTGTTTATTCAGGTCTATTGATAATCCTTTTAAGACTGTTTTAACACTTGACTCAGGTAAATTGTACACTTGGCATTTAAAATGTTTTTCCTAGGGAATTAACTTTCTCTAATGCTACTGTAAATGAGATTTTCTTTATAATATATCCTACTCAGTAATTGCTTTCTATGGAAAACAGTTAATGCTATATATTTAGTATATATTATTCCCATGTTACTCAACTACTTTATTTTAAATTTCTTTTATCAATGCATTGCTAAAGATATTTAATCATAACCATATAATGTGAAAAGGTACTTTCATTCAATACAGTATAACAGATTGGATTCCAACAGGACACATTATAACTCTCACACACACAAATTTAGCCTGTGATTCAAATTAGTTTGCTTTTCAGTTAGTTTGCTTCTCTGCAAAGTTTCACATGGAGATTAAGTTAAATCCCTCACATATAATATCTTCCAGTATTGGTATATTATAACTAGTTAGCAAATATTTATGTTTCTTGTTCTTACATTTCACATTTCTTTCTTCACACTTGGAAACAACACAGTGCAGAAAAGGAGCCTGGTACCACGCTAACTGGATCGCACCAAGTTTTGAACAAACAGAAGGCATCAGTTCAATGACCTTAGGAAAAGTTCTTTCATTCTTCATGCTTTTGATTTTTCAGCTATAAATGGGGGGAAACCAAAGAATTCTGTGAGAAAGAAATGTGACAATGATAGAACAGAAAACAGGGCCTGGAGCACAGAACAGTGCTCATTAAATCAAATTTTTAATAATTTTAAATTTCGTTTCAGCTTTTAAGTGAATAAAATGAACAGATTTTCTGGAATGTAAAATTTAGTCTCAACAGTTAATATGATGTTGAGTGATGTGTTGTGATGAACAAAACAGTTGTTACCCAATGATTAATTAATGTTTTTAAAGAATCCTTATAATTTTTTATACATTTGATTTAAAAGAATAATTACATTCCAACACCCATTCATGACAAAAAACCCTCAGGGAAAAAGAAATAGAAGGAAAAATACTCAATTTAAAAAAACAATTTACCAAACCCCACAATTTGTTAAACTCCAAAATTGTTAAGTAGGAGCTTGTCACTAAAACTGGGGATGTGGTAAGAGTGCTTCCTCTCACCACTAATTTTTGACTTTATGATAGAAGTTATAACCAAAGAAATTAGAAAATAAATTACATACAAGAAGTATTGGTTGGTACGGAGAAAAAGGCATTGTGTACTCATTGACAAACTAATGTAGAAAATCAAACGAAATATTGACCAGAAAATTTCATGAGCTGTTAATGATATTACTGTGCTTTCAAAGTAAAGGTTAATATGGACCAGTATATATTTTTCATTTAAAAGTAATATATAAATAGAAATTGAAATGAAAAATTTTATTACTGTTATAATCCTTCAAAATGAAACATTCATAGATCTAATACAAGGAGCAAAATATCACCTTTTTTTAAAAAAAAAGATTTTATTTATTGGAAAGTCAGATTCACACAGTGAAGGAGAGACAGAGAGAAAGCTCTTCCATCCAGTGCCTCATCTGCAATTGGACAGAGCTGATCTGAAACCCAGAGCCAGGGGCTTCTTCCAGGTCTTCCATGCAAGTACAGGGTTCCAAGGTTTGTGCCCACCTCTACTGCTTTGGCTGGGCACGAGCAGGATGCTGGATGGGAAGTGAGGCTGAGCTGGGATATGAACTGGTGCCCATAATGATCCCAGCACATGCTAGGCAATGATTTAGCCACTAGGCTACCATTCTGAGCCCCCAAAATATCAGTTTGGAGGAAGCAACAAAACTTTGTTGAAATGAAACAATAAATGAAGGCAAGGATTTAAAGAAGAATATCCCTCATCTGCAGGAAGAATTGAGAAACAGAATAAAAGAGGCGCACAGAATTGCCAAGAGGGTTGACCAAAAGCAATCTTCAAAACAACACATGATAGTCAAGCTCTCTTTAGTCAAATATAAGAAAATAAAATCCTTAAATACCTGGTGTGGCGACCTAGAAGCTTAAGTCCTCACTTTGAATGCACTGTGATGGTACATGGGTACAGGTTCTAATCACCTGCAGCTCCACTTCCCATCCAGCTTCCTGCTTGTGGTCTGGGAAAGCAGTTGAGGATGGCCCAAAGCCTTGGAACCCTGCACTCATGTGGGAGACCTAGAAGAAGCTCCTGTTTCCTGGCTTCTGATTGGCTCAGCTCCAGCCAATGGGGTCACTTGGGGAGTAAATCAGCAGATGGAAGAAGTTTCTCTCTGTCCTCTTCTCTGTATATCTGACATTGCAATAAAAATAAATTAATCTTTTAAAAGAGATCATTAAGTGTGCACATGAAGAAATCAATTTTCATATACAGAAATTGCAATCAGACTCACAGCTAACATCTCACACCAAACTCTGCAACTCAGAATTCAATGGATCAACACATTCTAGATTCTAAAAGGAAAAAAAAAATTGTCATCACAGAATGACATGCCCAGCAGAGCTTTCTTTGTATTTTAAAATGAAATAAAATTCTTCCCACAGTAAGAGAAGATCAAAGAATATACTTTTCCAAACATAACCTACAAATGATACTTAAAGATATTGTCTTGGCAGAGGAAATTAATAGCACCCACCCAAACCAAAGCAAATGTGAAGAACATCCCAGTAAAATAACAACAGAAGACTAAATCAATAAACAACCCATTGCTAAAATGACAAGACCAAATTACCTCCCATTCATAGTAACCCTGAATGTAAACTACTTAAACTCATCAATCAAATGTCATGCATCAGTAGACTGGATCAAAAAACAAAAAAAACATTTATCTGTTGCTTGCAGGAGACACAACTCACCAACAAAGATCAGCAGAAGCTCTATCTCATGGATTTTTATGTTTTGTTTTGTTTTTGTTTTCATCTCTTCAAAATAGTTACTTTCTCATTAAATCCTTCACTGACTCATAGGTCATACAGTAGCTTCATTTTCTTCAAGCAGGTTCTTGATTTTCTTTTTAATTTCTTCAGCAACAAACTGGGCATTCAATAGCATGCTATTTAATTCCGTGGCTTTATAAATTTCCATTTTCTTCCTTTTTTGTGGCTTTTCATTTAAGGGGATGTACAGTATGTGTGTAATAGAGACTATCATATTCAGATGTGAGGATACAATGCAGTATGTATCTCTACTTACGGATCAAAGATGAACTCCCAATGAAGCAGATATATATGAAATCATTGGGGGAGGGCTGTGGGAAGAGGGTAAAGGAAATATCAGAGCCTATGAAACTATGTTATAAAATTGTAATAATAATGCTAATAATAATGGAAAATGGTGAAAAACAAAAAGGGTCTGCAAGCAGCAAACACAAAATGAAACTTGGGCTATCACAAAGGAGCAAAAGGATTCTCACTCTTGCTGCTTCCTGCTAATTTTATACTAAAATTCTTAGCTATTTATAACTGACACAAAATGAATGAGGATAAAAGAATTATAAAGAACTAGAGCTGTCATTTCAAAATTTGATTTTATTTATAATATTATTTTAAAAATACCAAAGCTAATGATGCAAACAACTGGAAGTGGATAATCTGAAGGAATGAAACTATGAAATTTCTGTTTTAGTCCATATGAGATGGATCAAGTAACTGGAGAGAAATAATATTAAGGGCCTACCTGTTTTTCACTGAAAAAAGTCAATATGTAAAATGTGCAAAAGTGTTAAATGAGAAATCTGAATGTAACTACTTATTTCAGTTACTCCAAACTACTTCATTATAAGTAACCAGTACTTTTCTGTAAATTCTTACAGAGATAAGCTATATATGCATTGCTTTATCCTTCCGCATGTTTAAATAAATATTTCTACAAAAATGTTGGTGTAATATTGACATTAATATATCTGCTCCTATAAACTGACACTTTAGTTTTTGTGAGTGATCCGATTTAATCATTTTGCTCAGATTTTTCTACATTGTTTATTTCATTAGTAAATTATTTCATTAGTAAATGAAATACGTTCTAGTCTACAAAGCTATTCATTTCATATATATTTATGAATATAATTGTACTTCAATGCTTCAGTCTGCACATGGAACCCTCAATAATACTTTATTTTATAAATAATACTATATTATACACATACACACAAACACGCTCAGATTGGCAATGCACAAAAGCATTCATATTCTAAGAGGAAATTTAAAAAAAAACACGAAGGCTACTGGTAATATATTACATGAAATTATTAATAAAATATTATTCTTAGAAAGGTGATTTCTAGTAATGTAAAAGATAAAGGGGGATCTTTTTTGAGACCAAAGGGAAATATTAAGAATAGTAAGTACTGACATGAATACTGTAGAGGTGTTGAGAGATATTATAGGGGAATTGAAGTTAATTTCCTTGGTAGAATAGCAAAAATGCTGATGCTACAATTGGTTTGGAATTCTAAGAATTTGTAATAAAACAAATATTCAGTAAAATGTGGCATTCATCAGCCAATCATAACAGTGGGAATTTTAATAGTTCCATAGAATGGTTGCTGAGATGTTTCAATATAATCCTAGATGACAGGCAATAAGACAAACTTTTCTGATGCATAATTTCAGGCAGTTTTATATATTTGGAGAAAGCAGTAATGATTAAAAGGACTTGAACACAAAGCATAAAATGAACACAAAGTGCTCCTGGAGCAGTGCTGATAAAAGCCTGATCAGATTCACCTGCATTCTCTAAAGTCCCTCTGCTTAGGTATCAGTCTATTGATCACTTATCAGCTTGAGATTTGATACGAGGGATATTTCTGGCTGTGGTGGTAAGGATACTGGCCCTTTTACATTTCTTTCCCCAATAGAAAATTTAACTACTTAACGGCTTACCTATCCCTTTGCCCTGAAATACATATCAGGTTTACTCTGAGGCCACACTTCCAAGAAACAACCAAAGGATACTAGGGGGACACATTTCTAGCAGAAATAGGATTTTTTTAAATATAGATTAGTTTAGGTCATGGACTCCCCTATGAATTTTTTTGACATTCCTTACAGGGTACTATACTGTCGGCTACTTCCACCTAACCTTCTCACACTTTCTTTTTTTTCTGAGGTTAGATATATGAGGAAATTTGACAGATTTCCCAGCTTCCCCAACTTCTACTGTAATCTCTTTCACATAACCACACAAATATTTATTCTAGTACAATTCTTTCATATTGAATTCTGTGTTCTTGGGTGTTTCTTGGACATGTCTAGAATAAAACAGTTGCTACTCAGAGTAGTTGTAAATACTCATAGTAATAAGGAAACTTCAGTCTGTTCATCAATACTGTCATTTAAATCTCACCCCATCCTCATCCTCAACTAAAGAATACACAATCTTGTTTGATAGAAACTTTCCATAAAGCAATGGTTCAATTGTTGAATGTGTATCTCATCTGTGGTGATCATGAAAAAAAAAAGAAAGAAAATCTTGTTGTAGAGAATACTTCAACATGTACCGGAAATAAACAAAGACAACAATGCCTGCAATGATAATGAAGTTAGAAAATTGATGCTAAGCTTTATCAACACATTGCACATGGGTAATGAGAGACTTAGAGCTTTGAACAAGCAGGTAAAAGCTAAGTACAAGATCCAGAAGGCCTTGGGGGTAGCATAAAAAAGGGCCTGATCACCTGTGGCAAAAGGCCAGGCACAAACAGCAGGCTGAAGAATTAATTTTGGGTTACAGAACCCCAGAGATTAAAAAAAAAAAAATACAGGTTTGTTACAAGAAGGTCAAGGCCCTGGTAGGGAAATCCTACTACTCCAAAACTTAAAATGGAACATCTGCATAGTTATGCTAAGGACATTCACTCCACAGTAGACTCAAACTCTGTATACACACAACAGATATATAGGTAGCCCTTTAATCTCATGTAACAGCTAGAATTTCTGCTGTAATTTAAGACATTACACAAACCTCTCTCTTGCAAGGCAATTGGTGCCCCTTTAAGATCAGTTTCCCATTTGTTTCTTCATTACATGGCTTATAATTAGTGTTAAGCCTCATTTAACGTGGCTGTAGACAAGTCGGAACTGGCAAAGAAGATATATGCCTAAAGAGTTGCAAGCAATATCTTGTATCCACAACAAAGAATTTCAGGGATTGAATTTTGAAAGAGTGTGCTGCAGTCATAATGTGAATCTGGACAAGCCATTGGAACAATGGCCAATTATCAGCCAAAAATCCATGCATATGTTTCACTGGAAGATTATAGAAGATAGAGATGTTAACATTCTAGAATAAAAATACTAACACTGTAAGTTTCACAACAGAATTACATTGCCTTAGGAATCACAATACACTTCATTCACAAAGACCACCAAGACTGTACTGACAACATGGTATTTCCATCCCCAAAAAGTTATTTTTTAAAACTAGAGAGGTAATATTAAGTCAGGTAATCACACATTTTCCACAATTATAATTAAGTTGTATGAATAGCCAATAATTACTCTGTAGGTAATTGTAGCGATCAGTAGATATCAATGTTCTTAGGGGGATAATCAAAGCTGGAGACCAAGGATGCTGCTTTTTAGCTACAATTAGAATAAGGCTAAGACATGTCACCCCAAGAAAAAGTCACAAATCCTCATTCTCTTCCAAGGTCTCAGATGATTTTCAGTAGGAGAATGAACTAACTGAAGAGAGAGCTGTCTCTAGAGGAAAAGACTGCGCAACAAAAGAGCAAACAGATGCCACTGAAGGGGCCTAGTCACTTACTGAAGTACTGGGTATATCTAGAATAACCAGAAATTATAACAACCTTTTAGACACAAGTTAACAACAGTTACAACAACTTAGACACAAGTTCTGAATTGTATCATTCCCAGAGACTCCAAGGATTACGATCCTTCCTATGCAGAGAAGAAGCTTAAAGGCACAAGCCAACAGAGTCCTGACCAATGTCTTGAGCACAGTGGGCCCAGAGATCACTGATTTAGCTGAAGTGTGTAATAAGAATAAACATATTTGGTATTTTAAATAATCCCTACATGAGGCTTTGGATTTTGGGGCGAGAGACACATTGGGAAAATCCAAGTGGAAATCACTGCAAATGATCCCAGTATACCCCCAGACAAGATATTAATCTTAAAAAATATTTTATATTGGGGTTGATTTAAAGAAATAATTCCTAAAAGATATGAGTGATGATTAATATCTAATTACATTTAAATAATTCAAGCATGAAGGCTCAAAGCAAGCTACAAGGTAAATCACCAAGGAACATTCATGTGGAAAATGCAAGAGTTTTTCAGTCAACCTGTGTATAGTAGACCTTGTAAGCCCAACAGGATGATGTTGCAACCATGAAAAAGAACTACACATGAAGGCCTAGTGTGGTAGCCTAGTGGCTAAAGTCCCCACCTTGCATGTGCTGGGATCCCATATGTGTGCTGGATGCTGTTTTTTTTTTCCCCCCAAGTGACTGCAAAGGCTGGAGCTGAGCCAATTCAAAGGCAGGAGTCCAGAGCCTCTTCCGGATCTCCCACAGCTCCAGCAGGGAACTCTAGCAGGGAGTTGGATGGGCAGAAGGACCCCCAGGATTAGAACTAGCACCCATATGGGATCCCATTGAGTTTAAAGCAGCAACTTTACCTTCTAGGCTACTGCTCCAGGCCCTGGGTGAAGGTTCTAATCCTGGCAGCTCTGCTTCCTATCCAGCTCCCTGCTTGTGGCCTGGAAAAGCAGTCTAGGATGGCCCAAATCCTTGGGACCTTGCACCAGCATGGGAAACCTAGATGAAGCTCTGGGCTCCTAGCTTCAGATTGGCTCCGCTCCAGCCACTGCTGCCACTTGGGGAGTGAATCAGCCAACAGAAGATCTTCCTCTCTGTCTCTCCTCCTCTCTGTATATCTGACTTTACAATAATAGTAAGTAAATCTTTTTTTTTAAAAAAGAACCTCACGTACAACTTACTACAGGGGAATAATGACCAAGTATCTCAACTGCTACATATTTAAATCTTCTCATGAATGTGTGACAAGGAACTTGGATGATTAATTTTTTATATCAAATTCAGTGGATGAGAGGTACCCATAGAGACGATCAAATGCTATTTTAAGAACATCTGTGAAAATATTTTCAGAAGAGCTTAATGTATTAGCCAGCACTGAATAAAGGAGACTCACCGTTACCATTATTAATGAGGCTTATCAAATCAGAAAGTGTGGGGCAGGGTAGAGTGGGTGTGGGTAGCAGACCTCTATTACCTTGAACTAAGACATGAATCTTCACTAACCCTCGGAGAGAGGATTTTTTTTTTTTTTTTGGTTTTCAGACTTTAAGACTTAGCACACTTTATACCAACAAGCCTTCTTCAATCTTTACAAAGAGTACATCATAGACTAATACATGCATTGAGATATATTTCCCTAGAGAATTCTAATATTGTGTTGGCCCTTCCAGTTAATAGAAACCATATTTGTAATTGATATAGTTTTGTCATTTAATTCCTAGTTAGATCTTTTTGACCTTTGCTTGGACTTCAAACTGAGTTGGAGAAAACTCATTTTGTTTTTTACCCTAAGAACTATGATGTCTCTACTTACATGTTGTATTAGTTCTCCCAATTCATTTACATTACTGCATTTATGACATTTGGTGGTTGTTGATTCTTCACTTAAAGTCATAAGGCACACACTTGCCATATCACTCATGTCTTTCATATTTACAGCACTGTATAAAACTTATGTTTATAGGTCAGATCACGGAAGGATGCATTGTCCATTTTCGGGGAAAAGAAATCCAAAAGAATGAAAAGCTTCTGGCGCTTCTGACTCCAGATTTGGCATTTATTTTTCTGCACTGTGCAGTCATTGAATTTGCCTTCTTAATCCAGTCATGAAAGGGATAAAAGAAATGCGAGAACATGAGAAGCATTGCTGCTAATATTTGACATATTATACAATTTTTGAATGATGTTGAAAATCACACATTAAAAGCCTAAGTTTTCAGAAGCATTTTATCAGACTATTTTCTCCTAAGCTAACAATTACAGAGACTGGGAAATGAGGTTTAAAATATGAGAAATATGATATTACTATCATTATCTTATTTGGGGGGAGTTAGAATTCTAAATTAGATCCCACAGGGCCAAAATTAAATGTCAGAAGAACTATGTTCCAAACAGAAATTCCAAGGGGACAATCTACTCTTTTGCCTCTTCAGGTGTGTAAGGGCCACCTACATTCTTTGGCCGCAGCCTCTCTTTGCTATTCAAAGACCACAATGTTTGGTCAAGTATTTCTCAAGTGTCCTTCTTTCCAGTTCCATTTTTTTTTCCCTTTATCACTTACAAGTACTTTTGGAGCTACACCCAGCTCACCTAGTTAACACAGAGAATCATCTTGTCTCAACGTAGCGGATTACCAGCTTTAATTGCATTTGTACTTTTAAATATCCATTGTCCCAATCCAGTTCCCTGTGATTACAACCTGAGCATAGCAGAGGGACCACACTGCCTACCAGAAAACTCTCAGGAGAGAGCATGGGAGCAGGGAGAAACAGAAGATATTACAACTTTTTAAAGGAGCAAATCTAAGGAAATAAGATGCACTTTTCTTTTGTTCCCAAAGAGCTAGCCACACCTGCATTTTCAGTAAAGCATGATTAACAAAAGTCAAGTAATGCAAATACCCTAAGAATCTATTGACATATGAATGAATAAAGAGAAAACAGAAAGTCAACTGACAGATTCTGGAACACTTAAGAGCCATAAAATGAATGAAATGCTGCCATTTACAACAAAACGGAAGAGGCCTCAAAGAAATTCTAAGCAAAATAAATGATACACAGAAAGTCAAATAATACAGATCTTACTAACAGGCAGAATTTCAAGAAATTGAACTCCCAGAAGCAAAGGTAGAACAATGGTGTCAAGAAGCCGGTGGGTAGAGGAAAAGGAGAAATGTAGGTTGAAATAAACAAACTTCCAATAAGATTATCAAGTCTCAAGTTTCAACTTATGTCATGATAATAATTTAAAGTACTGTATTGCGTACTTGAAATCGAGTAATAGATGAGATTTTTGAATCCTCATATAAAAAAATGTGATAATGGGTTATAATGACTGTGTTAACTAAAGTATATATCAATAATCATATAATTTATCTATATAGAAAATATCTATGTTGTAAAGCTATGTTGAATACACATAATATTCACAATTCCAAATTTGTCAATTAAATGTCATAAAATGGAAATATTTAATTCCACTTTACTACACAGGTTAGTCATTCAATTTTCAAAGAAATCTAATTCTTTAGGTAGTTCATATAAGAAAAAGTATTACCTTTGTGACGTTAGATTCCTCTAAATTATATTTTGCCATTGACAAATACGTGAATTTAAATCGAAGGCAGGAGGTCAAGTTGTGGTATGGTGGGTTAATCTGCTACCTATGACTCTAGCATCCCATGTTGCATTAGAACTCCAGTTCAAGACCCAGCTGTTCAGTTTCCAACCCAGCTCCCTGCTTCTGTGCCTGGGAAAGCAGTGGAAAATGGCCAAAGTATTTGGTTCTTTGCCAATTACATTGGATATCTGACACAGCTACAAAGAAGGCCAGTATCTGTCTCTCTCTGATTCTTTCTCTTTCTATGCGTACACACATACACACACAAACACACACACACACACACACACACACACACACACTTTTTCAAATAAGCAAAAATATATTTCCAAAAATAAATAAGTTAATGTTGATTCTCTAGATTAGCAATTAATCTTATATATGAGAATGAATAAAATTACCTTTGTTATGTTTTAGTTGTTTCTTCAAAGACATATTGACAAATGTGTGTGTATATAAATTCACAGTCAATGAAATTGTTACAAATTCCTCAATGAATACAATTTATGTATATGAGTGCCATGTGATACATTCTAAATTTGCACAATATAAATGGTCATTTTAATATTCTGTGCTTGCAAACATTACAACATTACATTGTCAATCCACATTATATATGTAATATTCTGGGCATGAAATACTTACAAGTGTCAGAAAGAATAAGAAACAAGTAATTTGGAAAATAAAAATTACAAGTGCACAAACCTTACATGAGGACTAAGGTTGATGCTCATTTTTCATTCATCTTTATTTCTATGTAATGTGACAAAACTTTTCAGAAACGGATTTGAAATGCTAGTGTCCCAAATTGCATTCTCTTCTTTTTTTTCAGAAAGTATAACACACACACACACACACACATTTGCTTGATTATAAATCTACTTTAGATTTGTCACTTGATATTTTTACATAAACACATACATATTTTTTATTTTATGGAGCAAAGTTTCATGTATAGTTCTGTTCATAAGCCCAAAATGATCTGTTGATTTGAATTTTTAAAAATGTAATAAAAGGGAGAAAGCACACATCCAACATAGATGGTTTCTACACTCACTCAATGCAAACTATAGTGGAATAAATATTGAATCATTGCTAACCTAAACCCAAAAGATTTGTTTTATAACAGCAAATATGTAAATCCATCGTTTCCTGAATTACAAATTGGAGAATTGGAATTCTCACTCAGCCTCATCTCAAGACACACCATAAAACTTAAGTAGTTAGACTGCCTTTATTGAAGTGATTAAAATTTAGAAGACGAGTATGCACGACTTCTGATAATATTGGATATAATTTGAAGTGTGGATGAACTATTACATCTGCTTTGCACAATAGATACAACAGTGTTATGTATATAACATTATTATAACTTGGGAAATATTAATATTACTTATAGGATTGTATTTGCTGTATTTAGAGAATAGCTCACTTTCAAGGACTATAGTATACTGCCTCTTGTGATATAAATTCAATTTTGTTTACAGAAAAATATAATTATTGTCATTCAAAATACAAAGGAAGTATATGAAAGGAAAATACACGACAGAAGGCAACATTTTACAGTGGTATTTAAAATTGTTTGAATTAAGAACTAAATATATATGCAAACAATAGATAATGTTTTCTTAAATAAATCTAGCATTTTACAAGAGTAAGTAAAAGACATCTTGTAATGACTATGTTCAAATTGAGAAGTTTCAAATTTTGATAAAGAACTGCTGATAATGCTAAGATAAGGCAGAGAGTAGAATTTTTCCACTAGTTACTACTCTTGCTAGAGAGGACAGAAACATATTTGAGAAAAAATAATTAATAATTTAATAAATTGGAGAAATCTTTCAAGTCATATATTATACAAATAAAATTATTTCTCTCACAAATGAAAAGAAAGAAGTTACCCAGAGGAAATTAGATCAGCATATGAAGAGCTATTTGCATCCCCATGTTTATGTCACAATAGCTAAGATATGGAATCAAACCAAAAAATTCATGCACTAATTACTAGTTGAAAATGTTGCATATATACACACTGGAATACTATTCAGCATAGAAAGAATATAATCTTATCTTTGGAAACAATATAAATTCAGCTACAGATCATTAGGCATAGTGAAATAAGGCAGTCCCTAAAACAGTAGCCGCACATGTTGCCTCTAAAATATGTTAGTTAACACTGAACCCCAAAGGAAAACCAAACCAAAACAAACAACAAAAAAACCCACAAGATATAAAAAGGTAAGTGATACTTCATGTTTTTTTTCATTTTTCTTGTCTCTACTTTTAGTAATTAAACATGTTTAGCAGTGTATTGATCCTGTGATTACAAAATAATTTAAAATTACGTTGTTGTAACAATTAAAAGAAGAAAAGGAGGAGGGAGGTTTGATTGCTCTGGGTAATTTATTAGAGGAAATGGAAGATATATAATGTTAGTGGTAGTGCAGCAATTCAGCTGGCAGACATTATGGAAATGGCCTCACCTAAAATAAGCCAGAAATACATGAGGCTTGCTTAGCTCCATTTTTTTCAGCTCCCCCTTTCTGTTGCCTCTTGGACCAGAGAAAAAATAAAACAAAAGAAAGAACAGAAAAGGAGAGGAGAGGAGATTTTTACAATACAAAAATACTAGGGGACTATCATGCTGTCAACAATCACCCATAATTCAGATAGAATTTCAATAAAGAAAACAGTAGCTTAGGATACAATTTGTAGCTATTCATATACTAGAAAAAAAAACAAAATAAAAGAATCTAAACAAAAATTCTAAAAGGCACAAGAAAGGTCAACATTCAATGATCAAGAAATCAATTCACTATACAATTGTAAATGTGTATGGGATCCTCAAAAACACATATCAGATTCATATAATGAGAAAATATATGCATGGATTTAAAAAAGCATTCTGCACCAAATGAAAATTATTTACGTTCACCATTCCACAAAGAAAAACTCTAAACCCATCTTTTATTTGAACTAATGCTATAAAATCAATAAATATTATTGGATTTAAGAGAGGGTTAGGCTACAATGCTGTATAGTGAGTGTGTCAACACCCATTTTCATCAATGGTTGGATCATCCCAGGTAAAATAATCAACAAAGAAACATCAGTGTTAAACTACACTATCAAGGAATCGAATAGACACGTACAGAACATTCTAGGCAAAAACTGTATGATCTATTTTCTTTTCAGTGACATATGAAACATCATCTCTGATCACAATGAGACAAAATAAAAACATGAAAACAAAATCAAAAAGTTTCATTTTCAGATTCACAGTCGCATTATTCACAACAAGAAAAAAATTGAAAACAGCCCAAATGCCCATCCAGAAATAAATAGATTAAAGAAAACATGATAACTACACAAGAAGAAATGTAAGAGCCTTAAAAGGAATAAAAATTTGTGGTGTGCAATAATATAGATGAATGTTAAAAAGATTATAGGATGTCAAATACGTCATATGACACAAGCCACCATATTATAGGATAACAGTCATATGAGGCACCTAAAGAATTCAGATTCATAAAGGCAGAAAGTAGAGTTGACTTTACCATCAGCTGAATGAAAGCAAGACTTGAATGTTTGGTATAGAGGTTTGAGTTGAAATTTGAAGTGATGCAGAAATTATGATGATGACTGGCAGTGAGAATTTCGTAAAAAGTGGGGATGTTCTTAATGCCAATCAATTGTGTTCTCAAGAGGTTTAAAATGCAAATTTTAACTTGTGTATATTTTAATATAACACAACTAACTCATGTATGCTTTCCCCATACATCACATTTATCATAATCATTTTCATATGCCCAACTTATTTATTATAGCATCTTATTTGATCCTCCAAAAACAGTCCTGTAACATACGTGGGATGTTTTTATTATGTAAATTTTGTATTTGTTTTCAATATATCCTTTTAATTTATTTTTTCAAACAGAAAGTTGGAGCTCAGATATTACCGAAATATATAGCTGGTTAAGTGGAAGAGTATACTCTTAAACCCACTTTAGGTTACTGATTGATTTCTAAAGCTGTTCTTTAATTAACCCCCTTTCACGAAAGTAATGACAGTCCAAGATATTTGTAGTATTTTAACCCTGATCTAAATTTATATCTTACTACAATATATACAGGCAACTGAAATTTTAAAGCTTGAACACAAGATCAGATGAAAATAGTAAAAGAGAATATTGACTCAATCCTATATCACAAGACAAATATCTGAATTAGATAATCAAAAGTATATTTTTGTAAATAATAAATGTGTGACTTAGCTGATAGAGTAATAAGAAACAAAACAAAACAAAACTAAACAAAAATCCTCTCCAAGTAAGCAAACATAGAAACATACCCAATGCATTTTAGTGCTAAGACTCTTTCCCTTATCAGGATACAGGTTCTTATTTTTGGCTAACAGTATGTGTTTCAGTTTCTTGTTCCAATAGCACAGCTGGGAATGAGGGAGACAGAATGTATACCAATCTGACATGCATGCAGGATGCTCATTTCTGTTTGTGAGCAAAACTCACATCAGGAAACAACTGAGAAACAAGACAGGAGTTTGATCATATCATCTGCTCTCTATATCTCCAAATATATGTAGGCTTTCATCTCTCTCTCTCTCTCTCTCTCTCTCTAATATATGCATTTCAGAGATATAGAATAAGCTTTTCCAAACTTGTCGAAATGCAACAAATACATCTGAGAAATCCTTTTGAGTTAATTCTGAAACATATAATTCACTGCTATCTCATCACTTCCACAAAAACGCAGTGCAATAGTAACATGGGTGATCAGCAGAATGGCTGCTGAAAACTGTCAGAATGATATCCCTATGCTTTTACTGCCTGACAGCTTTGACAGGTACAATTTCTTGGAGTTTCTTTCATTATTTCAGAACAGAGATGAGCTTGAATGCAATCCCCAACCTGGCTAGCCGCCTGTGGCATGTTCCAAAAATATCTAACCTACCTCTGGGTTCAGATGGAATTGAAAAGAGGAGTGAAAGTTTCTTTGGACTTTCATACAGATGTCTTCTTATAGATGCTGCCTTACAAACTGCACCTGTCAACTGGCATGACCCTCACTGGGAACCAAGATGGCAGCAAGCTTCTTTCTGAAAACTTCCTTCAATGAGACAATCCTGTTCATTCTTTTCAGCCTTTACTAGAGTAAATAAGAAAGCTGTATCTTGCTACTGGCCTCATTATTTTTTTTTCATTACATAAGATCGTTGAATAACAAAGCTATGGAGCTGACATATCCTATGCATTTATTCACAAGTATCTTCCAATCTGTCACATGACAGCTTCCATCATTTCACCTTTTCAATTTCATCTGCAGGGACTCCTGTGTGCACTTGGTTTCTAAACATTTGCCAATATCCAATATTACAGTTTTCTCTGTAGTTTTACATAGCTTACCAGGAAATAAGATTATGTCTACATTCTTTCTGTTTGGCACATAGTGGAGGTGCTGAAAAATACTTATTTATCAGGTTTAAAAAGGAAAATATATAGTTAATAAACCATGTAAAGAGCATTAATCATTTTGTCATGCACCACGTATCAGTGGTTCACTAGTATATTCATTGGAAATAAAATTAAAGAAAGTAAATTAAATGGAATTTGAAGCATCTGAAGGTATTCTTAGACATTAGGAAAATTTGAAAAATATGCGTTATACTCAATTTCTTACTGTTACTATTCCCCCAGTCAAAACTCTTGACTGAGTTTGTATTGCACCTTCAGAATATGTTATAGTTTTTATACTTTCAGGGATGACTTAGGATAAAATGAGCAATAATGACCTAAAATTTGAAAAGGGTGATAAATGAAAATAGGGTAAAAGCATTGTTATCCAGATGATTTCAACAGATTGACTGAAGTCCCTAAGGCTTATAACAGCAGTGCATAACTTAAGCCCTATATGTTTAATTTTATACATTTAAGCCCCATAACAATGTGTTTTATTATAAGAAAGTAATTAACAATATTCCCACAATGATTCCTCTAAATGATATTATGGAGTGGTAGTTTGGCAAACCAACACACACTGCAATCCATTTCCGATGACCTGAGCTTAAGTGCCATCCATGCTTCTGATTCCAGCATCTCTGCTAATGTGCAGCTTTTAGAAACAGGAATTGAGTTCCTGGTTATTGACTCAGGCTGTTTATGTCTTTGGGAAGTGATAAAATTAATGGCAATTTCTCACCCTGTATTTCAAAAAACAATTAAAAAAAAAGAAACACAAAAAAAGAAAAATAACCCTCACTTGAATTTGGTGTCATATTTGGAAAGTCCATCTATATGAGGAGAGCAGGTGTTCGAAAACCTCACAGAAGAAATATATCATGAAAAAAAAAATCTAAGCACAGGTTTCAAAAGCTTTGTATCAAAATCACCTTATCTTTTAATAAGTCCATAGTTTCATATATTTGTTTCTGGTGTGTGTGTGTGTGTGTGTGTGTGTGTGTGTGTGTGTGTGTGTGTGAAGAATATCCAAAACCTATTTGTTTGAAAATTTCAACATACAGCACTGTAAACCTCATATAATCCTTTAGAACTGCAAGATTATATGTCATCTCTGACTCCAACCTTACACGCTTTGCCCTAGAGCTTCCTTCCAATGACACCACTGCTTCTAGTAATCACTCCTCTGCCCTCCTCTTCTTTCTTTTTATTTATTTTTATTTAAAAGGTGGATATATAGACAGGAGGAGAGACAGAGTTCTGCTCTCCTTTTCTAAGAATTCAAATTTCTTGTTTTCAAATCCCCCCACATTAGAGAAAAGATACTTTTTTTTTTCTTTTGGTTTATTTCACTTACAATATTTCATTTCCTCTAGATTTAATTTCCTACTTTATAAAAACGTAGACTGATAATTGCAATATATGATATAAATTTCACAATTTGTTTACCTGGTAATTTAATAATGGACATTTTAATTTTTTTTACATATTTGAGTAATGCTACAATGAACACAATAGTTAGTTGACATGATACAGAATGAAAATGTATTCATTTTTATGTGCTTTCCTTAAAAAAAAAAAAACAACTTTACTCCTTCAGGGTAGGAACTAACGTGATTCAGTATCTAGAGTGTTAGTCACTAATGATATGCAACCTATATGCTACACCTACTTCTTGGTTTTCAATACTGACTTCTCAATCTCTTAGCTCTGCGATCATTTACAAATTAATTTCCCAGTTATCATCTTTCTTACGCACAAACTTTGTAACAGTTCATAATTTCTAGGGCAACAGCTCAGATTTATAACTCCATCTATACAAAAACATGGAAGCAGTCAATATGTGTTAGCTCACATTCTCATATGTGGTACAATGCAAGGATTTAATGGAATTCTACATGAATATGATGCCTTTTTTTGCTTAATTGTAATAGCTTTGTGGAATAAATTTTTGTAAATATGGAGACTGAGACATGGCTATGAAATTGTTCAGACCTCTCAACTAGAAACAGCTATGATAACATGAAAGGGACAAAAGAATAGTCATCTAATTGTCTGCCTTTTCTTGGAGAAACACCATATCCGATGCAGTTGTCTCAATCTTCATGTCTTCTCTCTGAAATGATATACTATGTGAACCAACTGCGATGCCAAACTCCCTCTAGGTAGTGAATTCAAAAATAGCTGACTTTAGTGAAGAGAGTTAACATAAATCTTACTGATAATTGTCAAGAGTAATTAAATAGAAACCAACAGAAATGACTCTTGTTAGGCATAATGCATGCTTGTGCTAACTGATACATGCAGCTGTAATATGTGTCACCTCTTATTCATCTTAAAATGTCACGGTGCATTTCCTTTATTTGCAATAGTTTTCAAAGGGAACTTGGTGGAGTCTCATTGTCTGGTTTCAGAAATTGTGCATGAGAAATCACTTTGAATAGGAATTTCAAATTATCCTCCTTAGTAAAGAAAAATAAATTCACTACTTTACATAATATATCCCATATCTAAAATTGAGTATCTTCCACATAAACAGCTCCACACAACATACATTAATTAACATTGACTAAGCCAGTCACCGTAATTTACAGATACCGATTAGATAATGGGCTGCTTTATCTAGCTTTATGAAAATGCCAATTTGAAACCTTGGCATTGATGGAAAAACATTTTCTGCTATGTGTAGAAACAGGCACCCAAACTGCATGGAATTCCACCATCAATTTTGAATGGCAGGCAGTAGAGGCCAGATTGCATAATGGTAAAGCTTTGTTTACCTATTGAAGGCTCACCAGAGTGAATGTGCACACCTTGGCAAATATTCACACCTTGGTAGCCAAAGAGAAAATTCAGGGCTGCAACATTATGGCAATATATGAAACCCAGAGGTCCGGAATATAAGTCTAGCCCAGTGGTCATCCTGCATCCTGACATGCAAGTCATCCTTACCACCAACAGCCAAATTAATAAGTGTATCAATATGTCTCTGCTTAAATTCTTAATCTATTAAGATAGATTTATGTTTTTCATGATCAGATCTTCAATTAGGCACCTCCATTCCCACCAAAATAGCTCTGTTGAGGCAATCTCTGCAGTTACCTAGGTTTTTTCAGACTTCAGTTGTAACAATAGTAGATATGATGTAATATTCAGAATTTCACCTTATGTGCAGTAAACACCTTAGAATAGTGTAAATGTTCTGTGTTTTTCCAAAACACACTCCTTACAGTTCTATTACATTGCTTGCAATTCAGTGTCATATTATCAGATGTGATCATATTAGGTAGGATTTCTTCATTCCTCATCTGACCAGCACCCCACAAAAATATATGTTCTCCAGCATTTGTCATGACTCTCTAGCTACTCACACTCCACAGTCAGCTTCTCTAATTCTTATCTAAGTACACTAAAACATAGAGTACTGTTTCTCCCTGTGTGTTTTCAAAGTGATTATCAAGTGCTATACACTCTTCTAAATTATCTTTTTTAATTAATTTGATTGCCATAATCATCTTAATAATGAAGATACTATAATTGTCTCTTTAGCATATGAGGAGAGTAAGTCACAGAGAACTTGATTAACTTGCACATGGTAACTCACTATTAGTTACTCACAGCTTGTTGCAGAGGCAGGATCAGAACTGCAGCAGTGTAGTCAGTGAACATAATCACTATAGCATACAGAGATGCTCTAAAAGCATCTGTACACACATGGAACATGAGCTTAAACCAATACAGCTTTTAGAGGGAAAACAGAGGCCGGCCTTTCTGTGAAGTGAACCAAAGACAACAAAGCATCGCAGGTATGGTCCACATTACTATCTGACAGATGAATGTGCTCAGTGGGTTCCAAGCCATTAACCCAGTTTCTTTCATCTCCAGGTAGGGTTGCATCTAAGACTGTAATGACCGGCTATGAAACAGAAAATGCACCCACTGTAAAAACCATAAGACTTAAGTCTAATAAGCACTGCTGTCTACTGTGCACATTTTCTCACATAAATATGAGGTCATAATTCATTTAACAACTTGAACTGGGTAGAAAACAAAGCTAATCACACATGTGTACAAAGATGCATGCAGACAGAGACACAAAATGAAAACAAAAACTACCACTCAAGTGATATTTGCATTGTTTTCTACTAATTAATTTCATTTTAGATTAAATTATATATTTAAGGGGTAGAATATTTAAAAATCTGTCTTAACTCTATGTGCTGCTTCTGCTGAATATTTTTTTTTTTAAAGATTTATTTTTATTATTTTTTCATTGGAAAGGCGGATGTACAGAGAGAGGAGAGAGAGAGAGGAAGATCTTCCATCCGATGATTCACTCCCCAAGTGAGCGCAACGGGCCGATACTATGCCGATCCGAAGCCAGGAGCCTCTTCCGGGTCTCCCGCACGGGTGCAGGTTCCCAAAGCTTTGGGCCGTCCTCCACTGCTTTCCCAGGCCACAAGCAGGGAGCTGGAAGGGAAGTGGGGCTGCCGGGATTAGAACCGGCGCCCATATGGGATCCCGGGGTTGCAAGGCGAGGACTTAACCACTTGCGCCACCGCGCCGGGCCCCTGCTGAATATTTTTAGATACAATTTTTTACTCTTATTTTGAGGACTGAGTTAGGGAAACATGTTTCGCCAGCTATGCAAACCATGCTTTGGAATGCACCATTCAGATCCTGAGGGACAAAAAAAAACTGTACAAAAGTGGAACAGAAGCATAAATCATTTTATCTGTTAAATGTTTCTACAATGTTTATCTGATATTACTCAATTGATACAAGTTGTCATCAATGAGACAATATATTTTCATTGTTTCAACTTCCTGATAAGATTCAACGTAGATACAGTATCATTTCTGTGATATTTCTACCAAACACATAAATTGAACAGTAGGAAAATGTCAAAACTTAATTAAGAGTAATTCTACAACATAAGCAGATGACAATATATAAAAGTCTCAAAGTCACAGAAAAAATAAAGAACTATTCTGCATTGAAAAAAATCCCAAGTGATGTCACAACTGGGTGTAATTTTGATTAGGTAATAGCATTATTGGATTAACTTATAGAACTTAAGCTGAATTCTAGAATCTTCTTTTTCAAAATAAAAATATTATAAAATGTTATAAAACAGTATCTTTAGATTATATGTATACCATCTAGTTTAGTGCCAAATGTGATATTTGACCCTAAAGACGGCAACACAGCAAAGCACATCTTCACTGGAAAGTTAAACATAAGTTTGAGAAAACAAAACTCAGAACTTTTGAGAGAATCGGGGGAAGCTCAGCACTGAAATACTACAGCTATTCCTTTTAATCACTACCTTAATCATTGTAATCACCCTTTGTCAACCACATAAAATCACTAAATACATTTATATTTATATTTCAATTACCCATTGTATCAAGAGTGTTTTATTAAAATTTTAGCAAGTTGGACCTGGTGCAGTAGTCTACCAGCTAAAGTCCTCACTTTGCACACACACGGATAGCATATGGGTACTGGTTCATGTCCCAGCAGCCAAGCTTTCTATCCAGCTCGTTGCTAGTGGCCTGGAAAGCGATGGAGGATGGCCCAATGCCTTGGGACCATGCATCTGTGTGGGAGTCCTAGCAGAGGCTCCAGGGTCCTGGCTTTGGATTGGCTCAGCTCCGGTTGTTGCAGCCACTTGGGGAGTGCATCATCGGATGGAAGATCTTCCTTTCTGTCTTTGCTCTTCTCCATTTGACTTTCCAATAAAAATAAATAAATCTTTAAAATTGTAACAAGTTAATTGGAAATAAAACAATTTCATAAAGCCATCTATTGGTGCAGCGGTGTAAGTTACTGCTTGGAACCAACATCCCATATCAGTGTAAGTTCAAGTCCTGGCTCTTCTGATTCTGATCCAGTTTCATTCCAATGTCGCTGTGAATGCAGCATATGATGGATACTTTATCTTTTGATTGGCTTTTGGTAAACCTTGTCCCTTAAGGACGATTTCAGAACCATAGCTGGAAGTACAATGAAAAGATCAAGAGATACATGCTCATATGTTTTCTCAACAACCGAGTCATTTGCTACTCATTTCTGCTTAAAGTTCTCATATATTCACCAGTTCTCTTGGGTCCTACAGACCTAATTCAAAATGTTCAGCTATTTGTATAGAACCTCTTGTACCTAATTCAAGGTATCAAATTGCATAAATTGGCATGTGTTTTTGCTCTCTGACCTGTTTTATTAAATGATGTATTATGAGTATGTGTGCAGAGTTTGGGCATGAATAGCTAGACTACAAAAATGGGATTAATAAAGGTTTTTCAATAGTAATTGCTGATTAGGCATAAACTGAGCATTTACCTAGGTCTTTCTGGGCATATCAAAATATTATTCATGGAGTCCTGACTATCTGAATATATCTAGTGAATAGGAATTTAGAAATATTATTTTGAGTTTTACATGTGTATGGTAACCATCTGAATGCCTGTGTTCAAACATAATATATACCATGCAAGGTTTAATCCTCGACACATCTCAGCTTGTGTATAGGTTAGGATCTCGGCAGAGGCACATGTCTTATTTGAAGATATATTTACCTACAA
This sequence comes from Ochotona curzoniae, assembly GCF_017591425.1. Lineage (NCBI taxonomy): Eukaryota > Metazoa > Chordata > Mammalia > Lagomorpha > Ochotonidae > Ochotona > Ochotona curzoniae. The sequence continues at coordinate 6,181,935 of NW_024467087.1, forward strand.
AATATACACAATGTTCAGGCCAGCATACATGGTTTGACAAGCATTGTTTACATGTGGATATCGGTGTGAATGTTAGTTCATAATGCTTTTTGCAATCCATGTTGCTTGCCTGGAAAATACCAAGATTACACAATGTTCTTGCAAGTTACATGGCATTATTATCAGAGAATTTTCACAGTTTGAGAGGCCATGCATGCACAGTAAAACGCTGTACTCTGATGTTCTGTTACTCAAGTTCTAATAAGGATACAACTTAGTTGTCAATGGAACTACCTTTTTTTATAGAGTTAATGCGGTTGTGGAAAATTTAGCTGTTATATGTCGCATGGCTGAAGCATCATTGTTTAACTGGCTGGTAGCTTGGATTCTGTCTTAGTTATTTAGTTATATGTTTGAGCCACTGCCAAGAGAGGTTCACAAATCAGGTAATTCACGTCTTCAAAGTGAGCAAGAAAATATCTTATACTAATCTGCTAAAACAGATTCACATGAAACAATTAAACCACAGAAGCAGCTATACCATCACTTTTGGCAATGTTCTATTGGCTAGAGGAAATGAAAATTTTTGCCTGCTTTAAGAAAAAGAGATCATATAAGCACCTGTATTTCAATTAAGTGTCATCTAAAAAGCAGTCTGCCATTCTATGCATTAGGATCATACCAGAAAATTAAGTAATTATGAGTGTGGACCTGTAGATTGCTCAGGGATGACATTAAAAAATATAGGCATGAGATGAGTCAGGTTTGAGGACTAAACACAGGTTCTGGCTTTGCATATGGTCATGGCTGTCTGCTGTGCACTGTTCTTGCTTGTAATAACACATTGCAGGGTATAGGGGACTAGATTGCTTATTTCTTGTGTGAAAGTGGCTGAAAGTGTATGTATATACATACATTGTTTTGTGTGTACATGCATGCACAGTTCAGTCATATGTTGAAGGGTGCAGAAATGTGTGAGAGTTAGATGATTCCTTGTGAGCACATAATCAAACTGATATGCTTGGAGACTTGGACAGGAAAAAAAATGTTATAAAATCTGACTCTGAAAAAAAGCTACTTATTGGCATCATTAACCATTTACTTTACACAGACACCTAAACTTTATATCCTACAACCACAAGACAATAAAAATTATCATCTGAAAACATATATATATGATAGAAAAATTTAAGGTGATAAATTTAGAAATGCTTGTGCCCCACAAGACAGAACTCTAAATGATCTAAGGTCTGACTATATGTAAGAGGTGGTTGCTAAATAAGCTGCTAGTGCTTATATGTTCATATTTAGTCTATCCCAGACTTTAACCTTGACTAGAAGTCAGTGCACATATTCCTTAATCAAATATGCCATAAGCAAAACACAATGCTAAAACTTCCTTTTTCTAAGTGGAAAAACAGATTTTTGGAGAGAAGAAGAAACAGAAAGATCTTGTTTCTGTTGATTCACTCGCCAAGAGGCCACAATGGCCACAGCTAAACTGATCTAACACCAGCAGGCAGATACAGCTTTCATGTCCTCCACACAGGTGCAGGTTGTAGGTGTCCAAGGGTTTGGGCGATCCTCTACTGCTTTCCCAGGTCTCAAGCAGGGATCTGGATTAGAAGTGGAGCAACCAGGATACGAACCAGTGCCCATATGGAATTTCAATGCTTGCACGACAAGGGCTTTCAGCACTGAGCCATTGTGACAGGTCCAGCTTCTTTTTCTTTGCTATAAAATGTGAGCACCCCTCCAATAATACAGTGGTGAAGGATGATCATGCTTTCTGTGTAGGCTTTAAAACACTTTAAATTGCTCTTTGAAATTTCTTAAGATGTCAACAGATTTACTTACACATATTTTACAGTGCTTTAATATATTACTAAAGGTTATTTTGAGATCCAACGCAATGAATAATTACTTTGAAGAATTCTATGGTCTTTCCCTGTCTAGTTAGGCATGGGGAACAAATAAGAAAATGTTTCTTTCACAACTGAATGAGTTTGGAATATTGACTTTGCCTAATTTGTAAAACACATTATTGCACTTACAAATATGTCCTTTATTTGCATATTTATTGAATTATTCATTAAAATATTCCATTGAATTCGTGGATGCTTCGATAGTAAATTTTTATCATCATGGAAAATTTATTCATAAGGGAAAAGCAGCAAATGAAATGTATTGAAATGAAAATAGCACTTAATACAATGTTGAAACACTTTAGAGATGAATTTACAAAGGATAACATGTTTCACAAATTGATTTTCATAAAATTTCTCAAAATCTAAAAATATGGGTTTAGGAAATGCCAAGAAAGTCCCTTATAGGAACGATAAATGACTAAATTTCTCAACTCAGTAAGTGGGCCTTTGATTTTTCGGTTAGTAACATAAGTTGTTTGTTTTGTGTGGGGGGACATTGCTTTTAGTTGTTAGGTGTCAGATCAACCAGAATATGGAAAGGAGATACTAAGCTATAGCCATCCTAATAGAAATGCTAATTAGCAATTACTTACAGATATCTATGTAAAAATCGCAGAACATATGGGTGTGTCTGAAGCATTTCCTCTGAGCATAGAATTCATGTGAAATGGGCAGAGGTAACGATTTGACTGTGACACGTTGAGGTCATCACATCAGCACAAAAGAGATCCTCAGATTATACTGTTCCTTCAGTGGGGAGCAAGGTGTCTGAGGCAGACATTTAGCTTCCTAGAATCTCAGGACACTTCTAAGGAGGAGTGTGGGAAATCAGTGGAACTGGACAAACTTGGCTCAACAGAAATATGGGAGGAGGGGTTCATTGACACCAGCAAATTCAACCTGCTGGTGGTGCCACATCCTTGGTAGTCGTCATGTTTTACATATAGTTTGATGAGCTGTAGAGCTAAGCCCTTTCCAAACAAAGAATGGAGATAATAGTTCTTTATCACATCATGATGTACCCAGAAATCTCATCTGGCTATGGAGCAAAACTAATAACCTCTTCTAACCTTGGTGCACAACCTGTGGCCTTTTCAATATGAGAGGCATAGCTAGTCACCCCACCCAAAGTAGATCACCTCTGTTAGTCTTAATGTATTGTCAATACCAACCTGAATTCCTACCCAACTACAGGCTAAGACTAGAGCTAACTAGCAAGCTCAGCTACTGAATAGGGGAACTCAAAGGCAGGGAACTCACTCAGGAACCTCATCAAGTAACCTTGCATGATTTCATTGGACAGACTGTGTTCCATTTAACCATTTGACCATCTAGCAATCCCAGTAGATACTTCTGCAGGCTTCATCAACTCGCCAATCCATAACCTCAGTCTGGACTGATGGAGACTTTCTCTGATGAAACAAACCTGTAAAGACAGAAATATATGATGTGCAGAAACTAATGCAAGATAATAATACCAGAAAATAAAAACAGTGCTTCCAAATGTGACCAAATATGCTAGCAGATATATCAGAATAAGACATTTTAAGAAAGTTCAGCCAGCTGTAATAAATTAATTAGCAATGGAATTAGAAAAACAATGCATGGGCAACATTGCTGTGGCACAGCAAGTTAAATAGTGTTCACAGCACCATCCCATATGGGTGCCATTTGAATCCTACCTGCATTTGTTGTCATTCAGCTTCCTGCTCTTGCACATGAGAAGGTAACAGGGCATAGGATGCATTCCAAGTGTGGGAATCCCTGCTAACCATGTGAGTGATTCAAATGAGGATCCAGGTTCCTACCCACATACTGGCCCAGCCACAGCCATTGTGGCTATTTGGGAAGTAAAACAGAAGATGAATGCACCTGGGAAAGCAGCGGAAGATGTGCCCACGTAACTGTGACTCTGAAATCCACATGGGAAATAAGGTTGGAACTTCAGACTCCTGGTTTTATCTTATCCCACCTCAGGCCACATATGTCATTTGAGTGAGTCAGCATATTGAAGATCACTTTCACCACCTCTCTTTTCTTTAATAGTCTTGGCCTTTCAAGTAAACCATAAGCAAAGACTTGAAAAATAGTAATTATGTAAGAAAGATTGAGGCTCTGGATGATGGAAGTTATTTGTCAATGTTTCCTGGGGCACAAATGGAAAGGAAGAGCAATTTTAAATAATCTAGAAAATGACAGACAGCATTCAATTATATACTTTGAAATAGCTGTTACAAAGAAATTTGAATGTTCCCAAAAGAAAAAAATTATACATTTTTAGGTGATGTATATGCTAATTATATTTATATGGTCATTGTGCTATATAAATATATATATATATATATATAATATGTATTAATGTGATACAAAGTGTTATAAATAAGTGAAATTATAATTTGTGAATTAAAACCTTAAGTAATATTTTCAAAGTGATAAGTGTTCATAAAAAAGTTATACAAATGGTAAACAATTACGTGAAAATGTGGTCAACATCACTAATAATCAGGGAAGTGAAATCCAAAACAATCAGATCGAAAACCACACCCAACACTACAGATATTTTTTTTGTTTAAGACTTATTTATTTTTATTGGAAATCTGATTTACACAGAGAAGGAGAGATAGAAGGAGGAGAGACAGATATGAAGATCATCTGTCCGGTGATTCACTCCCCAAGCGACTGCAATGGTCAATGCTGTGCCGATCTAAAACCAGGATCCAGGAATTTCCTCTGGGTCTCTCACACGGGTACAGGGTCCCAAGGCTTTGGGTCGTCCTTGACTGCATTCCAAGTACACAAGCAGGGAGCTGGATGGGAAGTGGGGCTGCTGGGATTAGAACCGTGCCAATATGGGATCCTGGCGTGTTCAAGGCGAGGACTTTAGCCGCTAGGCCACTGCGTCGGGCCCGGGAGAGTAATTTCAATGGATAGCTAAAATAATATAAATAAGCCTTCCTAATTAAATTTTAGTATTCAGAAACACTGCCTTCCAAAATTTGCATAAACGATTATCACCACCAAAATGATGTTCCAATGAACTGAAATAAATCTAGACATAAAAGACAGTCTGTTCAGCAAATGGTATTGGGGACATTGGATATGTGTGCAGAAGTGTTGGGCAGGACTCTTGTGCTTCTACGTTATGCTAAAACAAACTCAGAAGAGATGGAGGCTCGGGCCCAGCGTGGTGGCGCAAGTGGTTAAGGTCCTCGCCTTGCACGCCCGGGATCCCATATGGGCGCCGGTTCTATCCCGGTGGCCCCGTTGCGCTCACTTGGGGAGTGAATCATCGGATGGAAGATCTTCCTCTCTGTCTCTCCTCTGTATATCTGCCTTTCCAATAAAATATATATATATAATAAAAATAAATCTTTAAAAAAAAGGGATGGAGGCTCTATATCTACAACTAGATATCATTAATTTGCTAGAAGGGATTCTTTGGGAATTTTTGCAAAACATAGGCATAGACAAAATCTTCTTGGAAAATACTTCAGATGCACAGGAAGTTAAAGCAATAATAACCAGATGGGATTGCATCAAGTCTAGAAGCTTCCATACCTTCTGCAAAGTGAAGACAACAAAACAGAAGAAAACATTAGTAAATTACACAACTGATAGATGATTGATACATGGGATATATAAACAGTTGAAGAAACTCAACAATAAACAAGTAATCTAGTAAAGAAATGGGCGAAGAACATGAAGAGTCAGTGTTCAATTTATGAAATACTTATGGCCAATAGACACTTGAAAATCTGCTCAAGACTGTCTGTCACCAGGGAAAATGCAAAATGCTAATAAAAATACAATGAAGTTTCACCTCATCCAAGCAGAAAGACTATTATCCCCAAATCCAAAAGTCTGTAAATCCTGATAAGGATATAGGGGGGAAAAGCACGCTAAACCATGGTTGGTGGGAATGTAAACTAGCACAACCATGAGGGAAGACAATATACAGATTTTGCAAAGAATTGAAAGTAGAACTGTCTTATAATCCAGCCATTCCATGCCTCCACCTTCAAGTGCAGGTGTCCCATATGGGATCACACTTGTGGCCTGGCTGCTCCTCTTCTAATCCAACTTTCTGCTTGTGGCCTAGAAAAGTAGTGAAGGATGGCCCAAAGCCTTGGGAGATCCACAAGAAGGTCCTGGCTCCTGGATTTAGGTGGGATCAGCTCTCGCCATTGTGGATGTTTGGGAATGAACCACTAGATGGAAGATATTTCTCTCTGTCTCCTTATCTGTATAAAAATTAAAAGACACTTAATAAAATTTTGCATATATAATAATTTTTCACCAACATGCACTAAATGAATGCCTGGGACTGTAAATAACTTTTTAATACTGCAGTGTTAGCTCTGGTAAAATGTTGGAGACAGTATTTAAGTTAACATATAGTGAAAGTAATTGGGGATGCATGGCTTTTACAGAGGAATTTAAAGAAGGTGCAAAACAGGGGTTTTATACTTGCTATTCTTTTTTACTTATTGTTTCCATCATTGTGTCTGGCTGTAGAATGCTGTCTCTTCCCTTTCCTTATTTAGCAGTTGAGCTCAGGCCCTGCACTGTCTTTCCAGTGATTTTAGCTCTGAAGCCAAATCTCTATGCAAACAAATAAAATTAATGACTAGAACAAAGGTTAACTTCTGTGGAGGGAAACTGGATTAGCTATTATTAATCAAACATGTTCACATTGAGCCTACCAAATATTCCCTCTGATAAATGTGATTTTATCTATGTGTTATATCTCTAAGAATTTTTTGTTGTTGTTTCGTTGGGAAAACTTAGCACTGACAGTCATGCCTTTTAAGAGAATAAAACACATTAATATATGTGAGGATATTAATTATTTATTCAAAGATTTACTGGTATAATACTGAATGTCAGATGCTCTGCTGGATACTGAGCATAAACAATGGAACCTCCCTGTGAAAAATCTACAATGTTCTTTGCAGACTATAGAACAGAGTGACAATATGATTATGTGTAACAAATAATAACACATTTGCACTGTTCCAATGACCTTGATTGTTAATGTTAGTCTGAAAACAGAAAACACATAATAAATTATTATGTTTAAGATGGTATTACCAAAAACTATGGCTGAGAGAGATTTTCATTAAATAATTCCAGCCTTCTTTTTCTATTGGTTAGTTTCATTCGAGTTTAAAGTGAGCATTTTAAAGAGAATGTCTATTTTCTTGTCAATTTGTTAATCATCCCCTATTACAGTTTCAATTATTACAAACAAAAGTCAATTCTAATCTGGTTTTGAGTAGAAGTCAGATCTACGGCATTGCCTATCTTTAGCCCACATAGCAGGACTTCTCAGCATCTCTCATAGTATTTCTCCCAGCATATCTCTTTTAGCGCCCCAATGAGCTCTATAAAAGAACCATGTGATTTTGTCATGCTTGTTTGAATTTAGTCATGACCTCATAAGAAACAGGCTATGATAATTAAATCGCAGTTTGACAAACGCTCTAACAATGAAAGTCTAAGCATCTATATCAGTTTAGTCACCTTGTTCATGATATATATAACCCCTTTGAGTCTCAATTTTTCACATCTTTTGTATGGAAATATGTGCCTATTCAAAGTGTAAAATATTGCCAGAGCAAAGCATACATTTTTTTAGGTAGATTATTGTAAAATTTTATAAATACCCTGAACAATAGCATTTGTTGAATTGTCACACATGATGTCTGGCCACCCTTTAATGGCACAGATTACAAAACTTTCTTTTTCCTTCCGTTTCATGGGACTAGGAACCCATGAAAACTTTGTTGGAAAAATACAGACGTCTACTGGATATTTGGTAGAGAACACTAATTTATTTAATAAACTCAAGCTAAAGATAACTGCAAAAGGAGTTCTATTTATAGATATTCTTTGGAAAATGTGCAACACTTGTGTGTAGTTATATTCTAAATGTATATTTAGATTCCTTACATTATGAAGAATTCCATGCCCCAGGGTATGTACTTCAGAAAATAAAAGAAATAATTATTACATTTCACCTAATGGAGACAAAATTAAACGGAAATACAATAAACAAATGCATATCATTAAATAACCAAGTAGAAATAAAATAGAGCAGACAGAATTGATAAGCAAATTTTATTGATTTTATTCCAAGAAGATCAATATTATGGAAAATTATAACACACTGAAAAGAAGCATCAGAATGTCCTGGCCCAAAATTCTAAATCTATATCTCAGTGGTTCATTTGTGAGAACATAAATAAATCATTTAACATATTTGATTCTTACTTTTGTTGCTTTATTTCTCAGAAGAATGATATATTAATAACATCTACACCTCTTAAAATTGTTTGAAAACTTGATTAAATGATACGATACAGCAGAACAAGACTGCCTAAATTTCTGGGTAAACAGAAATTGCAATGCATGGCTTTTCTAGACAGAATTATTAATAAGATATTAAGTGGGGATCATTTCCTGCTGCTAGGAGATAGAAGTGGAGAATAATAAACCTCCATTTCATTGTAAACAATCCTTTAGGTTAAGTGAGGGATGACTGAAGAAAAGCTTATACTGAGTCTAGTTGGTTAGCAGAGTGGATAGTTAATTGAAGATAGTTTGATTTGTAGGACAACGGTGCAACATAGTGCTGGGTGAGGTACTCACTACATTCTCAACTAGCTGCTTTCAACAGACTTGGCAACCTAACTCTCCTCTGGGAAAGAATCCTAGGAGATGATTAATGCCAGCAACACAAGTGTCATATCAGATGACTGTCAGTGACTCACAACAACCAAATATCAGAACAAATTCTTGCTGTGACACAGTAACTATGATAATAAAATCAAAATTACTTACTTCTACCAGATTAACAAATGCCATGATTTTCTCCTTTTCCAATAATACATATGCTAGGAAAATGCATGATGTGGCTTTAGTAACTGATGCTTCAGCCACTCTTCATTTATATCAACGACTTTCAGTGTACTCATTTTTTTTTAAGATAATAATGCTGGGAAGTTATTCAGACTTTTAAAAATATTTATTTATTTTTATTGGAAAGTCGGAGATATACAGAGGAGGAGAGACATGGAGGAATATCTTCCATCCTCTGACTCACTTCTCAAGTGGCCACAAAGGCTACAGGTTAGCAGGACCGAAGTCAGGAGCCTCTTCTATGTTTCCCACGGGAGTGCAGGGTCCCAAGGCTTTGGGCTGCCCCCTACTGCTTTCTCAGACCACGAAGCTGGGCTCTGTATGGGAAGCGGAGTTGCCAGGATTAGAACCAGAGTGCATATGGTATTCAGATGAGTGCAAAGCGAGGACTTTAGCTGCTAGGCTACTGCACTGGGCCCCAAACTTTTTTTTTAACAATTTGTAGGAAAACACTTAAACATCAAAGTTCTAGTAACAGCACTAATCAAATTTGTAAAATGGTAAGCAGCATGTCCATCTTAAGGAACGAACCACAGATGTTAGACATTAAAAAAAAAAAAGATTAAGAACTGTTCTGCTCCTAACACGGTGATATTTGAGAGCTATTAAACATGTAAAACCTGCCACCTGCCACTATAAAGTATCATGCTCAATTTTCAGCTGTGTTACACAGTACATCTATGTGTTCAGGCAAATCAACCCCTCCAAACCTCAATCTCATTTGCTTTGAAAGGGAATCCCAGTACCTATAAAACTGTTTCACATAATACAATGTTACTAACAATAAAAAAAACAGTAATAATAAACAGGAAAACTCAACTATAAAAAAAAAAAGAAAGGTGAATGCTAAGCGTGTCAATGGATGTAAACCAGCTAGAAAAATATCTTCACTTATGAGCAAATACACATTAATTTTATTGCTTTTAAAGGTAATAGTATTGGGCCCAGTGTGATAGTATAGTGCTTAAATTCTTGCCTTGTGTGCCCCAGGATCCCATATGGGTGCTGGCTTGTGTCCAGGCTGCTCCACTTCCCATCCAGCTCCCTGCTTGTGGCCTGGGAAAGCAGTCAAGGATGGCCCAAAGCCTTGGGACCCTGCACCCGTGTGGGAGACCCAGAAGAAGTTGCTTGTTCCTGGCTTCAGAGAGGTTTAGCTCTGACTGTTGAGGCTGGTTGAGTTGTGAACCAGCACACCAGAGATCTTTGTCTTTGCTTCTCTGTAAAACTGCCTTTCCAATAAAAGAAAAAAAAATTAAGAAGATGCTAAAAAATAAAACAAAGATCATAGTATTGCTATTAGTTCTGATTGCATTATTGCCAGTACCATTGATTTGGCACTAAAGCATAGAAACCTGACAATGGAGATATTAGATGTTCCTGTTATGCATGGGCATTCTATCCCAGCGTAGGTACACAAGTGACTATCAATGGTTTAACTGAGGTTGAATTATAAAGCCTACATTAATCCCATCATCAGGATTGCTCACCTGGAGCCAGGAGAAAGATCCCATGTTATACAGCTATCTTGTCACCAATCAGGAATTGGGAGAGTGTCAGGGTTAGATCAATTCTTACCCAGTTCCCATTTCAAGGCCATTTATGAAACCTGACAGATGATTCAGTTCTTTTCACCAATGGAGATAACAAATAATAGTATTTGTAGTATGTGTGTTCACTGTGCTGCTTTCTGAGCAGTGCCTACTTTAGCATGCTGAAACATTTATGCTAGTCCCTCTTTCCCATCCTCCATATTTCCCCTCCCTACTCCCAAGTGGCTGCCATCAAGGTCCCACAGGGACCAATTATATCCAGCTCTGAGTGATGGAAGATCCACCCACCTAAGGCTGGCTCCAGGCACAGAGAACACTTGTCGCTTCACGAACCAGCAAGCATTCTCCGCCCGGGATCCCTGGGATCCTGAACTCTTCAGCAATTGCAGCTGTCAACAGATGAAGGCAAAAACAGATGACAGCTATGCAATTTTTTCTTCTGAAGGGTAAATATAATATTTTTCATATATGCATCTCTCATGATGCCATTCACTAACAATATCGCTTATCATCAAGTCACAGCAGTTTATGAATTTTCCTGATACAACAATTTCATGTCTCTGTGTCCTGTGTCCATTGGAATGCCCTGCATTCTTTTGCCTGACAGTTTGGTGAATATTCTATGAACTCTAACTCACTAGCCATCTGTGGGAACACCTCTCACGTGTTTATTGCTAACCCATTTTGAAATAAAAAGTGACCCTTAGCAATCATTTAAAACTCTTTGCATTCTGCTTGTCCTTCTCTTCAGTTACACAATAAGCTTCATATGATGTGTATTTAGTACTTTATAAAAGTGCTACAAGATTACTGATGAAATATTGAAAAATAACACAAGAGAACATTTACATCAACTTCCCTAAGACGGAGCCAGTCTGTGAGCTACACATGCTCACAAACACACATGATCAAATACTTTTGTGCAAAAAGAGTATGTGGTCAATTTAAGGAATTTAAAAATGTTGAAAAGGATGAAAAATGCAGAGCAAGTAGAGTGTCATAGAACAATGCATAGAACAACTGCCCTCAAACTTTCTTCAGTATGATCTTCACCAAATATTAATATGTATTTATTTATTTATAACTGAAACATATATTTCCAGAAACACTTTAACTATACAAAGTGAGCTCTAACATTTTCTACTGTATTCCATTCTATTATTTTCATTTACATAAAGAGTGCTGTTCATGGCCACCCAAATTGATTTCTTTATACTGCCAATGAATTGCAGCCACAGCTTAATAATAAGATAATTATTACAGAAATAATGAAAGAAAATACTGAAGATGTGGTTATATGACATTCTAATCAGACTTGGAAAGTGGCAAGAACACCTTACTTAATTGTTAGAGGAGAGTAGGAACACATGTTGGGAAGCAGGGAGACACCAGTAAAAGATTCAGTTTAGTGGTAGAATGATGATAGAATCCAGAAGTAATATGTTTTAAGGATTTAATATATTTTAGATAATCCTATCTTACTACAAATGTGTATAGTTGATATTCAAAGATGGTTGCTGAAAAATCCACTGCCACATAGTAATTACAGAAAATGAGGAATCAAACTTTACTTCAAGGTTTCTTGAATCAGTAACTGAGAGGAGGGTGACATGATAGACTGATATATTGAACTCTAGAGGAAAAATAGGGTTTTGTGTTTATTTTAGGATGCATGTGATATTTTGTTTCAGTTAACTATGAGGTGCTTGGGAATCAGTAGTCACAAAAGCATTATGCAATTTTCGTGTGTATTAATATCATATTAACAATAGTATTTGATAGAAATCATGTTGTAGTAATTATCATGAAATTGCTACAACCCTGAGAATCTATCACATTAATAGATTACTTAACAACTTTTTTCTTTATTCATTAACAAATGTTAATAGACTACTATAATACAAACACACACATATACACATATTCTATTTAAATTGAAAAAAGGCACTGTATCATATCCCTTTTTACACATCTTGGGCTACACAAGATTCATTACAGATTACAAGAATGTATTGGCAAATACACAGTTGCATACTTATCAACTTAGACTTCATTCTGAGTATAAAACGGTAGGATTAAAGTGTCTCACATGTGAGAGCAGTAATCAGGTTGTTCAATGAGAACACCTTATTTCATTCCTAGAGTTCGTTGTTTAGAGGCAGGGAGGTCAAAGTAAGAAATCCAAATTGGTTAGGCATACAAACTGGTGCAATTTCTTTGAAAGACAGAAAGTTTCTTTTGAAACAAAATATACTTTTACAACACCACTTTTCCACCAATCACATTCCTAAACATTAACAACTACGCCATCGTGCCGGGCCCTAAATGGCATATTTCTACACGATGTTTGGATTAAATAATCAACCTTAACCTGAAGTTTTTATAGGTCAATGTTATTGTGGAAAAATGGTTAGATAATTTTGCCTGCAGTTGCCTCAAATCATATTCAGAATGACCAAAGCCTATGGAATTCAACTTGTATATGGAAGAAAGCGACTGAAGATCTCAATTGCAAAATTGTGTTCTGAAATGCACAGTTGGGCTAAAAAGTTGTTTCATCTCAGTGCAGGTCCATTTTCTTCTGGTTCCCCAAAAATATTTTTTAATGCACTCATCTGTTGTCCCAACAAATGAGATTCAAAACAAAGTCACACACAACATTTCCCCCATCATATTCTTACTTCAAATGGCAAAGAACGTCTTTTTACAGCAAACGTCTTAACATCAAACACAAATTCGGGCGTGGTAAAGGTATAATTCTTATTCAAAAACAGGAATTTTTATGTTCAATCCATGAATTTTAATAAAATAAAAACCAAAGTGCTATATTCAGATATATAAATTTGTGATGTTCTTCTGAGAAAACAAAGAATTAGACTGAAATGTCAACCACAACTTTTGGAAAGTTTCATTTCATAATCTATTCTGTCTTTGTAAGATAGCACATCAGAGTTGGCACTGTGGCCCAGCATGTTAAACCACGGCACTAATTTTTGTCCCAATTGCTTCACTTCTGATCCAGCTCTCCACTAATGGTCTGGGAAAGCACTAGAAAATGGCTTAAGTTGTTGGTACCTTGCAGTAAATATGGGAGCCCTTACAGGAAACTCCTAGCAACTGGTTCCTGGCATCAAATAATCTCAGTCCTATCAGCGAGGTCATTTGGGGTGTGTACCAGAGATGCACGACCTCTCTTCCTCTTTCTCTTTTTCAGATAAATAAATCATACCAAGAGTATATAATGATTTTGTTTTTTATTCTAGGTTTCCACGGGAATCTTCTGTGGAGATTTTGTTTTGTTTTATTTTGTTTTTAATGCTGCTGCCTTGAGCCTATGCAATTTCAATGAAATCAAAATATAGGCGATTGTACTATTTAAATATTTTAGTGAGTTTTACTCTATAGCTAGAGTTAAGAACCACTGGTTTTGACAAATGTTTGACATTCTGTTCTACTTCAGATTTCCACGGATACTGATGTGATCATCAGATATTTATTTACAACCCACCATGTAAAAGGAAGTGTTTTCGGAAGGGGATGAATGTATGAGCAAAGTAAAAAAAAAACCCTTAATGTATGCCACTTGAACTATATCAGAAGTAATTTTTTTAGGTGAGAAGGGCAACAAGATCACAGTTGAATCAGAGTTCCCAGAGCAATGCAGAAGAAAATGAAATCTATCTTTAGAGCACATTCATTAGACACAGCTTTTGAACTACTACATGTGTTATAGCATCTAAGAATGAAACTCATCCTCACCAATCTTTTTATAAGAGCACTATAGTTCAAAATTTTATATTTAGACTCAACTGGTATTAACTATTGAATCTACCCTGGTGATTTAAACATTGACTTTAATGTGGAGCTGTGATAATATAATATATGACAAGGATATCTGTCAAGAACAATGATACAGGGATTCAAATGAATTCATATCAACCATTAGACAAAACTGAAGTATTTTTCTTACTTTTAACACAATGAATTTGTCACAGAGAGGGATAAATTCCTCACTGCTCATCCGTGTTGTAGATTTAGTGATATTTTCTTAGAAAGTCTCTAAACCACAAATGGTTTATTATAAAAACAGAAGTAATAAGACCTAACTTAAATAATCACTGCACTAAATGAAAATTTCCTAAACTCTTAGTATTCATATTCTAAATGTTACCTATATATGCTTCAAAACCAGATAATTCGACATGGCCTATGATAATATCAGGTTGATGCTTCTGGTATTATTCCTTTCAATACTATGCAATAAACATTTGTGCTTGTCATTAAGTTTGTCATTATCAGCATTTTAGTCACAGAAATATATTCCATTAAGTAACCATAATGGATTGATGTTGGACATCAGTTTGTCTCTTATTTATCAATATTATGAAACAAAAAACAAAAAAAAATGTAATAAAATCTCTGTAGGTGCACTGATAAGTCATTTACGCTATGATTCATCTAGGACTATGCCTCATTTTTCTTTAATCACTTTTCCTTATTTAGCTAGGTTATTGACCATAAGGCTCATTCTGCATAATGTTGTCTTATCTCTGATGAAATCACTGGATCTTGTGGGTTTACATATTATTTCTGTACTGAGAATTACAAATTTTATAAACTTTAGTAGTTTGGATCTACTCCTGTCAAATGTAAGTACGTATCTTACTTCACCTGTTATGCCTCATCACTTGAAAGTCTAATAAACAGTTAAAAATTAATATGTCAAAATGAAACTCTTTATTTTCCTTTTAAGTATGTTGTTCTGTGATACTTTTTTGTCTGTAAATTCATTCCTCTAGTTGCCCCAAACACAAACTTGCTGTTGCCTCCCTTGTATCACAATCCAAAAAAGACAGTTTTCTCTATCTTCAACTCTAGGAGTAATCCATGTAAACTGCTAACACTTTAATATAAAGTCACCATCATAGCTATCTTGTAAATACAATAGTCTCTGGGAAGGATTCAATAGTTCTTTTTTTTCCCCTGCACATGCTCCCATCCAGTTTGTTCTCAATACAGAAGACAGGATGATCCTGAAACAAGTCATGTCCCTCTGTTGCAAATCTTCCAATCCTACAAATATCTTCCATATTGTTCAGAATAAAATTATTTTTATAGTAGTCTAGAGAGTTACAGATTCTTCCCTTTGTTAAACTTTTAGCTCTCTGACCTCAGATTTCTATTACAACTGCCCCTCAAGCTCCTAACTCCAGCTAAAGTGGATGCTCTAGGTTTTCCTTAATTGGTCTTGCATGCTCTCTTCCCAGCCTTCTCACACTAGGTTTGAATTTTACTTGCAATACTGCTCTATATGTATCATCATGCTTAACTACTCCACATTCTTCATCTCTTAACTTCTTACAGAAGTCTTCTCTATGAATTCCATTAAAATAACACTTCCTATACTTTATTCCAACCTAGTTTCTCACACATATTAAAAATGCAAGCAACGCATATACTAAACAGTTACAAATTTATTCTTTTTACCATGTGTTTTCTCAATAGATTATAATTTTATGCTGGTTGATATGTTTGCCTATTCTGATCTGTGATCTATAACATATAATTATGCTGTAGTAGTATTATTTTTAAATACTTTCTACATTTATAGTTCTCATTTTAATTACTTTGCTGGTTAATAATTTTCTAGTTAATATATGCAACTTTAACATATGTTACTGATTGAATAATTGAATAATAATTTCATATTATGAAATATTAAACAAAAACACTACACAAACATATGCAAGGCTTAAGCTTCATTCAAGATGACACTCATTAATTTTCATAATAACTGTATTGAGATACAAGTAATGTGCGTTTTGCCCACTTGAGTTGTAAAATGTGATTATTTAATCACAACACTGTGCAATGATCACCACAAATATTTTAGAAACCTTCTATTACCCCAAAAAGATAATTCAAACCTATTAATGTCAAGCTCTTTGCTCCCAATTCGCTTATAGCATGTTCACTTAGTAAGCACTATGGGTTAACCTGCTCCTGTCTCTACAGATTTCCTCATAATGGATAACCTTCATAAGAGAGACCATGATTTCATTTATTTTTATTTTCAAAGAGCATTTCATTGTATGGATAAATCGTGATTTTTAGAAGTGTCTGCATGTGCATCATTCCTTGTGTGCATATCCAGAAGACGAATTGCTGATTACATGACAAAATTACATTTAATTTTTTCAGGAATTGGAACTTTCAGACTGTTTCTAAGTAACTGTACACTTTGCCTTTTGATATTCCCTATCTAATTTTTCCTTATTCATGAATCTCCCACAAACAATGTGTGACAGAATACCTAATCACCTCAACAGCCTTAGAAATTACATAGCTTATTTAAGGCAATTTTATACTGAAAGCATTACTATATTCTTGTTTTAAATGCCATCCTTTATTACCACTTACACCTGGCTTTCTTTGAGTCATTTATATAAATACTCTTTGAAACTATTCACTTGTATTTTGTTTTTCACCCAGTACTGTTAATACTTTACTTATTTTGTAATTTATTATTATTTACGACAAGGGAATAAGTTTTATGCATGTCATGTATATGGTCTTAAGAACATAGTAATAAAATTCCCTCCCTCACTTTCATTCTTCCTTTTTTCAACATCAAATTTAAGTTTCAGTCATCTTAGCCTTCCGCTAATAAAAAAAATTCAACAAGAAACAAGTAAAAACAAAAAAAAAACTGTTCCCCAAAATATAGAAAATAATTATAAATAGTAAACAATCTCAAAATCTCAATTTTGTTAATATATATTGTATTTGACTTTAGTCTAGCATGCAATATTTGTGCATTTTTAATGAATACAGTGCAATGTTTCAACATAGAATGAATTTATCATACAAGGAAATAAATGCTTATATTTTCTTTTATGTATGTTTAGAGTTTCTCAGCTTTTTTCTCACTCTTTCGTATAGCATATTATCTAGTCTTATAGAATATTTGTCCCACTCTACTGATGAAAACCAAAAATCATTATGTTCATCTGAGTTAATCTCAATGTATTTATTCAATCTACCCCAACCCCAGTCCTCTTACCCTCCTTAAACATAATAATCAGTGTTTTCAGTTCCAAAAGGACTATTTATGTAGTTAATATAAAACATACATTAACAAATTAACTATTTGCTAATCTTATGTATTACAAACACTTCCCACTTTTGGAAGAGAATAGAAGTCCCTACATGGAAATGATCTGAAATCGTACTAGAGCATTTTACAGTAGCTTATTTACTTATGAAATCATCTTTACATAGTCCTTAAATACAATATATTTTAAAAATGTGTGTTTAGCTTGTGTTTTATTTTTCATTTAATTTTTTTTATCTTATTTGAATGTTAAGAGTATAAGAGAAAGAAAATATGTATCTGCTAGTTTGCCCCTCACCCCAAAACAGCCACACACAGTCCAGACTTGAAGGCAGAAGTGGAAACCTCAATTCAGTTTCCCACACGAATGACAGAGTCTCAAGTTCTTTTTCGTTTTAAGATTTATTTTATTTTATTTTATTTTATTTTTGCAAAGTCAGATATACAGAGAGACAGAGAGGAAGATCTTCTGTCTGATGATTCACTCCCCAAGTGACCCCAACAACCGCAGCTGCGACGATCCAAAGCCAGGAGCCAGGAATTTCCTCCAGGTCTCCTATGTGGGTGCAGGGTCCCAAGGCTTTGGTCCTTCTCTACTGCTTTCCCAGGCCACAAGCAGGAAGCCAGATGGGAAGTGGAGCTGCTGGGATTAGAACCGGCACCCATATGGGATCCTGACGTGTTCCAGAGCTTAAGCCACTAGGCCACAGCTCTGGGCCCAAGAGTCTCAAGTTCTTGAGCCATCATCTATTTCACTCCCAATGTGAATGTTTAAAAGGTTCTGGGTTTATGAATGGAACTAGAACTCAAATCCAGATTTATCAATTTAGAAAGTGTCTTAAGCAGCATTTTTACCACTCTACCAAGGGTAGGCCATTAAAGTTTTTTGATTGATATTCAGTCAAATTTGATTTATATTTTGAGGTAGGAATTCAAATTTCACTCTCACAAAACATTTCAAAAGTTGTAAAGGAACATTTGTAAAAATAGATCAATGTAATCAATCAGTAAGAACATTTAATGAACCAGAGCACATGATCTTCAACATAATAATCTCAATTAAACCAATTATATATACAAAGCTGCTTTAAGAAGATGGAATTCATCTTCTCCGAAGCAGACCAGATACCAAGTGTTGATCATAGGGTCCAGCATGTTGGCTCAACCGTCTAATTCTTCACCTTGCATTACTGGCATCCCTTATGGACACAGGTTCAAGTCCTAGGTACTCCACTTCCAATTTAGTTTGCAGTTGATGGATTGGAAAAAAGTGGGGAATGGTGCAAATTCTTGGTCTCTGGCTTCCAGCTTCAGAGCAGATCAATTTCAGCCCTTGCAATCATTTGAGGTGTGTTCCGGTGGATAATAGTTTCTCTGTCTCTTCTTCTCTCTGTAAATCTGCCTTTCAAATAAAATAAATAAATATTACAAGAAAAAAAAACTTGGTCAATTTGAATACTTTTGCCGCAGTCTGGTATATGTTAAAATCCTAGAGATGCATTTTAGCAGTGTCCACAAATTTATTCTACCTGGAAAAGGGATATTTTAAACATCCCGAGGTTTAGAGAAATAAAACAATAAATTCCAGTTGAAAATAATTCTAAGAGTAAGTGGGAGATATATTGCTATATAATTTTAACTGTATATTGTTAAATCATATTGGGAACCATGTATCAAGAACCTCACACATATCCATGTAATTTTGGCGTTCAGATTATATTCAATTCAAATAATTTATTTATGCAACAAGGATTTAATATGTATCTTCCATGTGTCAAACTCTCTGATAAGGCTTAAAATATAGCATTCCCTGCTTTCATGGAGATCACAGTCTAACTGGGAAAAAGATAAAGGAAATAGTTTTTAAAGATTCTAATAAATGACTTATGATCATAGCTGTCTTGTGTTATAAGGGAAAAGTACAGAGTGTTAGCACGGCCTATTGGAGTGGTGCCCGACCTATCCTTGAGAGCCAGGAAAGGCTTATCAGAAGAATTGTCATTGAAGCCTAGACCTGAAACATGACTGGAAGTTAGATGAGCAGAATGCATCCGAGATGTTAGTAAAAGACCTGAAGATTGAAGAATGTCATTTTCAGAAAGGAACATAGAATTGGGAATATGCTGTATGAGTGATAAGCAGGGTTAATCTAGTCTCTGAGGGAATAAAGAGTGCATTTGAAATTAACTACTGAGAAACACTTTCTGCTTTGTCATAACGAAAAAATTTTAGAAGTTAATGTGATAATGCCTGTGGGTTATAACTATCAATGACTTGGATATGCTGAAACACAAGCCAGCTGGATTGCCTAAAATATCATGGAAATTGTTTTGGCAACCATTTTTGTTAAAATGTCTTATCAGAGTGTGGGAGCATATTCAGCATGATTCCTGATGAGTCACATCAATGCCATCTGATCAACCACTTGGGTGATGCATATACCTGACTCTTCTTTCCTGTGATATTATGCAAGCTGCAGGCTTCCGTCTTCCGTTCCTATAACTCCTGAATACTGAACTATCTTCTTACATTATCTGATATGTTTTGTCTCCCAAATAATGTCCTTTTTGCTGACCTCCTCAATACTTATCAAGTTGTAATTTCTAATTATCTTTCTCTTCTTCCTCACTTATAATTCACTTGTGGTGTGAATGTACAGACATTAAGTATTACATACTTGTTCTAAAGTCATCACACTGTCCCTACTTCTCAATTACCGGTTAAAAGTCTACTACAATATTTCCTTTGGACCTCGATTCCAGGATTTAAATATATGGGGAAGTATTAACCGGGATGCCAATAATGACTGCTGCTAACAGACGGTGTAAGTTATATTATAGAAACATCTTGAAAGAAACATTCCCAATCCTTTAGCCGCATGCTCTTCCCTTGAGAAACACTGCTTGCTCTCTGAGCTTCAATAATTTAGCATTCACTACCATCATTTGGAGTAAAACGGTTTAACTTGCCTACCATCCCTGCTATCTGTAGAACATGCTTTGTGTAAGCATCAGGTCTTGCTTATCAGTGCTCCATAATGCCCATGTGAGTGTTTGGGAAATGGTTAAGACTCAGTTGTGAGTGCTTTAAAGACATTAGTATTGCATAAACGACACCAGAAACAAAGTTTTGTGGAAATTATACAGTGTGCAGCTTTTGCAAAGGGTCCTTATCTAGCTCCAGGCCCATTGTCCCATCTATTTTAGATGAGGGAGCTTACCAGATGGGAGTCAGAGGTGAAGCACAACCTTCCTACCTGTAACACCAGAGTTTATTTCTTGTATAACACATCCCTCAAGCCACAGTGTATATAGCCATGAATTACACATACAAAGGTGTCCTTTGTATCTGCTCTGCCTTGGTATTTCTAATTACAGTTGATTGACAAAGATTTTTTTTTTAAGTTTTAATTTATCGGGAATCAGGGAAAACATTTAAATACATGAATATATTTTGAGGGTTTCAAACAGGCAGATGACTCAGAGTGAAGAAGCTCATTTGAGGAGCTGCAAACACTTCAGTGGTGACACATATCATCAGGCTTTGAGGCCCACACACGTTGCGGGACTTGATATGGCATTACAGGGAAAAAAAAGTCATAATATGAACAGTAATGACAGTGTGATACTCGACAGCGGACGTGAGCAAAGTTTGTACACACAGCTGATATGGACATCACAGTAGTTGATGCAAAATTTCTTACAAAGTAAATATGAGGGATTACAATTGTAGGCTTTTTCCAGTTGTGATGCCTTTTTGTAGAGACATCTGAGAAAAATAAAAAGCAAAAATATTTGATTTTGAATGGAGTTACAGACATTTGAAAAGCAGTTGTAAGGAGAAAGAGTAACAGCCGTGTCTTCGCGACATGAAGTACGCGGTAAGAAGTCTGCATAGTTCCTGATCGCTGTTCTTGACATCACGTCATGATTCAAAAAGTTTAATGACCCATTTATAAGGTACAGTAGGTCTCAACACCCTAGAAACACTTTGGTCTTTGCTCAGTGTGCACTCTTAGGGTGGAAGGAAGAATATGAGGTCCACTTTTTATTCAGAAAAAAAAAAAAATTACAACGTAATTGCCTAACCTGATCTATTTTATCTTGTTTTCTTAATCCAATAAACTCACATTTCTAAAATATTTTTATTTATTTATTTGTTTGTTTATTTATTTATTTATGACTAGAGAGATTAGCAAAAAGAGGGACCTCTCCATTTGCTCTTTTAACTATCTAAATGTCCAAAACAGATGGTGTGGGACTAGACTGCAGCTGTGAATCAAGTGCTCAAAGTCATTTCTTATTTATTTTTTAAGGTAGGTGACAGGGAACAAACTCCTTAAGCCAAAAGCTGCTATCTTCAAGAATGAGAGCTAAGGCCCGGAGCTGTGGCCTAGCGGCTCAAGTCCTCGCCTTGAACAGGCCGTGATTCCTTATAGGCGCCAGTTCTAATCCCTGCAGTTACACTTCCCATCCAGCTCCCTGCTTGTGGCCTGGGATAGCAGTCGAGGATGGCCCAAAGCCTTGGGATCCTGTACCTCTGAGGGAGACCTGAAAGAAGTTCCTGGATCCTGGCTTGGATCAGCAGAGCATTGGCCATTGCAGTCACTTCAAGAGTGAATCATCAGACAGAAGAGCTTCCTCTCTGTACATCTGACTTTGTAGTAAAAAAATAAATAAAATAAAATAAATCTTATAAAAAAGAGAGAGCTAGTAGCAGGCTGGAATTACAAGCTGGACTCGGAAACAAAGCCAGATTATCTGCTATGGAATTGTGGATATGACAAGAGTTATCTTAACCACTGCACCAATTGCCTATCTATCTTTTGCTTCATTATATATGAAATATTTTCATATTTAAAAAGAATTTATGAGAAAATTAATTTTGATTACAGTACATATATATATTTCACGTTAGTATAAATAAAATTTCATAAAAATGTCAAATATACACTGGATCAAAACATGAGTGATAAATAACTATTTACATCACAAGTGCTCATACAACTAGATAGATACAGTATTTGGAAAAAGGTTATCACCATGAAAAACTTCTTTATACTGATTCTTTATTTAGCATGCATTTTTTTGGTAAATACAGAGGGGAGTATATAAAACCTGTATATATATAGATTTGTAATAATGGAACCATAATCCAGAATGAGTCAAGTAATTTCACTGCAGCAAGCATTACAAAAGATATTCTATCCTTTGCATCAACCTTGGCTCAGTTTATCCATAATAAATATTTTATTTTCATTTAACAAACACTGGCATATATCAGGCTACTATTTTATGTGCTTCATAAATATAAATACACTTACTCATTTTAACAACTTTCTGAGTGGATACTCAAATTTTACCTGTTTTATAGGTGTGAGCTGTGAGTATTAAAACTCAGAGCAGTTGTAAGTATTTTGATAAGGATAAGTGAGCTCGTGACGAAGAAGCCAAGGTACAAATGGAAGCAGTCTGATTTCAGCATACTGACCTAACCACCAGCAGCAGTGTCCCAGATTATTTTCAATTGTTACCCTCTGTTTAAATCAGAAAAGTGAATCTTCATATCTTTTCCCCAGTGCTTCCTGCCTGTGAGTTCTACTGCGATATGATTGTAAATGACCCCTGAAAGCTTGACTTGATGAAATATTTATTCATACCACCAAGTCAAAATCTGGTTGACTGGTTGCCATTTAGCGAAAATGGCACTTTCGTATATACTTTTTATCATTGGATACATGTAAGTTTTTTGTTTTGTTTTGCTAAATTATTACTAACATCTCTTCATGTAATCCTTTCAACAATTTGGAAATGAAAGTATCCTCATTTGCAAAGGAGAGGATCTGAGGTTCAGGGCTTACACAACTCAGCCAAGTTTGCATAGCTAGTGGATAGCACATTTCATGCTTCTCCGGACTGGAAGGTTGATCTTACTTAATTCTCATCACTGCATAGTGATGACATTGTGCAGAAATATTTTCCTATTTGTTTCTAATCAGGAAGTTTTCTGGGATTTAATTTACCAAATCTCTTTTTTGTTGTTTTTATTAAATATGAGAACAGATTTCATGCATTTCATAAACAGAATGCTAAGATAAACATACTTCACTCCCACTCACCTTTAATCTGCTCTTCATCTTTTTTCCCTTTAATTTTCATAAAAACTTATTCATGATCATTTGCTTAGTGTACCATTGACCACGATGTTCAACAAGTGAACGGTAGAATGACCATTGTTCCACAGAAATATAAACAAATGCTACAAAGTAAAATCAAATTTTAAGGTGCCTATTTTCTTCTTGTACATTTTTGTATTCTGCATTAGTTATCATGTATCAAAGTAAACAAACATTATCCTTCGGGGGCTGGCTTATTTAACTAAGCATCTCTCCAGTTGTATCCCTTTTTTTTTTCATTCTTTCTATTCATGAGAAGTACTCCATAATTTATAGATACTGGATTTTCTATTTTCTTTATGCAGTCATCAATTAATTAAAATATAGGTTTAGTTACATATTTCATTTACTATGAAATAAACATGTGGATATAAATAACTATAGAATACACTGATTTAATTTCATTTGGGTAAATTCCCAGGAGTGGTATGACTATGTGATATGGTAGGTCTAATTTCAAATTTTTGAGAAATCTCCACATTGTCTTTTATAATGTCTATACTCATTTAAATTCCTACCAACAGTGGAATAGGGTACCCTTTATATCCTTTTCAGCATTTACTATTTTTTGATTTTTGGTTAACAGCCATTCCAGCATCGGTGAGGTGAAAACAATGAAGTTTTTCTTTGCTAATGGATGACTGAGAGGTCTGTTTTTCCTATTCTTTTTTAAGGCAAAGTAAACACACAAGTGTTGAGGGAGTGAAATATTGCAGACGAATAGACCATCTGCTGGTTGTTGAGTTTGCTGTTTCCCCTGCGTCACCTTGCCCCTGCACAGGAGTGATTTGTGCTTACCATGTAGATGAACGCAGTGACTTTGAAGAGGGCTTTCCTTGCTCCTTTTGCTCCCCACCAATACACACATTGAATCATTGGTTTTCACTGCATCTTGCTCTTTTTCATAGAACTACTTACTGTATTCAACCTTGTTTGTACTTCATTTCCATTTTCCCCTCCACTTTGTAATCCCCATGGTGGCTAGGACTTGGCTATTTATCCTGGTTTTGTATCATCTTTGTACCCTCTGTGGCGGTTTATACACATATACAGTACATAATGAATATGCATTTGAGTGATGGAAAAGGAGGCTGAAGAGTAAAACCCCACAAAGAAATAAAAAAGAGAGCAGGGAGAGATGGGATTTCAGTGGAACACAAATATCTGTTGAATGGAGAGGGGAGGCTATAAGCTTTCATTCTCTTCAGAAGTTCATAATCTAGCACAGGAACACAACACTTTCCAGGGAGAGCAATACTCTGCATAGCTAGCACATAACATCTGAGAATTCACTGAATTTTCAAAGTTGCTTCTGCTGCTGGTTTTCTGCTTTTTCCTTAGCTTAACTCTGTTTCTCTAGAGAGAAGCAGTGCTTATCTTTCTAATAGTCCTTGAAATAGTTATGATCCATTGCAGAAATCTGGCCATTCTTGTCTTCAGTGTCAATGATCCCAGCTGACTTTCTTTCCTTACATTTCACATTGACTAATTCTGCAATCATCTTGGTGCCCTCTTCTCTACTGATTTTTATGTTAGGGCTTTGGCAAAGAGGAAGTCAGAACAGGTGTGTAGAGTGTCACATTCTGTTTTTCTTCACTTTGAGCTTCCTTGGGTCTATAGCATTTGCACTTCCAATGCTGTATTAAAATCTACAGCAATCATCCATTTTCATTGTTTTCTCCAAAAGTTATTTTGACAGATTCTAAACAACCAGTTTATTTCAAATTTCTCACTGTGTGCCATTGGTGTCTCTGGAATTAACAGCATGGACCTTCCTGGATGTGCTTTCTTAGGGCTGGGAATTCTGAATGAACATTTGTGTTTCAGGTCTACTTTCTTCCTTAGACACACTTGAAATTGATTTGTTTTCTTTCCCTTCTGGCCATCATTTACTATTTTTCTTCAAATCTAATCAGTCTTTGCAAGATAATGAAGCACAGTGGGGTTTTGTGTGCCCTTAACTCCACAGTTGTGAAGTTTCTCTCATTCACAGTTTGTCCTTTGACTGAAGTCAGACATTTTGAATGCTAGGAAGTGATTATATTGAAGAACTGCCATGAGTCAAAACAGAATAGTGTAATTGTGGGAAAGAAGAGACATGGTATAAAAAAGTGTCACAACCATATATACATGTCAAGGATGGGAATTTCAGTTTCAAACTCACCATGATGAGAAGCATCTAAATTGTAGATGCAATATTTGTAACAATAGACAATAGAAGAAAGATATGTAGTATATCTGGAAGTGTCTCAATCTCCAAGATAAATAAAAATGTTTGGCAAGTCTTTTAGTTTGACACTCACTGAATTATTCTTTCATATCAAAGAGAACTGTTGCATAACCCATTACTTTGATTTGATTATTATGTTGTATGTATTTTTGTTATTGCTTGAAAAATAATTTCAATATGTGGCTAATTAATCTAACACATGACTGTTGACATCCTACTATGTACTTAGCGAGATTCCAGATTGCCAAGGATACAGCAATTAACACACTTGTCAAAAGTTCATACTTGTTATACTGGAAAAAGGCAGACAATAACTATAATAAATAAATTCTATTGGATGTCAGAAGATGGTAATTATTGCACAACAATAAAACAAATAGTGTAAGGGAGATAGGAAGTACAGAGATTGGGACACAGAGATGTGGGCAGTAAATTTATTTCTAGTGTTCAGAGTAGTCCTAAGAATGAGATATTTGAGCAAAGATGTGAAGGAGATGAGGAAACAGGTAAATGGAAGTCTGACAAAAGATAATTCTAGGCACAGGATCCTGCTAAAAATAGGCCTTGAAGGTAGGAGAGTGCCTGACCTACAGAGGGAAGTAAAGTGAGTGAGGAAAACAATACTAGGAATGAGATGATAGTAGCAACTGAAAGCTGTGGACAAGTTGAACAATAGCGGTAAGAAAGACATCTTCTCTAATTTTCATATTTTAAGAAAAAACATCTAAAAATAATAATAATGTGAATTACCTCTAAGTAGTCTAGTGGCTAATTATCATTGCATAGCAATTCCAGGAACCTACTGAGAGCAGATGACCTAGAATGGCAGACCTAAAACCCAGTTATGGAAGGAGTTTCCACTCAAGATATTGAACTCCAAACCCAGACACCTCAACCTGGTTGATACCCTGGATTTCTCACACCAGCATTAAAAAACAGCTTAAAACTATACATATCAATCATCTTCTAACCTCTTCTAATGACCTCCTGGAGCCACACTCTTACTTTAAAAAATCTGTTTCTTTGGCTTAATGAACAGAAAGCACATTCTGGATCCAGAGATCACTCTTTCAATTACTGTCAGCTTCTTCAAAGAGATCCTTTTACCAGTTCTTATCTCTAGTGCAAGCAGCAAGGGTCAGATTATTTATCCCATAACAGAAGGCTAGACTAGCCAGGGAACACAGTGTTCAGTTAAAAATAATAAACAGAAGAGCCTTGTTTAAAGTCTACATGCTGCGTATCTGGCCTGAAAAAGGAAAAAGTGTTCCACCTGCCCCAAAATTCGCAGAATCCTTTAATTTGAACACTTCAATTTTACAGAATGAATCTTCCTCTATGCTGAAATTCCCGTACTGTGTGATGAATTAAAAAATAGTCAGACAAGCTAAAAACCCAAAGGATTACCTACTAGTTGTTTAGTAATTTTACATAGTTTTCTCCTTGTTATCTTTTCTCTCAGAAACAAAACAATGAAGCAAGGAATTAACCACTACAACATCAAAAAAGTAGTTCCCTCAGAAATCTCATTCATTAAGCTTCACTGTTCATTTTATATAAATGTAAGAGAATGACTTTATCAGCATATTTCTAGAGGAACTATTGTTGGAACTCTTGGTCACTTAGGGTGATTCATGTTAAATGTTTATAACACTAAGCAAAGTTGACTTGCTATCTGAGCAATCATCGAAAGAAAATAGACACTCCCCTAAATAAACCAGTTTTAGCTACGTGATGCAAAAGTCCTTCTATTTTAATCTTTATAAGGAACTTTGAAGCCATGGATCTATCCATTCTTCTTTGCTTTCTTCAGCCTTTCTTCCTATTCTATCTATAAAATCCTTTTGTATAATAAGCTTATCAAAAAGCCCACTGTATTTTACAGAAGGTTGTCTCAAGAATTACAAAGAATTCTAATATCTTTCTTTTAATTAAAAATACTTTCTTTGAAATGCAGATTTTACAGAGAAAAGGAGAGAGAGAGAGAGAGATCTTCCATCTGATGGTTCACTTCTCAAGTGGCCACAATGAGCAAAGGTGAGCCAATCCAAACCCAGGAGCCAGGAGCTTTTTCAGGGTCTCCCATGTGGGTACAGAGTCCCAAGGCCTTTCTCCCACTGCTTTCTCAGGCCACAAGAAGGGAGCTGGATGGGAAGTGGAGCAGCTGGGATTAGAGCTGGCACCCATATGGGATCCTGACACATGAGCGGTTTAGCCTCTGAGGAGGATTTAGCCTCTGGGCCATTATACTGGTCCCTGCAGTCAATATCATATAATTAAGCTTGTAATTTTGTCTTTAATCACCATTATTCCAATAATGAATCGCTGTTTTTTAAATACTTCTTTCCAATAAAGCATCTCAACCTAATTTAAATCACATTTATTTTGTATATCCAAATAAAATGGAATGGAACCATGGGACCATAAATACAAACAGGGAAATATGCTTAGTTAATAGCTGTCATCTACCAATCCTTTAAATCACAAAGACATTTTTAAATCACTGACTTCTCGAAAGCTAAAGGGTTGGAATGTATGTATTTGTGTCTGTCTTCTGTGACTTGCGTAGGGCTCTGCAAGCAAGATTGGGTAAGAAGAGTGAAAATAAGAAAATAGAAACATACTCTTAGAATACACATGTTAATGGTTCTATTCTTTCACACCTCAAGCCCTCAAAAACAAAAAAAAGACTGAGAAAATATGATTTAGAATCTTTCATTTTGTGGTAATTTAATGCAGAGTTATTTTGGTTAGACTTTAACATATATTTTATCTGTTTAGCAATTAAGCACTTACATCACATAGCATTTTTCTTCAATGGAATTATGAGCCCTTTTCTTGCTAAATATGGCTTAAAGAAGCAATGTGTCACGTTTACCCAATTAAGGATTACACTGCAAAATATTTTAGAGGCTTGCTAACATGAGTAGTTGCAAATCGCTTCTCAGGAGAAAACATGGCATTACTGTGATTTCAGAAGCAAGTTTGGTCTATATGTTTCCTCCATGATATTTCTTCCAAAGTCTTGTCTAACAATTTCAGTTCATTTTAAGGGATAAAGAAAAGTCAGTTTTATCTTACTGTATTGCAATTCAAGCAGCATGTTGTCATTTTCACACATTGTGGTTACAGTATCAAATTCATTAAATCCACAAATCCTCTTTCGTTTTTTGTGACATTTGTTATATTCCTTAATCTTCTACTTCACGGTGTTAATGTTCTTCTCTAGACTCCTGACATTAATGCAGCTGACTTTCAGCTGCTCACAGAGAGATGTCAAATCTAATCTGATACTCGGGAGTGGAAGTCCACCAAATGTGCTTCAATTTGGGTAAGTATTAATTTTGCCAAGTTTTCCCAGAAGTTAATACAAGAAATAATTTAAATCAGTACCTAGAATCATATGCCAGTCCAGAAGAAATGTGATTTCAATAAGCCATTTAAACAAAGTAATTTTGGACACGAAAAGGGAATATACTAAATTAGTTAAAACAGATGAAATCAATACTAGACCTGTGTGCATTCCCAATACCACTGACAAGGGCAAAAAGAAAGCAGGAAATAATTTAACTTTGTTCAAATAGACTGAAAAGGAAGAGCTAACAAAAGTCTCTCTGTTTTTTTTCTTTATATATATGTGTGTGTATATATATGTATGTATATACATATATATATATGGAACTGGAGATCATAATGTTAAGTCTCACACAAAACAGCAGATATTGGATGATCTCACTCAGATGTAGAATACACAAAAAGCTGAGCTCATACAATCTGTAAATAAAATGTTGGTTAGGGAGGCTGGAGAGGGCAAGAAGAGAGTCAAAGAGAGAGACAACTTAATGAAAACATAGTCATAGACATGGGAAAAATCAGTGTTCTGTTGCACAAAGAATTACTATAGTCAACAATATCAATCACATAGTTTAAACAACTACAAGATGCAAGTTTGAATGTTCTTATTACAAAGAATGATAAAGGTTTGTGATGATAGACAACACATGTATCTTGACATAATCAACATAATACTATTAATCAACATAATACACTGCATAAAATGCAAGTGCGCATTGATGCAAAATGCAAAAATAATATGCTATACCACGTAAAGATATATAATACTTATAGATATGTAGTACTTATCTCTGATTTTAATTTTATTTTTTCAAGATTATTTATTTGAATGTAAAACTGCACCCAGAGAGAAGGAGTTAAATAGACCTTCTACTCACTAGTTCATTCGCCAAGTGGCTTTAATGGCCAGTGTTGAGCCACATCAAACCCAAGAGCTAAGATTTCTATATCTATGACAAGGTTAGCAGTTACTCAAACACTTGGGTCACATTTGGCGGCCTTTCCAGTTGCATTGGAGAGGAACTGGGCCAGAAGGAGAGCAACCAGGACTTGAAACAGTGTTGAAATGGGAATCCTGCTGAGCCATAAATAAGCTTAAAGCACATAAAATACTGAACACTGTACTTTTCCAGGGATATGCAAAATTTAGTGTGAATTACAAAATATTACTAATATATGTGAAAAAATCTAAATTAACAAAAATATTTTTCATTGAGTGGGAGATTTAATATTGTCATAATGCCAATATTTGATTATGTGCTATGACATAGTAGGTAAAGCCACTGTCTATAGTCCCAGAATCACAGATCACATACGGGTGCCAGTTTGAGTCTCTGCTGTTCCACTTCTAACTAAACGCTAATGTGCCTGGGAATTCAACAGAGTGTGTTTCAGGCCCAAGTGGTCGGGACTCTGTGCCCACATGGGAGATCTCAAGTAAGCTCTACCTTTCTCTCTCAAGTGATTCAATTTATATTGACAAGTAAACATGAATAACCTATGTGCTTTACATTGCATAAAAAAACAAAATATCATCCAATAGAAAAGGAGGAGATCTTTGACAATACTTTTAATCTGTATCAACTTCATGGACACAAGAGCTCAGGAATAGAATGTTCTAGTGCTTAGTTCAATGCCCTATTGTGGCTGTCTTCAAGTTCTTAGTATTTTTAACAAATGTTTAACCAATTCTTGGAAATATCTCAGACAAAGAAGAAAATGATGAAGATGAAAACAAAGAGGAAGATGACAATGAAGAAGGAAAGTAAAAATATTTTTTTTTTTTGAGATTGAAAGAGAAGAAGAAAATCGAAAAGCTGAAAAAACTCAGGCCAGAAAGACCTCCCTTCCCTCGCTTCTGCCAACACACTTCTCTCCCTTCCTCATCCTGATCTTCCCAGTACACATGTGTGCGGGAACACACACACACGCACACACACACACGCACACGCGCACACACACACACACACACACACACACACACACACACAAATACACAAGGTCTTTTCCATTCAGTCTGGCTGTCTATGGTCCTGTGGGTATGGCCCTCAGGCGTACAGGACCTCCTTCAATCATTACCTGCCAATATGCCCCTCTCCCTTCCTCACTTAGACCCTCACAGTACACATGTGTACAGGCACACACACACACATGCACATAAACACATGTCATCTACATGGTTGTAGTTCTGTGGGTCTGGCGCTCAAACCTGTAGGACCTCCCTCCTTCACTCCCTGCCAACACATCCCTCTCCTTTCCTCATTCTGACCTTCACGGAACACATGTGTGCAAGAACAGACACACACACACACGTAGGTTATCTGATGATTTATTTCAATAACTGAATGTGCGATGTTACTGCAAAGCCAGCACCAGCTTCCTGGATGTTTGGTGCTTGCTGCCTCACGGGTACATTGGTGCCCATACACTCACTGCAGTCTCTAAGGCGTTGGCATCCAGGCAATCACCCGAAGTGCAGTGATCCACATCCTGGTCTGAGATTGGCTGTTTTGGGATTATTTTTTCATTAACGTGGGAATTAACTTCAGCCGGCTGCGGTCCTTTTGCTATTTTCGTTTTCACGGGTAGATTGCACGGTTTAGGAGGGACCGTTATCTTCCCTTGAACAGTCCCTTTAACTTGCAGCCCCCCTTTGTGTCCTGGAAGGACAACAGGGAGATCAGAGAAGGGCTTTCCTTGGCAAAATAGGGCCCATGAGGCCTGGGAACAGGGGATTCCCGAAAAGGGTTTGGAGTGAGTGGAGGTTTGAGTCAGGTGAGGACAAGGAAGGAACTTGGGAGATCGGGATCCAGGGGAAGAACAGGAGGAGCTTAGTGAATCTTCTTACCTTGTTTTCGCACTGGAACATAGGTGGCGGGCACCTTGATTTTCCGGCCCACTTTGGCATTTGTAGGTTTTCGAACATTTGTCTTCTCCATTCTAGCTCTATCCACTAGACACACTAGGCCTCCTATACCTCCCTTTTTATTCCCTCCCTGCATTCTGTCAGGCCACATCCTTCGTCTTTGTTTGCTCATCACGTCACTTGGCGTCTTACCCAATCCTGTGCAAGGCAGGTGTAGAAGTCACAATACACCACTGGGACATGCAGTGCGGGGGGGGGGGGGGGCGGGGGGGCTGAAGATGCAGTGACCAACCTAGTTTGGGTAGCGAAAGATGGATGTCATTGGCTCTTCTGAAGAGCTTTGCCATGTGGATGCGGCACTCCCTTCAGTCTTTCATGTTAAATTCTGTTCATTACATGGCAGGGAGAGGGTGGTTTCCCTTCATATTCAAAACCGACATGTCATTCTTTTCTCAGTAGCCCCCTACCACCACCTGGGTTTCCCATGTACCACCAGAAATCAGTTCAAGTAATGTGGCTGTATTTGTCTATGTGGAGATAAATATCATCTACTTTATTGCTACGAACTCTTCTACCCATCTTGAATATCGCTCACTTCTTGGCCCTT
Organism: Ochotona curzoniae; assembly: GCF_017591425.1. Classification (NCBI taxonomy): domain Eukaryota; kingdom Metazoa; phylum Chordata; class Mammalia; order Lagomorpha; family Ochotonidae; genus Ochotona; species Ochotona curzoniae. Next base: position 6,214,659 of record NW_024467087.1, read on the forward strand.
ACCAAGTGTATTTTCTATTATGCCTGTTTTCCAGCTTGCTGTGAACCTCTCCTCGGGTTTCTGTTTTACATTTTGAAATCATAATGAATACCAGTTCTGCTTGGGTATTCTGTTTCACACTTGGAAGGATTGAATATCTCTGTAGTAGAGTACACAGTCTTGGGTTTTAATAATGTAGGGAGGATAAGGCAGATAAACCCTGCTCCAAATTATGTTACGTGTTTCCACTCGGGAAAACAAACCCAAGATGGAAATTGGCTTAGAAAGAAGCATGTTGGTTTCATGTGAAAGTTCTTCTCAGCATGTGACTGGCACTGTTAGATTTCCCATATAGTCTCATTCCTTACCTCAGGCCTCCATGTCAGATTCTGTTCATCACGTGACTGGGGAGGGGGTGATTTTCCACCCACATTCGGAACTGATAGCTCAGTCTGATCTCTCCCACCTCCTAGCACCACCTGGGGTTGCCATGTGCTATCTGCGTTCAAGTAACATGGCCACTTAGTTAAGTAGACCTGGAATTGGAAATCATCTTTCTTTCTTCCTAGGAATGGATGTGTTCACATTAAATACCACTGCATTACTGGGTGGGTACACTCAGCAATATCTTTTTCCCATATATTCTTTGCAGTGTCCACAGACATCCTCCCGCCAAAAAAAAAAAAAAAAAAACAAATTAAGTAATTAAGTACTTAAATAATTAAATGAATCCAAAACCACACCAGAAGATTATGTATCACCATTAAATGTCATTTTTCAAAAGATATAAGGGCAAAAGATCATTCACAGACCCATAATCATCTAAATCACACGAACAGAATGAAGAACAAGAATAATATGATAATCTTAAAGATGTGAAGTAAGCACTGGATAAGATGCAACATTGTTTCATGATAAAACCCTTCATAATTTATCACCTGAGGGAACATGCTTCAAAATTAAAATTATATATGACAAAACAAAAGGCAATATTATACTGATTGGGGAAAACTGAAAGCATTTCTCCTCAGATATGGAACAATGCAAGGATGTTCACTTCCATCCCTCTTTTTGAAGTTTTAGTGAGTAGTAAAGGTTTTAGTGAGAACAATTAAGGGAGAGAAATAAATGCATGGCACCAAAACTGTACAGCATGAAGTCAAAATACTCATAATGGCAGATGACATGATATTAAACATGGAGCAACCCAAAAACTTCACCTAGCTGTTGGAACTGATAAATCAATTCAGTAAAGATGCAGGCTGCAAAATAAAAGATACCAAAAACTACATTTTTATAGCCTAATGATGAACTCACCAAGAGAAATCAAGAAAAAAATTCCATTCACATTAACTACAAAATATCAAATATTCATGAATAAATTTAGCCAAAGTGCTCAAAGATCACTGCAATTAAAATTACAGAACATTGTTGGCAGAAATTATAAAGGACACAAAATGTAAACATATTTCTTGCTCACAGATTAGAAGAATCAATACCATCAAACTGTCTATACCACCTAAAGCAACCTACAAATTCAGTGATCTGATAGAGGAGTTTGGGGAACTCCTCTACAAGGATGAAGTCCTGCAGGAAAGTACAAGAACAAACACAGGGTGCAGGGTGATCCAGGTTGGGCCCCAACAATAGCCAGTTCACATGACGGCTGGGACTAGGAGCTGACTGGGCTGGGTTAGGTTTTAACAGCCAACACCATAAGCTGGAACTGGAGGTAGGCCAAGACGAGCCAGTTGGCAACATACACTAATGGGTGCTGAGGTGAGGTTAGCCATGCCATTCTGGGCTACTGATCCTGCTACTGAACATGAAAATTGGGACTGGGGCCCAAACAGGCTGGGCACACCTGCAACATCAGCTGGCCTGCATGTGAGCTGGGTAGAGGGAGAGCCAGGCTGGGCTAAGTGACTGTACTCATTGATGCAGGCATGAGCTAGAGTAAGTGCAGATTGGTTGGGCTTTGCCATAGTATCATCTGGCAAGTGTTAGGATTGGGGTCAAGTCCCATTAGACTAGACCGTAGAACTACCTGGGAAGTGAAAGTTCTATGACCAGGAGTGGGTCCGGTAGGGAAACTGTGGGCATCTTTCTGATGGGCTACAACTCCCACTGGTGAGCATGAGAACCAGGGCTGAGGGCTTGTCTAGATAAGCAGTTAAACCGGCTGGCATGAGTGGGCTGAATAGTGGGGATGTTTGGGTTGTTCTCAGCTCCAATGCCCACTAATATTTGCAAAAGCCAGATTGGATGTGGGACAGAATGGACCACTCTGCTTCAATACTGCCATGTACAGTATCCAGGGCTTGGAGTGGGCTTAGTGGTGGTCCCTCTGACTAGGCTGTAGTTCCCAATGGAGTATGTGATGGCTGAGTGTGTGACAGGTAGGGTTCGAGTAGGCTGCAGCATCCACTTGTTTGTATATGTGATGGGATTGGGGACAGAACTGACCAGGTTATTGTAACTACCAGTGTGTGTGCAGGTTGATTTGGGTGATGGACTGAGTTGGAGCTCACTCTGGTTGGCACACCCAAGAGTTAGTTCTTGGGTCACCTCTGGTTCCCCGCAACTGAATCACTCAATTCAGAACTCCAACCATGCAGAAAATCATAGGACCTGTGGTCTGACCGAAGAGTACATATTCCATAACTGGTATTTCATGGTTATTGAGTTCTATGCAGTTGATGCCATGCCCAGATGCTCATGGGAAATGTGACAACCAATTCATTGAGGCTTGCAGAGTATGTCTAATAACATAGAGGGCAGAACAATTTGGACAGGTCTCACAAACATGCATTTGGGCGAATTGAGTCTCTAAGTAAGACTATGTTAGCCAATGGACTTTGGAGCTTTGGAAGAATTTCCTCAACCTTGGAGCAGTGAAAAAACAGCATTTTAGAATGGTCAAAATCACTTAAGCAATATCCTCAGAACATGCTCCACATTAGGGACCTTGGGATGTCATCAGGTTGCCTTCCCCCATTCCTGGGTACAGACATGTTTGAACTGTTGGGAGTTACTCTCTCCCAAGAAGATTGGAGGCAGTTGTCTCATTCATTTTCCCCATTCTTCATCCTTTCACATCCTAATTGGAGGTTCACAGAAGCATGACTCCCTCTCAACTATGTAAACATTATGAAAAATAAAGTGAATTTATTAAAAAAAAGTAACTACCTATTCTTATCTGTGGGGAAGTGAGAGATAGAAAGGATATGAGAATGAAAATGAATCAGCCTTCATTAGTCCACTTCCTAAATGCCTGCAAAACACTGGCTAGGGCAAGCCAAAACTAGGAGCTCAGAACTCTATTCACGTTTCTCAAGTAAATAGCAGGAACTGCATTACTTGAGCTTTGAGGTCCTATCTCCCAAAATGCACATTAGCAAGAAGGAAAGCTGGAATTGGAAATGTGGCTACTAGGACTTAGGTCTAGGCATCCCAATATAGGACGTAAACATCCCAAGCATTTGCTTACTGTGGCACATGATATCTTTTACAGGAGTTACTTTTAATAACACATTACACACAAACACCCCCCACACAAAAGGAAAAACCGCAGTTTCTCTTTGTTAGTCTCCTCATTTCATATAAAGACATCCTTGAAGTATCTTAGAAAACCTGTCCATTTAAAAGTCATGTTTCATGCTTCTGAATATCATGTTTCAAAATCTTGACATAAAACTTATCACAGTAGTTTGATGTAGGTGGTTTTGTAACAGCAGTTCCCACTGACATTTTGGGGATCAATACAAATTAACTGAGAGGATGGATACTGTGTTCTATTACTGTGCACTTGTCAGTCATTCAATGGAGAGATCAATTAGGTATTCAGGAGAAGAATTAATGACTGGGTAGCCTTGCTCTTCTGAAATGCAAAGTTAGTTTTCCAACCTCACTGTAATACATTTATGTAATGCATTTGATGGACACACTCATGAATTATAAATACAAAAATATCAAAATACAAAGAAAGACATACAGTTGAACAAAGATATACATATATTCACATAGAAGGAACTGTATAATGCAAACTAGCATATGTGGAAGTCAAGATTTATTGCAGTAGGCATGTCTACTTCTGAATAAAAGGAGGACTTCCAATGAAACAGGTAAATATACGTTTACAATATGATACTAGATTTTATGCCTTTTTCTAAACGTTTCTACAATGTCATGATGAACTTAATATTACAATGTTAAATTTGTAACTGCTACTGAAGTGCTATACTACTGTAATACTATGGAGGAAAATGGTGGGAGGAGGAAATAGAAACAGGGTGATGGGAGGTAAAGTGAGGAATGCATAGACCCACAAAATTATACTATGGAAAATAATAACAGAACAATAACAATAAAATAATATATTTTTTAAAAATATCATTGATTAGTCTAGAGAATGTATGTTATATCTGGAATTATTGGGACCCCTCCCAAAAGGAGCAGCATCTTTGTAGATCGACAGTAGCAAGTATCCAAAGTCATTTATAGAGGTAGTTTTGTGTGTGTGTGTGTGTGTGTGTGTGTGTGTGTGTGTGTACGTGTGTGTGTGTGGAAATGATAAATAAGGCTTAAATGGCAGATCTTTCATTGATCACATACACTTGAAAACTTAGGCCTAGTTTCCGAACTTCTGGCTTTCAAAAACTCATATATTGCTTTTCTCCTTGCTTTTCCACTTTTATTTTTAACTACTCTCCAGCTCGGAATTTTTTAACCTCAGGAAATAGCTACAATTATTATGCCCTGATATGATCTATTATTTTCCCTATGTATTATGAACACTTCCTTCTGTTATGTAGTAACCACGACTATCTCAAATCTTGCCCCCATTCCCAATCTCTTTCTTACATATTCTATACTGTATGTATTTTTTCAAAGGATCCCTGCCATATCTTTCCTGGGTAGGGTGTTCGTCTTCCCATTGGCATTCAACAAACCTCTCTGGTGTTGATATACCTTCAATCCAAATTGGAAGACAGTTCTGGATATATCACTAATCATCATCATAGATCCTCAGTCATTTGCTAAGTTATGTAACAGCATAATTACATTTTCTTAACCAGTAAAATTTGTCAATCTTTGATATCTTATTCTTTAAGGTTGTAATTATCGTCAACATTTTCCTAGCTAATAGGTAAGCTATCTCTAAATTTGTATTTATCTAATTATTTAAAAGTTGGAAATACTAAGATGGAGGAAGAGAGATCTTTGACTTACCGTTTTACTCTCCAAAATGTCACAGTCGCTGAGATGGACCAGTCTGCAGCTAGGAACCACAAGCTTATTCCAGGTCTCCCTTGTTGGAGAAAAAAAATAGTTCAGGCATGTGGGTCACCTTCTGCTGCTTTTCTCAGGCTGATTGCTTGAAGCTGTATCAGATGTGGAAAATTGGGACTCAAATCACCAACCATATGGAATGCTGGTGCTGGAGGTGGCATCTTCACCTACTACACCAAAGTGCTGAACCCTTGTATTTATTCTTTATGTGGGGGAAGAAATGCAAGTGCCACAACTGATAAAAATATCCAGAAAACAAAAAGACTGATTAACAGAGAACAGCTGACGGCCTGGTGCTCATGAAGAGTAAGAAAACATTTTTCAATAAAAGGCTTTTAAAGATGAATGCTTCACAAGTTCATACCATCTTTCCTGATAACGGGAGTAGCACAGCATTGTGAAATGTAGGGAAAAAATGATTCATTGGAGCTTAATAAATATTGTTAAAAAAATCACATTTTGGAGCAGTCCTGGACTGTTGCCTGCTCCATTTTCCTTGTGACAGCTTCATAAATGACAGCTTCATTCCACGAACAGAATCGTGAAAACAATAGAATTTCCCAATTCAAAGCCATTCATGCTGCCATGCTGGTGTTTCTCTGTCTTTTAGTTTCTCAAGGGTTCAAAAAAATATAGCTGCTCAAAAGGATATTCTGACATCAGCAACGTTTTGCTTTGTACTTATATGGTTAGATATCTCATGTCTATTCCTGAAGTATCAAGACTCTGTGAGCTTGGATAGTGATTGAAATTTCTGATTTCACCTGCCTGATTCTTGAGACTTATTTCAAAAATGATGGGCTTAGAGAGAAAGCATAAATTATGGGTTTTGTTGATGCAACTTCAGTAATATATTTCTTTCACGCAATAAGGAATACATGAACAATTTCCTTCAATTCTATTCAGTTATTTCCACTGTCAACAAGACTCCTGGGAGCATAACAGTAGCCTGTTCTCAGCTTTTCAGAGACAATATTCAGGTGTCTGAATTTTAGTTCTTAATGTGAACAACTAAAATCAGAAAAGTTAGAATTGAATAATGTCTCAAGCAAGAAAACTTAAGCATCTCCCCCACCAACCGAAATACACTATCATCATGAAATGTAAACATAAACCAGGATTTGTTGACTTAAGTGGATCTGGATTAGGACATTACTTCTAAGGCTTTTCTCAAATCCATGTATAGTTAAAGTCCAACTAATACGTAATAATCTAGATACAATTACCCGGGGAACAATCACTTAGCCTAATGGCTAAAATATCCATAGATAACCACTTACTATGCTTGAGTACCTGAGATCAGTTCCCAGCTCTGAGTCCTGAGTTCTAAGTTCGTGGTAACAGTGCAAAAACCCTGCAAGGTAATGGAGGTGCCCGAGTGATTGCCATCACCCCATCCACATACAGATTCAGATTAAATTCCCTAACTGGCATCCCCACTTGTGTGAGCATCTGAAGGGTAAATCCCTGTGTACTGTCTAAGTGTGTACGCATCTATCTCTACCTGTGTTTCATAAATAATTTTTAAAATGATTACCCAAGTGTAATATCTCCAATTAAAACAAAAGTGTGAAAAGGATGTAAAGTAAAAAGAGTGAAAAGATGCTCTAAAAATGTGTGTGTTTTCCAGTAAAGAACAGATCCTTCATTCTCTGCCAATATTTACTCTATGGTTTACCTTATAATCTTCAAAATGAACTGCATGCTTATTATTTTGATTTATAGGGACAAGACTCCTTAGAATTCTCTCTCTTTCCCACAGTATATACTATTATTCAAATGTATTTCTACAAAGGCATGCATTTTAAATTCCCCTCCCCAAAACACCAGGACTCATGGGAAATAACAGACTATGAGAGTTCTACCTCATGAATGAACTAATATCTAATATGGAAAAAAAAAAACTGGGCGGAGGGCCATTATCATAAAGCAGTAAGTTAAGCCAGTGCTATCATCCTACATTATACACCAGTTTGAGTCCCAGTTACTGTGCTTCTGATTCAACTTCTTGCTAATGTAGCTGGGAAAGCAGCTAGCACCCGGCTACTGTTACCCACTAGGGAGACCAAGACGAAGTTCTTGGCTCCTGGATTCAATCTGGCCCAAAAATTAGTTTTGCAACCTCTTAAGGAGTGTGCCAGGACCAGCACTGTCACATAATATGCCACCATCTGCAACGTTGACATCCAATATGGAGAACAGTTAGAGAACTGTGTACTCCATTTCCACTCAAGCTCCCTGGTAATGTGTCTGGGAAAGCAATGGAAGCTAGCACAAGTCCGTGTGCCCAGACACCCATGTGGGAGACAGGGATCAGGTTCCTGCTTCCTGAATTTAGTCTGGCTCAGCACCAACCTCAGCAGCCACTGGCTAGTGAACTACAAAATGGAATACTCTCTCTCTCTCTGGCTCTCCCTTCATTCGTATATAAACTTGCCTTTCAGAAAAAAATAAACCTTTAAAAAAGAATGAATCAGAGGATGTACATTCTTTATTTCCCTTCTCTGTTGCCCTTTCACATAAATTAATAACCATTGAACAGCATGGCTGGAGATGGTATGTGAGATCACTCACTCTCTTACCCTTTGTTCTTGGCATGAAATGGCACGGCAAAAAATGCCCCTGCCAGAGGTAAGTGTCCTAACCTGGACTTTCCAGACTTTACACCAACAGAAACAGTATCAACAGTTGGTGTTCGATTACAATAACACAGAACTGACTAGGTGTGCTGGGAGCTAGTTTCAATCTTTCACTTCCCTTACTTTTTTCTAGTTAGTTTTCCATGCATGTGATCTATTAAGTACTTTACATACATTACATATTTTACTCACATATCTGTCTATCTAAAATCACAGGCACAAAGGAAAAACATTTGTCTACTTAGTATACTATTGAATCCACAGAGTCTCATATACCAGGAGTTCAGGAAGTAATTCTCAAATTAATGAATAACTACCCCGTTTATAATAAAGAAAAAGATAAGGCCATGAGCTGCTTGTAGACAGGAACCATTTCATTCATCTCTTCATACATGCGCATCATAGCATCTAGCATGGATTAGACATATACAAGTAATAGCTTTGTGGATTATAATTGAATTTGATTTTGTCATGCATTCCTCACATTGTTTAGCAGTGTTTTGTTTATTCAGACTAAAAAGAAAATCTGAAAAGATGTTTGTTGAATATTGTGCAACTCCTTGTTCCTTAAATTACTTCATCACAGACTAGTTGTATTTTACTTAATACAAACTCAATGAAATTAAGCATCTCACCTGGACCACAGTAAATCCCTTAGCTGGAACTATTTCAGTGCCTACTCAATCAGCTCATTCCTATCTCCCACAGAGAGAATGACATGAAAAGTGTTGTCAAAACTATTGGTGAAGGCCTGGCGCAATAGCCTAGCAGCTATAATCCTCACCTTTCAAGAACTGGGATTTCATATGGGGAGCAGTTCATGTTCCAGCTGTTCCACTTCCCATCCAGTTCCCTGCTCATGGACTGGGAAATTACTAGAGGATTGCCCAAAGCCTTGGGGCCCTAAACCAGAGCAGGAAACCCAGAAGAAGCTCCTGGCTTCTGATTGGCCACTGCAGCTACTTAGGGAGTGAATCAGTTGAAAGAAGATTTGTCTCTGGCTTTCACTCTATCTGTAAATGCCTTGCCAATAAAAATAAATAAATATTAAAAAATAATGATGACTGAATATTAGGATCAATAGTATGACCTTTGGTTTTTTTCATGGCATTCTGTGAAACTGAAATCAATTTCTCTTTTCCTATTCAGTTACTCAATTTCCAAATCCAGTGCATTATCCACTATTCTCCACATAACCATATGAGGTCCTCCATGAAGCTCTTGCCTATATTTGACAAGTGTAGATCTACAAAGTCTACAAACAGCAACAGAAGCAAAAAGCATACAACGATGTCAAGTACTGACTTAGGAATCAATGTATTTCGGGGGGGGGCAGTGAATTCAGCTGTCATTGCTACAGGGATCTTATCTTCCTGGTATCTTTGAATAAAGAAAATAAAAAAGCTTTATAAAGTATTTAAAATAAATGTCTGCAATTCTTTATCTTTAAAGCAAATAGTATGTGGTTTTGATCACCAATACCAAAACACTGAGGCATTCTTTGAGAGTAAAAGCTTTTCTTTGAGGATTTATTTATTAATTTTGTAAAGGCATACTTTAAGAGAGAAGGAGAAGCAGAGATAAAGATTTTCCATCCACGAGTTCATGTCCCAAATGGCCACATCAGCCAGAGCTGAGCCTATCCGAAGCCAAGAGCCAGGAGATTTTTTGATGTCTCCCAGGAGGTTGCAGGGTCCCAAGTCTTTGGGTCATCTTTCACTGTTTTCCCAGGCAACAAACAGAGATCTGGGTGGGAAACAGAGCAGCCGGAACACGAACTTGAGTCCAAATGGGATGCTAGTACTTGCAGGGAGAGAATTATCCTGTTGAACCATTATGACAGCCTGACAAAATCTTTTGAGTTCCCTGACAAAATCTCATCTATTTGTACTTGTGATAAGTCATAAGATGAGCTCCAGCTACAAGATAATTTCTTGTTACTTCCTCAGTAATATAAGGTAATTATTTTTAGCATTTTCCCAAACCATCAACCCTTCATGTTTATCATTCCTTTCCTTAACCTTAGAAAATCCATAAATGAGAAGAAAAATAGAGCTAGTATGGTCAATTTTCCATGATTATTTAACCTTATTCACAATTTTTATCTTAATGGTTCATATTTTACCATAGAATACTCTAATGTAATCTATCTTTTCTGTCAGAATTTTACTTTTATAGAGAGATAAAGATTATATTTATTTATTGGTTTTTCAGTGGCTGTGAGAGCGTGGCTTCTGCTAGAGCAGGTGGACTTGTGGGATCCTGAGGGTGAGTGCTTGGGTATGGTGCCAGTGTGGGCATGCTGGGACCTGGAGGTTTTACAAACAGGCAGATGGGAGTGGGGCAAGGGCAGAGCCTTAAATTAGCATGCTGACTTGGTATGCTGGTAGGTTGGCCCTGGGGAACTTCATATGCGCTTGGGTCTTGGGTGAGCTGAGGGTCGAGTCTCAGGCCTACACGCATGTCAGGAGCTCGGGTCCCTAGTGGGCAGGCAGAGCTCCAAGGCATCACACCACACCACCTGAAGACTGAGCTTGGGAGACAGGGCTGTGGAACCCATTTTCTCCTAGGTACAGGGACTGTGAATTGCGTAAGGAATGGGTATGGGGATGTGTGGGAGGGAAGACCACTGAGGGAGTGTTTGACGAAAGGAATGACTTCTGGTGGACTTCCACCAACAAGGCCGCTGTGCTTGCATGAAAGCAAGGGGGCTGAGACTTAGCGATTTGTTGGTGGAAGCCAGAGCACCTTTCCATGTCAGCCCAAATGGGGGAACTGAGCTGTGCTCATTAGCATGGATCACTGCAGACCACCACCTTAAAGCTAGGGCTGCGGACCTACATGGTAGGATTTGATCACAGTACCTGCCAGTGAGTGTTGGAACAGTGGAAAGCTAATGTTATGCTAGGCCATGACACTAACTAGCATGTGAGAAAACCAGATTTGGAGGTAGATTCTGTGAGAGATGAGTGGGCTCACTCTACATACATATGAAGTGGAACTGTAATAGCCACTGGTTTGCTCAAGAGTTGTGGTAGTGGGCCCGGCGCGGTGGCACAAGTGGTTAAGGTCCTCACCTAGCACGCCCGGGATCCCATATGGGCGCCGGTTCTAATCCCGGCAGCCCCGCTTCCCTTCCAGCTCCCTGCCTGTGGCCTGGGAAGGCAGTCGAGGACGGCCCAAAAGCTTTGGGACCCTGCACCCGCGTGGGAGACCCGGAAGAGGCTCCTGGCTTCGGATCGGCATAGTATCGGCCGTTGCACTCACTTGGGGAGTGAATCATCGGATGGAAGATCTTCCTCTCTGTCTCTCCTCCTCTCTGTATATCTGCCTTTCCAATAAAAACATAATAAAAATAAATCTTAAAAAAAAAAAAGAGTTGTGGTAGTGATAGGCTGAGCTAGGCATGACCATGGAACCCCAGGACACACATGAGTAATGGAGTATGGAATAGGCCGGACTGATCCAGATGGCTGCACCCATAGGTACACCTAAGATTAGGGTGTGAAGAGGTCCAGGCCACTACATTGACCAGCTTACACAAAGCCTGAGACAGAAGAGATAGACTGTGCCAGATAAGGGTCTAGCACCTGCTGGCACATGTGAAATCAGGGTCTGGGAGTGGGTTTGGTAGGGGATCTTGGGGAAATTCCTCTGGTGAGCCATAGCTCCCACTGGTGAGCATATGATTCAGGCCTGGGTGATGGTCAGGCCTGGCAAGGCAGTTGTACTTCTCAGCAAGTATGTGGGTTGGTGCTGGGGTGGGGTTTGGTTGTGGACCAGTAATGGAGGAATCAAACCTTAGCACACTGGCAAGTGCAGCAGCCAGGATGGAGTGTGGGCCATGCTGAACTAGGCTATCACACCTATCAGTTTACATGAAATCCAGGGATGTGGGCAGACTGGACAGGGCTAGGCTGCAGCACTCAACAGAAAGAGTTGGGACTGGGTTCGGGCCAGGCCAGGTCAGGCTGCAGCATCCAATGGCAAAGGCCAAGATATAGGATAGGTTATGCCAGGTTGGGTCAGAGCAATCATTGGCAAATACAAGATCTATGGCTGGAGGCAGGCCTGGTCAAGGAGCCAAGAAGACACCCCTATTGTGTTGTGGTTCCCACTGGTGAGAGTGAGAGCTGGAATGGGTGTGGCAAACTGGTCTGGATAGGACTGCAGTATATCTTGACATGGGTGTGGACTGGGTGTGGGGTAAGGGGATCTAGCATTCTCTGGTGTTCACAAAAGCCAGGGTGGGTATAAGATGGATTGGGCTAGGTCTCAGCAACTGCTGAACAATGAAGGAGCTGGGTCTAGCGGTGGACCAGGGATTTCTGGGCTATAGCACCCAACAGTAAGAGCAGGGATGTGTATGTATAGGTCAGGCAAAGCTGCTGTTCCTGCCAGGCCATGTCAGGCTGCATCTATACCCCACCAGTGTGTGAAAGATCTTCCATTTGGAGGTAACCTGATAGTGAAGTTTGGGGCACTCCTCTACCTGGATGCAGTCCTAGAAAGTGAGCACAGGAATTATACCTGGCAGAAGCCCAGACCAGGCCATGGGAAAGTGCTCACTGCATACATATGAGCCAGGTCTGGGTGCAGGCCAGGCTGGGCCAGTTTATTATACCCATTGGCAGATCTGAGAACCAGGATAGGGTGCAGGCTCATCCAGGAAGGGTCACAATACCAGCCAGTGCCGGGACTGGACTAGGCTGTAGCACCTACCAGCATGAGCTGGAACCAGGATCAAGCCAGGCAGGGCCAGGCTATAGCACCCACCAGCAAATGCAGAGGTGACACTTGCCACAACCACCATACATAAGACCATAAGACCCCAGGGTTCTGGGGGTGTTGGTTGGGAGTCCAATGGGCTCCCCTGCTGTGCCACTACTCCCAATGAGTGTTAAAAATGGGACTGGGAACAGACAAGCTAGGCAGGATTACCTCATCCATTGGCCTGCATGTGGGCTCAGTTAGGGGAGAGCCAGGCTAGGCTGTTTCCAAATTCACCAGGGCATGTATGAATCAGAGTAAGTTCATGCTGGTTGGGATTTGCTGCACGATCATTTTGCAAGTGCTGGGAATGGGGGCAAGTCCTGTCATGCTAGACTGTAGAACCACCTTGAAAGCACAAGATCTGGGGCTGGAAATGGGCCTAGTAGGGACACTTTTGGCACCTCTCAGATGGGCTGTAACTCCCACTGGTGAACATGAGAACCAGGGCTAGGGGTAGATCTGGCTGGACAGTTGGTAGCTCCTGCCAGCATAGGTGTGGGTTGGATAGTTGGATCATTTGGGCTGAGATAACCTGAAGCACCCATCAGTGTATAAAAAAGCTGGATGGGATATGGGGCAGACCGAACCAGTCTGCTGCATATAACACCATGCACAGGGACCAGGGCTAAGGAAAGAATGAGTGGGAGTTACTGGAGGTCGCTCCAAGTGAGTTTCAGCTCCCACTGGTGTACAGATAGTTGAATGTGCTGTGGGCTTGATTGGGCTGGGCCACAGCCCAAGAGATGGGGCTGGAGACAGAACTGACCCAGCAACTACAATCGCCAATGTCTGTATAGGCTGATGTGAATGTCAGAGTTAACCAGAACGCATACTGCCTAGCTCACACAGGAGTCAGGTCTGCAGTTTCTTCAGATGGTGTTTCTTTAGGGACTCTCCCAACTGGACCACAGGACTGAGAAATCCAAGCATGGGGAGAATCGCAGGATCTGTGGTCTGACCATGCAGTGCGTACGTCAGAACTGAGCCTCAAGAGTTATCGAAAATGATACAGTGGACAGCATGCCCAGAAGCACATTGGGGTGTGCTTCTCCATTGGAGACTCCATTGGAGCCTGCAGAGGGTAACTAGTACCATAGCAGAGGATGGAGGGCAGAACAAATTAAACAGCTCTCCCAGCCAAGCATTAACAGCAAGTATCTGAGAGAATAGAGACTCTAAGTTAGACTATGTCACCCAATAGAACTTGGAAGGATTTCCTCATCCTTGGAGCAACAAAATGAACATCATTTCAGAACTATAGAGACCATGTTAATGAGCAGAAGCCTCAGAGCATGCTCCACATTGGGAACCCAGGGATCACATCAGAAGGCTGTACCCCATCCTCAGGTACTGATGCAGTTAGGATGTTTGGTACTGCTTCTCCCCTTCTCTCCCCCTTTCCTCAGATACAGGAAGAAAAAAAATAAAGAAAATTATAAACAAATTGATTTATCAAATACCCTACTCCTCGGCCTTTCCCACTGTAATTGTGGTCCACATGGGCATCCAACTGTCTTAATTATGCATATTCAAAAATAAAGTTATATATATATATATAAATTTCCTGTATGAGTATCCTTTTATGTCAAATCTTCAAGCAATATCATACATTTAGGTTATTCACTGATTTACTCAATAAAATTTCTGAGTGCCAACAATGTTGTAACCACAATGCTTAAAAAACGTTTTGGGAAAAAGGAGAATTTCCACTAAGCAGCTGTTAGTCTAATAGAGAGGTTCAATGTTTTATCATTATGTATGTTGAAATAGTATGGGCTGTGTAGAATTATAAAGAATCAAAAGATTTTTATTTTGAGGACAGCATCAATTAACCATTTAATTAAATAACAAAAGTATTAAATGGTTATGGAAAGACAGAAGTAGGTACAGCCCATGTTGCAATAAAGGGATGGTAACAAATATGACTGCAGACTTGTGAAAATAAGGATTTTGCATACAATCAAAAGAGTTTTCACTTTGTTGCCTAGGAAATGGATTAATGGGTAAGAAATTTTAAAAATCTCACAAGTTACGCTGAAGTTATAATAGCTTGTTCTGTGGCAAGGAACTAGAACAAGATTAGAAGGAATTGCATTACCATTTTTGTACTGGTTCATAAAGTATGTGACACCAATGCGAACTCTTTTTTTCTGTTTACAGTCACAGCCATTTCGTTGATTAGAAGTAATGGCTGAGATTTTCAAGAAGGCTCAGACATGGCCAGTGATGCATTCAAAGTCTTGATTTGCAGACATGATCTTCATTTGCACTAATTCAGCCCCCAGTACCACAGGCTCTTCTACCCTCAAATGGCTAGGATTATGGTTGAAGGCTTTCCTAAAAGGTTTGTTGGAAACTTGAGCTTAAAAGTCTAGTTATTAGATAAGCAATACAAGGCCACTTATGTGACTGATGTGTGGCTTCACTTTTGCTTTCAACTTCATAATTTCCAGAGGAAAATATTTAATTCGCTTCAAGATGGATGGGAACATGGTGGCAGTTTGGACCTATAAAAGGGAAAAGCTGGCAAAGAATTATGTAAAAAAATGTGTGATCACTGTATCGATTTACAGAACTCAACAGTATTACACGTACTACACCACTGTTGGTTTTGCAATAAACAAAGTGTTCTGTTAAAATTTGACAAAATTATGTAAAGATACATCCACATCTGCCGTGGTCTTAAGGGTGTCATAACAAATAAACCCAAGTGAAAGGAAAATGACTCCAGCAAATGTATTTCCTGGCCATATTTTCCTCACTTTGGTAGATTTCTTTTTAGCATGGATGAAATAACTTTTTATTAGCATTTTAATCAACTGAGGTAATACAGATTTCACTATAACTTTTCCAGAAATACTATTTTGTGATTACCCTAATAAACAAAGTTAGGGCAAGGAGCTATGTTGCAGCTGCTGCTGTTTCTCGAGTATGCAGTAACGGTTTTGACCAATTCAAACAACAAAAAAAGAGAACTGAATGTCATTTATATAATCAAAATTTTTCATTATTCAAAAGAACTGCTTTGTTAAATGATCGATTATGGTAGAATAAAAATTTCCATCATCAGACAGAGTGCCTCTCAGGGACATGGACAATATATGCCCAATCTTATCAGACAAGGAGCAGATGCTCCATAAACAGACACTGAAATGTGTGAATTAAATGTTGTGATGATATCTTTAGCAAATGAACGATCAAGAGTGTCAGTGGTTTCCCTATTATCATTATTTTGAAATTATACTGTGCTGATTATGGAAAACATGGGGCAAATCTGAAATTGAGTGCAGCGCTAACTATGTAAAACGAAGCTCTAATTAACTGTACACTTCTGACATTTTTTACAAGTCATGGAATAGAGTTGTTCTGTGCAAGAAGTGAAATATTTCAATTATTGAAGTAAACTTACTGGAAAGGATTAATCACTACATTAAAAAGTCAATTCACAAGTCACCATCACAATGTTCACAGAATGTACACATCACATGCACACATATTTCTTCCTAGTCCTAGAATATTCCTTAATTTTAATTAATCTCCAGAATATGATTTAATGATATCATAATTAAGTTAAACAAGCTAATTGACCAGAAAATATTTTAAAAATTACATAAACATTATAGGAAATATACGTGTAAATGTAGATATTAAAATATGTAATCTCAGCACTTAAGTGTGTATTTATTTTTCCAAATTATTTATTTTTATTCTTTTGATACAATTTAGTTGGCAGTATGCAATATAATAAAAATAGGATCATAACCATATATTATGTGGAATTTATTCTATCAGTACTTTGCAATTTATCAAATACCTGTAATATAGAATAATATTAAGATCTTGATATTTGCCATTTAACACGCCTAGCTTTCAGTTTTGAAGAAAGTCTATTATTTTCAAATTTCTCATCTGCAATATGGGGAAATCATTTCTCTGTACTGCTGTCCAGAAGAATAAGTGAAATAAGAATAGAATAACCCCACATTAGTATAATATTATATTACACTATGTTATATATATCATATTACATGATATATAATGATATATAATACCATAATTATCACAATATCTAATATTAATATTATAGTATTGATACAATATTTCTTTGTGCATGCATATTACAACTTATTTAATTAATCTAAAAAATAGATATATATATATACTAATACCTCAGGAGACTTTAGGTTTTTCAGCTACAGAATAAGTTTTTAAAAAGATTTACTTATTTTCATTGCAAAATCAGATACACAGAGGAGAGGCAGAAAGGAAGATCTTCTGTCCGATGATTCACTCTCCAAGTGACCGCAACTGCTGGAGTTCAGCTGATCCCAAGCCAGGAGACTGGAGCTTCTTCTGGGTCTCCTATGTGGGTGCAGGTTCCCAAGGCTTTGGGCCATCCTCGACTGCTTTCCCAGGCTACAAGCAGGGAGCTGGATGGGAAGAGGGACCACCTGGATTAGAACTGGCACTCAAATGGGATCCTGGCATGTTCAAGGCCAGGACTATAGCTGCTTGGCCATTGCGCCGAGCCCTGTGCTGAATACTTATTCAGAATTCTATCAAGCTCTAAGGGGAAAACATGTATATGTTGTTTTCATTTGAATTCTTATTATTACTGATACTAATCATTTGTGTTATCATTTTGTGTATGCATTTTGCAGATTTTGTCTGTGCTTTCTATGTGCAGCTTTTCGCAGCATCATGTATGCTTGTTAATTGAGGCTCTGAGTGTATTACTTCAAATACTTTGCAAACATTTTCTGAGCTGGTTTGATTTGTCAGTATTTGGTATTGTTAGAAGCAGACATGTTAGTAAAGTTGAGTGATTTTAACTCATTAATTGTTTTGACATTACAAAGGAATAATCTAAAAGAGCTCCATTTAGCATCTTGCAGCATCTCTTACAATTTTTTTCTTTATACATTGGGTTTATTATTTGTGTAGGTACAACTGACATAATGCACATCCATAAAATTTTCTTCTAATGAAAAAATGAATGATCTTATTATAGCCTGCTACTATCTCGTTATATTCTAAGCACATTCTCACATCAAGTTCAATGTCAAAAAATCATCTTCTAAAGAACAGGTTATTTATCATAAAATTCATCTTAGTTAATCTAGTGACACTTCACTTTTTCCTACAGCAAGAATAATTTCCCTCCAGCACCTACAACAGTATTGTCCTATAGTCTATCCTTAATAATAAACTTCAAGAAATAAGTATGTAGATACTGCTCTGTGCTATCACTTTTTCAAGTAATAACACTAGGAACCGAATTACAGTAACAAGATAGGCAAACTCCGATTTTGTAGAAATTATTTCACATAATTTCTGTATTTATGAACAACTAAAAACATTGTTTGGAGAATAGAAAGAAAATATAGAACAGTTCCTGGAATTCAATATCTATCATGTAAATATGTACTTATTATAGAAGCAAAGATCTACAGGTTTTATGTGCATACATACTAACTCATTTTATCTGTACACCCCTAAATTATTTTCATCTTACAAATATGGAAAACAGAACCATAGGAAATCAAAGAGAGCTTTTAAATAGCAGCCTAAAAGTAAAGAGGTTGACTATCCAACTAAATGAGGCCAACTCCTTGAGTTCTTGTTGCTAACCATCATGTTCGTCTACTTCTGGACATTTGCAAATTGTTGTCTACTATACATGGAATATATTTTGTATTTATTTAGTGACTTAAATTTAACATTTATAATTTGCAAACATTTAACTTTTATAATTTGTGAAAATTATTTTATAATGCTTCAAAGTTAGTGTAATAAAAAATACACATACAGTATTCACACTCTTCATTAAAGGGATGATCTGTTACAACTTTTCTTAAAATTGCTTCTAGCATTTTCCTTTGAATATCAATATTAATTGCTCCTTTTAAAGTTCTTATGCACTTAGCTTACTGAAGTGTCCAAAAAATAGATAAAACTAGCAACTAACCAACCAACTGTCAGCGACTGAAACAGATGTCACTAAGCTTCTCCATGAGGAAATATTTGAGGCTCTTATTCAAAACCAGTTTAACTTTAGAATTATAGTAAAATTCAATGTGCTGCATCAAGATCCAATATAGAAAAAGATTGTAAAGAGAAGATTTTGACAATCTGACTAAAATGAATAATAGAAAAATATAGTAACATGCCATGCAAAAATGTGTATATTACTTGTGTTGTGTGTGTTTTCTTCATGAAGCTACTCAGTGTGGGAGCAAGCATCATTGTAGAAGAGCAAAGTGATAGATGCATGGTGATGATTAATAAAGCATTTTAATGTGTGTTCAATCTGCTAATGCACTACTGATGACAATGACATCAGATTAAAATCCTATAGTCACGACAAAGAGTAACAAAAGGAATATTGTCATATAATGTAGAAGGCAATTTGAATATGTTTATTTTTAAAATGCAAATATGTTATTCATTTGGCTTACAATGAAAACTAATATAATGAAAATAAATATTCCTTAAAATTATAATTTGTTAGATTTATTTATTTTCATTGTAAAGTCAGAATTACAGAGAGTAGGAGAGACAGAAATTTCTTCCGTCCACTGGTTCACCCCTCAAATGATCACAAGGAGGATTTGAAGGTGAGGATTTTAACCACTAGGCTACTGCTCTGGGACAATTTTCCTGATTTTTTTTTTGCCTGGTTTCTACCTTTTTTTAAAACTTCAGTTCAGGGGCCCAGCGCGGTGGCGCAAGTGGTTAAAGGTCCTCGCCTTGCACGCCCAGGATCCCATATGGGCGCCGGTTCTATCCCTGCAGCCCCGCTTCCCTTCCAGCTCCCTGCCTGTGGCCTGGGAAAGCAGTCGAGGACAGCCCAAAGCTTTGGGACCCTGCACCCGCGTGGGAGACCCAGAAGAGGCTCCTGGCTTCGGATTGGCATAGCATTGACCGTTGAGCTCACTTGGGGAGTGAATCAGGGGATGGAAGATCTTCCTCTCTGTCTCTCCTCTCTGTATATCCGCCTTTCCAATAAGAAAATAATAAAAATAAATCTTAAAAAAAAAAAAACTTCAGTTCGGGAATTAGAATACTATTTTTATGAAAAAGAGACAAACAAATTTCATTTGTTGTATTGAAGTTATTTGGTATAATAAATGTGAAGCCATGCAGTCACACATAAGCCTGTAATTGACAGGGATTAGCCAAAGAGTTTGCCAGTATGCTTGGGCTTGTGAGTGGAAATAGCTTGTGACTAACTAATTGCCTTAATATCTGAACGAATAGGCCATACTCCTATACAAAGAACGATCTCTTGTACTGCCTTATTTTCTCATGACATTCTTGGTGTGGAATGATCTCTGGGAACTTTGTGTCTTCATCTGTCAAAATTATGCTCCTTATTCAAACTCAAGCTCAGGTGTTTGCTGAAATGACCTGTAGCCTTTCCCAGCCTATGCAGTCAGAGGCAGAATTGGGTAGTGAGTGTAGGTTCTGCACTTAGACTGATGTGAAATTGAATTCTCACTTTGACACCTGCCAGCTATAAGACAATGAACAAGTAAGTTTACTGCTTAAAACTTAAATTAATTCATTGGTAGAATGTGGCTAAATTTCAAACTTCATAGGATTGTTGTGAAGACTGATGTTTCTAAGGAGAGAGAAATATTAAAAAAAAAAAAAACTCTAAAGTTAATATCATATCCTTGGAATGGTTCAATGACTCATTTGTCTAATCCTCCTCCTGCAAAGCACCAGTATCCCATTTGGGCTCTGATCCATGTCTCGGCTGATCCATTTCCCATCCATCTCCCTGCTATGACCTGAGAAAACAGGAGAAAATGGTACAATGCATAGGACCCTAGGACCTACCTGGGAGACTTGGAAGAACTGGGCTCCTGGTTTCAGATCGACTCAACTCTGGTTATTGTGACCATTTGGGGACTAAATCAGGGAACAGAAAATCTTTCTCCTTGTGTCTCTACTTGTCTTTGTAAATCTGCCTTTCTAATAAAAAATAACTTTTTTGATGTCCAATAGTGACTAAAGGAAACAAATCTGAGAGCCAATCAATGATACTTATGAAAAGATAATGGTTGAAAGCTAGGTAATACCATTTATGCACTGTTGGTAAATGTTCTAGCAAGAATTTTAAACTAAAAATTTGCTATGCAGAATTTTAAATTATTTTCCTCTTCTATTAGAATAAGCAAGCTCAAGGGCCTTTCCAATGAGCCTTCATGTACATGTTATTTACAAAGGATAATGAGGACTAGGTAAACACCCTTGAACATACAGACATTTCACATACTGGCCACCAGTTACATTGAGTCTATGGATTATGCCAAGTAGAGTGTCATTAATTCAACAGAATGAGGGATAAATTCACATAAGTATTGAAACCTAAAACCAAATAATAAAAAAAATATTCTGAGACCAGACATTTGGCCTAAAAGTTCAAACTTGGGATAACATTTTCATGTCCCATCTCATGTGGGAAGTACCTAGGTTTAATATAGGTGTAGAACTGGTGACTCACCTTTGTAGGACCGAGACTGAGTCTTCAATCCCAACTTTAGTCCAGATCCAGCCATGATGGGATCATCGCCTCCGTCAATTCAATGGGCAGAAAACTTTTAGGGAAAGAGGATACTGATGTTAAATAATAACAATTTCATTGTTTTCCACTGATATGTGTCTTCTCTTCACTATAGGATTTTTCTTGCACACATAAGCTTCACTTTATTTTAGGAAATAAAATTATCTGAAATGCATCCAGCACAACACTACCACAAAGGCATAAACTCACAGGGCCAACACCTCTGGGAAACCAGGCTCAGGGTGGTGACAACTTCTCATATTTTGAAGTAATGTATCCTTAAGTAAATCCCAATGTCACACTCAATTTGTAATTCTTATTTTAAAAAAAAAATTTATTTACCTTAGAAGTCAAAATTGGGGGTGTGGATAGTAGGGAGAGAAACAGCGACCTTGCATCCAGTGGCTCACTCCTCAAATGTTTACAATGACCAGAGTTGCGTTGGTCTAAAACGGGAGTCAGGAGCTTCTTATGGATCTCCCAAATGAGTGCTTGTTTCCGGGGCCTTGAGCCGTTCTCCATTGTTTTCTTGGCCACTGGCAGGGAACTGGATTGGAAGTGGAACAACCAGGACAAGAAATACTTCCCATGTGAAACCCTGGTGCTGCAGGAAGAGGATTAGCTTGCTATACCACCGTGCCAGCTTTCTTTTATCATCACACATTATCTCGTTATTGAGTTGTACTTCCTGTGACTTCTAGTAGTATTGCTCATATAAAATGTCCATTTTGTCTCCAACATATATAGCTACACTGATAATAGTTATTAACATCACATAGGTGTGAAGATGACGCCTTCAAATAGAAAATAAAGTTTATGAAGACTTTTTTTACTTCATTCTTCAGCCCTAGTAAAGTCAATTAAATATTTGTTGACCACATATTTTTATGCATTTTCTCTGTGCCTAAAAGTATCTATTCTAATAACAATATGCCTATTGTTAGTAAACACATTTTTATTAGAAAATCTCACTTGATTTCAAAGGCACATTAGTCAATATTGTCAGCTATTTAGAAGGAAAGAACTTTCTTGCAAGGGCAAACTGACAAAGCTCTAGATGTTCCATATCATCGACTGCATGTCTCCTGGATTATCATAACGCAAAAGTACATGATACACTCGGGTATCACTATACAGAAAATGTTATTCTTCCAATTTTATCCTGGAAACACTTGGGAATCCTATCAATGGATACAGATGCACAAAGCTAAAGAAAGAAAATACACATAAACCAATTCCTGAACAGATTCATTTGAACAAACCCTTCAGACCAATTTAGTCATATTATTTGGAACAAACCAAGAGGGCTTTGAATGTGACATTCCAAAGACCCCAAACTGATGTTTTAATAAAAGCTTAATTATTATTACAATATCTTATACAGCAGATGTTGCAATTTTACAAAAAAAAACATGTGAAACCAAAAGGCCAAATCCACAATGAAGATGACTTTCTAGTAGAGAATTAAATCAGAGTTCGTTTCCAGTCTCTCCTTCTACGATTGTCTTATACTATACCCTTGAGTCAAGAAACTTATATAAACAAAATATCTTTACCAAAATCTTTGTATTTGAATTCTCAAAGTAATAATTTTCTAATTTGAGCTCACACAACTAAGCAGACTTTTCTTGAAAATCACAAATGTTAGTCACATTGCATTTTAAATTTTGTAACAGGAACATTAATACGTGAATGTAAAATAAAAATGGAATTTTAGCTTCTTATTCATATTGTCATTCAAATCTAGTTAATATTTTTTACTTACTGCTCCAGCCAGCAGAGCCAGTAACATGAACAGGGAGAGGGTCTGGCGATGAAGCACCGAGAGGAGACCAGTGATGGTAGAAGTCTCTGTGAAGTCTCTTTATTGCTCCTTCACCTCTCCTTATATATTCTTCTCTCACATCCTCATTCAGCAGGATATTGGATACAGCTGAGTCCAATTAGTCCAGGTGTTTTTAGTTACAAGCACAGTTCCTGTTCCTGCCCAGGTTAACAAGCACTAATCAACACCTTATCCCACACCAAGCACCCCTTTTTTGTTTTACAGCGTAAGCATGTCCACCTGCACGTGTTCATCAATAAAGCTCTGTTGTTCCATAGCTCAGGCAGTCAGTTCTGCAAGCTTGTTCATGGTCTCAGTGGTCACCATAGGTTGTCCTAAGGCCACTGCTGCTGTGGTGGTGGCTGCCGACGCCAGGGCAGCGCTGGCTATGATGGTCGATGTTATGCCAAAGTCTCTTTTACACCTTATCAGGCCAACAGGGGCCTCTTCATCAGCCCAGAAAGACACAGGCAGGACTCCGGGCAGCTGCATGACAACAGAATTATCACCGTTGCCATTCCAACACGCTGTTAGGGTGCAGTTGACCTCGGTGCAATTCACTTCAGAGATGTTTTCTGTATGTAAGAGAGAAAAACGGGGATAGCACAGGCAGACACAAGCTTTAAATTCAAGGAGCTAAGCTTCACCCATGTGAGCGAGTCCTCAAATCCAGAGGAGTGATATAACTTATAAATTTCATATGAATAATTGCCTCCCTTAATAAGAAAAAAAAGTGGGGACATGCAGTGCATGCCTATCCCCCACAAAGCTGCCACATAGAAAAGGAGGGAAATATCAGGACCTTGTTGCTCATAGGAAAAAAAAAAAAGGAGGGGTGCTTAACAACGACCCTTAATCTGCTTGTCCTGTCAACCGTCCAACTCAAATGCCATCACCATAGCCAGTACTCAAGCTTTCACAAGACTCAGCAGCTTGAGCTTGCCAGACAAGCCTCTCAGGAATCCACCTTGGGCCATTTTCGTTCTCTGGGAAAACACAAACTGATCCTTGCCTCTATATGAGGATGGGATCTGGGCCTTGCCACTGACCAGTCAAGGGATCCTTCCACATCACGTAATCCTTCTGTTTCTGAGACGGATTCCAATGATGATCTACAGCTGACCATCCTTCAGCATCCAATGTTAGAAATTTTAAGATAAAAAATACAAGGTTCAAATGATCTCAGGGAGTGCTATACTCTCCCTTTTTTATTTTCTTAAGGTAATCCTGAACAGTAGAGTTAAAGTGTTCCACAATACCTTGTCCTTGAGGATTGTAAGGAATACCTGTAATTAGTTGTATATGGTGGGAGGCAGCAAGATGACAAAGTTTACTGCTTGTATAGCAGAGGGGCCATTATCAGTTTTAATAAGTTTGGGAATTCCCAAGATGGAAAAACATGCATGACAATAGGCTAGAGTGTGCCTGACTTGTTCACCTAAGGAGTAGCTAATATAAATCTAGAGCAAGTATCGACAGTAACATGCACATACTTTAGTGTCCCAAACTCTGGGATGTGTATCATGTCCATTTGACAATAATCTTAATATAATCCAATCAACCTGATTAACTGTCTTCACAAAATGGGAGATAAATCCGTTGGCATTCTTGAGGCCTTGTAAGAATACCAAGGGAAGCCCCAGAAATTTAAATTTTTAAATTTTTGATGCCTTTTTAAAATATAACCTACCATGATCATAACTAATAACTCATGGACAATAGACTCGAATCAGCATTAGACAGTAGTGAAACAACAAAGACATATAGGGAGAATCAAGAGCGATCCTGACAATCTCTTAACAAGAGGTCATATGCACAGAACAATGGGGGGACCCTAGAGCAGAGCAGGTGGACTAGAGGAGGATTGTCTCCCAACCCTGAAGACTCCCAGATCCTCACCAAGGACTATCAGTACGAGCACCAAGGACTACATCCCAACTGCCAAGGAGACCACAGGGAATTAGAGTACCTTTGGAGGCCAAGAACTCTGAGGTCATCCACTCCTGCTTGGATCTACCACATGGGATAGAAGAAGTCCAAACCCTTCCTCGCAGGATCCAAGGGCATCAGAACAACAGTCAAGAGCCTTGAGCAGTCTGCAGAAACACAAGAATGGTAAACTTTATTTGGGACTAGGGAGGGGAGCTTTCTCTGGTCATAGCTTGGTTCCAGCTTTGGGTCCCCACCCTCTCTGGCAATGACCATCAGGATCACTCAGGAAATTCCTCAAAGCAAGCAAATAAATGAACAAACAAACAAAAATCTAGAATAAAGAACAACAAGGAAAGCTTATAATCAAACCAGAAACAGTCAGCATGGATTCGCTTAGACCTTACTAAGTGGGACACAAAGATTAGTGACACCTCACTAGGGTATTAAAGATTTCTCTGCACACCCCTCCTAAAACTGTTCTGCACCTAAATTCTTAACATATGTCTTGTTAGAGTTAAAAGCCCGACTAGACTACCTGAAAAACGCCAGGTTCAACAAAATTATGCCTCAACGCTATAAAATGCTAAATACTATAATGAAAATATACACGAGACAGCTGAATAGTAATCTATAGCTATTATAAGGTGTATAGAATCTGGTTATATATAAACTAAAATTGAAATGCAAATGAAGAAGTCACAGGATGTGGTTAAGAACTTACATTTTTTTTAAAAAATTTAATATATTGGTTACTCAGTACTATGTCATTTAGTTCCGCAGCATTGTGGATTGTTGCTGATGTTATCTTGGGAATTTTGATGAACCGAGATGATACTCTGCTGGCTCTGCCTTCAGGCCAGAGGTGGTTTCCGCAGCAAACTGTTGCACTTGTCTGGAAAATGAGATGCTAGACTCTATGCTTGGTGTATTCTTGCAATGAAAGAATCTCAACTGAACTTGAACTGTTGTAGTGCAACAGGGTGGAGGGTAGGGGAGGGGTGGGGAAAATCCTAGTGCCTATGAAACTGTGTCACATAATACAATGTAAAACTGTGCCATATAATGCAATGTAATTAATAAAAAAATAAAAAGATAAAGATGGCTAAAAACATCTAGGCTATGGAAATTTGGGGGACTTTAACAACAATTCTGAAAAAGTTCAAATCCAAATAATTAAATGGAGAAATAAGTTGCATTTTGTCTGGGGCTGTAGTTATTCCTGCCTCAACTGAAGGGAACGACAATGAAGTTGCTCTTATTCAATCTTTCACAGCTGTGCCCAGATTTAATGGTGCCGATGTCATAGGCAGAGCACAGGGCTCTATGCCTGGCCAAAAGAGATTTTTACTTTGCACACACTGTGTGGGTATTTGTTCTATGGGTAGAGGATCCTCATCAAATTCACTTCCATCCTCTTCCCCTACCTCCTTCTCAGAAGAGGACTGTGAATCTTCTTTGCACAGTCTCTCCTGATTTGGGGTTCCTTCTCCTTTTTTACACTCTTTTGGGATCTCCTTTGTCTTCTTACTCTGGTTTGGGGTTCCTTCTCCTTTTTTACCCTGGTTGGGGGTCCCCTCTGTCTTCTTACTCTGGTTTGCAGCTCCTTCCCTCCTCTCACAGATAATTTTTCAAGGAAGGGTTGCACCACTGCTTGAGGGGATGACAAAGCATTTTTTACGAAGCAACAGAGGAAAAAGGTCACTACAAGGAGGGCAAACCTTGGGGATACATGGCAGACAGTTTCAATGAACTTCTGCGAGGCCTTAAGCTTAGTGTTGGCACCTTGTGAGTGGAGCAGATCTCAGATTCCCTTAATCATCTGCACTTTAGTGAGTTCCTGACCCATGCTAAATGTTACTTATGCCCCTGCAAAATATTTATTTCTAAGCTTGCCTCCAGAATTCCGGGGTCCCTCAGAATTATCCCTCGTGGCCCAAGACAGGGAGAAGGTCTAGGGATAAAGTTAGTTATGCCCTTGCAAAAGTTTTAATTTTAAGCTTACCTTCGTAGGTCCAGGGGTCCCTCAGATTGTCCTTCGTGCCGTGCCCCACATTAGGTGCCATTTGCTCCGAGTGGCAGAGTCAGTAACATGGACAGGTAAAGGGTCCGAGGATGAAGTACCGAGAGGAGGCCAGTGATGGTAGAAGTCTCTCTTAAGTCTTGCTTTATTGCTCCTCCACCCCCAAATCCTCATTTAGCAGGATATTTGATACAGCTGAGTCCAAATAGTATCGGTGTTTTTAGCCACAAGCCCAGTGCCTGTTCCTGCCGAGGCTAATGAGCACTAATCAACTCCTTAGCCCACAATAACTTAAAACTAATTTCAATTTTAACTAGCGACATTTCCAATACTCAGTAGTCCCATGGTGCTGGTGGCTCACATACTGGGCATCAGCATTTAACTACCAATATCATAGAGAAGATAAACTCACATCACTGGGGAATGGAGATACTCACACAGCTGACACAGCAGCCTGCACGACTATTACCATTGTGCAGAAAAAGAGCTGAGAATCATCTGGCATTGATAGAATTATATAGAAAAGTTTTGCACGGATGCTTTAATCAGATACTCACCTATTCATTATTCTGTACAATATGAAAGGAAAATATCTCTAAAGTTACAAATAGGAATGTTTCGCACATTTTAATATTCTTGCTCTCCTTTCCCTCTGTACAAAAGTACATCCCTCCTTTTTTTATGGGAAGGGACTTATGGCCAGTGCTTTATTACCATTTTCTTCATAAATGTCTAAGTTTATTGATTATTTATAATTCCTTGAGTTTCTCCGTTATTTAGGACTATATATTACAAACATAATGATAATGCATTTATCTGTCCTTACAAATCTCACTTTCCCTTACAAATCTCACTCTGCCCTTGTTCTTTCAGTTCTTTTCCAGCTTTTTCTCTCTGTGTGCTTTCCTTCCTACTTCTCCAAGTAGCAGATAGTTGCTTTATCACCCCAAGTCTCTTCTCCCATTCTAGTTCTTCTTAGGCCAATGAAGGACTACATAATTCTCCAGCTTAACCTTACTATGTTTACCAAGTTCTGTGTTATATGTACCGTATTTTGCATTATACAGCAAAGGTGACTTTTTAAAATCTATATATTTTATTCTCCCCAAATTGGTATGATCCTAGTTTCTTCTGACACACATTCTGCCCCATGATTCTGTTTGGTTTCTCACAGATGGGAAGCACTTCCCTTGCAGCCTACCTACCAAGCTGTGGCTGGCAAAAGCCACCTCAAGTCCATGCTGTTTAAAGACAGAAAATAAAGATGGAGTTGGTTGCTGACATTATAGTTGGGTGTGCTTTGAAGCTTTTTGCAAAACTCTATTTAAATTCTACATTTGACAGCACAGTTGTTGATTTGTCAAATCACTACAAAATGAAAAGATTGAAGAGAATGTAAGACCAGAATCATAACAGGATTTTGGTTATGTTTTAAAATAGCTATAAATCTAAAAGTATATATTTGATTTAGTCACTTTTGCCCAGGGGCAAAACATATTAACAAGATGATAATACCAAAATGACCTTGTGTCAAACATATCTATGAGCCTTTTTAAGTAAAAGAAATTTTAACTTGCTATTTACCCAAGAAAGTTATTTTTTAAATTCAACAGTTAACATTTCTGAAAAATCAATTCTCTCGCTGCTCATTCAACAGCTGAATTAGTAGCATATTTACTCATTTGCTATCCATCTGGCTCCTTTACTATAAAAGGAGACCTATTCAGTTTCCCTGCCCCCTGCGTTGGAAGTCTATAAACACTCAACTTTCTTAATACTGTTAATCAAGAATGCCTTTATGTAGTCTTTTTTTGACAAAAAGTAGATAAATTTTATAGTTGCTGAGTATCTTAAGGTTTCTGAGAAGAAAAATTATTTTCAAGATAGATCAGATGAGGTCACATGAAGAAATGGACAAGCACTTTGCTGACATGTTGATTTTTGTGTTCATGAATGTTTAATGAGCACAATACAAATTCATAAAGCAGATTATACCTGCTTCACTTAGTCAATTTTGCTTCCCTTCAGGACAATACTCTAGCTGACCAGCTGTTTTATTGTATCTGTTAAGGTAAAAGACCAGTCAAAGATGGCTTTCTTTCTTTTCTTTTCTTTTTTTTTTTTTTTAAGAGTAGCAACTAGAGCCCAGCGCGGTGGCACAAGTAGTTAAGGTCCTCGCCTTACACGCCCAGGATCCCATATGGGCGCCGGTTCTAATCCCTGGCAGCCCCGCTTCCTTTCTAGCTCCCTGCCTGTGGCCCAGGGAAGCAGTCGAGGACGGCCCAAAGCTTTGGGAACCTGCACCCGCGTGGGAGACCCGGAAGAGGCTCCTGGCTTCGGACCAGCATAGTATCGGCCGTTGTGCTCACTTGGGGAGTGAATCATCGGACGGAAGATCTTCCTCTCTGTCTCTCCTCTCTGTATATCCGCCTTTCCAATAAAAAAAAAAATAACAAAAATAAATCTTTTAAAAAAAAGAATAGCAACTATACTTAATATGTGTATTTTACTAAGATTTCAACAGAAGTTCAATGTATTTTGGTTGTGACCATGCATGTTGTTTCAATAAGTGACACATATTAATTTATTTGTAGCTTTTATGAAAGTGAAAATTTACCAATAAAGCGAACACATGGAATTTTATTTGTTTTCCAATATGAGTCCATGAAGTTTTATTATGTGTGACTTTTCTGATCTTTTCTTTCCAGGAAAACTCCTGAGAATTAGCTCACAGAATCTTGAGAACCTGGACACTAAAAAAAAAGCATAGCAAGCTTCCCTGCTGTTTCAGCTGTATAAAGCACAAGAAAAAATGCAGAGAATTTCCGGGTCATTCAAAAGATAAACAGTATGGTACAGTACTATCAAAAGTCTAGGTAACAGAATAAAAAGTTGAGGCTCAAAATGTAATACTAGTCAGAAACCTGAGGCTGCAGATCAGAAATAGAAGATATTGTAACTCACTGGAGTGTTTAAGGAAGTAGTAAGAAGGTGGATTGTAAGGAAAAGGTACTTAGTCTAGATTAAGGAGGATAGATCTGTCATGCAATATCTGAGATCTTACGCATGTTTATAACATGAACAACATAGAATCAGCCGACCTGAGAATTAAAACAGCTGTATATTAAATGCTTACAGAGATCAAAGAATGGACAATAAATACACCATAATATCAAGGCCATATTTGGAAAGCAAGTGGTATTTGAATTGGGCTCCTAAAACTAAATTCTCACATTCAAATTAGTTGACAAAGTGCCATGATACAGGAACCCGCAGTTTTCATCCGTGGCTCAAGAGCCCATTGGATGTTTTTTTTTTTGTTTGTTTGTTTTTTTTGCCTCATATCTACTTTTCTTCCTTTTGGGGACTCAAAGTTAAATATGCTTTTTTTTTGTTGTTTAAAATATTTATTTATTTTGGAAAGTCATATTTACAGAAAGAAAGAGAGACAGAGGAAGATCTTCCATCCGATGACTCACTCCCCAAGTGACCTCAATGGTCAGAATTGAACTGATCTGAGAACACGGGCCACAAGTTTCTCTCAGGTCTCCCCTACTAGTGCAGGGTCCCAAGGCCTTGGGACATCCTCTACTTCTTTCCCAGACCAAAAGCAGGGAGTTGGATGGGAAGTGGTGCAGGTGAGTCGTGAACCGACACCAATATTGGATCCCGATGTGTACAAGGCAAGAACATTATCCACTAGGACACCCTACCAGACCCATTAAATAAGGTTTTTACTCAGCCTCATTGAAACCAGTCTAGTTACTACTTTTTTAACTAGGAGCACAAGAGACATTGTTGAAGTGAGCTGTAGAAAAGGTCATGGATTGCTTTGCTTTTATTTTATTTATTCACATAAAGTGAATAGATTTCAAATATATCTGATACAGTTATGAACATAATTATATGCCCCACCCTCCCTTCACTATCTCTCATCCTTACTTTTTAATTTTTCTTATAATTCTGTTGATGACACAATCTCAATCTACTATAATCACTAGCACAATTCTTAACTGGACTACTATTTGAACAAATGGCAAGGAAAAATAAATAAATAGAACACTAACTCTGTAGTACACACAAAGGCTATAAACATCCAAAGATAAACACTCTGTATAAAATATTCCTTCCAAATGGGTG
This sequence comes from Ochotona curzoniae, assembly GCF_017591425.1. Lineage (NCBI taxonomy): Eukaryota > Metazoa > Chordata > Mammalia > Lagomorpha > Ochotonidae > Ochotona > Ochotona curzoniae. The sequence goes on from NW_024467087.1 coordinate 6,245,831, forward strand.
AATTTAAGTAAGAAGAAATAAACCTGAGAGTTATTCCTCCATATGTCAATTGAAATGTACCAGCTATTTTAGAAAATCTATTATCAGATAAAATTCCAAAATGAACACATTCAAGGTACTATGTACCACTGTTGATACTTGTAGGCAGCTATGAAAAATGATCTGTTGTGAAGACAGCACTGATCACCTAAATAGTGAACATTATTTTATCATCAATTGAACAATCACTTCATCAAATCACTGATGCAACAATACAATCAGGTGGTACCTGTTTCCATAGTTATGGCTGGACAAAAACAAAAAAAAAAGCAAGAAGGCATTCTTTGTGTTATGCTAACTGCAAAGTATATAATGGAAATCAAATGAAAACTGAGAATATGATTCCCAAGAAACAAAAGGGGATTTCTTTAGAAATGTTTCTGTGGCAACTGATATCTCTGATCTTACATGCACTAAACACACATCTGAATTTACTTAACACTCTTTTAGTTGGGACTGAATTCACAACTCTACAGTGGAATTGATGGAATCATTATCACACTTGTAGTTTTGTAAAATAATCCTCTAACATTATCACAATAAAAACAAAGGATGAAAAATCTTTAAAGCTACCATCAGAGGGAATGCCAATTATACAAACATAGTCAATGGGATGGTCCAGAGACACATGGCAAGGCAAGAATCAAGGCTTATTTGTCCCATTTGACACAATTCATTTTCGCAATGAAGCCCCAACTTTCCTCACAGTTATAATGTGGGTCTGAAACCAAAAAAGAAAAACCGGAGGACTCTAACATGTTCTTGAAAACCACTTCTCTCACAAAATTGGTCCAATTTTAAAATCTGAAATGCCATTTTCAGATTCAAAAGTGGCTCTCAAACTTAAATATGCCCCAGAATGACTGGAGGAGCTACTTCAGGGATGAATCCACACTTGAACTTTGTCAACATCCCTTTTCAAGCATCATATTGCAGCTAGTTAAATTGTGCCAGATGAAGTTCATGTAACTATGGACTATTTCAACTGAATGCATTCTTTACGTTAATTCATCTCTTTATATATTATCTTACTGTACATTTCACTGCTCTCTACCAAATACATCTATGTTAATCTAACTTTATAGATAATGTTCTGTGTAAGTTGCATTCCAGCTAAATATTTCTTGAATCATTTTCTTCATAAACCCATTCTGTTACTGGTGCAGGCCTGAGAATATGTGACAAGCAAGACAATAGTAATTGGTGATAGTAAGGCAAGGTCTTCTGAAACACTTCTGGGACATTGTCATTACCTGACCTTTTCCGTAACTTTGCATTCTTGGACAGTGCTGAAGGAGAAGTGAGTCTGCTAATCTTATTCCATGATGAGATCTTGCTTTTCTTTTACATTTGAGATAGTGAGCCATAAGCTGATTGAACTAAGGTGTTTTCTGTGAACAGAATTAGAAAGGTACTGTATGGCTGATTGTGCTGTTCATTACTAGGTGGGATGAGGCTCTAACTGGGCATGTGTTCTACATCACTACAATTGAATGGATCATTTGTGTTGTACACGGATGTAAGATTAGTTGATTGAATAATTTGCACGATGTTCCAATGCTCTCTTAGTTGGATAATCATCATTTAAGAACCACTGAACACAGCTGATCAGGGATGCTCTTCTTTTATACATGTGGTTGAACAGGACAATCCACCAGTCAGTGCTGGCTGGTGAGTAAAAACTCCTGAAGTTCTAAGAGTATACCACCAACTAATTTCTGGTATATATATACAGCCAATTTACAACCAATAGTGGGAGGAGGTGCTATGATTAAGCAAGGATACAGGTCTTAGCCATTCTGGTAGTTGCATGTTGACCAAATATGTCCCCCAAAATGACTCAGAGCCAGACTCTTAAAAGCTCAGAAGTCACCAGCCAGTGCCAAATGATGGACTGTCCCATTCCACCACACAGAAGAAGGGAGCAGCCCTATCATTCATGTTCAGGGGTTCTTCAGCGACAATCATCCATTCCACTAAGAGAACACTGGCATATGATGTGAATCATTCACTGAATTGTAGTGGCAAGGAACACAGATGCCAGTGTAAACACTTTAAACTATCCAATCAGTAAGAGTCACATCCCACAAGAGAACCAGGCGAACAGATCCTCCTGATTTCATTTACAGAAAAAAAGAGCAACCAGCTTAGTGCCTGAACTGTAAAACAAAAGCAAGGTCTCATCCTGGAATGAGATACTACTCTCTTGTAATTAGAACTGTCTCTCCCATTTTGGGACTATCTAAGAGCCCATGGTTAAGGCAAAGATCAGGTTATGGGCATGTCCCAGAAGTGTTTCAGAAGAGCTAGCCTTACTGTCACCATTTTCTATTGTCTTGGTTATCACATGGTTCCACAGCCATTGCATCTCTTATGGAAAATAGTGGCAATTCTCCCAGGGACTCTTGTCTTGGATTTCAAAAGAACAGTCTAGTCTTTGCACTGTATTGTTCTGTACCACAGCCAGAATCAAAAGCTTCCAAGATTGAAATGTCCTCCAAAAGCTACTTCAGTTCCATCCAGTCTTTCCAAACTCTCCAACCTTTCTAAATATTTAAAAGCCCTGAAGCTTTAAAAGGCCCTGCCTGCTGAAGGAAAAGGTCATTTGGCCACCCTCTGCAAAATTTATTTCTTTTGTAATATATTCAGTTTGGCTGGGAATTCCTACTTTGTCTTCCATTGCCTCTGTTCTGCATTCATTTCCCAAAAGACTACACAGAAGTATGAAGCAAACTGTTAGTCTAACCTCACCTAAACTCAGGATTCTAAAAATTAGATCTAGAAATCTCAAGTAACTTATTCTTAATGTTTCTTTTTAAGATTTTTTTTTTAGTTGGGATGTCAGATTTATAGAGAGAATGAAAGAGAAAAAGATCTTCTGTCTGCTGGTTCACTCCCCAGGTAGCCACAACTGCTAGAGCTGAGGCGATCCAAAGCCAGGGTGCAGGACTTCATTTCAGATCTCTCAAGTGGGTGCAGGATCCCAAGGCTTCAGGCTGTCCTCATCTGTTTTCCCAGATCACATGAAGGGAGCTGGATGGGAAATGGATTTGGACATGAATTCTCACCAGGACATGAATTCTCACCCCTATGGGATCCCAGCACCTGTAAAGTGAGGACTTGATCCACTAGGCTATTGTGCCAGGCCCTGTTCATGATTCTTAAAAGATTTCACATTGTGACTGTCTCTATCTTGGCCAATACTTTTCATTTTAAAATTTACACTATTAAATTTTTCCTTATAGTACATCTATTAGAATATTGTGTCTCAGACGCATTAATCAATACTAAGAATTTACTGTATAAAATCTTTGAATACTTATTTGAAACTCATAATGACAGGGAGGAAAATAGATGCAGAGAGATGAAGCAAGAAATCAAGGGAGTGAGGGAGAGAGAAAGAGAAATCTTCCATCTGTGAGGAGACAGATGGGATAATAGGCAGTTAGGTATCTGGTCCATGGTGAAATTAACTTTTAAAATATGAAATCTTGCTTCTCCCCATTTTTTACCCTTTTACAGGGCACAGTCTCTGTAGCTTTGCTCTTTAGTCCCCTTGAGGGAGAGGAAAAGGACAAAATCTGGATATCAATTCCCATTCCTTAGGGTTGTTTTGTTTTTATGCAGCTAGGTCAGGATCATGAGTTTGAAAGCTATGCCTTCCCCACCCAAGTAATCCTTTCTGCCCACCTTTGATGCTTACCTGTCATCACCTGGAACCCAAGAGGGGTGGTATTGCATTGTGGTCTAACCATTCCTCTCTCAAGCCCCCATAAAGGCCCATGAGAGGGAGGGGCGGTCTCACTTGGTAGTGTGCTCTGGTTGTTCTTGGCACTCCTGCTTGCTCTTGGGCTTCCCACAGACAGTCTCCAAGGACAGGTGGCCCCTGAAGAAGGCTCCATTATCCCCACCCACTGTTCATTCCTCACTATATTCCTCACCCACTGCACTCCTCACCCATTGTTCACTCTTCAGGTAAGACTGTGAAACATTAATGCTGAGACGCTTTGTATTTCTATTTTGTGCACTTTCAAGAGTTCCAGAAGAGGTGAGGCCTAGCAATAATGGAATGTGAATAGAGAAGCCAAGAAAAGGTGAATATTAGTAGCTCTGTGTGTCCAGGTTGTTTATTGCATGTCCATTAGGACAGCTTATTGCTGGGGAAACTGGACTTCACAGTAATGACCATTTATTCTTCTCGAGATTTCAATTCAGACTGGATTGCCACTGGACATGTCATTTGCTAATTTCTAGTGGGCCCTGTTATCACCAGGCTTGGTCAATAAAGACTCCTTAATATGCCCTGTATTTGTTCGGCATGATCTTGCTTGCACCCTTCAACATTGTCATGACAAGAGGAACAAGATGTACATCCTATACCAAGATGCGTCTCTGAGTTACTTTCAAAGATGGTACCTGAGTTTTCCACTTACCATCGGAATGGAAGGAGGAGGCCACAAGTCACTGCTTCTGATGTACTTGGAGCCCCTGCTGCAGGGAATTTTATAGCAACCTCTTTTTTGTCACACAAAAGAACTTTCATGCAGACAAATCAATGTGCAAAGTTAGACTTATTTGAGAGTGAGAGAAAAGTCTTCTACCATTGTGAGTAGAGGGGGCTCCAAGGGAGGAAAATCCCCAGAAAATGTTGGACGTAGTGTCTTTTATGCACCATATCAGGGGATAGGCAGAAAATGAATCAATCAAAGGTAGAAAAGAAAGAGCATTCATTCACAATGGGGAGCAATGTCTAGCTTCCTCCTCTCATTCTGATGATAAGCTGAAAACTCAAGCACCATCTCTGACAGCACCTCAAAAATGGAATTATTATAGGCTATATCTCCCTGCTTTGCCATTCAAACCACTTTAAGCGATGGGAATTGATATCATAAGTTTGTCCCTGTGTTCTCCCTCAAGGTGACTGGAGGAATAAACTAGGGAGACCCTGCCCTTGAAAGTGTGAAAAATGGGGAGAAGCTAGATTTTATGTTTTTTTTTTATTGTTGCTTACATTGTATTATGTAGTACAGTTTTATAGGCGCTGGGGATTCCCCCCACCCCTCCCATACCCCTCCCCCCATGGTGGATTCCTCCACCTTGTTGCATAACCATAGTTCAAGTTCAGTTGAGATTCATTGCTTGCAAACACATGCCTAGCATAAAGTTCAGCGTCTTATTGTCCAGATAAGTTCAGTGGCCTTTTGGGGAGACCTTCTATGGTCTGAAGATAGGTCTAACAGAGTAAAGATCCGGTCAGTTAAAAGCCCCAACAAGGCCTCAGTGTCAATATACAACATTATGGAATTAATTGACATAGTATTGGGTAAACAATATGTTAAAAATAATGCAAGTTCCATTCTTCGAAACATCTGGGTTGAGACAGTATCAATGACAGGTTCAAAAAATAACAAACAACCATACAAAAATTACAGGTTAAATCAAGGCAAACATGTGGTATCTAATCTTTTGGGATTCACTCATTTCCCTTAGCATTATAGTTTCCAGTTGTGCCCATTTAGCCACAAAGAACTGCATTTTGTTTTTTTTAATAGCTGAGTAGTATTCCATGGAGTAGATGAACCAAAGCTTTCTTATCCAATCTTCTGCTGATGGGCATTTCGGTTGCTTCCATGTTTTAAAAGGCAACTTTACCAGGGATCAGAGAGCCTAACTGCCTCCTAGTCCATCTGACTCCTCACACACCCTCCTGTCACTGTGGCAAGATACCTTTCTCAAAAAGTAGAATTACAGAGAGGAGATACATGGAGAATAATCTTTCATTACTAGTTCACTCTCCAAAGATGAGCTGATCTGAAGTCAGGAGACCTTCTGGTTTTCCCACAACTATGCAGGGTGCCAAAGCTTTGGGCCATCCTCTACTGCTTTCCCCGGCCACAAGCAGGGAGCTGGGTGGGAAGCAGAGCAGCCAATACATGAACAAGCACACAGACGAGATCCTGGCGCATGTAGGACAAGGAGTTTGTCACTGAACCATTGTGCCAGATCTTCTCACTCATTCTTACATAAATCTTGCTTTGCACATGGAAATGGCCCATGTGGAAATTCTTTCAAGTGAGGCAAGAAATGAGGTTGCTGTCATCTTTCGGGTTGAATTCCCCACAAAATATACACTTGGTAATTAATTCACTCTGGAAATATCCACAACAGCCAAGTCTGGAAAAGCCACAAGCCTGAAGTTTCTTGCAACTTCTTAGTGTTGGTGATAAGAACACACCTAATGTGGCCATCACTTTTTACCTCCAAGTAGGGAGCCGGATGGTAAGTGCAGTATAGCCAAAATTGAAACCAAGATGATATATTGTACCAGGTAATTTCACATGAAAAAACAAAAGTCACCTAGTTCTTGTCACATGAAAGAATTTTCGTGTAGACAATCTCAGTGTGCAAAGCAAGGTTTATTAAAGATATTAAAGATGGAAATTTATTGTAACAAGAGGTTTCCAAGAGAAAAAGACACAAGAAAATGGAAGTGTTATAAATCTGCCAAGAGACCAACAAGATAAAATGCATTTAAATTAAATAAAATCTACAACTTTTAAAATATCAGTTCTGACCAAAATGTTCTATAGACTCAGTTTTATATTAATTATAACGTTAATACGTATTTTCACTGTGGTTGTCAACTTCATTATAAAATATGTATGCAAATTAAAATTATCTAGTCAAAAGCACTTTGATAAAGAACACATTTGGTCAAGTTATACTATCTTATTTCAAAAGTGCTCACGGATTTCATAAAAGCAATTATATGAATAATAGAATTAATAAAGGGACCAAAACTATGAAGGCATAGGTTAAACCACAGCCTACAACACGAACAAGAATGCTACTTAATACCCTGATCACCCTACTTCCTATCTAACTCCCTCTCAATGGCCTAGGAGAAACCTCAGAAAATGGACCAAGTGTTTGGACACCTGTCAACCACATGGGAGACACAGACGAAGCTCTTGGCTCCTGACTTTACTCTGCCCCAGCCCTGGCAATTGCAGCCATCTGGGGAGGGAATCAATTGACACAAGATCTCTCTCTCTCCTTCCATCCTTTTTCAAAACAAATAAATCTTTAAAGAAATGATAGAGTCCAGGAACTTACGCATGTGAATAGCAGTTTCATATATAATCGCTCATAATCATCACACAATTCAAAAGTTCAGGAGTGACTGAATTACTGAAATATTGACCAAGATAAGTTTACTGAATAATAGAACTGAGTGAAGAAATGAGATGCAACAGGGATGACTCTCAAATTCACTATTTTAAGTGAGGTTAGTCTGATGTAAATGGATGAACACTTTCACTTCATTCAATATTTTTTTTTAATCAAAAAGGCAGATTAACTGGAACTGAGCTGATTCAAAGTCAGGAGCCAAGAGTTTCTTCCCAGTTCCCCACAAGGGTCCAGGGTCCCAAAGCCTTGTGCCATACTCCACTGCTTTCCTAGGCCACAAACAGGGAGCTGGATGGAAAACAGAGCAGCCAGAATACAACCAACCCCCAGCCCTCATATGGGATCCCGGCACATGTGAGGCAAGGACTTTAGCACTAAATTACTGAGGTGGGCACTAAACAAATCATTATTATTATTAATTTTACAATATTCTCCTCCAAAGAACTACTGGAACATAATTATTGAAAGCTACACAATACAATGATAAGGAGTCAGAAGAAAGGAGGGAGGGAAAGTGAAGAGAATGAGAGGAAAATAATGGGAAACTGCTTGGGTAAATATAAAAAACACTGCTCTTCTGCCTATCATCTATTTTGTTTTAATTCATACACCACTCTTCTCTATCCTCCTTTGTTTCCAGGAGATTAACCTGCATGAACTTCCTAAAAATGGCTTTTATGATCTTTATTCTAGTGGATTTTGACAGTTAGGCACGCAGTATATTTAAACTCATTGCTCTGGCCAGCAGAGCCAGTAACGTGAACAGGGAGAGGGTCTGGGGATGAAGCACAACAGGAGACCAGTTTTGGTAGAAGTCTCTCCCAAGCCTCCCTTTATTACTCCTTTTATACTCTCCCCCCACCCCCCAAGTCCTTTAGCCCAAAAATAGGATGCCAATGAGTCCAAATAGTCTACTTGTTTTTAGCCACACTCCCAGTTCCTGTTACTACTCAGCTTAAGGAGTGCTAATCAACTCCTCAGCCCACAACAGGTCCCCCCTTTTTTTGTTTTAAAGCAGACTTGAATGTGCCTGTCTTCAGTTGTGGACTGTTAGGTCATCAGTCTTACCCATCATCAAGAATTTCCATAGCATGCCGGAGCCCCTGTCTTAGGTTGGTCAGTGCCTGGTCCGTCTTATGCGTCACTGGCTGCCATTCAACATGTTGCCTGCTGCAGCTGCACAAACCATACTTGGGGAGGCTGGTAACCCTGTACTATGGCTAGGAGTATCTTTAGCATGGTAGCAATAGGCAGACAGCTGTTCTCTGGCTTGGGAAACACAGCACTCACACAGGTGTTACACACATAAGGGCACATGATGGGGAACAAGAGACCCTGACCATATCCCACAGCTTCTGCTGCTCCTCTGCCAACAAATCAACCCAATGTCACAGGGTAAGCATGCCCACCTGCACGTGTTCATCCATAAAGTTCTGTTGTTCCATAACTCTAACAGTTTCTTCCGCAAGCTTGTTCACGATCTCTGTGGTAGCTGTAGGGTGTCCTAGGGTCACCGCTGCTGTGGTGGTGGCTGCCGACGCCATAGCAATGTTGCTTACGATGACTGATGTTATGCCAATGTCTCTTTTATGCCTTATCAGGCCAACAGAGGCTTCTCCGTCCATTAGCCCCCAACAGGTACAGGCAGGATTCCGGGCAGCCGCAAGGAAACAGCAGAATCACCATTGCCACTCCAACACACTGTTAGGGTGCAATTGACCTCTGTATAATTCACTTTAGAGATTTTTTTTTTGTCCCATCAATCTTCCAACTCGAATGCCATTACCATGGCCAGTACTCAAGCTTTCACAAGAATCAGCAGCTTGAGCTTGCCGGACAAGCCTCTCAGGAATCCACCTTGGGCCATTTTCGTTTTCTGGAAAAACACAAACCAATCTTCATCCCCATATGAAGGATCTGGGCCTTGCCACTGGCCAGTCAAGGGATTCTTCCACATCACGTAATCCTTCTGCTTCTGAGACGGATTCCAATGACGATCTGCAGCAGACCATCCTTCAGCATCCAATGTTACAAATTTTAAGATAAATAATACAAGGTTCAAATGATCTTGGAGAGTGCTATACTCTCCCTTTTTTTATTTGCATAAGGAAATCTTTAATAGTATAGTTGGCACATTCCATAATACCTTGTCCTTGATTATAAAGAATGCCTGCAATTAGTTGTATATGGTGGGAGGCAGCAAGATCACAAAATTTACTGCTGGCATAGCAGAGGGACCATTATCAGTTTTAATAACTTTGGGAGTTCCCAAGATGGAAAAAACATGCATAGCAATGGGCTAGAGCATGCCTGACTTGTTCCCCTGTATGAGGAGTAGCTACAATAAATCCAGATCAAGTATCAACAGTAACATGCACATATTTTAGTGTCCCAAACTTTGAGATGTGTGTCATGTCCATTTGCCAGATATGATTGGGTAACAACCCTCAGGGATTTACACCATAATGGGAAACAGGCAACAATTGAGGGCACACTGAGCATTGCTTCACAATGGTTCTGGCTTGTTCCCTGGTCAGACTAAAGAGCAAATGAAGGATGTTGGGGTTTAAGTGAAACCTAGCATGTGCCTTTTGCACTTCCTCAAGGGCCAAGGTCACCAATTTGGTGGTGGTATCTGTAGCCAAATTTCATGATGTCAAGAGTCCAGGCAAACCTGTATGGGCTCGAATATGAGTCACAAAAATTTATCTTTGTGGGTCCAAATGCAGGCTTGCTTTTTTTACAAATAGTGATGATACTGCAGAGTGGGAGTAAATGTGGTCTGCAGTCTCCAGCATGGGAAGGGAATGGGCAACTTACCCACTATCAGTATAGAAATTAAAGGACTGCATGGGAAATGTAAGGCCGCAAGAACTGCCACCAATTCCACCACCTGTGTGGATACAAAGGATATGGGGATGGTGGCAACCTGGCCATCTATTATAAAAGCTGCCTGATCACTAGAGGACCCATCAGTGAAAACAGCTAATGCTTCTGGCAATGGTTGAAAAGAGGTTACAAGTGGAAAAATAGGGTACAAAATAAAAACTTATACAACAGGGTCCTTGGCATAGTGGTTGTCAAAATTAACATTTAAACTGCTCAAAAGTATGGCCCAGGTATCTTCCATATTTTGTAACCACACAAGTTACTTCTTTTTTTAAAAAAAAAATATTTTTATTATCTTTTTGTTAGAAAGGCGGATATACAGAGAGGAGAGACAGAGAGGAAGATCTTCCGTCCGATGATTCACTCCCTAAGTGAGCACAACGGCTGATGCTATGCCGGTCCGAAGCCAGGAGCCTCCTCTGGGTCTCCCACACGGGTGCAGGGTCCCAAAGCTTTGGGCCGTCCTCAACTCCTTTCCTGGACCACAGGCAGGGAGCTGGCAGGGAAGCGGGGGTTGCCAGGGATTAGAACCGGCACCCATATGGGATCCTGGGCGTGCAAGGCGAGGACCTTAACCACTTGCGCCACCACGCTGGGCCCACAAGTTATTTCTTAGTGTCCAGAATGATAATGGTATCTGGGACCTTCCCAAAATGGCTTAGGCTGCTCTTAATGGCCTTCTGTATCCACTCCGCTATGGCCAAATGGTAAGGCACAATTGTTTTAGCAGGAGACACTTGCAAATATTCCCACAATATAGGCCCCTGCTGATAAAATACCCCCGCAGGTGTATATGATGATGTTACAACAATAAATAAAAGCAGGGCACTGGAATCAAATCCTGGTCAGATGGGCTTGTTCAAAGCCCATGTCAACCTTGCATAGGACCTGACATCCCTCCAGAGTCAGCACCCTAGGGGATGCTGGAGAGAAGTTGCCTTTTAAGTTATCAAAGGTTTCAAATCTGCATTAGTAAGTTTGACACTGGGTCTCATCGAATTAGTGTCCCCCAACAATTTTTAAAAAGCTTTAAGGCTCTGCAACTTTCCTGTGGCTATGGAAATTTTGGGGGGATCAATATAATTCTAAATAAGTTGAAATACCAAACATTTAAATGGAGAAACAAGTTGTATTTTATCTGGGGCTTTGGCTAATCTTGCATCAACTGAAGTGAGAAAGGCTGAAGTTGCCCCCTCAATCTTTCACAGCTGTGCCCAGATTTAATAGCACCAATAGCACAGGTGGCGCAGAGGGCTCTATGCCTGGCCAAAAGAGATGTTTGCTTGGCACACGCTCTATGGGCACATGCTCTACGGGTGGAGGATTCTCAGCAAACTCACTTCCATTCTCTTCCCCTACCTCCTTCTCAGAAGAGGACTGCAAATCATCTTCACGCAGTTTCTCCAGACTTTGTCTGATTTGGTGTTCCTTCTCCTTTTTTACCCTGGTTAGGGGTCCCTCTGTCTTCTTACTCTGGTTTGCAGTCCCCTTCCCCTTATGGATAATTTTTCAAGGAAGGGTTGCACCACTGCTTGAGGGGATGACAAAGCATTTTTTACCAAGCACCAGAGGAAAAAGGTCACTACAAGGAGGGCAAACCTTGGGGATACATGGCAGACAGTTTCAATGAACTTCTGCGAGACCTTAAGCTTAGTGTTGGCACCTTGTGAGTGGAGCAGATCTCAGATTCCCTTAATCATCTGCACTTTAGTGAGTTCCTGACCCATGCTAAATGTTACTTATGCCCCTGCAAAATATTTATTTCTAAGCTTGCCTCCAGAATTCCGGGGTCCCTCAGAATTATCCCTCGTGGCCCAAGACAGGGAGAAGATCTAGGGATAAAGTTAGTTATGCCCCTGCAAAAGTTTTAATTTTAAGCTTACCTTCGTAGGTCCAGGGGTTGTCTGGACCTACGTGCCGTGCCCCACATTAGGTGCCATTTGCTCCGAGTGGCAGAGTCAGTAACATGGACAGGGAGATATTCTGGGGATGAAGTACCGAGAGGAGGCCAGTGATGGTAGAAGTCTCTCTGAAGTCTCGCTTTATTGCTCCTTCACCTCTCCTTATATACTCTCCCCTCAACCCCCAAATCCTCATTTAGCAGGATATTTGATACTGATGTGTCCAGTTAGTCTGGGTGTGTTTAGCCACAAGCGCAGTTTCTGTTCCTGCCCAACTCAACAAGTGCTAATAAAGTTCTTAGTCCACAACAACCCATTACTCTAAGGGTGCTGTGCAGACTGTGTGCCTTCTCCATACTCTATCAGCTGCTCTGGAAGGTGGCCTGCTCACTGCTATGTCTCCATTTGTTGGTAACTACCTCAGTCTTTCTCCTGTTGAATCAAGAGGGCAGTAATAAGGGCAGCTGATGTTTATTATCTCTTTAGTCTTTGTGGGTTTTCTCTTAATACTTTCTTGTAAATGAAAGGATGGCATTTTGGGGAAAGCACTGTAGTTGAGTGGGTGAAACTGTCTCCTGTGACAGATGCTAGTTCAACTTCTGGCTATACTACTTTCAATCTAAAACCTTGTTAATTGTCTGGAAAGTGCAGCAGAAGATGACCCAAGTGTTTGGACCCCTGGAATCCACATGTGAGACATGGGTAAATCTCCTGGTTCCAGGCCTGTGGGTTTTGGCTTAGTGGTGTGAACCAGCAGATGGAAGATGGAAGATGTCTCTCCCTCTCTCTATCTCTCTCACCTTCCCTTTTTGTCTCTCCTTCCCTCCATCTTGCCCCATAACACTTTCAAAATAAATGTTTTTAAATGGAGGATAACACTTTAATAATATTTTTGAATTAGAAATATCTATTTTCTGTTGAGTCATTGCAATTCAACAAAAATTCAGGAAGCAAGTGAAAAATGGAATTAAATATTCTTAAATAAACAACATTGATAATCAAACTTCATTAATATGCATGCTAAAATCAGGAATAAGAAGACATGAAAGACTGGAAATATTTTAGTCAATCTCATATAAATATAGATAGTAGAAAGATTGTTACATGCATTGGCTAGAAAACTAAGATCATTAATGTACATCCATTTGTATTAATCACAGCAGTAATTAGGCTAAAATCTTAGACATTTTCAGAGTTATTTTTAGAGAAGTAAAGAATGTTAGATTCTATTTGTAGAGTTGTAATATATAATCTAAAGGCATAAATAAAGTAGAAGAGCATAAAAATGGAAAACAAATACAAAGGAACTTATGTCAAGAAATTTTTGAATATGAGAAAATAGATGTAGTAAACACTAGGTAACTAACAAACAGAATGCTCCAATAAGCGCACACAGAAAATGCAATGTAAGTCTAACACTGCTATTTCAAAATACAAAAATTGAAAGTTAATACTATGATAAATAAAATGGATCTATTATCATATTCAATTTTGGATTTAATATTTTCTACATTAATTTGTGAGACCAGAGAAGATATACGTAGCCATTGATGAGTCATGTTCAGCGGACACACAGCTTTCCCCTTGAGTTTACATGGTAAACTTGAAAAATATATATATATAAAAGACTTCCTGTGATATACTGTAAAATATGAAATTCTAGGAAAGAAAAAACATGATTTGAACAAACTTTTAACAAATAAGATAAAAAAAACTTTAAAAAAACCAAAGCTATGTAGTTGGAATAAAATGAATAGGTGAAAATTTTGAGTTTTAAAATGAAAAAAAAATCATTCTTGAGCAGAAATCATATATAGTAGACTTTAAAATGGATCTATGTCAAAGTAATATAACTCAAAGAATATACAATATAATGAACTAATGCACTGTGGCTAACGTGTTTCCTAAAATGAAGCTTATAACCCTAAATGTTTGTATTAGAAAAATAATTTAAATTATCAGGTTTACGGTACAAAGAAAAGAGTACCAAGAAGCAAAGATTATAAACATATTAAAATTATGATAATATAAAATATTAACATAGAATCATAAGAAAATAAAAGTTCAGTAAAAAATAAAGGGGAAACTTGTTTAAAAAGGTAAAGGGAAGCAAAATTAACCAAGCTTTCAATTCATAAGAATATAAAAGTACTGGCAAAGAAGACGCAAATGGAAAATAAGAAATTATCATGAACATTTTGATAGTAATAAGTTTTAAAAGTTTAGGTAAAATGGACAAATTCATGAAAAATAAACTGGGAAGAAGCAAAAAGCCTAAAGAAAACTTAATGTAGCTGTTAAAAAATACCAAGTATTAAAACCTAAATCTAAAGACATGCAATAGCTTTGTGGAGAAAGAACATAATTTAAGCATGGACTGTAATGTTCATAGAAGATTCAACTTTAAAAGTGAATCCTTCCATAAGTCAAATTACTAAAATGACAAATCTGATAGCACAGGGACAGGGAGGAGAGGAAGGGGAGAAAGAGATGGAGGAGGAGACAGAGAAAAAGGAGAAAGTATATGTGTATGTTCCTATAAATGTGAAAGCTGAAGATAAAATGCACTGTCAGAATGGTAGTATCAAACCTCAGCAGGGAAAACATGGGCTTCCAAATTGGTATGGGAGAAAATGATTTTGCAAATGAGGAAAAAACCAAATTGAATTTTCACCACCCCTAATAATCAGTCCTACATGAACTGTAGAAATAAAGGGAAAAAAAAGAAAAAAACATTAAAGCTCTTAGAATATATTAGAATATCCCTAAAATATTTTAGCTAGAACAAGACTTCTTAAATAAGATGTAAGAAAATCATCCTGTAAAGAAACACATTAATATTTAGGGCAATATCAAGTAAAAACAGCACATAAAAGAGAGAGTAAAGCCATAGCAGCATGCGCTAAGGAATACTGTGTCCATGACAGCTATGGAACCAAATCTAGGCGCTGGTTAGGAACAGAACACTAACGTCCGCGTGCACAGGGGATCTAGCAAATAAAATTAACCAAAATAACTAAGATTAGTAAACCTCAATTTTGTTGAGTGTTGATAAAATTAACTTTCAGAAAGAACCAGTGTAACTATCAATTGCTCTAATCACCTTAAAATAAAGTATTATATCTAGCTTGGTTTATGACAGCAATTCCATTCTCAGACAAATATCAAAGAAATCCATGTACATATACATAAAGACAAATAGCATTATTTCATTTTTTGCAGTACTGTTTCAAGTAGAACAATCTTGTGAAAGCCAAAAATACTGTATATATTATTTATAAGGGCATAAGTATCCAACTGTTGTATTTTATTTACCTGTATCAAAGAGATACTAGATTCTGTCATAGGATAGCATACTGTGGAGGTTCCCGTGGCACTTGTTGCATTTTATCATATTACTACAGTAGACATTATGTATATGTGGCTGCATATTATTTGTGTAAGCATATGCCTTTAATTATGAACTCGTATCTGTACTTCTTACACATGCAATATAGAACAGAGACTAGGCCAGATTTCCAGATACACCATTTAGTAGCATGTGGCCTTGGGCATTGTGCTCATTCTGTGATCACTCCTTCCTTCACTTATAATAGGACATACCCTCTAATGTTATTACGAGAGCTGGACAAGTTAACACAGGTAAAAAATGTGTAACATTGCTCAGCACATATTATACTTTAATGTTGGCTCTTTTAATTTTATGCTTGAAATATTTCTTAATATACAAAGAGGGAAAATATGAAAAACAAAACAAAAAACAGTTCTGTCAAATTGATCTAGAGATTTACCAGCTAGTTAAAAAAAAATTCTAAGCTTTGACAAAGTCACAAAAATAAAGTGTTTTTTTTTTTTTTTTATACTTTGCCATCCCCTGCCAAGACAGGCATAAAAAAGGCATAAAGGTAGTTAAAGGCTCCTGGGCAGCTTGCTAAAAGAGTTGATCACACTGCTGCGATCTGAAAACTGGAAGTGCAGCCACTACCCTGCTGAGGTTTTGATGATTGCTTTAGTGAAGAAATTCTTTCATACTTTTCATTTACCGCAAACCCATTGATACAACACCCAAAATGCAGTTTCCTACTATTTTCTAAACAACTTTATTTGTCCACCTTGAAGTCCAAAGTGACATTTTTCACACCTCTTTCGAAATATTTCATAAGAAATGAAAGTGTGCCAAAGTCACTTGGCAGAAAGGAAGAGATAAAACAGAGACATCAACTGAAGAATTAACACAGCAGAGGTAATACACTGTGCAGGCTGTCGGTGAAGGCTCAATGCTTGCAGTAAAACAACTCAGTTGGAAGCATATTAAAAACCTTTAAGAAATGGTAAAGGGACCGTATGAACAAAGTGATATCAATTTATAGGAATTGCAAACACATAAACTTGAGCCATTTACATGTGAAGAGTTTGTCAAAAATACATGGAGTAATGAACAGCATTACAATAACTGCTGCCATGAAGAACAGGGGAGAGCATTCTGGAAAAACGAAGTCCAGATACTGGCCTTAGATTATATTCCTCTTCATTCCATAATTCTTTTTTAAAGATTTATTTTATTTGAAAGGCAAAGTTACAGAGAGGAGAGGGAGTGAGGAGGAATTTTCTATCCATTGCTTCTTCACTCCCCAAAAGGCCACAATAGCTTAATCTGGGCCAACCTGAAGCCAGGCATCAGGAACTTCTTCCAGGTCTCCCATATGGGTGCAGGGCCCAGGGACTTGAGCTATCTTCTGTTGATTTATCAAGTCATAAGCATGTAGCTATTGTGGAAGTGAAGAATGTAGGGCATGAACTCGTGCCCATATGGGATGCCAGTACCATGGGCAAAGATTTAGCTTACTATACCACCGTTATCAGTTCCCATGGTATACATTAGCTCGAAGCTGGGATCAGGTACAGATCTGAGGCTTAAACCCAGCTGCTAGTATATGGGATGTGAAGATCCATAAAAGTGACTTATCCAGTGTGCCAAATACCAATTTAATGGGAAGACATTTTAAAAAAATTAAAAATATTTTTTATATTCTTTTTATTATAAAGGCATATTTACAGAGAGAAGGAAAGACAGGGAGAAAGATCTTTTATGTGCAGGGTGAGGATTTAGCCACTGAGCCATCACGCTGGACCTGCAAGACATTTTCTGTATGCACAGGAAATGTTTTAATACAACCTTCTCCATTTGGCAATTAACTGCAAAGATTTTTTTCTCCTTTAAGCTGGTCTGTAAGGAAATAAATCAATGTGATAACTCACCGACAAGCAGATACAGTACAAGTAAGTGTCTAATTAACACATACCCCAAAAGTTTATAAGCATTTCCCTTGCATGTGTCTGGACCTAGGGAGTCGTAAGTGGCCCCATCTTTCATAGCCCTTGCATAGGCGCTGCAAGGTTTGTATAGTGATACAAACCTCGCTCTAAAAGGGTGAGATCAGCAAGAAATCTTAGATCAATGCTGTTATTTGATTAGCCACTTTTTCTAAGGCAAACTTGCCCTTGGATGAAGGAAGATCTTTTCATTTTTTAAAAAGCAACATCAAAGGCTTCTGATGTAGCCTTAAAACAGCTCAGCAGCCAATGGCGTGTCTTTTCTAATATCTCCCAAAAAGACAAAGACAAAAAAGGGAAAGTCACGGCATCACTATTTAATGGGAATTACACAGAACCTATGGAGAAAATATGAGTATTATTTTCAGTATTATCTAAATTAAATGGAATAGACGCACTAGCTTGAAGATTTAGCAATTAGCTACTACCTCCGCCCCAAGCTTGTACTCCAGTTACCTGCATTTTCCCAATGTGGGGAAAGGGGTTTCAAGGCAGTGAAACAATGTGCTGGATCTCAGTTATTAGGGGGACAGAACTTTTTTTTTTATTTCAGCCATGATTCTTTTCTGTGTTCCAAATTGTTTGAAAAAAAGAGAGAGAGGAAGGGAGGGGGAGAGAGAGAGACTCCCACTAGTGGGATCACTCCCCAATCCCTACAACATATCTGGGCTATGAGAAGGCTGAGACCAGGAGCTGGAACCTAAACCAAGTCTCCTAATTGAGTACAGGAATCTAGTACTTGAGCCATCACCTGCCACATCCCTAGCAAGCATACATGCGCAATAGCAGAAAATGATAAATGGAAGCTCAACTGAAACTTGAACTGAGGTATTCTGATGCAGTTACAAGAATCTCCAGCAGCATCGTAATGATATCAAAAGTATTTTTTTGAAGATTTATTTATTTATATTGCAAAGACAGATATACAGAGAAGATCTTCTGTTCTGTCCGATGATTCACTCCCAAGTGACTGCAACATCCAATGCTGCGCCAATCCGAAGCCAGGAGCTTATTCTAGGTCTCCCATGCTTGGGCAGAGACCCTAGTGGACCATCCTCGACTGCTTTCCCAGGCCACAAGCAGGGGGCTGGATGGGAAGTGGAGCTGCCAGGACTAGAACTGGTGCCCATACGGGATCCTAGTACATTCAAGGCGAGGACTTTAGCAGCTGCGCCATCACACCAGGCACTTCCAAACTATTTTTTATTAAACTCTCTGCTTTGTCTTCTAAGCACAATGTAAACTAAATATGATCAAATTAGAAAAATGTATCCTGTCCCTCCATACCACATTGTTTAAATACACATTGTTTAAATGCCTATCAGTATCACCACAATGATACCAGAATACAGCCAGTGGACTAAGCCAAAGTAATGAAAAAGCAAAATCTTCAGCAATGAGGACTCCATCTTGACTTATGCCTCTCTCTCCCATTCTGTACATCCAATTGATTAGAAGCTCAGCTCTTCCTCCAAAATGTATCCTAAATTCAACATTTTTCTCCACCTCTACAGCTACATTTGCCTAAGGAACCATCATTACCTCTCCCCTGCGTCACTGTGAAATCCTCTTAAGTGATACTGTATTTTCCTTTCTGGCCTCCAAACATAACCTGAATTGTGTTTTTAAAATGCAAGATAAATTAAGTTCTTGTCACGCATAAAATTCTTGATTAGCCAAAAGGTATTAAAGGAACAACAAGCTTTTCCATGACCAAGTTCTTACACATTTCTCTGTTCTTATCTTCAACTACTCTGTTTCCTTCACCTGCTATAACAAAATCCACCCTCTTTGGTTCTTCAAACATACTAACACTTTCCTTCAGCATGGCCTTTGCACATACTGTGAGCATTTTCAGTATGTCTCAGAGGTCCTTTGTTCCTGCCATTCCGGCCAGCTCCAAGTCCATGTCTTTAGCTCGGCACCATGAATGCATTTTCTTCAATACAATTATCATTCCTGAAATTATATTATCACATGTTTGTGAAATCATAGAACAACCAAGTAAGAGAAATATAGTCTATTTATTTAGAGCGTGTTACACTAAAGTTAATCAACATCACTTGTGTTTTCACAATGACTCAGACACAGGCAGAGGAATAGGAGAGTTTTATTGTGGGGATAATGGTTGGGGGAGTCTTCACGTTTGTCCTAATTGAAAGCCGTTTGTCTGAACAAACTTACAAACAGCTAACTAGGGCCTAGTGCGGTGGCTCAGTGCATAAAGCCTCACCTGGAACACACCGGGATCCCATGCGTGTGCTGGTTCTTGTCCCAGCTTGATCCACTTCCTATCCAGCTCCCTGCTTGTGGCCTGGGAAAGCAGTCGAGGACGGCCCAAAGTCTTGGGACCCTGCACCCGCGTGAGAGACCTGAAAGAAGCTCCTGGCTTCGGATTGGCTAAGCTCCAGCCATTGTAATTACTTGGTAAGTGAACCATTGGACGAAAGATTTTCTTTCTTTCTCTCCTCCTTTCTGTATATCTGACTTTGCCATAAAAATAAATAAATCTTTAAAACCTGTTTTCTTTGGCTAACCTGAAAAATAAAGCATACACACATCTAAAGACTGCTGATTTATGTGTAAACGAGTAAAATACTAATGAGAGCAACTTGTCAGACTATATTGAAATCCAAAAACAGCAATATTCCCTTTACTTGGACAGTATGCTTTTAGTTTTTCCCCAAGGATATGCAAAATAATATTTTTGGAGTGTATGTGTATAAATATATGGAGTATGTGTGTAGATAATGATATATATTATGTATATATGTATAATAGACAGCTTTTCAAAGATGGACATTAGGAGAATACTTAGGAATATTTAAAAATATGAAAATGAACATGCTGTGGTTCCAAGTTTTAAAAATTAAAGCACAGTGCATATACATTGTATATGTGTGTGTAGTTATAACTTAAATCTATTAATGCGGATAGCTAAGATTTTATAAAGTAGCAAAGCAGAGAAAACAAAAAAAATGTGAAACTGATGAAAACCAAAATTGGTATATTCAGAGAGAAGTTAGCTGGAGATTATTCCATTTTTCCCTCTTTTTATTTAAAGCTGCCAGCAATAGTTTGGGGATTCAGGAAGGAAACGCAGCCAATAGGTACCCTTAAAAGTCCATGTTAACATTGTGCTGCCCAGGAGAGCATTCGTCTCTCAGCTTTTTCTGTTCCTTAGCCTTGGAGCCACACTTGCATTATGGCTATGGAATTCAAATATCGATTGAGCACTTTTACAGTAGCCATTTAGTTTAGAATGCAGTGATTAATAAAATTTTCTATTACATAATAGCTGTCCATTCATTTCTAGAATGTTCTTGCATTGATAAGCACTAATGAATCACAAGATGATAGAGTACAGATACATATGTGTTTTTTCTTGTGCTCTTACATTCATCTAGTTACAAAACACACTCGGATTTTCTAACTGAAACCACACTGATAGGATAGGGTAATAAGTTGTCATAAATAATGGCTATACTAAGTTTAAAAATTGTTAACAAATAGATTCCTTATGATAAAATGACATAATTATTGCACCAAAAGCCAAAGCACTCACACTAAAACAAATTACTTTTAGCAGCATAATTCATTGACAATTAAATTGCAATCGATGTACAAAAGTGTAATAGTGCCTATAAAAGACATTTTGCTAGCAAAACATATGTTGCAAAGTGTATTAGCTAAGTACAGATGCTCCACAGTAATTGGAATTTTTAAACTAAAGTTAATATTTTCTAAGCTATCTATGATATTGGACTTGAATTTTAAATGGACATAATGAAATTGTAGTTAATTTAGCTCAATGATAGAATATACATTCATGATTTTAAAAAATCATATTCTTAGTATCCAATAGCCCCTACATTCTAAAACTAGCATAGGAATTGGAAACAGTAGACACAGAAGGATTTTCAGATCATGAACATAATGATTCATACTTAGAGCATTCATACTCAGAGCATGGTAGAGGTAAGGAGAGTTCCATAAAGGAGCCAGGCAAAAGAAGACTGATAGTTTTCCTTGTAAGACAACTTCCTGGACAATAAAGGCACCCTTCTGTAGAAACTGGTAGATCACATGTTTTAGGAAGATAACGGATGAAGAAGAATATAGTGAGTTCAGAGATAACTTGGAGATCATTCTACAAGTTGAGTGATTGTATGTTTATAGCTAGAATAATATATTTTATCCTATTCAAGACTGAGTTAAGTGATATTTACATAGTGAGAAGAGTGCTCACTACAGCATGGAGTCTTGATCAGAGAAGGGACTCCACCATTTCCGAAAGACTCCCATGTGCTCGGCACATTGTGAGTCCTCTTTCCATGACACACAAGTCCAAGTAAAAAGTAGAATATTAAGAACAATGTCACAGTAGGCCCAAACTAGCATGCTTTACCAGAGAAAAATAATTTGAATAAAATAGGAAAATTGATTGTATATAAAAGTATTTTGGATAAGCAAACAAACATCCCAGAAGCTCTTATCTGAAAGCCAAATCACTTAGACACAGCTTTCCTCACTACAATTAATTAGCTTATATTTATTTACAGAATTATAATTTAAATAATATTTCTGAGAAAATTTTAAACCACGACAATGATAATATAGACAGATTATAAAACACATTAATATTGATTATTTTCTCTAATCCCCACAGGTAAGTCTATACATTGTCACTTTTTGATCCAGACCTTCACAGCAACTGAAGGTGTTTGTGCAGACACATAAATGGAGCATATCCCATCTCAGGTGTAACTCAACCTGAACTAGGTAGCATGTGCTTTCAAATGCTATGATGTAAGATAATCTAAGATGGTTTAACATATAATGGGAAGGATTGCTGGATATTACAATTGAAAACACAAACCTCAGTTAAGACTCATTTAAACCAGTTTCACTTAGAGCATGAATAGCAATTTTGTATATGAGTACTTGAGAAAGTCCATGGAAAATGGAATTATAAGAAAATGCAAACAGGAAAATATCGTCTTGAAATTCCTCTGACCTTCCAGTGGATGTGGCCCACTGTGTCCTATAGCCCCCAGCTTTGCACAGCTTTTCATCTGTCCACTATGGTGCCTAGTGCATCCTTTATCTCTGTGTGCTGATTGGCTCTTTCAGGTTCACAAACAAGACATATTATGTACAATTTCCCAGGATTCAGACAGAATCTATTTCAGCTAGAGTCAGATGACACTTTAAATTATGTCTTAGGAGGTCCTAGGAGACTGAAATGGGAATCTTCTGGCATATTTAAGGTGAGGACTTTAACCACTAGGCTATCTCACCTGTCCCTTCATGTACTTTTTGAAGCATCCTTATGTATCATGTAATATTTGCGATGAACTTGTACTTTAAATTGCTTCTCTGAAATTCACTTTCAATATAAATATTGTGTATATTCAATATAAATCTGCAATTTAAAACTGCAGGGTAAAAACTTTGATAATCTCTTTAGTGCATTCTATGGAGCAACTGAGAAGGTTGCAGGCTTAGTTGTGCACAGTCCTAACCATCATTACCAGGTCAATATCACTCCAGGTACTAAATGTTCTTTTCTTGCCATTTCACACTTCTGGAATCTCATTTATGTTTTCTAGAATTATCACATTCCAAAATAAACTATAGTACATTACAGATCTCCTCTCGTGTGTTTTTCATTCCAGAGCACATAGCTAAATAGGTTACAGGGAAATTGTATAAAGTAATAGTAATTTTACAGCTCGAATAAGCCCCTTTACAAATATAAATGCAAATTTCTATACAGTTTAGTTGCGCTGCCTTAGGCCATGCTGATCAGTAGAAGCAGATTTGAGCATTGGCCTTATGTCTCTTAACTTCTGTTCACTGCGGTTTCCTCTGAAAGATCAGGTTCATGCTTGTTTCACACTATATTTTTAAATTATTTGAATTTATTTGAGATGAGGGAGACAAAGAGAAATAAAGATGTAGCTCCTATTTCCTGGTTCAGTCCCCAGAGTGTAATTTCCTAGTTCACTCCCAGTATATAATGGACAGACCTGGATGGGGGCTGAAGCTGGAAAGTATGAGCTCAGTCCAGATTTCTTAAGTAGGCGCTGGAATCCAATGATTTGAGCCATCACCATTAATTCCCAGAATCTGCATTAAAAAATAATCTGCAGTTAGGACTCTATACCAGGCACTCTGATAGCGGGTGCTAGTGTCTTAATGGCAAGACTGAATGCCTACCCGATGCACGTACACTTTTGAAAAAATATCATGTGTATATTTAAGAGTATGAGAGTAATATTACCTGGAAATAAAACACACATTTCATTTTCCAGTAAAAAAAATCCATCCAAATTCTGCTACATAAATACTAGCAGCTAGTAGTGCATTATTGCAAATATATTTTTGTTATCTATCTCCAGAAAGAAACATCAATGCTTAGGAAAATGAAATGTTGGAAAATAGTGCAGTAATTTCTCACCAAAGTAAGAATAACATTATCATAATTCCACAATGTCCTCCCTGAGCAAATATCAAAGGAATTGAAATTAGAATCTCAAACACATATTTGCACATTTGTGTTCACAGCAGCTACGATTCATGATCAATCGAGTGTCCATCAGCAGATATGATGAAAATGATCTCTGTTTTCTCTCTCTCTCATGCACACACACAAACTGAAATGCTTACATAGCATTCCCCCACCACAATGTCCCAAAATAAGATTTTTTTTTTTCAGTTTCAAAAACAAGGATGAGTGTCAAGTCATTTTCCTAAGAGAAATAAACTAGTCACGGAGAGACAAAGTGTACAATATAATTTATAAGTTAAATCTATTTTTAAAAAATCATAAAAATGGATTACACTCTTGGTTGTGAGAGATTGGAAAGGATGAATGGGGGAAAAAAACAACTGATCAACAATTACAATGTTTCAGTTGAGTAGGAAAAAGAAGTTTAGCTATTTGAATGCACAGCAAAATCAACCATGTTAATATGATTAATAATATTTGTATTTCAAGAAATAAACAGAGAAGTTTAAAAGTACTCACTAAAAATACAAATATTTATTTTGAGAAATATCATCAAGTGCTCTGATTTGACTATTACACAACGTGTACTTGTTTTAAAATAACACACAGTGCCTCATAACTATATGTAATTATTTTGATAAACAGAAAACACAAGTTTTTGGAATAGTAGTTCAGATGCTGCTTGGAGCATGCACAACTGGAGTTGTGGGGTTTCACACCCCATCTGTCCTCTGAATTCAAATTTCCAATAAATATGCTGCCTGGGAAGCAGCAAGTGGATTTTCCATGAATTTTGGTCGATGTCACCCATATAGGACAACCAGACAGAGTTCTTTGCTCCTGATTCTGATTTGCTCTAGTCCCAACTGTTTCAGGCATTTTGGAAATATAAATAAATTAATAGTCCATCATATACCTAGTACACAATCTAGGATTAGAATTCAAACCTTTGGATGTCCAAATTTTGCATTTTTAAAAAGAGGGATATGAGATTCTTGCTGAACTTTTTAAAAAATTTTATCTTTATCTGAAAGTCACATTTACAGAGGAGAGAAAAACAGAAAGATCTTCCATCCACTGGTTCACTCCCAAGTGGCTGCAAAGGTCAGAATCAAGCCAATCTAAAGCCAGGAACCAGGAGCCTCTTCCGGGTCTCCCACACAGGTACAGGGTCCCAAGGCTTTGGGTCATCCTAGACTGCTTTCCCAGGCCACAGGCAGGGTGTTCAAAGGGGAGTGGTGCTCAATGGGATCCTGGCAGATGCAAC
Source organism: Ochotona curzoniae (assembly GCF_017591425.1). NCBI lineage: Eukaryota > Metazoa > Chordata > Mammalia > Lagomorpha > Ochotonidae > Ochotona > Ochotona curzoniae. Next base: position 6,270,966 of record NW_024467087.1, read on the forward strand.
ATGAGGATTTTAGCCAATAGGCTACTGAACCGGAGTCCAAATTTTGCATTTGTTCTCCTGTTCTTGATGGCATTCTATATTGGATAAGTTCTTTTCAACTAAATCACAAAATATTTGTCAGGACTAAATTAATGCACTCATGAATGTGTCTTTGTGTTGACCACGGATCACATTGTACCAATTACTTAGGATCCATGAACCTGACCTGCAACAGCATTTCCCCAAACCTTATTGTCCTTTTAGTCTGCTCTAGTCTGTCCTATCAGTTCTTATTCTTTCATCAACGACATGGGTTTACTTTCAGTTGGCTTTTTAATGGGCACAATAAACTTTTTTTGGTTACAGCTCCCAGGGTATTTTCTTTTTAACAGATCTTAGGTATTTGATTCACTCTCACAGAAAAGGTTTCTCTGTGGCACCATAACCCTTACATCAACCCTTACAACGTGCCTGGCATTATCGACTTCTCCTATCAAAGGCAAGAGTCGCTACCTAATTATTTGTCCATCCACCTGTCAGCAAAACTTCTTGTGTGGTTATGCATATCATGCACAGTGGCAATTACAGGAAGGCAAGAATAAAAAGCCCCAATTCCTGCTTTTAAATAGTTGTTATCAAGGTCTCCAACAACAAAAGAATAATTTGTTTTGCCACCACCACAATAAAACGGAATCAATGTTTCATCTGTGAAAGGTTTTCATGTCCTGGTTAAAAAACAAATTGAGCAACAGTTCCTTTATTTAGTTCCCTGGGATTAAAAATGTCACTTGACAATATAATTGCTCTGTGGGTTGAAGAGCAATATTTTACACCATGGCCTCATTAAAACTAGTGGTTTCTATAAATAAAAGTCCTTGGATGGATCAGTATGAGAACTGACATCAGCATCATTCATAAAAAAAAAAAAAAGACAATTGTTTCCACAACTGTGTCTGCTACAGCAGATATATTGATTTGCTCATTTCCCCTTGGGGTAAAAACAAGATACACAAATTACACTATCTTAGGCATTTTTCAAGATGAATACCTATAGTTAGGAAAATAACTTAAGGGAAACGGAAATGTCATCTACTTATTTTTCTCCTCTCATCAAGACATTATCCAGTATGCTATTTCTTATTGCCAGGAGGGTAAACATAAAGGATTAAATTTTCAAATAACGTGGCTAATTTTAGGACACATCAATTTTCATGTGTGAAATGAGTGCAGTAATTGGGTATATGATAAAATATGCATGAAAATGTAGAAGTAGTTTTTGGTGTGGGTTTATGGAAGATGTTAAGAAAATGAGCAAAAAGATATGTACATATCAATCTTTTAAATTATATAAATGCAGATATAATATTATACCTCATAAAGATAGAATATCTGTAAGACAGAGCTCAGATTTTATAAACCAACTTTGAACCATGTGTAGCACGTTCATTTTCCTTCTGTGTCATGTATCAAGGTGTTAGTATTATGGTGCCACAGATTAAGTCACCATTTGCTATGCCAGAAGTTCACATCAGAGTTGCTGGCTGCTTTGTTTCCAACCTAACTCCATACTAATGCTGCTTGGAAAGGCAATGGGAGATGGCTTGAGAACTTGTGCCCTGGCACCAATGTGAGAGACCAGGAGTGAGTTATTACCCTCTGGCTTTGGCCTAATCCAGAATGGACTGTTTTAGCATCTTACAGGACTATCTGAATGGATGGATGAAAATTTTCTATCAGTATTTGTTACTCTTCTTTGAAACAAATAATAAATATAAATGCATATATATTTATAAATTTTTTTCAAATTGTAACAGTTTTTATTTTAGAAATGTATTACATTTAACTCAATATATACAAACTGTAATCATTGCAATACATGTTTAAGATGATTTAATACATGCTTGCCTTATTTTATTATATTAAGTCTTTGGAATGTGGTATAGAGAGTATTATAGCATGGGACCATTTATGGTACACCAGGGTGAGGATATGACTGTGTCCGGTGAGAGGAAAGAACAGCAATACTGAGACAAGAACAGCAATGTGAATAATACGGGATATACAGACAAGAGGAAAAAAGTGTCGGTGGGATAAATGACGGACATCTAAAATCGAAAGTGATGATCAGCTCAACAGGAGATGTCCTCATTCTGCATGAGTTCCAAGGACAAAGCAGATCACGAAGATATTGTTGCACAGCACAATTTAATAAAAGGAAGATCAGAACACAGTTTAATAAAAGGAAAGGTCAGACAACTTTCTACCGATACAGTTACAGGTAAATGGAATAGGCTGTCATGTAAATCAATCCCTTTCATATATAGGATGTGCTGAAACAAAAAGTGTGTCTTGTCGTAGGCATACTGTACAGTGAAATGACATTATTTGATATTTTGCGCATTTCTGTAATATTAATGCATTATATGTTTTAGTTGCTTGCTATGTTGACCATAGTTTTTCATTGTTCTTGACAGACATTTCTTTGCAAAGGCATCACATATCAGTTTGAATTTTAGGTAGCAGACAAGCAAACAAGAAAAATGAGAAAATGTGAGAGAGCATTATGCCTAAACAAGAAATTAAGCATTTCTCCCTTTTCCAGATCAAAACCTAGAATGCACAGGTCAAATCTTTCCCCTTCACCTACACATGTAAATACAGTTTACAATCACATTTCATGTCCTTTACAGCACAATAAAAATGAGAAACAGCTTTATATTTTCGACTAACAATTCAGAGATTCATGCAGAAAACAAGACCTCCTTAAGAAACATTACACTTTCATGCACATTATATTGCTCACCATTTCACAGTCACAGATGTTAAACAACCTTTGCATTTATTAAATCAGATCAAATTAGAATGTCTTTATTCAGGTATAAAAATCAGCAAATGATGTGATTATTTCAGATTGAGTCAAATGGTTTTTCTTGTCTAAACAGAAGTGCCTAAGGGTTGGGATCCCATGGTGCAACCAAAGGTCTTATCACATTAGATCAAGTGACAACTCTAAAATGAGATGATTATAGATCAATAGTTCAAATGCTTGTAATAAATGCAAGCAAATATACTTTTCTTTTAATACTGTATTAGTTTTTCATTACCACATTGAAATGCCTGAGAATACTAACTTTGTAAGGAGATGTTTTGTTTTGAATCATTGTTCTGGGAGGTTCACAGCCCAAGGTTGGATGATCTCATTGGCTGGTAACCTGATGATGATTACATTATTGCTGACAGAGTCCTGAACTGATGCAGAACCTGAGGCATAATATGCTAAGCCCAAAGCTGCAGCATCAACATCCCATATGGGTGCTGATTCATGGCCTGGCTGCTCTGCTTCCTTTCCTCCTCTATGTTGATAGCTGGGAAAGGAGCAGAGACTGGCCCAAGTCCTGGGGCTCCTGCACCCAGGAGACCCAGAAAAAGCTCCTGGCTGCTGGCTTCGAATCAGCTCAGCTCTGACCATCACAGCTATCTGGGGAGTGACTCAATGGATGTGAGAGTTCTCTCTGAATGTCCTTCTTTCTGTAAATCTACCTTTCAAAACAACAACAAAAGAAAGAAAAAACAAGGGCCCGGCAGCATGGCCTAGCGGCTAAAGTCCTCGCTTTGAACGTGCCGGGATTCGATATGGGCACTGGTTCTGATTCCAGCAGCTCCACTTCCCGTCCAGCTCCCTGCTTGTGGCCTGGGAAAGCAGTGGAGTATGACCCAAAACCTTGGGACCCTGCACCCACGTGGGAGACCTGGAAGAAATTCCTGGATCCTGGCTTTGGATCGGCCATTACACTCACCTGGGGAGTGCTTGCTCTCTGTCTCTCCTTCTGTCTGTTTATCTGACTTTCCAATAATTTTTTTTTTAAAAATCAATTAACTCTATAAAAAAAGACAAAAAAAAAAACCTGACAAGATGGACTGTATCTCTCTGTTTATGCGCTCTAATCCAAAATCATCAGCATTTTCTTGTGAAGACACAACGCAAGAAGGACCGAAATTAGAGTAAGCTTCTACTCTCATAGTAGAACAACGACAAGCTCAATTCCTACTGACAGAACGACTGCAGAGGTATATTGCTGGGTTTTTATCTCCATGAATACAGCAGGAAAGACAACTGTGATGTTCTAGGTCAATATAGTATAGTAACAATTTCAAATATCTTAGAAGTAGAAAGTTAAGATCTTTGAAATTATGGAGAGATGAAGTGGAAGAACATGATTTATGTTTTATATATATGTGCATATATATACAGATATATGTATGTATGTATAAATACACACATACATACATTCTGGCATATAATTAGGATGATAAACTTCATCATTGTACATCCATTCCAAAAATTAGGTTTATTATTGTACAGTCAGCATTTTTTTCATATTAACAAAAAAAGCAACAGCACCATTCACATTTTTTTTCACCTCTGATTCGCCATATTTGCTTGTGAATGATTTTTTATTTTCCAAAGGAAAACTAATGAATGAAGCACAAAACCTCTGAAGTTAATGGAGATTTCTAAGACCATTCAAAGATGGTCAGGGATGTTTGGCGTAGATGTGTCTGCGATTGAGTTCTAAGAAGCAAAGCCTGAGATAGGTAAGCTTGTTCAATCGACTTGTTGGGATATGGTTACTGTTGAGAAAACGGAAGGCAAGGAAACAAGAAGAGGAATGGAGATGGAAGCCTACTGACATGTGGTCTCAGAAATAGCTGCTTTGGGCCCAGCACGATAGCATAGTGGTTAAAGTCCTCACCTTGCACGCCTGGGATCCCATATGGGTGCTTGTTCTAATCCCGGCAGCACAGCTTCCCATCCAGCTGCCTGCTTGTGGCCTGGGAAAGCAGTCAAGGATGGCCCAAAGCCTTGGGACCCTGCACTCACGTGGGAGACCCAGAAGAATCTCCAGGCTCCTGGCTCCTGGCTTTGGATTGGCTCAGCTCCAGCTGTTGTGGCCGCTTGGGGAGTGAATCATCAGATGGGAACATCTTCCTCTCTGTCTCTTCTCTCTGTATATCTGACTTTGCAATAAAAGTAAAATATATCTTTAAGAAAAAAAAAAAAGCTGCTTCCCTCTTGACATAATAGAGATGCTCCAGAATATAGGTTCCATAAGTTGGTTCCAACCTGTGCCAAGGGTTAATCCTTTCACACTTTCTGCCAGTTACCTGCTGAAGTATGCATTTTGTACTAATAATAAACATTGTATAAACTCTAGAGTGAGCACATGTGTATTGTTATCAGCCAATACTCAAGCCAAATAATGGATGGGTTCACTGATCAGAAAAAAATGATCTGCATGGTATTAGCACTAACATCCGCTACAAACAGCATCGTTAGCATATGTGATAAAATCCATGAAAGAAGAGAATTTGGGAAGAAGCAGATAATCTTTGAATGAATCCAGAAGTCTGCACTTTCATAAAAAGCACAAGGAAATGAGAAAGGAAATATATGATATTGATTTTACAGAACTGCCATAACAAAATACAAAAATGTAAAACAACACAAATGTGTTTTTCCACAACTCTGAAGACCAGAAATCCAAAATCAAGATATTGGCACCATTGGTTTATTCTGAAGGCTGTGAAACAAAGGTCTGCCCTAGGTCTCTATCTTTGGCATGAAGTCTTGGGTTCACAAGACATTCTTTCTGTATACATGACTGTCTCAAAATACCCCCCCTTTTAAAAATTATTTTTATATTTATTAGTAATGCTATTTACAGAGAAAAGGAGAGACAAAGAAAAAGAGCTGTCCACTGGTTCACTCTCCAGGCAGCAGGAGCCGAGCCAATGTGAAGCCAGGAGCCTGGAGCTTATTCCAGGTCTCCCACACAGATACAGGGTCCCATGGTTTGGGACCATCCTCTACTGCTTTGCCAAGCCGCAAGTAGGGAGCTGGATGGAAAGTGGAGCAGCCAAGACAAAAACCGGTATTCATATGGTATCCTGACTCATGCAAGTCAAGAATTTATCATTAAGCCATTGAGCCAGGCTCAATCAACTCTTTTTTTTTTTTTTTTTTTTTTTAGTTACATTGTATTATGTGACACAGTTTCATAGGCTCTGGGATTTCCCCCATCTCTCCCCATGGTGGATTCCTCAACATTGTTGTAGTATTACAGATCAAATTCAATCAAGATTCTTTCATTACAAGCATATACCAAGCATAGTGTCCAGCATCTTATTGCCCAGATAAATTAAACTGTTTCTTGGGGAAACCATCTCTGGTCTAAAGTTAGAGCTGACAGAATATCATCCCAATCAACTGAAAGCCGCAGCACATCAACAACAATTTACAACATTATGGAATTAATTGACATGGTATTGAATAATCAATGTTAAAACCATGCAAGTTCTTAACCACCTCCTGTGACTACTTCATTGACATTTCATTTTTTGTTTATACACAGAACCAGCTGCTATACACCTTAAAGTGGCTATAGGGTACTATTCAGCTAATTGTGTCTATTTTCATTTTAGTATTTAGCAGTTTATAGTGTTGAGGCATAATTTTGCTGAACTTGGCAGATTTTAGGATAGTCTAAGCTGGTTTATAAATCTAGCAAGGCATTTGTCTACAATTGAGGTGCAGAACAGTTTTAGGAGGGGCGTGCAGAGAAATCTTCAATACCCTAGTGAGGCGTAACTAATCTTTGTGTCCTAACTGGTAAGGTATATGTGGATCTACTCTTAAAAAAATCTACTCTTAAAAACATCCCAGTTATATTGGATGACAACCAATCATACAGATTTGAAGACCCAATCTTGATTCCGTCACTGTAAGATCCTTGAAGATTTTATTTCAACACATGGAAGGCTGCAATTTAGCTCATATCGCAGAAAAACACATTAGCTCTCACTCCAGTTTGAAAAGAAGTATATCTTAATTAGAAAGTCACTCAACTTCAACTTCTGCAGGTATTTTAAATAAATCTAAAGATCCTTTACCCGGGTGGTACATAACTTTCTCTGATTCCCATTCATGTGACTCAGTTAGCCCAGTGACATTTTGAGGCTGATTTGCTTAATTAACCACATTTTGTTATTAGTTAGCGTTTTGATGATATTATTGCTGAAAATTTTAAATATATTTTTATTTTTCAATATTTCTTCACATATTTCTGCAAATTAATTGCAGACATTACGTGTGAACAACCACTGCTTAATGATTATGCCAATACGATTAGTTTCCCAATACTTTCAAAGCAATTAAACTGCCTGTTTGGAAACATCCTGCACAGCTTATTGTTGATAGGTAAGAGAAGATAAAACATAGAAATAATTATCTAGGGAAAAAAAGGTAAAGAATTTGTCTGCTGAGCAAAAACCGTGTAGTCAAGGCTGCAAGTTAGATCCATTGCATAGCTCATCTCATTCAGATCTCATAGGAATTCTTGGTGAAACCTGAATATCACAGAGGGCAGATAATTTATACAGATTTCTTGGAGCAGACACCAAATTTGAACCCAGCTGTGTTTTTTCCATAGTCTCTGCCCTTCTACTAAAGTATTTTTCAATGCTTAAAGAGTTGCCTATGTTTTGTGAAATCCCAAAGTTAGGGTACAGGGTTAGAAAACATGAATTATTAATTAGAAATTTATAAAGAGGGGATAACATTGTGGCAGAATGTGTTTGACTTTTGCCTGTGGTGCAAGCATCCCATATAAACAACTATTCAATTTTTAACTGCTTAACTTCTTTTTCCAGTTATCTACAAATGTACCTAGGGAAGAGATCCCAAATACTTGGTCACCTAATTCTCATGTAAGATATCTGTATCGAACTATAGGCTACTGGCTTCAGGTGGCCCAGTCCTGGTTGTTGTGGGCATTTTTGGGCATGAACCAGCAGATGAACAGATAACAATTTTCTCATTCTTCCCAACCCCATTCACTCTCTGTAGCTCTAACTTTCAAATAAATCTTGTTTTTTTGTTTGTTTGTTTGTTTGTTTTCAGCATCTTAACCATGCATCTTTTATTATTATTATTATTATTTATATATTTTTTAAAATTAATTTTATTGCATTATGTGACACAACACAATGTTAAAGGCACTGGGATTCCCCCCACCCATCCCCGAACCCTCTCCCCATGGTGGACCTCTCAAATAAATCTTATTTTAAAAAATGATTGTATATAGAGAGAATGCATTCCATGCCACAAGGTAGGTTTCTAGTCCTCACAGAGCTTGCCTTTGCAATTACAAATATAAATGTATGTACATGTATATATATTATATGTACGTGCTTATATATATATATGCAGATACCTCTGAAAACTAATGTATGTGTTCTTACCATACTCTACTGATAAAGGCAAAACTCAGGTCAGAATAGTACTTTCCATTGAACATTTCCTATGTATCAGACACTGTCTTAAGCCCTTTGTGTAGTAACTAATTTACCTCTTGCACCAACCTTTTAAAGTAGCTACAGAAACTCCATTTAAAAATTCATAAACTGAGATTTAGAGACATTCACAAGTCCAAGATAACTCAGCTTGTAAGCAAATGAGCTGGGCTTACAGCCATACATTTCTGATTTAAGAGCCTATGTTTTAAGCCATTACAATAAACGATACCCAGAGAGCTTACGCTGTTATGTAATACTGGTAATACACATATATTTATCTATACCTCACCTGGTAAAATAATTTAAAACAGTTTGAAAAGAAAAACCGCAACAAAATTGAATATACAATGAAAGAGAAGAAAGTAAGAGTAATATACAAAAAAGGGTGAAGAATCATACTAAGAAGTATGTTTGTATAAAGGACTTTAGTTTTCCCTTATGTGACTCAGAACTTTTACCCTGAGCTCTAAGTTACTCTGAAGAAGCAAGTCTGGACTATGTTATATCTACATCAATTGTTGACAAGTGCAGCTGTACTTGGCACGGAGATCAGATAAAAACGTCTCTTATGGGAATCAAACAATACCTTGTAATATAAAGGAAAGTGTCACAATAGATGACACAGTGATTTTCAAAATGCTGTTTATTTGATACCCTTTTATAAAATGAAATTTCCAAAGGGAAGGCAATAAAAAAAAAAAAACTGGGTGGGTGTTGTGGGACAGCAGATTAAGCTTCCATTTGGGGTACTTGAATCCTATATCGGAGTGCTTGAGATTTAATTCTGCCTCTGCTTCTGGTCTAGCTTCCTGCTAATGTGCAATGGAGGCAGCAGATGATGGCTCAAGCAGTTGAATTTGTGCCAACCCTTGACAAATTTGGATGGAGATTTTTGATCCTGGCTTCAGCTTGGCTCAGCCTTTACACTTACGGGCATTTAGAAGTCAACCAGTGGATGGACAATCTCTTTCAATATTTTTCTTAATATCCTTCTCTCCCTTCTTTCTGTTACTGTGCCTTAGAAAAATCTCTGTGAAGACAAAATGAGCCAAGTAATTTGTCCAAGGCAGGCTCAACTTAATCATAGCATATTTTTAGGTATGCCTTTAAGAATATACATCTTCAAAATAATTCTTCTCAAGTACATTTCCTCTCAGCCAATTTTCTGGCATGTACTGAGAAGTGATGATTTTAGGATGATATTTCTTGATATGTGTTCTGAATGCAGCTCTTTTATATTGCCATTTAATTACCCCATTTGCTGTATTCAACAGGGGAGGATAGAACAGAATTAACAACCTGTTAACCTTATCAGTTTCTTCATAAATACACATGCCTAAATGCATTTTCCCCTTCACTCAATTATCTCAGTGAAAAAAATGGCAAATACCTGTAATACTGTTTGTGCAATTCTCATGGAACGTGCATCCTATATGAAAGCACTCTATTAGCCAAATGAGGCAATGACAGACGCAATCACCAAATGTCAGGCTTAAGTTCAACTTCCCTAAAATGCTTATATCTTTCATGAACTACATGGAATAAACATTTTAAAATCTTAGGAATTTAAATCGTCCAAAAACCTGACTAAGGAAAAATGTAATTGATAAGACAATTGGGACCAGCATAAAATGTTTAAAAATCAGTTTTTTTCAAAATATAGAACTTAGTATATCGCATTTCTGACTCAAGAGCAAATTCATCTTTGATAATATTGCTGCTACTTCACGTTTCAGTTCTAATTTTTAAAATTCAAACATGCACATACAATTATACATACTTTTGGATCATTATTTTTCAGTGCATGTATATATTTTGTAATGTTCAATTGGGGCAAATAAACATATTTATTCAAACATTTAACAGTTTCTATGGTGAAAATACAAAAGTACCATCTTCTAATTTATTTACCAAAGAAATTTACAGTTAATTAATATGCATAGTCATCATTTTGTGCATAATAAGTAAATAAACAGAACTTCTTACCCCTATGCAGCTTTCAACTAGTATTCATTAATCAACCTTTCCCTGTCCTACCATACTTCTCTCTGCAAGTTCTAGTTATCTCTGGTTTGTGTGTTTATTTGTTTAAGATTTATTTAGTCTCATGGTAATGTGAGACAGAGAGAAGGAGAGACAGAGAGAAAGATCCTCCATCCACTGGTTTACTCCCCAAGTGGCTGCAGTGCCCGGAGCAGAGGCAATCTGAAGCCAGGAGCCAGGAGCTTCCTCCAGGTCTCCCATGTGAGTACAGGGTCCCAAGGTTTTGAGCAGTCGTCGACTGCTTTCCCAGGCCACAAGCAGGAAGCTGAAAGGGAAATGGAGCAGCTGGGATATGAATAGGTATCCATATGAGATCCTGGATCATGCAAGGCAAGGGATTTAGCCACTAGGCTACAGTGACAGGTCCTCTAATTTGTTATTAATGCAAATATTTATGAAACAAAGGACTACTTGAATATATATGTATGTATGTATGTATATCTGTTTATTCAAAAACCATTTTTGGTGAGAAACTTGCTGATGAATGTTTACAAGGATTTTGAACAGGAGCCCTTATTAATATATACACCTAGTGTATGTTAAAATCTATTTCAGTGGGATTCATATTATGTTTCATTTTAGTCTTATAGCTATGGTCAATGAATATTGTTTTACTCATTTCGTGGATAATGAAGTTGAGCATCAGGCAGGTAAAATGACCTGCCCATGCTTGGAAGGAATGGGGTAGCGAAGAGTTCATAGTCTGGTCTCCAAATCTGTCTTTAGTCATCACCTTGTGGATCAGTCAGTGGTAAAAATCCCAAATAAAGCAAGCATCTAAATAACTTGCAGGTTAAACAGAATTACTAAAAGGTAATGATATAACACGCATCCTGACAACAGTCAATTTTGAGCTCATAAAATAGTTGAAAAAAAAAGTTACTTAATGGAAGACTGTTTTACTACACCTATATGCTCTGAACTGATAATTAACACAATATGTTCATTTTAACTGACTGCTAGAAACACAACTTAAACTTCTCTGATCAACAATATGCATACAAAACATCGGAAGATATTTGAATTTCCTAAAGAAGATTTTTTTATTCTTTTTGATAGGCAGCCAATTTAACTTGAAAAGAGATTAAAGAACTTGCCTTGCATCTGTCCCCAAGGTTACTCACCCTTCCAAGAGAACATCGGTTCCATAGTTTATAGAATACATATTCACACATAAGCATTTTAGATTAAAACCAGAATGTCTACCCACTTTCAATATCCAATTCATCTGCATAAATGTTAATTGATCTCCAAGTAACTGGAATATGGTAATTACGGGTATTATGTATGAAATTTTGCTGCTGGAAATTTAATTCCAATTTTGTTACTGGTTAAGCTCTTGGAAAGCATCTTGATATCAATAAAAAGAAAATATCAATAGTAGTCGATGGAATTAGAACATCGATTAAAACACAAGGTGTAAGCATAGCACAGTACCTGATACATAGTAAAAACACATTCATTCACTCAAAGATACTTTCTGGAATTCAGGCATTTTATGCAATGTTTAAGATATTGCTTGGGGGCTCGGCACGGTGGCGCAAGTGGTTAAAGGTCCTCGCCTTGCACGCCCGGGATCCCATATGGGCGCCGGTTCTAATCCCGGCAGCCCCGCTTCCCTTCCAGCTCCCTGCCTGTGGCCTGGGAAAGCAGCAGAGGACGGCCCAAAGCTTTGGGAACCTGCACCCGCGTGGGAGACCCGGAAGAGGCTCCTGGCTTCGGATCCGCATAGTATCGGCCCGTTGCGCTCACTTGGGGAGTGAATCATCGGACGGAAGATCTTCCTCTCTGTCTCTCCTCTCTGTATATCCGCCTTTCCAATGAAAAAAAAAATAATAAAAAAATAAATCTTAAAAAAAATATATATATAAAAAAAAGATATTGCTTGGGACATCCACATCCTATATTGGAGTACCTGATTTGAGTCCTGAAACTTCCATTTCTGATCACAATTTCTGCTAGTGTAAACCCTGGAAGTTCTACCATCCTCATGGTCAAATATATACTGAGTTACAGGTAAGCGACTGGACTGACTTGGCTCAACCCTGGCTATTTTAGGCTCTTGGAAATGTGCCAATTATCAGAAGACATCTCTCCATCTCTCTCTCTCTCTCAGTCTCTCTCCATTTTAAATGAAATTAAAATAAATAAACGGAGAGTTAAATAATATATTTTATGATGATAGTGATCTACCTGAGGATTGCATAAAATAAATTCATCTATGATACAAAAAAAGGTATAAAATATTTTGCAAAAAAAGGATATGACGTATCTGTAAATTGAAAACTATAAAATGCTGTGGAAATGAATAAAACATTACTGCAACGACCAGCATATGCGTAACCTGATTGGGGTGATGGACAGTGCCGGACCCTATACTGGCAAACACACAAGAATTAAGTCTGGGATCACCCCAGATGAAGTTTCTTTGGTTGTCTCTCCAACTGAACTGCTGATCTCAGAACCCCAGCCATGAAGAGACCATGTCAGCCAATGGATTCTGAATAAACGTCATCGGGATTGGAACAGTGAGTTTGACAGCAATTCAGAACTGTTGAACAGTCAAAAGTGCTTGAGCAGGACCCTTGGAGCATGCCACACATTGGGGACCTGGGATGGGTGGGAGGCTGGGTGGGGCTTCTCCCTTTGTTTCTCCCTTTACCCGAGATACAGAAAAAAAAATGATATTAGTATGGAAACAATGGTATTACCCACTTTCCTGTAATCCTTGACCCTTTGTGCCCTAATCAACTATGTAAGATTATCAAAATAAAATATATATATAGGAAAAAGAAAAGAAAAATTCACACCAATTAGTGAAAGGATTTCTTAAATATGTAATAATTTATATTGTTAAAATATCTGCATGATGCAAATAATATATGATTTCAATGCATTTTGCATCACAATTTCAGTGATAATTTTCACAGAAATTCAGAAAACAATTCTGAAATTCATTTGCAACCTCTGAAGACCTGAAATAGCCAAAACAGTTCTGAGGAAGAAAAGCAAAATCGAAAGCATCATATTCTTTATTTCAAATTTTATTACAAGACTATTATAGTAAAAATGGCATTGTACTGACATAATGTAGACTAATGAAACAAAGCAGAGAGCCTAGAAATTAACCCAAACATACATAGTCAATTAGTTTTTGGAAAAGGAACTAAGAATACTCAGTAGAGAAATGATAGCTGTTGCTGAAAAAATAAGTTCTAAGATAACTCCTTGATATAATGATAGCAACATAAATACAACTGTCATGTGGTCAGATATACGCTGAGGGGGAGAGACAGAGAGGAAGATTTTCAGTCCGATGATTGAAGTGTAGAACTCTGGGTAACAAACTTAGAGACCTGACCAAGGCGGTAGAATCTACTAACCAGAAGTACAATGACTAAGAGCGACAAAGAAGACAGAGATACACTTAATATGACTGGTCTTCCCTGCACAGGAGCAAAAGCCTTTGCCAACATCAGAGTTTACAGAGAAATACATTCAGAAAATGGGGATAAAGAACTTAAGAAACTTGCTATAATGCTTTTTATCAACAACAAGAATCACATGCAGGGATTTAAGGAATATGTCAGACAAAAAAATAACAACACTGAAATAAAATCAAGCAGAATTATTAGAAATGAAGAACATGGGCCTGGTGCGATAGCACAGTGGTTACAGTCCTCACCTTGAACGCGCCGGGATCCCATATGGGTGCCAGTTCTAATCCCGGCAGCTCCACTTCCCATCCAGCTCCCTGCCTGTGGCCTGGAAGAGCAGTGGGACAGCCCAAAACTTTCGGACCTTGCACCTGCATGGGAGACCTGAAAGAAGCTCTGGGCTGCTGGCTTCGGATCAGCTCAGATGAAGCCATTGCGGCCGCTTGAGGAGTAACATCTCCCTCTCTGTCTCTGTTATTTTGCTAAGAGTGAATTTTTAGTAGCTCTTGTTATTTCCACACACAAATATGTTAACTCTGTGAGAGACTCAATATGTTAATTTTTCTTTACTGTAATAACCATTTCACTGTGGATAATTATACCAAAACAACATGTTTCACTCCCTAAACGCATAAAATAAAAATGTTGATCATTTCATAAGTTCAAGCTTTCGTTCCAGATGCTACAGATACATAAGTGATCAAAGCATTGTAAAATTCTTTCTCTCAAGGTAAGCATTTGGTGCAAGGATTCGCACTTGTGATTTCTGCATCCCATACTGGAGTATAAGTTCTTTTCCCCAGCTATGCCTCCAATTCAAGCATTTTGCCACGGCACACCCTCAGAGGCAGCAGGTGATAGTTCAAGTGGTTATGTTACTGCCACTGATGAATGATACCTGAATGGACTTTGCTCCTGGCTTCAGCCTGGCCAAGCCAGGACTGTTGCAGGGAGTTAGGGAGTAAGCCAGCAGATGAAAGTTTGTGTCTCCTACCAAATATAATAGAAGATAAAAATTTAAAAAACCCTCTCATGGAGCTTCCATTCCAATGAGCAGTGCATGATAATTATCAAAAACATCATTTTCATCAAGAAATCCCTCTTGTTTTCACCTTAACAACACCATCTTTGTTATAAATGTCATCAGTAGCTGTTCAGAATCTGCCAAGAGATTTCAGTCTGTAAATATAACGATTCCACATAAGGAAGCAATACTATCATTGGTCACTAAGATGAGTAGAATAATTCAGGTCATGGTCAATTAAATGTGAATCGTACATTGGAATCTTATTTCAGCAAAGTTATTATATTAACTTGTCTACCTCTGGGCATTACAATAGTGAATTGATTCATGTCCTTGTCATAATGCTGGGAAAAGAAAGAGTTCGCTATTAGCTGTAATGAAACTTAAGATATAATTGCAATCTTTAGACTAAAGTGTCTTTTTTAGTCTTAGCTTTTCTTTCAGGAAGGAAATCAGGAAATAAAACATGAAGCTGTTAATTTTGTTCCAATTTTAGTGCATGTGCTGCCGAAGCAAGCACTGAAACTATTAATTTTGTATTGCAGAGGACAGAGAGTTTCCTCCGGAAGACAGACAAGCAACCTCTTGTCTTTCCAGTGTCGTGAAAGAGCACTATCCCTGTTTCCCAGATGTAAGTTCTGTAGGGATCTGTAGAGAGTGCAGATGTAAAGGCAAGTGATAAGCACAGTGCTCAGAGAGAAAGTAATGCCATTATTGGTTATTTTGTGTTTGGAGAAAATTGTTCTGTTCTCCCCTCTGGACAAGGGAATCTCCAATATCACAAAAAAAATAGGGGCCCATTCAAGGCCATCCAAATAACCTAGGTCAGAAGAAAACAGAGCAGTGTACTTGATGAATTGAATAGACATAGACCTATTAATGAAAAAGTGACCTTATCCTAGCAAGGAGAACTTTAACAACATTGTTCTATGCATATATAACTCATGTTTGCAAAGCCCTGTTTCTCTCCCCCATATGACATTTAACCTATAATCTGAAAGGTGATTGAAAAGTGCCAGGGGGTGGAGACATGCAAGTGAAGATGTTCCATTTAAAGGGAGAGCAGGGCCTGCTACTATAGCCCAGAAGCTAAATCGTTGTCTTGTAAGTGCTGGGATACCATATGTGCCAGTTTGCGGGTTTATGTCCCGCCTGTTCCACTCCCCATGCAGCTCCCTGTTTGTGGCCTGGGAAAGCATTGAAGAATGACCAAAAGCCTTGATCCATTTGGGGGACCTGGAAAAAGCTCCTGATTCCTGGCGTCCAACCAGCTCAGCTCTGCCAATTGGTCCACTTAGAGAGTGAACCAGACAGAAGACAGAAGATCTTTGTCTTTCCATTCTCTCTGTAAATCTGACTTTCCAATAAAAATAAATGAATCTTTAAAAAAGCAAAAAGTAATTAAAAGGGGACAGCATTTGGGGAAAAAGTTGAAGAAACTGACTAGAGAAGCTCATTGTTTACTTATGTGACAAACCTAGGCAGAAACCAGATCACAGGGTGCTTTCTAAACTGAGACCAAACGCATCTTGACCACAGTGGTATGTATATCAAATAGATATATCATGAAAGTTCACCCGATTCACGTAGCATTAATTGTTACCTATTATGCTTATTATAAATGTAATTCTTAGCATTATCAAGCTTATATATAGAATATACAATTAAATAAATAAGATATAAATAGTGTATTTCATAAACAGATTTAAAATATTTACAGTTTTTAGATTATATACAGGAACACATACTAAGCAGCTAAACTATTTATTTAAATTTCATATAACAAAAAGGATTATAGGAAGAATTAAAGCCTAGACATATAGTACACCTTACATGCAGGGCAAAGGAATAAAAATACAAAAGAATTTAGATGAGACTTTGAGAACTCTCTGTTGAGTTGATATGGAAATTGAGACAAAAAAAAAAAGGAGAGGAGGTGATTAGAAAGCATTCTAGGCATATGAGGCTTCAGTACCAGGGGATGCCATCAAGCTCAACGAAGGCAAGCTTTACCATGAATGGAATATTATCAATGAGGAAGAGGCTGGTATGAGAGGAAATAAGACACTTATGAACTGTTTTGATCATGCAGGGGCTTAAAAGTCATGGGAAGCAAGGTAGATGTCATACTACTTGATGTGGGCGCCCATGTCAGCTCTACTTTCTCAAATTCTTCACTAGAAGATCTAAAGAATGTCAAGGCATGTTTCTGATGTGTGTTTGTAGATTTCCCTCTGATTGAGATGACTGGAGTTAGCACCATCATGCCACGAAGTACATAATGATCTAGAAGCTACAAAATTGATGACAGGGAACATAAAAATGTTATTTAATTATATTATAGATGGAGATTGGCTTGATTCTGATTACCACAACTGCATTTACCCCATGCTTCAATATCTGCATTTTGTTTTGTGTCAGTGTTATCCCAAAAGGGAGAAGGTGTTCCATCTCACCAACGTAGATATTGCACTCTAATACTTAGGTTTGATGTGGCAGAATCACGCAATGTTGTGCCTCTCTTAACCTACATAGGTTTGAGTAGCACCGTTACATTTTCATATATTCATTTTCCTACATAGCATGGTAAAAGTCACTTTTTAGAACTCACACCTTGGGTGAACTAACTTGGTAACAAACTGCATATTGAATTTCATGAAATTCTTAGTATGATTTCATCTTGCAAATAAACATTGGTAAAACTCAAAATACCCAAACTCTCTTTCTAGTAGATGTAGTATCCAAAAGGCTATTCAGTTCCTGAAAGCAGATCACAGGTGGACCAAATGGAGTTCTAAATGGAATAAAGCTACCAAGCTGCAACATAAGGGTGTTATTGTAAACATAACAGATCATTCTGAATAGAATGGTAGTCAGAGAAACATGCTTGTATTCTCAGAGACCATGAGAGATAAGGAAGTGAAGAATGACATTTCAAGCAACTTTGTGAAGATTTGCTTAAAAAAGAGCAACAAAATGGAGCTAATATCAGAGTGTGACCAATATTAATAAACACCCATATTCTATATGCATAACAGAGGTTTGGGAGGTCTCTCCTTCCTTAAACACAGTTGGCAATACTGTGCAGTGGAATTCAAACCCAAAAGTTCCAGGTCACAAATTCAATTCTCCCTGTTTATTGCAAAATATATGTCTGAAATATTTATCCTATACTGAGCTTAAATATACATAGGCTACTTGAACTCTATGTAACTGTTTTCTTTTTTTTTTTTTAAACTAGGAATTTAAATTGAACTTTCCATTGGTATCATGGCTAACTGAGTCATGGTATCTCCATTAAACATAGAAAATGCAGCTAATGAGTTTGTTGAAAGATCCTCATTAAAAACTGTTTAGCAAGTAAGTTTTAATACTACCTTATGATTTACTTGACAGTATGAAAAGATTGGCAACTACAATTTTGTCTTTTGTTTTATTTAATTCATACATCATTGTATGACCTTAGTGTCTACTTTTATAGGTTCAGTGGAAAAATGCAATGATAAATGGCCTTTAACAGATTCTTTTTCTGAGTGTCAACCACAATAGCAAATACTACTTGCCACTTTCAAACCCTCAGATTATTTTTGTAGTTTGTTGATTTTGTGGTAAGTGCAGTCCAGAACAGAAAATCGATACTGACAGGTCTGCTCAGCACGGCCCATGTCCTTGAAGAGTTTATGTTTCTAGAATAAATGCCACACAGTAATAGATTGAAATAGAGGTAGCACATGTTAGCACATATCAATAACGAGTATGCCAACGTTCCATTTTAACATTCTTGCGATGCAGAAATTCTACAAAAGACAAACTGAGGACATAATATATTTAATTCCTTCATTTTTTCTAATAAGTGTAATTTGGAATACACTGTAAAAAGCAGAACACATAGAAACTCAATGTACCAGTGATTACTTGAGGAAGAGAAATACAGGAAAATGGGAGCGGCATTGTTAAAACTTACATATTTGGAGTCATATGACATGAATAAATATAGAAAGTTAAAGTATAATATGCTGTTTAGTTAGTAACACTGTATTGTTCAATGGAAATGTACTAGGTAAATTTCAAGTACTCTCACTTAAAGATGACAGCTGTAGGCCTGGCGCAGTAGCCTAGTGACTAAAGTCCTCACCTGACACATGATAGGATCCTATGTGAGCAGTGGTCCGTGTCCTGGTTGCCCCATTTCCCATTCAGCTCCCTGCTTTTGGCCTGGGAAAGAAGTTGAGGACAGCCTAAAGTCTTGGCACCCTGCACCCACATGGGAGACCTGGAAGAAGCTCCAGGTTCTTGGCTTTAGATCAGCCCAGCTCCGGCTGCTGCAGCCACTTAAGTGAATCAGAAAGAAGATCTTCCTCTCTGTCTCTCCTCTCTGTATAGCTGATTTTCTAAGAAAAAATTAAATAAAATTTTTAAAACTGGCAGTTGCGTGAGGAGATCTAAATTTTCCTATGAAAATAATTTCACTAGGTGTATTTATTTCAAATTATCGTGCTGTATACCTTAAATACTTGAGACAAGAAAAATGACGTTTCACACAGCAAATTTGAGAAACCTACAAAGATTTATACCGAGTGAAAAACAATTATAAATAATGTCATACTACATAAATACATATGTGCAACACTCTTGAAATGCCAAAATTACAGAATAGAGAACATCTTAGTGGTTGCCTATGTTTAGGAATAAAATTGGTAAGATGTGTTAGTGGCAATAAAAATAAAGCACAGGAATCCCTGTGGTGACGGAATTATCCTTTAACCTTCACTGCATCATAATCAGCATCCTAGCTGTAACAGGGTATCATAGTTTTCATAACTTTCCAGAACCTATTTAAAGCATAACCTTGGCCTCTCCATGTTTTATTATAATTCCATGTGAATTTACAGTTATTTCAAATTAAAAGCTTTATTAAAACCAAAAGATAAGACATTCACATACATATAGGAACACATACAGACAAAAATAACAAAAAATGTCTAAAACTATATCTATAATTGTTCTTTTCCCAAAATATACATATAAATGGCAGGAAATCATTTAAAATTATGATCCATAGTTTTTACCTCGTTTTCTCTGCAAACAATTAAAACGAAAAGTGAATCTCTTCTTCTCAATGTCATAAAACAGGATGGCAATAGCCAGATTTTAAGTGGTACCTCAAAGAGCAGACACACTAGGAGTTAAACCCATTAATTATCCACTACCACATCAATAAAAATACAAAATCATTTTCAATAAAAATAGCCACATAGTTTAGAATACTTCTTGTGAGTTTTCTGCATGTAGGCAGAACAAAATTAATGTAAATTTCCATAGAAAAATGAAAAAGTGAAAATCATGGGTTTAGAATTGTCTAAAATGATACGCACGCAGGTCAGTCATTGTAGATTAAATGTCATCTTTTGACTGCTTTGCACACAGGGTTAAAAGTCACCTCCCACCTTGTAAGTACCAAAAATATCCTGACACTCAAATACATTTGAAAACACATTAAACTGCTTTCAATCAAGGAAGCACTCCTCCAATCTTCTGGGCAGCCTATAGAAAAGACAGCACCCCTTCTCAAATTACTTTCTGTCCAAGCAATAGCTCACATATTGGAGAAAATTGGTTACTGGGAAAAGCTGCATTCATTTCCTCCCCAGGAGCCCACTCTTTTAGTACTGGCAACCAAATTGGTAATAATCCATTCACACACAGTATAACAGGCACGTATCACTCCAATCACCTAATCCTCTTGGCATTTATCCTAAAAATGTGATAATGACTAAATCAGATGTAGGTGCCAATTTGAAATAACATAGTCTTGAAAAGCTAATTCTGCTTCTCTGCTTCCTTTTCCTCTGCTTGGCACCTCTAAGCTGTTTTCTTTTTCACTGAAATTTGGTTAAACCTTAAAAACAATCTCTTTAAACAATGTTTATTTTTGCACATTTTTTAATGTTTAGATTTAACCCTAACCCTAACCCTAAGCCAGTGACAGGGAACTGAGGAAAAACAGAGAGAAAGAGGGGGAAGGAGGGAGAGAATCTTCCATCCACTTGTTTGCGCTCCAAATGACCCCAAAGCAGGGCTTGGCAAGCCAGAGCCTGAGCCATGAACTCCATCTGAGTCGTCTACATGGGTGCCAGGAGTTCAGTGTTTTCCTAAGCACATTATCAGGAAGCTGGTGGAAACAGGAATAGCTGGGACTTGAATGAGCACTCTTTTATGGGATGTCAGTGTTTCCAATAGTGGCCTAACCTGCAGTGCCACTACGCCAACGCCTGCAAAAAGAGACCTCTTACAAAAATTAATAGTGAATATCAAGATTCAGTAGAAAAGAATTAAAATTGATTGATATCCTCTCCACAACCATTATTCATTCATTCATTCATTCGTATACCAAATACATAGCATGTATTTATAAACTAGAGCAGGAAATGTAAGCAATGGTATAAAGTCTCTCAAAATGTATGGAGAAGGGAAATAAAACCCAGGCTTCTCATTCAGAAATCATCACATCTTGTTTGACTCTATTTATATGAACCTTTCAGAACAGGCAATCCATAGGCACAGAATGCTGAGCAGTTACCAGGGGCTAGAGGGCGGACAACAGGCAGTAACTGCTGAATGAGTACACTCTATGTTTTCATAGCAATGAAACCTGTCTTGAAACTAGATGGGGACAATAGCTGCACAGCATTGTGAATGCAGTAATCACTGATTTCCTACAGTTATTCATTTCCACGGTTTAAGTTACCCATGATCAGCCGTGGTCTGAAAATTATAAATTAAAAAGTCCAGAGGCAAAACTTTTATGCATTTTGTGAATGCTATTAAGATTTATAAATTTTATAGGCTTATTAGCATAATGTGTGACATTCAATAAATATTAAATGAGGATGATGAGCATGATTTGCTAGACATAGAAAGGTGAAGACATTGAATAATCTCATGCTGTTTGGGATCAATATGGATAAATACAGAAATAAACTAAATTTGGTTTTTTTAAGATTTGTTTATTTTTACTACAAAGTCAGATATACAGAGAGGAGAAGAGACAGAGAGGAAGATCTTCCATCTGATGATTCACTCCCCAAGTGACTGCAACGGCCGGTGCTGTGCCGATCTGAAGCCAGGAACCAGGAACCTCTTCAGGGTCTCCCACGTGGGTGCAGGGTCCCAAGGCTTTGGGCTGTCCTCGACTGCTTTCCCAGGCCACAAGCAGAGAGCTGAATGGGAAGTGGGGCTTCCAGGATTAGAACTGGTGCCTATATGAGATCCTGGCTGTTCAAGGCAAGGACATTAGCTGCTAGGCCACGCTGCTGGGCCCCAAGAGAAATAAACTAAATTTCAATGGCATCTGGAAAATATTAGGCTAAGGAAATGGAAAATTTGACAACTCAGTACATGCACTACTCACTGTCACTCCAGTCTCATAGCTTCTGCCACACTGTACAAAAAGGAGTGGTGTGCCACTGATAGATTTCTGGATCTGCTGGCTGTTAGCTCTGGTGGCTACCCAGACCTGTTTTGACTGGAATTTATAGGATGTCATGTTGCTGCATTGATCCAGTAATGATTTCTCTAAGCTTAGATGCATGTACAGTCCTGTCCCACAGGGTTTGCTTCCTTATACAAATTGGACCTGACTGGGTTCTGGTGGGGGTTCTGGGCTGTGAAATCCACCCTGCTCCTGCTTCTGCTCCTGGTCAAACCAAACAAATCAGCAGGACAGCAGTTCTTTCTCTGCATTCACCTGCTGAGCTCCAGGTGAACTTCCCTTCCCACCTGGAAACTGGTTGAGCTTCCAGTCCAATTGGAGCTCAGTCTACCACTTGCTGAATACCACTGGGGTATCTGGTCACTATAACACCGCACCATTTTCTTCTCTGCTATTTTCCTGTGTCTATCAGTCTCCAGGTACCGCTCTGCCATTAGCCTGTCCTCTTCTATTTGCTGGAATGTACCCTCTCTTACTCTGGTTGTTGATTCTCTGTCTGTTTACATGTATCCTTACCCTATCCCGCCATCTTAATCCCCTCCAAATAAATTTTAAGAATACAATGCATGTCACCACTGGGTAATCAGAATCAATACAAGGGACATGCTATCATTCAGGTCAGGGGACGTACTAGAAAAAAAAAAGTTTGTTTATTTACTTATTTGAAAGGCAGAGTTCCAGAGAGAGTGAGGAAGGGGAGAAAGAAAATGAGAGAGACAAAGAGAGATCTCCTATCCAATGGTTCATTCCCCCAATGGGCACAGTGCCTGCATCTGGGCCAGTCTGAATCCAGGAGCTCAGACTCTCCCTTGGGTTTTCCACATAATTGCAGGGAGCCAAAAACCTCTGTGTCTTTCCTCGGCCATTTGTAGGGATCTCTATCAAAAGTTGAGTAACTGGAACACGAAGCAGAGATGAAATGCGATACTGGCATCAGAGGTGGTGGCTTTAGCCACTATACCACACTCCTGGTCCCTAGAAGAAAATATTTTCAGGCATCAATACAGTGTGAACTACTACAATTTCAGAAAACACACACACACACACACACAGAAACTGGACTGTTGGAATATTTTTATTTCTTAAAAACTGAGACATTTGCTGCTATTTATAGAAATCTTAAGGAAACCATTTCAAACAAGGAAACAAATAGAAAAAAAAAAAGGAATTTCTTGTTACCTTCTGCTGCATGATTTGCTCATCTCAGTGTCCTTCTTCAAATGCCAAATAAACATGCCTCTTCCTGGCCGAAATTAAAGACTGCTGAATGATGATGCTTGAATGAGGTTATTTTCAAATAGCAAAGATGCTTGCTCCATTAGGTTGTCAAATCCAATTTTTTCTTAACTTTATCTTTATTCCTCTGTTTTGAAGTGGTAGAGTTATATTAGCTACTTGCCAAAGAAAGGTAATTCTTGTGAACAACAGTTTTATTTAGCTGATGCATACATAGGTTGGTAAGTGGCTTACAATGGCAGTTTAGTTTGGCGCTAAGGCCATAATATCCAGAGAAAGTGTATGTAGGCAAATTCTTGAATGGCCCTTATCAAGCTACTTTTACTTCCTGCTGGGCTTTTGTAAGAACCAAGTGAAATATAGCAAGTGAAAGTATTAGCTTCATTTCAAGTATTAAATCATTTATTGTAAGGCAGTGTTTTCAAGGGTGACTGCTAGCTGTATTATAAATTAATGATAATTCAGTGAAGAAATGTCTTCAGCATCTAGTACAGATCCAGCTCAAACATATTCAATGGATCACATGCCATTCCCAATAGCAAAACTGTAAAGTCGATATTCAATCATGGTTGAATCAGTAGTTTAGATGTTGTCATGTTGTAATGGCTACCCAGGGTGATGAAAACACAAGTTGCTGACTCAGCCATCCTTTCTGGAAAGCTTAGATGGTGTGTATCTCTATCACTTTACTCTTTTTTTTTTTTCAGCAACTGTTTCACCTACATGAGTTCACAGGTATCATAGTGCTTAGAATAATTTGCAGATGTTAAGGTGGGTAGGTAAAAATGCACTTTTTTTCTATCTCAAACAGTAAGTCTATTGATGACAAAACTATACCATTTTTTAAATCAATTATGTACCTGATGTGAATGGCAAAATTACTTATAGAGGTAAAAAGTTGATGGTATCAACAGGAAGCCCTTTGAAGAGTTCTATAAGTAACAATGAATAAAACACAATTTGAGCTAGGCTGGATGGGGAGGGATAGACATGTGGAAAGTATCAGGAAGAAACAGCTGTATTAATATTCATCCCAGGAGAATTCACTAAGCCTCCCATATTTACATGCACTCTAGCCAAGGAGTTCTCTAAATGTGTGGTAAGTGATTTGCCATGTAGCCTAAGTGACAGTTGAAGAGATTAAGTAATGATACAGGAACAGCAAGAAACTAAGCTGGATGAGGAAGCAGTGGGTGAGAAAGCAAGCAAGCCAGGACAGAAGGAAGGGTATAAAGATGCCTTGGAGTGCATCTCTCTCTAGCCTAATGTACCGGTTCCTGTATCTGTCCCTCCCAGAAGAGTAAGAAGGCCCTTCAGACTTATGGCGAAAACACGTGGGATGTAAGGACAAAAGTAAAGTCGAAGTTCTTGAGCTATGATTATTTAATTTTACTTCCAGCAGGCACCACCACAGGAAAGTGGTTAACTCCTTCAAAAATTTTAAGAAAGCTAAACATACTATACCCAAGGAATAACAAAAAAAAAAAAAAAAGAAGAAGGAAAAAGGAAACGTGTTCCCATTTAGCATAGAGTTTCATGGGAATCAAGATAACCTCCCAGGCTTACACACACACACACACACACACACACACACACACACACAGAGTCTAAAACCCTGGGGAATAATTGGTTCATGTTAGAGATGTCCAAAAGACCGCCAAAAAGAATCCAGACTAAAAACATTGAATTGCTTTTCATATTCATTATTGGGTTCCCCATGTTTGGCAGTAGTTCCATTTCTGCCAAATGAATTGGCCGAAATTCTAGCATATAGGATGTTTTTTCTCACAAAGATTGTTAATTATTGCTTCAGGTCTCAAATACCACTGTAATTAATAGCTCAGATGAAGAATACATTTTAAAAATATGCCACACATTTTAGTAATGTACAGAATTACATTAAAATAATATTGAATATTTAGAAGTTATTTTTATAATCCAAAATTTGTTTTAAATGTCTCAGAAATTGGTGTAAGTGTTTAGTTTATTTCCTTCTGGTGCATAATCGCAGTTATATTGTGGCCTGTTCAATTCTATCATGTCTGAGATCACAGCTCTTCTACAAACTTTTCTGGAAATGACCTCTCCCTTTGTGTGAGGTTTCAGGACTACCTCTAATACAAATGATTTGTCTTAGCTTCCAATTACCTGTAATATTCTGTACTTGTATGGTAGGTGCCTAGTAACCCTCTTTTCTACAAAAGGAAAATGCTCTCAGAATAAGACAGAGTCCATGCATTGTCATGTCATTTTATTCATACATTTTAGGAAGACGATATTATGCAATGGCCTTCATGATATACTGTAACTTTTAGAGGAAGAGAAAATATAATCCATAATTGCTCCAATGCAGTTTTTCTCTATGCATAGTCTCACTGGACTAGTAGCTTCAATATTGCCTATAATTCGTTAGATCTCAGTGTTCCACCTAAGACTTCACATTCTGTGTTTTACCAAGCCCTATAGGTACTTGTGAATGCAAGCTAATGCTCCAAGAGCTTTTGACTTTGATTAATGATATTGCCTGGAGATTTACCAGAAAGTATTTGCACATGATGCCAATCTTTTATTTAACATATGTTCATCATGTAGAAAATGTTGGGTAGTGAAGTTAGCACTATCAAAGAATTGAGACACAATTGAATTTCAAGGCACACTCTATCACCTGCAAGTTTTGCAACACTGGACAAATTATAATGCCTCTATAATCCTGTTTGCATTATAGGCCAAAATTCAATATGTATTTTTGAGTGTGGATTGGAATTATAACAAATCTGGAGGATGCTAAAGAAGAACAGACAGCCCTTTGAAAAAGCTGAAACATAAACTGGGAAAACATGTTGTTCATATACTAAAGCAGAGTAACATAAAGATATGAGCCTACTGTGGCAAGACCAACCTGAATTAAGAAAAGGTGCTCTTCCGTTGCGGATTATTCAGGGGACATACAAGGATCAGCCTGACTAGAATCTTTCCTTTCCACAGGCTGTTTCTGAATCTAACCAAGTCTCTGGAGCCCTATTTGGGTAGTGAGGCTAAGTAGAACTTCAACATACTTGACATATTTAGAGCACGCACTGTATCCCAGGGATTGTTGGCAATACTTTGCCTAGATAATTTGTTTGCAAAGGTCATGACAATCTAAGAGTCATGTACTGATAAGATAGATACCCAATTCACAGTTGAGGCATCTGAAACTCAGCAGTCAGCTGGTTTACCTACAGTTGCACATTCAAGAGATGGACCTGAGAGTCAATGAAAGTCCAGCATTGCGACCTTAAGAGACACTGGATTTTATACCTTTGGTAAGGCCAGTTGTTCTATGAATAGATATTTTGTACCAACACTCTTAATCCACGTGACAGCAATTGAGTATGAATAAAAACAATGCCAGTAAAGACCTCAGAGTTCCAACAGAACTCACACTGGCAAAGAATAATCAGTCACAACTTCTTCCTGTAGAAACAGAGAAGCAGCAGCAAGCTATGGGAATTCTTTCAAGTGAGTAAGAAATTCAGGCAAGTATTTTCATTTTGTGTTTACCATGTTATTTTTTCACAAAGGAAACGCATTTTATAATAACAAAATTAATGAGATTAAGAAGTCACTCTCTGAACTCGCTCATATTTTACATAAAACAAATAGTAGCTATGACTCACCTAGAGAAAACAAACTTGGAAAGGAGATGCATAAAGTTGAACCAATGTAGAACATTTTGGAAATTCTGAAGTGGTTCTCATACAAATAGAGAAATTAACATTTTTAAGGATTTATGTATTTTTATTGGAAAAACAGATTACAGGGAGCTAGATGGGAAGTGGAACAGCCAGAACATGAACTGAAATCCTGGCGCATGCAAGGTGAGGACTTTAGCCACTGATCATGCTGGGCCCTGAATTTTACGTTCTAAAAATAACGTAAGCCATTTTGTATTCCCGAGTGCCAGGGCTTTCAGTGGTCTTACTGCTGAATAAAATAACCATCAACTAGTTACTTGGTGCTGAGTTGCATATGAAATGTCCAAGAGACCATGAAAAATAAGCTGTTTGGGCAAGGAATATAGGTATCTTAAACAAAGTAAAAAGTGGGAGGATATTACTAAATCACTAATCTGTAGTAGCCATTCAAGCTATTGCTGTCGCAATGGATCATGCTAAATTATACCATAATGAATTTAAAACATTTGTTTTATCTTCTGATAAAGCTAGATTTCCAAGTATATATTCTCCTTCATGAACATGTAATTATCTTTGTATCAATATATGTCTTCTATTTAATATGGTCAGTGACAAATAATTTGGAGGAATTTATTACATCTGGGTTCAAGCTGTCTACTACCTCTCTCCTTATCCATTATCATTTCCCATGTTGTTAACTGCCAGGGAATTGTATGGACCATTCTTCCTCACCCTCACGTTCAGGTCATCCAAGAGGAATAACTGACCGGAAATGCAGGCCAGGCAAGACAGTCCTTCTCATTGCTTCCATCAACTTCAGTGTTATATTTCTACAAGTGTTTCATTCATGACCATACATTTTTAAAAATTTATTTTATTTTGTATTGATTTTATTGAACAGATATACAGAGAGGAGGAGATGCAGAGAGAAAGGCCTTCTGTCTGTTGGTTCTAACCTATGTGGCTGCAATGGCCCAGCTGAGCTGATCCAGTCAAGCCAGAAGCTTCATCCGTGTCTCCCATGCCAGTCGAGGGTCCCGAGGTTTTGGGCGATCCTCTACTATTTCCTTAGGTCACAAACATGAAGCAGGATGGGAAGTGGAGCAGCCAGGACACAAACCTTCTGCCATATTGGATTCTGGTGGATGAAAGGCAAGGGTTAAGCCACTAGGCGACTGTGTTGGGCACATCCTTTCTATTTTACGTTTTCAAATGGTAATGGCTTCACATTTTTGCTATTACTTTGGATAATTTAATATTCATAATTGGTTCTCAGTGCCAATACATGAGGCCTGATGCTGTGACACAGTATGTTCATCAGGAACCTGTAAATTCAGCATTGTGGGCCTGGTGCATTAGCCTAGTGGCTAAAGTCCTCACCTTGCACATGCCAGTATGCCATATGGGTGCCAGTTCTAGCACTGCTTTCCTTCTAGTTCCCTGCTTGTAGCCTGGGAAAGCAGTCAAGTCTGTTCCAACGCCTTGGGACCCTGCACCTGTGTGGGATACCTGGAGAAGGCTCTGGTCTCCTGGCTTTAGATCAGCTCATCTTCTGCCATTGCAGTCACTTGAAGAGTGAATCAACGGATGGAAGATCTTCCTCTCTGTCTCTGCTCCTCTCAGTGTATCTGACTTTCCAATTTAAAAAATTAAATCAACTTCAGCATCTTCTATGAACAACGGGTCCAGTGCTGATTCCTCCACTTCAGAATCAACTCCCTGCTAATGTTCCGGATAAAGCACCAGAAGGTGGCCCAGGAGGAAGAAGCAGACAGAGTCCTCGGCTTCTCCAATCAGCCTGGCCAACTTGCGGTCACATGGAATGAGGCAGCGGGTGGAAGATCTTGCTTTCCCTATCTGTTCATCTTATGCTGTGTTAATATAACTCAATTTCAACTACAAAATTAATTATTTTTAAAATAAACACATGTAGATTTCTCAACAATGCTTTGATTAATTGTGTTTTAGATTCCAACAGTCTCCAGTTTGTTGTGATTTAGCTAATGGCATTCTAACCCATTTATTGTTTTGCTTCATCATAAAGTTCCATGTTTTAAATGAAAGACAACATTTCTACTCTTGTATCAAATTTTGTGTATTTTGAATTTGTTTTTAATAATAAAATACATCTTTTTCTAATCGAGTTATATGCACTTGTAAATGGATGCAATGATGATAAGAAACAGTGAAAGTAAGCTAAGGCAGCGTGTGTGCCATTGCTTTCTAAAGTATTATGCAAATGTTAGCTGTAATAAGCACTGATAATCTTTTTAGATTTTATTGTATTCATTTGAAAGGTAGAGCTACAGAGAAAGAGGCAGAGAGAGAGATCTGCCCAAATGGTCACAAAAGGCAGAGCTAGGCCATGCTGTACTAGAAGCCAGGAGCTTCTTTTGGGTCTTCCACATGAGTGCAGGGCTCCAGTACTTGTAACAACCTCTGCTGCTTTTCCAGATGCATTAGCCATGCCCATATGGGATGCTGCTCTCACCAGTTTTACTCCCTATGCTAAAACACCAGCCCCCAAAATCATACTTTGAAATAAAACCCATCTGGATGTTTTTCATTACTATATTATGAACGCTTATTTTATGAATCATAATATATTATTATATTGACACTTAAATAGCAAATTCATTTAACAATGTGAGGAAATGCTATATATATTTGTGTTATCAATAGAAATGCATATTGTGTCATAATCAAAAATATAACTGCAATGTGTTGCGTATTGTTTTTGAATCCTATCTGGACATTAGGAATATAATTGCTTTTTATCATATGTTAAGGCCTATCTTTAATAATCTCTCTTGATGGGCGTGTGTTCAGTGTAGCTGTTAACATTGAATTTAGAATGTGCACATCCCTTATCAGAGCGCTTGGGTTTTTGTTCCCACTGAGACACTACCTGAGTGGTAGTGGGTGACACCTCAAGTATGTGGATTCCTATCATGCATATGGGACATCCAGATTGTGTTTCTGGCTGGTGATTTCATCCTGGCACAGTACCAGCTATTGTGAGCATTGCGAAAAACTGGGAAGTGAATCAGCAGATAGCAAATGTCTGTTTGCTTCTCTCCAACTATCATGTTATACATTTCTCTCCCCTTCAGACATATTTTAAAAACAATGATAAAAGGCAAACAATTGGCACAGAGTGTAAGATACTGCTTGGGACGGCTATGCCCTGCATTGAAGTATCTAGATCCAAGTCTTCCATCTGCTCATAATGTGCATCCTGATGGCAGCTGGGGATTGCTCCAATGGTTTCCCACCCAAGTGGGAAATCTGAATTGAATAACTTGCTCCTGTGATTATACAATGTGCCAAGGTTATGCTTGCAGAAATTGCAGAAAGGAAGGAAGGTAAGATGGAGGTCGTTGGGGCAGGGAGAAAGTCTCTTCTTGGAATTGTGCCTAGGAAATACATGAAATCTTTTCTCCTTATATTGGAAATAACCATTTTTTATTATTTTGTTTAGATAAGGTGAGTCAATCTAACATGTTCCTTGATACAGATTTAGGATGATAACGATACTTGCCTCCTTACATTGCCCCTCTCCTGTATCAGCACCCCTCCTCTTCCTTCCTTATTATTTTTTAAAAGATCTATTCATTTTTTATTGGAAAATGAAATTTATAGAGAAAGGAGACAAAGAAAGATCCCCCATCTGCTGGTTAATTCCCCAAGTAGCCGCAATAGCCAGAGATGAGCTGATCTGAAGGCAGGAGCCAGGGGCTTTCTCTGGGTCTCCCAGGTGGGTGCAGGGAATCAAGGCTTTGACCATCTTCTACTGCCTTCCCAGGACACAAACATTAAACATAATGTCAATTTTAAAGGAGAAATGATATTTATCCTTAAGTAATGTATACGTTTTACAGATATACCTAAATTGAAAGAAAAATTATAGAATGTACGTCTGTAGTAACTACATTTTTTTTTGTCTCTCATATAGGATTTCCACTTTACACGGAGCTTGATAAATTGCACTAATTGCACTACTCTCAGATGCACAATCAATAGTTGTCAACGATTCACCAAGGCTAAGCGCACACCACCTATTTTGATGAGAGTGAGATCAAAGTAACCGGCTTAAGAGCCTTCAATTCAGACTCAAGACTACTTACTGTGCTTAAGCTTTTCAAAATGTACAGCATTCATCATGTGACATGTCGACTGTGGTGAGTAACAAAAACTTGCCAGAGAATTAAGAAACATCTCTCCATTTGGAGCAGTCAAAAATTCCAAAAAAGCTTTTCAGTTGCACCGTGTCATTTTCATGACTTACAATGTGAAGTTTTCTACAGCTTAACACGGAAAGGCATATGCCCGCATGCAGTGCACATATAATGCTGCCCAAAAGCATCTTTACATTTGTCATAGCGTTGAAGTCATCCTTTTGTACAGCTGACAAATTCTTTTCAAACAGAAGAGCAGTGTCTTCTAATCCAGTTGGCATTGAAAAGATTCAAATTTCTTGTGCTGTCTAAATCACACTGTTTAGCTAGAACTTTTATTGCTACTCAGAAACATCTGGTCCAATTAAAAGATAGCTGCACCCTCCCCCCTCATGAATGCCAGAGTGAGGTTAATTTTAAGAGTTACCATAGGCAAAAATCTGTTTTGTTTTGATTTTAAGATAGCTCTGTACTCCAAAAATGGCTTTGATAGCTGTTGGAGTCTTTATGGATTAGGACCCAATCTTACAGCTTGTATACTCTAGTGACCAATTATGTGTCATTATACAAGTTGGAATTTGAATAAAGCGGTCATGCAGAACAGCAATGCTTGTTGGGAACAGATAATCTCAAGACAACACAGAAGTAAATCAGATCATCAAAAAAAGTCAAAAAGTGAAGGGGAAGTTCATAACATGCAGTGCAAAGAACAATGGAAGCAATTTTCTTTTATTTCCCAGGGAAAGTTATGAGTTCTCAGTGACATATATCATTATGTACTGGAGTATTAAGCAAAAGCTTAAAGATAATGTCTCAACATCACATACTTCCTCGGAAATTCTAGAAGGTTCATGAGTAAATTTGACAGCTAAGG
This sequence comes from Ochotona curzoniae, assembly GCF_017591425.1. Lineage (NCBI taxonomy): Eukaryota > Metazoa > Chordata > Mammalia > Lagomorpha > Ochotonidae > Ochotona > Ochotona curzoniae. The sequence goes on from NW_024467087.1 coordinate 6,303,261, forward strand.
ATATTGGTAAAACTCCCCTAAGCACAAACACTTTAGTTGAATCCTGAATAAGCTATTAACTGCATATTTATGTTAGTGCATGAAACACTGGTGCCATAGGGTAGGAATTTCAAACTACATCAGAATTCTGCCGGAGACCAGCCCCAGCTGACTTGAGAGCTTGCAAAGGATGCGTGGATTGGCGAGTTGATATGAAGAAGAGATAAGACGTGGACCACTATGGCATGATGCTCATAATGGACAAACTCAGAAAAGTTGCCTTCTTTATTTATACACAAATCATCACAAGCTTTTGCACAATATCCAATTGTTTCATTTTTACATCATGGCTAAGAGAATACAAAAACCAATCCTAAATAAAACATTTTCAACAAACCATTACTCATTGAAACCTGCAGTCACCTGGCTGAAGCCAGGAACTCCATGGTTGGCAGCGCATGTGGTTACATAGTGACAAGTGGTTTACTTATACTCAAAATCAATTTTTACTAATCACAAACATACTAATATTGCTTAAAATATTAAGAATACAGAATCAAAAGAACATAAAAGGATTTTATAAAAGCATATAACATAGATTATTTGCTAAATCTTATAATCAAATCATGCATTAATTACCGTCACCTTCACCTAGCGCTGATTCAATTGTTTTTTGTTCTTTTGTTAAAGGGCAGTGAAAGGGATCAAGGCAACTCAGCCAATCTACAAACAAAGGGCTTTTACAAGAAACTTCCTTTTATCTTTATAAACTGTTTTCTTTCCCTAAATATAAGTGCCAATATACGATAGAGATTTTAAGCCATTTTGAAGGGGTTTTGTTTTGTTTCCTTTTAGAAGATGCTCCATATACTTTTGCTTTCTGTGGTGAGAAACTAAAATGCGTCATATCATGTGTTGTAACAGTTGGAGGAGCATGGTAAACAGACTCTTTGTACCTCCATGATTGCCATATGTTCCAAGATATTATCAAGCCATTTCTTAAGGAAAACATTACTCATGCTAGGGCAAACTTCAGGGCAAAAGTGAGCACATAACAGGATATTTGAAAACATTGTGGGCTCAGTTGCACTATTGTATACTTTTAGCTGTGTGTCATAGCCATACGTCGCTAAAGATGTTTTTATAACACAATTTGAGGTGTTATACCAGTTACAGGAATCACTTCACATTAGCAGAAAAACAACAACAGCACCCTCAGGAGAATTCTATGAAACATCAGAGAGGTGATTGAGTATCCATACAATGGGTGAGGCAGCAATGAGGTGACCAGAGACATTCTGTTGGGCCTTGCCACGCAGCCAACTCCTTGTAGCCTTGCTAACTGAGGAGCAGTGCTCATCACAGACCCATGCCATCTGACCCGACTGCATGGCTCCCCACAGAATTCTAACCTGTCATAAAAGAATATTAAATTTTGTGGCACAGTGAGTGGAGCTGCTGCTTGTAACATCCATATGCTGCATCAGAGTGCAGGTTTGATGCCCCTCACCCTGTGCTTCTGACCCAGCTTCTTTCCAATGAGCATGAGAGGCAGTGGAAGACAGTTCAAGGGTTTGGGTTCAAATAATCTCTGTGCAAGGTCCAGGTGATGTTCCAGCTCCTGGTTTTAGCCTGATCCAAAACTGGATGTTATTGTCCTACAGGGTATGCACCCCTGGAAGAATGTTCTGTCTCTGATGTGTCATACTGACAAGGCATTTACTCTTGCAATTAAGATTCTCCCAGTTCACATTAGACTATCTGGATTTGACACCTTGTTTAATTTCATGAGTGTAATTTCTTGTTAATGTAGACCATGGGATACAACAGTGCTACTTCAAATAATCGGATTTCTGCCACTCACAGGGAAGTTCTGTAGGTGTGCTTCTGGCTGCAAAACACTTCAAAATAAGAACTTCCTCAATTCTCTAAAAATGTTTGAATCATTCTCTAGATAAATTATTATTCCCAAAATAAAAATAAGGAAAATGAGAATCAGTGAATTTAAAAAAAAATACTAAAAAATGAACTTGACAAGAAGACTTGCCCTTGGCTAAAGATGGTGGTCTGGATATATGCAATTGGCTTGATAGAGTTTATCAACCAAACATCAAACATCCACAAATAACAGGAAATGGTTTTTGTTCCTATAAGGCAGGAAACTTCAGGTTTATTCAGCATTCCATTATTTTTCTTTTGTATTTATTGATTTGATAAATACAGCTGTTTCAGAAAAATGAGGTGTGTTATTTTTGGTTGTACATTTACAAATTGAAGTAAACAGTAACAGGATTACTTTAGAATACTGCTCCTTATGTTTAGCATTGTCTCTTTGCTACAATTTCAACACAAACTTTAAAAATTTTGTATATACAATCAGCCTCCAAGAGTACTCTAACATTGAAAACACTACTCTCAACTAAGTTTCCACTGAATACTTCAATACTCTTGTGAAAAAGAATGTTAAATTATTTTCAAGGCACTGTGACAGAGGGACATGAGACAGAGATTTTCCAATTTGCTGGATCACTTTTCACATGTGGAAAGCAAGCCGGGTTTGTGTAGGGCTGAAGGTTTCCACCTGGCAGGATCCACTGCCTCCCAAGTTCAGTAACACAATTTTTCCTATTGGGCTGATTTAGGAAAATGTGGCAGAAGAAAAGCAAAATACTTGCATTCCCAGGGGAGATTTGAAGACAAATTTGCAGCAGAAATTCTACAGAAACACAAAGACCCCATGGAGTAGGTGGACAATGCAAATACGCATTAGCAAGTAGTAACACTATGGGTGACTCCAACAGCTCAGGGTTGGAAGAGATGCCATCATTTGAGAATGAGGTGGGGGCAAATTGCAATATTCAGTGTCACTGTCTATGTTGCCTGAGGTAGAACCTTGTGAAACACAATAACTTTAGGTACAACCTAAAGCCAAACTGTTGGTCAAGGCATTCACATATCACCCTTGGGCAAAGCACAATACTTTGCTCCCATCACCTGACAAGGGTACTTGATAACCAGCAGGAAGATAGTGCCATCTTAATCTGAGTAAAGGTTACAGCAGCTGATGTGTGTCAGTGTGCATAAGTATGCAATTAGGGAATTTTATCAGAGGGGAAAATCCATGTTCCTCACAGACTTTAAATTGATCCTGGAGGTTTGGTAGGGCCTGGGCATCCAATTAAAACTTTGAGGCATGCACATTCCCTAACCCTATTAAAGGCTCAAAGATCCCAAACTGCCAAGGTAATATCCATAGGCATCTGGCTCTGGGGATGCATCTGCTTTCTGTGGATGGGGCAGGCCTTTTGGAGCAGCGTGGGTACTGTGCACCCAGTGGCTTACATCCTGGTGCACTGTGACTTTGAGAATTGTGTGACTGCACAACAGGCTGTGGTGTATACCTGGGACTTTGATCATTATCTCTGGCTTCAGAGAATCAAAGATTCCATGACTGCCCCAGGGTGGATAATTGCAGGGTTCTGTGTTCATACTACACAGCTCCGTTGTGTGATTCATGTGCCAGTATAGATGGGGTTTGTAGTTCCTTAGGCTAGCCATAAACTTACATTAAACACGTTGCGCCAACAAAGATACACACAGACTAAAGGTTAAAGGATGGAAAAGGTGTAACAGGCTAATGAAAAGCAAGAATGAGCAGATGTAGCCATTATTATATCAGACAAAATGGACTTTAACAAAATAAGAAGGGTATTACATGATGGTAAAGGGATTGATTCACTAGGAAGATGCAACTGTGGTAAATTTATGTGTAAGGAAGGTCAGGGTACCCTGCTACTTAAAAATGGTAATGTATATAAAGGGAGACATAGACTCCAATACAATAATAATGGGGGGTCTTCAAAATCCGACTTTAATCAATAAACAGATACACTTAAAAGAAACAACATAGTCTACATTATGTGCCAAATGGACATGAAAGTTTGCTGCAAATGATTACAAAACAAAATTTAACAATATGTATTCTTTTCATCAGTGCATAGAAGTTATTGTAAAATAGAGCACATTATAAGCCACAAAACAAGTTTCAGAAAATAGAAAAGTGAAATCATGTCACATATCTTTTTTACCACAATGGAATGAAGCTGGAAATTACCAACTTATTCATTTGTAGAAAATAAGCAAAAACACGGGATGGAACAGCGTATTATCAAATTAAAAGTGGTCCATATGAGAAGTCAAAATGAAAATTAAAAAAATCCTGGAAACAAATTAAGATGACAGCACAATATATTAAAACTCACAATGTTACATCCAAAGCAGTGTTAACACAGTTCATAGTAATTAGTGAATATATCAAGATATTAAAGGCCATCAAATTAAACATCAACATATCTCAAGGACCTAGAAAACAAAAAACCCCACAAAAATTTAGTAGGCACTTCAAAAAATTAAAAATAGTGAAGAAATGAACAATTAAAACCAGAAAATATTATAAAAGATCAGTATAATGAGGAGATAATTTTTTGAACAACTACAACATTGATACATGACTGGCCCAACTATCAAAAATAGTAGAGACAAGATCAAAATCAACAAAAAATAAAGATGAAAAAGAATCTGTAACTATAGACACAACAGAAAAATAAGAATCATCAGTAATTACAACAATTAGATGCCAACAAATTTGAAAATAGAGAAGAAAAGGATAAATGTCTGGACATACTTAATCCTCAAAACTGAATCATTAAACCAAATAAAACCTAAATATATCAATAACAGGGACAGAGACTGAGTCAATGGCAAAGAAGCTCCCAATAGAACAAGATCAAGATTAAATGGCTTCATCTGTGAAGTACATCAATCTTTGCAAGAGGAACTAATTCCAAATCTTTAAATATTTGAAAGGTCTGAGGGAATTCTCCCAAACTCTTTCAACCACAAACCAGCATCATATTAATGCTGAATATTTTAAAGCATTTCCACTATGATTTGGAGGCAGACTAGGATGCACGTGTTCAGTGTTGCTATTAATTATGTTCCTGAAAGTTTTAGCTAGATCATTTAAAACGAAAAACCAAAGTGATGAAAACTGATACACAGAAAGTCAAATCATACCTGTTTATATGTGATAGGATTCCATAAATAGGAAACAAAAAGATTTTACAAAAAAAAAAAACTCTTGTAATTTATGAGTTTGTTTAACTTGCAGGGTGCAAAATCAATGCACAAAATACCAGAAAATGACATGGTTTAGAAAGAAATTGTAGGGTTAGCTCCATTCTCAATTGCTACAAAAATTTTAAGTACTTTGGGACAAACTTAACCAAGGATGTAAAAGATCTCTAGAACAAAAACTAGAAATCAATAATTAAGCAGAAGACAAAATAATTTTTTTAAAAACAGTATTCTGTGTTTATCAAAATGCTCTCATATCAAAACTAATTCACAGATTCAATGACATCCCTCTCAAATACCATTATTATTCTAAGATCTAGAAAAAAAGATAATAAATTGAGGGAAAATTTATATGGAGCAAAAGAGACATGAATAGCTGAACAACAAATAGAAACAAGAGTCATCCCAATACCAGCATTCAAGATATAGCACAGAGTTGCAATCAAATCTGCCTAGTTCTGGCAGAGAAATAGACATGCAGACAAATGGAACAAAATGAAAATCTCCCAAAATTAATCCATGTATCTATGATCAGCTAATCTTTGACAATCAATCTGAATTCAAACCTTGGGAAAAGATCAGTGTCTTCAAAAATGATGGTGGGAAAATTGGATCTGTGCTTGTAGGAGTATGAATCTTGTAACTATTCAACCTAAAATGGACCAGGGATATAATCTTGCTATGTGATACATAAAATTACTGTAACAAAAATATCGAGGAAACTGAAAGACATAGGGCTAAGCAAAAAATTCTTGGAGAAGACCACAGAAGCAAAGATAATCAAGACAGAAATGGGTAAATGTTACTGTATCAGGCTAAGAAGCTTCAACACTATGCATCTGGCGCAGTGGCTTAGCTGCTGAAGTCCTCTGCTTGAATGCCTCAGGATCCCAGCAGCTCCACTTCCAATCCAGCTCCCTGCTTGTGGCCTGGAAAAGAAGCTGAGGACAGCCCAAAGCTTTGGGACCCTGCACCCACATGGGAGACCCAGAAGAGCTCCTGGCTCCTGGCTTCAGATCAGCTCAGCTCTGGCCATTGCGGTCACTTGAGGAGTGAATCATCAGAGAGGAGATCTTCCTCTCTATCTCTCCTCCTCTCCATATATCTGACTTTCCAATAAAAAGTAAAATAAAATAGAAATTTAAAAAATGTATATGCTCTTGTATTTAGTCACGACCTTTGAGATATCAAAGATACAATCCATTTAAAAAGTCAATAAACTGGACTTTATTAAAATTAAAATATTTCCCTATGCAAAGAATAATATTAATAGATTAGGAAGGCAAGTCAAAAATTGAGAATTTATTTGTAAAGATGTAATTGGTATAAATTGGCCTCCAAAATGTACTAAAACTCGACAAGATGATAAATATCAGCTGAATTTAAAAGTAGGTTGAAGACCTTAATGGCTACCTCACTAGAGATAAAAATTTCAAATGGGCATATGAAAAGATACCCGTGTTATATGTCACCAAGGCTGTGCAAATTTGATTAGTAGGGGTATACCAATATGTATCTGTTTAAATGATCAAAATTTAAAACCCTAACAATACAAAATTGATCACAATGTAAAGCAACAGGAATTTCCATTCTATGTTGGAGGAAATGTAAAAATGCCATAAAAACTCTAGAAGCCAACTCGGTGATTTCTTACAAAACAAGGATTTTATCACCTTTCTCTCCTATTAATGAGGAAATAATATTCCAATATTTGTCTAAGTACTTCCACATACATTTAGGGACACAACTCCCCCACTGTCCTTGAGAACTACTAACCGGAAGTGTTCCCATGAGGACTTATTCAAATATCCTCTTTTGATGCATTTTCAGAGAACAAATAAAATGTACCAATCAACAATTTGACCTGTCTTTAAAGCATGATGGTGTTATTTGAAGCAAAAATGGAGTGATCTAAATAAAAATTTTGTTAATCAAATTAGTGTATTTCAGTTATGAATCACTGTTTGATTGCTTTCAGCCATTATTTTTGTTGATTGGAACTGAATCAACTAAAAAATTATCTCAAGTTACCTCCTTACTTCATAAATTACATTGCTTATTAAAATTATAGCCAATATTACTTGACAAAAGTGTTTTGTCTTATGCAGCAAGTTTGTTAGGGAACAACAATTTTATTTAATAAATCAAAACAAGAAATGCATGCACATATACACATATGCACTAAACCATATGCAGGAATTCACTAAATGCTTTCTATTTCACACAGTGTAAGAATTATGGGCTTCCAACATTAGCATTGCAAATACTTGCACATTGCTTTCAATTTAGTCTCAGGAGAAGTACTTTGTCTAATGCCCTAGACAGGCAAGCAATCCATCACTGGAAACACCAACACTGTTTCGGAATTAGCACATGTTCATCTCCACCCTTTTCTCCTCTCCATGAAGAAAATCTCAACTTTGATCAGCATTATTATTACCTAATGATGATCAACTTCCTTCTTATCCTTACGTTTTAAACTGCACATTTCAATGACACATAACACTGAGACATAAGCAATAAATCTGCAGTTATGAACAGCTTGCTTCTATGGAAATATGTCAATATGAATATATTAAAATGATCACTTCAGCTTGTCACAGTTCACTATTTTTTCTTTTCTTTTCTACTGCTGACAAAAATCCTTTTAAATAAAATATCCCATGAGATATTTAATATATTTTTAATCTATTGTAGCATCTGCAGACAAGTTAAAACTATATATAACAGAGGACTTTGGGTGAACAGTTATGGATTTTCTATCTATATATATATTTTTCTATCAGTGTCAGGGTGTTTGTATCAAGAACTGAACATGGTCAGTTGGTTGAGCCACAAAACCTTCAGAATGATTCAAAGTCCTTGTCTATGAGAAGAGTCATGATCATTCCTAGACTTTGAAATAACTGTTTTATGAGCAATCCTTAAAGTCAGGGCATTTCAGGCAAGCGATCTTTATGCCTGCGTACCATTATTAGGAAAGACACAAAAATGTATGCATGTATCAATGACTATTTGGCTGAGAAAAGGCACAGGATTACAGTTAGTATTTTTCTTAAATAAGGATGTATTTGAATTCCATCTTTACTCACCCATTTCTCTGCCAATTTCTCTTTGACCTGCTCCCCAGTAGCTGTTTCTACTTAGGAACTAAAATGCTTCTACTTGTTTCCCTCCCTCCCTCCCTCCCTCCCTCCCTCCCTTCCTTCCTTCCTTTCTCGCTCTCTCTCTGTCTCTTTCCTTATCCTCCCCCCTTCTTGAAGTTTGTAATGTCTCTTCTTATTTCTATCTTATAAGCAGATTTATAGTGTCGTAGAGCTTGCAGTTTCCTAACCCTGTTTAGTATTTAGTATTTGATATCTACAGGGAACAATTAAAAAAAAAACATTTATTTAATTTTATTGGGAAGGCAGATATACAGAGAGGAGAGACAGAAAGGAAGATCTTCTGTCTAATGGTTCACTCCCCAAGCAGCAGCAACGGCTGGAGCTGAGCCAATCTGAAGCCAGGAGCCAGGAGCTTCTTCTGGATCTCCCACGCAGGTGCAGAGTCCCAAAGCTTTGGGCTGTCCTTGACTGCTTTCCCAGGCCACCGGCAGGGCGCTGTATTGGAAGTGGAGCTGCTGGGATTAGAACTGGCACTCATATGGAATCCTAGAACGTTTAAGCCAAGGAATTTAACCACTATGCTATCGGGCCAGGCCCCACAGGGAACAAATGATAGTGAGATTTAGATGCTGTCTATAAGTGTACAGATGATCATAACAGGTTACTAAGACCACTTAAAATATAATTGTCAGTGTACTTGAATATATGTTTTTATAAATCTCTCCCTTTAAGCCATGCTTCTAGGAAGCAGGATACCAGGCCCATCAAAAACTTATTCAGTAGATGGTCTTTGGACCAGAAATATTAGTTTGGTTCGGAAGCTTGTTAAAAATGCAGAACTGAGTGTTAAACCTTACCTTTGCTCATATAAACATTTTAACAAATTTAGGGCTATCTATATGCACACCGAAATTTAGTAAGGTGTGGTCTAAAATTTTTTTTTTTGTTTCTTTTTTTTTTTATTGTTGCTTACATTGTATTATGTAGTACAGTTTTATAGGCGCTGGGGATTCCCCCCACCCCTCCCATACCCCTCCCCCCATGGTGGATTCCTCCACCTTGTTGCATAACCATAGTTCAAGTTCAGTTGAGATTCATTGCTTGCAAACACATGCCTAGCATAAAGTTCAGCGTCTTATTGTCCAGATAAGTTCAGTGGCCTCTTGGGGAGACCTTCTATGGTCTGAAGATAGGTCTAACAGAGTAAAGATCTGGTCAGTTAAAAGCCCCAACAAGGCCTCAGTATCAATATACAACATTATGGAATTAATAAATGTTGTTGGGACAACTGGCTGATAGCCTGTAGAAACAAAAAGATAGACCCACATCTATCACCATACACCAAGATCCAATCTACATGGATAAAAGACCTAAACCTACATCCAGAAACCTTCAAACTCTTGCAGGAAAATGTAGGAAATACCCTGCAAGACCTAGGAGTAGGTTCCGACTTTCTAAGAAGGACACCAAAAGCAATAGCAGTTGAGAACAGAATAAACAAATGGGACCTCATCAAACTAAGAAGCTTCTGTACAGCAAGGGAAACAATCAACAAAGTAAAAAAGCAACCCACAGAGTGGGAGAAGATCTTTGCACAAGATATAGGCGATAGGGGGCTAATTTCCAGGATATACAAAGAACTTCAAAACAACCAAAAAACCAAAACAAACAAACCACTCAAGAAATGGGCACAGGAAATGGGCAAACATTTCACAAAGGAACAAGTCCAAATGGCAAACAAACATATGAAAAAAATGTTCCAGCTCCCTAGCAATAAGGGAAATCCAAATTAAAACATCGATGAGGTACCACCTAACACCAGTAAGATTGGCCCACATAAACAAGAACACCAACGACGCTTGCTGGCGAGGATGTGGGGAAAAGGGAACCCTACTCCACTGCTGGTGGAGCTGCAAATTGGTACAGCCTTTATGGAAATCAGTCTGGTGTGGTCTAAAATTTATGGCTATGTGTCACTCTTCTGCTTGAAGTCCTTCAGTAGAAAGTTACCATTGATGAAGTTGAAATTCTTAGAGCAACTCCCTCTTCAATTCATTTCATTCCACTTCAAGCCCTACATGGGCTCTGAGAACACAAGAGCTGCAACTTCCTCATGTCTTAATCATCACCTATATTTTTCCTGTATTGCAGGTGAAGTGTATGCCTGTGCATGAGAAGAAAGCTCAGAAAGAGCTTAACAGATTGCATTAAAACTTAATGGTAAATCTGTAAATTGTTTCCCCAAGCACATTTGAATTGCATCTCTGATATGATAAATTTCCTACTGTTGATTCAATTGGCATCCAGAAAGATAGGCACATATTTCTTTTCATGTCTGGTTTTTTTTCCTTTGAAAAATGAATAAATATTGTGTGATGGCTTTCCTAGGGGTTAAATTAACAAAACGTTCACTGATATTTTTATCTAGTTAACATTTCACTATTTACTCCCTGAAGGCACAGTAGAACACACTTAAACATCACGGGGATCATCAAGTTTTACTCCTAACCTACAAAAATTAAGAATATTTCTTACTTAATCAAACAAGATCTTCATACACTTCTTGGATGAAGCTATTGACTGTTGACATTATTTTTGAATGAAACTTGATTGGCAGGTTATGAGTCAACTTCATTCGATGATAAGTCCCATTAATAGATGGCAGATGATATTAAATGTTTCCAAGTGTGTGTGTGTACTTCCTTACTCTTCAGTAGGAGGAAGGAATTCACTTTTCTGTACCATCTATTCTGTACTACAAATTTAGTGACTGGGATATCCACTGCATGTGTTACTCCTTCTCAAACACAAGATCATCCATTCTTATGAGGTTTTCATTCAAGAGAGGAAAGAAAGAACTTGACAATTAAATCAGCAGCTCTGAGGTGCATTCTCACAATGAAAACAAAATCCAAATAAAGAAAAAAGCGCATAGTTGGAGTGTTTGTGAGCATTTGTTCATATGCACATTCATGTACTAAAATTACAGTATGCTAAGGTAGACATTTTTCATACAAAGAATTAAGGGAATTGGGAGAGGAAGTTGAGGAAGCATATGGAATTTTTTAAAGATTTGTTTATCTTTATTGGAAAGGTAGATTAACAGAGAACAGGAGATACAGAGAGAAAAGTCTTCTGTCTGCTGGTTCCCCAAGTGTCCAAAGCTGAGCTGATTCAATGCCAGGAACCAGGAGGTTCTTTCAAATCTCCACATGGGTACAGAGTCCCAGGGCTTTGGGCCATCCTCTACTGCTTCCCCAGATCATACGCTGGGAGCTGGATAACCGGGACATGAACGAGCAACCAGATGGGATCATGGTAAAAGCAAGGCAAGGATTTAGCCATCATGCTGTTGTGCCAGGCCCTCATATGAATGTTAGTAAGAAATAGCCTTGCTCTGACAAGAGAAACAGTTTAGAAGGTATGAGCAGAAGCAAGGGGTCGGTTAGAGAGCCAATATAGCAATCTGCACAAAACATGTTGATGAATCAAGCTAGGGTGGAGGTCTTGGAGGCAGAAAGTTCTTCAAAGCCAGTTTTGAATATACTTTAAAGATGCATCTCTTCACATGTAAGTGATCTGCCAGAGTGAGAGCCCCATGCAGAAGAAGCATCTTTTTGTCTTTTTGCACTGACACTTCTACATGACTAATAATGGCTAGCATTTGGTAAACATCTAGTAATTGTATGTGCAGTATAAGAATGCAAAACAAAGATTCAAAACGATTTAGTAATGGTTAAACATGAACTTTATGTAAAAGTTAGGAGTTCAATTTCATGTTAATATTTGACTCAGTAGTAGGAAAAATGGAGTTCTTACTAATGGGGATAGGTATACTGAAGGTTTTGTATGCTGTGGTGTTGTGTGTTTTGGGGCAGTGGAAATGTCTTCCCTGTTCTTTGTTAAAGTTAAGGTTTCTATTAGAAATTAAAATGAATCTATCAAGTAGACACTTTATGAGTTGGAGCTTCAAAGGAAATGCTTGTGCTGAAGATTTACATTGAGCTTATAAATAGGATATAGATGACATTCAAAGTAATAGAATCGGATTAAGTCACGTAGAACTTGAGTGTAACTGAAAGTACAAAGACATTTGGGATCCCTAGGCCCTCCCATGATGAGAAGCAGAAGAGGAGAGCATCCAGAAAAAGAGACAGAATTCAAAGTCAGTGAGGTAGGGAGAAGATGGTGAGAAGAGTTCTTGAAAGCGACATTCAAAACGTGCACCAAAGAGGACAAAGTGAAGCAGGGTCAGAGCTGAACACTGGATTCAGTGAAACAGAGGTTGGCGGTAGCAGGTTTATTAGTTCAGACATCCCAAAGAGGCAGTGGACTTTTAATTGAGAAGAAGCCAAGAACAAAGAGAAGAGGCAGTCAGAAAGTATAGATTACTGAAAGTGTTCATGGAATTAGAGAAATGTAATAACATACACTGTTAATATATAAACTTGCTGTGAAGTGGCAATGATTAAATTTTAATTTTTTTCAAAGATTTATTTATTTATTTTAAAGGCAGGATTACAGAGAGCTGATTACAGGCAGAAGGGAGAGAGGACAAAAGATCTTCCATATGTTGCTTCATTCCCAAATGGCCACAAACAGCTGGGAAAGGCTGATGCTAGGAGCTTCTTCTGAGCCTCCCACATGGGTGTGGGGACCCAAGGACCTGGGCCATGTTCCACTGTTTTTCCAGGAGCAATAGGAGGAATGATTTTGGAAGTGGAGCAGTCATGACTCCAACCAACATCCACTAGAGATGTGGTTTAACTTGCTGCACCACAATGCAGACTCCAGCTCCAGGAATTTAATGTCTGAAAATCAGTTGTAAGATCCCAAGCATTAACTAACAATTCCAACTTCTGGTTTTTAATTACACGGAACAATTTTTCTGAAAATCAATCTACATCAACATTAAATTTTGTATTCCTAATTAGCTGTGGTACAGTTATTTTCAAATTATTCCCAGGTAGGTTCACTTGGCTCTCCACTTGTCAAACTGCTGTGATGTTCCACATAAGTAACTGCCTCCTTCAACCAGGATGTATAAATTATAAGGGTATTTCATTAATATACATGGTCCTACTGCCTAGCATAAAACTAGGTACAAAGTAAATTGCAATAGCCATTTCTTTAAAAAAACATGAATAATTGCATTTATGAAAATATGAGCAAATTATAAAATAACGAAGACTAGATAGAACATTTAGTGGCTTGTAACAGTTTGAAAAGAATCTCTTTTTCCTTCTGTGTAGGAGATGTCTGGTGGCATCTTAAATAGCCTGCCAAGGCAACCCGTTATGATTGCACAGTTTCTCTTTACAATAATCTCAAATGAACATACAATCTCCACTCAAATCAACGAATTCTGCCACATCAAAAATTGCTCTCTTCCTTCCTTCCTTGTGTAGCACAAAGCAAATCTGAATAAATTTTAAGGAAGTATTCTATTCAAATAATATCAGATTTCTCCCTGTAATATAGTGGCTGTTGCCATTATCACTCGCCTATCTCCAAGAACTTGAACACTAGGAATTATGGAATGTTATGGAGAAATTGGATGCAAAACCCAAGATAGAGGCAACTTTAATTTTTGTCTAAAATCAAAGAAAAGGGGAGCCTGCAAGAGAGGAATATCTTTGAACACGGCCAAAGTGGGGTTTTTATTTTAAAATTTATTTTTCGCCAGAGACATACTGGCTCAACAAACTAATCCCCCAACTTCAAGTTCCAGTGTCCCATATGGGTGCCAGTTTGTGTCCTCGAGTTCCATTTCCTATACATTTCCCTGCCCATGGCAGAGGATGACCCAAGTCCTTGGAATCCTGTACCCATTTGGGAAACCTGTTTCCTGGCTTTTTGCTGAAATTGGTTCTGCTTTGGCTATAGCAGCAATTTGCACAATGAAATAGTGGATGGAAGATCATTTTCTTTGTCTCTCCTTTTCCCTGTAAATCTGCCTTTCCAATGTTAATGTTTCTAATATTTCCAATATTACTATTTCCAATATTCCCAATATTGCTATTTCCAATAGTACTATATCCAATATTACTATTGTAAAGACAGATTTGCAAAACCAGAAGAAGAGAATGATTCTCATCCGCTAGTTAGTCACCAAATAGCCACAAGTGCTGAAGCTGAACCTATATGCAGCTAGGAGCCAGACGCTTCTTCTGGGTTTTCCATATTTGTACAGTGTACCAAAAACTTGATTCATCCTCCTCTGCTTTCTCACGCCATAAGCATAGAATGGATGGGAAGTGGAGTAGCAAGAACTCTAACTTGCACCCATATGGGACAGTGGTGCTTGCGATGCAAGGGCTCCAACCATAAAGGAGGCATCTTTTAGAAACAATTCAGACGAAGCAATTCAGATGAGCAAAACGACAGCTATCAGCTCAAAATGAACAAGAAGGCAAGGGCAGAACCCATCAGAAAGCCAAAATTCTTATGCTGTCTAGTTTGCTTGTCATTATATGGTAAAAAGCCCTTCTAAGGGTATAACTGACAACTTCTTTCCATTTGGATGATGAAACTAGAAACTCCAAAGTATGGATGTTGCGTTTGTCTTGCTAAAAGTACCTTCTGGGCAGAAGCAAGCTTCTTCTAAACTTTTGGAGAGATGTTCTTCTTTTCTCATTTCAAAAGGTACCTGACCTTAACTACTTATTACTTCATCTGTCACAAGAATAGTGCCTGTTACTAAATAACACTGTTACTATGAATTCCACAGTTGCTCGCATCGCCAGCATATATTTACAGGAGCTAAGAGAAATTGAGACAATAAACAACTGAAACATGCATTTCATGAGAAAAAGAGAACTGGGTCTGCAATAATTATCAAGATTAATTTTACTATTTTATTGCATTTATATTAAATGTTAGCAAATAAAGCATCCTTACAGTCTCTCTTCATTCACAGCTGTGTGGTGAATAGCTACTTCATCCAACATGAACATCTACAAATTAATTTAGCCTTCATGCTGCAAGGCAAATTACACAGCCTCTATGAGTGCAAGGAAAGCAATTCCTTTCAATCCAAAAAAGAAAACGGGCCGTTGTTCTGAGTCATGTTCAGAAAGACTAAACTCTAAATGCCTGTCCCTGCCTTCCTCGTTCAGACTCAGTCATCTTCCCTAAGGGACACAGTTAGCAGCAGAAAATCCACATTTTCTCATAGGCTTTGGAAGTGCTTTCTGTGATCACAGCAGTAGATATCAGTTCACAATTTTGTTTTCTTTGAAATGGTGTTGCATCTCCTGAGTGTACCAACTGGGGAAGGGCAATGAAGGCCTACTGTGGAAAAGATTAAAAATGAACCCAATTTGCTTTATGAAAAATCGAAGGGGCATGTGGAAAGAGTTCCACATGAAATAAAACTCACTGTAAGTTGATAATTGGTGAGAATCTCTGATGGGTACATGGGTCCTCTCTCTTTATATACTCGAAATTCCCTATAATACATAAGCTGTCTTTAAGCATAAGTGACCAGCTGTGGTTGACATCCACATGTGGCATCTATTGAGCATTTAAACTGTTTCATTACCTCTACGAGGCACTAAGAACAAGCTAAATTAGCCAAGACCCCATTGATCACTTCTTATGAGAGGAACTTTGTTATAACCAAGATAGAAGGTCAGTGGAGTAACTGAGTGTATAACGCTATTCAAGTTGGACCTTTGAAGTTCATAGAAAGTGGAATTAGAATATTTTTTTAAATGTGCAAAATTTAAGTTCATACATAATTTTTCAAGTTTTTCGTCAAAATTTTTATTAACAATGGTTGTACAGTTTTATGAGATAGAGTATAAAATTTCTGATGGATATACACTGGGTATTGATCAGATCAGAGTGCTTCTTATTTCCACTTTTTTCACATTATTATATGTTTGAAGTCTTACAGCCTCGAATTTCTATATTAGAGTACGAACTTTCAGAAGTACAGATTGCAAGTAGCTTAGCACAGGGTCTAGCATGTTTCTGACAATTGCCATTCACAGTCTCTTTAAAAGATACATACTAACTCCATGCAACTGGATTATTAAATGAAATCATTGCCAACACACAGTTGATTAAGTAAATAGTCACACTAATTTGCTAATTTATTTTAGAATAAAGCTGCAAAAATTGTTTGAGATAAATCATCCCATTCTCTAATAGCCTTAGAGACTGAAACCTGCTACATTTATAAGGCCCTATCTATAAAATTTAATATAAGCAAATGATTTCTAATTCAGCAAGTGATTCATGTGTCATCTGCCTCCAAAAAGTAAATCGAGCCTATTTAAAATAGAAAATATGATATTCATTTTTCTAAAACTTTATCTTAATTGTGAAACAAAATGCATTTTTGTCCATTTGAATTTGTACTTATTTTTTGAAAGCATATTACTTGAACACAAAGAGGTTCTCTTGTTTGGGTCTGGAACATAAATTGAGCATTAATAGGCACTTTATTTGCAAAGAATACTCTTTTCAAATTAACCCTAGTAAATATTTTAGCAAAACATTAAAGTTATATGAGCCTTGTCTCAAGTACAACTACAAGCACTATCTAGTTAGTCAGTTTCAGTTAGTTACTTAAAGCAGAACAAAAGAGAGGAAAGGAAGAGACAGAAGGGATTTCATCTGCGGAGTCATACCCCCAATTTCCATAAGAGCCACTTGTGGGTCAGAAAGAAGTTAGGAGGCAGGAAGTCAACCCTGGCTTCTCACAGGGTAGCAAGGGTCCACAGATGTCTGCCATCTTCTACTGTTTTCTCAGGCATGTTGGCAGAAAGTTGGATTTGGAGCAGAACACCAGGGATTCAAACCAGCACTATGGTATGAGATGCCAGTGTTATAAACAGCAGCTTAACTCACTATATCATAATGCTGGCCTGTTTTCCTTCCTGCCTGCCTCCTGCCTGCCTCCTGCCTGCCTCCTGCCTTCCTTCCTTCTTTCCTTCCTTCCTTCCCTTTTTTCTGTTATTTTTATTGGAAAGTCAGATATACAGAGAGGAGCAGAGACAGAGAGGAAGATCTTCTGTCCGCTAACTCACTCCACAAGTGGTAGCAATTGCTGGAGCTGATCTGTTCCGAAGCCAGGAGGCAGGAACTTATTCCAGGGTCTCCCATGCAGGTGTAGGGTCCCAAGGCTTTAGACCTTCCTAGACTGCTTTCCCAGGCCACAAGCAGGGAGCTGGATGGAAAGTGAGGCTGCAGGGTTTAGAACTGGTGCCTGTGTGGGATCCTGGGGCATGCAAGACTAGGACTTTTGCCAATAGGCTACTGCACTAGTGGCAAAGAAAGGGCCCTCCTTTCTTTCTTAAAGATTGCTTATTTATTTATTTGAAAGGCAGAGTTACATAGTTAGAGATTGAGCAATAAGAGTTAGGGAGTGGGACACACACACACACACACAGAGTTCTTCTATCTGTTGATGCATTGCCCAAATGGAAAAATGAACCCTCCTGGGTCAAGCCAAAGCAGGGCCCAGGAACTTAATCTGGGTCTTCCACTTGGGCTCAGGGGCCCAATGACTGTGGCCATTTCCCCCTGATTTTCTAGAGACATTACCAGGGAGTTGAATTGGAAGTGGAACAGCAGACCATATGGGATGCCGGCCCCACAGGCCAGGTTTTAACTCACCACATCCCAGGACTAGCCATGTCCCTTTTTAAAAAACTTAATTCTTATTGAGAAAATATTGGATCCATTTTTTAAATCAGTAAGTAAAATTAATTTAATTCATTTTTTCATGATTTCCATGGGGAAAAATACATTCCTTCCCTGACCTATTTCAAGTTGCTTATGTGATGACACTTAAAAGAGACTTACAAAGAGCTGACCATAATTGTGTCTGCAGAACTGCTAAGAGCTGATTCTAGGTTGCTGTTTTGCACAACCACATAACCAGATGCCAAACAAAATATAAAATACCTCCATCAACCTGAAAGTTCTCTAGTTTTAAAATTATCATTATTACATTTTTGCTATTTGAAAGCCAGGTATACAGGGAGGAGAAACACAGAGAGAAATATGTTTCTTCTGTTTTGCTCCGAAGTGGCTGCAGTGACGGGTTGAGCCAATCCAAAGCTAGTGGCCAGGAGCTTTGCTGGCTCTCATTGGTAGAGGATTAGCCTGTTGAGTCATGGTGCTGGCCTCACCCTGCAAAGTTTTCTGATGTCCTATTTCAACCTATTTCTGCAACGCTAAATAATCTTTGTTATGCTTTCTAACACTATAGATTAATTTTCTCTATTCTTAATGTTGATACTACATATCTATTGGCAGTTCCTACACTCAGGGACTTTTCAAGAATTAGCCAAGCAATTCTATAGGAGTACTGAACTCTCTGTTGCTGATAATTATATCTATTATATGGATTTCAAAATAGTTGAAACTCCATTTTCCTGTTGATGAACATTTATTTTTTATTTTACTACTATCCATAAAACTGTCTTAATCATGCTCATAAAATTCTGTGTGTGTAGCCATCATTCTTGGGAGAGTTATCATGATGGGAAATTCTAGGAAGCTGTGGAAAGTACATGTTTAACTTTCTGATTAACCGTTAAAGAGTTTTATTGATTAACTATAACATTCCAGTGATAATCAAAGATGCAGATAGTTCACAAACTTGACAGATATTAGAGTTTTCAGTTTTTGACATTCAGTCATTCTGATGGGTGTAAAACGCTGTTAAATTTAGTTTTGAATTTGCATTCCCTGATGACTGGAAATGCTGAACACATTTTTCTGAGCTTATTACCATGGTGTTTGTTCAAGTGTGCTCTGTCCTTCTTTCCTTTTTTGAATTCTTGGGCTGTCTGCCTTAACTTCTTTGAGGAATATTTTGTATATTATGGCATGAACCCATTGCACATATATATAATTATATTTATAATAATATGATCATATATAATATATATAATCATATAATATATATAATCATATAATATATGATCATATAGAGATGGAGATAGATAAATATATACCATAACCTCTTTCCTTGGATTTTCTTTCCTTTCTTTTTGTTTGAATTATATCTTCTGACATCAATGACTTCCTAATGTAATAGAATTCACTTATCAATAATTTTTAATTTATAAGAATGATTTCTGCATGCTAGTAAATCTTCGCATAATTTGTGAAGATTAGAAACAGTTTCCGTCTTCCTAATTCAATGTATGAACAACCTCAAACCTTTTTGTTAAAGATTCATTATACTCATTTCAAAAGCAAAAGTACACAGAGAAATAGGAAGAGAGCTGGGCCAAGTACAGGCAGGAGCCAGGAGCTTCAGCGATGTTTCCAAGCGGGTGAAGTGCTCTAAGAATTATTTTGCTTCATTTTTACTCTTTTTTTTTAGATCAATAAAGAAGTTTGAATATGTATATATTTATCTCATGTTGAAAACGTTAATATTAAATCAGTAACTGACAGACTTAATTTATTTCTTTTAAAATTTACTTTTTGAAATATTAAAATTATACATATTTATTGGTTATGACATTTTAATTCATGCTTATAATGTTTATTAATCAAATAATAGGCATTAACACTTCCCAGTTTGTGATTACATTGCTAATACAGCTAAGAAGCTCTTCTATTTGTTTATAAAACATATACTAAGTTACTGAGAGGACTAGCCATGCTACCATACTATGCAGTACTAGAAAACTATTCCTTCCAGCTAACTCCGCTATGCTATTCCTTTTCCAAATCCTGTGTATCTTCTTACTTATCTCAGATTGTAGTAATTACTATTCTATGTTCAGATTCAGATTTCTTAAGCTTCTGCATACGAGGGAGTACATGAAGCATTTGTCCTTTTGCACTTTATTTCACTTAGCATAGTATTTTCCAGTTGTATCCATTCTGCTGAAAACGATCAATAAGGTTCCATTGTGTACATGCATCTTAAGATATTCTATGTGAAAAACAATTTTTTGTGAGTAAAAGAAATTTACATTATTTTCAATTCGTGTTGCAATAAGTTGTGCTTTTTGCTGTTTTGCAGTGGCTAGAATCTCACAGGAGATATTAAGCACCACTGATGAGAACACAGATATTTGCCTCCTTGATCTCAAAGGACAAGACTTTCAACATTTCTCGTTCCATATACAACTGTATATTTTCATGTACATCTATGATCAGGTAAAAATGCATGATATTCATATGTTAGTGAATTTTTACCACTAATTTGTGTTGACCTTTTTTCATTTTTCTTTTCCTTTCCTGAAAGAACAGTAGGGCCTTTCTCAACTCTATTAATGCAGGAAATTTACTTTTTTAATTTGTTCTCATTGTTCTTCAGATTTGCTATTTTTCTTGTTCTCTATTTTGGTTCATTTGTTTTTGACTGTGGTTCCAAATTTATTTGAATATTTGACAGCAGCACAGAAAGATTCAAATGTTTCAACCTGACATTTTGAAACTATCCCAGTGGAAGGCGGAACAGACTGCGAACACTCCAAAGCTTCGGCATTATCTTAGGGTCAGGATCTGCTTCAAGCATCTCATGATCCAGAGCTGAGACTTGCGGAACACAGTTAATTCCCCATTTTCTCAATATCTTCCTCAGTGAACCCTCAAGTTGGCAAAGTGTTTTGCTCCTTTGTAGGGGAGTCTTCTGTAATATTCATTGTGCCTCTGTCTCTTCTTTTGCTCTTGGTCATTGTCCTTCTGGTTAGCTGATTCTTCTCCTAGGGGCAGGTTTCTAAGCTCTGTCACCCACAGGTCTACAGTTCGATTTTACTTATTGCAGTTGATACATGGCTCTTTGTTTGCAGTCAGTTGTGCCACTCCCTCCAGTGAATTCCAGGTCTGTGTTCTTATATTACATTTGCACCATGGTTTCCATAACCCAAGCTCCTGGCTTGTTACTCTTCATTTCCTGTGATACCGTGCTGAGGCTGCACCATTGTCTTTGCAACCTTCCTCTCACTTCCACTTGGAGTAGGTTCCAGGATTAGGGAGATACCAGGAATCTTCCATAGCTAGGCTGTTGGTGGTGTTGATCTTGCCGGAACCTGTTGGCCATTAGGTATGAGGGCCACATGGATCTATTTTGACCTGCGCAATGTTGAAGCTGGTATTATTTTCCTGTGGGACCAGTGCAATGCACTGAGCTCAGTGAGTTCTCGCTGAGCTCAGCCCATGCACAGCTCACTGTTGTCCCTTGCAGTCTTAACTTCTTTGCTTCAGTGTAAGAAATGGCGCCTGGTGTACCACTACTAGAGTTCTTGATCTTCTGGTTGTCAGGTTTGAGAGCTACTTAGACCTGTCTTGGATGGAACCTATAGAATGAAACGTTGTTGCAGTTCACTGAGTCAGAAATTAGTTCACTCCCAGCTCCATTCATGCACAATCCTGCCCCATAGCCCTTGCCTCCTTAAAGAAAATGGTGCCTGATTCAGCTCTAGGGTGCTGACTGGGCTATGAAAGCCATGCTGTTCCCACACTGCCTGTCTGGGACCTGGTGCTCTGTCTCTGCTTCTTGTCAGATCAAAGAGACCAGCAGGCCGGGAAATTCTTTGTCTGAGTTCACCTTTAGAGCTACTGGTAAATGTCTCTTCTCAGCTTGTTTCTGGTGGAATTCCAGCTGCCAGTACAGTTCAGATCTCTGCCTGCTGAATGCTGCTGGGGTATTAGTCACTGCAACACCACACCGTTGTTTTTGCTGCTTTCCTGTGACTGTCAGTCTCCAGAAACCCCTCTGCTGTTGTTCTGTCCTCTTCTATTTCCTGGAATGTGCCATCTCTGCTTCACACTGGCTAATATTTCTCCATCTGTTTCAATGTGTCCTTACACTATTCTGCCATCTTGACTCTCCCAAGAGTCTTAATTTTCTAAGCTGACTTTCTGGATAATCTGAGGCAGTGTTTCAGTTGGTTGATTCTCCCCACCTTATACTCAGTCAATGAATGAGCAACTCTTGCTTTGTATTTTAGTGTTTTTTTTTCAATTTTTAAAATTGTGGTAAAATACACATGATATAGTTATCACCATTTTAACCATCGTAAAAACTAAAATCCAATAGAATTAAGTATTGATCTCTTTCATATTCATGATAGTAATCATGCATGAAATCTGCACTTGAGCTTTGAAGCTTTGTGGCTTTATCTTCCAAATACTAGTTGGAAAACATTTTGTGGTTTTAAGGATCCATGTGATTAGATCAGGCCCTCAGGTCAACACTACTGTGTAGCATATAACAATCATGATGGTGAAAAATTACCATGTTACGTTTTATATAATTAGTTTGTATTTAGATCACTACAAAATCCTTCTGTCAAGCAGAATATTAGTATTTTATGATATGTTTGAAACTTTAAGTGTTACATATTATTCATGAAAATTCTAATGCCATGTAGTAGCATATTATATATGTGTATAAAATAAAATATAGCTATCTAAAATGGTATAAACTGACTCTATCATGGATGATTCCAAAGCTTATTTTATTAATCATTTTAGATCTCATTTTGCTAGCATTTAGGTGATGGTATAACAGAAATCAACTCTAGTTAATGTTATCATAGCATTTTGTTGTGGATGAGGTTTCCAAAAATCAGTTAAAATTAAAATTTGTTACACTAAATATACTCTAAGATCTAAGAATATATATGAATGCTTCCTTTTGCTTTTTATGAGACCTTAGTAAGAATACTCTTACATAATATTTCAATTAATCCAATATAGTGATATAGTCCTATGATCAATATAATTTCTCATCAAATCAGTTCTTCACAAAATCTACTCTGCAAAATAGACAATGAATAAGTGAAGATTTTCCTTGAAGGAGAAATTGTTAACTTATGGTTCTGGAGTATGAGGGTAACCTAGGAAATCAATGCTTTGCACAATTAATAAATTTGGACTGAATTCAGTGTAGAGGTGGACATGACAATGTATGTATAGGAAGTTCATAAAATTTCAATAAACAAATCTCTTTGCTAGCCAAAATTTAATTAGATTACCATGAAATACAAGCTAACTTTATATAGTACACCTTGAACTTGTAACAACCAACAGAAGTAGAAGAAAACAAAAGAAAACTACATGGCTTACCCAGGAGTTAAAATAAAATTGCCCATGAAGATTATGACTTAGCAATTTTAAAAATAGCAATGCTTTGAAGTAAAAGTAGGCACTACTTAAAAAATATTGGAAGCTAAAATAGTTAATGCACTGTAGCACACAGGAATTCACTGGGCTGACCATGATTTGTTAAAGTAACCATGTAGGCTTCCTTGTAGCTTATGGATTTGAGTGGCTTTTTCTTCAGGGAAGCTAATTTTCTGACTTGTAGCTCTTGAATGTCTCTGTCTTCCTGTATTTTGCAATAGCATTTCAAGCTGAGACTTCGGTTTTCGTATTTCATCTGCGAGGTATTCAATTTAAATTTTTCCAGATTTCTGTGACTGACTACCATACACTTTGCATGTCAGAACTGAAACTGAAAGCTACGAATGTCACTGCAAGTACTCAACAGAGATATCATGATAAATACCTAAGAAATACCCTTTCTTGGATGTAGTGCGGGAACAGGGAAAGTAGTCACTGTGAAACAAGTCCTTGGTCTCTTTCACAACAAAATAAATACCCACTGGGGAGAAACAAAAGACATTGTCAGAGCTTTATCCCAGAGAAGAAAGAGAATACCTCCTACTCCATCCTCGTTCTCTCTTCCTGTCTGACCTAAAGGCTAAAAACCGTCAAGAACCTTTCGAGTTTCGTAGACTGGAAATACAGCAGCCAGGAAATGGAATGGGAAAGCAATCTGTAACCCTTGTGGAATACTCACGAAGATCGCAGCCCAGAAACAGACCCACCAAAGCCTGAACTGCAATCGCAAGTTTAAAGAACCTCCTTCTCCTCCTTTCCCTAGCAAAACATCTTCAGGGGCACAGTATAAAAATAATGGGTTATATTTGAAAAAAACTGCAAGATGCTAAGTTTTTCTTAAGAGCATTGTTTAGCAGCAGACAGAGGAAGTTGAAGCTACTGGCACCTATAATACAGAAAACAGTAAGTGTAAGCTGATTGCTAGATAGATAAAAATAATGCCTAATCATAAAAACACGCTTGCTTCGGTTCCTGGCAATCAATTATAGTGCTCTACATTTAACCAAAAACAAAAATGCACATAGAAAGTGAAAACATACACATGGAAAACACACACACACACATGAAACACACTGACAAAAAGCAGACTTAGAGGACAAAAAAAATCATTGTAGCCCAATTCTGATACTAACACACAGGAAGTTTTAAATATTAAGATATATTAATTAATAAACATTATATTAATACACCTAAAGAAAAGCACATTTTTGGAAAACTTTTTTTTTAAAGAAGTAAAGGTGATTGATGAAGGAGAGACAGGGAAAAATATACCTAAAGTTGTACTATGAAATATGAGATAAAATATGAAATCTGTTGTTTTCATATAATAAAAGTTTAAAAAGAAATGTAGAAATAACAACTAGAACAAAGTAAGAAGGCTACATTTAGGAATGGATATATAATATTAGCAAAGATGAAAGCCTTTGTCAGGGCATTCAGATGGATGGAATTCTTGCAGAGATGGTCAGATTTCAAAAGACTAATCAAAAATTGGAGATAAGATTATCTGAATCTATTTAATTTTTTTAAGATTTATTTTATTTTTGTTGGAAAGTCAGATATACAGAGAGGAGGAGACAGAGAGGAAGATCTTCCATCTGATGATTCACTCTGCAAGTGGTGGCAATGGCTGGAGCTCTGCTGATCTAAAGCCATAATCCAGGAGCTTCTTCGGGGTCTCCTATGAGGGTGCAGGGTCCAAAAGCTTTGGGATGTCCTCAACTGCTTTCCCAGGCCACACGCAGGGAGCTGGAGGGGAAACAGCACTGCAGGGATCAGAACTTGTGCCCATATGGGATCCCGGTATATGCAAGGCTGGGACTCCAGCCACTAGGCCACTAGGCTGTGTCCTGAGTTAAAAATGAGTTAACAGTATGTAGATGGACAAATGATAGCATTTAAAAAAACCAAAGATTTTCTTTCATGCGTTAATGCCTATCAAAGAGCATGCACCATGAAAAAAGTACTAAACTTCACTTAGATAAAATAAATAAATAAATAAAAACTTGGAAAATTCACATCAGTCAGCTTCTTTCCTTAGCCCATGGAAAGCACCTAAGTGGGGAAGTCCCTGTGCCACAGAGGCTATGCATGGACTCAATACAAGACTCACATGGATATTTGTATGTATTCTGTTCAGCAGTTTCTGTTCAGATAATGTTATCATTTACCAATTTTGTATTAATTTTTCATTTGAGAGACAGCAATAGACAAACAAAATGTCCATCCTCTGGTTTACTCCCCCAGTGCCTGTAATGTCTGCATTTGGACCAGAAGTCAGAACCCAGGAACTCAACTAAGGCCTCTTTGAAGGTGGCAGGAGTACAATCACCTACATCGTTGTTGCTGCATCTGAGCATCTGTATTATCAGGAAGCTAGAGTTGGGGCTAGAGGGTGAGCCCAACAGACCTCGCTATTCAGCCAGGTAGGTGCTAAAGCCAGTATAGCCAGGACCATCCACAGTTCTGGTCCAAATGCTCACTGGTGGGAGCTACTGCTCATCAGAGGGGTTTCCACATTTTCCTTACTAGGCCCACTCCACATCCCAGATTTTGCACTTTCCAGGAGGTTCAGAAGTCTAACAAGATAGGACTTACCCCCTGTTTCAGTCCCTGCCAGCTGTGACAGCCCCTGCCAGCTGTGACAAAGCTGACCAGCCTGCACTTACTCTGGCACACGAATGCACCAGTGGATATGGTCACATAGCCCAGACTGCTCTTCCCATAATCAAGTTCACATGCAGGCCAATGGGTGTTGTAGACCTGCCCAGTCTGGTCTGCCCTTGATCTCAACTCTCATGCTCACCAGCCAGAGCAGTAGCCCAGAAGATAGATATAGATATAGATAGATATATAGATATACATATACATATACATATATAGCCCAGTGGATACTTACTGCAAGCACTGGGGAAACACCTCATATTCCTCTCAAAATCTGCCCTAAGACTGGTTCTTTCTCATGCCAGTTAGTGTCATGGCATAGCCTAATGAGACCCACTCCTTGCCCTGGCACACACTCGTGGGTACTGTCATCCAGCCCTGCTAGATAGGCCTCCCCAGTCATGGTTTTTATGTGCATTGGTGGGCAGTGGTCAGTGGTTAGTGCTAACGAACCCAACTCTGTTCTCTCATGTGTGTAGGTGCCAATGGTCTGACCCAGAAAGATCCTTTACTCTCCCTCCTTGAAACCTCTGGGTGTCAGCCCCTTGCTTACATGCAAGTACAATGGCCTTGTTGGAAGAATTCCCCCACAAGTCATTCTTCACCTGCAAGGAACTTCAGTAGTCCTGCTTCCACACATTGCATACCCCTTTCTGGATCAATCCACAGCCTTTGCACCCATGAGCACATGGGTTCCCCAGGACAGTTTTCAGGATGGGTGACTTGCTGGCCTGGTGTCCTGTCCACACATCCAGGACTCCAGATCCAGTCCTCTGGCACATGTGTCAGCTTGGACCCTACACCTATGCCCACTTGGGACTTAAGCATGTTAATGAATGCCCAAGCTTAATCCATCAGCTCACATTACTAGCATTCCAGCCTGGAACACTAACACCACACTCCATCTACTCCCAATGGCCTGGAACCCAAGCACATGTGGGAGTTCCCAGGCCTGCTGCACTTTGTTGTCCTCCAACCAGAGTCCCCAGGCCCTTCCAGGATACCTAGGTACTGGTGGAAAGAAAGTGCCTAGGTGCCAGCTTCCAAAGCAGTCTTGATCAATACAACTTGAGGAATCCAAACCTCTGATTTCAAAATGTATTATGAACCTATTTATATTCAAACTGTGGTATTGGCACAAAACAGATAGACCAATAGACTGACACTACACTTGATCTTAGCCAAAAGGCCAAGAAGCGATAGACCAATAGACTGAAATAGAGATCTACGAAATATACTCCAGTATTAAAATCATTTTATTTTGACAAACATATGAAGAACACATACGGTTAAAAAAAAAACTTAATGTTCAACAAATCGTGTTGGGAAAATGCAATATTCACTTCTAAAACACAAATAAGCGTTTAGCTTATATCATATAAAAAAGTCAACTCAGAATGTGAGAATTGAAACTCCTGAAATTATTCATCCCTTGTTCGCCCATACCAAAATGAACATTCATGGAAATGTCCACACCATTGATCTGATCAATGATTTCTTGAAATTTATATTATGGAAAAAACCATGAATTTACAAAAAAAAGTTTGGACAAAAATAAGGTGGCACTACCTTGTTGTGATATGGTGGTGCAGGATCTAGTATGAACACCAAGCAAGATAAAATATTTAGTTAGAAAAAGCCCCTATTTTAGCATCACAAATTCTGCTAAAATTGAAGCATTTAAGAATAGACAAGAACAAAGATAATAATTGAAATGAAGCCTGCAGAAACATGATTCATATGAACTTGTGAGGACAAAGTTAATCTTGTTCATTCCATAACTGAATAGTGCCAATGATGAGTAACACAAATAACAGACAAAACTGTTCACATCTCAATTGATTGTGGCTTAAAGATTCTAGGGAGTAAACTTTGAAGTGCAGACAACTTCTTACACAAGGTGCAAAGCTATTATGCCCAAACAGTTGCAGACATAAGCAGAGTGCTAACTGGGGATTTTGAACAAATGGAATTGAAATCCTGAAGCAGTTCTTCAAAGCAGGGGAAGAACATATGTAATGAAGTGGGGCTTTACATACCGTCCTGAACATAAAATAAGCAATGGCAACAAGGATAGAAGTGGTTCAGTAAAAGCTAAAGTACTAAAAACACAGAACATAACAACAGTCTTTTGCATGCCGAAGGCATTTTGTGTATTGACTTTCTAAAATACCGAATAATGACAACATCTGTTTATTGGGAGAAAATTTTGAGAACATTAGCCAAAGATTACGCAGAGAATCCTTCTCCAGCCAACCAACCTTCTGCTGATCTCATTAAAGCAAGGGCAATTCTGTCAGAGTCAATAAAAAATCATTAAGCTTCTATCTTATCCTTGTGATTTGGAAAATTCTTACTTCTTTTCAGTCCGTGCTGTTAAATAATTATTTAAAGGGCATTCATTTTTTTTTCAGAGTATAATGTAGAAAGTACTGCATTAAACTGGTACAGTTTAATTTCTAATATCCTTAATTAATTAAAGGTGGATAAAAATGCAGACATTTCTTACAAATGTGTATTGAATTTGAAGGTGGTCATGTTGATAAAGTATGCATTTTTCTTTTGATATTTCATCTTATGTTTCTACAAACTTTCAAAGTTTCCTCATGCATGCAGTCTTTAGAGACTACTGGGAAATCCTTAAGAAAAACCAGCTTATAATATAGGATGATTGAATCCCCGAGAATAAACTATCAACACAGTTTGGAAAGGGCCTTTAAGGTGACGGTACTGCTCAAAGATAGCCCAAAATATACCACTTCAGACTGAGAGCGCCTACTGAGTGGCAAATATGTGAAAGGGCTTTTTTGAATCTTCTCTGTATAAAGGACTGACTCCTTAGAAGATAATGATGTATTGTGAATTCTATCACTAGATATCTCAGCACCAGAAGAGATGGCCGTATTTTCACAGAAAGGAAGACTTGGATTGGCACTAGCAACAACCCAGAAGAATTTGATGCTCGGCTATTTTCTATTTTTGGAGTCTATTCATCTCAGGTAAAAAATATTTACTTTTCCTCTAAATTGCCTACATCCTTCAGTTCCCTCTCCTCTATGGATAAGTTTTACATACTATGCAATCTCACCTAAGCTACTGGGTACTCCCTCTTCTGTATTGGCTTTGTAGACATAATTATTTTCTATGCTCTTTCCCTTGCTAATCTACTATTTTGGGGGTCTTTCTCATTCTTACTGATCTCTTGCAATTTGTTCTAATTGTTTTCTTAAATCTAGAGCTTTACTTCTGCCAAAAATTGTTGATAATCTCATTTATGTGCACACACATGTTATTACAGTATCATTATTGTGGGGAGAGATTCCCAGACGGAAATGGGAGTGAAACCACAGAAGGTGGCTATTATCTAGGTTCTCTGTTTCATTCAGCCAAATTCTAGAAATATTATGCTTTACTACTTTTATCACAAAAACTGTAAACAACCTTAACTTCTCCTTTGCCTCCTTTTAATCTTATCTGTATATTTGATTGTCTACCTCTTCAAGGAAAATTTCTAATCCCTCCAATTTAGCACCGTCTACTAGTGTTAATGAAACACTGATGTTTCTGAGAAAATGTAACTGCAATTATATAATTATATCACCTCATCACCTGCAACCAAATCAATTATTTGTGTATATTATATAAAATAGTTTAGTTCACTCCCATGATATATCTTTCCCTGTTCATAAAAGTGGCCGTAGTCCTTGAAAGAGTGTAAAATGTACTTGAAATACTCTTAAATCAATACTCTCAGGGTAATAATGTGTTTTCAAAACAGAATGTGTCTATTTACTCCTGCATAACAAATCACTCAAAACAAAAGGTATCCCTATCTGACATACTTCAGAAATTAATGCACTCACATGCCATGTGATGACTCCTTTATTAGTATGTTTGATGCCTGGCTTGGGAGGATTGTTATACTCAAATCCAAGCCTGGAATCACTTTATCCATGCTGCTAATCCAAATAATTGGCATGGGTTTCCTTACAACATGGTAGTCTCAAACATGACAGAGTTTTCTTTTTAAACTGCCTTTATGTACTGCTGGACATGTATGCTGTTTTTACTATGTAATTCTTGTTTACATATGCCTTTACATTGTTTTATTTATTCATTGTGTTTTGCTTACTTTTAAAATTATTTCAAACATCAAGAAAGAGAGAGAGAGGGGGGGGGAGAGAGAGAGAGAAAGAGCGAGAGCGCAAGTGTAAGAATGAAGTCGAAACTGATCCAGGAAAATGCAGCAATCAGCAGATGGCAAGGCCCAGTCTTTTCAACACCCAGCTAATATGTGCTACAGGAACGGTTCCATAACCTGCCTCTAAAACCTCGCCCCTTCTGCTCCAGCAGGATGGCAAAAAGTCATCACATTTCAGTTAGATAATACTGGGGTCCAGAATTCAACACTAGAACTCAATGAAACACAGGATAATTAGTACAAAGGCAGTAGATTAATACATACCAAGAACAATTTTCCTTGGACATTTGTTGTTATATTTGATCATCTTTTGTATATCAGTTCTATGCCTACAATTTCAGGTTTTTTCTTTGGCAATGGAAATCAGGAAAATACATTCTCCCAATTCTCTTGCCAAAAATGTTCTAATGTGAGGATTTTGTATTGTGATTTAGAAGTTTGAAAAGAATGGTATTCTTTTCAAATGGCAGAGATACACAGGAAAACAAGAAAGGCAAAATTTGGCTTCATCAAAAATTCCTGAAAGATTACTCACTTTTTGGTATCACACCCACACTTAGTGCGCCTATTACTATTCTGACAACCAACAGTGTCCATCTTGGACATCTTTACTCCCAAGAAAATATTTTTCAAAGTTTTTACAACAAATCGTTTCCTGGTATTATGTGGCTTCCTGGTAAAATGCATGTGGTATTTTGGGTTTTGCTGATGAAAGTCTTGCTGATATAAGGACTTGCATTTATCCAATCATCTCAGTAAGCTTATGACATCTGTGCTATTTCCATTTGAGAAATGAAGAGTTTGAAATTTGCAAAACTTAGCTTATGTTAAACAGATGAACTCAAGGTCAGATATAAATCTTGACCCCATACATTTTAGCATAGTAAAATACTGTTCATGAAACTAATGTAATGGATGTGAGCAACATATGGGCACTCTATAGGAATGTCACACTATGGTCATTTTTTGTTAAAGAATAGAGGGCAAACAGCGCCATAATAATCTGAGAAACATTTTTAAAACTCACTTTAAAAATTCACTATCCCTCTCCAACAAAGTCACTCAGAATCTTCCCCTGGGAGGCAATGGTGTGAGATAAAGATAAGTGCATTTAAAATAAACTTTGCTTTAGATACTTTCTAGACAGTTCAAAATAGAACTGAAATTAGATTAAAAATCCACCAAGTAAATGGCTTAAACTAGGCCGGAATATTCTATCCACATTCTTGTTCCCCACTTGCTGCCCTTGCTCCTGGGTATGGTGACTTATCAAAATGTGATATGTGCCCAGTTCAAATTGGGTTCCTGCTTTGGGTTTTTAGTTAGAGAGAATCAGTGACCTGAACTAAACAGGGCTGATAGCAAAGGATTCTCACACAGCAGCTTTTCAATAAATGTTGTTGACAGCTTACTTATCTTGTAATATTGTCTAAGAAGCTACGCCTCTGACTTCTTCCCAGTAAATACCAAAAAGTCTGTGCAGTAGCTGCCATTACAATATTGCAGTTCACCAGAATGAATGTAGAAATTCAAGTTACATTTCATTCAATTGAAAATGAGCCTTAGAATCTTAATCAAATCCTTCTCAGACACTTCCAGAGACCCAAGCTTGATGTGTCAAGTTACTCTTCAAATAGTCACAGTCTGCGTCACCAGAGTCTGTGCTAGACAAAAACACTTACCCATGCAACCTATCTTCGTTTTGTTTTCTGCCAGATCTCTGATTCACTATTAGCAACCTGTTTGGTATCCACAAAACTCTATTTCCCTTAAGGTAGCCGCTTGTTATGAAACATAAGGGAATCAGAAACAATCACTCCTTAGATTCCTGCTTTTATATGCTACCTTAGACAACAATATTGTCTATTTTCTCTAATGGTCATTGGCTGATTCATTCACAAACAGACCCTTATAAAGTATATATATCGTCTATAGTATTTGTTGAGAAAGTATTAAGATTTGAGGGCAAATTATTTAATAAATCTGTCCGTTCTGATGTTTTTTATATTTTACGTATGTTGTGAAGATGGGATGGGAGAGCAAGACACTAATTTAGATAGAAAAAAACAGTAATTAGAATGCAATGAATAAATCTAATATGAATCTGTGGGAACATATTTCATTCAAAAGTGTTAACTCACTAAAAAGAGTATTTATCGTGTGCTGGCATTAAAATATATTATAAACATAAGTTTCTGCCTCCAAGAGTACATCTGGGGAGTGAGAAACAAAAATGTATGGCAATGCACACTCTGAGATGTATCTGCTCTCTTTATCAGAGGAGGTCAAACACAGGATTTGAACTGGGTTTTGAATGTTGAGGATTTTGTCAGACTGGGTAAATGGCTAGCACAGTCCCATGGAGGGAAAAACATGTACAATGCAACTGAGCTTTTTGCATTCTTCTTGGAACTGTGAGTGTTACACTGTAAAGTACAATTACCTGAGGCATTGCCTCAAATCAAAACAACTTTGGGGTTTGCAGGACTAATCTTACAGAAGTTTGCCAAATGACAATAAACAGCGGGACTCCATTCTTCACAATACAGTTGTTCCTCCAGGAGTAATATCCCACTCTTTTCTTCAAACATTGAGTTTGAAAGCTCTACTATTGCTGCCGCTACAGCAACCCAGATCTAAATATATGTTAATCTTATTGCTACTCTTCCTGCTTCAGGCCTGAAATCTAACTTGTTCTAGACTACTTCTTTGATATTGTTCCTAATGAGCTCATTAACAAAGTTCCTATCACATTTTTCCGATGGTGACATTCCTAGATTTCACCCATTAGTCAAGAAATTGTCATGAAGCTTTCGTAATATTTCTGCTCTTTTGAGCCTGGCATGGTAGCCTAGTGGCTAGAGTCCTCACCTTGTCTGTGCCGAGATCCCATATGGACGCCAGTTCATATCCCAGCTGTTTCACTTCCCATCCAGCTCCCTGCTTGTTTCCTGGGAAAGCATGCGAGGATGGCCCAAAGTCTCAGAACCCTACACTCATATGGGAAACCAGGAGCAGGCTCCTGTCTCCTGGCTTCAGACCAGCTCAGCTCTGGCTATTGCGCCCACTGGAGAGCAGTGGATGAAGGATCTTTGCTTCTCCTTCTCTCTGTAAATCTGATTTTCTAATAAAAAATAAATAAATCTTAAACAATTGTTTTTTTTATTTAAAAATATTTCTGATCTTTTCTTTTGTCCTGAAATTTTATAGTCTTTGTTACTTACTTGTTGTAAATATTGAGAAAGTAGGAGAACTTTCCATTCAAGAGAAGTAGAAATCATTGCTTAATTTTTTCACTGCTATTAATCAACAAGCCGTCTAGTCAGCTTTGAAAATTTGTTGGAGAGGAGCAGATGGGACGTGGTGGCTAACAGCTTCTTGGTGCTGCAGTTGGTGTCACAGTACTTGAGTCCGGACACTCCCATAGGAAACTTAAATTGAATTTTCAGCTTCTGTCTTCTACTTGTTGTAATCACAGATTCAAATCCATGATCCATCACTAAGTTGCTCTATAACCTCCCATAACCCAATCACCCACCCCTTGCCTTAATCTCATCATCCATAGAGTATGGAACACGATGATACTTTTTGCCTTTTTTTTGCAATCATATGACAAAATATTCACTTAAAAACTAGGCCAAAAGAGTTACTGACATATAATAACTTATGACTCTGTATCTTAGCTATTGTGAATTGAGCAACAATAAACATGGAGTTACAGTTAATTCTCTCATATGCTGATTTCATTTCATTTGAATATCTCCAGGTAATGGCATGGCTGGGTCATATGATAGAACTATTTTCTGATTTCTAAGTAAAATCCATGCTGTCTTCCATAATGGCTATACTAGTATATACTCTCACCAAGAGAGAAAGGTACCCTAGTGCCTTTCCCCCCACATCTTGATTAGCATTGTTATGTTATTATGATAGTAATACAAAGAAAACGGATTTAACAGAATTCATGGATACAATTCTAAGAATATTATGATACTTCCATTCCTGCTTCCTTCCTTCCCCCTTATTGTATTTTTTGGTTCCTTCACTTCACCTATTTGCCTTACTTCTCTTCCTCAATAACTAACTTTGGTGGTTGTGTAATTGTGCAATGTCTTTATTGATGCACCCTATGTTAAAAGATGCTAATTGTGCCACCTTCACTATCACAATGAACAAATGTTACCTTATTTCTTCAAGAAATTAAAATTCCACAGAGATTCAATATATAAACTCTGTGTTCATATCTATGCATGAGAAAAGACTAGACTACTGATGTTTAAAGAATACAAAAAAATGACTTGAATTTGCAACAACATAATTTATTTACGAAAAACAGGGACAACACTAAGAATCATCTTTAATCAACACAATGTTACAATGATCAGCTATTAATCTCAATTTCTTTGTATGAATTGTCCATGTAAATGCTACATATTTGCAAAGACAAATTATGGCGGAGAAATCTAATAGGCAAATTTTCTTCAAGATGATGGTAATATGATATAAATCAGTTATTCTATCTTTTTAAAAGATTTGATTAATTTTATTGGAAAGTCAGATTTATAGGAGAAGGTGAGAGAGAAACAGAGAGACCTTCCATTTGTGGGTTACTTCCCAAGTGGCCACAATGACCAAAGCTGAGCTGATCCATAGCAAGGAGCCAGGAGCATCTTCTGGGTATCCCACATGGGTGCAGGGTCCCAAGGCTTTGGGGCCATCCTCTACTACTTTCCTATGCCACCAGCAGGGGTCTGGATGAGAAGTGGAGCAGCTGGGATACAAACTGCCCATATGAGATCCAAACACATGCAAGGTGATGATTTAGCCCCTAAGCCATAGCACCAGGCCTAATAATTCTGGTTTAGAAAAATCCAATGGATTGAACCACGGAAAATGAAGAACCTGATTTTTGTTGAGCATCTACATATGCCAAGAACTCTACTGCACTCTTGGTGTTCTTTGTATATGTATTTTAATTTAACTGTCAGATGAGAAAACTGAAGTACAGTTTTAAATAAATGTTCTGGGCATGGCACAGTGGCCTAATGGCTAAAATCCTAGCCTTGAATGTGCCAGGATCACATATGGACGCCAGTTCTAATCCAGGCAGCTCCACTTCCATTTCAGCTCCCTGCTTATGGCCTGGGAAAGCAGTTGAGGATGGCCCACTAGGGACTCTGCCCAAGCTAAGGGAGAGAAACAATATGAAATTGCTTGATTTTGAGTGGTTTTCAAAAATACATTTGTCCTGAAAATGTCAGAAGTTTTTCTCTTTTTATAGTATTTATTTTTACTGGAAAGTCAGATATACAGAGAGGAGGAGAGACAGAGAGGAAGATCTTCTGTCCAATGATTCACTCCCCAAGCGGCCACAATGGCTGGAGCTGAGCCAAAGCCAGAAGCCAGGAGCCTGGAGCCTCCTGCAAGTCTCCCACGCGGGTGCAGGGTCCTAAGGATTTGGGCAGTTCTCGACTGCTTTCCCAGGACACAAGCAGGGAGCTGGATGGGAAGTGGAGCAACAGAGATTGGAAGCAGTGCCTCTGTGAGATTCCGGAGGCAAGGACTTCACCCGCTGAACTCCCGTGCCAGGCCCCAGAAAGATTCTTATGGTCATGATTCTGATTTTGTTCTTGTTCTAAGACTATTTTTATTTTATGTATGGGGCAGTGTCATCTGCAAACATAGATAATTTGATTTCCTCCTTTCCCATTTGAATCCCTTTGATTCATTTTTCTTGCCTAATAGCATTTGCAAGTACGTCCACTACTATATTAAATAGTAATGGTGATAGTGGACAGCCTTATCTGGTTCCAGATCTTAGTGGAAAGGCTTCCAGTCTTCCCCCATTCAA
Organism: Ochotona curzoniae; assembly: GCF_017591425.1. Taxonomy (NCBI): domain Eukaryota; kingdom Metazoa; phylum Chordata; class Mammalia; order Lagomorpha; family Ochotonidae; genus Ochotona; species Ochotona curzoniae. Next base: position 6,339,310 of record NW_024467087.1, read on the forward strand.
TATGATGTTGGCCTTGGGTTTTTCATATATTGCTTTAATTATGTTATATATTGTTCCTTCTATGCCTACTTTATTTAGTGTTTTTAACATAAAGTGGTGTTGGATTTTGTCACATGCTATTTTTTTTTTAGTATATTGGGACTATCATATGATTTGTTTTCTTACGTGTTTTGTTATGTTGTATCACATATATAGCTTTACATATGTTGAACCCTCCCTGCATGCCTGCAATGAATCCCACGTGGTCTGGGTGAATGATCTGTCTGATGTGTTTTTGTATTCTGTTGGCTAGTATTTTGTTGAGGATCTTAGCATCGACGTTCATTAGGGATATCAGTCTATAGTTTTCTTTCTCTGTGGGATCTCTATCTGGTTTTGGTTTTAAGGTATTTTTGGCTTCATACAATGAATTTGGAAAAATTGCTTCCCCTTCTATTGTTTTGAAGAGTTTATGAAGGATTGGGGTCAGTTCTGCTTGGAATGCTTTGTAAAATTCTTTGGCAAAACCGTCTGTGCCTGGACTTTTCTTTGACTCATTAAAGACACAACTAATGCTAAAGTTTAGCAAAGTGGCAGGGTATAAGATAAATGAAAAGAAATCAACAGCCATAGTGCATGCAAACAACCCCAAAGCTGAAGAATTAACCAGCATGGTGCTCTTCAAAACAGAGCAGAAAATGAAATACCTAGGAAAAAACCTAACAAAGGATGTGGAAGACCTATACAAAGAAAACTACAAAACATTAAAACAAGACATAGAAAAAACTTCAAAAAAATGGAGAAAAATATCTTGTTCCTGGATGGGCAGAATAAACGTCATCCCAATGGCCATATTACCAAAAGCAATATATACATTCAGTGTGATTCCAATTAAAATACCAGGAATATACTTAACAGAGAGAGACAAGGGAGACAGAGAGAAGGATTTTGCATTGACTGGTTCAATCTCCAAAGGGCGACAACATCTGCAGCTGAGTCGATGGTAATCTAGGAGTATGAGCCTTCTGGGTCTCCCAGATAGGTTCAGGGACGCAAGGACCCAAGTCACTTCCTGCTGTTTCCTCAGGCCATAAGCAAGGAGCTACATGGGAAGTGAAGCAGCCAGGACACGAAGCAGTGCCCATATGGGATATCAGCACCTCAAATGGAAGCATAGTTTATCATATGTCAAGGTGTCAGCACTGTATGATCGTTTTTCTAAAGGCAACTGCCTTAAATATCGAAAGTTACTACGGGCAGATATAATTCATCTTGAATATCAGATACGGACTTGGCATATATTTAAAGATATCCCTTTTCAGAAATATATGTTATTTTTTTTAGTGATGCCTAATTAATCATTTTTACCCTGGACTGTGTTCACGTATAAATTTCCTTCTGTTTTGGTCTCTCCTTTGTAGCTAATCAAACAGATCTATTCTTTGTATTTGCACCTGGTTATCTATGACTAATTAGCAATCATCTAGGTGTGACTATGTGATCGATTAGTGCTGTTTAGCATTACAAGCTTCAATTTGCAAAATGTTCTCTTAGGATTGCAAATACACCGTAATTAATCACTTCTGAAAAGATACCTGACCTCTGTCTTTTCACTTCAATAGCCAAACTAAACTATATCTGCCTGAATTTAGTGGAGTACTTACAAATAATTAATTTTGTTAAAAGCACTTAATTATAGTTCACTAAAAATATCACATATGGGAAAATGGGGAATCATTTTGCAGCAAGTACAGTTATCTGCCTAAGCATATCTTTCTTAAGAAGAAAAAAAAATGTTAGGCTGCTGTAGCACCTTTCTAGCTTTTTATGAATAAAAAACGTATGTTGGCCGGTGCTTGTGCCTGGCTTCTGTTGATATGGGTGAGCTCATAGGGGCCTGAGGATGTGGGATTTGAGGGTTGGGGCTGGGACCTGGCACCCACAGGGGTGTGCAAGCACCTGGAATTCGTGCCCAGGAGATTTCAGCACCTTTTCAATTAAGGGAAGAGTTGGAGGGGTGAGGGAGGAGAGCCCTAGGTTAGCATACTTGCATGGTGTGCTGGTGGGCCTGACTTGGGGAACTGTGAACATGTTTGGATCTTGAGCAAGGAGTAGTGTCCTAGGCGAGCATGTATGCCAGCAGCTTGGGTCCCTGCTGAGCAGACAGAGTTCCAGACCAGCACTCTATCCAATGGGAAGACCGCACCTGAGAAGACCCATCTGCAGAAATCCTGCACTCCTAGGTACAGGGATTGTCAATGGCTCCGAGACAGAGGTATTAGGATGTGTGGTTTTGGGGCCACAGAAAGAATATATTGCAGGTGGGAAATGGCTTCTGGGGGACTTGCACCAATAAGACCACTGTACTTGCAGGTAATCAAGAGGGCTGAAACCAAGTAGTTTCTGACTTATCAGAAATAATAGTTTAATGGAGGGGGTTATGAGAGGAATTGTTTTACTGAAAAAAGAGAGGATAACACATTGAGAAAAGTTTTAATCCTTATCTATGTGTTTCTTCCAAAGTTTCTGACACTTTACCAGGTGCAGAAACACTGAGATGTTCTGATTTTGAAGATACTAGACTTTGTTGAAATGGAGTAGACAAATGGTACGTGAAGCTCATTGTAATACACTCTGAATTTGAGATTTTGCGGGAACAATAAGGGTTACAAAACAGGTTACTGTTGGTCTGATCATCAGACGCATCTCAATGTACGCTTGCCTTCACATAGATGCTGCATCACATGTGCTCAAAAGGCTTTTCACTTCTTCAGTCTGTGGCAAACACTTCTGGATGTGTATACAAGTCTAGAACTTTAGGATTTTGCCTTTATTTATCTTCCCACTTCCATTTACTTTAAGTGAAGCCATTTGAGTTATTCTTTCTCTGGGATATTCTGTACTATGTTTGGAATGTTTGTATATTTCCAATATTCATTTTAGGTTTAAATGTCTTTAGGAGATGACTAGGCAATGGAGGCAGAATGCTCCTAAATGGGATTTGCACCCATGTGGAAAAGGCTAAAGAGAGAAACCTCACCCCTTCTTCCATATCAGGATCCTAAAAGAGCACCATAATCTATGAACCAGAAAATGGGACTTCACCAAATACATCTTCTTTGGTCTTTGACTTCTAAGCTTTCATAACCAAGAAATAATAGTTTTTAAGCTAAGCTTTAATCCAACATGCAGTATTTTATTATAGAATCCTGAATGGACTAGAAGACCCTTGAAGTTGCATTCTGTACCTGCAGTCTGAAAGCTGTGCTCACAGTAACATATGCACTAGTGGTAATGGTTCCAGCCATGCAACTTCATTGCTGCTCTCCAAATAGAACCAGGGAAATCCAAAATCAAGACCTTAAAGCCAAGTGAACTTCTCCCTCATACTCTCAATGTGCTTCTATCCTTCGTTATGGTTACTCTCCCACACATTATACACCAAATTATGAAATATTTTTCAGGTAGTAAAGTATGTTGTATCTTAATTTAACAGGAAAAGAAAATGCTGGCCAGATAAATGAGTAAACAAACAGATTATTGGAGCATTCTCTCACACTGACTGCAATTAAGATTTAAATAAAAATACACATTTAAAATTTAAATTTAAGTAAGGTGAACAAAAATCATGTTTTTATGTATACATACTTAAGAGAATAATGATTCTTCCCTCTTCCTCTCACCCAGGTGGCTACCCCTCTCTTCCGTTCTTTCTTATTTCTTCCTTTAGTTTTGCAATGACATACATTAGTTCATTTGATCATCATAAGCCAACCCCCCCCATTGGATAAAGAACTCAAAAATAGCAAGTAGGAAAATGACTGTATGGACAAGGACTATAAATCTAAACAAATCACAAACGTCATTTCTTTCTCTGACACATTGTATTTTTGTACTCTGCATATTAGTTACCATGCTGTGATATGTGATGGGCAGATTATTCTATATGTGATACAAACTGTGGAAATTAATTTACAAATATATCAAGAGGGTAAAAACACTTCTATCATTTTGCATTACACTCAAGTGCAGAAGCTGACTCAAGATACTATAATAGAGAAAAAAAAGAAATTCTCTTTAGGCCACATTAGCTTTCATTCTTTTAGCTTTTATTGCTCATTTTTAATTTACATGAGGTACTTTTAAAGGATTCTTAAAATTCTTTTCCTTTTAAAAAAGATTTATTTTATTTGTATTGGAAAGTCAGACATACAGAGGAGGATTGACAGAGAGGATGATCTTCCATCTGGTGATTTACTCCCTAAGCAGCCGGAGCTGCCCGAGTTGTGCAGACATAAAGCCAGGAGCCTGAAGCCTCTTCCGGATCTCCCACATGGGTGCAGGGTCCCAAAGCTTTGGACCATCCTTGACTGCCCTCCAAAGCCACAAGCAGGGACCTGATGGGAAGCAAGACTGCGGGGATTAGAATCTGCTCCCATACGGGATCCTGGCGCATGCAAGGTGAAGACTTCAGCCACTATGCTACCATACCAGGTCTGATATTTTTAGTGTTATATCTCTCATATTCAGAAGCACTGGCCTCCAGAATTTCAGCTTCCATTGTTGAATAATCACTTGACATAATCCACGAAAAATAATAATAAAAATTGTATCTATCCTTCATCACATAAATGCTTCTAACTAGGCTATGAAGAGTGGAAAATGGAGAAGAGACAGAGAAACAGAGAGAAAGAGCTTTGCACACATTCAGGAAACAAAGTCAATGGTGGAAGCACACAAAGCCAATAACCTCATAAATATTAGTATCATATCTTACAGAATTACAATTCAATTTCACTACAGTGTGGACAAAACTTACGCTTTATTAATGGTAACTACTTATTTGGGAATTGAACCTGGGAAACAAAGTTTCCCAAGGAATTATTGTACTGATTTACCATCTCCACTAGTTGAACCTTATGCATGTGGGTGGAGGAGAAAGAATGAGACTCTTACTTTGTCCTATCCAGTCAGAAAACTGAAAAACAAAATCATAATAAAAGTGGTTCAATTCAGGCTTAAGTTAAAACCTCTTTAAATAAATGACACCTTCTCCATCATATTCTTAGAATTCTGAAAATCATTTATTCTTTCTTGTAATTTGAGGACTACAGAGTATCATTCTCAAAGCTAAACTTGATCAAAGAAACACAATAAAAAAAGTTAAAAGAGATTACATTGAGATTATAATATAAAATGATCAGTAGTAGATGGTACTGCAAGTTTCAATAACTCATGCCAATTCCTCATGTTATCTTTTTCTATTTCATATTTTCTTAGTGAATAAGTACCTACTCATTTGATTTTTGATGAACAAGGGGTTACACTATGTATGAAGACATCAGATTGAAAGATGACATCTAGTATTTGCCTTCAAAAAACTGTCAATCCAATGAAACGGTTAAAAATAAACTTAAAGAATGTTACTTGATATAGGAAATATGGTAAGAGAGACACAGAATCTGTTCTCTGAAAGCTCAGAGTAAGCTTTTGTAGTAGAGGAGCATAGGAATGGGCCCCTGAGAATATAGCCTTAAGTATAGCTTTAATTTGTGTGCTGGGTTTAGAGACATAAGCCTATGCATAGACTTTCCAGATGGTACCTACTAAGAAGATATTTGTTTGAAAGGAGTAAAGATTTCTTACACTGAAAGCATATTAAGTCCCAGATGAAGAAAATAAGAGCTAGAGAGAATCAAGATGGTGTAATGGGGTAAGCACACATTTAAACAGATGGAGAAACATCAGCCAGCCAGGGTGAAGCAGAAAGGGCACATTCCATGAAATAGGAGAGGACATGCCGATAGCAAAGGGGCACCGGGAGGCTGATGGATACAGGAAAGTAACAAAGAAAACAGCGTGGTGTTGTAGTGACCAAATACCCAGGTGGCATTCAGCCAGTGGCAATCTGAATTGTACCAGTGGCCAGAACTCCACCAGCAACCAGGTGGGAGGGAATCCAAGAGGTGAACCCAGATGAAGTACTGCCTGTACTGCCTGTGTGTTTGATTTTACCAGGAGCAGAGACAGAGCAGCAGAGCCCAGAACCCTAGTACAGCTTAGTCGGGTGCCATCTTTTATGGGGAGGCAAAAACTATGGGACAGGGCTGTGCATGTGCTGAGCTGGGAGTGAACTCATCCCTGACTCAGTGAATTGCAATGATATGGCATGCTACAGGTTTCACCCAAAATAGGTCCAGAGAGCCCCCAGACCTAATGGTCAGCAGATCAAGAATTCCAGCAGTAGCACATCAGACACGATTTTGTACAATGTGGCAAAGGCTTTGAAACCACAGGGACAGCAATGAGCTGAACGTGAGCTGAGCTGGGAGCAAAGTCATTGAGTTCAGGACATTACAGTGGGAAAAATGGATGGACAATGGTACAACAATAGCACAGGATCATGGAAGGTATAGTGGTGAGCTAGAAACCTGTGCTACAGAAAATATGGTGGAAGACGAACAGAGTCCTGATCTAAAACTTGCTGGAGGGAGGGGCACAAGTAACTGCAAACAAAGAATCATGTATCAACTGCAATAAGTAAAATCAAACTGTAGACCTGTGGATGACACAGCTTAAAAGCCTGCCCTAAAGAGAAGAATCTGCTAACCAGAAGTGCAATGACCAAGAGCAAAAAAGAGACAAGGACACAATGAATATTACAGAAGACTCCCCTGCAAAGGAGCAAAAGCCTTTCCCAACCTCAGAGCCAACTGAGGAAGCCATTGAAAAAATGGGAGAAACGGAATTCAAAATACTTGTTATAAAGCTTCTTATCAACAATAAGAAGCACATGCAAGAATTTAAGGAATATGTCACAACGGAAATAGCAACACTTAAAAAAAATCAATCCAAATTATTGGAAATGAAGGATGCAATAGAAAGCAAATTAAAAATTCAGTGTAGTATAAACCTGACCCCTAAATTAGCCAGTAATCCTATAGGAAGGTACTGTATGATCAAATGTTTAATCATATGAATAGAATGTAAATGTATCACTGAGCAGTGTTTTCTAGTGTATCAAAAAATCTTTTATTTCATTATTTTACTACACTGTGTATTGTTATAATGTGTTTAATAGGGAACATGGTTAAGTGAAAGGAAGATAAACCTGGATGTTACTACAAAACAATTTAGTGACTGTTTAAAAGATTCAAATTTTATCTGTCTCTTACAGTTTGGATCTCTGTATGTACATAGTGCTAACAAAGACCTTTTCCTTCACTATATGCAAACAGGGTAACTAAAACAAGCCCACTTTGAACCCTTGAAGGTATGTCAAGGTTAATGACAATAATTGTGTTTACATTTTATGGTACCTAGTACTGACAAAAATATCAGTGGAAAGTCTCAATAGTAGAATGAAAGAGGCATAAAAAAGAAACTGAGAATTGAAAGATATTTCATGTCACAGTGGTGAAACAACCTGGAAGCAGAGCTGGGTCAAGCTAAAAAGTGTATTCAAGAATTGAGAGACAGTATTAAATGGCCAAATATAATAGTTATGGGATTTCCAGAAGGTGCAGGAAGAGAAGTTGGGTTTAAAATGTATTTAACGAAATAATAAAAGAAAAATCTCCGTAATCTGAAAAAAAGAATTGGGAGAAAAATTCAGGAGGGGCACAGAACTCGCACCATGTTTCACCAAAAGTGATCTTCACCATTACACATGAAAATCAAGCTCTCATAAATCGAACAAAATGAAAAGATCCTTCAATGTACTGAAAAAAAAACAATTGATATATAAAGGAAATGCAATTAAATTCACACCTTATCTCTCACAGGAAACTCTAAGGCCAAAAGAGAATGAGCCAGCATATTCCAGATTCAAAAAAGCAGGAAATTGTTGGCCCAGAATGACATACTCAGCAAAGCTTTCCTTTGTCTTTGAAAACAAAATAAGATTCTTCCATAGTAAAGTTAAAAGTATACACTCCTTCCAAACCTGCCATACAAACGATACGCAAAGATGTTCTCTTAGGAGAGAAGAGGAATAGCACCCACCAAAAACCAAAGGCAAATGTGAAGAACATCCCAGTAAAAATAACAACGGAAGACTAAATTGATTAACAACCCATTGCTAAATGACAGGACCAAATTACTATTTATACTAACCCTGAATGTATATGGCTTAAATTCATCAATCAAATGCAATTTGCTTATAGACTGGATTACAAATAGAAAACCCATTATTAGTTACCTACAGGAGATACTTCACCAAGAAAGATCAGTGATAATTATATCTCATATTTTTATGCTTTTGTTTTTAGTTTCATTTCTTCAAAACACGTTTTTCTCATTAACTTCTTCACTGACTCATAGATCATGCAGAAGAATCATTTTCTTCAAGAAGGTTCTTGATATTCATTTTCAACTCTTCAATGACATATTAGTCATTCAGTAGCATGTTGTCTAACTTCATGGCAGTGTAAATTTCTGTTTTTCTTCCTGTTGTTGATTCTCTTTTGTTGCTTTTTGTTTAAGGTAATGTGTAGCAACTGTAAAATGGAGCTATCATATCCAGTGGCATGTTGTTTAACTTCATGGCATTGTAAATTTTTGGTTTTCTTGTTAATTTTGTTATGGTTTTTCACTTGGGGGGGTTATAGTGACTGTGCAGTGGAGACTGATATGTCCAGGTGTGAGGATTTGGTGTAGTGTGCATCTCTACTCACAGACCAAGGATGGACTCCCACTGAAAGTGTTGGGTGTGTCTCGACAGTGAGATTCTGGACTCTCTGCCCTTGTCCATACCTACAATGGTGGACTTATGACTGTTTATGAGGAACTATACTGTTGTAATGATATGGGAGAATTCACTGTGTGTCTGTGCATGCGGTGGGGGAAAGTTTGGGGAGGATGTAGCAGAAATCCCAGGGCCTATGGAATTGTATCATAAAATAATAATAATAATAATAATAATAAAATATGAAAAAATGAAAAAAGAATATATCCAGTAAAATATAAGCAACTCAGAAAATTCAACCCAAAACAATTCCATGGAAAAATGAACAAAAGCCTTTAACAGTTCTCAAATTAATAATAATAAAAAAGAAAAATGTGTGTATCAAAAAAGAAAAACTATAAAATATTAATGTATGCAATGTCATTATAAATATGAATCAGATGCCATAGATACAATGCACACCATCATCTTCCCTTCAGCTAGAAGGAACATTTGAAAACAAAAGATGGATAACACTGTTTTTCTGCTTATTTTTTATTCTTTCTTTGGCAGAATCTCTTGAAATCTTAACAACTATTGGGTACTCATAAACTGCCATTACTACCTTTTACAGCTTAATTCTATGGAATTTCCCAATTGCTTTTTTTCACTTTCTCCAGACTGGGGTTCCTTACAGTAGCTAGTCATTTCCCAATTGAGACATTTCACTATATATTTATTAGTTCTTCCTTTTAAAATTCAGCTTACTTTTATTTATGCTCAGTTAAAATAGCACATTCCAGTCTCTGCTAATTAACTTGGCTATAAACCTTGCTCCCTCTACCTTAACCAATGCCTTTTATACATTTAACATGGATTGTATTAACCAATTATTCCAAAACAAAGACTAAAATTTACCAATCATTATATATGAGGCAGCATACTAATTAGTTAAGCAACACTTATTGAATTGATGTGTAAACAAATGACCATGTTAATAAATAGAATTAAGAAATAAATAACTAAATTTTCATAAAACATCAAATTCACTAATTTCCAATTCCCAGCTTTTGGAATCTGCCTATATTACTACTGGTAATTATAGGAAACCATTAAAGTTGCTCCAGTAATAATGCCTAGATATTACACACAACAAAGGAATATCATACAATATGTAAATAATGATATTCAAAATGTATTGAATGATTATCCTGTGCAATGACTAATTTCATATATATATATATAATTTGGATAGCTGTAATCTCACCAATATTTTACAAAATTGCAATCCAAGACTTATATAGTTGAGAGGACATCCCCAAGGTTTGTATGTGTTGAAATTTAAAGCTGGAGACTGCAAAGCACTGTACTTACACTGCCTGTTCTTAAAGTTCCCCAGAAGAGTTTTCACCTGAGCATGTTTCTCTGATTTGCAACCATATTCTTGGAACCACTATAAGTTCTCCCATCAGAAGCCTTGAATAAGATCTGTTCTGCAAATAGGACTGTTAGAAGAAAAAACGAGGTACCTAGATGAACTCCAATTTCAGATATACAGCAATTATTTTTTAATATAACTATATTACAAGTGTTTAATGAAATTAAATTCTCTTATGTGGAAATCAATCAAATGTAACTGATCATTATAAACATTCATTTGCTAAATCTGGAAACCTTACTAAAATCTTCCTATTCCTCCATTTTTTATCTCTAGGGTGAGAAAAGGCTTTCAGCTCTCTTTTGCAAATTTTTATTTCTTATCTTAGTAGAGTTTGGGTAGCTATTTTTACTTGCTGTTTCTGCTTTGCTGGTCCATTCTAAATGAGTCTTCTACCTCTTCCACAGCACAGCACTTTTTTCTCTTAATTTCAGCTTATTTTTATACTACACATATGAATTTTTTCTCACCTTTCCTAGTCCTATCTCCCTCTCTCTCTCTCCCTCTCTCTCTTTTCAGTATATTTTCTCGCCTAATCTCTCAAGAATACATAACTAATCAGGACCAAAAGAAATTTGGAAATATCTCATTTTATTTAGCCTCTCTAACTAGAGAATATATATATATATTTATCCCTTTTCCCCTCAATTCTGAGAAGTTTCTGTCTCAATTCTGAGGATGTTTCTCTAGATAGTTGATTCTCAGTATATAGCTATCTTTTCTTAATGATTTCTCATCATTTTGGTAGTAATTTGCTTAGACATTGCATTTATCCCAAAAAAGGGGACAATTAGCAGGTCACTCATGTTGACAATTTTCCAAAACACCACTTTCAAGGGAGGGGAAGAACAAGCTAAGTACTAGTTTCTAAACAGTGGTGAATTTTGAGAAGCCAAGATTGTATAAATCTGCAGACCATAAAGCTAAACAGGTTATCAGGATTTCCCTAATGTCATCACTTTTGAGTCTCAAAAAGCAAAAGTGATTTTCTTGGTAGAGAGTGGCTGCTCAGTTGCTTTACATGCCTATCATGTTGTGTCATTGGCAAAGGTGCTGTGGTAGAATCTGGGCTCCAACATTTACTAGCTCTGTGATACTTGAGAAGCCATTTATTCATCTGGCACTTTCAATTATTGCTCTCTGAAACGGAGATCATAATATTAAGTCATCTACCTCTCAGCATTGTTTTAAAGACCAAATGTATTGATGTAGGTGACAGCCCTCTGTAGACTGTCAAGTGTTCTGTGAACATCCGCAAGTGTACTTTGTAGCCTCTCCTAATGCAATAAGAATTGATGCTGGTGATTTTGCAGCAGCAGTTGTCCTCTGGGTTAATGCAGAGTCAGTGACTCAGCCCTGGGTTGCAGCCCTCTCATCCAGATGTAAGTTACTGTAAACAAATGATGTAGCACAGCTACACCAATCAGCAGCAATCATTAAAAAGATTAGAGGGTTTTTTTTTCTTTCCTAATAATAATCTATTTGCTTTAACCTGCTGACCAAATTCCTGTCTCCGTAATTTTCTTCCTCCTCACTATTTCTTAATGGAGTTCAAAAGGTTAATTAGTTGTTTGCAAAATGCTAAAGTACTTATTGAAAGCAATCTTGCTAGACAATATCTAAATGTAGACCTTTGGTGAATGACATGATAGACAGTTGATATAAAGAGCTAAGGAACTTGACATTTTTGTTATTAACCTAAGAATAAAATGAAAAAATATTGAATGTTTTCTTTTGCAAAATATCTCATTATTATGAACAACGGTAAACGTTAACACTAAAAGACCCTTTTTGATGAGTCAGCCTAAAACCATCAAAACGCACGTGTGCGCACACACACACACATATTTAACAATGAAATAGAATATCACTTTGTCATTGAAATTAAAATAAGTTGATATATGGGTAAGGCAATAATTTGTATTGGCATAAGTAGCAAAATATATTAGGACCCTGGTACATTCCTCAAAACTAGAAAACATTTTCATATTTATGTATTGGCATATTATACTAGAATTTATCTCTTACAGATTGAGATTTCCCTTATTTAGTGGAAATCACTTAATCATTTGTAGGTATATGATTGAATTTTCATTGTATAGCCATTTAGAAGTACCATATGGCTCTTTTATTTCTGTTGATATTTGGATTTGTTTATTTTGAGATGCATTTGTTAGACACAAACTGGAGGTTTCGATAGCAGAAGTAATATGAGAGATGATTGCAAGCAAAATATTTCTGTAAACATAGGCAATTGTTCCCATGGAAATAAATATTTAATTAGAAGTAAAACCAAATATCCATAATGCAAAAGCAGGACTCAGCCTCTTTATTATCTCCCCTAGCACCAGGTGTCTTTACCTATACTTCATCAAAAGAAATCCTTTGACTTAAGTGAGTAATCCAGTTGGTCTTGCAAGGGTCTAATTACCAGACTCCAGGAGTTGTTTACTTCTTCAAAGGATAAGAATCTCAATGATCATTGTGTCCAGCAATGACTTCTGTAGGAGAACCCCAGGTCTGGCAAAGTGAACTGCTGCCTTCAGGTAACCGTTCCCAGACCAACTGAAGCCCACCTGTCTGTCATGAATTTCCCAAAGAGCCCAGCATCACTGATGAAAGGAAGCTCATAAGCCTCACTGTCCAACCAGGAACTTGAGCATGAGCTGATCATACACCTTTCAGTCCCCATTTCATTCTGTAAAAAACATTCAACCCAGCTCAGTGGAATGGTTCAATTGGCTAATCCTTCACCTTGCTGTACTAGAATCCCATATGGACCCTGGCTCACATCCAGGCTGGTCTACTTCCCATCCAGCTCCCTGCTTGTGGCTTGGGGAAGCAATGGAGAATGATCCAAAGCGATGGAACCTTGGACCTTATTCCACCTTGGGAGAGCTGGAAGAAGCTCCTGGATCCTGGCTTCAGATTGGCTCAGATCTGGCCTTTGCAGACATTTAGGGAGTGAACCAGCAGATCTCTCTGTGTGTCTCTCCTCTTTGTAAATCTTCCTTTCCAACACAAATAAATAAATCCTAAAGAAAAAGTACCCCCAACTCCTCAGGAAGCCTGGGAATTAAACAGTAATTGCCCAGCTCCTTGCTCTGGTTTTGCAATAAATTTCTTCTTTCTTCCACCATCCCAATATTAGTGAATGATTTTCTGTGCATTGAGTGGGTAGGCCCAGCTTGGGAGTTTTACAGCAATGCCTCCAAGTAGCTTGAGGTGTTTTTCAGAAACAGGAGATGACTTAAAAATTTTGCATTTCCTTTGCATGACAAATACATGCATATGCCTATGTACCTATCTGTGTGTTTAATGCATTTCAGCACCATTTTTGTTATGCACGTTTCTTGTCTATCACTTCATTTTTCTTAGCAGGAATAACTTGGTAATCTTACTTGATGGGAGGGAGGGACATAAGAAATTGAATAATATTGATATGGAATTCCATTCTGTTTCCATTCAAGGCCTAGAAAAATTCCACAAAAGAAACCCTACAATGAAATGGTAATATAGAAAGTGAAATTGAAAAATAAAATTATGCTGACTACAAATTCAGTTGTGCTTCCTGACAGCCACTGAAGACAGGACACATGGTTGGAACCAAAAAAAAAATCCTATTTTATAGAAGAAAGAAGGTGTTAACATTTTCTATAGATATAATTTTTCCAACCATAAATTCAAACATAAATGGATTATTCAGTACTTCAGATAGAGACACTGAACAATACAAAATAAATTGTCTTCAGTAATGATGATATTGGGGTAAAAAAAAAAAAAGTGTTTGGATATAGTTAGCTTATCCTCTAAAATGCCACGAGAAAGCACAATCGAAATAAACACACTTCCTGATCTGACAAATGGCCTGGCCCATGAAATCATAAGATTTTCTGTTGGTTTTTCCAATTTGAAGTTGCAGAAAGAAGACTCTCTCCTGTATATATATATACAGGGGGGGGGGGTTGAGAATAGGAGTGATAGTTTCTTCCAGATTCCTATGTTGGTTGAGGGAGCCCAAGGACTTGGGTCATCTTCCTTTGCTTTCCCAAGTCTGTTATCATGGAGCTAAACCAGAACTGGAGCAACTGGAGTCCATATGGGATACTGTTATCATAGGTGATGGCTATTACTCAGTATGCCACAGCATCAGCCCCAATCAGTTATAGAACTACCAAGTAGAATAGACATGGAAAGTATGGTCCTTAAGACGTATGTCTTAAAGGTGGTATTTTGACACAGAAGAAATCATTGATTATATTCCTCAGCTCAACTACGGCAACTATGCGATGAGGGAACTCAAGAAAACTGCAAATACTAGGGAACCAATTATACACTAGACAAGATGTACAGTAATAGGGAACACCTCATGGTCACTTAAAATCTTATAAATGAGGCATGTATAGCCTTGTCTACTGAAATCGAAAATTACACAGGCTGACCTTTTCCTGGGACCCAACAGAACAATAAGCCTACTTAAAACAGGTATCTGTTAAGCCAATGGCTAACAGCCAAATTCCTTGAATATACTGTAGGTTTTTACTGTCTTCCCTTTCTTTCTCCCATTTACTTTTTAAAGAAAAAAAAAAGATTTATTTATTTTTATTGCAAAGTCAGATATACAGCTCCCTGCTTGTGGCCTGGGAAAGCAGTCGAGGACAGCCCAAAGCCTTGGGACCCTGCACCTGCTTGGAGACCTACAGGAAGTTCCTGGCTCCTGGCTTCAGATCGACACTGCACTGGCTGTTACAGTCACTTGGGAAGTGAATCATCAGGTGGAAGATCTTCCTTAGAACCAGTGCCCATATGGGATGCCAGTGCATTCAAGGCGAGGGCTTGGGATGCTTGGCCACTGCACCAGACCCTCCCATTCGCTTTTCAAGGAAGAATTGCATATTCCACCAAAAACAGTTCTTGGAAAAGAAAATGCTAAAGATCTCTCTGTTGCTAAGTTTCATAGGTATGTTTGACTTACATCATCTGTCTACCACTTATTGAGTATTTGATGGCTGCTAGCCACGTGTCAGGCACTCCACTGAGGAATGGAGAGACAGATATGACATCATAGCATTTTAATGATAATAAGAGTCATACAGAAAAAAGTATGAGATAAAGTAAACATACATAATTAAACAATGGGAAAATGATAGGGCTGACCTCTTAGTAATATTTGGCTTCTGTAACACTCTGCCTCTTTGATTTTCTTCCTTCTTTACTAACTGCTTTCTCTATTCCCTTGCTGCAAACACCACCTTTGTTTATTTTCAGCTACCTGCTGTGAACAATGTTGATTTAAACTGGACAATTTTGGTTCTGTAGTGCTACCCTGGCATGATTATTAATATCACACTCTCCCATAACTTTCAAAAGAAACCAGATCTTGACCATTAATGATATTTTTCTAGATGAGCTGATATGGTGCCAAAATAGTAATTAGCATGTGAATATTTGTTCTTGTTTAAGACTTTTGTCACCTACCACAGAGCCTGTTGTGCACAGGCGTGCACACACACACACACAGATACACACACACACTCCAAAGTTCCATTCCCACACACATCACTTCCTCTTCTGCATAGCAGTCAACTAATTACTTCTAAATTTCCTTAAGTCCCTATCTGTAAGTTTTTTGTTGTGTCTGACTGAATCCAGAATAAAGCAAAACCTCCATTGCTTTGTACCCTTGTCTTTATTTATACTATATACTATCATTTTGTAAGTGAACTCCACCTTATTTCGCTAAATTTTAGAGATATTGTGCTGCATGCATATTCTCTCTGCTTGGGTTTTATTTCTATTATTCCCTTTCTTAACTGATTTTATTTTAGCTTTGGAATTTGAAAGACATACACTGAGAGAGAGATATTTCCCAATTACTAATTAGAAACTAATAAATTTCTCTCCCACCTAAATGCCCCCCAACAGCTGGGACTGTGCCAGACCGACATTAGGAATCCAGAATTCTATCTGCATCTCTACATGTGTGGCAGTTTCCCAAATATTTGCTCCTTCACTTGCTGTTCCCTAGGGTGCTCTTAACAGAGCCAAAAGAAATGAAGATTCAATCATATCTGACTGTTATTCCAATGCAGATGTCTTTTCCCAAGAGAAGTTTATATATCTTTTTGGATAAATAAATAAATATATATATATATATATATATATATACTTTTCATAATGATTATCAGAAAATAAATCATTTAATCTTTAAGTAATTTAAAAATTTCTTCTTTCATGTCTATTGTATCTTATACAACACAAACTCAGTGAGAATTCCGTTTTTAAAATCTTTTTAAAGCTTTCCTTACCAGTATCTAGCACCATGCAAGGCATACTTCAGATGCTCAATAAATATTGCATAGAACAAGAAGTGAAGGGAGTAAGGACCAGTGGGTAGATGAATAGAAAAGGGTGGCTTTATTTACTTCCTCACTACAATAAAACAGCTCTATTTCTTCCAACCATAGAACATACTCTAGATCATAGATTTGATACTACTTGTAAAATTTACATGAGCAAAAAAAAAAAGCCTGTTATGTGAAGCCACGTGATTATTTTCTTTCTTTTCAGAAGTTTGTTCTATATTAAATACTTGTTACTTCAAACTTCAAGACACATTTGAGTTTCACTTTGATAAATAAGGTTATTTGTGATTGTACAACTATCCCAATTGGTTTCAGATATGTGAATTCTATTTTACTGACTGTGAAAAGAGTAGCCATTGCTATAAATACAATGACCTTGATATCTATGAAGAGCGTGTCAAGAAACTTTTGCAAATATAACAATTCCTTATAATTTTCTGAGAAGATTCTGGTTTTTGTTTCAACGACTTGTTCCACGTCAATCAGAGTAAACTTTTATTCTTGGTTTCTCAACTAGTTAGGACCATCTGTATATCACTGGTAGAAGAGAAAAGAGTTGGATGCAGTAATGTGACAAAAGGAAAAATAAACCAACTATGATGGTTCCATGACAGGCATCATTCAATTCCACTGTTTTGAGCTTCTAGTGTTAGAAGACTGAAGAACTGTAGCATTTATTTTTATAGGAAAATTATTAAAGTGTTAGTAAAGGAGTGATAGAAACAGTAGATATACAATTCAATGTAAACTAAAAATCTATACACAAAGCCAGTTCAATTTCCAAATAACAACTTACAAAGACAATTTGGCATTTCTGTAGGGGAATTTAGACATATTCTAGCTTCCTAAATGTTGGCAATACATAAATGTAACATTCTTACTATAAACAATTATCTCTTTCTAGTTGTATATATCTTTTTAAAATATCATCTAGTCTCAGACGGTGGCCTACAGATATCTCATTGCCTTGAATGCGCCAGGATCACATATGGACGCCAGTTCTAATCCAGGCAGTTCCACTTCCCATCCAGCTCCCTGCTTGTGGCCTGGGAAAGCAGTCGAGGACGGCCCAAAGCCTTGGGACCCTGCACCCACGTGGGAGATCTGGAGGAGCTCCTGGCTCCTGGCTTTGTATCGGCACAGCTCTGGCCATTGTGGTCGTTAGGGGAGTGAATCATCGGATGGAAGATCTTCCTCTCTGTCTCTCCTCCTCTCTGTATATCTGACTTTCCAATATAAATAAAATAAATCTTTAAAACGTTTCTCCTAGTCTCACTTGAAGTAGACATAAATAAATGGAAGTCAGAGCAAAGAATAAGCAGCCAGACATGGTTGTATTTCCTGTGGTAACTCCAGTGAGCAGATTGCTTTGTGGATATGTGTAAGCCAAACCTTCAGAAACTTCTAAAGAAACTCTAAAGCATAAGCAGTTTAAACCAATGCAATTCATATTTTGGTTTATTAAAATTAAGTATGTCTTCATTTAACAGTAACAAGTTCTGAAATTTCGGGGATATTTTGATTGCAAAATCCAGTAAGGTAAAAAGAAAAAAAAATCTCATTCAGTTTTTCAATTAGAATTATCATATAAAACGTGAATTAAGAAGAGTCCACTAGATTTAGGTGAATATTAAAGGAGTTACTACTTAAACTGCAATGAAAAATTGTAAATTAGTTATTGTACCAAGCTATTGGGTGGTTTTCAAAGACCATTGAACTGGGATATAAAATGAGTTTCTACTTTCTATTATACCACACTGAAACAATGAAACCACAAAGTCAGAAAAGACTTTATTTTTATGTGATTTCCAAGCATGGCAATAGACACTGTTTTAGTGATAATTTATTTATTTGTTTAATAATTTGAGTCTCAGAGTGGCAGAGGAAGTCAGAGGCAAGAGAAAGACCATCCTTCTGCTGATTAATCCCACCCCCAAACCTGCTAATCCCACGACTGGCCCAGCCTCAAGCTAAAAGTCTAAAAGTGTTTCTAAGTCTCTCATGTGGTTGGCAGCAGTCAAGCATTTGAGCCATCGCCCACTGCTTCCCTGGAGCATGGGTTTCCCACTGGAGCCAGAAGTTTAGTTGACCATAGACCAGCCGGGCCTTGTGCCAGCACTCGGATACAGGATACAAGAGTCCCAAATAACGGATTAACACACTTCACCATAGTTATGGTCTACAACCCACATTTTCAGCTATATTTTTACTTCTCTGAACTTCACACTTTGATTAGTGTATTTATAATATAGATGTAGAGAGTTCATCCTCTCTTCTAAAATGTTATTTCCTTGGAAACTAAGGTAATATCAGGTTAATTTTTATATTCAGTACTAAAGCTTGCTGTGGTTCAACTGATGTTCATTATTTATTTACTCTTTTTTATTGAAGACGCTACATAAGAATTTATATAACCTCTTTCCAAAACATCCATCTC
Source organism: Ochotona curzoniae (assembly GCF_017591425.1). Taxonomy (NCBI): domain Eukaryota; kingdom Metazoa; phylum Chordata; class Mammalia; order Lagomorpha; family Ochotonidae; genus Ochotona; species Ochotona curzoniae. The sequence continues at coordinate 6,358,194 of NW_024467087.1, forward strand.
AATGTGATAACATTTAAATTTAACATCTGTGCATCCTGGTACATTAAAATTGTAAGTTAAGTAGGTATAATCTACGAATGAAATGGGACATGAATGAAGAAGACAGCAAAGAGTCATTAATCCGAGAGAATCAGTGCTCAAGCTGGCACAGAAAACCTGAGTTCAACAACAGCAAACGTCGCTCTCCAAGCACATGATCACTGATGCGTGTATTACAGCAATAAGAGTAGGGTTGGATCCTGATGTTGAAGTGGATTAAATGGACCTAAAACAGAGTCTATGAAAGATGAATTTGCCCAAAGTATCCTCTGTATGTGATGAATTTCGATCTATCTGGATGTTTAAAAAAGAAATGAAAAATCACCAAGTGGCTCTTTGTTCTTTAACTGCCATTCTGGCACCACATAGCAAACAAATGAACCTGAGATTCATTCGGAATGGTGTCTTCTTCTAGGAGTTTTTTTTTTTTTTTTTTTCTCACACAAGCACATTTTATGGCAAGCAAATACATTTTTGAAGTAATTTTTAAAATAGGTATGTGCTGTTAATTTTAGGTCTGTCTAATCACTGCTTATATGCATATAAAGATCCGGGAGTTTTGTTTTTCATTGAAGGTAAACACCAAGGAAGGTATTGACTGAAATTGATACTAGGGGAAGCCCAAGCATTGATTTGAAAAGAATGAGATTACATTTGGACTTAGGTTTGGCTAGTCCATTTAAAAAAAACCTCAAGTAAGGCTTAGCAAGTTAGAGCTTCACAGTTTCTGTGATGTTTACATAAATCATTTGATTTATTTTATTGGAAATTCAGATACACAGAGAGGAAGGAAGACAGAGAGGAAGACCTTCCATCCATTGATTTCACTCCCCAAGTGGCCACAATGGCTGGAACTGAGTTGATCCAAAGCCAGGAACCAGGAGATTCTTCAGGTCTCCCATATGGGAGCAGGTCTCCAAGGCTTTGGGCCGTCTTTGACAGCTTTCCCAGGCCATGAGCATGGAGCTGGTTGGGAAGCAGGGCTGCTGGATAACAGCTGGTGCCCATATGAGACCCTGGTGTGTGCAAGGCAAAGACTTTAGCCACTTGGCTACCGCACGAGGCCCTACATAAATCTTAATGTCTATTTCACACTAATGGCCAACCTAAAATGTTTAAAGAAATAAAATATCTACTTGTTTCCTGGAGAGAGTGGTTTTAGCATAGTTCTATATCACATTAGTGATTTATAACTATTTGGAGGTCATTGTTTTTTCCATTTCTCTCCAGGTTCCTCTGGGCATGGTCCCAGACTATGGAAACACAGTGTTATATGTGCCCTCTCACTGAATACAAGCTGTTGGCTATAGACTGTGCCAATGGTGGAGAGAATTACTGTAGATGCACTGTGCATTACTAAATGAATAAGTCTTAACACGTTTGATGTAATTAAGGAAGATGAATACAAAATTTCAAGGACACGATATATAAAGTCATTCTGCACTGTCTTAACTCAATATACAGAAATAGTAATGACTGCAGTCTGCATTGATTTGTGTTAGCACCTTTTTGTTTTGGGGCTGCAACTCATTGGAATGCAGTGCAGGTAAATCAGGAAGTTCTAGCATAGTCCTGGTCAGGAAAATACAAAGTATCCAGAGCGACAGAGATTCTCCCACACTAAATTCTGTATTACTGAGCTTCAGAGAGGAAACCCAGACACTCACTGCATACTCTGCTCAATATACTAAAAATTAAACGAGACATTGAAATTTGGAAATTATGTTAGTTGTTAATATTTCCGATCTTATGTAAGTATGGTAACAATCAAGAGAGTTAAATATGATTTTATTTCCTTTCACAAATGAGTAAGATGAAGCTTGCATAGTTAACGTGTATGAAACCAGAAAATGAGAGATACAAGGTTTGAATGGAAGTGCTTCTATCTTAAATCCCTTACTTAAAAAAAAATTCTTCAGTTTCTCAGCTAACTCCCTGCTAATGAGATAAATGATGGCAACACAAACTAGATCATGGAACTTAGAGGTAATGATTAATCTAGAAGGAGTTAATACTGGAAAGCAAAGTTGATTTTGTGCTATAGTTAAAGACTCATTGGCTATAGAAGCAAATTTGTATAACCTCCTGAGTGTTGAGAGTGGTTGCGTGAGGAGAGAATGGGACTGATTAAATCCTGCTGCCAAAAATGCAAACAGGTCAAAGCACAAATGCATGAAAGAAAGGTAAATTCATTATAATGAAATGACTGCTTCGAAGCAATAAATAGTTCAAATTAAATTTTCAGTACTAGAAATAAAATAGCATTTACATGTGGTATAAAAAAGTAACAGATGATTCAAGTGGTTAGAACATATATGAAGCAATAGTAACAAGGGACAATTGATCAGGAGTCTTGATTCTGGGTGACTAAGGGCAGGACAGCAGGACTTCTTTTTTTTTTAATATTTTTAATCGTTATCTGTTTCTGCATGCTGCAAGACACACATGGACAAGGCAACAGCACACACTGATATATGCAGAAGGCAGGAATGGGGGTGGACCATGTCAGGCTGGGCCTCAGCACCCAGCAGCAGGCATGAAAGAAGGGGCTGAAGTGGTCCTGGAAGGGGAATTTTGGAAACTCTCATGTTAGATGGCAGCTCTTGCTGATGAGTTTGAGAGCCAGGGCTGGGGAGTGGGTCAAATCAGAGATGATTGCAGCACTCATTGGTATGCATGCGTGTCAGGTATGGGAGTGGGCCAGGCTCGGTTAGGTCACAGCACTCACTCCTACACATAAAAACCAGTATGGTGTGCAAGCCAGACTAGGCTAGACCACAGTATCTGCTGGTTCACATGACAGCTGTCACTGTAGGTGGGCCATATTGGGCTGGGTTGTAGCACCCTCCTCAAGCACAAGATTTAGGACTTAGAGCATGCCTCATAAGGGAACTTTGGAGGTTCCACTACTGATCAGCTACTACTGCTCCTGAGTGGGAAAGTCAGCTCTGGGAAAGGAACGGGCTGGGTAAAGTCTGCATAAGTGTGGGCTGGATCTGGGAATGGGCTGGGCTGGGCTAGACAGCAGCACTTGCTGGCACGCATGAGAACCAGAAAAGGTGTGGGTCAGCCTGGGCTAGGCTATAGCACCCTCCAGTAAGAGCTGAGAGTGGATGCAGGCTGGCTGGGCTAATCTGCAGCACCTACCAGTGACTGTAGAACTGTGGGTGGGCCCTGCCAGGCTAGGTTGCAGCACTCTCTGGCACATGCAACATCCAGAGCTAAGAAAGGACCTAGTAGGGAAACTTTGGCATCTCTGCTTCTAGGCTGCAGCTCTCACTGATGAACATGGGAGTGAGGACTGGGGCGGGGAGGGGCCAGGTGAGGTGGGGTTGTAGCAACCATTGTAATTTGGATAGGTCTGGGCAGGGAGATGGGCCATACTGAGGTATACAGCAACACCACAAGAGCCCGATGGGACGCAGAATGCACTGGATTAGGCCACAATACGTTTGGACATTCACAAAAACACAGGCTGGGGCCAGACCTGGTGTTGGTCACCTTAATTAGGTGGCAGCATCTGCTGGTATGCATGAGGACAGGGCCTGTGGTGGGCTGGACTGGATTAGGCCACAAAACCATTTCATTTGAGAAATGGAACTGAGGACAAGACTAACCAAGGCAGCTATATCCACAAGTATGTGCATTGACTGGTGCAGGGATGGATCAAACCTGATCCTGAACTAAATGGCACACAAGAGTCAAGTCTGAGAACTTCCACTGGACTCAAACTCCATCCTCAGGGAAAATCACAAAATACGTGGTCTGACCTTGGAGTACAAGTATCAGGACTGGGCCTCCTCGCTTGCTGGGTGTCATGCATTAGAGAGCATACACATAAAAAACATGACAGTCAGCTCATCTAAGCCAACAGAGGACACTGAGTGCCTCATCAAATGGTGGAAACCAGAACAGGTTAACCAATTCTCCTGGACAGGTTTTACAGCAAATGTCTAGATCTGAAGACACATTGAAGCAGGCTTGGTCAGAGAATAGACCTTAGTAAGATTTTCCTAATCCTAGTGCAATGAGGCTTACAATATCTCAGAACTATCAGAACATCCTTTCCCACATGAATGGTCCTAAGACAGCATCAAATGACTGTCTCCATCCCTGGACATTGATGAAGTTTGTCAACAAGGGCTGCTCACCACCAGCACTGAGGGGACACAGGAGGACAAAAACTATTTAAAAGAACCACACTATTTATCTCACATGAAATATTTATCCACACATCAACTCTCCTCAACCTTATCAGAGCCCCACATGGGCATGCATCCTTTTCAATTACATAAACAATATTAAAAATAAAATAAAAATAAATCTAATTTTAAACATTAAATAAAAAGACTTAATTGATTGAACTACTTTTACCTGGAAGACATAGAGAAACCCAGAGAGAAGGAGATCTCCCATTCACTAGTTCGCTGCCCAAATAGTCACAGTGGCTGCAACAGGGCCAATTCAAATCCAGGAGCCAGGAGCTTCTTCTGCATCTCCCATGCGGATGCAGGAGCCCAAGTGTTTGGGACATTATCCATTGTTTCCCAGTTATGTTAGGTGGGAGCAGCCACGATGCAAACTGATATCTGCATGGGATGGCAACAAAGCAGGTGGCGGCTTTGCCAGCTATGGCACAGTGTAAGCCTGGTAGGGTAGCATTTTTAAATGACATAAAGAATGCAGAAATATCCACATAGATATATTGTAAACATCAACTGAAAATATAGAGAGGCCAAAATTGTACCACATCAGGTTAAGCTACCAATTGCAACAGCAGCATCCTATTCTGTTCCAGTGCCATCTATTCTAGATTTTTCTCCAGATGATGGGAGTTCTTTCTCTCTCTCACACACACACTTTCAGATAACTAACTAAATCATAAAAAACAAACAAACAAAACTATAAGAGTTAGCATTGTGCCACTCCGGGTCAAATCAGCATTTGTTACACTGACATCCAATATTAGAGAACCTGACGATCTGGTTCTGATGCAATTTCCTACTAATGCACCTGGGAAACTAGCAGAAGATTCCTCAAGTGCTTGTATCCCATATTGGAGACATTGATGGAGGTGCTGGCACCTGGGTTTGACACATCTCAGATCTAGGGTATGTAACTCTTTGGTTTGCTCTGTCTCTCACTGTCTTTCAATGAATATATATATACATATTCTAAAAATATAAATAAAATTTGTGCAAAGTGGTGAATTTAGATCAATGCTGCCCTAATCTCACTACTCTATTTCCCTATTGAAATAAACAAGGTGCTGTACAAATTGTAGCTGGCATTTATTATTGCTGAGTTTATCAAATACACAGATACTACTTGTTAAAAGTTGGAGAAAAATCCTACCAGATATAATGAAGAGTAGATTAAACTAATAGAAGGCATAATGGGCTACTTAATGTTATTCTTTCTGAGAAAGTACAAGACAACTTTGGATCTAGCAGGAAAGCAATAAACTCACCTTAAGCTGTCTTCATTCAGAAAAGGAAAGATAAACTAAGAATAATGTGTGAGTCTCTGCATGTACAAACAAGAAATATGTGAAACTTATCAGTTTCAGCAGAATGACTCAGAATTTGAAAAACTAAGAGATTCTGCACTGCATGGTGGCTGGTCTAGGCAGAGTTACAACATTGTCAATGGTTATTAGAGAGAATTGCCCCAAATGTTTGTAGTTGACTGACTACAAAAAGTAGTTCATTCATCTTTTCATTCAGAAAAGATGAGTGAACGTTATTGTCTTCCTACCTTTTATGCAGATGTTGTCTTTATCAAGAGTGTTCCATGAGTCAAGTACTTTGCAGAGGACAGTAAATGTCACTGTTCTCATGATTCCACTTCTAGCGGAGCAAGATAGACAGTAGACAAACAAGTGATGTCCAGCAATAGAAGTGCTATATTAAAAAAAAAAAAAAAGAACAACTGAATCAGTATGGCAGCATTACAAGAAAGTGGAAGGTCATGAGGTCAGGGACAAGGAAGTAATATTTTATAGGGCCTTGCAGGAAACTGTAAAGAATGGCTTTACTCTGAACCAACTAGGAAATAGCTGGAGCCATCTACATATAAGAATGACATAATCAGACATTTAAACCAACAAATTAGGCTTCCTAAATAGATTAACGCCTTGCCTGAAAAAAAAAAACTTCATTTTAGAAATAAGAAATGAGAGAATTGTCTTCAGAAAGAACTGAGTATTAAGTATGGAAAATATGGGATCCAATTAAATATATGAAATTGGATAGAAACAAATATTCTAAGTATGGTTATAAATTTGATGATAATTTTTCTGTGAAACAGATGTTCTCCACAGAAGAAAAGGGCATAGTTACAGACAAAATAAAAGACTGGGGAAACATAAATGAGCAAATGAACTTGGCTGTTTTTCTACAATGGATAATAACAACATTCTATTTATTCTTTTTTTTTTTTTACTTTAGTAAAAAGTTCAATATGCACTTAAGAATATTTTGAATGGCTTTGAGATAACCACTTCTGGAATTAAATGCAGAATGTCGCTCTTTTAAATCATTATAGAAAATAATAATAAAAGTACTCCATGTAAGTCTTATTAATATTTTTTTTAAAGAAATGTCCTGAGAAAATCGAACTTAAATGGTCTCACCACAAATAAGCATGAAACTACGTGAAATGATGGATATTAGTTTGATTGCTATAATCATTTACAATGTGTATATGTATCAAGTCATTAGATTGTATATTTTAAATGTATGTATTTTAGAATCTGGAAAGTTTAATTTTTTTTTAAATGATAAAAGGAGAAATTTTACTACTTCTGGTTTACACTCTGATGCCCACAACAGCCAGAACTGGGCCAGACAGAATCCAAAAGCCTGCAATTTCATCTTAATCTGCCTCTTGCATTGTGGGAACTAAATTATTTTAGTCATCAAACATTATCTCCTGGGTGCACATTATTAGGAAGCTAGAATTGGCAGCTGAGCTGGGACACAAACTCAAACACTCCAATATGGGATTTAGGCAGCTCAGGCATTATCCAACTTGGCTATGTTGATCACCTACCAATAAACTATTTGCATGTTGCCTTTGTCAGTTACACCTTTGTAAAGCTGTTGGGTAAATGTGTGTGGGGGGGAGGAGCTGTCACGATAAGATACAGTAAGAAATAGCAGAAAGTCAGGCACAGTGTTAACGTGACACATGAAAATGTATACTTTCCTATTTAAAGAAAAGTGTTCTTATAATTTCACTTGTTTGTCTTGAAATGGACTACTTTTGAGGGAAGCAATGACAATAATATATAGAAAGTCCCATCTCAATACACACAATATGAAGTTTTTTTTCATTACAAAATGTGCAAAACAATAAACATAAAAATTAGTCACATGACCCAGCACTTCAAAATAAAGAAAATCTATAGCAGTAACATGCATTATCATTCATGAGAAATGAGCAGTTGGAGGGCTGTATGTATTACTAGGGTATCAAAGAACATGAAATGCAGAAGTTCAGTAAACTGAATAAAGAAATACAGGAAACAAGAAAAAGAATGAAGGAAACTTACAAAAACACAAGTGTATTTCAGTACAGCAGTGGCAATACTGTTATCAGAATATTAAATATTTAAAAATCAAGGAAAAATTACAAAAAATAAGACTATAAAAATGGTTATATTTTGATTTAATAAGTGTATATATAAATTATCAGGAATTGTTTGTACTTCAAAATATGTCCAGAATATGAACAAGTATAATAGCCTACAATGCCAGCATCCTCATCCAAGCCACAGAAGTCTTCCCAGTTTACTCGGAAGCAACACACTGGCTTACAAGGGTTAACAAGATTCGGGCTTCCACTAATTTTTCTCTCTCTCCTACAGTTACTACATACAACCACAAAGGACAGTCTCGATCTCCTTCACTGGTGTTCTGTTCTTACCTTTCTGTCAATAAGACCTTTGTTAGTGCTTCCTGCTATTCGGGTTTCACCAAACTTGAGAATCTTCATTCACTATTACTCCCTTTACTATTCTCTAGGTTGTTACATAGCATTTGCCATTATCTAAATACTATACAACTTATACATTTATTAAGTTGATCATATGTTTGTGCATACACACTCACACACATTTTCTAGAATGCAAACTCCAGGACATTGTTTGTTTTATTCACTTGCATAGTTCACATACCAGGGCACTATCTGACATGCAGTAAGTGCTTTATTAATGTTTATTAATGAATAAAAACACACTAGTGTATATAAATGCACATTTATAATTTCATCTTACATATGCTTGCATGCTTCTATGTGAGCAATAAAAAACATTGCCAAGATATGCACCAAGTTCCCTGTACTCTTGAACTCAGTGAGGATTATGGATTATTTTTACTCTTTTTTTGTATCTTCTAGATTTTTCAATAATGTACATGGATAAGTGTTATTCATGTAAAAGGACAAATGCTATTGTTATCATTTAATCTTTATATTTATTTGAAAGGTAAGATGAGAAAACACTCATGCAAGAGAGGAAGAGAGATCTTACATTGTCTGTTTGAGTTTTCCAATGCCTGCAATAGTGAGAACTGGATCAAGCCAGCTGGAAGCTCCATCAGTTTCAATGCATCACTCATATATGGGATGAGGCCAAAGAGTGTTCTATGAGCATAAAAGGCTGCCATTGCATTCTACAAATGTGTAGCAATTGAAAATAGTTATTATTTTTGTTTTTGTTTTTTGTTTATTTGTTGGTCTACTTTAAAAATAAATGTCAAAAAAATCAGTCCTCTCTTTTTTGACTGCCCAATGAGGAATAATGACGTGCCTCTTTGCTAAGTGGATCCCTTGCTCCTATAGCGTGCTCCTACAGATCTGAATTCTTACCTCTGCCCCAGGATTTCCCATAAAGTAATGGGAACCCATGTCAGCACATCTGTTTTCCAGCACAATCAATGCCTGCACGGAATAAATACATTTGTTCATCTCTCTAATAGAGAGGAGAATATATGTTGAAGGGCACGGGGACAGAGAAAAAACCTAGTTTTCATTCCAACCAAGGAGCTCAGAATCAACATCTAAATTAAGCAATATATTAAAAAGAGAACAGGCCATATTAAAGCACAATTCAGAGATTGGCATTCAGCAAACATGAGCTCCAATCTGACTTTGCTATTCCTTAGCTGTGTTGACTTGTAAGTTTATACAATGACAGCATATAAATGGGGCTCATAATGCCTACCTCCTAGAAGGCAGTAAGACAAAGGAGGCAATTAACATGAAACAGTCTAAATTGCTCAATGCTATGCAATATAAAAAGATGCTATGAAAATTTTAAAGAAAGTTTAGATTTGCAGCTATTACATGCATGAATAAGAACGTTTCTCTTCAATTTGGCCAAGATGTTAACAGAGAAAAGGCTTTGATCATAACTCTTAACAAATCCATCTGGAACTAAAGAAATACAGGTTGTGAGCTATCTGACTGCCTGGAACTGCATTTTTATGTCAAAGTGATTTTTCCTGTGTGTGCTACACAGTAGGAGTGTAACAGTTATCTATTTTACTTAATCTTAATTTGAACAATTATATAAAATCAAAGCACAAAAACCTAACAATTTATTAAGGTGCCACAGAATTTATTTTCCTTATTAGATTTCTTTATATAGGATAAATGCCTTTGTTAAGTAGGTACAATATAAATTTTGGAATTAATGTTAAAAACATTTATCTGCTGTCATCTTTGTTAGATCTATTTGATAGGCCATTGAAATACTTCCTGTTTTTTTCCCTGAAAATATCATGTAATTATTATGTATGAGAATTTAAACTAAGGTGATACACAGTATATATCTCTAATCCTCACAAATAATTCAATTTATTTTAAGAAGTTATTTCTTTTAGGTAAATAGCTAATGAAGGAAACAGTTAACTGTTATTTTGTTTTGGACATGCTCAAAGTTTATAACTAATGGAAGCCAGGCTTAGCATGGTAGCTTAGTGGCTAGTGTCCTCTCCTTGCATGCCTGGGATCCCATATAGCCACCAGTTTGCATCCCAGCTGTTCCGCTTCTCTTCCAGCTCTCTGCTTATGGCCTGGGAGAGCAGTCAAGGACAGCCAAAAACCTTGGGACCCTGCACCCATGTGGGAGTCCCAGAAGAAACTCATTCCTGGCTTCGAATTGGATCAGCACCAACCATTGTGGCTACTTGGGGAGGAGATCAATGGATGGAAGGTTTTTCTCTATGTCTCTCCCTTCCTTTACATCTGAATTTCCAACAAAAATAAATAAATCCTAAAAAATAAAAATAAAAAATAAATGGAAGCCAAGTGACAATGCAAACACAGGAAACGGACCTATTTTAGAAAGATAGAAAACTGTAAAGAAAAGAAGGTGAAAAGAAAATAAATTAAGTCAGATAATTGCAGTTAATACATTTGGATGTAAGAAGTATAAAAGAAAAGATGATTAATGCTAAGTGAACCCGAGGTGAATGAAGATAAACAGTGCGCTGGGCTTAATGGCAATCGGACAAGAAGCAAACACAAAGAAATGAAACAAATGAGATAAAGTGTAGAAAGAGTCCACCACTAATAGGTACAAAACAGAAGATAGGTTAAAACCTTGTAAATACATTGTAAGACAAAGAATATTATTCATGAAATGAGGAAAAATTTTTGTATGCTTTTAAAAATGCAAATATCTTCAGTTTTATAACAATGGATGGGGGAGAAACAAAGAAGCTAAGCTCTGGTACTCTCTCCTCTCTGGTGCCGCACCAGAGCCACTTAACGCATTTGACAGGTTATTGAAACCCAGAGATCCATTCTGTGTCCAACCTTACAGGGCTGATTATTAACATTTAAGAGTAAAATTCCTACCCTACCCATCCTGCTGATGGGAGACCTCCCTCTCTATCTCCTTGTTAGTTCCTTTGAATAATAATTATTGAATAATAATAATAATTATTATTATTATATTAGGGCAGAAAACCTGGTAAATTTCCAGAGGATATCAAAAGCAAAAATCTGAGTATGAACAAAAATAAAATAACATCTAAGTTACCTAAAATAAAATGAATGTCTATGGCGTATTTATGCCGTACACACACGTGTGTGTGTGTGTGTGTTTGTGTGCCTGCATATGCCAACAGTTTCAGTACAGCATAGATAACTTTTTTTTTCAACGTCTTAAAAGATTGCAAACAAGGTCTTGGCTGGAGTATGACCATTTGGGGGTTTGGACACTCTCATATTGAAACACTTGGATTCCTTGCGGCTCTAAGCAAGACTGGTTGCAGTCTCTAAGTCTTTGTTCTTAGAAACTTCATGGTTCCTTACCACATGATATTCTCCAGTGGCAGCTACAATAGGTACATTTGACTTTTTTTTAAAAGAAAATATATTGCTCCAGTCTGTTAGAATGAAGGTTTATTGAGAGACATTCCATAATCTTTGCCACATGGTGCCTGTTATTTGCAAGTCATCACTCCCAGCTGCACTCAAGTGGAGGACATACCAAGAGGCAGGTACTTCTGATTGTCTTAGGTTTGTTGACCATATGAATCCTTGCTGCTGGCAAGCAAAAATAGCTATGAAATATGCTGCCATCATCTGTCTGTGAATGAGGCAGAATGTTACTTGCTGAATACAAAAACAAGCACACTTTTTTCTCTTTCTGTTGTTTACTTTCTATCTATTCTCTTTGAACAAAAAATAATAACCTCTCATTTTCAGCAATGTCTCTATACTAAAGCAGTGCTTGTTGGTCTTGACCACAGATCAAAGCTCAGAAGCCTTGGTAAAACTAATTGAAAAGCTGTGAGGTCTGTTTAATTAGCCACTATCCATTGATTTTATGATGTTTTCTTTTATCAAGCAACACATACAACATTACTACTTACTATGATGAATTTCTACTTGTATAATTTGTATATAACTTTACTTTTGCCCCATTCTGATTTCATCAAACATACAAAAGTAGAGATGACAATACTTCAGCAAATATGAAGCTATTTAAAGGAAACTAAACAGTTCCACAACTTAAGATACAAACATGCAGCTGTTATGTGCAAACATTTTATTTGCTTTCTAAATGAGGCATTTTAAAATTATTTTACACTAGTAAAAGATGTGGTAACTAAATGAAAGAACCTTAATTTTATTTTCAAGAGAGAAACAACCATTCTACACGAGGGAATAAGAAGCTGAAATCATGTAAGCTGACAAGGTTACAATAGTTGTTTCAAGGACAATGTTTTCAGTATATTCAAAAGTTTTACAGTAGTATAGTCCTTCATAAACAGTTGTAAGTCCATCATTATTCTGTGATTTAAGTGTATTCTCACATTGCAGGCATGGACAATGGCAGAGAGTCCAGCATCCCACTGTCAAGATATATTTAACAGTTTCTTTGGGAGTCCATTTTTTATTTGGATATAGAGATGCATATTGTATTGTATCCTCACATTTGGATATACTCTTGTAATAATATAGGAGAAATCAGTGGGGACAGAAGGGACTACGGGAGGGGGTAAGGGAGACCCCAGATCCTATGGAACTGTATCATAAAATAATAAAATTAAATGAAAATTAAAAATAATAATACTCAATGTAAGGTACTTAAATTTAGATTGGCTTATGGTGTTATGAATCTGTTTTTAGATGTAAATAGTATTTATTTATGATCATAACTACTTCATTTAAGTGAGATTGCTGCCGATAGAACAGGTATCAAAAAAGTAGGGTTTATCATTTTTTTCACTCTTAGTTTACAATACAACACAATACAAACTATGTCCTATCTTAATGTCACAATGCACTGTCTCTCATAATAAATAAAAATTAAGGTAAAACAAAACAAATAAATAGAAAAAAGAAGGAAAAAAAAAAGGTTTACTAAAATATGCATAAGACAAAAATCCCTTGTGGTTTCCTAGCTGGAAGAAACTGTTTTGATAAAATAGATGAACCATACCTTTATATCATGGTGATGAAAACCTGGGCGATACACCCTCTGAAATGACTGAACCAAACTTATATTTGATGTTCCCTTTGTATTTAACATGGATTTTGTTACATCCTGAAAAGGAGGCTAAGGAAGGATGAGTTCTGGCTTTTGAGAAGGTACTACTTTGCAGTGAATTTTACAGGATATCCATATACAAAAATCAGTAGATGTGAAGATAATAATAATAATACAGATGTGAAAGTGACAATGCCTTCATTACTTACTTAAAAGGGTCGTGGAATATAATTTCAGAATTGCAGAAGATGAAAAAGTCAGTGATAATAATTGGTGGTATATTGAATAGACACCAGTTAGACAGTATTCTGTTTTAAATTGGTTACCAGAAAGTTGTCTGTAATACAGAAATTCACTCCTTTTTTTAATTTCAATTGTTTATTTACAAAATTAAGGCTATGGCTAGCATGGGTGGTGTATAAGATAGTCCCCCACTCTCAAAGTGTACACTCTAATTGTGCCTTTGCAAAGCTTACTATACGAAGATGAAAAGGCAGTTGATCTGGGCATTGTGTAATGGAAATTGACCAAATGAGGGGCAGCAGAAACTTGTTTTCTACAGTGAAAAATGGCTAAGTCAAGATCTAGAGGCAGGTGCCACAGGTGAAAAAAATTAGAATGTATTTATACAGAATCAGCATTTTTTCTTGATTATAAAGTCACATTTTACTTTTTTTGCTTTTATTATAATAAACCTCCTTATGAGGTATCCAAGCTGCAATTCCACAACAACCAACATTACATTGGAAAATGGCTCTTAATAGACTTTCAAAGGTATTAATTAAATTGAAGACTAGATTGCTTAAAGTTATACACACACACAAAAGAATCCCAGAATCTCTCTATCTTTACAAGTGATTCTCAGATCATATCTATTAATTTGAAGTTTTTCTGTTTGAAATTTAAAATGAGAAAGGAAAAATACAAAACCTAGACTGAGCAAAATCTCTATTCAAAATATGTGCCAGGTCCCAGTCTTTATTAAAGTTCTTATAATTTGATTAGTTAAATATAACTATAATGAACTTACTTCAGATTTGATTAAAATCCTGGATTTTTTTTCTTTCCAATTATATAGGTTCACATTATCTCTCTTTTTTTAAGGATTTATTTATCTTTATTGGAAAGTCAGATATACAGAGAGGAGGAGAGACAGAGAGGAAGCTCTTCCTTCTGATGGTTCACTTCCCAGGTGAGCACAATGGCTGGAGCTGAGTCCATCCGAAGCCAGGAACCAGGAACTCTTCCAGGTCTCCCATGTGGGTGCAGGGTCCCAAGTTTTGGGGCCATTCTCAACTGCTTTCCCAGGCCACAAGTAGGGAGCTGGATGGGAAGCAGGGATTAGAAACAGTGACCAAATGGGATGCCAGTCGAGGACGGCCCAGGGCTTTGGGACCCTGCACCCACTTGGGAGACCCGAAAGAGGCTCCTGACTTCGGACCGGCATAGCATTGGCCGTTGTGCTCACTTGGGGAGTGAATCATCGGACAAAAGATCTTCCCCTCTGTCTCTTCTCCTCTCTGTATATCTGCCTTTCCAATAAAGATAAATAAATCCTTAAAAAAAAAATAAATAAAAATATAAAAAAAAATTTTTGTCTTCTCATCTTATTCCTATTAGACACGAGAAAGACCATATTCATTTCTTTAAGAGCATGTGTGGCCACAAAACAGGAAAAGTTACTTAAAAAATCTATGGATATCCTAATTATGTCATTTCATTACTCTCATGGCTGAATATGTTTTTGAGTATGGAATGAGTATGTAAATGGAATTATTTACATTGAACCTTCAGTGCCACAAAGTTTTAGGGTAGATTTGTCTTATGTGTTCTTCAATATATTTATTTTTTCTTTGGCATATCATTCTGAAGGATTCAAAATGTTATACGGATCAGTAATCTGTGAATGAAACTGAATGACTTTATCTTTAGAAGGCCTTAAAGTTATATTTCATTATCATTTTTTTTTAAATAGAAACTACTGGGCCCGGTGCGGTCCCGCAGTGGCTAAAGTCCTCACCTTGAACAAGCTGGGATCCCATATGGGCGCTGGTTCTGATCCTGGCAGCTCCACTTCCCATCCAGCTCCCTGCTTGTGGCCTGGGAAAGCAGTTGAGGATAGCAAGGATCCCAAGGCTTTAGGGTGTTATGCAGTGCAGCCAGTGATTGCTCCTTCACCTCTCCTTATATAGTCTCCCCCCACGGGAATGTTGGCCCCGGATGTTGGATGCAGATGAGTCCAATTAGTCTTTTTAGCTACAAGCCCAGTTCCTGTTCCTGCCCATCTCAGTGAGTGCCAATTAACTCTTTAACTCACAATACTTAGGTATTCGCTCCTGCCCACCTGTGACTCACCTATCGACTGAGAGGAGACAGTATTGCATTGTGGTGTAACCACTCCCCTCTCAAGCCCCTTTAAAAGGCCCCTGAAGCAGGGCCTCGGTCAGGTGTTTCCATTACTCTGGCACCTGGACTCTTGGCTGATCCAGGACAGGTAATCCCCTGACCATGATCCCTGTATACTGCTTTGATTGGACTTGTGATCTGCTATCTTAGTATGTTCTGTTATCATCAAGCTTCGTTAATAAAGACTCCTTAATAAAACATGTCTGGTGTGATCTCGCTCACACCCCGTAACACTGCTTTTTCAGGCTACAACCAGGGAGATGGAAGGAAAGTGAAGCAACTGGGATATGAACCACTGCGCACACGGGGTCCCAGTAAATGCAAGGAGAGGATTTTAGCCACTAGCCTAGCACATGGGAACCTCTTCTTTTTAAAATAAATTCTTATTTTTCATGATACAAATCTTTAGGCTCAGGAATTACTCTTCCCCCCTCCCAAACTCTTCCCCCACTGTTTTCCCCTATATTGTTACAATGGTTTAGTCCCTCAAAAACAGTCACAAGCCCATAATGCTGCTATTTAAATATATCTTGATATTGAAGTTTTGCAGAATGCTATAAAGTCCAGCATTCTTTTTTTTTTTTTTTAAGATTTATTTTTATTATTTTTTATTGGAAAGGCGGATATACAGAGAGGAGAGACAGAGAGGAAGATCTTCCATCCGATGATTCACTCCCCAAGTGAGCCGCAACGGGCCGATACTATGCCGATCCGAAGCCAGGAGCCTCCTCCGGGTTTCCCACGCGGGTGCAGGTTCCCAAAGCTTTGGGCCGTCCTCGACTGCTTTCCCAGGCCACAGGCAGGGAGCTGGAAGGGAAGCGGGGCTGCCGGGATTAGAACCGGCGCCCATATGGGATCCCGGGCGTGAAAGGCGAGGACTTAACCACTTGCGCCACCGCGCCGGGCCCAAGTCCAGCATTCTAATGTTAAGATATTTTTAACAGTTTCATTGACTCCATCTTTTATTCAAAAGCAGAGATGCACAATGCCATATACTTGCCTCCATTTTACAAATCATATATGTATATATATATACACACATGCTTACCTATATATCTATCGATCTTTCATTTTGCAGGAAGGTTGCATTATATCTGAGAGAACATATGATATTTGTCCTTTTGCAAATGGATTAGTTCATCAAGCATAATGGTCTCTATCTGGGACTATCTTGCTGCAAATGATAGAATTTCATTTGTTCTATATGCATCTAGGTTGTTTCCATGTCTTCGCTACTGTAGATTGTGCTGTTTGCAGATGACTTTCTCATATTCATATTGCATTTCCTTTGGATATATTCCCAGAAGTGGTATAGCTGGACCATATGGCATATCAATTTTCCATTGCCTTAACACTTTGTACAGACTTCAATGGTGGTTGTATTAACCTACACTCCCACCAACAGTGAAGTAGAGTACCTTTCTCCCCACAAGCACACCAGCAGAGGTTATTAGTAGAGTTCTGAATGTAGGCCAGTCTCACTGGAGTCAAGTGGGTTCTCAGTGTGGTTTTCATTTGTATCTCCCTTATAGCTGAGCATTTTTTCATGTCTATTAGCCGCTTAATTTTTTCTTTAGAAAAATGTCCAGTTGATTTGCCAATTTCTTCACAGGATTGTTTGTTTTGCTCTCTTTGAGTTTCTGAAGCACTTTCTAAATCCTAGGTGTTAGTCCCCTATCCTTTTTATAGTATGCAATGCTTCTCTTCCATTCCGTTGGTTACTCCTTCACTTTGTTGTTTCCTTTGCCGTACAGAAGCAGCTTAATGTAGTTCTATTTATTTGTTTTGGCTTGGAGCACCTATGCTTCTGGTGATTTTTCTAAGAATTCTTTCCCAGTCTTGGAGAGTGCTTTTTATGTTTTTCTCATAATTTGGTGGTTTCTGTGTTTTAATTTAGATCCTTGATCAATTTAGAGCTGATTTTTGCATAATGTGATCGCATCTGTTGAAGAGACGAGGTTTTCCCCATAGATTATTTTTAGTTCTTTTGTCAGAGATGAGTTTGCTACACATGTGTGGGCTCACGTCTGGGATTTCTATTCTGTCCCATTGATATTTTCTGTTTTTGTACCAGTACTAGCCTGTTTTTGTTTTTTTAAGATTTTTTTTTTTTTGAAAAGGCAGATATAAAGAAAGGAGGAGAGACAGAGAAGAATTTCTTTCATCCAATGATTCACTCCCCAAATGACCGTAATGGTCAGGGCTCAGCCAATCTGAAGCCAGGAGCCTCTTCTGGGTCTCCCAAGTGGGTGCAGGGTCCCAAGGCTTTGGCCCACCTCAACTATTTTCCAAGACCACAAACAGGGAGCTGATGGAAAGCAGGACCTCTGGGAGGCTTTGGTCACCAAATTACTGTTTTAATAACCATGTTAGTGAGCATAGACAGTTGGGAGTCTTTGACACGTATGCATAACATTCATAGATGTAAACAGATTAGTCTCTATCATTGACTGAAGCATCAAGATTAGAGTTTAAAAACAGTGAAAATAAAGCTACTCCACAGAAGATACAAACAGGAGACTATGAACATTAAAATAGGGTACACAGGCTGTAAATCAGTCAGTTGCATTACCAAGAGTTAATTGATGATTTTATCCTCCTGATTTAATTGAGAATTTATATTTGTCTTTAATGCAACTCAATTCTCAGCAAACACTGTAGAATTCTCAGCAGAAGTTATTGAAAACTGTGACTAATTGAGCAAGCAATATATTAGAAAGAAGGCTATTTCAGCAATATATGCTCATCACATTTTATTTACCTTATAATTTGAATGACTTTTGATTCTAGAAAAGCGCAATAGTAATCTAAAAATATCTTACCAGATTTTCTATTTATGTCATGTGAATTCCTTGGTAGAGACATACAACTTGGGTATAAAGGTACTCACTTTAATAACATCTAACTAATTGGGAATTAGGGCACTAATGAAAAAACTGCATGAACCATACGGCAGTGGTGAAGAAATCTTTGGCTTGTAATGTCCAAGTGAGTAACAATACAGAACCATTTCCCATCTGTCATACTCTATGAAGATTTGCAACAGCCTTTGCTCAGATGAGTTGTCACTGAAGTAGAGTAAGCACTCTATTTAAACATCAGCTGTCCTGACAGAACAGGACTATCTAATACCATGACATCCTCTGATCATTGCAAAAGCATGGCGATGGTTATGTCCAGCAGGCCAATTAATGCTCACAACTGCCAAAAACAGTCCCACCACCAAGTTCATATATTATTACTTGTAACATTACTTTAACTATAACCAAAGGCTGTTTCCCTCTTAACTCTTACCTCTGGATAGTATAATACTCTTTTAGTATTTCTTACATAAAGTGAAAAACTCCATGTAATTTACAATTGTTTCAGTTCTGTTGGTAGCCTCTTCGTTTTGTTGATAGTTTCCTTTGTTTTGCAGTAGCTTCTTAGCTTGATGAAATCTTATTTATTTATTTCTACTGTAATTACTTATATTTCTGGAGTCTATTTCAAGGATGCAAGGGAAAGTAAATCAAAATATGAAGTTCCTATCCTCCCATATTTATACCATGTCAGAAGCTAAGATAATGACTGCATAATAAAAAATAGGGCCTGGCGCAATAGCATAGTGGTTAAGGGCCTCGCCTTGTATGCCCTGCTTCCCATCCAGCTCCCTGTTTGTGGCCTGGAAAAGCAGTCAAGGACGGCCCAAAGATTTGGGACCCTGCACCCATGTGGAAGACCCGTAAGAAGCTCCTGGCTTCGGATTGACTCAGCTGCAGCCATTGTGGCCACTTGGGGAGTGAATCATCAGAGGGAAGATCTTCCACTCTGTCTCTCCTCCTCCTCTCTGTATATCTGACTTAAAATAAAAATAAATAAATCTTTTTAAAAAAGTGCTGTAATAATATGATAGAATACTATTCAACCATGAAAAATAAAAGCACCCCCCCCATTTTTTTTTTTTTACAAACAAATGGATTCATTTCGAGACCAGAATTATGCTGAGTGAAATAAGCCAGTGCCCAAAAGACAAATATCATGTTTTCTTTTGCTTGTGGCAACTCCATATGTAGAGTATAACAAATATAGAGTGAAATTGAAGTCTTGGAATTTGATCACTGTTTATATCCCTTGTTTATACTCTTGAGGAACAATAGGCTTTCTACTCACTACTTGTTGAAGTATTTATTTAGTGGAAGATTGTGATCACAACGCAAGTTGAAAGTATGTCATAGCGATAATTAAAAGAAAACTAAGAAGAGGGGAGGAAGGTGCAGAGTATCATTATAGTCTTAAAACTGCATATATGAAATGCATGCATTCTCTTTCATTTGAATAAATAAACACATGAAAAATTTAAAAGAGTGTAGTTTTGCAAAAATGATTAACACTTTGGTGAACTAAAACCTATTGGGTTCAGTTATGATTTTTTTCTTGTTATGGGCAGACTGTGAACACAATCACACTCATTCATTTATCCTTTATACCATTTATTCTTACACACTGCAGTAGAAGAATATGTGGTATCTAGAACTTCAAAGCCTAAAATATTTACCGTCTGGCTGTTTAAAAAAAAAAAGAAAAGAAAAGAAAAGAAACTGTAATCCCTGTTGTATTCTCCCAGTGAAATGTGAGTCTGTAGAATAAAGGAAGAAAATGTTGAAAATGCTACAGACACATCCAAGATGCAGTGTGAAATGAACATATCAGAGGAAAGTGACTAGCATAAAGATGGCTAATATAATGAATACGTTTATCTGCAGTTGCACTTGTAGATCAATTAAAAGCACCTGCAAAACAATTTTGGTAGTGGAACCTAGGCTCAAGATAATTCTGAAAGTTTATCTGTACAGTGTCTATTTCTTTTAAACAAACAACACTATTGCTGCAGTTTCTGTGTAGCTTAAATCCTCAAGGATTTATGTGTTTGAGACCTGTTCTTAAGTATGGTAGACATCAAGAATTGCTGGGAGTTTTAAGAGGAAAAGCCTGACAGAAAGTAGTTAGTTCATAGGAGTTGCTTCTTTGGGAAGATTTTGATTTAGTTTTCAGCAGACTCTGGTTAACTCTTGTGAGATGGTTATTATAAAGATCGTGACTGTGCCTTTTCCACTCCTTTGGTTCCTGCCTCTTAATGTAACTAGTATTTTCCTCTTGTTACCGCTCTTATCATGATGCTATTTGTTCTGTTGTGACACAACCAAAGAGTACTCTTATAAGAGGTTTAGCCAATGAAACCAGCAGACTTTGCTCTCTCACTCTCGAAAGCCTCTTTTTATACACTAACAGACGTGTGTATTATGTTATGACAAAGGAAACTGACTACAGCAAGTTTTCAGTGGCTTTTGAAATTCCTCTTTTTGAGCACTTAAGAGTAAACTTCAATCTTTTATAATGTGGTCTGTAAAATGTTTTTTGACGTGGCTGAGGTTTGCTTCACATTTTTTCTGGGACATTGGCAGCACATTTTGCCTATTCCAAGTCATGTAATCTTTCTTTCAGTTCCTCAAATGTATCAAGCTTTTCTTGCTACAGACTCTTAGCACCTGCTGGTACCTGTCTGCTACCTTCAGATCACAATAGCAATTATACCAATAGGAAAAGTTCTCTGAACCAACATTAAAAAAAAAGTACTCTCCATCATAATGAAAATTTTACTATATTACATTTATTACTTTATTTTCTGCTTTGTGTAATTCTTTTAATTTTTGTCTCTTACGCCTGATGTGATGACTCAGTGGCTAAAACTTCGGCTTGCACATGCCAGGATCCCATATGGGTGCTGGTTCATGTCCCAGCTATTGCACTTGCCATCCAGTTCCCTGATAGTGTGGCCTAAAAAAGCAGTAAAGGATTGCCCAAATCCTTGGAATCCTGTACCCATGTGGGAAACCTGGAAGAATCTCCTGGCTTCTGATCAGGTCAACTGCCGCTGATAACCAGACGATGAAAGCTTTTTCTGTCTCTCCTTCTTTCCATAAATCTGCCTTTTCAGGAAAAAAAAATGAATATTCAAACAAGAACTTTCGTCTCTACCTATGCCTTACACTTATTGTACCATTCTGGTCCTTTGGACTTGATTTTAATGTTTTGTAACTATTTTAATTATATAAAGGAAATAACTTTCATGTAATTAATTAATTAATTAATTAATTTGAAGGGTTTATTTATTTTTATTTGATAGATTTACAGAGCAAAGAAGATGCACAAAGATCTTAGATCCACCGGCTCACTCCCCAAGTGGCCAACAATGGCCAGAATTCAGCCAATCTGAAACATGGAGTCAACAAGCTTCTTCCAGGTCTCCCATGTGGGGTTCAGGGTCCCAAGCACTTGGGCCATCCTCAACTATTTCCCCAGGCCCAAAACAAGGAGCTGGATGGGAAATGGAGCAGCCAGAACATGAACCAGCACCAATATGTGATCCAAGTGCATACAAGCCCAGGGTGGGATGGGGGGAAGGGAAGATAGCCACTACGCCATCATGCCAGGCGCAAATATTTAATTTATTTTTCTTTGAAAGGCAGGACACCAACTGTTACTCATATGGGATGCTGGTGCTACAGACAGAAGCTTATGGTAAAACAAAAACTTAGGGGCCAGTATGGTGGTTCAACGTGCTAATCCTCTGTTTGCTATGTAGGTAAAGATTCTAGCCCTGGGTACCATACTTCCTATCCAACTCCCTGCATATGGCCTGGAAGGAGATTGGAGAATGGTTAGTACCCTTGGGCTTTGACAATCATGCAGGAGACCAGAGAGAAGCTCCTAGCTGCTGGCTTCGGATCAACTTGGGGAGTGAACCAACAGATGAAATATTTTTCTCTTTTTGACTCTTTCTGTAACTCGGTCTTTTAAATAAAAAAAAGTAAATAATTAAATGTGAAAATTTAGTAAAATGGAATTGCCAGTAAATTCATGTAATGTAAAATAAATTGAAAATTTTAAATTCCTTACCACAGAATACAAAGTAGTCTATCATCTTTTAATAACATATAAAAGATCAAATGTCGTATCTCTGTGCTCTGTTACTATTAATTAATCACAGCTGAGAATCCATGTTTATTTCCAAAATAATAGCAAAGAGAAGGAAATCAACAAAGAAGCACTTTGACAACGTGCAGACAACTTAGATTAATGTAAATAAAAGGATATCCATATTATAGGCTTTGCTCATAGAATAAAAAAGAATATTAGGTCATATGAATGTTCATATGGCATTGTCAAGATGAAGATTCTCAAGCTCAAACACTCATAAAAATGTTGTATCTCAAAAAAGGGAATTGTCTTCCAATTAGTACTTCAGGAAGAACTTCATTACACGAAGCTTTTTGGTAAGAATCTGACCCATCTCATTTGGCATTAGAGATATGAAACGTTACTGTGTGTGTGCCAAAATTTACTTGATAAAATGAGGTTTCTAGCATTTAAAACCCTTACTATTTTTTTAAATGAAGTCATCTTTTCAATACTTTTTCTTTTTCTTACTTTTGTGCAATATTTATAGCCTTCCTGCCAAGTGTCAAAGGTAAAGAAGGTGCATGGGCCACAGGTGGTAATTTTGAGGACCGTTTATA
Source organism: Ochotona curzoniae (assembly GCF_017591425.1). Taxonomy (NCBI): domain Eukaryota; kingdom Metazoa; phylum Chordata; class Mammalia; order Lagomorpha; family Ochotonidae; genus Ochotona; species Ochotona curzoniae. The sequence continues at coordinate 6,381,207 of NW_024467087.1, forward strand.
TCGTTACAAAGAGTCAAATCCAGCAACTTAAAGATCATGATTATTGTGTGTAAAGAAGTATTCAGTTATTTTCTTATACTTGGGTGGGGGAGGAACAAAGAAAGCAAGAGACGGAGAGTGAGATCTGTCATCTGTCACTTACCTTTCAATGCCTATAAAAGCCACGGGCTGGATCAGTCTAGAACAGGAAGTTTGAAACTTCATCCTGATTCTCCATGTATGTGGCAGAAACTCAAACAAACGAGCCATCATCTGCTGCCTCAGGGAGGCCACTAGCAGAAACCAGAAGTGGAATATTTGCTATTCAGATTAAACTTCAACAACATGGATTGTAGGCGTCTCAAGGAGCAACTTAACCCACTGCTCCCTAATCCTTGCCCCATGAATTACACTTCTTTCATTTAGCACTTAACAAGTAGCACTTAATAACTCTGTTAAGGATCTACTACATAGTGAAGGTAATTCTGACTTTCTTTGCTCTGATAAATCACATGACCCTCATAACAACTAAATGGGTAATTGTATAATGACCCTATTTTTAGAAACATGACCAACCATTGAAGGACTACACAATTCTTCAAGGTTATATAATTTCTTGAATACAACACTCCAGTCGAGGTAACCAAGCTCTAGAGCTCCCAGTCCTGATGAATATATAGCTTCTCTAGAACATGCCTGGGATATGGGAGAGACTCAAGCAATGTCTGTTGAATGAAAGCAAGGAGTGTTCACTTGTCAAAGCAATATGCAATAGCTCTTAGAAGGAATTGATTCAGCTGAAATATCCATGGAGAGGGCTGAACTTTGGTTATTTTTATTGAAATTAAAGTTCTCAAATAGCATTTGCACCTAATATCACCATTTGGTATTTTTAGCAGTTTGCTCCACTTAATGTTGATATTATGTAATTCTGTTTATCATCCAAGCATTGAATGAATATTGGCCTAGCACCTATTCCATGTCAAAGACTGTTAAATGCTGAGGAAACAGGAGGCTCATAGAGATGTTTAAAGGTCCTACCAGTCTCTTCTTTTGAAGCAAAATGTTTAGATTCAATAATAACGTTTCTTGTCTTCAAATTAAAGTCAATTAAAAACAGTTCTATGCCCAAAGATTACAAAATGCACAACTCCCCTGCCATAATGTATTTCTTGATAAATGAGGATGTTTTTTTAAATATTCTCTTTTTAAAATATTTATTTCACTTATGTAAAAGGCAGAGTTACAAGGATAGAGAAGGAGAGACAGAAAGAGAGAGAGAGAGAGATCTTCCATCTGCTGGTTCACTCCCCAAATCACTAGGACAATCCGAAAGCCAGGAACCAGGAGTTCCTCCCAGGTCTCACAAATGGGTGAATGGGCCCAAGCAGTTGGGCTGTCCTGTGTTTCTTTCCCTGGTGCCTTAACAGAGAGCTAGATATGAAATGTAGCAGCCACGATTCAAATCAGTTTTCATATGGGATGCTGTAACTATATGCCATTGGCTTATTCTAATACTCCAGATCATGAATCCCAAATAAGGAAATTTTCTTCAGTCAGCAAACAAGATCTCCTTGACTTAAACACATAGAGCTCTATTGATCAATACATAGTAAGTATATATAAATTTAAAAGTTTATATTTGTGGGCCCAATGCGATGGCCTAGTGGCTAAAGTCCTCACCTTGAATGCACCCAGGATCCCATGCAGGTGCTGGTTCTAATCCCAGCAGCCCCACTTCCCATCCAGCTCCCTACTTCTGGCCTGGAAAAACAGTCGAGGACAGCCCAAAGCTTTAGGACCCTGCACCCACGTGGGAGACCTGGGGGAGGTTCCTGGTGCCTGGCTTCAGATCGGCACAGCACCGGCTGTTGTGGTTACTTGGGGAGTAAATGATGGGACGGAAGATCTTCCTCTCTGTCTCTCCTCCTCTCTGTATATCTGACTTTCCAATAAAAATAAATAAATGTTAAACAAAATAAAGTTTTATTTGCCTTTTATCAAGTTAAATGCACTGAAACTTCTGATATTTACTCTCATTAGGCATGTACTCAACTCCCCATAAGTATCTAATGGCTAATATATTAGATGGTGGAGGCACAGAACACTTCCATCAGTGTAGAAATTCTTTTGTAAAGAGAAGTTTTCAAGGATATTAATTGACATAATATTTTACAACATCACAAATGCTTTCAAAATATTCATCCTATTCTTCCTATGATCAAAAAATGTGCTTTTTACTTTAGAAGCAAAAACAATTTACAGTTTCAATATGAAATTCTGTGTAAAGAACTTTTCTAATATATAACTTGAAACATTATGAAACAGATCTTTGCAATTTGGAATTCGTGTCAGAAATCATTCAGTTCATATGCTATCTTTACATTCAAAGTATTTGTTGACTCAGGTTTCAAGAGAAATATCTTAAAATATTAGAAAATGTCTTAATCACAATGCCTAAACTTTAAGCAGAGTTTTCAAAGACATTCTATACCTGTCCAATATTACATCTTTGCTTAGACTTAGAAATATCAATGGTATTCACAGATGCATATATAGAATCTTACAAACAATTGACACCCTGGAGATAAATCAAGAAACTTTTACTTACAAAAAATATATTAATTAAAACAAAATGTTGATGAGGATGTTTATAAGGTCCTTATATTTTCTCTAAAATATTTGTTAGGATTCAATTTTATTTTGCACTTGTGTTAAGTGTAGCATCACAGGCATGTTCATATTATTCAAACCAACTCTGTTTCTAGGGCTCAATTTTTATAACCTTGAATAAACAGGTCTCTGTTATCTTTTCAGCATTGATGGAATACAAGATACTCTGTTTAATTAAGATAACCTTTGACATTATTTTAGACTATCTATTCAATCTGACAGCTGTTCCTTCACTACACTAATACATTTCTCACAACATATTATCAAGTAAGCCAGGTAGGCATTGATTTTATTCATAATGTCCTACAACATTTTAATTTTTATTATTCCAATTATTACATTTAGTATTTTGACATTTCTCTAACTTCTTAGCTCCCAAGGAAATATATTGCTTGATTTTAAAAATGAATAAATTCGTTTTTCTTTTTGATAGTTTATATAAACAGAACATTGAAATTGAAAGTTATGTATAGTTATTGACATATCAACATTTATATTCTCTTTATGGCTTAGTAGGCATTCATTGTACGAATAGAGGTTTTAAAAAATAGTTATATTGTAGTAAGAACACTTAACATGAGATGTGCTTTTTAATATTTTAAGTGTACAATTCAATATAGTTCATTATAGGCATGTGTGAAGCCAGTAAGGTAACACTGCTATAGCCAAGAGCGTGTCTGCTACTTCCACAGCCACAGGCAAGTTTCCTTGCTGTTAAAGCTCCTGTATGGCTAATGTTGCAAGGGCACCCAGGAAGGCCCAGGAGCTGGTATATTTTCTGCTAGTCAGGAGCCCTGAAGAGTGATGACATATTCTGCTAGTCAGGAAGTCCAGAAAATGAAACAAGTCTGTTATGTAGCTGCCAGGTTACCTGGCACTGTCGTCTGTAATACATACAAGATGTGGAAGATACAGTTGGATGCAGAACTTTTTGCTGTAGCTTTTCCTCTAGCACAAGAAGGCTTGCTTGCATATTTCCTGTGTATTCTCACCCACTGCTGTGAGTATAGAGAATTACGAATCCCCAAAAGACTGCAGTTTTTCTTTGGTCTATTCAAGTTACCACAGGGACTGCTGAAATGCTGGCTGGGAACAGTCCATCTAGCTAGGGCTCCAAATGTGTTCCAGCTTCTGACTGTCATGACAGCCAGGTTTAGCTGCAACAATTTCAGATTGCAAATCTCTCTATCCATATTATAGCTATCTTACTAAGCAGAAACATTGTACTCTGTATAATTTCAACTCCTTATCTGCACCCACTCCTTAACCCATGGCACTCACCATTTATGTTAGAGACCTCACAGAATGAGAATAATACAACAGTTATATGTAAGTGATTGGCTTATTTCACTTCACACCATGTCTTCAATGTTTTTCTTGGTTGTGACACACTGCAGGATTTTCTTGCCTTTAAGACTGAATAATGTTCCTTTTTGTATATCTTTATGACAATCTATGTGCAGGTCTCATAGTTTCTTAAATTATTAATTCATCCATGAACGTATAAGTTATTTCTACAGCTTTACTGTTGTGAATAATACTGCAATGAACATTCTATTTTAGATACCTCTGCAACAGCAAAATTTCAATTCTTTTGAGTAAATAACCCCAACTAGTACTTTTGGATAGTGTGAGATTTTTTGTGGCATCTCTGTAGTGTTTTCCAGTGTGCTAAAAACTTTTGCACTTCCACAGTAGGAACAGTATAATCGGTTCCAAGTTTTCCATACCCTTGCCAACATTTAAGCTTTTTTTAATTGTTTGAAAGACAGAGAGATAGAAACAGAGTGACAAAAATATCCAATTACTGACTCATTCTTCAAAAATTTGACAGCAGCCAGGCATGAGACATGCCAAAGCGAGGAGATGGGGACTGCATCTAGGTCTCTCACATGGGTGCCACTTACCCAGCCACTTGAGCCATCTCTTGTTTTCTCTCATCAAAAGTATAGCAGGAAACCCAGAACCAGGAGCAGAGCCAGGACTCCAATCTAGTCACATTTAAATGGGATGTCTTAACCAATATCCCGATCGCTCACTCCTTGCCAATATCTAACTTATTGAGAGAGAAGAAGAGGCCTTTCAATCCCCGGGATTCATTCCACAAATGCCTTCAACAGTCAAAGACAGATGAGTCAGAGACCCCAGCGTGAATCTCCTGCATGGGTAACAGGATCATCTTCTGACTCCCCACACATTAGCAGGAAGCTGGATCAGAAACAGCGAAGCATGGACTCAAATTATTACTGAAATAGAGGATATGGATGTCCCAAGTGGTGATTCCATGTGTTATACCACCATTCATGCAGCATCTTTAACTTTTATTCAGAAACAGCCATCCACCACAGTCTTAAGTTTCCCTAATGACTAGTTGCACTGTGTATTTTATATGCCTGTTAACCATTTACATGACTTCTTAGGAAAAATATCTGTTGAAAATTTTAGCTCATATTTTATTCAATATATATTCCATTTTTATGACTGGCTAGTATTCCTGTGTGTGTGTGTGTTTTTCACATTTTCTTTATTCGGTCACTAACCGATGGACATCTGGGTTGATTCCATACCTTTGCTATTGTAAACCAAGCTACAATATACAGAGGGATACAGATACCTCTTTGATATAATAACATCACTACTTCCAGTATGTAAATTTCAAAGATTGGTATGGCTGGGACAAATTGTAAATTTATTTTCTAATTTCTGACTAATCTTCGTAGAATTCTTTATGAATTTTTCTGATGATTGTACTGGTTTACACTTCCCCCAGTAGTGTATTTGGATAACATTTCCCCCATACTCTCATTGGCATTTATTATTTTTTGAATTTTGGATGATAGCACTTTCTTTTTTTTTACTTTTAAAATTTTTCATGATACAGTTCCATGGGCTCAGGGACTTCCCCCTCCACTGGTACTCCTGCCCCCCCCCATATTATTACAGGAGTATAGTCCTTCAGCAACGGTCCTTCAGGAAAGGTCCAGGATAATAGCCCCTTCCAAGCTCTGAGGTAAAACTTCACTGTGGTTTTGACTTCTATTTCCCTGAAAACTAGTAATCCTGGGCATTCTCTCATGTGTCTGTTAGCCTGCTCATGCCCTTCATCCATTCTGCCTCATCACATACTACACATGTAAGGCAAATGCCAAAGTTAGAAACTGTCAAGCAATGTCCATGTCTCCTATTTTTTTTTTCTGTTAATAAACACTACATCTCCTGTTTGCTCTGTGGAATTTCCAATCCTCTGAAGGTTATAAGTGATATTCAATGTATGGATCTTTTGTTTGCTTAAGGAAACTCTGCTATTCATAAGACTGTGATTTTTTTTAAAAAATTTAACAGTGCCTAGAAGCCTCTGGTCACAATACTTTCCTCAAATTAACTTGTTTTATGTGTGCTTCTGTTTATGGAGAGATTATTTAAAATATATTGTCAACTTATTAAAATTAAACTGAAGTCATTGACACTATATTGCATGCCCGGGCTTAGCTTAGGTATCGCAGACATTGTTTTTCCATAAAGCACAACACAGCCGTACGTGTCTAAGAACAGAAGACAGTAATTTAGCACTGCAATTAGGAAAGCATTTCCAACAGTGACATTACTAAGAAAAAAAAAAAAACACAGAAATGCAAAAAGCTGATGCAAAACGTATCACGAAGAGACCAATTGGATACTACTTAAAATGAAAACAAGGATTTGATTCCTGACTTAAACTGGAAATGTGCACATGAAGCAATTGAATTTTTTACCATTCTGCACATGTCTATGAGTCCCTGCAAGTACAAATCTTGGAATTACAGCTGAACTTCAGAATGTTAATGAATTTGTAAACAGAATAGATGACTAATAAGCATCAATTGTATTTTGGAAAAAGTTACATAATGCTTTTCTACAGTTCTGCTTATGCATGTTGTTATAAGTAGTGTCACATGTTAAAACCTGTTCTATATTTGCACATTTCTCCTATTTGAAATATATTTTGTTTAGATATATTTATTATGTTGTGTGAATAAAATTTTCATTAGAATTATGTTATGAATACTATACATTTTGCCAGTAAAAGAAAAAAATGTCTCTGCCTTGTCCTATTTAATTTTTTTCACCTGAATTTCATTTTATCTGTTTATATTTTTATTGAGCATGCATTTTTTTCATGTGCATATTCCTGCAGTAATTTTACTCATTTTTCCTTCAAATAGATGTTTATCATACTAGAGCCATGCCCTTAAAACAAATGATTTTTTTTAAATGGGAAATCTCTAAATTAGAAAAATTTACCTAAGTCATGCTCAATTTTATTTCGATTATTTTGGGAAGTTTTACAAAGAATTTGACATTCAAATCTCTTTTTCATTTTCCACACTTTGACTGAGTCAACTGCCTTCATTTTGAACATTTTGATCTTGCATGACTAAAAGCTTTATACCCATTTCTCTCCTATTCTCAGTCTTTGGAAACTATCATTCTCGTTACTGTTTCATTGCATTTTACTAATTTAGATAACTTTCATCTTCCTATATGCTTCATTAAAAACACACTTTCATGAGTTTTTATTTATTTATTTTTATTGGAAAATCAGATATACCGAGAGGAAGAGAGACAGAGAGGAAGATCTTCCATCTGCTGATTCACTCCCCAAGTGGCCACAATGGCCGGAGCTTAGCAGATTCGAAGCTAGGAACCAGGAACTTCCTCCAGGTCTCCCATGTGGGTGCAGGATTCGAAGGCTTTTGGGCCATCCTTGACTGCTTTCCCAGGCCACAAGCAGGGAGCTGGATTGGAAGCAGGGAGCTGCCAGAATACAAATCAGCACCCTTATTGGATTCCAGTGTGTTCAAAGCGAGGACTTTAGCTGCTAGGCTACTGTGCTGGGTCCACTCTTATATTTAATATTTCACTAGTGATCATTTAGAGTATATCAAAAAAGGAAGGGCTTAAATATGAGAAATGTAACTAAATAAAATAAATAAAATATTGAAATACAAAATAAAATACTGAAATGCAACACATTAAACATTCCTCAAATGTATAATACATAAGTATTCATCAATAAATACAACTCAGAAATTTGGTTGACATGTGACATGTTCAACTGCTCAAAATATATTCGGTTTCATATAAAGTAGTGGTATGTTTCTCAAACATATTAATTCAAACCTTAGTTGTGCTAAAATATTTTGAGATTTGCATTTTGTTGGATATTTAAAACATGACTAATTTTCCAATCTACGTAAAAATTGCCAAGTATTTGCTTTTCAACATTCTAAAAGTAAATTGCTTGTTTCAGTAAAGCATTGCTTTATTTAATAATTTTATTTAAGTTAAACTTTTCTACTTGTAAGAGCATTATGTATCTTACTCAATTATTGCCATAGATTTAATTTTCCAAGTCAAACTCAAATTATAAATTGTTTGGGGCAATCCATTTTCTTTCTTAGCTTCTACACATACAAAACTTATATTGTTGAGTCTTGACACACATTTCCAAGAGCAGATAACCCTTTACTCCAGTTTATGCCGTTACCATCAATTATATCAACTTTGAATGACAGAGGCGATTGGAGAGAAGCATACTATGATCTTGGACACCTCTCTGATCTTCTCATTCACTCCATGGAAATAAAGCTGATGATGTCTATGTATAATTTTACATGAATTGACTAGTATTTGTAAAGTATCTCACCTATTTGTCTTTTAAAACACATATATCCAAAAAAAAAAAACTTCTTCAAAAATGGCTAAATACTTCTGGAGTCCTCAGTTCTACTGCATTTGTTATTTCACTACAAGCATAATCTGAACATAGGTAAAATTCATGGAAAATTGATAGCTATTACATTGTATTATTTATCTACAGAATTCTTTAGAATTTATACATGGAACTTGAAAGTCAAAAAATGAAACAACAAATAATTTCTTTACATAATAAAATATTAGTACAGCATCTTACCACTTTTAAGAGAATATATGTAAATTATTAATTTATTCATTCAATAAACTGACTACAGAATGCCAAATTTGTGTCAGAATTGTTGCAGATGCACTGAATAAACATAAAAATCCCTGCCTTCATGTAACATAAATTACAGTGAAAAAAAGTACAACAGTAAACAGTAAATATCACGGATGTAAATTACACAGTTTATCAGAAGCAAATGCTATATGGGGAATATAAAGGATTACAAACAAAACTATGATTAAGGAAATGAGGTATAATTTAATTTTCATTTAAACTGATTTATTTGAAAACCAGATATAAGAAAGCGTTTCCATCTGCTGGTTCACTCCCTAAATGTCTGCAATGTATACAGCTGAGCTGATCCAAAGCAGAAAATCCCAAACTCCATGTGGTTGATACGAACCCAAATACTTGACACATCACTACTGTCTCTAGCATCTACATTGACAGGAAGCTAAAATCAAGAGTTGGAATCAAAAACCAAACTTAAGTACATGAATGTGTGTGAAGCCACAAATGAGTGATATGATCTCTCATATGCTTTAATAAAATCACTCTGACAAAGTCTCTGTTGTTTAGACTAAAGGGAATAAATGGTGGAAGCAAGAGCATCATTAAAGAGCTATTGCAGCTTGTCTGGGAGGAGACATAGGTGACCTGCACTAGAGAATTAGTTATCAAAGTGCCAAAAAGCAGCGGCATCCTGAGAATTTTTATAGTTGTAGTAAAGATTTTGCTGACATTAATAGTGGGATTGTGAAGAGAAAGATAAAGGATAAATTTGTATTAATTTTGTCTAAATGGAATCAAGCTGACACTGATTGAAATGGGAAAGACTGTAGATAGAGCAGTTTTTGGAAAGAGAAGGAGAGATTCAATTTTGGACAAATAATGTCTGAGTTATCCCAATGGAGATATAAGCAGGCAATTAGGTATAACTACATTGTGTGAGGAGAAGTGTGACCTGAAGTTGTACATTCAGTAATCAAAAGTGTGCTGAGAACTGTAACATTGAACAAGTTCTTATAAAAGCTTCTGAGTGCATAGACAAGAACCATAAGGAGTAGATGCTGAATTATTCCAAGTTTCAAAGTTTAGATAATGAACAGGAGAAGGTTAAACGAGACTAAAAATCATAGCTAGTGCTGGTGTTGTAGTGCGGCAAATTTAACTACACTTTAGACACCAGTATTGCATATTGGAGTACGGTTGGGATCGTGGCTACCCAATCCTTCCATCAAGCATGCTGCTTACCTGCCTGGGAAAAAGCAAATGATGCCTCAACTGCTTGAATTTCCGCCACCTGGATGGAAGCTTGGATGTAAATCCTGGCTTCTGACTTTTGTGTGGTCCAGCCTGGCTGTCAGAATCCCAGGATAAGTGGATGGAAAAATCTCTCTCTCTCTCTCTCTCTCTCTCTCTCTCTCTCTCTCTCTCTCTTTCTCTTCTTCCCTCCCTCCCTCTGTGTGTGTGTGCATGAATGTGTGTGTGTGTTTTAAACACATGTATATTAAACTGGATCACAGCCAATTAACACAAAAACTAAGTAGAGAATAGTGATTTCCTGCATTTTTAATGGTTAAAAATGTTTCTACAAATAAGCAGAAATGAAGTGTGTCAGAGACCGATGTTAGACCAAGCACATAAGGACTAGATTTAGCATGTGAAGCCCATTGGATTTATTGATTGGATTAGAAAAAGCAATGATCATTGGTGATCTTAAAAACAACAATGTCTGGGAAATTATGTGTATTAGTGGAGTGGGATTCCTTGAGAAAAATAGGGAGAGAAGCAGTGGACCTAGTGATTATAAAAGCTCTGTGAATGAGTCTTCTGAGTCTCAAAACAGGTAGAAGAAATTGGGATTGAAGCTAAAATTAAGAAACAAAAATAAACAGTTTCATTTGTTCATTAGTGAGATGGGAAAAATGCTATCATGTTTTTGGTTGTTGAAATTTGTTCACAAATTGATTTACTAGGGTACTGCACAATTTTCATGGAAAGTGAAATTAAAAGTTTATTTAGCTGCAAAACATGAAATTCACATATATGAGAGATTTTCAAAAGGTTCATTGAAAACAGAGTAATGAGGAGCTCAATGAGTTTCACAAATATTTTGCTTCGGGCCCAGGCGCGGTGGCGCAGTGGTTAAGGTCCTCGCCTTGCATGCCCAGGATCCCATATGGGCGCCGGTTCTATCCCGGCAGCCCCGCTTCCCTTCCAGCTCCCTGCCTGTGGCCCGGGAAGGCAGTCGAGGACGGCCCAAGGCTTTGGGACCCTGCACCCGCGTGGGAGACCCGAAAGAGGCTCCTGGCTTCGGCATAGTATTGGCCGTTGCGTTCACTTGGGGAGTGAATCATCGGACAGAAGATCTTCCTCTCTGCCTCTCCTCTCTGTATATCCACCTTTCCAATAAATAAATAATAAAAATAAATCTTTAAAAAAAACAAATATTTTGCCTCAAAATGAAAATTGTATAATCCCATTTCTCGTGTGTTTTTAGACTTTTCATACTCTAGGTGAGCTGCAGTATATTCCTCTATTTTACTAATACATTTCTAAGCACAATAATCTTGTTCCTGTAATTACACCTTAGATCCTAGAGTTTGAGCTCTTTCGAGCCAACCATTGATGCTTTCTTTTTCTCTCTCTCTTCAGTGTCAATGGAGTAGATTCTCAAGGCCTTCTTTAAGAAAGTAGGAAGGACAGGAGAGAAAGGAGAGATACAGAAACTTGATTACAGATGCAAGATATGGAATTGTTGAGTGATAAATCCAAGAGCTTTGAATATTTTATACAGCTTATTCTAAGTAAGATGCCACAAATGGGCTATTTTCAGAACTGCTTTGTGAATCTTGGGCTACATTTTTACAAATGGCTTAGTTTGGCTGAACAAATGTGTCTTCTGTACATATGCAAATAAGAACAAATATGCACGGGAACTTTTTATTGTAATAACAATTCAAAGTGACACAGCAGACAATTCAAAGTGACACAGCAGCATCTGGATGGAAATTTCTCCAGCTGCACAGCTCATTCTTTATTGCTGGTAAAATACCAATTTTGGCCATAGAAATGGGCCTGGGAAGAAGGTAGGGACTACTTCATCGAACACCACAGAATGAGTTAATCACTATGGCCTCTGACTCTGTGAGTGGGAAAAAGAGAACTTGATTTTGAGGTAGTAGATTGAAAAAGGCTTACTTGTGATATTCAAAAGAACTGGCTTTAAGCTCTGAATTTGTCTGTTACTGTCAGGCTCTCAATGTATAAATCATGTAAACTTTTGGAACCCTAGGATCTTCTACTGTAAGTTGTGGAGAAGATATTTATTTCACAGGATGATTTGGAGTATTGAAGAAAATAATGCATGAAGTAAACTTTTGTAGCGGTTCTGTTATAAAATGCATTCAGGACAGGGTAGTGGTATTTGTTATTCTTTCACTTGATCTTATCCAAAAGGCACATTTTCTTAATAAGCTCAAAAAAGGAGTACATTAAGATAGGATAAAGTAATCATATAGGCAGAGTTCCATGAACCAGATCTATTTCATGGAATTTCCATTGCACATTTTATATTCTGTATGTCACAAAATAAATGGAACATAATGTGAGTTGTTGTGGTGGTGAGTGGGAGCCAACTCTCTCTGTAACTGAGATGACAACACTTTAACTTAACTCTTGTTATGTAAGACTTTATATATCAGTTTTCTAGGGTTGCTATCACAAAATACCACAAACTGAATTCCTTAAACAATGGGAGTTCATTTTCTCAAATTCAGGGGTGTTAGAAGTCTTAAGATTCAAGTGTCAACGGGTTTTTTTTTTTAATATCTCTTTTTGACTGTTCCATGGTGAACTTCTCCTTTTATTTGCACACGATCGTAACAGTGTGTTTTTGTTCCTAATTTGTAAGGACACTAGTCGTATCAGAATCTTTAAAAAAAGATTTATTTATTTTTATTGGACGGGCACATTTGCAGAGATGGGGATCCAGAGAGAAACATTTTCCATCCACTGATTCATTCCCTAAGTGGCTGCAATAGTCATCAGAGTTGAGCCAATCCAATGCCAGAAGCCAGGAGCTTCTTCAGGTTTCCCAGATGGGTACAGGGTCCCAAGGCTTTGGGGCCATCTCCAAGAGTGCTTAGTGAGAGGGTTATAGGGAAGATTCTGATATGAATTGTTGCCTTTAGAAAACCAGTGAGTGTGCAATGTGAAAAGGGTTCGGTCTAAGGTTCCATTTGGATCACACTAAAGCATTTTGAAACTGTATATAATCAAATTTTTGATGACCCCTACATTCCCACTAGACAGTTTTTGTATGACTACTATCTCAAGGTAAATAATAAGTTTAATATAATTTGTGCACTAGCTATACTGAAAAAAAATCAGAATTTCATAAAACTGTAAGTTAGACAACTTTTTCAGAGTTCCATATGTGAGAATGCATACTGGATAAGATCACTGAATCACTTGCTAAATTATACAGCCTCATAAATTCTGTTACTATCATCAAAAATGGTATGTCAATATTTTGTGTTCTGAATCATTTCAAGTTGAGTCTTTCTATGTAGGTACAAGTTGGCTTATATCATGAAGAATATCTCTCTCTCTCTCTCTCTCACACACACACACAAGTGTAGCAACTTATCTCTGATTAAGACATTTCATGATTCGAGCTACTTTATCTTAGAATACATCTGATAGCTTAAATCACCCACATTGTAACTGCAAAGCAAGGATCACTGGGATTATTGTTCTTGTCTCCTTTTTGGATAGATTACTATGAAACTAGATCCAACATTTCATTGCAATTTGTCTCAAAGAGAGTTTCATATGCATAAATGTGTGTCACAAGATGCAGATTTATAGGGATGGAAAATAATATTTCAAAGAATTTTCTGTATGATACACTGCAACATTTTTTAACTTATACTGCACACACCGCATTTATTACGCTAATTGCTGTTCACATCAAAGAGATCATGAAACAGAAAGCTGAAGAAATTCAGTGTATATTAAAGAGTAAATCATGAGGCTCTCACCAGTAATACAGTAAAAAGATTAACCTGAAAATTTCACATTATCTAACTGCTCAGACCGGAAGAGATGATGAGAGTCACTATTTTGAAAGAAACTATACATATGAGATAAACGTAAGTGCAACTTCAAGAGATATTTAGGAATTAAAATGACAAAAACTGATGATAGTCTTGAAAGGGTTATATCTTGAGGTCTGGTTTGGAAAATCACAAGGATGCTAGTTTGATTGCTACCACAGAGGTAACAACCTGAGGATTTGGAAAGTTTGGATGAACAGATCAGCTCAGTTTTCTATACCCTTAGCTTGAAATGTGTGTTAGATTCCAAGTGAAAATTCAGGATGCAGTTGCAATGATACAATTGCTTATATTATGAGAAACATAATAAGATAGATTTATCAATAATGTACATATGCCTTTGTACCATAAAATATGAGAATTTCAGGGCAGAATGAGTTCACATAAAACAAGATATTTAAAAAAAAGGATGTTTTTTGTTTGCTGTTTAATAAAAACAATTCATCAGTAGGGAAGATAATAAAGGAAGGTAACAAAATAGCTAAAGAAATAGCAGAAATACAAGCAGAAAAATATGTCACAAATAATCCTTTAAAAATGAGAAAGAATTATCAAGAGAAAGCAATTTCTTCCAATGAGATATGAGGAAGAAAGACAGTCTAAAAAATGCCCCCCATGGGTCACAGGTAGCTTTAAATAAGAGCAGTTCCATGAAGGGATAATGGAATAAGAGGTTCAGAGGTTAGGAAAAATAGGACAGGAATCCAGATTACTAGCCCACGTCTTTGAGTTAGCTAATAAGAAGACAAATGGATTTGCAGGTAAGAGAAGAGAGAACAGAGCATCTGAGGAAAATACATTTTTATGAGAGAAACGGATAAAAAGCAAAATATTAATAGGCAAGAGCTGGTTAAAAAGAAAGCTATGTTCTTTCTCGGTTTTATTTCATAGAGAGGCAGACCCATAAATACAATCTTTATAAGATAGCTCCGTTCAAATGTCATCAATGGCTGTGTTTGCATAGGGACAGAAGCCAGAACACAAAAATGCAATGTAGTCTCCCTTGTGGGTGGCAAAACCTAGATTACCTAAGCCATCATTACTGCTTCCCAAGGTCTGTACTATCAGGAGACTCAATTTGGGCTGGAGCCAAGAATCAAACCAATTGCTAATTGGAAGTGTCTTAACCTCTGGGCTAAATGCATACTCCAAAACTCATTTTTCTGGGGGGGGGGGGATTTCCTGCTGGCAGGCCCCATGACCACAGAGGGAATGAGGTAACTTTGTTCTTTAAATTTGTATATTGTTGCTGATGTTATGTTGGGGCTTTTAATTGATCAGGATTTTACTCTGTTGGCTCTACCTTCAGACCAGAGAAGGTCTCCCCAAGAAGTCGTTGAACTTATCTGGACAATAAGATGCTGGACTCTATGCTGGGTATATGCTTGCAATGAAGGAATCTCAACTGAACTTGAACTGTGGTAATGCAACAAGGTGGAGGAATCCACAATCGGGGGAGGGTTATGGGAGGGGTGGGAAGAATCCCAGTACCTATAAAACTGTATCACATAATACAGTGTTATTAACAATAAAAAAATTTTTTGCACAATAAACAACATTGTTTTCAGTTTTATTCCAAGAAAGCACAAGTGTCAGAGATAGAGATATTAATTAAGAGTTTTATCAGTGTGATATAACATGCGAATTAGCATATGCAAGTCACAAGAAAAGGCAGATAAATTCGGAGAAGATGGAGGATGTCATGACTAGAAACCCTAATCTGGTGAAATATAACCACAGAGAGATTGGTTGCATTGTTTTGCTAGCAGAAGTGATTATGGCCAGAAAATGAGATGTTTCAATTACTGACTTGGAATGTAATTCAGGTGTTAGTGAATGATCAGGCCTGTGGATAACTATATGCCATGGGACACGATGGTAGTAAGAATACTATCAATTGAGAGTCTAGAGGAAAGGACAAATTGTTCAAATGAATGCTTGAATAAATCTGCTTAATCTTAAGGTTTGTGATAAATTGTCAAGGCATTTATGTCTTACTTCAAACACAGGGAATAACCAAATTGTCTGTACATGACTGCTTCGAGAAGGGAGAATAATTTATATGGAGAGATCACGTGATCTTGCAAAAAGTTCAATTTTCTCTACAATGGTGGGAAAATAATCATAAAGAAGAAATATATTAAACTTGGTGGTGAAAATAGCCTTTGTTCAATATAATTATGGTCCTTAATAATTGCAAAATGTGCCTAATCAAGAAATACATGAAACTCTTCTTGCAGGAATAAAAACAAATGAATTCACAGTTCTGAACAAATCGCAGAAATGAAAAAAAAAAAAGATTGCTGAAATATGTCTCCAGAATTAAATAATAGATTCACAACTACTGTCAATAAAATTAAGCATACTAGGTTTTTATTTGGCATGGCACAAAGTAACCATTCACACATAATTCCTACACAAGCATACACACACATGACTCATTTAGAATGCCTTTTGCTTTCATATTTCACATATTTCTGATAAGAGGTATGGATATTCCAAGCTGTGGGTGAACACATTGTACCACAATATCCTTCCCTTTCTTTACTTCTCCTATCAAAAGAATATAATGCATAAACCAACTTTCAGTATTATCAACATGTTCATTTTGTCTGCTTTCTGTCTTTAGAGGGTTTTTTTTTTCTTCCTTATCAACAGCCTTCTTTAGATCTCACTTAAAACCTAAAAGGCCATTATCTTCACCATTTTCCCCACTTGAACTGTTGCACAATTTTATCCTTTGCTAAAACTGTAAGTTATTTGAAGGAAAACTTTTATTTGATTCACTACACTATCAAGTTGCAGCAAAAGCAACCAATCGATATGAGGTATCTTTAAAATTTTCTTGGAAATATGGAAAAGCGATGACTAGATTTCAACCTCATACCAAAAATTGATTGTTTTTCACAAACTTTGGAATTCCTCTTGTGTAATTCAAATGGTTGATACTGTTATAATTTTCTATCCTAGGAGCAGCATTGCAGAGTAGAATACTGGGCTGTCTACTGCCATGTGGCTTCTGGTTCAAGTCCCAGTCACACCTGTTCTGATTCAGCGTCCTTCCACTGTGCTTGAAGGCAGTGGAAGATGCCCTAACGCTTGGAATTCTGCAAATACATGGATAACCTGGAGGAAGATCCTGATTTCTGGCTTTGATTTTGGCCCATCCCTGATGTTTGCATGATGAGTTTGTTCTGTTTGCATTAAAAGCCAATTTCTTTCTTAATAATACAAAGCAACAATATTGTCATGTTTATTATGTTTTCATGAGCATGGATATTACTGGGATATTATCAGGAGCATGTCAAGCCTAATTTCCAGGGATATGCTTCTGGCTCATTGGTTAAGGTGCTGATTTGGAGAGCCACCTCTCCTATCTAGTGCCAGCATTCCAAGTCATGACTCCACCCCCATCCACAGCTTCCTGCTGATGCACACCCAGGGAGGCTGCAGACGGGGTGGCACAGTCTGATTCCTCCCCGTCACGTGGAGACCTGAATTGAATTCCTGCTTTCTAGTTTCAGCATGACTCAGCCCTGGTTTATGTGGGTATGTGGAGAATAAAGCAACTGTATAGGAAAGGTTTGTCTATCATTATTTTTAAAAGATTTTATTGATTTTCATTGGAAAGGCAAATATACATAGAGGACAAGAGACAGAGGTAAGATCTTCTATCCACTACTTCACTGCCCAAGTAGCTCCAACAGCCAAGGCTGTGCAGATCCAAAACCAGGAGCCAGGAGCTGCTTCCAGGTGTCTCACACGGGTGCAGGGTCCCAAGGCTTTGGGCAGTTCTCCACTACTTTCCCAAGCTACAAACAGGGAGCTGGATGGGGAGCATGGCTGCCGAGAGATAAACTGGCACCCATATGGAATTCTGGTCATGTGAAAAGTGAAGACTTTAGCCGTTAGGCTACCACGCTGGACCCGTCTATCATTCTTTTTCTGTGTCTCTCTGCCATTCAAATAAATAATAGCTAAAAGATAAGCACAGATACATAGAACATGAAAAATACATTACTTTAGAAGTTATACATTTCAAAGCAGCTATAAAACTCACTGTCAATGTGTCCTTAACTTTTATTATTTAATTTGTATAATATGAATATGATGAAAGTTATATCAACATGAGAAAATCTGGGAGTGGAACGAGAAGGTGAAGCACAGGATATATTTACAGCGGAGATGCTGTTTCGTTTGACACTCTAAAGACAGCTACATGACATTAAGCACTTGCCCAAACCCATAGTATTGTTCAAAACAAAGAACAAACTTTAATATCAACTACGAATTTTAAATAATATTATATTACCATTGTTTCTTCAATTGTAATACACGACACAGAGACAGAATGCGTGATAACAGGCAACACCTTAAGCCGGAAGAGAGAGTTCATATAGATACTCTCTACCTCCTGCTACATTTTTTTTTTGCAAACCTAAAACTTTAAAAAATAAAATATAATTTCAAACACATAAGAGTACAATAAATAAACTCTAGCTTTTTTCTTGAGAAAGCAGAGTTATCCCCGAAAATGCCTAAACTAAATTTTCTTTGGGCCTGGCGCGGTGGCCTAGTGTCTGATGTCCTCGCCTTGAACGTACCCGGGATCCCATGTGGGCACTGGTTCTAATCCCGGCAGCTCCGCTTCCCTTCCAGCTCCCTGCCTGTGGCCTGGGAAAGCAGTCGAGGACGGCCCAAGGCTTTGGGACCCTGCACCCATGTGGGAGACCTGGAAGAGGCTCCTGGCTCCTGGCATAGTATCGGCCGTTGGGCTCACTTGGGGAGTGAATCATGGGGCGGAAGATCTTCCTCTCTGTCTCTCCTCTCTGTATATCCGCCTTTCCAATAAAAATAAAATAAGTCTTTTAAAAATAAATAAATAAATTTTCTTTCTGGGAATTATTCGAAGTCAGAGTGGATCTACTTTGACATAAATAACAATCTTGTGTGTAAGTTGGCATCCCTTTGGTCCTGAGGTGCTTTGCTGAACAATGAGCTCTGCAAGTGTTGTTGCAAATGAAAGACTAGAAAATAGGGTTATTTTGACATTTTAGTTTTTCAGCTTTATTTGTATTTCATGCCCTAATTAATGCAGCATGAGTATAATTATTATCCTAGAATAAGAACTCCTGAAGGGGCATAGACTTTTCCTTCTTGCTGACTTTTAAAAATCATAGAAAACATATGAATCACATGAATAATAGTGTGTACCTATCATTCAAACAATGATGCTACATTTCATGTATACTTACGTATAGTTTAGGGAGAATTTTCAAGTATATTTGTCTATACTTAACTACTTTGTCCACACTAAAAACTAAAACCAAAGCCAAAATATTTTTTGGCATTTTGTTTCTGCTTCTTCTTTTTTTTTCTTTTCTTTCTTTTTTTTTTTTTTTACAAAATTCCTTGTAACAACATGACAGTATATCAAAATCAGTAGTCAATTAGCCAACATTTGTGCACTTGTTTCTTAATACCAGGATTCAGTTTTATTGCAGGCTACCAACAGTCCCGTGTCAAATATAACATTTCCAGCATCTTTTGCAGCTGAGATGACAAAATGACCAAGCTGTTTCTTTTTTTATTTAATTTTTAAAATTCATCTTACAATTCCATAGGTTCAGGAATTCCCCCAATCTTTCCCCATTCCCTCTCCTATCTCACTGATTTCCTCTATGTTATTATAATAGTGACTAAGTCTTTCTAATGAGATATAAAGGGGAAAAAAACAGTGTTTAAAATAGGCACTGGGTAAGATCCAGTATTTTCTTTTCATATTATACTTATTAGTAACTGAGGGATATTAGGATACTAGCAGAAAGAAATGAGCTTTCAGAATACTGAATATTTATTTTTAAATGAGTCATTTATTTTTGTTTATTCGAAAGAGAAGCAGAGAAAGAAGGATGGATCATCTACTAGTTAACTCCCTGAATGCTTGCAAAAATCAGAATTAGGCAAAGCCAGGACGTGGAACACAGAGCTAAATATGGATCTCCCCCATGGAAGACAGCATCCCAATGACTTGAACCACACCTGTGGCTTATTATGGTATTCAATAATAGGAATATGTAATCATGAGTGGCGATAAAGCTCTAATCCACACACTCTGATGGAAAATGCAGATATACCAAGCAGATATCCCAGAAGATAACTGGCTGCCAGCAAAGACAGAGAGCATTTATTTTTTTCACAAAGCTATAGTCACACATGGCTAAAAAATGTATTTCTTTGCTTTTGATGAATTTGCCCCCACCAGAACTCATGTTAAATGTTAAATGCTCATATAATGATATTGATAAGACGACGATAGATTTAAGAGCTAAGTAGGTTTGAGGGGCTCTATCCTCATGACAAGAATAAACTAGTTCCCTTGAAAATAAATTTTCTTGAAAGTAGATTGCTATAAATCAAACTTATCACCTCCTCTTCATCTTGCACACCTCTCTTCCACATTTGAACACATGAGCCACAGCTTCCCTACATGAGTTGAACTGCCATGAAATCCTTACCAAATGTTGCTACCACACTCATTTCCTTATTAATTATGCAGTTTCATGTGTTCTGACACAGAAACAAAAAAATGGACTAATACACACATCCACTTGCTCTTCAATACATCTGTTTTATCAACAGTGAATTACAGTGTTCTCTTCTTGTGACAGTATTTTATATTTATGATACCTATAACTGCTAAATATTTATTTCTATTGTTCAATAGTTTGTGGGTATTGTATGGAGAGCAATGCTTCTCAAAATATAGTTTCTACACTTTGCAATGAAATATATTTGTGCTTGTTAAAAATGCATATTCCTTGGCCCAGTGCAACAGCCTTGTGGCTAAAATCCTTGCCTTGCACTCACTTGGATCCCATATGGGTGCTGTTTCTAATCCCGGCTGCCCTGCTTCCCATCCAGCTCCCTGTGTGTGGCCTGGGAAAGCAGTGGAGGACTGTGCAAAGCCTTGGGATCCTACACCCATGTGGAAGACACAGAAGAGGCATCTGTCTCTTGGCTTTGGATAAGATCAGTTCCATGTGTTTTACAAGATTCTAGAGCTTAGTTCTCTCTCCTTGTTCTTATATCAAAGCACTGATTACTTCTTCCTCATATTCTACTGTTAAGCAAAGAAATACCACCTCTATTTGAGTTCAGAAAAAATTAAGCTCAGAAAAATTAAGGTATTTGTCCACATTCACAGATCAAGTAAAAAGCAACAATAAGAATCAAATGCATATTTGATTCCAAAGCAACAACTCTTTTTTACCATACTTGTGTGACATGATAGTCAATGTAAACAATGATATAAGAACAAGGAGAGAGAACTAAGCTCTAGAATCTTGTAAAACACATGGTAAATTGGGATTGTGTTGCAATCTCATACTTAAGCTACACTTGAACACTGATAAAATTCTAACTCTAAAAGACACAATGGGTTCAGACAAGTCATCAGTTGCTTAGGCTTCTCTACTTTCATTTTCACCTATGCTGCCTGTTTTAGACAGTATATTCCAGAGTGGTGTTGAAATTTATAAAACAGTGTAATTCTAAGGTGGTTTTGCATGAACAAAATTAAAAATACTGTCCTGTCTTATTAAAGCAGGACTATGGAAAACTATCTTTTTGTAAATCTCTGTGATGCTTTTTTCCAGTGTGTGTGTAAAAATAGTGTTTTCTGTTGCTGATACGGCTTAACAGTTCATGTATTTATGTTTTTACATTGTATGATATAACATTTTTATTTTGATTGTGTATATACACAGTTTTTCAGGTAAAATGAATCCATTAGAATGAATTGAACCAGATGGCCATGCACATTATTAGCATAGAATACTGTTTTCCAGAAGATAAGGTCCAAATACCATCTAGTTGAACAGGAGAACAGATTTGTATAAGTCATTTTGGATAATTCGTAGTTTTCTCAAAGAGGTCAGAACATCAAAATGATTCTATTTCCTCTTTACCTTATCAAGCACGCCTTGTAACTCAAAGCTCACAAGTCAAACCTTGTGTTAATACCTCCCAACCCTTAACCAAAAGGAAGATGCTTTCTTGAGCAGATTAAATGTGAAATAACACTTCTTCTCACTCTTTGAGGTAATAATTTTTAGAGTTCATTGGCAGTTTACAAAAAAGGATTAAAAACTTTGCAGCCAAAATTTTTCAAAGAAGTACTTTTAGGCATGAAACTTTCCTCATAAGTGACTGCAAAATTTGTTTTCTAGAGTTGACATTTAAGCAGAACTTTCTCTTGATGGCTTTGTAAATGACATCTTAGCCTTCGAAAGATGAGAAGCTTAGCATAAATAGGTTTCAATTATTATACTATTCATTGAGAAACCTCCCACTATCTTGAATGAGCTATAGCATCTCACATTAGTAAACATGTGTACCAGTATACTTATATAAACATTCAGAATGGCAATTAACACAATGGAAATAATATCGGTAGTATAAATGTATGATAAGTATATATATGCATATATGTAATCATGATTAATTCATACAAAGCAATTATGAAATGATTCAGAAATAGGAACATTTCAAATAAAACGTTGAAGCTCTGTTTTTACTTTAGTAATTCAAGAGAGGTACAGATGCAGATAGTTGTACTTTATGGTGTATAATTTTTTCTTTCTTCATACGAATTAGTGGTACTTGCAATGTTTATCATATTAGTTAAACCAGGAGACACGGTATAAAGTCTATGCATTAAAGGAGTAGGAAGCTTCAGTCTACTGTATTGTGATATTGATTAAAAGACTAGAGTGGGGCCCGGCGCGGTGGCGCAGTGGTTAAAGGTCCTCGCCTTGCATGCCCAGGATCCCATATGGGTGCCGGTTCTGTCCCGGAAGCCCAGCTTCCCTTCCAGCTCCCTGCCTGTGGCCCGGGAAAGCAGTCAAGGACGGCCCAAAGCTTTGGGACCCTGCACCAGCACTAGAGACCAGGAAGAGGCTCCTGGCTTCAGATAGGCATAGCATTGGCCGTTGAGCTCACTTGGGGAGTGAATCGTCGGACGGAAGATCTTCCTCTCTGTCTCTCCTCTCTGTATATCCGCCTTTCCAATGAAAAAATAATAAAAATAAATCTTTAAAAAAATAAATAAAAGACTAGAGTGAATTATAGTAACATAAAAATGAAATCATGAGGGTAGGAAGGAGGTGTAGCAGGCGAATCTTTAGCCCCATATCGGCGACAGTTAGAGTCCTGGCTTCTTCACTTCCAGACCAGCTACCTGCTAATCAACTCAGCTCCAGTGACTGAGGCCATTTGGAAGATCTCCATCTCTCCTTCCCTCTGTAAATCTGCTTTCTAAACAAAACTAAATTTTTTTTTTAAAATAAGATACACATAGTTTAACTTTATAGTTTATTAAACTTAGACAAGTAGCACTACCTACCCTCACCATCTTAGAGCACTGATTTGCTGTCTACATCTAGCCATGGATGACTTTTATGGGTGTTATAAGCTCACATAAACCAAATCATGAAAGTAAGTTTTTAATGCCTAGATTTTTGGTGGATCACCCATTTTTTGGAAACTTTATCCATGTCATTATGGTATAAGTACTTCATGCATCTTACAAAAATATTAAGTAATACCACATTGCATGAGTGAACTACAGCTGTTTCACTTACACGCTATTGGATAGATTTAAGAAGAATTTGCAATTTAGGAATACTATGTAAAAAGCTTCCATAAGCGCTTTTACGCAAGCTTCTACATAATCAGTTTGAATTATGAAGATAAATATCTTTGGATGAAGCTGCTCTCAGATTGTTTTCCATGTTTTTTCCATAACTTTTTCATGACTATCAACAAAGAAATAATATTCTAATTGTCCTGTGTCCCTCATCAGCCCCTGATGTTTAACAGTATTTCAAATTTTAATTATTCTAAGGGTATGTAATTGTATCGCTGTTTGACTTTAGCACTTCTGTTAGGAATAAGAATAGTTAGAATCTTTTCTATGTGCTTATTTTGAACATTTGAAACTTTTTGTACAAAACAAATTCTAATATTTTGCCTATTTTAAAACATTGTTTGAAGTCTAACTTTCTACATTTTTACATAAGTATTTTTAATACAAGTCAATGGTATTTTGAGTAACTTAACCTTTGTGAGTCGATTTTCATTTCGTTAACAGTATTTTGAATAACACAGGCCTCAGTTTTGATGATGTTGAAGTTCTTGCCATTTTTATGTTTTTGTTTTGATTCATAATATTAGGTTTTGATTGCTTCACAACAAAATGTGACAAGCTTGGTGGCTTTAAATAGGACACATTTATTTTCTCTGATTCTGTGAGTCAGCAGTCTGAACCCAGATAACTTGAGCATTCTGCTCAGAGTGTTAGAGTTTAAAATGAAGAAGTCAGGCAGGGCTATGGTGTAGAGATTGAGTTGGGAAACAATCTACTAACTCATGCAGATTGTTAGCAACTTTTTTTTTCCTTTGCTATTATTACAGGATAAAGCAGCCTGGCTTGTTTGTGACTGTCACATGAAACTTTCTTTCAGTTGCCAGAGGCTGCCAATAGTTCCTAATAGACACCCACGGCTCCACATGAGCTTTCCTAATATGGATAGGTTTATCAGGATAAAAATAGGACCTGTAGAACAAGTCTGTTACAAGATGAAGTTTAATATAACATAATCAAATGAGTTATATTTCAACATCTTTGCCATATTTCAGATGATGAAGTAGTTATAAATCCTAGTCCAACTTAAACGGATGCTTTATACCAATATTTGAATACCAGGAGTTGTCATTAATGGAAGTCAGCATATCATCCACCCTGTTTGTCAAAAGGAGTTTTTGCTTTTCATGCCCACTTGAGAGAAACTTTGCCTAGTCCAATATGATTTATATTTTCCTATGTGGTTTTTCTACAGGTTATATGATTTAAGATGTAAATTTCAGTCACTGTGTTTGTGTGTCTGACAGGAACAAAGGATCAAGGTTTGATTTCATACAGTTAACTTTTCAAGTTTTTGTTATTGTTGTTGTAGGTGAAAACACTTTTCCCAACTAAATTACCTAGCTATCCTTTTTACAACATCAACTGGGCATGTAAGTGCAGATCTGTTTCTCAATTTTTTCTAACAGTCTCAAACTCTGCAAGACAAATGAAAACTTCCAAAAAATATGTCAGCCACTTACTCTCAATTCTTGCATAAATGATACAGTTAAAATGGCATGAAATGTTATGGAGGAGATCTTTTGACTATCAGTTGAGATGTAATTTAGGAAATAGTAATCCCGTATTGTACAGCTGGTGTTTGAGTTCCATATCTAGTCCTAAATCCAGATTCCTGATAATGGACACCTACAGAGACAGCAGGTGATGGCTCACATAGGAGAATTCCTGCCACCCATTTGTGAGACTCTAAAATCCTGGCCTTGGCTTTGGCCTGACCCAGATTCTGCTGTCATGACTAATTAGAGAATAAACCAATAGATGCGAAACTAAATACTTGAAAATTATGCAATTGATAGTGGATTAATATCCAAGATCTATGAGGAACTCAAGAAACCAAATAGCAACAAAGCAAACAATCCAGTTAAGAAACGGACCAAATATAAGAACAGGCAATTTTCAAAAGATGGAATACAAATGTCCAACAGAAATTCAAAAAGCAGAAAGTTGCTTTGGTTCTTTAGTCATCAGGGAGTCTACAAGTTAAAACAAAAAAACAAAAAATAAAACAACAACAACAACAACAACAAAAAAAAACAGTGAGATTCACTTTACCACAATTAAAATGGGTATACAGAAATGTACTTAAAGTCGTTGTTGGAAAAATGGACAAGTAAATGTTTATGCAAGACAATATGGAAGTTCTTCAGAAATCTTGAAATGGATCTACCATATAACAGCTATCTGACTCAAGAGAATTCATCCAAAATAAATGAAACTACAGCTTAAGACTGTTATTTGTCCACTTGTGTTTACTAAAAATCAATTCACAGTAGCTAGAATACAGAACTGAAGAGAATGTAGTATGTATACAAAACGGAGTAGTACTAAGTCATAAAATGAATACATCCCTATCTTTTGCAACAAAATGGATGTAACTGGAGACCATTATGCTTATTAAAATAAACTGTTCACCCAAAGACAAATACATATTTTCTATGGTCGGTGGTACCTAAAATAGAGAGTACAAAGTGTATTCTGTTTAAGCAAAGCTGACATTTTGAGGTTTGGTTATTGTTTATAGTCTTAGTTTATATTCTTGAAGAACAGTTTTTTTTTAAATCTCTTTTTTGTTGAATTATTTATCAAATGGAAGACTAAGCTTGTGGTTGTTAATGGAAATGAGTGTACGCCATCATAAATTTTTTAAAAAGAAGGATAAATGAAAACTTCAAAAGAATGGTATATAAACTAATATTCAAGGATATGAAAAGAACGCAAAACATGCACTTAGCTTGCAGGCCGATCGCTGTGATACAGGTGCTGTGCCAGCTCCTGACTCCTGCTGGTGGTATAGAAACTCAAAATACTACTGAAGATTATGATGATTTAAAAACAAAAGCCAAACTCTAAATGACAAGTATTGCATGCAATCAATTGTATTTGGAAAATAATTTTTAAAAAGAAATGTGTATTGATATAGCTGCAAATATAATTTTCTAAAATATTGTTTTATATATTTGTCAAGCTAATAGTTGCAAATGTTATTTTACCAAAGTTTTCTTTTTCCTTTTCTGCTTTTTAAATAGTATGGCTATTTTTTTTAAAAAGAATTATTTATTTTTATTGGAAAGGTGGATATACAGAGAGGAGGAGAAACAGAGAGGAAGATCTTCCATCCCATGGTTCGCTCCCCAAGTGGCCACAACGGTTGGAGCTGAGAAGATCCAAAGCCAGGAGCCTCCTGCTGGTCTCCCACATGGGTGCAGGATCCCAAGGCTTTGGGCTGTCCTCTACTGCTTTCCCAGGCCACAAGCAGGGAGCTGGATGGGAGCGGGGCCACTGGGATTAGAACTGGTGCCCATATGGGATCCAAGTATGTTCAAGGCAAGGACCTTAACTGCTACGATATCACGGGCCCTAGTATGACTATTTTAAATTTTGAATGTTATGGTACAAATCCATAGGGTCTGTATTTTCATACAGTTTTAATGATCTGTGTTTATTTTGTAATTTACTATACATAGGTGAGATGATCATTTTTATTTAATTATTTTATAGCCATTGTCTACATTGTCCCTAAATTCTTATCTTTCTACCTCTAAAATTTATTGTTAACTGCAGTGTAAATCTAAAATAGGTTACCACCAAATTTAACAAAAATCGAAGCAAGAAAAAGGGAGGATGAATTGGAGAGAGGAAGTTGAAGTTACTGTGTTCTTGGAACTGTATCTACAAATATCAGTGAATTCTTTAAAAGAGTAAATGAAAATTAAACTAAAAGTCATAAAATATTTGTCTGTTATAATTTTAATGTTTTGTCTCAATAGTATAGGGCTCTAGCCTGATTTTTATATGTGATATCTCCTTAGCCATCAAGGGAGTTAACATGGCTACATGATTTCCCAGGAGGTCACTGAAATCAGATCTCACTATACAATGTTCTTAGTATGGCTTTGCCATAGGGTAAGTCATACAAATATACAGTTTCCTTAACAGAGCATGTATCAGCATAATCCATTTTCACTTTTTCCTACTCCAACCCTGCACCCGCGTGGGAGACCTGGAAGAGGCTCTGGACATGTGTATTCTGATGGGCACAGCTTGGTCTGTTGCGGCCAATTGGGGAGTGAATAAACGAATAGATTTCTCTCTCTCTTCCTCTCTGTATATCTGACTTCCCAATAAAAATAAAATAAAATACATCTTTAAAAAGTCAATCTTATAATACCTTGTGTAATATTTCAGAATGCTCCTTAACATTTCTCACTCCATACATCCTGTGTTTCATTTAACAATAGGCGTTTCACAGCTTCCTACATTTAACTTCCCACTGTACACTGTCAAATGCGCATGCAGCGTTCTTACACATACTTGAGGAAGCTCTCTTGGCACATCTTCCCCTTTACTCTACTGACTTGCAGAACACAGCTATCTGCTGAAATTCCGACCTCAATATCCTTGAGTGAACATTGACTACCATGCTTCACTTGCACTATAGTTTACTGCACTGCGTTTGAAAAATTGTCCAGTCAGTGAGGCAGAAGTTTCTAGAAGTCACTTACATGATTACTTTTTCTTATCATCATGGTTTTCTACCTAGCATTGATTGAAAAGCATTTTCTCATAGAATTTTTGCAGTTTTTATTGCTTGTTTGGGGAGAGTTGGTTTTTTTTTTTTTTTCGTATCACCGCAAGAATGGATAGGTTTGAGTATCATTTAAAAAATGATGCATACCTGTATTTTTTTTATATGAGATCCGAAAAAATAGAAGAACCTAAATTTTCACAACAGGGAAAGATACAACTTTGTTTAAAGCTATATGTTTCATCCTGATCAATGTAATTAATTAAAAAAAAAGAAAAATTTTAAAAAGCTACATGGTCAAATTATCTTTTAAATTTAAAATATATGTTTATACTAATTTATTGTAGGAAATCTTTCTGCTTCACAGTTGAATTTACTTCTAATCCTGTTTAATACCCAGAATATTTTTTTTTCTGATTAGGAGTCATAAATGCTAAAAAAAGAGAGAGAGAGAGAGAGAGAAGAAGTTATAAATGCTGCTACCTTTTCAAACAATACCTTACAGAGTAAGCAAAATCACTTCTAAAATATCCTTAGGGTGATGTTACAAAATACTTTTGCAATGTTACTAAGACTTCTCATTTATATTAGTGATTCATTTATTTCTATGTTATTAGTAAAAAGGAAACTACCTTTATGTCATGTCAAAACATAAAGTGCATTAGTGTATCTCTCCACTTATACAGTTCTAAGGCCCAATCATGTAATATTTACCACAGAGAGCACCCAAAAATCCAAATGATTATCAGTACAAATTAACTTTTAAAAAGCACATAAAATGGAGAGATTGTTGATTTATTTCTTCCTTTGTCAGAAAATGAATTAGAGTAGCTGTGGTAAAAGTTGATTTTGCATTAGATAAAACTGGGAAAGATTAGAAACCAATGTTGTATGAGACATTAAAAATGGCACTCTGTCAAAAAACGACTTTACAGTGATTTGGCTGTAAAACATCCCCTCATCATCAATACATTAGAAGAAAGTTTAACATATGGTCAACTACAGCAGTCTGAAACTCGGGCTTATTAACAGTGGCATTCAAAAGATGCTTCATAGTAATTACTTTAGTACTCAACATTCTGTAATGCATGGGATTACAAGCATGTTGGGTACTCTGCTACTTCAGAATGCTCTATTTCCAAATATTATGTAGCTAACTGAAAATACAGAATTTGGACAATTCCCTCAGACAGTTGAGAATTTGTATCTAGGAGACAGTTCATGGATTTCACTGGCATGATTTAATGTTCCGATATAATAATGATAATTTGTTAGTTAATATTGTAATTTACAATGAAGGATTACATAATCATTTGAATCTTGTTATATGACCTGTAGCCATTGTTCTTTAGTCAGTTATTATCATGCAAAATATGTATCCCTTTATGTTCACCTAATATATATGGGAATTGAGGTCCAACACAGGTAAAAGATTGGGTAAAATTTATACAGGTTATGTGCAACAAATTGAAAATTGAAGCCCCAAACTGAATCTAACCACTTAATTTTGAATGACTTAGTGATATTATTATTCTGCAGCAATAATCATTAACATATGATTTCCAGATGCACAAATGTGCTCGTTTTAATCTTTATACCAAATCTCTGACACATCAAACAAAAACCTTAAATTAAAAATTAAGGTACAATAGTGCACAATCTATATATATATATATAATACTTTATATATATAAGATTTGCAAAATGCTCTTATCAGTAATTTAAGTTGCTCTTCTTAACATAATCTAGAAACTTTGGAGAAGCAAACAAGACAGAATGAAATGAAAACAGAACAGAAGGAAATATTTGCAAAGTAATCTGATCTGATAAGATTAATATCCAGGATATGTAAGGAACTCAGCAAATTTTAAAAACAAATCAAATAGCCCAGTTAAGAAATGGGTAAAGGATCTGAGCAGGCATTTTCAAAAGAAGAAACACGTAGACAGTTTTCTGGGACCAGTATTTAAGGTAACTAACTAGAGAGGCTTGAGCGAAAGGAAATGTGAAGAAATATTAAGGTGATAATCAGAGAAAAGCACAGAATTATTGCATTCCAAAATTGAAGGATTGCTATATAGAGGAAATAGAAGGAACTAATATATGATAGATACCTTCTAAGAATAAGAATTTTGTTACAAAACAAATTTCAAGGTAAATAGCTTAATCGATTTGGGTATAAATGGAATATTCCCCAACAAAATAAAACCATATGTATAAACATAGCCAACATCATATTAAGTGTGGAAAAGTTGGAAGCATTTCCACTAAGATCCACAACCAGACACGCTTCCCACAATTACTCTGCCATATAGTCCTAGAAGTTTTAGCCCGTACCATTAAGTAATACAAACAAATCAGAGGGATACATACTAAAACTGAGGGAGTTAGCTTATCCCTGTTGAAGATCCCATGATTCCTTAACCCACTGTTGTTGTGGGTTTAAACTCTTACAGCCATTGTGAAGGATCGTGAGGAGGTTTTGCAGCTATTTGAAAATACATCTTCCATATGCTCCAACCATCTTATTCCTAGGGATTTATCCAACTGGAATGAAATCAGCATATTAGAGCTATGTGTACCGCCATGTTTTTAGTAGCCCAATTCAGATAGCAATAGTAGTAAACCAACAGATGCCGACTAACTGATAACTGGATAAAGAAAATGTGCTATCTAAACACTATTCACTACTCAACCACAAAGAAGAACAAAATTCTGTATTTTGCAACAAACTGAATGAGACTTGAAACTAATATGCTTAATGAAATAAACCAGTTTCATAAAAGACAAACATAATATTTTCCATGATCTATAGTAATTAATAGCTAGTACAATAAATACATTCTAGATGAAACTAACATGTTGAGATTTGATTGTTACAGTTGATGTCTATACTTTTGAAGAATGGAATGCTTTTTTTTACTTATTATTTCTTTAAATCTTCATAGAGTGTTTAGCCTATGATTATATACAGTGTAATGAATGTATGCTATGGTAAAAATTAAAAAATGTAAATAGGCAAGGAGGAAGGTAAGTGGGGAACATGTGCAAGATGGAGGGTAAGTTGGAAAGTGTGATTGTACTCCTAAATATGTATTATGAAATATGTCAAATTTGCTATGTAAGTTAAAAAATTAAAATAAAAATTTAAATTAATTTTGTTAAGTATTTTTGATACTCAAAAAATTCCTTGAGAAAATTATTATATCTACAATACAGGTGAGGAAATTTAAAACCTAAGGTGAATGAAAAACTATTGAAATCTTCCCAGGCTTTAACAGAGGCTGATAAAAGCTCAGAAAACACCTATTCCTTTCACGACAATGTAGTATAAAAAGCAAAAAGTGATTTAGAGTTATAAAAAGTAGATTGAATGAATGTCAATATCAGATATTGTCTTTAGACTCTGACATCAAGTGAAGTTCAGCAGCTCTTTATTATCTCAACTTTTTTGTCAACCCAATTGAAGTGGGTTATTATTTTCTAACAAAACAATTAAATCAACTCCCAACCCACCACTAAGAGGATGGAACATATAATGGAAGAAAAAAGACCCTAGCTAGGAATTAGATTGCACTAGGATAAAAGGCTTTGAATTCCTACCTTTTGGTTGCTTTATCTTTGCCGTACAAACACAGCCACAAAGCTAGATATTACAGCACAATTTACCCTGCAATTGCTCAATCCCATTCATCTGAAACAAGGGAACAAGGATACTCATCATGCTACGGTTGTCTCTGAACAAAAAGTTTCTGGCTCAAGTTCATTCAGCCAACTCTCCAAGTGTGCCTTAGCCCCTCTTTTCATACCAGTACTCTCCACTCCACATCCTCTTCCTTTATTATCTCAGCACATCACACCAATGCCTGCATATTAGAATTAACCAATTTGCTTTTTAGTTTTTTCAATTTATAACTCACTATACATATAAGCCAGACTAACATTCACTTTGTAAGTCAACAAATGTGCCCTACCTATAAAATTTCATACCATAGTTTCTTGCTCTCAGGAAACCCTGAACTGTCTTTAGTGGATAGAATGCTTACAAGTCCAGACACACCCTCAGATGAACTCTAAAATACCAACCTATTCCAATATTTAATAACAATAGCTTTCACAACATTCTTTCTGGTACAGTGTCTAAATTCCTTATAATAGAAATTATTCCATTCTTCCTGTTCTATTCTAAGACTGAGACCAGCTGGTGAACATTCTGTGTGTAGCATCTCTTTATAAACCTAGAGGCCACTATTAAATCCCTTCTGCCCTTCTTTTGTAAATTCAACCATCTCCATTCCATTAACCTTTTTTCATACCCCTTATATTTCAATTCTTTAAGTGATCTTGGTAACAATTTCTGAAACTTCTCCAAGTTCACAAATCCCTTCTTCCATGAAACTCCAAATTGAATGTCAGGACTTTTTTTTGAACCCTTGGATAATATAGACATTTCCCATTGATTGATTTATTACCAATATTTAGTCATTTGAGAAACTCTAGTAATTTTCTATTTTAATGAATCATGGTTTACAAACAGTGTCTCCAAGCTTCTTGTGGGCTTGAAGACCTCGAATGAATCTATCTGAATTCTTAGCATCCTTAGCTCAATTAGGCTATTCTATTCTGACGCAGCTTTTCCTTTGCAGTGTCTAAAACACTTGGATGGAAAACTTACGTGAAGGGCAGCCTGATGGCTCAGTGCCTAAATCCTCCTCTTGCCAGTGCTTGCATCCCATATGGGTGCTGGTTCGTGTTTCAACTGCTCCACTTCCCATCCAGTTTCCTGATTATGGCCTGGGAATGCAGTGGAAGATGGTCAAAAGCCTTGGGACCCTGCATAAGCATGGGAGACCAAGAAGAGTCTCCTGATGCCTAGCTTTGGATTGGCTCCACTCCAGTGATTGTGGCCACTTAGGGAGTGAGCCACTAGATGGAAGACTTTTCTCTTTGTGTCTCATTCTCTCTCTAAATCTGCCATTCCAATAAAGATAAATAAATCTTTTAATAAAAATAAAGAAAATTTATGTGAACAAATTTTACTGTAGGAATAAAGGAAGGGAGGAAGGAAAAAGTAAAGATGGAAAGAAAGGAAGGAAGGAAAATGAAGGAAGTAGCAAAAGAAGGAATGAAAGAAGGAAAGAAGGAATTTTGCCTGAAAGGTGTATCCAAGTGAGCTCATGTCCAAGTTCCTGATTGGATATTGGAATGCATTACTTTCCTTTGATTAGTCCGTGATTGTGTGCTCTTTCAAGACCTTATGATAACCAAGTAGTCTCCAGCTGACCTGACGCTCACAGGTACATTATTCCCTGACCTGGAATTCCTGCAGAAACCACTTTAGGATAGCACCAGCCATCACGGTTCTCATCTATGGGGAAACAAATTACACCTTGAGTCCGGCGATTAGAACCTAGTGAGGCCAGATTAATTCCTTTTGAAACAGGGCAAGCAAGGACACTTTGGGATAAGGGAGATAGAAAAGAGACTGTGTCCTACTTTTATATTTTAAGGGTTCTGTTTTACTACCTATAACAGTTAGTCGCAAAACTACCTTGTTATTTAAATTTTCATTCCGACCTCAACTCTGCAGTATCACATGATCTGCTTCTCTTAGTTTAAGTTGCAAATTACACCAGGGACACCAATTGTCCTCAATCTTCTGTGTTGTTCATATCACTTGATATCTCATGATAAATCACTTAAGCCACTTATCAAATTTATTGTTCAGTTTCCCTCCCTATAGGTCAAGCTTCATCACCATCTCACTATTTATCCTCAAAACAGTATCTGGCAATAAGTTCACAATTTTAATGAATAAATTGATTATTATTTTATGATTTGGCCAGACGTTTTGGCCAACGACTCAATACACACAGAGAAACACACACACACACACACACACACACACACACACACACGTTGTTATCATAATTCTATCAATGTTCTTTCTTTTTTTTAAGTTGGTGGTTTTTTATTGTTACTTGAAAGAGAAACACACAGAGACAGAGAGAGAATGAGAAGGAGAGCTCTTTATTTGTTGTCTCTATCTGTTGTCTCAAATGCACAAAAGAGCTGGCGCTGATCCAGTCCTAAGCCAAGAGTTGACAACTCCAGCTTGGTCTCCCATGTGATTGCGTCAGACCCAAGAACTGATCCTGTGTTCATTGACAGGAAGCTGTGTTGATGCATGGCTTGGACTCAATCCAAGCTGCTCTGACTTGGAATATGTGCGTTCCACATGATGTTACAATAAATCAACACAATGGATGGAAGAAGCCTCGATTCTTGCCTCACATGACAGAATTTTCATGTGGATGGATCAGTGAGTAAAAAGTAGGAGTTAAATCAGAAAAGCCTTCAACTTCAGTGGTCAGGAACAGGTTTTCAAGCAAGGAAAGAGCTGAAAATCTGGGGGAAGTTGAGTCTTATAAGCACTATTGTTGAAGAAAAAAAAATGGACAGGCTGTGAATTATTAGAAGTTTGAGACAAAGCTCATCAAAGGGCCCATTTCAATGATAATCTTGTCTATCTTGCTGAAAACAAAACCAGCAGAAGAGTGTGACTGGCAACTTCTTGTTTCCACTTACGACAATGGGAAACTCATAGGGATACAGCTGAGCAAAGGTAGCTTTGAGAGACAAGCATGTTTCATTCTCTTAAAGAGACTGTCTTGCTTCCTTGTCACTTTGTGGTAAAACTGGAAATTTGATGAAGTGGGATCCACATTCTAAAAACTGCCTATCAGATGCTTTTATGGTAAAACTAGAAACTCAGAGTGGCCTTGTACTTTGATCTTGCTAAATACAGCCCTTGGAGAAAAAGGAGCACCTTCAAAAAAACTCCCCCTTTTTGATTCTTATTTTTAATTTAGATAAAATGACTAGATTTTATGATACATATTCAAACGCATAGGCATTCTATCCAGCTCTCTCCCTCTAGTCTCTCCCTATTTTACTCCCTGATTTTTTTCACCAAATTATTACGATTGGCATATCCCTTCACCTCACAACAATAAGCTTGTCTTTCTGAAACACCCCGCCCTTTTTTTTCCACCAAGGACCTGATTCTATCTGCCAGTTAGCCTACCTAGCTCTGTACAGTGTCTTTACCTCTGAATGTATGCATTTAATTGTAAAATACACAGTGAGCTTTTGCTGCCTCAAACCATGTAATAACTGTTTCCCATGTACAGAAAATCTGAGACTTTTCTTCTAGGTAATGAGGTTCAAAATGTACAAAAACAAATTCACAATGGCAGGTAACATGCTTTAGGAATGCTTAGGGAAGACAGTTTTCTAAGGTTAATGCCCCAAAGGACAAAATAATCTATTAAAATTTTTGTTTTTGATGTATCTGACAAAAATATTCAACTTGCTTAACTATGCTCAGACTACACACTGTGCTGTTATAGCCTTCACCCTATAAATAGGGCCAATTCCTTCTCTGAGCTGTAAGTTAACTTGTCATTTACAATATGACTTCATTGGCAGTGGATCTTGATTTTCTTTTTGTTTGTTAATCACCAGTTTATTGGGTCAAAATGTTGTTCTTTGATTGCCTTAAATTCAAGTTCATTTTGTATTTGCAAAGATGAAATCTCTCAATTTGTTCATTATCAGTATTCTCTTCTATGCAACTCTGAGAGACATGAATCATACTACAATGTTAGAATTTCTTGCTTAATACAACTGAGGCTTGCTTCTGAAAGACTCATGAAACTCAGTCAAAATCAGTAGGAGCTCAGTAGTATAAAGAAAAAATAAAGCCAATCTCAAAGCCAACAAGTAATCTCTATTCTCCTGCTTAGTGACTCAACTCATACTAGCTTCCCCATCACATTTATAATGTGCAAATCAAGCTTCCCTCGCCCAAGGGATGTCTAATAGCAATCTAATTAGTCTGTCCTTTAGGACACCACTAACATCACTACTGCGGCACTTCAACCCTCTGCTGACATGGAAAGCAACACTTGTCTCAGGATTCTGGAGCTGTGTGCATCTGATCTCTCAGGTCAACAATCATTAGACAATTAAGGCTGCACAGTATATCAAATCTCCTTTGACAAACATGTGAACTGCAACAAAACCATGTGAGCAAGAAGTAGGTCCCTGGAAATCTATGTTCAAACATTTCAAAAATTTTAAAAAACACACAATTTTGCAATATAAGTGGTTACTTAGAATAATTCAAATAAAGAGAAAAATAATTTATTTGGAACTAAATCATTTGCATTGCTTTTAATGTGATGCATTTTCCAGTATGACTTCTTCTGAAGCATCTGGATTTGAGGTCAGCATTTCTATGCAAAGTAATGTAATTAACATTCAAATGATTCCCCTTCATCTTTGGCCACACATATATCAAGCCGGAGCTACAGAAATGGGAATTGTCTTAGCAACCTTCAGAGTACTAAAATTTTAGTCTATTGAAGCTCAGGCTGTCTTTTTATCCATTGTTTTTTAATACAAGTTTGACGATTGTTAAAGACACAGGAATGGTTTAAATCTATGAATTTACATGTATATTATATATATATATATACACACATATATACACAAGCATAGTTAGAAATGTCTGTGGAAAAAGCAATTAAATGTTAAATTTGGTGCAAAACTAAAATCTACATTTTTAAAAGAATTCTTTATTTTTATTTGGAAGATTAACAGAGAAAGAAGGAGAGAGAGAGAAGCAGAGAGAGAAATCTTTCTTTCACTCCCCAAATGGCCACAACAGCCAGAGCTGGACCAGTCTGAATGGGCAAGCCAGGAGCTCTGGGTCTCCCACTTGAGCCATTCTCTGCTGCTGTCCGAGGGGAAAAGCAGGGAGCTGGATTTTGAAATGGAAAAACCAGGACTCAAGTCAATTTCTGCACGGGATGCTGGCATGTCGACAAGAGGATTTTTTTTAAATAACGCATTTTCCTGAACTATGTGAAGATTCGATATGCATGGATTTCATAAATTTTCTGCCCCAAATAAAATAATTTTAATTCTTTCCATGAACTTTTTTTTAAAGAAAATTTATTTATTGTTAATGGAAAGGCATATTTACAAAGAGAAGGAGATACAGAGGGAAAGATCTTCCATACATTGTTTCACTCCTCAAGTGGCCGCATGGGCTGGAACTGAGAAGATCCAAAGCCAGGAACCAGGAGCCTCTTCCAGGTCTCCCACGTGGATGCAGGGTCCCAAAGCTTTGGGGCTGTCCTCAACTGCTTTCCCAGGCCACAAGCAGGGAGCTGGATGGAAAGTGGAGCAACTGGGACACTAAATGGCACCCACATGGGAACCCAGCATATGCAAAGCTAAGATTTAACCACTGGCCATTGAGCCAGGCCCTGTGATTTTTTTTTTTAATTATCTGGATTTGTACCCACACAAGGAAAAAAATTTTTTTGCTAGCTCCTTGAGTGTCACATTTTTGCTACTTTTACCCTCCTCCATCTTGTCCCACTTGGCAAATGTCTGTACTGAATGAACAATCACATGCCCAGGAAATTACGTTCCACACCACAAACTTAGATTTGACCTCTGTGCCCTTCTTTGAACTGAAGTTGCATTTAAGCTTTTCTTCTGTCTGTGAAAAGCATCTGAGAACATACATTTTATTGGCTG
This sequence comes from Ochotona curzoniae, assembly GCF_017591425.1. Taxonomy (NCBI): domain Eukaryota; kingdom Metazoa; phylum Chordata; class Mammalia; order Lagomorpha; family Ochotonidae; genus Ochotona; species Ochotona curzoniae. The sequence goes on from NW_024467087.1 coordinate 6,418,793, forward strand.
CTGTGATTCCATACTTGATTCATTTTACTGTAAAACTGATAATAATTCTGTGTATTATGCAATTCACTACACCCCTTCATTCCTTTTCATATGTCTGAGCTTCAAGTGTCCCATGAACTGGGGCCAACATACAATCACAATTTCTTATTATGATATATATATATATATGATATGCTATGTTATAATATGTGATATATATTATATATATATAAATTTCATGACATATTTACTACCCAAACTTTCTTACATCATGCTCAGCCTTTCCTTAAAATAGCTCTGATAAAATAGTGCTTGCAATGCCTTCCAAAATAGTAATACTTAATCATCATAACCAACTGTGATAATGAAAGTTACTCTGAAAATGCATATTTTAGTAAGAGATTTTAAGAACATGGTAACACATCTGAGTTCACACTCCTGCCACCCTTGCTTCACTCTAAAATCTTAGTCTACTAATGAGGCTTCCATGGCATGCAGGGCAGCGCAGAACAGTGAAGGATCCTATGGGAGGGCAGCTAAGTCACAAGGTCGTTACAGCTCCTTGCAAAAATAACAGTATGCAGCACTCTTGCAGATGCTGCTACAGAAAATCCCCTCGTTTCCTTTAAAACCTAAGGTGAAAGTCAGCACATAATCTCAGCTAAGTGTATTGCTTCTCAAAATCATGAAATATGATCGTTCTTCATCCCCCTTCCAGCGCTCTGATTTAAGCCTGCAGTGGGGAAGCAGCGCACACGTTGCATTGATTTGTAATCTTGCTTCTGGCCTCTTTCCATAGAAATCAGGGTACCTGTCCAACTCTCAGGAGAGCAGGCTTGTTCAGCTCTCCAGACTACTCAGGATTCAAAGCAGTAGCTCAAAAGTGAAGATTAAAATTTCAGCATAGGCTATCCCCCAGAATTAGCATTCTGTTTCTGTCTGAGTGTAGGAATAACATGAGCTGAAACACAAGCCTGAAAATCAGGAACTGACACCAGCCAGAATACCCAGGAGCTTCATGAATACACACAGAATCACAATTCGGGACTGAAGCAAGGGGACTGACTAAGGTGAAGAGATTAATACTGCGGTGGAGTGGGACTGAGAGAACCATGATGTGTCGATGGAAAAAAGTCCAACTCAAATGGTTCTTTTCACAGGCACTTAACAAATTGCACTCTGCAGCGTGTGCTTTGGTGGCACTTGAGAACAGAATGCAGGTCAGGTGCTGAGCAACAGTGTGCCTGCACATACAGCTGACATTGTCCTGTGTGAGTGATGTCCCAGCATACGTACTAAAGAGCTGGATGCTGCGAAAATTGCAACACAACCCTTTCCGGAAAAATACTGCATGTTAGACAGTTAAATGCTGGGAAATATGCATACATATGTGTGTGTGTATATCCTTTCTAAAAATTTATTGAGTGAGATATATATTAGATCATTATTATCTTTATTCTGTGAACTCAAAATATTTCCAAGAATTGGACTACATGTCTTCTACCTTTTTAAAAGGTGTTTTATTTACTTGAAAGTTTAAAAACTGGAGAGGGAGAAACAGAGAGAGAGAGAAAGAGAGAGAGAGAGAGATCTTACATCTACAGCTCTACTCTGCACATGACCACAATAGCTAAGGCTGGGGCAGGATGTTAGAAGATCAGTTGGACCTCCCATGTTGGTGGCAAGCATCCAAGTGCTTGGAATATCCTCTTCTGCTTTCCAAGACACACAAGCAGAGAACTGAATTAGGATAGTATAGTCACAATGGAAGTCAATATAGAGAGTGCTGAAACAATGGAAAATTGAAATAACATATGACACTTCTGGGAATATATCCAGAAGAAATGAAACCTGCATATGAGAAAGTAATGTGTAATCCTATATTTGCAGCAGCATAATTTACAATAGTGAAGACATGGAAACAACCTAGATATAAGGCAACCTTACCACAAAATACAAGATCCATAGATATGTAGATAAACATGCATATGCACACATTCATCTAGTGGAACTGTGTAATGGAAACTAGCATGCTGAGAAGTGAAGATACATTTCAGTATGTGTTTCTACTCCCAAATAAAAGCAGGACTCCCAAATGAAGCTTTAAATGTATCTTTACAATAGGAAGCTGGACTTTCTATCATTGTCTGTATCTACAATGTCATGATATACTTAAACAGCACAATGATGGACTGGTGACTGTTGCTGAAAGACTATACTAGTGTAATATTAGGGAAGGAAACAGTGAGGTGAGGGAGGAATGGGCAGAGTGGAAGGGGAAATCTCTGATCCTATAGAACTCTATCATGAAAAATAAATAAATACATAGTGAAAAAGAAAAAGAAAAGAAAAGAAGAAATGGAGGAACCAGGACTCAAACTGGAGCTTAGGTCGAATGCAGACTTTGTAAGGCAGTTTAACAGAATGTACCATAGTGCCAAACCAAAAGTGTCTTTTCTAAAGTTCTGTTTACTTTTTATTTGCAAAACAGAAAGTGTGTGTGTGTGTGTGTGTGCGTGTGTGTGTGTGTGTAGAAGGGATTCACTCCCCTAAATGCCTGCTACAGTCAGAACTGGGCCAGACTGCAGCCAGAAGCTAGACTCCATTCTGTTTGCCTTTGTGGATGGAGGGGATCCACGTACCCAACAAATCACCTGCCAGATTCCACAGTGCACATTAGTGGGAAACTGCATTAGAATCTGAAGCAGAAATCAAATTCAGACACTCCAAAAGGGAATGAGAGTGTATCTCAGTGTGTTAAATCTGCTTGACACAAAACTGCTGTGTCAAGATACCCATTGATAATATTTGTTCTATCTTTATTCTTAAATTTTTATTTATCATTATTGGAAATGCAGATGTAAAGAGGAGAGACAGAAAGCTTCCATCATCTGATTCACTCCCCAAGTGGCCACGACAGAGTTGAGCTGATCTAAAACCAGAAGCTAGGAGCTTGTTCTGGATTTCCAATGTGGCTGCAAGGTCTGAAGGTTTTGGGCCATCCTCTACTGCTTAAGCAGGCTACAAGCAGGGAGCTGGATGGGAAGAGGAGCAGTCAGTACATAAACTGATACCCATATGCAATGCCACCATATGCAAAGTATGGATTTAGCCATTGAGCCACCACACTTGGCCCTTTATTCTATCTTTAATATGTATTATTTTAAAAGAATATTCCATGGAATACTACTCAGCTATTAAAAAAAATGAAATGCAGTTTTTTGTGGCCAAATGCGCCCAACTGGAAACCATTATGCTAAAGAAAATGAGTCAATCCAAAAAAGTCAGATACCACATGTTTGCCTTAATTTAAGCTAAAATGCTGTCAATTTGTAAAAGGGTACCTGTGAAATGTAGTATTACATTGCTAATTAATCCCATAATGTTGGAAATGGTTGTTGATGTTATGGTATGGTATTTAATTGGTCGGAACAATAATCTGCCAGCTATGTCTCCAGACCAGAGTTGGTCTCCTCAAGAAACTGTTGAATTCAGCTGGGCAACAAGATACTGGATACTATGCAAGGCACATGCTTGCTTTGAAAGAAACAAGACTAGATTTGAACTGTAATACTGAAATAAGGTGGAGCAATCCACCATGGGGGGAGGGCAAGAGGAGGGGAAAGGGGAACATCAGAGCCTATGAAACGTTATTATAAAATTAAATGCAATTTTAAAAATGTAGAAATACAATCTCAAACATAATATTTCTTCAGGACAAAGATATTTAGCCCAACAGTAAGAACCCAGTTAAAATATTAACATTCCATGAATGTGTGGTTCAATGCTAGATACTGCTCGTGATTCTGGCTTCCCAAATCATTGAAGGCAACGGTGATAGCTCAATTAATAGGGTTACTTCCACTCCAATGGGAGACCAGGACAGGGTTCCTGGCTCCTGGTTTCACCTCCCACTGCAAATCCTTTTTAGCTATTCATGAAATGAATCAGCAGAAGGGATCTCTGTGTGTTTTTCTGTCTCTAATCTGTTTCCATTTCTGTATCTCTCACTTCTTCCCTCTCAAATAAATTTCAAAAATTATGAGAGCACTAAGAATATGTATTCAGAAATAAGAAGAAAGGGAGCTAGATAACCTTGCTCAAATATTTACCAAATCTTATTCTTAAATTCATGTTTCAGAGCACAGCGCAATTTTTCACATGGCTAAACCCTCACTTTGCAAGCACCAGCATCCCATTTGGGTGCTGATTGTGTCAAAGCTGTTCTACTTCCCATCCAGCACCCTGCTTGTGGCCTGGGAGAACAGTAGAGTACAGCCCAAAGCCCTGGGAAGCTCTCCCCATGGTGAGACCCAGAAGAAGCTCCTGGCTCCTCGCTTAAGGTCTACTCAGCTCTGGCCATTGCAGCCAGTTTGGAAGTGAACTAGAGGGTAGAAGGACTTTCTCTCTGCATCTCCCTAAATCTGATCTGCCTTTCCAATGAATATAAATAAATCTTTTCTGTTATTATTATTCATGATTTAGAGTCTAATAGACCAGAGGAAATGTTTAGAATTTCTAAATGCTTGAAGAATCTCTGAGGAGAGGGATTGCTGTGCTTGTACAGACATGTTAAATAGAAAAGAAACACAATGTACATATAAATACTTATTACTAGAGATGTGTTATATGAGGTGGACGTTGGAAGGCAGCTTTGCTCACCACTCTACCACTAAGGCATGCTGAAGTGGATGCTGAAAGGCTGAAGACATAGTGAGATGGAGAAAATGCTAGCAAGGTTTGTGAGAAAATCCCCAGGAATATAGCTACCTTTTTTTTTTTTCAAATTCTCTACTACAATGTGTGCATGTTAAAATTTCTGAAAGGTAGAAAGAAGAAACATAAAATGAGCAATAAAGAGGTGAATCGGCAGTAAGGCAAGGGGCATGTGAGAAGAGCATGAGGGGAGAAGTGTTCAGCAGGTAGCTCTCTGTAGTGTCCAAATCTGCATATAACATACCCCATAAATCCAGGCACTTAACCTGAGTTTCACATGTCCTCCAGGCACCATCTGCCTCTTACAGGCATCGTTTCCTATCACTTCGCAAGGTAAGTGACATACACATTTGCACTCCCTTATCCCATAGCTCAAAATGAAACAAGATCTGTTTAACAGGAAACTGAATCTTATAAGCACAGTAAACTTCTTTCTGAAAATCTTGCTTATTTTAAAATAGCACACCTTTATCTTAAAAAAGAAAAAAACACTGTTAGCTTAACTTTATAATAAAGTGTCTTCTGGTTTAACAATGCAGTTCAGCAGTCTAACAATGGGATTTTATGATGCCTCAAAATGTATACAGCAACCAGAATTATCTCAGCCTGAATTTAGAAGTAAAGTTAAGCACCTTTTCAAAGTGATATTAACTTCAAGCCATTGATCCTTTTTATGAAATTCAATATTCTTTTGTTTTGTTTTGCATTTGGACTCCATTGTGCATTAGATGAACAGCTGTCGGTATTTTCCCCTAAACTCATGAAGATGAATTTCTTATTTATTTGAATTTCCATAATCCCTAAACTTTATATCCCTCTAACTGAAGAAGAAAGATTATTCCAGTTCCAGGAGTCAGGGTTGTGATTTGATTCAAACTAGAAGTAACAATTCTTTTTTCTTTCGTTCATTATGACTAGGGATAACAAAGGTGCAAGGTACATCCCATAACGCAGGCAGAGACACAGCTGCAGCTGATCCAATAGATTAAAAAGATCTAGCTGGTTTGGGAAAATAATAAAATTAGAGCTGCAAATTAAGTTTGAGAACTAAATCAATCTTTTGATTTCTGGATTCAAGTTAAAGGGCATGAGGAAAAGCTTTATAATCTTCTCCCCATGGTTGGCTGTTTCTAGTGAGGCATGCTGACTGAAGCATAATGCCACTCTTCCTTTATGAAAATGTCAAATTCTATTCAGCTGGAAATTTTCTTAAGTGCCTAAGAAGGTTTATACTGAACATACCTGACCGACTCTTGGGTTTATACCAATTAAATGACATTTTGGCAGGTTGAATCACACTTCCTCTGAAACAGTAGAAACACAGTTCTCTATATTCTTTTATACTGTCCCTAGATGACATAGAATAAAAAACATTTCTACCAGCCAAAAGACTACTTGATATTAAGAATTGGATTAAAACAAGATGTTTTGGGCAAATGCACTCAGCACTGAAAAAATTAATAAAAATTATAATGCCATAGCATTATAATGCCAAAAATGAGAGGTTAAGAACTCAGAGTCATGCTTGTAGAAAATACAGTCCATAGGGATGGCCAACAGCACAGCAGGTGCTTTGTACTTTCTTGCTTTATTTCTAATGAGAACAACAACAACAAAACTGTTTTAAAGAACAAGTAATAACCTTTCTCCAAAATGAAAACAAATTTCAGGAAATGAATCTCTTCTATTTCCAGGTCTGCCTCTTAATCAAATACTGGCACATTAAATAAGAACCAGTATATTGAATGCAACCCGAAGCAGGAAGGGTGTGAAGAGTTGGTTTCCATCAGTTTTTCAGAAGAGCAATCAAACCTGATAAGTTACCTCTTAGAATTTATTCTAAGACCAGATGCTAATTTCAAATCTCTAATAGTTTTATTTAAGATAGTATACACATTGAAATTTGCTGTGAGCCAAAAAACATGTCACACAAATTTAGTTTCACTGAAAATATAAATACATTTTTGAGTCTGTGTGCTTATATTTGTATTCTTACTAATTCATCTGTGTGTGTTTCTTGGTTTTGATAGTTTTTTTCTTAATTTACTTCAACTTAATTACAGCTTTGACAGTATTTCCAACAATAAATAGAACAAAGGTATTTGTGCTTAAGCCAAAGCAGAACAGAAAAAAATTCTGTTTTTTTAAAACGCTTCTCAATAATAATAATGTCTGGTATCTAGAGTAAATTCCTCATAAGAAACTTCATTCCTTTTTGTTACCTGACTCTGATTATTAAATTTAATTCATTGGACTTACACTTTTGTTTCTGAAAACTTTATTGAGTTATAATTCACAAACCCTAAAATTCAAACATTTTAGGCCATAGAATTCAGTAAGTTTCAGTATATGCATGGAGTAAGGCAACCACCATTAGGTAATTCCAGAATATTTTCACAACTCCAAATGAAATCCCTATTTTATTTTCCACTAGTCTATAATTACTAATTCATTTTCTATTTCAAATCATTTGCCTATTCTAAATCCTGAATAGTGATTAAATTTTGCAATGTGAAGTTCTTTGCATTTGTCTGGTTTATTTCAATGTATTTAAGATATTCTATTCATCTCTACTGTATGTGTTCATACTAGACATATTTGTGTGGCTAAATAATGTGTCATTAAATGACAGTCAGCATGTGGCATAGAATATTAGGCCACTGCCTGCAATCCTGGGTTCAATTTTAGAAGATAATTCATATCCCAGCCACTTCACTTTCACTCCAGCTTCCTGCTCATGGTCTGGAAAAGGCAGCAGAGGACAGCCCAAGTGTTTGGACACTTTAAATCCATATAGAGATTCATTTGAAGCTCCTGTCTCCTGGATCACGAGGGGCGTAAACAAGCAAATGGAGAATCTTTATCTCTCCCTTTCTTTGTAATTCTGACTTTCAAACAAAAAAAAGTTTAAAAGAATATACCATTGTGCAAAATATATAATGTATTTTAGAAAAGGTTGATGAAAAGTAGGATGCTTTCCTTTTTTGTCTATCATGAATAATAATTCTATGAACATTCACATATATTATTTTCTGTGGACATATACTTAGTTTTTTGAGTATTTACATAGAAGATTTCTGGGTCATACAATAACTCCATGGCTAACTTTCTGAGAAAATAACAAGATTCTCAGGGTTCTTCTGTCCAGCAAAGCCCAAGACGACCAAAGTGTGAAGTAATGGTGCTCTTCTGCAGCAGAAACACTGGACACAGACTCGTGGTGAAGAATGTCTATTTATTTGGGATAAGTCACAAGCTTATAGAGGAGAAGGGGGCAGACAGAAGGGCAGCCCCAACAGTACAACAACTTTGTTACTGGCTAACAGATATGTCTATCTCCCTGGACCTCCCAATGAAGTTAAAGGTCAGAAAGCACAGGAAATTGTTATCTCAGGGCAGATTCATTATCTGCTGAAAAGCAGCAGAATGTAACATTTGACTTCCTAGAGTTGCTTACAATTCTTACATTTTTATGACTTTTTTTGCTACTATTTACTTCAGCATATCTTTTTTCTTTTTAAGTTTTTTCTTATCTCTTTAAAAGGCAGAGTTATGGATAGGGGATGAGATAGATCTTCCATCAATTAAATCACTCCTCAACTAGCCACAATGGTTGTGACCAGGAGCCTGGAACTCCATTCAGGTTTCCCACATGGTAAAGGAACCCAAGGACTTCAGGCTTCCTCTAGTGCTTTCCTGGCACAATTAGCAAAGAGGATAGGAAGCAGAGCAGCTGGCACTAAAACCAGCACTCACATTGTGATATTGGTGTTTGGGGTGGCAGCTTAATTCATTACATCTCAAATGCTGATGCCCCTCAATATATTCAATAGATGATTGGATAAAGACACTAGTGTGTTTAACTCTATGGAATACTACACAGCCATTGAAAAGTAACCCTATTATGACCTCTACTTTCTGCTAACTCAGAACTTCCAAGGCAGACAGAGGTGAGAGAGCCTTTTTGGGCCACTCCCAGACATGCAACCATGTATTAGAATACAGAAATTCTGACATTTGTTCATCGATTCCCAGGAATATGCTAAAAGATTTTAATTTCATAATTTTTCTTTACATGTGTCTTCGATTTTCTTGCTTTTTCCAACTAGTATAGCCACTTTAGACATCTGCAATTTGAAGCAGTTCTTACTGATTATTTTTAAAAACCTATGAATATTACTATTTCATTTGAGAAACCTGAAACAAATATAATTTTTAAAATTCAACAATGGATATTTTAAAATAACCAACAGGTCAAATTATGACGCTTTTATATGTAAATGATTTTGGAGGTACTCTGGCATGAATCTTTCTGATATTCATAACCCCTAAAGCCATGAGGCTGAGTTGTTTGTTTTAGTACTAGAGATAGGGATAAGAGCATTCGAATAGGAAAAGTAAAATTAACATAAGGTACCATAATATCACCATCTTTCAATGGTTTCTCTTAAATACATGATCCTCAGAATATTAAAATATTATGCTTAACTTTCAGAGATCTGAAAATTAGTCATTATTTTTAGCGTATTTCCATTACTCTCCCTGCTTTTAAGAATCAGTTTTCAGATGTTCTTATTTCACCAGAAGTGATTCCTTTGCATATAATATAAACTTCAAATGTCTCCTCATTCTGCTATTGAGATTTTATATAAATTACAGAATCAGTATCATCATTTTTGTGTTTATTACAATATAATTTGACTACATTCTATGGATGAAGAGGATAATCTTTGAAAAGCAAAGGATATTCAGATAAAGTATTCAAAAACTGCGACCTTCAAGATTGACATATATATCAAACATAATCGTAAAGACAAAGCATCATGACCACCGTAAGAATGTTATTTTCAACGCTTTGTATTTATGTCATTGTGTTATCCAACATCAATTCCTCCTTCCATTGCATGATGTTACCTGGGATAGTTGATTTATTTCTGACAAGTGCAAAAGAAGTAATAGGATGCCACTTCTGACCTTTGGTTGCAAAATTACTGCAATTTATACCTTGAATATAGTCTTTCACTTTGTCTTGCATTACTTACCATAGTGGAAGCTTTCTGCCATGCCATGGGGCAATTCTTTGAGGAGTCCACATGCAATTGACCAAGGCCAGTAAAAAACTATTTAAGTGAGTTTGAAAGTGAATCTTCTCTCCTCCATCAAAAAGCTGGATAGGATCTTATTCTAGTACACAGCTTAATTACAGCCTCATGAGACGTTATGCCAAAAGCAAGGGTGTACAACCACTTCCAGATTCCTAATTAGAGGAATATAGGACATACTATCATTCTATTTTAAGCCACTGCATTTTGAATTCATTTAATACATAGAAATAGATAACACCAATGACCTTTGCAATTCACTCTGATTTTCTATGACAGCAAGTGAATTAATGTTCTTAAAAACATTGAGTTGAAACTCAGGCAACAATTAAATTTTTAAAAATCAGTTTCTGGGGTAAGCTTTCAGCACATTGGTTAAGATGATATTTAGGGCACTCATCTATATTGGAGGAACGCAGGTTGTTTGAATCCCAGCTCTGTTTTCCGTTTCAGCTTCCTGCTAATATACTCCCTGCGAGACAGTAGATGACGTGTTCAGCACTTGGTTGCCTGCCACCCATATGGGAGACCCAGACTGAGCTGGGGTTCCTGTCTTCAGCTTGTCCTAACTTTGGCTGTTCTTGGCATTTGGGAAGTTAATCAGCAGTTAGGAGAACTTACTCTCTTTCTTTTTCTCTAGTAAAGAAAGCAAATGAAACAAATGAAAAATCAATAAGCAATACTTTGCAGCAATTAAAAGTAATAAAGTAAAAGAAGCAACAGTTTTTCTATCCACAGCTCTATCTTAGTGTTCATTTGGATGCAATTTCCATACATTCTATGAAATAAAATCAAGAAAGGTGCAGCTTTCATGATCAGAGTAACACTCTACATAAAAAGAATTAAACACCAAACCTCTCTCTATGCACGATTTGAAATCATGGTTAAAAGTAACAATCTCCAAAACACAAAGCATTCACTAAAAATCAAATCATTCAGCGTTTTGATCTTGAGTTTCCTAGCACCCAGAACTAGGAGAAATAAATGTTGCTTAATCTGCCCATCTTTTATTTGGTTATAGCAGTTGAAACTGATTAAGGTAGAAACCTTCAGTAAATGGGAATCCAATCTCTATTATAATTCGGAATTGACTTCATCTGTAGCTGTCTCCTGGGATAATCAGTGATTTGTTTCTACATAGGAGAACGTAAACTTAATCATATGAAAAAAAAAAAATCTAGGTAAAGGTTCCTGACTGCAAAACCATCCTCAGAAGTTGGGGATATAAAAGCCAAGAAGTATCAAATGAAATATAAAATGATAGGCCTGGCGCAGTAGTCTAGTGGCTAAATTCTCACCTTACATGCATCAGGATCTCATGTGGGTGGGTGCCAGTTTTTGTCCCAGATGCTGTACATCCAGCTCCCTGCTTGTAGCCTGGGAAAGCAGTTGAGAACAGCCCAAAACCTTGGGACCCTGCGCCCTTGAGGGAGACCCTGAAGAAACTCCTGGCTCCTGGCTTTGGATCAGCTCAGTTCCAGCTGCTGTGGCCAGTTGGGGAATGAACCAGCGAACGGAAGATATTTCTCTCTGCCTTCTCTGTAAATCTGACTTTCCAACAAATAATAAATAAATCTTTAAAAAACACAAAATGACTACATCCATAACAGAAAAATTTATTTTTGTAAAATTATGCATTTACTGACTCAAAGAGTTAATATCTTTCTGCTGAATAACTTTAAGATTGGAACTATTTTACATAGTACATATGACCAGCACAGACATGCTGATACTGGCAAAGGAGATGTATTCTGCACTATATTTTTAAGATACTCAAAAGTATCTTCTTCATTTTCCTATGAAAATAGATCAATAATAACAATTTATAATAGCATTTATTCATAACAATGAGCAGATATTAATACTATTTTAAAAGAGATAGAGAATATTCTTCTCAGGTTTATATTTCTATAATAATTTCAGATACTGGAATTCATTGGTTTGTCCTGCAAATGACTGTATTATTAATATTGGCTAAAATGAGACATGAAATTATTTTCTCTAATTTACTGTCTGGTACGCTAGAATTAATGGTAAAGGCAAAGTATCATTTCAAGCAAAATGTGTTGTACTCTCCAGAGACTGTCTATCGGGATACTCATTTTATCACCATTTTCTAATCATGATTGCTTTTTTTTGCTTAGTTAAAAATAAACCAGCAAAAAATATATATAATGACCTGTCTAGAGACAAAATGCTGCTTTCTATTTCCATATTTAGTCATCTTGATACTCACTAAAACAAAAGGCACTGACACTCACCAATGTCAATAATTTCCTCTGGAATAATTTTCAGTAGAATCTTCCAAGTATTTCTTCATCAGGTTGCAACTTTAGAACAAATGGCAGGAAAAGACTGCGCTGGAAAGGGCCCAGTAAAGAAGGATGCCAACAGTCTCTTTGCCAGGTGTCTCTCTCATTCATTCTTTCCTTCGACTTCTATAGATATATTCACATTTTCCTTTGTTTCTTTCTAGGTCTAACTTTATTTTGAAAGATCTGATTAATAAACCCTGAAGTTCTGTATATTGGCAAGATTATGATATTTTCATTATTTCTTTGTATTCTAAGAGCATATCATTTTCAGGCATTAATATTTCTGATTTTAGATATTCTATAAATATGATATGTAAAATTAATGTGGCATTGTTATAAATTTGCTCCAAAATATTTGACTAAATTAGCACTGTGATTTATGTTATGAAAATTATGAAATGTTGCATAGAAATGTTATGCAAAGAATTGTCATTTCTTTTGTTGTCCTCCAGAGAGCTATCACAAAGGTTGGAAAATGTTAACAAAGCTTAGGATTATAGTTGCTGATATGCAGAAAATTATTACAGTTAGATGCCCTTTAAAAGAATGTGTTGTCCCAGCAGCAGCACTAGACTAAAATGATGAGAAGGGAAATTTATTAGAATACCTGACAAATTTTTATCTTACTTCCATATTCTAGTCTATACAGAGGGTATAAATCAAACAGAAAAGGCTCTCAGAGGTGCCCAGATCCAATTTCATTTTATAGATCAGTTTTCCTTTTACAAAGGCTGCAAAAAATGGGGAAGTATGTGCTCTCTGTTGGGGACAAAGAGGTCTTATAATATTTTTATTGGCTGTCAAATTCTTATCTCTGTCTGAGACATCCCCATGTTCTAGTAGTTTCCACCAGTTCCACCAAAATACCATCTTTCATTGAAAGAAGTAAACAAATGTGATGATACTACCAAGTTCTCAACCTTTCTGGAGAAGAAGAGACAAATGTCACAATCATGAAGGAAGTAGTGTTTATGTGCAAGAGATATTCAGTGTTTCACCACAGGTCTCCGTGTCATCTCCCTTACAAGCCATTGATAACTGCATGTTATCATCCTCTGGATGGCAAAAAGAATTCTGAGAAGAAAAAATGCCCATAGAAGATAGTTTTATTAGTCACATATATGTATAAATGTATTTCCCCAAATCAGAGATATGAAAATATGCATGGTTGAACACAGTGTCAAAACATTCTTTGCTGTTGAGCTATGCTACTTGATGACAATTCGTAATAGGTATTTCCAGTAAGTAACTGAAGTAAAACTGAATCCTTGGGCTGACTCTATTTTTTTGTAGCAATGACAAAACCAAGTGGGATATTAGAAAGAACTGTTACATGTTCAAATCTAAGTTAGTTGTTAATGTCTACAGCATGGTTAGCTCATCCACCAAATGTCACCTAATTGACATCAGAACATGTACTATAATGTATGTATAATGTGTATTTGATGTATAGAAAATGAATTCAAGATTTGAAAAGTAGCAAATCCAAGTAAACATTCCAAGAAAAAATGGTTATATATTTTTCAATGAAGGTCAACTAAAGAATGCATTTTTTAAATTTAAAAAGATTTAGTTCTTTATTTACTTGAAAAGTAAAGTGACAGAGGGAGTGTAGGGATACACAGAGAAATACAGATGCTCCATCTGCCGGCTTACTCCCTAAATGGCCCCAACAGCCAGGGATGGAATAGGCCAAAGTCAGGATCCAGGAACTTCATCTGGTCTACTATATGAACTTAAGTACTTGTACCATCATGTGCTGCTTTCTCAGGTGTATTAGCTGAGATTTGGATTGCAAGTGGAGTAACTGGTATTCAATGTGATAGATGGTACTAATATAGCAAATTGTAGCTTAATTAGCAATATCACAAGACTAGTCCTAATTGCATTGGTTTAATTACCAATTTCAGTGCTTATATCAGTGAATCTTGACTCAGGATATATAGTTTAGTATTCTGGGGAGCTTCCAAAAATACTGAAGTTTAAGCCTTACCTGAGGCAAGATAAAATCTAACCTGTGTAGAACAAAATTAAGGCGTTTCTAAAAAGTTTTATTTATCTTCATTGGCAATTCAGATTTACAGAGAGACGGCTGAGACAAAGGGGAAAAAAAAGAAAAACTTTTGATCCATTGGTTTTCTCACCAAATAGCTGCAAAGACCAGTGTTGAACTGATCCAACACCAGGAGCCTGAGCTTCTTCCTAGTCCCAAAGTCTTGAGCCATCCTTCGCTGCTTTCCCAGGTCATAAGCTGGGAGCTGGATGGGAAGTGGAGCAGCCAGGATATAAACCAGCACCCCATATGGAATGCTGTCATTTGAACATGAAGGATTAGCCAGTTGAGCCAATTAGATGGCCCTAACCCATGTTTATTTTTGAAAGACTACCTATTATTATGTTGGACAACTTTAAGGCAATAACATAATAAAGACAGATATACTCATAAATATAATTCTTAAACGTTTTAGCTGACCTTTCACATATTAATTACTGTGTCATTTTTATTTTTTTTTAAATATTTATTTTTATTATTTTTTCATTGGAAAGGCGGATATACAGAGAGGAGAGACAGAGAGGAAGATCTTCCGTCCGATGATTCACTCCCCAAGTGAGCGCAACGGGCCGATACTATGCCGATCCGAAGCCAGGAGCCTCTTCCGGGTCTCCCACGTGGGTGCAGGGTCCCAAAGCTTTGGGCCATCCTCCACTGCTTTCCCGGGCCACAGGCAGGGAGCTGGAAGGGAAGCGGGGCTGCTGGGATTAGAACCGGCGCCCATATGGGATCCCGGGCGTGCAAGGCGAGGACCTTTAACCACTTGCGCCACCGCGCCGGGCCCTACTGTGTCATTTTTAAAAAAGTGATGGAAACATTAATGGACAATGTTTTTTCATCAGGTTAAAATAAAAATATTTCAGAGAGCTTAATGAGTACAAGATAATCAACTTGTTTATGTCCTTTCTAGAGTTTGGAGGTATGTAAAAAATATTTCAATAACTAATTTTTATAAAAATTATAACATAAACAATTAAACAAAGATAAACAAAGCATGTTTTCTGATCTTAGGTCAAGTGGGGAAAGAAAAACACCAGAAGCACTGTGGGCTCTATAGAACCTCAAAATATTTTATTTATTTATTTGTATGGTCAACACACAAAGAAATAGAGACAAACAGATATCTCTTAGGTACTGCTTCACTGCTCAGATGCTGGGGCAATGCCAGGCCAAACCAAGAGACAGTAATGAAGTCTGGGTCTACAGGATATGAAGGCACAAGGCATTTTGACAACCAAGAGGCAATACGCCTGCATACGCAATCATGTTTCCAGGATGAAATAATGTTTCTGGTTTTGATGCTGATGTTCCCATCTATCCCTTTCATTTTTCTGTAACAAAGAATCAACTGTTGCAGGAGAGACCCATGTAAACTGCAACTTCCATTTTTAACACATGTTATATGGAGTTCTGCTTAAGTGATCTTACCAGGTGGCTTCAGCATGTTTGTGGAAATAAAATTTAAATGTAAGTACTCTTATTAACTCAGTAGTGGGGAATGACACAACTTTGAAGAGACCTGAATGAGATGTCTTATCTTTGCACATGAGTTTTTTTTTTTTTTTTTATGCTAGGGAAGAGATGCGAATATCAGCATTAAAAAAATTGGTAGCATTTTTACTTTGCATCATGTATGCCTAATGATTGTATAGTTTCTCATGGTAGCAAAAGAGCCATGTGGCTTTGAGGGCTTCACTTGGAGTATACTTCCCTGTCTTAAAGTGCTCCCACGCACTAACCAATCTCAGATAAATATCCTTAGTCCTCTTATCTGCCGGTTTTTGCTGTATGGATTGGCATTGCATGCTGGATAAAGTCACCATCTTTCATGCCGGCATCCCACATAAGCACCATTTCTGTTTCCTGGCTACACCACTTCTGATCTAACCCCTTGCTAATGGCCTAGAACAGCACGAAAGATAGCCCCTTTGTTTGGGCACGTGTCACCCATGTGAGGAACTGGAAAGAAACTCCTGACTTTGACCTGGCCCAGCACTGGCCATTGCTGCTTTTTGGGGTTGGAGGAGTTTGGGGAATGAAACGGAGATTGAAAGATTCTCTCTCTTACTCTCTCTCCCTCTTTCTCCCTCTCTCTTTCTCTCTTTTCTCTCTTTCTCTCCCTTGCTATCACTCTTCTTCTCTTGCTCTTTCAAAATGAGTAAGTAAATAAACAAGGGTGTCCTGCCAAAGATAACACATTTGGAAGCGCTAACTCTGCTGTGTTATAAATGAAACTGTTGTATCTTCCTCTCCAGTTAAATGATAATGATGCTTTACTGATTTCTGTGTCAAGGAAAGCCTTTGTGAAGCTCTTATGCACATGAAGTGAGGGACAACTATACACAGCATCAATAAACCAAATGATGAATGGCAGAACACACACAGTTGGCTTCATTTATAGGAAGTAATTCAGATAATTGTGATAATTAAATGTGCTATCTAAAATGTACACTAATTTTATAATAATCAAGCCAGACACTGGAGACTGAAAGACTGAAATCACTCCCAATTATCCTTTTTTTTTTTGCAATAACAGCAGCAACGAAATTATGATATAGAATGCCATTTCAGAGCCCAGCCTGATAGCCTAGTAGTTAAATCATCAAATTCTATGCATTGAGATACCATATGGATGCTGGTTCATACCCTGTCTGCTCCACTTCCCACCCTGCTCCCTGCTTATGGTCAAGGAAAGCTGTAGAGAATAACCCAAAGCCTTGGGACATGGAAGAAGCTCCCAGTTTCTGGCTTTGGACTGGCTCAGCTCTGGAGCTTCTGGAGCTTGTGGCCACTTGGGGAGTGAACCAGCAGATGGAAAATCTTACACTGTCTCTCCTCTGTTTAAATCTGCCTTTCTGAAACAAACAAACAAATAAATAAATAAATAGACTGAAAGTCATTTCATAGTAATGATACCTCAGCTACTGACTACCTACCTAGCAGTAACAACTGTGCTAACGACTCCATGCTGCAAATAGGCTCTATATTGATCTGTGAAGGAAACAAGCTCCTGTTAGGGATGGATTTTGCATATAAACCCTTTTTGTAGAACAGGTACAGATTAAAATTACATGTTTGCATTGCTATTAAAACACAACTTCACTTACATAACCACATAAGATACCAATACAAACAAATGCTGTCTTCAAAGCAAGATGACAAAGTATTATAAGTAATTTTTTGAGTAGAAATAAAGGTATGCTGAAATTTAAAATGAATGGATGAGGGTACATGGACTTTCAAAAGCTCTGCTTTTCCCCTTTGCTAAATGTATCTTTGTATCTTTTCTGCATAAAGTACAGGGGTTAGAGCAGGTGACATATAAGGCAAGGTATATTCTTAACACAAAGCAATTTAAAAAATGGAGTTTGGTCTGAGAAAGCAGTAGGAACTGTAAATATAGGATTACAGATCCCCTTCTTATATGCACATTTCATTTCTTTTAGGTATATCCCTAGGAGCAGGATACCTGGATCATGCAGCAGCACAATCTACAAGAGTAAAGCCATGGAAACAATCCAGATGCCCAACCAAAGAAAAGTGGTTAAAGAAAGTGTAATACATCTACTCCATAGAATATATCTCAGCTATTAAGAAGAATGGAATGATACCATTTGCAATTAGATGGTCCCAACTAGAGACCATTACGCTCAGTGAAATAGTCAAGTCCCAAAGAACAAAGACAATATGTTCTCTCTAATATAAGGAAACCATCATACAAAGTATAACTTCAGTAACCCATTTCATACTGTTTTATTTTTTGGCTGCATTCCATGTGTTTTGAATGATTTTGATTTCAGTTTCATTTCTTCCAAATATTTTCTTTTCTCAGAGCTGGCTCATGGTTTACATGGTGGTATCATTTTATCCAACAGATATTTTGTTGCTCATACATTGATTACTCAGTGGTGGATGTTATAGTTGTTTTTTTTTTTTTTGCTTGTTTGTTTGTTTTTATGGTGCTGTAATTTTGCTGTCATTGTTGTTCTGATTCATACCAGTTGTTGATCGTATTTCATGGCTTCTCATTTATGGGAATGTATAGTGATGGAGTTATAGAGACTACCATATCCAGATGTGGGGATACGATGCAACATGCATCCCTGCTTCCAAATCAAAGATGGACTCCCAGTGGAACTATTGGAAATGTGTACACAATGGGATGCTGGACTGTCTGACATTGTCTGTACCAGCAGTGTCGAGGCACACTTAAATAAGAGACTGATGGAATTATGATTCCTTATGGAGGACTATATTATTGTAGCAGCATGGGGAAAATCTGTTGGGGCTGGGAGTTTGAGGGGAGTAATCCCAGTCTCTATGAAATTGTACCATAAAATTCAAAACTTCAAAATAAAAATTTAACAAAATAAAGTGCAAAAAATAGTAGGAACTGATTTTTGGTTATTCTGGCTATTTGGTTGAATCTAAAATATATAATTGTTTGGCCATATGAATTTTCACAGAGATAATTTTTTTCTCATACTCACAGAGGTTCTTATTTCTCAACTCTGAATGTTTATAATCTAAATATCTGGAAAAACCAAAGCAAATATTCATGTCAACTACATGTGCAAATCTCATTAGAATTGATTCTATAGTTGTACATACAGTTATTCAAGAAAAGCTGTCTCATCAAACACACAACATACAAATATAACCCATGTAAAATTCATCTGAATTCACACACATGCACACACACATATACCAAAAATCCATCTGAATTCTTAAACCATTTTTAAATTCATACCGTGGAGTTAAACCACCTTAAAATGAGGTCATTATGAGTACAATACTTAATATGCTGGATCATAACCACATCTCACATAAAACCATATCTGTGTTGGGAATGATGGCTTGAGTTCTAGTTTCAAATCTGCTAGTTTACAGTGACCTTGAGCAAATTATTTGGCATCTAATGACTTCAGTTTTCTTCTCAAGACTAATTACAAGTTTATGGCAAGAAGTGCATGGTTTATTTTTGCCTTGATGGTGCATGACATATGATGGTGTGACATAGCTACACAGTATTGAAACAAAAATCTGGTAGCCCAGCACAATCAATATTACAAAACTCTGGCAACTTCGTCTGCATTCACTCCATATTTCAAAACATAATTTTCGCTATATACTCTAAGTATATCATAGGTCAAAATTTAAAAATGATAGTATTTTGTAAACAGACATATTAATCATATCTGCAGACTACATTCTTTCTAAACTCTCCAAACCCAGCCAGTAACTGGAGAAGTAGTTTTATGGATACCATTACACATTTGGATATAATCAGTATATCAGATGCAATAAAAACACAATAAAACAACTTATATTTAAGGCTAACATCAATGAAGCAGTCATGAATCGAAGCAATATATGACAACAAATTTCATAGGTGTTCAGCCAGCCAAAGGGATACAACAGGAAAATGTAAATCTGTATTTTTATCGCTTAGGAAAAAAAATTAGTGTTCACAAATAAGCCTTTCTGTTTGCACACAATCATGCAAATTTAGCTCAAGACAAGTCAGATGCAATGTGAATTTTACAAGTGGAAATCTACTGATCCTTATTATTAAACAATTATATGAACTTGATTATTCTTTTTAGCCCTTGTTTATACTCCTGTAGAACTGTGATCTTTATATTTTTCACTTATTGAATATTAGGGTTAGTGGTACATTAAGCCTGTGACTATAGAGTATGAACTGAAATTGTATTTTGCAAAAGTTAAAGAAAAAAGGGAGGGAGATTGTAAGGAAGGAGAAAATTTGGTCATTTTCTTCTAATTATACCTTTGAAATGTATGAACTTGTTCTTTTTATATTAATTTTTAAAGGTTTATTGGCTAATTGTTTGAAAAATAGAGAAGAAATGGGTACCAGTGTTTGGCATGAAATTAACCTACTAGGAAAAACTGAAATTGAGAGATATTGATGCATTTACTCTGACAATATAATGGGACTAGACAGTCTAAGACTCTGAAATCCTAACTCAAGATCAGCACCTTTTCTAGGACCTAGGCTATCATATTTGGATATTGGAGGAAATGCGCACGTGAATGTACAGTGGAATTAAAAGGCATCATTTGGTACATTAATCCCAGCTCTATGGAAGAAATTGTGTTCAATATTACTTTTCCTTTTAAAGTTTTATTGGGGACCAGTATTGTGTCATAGTAGGCTGAACTGCTGCTTGTGATGCTGCTATCCAATGTGAGTGTGTATCTGAATCCTGACTGTTTCACTTCTGTTCCAGCTGCCTGCTAATGTATCTAGGAAAGCAGTTTGGGTTCCTGATACCCATGTGATGGACCCTGATAATGTTATAGTCTTCTGGCTGCAGACTGACGTAGCCCTTATATAATACGTGTGGTTGCTTTTACTATGTTTTACTAAAAATAATAGTGCATAAATCTCATCAATTCCACATCTATTAATTCCTGTTCTAACCCAAACCAATAATCACTCCATAATAATAATAATGCCACTCCATCTCAGGCCCTTCACTTTCTCAACTTTTCAAATGCTCATAGTAAAACTGCCTCAGAACCAGAGCAGTGCTGGAATGTACAGATTCAGTTGCTGCAAGCCAGCTGAAAAGTAGTTGTGTTTGCATCCTGATTTTGATATGTTACCTTGTTGGTCTCAATTATTTCTTCTGGATTGTACCAAATACTAGCTTGAATTATCAAACTGACAAGTGGAAAATCATGCTTTTTTCATTAAAAAAAATCTATTTCCTTGGAGTCTAGTATTTTGCTCATTTCTTTCGGTTTGCCTTTCTCTAGATTATGATGCCACTCCTGAACTGCAATCATTTATATATAAGCATGGTCTCATTGCTTATATAGAGTCATATTTTGTAATATTCACTTTGGCCCAAAATGATTTGGGAAATTTTCTGTTATGGATGGAAAAATAAGTCATAAAAATGACCTACACAATATACCTAACTGTGTAACACATGTACAGAAAAGTAAGGATATTGGAAATCAGTATGATAGCACAGCAAGTCACCACCTGCAATGCTGGCATCACATATCAAAATGTTGATTCAAGTAAGTATCAGATGTTCCGCTTTCAACGAAACTTCCTGCTAATCTATCTGCGAAGGCAATGGAAGGTGTCCACTGTCTTGGACAATACTTGGGGATGACACACATTTGGGAAACCCAGGATGAAGTTCCTGACTTCTGGTCATGGCCTGATGCAGACTTGGCTTTGCAGTCATTTTGGAATTGAGGTTTGCTCACTTATGCTAGCTCATGTTCACTCTCTCTATAAAAGTCTCCATTGGGCCCAGCTCAGAAGCCTAGCAGGTAAAATACTTGCCTTACACAGGCCAGGACCCCATATGGGTTCTGATCCTAATCCCAGCAGCTCTGTTTCCATTCCAGCTGCCTGCCTGTGGCCTGGGAAAGTAGTTGAGGCTGGCCCAAAGCCTTCAGATCCTGCATCTGCGTGGGAGACCCAGAAGAGTTTTCTAGCTTATAGCTTCAGATCAGTCCAGCTTCAGACACTGTGGCCACTTGTGGAGTAAGATCTTTCTCTCTGTGTCTCCTCCTGTCTGTATATCTGGCTTTCCAATGAAACTAAATCTTTTTAAGCTCTGCACTATGCAGTTCCTCTAGAAGAATATATGCATACACATGCTTACCCTAGTATCTATTGATCTTATATTTTGCATAAAGGTTGCATTATTTCTGAGAGAACGTATGAAGTCTGTCCTTTTGGGATTGGTTTATTTCACTGAGCATAAGTCTCCAAGTGGGACTATTTGGTTGTAAATGGTAGAATTTTTTTTTTTCAATGGTTGAGTAGTATTCTATTGATCTATTTTAATAGTCACAAATACAGATAGAAAGTGCCAAAGCCAGAAGCCAGGAGCTTCATCTGCATCTTCCAGATGGGTGACAGGAAATGGCCCAAGTGCCTAGTCATTCCCTGCAGCTTTTCCTAGACTATTAACAAGAAGCTGGATCCGACATGCAGCAGCCATAACACAAACCACAACCCAGATGGGGTATTGGCACTGCCAAACCACTACTGGAGCTCCCTGCAGGTATTTTCTATGAGCCAGAAACAGAATAAACGGTGAACTCTTTAGGACACTTGAGTTAGTCAAGGAACTTATTGATTAACTACAGTGTTAGTCATCTGCTAACCAATGGATCCTATATCAACAATTTTCATGACTCCCAGTTTAATACGGGCAGAGCTTGTTCAGATCCATTTTTCCTCTCCTTTGCAGCATCAGAGTATTTATCAAGGTATCCCAAGTAATCACAAATATTTCTGCTGCCAGCAGTAAGGAAAGTAATTGAAGATAACACAGCTTCATTCATGAACTGGCAAACACTGCTAAAGTTCATTCAAGCATATTTAGAAGTGGACATTTTTCAAGAAACAGCCATTAAGTTCAAACCTAGGATAAGAATTGTGCTGGAGAAAAGCACATACCTGCTGTAGCAGACAAGCTTCCTGAGGTAGAATTTATGTTAATAAGATCACATATCATTTGTATTTGGGGAGATTCTGAATGTCGTTAATTCACCTTCAGATGAAGCCAAGTATAAAGGCTTCCATAGTACTCAGATCCAACTGCGTGGTTTGGTTTATTTTGTGAGTTTTTTGCACATGAAAATTTTACATTCCTTATGGCAAGGTGTGATTTCATTTATGTATATGATATGTAATGTTTCTAATGAATATTTTACAACTTGATGCAGCAAACAGACACACAAGTAGGAAACAGATCTAATTCCAATAAGGTATTCTGACAAATCTGAAATCCAACAAAGATAATTTTGGTATTTTTGGCATGTGAGAACAAATGTCACAGTTCATATTTGAGTTTTGTGTGTGGATATGTGATAAGCATTCTAGTTCTGCAACATAAAATAATTGCTTAGGAAAATTTTGTAATCCAGCTTTGCAAGATACCAACATATTCCTTTCAGAAATGCAGCACTGTACGTGAGAAACAAAAAACAGGTTCATACATCGTGTGCCTGCTTTCAGCATAGTTTAATGTTATCTTTCGGAGAAATAACAGCAACAGTTTTTTAGATGTAGTGAATAATGCCCTTAGAGATTAGAATGCCTTCCCACAAGTATACACACACACACATATATATATACATAATCTATTCTGTAGGAGTTTTTCAGGGCAGATAAAGTAAAAATTCTCAATATTACCATTGTTACAATGCTTCTTTTGATTATTAGAGTGATTCAGTTGTGGGTTTTTTTTTTCTTTTTCTTTTTTTTTTTTTTTTTTTTTTTTTTAGAAAATGCCTTCCTGGTAACTCTAATCCAAATTCTTATGCAGATAATTACGTATTCTGACTCATTCACAATTCCTTCTCTAACATTACTCCCACGAAAAGGACAAAAATCTTATACTGGCTCAGCTGCGGTTCTATTAAACTGAAAATAAAGCATCTTTAACTTGGAAATATCTCATGATAGTACAAAAATTATTACCTCCCTAGCCGGATTGTGTCTAAAATAAGGTCTCCTAGGCAACTGACTTAAGCCTAATAATGTCCAACTCATAAAAACAGGTACCAATTATTGATCTATATTTTTAACCAGGGTAAAAGCCAAATGGAAATGGTAATAACAGCAGCTATGATTACTTCATGTCGAGAAAATTATAGATCTATAGTTAAATGTGAAACTAAATCAGCTGCCTTGACACATGACCACTTTCCATTTACTTAATCTAAATTCATTTTGTAAAACAAAATAAAAGCTTGTCCAGATTTTTCTGTTTACCTCAAATTTAAAGTTTCAGTTTTAAATGACTTAACGTATTCAGCTGTTATTTTATATTTTACATTTTAGTTTTGCAATTGTATAAGATTTTTCTGAAAGCCAAGTGCATTAAAATATATTCTTAGTAATCTAAATAAAAGAGAAGTTAATTCTTTGCATAAAACATACCTTAATTTTTGGCAGCTCAAACATGTTTATCACTCATTGACTACTACTTAGAGTGCAGAATTGGAAAAAAAAAAAGCCTGAAAAATCTCTTCAATAGATGATCATGTATTGAAGTTGAACAATGTTGTGCAAAACACTCTGCTTCATCAAGCATTAAGAGGTTTCTGAAAGCTCCCCCACCCCTGCCCACCCACCGGGAGAATCAAACTGATTCAATTAGAAGTTAGTTGTGCCAGGCACAATGATTCAGTAGCTAAATTCTCCCCTTGCATGTACTGGGATCCCATATGGGTGCAGATTCTATCCTGGCTTTTGCACTTCCCAGCCAGCTCCCGCCCTGCTTGTGGCCAGGGAAAGCAGCAGAGGCTAAAGTAAAGCCTTGGAACGCTGCACCCACAGGGGAGATCCAGAGGAATTTCTTGCCTCCTGGCTTCAGAGCAGTGCCACTCCAGCTGTTGTGGCCACTTTGGGAATGAATTAGTGGACAGAAGATTTTTATCTCTGTCTGTCCTTTTTTCTGTAAATCTGCCTTTCCAATAAAAATAAAACTAAATTAAAGAAAAGGAAATTAGTATGTCAATGTTAGCCTCATCTAAAGTTCATTGCACGTCACAGGAATGTGAATTACTCTAAAAGCTAAGTCAATTTCAACTTTGAGTCTGTGTTACATGAATTTTACTTAGATTTGGAAGATTTTAACAATCCTAGAACTGACCCTAAATGAGTATGTTTTTAGTCTGATACATAAAAAGATCAAATTCTGTAACAACTCTGCTGATTGTTTTTATATATTTTTGCTCCATTCTTAAAATATGGTTTCTATAGACAAGCTAAAGGAAATAATTTAGAGATATATTTTATGAGAATGGCTGAGAGCACAGGCATTGTATAGATTCTGGATTCAAAGTATGATTTTGATTCAGACATTTTTTAAACTGTGAGACTGCAATCCTGAGTCTTTCACTGTTGTGTCAGGTAGATGCTTTAACATCAAAACAATATAGAAGTTTGTACAGTCTCAAGCAGGTGATACTTTATAATTCTTAGTTACTTTTATAGTGTTTATTTTCACCTCCACATTAACTTAAGAGATATGTGAACTTGAATTACAACTATAGATGAAACTTCTGAAACTCAAAACTTTAGGTAGTCTACAGATAAAATCAATAAATGTTGCCGGTACTTCAAAATTTTGACCCAAAACTAGTACTTTATGACATAACCATAGATCTGAAAGTCTACCTTCCATCTTTAGTAATGCCTTTTTATGAATTTCAGTTGAACATTTATACATTTCAAGCCTACCAAGAATCATTCATGTTTTACTCTAATCATTTCCAAAATATAGTTGTTTCCTTTCCATTTACCCTGTCTCATTCATTGCAATTAGATTTATTCATACCTAGTGTGTGATCAAGCAAGAAAGAAAATTCTGTCTACAGAATTTTAGCCAAATTATGGGATTTTTCTTGTTTCAGGCTGAAATATGCTTATTAGCCACACACATACACATTTTCTTTTATTCATTTGTTGGTGGGCGACATAGATTGATCTGGAGGACATAATAATGAATTTAATATGACACTCAATTAGGAACAAATGCTATTTGGTTCCTCTTTTATGCATCCAAAGTGTTAAAAAGGTATGACAATAAGCTACCAAATAATTTTTACTAGGATATGAGAGAAGAGGTATACGTGAAGTTGCTTCTCAATGGTATAAATGGTATCAACTTACATAAAGATTAATTCCAGAGATTTGAATGTAGTGAGCAATAGGTATTGCTTACTTAAAAAATTAAGAGGATAAATATTATACTAAGTGATTTTCACATATGTACACATTCACACAGGAACAGACATGAAGATTTTTTTAAAAAATTTGATTTATTTTTATTGCAGTGAGAATTACAGAGAGGAAGAGCTTCTGTCTGATGATTCATTCTTTAAGGGACCTCAATGACCAGAGCAGAGCTGATCAGAAGCCAGGAGCCTGGCGATTCTTCCAGGTCTTCCATGCATGTACAAAGTGCCAAGGCTTTGGGCCATCCTCAACTGCTTTCCCAGGTCACAAAGAGAACTGGATGGGAGATAGGGCCACCTGGATTAGAACCGGCACGCATCTGGGATCCCAGCATGTGCAAGGCAAAGATTTCACCCACTAAGCTACCATGCCAGACCCAAGTCTGGGTTCTTAGGTTATAACTCCACTATGGTCTCCACAACCCTAGTTCACCAGTCTCCACCTCCTGTGATGCCATGCTGAGGCTGCACCTTTGTCTGTACAACCTCTCTTCCACTTCCAATTGGAGCAGGACCCAGGATTAGGGAAACATCATGTGTCCTATGTTGTTGGTGGTGCTGATCTTGCTGGAACCTGTTGGCTGTTAGGTCTGAGGACCACAAAGACCTGTTTTGACCCATACAATGTCAAAGTTGATATTATTTTGCCTGTGGGACCAGTGCAATGCACTGAGCTCAGTGACTTCATTCACAGCTCAGCGCATGCTCAGCTCAGTGTTGCCCCTGCATTCTTAACGCCTTTGCCACACCGTACAAAATGGCACCTGATGCACCACCACTAGAGTTCTTGATCTGCTGGCTATCAAGTCTGAGGGCTACTAGGACCTATCTTGGGTGGAACCTGTTGGATGCCACATTTTTGCAGTTCACTGAGCCAAAAATGAATTTATTCTCCGCTCGGAGCATATGCAGTCCAGTTTCGTAGCATTAGCCTCTCTACACAAAACGGTGCACAATTCTGCTCTAGGGGGCTGACTGGGCTGTGAAATCCACCCTGTTCCTGCAATGCTCTTCTGCTCTCTCTGCTCCTGGCCAAATCGAACAGACCATCAGATAGGCAGTTCTTTGTCTGGATTTAACTCTTGAGCTCCCAGTGAACGTCCCTTCCCACTTTGCTGTTGATAGAGTTTCAGCTGCTGGTGCAGTTCAGATCTCTGCTTGCTGAATGCTGCTGGTGTATGGGTCGCTACAGTACCACATCTTTGTGTCTGCTGCTTTCCTGTGTCTGTCAATCTCCAGGTAGCCCTCAGCTGTCGTTCTGTCTTCTCGGTATTTCCTGGAATGTGCCCTCTCTGCTTCACACTGGCTAATGTTTCTCCTTTTGTTTAAATGTACCCTTATCCTATTCTGCCATCTTGAGTCTTCTAATAAAAAATAAGTTAAAAATGAAATTATGGAGTTTAAGTAAATGATAGCATATTCATTATAAAATAAATTTCAGATATATTTGTAATCTGATATATATGATAAAGAAATCTGAGTTTTGTATAATTTGATAATGTATGTGTGAAACTGCTGTCACTGTTGCCTTGATTTTGAGCAGGACCTAATAAAGTGTAACTATGAACGTCATTGTGTAGTTATTAATTTTCAGTACAAAAATAAACATGTCTGAACATGTGTTGTAATTACAAAAGCCAGGAATATAAGTGTACTGATGAAATGGTCCTTAAAAACATATTTACAGATCAAATCTCACTTAATAAATGAGAAACACGTAATTTTTCAAATACATTTTTCAATTTGACTTTTGAAGTTTTCTTGAACTCATTTTTTTCGAATATGTATTTTTTAAATTTTTTTATTTAATTAATTACATTGCATTATGTGACACAGTTTTATAGGCACTGGGATTTCCTCCACCCCTCCCCAAACCCTCCCCCCATGGTGGATTCCTCCACCTTATTGCATTACCACAGTTCAAGATCAGTTGAGATTCTTTCATTGCGAGCATATACCAAGCATAGAGTCCAGCGTCTAATTGTCCAGATAAGTTCAAGGGTTTCTTGGGGAGACCATCTCTGGTCTGAAGGTAGAGCCGGCAGAGTATCATCCCTCTCAATTAAAAGCCCTGACATAACATCAGCAACAATTTATGTTATGGAATTAAGTGACATAGTATTGAGTAACCAACATGTTAAAAAAAGAAAAAAAAAATACAAGTTCTTTACAACATCCTGTGACTCCTCATTGACATTTCAATTTTAGTTTATACATGACCAGGTTCTATACACCTTAAAATGGCTACAGATTACTATTAAGCTGCCTCATGTCTATTTACATTATAGTATTTAGCATTATATAGCGTTAAAGCATAATTTTGCTGGACTTGGCTTTTTTTTTCAGGTAGTCTAGACTGGCTTATAACTCGAACAGGACATTTATCAGCAATTGAAGTGCAGAACATTTTTTAGGAGGGGTGTGCAGAGAAATCTTCAATACCCTAGTGAGGAGTAACTAATCTTTGTGTCCCACTTAGTAAGGTATAAATGAATCCATGCTGACCATGTCCTGTCTGATTCTAAGCTTTCCTTGTTGTTCTCTATCTATTCTAGAGTTTTGTTTGTTTGTTTGTTTTGAGGGGTTTCTGGAGCTATCTTGATGGTCATTGCGGGAGGGGAGAGACCCAAATTTGGAACCAAGCTAGGACTAGAGAAAGCTCCCCTCCCTAGTCTCAAAGGAAGTTTACTGTTCTGTTTCTGCGGACTGCTCAGGGCTCCTGGCTGTTGTTCTGAAGGCCTTGGATCCTGCGAGGAAGGATTTGGATTTCTTTCATCCCGTGTGTTAGATCCAAGCGGGAGTGGATGACCTCAGAGTTCTCGGCCTCTTAAGGCACTCCAATTCCCCGTGGTCTCCTTAGTGATTGGGATGTAGTCCTTGGTGCTCATACTGATGGTCCTTGGTGAGAATCCATGAGTCTTCAGGGTGGGGATACAAGCCTCCACCCGTCCCCCTGCTCCACTCTGGGGTTCCCCCTCAACCTGCTCTGTGCATATGACCTCCTGTTAAGAGGTTGTCAGGACTGCTATTAATTCCCCTTATATGTCTTTGTAGTTTAGCTATTGTCTAATGCTGATTCAAGTCTGTTGTCTATGAGTTACCAGTTATGATCCTGGTAGGTTATATTTCGCGTATTCCTTACACAATCTAGGGAGATGGAAGATTTCTCTGCTCTCCCTCCCCACTATGGAGTATCATGGGGTATTAAAAATATATTACCTCAATGAAGTGAGATTGCACACAAAATTTATTTTCTTTTACCTGATTTGCACTTTTTTCATTACACCAATTATTTTTTATGCAGCCAATTTTACTAGCTTTCCACTAAGATAAAAGATAGGTTGTATTCCACAATATTATGTGTATTTCTATGGGAAAAAAAGGTGTTGCAGAAATAACATTTATTTTAATACTATGTAGAATATTGTTGACAATTTGAGTTCTTCTGACCATTGCCTATTTGTAGTGCTTAGTTTCTTTGTCTGTAAAATCAGCATATCTGGTGGAACTGTCATGAATGTTAAATAGTGTATTGAAGCACATTACACAGTGCCTCACAAACTGAAAAGTAGTGAACTATTCTAGATGTTACTATCAACGATGTCTAGCGTCCAATTATACATAATCTATCAGGTGGTGAATACAGTGTTGTGAAAGTACTGCATCTCACAGAACACAAATGGCGATATGGCACAGAATTCTCCATCATAAGTGATGATGATATAAATCATGTCTTAAACAATGTTTCTAAAAAATCATTCCTACAGTCAAATAAGTCATCTCCCAACAATTACTTTTTAGGAAAGAATCCTCAGAGTATGTGATGTGTGCAATTGCAGTTTTCGATGCGCTTGTACAAATATATGTGCTTATATTTAATATTAGTTGGCTTGTTTTGCTTTACAATAAAAAGTAGTTTTCAATACATTTTTATTTGAAAACAGTAGCTGCAATTTATAATATTGAATCACTTTGGGAAGTCAAACAGCACTGGGCTATGTTTCAGGAAATAGGATGTTAAAAAGGTCACGGTTTATAGCTAATATTTACTCCTCTGTAATTTTGAATAATAGATCACTATGAAACTTACCAAAAGTACAAAGCTACATTTTTTTCTGTTTACCATGCTGAATAGCAAAGAACTTGAAGATTAATTGAAATCCATTTAAAAATAAACCTACATTATATTCAATATAATTATAACTATGCCCAACTTTTTTTTATTTTGGCCGATACCCGGGGAATGCATTGTCAATGAATATACATATATACATTAAACAAAACATGACAGTTTCTCTTGATGCAAGCCTCAATATAATGAGTCCATAAAGCTACAAAATAATAAAAACTAGAAACGGATTTTATCTTACCTTGAATTATATTCAAAAAGCAATGAAAGGAAGGCATGCCTTTCAAAGAAGTGACATTGTGGCCAAACAAGTCAAGCTGCTGCTTGTACATGGTCGAGCAGATTGCAGTATCTAGCCCCTGGCTTCCCACGGCATAAATTTGACTATGGAAATTTGAGAAGTCCATAGTGGATGAAAGATATGTTTCTGTTTCTCTCTTCCTCTCCTTTTTCTCTCTTGCTCTCATTTTTATTCTCTTATTCTGCCTTCAAATAAATTTTAAAAATAAATTGATAAACAAATAAATAAATATATTCATCAAAAAATTAGAAGTTGTGTTTCACCTCCATAGTGATGGAAATAATATTGAATTTGGCTTTAGAAAATCTCAGTTAAATATTAACCATGAAAAATAAAATCTTAACCATGTCCATATAGCTCCATTCTATGGCTTACAATTCTACATTTTCAAAGTTTCGATTAGAATATCTCTTCCATCTTTACTGATAATGAATATTCATCACATCTCTTAAAGCCCTTGTAAAATAGTTGGTGTTCCCATGTTCCAAATCCATCAAGGACCTGGATGCACCCAGAAATCAGCACAATCTTAGAGGAAAACATAGCAAACACTCCACTAGACATAAGAATTGATAACGACTTCTTAGAAAAGTCAACAACAACAAAAACAGCCAAGATAAACAAATGGAACTACATTATAGCAAGGAAATGGTCAACCAAGTGAAGAAGTAACCAACATTGTGGGAGAAAATCTATGCACACTACAAAACAGATTGAGATTGAGACTAATATCCAGGATTTAGAAAGAACTTGAGATATTCACCAAGCAAAAAAGCAATGCTATTAAGAAATGGGCAACAGAAATGAGCAGGCTTTTGTTTTTCAAAAGAACAAATTCAAATGTCTAATAAACAAAGTGCTTATTCTCCCTAGTTACTAGGAAAATACTAATAAAAATCACATTGCAGTTCCACCTAACTCCAGTGAGACTGGCCTACAGCCGGACATCTGCTAACATCACCTGCTGACATGGATGTGGAGAGAGAGGTACACTACTCCAGTACTGGAAGGAGTGTAGGCTAGTGCAGTCACTATGAAAGACAGTATGGAGAGTGCTCAGACAACTGTAATTTAATCTACCGTCTGATTCAACCATCATTCCTGGGAATATATCCAGAGGAAGTGAAAAGCACATGTAAGAATCTATCTTGCAACCCTGTAATTTTAGCAGCAAAATCCACAACTGTGGATAATGACATAGAGGAGACAACTCAGATGTTTGTCAAAAGAAGATTATATAAATCTACCCTATGAGCTACTATTCAGCCATTAAAAAGAATAAAATTCTATCATTTACAACAAATAGTCTCAACTAGAGTGAAGATATATTGGCAGTAGTTTTCTTTACTCTAAAATAAAAGAAAGATCCTTTAATGAAACAACTGAATATTACTTGACAATATGATTTTCTACAATTGCCTATACCTACACTGTGATGATACACCTAAACAGCAGAATGTTGGACTTGTGACTGTTGCTGAAGAACTATACTATAGTAATAATATTGAGGAAAACAGCGGTACAGAGGGAGAATGGGAAGGGATGAACAAGTGGTGGGGAGAATCCCTATACCTACAAAACAATATCATGGAAAACAATAATAATAATAAATAATTAAATAGTTGCTAATCATATATTCTGTTTCCCAATGATGACAAGCTAAAAGTATAGCATCTTCATTCCACTTTTAGATCAATACTTCCTTATATTCATGTAAAGTATCCTATGAACTAACATATTAACCATTCCATTATTCCAGGGAAAAGGAAGCTATAGTCAATGGGTCAAAATTATTCTGCTTTATTTTTTGAAATAGTATTATCACAATATGATGATGTCAAATCACTTATGCAGTGCATATAACTTTATGTCTTAGAAGGACTAATGTATTTACTTTCTGTCTTTTTATAGAAGTTTGCTGATGTTGAAGTATTTGCCACATTATCGCAAATCTGCTCTGTGATCAACTTAAATGGCAATAGGATGAATATTTTTTTTTCCTCATTGCCTCGATCTTGATTAGTTCTTCACCAAAGTCCCAAATAAAATACTTTTCGACTCATCCACTCCCAGTATCAACACCAGAAATTGGTTCATTCTGTAATCTTTAACTCACAGGTTTCATTCCATGTTCATAACCACAGTTGCTGCTTACCAAGAGAATCACTCTAGACAAGAATTTCTGCAATATTTACACAAAATTAACACCATTCTACATGTGATAAAACATACATATTCCCAAAGAGATGAAAAGAGAAATACAAAATCATAATTTCAGGGAATTGTCAGGTTTTATGGATTAGAGAAGGAATAGATCACACTTTCAGAGAAATATGAGGTAGAAAGATGGAAAACAGAACAAAATATTGCGTAATGTTTGAAAATTTCATTAACAAATCCACTCATGATAAAAAAAAAGTGCTTCAAAAAAGTTGAACTCTGAAAGGATGGAACTGAAGTAGGAAATGTGTAGCAACACTGGAAGGTATTTTGTCCAAATGCAAGGATTGTCCCATATGTCTTTCTTTAAAAAAAAAAATTGTTCAGTAACTCATTAAATTGCCCAAATCTATCTTGTAGAGAATACGTTTCTAAAAACAATAACATTCTAGTTTGCTAGAATTGCTTTTGAAATTACACATTTAAATAAATAGATTTTATATTAAAATATGAAATGAAATCACAGATATGAATATAAAGCTGTAGGGGGTATATTTATATTTGGCAATCTGGTTACCAGAAGTAAAAGAAAAACAGCAATGATAAAACAGATCAGATTGGTTGGACTGAAACAACCTTTGTGACTTCTGTCTTAGCCTCTCTTAACCTGAGCTCTTTCCCCAGAGATTGCCAACAATAAGAGTGTGACATTCTGAATCATTTGCACTCAGATGAGTAAGTTTACTCAATTTTCTTAGAAAAGGATTTATTTCTTGATTTGTTTGAAAGTCATTTACTCTGAGGGATAGAGAGAGAGAGAGAGAGAGATCTTCCATACACAGGTGCCACTCCCCAGATGGCCACCAAAGCTGTGACTAGACAGGCAGAAACCAGAAAACTGGATCTTCTTCCTGATATCCCATGAGTGTGGCAGGGGCCAAATCACTTGGACTACCTTCTGTTCTTTTCCCAGGCCATTAGCAGAACATAGGATGGAAAGTGGATCAGCTGGAGTATGAGCTAGAACCCATATGAGACAATCAGCAGCCTTATCCACTATGCCACGTTGCCTGCTCCTCACTTAACTTTCAAAGCATGAGTTAGAATTTTGAAAGTGGAACAGAAGCTGTACAAGCAGCTTTCGTTATTTCAACAAGCTTTTAATTTTTTTTTTAACCGGCATTCCTTAAGTGTTTTCTATATACCCGTTGCAATGTGCTGGCAGAAAAGGAAATAATGGCCTTGGTGCAAAGTACAAATTCTAGGTTAGGATTATATAAAACTTTGGGAAAGTGTCAAGTAATCTTAAGTTTTACTTTCACTTGTCTGGCTCTTATAAGAATGATTTACTATTTAATGTAAATTGAAATGTATTAAAATAAAAGCAAAGGGAATCATAAGAACATCAGAACAACAAATATGCACCTGCGTGTGGGTAAACATCACCTTTACAGACCCAGGTTCTTCAACAGTAAAGGGGAAAACGGACATAAGAAGTGCTGCCAAAGGGTTAGCCCTACCCAAACTGAAAGTAAAATGTCACAAATTCATATAAAATACTTATTCTGAGTTAATGGTGCAATCGAGAATAGTCAGATTATAACTCTGTTAAGAAATGAACCACAGAGAAATCGCTTTTGTGTAGGGAAGAGGCCTCTTGCTTTCAATGTAGGATTGAGTAAAGGACAACTATAAGGGGGTGGGGCCAGGACAGATCTGAGGAACGTGTTGCTAAAAAGGAAAAGAAAGAAAATTTTCCAACTCTGAAAGAATTAATCATAATGCATAATTACTCTATGTGTATGTTGTAGAAGAGCATGCTGTCTACACTAAGTTGAGATAATCAATTACCATTAGTGAATCCTCTCAAGAGTTTATCAAGAAATCAAAGAACAGGTTCTTCAGAGATTCAGCCACTATTCTTTGACTGACTGATGCTTTGCACCTGAAAGTTTCCGAAAAGGAAGCATGAGATTGCCAACTTCACATAGCAACAACTGAGGTCTAAGGCTGAATTAAGTTAATTATGTTTTACTGCTTTTCTTCTTACTAGACTTTCCTTTTTAAGCTTTTATTGAAATATCAATTATATTCAATAGAACACATGAACCCTGAGTAGACATCTTAATGATTTTTTACAAAAACAAATATGATCAAGTAACCGAAAAGCATATTAAGACACAGTATATTGTGGTCTCCCCAGAAGCTTCTTCATTGCCCTTCCAAAGCATCTAATAAGTAACATAATTTAAATGTATAAAGAGTGCCTATGAACTGTTCCAGAATTTTGTCAGTACGTTAAGAAGAAGAATCATGTCACCAAAGATATATTGCAGAACAGATTCAGTTAGCAGCAAGCTTCTTTTTGCCATTTATCAGGAAGTGCTGCAACACAAGCTATAGCTCCCCTCTTTTTTTAAGTTAGGTGTAACCAGATACTTACATTGCAGACTGCAAAAATGTGAAGTTCTTCCTTTCTAACACCAGTCAACATCTTTGAGAGGACTATGAGAAGCTCAGATGTAATTTTCTACATCTCCTTGTTAGAAGCCAGAAGAAAAAATTCTCAAATACAAAATTATTTTGATATTGCACTACAGACTCAAATTTTCTAAAACTGTCATGAAAATGCCACTACAAGCTGCCTCGTCTCAAGTTCAACGTCTTGTCTTTCATCATGCTCTTTCTCTCTCTCACTGAGGATGTTAAACGCCTGTCTGCTTTAACCATACATTGCACCCTATAGTTTAATATTGGGGTGCATCATCCTTCAACTTAGATATTTTCATTTTTGTAATCAGATCATCTCACCCAGGAGTGTAATGAACTTGAAGGCAGACACAAAATGTTACAAATTATATGCTTCCGCTACTTTGACATCAAGTTTAGAGGTCCTGCTTCTCCATTCTCTTCACTCATTGCCATGTTTCCCTTCCAGACCCAAATAGACATTGTTATCCTTAATTTGAACCTTAGAAACTTGTTCTATCGATGACAAAGAATATGGTCTATCAACAAGTGGATGAGAAGACAATTCAATGAGTTCCTTTGAAAAAGTGAAGATACAGAAATACTACAACGGGCATCCCAGTAAAGGACTGATTACCCAGTCTGCATTCAGACGGGGTCTTGGCAGACAGTGAGTGTGGGTTTCCCATTTCGTCTCCCCTCCTCCCTCTTCTAGGGAAGTCTGGGTGGAGGATTTTTGGCTGCGGAGTAAATGACTCCTTCAGCCCAGTGAGCCTGACCTTGTAGGAGCAGCTGCACTGCTCCCTGACTTCAGTAAATTCCTGTTGATAAGGGGCAGGCAAGGACACATTGCACTAGGGGAGACAAACAGGAGATCAGCCCTGCTTTCACGATCTGTTTTCTACTTTCATTGCATATAAATTTATTTTCTTCTCATTCTATTTGGTACTGCTTACATGCATAGGTTAATATTTATGTAGCTGCCTCAATACTTTGACTTTATACACCAAAGCTAGGCTTGAAGAAGAATTTCA
Source organism: Ochotona curzoniae (assembly GCF_017591425.1). Lineage (NCBI taxonomy): Eukaryota > Metazoa > Chordata > Mammalia > Lagomorpha > Ochotonidae > Ochotona > Ochotona curzoniae. The sequence goes on from NW_024467087.1 coordinate 6,454,799, forward strand.
TTCTTATGGAAAACCAGCTGTTTTGCTTATTTTAGTGTCAGAAATTCTTCTAATTTTTAGAATAATTAAGAGTAGAAAGCAATGATACAATTTGAAACTCCATACAATGTAGGTGACACAACTAAGAGATATAAGAATATTTTTTTCGAGTGCTCAGGATGTCCCAGATTTTCAAGAGTTTTGTCAAACAGCAAGCTGTGTAACTTCTTTATTTTTTAAGATTTATTTATTTTTATTGGAAAGGTAGATATATGGAAAGGAGGAGGAGTGACAGAGAGGAAGATCTTCCCACTGATGACTCACTCCCCAGGCGGCCGCAACGGTTGGAGCTGAGCCAATCCGAAGCCAGGAGCTTCTTCCAGGTTTCCTACTTGGGTGCAGAGTCCCAAACTTTTGGGTGGTCCTCGACTGCTTTCCCAGGCCACAGGCAGGGAGCTGGATGGGAAGCAGGGCTGCCGGGATTAGACCCTGCACCCATATGGGATCCCGGGTGTGTTCAAGGTAAGGACTTTAACCACTACACTATGGTGCCAGGCCCAAGATGTGTAACTTCTAAGATTAAACTGTTAATGATTTTTTAGTTGTTTCAATGCATTTAAAATGGATTTTTCAACAACCACTAAAATTAAAAGAGATATAGCTATTATTATCACCCTATTTCCATTCTTCCTAAATGTGGGAGGCATTACCAGCTTTCTCCAGTCACTTTCTCTATGGCTTTCTCTGCCTCAAACTTGTAAACAAGTTCAGACTTGTTTACAATTAGAAGACCAATGATCTTACGTCTAAATGTCTTTTACTTTCTCTTTGCTTTACTTTAAATTCCAACACTTGAATTTTTGTCATTTTTAATAACAGAAACACATAGGATATGTACATCAGGTGTAGATTTTAATTAACTTTCAGTGGTGGGAGGCAGATGAGCCATAGTTTGTCAATAGCATGTCAGATGCATGGGCCATAGGCATGCCTTTCATAAGTCCGTTTCTTAAGCTGACCAGTCAGTGAAAGAGTGGTTAATTTACTGACTTCACACAGTATGACAGACATTAAGACCAAATAACCACAGCTATAGAGGATTTTCTGACCGAGCAGCTGACACTGAAATGTAAAAGCATGATTGTTAAATAGATTATAACCAGGTACAACACAAGCATGAGTTCGGAAGGTGAAAGTCAGCAAAATCATTGAGAAGTTAGAAAAGTGCCCCAGGGCAAGCGATGACAACTATTTTAAAATCTAGGAACGTATCTGCCCCAAAATTCGTGTAAACAAATTCAAGGCCCAAAACAACAGAAGAAAGAGAGTTTTTGAATCTGTCATGGATTTACTCTTAGATATCACAGAACAAAGACCTTCAAGTTAAGGAGGAAGGTCCTTAAAGCTTATGAAAGGTGTTTAATCTTCTCATTAGCATTTCAAAGCATAAAGACAGAATGGCACAGGTAAGGTCTGTGCAAAGGGAGCTTTAAGCACTGCTTAGCTAAGTCGCTCCGTGTTTTTTCACTGCTCAGAGATCCAAAGTCACACTAAAACCCCTTTCCTTGTTTTTTTTTCCAAGTTTACATTTTATTCATTTGTAATTTTTGTCTGATGTTTTTATCCTTTGTGTAGTCTGCAACAGACAATTTATGTGTATTGTTTAGAAATTTATTGGACCTTTCTGATTGTAAAGTTTTTTATTAAAAAAAAATAATGAGAGTGTAAATTTCATCTTTCCCAAAGACAAAAATTTCCCATGCAGAAACTCACCTGTCATGAATGGAGCTCCAGCCCCACCATGATTATTGTGGCTGAACGTTGAGATTTCTGTTGTAATCAGTTGAAACTGACTCGTTTTGCTTGGTGAGTGGGAATCAAAAGTTATATTTACATATTGTTATGCCCAGATGGTGAGATCCCCAGAAATCACCAGGAGTCTGAAGTCGATCCAATGCACGAGGATGGTTTAATCAAGTTTGGCATGTCGGAGCTTGGGTTCTTGGTTAAGAGTTGGCAGCCAGCAGATGGACTGGACAGCCGGCCAGCCAGGACCAACACCATTTACTGGAGTGTGGCCCTGAACAGCACATTCATAGGGGTTTTTATAGGGACAGTCCACAATAGCATGAAAAGGGCCACTTCACAATATCCTGCGGGTGATAGGAAATAGCACACATTCCCTACCTATCTCGGCCGGACAGCCCATGACTCCAGCAACTAAGGTAAGCACCCACTTAATTACTTGGATCCACCTGAGTTAGGTGGACCTTGGTTTGTAAGAATCGGGGCCCATTGGTGCTAAAGGTCTCATATGCCATTTGGCCTGCAAGCTCACACAATTTCTTAGTAGCAGTGAGCCATGAGCAAATGATTGGGATTTTGATACTGAGGTTCTTCAAGTTATATACATGTTACACAATAGTTAGCTTAGCCTGTGATCTATAATCCGCAAACACTTGACTTATGTAACACTATTCCCCTAGCTCTCTTTCTAACGGCTTGCTCCATAGGACGCACTCACGTTTCCCAGAAGCTGGAAATGGAGGTGCCACGTAGCACTCCCGTGACTGGATACAAGAGGATGATAACTAGCACTCATCTTTTTCTTCTTACTTGGAGTCCAGGACTAGAAGAGGTATCAAAGAGGCCCTCTTTCAGCCTACTCTTCCTCAATCTTCTATCTATGACCATGTATGTATGTTTGTTTGTATATATGTATGTGTTTCTGTGTGTGTATTCTCATGTTCATTCTCTCCTAAAGTATCTCCTAGCATACTTTGTTTTTCTTGTGACAGCATGAGATATATAGTGTTAAGATGTGAGATGATAGTAATTGAATGACTTAGGCCTTGTGTAGTAATATTAGACTACATGAAAGGGTCACTGAAACACGACCTCTGAGACACTGTGACAGCTGATTTGATAATCAACATAAGTACTAAGGAACTAGTGCTTGGTAACCATTTGCAATGTACATGTGACAGATCAACGGAACATGCATGTTTTAGTTGAGATGATGTGGCGCAATGAAACATTTTATCAGGTTTCCCGGAATGGCAAACAATTTAAAATTTATGAATTTTGCACTTCTAGAAACTTCCATGTAGTATTTTCAGGTTACAACTGACTATAAGAAACAGAAATGTAGAAATACAGAGACTGATTTTACGTAGTAATATCAAAAGAACCAAAGCTGAAACTTTGAATAGTTTTAATTTTTTTTAAAATAACAAAATGGACTATTATAATCTTATACCTAGTAAAAAGCTTGATGGTGAACACAGAAAAATCAAAAGGTGCTGAGTAAGTGATACATCATGGGATTAGGAGATCCTAATATTACTTGCTGTGCTTATACATACTTTACATGTTTACAATACTAATGTTTTAATTTTATAAAGATGAAAAATAAAATCAGGAAGAGGAGAAGAGAAGAGGAGAAGAGAGGAGGATAGGAGAGAATAGGGGATGGGAGGAGAGGGGAGAAGGAGGAGGGAGGAGATATAAACTGCCACTTGTACTGCCCACATACCATCTCTACATAGTCCCAGCTACTCAGGTTCCAATCTAACCACCTGCTAATACATCCTGGGTGGAAGCAGACAATGGCTCAATGGCTCAAGTGCATGAGTCCTTGACAGCCGTGTGGGAGACCTGGAGGAAGTTTCTGGCTGCTGACTTCAGCTTGGAAAACCTTTGAATATTGTGACTATTTGAGGGAGAATCCAGTGAATATAAGATATATATCTCAGAAAGTAGATGGAAATTATTTCTTTTTTAAGAAAAAGAGAAAAGAGTAATGACATAAGAAAGCAACAAGTTGGTCATTTGTTTCCTTCTCTGATTTCACATAGCATAGCTCCTGTTACGGTTATTTGCAGGGAGATACTTTGATCCGAGGAGTTTGCACTTTAGAAATCACAAAACTATACGCAGATTTCCACCTATTTCTAGTTCTGAAGAAATAATCTGCTTCAATGCAAGCTACCAAAGAATTTTTTTAATATAGAAGCATACAGTTGTGAGTAAAATAAAGGAACAAATATCACTGCAAATGCTCTCAGCCATAAAAACAATGAAAACACTAGTGAAAAAAGAGAGGAATCAACATTTTCAGCTCCTTTATGCATTAACCAAGAACTTACAAAATTACAGGGCTGATTTATGAGGGAAATGTGTCCAAATCTAAGTAAGAAGGGTGAACTTAATGAAATTCTGATATGACCCATTCCCATCCTCTCCTTTTTAACAGTATCAGAGTAACCACGAAATCCACAACCTGAAGTCATCATAAAAGTCAGCAATATGGATACTGAATGTATGCACGCTGAACACAAATATTACTGAGGGTTGGAAGGCCAGGTTTGCAAATTCTTCAGCAATCCATTCCCAGAAATGTATTATTTATTGGAAACCGGTGGCATTTCCCTTGGGTAGTTTGCACTGAGGTTTATTTTGTTTGATTACACTCTGATTTAATACATGGAAAATAGTCTTTTCCCTAACGCCTCTAAGACCATTCATTGCAGGTGACTATCAGGCATTCATTGGATAAAAATTGGGGCAGAAATTAGGCTATCCTTGAAAATTAAAACAAAAAATATCTTGGAAACAATACATGTAAAATTTGATAGGTTATAACATATGAGGGGAAATTAAAATGCTAGTTGAAAACTGGGATTAAAAGATAAGTGTGTTGGGATGTCCCAAAATGTTTTTGAAATCCTTGCTGTTACACAAGCAGAGAGGTATATGTAAATGAAATTTGAGAAGAACCGAAACTATCACCTCTGGAACCAAGAAGCTCCTGATCTATGCTGATCCTATGCACCTGCCTCTCATTGAAATAATCCTTTCTCAGAATGTACCTCAATGCAGGCAGGCATTTCGAGGCTCAATGAGAGCAAAAATTCAAGCTGAAAGCAGAGTTCTGAACTGTCTAAATGGTGAAGACTAATTAAGCATGCAGAGCAGCTCAGCAAACACTGGGCGATTTATTGATTCTAGGCATTTAAGAAAGTCTGTTTTAATTCAGTAGATGATCATGAGGTAACTGAGCAGTGGGCCCAATGCACGCCTGAAAAGCAGTCGATATACAAAACGAGTGTCGTGATATCACTAAGGAAACAAACAACAGTAAAAAATACACACACACACACACACACACACACACACACATATATATATTATGCAAGGTGTAGATTCTAATTGTCAAGTTTCTCATGTTATTCTAAATATGAAATTTTTAGCAAACGTTTGAGACATGCAGAGAAACTTGAAGTATGACAAGTATTTAATGAGAGAATCCACATTTACTGAGAAAAATCAAATATTAGAATGTATACACACCAATTATAAATAAATGCTTTTAATTAGCTATGCTTAGGGGTAAATGAAATATATAAAACTTTTAAAAAGGCATGGAACATGACATGTGAAATAAATTTTTTTTAAAATGAGGGCCCTGCGGCACATAAGGTTAAGCCACCACTTGGGACTCCACATCCCATATGTCAGAATGAGTGGCTCCATCTTCCAACCCATCTTTACGCTTATGCATCTGGGAGCTGGCATGATTGTTCAAGTACTTAGGTTACTGCTACTAATTTGAGAGGCATAGTTGGAGGTTGTGGCTCCTGATTTCAGCATGAGTTATCCCTGATTGTGGCTAGCTTTGGGGAAATTGGGGAATGTACTAATGGAGCTCGCCCAGAGTGGTTCACATCACAGCAGCGTTTCTTTCCACTGTGAGTGCACACCAATCTGACTCAGCCCAGAGCGTGGGCCGCATCCGCACCTTCTGTGTATTTCCAGTATACTTCTGTCATTCTGGCAACAGTAAACAAGAGCAGCGATCGTGTGGAACCCATCCATGTAGTGGCCTCACTGTGACAAATGATGACATCTTGAGAAGCTGAGGGAAGACAGGAGCTCATGCTCTGTTGCTTGGTGTATTACATAGATTTCTTTCTTTGTTGCTGAGTTTTCTGAGTTCCTTCATCAGCCAAATAATTTGCAAATATTTTTTGCATTGCATTAGTTGTTTTTTTTTTCATTCTGTTGAGAATTTAATTTACTGCACAGGAGCTTTTTTCATTTTCTTAATTTGTTTTTCGTTCCTACAAAATAAAAATTGTGAGGTTTACAGACTTCCTGTGCACTTGATATTAAGTTTCCCTAATTGGTAGCAATTTATAATAATATATTTGTCACAAATTATAAATCAAACCCAACTTCCTCTATTATCAACATCACATATTAGCATACTTGAATATTCACCACGATTGCTGAAGTACACCTTGGCTCCCTGATTTTTAAGGCAGACTTTCTCTTATTCCACCCACCTTCCACGCTAAGCCTCTGATAAGCAGCATTCTGTGCTCACATTGAGATTGTTTCAGCTCCCGTACATGAGTAACAACTTGTTATTTGCCTTTCTGTGTTTTGGTTTTACTTCACCTAACCTGATGTTCTATACTTCATCCATTTTACTGAAAATAACAGGATTTCCCTTTCAATTATAACAAGGATGAGATGAAAGCTTATTGTGGATTTTGTGTGCATTTCCCTGATCGCTAACAACATTGAGCACTTTTCATAGATTTCTTAGACATTTGCATACTTTCTTTTAAGAAAGTTTATTCAGGTCCTTTGTTCATTTTGTAAATGGATTGCATAATTTTGGTTTGCTTTTTAGTTTTTTCGGTTTCTGAAGACTAAAACCCTTTGCTGTGTATGAGGCTTGCAGGTATCTTCACATTTTGTTGAATGTCTCTTCACTGTATTGATGGTTTCCTTTACTGTGCAAAAGCTTCTGAGTTTGACACCAATCATTGTTGCAAGAATTTGACACAGGGGTAGTGTAGTCTTCAAAAAGAATGCATTAGGAAATGTTAGACTAATTTAATTGTTTTTCACGATGTTTTGTCGCACAGAGAGGACTCTATGCACTTGTGTTAAATATGATTTTAACATTGGTGAATTCTGATGTACGTACTTTGAAAACAATCAACAAAACATCAAATTGTTCATAGCTATCTTTCATAATGCTTGCCATGTTGCACAACAATCACAATCATTTTCTTGTGTTATATCAAGATTAAATCATTTATGCTTTAAATAGATTCACATTTACACATTCATTCACTTGCAAAGACATTTGGTTATTTTTATTTGGGATTGTGGTCATTTGTATATTTCTAGCTTGGAAACATTAAAATAATTAAAACTGTTACTGTTCATGGCCACAATGCATTTGATTTTATAGTCACGATGAGCTAACAAATATGGAAATGTCTTGGGGCTAACATGTTGGCCTAGAAGGTTAAGCTACTGCTTGCAATGCATTGCGTATGTGTACCAGTTCAAATTCTAAGTGCTCCACTTCCAATATAATGCCTATCCAACATGGGATTAATAACCCAAGTATATCAGCTACTTTAAAAAATTCAATGAAATCATAAGGATATCTCATTTTGCTCCCTGGGAGTTAAAATTTCAAACAGAAAATAAATGTCAGTGTGCAAAATGTTGTTGCAACTATAGTTTTGTAAAGCATTTTTGCATCTTTATCCAATCAGTCTTAATGATTTGTGATTTGAATCAATTGATATAAGTGAAACTGCCATTTCTCTCTTCAGTTATGTTTTATACCCATTGCACATATTTCCACTAAAGTCTTTTTGCTTTTCAATTATTAAAGTTCTTATTCTATGAAATATTAAGCCTTTTTACTGTTGTGTATATTTGAAACCATGTTATCTCAAAACAAAAATACAAAAAGACTAGAAAGGAGGATGAGGGGAAAATGAGGACGGAGAGGAAACCAGGAAGGGAATATTATTATTATCTTAGAATTGTGTTTATAAATGATGTTAATCTACTAAAGCAAATTAACAAACTATGTCCCAAATTATGTGCCAAATTTATTTCTTCAAAATATAATGCCCAATGCATGTTTTTGAACATAATCTTTATCTTATATAGTAACTTTTGCATTTTAGAAGTTTTAGAATAATTTTTGATTTCTAGGAAATTTATATCAGAGGTTTAATATGTTTACATATGCTACCCACTTTTTTCTCTAAAATTAATGTCCTACAAAAATATGGCATCATAAACATGACTGAACCAACACTGACAAATTGTTACTAACAAATGCTCATACACTATTTCCATTTCCTTGTCTTTTACAGAATTCATTTTTCCATTGCATTATTTCCTGAAGATAATCCACTATTCTCAGTGATCAAATATTTAGACTGTCCTTAATGTATCAGTTTCCGATTTCATTGGTTTTGATGAGCTTGAAAGTTTTGGGCAGTACCGATCAGGTTAAGATTTTACCACATTAGACAAATTGACTATTTGTGATTATATGTGGGTTGTGTTTTAGGTTGTAAACCAGAGAGGTGAAACGCTGTTTTCATCACATTATGCTTGTGAAGTTACTCTCAACATGACCTATCACCAAGATAACTTGATTATCTGGTTGAAATTGTGTTCTTGGTGTTCACAGTAAGTCAAATTTTTCCTATGCCATACTGTAATTTTTGGAAGAATGTGGGAGCTTTGTGATATGATAGCCATCAGCTACAGACCCTGAGGATGACTACAGAGATGTCCAGCTTATACACAGGAGAGCTCACAGGATGCAGCTGCTCTGCTGCCAGTCAGTGGGTGTAAGCATCTTGTTCCACTTCAGATCAGGAGAAGAGAGGGATACTCAAGGCTCTTCATGGAATCACCAGCAAGTCACAGAAGGACAAAGACTAGTGGGACACCCTTCCTCAGACATGAAGGGACCTAAAAATTCCTACCCTGTCTGACAAGACATGGAAAGCCTCAGGAAGGTCAATCAAGCAGATCAACTAACCTGCTTCATTCATCTGCAGAGAACTCAGGGAGGGAAATAAGAACTTTGGCTTGAGGATGACTTCTTCCAACCAGCAAAGGAGCATGGCTTATTCCTTGTTGAGTACATATGAAAATCTGTCCTGAGACATCTATGTAGAGGTGAGCAGATGGGATTTATATCTCAGTTTTTGAAGGAAGTGAAACTTTCTTGAGGGTGTGTTTTTAGGTCAGCAGTAGATGGAAGCAATAATAGGTCCTTGAATTATAATCAGAGCATGCCCAATGCTGTCATGCCCTCATTGGTCGCCTTAAGTATAAGTGGCAAGGTTTGGTGAGGAGTTTCCTAACTTCCATGTTTGGTATTTGAGAATAATGAGGTTCATACTGAGAGATGACTCTCATGTTAATAGTGGATATGGTGAGTACTGAGTCAGGGCTGATGTAGCCGGGGAGTTTCTCTTTGTTTCTGGCAGTTCTGCAAGCACCAAGCAGAAACCATTGAAAGTATGGTTCCTGGATTCCATGCTGGAGTTCTGAGGCAATACTTGCTTTATTTCAGTGAACCAAAATAAGGAAGTGGAGCAGTGCTTTTCTGTGTCAGGCGTAAAGTGCAGATTCTAAGAAAAGGTAAGTAGAGCTCTCACTGGAGAATGTATCCCAGTCCAACCCTCTTACGGCACACAGTGTGGAAGAGAATGCAGCGTTTTCTACCCTCCATGAGGGAAAATGAAGGCTGAAACCTCAGACCCACCTCAACCTGACTGAGAGGAGCCCTCAGCCTGGCCAGTTATCAAGCTGAAGGGAAAACTTCTAATTCCAGAGGAATTGAGTGCAACTCGACTGTCCAGGAAGCAAGTCCTGAGTAGTGTCAGTGTAAATTGGCTTTGACAGCCAGAAGGTGGTGAGGCTTCCTCTACCTTTCTTTCGTCAGGAATGTAAAGTGAGCAATCTGAGCTGCTGTCAGGTTGCAAGGTGAGGATATAACGGAGAACAAGAGGCAGCTCCTCACCATAAATCAAAGCCACCTTGCAAATACCTATTCTTGTGTGCCTTCTGAGGGGTCTCATGCAGGGGTGTCAGGAGACGCCATCTCTTCCATCCCTTAACTTTCTTCTCCGGTGTCACAAGTGTGACCACACAGAGTGCAGCCCTATCTCCCACTAAGAACACTGGAGACCTTGGATCATAGGAATTGAAAGTGGCATCTCATGACTCTCCATGGACGTTGAGAAAGGGGACAAGCTTTGGTCTGAGGTGATGTTTCTTTTAGCAGATGAAGCCATGTCAGGTCAGTGCAAGGATAAAGGAGGGAAAGCTAGCAACTTGGGTTATGGTAGACTTCAGGAATTAGATCTTGAATGAAGTGAATTAAAGCCATGCCAACTGTGAGGCCAAGACAGCTGCCTGCGGGGGGGAGGGGGGTGAACTGCTCAGTGGGTGTCAAGATGGGGGGGCAGTTTCAATTTCCAGGAGAGGATCATCAGCTGAAGCTTCAGCCAGGCTAGAGCAATCAACTGTTGTGCACAGAGAGGCCTGACTGCTGCACAGTGACATCTCCATTCCTGCAACATAGTTGGCAGCTACTTTCACCCAAAGTGGAATCCCTCCAGGTAACACTTTACTATGAGGAAGCATTTATCTACAAATCAAAGTTTCACTTTTCATTTCCTCACATTCTCTCTCTCTCTCTCTTTCTCTCTCTCACACACACATTATAGATACATTGTGTTATTCTGAGTTTTCTCTCCCACATTTATTTGCTTTTTCATGTCTTAATGTCTTAAGGTTCAGAAATTGTCATTCTTTGTCCAAGATTGAGCTTATAGGCACTACCATTCAGACAGTCCTCTCATCTGATGTGCCTCTTGTAGACATTTAGAGATTCTGAAGTCAGACCGGCAAGCAGTAAAGGGTCTTCAACCAATGTTAGCCACATATACCTGGAACCCATGACTTCATGTTGCTTACCATATGAAACTGGTGGTCAGTGGTTATTTGTATTTCAGTAGTGGGACCTCTGTGTCGAACCAAAATCTTCATTAGAAGTAAAATCCTTGAACTTGAAGACCACAGGACCAGCTGATTAAGATGAGGATTGGAAGCCCCACTTAGCACTCTAGAGTCTACACGTCCTTTGAGAAATGGGTGCTAACACCCACACACACAATTTAGGTTCCTCCTGAACACAGTGGCTATAGGTTGATTTCTTATATGAGCAGGCACCTCTATACCCTGTGATATTCACCACATTGGATTCCAATTTTGCTCTCTGGCTTATTTGTACTGCCAAGAGTTTGATTGTGTGTCTGTCACTGTTTTGCTTCCTAAAACTTCTTGAATAACATTATTCCTTTCCTTCCATGTACAATTTCCTACTTCTAGCTGTGTCACACACCATTTCTTCTCTGTAATATTTGTTCTGGTCTTAATCAAACAAACTCATATTAGATCTTTCAGCTTTCTGATATTTTTCAATAAACAATTTTGTTTACTCCAATAGTCACTGGTTTTCCAATTTCAATTTCATTGACTTCTGTTGTTAGCTATATTAACACCATTCTCCTTACCATGGATTCAATTTAATTTCCTTTTTATAGTTAGACAACTTAGATTGTTGATTATAGTCCTTCCTGTCTTACCGACACAGCATTTAATAACATATGTTGCCTTATAAGTGCAATTTTAGCTAAATCTCACAAAATCTAATGTGTTGCATTTTAATTTTCTTTCAAGTGACTATATTCTATTCTATTTCTCAATTTATTTGAGATATTGATTAATAAAATATGCAGCTAATTTCCCTAATATATGAGGATTTTAAATAAACCTATTTTTGTTTTCCTTCTTTAATTCATTATAGAAAATATAATTTATATAATTTCTATTCTTAAAATTATATACATACACACATACATTTATATAATATAATATAATATAATATATTATATTATACCTTCTTAAGTGTACAACCCATATATATGCATAGTGTACATTTTGTTTCTGGAATTTTTTTTGTAAATTTCATTGAGTTAATTTGGTTGACAGAATATACTTCCAAATTTTTTAGTATGTTGTTCATCATTCACAATGTAATATTGATAACTTCAAGAAAAATTGTAACTTTGCTTGTTTCTCTTTTATCATTCTTTTGGAGTTTTTCCCTTGAATTCAGTCACCTGTGGTTAATCACAGTCAAAAACTGTAAATGAAACATTCCAGAGGTAAATAAGTTATAAGTTTTGGACAATGCAGTTTCAACTAACATGATGAAATCTTATTCTTCCCAGTTCTGTTCAGCCCCAGACATGAATCATTGTTTTGTCCAATATCCCCATATATATTACCAACTTCTCAATCATTTAATAGCTACCTCATTTATCAAATATCTTGTCATGATATTACAAGTGTTTGTGTCCAGGTAAGCATCACTTAACTTAATAAAGGCACCAAAGCGCAACAGTGTTGATGGTGGACATTTGGATATGACAAAGCAAGCCATGAATTTCTTCCTGTAATTTAAATGGTGAAGTGGCAACTTCAAAAGGAAAGAAAAATAAACCCACATGGTGAGATTGTTAATATGTACAATGGGAATGAAGCTTTCATCCCTGAGGTTGTGAAGAACAAAGAAGAAAATCACACTAGTTTTGCTGTTTCACTTCAAAACACAAAAGTTATAGTAACAGTGTGTGATGAGGGCTTAGTTCAAGTGGAAGAGACTTTAAGGTCTAAGACATGGACAAACGAAATGTGTTCTAATTGATATCAATGCTTTGTCGGAACATTACACGAAAACCTCAGCATGGAGTCTCCTGAAATGCATAACTACTTCAAGAAAGAAATGGTTATGTAGAAATTGGAGTAGGTTTGAATTGAAAGCCATAAGAATTACTGCAGAGGCTGATTCTACTCCTGAAGAGGCTGTTGGTACTTTTACCTTAAAAAAAAAAAGTTTTGCAAATTGTGTTTATGCAATTCTTGAATTCATGGATTTTTATTACAGTGATGCTATAATTGCTTTCTCTGCCTAATTTATACATTTTCTTATAGCTATGCATATCTATGAATATGCACATTATTGTTAGGGTTCCATTCTAAGTGCAGTTCCTGGGATCTGCTTGGGGTCTTAGAATAGTTTTGTGGATCAGACAGCAGTATCATACCTTGAATTTAATTCTTGCCTTGGTTTTCCTGCTGTCATTGTTATAAGTACGTAGAGTTGTAATTTTGAAATACTTTCAAATTGACCAAAAAATCATTTCGTATTGCAGAACGTTCCATGTACCTATCTCAAATATTTCATATTACTAACATTTTATTTTTATGGTGTATTTGTCATAATTAATAAATCTACATTAATACATTACCATTAATGAAAGTCACTCTTCCCTTCAAGAGGATGAGAACAAGTAAAGAAAAATGCTTCAGAATACCAGTAACCTACTTCAAAGTCCATACCAGGAGGGTTACATCTTTAACCAAGTGAGATTTATACCAGTCACGTAAGGTTGTTTAATTATCTTAATTTCATTTGTATAACGATATTAATAGATGTAAAAACAACATTTGGTAAAGTCCGACATTCATTTATGATCAAAAGTTCTCATCATACTAACCGCAGGGGGAAGTTCCCCAGCACAACAAAGGATGTTGACGAAATTCCACAGCTCATGCCATGCTTAATAATGAGCGTCTAGGTGCTTTTCTGTAAGATTGGGACTAAGACAAATATGAACACTTTCATAAGTTCCACATAATATGACTACATTTTCTAACCGGGTAATTATGTACCAATGACTTAAATCATTCCAATAATAAACAAGAAATGAAATTATTTGCATTCACAGATAACATGAAGATCTCTGAGATTTGAAGGAAAGCTATAATGTTATAGAACTCATATAAATGTATTTAAAATTGCAGGATGCCATTAAACATAAAGAGAAACAGAAATTATGTAAATGATATCTCAGGCCACAGCAAAGATGGGGCAGAAGGAAATAAATGGGGGATATCTCCCAGTAATTAGAGTTATTTTCTGGTTAACCCAAATATTCTAACATCGATTGTGACTTATTTTAAAACATCTAAAAAATTACTGTGTTATAAAGGGATCAAGTTAAATTAAATCAGAAGGAATTGTAAATGTTGTGATATGCTGGGTTAAACCGCTTTATTGATGCCAGAATCCCTTACAAGTACCAGTTTGAGGACCAGCTATTCCACTTCCCATCCAGCTCCCTGCTTGTGGCCTGGGAAAGCAGTTGAGGACAGCCCAAAGCCTTGGGACCCTGCACCCGTGTGGGAGAATCAACAAAACTTTAAAACTAATACATAAAGTTCTAAAAACTTGATGAAAATAACCAGCCCAAGAATGAAAACAAGAAAGCAATTTGACCCATTACAGCGTTAACAATAAAAAAATAACCTTAGGAATAATATAGAAAAAGGTCAGTAGAACATATGTGAAAACCTGCAAATTATAGCTTAATTTTGTTACAGGATAACTAAATAGGTGGAAATATATGCCATATTTATGAATGAAACATTATTGCTACTATAGTGACTTTCTATAAATTCATCTATAGATTCATCATGATTCCTATCAAAACCTGCTAGAGTTTTCCAGAAATTAACAATGATTTTTTTTTCTTAAAAATATGTGGATTATCTTTGGGAAACATGAGCCAGGCTTGGAGAAATTAGATGAAATGGCTCAGCTGTTTCGGTTTATTACGATACCTTCTTTCTGAAATATTTATTTTATTTTTATTGGGAAGTCAGATACACAGAGAGAAGGAGAGGCAGAGATGAAGATCTTCTGTCCATTGTTTCACTCCCCAAGAGGCAACAACTGCCAGAGCTGTGCCAATCCAAAGCCAGGAGCCAGGAAACTCTTCCGTGTCTCCCACACAGGTGCAGCGTCTCAAGGCTTTGAGCCATCATCGACTGCTTTCCTAGGACACAAGCAGGGAGCTGGATGGGAAGCAGGGATGCTAGATTAGAACTGGCACCTATATGGGAGCAGGACATGTGCAGGGCAAAGACTTTGGCCCCGGGCTACTATGCTGAGCTCCTTACAATACCTTCCAAACAATGGAACAATTAAAAGCTGCTTCCGGGCCCGGCGCAGTGGTGCAGTGGTTAAAGTCCTTGCCTTGCACGCCCGGGATCCCATATGGGCGCCCGTTCTATCCTGGCAGCCCCACTTCCCTTCCAGCTCCCTGCCTGTGGCCTGGGAAAGCAGTCGGGGACAGCCCAAGGCTTTGGGACCCTGCACCCATGTGGGAGACCCTGAAAAGGCTCCTGGCTTTGGATCGGCATAGCATCGGCATTTGCGCTCACTTGGGGAGTGAATCATCGGACGGAAGATCTTCCTCTCTGTCTCTCCTCTCTGTATATCCGCCTTTCAACAAAAATAATAAAAAAAAAGTTTAAAAAAAGCTGCTTCCACGAAATATCCTTTTTGCTTAGTCAACTGTAATTAGAATATATTATATTATATTATATTATATTATATTATATTATAGCATTGACTTTGTTACAACTCTAAAACCATAATACTGTCAGCTGGAGGCTTAAGCCCAGTCTAAGAAAAATGAAATGGTAGACTGACTGGAACTAGAAAAATCTCAAAACATCTATGTGGTCACTGTAACAATAAATGTGATAATTTTACCTGGTAGTGCTAATCATGGGGAGTTTAGAAGTAAAATCTATCTTAAATTATATATGTGTGTGTGTGTGAGTACATATGTAAAATTTATTTGTGACTTGAGTATACTTGCTAGTATGCTCTGACAGATAATTTTTCTGAGATAAGATAAGCTTGTTCTTTTCTTCACGTGATTTTTACACATGAATGCTGATTTTTGTTTCTGAGAATGCAGTTTCACTGATGACTTTCTTTAGAAGCTCCTATGATAAAAAAAAAAATTTCTAATTTACTGGAGTGAACTGTGACTTTTGTTCATAAATTTGTCTTCTGTGACAATTTTTCAGTAATATTTGGTGGAATAGTAGTCACCATTAAGAAGGACTCAATACTATGAGCATCCAAAAGAGAACGATTTTCACGTACTACGATATCTGCATTTTTCCTGTGCCATATGATTTTGACTACCATTTCTTTTCGCCTTAGTTTTCCTGAATATTATTCTTCAAGACATGTGAAATGCAAATCACCCAATGTGATGAAAAAAAGCATAAATCAAGTTATATGGACATTAGGCATATCTTAGTAGAACAAGACTTTTGCAATTCATCATCTGCGAGCTCCATGTGTGCCTACTGATCACTGTAGCAATACTGCCAATTTGAACCTTGGTAAATAATCCACTCCACATCCAGTCGAGCACCGGAGGGTGTTTTGCCAGTTGGTCCACATCAACGCACACATACACACACAGCTTATGATCTGTGACTCTGGTCCATTCTCATCTCAGTGAAAGCACAATTCTTTGTGCACTGATTACACTGTTTGAAGCTGCATTTCATATGAAAAAAATTCCTTCACACCTTGTGGAACTCAGTCTTTCCTTTGGCAGGAATGACTAGCATCTTGTAAACCTAACTATTAAAGCAATTAGAGTTTGTTTCTTTATGACTGTGGCCGCTCTAATATAAATAGGTGACTTGCCAGAATCCTAATATCTAGACCCTTATTCCTTGTGACTAATACTCATGTGCATGCCATAATCATAATATTATGAAGAGATGCTGAGGAGACTTTTACATTCACTTGCTGTGAAGATTGTTCTTTACTCACATGTCTAACATAAAGCCATGTCAAAACAAAATGAGAGTTGTTATTCTCTATATCGATAAATACTGCTCTTTTTTTTTTTTGGTAAGAATAGAAAATCATTATCTAGGAAAGTTTTGAAAATGTGAGTTCACAATGCTGTAATACTTTTATACACATGTACATACACTTTTTATTTTCAAACATTACTTATTTTTACAGCAAATTTTGTTTACATTGTAAATTCAATTGTTTGATTTCTTACATTGCAGATAAACACACACACACATCCTAAAAATTGCAGTGACATTTTATTTTCTGAATCTGAACCAAACATGAAGCTTCTTGCTGCCTAAAAGGGTCAATGTCACCTCATTCTAGTAGCATGTCAAATAAACCTCTAGCGAATCTCTTTGACCCTTCATCTTTATCCCTTTGACTTACATTGGGATCTCTTTCAGACATTTCTGGTAAATGGAAATGGCTTCTACTTCCCAAATTGACAGCATCTTTTGACTGCCCAGGCAGGAGAAAATTTCAAGTGTTAGGTCATTAACATCTCAAGAGACTTCTTGAACAAATCAGGCAAAGAGGATCTTTATATAAATGTTACAACTACTCCATCCTTGGTAAAATAATTATTTGACACAATCTACACAATCTCTTCAAGAATCCTTGACAAAAGTGGATGCTAATTGCTCACAGTAGTGGCCCCTTATCATTACACCTTTTACTAGTCCTTCTTCCTTCCTTCTCCTACTTCCCCACTGCCTTCAGTTGGCTGCTCAAATAAAAGTAACTTTGTAAGAAGATTATTTGACCAACTTGTTCCCACTACACCAAAATATCTTGCAGAAGACAACTTCATCATGAGAAAAAAGAATTATTTTGACTCACAGCTTTGAGTTTCATACTGCAATAGTAGATGGGCTTCATGATGATGCTGGAGGTTGACACTGACAGGGTCTGCAGACAAAGGATCATGTGATGAGCTGGAAGTAGATAGCAACTGGGCTCAACTCACATTTGTAATTTCATCCATCTCATGAGAATTGTCTTTTAAGGGCATGGCCTCTAAGACATAATGACCTCCACAAATTTGCATGTCATTCTTGCGCCGGGGCCATGCTAATCTTCTCTGTATTGTTCCAATTTTAGTATATGTGCTGCCAAAGCTATAAGCTGCTAAATATAAAAATGAAAATAGACACAAGGCAGCTGAATAGTACCCTATAACCATTTTAAAATTTGTAGCAGCCAGTTGTGTATAAACTAAAATCAAGATGTCAAGGAAGTAGTAACAGGATGTGGTTAAAAACTTGCATTTTCTAACATATTGGTCACTCAATACCACATCAATTAACTTCATGATGTTGTAAATTTCCATGTTTGTTCCTGTTGTTGAAGCTGTATAGTGGCTTTGCATTGGAGGGGATGATATTCTGCCAGCTCTATTTTCAGACCAGGAATGGTCTCCCAATAAAACTGTTGAATTTATCTGGACAATAAGATGCTGAACTCTCTGCATGGTCCATGCACCCAATGAAGGAATCAGGACTGGATATGAACTGTACCACTGCAACAAAATGGAGGAATTCAATATGGGGGGGAGGGCTTTTTGGAGAGATTGGGGGAATCCCAGAGCCTATGAAACTGTGTCATAAAATGAAAAAAATAATTTTAAAAATCTGCAAAAAAATACATAATGACCTCCAACTAAGTCCATCTACACAAGAAGCAACTTTTGATTATATTTCCTCCCGCTTATTACCATTAAGTTATAGCTTTTGGATTTAATCTTCCTCTTGAGGCAGGTGCAAAATCTTATTCAAATCACAACATTCTGGCCTCCATCAAGTCTTGTTTCCATCAATTTTAACAAATAACACATGAAAGAAAAATATCTAGCCAAATTTGAAACTAAATTTCTAAAGTTAAGCATTTACATGTCATTGCATTCACCAAGTCTAGCTCAGCAACGCTGCCTTCATTTTAATAAATTGTTTGAATGCAGACATTTGCTTACCTCTTTTTTTTCAAATTTAATCTCTTAATTTTTACTTGCCTATCAACTCTATGCAGATAATTAAAAAATTCACATATTGACGATTCCGTCATAGTTTCTCTTGATTTTCCCATTATTCGTTTCTCTATATTTTAATTTTAAAGGTGGAGAGATAAAGCAGAGCTATTCCACTTCTTAGTTCCCTATCAACTGTTTGCAAATCAGGAGTGGACCAGACTGAAACTAGCGGCCCAGGAAACAATCCAGCTCATCTGTCTGAGAGGCAGAGATTCAACTGCTTTTCCTTTTCCCTTCCTCCTACTCATCCTCCCTCCTGCTGCTGCTGTTTCTTCTTCTCCTTCCTCCTCCTCTTCTTCTTCTCCTTCTTCAAGGACTGATTAATGCATTTGAAAGAGTTTCAGATGCATAGGTACCATGCACATACTGACTAAGCCCACAGATGTTTGAAATGACCAGTGGTCAGTTAAGCCAAATTCATCAGACAGTAGCTTCATCTGGATTTCCCCCGTGAGTGGTAGGAACTTAGGTCATCTACCACTACTTTTCTCAGGCCATCAAAAGGGAACTGGATTAGATATGATGCTGTCAGAACATGCATCAGCACCCATATGGAATGCCTGTGTTGCAGGTGGCAGCTTAATTATGCCCACCCAAGGGTTAGGGTATTTTAACCACTGTAACAAATGCCCACCCTGAGTTATGTTTCTGAACATGTAAATCAAGTTTTTCTGTCAACTAGAGATCCTTCTTAACTCCCCTCCTGGTATCCTACCCTCCAATCTTAATCATCTATTTTATCTAGTTAACCTGTCTAATCAACTGTGATGATAGCTTCACAACTGGTTCATTCACTTATGCCTAGCCTCAAGTCCTTCTTATTTACCAGTACAGATTAACAGTCCTGAAACTCTGCCCACTTGATATAAAAGGATTTACAAACTTATTAACAAGGAATTTCGATTCTCCACGGACTGCATTGACTCTGCTTTTGTTCCTATTAATTTTCCATCAGAACTTGTTTTTCCAAAGATCTAGATACACTCACATCTAGTGCTTTCCATCTGTAATACTTTGTTTTTAACTTTGTGCTCTGATAATTGTATTCAAATATTAAACTTTTCTAACAAATGCTTCTAACAAATTATTTCCTAGAACTTCTTCATTTTATAGGAACAATGTATGTTACCATAATGTAGCTCCCTTCTATATATTTGAAATAATACTAAGATTTCTTACAATATCTAATACATTTTTAAAAGTTATGTTATAAAAATAATGTGCAAGTTTAATATAGATGCAATTTAAAAGATTGCTTCTCCAAGATTGCTTGAATCCATGCATGAGTAGGTCACACATAATGCAAGTCAACTATACATAGCTAGGTATAGTTTAATGAAATATCAATTTTCTATTTTTTAATTGAGGTAAGTGGGGCAGTACCATGGTGTAGTAAGCTAATCCTTCATGTGTGGTGCTGGCATTTGTTATGGACAGTGGTTCAAGTCCTGGATGCTCTACTCACAACCAAGATCCCTAGTAATGGCTTTTGAAACCAGTGGAAGAAGACTCAACTTCCTGGGCCCCTGCAACCATGTAGAAAATCCAGAGGAAGGTCCTGGTTCACAGCTTTGGGCCAACCTAGCTCTGGCTGTTGCAACCATTTGGGAAGTGAACCAACAGATGGAACAACTCTCTTTTCTTTCTCTCTCTCTCTCTCTCTCTCTCTCTCTCCCTCTCTTTGTCACTTGGTATCCCCTACTTCTAATAAAATTTTAAAAATCTTTAAAAAAAACTGAGATAGGTGCTTGATGTGGTCGTTCAGATGCCACGTAGGATGCCTGTATTCCATGCGGAGTGCCTGATCTCAGTCACAGCTCTGTTTCTGATTCCAGCATCTTGCTGCTGTACATTCGGTGGAGGATAAGGTGTTGGCTGAAGTAGCTTCATCCCTGCTAAATGTAAGAGATACCCAAATGTTTCCTTGAGTCCTGGCTTCTTCCTTGCCCAGTCTAATATGCTATAAGCATTTGGGGAATGGGCCAACATGCAAAAAAGTGTCAGTTTCTCTTTCTCTCTCTCTCTCTCAGATAATTTTTTTAATTATTAAAAAGTAAAGCAGTTGCCACTCATATTCTCCTTTTTTCGGTATAAAACTACTGACATCCTGCAGCAGATCTAACACCACGCTTTATCTTGTTGGTAGCAGACATCTAAGATCCTAATTCTGAATGGTAATAAAGGTAAAATTCATTGAGCATCTACTATATTACACTCAGGGAAATTATGTACCTTGATAAGGTCACATGGACAGATACTGGAAGAGCAGATATTGGAAGTTTGGAGGCCAGATGAAGGAATCCATACTTCTAACACTTCTCTATGCAGTTCCTACAGTACATTTCAGGGCATTAACATCAGTATTGGGGAACCAGAGAATGCTACTTAGTGGATATAATGCGTAAGACCTATTGCACGGATAGAAGAGCTAAGATGCTGAGAAATCCGCTTTGGTTTGTGTAAAGCCATCTGAAGTGTGAGCGTACCAAAGCAGAGTATAGCTAACCATGTAAATCCCATATACTTGTTATCTAGGATTTGCCTTAAGCAAAGGGACAAGAGGCAAACTATTTGGAACATGCAGCTTTGCATTCTGTTTCTGACAATGCTACAGAATGACATAAGTTCTCCCCTTCCCTGGACTTGAGAGCTCTGAAATATTTGTACTCTTAAAATCTATAGTGGGATTTTAAGAAATGTTATTATCCAAGAACCGTCTCTCATAGATGCTGATTCAATTTGTGCTGAAGTTAAGCACAGTTTTTTTAAATAAACTTTCCCCAAAGGATTCTACTCTTAAGAAATGCAGCACACTGATCTATCATATCAATCTCAAAAAAAGAAGGATGTGCATATTTAGTACCACTAAAGAATGCATATATTTGCATTCTTTACATCAACAATAATTTATATTGATCTCAAGGTTAGGAAAAAATGAGAATTATGAAGCTTCTATGACTTTCATTGACAATAACCAGGAAGCTATTTGAAACTTTCTGTAACAACCACAACCAAAACAAACCTCAAAGTTAATCAATTATGATACTCAGTACAATCACAACTTTTCTTTGATTATGAAATGCAGAGGTCCTAGCAGCATCTAGAGAAGCTTATTCTAATTATTGAAAGTTATGTCTAATAAATCCTAATGAACTTGAATGGAGTTCATTGTCTTTGGTTCGAATTCATCTAGCAGTTCTCATATAATTGACACTATTTCTAAAGAGAAATATTTCTTTGGATTTTTGTAGCATTTCCTTTGATATATTCAATTTGAGGAAATGATTGAGTCTTGTACTACTATAATCTGCATAGAGCAGTTGTTAAGAAATTATATGTTTACAGGTAATTATTTACCTTCAAAAGCTATGGCAGCAATAGAGAATATTGGCAGATAATGCTTCTATGGGGTTAGGAGAAATATTTTTATGTACGATAGTTTATATTAAAATATTTCATGTATTGCAAAAAAATTTCTTTACATATTCTATCTCAATAGGCTTTTATTTCCTAAATATTCCAATGACTAGGTATCTATGTGTATTTTCACTTTTTTTAGAGAGGGATCACTCAGTATAATAAACTTGTTTGTCATTCCATTAAAATTACGATAGTACATATATAATCAGTTTGAATGTTGCATTTACATACTGATTGAAAGGAACCTTACTGCCCATAGTTGATGAAAGACTACTGTTAACATTTTGGGGATGCAGCTAATGTTCATATAAATATCAACACATTTAATATCACGAACACAGATTTTTGGAAACTATAGTGAAGGAACTCCATCCAGAATGAAGTAAGACTTATCCTACAAAACACTTCTAGTACCTTCCATCTTTCACTGTTTCTGTATGCTGAAATGTTTTAGAGTACATAGGCAATTGGTGTGATTATTTTTTCACACTATTAAGCCTACTCACCTGCACATTAAGATTAAATGCATGGGGAACCAGGAGAAGCAGCTAAGTTTGTAATAGCATGATTGTTTAAGATTTCATGGGTACCTGGCTTATATATTTGGGACAATCTAAACTAAAATCTTTGAAAAACAACAAAATTAAATATGAACACTAGCTATCCAGACATGTTAATCAAATTCCATGACTTATTACTTGCAACTATGCAAATCTCAGGACATTTTAGATAGATTCAAATAACTTGATACATGAAAAAAATATTTTTAAATGTGCCTCCAATATGGTATGTACTATTTAAGTATAATATTTTTATAATAATCATACAGTAATACATTCCATTGGCTCATCTTCCTTACCACTGCCTTCCAACTCATTATCAATCCTCGAAAAGTGATTTTCAAACTTTGAGTGGCAACTAACTAGTAGTTTGAAAGGATAATTTTAGAGTTTCACTTGCATTGATTTTAGTTTAATAGGAAATGGCAAAGTACACACCATGTAGGGCAATGATGTATTTATTTTGTTGCTTTATTTTTATGTATGGAATATGAATAGTGACAGAAAAAGTGACAGAAAAAGAGAGAGATCTTCCATTCACTGCTTTCTGTTTATGTGTGCTAGTTCATAATGTGCAATGGATTTTATGTAGCACACAAATTTACTCTCTTCCATTAAATAAAGAGGAAAAGGAAAGACTTCATGGAATCTACAATCATTTATTAAATTCCTATATACTTAAAGTGTAGGCCACTCTAACTCATTAAAAAATGTTTCCGGGGTCCATAAAAGCAGCACTGTAAGCCTATGTTGTTCTCTTTCAAATCCATCTCCCTGCTAATATGCCTGAGAAAGCAACTGAAGATGGCCTGAGTGCTTGAGTCCCCAATAGGTATGAGGAAGACCCAGGCAGAGTTCCTGATTCCTGGCTTTGACCTATAGCACCAGCCCATTACAATTCCTTGGGACTTGTAACAGAAAGAAGGTGTCACTCCCCATATAAATGACTCTGGAATAAATAGATTAAATCATTTAAGAAACAAATAAATTATTCCAAACCACTTTTCTTTGTAAAAGAATGCAGTAGAAAAAAAAAAGTAGACCTCCAAAAGCTTTGTGATTTATATGCTTAGAAAACATGAGGATATATGGTTAGGGCAGACTGACATCATTTTCTATTTTTTTTAATTTTATTTTTGATGATTTTTACATAGTTGATAATGGTGTGAAGGGTCAAGGAAGGGCTAGCAGAAAGTGAGTGAGACCATTGTTTCCACATTCTCTTTTTCCCTTCCTATATCCGGGGGAATGGAGGTGATAAGGGGAGAAGCCACACTGAACCTCCCAACTGCCTCCGTACCGTGAGATGAAAGACAGCTACTGGTCCAGTCTGCCTCATATTGCATTTATCTCTTGTACATGTCAATGGGCAGTGAAGCCTAGTTTAATTCAACCGACCCCACTATCCAGCCCACAAACCTGCCTGCGGGTGTCAAACTCTATCAAGCCATGCCTGCTCCAGTCCTAGTTCTCGTGCTCACCAGACAGAGAGGCAACCCAACAGGGAGTTGCCCAAAATTTCCCTAGTAGGTCCACTCTGAGTCTTGTATCTTGCACTCTCCAAGTGGTTCTGCAGTTTAGCTTGACAGAATTTCCCCCTGTCAGCATAGCCCAACCAACACACACCCACTCTGGCTTATGCATGTACTAGTAGGTACAGTCAGTGCAGCCTGTCTTCCCCATGATCCAGCTCACATGCAGATCAATAGGTGTTCCAGCCATGGTTAGACTGGTCTACACTGATCCCAGGTCTCATGCTCACCAGTGGGAGTTGAGAGTTGTGGGCCAGCAGGGGAGCCCTCTGCAGCAACATATATATATGTTGGATTTGTCAGGTATATATATCACCAGGTCAGTCTGGTGGGGGCTACAGTCTAGCCCATCCCAGCCATCCACCAGCCCGAGTCCTAATGTGAACTGACTGGTATTACGGCCTGATCCAGCATGACCCACACACCATTCTGGTTCTCAGATTTGCCAGCGGGGGCTGACGTCATTTTCATACACATTTGACATTTGCTGCACTAGATTAAACTACTTAAGAACCTATGTATTATTTCTTGGTATTTTTCATAATCCCCAGCATACAGGAGATATAAAATGCATATATGTAATGAATACTCTAACATTGACTTGTTCTTAAAGAATACAATAATATCTTCAAAAGACATAGGCATTAAAAATCTTATTTAACAATGTGGCTTACACCCAACTCATTCAAGTAAAAGGGTGGTTGAATTTGGATGCCAGCGGAAATATCTGGAGGAAAAAAAAAATCCTGGTTCTTTCTAACGATGTTGTTCGTTATGATGGCTGTTAGCAGTTCTCCTTTGCCAGACAGTCAGCAGATATGACACTGCAAAAATCAGCAATTTGTCTGCTATCTTGGCAGGATGCAAATATATGTGGTTTTTACTTTGTATAAGAGATGAATGCACAAGCAGTACTTAATATTTACAGACGAAGTCAGGAAAAAAAGGCTTTTAAGTAAAGTAACTTACTGAAATGAAGTGTGCATAATTTCAATGAATTCCTCAAAATTCCCCTCTACTCAATAGAGATTTCCTCAACATTGCAGCACTATTTGAATGTAGATGAACTCACAGTCACAAGAAGTATGCAATAGTACTGACTTACATTTTTCTTGATTAATGCAGAACCTCTGTTCTAAGCATTTTTTTAAAATAAATTTTAGATTTTCCTGGAAAGCTACCTTACATATTATTCTCTCAAGAGCTTACCATCAAGATGCTATGATTGATATCAGATAGTCAAGAAGCAGTACTTTACCCTGGCCTCTGCCACCTGTGCCTCCACAAGAATGGAGCTACGTCTGTCTAGGGTAGTTCCTCTGGTGCTTCCAAAATAACAAACTTTCTACTGTCCAAATATTGCTCAATTTCTGACAGACTGAATTTGTGCAATTTTTACCACAGTGAAACTATGTGTAAGAAATGCAGTAGGTATCTCTCATCCCAAATAGGATCAAGGTACGAAATTAGAGGTTTCATTCAAGGCTGCTTGGAGGCTTATGCACCTGAATCTTTTGAAAAAATACCTTCTTGGGCTGTTTGAACCTCTGATCCTTATGTATGTGGCAGGAATCTTGGGGACTGTGAAGTCACTATTTTTCCTTGAGGATCATTGAAACTGCGCATAGGCATTAAAGCCTTGCAAATGCTGTGTAATGTTTGACATCTTAACTAAAAAAATCATAAATGATCATAAAGACTATTAGAAGATCAAACTTAGCATCTACAGAACATAACCTTAGAAGAATATACATTCTGGGGAAAGAATATCTAGTCTGTGCAACTATGAGCTAGTTTTCTTCATCTGGACAAAGAAGATAAAACAGTGGAAAGCTGGAGGTGTTCATCTGAAATTGAAATGCAATAGCATAATATGACGTGCTTAACAACGTGCATGACACATATTGTTTGCACAACAAGTGTTACCTGCTAGTACACTAAGTTTTAATCACTTTGAAATAACAGTCATTATTGTAACTTCACAAAAATTCTTTATTATAGACCATGAGTGTAGAATTGTCAATCATAAATTTGTAATGACTTATTTTTATTGAAATAATTTAAAATGCAATATGACAATGACTGATTTAATTCAAAGGGCAGGTGACATATTTTGTTTTATGTAAGATGGATACTCCAAAATGAGAGCACAAAAAGTATGTGGATATGACAGCCAAGAGAATTTGTTACTCAGCTTTAGATCCAGATCATCCTTGCTAAGCAATGAGGAAAATGTTGCATTTTTAAATGGAAAAATCTAGAAACTATCTTTAAGTTTTTCAAGTTTCAAAGTTTAGGTTTCCAGAAATCTTTAAAAATGGTTAATATTAAACTGATAAGAACAGATACTACATTTGATCTTAGCCAAAAGGCCGAGAAGCCTGGCTAGGTTCTTGTACCAACTGGCCTACATGACCAAAGGACGCTGAGCCACAGTGTCTAAGGCAGGGGTGGCGACAGGTGACAGGCTGTGCCAAGCTGAGTCAGAGCAACCACTGGCATGCTGAGCACTGGTTGGGAACAGGCCTGGTTGGGGAGCTAAAGGGACACGCTAGCTAGGTGGAGGCTCCCACCAAGGGGCTCACTAGCTGAAATGGGGCTGCGTTCTGATCGGGTTACAGTTGTAGTCTCCCTTGGTACAAGTGTAGACTGGGATTGGATGCACCTAGCTGGACCAGACTCCAACACCCTCTGGTGTCCTGGAGGACCAGGGTAGATATGGGATGGACTAGACAAGGTCTCAACCCCTACTGAACCATGTGTGAGCTATATGTGGATATGGACAAGCCGAGCCGTGGCTGGGCTGAAACATCCAACAGCAAGAATGGGTTGAAGGCCAGTTAAGAAAAGTCACTGTTCCTGCTAGGACAGGAAGCTAACTGAGTAGGGCTGGTTCATGGACCCCCTGGTATGCACGAAAGCTGGCACTCAGAGGGGTTCTGATGGAGGAGCCTGGGCAACCCCTCTGACAGGACACAGACCTTGCAAGTAAGCGCAAGAAGCACGGAAGGAAACAGCCCATAAGAGGTCATGGAAAGTGTCCCACTGGCATACATTTGGCATGGGTCAAGGTCAGACCAGGCTGAATCAGTTCACGTCATCCAGTGGCAAATCCAAATGCCGGAGCAGGGTGTGGGTCTAGCCAGGTTCGGTCGTGACAAAAGCAGCACACAACACAATGCCAAGGTGAGGTTGCCTGTGCCAGATGTGACAGTAGCACCGAACCAGCACACATGAGAATCAGGAAATGAGGGGCAGAACCTGCAGGGGAATAAAGGATGGTTCCCTTGCTGGACAGCTACTCCTGCTGGAAAGCATGAGCTGGGATGGGGGCAGACCAGCCTAGGCAGGGCTACAGTACCTGTGCGCTTCATGTGGACCAGATCAGGGAAAAACCAGGCTGGGCTGATTATTCCTACTGGTGCAATCTACAATTGGAGTGGGTGAGGGTTGTTGGGGCTTAGCCACAGCATCAGCTGGAAGAAGCTGGCACTGGGGGACTAGTTCTGTCAAGTTAAACCACAGAACCACCTGGAGAGTGCATAATCCTGGAGTGGGAGTGGCCTGAGAGGGAAATAGTGGGCTCCTCTCTCTTGGGTTACCACCACCACCACAGAAGGACACGAAAACTAGGGCAAGGGCTGAGCTGGCTTGAGAGACACCCAACAACATCTGTGAAGGCTGGATAGTAGAGCTGGTTAGATGGAACAAGGTTTTAATGTATGTATGAGAGCAGATGGGGATGTGGGACAGACTGGACTAGTCTGCTGCACATACTGACAAACCAGGGTAGGGGGCGGGCCTAGTGGGGGTTATTGTGGGTCGCTCCGACTAGGCTGTAGCTCTCATTGGTTTATGCGAGGGCCAAGTTCTGGGCAGAACCAGGCTGAACTGCAGCACCCATTGGTTCCAGTGGAAGACAGGATGGGAACAGAACCAACCTAGCAATTGCAACCAACAGCTGATCAGGGCAATGGACTGTGCCGGGCCCGGTTCTTGCTAGTACATACAAGAATCTGGTCTGGGAACACCTCAGACAAAGTTTCTTTGGGGATCTCCCCAATTGAGCTGCAGGACTCAGAACCCTAACCATCAAAAGACAGAGGACAGAACAAGTCAATGAGTCACTTCAGCTATACGTTGGCAGTGAAAAACTGGGCAAACGGAGGCTTTATGATGGACTATGTCAATCAGTGCATTCTTCAACGACCTCATCGTGCTTGGAGTGGTGAGAGTGGCAGCAATTCATAACTGTTGAACTATCAAAATCACTTGAGCAAGACCCTCGGAGCATGCCCCACATCTGGGACCTGGGGTGGGTGGGAGACTGGGTGGGGCTTCTCCCTTAAAAATCCCCTTTTACATCAGATATATTAAGGAAATAATACAGAACTAATTGTCTTGCCCATCTTCCTGTAGCGCTTGAACTTTTTTACCCTAATTATGTCAAGATTGTCAAAAAATAAATTGAAAAAAAAATGGTTGATAATGCACCCAGATAACTATTTTCTACAAGAGTTTTGAGATGTGAAAAGAACATTTTGTAATTGAATGCTGATCAGATTATAAAAGAAAACAAATGGTATAGAGAAAACAAGGGAAATGAAAAAATTTGGGAGCTACTTGGAAAAACCACCTATACGTTTACAATTTTTTGCAAGGTATGCCCTTACCAATAGTGAATGAGAAGTGAGTCATCATCTTGGGAGTACTTTCTCACTTACAGCCATTGGATGGTGACCACATTTCTGGAAAGTGAGAATAATATAATATTGAAGTCAAACACTCTTGATCACTTCTAAAGAAGTAGGTTATTTTAGATGCACATGATGCTCATAGCCTCATAGGAGCTCATTATCACCTCAATTTTGCCGGTAATTGAATTTGGGATATTGGTACAAGTCAGGCAGTGATAGAGCTGCTATGTAAATGCAGGTCTGTTGACCAAATATTCATTGTCCTTTCCTTTAAAATGTCTATTTAAAAACCTTTAAAAGAAAACTTGGCAGTTTGGGTGATAATACTAAATCTATTCTATTTTTTTAATATAATACAGCATTAATGAAATCACTGAATCAATTCTCTGCTTTCAAGCAGGACAAATTATAAATCATTCACACATACAAATTCTTAATGATTGTAAAAGAGCAATAGGAAATAATTTCATCATAGTAGCATTTAAGAAAAATATCTTGGAAAACGATAGCACTATTGTAAGTTTTTAGGAAATTAAAACAATCTCATTGAAACTCCATCTTGTGCCAATGAGAAATGCAAAGAAAACTTTAATTTAAAATAAACTGATACTAAATATCAAGACTTTTGAGAAGGCAAGAAAACCAATAAAGCATTCATAATTGTGGTTTTTGTTTTTGTTTTGTTTTTTTTTTTTTTTGAGATTAGCAGATATCAGAAGTTGTGTAGCCTTTCCAAAAAAAGTGCACTTTTTCCAAATCCACAACCAATAAAATTAATTCTTCACTTCACAATACAGAATATGAATATGGACTTTCTTTAAGACAGTGGTAAGGAAACCAGAGCCTGTTGGTCAAATATGTCTCACTACCTATTTTTGTCTTGCCAGGAAGCAAATGATGCTTCTACATTTTATGTGGTTGAAGTAATCAAAAGAAGATTAGTTTTGACAAGCAAAATTCATAGACATTTTAGTCGTCATTGTCCACAAATATACTTTTGCTGGAATACAGCCAAATCATTTCGTTTTGTGTTGTTTCTGGTGCTTTTCACACAACAGCAGGATTATTGGAGCAACAGAGACCTTATGACTGAAAATATTTACTGTATAAGCCCTTTACATAAATAGTCTGCCAATCCAAGCATAGAGAAAAGCAAAGACAAACAGCTTCTCTTTCTCAGCTATTCTCTTTAACCAAATGAAAGAAAGTATGAAACAATTATATTCTGGATATTGCCAAACATGTATAAGACTCATTGGGCCTTGAATGTAAACCCTGCAAAGAGTTACTACTATATATATATATATACCTCATAATTTCATTTTAAAGAAATTTTAGAACAACCAAAAGTAATCTTTAATCAGAGGAAACAGAGCAGCAATTCCCTGAGGCTAACGGGTAACATTTGTAGAGATGAGGATAATTAGAAGGAAAATTTTATAGTTTACATAAATGCTTTACACTCATTACTGAGGTAATATGCCAAGATTATATATTCTTTTATTTCATTTTATGACACAGTTTCATAGGCTCTGGGATTCCCCTAACCCCTCCAAAAAGCCCTCCCCCCCATATTGAATCCCTCCATTTTGTTGCAGTGGTACAGTTCATATCCAGTCTTGATTCCTTCATTGGGTGCATGGACCATGCAGAGAGTTCAGCATCTTATTGTCCAGATAAATTCAACAGTTTCATTGGGAGACAATCTTGGTCTGGAAGTAGAGCTGGTGGAGTATCATCCCTTCCAATGAAAAGCCACTACACAGCTTCAACAATTTGTAACATCATGAAGTTAATTGACATGGTATTGAGTGACCAATACATTAGAAAATGCAAGTTCTTTTTTCTTTATAAGATTTGTTTATTTTTATTGGAAAGGCAGATATACATACAAAGAGGAGGAGAGACAGTGAGGAAAATCTTCCATCCGATGGTTCACTCCCCAAGTGGTTGCAATGACTGGAGCTGAGCCAATCCAAAGCTAGGAGCCAGGAGCTATTCCGGGTCTCCCACACAGGTGCAGGGTCCCAAAGCTTTGGGCTGTCCTCGACTGCTTTCCCAGGCCACAAGCAGGAAGCTGGATGGGAAGCAGGGCCACCAGGATTAGAACTAGAAACCATATGGGATCCTGGCACACGCAAGGCGAGGATTTTAATGACTACACTATCGTGTGCTGGGCCTGAAAATGCAAATTCTTAACCACATCCTGTAACTACTTCATTGACATTTCAATTTTAGTTTATATACAACCGGCTGCTATACACCTTGAAATAGTTATAGGGTACTTTATTCAGCTGCCTTGTGTCTATTTTCATTTTTATATTATCAGCTTATATTTCAAGCATGATTTTTACTGAATTTCGTGAATTTTATGCTAGTCCAAACAAGCTTATAACTCAAGCATGCCAAATGTCAACAATTAAGAGGCGGAATGGTCTTAGGGAGGGTTGTGCAAAGAAATCTTCAGTACCTTAGTAAAGAGTAACTAATCTTTGTGTCCTACCTAGTAAGGTATATAGGAGTCCAAGCTGACCGTTTCCTGTCTGTTCTAAGCTTTCTTTACTGATCTTTGTCTATCTGATCAAATTTTTTGGCTCTGGAGTGACCCTGATGGTCATTGCAAGAGATAGTAGGGAGCCCAAGTTGGAACTAAGTAAGGACCAGAGAAAGCTCCTCTCCCAAGTCCCGAAGCAAGTTTACTGTTCTGCTGTTTTTGAGGACCATTCAGGGCTCCTGGCTGTTGTTCCACTGACATTAGACCCTGTGAGGAATGATCCGGGCTTCTTCCATCCCGTGTGGGAGATCCGATAGGGAATAGTTGACTTCAGAGTTCTCAGCCCGTACGAGGGCCCTCCAATTCCCTGTGATCTCCTTGGCAGTTGGGATACAATCCTTGGTGCCCATACCAATGGTCCTTAATTTGGGGGGTTACGACACAAGCCTCCTCCTGTCTTCCTGATCCACTCTGGGACACCTCCCCCCACTCTGTGCGTATGACCTCCTGTTAAAAGGCTATCAGGATCGTTATTGGATCCCACTGTATGTCATCATAGCTTTTGCTAATGTCTAATGAAGATTCGATTCTGCTTTCTGTAAGTTACCTGTTATATTCTTGATAGGTTATACTTAACATCTTCCTCACACACTCTAAGAAGGCGGCAGATTTCTCTGCTCTCCCGACCCAACATCACTACAATGGGTTTCTAAGATCATTTAAGTGGGGATTAGCAATGAAGGTTTCAAATCCAAACAGGCTAGCTCAAGAAAATATGATCTGACGTGACAAATTAGTGTATTCTAAAGATTATAGTCTTCAATTGAGTGCTCGTTCCACAACCCAGGGTACTGATGCTATTGGGCTGTAGTGGCCCTCTGCCCTTCTTTTCCCAACTTTCCCCAGATACAGGAAGCAAAAAATAATGGAAAACTGTCTCATCCACTTTCCCCATTCCTGGAAACTTCCCACCCTAATCGGTGTTTCATGTGGGCATACATCCTTCTCAGTTGTGTGGGCATCATCAAAAATAAAATAAATTTCTTAGTAAAAATAATAAAGTAAAAAAGGTAGTTATTATTAAATGGATACTCAAACCAGAAGGGTACACATAGTACAAGGATTTCCAAACTGTACCACATACCATTGTAGATTCCCTGGAGGCTTGACATCAATTAAAATTTTGTGCATACTTTTTACATAGTGGAATTATAACATATGATTTCACAAGTCTATAAAATCAGAAGAACATCTCCATTGCTGTTGATACAGCCTATGGTCCATAAATAGCAGGAATGTCAACGTAGAAAATCAAGTAAGAGAAATAAATGCTGAACTGTATTTTTTAGTGTCAGAGGGTTATACGGGATTTATTGTGGAGAAGAAAATAGTACTAGTACAAAATAATTTTTTCTTGAGAGTTAAAAACTTTGAGTATGCAAGAATATGTTGGGCCATTACATCTGGGCATTCAGATTCAGTTGCTTAACTGTCTATTTCAATTGTTTCCTCTGTAACTTAATGTTTCATACAGTTAAATACTGCATTGAGTCATATCTGACAAGCATCAGCAAGAAATGATGAAATAAACTTATTCATCTAAACTATGGGAGAGAGAGAGAGATCAATTTTCATAAAATTGGATTGTTCTGTTTGCATTTCCTTTGTCATACATTATGGTCTACTTTATTCCTTTTTTCTTATTATTAAGATGCTTTAATGGTTAGTCTGGAGGCTGCAGCAGATTCTTCAGTTTGTATTGCATAATATAGATGGCTCTTCAATAATTTATTCTGTAATGTTTATAATAAGTTTATACTATTAAAATTTAATGAAGAATATATAATATCCTAACAGTAAGTCTGGTTATGTAGAATTAACCACCAAGGAATGGGACTGTCAAAATTTGTGTTAAATGCATTGATTAAAGTAACATTCTGGGCAATTTTGGTTGTTTTTTTCTAAAGATTATGGTTACATGTTGCAAAGAAATTTAAATCGTTTTTGCATTTTAACAAGCTGCTACCTAATAAGTGGATATTTTAAGTTATAATAAAAGGGGTAGGTCAAAGAAAATTTATGGAAGATCTCTGTGCCTTCCATACTCTGCTTAAAATAGCTCTCAAGGCATTCTACTAACATTTTTAAAAGTTCCTGAGAGCCAGTGAAATATCTCTATGGACTGAAAAACAAAAAAAGATATTTTTACTTAGCTAAGAAGGGATGTTTTGATATCCATTAGATTGACACTGAGTTAAAGCAAAACATTGCAACACTGCGTTAGCTTACCAGTCAGAATGTGCCTGGTTAACACCGTTGTAGCAACCTCATTAGTTTTAACAGATGTGACCAAACTGTATCCAAATCGTAAATATTTTCAAGTTTGTGGGACACATAATGTGTGTCTCAACTCTTCAACTCAGCCTATGCAATACAAAAACAGACATTGCTATGTTCTTATTGCATTTTACAAACAGCAGTGAACCAGATCAGGCAAACAGGCTACACTTTGTGAACACAGGATATAAAACATAACTGTTTATGCATATATGATCAGTAATATTTATTGCAAGTCAACAGAAACTTTACTTTGTGTCATCCTTATTGAGGTCCAAGGGGAATGGAGAAGCATGAATCAGCAATATTCACCAAGGCTGACACAATGTGATGAATCATTCATTCACTCTTGAGCTGTGCTTACATTTCATTACTCTCAAGAAGCGTATGGCTAAACCTGATTTCAGAGGGGATATAGTTGAATGCAATATTACCGCTTGTCTAGAAGATGAAGAGCTGCAAGTAAGCAATCAACAATTCTTAATATCACAAAAAAGTTACTTGGGGAAATGTGGACTGTCACCATTACTAGGAAAAACAACTACAGAAGTACTTTAGCACAGTTGGAGAAATTAAATGTATTCTAATGAACACTTGGGCCTTTTGGAATACCTTAGAGAATTTATCACATAAGTACTCTAAATATATCTACAGGTATGTTCTGTCCACTGTAGTTTATATTTTTAAAGAATGAATATGCAAGATCTAACAATAATGGAAGAAATAAATTATGCTATCATAGCAGATCAAAGCAGTATAATCAAGTGACAAAGCAACCAATGAAAATGTAGTATTTATCTGTGTGGATATATCTAAATATACAAAATTGGTGTAGAAAATACAAACTATAAAAAAGTACATGTAACTTGGTTCCATTTAAATTATTTAAAAATTAAATTTGTGGAGACAGAATATAAAAGGCTTTGCACATATTCATTTTCAGATAATGCTTGTCCCAAGCTTGTAAGTTGATATACCCATAAAAGGTGACACATTGGTGTTGTACTTTACTGATGTAATATAATTGTTACTTTGATGAATTTAAATGATCAATGTGTTACATACTGTACTGCTTGATAAGAA
The DNA here is from genome assembly GCF_017591425.1 of Ochotona curzoniae. NCBI lineage: Eukaryota > Metazoa > Chordata > Mammalia > Lagomorpha > Ochotonidae > Ochotona > Ochotona curzoniae. The sequence continues at coordinate 6,489,587 of NW_024467087.1, forward strand.
TTGTGTGTATTATATGCAGATGATCATGAAGCTCATATGACATACAAACAGAAAGAAGAAATTCTCTTATATGTTCTAGAAGACCTTCAAGCTTCCTAGCTTTTCATTTTAAGCCAGTAGTGCTGAATATTTCACATTTACAAGGAAACGAAACGTAATTAAACTTTGAGGTAAAATATAATAGGAAAGGGAAATAACCTTATGAACAGACTATTTGATGAAAAAATCTCCCCCAAAATAGGAATTGTATAGTTGGCTAGTTGTATGTTGTATGTAATTAAGGTGATGAAATAACTCTTCTAGATGTTGTAGTATCATGCAAATAATTGAAAGACAAGACTGATCATTTGAGCAATAAGTTGTGCCATATGACATTTGCAGTACAATTACAACGCTCACTGTTGTATGTTAAAAAGTTGTATAAATCTTAAAGGTTATTAGTATATACTATAGATAAGCATTGTTGTTAGTTACTGTTATATGATCTTTACAGCAATATAAACGTATATATTAGGTTATAAAGCAGACAAAAGAAGATAATAAGAAACTTTATGGATAATTTTTTCTTGATTCCCCATGATATACACATGATAAAATTTTCCATTCAGCAATCTTATGAAACAATATTTTATCAACAAGCGAAGGTTAAATGTTCTCTAGTTCTTATAATTGAAATAAAATTAACCAAATGACTTTCTCACAATTATATGAAATTATTGCATTTTAGCTGTAATCTCAAAATACTTAGCCAATAGAAAAACAAATATTTTACTTTATCAGATGTTGAACTAGTCCTCCAATATTGTTTATTTTTCTATCCTTTCAGCCTTTGTCATTTCTCATTAACACAGTTGCAAAGAAATTTGGAATGATTTTTATATCTTACATTTGCTTTGTTTTCCAATAAGGAAAACCATTGGACCTTCTGTCTTAAACTTTATCATATCATCTGAAGCATTTCCTAAGACAAATATGCCAACCCTGCAGCAAAAGAAACGCCAATGATGTGTAGTGCCTTCTGCAAAATCACCATGCATGCAATTCTGCCAATCATTTTCAGGAAGTAGAGTGAGAGCTGGAAAAACACTTGGTTTTCAAGAATGGCTCTATATAAAAACAATAACATCGGAGTCACTTAGAATGAGATATAATGGTCATTTCTTAATAGTTAAAGCTAGCAATTAGAGCCGTATGTCAATGTATCATGACACTAGAAAAGATCTTGTTAGCCAAGCAGATGCAAGCTGTCAAAAGGTTCGAATTCCAACATAAGATAGGAAGGAGGAATTCATAAATTCAGAAGTCTCTTTCAGGTCTCAGGTCTGAGTTTTTGCTTTTAGAATGCTAGTATGTTCTTGAAATTTGAATTCTGCCTAAGGAAATGACCTGTTGTAACACATAAATTTTAAAGTATATTGTTTACAATGATTTCAAAGGCCTTGCTATGTTATGAATAACTCACAACAGTTATTCATGTCACTTCTTTTTACATAACATATATATAAATTGGCACTTCAAAACGTTTGTGGGAAAATGATATTTAACAATAAAATTGTCTTGGTGGAAGCATTTTGATCTTTAAGAACATAAACAATCACCAAGAAGTTCATGAAAACCATATGGTATGAAAAAGTTATGCATGTGTTGCAAATGTTACCACCAAAATAAACTTACCATTCAAATATATTTTTATGAGAGATTGCATATCTATGTAAATGTATGCATATCATCATTTGCATTATGTTTGATATAAAGGAGCAAAACACACATAATATACAATTTTTGCATTTTGTTGACCAAAATGAATGAAACACAAAAGATACTATATCCACTTATTTTGGACTTAATCATCTTAATAAATTATTAACCCATAGAAAACTTCAGTTGAATGAGTTCCCATTGAACACATAATGTGCTTGAGTTTTTCCTGAATTTTGTTGAGGTCACATACACTATGAATTCCAACTTTCAAATTTTGCCAAATATTTAATATTGAATACATGTGATCAGGAAAAGACCACACATAAGAGCAAGAGTTGTAGGTGGGTCAGGCAGGAGGAGCCTAACTTGGCTCCCCAGACGAAAACGCTGTACCTGATATTAAGGGGTCGCCACTGATGGCTCTGTGTGTGTGTGTGTGTGTGTGTGTGTGTGTGTGTGTGTCTGTGTGTCTGTGTGAGCAACCAACCCATCCTTTCATATCATTTTGGTCTCAAACATGTCAAGATCTCCAATCTCAGGGACCAGAACCAATGGGTATGTGGTCTGGTCTCCATACACACGTTGATGGCTAGAGCATCTACATTACCAGACTTCATGCATAGAAGCCAGCAACATTTCAGACTAATGATGAATGGAAGCACTGAATGGAAGTTCTTATGGCTTGTGAGAGGGATTTATTAGATAAGATAGCAGGAGACTTCCCAACCCAGAATAGGCAACCCTGTGCCCCAGAATAGCAGGAAGTAACTGCAGATGATGTGATGACTCTGCATCCTTCAGCAACCTTTAGATTAAGAGTCAGAAATCTCTTAGGGGAGAATGAGGTGAGGTAGGTAGTTATTTAGTTTAGCAGGGAGAAGCCACACTCAGCCTTCTCTTTGTAAATCCCATCTGCCTATTTATCAAACGTTCCCTCTCTCAGGGTATACTTCCCCTCACTGGGGGCCTGTGCTGATATCATGAAACCATTATGCTTCCCCAAATCATATAAATTCAGGCAATGCATAGGGGTCATATCTCTTCCTGTGGACATAAATTGGAAGGTAGAAGCATTCTTCCTCTCTCCTACCTTTGCACTCCCCACCAGGTACACCCATGAAGATGCCCCACATGCATCTGTGAGCTTGTATATAAACTTAAAATAAATTACAAAACACAAATACTACATAAAACAGCAACTGAGGGTTTTCATATGTGTTTGAAAACATTAAGGCATCCTAATGGAATGAGACAGCTAAGTATAATAAAGCAGGTAAAATGAGTAAAATTGGTAATGACTGGTTAGGAAGAAAACATAGTTTTTCATTGTGAAGTTTTAGAAACTAAAGGCAATTGAACATTAGCAGAGCATTTAGGGGGAAACTGGACCACAGAAGGTTCATTGGACAGAATACAGATATTTAGGTAAGGTCAGGGCAATGGAGTCTTGGAAAATTTGTATTTGAAGGTGTTGGCAATGGAGAGTCACTGAAATGCTTTGAAAGACAAAAGCATAAGTGTAATTCAGTTTCTGACATTTCATTATCTAGACTGGATGCAAATCTCAAACCTTCCAGTAGCTTTGTTGCACTACACATTGCCTGTTTCCTTTGCATCTCATGTTGGCCCTTTTAACAGCAAGGTAATAGCTATTACTTTATTCGACCATATGCAGGGATGACTGAAAGGCTGTATGTGTCTATTTATCTACATCATGCTGTTTGACATGAAATAAATGGTATTACATATGTGTGTGACTGTGTGTGTATGCACACACATGTTTGAAAGACAGAATGGCAGAGACATTGGAGAAAAAGAGAGAGATCTTTCATCTCTCGGATCACTTCTTCACTTTTGCAACAGCTGTAGCTGGAACAGGCTGAACCCAGGAGTCATGAACTCCATCTGGGTTTGCCATACGGGGGACAAACACTCAAGTAATTGGGCCAGGTGCATTAGCAGGAATCTGGATCAGAATTGGAGCAACCAGAACTTGAATTTTGGTACTCTGATGTGGAATGTTAGCACTAAGTTTAGCCCAATGGACCACAATAGTAGAATTTGATGTAATTGTGAATGGCCTGAGCCTAACATTTAGAAGAATCTGTGTAATCAGTAGATGCAATAATACTTCCAGAATTAGTGCATAAATCAAAGTTTAAGGGCCTGGCAGCATGGCCTAGTGGCTAAAGTCCTCACCTTGAACATTCCAGGATCCCATATGGGTGCCGATTCTAATCCCAGCAGCTCCACTTCCCATCCAGCTCCCTGTTTGTGGCCTGGAAAAGCAGTCGGGGAAATCATATCACTGTGAAATAAATTAGGCCTCTTGATTCTCAAAAACTATGGTCAATACACATTAGCAGAAAAACGGAGGAAAAGTTTGATTCTTAGTGCAGTCTGTAGATTAGTTTTGGGTTTAAATATTCTTATATAACTGTGTGGATTATTAAATTGTAAACTGCATACTGTTTTTACTGTTTTTTTTTTAGTAAAAATTTCCCAATGATAATATCATAAACATCTTGGGCAGCTATAGATTACAAAAGTGTTATATCGCTTTTCACCAAGAAGGCGCCACAGGTGAAGGAGACTCCTGCTTCTCCCAAAGCCGATGCCAAAGCAAAGGCCCTGAAGGCCAGAGGCGGTGCTGAAAGATGTCCCTGGTCACCACAAGATCAGCACTTCACCCACCTACCAGTGGCCCAAGACGCAGCGCCTGTGCCAGCAGCCCAAATACCCTCTGAAGAGCGCCCCCTGGAGAAACAAGCTTGACCACTATTCAGTCATCCAGTTTCCCCATCATGGAGTCTGACGGATGTGGCCAAAGTCATCACCCTGATCAGGCCTGATGGAGAAGAGAAGGCTGACGTGCAGTCTTACTGTCCATACTTCCCTTTTTATTGTACTTTTCTAGACAAAACCCTTAAATTACACTCCCTTCTCTTTCTAGTTTTTTATTTTAAGTTCAGATATACAAGCACTGTCATACATGCACATGCAGACATGCCAAAAATCACACACACACATCTCTAAGAATCCTTCGGGGGGGCGGGAGAGGGGAGGGTTGCACCACAGTGTACCAAGCTACCGCCTGCAGTGCAAGAATTGTATGTAAGCCCCAGTTAAAGCTCTGGCTGCTTCATTTCTGATTTCAGGTTGCTAAGAATACAGCTAAGGAAGTACTAACATGGTTCAGTTTTTGAATCATGGTCTCCATGTACAAAATGCACATATAGCTGTTGGCTCCTAGTTTTGGCATGGTCTGACCCTGATGACTGGAGCCTTTTTGTTTTGTTTATTTCTTTTTTCAGTGAAGCAATGGATGGAAGATTAATTCTCTCTCTCTCTCATCACCATATCTCTGAAAATCTGCCTTTCAGGTAAATAAATAAATGTTCAAAATTTTGTTCTTGCTCTTTCGTAGTTTTCATAGTACTCTGTTCAAGTTTGTGAATGAGTCTTACAATATCTTTCTAGTTTATTTAAGGGCAGCAATAATAAATTATTTTATTTCTTTGAAACATTCTGAAGTTTTTTTTTCTTTTATTTTGTGCAGGATTTTGCTGATTTCCTCATTTGAAAACAATTAGTTACACCTGCATTGGAAGCTGTAGAGACATGAACAAGCTTTTTAAAAGGTGTTTTGTTCTAGAGGAACTTTGCAGAAATCATGCTGTTTATTTAGAGGGACCCCCAAGAGATGGTGTGTGGAGCTATACAGGGAATGAGGGTGTTGAAGTAGAAATCTAATCCCTTTGCATTCCGGGTTTAGGATAACTGTATGCTTCCACATCTCTTCCTTATCTCACCTTCAGCTCTACCTTGTGTCTGCAAAGAACTCTTGTGATTCTACAGGGCAAATTGATTCCCTTCTTGTCCCTGCTTTGGTCTGCAGACATTTCAATTTCAGCTTGCTGGTCTGTGCCAAAACACAACTCTGTTATCCATCTTTGAGAAGTGTGGTGACATCTTATCTGTTGTCTTTTGTGCCACTCTCTTTGTCTTTGTGGTTTATACCATGCCTGATCCTGTGTACTATAATTTCAATGAAATTTCAAAGTGTGAAAGTGAGTCTTTTCTCCATAACTGAAGGTCATTGAACAAATATTCAGTGATTGAGTGAAGAACAAGTCAACAAATGGTGGACTAATGAAGCAGTATGAAGATAAGCAACTGTTTACTGTGTTTTACGTTTCTACTCTTTTATTAGTGCTGTCTGGGAAATACCTACGTAATTATGTAATGGTAAATTCTACCTTCAAACTTTTTGACACACACATTCTCCCATATCCTAAATTAGTGAGAACGTCTGGTTGCCTGATATGATTGGTTATGATTGGCTGTGTATTTGAACAATGGACTGTTCAGTGTGCTAGTATTACATTTTCACTGAAAATCAACTTAAAAGATGAATTTTAAAACATACTAAATGGAACAAAGAAAAAGATTGTTTATCCCATTTTATGGATGAGGAAATAGAATCCCATAGTAACAGAATACTGTGTAATATGTTCTGACTCTCAGGTCATTTATTCCCCTCTCAGTACATACTGAGAACACTCATGAAACCACATATGCCTGCAATGACTTTATTTGCATGACGGTTAGTATTCTCCAAATGAAATAAATAATAAGTCAGTGGAAAAATTACAGGCAATTTTATTTCTTAAAAAAACACTAATTATTTTTTTACTCTTATCTAACATGAATTGACTGGCAATCTTATTTATTAAAATATTAATCTATTTGCAATTAAACCTTGCCACATTGCTTCAACTATTCCTAATTACAATTTATGTTTAAAATACAGCTACTTCTAAAGAAAGGTATCAAGGCTGGACACCCAATGCAACATTATTCAGTGATTAAAAGGTAATACATATTTAGGCAAAATCATACAATATTTAGTTTTTCTGATAAGAGCTATTTGGATTAAATTAATTAATAATGATCCATTTAAATACCTTTCATAACATTCTTATGATTTTAAAATCATCTAGACACTATTCTTCCCATAGTCTCATGTCAGTATTAATGGCACTAAGAAGATTATGTGCCATGTTCTGGATATTAGACCGAATTTCATTTACATAATGAATTAAATGAGCTGAGCCTCCCAATGTTAGTAAGCATAGTTATACCTTTATTTTGCTACTCAGAAGTTTTTAGGTGAGTATGAATTAGAAAGAGAAGGCAAAGATTATGATCATGGAATCAAAATATGTTCTTTAGAATCAGAAGATAATTTTTTTCAGTTATTAAAACATGCACACCCTCTAATAGAGCAAAGCTAAAGTTTGGTTTAAAATGCAATAATAGAATGGAATCAATATCAAAGTTGTATAATAAGTTTATTGATTTATAAAGTAAATAACTTACTGTTTGCATATTACTCTAGTAGCTGGCTTATTTTATTGATTATTTCATTTTACACAAATTGTCTGAGCACTTACTATGTAATGGGCATTAAGGATATGGTATGGCATAAAACAAACAAGATCTCTAGCCTCATGGGTGCATCTGATTTATAGGTATAGTAGCCTGCCGGGATAGTAGCCTAGCAGCTAAAATCCTCCCCTTCCATGTCATGGTCCCATATGGGCTCCAATTCATGTCTCAGATGCTCCACTCCTCTTCCACTCCCCTGCCTGTGGCCTGGGAAAACAGTGGAGGATGGCCCAGAGCCTTGGGACCCTGGGCCCAAGTGGATGATCTAGAAGAAGTTGTTGGATCCTGGCTTTGGATAGGCTCAGTTCTGGCCTTTGTGGCCACTTGGAGAATGAACCAGCAGACAGAAGATCTTTCTCTTTGTATCTCGTTCTATGTAAATTTGCCTTTCTAAGAAAAATTTTTAAAAATCTTTAAAAAATAAACTTTTAAAAAGTTAAACTCAGAAAATGGTAAGTCATGTGAACATGACAAATCAGCATAAGAAAATATAACATACCACCAAGTTGTGTTAGATTATAATTTTGGATAGAATGATCTAAGATCTGAGATAAAAAGCCTGTTTGGATCAGAGTACAACTGATACTGGTGGTCAGAAAACTGCAGATTAATACCAAAGATAAAGACAGAGTTAATATGACTTCATGGCTGTTTGGTTTTAGTTTTTCTAGAACTTTATTTTAGAGCTAAAGGTAATAAGAGTGTGAGTTGGAGAGACAGAGGGAGGGAGGGAGAGAGAGAGAAATAGAATGAGAGAGAACTCTTGTCTTCTGGTTCAACTGCCCCACCCCCAAGTTCTCTTAATAGGCGGGGTGAGGCCAGGGCCAGAGCTAGTCTGAAGATGCAACCCACAGCTCCCCCTTTGGTGGTAGAAACTCAGTTACTTGAGCCCTCATCAAAGCTTTCCATCATCTGCAGCAGCAGCAGCTAGCTGGAGTCAAGCTAACAGGAGCAGGAAGTTGAACTCAAGTACTTCATCTTGGGATGAGGGAATCTCGTCAGCTAAACTAAACTTCAGGTTTGTTGATCTGTTGTATTTGAAAGATTATTAACATTATATTTTAAAACCTATGTTATTTATGCTTTTTATTTTATTGGCTGTATTTTAGTTTGAGTACTGAAGTAGGGTTTAATCTCTTCAAAAATTGTTATTATATACTAATTTCATTGATACATTTTTCTATTACAGTTTTGAAATATTTTAAATGTAATCTAAAAATCTCAACATATAGTTAGTACATTTGTTTATATATAAATATGTTTATACAGGAATGCTATATTCTGCCCCATTGACTTGTCTGTTTTGTGTGTATACTGATTATTTAAAAATATAGAGGGAATCTAGAATACAGATATTTTATGGAAATGCAACCCAAACGTAAAGGTACAGATTGACTCAGTTCTTTGCTAAGCCAGAGTATTCATTCTATCACAGAATTATTGAAAATCAGATTACCATGACTGCGATTCAACCTAACATAGACAAATGATAAAAATCATAAGGCCCATGTAACTATTGTCCCTGTATGGAGACTAGCACAGGATTGAGGCAAATGAAGGATATAAGAAATGGATAGCCAGGACCAGCTGTGTAGTGTAGCAGCAGAAGTCCTCGCCTTGTACATGTTGGAAACCCATATGGGCACCTGTCATATTACCGGCAACCCTGCTTCCCATTCAGCTCCCTGCTTGCAGGATAGGAAAGCAATCGAGGATGGCCCAAAGCCCTGGAACCCTGTAGCTGTGTGGCAGATCCGGAAAAAGCTCCTGGCTTCAGATTGGCGAGGCTCCTTCCATTGCGGCTGCTTGAGGGGTGAATCAGCAGATGGAAGATCTTCTCTGTCTCTCCTCCTCTCTATGTATCTGACTTTCCAGTAAAAATAAATAAACCATAAAAAAAGCAAAAGAAAAGAAATGGATAGCCATTGAAAATGGCTTATTCACCCATTGTGAAAGCTTTGCTTTCATCTTGCTGGTAGTAGGAAAAGCAGACAGATTTAAAGCCAGGGAGAAGTACAATTAAGTCTCTGATTAGAAAGATTTTTCTAGTGACAAAATAGAAGATTGTGATTGAATACTGAGAATGTTCAAAATAGATGTTCTCTCTCTCTCTCTCTCTCTCTCTCTCTCTCTGTGTGTGTGTGTGTGTGTGTGTGTGTGTGTGTGTGATTTTCAACAAACTTGCAAATATTCATTAGGAAACTGATATACTTTGCTTCTTTAATTGCTAAATGACTTCAGGCATTTTTTCCATCTTTGCCTAGGGAATTATAATTATCTTGACTGAAGATGGTGCCTTTATGATTGGAGAAATACATTTTTAAGCTATGAACTAATTTGGTAAGAATTGAAAGTAAAAGTCTTTGACAAAAGAAAACACAGTTCTTTTTGGTCAGAATTTATTTTTGTTCTGTTTTGTGATCCAAGAATCAAACAAAGTGCCAGGGAAATCCTTTTGGGATTTTGATAGCATGGTGGGCTTTCACCTCAAAAGTACCCTGAAAGAAACCAGTTTAAACAGGAAATTTGAAATATCTCTCAAAAGGGGAATGCTTTTCTATGGCTAAATGTCAAATCAGAAACTGGTTTCTTATCTTCATATTCCCATGGCAGCAAGACTGAGAAGATTTTTCCGTTCAAGGTTTCTATCTGAAAAGCAAAGGCACTATCGTAAGTGAGGATGCGAGGTATAAATTACATACTGAGAACCTTTCAAGATAGAAATTTCACTTCAGTTGAAATCTGTGTTGTTTTTTATTCCCATACAATCATATCTACTTTAATTCTAAGGCTACTGTGCTTAACCTATTTTATCATTGTTCCAAAGAAAATAGAATTAACATTTTAGGATAAAATATGAAAGGTTTTTTTTAATAGAATTTTGTGTTCTGTTTATTTTTAAATGACAAATAATTACAAGCATGTATGTACTACAAGAGGGAATTTGGATTTGTGCATTGCAGAAAGAATCATTCAGGCTTACATATACATCTCACTCATTAATTCCCCTTTGTGGTAGCAATGAGAAAAATAATTTTAGCAATTATTTTTGTCATATATGTACACTTGCATTATTACTGATTGTAGCTGTCACACAGTGCCACATATCTCTAAAACCCACTGCTGAAGTCCAACTGTAAGCAACATCTTCCTTTCCCCCATTTTTCCTTCAATCCACTTCCAACTCCCAGCCTCTGGTATCCACTTTTATACTATTCGTGTCTGTGAAATTGACCTTTATGTAAGCCCCATATAAGATCATGCTCTATTGTTTTTCCATACCTGACTTACTTCATTCAGTAAAATGCAATCTGTTTCCATTCGTGCTGTTGAAAATGACAAAAATCCATTCTTTTAACGGACTATATAGTATTCCATTGCCTATATGCACTAGTATTTTTATACATTTATTGGTTGATGCACAATACTTCATTTTCATAAATTACGAGAAATGCTGAATTGAGCATGAAAAATGAAGATACTTCATTAACCATTATTTTCTTTTTTTTATTTTATTGTTATTAACATTGTATTATGTGATACAGTTTTATAGGCACTGGGGATTCCCCCCGCCCCTCTCATACCCCTCCCCCCATGGTGGATTCCTCCACCTTGCTGCATAACCACAGTTCAAGTTCAGTTGAGATTCCTTCATTGCAAGCATATACCTAGCATAAAGTCCAGCGTCTTATTATCCAGATAAGTTCAGTGGCCTCTTGGGGAGACCTTCTCTGGTCTGAAGATAGGGCTAACAGAGTAAAGATCCGGTCAGTTAAAAGTCCCAACAAAAACTCAGTATCAATATACAACATTATGGAATTAATTGACATAGTATTGGGTAAACAATATGTTAAAAATAATGCAAGTTCCATTCTTCGAAACATCTGGGTTGAGACAGTATCAATGACAAGTTCAAAAAATAACCAACAACCAAACAAAAATTACAAGTTAAATCAAGGCAAACATGTGGTATCTAACCTTTTGGGATTCGCTCATTTCCCTTAGCATTATAGTTTCCAATTGGGCCCATTTAGCCACAAAGAACTGCATTTTTTTTTTTTTTTTATAGCTGAGTAGTATTCCATGGAGTAGATGAACCAAAGCTTTCTTATCCAATCTTCTGCTGATGGGCATTTCGGTTGCTTCCATGTTTTTGCAATTACTGATTGTGCTGCTATGAACATAGGGATGCATGTTGGTTTGTCGTAAAACAGGTGTTTTGGATATATTCCTAGGAGTGCTATTGCTGGGTCATATGGTATGCAGATTTTGAGTTGTTTGAGTGTTCTCCAGACTGATTTCACCATTATTTTCAATTCCTTTGGATATACACTGAGAAGGAATGCTGGCTCCTATGATAATTCTATTTTAGAACTCTACTTTTTTTAATCCTCTTATTATTTTCCAAAATAATTGTATTAATTTATTATTACTGTAATAGTATATAAGGGTTATCTTTCTTCACATCTTCACCAATATTAGCTGTTATTTATCTTTTTAAAACATATTTATTTTTATTAGAAAGGCAGACTTGCAGAGAGAGAAGAGACAGAAACATCTTCTATATGCTGGTTCATTCTCCAAATAGCTGCAATGACCTGAGCTGAGCCAATCTGAAGTCAGGAGCCAGGAGTTTCCTTCCGGTCCCCCACATGGGTGCAGAGTCCAAGACTTTGGGGCATCCTCTACTGCTTTCCCAGATTGCAAGCAGGAAGCTGGATGGAATCTGTAGTAGCTGGGACATGAACTGGTGCCTATTTGGGAGGTTGTGCTTGAGGGTGGAAGATTAGCCAGTTGAGCCAGCATACTGGACCTATCTTGCTAGCTAGCTAACTGTGGAGTAAGTTGATACCATAATGTGGTTTTAATTTGCATTTCCCTGATGATTAGGGATGTTGGACAGTTTTTTGTGCATGTTTTTGCCTTCTGTATGTTTATTTAAATCATTTGCCAGCTTCTTTTTTTTAAATATAGTAGTTCGTTATTGAAAGTTTTGACTACATGTAATACACTTGTATTTTTATGTGGTACAAAGAAATTCCTCAACATATATATTTCACATCTCTGAATTTCTCCTATATAATAGGGATAGATGATTTCCGTGGTCCTTCTCAATTCTAATGTTCTCTATGCCTCTAACAACAACCACCATGAAAGTGATAAGGCAGGTATTATATTCTGTCTTAAAAAATGAGAAAATTATGCTTTGCTTTAAGTGACTTGTACATAATGACATGTAGTTTGTGTACAATAATACTTGGACTCAAAGCATTCAAAATCATAAGGATAGAAAATTAGCACAGCTTTCATTATAATCCAGGCATGATTGAATTTTAGTTTAAAGCTTTGCTGTTAATCCAGTACGTATTCCCAAGTCTTACCTGCTACTGAGTATTCTTCCTAAGATAAAATCAGAGTTCTGGAAGTAGGACTGTGTTTTAAAAGATGTATTAACTTGAAAGACACAGGTAGGATGGAAAAAAGAAAGGAGAGTGAGAGAGAGAGAGAGAGACAGAGAGAAAGGGAGAGATTTTGCTGCATCTACTAGATCATGCCCCAAATGGCTGCAGCAGCAGCCAAGTCTGGACCACGCCAAAGCCAGACATCATGAACTTTCATTTTGCTTTCCCACATGGGTGGCAGGGGTAAAGGTATTTGACCATCATCTGCTGCTTTCCCAAGTGCATTTACAGAAAACTGAATCAATTGGAAGTAGAATGGCCAGATTTTAATCAACTCTGTGATACCTGGGGTATCAGCAATGCAAGTGGAAGTTTAACATACTGTACACAGTGCCAACCCAATCAGATATCACAGTAAAAACTTCATCATTTAAAATGTATTTATTGAGTATGTCTCTCTACCAAGCACCATGTCTAGGACTAAAGATTTGGTGGATAATTATAAACTAAGGCAAGTCCTCTGAAGGAAACCTTATTATGTAACAGTTTCTAACATGGAAACTTTACCTACACTGAGATAAGAAGTCTTCCCCGAGAGAAAAATACTTGAGCTAATTATAAAGACCAAGTAGTTTTTAATTAGGGAAATGGCAATGGGAACAGGAGGTTGAGTGAGAAGAAGGATGCTTTAGAGAGATGTAACAGTGTGTGTTAACATGCAGTCACAAAGCAGAGTTTTCAGTGTGGCTGAATCTCAATCAACTAGAGAAAAGATCTTAAAAGTGAATAGTGGAAGGTGGAAGATAACAGATGGGCTGCTGGCTACATGGAAGTGTGAAAAATTTTAGAATTTATCTAATGAAGCTGAGATTCCATTGAAGGGTGTTGGGAATACTGGGTGATATGACATTATTTTTGAAGACTATTCTGGCTATAATGAGGAAAAAATGGATCACTGAAGGATCAGATTCTTTCACTTCCAGATTTTTTTCCTCTTTGATCCTCCAGTGATTTTCACACAACTTTGAAAGTTTCAAATGACAACAGCAATAACTGTAGCAATAATAATGTCATAAATTGAGTGCTTATTTGATGTTTCAAACTTTTCTAAGTAACTCCTGTGTCATATCTCATTTGATCTTCACAATAACCCCCCTGAAGCCTAGGCTCGTTAAATTTTTATTGATAATAAAACAGCATATACAGAAATAATAAGGAATAATATAAAATAATTCACAGAATAATAGAGATACTAAGAACATGGAACGTGAAACTACATTGCTTGTGTATATATACCAACTTCACTGTTTTCTAACCTGTGTAGCCGTTGGTGGGTTGTGACGTTTCAATTCTTTTACATATCATATGATAACAGTTGCAATGGCCTTAAAGACATCTAAAACAAATAGAACAGGGAGCAGCATATAGAAGTATGAAATAAATATTTCTAGTCTAACTCTTCATGTTGTAAGCATAATATCTTTAATAAACATAAAACATTAACTTGCTATTCTACCTTTTATTAATTCAAAGGTATATATAGCTATTCATTGCTCTAGATAGTGCACTTACAAGATATGTGTGAAATATTGGATTTTTATATATGACTACTGGATAATACATGGTTCCAGTCCTTAAAGTCTTTGATATAGAAATAGACAAAATGAGATAAAATGGACAAGTACCAAAATGTAAGTATCTAAAATATTGAAGCATGCTACTATGTGTTATGAAATTAAAAAAAGATAAATCAGCCATAGTGTGGGAATTAAGAAATGTGGATCAGTACACTTTATGTGAAGGAAACATATACTGTTTCTGCTGATACTTGAACAATTGAAAGTTATGAGATCGATATAGGAATAGAACATTATCAAACAAATAAAATAAGTTGAGAAATGGCGAAAGTGAGAAACTGTCATGCATTGAGCAGTATCAGGAATGATGAACTTTCCAGTCTGGCAAAACTTGGAGATACAAAAAGAAGGGTGGGGAGAGAGAATGTGGAGATAGTCAGTCAGGGTCCTAGTATTAAGGTCTCAGCTGTCAGGGATGGGTGTTTGGTTCACTGAGCCATGCCCTGGCCACACTGGGGGTTGAGGAAAGACAGCTCTGAAATGCAACAAAAGCTCCCTGAAAGCACATATGTAGTCAAACCTGCCATTGCTTTTTCAGTACATACACTAGATACTGTCTGGCCAGTGGTAGATCAGTATTTGCTTAGTGAACATTTATTTACTAAAGTGATAAGAAAATTTCATTGTTAACACACTTCAGAGATTGCAATTTTAGCTCTTTATAATGTAGGAATTTTTAATCCAAACAGTGTCCTCTAGAAAGTAAATATTCTGAAACCACAAATCCAGTTTAACTATTGACTCCTTTACCACATGAGAACACTGAGGGCACCAGAAGCAAGTGGAGTTACTCCAATAGCTCAATCAATTAAAGAAAGTGTCAGGATACAAGCCCAGTTGTCTGTCCTCCTAGTGATGAGGTCTTTCCACAAGCATAGACTGCAGTAAACTTCAACAAATCTTTAGGATACAACTCACAGGCTGTAAACAAGAAAACACTGCAAGTCCTCAGTGAAGAAACCAAGGTTTTATTTGTGTATGAAATGGAGAAACAAATGACATAGTTACAATACATAGATTATAATAGAAATTTCAATAACACCATCTACATTTATCCTGAATTGTCCAGTATTTTTTTTCAAATGCAGCAGGTAGTATATAGTTAGTATAGATTAAGTATAGTTTCTCCCTCAATAAATCTTTGAATGGCTATTCACATTTGAATCTGTCATAACCTAGATAGCATTTTAACAATAGTTTGATAGAAAAAAGCACATAACTGTCCTTTTTGATTCTTCAACATGAACTATTACTAAACGTTTTCACAAAGAATTATAGATTTATGGATCATTTTTCTTTCTGATTTATATAAGCATAATATAAAGATTTTAAAATGTATACTTTTGAGCCCGGCGCGGTGGCGCAAATGGTTAAGGTCCTCACCTTGCACGCCCAGGATCCCATATGGGCGCCGGTTCTATCCCAGCAGCCCCGCTTCCCTTCCAGCTCCCTGCCTGTGGCCCGGGAAAGCAGTCGAGGACGGCCCAAAGCCTTGGGACCCTGCACCCGCGTGGGAGACCCGGAAGAGGCTCCTGGCTTCGGATCGGCATAGCATTGGTCGTTGCCCTCACTTGGGGAGTGAATCATCGCTTCCTCTCTGTCTCTCCTCTCTGTATATCCGCCTTTCCAATAAAAAGTAAATAAATAAATAAAAATAAATCTTTTAAAAAATGTATACTTTTAATTGTCAAAAGGCTAATTATTAGCCAAAATGTACCCATCTTTTGTCAGGCATATGGGAAACAGAAAGCATACATTAAAACACTGAAATAATTCTAATAAAAAAAAGGGTGAAACGCAGGGCAATAGTAAGTTAAAAGGAAATTCAAAATATAAAATATCCAAAAGAAACCTAGGATGTCACTCATCCCAAAATTGTCCAGCAAAACTACATGATAAAACATGTCTTCTTTCTTGAAACCGTTATCTATGTAAGCAGATGGCTGTAAATCTGACATCTAGGGTTGAGGAGGCAGAGTCCTTGGTGAAAAAAATCAAGTAAGGAACTAAAGTGATGAACGGAGTGCTAATTTTTATGTTAAGACAAGAATTAGTGGCTTATAAGGTCTTGGATCTCTGCTTAGAGTTGTTTTCATAATTAATGCATTTTAAGGACCAAAAAATTTACTGAAGCACAAAAAAAAGACAGATATTTCCCTAAAGATAGCATTATAGTAGTGAGTACACTGGCTGCCGTAATTAAAACTAGCAACCACATCTGGAAATTTACTCATTAGTGTTTTGATAGTTACAATGTCTGGTTATCATTGAAATCACAATTAAGGGACAACGTAGTGTAGAGGAGTGGAAGTATGGTGCTGGAGCCAGATTCACATCCTGCTATTTAGGGGTAATGGGGAAATTCGTTTAACCTCTGTTTTCCTTAGCTTATTTATACATGAAAAAGCTTATGATTACCAGTACAGTTTTTACATTTTTATTATTTAGAAAAACATTTAGCACATGACATCACTAAATTACTGGTTCTTACTATAATTATTACATAGTTATTATTGGCCTGAAAAAATAAATGTTCGCTATTTGAAGGTCAATAAAAAGGATTATACCAGTAATAATAATGACTGAATAGATTAAGCAGCGTCAGTGTTTTCTAAGTGTGTTCTGTGGTATGCCTGAAGTATGTCACTGATCTTTGGAACCACACTTGGTGTATTTCCTAGTTGCGTACTGCCTAAGAAAAATGAAAGCTCAGTGACTTGTTCAAGGTAACCATTTGGTAAGTGGTCAGTTCAAGTCTCTTGCTCTTGTAGATCTACAGACTACAGCCTCCTCTAGAACAGCCGCAATCAAATCTCTGAGTGAAATGCTCATTCACTTCCTCTGCGTTCTCTGTGTTATGATGCTAACATGGCTCTCCTGGCTTAGGATCCCCTTCTCAGACTCTTAGTAGTCTGCCCACATCTTCCTCACACAATAAGTATTGGAGAAGCTCTAGCACACAATCTCTTCTGTCCACAATTACTCTCTTGATGATCATGTCTGGTTGCAGGCATTCTGATGCAATTTATGAGTGGAATACATTCATTTCTGTAATATAACTATTCTCTTTGCCTAAACACCAGCTTTGCATATCCATTTGCCCATGTGACATCTCCTCTTTGATGTTTGATAAGAATTTCAAGTTTACAAGTTGAAATCAAGTTCTTGATCTTTCCTCTGAGGTAATCTGAACTTTTGTTTCCAAAGGTTTAAAAAGGATTATGTGTTCATGGATAGAAGGAAGTTAGATAATGGTATAAAAACCCAGGGGGCTTGCACTAAGTTATTACCACTTATAAAGTCAGCATATCATATCAGAGTGCTGGTTTGAATCCTGGCTTCTCTGCTTCTGATTCAACTCCTTGATAGTCCACCTGGAAAGCAGGAGATCATGGTTCAAGTACTGGTCCCCTGCTACCCACATCCAAGCCAGCATGGAGCTCTATGCTCTTAGCTTTGGTGTAGCCCAACTCCCATCATTGTGGCCATTTGAGGAGTCAACCAATGAATGGAAATTTCTCTTTCTCTCTCACTGTTAACACATTTTGTACACTTTGTTTTTCAGAAAAATCTTTTTAATTTTAATTTTTATTTATATAAATGGACAAAGTCCATGTATTTTATATAGACACTTTTTAGCGCATAAAAATGATTCCACACTACCTTCCTTCCCTCCCTCCCTGCCTTATTTCCACTCTCTCACCATCCTTCCCTCTCTGTGTCTCTATGTCTTCAAAGAAATAAATCGTAAATGAAAAAATAGCTGACATTTTTAAGTTCTACTGTTCCACACTACAATGTGGAGACTAAAGACCACAATAATGCTTTATTACAGTATAAAGAATTGGAAAATAGTCGGGCCTAACTTGATCAATTATATATATACATATAGTGATAAGTAACAAATTTATAGTTGTTTCATAAACTCTAATACTGACTTGAGAGAGACTTAGTAAGAAAACCTCAAGATAGGATATATGTATGCCTCAGAGTACAATGATTGAGTATTTGTGCTGAGCCAAGTTGTAGCAGATTTAATAAACTTTCATGCCAATAATATGACTTACAGTTGTTGCTAAATTTAATCTGAAATGTAAAAAAAAAAAGGAAGAGATCAAAATGATGAATATTTTGGGGGATGTGTTTTTGAAACATACTTTGTCCCTTATTTTTCACATTTAAATGGCAAATTCCTTCCTATCCCAAAGGAGGAGTTTGCTGAGAGAAAGGTATTCCTTATTCATCACAGGGAATTTTTTTCTCGTCCATGAAACAAAGTTTGAAGTTGAATTAAAATAATTTAATTATACTATTTAATTACCTTCCACAATCTTTAAAGTAAAGAGACCCATGGGATCTAGCTATTTGTAGAGATGTTTAATCCTTTTTTTTTTACTTTAGCATTCATTAAACAATGGTAATTCCTTCCTAATTCCCTTCTGACACACATTATGCCTCCAAAGAAGAAAAGACCTTAAGCAGAGTTCTTTCTTTAAACAGAGCTGCTGAGTATGTCAAATTATGCAGGCAAGAACTCACTGAACAACTAAAACAGTAGTTTGAAATACATGACACTGTGTTTCTAGAACAAAAATAATGCTAGCTAAACTACTGGGGCATGAATAAAGCTAAAGGGGGAGAATCTCAGTGAGCTGCAAATTCATGCCTAACTGAGATTTCAATATCACTCCCAAGTTTAATCATCAGTTACAAAGCCCTTTATGCAAATATACATCAAACCAAATGAAGGAAAAACAGAGGTGACTGTTGGAGAGATGTGTGTCCAATTCTGGAAAATGTTGACAGCTTCCTTCAAGACCCTTTAATTTCTGGAATACTTAAATGATTAGGGAAATGTTTTCTTTTTATAATTGTTGATTCTAATCATCAAAACTAGAGTTCAACTGGTTATTTGATCTAGATCCTTCTTTGACAAGAAGGCTTAGGTGGAACAATTCAGAAGAAATTTGATTGAAGAAAGCATTCTAGGAAAGCAGCCAGAACAACAGAATGTATGTATGCTTGTGTGCATAAGAAATTGCCCTATAAGGTAGAGTAATGTGGACAGAAAGGTTGAAAATCCACAAAGAAAAAGATTTATGTTGAAACCCCAAATAAGCTCACATTAGGACCACCACTTGGTAAAGAATTATGTGTTGGAAGTAATTGTGTGCAAGCAGAATAATGACCGCAATCATCCAGCAGTAATGATCAGAATGCTCACTAGACTCATTTAATCAGTTGATAAAGTAAAACAAATCAGCCGTTGATGCCAAACAGTGTCACTTTACACAGATAATCTAAAAATTTTTGTGATTGCTTTGTTTTTCCTTTGATTTCTCTCTCTTGATCTTACTCTTGCTTTCTTGTGCTCTCGTCCTTCTTAATCATTCTCCAGGAGTTACACAAAATCTCTCTTCAAATATGAGGTGAATATAGACAAAAAAAAGGTTTTGAAGAACACAAATGGCCAGGGATAAGACTTCATAAAGTTGATCTAGATATATTCCTACAACACTTATACAGATTGGCCATACTCTTCTGAAACGCATAGTCTACACGAGATGCTTTTCATTGACTGATTGTACCAAAGAAACACTCTCCAAAAATTTCCTTTCTGCCTTTTGGTATTCTTCCAAGTTGCTCATTTGTCTTAAGTATGATTGAATAATGTCGTACATTTCTGCTCTGAGTGAGTTCTTAATTCAGCGAGACAAAGACAAGCATCTTGAATCAGTCCTTTAAGTTGTCACTATATGAGTTAGAGCAGATGAACAAATTTAGTTGTAAATAAAAGCTGCTCCACTCTACTAGAACCAAAAAACAAAGTCTCATACTGGAATATGGAGTGCTAGTTCAGGTCATCATGGAGATCAGGAGATGGATAGGAAAAATGCCAATTAAACTGCTACAGCTATTTTATATTACATTATGCTCAGACACATGATCCGGAAGCTGGATTAAAAATAAAGCAGCCAGGGTCTGAATAAACATTTCAATAAGGGGTTCTGATCGTTCAAGCAGCAGCTAAATCCAGTGCACCACAACATCCGTCCAGCTTTTTAAAACTTTTTTTTCAATTTGTGGATTTTACTTCACATAACTCATACTGCAATAGACAGCAGCAACAAAACAATGTCCTTGTTTTGGGTTTACTATACTATGTAGTGCCCATAACCATTGGGAAGAATCAGCATTCTTTTCAAAACACTTGCACACGAATCTGACATTCAGCTATTTATAGTTAGAACAAATGTTAAGGTATATTGGCTTAAGCCATCGTATGGGCGCCGTTTAGTGTTCAGTATGTTCCCTTCCCAGTTGTGGGAGGTCACCCCTGGATCTCTGCCAGCTACCTGATGGGCGTGACCCATGGCCTACCTGCTCATGACAGCTTCCAGCCATGCATGCAAAACATGACCTGTGACATTACTAGAGAGTCTAAGGGATAGACATGCCTTCTAGCCAATTAAAGTGTCATTGTTGGGTGGGAGGACCGCTAGGGACTGCCCTTCTGCCTTCCCTTTTCCTAGTCTGTATAAGGTTGTGTTCACTTTACAATAAAGGGACACACCCCACCAGACTGTCCCTGGTGGTTCTTGCAGCTGAAGAACTCGGTCACCTCACTCCTTGGTGGTCTCAGCACCTGTTGGCAGAAAATCCCCCGAGACCCAGTTCCCTGCTAATGTGTCTGGCATTGCAGCAGAAGACAATCCAATTTTGACTTTAAAATTAAAACAAAGTTTATTTCTTTTTGAAAAAGACAGTTAAGACATTTTTGTATGTTGCTTTCTTGATACATTGCAGTAAGGTTTGAGTGTTTGAATATTTTTCCCATGTAAACACCAGAAAAATAAGCTGACAAATACATGTGTTCAACAATTTGAATATTAAAAACCCAGAGGGATTCTAGCAGGAAAATCAGAGACACTTTGAAACTTATTTGAATATTATGATAGTGCTTAACTCTATTTTCATACATTAGATGACAGCCTGTATCATTGTTGTTAAACTGAAATATATGGAACAAATTCTGTTGAATAAAAACCCCTCTGAAACACAAAAGCTGCTGTGGAAAAGATCTCATGAAGCTTTTTGTTCCTGACTTCTATTTTATTGTTTGGTTGCTTTAGATAGACAGATTATCACTATGTTAAGAATATAAAAAGTTAATTTGTTTTACATATTCTGCTGTATCTTGGCATACTCTACCTGAACGTCATCCATAAAATAAGAATTAGCAAAAAAAAAAAAAATCAGATATAAAACATTCCCTCTAACTATCATTGGCATCTATAGTACTTATACACAAATCTTTATTTTAAAAAATCTACCGGAAGTAATACAAACAATATCATGATCTTCACCCAGAAGAAAAATGAACAAAGTAAATATTTTAAATTTGCTGACCATAAGGACTCTCAAAAAATAAGTTTATTAGTAAAAACAGGTACATGGCTCTGATTCTGGTCAGCTGAACTCTACTGAAGGAAACATTAAAAAATATATATGTGGTAAATGCTGTCATTCAAAGTGAACTTGAACATTCTGAGTTCCTTGCCCCAAATACCAAACAGTGAGTTATGTGCTCATATTTCAGTCAAACCTGATAACAGCTATTTCATCTCTATTTCACAGATGACGAGGTTTAGATTGTCTTGTGTTAGAACAAACTGATTTTGGAAACAGATACCTGCTAGTACAAAACAATCTTCTTTCACTAAGTCCTACTAAAACTCACTTTAAAGTTATTTTAAAGTACTTCTTTTAAAATGAGGAAGGCAAATAACATCATCCACTTATAAATGTCATGTAAACTTAAACATTTTAAAAATAGCTTAGAGATACAATTCATTCACCACAAATTCATCTTTTGAAAATGTACAGTTCAGTGAGCTTTACTACATTAACAGAGTTATGCAAGCAGCACCACCATGAATTTTTGAGATATCTCTAACATCTTCTAGCAAACACTGCCCTCAGCAAACATTGATCTAATCTAATTTTCTTTGTGTTTACTTAACTTTGCCTATTTTGGATATTTCATATAAGCTTAATCACATGATAAGTGGCCTTTTTAAAAAAAAAGATTTACTTATTTTTATTTGAAAGGCAGATTTACATAGAGAAGGACACACACATTCACACACACACAGTGAGAGAGAGAGAGATTTTCCATCCACTGATTCATGACCGCAATGGCCAGAGTTGAACCAATTCTGAGATCACGAAGATTCTCTCTGTGTCTCCCACATGGGTGCACAGATCCAAGATTTGTTGCTTTCCCAGGCCATAAGCAGGGAGCTGGATCAGAAGTAGAGCAGCCAGGACACCAACTATTGCCCCTTATGGGATGGTATCACCAGAGACAGTGGGTTAGCTTGTTATGCCATTGTGCCAGCCCAATATAATCTGTATCTGCTTGCTTCCACTTAGCATGACTTCTTCAAACTTCAACCACGCTGTAACAAGAATCTACTTGCTACTTTTTCATGGCCAATCAATATTTGACAGTATAAGCATGCCACATTTTGTTTATTCCTTTACTCATTTGACAGGATTTGATTCTGTATTTGGATGATTATGAATGATGTTGCTTTGATGAACATGCCTGTGATACAGACATTTTGATATTTTGAGTATATACCTTGAAATGAGATTTTTAGGTAAACTGGTAACTCAGTGTTGAATTATTTTTAAAGAGCCACCAGATTGTATTGTACAATAATTCCACAATTTCATATTCTTATCAATAATATGTGAGCGCTGTAATTTCTAATCAACGCGTTTTATGTCTATTTTTCTACATTATAACTAACTTAGTAGGTATAAAGTGGTAACTCATGGCAATTTTATTTTGATCCCTCTAGTGGTTAGTTATGTCAAGTAACTCTGTGTGCTTATTACATATTTGTACATTTTTGCAGAATGGGCTATTTCAATATTTTGCCCATTTTTTCTTTTTTTTAGGATTTATTTATTTTTATTGGAAAGTCAGATATACACAGAGGAAGAGAGACAGAGAGCAAGATCTTCCGTCCGATGGTTCACCCCCCCGCCCCAGTGACCACAATGGCCAGAGTTTACACAATCCGAAGCCAGGAGCCAGAAGATTCTTCCGGGTCTCCCACGCGGGTGCAGGGTCCCAAAGCTTTGGGGTGTCCTCAGCGGCTTTCACAGGCCACAAGCAGGAAGCTGGATGGGAAGCAGGGCCACCAGGATTAGAACTGGCACCCATATGGGATAACAGCACACTCAAGGTGAGGATTTTAGCTGCCAGGCTACCATGCCAAGCCCAATATTTTGCCCATTGTAACGTTAGTTCTGTGCCTTTTAATTTGTAGAAACTCCTTATATTTTGTATATCATTAGATACTTATTAAATACACACTTGGTAACTCTTTTTCTCCTTTTCGTGGTTGTCTTTTCACTTCCCTAATGGTATTCTTTGAGAAAAAACATCTTTACTTTTAAACACAATCAATTTATTACTTTCTATATTTGCTTGCACATTTTTGATATCATGTGTATGAATGTTGAATGTTGTTTCTTTTTTCTACTAATTTTGTTTGTAACAATTGTATTTTATTCCCTTTTAAGTTAGTATTTCTGTATAGTTGTAAGGAGAGGCCCAATTTTCTTTACATAGAAATATATAATCTTCCTATCATCAATTGTTGAAAAATGTATTGTTTTTATTTTATTGTCTTTACAATAAAAATAAAAACAAAAGTAGACTATAAACATTAAGTTTCTACCTAGAGTCTAAAATATTTTCCACCACTATACATGTTTATCCCTATTTTAGTACTACACTTCTGTCTAATTATAAATTTGCTTTTAAGTTTCAACATTATAAAATCTGAAGTGTCTCATTTGCTTCAACTTTTTGAACAGCTATTTGAGATCAAGATTGATATAGAAAAATGTACATTTTTTATCTATACCATTTAATTAGTTGAGATAACTGTGATGTCATCAACAAATAAAGTTTTTTCATGTGTTTGTTTCATTTTTGGTGTTGAGTTTGTTTTGTGTGTGTGTGTGTGTGTTTCAATTTGGTGTTTGTTCTTTCCTTGGTTTATACTAAGAGCTTTGAACTTGATGTCTATTTCCTTTAATTATGAAGTACACAGTATTAATAGTTGTAGTTGCTTTGTTTTCTAGCAGAGCTGTAGAACATATCCACTTAGAATAACCAAAGTCCACATCAACCTGAACAAAAACTCCTAAGCATGACTGCATCGTATACTTCTGTGAGTCTGACTATTAAATGTGCTTTGTGTTGTCCAAAGCTCATGTTGAAATGTAATTGCCATTGGAGTACTTGCTGACACAACTAAATAGCCTCTAAAATTATGAGGATAAAAGAGTTGCTTCATAAATTGCTTATTTTCATATATTTTCCTAACAGCACAGATGCATTAAAAAAGTTGGGACAAGAAGTGGGGGTACCACTTAATCTAACAGTTGATTTTGTACATTTGTTGGGATTGGGTAGGAAGAACTGGATTGCCATTAAGTGTGCTATAAAAGGAAACGCTTTCTGATGAGGGCTTAGAAGAGAAGACGTTTAGGCAAAGTTTTAAACTTCTAAAAAATTCTTTAGCTATCAATTATCAGAATGATTAAGAAATACGTAGGGCAAAAACAATTCAGATAACAGATCAGATAGACATTAAAGACTACGTTATTAGCCACTGGAGTAAAAATCACTGTTATCATAAAGTACTAGACAATCTGGTTGAATTCTGCCATGCACCAGGAATTTGTGGAAGACAGGATTTAAGAGTGATGGCCAAGTTTATTTGACCGAAGACATATCTAAGCTGTGAAGCATTCAGTTTGTTTTGTCTTTAGAAGTATATAATGAAATTCAAGACAAAGGAAATGATGTAGCAACAAAGCTGACACAATTTCCTTAGCTCTAAAAGGACATTTTTGTTCTAGCTGTTTTGGAGCCCTTGCCTATCATCTAACATATACGCTCTGGAATGTTTAGGTTGCTGTGTATTTCTTTTTTCATTTTTATTCTGTGAATGTTTTTGCTATTTATATGACCCCCTAACATTTAGTGAAAATTGGATATTTTACATATACTAGCTTTTGAACTCTGATAATCAAATCCTACTCCAAAAGTGATTGATTGCTGCTATTTTTTCTTTTATTACATTTCTTGTTTATTTAATTACTTTCTAAGGTAATTCTGCAAGGGCAGTATTATTTCGTTGTGTAGGTCACTTGGATCCCTTTCTTTCTCTTGGTCCAGTAATCAGAAGGAAAATGGTTTTCCTAAATATCTTGAACCAAAAGGGCTCCTAAACTTCGTCTGAGTGCTCTGTGAATATGATCGGGCATGAGATCAACTTTTATAGGAGATTATACATCTGTGGTTAAGATTTCACAGGGAGCTTCTCTATTCCCTACATATGATATAGCCTGCATATGCCAGATACATATTCTTGGGAATATGTTGGAGCTTTCCAGAGACTCCTGAGTGTTTCATTTTCCAAATTTCATTCCTATTTTTGGCCTTTTTCTGCATTACCTACAGCACCCCCTCAAGCTGCTAAATGTTAAACAAGTATGGCAGTCTTTAACAATTGTACTGTGTGGAAGGATACTTTAACAGGTCATCCTCAGAGTCATTTGCAAGAAAGATCATTTCTTTAAGAGGGGCTAAGTGGCTTCTGGGATGCTGTTGTCCACAGCTCTCATTGCTGGTGATCTTTAAGATTATTGCATAATGTGGAGAGGGACACAGAAAAAGGTCAAGTTTAAACATCAAAAACTGGGTTCTTTCCCAGAGAGTCAGCTGTTTTCCTTGAGTAAACATTCATTGGGATTTTTGCTATCTTTCTGCTAATTTCCAGAAATTCGAAAATATTGATTTCAGATAATTTTACAAAATTCTCATTGAATTTACAGAGCAGTAGAAGACTTGGAGGCTTTTATACAGATATTTTGGAGTAGCTCTTCAAAACTCAAGCAGTTTTTGAATGCTTTTTTCACCAAAGCACTATTTTAAAAAGTGATTCTTATTTTATACTTTTATTTGTTTTTTTTTTTTATTGTTGCTTACATTATATTATGTAGTACAGTTTTATAGGCGCTGGGGATCCCCCCCACCCCTCCCATACCCCTCCCCCCATGGTGGATTCCTCCACCTTGTTGCATAACCATAGTTCAAGTTCAGTTGAGATTCATTGCTTGCAAACACATGCCTAGCATAAAGTTCAGCGTCTTATTGTCCAGATAAGTTCAGTGGCCTCTTGGGGAGACCTTCTATGGTCTGAAGATAGGTCTAACAGAGTAAAGATCCAGTCAGTTAAAAGCCCCAACAATATACTTTTATTTGAAAGGCAAAGACTTTGCACCCAAGATTTCGTTTCCTCACTGTCCATAATTACTCAGACTGAGCTGGACTGAAGCCAGCAAGTAGGAAATCAATCCAGATCTCCCATTCCAGTGTCAGGGATCACATCATTGTGGCCACTGCCTGCTGCACTTCGAGTATGCATCAACGGAAGCCAAAGGAGGAATCAAACCCAACACTCCGATATGAAACTAGGCAACTCAACCGACATTTTAACCACTGCATCGAACAACTAATCCCAGAATACTACTTTTTAATTGAATACTCATGTAAAACGCTTTAGACGAGCTGGCATTTGATACAGCAGTGAGAACACGCCTTAAAACTCCTTCATTCCACATCAGAATTTGGGAATCTGAGTCCTGGCTTCACTTATGATCTCAGCTTTCTGCTAATGGGACTCTTTAGAGGCAGTAACTGATGGCACAAGCGTTTGGATCCCTTTCACGCTTGCAGAGGAGCCAGGTTGCATTTTGGGCTTCTTACTTTGGCTTGGCCGTGCCTGTGTTGTGGGAATCTGGGGAGTGAACTACAGCCTGTCTCCGGACGTCTTCTTTTAAAATAATGATCAGAGTCATCACTGTGACACAGAGAGTTAAGCTGTCAATTGCTATTTTTGACATCTCTTAAGGGCACAAACTAGCATTCAGGATGATCCTCTTCCTGTCCAACTCTCTGCTAATACTCTGGAAAAGTAGTAGAATATGGCCCAAGTGCTAGGGACCCTGAATTCAAGTGGGAGACCCATAAGAGGCTCCTAACTTGCAGTTTCTATTTGGCCAAACCCTAGCTGCTGCAGATGTCTGGATGTCTGGGGTATGAATCATACATGGAGTATCTTTTTCTCTCTGTTTCATTCTCCATTTTGCTCTCTAGTTCTGCCTTTCAAATAAATACTTCTTTGAAATAGTTAAATAATAAATTGGAATTTTCTAATAAAACTGAGCTGACATTTTGGCTCTAAATACAAACTTTCATAACATTTTTGGTATTTTTCTATGTACATTTATTTTTCTAATTATGACATTGAGATAATAAAAAGTGGAAATGTACTTTTTCTGTCTTGCTATAACCTGTCCAATATTTTTGAAAGCCCTTGGAAAAAGTCTCCAAGTAGAAATCTCACTCCAGCCATGATACATTGTATTGTTATCACAGATTGTAAAACACATATGTTAGCAATTTCCAATAACAAGTACTCCTTCAATTCATCGCGCAAAAGAGCACAGGATGGTACAGCTTTACAATTGCTTCACAAATACCATTTGTCAAATTTGCTCTCTCAGTTAAAAAAAATCATTTTATTCTGCCAATTGGCTTGATTTTTGTTACATCAACTAGTGTAATAATTGTGTTAATTAATCATGTGTTTTGTCTTTATGTGGGCCATTGTCCCAGGCCCCCTGACCTGTTGCCTGGCGGGTATGGTTCAAGTCTAACCTTCCCCATTGCCTGAGGCACAGCTTTCATGCCGAAATGTGGAGTGTGACCTCCAACACGTCTAGAAAGCCAAGGAAAGTACACCTGGAACATGACCTCTTACATGACCAGAAGATGTAGGGAAGTAGACGTGTCATACACCAATTACAGCATCTTTGGTGGGCGTGGGGTCTGCTGGAGGGCTCCCTCCTACCCTCCCCTCCCTTACACTTTAAAACCTGTAACCTGTGCGTAATAAAGTGGACATTCCTCACCAGCTTGCCTCCAGTGCTTCTTGAGGCTGAAGGCCACCATCTGCCTCACCCTCGGTGACCTCAGGGCCTGCTGGCAAGCCAAAAGCCTGAGATCTCTAAAGCTAAACAAGTTGCTTGAAAAACTAGCTCAACTGAAGTCTAATATTGGAAAGATATTAGATTTGATACATATTTCATTGGATCTGCCTTGTTAAAAAGTGTTCCAGGTTCACCGCGGTAGCTCAGTGGCTAAAGTCCTTGCCTAGAACGCGCCAGGATCCTATATAGGCACCGGTTCTAATCCAGTAACCCCACTTCCCATCCAGATCCCTGCCTGTGGCCTGGGAAAGCAGTCGAGGACGGCCCAAAGCCTTGGGACCTTGCACCCACATGGGAATCCCGGAAGAGTCTTCTGGCTCCTGGCTTTGCATTGGCTCGGCTCCAGCCATTGTAGCTGCATGGGGAGTGACTCAATGGATGGAAGATCTTCCTCTCTGTCTCTCCTCCTCTCCGTATATCTGACTTTCCAATAGAAAGAAAACAAATCTTTAAAAAAAATTTAAATCTTCCATTTGCTAATGCCTTTTTCTTTTTTGAAAAAAAAAAAAAAGAAGATAATGTCTGTGATCCTGTCTAAGCTATCAAATAATGCTGCACATTTTACATGCATTATTCAATTATTCTTTAACAAGTATGAGGTTAGATTTTTAATTTTATTTATTCTTATTTCTAAAAAGAGAGAAAATTCCATGTGCTGCACACATATTTTTAAAAGCATAATGATAATTCCCACCCTGTTTACACCATTTTCCTCACTTTTACCCTCTCATCTTTGCTTATTTTTATACAATTTTCTCTATAATGTTCTCTCACTAATTACAGAACATAAGTAGTGAGTAGAAAAAAACCTCTTTTTCTCAAGAGTGTAGACCAAAACTATAACTAATATAAAAAGAAGAAAAAATAACATAAAAATAATCAAAATTCAAAATATCAAATTTACTCACAAACATTACTTAATCTTTTGTTCTGTGTATTCGTTACTGCACATCAAAGGAAACTTTCTTTTTGAGACTGGCTTATTTCATTAAATATATTGATCTCTAGGTGCATCCATTTTATTGCGCAAAACAGGATTTAATTATTTTTTATGGCTGAGTAGTACTTCATTGTGCATATGTACTACAATTTCTATTTTACAATGCTGAATTTACTAAAGTTCCAGAAATTAAAAAAAAATTACAAGTCCACCATTTATGTGAATAAGTATGAAAATTTTAGCACTTTCTCACAATTTAATACATAAAAATAAGTAAATAAAAATATCCAGGAAAGAAGGACAGAAGGAACGCAGAACACCATATTTTTAGAATACAGTACAAAAGTGTTACCAAACCAAAATGAGTCCATTTTGCTCATACTTAACAGAAAGGCAAGCACCAAAGGTACACTGTTTCGTGGACAGAAAGTTTATTAGTATCTGGCCAGCAAAGATCAAATGTAAACCCCTGAGCATGTTTTAGAGAAGATACTTTTTGGGAATGGAATGAAGGGTGGAGATGGAGCGTGGGAGTTTATGTATCATCAAAACCAGGGGCGCTCAATATTCCTGTGCACAGTAAGCTACATGTTGTCTTATGCACTACATTCTAAAACACAGAAAAAATGTCAGTCTCAGAGTGCCTGGTGGGTTGCGATTGTGGTTGAGTTTCCTAACTGCATTTAGGAATCAGTACCACAAGTACTTACCGCCTTTGGCTCTGGAGTTTTCCACTGCTCTGCAAGAGAAGTTCATACCTAGGTTGGTTTCTTGTTTCTTAACCCTGCAAGATACAGTTTCAAAATCACCTGAAAATTTTCAATTCGTAGTGCCTTGCTTTGACACAATAATCCTCTATCTTCTATATACAGCGTGCGTGACAATGCAAGATGCCACACTGGGGAAAATGCAGTTGATATGTCTATTCAAATGGACTGGTAACTTCTTCCAAATTACTCTAAAAATGTGATATCCAGTGGCAAGTACAATTTTGGGGCTAGAGCAATTCCACAGAGCTCATATAAAGGAAACATGCAAGGCTTTTGAATTTGAATACAATTTTCAAGCTGCATATAGGGGATGATTTTAAGTTGAGTTGGTACAATCTTTGATAGGAAAAGTTTCTAATTTCCCAACAAGTCATTGGTTGAAGTACATATTAGTGAGAGAAGCATTGGTTTTCAAAACTCTGAAAGTGACAGATATTGGCAAACACTGTTGTAACAAATGCATACCAAGGGGAAAGTTATTGTTGTTCTAAATCTGATGAATTCAAGCATGGGCTTTAATGAAAACTATTTTTAATTTATAATCAAATTTATATACTCGTTTATGTGTATACATGTGCACATGGATGCACACACACTCCTTAAATTTTTTTTAAAATTAATGTTGTATTTACACTGGGTGTACCTTTAAGTCTCCTAATCACATTGCACATCTATACTTTTAAAATTGTTTGGTCTGCTAACTTTAAGAATGAACTGAGCATTGATTTTTTTATTCTATTGATTTCTCCGTGCATTTAAGTTTTTATTTGTAAGCCATATAAATAATAGAGATATCATCCCAGTGGAGAATATCCTTGTCCATCTACAAACTTTCCATTTACACGTGTTATTGGTGACAGTTATATCATTGACAAAATATAGGGGGGAAAAGCTACATTTTGGCTTACTGAACATCTAATTTCCATAATGTAGGGACTCTGGGAAAGTCCTAAGCTTTTGGCAGAGCCTCATATGCATGCACATGGATAGAAGGGAGGGTAGATAAACAGACACACACAAATATATATGTTTGTATACACATATATACAATGAAAAAATGTACTTGTACTAACAGAAAATATGATTCCATGCTTGTATCTTTGGATCAGCTTTATGGGCTCTCTATGTATTAATCATAAATTTAAAATTGAATTTAGAGGGCACAACCGCAAGGGCTCAATTGGCTAATGCTTCACTTCCAAGCACCAGGATCCCATATGGATGCTGGTTTGTGTCCCAGTTGTTCTACGTCCCATCCAGCTCCCTGCTTATGGCCTGAGAGAGCAGTAGAGGATGGCCCAATGACTTAGGACCCTGCACCCACATGGGAAATGTGGAAGAAGTTCCTGTTTCCTGGCTCCTGGCTTCAGATTGGCTCAGTGCCACCCATTGAGGCCACTTTGGGAGTGAACCAGGTGATGGAAGATCTTTCTCCCTGTCTTTCTTCCTCTCTGTAAATCTGTATTTTGATAATACTAAATAAATCTTATAAAAATAATTGAAAAATAAATACAATTAAGCATAGCAAATGGCCATTCTGCATGTTTTTCTATACTATCTCTGCCACAACTGTATTTGTCACTTTTGCATTATTTTAACTAAAATACTTACAGAAACTTTTAGGAAGGAAGAGGTTTTACTTTGCTTATACTTTTGGGGAGCTTCATAGTTTATGACCATGCAGCCCCATTAATCTGGCATCCAATGAGAGTAGAACATACAGAATGAAAATACTGTGTTCAGTAAGAAGCAAATCCAGAACAACAGGTCTGAATGTGTAACATCAAGGATTGCATGTGACATTCATTCTGAGGACAAGTCTCTATGACCTAAAGGACTTTCTTCCAGGCCCGCTGCTTAGGATGTTATAAGCACATCAGGTCTCCCATCTTAGCTTGCCAACCCTTAACATAAATCAATTTGACATAAGTTAGAAACTAGAGTCACTAAATCAAGTGTCTCCCAATCTGAGATATTATCTGTCCCCTTATCTGGTATTTATCCATCTTCAGACCCAAACTAATTAGGACTTAAATGCAACAGACTCTCTAATGCCTTGGCAAATGCCCAAATAGTCCAAAAAGACTGATCTGTGACCTTCCTGGCATAGACATAATAAGTGGCACCACCATTTTAATTGTGCTATGTGTATAAAAAGAAATAAAAGAAAAGAAGCAGCATCTACACAGAACAGCAAACTGGGTTCAATCACAATGCTGTGTGGTGGATGATGAGCCATCATGTCTGATTGGATGCAGGTGAAAAAACTGTGCAAAGGGTGAACCAACATATCTCTTCATCTGATAAATACTGTTGCCAACCTCCCATCACTGAGTCAGTAGATGGTACATCTCCTACTCTTTCCATTGTATTGAAACACAGGTTCTAATAAGTTTTGTCAGGATTGCACATGGATCATTTGTGAAGTTTGGCTATGAATCAACTAATCTATGGTCAATAACAAGTTAACTATTAACAAAATTTAAAAATCCAAACATTTGTGCTGGTTTAGGGCATCAAGGTGTGTTCAAACCATAACAATGACTCAGGCTGCAAATGAAAATTAACACACCACAATAGGGATGGAAAACACTCCAAATATTTACAGGCAATCCATAAAATGGCACAGGACTTATCAATAATACTGCCAAAAGATAATTAATGAACATTTCATTAAGTTCTTTATTTTTCAGATGAGAAAAGGAAATTCAATTTTTGGTTCAAAAATCATTATGGTTTCTGTGGCATCCATTCTTATTTATGCTCTCAAAGACTTTAATAACTATGTTCCAGCAATACATATTTAATCATTTTCTCTGAAGTTTACACTAGCTTACAAGTTGGTCATTTTCTCCAGCAGGCTTTTGAAGAGTCACCTTCTACTTCTCCACTACATCTTATGTGAGCTATCATTAGAGATAGTTTTCTTCAGAAACTAATGAATTTTTTTTTCATGTCACCAATGAGTTCTGTGACTTTAGATGGCATTTCTAGTTTTCAGGCACCATCTTGCTTGAACAAGGGGTAATATTTACTTAGGCTTGTCTCTTCCCTCCTCTATGAAATATTATCCTCTCCTGTCTTCGATATGTTCATTGTTGGGTGAAAATTACGTAGCTACAGTATCCCTCTTTAACTATGACACTATTAGGTAGTACAATGAATGTGAGATAACAGAAAAACAAAAAGAATGTCTATGGTGATTTGTTTGAATTACTTGCACTTCTAGTTTGGTGCAGAATCAAGTACTGATGTTTGGAAATACCTGTAGTTGATTCTCCTGCTAGTTGCAGTTTATGACACTCTAATACAGTCCCAAAGATATACTTTTGCCTGAGGCATGTCTGCTTGACTCCTTTGTATATTCAGCTTTTTGCTTTATACCCCCATTTTCATGTTTATTCATTGTTTACAACCTGACATGTCAAAAGCTGAAACCCTCTTTCACCCAGTGACTTGAAATCTACCCCTTTGCTAGCTTCTCCACATCTGGGCAAATGAAATTCAAGAATTACCTGGAAGTCATTGAGTAGTTTCATTTTCTTTACTGCTCCCTACTCAATTCATCATCAAACCTATACATTTTCTGTTTAAATCACATCTTGGGTCAAAGTTCCTCTCGTGACATTCATTAGGAGTATATTTTAATAAAAGCTACACAATTTTGTATCTAGTCAATGGAAATGGACTTGTGCTTTTACCACTTCACTCTACTATCTGCAACAGCAACATGTGGGATGCTTCTGAAATGTAATACCAGATCATGTCACTCCACTTTACAAAGTTCCAACATTGTTGCAATTAGAATAAACTTCTAATTCTTTACTCATGTTGTGGTAGAGTGAGTTAATTCTTAACTATATTTGCATCCACATCCTTACCATGTTCTTTTTATAGGTGAAGTATATTTCCCCATCTCATGATTTTAATCAAGCATTGCCACTTGCTGTAGCTAAAGTCATGTAGGTAGAAGTTCTAATATACCATTATGCACACACAAAATTTAAGAATCCTAATCTGTTTCTGTTCAGCATTCGATTAATCTGCCGTCTCCAAGAAAACAGACCTAGCTGCAAATCTCAATGGAAGGATGACAATTGTGCAAAATGGAGCCACCTGTATGTCACAACTAGAAACACAGTCACACAAATATGTGGCCATATGGAATGATTCCAGAAACCATTGAATTTAGTTTTTTTTTTAATGTGTTGATACCTAAATAATTCACACAACCTGCAAAGTTAATAAACAATCTTACCTCTGTTTTTTCTACAATCTCATCTCTCTCTCTCTCTCTCTCTCTCTCTCTCTCTCGCTCTCGCTCTTTCTTGTGCAAAACACACAAGTCTCATTGGCTTTCTCTGTATTCCTGAAGCCTGACACGACACACTAATTCTTGCTGTAGGGCCTTCATGCTGCATTCACCTTTTATTTGCAAAATTCTTTCCCTAAATCACTACTTTGTCCTTTCTTCATGATTTATGTTTTCTCAGCTCAAATAGTACTTCCCTTTAGTGACTTTCTCTCAGTCTTTATATCTAGTATTTTCTGTTTCCCTTGCTTCTTAATACTCCAATTTGCTTTTTCTATGGCATTAATGATCATCTGAAACATCATGTGTTTATCTGTCCACTCTCCCTCACAAACCTACAACATGAACACCATGAAGACTGAAGGCTGATCTCTTTCTGTGTATCTGATAATTCCAATGTGTTGTACAAAAGAAGCATTCACAAAGTCATGCAAATAAGAAATGGTGGAAATATTCACCAATTCTAAATTGTATTTCTTAACAACACTTCTTAGCAAGTAAATGATAGCTGAATATCAATTGTTTTATGGTATACAATGTTTCCATAATTCATAACATCTCACCAGAACTACTATCAATTTAGGAAGATAAATATTTCCCAAGGCCAATAAATGCCTTCTAAAAATAGGGAGACAAATTGAAAAACAGGAGTCATCCTTACTTAGTTACGTCTTTTCCACAAGCAAGTATGCAAATCTGAAGAAAGTTTTGATTACTCAAAATTTCTGATTTGTCTCCATCAGCAATTTTCAGATATTACTACAAATAGTTACTTGGGAAGGTAAAAACACAGAAACAATTCTCTCTTCTTCCTCAACACCAGAACAGTTTGTTTATTTAAACTTTATTTTTAGTGATTTGATAGTGGGTATGTGTGCCTGTGAGCAAGAGATAGAGAGAGACGGAGACAAATACAGGGAGAGATCTTCAATCCTTTTGCTTATGTCCCAAATGCTGCAACAACTAAGCTTGGACCAGATCAAAATCAGGACCGTGCAATTCAGTTTAGGTCTCCTACATGAGTGGCAGTGAGTCAAGCACTACATCATTTCAAATGTCTGCTCCTAACTCTAGGACAAATAAATAAAAACGTGTTTAGAGTGTTCCAGAAATTAGCAATATGAAAAATAACAGGTGAATTGTAAACTTCTGCTTATATAATTTAAAAATCCAAAAGTATTATTCCAAGATTTGAAATTTATTTGTATTTCTAAGCAATGAGGCTGGGTTTTATTCCAGCTTCACAGTAATCACAGGTTATGAAGAAAAATCAAATATATTTCACACACACGGAACTGAAAAAAAAACACAATTTAGAACTAATGGAACATGAATTAAAATTAGAGTTTACCCATTGTGGGCATGAGTGATGTGTTCATTAGTGCTGAAAACTGGGCCTTTACAAATGGCAACTTTTGTTAGTGCGGCCTGAACCTGCTTGTTTATTCAGTCACTTAATGCTGTATAACCAAATATGCCAAAAAGTAATTTTATATCAGTGAACTCTAAATTCATAAACTTAACTTTTAAAAATAATTTAACAGATGATCTCAACTATATAAATTTTCTTTTATATGCTACTTTCAGTTTTATGTATTTATTTTCTGTATGCCCTTGGTAATACAAGGGCACATAATGGGAAGCTGGGTGTTTATGTACCATATTTCATCAGTCCCAGGGAGCTCTTATACTCACTTCCAAACCAAATATGTAGATGACTTCTAAGTGTAACATATAAGACTCAGTAAGCAACAGAAATAAATGATAGACATTTATCAATTACTTTTGCGTGATTTTGTCAGTGTCTCCATCTCCCATCCAGATACAATGTTTCGGAGATAAATGATGAAATTAGTCAAGCAAATAGCATTAATAATAAACAATTACTATACAGTTTCTAACTGGATTTTTAAAAATGCAACTACGGTCTTTAGGATACAGGAGTGACTGCAGGTATAGTTCCCAATGTGTGCTCTGGGTAGATACAGATTCATATTTTATTTTGAGAATACTTTTTTGTGATGAATTCCTCCTTTCAGCAAGTCAAACTGTAGAACTCTATGAATTTGCTGCAATTTTTATTCTCTTCCAATCTTCATAACTCTTGTTGTCCTTTGTCTAAAGCTCTAAATGCAGTATACACTACATAAATGCTCGTTGACTGATCGTCAATGGCTTACAGTCTTTTGTGCAGACTATAAGGGATAATACTGTATACTGGCTAGCAGCCCAGTCTGATCTTCACTTGGGGATTTGGACTGCTTTATTCAGCAGACACTTTGGCTCTGCATCTTTGCATAGTGTTTTTGGCGTAAGTATTACATTGAACATCAGTTAAGAATTCAGACACCAGAATCAAAGTCTTAAATTTATATTCCTGTATGACTCTCATTGGTTTGTGATATATGTTAATGAGTTTTGCCTTAGTTTTCAAATCTGCAAAACATGAATGACATGAAACACAGTATTAGGATCTGTGTCCGAAGTTTCCTGTGAGAATTGAAATGATGTATGTCAAGCATAGTTTATCATACTGTTCCTCAGCATTTATAACTGTAGCAACAACATCACTATTATATTCCAAACTAAATCATCCTTCCTTCCATGAGTCAACTATGAATTATTGAATGCTATGCAAGTAACAAACACTAGAATTTCTTCTGGGTATGTGTATTTAGAAGCAAAAAGCCAAAAATGGTAAAGGGGCAACATAGCATTACAAAAAAATTAGGGTCTTGGTGTCTTGTAAATTCCTATTTCGAAGGTTATGGAGAAGTGATTTGGTTTGTTGCTTGGTTTTCTACCGTGACATTTTATTTATTAGTCACATTTTGGATCTGACAAAACAGAATATTTATTCTGAGCACAACACTTCTAAATGCTGAAAGTCAATAGGGCACTTCTTGATAAAAATCATTACTAAAACAGTCTTACTAATCCACTAAATTAAACTTCACAGTCATATCTGCAAGTTAGCTCTTCCTGCAAGCCTGGATTGCTGTAACAGAAGATAATCATCTTTTTTTTCATTTTGTAAAAGTAGGTTTTGTTTCTAATTATCAGGAATAAA
The DNA here is from genome assembly GCF_017591425.1 of Ochotona curzoniae. Taxonomy (NCBI): domain Eukaryota; kingdom Metazoa; phylum Chordata; class Mammalia; order Lagomorpha; family Ochotonidae; genus Ochotona; species Ochotona curzoniae. The sequence continues at coordinate 6,527,018 of NW_024467087.1, forward strand.
TGGATTCTATAACTGGTTTTATAGATTGTTTTGCATTTGGTATGGAATGTTCCTTTTTTTAAGAATATATACCTTCTGATATATTTTTAAATTAGACTGAGTTGTAATATTTTTGCTGATTCACTCTCCAAATACCTGAACTATCCCAGCCTGGTCTGCTGAAAAGGCACCGGCCAAGAATTGTATCCAGCTCTTCCTCATAGGTGGCAAGGACTTATACACTTAGGTCATCACCTGATGGCTACCTGGATACACATTAACAGGACGCTGAGATATAAGTGGACAAGCCTGGACTCAAACCGGGCACTTGGACAGGACATTCAGTCATCTCTAGAGGAGACTGAACCACTGAACTGAATGTAACTCCTGAAATGTTGTTTTAAATGGGCTGATAGAATAGTTCAAAGGCCATGGGGTCTCCTCCCAGTTCTTTATGTTCTTAGTGATGCTAGAGGAACCATTTCAAGTTTCTTTGGCTCAGTTTGCTCATCTGTCAAGAGGTTGGTAATGTAACACTATTCTTTGAAGCACTGTTAAGGGAGTTAAATTACATGGTTAATCAGGTTGTGCCAGCATCTAGCAGCTCTTTGATTTTTTCTGCTTCTAAATCAGGGTTAGGTGGTTCAGTTGATTAGATTCTAGTGGTAATGAGGGACATGACAAGTTGGCTACACATAAGGGAATACTGAATTCTGTTGAAAACTATAAACTGCACTTCTCTCCATCTGTTAAATGTGTCTCTTCAGTCACTAGGCTAAGGACAGCCAGCAGAGAACACAGATGTCGGAGAATTATGTAGTGGAAGAGCAAAGGATTCTGAAGTTTTGTGCACTGTCCATATAAGCTGTGAGATTCTGGGCAAGTTGCTACCATCTATGCTTCTCAGTGAGCATAAATGTGCCCAAAAATGCAATATTGTTTTTTGGATCCAAATGAAATGAACTGTAAGTGCATATTCAACTTTATGGTAGTTCCTTTTGGCATCTGAAGATGCTTGGAAAGAACCTGTGTCTGCCTTTCCCCACATTTAGTACTAACTACAGCACTCTAGACTATACCTCAGGTTTGCTTCTCTGTACTCATGGTGACAGTGGTTGACAATACCACATATTAGTTACATGAATGTTAGTAAAGACTAAGCAATATTTTGAAGATTATTCATATACTTTCCAGAGAGCAATTATTTCTTAATTTTCTACAAGGTGGATTGCATTGTTTGCCCTTTTCCATGGAAGAACTGGATAAAAAGTAACTTACTATCTTTGGTAATGGTGCCTGTTCTGCTTTGTGACATTGGACTCACCCATTTTCAGCCTTAACCCCATTATTATTGCAGTCGACTTTCAATTACCTTAGATAATGCCAGAGACTATTAGCAGATATAAAACATTTAATGAAATAATCTCTTTAGGGCTTTCTGCACTTCTCCACTGCCTAAGTGACAGAGACCTTGTAAATGATGATAGAGTCAGAATCAAATCAATGACCATAAGAAAGAAAAACAAAGGTAGCTAATTCTGTTCCTTTGCTTTTACCCTGCTTGATGTCACTCTGGGGAACTATTCTTTGTGTAATTATCCGAGAAGCCTGTGGGAGCTAATCCAACCTCCTATTCATTCTGATTCCAAAAGTATTTATTAAAGGATCATGCTGGTGAAAAGTGAGAAATTATAAACCAACGATCACCATGGGCTGTAGTGAAAAGCGGCCTATAAAATAAGTAGACAGGAGGAAAAGCAAGCCATCATTAATGAACTGGTTTCCCTAAGGTTGTACGTTCAGTCAATAATAGCTGACAATAGATCCAAAGTCTAAAGTCGACTTTTACAACCAGTGTTCTTAAAGTCATGATATTTTAAAGAAAATTATATAGACTTTGTAATATCCAGTAAACCTTCCCAAAAATTCCTGTTCTGCAGCACTATGTGATGTTGTTGACCTTTCCAGGGGTTAGTTTTCATATGTAAAAAAAGTGATATTATTGAATTAGATAATGTCTTTAGGTATACAGATAAAAAAGGTTTTTTACAACTTTAAAAGCAATGCAAGGCACATGTCATTCTCATAAAAGTTACATTACTGTGGTCATGTTATCCAAGTGTCTCTACATCTGGCAGTCTGACATTACAACAACTGCATCTCTTTGGTGTGATACCCCATTTAACGGAAAAATGAGATGCTATCTCACTCAGATACAACAAACTCAAGAAGCTGTCCAACAATACACACGCATGGATTTGCCTTAAGTTTCAGCTTTCTGGAAATGCTCTATTTTGTCCAAATATACTCATATGAACAGTTAATGACTAATTTTTACTATGTCTTTTAAAAATACAAGAACACAGTGTATCAGAAAGCACCAAATTCCAAATTTCAAAGTACCCTGTTCTAATGGAGCTGGTTTCCCTTTCCTCTGTTTGGACATGTCAGGCACATGTGTTTCCCAGATATCTGGTGCTTCTTGTGAAGGCAAATGGCAGAATTTTAACATCCAAAGCTCCTTAATCTTTCTTGTAGCAGTGCAGCATGGCATTTTGATTCGCATGTCACTCTTCCCAAGCCATTATTTAGTGTTAAATCAGAAATGATAATGCAGGACTTTGTTCGAGAGCTCCTACAATGTGGCCTTGCAGGTTTATTATTATTTTTTTCAATTGAGTAAACATATGTGATTCATTGCTCTCTAAATCCTACGATACATTTGGTGGATTTTTAAAAGGCTATTATCATCTCTACCATGACCATTCTAGCTGTGTTCATTGCATTTTCTTTTAAATTCAGCACCTGTAGAGAGTCAAGTGATAACCCGTACAGGATTCAAAGATGTAATTCAATTGTTGATGTGCAGTGAAGCAAGCTAAAAAGCATTCACAACAACCCTGGATGCCACACAAGGAAATGTGTGGATGCATTTCTTGCTAAGCATTTGCATTATTGACATTCTTAAGGCTGCCGACAAGAATCCATTCTCTCAAGACTGCTTATTTGATTAAAGTGAACCCAATTTATTCTAATATGTCCTATGCTGTTTGTGGGATAAACAGTTTCTTTTTCATTTGTTATCAAGCACCCTTACTGATCTTATCTTCGGGGATTTACTTCAATTAAATGAATTCACTTTCTATGAGATAAAACAGATCTAAGCACTGTCAATGGGTCTTAACTTAAGGAACTATTCATCTGTGCATCGCTTTATTCATTTCACTTTCAGATTTTTTAAAGATTTATTTATTTTTATTACAAAGTCCATTATGCAGAGAGGAGGAGAGACAGAGAGGAAGATCTTCCAACTGCTGATTCATTCCCCAAGCAGTAGCAACAGCTGGAACTGTGCTGATTCAAAGCCAGGAGCCCAGAACCTCACCCAGGTCTTCCCAAGTGGGTGCAGGGTCCCAAGGGTTTGCGCAGTCCTCCACTGCTTTCCCAGGACACAAGCAGGGAGCTGGATGGGAAGCAGGGCTGCCAAAATTACAGCCAGCACCCATATGGGATCCTGGCCTATTCAAGGTGAGGAATTTAGCTGCTAGGCCACTGTGCAGGGCCCTCACTTTCAGATTTTAAAATAATATTTCAAAGATAAAGGCACCCAGAGCCTATGGAACTAAATTATAAAACAAAATAAAACATGTTTTTAAAAACAGCTAAAAATACCTTGGAACCTAAGTGCAGCAGCAATAGCACTGAATTCTTTCAAACAACAAAAGCAACGTGATCCAGATATCCTGACAGGACACTGATTTCACTGCCCCTTGCCTAGGGGTAGCCCCTTGTGTACTGTGAGTTGCACACCTAATATGTGACTTTTTCCAACTAAACCGGTCTTAAATTCCAAGTCCCCAAAACTGAACGTTTTATGGACTGATATGCTTTTGCAGGTAGCAGTCCCACATACACATCACAAGTCACAAAAGTGTCCCCATTGTAATTCCAAGTTTACTTACTTCCTTACTTAAGGCTGAACAACATTTAATATACAATAACAACTTTGTTCTTTGTTCTGTAGGTCATCTCTTATTTATTGTTTCTACATTTACTGTCTAAGGGCAGCTATTCCTATTCCCATTAGCATGTCAGAAACTCTGCTACATTTCTTGGCATTCTTTCAGAATAAAGCAGAAATTCACAGAGAGACATAATTGAGATAGGAACTCCAGTTCCCAATTCCTCAGATTTTCTATTTGGAATTAAACCTCTTGCCAGCCAGGCTGATTTCGAGGCTATGTGTTTTCTCCTTCTCAACCATGTGGGGCACCTGATCTTCCTTACAACTTATCTATGTCTTCTTGTTTCTTTTAAGAAAAGACCATTGCTTTATGAGCAGTTCAAACCCAGCAAGAGCAGACTCTATAAGGGTAACTCAAATGGTTCTAGAAAAGTAGGATATGAGAGCCGACATGCTGGTGTAGCAGAAGCTAATGCGTCTGTACTAACAATATCCCATAAAAGTGCAGGTTCTAGTTCTGGCTGTTCCACTTTCTATCCAGCTTTCTGTTAATGCCTGGGAAAGCAGCAGAGGATGGCCAAGACCTTGGGTCCCTGCACTCACATGGAAGATCTGGAAGAAGATCCTAGCTCCCAAATTTGGACCAGTCCAGCTCTGCCATCGTGGCCATTTGGGGAGTGAACCAGATGGAAGATCTCTCTCTCTGTATCTTCCTCTCTTTCCCTCTGTAACTCTGATTCTCAACTAAAACTTAAAAAAAAAAAAACTTTAAAACACAGAGGTATATTACAAGTAGTCCATGTTATTAAATCTCATATGTGTTTTATATTTAGCATTTTCTGGATCCTGTGGGATTTCGTGAAGAATACCTCAGTCTTACGTGAGAAGCAGCCTACCGTTAGACTGATTCTCCTGGAGGCTTAGTTAATCAGATGCTTGTTCAATCTGAAAAGCTACCAAAGGCCATGTGATTCACCCTGGAATAATATTCTTGCTTATTTGGATATTACCTCCAAGATAAGTAGGCAAAAATCTACTTTATCATGTACAGAAAATTTCATCTCGCATTTTTAGTATTCCTTGGTAGTTTAAGAAAAGCAGAGATTTGTTTCTCAGAGAAGCAGTTCTATTTATTCTCAGCAAAATGCAAGACAGCTGTAAATCATTTGTTATTTTGCAAAAAAAAGTCAGACTTTAAATTAGATGAGGCACTGTAGATACACCTGAGTCATAGACATCATTGGAGGACATTAAGACAATACGAAAAATTAAAATAATTTATATCTGTACCTGAGAAGTTAAAGAAACATTTATCTAAATAAATTAAGACATACGCATTATGCCCTATATGTATGTATGTATATATTAGAGGAAAGGGGGCTTATGTTGCTTGAATTACATTTTAATTTCCATTCCATATACACACTTCAGTGAATGATGAAATAGTAGCTAGTATGAATATAAACATAGTTCATTTCATTAAATACGTGATGGAAAGGTTGAGAATGGTAAATATCAGTAGGTTGACAACTCATTCTGAATTCAAGTTACAGATCTTGGATTCCTAAACAGTTTTATGCATTTGTGTGGTTGAATAGAAATAAAATGTTTCCCTGCTTGGAATTCTATGATATGCCACAAATAATAACTACCTAACCTCTATATCCTAAAGAACAACTAGATTGCTCAGTATAGGTTTCATTCCAGGACTTCCTCTCCATTTTTATTTACCAATGTATTCACCAGTATCTATGACTTAAGACAGAGACCTACATCTTTCCAGTGATTTGTATGCAATAATTTTAGATGAAAGAATTACATGGTTTTCCATTTGTTGAGTCACAGAGCATGAAAACAAGCCCTAGGACCTGTTGACAAATTTTCTGAATTAATCGAATGAAAAAAAAAGGGTCAAAGGAAGTAAGTAGTAAGCCTATTACCAAGAAAGAAAAAGGCAATATGAACTTGTCTTTTTATTTTAATTTTAAGTAATTTTAAAAGATTCCATGTTATTTTTGCAAATAATTCTGATAATATCCTGATATTAACTCATTTTTGATGTTTTGATGCTATTTCTCACATACATTTCTTTAAACTCTTAGTTCTGTCTCCCTGATTTCATACATTGGAAATGACTATCATTCTTTTATAATCACCAAATATTCAAAAATGTTTATGTACCACTCTGCTTTTAGTAAAAAATATATATTCAAGTATTTCCCATTGCTGTTATGCTTACATTCTTTTTTCTGGTGATACTGAAGTGTTGAAGTAGTTGCACAATGTGTTCCATACAACAGAGTAGTTTTGCCTGATTTTTGTTTCCAAGTGTTGTTCAGATAGTATGATGCTTGTTATTATTGATTGATTTCTAGAATTTTGCTGCATGAGCTTGTAGTTTTGTTTTGAGAGCTTCTTATGCCAAGAGAGAGAGGCAGCCAGGGATTCAGTGATGCTAGCCAAAGCAACATCAAAACTCTTACTGGAGGATAAAAGAGTCAATGACATATTTACCCAAGTACAATATCTCTTGGCAAGATTCTGTGACCCTTGCCTTTAAAAACCAATTGAAACATGTTCTCCTGCCATACTCTGCAAAGCTAATTGTATACTGCTGCAAAGCTAATTGTAACTAGACATACCTGACTTAGTTCTGTCAAAACTGAAGAGATATCTTTGTCTAAGCCAAGATCCCCATCTCTGCTTTCTGTCTCAACAAATGGAAGCACAATTTATTCACCAAGTTAAGCCAGAAATCCAGAAAATATTATTATCACATCTCTCTCACTCATTTCTCTTAATCAATACATACGATGTATAGTGTACATTGGAGTATGGTATTGGTTTAACATTTTCCAACAATTTACCAAGACTTCTAGGTGAACTAATAGGTGATTGGACTAGCAATCTTGAGAAGGTACAGTAACACATATATCTGGACACTGAATACTATGACAAGAGTTGCATAAGATTTGTAGAAAATGTTCTCTTTTTTCTGTTGTCAGTATAAATGTTTAGGAGAGAAAGTCCAAAAGATAGAAATTTCACTCTCTAAGAGAATTACACAAGAGTTTTCAAATTTCCTATAACTGAATTTGAATTACCCATTGAGACCCAGTCAAGCCCACCTGGAACAACTTATTGAGGGTAACTGACAAGAAGAGATTTAGATCTAAGTCTTTTCCCACCTCAGGTACCCTTAAATATTGTTATTGTAATAAAATTCTTACCAAGAAAATAATTTGATTAATTGGTTCTTTATATTTCTAGAGCAAAATAGACCAAATGGATTCATAAGACTTAGGATAAAGTAAAATTATTTAACTCTGTCATGAAAGATAAGGTTTTTATTGGATTATTTTACACTTTAAAACCCCTCATAATTACATTTTAACTGTTCCACAAAGTCCTACTACCTGGGGAACATACTATCCCACCAAGATTGCAGAGAAAATAGAGGGAACTAAGATAGACAAGCAGAAAGAACAAGATGAAAGTGGGTAGACTAGTGTAATAAGTAGCAGTTCTTTTTCTTACTTACATCCTGTTTCTATCAAAATCCATAAACTCTACGTCTTCTAATTGGCCAATACACAGAAGCCAGATGAGCTGTAGCTTACTATGATTCTTTGAAGGATCGCTGCACCTGCAATGGAATACTGCGCTTTCATTTAGGAAACAATCACCACTCTCCCTTTACCTGTCCTCATGAAACATTGCCGCTCTGTGTCTCACTGCCTTTGGACTAACGACTGGGAATCCCAAACTTACTTCATATTCTACTCACTTGAAAATGTTAAAATGCAGCCAGGTCTTTTTATTTCGGTTTTTCTATTTATTTGAAAAGAGGAGTTAAAAATAGGCAAAGAGATGCAATGAAAGACAGATTCATCCACTGGTTCATGCCCCATGTAGTCAAAATATCTAGAATTGGGCCAGGCAAAAGCAAGAAGCCAGGAAATTCATCCAAGTTTCCCACCTGTATTGGACAACATGGGCCATCCTCTGTTGTCTTCCAAGGTCATCAGCAGGGAGCTGGATAGGAAGCAGAGCAGCTGGTGCTGGAACTGTCCTCTGCATGGGATTCCATCATCACAAGCCACATTTCAGCATGATTTGTCATAATGCTGTCTCCTAAGCTTTCGTTTTCTCTAGAAAGATAAAGGAAGATTTTACTGGATAGCTCAGACAACGCAACTACTTCCTAGACTTCCTAGACTTCCCTGTGTCTCCTTCCCCTCACAGAACATAAGCACTTCCTTAAATGGCTGTGTGGAGACAATTCAGGTCAACACAGCTCAGCATCTATTTGAAAATGTACAAAAATCCTGTTCTCTCTTCACTCCAGGAAAACTCTTAAGGTGAAGACACTGTTCTTTTTTTTTTTTTTTAAGATTTATTTTTATTATTTTTTTATTGGAAAGGCAGATATACAGAGAGGAGAGACAGAGAGGAAGATCTTCCGTCCAATGATTCATTCCCCAAGTGAGCACAACGGCCGATACTATGCCGATCCAAAGGCAGGAGCCTCTTCCAGGTCTCCCACGCGGGTGCAGGGTCCCAAAGCTTTGGGCTGTCCTCCACTGCTCTGCCGAGCCACAGGCAGGGAGCTGGAAGGGAAGCGGGGCTGCCGGGATTAGAACCGGTGCCCATATGGGATCCCGGGCGTGTAAGGCGAGGACCTTAACCACTGCGCCACCGCGCCAGGCCCAAAGACACTGTTCTTAGTACTGGAGGAGTAGGAAACCAAATTCTAGAACCTTGAGAAAATTCTAGAACCTGAGTAACAGATAATGTCATCCTCAGACCCCAAACCAATAATCTAAATGAGAATTTCCTTTTGGATATCCTGAGATTTCTGTGAAACAGAACTCAGGGCTCTGAAAGTGAAGAGCAACACGTGTGCAGCCCCTTTGAAAACAAGTGAAAAATAATGCACTTTCCATGAGTGAGGACATGGAAGGCCTCAGCAAGATGCAATGTTTTAGTCTTTCTTACTTTATGTTCACCATCAACCCAACTGATCCAAACCAAAAGACTGGCTAGAGACCTGAGGAACAGTTATTGCAAAGTAGATGGAGGGGAAAGAGCAGTCCTTCCGCAAGGGCAGGGATTGTTGTCAGACAACAAGAAGAAGCTTAACAGAGAAATAATTTCATTATTCTACACTGCAGCCATCATTCACACCTTCAGGATGATGTATTTTATTTAAGACTACAGAGCCTTTTGTACCTCAAAATAGCGCAAATATCACACAAAGACTTTCATTAATTCTTATGTGAAGCTAGCAATTCTTAAAATGATTATTCTTATGTTAGCAAAACTTAAAAAAAAAAAGTAAAAGAGAAGACATTAACACAGTGTCTTGATATGGTATGGTCTGTTATCACAACTCAAGGAAAGCATAAGAAGAGATAGCATTGAGGCCAAGGACACTCTCTTCTGTTATTTTTAACCACAAAGGAGAGATAGCCCAGTGGATTTCGGTCTGCCACTTGGTGTTCCAAGGTTAGACACAAGCCCAGGTGTTCCTGGCCTGTGAATAGCTCCCTCGTCCACTGATGCACTCAGCTCCTTCAGATTGTCTCCCAATGTTTTTCCTTCACCTCTATTATCAAACAAAATTCCTAATCTACAGAAACGAAAACAACTGTTGATTTCATCAAAACATCATTGAAAAATTACAGGCCACAGAAAATTCATAAACATATAAAATCTTACTCAATGTAGTTTGTCCAGACACCATAATTAAACATCATTTGAGTACACAGCTTATAAAAATGCAGTTTATTTCTTATGACATTTACACGTTAAAAATAAAAAGTTGAAATGCATTTATCAAGGTTATAGTGCAAAGGAAATCTGAACTACTCAAATTGATATGAGAAAAAATGCACTAAGGACAAAGAAAGGCATTTCATGATGAGTCACGGAGGAATCCACAAAGAGGAACTAAAATGCTAAATACATACACACTGCATCATGGAACATCAGCACAAACTGGTAGAACTTCAAGGAAAAATGTCTAAATTTATTTAAAACCAACGTTCTTCTCACCACCAATGATAAAAATACAGAATGGCAGTAAGATTACAGACTACTTAACTAGTATCACCAAAGAATTAATTCTAATCTATTTTTGCAGAAAAATACACCCACTAAAAATACAGAGTGGATTCTTTTTAAGTGAATATAGAATAACTATCACAAAAGATTATATGCTGGGTGATAAAAATGCTTCATAAATTTAAAAGAATAAAAACCATATAAAAATTGACTGCTAAGAAATATCTATAAAATCCACAATTGCTGGGAAATAAAATATTTTTAATTAATTGATCATTCCAAAAAGAAACACAAAATTAGAAAACAGTTAAAATAAGTGAAAATTAAAACACAACATATGTGGTCAAACATTCAACTTAGAAATTATGCCACAAGGTCCAGCTGTCTGTTTAGTGAATGAGTGGATATGCATGTTCTCTCTCATGGTCTGCCTACATGTTTGTCTCTGCCTCTCTCATTTTATCTCTGATTCTTAAAGGGACGGATAGATAGATAGATAGATAGATAGATAGATAGATAGATAGATAAACAGTGGATCAAAGTCAGCATTTTTTTAAAGATTTATTTTATTTTTATTACAAAGTCAGATATACTGAGAGGAGGAAAGACAGAGAGGAAGATATTCCATAGGATGATTCACTCAAGTGATCTGCTCTACCTATCTGAAGCCAGGAGCCTCTTCCAGGTCTCCCACGTGGGTGCAGGGTCCCAAAGCTTTGGGCCGTCCTCGACTGCTTTCCCAGGCCACAGGCAGGGAGCTGGATGGGAAGCGTGGCTGCAGGGATTAGAACCGGCACCCATATGGGATACTGGTGCTTTCAAGGCGTGGACTTTAGTCACTAGGCCACCGCACCAGGCCCAAAATCTGCAGATTTTAGCAGACTAATTTGTCACTACACCTTTCAGAAAATGGATGAGGAAGAACCAATTCAAAACTCTTTCTGTGAGGTCTCTATTGTCCTTCTATCAAACCAACAGATGATGTGAAGAAACATGTAACAGTGAACGTCTTATTATCATTCTACCCATCACATCAGAATATGCATGGTAAATTCAATAAATCCACATTTAATCTCTCATTTCTCTTATTTTTAAGTAAATAAAAATAACCACTAAAAAAGAGGGTTCCTGAGATTAAAAACTTGCTCTATCATTTAGTAGCTCCTTGAATAAGTAATTTAACATCCCCATGCCTCAATTTTCTCACCAGTAAAATTGATATGTAGGAAATATTTTAAGGAATAAATGAACTTAATGCAGACAGTGCTTGGAATATTGCCTGACATGTGACAACTAATGAATAGGTAATAGCAATCAACCAGTATTTATTAATATTATAAATAATAACAGCAGCACAAACCCATGTTAAGATCGGCTTTTAACATATTCATCAACATTAGAGTTCAGAAAGAGTGTCAAAGTACAGTGGCCTATAGGCTAAAGTCCTCACCTAGCACGCACCAGGATCCCATATGGGCTCCGGTTCTAATCCCAGCAGCCCTGCTTCCCCAATCCTGGTTCTAATCCCGGCAGCTCCCTGTTTGTGGCCTGGGAAAGCAGTCGAGTTCCTGCTTAATGTTTGCCCTAGCTAAACGATGGCAGCTAACAAGCTTTTCTTCAGTTGGCCCAGAGTTGAGTTATCCATCTCCAGGTTTCTGGTTTACATTTAAATTTGATATTATGTTCCATTTACTGCCATCATCAGGTCCACAATGATGTTAGTTTCTCTCTAGAATAGTAGCAATAACAGCAAAAGAGGAAGTTAAAGCAGAGGTATTCATTGTCCATTGGATGTGTTTCTTGTCACTGGTTCAAATGCCACCTGTATGAAAGTTCTGATTTTCTGATTATCTACTTACGACAATGCTCACAACTGCAGAAAAGATGTGTTTTGAGAACATGAACTGCTTAAATTATATAATTCCAGTCCTGGATCAGTCACACACTTAATTTGTGAAGAAAACCAATCATTTACCTCCCTTTATTCTAGTGTAAAATGGTATCTCAAACTATTATAGAGTTCTCCCAATGAAAAATGGAGATTGACTATAATGCCTGCACTAATATTCCAGAAATTTTGTGAAAACTCCACCAGATAAATTCTAAAGGATTACACATATGTAAATTAGGATATGTGATTTTGGAAAAGTTGTGCAGTTCTTTTCTGATTACAAGCTCATGGACTGTTTTATTTGCAAAAACTTCATGCAAATAAAATTTTATTGTGAAGTCTTAAACAAGTAGAAGTTGAAGAAGAAACAGATAACTCAGAGGAACAGAGCTAGGACTGATTTTGGATCAGTACATACGTTTTCTTTTGTATTCAGAATTAAGAGACTTCTGGGAGAAAAAAAATGCATGAAGATTTCTCTGGGTAATTAAAATGAGACTTACCAAACAGAAACAGGGGAAAAAAGAAAGGAGGATGTAATTCAACCAGAAGCTAATTGGACTGCAAGAGCAGGCAGAAATGCAAGGTGATAGACAGAAGGAACATTTTTATAATAGGCAAGATATGATTTGACTGTCCTTATGTTAATTATGTTATCTGACATATCAGATACATTGTCCTTTAGTGAAATCTTATGGAATATACTTTTTCAAATCTATCATTAAAACCATACATTTTTTTTATTATTAATGCATTTTTTTCTCCTGACTGACAATGGTAGACTAAAATGCTGGTTGTGAAAGACTTAAGTTTCTGAGTGATTGTTAAAGAGCAGAATTTTGTTTTAAATTTCATTAAAGTTTGTCTACCTGGCCAAGAAACACAAAAGTGACAAAACATACCTATAATATTGGAAACAATAAGAAAAAGAATCAAAAGCTCTTCCTTATCTGAAGCATATTCACTTTGAAATTCACTTCTACTCCTGTCTGTTGCATAATTGCTGGATTAGTTGAGTTATTTAGAATTAACTTGATTTCAATGCCATGAAGTTAAATTATATGCTGCTATATATGATAGTCTCCATTACACTGTTACTATACATCCTGTTAAATGAAAAGCAACAAAACAAAATCAACAACAGGAAGAAGAAAAAAAAGTAGAAATTAACAACACCATGAAGTTAAATAACATGCTACTGAATTACTAATATGTCACTGAAAAAATGAAAATCAAGAATCTTCTTGAAGAAAATGATGGTACTATGTGATCTATGTAATCACCGAAGAGTTTGATGAGAAGAAAATGTTGTGAAGAGTTGAAACTAACAAAAATAAAAATAAAAATCCATGGGATACATTTTCTACTGATCTTTGTTGGTGAAATATGTTTCCTGTAGGCAACAAATAGATGGGTTTAGTTTTTTCATCCAGTCTACTAAATCTATGACATTTGATTGATGAGTTTACATTCAGGGTTGATATGAATGAGTGATAATTTGGTTCTGTCATTTTAGGAATGGGTTGTTCATTGATTTAGTCTTCCGTTGTTATTTCACCGGGATGTTCTTTACATTTGCCTTTGGTTTTGGTAGGCACTATTCTTCTTCTCTCAAGATTAAAATCTTTGAGTTTCAGTTGTAGGGCAGGTTTGGAAGAAGCATATTCTTTTAGCTTTTTTTTTTTACTGTGGAAGAATTTTATTTCTTATCTTTCTTGCAATTGTTGATTTTGTATTGTGGCTTTTCATTTAAGGGAAGGTATAGTAACTCTGTAATGAAGGCTATCATATCCAGATGTGAAGATACAATGCAGTATGCATCTCTACTTCCAGACCAAAGATGGACTACCAATGAAACTGTTTACTAAATCTTGACAATAGGATGCTGGACTCTCTGCCATTGTCCATGCCGCAATGATGGACATATGACTGAGTATGAAGAACTGTACTATAGTGATGATATAGGGGAACTTAGTGAGGGGTGGGGAACTAGGGAGGAAATAAGGGAAATCCCAGGGCCTATGGAACTGTATCATAAAATGATAATAATAGAAGTACAATTTAAAAATAAAAGATTTAACTTGATTTCAATGCAAATTCCAAAATGAAGCCAGAGGAAGTTCTGGCTTGTTCCACACCTGAGCTGCTCCAGAAGCATTTCCCTGCAGGCTAGCGCCTAATTCCTTCCATATTCTCTTACCATTCCTAAATCCAATGAGACAATCAGCCAAGCAAAGCATTTATCGGAGTGAAAAACTACATGCATCAGATTTCCTGATGATAAATGATTATGTGTCCACTAAGAATCACTGTTGCTTTAACTGGAAGCTGACAAAAACAATTAAGTTCATTTTTTTTTTACAAGATTGCCTTTCACATGGTAACTATTCTTTATTCAACACATCCTGTCAATTTTAGCCAAATAATAGCATTGCAATAGTGCTGTATTTCTGAAAAAATCGAATTACAGGAAAATGCTGTAAAATATTACTGGAATGTTTCAGTCTCGAGATAATAATAGCTCAGACTTGTGAAAATAATTCTCATGTTTGCGTTTAACTCATCCAATATGAATTCCTCTCCAGTCAAAAATTTTCAGACCAGTTGGATTTCATCTGGAAATAGAAAACACCATGTACAGCGCTAAAAATACACACCCCCTGAAGTTACATCTGCCATCTTCATGAAGCCTTATATCAGCCAATTGATGGGCTTAAATAATATCATCATTGCATTTATCTTCTGTCTTTCTCTCTTGGAAATCTGAATGTTGAGCATCTCCAGAGTTCTGGATTCAATGCTCTCGGTAAAGTCACCTGCACACCAACAGGAGGCCTTTCAAACCTTTTTCTCACTGGGCCATTTTCCTAAATCTTGGGCTCATTTTTGTGTGTCATCCTTCACAGTGGCCATGTGGATCTTCTCTGCATCATTCCAAATTTATATATGTGCCAATGAAGCGAGCAACAGGCTTATGTTTATTAGCCTCCTGGTATTATTATCAACTTAATCTAAGAAAAAAAAAAAGGCAAGCAGCTTTTGGGTTATCCGTGAAAGTCTCGGGTGACAAAAAGAAGGCAAGTGAATTTCTGAAGTAACAGCACGGAGTTCTGATATGAACTTGGGCAGGCAGCTAGTTCAAGGCGAAAGCTACACCGCCCCCGCCTATGTAAGCCTTTCTGCCCACCTGAGGCAAATGACGCTTACCTACTATTACCTGGAACCCGTTGCTTTGCTGTGTGAGCACTACCCTCCCAAGCCTCTTCAAAGCCCTGTGAGGGAGGGGTCTGCTCTCTTGCTCTCTCCTGAGCTCTCCAAGGTGCTCTTCATCTCCCATTCTTACTGCCACATGCGTTCCCTTGCTCTCTCACTTCTGACAAATAGACTCTGAGGACAGAAAGTAGCAATCTGGCTTCCAGGTGAGGTGAGAAAAGGTGAGTTCTTTCAGAAGCATGCAAGATGCTTGCTTCTGCCTGCAAGTTCCCAGTTTTATCAGGAGACCAGCAAGGACGTAGTAAAGTCTTTTCAAAAGGTGGAAAAGGCTTTTTTTTCTTCCCCCAGAGCTGCCAATCTCCATTCCTATGGATTTGCAGTTTTATCATAAAAATAGTAAGGAGGTGATGATCTCACCTTTCTGAGTTTTAGTATGAAAATAAAAAATGACCAATCACACCCTTCTGATGGCTTTTGTTAAGCTGGCCAGAAAAGTGGACAGACTACAGAGGATAGAGAGAATGGGGTTTTATAGTAAGAACATATATGACCATATAACATGAGTTAACTTACAAAGAATGAACAGGTGTTTAGAAAATATGACCATATTGATAACCAGTTATTAAACATTTTTATAAAATCAGGAATAAAGTGAATCAAATTATTTGCCCCCCATAACTAAGGACATTCTTATCCAACATTCTTATGAAACACTAGGCATATCCATTTGGCAATTGAGAATGTTAAATTAAGTTTGGTCCAAACTTGTCATCACACTTCAGTCACAAAATTTTCCTGAAGACTATACACAAAATAAATGATTATCTCAACTGAAAATAATCTGAGTGTATTGTTTTCATAATTGAACTACTGAATCTCATCCCTTGATTGCAGTTGAAAACATTTTAATGAAATAAATAAAAATGACAACAAAGGTATTGAACTCTCAATGTGAGCTAGATGTGGTTCCAATTAGTTTAAAACTACATCTTTAAACCACCTTTTTAAACTTATGTAATCCTCTCAGTAATCAGTTAAGTACAGTTTCACAGCTAAGGGAATTTAGTTTTAGAGAAACTGAATATCATATCATGTACTACAGTTATAACACAAGTCTTGCATTTTTTAAAAAGTATGTATAATCGCCCTTGATTAATAGACTCTGTGTTGCATAGATATCCATTTATTACACATTACTTTGGAAATTTTAATATTATCCCAGGAAAAAACTGAAAGAGTATTTATATAATTTGACTAAAATATAAAGGTTCATCTAAAAGAGTGAGTAAATTTGGAAAACCAGAAAGTATTTGAGAATTAACAAACTAGAGACCTCTGTAATATATTAACACCTAAGTTTACAGAAGCAGTCTGCAATTTAGTCCTCTCAAATTGGCTTAGTCCATTCAAGGTGCTCTTAAAAATGTCATAAACTGGGGAAGTTCTAAATAACACTAACACATTTCCTATAGTTCTATAAGCTACATCAAATAAGCATCCAGCAAATTATTATGTGCCTGTGTGGGAGCGGTGAAGGCCCACTTCTGGGTTCATGCTCTTCAGCTCTATACTTGCAATGTGGAAAAGATAAGGAGTCCCTTAGGCATCTTTAACAAGGACACATTCTATGCTGTTCTGTTGCATTTCACTGAATTTTCTCTCCTACATCATCTTAATTATTTTTTCATGCATTTTATAGTTTTCCTTCCACTCAAGATCTGTTTGTGGAAACCGTTGTATCATTTTGGAAGTGTCATGCATGCTTCCTAGGACTTTCTTGTTTTCTGAGTCTTCTCTCTACACACATACACTTGAAAGTTAGGATTTCAGCACATGCATTTTGGGGATCACAAACATAACAGAATATAAAACAACCTCTACAGCACCGTGAGGCACAACTTTCACATGTGCAACGTAGACTTCAATGACACCAGCTCTTTGATATCCTGGAGGAACCACACCAAATTGTCACTATTTAGCTTTGACACACACCTATTTTAAACATCTTTCCCTGAACTGATCTCTTGGAAAATACATTTTTATACTTTGCTAGTTAAATGTTATCTTCTCCTTGGAGAATGGCTTAATCTTTTCATGCCAAATAAGACCCTTCCTCCCATGTGATTTCCTCCAAAATGTAGTACAAATAAAGAAAATATCTGGCCATTGTCACTTGCTAATTATGGAACCTGAGAAATTCTACCTCTACATGGAATATAATGAGACTCTTTAAAAATAATTGGATGAAGATATTTAATTAATTGGCTTCTATTCTTTAAGACTAAATATGAAATTATTCATGAATGAATAGTTAGAAAATTGTCAGAAGCTGTTTTTAGATAGACATTTTCATTTTCATAGTTTGAAAGCCCTTCATCATTCCACCTACCAATCTACCCTTCTCCTATTTTAACTTTTATAGTTGAAAATTTACCGAAATTCATTTATTCTCATGTTTCTCAGAATTTGTCATTTTGCCAAGTTTTAATGTGTACTAATGATATACCAGACACACAAAAGGTGTGTCTGTGATAAGGAGTGAAAAAAGAAATACAGTTATCAGAAAATCAAAGGAACTGAAATACAGATTTTCAGTATGACATATTCCAGCGGAAAGCAGTGATTCTAGAGCATTGTGTTGAAATAGAGATACTTTCAAACTCAGCAGCCTTACCACTCATGATGTTGGTACCGTTTCAAGATACTCAGTTATAGATGATTTTCCTGGGGATTTTCTTCCCTTAAGTAAAGCAGTCACTGTATGAGGGAGGAATTTTTCAAGAAGTTACTTCACTTTATTTTTCAGTAGTGCTTTTTCAGGGGCAACTGAGGCAATTACTTGGCAGTATCACAACTATGACTCCTATTTTATATATCAATATTTTCTTTTTAGTTTTGTGACAGAAGTGGATTGATTTTTCTTATACAATTTACTTGGGAAAATATCAAATGCTTCCATCTCAAAGTGGCTGTTTCAAATCGAGCTGTGTATATGGGACACATGCTCAGTGCTTTCATATATTGTTAAGTTGTGCAATAGAAGCATGCGCTCACATGTCAGACAAGACAGGATTATTTGCATGGTGCTCACTCATTTATAAACGGAGAGCCGCATAGTGATAGAAAACAAATTTTATTGTCACTCAGACTTGGTTTAAAATTTCAATTCTGTGGTTACAAGACTATGAACTTCTTTAAACCTCATTAAACAAAAAATATATAAAGTATTTACATACTTCATGTTCTGTTCAGTGAGGGTTAAGTTATCAGATTCAGTGCAGATCCCTGAGAGCTAGGTAAAGCATTTTTATGGCAGACAAAATAGTCATTAATTCCTTTGAAATAGTGACTTCCAAATGCTTGGTAAAATGAACTGGGGAGAAGGTGATAGACAACCAATACCACTACCCCAAGGAAGTTAAAAGTCAGGCCCTAAGCTGAATTTCCACAAAAGCACAGAGTATGCAAGACAAGGAAGACAATATACTGAGGAAAATAAAGAAAAACTGAGATAGAGGGCTGAGTGTATATTTTATCAAAAAAAAAAAAAGATGGGAAATGCTATATTCCCCCTGTGAGAAAATGTGCAGGCATCAGATTGAACTATTTCAGATATGTATTTAGTGTGTGCTCACTGTGTTTTATGCTGTTCACAGGATGATGAACAAAGTGGGTAATCCAAGGCTTCTGTTTGCTGCAGTCTTGAATTTGAAATGTCTGTTAATATACAAGGCTTGGAGAGGTGGCTTGACAGCCAATGCTTATTATTTGAATGGAGACTGACTCTTCCTTGGGAGGTAGACAGATCTATTAACTTGGAAGAAATATTTCAATAATATTATTTAACAGGGCCTGTTGCTGTGAGGCCTGAAAATGAGAAGTATAAATTACACAGCAGTCAACTTCAGATGTTTTTCTTTCTGGAAGTTTGACTTGCAACAGCTGGATGCAGAAATACACAAAGTAAATGAGTGGCAATCAAAGACAGCAAGTAGACTTCAGAAAATATTAGTATTTGTGTTGAAAAGAAGTTCAATATATTGGTAGCAGTTTTATCTGGGCATTGTGGCTAGCGTGAGGGTAAATTCACAAAGAAGCATAGCATACGTGATTGTTTTTAATGTTTTGGATGGCAAGCTTAGACTCTCACATGGCAAGAAAGAGTATAACGTCTGCAAATGCTGTAAGCCCTTATAAAGCAAGCAAAAAAAGGGAAACAGAGAAGTCCTTCCTATGAAATTTATTTTGACTAGATTCACAAAACAACCCTCTTAATTTGTAAGATGTGTGTGTGTGTGTGTGAGAGAGAGAGAGAGAGAGAGAGCGAGAAACACAGAGATGAAAGAGAGAGAGAAAGAGAAACTTGAGATTCATAGTTTCTAACCATTGTTTCACTCCTTAAATGTCCCCAACACTTGGGGCTTGAGATTGAGCGGAAGCTGGGAGCCTGTGTTCGATTTACGTACCCATGTGGCGGGCAGGACTTCACATTCTTCAGCAACCACCATCTCACCCTCCCAGAATCTGCGTTAGCAAGAATTTGGAGTCAAGAGTCTACTGAATTCTGTGAAATAATGCAGGTTTTCTTCATGAAATCTGTGGAATGCCTGAAGATATTTCTGTGAGATTACAAATCGATTCTCTGCAATTCAAATATTCTAACAATCTACAACTACACAGAGGTTTTAAAAGGCTTTTGAGGGTCCAGCGCGGTAACCAAGTGGCTAAAGTCCTAGCCTTAAACCCCCAGGATCCCATATGAGCACCAGTTCTAATCCCAGCAGCTCCACTTCCCATCCAGTTCCTAGCTTAGCTTCGGCGAAACTCCATGCATTGTGGTCACTTGGGGAGTGAGTCATCAGATGGAAGATTGTCCTCTCTGTCTCTGCTCCTCTCTGTATATCTAACTTCAAGAAAAAGAAAGGCTTTTGAAATACAAATTAGAAGATAATGAAAGTTTTCCCTAAGTTTTTTTAAACCCATCATAAAACTGTAACTGCTTGTAGCAAACTATACCTATAACTACATGCATTAAATATATGCAAGAATAAATGCAGACATAGGCAGGGATAAATAATCCAACCAAATCTGCCTATAGCTGAACATAATTATAAGTAGCTATAAATAACCACAAAAATATTCAAAATTCACAGATAATCACAAATGATTAACAGACACAAGTAGCAACCACAGCTTGGAAACATTTCTGATGTACTCAAAACACACGAATCTGAAATTACAGTGCCATGTTTGCCAAGACACTTGGAGAATGAGCATGTAGTCACAAAACATAGTAGTAGATGCTAAAGTGAAACCTATGTCATAAGTTCCAAAAGGACCTTATAGCAAAGGATAGTATGAGGTCAGCAGGATTATTTAGGAGGCCACTGATTAAAATACTGTTTTTTAAAAAAAATGAACTAATTAGTAGAATACTGATAAAACAGAATGTGTAAAAGCCAGTGTGATGGGATGAATAAATTGTGTTGCAGCCTGTTCATGGTACAAAAAATTACTAAGGGTTGAAATACTAAGCATTTTCACATGAGCTGTTATTTGTGAATTGAAGCTTGAAGGGCAGATTTGATGGGGAGCAAAGGGTGTGTGTATGTATATATGTGTGTGTGAGTGTGCAGCGTGGGGCACGACAAGCTCTGTAGAAATCGTGGCTTACTCAGAAAAGCTCAAGCAAAAAGGTGGAAGTGAGAATAAATCTGACTTCCTGAAAAGACAGAAAGAAATCTGCACCAATCCTCGTGAAAGGCGTGGGGTAGAGACGCTCTGCTTTGCTTAGGATGGGATCTGCCTCGGTGGTTGAAGTTCATGTGTGCCTAGCTGAGTCTGACACGGTGGGAGAAAAGGAACCATTGAAGAATCCCGATCAAGTTAGCTTGATGGAAACTCCTTGGCTAGAAGAAGGAAGAGCCTCAGAACAGTATGAACTATTATTGACCTGAGATCTAAATGTGTCCAGAGAAAGTTCCCCAAAACTCACAAAATTATATGTATTGGTGTAATCCGTAATTGTTACATACATTTAATGTTCTTTCCTCTCTTTATAAAGAAACCTTTAAGGAGTAGGTTCAGGTTGTAGTTTATACAAATGTTTATGCCTTTCAGAAATACATAACAGAGTGATCTAGATACATATAAGAGTCAGAAGGCTTAACCTTCTATACTATTACATGTCATGCAATTCATCTCAAATCAAGCTTGAAGTATCTAGTTCAGAAGTTCAAGTGTTGCCAGAATGTAGCATAAATCGTAAGGTGCTATTAGTACATACTTTCCTATCTCAGCCTCCATGGAGTCAGTGTTTTTCCTTCTAAAATAATGAAGACATCATATGCGATAATTTGCTCCCCTCTGGAAGGGACACCAAGTTGTCTGCAGAGCGGCAAGGGAGGAAAGGGGTATGCTGCCTCCGAACGCACTCATCTGAGTCCTGTATCCTTGTGCAGACAGTAGACATCAAGACATATTTTTTCATGAACTGAAAGACACAAGCACGCATTTCACCCTGTAAGGTTGATTTTGACATGCATGTTAATAGCCAGGACAATGTTTCTTTTTCTTCCCGCTTATGATTTTAACAGTTGAAGAAATTATATTGAAATTTTACCAAACTGCCCTCACGCATGGTGATTTGTTGGGCCTTATAAGATTCAAAGCTTTTCTAGCCACAGTTGTAATTTATGACTACGAAATGACACAGATGAAATTAATGAAGGGAAACGTGCCCAGGACAAAGTTCAGAAGAAACCTGGAACAAGCTTCAGCTCCCGTTGAGTGATGCCGAAGTGCAGCCGCACAGCACATGCACTCTGTTATTTTCTACACACTTCTTGACAGGACAAGAAAGAAAAACAGAGAAAGAACTCACGGGGCACGAGGGAAGTCACACTAGTTCCTGGCTTTTCTACTTCCATGTGTGTTGCATTCTGTTGATGCCTCTGCTTCAACTTTCTCCCTTAATCTGACCAGATTCTATCCTTTGCTTAGTTTTTTTTTCCCCATTATTATCATGGTTAGTCAGTCTGACTTCTTATTTCCCATAACACTTTAATATAACTCGTAAATTATTTTTGGTACGATCTCCTTAGCTTTGATCATCTTTTCCCCATACTTTCTGAACTGTTAATGCTTTGCTTTTGCTAACATAATAAAAGCAATGACAACCAATATTTAAAAGATACATGGTGTGTGTTAGGTGCTACCATAACTATTTGAAAATAATTCTTTACTTAAACCTAACAAGAACATTCACAGAGAACTATTTTATATTTTATGCTGTAATAACTTGTGACATACTAAATTATCACAGTAAAGTAAATCAACACACGTTTATTAGCCTATAATTCTAATGATTCTCATTGTTTTACATCAAGATGTCAGCACTGGATTTCTTTCTGCAGTCTCTAGGGAATAATCTATCTCTTTGTCTTTTCTAGATTCTAGTAATGACTCACAGCTCTTCGCGATCGCTCCCTCCCACCACCCACCATTTTGAAGCCAACAGTGGTAAGCCGAGTCATTCTCACGATGCTCTTTGATTCTCATTCTAATCACAACCAGAAAGGATACTCAACTCTTACAGAAACATCTGGAGCTGACTGAGCATTTGCACTGCCCATGATTTCATGTAAACGCAGTTAGGACATGGCGTATCTAGGGAGACACTATTCTGGAAACCACAAAGTACACGGTAGCTTACAGAAGAGAACTTGACGTACAAAGAACTTTTCTAACTTACCAAAATTATGAATTTAATAATTGAAGTTGAGGTTGAAGTCCAAAGCCAGTCTGGGGGCCACTGTTGTGGCCAATATGGCTTAAGCTGTCAGTTTGGATGTCAGCATCCCATGTAGTAGTGTCAGTTCAACTGCTAGCTGTTCTAGTTTCAATCCGGCTTTATGTGTCTGGGAATTCAACACAAGTGTTTGGACCCCTGCCACCCTTATTTAATACCAGGATGAAGTTATATGCCCTTAACATCTGTCTGGCACATATCTAGCTGTTGTAATCATTGGAGGAGTAAACTAGCAAATGGAAGATAACTCTCTCTCTTTCTTCTTCTCTTTTAAATACATAAATAAGCAAGAAATATTTCTATAACATCACTACGGCACCTAAGACGGTGCAATAGTAAACATTTGGGAACCATAACTGCCCACTCTGTCTCATCCTTCCCTTCCTCCTGATTCTCGTTGCCATCATTTAGAGTGTCTTAGTTGCATTTTACCTCATTATTGTGATTAAAAGGGAATTCCATCATCTTAGCATGATCTCAAGGATTGGAGTTAGCTTTCCAAGCAGTACTATATAGGCCCAGAAAATCTCTGTGTGTGTAGGAGGGGTTTTAAATAGGTCATCAATTTCACAGAGCTCTGAAAGACTTTGGAGAAAAATTTGCCTTTCAGTGTCCTGAAGCCTTTAGCTGGTATTCTCTGTTTTCTTGATCTTTAACACTTTCTCAAGACCCTTGTTGGAGCATTGAAACAGAGAATGGAAGTCTGGAAAACCTGTGCCTAATGCAAAGCGTTTCTAATATGTATTATTCTTCACATGTATTTTTCTACTTAGTATTCTTCAGGGTGCTTTTACCAAGCAGAATAGAAGTTCTTGAGTTTCTTCTGTTTAAAAGCTGCCATTAGAATATTTATGTGTTTTAGGACAATAAAGGAATAACAGAACATCTATATCTGGAAAACACAATATTTGCATAATGAAGGCTTGTCTATCTCAAAGTCCCCAGACAGCCTTCTTTGTGTCTTGATAGTTGCATTCCCTGGAGGTCAGTAGTCATTATAAATTTAAACTGACTTTTACAAGAACTCAATTAGGAGCAAGCTCAGAAGAACAGTATATATGCGATTTCATGTATTGACTTGGTTATAGAAATGGAATAACAAGGTCTAGTGATGTATTGCTTCAGAGGATTTGGTACTACCTCGTTGTTAGCAGTTTGAGTAGCTGAACAAATATAAGTAGAAAATAATTATAAGCTATCTGGAAAATATCTCTGTACCTTTACCATAGGACTGAAAATATTTAAGACTCAGATAAAAATGTTAGGCATTTATGCTTGCTGGGAACACCAACAAAAAAGCAGCTATGAAGTGCATCTAGTCATCTTTCTCTGAAAAAGCACATGAGGGATCAGTGCTGCTGTATACTGGCAACACATCTGTGATGCATCCCCGCACCTGTTCACAGGGCTAGGTGTCCTACGAAGACCAAAGTTATCCTTTTAAAGCAGTTTCCATAAAATGTTTATTTTATAAATAATAATTTTTATGGATTACAGTCTTACTTTGCTTTTAATGATTTGCAAAGTTTAGCCCTTTTAAATACATTGTCTAAACAAGACATTGTCTTTCTTGAGTTTTATTTTGAATTTTGTTTAAAAAATAAACATTATATACCACCTTAGTCCATTCATGTATCTTGGCTAACACCGTAATCATATTTATTTTTATTAATGAACATTTCTTAGAATTCTTGGTACAGATTTTATATATCTTTATGATTTCTGAAGAAAACGAATGTATTAACATTTTTCTCTTAAACTTGTAAACTAAAGCAATTATTGTGAAATAGCCAGCAATAATGGTAGTAGCTTTTAGTTCTATGGTCATAATCACTCTCTGAATTTTTCAGTAGCTATAAAAAAAAATCTATTCCTATGTTGTGCTTTGTGCAGATTTTATTTCGTTTCTTACCTTTTTTTTTTTTTTAAAGTGGCACACTGAGGGCCCAGCACATGGAAACCACAAGTGTGTGAGCTGGTTACCCTTGGATGGGTTCCTGATTAGTTTTCATTGTCCTAGGCTGTTCTGAAGAAGGTATGTTCTCAGCATCACTGCTCATGGTGAGTCCAGCCTTTCTCAACACGTGTACTCTTTATCTCCTCACTTAACATTGGTTGACCTGTCCATTTGTCTACTGGCTGAAACATCTGTGTGTTTTGTCCTTCATGGAATCAGTGGTAAAAATATTCCCCTGAGCAGTCCAGCGGTGGGTGAAACCAGGACTGAGGCCTACCTTCTGAAATTAGATCATTCTTGTTCATCTACTGCCCTGGTGGCCCCAACCAGGTCAAAGCACTTTGGCACAGGACACGTGGACCAATCTCACAGAAATGTTGTTGGGATTAATAAATGTTGGTGTCATGGTATGGAAAAAAAGGATTTTAAAGTCATGTAAGTGAGTATCCATGTATGCATACAGTAGAAAGAGGCCTATAGGATTCAAGAACTGGTAGAAGAAATACAGCAATGTTAGTGAAGATGCTTTTTACCGAATATCTATATCACATATTTCAAAATTAAATAAATATGATTTTCTCATTGATTCCTATAGTAGCAAATACTGAGGTGATCTATGAGGACATAAATAAAAATAATACCCAAGTATGATTGTGCTTCAATGAAATGTTACTTACGGACACTAAATCTTAACTTAGTGTCATTTTCAATTATCATGACTTGTTTTTTCTTTCTCTTTCTTTTTTTTCCAAACAACAAAAAATGTGAAATTCGTTTTACACAGTGGGTTAGATTTGGTATGCAGACTCTGTTCATTTGTATTCTTCTAGAATAAAGGAAGGAAGATATGTTTTTGACTCAGGTGGGCCTACTTCCACAACTTCTCACTTGTGTGATTTTTGTTGAGTTACTTTACTATTTTAT
The DNA here is from genome assembly GCF_017591425.1 of Ochotona curzoniae. NCBI lineage: Eukaryota > Metazoa > Chordata > Mammalia > Lagomorpha > Ochotonidae > Ochotona > Ochotona curzoniae. Next base: position 6,552,822 of record NW_024467087.1, read on the forward strand.
TTTTACTTCCTTGAAAAATGAAAATAAATATTATTTCCTTTTTCTAAGATTTATTTATTTTTATTGGAAAGTCAGATATACAGAGTGGAGGAGAGACAGAGAGGAAGATCTTGCATCTGATGATTCACTCCTCAAGTGGCTGCAGTCACCGGAGTTTAGCTGATCTGAAGCCAGGAGCAAGGAGCATCTTCAGGATCTCCCACATGGATGCAGGGTCCCAAGGCTTTGGGCCGTCCTCAACTGCTTTCCCAGGTCCTGATGGGAATCAGGACCATCGGGATTAGAACCAGTGTCCATATGGGATCCCTGTGTGTGAAAGGCGAGGACATTACTCCCCATGCTATTGTCCCAGACCTATAACTATGGTTTCTTTCAAAGGCTATTAGAAATAAATTACCTGATTGGATGGCTAATGGATACGTGCTTAATTTATGCTATCACAAATGGCCTTCTATTTAGAAGAGCTTCATATTTGACTTAGTGCTCTACTGTCACCCTCTTGAAATTCACACTTTCAACAAATCCCATACTGCAGTTGTACACTGGTCCTTACAAATTATGTGGACAGCATTTTTCTCTTGGAATAGAGTAGGAGCTCCAGAATAATAGGTACTTTATGACTATGCCTGCCTTATGTGATTAAGTGTAGATTCATTCAAAGCCTATCTCCATTCTTGGTTAATGAGATATGTTCTCACTGAGAACGGGTAATCTCTCACGGAACAAAAACTCTAATTATGAGAAAGATGTACCTACCTGGGACATGGGAGCAGACTGACATTTGAAGTAAAGACACAACATTCTCTGTCACATGACAAATTAGTGGTCAAGCTGAAATGCTCTAGAAATAGCCAATTTGTATGGAGGACCACAGTACTCTCTCATGATGAAGATTTGTGCTATGAAATAACTTTGGAAATTTGCTGCTTTCAGAGTATGTGCGCAGAATGTTAAACAAATCCTTGCAGTTGTATCTTGCGGCAGTCTTTATTTTCAGCAGTGACATGAAAGCATTTATCCAAACAACTTGTTTAAACAGAAATGCAAAAAGAGGCACACTGCAGTGACTGTTAAGCAGTGTAAGTCTCACACTGGGAACAAAATCTGGGACTCTTAAGCTTTCTTGCCAACACAGCAGACTCCAACCTACTATCACGTTCTCTCTGAGTGACCAAATGTTTTGAATTAGAAGGTGACCAAATTGTTCTGCCTCATGTTCAAGAATCTATGCTTAGATAAAGTCAAACAGCAGGCTATTCACGAGTAAACACAGCACAGTCTTTTTCTTGTGTATCTGAGGGAGACAGTCTTATCAACGAAAACAATCTCCACAATTGCCTAGCATATTTGAGTTTATTACAAGTGGCATCTCAAAACGAATTGGCTTACACAAGAGCTCTAGTCTCAGACTCACAGAGTACTGCCAGTTCTCCCCGGCCACTGTGACTTGTATGTAGGTGTTACTTCTTTTGTGCAAGTGTCAGTCCTTTTTATTTATTTATTTATTTATTTATTTGCAGCTAAGTCCTCTTTTGTCAGAATAAGTTTGCAGCAATAAGTCAAAATAACAGATGCAGCAAGGCACATAGGGGGTCTTTCATTCCAGCAGGTTAGGAATGGAACACAAGCCCAGGGAGAAAGAGGGAAGGGGTCATCTCCTGCCATGGTGTCAGGAGGGGGCTACCAGAGAGGAGAAGGAAGAGGGGGTAAGGTGAAGGATGGGGTAAGGGCCGGGCAACAGAAGGGACAGCACAACAAGGGAGGGATACATGCCAGAGTGTGTCTTTTTTCTTTTTTGTGGACGGGTGTGGGCTTCACAGGGCTGTGAGTGATCAGAGGATAGGATTATTGGAGCTTCAGGGGATTGGCAGGTGAATGGGATTGAGAGAGGGGCTGTGAAGGATTGGTGGGTGGGTGTGGGGAGAGGTGTACCGTGGAGCCCCATGCAAATGAAGGGCCGACACAAGATGGCGGCTAGCCCAGGGCCAGGAGGTGGGGTTGGTCCCGCCAGTAGGCAAACAAGGAGTCACAGGGATAGGCTGATGCCCTCACTGCCATTATGCCATTGCTACTGGCCTATCAGGTAGCACTCAGTGGACCTACAGGTAAAAGTGATTGGTGGAGAGCAGTATATAAGCAGCCCGCTTTTAGCAATAAAGGTCGGTTCTGATTCCGGTTCCGGTTCCTGTTTTCCAGATCTATGCATGCCTCGTCACTAGTGTCGCTGCAGGTCGGCAGCCAGTGGGGTGTCTGACACGGCAACATGAGGTTACAGTGGATCAGTGGGAACAGGGTTACAAAGTTAACAGCGGATTGGTAGACTACAAAATTTGAACATGAAAGGCACGCAAAGTTTAAAGAAGCCAACCTAGGAAGCTAACCAACTGGCGGGGGTCTCCAGGGACGATGTTTGAGTCACTCCTCACAGTAGAGCTTTAATTGGGAGAAAATATAGAAGCAGAAAGTGAAGTTTCTTTCCACTCAGTAGCTATTCTGCCAATGTTATGCATCTGCTCGGGGGAGGAAATTCAGCCATTGGCTACATTCATCTTGTTTAGAAATAGTAAATAAGTAAATCACTTGAAAATCAATTGTAACATTTCCTAAGTAGTTTATATGTACACAACAATAACAATAAGGCAAGAACTTACTACAGTAAGACACTTTTACCTTTTTTTAATCTTCCCTTTATTAAGGTATGGATGGAGCCCTAATGCATGATGTATGCTGATCCTGCACTTTGACACTCATATTTCTTTGCAGTCTGAGAACCCGGGCTGGCTTTAAGCCACTTCCCCATTTCCTGCTAATTCTCGTTTGCCAGGTAACTTACCTCCCTCTCAGCACATAATCAATGGTAAGTAAATTGGGCTTACAGCTTCACATTCTTAGCCAAGAAACTAAATGAGAAATGCAAACGATATTAAGCAGTATCACCATAAATCTATGTTCTGTTCTTCTTTGGGTCTCTTGTGATTACACGTGGAACCGCTTTGTTGTTCAGTAACACAGTATGTGCTGCTCAGGGACACTGAGAAGGAAAAGATCAAATTAGCCAGTTTGGCTTCTTCCTTAGTAACTCTGCAAAATACTTGGTAGAGGAGTTTTTATAACTAATGTCTGAAATAAAAGGAAAGCGTCCAAGCTATTCCTCCTCCTAATTCCCAGGTGACCCGAGGGTTGGCTGATATCTGGCTTGCTAAATGGCATCCTATGGCTTCTCTGCCTTTTGGCTAAGATCAAGCCTAAGTGATATCCTGAGAGTTTGGATGTTTTAGATTACTTTAAATGTGTCTACAGTGAGGAATTTGTCTATTGATATGGAATGAAAGGATTTGTGTGTCAAGTTTTTAAAAACCACAGATTTCTAAGTGGGTCCACTTTCCATACTTGGACAAGGATGATTGTGGCAGAGACTGCTACAAATTGGAAGGATTTTTGATCAAATGTTATGGCAGAACTTTCCAATGTACTGGATACTAAGAAAAGGCCATCTTGAAGGAGAAAGAAGAAAGAGACATCAGGTGTAAACATTGAAAATTGCCCTGAAAAATCATGTGACCTTGGACAAGCGACCTAATGTCTCTGAAAGTGTTTTTCTCTGTAATGTAAAAATTCTGAGACCTTCCAGAGTCATTGTTGCATTGAAATATTCAGCTAATATTAGGCAAAAGTTTCTTACATGCCAAGAATGTTGCTATTGCTTTACAATTGTTATCATGAATTGAAACAAGACATGTAGAGATTCACTCTATGTCATTATTCCCATTCTACATACAAGGGAACTGATGTTTGAATTCATAAGATTTGATATCACATGACAAGTAAGTAGCAGATCTAGAACTTAAATGAAAATTTGTTCTACTTTCCTCAAACATAAAATGTAGATTGAATATTGGGCACATTGCTATTTAAGGATCTGAATTTCTACAAATGAGAACCCTAATAGGAACTCCAATTATTAAAACCCTCCAACTGTTAAGAAAGGCTCAAAGTTTCTGTTTGAATTCTCTGTAATGTTTTCCATAAAATGGAGTTAGAGAAAGCTACTCTGTTAAGCTTCATCCATGGACGCTCCTGTCAGCATTTTTTATTTTCCCGGTTTACTTTTGCACTAAATTCCATGAAACCAAGAGAAACCCATAGTTTAATTTGAAAACATAGAATGGTTAACATAACCTAACTCAATCAACCCAGGGTCCTTGTGCCCGGGAGCACTTGGCTTCCTTGTCTCAGCGTTCAATAAGCGCAATCTTCCTGAGGGGTGATGTGCTGGCTGTGAGCTCTGCCCACCTACCAGGGTCCTCAGCTCCTGACACAGCTGCTGACCTGGGACCCTATCCCTCTACACACCTAAAACCCAGGTCCAATCAATGTTCCACAAGCCTGTTCAGGGCATACCAGGCCAGCATGCTATCCTAGGTCTCCCTCCTCCCCTGCCTGACACCAAGGACATAGGGAAATCCCCCGGCTCAATGCCCTGGCCTGTTCCCGAGCTTTCAGCTTCCTGAATGCCATGCCACACCATCTTCCAGGCTCCCATGGGTCTCCACCCTCCTGCACAGGTGCAGAATGGAGGCTGGCCCCAGGATTTGGTTCTTTAGAAAATTTTCCAGTCTGTATGAACCTAATTGTAGAACTTAAAGGAAATAAGTATGTTTCGCTATCTAATCAATCAAGTTGCTATTTCACTGTAGAGAGGTAAATGAAATTTAACATTTATGTATTTATTTATATATCTGTTTATTTATTTATGAGGCACAGAAACAGAGGAAGGCAAAAGGGACAGAGAGAAAGAGAGAAACAACAACTTCTGTCCATTGATTCAGGTTTTACAAGTCTGCAATGACCAAGGCTAAGTTAAGAACTTAAGCCAGAAAAACATGTAGATGGTAAGAACTTGATTAACCGCAATATAAACTGAGCTGCCCACGGCTTGCCTGCGTTACTAAGAAACTTGAATCAAGAAGCAGAGCCAAGAACTGAACTCATACACTACAATACTCTACAATGTGGGAGACAGGTGCAATGATTGCCGCCAAGACATATTGCCTTTGTAATTACCCCAACGATTCTTCCAATAGAGATCCTTTGGAGCATATCACATGTTTTGTTTTGTTTTGATCAGCGTACCATACATTTCCAACTTCTGGAAAATAGTGGGAAATGTTGCTTATAAGCACTACAGCTTAGTGTTATGTAAAATTGGGGGGCTTATGAAAACTATTAAATTGCCTCACTCTTCTCTTTTCTTGCAGGTCATCTTTCACATCATCCTACAAAGCAATCAGTGTTTCCTTTCTCCTAACATTAACTGTTTGCAGGTGCCTCCACTGGTGATGTGTCCTTTTTCCTCTTGGATTTTTACCTGCATTACTATCTGTGTTCTCTAAAGACTTTCTATTCTGATGCTGTGTGAATGGATAAGGTGAAAGACATTGCTAAGAGAATTTCATAGGATCACGGGTCCTGGGTACCAAATTTTTATTCATCTACTGGTAAGATAAAAAGTTATAGGATGTATGATTAAATTACCAAACCCATCTATAGAAAATAATGAAAGATAAGGGCAATGAAAGGATACTGTTTCCTTGAGTAATGACTCCAAAAGTAGTGTAGTGAATATATTAGAGCTGTTAGAACATTTGTTGATGTAACAATTTCTGCTTCCTTGGTATTCTTTTGGGGTAATAAATTAGGCAAAATGAACACACATGATCATTTCCGAGCAGAAATAACATAGCTTAAGATTTATCAAGATTGCCTGGCTATTTCATTATGCTTTTTTATTCTGAAAATGAAATGCCATACTTTAAATGTCTAGATGCAACTTAGAGCTGAGTTAAAGCGCCAACTCAGATTTAAGTTAAATAAGTTTTTGAGGACTAATTTTTGCCTAAAAATTATAAAATTCATTATTACATATTATCAATGGAATTGACTAACAAAAAATAGGGAATTCCAAGAACTTGAAGGATTTATTTAAGTATTCTGTATATTATTAATTCTGGTAGATGCTGTATATATTGCTTTTTAAAAGATTATCCTTATAAGTGTTTCTTGGTAGAGGAGTAATTTAGCTTGGTGGTTTGTCTCTGAAGATACTCAGTATCTGCATTATTAAAGTGTGGTTTGACTTCTTCCACACTGTATAGTACCCTAAGTGTTACAGACTGCAGGGGTAAGGAAGACCAAGTGCTGTGGTTTCCCCACTCACTTTTCTGCATCCTCTATGGAGTTGGAGATCTCATTTCAGCATTTCTGAACATATAGATGAGAAAGTTAAGATTCAGAAAAGATTGAATTCAATGTTCATCTCCATTCCTATTGAAATTCTATGTAAATTTAATATGTGTTTCTTGGTTGTGTCTACAAGACATAGAAGAATTGACTAGGAGCATTTGAATGAGGGAGTTTTAAATATTCATAAAAATGTAATCGAAAGACAAAAAACAAAACAAAAAACCCTTCATCTCTTGTATGAACCCCATCATGCTCAAGACACATTTGCAAGCTACCTAATTCATTTCCTATGAACTGAAGGCTCTTGGAATTAAACTATGTCAATACAGTCTTTACATTACTTTAGTATCTGAAGAATGATGTGTGCCCTTTAAAGGTTTTAAGATTCAGAAACAAAGGGAACTCAAAATCAGCTAAATAAGGATTTTAAGATGGATGCCTGTAACTTTTCCATCAAAACTCCTGCAGAATAGCTATTTCTCAAAGGAAGGACTGAGCAAGAGAATTGCAGTCGTGGTGAAGAATTCTCTAGCAGAGCTTTTTTGGCATTCTTCCTCTGAAGCTTTGGGTAATTTTCTCAAAATCCTCTCTTAGTGAGCAGATGTCATGACTCGTTTGTCGTCCAGCGAGCCAGCAAGGAAAGCACTGTTGCCATGACCTTTACTCTCAACGGTTCTACTTCCGCGTTGAGGAGGCTGCTTCCACATTGTGTTAGCCATCAGGTTGACTGGCTTTGTTTTGAGGAAGTGTCAGTAAAACCATGTTTCGTCTCATAGCACAACTCTTCCAAGAGCATAGTCAAGATCTTGATTATACTTACTTAAAATTCCACTGAAAGCTTTATTTTCTACCTTCAGCTGAACTGGACACAATTCTTTTGGAAACCATGGAGCAGAAGCTTTCTTCCACTTCTGTAAAACAAATTGTACTAGCTGAATGAAGTGAGACATTCATGGATATTATTCCTGAATTGTTTGTGTACAATTAGGGCACAAACATGAATTATTTGTTCAACATTTATGTGTTTTTATTGCAAAGTAAGATACACAGAGGGGAAGATCTTCCATCCGCTGATTCACACCCCAATTGGCCACAACAGCCGGAGCTGCATTGATCTAAAGCCAGGAACCTGGAGGCTCTTTCAGGTCTCCCACATGGCTGCAGGATCCCAAAGCTTTGGGGTGTCCTCAGCTGCTTTCCCAGGCCACAAGCAAGGAGCTGAATGGAAAGTAGGGCTGCCAGGATTAGAACTGGTGCCCATATGCTATCCCAGTGCATGCAAGGCGAGGACTTTAGTTACTAGACTGTTATACCAGGCCCGGGATTTTTTTTAAAGATTTATTTATTTTTATTGCAAAGTCAGTTATGCAGAGATGAGGAGAGACAGAGAGGAAGATCTTGCATGTGCTGACTTACTCTCCAAGCGACTGTAACGGCCAGAGCTGAGCCAATCCGAAGCCAGGAGACAGGAGCTTTTTGTGAGTCTCCCACGTGAGTGCAGGGTCCCAAGGCTTTGGGCCATCCTCAACTGCTTTCCCAGGCCACAAGCAGGGAGCCAGATGGGAAGCAGGGCTGCCGAGATTAGAACCGGCATCCATATGGGAACCCTATGCGTTCAAAGCGAGGACTTTAGCTGCTAGGCCACAGCGCCAGACCCAGGATTTTTTTTTTTAAAGATTTATTTTTATTATTTTTTCATTGGAAAGAGAGGAGAGACAGACGTCCGATGATTCACTCCCCAAGTGAGCGCAACGGGCCGATACTATGCCGATCCAAAGCCAGGAGCCTCTTCCGGGTCTCCCACGCAGGTGCAGGTTCCCAAAGCTTTGGGCCGTCCTCGACTGCTTTCCCAGGCCACAGGCAGGGAGCTGGAAGGGAAGCGGGGCTGCCGGGATTAGAACCGGCGCCCATATGGGATCCCGGGCGTGCAAGGCGAGGACCTTTAACCACTTGCGCCACCGCGCCAGGCCCCCAGGATTTTTTTTTAAACTCCTAACTTGATATAGATCGTCTGCTACCTCAGACCTTCAACATCAAGACATCCCTTTTAGGAATAGTCATGCATTTGTAAACTACTGATTTCTTTGTCTCACTGCCCCCATAAACATTATTTATGCATCACCACAAATTTGATATTTGCTCTTTTTCCATTCTAACATAAATTCAAGTTGCTCTTGTAAGGACTTTTTTCATACTAACACCTAAGACTTTTACCATCTCAAATTAAGTCTTCAACAGACACACTATAACAAGAGAACATAATGTTTTTTGAAAAAAAATTAGTATGTAGTATTTTCCCTCATACTATTTTAGTAAATGAGAGGAAAATGAGAGATGGTAAGGCTGAAGGACAGTTTTAAAGTAAGTGGACAGAATGGTACATCTTTAAACATTTTTCTGTTTACCACATATACAATGCACAAATGTATTGATTTCAAAAGTGCGATGGTGGAGCCTAACCTGTAACAGAGCGGATTATGCCAGTACCTGTAGTGCTTGCATCCCATATTGGTGCCTGTTCAACACCTGGATATTCCATTTATGTAACAGTTCACAGCTTATGTAGTTTTGAAATAGGTAGAAGATGGACAAAGTCAATGAGTCCCTGTCATTCACATGGCATACTCCTTTGACACATGTGGCTTCTGGCTTTGACCTGGCTCACCTCTGTCCCTTGTGATCATTTGGGAAGTTAATCAGTTGATGGTAAGCATTCTACAATACACAAGACAGCCCTCAACAGCCAATAATTGTTAAAAGTGAGGAGAAAATCTTAGTTCAACGGGCTCATTGGAGTATTATCTATAATTATTAGAACAATGAAAACAACATAGATATCCACCCATATTCCAATGAGATAGATATTGGGGATTTCAAAGTATACTTAATGCATTTGGTAGACTACCATGAAGTATTTAATATATTCAAGTTATTTTAAATATTTTAATTGCAACAAAATTCAAATAAAGCAATTTGTATAATCAATGAAGAGTATGTACAGTCTAGGTATGAGTTGAGTATGAATAGATATGGAGTTAGACCCAGAAACTTGTTGTACTTGTTAGATTTTCTGGAAACGAATCAGCGCCCTGTTCAACAGTATAGGCTGGCCCAAGGGAACTGAACAGGTCTATGAAGGGCAGATGCTTCAGGTTCATTTTTTTCAAGTATGTTCTCTTTCACTGATATGTCTGGTTTGAAAAACTTTCTGATGAAATGAGCAGACAATGTATCAAATCAAGGAAAACTTCATGTATTTTGCTCATGTGAATAGTTCCCTCTTCAACTGAATACTGAAAGCAGCTTACATCACTCAACCTATTCAAAGAACTGTGTATTAATAACCCAACCTCAGTAAAATTTAGAATGTTCAGTTTCTTGTCACACAAGTGTGCATTTATAGGGAATACTAGGTCAGAAATGACAAAAAGACTCGCCATAGCTTGTACCATCATTTGTATACCATTGAAAAGCAGATGTTCAAATTGAAATCTAAGAAAAGTACATTTACATATATATGTTAATGTGTGTGTGTGAGTGCATGTGTGTGTATGCGAGAGAGAGAGAGAGAATTTGTGCACATAGACAGGTACACACCCACATTTGTTGCCATGTGCCATGTAAACTAAGGACAGTAATCTGATTTCTAATCTTAAATTGACCGTGATCTGCATTAATGTATCTATTTTGTCATTTTTGTTTAGTATATTTATTTGAAAAGAAGATGAGCTCATCCACCGGATGATTCACAAAATGCCTGCAACAGCTGGAGCTGGTTCAAATTGAAGCCAGAAACTCTAGCCTCTTCTCCTTTGTGGATGGTAGGGACCCATTTGCTTGAGCTGTCAAATGCTACTTTCCAGGGTACACAATCAGCAGGGAATTAGAATCAGGAGCCAAATTAATGGACCCAAATCCAGGCAATAAAATGTGCAATTTAAGCAAAATTGAGCATCTTAGCTGTTACATCAGTAGTGCACTGACAGTAACACATTTAAGCATTAATTTTTAAAAACTTTTTATTGCTTATTTTTTATACAATTTATTTGGCACTGGGCTCTCCCTTCCCTCTCTCCCAAGAACTGCTCCCCCCACCCCCGTGCTCCCCTGCACTCTCACAATGTGTGTCTTTTGTGAATTTTTCCAGGTCCATCACTAAGCATTTAATTTGACCATTACTCCCTTTTACGGTATTCTGTCACATATGGCAGCAGCTCACTGCATTTATTTGTTTATTTGGCCTTACAACATTTTTTTACACTCTTAGAGACTATTAAGGATTGACAAGTTTGTATATATTTTGCATATACTTATATGTACAGTAACTAATCAAAATTGGATGCCTAGGACTGATACAGCCTCTGTTTCCGACCTCTCTTCCTGTGAATTCACACCCTAGGAAAGAGCAGAAGCTGGCCAAGTCTTACTACCTCTAGCAGAAACAAAAATGGAGCTCCTGGCTGTTGGTTTAGACCTGGCCCAGCCTCAGCAATTGCAGACATTTATGGTGTCAAATACTGGCTGGAAGATCCATATATCTCTTTCTCCTTGTAACCCTTCTTTTCAAAAAGATAAACATGTATTTAAAATACATATTTAAAAAATAACCCAATAAACACACAAAAACATGAAATAAATATTTTACTAACAGTAACTTTATTTTCCAATAGTAGTACAAATGAATAAAAAGGATGAACTTCTTTTGTTTTTATTCGGATTTCCATAATGTCTGAGTTAATAGGCAACAGCTGGAGTTTCATATATGTTCCTATGCTCAGTCTTTTGCAACACATCAGTTGGGATGAAGCACATGAAAAGAAGGATCCTGCCTCACTGATATGCTGTTGGAAAACCAAAGCACATTTTTTTTTTTGCAGCATCTACAGAGAATTCTGAATGATCTTAAATACAACAACAATAGTAGACATGGGGTCCACCTGTGGTACTGAATTTCTACCAATGAACTTTTGGTACACTGTCACCAATAAAGCCTTACCCATTGAATGGAGGGCAACCATATTTGATATTTATATGTTAAATAATAACCATTTTGAATGTATTGGTTCATTTAACTATGCTGATCTTCCAAATGTGTCATGCTTCATTATACACATCAAAATTTTGCATTTGCTAATATAATTACTACTCTCATCAGAAAAGCTTTTGGGCATTGCATGCTGTCACGTTACTGTGGTATATATGTTTCAAAAATGCAAATTTTCACTGAAAACGTGATTTTGTCATTGGTGACAGCTGCTTTCAGTTGTTTTCCTTGATATGGCAGACTTACTACATTCATTTATGAGAAAATAGCTGCCAAATATTCAACCTGAACAACCAGTTTATCTGTCAGTCATTCTTTCAAGCAAAAACTGGCATTCATGGAAAAAAGTAGCTCATTCAGCCAACACCATCCAAAAATACAAATACATTTCTCAAAGACAACCTCCACATTACAGTTCGCTACAGGAGTGATTTATGTATCCTTCAGTTCATCATACAGGATATTAAAAAGGCATGTGTTCAGAGTTAAGATGGGATAAAATTAATGATACTTTACTACTTTATTGAGGGCATTCTTATGTGAAATGAGCTGGATTTTTTCAACTGAGTGTATGACAGCAAAAAATCCAGAATGAGCAGTATGTTGTATTGTATACTTTGGAATTTTGACGATAGTCTCAAAGTGGAATTGGTTGGCAGAAGTCTTACTATGTGTGCCGACATAATGAAAAAAGCAAATAATTTCAATGTATTATTCTGAATAGTTATTGCTTTTTAAGACTCCTTAAATCTCTTGAGTACCCAAAGGTATCTAAGGATTCAAGGTGAGATAGTACTCTCCTGGATCCTTTGCAAGTTTCTAAGCAGGACATGAACAACTTTTCATGTGTTGTCTACATTTACTTTCAGTCTCATTTTTTACCAATCATTGACTTGGTGTACTTTATGCACCAACAATGAAAAGCACTTAGTGCTAGATGCACTGTGCTCTTTCCTGTAGCTCTGCTTTCTCTGATTTCTCTGCTACCTTTCAAGCCACTTGATGCACTGTCATACACAATGCCATTCCCATGGCCTTTTTCTTAGTTGTCACTTGAGAACATCCCCATCTGTCACTTTTCTCTATCAGTTGTTTTTTTCCACTTAATTCTTCCCCTTTTCTTTTACAACAATGAGGTCCTTAAAACAAAAATTTCACATTACTGCATGCACATGATTATAACCCAATACTCTTACCCAAATAAATGTTTAATAAATTCTGTTTGAAAGGATAAAGTAATCAATGTAAATATACTCAATGAGACAAGCTTGGAGAAAAATAAAATGAACAAGAAAATGTGTTTGAGTTTAAAATGCACCATCTGCACCACAGATTTTCCATTTCATTCAGTAGTACACTATACAAGAAAATGCTCAAGTTTTATTTCATTTAATAACTGATTAAAAAATTATTTTTTCCATATCGCTAAGCCTCAAGCTGGAGGACATGAGTCACTGGTTAAACAACAATACCTGGGTGTTGCTTGGTTGAAAGTAGGCCCATATCTGATGAAATATCACTGAAACTTTGATTCAATGGTACTAAAATAGGGCCAGAAAAATTTTATTAAAGGTTCCAGTCGATTGGTTCATAGAGCATGCTTTGAGAAAAGCTCAAGTCCAACTAGGTCAGAATATTGAATCAAAACACCCAAAAAGGGGAGAGGTGATAGTAATTGTCTGGATTGGTATTGTGCACTGGATGTCTTGAATATGCGATCATGCACCTTCTTTCCATTTTTTTCTGTGAAACAACTGCTAACACCAGTTGACAAAATACGAAGCAGTTCAGGCAACTCATACTCCATTTTCATCACTGTGTAAAGTTAACCCTTAACTGGATTGGGTTCTTGACTCTGTCAATATTCTAAGTCACCGATAAAGTGTTAAATCTCATTGAATCCTTATTTCCTGCTTTTAAGAGCAAAGGGATAATAATGTTCAAGTCTAGAATTTGTGGGATTGTTGTGACAATCAGAGAAAACCATATATTGGAAAATCCTTTGAGTTTTTAAAGTTATTTCTACATTGGTTGGAATTGATTGGTCACTTAGACGTTGAACCTCACTTTAAATCTGACACTAGTTTGGAAGTACCTTATTTTGCTTTGTACTGTTGCTTGATTGTTTCTGATGATGAATGAATGCACACTTGATGAAGAAATTTTGGAAAACCTGTAGAGTAAGAATAAGTTAAATATCAATCATTTACGTGTGTGTGTGTGTGTGTGTGTGTGTGCTTCTCCAAGATGTTTTTCTGCTGTGTGCTGACAGAAAATTCCTTCATTTAAAGGCTCCATTTTCTCATGGGTCCTTATCTAATACTGATTCAGGCCTCTGCTATCTCATGAAAAAGATAGTTGTGTCTTTCTCAGATTGCAAAGACCTTTCTCCTTACCTCCTGTTCACTCAAAATTTTCTATTTTCTTTCTGTTTTCCCTGACTTGGTTGATGTAAACCTTCATTAGATTTAGATTTTAAGCAATTGTACATGACCATAGCTATATGGTACTTTGGTACTGAGTTTTGAAAAAAAAAATACTTGAGGTAGGAACTTATAGAATCAGTGCCACATCTTTATATTATGAGGAAAAGTAGAACAAAAAAAAAATGAGCATGAAATCCTGTGCTCATTTCATCAGCTGGTTCATTTCCCAAGGTTCTTACAACAGCCAGGGTTGGGCCAGGTTGAAGGCAGAAGTTGTAAATTTCTTTCTGGGCCTCTCAAATGAATGACAGGATCCCAGGAAGTTAGGTCATCTTCTATTATCTTCCCAGATGCATTTACAGGAGCCTGGATGGAAGTGGAGCAGCTAATGGTAGACCTGGCATTCAGATATGGGATTTTGCATCACAAGTGGCATCTTAACTAACTGTACCCAACACTAATTTTTAAATGCTAATTTTTTAAAGCTGTTTGTTAGAGGAGATGAAGCATTTGGAACATGACTATGTAAGAACACAGTGGCAGCAGGACAGCCTTCATGAGTGTGATTGACACAGTTTCACAAGGCTCTGCAGCTGGGGAAAGAACACACACACACAAATATATACATATAGATATTATATATTGCAGTTTGTATTAACCTCTGCTGTCATGAACTTGAAATTGGGAATATTTTCTGAACCAGAAGCCTCACTTTTTTTCATTTTGCACTGAATCTTTCACATGTAAGTTATTACCGCTGTAGAAATGGCAGAGAGTGGATCGAATGAAGGATCTGTATAGCTTTTTCTGATATGCAGTCTGCTCATGGTTCACCACAGGCTTCTTAAAATGGATGATGCTCTTGGGCACAAGGTCATCATCAAAAAAAATCTGTAAGGATCAGTCGCAGTCACAGGCAATAATAACTTTATGCCCATGTTAATTTCCTGGGTTGTTGACTGTCCTGTTATGCTGTGCTGTTGTTCACTTTCTTTTACCTAGTCTCCCAACTGTGGCCTGTACTCAAATTCCAGGAGTTTTCCAGGCATCTGTAGAGCTACATTTATCAGTTTATTTGATTTTTTAACATGCAATCATTTTATAATTCTGTCATATTCATCTCATATGTAGTTATTATATGTATGCCAGTGCATATTAATTTGCTTTGAAAACAGAGATATAATGTGGCATCCATGATATGTGTAATAAAGTGAGCAAAGGGAGTATATTTTGTGGAGAGATGGTAACTCATGCTTGTGACATTTCAAGTGGGCTTTCTTCACCTATACATTCAGGAGTAATAACTATTGTCCTCTGCTGACTATCAAGTGAGCTGTAGTTTCCCTGATGTTGGAGAGGTTTTTTGACAAAATATAAGTGACTTCTGTGTCTTCCAT
Source organism: Ochotona curzoniae (assembly GCF_017591425.1). Lineage (NCBI taxonomy): Eukaryota > Metazoa > Chordata > Mammalia > Lagomorpha > Ochotonidae > Ochotona > Ochotona curzoniae. Next base: position 6,567,932 of record NW_024467087.1, read on the forward strand.
GTCTCTGTGTATATGTTAGGAAAACTATGTAATTTACCTAAATGACAGGTTTGTTAATATCTGTATCACATGATTATTGCATTAGATAATATAAAATATGTCCATTCTCTGCCCCCAATAAAGCAGAACAATTTTATGAAAGTGCTCTGGTTAATGAAAACTAAACCATAATTCCAATGGGACGTTTCACACATTATCGGCTCAATCTTTTAAGACTATTCTTAATATTTCAAAGCACACACTACCTTTGACATCTGTGACTTATTTTCAGGTCTTGAGTCCTTGTGAAGAATCCTTCTGAAAGTGTGAAGATTGGATCTTAGAGGCCAGCATGGGTGGCTCAAGAGGCTAATCACCTGCCTGACAGAGTTGGCATTCCATCTAAGCTCAGGCTCTTATCCAGGCTGCTTCACTTCGAATTCAACCCTCTGCTTACCGACTGAGAAAGCAGCAGCGGATGACTGAAGTCCTCCAACATGAGACATCTGAAAGAAATCCCTGGCTCCTGACATTGGATCAGCTCACCTTCAGCCACTGGCAACCATTGGCAATGTAAAACACTGGATGGAAGATCTCTCTGTGTCTTAGTCTCTCTGTAAATGTGACTGTCAAATAAAAATAACTAAACCTCTAAGAAATTGACTGGATATTTTCTCAGGTTTCTAAAGTGGATAGTAATAAGGCCCCTGAGAGTAAACATCGGTTATTCTAGTGTCGGAATTCTTGTTTTAATCCCATTTTGTAAGACTATTTTGAGACCTCTGGATAAATATTACCAGCAGCTTCTGGTGTATATGAGATCTCAGATAGATAATATGAACTCCAGATGGGTGCTGATCATAGCCAGAAGGGTGAATGAGCACTACTATAAATTATGTTTGGGTGCTGAGTATCACACAGAGGCCAAACTGGTAAACGTACATATTTTTGATGGATTGTCCAAAAGTTATATAAATGAAAGACAATATATATACTGCTGGACTTGGGAAAGTTGCAGCAGTTGGAATGATTACCTGAAGCCTCAGGGATTATGGGATGCATTTTCTATAAAGAATTTGAAATCAGTAAAATTGCCTAACACCTGGTGATGCTTTTCACTATAATTAGACACTGGCTGGTCTCAAGAAAACCACTAACAAAATACTCTTCCTGGGAAGTGAGAAGGATTTGATCCAAACTCTAAATAGTTGCCGCAACATATCACCGTACTTAAAAATGTACATGTATTTTTGTTACCTATAAATTTTAAAAGATTAATTTATTTGAAAGCCAGAACCTGATTTACAGAGAGAAAGAGAGATAAGGGGGAGGGAGGCAAAGAAAGAGATAGGAAGAGAGAGAGAGAGAGAGAGAGAGAGAGAGAGAGAGCCAATAGCTAAAGCTAGCCAGAACAATGGAACAATGCCAGGAGACAATAATTTCAAGAGTATATCACACAGGGGTACAGGGTCAGAAGTACTTGGTTCATCTTGTGCTGCTTTCCCAGCTGCATTGTCAGGGTGTTAATTGAAAATGGGGCATCCAGGACTCAAACCAGCACACATCGATGCCAATATTGCAGGTAGTAGCTTAACCCACTATTCCACACCACAAGCCACTATTACCCATTCTTTTGAAATATTGTATGTATATTATGTGGACGTCACTGTAGAGAAATCCCTATCATATGTGTTTGTTTCATCAATTGGCTTAGTCTTAGCTATGTGCAGACATTTCATAATTAGATAAAATTTCTGGATTTTTTTATTGTTAATGATTATTCCTGTCTTCAACTCCTATAGTGCTTCTTGTTTGTAAGTCTAAAAAGTGAACTCAAAATTACACCATAATGATTTTACATGCAAGAAATGGATCCTGGATCATTTCAATATTAGCCTTTCTTATGACCACTTAAGATTTTGTGTTGAGATTTCCAAGTTGTGAAACAGAGCATGTACTGAGGAGTACAAATATTTGGTTGTGTGGGAAGTGCACAGTTTATGACATGAATGGCAGAATTTGCATAAATTGAGCAACATCTTGAAAGTGCATTCATTTGAAAGCTGTCAATAGTTTGTCTAATACTAAAAGACAAGTCAAGAAAATATTGTTATCTTGCATATATGTATTATTAAAAGTGATTTTTGTCAGAGGAGGAGGCATTAAAAGTGATTTATTCTGAGCGCTAAATACCTTAAGTCATGCTAAATACTCATGAAGTCAGGAAATTTTAAAAGAGAATCAGATTATGCACTGTCTTGTGCTCTATGTTGAGACTTCCACAGTTATGGAAAAAATGCTGGCTACCATGTTTTGCATGCATTTGTGAGTCCATGCAGGACTTTTTATTTGCATTCTGGTGGTCAGGATCTTTTCTTCTTCTTCCTCTCCTCTCCTCCTCTTCCTCCTCCTTCTTCTTCTTTCTTCTTCCTATTTCTCTTCATCTTCTCCCTTTTTATGATTTATTTATTTATATTGAAAAGGCAGATTTACAGAGAAAAAGAGAGATGGAGAGAAAATCTTTAATCCACTGGTTCACTCCCCATGTGGCAACAACAGCTAGAGCTGAACTGATCTGAAGCCAGGAGCCAGGAACTTCTGGGTCTCCCACGCAGGTGCAGGGTCCCAAAGCTTTGGACTATCCTGTACTGCATTCCCAGACCACAATTAGGGAGCTGGATAGGAAGCAGAGCTAGGACTCGAACTACTGCCCATATGGAATCCTAGTACCTACAAGGCTAGGATTTAGCCACTGAGCCACCATGCCAGACCCCAGGATCTTCTATAGTGGTCGCTATTATCCCTCCTCCCATATTCTTTATTCTTGTTTTTCTTGTATTTCTTGCTTTCTCGTTATAAAGCTCGTTTGGGATTATCCTATATTCTATAAATAAAACATCACACATAAAACTGATTTTTCACCACAGTATTCTTGTTGCTTTCTCTTGGTTTTTCAAAGCAGCCATTAACACAAAGACCTTCTGCAATTTTTTTCACAACAGAAATATGTTATGCCAATGAGTACACACACACACACACACACACACACACACACAGTATCTGGTTCATGGTACATTTTTCTATTGAAATCTACTGTGTAACTCGTCTGTTCTCTCTTCGAGTCATATGGGATTTTGAGCAATTTGGGCAGTTCCAGATATAGGCCTGGTGTTGGCAACATGATAGATCTATCATGCAGCAGATTTGAGAATGGGACAAACTTTTTCCCTTAGTCAATTAGGCAGAGGATTGTCCCAGTTTTTGGTAGTGTTGCTGTATGTTTCCTTCGATCACACTTGTAGCTGCAGATTGCCATTATATATTTTTTTATCAACTACTTTAATGATAGAAGGATAATGACAAGGTGAGCAGAAAGGTGAATTCTCTTATGTCTGCACCCAGAGCTCCACAGGCTGTGTTCTGTTCCATTTGTGGTTCACGGAAATGGTTATACACTATTTAATAAGGGATTCAGCTTTATAAAATAAAAACACATATCTGTTCTTATTGAACTGAAGTGGGGTGATAACTGAATGGACTACACAGACCATCTGTTTTTTTTTTTTTTTTGAAGATTTGTTTTACTTATTTGAAAGGATTAAGCTCCAGAGACAAAATCTTCCATTTACTGGTTCACTGTAGTCAGTTGTAGGTCAGGCCAAACCAGGAGCCAAGAACTCCCAGGGGGGTGGCTGTAGCTAATGGGCTTCAGTTCATACACTGCTTTCCGAGATACATTAGCAGGAAACTTTGTCAGAAACACAGAAGCTAGGATTCACACTGAAACTACTTTATGGGATGTGGAGGCTCCATAGGGATGTCTTAACCTGGTATGCCACAAAGTTTGTCCCAATACAAACCATCTTGACTTTAGATTGCAATTAGGGACTAAGGTTCTTTCGAAAAAGATCAATGCAATCAAAAATATGTTATCAAACAGTATATCTGCCTATATCAAGCCACTTGAAAATATCACAGGTAACCTTGTTTAAACTTGTTTTTCATAAATCAAATTACATAGTACTTGATAATATTAATAATAACATTATTAGATATAACGCTTCTCAACATTTTCTAAAGACACTGTTTAAATGAGACCACTTATTTCTTCATTTTCTGCTAAGGAGTCACAGATATTATATTCACAATACTCAGCATCTAGCTAAAAAACACAGTTAGGGAAAGATACGTGACACTTGACAAATCATAGTTTGTGTGTTTGCTAGGTTTCCAAATCCCAAGCTAATATGCTATCCTATGGTGGATTTGAGTTAGATGAGTTTTGTTTCCTTTTTTAATTTTAATAAGATATAATGAATGAATCTATATAGCCCTTGCAGTTTAACACTGTGCATCCACCAAACTATAGAAAGAGAAATTGTTCACTGAGGACATTTACCAGAATAAGTTGTGACAGCAAAAACACAATATGACATGAAATCAATGCCATGATAAATCGGAATAATCCTCAAGATGGAAAAGGATGCCTCAAGTGGAATGGCCAAGCCAATATGTTTGCAATTCCATCCTTATTTAAAATCCTGGTTGCTGCCTTGGGAAAGTTACTTTTTTGAGCCATATTCATAAAAGAAGCATAGTGAAAATAACTTCATAGGCTTAAGTTTAGAACTGTAAACTATGAATAACATCCAGTCAAACCATGAGTAGTAGTGATGCCAAGAAATGTTTTTGGAGATTATACTTATCTAAGAACCTCATACATAGGATATGAAAAATAAAAACACAAACACAAAAAAGCAAGCAATTTCAAAACAAATGAAAACAGTCAAACTCAATATTGATTTCTTGATTAAACGGTATCGCAAAGAACATTCCAGGATATTTATTGTTAAATCTGAAATTCCTATGAAACTGCTTGTTCCCTTTGTCAATAAACTGGATATATAGAAAATGTGCAGTCTTTCTTGCTCAGAAATTCAGGAAGCTTGCAAATGGATGCTGGTAAGGTTCTAGTCACATGTATAGACATGTAGGGGTAATTCAATACAATTGATAGAAAATGGTATTAAAATAAGCATATTTTCATAATTTTTGAATTTTATTAACAGATTGTATTAAAGAGTTAATGGAAATTTCACATTTTGAAAAACTATACATGGATTTCAAAAAGCTTTCCACCAAAATCAACTCGTCTTTGAATGTCATTTTCCACAAGCTTCTCATAGTCTCTTGTGTGTATATGTGCACGAATCTGTTACATATATACTTATATAAAACATATATTATATGTAGCATATGTTAATCATTTATATTTTGTTTGCCCAGTGTTACTTATTGTAAATTCTTTTCTATAAATAGAGGTGATCTTTTTATTACAATGGCTTACAGAATAAATGGTCTAGGGTTGTCCATCTCTAGATAAGCTGATTGCGTTAGGGAACACTATAATCTTGCAGGGATAAATGACCACAATATTGAAACTTAGCAGAACAGCTTAGCACAGCAGTCCTACAGATGAGCCTGTGCCATGGTAGATCACTTTCTGCTTGTTGTTGATGATCATGTCTGAAGTCTAAGCTGTGTGCCCAGGGAGTGGACTCAATCATTGGGAAATGAAATACCATAAGCCCGAGGAGCTTTTCCTGGATATAGTCTCAAATCCTGTTCCTTGTGGCGTTTTCACATTTCTCATTGACTTTATGGTTTCACTTTCACATAATGAGTGGCATACATTTTTTTTTCTTCTATAGTATGTGAGATATCAAGTTCTCTTGAGACACCATCTCTACCTTTTTATCTGCTTGGGCTGTGTTCCATGAATTGTAATAAACCTTTTCCACCTTTCCTTCTCCTCTGTATCTTAACTCATATTCTAATTAAGTCTGGTTTCCAAAAGGAAGACTCTAAAATGGAGACTGTATTAAAAGTGATTTATTCAAGGGATTGTCTTACTAGATACTTACAAGAATGGAAATGATGTAAGGTAAATGTAAAAAAACGAGCCCAGCAAAGGTGCTGTCATAAGAAAAGTCTGTCCTAAGAATCTTCATAGTGTTGTCCGTAGTCACTACATTATTCCGTCAGCAGTGTACAGGGGATCTAAATTTTCCATATACTTCCTGATATTTGTTATGTAAATATCTAGCATGCTTATCCTGAAGTGGTGAAATATTACTCCACTGTAGTCTTCATTTGCATGAGCCTTAATGATATTAAACAATTTTTCATATAACTCCTTGCTTTGGAGAAATGTCTGCTCTGAGTCTTGCCTAATTTAATTTTTTTATCTGTTTTTGATATTGAGTTAAGGAGATCTTCATAAGATTTAGAAATTAATGCCTTCTCAGATATATTTGGCTTGAAAACTTTCTCCTACTCCGAAGATTAGCTGTTCACTCCACTGATTATTTGCTTTGAAGAACACACATGTTTATATGATAGGGTATTTTTCAGCCTTGGCATAAGGACATCTCCATAAAAATGCAGATATGAGCTTAGTGAAAAACATCAGTGGTCTTTTCCATTGCTTCTTCCACTTAGCTACATCCTTTGCTGTGTTTATTCATCATCCAGGTTCTTCTGGTAAGAGGTTGTAGCTTGGGCATCTTGACAATGCAGTATCCACCCCATGATTGGTGCTTCTGGCAGAAGCTTACTTCACTTTCCAAGCTTAAGTACTCAAATAAAAAGAGTTAGTGTGGCAGATGGTGGGATAGTTGTATGTCCAGCTTCCATCAGACCTGATTTTAACATACATTTACTATGCAGACATTGAGATTATCATTATCATATATAATCATGTATTTTGGCAAATATAACATTAAAGTAATTGAAATTCAAATGCTAAAAACTTTAATTCCTGGAATAAATCTGACCTGGTATGCTGATTAATACATTACGGTTTTTTATTGAATTTATTCTTATTATTATTTTGATGATCTTTACATTGTTGATTAGGGCTCAAAGGGTCAAGGGCTATAGGAAAGTTTGAATGACTATTGTTTCCACATTCTCTTTTCCTTCCTGTGTCTGGGAGAAGGGAAGCAATAAAGGGAGAAGCCACACTGAGGATCCCAACCATCTCAGGGTCCCCAATATAGGGCATGCTCTTGAGGGCACTGTTCAAGTGGTTTTGATAGTTCAAGAGCTCTGAATTGCTCCAAGTCTTGCCATTCCAAGCATAATGAAATCTTTCCAAAATCTAATGGCTGACATAGTCCACCTTAGAGTCTCCGTTTGCCCAGATTTTTACTGTCAACACTTGGCTGGAGTAGGTGATCAATTTATTTTGTCCTCTGTTATGGTACCAGGTGTCCTCTGCAGGCTCCACTGTACCGCCATATCCTCCATGTGCACCTGGATATGTTGTCTACTACTCTATCTGAGCCACTGCAGAGGCTCAGCTTTGACACATGCACTCCATGGGCAGACCATGGAACCTGCAATTCTCCTTATGGTTGGGGCTCTGAGTTCAGAATGATACATTATGTTTATGTATTAAGTTTAATATGAACTCACCTTATAATGCTGTTTAAAATTTCAGCATTGAAAATATGGGCCTGGAATTTCTTTCCTGGCTTTTATAATAATTTTGATTTGATCTACACACTTAAAAGTGGGTCAATAATACTGTGTATTACATATTTCTTACTGAAATGACTTTAATGAAAAATAAGCACAAGTAATTACTGTAGCAGAAGTTGCGTAAGAAATAGAATAAAGGATTTGGGAATGCTGATCAGGTTTTACATGTGGAACTTTCTATGGTTGAAAGTCTCTGTTCACTTCAAGAAATCGTGTGAAAGTATATACTTACAAGTGGGTGCTGTTCCTATACTCATACTCTATTTGGAAGAAATGTATGTGAGTGCTGGCAATAATAAATATTAAAACAGATATGGGGCAAAGGAACTTTTCAAAAAAGTACTGGTACAAATACTCATGCAAATGGCTACAAGCATTTTGAAAAATGTAAATGCACTATCTGTCATATAGGTGTTAACACCTAGTATTTTCTTTTTAGATATGTACTCGAGTTTCTGTATTTACTTAAACATCTGCAAAGAATGCATATGGTGGTATTATATAGAGTAGCCTTAAATCTGAAAAAGGAAGAAACTATAAAACAGCCAAGGGCTATAAAATTAAACTCTCTATAATAACAACTTGTTTCCTTTGTTCTATCAGATTGGAGGACCTAGAAGCAATGGAATCACGTGACAATGAGTATGCATTGCATTGATCTGTGCCATGAGCATCCAACAAAATAAGTCACAGATTCTCGCAAAAATTGCTGACTCGTTGACTTGGATAGAGAGTACAAGAAATAACCCTGGAGTGCATTGTAAGTCACAGAGAAAGGAAGTAACCAAAGACATTAATTCATAATGTTTAGTCACAGGCAGACTGGAATGAACTGAAAAAACTCATAATGGACAAATGCAGAATGATAAGAACAACACAATAAGGATTATAGAGTATAACCTGATACATAAAAATAATATCCATGAATTCATATTATATCAATAAAATATTGGAACAAATGAATCATTTCTATGGGCCTTGTGTCACATGGTGATAGACACACCACAAATCCTACTGAAATGTTTCATATTTATTCTAGATATCATCTGCACCATGCCCCCTCCTCCCTTAACATATCTCTCTCAGATCAAAGTGCCTGTTCCTGAGACTCCTTACAGTAAAGCGCAAAGGGAAGACACCTCTGCTTTAGGGCTAGTATTGCTGGTGTCTGTAGGTCCTTCTCTGTCTGGAATCATAATCCCCCCTTTTTCCTTGTGCAAAGTTCTCCTCATCACACATGATCGGGCCTTGATATCTTTATTCCTGGCACTTCCAAATAAGCACTGGTAACCCACAAGTCAGGGAATTGCACAGTAGGTCACCATGATCCCAGAGTCTCCCAGGGCTGACAACAGGTAAAGTGGACTCCAAGTTTGCCTTTTGTGGAGTGGATGTACATGTGATCAGTTAGAATCCTCACATGATGGCTGCAAGGTCATAGAGTCATCATATTCATTTTTTTACATTACAGTATGGCACAGGAAAAAAAAAGTTGGTTTACTGTGAAGAAACCTAACAACACAACTTCAATGAAATGATTAATCTAACACCATCCTCAATAATAAACCAGAGTATGCAAAGTATGCATTGCAAATATTTCATGATCCAAATGACATTTTACTTTTCTGATCTCCCTCCCTCAAAACCATAGTCCACATTTAATCATGAGAAAAACGTCAGACAAGCAACCACTTAGGAGCATCTCCCAAGAAAGTAAATAGACTCCAGATCACAGAAAGTCATTTACAGAAATAGGCATAGAGAGAGTTTCAGGAGATATGTCTACTGAAAGTAATGGAGTATCTTCAGAGACACAAAGCCAGGAGTAGAAAGTAAATGAAAAGCATGAACATTTATTAATATAATGTATTAATATTGCTTCATTAATTATAACAGTCATGCCACAGTGAGGCAAGATGCTATCAACAGAAATAAATGAGTTTGTTTCATATATACAATTTATTTAAAATTTTCCTGAAAATAATACTATTAAAAAAGTTCTGAACTCTGTTAGAATGTTAGTTAGCAAATAGTATAAACTATATCTAATGAAAGCCTAAGTAACTCATCATAATTATTGATGGAAGGCTAAAAGTTTCTACTTTGAATATGAAAAATAAATGAGGGTTCCTGATATCACCATTTTTGTTTTGTTTAATATGATGCATTAAAAGATAGTCAGTGAAGTCATGCAAATTATTATAAATAGATAATGAATTAAGATACAAAATATTCATCATCAAGAAATGATTAAGTGATATGAAGAAACTCCAGAAGAATGAAAGATCTGCCTTTCAAACCACAGAAACTATATGCTTTCTAGGTATAAGATCAATATAAAAACATAGAGTTTGTTGCCTTCAAACAATAAGAAATTTGAAGTGTAAGACAAACAATATATTTTATGAACTAACATACCAACAAAAATAATGCTGGAGAAATTTAGTGGAAAAAAATTAATAAGAGCAATGTTTAAATGTTATAGGATCAAGAGGGCCTATATAAAAAGGCTACAATAAAAAGTTACCAAATGAACCAACAGAACTGAATCAGCAGCACTAAAAATTAAAGTAATAGTGGAATATCTGCATATCCTTTAGGAACACAAATGATACTAGAATAACAGCAGACAAAAAGGCATAATATATTCTTATTATGCAAATATGTAAACAAGCACAGAAGTATATAGAAATGAAAATGAACCATTGTATAGATGATCAGGTAAACTGTAAGTCAGAGCACTGGCAGCACTGCAGGGGACATTGGTTAAGTCAGTAAGAAACAGGGTAAGGTGACATGAGTAGGAGATAGGAAATAGAATCTCTGCCTCATTGTCTCAGCCACAGATTCATTTTTAAAAATATGTAACTAATTTTTAAAATGATTTACTTGCTTCAAAATCAGAGAGGCATATAGAAACACATCACAATATCTATTCCGTTAATAAAGTTCTTAAATGCTCAGTGGAAATACTTTGAAATATTATAGAAAAAACTTCTCAGTTATGCAGCATGAAATTTGCCTTACCTGTGGTCATGATTAGCTGTGTTTAAGAAATGCTCCATCACCTACTATTATAATGTGTAGATTATTTAGGCTTTTTTTTTTAATTCCCATTTTAAAAAGCCAACTTAAAAAAAAAATGATCCTTCCAGCCAGGCACAAGATCACAAGGTCATGGGTACATCTCAAAAAGTCTAGGCAAAGGCCCTTATGTTCACCCCAGACCATTTGAACATCCCTAGAGTGCTGTGCTGTGCTGAGAACTGATCAATACTGACACTGGTGTAGATGGTCTCTATGAGATTTAAAAGCCATCCACTGATGTTCCTGTAGCTGTTTGCAGTTTGCACTATTTGCAGTTTCATTCAATTTCTTCTTTAATTTTATTCCAACCAATGCTTATAGAAAAATAAGCAAACCCTTAAAAAGAGCATGAGCCAAAAACAGTGCTACTAAGACTTCTCGTTATATTACATCCTAGAGAATAAAATAAACCCTAAAACAACAAATCTCAATTTAGCTATTGATTTATTAAATAGGCATGAGAATCAAAAGCTTTAATTTGGCTTTCTAGCTGCATTCTGTACCAGGTGTGTGGTTAAAAATTAAACTTCCTTGAGATTATGAATTGCACGATATATTAGGTGCTGGGCATGTTGCTAGCTTTCCAACCAGGGAATGCTTTCCCCGACTTTCACCAAAATGAAATCTGAGGTTCATTTACTTTCAATACACACATGTTGGTGCTATCAGCATCAATCATTCTGCATGGCACACATTACAAGCTTAACAAAAAGCAGTTAAATGACAGGCAGGATCAAGTATACCAGGCATAGCTCTTACATACAGCTTCCTTCCAAAATAAAGAATATTTCCATTGGAAATTGGATTTTTTTTCTTTAGCAAAAACACAAAGGATGAAACAGAGAGAAGTGGTTCTATCTATAAGTTAAATGACCAGGCCTTGGATAGCTGCAACTGGGAACTGAAAACTCAGTCTGTGTCTCCCCATGTGGGTGGCACCAACTCAATCCGTTCTGCCATTGCTGTTTTGTCCCAGGTTTTACATCAGCATTAAGCTGAAGTAAGGAACCATAGCCAGGTATGCAGCCTAGCTCATCCAATGTGGGATGAAGGCATCCTATTGGGTTTCTTAAAGGCCCAAAGTCCAAACAATTAATTCTATTTTGGCATTGTCTTGCAGTTAGAAACTTTAGCTTATATAGAAAATATACAATTTTATTCTTTGATTTATATTTATTTACTTGTTTGTATTTATTGTAAATGTGTAGAAACAGATAGAAACAGACAGAGTAAAGGGCCTGGACGGACTGAAGACAGGAGCAATAAACTCCATCTGGGTTTTCCATAGGAATGAGAAGAACCCTACTCACTAGGGCCTTCATTTGCTGCTTTTCAGTGTGCTTTATCAGTAGAAAGCTGGATAAGAAGCATAGCTAACATGGGGATGCAGGTGAATTTAACTGCATCCTTCATTGTTGTGCCAAACTCCTCCCCCTTATTTTACTTTGTAAGGTGATGTTAGAATTCAACAATAGCTCTGAAATACATAGAAAAAAAACCTGAACATTCTTGAGTACCATCTTTGTTTCCAAACACTGTTCATTATTTTATCAATTAATGAAAATCTGGAGAAAAGGAATAGGTCAATGAGAATCAGTTGTCAATATTTGGATGACAGGATATTCTAAAACTTGGTAAGAACTTCTTATCAAGAGATGCTAAATGAATTCCCTCAATGATAAGAACACTCCAATCTAAGCTTTTACATCTAGAATCAGAGATCATTGTTCTTCACTGAATGAAGAAAGAACACAGCGTGAGAATATAGCAAGCCAGAATTCTCTACAAAGAACAAACGTGGGCAGAAAAAATGGAAGAACACCTTTTGTTTTGAAATACAATTCAAGAGATCCAGGGTGGCATTGACATCAACTGCAGGAAGAAGCCACAAAAACCCAAGATGGGCCACAGTGCCAGGAAACCAATTGAACAAAATCTTCCATGGAGAATGGACAGAACAGAACAGAAAGTCTTGGCAGCAGTGAGGAAAGAAGACAAACACAGCCACTGTCAGCTTAATGTCAGCGAGTCCTGTTGACAGATTCGTGGCATCTAATGAGGAAGCACCATGTTCTCAGGACAATGCATTTTTGACTAAAAATTTCATAGTCTCAGTATATTTGAATCTACCTGGGAAGCTTGCAAGGGATGGGCGAAGTCTTTGTTTTGTAAAGGGAAACCGTGGTACTTTCCTTCTGTTTCTCCAACAAAGTACTAGTCTCACATTCCTGAGGTAAAGCTCTAGCTAAATGTGTCCTAACACAGAGAACACTGGGAACTCTCCCCAGAGATAAGTCTGATTTACAGCTGAGAACAGGGCCCCTGCACCCTGTGACTACAGCAGTTTTGAGCATAATCCATGGAGCTAAGGAGACCTGGGTTGGGACTGAGTTCCTATGCACCTGCTGAGTCTGATTGTGGAAACTCACAGCTCTGTATTCTGAGGACAAATGCCACAGAGGGTTTGGGAACACAATGCAGAGTGGGACAGTGTTGTGGAAGATGAGATTGCCTGAATGGATGGGGCATGAAATCACCATGAGCTCACTCTAAGTTGAGCCAGCTGGATCACCTTGGCACAGACACAGGCCAGAAACACTCTCCATTCACCCACCTATACATATACTGACTTCACTCAGAAGTGTTTCACCATGCTATGCTTGGGTGTAGCTCTGACCACCTGCCCATCCACAAATAGTGGTCACAATGTCCAATACCACCAAGCATAAACACTTTGGAGCTCCAATGTAAGCGTCAGGGTCTCTACTAAGCCAAGAGGAAAGATTTCCATGGTAAAAAAAATCTGTCCATTAAAAAAGAAATCCTCCCAAGTGGAAATCAATATTGAAGCATGAGAAACATTAATAAGGAAAGCAATATGACTCTATAAAAAGAACATAATGAATATACTAATATTGAGCTATGAAGAGGAGGAAATTGAAAAAATCTCTGTAAAGGAATTTAAAATGAATCTTAGACTACACATGAACACAGAAAACCCAATTAAATGAGGAAAATTATATAAGACATGGATGAGAAATTCTGCAGAGATTGAGACATTGAAGAAAACTCTAACAGAAATACTAAAAGTTAAGTATTGAGTAAGTCAAATAGTGGGCCAGCACTGTGGAAAGGCAGAAAAAGCTGCTTAAATCCAGTACCCTGAGAAGGTACCTGGGAAGGCAACAGAGGAGGGCCCATATTCTTGTGCCCCTGGACCCATGTGGGACACCCAGAAAACATCCAGGCTCCTGGCTTTGGCCATAACAGTCCTGATGATGGTGGTCATGTTGGAAGTAGACCCCCAGGAGCCCCTCTTTCTATCTCTCTCTTCAAAAATGAAGGTGAAATAAAGACCTTCCAAAACAAGAACAAATTAAAAGCATGTGCCACCCAGCTCATCTTAAAAATGACATTTTGGGATGTGCTGCAATTAGAATCAGAGGAAGAAAATGAACAGCATGAAAGTATATGAAGGTAGCAAAATCTATTGTAAAAGAACAAAGGAGACTTTAAACAAGCATGATGATTATAAATGGAAAAATAGCAGGATCTGTTCATTACTTATGAATAATAATCTTGGATTTTAGTCTAGTAAATGCTTATGCAGTCAGTGTCAGGGAACCCAATTGAGATTAATGGATCTAAAGGAGGACCCTAGTTCTAATACAAGAGTGGAGTACCTTAACACCCCGTTTTTATTACTGGGTAAAAAAAATACAAAAAAGTAAAAATCAGTACAGAAACAAAACAGCTGATCTGTACTATGGGCCGAATGGGCCAATTATCACAGAACGTTGCAACTCACACCTAGAGAATGCACATTCCTTTCATTAGTGTGTAAAACATTTTTTAAGACAGACCATAAACTAGCACATAAATAAAATCCCCAAAATTGAAAATAAAATGAAATAATATGTTTCTTATTGATGGATCCAAATGAAATTTATGTCATGATGCAGGGAGAGTAAAACATACACAATTAAATAAATGCAATGCATCACATGGACAAATTGATGAAAGAAAACCACGTGATTATCTCAACAGATGCAGAGGAAGCATTTGATAAAATGCAATATCCTTTAATTATGTAGTAAAAAAAAAAAACCCTCAAGCAAATTTGGTATAGAAGGAACATATCCCAACAAACCAAGGCAATGTATGGCAAGTCCACAGCTAACATGTTGAACAGAGAAAGGGTGAAATGATTCCTACTAAACCTGGAGCCAGACAAGAATGGCTGTTCTCACTATTGCTATTCAGTATAGTCCTGGAAGCTTTAGTCAGAACCATTATCCAAGAAAAAGAAATTAATAGGACACAAATTCGAAAAGAAGAAATGAAAATATCTATCTAGAGATGACATGATCTTTTATATATGTGAACCTAAAGTTCTACTATTGGAATGCATAAAGGAATATGGCAAAATTGTAGGATATAAAATGTAGCAAGACGTCTTAAAATTGGTATGGAAACACAAAAGACCTACATAGCACAAGAAATATTAAGCAATAAAAATGAAGCTAGAGGCATCACAATACCATAATTCAAAACTTATTTCAGGGCAGTTATAATCAAAACAGCCTGGTACTGGCACAAAAATAAACATGCAGACCAATGAAACAGAATAGACACCCCGGAAATTAATCTACACAGCTACAATCAGCTGACCTTTAACAGACAAATAAGTCTCTAGAATGATATTGTAAAAATTGTATTTCCACATGTAGAAATGTGAAACAAGACCCATACCTTAAACTGTATAATTAAAAAAAAAAATTGCAAAGAGCCATGACCTCAAATGATCAAATAAAACACAGGGAAAAGGCTGAAGGAATTTTGCCTAGGTAAAGATTTCCTCTATAAGATGACTGAATTGCAACAATAAAATTTAAAAACAGACAGACAAATACAATTACATCAAGCCAAGAAATTTCTGCATAGCATAGAGGACAATTTTAAAAGTGAAGCAATAACAGAGAAGGTGAGAAATATTTTCGAACTATGCATCAAAAAAAGATTAACATGCAGAACATATAAGCAGTTCAAGAAACTGAGTAACAACACAGCAAACTTAAGAAATTGGCATTGGGTATGAAAGGCATTTTCGAAATACTGAAGCACAAATGGCCATTGACACATGAAGAGATGCTCAGGATCACTAGTCTTCAGGGAAATGCAAACAGAAATTACAGTATGATATCACCTAAACTTGGTTTGAATGGCTATCGCTGAAAAAAAAATAGAAGATAATAAATGCCTGTGAGACTGTGGGGAAAAAAAATGTATGCTGCTACACTATCAATGAAAAAACTATGGAGTATGGAGAAAGAGTATGGAGATTTCTCATAAAATCAAAACTGAATCTACCATATGATCTAAGCCTCCCACTCCTGAGAATGAATTCCTGAAGCAAATAGAAAGTGTATATGAAAGCACCTGCATTCCCATGTTTATAGCAGCTCAATTCACAATAAGAAATATATGGAATCAACCTGGATGTTCATAAACTGGATGATTGGATAAGCAAAATGTGGTATATATGCACAATGCACTATTACTCAGCTATAATAAAGAATGAGATATTGACATGCACAATAAATAATCTGAATGTAACTGGAGATCATTATGCCAAGTTAAGTAAGCTAAACCAAAAAAGAAAACAAAATCACACATTCTACTATTGTGGAGGTTAATATATTGAACATAAATCATTTTGCATATAATAATAAATATAGGACTGACTAATAAATATAGGACTGATTTATGCCATATAGATGACATTATACTTTTATTTCACATGTTAAAAGAAAGTAATTGAGACTGGAGGAGTGGTGAATATTTTTGTATTTCTAGTAATTTTTTTATCATGATTTGTGTGTTAGTTTTGTATGTGCACTCATTAAAAAAAAAACTCCATTTGTACATATACCTAGGTACTTTTGTGGTATGCATACTATGTTTTAATAAAATGTTAAAATAAACTTTTGAAACGAAAGTAGAAAGTTCCAAGAATGAAAGAGTATCTAATATATCCCTGCCTCTAGAAATAAAATCCTGCCTTAAGCCCACTGACCTGTGATTTCATGTCTAATTGCATACTTTTGAATTAGCGGAGTGCCCCATAAGATAACATAGTTGCAAAATGAATGAAATCTATAAAATCCAACTATCTTGCTTTGGTTGAAATAGATAAAGCAATGTATCCAGGTTTGCATCCTTGAATACAACACAATCCACAAATTTATTAAAACACAATTTAGGACCACTGCAGGACTATTAATATATTTACCTATTCTTAAATTCTGTGTCTCTAAAATTCAGTCTGTACAGGATATGGGTAATCTGGATTTTACTCAGGTATGCTCACTTACAACAAATCACCATTTTTTGAGAACATAGTGTATATAATACTCTTTATTACTTCTTCCTCCACATAGTTTCATTAATCCCTGAGTTAGGCATCATCATTATTATGCTATGTATGAGGAAAGTGAGGCTGAAGAATTTGTCTAATGAGAATAAACTAAAGGGTATGTGTTTGACACAGTGCTTAAGATGTCAGTTGAGAAGTTTGCATCCCATGTAGGAGTGCTGGTATTTCCCTTATGATTCCAGTTTTTGCCAGTGCAGTTTTTGCTGGGAGGCAGGATAAAGTGACTTAACTAGTTAGACTGAGTGTCTGGCTCTTGGCTTGCCTAGACCCAAGCCTTATTTTAAAAGGCATTTGGGGAGTGAAGTAGTAAATGAAATCTGTATATTTCTATATATTTGCTTCTCAAAAAATCTAAATATACAAAAATTTGAAAAGAACTAATTTCCCTTGTAATTCTGAGGGATGGATTCTTTTAAAAGATGAACTATTTTAGAGGATGAACTGAGCATGACAACAGGACTAGTTGCTCAAAAATTAATAGCAGAACTCACCAAAGGAAAACAACTGTCCAATTGGAAAAAAAGTTTAGGTAGCCCAGACCTAGATTCTCACTCCCCGACATCATTATTACATTCATGTCCATGATGTTAAGGCATAGTTCGGTCAGAGTAGAAATGATATAATTTAAAAATTAATAGAATGTCATCATTAGTATTATGCTCATGATAGGTGGTGAAGAAGAAATATTATAGAAGTCATGATCTACATATCTCTGTATCAGTAAAGGTGTGTCTAATAGTTGAGAGGTTTTGCAAGCTTTCTAACAAGTTAGACAACTTGCCTCAACATTCTCCTTAATAATTTCATGTCATGGGCCTGTCAACCCCCCTTAAGAATGCAAAACTATTCAAAAAGTGAATGTGGGGGGAGGGGAGGAGGGACAGAAGGGTCAAATACTGAAATTATATACAATTGCAACTCACTTATTGTTAGTCCTCATCACCCAATTTTCCTGTCAAGCCTGTGAGTTTAGATGTGTAATGAAGCATGACATAGAGACACTGTAGATTTCTGAATGTATGGCTGCATTCATCCATCAATTTGAAGAAGAACAGAATTTACCTGGGCCAAACATATGAAAATACTGATGAAGTAGCAACGCTGACTTAAAAATGCCTGGGAGCTGGCTACTGAGGAAGCAATATGAATCTGAATATAAAGTAGAATAATGTTCAAATGCAATTAGATAGGTTGAAACACACTTACCTATGATGTGTTGGGAGCTGAAATTCTCTCTGTGCCTCAGCATCTAGTATAATGACTGAATTATAAGCAATCTTCAAGGTGTGATGGCAGACATTGTCATTTTGCTTAAATCTGTTATCTAACTTAGTTACATTAACATATCTACCATATAAGATTATCATATCCACTTTACAGTGGAGAAAGCTGAAGAGCCTTAGAAATTCCTAGCAATACAGCTAGTTAGTGGCAGGCCCAGGGTTTGATCATAAATAGAGTTGACCATAAATGCCTTTTAATGAAATAGCTCTTCTTCCCTTTCTCCTATGAAACTCAGTACTACGGTAACAAAATAACTACCTCAGAAGTAGTTACTAATTCCATTTCCTTCTCAAAATAATGTAATACAGCAATGAAATGCAATATTAACTTTATGAGAGCCATATGCCTAATCTGCAAATTTATTGATAATTTAAACTAAATGGCAGTACAGAGATATTGAGTATATTTAACTTAAATTTTGTCAGTATATAAATTAGCAGCAAATATGACAAATTGAATTGATAGTATGTGTAAGTGTCCAGTATGTTAGAAAGGTGCATAAGTTTAATACGGACAAATTACATTTTAATAATAACTTATTATATGCTTCATACCAAAGCCTATGAAAACATTTTATTCTTAGGATTCCTTATACCATCATAAAATCTATTCTCATTTATCACAGCAACCATCATTATATCCAACTAAAATCTGTTTCGCAAAGCAAAGAAAAGAACTTCAGTTTTCGGTTTAATTTAGCTCTTCACTGTGTCTAAAGCAAATTGCCAGTACATTTACAAACTCTCCTTATCACTAGATGCAAAACCCGGGGAAATTAATTTCAAGATTTCTACCAAGTCATCACTTCACATTATTCCTGCCTAAATCCAACTATGGAAAAAAGAACCTTAAACTGCCATTTCTAAATGTTAGTCAAAATGCTGGTGCAGAATATTTTGCTTTGAAAACAACATTGAACAGAATATTGCATCAATAAATGTATTCTCTGGCCTGGGATAGATGAAAATGTTAGCACTGTTTTTTAAAAAAAAAAAAGCAATTATTTTTTGAAATAAAGTCTTGTGAGCTAATGAGGAAGAAACATGTTCTATGATATTAGTGAGTATTATGAAAACTTTCCTGAAAGGATGACTCTTGTGCTTTGAAATACTGTCATTGGTTTATGTCACGTCTAATAAAATTCCTAGCCAATTTTTTATCACATAGATTTTTCAATTATTTATTTATTTATTATTGGAAAGGTAGATGTACAGAGAGAAGGAGAGACAGAGAGGAAGATCTTCTGTCCAATGATTCACTGTACAAGTGGCTGCACCGGCCAGAGCTGACCCAATCTAAAACCAGAAGCCAGGAGCTTCTTCCAGGTTTTCCAGGCAGGTGCAGTGTCCCCCAGGCTACAAGCAGGAAGCTGGATGGGAAGCAGGGTCACAGGGATTAGAACCCGCATACCTTATGGGATTCTGGTACTTTTAAATTGAGAACAACAGCCACTAGGCTATTGCACTGGGCCCTACCAAATAGATTTTTATAGGTACATTAGGCCATCTCATTCAATTGTTTTAATTTCCCTTCCACATTTTCAATCTCTGTTTTATTACATTGCACTAATTGAAAAAAATGCAGTTAAAATCATAAGAGGAATGAAAAGTAGAGTCATATAAAATTCCAAGTGATATTGACTAATATTTCTGAATGCTTCTTATAAATACAAAGAAATAAACAAATTCTGAGGGGAATCAATGAATGTAAATCTATACTTAGTCTTGTCAAATGAAACACTAGATTACCGATGGCATGGAAAAGCTCCTAAAAGTAATCCGAGAGGGCACACGTACTTATCCTAACGATGAAGCTGCTGTTTGTGATATGTAAGCCCACAGCAGAGTGCCTACATTTCAGTCTGGGCCCCATTCCCAGCTCACTTCGGGTTGATGGCTCAAGTAGGTGGGTCTTGGTCCCAGATATGGGAAAGCTGGACTGACTCTCTGGCTGCTGGCTGAATGAGCAAATGGATGAGATATTGATTTGCCTATAAATGTCTCTCCTTTGTTCTTTGTATCTGTTCTGCCCAAATAAAATAAAAGTAACCAGAGGGAAAAGATAACTAGCTATAGTCCAGGGTTTTTTGTTTGTTTTTATTTTTTTGAGGTGCAGTTTTTTTATATAAATACACATATATGTACATATATATTATATATATATGTATTATTTGAAAGGCACACACAGAGAGAAAGAGATATGAGAGGGAGAGGGTTCCTTCTACTGTTTCGCTTCCGTAAATGGCTGCAATGGGAAGTTCTAGACCTAGCTGGAACCAGAAGGCCGGAACTCCAGCCAGTGGTCCTATGTGGTGGCAGGACCTGAGCACGCAAGCCATAATGACTTCTTCAAACAAAGGATGGGGAAGAATTTACCGGAGAACAACTTAAATGCCAATTAAAAGACATTCATAAACACAGAGAAGTACATTCATATAAATGTTTAGTACACAACACTAAAACTGAATATAGTTGCATATATCCACACTTACATTACTGATTTTCAAAAACAATATATTAAGTGGAAAAAATTAGAAAAATAAATATGCTGTGACTCAATATATACAATGTTCAAAATCATGGAGAATTAAACATATTGAGAGATATTGATATAGTATAATTCAGTGGGAAGAATTAAAGAATCATGCTTCAAAGTAGGTAAGAGGGCACATAAAGAACCTTCAATGTTGGTCCAGCGTGGTTGCCTAGCGGCTAAAGTCCTTGCCTTGCATGCACTGGAATCCCATATGGGCACTGGTTCTAATCAAAGCAGCCCTACAGTTCAGGATGGCCCAAAGCCTTGGGACCCACACTTGTGTGCGAGACCTGAAAGAGGGTTCGGACTCCTAGCTTTGGACCGGCACAGCTCTCACCATTGTCACGGCTTGGGAAATGAATTATCACACTGAAGATCTTCCTCTCTGTCTCTCCTCCTCTCTGTACATCTGCCTTTCCAATAAAGATAAATAAACAAAAAGAACCTTCAATGTGCAAGTAGTGTCATATGAGGAGATCTTACACAGTTCATGGAAAACGTGTTGTGATAATATTATGCATGGAATTTAAAGCTGTTCTGTACAGAACGTAGGCCAAACTCAGTGTAATTAGGTGGAACCTCAATGTGGTTTTTGTTTGCATTTTCCTGATAGCTAGGGAACCTAAGGAGAACCTAAGCTATATATATATGATATACAGTATACAGTATATTATATATATAGCATATACATTATATATATATATTAGCCATTTCCATTTATTCTTTTGAAAATTGTCTTTGCCTATTTCTTCACATGGTTGTTTGATTTGTTGCCATTAAGTTTCTGAAGCACTTTGTAGATCCTGGATATTAGTCCCCTATTGGTTGTGTAATATTCAAAGATGCTCTCCCATTCCTTTGGTTGATTATTTGCTTTGTTTATAGTTCCCTTTGCTGTGCAAAAGCTACTTAGTTTGATATGGTCTCATTTATATTGGCTTTGACTGCCTGTGCTTTTGGGGTCTTTTCTAAGAAGTCTTTGCCATTCCTATATCTTGCAGAATGCTTCCTCTATTTTCCTCCTGTAGTTTGAAGGATTCTGGGTGAGCATTTCAGTCTCCACTCCATTTAGAACTGATTTTTGTATAAAGTGACAGGTGGGGCATCTTGCTCCTTACTTCTGCAGGCTGATATGCAATTGTCCCAACAATATTTTTTGAAGAGACCAACCTTATTCCCTTAGTTACTTTCAGTTCTCTGGTTGAAGATTAGTTGACTGTTTATGTTTGAGCTCACTTCTGGGCATTCTATTCTGTTCCTTTGACTTTCTTCATTTCCATACGAGTACCAGATTTTTTTTTTATTACCACTGCCCTTTAGTATTTTTTGAGGTCTGGATTTGTGATTCCTCCAGCTTTAATCTTCAGGATGGCTTTGGCTATTCATGGGTGCTTGTGTGTCCAGATGAATTCTTGTATTATCTTTGTGGACTGAGAAGATGCTGTTGAGGTTTCCATTTTGAATGCATTGAATCTCTATTTTACTTTCGATTATATCAGTATTTTGATGAGGTTGATACTGCCAATCCAGAAACATGGCAAATGTCTCCATCTTTTAATGTTTTCTTCTATTTCTTTTTTTTAATGTTTTGTAACCTTCATCATAACAGAATGTTGCGCTTATGACTGTTGTTGAAGGACTATGTTATTATAATAATATGGGGGAGACAGTTGAGGGGCTGGGAGGTTGCAAGTTGGAATCCCTGTGCCTTTGCAACAGTGTCAGAATTTTTAAAATAATAATAATAATTGCTTTGCACCACAGCAAACTTATCTCCCATATTTTCCATAAGCTTTTAAAAATAACTTCCATGTCCTAATATTTATGAAGATATATTTTTTAAAGTTATGACTACATGTTATATAGTCTCTTATATATGCATGTATATATATTTGTTATATAGTCTCTTGTATATGCATGTATATGTTTGTTATATAGTCACTTTTGTATGTGTAGGTACTTATATATACACTATCATAAAAGTATATATAATTTAACTAAACAAACTTTGTGAAAGAAGTTCTTAAATGTGGACAACGCTTCTAATTGTAGCTTTGTGTTGGGTACCAAACATGCTGGTGATTTTTCTAAATAGTATTCAGGTTTTTGCTCTTTTAAAAAAAAATTTTTGTCACTTTTATTGGAAAGGTAGATTTATAGAGAGGGAGAGACAGAAAGATCTTCCATATGCTGATTCACTCCCCAAGTGAGCACCACAAGGTTCTTCCGGGTCTCCCACACATGCAGGATCCCAAGGCTTTTGGCCATCCTCTACCGCTTTCACAGGTCACAACCAGGGAGCTGGATGGGAAGTGGAGCCATTGGAACACAAACTGGTGCTCATGTGGGATTCCAGTGCTTGTAAGATAAAGACTCAGCCCAATACAGAAACTGCTAGAACTTATACGAGAGTTTGGCTGAGTGGCAGGGTACAAAATTAATGAACAAAAATCAACAGGCATAGTGTACACAAACAGTCCCAAGACGGAAAAAGATCTAACCAGCAAGATACCATTCAAAATAACAGAGGAAAGTATGAAGTATCTGGGAATAAATCTAACCAAAAGTGTAGGAGACCTATTCGAAGAAAACTACAAACTACTCAAAAAAGAAATTGAACAAGACCTCAAAAGATGGAATAACATCCCATGCTCCTGGATAGGTAAAATCAATATCATTAAAATGTCTATACTACCAAAAGCAATATACATTTTCAATGCAATTCCAATCAAATTGCCCAAAACATTCTTCACAGAACTGGATACAATGATTTAAAAGTTCATCTGGAAACACAAAAAACCATGAATAGCTAGCGTCATCCTAAAGAACAAGAAGTTAGCAGGGGGAATCACAGTTCCGGACCTCTGGACATACTATAGAGAAGTGGTTATCAAAACAGCCTGGTACTGGCACAAAAATAGAGAGGAAGATCAATGGAACAGAGTAGAAACACCAAAAGGGAACCCACACAGATACAGCCAAATAATCTTTGAAAAAAAGACCAATGACAGTCCAAACAAATGGGAAGGCCTCTTCAGTAAATTTTGGGACAACTGGCTGATAGCCTGCAGAAACAAAAAGATAGACCTGCATCTATCACCATACACTAAGATCCAATCTATATGGATAAAAGACCTAAACCTACATCCAGAAACCTTCAAACTCTTGCAAGAAAATGTAGGAAATACACTACAAGACCCAGGAGTAGGTCCTGACTTTCTAAGAATGACACCAAAAGCAATAGCAGTTGAGAACAGAATAAACAAGTGGGACCTCATCAAACTATGAAGCTTCTGTACAGCAAGGGAAACAGTCAGCAAAGTGAAAAAAAGCAACCCACAGAATGGGAGAAGATCTTTGCACACTATGTAGGGGATAGAGGGCTAATCTCCAGAATATACAAAGAACTCCAAAACAACCAAAACACCAAAACAAACAAGCCACTGAAGAAATAGGCACGAGAAATGGGCAAACATTTCACAAAGGAACAAGCCCAAATGGCAAACAAACATATGAAAAAAATGCTCCAGTTCCCTGGCAATAAGGGAAATCCAAATTAAGACATCAATAAGGTACCACCTAACACCAGTAAGATTGGCCCACATAAAAAAGACACCAACGATGCTTGTTGGCGAGGATGTGGGGAAAAGGGAACCCTACTCCACTGCTGGTGGAGCTGCAGGTTGGTACAGCCTTTATGGAAATCAGTCTGGAGAACACTCAAACAACTCAAAATCTGCATACCATATGACCCAGCAATAGCACTCCTAGGAATATGTCCAAAACACCTGTTCCATGACAAACCAACATGCATCCCTATGTTCATTGCAGCACAGTCAGTAATTGCAAAAACATGGAAACAACTGAAATGCCCATCAGCAGAAGACTGGATAAGAAAGCTTTGGTACATCTACTCCATGGAATACTACTCAGCTATTAAAGAAAACAAAATGCAGTTCTTTGTGGCTAAATGGGCCCAACTGGAAACTATAATGCTAAGGGAAATGAGCGAATCCCAAAAGGTTAGATACCACATGTTTGCCTTAATTTAACCGGTAATTTTTTGTTTCTTTGTTTGTTTTTGAACCTGTCATTGATATTGTTTCAACCCATGTGTTTTGAAAAATTGAACTTGCATTATTTTCAACATATTGTTTACTCAATACTATGTCAATTAATTCCATAACATTGTATATTGTTGCCGATGTTTTGTTGGGGCTTTAAACTGACCGAGACTTTACTCTGTTAGCTTTGCCTTCAGGCCAGAGAAGGTCTCCCCAAGAAGCCGCTGAACTTACCTGGACAACAAGATGCTGGACTCTATGCTAGGTACATACTTGCAATAAAGGAATCCCAACTGAACTTGAACCGTGATTATGCAGCAAGGTGGAGGACTCCACCATGGCGGTAGGGTTGTGGGAGGGGTAGGGGGAATCCCAGTGCCTATAAAACTGTATCACATAATATAATGTTATTAACAATAAAAAAAATAAATTCTAATTAATATGGAATAAATAATATGTTTTGGAATGAAAAAAAAAAAAGACTCAGCCAATGGGGCATCTCACCAGGCCCAGGGTTTTACCCTCTTATTTTTATAAAAATATATATATCTATTTGAGGAATATTTTTTGTTTTGAATGAGATAGAGTTGAAAAATTTGTAGTTTCCCCTCTATTTTCAATTATTTACCTTTTTTGTTTTGTTTATTTATTTCCATATGGCAATTGCTCTCTGCTTTATCCGCATTTCTGAGTCCTCAGAATCTCAGGAATTTTTTTAAAAAATGGATTACTTTTGCTCAGTCTTGCTTTAATTGGACAATGTCCAGATGATAAATTTGTCCAAGTGACAACCAACACAATAAATATATAGCTATCCAGAAATAATAAAATATTTATTTTGCCATTTCTGTGTGAGGCCTCCCTTCCATCTATCTCTTTTCACATCCTGGGTTGAAGATTTGCCTCCTGTGGGGTGGCATACAGCCTAGGGCTGCTATGAAGTCACACATCAGGCTCAGATAATTTCTTCAACCATATTCCTCTAACCACAGTCTTTTAAAACCGTTGAATACATAAAGTGTGCTTGTGCTGCTACTCTACCACCTTGCCAGCCAGACAGTTGCCATCACTCATTTGCATGATAAAACCTATTCATAAGTCAATTGCTACATTTCTCTATGCCTCCATAAATGCAGGTGCAATAAATTTCAAGAACATGGATATGCTCTCAAAATTATAAGTGAGAGAGAAGAGGCAATAATTTGATAAACTTCACAACAGATGTGTCAAACCAATCTGGCTTTTACAAGAGAAATTTGAATTACTTTCTTCAATACCTAGAGAAGTAGCAACCAAAGGGAAAATTTAAGACTTTTAGTCTAATAAATTAAGAACACTTGGTTATATAGTTAGCACTCTAGAAGAGAGGAAGCATTGAAAGGTGTTTATGAAGTCAGAGAGTAAATTGAGAAGGTTCATTTCCAGATCTGCTAGTGATTCCCTGTGGGAGCTGGAACAAGTCACTTTCATGGGAGTAATTTGAATGTTTATTTATACTAAGGTGTGATACCTTGAGAGAAGAATATAGATGTGGAATATATTAAACACAAAGGAAAACCTCAAATAACATGAGTAACAGGCAGTGTTTTTCCTCCTCGAACAAAGACATCATTAACATCTCTTCTTACATTTCTATCACAAGCACACCCTCACCAGGGAGAAAGGTTATTGAAAGTGTATTCAGCATTGGACCATTGTTTCTAAAAATTGTAAAAATTAAGAGTGCTACAGAGAATTTGGAAAACAAATTCCAAGAACAAAACACCTATAAGCCCATAAAAGGACTCGGTAACTACTATCTCTGTTTGTCCTTTGCTATTTTTCATGTAATGCATGTTTCTTCAAGTTTTTATTCATAGTGCATGTACATTTATGTGCCATGCCATATACGCTTATAACAAATATTTTAATTGTTTATGTTCATAATTATAACTGCAGCATATTTTAATGAATGTATCATATTTAATGAATATTAAACATATGCCCTTTATCATTTAACATATACCATATGGGTATATGTTAAAGATTTTTGTAGTTGACTGATACTTAAAAATTTATTTTATTGGAAAGACAGATCACATTCATGGAAAGAAGAGGCAACAGAAAGATGTCACATCTGCTGCTTCTTTCCTCACATGGCCACAAGAGCTGAAGCTGAACCGTTCCAAAACCAGGAGTATCTTCTGGGTCACCCAAGTGGATGCAGGATCCCTATATGATATGAAATCCTGGTGCTTGCAAGGTGAGGATTTGGCCATTGAGTCATCGTAACAGGCCAGTTACCAATATTTGACCCATCTCAAGATCATTGTGTTTCTCTTAAAGTCAGAGAACATTGGATATCAGGCCAAACTCTAAAACACAGCTACAGTCCACGGTACTAAACAATTCATACATTCATTTGTTTTCAAGCGTCTGTTCAATCATTGAATATGAACTTAGCACAGTTAGGCATATGGTAGGCTACAAAAACAATTTTCCTCTGCTTCACTAAGACTATCCTAATCACAGTGTATATTTAAGGTATTTCATGCTAGGAGCCAGTGTGGTGTTTCAGCATGCTAAATCTTCACCTTGTTGTACAAGCTTCACATAAAGGTACCTGCCTGTTTGTGTCCCAGCTGCTTCACTTTTGATCCAGCTCTCTGTCTATGGGCTGGAAAAGGAGTACAGCATGGGCCAATTCCTTGGGTCTCTACACCCATGTGAGAGTTTCAGAAGAAGCTCCTTGCAGACATTTGAGAACTTAAACAGTAGATGGAAAGCCTTCTCTCTCTCTCTCCCTCTTTCTTTCTCTCTCTTTTCTCCCTATAAAATTTGTAAAAATAAACTTTAAAAAAAAAAGATATTTCATGCCAAAATCCAAACATAACAGACCCAGTGTTTCTATGGTTCTTCATGTATGATCAAATGCATTGATAGCAACACCTATTCTCAAAGAGATCACATCTCATTAGAAAGTTAACAAAGGTGGGCCCGGCGCGGTGGCGCAAGTGGTTAAAGGTCCTCGCCTTGCACCCCCGGGATCCCATATGGGCGCCGGTTCTAGTCCCGGCAGCCCCGCTTCCCTTCCAGCTCCCTGCTTGTGGCCCGGGAAAGCAGTCGAGGACGGCCCAAAGCTTTGGGAACCTGCACCCGTGTGGGAGACCCGGAAGAGGCTCCTGGCTTCGGATCAGCATAGTATCGGCCCGTTGCGCTCACTTGGGGAGTGAATCATCGGACGGAAGATCTTCCTCTCTGTCTCTCCTCTCTGTATATCCGCCTTTCCAATGAAAAAATAATAAAAATAAATCTTTAAAAAAAAAAAAAAAAGAAAGTTAACAAAGGAAAATGAAAATAAATGATGTTAAGTCACAACTCAAGAAAGATACAGCAATCAGTGGCATATCTTACAAAAAATGTCATGTAAGGGGAAAAGCCGTCAGTCCCATTCAGTAAATAGATTTTCATCAAATGCTTAATTATATATGTACTAGTCATAGTGTAGGAATCCGGTACGAATAAATGAAAAAGGACAAGTCAGATCCGCCAGGAACTTTATATTCCACTTGGAGTAAAAAGAAAATTAAGATGTAAACAAAGCCCCAAAGGGGTTCTAGGTACTAAGGGCTATCATAAAAATAAAGCATGGTAATGTGTTTGAGAATGTCTTGAGATTTAACTCCAGGGGTTAAGAAAGGACTTTCCAAGATTATGAAACTTGTCTAAGGTCCTAAAAAAACCCATAGGGAGGCTTTTGGCTTTGATAATAAGATGTTCTTTAGTGATCTTACAAAGTGCAGGTGCAGTTAGGTAGTAAAGACAGAAGTCAGAAATCATCAGACTGAATGGACGGGAGTAAGTAGAAATGAACAGTAAACTCCAGCCTCAAAAGGGAGGTGGGGGCAAATCAGACAGAAGCTAGAGACTAAAGCAAGGGAAAAAATAATTTATTGTTGTCTTCTGAAATACACATTTTATGTGGTTGCTTATGTCTTTTTATTTAAACTTACATATGTAATATTTAACACATGAATCAACTAAGGTGAATTGACCAGCAGAGAAGTAGACATTGAAAACTCAGAATGTCTTCTGGAACAAAGTCCATTCTTAAGACCCTTATGTAAAATGGTTTATTCCTTAAATATTAACTGACTGGTGCTATTTTTGTTGTTATTCTTTTGTTTTATTTTTGATGTGAGAATCATCAACTAAACCAGGCTACAGATTGAATCACTTTGAGAGCTCATACTGAGTAGCTGAAGAGAAAAAGAAAATACTAATTGGAGCACTAGCATCATTAATATGTTGATTTGTTAGGGAGAGGTACTCCTTCATTTGGAGTTATAAGAAAACAATACTTTCATATAAATCTTCTTAAAATGGTGATATTAGCAATAATGTTAAGTTTATGCAATTTTCTTAAACAGATATGGACAAAATTTGCTGTGTAAATTATAATATATAATTATTTCTCTATATGATATTTTACTGAAATAATTTTAGATATTATATCACACATTCTTATAAATAAATCATTTTATAGTGAGAGTGTTACGAGATTTTATGACCTGATATCATTCAGTGGTTCACAAACCCAAAGCTAGTTAGGATAGACAATACTTGAGGCCAAAGGTCACGTAACGGTAGAGATTTATAGTGTTATTTTGCAGGTAGGGACAGGATTGCCAATGAAATTGCTTCAATAAAAAAGTATACAATGTGTATTCTAACAAATGAACATGTACATCAGATTTTTATTTCTTTATAAAAAATTAAAATGTTTACAGTTGTGAATACCTTGGATTTAAATCAGATTTTCTCAACAGTGACACCATTGACAGTTTGGTAGTTTACCTCTCTGTTGAGGCCAAGCAGCATCGTGGCCTTCATTGATAGCTAACCACAGCAGCCTCTGCTGTTCTCCCTCCCACTGTGACAGCCAATAATGCTTGCACACATTGCCAAGTGCTGAGAACCTCTGGGTTAAAGACGTGACTTAATGCTCTAGAGATGTTTGTAAAGACACTCTAAATTCAGCACAGCACTTCAAGTATTGGAAATGAATGTAAGCAATTCATATTTACAAAATAAGGTGTGAATAAGATATAACAAATACTTGTTTTCCATGAATAATATATATATATCTTAATCAGGCCTACAGATAAAAAAGAAACATTTAATGCCTACCCTGTTATTAGAGAAAATGTTCATTAAGTTCTCTTCAGAATCAAAATGTTTTATACAGCATATATTTATAAAATATTGATTTTATAATCACATGTACTTGAGGAACTCACACCAGAGCTTCTAAGGGAAATATGCATTGTAGTTTTAATTCTAACCACAATATCAAGATCATCTAATTATTTAGTCAAGCCCTGTATAAGACACAGAGCTATGAAAACTTAGATTCAGATGGTAAACATCAAACTATTTTTCCAGAACAATCACTGCGAATCAGTAACAAAGTCAACAAGGCAGGAGGCACTAAATAATTCATAGGCAGCAGATCATTGGACTCTAAAGGACTCAAGAAGGAAGTGATAAATATAGCTGCCTGATTACTCTTGGAATGATTAACCTATTACTAATTGTCAAGGGCCAGGGAGTATGGTCTTGCCAAATGAATAATGAATTCTAGGTGCATATCCCAAGCTACTCATTACCCATTCTATCCAAAGAGGAGATATAATTAGCCTAACAACATAAGGTTGTCAGAGGGCTGCTTTAAAGAAGGAAACTGAACTGTCGCAGCTCAGAGCAATGACGAGCTTGCAGCCAACAAAGGAAGTTAGAATCACTTCATTTTGGTAAGCTGTTCCTGCCAGCCAGCCAGTTACCACGGCTGGCTTCAGCCCTTGTGACTAAAAGTATCCCCACCAGATTTTGCAGCTGTTTGAAAAGAAGTAAAAATTCTGATCCCACTAAGCTTCATGGGCCTGCTATATACATGCAGAAAGTTGGGAAGTTGTATAAAATTGTCAAAAGAAATGCTTCTAAATAGATTTGCCACTAGTCTTCTCAAACAAAGTAATGAAAAGCAAGCAATTTACCCTAAAACCATGAGATAATGCTCTTAAAATGCATGCCCAGCTACAATAAATTCAGGTGCCAAATGTGTGTAAGCCAAGATCCCCAGCACTTTTCAAATGCAGTACCATACAGTGGCTCCAGTTGCAGCAGCTCTTGTTCTGCTTTGGTGCGTGTTGGATACAATGAGCATAGCTTTTGAAGCTTCACTCAGGCAGCTGGACACAACTGACCACTTTCCTCTGTACTACTTGAGTGGCCTTCTTTCAGATTTCCGTGTCCTGCAAGGCACATTCTTCTTTCACATTACTTGTAATTGTTCATGCACCCTTTTGGATGTGAAGCCCGTGAAGTCAGCAGGCATGTGCTACTTCCCTTTGGTACTTGACATAGGTTTACATGCGGGGACTTCAATTGTATCCCACTTTCATGAAAAAATAAATTAAAATTTAACTCACTGAAATGATTTTTTTAACCTTGGATAACTTTTCATAACACTACCTTTCCAAAAATAGTTTTGAAGACTCTGTGTACCTGAAGGCTTGAACTGTCTAATTGAACTGTGCTTTTATGCCTGATCCTCTGCTACTCATCTAGTTTCTATTTTAAACATTTCATTCACATCCCAGTACACAAATGCAGAGGAACAAGAAATATACGAATCATTACTTTCTACAATTCACCTTGTAATATGAGTCTGTTTGGGTGACAGAAGCAAATTCAGAGATCTCTAAGCTTTCCCAGAACTTCATGTATTAGTGTTTGTCTTACTACTCATTCTGTTAACTTTGACACTACTTTCTGCCTGTCAGCCACAAGGGACAAACTTAGTGCCAAATCTCAGTCCTTTCCATTTCCGTTAGTTTTTCTTTTTGTGGTACTTAGTAATATCAAGCCACCAATGCACACTGTTCACTTGGGGTACTGAAAACTCTTGTAGAGGGTTGAGACATCGTTTTTCAGGAGTGTCACCTCCTCCACGGGCTCTAACAGTTAAATGAAATGCAATTATCATCAGCATTATCCTCTCACCTTGGTTTTCCACTAGCCTGGTAAATTAGTTTCTAGTCTTAATTATACAGAAAGCTTGCATTTATTCCTAATAACTCTTGCAAAATATTTTGCTATGTCCTAGGTCTTTTCCATTTTATTAACAAGCAGAAAAATCCTTCTGTGTTGTTTTGTGTGCTCCAACATGCCTTCATTGAAAACCACTCCAAGAAATCCTAACTCACTGAATGAGAGGGACTGAAGCTGGGAAGCTGCAAGCTACAAAGAACGACTTAAGTGTTAAATCCCTACCTTTGTCTAAAACAATGTTCGCATTTCTCTAGATCAGTAATGGTCCAATAAGGTAGTTTTCTATGCCTGCGTAGGGGGGCATTTTGTGGGCTGTATATACGTATGGATCTCATACATATGTATAGGCTAGAGATTGGAGCTATCATAAAGCTATTGGAACTAATTGTGGCTAGAGACTAGAAATGTTGTTAAAAACTCTAAATTGCAAAATACAGCCCCAACCTCCAGAAAACGAAATTTTATATTAAAAATTTCAGCAGTGAAAAGGAAGCAAAGATCCTACTGATTTATTTTAATAGTTAACCAAAGGGGCTTTGGATGTTCCAGCTATAGATTTACCTATGTAGCATTTTTACCAATTCAAGAGCTATTTCTCACTATTGGTTAGCAAATTGCTAAAAAAAAAAAAATAGGGGGCTCATTATCTTGAAGGGACTTTTCTAGATACTTGATATTTACATGGCTGTAATCCTTATTAAATCACATGCTATTAGTTATGCTTTTTGCCATTGACAGTTAAAAAACTGAGTTCTGGAAAAAAAACTAAACATTAATTCTGTGCTTTAGCATCCATAAATGGCAGTGCAGAAGCTCGTTTTTAGAATATGTGATAACTTAGCTAAATGAAAGCTCTATGTGAAACCTAATTCTCCACTGCAAGTACCCAATTCTGTAAAGCTAAACACTATCTACCCACATACATGATAACCTCTATAGAGTCCTTTGTCTTTCTCACCAATTAGAATGTCAGTGAGCTAGAACTAACATCCTTAACACGAGAACCCCAAAGAGTGTTATGAAAAAGAAAAATACATAAGTTCACAAAAAAACAAAACCCCACCAAATCTGGAGTGTTATAAATGAAAACTGATTCGTCACATGGAGAGGGAAAAGACTGAAACATAGAAAGGGTATTTTACACCTAAAGGCAAGAGTCTGCCACCTGACGTGGACCAGCTCAGGAATGTCAACAAAAACAAGGAAAAAATTCCCTGAACACAACAGTGCACAGCCCTGGGTATCTCTCACTGCCTCTCCCTCAAGACTCCTGTTTCCAAAAGGATGAACTCAAAAAGCTGTTCAGTACATGTTGCAAGACATTGACTCAAAAATACAGATATACATACCAGATTGAGAAAGTGGTCTAAAAAGACAACTGTCAAAGCTTCAATCTGACGATTAAGTTTCTAGGTTGGGAGTGGGGATTGCTATTTTATTTCAGTGTATCTATGTTTAAGAATCATTGTACAAATTGGAGAAGGGAAGTCAAGTCAGAATTTACAGTACAGGTCAATAAGTATTAGTAAAAATAATGCCTTCACACTATTTGGGTTGCAATGCAAAGTTGATAAAAAAAAAAAGAACAGTATTAACAACATGGGACACATCTTTAAAATGTGCAGTGATGGAGGAGGCATGAGAACAGTAATTTAGGAAGTGACATCACCTAAATAGCATTAATTTCATGATTCTACAGCAACAGCTAAAGAAATAAGATCACAGATGGTATCTAACAACTGGTTACACAAGAAAGATCACTCTAAAGCCAATCATAATCAACAGGAGAAAAAAAATTAACCCTATAAAAACTGAGCTGGATGGGAAGGGGGCAGATGGGATTAGAACCGGTGCCCATATGGGATCTCGGTGTGCGCAAGGCGAAGACTTTAGCCACTACACTAGCATGCAGGCCCCTTTGTTTCTTACTGTTGCTTTAAAAAATCACCACCAATTTAGAGGCTTAAGGCAACACGTGTATGTTCCCTTGCAGTTCTGAAGGTCAAAAAACTGAAGTGAGTCCCACTGTCACAGAGAAAAGGGAACGAAAGAGACAAAGACTGCCTCAGTTCTTGGTTTACATGAAAGAAAAATTGCTGTTCAGACAGATCAGTGCACAAAACAGCATTTATAAAGTGAGAGACCTCCCACCCAGCAGATAGAAGCGGGCATTTAAAGGAGAAGACTGGAAAATCTGATGGAAATGGAATCTTTTAATTATAATTTGGGAGGGGGCAAGGCGGGGAGTTGAACAGTTGCTAACAATCAGAAGGTGGAGACAATACCTATCAAAAGGACACAAGCAGAAGACAAGCTTGCCCATGCTAAAGCAAACAAATCAGAGGGGTGGCATATGTAGCTTCTTTCTACAAACTGGAAGCTTGGAAGGGTGTAATTACTATTCCCTTGCTAGTCTCCTGCTAAGACTGGAAACTCAGAGGAATGAGGCTGATACTTCACATTCCAAAGGCAGCTTCTGGGAGAAGCCAGCATCTTGTACACTTTCAAAGGAACTGCTAGCTCTCCTTCCAGCAGTGATCTGATCCTAGCTTCCAACCAGTTCATTTAACTCCTTACACAACTGAGTTAGAATCAAGGTCTGAGAAGATCTGGGTGTCTTCTTCAAGTTCTGGAGGAGGAAGTCATTTCCTTGCCGTTAGAGGTTTGTTGCATCACAATGACCTTTGAGATCTTGCTCATATCTACTTCTCTGATACTGACCCTCCAGTGTCCCTTAAAAGATCTGTTTTAATTCACTGGACCCATTTTAGTAATCCAGGATAATCACAACATCTCAAAATCCTTAACATAAGCACATGTTCAGAGACTCTTTTCCATCTGCATTAGAATAATCCCAGCTTCCAGGGCATCATAAATGGGCATATATGAGGACCAGTACTCTGTCATTCACAAAAACTAGCAATTGTTAAACCAGCTTGGCAAATCTCACACATTTACAGAAAGGCAGAGCTGTTTTGAGAACCAGAACTTGTGTTCTATTATTATGTTATTAGGAAATTGCAACAGGCACCATAATTCAGGTGGAGAAATAAGATTTATATACCTCTGTTTATAGAAGATATCAGTGTATGAGAGCTATCTGACCAGTACACCATTGTAGGTGTCTTTAGACTGAATCACAATATTGCTTGATGGTTAAGAACTACAACATTTGAGTCACATGATTTTCATTTTGATAACCACCTCTATTATTTATTAGCTGTAAGACTGTAGTTGTAGTATGTTGTCATATTGTAGTTCAGTTTCTCTCTCTAAAATGGGAGAATAATCATATCGACACCAGAGAGTACTGACAGAAAATTTAATGAGGGCCCGGCGCGGTGGCGCAAGTGGTTAAAGGTCCTCGCCTTGCACGCCCGGGATCCCATATGGGCGCCGGTTCTAATCCCGGCAGCCCCGCTTCCCTTCCAGCTCCCTGCTTGTGGCCTGGGAAAGCAGTCGAGGACAGCCCAAAGCTTTGGGAACCTGCACCCGCGTGGGAGACCCAGAAGAGGCTCCTGGCTTCGGACCGGCATAGTATCGGCCCGTTGCGCTCACTTGGGGAGTGAATCATCGGACGGAAGATCTTCCTCTCTGTCTCTCCTCTCTGTATATCCGCCTTTCCAATAAAAAAAATAATAAAAATAAATCTTTAAAAAAAAAAAAAAAAGAAAATTTAATGAGATAACATCCATGCAACATGAACTCACACAGACATGTTCAAACACTTTCTTCGCTTTCTGTTAAGATCTAATTCTACTTATATTCAGAGCCAAACTTAAAATCAGAGATGAATTCTATAACAAAACATGCTTAAAATTTAATGCTTTGCTTTTAGAAAAAAATTAATCAAAGAGAAAGTAAACAATAGAATGATTTCACTCCTGATGTCTAATTTAGAGATAAGATTTTCATTTCTGTAGCTTAAAAAAAATGCCTCATTAATAAAGCAATTCTTTATCAGTTCTATTAGTCTTGTCAAAAAGATACTATCAAAAATTTGTTTTGGTACAACAGAAATTAATCAATTATTCTCAGTTCCTTGGTTGTATGTTACTTAAAATGCTTCAAACCTGTGAGAGAAATGATTCAGATTCCAAAAGATAATTCACTTATTAATTCTAAGAAATGCTAATTAGTAGGTTTTAAAATGTGCTCTTACAGGTCAGGAATTCTTTTCTCACTTCAGTGGTGTCTCTTTTAAATGCTCTTCGCATCCTTGTCTTTGACACAAGCTAGCAGGGTAATGATTGAAAGCTCTTTATTCTACTGTGGTTACGTTGTAAGAAAAATAATTCAAAGAAACATTTAAGCACATTTTATGCTTAAAATAGCTGAAAGCTAGAAGAAAAACATCTCTACTCTGTAAAACACAGTAGGATTTTTATCTATGGCGGTGCATAGGTTAAAGAAGGTTATATGGATATAATACTTGTGCAATAACGGCTTCCCTCTAGGTAATACAGGCAACATACATGACCTACAGACGCCTTTTCATCGATTAAGTCTCCATCTGGATCTCCTCTGGCACTTTGGCAATGGGTGTGTCTTGGGATTAGTTCTACCCTAGTATAAAGTGTAAAGAGAGTTTCTAAATAAATTAGACCTTTCAGAAAATTCTCCTTGAAGTTTGTATTTTCACACTGATTTCCTTTCTCATGACCACATACATAATAACGTGTATGTTTTTGAAATTCATAAATTAGTTGTACTTGGCCCCAAATTAAGTGATGGAATTACTGTGCCTTCTCTGTAAGATGGCATGCCTTGTAGATTTCCAAATCATGTCTTCCTCCACTGCTGTCTCTTTTGTTATATTAGACTGCAGATTGCCTGAACTGATCTTCCAGAGTGTTGAATACCTGTTAAATTTTTAGATTATATTTTAGGATTTTAGGGTTCAAAGAAGAGGATGCAACTAGTTAAAATAGAGAAGATAGGCATCCTCACATATTTGCATAGCTGAAATTTACTCTAAAGTGTATATCCTGCTCACTCACTTTACCTTTTCCAGTTGCTTTTGTGCTAGAGGTTGGAATGGAATTAAATGCAAGTAAACACTGCACGTGAACAGAATCCCATTTACATACCTGCTAGGGTTTTAAATTTTAGGATTCAAAGAAAAAAAAAAGAGAAAGAGATTACCAGTGAAAGAAGAATTCAGAGGGAGTAGAGACTGCTAGGACAGAGGGAAGGGGGGTTGACATTAGGCTTAACTTCATTTGGGCAACAGGCAGAATCCAGGCAGTCAGTTTTTTTTTATGCAGAGAGTTGGGGAGGTACAGAGCACCACAGGGACCCTGACATAGTGGATGGGGTATGTACAGAAGGGCTTCAGGGCAAAGTTTACAGTGCACTATTTCTGCAATTTGTAATATTCCCAGGTACTGAATTTTCTGCACAATAAATATTCCACTAGCCTTTAGATTTATCAGGCCTAGGTGTTTGGACAAGTGTCCCAACAATATCCTTTTTAAAAATAACTATTTTTCTTCTACATCTATCACATCCTTCAGTTAGACTACCCCAAAGTCATCAGCAATTTCTTTCGGTTCAGCAGTCAGGCACAGAGTATTTCACTAAACTATGTAGGCAGTCTGAACAAGCTATTTTAAGTGTAAGTAAATCAAGGCTGTAAAGGAAGCCCAATTATTAAGAATGCACTGCCAGGCCCACAACCCATTAAGTTCCTGATATTCATCTCCAAGATGTTTCAGGTATGATCATCAAAATAAATTGTCTTTGAGCACATGATATTCGAGTAGTGTAAAAAATGGTTTCAAGGAATGGGTACAAAGATGTAGAGAAAGAGAAATCCATGCTGTGGACTGCAAGTAAAATGATGCTAGTGCGAGAATAAACTTACCTTTTCAAAGACAGAGACACGAGACAAACTTCACAGCCACAGCAGAGCAAATAAAGGAAAAGTGGTAGGAAATAAGCTTGGGTGGGTGTCAGATCATGAGTGACTTTGTGACTCATGGGAGAGTTTTGGATTTCACTTAGTTCTGATAGACCTCCAAAGGAATGCTTTGTGCAGAAATAAAATTAACCATTTTATGATTTACAAGAATACCTTTGACATCTAAGTGGAAAACTGTTAAAGTTGCCATCAAGAATTGAAGACATAGTTGAGTCTATGCACAACAAAGAGAAGAGATTTATCAAAGATGATGTGGGCTTAAACAGAGATGCCAGTGGTGAAAGATCATGGGAAACAAGATTTGCGTTATAATTTTCGATATGTTCTCAACAACACTAGGAACAGAGTAAATATAGGAAGTGAGTGACAATGAGTAGCTGACAGTAAATTCTAGCAAATGAGTAAGTGATAAATCCATTCTCCTGTTAACTGAAGCAATTAGAAATGTACAGGGGAAAATACGTGTGGGGGGGTGGTCACTGATTAGAGTTTAGTCTTACAGAATCTCATGAACCCTCTTAATCATGTAAGTGAAAATGCCAAATCGGTGATTTCCTTCTTTTAATGCATTTCATTTTATGACATCATTTCAAGAACACATTGAAGTTTCGTTTGTAAAGGAGTAATCCATCAATATGAGGGTGGCATGTAAACCTGTGAGACTGAGTGGGAACCAAGGACATGAGTATAGAGGCAGAAAATATCAGGAGATTGAGCCTTGGTTATCAGCAAGCTTTAGAGCCTAGGCAGAGGAGAATCAGAGATAGAAGATACAACAAAAATGGATTATCCAGAAACTCAAGTAATGAGCACATTTTAAAGAGCAGGAAGCAACCAACTCTGTCAAATAATGCTGCTAGCTCAACTAACAATTGATGATTTGATTCACAATAAAGGGCACTGAATATCATTGATAAGAGCAGCTTTGATGACTGCAGATCACAAAGGAGCTATCGAGTGAGTGTGAAAGAAAATAAGGGAAATGGACTTTGTGAAGAAAGGAGATTATAGCCAGAAAATGAAGTAGGATTAGAAGAGGATAGTTTGAAGAGGGCAGAGATTACATGCTGTCATACTGACAGAGAATTGTGGCAAAGACAAAAAGAATAATGCTGAATAGAATGGTTACTTTCAACAACAAAACGCTTAAATGGAGCTAACTATACAGTTAGAAGGTTTAGTAATGAATACATTTTATCCATTTTAACAGGAAGAGAGAGGAGTAGATGTGTGTAGATCTGGGAGGAGGGTTGTTCTGAAGGCAGGAACAGATAGAAGTTCTCTTTATAAATAACTTCATGAAGATACAGTACACATATCATAAAAATCATTTAACTACAGTATAACAAGTCAGTGATTTTTTGGTATGTTATGCAATATTGCTGATTACTTTCGCTCAAGCATACACTCAAAATTGAGTATGCTTCTTCTCTGCAAGCATTCATTCTCCAGGATGTTAAGGTTCATTGGGAGTTTATCATTGTACTGCTGCTTAAATGACACATGTTGACATGAGAATACACTAGTGACAAGTAAGCTGCTAAACACTTTTGCCAAAAAAAAAAAAACACCCCACAATTTCCCCTTGGGTATAAACGATATTGGAAATGCTATAACTAAGACATTTTGCTGCCAAAGCCAAAGGTTATCAGAGCCTAACAAAACATTTTCTGAGAGCTGACATAATAAAATAATTTTTCTAGTCTCTGAAGTCTTTAGAAAAATAATGCGGAAATATAGCAAAGAGAAGTCATTTTTTAAAAAGTCAAATAGTGCAAATTGTTTATTTATCAAGTTCTGATTTTCTAGAACACACAGCCACATCTTCATTATTATTGATTGATTAACCAATTTAATTCGGGAGTGGGGTCACACCTGCATAATGCACAAGGTTATTTAGTAACAATGGTCAATAAGCATACTACGTTAAGTCTTTGGGAAACAAGGGTTAGAAAAGCACTCTTTAAAGGCCAAATGTTACACCTTTCAATGGCTTGTGCATCATAGTGTGGAATTGTAGATAGTTTATAATTGCCATCTTCAACAAGCACAAACAAGATATACGGAGAAAAAATAGAAGTTGAAACCTTTGCTCAATTTCAATTTCAATTATCCTACCACTGGGTTATTCAATGTTTTCTTACATTTTTAAAAATAATCCGTGAGGTTAATTCTCTTGCCCAACTAATTTAATTTTTAAAGATATTTTTATGTGCCAATTTTTAACCTACCATTCTCCATAGGTCTATAGTCTATCCCTTATTTCTAATGTCTAAAGACTCATTAGGTTCTGGTGCTAAAACCCAAGTTGTGTGCGTAACCATTTACTTTCTCAATTCT
The DNA here is from genome assembly GCF_017591425.1 of Ochotona curzoniae. NCBI lineage: Eukaryota > Metazoa > Chordata > Mammalia > Lagomorpha > Ochotonidae > Ochotona > Ochotona curzoniae. The sequence goes on from NW_024467087.1 coordinate 6,608,217, forward strand.
GATACATCTGATCTAGTTCAGATGCATATTATACTGAGAATATTTCCCGTATAATATCCTGTTTCTTTTACTTCTGTAAAATAGTTGATCTACATACTACTGCTTCTTTCTCTTTTTTAAAAAAGAAGAGTGACTTATTTTTATTGAAAAGGCAGATACACCGAAAGGAGAAGCGATAGAGAGGAAGATCTTCCATCTGTTCATTCACTCTCCAAATGGCCGAAATGGCTGGAGCTGAGTCGATTCGAATCCAGGAGCCAGGAACCTCCTCCAGGTCTCCCACGCAGGTACAGGGTCCCAAGGCTTTGGGCCGTCCTCGACTGCTTTCCCAGGCCACAAGCATGGGGCCGGATGGGAAGCAGGGTGTTCAGGACATGAATCAGTGTCCGTATGGGATCCCTGTGTGTGTAAGGTGAGGACTTGAGCCACTAGACTACTGTGCTGGGCACCTGATTCTTCTCTTTTTATGGATAGATTTTATTCCCATCAAAAGACAATATTCCTCATGTGTTCTTGATATTCTTGTATTGATTTTCCAGTGAGTCTGTTGTCACAGCTTCTTACTGACCATCCCTTCTGATGGATGAGTGACATCAGAGAGTTCACTTGCTCGGGTAACTTTCCCTTACATTAAGGCTCTCTGTACACCAAGCACTTTGGGAAGAGTGTTCTAGCTAGCAGTTGAGATATTGGTTAAGGCACTCATTTTCCATACCAAAGTGCTTTGGTCCAAGAAGTGACTCTAGCTTCTGACTCCAGAAATTTGCCTATGCAAAATCCGAGGGGCAGCAATGAGCTCACCATCTGATTCTTACCACTCATACCGGCAATCAAATATTGCAGGCATTGAGTGGGAAAATTTTGGATGGAATCCCTCTCTTTCTTTCTTCCTCTCTTCTCTCTCTGCCTGCCTCTCAAAGAAATCACAAAATAAATAAATAAAACAATCACTACTTCCAGATACTATTATTTATTTATATCATTTCTAAAGAGTCACTCTTGCTTTCTGTCATAATTTTCTCATTTTCTATTAACTTCACTGTATCTAAAAGAGATTGTTTCCATATTCTAGTCAATCTACTTATCTAGCTAAAATGCTTCCAGATTAGTAAACCATTTCTTTAAAGTCAGGTCAAACATACAAATATTTTTCCCTCACTGCAAACAACAATAACTTGCACCCAATTAATGCATTAAAATATTTGTTGAAGACCTTCATCTGTTTAGGCATTCACAAATGCGTGCTCTTCACGGCATTGATCACTCTTGACACTGAAACATAAAACTGTCAATTCTTCATTATATTCTCATTTAAAAAATGAATTTTTGGATTAACAATATCATGAGATTGGAGAGGCAGAAATCATGAGTAGATGAATCAGCTACAAAAATATTTACCGGGCCCGGCGCGGTGGCACAGTGGTTAAGGTCCTCGCCTTGCACGCCCAGGATCCCATATGGGCGCCGGTTCTAATCCCAGCAGCCCCGCTTCCCTTCCAGCTCCCTGCTTGTGGCCTGGGAAAGCAGTCGAGGACGGCCCAAAGCCTTGGGACCCTACACCAGCGTGGGAGACCCAGAAGAGGCTCCTGGCTTCGGACCGGCATAGCATCGGCCGTTGTGCTCACTTGGGGAGTGAATCATCGGACGGAAGATCTTCCTCTCTGTCTCTCCTCTCTGTATATCCGCCTTTCCAATAAAAAAAATAATAAAAATAAATCTTTAAAAAAAATTTACCTATCCAAAGCTTCATATTTCCGCTGCAGCTCGAAGGATAGTTCCTGGAGAAGCAGGAAATGCTGAATCTGTCTTCTCAGTATGTGTAAATGCATGAACATGAGCCTGAGGACCCTGGGCACACGGTACATTTACAAGGTTTTCTTTAAAAAAAGCAGAATATTTTAGATGAAACACTTTATCTCTCATTGAGTGTATGTTCAGTTACTCTCCTTTACAGAATTTGTCAACAGTATTCCTTTTCTAGAAAAAAAATCCAGCTAGATTGTGTATTACTTGTTACTTTATTTAAGCACTGATCATATTTCATGAAAAAAAAAACCTCAATGAACATCAACGGATCCCACTTACACATCAGCTTCTAATTCCAGAATTTGTCAATTAAAAAAGAAAAAAGCTCACAATTTATCTTATATTCCATACTAGCTACATTTAGCCTATATTTCACAGTAACTAGATCATCCTAATTGATAAGGGTAACTCATTTTTCACAGAACAATGTTTAATAAGTATGGCGCAAATAATAGAATTAGAAAATGTCGTTTTGCAACAGCAAATGACATGATTCATAAACCAATGTTAAATCATTGCAGACCAACTTGATGTGGAATTTCACTATGAAGACAACATATTATACAGAAATCATTTTCAACTTCACTGAAATGAAACCACTCATTCTCTCATCTTTGCTTTGATGAAATATGTTACCCTCAGAACCACCTGCTAAATATTAGTACCAAAACACGCTGAAATGAGAACTCAGTGACATTTCTGGAGGTATCTTTCATGCCATGAAGGCTAAAGGTATACATTTAGCTAGGTGAGTTCTTTCCTTAGCTTAATATGGAAATAAAAAGCCAGAGCCAGTTTCAGAGAAGTTTTATTTGTGAAGGAACCAGGTGAACTTGGAAAGCACCTCCTGAGGGAAAGCCAGGAGATGGTTGCCTCTTGAAAGGGAGAGGGAGAGAAACCAACCATATGAGGAAGGGTCTTGGGATTTAAGTCCCCTGACCCCGCCTTGTTGGGCGGGAATCTGGTGAAAGGTTCCCCATTGGTGTTCTCTTAACCAGTTAGGAAATGGCTAGGCCGTGCTTATGCCACTCACTTGAAGCTGTGGCTAAGATTTCAGCCGGCTTGGATGGTCTCATAGCGATATCATAAGGAAGGAAATATCTTGATCAAGAATTTGGAAATGTATAGAAGATAATTATCACAGCTTCTATAATACAGTACTTATATCTCTCTTGTTCTATAAACAGCCTCTCAAAAGTCTAGGAAAATTGAACAAAATGCAAATAATTAGTGGTTTTTTTTCCATTTGCTTATCAAGCTGTGAAAAGGCAGAATAGCTGGTACAGAAGATGAAAATATGGAACAGAAAATGGAAACCAAGTAGAAGATGATTGAATTTCAACATAAATTATTATTATTTTTTTTAAATTATGTGCCCTAACCAGATGAATCTGTCATTGGATTTTTTTTAAAGATTTATTTTATTTTTATTGGAAAGGTGGTTATACAGAGGAGGAGAGACAGAGAGGAAGATCTTCCATCCGATGATTCACCCCCAAGTGAGCACAACGGCCGATGCTATGCCAGTCAGAAGCCAGGAGCCTCTTCTGGATCTCCCACGCTGGTGCAGGATCCCAAAGCTTTGGGCCGTCCTCGACTGCTTTCCCAGGCCACAGGCAGGGAGCTGGAAGGGAAGCGGGGCCACCGGGATTAGAACCGGTGCCCATATGGGATCCCGGGCGTGCAAGGCGAGGACCTTAACCACTGCGTCATCGCGCCGGGCCTCAACATAAATTAAAATGTTCACTTCCTGAAATTTTATATATTAATGCATAGTAGCACAAAATAATTTTCTTTCTACTTTTCTTAGAAAGCCAGAAAATGGAATTACTAGACAACATGAACAACTTCTCGTATATTTGAAGGGGAATATATCAAACCTAATGAGGCTGTTTTCATTCTGCAGATGTTTCTTTTAACACTGATAAAAATCAAGACACTACAAAATCATAACAAATGAGAAACTAAATTGATTGGTAGCTAAGCTGATTGCTATTAAAAGCTAAGCTGGTCTTTTTTAAAAAAATTTTTAGTCTTTTATTTTCTCCTACTTAAACAGAAGCGAGATGGAGATATATAGAAAAGCAGAAATATTTTCCAACCATAGGTTACTCCCAAATATTCCATAATAGCCAGGACTGCACTAGGCTAAAGTCAAAAGTTAGGAATTTCACCTGTATCTCCCATGTAATGCCAGGTGCCTAAGCACTTGAATTATCATCCACGACCTCCCAGGATGCATTAGTGGAAAGCTGGGTGGAAAATGGAGTAGCTGGGATTCAAACTAGCCATCAAAATCCAATGTGCTATCACAAGTGATTCCCAATCTGCCATGCCATAAGGCTTGCCCCACCTAAAGTGCTTTTAAAACACAGAATAGCAACATAAGTGTAGCAGTGACATTTTAGACTGAATTGTGAATCTAAGCTTTCTTCTGGCTTTACAGTCAGCTATTTTCAGATAGCATAGAAAATAATCTGTCTTAAAATGTTTTCCCTCTTGCAGAAAATGTAGGAATATGACTGCTGAAGGAAAGTAGGGTTTGTTTGAAAATTACACAGGATAAGCCTGTCCTCTTAAAAAATAATTTTGGTTACTGAGAAAGCAGATTTTTTCCCAGCTACACCAGAATAAAACAAGACTAATAGGGCAAATAAAGCCCAAGGAACCCATGACTACATTGCTGTGTCCCAAATTCCAGATCACAATTGTATAATATATACTAGTTCTCAGTGGTGGTCTACTGACAATAGGCTCCCGATATTGAAATTAGTTTTGTAAATAATCCTGATATGTCAATGGCATACCTGATATTCAGATTGAATATGTTCCTTCTGATTTCTAAACTGACAGGAAAGTTGCAGTCTATAATGAAATATCTATATCAACTAGTCTTGCCATTGTAAATCTATCATAGAAACTTAGCTGTAGAAGTTTCTTTGCCTATGGGTCTGCACAAACCTCCAATCACTTGCATGGGGTTGATGTTCTCTATTTTGTCCTTCAGATTTGTCTCATTGTTGAAGCTATCTTCGACCAAAGCATTGACTCCGTGTCATCTCTTCTACTACCTGTGCCCTGGCTCAATTCACAGTTTCTCCTCATAACTCCATTTCTCCTCATAACGCTTGTCATTACTTGACACATGATATATTTCTCTGATTTATTGCTTGTCTCCTTTGGCAAGGACAGGAGCTCCATAAGGATACGAGGTTGTGTATGTTTTTCTCACTAATGTATCTTTGTGTGGTACAGGGCACACAATAAGTATTTTTTAATTACCAAATAATGTATCTGATTATATCATAAAAATGCAGAAAATGCCACAATGATGAAGAAAGGAACCCAAGGGTCACCACTGACTTTTCTGTAAAATAAGAGACTTCTATAATACTGTATGTGAATATTTACACTCTGGGATAGGCAAATCGCATCCTTATTATAATTTAGGCCAAAAAGTCTTTTGTAATTTCAGACCCTCAGATATTTGAAACTGTTTCATGTATCTTTGCTCCTATGATTGAGAGGTTTCAAATAAATATGTGCACTTCTGTACACGTTTACACAGCAATACTCACCTTCTGACACACATTTAATTTGCACAATTCTGAATAACTCATATGTTTGTTCTTTTTATTTCTCTTCTTTCATTCTTATCCTCTTTATCCTTATTTTCCTTTTCTTGCCCTCTTCCTCCTCTTCTCCTTTTCTCATCCTCCTTCATCTTCATCATCTTTACAGAGATATTCAGGAATCAAAAAGAAAGGGAATTTGACTATGGGCAGTGGTGGTGACAGGAGCAGAGGACCCTCCACGAGTGAAGTAGAACAATGTAAGGAGCCTGATTTTGTTCAGAGAAACAAGTCTTTATGTGCACAAGTTATCAATACAAGCAATTTATATAGGTAAGATTTTAATTTTTTAAAAAGGAGGTACTTCAGTACAGTTAATGAAACACCATCATTAAATCATTGAGATCCCTGATTTAGTGCTAGAAACAGGCGCTGATCTATGCAGAGTTCCGTGGGTTTACCACACCACTCTAAGCAACATTCATCACCATTATTTGAATTAGAAACCATTCATTATAATCCTGGTCAACATAAGCATTCCTCTTATTATTGTTAGCTTTACAATAACAACTGCCCTGATAAATTTCTTATAATATTATTCAACTTCATGTACTTCCATTTGCTTTCATAATTCTAGCCACATTGTGCCCGATACAACCATCTCAGATAACAGATTCTCTTCAAACTATATCAGTATTCTCTTGTTTGTTTAGTTACCAAGGACTTTGACTTATATTTTGTATTATTTAGACTTTAGGGAATAAGAAAATTAATAGGTTGTTTAAAATATTTACATTATATGAATACAAACACAAAATGCTATGCTTAAAGAATAAACAAGCATTTTTATAGTTATTTCAAAATTAAACAATAATATTGAATGAGAATTAAACTCTCTCCAATGATTGAATAATTTTCCCAGGAAGCAGTTAAAACAATAAAACAAGATTATCATAGTTTCTCATGCAATGTATTTTTATGTTTTAAGGTTCATGATGTCTACAAATCATACAAAATTAGTGGACAATTTGGGGTTAGCCAGAAAATAATTTGAGGATGAAAATGCAGGGAGGATAAGAAAGAAAATAATCAAAGAAGCAGCCTATGGAAAAAATGAGGGAAGCTGAAGTTGCTGTATTATAATGTTAAAGATCAACTTTCTGGATTCACTAATTTCTTAATCTATTCATCTGTGCCAAGTCAAATCATCATCAATGTGTAAAATTTTATAAGTGCTACAATGATATCTCCTCCTTGTAAGCAATATCAAATGTTCACACAAAAATAGTACACTGAAGAACATGAAAACTCATGAGAGGTCTAGGATCCACCTCAGAAACAAAAGCAGGATGAATTTACAAAAATTGCATTAGATCACCTCTTTTGTAAGAGTTAGTCATTGAATTGAATCGTGATTGGAAGATATAAAGTCCCACCGGATTAGAGTAAGCTCACACAAATGTTCTCTGTATTTTAAGGTCAACTGAATTATTTTATTGGTTATTTTAATTGTGTAAAATCGTGTTACATGCTATGTTACTATGTTATAGAATATGTTTACATAATATGATTATGCGATGATTACTATAATTTAATGAATTATATATTAATCATATTACACAGCATCCCATTTTTCTCTTTCATTGTGGCAAGAGCAGCTAGAATTTAATTATTTAGCAAAAATGATTAGCAATTTTAATTAACTTTGAAAAACAAACACTTTTATTAACAACATTTAACTCGGCAATAGGTTTCATACGAGGAGAAAGAATCTCTATGCCAAGGGTCAGAGATCTTGAGGGTACATTTCAAAATCCTGCCTGCTGTACCACCAGCCAAAGCAGTTACTTTACTTATTTTAGCTTGTTAAGTAGATCAGCGCATGTATTTATAAGAATAATAGTAATAGGAATTCTTTACCATCATGCAAGTTATTTTCTATGTGGTTTAAATTAGATGCAAACTACTTTGTGAATACCTAGAATGAGTCTATTCACAATTGCTAGCCCATATCAAATTAATCAAAGGGTGTTCAGCAACATCTTATTTGAAAAATTGAGAATAAGACATGCTTTATATAACTGAATTAGATTTGCATTGGCTTAAAAATCAAGTGCTGTGCACCAGAAAGACAACTATATTTTATAAGGTGATTCTTTGGCTTGTCAGACTTGTAAAAATGTGATATGCCTCAGTAATAAGTATAGGGTAGTATCATAAAATGGGCAATTGCACAGAAGCAGTAACTACAGGGACTTGCAGATTTCTTTCCTTTAGAGCAATTCACACTTTCTGTTCTACATATTTATAGTGCCATTTAGATTCATATTTATGGTTCAAATAATCTTTAGATATTTCTTTAAAAAATCAGTTGGCTTATGATATTCATTTCTGTAGGAGAAAAACGAAATGAGAAAAAGTATACATTGGAATAAACCAATTTTATTTAAAAAAAAAGAGGAAGAAGAAACTAACCAAACTTCTGTATGCATATAAATAGAAAATAGGTGACAATCTGTGTCTCAGGTGAATCATTCTGTTTCTAAGCAGTTTATACTCACCATCAATGATTCATTAATTAATAAACAATTAATATAAAACACAAATTTAGTTGAGAAAACTGATCATTTGTTATCATTTATAATTTCACTCTCAAGAACATTTAAGCAATGAAAACAGCCAATGCACACAGACTCGTAAGTCTCAGGTACTTTCTCTGATATGGTCTTGTGAAGATTAGTGTCAACTGACTTTCCAATAAAAATGAATCATTGAAGTTTGACCAAACAAGAAAACTGGTATCAGTCATGAAAATGAACTATCAGGTAAATGGAATTATACTCCATTTAAATTCCATAACAGAAACAAACTTGCCTTTACTCAGATTTCATGAAAAGAAATGAAAACTCATACTACTATGCTTCAATTACATATTGCACTCCAAATCATGAAGGCAGATTAGTCTCAAACTCATAAATTAATGGAAGCAGCAGGATAGAAATATAACGCAACTATGGCCATTAAGATGTGAACCCAGTATAAAGTCTTGAAGTTACTGGGGACCCAGCATCCTCACTTTGAGAAGGTGGCTATTTGGAGAGGGTTATTATACAAACTAACAAATCCATGCATTTTCTGTCTTCCAGGGATTGTCAAATAATACTTCTTGCATGTGTTCTCTGCCATAGCCTTCCATTGCGCTCATCAGATGCCAAAACAGTGAGGAACCTAAAATACTATGTAGAAAAATGAAGAAAATGCAAGAAAACTAACCAACAATAGAAAATAATTGATCTGGAATTTTAAAATAAGACCCTTTATTTAGATACCTAAGTTACATGCTGAAACACCTTGGTTTGATGCTTTCTCCAGTTCCAGAGCCTAGGAGGAGGCAGAGATTTTTCAGATAATTGGGTTTCTGCCAGCTGCATGAGGCACCTGGATTGTTCTTGGCTCTGCCTTCATCTGAGCTCAAATCCAGCCACTGCAAACATTGGAGAAACCAGCAAAAGGAGTCTTCTTTTGCTCAATCTTTTTCTGTATGATTGTCCCTCTGTTACTGTTTCAAATAAATATGAATCTTTTAAAAATGAAATAACATTACAAAAATGCTCTAACCTTTCTAATTATTGAATTCATCTAGCTTAAACTGAAATCTGAAAATTCCAACAAAAATTAAATCATTTACAAATTTATAAGCTAGATTTTATCTCTGTGACAAGTAAAACTTTGGATTCTATATAAGTGTTAGTATACTTAAGCCTAATTTATCTGTTCCAAGTATGATAGATGATCTATGTTGCTCAATTGCAGAGGTTATTAGATACTTAATGCAATTTTCAGATTTCTATAATAAAAATAAGTTTAAGAATATTTTAATAAATAGTTGGTACACTATTCTCCAGTGGTTTAAAATTAAAACTACATTTAAGCAATCAGAAAAATAAAGTAGGAATGAAGATGAAAGCGAATTCCATCCAAAATAATCTTGTATGAACAAGCAGATTTAACATATTTGTGAGCTATATGTCTTAGTCATTTTGATTACATATTGGAGAATAATTATCTGTTACAGGTGTTTATTTAAAAGAAAACTATTCTAAATTATTTAGACATGAAACTCTTCTAAATTTTATCTTGATCCTCATAGCTTACTTATTCTCATTAACTTAATGTTTAAATAAAATATGTTTGGGGCCCAGCATTATAGCTTGGTGGTTTAAGTCCTCGCCTTGCACATGCCAGGATCCCAAATGGTCCCCGGTTCTAATCCTGGCAGCCCTGCTTCCGATCCAGCTCCCTGCTTGTGGCCTGGGACAGCAGCTGAGGATGGCCCAAAGCCTTGAGACCCTGCACCCGCGTGGGAGATCCACAAAAAGCTCCTGGCTCCTGGCTTCAGATTGGCTCAGCTCCAGCCATTGTGCTCACTTGGAGAGTGAACAATCAGATGGAAGATCTTCCTCTCTGTTTCTCCTCTATGTATATCTGCCCTTCCAATAAAAATAAATAAATAAAGTATGTTTCATCATTAATTTCAATTTAACAACTTATGTCACTATTTCTTATCCCAGGCATGTCAAGAATACTTGTTTAATAGCAAAAGAAATATTAAGGCATAATTTTCATGGTCTGTAAAAGAGGTGATGCAGCTTCACTCTGTTCCACCTTTACACTAGTTAGAATGGGATTTAATGAAGCCTCAATATCAATATTATGCTTTCACCTAATTTTGACATTCTTTTAACCGTATAGACAATAAAGATTCAAAATCAATTAAGATATAAGAAAAACAAAAGTTCTAACAGCAATATCTCTAAGGAAATAGATACTACTCCACTACTTCACAATGTAACAGATACTTCATTGCTAGAAATATTTTTGTATATACAGCATCCTAATCAATAGCCACTTTTCTGAGGCCTTTCTTACATCTGAACCCTGAAGAGTGAGACAGTAGTGACTTTATATAACAAAAGCCTAAAAATCCCAATATCCATAGCCATAAAGGATTGGTCTTGGATGGGTAGCTGAGCCAATCTGAGAGTCTTTGTGCAATCTGGACTTTGAAACGAAATAATCAAGTCAGTCTCTTGAGTATAGTCTTGCAGAACTTAGAAAATGTTAACAGCCATATGTTCAGCCATGTAGAGAAAAAAAAAATGAAGTTAAGAAGCAATAAGCAAAATTAGAGATGTAAGTTATCAACTCGATAATATAGTAACACAGTCATGTTGCTTTGAATGACCATTGTACGCTAACGGGCATCGACAATGGTTGAACTTCCAAAAGCTCTACAATTCAATGACTATGAAGCTACCATATGATATCAATTAGACATTTGGATGTCTGTACTGCTTATTTGTTATTCACAAAATACTGTGATTTGTCACATATTTAAAGATATTATTTATTTAAAATCATTTGAACTCAATAAAAGTTAATAGATGTGAATGTGGGATGGAAAGGTGCATATCTAGAGCTCGGATTATCAGTTGGATGAAGAAACATTGGTGAGTAACTTTATTTAGTAATATGCAGAATAGGTCTCAAGAAGCAAAGTCTAAACTTAAGGCAAATTACTCTGAGTCCAAAATAATGTATGGGTCAGGGATACAGATATCATGGTAAAATTAAGAATGTGGATAAAACCAGAGGAAAAACCAGAGAACCAAAAAGAGAAACTGAATAAGTAAAGGAAATCAGGACTAGTTGTGGTATATTACCAATGGAGTAAAACTTACCTTATCTACCTCAATAAACCAATTCTATATTTTCATCTCTGTTATGTCAAAATTTTAGTTAAGTAAAATACAAAGATATATTCAACCAAGAGACCATATTCATTTTAGAAGAAATATATACACGGGCCTGGCACAATGGTTCAGTCAGCTAATTTTCCCCCTGCAAGTGCCAGGATACCATACGGGTGCCTGTTTTTGTCCCAGCTGCTCAACTTCCTTACAGCTTTCTACTTGTGGTCTTGGAGAACAGTAGAGTATGGCCCAAAGACTTGGGACCCTGTACCAACATTGGAGACTTGGAAGAATCTTCTGGCTCCTGACTTCAGATAAATTGAGCTCCTCCTGTTGATACCAGTGGAGGAGTGAACCACTGGGTGGAAGAACTTTCTGTCTTCACTCTGTAAACAAGTCTTTCTAATAAGAACAAATCTTTAAAAAAAAAATAGAAAACATAAAAATTAGCTATAAGAATGCAAGGATTGAAGATTACCATTAGATTAAGAGTCTCTGCTGCTTTTTGGCTTCCAACAATAAAAAATTTTCAATGAAGAATATTTATTATAGAAAAAATGTTATCAGGACAAATAGATGCTGGACGCAATGCTGGGTATGTGCTTGCATTGAAGGAATCTCAACTGAACTTGAACTGTGGTTATGCCCCATGGGGGGAGGGTTGTGGGAGGAGTGGGGGAAATCCAAGCACCTATAAAACTGTATCACATAATACAATGTTATTAATAATTTAAAAAAAAGAAAAAACCCTAGGAATTGGCACAATGCATAGGGCATAAATACACCACCAGTGACACTGCTATCATCTATACGTGCCATAAAGCAACCTATAGGTTGCTTAATGTTAGAAAAGCAGCAGAAGTTCGGCCAAGTGCTTGGGTCTTTGAATCTATGTAGGAGACCTTAATGGAGCATCTGGTTCCAGGCTCCCGTCTGTTCAAATCTCAGCCATTGTGGCTGTTTTTGCAATGAATAAGAGGATGGAATGTCTTAACTCCATATATCCCTTCCCATGTGTGTGTCTGTGTGTGTTATTTGTGTGTGTCTCCTTCTCTCTGTAATTCTTCATTTCAAATACATAAATAAATCTTTTTAAATGAAAAATAGTACACATGGATTTAAACATTACTGCTCCAAAATAAAGTTATCTTTTAGCTACAACTTTCCACAATGTTTTTGGAGAAAGGTATTTTACTCAGCCAAACCTCGCCAATTAAACTCCACTCACTGAATAGCTGAATTTCTAATGCTATCTCTTTAGGAGTAGCTATCTTCCTAACGTTAAGACAAAATGAATTCTTTCCCACCTTAGTCAGATTCAGATTCTAGTTGACTTCTCCTTTTTTCTATGTTTATTTTAGAGCCTCTTTTTTTCTATTATATATGATGTATCAAATTAATTATTTTTTTGCGTTTTTTTCAAAATGGGGATCTGAATCTGACAACAGTGATTTTCACTAAATGTTTTGTGGTTCCTCAAGTGCCCTTTATTTCCAGGTAACAATTCTTTCACCACATAATAATGAAAACTCGACGACTGAAAGGCTGAAACCGAAAGTTAGTGAATATCACAACAAGCTAGCTATGTGGAACTAGTGGTTTTGCTGACCACTATTCTCTTCCCTCCATCAAGGCTCTGAATTGAAGACGTGGATAACAATTTTGTAGAAGTACATTCTTGTTGCTAAGATAGGTTAACATCTTTGGCTGAGCCAATCGCTCTAAAACATGCAACAGTAAAGTTGAGGGTTGGATGTCCAATCTGAAAAAAATTAAAAAGATAAATAACCCTTCAAAAATGTCAAGCATTGGGGACCTGCTAGTAGGTAATATCTCTAAACACTTTAACTTTACCTTCTGTCTGGTGTTGGTTTCTGATTACAATTATTCCTTGATTTCTTACCGTGTTAACAGCATCATTATGACATCCATTTTTAAAATTAATTTCCTTCAATGAATCATCAATTCCATGTGATCATTTGCCATATTGACTTTGGACTTTGATATAACAAATTCAAGAATGCACATTTAGACTTTTTGTAGATTTGTGTGTCATTATTTTCTATAACTTTCTAACTGATAATACGACAAAGACTACAACCCAGATTTCAATTCAAGGAGATATTGTAATACTACTGAGAAAAACAAATCTCATAAAAATGAGACGAGCGGTATCTCTGTTGACAACCATCTTGCTTGCAAGATTATGATTCCAATAAATGCCCCAATCCCTTCTCTCTGCTCACAGGGCACCTCTGTGTTAGATGCAAGGCAAGCTGCAAGACAATCAATTTATTACCATCTTGGGTCAGCACTGTTACACACCAGTAGACTAGAAAATCCCAAAGGACATAGTTTAATAACAAAGTAGAAAATTAAATTATCCTCAACCGATCTATATAACAATTCAGAGCCCTGAAGAACAAATAAACTTCTTAAAAAATCTCTGATGCGATTTGTTAATTAAGAAACTGCTATGAAAGACATAAGTGATTCTAATATTATCTGGTAAATTAAAACTCCAAACAAGGGTCAGCATTCATTGTCCAGCTTCTTTATTTATTATTGCTTTTTACAAAATATACTGATGTCTTGATGTTAATTTTTTTATGATGAATTTCATGGTTAGGTCTGAAGTCCTACACTTAGAAAAAAAATGATGGTAAAATTGGATTTTAGTTTCTGTAGTAGAATATCCAGTTTTCAGACTATTTAACAAAGCTAGAGCCATTTATTCAAGTCAGGATGAACGCATCTATTTGGTTTTCCCTGTGCAAAATTAGCTCAACTTCATTTGAAAAGGTCAAGGATAAATATTCTTCAAATGCTTCCATTAAATAGATGATGACCATAGTACCAGTATGTGGTTTAGTTTTTATGTGTATTTCCAACTTCTTTCCTAAAAATAAAATGATATTAAAAACAAAGTTGCAACTAAGAAATATTTGGTTTTTTTAAGCCTGTCCATATACGGATATTTAAAACAAAGACACAACATACCACTTAGTGCTTCACACTTAGTATTGTCTGTTGTAGAAAGAGACTTTTACAATAACCTTCCTTGTTGCAACATATTATAGCTTAAAACCAACCATCTTCTTAGTTGAGAATGTGAGAGAACAGCTCTTTTTCCAAAGCAAGATGTTAGCTATCTCTCTTATTAGAAAATAGATAAGATAGAGTAAATGTGCCCGAGGTCTAAACACAGTATGGGAAGAGAACTTATAAATAATTGATTCTTACATAATCGTTTTTTAAAGAAATGAAGAATGCTGATTACTATGTTTGAGCCTGGAGGTAAATCATCACCTCATTTCAAAAAGGAAAGTGAAACAAAGAGTCACGATGAAGCCATACAAACTTGGAGATTATCTGACATTTTAGATTACAAAATTAGGACATGAGAAAGATTCGTCAAAAATGAGGAGATGCTGAAAAAAAAAAAATACAGAGCTGGACATCAAAAATGATGGGCTGGGTATTCTCCAAAAAACAAAAGTGTTGATTTGAAAGTCCTCTACAAAGTAGCTGACATCATTAGTCAGGAATTACACTTGTTACTGAAACCCTTTCATAAGTGTCATCTAAGATAATCAGCCCATGTGCGAAATATTCTCATTGAGATGAAGTGTTATATTCTATCCTAATACCTGTGCCAGAAGTGTGGTCCAAAAACTCAAAATATAAGATTTTAATTTGCAGTTAACAAGCAAGACTTCCAAAATCCATATGAAATCTTTTGGCTCTGAGTTGTGTTTTACTAGCTCCAATAAGATGCAGAATACATGGACAGAACTACAAGAACCGGCAGTAACAATGAAATCAAAGTGTTCTGACATTGAAAACCCTAGTCATTCTAACAAAAAAAAAAAATAGACCTTGAATAAAGCTTAAGTAAGCTGACTAAATATTATGATTCTATGGAGACAGTTTTTTAAATTAAACAATATACCCATGAGATATTTTTTTGTTCTAGAAAATTGCACTGTATTTCAGAAAAGAATTTTCACTAATCAAAATCCTTGATCAGAGGTAAAACAACATATGAATTTTCAACATGTATGATTTGCTGTCTTTGTAGACAGCACCTATGAAAATGTCTGTTTGTCTTCTGAGCATTCAAAAGCAACGTAACACTTCAACTGATAACTTTCACTGAAGCCATGACACTCCATAAGTTGTTTCAGCTGATTTTCAAAGTAATTAAACACCAACTTTTTGGAGCCATTCTTATGGTTATAGTCAAGGAGCGTTATCATCAGGCTCAGTAACCCCACAGCAATGAACAAGAATCATGCAGACAGAAGCAGAAATTGTGGCCAGGCGTCTCCAGCTTCATGTCTCAAGCTTGATGAATCTAAAGCATTTGGTCCTTGGCATCGTATCCTGCAATCTTGTTCTACTTGTTTTGGCACATGTCTAAAATCTTTGGAGGGTTTTTCAAATAGGTCATGGAAAAATGGAATTGAAAAACACGTTTCTTGTAGTGAAAAGAAAATTTGAAACCCATGTACAGTGTTGTTCCAAAATATACATATCCTAGGAAGTTTTTGAAGCACTCACAGATATTGAAACCACATTGGAAACGGTGTCAGTTATCCTTGCCTAATGTTTTCTGTACACAAAGTCTCTACATCGACACCACATTCTCAAATAAATTTAAATTTACATGGAACCATACTGCAAGTATATTTTAAGCAATCACTGAAATGTTTGATTTGTATGTTAAAGTGTGTTTCTGTACTGGGCCCGGCATGGTAGCTTAGAGGCTAAAGTCCTCATCTTGAACATACCAGGATCCCATATGGGCACTGGTTTGTATCCCAGTGGCCCCGTTTCCCATCCAGCTCCCTGCTTGTGACCTGGGAAAGCAGTCGAGGACAGCCTTGGGACCCTGCACCCACATGAGAGACCCACAAGAAGCTCCTGGCTCCTGGCTTTGGATCAGCACAGCACCAGCCATTGCAGTCACCTGGGGAGTGAATCATCGGAGGGAAGATCTTCCTCTCTATTTATATCTGCTTTTCTAATAAAAAAAATAAATAAATCTTTAAAAAGTGTTTGTGTACTGAAAATTGATGACTAAAATTCTTCATGAACATTTTGTAAAACAGTAGCCATATGATAAGGGAAAACCCTCTGCAGTGCTAGAAAGAACTCGGAACTAAGATCCGAGAGCCAGGCAAGTCTGAGTTTTGTGGGAAATTTGTTTTATAATCTGCACAAGTCACTTCCCCTTTTACATTGCAAGTGTACTTCTCAAATTTTGATTTACACAAGATCATCCAGACACTGTGCTAAGCATGCAGGTCTCTGGGCCCTATTCTTACAGCCTGAGCTGGTCGATTGGCCTGTGACTTCTGAGGCTACAACGTAATAGGACACCAGTGGTAGATGTTATCAGCGCGCACTTAGAAAAATCATCGTGCTGAAATACTTTCTTGATTAAAATATCCAGAATCAAGAAACAATGACACTTGAAGATGACAGGAAAAAGATCAATTAATTTATTGTATTCTGGCATGAACATCTGAGAAGAAGCAAGCGTATACTATGTGCATTTATGTAGATGACCAAACCATAATCACAACAGAAAAGGCTTTATACAATAATGTCCTGATGAACTAAATGACTGCTACCTTCTCATTGAAGAATTGTAGAGGTAAATATATTCACCCATGTTCTACAGCACTGCGCTGTGTTACAGCCTAGGAATAAATGTGAATTACTAATGTAAACAAATATCCCACTGGACTAACACCTTGCACATGATTTAGAGAATCCATTTTATTGAGCAAGGGATCAGAAAGTTCTTTTTGTTTATGGAACTGGGGGATAATTCCAAGAGTCTTCTGGGAAGCCAGTGTTTCTGCTACTTCTGATCACAGATCAGAATGAAACCATATAATATAACCTAATGGCATGGCCTCATTTGCCCCACATCTGGGTGGCAATAACTATTTAGCAAAGGCGGATGACAATCACACTGGAGAGCAGTCCATTGATCTTAAGAAGAAAACAATGTGATATTTTATTGCTTATGCTTACCAAGCGAAGAAGGATTCATGTCATGCTTCTAACATAAGTCAATGTCAAAATAAATCTCATCTTCAAACTTCTATATACTCCTTCTCTGCACTAAGCATGTCACTTTTCCATTTGCGTGATTTCTTTTACTCACTGAAGGTCTAGTTTAAACATACAAGGTAGAGTCGACTACTTCCTTTTTCAACGTTCTATAACATCTCCAATTGACAATTTAAATCACTCTTAGCTTTGGTTTATTTATCTCTGGAAGACCTTGGTTTTGCTGGGGATAGTTCTTGTGTAAGGTTGCTTTTTATACAATGTTTTAATAATAACTTTATGTTGAAGTGATTGATGCTTCATTGCCTTAACTAGATTTTGAGGTCACTAAATGCAGAAATGATTTTGTATTTTGTAGTATCTTAAGCATCTTGCTTAGACTGTAGACTATAATTAGAAAATGTGTGTTGGAGGAAATTAATGAATGAATGAGTAGTGAATAATAAGTGAAAATAGCTATCAGAGGTAAAATTCTTTAGGGAATTTTTCTTTGGTTAAAAGTTCACATTGAACTTGAAATTTTTCCACTCAGTCCCATGTGTGGGGGGTATTATTGAGAGACATGCTGTTATGAAGTCAGCATGCCCTCAGCAAAAACATGCAGGGCATGGCTTCCTTCAGATCCGAGTGCTGCAGACAGGATTCTAAACATAACTATGGGAACATTCTCCAAAGCTATAAGAGCATATCCGAGGTAAAGCGATTTAACTTTCATTTGACTGTTCTTCAAGCCCGTTCCAGAGTGACAGTTGCACTGCGTTGAAGTATTACTGGGCAAATTGTGAAGCCTGCAGTGAAAATTCCTACAATTGTCCTATCTCTGGAGGCAGCAAAAGTTAATTCACCTGAGGCCCATTTAACTGCCACACAGCTAAACATTTAGCAGCATGGTGCTGGCAAAGCCCTTCAAACATACTACTTTTCCCCAAAGTAGCAGAAAACTATTCTGACGCTCAGGGTTACTTTGCTGGTTGCTTAAAACTTTGTCATGTTTAGATATTAAACATTATGTTCACCAGGAATTATGCTAATAGGTGTGTTTGATTGCGTTCCAAATAACAGGTTGAAAAAATACTATGAAGAGACTAGCAAGAAGAAAAAAAGTATTCTTTGAAAATGTACTTTTTCCCTTTATGAGGTTCACTGAGTGAAGAGGAAAATCTACATTGGAAAATTTCTCTCTGTCTCTGCCACATACAGACACACACTGGGGGACATTCTGAGGTGTATAAAATCCAGAACAGATTCAGACATCGGCTTCTAGTTTGCAATCCAGATTTTCTGGTCTGAAAGAGATTAGGAAATGAAATGTCAATTGCCTAACATTTTAGATAAACTTATGAGTACATATCCTTGAAGTTATTTAAAACTGTAACCTTTTTAGGTACTGAGAATTTGAATGTCACTTTTTATGTCAGTAAAATGGGAACCTTTACATAGAGTGAAACAAGAGATGAAATATACTATATGGCTAACTCTACTTTAGAAGGTATGGATAAAAACCTTATATATGAGAATGAACTCATATATGTAAATATAATTTTCTAAACTTGTATTTATGCACATATGCAGATGATTTTTATATAAAGCTCACTAAATTAAAGCAAAGCTGATGCTCTCTTACTAAAGTGGGAGAATTTTTTTTCTGTTTTCAATTAAAACTGTTAAATACATTATAAATCAGATGTAAGCATACCATAATCCTAGGAAATTTATTATCTGAACCTAGTAATCTGTAATAGAAAGTAACTCCAGACAACTTCTAGAATAATGCAACTTCAATGTTTTCCACTTAATATTGAAAACATGTTTGGGAAACAAGACTGGGGTATCCATTAGGAAAAGTAATCGGAAGCCTCAGGAAAAGTTACAAGGCTGAAGTTCTAAACTAGGATAACTGGAGAATTTAAATGAACTTCCAGTCCTACACCAAACTTAGTTACTCCAAAACTTTAATCATTGTCTTTGAATTCATCTTTGGATTGATAGTTTTCAATCTTTGAAAAATGATGTAGGTACATGCATTTCCTAACCACTGAGGAGAGTAGCCTAAATAGATGAAATACTGTGGAAGTCTTAGTGTTATATGAAGATGAATGCTCCGATTTACCATGAAGTTGCAGCTAACTGTGTTCATGCTACCCATATTATCTAATAAGAAGAGTATATAGTCACTATTTATTGTCCAATGAATGATTGTGTCACTCTGCTTAGAATGGAAAAGTGAGTAGTGGAACTTAATGAGTCTGTCACTCAATAATTTTTATACTCAAATGTTTCACACACGAGCACACACAGAGAAACACACACATCCCACAAAGGTGTTTCAAAATTTTCATGGAAATATGGAACTAAATGAGTCTTTGGTGCAAAGAGTTTCAGATATTATGAGTGTTTTTCATAGTGTACCTTGTTATGAAACTTGAAGATGCATTCATGTGCTTGTATCTATGTGCATATATACAATCACCATTATGATTATTGAACCTCTGCTGTATGTCAAGAAATGTAATAGGCAGAATAGACTCAGTAATAAGCAAAATGGACATATACAGGGCCCTTGTTGACTTTGCAACAAAACAGGTAGAGTGGAAGCTAAACTGAATGTTAGAGAGTAAAATGCCAAAAGGATAGGAAAGCTTTCAGGAAAAAAAGTATTATTTTATATGTTTTTAAATTCTGCCTACGTGTTCAACCTTATAAACATGCTATTTGTCTCTTGCCTCACAAGCATGAATAGGATGCGCGTAGGGATTATTTTACTGCAATTAAAATGGATTAGCATTCCACTACCCCTAACCCTCAGTTAATCCTTTCAATAGACATACATATTTACAGGGTACCTAGAATAAATTGAGCTGTGGCACAGTGTGAAGATAATTACTTTAGCAAAAATTAAATCAGAAATGTGTCCCTTTTTGGTTCACTTTAATTGAGTTAATTACCGAAGAGCTGAGTGTGTGGTCAAGCTGAGCATACAAGATGCTATTGAACTTCCTTGTATTATCATTTTGTGAGTCTCTAAACAACTCTAAAAGTAAATAAGACAAGAGCTGTTAACGCATTTCAAGGATGAGGACACTGAGACCCAACAGCCTTTACCAGCTCATAATCTTACCGCCTATGAACCCTGCCCTCAGTCCCTCACATCATTATGCATATACATCGTATCATCAAAAAAGAAAATTATTCAGTTCTGGGCACTTTAAATCAACTCTTAGTGTGTTATGTATCAAAGACATTATGAGATGAGATAGTTTTGATTCCAAAATAAAAACTTCATTAAAATTCATAAACTTGAGATATATACTTGAAAGTCATTGTAACACAGCAGGTGGTCATGAAATACAAGCTTGTTTGATATTATCCACTAAAAATAATAAAATTATGCTCTCTTGGCTCCACAGAGTAAATATCAGTTTGAATCTGTTTCGGTTGTTGCCACAAAAAAAGGAAAGCTCTGTACATTTAAATAGCAAAATCAGCAACCTTTATCCTATTTAAGTTTATGTTCCAAATTAATGTAATCAATATTCAACTAATATATAGCCACAAAAACTGAAACTATGTCACTTAAGGCATCTAATGTTCAAAACATCTATGACATCTGCATCTATAACACCAAATATCTTCAATACAGAAGTTCAAAAATAAGCATAGGTTTACAACAGAAAAAAGGGGTTGTGATGGGGTCATGCTTCTAACAAGAGCTCAATAGAGAATGTTACTGTTACTCCAGGTTGATTGGACTCGGCACAAACCAATCTGAATATGTATCCTTGTACACAAGTGCATCTAAACATGGTTTCCTATTTTTACTGATAGTAGCAGGAATAATTGTTGGAGAACGTTTAGAAAGCTATTTTTAAAAAATTTAAAAAATTATACCTTCATTCCAAAATAACAGCTATTAACTTTACACTGAATTTCATTGCAGACCTATGTTTCTGACATTTCTTATGCATTTTATGATTATTTCTTCATGCTTTGATCACTCTATCATACTGTATTCACAAATTCAAATATTGCAACAGGTTTTCTATTTAACAGTTACTTTTCTCTAAAAGATTTGCCAATTCAATGATAGAAATATATCTCATTTATTCACACTTAATTTCTCTTTAATTGCTTACATTGAATATGCTCCAAATGTTTTGGCTACTTCCACTGCTTTCTCCATTGATTATTTGAGCATTTTTTTCATTTTATTAAAGAAAAATAGAATATCCACAATATAATAAAATCAGAAACAAA
This sequence comes from Ochotona curzoniae, assembly GCF_017591425.1. Lineage (NCBI taxonomy): Eukaryota > Metazoa > Chordata > Mammalia > Lagomorpha > Ochotonidae > Ochotona > Ochotona curzoniae. The sequence goes on from NW_024467087.1 coordinate 6,629,689, forward strand.
TCACTAAGCTAGCAATTCTGTGACATGTTTCAAAAATTATGATGCTTTCATGATGATCCATATAGATTGTTGAATTAGAAATGGGGCCTTTTCTTACTTTATTTTTGTTGATATAAAGAAAACAAATTTCATGTATTTTCTAGTTATAGTTCTGGAAAAGCAGCTATACCTCCTTTCCAGCCTTCCAGTTCTCCCTATCCTGATACCACTCCTATCAGCCTTTCTTTTCACTAACTTTACCTAAGACTTAATTTTAGTCCACTCTACACTCACAGAATTAATCCTCCATAAACCAAAACAGGAAGGCCCAATTGCACAAGAGCATAGTGAAGGGCTAAAACAAAAACCATATCAGAAGATGTTCATTTCATTGCTATACCTTGCTTTGTACTCTATATTAACTTCAACATATCAAAGAATGCCACTTTTTCAAATTCAGATCTGGGTATTAATGGTAGGAATACGTTTAAAACCAAAGGGTCTAAGGAAAGTCATTGTGGCCAATTCCTGTCGGCAAAATAGTATCAGCTACTAGAATCTGATCAGTGTGCACAAATTGATTCATTTGTCCATCAAAAATTCAGCCTTCTGACCTTTCATATTCACATTAACAGTTAAAGTGAAACAGAAAGGATTTACAAATCAGAATGTGATGTTTATATCAGTGCCTCATCTTAGAAAACTTAAGTTGGAACTCCTGGACTGATATTTTTAAAAAGAGTGAAAAAGGAGAACTTCATAAGGAATGTGTATAAAAATCTCTAAGTGAGGAAATGTTCTATATTAATGTTTATTTGCTAACTATAAACATAATAAAACATAATAATAAATATAATTAAATTAATTTTGCACTTCATCATTGCAGCAAATCAGAGACCCAGAAAGAGTTATTTTCATTTTTCCTTTTGTAAAGAAATTAGTGTTCCAAAGACATTGTTAAGTAAGAACACAAGATCATACAGTGGGCCTGGTGGTAGTTACTTGGGTTAGCTCCAACTGGGTTGCAGTTCCTACTAGTGTGTGTGAGGGCTGAGAGTGTGTTGGGCAGGGTTAGGCTGTGCCACAGCTTTCATTGGTTTCTGTATGAGATGGGGCTGGGGACACAACTGACCAGGTGACTGTAACCCTCAGCACGTGTGGGTTGATGTGGGTGACTGACTGAGCCAGATTCCACAATAGATGACACACACAGGAGTCAGGTTGGGGTCAACTATGGTGAGATTTCTTTTGGGACCCTATATCGGATCACTGGACTCAGAATTCTAACCATAGGGAAAATCACAGGATCAGTGGTCTGACCATGGAATACACATGTCAGAACTGGGTCTCCATGGTTGCTGAGGACTGTGCAGTGGATGGCATATCCAGATGCTCATAGGGGAATGTGAAAATCAGTTCAATGAGGCCTGCAGAGGATGTCTAGTACCATGGAAGGGCAGAACAATTTGAACAGAATAATTTGGTCAAACTTTGACAGAAAGGATCTGGGCAAATTGAGACTCTAAGGTAGACTATGTCAGAACATGGACAATGGAAGAATTTTCTCACCCTTGGAGCAAAGAAATCAACAGTACCTCAAAATTATCAAAACCACTTGAGCAGTATTCTTGGAACATGCTCCACATGAGGGACCCTTCTAATGACATAGGGTGGCTATTCCACATTCCTGAATACTGATGTGGTTGGACTGCTAGGAGCAGCCCTCTCCCCTTCTGTCTCTACTTTCCCCAAATATAGGAATTAAAAAGGAGATTAAGGGCAGTAGAGTCATCCAGTTTCCCCCACTCCTCAACCATGACCACCTCAATCAGTGGTCCACACGGGAGTACATACCCCTGAGCGATGTAATAAACATCATCAAGAATAAAATGGATTTATTATTTAAAAAAGAAAGAAGGAAGGAAAGAAAGAATTATTCCAAACTCATTCAATGAAATTTAAATTGCCTTCAATCCAAAAAGCAGAAAAGGATAAAATGAACAGCAGAAATACAGACTAATATATTCTGGGTAAACATAAATGCAAGTTAGCTTGAAAAAAAATATTTACAAACCAGGCTCCAGTATGATGCTTCTGTGCTTAAATCCTCACTTTGCATATGCCAGGATCCCATATGGCTACCCCCTCATGTCCTGGCTGCTCCACATCCTGTACAGATCCCTGCTTGTGGCCTAGGAAAGCAACGGAGGACAGCCCAAAGCCCTGGGACATTGCACCCACATGGAAGACCTGGATGAAGCACCTGATGCTAACGTACTATCAGCTCAGCTGTGGCCATTGTAGCTGTTTGGGGAGTGAACCAGTAGATGGAATATCTTTTTGTCTCCCCTTCTCTCTGTAAATCTGCCTTTACAACAAAAATAAATAAAATCTAAAAATATGCAAACTGAACCCAATAAATGATGTGAAGAAAATTGGATTTCTACATGCAGACAATTGAAACAAGGCCACTGTTGTATTTTCTAAACCAAAACAAACTCACATTTGCCTTTGGTTATAGTGAGTGCTATTACTTTTCTCTGTCAAGGGAATACCTTTAAGTATCATTTGTAGGGCAGATTTGGAAGAGACATATTCATTGAGCTTTTCTTTATTGTGGAAGAATTTTTTTTTTTTCCCCGTTTCAAAGACAAAGGAAAACTTTCCTGGGTGCATTATTCTGGGCTCACAATTTTTTGCTTTTAGATTCTGGAATATGGCATTCCATTCTATTCTGGCCTGTAGTTTCCTGTGAGAGGTCAGCTATGAGTCTGATTGTCATTCCTCTATATGCCAATCATTTATAATGTGTTACAGTGAAGAACTCTTTTGGTCAACCCTGTTGGGAGTTCTGGCCTCTCCTGAATCAAACAATGAACAACCCATTACTGAAGTGACAGTACCAAATTACCACCTATCCATATTAACCCTGAATGTAAATGGCTTAAACCCATCAATCAAGTGTCATAGATTAGTAGACTGGATTAAAAAACAAAGCTCATCTATCTGTTGCATATAGGAGACACATTTCAACAAAAGGATCAGCAGAAACTGCATCTCATGAATTTTGATGTTTTTGTTTTTAATTTTATTTCTTCAAAGCAGCTTTTTTTTCTAATTACATTTTTCACTGACTCATAGGTCATGCAGTAGTATTATTTTCTTCCAGAATGCTTTTGATTATCTTTTTCATTTCTTCAATGACACATTACTCATTCAGTAGCATGTTGTTTTACTTCATGGGTTGTAAATTTCTATTTTTCTCCCTGATGTTGATTTTGTTTTGTGGCTTTTTATTTAAGGGGATGTATAGTAAGTGTGTAATGGAGACTATCATAGCCTGTGGCATATTGTTTAACTTCATAGTGTTGTAAATTTGTTTTACTTTCCGTTGTTGATTTTGTTGTGGCTTCTCACTTGGGGGATTTACACTAGTGTGTAGTATGTAATGGAGACTGTGTAGTGGAGACTGAAATGTCCAGATGGGAGGGTACGGTGCAGTGTGCACCTCTACTCCTGGATTGAGGATGGACTCCCACTTAAACTTCTGGGTGTGTCTTGGCAATGGAATGTTGCACTTTCTGACATTGTCCATCCCTGCAATGAAGGACTTACGACTGTTTATGATGAACTCTGCTATTGTAATGGTATGGAAGAATGAATGATATGAGAGAATTTAGTGTGTATGGGGGGGGGTGAACTGGCGGAGGGGGTAAGGGAAATCTCAGGGTCTATGGAACTGTATCATTAAACGATAATAATAATTTAGAAAATGAAAAAAAATAGGATTTTTGGATCCTGTAGGGTAACTAGCGGCTAAAGTCCCAGTCTTGCACACACCGGGATGTAATATGGGCACCAGTTCTAATCCCAGTGGTCCAGCTTCCTATCGAGCTTCCTGTTTATAGCCTGGGGAAGAATTCAAGGACAGATCAAAGCCTTGGGACCCTGCACCTGCGTCGGAGGCCTGGGGGAGACTCCAGACTCCTGGCTTTGGATTGGCTCAACTCTAGTTGTTGTGGACACTTGGGGAGTGAATCAGTGGATGGAAGATCCTCCTCTCTGTATCTCCTCCTGTCTGTATATCTGATTTTACAATAAAAATAAATAAATAAATCTTTTTAAAAACTTAGGCTTTGTTTTTCAGCTTCATCAACAGTTCTATGTAAACACTGAAAAATCATTTTCTCCTTGTTTATTAATGAAATGTAATTTGCATTTCTTGAGTTGATGATTTTGTGATTAACCACCTAAATTATCTTTGTAAGAGATAAGTTATTTATAAATATTTTAAAATTTACACTCTAAACTGGAAATACCTTTCATTTATTTTTATCCCAATTTTTAAATTTCATTTTATGACACAGTTTCATAGGCTCTGGGCTTCCCTCTACCCTTCCCTAAACCCTCCCCTTACATTGAATTCCTCCATATTGTTACACTAGCACAGGTCATAAACAGTAAGGATTCCCTCATTGGGTGCATGAACCATGCAGAGAGTCCAGTATCTTATTGTCTAGATAAATTCAACAATTTCATTGCGAGTCCATTCTTGATCTGAAGATAGAGATGGCAGAATATCATCCCCTCCAATGAAAAGCCACTATACAACTTCAAGAACAATTTACACCATCATGAAGTTATTGACATGGTATTGAGTGACCAATATGTTAGAAAATGCAAGTTTTTAACCACATCCTGTAGCTACTTCATTGACATTTCAATTTTAGTTTTATATACAACCAGCCACTATACACCTTAAAATAGTTATACGGTATTATGCAGCTGTCTCGTGTCTATTTTCATTTTTATATTTAGCAACTTAGACTTCAAGCATGATTTCTACTGAACTACGTGGATTTTAGGACAGTCCAAACAGGCTTATAACCCTAAAAAGCCACATGTTAACAATTGAGAAGCAGAACAGTTTTAGGTGGGGTGTGCAGAGAAATCTTCAATTCCTTAGTTAGGAGTAACTTTGTGTCCTACCTAGTAAGGTATATCGGAGTCCCGAAGGAAGTTTACTGTTCTTCCGTTTCTGAGGACTGCTCAGGGCTCCTGGCTGCAGTTCCGATGACATTAGATACTGTGAGGAAGGATCTAGGCTTCTTACATCCTGTGTGGGAGATATGATAGGGAATGGTTGACCTCGGAATTATCGGCATATGAGGGCCCTCCAGTTCCCAGTGATCTCCGTGACAGTTGGAATATAGCCCTTTGTGCTCATACTGATAGTCCTTGGTGAGGATCAGGAGTCTCCAGGGGTTGGGATACACAGGTTCTTAGATTTCCATAAAATAAAAATCTGAGAAGGATTCATTTGAGCAGGACTCAGGTCATTATTTGCAAATTACTTTTCCTTGGCTTATTTGATTTCTTTTTTTTTTTTTGTAAATCATCCTAGAATTTTGTTTTATTGTTACAATATTGCATACAATAAGGTAATTAGCTCACAGCTTGTTTGCATCCATGTTGTATGCAGCTTTTATGATTTTTTTGATCAAGGAAATGACTAATCAAAAAGCACAAATATTACTGAGGCGTAATTAGTAACTGAAATTGAAAAAATTTGATCAGAAGACAGGAAAAGCTTTATATGGTCCAAATGCCACTTATAGGGCAACAACAATAAAAAAAAATCAACATTCCATTGGATTATTGTTTGTCAACTTCAAAAACACACATGCCCTGTTTGTTATTGTATAATTGGTCTTCGGCTTCATGAACTATTTATAGTTATTTTCTGTATAAACTTTGATGGAGGAAGTGATAGAGAATATTAACTTTCTTTTTGTTTTTGCCCTTAAGCAATTCGAGTTTATGAGGTAATTAATAGAAATTAGGCAAAATATGTTAATTTTATTTTAATGAAGCCAAGCAGCCAGATTATGAAAGAGCATATTTACAGAAATTAATTTTAATTTAACTATCTCTTCACTTCAACAACTGCCATGGAAGAAAAGACCTCTGAGGCATCTACCATACGAAGCCATGAGCAATTCTTAAAACGTGAATCATCTGTAACAATCCCATTGGAAGGCTTCTGAATTTTCTGACCAGCTTTTGGATAATAAATTTTGTGTTTTACACAGCTCTTTATTAGTTACATTTCCTAGTGCAACACACTAGTGCAACAAATTTTTCAACAGATGTCCTTGATATGCTAACCACAGTATGTTAATGTAGCACACTGATTTACAGCAAAAATGACTTGCCAAAAAATTAAGGAATTCAGGCATAATATTCACAAAGTTAATATCTATTCATATTTGGGTAGGCTTGGTGGAGGGGATGCTGGCCTGTGGCAGAGTACGAGTGAACTCACGATGGATCATCCTGGCCTTAACTCCTCAGGATATTTGGAATGCCTTAGAGGAACCACCCGGGCCTTGTCTTAGCCCATCTCACCTCAGACCGTGTGCAACAGGTTGCTTCTCAACCTGAGGAGTTATTGTCTTCTCCCATCCCCTGGGCCTAAGATGTATAAAAGCCCAGGGCTGTATACCTTGAGCTTTTATACCTATCTGCTGGTTACTCCCCAAACGACCAGAGCAGTCAGAGCTGAGATGATCCAAAGCCCAGAACTTGGAGCTTTTACCAGGTCTCCCATGTGCATGCAGAGATCCAAAGATTTGAGCCATCTCTGTTGCATTTCCAGGCCGTAAGCAGGGAGCTGGATTGAAACATACACTCTTTTCCATTTTGGATGCTGATGCCATAGGTAAAAGCTTAGCCAACTACACCATACTGCTGGCCCCGTTTGTGAAGATTTACATGGGACATTACGTAGTTATTTTAATATTTTATTAATTCAAAAACATTTTACGAGAAAATATAAGCATGAATTCCAATAAGAACATTGTACCTGAAATGGATATAAAGCTCACAAATTTGAGTGTATGAGGAATACCAGACTTTCAAGTGAAACAATTTGTAACCAACATTTTCATCCTAAGGATTCCAATGAAAATATTGCAAATCTTGCACAATAACTCAAAGTTTAGCTCTACAATGTATCCATAAGCAGACAAAACATCGGTAGTTTTAGAAATCTCAAATTTCTAAACAAAGACTGTTATAAACAGCTATGTCGATGAACATTTTGAAGTCCCCAAATGCTAGCTAAATTGTAGCTTCATGCACTCAGTGATGTCATTAAAAATATTTATTTATGTATTTATTTATCAATTTATTCATTTATTTATTTGAATAAATGGAGACCAGGAAGAAGTTCCTGGCTTCAGATCAGCTCAACTCTTGCCATTGTGGCCACTTGGGGAGTGAACCAGAAGATGGAAGCTCTTCCTTGCTGTCTCTCCTCCTCTCTGCTTATCTGACTTTCCAATTGAAATAAATAAACCTTAAAAATTCATAAAAATTCTTAAAGATTTTTAAAAGAATAACAGATTAAATATATAAGAAATTACTAACAGAAGAGATAAAAACAGCTTTAGCACTCAGAAAAATTGGATTGAAAATGGAAAACTGTTAACAAGAAGAGTTTTTATACTGTAAAAGAAAAAATACATTTAGAAAAAAAATCATGAACTGATATGGATCAAATACCACAGTATTGAGCAAGGTGAAGTGAAATCAGAAATATTTACAAACTAAAAAGCATCTTCTTTTTTATCTGCTTGTAATTCAGAGTATTTTTTTTCATACTAGGTATAATTACATATAATGAAGAAGTAACTTCATTTCATTGTGACATTAGAGATTTATATAATGCAAAATGTATTTGAGGCAAATCATAACATTTAAGTTAAGATACTGTTTTTGAACTTTCAAATTTCAAATGTCTTCAGAGATGGAATACTCAAAGAATTCAGGCAGCAGGGCCTGGTTAAGACATTCCGGAGCCTCTGGCAAAGGGGAGAAATTAGATTCTCTATTTGAAATGCTACTGTATTTTTCATGACTTTTCACAATAATTTTACAATTTGCAAATATAGTGCACTTGAATATTGTTTGAATCCATGCCCAAGGTGTGTAGAGCTTTTACATCCTGCTCCACCTGGCAAAGTTCAAAGATTTTAACCCGGTAATTTCATATCTAGAAAATAAATCAAACCTGAAAATATGAAAGTTGGAGACAAGGCTGAGAATCCTTTTTCATAATGAATCACAATTACATTCATATATTTTTTTAAAAAAACAACTAAAATAATGGTCCAGTCAGCCACATGAAAAGACAAATCTACGCGTTTTCAAAATCTGAGCAATCTATGTCTTAGAAACATTGAGGAGCTTCAAACAATTGTTCCTAAATGTGGGGATTTAAGAACAACGGTCTATCAGATGCATCTAGAGAATACATCTAACAAAATCGGTCTCAGAACCGCAGATTTCTGGGATATATAGACGTGGAGCCGTGGCTTGGGAATAATGATTTAGAATCAAATTAGATCACGTTTTAATTGTTTCTCAGAGATTTGTATCCTGAACTGTATTTTTAGTATATGTCTTGTCAAAGCAAGCACATGGACAATCTTTTTAATGACAGAATTTTACAAATGAGAAAATTGAATCCCAGAATAATATAGTCTAATCTTAAAGCAAAACTAAAACAGGGATGCAGGATTCTGTTTTAGGATTTACATTATAATTCTTGCTGAATTTTCTTAAACATGAAATTGGTCGTGAGGCATAAAATATACCAAGCCGAGTGAGTTTTTCATTCCACATTTTCATAAATCGTCCTTCATAACCTGGGACCTACCTAAAATGATTTACATTTGTATCACCCCTGTGAGAGTCAGTGTACAACATGGTTCAGATTTCTATGAGAATTTCATAGTAACCATTCAAAAATTTGCTGGGAATATCCACATCCCATACTCGTTAACAACACACAGCTTCCTCTACAAGTTTTTATATACATAAAATGTAAAGCTGTTAAAATGATTAGAATGGTTTCTTGATTCAGACACTAAAAATGAAAGCACAGAATGTTTTTCAGCACATCTGCAAATCAGTCAACACACGAACGGAGTACTTAAAATGCCTCTGTTGGTATGGGTAATTCTTTCCTGCCAGTTAACATTCTGTCTGCTATCTCTTTTCATTGCAGCCAACCCTATACAAGTGCCTACTAACTCCTAGCAATATCTGCTCATAAACAAGGCAGACATATTTTATTCAACAAAGGAGAGAAGAAAACAACTCGCAAACAAACTAGACCACACTCAGAAACTTTTAGAGTTGCTATAGCTGGGGGCGGGGGAGAGCTACACTGGGAGACACATAACTAACTCCCATGCATGACCCCAGGAAAATTTGTTGTAAAATATGGGTATTGTTCTGCATCACCAAGGGGTTGCTTGAACCTACTTTGCAAGTTCCAGATGCATTTCAGGAACACCTACCTCATGTGTTATAAACTACTTTTGTGGAGCAAGATCATCTGGGTGTCTTCACACCATGCTAACACATTAGTGACTACCAAGAAACAATTATTTGCTTATACATTCAATTTTTTTGTATTTTTCCAGTTTTTAATTTTTTTTTATTTTTTCATGATACAGTTCCATAGATTCAGTGATTTCCCCTTCCACGCTCCTCATTCTATCTTCCCCGCACTATTTTCCCCTAAATTATTACAATAGTATCAGCCTTCAACAACAGTCACAAGTCCATTATTCTGCTGTTTAAGTATATCATGCCATTATGGTATACACAACGGCATAAAGTCTAATATCCTATTGTTAAGGTATGTTTAACGGTTTCCTTGGGAGTCCTTTTCTTATTCCGGAGTAGAGATGCTTACTACAATGTATCCTCACATCTTGGTACGTTGGTCTCCATTATACAGTCCTTCAATGAGAATATCTGAGTATACATGTTTACCCATATATCTTTTGGTCTTGAATTTTGAATGAAGGTTAAATTATATCAGCAAATATACATTATTTCTTTTTGGTAGATTTGCTTATCTTATCAATCTGTAGGTGAAAACACTAAAAAAAAAAATGTGATTCTACCATATATTCATGCCAGGCCCATGCAAGAAATCTTAACATATAAACATCATGAACTACAGCCATTTGGTTGTGTGGCCTACTGGGAAAAGATGCTTGAAAGCAAACTGTCAAAAAAAAAAAAAAACCCTGAAGGGATATTTTGGTTCAAAGTAGTACATGTTGAAGACAAGCATGCTTTTTAAAATGAATGCACTTAGAGGGTTTGAAATTAATTGAAAAATTTTGGTACATATTTTAACTAGTTTTATATGGTTTCTAATTCCTCAAAATAAAATAGAGGATATATATATATATATATATCCTTTTTATACAGATATATATATATACATATTTAATCTGCACTGTTTTATCCTCTGTCTCAAAATGCAAAGTGTATGATTCCAAAGACCACTTTTAACTTTTACTGGTTATTTCAAGTGTCTGAAGAAAATGGATTCTAAAGATTCACTCCTACTGCGGTTGAATGATCTGACTCTCAGCAGATTGCTGGCTTTGGCTGAATTCTCGATCCTAGGGCATCAATTCTGATTTTCTTTCTGTCTTTTCTCTACTAGTAATTAAGAATTCATGATTATAGTAAAAAGATAAATCAAATTTTAAAATAAAAACTAAGAAGTGGCTTATTTCAACTTACAATTTTTAATGCTGTGATTTCAAATAATCTTCGTTATATACATTTCTTTATGAAAGCACTTCAGGATTTTAGTTTTTCAGTTGGATGACATTAATGGCTAACAATCACTAGAAAATATTTGGCAGCTTGCATGAACCTCAGAAAGAGCATTGCTGTTGGATGAGTTAACTATTGTTTTCAATTATTATGTATTGATATTTAACTTTCCACTCTGCAACACTTGATAATACAGAGAAAACTTAACTGGATAAACTGCATTGTGTTTCATCAATAAGGGACAACCAGTGTATTGGAACCTCTGTTAGGCCCAGCATGATTGCTCAGTGGTTAAATCCTCACTTGCACATGCCAGGATCCCATTCGGATGCTGGTTTGTGCCCTGGCTGCTCCACTGCCCATCCAGCATTCTGCTTGTAACCTGGTAAGGCAGTAGAGGTGGGCACAAAGCCTTGGGACCCTGCACCTGCGTGGGAGATTGAGAAGAAGCTCCTGGCTCCTGGCTCCTGGCATTGGATCAGCTCAGCTTCAGCAATTGCAGCCACTTGGGAAGTGAACCAGTGGACAAATCTTTCTATTTGCCGCTTCTGTTCTCTGTAAATCTCTTTTTCCAATAAAAATAAACAAATCTGAAAAAGAAGAGTCCACAGTGATAGTCTAGTGGCTAAAGTTCTAGCCTTGCACACAGTGGAATTCCAATTCTAATCCCGGCAGCCCCACTTTCCATCCAGCTCCCTGCTTGTGGCCTGGGAAAGCAGTTGAGGATGGCCCAAATCCTTGGGACTCTGCATAGTGTGGGAGACCTAGAGGAGGCTCCTGGCTCCTGACTTTGGGTGCAGCTCCAGCCATTGTGGCCACTTGGGGAGTGAATCAACAGATGGAATATCCTCCTTTTTGTCTCTCCTCCTCTCTGTGTATCTGTCTTTCCAAAGAAAATAAATAAATCCTAAAGAGAAGAAGAAGTGAAGGGGGAGGAGCATGAGGAAAAATAACGGTTGTCATCTAATAGCTTATAGTTTGAGTTCATTTTCATCATGAGCAGTGTTCTGTTGTGTGCCTCTTTCCCTCACCTTGCCTTCAAACCTTTTCTACAGTCTTACTACCATACTGAACCTCCATGGCATTACTACACTATCTTAGAATATTATGTTAACACAACAATTAGATGCAAGTAAAATCTTGTTTATAATAGCTTTCTATGTCACCTAAAAACAATGTCCATAATGGGATGTTTTTCACTTATTGGGTTTATTAAAATATCACTGAAATTTTAGCTATGTTATCTAGAAATTGTCCAGGAGGAATATTTCTCTCTGGGGGAATGGACTTACCAGTTCCTAGTGAGGGCAACCTTGAACATTTTGCTGTAATGCATCTCTGTAGCTCCCTAATGTGCCTCCTGTTAAGGATTACAATTCCTGTCTTCTGTCAACGAAACTAAAGTATGTCTACAAGACAGGAAGTAATCATGTCAGAATGCTAAAACTCTTTAGAAATATAAAGTTACTTTTCTTCTTTAGAAGTCCCTCTGATCAATGTCAAAATCATTTGTGATAAATAGGACAGAGTGTCTTCACAGTCAGCAATTCATGAACTCAGTACCTTATCCAGTGCAGCTGCTTGTCTTCCCAGAGTCCTCTGGAGACTGGAGAGCTGAATGGCACACAAAACCTCCAGCTTTTCATTTTAGAGAACAAATATGAGACATAAACATAACAAAACAACGCGCACGGACAGAATACAGGCCATAATAACCAATTGTACTTCTGCATGTTATTACTCTAACATAAAATATTAAAGCTATGTTTTTAGGAATTACATCTAATTCCATGATATTTACTTATGGTACATGAATGTTAACACTTATACTAAAAACTAAATTTTTGGGCCGGGTATTTAGCAGACCTGTTGGGACACTGCTTGGTATGGCCAAATCTCTTGCTGTAGTAATTGGTTCTAGTCTTGGTTTCTGCATTTCCACTCCAGCCTTGACCACACCTGAGGTACGGTGGTCATTTGGGAACTAAATCAGAAGTTGAAAAAACCCCTTTTAGCCATTAATTTGTTTTCCAAATTAATTTTTATAAAGAGGGGCTTGGATGGATGGACTCCCCACCCCCAGCAGCATGGTGTCTGCTAGCGGCAAATGAATCAGGCTGGATTCAATGCTTGGGACCCTAGCCCCAGCCACTGCGGCCAAACAGTGAGAGAATTCAGGGTTTATGGTTGACCCTAGCACCAACTGGCACCAGGATTCACCTAATGGCCACCCAGCAGCTAGTTCTAGGCTCTTGAGGGGGTGGAATTATTGCCTAGGGACATCGATGGATAAGGCCATTATATGTATACATCAGGGATGAATCCTGAGGGACTCCGAATGACAGGTTCACTATACTTGTAGGTAAGCGAGAGGACTGACACCTGGTGATCTGGAGGAGAGACCAGAAATTTATAGGTCTCAGACTGACACACCAGCCCACCTGGGAGTCCTGAGTATGACTTGTTAGCAGAAATATTGCTGACCACCACACACCAGTCCATGCTATGGCTGAGGCTGGGGGCCTGTCTAGCAGGGCTAGATCCCGGTAACGGGCTGAATGTTGGAATAGGGGATGAATCACTATAGGCAGGATCGTGTCACCAACCAGCACAGGAGAGAACCAAGTCTGGGGGGGTAGATTCTGTGGGGGATATGTGGGCAAAACCCTGTGGAAATGCAAGTCCTGCTGGTTAGATCAAGAATTGGGGGTGGTGATGGGTTGAGCTAGGTGAGCCCAAGGAACCTGTCACACTTATGAGTAAAGGGACCAAGAGTAGTCTGGGCAGAGTAACAACCACTGGCACTTGTGTGAGCTGGATAGTGGGGATGGTTGGCTTAAATTAGGCTTCATTGTCCACTGACATGTGTGAGAACTGAATGGGATGTGGGACAGACTAGACCAGACTGTTCTACATACTGGCAAGCACTACAGGAATCAGTGCAGGGGGTAGGCCTGGTGGGAGTTGTCGTGGGTCACTCCGACAAAGCAGTCACTTCCACTGGCGTACGTGAAGACCAGGTGTGTAGTGGGCGGGATTGGGCTAGGCTGCAGCACCCATTGTTTTGTGTAGAATACAGGCCTGGAGGCAGAACTGACACAGCAATTTCAAGCACCAGCATGTGCAAAAGCTGATTGGGGCAACAGACTAGCAGACCCTGTATTGCCAGGTACACATAAGAATCAGGTCTGAGATCACTTCAGATGAAGTTTCTTTGGGGATCCCCCAACTGAGTCACTGGACTCAGAACCCCAACCATGGAGAGAATTGCAAGTTCCACGGTCTGATCGTGGAGTGCATGTGACAGAGCTGGGCCTCCTCAGTGGCTCAGATGGAGCAGTGAACAGCATATCCAGGTGCACATGGAGGACATGGCAGTACATGGGAGTCTACAGAGAACACCTGACACTACAACAGAAGATGGAGGACAGAGCAAATGGATCAACTACATCAACCAAGTATTGGTAGTGAATATCTGGGCAAATGGAAACTCTAGGGTGGACACTTTCCTATATTCTTTGACCCTTATCACCCTAATGAACTATGTAAAAAATCATCAAAAATAAAACAGAAAAGATTTATAAATAAGCAAAAATAATTGGACTACTTAAGTTGTGTCAATTAGTGGTCATGTATGGGAATTAAAATTGCAGGCATAGAAAAAGTAAATATATACTTATTTAACCTGGAAATTTATGTTAATTATTTTACACTATTGGATACTTAATTTTTGTATGCTATGTTACCATGTATAGCTTATGCTTATTTCTTTACCTTTATTGTTTTTATTCATGTTTCCCTTAACATAATGAGTGTATCCATTTACGGGCATAATATAAATTTTTGTGATATATATACGGTGTGTGATAGTAAATATAACCTCATTACCTATCATGATTTGTGGCAGCACATTTGAAGAAGTTTTTTTTTAAGTAAATAAATATTAGAAAAATAAGTAAATAGTATCTGTAATTGTTAAAAACAATAATGGCGTTTCTCCCTCAGTAGCAGGATGCCCTTAATCTTTGTGTTGTCATTTGCAATACTGTGTTTCCAACTTGCTTACAATGTCAGGGTCTCCCTCTTTAAATAGTTGTAAACTGAGTAAAGCTAAACATATTATTATTTTGACTTGCAAATCTCATGTTACCAAGCCCATACCATACTGATAAAAATCTCCTAAAAAATGTTTGAGGCAAAAATACATAATATTGAGCACTTTTTCAGATTTTTAAGCATAAATTACTAAGTTTATCACATGCAACAGAACCTCAGAAAATTTATGAGTACAAAATTTAAAAACAAGTTTACTTTGGCAAGTGCATTTGGAAATATATGCACAAGTTTTTGTGATACACATTTACACAGTAGGTATTTCCAAAATATGTATATTTATCTAGTCTATATGCACAAGCTTATTTTGGCAAATCATCTATTAGTCAATCACAGTACCAATATGCATAAACTTATCGTATTTGTTATCCAGATATAAAATATCCATATTTTTAAGCACTTCAATGAACATGGTAATTTGTCATAACTCAAATATCACTTTCTCAGGGAAATAATGAGCAAAAACACAGAAGTAATTAAAACTCATGCAACTGAAATTAATTCAAAGTAGTGCACAGTTTTTGTACATAAATTGAAGAGGCTCTGCCAGCTTTGTTGTTGTTGACCATATTTTGCATTTTCAATGATCTTATTTTCAAAAATTGAGTCTACTTTTGTTTAAATCTATGCAGATTTATCAGTACATTCTTCAATGCATGATTTATCACATCACTGAACTATTATAAGAAAGCATAATACATACGTACTTTAGTAGCTTTTCCTCTCTTTTGAGAGAGAAAGAGGCTGACACAACTCTCAGCTTCTGATTCAATCCTCAAATGCTTCAATGGTGAAGTATGCACCTGAGAACCTGTAACTATCTAAATCTGCTGTATGGAGAGTAGGACACCAATTACTTGAGACAGCACTTGCCATCTCCTCGGGAGCACATTAACAGGGAAGCTAAACTCATGATCTGGACCTTGGTATCAAACTATTGCATTCATATTTGGGGAGGGAGGGTACAGACATGTTAACTGACACACTAGGATAAATACCTGCCAGTATTATCTCATTTTTCTCTATGTTTAACCTTTATGCAGTTGAAGCTAGGGAAGAACATTTTCTCTTACAAAACATTCCAGAAATATAAGGGAAAAAATCTAGACACAGAAAGACAACTCCTATGTGTTCTCTTTATATATGAGTGCTGATTTTAAAACAAAATAAAAAAGGAGGAAAGAATATTTTGTATATTAGTTTTACTATAGATAGTGTTACATTAAATTTTCTTATAAAATTTTGTCAAATAAAACAATAGGAATTACACATAACATTAAGATTTTGTGACTTTTAAAATGCACTGCATGGACCTGGCCTGGTAGCCTACTAACTAAACTCCTTGCCTTACATGAGCCAGGATCCCATATCAGTGCCAGTTCATGTCCCAGCTGCTCCATTTCCTATCCAATTTCCTGCTTGTGGGCTGGGAAAGCAGTAGAGAAGGGCCCAAAGCCTTGGGACCCTGCACCTGCACCTGCACCTGCGTGGGAGACCTGGAAGAAGTTCCTGGCTCCTGGCTTCAAATCGGCTTAAGCTTTAGCCATTGTAGCCACCTGCGGAGTGAATCTGTCTGTCTCTCCTCTCTGCAAGTCTGACTTTCCAACTAAACTAAATAAAATAAAATGCACTTTATATGAGTGAAGTTGAACATTACTTTTGGTTTCTATTTAAATAGATTTAGAAGCATAATGAGAATCCCCACTCAAGCTTCCCTCTTGTCCATCTTCCTCAACCACAGGCTTCCTTTCTTCTTTTTTCCTTTTCTTTTATACTTTTTTTTTTTGTCAGATGAGATATTCTTAAAGATTTGTCTTCTGGCTTCAAGATTTCTTTCTTTAGCCTTACCAAGTCTGTTGTTAAAGCTTTACACTCAATTTCTTATTTAGTATATGAATTTTTAATTTTTAATATCCAATATTGTGAGAAATTATTTTATCCATGCATTTGTTTCTCTTTGTTTTTGAGTAATCTTGTGATCATTGTTTGAATTTATTTTCAGGAATTCTTCAGTTGAAATCTTGTGTCCCTTTGAAGGAGTCACATTGCCTCTCCTGATCATTTGGTTCAGGTATCTACATTTGTTTTATGGGCATGTGTGTGGAACCATTTGCTAGTTTTTTTCTTCTAATGGCTTTTGTCTGAAATATGAAATATGACTATGTGATTGTACTGGAGTGTCTGCTACTTCATTTAATATACAGAAGTGTGTGCTGGGTCGGGTCAGGCAGTTCTATTCATTGCTCAAGTGTGGTACAAGGTCCAGAGTGACAGCCACTTTGGCAGTGGTTGCTCTCCATTGTCAGCAGGTGGGAAGCTATGATCTCATCCCATTGGTGTGATCACTGTTTTACATCCTCTCTTGTCATGGCATGATGGCATCTCACTGCTAGCAGCTGGCTGCTCCACATGCGTGACTGCAGTAGTGTCTGTCTTAACTCCTTTTGATTCAGGGAATCTTCTCTTTTTTTCATTTATTCAATAGAAATTTCTCTCTCTAAATCCCTGGAAATGTGGTCCTTCCATTGTGTCTTACCTATCCTACAGCATTGTAGATATATTTATTTTCTTTCATCATCAGCACTTGTAGACATCTCTTGAATTTTGTCATCTACAGGTTCTGAGGTATCTGGGCATCCTTTTGAAGGTTTCTATTGTGAGGGAAGTTCACAGAGGGACAAAGGCTAAGCCACCTGGGTTCCTCCTCAGCAGCAAATAACAAAAGCTGTGATTGGTAAATGCAAGAAAAAAATTTTCATCTGAACATCATTTTATTTGATTATTGTAATAATTCTTGTCTATTTTCATGCTGGAGAAGTGTTTGGATTTTTTGTTTTGCATTAATTTACAAAGCTGTTAAGCATATGATTATAATGCATATTAAAAATGTTACCTCAAAAATTATAAACTTCTAAAATATGATTTTATTAAACCAATATTTTAACATGTTTTTATAGCCAGTATTTATGAGAATCATCTTGTAGGCCAAGGTCTAAGGAAGCTATTTCATTCCACTTCTATAAAGTACAAATAACTCAAGTACTTCTGCAATTTGAAAATAACAGAATCTTATGAAATACTAAATGCCATCTTTTGAAGAGTATCGTGGACAACTCTACAGAACTTTTACTAAATAAGTTCTTTTGACTTTGTTAGGTCAAGAGCATACAAAATGAAAGGAGTTTGCTCAAATGTAGCTTGTATATCAGATATGCACATAAATAACCAGTTGACAATTTATATCAACTCCAAGGCAGAAACTCCATATTACAATTCAATGTACCTAAAAGCAATTGATGACTTGGGATTATGATTGAAGGCAGAAATTGATATATTGTTGATAGAGTGCTTACTGGTACAAACTAATAGAATTTACTCTCCACTGTGAGGAATTAAGTCTACTAACAAATCTCTTTCTTCATTCATTCATAAGATGTTTTAGTTGCAACTACTTAACCTGTAAAAGTAACTATAATCAGAGGGATAAAAGGAATGCAATATGGTAATGAGTGCTCCTTCATGGACTGAGCCAAGGCCAATTCAGTGGCTTTTTTTGCTGTTCATTTTGTTTTTATTGAATATTAGAATTATGGGTGGAGAAAAATCTGTTTTCATTTGTCTTGCTCGAGAACTACATGGACATTCAATGTCAGTGCTTTTCTAATCTATTTTCCACCACACCTGACAACAAATTAACTTCATACTGCACTGTACTCATTATTTTGGTTATTATCTCCTGGATCTTGTTGGAGTCTTCCTGTCTGTGTTAAAATTATATAGTAGATTAACTTTCTTTTTAATCACGTACAAATAAATAATGCACTTCAACCGTAGTCATATCTTTGTCCTCGTGCGAACTGTTGGAAAACATAACATATTATTCATAATGTTTAAATGTAAACTAATGCTAACTTGGTATAAAATACAATAGTTCATCTGCCGGCAAAACGAAATAGGGACTGCTGCCATTCATAACTATAGCATACATTTATTTGCACCATTCACAATGAGGCATCAATAGGTGGCCATAGCTCATGAGTGCAGAATCAACAATCAAGGAAGAAAAGAGAAGCAATGACAAGCATGGGACACAGATAATCTATGCGTTATCCACTTAGCAACTGAAAAATCATTCCACTAAGTGTCTTCTAGAATGCTTTTTAACTAACCTTTTGGATAAAGGACATTTTATAATCCAGGGCAAGGGGTTTCCTAATAAGCTGAAGATTTAGAGCTAAAACCAACACTCTCCAGGCATTTATTCCACTAAAAAAGTTCAAATAAACATGTTTCGGAGGTAGCAGTTAAACCATACCCAACATTGAAATACCTGAACGCAAGTACTGAATCTTGTCCTTATTCTAGCTTTCTGATAATACAACTTTTGGGAGGCAATAGTGATAATTCAAGGAGTTGGGTACCTGCAAACTTTGTGGGAAAACTGGATTGAGTCCAGGCAACCAGGCCATATCTTAGAGTATTCTTGACTGCTGGCATATAGGGGTGGGAAGATGCATGGGAAATGAACTAGTGTTCGTTTCTCTTATTCTCTTATTCTCTCGTTCTGTTTCACAGACATCACCCCATATTACCAGTTCCCAGTTTAATGCTCTTGCTAGTATAGCATATATTTTTGTTAACCTGTTCACCAAAAATATATGAATAAGATATTATGACACTGCATATTCAAATTATTAAGATATAAAAAACAGATATGCTTCTAAAAGTCGATATCCATCATTCAATCCAACTACAAAGAACTGAGAGTTCTGAGAATTAAAACATGCTAATACCATCTCTATTAAAATATTACCTGAACAAAGCTGGGTGTCCTTTAAAGAATTTGTAACAACGAGAAAAAAATATCACAAATTGGGGGTTGATATTATGGCACAGTGGGTTATGTAAACACCTACCTTGTTGTCAACTCATATTGGAAGTTAGAGTCTCAGAAACATCGCTCCCAGTTTGGTTCCCTGATAATGTCAGGGATGTCATCAGAACCCTGGACACCTGTCATGACCCAAGAGACCCAGATGGAGTTCTGGGTTCCTGTCTTCAGTTTGCCCCCACAATCAGTCCATGTGGTCATTTGAGGTGTGCATCATTAGATGTAAATAAATGAGAGAGCAAATGAGTGATTGAATGAATGAAAATTAAATTCTACTAAAAACTCAAAAGGGACCAAATCAAGACAGTTATGTGAATGTCTAATGACTGCCAACAACAATTTTCACATAAAATTGCCCTTTTCGCCCAGCAGGATAGTGTAGTGATTAACTCGCCGGGATCTCATATGGGCGCCGGTTCTAAACCCTGTGGCCTCACTTCCCATCCAGCTCCCTGTTTGTGGCGAGGATGGCCCACAGCCTTGGGACCCTGCACCCTCCTGAGAGACCCGAAAGAGCTCCTGGCTCCTGGCTCCTGGCTTCGGATTGGCTCAACTCCAAGACAGTTGCGGCAGCCTGGGGAGTGAGCCATCAGACAGAAGATCTTCCTCTCCATCTCTCCTAACTGTATATATGCCTTTCCAATAAAATAAATAAATCTTTAAAAACAATTGCCCTTTTCTAGTGAAAGGCATGAAAAGGAATGTTGTCCTTGTGAAAGGACTCTATGGAGAGAATATTGAAATATCTTTTACTACAGTTTTGACTAAGATTCAGAATAATCGTCTGATAACCTAAACCATCAGTCTTTAGCCCTTCTGAATGTCAACTAGAAAAATGCCTTGAAGAGCTGGCACTATGGCTCAACAAGGTAATCCTCCATCTGTTACTGGCAGGATCCCATATGAACACCAGTTCATATCCTGGCTGCTCCACTTCCAATCCAGCTCCCTGCTTGTTGCCTGGGAAAGCAATGGAGGGATAACCCAAAGCCTTGGGACCCTGCACCTATGTGGGAGACTCAGAAGATGCTCCTGGCTGCTGACTTCAGATCACCTCAACTCTCGCAATTACGGCCATTTAAGGAGTGAACCAGTGGATAGAGGATGTCTCTTGGTCTGTCCTCTCTGTAAATATGCCAAATAAAAATAAATGCATGTTTAAAAATGCCTTGAAAATCACAAAAAGTTTCATGATTTTACTCTTGATGGTGTGTTTTTGCTTTGACTGGATCATTGCCACCTCTTGGTTACCATTTATAGCTATTTCAAACATGTTATTTCTACTCTCTTCATGTTAGAGTGCTCGGTGATAGAATTTTGTTATTTAAAGACATTCCATGACAAATTTATAGCAAAATGTGCTCTAATCTATTTATTCTCTGGATTACATTACCTATGCTATTTTCTGAATGTAAGTTAATAACTTCAAGTTACACTATTGAAACAGTCTTCATCTTTAAAAATAATTCAGTTGAATCAGTGAGACTTCTAACTGGAAGACTATTATTATTTTATTGTTATTTTATTTTTAATTGTATTATCTTCACATGGTAAACAAGAGAAACCCATTCCCAAAAATTTTGTTTAGCTTCTGTGGTTTGCCAGTTTCTATATCAGATAAAGTTATATGTACAAAAATCTATTATATCATTCATCCACATAGTCATACTATGTAATAAGAATTATCTTACTCATTTTGTGTCAGGAATTCTTGAGTCTCTGCTTATAATCAGTTTAATAAGATTAAATTGGTAACGATGTGAAATTAATTTACAAACTAGAATTTAGTTTTCAAAAATAGTAATATTTTCATTTCAGTATATTTATTTTGACAAAATATATTCTTTCATAGTTAAATCATTGTCTGTAGTCCTTCCAATAGTCTGGTGGTAAGTTTGAAATATTAGAATCATAGATAATCATTTCAAGATATGGAAATGATGATTAAATTAAAGGTTATACTGCTGGTCGCATCTTTTTAAAAGGATACCTGTAAATCTGCTTTTAAAATGAAAGCAAATATTTTTTTTTAAAAAATACACCTTTAAAATAAGTTTTGCATTTGGTAAACATCATTATTCTAGGAAAACGCATATATATGTATATATATATATATATATATATATATATACATGGAATGGCATTTGTATCCTTGTGTAACAAAATAAACCAGTTAATGTTCATATGTATATTCATAAGAATATATATGTATATTCATATATCTATATAAAACGCCATTTCAAATTGACACTTCCTTATAGATAGAGTGAAAATTAAACACTTCATTTTCTCCTGAAAGAGCCCCAATCATTACAATGTAAATATGTTTTTGTGGGGATTCGAATCATATTATTCCTTGCTAATACTCCGTACTCTTCTTTATGATTCTACTGGGAACTGTGATTTGGCCTACAGAAATCTATAATAGCAATTTCAAGCACTTGTAAGATAATGAGAAAATGTAGGCATTCTCAATGATATCACTCAACACAGTGTATCTTCATTTATTTCATAAAAAAGGAAATGTCTGCTGATCAAGTATTACACAGCTTAAGGCTCATCTGGGGAAAGGTAATGGCAATGCTTAATTTATGCTCTTAGAGTTCATCTCAATATTAACCTTTTATGATTCCAATGGGGTTACCGGCTTTATAGAATAAGGTGAAGTTATTAAACCATATAACTCAATAATACACGCATTTCTCACTGTTTCCTCCTGAGTCTAAATGCTTCTCTCAATCTGAATGAGGCAGGGAATGATTTCTCCATATGGTCTTCAGAACTCACATTTATTTTTAATGAGAACTATGCCAGTTAGTTTATTTTTGTAGTTAATGATGTTTTGCTACAAGAAAAGTGATGCCAATCAAAAAAATAAATAAATAAAAGAAAATCAGTATGTGTGTGGTGGTAATCCAGAGTTCTCACGTGAGTATGTAAGTGTTTAAGACCCACACATCAGAATTCCTTTTCCAATATTCGTGACTAAAGAAAGTTTAAAACTCTGAAGGTCAACTGAAAGTGAGTCGGTGGCATGGTTAGATAAGAGAATGCTGCCCACAGCCGTGCTTTTCACACCATTAATCAGAAAAAGAAAAATTTGGAAGAAGTCATCCTGGAAATCCGAGTTATGTGAGCTGGGAAAAAAATGTATAATCCCATTCATCAGAGTGTAAAGGTTTTCATACATCTGCTACTCCTAAATGAATATATCTCAGGATAAAGCTTAATAACTTTTTTAAATAAAATGGTATTATTGATAATATATGCTAAATCTCTTCAAAACAAAATCCAAGGCCACTGTATGTCATCATTCTAAATTGTTTAGTAAATGTATTATTTTGAATTTCAAGAAAATCGTATTAGTTCTCATGTAAATTTATTTGAAGTCAATCATTTATGAAAGGAGTAAAACCTCACAAAACAATTCATGTTTTCATACAGTCTCAAACAATTGTAGGGTTTGGGGATGCTTGGCAATGAGACAGAATAAATTAAAAATATACTTATACCATATAATATTACAGGATGTTTAATATGTTATTTGATTTTTTTCATTCCACACACATGCAAATTAATGAAGTATAGGTTGTTATCATTTCCATTTTATAGATAGGGGAACTGAGTTAAAGTTAAATAATTTGCTCAAAAGAAAAAATGAAAATAAAAATAAATCAGAGACTTGTATCCATATACGGGAAACAATTATTTTTCTATTCTTTAATTGTGATCTCTCTTAGACTATACTTAATTAACTAATTCTCTGCAACTGCTGGCATCTCATACGGGTGCCAGTTCATGTCATGTTCCAGCTACTCTGTTTCCTATCCAGCTCCCTGCTGTTGCCTGGGAAAGCAGCAGAAGTTTGCCCAAACTCTTGGGATGCTGCATCCATGTGGGAGTCCCAAAGGGGTTCATTTGCTTCAGAAATTTATGTAAGTAACTCTCAGTAGATATATCTAGAAGTTCATCTCTCCCATATTGCCGATTAATTGTAATAGGATTTAGTAATGCTTTGTGGTTTTGATATTTCACAATGAAATCTCCATGAGACAAGGGCATTTTTTTTTTTTGGAAACTGAAAGTTTTTCTACATTAAAAGACTCAAATTTATACAAAAAACATTTAAGTGTTTTGGAAACTTGGCATAAAGCACAACTCTATCTTCATTGTTTCTAGACTATTATCTCTTCTACAATTTGTGTTACATTTTTTTTCTCTACTTGTTGAATATTTCTTTGTCTCAATTCCTTGTGGGTTTATTGCTCCTTGGATTGCCTATTTACATTTAAACATAAGTTCTCCCCTAAAGAAACCACTGACTATCAGTATCTGAAGAAAATTATCAGTTTCTCAAAAGTGATTGATTGACTATATTGGAGAGACATAACTTGGTATTCAGAGAGAAAGGAAAATAGGACTCAGTGTCTCAATATGTACTTTTTCACTCTGCTTTTGCTGCCCACTCAGGACTCTGTCACTGAACTTCACTGTCTCAGCTGTCACATATCCTGGGTTTTGAGGCTGAGTTTTCAGAAAGAAACTATTTCATCTCTTATTTGGGGGGAACAGGTGGTTGGTATTGTCTATGGAAGGAGGAAGTAGAGAACTATGTATCCACAAGGTCTAAACACAGATCTTCAAAACTGCCTTCTGTTATCATTCCAGCTTCTCATTCCTGCATTCAGAATACCTTACAATACCAAGAGGGGAGTTTTCAAAGAAAGAATTTTTGCAGTTTCTGTGTGGCACATTCCTATGCTTCCATGTATGTCTATTCCATGATGGTATTTGTTATAGCTTTCTCTCCTTTGCTGAATACACTTTCCCTCTTCTATGACTTTGATTTATTTTAGAAACACACTCCCCTAGAACATTAGCTACATGATGGTGAGAGCTTTTTCTGTTCTGCCCACTGATTTACCCTCTGTTTTGATGGCAGTGTCTGACATACAGCATATACACAAGACACGTAATGTAAAACAAATGAATGTTTAAACATGATTTTTTTCCAATTTCTTCATCCTTGGGTCTTGTGAAAGTTGTATTTCTTTAAAATCACTTCAACAATATTTCTGAAAAGGATGTGGTGATAAACATGAGAGATTATTAGTTTTTATTATGTATTTTATTATATAAATAAAAATGAAGATACTTTCAGATAACTAGAACAGATTTTATGAACACTGGCTGGAAAAAACAACAAGTGACTTCATTTCCCTGACTCCTTATAAGTTATACCCTTAGTCTCATCTAGTCTTTGGTGCTTTTTAAGCATTGAAGCTTATGTACATAATAGCACATCATCCATTTATGCACTAATCTGTCTGTCCGCTCATTAATTGTAGCTGCTTATGTATCCATTGTAGAAACACCAAGACTTTACCTTATCAAATATCCATGTTAGCTATAGAATAATTGTTTCTCATAGTTACACTACCAAAGTTCTCACACTTCCAGAAAAAAAAAGGCCAGAAAATAATTGAAAAGCCCTTTATTTAGTACACCTATTCAAATATTAAACTTGTCCTAAAATACCTTCAAGTGTTCAGGGTAATTTTTAACTAAATACCTTAGAATGCAGTCATATAAACACATAAATTTAACCACTCTAGGCCCTACCCAAGCTTTAGGCATAAACATGGAAAGTGGAATTGTGATATTGCTGTGTGGATTTTTGGTAGAATGTGTTAATTTGGAGAAGATGATGCTTTTGTTCTTACTGCATCATTTATCATATAAATGATGCCTAGCATTTGCCTTGGCTGTGAATTTGGCTCACTATTATAAGTATTCCTCATTCTTCCTGTCATTAGTACGCTATTTCCTCTAGGCTCTCAAGCTTTGTCTCTCTTTTAGTGTTTTATCCCAGGTTTTATTCTTCACAGCCTGACAGATTTCATGGAAGAGACTGAATCCAGCAGTCAGCAAAAGAGAAAAGCTAAGGAACACAGCTCTGATTGAGGGAGCAGCCCAAATATCTGAAGGTTGACACAGATGTTAGTTGCTCTGACATGAAAGAAAGTAGAATAAAAGACCAAGAGAAAAGATACATGATCGGTATAAGAAGGTTCATGCAACTTTGCTCTATTTATGGAATATTAGCTCGGAATAAAGGTTATTGGAGACATTTAAAATCATTATTTAACTTAAGATGCACAAACAATCTATGCAGGAAGTACTAACACTATGTATCTGCAATTTTCCCACTAAGGGAACAGGGTGCCAGTCTGTAGATAAATGACAAGTCAGGATATGGACAGAGTGTGATTAAACACAAAAATTCATGAGCTTCTCTCAAGACTTGAGTTTTATTCCCACCTTTATCAGTTTGCATGCCAAATGCTATTTTAGACAACTACCTTACGTTCCTAAACATTAATTTTTACATTTGGAAAAACTTGATAATCAACCCTGCTTACACTGTTACTATGGCTAATGCACAGGTTGCTATGTTGCTGTAATGGCTAAACTCGTGAGTACTAAGGCATGAGGCTGGGATTCAAACTGGGATCATTGACTATAACCCTGGATGAGTTACCTACCTCAGTCTCTTTGCCTGTAAAAAAAGACAATAACAGAAATGTCCTCAAAGTTTATGAAAGAATTAAGGTAATTGATACATGAACTAGTAAGACTGGATCAAGTCTGATTTATACTGCTCTATCATTCTTATAATTCATTTAACTATTGGGAGAAGAACATATTAGATGCTTCACAAATAATTATTAATATTAAATTAATACAAATATGGGATAGTTTATGAATGATTTTTTCAGTGTCTGATAAAGATTGCTCTTATACACAACAATAACTAATTGGGATTCTAAGTGATCTAGCTTCCCAATTCATATGTGAGACCTCGACTCCAAGTAGTAATTTACTTAAATGAGTCGACTTGTGGACTTGTGTTAGATCCATAGACTGGATCCAAGCTTGACCATGCAAGGCCAGTAACTGAAAGAATACTTAGGGAATTTTAGGTGGGTGAAACAGTTTTTATTAAGCTACAGAAGAATGGCATAGGTGACCCTAACATGGCACCAGCATCTCAAAGAGCTGGCTCTTTTCATACAGCATCTACATAATAGTGACCTTCAGCCAAGAAGGCACCATATCAATTGCTGGGCTCATTGGTCTGTAGAAAATATATCAGGTCTTCTGGGCCTGCAGGGCATCAGAAGATGTTCTTATCACTGGGACATGCCCAGTTACCTCAGAGGCAGATAAAAGGTTATAGCAGCAGGCAGTTGCAGCCTATTTGCCTAGATTTCCCTTAAGTTCCAACATTCTTCCCCTTAAAATGGTTGATTTATTTGGGCCCATATGGAAACTCCATAGGTCCAAACAGCAATATAGGGAACAAAAACAAATCATTAGTGTACAAGTTATCAGGACAGAGTAATTAAAATTCATCTCAAGATGGAGAATATACTGTTTGATCACTACTTAACGGGTTTAGAATAAAGGCAGCACAGCTTGCACCTCAGTATCCACCTCAGAGAGTACCTGTGTGACATTATTGCAATTTTCATGCATAATGGCACAGCATTCTAAATGAAAAATGGTACAGTAAATCCTTGGACATACCTTGTGGTATACCTTATCCCAATGGTGGGATACAAGGTTGTCTATAAATCTGCCAGTCCAGTTAACTGGGGGTTACAACCAGCAGTACTATCCACAAACCCAATGGCGTCTGAGAGGGAGCTTATCCACAGGCTTAGTAGCAATATGCTCCTCTCCATATTACCAATGGTCGAGTTTCCAATCCTGGTAATATTTTGACATGTCTCATCTGTGATACATTCTCAATGGGACATTGCTGCTCTATGCAGGTGTAGATAAGTTCTGACATCCCCCAAGCAACCATTCTATATGGCATATCCAACAAATGAGTGGCAGATGTTTATATCCCATCATAACAGATTTTCAATTGCTTGCTGCATGGCATCCCATTTTGGGATGGAGGGGTTCTGAAGAACCAGCCTGTTTGAATTTTCTTTAGCAGTTGGGTGGAAGCACCATGGAAATCATCCTGCTGCTCCTTCAGGGAACTCAGTCACACCCAGCAGTGTGCTATGCTATGCACCTAGACACAAGGAGGAATCTACAACACTGAGCTTTTAGCCTAAACCAGTTGGGACAAAAGTAACACAGAAACCATTAGGAAAATTGCGTTCTTTAGAAAGTATACAAAAATTTAATCTCTTGATAACATGGTAGCAGTGTAGAAGGATGCCCTGGCCAGTGGCACCACACCCGGACTCCTTCTTCGCTTCCCTCATGTCTAGCCAGTAACATTGAGACAGCAGGAAGGGGGCCATGTGCGCAGCACATACTGACTTGGGGCTTGCACTTTTACTAGAGTTGAACATGCAAGTACCTTCGGTGTCACTCATAGCTGAAACTCCATTCCTGCTTCTCAAGGTATAAGCAAGACTATCAATATCAAAAGCGTAAGACTTGTCATGATAAGCCAAGGTAACTACCATTTAGCCTCCTCTCTTTCTACCAAAAAAAGAAGACTGGTGATAAAACAAGAACATTTGGGCCACTTGATAGATGCAGAAATTCATCTTCTGTGCTTACATGAATATTGCCTCAAACCATTTCCCCTGGCTGCTCACATATTTATTTACATTTTATTTGTATTAATATAAAGAACAGATCATATGCATTTCAAAGGTACAGTTCAAAAAGATAGTCACACTTCCTTCACTCCCCTGCCTTTCCCCTCAATTGCCCTCCCCACCTTCCTTCTTCTCAATAATGTTGGTAGGGCCATAATTCTGGTCCACTTTATTCACAGGCATGATTTGCCACTAATCATAATATTCCACAAATAAAAAAATAAAAACATCAGAATACCACATTTCTATTTGAGCATAAATGCTCTGCTTGCATGATTACATGCTTGAGAGCTAGGAAGGCCTGTTGAGTCTCAGGTTTCCAATCTCACATTGCTCCCTTACAGGACGGAAGATATAGTGGGCAAGGCATCTATGTGTAATGGGGAATGTCCACTTGCCAATATCTCAGCAATCCTACAAAAGCTTACAATTGTTAAAGGGTCATGGAAAAACTTGTGTCCTATCAATCACAGCTGCAGGTATGACTGTCAGGATTAACTGAACAATGAGAAGATGGTTAACAGAAAAATTATTTTATTAATCTGTGTTGCAGGCATCATCCACACTTTAAGGATGATACACTTTTGTTCAAGAATACACAACCCTTTAGATCCCAAAAGAACCCAGGTGTCATACAAAGTTTTCATTAATTCTTACCTAAAGTGAAGCTAGCAATTCTTAGAATAGTTTTTTTCTTATGCTAGCAAAATGAAGAAAAAACAATAATAAAGGGAGAAGAGGTTAACACAGAATCTTGATATGCTCTTATTTGTAACTAGTTACCCATGAATGGAAAGAGGAAAGTATACTCTTGAGGCCAAAGACACCCTCTTCTGTTATTTGTAACCAGAGGGAAGCACAAAACAGAGACAGCACCGGGGATTTCAGTCTGCTGCTTGGTATTCCAAGGTCAGTCACAAACCCAAGTGTTCCTGACCTGTGACTAGCTCCCTTGTACATCAGTGCTCTCAGCTCCTTCATATGACTTCAGTCTTACCAGACAGAACAAATCTCAGGAACTTGATAAATAATCCATATCCTTACACTTACTGACATCAATCACCCATCTACACAACTTCAGGCACGCTCTGATAATGTCAGCTCCAGTTTCTGAATCTACAAGAGACTTAGAATTCAGTATTTCATCACAATATAATGAAGCAAGACAATAGTGGGAGAGGATGCTCTTCCCAATTAGCCAGGTCCCTGGTTATTTGTCCATGGCAATGTCTTTTTTACACTTGTGGGAGAGTCATCTACTCCAGCCATTTAGGGTTTGGGCTCCGTAAGCCCAGGAACCCATAGCCACAAAGCACAACGTTCATGGGGTTATCCACTCCTGAATTCAGTACAGGTCTGAATGAACCTTACTTAAAGCACCAGAGTATTTGCCCATTGTCTGGCATCCAGCTGTTCCTCTACCTGACAATGCTCTCATACCTGGATGTCACTGGCAAGGACGTCTTCATGTGCTCATTTTACAACTGTGAAGATTATTCATTGGACCCAGTGCTGTAGCCTGGTGGCTAAAGTCCTCACCTTGCCTATGCTGGCACCCCATATGGCTCTGATTTTAATCCCAGGGGCCCCATTTCTCATCCAGCTCCATGCTTGTGGCATGGGAAAGCAGTGGAGGATGGCCCAAAGTCTTGGGTCCTTGCACCTGCATGAAAGACCTGGAAGCAATTCCTGGCTCCTGGTTTTGGATGGGTGCAGCTCCAGCCATTGTGGCCACCTGGGGAGTGAATCATCGGATGGAAAATCTTCCTCTCTGTCTCTCCTCCTTTCTGTATATCAGACTTTCCAATTAAAAAATAAATCTTAAAAAAAAAGAATATTCCTCATGTTTGGCCAGCCCCAGCCAGATAGTCCTCCTCCAATGCCGTATCTTCCAAAAACATGCAAAGTTTTTTCTAGGGTTCGGGGACTTCCATCTACTGTTTCTTACACCTCTGGAGCAGCCCAAAACATCGCCAACTCCACCAGGGGAACCCCGCCTCAGTCGGAGGCCAGTTGTTCTCTGGTGGGTCACTGGGGCCATTGACACCCTCGAATCCTGACAACTGTGCCTGATGATTTTCAGATCTGAGCTTGGTCGCATACAGCCAGAACCTAAAAAAAACTCAAGGAGCTGCGAATAGATGACACATTGTTAATTCAGCCAGTAGTGACAACAATAACACATATGATCATAACACAAAGGCAGCAGCTCCCAAGAACTGGCTCTTTTTATCCAGGGTCTACATAATCGTGGCCTTCAACCCCAAAATCAGTGCATCAATTGCTGGGCCCAGTGACAAACAGAAATGCATCAGGTCTTCTGGGTCAGCTGATCAACACAAAATATATAAGCTCCTCTGAGCTCACTGATGAGCAGAGACTATGTCACAGAAACCTGCCAAGTTGCCATGGAGGCACAGCTAAGAGGGCATAGCAGCATGCAATCTCGAAAGGATGTCTATTTAATTGGATTTTCTTATGTTTCCAAAAACATGGTATGTACAATTCTATACTTTTTATATCTAGCTGAATCCTGGTGCTGAAAGATATACTGTTTAGCAGAGATCTAATAAATTCTAATCAGAATTTCAAAGTCTTGTATAGAATTTCTGAGAAAGCCAGTGGTATAAATGATGCATCGACAATATCACACGCCTGACAGCCACCCAAACAAACAAGGCAAATAACATGCCACAGATCCAGATCCGAGGAGAGCCGCATATTCAGACGTCAGATAAATAAAACTTTGCATAACAATGGAGCCGCTTTCAGGTTTTGAGTGCCATGCAATAATTTTATGCAGCACGTAAAGTAGAAGAAATCCTTAACATTTCCATGGCCAGCTCTCAGTTTGGGGCTCTGGGCACTGAAGGCAAGAGCAAATCATAAGAAATAGCTCACACAACTTACTCTCATTTTACTCATGTCAGCTTTCTGCAGAGGACCTAGGAATAGAGGAGCAACTACACGACTACATGCAGCAGCAGCAGCTGCGTTTCTCACTCATATTACTAACTCCAAGTCAGAAGTCATTGTGTAGAGAAAATTGTATGTCTATCCATACAGAAGTTAGTCCTTATGAGGTATGCACACTCTCTCTTACACACACACACACACACTTGACAAATGAGCAAACAGCTAATAATCCGACTTAATACAGAAGGGCCAATATCTCCCAGGTTTAACATATACATGTGTTCTGTGTTTAGTAGAGGTTTAAGTTTGTAGTTATAAAGAAAATGAGAAGTTATGTGATAATAAAAATTAAAAGAAAAATAGGAGTGAATGTGAGGGGGGGGGAGAGAGAAGGGCAGTGTAGGAGATATCTTTGTGTTGTTCAAACCGTGTATGTAATATACATAATGTTCATTCCTTTTCTATAAACAAAAAACCTTAAAAACATAAAAAGATCTATGATGAGTGCAGAGGAGCAAGGGTAAATTTGTGCAGGAGTAACTATTCTTTCCCTGTTTTTTTGTTATAATAGAAAGACTGCTTATTTTAAGTATGCAATGACTGTCTTCCATCTTCCATCTTCTTAGGAAGTTAACTTCTTAAATATTCAGATTTTTGTATGTAATTATGTCACTGATTTGTCACATTTGCATAAAAATATTCACATATTTTCCATATTAACCTCTGCTATCAGCTAAAATCCCAAATCTATCCTCTGTCTTTGGTGAAAATTACTCCACAGGCAACTGCTCACTGCAATTGGGATTCTGATTCTATCAGTTCTTTGGAACTACTCTCATAAATGCATCATTAACATTTTCTCACATTTTAAAAGTTTCTGATCTATGGCTACTTCCCATTGTGTTCTAAGCAAACTCAGCCATGTCTCTGAATCTAATCACCCTCGATTAAGTAATTTTTCAGTAAGACTCCTTCAAATATCAGAATATCTATACTTTCATAATGGTGAAGAAAGTGTTTAAAAATACATATTTCAGAGAGCAAACATTGTTTAGCACAGAAGATTAAAAATCAAAACTAAAAGCACTTGAATATCAAATATCTAGAAAAGAAAGAGGAAGAAATCATTGCAAGAATTTTGAGTTTACAGTGCATGAAAATCTAAATATTCTCCAAGGTAATGCTCAAATCTCTATCACCACACAAATTTAGTTGTCTTTATTTTTTTAAATATTTATTTTATTTTTTATTGGAAAGTCAGACATACAGACAGGAGGAGAGATAGAGAGGAAGATCTCCCATCCAATATTTCACTCTCCAAGTGACTGCAATGGCCAGAGCTGAACCAATCTGAAGCCAGGAGTCTCTTCTGGGTCTCCCACGCAGGTGCAGAGTTCCTAGGGTTTGAGCCATCTTTGACTGCTTTCCCAGGCCAAAGACAGGGAGCTGGATGAGAAGTGGGGTTGCCAGGATTAGAACCAGTGGTCATAAGGGATCCCGGGGTGTTCAAGGTGAGGACCTGGATCATTCTCTTTATGTCCTGTTCTTATCCTGAGTTGCCTAGCAGACACCCACTAGATAATCTCACACTTTGAATTTGACTTTTCAGCATGAGTTTATGTTTCCTCCTATATTTGGTTTCTCATTCTGTACAGTGAATTTCAACATTGTTCTCATTACTCAAGTCAGAACTCTGGATATTGGGATAGAATGTTCTTTCTCTCCAAATACTGGGTGGGTTCTTTCCTCAGCTTAATATCCAAATAAAAAGCTGGGAACCAATTGCAGACAGAGAAGTTTTATTTGTGAAGGGACCACATAAGTGGAGGAAGAAGAAGGAAGGAGAAAGCACCTCCTAGAGAGAGTCAGGAGATGGGATGCCTCTTGAAGAGAAAAGGACACCAAAGTTTTCAGGAGGAAGGGTCTTGGGCTTTAAGGGTTCCCTGAACCCTCCTTATTGGGTGGAAATCTATAGGTAAAGGTTCCCCATTGGTGGTCTCTTAACCGGTTAAAAAATGGGTGGGCAATGCTTGTGCCACCACTGGATGGTGTGGCTAAAATTTCAGCAGGCTTGGATGGTCTTCTCAGTTGCATGAGACAAAACATAAAATAAATCAAGCAAACTGACAAATCCAAAATGCAGAGAAAATATTTTGTAGGTGCATAACCAGAAAGACATAAATGACTCCATAAAAGGAATAAAAATATATGCAAATGAGTGATAGCTAAAATGGAAACTATTCACATGAAATAGTGTTCAATTGTACTGCAAATCCAGAAAATGAAATTGATATTCTAAGAGTGACAAAAATAACAATGTTAGACAATATAAAATGAAAGAATTCTCACACACTACCAGCAGAACTTTGTTTCCATATTCATAAAGGAGGATTTTTATAAGACCAAATAATTTAAAAATGTATGTTTCCTGTTATAATAATTTCACTCTTAAAATATTGACAGTATTCAATAAAATACGAGGTAGTATTGTTCTCAACAGTGTAAAATCAAAGATAAAACAATGATATGCATTTCATCTAGTGATTAAAAACACTGGTTAGGGTGTATGTGTCCCATATCACAGGTGCTGGATTTGTTCGCTGGCTCCAGGTCCTGACTCCAGTTTCCTGCAACTAAGGTGAAGTCTCTACAAAAGTGTACAAGATGCTTTCTCCTGCTGTGAAAACTGCCTTTAGAGTGGCAGCATACCCATATCACTCCTGAGTCTCCTTATCATGAGAATGGCAGGAAGGTAGTTTAACTTTATCATGACAACAGAAAGAACTGGGCAGTCACACTCTACTGATGACTTTTTGTTTTTGAGCCAGGCTCCCGTTTTGAGACAGGATTAGAATTTCAGTGCTTTGAGTTGTGCCCCATCTTCTGGTTGAACCTTAGCTGTTGCTCTGTTCATCAGAATTGTGCTTGAAAGACATCACTTCCACCGTTTTCTCCGGTTCTAATGCTGTAGTAGGAGGTTTCAATCTTTCAGAAATCTTTCATAAATCGTTTTTCTCATTGAAATCGTCCGCATGAAAATCCCTTTTTGCTTCCAACTGTTATGCTGATTCCCCCCCTAACACTAGGTGGCAGTGTGGCAGTGGATGATGAGTGAAGTAAATGGATCCCTGCCACCCACAAGAAAGAAGACTGAGTTCCTGATACTTGGCTTCAGCTTGCCCCAGTTCCAGACATAGAGGAATTTGAAAACTAAAGTAAGAGATTCCCATTTCTCTTTCTCTCTCACTCTCGCTTTTGATCTCACTCTCAAATAAATAAGGTAATTGTCAAAACACATAAATTTCCACTTATAGAAAAATAATGAAGTGTATCCTTGTCTATTATGTAGAATAGCAAACTACATTCAAGAAAAATGAACTGAGGCATAGCTGACATTGTGACATTAACTAAGTTGCTTCCTGTGATGCCAGAATCCCATATGAATGCTGGTTCCAGTCCTGCCTGCCCCACTTCTTATCCAGCAATCTTTTAATGCCCATGGGAAAGCAGCAAAAGATGGCCTAAGTGTTCAGACCCCTGCATTATTGTGGGAGACCCAGAAGAAGCTCCTAGATACTGACTTCAGTCTGGTCCAGCTTTTGCTGTTGAAGCCATTTAGGGAATGAATCAGCAGATTATAAAAGATCTCTCTATATCTTCTTCCCTCTTTCTGAAATTTGCTTTTCAAATAAATAAAACAAATTTAAGGCACATACGTCACATGAATAAGCTTTAGAAAATAATACTGCATGAGAAAATGCAAATAGTAGAAATTCATAAAAAGATTAGCTAGAATTTACCTAGATATTTAGAAAATATAAAGCACATTATGCACTGTTTATTGAAATGTTGGGATGGTCCAAGTGGTGCTGTGATTAAAAATATGGTTGATAAAATAATCTCAGAAGCCTTATACTGCAGTTTCATCTTACCCGTGTCTATAATAATTGAGGAGCTGATACATCATCTTTATCCCAGGACTCAGAAATATACAACAATCATTTTGTGGAAAATTGTAGATTGCCATGACTGATTGAAATGGAACTTCTGGGTGTCTCCGAGAAAAAAAATTAAGCAACATGGGCTAAGAAAGCCATATGTCACCTTCAAACTTCACTTATTGACTAGAAAACAGTAACATCACCTCACTCAATCACAAGGGGGCAATAAGGACAGTGCTGTGATGGGTCTAGAGGTCTAAGAGCAAAAACTGTAGGTGAACAGAGCTACCTACCACATCAGGTATGTGTAGACATCCAACTCAGGATACTAAATCTCAAGAGCAATAAATAAGTAATAAAAGAATAGAACCCTAATATAAAACTGCTCAAAGATTACTAGAAAATAACCTGAAGGGAAATGTAGAGGAGCAAAACAATGGAAATATCTAAATATATCAATTTTCTGCACATTTATTAAACAGCTTCAAATGATATATGTTTAAACATTCATGTTATTAACAAAGAAAAGTAATAGTAGAAAGGAAAGACCATGAGGATAGGGCTGTGAGAAAAGTGTGGGATGTAGGTATTTTCATCCAGAGCACTTCAAATGCAATCTGGTCCAAATTCCTGGATGGGCATTAGCCTTTCTTAACAAATTAAATATATGACTTAAAGGTCCACATAATAATAAAATACATTTTTTCTTGATCTTTGAAGTTAATTTCAGGAACAAGAGAAAGGTGCTTATTACTATTTAAAATTCATTTGAGAATACTATGTTACGTTTTTTGGAAAATATAGCATAATATAGTTTTTACTTTTTATGTATCACAAATGAAGGGAACTGATTGCAACCTTAATATGCATATTGTTAATTTCTTTCACACAAACAAAACTAAGTTGAAAATATTGGGTACGATTGCTTGTTTGCATGTAAACTTTGACACAAAGATTGCAGATATCATTTGGAAGGAAAATATGGAAGCATAGCCAGAGGAAAACCTGATCAAATGACCTGATGGCAGAGGACCTGATGCGCCAGCTATCAAAAGCTAATCCAACATTGTGGTCATTGAAGTGATTTCATGGGAACATTTACATAGAACAATATAACAACATAGAGGAGATAAACAATTATCTAAACATGTACTATATTATTTTAGTGTATAACAATGCTGAACAGGTGGATTGATCAATAACTCATCTGGCGCAAACTAGATGTCTACTTGGGGCAGTAACTGGAATAAAGCCAAGTACAGCTAATACTAATTTTATACTTGCTAAGGTTCCCTTGGAATTCCCTGAATACATTCTTTCCTTTTCATCCCAAACCTAGGAATTAGAGTATAATTACCCTTTCCACAGATCAAGAAACGGGTTTAGGGGTGGTGACTTTCTCAAGGTCACTGAGTGTATTAATCGGTAGGGATCAGACCTTAAATAAAAGTCTTTCTTGTTATCCATCCTAAGCATTAGCTGGTGAGCTTGATTCTTTCCTTACACACAAACCTTCAAATAAATCCCCAATGGATTAAATATTTAGAAGTTTAAATTATAGTCTAAG
Source organism: Ochotona curzoniae (assembly GCF_017591425.1). Classification (NCBI taxonomy): domain Eukaryota; kingdom Metazoa; phylum Chordata; class Mammalia; order Lagomorpha; family Ochotonidae; genus Ochotona; species Ochotona curzoniae. Next base: position 6,666,382 of record NW_024467087.1, read on the forward strand.
GAGTTATTAATGAATGCCTTTATGATCTTGCTATAGGTCATCCCTTTTTAAGCTTCCCATGTATAACAAGAAGCTATAAAAGTAACAAATATGATGGCATAAAAATGTAAAATTCTTTTTAGCTGGCAATACCATAATGAAACTTAACAGGTATTCTTAAAAGAAGTATTCGTAATGCATTTGACAGGCTAATTTCCTTAATTTTTGGAAAGCTTATATAAATCAAAATTAAAAACATGAGTAATATTATTTAAAATGGGCAAAGATCATGAAAGGCCAATTAAAAATATTAAAATTGATCATTAAAACTGAAATGATCTTCACCTTCATTAGATTGAAGTGAGATATTTTCAGCCTTACTACTGATAAGAAAATATATTTAAAAATGTAAAAAAGCATGACTATTTTCATAGTGGGCAAAGCTATGTGCTGTGGCAATGTAACATGTTCCAACATTTTTAGAAGTACAATTAGCATTTCCCCTCAAAATATTTAATTAAATTTTCCCTGGCTAAGCAATCTGCATGGAATATTTCCAGAGATGATAGCAAAATGCAGAAAAGTGAATGTCTGAGTGCTCACTGATACATTGTTTTGAATCAAGGTTATTCTGTTAACAAATGATCTAAATGCCAATCAAGAAATGTATGCTTTAGTAAAAGCATGGTAAAACCTACTACAAGGAATATGCGGTTGTGATGAGAAAAGTAACTGACAACGTATTGATGAGTGAAAAAAATCAGATGTTAGATAACATATGTTGTGACTTTAATTTTCTAAATGCATGGGAGTGTGTGCACATGGATGTAATTATATGACTAAAACAACTTGACCTTTTTCCCATTAAGTTAGAACATAGAGCATCTTATTCAATAAAATATCAATCAATTGAAACAGTAAAAATTAAATTTTTCCTTTTTTGAATTTTACTGTTGAAAAGTGTCATAGGGCTTGCATAGGGCATGGAAAAACAGCAAACACCTTCCTTCTGTCTCTTCATCTCTGTCTCACTTCAGGTTTTCAGTGCTCCTTCAATTAATGTAACTAAAAGTAAAACCTCAGAAATCTCTGACGCATAAATTTAGCAACTGCAGAAAAAGGAACAGATACATCACTCTAATTCCCAGTATCTTCTTCTGAATCCCCAGGAACCAGAGTCAAAATGTATAAATACAGCAGTTGCTTATTATCCAGAAACACAAGAAAAGAGAGTGAGGATAGGGTAGAGAGAGGACAGTAAATAGGCCTGGACAGACAAGACTATAAAGATAAATTTTAAGATAAATATGTATGTTGTATGCCACCACCTCTCACACTGGTACCCTCTTTGTGTCCTCATTCAAGTCCTGGCTGTTTCACTTCTAATCCAGCTTCCTGTGCCCTGGTAAGGCAGTTGAGGGTGGTCCAAGTGTTAAAGTCCCTGCACCCACTTGGGAAACCACCCACCCCCCCCCAAAAAAAAACCTCCTGTTCTCTGGCTGCAGCCTGGCACAGCCCTGGCCTTTGTAGCCATCTGCAAAGTAAATCACTGGGTGGAAGACTCTTCTCACTGCCCCCACTCTCAATAACTCTGCCTTCCAAATTTAAAAACAAGAATCTTCAAAAATATTAATACATAATTTAACTAAAATTTCCCAGTCATTTCCAAGGAAATATTGATTAACCTGGAAAGGTACAATGTTCTCTAATTTACAGTGTTCTTAATAGACAAACTGATTCTCTGTGCCATTTTACAAAAAGGTTCTTGCACTTTCTCATCAAGCTTTGTATATATAAAAAGGATTGTGCTATTCTAAGGATCTTGAATTTCATATACAATTGCTCAATTTTCATGTGAACATTTTAATATGCTTTCAAACTAGACTAAAATTTCCCAACTTCAGCAGAACTTAAGAATTTTGATTGGAAATCTGTTTTTGCTTATTGAGGAGGGAATAACCTATACAGTATAAACTTGTTCATAGCAAGGGTGTTCTCTACCCAGTGCAAGCTACTGGAACCTCCCCAATTCTACTGCAACCCAGGTCATGACAACCAAAATCATCTCCAGCATTACCTTATGTATTGCAATGAGCGTATTGCACCTCATTGGGATTAACCAAGATCTTTTTGTGAGGTGTAGGATTATACACAAATACAGCTATAGACACATGTATGCAGCAGCTCTATATAATATGTTGTGTAATACATTAACTTTCATTTCAAATTGCAAAATTACAAAAATGAATCATACTACTACAAATGCAATAATTTATATGCTCACATAACAAATACGTATTTATGTTATTGATGCAACGATAATTAGATAAAACTAAACTCGAAAGTGTCATGAGAGAACAAAAATGACAAAAATGATATACAGATCTGAAAAAAAAAATGATAACTATGATAAGTGAAAAATTGAGAGTCCAGCTAGAATCTTATTAGAAAGATTTCACAAATCAAATGGATGGCCTCTCAGATTTATAATCATTTTGTTGTTTCTTTATTCAAGGAAAAATACACTTAAATTCAAGCTGGGATTGCTTCTGTATAATTCTAGATGGAGCAATACATAAAGAGAATGTCATTGTGCCTGGTGAGTTCATCATCTGCCTACACCCTCTATTTTCCATGACGGCTCACTGAGCAGGTGAAGTGGCAGGCAGAACTAAATAGAAAAAAAGAACAAGATTATAAAATAAGAACACAAACATCTGAGACATTTGCTGATTTAGAAGCCCGGACTGCAATCTTGCTTTGAGGGCAATTTGACAATGTGCCCAAAGCTTCCTTTTGCTTTTAAGGGAACTTATGATGATGATGATGATGGAAACTTTGGCAATACACTGACACTAGAATCATCTTCATCACTGAGAGCTGTCAAAAAATTAAACAGCAGCCAAAAAGAATTAGTACAGCCGTGTCGCAGTTGGTAGAAAAGGCTAGGTTACAGATGAGGAAGACTTACAGCACAAGACCCTAAGTTAATTCTTAGTTAAAATGCTGATGCTAAACATGATTTTCTTTAAACTCTTTTGGGAACCTAATCAAATATCTCTAAAAGGCCATCTGCCAATTCACCATCTGCAGAAATAAATGAGAACGCTTAATTCCTGCCTGTTTGCTGTCCCTATAAAGTATTTTTCACAGTTAAGTAATCAAACTGAAGATTTTTGTGCATTTACTGAAAGTTATTTTTCTTATCTTAAAATTTAACTGATGCAGGACAAGTGCTGGGATTATAGATGGATTGGATGGGATTATGGATACGTGAAACTTGAATTAAAATTGCAATACATATGCTATACAATGATAATATATATATATATATATATATACTATCTTGTAACTATTAAGTAACTTTCTTTGAATGTCATTTATGCATAGCTAGTATACTTAAAGAGCCAGTGCAAGTTTAAAATGATGAAGACAAAACCTAGTTCAATCATATCTTCAAAGTATTAATCCAGTCTTGAAGTTTTTTTTTTTTAAGTTTAAGATCTATGTGTGTATTTGAAATTCAGAGTTACAGAGAGAGGGAGAAGTACAAAAAGAGATAGAGAGATCTTCCAAATCCACTGGTTCACTCCCCGGATAGCAGCAACGGCCAGTGCTGGACTAGGCAAAAGTCAGGATCCAAGAGCTTCACCTGTGTTCCTATATTGGTGATAGCAACCTGAACATTTGGTTATTTAATGCTCCTTTTTTCAAAGTCATTAGAAGTAAGCTGGTTCAGAAGTAGAATATCCAGGACTTAAGGCATGGACCATATGGAATGTTGATATCTCAGAGTAAGCCATGATGCTGACACTTCAAACTGGATTAAAAAAAAATTTATTCATTCTTACTTCCAATAAGAATTCAATAAGGCTGTTTTACAGAGAAGAGAGGAAGAGAGAAAGATCATCCATCCATTGGTTAATTCCTCAAATCGCTGTAACAGCTGGAGCAGAGCCAATCCAGACTCAAACCCAGGATCCAGGAGCTTCTTCCAGGTCTCCCACATGGGTTCAGGGTCCCAAGGCTTTGGGCCATCCTGGACTGCGTTCCCAGGCCACAAGCAGGGAGCTGGATGGGAAGTGGGGCTGCTAAGATTAGAACTGGCACCCATATGGGATCCTGGTGCTTGTAGGGAAGGATTAGCCAATTGAGTCATCTTGCTCAATCCAGCTTTTTTTTAAATAATAAGCTGAAGCACATAAGTAAACTGAATTAATAGAGAAAAATCTTTATGCTAGACACATACAAAAATAATTGTTGTTAAAGAGTACTGAGTTGAAACAAAATCATTTACTACTGCATAGATCAGGGATCACCAAGCTAACTCTCACGAGTCAAATTCAGGACATAGCATATTTCTCCTTGGGGCAGGTTTCTAAGCTGTGTCACCCACAGGTCTACAATGCGATTTTACTTATTGCAGTTGGTACACAACTTCTTGCTTGCAGCCACTTGTGCCACAACCTTCAGTGAGTTCCAGGTCTGGGTTCTTTTGTCAGATTTCCACCATGGTCTCCACAGCCCCAGCTCCTGGCTCACCACTCTCCACCTCCTGTGATACCGTGCTGAGGTTGCACTGTTGTCTCTGCAACCTTTCTCGCACTTCCGGTTGCAGCAGGTCCCAGGATTAGAGAGACACCAGGTGTCCTATCTAGTTAGGTTGTTGGTGGCGCTGATCTTGTAGGAACCTGATGGACATTATGTCTGAGAGCCACACGAACCTATTTTGACCAGTACGATCCCAAAATCGGTATTATTTTCCTGTGGGACCAGTGCAATCCAAGGACCTCAGTGAATTCTCATGAGCTCAGCACATGTGCAGTTCACTGTTGTCCCCTGCAGTCCCAAAGCTATTGCCACAGTGCACAAATTGGTGCCTGACGTACCACCAATACAGTTCTTGATCTGCTGGCCGTCAGATCCGAGTGCTACCCAGACCTGCCCCTGGTGGAACATGTAGAATGCCATGATGTTGCAGTTCACTGAGTCAGAAATGAGTTCACTCCCAGCTCAGAGCATGCTCAGTCCTTTCCCCAGCCCTTTCTCCTTAGGCAAAATGGCGCCCAATTCAGCTCTAGGGGGCTGACTGGACTATGAAATCCACTCTGTTCTCGCACTGCCCGTCGGAAATTTGCTTCTCTGTCTCTGTTCCTGGTCAAATTGAAAGGACCAGCAGGACAGACAGTTCTTTGTCTGGGTTCACCTCCCAAGCTCCCAGTGAAAGTCCCTTCCCACCTGGTTGCTGGTGGGGTTCCGGCTGCTGGTGGAGTTCAGATTGCTGTGCTGGAGTATCAGTCACTGCAACACCACACTGCTGTTCCCGCTGCTTTCCTGTGTCTGTCAGTCTCCAGGTACCCCTCTGCTGTTGTTCTGTCCTTTCCTATTTCCTGAAATATGTCCTCTCTGCTTCATCCTGATTAAATGTTTTTCCATCTATTTAAATGTGTCTTTACCCTATTCAGCCATCTTGATTCTCTCACAATATTCTTAAGGAAGGGGAAAACTGAGCCCTTAGCGGAAGCACATGGCTTCCAAATCATACAGATTATTAACAGCAAATACACCACTGCAAGCTGGGTTTCCTGATGTCCTCTGGGGAAAATGAATATTGCTTCCAAGAATTCTAAGATCCAGAGTTATGCAGAGACCATATATGAGCCTAGAAAGTATTGAAAAGATGTTTTAGCTTTTAGGTACAAAACCAAAAGTACAGACCTGTAGCCAGATCCTCTATTAGCTGTTTGTTGGGCATTGGATGAGAACACAGAAGTATGTATGTAAACCAGCACTAAGTAGATGTCCTTTGTATCTTCTTTATTACACATAATGTAGCTGAAGTCTAACATGTATAATAGGTTCCTTTGAGGACACAGAATGAGAATTAAGGGTAGAAACTATTACACTAAAAGCAATCTTCATTTCCAAGGGAAAATTTTAGCTATGAATTATAATCACTGAATAATGGAAATAATGTAAGAGCTTGTAAATGGATGAATGGATAAACAAAATATAGTACACATAAGAGATGGCATACTATTTAGCTTCTACAATGATGAAGTGCTGTCATTTACAAAAAAGGTGGATAGAAAATTTAAAAAAAAAACTAGCTTATGTAATCACAGCAATACTCACAGAAAGGAAAGTATCACATGGTCTAATTTATTTTTAAATTTTTTAAAAGATTTATTTCTTTTTATTGGAAAGGCAGATATACAGAGAGGAGGAGACAGAGAGGAATATCTTCCATCCAATGGTTCACTCCCCAAGCGGCTGCAATGGCTTGAGCTGAGCTGATCTGAAGCCAGGATCTGGGAGCTCTTCTGGGTCTCCCACTTGGGTACAGACTCCCAAGGCTTTGGGCCATCCCAGACTGCATTCCCAGGCCACAAGCAGGGAGCTGGTTCGGAAACGGGGCCGCCAGGATTAGAACTGGCACCCATATTGGGATCCCAGCGAGTTCAAGGCAAGGACTATAAACACCACACTATCACACCAAGCCCACATGATATAACTTACATGTGGAAGCAAAATAAGTTATGGTCAATAACATTGAGAATAGAGTGGTGGTTAACAGAGTCTAAGGAGGGTAGGTGTGCAAGAGGGATAGGAACAAGTTGGTTAGTGATAATAAATTACCGTTGGGAACAATAAGTTCTGATGTTCTATTATATGAAAAGATGACCAGACATAACATTACTGTATTGTATATTTTTCTTAAAACTGGAAGAAAAATTTAACTTTATACACCAAAAAGAAATTATGAATATTTGAGGACATAGGTTTACCAAGATTCGAACATTACACCTATGCATGTATTCAAATATCATAATATGCCTCCAGAAATACGCTCATGCTTGTGTGTCAGTTAAAATGAAAGCAAAAAGAGATAAATGAATAAATATATATCACCTGGATTTATGTCAGAGTTTTGGGTACCTGTTTCATTTGGTTGTTGAGTATTGTTCCTTCACTGGGATTGTCAAAAGTTGTCTGTCTCTGACACCGCAATGTGCTGTGGTAAAACAGTAAGTATCACATGAAAAGAAGAAATTAATTTTTGCTGCATTCTCACGATTTTCACCAAGAATATTGCCTCTAATCCTAAATACACTTGCAGGTAACTGCATGCAGATTAGGGTGATAGATCACTTTGTACAACCGTGGACAATGCATAAAGTATACATGACCCAAAGGCAAGCTAATACTGTACATATCCAGGGAAGAGTCAGATGGCAAAATAAATACAAAATAGCCTACAAAATATGATGAATCATTGAATAAATATACTCACAGTGAGAATGGAATCTTAAATTATTTCTAGAATGACATGGCTGTGGGAGGAGTGATAATCCAACAGATATTAGAAAGGGAAAATCCACATGATGTCTTGCAACAGATGGATAGAGATAGTAGACTTGGGAGAAAAATGTCATGGTAACTAGATCAGTTTCTGCTCATTGCTGTAACAAAATACCATAAATATAATGGCTTAAATGTGCAGAAATATATTATAGCTCTGGAGTTCACATATTTTAAGTGCTTTCCATTGAGAGAAATTCAAGATATATTTTGATACGGTCCTTTGAAAAGCTGTAAGGTAGAATCTGTTTCTTTATTGTTCTACATTCCAGGAATCAACTACATTTTTGTAAAAGATTTATTCATTTTTATTGCAAAGACAGATATACAGAGAGGAGGAGAGACAGAGAGGAAGATCTGTCCAATGATTCACTCCCCAAGTGACTGCAATGGCCGGTGCTGCACGGACCCTAAGCCAGGAGCCAGGAACCTCCTCCAAATCTCTCACGCAGCTGCAAGGTCCCAAGGCCTTGGGTCATCCTCTACTGCTTTCCCAGGCCAGAAGTAGGGAGCTGGATGGGAAGTGGAGTTGCTGGTACTAGATCTGGTGCCCACATGGGATCCTGGAGCATTCAAGTTGAGAACTTTAGCCACTAGGCCACCACACCGGACCCATTAACCACATTTCTTAACTCATACCTTCCTTCTGTCAGCAATACAAGGCAAATACTGCTATCTACCCAGTTGTCTCTTCCTCTTTCTTGTTTTTTCTTTCAGAGGCTTCTTTGACAATTTTGGACACACCCAGATTGCCTCCTATCTGCTTATTAGGAATCTTAATCCTCTCCGTAACCTTAATAGTTTTTACCATGAAATGGAACATATTCACAGAGGGAGTTCTTGGATCATAGGCATCTGCAGACAGGGGACCATTAACCTGTCAACACATGTCCTCTCAAACTCTCCGTTTGTTTGCAGAAATATTGGAATTTAAAGTATATAGCTCACGTTGATTAAAATTGAAAGTGCTGATAAAGTCCTATAATGGTCTCTGTGAAGTTAAAGTCTACAGCTTTGGACATACACTAACTGGTTTTTTGGAGGGGGGTTGTACTTTTTTTTTTTTGAAGGGGGACACCAAGATCTAACTGTCTTTTTTATTTAAATTTTTTTTTTAATTGGAGAGACAGAAAAGAGCTTTTACCTGCTGGATCACTCCCCAAGTGGCTGCACAGTCAGAGCTGCGCCAATCCAAAGCCAGGATCCAGGAGCTCTTCCGGGTCTCCCACACGGGTGCAGGGTCCCAAGGCTTTGGGCCATCCTCAACTGCTTTCCCAGGCCACAAGCAGGGAGCTGGATGGGAAGTGGAGCTGCCGGGATTAGAACCGGCGCCCATATGGGATCCTGGTGCGTTCAAGGTGAGGACTTTTAGCCACTAGGCCACGCCACCGGGTCCAGAAAAGTTGATTTTTAAATCGCGGCGTACTGACTGAAGTCATTTGACAGAAATTTAACCATACTTATCTGTCTAGTACATTCTTAAGAGACCACATCCTGCTTAACTTTCTGTCATCCAACTTCTAATTCTTTATTTCCCATTTTCACACTTTGCAAAATACAGAAAAATTCTTAATTGCCCCCAGTTCCCTCTTTCTCGTGTACACCTTTCCCTGTGTCTGTGGCCATGCATTCTCTTGTTTCTTAATACTGCAGATGGCTTTCCGTACTCCTGATTAAGCACAAGCCCTCTAGGACCTGTGCAGATTACAGCCCTATTGTCTTCAACGACACCCCGCATGTGTCATCAAGTTCCACCCTCTTTTCTGGATCACTGCCTTAGGCATACGAACATTTCAATACTGCTCTCAAAGTTAAAAATTCTACCAGACTTTCTTCATTTTAGAGCAGAACTATATGAAATAGCTGTCTGCATTTTTTGTCAGAAATTTATCATTTCTCATTTTTCTCTTCAACTACTCAAACAAGATTTTGGTTACCAAATGGCACTCATATTGCTAGGTAGAGTTGGTATTTTTGTCTTAATCTTATTTGGGTTTCATAGTTAATCAATTCTGTCTAATGAAAAACCACTAAGTGAAATTTTAACAAGCATCTAAAAATCAATGCATCCAAAATTGAGCTCCAGACAATTTTCTCAATCGTTATTTCTGTGGCTTTCCCTGTCTCAGTGGGAGGAAACGCCACTTATCTTATTGCTCTGGACAACTACCATGGCGTATTCCTCAATTCTGCTTTTACTTTTCAGCCAACAATCCAACAGTTTGTCTAGTCCGACTATCATCCCCCATAGTCTCAGTGTATCATCTTCAGCCACACTGTTAAATCCTACTAAATTGTAAGTTAAATCACATTATTGTCTTCGTTACGATCCAATCAAAGCCTTTCTGTCTCGCTGGAATGAAAATTCAGAATGCAATGTCCCACACGTCCTACTTCAGATGTGTCTGGCAAATGCTGTCAGCTGCTTCTACAGAAGAAGGTATATATCCACACATATACCCACACATGGTCATATTTATTATAAACTGAATTGGTAGAAGGATTACTAGCACAAAATTTGCACATTATTTTAATGGATTCTACATAATGAGCTGACTCTTTTTAAAATGTTTTTCTTGATATTTACAAAAATTTTGTATCCACAGTCAAATTTTTGGTTAAGTTGATGAATGCGTTTCATTCCAACACAAATGTTCATTAATACTTTTATTTATAATAACAAATAAGGTGAAGTTAAATAATGAAGACAAATGCTGACACTTCAGCAGTTCATCATGAAGGAAATGACTTCCTCACTTGGACACTAACAGTTTTCAAATATTAGAAGATTATTTCCTCAAGTTTTTATATTACCCACAATTTAATATGTACTGTTACAATATTCCTTTAAGTTTAACCCTCATTGTTAACACTTCTCCAATCTTACATCTAGAGTATCTATAAAACCATAAATTAAGTCAGCATTTGAAGCGTTTTCAGATTTCCATAATTTTCAATATCCCCAGCAGTCTGACTTCAATATGATATCACTAGAAGCAGAAACACTCATAGCTGTTCCTGTAAATGTTCTTTGATGCAACTAATCCTTAGCAATTTCAGTTATGTTCTCAGATTATAAAACACACTCAAGGACATTCTTCCGCAGAAAAGTTAAGCTTCTCCTGGAAAAATAATAACCATGTTACAACACTTCTACATCACACATGCCATGGCAAGGAGTCAGAATTGCGACAGAAAAGCTTTGTGAGAACTTTCCTCAAATCACTACAGAAATAAAAAGCCAGGAATCAGGTCCGTTTAAGATGAGAAAATTCAATTATGCATATGAAGTGAAGAAGATGTCACTGTATTAAAAATAACAAAAAGAATCACATTATTGTTTCAGTGATATTTAAGATGTATTTTATTTAGCATGCAATGTGTGCTTTTAAATTGAGGCATACACTTAGTATAAGAGATTAAAAACATAATACTGATTAAAAATAATGAAAAATACTTTTCCATAATAAAAAAAGTTTTCCTACATTCCTACAGTAGAATAAGCCTAGAAAGATTAGGTTATCTCTAATCAGTCAAAAACTCTATCAACAGATTGTATAGAACTGAAGGAATGGGAAAAACGTGAGGTCTTCATCTGAGAAAGTATTGATATTCAAAATAAATAAAAATTTTTTTAAAAACCCAGCAACCAAAAACTAAAATACAAAATCTCATTAAGAAATGAGACATAATACAATGTGATTAACAATAAATAAATAAATAAATAAATCTTAAAAAAAAAAGAAATGAGTCAGTACAATGGGTAATTCATGTAGCACCTGAGATATCTTGCAGGATACCAATTTCCCAGATCTGAGTGCCGGAGTTTAAATCTTGGCTACATTCCACAGTCCAGTTTCCCACTAACAAACACCACAGGGAATAGTAGGTTATGACTGGGTTCTGTCTACCCACATGCTAGATTCAATTTGAACGTCTGTTCCTCGCTTCCACCTAGCCCAACCACAGCATTTGGCAGTGTTTGGGTAGTAAACCAGAAGACAAAAGACATCTCTTTTTCTCTGCCTCTCTATTGGCCTCTTTCTCTCTCACATATATTGATTAATAAGATTAATATATTATAACAGCTCTATTTTACACATTGTTTTATATCTTAAATGACAAGTTTCATTTCTATATTAAATAAAATTTTTATAACTTTATAACTTTTTTAAAGATTTATTTTTATTTTTACTGCAAAGTCAGATATACAGAGAGGATGAGAGACAGAAAGGAAGATCTTCCATCTGATGATTCTTTCTCTAAGTGACCGCAACAGCTGGAGCTGAGCCGATCCAAAGCCAGGAGCCAGGAACCTCCTCCAGGTCTCCCACGTGGGTGCAGGATCCCAAGGCTGTGGGCCATCCTCTCTGCTTTCTCAGGCCACAAGTGGGAGCTGGATGGGAAGCAGGGCCGCCGCCTGGACTAGAACCAGTGCCCACATGGATTCTTGGTGCAAGCAAGGCGAGGAACTTAGCCGCTGAGCTAATGCACAGAGCCCTCTTTTTTGTAACTTTTAAGATTATAATTAATGTGTGTGTGTGTGTGTGTGTGTGTGTGTGTGTGTGTGCGTTTGCATGTGTGATATAATTAATTGAATTTTTTGTTCATAATTATATGCAACAGAACCCTTGAGATCTCTTTCACTCTCCAACACACTCTGGCATGCACATGCATAGTCATACAAACACACACATCCGGGGACATTTTCTTGATTCCAACAGTTCATTTTATTTTTATTTGTTTTTGCAATTTACACAAACAGAATCGTGCATCATGTACTTTGTTTTGCTTTCTTTTGCTCTACCAATTAGGGACAGGTTTCTACTTGTTCCATTATTTGCTATGGTTTGGATGTGTCCACTCCCAAATTCAAATGCTACAAATATGCAGCATTAGAATTAGAATATGTACATGAGAATATGCACGTTAGAATATGTAGCATGTAGAATGAGAAGCTGGGCTCTTCAACAGATAGCTCATGAAGACTTCTGCCTTCTCAATGAGGCTAGGTACCCTTGTAATAGATTTTGACACAGTGAGTTTGGTCCCTTCTGTCTTTTCACGTTCCATAACTGGAGGACATAAAAGAATCCAGAATGTTGTCCTTGAACGTCTCACACTCAAAAACTGTGAAAAGTAAATGTCCATTCTTATTGTACCATAGCAGCAAAAATGGACTAGGATGGTAGTGTGGATAGGTTGAAAACTGACCATTTATACTTCTTGCCTTTGGTAAGTGACTAGCTCCTGCTATAAACACTCTTTTAAAAATATAAAAATTATGATATTTTTAGTCATCTATTCTCTAAATCACTATACTTCAATAAGTTAAAATAGTACGGGTAGAATTGCAGAATAATAATACCAGAACTAATAAGTAAATCATAAAGTCTTAAAGATAACAGCATTCCGTGGAAATTTACTTTTAATTTATAAATTAGAGCCTAAAGATTAACTAGTGGGGAAAAAAAGAATAAATAAATACGTTTTAGTTAGCAGCTACAATTTGTATTCATCTGTTATACACTAAGCATTTTATGTGCATTTTCTCATTGTTTAACTTTGTAGTAGTCCTATGAAACGAATTTTATTATTCCCACCATACGGGTTAAAAAGCCAAGATTTTGTAAAGCTTTCTTCCTGAGATGGCTGAGATAATAAAGAATCCAGTACTGTGTTATTTCAAAGCCTGTGTTATTTATACAACAGTGCTTATTTTTAGTTGTGCCAATGAATAGTTCTGTTTTGCTTATTTTTGGTGAGCAGTCAGTAGCATCTGGTTTGGAATCAGAGTGCAGTCAGCGCAGGAATCACTGAGCAGTAACAAAACAATGATTGCTGGAGGCCCTTCTTACGTGTTGCTTGTTTTACCTGTATTGGCAACATACTTATCAATTATGTAGCCATTATTACTAAGGTGGCAGTTTGGGTTTCTTTAGATGCTTACATTTAGTGGAAACTAAATGCATTCATTTTTCAGTTTGGTCTGGAAAAGGTAAGTGAGTGGGGCACAAACTGATGGCAATAGCATCCCATTTCATAAAAAAATACCTACTAGAACTCATCTTTCTTAATGCTGAATGAATAAAAAATGCTTTCAGCTTTGTCATGGTACCTGAAAATCTCTATTTGACATACGGTCTCCAAACGATAAACTGATATTTTCCTGTCTGAAACTTGGAAGTAATCTATCATCGACACCAGCTAGCCATATTCATTATCTTAAGACAGCAAAGTCTGCAAGATTCCATGTATTGCACTGATAGGTTTGTAAGTGTGGGAGATTGCATCTCTTTTGAGTAAGTTACATGATATGCAATAAAACAGAGGGATGATTTTCATTTTTCTCAGAATTCTCTAGGTAACCTTACTATATTCTAACTGGACACAAAATGAAAACTACTCATGAGCAGTGTTTCCCATGGCATAGGAATCTCTAGCTTCAGAATCGCTCTGACCTATGGAACTGAGATGCACAGGTGAGACAAAGGAATCTCCTTGGTGAAGTAGTATCTCCCAGACCGCAGGAATGTTTCTCAGTTGTTATACTAATGATATTTAGAGTTTGTCCACTCTTCATTGTGGTGAGTTAATCGATGCATCGAAACAATTTTAGTAGCATCCCTTGCCTTTCTTCAATACATCTGCATATCAGTTGTGGAAAACAGAAATATCTCCAGATATTCCCAAATGCCCTTGACTAGGGGCAATATCGCCTTTTTAAATTGATAACTATTTCTTTAAAGGAAAGATTTCTAAAGTTAGGCAACTGAAAGCATCATAGCAGTTAAGTGGCTAGTGATAGCATCCATTTTCTCTAAATACTGAATAAAAGAATTGTCAATTAAGTATTATCAGAGAAAGTGTTCCAGATAACCAAAGGCAATTACATGTGCACTGTCTTTTCCGATATTCAACAAACATGTATTGTGCTTCTCTTAAGAAAACACTGCTCTCCTTCGGAAGTTAGCTCACAGCCTGTAGACTGAGCCCTTGCAAGAATGCCTTCTAACGGAAGAATGCAGAACGCCGTGTAGGATGCAGCTGCCCCACCAATGGTGCCTCTGTTTAGAGCTTCACCTTAACTTTATGGTTGTTTCATTTCAATACACTGCTCTGGATGGCAGATGATTTCATGCTGTGCAGGGAGAATTATTAACTATGATCCCATTGCTGACAGATTTTCAGACAAAAGCCAGTCCCTTAAATTATGAGAGATGTATTTGGGTTACTGTCGGAATACAATGCTTTAACATATTTTTTCCTGGAAAAAGATCACCTTATTAAATGCTATAAATTAGCCTCAGGAGACATTTACTGACAGAGAACTGTCTCAGAGAATTCTGATTTTGATGCTTTAATGTGCTCATGCCAGTGCCTGGGTCATAGCAAATGTTGAAGAAATGCTCTCATTGAATTTTTCAGTAGGTCGTGTGAATGGTCTTCCTTCACTAATTAAATCAGAAAGGGACAAGTGCACTAAACCATTGAGTAGACCTGTGGAACAGGGAAAAAAAGAAACAGAAGTCTCCAAAGGATTTCCCTGTGTGGTGAGATCTTACACTATCCGCCGCTTGGGAGTGTTGAAGTGACTCTTTGCCCTGCTGCAAGGTCCAAATCTTATTCAGAATGACAGGCAGTGCACAACTCTAGATGTCGCGGTGGTCTTGGCAGCATATACTGTTTACAAATTGACAAGAACATCACACTTTAGGTTTTTGTGAGAAACAAAAAAGCATCAGGGTGCCTGGCCACTTATTTTCACCTTTTAGACATATTCTGCCTTTCCCATCGACTGGTACTGCAGTAAATCTGTGTGAATGTGATGTAAACCGCATTTAAGTTGGTATTCTCACCAATTTGTAAATCTGTAGCTTTTTTTAAAAGATTTATTTATTTTTATTGGAAAGGCCAATATACAGAGAGGGAGAGAAGCAGAGAGGAAGATCTTCCTTCCGGAGCCCATATGGAATCCCTGTGCATTCAAGTCGAGTACTTTACCCGCCACGCTATCTCACCGGGCCCAAATCTATAGCTTTTTAAATTTGTACTGCACTGCTCACTGTGCCTATCATCATGCTGTTCTTGAACTAATGTGTCCTTAGTAGCAAAAAGCATAATTGCTATAATGTGGGAAACATGCCAAAATCAATTGTTTGGAATTATCTGAGTGACAAAGGGCTTAACATGTTGGCCTACAAATGATCTTGTTTTGTGTATTCTGTATTACTTGCTGGATAAGCTTTTTGACTAATAAATTAATTTGTTTCCACAATAAAAGTAAAGCTGCAATTTTTGTATTAAAAGAATGGACAGTTGTATCATTGTCTCTTAAGTGGTCATTTTGCTTATTTTTGTGAGAGAGAAATAGAGATGATCTCAATTCTACAATATTGCTTCTTTTACTCAGGCATATTTTTTGGAGGGGGTGATTATCTAAGTTATCTTTATGATCATCTTGATCATTCTACCCTACTCCTGCTGGCAAAACCAGCATGCACACTTTATACCAAGCTGTCTACATTTTTACCACCTGATTCACCAAAATACAGAGCCCTCACTGTTCCTCCAATTCAACTTTCCTCTCATAAGAAATCACCTTAGTGGAACCTGTAGACCACTAGGTCATATCTCTCCTTACCAGCAGTTCTTAAATCAATTTAATTGAAACTTGCCTTAAGTGACATACAAAATATCCAATATGTCTTTCAGACTTGTTCTGATAAAGCCAGTCATAGGTAGATGCATGGATGACTAAAAGAATGCAGTGCATTAACCTTTCCAAGGAATGACTTCGCTTATCCCCAAAATAGAATTATTTCTGGGCCATCATTTGATACAGGACTAACTACCCCCCTGTTAGGGAATCATGCATTATTTAAAACATGGTGTACATTATGGAAGACTTGGACTTCTCCATCGATCTATAGTCATTCTATGAACAAGATGAATTAGCATTGTATTTATTAAGTGATTTAGTAAATTTACTTTTTGGGTTGTGTTGATGGAATTCCCTTTCCAGATCAGTTCATGGGCTTAGTAGGCAGACTTGCGAGCAGACTGTCCACGGTCTATGTTCCTGGGTTCGTCGGAACCCTGCAGTCTGTTGTATCCCGCCATCCCCCTTACCCACCACCATAGGGACACGGTTGATCTTTTGACCTCTGTAAACCAAGACCTTGTATAAATGATGAAAGACTTCAACATGGACGCCTAGCATAGATAACACCAACTCACTTTTTTGTGGGGGTGTGGAGGGGGGATGGGAAGCAAACAGGGGAAGAGCCACAGAGAAATGAGAAAGAAAAACTTTCGGGCATATGCTTATTTATTTCAGAGAGTTAGAAGCTAAAAATAGCGGCTACAGGTCTGAGTATCCTTTCAAAAATACTGTTCCCATTATAATATATTATGATCATTTCCTCCTTAGCAACCATGTGCCATTGCTCACTGTTGGAAAAGGAGACTACTTTTGTCAACTTCATTTTCCCTGGCAAAAATATGTAATTGATTCTGCTGACTCCTTCATCAAAACAGCAGAAGAGTAGGGTCGACTATTCACACTCAGGTTCTTTAGTTCTTTAGTTTCTTAAGAGACACAGTCTATCCCTTTGCCCAGCCCGAGCCATGCCCATAAAGGTTGCAACCTCAAAATATAGTAATAGCTGAGGACCAATACTTGTTGGGCACCTGTGTGCACTGTAACATATTCAGCTGTACCGAGTTCTCACTCACTAATGTCAGAAGCCCAAACTCCCCACTTATAAGTATCCAAATGTCTCCACACCTTAACAGCTGCCTCTCTGGATGCTGTGAGAATGTGCCATCAAGCTGAGAATCACAGACACAAGACAACAGGGATGTGAGGGAGAGCCCAATATGGAAATTCTAGGCTTTTGGCCCTTCCGACCCTGGGCAGTAAATCGCCAACGTATCCAGAGGTGAGTGATGCTGTGTTCCCATTCAGCAACGATTACAGCTCAGGAAAGGAGTTGAGAGGAGACTGAAGCATTATTGTAGCTTTTCTGAGTACTTGGCCATGTGACAGATGCAAAGAGCCTCTGGGTCTGGGGTGGTAGCCTAGTGGCTAAAGTCCTCACTTCGCACATGCCAGGATCCCATATAGGTGTCAATTCTAATCCAGACAGCCCTGCTTCCCAACCAGCTCCCTGTTTATGGCCTAGGAAAGCAGTCGAGGCCGGACCAAAGCCTTGGCATCCTGCTCCCGTGTGGGCGACCTGGAGGAGGCTCCTGACTTCTGGCTTCGGAATGGCTCAGTTCCGGCTGTTGTTGCCCTTTGTGGAGTGCATCACCGGACAGAAGATCTTCCTCTCTGTCTCTCCTCCTCTCTGTATATCTGCTTTCCAATTACAAATAAATAAATCTTAAAAAAGCTTCAAAGATGACCATCTCTGATCACTCCAAGTTTGCCAATTAATCTGTCTGCTCATATGAGGTATACAATATTTTCATAATGTTATAGTCCAATAAACAACGAAATTTCCTCACTTCAATTCATTTGGTTTGACAAATTATAGTATCTTTTTAAAAAGATAAGGCATGTGTCTAAGGATGGGTGAACTACAGTGGTTATCTTTATCCCTATGTCTAATTCTGTCTGCTGAATCTTTCTATATGGAACATCAGTACAGTTTGGAGGTTTCCTATCTCCTGCAGAGGGGAAAGATTAAATGGGCTGAAGTAGAGAAGACATCTTTGTACATCACTGCTGCTCTCTCAGTAGCCACAGGCAACTTTAACTGCTAATCTCACACAAACACTACCCTCTTCTTTCTCATGGAACTTGACTCACAGTGGTATAATCAAATCATGCAACTGCCATATCATATGTCTTTAATGTTCTATAGAAAGACTTTGCTTAAATCCTGGGTCCCCTACTTAGTTTTCACAAGCATGTCACTTCTCTCTGGGCCTTAATTACCAAATATGAAGTGCACATATGTTTCAGTAACCATTTCCTCATTTTTTCTGAGAATCAAATGAGCTGATAACTCATGAAATCTCTAACAATGTTGGATATACACTGAATCCAAAACATGTTAGCTACCGTCTTTATCAGTCACTAATCTAACTAATTCCTTTCCTTTTTATTTTGCTTCGAATCCAATCCATCAGCAATTCTTGTGAGTGCTACTTGAAAATATTTAATAAGTTGCCTACTTTTCACTTTTATCTTTGTCCCAAATAATCATTTAATAGCCTATATTATTGAAATAGACCCACAATAAATATATATATGTGCTGACACATCTATGCATATATATGTATGTATGTACACAGCTTATTTTATACAGATTCCAGAGTGATCTCTTAAAAATGTGTCACGCAAAACCTATAGATCACTTTTTCCCCAAATATTCCCATGCCCTGCTGCCCCAATATCCCCACACTTCTTTACAGTGAAGTCTTTCCTGAACTCCCTAGCTACGGCAGCATATCCTCAGCGTTCCCTAAGCTCTCACTGTCTGTCTTTTTCCCTCCATCATATTTTATTACAATCCTGAAATACATATTCAACTTATTTATAAAGTTTGCGCGTTGGCTGCCCTCCTAACCATGAGCGGAAGTTGTGTGAGGGTACAGAGAGAGGCACTGTTAAGTGGGAGAAACAGTTACACAAATAACTTGTGGTCAGCCACAGAATAAGCAATGTTGTAGGCATGCACATGAAAATCTACAAAAATATAGAGAAGAAAGGGTTCAACCAGTCATCAGTTAAGTCAAAGAGTATTTTTGATAGGAGATGGTAATGAATATTTCTTCTTAGTGTAGCTAGGAGTTCAAATTCACCAAGAACCAAAGCATATACCGGAGACCAAAAGCAGCTGCAAATAGTGGAAGTTGCAAAGAATACAGCACAGTCATCCATTTTAATGAATTTGAACATATTAAATAACAGGAATCTATGGTGATAAAGTACCCAGAGAAGTTATAAGTGGGAGAACAGTGTCACCGATAAGTAAATTACATACATATATACATACCTACATACACATACGTACATATATACATACTTAATTATTTTTATTTGAAAACTATATTTACAGAGAGAAGGAAAGACAGAAAGATCTTCTGACTACTGGTTCACACTCCAAGGGTCCCCAACAGCTGGAGTTCAGCCAATCTGAAGCTAAGAGTCATGGGCTTCTTGCAGGTCTCCCACATATGTGCGGCATCCCAAGGTTTTAGACCATCCTCTACCGCTTTCCACAAACAGAAAGCTGAATGGGAAGAGGAGCAGCCAGGACACAATCCAGTGCCTATATGGGATCCCATCAGCGCATGCAGGATGAATATTTAGCTACTGTGCCATCGTGCCAGGCCCCGAGGAAATTACATTATTATTAAAGGTTCTGGAAGTGCTCAAAAATCATGAAAACTCAGTGAAAGAATTCATACAGAAAAATAACAGGATCAGGCTGGCAAAATTGACAAATTTTCCTGGGTTTGCTCTGGTGTTTTGATAGGAGGAAAACAAGAACATTCATAAGGTACCACTTTAGAGACATGCTGTAGTCTCAGAAGTGAAACCATGAAGCCAGAATCATGACTGTGCCAGTGTCAATAAGGATACAGAGTGTGGATTGTATTTGAGAAACATCAAGATGTTGCATTGATGTAACTTGGTGGCTGATTGGATATGGGAATGAGGGGAAACAAGGAATGATGGATAATGCCCTGGGTCTAGGCTTGATAATTGCATGGATGGGCCTGCTATTCCCTGAGGTTAGAAATGCAGAACAAAGTTAGATTTTAAAAAAGATGTATTTATTTTGGACATATTGAATTCAAAACATTTGTGAGATTGTATGGAACAGAAATATCCAAAAAACAGTCTGAGTATTTCAAAATATATTAACATTTCACATAAATTTCTGTCAGAAAATAAAATCAATGTCTATAGCACAGGTAATCTGGGAAAATGAGAGAGGAATGAGTGGGTGTAGAAAATTATCATCTTACAACCCCCATTTCAGGCAGCAACCATTAATACATACCAAAACCTTAAAATGAAAAGTTGATAGAGGACTGGGTTTTGCTATGCTGCCCACATATACTTTATATTATTTTTTAATCCAAAGTAAAATGCATTATCATATCAGGACATCTTTAACCTGAATATTTCTTTTTTGTTGTAGTTGTTACATATTCATATTTCTTTATTATCTCATATAATAAGACTTATGGGTGCTGATTTATGTCCCAGCTGCTCCACTTCTGATTCAGCTCCCTGCTTAGGGCCTGGAAAAGAAGTGGAAGATGACTCAAGTATTTGGGCCCCTGCACCCATGTGGGAGACCCAGAGGAAGGTCTTGGCTTCAGATCAGTTCGACCCCAGCAGTTGTGACTATTTGAGGGAAATAGCCTGAGTGTTTCTAACAGTTGAAAGTAGCATACACCTTCTGATACGATATGTAGTAGTCAGTGAGTGCTGCTCAGATTGGCCCTTCCAGAGAGATCCTGCTGAGAGGACTGGAGGGGGCCACAGCCTCCAGTCATTATTTCAAGCATCCAACACAACATCAAACTGAATCCATATCTGCCTAGGCTCCTTCCGGTAAATATCGACCTGGCTTAGCCGATCTGTTCTCCACATTACGCTGCAGTCTAAAGGTCTTGCTATTCAGTCCTCCTTTCTCTCTCTTTAAAAAAGTCAGATCTTGGAGTAACTTTGGCCTCTCTAGCCTCATCTCCCCTCTACTCTCTACTTAAATTCGACCCAATAGATTTTTTTTAAGATTTTTTTAATTTCTTCATTTGAAAGGAAGAGTTACAAAGATACAGGGGGACCCACAGAAAGAGATTCCTTGTATAGGTTCACTCCTCAAAGCACCACAGTGGTCAGGGCTGGGCCAAGCTGAAACCAGGATCCAGGTCTCTTACATGGGTGCAATGGCCATTTTCTAACACTTGGGCATTTTCCATCACATTATCAGGCCATTAATAGGGAGCTGGAACAGAACTTGAGCAGTTGGGAATTGAACCAGTGACTTTATAGGATGACACTATATCACTTATAACAAAATCTGCATGGCTCAATAATTTTTTACCCTTCTACTTCTGCTTCATATTATATGCTTCATAGAGGACCACAAATAAGACAAAAGGCAGTAAATTAAAATGTTCCTTAAAGTGTTGTTCCTAAAAATGTTTATCCAATAAAGCATTTAGCTTCAATTACCACTTACAGAAAAATGCAAGGGTATCAGAATAAGGTAAAATTACACCACAAATAAATAATCACACAAAATCTCAAGATGGGTCATTATTTTCAAATATCATTAAAAGAAGAAATGGAAATGATTCTAGATTGAATCTAGAGAAACATTACAATTAAATTAAATGTCTGGTCCTTGATGAGACATATGCTTTCACATATCAGCCAGAAAAAAGAGACATTTCATCCAAATTTAAATATGAATAGGAGGTTAGAAGATTTAGAAGACAGTAAGGAATTATTATTTCTGTCAGTTGTTCTAATAATATTGTATGATATAGAAAAATATACTTTTGCAGATGTATACACATTTAAAGTACAAATTTCAAAATGCTTAAGATTTTCTTTAAAACATTTAGTAATATAAAAATACAGATTGGGGCTGTAATTGTAATTGTGGTACAACAGGTGAAAGTGCTGCGTGTGAGCCAGCACGCACATGGATGCCAGTTTATATCCAGGTTGCTCTGTGACTTATCCAGCTGCCTGCTAACTCTCCTTCTCTTTAACTATGATTCCCCAATGAATAAATAATCTTTAGAAATATATATATACATATTCTTTAGAATATAAAATATTTAAAAATATGTACTTATGTATATAATGTATGTTTCTATTATATCTATTATTTAATAAACTATAAATTTATATATAATAATCTTTACAGAGAAAAATTTTCTGAATACATATATATAGATGAAGTTAATATAGAAAATATCTCTAAAGGATATATTCCTAAGATACAGAGAAATATAATAACTTTTGAACCACTGCTATCTATCTTTACTTTGGAAGTTATAACCAATAAAACGGGATGATGATGACAGCAACAAAGCAGCCCTTATGCTGCTTATCTATGACAGGCTTTATTCTAAGCACTGTACATGAATGATCTCATTTGAAGGGCAAATCACCCTATGGGATCTGTAATTGTGTCTCAATTTCCAGAGAAAGTTAGGAGAAAAAGGTGTAAGATAACACAGCAGGGAAGTAGTGAGGCCATAATCAAATACATAAATTCTGCCTCCAATAAATGACATAATAAACTAACAAATAAATGCACACAGACATGGAACACTAATGTATACATATATATAGCATATTAATTGTAGATTGTGTTTTATATAATCCCCCTCAAATCTAAGAAAATTCACTTTCTATTTGTTGAACTAATTAAAGGTTTAGTATAGTAAAGAAAACACATTTGTCATGGAAAACAAGATACATTTAGAAATAAGTTAAAATTCAAATTTCCTCTGAGTGTCATGTATAAGTTTCAATTTATTTCAATTTAAATAACATGACCTAATGATTCATAGATAATCCAGAACAATAACAGATAATATCTAAGACACCTCTAATAAGAAAGACACTCGAACAAAAAGGGTTGGACATTTGGCATGTGGCTGTCGCTAGTGTCACCCACTAGCCATATCAGAGTGCTTGAATTTATCTACCAACTGTGTTTCAAATTCCAGATTCCTGCTAACGCATAGCCTGAGAAACAGAAGATGATGCCTCAAATATTATCTCTACCACCCACATGGGAAATTTGGATGCAGCTCTGGCCCATGGATTCGGTCTGGCCCATATCAGATTGTTGGGTGTATTTGGAAAGCCACCAGAAGATAAAAACCAGCTTTTCAAATAAATTAACAAAACCTGGAAAACAGAGAGAAAAAAGCAATTATTCGATTAAGTTATAGTCACTAAATTCTCATGTCGATGAGAATAAAAGATAATTTCTAATTCACTCCAATAAATACAAAATGCACCAAATGCATTCATTTAAAACTTTAAAATGAACATTAAGTAGAGATAAAAATGAATAACTTAGTTATTAATGATCTCCAGGCAGAAAAATCACTGCTCAGCATGGAGAGTGAAAGAGTAGAGTTAAATATACATAGTCATTACAAGAAAGAAAACAGATCACAGCATGGCAAGATAACTAAATGGAAGTATAGCTGTCAAACCAACAGCAAAATGTTAATATCCTTAAAGTACCAACAATCTTTTCTACAAAAACATGTGTGTTCCTATTTTAAAAAATGCCAAATTGGTAGAAACAACACTAGATTTCTCCTAGCTTCAAGATTTGGTGGTGATAATAAATAGAATTAGGAAAATTCTTTAAGGAAAATTGAAACAAGATATGCCCAAAAGTATATGATCACACACACATTAAAAAAATACGAGCAAAACCAAGATTTTTCCTTTGAAGAAGGAACTACTTTACCAACATAAGAAAAATATTGCAGGAAATGATATATTTTCAGATGATATTTCACCTCAGTTGTATTTTTGTCTTTGCCTTTTTGTCTGATTTATCCATTCTTTCTGGAGTATTTTTAACAATATCTGTGAAGTTGTCTTACCTGACAGATTCAGAAACAAAAGTTTCCATGGTTGTATATAAGATTATGTGGCAGCATGTTGCAATTTAAATTAAAAATCTTCATGATAAATAGATACTGAGAACTTTTGTCTGATGGAACTAGAATAAAATATGAAAATTTTCCGTGGAAACCTGGAGGGAATGGAGGTAGGGCAATGATTTCACTGTGTGAGCAAATGCAAATGCAATGGAGTGATGACTAATGTATTTTCTGTGTTCCTGGGAGATAACACAATTGCATTCCAGAGACTTTAATGAGTTTTCACTTGTGATACAGTGGGAACATTTGCATGTCAACTAACAGAGACCAAAAATATATTTTATACCATCACTGAAGGAGCAGAAATCATTTCTGTGCTGTATAAAGTAGAAGGGAAGTACGTTCATGGACTTCCTTCTGCTTTGGAGAGAATAATTGAATTCAGTTAGCCTGTTTTTACACAACCTGAGAAGGATGAATTGAGTTCACCATCCCCAATTTTGTAACAGTTTGTTTTTTCTCTAGGCTGATATGAAAGTAAGAATCTTAATGTACAAACACATTTAATATATGAATGGCAAGAAAAATGGTAAGCGGTTTTAATTTTATGCCCTAATTTGGTGTTTATATCCAAACACATGAAAATATACCCGTGTTTTGCTTCAGATGTTATTTTTGAAAGTCGCCATGTACCTTTGCCTTTGAACATTTTTGCAGAATTCAATTTGTGATTAACAGAGTTTTTGCCCTCAGCTATAAGAGCTAAAAAGGAAGAGAATTGTGACTGTGTTTGGAGTAAACATTTAAGAGTTATAACTGTAAAGTTAATAAAATAATTTTTAACAGAACCTAAAAGATTTATACAGCATTCTGTTAGTCTTTGCAATAGTACTAGAAATTCAAGTCCCAAGATTGTTTTTGGAACACTGATTTCTGTAAACTTTCTAAATAAAACGTAGAAGGTCGTAATTTGAATATAAATCTGATGTTTGTTAATATTTGGTTATGACATAGAATTCAGAATAAGAGAGACTCTTGAGTTTAACCTAAGATGATTTAATTATTCAAGCATTGCAAGGTCTGTTGGTTACTGTTTTCTTTCACCTGTCTAATTTTGCAGCAAGAATTCCATGGTCCCTGTCAAAGGTAGACTCTGGTGTATTGTGAAACGTAGCTTCATTGTCTCCTGTGCCATCTTCAAAATTACATAAATCAAACAATGGATCTCAGCTATGCACCTGGCATCAAATTTGTACACTCAGTCAGAAATAAGTCGTCTTTATCTCAGACAATAGAAACATCTCTGAAAAAGGTTACCATGAAGTATTCTAGAATTGCATACTATATTTTACCAGAAGATTTTGCCATTGCAACCAACCATCTCTACATAGAGGGACACATTACTTACTTGTGCATTTAATTTTGGTTTGGATTCCAGTTCATTGGGTTTTGCTAAATCAAGGCTACAAACTGTTACAAATTGTTTCCCATTCTCCAACTTAAAATTTGCTTGATAATTATGTTCAACAATTATGTGAAAGGCCCGATTATATCCCCTCCATGCTTTTGACTCTTCACACTTGGTCACCTGGACCACCATAACCTATGAGAGAATTCCAAACCTCTAAGACCATTCCTGGCTTGGTGCCAGCACACCATTCTGGCTTAATCTATTTTAACTTTCTCCCTTGAAGCTATCAACACACCAGGCATAACAAGTTGCTGCCTACTACTTCTCTGGTAACTTTTTTAAAAGATTTATTTATTTTTATTGCAAAGTCATATACAGAGAGGAGGAGAGACACAGAGGAAGATCTTTTGTCCGATGTTTCACTGCACAAGTGACCGCAACAGCTGGAGCTGAGCTGATCTGAAGCCAGGAGCCAGGAGCTCTTCTGGGTCTCTCAAGTGGGTACAGGGTCCCAATGCTTTGGGCTGTCTTGGACTGTTTTCCCAGGCCACAAGCAGTGAGCTGGATGGGAAGCAGGGCCACTGGGATTAGAACCAGTGACCATACAGGATCCTGGCACTTGCAAGATGAGGACTTTAACCACTATGTTATCGTGCCAGTCCCTCTGGTATCTTTATTACAGAAATATCCTCCCTTACTTAGGGTCCCAGATGGGTCATTTCCACAGTGTAAACCTTCTTGATCATCTATTCATCTGCATCTTGCATAGGCAACTAGTTGTACTTTCAAATACTTTCCACATGCCTCAAGTTGTAATTATAAACTGTTAACCTATCTCCCCCAACCAGCTAAAACACACCTTAAGTTTAGGGCAAAAGGAAAGTTAGTCATTTTGTTTTAAATTTCCTGATTTGCTTGGTACACAAAATACAAATACTTGCAGCTCATTAACTGATAGACTGAATGTTGTTGCTTATCCCACTTTAATCATACAATTAGATTCTGACAGATGTGATCCTGCGTGGAATTATTTTTTTTAATATTTTTCTATCATTTGATAGAGTTATAAACACACACACACACACACACACTCTCTCTCTCTCTCACACAGATTATGTTCCTCCTGTTGTTCCATTCCTCAAATCACTGCAACAGTGAGGAGTAAGCCAAAACTATATCCAGGTACATGGATGGTAGTGGCCAAGTACTTGGGTGATCTTCTATTGATTTCTGGGAGCATTAGTAGGTAACTGGATCAAATTAGGATAACTGGGACTTCAACTGATGCTAATATGTGATGCCAGCATCACAGGAATTGGCTTAATTCGCCATGTTATAATACCGGTACGAAGGAGCTTAGAAATGTGATGGGTTTTCATTTATATGGTGGAATTAGCAGGCATGAAAAAGAACATCATAGAGTATTCAGAATAAGAAAAGTATATATTCATAATCTGGCAAATTATTTGCTCTAATCCCGCCCCCCCCCTCATGTCTTCAACATACAGCCACATCTACTTTGGGAAATTATAGAGCTAATATCTTAAACTGAATGTGGTGTCACCTTCTTACCTGATGTCTATCACCAGCTATAGATTTTGCCTCTGTTTAGTTTTGCTCCATTAGTGTTAAGCCCTCTTGGGGATAAGTTTATCCATATGTTAGAAAGAGCTATGTCCTCTGGTAGCCAAAGATTATTGGATGCTGCTGAAAACAAGGGCATTGATGTAGGAATTTATTACATAAATGTTTAATTACAATGAATAACGTGATCTAGTTGGTATGGTAACAACTTTCTTTGATCCATTTGTGTTAAATTCTACTCCATTACATTATCAAGCAGAAAGAGGAGATACTGTGTGGCTGAATGTGAACTGAGGCTAATCATTATGATGGAATAATCTCACTACATAGATAACAAGAATAAACCTTTTTGAGAGCACATTTACATATACAGATTAGTAATGGTATACTAAACATTTGCACTTCATTTGGGACTAAGTCAACCTACAAATCCTCTAGCCAGAGTGACTGATACAGAGAGAGAATATAACATAAGCTGAAACAAACAAATGAATCACGGAACATTAAACAGAGGATGCTTTGATACCCACTAAACAGAAACTTTGAGAACAATACTGTGAGAACTGATGGACATTAACCTACCACAATCTGATAAACAGAAGAATAGGGCCAAATACTACGGAGTATTGGGAAGAAATATTTTCAGAACTTTTGTCTAAGTGCACCAGAAGTGTGACATATCTTTCAATTTTTCAGTTATTTGAGTTAACATTCCAGATATTTTCAGAAAAGAAATTCCTTATGTATGGCAATTAAAAACAACTTCCACATTTGCAACATGCGTTTTGACAAATTCGGTTTGGGGGCCATTGCTGTGGAGCTGCGCACAGCTGATTATATCACCGCCTCTGACACTGGCATCCCATACCAACTCTGGTTCTAGTTCTGGCTGTTCCACTTCTGATCCAACTCCTTGCTGATGTATCTGGTAGGGTAATAGTGCAAGTGCCTGGGACCCTGCGACCCATGTGGGAAACCAGGATGGAGTCACAAGCTCCTCCATTTGACTTGACCCAGCCCCAGCTGATATGATCATTTGGAGAGTGAAAGAGCGCACATGAAAGATCCTTATCTCTCTCTATTCCTTTCTCTTTGTAATTCTGCCATTCAACTCAAGCAAATATTCAAAGAAACACATACTTTGCTTTTAGCTTCTCATTTAATTTACCAATGACAAGCCTGTAAGTTCTGGTCTTTCTATTTTATACATGGACAATAAATGCTGCTATTTTTCATAATACCAATAACCATAGCAACAACAATAATAGTGGCTATCATTTATCTAGCAGTTGGGCATGACATTAAGAATCACACTAGGATTAATATAACTGTAATTTCATCATCATGTCATTCATGACATAGGAATTATCATTAGCCATAGAAACAAGAAACTCAGAAACATTAAATGACTGGCCCAAGATCACATGTTTGTAAGCAAAAAATAGAAAACTGAAACGACATGTTATGGACCTTTATTTGAAATATATTTCTATTCAAGAGCATTGTATATCATTCATAAGCTCCACTTTTATTAATTTTGCAGCTCACTTCATTTCTTTGAGCCCTCTTTTTCCACAGGAAATGGTGATAATAACTCAATATATTATCTATGCTGCAGAGAGGTTCTGAGGTTCAAATTAGAAAACAGAAATAAAACTATGACTTGATTCCCCATGTAAATACATGTATTAATTATCCTTGCTGTTGTTAAATAATAAAAATGGGTCCCACACTCATATAATGAAATATAGCAAATCAAAAATATTAGTAATGATGTTTAAGATTTTTGGATGCTTTCGGTCATGACTTCAATGTTACAAACCAGAAATTCATGGCATATACTTTTCCTCATACCTGTTTATCATTAAGGAACTCGACTTCATTATCTACATTTTATATTTATGCTAAGTTTAATTAAATTGAATCACAGAATGATGATATACTATGTCTTTCAGTGTCAAACTATTTCACCTTTTAACTTTTTGTACTATCTTGTTAGTTTATCATAGGTGCCGAGTTAGAAGGTACTGCAGCCTAGAAATTATACCATGTAAAGAAATTATCAAATCTAGTTTCACTTAATAACTTGTGATCTTTACCTAAAAGCAGACAAATTATCAGTCTGTATTTGAATTTTCAGGTGGATATTGATATCAATGCATACTACATATAACTCAGGGGTACTACTATAGAAAATACTATATATAGTTATAAATATGTCCCATAGAAGACTGATTTGTCCAGCTCAGAATCCTTTTAATATTAATGGAACAAATAGAAGTTAGAGTACTGAGTTTTCATCAGGAAAAGGAATTTTGAACCTTGGCTAAAATGAAAATGGACTAAGTAGTTTTTTGTTTTCGTGTGGGTTTTTTTGTTGTTGTTGTTGTTGTTATTTTTAAAGATTTAGTTATTTCTACTTTTAAAGCAGATTTACAGAGAACCAGAGACAGAAAGACCGGTTTTTTGTCCACTGTGATCCAAATGACCACAGCAGCTAGAACTGAGCAAATCCAAAGCCAGGAGCCAGGAATCTGGTCCAAGTCTCCAACATGAGTGCAGGGTCCCAAGGACTTGAATCATCCTCCACTGCCTTCCCAGGCCATAAGCAATGAGCTTGAAAGGAAGTGGAGCAGCCAGAACTAAAACCAGTACCCATAAGTTATGCCAACACTCCAAGGCATAGGACTAGCCTATTGAGCCACCCTGATAGGCCGTGAGAGTAGTCTCAAAATAGGAGTAGTCACTGCCTTCCACTGAGGGCAGACTAATGACTTTAATGCCTTTGTAGATGTACTTGGAGGCAGTGGATACTCCCTGCCTTCAAGTTGTAAGGCAGCAACACTGAGGGAAAGTGCATCATAACATTATAGCCCAACTTGGCCATGCCTTCTGCCTTACTCCATGGAAAAAGGCAGGAAAGCCTGGGAGAGATCACAGGAAAAATGGAGAACCAAACAAAAAGCACAAGTTGAGCTCAGTTGCATGTTGGAGTGTGTCAAATGGTTGTCAATAACACATGCTTACATTTACAATGATTCCTTTGGAAGTTGACCCACCTATTTACTTTTTCCCCCTCTATGGTAAGGTTATATTCAAATGTGTTACCTCCCCATTGAAGCCTGAACTGACTACACTCTTTGGAAATACAATTTTTGTCCCCATAACAATTCCAAATTATCTGTTTTCATCCCATTTATTACATTTACTTGCTGAACTTGAGGTTTTGTTCCATTTCCCTCTTCCAGTAAGAGTAGTTACGCTGCCTTCTGCTTTGCTCTTTGGAGAGCAGACCTGACCTTGTCAGCTTAGCCTGGATGTTGCCAGCAGCTTGTCTGGTACACACAGTAGAGCTTCTTGTACTTCTACATAACATGGACAATTTCATAGTACATCAACCTCAAGCCATACCATTTTGTAAACACGATGGATCAGGATAGACAGACCATTCCATAATCACATCAGAATATAGAAAAAATGTAAAAACTGTTCAAATCACAGAAATTACCAAGCACCTCCCATCATGGATGGTGTAGATGATCACTATTTGTTCAAAAAATTACAGCTTTCTCCTCCTTCTAGTTTTCTCTCTTCCACTATAAGATTATTCAAAATATTGAATCATAACAGAAATATGTTTAATCTCTGTTCTACTTCCTTAAACTCACTCCCATGAGAATGAATAAACTCACCACACAAGCATGAATTCTAAAAAAAATAAAAAATAAAATTTTTATCTAACATCTTTCTGCAATGCTTCATGGTGTCAATCCCCTCTACCTAGTGCAATGAGTAATAAATCCAAGTAAATGAACTACAAGTAAGTTTCTGGTCCTTAACAATAGAGCATTGATGGTATTTACACAGGGCATTCCATTGAATGAATACTTTTACATTCCTGCTTGAAACATAAGGATTGGGACCAGCATGATAGTGTAGTGGTTAAAGTCCTCACCTTGCACACCCGGAATTCCATATGGGCACCAGTTTTAATCCCAGCAGCTCCTCTTCTTATCTAGCTCCCTGCTTCTGGCCTGGGAAAGCAGTCAAGGATAGCCCAATGCTTTGGGACCCCGCACCCTCATGGGAGACCCAGAAGAAGCTCCTGGCTCCTGGCTTAGGATCGGCTCAGCTGCAGCCATTGTGGCCTCTTAGGGAGTGAACCACTGGACAGAAGATCTTCCTCTCTGTCTCTCCTCCTCTCTGTATATCTGACTTTGCAATAAAAATAAAATAACTCTTAAAAAATAAAGGTTATTTTAGCTTCTCCAGATTAAAAAATATATAGTTTGATGTCTAATCCCCTTTGGAGCACACATTCAAGCCCGGGTTGCTCTGCTTCTTATCCAGTTCCATTCTATTGTGCTTAGGAAGACAGCAGAATAAACCGCAAGCATTTGTGCCCTTGCAACCCATATGAGAAACCTGGATGGAATTCCTGGCTTCTGCATTCAGTCCAGCCCAATCCTGATGGTCATAGCCATATGGAGAGTGAATCAGCTGATGGAAGATCTCTTTCTTTCTGTCACTCAGCTTTTCCAAATCAATAAAACAAACCTTACACACACACATATGTATGTATGTGTGTATGTGTGTATATATATATATATATATATATATATATAATTTTGAGTCTGGCATGATAGCCTAGTGGCTAGTTTTGCCTTGCATGTGCCTGGATCCCATATGGGCACAATCTTTGATGTCTAATTGCTTTCAGAGCACCCATTCAAATTCCGGATGCTCCACTTCCCATCCAGTTCCCTGCTTGTGGCCTGGGAAAACAGTCAAGGACAGCCCAAAGCCATGGGACCCTGCACCCATGTGGGAGACCTGTAAGAATCTCCTGGCTCCTGGCTTTGAATCAGCTCAGCTCTGACCATTACAGCCACTTGGGGAGTAAACCAGTGAATGGAAGAGCTTTCTCTCTGTCTCTCATTCTCTAAATCTGCCTTCTCTCTGTCTCTCCCTCTCTGTAAATCTGCCTTTCCAATAAAAATAAAATCAGGAGAGTCCTAACAAAGCACTGTTAGGACTCTCCTGAGTCAGAGATTGTACCTCCTCATCTAAGGAATATGGGAAGTTATTTGGAACAATATTTAAAATTTTTTTGAAATGATTTTTCAACTTTTTGGTAGCACCAATGTGAATATTTAAGCCAAGGTGTAATCCAATAATCCAATGGGCATATTTTATGAGGAAATGAACCAACGATCAAGCTGTCTCATGCATATGAAAATTGTTGAAAGCTATGAGCTCAGGGAAGACAAGAGAAAGCACAATGGTACAAGGAAACTAGTTTAAAGAACAAAGTATAATCATTATAATGCTAAATGTATCATTTCTGTCTTTTAAATGTCCTCTTAGCAATGACATTTTCCTCAAAGTAGATTGTTGTTGTATTTAGTTGGTTGTATTGCAAAAATCTCATTTAATGACATAAATTATGTCAAATTTTACTAGTTAGAAGAAATGAATGGGTGAATAATTGAAGGAATAAATGCCTATCTCTACTGCCCATGCTTCTGATCTGTATGAGTTTATTCTCCCAAAATCCAAATGTGAAAACATGATCACCAACGTGGGACATGTTGGGAGAAGGGGCCATTAAAGTGAGTTTGGTGCCCTTATAGAGGCCTCCCAAAACTGCCTTGCCACTTCATCCAGCACACAGCTAACTTACTAGCATTTTTCCTAGATTTTCCAACTTCTGACATAAGTAAATATCAGTAGCTTTTAAGTCCCATAATTCCTAATATTTTGTCTAGCAGTGTGAACAGACTAACACAAGTACCAACTTCAAATGAAGTGAAACCGGGTATCATCCAACAGGATATAATTCTGGAATTATCTTAAGGGCACAATAAGCAAACAACCTAATGCATCATGGGGTTTACTTTACCCAACAATTCAACTCATCTTTCCTATAGTAAATTAGAACTTTACCTAGGTTGGTAATTTTACCTCTGAGTGGTGTGAAAACATGTTTTTGCAGCAGATTGGATGTTATTGCCCAAGAAAGAAAAATGAGGCCTCAAGGTGCAAAGTCAGGACATTAGGAAACAAGAAATGGATCCAGATGTTCATTCACTAAAAGGAACATTTTCTTACAGACTTGTGTTTCTCTAAGCTGGCCTAGACAGCTCTCTAGGGATTGTGGGCTTCTGCTCCAGGAAGGCATCAATTGAGCCTAGATGACTACTTGGTGTGAATGACCTACAAGTTCAAATGCTAGAACTCCAGCTCAGGGAGATGACATTTTCTGACCTGTCACAGGCCTGGAAGTCTATGAGACTATGAAAAAGAGGGAACAAAAAGTGGCACCACTTGAAAACATAAGAGAAGCAATTACACTTTACACTTGACCTCACACAATTAAGGAAGAATGACTTTGAACAGAATAGCGAGTGTTTCAGTTTCTCTGGCAGTTCTCAGGTGTCTAATGGCCAGGAGGGAAGCACAATTACTCTGTCCATTTCACTGCAGAATTAAAAAAAAAAAAACTTCTTGAAGAACAGGTCCCTCAATGATGTTTTTTGCCTGAGAGCACAGCTGGTATTTGAAAATTTCTCTCTACATTTCCTGAATTTTATTAGAATTCATTCAAAGTTACAGCATTAAATTTAGTTCTAAAATCATGGTATAATAGTTAACGTTATATACATATAATCATATATTTGTAGATATAATTTGAGATATAAAATACATACATGCAGAAATATAGAAGGATGAAGTGTTGTTCAAATAGGTGAGGAAGCCTGGAATGGAGGAAATGGGATTTGGCGGTGAATGGCGCAACTCTTCACTGAATGCCTACACCAAGCCCAGTGCTAGGCATTCTGGGCACACAATCCAGTTTTAATTGTAGCCCTGGGAGGTCCAGAAGCTTGACTCTATCTAATAAAATCATACACTGAAATGAAAGTATAGCTCACATTTATTGTATAATCATTATCTGTCAGAAACTTGTAATTTTCAAATTTTATTACTTCACAGCAAAGTTGGAATTGGGGAAGAGAGATACAAATGCCTGAACGTGGTGAGACATGGAGCTAAGCCAGAATGAAGCCAATAGTCAGAAACTCAATTCAGCTTTTTTTTTTTTTTCTTTGCAGGTGCCAGGAGCCCAGGCACTTCAGCCATTACCTACTGTCTACAACACCCCTGTTCAGCTGTTCCTAAAAGCATAGACAAGATATCACTGGAAACTAGCCTCCCACTCTGAGCTCAAGGTTGCCTTGTTCTTCCTTAAAGGAAACCGCTGAACTGAGAGAGTGGCACAGCTGACCCTACAGGATTCTGTTTGCCAGTGTCTAGGAGTCATTTCTTTCTCCAAAATCTAGAAACTTTACTAGCCAGTATTTCCTGGAGTGATTTGTTTAGGGAAAGTGCAAATCCATACAGGAAAATCTAAAACCTGGGGGCAGAATGTAAGTAGCACCAATGAGTAGCCCTCCCACACTCCAAATCTATTTAAGCCCATTTGGTCACAAAAAAAAATCCATAAAAAACATGGTATCGCCAATCACAAGAACGACACAACACCTGACCAACCAGGAGGTTGGACAGAATTGATCAAGTAGTTCATCCAAAAGTTTACTTCACAAGAACCTTCACCCCTGTCTCTTCAGGAACTCGAAGATGAAGCAAGGCTGCCCAGCATCTTACTCTGTATTTGGCTAGGACGACCTACATTCGTCTATAACCTCATTAGCAGTGATTGGCTTTCTGTACTTTGGGAAAGCAGACCCATGTTTGAGAGTTCAATAACATAGTCTGTGGATTATTCTGCAATGTTATTTTAGTTATTTATGTGCAGAAGTTAATAGGTAGAATAAAATGGTGAATGAGTACTGAACTTTGAAGTCCAATGTTCAAGGAAGGCATTTCCTCTTATATTGAAATCACATAAACGAAAAGAGCAGAAATGTGTGTAGCTATGGAAATAAAACCTTACATTTGAGTTTTTTTAAAATTCAGTTTTCACAAAGTTCACCTGGGTAATAACAGTTGCTTTTGCTTCCAGCTTGACAACCAGAAAAAATATTGAAGCATAAATGACAAAGGATAGATTTAAGGATAAAAATGAATTCTGGAGTAAGGCCAGATTAGAACCACTAGGGAGTGTTCTGTTCTTTGTAGTACATGGATAAGCACATTATAAAGCAAACCTTAATCTGTTTGTTTGAAAATTAAATTACATTGTTCTTTTAAAGATGATCATTGGTGCCAGTATAGTGGCATATCAAGTAAAGTCTGCAATGTTGGCATCCTATATGGGCCCCATGGGCCCCACTTCATGTTTTGTCTGTTCCACTTATGATGCAGCTCTTTACTAATGGCCTAGGAAAAGCAACAGAAGATTGTCACCCATGCGGGAGACAAAGAAGCTCCTGACTGCTGGTTCAGTCTGGCCTACCACTTGCTACTGTGGGCATCTGGGGAGTCAATGAGCCATGCAAGATCTTGTCTGTGTATATGTGTCTCTCATTGAGTTTTAAATAAATAAATAAATAAAATTTTAAAAAGATTATCAAAAAGAAAACATCTTGACTGATAGCCTACATTAAAAAATTCTGGCAGAAATATTTAGCTTTTTAAATTATATGTAAAAAAATACATTTGCAAAGGAATTCTTGCAGCAACCATAGCTACTGATGGCAAGGCAGGGGAGGTGTGATTAAGAAGCAGTGATGCAGCACATAGCAGTTGGCCAGGAAGGTTCTCTCACTAGGACACAGTGGTCACATCTATCAGGAGTGTGAGCTATTTTCAGTTAAACCTTCTGAGCCACCTGGGGTTCCTTCCGGCTTGGGCACTTCCTTCACAGAAAAGGAATTGGACTTCAGCATAGTTAAAACTACAAGTAGAGTAGTTAGAATGATAAAGATTTCTGTAGCTAAAGTGGCAGGATTCAAGCTGAGTTTTGACGTTGCTGCTCTCAAACAGCAGGAACAGCCGGAGAAGGCAAATGGAAATTACAGAAGCCTTGTTGAACAGCAAATAAGCAGGCTCCCAGAGACCAGAGGAGAGAATCCAGGGTAAGCAAACCAGGAAAGTGAGCCAGCTACCTTGTCCTTGTTATCAGAAATAGAAACAGATTGTGCTAGGAGGGTTTTGACTTTGGGCTACGTGTTTTCTCTGGGTCTTGGTTTCATTATCAGTAGAATGATAACAAATACATTGCCCATATAGGATTATTAGACACAAATGGAAATGTATCTAAAAATCATCTAAAATTTTTCTAATAATGGCAACCGTAAGGTGGGGGAGAAGTGTGATAGGTTTTTGGGTCATTGGAGCATGTCCTTGAAATGCAGTTCTGCTGAGAATATTGACTGTAGAATCATACCATGTTCTCTCTCTCTCTCCTCTCTCATTGTTTTATCCTCCCTGTGAAAAAGCTCTGTCATTGTCACACTCTATAAGGTGTTAAACTAATTGGAACAACCTGATCTCAGACTGCTGACTTTCAAAACTACAAGCTGAAATATTTTTTTTTCTTTCCTAAGGAGTTCTTGTTGAGTATTTTTAGTTAATTTTATGAAAATCTGGCTAATGGAAGTACCAGACACGTGAATTACAAGTATAGTTATAGGTCAGACTAGTTAACCAGTCCAGATTTCCTAATCTTTCTGAAGCATCATCTAAAATTATTTACTAAACATACACAACGCCAGAAACACAGATGACTAAATCACGATCTTGATGAGGGGGTCTATAAAACCAACTACTTATCAATAACTTCAAAATATTCCTAACAACAAGGAAATTTGTACAAGCCTGATCAGTATCAGCATACTTCTAATTTTGGCCCATGAACAGACTGCATGAGACTAAGTAAGCATTTGTGAAGTACATAAATCCCTAGAATGGACCCCATACTGACTAAAAAAAAAAAAAATCTCTGGTAGAGGTGTATTCATGAAATCTACATATTTTAAGGAGAATATCCCCTTTCAGAAATTTAATAGATAGTGACCTAGACTGGAAACTAGCAAAATTTTCTTTTTTTTTTTGTAATTAAATTATTTTAATGTAACCTAAATGAAGACTAAAGGAAACATGAGCTGTTGGAAATCAAGAAAATAATTCAGAGAGTGCTAAACACTCAGTGTTTTATAAAAGAAAATAAGCTGCTTGTCTTGAGTATAAATGCTTCAAGTAATTTACTGTATAACCTAGGTTTCTTAAATTTGGCCTAGTATTGTGCAATTTCACTATTTGTGGATTAACTGCTAAGCTTAGTACCGAAATGATTCTGCCTAAATCTCATCCAGGTTGGTTATTTTAAGAAGCAGATATGAATCATTATCTTGTGTCTCTAAAACCATAATGATTATAATAGTTTAGAAAGTTCTAATAGTTAGCTAAATGAGAATCTATAAGCATGAATTTGAAATAAACGTAACTAGGTAGAGGAAGTATTATCATGAGGACTTCCATGTTTTGAGAAAAGTACAGCTGGTAGGATTGCTAATGTAACTGTGGGCAAAGGAGAAAACAGGAAAGTTTGTTTTTCTCATGTGACTACAACTTGAGTTTGTCCAAATCTTAAATACCTTAAAGGATATACTTAAGTTGCTTGAACATGACACCATGCATACAAATACAACAAAATATGACATAATACCCCATAACTATCGACAATTTTTATTTATGTGCTAAGGTTCTTAAATAAGAGTTTTAAAAAGAAAAATTTCCAGAGTTACTTTTTACAAAAATTTCTACAAAGGAACAGACAATATATATTACCAGGCTTATAAGCAAAAGCAATTTGGTTAAACTCTTCATCTGCTACTATAATGTAAAGCAACCCTAGTTCAAATTTATTAATAATTTTGGCTGTATTACAATAAAAACATACTTATAAAACCACTCCCTAGGCTAAGTTTTGCCAATAGGTCATATCTTACTGACATTTGATATAAACCATTTCAAACTTATTTCACTGCCTTATTGTGTTTTTCTTATTCTAAGACTACCAAATCTAACATAAACTAATTTAAAAGCAAATTTTATGAAGTAGATAACCATTGATTAAAATATATTTTGAAGTTTTCAGCACAACTCAAGGGTATCAAATCAACCTTCATAGCAACACTACTCTAAATCCTCATATATGTTCACTATATACCTGGAATTCACTGTTCATGAACAATATCTACTGTATTCTGCTCTTTGAATATTACCTATACAGTGTAAGTCAGATTTGGACGAGTCCTTATTTCTCTTTCCTCTGTAAGTGAAAATTGTATTCACCTTGACACTGCTGATATTAGTGAGCTCACAGATTATGAAAGTTGCCCTATTCCTTAGTGGCATTTATAAACTATTTGTCTATTGCAATCAGCCCAATAATCATGTCATCCAGGAAAGAAGCGTTCCTGGCACCCATGTAGAAGACATGGTTTGGGTTCCCAGCCACTGGATTCAGCCTTCGCTATTATAGGCATTTGGAGAGATAAAAGATGTGAGTGGATAAGAGATGTACTTCCTTTTTCTCTTTTTCTGTATATACAGAGAGTCCCTCTTGAAAATACACACACATATAAATACGCACACATATATATGCATATATATACATATATATGATACATCATATGTATTTTTATATGTTGGGCACGGTACATACATGTCATATATTACCTTCTCTTGATGTATATTTTACTTGATATGATACACAATCATATTGGAATCTTTGTCTTATTCATAAAAATTTATTCACTTTTCCCCACCATTTACTGAAAAATATGGCCCTATAAATTTGTATCCTGGTTAGAATTTTTACTGACCTCAGCATTCATGTCTTAGAAAATGTCTCTACAATCCAGTATCTGTTTTGATTTCTCCAACTCAAATGACAGCATTGTACATCTACCCTAAGTGATATTGTGGATGTGGTGGATATGGTGAATATCAACTACCTGTGGCAGTGAAAGAAACACTTCACAACCAATTCTCCAACCATGCTGAAACAAGCAATTCGTTAATTCTCTTCACTCTTTGCTCATTATTCCTTTCTTGAGTATTCAACTTCAAATATACAGGCACAATTTTTTAAACTCAACAACCCCATCCAAACTATTTTTTAAAGATTGTTTGTGTCTGTTCATGTAAAGATAACATTTCATATATTTCATAGATATAATTCTAAGAACATAACAATAAGCCTATCTTCCTTTAGGGAAAAAAATGCCATCTGCATTTGCTGCCTGTATCATTTGAGTCCATTTCAATCAGAGCGCGGTTACCATCATTCCACATACACAGACCTCAAGGTGATCAAAATCTTGTTCCTGTCAAATCCAGTGCTCAAGTTTCATTTTTCATCATATTTAACTGTCAAAATTAGTTGATATAACTGATGACCTTCTTTTCCCAGAAATCATTCCATCAGTTTTCTTTTGGGTAACACTTCTTTTAACTGTCCTCTTTCTTCACCAGTCACTCTTTCTAAAAATGTTGCTAGGACTTTTTTGGACACCTTCAAAAAGTGGAGTATATGATATTCATCCCAGAGCCACCTTTTCTTCTTATTCATACATTAAGAGTAGAGGAGAGCTAAGTGTCATCTGCCTATTGGCAGCTTTCATCACAAAGTGAAATTATAGACCACAATTCTCTCCTAAATAATGGAATGTGTATCAAACTTATTTTGGAGCAATAAAAAGATTGAAAACATACCTCATTTTGTGATTTGCACTTTCTCTGGTGGCTAAGATAGACTACTTTCACAAAAAGCTGACCTATGAGAGACCCATAGTTTTCTAGCTTGCCACAAAGTGGTTAGGAGAAAATCAGAAAAACAAAAGCAAGAAAACCAACTCTGAAGTAATTGTACTTCTCAGCTCTTTGAATTGAGAAGTATAGGTAGCCTTTAATGAAAG
The DNA here is from genome assembly GCF_017591425.1 of Ochotona curzoniae. NCBI lineage: Eukaryota > Metazoa > Chordata > Mammalia > Lagomorpha > Ochotonidae > Ochotona > Ochotona curzoniae. Next base: position 6,706,228 of record NW_024467087.1, read on the forward strand.
GAAATGAAAAGCACACCAGCAGCTAATTCATTCTCCTTTAGCTACACTGGCCCATTTAGGCTTTAACCCCTTTCCAAACACTTGAGTGATAATCCCCCTAACACCTGTGAATAAATGACATACATGCCCTTCTGAGGCTTGTGCTTCATCAAGCCTCAGCACTAGGCATCTGGCAATGACAGCAGACTTTCCCTACAGGCCAGGAGTGACGACAAAGAGGAAGAAATCCAATCCAACCCAACATTCTCACCGCTAAGATGTACTATCCACTTTTCCCCCTACCTTCTCACAAGAAGGAAACCATGGAATTCAGTTCCATGATTTACAAAAAAAAAAAAAAAAAAAAAAAAAAAATCACCATCAAAAGCTATTTCAGTCTTTTAATTAAAAGAAAAGTGAATTCAGTGAATTCAGGCACCCTCCCTGCAATCTGCTCTCTCTTCCCTTACATGACAAGAGAACACAGACTAAGGTCAGGAAAACTGAGAGACTCGGAACCCCTTCTGCCTGGAGTATGCTACTGCTTTTCTACACTGCCTGCGATGGAGCAGCCACATGGAGACCTGTGTCAGTGTTTTCCGCCACTAATTTCTGGAAGGAAAAAAAAATAGCCAGCAGTTTTATTCCGAGCAAATAAGCAAGCAAAAAAAAGCTACAGATACTGCTTTTTAAAAAACACCAAAAATAATAATCAATAATAAGAAACCATGTAAGCAACACAGCTCATGAATTGTCCAGGAAAGGGACTAAACTCTTCAAGAGGAAATTTCAAGGCCTGCTGAATACATCCTTCCTGGAATCAAGCATGTACTACAAAGCCCGATGTTTTAAGTCCTCAACTCACAGAAAGAAGAACTCATAGGCTATTAACTGTTCTCCTATTCAGAAAAGATATTCCAGAGAATCTGTGCAAAAGAAGCTGAGACAGCCTGCCCATGTAACATGCTCTCAACTCTGTCGTGAGGCAAAAGTCACTTTACAACTGTAAATGAAGAAGTTGCTGCACAGAGAAATGAAATTTCACAGCGGTCTAAAAGCAAAAACTGGCTGAAATTTTGTAACCTTAGAAGTAAAAATAGCAACGACAACTGAGCACCTCCACAGTGCACACTGTCCATACATGCGGCGCTGAGGGCTGACCCTAGCTCACCGCAGTGGAAGCCTGCTGGGACAGCGAGGCCAGGCTTCTGCCCTTTCCTACCCTCCGTGGACGAGGTGATACCTCCTACTGCAAGGCAGTTACAGAGACAGGAACTCTGGAGAGAGTCTCTCACCAGCCTGCCTCTCAGCAGGAGCAAGGCCCTATGGCTGAGCTCTGGCCTCTCATTGTACCGGCACGTTATTGTATAAAATATCTGAATGCCATTCGGTAGTTAACAAAAAAAAAAAAAAAAAAAAAAAAAAAAGTAGACAACTCTAGACCAAGAAAATCTGGAACTAAGAAAGTTAGGGGGAAGACCGATTACAATAACAACAATTTCTTTTGAAATGAACTGCAGTGATGAGACCTGCTTTTCTTTCAGGCGCATAGCTTTCCTCCGCGGGTTGCTGTCCTGTACCAGCGGGTGGGGTAGCGCTGCTTCCGGACAGTTTGGAGAAGAGCACCTGTCACTACTGGGCTATGGCAGAGCTGACAGAGACTCATGGCTTCTTACCCCAGCCATTGTTGGAGAGCTTTCTTCGTTACACAGGTTCAGGGGGAAGCTGTGAACAGGAAGAGTACAGAGAAGTAAAATACTATTATTTCCATGGTGCAAAACATCGCTCAGTATACTGGGAGAGCCAGCAGAAACCCTAGCAGTAGCCTTGCCTCTTGAACATACTACACATGAGTACTGCCATGTGCTGGCCGTTGAGCTAGTTCAGGGTGATTTGCTTATAAAACCAAAATATCTCACGGAACTGTTATTCACTAATTTCATCTCTCCTGTCAATGTCACTATCCAAGATAGGCACATTGGATAATGCTTCATCAGTTATTAAAAAATTAAGCTCAACTCTGTAATCCATGATGTGAGAATGATTTGCACAGTCCACCTCAAAACCAATCACACAAATTCCTGGGAGGTAATTTTTGCAATCCTGATAATCCTGCTCATACCCCTCAAGATAAAAAAAAAAAAATTATAATTGTTCCAACAATTGTCAGCCTTTTAAACGTTGGATATAGTGTCTGAATTGTTAGCCCATATGTCATTTTGAGCATATAAAGAGTGTTTTTGCAGGCAATGTCCAAACCCCAAAACACATTTTTCAGATTTCCTAGACTCCTAGAAACTAGAGCACACTACCGGAGTCATTGTAGATCTGTTAAAACATAAAAGACATTATTAATGCTCACTGTGACCTAAGGGGCTCTTTGCATCATGACTTCTATCTTAAAAGGAATGAAATTCGAAGTCCTCATTCTGATCAGAACATTCCTCATAATGCAAACCTTTGCTAAACACATAATCCTCATCTGCAACCTGTTTCCTCCTCACTCACTTTGTTCCTGGAACACTGTTCTTGTTATTCATTCCTTAGTCAAAGGCATGCCAGTCACAGAACTTATGCGCTTAGTGTCCCTTCTACCTGGAATTGCCTTTGTCTAGCTAATATTCATTCAGTCCCCCAATATCATTTTCAAAAAGGTCTTTTCTAATTATTTTATAATAATATAGCATCTACAATTGCCTATCCCCTTAAACGTCTTTAGGTTTTGTTTTGTTTGGAATTTGATATGATCCAAATTTTCATCCATCTATCTATCTAACATATATTTACTTATTTACTTACTTATTGTCAGCACTGAAAAATCATAAACTTCATGAAAACACAGCGTTTTCACCTACTTTATTTACTTTTGTGTTTCCAATATTTGGCATCGAATAGCTATTAGATAAATGGTAATCTAGTGAATTGTGAAAAGCCTCAAAATGTTTAAAATATATCTCATTATCACAAAAGAATTGCACCTTATACTAAAACTATGGGGCATTGTAGAATTTTTTGATGAATTAATGTAAATACAACCAAATTTTACTTTTAAAAGTAGGAAGGAAATTATGGAGCTATTAGCTAAATGTATAAATAGTCATTCAAAATGCTTGACAATTGATTTCCATTGAAGAAATTTCACTGGGATTGTAAAGGCAAAGACTCACCAATTCTGTCTGCATATCAGTGGGAAATAGATGTGCAGTGTAACTGCATTCTTCACAATCACAACAACATAGCATATTCATCACAAGGGGACATGGTTCTGAAATGGCAATCATGTTCAGCTAATCAGTTTGAAATCTTATATAACTAACACCATGAGCAATATAGGAATAGTAGAATAGCAGGTACGTTGTTCTCATTTTCCAAACATCCTTACAGGATCTTTAAAGTTATCATGAATCTAAGCAGATTTTTTTTTTGGTCATGAATGAAGAATTTCCTTAGAGACATGAAGTGAAGTACAGAAAGCACAGAGAAAAATTGCTGTGGACACAAGCTATAAATGGAGAAATTTCCCAAAGGTCAGTGTAATCTGACAATTTTTATAACTGATTTGAAAGAAAGAATGTAATTGGCACTAAGCTTCTCCAGAGCCAGTAAGATGCCAAATTGCTAGGGACAAAATGTGAGAAAATTACATGAAGCTACAAAAAAGGGAAGAAAATTATAGACAAGTTTCACCATGAAGAAGGATAAGGAGCATAATTCATACTACTTTCTTTCAAGCTATGAGTTACCACATTTCGGAAGATGTGGACCTTTGGGGTCTGCTCATTAGGACCAGAAAATATCTTACACACATTATGTTTTATTAGGAAATGTATTGTAAAAAAAAACAAAAAAAAAAAAAAAAAAACAGAATGCAACATTCAAACAACATATAGGATTACTGCGTGTTCACACCAGGAGTAGAATGTTATTGTGTCGCCAACAAAATATGAAAGAGCTAAAGTAAAACCAGAGGGAAGCTACAGAAGTGATCAGTGAAAAGGAAGATTCCTATAAGAGAAAAGGATCAAAATATAGCTAAAAGTATGTCACTTATGTTTGTAAAATCTTGGAGGGAGATAGCAGAATATGATGTGGCTATACATACCACATTGTGGTAAATCAATATGGGCAACATTCTTTGAAGTATGAACAGGACAGAACAAGAAATATTCTACTCTAAATAACAGAGAGTAAACTTGAAGACTTAATGAGTGCCTCACATGCACCAGGTAACTTTGATCAACTATGCCCAGCAGGGAGTGAGAATATATAGACCAAAAGGGAGGGTATAGAGTCTGCCTCATGGAAGAAGGCAGAACATCATTGTTAAAAGTAAAAACAAATAAATTTTATTTCTGCAGCCACTACTCTATACTACTTACCCATTCCTTGCCTAAGTAAATGAAGTATAATTTTTTTTATAAAAAGTCTTCCTTTTCCAGTGCCTTCCTCTCTCAGTTCTTTTATACTATTCCAAATAATATTAAGAGTGAAACCATATCATAACATACTGCTGTATAAAAACTTTCAATATAATTCAACCTTAACATCCCAAACCCAATGTACTTGCATGAGTTCTGTTATGTTCCTACTCCCGGCCTCATTTCAAACAACTTACATTTTTTTTTTTAATTTTGACCTTTTTGATTCCTAATACATACTGATCTCTTTTTCCCTTGGGACATATTCACACATAGTTTTCGTTGCCTAGAATACTCTCACCACTGAGTTTTGAATGGTCAGTTCCTTCTCACCTTTCTGATACTGGCTTCAGTGCTACCTCTTCTAGGAGCCCTTAACTGCCCATCAGTATAAAAAACTTACCCTGTTTCTTCTAACCCTCAATCGTTGTACTATGTTTCAGTATGATTTATGTAAGTATCAGGGACCCAAGTACTTGAGCCATTGTCTACTGCTTCCCAGTGTGGGTATTAGAAAGTTGTTAAATTGGAAGAACAAGCAGTGTTTCAACAAACACCTTCACTGACATATCACATGCAATTTGCTAATCAGTATAAACCTAGAATGAACCCACTATATGATATAAAGTAAGTAGTTTACAAATTGGAATGAAAGAAATGAATGGATGTATATCATAACCTACACAAAAATTATACAGGACTTCTCAGCTGTTTAGGAAACAGCATAATGCGTGAAGTATCCCTAATATACTCATATGTTATGAACAGTGTTTCCCATAAATTATCCTTGAAGATGGGAATACAGAAAAAAGAAAATTGTCATCTTATCAAACTTCATTTTTAAACAGGTGATAGAGATCAAAAACATGCATCACTAACCCTATGGACAATTAACAATGTCAGGTTCTTAATAGAAATGGAAATACTTGAGGTGATATCCTAGCCTTTTAGTTCAGTGATAGACAAATTATCATAATCTTAAACAGCATTCTTTCAGGTTCTCACTACTTTGATTCAGGTAGGAAAAGAGCACTATCATAAAATTATGTATTTATGTATGTATTTATTTATTTGTCGAAAGGCAGTTACACACAGAGGGAGCAAGCAAGACAGAAAGAGAATGTGGGTGAGCAAGGGGTTGAGAAAGAGAGAGACAGAGAGAGACAGACAGACAACAACCTGACAGTTTACTAACGTTACTAATGGCCACAAAGGCCAAGTCAGATTGAATCCAGGAGCCTGAAACCCCATCCAGGTCTCCCACATGGGCGGCAGAAATCCAAAAACTTGAGCCAGGCACTCGCTTTCCAGACACTTTAACAGAAATCTGAATAGGAAACGGAGCAACCAATACCTGAACAGGCACGCATAGATGCTGCCAGTGTCACACCACAATGCAAACCCTGGCAAAACATAATTTTAATATGCTGCCATCATATTTTCTACCTTTGTCTTCAGTTTTCCATGATTTCTGTCAGACCCTTAAACATTTGTTTTTACAGCAATGAATGAGATTATTTTAGGATGACAGTCAGCATAACAGTTTACATATTGAAGTTCTAATTCAGATAATTATTTTTAATGAACAATCACATTAAGATTTTAAGCTTGTTGCTCCAATATTATACTAAAGCAATAATCAAATCACAGTCTCTTTGTGTAAGAAGGAAGTTCTCACTTCTTTGACTTCTTTGAACAGTATCATGGCCCCTGTTATGAAGTAGATCTGTTCAGTTGTCTGGTAATATTTATTATGCTTACATTTTCCTGGCTAGATGCAATTACGGACATGTTATAGGTTATTATTATCTAGACTAGTCTACTTTTGAGGCCATTCTCCTTAAGAACAGAGGATGTGGCTAATTCTGCCCTGTACTTTATCTGACAAAATCCCTAACTGATGAGTAACACAAAGTTACTGATAATAGAAAACTGATGGTATCAAACTAGTCCAAGGAACCTCCCATGCATTTTATTTCTTCTCATTGGCTCTCTATTTAATCTTACCAAAAAATCACATTACAACATGTAAAAACTACAATACACTGCATATTTACTCAAGTAAACTGAGTCTAGAAGCAGATTTAATTAATATGGAATCATTATACTAGCAGTGTAAATTAAGGATTTGATCATAAGAATCTTCCTGAGGCTTTATAATACTGTGATTTTATCACAGCAAAATTACTGTTTTAGGTAACTGCTCTTAACCTTGTTTATGCACTGAGCCTCATTAGATCACATATGCAAGATTCAATTGCAAGAAAAATTCTTAAATTTTCTTAATACATATTTATATATAGTAGTTACTAATGGTTCCTAAGGTACTGTTGAAAACTTTCAAACATACATGGAATGCCTAAAGTGAATCCAAATTTGGATTTACATGATCAAACTGTAATAAATCATTTGGGAGCATTAAAAATCTTCAGGTAAACTACGAGAAATTTAAAAAAAAATTATTTGTGTCTACTTTATTTAAAAGGCATAGAGGGAGAGATGCAGAGAGGGAGGGAGAGACATAAGGAGACATAAGGAGAATATAAAGAGATATAAGGAGAGAAAGAGAATTAGAGATTTCCCAAATGCAACAACAGTCAGAATTGAACTATGCTGAAGCCAGGAGCCCAGAACTGTGGCTCTTCTATGGATAGTAAGGAATTGGTAACTTGAGTCATCACCTATGTCTCAGAGGATGTACATGAATAAGCTGCTGGATCAGAGTGTCAAGACTTAAAGCGCATACTACAATTTGGGATGCAAAAACCCCCTGTAGAATTTTTGAGAAATGTTATTAATATATTTGAAAGTCATACTGATGACAGAGCATGCTCATCCATGCATATTCATGCTGTCTCTCATAAAGCTAGCATTACTTTTATGGGGGTTTTTACAAACTACCTGTACCAATTGGTTTGCTTCCTGCAGGTCTTACCTTTAGAACAGTAGTGGGTTATTTTTTTCACTCTTAATTTATCAAAAATTAAAATTAGCCCCTTAACCATCAATATAAGACTTTAGAGACCATGCTTTTAACACATGGAGCTTTGAGATACTCAAGCTAATATCTAAACCATAGCATTTACATATTACATAGGTTTCCATTGAATTTTGTCTGGGTAGACAGCTACCAGCATGCCCCTCTAGATCATCTGATGATGAGACTCAAAGGATTGAGAAAAGTCAAGTAATTAGTTTCTGTGAAGGGTGTTGCTGTCATGTGCTAGTCCTTGTAATCAAAGTTTTTCTGTGATATTGTAGCTGTTTACATAGCAAACATTCTTTGAGGCTTAGAGGAAAGTTCTATCTGTTTTATGTAGAATTTCGATTGTAACATGCACCCAACTGACTCCAAATTACTAATCAACACCATTTTCCTAGAGCAATCATGAGAATTTCCCCTGTTTACAGCCTCTTAAAACCCTACACACTCAGCCTTCAAAGGGCTCTCTCCTTCAGGGACCTCTCTCCTGCTACCAGGAGCTTTTTGTTTTGCTTTAGTTTTTCCTTTAACTTCTCTACTTTCTTGTTTAAAACAAAATGGAAAAGAGCCCAAAAAAGGTGAGACTTATTTGGTTATTAATTTCAAAGAGTTACAGAGGGAGAAAGAGAGAGAGAGACAGAGACAAAGAGAGAGAGAGAGACATATCTTTCCACCCACTGGTACATTCCCCAAATGACCACAAAAAGCAGGTTTGAGCTCCACAGGATGGTATGAGTTCAAGCATGTAAGCCATCTTCCATGACTCTCCCAGGCACATTAGCCTGGGTCAGAAATGGAGTGGCCAAGACTGGAACCAGTACCCTTTGTGAGATGCTGGTGTCACAGAAATCTGCTGCACTACAGTGCTAGCCCCTTCTTTTTTTTTTTTTTTGTATAAACCATTTATGCTTTACCCACTCTTTGTTTTCCATGTTCCTCACTGATTCACTAAGCCCCTAACAATCACCATCCTATCATCTGTTCCTATTATTTCAACTATTTCAGATTATTCATATGGACAGAATAGCGCAGCATTTGTTTTCTGTGACTGACAAATTTCACTTAATCTAATGTTTTTCCTTCATTTTAACTATCAATTATGCTACAGATACTAGTGATTTTGATTAAGGAGTAGCAAAATGATAATCCAACCTAGCATTATAACTGTACTGAGTAAGGGAGATGTCAATTTATAAGATTTCACGGTAAGAATGGTTAAAAAAGAGTTTTCATCTGCATGTAAGTTATTCAAACACAACTCTCTGGAACATTTTGAGGACCAACTCTTCTATGAAAAGAAAATGTGGAAATTGTGGAAATGCTGAATTATTTCCTCTGATAAGCATACTGTTTTTATCCAAGCACTCAGAATCTAATCTTCATTAATTTGGGCGAACGGGTTATGGGTAACAAAATTGGTCAATGTCATGTAGGAATTAATCTCCATATGCCTTCCCTTACGTTTTCAAATCCTAATCAATGTGTTACAGAGCACTTGGAGGCTGGTGTCCATGTAACTTTTCAGTTGAGCTTTTGATAGCTGTGATTTTACTATTGTGTCCAAATTTGTGCCTGTTTTCTTCTAAGCAATTTCTCTGTGGCCCTTCTACCATCACCACAGTTTGTGTTAGTTCTTCTTGCACTTCATTCTAGACACTACCTATTTTCTCACATATATAAAAATTACATGAATATTGGGAAAAATGGCCAGTTTTCTGGTGTAGATCAGATGACCATGCTCTGAAGTACAATAAGGGACTATGCAATGTAGACACTCCACATTCAGCCACTGGATTTGTTTGACTCATTTATTTCAGAGATAAGTCCACATGAGAAGGCACTACTTAATTTTTGCAAGTAAGCAACTTCAAGACACAATGTTCCTCATTATTAGAGGCAAGACAAATCAAATAATTTAATAATTTATGAAATTTAAGAGAAAGTGGATCAGTTATGAGGAAACCAAAATGAAAAAAGAACATCATGGAATTAAAATGCCGAAAATGAGACATGACTTTAACATACTGCATTTAAAATTGTATTACTATCATGTATTGTGAATTAGTGGGCTAAATTTATGCTGACTTTCCTTTCATTTTTGTCATTTTGCAGATAAGGTCCTGAGAGGTGATTTTACCAATGTTTGAGTGGTGTGATTTTGATAATAACAATTTTTCTAGGCCATAGATTCCACATCCATAACTGGAGACAACTCTTCAAAGAAATGAAATGATGAATTTCTATGCTTCATAATTTATATCATGGTGTGGGTGGCAGAAGGGTAGGTCTATAAATGGTAGATTTTTTTACAACGTTAATGACATGCTTTCTGAGTTGAAGGGAAATAATAATCATTAAATAATTAAATGAACATGTTCACATAAATTATGCATGTTGCTGATACAAATGGTATTTAAGTTACTGGATTACATAATGTGAATTTGCTTAAAGCCTCATCCTAGATGTTATCTGTCTCTTCCATAATTCTATTTTGGGTTCTGTATTACATGATTTCCACTCTTATTTCAGTAATTTATTGCTATTTTATTACATAGCCTTTTGATTGGTCTAAATCCATGATGGAATAAGGTCCAGCATTAAAACTAAAGAAGTTGTTTAGTCTGTAAACGCATGTACACACATATAATCCAATTTGACTCTTGTAGGTGATTTTCAGGGAGACAGACATCTTAGAGCACTAAGTAATATATATTGCATTTGTGGTTGTGTTTGAATCTTTGGGAGGAGGATTAACTCACTTTGAAATTAAGGATAATTTCTGAGGGATGTCCCAAAGGGTGTGACATTTGAATTGGAGTCTTGATGAATGAGTAAGCATTTATCAGGAGAAAAAAAATATGCTGCCTTCAGCAAACAAAAACAAAGAGGCAGAAAAATGTCCAGGGAATGAGAAATTATACCATATGTGTGAGGCATAAAAAAGTCTGGTTGCCTGATGGCTAGGGCATGGTGGTGGTGGAGGTGTGTGGAATAGAACGCAGAACACCACAATTAAAGGAAAGCTCAGCACAGTTTCAGGACAGCGAACTCAGAGCCATTCACATTTAGTCATCATTAACTATATTGTAGTGGTCATCCTGTGTGATCTGGAATTTCAGTTTCTTCGGTTATTAGGCACTCAGATTCCAGCAAGATTTCTGAGAATTCCCATTAAATATTTTTACAAAAAAGCAAGCAAAGGGTCACGTTCCATTTCCACTGCTGATTGCAGCTTCATGCTAATGAAAACCCCAGGAGACACCAGATGATGCAGCAAGCACTCAGATTCCTGCCACCAATCTCTGCAAGCTGTGGTGAATCCCTAGCTTCTAGCTTAGACCTGACCAACCCTTGATCTTGCAGGAATTTAGGGCATGACTCTGCAGACAGAAGATTTCTGCCCATCTGTCTCTCTGTCACTTTTTTAGGTAAGAAGTAATAAAATAAACATTTAAAGTATTTATAAGCTGAAATATGTTAAACATTATTTTAAATAAGAAGGTATGTAATTATATGTTCTCAATATTTTATGGCTCTGTGGTAAAGAAAGTGAGAATGAGAGTGAGAAAGAGCATAGGGCGGAAATTCTTAAAACTGTGTAGAAGGAATATATAAAATGTGTTCTTTTGATATAAATGTTTTACAATAAAAATGGGGAGGAGATTATAGAAATGTAAGCCCAGAATAAACATTTACTGAAAATGTCTATGAACCAGTACCTGTACCTTTAACTCATCGCTAAGAACAAGGCAGACATGATGCCTGTGTTTATGGAATTTAAGTTAAAATAAGACTGCATGAAGATTTGATGGGGACTATTAATTGTCTTTAAACATCTAGACAGGGTGCTTACTTTGGAATATTTGCACTTATTTACCAATTTTACATTTAAAGTGATAAAAGTGGAGCTCAGAAGACAAAAATATGTAATGTGCTTAAGAGAAGAAACAAATTTAGGTACAAAATTAAGAAATTCTTGAGAACTCATTCTCATGTCCATTTTCTTCATTTATGGTAACACATCTTGTCATCCTTTCCCATGCACCACTAAGAGATTGTCTACCTTCAAGAAGCTTGAAGTTTTCAAATGGTAGCATTCACATCAAGGACAGGGTACAAGTGAACATATAAAATATATAGAAAACTGAAAAAGTAATATATGTGTTATATAAGACTTAGTCTATTACTTTTTATTTCTGTGCACTGTATTCATAATTTCCAAGTAAAAAATATAAAATCACTCTTTCAAAAATGGATAATTCAGATGTCTATATGTAATAGCAAGGCTCATTCAAATGTGTGTTAGTCAAAATGCAGGGAAGGTTAATTTTTAACATTCCAAAACGTAGTTTCTTTTCAGTAGACTCAAGATTAATCATAATGAGCTCAAGTTAATGGGCCAAGTCTTTAAGTAAAGATAGCAGCATTGATTAATGAAGATGATGAAGTGGTCCTATGTTTTAAAACAGCTTGTTTATTTTTTAATTATTTTTGGTACAATTTAGTTGGCTGTGGGCTCTCCCCTCCCCCAAGTTCCCTCCTCTCCCTTCTGTTCTCCCCTCTAGGTTCATAATGTGAATCCATAGTGAATTTTCCCAAGTCTATCATGCTTCCACTGGAGTGTCTCCCAGTCATGTAGGAGAATAACTAAAAGTTGTACAAATCATTAAAGTGAGTAAAAGTTCAGAGCTTTCAAAGTTGCTGTGTATTCAATATGACAAAAATAATTACATGACCCTGATAAAAATAATTTGTTCTATTTTAGCAGCATATCTATACTTACTTACTTTTATAGAGGAAGAGTATAGGAACAATGGACATTTATTCTAATGAGCTCTGCGAAATGGATTCGGTTTGTGGCTGTTCAAGATTTTCATGCATGGGCCTGGTGTTGTGGTATAACGGGTTCAGCTACCACCTGCAACCCTAGCACCCAGTGTGGGCAACCTGTTCAACTCCTAGCTGCTCCCATTCTGATCCAACTCCCTGCTAGTATACCTGAGAAGGCAGTGGAGGATGACCCAAGGGCTTAGACTCTTGCACCCATGTGGGAGACCTGGATGGAGCACCTGGTTTCTGGGTTGACCTGACTTAATTCTGACCATTGTACCCATTTGAGGGATGAACCAGCATGTAGATTTTCATTTTCTTTCTCTCTCTCTCTGTGTCTCATTATGTCTTTCAAATATTTTTTAAAAAATATTCTTATGCAGCTGGCCTTGAGAAGTGAAACCTAATATATGATATAGTGATATGATCATACATGGTTAAAATTTTAAATAATGCTTTATGAATATTCATGTATCAAGAAAATTTTCAGAAGTAGTTGGTATTTCCAGAAATTGTAGGATATAAAGGAAAATATTTATGATGAGATTAACAAAACTGAAAGCTAGCCTTAATATAGTGTGACCAACTAGTTCCAGTTTAGTGGGGCTGTCCTGATTCTAAAACTAGCATTTCCCTGTCCCAAAAATCTCCTTGGGATAGTTCATGGGTCTACCCATGAAATCTCAGCAACAGAAATGACAATGCTACACTACATTTAAAGTCTAGCATGGTTTTGAAATGGAATCAGAACAAGGAATACTGTAAAAACTTCACAAAACTATAGACATGTTCACATGCCTAGACTAATCTGATGATTAACATGTCTTTATTATTGAGCTTGTATGAAGATGGGAACCAGGAACTGTTTCTGGGTTTCTCACATGGGTGAAAGGACCCAAGGTCTTGGGCTAACGTACATGCTTTCCCAGACCACAAGCTAGGAGCCGGATGAAATGGAGCCACTGGTGTCAGAACTGGTCTCCTTATGGGATGCCAGTGTCTGCTGCACCATTGTGCCAGCCCCCTTCCAGTATATTTTAAATTACTCTAGATTACGTATATACCTAACATGTTAAATGTTATGTGAATGTTATGTAAACAGTGTAACATTGTATGTTTATAAGACAATAATAAGGAAAAAGTCTGTATATGTTCATTATGGATGATTTTTTTTTCAAAGCATTTCTTTTTGAAAGTTAATTATTTTACTCAGAAAGTCAGAGTTAGAGAGAGACAGACAGGCAGACAGTGACACAGACTGAGATCTTTCATCCACTGGTTCACTCTCCAAATGGCTACAATGGCCAGAACTGAGCTACTTCTACGTCTCCCACATAAATGTAGGGGCACCAGGACTTGGGCCATCCTATGTTGCTTTTCCAGTCCATAAGCAAGGAGCTGGATTGGGTTGTGGAAAAACTGGGACACCAAGTAGTGCCTATATGGGATGCCAGGATTAGCTTGTTATGATATGCCACTTACCCCTTGCCTGAATATTTCTAATCCCAGATTGGTTGAGTCCATGGATGCAGAACCCATAGCTTTGCAGGGTCAACTGTATACATATAAAACCCTCTTCGTAAACATCACTCCTATTGTGCTACATTTTATTTCTTGAACACGTCATTAAAATTGTTTTTCTTATCATAGTTCTTGCTTCCTGAAATAGCTATCCATCCACCTTCTCCATCATTTTACATTTGTTAAGTCAAAGTTACCATCTCAAGTCTCCTCTGACCACCTAAAATAAAGTATGAACACATTTAACCTGTACCATTCTCTTTGGTCCTTGTAGCACTCATTTCTAGAGATTTTTTAATTGTCATTTTAATTTTTTTTCCTTCTGCATGAAAGTTAACAGAAAGGCTGACTATCATTGCTTAGTATTAAATCTCATGCCCTTGAGCTTCTGCAGACAAGTGCTTCATCCATTCTCAGTTCTTTCTCTCCAAGCAGGCAGCCTCAATTTCTCCCATTATTTCAAACAATCATTCCACTCTGAATAATCTTCAGGGTTCTAAATTCTTTTTAGAAGTGTTTACCTTTCAGTACTGAGTAGATTGTTAATTACCATCAAGCAAAAACAGGACAGTGTCTCTCTCATTTTAGCATCATACTCTTATCTGTGCAGCCAAAAATAGGAATTTTTTTTGAGAGATGACATAAATTATACTGTGACTCATCCTGAGTTTGCCATTGGCATTTAAACCAGATGTCTTATACTACAAGCGCTGCTTCCAACTGCTGCCTCTCACTATGGATGTGTGCATTGAGGTTTGATCCCAAGGATGTAAATCTACATCAGTTTCCATTAAATCTCATTTTGAAATACTCTGTCCCCTACCTCAGCCTGTCAATACATTTTGAGGCTTTGATTCATTTGTAGGAATGACATATTCTCCTTTACAACTTCCCACTACCCACAAATTTGGTGAGCAAATATCTAAGTGTGTTATCTAAGTCACTAGTAACAATTGATAACTACCAAAGGGTTTGGGCTAGAGTCCTGGGGCCTATAATTTAAAAATCCCTTTTCAGGGATGCTACAGTAAAATCAGGTATCCAACCATTTAGAAATCCAAGCATGACTCTATTTCTTTATGTGCTTTACAAACATCATGCTAGAAGTCTGTTTTAAGTATTATGCTAAAATCCATATGTATTTTGTTTGCTGCATAAATCTCATCTAAAAGGCTATTGAAAGATCTAGTAATGGTAAAAGATTTCTCATAATATTTATAGGTATTCAATTCCTATTATGTGCTTTGCATTATCTTAGGCATTTTACATGAAATATTTCCATTGATGTTCCCTAAAACCTGAAAGATAACCATGTATTCAAATTTTCAATTAAAAAAAACCTCAAAATTCATAAAAATTAAGAACAAACCATGATTACTCTGAAATGACATTATTGCAAAATCACAGTTTCCATGGTATATAAGCTATGGTTACATTTATACTATTAAAGCAATAATATCTCCAAATCTGCATACTCTAAAATAATTCGAAAATAATATTTCTTGAAATAGCTGTGCTGTCTACATTTAAACACTAAACTGGAAGTATATTTGCATGAAATATATTGCAGGAGGAAGGAGCAGATATGATTGCCTCAACCTAAAGAAATCCCCTGCCATTTGTAGAAGTCCATAAAAAAAATTAACAAAATCATCACCCAATGGCCTCAGGAGTTCTAGCAGGTAATCTAAAGCCCATTCCAATATAATACTTAAAATTCCTTGAAGCAGATGCTCTCTTCTCATGAGACATCAGTGCAAATCCTCTTGATATTTACTGTCACCAGCTCAGAATTTTTAAAGGGCAGCCTCTCTCATCAACCATCAGAACTGAGACTGCTATCTTGCATATTGGTCAAAGCAAAGCAAAAGTAGGGCGGCTATAGTTGGGTTGTGAGAAGAGTGCGGGGGCTCAGCCACGAGGAACAAGCAAGAGGATCCTTAAAAAGCATAAAAAATTATAGAAATGCCACTTTCCTAAAAACCTTGTTTTACTAACCTTTATCAACTGCTGAAAAACTGGAACCTGATGGGATTTTTAACTTCTCTGACAGTGGCAGAAGCGTGGTGCTTGTTGTGATGGCTATTTGGCAAAAATCTGGCTTCTCATTCCAGAAGGTCCCAAATTTACTTCATTCACAACTGATTACCAAGCGTAAATATTAGGAGGTTTAAATAAATGTATCCAATTTGTGCCATACATTGGTGAGGAAGCTGTGCTGCTTTGATTAGAACACTTTATGAATTGGGGGCAGGAGCTAGGACACTGTTTACTACCGCTGAACTAATTCAGAAAGTAGCAGGGACGTCATGAAGGATACAGTTTAGTTGCAATGAAAATGGTGAATTTCCACTTATCTTTGATTCATAACCTAAACAAATTATTCTCTTTATTAACAGTTTCTTGTATTTCCTAACAGTGGGGTAGTTTCTTTTTAATCATGTCAGTGAGAAACATTCTTTCACCCCAGAGATAACACCTTTCATTGTGTGAAATTCCGGGTAACATGCACAACTATGATGCTGCCAGAGCCAAAGGTCAGGCTTTATTTCAAACTTTAAGTCTTTGCAAGCAATGGAAATTCACTTTTTAGCATTACAGTATAGCTTGGAGCTGTGAGTTTTCAGAGTCAATCTTCCAACATTTAAATTTTGCCTCCAATAGTAGATATTTGTACTCAATGTTCTAATTTGCAGAATAGAGCTAACAGTCACAAAATAACTATTTTCCAAGGTCATACATTAAGTGTATTAATTCGTGTCAAGTGCTTAGAACAGTGTCTGCTATCTGATAACAGTGTACATTGTGACTGGAACTATTGAGGCCACAGAAATGAGCAAGCTAGGTAGAAATTCTGGCTTCGATTTAGCCTTTGTAACCCATATGACCTGCAATTCACCTCAGGTTCCTGGGTTTCAGGTTTCCTCTCTGAAGTTTAGTGATAATGATAAATATTGCACAATGCTGTTTCAAAATAACATGAAATAATTCAGGTAAAATCATTTGAAATTAAGGAGTAAACAAGCCGGGAAAGTCATTTACCATTTATATTTTTTGCATAAACAAAATGTATGCGATAGATAACATAAATAAGAGAATATTTGCATTACTCAGAATACAAATACGACTAACCTTCTAATATTCACTATTTGTATACTTTCTTTGAGTTCCATTTGATAACTTTTGCTTATTCTTTATTAGATTGTTTCTGTTTTTACCTTTATTTTATGTATTTATCTATACACATATGTATATGTATCTATCTATACATATGTGTGTATGCATGTTTATGTCTTCGGAAAAGTCATACGCTGAAACTCTCACCATTATCTTTGTATTTGGAGATGGAGCCTTGGAGATAGAGCCTCTAAGGAAGTAATTAAGTTTAAATGACATTGCCAAGCATTGAGGGATAGGAGGATGCATTTCTGATACAATTTATATCCTTACAAGAGACATCAGAGAATTTTTGTTCTCTCTTTCATGTGTGTCCACAGCAGAAAAGACCCTGTTTGCAGTCTAGAAGGACAGCATCACCAGAATTCACCCACTGGCACCTTGAAATAGAACCTCTAGCTTCTAGTTCTCTATGACAAGAAAGTTGTGCTGTTTAAGCTGTGCATTCTATGGTATTGTGTTATAGAAGCCTGAGGAGATGAATATATATTATGTGTACTGACAGCTCAAAAAAGCTTGTCATGTTGCTTATAATAGTAAAAAAAAGAAAACCTGCAGTTTGAATTCCTCAATAAGTGAGTTTTTAGTAAGCTTTCATCCAAACCACCACATTTTCTATGACAATGTTTAAAAAGTGCATTCATTCTATACCAGATGAAGTGAAAAGTTTTTTTAATGCAGTGTTTCAAAATGAGTAAATCAAGACACATGATACACTAAAGAGTAAAATATTACCCCTATAGACTTGTATTCATGTATTTATAAATTACATTGTTGCATGAATAAAAGTGGCTATAAGGAAAGAGATACACTAGATAATGGGTTAAAATATGTTTTTCCTACAGAATAAAAGGATTTCTCCACCTTAAACAATTCTATTCATATCAAATTACAAACAAATGTTTTTAAGTGAAAATGTGCATAACCATGTATGGAAACTCAGAGGTCTAAACTGCATAGAGGTGAGTGTTTGCGATATTCATGGTTTGAGATATTTTCTAAAATGTCCTTCCTTATACTTTGGATAAAGGTGTGTAATGGTATAAAATTCTAAGAATTCCTAAATAAAGCATTGCATAGCAAGTTAAGAAAATTATCTAATTATGGTGTATAATGCATTGTACAAACTTTTTTTCATGCATACCAGGCATTGAGCAGCCACCATGATGTTGTATTAGACTTGTGGAGGTGGTTGTGGTGTTTAAGATTACAAAGATGAATGAAACATTCTATTTTTGTGCACTGTGTTGAGAAAGACAGATATGTAACTGCACAATTCGAATAAAACATGACGAATAGGGCTATGGAAGTAACCAACTCCACTAGGATTGCTGGTTTGGGAAACTCTGAAGAGGAGAACAGTTGACCTTAACTTTGAAGCACGGGTAGGCTTTCATCACTCACCAAATAAGGGAGGAATTTCTGTCAAATAAGAAGGAATGACATCTAGCCATATTTGACTTGTTCATGAAGTATGTAGAAGAAAGAGTAAACACTGAGCTCATTACAGTTCTAAATGGTGATAATGTGGAAAGGTGAACACATACTGCAGAAATCAAAAACAAAATGAAAACATCAAGGGATTCGGAAGATGAGAAAGAAATAAGATGAGAATCAGCTTTGAAATATGTAAATGAATTTTTTAAAAGTAGAATCAATCAATGTTTCATTTAATGAAAGGAAGTAATTGCCAAAACAATCAGATTAAGCTCAGCAGGTCATGTTTGCGGTTAGCTTAGACATCTGAGTTGCTGATCATGTAGGCTCTGATAGAAGCAAATTGAAGAAGAGACAAGAGGTGTTCAAGTGATGATTAATTATGTTGAAATACAGCAAGTTAGAAATAAGCCACTATCACCATTTCACTTATAAATTAATCATAAGCTCCATACAGCCAATTACAAGTCTTATGAACTATCTGAGGGTAACAGAATGACTGGCTGTTGAACACAATTATCCAAGATATGTAGATCCTTACAAAAAGCACAGATACTAAGCCACATCCATGCCAGATCTTGCAAAAAGAAAGAAGAAACTTGTTTTAGCTACATATTGATATTATCAATGACAATTATGGTAGTTATTTGGCCAAATGTCTATTAACTCTTCAGTGTATTTCCAGATAGTTTGCATTAATTACCCAATTCTAGATTGTGGGTAGAGTGTAAATCCATGCCATCATTGCTATCATATTACAAAGAAGGAAGTTAAGCCTTGCAGAAATTAAGTTGCTCAAGATAAAATAATTTTCAGGAGTGACTCTTTAAGTTGAAATGGAATTTCAAAGCCTTTGCTCCAAACTATTATACTAGTATGATGGGCACTAAATTATATTTCACTGCAGTAAGCCTAGTCTTAGCCATTATTATGTCACATCTGCCTGGTTGCAGCAGCCTGCCACCTGTTTTGTATGTAGTGCTATGTGGATAAAATGCATAATAGTCTTGTTTCCTTTATCGCATACATATATTTATGTATTGGAGAGGCAGGGTTACAGAGAAAGGAAGAGGCAATCTGAGACATCTTCCATCCTCAGATTCACACCCCAGGTGGTTACTACAACTGAAGCAAACCTAGGCTTAAATTAGGAGCCAGGAGCTTCATCCAGATCTCCCACATGGATGCAGGATTCCAAACACTTGGGCCGTTCTCTGCTTCTTTGCCCAGTGCAGTAGCAGGGAGATGAATCAAAAGTGGAGCAACCTGGGCACAAAGTCAAACAGGATGTCGGCATCACAGGTAGTGGCTTTACGTGCTATACCACAACATTTGCCCTTTACAGATATTTTTAAAGCTTCAGTAAAGCCACATCACTATCATGCACTACAACAAAAGGATTGTAATACTCATAAAATAAATACAAGGTCAGTCCTATGCAAATTCCTAAACCTCTTCATCTGGCAGTTTCTCCAACATCCATTGTCTATCTTTGTTCTACTCTTTCTCACTTCACTCATTTTGCTAGCTTCTCTCACTGTTCCTCAATATATTAGTTTTGTTCCTATAAGGGATCTCTCAAGATAAAGAAAATGCTGTATATAAACACAGTAAATAGTCTGCAGCCCTCAAAACATGAAATACCATTATCTGCAGGAAAATATATGGAACCATAAGACATTAAGTTAAAAGAAAGAAGCAAGCCACAGAATTACAAATGCTGAAGTTCTTCCTAAAGAATACAAACCTAAAAAATACAATCTGAATGCAGAATAATAATTACTAAGAATCTGAAAGAGATAGAAGGGATATAAGGATATTGGATAATGTGTACCAAATGAAATAGATCAAATAAGTAAGTGTCAGGTATTGCAGAACCTAGTGAATAGACTGGAATACACAATCAGCCAATGTTTACTATGTGAAAAAAAAGTAGATGAAAGGAGCTCTAAACCTCAAATCACAGAGTAATGTCAAAGAAATGAAAAATTTGGTCACCCTGATTAGATCAGCATGCATGTATACATGTATTGAAATATTACAGTTGCCCTTATATATAGAAAATTATTACTAACACAATAATATTTTAACTCATGGAGTTGGATGACATGAAAAACTACACCTGGATTTGAAAAAAAATAGTGTGGCAATACAGACCTATGTCTTAAGTCAACTTTCCCATGCACCTTTGGATGGACTGTCATATTTCATCACATTGTAAATCACAATTCTTTCTATCTAAAATGTTCTTTCTCCGCATGGATATTTGGGTAGTGATTGAAATGCTAGTTGAGACTCCCCAATCCCATATTGGAGTATATGGGCAGAAATGCTCATTCTGCTCCAGATTATAGCTTCCTGCTAACACAGTAGACTGTTGCTCCGATAATTAGATCCATGCTGCCAACATAGATGCATGGCTTGAGGGCCAAATATTGCAGACATTTAATGACTGAATACAGTGAATGGGAAATGTGTGTGTGTGTGTACAGCTTAAATAAACACAAAGCATTTTAAAATACTCAAAATTCCCTTAAATTCTTCATCCAGATGACTCTATCTCATTGTTCAGGTCTTCATTAAAACATCAATTGCTCAGAAAATGTTTCCATACATACCCTAGCAAAAAGTGCTATCCTCACACTAACCTCCTATCCCTTTTTCACCAATGTGAATGCAAATAAGTTTAGATTTTATGTTCTTGGTTATTATCCCCGAGTGTAGAAAAATGTCTGACATATGCTGGGAATTTCAGAAGACATTTGTTTTCTGAAATATTAATATCTTTCCAAAATGCCATACTTGTATTAATTCTCTCTCTCTCTCTCAGGCACACTTGAAGGTATTTCAAAAAGATCATGGAAAACCAACTAGAAAAATAACCTTGTTTGCACACAGCATTGGTGAAATCCACATTTTTTTTTATAATATGTCTTTTCCACAAAGTTTTGAAAACCCACTTGCATGCATGAGTTTAAAGTTTTGCACCACAAGAAAGAGATCCAATGTTTGTAAGCATTTTTAGATAACCATGTTAGTATGATATTTATATATATATATGAACTTGTGATGAAGACATTAGATATACATTTCCCACATGTCAAGCATGATTTGAATGCTGAGACTGAGGAGGTTACACATGTACCAAGAGAATACGAAAGGAATTATCACATATATAATGATCCAACCATCAGAAAGAAGGAGATTTCATTACAATTTGTGCCTTACACTTGACTAATCACTGAAGCTCACCATGATCTGTTTATTTTGAACTGGTTTAAGCAAGCTATTCTAGCACTCTATGAGGTCTGAAGCTTGGGACTTGGGGAAAATTCCATTGCCTTGTCCAAGAGTCAAGCATTGTCTGCTTCTATACGTGAAATGAATACCTTTGTCATTATCAATATTGTATGTAATTTCAAAGCCCGTAACTCCACACAAATGGATTTTTTAAAGATTTATTTATTTTTATTGGAAAACTAGATATACAGAGAGGAGGAGAGACAGAGAGGAAGATCTTTTGTCCAATGGTTCATTCCCCAAGCAGCTGCAATGGCCAAAGCTAAGCCAATCTGAAGTCAGGAGCCTGGAGCTTCTTCCCAGTCTCCCACATGGGTGCAAGATCCTGGGGATTTTGGCCACCCTTGACTGCTCTCCCAGGCCACAAGCAGAGAGCTGGATGGGAAGCTAGACAGCCAGGATTAGAACCAATGTCCATATGGGATCCTGGCATGTCCAGCCTGAAGACCTGAGCCACTATTGCACCAGGCCCCAAAAAGGAATTCTTTTATAAGACTATGTGTTGCAGCTATAGTATATGCACAGAAAAGCATGACCTTTGTTTACAATGACTTTCTGTGAGCAAGAGAATCCAAGATGATTTTGAATATCCTAAATGGGAATACCTTCCAATTGTGAGATCATTTGGACAGACCATTGTTAAGACCATCTTGAAGATGAGGATAATTATTGATTATTGCTAAGATGAGTGCAAAAAATATACCCAAAGAGTGTAAATTCCTTTCATAATTCAAGTACTGACTTTGGAATGAAAGCAAATATCTGAGTGAATGGAGACTCTAAGATTGAGTGTGTCAGCCAGTGGACATTGGAAGGGATTCCTCATCCATAGATCGGTGAGATCAAGAAGGTTTCGGAACTATCGTACCCATTTGAAGAGAATCTTCAGAGCATGTGCCATGTTGTGTCACTGGGTTGATATCAGGTGGCCTTTCCTCATCCTTATATACTGGGATGGTTAGGAGGCTAGATATGGCCTATCTCTCTATCTCTCTATCTCTCCCCTACTCCCAGAAAAGGGAATAAAAAATAGAAAGCTTGAAAACAATTATCACATACACTTCTCCCTAACCCTAGATCCTTCCCACCATGAACAACTATGTAAACATCATCTAAAGTAATAATAAATAATAATAAGAGTAATAATAACTCAAAAGGGGTGTCTCTAATTAAAGTCTCATTAAATATGATGGTGGTAATAACATCGGTAAAAGTGAATACAAGCCTTTAGTATTCACTCTGTTGACATTAAGAGTCTCCCCAGTTATTGCAGCAGTTTCAGAGAGAGATGGCATGTACAAGGGACTGAAGACAGGAAAAACAAGCATATATTTCAGGTAGGATAAACAGAGGACTCCGGTTTGGCTCCATCCTGTAATAAGTTGTATTTAGTAACCATTCTGAGTTTTTAGGGTACTGCCCCACTAGCCAGGAATAGCATCTAACTGGACATACAAAGTCATAAGTTTGTGGCCTAAGAGAGCTTTAATTTACAGGCCAACCAAGTTTGTTGCCACGGATTGTCACACTAACAATTCCAAGTAGGCCACTTCCTAATATCAGAAGTTCATAAGCAAATAATGGTGATCATAAATGGTCTAGTGACTTCAGAAAGTGTGAAAGGAGCTAACTAAAGCTTCTACAGTAGGAGAGTCTTATTGGGGAGATATCCTAGCAAGACCTGGCATACATGAATCCCAGCATCTTTTTGCTACTTTCATTTCAGGGAGCCCATTCAAGGAGGGCATTTCTCAAGTAAAAAAAAATGAATGAACTTAAATAAAATCTGTATAAGAGCAACATTTCCCCCATAAATATACCTAAAAGATATTGGGTTAATTCTAATAATATAAATGATAAAAAGCTAAAAATGTTTATTGACACTATCAGGAGTTGTGAAGTCCTTTTCTGATGAAATAATTTTCAAAATTTAACTAGCAGTGAGGCATTTTCCAAGGGGTAGAGATAATGAATAATTCTCTACTTATGAGTTCTCTTGCAAATATTTTATGTCTTGAATAGTTGTGTCATGTGACTCTTTAGAAGGAATGGTCACCAACGTGGTGTCTACCCCAGAATCTGGAAAAGAATAGATACATTTAATATCTTGCTGGCAAAATATATGTGAGATACTGAAAATAAAAATGCATCTCATTGAATGAATATTCAGGCAAAAAAGTCTGTCATGCCTTCTTGTAAGTTTCCAATTGACACTGGAACTGAAAGGTTGAATTGGGCACTGAATAAAATAAATTCACCAAACACTTTGATATGACTTTGAAGTATTTATCAGATGGAGTCATTAGTGTTCATAATATTGGTATGGACACCACAAAGTAATTCAAACTCCTTTCAAAAGTCTTGCGCTTATATTGTAATAATCAATATGCAGGTTCCTTTTTGATGTAATATGTGATCTCTGAACAAGAAAACATCCCTGCTGAAATGAGAAAGATAACTCAAGCTCACAGAATCTTTAGTGAGATTACTCGGGGTCTTAAGAAAAAACCTACCCTTGATAACAAAGTAATACTGTCAATTTTTTCCCACTCCAATTGTTTAAACTCAACTTAAGGGATGACTTTACCTCTTGACTGTCTTCCTTAAAAGGAAACAAAGTCACAGAGAAAGCCGTTCGTTAGGGAAAGCAATATGGAATTAGTGGGAATTGTGGACCTTGAGACAATGGGTAAGGAGTGAGAGAATTTTTAGTGTCAGGTTAAAACAAGGCAGCAGTGTTGGGTTGGATACTGATGGAAAAGAAGAAGCACACAGATAGAGTAGTCTGATTATGTCATCTTTATTGTTCTTTGATTAGTAGAGAAGGTCTCTCTTATTTTTTTCCCTTTGATGCTTGGGCTTTGTTGTTTTTTGTTTGTCTTTGATTTCTCTGAAGTTCAGTTAGAATTCTCTGGTTTCTCAGTAACCTTGGCAATATACCAACTACTCTGCCTCCACATGAGCAATCTCCCAGTGGGCTTGTAATTTGGCAAACTATCTGTCTTTCTCCTGAGCTTTCTGTAAAGGAGACCAACAACTCTTTGAGACATGACCAGTTGTTAAAAGGAAATAGTTATTCACTACAGGGCTAAACTGGGAATCAAGATCCAGGGCTGCTTTAAGAAGGGGCTTTTGTCACTAGGCATCTGTTTCTGAAAATAGATTCTTATTTCTCAAAACACCTGTCGATTATTTCTTCAGTAGAGGCTTGGTAGGACTTCACCTCTACACCAAAAACCAACAAAATTTAAAGTACAATCTATCCGGCAGGCAGTGTTTGAACTGCACTCTCACCTACAGGCAATAGTGCCTGATAGAAAGCTAAAGCAAAGAAAACGAAATTCCTGGTAGCAGGGACAGTCCACACGGGGTTAACTGTGATTACTCCACAGAGACATAATAAACTCTAATTCCAAAATTTATCTTGGATATCAAAACTGATGACACCTAAAACAAGAGAAAGAAAAAAGGAAAGGCTCCCAAGCAGGGCCAAGAAGGAGTTGTGGGAACAGAGAAAGG
This sequence comes from Ochotona curzoniae, assembly GCF_017591425.1. Taxonomy (NCBI): domain Eukaryota; kingdom Metazoa; phylum Chordata; class Mammalia; order Lagomorpha; family Ochotonidae; genus Ochotona; species Ochotona curzoniae. The sequence continues at coordinate 6,731,392 of NW_024467087.1, forward strand.
GTATTCACCTGGCTTTGTAAGTAGATGATGAAGTTGGGGTAAATGCTTTCATATACAAGCTGAATCTTTAGTGGTTTGAACTTCATTTTAGTCTTCAAAAAGGGAGCCTCTGGGTTTTCAAATCAGAATCTGCCCAGAATAAGAGTTTTAACATTTGAAATCAGTTGGCAATCTGCACCATGCAGTTCTGTTTTTTGGGTTTTTTTTTTTAAGATTTATTTATTTTTTTGTTTTTTACACAGTCAAATATACAGCGAGGAGGAGGGGAGACAGGAAGATCTTCTGTCCGATGATTCACTCCCCAAGTGAGCGCAATGGCTGGTGCTGCGCCAATCCGAAGCGAGGAGCCAGGAACTTCCTTCCAGGTCTCCCACGCAGGTGCAGTGTCCAAAAGCGTTGAGCCGTCCTCGACTACCTTCCCAGGCCACAAGCAGGGAGCTGGATGGGAAGTGGAGCTGCCGGGATTAGAATTGGAGCCCATATGGGACCCTGGCGCGTTCAGGGCAAGGACCTTAGCCACTAGGCCACGCTGCCAGGCTATGCACCATGCAGTTCTCTGCATCATTTTGTGCCCAGGGTTTAGAGTAAGACTGGATATCCAGTAAATGATCACAAATATTTCCATGAAATGAATTAATTTGACATTTTGTATCTCAGTTATGCATGATTCAGGTATTTGGAAATACATCCCATACCAGTGTGCCTCTGCTTAAGTCCCAGCTTTGCTTTTAATTCTTGCTTTTTGTTTGTGAACAACCTGGCAAAGAGAAGATAACGACTCAAATACTTGGCTCCCCATCGTCCAGATGGAACACGCAGACTGAATTCCAGTTTCTTGATTTTGGCCTGGCACAGTTCTGACAATTGCAGGTATGTGGGGACATGAACCAGCAAATAGAAGATTCTCTTTCTCTTCTTCTCTCTTCCCCTCCCCTCCATTCCCCTCCTTTCCTCTCCTCTATTCCCCTCTTTTCCTCTCCACTCCGCTCTGCTCCTCTCCTCTCCTCTCCTCTCTTCTTCTCTCTTTTCTTCTCTCCCCTCCTTTCCTCTCCTCTCTTCTCTATCCTATCGCTTTTTCTTCCTCTCCACTTCCCTCTCGTGCTCTCCTTTCCCTCCCTCCCCTTCCTCCTATATGTCTGTTTTTCTCTCCTCCTCCTCTTTCGCTCTTAAATGAAATTTTTTTTTTAAGAAAAAGGAAATATAAAATTGGAACCCTCATACAATACTGGAGAAAATTTTAAGTGGCACAGCCCTCTGGAAAAAGTTTGGTAGTTTCCCTACAAGTTAAACGTAGTCCCACATTATTCAATAATTATCTTTCCCCATAGGTATGTGAAGAATTGAGAACAGAGAGACGACCAATGTTGTGGCACCACAAGTTAATCCTTGGCTTGCAATGCCAATTTAAGTCTCGGTTGCTCTGCTTCCAATCCAGTTTCCTGAAAATGCTGCCTTGCAAGTTAGTGAATGATAAATATGTGGGCCCCTGTCACTCATGTGGTTGATTTGGATGTAATTCTAAGCCTCTGGCTTCTGACTGGTCCAGTTCTGGCTGCTGCACACATTTGAGGAGTGAAGCAGCAGATGAAAGATTCTTCTGCTTCCTTTTTTTCCTCCTTTCACCCTCTCTAAGTTACTCGCCCTTTCAAAAAAAAAAAAAAACAAAAAGGAAACAGTTGAATGGAGCATCACAAAAGGCATTTCAAAATATATAGGAACATTAAAAAGCAATATTAAACACAGTAGTCTATGAACAATTAATAATTCTGAATATATGGAACTAGGAGAATTAAAATAATTCATTTTAAAACCTAAATAATTTGTATGTATAGAGAAAATCTGAGATGAACCAGTGGGATGGGTAGACAATTTTTTTTCTAAGACATTTTTATTTGAAAGGCAAAGAGAGTGGGTCTTCTATCCCCATCTACTGATTCATTCTCCAAAGAGCCACAACAGCCCAACAAGGGTCAGGATGAAGTCAAGAGTCAGAAAACCCTTCTTGGTCAGTGACAGGAGCCAAAGCTCTGGGATAACCTCCACTGCTCTTCCATCCCAAGTGCGTTAGCAAGGAGCTGGATTGGAAGTGAAAGTAACTGATTCTTAACCCAGTACTCTGATAAGTGATGTTGTTGCTTAACCCACTGTACCACAATTCTGTTCCCAATAAATTTCTTGTGAAGGGGTTGGCTCCTAAGAGGAGGAGAAACCTGGAACAATAGCTGAAGGAGAATTTGGTGTCAAAAATTTTGTTCTTAAGAATGTAGTTTTAGAGCACATCCATTTGCTGACATGAATGTATCAATGAAACTGATTATTATAAAATAAGATAACAGCAGAAAATTAAGTATTATGAAAATAAGAGGGGTAATCAGAGAAATTTAATGAATGCATAATAAATGTAGGATTGCTCTTTACCTTAGAACATGTCATGTTTATATCTTAGAACAGTAAATAAAGAGAAAAAGATGTGGTTGCAGAGCAGATGACATGGTGAGTTTGATAGAGAGATTTAAGGACAATTTGTTCTAACTTTCTCAATGATGAGGAAGATTAAGCCATTAAACTATAGGAAATAGGTGAGGTTTTGAATAACTGAGGAGAGGATAAGATGCCTTTTAAAATATTTATTTATTTATTGAAAGGCAGAGTTATAGAGAGCACACACACACACACAGGAGAGAGAGACACATACACACAGAAGGAGAGAGAGAGAGGAAGAGAGACAGAGAAAGAGAGAATCCTCATCTTCTGGTTCACTCACTAACAGGCTGCAACATCTAGAGCCAGGCTAGTTTAAGATTGAAGCAAGGAGTTTCTTTAGGATCTTCCTTTTGTGTACAGGGCCCCAAGCATTTGGGCCATTCTTTTCTGTTTCTCCAGGCAAATCAGCAGAAAGCTGAGTTAGAAATGGAACAACTGGAATTCAAACCATTGCCCAAGTAGGTTACCAGACCATAAGCATTAACCAGCTTAAAAATTGTAAAAGCAGAAAGGGGCACCCAATATAAAACTATTTCTCGTTTGCGTTATGTTGCCAAGAATTTAAAGTGAGATAGATCAGTTCAAACTTCTTAATTTATACTTTTTTGCATGAACAAAATAGACAACAGTCAAAGTTTTTTCCCAAGAAAGTACTAGGGTGGGAAAGTGAACAGAAAAATAAAAGTAAGACAAAGTGATTGCTATTGATGATAGACGATGAATGCTCAACCCCCAAGAAATGAGAAGATGGGACAAAAGAAGTTATTCATGGTGAAACCTAGGGAAGTTAAGTCTCAAAATTGAAAAAATATTACACTTGAAGTGCATTCATCTGTAAGTGTTTGATGGGCTGTGTTTGGGTAAGAGCTAGAGCTAGCCAAGGAAAACTGTGTTTTAAATCAAGATACCAAATGAATATAGTTGTTTTTTTTTTTTTTTTTTTTTTTTAGTTTTAGTTTGGTTCATTCCAAATAATCTCTTTTCTCTAGTCAAATTCATCATGGGCTCATGAATTATATGATGGCATCATTTTTCCCAAGAAACTTCCGTGTTCCCTTTTTGTCACTCATGTGTTGGTTATTGAGTGGCACGTTTTTTGTTGTTGTTTGTTTTTCATGATACTGTAATTTGTTCTTGATGTTGTTGTTGTTGTGGCTGTTCTAACTCATACCAGTTGTTGACCTTGTTTCATGGCTTCTCACTTATAGTAATGTATAGTGATGGAGTATTGGGGTCTATCATATACAGATGCAGGGCATAACGGAACATGCATCCCTACATCCAGATGAAAGATGGAATCCCAAAGAAACTGTTGCGCATGTATAGACAGTGGGATGCTGGACTGTCTGACATGGTCTGTACCAAAAATGTTGGGGTACACTTAAATAGGAGACTGATAGGGTTATAATTCCTTATGAAGGACTACACTATTGTAACAAAATGGGAAAATCTGACAGGGGTGGGAGTTTGGGGGGGGTGGGGAATCCCAGCCTACACAAAATTGTACCTCACAATTCAAAATTCAAAATAAAAATATATTTTAAAAAAAGAAAATAACAATGTCTGGAACATGAGCATTAAAATGAATTGCTTAACTAGCTCAGTAGCCTAGTAGCTAAAGTTCTCATCTTGCATGAACTGGAATCCCATATGAGACCTGTGTGGGAGACCTGGAAGAGGCTCCTGGCTCCTGAGTTTGGATTGGCTCAGCTCTAGCCCTTGTGGCCACTTGGGGAGTTCATCAATGGATGGAAGATCTTCCTCTCTGTCTCTCCACTTCTCTATATCTGACTCCGGAGAAAAGTTTAGTGAATGAGGGTAACAAAAAGGCCAATATAGCAGAGATAACTAAAAGAGCAGCTGTTGTATTCCCAGCAGCATGGACTTCAAAAGAGCTCTGGGTTTTGAGGAAGGAAAAAAAAGCGATTTTAAAGTGACAGTGAGTGAAGAGCACGACTTCCACTGTCTTCATCCGTAATTAGAGGACAATATGAGGAATGCTAGAGTTGAATGACAGGGCTACAGAGGAAATGATGTTTTCTGGACAGTTCATTTCAGCTATTCCAATGCTAAAAAATATCAGCTATAAAGGAGTTTGCTAATTCTAGGCTAAGAATTTTGGAGGGCAGAGAAAGGTGCTCATGAAGACAATTGGGTTCTGCCTTGTTATGGGCATAAAAAGGGGTGTGTAAAAATCCAAGAACGATATATAACCTGTAGGATGGTGACTTCAGTAAAAGTGGTAAGATAGGATGGAAGCAATCCTAACATTCTAGGAAGACAGCAACCAGCTTAAACTACAGCTCAGGGCATTCATCAGAAACAAAACAGTGACTACAGCATAGAGGTGCAGCAGGTGACGCTGCTTTCAGTGCCAGCACCCCAAATCAGAGTACTTCTTCACTTCTGAATCAGCTTTTTGTTAATGCGTTTGAGAAAGCAGTGGAAAACGGCCCAAGTACCCGGGACCTGCCACCCATTTGAAAGAAAAATATGGAGTTCCTGGCTCCTGGCTTCTGCATGGCTCACACCTGGACGTTGCTGCCGTTTGGGAAGGAATGGCCTCTTCTGAGCTTTGTAGCACTATGATAGTTTGCCTTGTGATCACAGCCCACCCCTGCTATCAGGCCACTCAACTGAGACTGACCAAGAGCCCAGAAAAAAATCTAGAAGGGCCAACTGAAACATTTTCTGCAAATATCTGCATGATGATTCACGCTTCCAAAAAAAAAAAAAAAAAGATGAACATCGAAGAAGACAGATTTGTAAGGAGAAAGGTATGTGACTTGGGAGTGTGTATAAAAAGTTCAACAGTGAGTTTCCATTAAAGGCGTATGAACATGTACACTATTTTCAAATGGTCAAACAAGTTGCATACATAGAGAACAATACTAACTGGAAGTTTGCAAAGCCCAAACTGGGCAACAGGGACGCCAACGAGAAGCGGTAGTATCTTAATGAAATAATATATTTATTTAAGCCTCCAGAATAACAAATAGGAAAGTAAAATGTATGAAAACATTAAGTGAGCATTCTTCCCCTATTTTTTCTCCTTAGAAAGAAGCACTCGGGGTTGTATTTCCTACATAAATTCACCTGCTAAAACTCCAGGGAGCTCATCACAGGGCAGATGTTTTCACCTAAGTATGGTTGCTAGCAAACATTTAATCAAAATTATTGCTGCATCTGGCTCACATAAAAAGGTCTCTGTTTGTCATTGTCTTTTAAGAGAACGATTTCCGACACTTAAAAAATCTGACTGAGAACATTAAATTCAACATACCTCAGGCACCTTGTGGCTGTGCGCCCCACAGGGAATCAGCACTGTCCCCAGAGGATCAATTTGAGGAGTCTTTGCCACAATGTTTTGATTTGTAATGTTTAACCACTGGAATGTCTAGCAGAGAAATCCAGGCAGGGCCACCCATCCTCCCAGTTCACGTTCTTTCATCAAATGCTTACATCTAAGCAGAAGATGGAGAAATTTAATATGCTCACCAATGGAAGCTGGAGCTCAATTTCTAGAAGCATTCTTCATTGTGAGTTGGAGTAAGTCCTCTCCAAACTCTGAATCAATTTTCTTAGTCTAAAAAAATGAGGGAAAGGTTGTGAATAATTCCTCATACAGTTTTTGTAAAACCTAATTAAATCTGGTTGTGGTAGCACAACACAAAACCACACATAAGTAGAGAATTTTTTTTCACATCACATGTTTGATACGATATTTGTATTCAGGCTGCACTAAGTGTATAAAATACACTAAGAACTTAATTAAAATATAAATGACAATTAACATCGGCAATGACTCTAAAGAGACTTTTCAAATTATTTATCTATTTATTTGAAAGCCAAAGTGACAGAGGAAAATACTGAGGTTGAAATAGTGTCTTACTCCTCATTCATTGTGTCTGTGCCTCTTCTTCCGCCCTTGCCACTGCAACTCAAATTAGTAGATTCTTCTTCTCAGGACTTTTAAAAGATCTATTTATTTATTTTTATTGCAAAGTCAGATATATAGACAGGAGGGGAGACAGAGAGGAAGATCTTCCATCCGTTGGCTGGAGCTGAGCCAATCTGAACCCAAGAGCCTGGAGCCTCTTCCAGGTCTCCCACAGAGATGCAGGGTCCCAAGGCTTAGGGCTGTCCTCTACTGCTTTCCCAGGTCATAGACAGGGAGCTGAATGAGTAGCTGGGCAGCCAGGATTAGATTCCCTTATGGGATTCCAGAGCGTTCAATGAGAGAACTTTAGCTTCTGGGCTACCACGCTGGGCCCCAGGGTTTATTTTTAAGCTGTGTCATCCACAGGTTCATAAATCAGCTTTACTAATCACATTCAGTTTCAAATTCTTTTTGTCACTCGCGCCACTCCCTCCAACAAGTTTCAGTTGTGGGCTTCCATGCTGTGCTTCTGCAATGACCTCCGCAGCTGGGGCTCCTGGGTTACCACTCTCTGCCCTCTTTGATAAGCGATACCATTGTCTGTTCGGCCTTTCTCCCTCATGCTTCCAGCAGTACCTGAGATTAGAGAGACACCAGCTGTGACTTTAAATTAGATCACGTGGCTGTAAGCAGTACCCGCAATACGATTTTTTTCTTTCCTCTTCTTGCCAAAACCTGCTGACAGTTAGATCTAGGGGCAACCTAGACCCATTTAAGACAGATCCCTTGCGATGCCGAGTGAGTATGATTCTCCTGGTGGGAGCAGTGCATTGTGCTGAGCTGGAATTGACTTCTCCCCGGCTTAGCATGTAAGCAGCTTACTGTTGCCACCCCTCCCCCAATCACAAGAACACAGCCACTTGAAAAGTCCAGAATGGAAAAATCAATAAAAAGTAGTTTAATAGCTGCTTGATGCTAAGGGTGGTAGATGGTGTCATAGTATGATTAAGGGTAAGATGTCCCTTTATGTGGTCATAGAAATGTTTTAAAATGGACTGTTGTGTTGGTTGCTTGTATCTATCAAAAGACTAAAACAGTAATTGCTCATTACAAATATTTGAATTGCATGTTTTTAAATTATATTTTAATATGTTTTTTTATCCATTTTGGAAATGAACTAAAGACCTATTTCTTTCTCCCTCTCCCTCTCTCCCTCCCTCCATTCCTCCTCCTCATCCTCCTTCTTTTTCTCTTTCTCTCTAATTCTGTCATTCAAATAAATAAAACAATGTTTTAGAAAAATAAATGAGGTCACCAAAGAAGAAATTCTGTTTTCATAAGTCACTGATACATCTGGCTAAAAGTATAAGAACCCTTCATTGGAAAGCCAGTGGAATAAATTAGAATAGAAAACATTAGAATAGAAAACATTACCAGTTAATTTAAGATATAGCTATTACGAAATCTTCTATCTATAATGTGCCAAGATGCTTATAAATCAGTACGCAGTTACTTTAAATATAAGTAAAGTGAGATGAAGCCTCACATAAAGCCCTGCTGGAACAAATCGTATTATTTGCTTCAGGGATTAAAGAGAAGAGCAATTTTGCCACAGCTATATATCATCCATCCAGATGTGTGACTTTTTTCCCAAGTCCATGAAACATTCTAAATCCCATTTTATAAACTAGGGATACATTCCCTGAATGTAAAGATAACCATATGTACTTTTGTAATCAAGCTTCAATCATTCTGCAGTTGAATAAAATATATTTTTTATCTTACAACTCTATTCGGAAATTAAGCAAACGAATTGGCAATAAAAGTCTCAGATTTCATATACAGCTTCCAAAGTTATATTAGAGCTCTGAAATTTTAACTGTTTTAAACTAACTTAACAGATGCAGTAACAAAAGCAAAACATATGTTAAAGTCTGTTTACGGGAAGCTGTAGTCCCTACAATAAGACCCTACTCAGAACAACGGCACATGTCAAATATGTTGCCTGTTTGTGAAAGCACAAGCAGGTAACAGTCAGGTGTGAGGAGAACAAGCTGAGCTGAAGGTCGTAGATATTGTCCCTCTGAAGTAAATGTTTCATCAATTCACTGTGATCTGCTAACATTGCTTGTACCCACTCCTCATATATCCCGTAGCAATTCAGTAGAGTCACACTCTTGAAATCAGAGGCATCATCCTCTTTCCTTGACTTTGTTGTAGCTGCAGTGACTCTCATCTAACCTTTCACTGTGCCATGCCAGCATTGCTACCATGCTGATAACTTCTGTCTTAAAGTTCTCAAGGTCACCTCATCTTGCTTCAGCCCAATTCTATAACCTTGAATACTTTCTTCATGTTTATCAGTAATGACGTAATTAAAGCCAACATTTGTCAAGCCTTTATCATGTGCCAGATACTGTCCTAAGCACTTCCATCCCCTAATTCACTCCCAGGTGCCCACAAAGGCAAGAGCTGAGTTGATCAGAAGTCAAGAGCGAGGAGCTTCTTCCAGGTCTCCCACGTGGGTACAGGGACCCAAGCACTTGAGCCGTCTTCTGCTGTTTTCCCAGGAACACCAGGCCTCAAACACACTCACATATGGGATGTCTGTCAAATGGAGGATTAGGCTGATACACAACCCAGTTAAAACTTCTTCTTCCTCTTCTCCTTCTTCTGCTGCTTCTTCTTAATAAAATGAAATCCAGAATCTTAGACACAGGAATTTGGGAAAAGCAAAGGATGTCTGTTTGGATCATGAGGTTAGTTTAATAAATGGCATTCATTTTCTTGCTGCCTATCGACACTGTTAAATTATGATTGTGCATGACTTCTCAGGAACTGTAACTCTATTTGGCTAGACATCTTCTCAGTGATAATGTCAGTAGTAAGGCACGCTTCTCCACACCTTCACGCAGTTGTGAAGTCATAATAAATATCTGATATCACTATAGTTCACTATTCCTTTTATTTTCTTCTAATTTGAGTACACCAACCTTCCTGGTTTAAACTTCTTTGTTCAAGAGTTTTAATCACACAATATGGTGTGGCATTGTGGCATAGTGGATTGAGCCCTTGCCTGCAATTTCCGCATCCCCATATAGACACACAAGTTCACTTCCTGGATGCTGCACTTCCAAACCAGCTCCTTACTAATGCACTTGGGAAGGCAGGAGAATGTTATACAATGAGTTAGGCCATTGCCAGAGACCTGGATGAAGCTCTTTGTTCCTAGCTTAACAGATGCATTACCAAAAGCAAAACATATGTTAAAGGCTGTTTGTTTATGAGAAGCTATAGTCGCTACAATAAGACCCTACTGGCCATTGCAGCCACTTGGAAACTGGAGCCAACAGATGGAAGAAACATCTAACTCTCTATCTCTCCCTCTTTCTATAATTCTGACATTCAAATAGAGAAATAAATATACAATTAATAAATCTTTAAAAATATAAATAAATCACACAGCCTGCAAACATCTCCTGCATAACAAGTAGACAAATCATTCTTTCATAAGCCTAGACTATAAGGTTGCAAGCTTTAACTCTTCAAGCCATGTGCTGAACTCTTCAAGCCATAGTTAAGTTTTACAACCTTCTATATTGGAGCATGATTTGGTTTCTGAGCTTCTGCAGAAAGCAGAAGCCAAACTAATAAGTTGATGGTAATAATTTATAATAATCTAAGCACAGTGTTTAGAAAGTAGGCCAATAAAAGGTTGTTAGGCTATTCAGGCCATGCCCTCAGAAGCTTGTTCTTACGAAAGGGTTAATTATAAAGTCTGAACAGGACTCTACCTTTCCCTTTTTGCTTCCTGGATCAAATTTTGATCTTTCCTTGCTTGCGCATCATACTACACCACTGGCACCCAAACCATATGGATCATGTAATACTAGTTGAAAAACTCCAAAATCATGAACCAAATAAACCTTTTAAGATGAACTTCACTGTACCCAGCACGGTAGCCTAGTGACTGAAGTCCTCACATTGCACACGCCAGGATCCCATATAGGCATAGTTCTAATACTGGTGGCCCCGCTTCCCATCCAGCTGTCTGCTTGTGGCCTGGGAAAGCAGTCGAGGATGACCTTGGGACTCTGGACACATGTGGGAGACCCAGAGGAGGCTTCTGGCTCCTGACTTCGGATCGGCTTACTTCCGGCTATTGTGGCCGCTTCTCGAGTTATCTTCGTCTCCCCCAGTATCTAGTAACACAAGTCTACAGTCCTGAAATGAAAAAAAAAAATCTCTTGGAGCCAATAGCAACTGCTGACATCACAGAGGCCACGCACATTCTGATTCATCACCTGGCAGCTTCATGTTCTTGTATAAACTGAATGACCTTAGTTTGCATTTCACCTTGGGACTTTGCATCCAAAACTAAACCAAAAGCTCATTAGGCTGACTCTGGAGCATTTAAAACGTCTGTGTTTTTTGTGTGTCTACTGCTTGCAAGGTTTGGAACTGGTAAAACATTAAAAATTGTTTACATGTACCTATACAAATATAAACTGAGATATTAAGAACAAAGTCTCAGCTAACATTCCTGGGGAATTATTATTGTACTGTGTCCAGCAAAGAGTAGGTATACAATATGCACCTGTTTTATAGAAACTTTTAATACTTTTTAAATTAAGTGTCAAAAGCATTGAAAATATATATCATACAATTATGTCATTGATTAATCCCATAAAACTGGTAAAATTATAGCTTTTTTGATAAGATAATTTTCTTTCCAGAGGGATCTAACCACAAACCTCTTAATTTTCCTATTCAAGTCATTTATGGTTTTTTTGAAAACAATCAGTAGGACTGATAAATCAGTGCCTATCAGTGGGATGCTCTGCCTCTGAAACTACCGGCCGGAAGATAACACTCAAACAGACACAGGTTGATGAACTAAAAGAGGATGAAACTGACAAGGAAGCCTGTGGGTTTTTCTTTCTTTTTTTTTTTTTTTCAGAATTAGTGACTGAAAAATGTCAAAGAAACTTGCTGTGGAAAAAAGAGAACCTAAAATAACCTTGCCTGAATAAGATCAAGGCTTCAGCTTTCCTCACTCAAGAATCAGAAGGCATTTTACTTCTGAAATTAACCTCTAATAAGGAAGACAATCTGGAAGAGCTCTATAACCATATTTAAGTGGCTAGCAGCACTAGCTTTCTCCCTTAATATCTTTGATTTGGCTTATCAACATATTAAAGGTATCCTTGAAATTATTTCTCTTGCAGTAAAAATTAAAGCAATCACTCCCCAAGATAAAATAGATAGGATAGATTTGTCATATTTGCAGCCAAATACAGTTTCATTTCAAAAATGGGCTAACCACATGAAAAGTACCATGAGCAATGTGACTCGTTTTTGAATGGACAATCAATGGATGGGCCAAAATGCCCTGCCTGATCTCAGGACATTTTGACAATTAGAAACATTACCAATAAAATTACAATAATGTACTGCTTGAAAGATTGCAAGTCTCAAAAATATTAAACAAGAATTGTGTCATTGATCTCTTTTATTCTCCATTTGATACTGTTGACAGTTACTTCATAGCCAGTAGATGTCCAAGGACAGCTAGGGTCTGCTTCCTGGTGGAATTTTCCTGGAAAATGCAACACCTTGCTTCTGCTCCATTTCATCCTTTTGGAAAGGCATGTCCTTCCTGGCTCCTTGTGAGGCGGAGCCTTATGGAAATGTGAATTCCACCTTCATGAATTCTAAGTCAAAAAATCCCTTTGCGGGACTGCAGAGGACCTACCCCAAAGCCCTTGGACAAAAGGTGCCTGAGCCTTCAGCTTGCTACAAGATTGGGAAGGCAGCTGGCAGTCACGCCCTTCTAACAGCATTCTTGTTCTGAGCAGCTGACAGGGCTAGAGTTCTACACTGTGATTATTAACTAGTGTTCTACCTTCTTCTGTCTCAAAAATGTGTTAGAAAGGCACCATTTTCTTTGGTTTTTCTCTCTTGAAACCCCCTTCTGATGAGTGCAGAAGGTTTTCATCTTTATGTTTAATAAATCTTGATTTTTCACATAAGAGCAGTGGTCATCCTCATCTTTTCTTATGGAAATTCCTCACAACAGCAATACTGAATAAGTGACTTAATCAGGCAAGCAAGTTATCTGTACTCATTGACTATGTTTATTTTGGTATAGTCATTGTGGTAAAAGTGTGATTCACAAGCTTACCTGTAAGTTCTAGAATAAGATGATTGCCTTATGGAGGCATTAGATTTCATAAAATACATTATAAGATAAATTTATAAATTATTTATTATAATGTATTTTGGGCACCAAAACACATAGTAATTTAATGAAATAAAGCCAGATTGCAAAGCATTTACAGATAAGGTTAAATGCAATTACTCTCTGTGATAAAATCAATTAATAGAGTAATGTTTTGATCAATATTTCTTTCATTCAGGCTGTCCTGATAAGAAATTCCAATTTCCATCTCCAATGAGATTAATCACATTTAATGTGTTCATTGGCACAATGACATGCCTAAAGCAAGCTGGTAGGAAGTAATTTATCCAATGTCATTGAAAAGTATTTTTTTTGCCAAGCTTTGAATGATATTACTTAGTGCTAAAGTTAAGAGAAACGATACATATGTTTCAGTTGAAAAAAATTCCTTTCACTGAAAATAATTAAATGTGCAGTCAATTAAGCCTGTCTTCATGTGAATACGTAGGTGGGTTTCTTCAAACTTTGTGTCTATTTGCAATTTATTTGTGCTTAACCACATTTTCTCCAAAGTCAGAGAAACTGCTGCTTGTCTTCACAGGCACCTTATTCTAATATTTATCTGATGACTGTGGTATAAAGAATCGTACTTGTGCAAAGATCTCTATGTTTTAATTCTTAGAGTAAATGTAAGGCCTGGCACAGTAGCCTAGTGGCTAATGTCCTCTCACCTTACAAGCGTTGAGATTCCATATGGGTGCCGGTTTATATTTCAGTTCCTTTACTGTCCTTCCAGCTCCCTGTTGTGGCCTGGGAAAGCAGAAGTGGACTGCCCAAAGCCTGGGAATCCTGTACCTACATGGCTCCTGCCTTCGGATGGGCTCAGCTCCAGCCTTTGCAGCCACCAGTGGATGGAAGTTCTTTCTCTCTTTTTCTCCTTCTCTCTGCAGCTCTGATTTCTTTTCTTTTCTTTTCTTTTCTTTTTTTTGGGGGGGGCTTCTGTTTATTTTATTTTTTTTTACTTTTTTTAATTGATTACCTTGTATTATGTGACACAGTTTTATAGGCACTGGGATTCTGCCCCACCACTCCCACAACCCTCCCCCCATGGTGGATTCCTCCACCTTGTTGCTTTACCACAGTTCAAATTCAGTTGAGATTCTTTCATTGGAAGCATATACCAAGCATAGAGTCCAGCATCTTATTGTCCAGATAAATTCAACAGTTTCTTGGGGAGACTGTCTCTGTTCTGAAGGTAGGCAGCTCTGATTTCCAATAAAATTAAATAAATCTTTTTTTAAATAAAAAAAAACAGCTTTGTAGTATGATTAAGGATCAAAAGCTTACCTGGTGGAAACAGGGCTCTTAAATGAGAGTACAACAGACAAAAGAGAATCAAAGAAATGTTATCAGACATCTACACTTGTCATTGTTGCCTTAAAATATAAAAGCGAGTTGTGGGCGAAGTAGTTTGAGAAATTCAAGAAGGTGTAAAGTGGGAAGAAAACAGATTCTTAAGAAAACAGAAACTTAAATCCTCCTGAAAGGAACATAGGGTGCGCTATTGTCGATTTCAGCCCCATGGACACCTGCCTTGGATTTTTGACTAACACAGTTGTAAAGAGAGAGGGAGAGAACTCCAAAATAAAAATGGAGGGTCCAGTGCAGTAGCCTAGTGGCTAAAAGTCCTCTCCTTGAACTCAGCAGGATCCCATATGAGCATAGATTCTAATCCTGGCAGCCCCACTTCCCATCCAGTTCCCTGCCTGTGGCCTGGGAAAGCAGTCGAGGATGGACCAAAGCCTTGAGACCCTGCACCTGCATGGGCGACTTGGAGAAGGCTCCTGGCTCCTGGCTTTGGATCAGCTCAGCTCTGGCCATTTTAGTCACTTGGGGAGTGAATCATAGGACAAAAGATCTCCCTCTCTGTATCTCCTCCTCTCTGTATATCCGACTTTGCAGTAAAAATAAATAAATCTCTAAAAAACTGAGGATAGGTGGGCATTTAGCACAGCAATTAAATTCCCACTTGGAATGCCAACATTTCATATCAAAGTGCCTAAAATAAAGTCCTTTTAATTTTTCTATATTGATTTTTAAAAAAAGGCACTGAGATTAGAGGCAGAGAGATGACATGACAGATCATCCTGAGAGATGCTATGGTATGAATGCGTTCACACTGAATCCATCTCCTGAAGGAGACATTGTATCTTAAGCTGAAAAATAAATGTATTTTTACAAGAATATGGACTTCTCTGGTGTGGTCAAAAAAAACCCCACCTATTCCTCTGCTCGTGGAGGAATCGGGGCCAGGGATTTTTGGCAGTAAACTTCTTCAAAATGATAAATAAGCTAATAGACTTGCATTTTCAGTCTAAATAGGAGTGAGTTTGACTGGAGACAGGTCAGTAAAGTAGAAAGTGCATGAGGCTGTGAACCACGGGGCCTGGGGTCTAGTTCTGACACAGATACCAAGGATCTATGGAGTCTTTAATAAGCCAGTTCCGCTCACAAGGTCTCAATTCATGTATGCTAAAATTGAAATGGATTTAAATACATTGAGAAATGGTGTACTGGGAGACAATGTGCTTGCAGTAGATTCTCAACCATTGAAGGCCCATTTTTGCATTTTGTGAACCTCACAAAAAAAAAAAAAAAGAAAAGAAAATATAAGGAAGGAAGGAAGAGAGGGAGAGAGAGAAAGAAAAAGAAAACTGCCTCCCAATCCTACAGCCAACCAGGATGTCACTTCCACAGCCACAGAGTCAATGCATCAAGTTGGAAGTTGTTTCTCTTCATTGGAAGTGAGCGCTGAAATGCTTCCAGTTTCAAGAAAGTGTGTCTCTGTGCTTCTCTGCTTAGCTATTCCTGTCCGAGCTATTTAAGGAGAGATTTGATAGGAATGGATCTGCTGTAGTTTGGTTGAATCTCTTCTACTGACAATTCTTTCCCAACTTCTTGTGAAGCTGAGGAGCAGAGAAGGATTTTTCCTGATAACCAACCTTCTTTAGAGTTGCTTGCTGTGCTAACAAAAAGATGAACTACAATGAATCACAAGTGATCCGTTGACGTTGGTGTACCTGACTTTAACCTACCTGCATTGCACTACTAAAAGTAGATCGAAACTAAACAACAATCTTAGCAACGATCCGAGAGAGAAACAAAGAATGTCTTGAAAGCTGAGAAACTATAGAGTTAATGAGAAACCGGAAAATAGCATGCTCAAGAACTAAGGCAACGATGCTTTGCAGCGGAAAGAGTACAGGCTCTGTAATCACAGACAGAAGAAAAAGACAATTATGTGTCTTACAACCTGTGTGACCTTGGGAGGATACTGTTCTTAGCAAAGTCTGTGTATTTCCATATAAAAGTGGGGCATGATAACCCCAAAGGATTTCTATGAAAATCAAAATGATACAAGTTTTGTTTGAGTAAAAACATCCTGTATATTTGTTGTTGTACAGTAACAGCTTGGTACATGCCAGTTTCCTTCCTTCTTTCTTTTCTTCTTTCTAAAAGCAACATGTGATCTGAAAATTCTTTTTTTAATGCTAAAGCCTGTCTTCAAAATCTACTGTGTTTTAATCTTTGAGGTAAATATTTTTTAATTTAGAAATAATTTTTAGAAACTCAATTTTGATGTGAAGAAATTACTGTCAGATTAACTGCTACCTATAGAGTCTTTCTGCATATTCCTCTCAAGGTGGGTATTAAAAATCGGAATAGGAGGACATTTTGTAGCTCTGCTCTGGAAAAGTCTGATTGAACTGGGATTTTCTGATTAAGTCGGTAACATTAAAATGTTATTTGGCAGAATATAAACTCTCTAGTAGTAATTCTACACTGAGCTGAATTTTAAAGGTAAATATTAGTGTATGGTGCCTGCGTGAGCTAGAGCAGAGATTTCAATTGTGGCTTGCAGCAGGCCTTAGAGCTGAAACGAATGTAGGAGCAAAGGAGCTGCTCTGGACAAAGAGCTTTGTGATAGGATGGAGCGCAGTGTTGACCGGCAGAGCCACTGTGAGCGTTAAGGCACAGCACATGTCTCAGAGGTTACTGCACAAATGCAGAAATGAAAGTAAAGATTATAAGATAAAGCAAAATCTTAAAATCCCTCCCTTCTTGAAAAAAAATGTGAATGAAAAATTTGGAATACTGGTGCTTTTGAACCTCATGACAATGCATTACAAAGCATCTGTATTAACGATATCTGATACCAGGCTGTCTAGAGAAGCACTGTGGTTCTTTTCATTCTTGCTTCATCTCAACTGTCCTTGTCCTTGGCATTTGTATTTGTATAGTCAAATGCTGTAGTGCAATTTGAAGAACTGAGTATTTTCATGGAATGTTAACAAAGTTTTTAATATCTTAGAATTGGGTAGCTTCTCTGAAAAATCACTGCTGTCTATGGAAAAAGAATTGTCATTTAAGGGATTTTATGTTCATACATGTAAAGTTCAACAAGTTTTTTTTTTAAATCTATAATGAAATTCAAAGGCTATGCCAGAAATTCAGTCAGTTATCTATTCACAACTTTACAAACAACTGTGGGGAAAAAAGAGCAGATTAGCAACAGAGAAGGAAGTACTCCACATATAATTCAAGATATTTGCCTGGTATCATCTTATTCTCTTCAAATGACTGCAAGGAGAATTATTAACAGAGCAGGGAATGTTTCAGGGCTGTGAGACAAGTACATAGCATAAAATGAACAAGATTCCTTCCCTAAGACAGTGTTATTCCATCTCTGCCTGGGAAATTAAGTCTGTTACACACAAAGACCTACGGCTGGCTCTGGCTGCAAGTTTTAGTTCCACAGCAGATTGCATTCAAGGAAACAGCAGCACAGTAATCAAAATTGGAATAAAAAATTTAATTCTTTGTCTTTTTTCTTTCCCCTTGACTTCCGAAATATGTGTACGTTTCTTTCCTCCCTTGGAGTGTCCAGTGCCGGATCTGTGGATCTGTAGCCAATTGCGATTTGCAAGCAAGCCCAAACTGAACAGGTGGTTCAGGACTGTGGAGGCAAAGTGGGCAATGGAGCTATAGGATCAATGGACAAAGAAATGGCTCAGGCCAGTAGGTGCTGTAATTAAGAAAAACGTTGGCACTAATTTGTACTCCAAGGACACTAAAAAAAAAAATAAATAAATAAACTGCAATGAGGCCCACAGAGCCAACATTTAAAAAGCAGGCACAACTAGAGAATGTGTCTGCAGCAGTCAGAACTGGGGCTAAGATGGTAATTTGGGCCCCTCATTGGCTACTCCTATAGTTTGGATGCAGTTTGTCTCCGTCAAAACTCATGGTGAAATTCAGCTTGTTGGTGCAATACCGAGAAACAAAACCAGGTGGAATATTTAGGAGATGATTATGTCATGAGGATTCTACCTCATTAATATAATAATCCATTAAGTGGTTAGCGAATTAATGAACCAGCATGTTGTTTCAAAATTGAATCTGCTATAAAAACTAATTTGGTTCTGTCTCTGAAATATACATCTTTTATCAGGTGGTGCATTTGGATTTTGCACAGAGTCCCGTCCAACAAGAAGACACTCGCTAGATGTAGTCCTGGCCACTCCACCCTGGGCGACCCAGCCTCCAGCGCCATGACATCATTCAAGTCTATTTGTATGTATTTTTCAGTCTGTGCTATTCAAACATAGTAACAGAGGCTAGATTAAGGTAGTGACTTGAAAAAAAGCATATGCATTCTTTAAAAAGAATGATTCATTCCTTTTTTTTTAATTGGAAGGGCAGATTTACAGAGTGAAGGAGAGACAAAAAGAAAAATCTTCCATCTACTGATTCACTCCCCAAGTAGCCATGACAGCCAGGGCTGAATTTATCTAAAACCAGGAGCCAGGAGCTTCTTTTGGGTCTCCCTCGTGGGTTCAGGGTCACAAGACTTTGGGCAATCCTCAACTGTTTTCCCAGGCCACAAGCAGGAAGCTGGAAAGAATGTAGAGTAGCCGGGATTAAAACTGGTGTCCATATGGGATCCTGGGTGTTAAAGGAGAAGGATTTATTTTTTTAATTATTTATTTATTTTTATTGCAAAGTGAGATATACAGAGAAGAGGAGAGACAGAGAGGAAGATCTTCCGTCCGATGATTCACTCCCCAAGTGAGCGCAATGGCTGGTGCTGTGCTGATCCGAAGCCAGGAACCAGGAACATCCTCGAGGACTCCCACACGGGTGCAGGGTCCCAAAGCCTTGGGCCTTCCTTGACTGCCTTCCCAGGCCACAAGCAGAGAGCTGGATGGGAAGTGGAGCTGCCGGGATTAGAATTGGAGCCCATATGGGACCCTGGCGCGTTCAGGGCGAGGACCCCAGCTGCTAGGCCATGCCGGGCCCAAAGGAGGAGGATTTAACCACCAGGCAATTGCACCAGGCCCTGAGATACTGACTTTTGCACCATACATCATTTATACATTCCTGGAACAAACGTATTAGGGCAAGATGGTTCTGCATAACGCTTCTGAGCTTGTCCCTGCCTTCTTACTTGATTTAACTCAACAATCCCCATTTCTCGTACTTTAATTCCTCTGTGATCCACAGATATTCAAGCATTCCTGTCTCTTGCCTCCAACCCCTTGGGGTTTAAGTCGGAGTCTATAATAGGGTCATCAAGGGTATTGTAGTAGTTGCCTGTGGATTTGTGTGTCTTTTATCCTCCCCAGTTGAGACAAAAGATCCTTTCTGAGTTCAGATGTGACTGACGTGTGGAGACTAGTTTGCAATGGCTTCAGCTTGGGAGAACACTAGAGATGGCTTTATTGAGTGCTTGCAAACCACACAACACAGATGTGACATTAAGGGGCAAGTGCTGATAAGTTTAGAGACATATTGAACAGCTTTTCTGATTTCCTGTTTCTTAGTTACTGTCTTCCCACTTACATCAAAAGCAAAGCATCCTTACAGAAACTCTATGTAAGCTAGCAAATGACACAAAACAATTATATGTGAAGGAATGGATAAAGTAGATTTTAAAGAAATCTAAAAGGTTTTAGTTTATTCAATTGAGCAATGTTATGATTTTAAATGTCTACATGCACAATACAATACACTCAAAGTGCAAATCTCCAAATTCCACTAAATGCAAGCACTTGAATTATGTGACTGTTCAGGGATTTATGACAGCTAAATATGATAGATCTCAGCAATTGCCAAACATAGTTTAAACCTCCTAGCTTTTGTCCACATTTGTAATTAATCATTCTTGAAAAAAGGAAGATATGATAATATATATTTTTTCATTTCAAGGCCTGTTTCAAAGATGGTATTAAATCTTGTTCCATCTCCAGATAACAAAATTCAGACAACTATGGCTACTTCACCATGTACCGCTATTCACTGTATTTACTCATCAAGCCAAATATGCTCATCATAGCTCTCTTAGAACCCTATGCATTTTCTTTACACTGTTTATCACAGATGTATTGAAATATTTCTTAGTGTTTGCTTTCAAGTGTGTCCTGTTAGATTTTTAACTCCTTGAGTATAGTAAATGTATTCTTGTGAATATTTTATCCCTTGTGTCTAGCATAATACATTGTCTCTAATAAAGGGATTATGAAAAGTCTTATTGTCATAATAGAGAACATGTTCATTATAAATATACAAAGAGATATGAATGAATAGAGAAAATATAGCAAAGATTGTACATACAGAGAGAGGGGAGACAAAGGGAAAACCAGAGAAACAGAGAATGGAGAGAGACAAGGCAGGCAGGCAGGCAGGCAGGTAGTCAGATATAAAGGTTGTTTCATATGAAGTAATTGATATGATTTATGAATGAATAATTCAGTAATAGTGAACCATTTGAACCTAAAAGAATGCAATTCAAATTGCAATGCATGGAATTTATAACTCATGTTTTAGTTATAACATAGAGTGGATTTACAGATTGTAAGTATTTCCAAATCAACCTTGATGCTTTCTTAATGGAAGTGTTTTATCCAGAAGTCTTCAGAATGTCCATATTATTGGCATTTTGCTGTCCTAGTCAAAAGGCTTAGTGTCACTCCAAATATTCTTTTTTTGCCACACATTTCCGATTCATTTCCAAGTTTGCACATTGTAGCTTCCTGAATATTTTGAATCGATCTTTCATCTACTCTCAGGCTCTGAGCTAACCTAACTTTATTTTTCCCTTGGTCAACCTAAATAATCTTCTAACTGATCTCTTTGTTTCTACTGTGAATCCTTCTAGCTGTTTTTGTTACTACAAAATACAAGCCTGAACATACCAACAATATGTTTGAAAGTCATCAGTAAGGCCCGGCGCAGTAGCCTAGCAGTTAAAGTCCTCGCCTCACATCCGCTGGGATCCCATATGGGCACTGGTTCTAATCCCGGCTGTCCCATTTCTCATCCAGCACCTGCATGGGAGACCCAGAAGAACTTCCTGGCTCCCGTTTTAGGATGGGCTCAGCTCCAACTTTTGTGGCCACTTGGGGAGTGAGTCCGCGGACAGAGGATCTTCCTTTCTCCCTCTCCTCCTCTCTGTATGTCTGCCTTTCTAAAAATAAATAAATAAATAAATAAATCTTGCAAAAAAAAATGTCATCAGTGGCTCATCTCCATTAGACAAGATCAAAATTTTAATTTTGTATGACCCACAGGGTGCTGTCTGGTGTGGCCCTTTCCCGAGCCTTTCTTGAGCACAGTTCCCCTCACACAACACACTCCCATTACTGCAGCCTGAGGTCAGAACCATTAACATAGCATTCTTTCCTGCCATGTTTGATTATACATGTTGCTTCCTTTACATAAAATACTCTTATACCCTTGTCCCTTACCCAGGTAAGGCCTACCAATGTTGTTTCACCACAAATAACATTTTTGTTCATAAACTTTCCCTTCTCCAGACTTCTACCCAGTCTATCTATCTCGGGCTCCTTTGTAATATGCATATTTTACAAAACATGCTTTATTTATTTAAAAGGTTTCTGAATTTTTTAAAATTTATTTTTATTTTTGTTTTTTTTTTCACTGCATTTAAGAAAACAAATAGACAAAGGGAAAAAAGAGTGTGAGATCTGTCATTCCCCAATTTACTCTCCAAATATCCTCAGCAGTAAGGATCAGCCAGAAGGAAATCTGGAGCAAAGAACTCATTCAGATCCCCCACATAGGTGTCTGGAACCCAAGATCTTAAGCCATCATTTTCTGCTTCCAGGCATGTGTATTAACAGGCAGATAGCTCAGAAATAGACCAGTCATTCCTATATGGGATGCAGGTGTCTCAAGCAGCAATTTAATCTGTGCCAAATATCTGTCCATTAATTTTTTAAGTACATATGAAACTGTATATATTTGTAAGGTACTCTGTGATGTTCTTGACCTTAACTAAATTTATCTTAGATCAGAATGATATATTTATTTATATGAATGAATGTCTTTAACATTTATTTCATCTATAAAAACATAAGCTCCTTGACAGTCATATCTACTTTGTTCAATATCATAACAACATTTTGTACCATTCTGAATAACCAATAAACATTATTGAAAGAATTAGTAAGTACTTAAGAATGCACTCAAAAATGCATAATTTTGTACAAGTTCTGTTAAAGGTAGGGTGAATCTCCATAGATGAATTTTTAGCCTGAAATGAAGACATAGATTTGATATATTAATTAACTTCTTCCATTATTACATCTAACATCAGTTTTACACTTGGTGACAGATTCTTTCTTTAACATAGTTTGTTATATATGTTATGTTATGTTTCATAAACAAAATTCATGAAAAAAGATTGAAATATTGAGTTATATTATAACCTTATACTGAACCCAAGTTAATATGCTATACATCTTGATCCCATCATCAAATCACTTTTCATTTAAACAATAGAATGCTCTACCAAGCCAAGGCTTTATTCTGATTTCAAATGTCTGCCCTTGGGAGAATTGTTCAAGTAGCTATTCAAAAGACATGAAAGTTAGGTGATACTGTGGACTGTACTGAGAAATTTATTCATTGATCCATTTTGATGGAAAATGTCCTCTGAGATTATTTTTACATTAAAAGCATCCAGTTGGTCTTAGCAGCAACAAAGCACCTAAATTGCTATTATTTAAAATTCCTGATCTCTCAGTCTGTTTTGGCTAGAAAACAACAGCAAAGAAAATGGTTTTCTTGTTTAATTGCATGGGATAATTTTCTTATTTTGAAGTGATGTGGAATTTGCGAGTTGCTTTTGGATTACGGAATGAAAGCATGGATATCAGTAGTGCTGAAGGCTCACAGCCTGAGCTGAGGCCAAACAAATGAACAAACGTACAAAAAACCCAGAAGAAAATTGAATTGCAAGATACGACAGATGCTTCAAAGAGTCTACAGAATTCATATGAAAAAGTAAAGCAAATTATGTTTAGATGGTAGGTTTTTTACCTGGGAAATAAAGTTGGAAATTAAGAAAAATAAGAAATAAGAATTTCTGTAGCTGTTTTTAATGAATGCATCTTCTAGCATCCCTAAAGTTACCACTTGGGGATAGAAAATTTTACATTTTAATTCACTTAATTTTGGCATGGTCCTTTAATTGTAAGAGTCCATGTTCTATTTTTTTGCTTTTTTTAAATTAAATTTAATTTATTAATTTTTTTTATTACATTACATTATGTGACACAGTTGTTTAGGCACTGCAATTCCCCCTACCACTCCCCCAACCGTCCCCCCATGGTGGATTCCTCCATCTTGCTACGTTGCCACAGTTCATGTTCAGTTGATGTTCTTTCATTGCAAGCTAAGGTGCGTTTTTTTTAAGATGTATTTATTCCAAATGAAAGGCAAATTTACAGAGAGCAAGAGTAAGTAAGCGAGTGAGTGAACGAGAGAGACATTCTATCCACTGATTCCCTCCACAAAAGGCTGCAATGCCCCTGGCTCAGCCCGGCTGAAGCCAGGGATCAAGAACTTCGCCCAGATCTCCCACACAGGTACAGGGCCCAGGCACTTGGTCATCTTTCGCTGCTAGATCATCCTTAACAGAGAGCTGGGTCAGTGGTGCCTTGAACTGGAACCAATATATGATGCCAGTGTTGTTAGCTGCAGTTTGGCCCACTACACAAATTTTAAAAATATAAAACAAGTTTACAATCACCCCCATATTTTCACATATCTTTCTCCTGACTCTTCTCTGATAGAAATTCATTCAGTGCCCCATAAATTTACCAATTATTTGAAAAATTGTAGTGGATCATTCAGATTTCTTTAATGTTTCCAAAGTGCTCCAAGATCTAGTCCCAGTGCAAACCTTGTCACCTAGACCTCAAGTCTATGCAAATAATGAAGTCTTCACGGTTCCCTGAAAGAGTGTTCCCTCATTTCTCTCTCTGCTTCAGTCGCTGTGCATGTGCAGGGCATGTTCTCGCCCCTGTTCGTCTACAAAGAAGCCACTTAGTCAGCAATAACTGTCACTGCCTCCGAAAGGCCTTCCCTGGCACCCCATTTTCGGTGAGGGATAACTCATGAATTCTATGATCAAAATACAAATGAATAAGCTGTAAAAGTATCAGGAAAGATATTGTCACTAAGAATAAAAATTCTGACTTTACATACAATTAATATGACTGTGTAGTGTAATGGAAAAGACCACACATGGCATCTATTCAGTGAGATTTCACAAAAAGAAGCTATTCCCACGGAGTGTAAGATGGCAGCTTTGGTAGGACTGATAGGTATTGGAAAGCTGCTCCACTGAGTAAATTACAGCTCATCTCTGCAGGGAACCAGAGCAGCTACTTCCATCATAGTAGCAATAGGAACTAGTCATTCCATCAACTAGATATAATGGCAGAAGGAAAAGTCCTTGTTATAAACACCAATGTATATGTATTTGCTAACTCCAATCTCTGGAATGAACTGATAATAAGATTCTAAGCTACTTTCTCAAGGGACCTGACTTTTGAATTGGAAAGTTTATTCATTCAAGCTGCAATCTCACTGTAACTTACAGAAGGAAACAGCATGTAAAACAGCCCATGCTTCTGACCCTGTTTCCCCACTTAAAACCATGCATGCAAGCATTTCATTTCTAATTGATTTTTCAAAATCCTGTGAGATCCATAAGCCACAAAAATTATTCAAACCTTTACTCTTGAAATTATATTAAAAACTGTACACCAGTGACCTCAATGCAAACAGTTGTGGAAAATTGATATTGGGACTTTTGCATCAGCAATTGATTATGAACAATAGAGGAAAAGAGCTCAAGGACCTGGCCAGAGCTAAACTTACATTGAGATCTCATGGTTTTTATTTAAATGTATTTTGGAAGAATCTGTCAGCGAATCTAATGAATACTATTGTGCTGTCCTAGGCCCCAGTTCCCGACATCTTGGTACCGCCACTCATCACAGAAGCTATGTTATGCCTAGTGTAAAGCTTCCAGAAGGAACAGGTTAGCATATTTTCAAATGTGAAGACCTAGATTTCTGTTTAATGTTCTTAGCCATTATCACTTTTTAAAAGGTTTGATTACTTTGCTTGAAAGTCAGAGTTGTACAGAGGGAGGGAAAGAGACAGTGAGAGGGAGAGAGAGAACCTTTCATCTAGTTTAATCCCCCAATGACAACGATGGCCAGAGTTGAGCTAATCTGAAGCCAGGAGCCAGGAGGATCTTCCAGGACTCTCATATGGCTCTAATTAATACAACAGAAATTGGGCCCGGCGCGGTGGCGCAAGCGGTTAAAGGTCCTCGCCTTGCACCCCCGGGATCCCATATGGGCGCCGGTTCTAATCCCGGCAGCCCCGCTTCCCTTCCAGCTCCCTGCTTGTGGCCTGGGAAAGCAGTCGAGGACGGCCCAAAGCTTTGGGAACCTGCACCCGTGTGGGAGACCCGGAAGAGGCTCCTGGCTTCGGATCGGCATAGTATCGGCCCGTTGCGCTCACTTGGGGAGTGAATCATCGGACGGAAGATCTTCCTCTCTGTCTCTCCTCTCTGTATATCCGCCTTTCCAATGAAAAAATAATAAAAATAAATCTTTAAAAAAAAAATACAACAGAAATTAGGGTGATATTAACATAAATGTACTACAGCTGAAAACTGAATGAGCCTTACCACACTACTCACTTATTTTATCCTATCCATTTTATACAAAGAATTATTATTTCCCAGTTCAACATTCTTACTTTCACATGTAAATGATTTCTTTTTTTAGAAGGATTGATTTTATTTGAAAGTTACATTTACAGAGAGAGGGGATAGAGACTTACAAAGTGAGTTCTTTCATCCTCTGGTTCACTCCCCAAATGGCAGTAATACCTGGAGTTGGGTTGATCCAAAATCAAGAGCCAGGAGCTTGTTCCTGACTTCCTATGTATATGTTATGTTGATATCCAGACACTTAGGCTGTTTTTCCAGACATATTAGCAGGGAGCTGGGTCAGAAGTGGGACAGCTAGCCCGTACTCAAACCAGAGACTGTATGCGACGGCAGCATTTCAGGCAGTGTCTTAATCTGACACACCATAAATTAGGCTCCTACACATTTTTTTTTTTCTAATAGCAGAAGCTCAGATGCTAAATTCGGATTAACATGAATTTATCACATATGTGGTTAAATGTTTCAGGCACAGGACTGAGGAAGTACTGGTTAAAATGATCACTTATCTTTTTTTCAACAAATGTACATATCCTATTTAATGTCCTCATATTAAGTTGAAGGTATTTTATCCAATAAATTAGCTTCTGAGTACACACTTGAAGGGAATGAAGCTACACAACTATACAACCCTCCAGGCAAAAGAAACCAAAAGCCCTGAGGTGAGTAATGGGTTACTTGAAAAATAATCATACAGTATTGCTCATGAAACCATATAATCCGGGCCTAGCAGCTAAAGTCCTCACCTTCAACATGGAGGATCCCATATGGGCACCAGTTCTAATCCCGGCAGCTCCACTTCCCATCCAGTTCCCTGCTTGTGGCCTGGGAAAGCACTCGAGGATGGCCCAAAGCTTTGGGACCCTGCACCAGTGTGGGAGACCTGGAAGAAGTTCCTGGCTCCTGGCTTCAGATCAGCATAGCACTGGCCGTTGCGCTCACTTTGGGACTGAATCATCGGATGGAAGATCTCCCCCTCTGTCTCTCCTCCTCTCTGTATATCTGACTTTACAAATAATAATAATAAAAAAAAGAAACCATATAATCCAGCAGAAGAATAAGCAAGCCCTAGTAAAAGATGATAAAATCGTGTGGCTCATTATTAGGAATTCGGATTTTATTCTAATCAAGATAGAAAAGACCTTGAGGTTTTCATCAAAGGAAAAGCATGGTCATTGATAAATTACACTGTGGGATATTGGGATAGATGAAATTATCCATTATCATTATTATGTTTGGAAATATTTTTCAGTTGTTCAAATGGTTTTAAGAAACTCTTAGCTACATGAATTCCTGACAACTTCTACAAATAAATGTCAATAGAAAAACCTGTGAAGCTTTCTATCAATTTAGATTTATAAAAAGTAACAGAAAAGTCTTAAGGTTTTACACTGTTAGTTTTGGAAAATACAGAAGTTCGTAATAAGACAATTGGGTATTTATAATTGTAAAGATGGAGATTCATACTGAGTGAAAAGTAAAGAATAAGATAGATGAAAGACAGGAAAGTGGTGATATTTTCACCCTGAAACAAATTTTCTTGTAAGACTGAGATGATACATCATAGCCCTGGATCCCCAAGGTCATGCAGAGGATTCCTTGTGCTCAGGAGCAGTTAAAGAGAAAGAACTGTACTGACACTACTTCCCAAGGTTGTGTATGTGAATATGCCCTTGAAGCACATGGCTTGGCACACTTGAATTTCAGGCTTTGCTGAAATCTAGAATGGTTTGATTTTGGTTTGGGCATATGACAGAAAACAAGGGCGCTTTTTTTTCCCAGAAAAAGCTGATTCAATTATGCACTTTCTTTTAAATATTTATTTTATTTGAAGGGCAGATTCACAGAGAAAAGGGAAGACGAAGAGTCATCTTCCATCCACAAATGTCTGCAATAGCCAAAGCCAGGATCGAGGAGATTCTTCTGGGTTTCCCACAAGGGAATAAGAGCCCAAGGACTTGAATTGTTTTCCACTGCCTCCCCAGCCAGAAACAGGGATCAGCTTGCACTTTGGAATTGCACATCTTTGATTTACTTGACTTTTCTGAATGTCTCATTCCTATTTATTGAATTGGTTATAATTCTAAGAGTTTTTAAAATGAAATATTCCATTAAAAACTAATAATGTGTTAAATGGCAGATTTCATTATTAGTTTTATATGAGTATTTTTGCCTATAATAATATAAAAGTCTGGTTTGGGAATGCACATTTTTGTTCCCTTAGTGTATTTGCACATATTATAGATTTTTACAAAATACTTTTATTTTTCTGGCTCACAAAATCACGAATTCTTCACCTGTTAGCACTGTGGGGCCTGTTAGCATTGTGGGGAAGCATACCTTTAAGCTAACGTCATGAGGTGACAGTTTGAACAAAGTAACTGCCATTGTGTCTGGAACTTGGATATAAGAATTGCAAAGGCAAAATTCTGTCTTCTTAAGATTTTGAGAATTTGTTTATTGACAGGTTGATTGGCAAAGTTAGTTACTAATGTGGGTTTACTTTAATTTTGAATTAAACTTCAGTTTAATTTAAATATCCTCCAAAATAAATTCTTAAAATGATAACAACTTGCAATGATCCTATTTTGGTACATTATAATTACATCTTTTTTGCATTACTCCTTCATTTCAGTCTTCTTCAGGTAGGAAAGTATAATTTGTAAATTTTCCATATTTTAAATGAGAATACATTACTCACAGAGAGGAAAAACGTTGAGTGAAGGAATTAACTGACATGCAAAATAAAACTTATTTCTACTTTGTCATCCTGTTACATTGCTGTTTGCTTTATGGCAGCTCTAGGATCAATAATGTAAATGGAAACTCTACAGTGTGTCATGGAAGAGTAGGGAGTCCTGCCCAGAATAGTTCAACACATGAGCTATATTGCCATCACATGGCATGATCTTATGAGAAAAGTTAATAAAATCACTTCCTAGAATATGCATCTTTCACATCCCAAATGAAAGAATTTCATGTGATGAACCACCTGATTCTGCTGAGGTAAAGTGGATACTTAGTGAAAAGCCTCACAACAGTTTTCACTACTGAAGAATAGATTGTTTTTAACCATTGTTTTTAGAATTTGATTCGTTTCTCATTGAATGAGTACTTCACAAACTAGGCAATGTGCTATCAGATCTAGAGGGGTTTTTGCAGACAATATTAAGACATACACTAGCTATTAAATGATTTTTTTAAACATTTATTTATTTATATTGGAAAGGCAGATATACAGATAGGAGGAGCGACAGAGAGGAAGATCTTCCATCCGATGATTCACTCCCCAAGTGACCACAATGGCCAGAGCTGAGCTAATCCAAAGCCAGGAAGCAGGAGCCTCTTCCGAGTCTCTCATGAAGGTGCAGGGTCCCAAGGCTTTGGGCCGTCCTCAACTGCTTTCCTAGGCCACAAGCAGGGAGCTGCATGGGAAGTGGGGATGCCGGGATTAGAACCTGCACCCTCATGGGATCCCAGTGGGTGTAAGGGGAGGACTTTAACCACTAGGCCACTATGGAGGGCCCTAAGTGACTTTCATTCTAGTACAAGATAGGGGCTCACATTCCAGCAATATTTGTCTAATCTACTACATGTTGTTTGATATAAATTTTTCCACATCTTAACCAATCAGGTCTTCAATGCCAAAGAATAGTTATTGCCATTGTTTTCAATGTGAAGACTGAGGACCATGTAGCAAAATCAAAGATCTAATAAATATTGGGGCTAGAATAGGAATGCCAGCTTTTACATTCTAAGTCCAAATGTTACTTTCACTGTAATGCATTTTCTTCCCTGTATTTATTTCATGTACAGAATACTATAAAATACTGGTGAATCAAGCTAAGTCTTTGAAGTATGTACGAAGAGAAATGTGTTTCAGGTAATATGCGCTGCAGAATAGGCATAGTTTCAAAATATAGATGCAAAATGGAGCAGAAAGCAATAAACAGGGTAAGGTTTAAGATTATTGGGGTTTTCAAAAATATAGAATACCTGATATATTTTTTCAATCATTTAAAAGATTCACTTATTCAAAAATAACTAAAAACTTGCATTACCAAGTCTGTGCAAATCAGAAAGCCTGGATATGGAAGCCAAATGTATGTATAGAACCTGCATTTTTATTTAATTGCATTTCTTTTCTTTCTCTCTTACTAAAGAAAGACATTTTAAAAAATTAAATTTCTTGGCCCTGGCGCGGTGGCGCAGTGGTTAAGGTCCTCGCCTTGCACGCCCAGGATCCCATATGGGCGCCAGTTCTATCCTGGCAGCCCCACTTCCCTTCCAGCTCCCTGCCTGTGGCCCGGGAAAGCAGTCGAGGACGGCCCAAAGCTTTGGGAACCTGCACCCACGTGGGAGACCCGGAAGAGGCTCCTGGCTTCGGACCGGCATAGCATTGGCCGTTGAGCTCACTTGGGGAGTGAATCATCGGACGGAAGATCTTCCTCTCTGTCTCTCCTCTCTGTATATCTGCCTTTCCAATAAAAAAATAATAAAAATAAATCTTTAAAAAAAAATTAAATTTCTTGATTGTCATTTCTTCAGCCTAAACACCCAATTATAATAACCTGATGTGTATCCTTCCAGCATCCACAGCACAGCACATGCCAAAACACATACAAATTCAGTATGTGCATATTAGAAAAAGTTTTATTGGGTTGCACTTTTCTCTCAATAAAATGCAGGCATCTAAGTTTATAATTTGTACACTTAAATGTACATTTGCCAAATGTATTTATATACAGTCAGGCATTAACCATGAGAATGACAATACTTAATAAAATTTCTTGTGCTGCTCTACAATAAACCCTATGTTCACTTAGAAACAATCTGTGTTCCACCTTTTCTCAATTAGATTAATCTAACTTCTAGATTCCCACACGTAGAATGATACAGTGTGCTCGCTCCTTGTGTGATTTCCTCCATTTATCATTGGATCTCCACCCATATAATGAATGCAATAATAGTTAGTTCCTTTTGATTGCTAAGTAATTCTCTCTTATGTAAACATACCATGATTACGTAGTCAACATTTGGTAGTCAAATTACTGGATTACATTAGCCTTTTATGATCCTAATAAATTTGAAATGGAATCTTATTATGCTTATAATATGTGTTTTCCTGATGCTTTGCTAAAGTTACAAATACATTATTATAAAACTTGTAATATTTAAAAATTTTTATTTCAATTATATATCATAATTACAAACTATGACATTTCTATTTATGTATATACAGTGTGATTATAAAATCAAGTTTGTTAGATTTTCCATCTTCATAAATATTTTTAGAAAGTCATTATTAAAAATAATATTTGCATTTCTGGGATACCATATGATAACTGTGTAAGATAGGTACTGGTAAAATCAGAATGATTAACATTTGAGTCTGCTTATCATTATTTTATGTTTGGAGCTTTTAAGCACTTCACTTCCAGTTCTTTGTAAAATATGTAATAGGTTATTGTTAATTATTGTAACCTCACGGTGCCACAGAGTACTGGAATCCATTCCTGTTCTCTAACTGAATTTTGGTGTCTGTTATCCAACCTCCCTCTAGCTCTGGTACCTGCAGCCTTTCCAATTGTTAGCAATTACTATTCTATACTCATGCACAATTTTGTTAGTTTCCATGAGAAAAGCATGTGGTATTTGTGTTTCTGTGCCTCATTTGACTAATTTAACATAATGCCATCTAGTTCCATGCCAGTATCTGCTAATCACAGTATTCCATTATTTTTTTGTGTGTGTGGCTGAATCACATTCCATTGTTTGTGCATCTCTCTTCTTTTTTATCCATTCAGCCACTAGTAGGCATCCAAATGGATTAGTATTTTAGCAATTATGAATAGTGCAGCTTTGCATATGACTATATCTACTAACGTACCAGGTTAATTTTTCTGGCTATATATCCAAATGTGGTGTAGCTGCATATTATGGCTCTATTATTACTTTCTATGGGAACTCTGTACTGCTCTCCATAATTTATATTCCCACCAACAGTGTGTAAGAATGTCATTTCCTCATATCCTCTCTCATTATTGTTATCTTTCTCCTTTGTTAATAGCCTTTATAACTGGGTTCAGATGACACCTCGTTGTTGCTGCTTTCCATTTCCCTAATAACTAAGGATATTAAATGTTTTTTTGCAAATTTATCAACAATTTGATTTTTTTCTTTCTCATGTGCATGCTTTTGTTTTTTGTTTTTGTTTAGAAAGATCTTCCATTTGCTGATTCACTCCCCAAATGACGACAATAGCCCAAGGAGAGCTGATGTGAAGCCAGAAGCCAAGAGCTTCTTTCAAGAGCAGGTGCAGGGGACTAAGGACTTGAGCCATCCTCGCCGGTTTCCCAGGTCATAACAGATGAATGGGAAGTGGAGCAGCTGGGACTCCACCGTGCCCATAAAGGATGCTTGGACTAGCAGGCAGAGGATCACTAGCCTGGTAGAATCACTATATTTCTCCTCTTTAAGACTTAAAAAGGCAGTAGCAAATCAAACCCAAACTCTAGAAAGAGAAATATAATGAGGATCATAAAAGAAACAGAAAAAATTTCACAATTGACAAAATGAACAAAATAGTTGGTGATTTGAGGAAAAAACTAGCAATATCAATAAACATTTAAACCAATCAAACAAGAAAGAATATTCAAATAAGTAAAATTGGAGATGGTAAGGAAATGTACAACTAAAACCACAGAAACAAAGAAACAAAAAAATCATTTGGGACTACTATGAACAACCATGTGCCAACAACTTGGAAAAACCAGGGGAAAAAAAAGACAAGCTTCTACAGTCATAACCTTCCAAACTGAATCATGCAAAGCAGAAAACTTGAACACATCAGAAAAGAATTATATGGAGTCATTTATTAAAAAGTTTCCTGGGGCAAGTGTTGGGAAGCAGCAGGTTAGAGTGCCGATCAGGAGGGCCAAGGCTCCTACCTGAGTGTTGGTTCCAGGACCAGCACCTCTGCTTCAGATCCAGGTTCCTCCTCTAAGGCTCAGTGGAAATCCACAGATCTCAGCTCAGGCGCTAGAAGCCCTGCTGTCCATGCAAGAGAGCTGCTTCACATTTTATGGCTTAGACCAGCCTTGACAGCTGTGTGCCTTTGGGAGTAAATCAATACAAGAAAAATTCTTGCTCACTTGCTCTCGTTCTTACTCTCTCATTCTGCTTCATCTCCTGTTGTCTTCTGAGCACCTTAAATTAGATAAGTGAGCTTTTAATAAATAAATAAAAATCTGACAAAGAAAAAAGAAAAATCGGGACTGGATGACTTCACTAAAGTTCTATCATTTAAGAAAGAACCAGCATCTCATCTCAAACTATTACAAAAATTTGAAAGGAATGTAACTTTTATAAACCCTTCATGCAAGATGAACAATGCCCTGATATGGAAACCAGACAAAAAATTAATGGAAAATGGATTAAGATGTAATTATGTTTACTACAGTGAAATAAATTTTTTAAATGCAAACATGTTTTATTAAAAATATTTCTACATATATGTTTATATGTATATGTATGATATAGTATTCTTCTACTGATTACCAGTGCATTGTTAGTTTTTCTAATATGTATTTTTGGAATGATTTTAAATTTACTAAAAATATGCAAATGTGGGTCCAGAACAGTAGCTTAGCGGCTAAAGTCCTTGTCTTCCCTTCACCAGGATCCCATATGGGTGCCAATTCGTACCACTGCTACGCCACTTCCCTTCCAGCTCCCTGCTTGTGGCCTGGGAAAGCAGTGGAGGACGGCTCAAAGCCTTTGGATCCTGCACCCACGTGGGAGACCTGGAAGAAGTTCCTGGCTCCTGGCTTTGGACAGGATCAGTTCTGGCTGTTGCAATCACTTGGGGAGTGAACCAACAGATGGAAGATTTTATTAAAAAAAATGTAAATGTAATATAGTAAATCCTCAGGTAATAAAATCTCAAGCCTAACTTGTCCTGTAGTTAACATTTTACACCACTATAGTGCAGTTCTCAGGAGCAATAAGTCAATACAGATAGAGCAGTGTTAACCCCATTCATGCATTTACGGAGTAGTCCTTAAGTTTCACTTCATGTCCTTTTTTGGATCCATTGTCCCATGTAGGATACCATGTCACATGTAGTTATCTCGTCATCTTTGGCCCCTGTCAACTGTAACAGTATCATAGATTGTCTTCGTTTTGGTAAATTTGAGAGCCATGTAAAGCCATGGTAAGATGTTTTATAAAATAGTCCTTAATTAGGATCTATATGATGCTATTTTTTTTCACTAGACTAAGGTTATGAATTTTGGAGAATAGATCAGACGTGAGCAATTTTTCATCAGATTATATCAAAGTTGCATAATATCACATTGCATATCACTAATGACATTTGCCTTAAGCACCGGTGAGATTAGTATGGGTCATGTATCTTTGCTATCATATTGTTTCCTCTTTCTGTGATCAAACAAGTCATTAAATGTGACCAATACCCAACACAGTGGAGAATTAAGCACCACTTTTCAAATGAAAGACTATGATGCAAATTATTTGAAATTATTTGATACAGACTTGCTTATTCTCCCTCATTTTATTTACTCAATAATTTTTATTGCTGTGGAATCCCAAATATTTATTATAAATTTAATCCCAATTTATTCATTAATTTCACTGTTCAAATTGCTTTAAATTTAGCCATTGTGAGCTCTTCGACTTGGCTCTTATGTCTTTTTAAACTGCTCCCAGTTTCTGTTCTTCAGATTTTCTTATTTTCAGAAATGACAAAATGTTCCCTGGGCAACATTGCATATTTTCTATCTTAGTCTTTGAATCAATCTTTTTCTCAGGTTTTCCTGAATTTTTTTTATGACAAAATATTATTTGAAGCCAAAGTCTTGGTGCTAGGTTTTCTAGTCACTATTAGAGTGCAATGATTTTAGGACCTCATTTGGCACAAAAAGAAAATATATGCATGTACACACATTTTTGTGTATATGTGCATATATGAAAATTTCATTTGTATGTAAACACCTGTTTCTATATTAGGATAAAGATGAGTCAATGCTGATGTTGTCAATTTGAATCCATTACCACATGTATCATTCCAGGGCTCTGCATTTCTTGTCTAGGGTTTTCCATTCCAACAATATGAAATTGACCTCACACGATTCATCATGTAGTTGATTACCTATTCTGTTTTAGCAATAATACACCCTGGGTAGGCAACTGTTAAACCGTGTTCCATAGAAAACAACGCTGCCTAATATGTTACAGTGTTTATGTGAACTCATTTTACCTTTATTACTGTAAACACCTTTCAGTTCATGTTTCTCATCACCTTCTTCAGGAACATAATTTAATACTTTTTTAGCACATTCATAATCTGTTTCGTGGTCACAATTCTCTGTTTTATGTGTAAACACTTATTTCTTTTATTTAGTAATGTCTAATATGATGGTAATGTTATTCACGTAGCTTTTAAAAAAAAGTCAGTATGTATTGTATCTCCAAAACCTCAAGTTTTGTCTTCTTTCTCCTTACTATGTTTATGCTAATCTTGAATGTAGTTAAAATGTACAGCTGGATGTTTGTATGCGATGCAGAAGAATCAAGACAGGGTGCAGTGTTTTCAGTAATAATTTAATGTGCTTGCTGGTTAACTCCACTATCTGATTTGCTCCTGCTTATGGGTCACAATTTGCTGTTCAGTTGGTTTTGCTAGACAGGTAATTAAAAGTCAGCACATTTTTCGAATATTGGAATGAAGTTTTGTTTTTCAGCTTTTCCTAGGGTATGTCTAGGGTAGGTTTCATTTTTGAACTTGTTTAGCTTTCTAGTGTCTGCTGACTTCTTGCAACATAATGTAATGTGAGTTTCTCCACTTCACTGGTAGAATGTTAAAGATGTTTAAGCCATATGTGGTGGGAAATTTTAAAAATAAGTAACGGACAGCTGGGAACTGGTCAGATACTTATAGCTAAGCTTCGGTGCTGTTAGCAGCTGGGCTGGCACTTACTGCTAAGCCGCATTAAGACCATAAACAATCTCACTGCATACCCATTCCAGACCATGAAAGAGTATGATAAAACAAAGCCATTCCATAGTTTTCTCAAAGCACATACAAAAGTGAGTTCACTGTGCAATTCAAAAAACCATAAAATATCCCCCTTACCCTGCTAATATGAGTAAATGTTACATATTTTTCCAATTACAACTTTATTTTGCACTAGTTTGTCCTCCCTTTCTCTGATACTTATTTTATTTTTATGAAAAGCAGAATGACAGAGAAAGATATGGAGAGAGAGCAAGGGAGAGAAGGAGGGAGGAAGAGGGAGAAAGAGATCAAGCTTCCATCTTAAGGCTCACTCTGCAAATGGCTACAAGGGCAGCGGCTGGTCCAGTTTGAAACCAGGAGCTTAGAAATTCAGTCTGGCCTTTCACATGGGTGGCAGGGACTCAGTCACTTGGTCCATCTTCTACTGTTTTCCAAGGCACATTATTAGCAAAGAGCTAGATTAGAAGCAAAGCAGACAGCACTCAAAGTGGTGCTCTGATATGAACCAGTATCATCACCTACACTGGCTTAACCTACAGGTATGACAAAGCCAACCCTTAAATCAGCCATTAGTCTAAGGAATCTACAATATGTAAGGCAAATCTGCTATTGATTTACACACCCATAAATTTGTGGCTGTACTCAATCTAAAACCCTCACTTCCTGATACCTTAAATAGCATGCAGCCAAAAAGTATGAAAAGCAGTCTTTTCTCATTAGTCAGTACATTCACTGGACACTGTGACTGTAAAAAAAAAAAAAAGTGAAAGATCTAGTATTCATTCTCTCACTATAATGTGTAATAAGCCCCATGTCTTTAATGACAAGTGTGCTCCTAGAAGGCAAGCAGTGAGATCCAGACATTTTTTCAAATGATGACTCACTAGCATTCATTCTTCATCTTGCTTCCGGAAAGTCACCTATTATGTGTTGATTAATAATCAGTATAAAATTCAAGATGCCCCATGAAAATTTCTAGAATTCTCCTTTTCTGTATAACTCCCTTTTCTCTATTACTCTGCTATAGAAATCCAATTATTTCAACACCTGAATTCATATTTCTATGTCTTCAACTAACTGAACCACAGTTTTAAAAATTGCTTTCTGATACTAATTGTAGAGCTCAGTTTATTTTTCTTTTCCTCTTTTAATAATGACTGCAAGGTCTGCATGAACAACAACAAAGAAAAGACTGTTCCCAAAGCAGTTTGTAGTTTACATTGGGAGAGAAAGTTCTATACTGATCATTTCTTTATGGGAACAAGTGGAAGTTCTACAGATATTTCTAAATATTGATCTTTTGGTAGGGATTGCTTTGATTCTTTAGGTTGCCTTGGGTGGTATGTACATCTGACGATATCAGTTCTTCCAATCTATGATCAAAGAAAATCTATCCTGTTTTGTATCATTAAGGATGCAAAAAAATGTGATTTTCAGCATATGAAATCTTTCTGTCTCTGTCTCCCTCTCATGCAAACTTTCCAAATAAACAAAATGTAATTAAAAACAAAAGCTTTAAGCTTAAATACAAACTGTTGTTTCAAGAGCCTAATTTAAAATTATATTTTGTATTACATCTATAGTTGGAGGTGGGAATAAAATCTAATTGCTCCATACATTGATATATAAGTTAGAGTGATGATGGAAGTAATGGACTTTATGTGATATGCAGCTAAATAAAACAAAAGGACAAAATCCAACAACAACAACAACAACAAAACTTAAGTTCTTAATTGAGCAAACACAATCGCAGAATTTCATGGTAGTCATCGTACTTTTCCATAAGAAAGAGGATATATGAATCCAGAAAAGAAGTGTATCAGGCGTTACACAAAGAAAGGAAGGCATTACACAAAGAAAATTAGCACCTTTGATTAATGGAGACACAATTCAAACTAGAAAAAGAAGAGCAAAGGGAAAGTTGTTTAAAGTGAAGCTAGCTTTGAAGCATGTACCAAACTCATAATTTAGTACTTATTGTCAGTAAAATTCTATCCTTAAGGACTTCTGTTGCTACTCATAAAAGCTTCTAATTACTGTGGTAATGAAAAACCAGAGCTTTTTGGGAAAAAAATGAAAAACACTTCAGCATTACCATATTAATATTCTCTTCAGTTAATTATTTGCTATACAATTTCCTGTCTAATTTGCAAAATCCTAATTTTCTGTTATTTACTGTGTCCTGAGATTGAAGATGTGTGTGGAAAAAATTTAAAAAGAGCAAGCAGAAAGTAAACAAAATAAATTAATGTCTCAGGAAATTTAAAATATCAAGTCAGCAAAATAAGCAGGTTATCATTTTTAAGCACTTAGTGCACACCCAGGTGACTATAGCTTTATAAGAATTATCCTTTTTAATCCCCAAGCTATCTCTATGAATTATTATCCATGATTCACAAATGAGGAAATTAAGCCCTCGAAGTCAAGTGGTTTGCCTGAAGTCATGCAGCTAGTGAAAGTAACTCCAGGTTGAAAACTCAGGTCTATATGAATCCTTAATTCTAATTATTTCATCCCATTTTCTACTCGGTGTGGAGTCTATGTGGTCTGTAGTCTCTCTAGACGGAATAAGCTGCTTCTTATTGTCAGCTTGTGTTAAATGATCTTACATAAAATATTTTACATGATGTGTTTAACTTCTGGTTCCTTAGCCAAGGCTTGACTTTACAGCAGGAAAACATTGTTTCCCTGACCTTTTCATTGTCTCTGTAGGTCAGACAGTGGAGGCGGGGTAGGATAAGAGCACTAAGATGCCCTTTAATCTCGGCTGTATTACTAATGTCCCTAGTTCTCTTCTTTAATGCATTCTTTTCTCTATCCAGGGGGCAGAAAAGAAGTATTACTTAGTATTACTACACTAAGTTCAATACTATTGTTTGCAGTTAATACACTACGACTACGTACTGTTTGTTTAGATGATGAAATAGTCATTCTGTATTTCAAACTTTAAAATAACATCATAGTCATTTGTCTGTGGATGTTTCTAAATATTTCCCAATGATTAGCGTGTAGTTATTCATGTTCCAGTGCAATTCCCCCATTGCTCCCCACTCCCACCCCCAATATCAGTGATTAATTTTGTGTGTCAGTCTGATTGAACAAAGGAAACATTATAAAAATATTGCTTCTGGGCATAGCTGTAACAGTGTTTTCAGACATGATTAGCATCTGCATCAACAGGATAACGAAGATGTGCCCTCATTAAGGTAAAGAGATACCATCTAACTTTCTTTTTAAAAAAAGGCATAGAATTAAAAGGTAGAGGAAAGATAAAATGTTCATCTCCTTCTTCTTTTGCTGGAACATTCACGTTCTCCCTCCATTGAACACATTATCTCCTGTGTTTCTGGTCTTTACGGTGCACTCAGAATTTACACTGTGAAGTTCCATGGTCTCAGAACTTTCAATTCAAACTAAATTCTGATTTTCCAGGTTCCCTAATTTTGTGTAGGGCAGATGGTATGAATTCTTTGCCCCCATAATGGCATGAATCAGTTTGCATAATGAATCTATCACTTGCCCCTTGCAAATATACCTAATCATGAAGCGGGGATAGTGCAAACTTCAGACATAGCGACTGGCGGCAAGCAGCCGTGAGCAAAAGAAGGGCAGCCATGCCATGCCATCGCCTCAATGAAAGCTCGAATCATGCAGCCAACAAAAGCTAAGGAAGGACCTCGAAGTGGGGATCCAGAAGAACAAAAAGTGGTGCTGAAGCCAAACAGCCTACCCAAGAGGTTGGCGCTGGTGCAGGCCGCAGCCTGCAACCATTAAAAGGGGGCAGCCAAGACCTCTGGAAACGTGGCATCCTGAAGGGAGGAGAGCAAAAGAAGGGGCTCTGGGCCATGCTCCCAGTGAGCCTCCTTCCCCAGTCCATAGGATGGGAGGCACCAAGGCACCCCCATCCTGTCTGTTTCTGTACCACCTTGACCCCTAATAACAAACCAGGCTCTATACGCCTCCCAAAATAAACAACTAACATTAAAAAATAAATTCATCAGTTATGTTCCTAGCTACTCATCTATCTAGCCTAGTGATTCAAACTCTCTCCAAAAACCTAAGCTATCTCTCTTTCTATATGAACAGCTGAAAATATGGATTCCCTTTTAAAGAGTATAATGCGGTAAGTTCAATAGAATGCCAGTTTCTAGATCAGATGACAAAAGACTTGGTGTTATGCCTTATATTTCCCCCAGCAATCCTCCCCTTGCTTTCTCACTCACTTATACTATTGGAGCCAACAGGAATATTGTGAGCTAACTCCTGAAGAAGTCTATACAACAAGGTGGCCTTCAGTTAATAGTCAAAGAAAGAAAAACAGCATCTCTCAATAAAATAGACAATAAGTAAATGAATCCTGCCAATAAACAAAGGATTAGTTCCCCTCTCTTTCAGTTTTAAGATGACTGCAACCCTGACTCCATCATATCAGAACCTTGAAATCAGCAGATTCACTTGAACCATTCCCAGACTACTGATGTTCAGAAAACAAAGCATCACAACTTTAGCTTAAACTTTAATATTGGGGTAATTTTGCAGTAAAACATAATTAAAACAACAGTAGCCGGCAAATACTATGACTATATTACTGCTAACATCAATGCATGTGACAAACCATGAGTTAATGTTTAAACAGTAAATTAGACTAAATGCATGGTTACTCAGACAAGACTATTTCAAACCAATAGATAATATGATACATAAACTCTATAGGAATCTCAACTGACATCAGGACATGAATTATTCAGTGTGTTGAGTGAAATAGAAACCCACTTGGAAAGAAATACTGATTCATCGCATGTCACATCATACAGAAAAGAAAGAAATAATTCTTATAAAAATAAAATTATAAAAAATATGAAAATATTGGTGAACATTCATATACACTTGAGCTCAAAAACTGAATACAGCAAGAAGGAGAGAAACCTTAATGAGAAGAACTAATACATCTGGCTAAATAAAATGATACATTTTAGTATGTCAAAAAATATATTAAGAATTTAAGAGAAAATGGACCAATTGTGAAAGGTTAGTGGAAACACGAAGCGTTAATACTCTTGAAAGTATCTTTTAAACATCTAATAACTGCCAACATTATTTTAAGTTCAGATTAATGAAAATAAATCACAGCATAAGATATTAAAGTTTTGTAACATGATAGCCACCACAGGTAATGACATAAGCACATGGAGATGCAAAAAACCGATCGTGGAGAATGCTCATCGGAATTCTGTTTCCCCACTTGCTACAGTGCTTCTCGTAATCAGATTGGGATGAGTTCAAGACTATGGGCAGCTCTTGGCAATGAATTAAGAGCGGAAAATACCTATGTAACTTCAAATTTAAAGCAATTCTATCCTCTTGTGGCTCTTTGGTCTCTCTTCTGTCACAATGACCTTGGAAACCATGTGCTCAAAAAGAAGAAAACAAGATGGAGGTGCTATGGGCCCCGGAGACCCTGGGCTTAGAAGAGCTTATATTCATTCGGATTGCACTTGATGAAGAAACAAGCCTTTGCTACATTAAGCCATGAGATTTTCTTTGCTTGTTGTTATTGCTGATTCAGCACAGCCTACTATTTTTTTCTGACAAATACTAGTGCCAATAAACACATACTAGCATTTATTTAGTGTTATAAAAAATAAACTACTGGGAAAGAGACATGCTAATCACAAAATGGGGAAATCCTTTAACCATTTCCACAATAGGCATTTGTCAAATTAAAGAAAACATTTTTAATGTACTCATAAAAATTTTAAAAGGTAGTAGGGAATATGCAACGCATTTCTTCCTTGATCCCCCTACGAACTTTCTATCCTTCTAAGCAAGGCAATAGTAAGTATTCCTACAGTTCATTACTGTGACAAATAACAAGGAACGCCACATATTTTACCCCTTCCTGAGTCTACTCTTTTTATGTTTTTGTTTTACAGATTTTTTTCGCTACACTGTCAAAGTCTATTTCTCTATGACTGTAACTTGTGACCTTATAATTTGCTTTGACCAATGGCATGCAAAGAAATTATAACACAAATTCCAAGCTAAAGTTTCAGGACATGTATGCAACTTGCTTGCTCTTGCCCTCAGCTGTTACCTTAAAAGAATGTCCGTATGGGCACATGGTCTCAAGAGAATAATCAGCAACAAATTTAGCGAGACACACATCATGTGTGGGAGGAAGATGAGGCAGTTACAAGCTAGCTCACATGAACCTCACAGAAGCATAAGAAAGATGTTTTTGCTATTGTTAATTGTTGCTTGCTGCTGCTTTGTAGAATGACTTGTTACATAACACTATTATGGAAGTACATAATTGATATTCGTTCCACTAAAATACCTGACCTTCTTGTTGCCTTTCAGGGATCATGGTCCTACAGCAGATGTGTAAATAGATGTTTAACTGCATATTATCCTTTCATTGGAGAAAGGGGGATTGAGCCAGAGTGAAGTTTTATTGCTTTAGAATCTTCTGAATTCAATTTCAGAATCTATAGAGACAATTTCCCAGTCTAATGACTGTTTAATAAGGCCTTTGGAGAAGTTGAGACTAGACAATGAGGGAAGGATAAACACTATTTCAGGCTGGTGGATTTCTCAAGCAGCAATAAATGACCCACGTCGGCTGACAATAGAGTATTTTAAGTGGCACAAGTAGAAAGTCTTATTATCTTCTGCATCATTTGACAATGGGTGGGGCATTAGGTGTAACTTTATTGTGTTATGAAATCCAGCCTCATTTCTGAGACATCATTGCATTTTGTTGAGAAGAGACAATGAGACAGAGACATGTAGAAGTGCCACCTTAAATTTAATATTATGATGCAGGCACTGTTGCTCAGTAGGTTAAGCAGTCATTTGCAACTCCAGCAGCACATATTGGAGCATCGGTTTGAGTTCCAGTTGCTCTGCCTCTGATCCAGCTCTGTGCAAATGCATCTGGGAAAACAGTGGAAGGTAATCCAAAAACTTAAGACTCTGTCACCTCCTTGGGAAACCCAGATAGAACTCCAGGCTTCTGACTTTGACCGGGCTCAGATCTGTAAGTTGGGGCCATTGGGGGAGGGTGAACTAGCAGGCTGTATCTCTTGTCTCTCTAATACTGAATTTCTCATTTGGCACTCAAAATATTCATATTAATTGACCTTCATTTGTGAGATTTTCTTTAAAAAAAAAAAAGATTTGTTTTATTTTTATTGCAAAGTCAGATATACAGAGAGGAGGAGAGACAGAGAGGAAGATCTTCTGTCTGATGATTCAATCCCCAAGTGAGTGCAACGGCCAGTGCTGTGCTGATCCGAAGCCAGGAGCCAGGAACCTCCTCCAAGTCTTCCAGGCTGGTGCAGGGTCCCAAGGCCTTGGGCCATCCACAACTGCTTTCCCAGTTCACAGGCACGGAGCTGGATGGGAAGTGGGGCCACTGGGATTAGAACACTAGGCCACCAGACCGGGCCTGAGCTTTTTGTTTTTAAGATGCATTTATTTTATTGGAAAAGTGGAATTGTGGAGAGAGTGACAGAAAGATTTTCCATCTATTAGCTCACTCCCCAAATTGCTGTAATGGCTGGGGCTGAACCAATCCAATCCAAAACCAGAAGCCAAGAGTTTCTTCTGGGTCTCCAATATGAGTACAAGGTACCAAGACTTTGGATCATCCTGTGCCGCTTTCCCATGCCACAAGCAGGGAACTGAATGGGAAGTGGAGCAGCCAGGACACAAACTCCCATGTGGATCATGGTGCTTGCAAGGTGAGGATTTAGCCAATTAGCCATCTTGCCAGGGCCCCATATTTGGGATTTTCAGTCCACTCTCTATTAATGTCAAAAGTCAAAATACGATGATTTACCATATTTTATTAGTAAATTTTCATAGCAGCTATGTATTGAAACAGTAATATGTAAGATAAAAGGGTTCACTATGTTATTAAGATGAATTATTATGTTTCTTATTTCATCATCACTATTTGAACATTTTAAATGATATGATTCTCTCATATAACATTTTACTCATTCATATTTATATAAATAAAAGAGGTTGAAATTTGCCCCAAATCACTTTATTTCTCCTTGCTGCCTATGAAATAACGTCCATAACTCTTGCCTTAGAGCCTCCACTAATGCCTTATGCCTATATTCTCTGAATGTTAATGGTCCATATCTTGTATGTTTCATGTTTGCAGTGACTTGCATCTATATAAGACAATCGTTATTAGACTGTTTGCTTTTTGGTGAAAGGATATTCAAGTCTGACAAATACAAAGTTTTGATCAGTATATAGAAATCAGGATTTGATATTCCTTGAAGTGCTCAGCATCCTCAGCAGTGTTTCCAGCCCTTTCTTCTGGTAGGTAAAAGAGATGTGAGAACGAGACTTTTCAGAATATACACAAAACAATAAGCATAGTAAGACTTGAAGCATCAGTGGAGCAGAATAAGATAGTTAAATGAGGCCTTCTATAGACCCTTTTCTTGGCATGTACAGTGCACACTAGCTCTGTTTTATCTCCCATTAAGAGCTCAGTAGGAACCTATAAGGTCTTATTAAAAGGAATCTATTGGTTTGTAATTGAAGGCATAAAATGGTGACAGAGTCTCTACATCATCTGGTCGGCTAACCATAAGACTGAAGCCTCTAGTCACTCACTGGCATGGATCATTGGCTCTGCCTGTGTTATACAAGGCATATTATAATACAAAAATTCAAGTTAAAATTCCAAGTAGGGGGATAATCAAGCTATTAAACTTCATAGAAGAGAGAAGGAGATGAGAGGGGAAGTATTGTACTTATCAGATAAGGATCACAGAAAGGAGATTTCCTACAGATTCGA
The DNA here is from genome assembly GCF_017591425.1 of Ochotona curzoniae. Lineage (NCBI taxonomy): Eukaryota > Metazoa > Chordata > Mammalia > Lagomorpha > Ochotonidae > Ochotona > Ochotona curzoniae. The sequence continues at coordinate 6,775,917 of NW_024467087.1, forward strand.
TAAATTAGATTGTGTTAATATATTCAAGAAAAAGTAATCTAATGAGTAATATCGAGGACAGGTACACACACACTAAACTGTTCTTGACAAAAGCCGTAAGGTGTGTGACACTTTTGAAATGGCAATTCCAAACAGCTAACAGACTAATGAAACAATCACATAATAGAGCCACAAATTGTATGAGGTAAACTTTCCCCCAGTCCTCGTTTTAAAAATCCTCATTTTACAAACTGACATGAGGGAAGAAGTAGTGATATGCACAAGGTCCAAGCACGTTTTGGGGCTGACCTGGAAACAAAACTCAAACTTTCTGCTTCCCAAATCAATGGAATGCAACAACAAATCATTGCCCTTTCTTAAGCGCCTATGGAGCAACAAATATGGTGCAAATGCCAAAAAAAGGAAATGTAGCTTTGGGAGCTAAGAGAGAACAGTGTTACTTTGAAGCCTATCCAAGACTGGCGTCACTGTTGTTTTCTTGCTGCAGAAGGAGCAGCCAAACTAGCCTTTCTGGAGTATTCCACATCCTCAATGTAATTCCTTACAGCCAGGTTAACAATTCTAGAAAGCTTATTCACAATTTCTCCTTTAGGTCTTTCAACCTCTTTTATTTATATAAATATGAATGAGTAAAATGTTATATAAGAGAATTATATCATTTAAAATGTTCAAATAGTGATGATGAAATAAGAAACAGTAATAATTCATCTTAATAACATAGTGAACCCTTTTATCTTATGTATTACTGTTTCAATACATAGCTGCTATGAAAATTTACTAATAAAATATGGTAAATCATCATATTTTGACTAAGCTTTCAAAATTTTCATGCATTGTTCGCTTACAAACTTTCTATTTGAGTTGGCATCGTGCCAAATGTGTTAACAGCCACATATGGGTCGTTTTTCTGTAATGAATAGTGTAACTCCACATATCACATACTAGGGAGATTTGGGCCTAAAGCATTTCTAGAAAACTAATTAAAATGTAACCAAAACATATTACATTCAATAACCCAATAAATTATGAAAATGGAAGATTATTTCTCAGATGAATTATTATGAAATCCTTTCTCTCTTAGTTTATGCTGTGACATGACTGAACACACTAGTTCATTGAAAACATTTAATGAAAACAAGCACAAAGAATATTAAAATAAAACATTGCATCAAACTCGATAGATTTTTAATGATTTCTGATCATCACTTGTATTCCAGGTCTTTTTAATTGGGATTAAATATTATTTTCACAGTGGCTAGTCAAAACAGATAACAACAGGAATGGAGCCACTTTGCAGGAAATGCATTAGGAACTAAACTGTCCATTTACATTAGGGAGTTTTTTAATCACTGTCAAGACATTTTTTCATGAAAAGAAGACTGTTTTTAAAGTATTTATTTTATTTTTTATTAGAAAGTCAGATAAACAGAAGAGAGAGAGGAAGAACTTTCTGTCTGTTGATTCACTCCGCAAGTGGCCGCAATGGCTTGAGCTAGGCCAATCCTAAGCCAGGAGCCCAGAGCCTCTTCTTGGTGTCCTATGCGGGTGCAGGGGTGGAGGGTCCCATGGTTTTTGGCCATTCTCAACTGCTTCCCCAGGCCACAAGCAGAGAGTTGGATAGGAAGTGGGGGTTAGAGCTGGTGCCCATATGGGATCCCAGCATGTGTAAGACAAGGACTTTAGCTGTTAGGCTATAACGCTGGGCCCAGTAACACATTTTATGTGCAAGAAATCTCTAAGCAGGCCAGTGGTTCAAAATCCATTACCTGTTCATCACCTAGTTAATAAATATTCATCCTCAGTAACCTTGGAGAAATTTTGCCACAAAATTTAAATGAAGCATACAACTCCTATTTCTCAGCTCCATTATACAAAATATAACTGAATAATATCACAGACTCTCAAATCAGAGCTTCCTAGAAAATTCAAAATATACTCACAATAACTGAAAATCAGCGGAATAACATTAAAAAAATTAAATTCCAGGAAAAAGCAAATCACAGTAGCTACCAGGAAAAGGGATTATTTGCAAAGCAGTTAAATACCATTTCTTAAGGATGGGTTATTCTTCCCTCTAAAGAATAAAAGCTGTGGAATACTGAGGTATTCCTCAATGTTCCTTATGTATCTTGATTCATACATTGCCACTTGAATATTAAGTAATTTTCTTGAAATGTTTTAAAAAAACCTTAATTTTCAGTCTTTAGTAAAAAACAAATATTTTACCTTTGCTTTACTTACAATTTTAAAAAATCTTGCTCTACTAAAAACATAAGCAGTGAAATCTTAATAGCAATTTGATTGACAATTACAAAAAGCAATATGCGTTGAAGGATATATAAGACATTTTGCATTCTCAGAAAATTACTTTCAAGTTGTGATAGCTTCTGATATCTTCATGTTGACAATCATAAAGGCAAGACTGGGCTCAGAAATCTCTCATGGGCTTTGCAGGCCTCTGTGCAATTTCAACAAATGCTCACCAATTACTTGAGGTCATTTATAAATAGCAGATTATGTGAGGAATTATGAAAGGAAATGGGCCGAGATTTGTGGGGAGATGCCATCTGACATTTATTTCTGTATCACTTACCTCAATTGCAATCCAGTGACAGAACTACGCATCGTACAAAACCTTGACTCAAGCACAAAGACCTATGATTCTGTCTGTAAAACCCAGCTCTGACTGTGTTGGAATCCCCCAGCCAGAATTAGATGACTTTTCTATGCTCTGGTTCATCTTAGAAGTTGATGATCTTCTGCAGAATTCAGGATTGAAGAATGCCAGAAGGAGCTTAGCCACAGATTGTAAACCCTCCTACAAAATGGATAGTGATTTTTCTTCCTTCCACTTTGTTACAGAGGAATTTGTAAGTTTCTTCGACTCTTACCAACACCAAATATATCAGATTGCTTGGTGTTTTTGTTTTTCATTTTGTTTTTGTTTTCCTTTCTTATTTTTTTTCTTCTGCTGAGGAAGCTAGCAAAAAAAAAAAAAAAATCGGGGCCCGGCGCGGTGGCGCAAGTGGTTAAGTCCTCGCCTTGCACGCCCGGGATCCCATATGGGCGCCGGTTCTAATCCCGGCAGCCCCTCTTCCCTTCCAGCTCCCTGCCTGTGGCCCGGGAAAGCAGTCGAGGACGGCCCAAAGCTTTGGGACCCTGCACCCGCGTGGGAGACCCGGAAGAGGCTCCTGGCTTCGGATCGGCATAGCATCGGCCCGTTGCGCTCACTTGGGGAGTGAATCATCGGATGGAAGATCTTCCTCTCTGTCTCTCCTCTCTGTATATCCGCCTTTCCAATAAAAAAATAATAAAAATAAATCTTTAAAAAAAAAAAATCTGTCTGTACCCTTAAGGGGCCTCATAAACTTTCAAAGAGACAGAAATTTCCACTCCACTTGACAGAAAAGATTACTTGTGTTAGGATAACCTAAATCTAAGCTTTGAGAGTAAACATCCATGAGAAAACAAAGGTAGAGAGTGGCACGATGGCCAAGGGCTAAATCCTTGCCTTGTATCCATTGGGATCCCATATGGGTACCAGTTAGTGTTCCAGCTGCTCCACTTCCCATCCAGCTCCCTGTTTATGGCTTGGGAAAGCAGGGGAGTATGTTCCAAACCCCTGGGACCCACACTCTTGTGAGAGACCAGGAGGAAGTTTCTGGCTTCGCATCAGCTCAGCTCCAGGCATTGCAGAGTCAAACAGTGGACAGAAAAATCTTTCTTTCTGTATCTCCTCCTCCATGTAGATCTGAATTTCCAATAAAAGCAAATGTATGTTTAAACCAAAAAAGAAAGCAAAGGTAAATAGTTATTCATTTAAGATGTTCCATTGACTAAATAAGAATAAAAGTGAAATGAAGCTGCTGGAGAAGGATGAATGAAAGTATGAATACATTAACAAAACGTAAAGCCATTCTGCAAAGTATTAAAAGACTGGAGCAACAAAAATATCTGTTCTGAACTGGAAAGTTACATTGATGAAATGAAGAGGAGAATGATACTACAGAAACACAACTTAAATGCTTAAAGGATTAAGTAGAATTAAAATCTGAACGTAAGGATGAAAAGGGATGTAAGTTTTGTTAGAAAAGATTAGAGACATTAGACAGAGACCATGAAATTAACTTAAATTTCAGAAAGAGAAAAATCAAGGAATGGGGAAGTAACAATTAGCTAAATAGTGGAAAGAATACCTATTGAGTGTACTTGTTGAAAAGCTCAGAAATATTCAGAAAGAGCTTATTAAGAAATATATTTATATGGACTACTAATGTTGTGATTTTAATAATACCTTGAACTTTGAAAGGAAACAGAAAAAAAAAAACATCCGGACAAAGGGATGTAAGTTTTAAAATTAGAATGAGATTAGATATGTTACTGCTAATAAAGGAGACATTACCTCCAGGATCCAGAAGAGATATAAATGATCCCTACTATCAGTAATTTTTTAAAGAAAGGACTAACAAGTTACAATTAAACATCTGATAAACCATAACAGAAGGCATAAGAGAGGCAACAATGATGAAAGCAAAGCAAAGACGGCAGTAAGTACTACATGTATATGTAAATTCAAATGAAATATGCCAGAGAAACTATAAATATAAAAATATCATCATGGAGGAAAGATACACAAGTAGAAACATCTAACCATAATCTAGAAGTAAGTCTTAGAAAATTGAGAAAAAAAGTGGTCATAGTAGCATCATTCAAATTTAAAACCAAGTGAAGGGCAGGGAAAGCAAAAAGGAGACCAAAAAAAAGTACAGTAAATAGAAAACATGGGAAAGGATGTTAAAAATATCTTCCAATGTGATAGTAATTACAATAAATGTAAACAAATTAAAGTCTAGATCCAGGTTCAGCAAACTGTGGCCTGAGGGCCGATCTGAAGATACAGTTTTATAGAAGCACCACCTGTTCAAATACTGCCTATGTATGTTTTTATCCTCCAATAGCATAACTGAATAGTGGTGAAAGGTGCCATATGGTCTATAAAGTTTGAAATATTTACTGTCTGACCATGTACTGACAAAGCCCTGCAACATCTGTTCCAGACCCATAAAAAAGAGATTCGATAATTGGGTTAATTTTAAAAACACATATCCAGATAGATACTGCCTGGAGCAAGCAGCACATTTAAAATATAAGAATGGAGTGATCAAAATTAAGAGGCACAAAAATGCAAAGTGAGAAATGTGAACCAATAGAAAATGGAAGTTAACTCTTGTATTTAAGAAAAATGAGATATACCAGTAAGGTGAAGAGATGAAGGACAACACATATTGACAATGAGATTTACACATTTTTTTTTAACACAGCTTTGATATATAAAGTAGCTGACAAAACTGCAGAGAATATATATGTAAAAGAGATATGCCAGGGGATTTCAATTCACTAGTCTCACATATTGATAGTATAAGCAAATAAATTTTAAACCGACATAATCCACTATGTCTTTGCTTATACTTAAAACCAATATGCTTGAGAGTTATTCAGCCCAGCCTTTAAGGAACTGCTTCACCTGTATGCAAAAGCTTGAGTTTAATATGTGGCTCCAGGTCCTGACTCCAACTTCCTGTTAACGCATTTCCTGAGAATCACCAGCGATGGCTCTAGCAACTGGTTTCTTCATGGGATATCTGGATTGAGCTCTGGTTTCTGATTTTGCCCTGCCCCATTCCTGGATGTTGCAGACTTTGGGGAGTTGGCCAGCAGGTCGGCTGTCTCTGTGTCTTTCTGCCTTCAAATTAAAAAAAAAAAAAAGCAAAATGGATAAATTTTGCTTGCAGTCAACAAAACATATGCTTTATTTTCAAGGAATTTAAAGCGCGCCAAAATTTGAGAGCACACAGGAATATTAACAGGAATTATTATTTGGTTATTTAACAGAATGTGTCAAATAAATGTTTTAACTCATCAACTTCTTTAGGTATTTTTTCCAGGGAAAGTCACATTTTCACATAAATATATTTTAACAAAATATTCACTATATCACTGCTTACTTTTTATTTTTTATTAACATAAAGAGATCAGATTTTATGTATTCCACAGGTAGAGTTCCTTGTACATAAATGAAACAACCATTACCCCTTGCATAGGCATAAATAAAAAGATATTGAGTTATATAAAGCACCAGCCCAGGTAAAGAAAAACATCATAATTGTGAATAAAAACCTAACAGCTGTCTCATGTCTTTTTTTCATATTTGTATTTATCAGCTTATAGTATTCAAGCATGATTTTATTGAACTTCATGAATATTAGGATAATCCAAACAGGCTTATATCTCTAACAAGCCATATTTTAATGATTGAGCAGCAGAACAGTTTTAGACACGAGACAGCTGACCACTTTAAGGTTTACAGCAGTCAGTTATGTATAAACTAAAATTGACATGTCAATGAAGTAGTTACAGGTTGTGGTTAAGAACTTGCATTTTCTAACAAATTCTTCAATCTGTCATCACCTTAGCATGCCTTCCAAAACAAACAAAAAGCTGACAGTCAGAAACTGCTCTATCACCTAGATGTATCATGTCTATCTGCCCACCTATTACCTGTAGCCTAATAAAACTTGTATTTACAAATAATAGATGCCCAGTAATATAATTTCCAGTATTTGTCAAGTTTGCTGTGATATTCTTGGGCCTAAGCTTTAAACATCAGTACATGGAAAAGGATGAAACCATTAAAGTTATGCTAAAAGATTTTTGAATTATTGAAGCAAAATGTTATGATATATACAAAATGCAACTACTAAACAGCATCATAGAATTAAATGATGTTCTATTAAATTGTAGCTATATTTTAAGCACACACAAACAAAAATAGCTAGTAAATTGTATATTAGATTGTCACAGTTTTCATCCCCAGAAATGGGATTAGTATTTCTCTTCTTTGTGGTCTCCTGTGCTTGCTACATTTAGACCAATTAATATATATTACTTTACTAATAAGAAAATTTGATATTATTTAACACACAATAACATAAAAAGCAATGAGTAACATAAAACTAATGTGTTTCTTATGGTAGTTCATGATTTTCTCAACAAAACACTGGAAAATTGTGACTGTGATTGATGGAAATTGTAAAGGCACAGAAATGAAGGGGGAAAACTGATTTAATTTTTCTGTTTAATAACAACATCATGGAACATTTCTAATTTTACATTATAAAACTAACATATTGCCTTTGTATAGGAAAACAACTCATAGAAATGAGTTCAAGTACATGAAATTAAAACTCTCATTTTAAACATCTAAATAATTCAGATCAAAATAACTTAGTATATTTAATTTAAATCTTTAAGATTAACACTCTTAATTTAAATAAACAAAATCTATTATTCCCATTAAAATGTTAGTTTGGGGAGAATACAACATAGTTTATGCAATAGAAAAAAATGGACTATCTGTGTCTGCTAAATATTTGGCGGTGAGATAGACAACTAAGATTTATCTTTGTATCTCATATATGAATCCAAAAATAAGTTAGTATAGATGCTACGAATGAAAGGGCTTTAAAATTTTGTGCATGATGGATATTGTGAAACATGTATTTCAAAAAAATGCACCAAAATAAACTTTTCATTCAATTTTCCGTGAATCTCTTGAAATTCACTTGCATGTTTCCAGCCAAGCATCATTTGAAGGCTTATTGCCAGAGTGCGTTACGGACTATTCATTTATAAAATGGCAGTCAGGATGGTGATGATGCTGAACAGAATGACTGTCATGTTTCAGAATGATACATCAGCTTTGTGAAGGAAACTGTATTGACATGAAGTCACTTTGCTGTTAATCTCAAAATGCTTACCTAGGAGAAATGCATCCTCCCAGGGCATCTCCTCCAGCGACCTGGACCAGTGGCCACACTGAAATATCCCTACAGTTGGAAATTGCAGGAGCCTCAACCTTAGGAATACTCCCTTGCCATGCTTTGCATTTCTTTTAAAGAATTCCTATGAAGAAGCTCTTGCTATTTACAAAGTCACCAACATTTGAAAGAATTTCTCAGCTGACATGCCTTTAAAAGTTCCTCCTATGCATCTGTACACATCTGCACACATACAATACAAACATCCCAGGTATTTTTCATTATGATTAGTTGGATCCAGAGATGCCAAATACGTGGATACAGAGTCGTACGTTTTTAGTTACCGGTTTGTTAAATATCAAAGTTTACAGTCACTGATGCTGTCTTGTGGAACCTATGATAATGAATTCAGACTGACGTTAGATATCCTGCTCTGCTAGCTGACTATGCTACTTGATGACTGCCTTTCCTTACTGTTTGTATTTCATTCCCCATGACTTGGCCACTGACCATGAAGCAGTGTAATATTCTGTCACTGGCCGGATAGCTTCAACTCAATATTAAACATTTTAGATTCTGTTACAAAAGCCACCATTGCAAGGAAAATCTCTTTGAAACAAAAATAAAAAGCTTACTTATTTCAGTAAGACATAATATTTATCAAATTCTGTGTGTGTGGTAGGCACAAGATATTTGGCCCATACTCTCCTTCGAGAAAGGGTTTCTCAATCTGCCTACAGGGAATTAGCTGGTAGCCAGCTTCCAACAATCTGCTCCTTGAAGGTCTGCCTCAACTGCAGGAAATCCAGTCACTGAAGGTAATCCCTGCAGTAGCGTACGTTTAGCGCATGAATAAGGGGAGGAGGTACAAATCTTTAGCCATTCTGGGTCTTTACCTGATATTTTTGATGAAAAACTTGCTCTTTCCAGAGAACAACGAAGATTCATCCAACTTCACTAATTGATTCAATCTTTTAATGATGCCATCGTTTCTTTTCATTTCCAAGCCTTCCTGTCCATAATCTCAGTTCCATACTAATGCTAGTGCTTCTCAGAATTGTGAGTCAGCTGCACAGGCAATCAGGGCCAGATGCACTTTTGTTCATTTTCTATAAGGGAAATTCTGGCATTCTCTCATCTTCCCTTCTTGGGTCCAATTGCAGCCTATGTTCATTCTTAGAGATTGCCACATGCCGATTAGCTTAAGCCTGGCTTTCTGCAATAATTACTGCCAAGTTGAAAGACATTGTTGTGATTGATTTATCACCTAACCTGAAGACTGAGATAAGGGTACCTATTTTGAATCACATAGGATTCATATGAGAGGTTAGCTATTTCAAGATTTTTTGAATTCTTTCAATAACAAGAGGAGGGGGAGAATAAACATTCTGCAGGAATCAGCACCCATGCTCTGCCTAACTTTCATATTCGTATTTTCAAAAGTGCTCACACAAACATGGCATGCCATAAGCTATTCCTTTGTCTCTATGTCACAGTTATGAACTCAACAGGCTTTCAGCCCATATATTGGGTATCAATTATATCAGCTAGTAACTCACACCAGAGATCTTGTCTAAACATGCTCTTTGATTCTGACAATATCACTTTCTCTTCCAGAGCTTCCAATGGGGCCACATGCAATTTAACTTGTGGTATTATAGGATATTCAAGAAAGTGACAAAAAAAGTAATATACCACAACATCTTAAAAGTTCCTCCAACAATATATTCCATATGGCAAACTGATGTATCCTGTTCACACAATATGCAATATATATCAGGTACATTTATCAATGGCTGCTGAAAAATTAGAGCTTAAATCAATTATTGGGAAGTATAATAAACTACATCAAATCTATGGATCCAAATGCTAATCTTATGTGGAAATACTTTCAGAGACACACACAGATATAATGTCTAATTAAATATTTAGACACTAAGTGGCCCAGCCAAGTAGACATATACAGTTAACCAGGACAGTTTTAAGCTGTATTTCCCTCACGTCCACATGTATCTCTATAAAATCATACTTGATCTCCAAATAAAAATACAAAGCCATAACTCCACCAAATGTGGTATAATTATCCAGCAGACAACCAAAAATGCATTAAATCTTCTTTACAGGATGAAATAAAGCACTTGAGTGATGTTTACTCTTATCTAATTGCTATAACTTAAAATTGTTATATAAATTAGCAATACTGCTTAAGATTATTATGCAAATTAGTAACACTTAAATAAATACTATAAATATATAGTGTGGATATAAAGTAATGAACATACGCTCCATGATAAGTAGATAAGAAAAAAAAAAGATTTTGCACACACATACACTTACACATGTAGATGTACACACAATCATACTATTTATAACAGACGTTATTTCTCACCTCTGTTGTGGAGTAGTAGTCCAATTTACCTTTGGGATATGTAATCTGCCAAGCAAACATGGCCTGAGAAGCCTGGGCTTATCAAGTATTAGGCTTTGTTTGTTTTGATAATCCAACAAATAGAGGAAGAGAGACAGAGAAACATCTTCCAGTTTGTTTCTCAAATTCCCACAACAGGAAGGCCTGGGCAAGTAGAAAACTAGGATACTGGACTTCATTCTAGGCCTCCCACATAGGTGACAGGGACACAACTACTTGAGCCACCATTTGGTGCCTCCCAGGATATGCATTAGCAGGAAGCTGGAATGTAAAGTGGAATCAAGACAGGGATCCAGGCACTCTGACATACAGGGGTTCCAAGTGGTCTTTAACTGATATAGCAAATGCCCACCCTCAGATGGCAGTATTGACAATCAGTTCAAAGGAATCATGTCAGATTTTGGCTAGTAGGGCTGAAGATCACAAGAACAGGAAGCAAACATTGTGCAAATAAATGCACTAGGAATAACAATGTGATGCTGCACATATTTCAGCCAGGGAATCATTGCTATGAGAGAAATGGGATTGAGAGTATATGCGATTTTCTACATAGCCTTAGGCCTCCAAGATATTGCCACCTAATTGACACTTTAAATAAGTCTTCAAAAGGCCAGTTCGTCTGTCAACCAAGCCAGTTGCTTGGTTTCTTCAAGATGCTGTGGAATATTATAAGAGAGTGAACATAGGTGCAGCTAGTCAGCTGGGCACTTACCAGTGACTATAGTCATGTTATCCTTTAAATTTGGATAACTTTCATCCCTGACACCACGTCTATTTTTTTAAATCTATTGGCTAATATGGGATTGCTGAGGAAAGTAGCTAACTGGTACCCACAGAATACAGCATCACAGCCATTTGGTAATTAAAGTAAGGTCACCTTCAACAAGTATTTATATGAGATGGCGGTGTCTTCACATGTTTTTGCCATTCAGAGTAGACCATCCTCATTCCTGTTTCTGGTATTTCCTTGTCTGTGATATTCTGGTCATTTTCTTTCTGACTCCTGACCATCTAAGCAATAACTGGATACAACTCATGACTCTATGTAATTGCATATCTGGCCAGTTTTCCTTCCAAGTAAAGTTCATAACAAGATGCATTACCATATGTTTTGTGAATTCGGAGGATTTTGTTTCATTACTGTCTTTCAGGGATGACCTCAGAAATGATTATATCCAGTTTCGAGTGGTGCCTGTATATCATGCAAAATTATCTATAAACTAGGCCACAGTTTTCTCTTGCTGTCAATCATTTTGGGGGAATTTCCCATAAATGTACAGATACAATATACAAGAGACATGGCAGTGTAGTGGGAGCAGGGACCATGAACATTTGAGCCCCATTTTTTATGTAGTTTATATCGTCTCCCAGATCGGTTCAGATCCTATAACGATCACGCCACTGCCATTTGATCATTGAGTGGTGCTATACAAGTCCAACTTTATGATTTGATGAGTTAGGTAAACACTCCGTACCCTTTGGGAAACTAAAGTCACATGGTAATTAAGTTTTAGATTTTACTAAGCCAGCTACTCTACTAATGTGGATTCGCTAAGGAAGAATTATTACCTACAGTGGACAATAGGACATTGCTCCAAAATTTCATGGGTATGTCTGGGAATTCACCTATAGGCATCTTTCAAAGGCTCCAAACAGTATTCCTATCTGTCACTAACACATCAGGCAGCTTGGATCTGCTGGATCATATGGTATAAATGACAAGGCACTGAAAATAACACCTTGAAGCATTTAAAGAGTTTTTTCTCAGTTGGACACCTTTCAAATCTAAAACTTCAAATTATTGAATGAATGGAATGAAATAATATTCCGTAATGAGAAATTCTCTTACCAGAACCTGACCATGCTGGCACCCAGGTCTTGGATTTCCAGCTTCTAGAACTGTGATAAATGAATTTGTATTATCTGTGAGGCATCCAGTGTATAGTAATTCAGTGCAGTGTCCAAAACTAAGATGTATGCTTACTATTTCCTAGACTCATTTTAAGAACTTTTCCAGTTCATAACTCATTAATGTAACCCATATATATAAAATGCATCAACCCTTACAACAATCTTATAAAGTTTGTATTATTGTTACCAGAGACAGGCACAACTTAAGAAGTTTACTCAAACTCACACATATTCTGAGTGATTGAGTGAGAATTTGAATTAGGCAATTGACTCCAGAATTACTGCTTATCACTGTATGCATTCAGGTTTTGTAGCTCATGGACATTTCAAACTTATGTCCCAGCTGAGATTTTGTCCCCTTCCACAACAAATTTCTTCCTCCAGAATTTTCCATTTCTGAATAAATGGCAGTTCTTACTGCTTAGGCACAAATATGGAAGTCATAATTACCTCCCCCACTGCTCAAAAAAACCACACCTTGGTTCATCAACAAATCCTGCTGGCTCTAAATTGAAAATGTGTCCAGAATCTGTTATCTTCTATACAACTCCACTACTCTCATTATTGCCTAAAACATCATCACCTTTCACCTGGAATGTGAAAATTGTATCTTGACTTGACTCTTTGCTTCCACACGTTCATCTCCTGCATCAAACTTTTGGGAAGACATTCATCTCATTCATAGCAAAGGCCAGGGTTCCTGCACTGGTCTATAAAGCCCTACATGATCTTCCTTTGTATCTTTCTTAAAGTACTTGCCATCCTTCCTCTTGGTCATTCTGATTCAGCCATCATATCCTCCTAGCCATTCCTGGGAAACATCAGGCTTGTTCCTGAAGACTTCAGAGTGCTTTTTTCAAATCTTTGTATAGTTCACTTCCTGATTTCCCTAATTTACTTAAATACAGCACTTAGGTTTCATTTGCCACCGAATAAAACACCTTACAATACTTATATACAATTGTTTCTGGAGGCCTTCTTTTTTTCTAAATTTGACTTACATGTCTTCTGTTTGATTGTCTGTCTATGATAGCAGGGACTCCAGTTCAGTTTTTTCTTTATGTTATATTCTTAGTATGCCCAGTGCAGTGCTTATACTTGACATTCAATCAATATTTTTGGATATAAAAAATAAATCAAGCCAAATAACTGATTTTTAACAGTAGGAATTTCATATAATGAGGATTTGCCCTTTGTTTAGTGGTATGCGGTATCCGAGAGATCTTTTTCTTAGAGATCATCTTTCTTTGAAATTTTCTCTCATTTCAAGCATGTTACATTCTTAGAGGCCTTCACTAACCTGGGGCTGAATTCATAATCTAAGCTCACTTGTACAGCATGCAAGACTTTGCCTATGTAGTGATAACCATCATAGTCAAGAGTAGATATTATATACTTTCCCAAAAGCAATTTTATGGAGATTTTCCTCAGACATTTCCTTGTAGCTTTTAAATTAGAAAGCAATCCACCTAATATACTTGTCTAAATTCTGTTTATAGCTTGTTTTCATGCTTTTTACTATTTATTTATTAAAAAAAAAAAGACACACACAAAGTGACAAATCTTCCATACACTGGTTTCATCGCCAAATTCCCAACAGCCAGATTGGCCCAGTCTTAAACTAGCAGACATTGACTCCATCCAGGTTTCTCACATGGGTAGCAAGTATTTAACCATTTGAGTACCACCTTCTGCTTAAAGGGTACACATTATCGGGTTTTTGAAATCTGAAGTGAAACCAAAATTTGAATCTGGGTACTCCAATAGGGAATGCAGCCATCCCCAGCAGATCTTTACTACTGCACAAAACACTTTCCCCTACTATCCTTCCAACTTCACAGTTGGATAGTTACTAGATAAAACATCAGCGTGGGGCCCAGCATGACAGTGTAGTGGTTAAAGTCCTTGCCTTGCACGTGCCAGGATCCCATATGGTTGCTGGTTCTAATCCTGGTGGCCCTGCTTCCCATCCAGCTCCCTGCTGTGACCTAGGAAAGCAGCCGAGGACCAAAGCCTTGGGACCCTGTTGCAGTCACTTGGGGAGTGAACCACCGGATGGAAGATCTTCCTCTCTGTCTCTCCTCCTCTCTGTATATCTGCCTTTCCAATAAAAATAGATAACTCTTTAAAAAAAATCAGAGTGGATAAGCTCCTGTCTTCTAAAGTTTCTAAAGCTTCTGAATTGTAGCAAAGTTAACTAACCAAGATCCTTCTTAAAGTTTAATTATTAATATTAAGCACTTAAAAATATTGAGCACTGATTTAAAAGGAGCTAAAATGTCCCTTAATTCTAAGAAGAGACTTAACTGCAGCCATTTCTGACACTGGAGCTGTAAGGATTTGGGAGTTTTAATTGAGCTCCCTTAAAGACAGAGCCTCTAGATAAAGCATGAATTTCTTGGCACACATTTTAATAAGCCACTTACTTAATAATACTTATCTCAATTGAAATATTCAAATCTCACATTTGCTTCTAACATTGTTGGAATTCAGCTACACTTTTTCAAAATCAATATATGTCATGGAACACTTCATAAGACCAGACATACAATGAAATCTATTAAAATTTTAAGACCAGTATCTCTAAGCATTTTGTAGAATCTCTTTCTCGAAGAATGGCATTGTTCCATTATTTGAGCTAGCATTACGGTCTTACATTGAGGATACAAAACTGAAAGACACTAGTTGGTGATTCTCAAACAATGACGGTTTTAAAACAGTAAGTGAAATATTAATTCCAGGATTACTAGCCCCAGGCAGATCAAGTATAGCTATGACTATTGCTCCATCTATATAGGTATTCAAGGGTTGAGGGCATTCTAATTCTTGTAGGTTATCTGATTTTTCTACTATCTCTACATACCTTACTAAGTCAAATGTGTTTAGTAAATAAAGGAACAAGATAAGATTTAGACTATTATTATTATGTGCTTGTACTGGCTATTGAATTCAAATTCAAATTGATCTATTTTCATTTTATTTTAAAGAGAGATAAACGTGTTTCCGTCTGTGATTCTTCCCCTCATATACCAAGACCAAATCTGGGAGGAGGAAACCCAATCCAGGTCTCCGACATGGGGAGCAAGGGTGGTGGGGCAGCAGCAAATCAACTATTTGGACCATTATCTACTGCCTCCATAGCTGTCCATTACCAAAAACTGGAATCAGAAGCAAAGCTTGATCACAGATCTAAGCACTCTGATAGGGTATGCAGGCATCACAAGTGCAGTTTTAATCACCGCCTAATGCAAATCTCTACTGTTCTTTCTGCTAGTATATTCATCAAGAAGAACCAAGAACCAAAATTATGTCAAGCACTGTATGTGAGAGATAAAAGGAAAAATTAGTCATGTTACCTAAATACAAAATATATTTTAACCCTATCACTTTCTTTGAATATTACATTAAATATCCAGAACTAACGTTAGGCAAGGAATAGAGCCTGAAATTCTGTAAAAATAGTCTGAGAGTTCAAGTTCAAAGCTGTTCACTCCACTCAAACACAATAGAATGACAGCATTTTAAATGAAAAGACATGACTGGATTTTAAAACATATATTAAACAACTGTATGCACTAAAAATTAGACACATAATAAAGAGCGAGCAAGTGTTTTTTTTTCTTTTTCTCTTTATGTTTTTATTTTACTTTTTATTGTTATCATTTTATGATTCAGTTCCACAGGCCCTGGGATTTCCCTTATTCCTTCCCCAATTCCCTTTCCCATCACTGAGTTCCCCTATATCATTACTATAGTATAGTTCTTCATACACAGTCATATATCCATCATTGTGGGCATGGACAGTGGCAGAGCGTGCAACATTCTAGTGTCAAGATATAGTAAACAGTTTCATGGGGAGCCCATCTTTAGTCTGGAAGTAGAGATGCATACTGTGTTGTATCCTCACATCTGGGTATGATACACAGTTAGTGTACATCCCCTTAAATGAAAAGTCACAGTACAGAATCAGTAACAGGAAGAAAAAAAAGAAATTTAACAACACCATGAAGTTAAATAATATGTTACTGAATGGCCAATGTGTCGCTGAAGAAAAGAAAAAGAAAATCAAGAACCTTCTTGAAGAAAGTGATGAACAAAGCCACAGCACATAGTTATGTGTCTGTCACATGTGTAGCTAAAGAACAGAAGAAGCTTTTCTTAAGTATGTATCTTTTTCTTTATTTAAAAGAATCCATTCATTTGGTGCACTTTGCAAATTAGAAACTTAAGTATCCATGCTCCCATCAATGGTTAACTTTGGAATAACATTTCTGATATTACAAGTTTATTTTCAACATAAATTTTAAGTAGTTCAAAGTTTCCATTGTGGTAATCCATCAATTGGAGAGATGCATTGGCCCTTGATTTTGCTATTGAATTCCAAGTTAATTATATTTTTATTTTCACCAATTCAATTGAAAATTCTACTCTTTAAATCTCTTCGCAATATCTTTTTCCATCAATAGTTCTATAAAGTCTATCTTGAAGAACTTTTTCCTAGATGCCACTTAGTTACAACAATCTTGATGAATTGCATGCTATGCCTGGTTCATGTTTATTATTCTAGAGTCTTCTTTCACTGTTGTTCTAGTCATTTAGTTTACCCCTCTCCTGTATCTTGCCTACCATTTTCTTTTTTTGTAAGATTTATATTATTTTTATTGTAAAGTCAGATATACAGAGAGGAGTAGAGACAAAGATCTTCTGTTCTATGATTCACTCCCCAAGTGATTGCAATAGCTGGAGCTCAGCTGATCCGAAGCCAGAAGCTGGAGCTTCTTCCCAGTCTCCCATGCGGGTGCAGGGTCCCAAGGCTTTGGTCCGTCCTCGGCTGCTTTCCCAGGTCACAAGCAGGGAGCTGGATGGGAAGTGGGGCCACCAGGACACGAACTGGCACCCATATGGGATCCCAGCGTATGCAAGGCAAGGGCTTTAGCTGGTAGACTACCATGCCAGGCTTTTGCCTACCATTTTCTTCATGTGGTATCTTTGTCTTTCTAGGCTTACTTATTTCATTGGTACAGAAAAATAGTAACTTCCTGAGAAAACAGAAAGTAATAATATCTAAGCTCTAACAGGTCAGCAAATAATGTTTTATCTTCAATTTGTTGTTAGTTCATCTGAGAGTAGCAACATATGTCAGAAACAATTTTCCCACAAGAGTTTGAAAGTATGGCTCCATTACTTTCTGATTTATAGTAATAGTATTGAAAGTTATAACGGTATTTTTTTCCTCAAAATTTATACTTTACCTATTTTTTTTTTCACTCTGGAAACATGCACAGGCTTTTTTTGCCTCCAGTTTTTTGAAATTTTTTGATGATGTGTCTTGAGAAGAGTCTATTGATACTGATTTTTCCGGATGTTAGATTTATGATGTGTGATTAATCTTCCTTTGTTTCTGAGAGGTTTTTTTCTTGAAATGTGCTGGCAATTTTTCTCCATCATTTATCTATTTTCTTTTGGGAACTAATATAATTAAAGCATTGGAAATCATCTTTTATGATAAGTATCACACTGATTCTGTTTATATACACAAATGTATTTGCATACCTTGGATTCAATGAATCATAACTCAAAATTTTCATACTTAATTAGAAAGAAATGATGTGTTTTTGGTGTTCACATTAAATATGACCTGAATAATGAAAAATTGTGTGGGCCGTTGTTGGAAAACATAAGTAGTATTTCCTCTAGAATGTCAGTATATGAAAATCTCTAAATTTCAGGCAAGGTAACTTGAGCTTCAACATTATCCCCAGTGAAATACTAAAGAATTTATTTGCAGTAATCTCTGGAATAAGAAGTGAATAAATATCCCTTACTTAAAATCTCAGCTCAAAATAAAAATGATATAAAAGGAAGCCTATATTTTAAATATGAATATTAATTTACATGAAGTCACAGACCATTTAGGAACATCTAATGAAAAAAAATCGTATAGCTTGTCCAACAAACATGCATACAACGCAACTGCATAGACAAGGTTTTTTGCCTATTCTGCTTGCAAATATAAGGTACACCACTGAGAGTCTTGATAAGGAAAATGGATAGAAAACACTTAGCCTGAAAATAAGGGAAGGGAATTCAAACCAAGGAAGCAGCAGTTTCAAAATTCTAGAGACATAAAAGTCTGCGCATTATTGGACTTCGGGGAATTGAAACATAATTCAGTGTGATTGGATCATAAGCTGGAAGGGGAGTCAGGCGTGGAAGAAAATAGAAATAGGAGATAAGAAAATATCCAGGGATGAAGCCTGAAGTGTCTCCATCGTCACTCATACACTTTGTTTACTCAAAGACTTCACCGTGATTGATAGAGATTACACACAGTGTGTCAACCCTCTCCTCATTCTTACAAGATGTAACTGAAACAGCTGGTTCTCAATGGAATACTAATTAGTGTTCTCCAGTGTGCATTGGCATTCAATGTTGGTGCTGAGCGTGGAATTCTCAGATTTAAAACATACAGCTTCAAAGCAAAAAGAAAGAAAAATGAAACCAAAAGCTCTTGATAAAGTGTCAATTATTTTACTACTTAAGAAATTTACACCGGAATGGCAATCCTGAAGAGCTTGGGTCCCTCTCATCCACAGATCCTAATCGATCAGACTTCAGGCAGAGGCAGCCCTGTCTGTGGAGAACATCTGGGGACTCAGTCAGTAGATGGAATAATTTATCTGCTTTCTGCCTTTCAAAGAAAAAGAAAAATAGTTAGACAAGTATTTTTTTTTTAAACAAGGAACTAGCTGGAATGTCACAAACACTTAGAGTTGAGGTTAACTTGAGTCAGATCTTTGAAGCACATAAATAATAACATGGAAAATTTAGAATAAATTCTACATGAAGGGTCACCATTGTGGATTTGTTTGTTCTGCTTTTTACACTGTAACTTCAGAAATGTTATAAGATTAACTTAAAAATATAGGCAGAACTGAAGCCCAGCAAGAAATGTGGCCAGATTTGAGTTTTATTAAATGGGAAAGTAAAGCTTGGCCAAACAAAGACCTCAGGTTTGAAAGGAAAAAGACAGATGCTTCAATTATTGCAGAGATAAGACTCCACAGACTTCTGTCTAAATTTTCAAGGTGAAACTCATAAGGACCATGAGACCATTAGAATCCATCTGTGCAGCATGTCACTGAGCAGGACTTTATAAAATAACTACTGTGATTAAGCACTGTCCTAAATTCTAGAGTTATGGTAATGCATGCATCAGTAAGGTGTCCTGATAAGTTTCAGGTACTGGGAGAGATAGATACTAAGTGAATAAAAGGCAGAAAATATCAATCAGTTGTAAGTACCATGAAGGAGATTTCAGCATGCCGGAAAGAGCGGAAGGAAGCAATAAGTGTTAGAGCGACAGACAAAACAACATTATATTGGATACTAAGTGAAGTTCTCTTCAACAAAAATCTTATTTTAAAGGAGTGAAGATGTTTTCAAAAAAGAAAATACCAGAAAGAAGGAAAAATAACTGCAGAGGTCCTGAATTGGAACAAATTTGGAGGCATCGTGGGGAAACAGATTAAGCTGCCATGCTGGCATATTATATGACCTCTGGTTCAAGTGGTTCAATTCCCGGTTGCTCTGCTTCCTATCTGGCTCCCAGCTAACGCTGCTAGGAAAACATCAGCAGAAGATGTCCCAAGTATTTGAACCCTGGCCCACCATGTGGGAGATAAAGACAAATCTCTCAGCTTCAGCAGTTGACCCACACCAGGCCATCGAGGCTGTCTGCGGAGTGAAACGGCAAGTAGTATTTGTGTGCATTCTTTCTCTCCTTCCCTGCCTCCCTCTGTATAACTCTTTAAAATAAATAATTTTAAAAGTTTTATGGCAATTAAAATTATGTGATATTTTGGTGCCAAACATTTAAGATGCATACACATACAGCATCTTCAAAAATTCATGGAAAATGAAATGTGTTTATTTTAAATCATTTTACATGAACTTTATATATACCTTTCCATTTCCGTGTGTGAAGAAATTAGAGCTGCTGTAATGTGTGTGCAAATGATGCTGAGAAGTTGAGCAAACAAAATAAGCCACTGGTTTAAGTAGAACTTGTTGTTTAATTCTTTATTTCTCTTGCTACAGTTCCTTAGGCTCAGGGAATTTACCTTCCACTCTCTCCCAGCCTGTTCCCCTCGCGTTTCCTCTCTATATTGTAAATATAGTTTAGTCCCTCAACAGCAGTCACAACACCATCACTCTGCTATGTAAGTGTTTCCTCACATTGTTGATATAAAGAATGTTATAAAGTCCAGCATCATATTGTCAAGTAGCTTCATTGGAAGTCTATCTTTTATTTGGAAGCAGAGATGCATACTGAATTGTAGCTCCACTTCATTGTATACTAGCCTCCATTATACAGATCTTCTGAACAAATATATGTACATACATGCTTACCTATGTATCTATTGACTTCTCTGAAATTCTTGAAGTGCTTTTGTGCATCCAGTAAAAAAATGTTTTAGGACCAAAAAATCTAAGAATATAAATAAATAACACATACAGCATATTGAAAGATCACTTACAAAGTTTTCTTCCTCTACTTTCAATTCTGTCACACATGAATGAAAATACCATTTCAATCTGTGTCATTTTGAAAATTAGCATTTGGAAGTCACCAAACTGGATGATTTATAAAGTTTCTTGTAATGCATATTTCATGATTTAATTTGTTGGAATAAAATTATCATATCTGAAATAAAATAGTTTTCCTTTCATGTTCTATTCAATAATCTTATAAATAACTCTCCCTCCAGTCACCTTTGCAGTTCTCCCTGCCACTGGGATCTTAAACAATACTCTGCCACTGGCATCAGCTTCAAAAGCCTCTTCTCCCAAGGCTTCAGAGGGCCCAGAGCATTTACAATAAACACCTTTCTCAGCACAAAAGGCAGGCTCAAGTCCTTCCTGTCAGACTGAATGTTGATTAAGACCTCAGCAATCATACCTCACTCTACAAATCCGAAATCAAAAACACAGATTAATTTTTCAAAGAAAGAGGAAAAAAAGTGAAAGGGAAAAAAAAGCAGATGTTCATTGTTGAAAGAAAGGAAAACAGAAAAGAATCTTACTGGCTGGCACATTTGGATACTTTTATTTCTCAAATATTTGAATACCCTTATGTTTTAACACACTTCAACACATATTAAAGCATTATACTAAATAGTATATGCTTAAATGATTGAGGTTATTACAGCTGGTATCTAAATATCACAATTGTTAGTGCTGAATGAAATCTGTGAACTTCAAGCTTTTGTGTCTGATGATGACTTTCTAATTTCGCCAGCATGGGACTGGAGCAGTTCCTTCTACTGAGAGGTTTATTTTATTGAATTCCCTGCTTGTCCTTCTTATATGTATTTCCAATTAGTTGACCTTCAAAGCTGAAGTTAGAAGGAAATTGTTTTCTGACAATCTAACATTTTAAGGCTAATGGTTTTTAAATAAGCAGTTGAATTTGCAGCTTTCAGCTCCTGCTATGTTTTATCCATTTTCATGCTTTAATTTCATATGTGTGTTTTGGCATGACTCCATAGCAGGTGCAATTTTAAAAATGGAATCAATAAGATTCACTGTGATGTATGCTATGAACATTCCAAGTTTAGCTTTGGATAAAATACTCCAGTGCTACAAAGAAAATGTATTAGTTCCTTAAGGATTTCTTCACTGTGATTTTTAAAATCTGGTTTGCACTTCTCCAATGTCAAATGCACTCTGCCCTAGACAGATCTGAGTGAATCCTATGACCTCATCTCATCACCATTTGAAAAGATTGCCATATATCTAGCAGGATGGCATGAATACAATTTGTTTTCCTCTTTAGGTTGTCTGGCATTTTCTACTGTACTGTATCAATTAACAGCAGCTTAATAAATCTTTAGGTGATTGGTTGAATAAAATTTGCTCTTTAACATCTCTTCACAGTTAGGGAAACATCACCTTTCCAAGGCAAGTGCATGTCAATGATGTTAAATTGATCCATTTTTCTTCCTTTCTGACTTTTTCAGAAAGGAAGTATACCCAACTTGCATACCCAAGTTACAGGCAACTGCCTGGGTTAACTTGTACCTAGGCAAGTGTTATACTGTTGGGAGAAAAGCAGCCAGTAGTTGGTGGGTATTCTGTGCCTAGTTAATGCCAAATGTATGTTAACTATACCATTGTACTAGCATCGTTGCCTATTCCTTTTTCTTTCTTTCTTTCTTTCTTTCTTTCTTTCTTTCTTTCTTTCTTTCTTTCTTCCTTCCTTCCTTCCTTTCTTTCTTTCTTTCTTTCTTTCTTTCTTTCTTTCTTTCTTTCTTCCTTCCTTTCTTCCTTTCTTTTCTCTTCTTTTTTGAAAGATAAATGGGGAAGGTGGGGAACTCTGGGCAGAGACATGCCACCCCAAAAGCCCTCCATTAGCCCCAAGTTGAAGGAGGCTGCAGATTGCCCTGGGAAGGGTGTCTGGGGACCTATTAGAGTGGTGGGAGTGTTTGACAGAGAAGGAGTAGCTTCTGGAGTCTTCCATAGACTGGGCCACTACACTGTCAGGCAGGTGAGAGAGCTGAGACAGAGTGGTTTAGAGGATATTTCTGGGTCAGGCCAAGGTAGCCATTCAAATGAGAGGCCTGGACTGGACTAAATGTATCACCTGCCACGTGCTGGTTCTTGCAATACCTGGGGCTGGAGCATGCCTGGCTGAGCTAAAGGTGTAAAACCAGGGGGTAGGTCACATCAGGCTGGGATGCAGCATCCATCAGAGCATGAATGAACCACATGTAGGGGCAGTTTCTGTAGGAGAACTGTCAGTTCACCTTTGTGGGATTGCAACACCCACAATTTTACATGGAAAGCTGCCATGTAAAATTTTTTGATGGGCCAATCCAGGCTGGACCAAAGGACTCACCTTACGGGAACCGACCTATCACTCCCAGGACCTGGGACTAAGGGAAAGACAGGTGGAGCCAAACCACACACCCACTGGCACATGCAAGGGCTGGAACTGCAGGCAGATCATGCCAAGCAGGGCTGTTGCACTTGCCAGTATATGTGAGATTCAGGGCAGGAAGAAGGTTTGTAGGGGACCTTGGGGAGTTTTCCTACTAGGCCACAGCTCCCAATGAGGAGTACAAGAGCGAAGGCACAGACCAGGCCAGGCAAGTCTATAGCACCTTCTGGCACACATGAGAGCTAGGACAGGGTGTGGGCCACACCTGGTTGGCCTAGGCTGCAACACCACCAATGAGAGCTGATACTACAGGCCATGCCTGGCTGGGTGGAAGGACCCATCAGCACACACAAGAGTGGGCCTGGTGGTGGAACTCTGGTACTCTAGTGAGCCTGAATACATGACTGTTTACATTTTTTGAGCTGATTTCATAAAACTAATCAGGCCAGTATATCATCATGTCAACTAAAGTAGAGCCATGGAAGTACATATAGCTCCAACTTTGGAGTCAATTATGACAAGAGAAATATTCACCACCAGTATTAACACTTTACCTCGAAGGCATTTGAACTAAGAACCCTTGGAAGACATTATTCTGCTTTTCAGCCCTCAGGTTCTTTCACTGATCAGCACCTACAAAACCTTTTTAATGTCTTTATCTATTTGGTACATTTCCAGATATAACACATTCTAAATCCTGTATGCTAAAATTATATTAATAAGTGACCATACCCAACCTTTAAATGATACACTTGGACTCCTCGTTTCCCATTTTTTTCCTATTTTCGTAAACTTAACTTGCTTTAAAATTATTTCTGATGCTTGAGACCTGATTTTTCAGGGACCCGAAAATTTATCAAAACGTGCCTTTCCATTCTAATCCACTATTGTATTCCTTTGCAAGCTGTTTCTGAACATCTTTTACTTAGTGTTGTATGTTGAAGGAATAAAAATAGTATGTGCACAGGAAAAAATGGAAAGCAAATGTGTGATAGGAACTTTTGAGTACAGGAAAATAGTGGAGAGCTTAATGGCTGTTCTGAAGGCAGATAAACTAAGAGCTAGTAAAAACAGAGTGAGAAAGATAAATCAATGAGGTGAAAGGAAAGACAGGGTAAATGTAAAGGTACAGCAAACTAGGGAAGGTGATGTTCAGAGAAAAAAAGAAGTTGTCAACAATGTAAGATGAAGTTTGATGTGTGTCAATTAAATTAAGAACACAGAGGTCACTGATGAACTTGACACAGGCAAGACCAGTGGAGTGGACAGACTGAACTCTGGAGCACTTTAAGGATGGATAGCAATATGGGAATAAGAAATAGTGAGTACCAACAGTTCTTTAAAAAGAGTTTTATTTTTAACATATTGTTTACCCAATACTATGTCAATTAATTCCATAATGTTGTATATTGATACTGAGGCCTTGTTGGGGCTTTTAACTGACCGGATCTTTACTCTGTTAGACCTATCTTCAGACCATAGAAGGTCTCCCCAAGAGGCCACTGGACTTATCTGGACAATAAGACGCTGAACTTTATGCTAGGCATGTGTTTGCAAGCAATGAATCTCAACTGAACTTGAACTATGGTTATGCAACAAGGTGGAGGAATCCACCATGGGGGGAGGGGTATGGGAGGGGTGGGGGGAATCCCCAGCGCCTATAAAACTGTACTACATAATACAATGTAAGCAACAATAAAAAAAAAAAAAAGAGTTTCTTCACTGACATTAAGGGTTGGGATAAGCAGATGAGTTAAGTCTGCAAAGACTAAAAGTATGAATGAGGCCTCAGAAAGTAGAAAAATAAACATGCTATTAGTGGAACAGTTGAAATTCCAGGAAGTGTAGAAACCCAATACATCTTGATGCCATCTCCATTCTCTATCGCTATCTAATCCCTGATCTCTGGAAGGGAACTCTATTCACCAAATCTCCCTTCCAGGAATTAACAGAGCAGCTGGTGAAGACCCACACCTGTGTGTCAGAGCAGAGGCCCCAGCCCCCAGCTGTGGTTGCAGCATGGTTCTCTACACAAGGAAAATAAAATGAATTAAGTTTTTGAGGAAATAGAAGAAACCTAATACCAGCTTCAATATCATATGCTTAAAAGGAAATTCACTTTAAAGTGAAACCAAAATGCCTGATAGTTTGATATTCCAGTTATGGAGTTATTAATGTGCAGAAACAGAAACAGAATTCAACCTCAAAATTTCTGACTTCTAGGTCAATGCTATTTCTATTAAGCTATTTATCCAATCGTATTGTAAAACATTTTCTTCTGGAAAAATAAGGTTAAGTTTGAGGAAAATATCTTCTGTGAAATATATATTTAATAGCAGGGCGCATAAAAATGCTTATGGGAAAAAAATTGAGAAGTTTCTGACAGAAAGCCATTTGCAACCTGAATACAAATCTGTATACATTTTCCCATGTAAGTATCACAAAATGTCCATATGCTCCTGCTGCAAAAGCCTTCTTGGAGCCTTGCAGTTAGGCCAGTTGACCATATTGTTGTGTGTAATCTAATCTACTTCGTTTTTGGACTCCAACAAAGGACAGAAGTGTGACAGACAGAGAGCTAATTAGCACCCTGTTCATCTTCCCTTATGCTTAAAATGCCTGAAGGAATCTTCTCTTTTCTGGCTGATGATAGAATCAGTCTCTTTGCTCTCTGATCTGAGTCATTTGCCAATCATGATTCTGCAGACACTGAGAAGCAAAGAGCACAGACATACACATACAAAAAAATTAGATATGGCAATGTGTACGTGCATGCATCCTTAAATACAACAGAACCTCAAAACATTTGTGGAAAAATTGAACTGATCATGAGTTGATGTTGCTGCAAAAATTTTTTAAATATATTCATATGCAGCTTCTTCAAATAGTTCATGGCAAATGTCTCTTAAGAAAAATACTGCAGGGATTTAAATCAATTAATACCAAAATAAAGCTGTAGCTTTATAAATAAAGTGTAGCTCCACTTCACTGTATTTTGAAATATTATCTGGTATCCCTGCCTATGTTCAGTTGCCAGATAAACTCACATTTATTTGATACTAAGATGTCATAATAGTAACAATAATAAGCAGATAAGTATTCCTAGGAATGAATCCACACAGTGCCCAACACAGTAGCCTTGTGGCTGGAGTCCTTGTCTGTCTGCTCTGGAATCCCATATGGGTGCTGGTTTGTGTCCCAGCTGTTTCACTTTCCATCCAGTTCCCTGCTTGTGGCCTGGGAAAACAGTTGAGGAAGGGCAAAAGCCTTGAGACCCTGCACCCACTGGGAGATCCAGAAGAAGCTTCTGGCTTCTGGCTTCTGACTTCAGATCAGCTTAGTTCCAGCCATTGTGGCCACTTGGAGTGAGCCAGTGGATGGAACATCTTTGGCTCTGTCTCTTCTCTCTTTGTAGATATAAGTTTGTAATAAAAAATAGATAAATGTATTAAGAATGAATCCACACTTATATTCAAGTTGGTTTGCATTCCTTGAGATATTATCAGTGGAACACAAAAAAACAGGTACACAACTAAGGAACCTCAATATATAATGTTGTACTTGTTGGAAGACAATCTACAAAGCTGACCAGTTATTGAATTGCCACTATCAAGAGACATCAGTTTGACTCTTTCCAGTGTTTTATGATTCTGGCTTCCTAAGGAAGTTTTGCTAAGCACGTAGGGCTATGTCTTATTCACACTGGAACCTGGTGTCAGAAAAAAAGTGCAGCACTAAATGTGTCTCAAAACATGCAGAAAGTAAATAACAGAATGGCTGAATGAAAGGCTCATTGCAGCATTTGCCTGATCTTTCATGTCTTTGCAAATCAGTTAACATAATTAATACCTTTTTGAGTAAGGAAGCAGTAAGCATTGATTCTGATAAGGAAGAAGAAAAATAACAAATAGATTTGTTTCGTCATCAATTCCCATGCAATATTTAGGAAAATGACAGCAAAATCCCAATTACTTACAATGCCTGCATCATTGGAGAATCAAGATGGCGGAATAGGGTAAGGACAATTTAAATGGATGAAAAAAACATTTAATCAGAAAGAAGCAGAGAGGACACATTCCAGGAAACAGGAGAGGAACAACAGAAGAGGGGCACCTGGAGACTGATAGACACAGGAAAGCAGCGGAAACAACCGTATGGTGTTGCAGTGACTGATACTCCAACAGCATTCAGCTAATGGCGATCTGAACTCCACCAGCAGCTGGAAATCCACCAGCAACCAGGTGGGAAGGGACTTTCACTGGGAGCTTGGGAGGTGAACCCAGATGGGGAACTGTCTGTCCTGCTGGTCCGTTTGATTTGACCAGGAGCAGAGACAGAGCAGCAGATACCAGACAGACAGTGCAAGAACAGGGTGGATTTCACAGCCCTGTCTGCCCCCTAGAGCTGAATTGGGCACCAATTTGCGAAAGGTAGCAAAAGCAAGGGAAAGGACTGAGCATGTGCTGAGTTGGGAGTGAATTCATTTCTGACTTGGTGAACTGCAACAACGTGGCATTCTACAGGTTCCACCCAAGACAGGTCTGGACAGCCCTCAGATCTGATGGCCAGCAGAGCAAGAACTCTAGTACTGGTACGTCAGGTGCCATTTTGTACTCTGTCGCAATAGCTTTAGGACTGCAGGACAACAATGAACTGCACATGTGCTGGGCTCGCGAGAACTCGCTGAGTTCCGTGGATTGCACTGGCCCCACAGGGAAATAATAGCAACTGTGTCATCATACTGCTCAAAATAGGTCCGTGTGGGGCCTGACCGGTTCCAATCCCGGTGGCCCCGCTTCCTGTCCAGCTCCTTGCCTGTGGCCCGGGAAAGCAGTCAAGGATGGCCCAAGGCTTTGGGACCCTGCACCCTGTGTGGTGGGACTATGAAACTGTATCATAAAATGCTAATAATGATAATAAAATGTTTTTAAAAAAACAATGCCTGCATCATCATTTTTGCCTTTAGCATAAAATTTTTGTTTTCACCACACCTTTGGTGCCCCTTAACTGAACCTCAACAATGATGAAAAGACACATTTAAAATGCTAAGGGAGAAAGCAAAATAACGAAATGCTGTTTCATATTTAAGTCCCTGGGCTTTTGTGTTCTATACGGTTACTGAGCTTCCAACACAATAAATACAGATTCCAAAAGATCTTTTTATCCTTCTATTTCGTGATTTGTGCAGTCAAGCACATCAGAAGGAATAAGTAAGTAAAATAAAGAGCTGACCAGCAAACGCATAACAACTTGTAATCAGAGGAGAGAATGCTTTCCTCAAGCTCCAAGATTACTTTTTTCTCCCCTTCTTTAATCCCTGTACCATAGGGCAGACCAAACACGATTGCATAACACTCAACTAAAACCAAGTGAAACCACCGTGAAATAAGACCCAGAATTTGGTTATAAATAAAGAGGATCAACACATATACACATGAGAAGAAAGAGAAAGAAATAAAGAAACAAGGAAAGAAAGAAAAAGAAGTAACCCTTTAAGAATGATTAGGATACAAAAAGCCTGGCAACTGATTTTTAAATGCACTTTTGTAAATTAATCATGAGCTCATACATATTCACAAACCCTTAATGCTGTGACCAGGGGCAGTGGGCATTATTCCGAAGAGTTAATATCTAATAAAACGGTGTTATGTATCTCAAAATATTTCCTAATCAATTTTTATCAGAGAAGCAAAAAATGAAGAATGGTGATATTCCAAAGTAGAAGTGATGCTAGAATAAAAATCATATCCCCTAAAATCTAATCTCAACGTGAAGTAAGCTAATTCTCTACGATTTCTTTTCCAAGAATAATATGGGGTGATGAAAGTGTGTGTACATTCACTCAGTTTCCTTCCAGTTCTAACACTATTTCCTAGTCCTTCACAGCTGCAAAATAAGTCCTATCTTAAAAAAGCTCCATACATACCATTTTATTCTCCCAACAGCTCTCTAAAATAAGAGTCATCCCTATTTATGCGTAAGGAAGCCAAAGCAGAAACAGATTAACAAGTTTTTCCAAAATCATCCTGCAAGCATGCCTCAAACTCAAGTCTTTTCAGATCAAATGCAGTATTCTTTCAACAGTCTCCCTACTGACTCACAGACACTTAATATTTACCTTCACTTATGCTGTATATCTCAAAATTCAAGCTATTAAATGACCCACACATGGTGAGACAGTGAAACAAATTAGGATTTCACGGTACTGGAAACCATCTGTTCTAATAAAAGCAACGGTGGAGGAGATGTTGGTCTATGAATACAATATATCAGTTAGACGGGAAGAATAAGTTCAAAAGGTTTGTTGCTTAGAAAGGATACTATTATTGATAAGAATGTAGTATTCTTGCAAATTGCTGAATAGATTTTAAGTGTACTAGGCACTAAGAAATTTGTGATGTGATACACAGGATAGATGGTTCAATCTAGTCATTCCACAATGTTCAAACATCTAAAAAGGATATTTTTTGAAAAGTTTTAAATTATTTTGTTTTTTAAAGACAGAGACATAAGTAGAGAGAGAGAGAGAAACAGATGTATGGAAAAGTATCTTCTGTCCACTGGTTCATCCTCCAAATGCCCAAAACAGGCAGCGGCATGCCAAGCTGAAGCCAGGAATTTGGAATTCAATCCAGATCTCCCACGTGGTTGGCAGAGATCCAAGTAGTTCAGCCATCAAATATTGCCTCCCAGTGTGTACATTAGCAGGAAGTTGCATCGGAAGTGAAGTAGCCAGAACTGGAACCAGACACTCTAACACCCGATGCAAGTGTCCCATGTGACAAGTTAACTACATCACATCCTTGCTTCTCCAAACAAAATGTCCTCTGTATAATAAATACATATAGCTTTATGTGTCAATTATTCTGAACAAACACATAATAAAATTTTTAAAATCACTTTGACTATAATCATAATTCTTTTAATACAGTTTTTCCAAAGCCCTCTATCCAAAATTATCAGGAACAACTGTCACTTAGCACTTCAGGTTTACGGAATAGAGTGGCTTACACCTTGTAAAAGTACATATTATAAAACATTTATCATGTTTCAAAATTTTGATTCAAGAAAAATTTGAACCTCAAATTTCATATTTCATAAATTTTCTGAAATGTCCATATATATATATGTTCATCGCAGGGAGACAGAATATACACCGTAGGAAATTGTAGGGCAGCTCAGAAAGAAGATAATAGAAAGAGCTTCTCGGAAGAAATATTTGGCCTAGTGGTTAAGATATCAGTAAGACCTGCATCTCACGCTAAGTTACCTTGGTTTGATTTCTGGTACCAGTTTCCTGCTAAAGCAAATTTTGACATATAGCAATGAATACTCTAGTTGTTGAGTACCTGCTACTCATGTGGGAAACGTGGATTAATTTCCCATTTCCTGACACTGACTCAGGCTAGCAATTGCAGATGTTTTGCAAGAGATTCTCGTTCTCTCTCTCTCTTCTCTCAAACTCAGTCTCAATAATTGAATTAAGTGTAAGCTTTTTCTGAGAATACCAGATTACTTTATATAGAATTAGAGTAAATGCATTAAAATTGAACTTAAATTCAGCAGAAATATACATGTATACATAATATATATACATACACCCATATATTGCTATATCAGAAAGTCCACAGAAATATGTAATCAAAAATATGCATCAGAAGTATGAAATCAAAAAACAATTTATTTCGGTGCAAAACATTTGAAATCCTTGCAGTTTTCTCATAGCATGCATTTCTGTGAACTTTTTAAAAGATGGCTTATATCATTTCATTCTCTATACAAATGTTTGTTCCTCAAATAATAGGAACAAGTCAACACTGATCACCACCTCATATAACCACATCCCACATTTCAGTGTCTTGGTTGGGCTCTTGCATCTGTTTCCAATCCCCACCTCCCGAGAATACACAATCTTGGAATCACCATGTGATGATACTAGTGCTTGGGTCACTGTAATCCACAGGGAGACCCAGATCAAGTTTCAGGCTCCTGTCTTCCACATGGTCTTGCAGCAGCCCAATTGCAGAAATTTAGGAAGAAAACCAGTGGATGTCTTTGTATCTGCTTCTCCTTCTCTTTCTATATTTTAAATCAATTAACAAGAAACTCTACATTTTTTTTAAAAAAAGATCCGCAGGCATATGTGTAAATGTCTGTAACTTTTAATTGTGAAGTTGCTATATTTAACTAATAAATATATCCAAGGACTAAATGCAGTGAACTAAAAGTTAAGAAAGAAATTTTCTCTCAATAAAATATGTTCTAAGCATAAATAGATAATGAAAACAGCCAACCCCACCTCAGGAAGGTGGTAATTTAAAATCCATTTAAGTTCGTTTTCCTTGTGTATAATTTCATTTATACAGCAGCTATGGCAAATTCATTTCAAAATCTACATTAAATTAAACATACACACACAGATATACAAGCATACAGTTTAGTTTGTCTTTTAAAAAGAGCTCCATAACTATATTTGCAAATAAATTTGAAGATGTTTCCCAGGTGTGTTTTTAGGTGTTTTTCTCAGATGCAGATAGCAAATGAGAATTTTCATAGAATGTGTGTTTTTAAGTAACTTGATAGCTGTTTTGGCAGGCATGTGAATGAATGTCAAGATACTCTCAGTATTTCAACAGGGCTCGAGGGGATACAATGTGGGTACAAAATACATGGTTGGGCCTGAAACTCCCTTTTCAATACCAGCAACGTGAAAACAACTCTGATTTACCTACAGCCATCAACATAAGGACTTCAGTTATAAAGTAAAATTATCCATCTGTGATTGCTATTCTGCAATAGAACTGAATAATGTTCAGAATCTTTTGTTATCTACATTTTAATATGCAAATGTTCTTCTAAACAAAATCCAGAAGCTGTGAATTTGTGTGTGTGCATGTGCGTGTATGTGTTAACAAAGCAACCACACAATGCAATTTCAATATTTAGAAGAATGTGAGTTATGACAATTATATTAAATTCAGCATAATTTTAAGTATCAAAGGGTCTTACTTTATTTTATGCCAGTTTCATCATTTTAGATATTTTTTTTCCCAGAGCAGGAAAATGACTCCTAGAAATTCACATCATGGAAGTGAAAGAGCTTACAGTAAAGACCATGGCTGCACCATTTGCCACAGCCTCATCTTTCCAGTGTACCACACAGCCTACTTTTAAGTTTAAAGATTAAAATTAAACCCTGATGCTTTTTCAAGATAGTTTTCTTTTTTAAATAAATTATTTCTTTTAAACCTACAGAAAGAAGATGAAGCACTATGTTCCATAACTAATAAATTAAAACATACAATTTGTTCTTAAGTCGAAAGGCAGAAATCAGGCTAAGTCCCATGTATCATTTTCAAGAGCATTCCTAAAGGAAAGAAAAGTGAATGAAGTATACACAGTGCTAACTGTTACACAAAGCATATGTCATGTTGGTAAATACTCCCAGTCCTTGCAAAGAGAAGCCAAAACGACCTCCACAAAACTGTGGAACGGAATCCTCTCCTCTTATCCTGGGAAGTTGCTTTCTCTATTCAAATTTAGCAACTCATTCATGTATAGCTATGCTGAAAATATGTAGTATATGGCACTGCCTGCTCAGCATGTCAAGTGTGAAGTCAAACACTACAGGAGGCAGCTGCCTCTCTCAGGGAAGAAACGTGAGTGAGATGTGCTGGTAGCACGGCTGGCTGCCAGTGAAGGTAGACTAGGTAAGGCTACATGCAATTTCAGAGGTTCTGGACTTTACTTCAAAGCACAAGTATGCAAAATGAGAAGCAGTGACTCACCAGTAGTTCATCTGAGTAGTACTTCAGGACTTGAGTTGATAGGTAACTTAGTAATTTTAAAAAGCTAGTTGGAATCAATCATTTAGCTTATCGATTAAGATGTCTGCATCCCACATTGATACGTCTTGGCTGGTTTTCAATCTCAGCGCTGGCTTCTGACTCAAGCTTCCTGCAAGTGCAGTCACTGGGAGGTAGTGCTGATCCAGCCACCCATGTTGGATACACTGAATTTCCAACTCTTCATTTTGGCCCCACACATTGCCACTCATTGTGCACATTCAGGGAGGATTCAGACATGGGGCTTTCCTTTTCTGTTGTCTTCTGTCGCTCAAGAAAAACACACATCTTTTAAAATGTTTAATCCTTATGGGACTTTGGACAACCATATATTGAGATATTATATCCATATCAAAAATTGCAACTCCACTCTACATGGTGTAATCTTAAGTAAAATATTCGATTTCCATGTGCTTTAGTTTCCTCATTGCCTAAGTAGGAATAAAAATATCTAATTCTTAGTAATATAAGAACAAAATGAATTCATAGATGTAAAATGACATGGCACCTAATTTTCAGTAAAAGTACCTGGTTTCTATTATCATAATCATCATTATTCATCATAATTATAATTAGCTCTATTATTTAGTCCATTCAAAGGTGTTAAATTCAGGAATGCATTTAGTTTATTTTTATTTGAAAGGCCAAGTTAGAGAAAGAAGGAGGGACAGAGAGAGAGAGATCTTCCAACCCCTGGTTCACTTCCCAAATGGCTGCAGCAGCTGGAGATGAGCCAATTCGAAGCCAGGACCCTGGAACATCTTCCAGATCTCCCACGTGGGTGCTGGCGATTAAATACTTGAGCCATCCTTTACTGTATTCTCAGTAAGCATAAGCAGGAAGTTGAATCGGAAGTGCAGCAGCCAAGACATGAATATCAGATGCCTCTACGGATGCATTTTTTAAAGGACATATATAAATTGGTAATTATACAGTAAAAATGACCATGAGGATGAAAATCATAAAAACAAATGAATGTTAAAATCACATCTAGTAAGGATCACGTATGGGAAGGATTATATTTAATGTGGAGGAAAGATAACTTGATGTATTATATAAACTGTCATTATATATCAAAAAGGCTGTCTTGTGGAAAAGCAGGCAGACTTATTCTCTAGTGTTTGAGAGAGAGGGTAAAAACTACAGGGAGACATGGTTGAGCGTCATAATCAACAGAGCTGTCCACAGATGGAGTGGGCTGCCTCAGGAGGCAGAGAGTTCAAACTTCAAGCACTAGTTGAATGCTTGCTTGCTTGACTATGATATTGATGACAAGGTTTATGTGTTGGATAGTTGGGTAGGGCTAAATGATAACTGAAATTCAGTTCTTTCCTGGCATCAGGTTCTGTTATTCAGTATCAGTTCTCCAATCACATTTTGACGATCAAATCAGTCAAGTAAACTCCTATGTCAAGATTGTCTGGGAAAAGATTGTCATTATCACACCATCCTTGGCACTCTGCAATGCAGCATCTTGAGTATAAGTAACTAGATGAACTACAGAACCAGATGCTTACAAATGGAAATGTGATAATCCACAAGGAACAACAAAAAGGTCACAAATGCTTGCCTGGATCAGAGGAACACATATTTAACTAAAACTTTAGTTTGTAGTGTCTGTAACATTTTTATGATGTCAAAATCTGGCAGAGATGCTGAGGCATAGAAATCCAATACACTAAATATGGGAATAATACAAATTGATATTCCTTGATGTCCAGAACACTCACACAAGGCAGTTACATATGGGGATGTCCATAGCAGCATAATTTGTCATAATAAAGTTCAAACCACCTACAGAGCAGTCAACAGATTATAGATAACCAAAATATGCTAGACTATTGTCATGAGACAGTTTAAAGAATAAACCAGACCTGTGTAAACTGCTTGTGGAGATCTGCAAAACAAGAAGTGAAACGTAGCATTAAGCTATGCAATATCTACATAGGAAAACTTTGTGTAAGAAGTTAACAAAGACATAAAACAAATAAAACAAATTCCTGAAGGATAAATGATAACTCGTTTGGAAAGGGAAGTAGATACTAGTTCAGCAATGAGCCCGAAGTTCACATTTAGTGTTCAGAATTTTTAGAAGAACTTTTCATGTTCATTTGTTTAATTGTAAGAAACATTTAAATTGAAAAACAAGGGGAAACGAGGGCCTTGCACACTCAGAGATCAATCATCCAGCTAGCACATTTTGCAAATGAAGAGAGCTGATGCTGACAGTTGTTAATCATTTTGTTCAAAGCTCAACAGCCATTTAAGGTAGAGCAAGGCTACAAAATGTTTGTATGTTAAGAAAAAATAACCTTTGAGACAAGAAGCCTGGATTTGGGTTGTAACTCTACCCAGAGGTATTTGACCTTGAGAAGAACACTTAACTGCTGATTCACAGTTTCCTTTTCTGTACAAGTAAGAGTTATTTATTCTTAATTTGATGTGCTGGAAGGAATAGAAACCCAATTAAGCTAATTGAGTAATAAAGGGAACTCTTTATGTTAAAAAGAAGTGGAAGTGAGACTTCAAGCAAAACTGGAAACAGGGATGCAAATAAAGTCTTCAGATCAATGTGTGTCTTCTAAACATCACTTCTTATGCATTTATGCTCTTCTACCGAGCAGTGTTGTGGTTCTTGTGAGAAGTCCACCACAGTATCCTTCATCCCTTTTCAGGCAAAAGAAGGCATATGTTTCTCCAAAAGAGGAGAATGTGGAAAGAAATTGCAAAGGGATAAACAACAGTAAAAACAAGCATAAATCCCCTGCCTCAAGCGCTTCATAGGACTGACAGAAGAAACAAAGTATATGAGATGCAAATGTAAATGCCGCAATTATATAATACAAGCAAGAGGGTTTATTGAACCAAGTGTCTAAACTCCTGGAAGTCTGTAACTTTTTACTCTGGTATCTTGTACCTTTGTCATTGACATTTGACATTGATCAT
This sequence comes from Ochotona curzoniae, assembly GCF_017591425.1. Lineage (NCBI taxonomy): Eukaryota > Metazoa > Chordata > Mammalia > Lagomorpha > Ochotonidae > Ochotona > Ochotona curzoniae. The sequence goes on from NW_024467087.1 coordinate 6,811,806, forward strand.
TGCTGGTGTTCTCACTCTGAACCTCTTTTTGCTGTGGTATTTGAGTGTCAATATCCATTAAATTTCTGTTGCAAAAATTAAACAATTCACTACAAAATGTTTCTACTGCTGATCTCAGAACCCCAACCATGAAGAGACTACGTCAGCCAGTGGATTCTGAAGAGAGTTCATCGTGTTTGGAGTGGTGAGATTGGCAGCAATTCAGAACCGTTGAACTATCAAAACTACATGAGCAGGACCCTCGAAGCGTGCCCCACATTGGGACCCTGGGATGAGTGGGAGGCTGAGTGGGGCTTCTCCCTTTATCTCTTCCCTTACCCAGGATACAGAAAGGAAAATATTAATGTGGAAACAATGGTCTTACTCACTTTCCTGTAGCCCTTGACCCTTTGTGCCTTGATCAACTATGTAAAGATTACCAAAATAAAATAATTTTTAAAATGTTTCTACTTTGAAGTTTTCAAGTGGAAGAAAGGTGATAATATAAATTTGGTGGACATTGACAGCATTAACAGAAATGGGCAGATTACAACTTTATTGCTAAAACAATAACAGTAATACTTGAAGTTGTACCTTCTGTTTTACAATTACTCAGAAAGAATGCCTTATTGGATATGCCTTACCTTTCCCAGACATCATTCCATCACTCTCAGTTATTTGTCATCAACTATTATTCCTGTTTCCTTTGAACCATGAGAAGGATTTCACCATAGCCTTAAAAATTGTTCTACAAAATTAGACAATGTGAGGATCCAATCAGCTTCAGTCACTTATCAACTTTGTGCCTTTTGGTTAAGTAACATTGCTTCTCAGACTCTCAACTCCCTCATCTAAATATGTAAATAAGAATAGTTTTTCTCAGAAGATGTTGTTGGAAGGATTAAATGAGATTGTTGAGTACCTAATGCAATGTTCGATTCGAAGAAGCATTCAACAAATGTGGAGCAATATGTAAGGTTAATAATAATTAGGTGTTACTCCTTTGGATCAGAGTGGAAAAAATAAGGCCTAAACATAGCTTGTCCAATGTGTCTGTCAAACACCAAGCTTGCAGCTCCCATCCCTTATAACATACAGAATCACTAATTCCTACATGTGTATAGAAATCATTTGAGTCACCTCAATATAAAGGTAAACACACAAAGGGAGTTGTATTTTATTTTGGCTACTTTGTTAATTTTTATGAGTCTATGAGGAGAAAGAAGAATAGGTATATGATAAACAGTCAACATACACAGCTTACTGTCAGCGACTCCAGGTCTCTTTTTATTTGTTTCTGTCCTGATATATAATATAAACATTTAATGCATACATCCATATATTCCTTATGCATTATTTTCTATGCATATATTTAGTAAAACATGCTTTAAAGTATCAAATGAAGATTTAAAAATTATCTTAAACATCAAATTTTATCTAGAGCAATTAAACAATTATTTAAATAAGAAAGCTTCATAATGAAGTAAAGGAGAAAATTAATATCATGGAATTATGTTACTTAATTAAATTTCTATCCACGTAATTCCTAGTAATTCTGCACAACAGGTATTATAGTAAGTGCTTTACATATAATTTCTCCTTTAGTCGTCACAGTATTACCTAGTAAATACAATGGAAACACTTCACCAGTGAGGAAGCTAAAGTCATAGACGTCTAGGGACTTGCTAATTGCATGGTATAATCCATTTTTAATGTGTTTTATTTTTAATGCAGATCAGATTTACAGAGGAAGAGAGGGATAGACAGAAAAATCTTCCACCCACTGGTTCACTCCCCACAACCACCAGAGCTGAGCAGATCCAAAGCCAGGAGACAGGAGCTTCTTCCGGGTTTCCCACACAGGTGCAGGGGCCCAAGGACATGGGCTTTCCCAGGTCACAAGCAGGCAGCTGAATGGGAAGTGGATCAGCCAGGACACAAACCAGCACCCATCTGGCATGCCAGCACCTACAGGCATGGGATTGGCAAGTTTAGTCATTGTACCAGTTCCAGAATCACTTAATTAATTAGTTAATTAGTTATAGAGAAAGTGAAAGACCGATTTATCTGCTGGGATCCTTGGGACTTGCAGGGTGAGGATTTAGCCACTGAGCTAAATCACACCAGGCAAGTTATGATTGTTTTATGCTAATAAAATGTATTGTAAATTTTACATCAAACACAATAAAATACATAGGTGGCCCATTCAACTCAAAATTTAAAAATCAATTCAAAATTTTAAAATAATCTTTAAAATGCAAAATATCATTTTGTTGTCATAAAAGTCACTAATAGTTTCTATTATTTGATTGGTGTCTCCAGACATGATTACCCTCAGCTTCTCATAAAGGTAATGTGAGTGATTATGAGATCCTGTAACTTGCTTTGCACCTTTATGACTAGACAATGGGCAGCACAAATGCCACTTGGAATGTAAATCCACAAATCCTTCAAAAAATGGCAATATACATCAAGAGCTGGAAGAAATGGCTTTCGCTGCTGGTAATCTTTCCAAAGGGCTGAGTATGTTTATCACAGAATAATTTTGGTGCTAATGAAATAAGCAAAATAAAGTAAAACAAAGAAATCCTCTTCAATTAGTAAGAGAATATTGAGAAAATACTTGATGGAAGAAAAGTATGCATTTCTTGAAATATTAACAGCACTATCAATGATTGTTAACTTTTAAACAGAATAAAAATATTACAACATATTATAACTGTAAAAATCATACATTTAAAAAGACTGACAAGTAACAAACTTTTTTTACAAGAATTTTCTTGTTATATTTCTGTGCCAAAATGTTCTGGAGTCAGAACATCGTTGTAGCTGAAGTCCAAACAGACTGTCTCAATAACTGCTTCCCGCAAGATTCCCACGCAGTAGTTGGGAGCCCAAAACTTACAAGAAGGCATCACTTAGGAAATGTTAGTGTAATGCTACTGTCTGCATAAAACTTTTAAGGACCAACCAACACTGACCCCTTTTTAATCATGGGAACACGGCTAAAAATTAAGTTGGTTTGTTATTCTAGTTGCAGCTTAACAGTTTTCCCAGCATGCTGAAAGAATATTTAACCCAAGAGAAAATGGACCAGGTAAATTTTAAAAGCTTATTATTAAAACATGATCAAATCAGCATGGTCAGCTTCATGTATCACTTTCTATACAAGATGACGCAAAACCAAAGGGGACAGATGGAAGGTAACATCATCAGCACATTGTCTTGAAGTTTTAGAGTCTGCAGATATACTCTAACGAAGGGACTGCAAGGTGAAATATTCTGTATCTCACTGAGCCAAGAAGGTACATGAGAAGGATTCAAGATTGCTCCCTGGCAGCGTTGAAGACTCCAATTTTGCCATGTTTCTGGTAGAATGCCCTGTGTATTCCAACAAAATTTAGTCCAGCCTCCTAATTGAACCTTGACCATGCAATTTATAGGAAGGCACACAAAGTTGTCAGGATACCAATATGTATCTACAACTCTACACATTTTACCTTCATCCGGTTGCTCCTAACTATATAATCACTCATATATAAACAAATATATAAAGAGAATTATCATCTACATCTTTACCACAACACAAAAAATGTTGCAAATATAGGTAAACTTGTATATATGACGAGTGAGTATATTGATTAACATGTTTTCTAGAATTTAATAGAGGGCCCGGAGTGATAGCTTAGTGTCTAAATCCTCACCATGCACATGCTGGGCTCTCATATAGTTTGTGTCCTGGCTGCTGCACTTCGCATGCAGCTCCTTGTCTGTGGCCTGGGAAAGCAGTAGAGGATGGCCCAAAGCCCTGGAATTCTGCACCCATGTGGGAGATCAGGAAAAAGCTCCTGGCTCTTGGTTCTGACTTTGGATCAGCTCAGCTCCAGCTGTTGCAGCCACATGGGGAGTGAACCAGCAGATGGAAGATCTTTCTGTATATCCCTGTCTCTGTAAATCTGCCTTTCTTATAAAAATAAATTTTAAAAAGAATTTTAAAAGAGAATTTTATAGATAACAAAGCTAGACAAATTAGCTAAGATGCCAAAAGAGACATATTCATACACCTTATAAATACATGATAATTCAACAATGGAATGGAAAAGACAAATGATTATAATATAATGGAGAAATCAGGAACAGAGTAATATTTTCATGTTTGCACACAGGAATATATGACAAAATTCTAGCAGGATGATGGATTACTTTAGAATGAGTTGGAAATCATTGACTTTGCAAAGAGTTAGGTTCTTTGTCTCAAGCCAAAAATCAACAAAAATTCCAAGCTGTAACGATGAAACAACTAAAAAAGATGGTTTCAGCGATCGCTTATTTATTTGATTAGGCATAGGCTTTTAAGATACAAAACAAAGATAGCACCATAAAGGAAACTGAAACTGGGAAGTCAGCAATGTATATGTGTGTGGGGCGGGGAGGAGACCTTCTAAAATGCAATCATGACTACCTCACAACATCATCTTCCTCATTTTCAATTATGAAAAGGGAGACTCACAGAGGGTCACACTACAGCGCCAAGCCCATGGTACCTTACTGACAGCGGTGTGCAGCTCAGCAGACAGTGTGTCCTGATTTCTCCGTGAAGGTAGAAACCATTTCTCCAGGTGTCTCAAGGTATACAGATATGTTATTCTCTCACAAATCTCTGAGGTTAGCTGGTGAACTATCAAAACCACTTGAGCAAGACCCTCAGAGCATGCCCCACATCCAGGACCTGGGGTGGGTGGGAGACTGGGTGGGCCTTCTTCCTCAATACCCCCCTTTATTTCAGATACATGAAGGAAACAATATGGAAATAATAGTCTTATCCACTTTCCTGTAGCCCTTGAACCTTTTTACCCTAATTGTCAAAATATAATTTTAAAAATGCCAAAAAAAAAAAACCCCACAAGAGACAAAAGATGGAAAATTCATGATCTGGGCCTGGCACAAGGACTCAATGATTAAATCCTTGCCTTGCAAGTGCTAGGAACCCATATGGGAACCTACTCACATCCTGGAGCTGCACTTCCCATCCAGCTCCCTGCTTGTGGCCTGGGAAAGCAGTAGAGGACAGCTCAAAGCCTTGGGACCCTGCACCCACGTGGGAGACCTGGAAGAGGCTCCTGATTCCTGGCATCAGATCGGCTTAGCCCGAGCCATTGTGGTGACTTAGCGGGTGAGCCAATGGGTAGAGGCTCTCTCCTTCTCTCTGTATGTCTGCTTTCCCAATAAATAAATTAAAACATCTTAAAAAAAAAAAAAAAAGAAGAACTGGCACCCATATGGGATCCCGGCGTGTTCCAGACGAGGAGTTTAGCCACTAGGCCATACCACCAGGCCCGAATTTCATTATTTTTATGGAAATACTAGACAGGCTAAAAAAGGCAATGAATTTTTTAACAATGGAGAAAAATATGATGGAATTTAGGATAAGTCCATGTAAAAGCATACTTTTATTCAATAATATGCCATGCTGTTTAGAATTATGTTCTTAGAAAACCGGATCTACATGGAGCATATATTATTAAAACTAACATATTACAGAGAATGTCTCAACTTTCCTATAAAATATTTCATCTTACTGGCTTAAGTCCACAGGAATAAGGCTGATACATAGCTTCAATGTGTCTTTACACCCTTCAACTTTCTATCAGACCTATTCATTCCTTAGACCATAATTGCATGAAAGGAGGCAAAGATACTAGCCCAATTCAGTCTAATCGTAGAAGCCCATTACTCCCCGTCCTCCACCCCTAATAATTCTTGTATCATGATACAATTTATTGACATTACTGTAAAATGTAGTTAAACTAAAAGTGTGGTGGTGAGATTATACTAGATTATCCAGATGAACCCTAAATACAGTAGCAAAAGTGTCCTTGTACAAGTGAAATCTGGGCATAATCTGCCACCTGTAACACCAACATCCCATATGGGCACCAGTTCTGGCTGTTCCACTTCTGATCCAGCTCCCTGCTAATGTCCCAGAGACAACAGTGGATGATAGTACAAGTTCTTTAACCCCTGAACCCTTATAGAATACAGGAACTTTGTACCGGCCTGAGTCCAACCATTTTGGCCACTTACGAGTGGAACGAAGATCTCTCTTATGCTAACTTTGTATTTTCCACTCCCGCTTGCAGCTATTTTAAAGAATTGATTAGAAATCATATTTGACAGCAATGTTTCTTCAATGAGTTTTCGTGTACCTTCTATCGGCATTTTTCAATCCTCACCCAGCAATGCCTTGAGATAACATGTTATTGAGATATTATTCAGTGTGATGACTACTAAGGAGGACAGGGAATGTCCAGCACTATGGAAGACACAAAACTACATATCTATGATCTCCTGTCTTCTCAGATATAGGTTTCTGGGACTGATATTAGTCCAGAAAGCTCAAAATGAAGCTCTCCTTCTCTCTCTCTAATTCCTAGTACTATGTTGATTTATATACAACAATTTTAAACATTTCCCCTTAAACTTGTTTTTATTAATTCAATTTAAGTGTTAAAGGAGTACACAGGAAAAAATTGGACTGATTTGTGTAAAAGTGAGCTCACGTGAATGAAAGCAGCACTTACAGCAGGCTTTTTTTTTTTTTTTCATTCCATGACTCAGTTTCATAGGCTCTGGGATTCCCTCAACCCTTCCAAATAGCCCTCCTCCCATGTCAGATTCCTCCACATTGTTGCAGTACTACAGTTCATATCCAGTCCTGATTCCTTCATTGCAAACATGTACCATGCATAGAGTCCAACATCTTATTGTCTAGATAAGTTCAACAGTTTCCTTGGGAGACCATTCCTGGTCTGAAAGTAGAGCTGGCAGAATATCATCCCCTCCAATGAAAAGCCACATCATAACATCAACAACAATTTACAACATCATGGAGTTAATTGACATGGTATTGAGTAACCAATATGTTAGAAAATGCAAGTTCTTAACCACATCCTGTGACTACTTCATTGACATTTCAATTTTAGTTTATACACAACTGGCTGCTATACAGCAGAGTCTTTAAAAAATACTAGCTATCTACTAAATATTCTTATCACAATCACTAACTGATAATTTAGGAGTTGCCACCAAGTCTCTTTATATTTTTATGTGTAGTTCTGAAAGCAAAACTTCTGACAAACACTAAAAATTTCTAAATATGTAGTTGTTAAAAGATGAGAACACTTAAAATATTCCCTCATACTCCTTGGTCTCATTCATGTGTATGAAGGAATTACCATCCCCAAGGCAGTTACAGAAAGCTCAGTGCAGAGTGGAATGTGTGCTCACAACTCTTTTAACTATACCTTCCAAATGTCTGGAACACAAAGAATGCAGCCTGAGTGTATTACAGAATTTTCTATAACTCTTCCTCTACTGACTGATCAATCAAGAAAAGAGATGAGAATTGGGGTAGAAAGGAAAGAACATGCAAATAAAAGTATGAAGGATGCAAAGCAATTTCAAAACAATCAAGCTGCTAGACACCTATATACATAGCCCATGTGTTGATGTTTTTCAAATCATATTATCTTTCTTTCTCTGAAACTATCCTTTAACCTCAAACTTAAATTGGTGGCATTCCCTAATTTCCCTGGGGAGACACCATGGAGACAATGTTTTCCAGGATAACACTTTTTAAACATCTTTATATTTCCTGCACAGTGTAAGTTGGTTTAGTGTTATTAACTATGGAACAATATGGTAAACTTGTGAATTTCCAGACTTTTGCTCCCAGCTGCCTTTGCTTCCAACTTGTCTTAGTTAAATCAAATAAGGAACTGATAATGCCTCATCAAGTGCTGAAATACTATAGCAAAATAGTTCAGTATCATCTTGCTTTGACAGAAAGTCTTACTTTCCTTCATAAGACAGGCATTTTGCAATCTCCTGCATTGTTGTACTTATTTAATTGACAATGCCTGAATTCGCCAATATTTCCCAGACTCTTTCATGCAGCAACTTTTTCCACGTTTGTTTAAAATCATTGATTTGCTTATGTAACAAGTATTTACCAGTGCCTACTCTATATTCAGTATTGTTCTGAATGTAAGGGATATAATAGAAATTGAGACAAGAAGGGGCTCTATTGTCAGTTTATATTCTAATACAAGACACTAAAGAAACCTAATAAAATGAATGATAATTTAATAATTATTTCAAGAGGGAAGAAAATTTGGGACATTTACAGCAGGGTAAAATAATGCAATTTTTTATTTTTCTTTCTTGTGAAGGGGAAGCTAACCAGATAAGCACCCCCTCCTCCCCTTACTTAGTAAGATCAGATTTACATTGAAAATATTTAGACAAATAGATATGGGGGAAATTTTCCAGGCAGAGAAACAATGGCTTGTAGAAGTTCCTGTGGAAGGATAAACATCTGTCAGTTTATAAATTAAAGAAAACCAGTAGACCTGGAGAACAAAGAGTGAAAAACAAAAAGAGGAAGAATAATTCAGAGGGATTGTGGAGAAAGAGGGCAGATCATGTACAGCCACACCAGGAATTTTGATTTTGAAAATCACTCTAGGTATTCCTCAGATTACACAAAATAAAAACAATCATGAAAACTTACTTGCTAAAAACGTTGGTACAAATTCACCTGAAGATAATTTCAATATGGAAAACACATCTCAACTAAGTAAAATGCATAAGGAATTGGAAACTAATTAAATGCATATGGAATTGGAAATGCTTCATGCCATCATAATGTATATTTCTATGTTGGTGTATTTTAAAATTGGTTATAATACATTGATCTATAAAATTTACTTATGTATTTTCCAATTTTTACTTACCTTAATATAGGTAGTCAAGTTTAAGGTTCTAGATTGAGTGATAATGCAGTGGGGCAGTTGAGAGTATTTATTTTTATTCCAGGCTCTTACTATGTATAAACAAAAGCATTCCTAATGCTGACATACATAAAGTAAAGTAATGCTGACATACATAAAGGTGAGAAAATGAACACAACACAGCACACACACACACACACACACACACACACGAACATAGGTTGCCCTACATAGAGAGATACCTGTGTAGAAGTGGGCAGTGGGCCCATAAAGAGAAAGAGGTGGGTGTGGGGGCAACAAAGAGTACTGCAGCATCTCCCCCAGCAGTGAGCTCCAGCAGAAAAGAGAGCTTCTCCCATCCGTTAGCTTATTTATGAGGCCAGTTGGGGCTTGGGGGAGGGCTCTATAAGCACAAATACACCCAGAAGTTTTATAGTATCACCATAAAATTTCACATGGGACTCGATATGCATAGATTCATGCATCTCCCCTCCCCTACTCCACTTAAGTCCCAGATGAAGCAGATAAATCCCAGGAAAGCAGATATTTTGCTTGTCATGTAGGAGACTAGAATTATTTCGTGGAGTGTGACTTGTGACTTCCAGCTCAGTGATTCGAAATTAGTTGCCTGCTTATCCCGCAGCAGTCATAGCAGATGAATAAGACCTTCAGTCTAAATTAACTGGATGAAGTCCACAAATAGACATAACGATACATGATATCTATCATAATCACATCACATCCCTCAGGAAAAAAGTTAATTTTGCTTTGCTGGAGATATGTGTCTTTATTAAATATATTACAAAAATCACAACGTTTCAAAACAGGCATGTAAACATAATGTTTCTTCTTTCATTGGCAGCACTTTGAAAAGACAATAGGATAAGAAAACACAACTCGAAGATTAGTTTAAAATCCTTATATGTTTGACAACATAACTTATGTTCCCAAATGATAAAACAAGTGATAGTTTAAATCAGCACCGATAGATCAACTCCATGAAAGAAAATTTTGCTATTTGATGAATCACAGCATAGTATATTAAGTTTCAGTATATCTGTTCTTTCTATATTCCTGGCACTTAGGCTAAAAAGACATCTTCAATTATATATTTTCTGTAGGTGATAGCTTCTTTGCATATCTCTCTTCAAAATTATAATATATGACAGCGTATGAATAGGCTACCTACACATTTAATTTTATAATTTTCTCAAAAGCTACAGATGTTTCAAGTTTGTCCATCATTAATAAAATGGACAAGCTGTTGAAATGCAAATACATTTATCTTCCACTACAGAAGTAGAATCAGACAGGAAAATAACAATCCTACAGTAACACTGGTCATTTGTTTCACCTGAGCACTCAGCCTAAACAGAGAAAGTAGATACTTTCTGCCTTGTTGCAAGAGCACTCCTATACCACCACCTCTGCACACAAATGGGTTCAACATGCTTTCAGATGCTGGTAGACCACAGTGTTCTTCCTATTGCTCCAATCAAGTGGGAAGTAATGTAACCAATGATTAATCACAGTATATCCACAACCACCAACCACTCTAAGGCAGCCGTTGCAATGGGGCTTACCTTGTAGAGAGGATTAAATATGCGACCTCAAGTCAGGCTGTGTATGCTTGTGTATGGAAATCTATACACATATTCAAGCACCTTTCTGCTTTTTAACCCTCAAAAAATGTTTTTGTATTTTTGGGAATTTCTAAATATGCTGCCATTTAGATAAAGGATCTGAATTTGAATTAATAAAGGCTGGAAATAAGCTTGTGTTTACCCAACATCATTTCAGTATGCACATTACTGCTTTTTTAGTGCACATAGCATTGGTGTGTGGACATCTAAAATATCATTTGTAATAACAAACTTAAGTTTTTAAGTGAAGAATGATTTGAGGTTGAAACTGTATCTCCACTATCTAAATAAATAAAATCTTGAGAGGAGAAAAATCAGGAAGGGCAAATTCAAAATGCAGGAAAGGAAAGCAAAATGAAGAGAAATTAATCCTAGTTCACAAATACTGGAATCTTCAACACACAAAACTTTGTCCTATAGGAATCTAGAGCAACTCTTTGGAATTTTAAATAAACAAGTTTACTTTTTCATGCCCTCGGATCCAAGCACTGTTAATGCCCTAAACACTTACTGTTGGTCAAGTACACCATCTTTTAAGATGAGCCAGCTTGTTTTGAAGATATTCAAACCTGTGCTTTGCTTTATGGCACTAGGGATTAGATAGTTTGGTTTTTCAATACTCTCATAAGAATTGTTGAATATTCTGACACTCTTGTTTTTATTGACTCTCTGACGTGGAGGAGTGGGATATTAATCTTTATCCCAAGATCTTCTCATATGCAAAGAGAAGCATTTTAGAGTAGACATGTGTAAAGTAAATTTTATTTAAAAGGTGACAAAACAAGCACACAGACACATGAACAGTGGGCTAGAGAGTAAATGGGGGAGGGGAATCAGAGCACTTCCACATATCCTCCTGTAGTGGTCTGAAGTGGGAAGACAGAGAACACTTCCCAGTGCCCATTTTATGAGGTGGAGATGCCTCTACAAACATGAAGCTGCCTGAGGTTTTATTTTAAGTCCAAGAATGCCACGTGGAACTTAATATCCATGTTTCCAGTGGCGTGTTTCCCACAGGTCCTGGATAAAACATCTGCATCCCAGGAAAGGGGGCATTTTGATTGTTAAGTACTCAGATAGAATTACATGTGAGGTAATGGTGGTGGCAGGGTGGTGGTGGCTTGCTGGTTTCTCCAGCTCAGCAAATCCCAAGTTAGCTTTTTTCCCAGCCCATATCATAGTAAGAGTTTGAGATAAGCAGGTGCATTAAAGGCAGTAGTGGGAGGTGTGGGGAGGAGACATCTGCAGAGGATGGCAGGAGGCTAGCAAATTTTTCAACAGGAGGATTCAGGCAACTGTTTAATGCTCTGTCAGAGTAGTTATTCAAGTGTTTTTTTTTGTTTTAAAGTCATGTAAAGGTTCGTGACATCTGAGTCCAAGAGCTGGTTTTGAGGAGATGCAGGGCTTCTGCTAGAACATACAAGAGGTGTTGAATAGCTGATGTAAGCAGCATTCTGAGATGGATTTAGTCTTTTGGAGAGCACAGACTCCAGTGACCATTGATTTTTAATGTATTCAAGCCAGTTCCTTTGGGGTTCTTTAAAATCATAACCCTTTAATTATATGAAAAGTCATTCGGATTCAGATTGCCTACTTGCTGCAGAATTAGTGCCAAGGGTCCTTATCTCCTTGACAGATACTGTCTTTCTGAAGCAAACAGCTCAGGTGCCTGTGAGTGAATGACTCTGGCCCTACATGTGTGCAAGAAGAGACTGCAAAGTGGCTTTGGAATTCTGTTCCTGGGATTCATGAAGTTTCACCTTTGTCTCTCACAGTCTGCACTGTTTTTAGATGCTTTCTTAACCTGCACTTTTTTTTTTTGCTATAATTGATTTTCTTTTCAAGACACAGATTTATAAGCATAGGGAATCATCTCTCCTTCTCCCTTCCCTCTCCTTTCTGTATATATTCCCCTCCTATTGTTTGTCCCTAACTTATTTTAATAGCATAGTCATTCATTTCTGGCCCGAGCATCTTGGCAAGTTCTATGCTGCTTTCGTGGGATTCCTTCTTTGCCTGAGTCCTTCTTCCTGTGGCATCTGCTTTAAGTCTTTTTTTGGTCCATACCACGATTTTATCTTGAACAAACCTCCAGGCTATTCAGGCGGAAGGCCCCAAAGCTGGAGAATGTTCCATACAGACAACACTGTCGCGAGGGTTGTATTTATCTACATTCCACAAATAGAAGTTAAAGTTGTGCACTCAGAAGTGATCATTCTGGGGAATTTTGACAAACCCTTGGAATTGAATCGAATATGGAAAAGCCATTAAAATCTGTGTGAGAGTGCCGCGTCAGCAAGTTTCACAAGCAGCTGCGCAGCAGTCCCCAGCACGGCTCAGCAAGCAGCCCTCCGCCCCCACACCGCCTTCCTAAACTCCCCAGGGCACCACAGCCTCTGCAGGGAAGGCTCTAACTTTCATTGAAACCAAGGCTACTGGAGCTCTTTCAGCCTCAGCTGCAGTTACTTCCTTGCCATCACTTTACTTGAGAGCAGCCAGAACCCAAGCAACACCTCCACCACTCACCCCACTCCCTCAAGATGAAACTTAACTGGCATGTGACATCTCTACAGAGGTTTGAAGGGCAAAAACCTACACCGGAAGAAACTTCAAAATGAAAAACAAAAATGGAAGTATTTATTTATAACCTGAATTTGGGATAAGTCTAACAACTTCAAATATAAAAGAACACACAACCTTAAGAGAATAAATTATATAAAACTTTAAGTTAAAAAAAAAAAGTTAATCATTTGGGAAACAGTGCCATTCACAACACTTCTGAAATTGGTCTAAAAATCCAGTGCAATCCTCAATTAAAAGTCAGGTACAGTTTTTGAAGGAATTGATAGTCTGGTCGTTACATTCACATGAAAACATATGGGATCCCAAGCAACCAAATTTATTTTGGAAGGAGAAAGTTGGAATAGTTACACTCCACAACTTCAAAAGTCTCCACAAACTTACTGTAATAAAGATAGTGGTAGAGGAGTGATCAAAATAATGTAATTGAAAGTTCTATAAATAATCTCACACATCTATGATCAATTATTTTTTATAATAATGCTGGGAGAATTCAGTAAATAAAAAAGAGTACTCCTTTCAACAATTCGTGCCAGGTCAACTCAATATCCACATGCTACAGAATGAGGGTGAGCCATTTTTTTTTTCTTTCTACATTTCAAATGAGTTAACTAAATACTTTTTTATGAATAAAAACTATAAAAACATAGATGTTACTTTTATGACCTGTGTTAGGCAGTGATTTCTGAAGTATGAGGATAAATGCATGGGCAATCAAAGAAAAAGATCACATTGAAATCTATCAAAATTATTAAATGTTTGTTTGCATCAAAGGACTTAATCAGTAGATTAAAAAGACAATCCTTTGAATGAAAGAAAATACTTTTAGATAATAAATCTTAATGAATATGTGAATTCCTGAAGATGTAGCTTTTAAACCTTAACAGTAAGATGGCATCCCAATTTTAATAAAAGTTTCTCTTCGACAATATATGGAAATTGTCAACAAGTACATGAAAAAGTGCTCCACCTCATACATCATTAGAAAAATATAAATCAAAATCATGATAACCACTTCACACCAACTGAAATAATTATAATAAAAAAATAAGTAAAATAACGCTATTTCTGAGATTGTGGAAAAGTTGGAAACGTATGTGCTATCAGCAGCAATGCAAATTGTGCAATCACTTCGGAGAACAATCTGGCAGTTCCTCAAAAATTGCATATGAACCAGTGATTTATTTCATTCTCAGATATATGGCCAACAGAATTGAAAACAAATGTGGAATCAAAAATGTGTACATGGATTTTCAAGGCAGAAGCATCATAGGAGCTGAAACTACTTTAAATGTCCCAAACATCCATCAACGGATAAACTGTAATAAAATGTAAATATAAAATATAAGGAATTTTATTCCTTCATTAAAATGAATGAAGCCCTGATACACACAAAAACATGGTTGAAGCTTGAAAGAAGTACATGGTTGCAAAGAAGCATGTATTGTCACACTGTTAATATGAAATGACCGAAATAAGCCTCTTGTAGAGATAGATATTAAGTAAGTCATTTGCACGGACTAGATAGGATTGGGGGAGAGAGGTAAGTGAAACAACAAAGACCAATTAATGATTACAGAGATTGTTTCTGAAATGATGAAAAATTACTGGAATTAGATAATGTTGATATTTGTACAACCTTGAGAATATGCTACAAATTCCGAATTGTGTATATAAAATAATAAATTGTATGGTATGCAAATTGGGTCTAAATACATGCTTATTGAAAAGAAGAACAAAGAACAAGACTTCATTTCTCAAATCTTACACTGGTCCCAATCAGCATATCAGAGGTTAGGAAAGATGACTGTGGAAATGCAGGAGACACCAAGGTGAGGATCAGTGGCGGATGCTCAGTTTAAAGGCACTGTTGCACGAAAGAGAAACAAGCAGTAATGTGTTAAGGGAAACTATTTCAGAATACAAATGAGAAAATGAAAGCCTGGAAGAGAGAAGGAACTTCCACAAGGCTTTGTTCTCAAAAGCAACGGGAAACTGTAAAACTAGCAAGGCATTTAGATTTGGAATTCGTAGCATTTTCTGACAGTGACTAGCCCTCAGTAAGCAAACAGGTCTCAACAACCCAACTTCACCAGGTTATTGCAAGTAAGAAATTGAACATGAGTGTAAGTTATGTATCAACACTCTTCATACATTAATTAATTCTTGATATATATTCCAGTGAATTTCCTTCTAATAGTATAAAGTTAATTTTAGTGTGTGGAATACATTTCCTGTCACATTCTAAACCCCCAGTATTTTGAGCATTCAACCAGGACACTCAAGTCTGTCATCGCAGTAAATATATATCCATGTAAAGCTAAATAATACACATTGAAAAAAGATGGAGCTGACATTTATTGATGTCAGACAAGATAGAAGATAGAGATTTTTTTCTTGTATTAGTCCTGAGTTAGTTATTGCCATGACATAAGTGAAGAAATGTATAACCACAGAAATCGAGGTAAGCTATCAGGAGTAGCTGGAGTGAGTCCGTCGCACATCTAGAGCAGCAATCAATGTCTCTTAATTGCCCTCAGATTTTATGCAAGGAACAAGCCACTCTCATTTCACCACAAACCAAACTCTCCATATACTTCTATTTCTTTTAAGGCCGTTTTCTGCTGTAAATTTCATTCCTACATTATTCAGTTCAATAAAAACTTTCTTATTCACACATACGTATTTTTCAAGTCTCCTATTCATGCACTTAAATTTCTCTACAGATGACTCACGCCGTCCATCCTCCTTCTTGCAACATAGGGTGATACAATTTATTGCAAAAATTAACAGTGATATTGTCTGTCTTATTGTTGAAAAAGTACGCATAAACACACCACACACACATGCAAACACGCACGCACGCATGTGAGGCAAGGCGCTGATGCTCATCTTTCAGGTTTTCCCACTCCCAGAGCTTATTTTTAGTTGATCCATTATTGTTCCATTTCAAAAGTTAGCTCGACTGCCTCAAGTGATTTAGACATTAAAACTGCTGAGCAGCTGGGAGCAAGAACACTAAGTACAGATTGTTGCCTCCCAAAATGATGGAATATATTATCTAGGTACATCCAGACACAATGAAAACGAAAGGGTGCTATTGAACTTCACATGTTAAATAGCAGGACCCCAGGGCAAGTGGGCTGTGGGGGTGCTGCTGTAAGACGTTCCTCATCTCTACCAAACAGAAAATATGGAACACACAAAGTACCAACAACGAGTTGTACCTACCTGAGCAAATACTGCTGGGGACTGGATTGGCATAAAAGGCTCATTTATAACTGTCTTTCAGGAGAAGAGAATGACATGAATATTGCTGTGGTTTGGATATTAGCTTAGAGGTAGAATCTCCTAAAATCCTATGTTCCTTGGTTCCTTAGGAACTAAATCAATAATACCCTTAAAAGATGTTCAGGACACTCCTCTACAGAGAAAGAGACAGAAAAAAATGGCAAACATTTTCTAGAAAAATGCTTCCAATAAACACATGTGACTTGTCATATCATCGTCGTATTTCATGTGTCAATATAACCATCATTTTTATTATGAAAAATTCCAGTTAAACAACAAGAAAAAAATCAGACATGAGATGCACAAATGTGCAAGGAGTGAATACAAGCAAAACATGAGCACGCAGCACTCACCAAACAAGCAGAGGGCCCGGTGCGGTAGCATAGCGGCTACAGTCCTCACCTCTCAGGCCTGGGATCCCATATGAGTGCCTGTTATAATCCCGGCAGCTTGCTTCCCATCCAGCTCCCTGCTTGTGGCCTGGGAAAGCAGTCGAGGACGGACCAATGCCTTGGGACCCTGCACCCGTGTGGGAGACCTGTAAGAAGCTCTGAGCTCCTGGCTTCGAATTGGCTCAGCTCCAGCTATTGCAGCCACTTGGGGAGTGAATCATCGGACGGAAGATCTTCCTCTCTGCCTCTCCTTCTCTCTGTATATCTGACTTTGCAATAAAAATAAGCCTTAAAAAAAAAACAAGAGGAAGAAAAACAAAACTCCCAATATAAAGGATTGATGAATTCAGAAGATGAGTCAATGGGGGTTAATTTTCCCACCATTATCTCTACATTTGTTTAGGGAAGGAATATTTCTGTGTACATTCGATTGAACAGCTTCTGAAAGTCCTAAACAGTAGTGCAAATTATATGTCTAGAAAACAGATAAATCAGAAATGTCAAAATTACTTCAGCTATCATTGAGACACAATTTCCTTTGCTTTCTTTCACTGCTATTATTTTAAAATTGTTTTTCTAAATGAGGTATATAAATACTTGATTAACACCTTTGAATCCTGAGTTGATGGATTATAACTTGCCTAGTAGATTTAATTACACTGACCATAAAAGAGCCAGCATTTGTGGCACAGCCGGTTAAGCCACTATTTGAAACAATCCAGCTCCAGTCTCAGCTACTGACCTTCTGATTCAGCTCTCTTCTGATAGTGTGCCTGGCAAAACAGAGAAAAGTGGGCCAAGTATTGGCCCCTGATATCCACTAGGGAGTTCAAAATGGAGCTCCTGGCTCCTGGTTTTGCCGTGGCCTATTGGTGACCAATTGGGGATAGTGAATGGATGAATGAAGATCTTATAAATGCTCTTACTCTCTGTCCCCAGCCCCACTGTCACTCTGCCTTAAAGAACAGGAATCGTTTTCTTGTAAATAAATAAAACACTGACTAAACAAGAGCATTGGGTAAAATATAAATATATGACATAAATGTGTTGATAACATTATCGTTCATTTAGAGATAGGGCATGATATGCAAGGGTTATGCATACAATCAATGCAGAAATAAATCTGTTAAGAGTCATAACCTAGATATCAGCCTTGCAGGATGGAAACAGAGATACACAAATGCTCCCTATCAGACTACACTTTTAAAAAAGTGTTTGTTTAAGGGACAAAGCGACCAAGACAGGAGAAAGCACCCCAACTCAGACCTTGTTCCTCTGCTTTGTCAGGAGGATTGCCTAAGGGCTGGATCCAAAGCAGAGCAGCTAGCACTCCAACACCGGGTACTAACATCACAAGTGAGGTTTAAGCTGCTGCATCACCACGCGCGTCGTGCTGGAGGTGGCTATTCTACCATGTGCAGCACCTCACACCCATGCCTCCTGTCCCCCAAACCCTCCACATATAGAAAGCTTCTGTTCTGTGTACAAGTGTCTCTAATTCTTTCAAGCAAACTGACACTCATCTTGAGATTATAAAAAAATAAAACTAGGGACTATAATATTTGAGGACAAAAGAATAAATCCTTACAGCTATTTCAGGCAAAAGAAAGAAAACCTAAGGTTGATGATTAGATTTTTCATTGAGTGGTTTGGGGTTAGCAGTATTGGCCAGTGTTGTTTAAAAAAATGATAATTGTGCTTATTTAAGGACTTCATTCTGATGTTTCAATCATGTATACATTGTGTGCTGGTCAAAGTATAGTGCTATTTGTCTTTTAGACATGGTTATCTCCTTCTGACTTGTCTTTTGCAATGCTTATGCCATTATCACCAATTCCTTTTTGAATGACAGTCTTTCCCCATTACGTGTGCTTTTATTGTGAAATCTGCCTCTAAGGAAATGACTGTGTTATTTGCCTTCCCTACAGCACAGAGAATAATCTGCTCTTCCATGGTGATAAAGTACATCAGCTAACACACTCATCCCATAAGCCCATGTTTACATGCACTCACGCTCAGCAAACATTGCAGATTGCTGAGCTCCTTCGCCTATTTCTCCTGGACACTACCCAGATGCTGTTTCCATGACATCCTCAACTGACGAGGGGCCTGTCTTTTTTACAGAGTGTGTATTTGCTTGGCTTCATGAAAAGGAGTATATGTCACCTATTCTTGTCAACTTTTATGCTAAAAGGATCACTCCCAGGTCTGATCACAGCCTGGATTCACTTTTTGGCATTGTAACTAGTTATCACCTAGTTTTCACCACAGACACAATAAATAGATCTGAGCCACTGGACAGGCAAGTGCCATATTACACTCACTAAATCTCTCTAGCCTCTCTCCACGATAGTTTTCCCATGGAGGAAAAAAATGAATTAAATGGCCAACACTTGATCTGTACAGATCCTATACCTGGCTTTCAGCTGTTGGCCACCCACCATGTTCCTACATGCAACCACAGTTCCAGGCATTTCTAGTTAGAAGGAGCCTGACTATCTGAATTCACACGTATTATACCTGAGGCTTAATCTGTCTCTCATCCACACGTCTCCATATGCCTCCTTTGGAGATGAGGAGAGTAGCACACTTATTCAGGTTTGGAGGGAGCAGTTATCTGAAGAGCCCTACATTTCATTTCTACCCAAGCCTTAGCTTCCTTTGTCAAGTCATATACTTCCTGCCCCCACCATGCAAAAAGAGTTGTCATAGGTCCAAGAAATGACCCCTGATTGGACTTCGGTTCGTTCAGCAAGTGAAATTGATTTTTGCCTTCATCAGATGCCGAGGAGTAAACAGAGTCTGATGAGGATCTCATGTTCAGTCTCCCGGAACTGTTGTAGTCCTGGTCTCTCCTGACAGTTTTCTATGAAAGCCAAGTTGGTAGCCAGAGACCTGCTGCCTATGACTTTGCTTCTCAGGCTCACGAGATGGCAGACCCTAGAGGCAGGATCTAAATTTAGATCTCGGAGGTGACTGACAAGATGACCATCTAATCCACACTCTGAGCTTTACCAGCACATATAAAGAATAGCTAGCCTGTGTCTAAAGACTGCAGCAATCTCTCTGTATAATAGTTATATGTGTGTATACACACATATATGTACATACACACAAAATGTTTATATACACATTTTCGTATGTATATATACAAATGTGTATACACACACACACAATCTGAATTAATTAGAAGTTCTGAGGTCCGAGTGGCTCCAGGCCTAGCGTAATGGTGACATCTTGAACAGACATAAATAAGAATGAAAACTCTGAACCCCTGAAGTCTTCCTGAATTCTTCCTGGCTTCCAGAGGTAGCCCTCACAAGCCATACAGCCAAGCACCTCTGTAGTAACAATTCAGTGACTTAAGCTAGGAAAATGGCTTCACAAGGCTATTCACCTTCTTAGCACACACCCACCTGAGCCCTGGGAACCTTCAGTACAGTATCTGGTTCATTTGATAATCAAGTGTTTTGCCAATTTGCGTAAGTGGGGATGTTGGGCACTTGTATGGGTGGAAACCTGGCAATACTTGCCCAAGGAGGATGAAATGCTAAAATCAAACTATCCTGATTATGGTTTACTTACCCAGGACACAGCATTTAAGTGCCTGAAAGCAGTATTAAAACAGTATTAAAACAGCTGAGTCCCCAGCTACATACAGCACCTCATTCCTCCTATGCTAACCTCACTCCTAGATTATGTTTACAGGGATGTCCACTTTCACTTGTGTATTTTTACTATATGCATTGGGTTTTGTTTTCTTTTTCCTCCTTCTACTTGCTATGTCATGATACGTTTAAATATCAGAAAGTTAAGCTTGTTACTGTAAATAAGTATGCTACTGTAGTGATTTGTGAAAAATAAGCGGAGGAGGTAGGAAGGGAAGAGGGTGGGTGGAATCCCTATGCTTTTCAATCTGTATTGTGAAAAACGTGAACTCTACTCATTTTACATACATTAAAAATAAGAATAAAGATATAAATGAATCCATTTTCAAAACCAGTGTGAGCTATCATTCATCAGAAGCTGCAGTCCACAGCAGCATAGGCGCAGAAAGTCCAGGGACAGCTTCCCTGCAGAGCTAAGGGGACCCAAAGTTCAGTGTTGCATGTAGGGGCCTCGCAAATTTCACAGAAAACGTGTTTTCCCCTGAAATTTAGGAAGCCCTCTCATGTTCAGGTTTCTACCTGCTGTGTCCCCCTGGTCATTAATAATATCCCTTTCCACTGCCAAGTGTCCTGGTTTGGGACGACGAGCCACATGGCTAGCCAGCCCTTATCAATGCCACCCAGGAGGCCCCAGAAGACATCCCTTTTGGCTTTGGTAAGTAAAGTACTGGACTATTTTTGAAAACCCTCTGGACGCTGTCGTCTGCAGGCCAAAGATGATGTTAGGCAATAATGAGATTGCATTGCCCCCACCCCCAACCTCACAGGAAACAGGCATCAGTGTGTAAGCGGCAGCCCCCAATGATAGCACTTAATCATCAAGACAATCAATTTTTTTTTCCATTTCTGTAGTGCTTGATATTTATTGAAAATAATGCCAATGTTTTTTCCAGGTAGTATCAAGGATCTAGGCTGAGTACATTCTTGCTTACTTGTTTGTCAGAATCATTTGTTTCACTGCACACATTTGTGGGAGTGCTGTAATTATGAAAGAAAAACGACACCTGTGCATAAGAGAAAAGAAATGTCAACAATTTGGCTGCCAGGCAGAGGAGGCCCCTGCAGCACTCCGGCCAGGCAGAGGAGGCCCCTGGGTAGTGGGTAACTAAGCAAGCTTAGAGAATGGCCCCATCAGGGGTTGGTGAGCTGTCCAAATCAATGTCCTAAAGATGCAGCCGTGTGAAAAGTGTTCCGTGCTGGTCCGAGTCTCTTGGAGGCGGTGGATCGCCGCGGGTGGTAGTGGAGTGGCAGCGTGAAGTCTCTGCAGGTGCAGGCCTGGAAGTGAGGCAGGTGGCAGCGGCAGAGACATCTGAGCAGTTGGGAACAGGGGCCTGGTGGCCGATAGCTGCAGCTCGGACACAGTCTGGATTAGTAGGGGAGCCGAACTGTGATTAGGCAAAGTAGATGACAACAGGCTGCCCCACGAGGCTCCTACCCAGCCCCAGCAGCAGGAAACTGCAGGGATACCCCTGGAACAAAGCAAAAGCACTACAGGGCCTGGAGGGGGTGGTGGCGTGGCGTGGTGTGGCTTGGCGTGGCGGGGAGATGGAGAGCAGAGAATAAAGGAGCGAACAAGAGGTTGAGAGGGAGAGCAGCAGCAGCTCCGGGTGTGGGGAGCCAGGGGTGGGGATGGAGGAGGGGGGTGGCTGCGTGCATGGCTCCCCCTCCCCCTCCGGAGGCCTCGAGGGCTCCGGGCCTAGTAATCATCTTCGTCGTCGTCGTCGAAGTCGTCTTCGTCGTCATCCCAGCCGAAATACTGCTTCATCTCATCCAGGAAGGCCCGGTAATTGCCTAGGATGGGGCTATCCATCTCGATGTAAGGCACCACCCACTCCTCCGCTTCCCCGGTGAGAAGGCTGATGAGGAACGCCACCTTCATGGCGTCGTTGCAGAATCGGTTCTCGTTCACGAGCATGTAAGAGGCCGTCTGCACGATAAACTCAGGGAGCCGGGAGCTCTCGCCGTTAAACGTTCCGGGGAAGGGAATCGGGCAGCTCGGTGGACGTACCTGGCGCAGCAGGCAGGCCCTCTCGCACACCAGCATCCGCAGCTGTTCCATCAGCTGGCTGTTCTCGATGCTCAGAGCGCGGTGCCGCACCAGGAGTGCGTGCAGCAGCAGCACAAGCTCGTCCACCATCGCGACTATGTGCAAAGAGCTGGGCGCGCTTGAATCCGCTCGGCTCGACCAAGGTGCTCGCAAAAGGCCTTGCAGGAAGTGCGTGTCGGCTCAAATGCCGTGGCCAGGGGTAGGGAAGGAGAAAGCTGAGTTAGGGGCGACTGCGCAAACTCCGCCCACGAGGCCACTCTGGCAGCCGGTGCGCCGGCGCGGCGAGGCGGGGACGGCCAGGAATGGCAAAGAGGCCAGGACACAGCGAAGGCGTGGCCAGTGTGCCCCGACCGTTGGCGGGGATCGGTCCAGGGAGGGAGTGGCCGGGGAAGGGCGCGCTGGCCAGTGCAGGTTCGTGGAGCAGCAGACTGGTGCTGGCGCTCCTGGAGAGCCAGGTGCCGGTTGAGTGAGCTGCTTAACATCAAGGCCCAGCGTCTGCTGGAGACCCTTGTCTCCGGAACAGCCACACTGAATAAGTTGAAAGGATTAACTACCGTTCTCCCTAGGGGTCTTGTAATTCACTGTCCTTTCGCTGGTGTGCTGGCACTACTTTAATCTGTGTGATGTTTTGTTAGTATAACTTGTTGCTTACTTTAGCACCACCCGAGAAGTGACTACTTCACAATAACTACCTGTGACCTGACTGTCCTACAAAAAACATCCATCCTTGAGTCATGAAGACCTGAGGAGGTCTTTTATCACAAAGCCATATTTGAAATGGGACTTTTCTTTAGTAGATATCCCTTTAAAAAGTCCTGAACACCAACTTACAAACTCTTGCAAAATAAGCATCTGGTCACCGCTTAAGACGTTGTTCTCATCCTTGACTCTATTTAAAAATCGAATTTTTAAAGTCCTGCTATTGGAGCATGTGGTAATGGCTTTGTTTACTTAGCAATGAGTAAGCCATTAACACCTTTGTGTTCTTTAGTGACTGTGCTTTCTGTTTTAAATTTGTGATTATTCAAATGGTTGTTGAAAGTAAATGCAGTCATTCTTGTCCTACCATTAGGAGCCTGATGCCAGATTGCTAAAGATAATCACTAAGCTTATCTTTTGTTCTTCCTGCCCTTTATTCTACTTAGAGTAGCAACCACCGTCCTTTACCCCAGCAGTTAGACCCCAGTCATTCCTTTGCTTAACACCCTCCAATAATCTCCCCTAGTTGATAAGGTCTCTACCTGCATCGCATCTCTGCATCCCTGCATCCCATACAGGCAACAGTGTGTCCTGGTTGCTCCATTTCTGACCTAGCTTCATGCTAGTGGCTAGGGCAAAACATTGGAAATAGCCCAAGGGCTTTATCACTTGCTTGCACGTGGGAGACTTGGAAAAAGCCCCTGGCTTCTGGCTTTGGACTACCTCAGGTCCAGCCATTTGTGGCTATTTGGGGAGCGAACCAAAGGATGGAGAATCTCCCTCTGGCTCCCCTTCTCTCTCTGTAACGATGCCATTCCAATAAATAAATAAAATATTTCCTCTTTTTTAGTTCTTTATTTTTCATGATACAGTTTCTTAGATTCAGAAGTTTCCCCTACCGCTTCTCCCACCTCCACCTCACTGTTTTCCCCTATGTTGTAACAATACTTTAACCCTCAACAATACTCACAAGTCCATCATTCTGTTATTTCAGTGCATCCTGACACTGTAAGTATAGACAGTGATTTAAAGCCCAGCATTCTAGTGTCAAGATAGACTTAACAATAAAACTTTTCTAAACAGAAAACGCGAAGTCTTGCCCTTAGCCTATAAAACCCTGCCTAGTTTCTGTATCTTCTCATGCCCCGCTCTGCCTAATCACATCATTCTTCCTGATTTTTCCCACACAGATCGAATAATTCCAGCTTCCAGGCCTTTATGTCTTCTACTCCTTCTGACTCACAAAGCTCTTGGCAGTTAGCTGCCTGGAGCCTCCCATGACATTCACGCAGGGTTCTTCTGACCACACTATGTTTCTTAGCTCCCTGTTTGCTGGCAGCAGTCTCTAACTAACCCCTTACCTCAGTATGCTTATAGACAGGATTTATCAAACTCCTGGCTACCACATTATACCGCAATTTGCTCAATTTTTGCCTCCATTGTGGACTGTCAGTGCAGTGCAAAGGCAAGCATTGTTTCTTACTTGCTATCTCCTTAATGCCAGGCCCAGAGAAGTGGTTTCATGAGTATTTGGTGAATCAAAGCATCACAAAATGCCAAAGCTGAGATAAAAATCGAAACGGAGTTGGCTGAATAAAGTTTCCGAAATTGTCTTTCAAATTACTTGGTATATCTGATTATCAATTAGACATACAAACTACAAAATGGATTTTAAAGAAAATCCCGTTCAGTTATTTCACTGACAGATGATCTGTGCAAGTGGGAGGCTGCGAGAGAGAACCAGGGAAAAGATCCAAGTAGAAAGAAGATGAGGCGATACACCGGCCAGCAGGAAGAGTAGGGAAAGGGAGGAAATGGAGCTATGAAAGCTTGTATTCTCCAAGGAGCTCGTCTGCAGCTGCACCATGAGCTCGTCCAATAGATGAGGAGCTCCCTGGCAGCAGACAATGGTCAGTACTCACTCAAACTTGTATCTTTGATATTTGCTAGTGTTTCTTAGTGCAGTGGATAAAACCAAGGGGAGCTGTGGGGAACATGCCAGTGCATTTCCAGGCATCATGCACATTCCCAGCTCAATCTGCAGGATGGGTTCGGCAAGGGCAGAGATAGTATGCAGCTCTTCCCTGAACAGCCAGGCACTGAGTTCTATTGCTAGGAGCATGCTTCCTGTGGTAACACCGGCCCAGATGATGGGCATTGCTATCTCACTGACCCATGTACAAAGAGCTGCATGTGGGAATGGTCCCTTTGGAGACAGTGTTTAGAATTAGTTTGTCTGAACCCAGAAGAGTCATTGGTTGGTGGAGTCATACCACCGAGACTGTGACTTGAAAACAGATGTTCTTCTGCCGAAAACATTAATGTGTCTGAACTCCGGTGAGTTCATTGGGTGCAGGCAAATCTGATGTGGATCCAGAGATGATGAAGCAGTTTGCTAGTCCTCTTCCTACAATCTTAAGGCAGAGGAGTCGGGCAGAAAATCAGATGAAGCAACCGTTATTGGTCTCCCTCAGAGAGCTCGGAGGTCCGGAAAATGAGAAATTTCCTGGTCAGTACTGTGACTAGATTTGAATAGTAACTTGGGGAGCTACTACTGAACTTGAAGGGATGGAATGAACAGACAACTTGGTATCAACTCACAGGGAGTAAGTGGGAAGAGTTAAATAGTATCGGTAGACAAAATATGTAGGATCCCAGTGTTCCCGTTAACCACTCCTCCCCTGCTCCCCTCGCTCAGGGCTCAGGAGCTTCATGTAGTCTTCCTCATTCCTGTGACCTCTCTCAAGAGCCCTCCAAGACTTAGATGAATATTCACGGGCAGAATCAACAACTCCCTCTGATTTATCTCAGGCGCGGACACTTCTTCAGAGAAGCTGTGGCTTGAGAGGGCTGCAAAGCATCTCCGAAGCTGCCAGGCGGCAGGAACTGAGGCCCAAGGCCTGGGGAATTATTGATCCCTGGCACTTCTGGCTGCAACTCTTCAGCAGGTACACACGTTGCAGCTGGACTACACATTTCACTTTTCAGATGACACAAATATGTTCCTGGTTTCGTCTGTCACCAGAGGGTGGTATATAGACTAAACCACCTGGCACTAGTCTTTCCAACAACCTTACTGTACTCACGTGTCGCTAAGACTGCTTTTTCAAGAACCGCACCTGAAGGATTGTGGAGCCCTCTGCCCTACTTAGAAAGAGGACTGAACAGGCACAGCTTCCACCCTCTGGCCCTCATTATCGCCAGCTGAACAAAGTACCCAGAAACTCTTTTGTTTCTATTTATTATAATAATAACATTTTCTCAGAGTGAAAAGAAATTCTAGGAAAGTGACATTGATGTGCTAAAATAAAAACCTGGAATTCTCCACATCTTTTAGCCCACAAAGTATCACCACACAAGTTCATCACAAATTCAGAATCTGCGCCTTAACCCTCGGCCAGGATCAAGTAGCTCAGCTGTTTTCTTCGGAATGCTAGTGTGATACTCCACCTGAACTGTTCACGTGCATTCCTGCCCTGGGACTAAGATGATCCAGCATTTTTCCCTCAGATTATACAGGAAGAAGCATAATGCCAAATACATTTGTACTTCCAAATCTAAACAGCTGAAAAGTGGATGTATTCTTTTCACAATTTATTGACCTATTTGAAAGGTCGAGTGACAGAGATGAAGAAGCAGAGAGAGGTCTTCCCTACACTGTTCCAATGCTGAAATAGCTGAAGGCAGTATCCAGGAACTCCATCTGGGTGGTCCATGCAAGTGCCAAAGGGCCAAGTAGTGGACCAGCTTCTGCTTCCTCGGGTGCATTAACAGGCAGTGGATTGCAAGCAGAGCAGCCAGGACTCGTAGTCTTTGTGGATGAACGGTGGAGCTAGCAGTTGCCTTATTCACTATGCACAAGGCTGGCTACTGAAAACTCAGATTGCTACCACTGAATAAATATTTTTCCCAGTAACTTCGATGGAGTACTTTGTGCTCTTTTTATATATATTTTGTACTGCCATAATACAGAATTTTATCCCTATAACATATTGCACTAGAGTGTTCTTTTTTAATTATTATTTTACCTGGTTATTTTAACCTAACTAACTACATTCTTAATATAAATCTTATATACTTTCTTTGCTAGCTTTATACTACATTTTAGAAACTATCTGGCATTCTGTTAAATCTGTTCTTACAGAGATTAAAAAGGTGACATGCACGATTTCCGCTAAATGTTTTGCTTTAAACATTTAATCAAGCCTCTGGTTTAAATTGGCTACATTGATCTACACTCAGGTTTTTCTGACACAGAATGACATATTCAATCGAAAATAAGCACAAATCTGCACTAGTCCTGTGTCTTGATTTGATGAGTAAAAATGCAATGCAATGACTTAAAATTTGAGACACAATCTTAGCAACCTTGAGGATTCTATCTTCATCACCTAGTGTGTTCCATATTGGAAACCAGCCACCATGTAAGCAGTTAAACCACCCTGAGCTTACCATTCATTGAGGAGGTTCAAATTAGACAGCTAGAGGAAGAGAGGCAACAAGAAGGGGCAGCATGCCAGCAAGTCATACAGAGACTGAAGTTCCCTTCTGGGACTTCTCAGTCCAGCACAACTGCCACCTGAGTGTAGCTGAATGAATGACTCCAGCTGACTTGATGTACAGCAAAAAATCAACAGCTAGATCCTGAGTTAATTTCTCATCCATGGAATCTTATGCAAATAAAATGGCACTTGATTTAATCCAATGTTTTGAGATGGTTTGTTACAAGACATTAGAAAACTGAAACATTGGAAAACAGAATAAGGTACAAATAAAATATTAGATCCTTATAAAGAAGAAATAACATGGTATTATGAATCTAATACTCTTCTCTGCATTGTTAGATTATATTTTTCTCTATTTGATATCTTTTAATTACAGGGCCAAACTAAAGGCCATGCTTGTTACATCTCCCCTACAATTAAGAGATCATATTCAGAAACCCTTTCCTCTGTCTAAATTCACATCCCAAGCCAATATTTCTCCTGCTCAAAAATCAACCCAGGGCCAGGTACCAGAAAACTAGAGGTTGCATTTATTCCTTCAACACTGCTAGAGTTCTTTGATCAGCCCTAAACTGTTTATCTTGCCCTCACTTGTCTTTCACACAGATTGCCCCGGGAAAGACTGTGGCCTTTGGTTTCCTTATTTCTTTCTGCCATGTGACCAAAATTTGATACTTCCTCCACATGGTCCTGCTTTGTGTGGCATATTTCCACCACTGGAGAAATAAAAGTATTAAAAGTACTTCAATAGAATGGCCTCTCTGTGTCATCAGTCATTTACTACCATATGGATATGAGGGCGATCTGGCTGTGACAGCTGTCACCCCATTGATGGCCAGGGTTGATTCGGCTGATCTGGCTGACTAGGCGGGTGTCCCCTTCCTCCCTCACCGTTCCATGTGCGTCCCTCCCGAAGCTGCGCGCTCGGTCGAAGAGGACAACCATCTGCGCTAGAGGAGGACTGGTCTTCCGTCAAGGGTATACGAGTAGCTGCGCTCCCCTGCTAGAACCTCCAAACAAGCTCTCAACGTCCATTTACTGCCATAAACTAGAATCTTTTGGGTACAATGAGACAAATGCAGAGCAATTCTCTTCTAGGAGGATTCTACAGGTGCTGTGTGCATTTGTGGCCTTGAGCATCTGGCTGCTTTCTGTACAATGAAGACTGCCACTCATAGTGAAAACTGGCAGCATGAGAGTAGAACACATACAGACTCAAAATCAAGCATGTTTTCTAAAAAGAAATATATATGACTATGGAAACACAGTAAAACACATTGATTGGCAGCATATTAGAAAGAACAGGACTTCTGTTAAAAGGAATCTGAGATCAAGTCCTCTTGCTGTTGCTTATCATGGGGCAAGCTGCTTAATTCTTCTGAGCCTTGGTCTCCTTATAAACCATAGCTTGCAGTGAAGATAATATTATACAGTATAGAAGTATCTGGCAAATCACAAAGTGCTTTGCAGAAACTTTGTATTTTTATTCACTGGTAACTTGTGGTTTACTGTCTTGCAATGACCGTATCATTTGCATTTTAAACATTTTCTTTGTTTATAAGAGAGAGAACTCAGATTCATTGGTCCACTTTCCAAATGCCAGCAACAGCTAGGCAGGTCTGGATCAGCCTGAAGCCAACAACCAGGACTTGAACCCAGGCATTGCAACAGAATGTGAGCCTCCAAACTGGTGCTTTAATAATGAGGCCAAATGCCAAGTCCTTGCATTTTAAATTTAATGTACAGTTAATGTATCTCTCTTATTTTATCCTCACATCAGTGGATTTATTTATGAATTTTAAAATAAAATATGGTCATTTTAATAAGTAAATGGAAGAAGACAATACGATATTTTGGGTTTCATTTGAGTTTTCGTTTTCTGTCAGTTCAAAAAACACCACTGCCATAATGATGAGATATACACATTTCAGTGGGGTGGGGGTTCCCATGATCACATTCCAAAGACAGCTTTGTTATAGTTTCTATTTTCACCAACTCTTCCGTTTATCAGTCTTGGAAGATCCTGTGTGCCATCACAGTCTTCCTGGGAAAGGCCTATAGACCCTGAAGTATTTGAGACAGGGGAAGCCAGGAACTCCTATGCTCTATACTCAGCTGAATCCCAGCATTCTGTCTTCTCACATTCTCTTAGCCTTTTTGCTAGCCTTTGAAACTCAACGACTCTTGTGCAGTACGAACTATATTCCTTGGGAATTTAAATCTTAAAGAAGTGAGAAATGCTGTGCTGTACTGTACAGGTACAAGAATAATCAATAGTCTCTATTTCAAATAGCTTGCAGGTTCCTATCAGTAAGCCACTGATTGCAAAATCATGGAAAAGTTCACAATTAGAGGCGACAGTTGCTAAGTAGGAGAATTGCCTGCAGAGCACTTAAGGTAATGAAAATACTTCAGGGATGAAAAAGACAAGGTACAGAGGACAGGACCAGTATGTGCCAGATCAACCTAGATACAAATGGGAGAGGAATTCCAGTTTGTGAACTTGCTGCTTTCCCTCATCTTGTCTCACCTTGAAACCATGTTCACTTTGCTTATTTACACAGTGAACATTCACTGATTCAGCTAGGTTTGATTTAATGTGCCACTTCCTTCTCCTTTCTCTTTCCATTAAGCATGCCATTTTTTTTTCAGTTAGCCACAGTAACTGTTACACCAGTTTTTAAAGATTTATTTCAGTTCTTTGAATACCTTTTCAGCGCATGAAACACTTTAGAAACTTGGTGCTAAAAATAATAGCAGTACTTGATCCAGCTCAATGTCAAGTATGCTATAACTGGACATTTCAGATGTTTTTCTTTGAAAGGAAAGGAACTAAATATATGAAATAATAAATGTGTAACAATTATGAGTCACTCTTGCTTTGAACAAGCTTCAGAAAAGTTAGTTAAAATACAATAATAGATCACCTGAAAAAATGGCTTTTAAAATCTATCTTGTTTGTCAGTGTTATCATTCTTTACTGAACGTATTTCTTATTACATTTATAATATTGAAGATTTTTCTGAAAGCTTTACATAAATTTTAGCATGGATAGATGGGAATATTACTTGTAGGTTACTGAATAACTGACAGATTTGTCTATTCTTTATTATCTCATTAGCTTCATGTTATATATGTGTCATAACTGCCCTATTGCTTAAGAAAAATACATAAGAAAATGTTTATAACCATAATGATAAGTGCATAAAATATTTTCTATCTTGTTTTATACATATATTACAAAATATTTGAAAGGAAATTTTCTCTTTATTGATAAAATATAAAATGCAAAATTCACAATTTTGATAATTAAAAATTGCCAATTGTTTTTCAAGTTTTTTTTTAGATACAAAGAGCACACTTTATTTTCATAATCATGATTTTTTTCTCCTATTTTTCTTGTCATGTATTGGCACTTTATTTCTTTTTTTTTAAAGGATTTATTTGTCTTTTCTTTGAAAGATTTACAAAAAGAAGTAGAGACAGAGAGAGTGAGTGAGCAAGAGAGAGATCTACCATCTGCTGGTTCTCTCATGGCTGCCATGGTCCATCTGAAGCTAAAAGCCTGGAGTCAGAAATCAAGAGGTAGGAACCAGGAGCTACTTCAGGGTCTCCCGCATGGATGCTGGGCCGCAAGGAGTTGTGTCTCTGCTGCTTTCCCAGGCCATAAACAAAGAGCTAGATCAGGAGTGGAACAGCCCTGACTAGAACTGCTGCGCATGTGGGATGCTGGCATTGTAAGGTGGGAGAATAGCCTGGGAGCCACCACACTGGACCCACCTTTCGTTTCCTTGTCTTTGGAAGATACGGATATGAAAAGAGTTCACCTCTAAGTGCAATAAAAGAAAATAAGCTTAAGTTCTACAAAAAAAGCTAGAAGTCTCCTTTATGTGAACTTAACCTGATTTTAAAATCTTTCATCAAAAAAAGAAGTTTCACCTATTTCACGATACAGCTTTAGCCACAGGGCTGTGTGTTCCAGCCTACCTTTTCCCGCTCAGATTCCTGTTCCTTCCTCTTTTCTTTTTTTCCCCTTAATTTTTATAATTTCAGTCACAGGGTTAACATTCCATTAGGTAAAGATATCAGCAGATAGCAAATAGAAAAAAAAAATTATAAAACATTCAAAATGAAATTTTCTTCTTGATTTAGAAGTTACAAAATGCAAACTTCACAATTTTAGTAACTGGAAATTGCCAATTGTTTTGTAGTTTTTTTTATTATTATGTTGGGAATTTTGCTTTTCCTGAGATTTTAGTGGCGAGTTAATGAATGCATAGATTTTTGTTGTTTTTACAAGGATTTTACATGACTTGCATTTCAGTTCTTTGTCTCTTTGTTGTTCCCACCAATCCATAAAATTATTTTAATAAATTCTGTAATTCTAAACTATTGTGTGCAAAAAAGCAATGTTTTCCAAAGCATCGTGGAATTGTAAAAAGAACACTGGGCATAACATTAATATCTTACCCCGTTTCAAAGATGACATCATGTTTCCTGGAAAACTTTTGAACTTACATGAATCCAAATTTTTCTTATTTTTCTTTATTTGGAAAAAGTGGGTAAAAATGATCCGGACGTGATTAGTGAAGTTCAAATAAGGCAATAGTTATTACAGTAAGTTTTAAGGTGTGACATGCTTTTTACATGCTGCCTTTTAATATGCATTATATATTTTAAAAATGGTTTTAAAATACTTTCAAGCTTGTTTAAGAAAACTTGTAAGAATTCTTTCAAATCTGAATATATCCTTCCTCCAAACAAGCCACTTAGTAACATTAACATTTTGCTACCTTAGACTTCTCTTTCTCTGTAATGTCAGGATGTGTGTGTGCTTTTCACATGTTTTTTCCTTAGGCATGAAAACATGTCTATGCCTGTAATGCCATGATATGCTTAAATAGCAGAATGATAAACTTGTGACTTGCTTAAGGACTGTACTACTGTAACCATAGAAAGGAAAACAGTGAGGACACGGGGGAAGTGGGGAGAGAAGAAGATGAAATTCCTGAGTTTATGGAAAAAATATTTTTTAAAAGAGTTGCAAACAGAAAGGTTCACTATCCTTTATTACTTTGGTGGCCATTTGCTAAAAACAATTGCCCTGTCCTACAAAACAAGTCTATCAAATGTAGAAGATGTAGCTGGCATTGTGGTACAACAGGTGAAGCTACTGTCCCAGGTGCTTCAGTTTCAGTCAACCTCCCTGATAATGCACATGGGAGAGCAGCGGGACACGGCTCACATTTAGGGGCTTCTGCAGTCACGTGGGAGATGTAGATGTGCTTCCAGGCTCCCAACTTCAACCTGGGCCAGCTTTGACTGCTGATCTTGTGACTGCTGATCTTCTCTCTCTTCTCCCCTCTCTCTTTCTATGTGCGTGTGTGTCTTTTTTTTAATACTCTCACTGTAACTCTGTTTTCAAGCAAAATAAAATAAATCATTTTTTAAATCGAAAGCCCCATTCATTTCTGGTGGGAATAGAAAATAGCACAGCTGCTGAAGAGTTCTGGCATTTCTTTAAAGCCGCCATCTTAGTCCTGTAATAATGTTTTTGTTTTATAGCATAGAAGTCAACATGACATCATGTGCACCATAGTCCATAATATTATTATTCATAATAGCAAAGAATTGGGATTTAATTCAAATTTCCATAAGCTGCCTTGCCAAAAAAAAAAGGTTGGGGGGAGATAGGCCTGTACAAGGTTTATGTTCTACAATAGCATGGGACCAATACTGATACGACACCTGGATGCATTTCGGGTATATTTTCACACAAGGACAGACCTTGAAAATGTTATGTTAAATGAAATAAATGGTTGGAAAACACCACAATTATATGCTTCCATTCATACTAAATGCCCAGCATAAGCGAATTCATAAATCTCCCCAAAATTAATAGGTGCTTTTAGTTTTCGGGAGTTCAGGGGAATGTTGTGGTTGCTAAAAGACTAAGGGATCTCAAGCTTCCTTTCTAAAAAAATTTCTTTAGTTTTACTTGAAACAGTTACAGAGATAGAGATATAGAGCAAGACCTATATCTTCCACCTGCAGGTTCACTTTTGAACCTGGAATCCAGGAGCTTCTTCCAGGTCTTCTACATGGCTGCAGGGACCCAAGGCCTTGGACAGTCCTCTGCAGATTTCTCTGGCCATTATCGGGGATCAGGATTGGAAATGTAGCAGCCAGGATTCAAACTGCCACCATTATGGGATCCCAACACCACAGTCGGAGGATTAGGTTGTTATGCACCTGTGCCAGCAGTGTGGCCTTTCTTTTAGAGTAAAGCAATGCAAAACACAAAAGAACAAAAGAAACAAAAATTCTTGAGAACTAATGTGATATAGAAATAACCTCCATAAAGTTCCCACACCAACACAGCAGCACCTTTGTTGGCTCTGAGAAATTCCGTGCAGGGTGATGCCCTACAGCAATCAATGCCCATCCTCATTGACTGCCACCTCACCTCACAGTAATTATTGCAGTCCGGTTAGTTGCTTCTTCAGTTCATGATGGATCTTCTGCTTCAGCAACTCTGACCTGCGGGTCAAATGTGTGTTTAGTTTCCTGATAAAGGACATTGGCTTCTCTTGCAATTCACCTGCATCATCAACATCAAAGATTCAGATGTTGTAGAAAGCTGCGGTGTGTTACAATTCGTTCTTGTGGATCCCTGTTTGTCCTGCCTGTGCTTCATTTTGCATGCATCTTTGCTCCTTGACTACCTACTCTGAAATATTCAGGGAACACACAAGACTCAAAAGTAGTAGCAAATACAAATTGCTTTACCAGATCTACAACAGCATGGAAGAAACATAAGCTATAACAAACGCTTTACTCTATAACACATGTAAGTGTGATTGCAACTGTAATGCAGGTCTACTACTCGGTGTTTCCGGTCACTGAAATCTTACTTTCCCATGTTGCCATCAATCTACATGCAATTTTCTCACATAGGAATCTTACATCTCTGCCAGATTTTGTCTTGTCTCAATAGCCTCTCAGATCAACAGTCTACAATTTAGCTACTCCCTTAAATTACATTTTGTCACTCCCATTCTCCTTCAAATCATTTCTATGCTTTTCTGTTTCTTGCTACATGGAGTTTGGATATTCCCAACCTGGTTAAACTGTTGATTGATAACTTACTACAACTGTCGAGAGACATTTATTTCACAAACTAAAAATATCCATAGTGTTGAATTGATACTCAAACTCAACTACATGACCACTATATATTTGAGGAACTAACATTTTATGAGCACCTACATTGCACTTTTCATGTTTCTGTCATTTATAGCAACAACTTAGCACTGTTAATAGCATTTTGCACATTTTTCATATGGAAACATTTGAGTGGTAGAGAAGTCCTCACTGTAAAAGTAATGATTACAATGTGCATAACTGTAGGAGTACTTAATTTGACTTCTCGCACTACCCATTACATCTTTTCACTCTGACTATGCCCTGCCCTTCTTTTCTCCAGTTTACAGAGAGGATTTTCCCACAGCACTATAAAGTTGCTGGCACCAATTTTAGGCTTACATGTGCCCAGTTAAATAACTCCAACCGAAAACCTTTCAAAAGGATTCTTGAAATGGAGTCTAACTGGCAATTCTCTAACAATATCCCCT
Source organism: Ochotona curzoniae (assembly GCF_017591425.1). NCBI lineage: Eukaryota > Metazoa > Chordata > Mammalia > Lagomorpha > Ochotonidae > Ochotona > Ochotona curzoniae. The sequence continues at coordinate 6,847,036 of NW_024467087.1, forward strand.
TTGGACAATCACTGCCAAAAGTATGATTTAGTATGATAACTCAACTTACTTTGGGACTTTATCCCTTGTGGCTTTGTGCAGATTGGTGAGAAGAGACATCATTTCAGATTTAGCCATCATGGCACATGAAATGTCCTTATTCAGAAAAACAAGAATAAGGATGGGAAGTTTAGCTGAGAACTAACCTAACTGTAGTTGCTAGAGTCAGCTGCAAAAGCTATCTCCTTTTCAAAGGTAAAATTTGAGGTACACTTTGTTTAGTTAAAGTTCTCAGAAGGTTTTAAAAAGGTATTCTATAACCATTTGAATATCAGGAGAACAATATGAAAATAGTACAAATTCTTTTATTGATTTAAATGTATGTTATCCAGATACTTTTTGTATGTCATTCTTCTTTCCCTCAGCCTTAGGAGATCTCCCATTCTAATGGTATTTTATTTGAGGTTATGATTTTTGTGTCTATTACTCTTCACTAAGAAATTTAGACTTTGTCCTGAGAATTCACACCTGTAGCTTCTCACACCAGTGGAAATCTAGGAACTTTTTTTTATACTTATGGGCAGATTTATTTTGTCAGCCTAGTTGTGAGTCAGAATGATCAACACAAGCCTTAGAAGGGAAGGAAAAGGGAGAGCATGCACGAGGCTTGACGTTAATCCCCTATGAGTAATGGTTTCTCCTTTCACTTAAGAGCTGCTATTTTGTTTGGCCTCATAAATGATAGAAAATCACAGTTTAGAAGAAGAATCAATCAAAAGAAAGCTGAAAGCATTTGGCTTCTCTGTTTCTAAAAATACAATGTTCTTACGTTTGCAAAAAGAATGGCTGTAAAACAATTGTGTTTGTTGTTCCCATTTTATGAGCAAAAGTAAAACAAAATTTCAGTGTTGAAAACTTAGCACTAATTGCTCATCTAACAACTTATAGCAGATACACAGATTGCTTTAATTTTTTTTTCGAATGAGTTCATTACAAACAAAAAGACAGTTGTAGAAATTGACAGCAATTGCAAAAAATAACACTAACTATCAGAAATTCAGAGGGAATTACTGCAGACAATTGATAATTTACAATCTTGAAACTGCAGGTCCTTAGCTTCCAGAGAGAATAGGGTGGATAAAATTGATGGTAAAATTAAAGTTTGTATTATCATTAACCTTTTATTAATCAATTCAGCTACCTCCCCTGAAAGCACAATAACACTCTGTTGAAGCCTGTTTTTGATGGACAGTTTCAAGACAAAACCTGCATATTGCTACTGTTGTCATGAGACTTGTTATCTTATTAGAGCAGCTCAATAGCGAAAAGAAGCTTTATGACTACACTGGGACATTCCAAAAAAACTAAGAAAAAAGTCATTTAATTTAGCACCCTATGTCATCAGAGTTTTAGTGAAGGAGCAATCTCAGGAATTCAAATGAGTTGGAAATGCATCACATCCTATCTCATGGGTGCCTGTAGATTTAGACCTGGGAGAGAACTTTTCAAGGTTTATATCAACAAATTGCTAACGCACTGCTTACAACATTGTCATCCCATATCCACACATGTGTTCAAGTCCAAACTTCTTTTCTTCAAATCTTGCTCCTTGTTAATGTCCTTGGAAGACAGGGGAAGATGGCCCAGGTGTTTGGGCACCTGTCACCAATGTGGGAGACCTGTATGGAATTCTGGACTCCTAGCTTCAGCATGATCCAGGTATAGCTGTAGTGGCCATTTGGAGATGGAAACCTGAGGACTGAATTTACCCCTCCCTCCTCCCTCGCACTCTCCCTCCTTCCTGTATGTCCTTATCTCTGTGTCCTTCTGATTTTCAAACAAATAAATCTTTTTTTTTTAATTATAAGGAATCCTAATCGTGAAATCACAGATTTTCTAGTCAGAGTTCTTATATTACATGTGGCTGTTATTGTTAGCTCTACCTATTTGAGCTAGAAAACTGCAATTGAGATTTGATTTTTTTTTTAATTCTTTTTAGCTTGCTTTCATTTTTCTTGCCTCTAGCTTTAATGCACAATTATTTATTTTGAAAATGTCAAATTACACACCTTGGCCAAAAGGATTTTTGTGCTATTTTTCTTGTTTCTTATTCTTTGTTCACTGGCTGGGAAGAAAGCGAGTACAGCCTTCTTTTGAGATGAGGTATACTAGAAATGGGAACAAGAGAGAAATGCCAGGGGGAAGGCCAACACTCAGTGAAAGAAGAGGGCCCATCCACATAACTTCTTAAAAACTTCTTTAAAAACCTCTTCAGGAGTCTCTCTCCACAGTAACTTGGACAAGGTTACAAAGGAAGGCAAATATAAGAACACTAAGAATGGTAACCATTTGACTTAAGGTAGAGAACTACCTGTTCTATATGACACCTGAATGCCTTATTGGTTCCCCAGGCTAGTGTCCCAGCTCTGTTTTCAATTTCATACTCCTGTTAATGCACTGTGGGAAAAAGTAAGTGATGACTCAAGTACTTGGCTCTGTGTTATTGATGTGGGTAATCTGCTGATTTCACGCTACTATTTTCGGCCATGGTCAACCCTGGCTGTTGCAGATGTTTGAAGAGTAAACCCGTGGAGATCTTTCCTGCCTTCTTCCACCATTCAGATAATGAGAATAAGGAAATAAATTGTTCAAATATTCAACCGTTAGATTTCTGATATTCACAACTATTCTAGCAATTGTAACATTTATATGTCTTGATTTCTTTTTTCTTCAGTTTCCCTTTTGTTTTTGAAAGAAACTATTATCTTGATTGTGTATATGTAGTAATTTTATTGTATGTAATTCTGCATTACTAGATGTTTGCTTTAGATTTTTAATTTTATGTATCATTTTGCTCTGGAAGACTGTCAGTTTGGGTTGTCTATCTTCCACAGCAGATGGAAGACTTACACTGGTTAAAACTGGGCTTAGAGGTGGACATACGATATAGAAGCTAGAACGTTGCTTGGAATGCTCATGTCGCATTTCAAAGTGCCTGATTTGAATCCCAGTCTCTGCTTCCAATTTAGCTTCCTGTTAATGCAGATTCTAGGGAGCAGTGATGCGTCAAGTAGTTGGGTTTCTTTTACATACAGGTTTCCCAGATTAAGTTTCAATCCTGGCTTCAACTTGACCAGGTCCTGTAAATTCTGAACATTTAGGGAGTGAACCAGAGAATGCCAGGTGTCTGTCTGTCTCTTAAACTCTTCTCTCTCCCTGCTCTTTTTTTCTCTCTCTTCCTCCCTTACTCAACATTCCTCTCCTCCTTTCTTTGTCTCTCTTGCAGCAAAGCAAAACAAAACAAGACAAAAAAAATCTAAAACATGAAATTAAACTTGATTGAATGCATTGCAGTTCATTCCTGGCAAAAAGTATAGAATTCTCAAAGTATAGAATTCTCAAAAGAATAAAATTAAATTGCTTATGCTGTTTTCTGGGAATAGTCCAGTGCAGTTTATGCTTTGATCTTATGAAGCATGAATCAGAAGCTCTGAGCATGTCAATAATGATGGTCAGTTATGCCATACTGAATTTTGGTTCACTACCCAACAAAGAACCATTGAAGGAATTTACATACTAGAATATCATAATCAGATCTGTGCTACAGGCTAATTCCCCCAGTTTCTCTAGGGCTGGATGGAGTGTGAGAGAAACATAAATAAGGATACAAATAAAATTAGCACCATAGACTAGGAAACAGCAAATTTTTAGTCAGTCCACTTTTAGAGCCACATTTATTTTTTTTTTTTAGTTCAGCTGTGCAGAGAAGACATTTTACAGAAGTATGTTTTACACACACACACATGCAAACATGACACAATCATGAATAAAACATGATGTTTTTATGTACTTAATAAGTCATTATTACTGCCAAACTGAATCTTAAACACAATCCACCAATGCATAGTTACATTAAATCCTTATGAATCACATTCATCTTTGAAACAGAATGGAAAGAAACTGAAATTTAAAACAAATAAAAGTAGCTAAGCCGTAAAAGCAACTGTATGCTTGTCTGTGTTTTATTCTATAGCTTCTGTGGCATACTATGTTTCTAATCCTATTAGCTTGTATGGAGAGCAATCACCTCTGACAAAAGCCAGAGCTCTTCCTTCCATCACTATTTTAAGGTTTTTTTAAAACTCTAGTTACATAGAAAATTGTTGTCTTCTCCAAGGAACCCCCAATGAATGATTTCTCTAGAAGAAAGACTGACTGTCAAGATCATCTGTTCTCTGAAACCCACTCCCATCTATCCTCTAGTGAATACCTTTCAGCACACACTTCAGCTTGCCTGTCTCAATGAATTCCCTAGGTTGTCTGATGTAACAAAGATCTAGTGATGTCTTACCCTGTCTTAAACTCTTCAAACAGTACTGAAGACAGGTAGAGTCCACAGTTTCTGCTTTCAAAAGAAAAAAAAAAAAGACATATAAAAATGCACCCAGGCGAATACAACATGACATTTTCTTTCAAATATTAGGCACCTTTGGTCTGCCAAGCATTTCAAGAGTATTTTTCCAACTCATTTGTGTGATATTCTTCTATGTATATGAGCTGTAGTAAAAATAGAATGAGTACAGATGTGGGATGGATAAAGTATTTAGAATCAGTAAGCAGGCTATTCATACACAATCCATATGCTATTTATTCAGCTAAAAGTTGTTAGATTTACTTAAATAATTAATATTTTTAGAAATGATACATGTCCCATATTTCATCCTTATTAATAGCATTCATGATTTTTAATGCTTATAAATAATTCATGCTTTTTTCTGATTTGAAATTGTGACCTGCTCCAAGGATGCTGTGTTAGAAGCAGGAAGCTTTCCTTAAGAATTTCCTGATTGCAATGGTGAGCAGCGATTTTCCTGGAAGAAAGAATATGGAATGCGTGGTTGGTCATGACAAGCATGGAGAAAAATGAAGTGCTTTTTGGTCTGTCTATGATAGTCTGCATTTTCAGTAGAAAGAGTAGCCATTGGAATTGCAAATAAAAATGGTTAAAGCAGTATTTAAATTTGGAAGTGAACCACAGGTTTTCCTTATAATCTTATAAGGAAATTTCCTTATGATTTCCTTATAATCAAATAGCCTAACCAACACGATTGCTCAGTTTTCATTATTTTAAAATATAATGCAGCATATTTAAATTTCATCATTTAACTCTCCATGACATGTATGATTTCCATGAAGACTTAAAATAATTCACTGATGCTTACACAAGACTTGATGATATATTTTTCGGATGTGGTATAAATATTTATATTTTGGGCCCGGCGCGGTGGCGCAAGTGGTTAAGGTCCTCACCTTGCACGCCCGGGATCCCATATGGGCGCCAGTTCTATCCCAGCAGCCCCGCTTCCCTTCCAGCTCCCTGCCTGTGGCCCGGGAAAGCAGTCGAGGACGGCCCAAAGCTTTGGGACCCTGCACCCACGTGGGAGACCTGGAAGAGGCTCCTGGCTTCGGATCGGCATAGCATCGGTCGTTGCCCTCACTTGGGGAGTGAATCATCGGATGGAAGATCTTCCTCTCTGTCTCTCCTCTCTGTGTATCCGCCTTTCCAATAAAAAAATAATTAAAAAATAAATCTTTAAAAAAAATTATATTTTAATATAAATTAATAAGAAATGTTCAGTATGACAAATATTCTTCTTCAAGTAGGTCTAACTTCTGTGATGCTGAAGTAAGCTGTGATTCTTACCAGAACCACAAATTGGAACACAGAAGCAAGCAAAAAAATGCACACTTGCTGCTCAGCGCAAATGTTGTTTTATTCCATTTTCCCTAATTTTATTTCACTGTGAATTTTAAAAATTACTATGTAAAAGTATAGACATATACGAATCAATGAAACACACACATACATATACATGCATGTTAAATTTAATGAATGATAATACAACTGGCAGTTGTGTAACTGCAAAGCAGGGCAAGAGATGGAACATTTCCAGAATTTTGGAGCCTCCAGTATGATATTCCCCAGAGGTAACTGCCTTGACATTTAAGATAATTATCCTTTTGCTTTTCTTACTACAAATTATATTTTATTATTCAAGATGGTAGTACATTAATGCTACTTTAAAAGGAGAGTTTTGTAAGTTAATTTCTGTCCATTCTTTAGGAGTTATTACCTTTCAAATCCTTCCCATAATCCAAAGCAGTGTGCATCTTCAGTTTTGGCAGCCATACAGACTGTGATCCTTCAGAGCATTTGGACACAGTCATTGACTTGTTCAAGTGTATGCAGCAGGCAATGTAAGTGTTTTTCTGAGTTCTGAAAAGTACTCATAAGGAGAATGAATGCAGATCATATTTTGCCAGTGCTGAATGCTCGTCCCCAAGATACAAAAGTGTCCAGGTGTTTTAAATCATTTTTTTTGTACATTTGTGCCTATTCAAGGCTCCTCTAAAGAAAGGATCCTAGAGAAAAGGCACCATTTGTGTAGGTCTAACAGTGGCACTGATTGAAGAAGGCCAAAACGGGCATTTTCTAGGTGTTTATTAAAGTGGAGCCAAGGACTCTGACATTAAATTGCATGGACAAGAATATATCTGGTGCAGGTTTATGTGTGGGAATATTGGGAGCTCTTATGAATGCCTAAATCAGAGACATCTATCAGACATCAAAGTGGACAGCTGCATACACAAGCCTGAAATTTAGAAGAGAGGTCTAGCCTGGAAGCATAATTTCTGAAATCATTAGCATATAAAAGGTGCACAAAAAGACATAAAATTGGGTGAAATTGCCAAGGAAGTCAGTATATTTTAAATGGAAGAGCTATGAGTGATGATCTCTCTGGGCATTCCTGTTTTGTGTTGAAAAGAAAAATCAGTTGATGACAAGTGATACTGAGAAGGAAAGATCTACATAATAAAAGGCAAAAGACTGGGAAAAAAGAGGCCAGTTTATTTTTATTATTTTTCAGTTTATTTTTATTATTTATAGGCATAGGGGTCCATCCCTCCTGTTCCTGTTCCCTTCATTCTTTTCCCCTCCCACTATCTGCCCCCATGTTATCTCAAAAATAGTCCATCAGTTCACAGTTACACTTTAACTTTTTTATATCTAAATGTATCATGACATGGTAAATATAGGAAAAAGTAGAAAATACAATATCACAACATAAATATATTTTCATAAGTTACATTGCGGACCCTACTTTTATTTGGGAGTAGAGTAGTATCTTTACTTCCCTATATACTACTCTGTAAGTGTGTGTATGTGTGTGTAGTACTGCGTATTGATTGTCTTATATCAGAGACAGCATATATTTCTCCTTTTGAAACTGGCTTAATGCACTAAGCACAATGGATTTCAGAAACTAGAAAATGTTTAAGGACCATCATGCCAAACACTACTTGCTATTGGCTATGCTGATGTGGTCATCTTTGATGACCTTAAGAAGAGTAGTTTGGGATGATGTGTAGGGGCAGAGCATGATTAAAACCTGATTTTAAAAGAATGAAGAGTATAGAATAAAGAGAATTAGACAGAACAATTACAGAAAATTCAAGGAATTTTGCCAGAAAGCATAGCACAGAAATGGGTTGCTTTCTGCAGAAGTGCAGTCAATATCATCTTTAAAGATGAAGGAATGGAATCATGTTTGCATACAGATGAGCATAATCTAATAGAGAAGGAAAAAATGATGAGGTAGGAAAGAGTAAAGAGAATGACTAGAGCAATATCTACATCAAGTGAGAGCAGAAGAGAACTAATGCATTAATCAGAGGGAGTGGCTTGAGACAGAAATCTGTATACTTGGTTTATAACAGGTGAGACAGCAGAGTCGGAGAGGACAGACACTGGTAGATATGACTGTGAACATTTTCTTCTGACCACGTCAAGTTCCTCAGTGACAGAATAAGAAACTTACTCACTGGAAAGGTGGGATAGGCAGATTCAGAATATTGAGAGAGAGGATAAACTATAAAATGAGAATTTGAGAGGGATAGAGATTTCATGGGTTACATTAAATATCCATTTGCAATCACTCAAAATGAATTTAAAATGGTTCCAGTAAGTACTGCAGTACTGCTATCCAATCATATTCAGCTGCATTGGTGCTAGTGCACAATAGTGAAGAATCGAATTTAATTAGCTTATTGTTTTACCAAGAGAATATAATGAAATGGAGGGTAAAATTACTAATGTTGTTTGCAAAAGAGAGATTTTTGAATTGTGACACTGAAAATCTGATCAAGGAGGGCAGAAAAGATTTGATGACTAAAAGCAGTGACATAGTGACAGCATCAATGGATTAGGAATCCGGATGTAATGAAGGATTATTTGAATTATAATAGAAGGAATTAGTTAAATAGACAGGAAACAGTGCACAGAGTAATAACACATACTATGGCAGGATTGAGCATTGGTTGAGAAAAGGTTAATGGTATATCCATAAAGGAGAGTAAACACAAAATCATGGGAGGGTGGAGGATTCAACAAACTGAGACATTAGAATGTTCTTATATCAGTTATATTTGTCATCAAAGCACTAAGAATTAGTACAGAAATAGTAAAAAAGAATGTGAACTAACAGGTAAAATTGCTGTCTGAAACACTGTTATTGCATATGGGCACAGATTCCAGCCTCACAACTTTCATTTTTGATCTACCTCCTTGCTATTGGCCTCAAAAAAAAAAAAAAAAAAAAAAAAAACAGTCCAGACGGTCCAAGTGTTTGGGCCCATGGCATGCATGTGTGAAATTTGAATGAAGTTCTTGGCTCCTAACTTAGGCCTGGTCCAGCTGTGGCTCTATGGCTATCTATAGAGTGAACCAGTGAATGGAAAGATATCTTCCCTCCTCTCTTTTTCTTTTTGAATTTTAAATAAATAAATAAATATTTCTAAAAAGGAAAAATACCAGAGAACCAAACATGAGATTAAAATCTTTGGACAACCTAAAGCCAAGCTTACTGCCACAGTTAAATTATCTTGATAACATGAGAGTCAAAGTTTAACAGTTTTAAGAAGGAAAATGGGAAGATGATGTAGAAACAGTAATCAGGAATCAAAGTGGGCACCTGTGTGATCTCCAAGTGAAGAGGTGAAGGAGTTCATGGGAGAAAAATGAGTCGTAGTGAAAGAGGAGTGCAGATAAAGCAATGTCCCCAAGAATAAGAGATGAGTGGATGTCAGCCTTGTTCCTGATGGCTGCCCAGGGCACTGGAGATGAGGTCGGCTCCGGACCCGCATGTCTCCCAGGCTTCAGCCACGAACAGGAGGGGCCACAGGAGCCAGTTACTGCACTGACCCGGCAGGATTCCAGTTGACCAATGGCACACCTGAATGAACATTCCTTACATAGTTGAGGCACAGACAGCCCCTTTGCCTGCCCACGTGTCTATAGGAGTATAAAACTACTCGACACATATCTCAGCTGCCCTTTTTGCCTCCCTCTTCCTTCCCCTCTGCGCGAAGAGGACCCAGGAGCAGATTTTCCAATAAACCTTCCATTACAACTGAACAACTTGCCGATATTATTCCACCAGCGGGCAGACGGTTGGTGGTCATCATCTAACAGTTCCTGTTGCTTTCACACTGCAGCTTCCTTGGCACATTTAATTTAAAAGCTACTGAAAACGAAAAGCAAAGAATTGTAGTAAACACTGTCCTGGAAGAAGTCTATTTAGCTATAAAGCAAAACATGAAGTGAAACAAAAAGCATAAAACATCATATTTCCTAGCATCAGTTACTGAGGTAATTCAGTCAAGTGATTAACAGGGATACTTTAAGGATGCCATTACAGCCAAAGAAGGTATGTTTTTAAAATCAGCTTAAAAGCAAAGCAGATTTTATACTGTTTTATCTAACTATGTGTGAGCCATCACCAACACAGTGTAACTTCTGGGCAAGGAGAAAGACTTCAAGGGGCAGTAGCTATATTTAAAGGACGATTGGAAATAGCTTCTGTTTCAGAGCTGAAAACCACACTTACCCAAGAAAAGCCATAATATGTAAACAGAAATGCTGTGCCTCTTGACCCTTCTTCCAAAGTGCCAGATAATGCCGCAAAGAGGAAGATTTTGTGTGCTGAGACTGGAGATGCCATTTTTGCAGTCAACAGCTGCTCAATTTCTGAAGTTGCAGCCCTTCTGGGAAAAGATTTTGAAGCTTTATTGTGTATCTTTTCAGGAGAAGATGTGATCCATCATTCACTGTGGCTTTGTCAGCCTTCTTTGCTCTATCTGTTTGGAGGTACCCTATGTAAGTTCCAGTGGGGGCATCTGAGCTGCAAATATACTTCTGGCAAGAACGATATTAAGAAAGATTCCCATTTTTTTTTCCAGGAAGAAGATAGTAGTCTACATCGTCCGTGGTTGTGGTTAGCCAGGCTCCATGACTGTTAAGAATCTCTATTTGGACGATCCCAGAGGGCTGAATAGTGAGAAGCCCCAGCAACTTCAGCTGCCGAACCATAACACAAAACCAAAAGAAGGACCAATTTCCCAGGGGATGGACTGACAGAAAATCACTGGAGACGTGACAGAATGGAAATGAGTCTCTGCGGGACAGCAAGGAAAGAGAACCAATATACCAAAGTGCTGACCATGCCGCCAGCCAACCTTGCATCCACACAGGTGGCTGCCACCTGTGAAATGCCATCTTCCCTCAGACAAGGTAGGAAAAGTTGCTGTGGTACCCAGGCACTGGCGGCTTTAACTGAGGCCGAATTTCACAGTCCCCTTCTGACTTCCAGTTTGTCCAAAGATCTGACAGGGGTTGGAGTGTTCACTTTGCTGAGAAAAAAAAAGTCACACTGCCTCTCTGATCCTAATTCTCCTAAAGAACCAGTCTCCATTGGGTGTGACAGACTCCTTACTGAATTTTCTCTGATGAAGCAGACAGCAGACAATTACATTGCTACCCGAGGTGACCACAGCCAGAGTCATGGCACTTGATAAGGCAGAGAGCACACTCCTTGCATCCTTTAACCATGGGAGTTTTGGATGTAAACCCGGGAGCTTTGCTTATTCGCTCTGTGTAATCCAGCTGGATTTCCTTCAGCTTATTGAGTCTAGCACGAGCAGCACTCTATGTAATCCGGCTAGATTTCCCTCAGTTTATTGGGTCTAACACTAGCAGCAGCTCATAAAACATCCAGATGTAATCTGAGGAAGCCCCCTCCGCACATCATAGTTCATGTTGCTAGGAGCACCGGGTATAAAACCTAGCTTTATCCTTGCAGGCTATATGGCAACAGGAGGTACTTCCACCTGGGCTTTGTAAAACTGGGACTGCCGATATTAGTGTTAGAACTTTTGGAGTAACTTACACTCTTTTGACATATCGAAGTGTTTGTCTGTATCACTCTACTTCAAGCAGGTGGCTACTAAAATCCCCCAAATTTGGCTCCCTCTCTGGGAGATCTACAGAATGACCCCATTGTAATATTCAGTAGTAATTTGGAATCTACCTAGTGGGAGCTAGGAAGAAATTTGCCTTTGTCGAAATTCTCTGGACACACACCTTCAGTGAAAAATCTTTTTATTCTGTACCCACATAATCTACCTGTAGGATTTTACCATGGTTCAGTTCACATTCCCTAGTCCTGGAACTAAGGATTTTGCTATCATCAACCCAAGAAGCAGTCACTCTGTATTTCCAGTGGAACAAACTGGCAGCATACTTTTTTGTCTTTCATTACCAAGGTCCCAGCTCTCACAATTCCCAGTATAACTGCCTCCCAATGCTTGGTACTGAAGGTACGCACCCTAGGAAGTGGACATTAAGCTCAGAGTCACAATTCTACTCATACAAACTGATACAGTGTGTAACTTGCAGAGAGAACTGATGTAACAAAAGAAACCACTGAGAATTTACACTTTTAGCCTCACCTAGAATCAAAGACAAAACAACAAGTCAAGTGATACTCCACATTCCACCTAAGCAATAATTCTTTTTCCAATAAAACCTACTCCAAAAAAGAAGGAGTTATTATAGCAAACTCAAGTGTAAGGACACGGAAAACCCAAAGAAGCAAGGTGGCATGATGCTTCGAAAAGAACACATCAGTTCTATAGAATTACTTATTAATATGAAGATCTATTAAATGCCAGAATTGGAGTTTGAAATACTGATTGTAAGCAAACTAAATGTGATGTAAGTGTACACTAATAATAAACGAGGAAAACCAAGGCTAACATGAAGTATTCACTAAGGAGAACAAATCATTTAGGAAGAACCGAACAGAATTTCTGGTGGTGAAATCTTCAATCAATGAAATAAAAAAAATCTTCAATCCATGAAATAAAAAATATGCTTTTGAACTTCAAAAGAGCAATGGATCAAGTGGAGGACAGAATCTTTAATCTGAAAGACATGAGTTTTGAAATAATACAGAAAAGATAAAAGAATTAAAAACAATGAAGAAAGCCTCCATGATATGTGATACCATTAGTGACCAAATATTCATAATATAAGTATTATTGAAGTAACACAGAAAGGAAAGCATTGAGAACATGCTAAATCAAATGATACTTCAAGACCTCCCAAGTCTTGAAAAGGTCATGGCATGCAAATGCAGGAAGCTCAAAGGACCCCAAGCAGATTCAATCAACAAAGATCTGAAAAGAAGGTTATAGTCAAGCTGTCCAAACCTAAGCACAAGGTGACTGTTGAAGAAGGAGAAAAAAATGTCAACCGAAGCTAAATAGGAAAACAAAGCAAAAACAAACAAAGGAACAAACAAACAGACTGACAGCAGATTTCCCAGCAAAAATCCTACAGGCCAAGGAGAGTGGGATGCTATATTTAAGGTCATAAAAGAATTTCCAGCCAAGAATACCATACATAATGAAACCATCCTTTAGAAGACAAGGGGAAATAAGGTATTTTCCATATAAGCAAAATCTGAGGTAATTCACCACCATCAGATCAATCTTACAAGAAATTTTGAAGGAAGTTATACATTAGAAGCAAACAGAGAGAAAAAACATGATGCATTAACTGCAATAACTCAGAAGCATAATCAGTAACAAGTCAACAAAATGCCAAGTGTTAGTTCTTATGTATCAATATCAACCTTGAATGTGAGTGGATTTAATTCTCCTCTCAAAAGCTTTAGTCTTGCTGAATGGATAAAAAAACAAGACCCTACTATAACCTGCCTACAAGAAATTCCCTTCACAGAGACACATGTAGACTGAAAGTGAAAGTGGTAAAAGATATAGCAAGTAAATTAAGCCATATGTATAGCTATACTCATATTAGATATTAAATCAAATACAGTAAGAAGAGACAAAGAACAATAAATGGGTCAATTCAATGACAATATGTAACAATCATAAACATATATGTACCTGACACAAGACACTCAGATATATAAAGTAAATAATATTAAACCTAAAAGGAGAGCCAGATTCTAATACAATAGTAGTGGGAGATCAACAAACCATTCACATCAATGGACACGTCGTCTAGAGAGAAAATCCATATAGATACATGCTATTGAATAAATGTACTGAACAAACATTTACAGAAGATTTACCTTAACGTCCAAACCATACATACTCCATTCATCAGAGCAAGGAATATTCTCTAAGATAGATCATATATTAGGGAACCAAAAAAAGCCTCAACAAATTTAAAAAAAACTGAAATAATACATGTGCACACTTTGTTTTAGCTGACTAATCCTCCACTTGGAAGTACCAACATCCTGTATGGGCCCCTGGTTCGTGTCCCAGCTGCTCCAATTCCCATCCAATGCCCTGCTTACAGTCTTTGGTCTCTCCAAGAGTCTGTTGAATTTATCTCGACAATAAGATGCTGGACTCTATGCATGGTACATGCTTGCAATGAAGGAATCATGACTGGATTTGAACTGTAATACAGCAATAATATGGAGTAATCCACCATGGGGGAAAGGTACGAAGAGGGGTTGGGGGAACCTCAGAGCCTATGAAATGATGACATAAAATGAAATGCAATAGAAAAATAAAGTAACAGAAGTTGATTCAAAGCCTTGGGACACTGCACCCAAATTGGAAACCTGGAAGAAACTTTTGTCTCCTGGCTTCAGTTAGGCTCAGCTTGGCCTTTGCAGACATTTGGGGAATGGAGCAATAAATAGAAAATCTTTCTCTCCCTCTCTCTCTCTCTCTCTCTCTCTCTCTCTCTCTCTCTTTCTCTCTAGCTCTCTCTCTCAGTCACTCCCTTCTCCCCCCCCCCACCTTGTCTGTCCTTTCTGTGATTTTGCCTTTCCAATAAAAATAAATAAATCCTTTTTAAAAGATTGAAATAATAAAATTTTGTCAGGCCACAAAGAAATAAAACTAGAAATCAACAAGAAAAACAATGGATCACTTATAAATATATAGAAATTAAACAATAAACTACTAAATAATCAATGAGTCACTGAAGACACCTGCTTTTAGATTTATTTTGTTTTTATTGCAAAGTCAGATATACTCAAATTACCAGCATGTGAGAAATAATAAGGATTAGAGTAGAAATAAGTGAAATTAAAACTAAAACACCAAAAGGTCCACAAACAAAAGCTTGGATTTTTGGAGAAGATAAACAAAATAGACAAATCCTAAACCAAAATAATGAAAGGTGATAATACAACAAAAATCACTAAAAGTAAAATGTATCATGGGAAATTAGTATGAAATTAGTATGAACAACTAAACACTAACAAACTGATAAGCCTCAAAGAAAAGAAATTTTGGGTCATATAATCTACCAAGTCTTAATCAGAAGACATAAGAAAAAAAAAACTAGACGGATTAAATAAGGAAGAAGGAGGATGACTGAAGAATGTAAACAGGAGGGAGGGTAGAGTGGGAAGCATCCCTATGTTCCTGAATCTGTATTGTCAAATATGTGAAATTTGTTCACTTTATATAAATAAATATATCTTTTCAAAATCTGTATTAATGGACTTGTCACATATCCACCAAACTTTACTTGTTACCTGCATTAAAAGGTTTTATGCTCAACCAACGCAAGATGCAGGAAAAAGTCAGCGATGCCACATAGGAGATAACAAACTAATGTGGAAGACTAACAAATAAGCAAATAATCATACACAGCACAAAAAAGGTTCTGTTAGGATAATTACAGCTTGCTGTGGGACTACACTTCAGGGACAGCTAATAGACATTCAACATTTGAGCGCCTTTATTTGTCAGGTGACTTCCCTTTTGTCATATTGTTAGTGAAGATCGACTGTTCAATACATTTCGCAAATATTGAGTGCCTACTATTCCAAATATTGGAATAATGAACATGGAAAAAAAAAAACCTTACACAGACTCGCAATCAGAGGCAAAACCTTCTATAAATAAGTGAACTGAATAGGACTTCACAAGGTTGGAAGCATTACAGAGCAGATAAAAAACTGGCGAAGGGAATAGGGAGTGTCAAACGCAGAGACCAAAGGTCAGAAGTTTGCAAAACTTAAATGCTTTTAATCTGAGTGAGATATAAACCTAAAAATTATGCTTGTTTAAGAGGAGAAATACCAACATAAAAATCTTTTCGGCAAGATACATCTGGAATATGTATCAAGAATAGAGTTCTGTGGTCAAATTTGGAAACATGGAATCTGTAAGAATAAAAAGATGAGAGAAGATGTATCTTGGATCATGTTTACTGCATCAAAGTGGTGCGAAAGGGACAGATTGAGGTTTTAACTAAACATATTACTCAGACCATTTCCAGGAATGTTCAAGAATGTAAGAGAAAAAAAATACAACTCTAAGAATTTTGAGCTGGGTGACTAGAAAAATTGCACACGATTACTAAAATGGAAACGCTTAAGGTAACAACAGGTTTATAGAAGAAAGAAGATCAGGAGTTCAGATGGGAACATAATAATTTTTATTGATTAGACAATTGGATATATGAGTCAAGAATTTAGTGAACAGCTTGGAAGGAGTGCAGTGAATTTGACAATCATCAAGTGACAGATGGCATATAAAGGCCCGAAGCTGCAAAAGATGTAGAAAGTGGAGTGTACATAGAGAAAATGTTTGAAGACCAAGCAATATGGCACTGCAGCATTGAGTGTGAGAAGGTAAAGATGAACTACCATGTAGATTAAGAATATATGACCAATTGAGTAGGAGAAAAATTAGAAATTTGATATTTGAATCAAATAAAGGAAGTGTTTCAAGAAAGAACAAGTCACCTCTGTTTTTCACTTACTGCTAAATTGTAAAATGAAGACAGATGACTTAGTTCATTGGATATAGTGATGATTACTGGCTTACACAAAAGGAGTTATGGTGAAATGGGAGAATTAAAACTACAAATAGTGTGAATTTAAGAATTAATAGAACGGCGGGGGGGGGGTGATTGACAACACCACATAAGAAAATCCTAAAAACCAGTTCTTCAAGGCATCGTTCCCAAATGTACACATTATTATTCTGTAGCTATGAACATAAAGACATAAAGCTATGCTGGAACTGCTTTTGTATAGGAGAGAGAAAATCTAGGAGAAATCATTTGAAATGTAATTCAGAAGGAGATTCTCAAATTCAAACAAAACTTCCTGTTCTCAGAATCTTTCACTTTACAAGAAACAGGTTTATTCAGGTTACTAAGTTCCAAAGTCTTAATTTCAGGAATGCAGAGAAGTAGTGGCAGGAGAGACTCTCAATAGACGCTCTTGGAAAGAAGCAGGAACCCAACCTTCTATCTATACCCTTACTAACAGATTTTTATTACTACCTATTTGGAACTACCATGATCCTGATAGAGCTTTTCTGTTTCCATTTGTTCCAGTTTATTTAATGTTGTTATCTCTTAACTTATGGCTTCCGAATAATTATGATTCTACTCTATCATTCTTGCATATCATTTTTATTTCATTCTGTTTCTGCTCAATAAGAAATCATTTACTTAGTTCTACATCTCAAAATGAAATTCCCTGACAGGACTAGATAATTTTGAGATGTATATGTATATATATATTCCCAATCGCTGTAATCAAGGTGTTACACTCATTTGACTCCTGATAATCAACAATCATATGGGTTGTGTCCTGAGCATTGGTTGTCATTCAGAACTTTAAAATTTTCCCTTGAGTACAGCTACTGAGATGAGAATAAATTGAAAACAGAAATAAACAAACACAAAATGGTTAAAATTTATTTTACATTCACTTGTGTAATACACTTTTAACTTCCTGGATAAGACTCCAGAAGTACAAGCAAAAAAAGCAAAAACAGACAAAAGGATTACACCAAACTAAGAAGTTTCTTCATTGTAAAGAAAACACTCGACAAATTCAATAGACAACAGAAAGAATTCAAGAAAATATTTTGCAAATTGTGAAAATTATAAATGACCAATATTCAGGATAAATAAGGAGATTAAATGGCAACAAATGGAGAGGATTTTTTCAAAGGAAGGAATAGGGATATTGAAAAGACAAATGAAAAACTTTTCAGGATCACTAGCCATCAGAAAAATGCAAATAAAAGTCATGGTGAGGTTTCATGTCATCTCAACTATTGAGACTATTATCTATGAATTAAAAATAATAATAAACGCTGTAGAGTATATGGAGAAAAAGATACCCTACTACACTATTGGCGGGGATATAAACCAGCACAACCATTATGAGAGACAGCATGTAGATTACTCAAAATTTTGAAAATAGATGCGTTATGAGACATAATTATTCTTCCCCCAGGAATTTAACTAAATAGAATGAAATCAACATATAAAAGTTATTTGTAATGTGTCCAGTGCAGTAACCCAGCAGTAAAGTCCTTGCCTTGCACATGCTGGGATCCCATAAGGGCCAATGATAATCCCGGCAGCCCTGATTTCCATCCAGCTCCCTGCTTGTGACTTGGGAAGACATTCAAGGATGGCACAAAGCCTTGCGACCCTGCACCCACGTGGAGACCCGGAGGAAGCTCCTGGCTCCTGTCTTTGGATCAGCTCAGCTTCAGTCTCTGCTGTCACTTGGGGAGTGAATCAACAGACAGAAGATCTTCCTCTTGTTTTTCCTCTCTGTATATCTGATTACCCCTCGCAAAAAAACTTTTAAAAAGTTATTTGTACCTTCGTATTTATACCATCACAATTCACAATAGCTAAGATACAGTCAACCAAGATGTATATGGACTGAAGAGAAATGTTTGTCTAGATGACTAGATAAAGTAACCACGATATATATAACAGAATACCAGCCAGACATAAAATGAATTCAATCCTGTCATTTGTGGCAAAATAGAACTAACTAGAGACCATTATGCTTAGTGAAATATCCAGTCTCCCAAAAATTAACATCATATGTGTTCTCTTAAATGTGGTAGGTAATATAGAACACAAAAATGTGTAAGAATGAAACTAGCATCATATTATTTGATTATTGTTATATCCATTATATATATTTCTGTGGAACACTGTCCTTTATACTGTTTATTTGTTGAACATCATCTTTAGTGGTGCATGAAATCTGTAATTATCAAGTAAACTGAAATTATGTTGCTGCAAAAATCAACCCAGATTTCCATCAACTGATGGCTGAGTAAAGAAAATGTAGTGGGCTTGCGTGGTAGACTAGTGGCTAGAGTCCTTGCCTTACATGCACTGGGATCCTGGCTGCCCGCTCCCCATCCCCTGCTTGCTGCCTGGGAAAGCAGTTGAGGACAGCCCAAAGCCTTGGGACTCTGCACTCACGTGAAAAACCCAGAAGTTCTTGGCTCCTGTCTTTGGATCAGCTCAGCTCTGGGCATTGCGGCCACTTGGGGAGTGAATAAGCAGACAGAAAATCTTCCTCTCTGTCTCTTCTCCTCTATGTATGTCTTTAAAAAAAAAACAGCATTGACTGACAGCAGGGAACATATCTGGTGAGTGTAGAACAGAATATGACACATCATACATCAGGAAAATTTCCCTGTAGACTGGCATGTTAATATGAAAATTGAAACTACAATAGTAATGGGAGAAATCAAAGGTAACTATATACAAATGCACTGAGGGGGTAACACTTTCCTAAACATTGAACTAAACTCATCAAACATAAGCAAAATGTTCTCAAATATTACAACCTACAATGTAAAACTTATGTAAGGCAAAAAGTGCCATAATAAGGTAACAACAGCAGAAATACAAATGCAGCCAAATATTTGCCATACGCATGAAGAAAACAGGCCTGCAGTCAACATGAAATATACGATGTAAGAATCAACAAGAATAATCCAATCAAAAGCAAACAAGAATCCTGTATATACTCCTTCCCTTGGAGGTTTAGAAGAACGTAGTGATTGTAATCAGAAACTGTATATAGACATACATGTGCAGTATTCACTATGGCAACTGAATCACATCTCCTAGCCTTCTTCACATACTGATTATACCTGATTCACAGAAAAGGGATTGCTTAGTTCAAAGACATGAAGTCGGCAGTGATGCTGTTTCATCTATCAGTGCAGGGCATTTTCATTACCAAAGGATCGTACTGTGACACTCAAATGACATTTATTTACTCAGTTCATGCAGAGTCCGGAGAT
The DNA here is from genome assembly GCF_017591425.1 of Ochotona curzoniae. Taxonomy (NCBI): domain Eukaryota; kingdom Metazoa; phylum Chordata; class Mammalia; order Lagomorpha; family Ochotonidae; genus Ochotona; species Ochotona curzoniae. The sequence goes on from NW_024467087.1 coordinate 6,866,506, forward strand.
TTCAGGACGGATTTAAATTGTCTTCTTAGTAACTTTCAAGTATTCTAAAATAGTGAGAAATCCCATTGCATGAGTTTTTGCTCTCCAGTTCTTAAAGCCTCTATCAGTCGCTCCTGGATATCTTATTTACAAATGTTCCTAAAATGTAGACTATGGCTCCTAAATGGATTCTAAATTCTTCGAGGGCAGCAACCAGATCTTTGGCTAATTCTAATTCTATATTTTTTCCTAGTGATTTAGTAGAGTTATCTCCACACATACCATGCTTAGTTCTGGGCTCTACATACTCACATGGACTGCAAACACACTTGCAAAACTGAAATTTTGATTGTAATGGATGAGCAGTTACAAATGAAGACTTTATATAAAAATGGTTTTTCATTTAATTTAGGACTATATAAGAGACAGGTTTAATTGATTTTGCACTACAACCATTAAGCTTGTATTCTATTGAACTGAATTGAGTTTTATTATACTCCTTAATCTATGGAAAACTATAGTGTGAATTACCCTCAAGCAAGTGTGAAAACTAAAAGCAACAACAAAACCAGCTTCAAAATACCCTAAGAATTAGTGGCTTAATTGCTCTTTCCCAGCTGCGCAGTAGATATGTGGATATGTTAGAGACAATATCATTCTGTAAACACAACATATTTCAGATCCTCAATTGAAATTCAGTGACAGTCTCAGTGTCATAAAAGTATTATACTACTAAATAATTAACTAAAAAATTATGAAAAGCATAATAGAGAATAAAAGACAACTGCATAAGCATCCATCACAATAAAAGTTGTCTTTTAAAGTTGATTATGTTTATTTATCTATGATTGAAAATCAAAACGTCAATTATGGGCAGATGGCCATTAGCATAATCCATAATGTCAGAAGACAAAACAATGCTTTGTATCTATCACCTTTGATTAGTAACATAATGTTTTACTAGAGTCTGTATAAACAGAATATGGGCTTTAAAAAAGCAACAGTTTGCTTTTTGATACTGGCATTTTGTTAGAAATTTTAAAGAAAAGGAGGAAAACATTGTCCAAACTTAAACAGGCAGCGATCGAAATGATTTTTATATTTGTGATTTTTTTAAGCTAAGGACACATTCAGTATATAATAATGTATTTAAAGAATTTCTTACTTTTTAAATTTTATTAATTATAAAGGGAGATTTCATAGATGTAGTTGTGTTTTTGTGACTTATTTATTTTACTTGGAAAGGCAGATAAGATTCACGGAGGGAAGGAGAGACAGAAAGATCTTCCATCTACTGCTTCACTCCCCATATGGCCACAAAGGCTGGAGCTGGATACAGGGTTCCAAAGCTTTGGGCCATCCTCTATTGCTTCCCCAGGTCATAAACAGGAAACTGGATGGAAAGTCGAGCAGATGTGACACAAATTGAATCCCTGCACTTGGAAGGTGAGGATTTAACCATTGAACCATCATGCTGGGCCCCATAGGTAGATAAGAAAATTTATCATAGTTCACTTCCTCCTACTTTTCCTCCCTCAACCCTCTCCTCTCTTTTTGCTTTAGTTTTTTTCTTCAAATATATACTTTGAATCTACTCTACGATCACAGAATTAATCCACCACTAATGGTAACACTCGGCAAACAAAAAGTAGAAAGACTAAAGTTCCACATGAGTATAAACAAGGGCTAAAAAATGCTGATCAAATCATGTCAGTTTCATTCTTTTATATTTTTTGTATTCTGTTTTATATACCACAGATCAGAGAAAACATATGACATAGGTCTTTGGAAGACTGGTTTATTTCATTGAGTATTATATTTTCCAGTTACATCCACTTTGGAATCCATTATTTTTATGGTTGAGTAGCATTCCATAGTGTGTGTGTGTACATATATACTATATACATGCTATAAACATGGAGAGTGCAAATGACACTTTGATATATTGATTTCATTTCATTTGGTTAAATTCCCAGGAGTAGGATGGCTGGATCATGTGGTGGATGTATTTTCAGATTTCTGCGAAACCCCCAGAGTGTCATCCATAATGACTGTAGTAGTTTACATTTCCAATGACAGTGTATTAGAGTACTTTTTCCCCCACACACATCCTCTCAAATATTTATTATTATTGTTATTATTAATAGTAATTCGGTTTACAGATGACAGCGATTCTAGTTGAGGTGAGGTGAAACCACACTGTGATTTTTATTTCCATTTCCCTGATTCTTACTGATACTGAGAATATTTTTGTATCTGTTGGCCATTTGAATTTCATCCCTAGAACAATGTCTTTTCATGTGCTTAGTCCCATTCCTTAGCTGTACTGTTTGCTTTGTTGAGTTGAGTTTCTTGAGCTCTTTATAGATCCTGGATATCGATCCTTTATCATTTGCATAGTTTGGCAAATATTTTCTCCCAATCTGTCCGTTGCCTCTTCACTTTGTTGAGCATATTCTCTACAGTGCAGAAACTGCTCAGTTTGATGTAATTACATTTTATTCTGGAGAATCTTATCAATTTGGATATTCTAACATATAGTTAAATGGTTTAAGGGATGTATGCACATTGTAAGTGCTTTAAGCAGATTTCATACATATAAAGTTCTCTAAAGTCTCACTTAATGGTCTTTGGGATACCTCTGCTCAACTTCCAGTTCTCTTCACTATATGCCCAATCGAAGTAAAAGAAGCCTAATGTCACAGACAAGAATCTAAGGAATCCCCGCACTCAGGATTTACAATATTCCTGTGCCTTACCTTAATTTAGCTAATAGCAAATTCAGGAGAACTTGTCTCTAAAAAATAATTGCTGTAGGCAAACAGAGTAGAGGCGATAAAAGGTTAGGCTGAAAGCTCTTTAATTCCATTGCAGTACAAAAGTTACAATCACTTTCAGAACCTCTATGAAATGGAATAAAACTCCAGCCAACCTGCAAAAGGGCAAATTTTAACTGCAATGGCATCAGCAAAGATGATGAATAATGATGGGGAAAGAAAAAAAAATGATCTGCAATATGAAAAGAGACTCTAAGTAATGGCAGGTGAGTTTTCTAGACAGTACTCAGCAGAAATTGTTCTTTTCCCCTATCTACAGCCAACAAGACAATCAGTTTGCAAATACACTTTGCTGCAAATATATTATGCAGATGGCATTGGCAGTTCTAACTGATAAGCATTGCTGTGCCAGATTTCCACAAATCTGCAAAGATAGCAACTAGAGTCACAGAAATGTAAAGATAGAATTTTGAAAAACTGCCATTATACTTTTTAAAGTCTTCCTTGAATATTTTGGAGCTTAATTGCTAGATCTTGTAGACCAGCAAAAAAGCCCCATACCGCACTCTGGAAGCACTTCCCCTAGAAACTGCTATCTTATGTTAAATAGTACTTATTGCTTCATTTTGGTCACAAGGATTATACATAAGTATGAAGGAAATTTTGAAACCACCTAAATATTAATAAAAGTGAAAATTCTATAATTCAGTGATAATAGAATTTCGATATCTTATTACTGAATGTATATGAGTGTGTGTTTAAAATTAGATCAAACAGAAGGAGCAATTTTGTATCATTGTAAAAGTAATTCGGAAGGAGAATTTTCCTCGTTATTCAGTTTTCTCAGTAATCATTATAGTGACATATTGTTCAAGTTTTCTTTATCACATGTGCATTCATGTACAAAAAATTTTCCTCTAGCTTTTATTATAATTTTCATTAATAATTGTCATAAGAAGACAGCAAAGCTGTGAAATACATTTTAGAGTGTGAAACAAAGCTTATATAATTTGAGGATTTTAAAATACCTTTCTTAACATAATCAATTAAGTAAATTTTAGTAAGTCTTAGAAGCAAGATGAGATTTCTTTTATAATGGCAGTATGCAACAAAAAATTTAAATGAAACCAAAATAAAGTATATTCACAGCCTTTCACAAGAAACCATAAAATGCAAATGATTATATATATTTTAGTGAAAAATTATATGAGAATTTATTGAAACCACATGAATGAAGAGAGCTGAATAAATAGACTTAACACAATCTTTATAAAGGAATACTATGAAAGTGGAATATATTCATAAATATAATTCTGTTGTTTGGATTGAGCTTTGAAAAAAATATTACACAGCATATTTAAAATGGTGTGAGGTAAGTGATATTATGAAGTTAACATGACAATCATTTTGGACTTTTCTGGGGGCTCCTTCCAGGTCTAAGAAGAGTTAACTCAATTGCACATGACACTTATGTGACATGATCAGTGTTGACACCCATAAGAAAAGCACATGAGCCTCAAATTACAGAACACAGAAAAAATCAAAATAATTTAAAGAGTAGATAGCAATATTAAAACACTATCAAAAACATTTTTCAAAGGATGAAAGGTAAATGTCCAATGTAAACATTAAAAACTGTTCAGGATCACTAGCTGTCAGGAAACTGGAAATAAAAATCATCATAAGGTTTCACTTCACCCCAATTAGAATGCCTATCATCCAAAAATCAAAACATAATAAATGCTGGCAATGGGTGTGGAGAGAAAGCTACCATAATAACACTGTTGTTGGGAATGTCAAGTAGTATAACGTTTACGGAACACATTCTGGAGATATCTCAGAAATCTGAAAAATACAAGTAAGCATGTGAACCAGCCATCCCACTTGTATTTATTTATCCAAATATAATAAAATCAATATATAAAAGAATGTCTGTACCATATTTATAACAGCTCAATTCATAATAGCAAACAAGAATCAACCAGATGTCCATCAATTGCTGAATGGCCAAAGAAAGTGTGGTATATATGTCTAATGAAATACTACTCAACCATAAAAAATAACAGATTCCTGACTTTGCCACAAAACAGATGCTATTGGAATTATGCTTCATGAAATAATCCAGTTCACAAAATGCCAAAACCATAAGTTTTCTGTAATATATGGTAGTTAAAACAGAATATATACAATCTTATTATCTGGTTATAGCTTTTAGCCCTTGTCTATATTATTATGGAATAGCGATCCTTCTGTCTTTTAGTTATTGAACTGTGATTAGTGGTACATTAAGCATTCAGTTATAAAGTAAGTTGAAATCATGCTGTTACAAAACTTGAAGGAAAAAAAGAGAAGAAATAAACAAGGAAATTGGGGCAGTGAGAGGAGATTTGAATATGGTTCTCTTCCTAAAGTTTTATCTATGAAATACATATTTCTGCTTATATTAATCAAAATAAAAAAAACAAAAATAATATAGCAAACTGATGATTCACATCTCTAATATTCTAAATGTCCTTGAAATCAATTGGAAATCTCTTGTACAACAACTAATTAGTACAGGTATGGGTTTCATTTGTTTGTTTTTGTTTTTGTTTTTTTAGACTTCTTACTGGAAAGACAGATTTACAGAGAGAAGGAGAGACACGGAGAAAGATCTTCATCTGCTGGTTCACTCCCCAAATGGCCACCCGAGGTCAGCAAAGGCACTGACATCCATCATTCTATTTTATCCCGAAGCCACTGTACCAAGTGCCCATCCATTTGAAGCCTGAAAGTAGCCATTCCACAGAAAATGAGTCAGAGTAACATGATCATCTGAAGTTCCAAAAATATGTTAAGTTGGAAATACAAGGATGAGACCATAAGGGAAATTTTTCAATAGTCCTTTAAATTAAAATAGACTTTCAGGTTACAAAGTTCTTTCTCACCCACAGAATTTGCCAGGATTATATATATATATATAACCCCATGCATGTGTAAAATATGTTGTCTAAACTCAGGTTTTTTTTTTAATAGCAAAAATGTCATTATTGATTTTCAATTGTTTAATTCTATAAATTCCAAACTCAGGTGAAAATGAAAGTTACTACTTCTTGGGCCAACAAAATCCCATAAAGTCCACAAGGGCTAGACAGAAGACAATTGTTAATGACACGTTGTCCTCAAAGCCACTACTTCTTTTCTCGCCAAAGCATCCTTTCTATCAAGCTAAGTTAAAAAACAAGATCTCTTCCTTAGAGGAAGAGATTGCAACAGCATTTGCAACTTTGTGTTACTGTCTTAATTGCTTCCTTCATCCTTTCCCTTTACTAGTTTTTACCAAAGATGGATTCTGTTCCAGGCATTTTTCCGAGTTCTTGCAGCAGAGAGCAAGACAGACACGGCACCTGCCATCCTGAGATTTATACGCTGGATGGAACAGACATTAGTGAGATGATCAGTCATGGTACTTAGTAGTTCCATTTTATAGAAATTGAACAGCCAACAGTTACTAGCTGCTTGACCTTGGGTAAGTAGTAGAGCTTGAATCTGAAATCAAGGCTTAGAGGTTTTTCTTCCCCATTCCCTCTGCCACATCCTAGCACCCCACCCTGTCTGCACCTCTGCCTTCAGGCACATTTACCAGTATTTGCAGGCACTTCTGATTGTTGCAATCGAAGGGGTGCACTACTGACATCTAGTGGAATAAGACCAGGGATGCAGCGCAAAATGCCACACTGCACAGACTCCACAAGAAACAATTATCCGGTCCACAATTTAAATAGTGCCACAGTTGTGAACCGCTGGGCTGTAATCCATGCTTCCAACAATTCCACAATTCAAACTCCCTCCCTAGAAATTTCTCAGTTCCTCGTGAAAATTGACTTCCGGGCAGTCAGCTCAGTGAGCTGACAGTGATGTGGATTAAGCAGGGACCTCTGCTTCCTGGTAATTATGTCAATGATTCTCACCAGCTTTTCATTAGAACTTCTTCTCACAGATGAAGAAACGGAGATTAAATTATATACCTTGGGTCTCAGAACCTAAAACGATGGAGCAATTGAGTCCTGCTCTTGTAAAACTGAATCTGATGTTTCTGCTTCACGCAGTAGCCCTAAATAGGTGAGGGCAAGATCAGGGTTTAGTCTGAGCCTCCTGAGTAAAGCTAGCAACGTCTGCGGATGCATGTCTGGATCATGGCCACAGGGGTCCCGCGAAGAGTTTGTCTAGTTTAATGCCTGTGTTATTTTTAAAGAACTTAAAAATCAGCCCAGTGTTGTTGAACTTGAATTTTTTTGCTGGGCTCAAAGCATACCAGATACACACAATCTGCTGTTTGTGTAGAAAATGTGTCAGGAGAGGAAAAAGATAGCACCCACATGCGAGCATCTGGTGGAAAAATCCATTTCACCACTAACCATACCATTGAGTGAGAAAAGCATCTGTGCCTGCCAGCAGTGAAACAAACTGGAAGAGAGACCGAGGATGAGAAACTGGAGGGACATGTCGCTTGCGTGTCAGAAAGGGAGACGGCTGTGTCTGTACCGCTGCTCCTGCACTGAGTGCTCCTGCCTTAACCTTTTAAACATGACACCATCTGCGAGATCATAAGGAGGCAAATTATGCATGAGACATACCGTCTCAGGCTTAAACCAACAAGGCAGCTCAAAAGAGGCAGTAAACAAAGACGAGGAATCCCAGAGACTACAAATCAACAGCAAGGGGGGAAAAAAAGTATCTAAATGTATGTTGGCAGCATCTCAATAGTAAGGCAGAGGTAAACTCGTAGAATCAGCAAATGTAGAAAGTTTCAAAAATTGAAGGATCCTCAGAGACCAACCAGTTCAGTCCCTAGTTTTACTCATGAGCGATGCAAGCCCCAGAGAGGGCTGTGACTGTCCAGGGTCACACAGCCACACAGCTGGGGGGCAGCAGATGATTCTGGGCAGTTCTTCGGAAACACAATTTTTCCCCAAAGTCACAAGAAAAGAACTTTCAGAAAACTTTAAAAATAACTGAGAACATCAGCTGGAAAGTACAATTGTGTTCTAGCAACATAAATTTATACCTTGATTGTGGGAGCCAAAAGACAATGCTGATTACCCATCTACGCCCAAAGTGCTGAGCTGTAAATTGGCCACTCAAGGTGAAATGCAAACACCTAGCAGATTTCAGCAAATAACATTGTAAACCTGCTTCGAAAGCCAATCCTGAAAACAAATATGGTTCTGCTTCTGCTTGGCTTCCCATTTTAAAAATCACACCATCTTGATCTTGAAGTTTCAAGAGAAGGAAATCCACCAGGTACCCTCTTTCCCAGGGCCCAAAGGCCCACTAATTGGTTGGTTTGCACAGTCTAGTACAGGGGTTTGCATCCTGGGATTAAGGAGGCTGACTGTTGACTTCTGAATGTGCCTGGAACTGTCTGTACGACCTTGAGACAACCAAAGGCCCACTGGATGTGAGTTGTCCACAACTTTTCTACCATGGGGAAATGGAGGAAAGAAAAGCAAAAGGAAAAGAGAGAATGCCTACACAGACAGAAAGCAATGGTGAGAAAACACAGCTGTCTTCTCTCGTCCTATGCTCTCAGCAGCACAATTCAGACCACTCTGAAATTCAGACTGTGCTGCTTTAGCTTCGAATCTATCTATGTATCGTGTATCTATCTATTTATTTTTATATGAAGCCTCAGTTCAAATTCTTTGCCTAATTTCATTGGTTTTCTTATCAGTTAATTGGAAGAAGCATTTTCTCTAATGTAAGTGCTGCTAATGTCTCTCAGTCTAGTATTCCAATTATAGCAACAGTATCTTTCTAAAAAGTTTCAGAATTTGACAATATGAAATCTTTTTTTTTAAATTTTTGTCCTTATTTTTCTCTATCTACACAACTTTTGCCTGTCATAAATTCACACAAATTTACTTCCAGATGTTTGTGGTTTCATATTAGATATGTTTAGAATCCATTTTTACTTATTTTTGAGGTGACATTCACATTCAGTATAAGTTTATATTTGATGATCAGGGTTAACATTGTGGCATAGCAGGTTACCCCACCAGTTGGGATACCTGCACCCCATACTGGCATGCTAATTTGAGTCCTAGCTACTCCACACTTCCTATCCAGCATCCTGCTAAATGAGCGTGGGAGGTGGTCAGAGTGCTGGCTTCTGGCTTTGGTCTAGCTTAATGCCAGCCAGTGTACTCATTTAGGAAGTGAACCAGCAAATTGAAATCACTGCTTTTCTGTTTCTTTTTGCCACTGTGCCTTTCAAATAAACATAAATGAAATTTTAATAAAACTCACGACTGCTTTCCGGTGTGACATATAGTTGATCATGCATAATTTGTTGAAATCAGTATTTTTTCTGTTTTTTTTTTAAATTTTTACTTTCCATAATGCAGTTTTATAGTTATAGGGCTTCCCCTTTTCCCCTTCTCCCCTCCCCATTATCCTCTGTGTTTTGCAATAACGTAGTGCTTCAGCCATGGTTTTGACTCTAGCTTTCTGGTCTATACATGTGTCATGACATTCATAGGTAAAAGCAATGGTAGAGTCTAGTATTTCACTGTCAAGTTTTACTAAATCCTTCTATTAAGGCCTTCTTTTATTTGGGACCAGAGATGCATGCTCTAGGTCTTCTTTGCTTCTCAATACTCTGGTCTCCATTACACTGCTTTTTTTTTTTTTATGAGATTACCAGAGTAAACTTGTTAACCTAGACATCTTTTTAAAACAACATCTTTTCTTCCACCTAATTGCTTTAGCACATTTTCAGTTGACTAACATGGGTGGAATCCTTGTAAGTGGACCTAGTTAAAGATAGTGCAGGAGCAAAGAAGCTTACATGCCCATTTGCCTTAATTCTAGCTCAGTGGGCCTCAACTCTCTACACACGACTAAGCCTTCAGCATTCTTCCCCTGGATGCTGGAGGGTGAAAGGATCTAAAATTGCTTAGGATGTTAATTATTACTTGAATATATGATTGGCACAATCCTCCTTTTCATTTCATATTCCTCACACCACTGATTCCTCAAAATAACGCTGTGAAATAGTAGATAGTACAATGACCATGCTTCAGTGCAAAGTATGAGGAAGTAGCTGACATTTCTGAGGTCATGTAGTGTTGAAGAAGCTGAACTCCTACACTAGACTCCACTATTCCAGACCTATTCTTTGAATCAACTGTTTCTATGGCTCCTGGTGTCTCCATGACTCTTATCTCCAAAGTGCTTCATAATGATTCTCACCTAAAGCAACCTCCAATAGTTACCTTCCCTTCCAGCTCTTAAAGGTTGACTGATAAATTGAAATACTATTTATCGAGCAAAAAAATTTTCAGGCTTTTCATCTATTTTAACACAATACATTCTCACCCCAATTTTTAATGAGTTGTGTATTATCATTTGCTTTATTGGTGTAGAAATTCAGGCCAAAGAGATGTGCCCATAACCCAGCTATTATATCGTAGAGCCAATACCACATTCAAGTTTAGGTGTGGATATTCAGCTTAGAGCTTAATTTCGTACATCAGAGTACCTGGGTTCAATATCAGGCTCGAGTTTCTGACCACTGCTGTGTCCTAGCAGTGACACTTGGATGCACTAGTGATGGTTCAAGTGCTTGGGTTCCTGCCACCCAGGCAGGAGACCTGGGTTGAGTACCTGGGTTCTGTTTTAGTCCTGGCTCAGGTCCAGGCCCAGCTCTCATTCTCTCTCTCTCTGTCTCTCCTCACTCTAATAAATGAAAATTCTACATCCCAGATTTACCTGTCCTCAAATATCTTTCTGTTAACCAATAGAAACATCACCTTCCAAATATTCAAAGGAATTGTAAATGCGTGGTTGGACAGTGTGAGTTTAAGGACACTGATCAGTCACTAATGTGTTGTCAGTCTCCCCAGGAAGTATTGAAAAAAAAGCCAATAACTAACCCTGGCCTGTCAGCACACAGCCTCTCACTCCTTTGTCCACTCCTACTTTTTTATCACTCAAAGGCAGGGGAGAGGAAAAGGGAGAAATCGGCCTTCCATAAGTTCCCAGAGTACATTTAACATTTCCATGAATCGCCTATATTTAGATCAAATGTTTCTCCGAAGTGACACAGCTTGCTCCATTCTGTTTCAAAGCGCAAATAAAAGTGAATGCAACATTATTATTTGAATAAGTTACCATGACCTATATTAACAACAAAGAAAGCATTCAGGGATAGGGTAAAAATACTTTATTATTTATGATCATCAGTATTACTTGCTTTTCACAAATTTGCAAGAGAAACAAAGAGTCTCTATTACCCCCATGATACTAATGAAGAAATGGAAAATCACCTGGATTTAAGTTGATTTTCTAAGTTCACATAGATAGAATGTTATAGAGCTGAGATTAAACGTAGGGCTCTTTCATAGTTTGCTACTAATCTTCCAATTAAGGGTCATTAATGATACAATTATTGTTTCTTAACGTTGTGTCTCAAAATTTTTATTCAAGTATCCTTTTCCCAAATTAAAGATTTATTTAAGTACGAGCATCCTTGGGCCACTAACTGGAACACTGGGATAAGCAGCTGCAAGCATGACCTTCCCAGTGATTTCACTTCATAGCTTTTTCTAAGAGACTGGGCTAACGGGAAAGGATTCCTGAACGGAAGAAAGGCACATGTTGCCTTGAAGAGTAATCAATTATGTGAATGCTTTCGCTGCCTTTTATACCAGGGATCGTGCCTTCATTTTTCATATTAATGTTCTTTCTGCTTTTCAATTAGTCACAGCAAATCACTTGTCCTCTGCCTTGGCAAGGGCAGTTCAGTGGGCCTCAGTGGAGTATTTTGTAAGTTCCATCTGGTGAATTCTTGCTTGAATGCTCCTTGAGGCATTAACATGTACTTTTTTGGGTGAACAAATGTATTCTATTTGACATTACTTCATTTGTGTAGGGAATTAGCTATTAAATAAGAAGTTTCAGAAATTTAACCTTTTTTTCCAGCAATGGAGCATTGCAAACTATGATTTTTAACTTAAATATAAGAAAAATAGAACATAAAAGAAAATTAAAATGTGTTTAACAGTCTTAATCATTTTAACATTGCTTGTCCATGAAGTATCCAAAAAAAGAAAGAAAAACAAAACCAAAAACAACAAAAGAATGCCTACTCCTTGCCTGCACTCCCTCCCCCGTCCCAGCAGTTCTCATTCTCACAGCAACCAACGAGCCGTGTTTTGACAGTCTGCTTACTGTTTAATCCCTCGCTTTTTCCTGTGCGTCTGTGACTCCTTCCAACATAGGAACATTCTTTGACTTAGGACTTAATCTTAGCACACTGCCCAGCACAGGAACAGCTGATAGTAAATGACAGATGAATGAAAGTATTGCAATGTACCTATCCTGATTTGCTACAGCCTTAGCTCACCGGTTAGGCTGAGTTTAGGCTGTAATTTAAGCATGACAGTGCTTTCTCATAATCTCTGGATGAGAAAATCAAACAAATCCTCCGTCCTTGAGGATGTCACGGTCTAACTGTGCTCCACCAAATGCTCCGTTTCTAAAGGATCATGATATTGTCACTTCAGAGGCTTTTTGTTGTTGTTAGGCATTACCATTTTTCTATTTTTTTTTAAGATTGACAGGCTCCTTCAAACAACAGTAAGTTGTTTTTTTCAGAGATCAAATGTTTTGTTCTGATGAGAGATTTTGAAAGACATTGAACACAGGGAATAGGCAATCAATTCTTCCTCAAAGGCAGTGCTTTTTACTAAATTAATTAATTAATTATGTATTGCTTTTGAGATAGAGTGTGGTAGAGAATCCAGCTCAAGGCCAACCCACAATTATATTTCTGCATTTCATCCCTGGATAATTTCAATTTCTTTATGTCCCCATTCCTTTCTTAAAATATTTTGTGACTGTGGGGAGTTAGAGAGAGAGAAAGAGAGCCTCTATAAAATTTGAGTCTTTGTAAATATTAAATTTACAAATTATTAAACTAAACTAGTATCTCCACTGTTATAATCCCCCCTTGCTATGAATAGTTGTTACAGTCCGAAGGATTGAAACCTATTTTCAAAAAGTGCTATGATTCGCTGAAACTTTCAATTAAGCCCCTAACATGCCGTAGATGCAATGTGAAAATACTTTTAATTTTATGCAGAGTGCAAATAAGTGATTACATAAAATGTTCATTGAATCAGTATTTACATGACTTGAGATACAGCTAAACAACAAAAGCTCTGGAAATGGCCTCCGATTTCTTTATTTGCAGGTAACATTTTCTGTCATATCCACTACTAATGGAGCAGCATTGAGATGTCATCTGATAAATAGTTTAATTGAAGAGCTACACAAAGCTTGTCATTACCTGGTTTCCTCAACTCTGTTACAACGTATGATACAAGAAGGAGCAGTGATTAATGCCTTGTTTCTATGGCTCTATAACAAAGTTATGCCAGGGCCCAGAGCAGTAGCCTAGTGGCTAAAATCCTCACTTTGAGTGCGCTGGGATTTCATATGGGCGCCGGTTCTAATCCCAGCAGCCCTGCTTCCCATTTAGCTCCTTACCTGTGGCCTGGGAAAGCAGTAGAAGATGGCCCAAAGCCTTAGGACCCTGCACCCATGAAAGAGAGCTAGAGGAGGCTCCGTGCTCCTGGCTTTGGATTGGTTCAGCTCCAGCCATTGCAGCTCCTTCGAGAGTGAACCAGAGAACAGTTTCCTCTCTGTCTCTCTGCTCTTCCTCTCTGTATATCTGACTTTCCAATAAAAAATTAAAAACATGTTAAAAACAGGAAAGTTATTCCACATAAACATCAGCTATGGATTCAGATAATTTATCACAACAATAAGCATTTCTCTCCTGTGATTAAAGTAACATCTTTTCTGATTTTACATAAACACAATTCCTTGTATTATTATGGTCTGCTGCAACGAAAACAACTAATCCTTGTTTCCTTGGCGGAAATTCTTCATGTCCTTTAAAGCCATAAATAATCACAAAATCATCAGACTGAAGATTGTATAATTCATTCCCTACTCATTTCTTTGATTATTCTTTAATTTTGTTATCACCTAGTTTCTCTGCTTCTGGTCCTCAGAACTGCTGGCGATATCAAACTGATCTTCAATCCACAATCATTATGAAAGGCTATTCACAGTAATAAGAAAAAAATCCTTCCTATTGGTAGCTGTTTTAATCTCTTTAGGTTACTATAACAACAACAACAAAAACCCACAAACTAAGTGGCTTATAAACAAGAGAAATTTATTGTTCAGAGTTCTGGAAGCTGGGAAAGCCGACACCAAGATGCTGACAGATTCAATGTCTAGTGAGAATTCTATTCTGGGAGAATACGCCTTCTTGCTGCAGCTCTTTCAGCTGTCTCTCACAACTGCCTTTCACAAATGAGGGCTCTGACCTCATCACTGGATCTTCCTTGCAAAGTCTCACTTTGGTTAGGTTTCAACATGAGAATTGGGGAAGAAACAAATATTCAGCCCTTGTGTATACTGCTGAGGAACAGCAGTCATTCTGCTTACTATTTGTTGAATTCTTTGTTTAGTGGAGAGTTAAGCTTGTGATTATAAAGTAAATTGAAAATATCTCAAAAATTGAAGGTAAGATGAGAAATGACAGAAGAGGGATGTGGGAGGGAGGGATGGTGGGAGGGAGGGATGGTGGGAGGGAGGGATGGTGGGAAGTGCCAATAAGTTTTTAAAACTGTATACATGAAATACATGACATCTGTTCTCTTTAAATACATATATTGATTCACTTATTTTTAAATACCAGAAAAAGCACTAAAAGTGAATAAACAGAATAAAAAATGCCAGACAAAGAAGCCTGCACCAGCAGTGGCACTTTGGTGGTCCAGAGTAACACAGCAGCAAAGCAGAGTGACTATAGTGAATTACAATTACTTTCTGGTAAAGAATAGCTTATGTGAGATTGTCATTTTCTAATTAAAAGAACTGAATTATCTCAAGTTGACATTATAAGGTTGTCAGTGTGGATATTATTTCCGTGCACCCCAAAGATGCACTGTTAAAGTCTTGGTCACCAAAATCTTGTGTTAGTGATTAATAGATTATTATCAGAAGGTTTTTGAATGTCTTTTTCATTTCTTCAGCAGCACATTGGTAAATCAGTAGCATGTTATTTAACTCCATGCTGTGGATTTTCTATTTTTCTTCTTGTTTTTGATTTTGTTTTACGGCTTTTCATATAACGGGATATATAGTAACTGTGTAATAGAGACTAGCAAATCCAGATACAAAGATACAATGTAGCATGCATCTCTTGTGCAAAATCAAAGATGGACTTCCAGTGAAACTGTTAAATATATTGTGACAATAGGATGCTGGACTCTGCCATTGTTCTACAATGGCAGGATACACTTATATAGAAGAATGGTGGGCTTATGGCTGCTTCTGAAGGACCATGCTATGGAAATGATATTAGTTGGGGTGGAGGCTTTGGGAGGGAGTGAAGGGAAATCCCAAAGTTTATGGAACTGTATCATCAAATAATAAAATGAATTAATTGAGAAAAGATTCTTCCCTCCTGCCAGACCCATTCTTGCCAAGCTTGAGCATTTATTCAACAACAGCAAACTTCAGCATTAAAGAAATCTGCCCTGGGTAATGCTGTGTATCATTAACCTCAAATTGTTTTAGGCCTTTATCTGAATAGACATTCCAAATTTATCTGTTTGGATATGAAAGGGTGTTATTCCTTTTAAAGGTGAAGAAAGAGTAAGGTCGCTTAATAGTCTACATTTGCAATGAGCCGTCTGGATCCATTGTCTACCCTTCTCTATCTTGTTTTTAGATCTGGCAAACTGACTCATTGGACAGTTGGTTCAGACTCTTAGCCTCTGGTTTGTATTTGGGTTCAGCCCATGCCAAGCCCCAATAAATAACTGGAGAACTGGCAGGAGGCTGTGACTGCATTCCTCTACAGCTAAGGCTCTATGTGGCCTCTTTTTGCAATTCTCACTTGGCTTCATAGATGTTTCCTTCTCAGTGTTCTTAGGAGTTGTTGATGCGTTTCAAGGATTTCACCCTGGTTTAATATTTAATATTTACCCTACCTTCAAAAAATTCGTTTGTTAAACTTGCTTCAGATACTACTTTGAAATATGCTGTCTTTTCATAGTGAGATCCTGACATAGGGAGATGATATATTTAACTGTGTCAGTGTTGACAATTTTTTTAAACTTCTCTTTAACAAAAAATTAAAGTGATATGAAAAACCATAATGAACTTCCAGACCTAGACTCAACAGTTCCATTCACCTTCATTTTCTTTCTTTCTTTTTTTAAATTTGTTTGTTTTGTTTTTACCTGTAACACTGTATCTGGCACAGAGTTGGCGCTTATCAAAAGTGTTTTGAAATTTGGGGAGTGAACCGGTGGATAGAGTCTCTTTTTCTATTTCCCCTCTTAGCAGATCTGCTTTTCAAATAAAATAAGCAATAAAAATGAAAATGATGTGTTTTGAAATATTTTTGGTGACTTTAATTGGCTCTTTGATATTAATGGCTGGATAAATGTTTTCTGAATCTTTCTATGAGCCATTTTAATTTGTGACAAAACAATGTACAATATCAGTAATAAATTAAGGATGGCAAACTGAAATAGCAATGGCATAATATTTTACATGCATTAAATTTGCAAATTTAAGCCATAACAAGAAAGATTGGTATTGTAGCAAAGCTACATCCTCATATATTGCTAGTAGCTGTATAAACTGGCATAACCCATTTGCAAAACAATGTGATAACATGTATTGAGAGTCATAAAAATAACCCTCTAATCCCACTCTTGAGGATTTATCCTAAAGAAATAATTGAGAAGATGCAAAAAGCCATGCACACAAAGATGCTCAGTGAAGCATTATCTATAATAGCAGCAACACTGGAAATAACATATAATGTCTAACAAGAGAGAAGTGGTTAAGCACATTCTGGTGCAACAATCTGATGAAGCGTTCTGTTACTTACCAAATGTGCTTCCTGCAGAGGTGGTAATAAAAGAGACAGAAAGATTTGGCATCGTGGTGAAGATGTTCATGCCAATATCAGTGTACCTAGGTTAAACAGCTTGTTCAAAATCCAAATCCTGACTGCAGCTTCTTGCTAATGCACCCCTAAGGAGGCAGCATTAATTACTTAAGTAGTTGGGTTCTTGCTAACCATGAATTTAATTTCCAGCTTTGGGCTTTGGACTGGTCCAGCCTCAAGCCTAGACAATGCTTGAATAGTGAGCCAGTGCATGAAAGCATCTCTGTCTCTCCCTCTCCCAAGTCCCTCTTCCTTTCCTTCACCCCTTCTGTCAAAATAACCTTAAAAAAAAAAAACTGAAGAGGCAATTACAGGCTGACATGCACGGCTCCCTTTGTGTCTTCATGTTTAAACCCCAGTAGCTCAGAACGTAATAACTTGGAGATAGTGTCTTTAAGACAGTTATTGAGGCAAAATGATATCTTAAGAGGGGGGATTCTAATACGTATAACTGTTGTTCCTAGAGAAGATGGAATATGGGCGCAGAGAAACATGGACATATCTGTATACATAGGGATAGCCACATCAAAATGCAGTAAGAAGACTGGCAAGTACAAGCCAAAGATTGTACAAGTCAAGGAGCTTCAAAAGAAATCAAATATGCCAACATCTTCTCAGAGTCTTAACCTTCAGGATTTTGAGAAAACAAATCTCCGATTGAGCCACCCTATCCAAAAATTTTATTACGTAGCCCTAGAAATTAATAGAGGCAGAATTCAGAATTCAAAATGTTTAATCCACAATAATGCACCAGTAGACAAAAATGAAGATTTCACATGCCAAGGGAAAATGTACCATTTTTTGTGGCAGAGAGATATGGATGATTCATTTATCTTGTGCGATGCTGCAATAGCTACATTTATGCAATAAAAGAAACCACAGTGACATCAACTTCTGTTGAAACCCTGATATTTTTAAGCTACAAATTTTACTAAAGTTTTCTCTAGATCATGGGTAAAGGACACATGTCAAAGGTTTTGTTGCAGCAGTATCTATGAGAAACAGATTTAAGGGCAACAGACTAAGACCCTATGAATAAATATGCCCTAAAATCTCTCCCTCCTCTTTTTTGCAACAAATTCAACAGCATTGTGTGATATACCTGACATATTTATTGTCATTACTAATGCAGTCAATTATAAGTGTTGACCTATTAAATGAATGAAGCATGGTAAATTAACTTGGCATATTGTGCTTAATAACTTTTTCTCCTGAAGAAAGAATATTTAATGGTTGAAAACAGTTGAAAATTCCCGCTGTTGAATCAGCTCCACAGTCGAACCTCTATCTCTGCTTAGCAACTCTTTCAACCCTCTCTAAAGAGCCTTGTCTGACCTCTTGATTTAAAGCCCTCTTCTAACACCTGAGGACAACAGCTTCTCCAGTTACAGACCAGCCATTGCAAACTAAAGCTGACTTCCTGCAAGAGAATGTAAACAGCACTGGGACGTCTCAGGAAGATGCCTCACGTGTGAGTATGCCCCTAACCTGGTTCCCTAGCCAACTTTCATAATCAGAAGTTTTTTTGGCTTGGACATATATGATAACGTATATAGAATACAAATACTCTAGTTCGCAGAGCCCTCTATGCTACTTAATGACTGGAAACAGAGTCTAATCTCCCAATCTGGAGTTTATTATCTTAATTATTGCAAAACTATCATCTTGGTCCCCCAACTATGAAATCACCCCCTTCACTCTTATCACTCCCCTAAATCCATCTAAAGACCAGTGTGACTGTAAATAAAATGTCTATTGAGTTCTAAATGTGCGTATACATGAGCTTTCCTCTGAAAGTAAGCTCGAAGAAGTTGAACTTTACAATCTTCCCGTGTTACTCCAAAAATACATTTAAATTCAAGAGCCACTGCTTTATACTGTATCTGAAGAGATCATCTTAAAATTCAAATCTTGCCACTTCTCTTTTCTTCTTTGAAACTTTCAGTTTCTCCTTACTCTTAGGTTCGGGTCCAAATTGCTTAAGGCAGCTTACAAGGCCTTCCAGTGCTGAATTCCAATTTCTCTACCTCATCTATGACTGTACCCTTTTGCTAGAGTAATACTCATCCAATGATGCTTTTCCATACTTTACATGCTGTTGGAAACCTTTATTCCTATGTGCACATAGTGTTTATGTGGTTAGAGTCTTTTCTTTAACACCTTGCTCAGGTGTCCTATAACAACCTCGAAGCCTTTACATCCCCTGCCATATACTCAATCACAATATTCTTCTGTAATTGTTTATATTATGCTAACCTTGAGAAATTATTCCTATTATTTATCTATCTCTATCTAACAGTTCTTGAAAGTGACAGACCCTTAGTAATGATAAAAAAAAAGTTAGCTAATAATATTATTCACTATGTTATGCCAGAGTGTCTGTCATGAACTGGGTACTGTACAGATTTTGACCAGAACTCAGATGCACTCCTTAAAGCACCTACATTCCAGGCAAGCTTTTCCATGCATTGATCTACCAAAAAACCTTCCATTTCTTACCTCCTGGATGCTATGCATGCTGCCTTCAACACTTGACAAAAATAAATTATTTTGCTAAGTCCCTCTTAGAGTACAAAATTTGTCTATGTGTCTATTGTTATTAGCTACAGTCACTTGAGGATATATGAGCAAGCTTTGGAGATCTGGCTTGTTCAGTTCTCAACCAGCACAAAAGTAAACAAAATAATTTTTGCCTTTCCACAGCTTTTAAAATATATGTTTAAAAATTAGTGTAGTTCATAAAGTGTGTAAACCATCATACCTAATGTACTTTAATTTTAAGATAATTGTCCAAAATGCTAATAATCATCTAAGTCTTGACTAAATCATAATCTTTTTGTTGATAGATGTCTTGCGTTCATGTTATCTATTTCCATCAGAGCTCTTAAGTGATCATGTGTATTTTTAAAAAAGTATTGTATATTTATTTATACAAAGAGGAGGAGAGACAGAGAGAAAACTCTTCCCTCCATTGATTCACTCTCCAAGTGGCCGCAACAGCTGGACCTGCGCCAATCCTAACCTGGGAGACAGGATCCTCCTCCTGGTCTTCCACGTGGATGCAGGGTCCCATTGTTTTGGCCCCTCTTTGACTGCTCTCCCAAGCCACAAGCAGGGAACTAGATGGGAAGTGGAGCCACCAGGGTTACAATCAGTGCTCATATGGGATCCTGGTGCACACAAGGTGAGGAATTTAGCTTTTATGTTGCCATGCTAGGCCCAATCGTGTGCATTTTTACAATTTTTTAAAATGATACAAACAGAGCACTGTTGCAGTGACCAGATAACCCAGCAGCCAGGAGCTTCTTCCAGGTCTGCCATACAGGTGCAGCTTCCCAAAGCGTTGAACTCTCTTCTACTGCTTTCCCAAGCCACAAACAGAGAGCTGATTGGAAGTGGGCCATCTGGGAAATGAACCGGCACCCATATGGGATCCAGGTATGTGCAAGGTGAGGATTTAGCCACTGAGCCATTGTGCTGGACCCATTCATGTCCATTGGTAATTGACAATCATATTTTGTAAGAAATCTCTTTTCTTCAGTATCATAGATCTCAAAAGTGGGATAAAATATTCAGTAAACCATATGGAAAACAGATTTGTTGTCCTGACTTTGTTATTCATTTTGCGGAGTGCTGGCATGCTAGCATAATCATTAAAATTACTGGGATTTTCAGAAGACAAATGAACTTTGGCTTTCTCTTCATGTCCACAGCTTCATTCACCCCTAACAAGTGTTGGCTTTTGCTCTCTAGCTGTGAAGGTCTTAGATGTCATTTTTTTTAATGCATCTACATTTTTTTTTAATGCATCTACATTGAAAGCCTTCTGTTTGGTGTAACCACATTTGCCAACCATCTTATTAGCTGCAGCTTCTGGAAATCTCGCTGCAATTGCTATGTCTTGTTCTTTTATGTTATAAAGATTGCTTCTTTCTTGATGCCTCATGAACCAAACTGTACTAGTTGTTCTTTTTTTTCCCTGCAGCTTCTATACCTCTCTCAGACTTCATAGAATTGAGTACATTTAGCGACTGCCATGGATTAGGTTTGCTGAAGGAAACACTATGTCTAATTTCATCTTCTATTCAAACCACTGAAACTTCTTCCATAGTAGCAATAAGGCTATTTCGATTTCCATCATGCATGTGTTCATTACAGCAGCACTTTGCAATTTCTACAAGAGTTATTCCTTTGCCTGTATGATACAGTCTGAGTACTCTTCAGCCTATCTCAGCTTTCAACATGAATTCTTCCTTCCACTTGAAGGTGTTATTAACTGTCCCACTTTCAATGTTGCAGTATTAAGGAGAATAGAGAAACCCAAGCGACATGTGAAAGATGAAGTAATGGGTCTTCGCTGGAGTAGTCAGAATTTACATTTGTCAGTTAAGTTCATCATCTTACACTGGCCAATTTGTTGCATCCTCCAACATCTAATATCACTAATCATATATCACCGTAATAGATAAAATGGTAATTTGAAAAGTTTTACATATTGTGAGAATTATCAAAATAGATTCAGGATTATAAAAGGGAGCATTTGCTGTTGGAAAACTTATGCTGCCAGACTTCTTTAATGCAGAGACAATTAATTGATTCTAAAAATCTGTGGAGTATAGTAAAAGATGCAAATATCAATTACCCTGATTTTATCAGTAATGATTGTACACATATATTAAAATGTGCCATTTCCCAAAATTGTGTGTAGTTATTATGTGTTAATTAAAACTTATTAAAGATATTTTAGGAGATAGAAATGTTATCAACACAGATCATTATGTACTGCTACATGTACTGAAAAATATCATACTTAGAGTGGGGGGTTGGCCTAAGAGTTAAAACATTCATATATCATACCAAATTACATGGATTCAAGCTTCATCTCTGTCCTAATTCTAGCTTCACACTGATTTGCACCCTGGGAGGCAGCTGTGATGGTTCAAGTGCTGGAGTTTCTGCCACCTGCACAAGAAGCCTAGATTACATCGCCCGATTCATTCTCTCTTTTTCATACTCACTCTTCTTTCTCCCCTCCCTCATTATAAAATAAATAATTTTTTAAATCACAGGAAAATTACATTTTAATGTGAAGTTCAATAAAACAGGGTATGCCTGCAACTTTGCTCAATATCATGTACAACCGATTTTACATAGAATTATAATTGCCATATAGCGTGTACTTAACAGTTATTGAATTAATAAGCAGCCAGAGATACAGTATTATTTCACAAATGACATGAAACATTTGATTATATATCTAGAAGTTGAAGCACATTAGGCTGCAATTTGCAGTGCCAGCATTCCGTAACATGCCATTCAACTCCCAGATCCTTTGCTTCCAAGCCAGCTTCAGGCTAGTGGACATGAAGAGGGAAGCAAGAAAAAATGACCCAAGTACTGGGGACTGTGTCACCAATGTAGAAGGTCAAGATCGAATTCAGGCTCCTGGCTTTAGTCTGGTCTAGACCTGGCCATTGTGAGCATCTCTCTGTCTGTCTGTCTGTCTCTGTCTGTCTGTCTCTCTCTCTCTCTCAATGTTTGTCCCCGTTTCTATCACTCTACCTTTCAAAAATAAATATATATTTTTTCAAATAGACTTGTTTCCACTGTAAATTCTTGATCATGAAACTTCTCATTCTAGTACTCAAAGATTCTGAAAAACAGTTCCAAATCCTTAACATGCACATATAACAATTCAGGAAGTACTAATACACTTTCTGACTTGAAAAAAATGATACTTTCACATGTAGACTAAATTCCTTTAAAAATAGAAATGGAATATTAAAGAATAATTAGTCTCACATCAAAATGTGTTTCTGGATTAAAGAATAAATGGTAAAGAGGAAAAAAATTCTTGAGCCACTGAAGCATCTTCATTGTGATCTATCAGAATAGGTATTGAGGAATTTATACTTCATAGAGCAAGATCTTAAAATGATAATTAGAGAACAAATTATTCATTACAACCTGCAGTCATGGATACAAGAGGGTCTGGGTTGTTTGGACCATAAGAAGTGATATGATTTTCTTTGGATGTCAGAAGTTTTCCTGAGTACCTGCTTGTCAGGTCAGATGTAGAGGATGAGAACGAGCTGGCCAGGCAAAGGACGGAAAGGAGAGAATATGAAATTGAAAACACTGTGAAGATCCTTTAAGGCTGAAAAGAGAAAGTTCTAGAGTAACTGAAAGAATACTAAAAGGAAGAAAAGATGGGAATAAAACTGATTTGTGTTCTCCATCTTGCTAAGCTACTCCAGGTAAGCAGTGGGCACAGCCACCCAAGGAGTAGGGCATGCCTGCGTGCCGTTCCAAAGGACACGGGTACAGCTAGTGAGGAAGTGTGCACGTACACGCCATAGTCTACTTCCCCTGGAATAACCCACCCAGAAATGCAGGTCCTCATCTTTGAACCATCAAAATCATGCTGTGATTTCAGTCAGCATCAGAATTCTGCCACAGTACTCTCGAATGAAAACTGCCAAACTTCTCATATGCCATATCTAAATGATTCTGGCTATCCATAACCTCAAATGAACCTAAAAAGTTTAGTTTACCCGGTGCCTAGGTAAACTGTTCTCTCAAGTTCCATCATGATGAATGTTGGGATTCAAGTTCCTATTTATTATATATATTTTAAAAAGCACTGTTCACTGAATAACTGAATATATTGTTTATATATTGCTTTAGGAATCTTAGTGTCCCCAGTGGTTGAGTAGCCAACAGTGCTGGCGATCAAATTATCTAGGAAATCATCAATTAACGCACTTTGGGACAGCTGTTTGGCCTGATTTTAAGTGACCTATGTCCCAAATTGAAGGGCTTGGATTTGATATCCAGCCCTGGCTCCTGATTCCATGTTCCTGCACTCTGAGAGGCAGTGGTGATGACACAAGTAGTGGAGTCCCTACCATCCATGTAGGAGACTTTGGCTGGGCTTCTGGTTTCTGCCTTCAGTTCAGCCCTGCCTCAGCTAATATGGACATTTGGAGAGTGAGTAAGAGAATGAGCTCTCTCTCTCTCTCTCTCTCTCTCTCTCTCTTCCACATGCCTCTCAAATTAATGAATAAATAAACACAAACAACTACTACAACAACAAAACACCTTTTAAGTAGAAGTTACAAGTTGAGGCCAAGCAGCAGAATGAGCCATGTAGCCTTTGAGATAAATTTACTCTCAACTCTGATTCTTAAACCATATTGTAGCGGCTGGCTGCACAGGTTCATTTCTCAACAGTTCTTCAAATCCAGTCGCTGCTAATGACCTCAGAAAAGCATCAGAGGATGATGCAAGTGTTTTGACCACTGCCAGCGCCATGGGATACCCAAATGAAGCTCCTGGTTCCTAGCTTCAGCCTGGTACATTGTGGCCATCTAATGAGCTAACTACCAAATGGCAGATCTCTCTCTCTAGTTCTCTTTCTCTCTCTAACTCTCAAATTCTAAATAAATAAATAAATACTTTAGAAAGCATACTGCAAAATAATAAATGAAAAATATCACAGGAATAATCATTTTTTCTTAAGATTCCAGGATGAAAATTAATTCAAGTATTGCTCTACTTGAAATGCACAATTAGCAAAGTTTTGGAATGGTCCCAAGTGACAGTTTCAATCTTAGCCCTTCAAATAAAAGCAGACATATTTTTAGACAGTAGAACTGACTAAGATGTAAGTGCCTTGCAGTTAAAGTAATTGCATTTCTGATGTGGTAAGTGAATTACGGGAGTGACAAATGCTGGTACTTAAATAATTTGAGGAAAACAACAACTCCCTTCTGCATGGAACAGATTCAAATGAGCAGAAGTCAGTAAAATATCTGCCTCATTTATTCTATCCCAGCCTTCATGGCTGAGGCCTGGTTCATAGTTTGAGCTGAAACTAACCAAGCATGTGGTACCAACAGTAATGCCCTGTAGCTACCACCCCAAAGACAGTATTACCAGATTGTGATGGCTAGCAACAGCCATGTGTGCTGGGGTCCGTGCAGTAGGTGTGGATGGCACCGTGTGAGGGGAACAACTCCCCTGCTTGGCAGTGCCCGGGGAGCTCCCAGCTGTTTGGCAGTGCCCGGCGGATTTCTCTCTGACCACCTTGACGCAATCTCACCCCCTTTTTGCATGGACATTCAAGCACCCCACTAACAATTCTGTAATCTACCGAGGCATTGTTTGCCCCTGTGGGGTGGCTTTGGCAACTAATGTGAGCTTGAGAGTTAATGTTACTGATAATGTGCTGGTGAGTGAGCCTTTAACTGTGCACAGGAGTACAAATAACTCATGCCATTTCTGGACACCTTATCGTGTGCCTACCCATTGCCCTCAAATCTGGCCCAGACATATAGCATGCCTTCTGGGAAAAGGCTTAATAAGAATTTTACAAACTAATGGAAATGATGGGAGTATGAGCGGAAACTGCTAAGGCAAAAAATATAGTTACTGTGACCTTAAAGGTTAACCTGTCCTTGCAACTCTTTAGAGCATAGAAATTGTAGCTGTTTTAGCTGCTTTCATAATTTTTTTAACTAGAGGAAATATAGGGTGATTTTATTAACACCATAGAGACACACTTTTGATTATTATTTGATTGTTTATGAGGTTGTAGAGCCTGCAGTTGTAGGGGGATTTAATGTTTGAAACTTTTTGTCTTAGATCTTTATGTTTTTTCTCTTTTGTTGTATTTCTCCCACTAAGTGATAGATAAGTTGTGAAAATAATATGTAGTAGGAACGTTTTACTGATTAGTAGGTAACCATCTGTGCCTTGGCCTTGGAGTTCTGACTGTCACCTAATGGCTACTTCTGAAGAATGAATAATGGCTTGCTTTAAAGAAACTGATTATAGTAACTTACAGAATTATCTTTAAGAGCACCTGGTTGACCATGAAGTAAAAATTAATTGAACATCTGTGCATGCTCGCTTAGTTCTAAAGTTAAAGATAAAAAAAATCAAATGTTTGTGCAGAGACTTGTGATGTGTCTAAGTAAATAAAAAGGACAGCTGCTTCTTGAGCAAAAAAGCAAGAAGGCACCAAGTGACAGTGTCTCTGTCTTTCTTTATCGCTGACTCCATGCACCCTTCTCGAGCTCCAAACTCAGCTGAAGCTGCACTCTGGCAATGTTAGTTTATTGAAAAGTAAGACCATGAAGAAAAAAAAATCCCTAAATGCACAGTATTTTAATTTTTTCTCATTTCAATGGAAAAGTACTTTACTATTGCATTAATCACAAAGAATTCCATTATAACAGCATGTACTCTTTGCCTGAAATATTTGTCATGAGCAATTCTCCATGGTGGTTTCTTGTCTTCTCTTCAATATTCACATTTTCTATCAAGCTCCATCACACTAAATACCCTCTCCTCTTGCTTTCTCTAAGTCTAGTGCTTATTGCTCTTCATTCCATTGGCTATGTCATTGTTCATCTTTCTTTCCTAGGAAGTTACAAGGTCCTTGGGTGATAGAAGAATCCCCATCCCACCACTGATATCTAAAATAGTTTTTGGCACTTGGTGGTGCTCAGTAGTGGCTTTTTAAATTAAATGTTGGAATTTATAATTTTCTTTGAGCTAATCGCCCTGAGATTTTTTTTTAGACAATACTTGAAAGACACATTTTATCAACACTTATAGTATTTTTTTAACATCCAATTGACCCTCTTAGAAATGGCCCTACCATGGTGCAACCATGCAGTACTATAAATCTAGAACCCTAAGTCCTAAATCTTTGTCGTTTACATTCCAGAAATCCCCAACTACTATATTTGTCAAATTCATAGTTGGATAAATTTGAAGATGGTTCTGCTGCACATCTGGTAAAGAGAGTCTCTGTACTCAGTGAACACAGGGTTTAATTCCTGGAGCTGGGGACAGCTAGTAAACAAATATAAGTTATAAAGATTGCAATGAAAAAATTATGAGTTGATATGTTTAAAATTGCACGTATCATTTTCTCTGGAAATTTTATCCAAAAAAGCACTAGCATGCACTTAAGAATAAATTAGGGGCCCAGCACGGTGGTGTAGCCACTAACTCACTTTCAATGTGCCGGGATCCCATATGGGCGCCGGTTCTAATCCCAGCAGCTCCACTTCCCATCCAGCTCCCTGTTTGTGGCCTGGGAAAGCAGTTGAGGACGGCCCAAAGCCTTGGGAGCCTGCACCCGTGTGGGATACCTGGAGGAAATTCCTGGATCCTGGTTTCGGATCGGCTTAGTACCAGCTGTTGCAGTCACTTGGGATGGAAAAAATGGAAGCTCTTCCTCTCTGTCTCTTCTCTCTTCTGTATATCTGACTTTGCAATAAAAAATAAGTAGATCTTTAAAAGAAGAATAAATTAGGAACATGCATTTGGTTGATAAGTATTTTTATAACTTATCATAGCCATTGCACTGCTTCTGTGAAATATGCAATCTGATTTAATTCAATGCATCTTTGTATTCAGGTAAGCTAGTATGTCATGTACTTCCTTCAGTAGTGCAACCTACAGCTGGGTCTCTGAATTATAAAATTGGATCAGCATCATATAAATTTTTAAAATAAAATACGCAGAAAAGATAACAAAGTATTAAATATTCAACTCACATAACAGTGTGATCATATAAATACAGAAGAGTGTCAATTGTGCATATAAGAAAGCTTAATTTTCTGATTAACAATAATAGTACATATTGATAGGGTTTCTAAAAACATTTTTAAGGATTATTCACTGTCAGCCAATCAAAACGCATTGATCTAACAAAATATTACAAAGTATGTAAGATTATTTTTTGTGAAGTGATATATTGTGTCTATAGTAGCTTAACTTGTATATTGGTTTTATTTATCCATGGAATGCTTTTATATACAGAGCAAATGAAAGGAGTGTAAATTTGCTGTTTCTCCTTCCTGTCCACCTACCTTCATGATAGTATTTATGAAAGGCAGTACAAGCAATAGGTTTTCTAGATTATTGCGAATCTTAGGAAATATGTTAGGACAATGAGCACCTCTTTTTCCAGTCCAAGTTTCCTGACCTGCAGAATGTCATTCCAGGAAGTGATGCTAGAGTGGAGATTTTTCCTAATACTAACTCCACTGAAACCAGGCAGAGACTCTGAGAAGCCTATTATGAGCACAAGTTCAGCGTAAATAATCAGCTCAGTGTCTCCCTGTACAGCAGCACTTTCTTGCAAACTATACCTCGTGCACACTTCTTTCCAGAACTTCATTCAAGTGGAAACTTAATACTGTTATTTGTCAGCCCACCCCAATTATTTACTTGTATATTTTTTCCATTTTAATGTTATTAGTGTAAATAGAAAGACTTGTTGCTGAAGCAACTCAGAATAGACTACAATCAGTATAGCTTTGTCCAACACCATTAATTTCACACTCAAATACTTATACTGCTCTTGGTCACCAGCACGCCTGTCATTGCAAGAGCACAACTCATTCCTCAGCTGTGTTCAGCTTGTGGGTTGTCTCTTCCCTGAGGTTCTTTCTCTTGCTTCAAAAGGATTAGCTGATCTAAATAGGTAATTTACTAATTTAACTCTTTCTATTTTTATAAGCAAATCCAAGGCCTCTTCCTTCCTCCTGGTCAATATCATGTTCTATTTTTTATTCTTTTTGTTTAATGTTCATTCTATATTCTTATCAAGTGAGGAGAGTTCTGAGTTATTAAACACAGAAGTTTAATTTGGAATTTTATTTTTAATTGCATTTAAATAAATGAATACAAAATAAGACAGGGTTACTATATAAGAGCAAAAAGATGTGTTTAGGAAGATAAAAAACATGATTCATGATTGCTGATATTTTTATACTGACAGCAATCGACAATCCTTTGAAACTCTAACACAGGCAATACAACTATCCAAAAGCAATTGAAGAACTGAAAGATAAACTTAAGACCATTTTGATTTTTACTCTAAACTGAGTTTTCAGGTTTTGAATATTTTAAAATATTAATAACAAAGATCTAAGAAAATGAATATATAAAAGTAGTTATACTACAAATAGCATTTCTAATTTTGTTTTCATTTGAAAGGCTGATTTTCTAGAGAGAGGTGGAAAGACACAGAAGGGCTTTCATCCATTGGCTCGCTAATCAAATGGTCGCAAAGGCCAGAACCGAGCTAATTCTAAGCCAGGAGCCAGGAGCCTCCCAACATGGATGCATGGCCTTGGACCATCCTGCACTGCTTGTCCAGACAATAAGCAGAGAACCAGATCAAAAGTGTAGCTTCCAG
Source organism: Ochotona curzoniae (assembly GCF_017591425.1). Classification (NCBI taxonomy): domain Eukaryota; kingdom Metazoa; phylum Chordata; class Mammalia; order Lagomorpha; family Ochotonidae; genus Ochotona; species Ochotona curzoniae. The sequence continues at coordinate 6,895,514 of NW_024467087.1, forward strand.
GACATGTACCAGTGCCCATATGGGATGCTGGTGCTACAAGGTGGAGGATTAGCCTGTGGTGCCACCACACTGCCCCACAAACAGCATATTTAAATTGCATGGAGAAAAGATTTTCAATCGCCCTTCTGCAAAAGCTCTTAGACAAAGAAAATCTAGTACAAGCTATTTTGCAAGTAACGATAAGACATTTAGGCTGCAAACAAAGATCTATTTAGAAAACAACTCACAAGTTTAAATAATTTTCCTAGAAATTTTGATATGTCAAAAAGTCAGGTCTCATCCAAATGTGATGTTTTGCAGTGATCCTACATTTCCCTATACTCGTTGTATCCACATCCTTGTACCCTTGCTTCCTTTCACCCTTGGTCCAATTTTTCCCAATCTAGATAAACATTTTCCAGGAAAAGTATGATGCAAGTCGCAGTATGGGCCATACACTTACTTGTGAAATTTTCAGTAGCCACATAAGAATAATAAGAAGAGGTATACAATTAGCATCAATGATATATTTTGTTCAATTTTTCTAAAATATTACAATTTCAGTACTGAATTAATGCAAATACCAAGTCAGTATATAAAGTACCAAGATATAATGTATATTCTTTTGTGTGTGTACTAAGACTTCAAAATCAAGTGTGTTGCAGTTGCAGCTCATTCAATTCATACTAGCCACATTTTAGGCACTCAACAGTGCCATGGCTGATCATTATCCAACCAGAAAATACAGAACAATAGCATTGCTCAGAAACTGTCAGACATAAATAACACTGATTGATTTCAAGCTAAATGCAGTGATTATTTTAACTCATTATGAAACCGAACTTTCTATAACAGTTAAAATAATTCCCCTTTTCCATCTTAGCACTCTGTGCTTTGAAATTCTAAAAAGCTATTCTATTTCAGTTTCCCTGTTTGTTACTATTCTTTCCCTCCTCAAAAACATGATATTTCAGTTTTGTCTGAACTACTGTCCTTGTTCAGAGGTGAAATACTGATGGGCCTCAGGCTAAAACTTGATGAGAACCTTTCAAGTCTAAGTCTGTACTTTCATTTCTTTTCCAAGTAGATTCCCGAGACAGACAGCAACAGCATTACCCAGGGTCTTAGAAATCCACAGTCTCAGGCCACACATCAGCTACACTGACTCCGAGTCAACCGTTTATTAAAATCCACAGGTGGTTTATATGCATATTAATACTTCTGTCCATTTTAAGCCTTTTCTACTTATAATGCACGCTTAAATAACACTACACATTAAAGCTTAGAAAGCACATATCTCCAGGGAGTTTCCATCTAGAATGCCTTTTCTACTATGCTTTCCTAACAACTGCCTTGTTATTCTGTATCATTTAGCTCAGCAGTCATTTCTTCCATGAAGTCATTTTTTAGTCTCTCCTCCTGCACTTTCCTCTAAATGCAGAATTGGGCACCCCACTTCTCCTTATTTACTCTATATTATGTGTCTTTTATACTAACTACGGAATTACAACATATTTTTCTACTTACTTGCTTTTCTCAGTAAAAGGTTTTGTGTAGCCATTTTGCAGAATCTTCAGGTTTTATATAAGCTTCTTGCACATATAGAGGGTTCAAGGATGCCTGCTCAATAAAAAAACTATGAGACTTGAGCAAATAACTTGCCTTCTCCAAACATCAGCTTCTTCATATATACAATGGATATATTAACAATAGCTATCATAACTACAAAGGATTAATATGGATTTTATATCATAAGAATTACTTCTTGTTTCCCAAGAGATTCATGTAAAAAAAAATCCATGGTTCAAACAGTTGCCTGTTAATTTGCTATCATAAATATGTTTATATTTCAAACATCTGTAAAAACTTATTATTGAACCAAAATGTAACTCTGTTGCAAATGTTAAGTTGACTGTTTCCACCTTCACTTCCTAAGGGGGAAAAAAAAAACAAAAACAGCAGTTGACATTGTGAAACAGTAGGCTAAGCTGCTACCTGTCACCAATATGAGTATCAGCTCATGTTCTGGCTGCACTACTTTCCATCCAGCAACCTGCTAATGCATCTGGGAAAACAATAGAAATGGCCCAAGTGCCCAAGCCATTCACTCACTTGGGAGACTCAGATGAATTCCCTGGCTCCTAGCTTTAGTATTGTTCAGCCCTAGTCATTGCAGCCATTAGGCAGTGAACTAGTTGGATAGAAGTTTTATCTCCCTGTCTCTGTCTTTCCTTTCCTGCCTCTCTCCCTGTAACTCTGCCTTTCAAACAAATAAAACAAAATCAAAACAAGCCACCCTCCCCCAAACCTCTTAAAGTTCTACATCAGAAACGACTGTATTTGGGATCATATCTGTGGCATAGAAGGTTGAGCTTCCACGTTATGCTGACCTTCTATATTGGAATACCAGTTTGGCTCTCAGTGCCCCGCTACAGATCCAGTTTCTTATTAATGCTCTTGGAAATGCAAAGGAAGATGTCCCAAGCACTGAAGTCCCCATCATTAAGGTGAGACCTCATATGGATTGCCTGGCTCTTGGCTTCAACATTGCTTAGGTCTGGCTATTTTTGTGGCCTTTTGGAGAATGAACCAGTAGAGAGATGATCTCTGTTTCTCAATACACCTTCCTCTCTACCTTTACTCTATCTTTCAAATTTAAAAAAATCAAAATATTTTCTAGAAAAAGTAATATTCCTTCACTTATTAAATCCGTTTCTCATGAAAGTGTTTGACGATTAACAACACAGGCATGACCCATAACCTGGGTTTGGGTTCTTTTCCCTAAATGCTCCCTAATGATGAATAATTCATCGACTACAAAAACATAAAACTGTCTTTGGTCTCAGTGTTTTCAGGAGTTTCGGTACCATACATTTGTCGTCAGTAATAAACAAGTGGTAAAGATTTTCCTCAGAGATTTTCTAGCACCCAAGAGTGTATTGAAATGCTAAATTATCTCTTACAAAGGATTGTTTTGCACATTAGCTATTTGGTTTATATTTTCCTCTAAGATTTAAAGGTCGACATCACTTTCCAGTATCTATAATCCTATTTCATCAATACTCCTCAGTACAATAGTAGCTCTTACATCTGTTTATTTCTCCTTGGTGACTTTGTATTGTTTTTCATCCTGACTTTGTCTGCAATGAAAGGGGAAGAGAGCTAATGATCAGACTGGGAAGATGTACTCATCTCTAAAATTAGTTGTGCATGCAGGCCACCAGCATAACCAAAACTTATCTGACCATTTTTGTCCAATTGTAGTCATTGCATACATTCTTCTTATGATAAACTGTGACAGACACAGAAAATAATTGTTTTCCTAAAATCTTCAATTATTATTTGGTAATAGCAGCATCAAACATAGGCCATGCTTCTCCAACACTGAAAACAGAATGACTTGGTGATCTAGGAAAAGACCAAAAAAAGAAATTCAGAAAAAAAGTCATGTGACCTAACATGATCTTTTCCTTTGATCCTACATTCTAAGTGTCAGGCATCAATACCAAGGGCGTCTTACACCATTTTCTGCTACTGTAATTAGTTACAGTATATATACTATGTATATAAAGTATGTCCTATATATATGCACTCTATATTCATAAAGAAAAGTGGTTTATCTGGGCTTATAGATAATATAAGGGAAATCAGAGTGGAAAGGGATGTGGGCAGTTGGGAACGGGAAATCCTAGAGCCTAGGGAACTGTATCATAAAATAAAAAATAATGAATTTACAAAAGAGCCTGGAGATTTCAAGATCATGCAGTAATTGCAGATGGAAATCGCCTGCAGATGCTGATGCAGGGTAAGACAGCAATTAATGAAATAGAGCAAGCTAGACAGAAAGCTTTAACTTTTAGTGAAACTCTACTTCCTCAATAGCCCATTAATCAATAGTCCTTTGATCCATGAATAGATCAATCCATTTGAGAAGCAAAACCCTCATGGTCCAATCGACTCCTAAAGGTCTCATCTCTAGAGTATCATTAACACATGGATATGAGGACTGAAATTTAGGAGACTGATTTGAACTACAGCTTACGGGAAAAGGTGAAGCTTCATTTTAGTTCTTCATTAAAACTAATCTATTGAGTTTGTTATATTGTTTTAAACATCTAACATAAGTATTTCACTGAAAAATCAAGAAAACAAAATTTAAGAGGTGAATTGTTGGCGCTTGTTTTTTTGGAAGATCAGTAGAAAGTCTTTGGTATAGCAAATGTCAACAGCTGTTTTTTGAGACCTTGTGACTTGGAAATCGTTTCTCCAAACGTCTCTCTCCAAACACTCAGGGCATTCCTGGGGGTAGGTCTTTGCAAAAGTCAGACACATGAAGAAAGTACCACCCGATGCTCTCTACCACAGCCAATGTCAGCTTGCATTTGAAAGTTCAGCAGTCTGAACCCTAACCCTGCAAGGTTAAACGTTCATATTGATCTTACAGAACATAAAATCAGTTACAAAATCAGACTTGGAAAAAAATTCAGGATTTTTCATGTAATAACACAAATAACCTTAGCATCATGGTTTTTGTTCCTCTTTTGAGGGCAAGAGATCTAAATGATCAAATTAAATGATAAAATGGATAAATAAGAAAAATGCTGTACACGTTTAAACAGATCATTTGCTCAAATCCATCTTAGGTAATTATGCATAGCCCTTTTCTTTTTTTGCATAAACCCTTAATAAAACAAGAAAACCAGGCCTCCCTCACATTTATATCCCTAGGCATAACCATCAAAGATAGCTATGAGCTGTCTTCCATATCTCATTAATCTGAAGGTTTAAAGTGGAAACTAATTTGTATGTAAAGTATATGTGTTATGAGGTAGAATTCTCAAATCATGTCTTTTTAAACAATGAGAAGTCACTACCTTGCTATAAGTAGATTTTGCTTGGCATAATTTTCAAATCGCCACAATGAACATAATTCTCTTTTCCTTGGAATTCTCCTGAGTTTTTAAGCCACAGAATTATTATTGGCAGTAAACATGATAGCTTTTGTTAAAAAGAAAAAAATAAAGATTATTTTCCCCATATGAGAAGTAAACTGGAGAATTTGCAGGGTAAAAGCAAACTCCACGGTAACCGAGAAAGTACTTATTTATTTTTCTTTCAAGATGTCCATTTTAATCCTCTATTGATACAGAAAATCACTCCTTTTGAGAATAGATCAACCTAGAGGTCACAGAGAATGTCTGACAGAAAAATCTGCTGACAGGATCATCTGGCTCCTGGAGAGTCAATAGGAAGATAGGATAGCTGAGCTAGCTCTTAGCCTGGTATCCAACTTTGACATTTACTTCACTCAAAGTTATCTTCTCAAGTTTCACATCAGAAAATGATCTTTAAAAAAATTCTAAATAACCACAAACAATATCCTCACTGGCTAAATAATAGTAACCCTACTTGTCTTTAATTATTACATTTGACAAATTTCAGCCTAATTGCTAACTGAACCTTAGAAATTCAGGAATACCTCTCTGGAAGAGCCTAGTAAAGAAAAGTTAAAAGAATATGCCTCTTCCAAACCTGCCCTACAAAGGATACTTAAAGATGTTCGCTTGACAGAGAAGAGGAATAGTGCCCACCAAAACCAAAGGCATGTGTGAAGAACATCTCAGTAAAATAACAATGAAAACTGAATCAATGAACAACCCATTGCTAAAATGATAGAACCAAATTACCACCTATTTGTATTAACCCTGAATGTAAATGGCTTAAACTCATCAATCAAACGTTATAGATTAGTAGACTATATTAAAAAGCAAAACCCATTTATTTGTTGCCTACAGGAGACTCATTTCACCAACAAAGATTAGTGAAAACTGTATCTCATGGCTTTTGATTTGTTTTTGCTAGTATTGATTTTTTTTTCTGGCTCTTCACTAAAGGGGATGTATAGTAACTGTAATGGAGACTATCATATGTAGCAGCATGTTATTCAACTTCGTGGCAATGTAAATTTCTATTTTTCTTCCTGTTGTTGATTTTGTATTGTGACTTTTCATTTAAGGGGATGTATAGTAACTGTGTAATGAAGGCTATCATATCCAGATGTGAGGATACAATGCAGTATGCATCTCTACTTCCAGACCAAAGATGGACTCCCAGTGAAACTGTTTACTATATCTTGACAATAGGGGCCACAATGGCTGTAATAGCCGATCTGAAGCCAGGAGCCAGTAGCTTCTTCTGGGTCTCCCATGTGGGTGCAGGGTCCCAAGGACTTGGATCACCCTCCACTGCTTTCCCAGGCTGCAAGCAGGGAGCTTGGAGGGAAATGGAGCACCTGGGACATGAACCAGCACCCATATGGGATCCCGTACTTGAAGGTAGAGGATTAGCAAATTGAGTCATCAAGCTGGGCCCTGTTTCATGTCTTTTATAAGGCTCTATACATATCTTAACACTTGCAATAGACTATTTTACAGTAATAACTTAAATGTTGGTCAAATAAAAATTCTACACTTTCATGTTCCCACCACTATTTATGCCTTTGATGTCACAATGCATATTTTTATCTCATATACATTATAGCTTATTGTAGCTGTTATTTTCTACTAGGTTTGTCTTTTAAACTTCATAATATATTTATATTTATGTATGACACATGGTCCACTATAACAATGTGAGTATTCTGCATTTGACTATATATTCATCCTTGTGAATTTATACTTTCCTATGCTTTCATGTTAATAATCACCATTCTTTTGTTTCTTCTTAACTAACTCCATTAAGCCCTTCTTGCAACACAAATCTAATGTTGGTGAATTCTTTTAGCTTTTACACTTCTAGGAAATATTTTTACCTTACTTCATTTCTGAAAGGCTTCCTGGCTACTACGGCATTCTTCACTGTTTGCATTTCTATGAATATTAGCTCTTCCCTGGCTTGGAAACTTTCTATTGCAACATTTTCTGTTAATCTAATGTGAATTTTTCTTACATAAAATTTGACACTGGTAAGTATCTAAACTACAACTATATTTTAACATATCTAAATCACAAAATCTGATACCTCATTAACAGAATACAGAACAAAATCATAAAATTCATCTAAAAGATACAGAAAACATTTCATAAAATCAATGTCATTTCATGAGAAAACTGTTCAACAAGTTCTACATGTAGAAATAATACACCGAAGCACAATAATCTATCACAACCCCAGAGCAACCAACAGAATGGGAGAAAATTTTTGCATACTACACAAGTGACAGGGGACTAATATCCAGGATTTACAAAGAGCTTCAGAAACCCAGGGACAGAAAAAAAAACCTGTAACAAAATGGGCAAAAGAAATGAACAGACACTTCTCAAAAGAACAGATTCAAATGGTTAACAAACATATGAAAAGATTCTCAGGCTCCCTAGCCATAAGAGAGATACAAATGAAAATCACGTTGAGGTACCACCTAACTCCAGTGAGGCAGGAGCGTAAGCGGGCCTGGTGCACTGGCTTAGTGGCTAAATCTTTGCCTTGCAACTACTGGGATCCCTTCTGGGTGTTGGTTATGATCTGGGCTGCTCCACTTCACATCCAGTTACCTTCTTGTGATCTGGAAAAGCAATGAAGGATGAACCAAAGCCTTGGGACCCTGTGCCTGCGTTCAACAACCAAAAGAAGCTCCTGGCTTTGGATCAGCTCAGGTCAGGCAGTTGCGGCCACTTGGGGAGTGACCAGCAAACAAAAGAGCTGTCTCTGCATCTCCTTCTACCTGTGTATGTGCCTTTCCAATAAACAAATCTTTTTAAAAAGTTCTGTCCCTAGAGGCGTCAATTCTTGATTAACTCTCCCTTTTGATGTTTGCTCTGTTAATGACTTGTTACAAGCATCTGGATGTTGCCTAGGTGATAAAGCTTTTTCAACTATAACAAGTAATTATGTAAACATTCAGATTAAAGATTGAATTTTGTATTTGCATTGAAACAAAATGGATAATTTGTAATCTTATTTTATAATAAAATACATTTGAATGAATATTTGAGTCTCTAATACCATTACTAATAATGATGATTATGACAGTGATACCTAGAATTTATGCAGTATTAATTCTCATAAAATACAGCAAGCTAAATGCTTCCATTGCATGAATAAATTTGTGTTTATGATACCATATTGAGGCTTGTCCTCATTCTGTAATGGAGGAAACTGAGGCTAAACATTTTATGGAAAATTACATAGCTACCCAATAAAGTTTGACTCCATAAATGCTGTTTTTGAACTTTTTATTTCATTTTTAAACTTTTTTTTTCTTGGAAAGGCAGATTTACAGGGAAGGAGAAACAAAGAGATAGATCTTCAATCTGCTGGTTCATTCCCCAAGTGGCAGCAATGACTGTAGCTCAGCTGATTCGAAGCCAGGAGCCTGGAGCTTCTTTTGGATCTCCCTTGCGGGTGCAGGATTCCAAAGCTTTGGAACGTTGTCCACTGCTTGTCCAGGCCACAAGCAGAGAGCAGTATGGGAAGTGGAGCTGTCAGGACATTTACCGGTGCCCATATGAGATCCTGGCATGTGCAAGGTAAGGATTTAGCCACTAGGCCAGTATGCCTGGCCCATGAATAAATTCTTAACCAGCACACTCTATTGCCTCCTTTGAACACAAAATGTTCTAAGTGCTGCAAAAGATAGCATGATGTCACATTTCTCTCCAAGAACTCTGATTCCAGCATCTTACAAGATTTTTTGGCATCAATATTTGTAAGTAAGAGAAAAATGTAATGATAGCAAGAAATGATTATCTCGTTTATTCCTACCTGTTATCTTAGATCAAATGACTTTTCCAAAAATATAAAAGGCAGATTAGGGTTACTAAATAGTTTTGGTTTGGGGATGGCAGGAAGATTTAGGGAAAAATGAGATATGAGATAAGATTTCAAGAACTGCAAACATGCACACAGAAAAATAATAGGAGAGGTAAAAGGAAACAAATAGAAACAAGACATGGAAATGAGACAGAGAACAAAGGGAATTTTGTAACTCATTCAACAAACACCATACTGCAAGAATACGTAGACCAGGCCCTGTTCTAGGCCCTGGGGACCATATTGCAAAGTCTCTAAAGATTTACTGTCACAGAGCTTGTAAATTTTATTCAGAAGTGACACTAGCAAAAACCACAAAAGTGTGTACAGCAAATATAAACAAGCAGTATAAATATAGTAAAACTAATGTATTGAGATAAGAGAAGGAGGTGGCAAAATTTGGATTGGCTGAGTACAAAAAGCCTTTGTGAAGCCATTGATCTAACAGGATAATTTGTTTTTCTCCTTTGGTACCCACTTAGCCCGTTGTTTCATGCACATGGTCCTGGGAAGGATAAAGCATGCAGTACAGGTATGAACAGATATCCCTGGAGCTTCTCCAAGTCAAATCTAAGGTGTTTGGCAGTAGTGTTGGTCTGGTCTTTGCTGTGCCTTAAAGGAGCTTCCTTCATCCTGGCTGTGTGAGCCAAGTGTCTGACAATACAGTCACACCACATGTTCAGTGCTGGAGGTGAGGTTTCCTCTCTGCATGGGGAGTCACACTGCACACTCAGTTCTCTCTGAATCTTCAGCTGCTCTTGGCATCCTTGCTTTGCATGCCCCTTTGGTTCTGCATGTGATCCAGGCCTTCCTAGTGATAATACTCTTCTCTGCACTCCAGTTGAATGAAATTTCAAAGCTGTAGCCATCCAAACTCGACCAGTCTCCAAGTGCCCTCTGGTGCCCCTGCACTGACTCCTTGGGTACCACCTTCCTCTCCCTGCCTCAGCCTTGCAGAAAAACTTTCATGATGATGCTAGCAGATTAGCTGCTTATATTTTTAATGATCATGCCAATCCTCTCAAAGGTGCTAAGAAAGAGGTATTGTTATTATTCCATTTCCACAATTGAATAAATCATGCTAAGACAATTGAAAACCAAATAAAAAATTAGAGAACTTGTAATTGACAGAAACAACTATCAGACACAAATGAATCTGAATCTAAAATCTGTCTTTTTAAAAAGGATTTATTTTTTTTTTTTTGCAAAGTCAGTTATACAGAGAGCAGGAGAGGCACAGTGGAAGATCTTCTGTCCGATGATTCACTCCCCAAGTGACCACAATGGTCGGTGCTGAGATGATCCGAAGCCAGGAGCCTGGAGCTTCTTGCAGGTCTCCCAAGCAGGTGCAAGGTCCCAAGGCTTTGGGCTATCCTTGACTGCTTTCCTAGGCTACAAGCAGGGAGCTGGATGGGAAGTGGGACAGCCAAGATTAGAACTGGTGCCCATATGGGATCCCGGCATATGCAAGTCAAGGACTTTAGCCGCTAGGCCACTGCACCAGACCCTAAAATCTGTCCATTTTAACCACTATGCAACTTGAAAAATAGCATTATTTGCAAAGATTCAAAGTGTCTAACCCAATCTAAAAATTCACTGGATACTAGTTCAATTAAAAATTAGCAGCACACCAAAAGTTCCAAGTAGTTGTGGGATATTCAGTTGAAATATAAAATTAAAAATAAAAGTACACAGGCACACACTGAATGGTGTCTTAGACAAAAATTGAATGTTGAAAGCCAAATCTCCTATATGATGATATAAGTTAGTGAGCCCTTTGGTACGTGACTAATTCATGAGGGCTAAGTGCTAGGAATGGCATCCTTGCCTATATAAAAGGACCCCTCAGAACTTCCTTGACTTTTTTTTTTTTGTATGAAGACATAATGAGAAGATGACGTGCTCTTGGTCTCTGACTTCCCTGACTCCAGAAAAATGAAAAATACGTTTCACTTGTTGATAAGCCACCTGGTCTACCGTAGTGCACGATAACAACCCAAATCGATTAAGACACATGCATTTGCAACACTGTTGTGCTTTAAGGAAACGATTTTTACCAGAAAGCAAGAAAATTCTTCTATTTCTTCCCTTTGACTGATATTGGCCTCTAGCAACAGTGATTTATTTATAATATTCTTCATAAATAGTCCATGTGACAGATAAGTGATCTGAAGGGTTGCAAAATCAATCCAATTACCATAGAAAAGGAAAAGAGGATAAAAGCATATAAACTAGTGTCTTTAAAATAGATTGTGTTTTCACTGTGCTATTTTTACAGTAGTTTTGTAGATATGGTTCTTCTAATTACAAAGTGATATATTGCACCCACATACTGTATATTCAGGGTCATTTCAGTGTGGTTTATAAGTATGCAAAATTATATCAGATACTAAGTGCCTGAAGCGTTCTTATTCTTAATTATTGTGCTGAATTTCATATTTGGGTCTCTATTTCACATGAATAAATTATTCTCCAACTGCATAATTTAAGAAAATTAATATTCAGTCTTACTTTAATGCAAACTGAAATGTAAGCCAAAATCATCTATGAACAAGAATGTTAAGTAGAAAAGCCATTTAAAACTCAAAAAGCTTGTAGTCAGCCAATATGCAAGTTATTCGGCAATGGAGTCATTTGGGATCAGTTCCCCCAAGGCCAATTACAGTATTGTTTGGTGCTGTTGTCATTGAGAAAGCTGAGGTCACTGCTTTCTCAGAATGCTTCTGTTCACGACTCTACCTGCCAGACTATGGCACTTTCACTTTTGTTTACACTGGATTATAATAACATGAGGAATATGTAACACTTTCTTCATTGCATCTAGTCAAATAATTTTGTTCCTGAGAGAAGCTGAATTAGTACTTAATTGACTGATTCTCTGAACAAGCAGCTCACACATGTAATAAAAGCCTTGTAGGCAGACTATAATAAGAACCCTCAAACTTAATCATGAAAAACCAGCACAATTTTAATGGACAAAATATTTGAACAAATACTTCAACAAAGAAAATATATGGATGCAGATATTTGACCCAGCAAGTAGGAGGTGGGCCAAAATGCCAGCTTCCAATTCAGAGTACCTGAGCCCAATATCCACTTGGTGTTCCTGACTACAGTTTCCTGATAATGGGAATCCTGAGAAACAGTATTGAGGGCTCAAATAGCTGGGCTGGTGCCACAATTATGGAAGATCAGAACTGCATTTCTAGCTCCTAGACACTGACAGCATTTGGAAAATCAGTCAACAAATGAAAACTCACACACTCTTTGGCTCAATCTCTTGTTCTCCTCCACAACCCCCATATATATTTTTCTGTTTTGTCAGTAAATAAAGATATATGAGTGACATTAAATGTCAAGCCAAGACGATTAAACTCATTCCCCATAGGAAAAAGAGGACTAAATCCTTAATGACAAAGCACTATACCTCTGCTAGACTCATTTAAACAAACAAAAAGGAAAATCAAGTGATGGCAAGGATATTGAACCGCTGGAACTCGCTTTCACTGTTGTTGAGAATGAGAAATGGAACCAGTCACTTTTTTTGCTTTATTTTTTAGTCATATTAAAGGCAGAGAGAAAAAGATGTTTTTATACACTAACTCACTCTCCAAATGCCCACAATGACCATTCGAAGATGAAGCCAGGATATTGGAATGCCATTCAGGTCTGTCATATGGGTGACAAGGACCCTCCCGCGCTTAAGTCATCATGTTCTAAATCCCAGGTTTCACACTAGCAGAAAGTTGGAAGCAGCAGCAGAAGGGAGAGCCAGTCATAACTATCAGTTTCCTAAAACACTAGACCTACATTTACCATATGGCTTACAAACTCTACCCAGCAAATTCACTGAAACAAACTGAAAATCTATATTTACTCACAAAGACTATGTGCATGGTTTTGTAGTTAATATTCAGAACAACCAAAAACTAGAAAGAACATAAATGTCTCTCATCTGATGAATGGATAAACAGACTGTGGTAGACCCACATAGTAGAGCATTCTACAGAAGTGAAAACATTAAAGAATGTGTTCAAAAATAGTGCTGAATGCCAAAAGAATCATGTTGAATACAGAAAAACAGAAAAAAATACATATCATATCCTTCTCAATTCTTGACATTCTAAAAAAGGCAAACTTCAGGAAATAATGTTAGTTCAATGGTGTCCTGAAGATAGGAATGGTAATTCTACATAACAGCAAACAGCATTAGAGGTTCTTCGGCGTAATGAAATGCTCTGAAATGGAATATGGGTGATTAGTGTACAGCTCTGTGAATTTATGCATAAGTGTTTATTGTGCTTCTGCTGGATGAATTTGATGACATAAAATATATTTCAAAAATCAATTTTCAAAAAGACACCATGAAAGAGATGTTTGTGCTCGTATCATACGTTAGTTCTATTACACACAAAAAAATGACAGATGACTGATAGCAAGGCTGCTTCTATAAATCAGTAAAAATTGAGACAATACAATAGAAAATGTAGAAAATGAAAAGTCAGACCTGGAATCAGCATATCCAAAAGATCAATAAAGCAAACAAATGGAAAAAAATAAGTGTATGAAAAATTCTACATAATTAGTCATGAGAGAAATGGTATCAGAACCACAGTGAGATACCATATACATTTATAACAATCACTCAAATTAAAATATTCTAAAATGAAGAGTTGACAAAGGTGTGGAAGAACTGAAATTCTCATTGTTAATATGATTGTAATTCTCATTATTGTTGATATGATTGCAATTCTAATTGTTTAATATGATTGTTAATTGGTAGTACCACATGAGTGAGCTTGTCAGCATTATCTTTGAATCGAATATACTCATATTCTATAACTTGACAATTCAACTTCAACATACAGACCCAAGCTGTATGTATACATGTTTACTAAAACTCATGTAAGCAATGTTCCTATTATTATAGTGTTTGTAGTACCAGTAAACCATTAGCATGTTCATAAATATTGGAACAACTGAATATATTGTGGTATATTAAAACTGAAAAATGTACAACAGATAAAACTAATGAAGTACTGTTGTGGGTAATAAGGATGAATTTCATAACCATAAATTTAATGGAAAGAAATGAAACACTGAAGATAATCTAGCCCAATCATATAAAATTAAATTATCATATAAAACTAATAATAAAGAAGTTAAGGAAGTTACTAACTTCAAGTTTGAGAGGAGTGTTGATTTTTCAGAGGTGGGGGACTTAACAGGATACTATTACTTATCATTTTTAATCTGAGTAATCATTAAGGGATAATCTTTACTGTTGGCAAAACTATCAAGTTGTATATTTACATTTTGTTCTCTTTTAGACATGAATATCATTTCTTTAATTAATCAGCCTTGTTTAAAAAGAATAATACTTACACAATTAAAAGAATTATTTTCAGCATGTTCTCTCCCCAGATCAGTACAATATACTCATAAACATTTATAAAAATTGGCCACAAACATTGTAAGCATTGTTCCGTTGCCTACAGCAATTATTTGACTTTTATAAAATCAAAACATAAGGTTTCTACAAATTATTCCACCCTTTTTCACTTTGCAGTAGATTCAACTTTTCAGTTTAAAAGAAGCTTTACTTCAATAAAGCAAAATTCAAAGTCGCCAAGAGCCTGTCCTGACCTTTCCATTTGATATCATATAATAGTAACATCAAGTACTGTGACTGATCATCAAGAAATCCTTAGAATTGCCAGCAAAAGCACTTTGGCTGGAGTGCAGTTTGCAATCTTGGAACCCTATCCTGGATGTCCTCCAACTCCCATCTACTTTCTCTGGCACAAACTTTCTTTACAAAATGGAATCCAGCAGCTTAAACAATCGTGTGCCTTACTATCAGATCAAAGCCAAAACATTAGAATCACCTTCCACTGTGATTCAGAAACTCTGCCTCTAGCTAACATATACGTGCATATCCAGCTGAATGCAGCAGTCCTACTCTGCAGGGTTATCTGCCTTTACCCAGCTAACCAGACACAACCCTGAGATGAATCTATATAATATGAACACAGCAAAGAAGGAGCACATGTGGACATAGGCCGTCATATATACCCATCCTCACCCCTCACACAAAGGTATAAGCCCTTCTGTGGGAGATCGAGCCTGGATCTCTGCCTGCTTGGCCAATGTGGGAGGTCATAGGCACACAGCACACTGTGTCCCAGGGACACCCCTGACAATGGTCTTGGCTCACAGAGATCTCAACCTGGCCTGCTCATTGGCCATACTGGTGAGGGCAGTGCATTGCATCCTCATCTCTCTTCTTTGTCTTTAGATAAGCTGTGCTGGGACTTCCTTGATAAGCTACTCTGAGAAGTCAGATGTGATTCATATAAGCTGCCAGCCATATTATGTGATACATGGCCTACCTGCCTGCTGTGAGAGACAGATATGCCTTCTAGCCAATCACAGGGTCATTGTTGGGTGGGAAGGACTGTTGGGAGACGCCCTTCTGCCTTTCTCTTTCTTTGTCAAGATAAGCTTGTGTGTGCTTTACAATAAACAGACATGCTCAATCAAACTGTCTCTGGTGGTTCGTGCTGAGGAACACCATCCCGGCTCACCCCCTCGGTGGTTTCGGGAGCATGCTGATCAGGAACCCCCTGAGACCTTCAAATTAATGCAGTTAATTTCTTAAATCATATTTTCAGTTTTGTTAGCTTAATTAATAAACTCTGTGCTTAAGATTTCAGCAAATAAAGAACACCATACTTTATAACTTAAACTTGAACACATAGCTCTAACCAACGGTATTATCGTGTTGCCAACTGTCTCCAAAATCCTTACTCATCACAAAAACCTTTGCCAGACAAGCTCTTCTTTTATTTCCAATATCCATTGTATGTGTTTGAAAGGCAGTTAAACAGAGGGAGAAAGAGAGGTCTTCAATCCACTAGTTCATTTTTCAGATGTTCACAAATGACCAAGACCGCACCAGACTGAAGCCAGGAGCCAGGGATTCCATCTGGGTCTCCCATGTGGGCACAGGGGCTCAAAGACTAGGGATATATTCCCCTGCTTTCCCATGTGCATTAATTGGGAGCTGGATTGGAAGTGGAGAAGCCAAGGCTCCAATTGGTGCCCATATTAGGTGCCAGTGTTGCAAATGGCAGCTTAACTTGCTATACCACGGTACTGGAGTCCAGTCCATTTCAATTTAAAACATCTTGCATTTACTCTAGTAACAATAGGAACCCATCAAGGGTTATAGAACTGAAATGCATAATTTTTGATTCAGAAACATCAGAAGGGCTGTGGCATATTAGAAGTGGAGCAGAGAGGAATGGGAATCCAGAGAAAGAAACAGTGCTACCACATTCCCAGCAAAGGATGAGAGAGCTTGCTTTACACGGTAGAAAACACTGTGTCACAGTCAATAGTCTTGCTGGAAGCAGTATTACAGTAAAAGAGTTTCAAGTCATATATGCATTAAACAGGGTAGGTTTTATAGATTAGCCTATGGTTTTCACTGGAAAAAAATAATTGTTCTGACAGATGGGAGACTTTATATTTATAGGCTCATATGTATCAATTTCTCTAGGAAGCAAACCACGCCATATACATAAAAATTCTGCAGAAACTGCAGTGTATACATTTTAGATCATGTTCATAATTATCTTTCCTTAAACAACTGCTACTCTTTTGTTGTAACAATCAAGTCTGAATTTGAGTAGGCATTTCTTTTTTTTTTCCCCTATCGCAGTTTTTCTCTCCAAATAAAGCTAAAGAGGAAAAATGACCATTGGAAAAAAATGATAGTGTGACCACGATACTGGGCTTGCACACACAGTACAAGCTTATTACTGTTGAAGAAGCAATTATTTATTCAGATCTATAGCATCTCCTTTTTAACTTAAAAGTTATCTAGTTCAGATGAATGCTCTACCTGATTTCCCTAATTACTATAACATATATATGTATTACTATATTTATACTATATACTATAGACTGTATGTATCTATATTACTATAGAGCATTAGAAAGCTTGCATACTGTCTCCTTGTCTCCTTTTGCCCCTATGACCGAGATTACCTAAAATTCCCCTGATTTCATAGAGTGAAAATGCTGATGTTGTATATTGCAGTGCATTAGCTCCAATATTTGCCAGATCTTTTTGTTTTGTTTATATTTAGGCTCGGGCTTAGGTCTGGAATCAGAGCTAGTGGCAGGAAAATCAGGACTACCATCCATTTGCTTTGAGAAGGAAGATCAGACTTGAAGTTAGGATCTAGTGACTCTTCAAAGACGTGCAAATAGTAGCATTTTCTCATCTGAGATTGAGGCCAAAGCTGATATTTAATAGTTCTGTAATATTTACCTCCCCATAATTTGTGGAATCTAACCTAAGTGAATATGCAGGACTCCCCTCATTCACAAACTACTAGAAATTTCAGGATGGTAACAACACATTAAACCCAATGCAGTAACATTCTGAACTTGACACTCAGTGTAACTCTGTAACTTTCCACAAAGCCAATCCTGCTCATAACATGATTGGCTGAATCAGGACAAACCAGAGTTTCCTTCAGGGTACATCATGCTCTGCCCATCAGCATCCTTTCACATTCACTTCCAAAACTCCCCCTTGCCTACCCGAAAAATTAATGACTGGCTCTTTGTACTACTGTGTAGACTACAGAACACTTTCATGTGCTTTCCCAGTATATTTCAATGTAGTTACCTGGAAACGTCTCAGAGTCCATTGAGGGCAGAGTGAGAGACAACCTGGGCAGGGTTTGCCAATCATTCTTTAACCCAGTTTGTTGTACAAATTCCCACTAAGCTTTCTTCTTAGACAAAATTAGGTTTGACTCCAAAGGGGAATTTTTCAAATCACTGTTATTTGGCCTGAGCTAATCAGGGCAAACAGTTTTGTAAATCATTCAGTAAGAAAATTATATTAACATATAGTAAGTGTCTGTTAGGCTCTAGGTACTCTGTGAGGTACTTTCACACATTTTACCATTTAATTCTTTTTCTTTTTTTTTCCATTTTTTCAATTATATTTTGACAAGTTTTATATAGTTAATTAGGGTAAAAAGGTTCAAGGGCTACAGGAAAGTGGGTAAGACTATTATTTCCATATTGTTTCCTTCATGTATCTGAAGTAAAGGGGGATATTGAGGAAGAAGGCCCACCCAGTCTCCCACCCACCCCAGGTCTCAGATGTGGGGTATGCTCTGAGGGTCTTGCTCAAGTGGTTTTGATAGTTCACCAGTTATGAATTGCTGCCAATCTCGCCACTCCAAGCACAATGAGGTCGTTGAAGAATCCACTGATTGACACAGTCCATCATAGAGTCTCTGTTTGCCCAGTTTTTCACTGCCAACATATAGCTGAGGTGGTTGATTGACTTGTTCTGTCCTCTGTCTTTTCATGGTTAGGGTTCTGAGTCTGGCAGTTTGACTGGGAAGATCTACCAAGAAACTTTGTCTGAGGTGTTCCCAGACCAGATTCTTGTATGTACTAGCAAGTACAGGACCCGGCACAGTCCATCGCCCCGATCAGCTGGTGGTTGCAATTGCTGGGTTGGTTCTGCCTCCCGCCCTGTCTTTCACTGGAACCAATGGGTGTTGCAGTCAAGCCTGGTTCTGCCCAGCACACACTCAGCCCTCACATAAACCAGTGGGAGCTGCAGCCTAGTCGGAGCTGCAGCCTAGTCAGAGCCACCAGGCCCGCCCCCTACCCTGGTTTGCCAGTATGTGTAGCAGACTAGTCCAGTCTGTCTCACATCCCATTCAGCTCTCATACATGTCAATGAATATTAAAACTTAGTTCCATCTAACCAGCTCAACTATCCAGCCCTCATGGATGTTGTTGGATGCCTCTCTGTCTAGCCACCCCAGCCCCTGTCCTAGTTTCCGTGCCCTCCCGTGGGAGTGTTACCATTTAATTCTTAACAACAGCTCTACAAGGTAGGTGTAATCAACCTCGTTTCATAAATGAGGACACTCAGGAGCAGATTAGTTAGCAAACAAATGCAGCTGATAAGTGACAGGGCTGACACCTGAACCCGGGCTGGCACAGTTACACAGCATGTGTTGTCTCCATAACCATCTGGCTCCCAATTCAGATAAGCTGTACACCTGCTTTCTCAGCAGACACTTGGCTACATAATATATTGGATATTTTTGGTCATAATTCTGGCCATTAGCCCATTTTTGAAATTCTAGGGTGGGGGAGTAGAAATCCAGGGAAACTGTTAATAGCAAAATATAAAAGCCAGGATTACTGCCTCTAAGGCTAACTTGTGTAGCAAGAGGCCTACAAAATATCCCAAAGTTATTGCACTGTTTTTGTTTGTTATTGGCAACTGAACGTTGCATTGTCTTAGAATATTGTTTCAAGTTCACACAGTCATTTCTAAAAATTTGATTTTCAACATCAGAAAATCTTAGCGTGTTATACAAAGTGTCAAATTAGCTGCATGTAATGGTTCTAATGTTTGTTAGAAGAATGAATCCTGAAGAGTCTTTCATAACAAATGGCATTTATTCCATGCTGGAGTGTTGCTAAGTACTTCTATACTAAATGCAGAGTTTGTAACATATGTATAAAGTTCTATAGGTGTTTCAAGAAAAATTATTTCTTCACAAAAAGGAGTGGTGTGAACCACAGGGCATATAGATGACGTACACAGACTGTAATAAACAGCCTTGATTTCCCAAGATCGAAGAGAATACTTTATGTATCAACATGGATGAAGAAATGAATTCCACTGTCATCAGAGGCTGTGCTAAGGCTGGTGGCTTTAAAAAATATATAGGGTACATCCATCACTTGACGGCCTTTTGGCTAAAATCAAGTGAAAAATATATAGGGTACATCCAGCCTCCACTACTAATGTGCATGTTTTCTCATCCAAGATAGAGAAAACTTTTTTTCTGACAATTCTTTGGAGTAAATAGCCAGGACCAAATAAGACATAACACGATCTGAGCTTGAGTAAGTGTGTAACTTGTGTTTGTCGATGTTGTGTTTCCACAGGTTAGAGACAAGATGCGATTGAATCAGTTCAGAGAGCCCAATCATGTTTCTCACATTTTCTAGTGTCATAGAAAATAAGAAGAGGTGTATTTTTCTCGGTCCTCTTTTTAAATAAAAAGAATGTGAGGATGAAAGCACAGCTTTCTTCCTATTTCTTTCAACTGAATTTCTTTTCAAATTTGCCTCTTAAGAATTCTATTGGCAGGAAGTGTTTGGCCACCAAGTATTTTCACTGAGGGAAAAGCTGTCAAAAAGATGTCACCAGAATACAGCATTCACTCTGATTTTAACACAGTTGGACCACAACTGAGAAAACTTAATACACTAGATAATATTATGCAAATCACTGATATTGAGCAAAAATTGTGTGTGATATGTCATCTAACTTTTACATATAGATAATTTAAAATCTGTAAGGCTATTATTAGAGAGAATGTTTATAGCCAACTAGATAAGACTCAAAGATGAAAAGATCTCTATTCCAAATGATGAAAATTCAATTTTCTGTTCAACATTAGCAAAGATTCCATTGTGACGCCCAAGCTATACCAACTTGACCAGCACTATGCTGCTAAATGGAAGGAAAAAATGCTGTTCTGGAATTTTCATCTCCTGACCTCTCTCTTCATATGGCTCTTCTATCATGGTATTCAAGTAGCTCTGCATTCCTCATTTGGAAATTGATCCTACTTTCTACCTTGTTGGATTTTTCAGACCAGTACGTGAAGTGATGACACAAAGTGTCTGTCACTCTCTAAATAGTATCTCTTACTACTACTATTATTAACAGGATAGGATAAATGTCACAGTATAACTAGCAGCAGTAGTTGCTTCAGAGATTTTTCCATAATAGCACAACAGAAAGGACACAATGTCAGAACTACAAAGAAACTAGAAAATTAAAGACCAATTCTAAGCAAATTGATTGAGCATCTGAGAGACGCTAACCTTCTGAAAGCAACATCCTCTTGCACAATCCCCTGTGGAAACCCAGATTCACAAATGCTCCTTTGTCAATTGGGAAGCACAATATTATAAGTGTAAGTTGATGGACATGTTGATATTTATGTATATTTTGTTTTCTGCAGTATCCATTAGCAGGTCTCTACATAATTTCTTTTTCTTTAATGGAGATCTTCACCTTCCTTCATGACATTCTTGTTTTCTACTTGACACATAATGCTTTTACCAAAAGCAAAGTACAATTCACCACATAGAACATTTCTAAATTACAGGTTGTGTGCAACTTGGGTCATTGCTTCAGAAACACAAATTTCAGAATGAAAGAGAAATAGCAGAAAATAATAGTAGTTGATGACACAGATGCCAAACAAACGGAAGGTGGCATTAGGATCTCCATTTTAATTCTCTTTCCTTAAATGGATGATCATTCCCAATAAATCTCTGTAGCTTCGTATTCAGATTTCATGCTGTGCATCTTCCTGACATTCTCAAAGCTTGTCTCTAGATTGGAATTCAGATAAACCTGCCTTCTGGCAGCAAGACATGCCATTATTTCTGAGTGTCTGCAATCATAAATAGAGGACACAGAATATGTTGCTTATTTGATAGCGTCTTCTGCACATTCGGATGGTATCCATTGGTTATAAGCAAGGTCAAGAGAACACCAAGCTTACACAAGGAACAGAAAGACTTGTTTACACAAACAGTGCTTTCTGACCTTCCTCCTGCTCTGGTAGTTACCTAAAAATGGAGGAACAGCACTGGGTGATAAGGGACATAGAAGGCATGTGCTTTGCAAGGCTTAAGCAGACAAATCACCCTGCAGCTTAAAATTGCCCAGGAACCAGACTCTTACGAAGCCACGCAAAGTGTTTCTAGCTATCACTTCCCTTGATATTCATGTTCTTTCATTTTTGTTCTTGCCCACTCTTCTCCTGCTATATTATTCTTTCGTTTTATTTCTTAATTGAATTCAAACTCACCCTCATCTCAGGACATTTGCATTAGCTGAGTTAAACTCCATGCAAGTCTATTCTGTGATTAGCTCCTTAATGGTTAAAATCCAGCTTCAGTGTCACCTGAGACATCATTAACTATAAAAATAACATCATCTCGTCTGACTAGAATCCCACCCTCTCATTTTATTCTCAGACCAGCATGTCATGCACTCCTGTATGGCATATTCATGTTCGTAGGATTGTTTCTTTTCTCTCGAATACTATGTTTATGAGATCATGGGCATTAGATGTCCTTACCACTGTTTCTCCAGGACCCAGGAGAATTCTGCATAAGGGCTATCGGAGACTCAATAAAGTATTTCAATTGGAAATATAGGATATGGATCAGTTTTATAACATCACACAGGTTAGTTTTATTTAGAATTAAAACATCTCAAATGTATAGGAGTGAACATAGTCATTTGAAGTGAACATGATGAAAATGAACTGAAGTGAGTAAGACCTGGCAAAATTAGGAAACCATGAACAAAAGGAGCCAGAGGACAACATTAGCAAATAGAATGTGGGTGATACTAGAGATTAACACACACAAAAAAAAAAGATTTCAAAAATTTCAGAGTTTCCGATGTGTATACGCCTATATGCCAAGTAGGGATAATAAACAGGGGTAATGTTAAGCTTATAAAAATAATGTGATGAGAGGGCCAACGCAATGGCATAGTTGGCTAATCTTCAACCAGCAAGCACAGACATCGCATATGGGTGCCGGTTCGTATTTCAGTGCTCCACTTCTGATCCAGCTCTGACCATTGCAGCCATTTGGGGAGTGAATTGGCAAATGAAAAAACATTGTTTCTCTCTCTCTCTCTCTCTCTCTCTCTCTCTCTCTTTCTGTAAAACTCTGCCTTTTGGGTAAAAATGAATACTTATTTTGAAAAATAATAACAACATAATGACAAGACCAGTACAGTGGCATAACAAGTTAAGACACTGCTTGAGACCCTTGCCACAGTCACATCCTATGTGGGTTTCAGTTCAATTCCCAGATATTTCATTTTCTATTCAGCTTCCTGATATTAGCTTAGGAAAGAAGCAGAAGATGACCCAAGTCCTTGGAGACCTGCACCCATGTTAGATACCCAGAAAAAGATCCTGGCTCTCTCATCTCTATAACTCTTCCAAATAATTAAATAAATAAATATTTTTAAATACACTAATGTGATGAAGCTGATTCCATAAATTGTATTAAGTTGTTATAGGACGACAATCAAGATTAGGTTCCATAACAAAAAGTTTTCCTAATACTTATTGTTTTTGCAGAACTCACCAGGACAACATTGATGACAGGGTAAAATGAGAGAAGTGGCATCACCTACGAAGAGTTTCCTGGAGCGTGAAAAATTACTATGAATCATAAGCAGTTATTTTAGTAGCATTCTGATAATCTTTCTCTTCCCAAACAGGTCAGGCAGTGCACTGAGAAGCAATGGGTCCTTGGTCAGGGCCAACACAGCTGGGAAGTTTACCACTTGAGAAAGAAACACCCTTTAACCTTGTGTTTGGAACACAAATGGAGGAATGAAAAAGAAACAAATGAGCAGAGACACAATAAGTGGAAATAGAAGGCTGCTGGGGGTATTAACCTATTTCAAGGTGAGCACAGTGTCCCTGTTGCCTGTCCTCAGGTTCAGAAGAGCCTTGGTTGTCAGTTCACTTAGATGCATTCAAGGAGAAAATGAGCATTGGGAATAAGAAGGGCAGTATTTTTATCCATACTTGATATTTTCCTTTTGTATACATGGTAAAGGGGAAGAGAATAAAGAATATTGTAATAGCCTTACAGCACACATGCATAATGGATAACCAGGGGGAGAATAAGTGTATTTGACATAATATTTTTTTAAAAATTACTTGTTTTCCCATTTGCATTTCTGAATAAAATTTTTTCTTAAGCTGCGTAAATTGTCCACTTGTTTCCAAAAGGATAGCAATTTGCTCCCCCAAGAACTAACATAACATTGTATAACAGGATTTCCAACAAAATCAGTCAGTATCTTCATGAACCAAAATACATTTTGTATTTTCCCCTTTTAAACCCATTATTGAAATACAGTATACATAGCAAGAAGTGCACATGAATGCATGAAAATGAGTGTTTTGGTTTATGTGATTTTACTCATAATCTATAGTTGAATTAAGAACAGAACTTTAGTAGTGCCCCAAGAGTTCTCAGTATCCCCCCCCATCCATTTAATTTTTTAATGTGTAAGGAGTATAAATTTTAAATTAGGAATTTCCAAGACTTTGCTTTTCCTACCTAACCATGAGGACTGGGTTTATAAAGATTCATGAGAGTATATAGAGCATTTCTGCTATTAGCTAATGTTGGGAAAGTGACTATGACATAAGAAAAATAAAAGATAATAAAGAGGTAGAAAGTACAATACACAGAATATCCCAAATCAGAAGAGTAAGCCTGAGTCAAAGACCATCTCCCTAGCTTGTAATCTAGCACCCCAATAGGGAATCGGTTTGGGTTCTATCTGCAACAAAATCCATTTGATCCTGAAATGTTATCAAGCAAAGAGACATGAGATTCATAAATGTTATGAATATTGAAGGAAACTGCCATGGAAACAACTAAAGCAGAAAAGGTAAATCCAAGAAGGCAGGAGCAAACCAGAATTGGAAGTTACATAGAGGACATGCCAGAGACCTTCAGGAACTGCACTCAGGGAAAATTAAGTAGTTATAGCAAACTGGGGCAGCTAGGTAAGACTCCCAAACCTTGAATCAAGCCCAGAGAGTAGAGGATGCAGGCCACAGCCTTCAACACAAATCCCAGCAAGACAAATAACTACCAACAACAATTTCCTAGTGACAACAGCAACCAATGCTCTCAGATATTCTGCCTCCCTCATAAATCATATAAAATTTGGAGCATACTTGCACACGTGTACACACACATATATACATTATCATCATCTTCATCTATACAGATACTATTTTAACAATGAGTTGGTATGGAGGCATAAAAATATGAGATGTACAGATTTTTCCTAGACACAACTATGTGCTACTTTAAACAACTTTTTAAAGTATTGTATTTTAATTAAGTCAAGTAGAGAAAATCAAAAGTTATTTTCCCCCAGTCCTTGAGAGATCATGCTACTTACAAGGAAAACAGGAGTTGCATTTTTTTCTGAGCTATATTGGGAAATACCTTTGTGACTATTTTGTGTGAATTAATAACTGAAGTTTAGGAAACACTGGAATAAGGTTTAGTATAGGTATGCTGGGAGATGCACATGATAAGCCAACAAAACTCCCAAAGTCTTCCAAAGACTATATTTTATATAGAAGCTTTTAATTTTCTGAAAGACAATTGAATCTATTATTCAACAGAAATTAGAAAATCTGGGAAATCTTTAATATTCTGTATTGCTAAATTCATTTTATGACAGACATAACTGCAACTAGGGGGTGCTACTATTCTTTACCTTAATTATTGTTTCTAAGTATTTATTTTATTTTTATTTGAAATGCAGAGTTAGAGAGTGTGGGAGAGATCTTCCACTCACTGGTTCATTCTGCAAATGGCTGCAACAGTGGGAGCTGAGCCAATGTAAAGCCAAGAGCCAGAGCTCCTTTGGGATATCCCACATGGGTGCAGAAGCCCCAGGACATGAGTTGTCCTGTGCTACTTTCCCAGGCAAGCCTGGGATAGGAAGTGGAACAGCTGGGACACAAATTAGTCCCCATATGGGATCCGGCTCCACAGACAGAGGCTTAGCCTATTATGTCATGCCAACACCACCTACCTAATTCTTAATGAAAGAGAATGTGTTGAAGTCCATAAACCACAGGAAAAAACTTCCATATCTTCTTATGGTTCATTTTAGCAAGAATAAATATAGCACTAGTACTAGTCATTCATACATTCATTACCAGAATTTTGCAAGGAAAACGATGAATTCAAGTCCAAAAGATATCACTTGGAAAGAAATCCATCATCAAATATTAGGATAAAATTAATCAAATTTCCCTTCTTGAAAATTGAAAATTCACATGATGTGCTTATGGAGACTTAAACCCAAAATTTAAACTTTGTCTACCCTGGTGTTTCCTAGTACATATGACTCCGGGTTATTCATTTATTTATTTATTAGTTAAAGATTTATTTTACATTACTTGAAAGTCAGAATTACTGAGAAATCGAGAGAGAGAGAGAAGAGAGAAAAGCACAGAGGAAGAAAGGTTTTCCATCTATTGTATTGATTCACTCCATAAATTACCACAACAGCCAGAGCTGGGCCAGTCTGAAGCTGGGAGCCTACAGATCCTTCCAGATCTATCTCATGATAGGGGGCCTGGCATGATAGGCTTGCCTGGGAAAGTAGCACAGGACGATTCATGTCCTGGGGCTTCTGCACCCATGTGGGATATCCCAAAGGAGCTCTGGCTCCTGGCTTTACATTGGCTCAGCTCCCACTGTTGCAGGGACCCAAAGACTTCAGCTGTCCTCTGATGCTTTATTAGGCCAAGATCAGAGTTGAAAATGAAGCAACAAGAACATAAATTGACACACATATGGGATGCCAGCACCACAGGTCAAGGAGTAGCATCCTACACCATGTCACCAGCCCCAAGGTAATTTCTTAAATGATAATATAAATATCACTGCAAACAATGAAATTAATATTGCACATATTACATTTTGAAAGAGTTGCATTGTTTTGTTTCATTTTTTCTTTTCAATAGAGAAAGCATAAGCCTAATTTAATGGATTTAGAATGTGGAAGGGAAACAACTTGAGAAGCTTGGGACATAGGGGTATTTCAAAAAGGTGGAAGAGGAGTGGTTTCTAAACCTCTGCCTCCGTCCCTCAACCATCTTCCAAGGCATCATAAACAAATCCAGCCTAAGTGAAAACACTGAGCTTCCTATATCAATGTACTGTTATTGTCGAGGACTTCCCTAGCAGCCCTCAACTTAAATCCCTAATATAGAAATCACAGAGCTGCTAGTGAAGATGCAACTCACATAACCACTGAAAAATCAGGACGGTAGAAGAGAAGCAATTGATAACACAGTTTAGAAAATGGTGTGATACAGTTTAGCAAAGATCAGCTTACAGATGCACAAGTTGCTCTGTTCAAAAGTCAAAGGACAGTTTACGGAGCAAATATCAACCCTTACAAACATAGAGACAACCCTCTGTTAAAGACAAGTCACATACAGTACATCTCTAGTAAATATTAAATTATAACATAAGAACAAATGCACTAATTGTAATAGTAATGATGCATGTTTTCTGAGGTCTAGGTCCGTATTAAAGGAGTATGTGAATATTTCTGATTAAAACTGAATATCTTTCCTTTTCTTACTTTTAAGATAGACACAGCTTAGCAGGAACCTTTCAATAGCAGAAAATTTTCACTTGGGCAAAGAATATACTCACAATGACTACAGCGGAATGAGGATGAGATGCGTCGAATACACTGCCCTGTGCTATTGAATTCCTGCACAACCAGAAGGGGGGGGGGGAATGAAGGAAAGTACAGTCAATGAATTAGTCACTATTGTGGGCAAGTAGAGATCTTAGATTCAGGTTTGATTTGATTTCAAAAAAGAAAGAAAGACATTTATTTCTCTATCTAAAGCATACAGGAGAAAAAAAACTGTTTGATATTACACTTGTGCTTATATTTACAGAAAAAGAACATTCTACAATATCACAAATATATACTTTCAGATTGCAGATTTTGCACTGGCAGCTTCAAAAATCTGCCCAGAATCAGTTTAGAACTCCACTTCTCAGTTTGTTCCTGGTTTACATGGTGTCCAGTTTACATAGTGAACAATGAAAGAATAAATATTGCTATTATCAATCTCATTCAGGTTGATAACTGCTTCCAAAAATTGCACTGAGCATGGTTTTAATCTTCCAGTTTGAAGTTAAATTCAACTGAATGTAATCTGACCTGAAATTTAGGTACTGAGAGAAGTTTATGTCTGAGTCAGAACATTGCAAGTAAGAATGTGGAGTAGGATCTTACCTCTTCAGTGAATGTCAAGTGCATCCATTTCTTGGAATAACTAATACAAATCATGTGAGGGAGTATCACTTTTCTCTTTTAAGAGAGTCAAATGCTTTCATATGTGTTTGTGTGTGTGCATGGTTGTGTAGTCTGCATGCTGAATTGAAACAGAAATACAAGGTAAAGTGAGCAATTCCATATTAGAGGAAGGACAGGAGATGGGGAAACTTCTAGAAGACATAAAAACAGTAACAGAGGTTGCCTATGACATCAATGCTTTTCCAAAGTCCCTCTCTCACTTCTCACCACCGAAATACCTGCAGGAAAGCACCTGCCTCAGAAAACTCGTTTCACTCCTGTAGAAGCATGTGTTTCAGGTAGGCAACTAGGTTGCTAGTTGCAGGACTGGGGACCATTGAGTCTGGAAGCTCTGTGGATAATCCATTCTCCACAAGTTCTGACCAGAGATGCACGAGACTAGGATTAAAAATACAAGTCAGTTTTGAGTGATGAAATTAAAGGTGATCATAGTTAATTCTCTTTACTCATTTGTGCTTTGCCTATATGAACATATTTTACTTGTATAATCCAAAGAATAACAATAAAAACTACATCACAAAGCAGCATGTACAACACTCTCACATTTATGAAGTCATCATCAAGGTAATAATGTTTGTTGATTAATCAGTAACCATGACCACCAATCCAGATGCAGAAGAAACAAAGCAGACCTTTGGTATATCAAAACAAAGAACTGATCAGTTGATATTAACTTTGTGTATTAACTTCAATATCTAGACCTCAGCAGAACCCTTCTCTGAGATAGCCTCCTGTTTAGCAGTATTGATTCTCAGTTCTTTATAAATCACTGTCCATGTAAAACTTGAGCATTTTTCACAAACTCATTGTCTGTGATGTGATTCTTCATTGCTATAAAAGTAAGAATGGGCTCCAAGTCCTATAACACTGTTACATAGGAAAGTAACAACAATGCCCTGAACTGTAAGTTGATCAAATTCAAATGTAATCAATAGCTTGAAGAGAAAATAGTTCAAAATGTCCTTCCAATTTATAAAAATTCCTGAAAGTTGAAGTATGCAGGATAACATGGAATGGGACAGTAAGTGGTCCCACCACCATCATCAAAGTAATCTGACACTTCCAACAATTGATGGCACTGTTTCAGACACATTTTAAATATGTTATCCTTTTTAGAAAACTTTTTCAGTAACAGCTGGCATATTTTCTTTTTCAGGCATATAGTAGGATTTCTTAAAATATTTAACAAAGGCAAAGAAGCAGAGAAAGAAACTTTCCATCTACTGGCTCACCTCAAATAGTCATTATAGCCAGCAGTAGGCCAGGTTACAGCCACGAATTCAAAACTCCATTCAGATTTCCCTGCTGTATAACAGGGCACTAAGTACTTGGGCCAGCACCAACTACTACCCACAGACATTGTAGGGGAACTGGATCAGAAACAGAGTAATTAGGATTGGAACCAGAAATGTCCATAATACCAGTCCCTATAAGGAGCATTGAATCCCTCAAAACTATACTCCAAATACTAATTCGAATTTAGAAAGATAAAAATTAAATGTTCAATGAGTTTAGGATATATATAGAAATTAGAATAAATTACGTGACTATTAAATTAAGTATTGTTAGTTTTATAAAAATATTAACAGTAAGTGCAAATTGGGGATATTAAAACAATATGTTGCTAGGAACAATAAAATACAAAATAAAGGATGACACGCAGTTAAGACTATTTCACTGTTTAGAATACAAACATGAGAAATAGAAGTGACTATTGATTGCTATGAACTAGATGCCTTACATATATTTCTCATGCAGCTCAACTGGTTTCACTGTCAGGCTGGATCCTTCTGCTGAGGAGAAAATGGAGACTCAAAGAAGTTGGGAAACTCATCCAATGTCATAACGATAGAATTTGAACCTGTTCTAGTTCCACTCTGTCACTTTAACTATGCCTCATAAATACCTCATAATTAAAGGTAGAAACAAGAAGATTAGGAGTTGTGGAGTTTTGGTAGAAGATTAGGATTGAGCTCCCACTGGGGACACACACTTCCTATAATGGAATGACATTTTGAGTTCTGCTTACTCTGTCTTCTGAGCCAGAATTCCTACTAATTTTGCTGGAAAGCAGTGGTTGACAACACAAATACTTGAGTTCCTATCACTCACATGGAAGAGCCAGATGGAGTTCTTGGCTTTTGACTTTGATGTGACCCAGTCCTGGATGTTACAGCCACGTAGAGTAAGGAGATGGAATATCTCTCTCTCTCTCTCTCTCTCTTTCTCTCAAATCAATAAATACTCACAAAAGCATTTTTAAAAGATCAAGGTAAAAGAGATCACCCACTGCATTTTTATTGCTACTTTTTGAATAAGAAGTAGAGAAGGGGACTGATAGAAGATGAAAAAGAATAATATTCCTACAGTAATAACTGTTCAAATTTGTATTCAGGGGATTTTGGGCTCCTGTTCCCAATTATGAAATTTACAAAGACAAATCTGTTTTTGCCCAATGACAGAATGACAGAAATTTCTGATTATTAAAAAGCAATTACTTGACAATAGTATGGTCCTTATTTGTATAATATTTCTTTGAATTTTATGGATTGTGATTTGCTTTCAGTTTTTCTTTGAACTCAAACTGCACTTGACTTATTTTTATTATATTTTTGCTTTCTAAAGGCCAGGATTGCTCTAGAAATTATTTTCATGAGCTATTTCTTGGAAGGAAGGGTAAGCAACTTTCCAAAGATTTGTGTCCCTTCCATTCCATCCTTAACTTTCTGATATAAAATTTGGTATTTTTGACAATAACTGACTGAAACAACACAGCAGGACATAAACACAGCAAGTCTACATTTTAATGATGATCAATAGAAAAGGTTTGTTTTCAGAACACTCCTGTCAACCTCAAAAGCTAGAATCGAATGTCTTGAATTTTATTTTAGTGCATACATTTATACCCAAATTCATATATAAGCTTAAAATGAATAGCTGGCTTCTTTATAATTGCAATTTTCATAATCGCAAAGTCAGAAGTGTTATTGATGACCTCTTGTAGTATGTGAATTACATTTTTTAAGGGCAGGAGGTAATAAATATTCCAGAAACTAGCCCTATTTTTTTTCACAAAGCAAATTATATTTAGAGTAGTTGAATAATCTAATTTTGTAATTGTCAATTTTTAAGCAAAATGGTACTATATGAACTATACACATATCAGTCAACTTTTTTTCCAAATCCCTAGAGTGTTCCAAAGTCCCTCAGCTGAAATCTCATTTTATCACGGCTAATTGATTGCACATTGTCACAGCATAAACCTAAAGACCCCAATTTCAACCAGTGCTGTAGCTTTCCTAAAGGATTATTTAAATACAGCAATACTTCAGATTTTGAGTTCTTGCTAAGACACAATTCAGGTAATTGATTGGAGTTAAAAAAAATGAAGAAAGGTCACTGAAGGGGTTAATTGTGGTGGTTCCCAGTTCAGTCACACAGATACTCATTCCTTTCCCAATTGTGCTGTCCCAATTGAAAGATTCAGTTTAACCAATTCTGATAATAAAACAAACAATAAAAACCAAGTACTCTTGCTAAATAAATCTTGTTGAAAAATCAGATCAAACTTCATGTCCATCAATTTGAATATAGGAATACTGAACAAAAAAGCTCTATAAAATGAAATGTTCCAAAACTTATAGACTTGTGACTCCTATATTATATTTCTCTATGTACTTTATCCAGTTTAGTTAAAAATTAAGGAAGAAACAAAATATTAATTATGATATTTTTAGTGAACAAAAGCTAATCTAAATGCCATAATAATAGGAAAATTACAGAGAGCCTTTGTGAGAAACTTCATTTTATCTTTATAAACTGTTTTCTCTCCCTAAATATGAGTACCAATATAAGGTAGAAATTGTAAGCCATTTTGGGGAATTCACATTTGTCTCCCTTTAAAAGATCCCCATATACTTTCTGCATTCCATGGTGAGAAACCAAAATGTGTCATATCATGTGTTGTAACACTTTGAGGTGCATGGTAAACAAACTCTGTATCTCCATGATTGCCATCTGTTCCAAGATATTATCAAGCCATTTCTTAAGGAAAACATTACTTATATTAGGGCAAGCTTCAGGACAAAGGTGGGCACATAACACCATATTTGGAGATATGGACTCAATTGTACTATTGTATGCTTTTAACTGTGTGTCATTGCCTAACGTCACTAAAGATGTTTTTTTATCATAACATGATTGATCAGTTTCAGGTGTTATACCAGTAACTGGAATCATCTCACATTTTCAGAAAAACAACAACACCACCCTCAGGAGAATTCTATGAAATACCAGAGAGGTGATTGAGTTCCATACAATGGGGTGAAGCAGCAATGAGGTGACCAGAGACATTCTGCCGGGCCTGACCATGCAGCCAGAAACTCCTCATAGCATTGCTAACAGAGGAGCGGTGCTCATCACAGACTCATGCAATCCGACCCACCTGCACCCTTCATATCCCCATATGTATTGGGGTTAAGAATTATAAAAAGATGATCAATAATAAGAGTAGCTACTGCAAAAGTGCCAAGATGTCAACCTAAATGACATGTTTATAATAAAACCAGAGGAATGAAGGTAAGACAAAAGGCCAAGCAATGAAAAGGAGACTGGGATTTCTCCTACATTCAACAGAAAGTGGTAAGATTTTCCATACAATGACATGATCTGATCAACTTCTGAAAAGATTATTCTGTCTATCTGTGGCAAATTGATTAAAAAGAATCAAGAGGAAAAGCTAGCAGAGGAAGGACCTACTGGACTTACTGATGGGAAGTTGAGAGTGAGACTGCTGAAACAAGGGAAGTATAACTCTTGCTGATTCTGACCATAAAGGAAATAGCTTTGGAAGAACAGATTGAGCATTGACTTCACAACAGTTAGATTTTATGTGCCTATTGAACATCAAAGTGGAGATATTAAGCAGTTTGATATGGTAGCCAAAAGCTGGAGTGAGAGACTGTCCCGAGTTTATTGTATAGGGACTACAATGACCAGGTAGGCCAGATCAAAGTCAGGAGTCAATAACTTCATCCATATCTCCCACACAGAGAGGCAAAGGCTCAAACACTTGGGCCAACTCTGCTGGTTTTCTCAGGTTATTAGCAAGGAATTGAATCAGAGGTATCATGTCCGTATAGGATGTAAGCATCATAGGCAGAGGCTTTATCTACTACACCACACAACCAGCCCCAATTTCTCTTATTTTAAAATAGCCATTTATTTGTGTGAGAGACAGAGAAACACAGAATTTCCATGTAGTGTCCCATTACCCAAATGTCCATAATAGTCCCTGTCTGGGACAAAAACTATTAACCAGGAATCCAACTCAGGTTTCCCATGTCCGTGATAGGAATCCAAGTATCTGAACCATCACTGCTATCTTCCAAAGTGCACATTAACAGGAAGAAGGAACCAGAAAGCACAGGAAAGTATCCAGCACAGACACCACAATGTGGGATGTGGATATCCCCACTGTCTGCTAGACACAACTGCCTCAGAGATAGAACTTTACTTTTGCTTCTAATTTAAACAATTTAAAAATTGCCTTAACATTTTCTAGATTATCCTGTATCATGCGATGAAAAGGAAGAGGAGAGGATACAAACAAAAAATTAAAAAACAAAATAGTGGCTCAATAGGGGAACTCAACTGGCTAACCTTCTGCCTGCAAGCACCAGCACCATGGTGCTTGCCATTTTGTTCCCTGGCTGTTCTACTTCCCATATGTCTCCCTCACTGTAGCCTAGAAAACAGAAGAGGATGGCCCAAAGCCTTGGAACCATGCACTTCCATATGAGACCCAGAAGAAGCTCCTGACTCCTGATTCTTCACTCCTGACATGTGATCTATTCGGGATGTGAATCATCAGATGGATGATCTTTCTTCTCTGTCTCTTCCCTCTGTAAATATTCCTTTCCAATAAAAATGAATAAATCTTTAAAAAATGTAAAAATATCGGACAAAGAATGTAAAATTCATGGCTAGAGTGATGTGACAACATAAGGTCCAAAATAAAGCTTAGAAGTTGCCTATAGACAATTATAGGAGATATGTAAAGCATCAGTACAAATACAGGGAGACTGAGAATCTGGGCTTTGTAAAAAGTTTTATAAATGTTTATTTAGCTGTACCAAGAAAAAGGGTATAGGAGCATAAATATTATAATTGTAAATTCAACCCTAAAACATTCATTTTCGTTCCTGTACTCAGGGTCCATAGTTGTAAGTCACTGCTGTATATACTCCTACTGGGATCATTCCTCATAATAAGAGTTTGTTAAACTAGGTGCTAGGAAAATAAAGTCAGTAAGATAGCTTGTTTCCATTTCACAAACCTGTCCAATCAAAAGCAATCCCAAATGCTCTAGATGTGATTTTTAGTGTATTACATAAAGAAATATTTACTTTAGACACAGAGTTCCCTTAATTCTTGCTAAAGTTGAAGGTAGAATTACTGCTGTTTGATTCTGACCAATGAAGGGCTTAGTGTATTACAGAACTAAGAGACCATTTAGTCAAGCAACCTGAAAGCTTTATTCACTTCCACACTCACCATTAGCTCTGGCTTTATCCCCATTCATCAGATCCTAAGCAATCTGCCAGTGCCATAGTTTGGAAACAAAGTCAGTTTATTCAAACTCTGTCAGCTCATAATTCAGTCATTTTGAATAAGCAGACAGTAATTTGAGGTACAACAGAAAGCTATTTTCAGAGGCATGGTCTTCAGTCTATGTTTTCAAATTGTAATTAGTGACTCCAATGGTCTTGTTGGAAAAAAAGAAAACAAAGTAAGTAAATTATTCCATTGAGTTAACCACAAAGTCATGTTCCATTATTTTGTGTTTTCCAAATAATTAGTACTTCTCTGTGTTTCACTTTCAAATGGCATTTTCAGAACCCGGAATAACATAACTCTTACATATTGTAAATAAGACAAATAGAGATCTACTTATTTAAGGCTTGGGACTTAAAATTTACTAAACACATCAACCCAATGTTGATGGACTTATTGCCTCTATGTGCATTCCTCTCTACACCATGCTCTCTAGCTTTTCTATCTCAAGGGACCAATTCACTGTGGAAAACTGTCTTATGCAGTCTAAACAGTCAGTTGACTTGTAATATCACATGCTTGAGAAAATCTAGAGTAAATTCCCCAGGTATCATAGAAAATGCACTTCAAGGTGAAAGACCTAGGGAATAAGACAAAAGAAGCAACCAAGTGACCTCAGGAGAGAAATAAAACACTATGACGCACTGAGCAAACAAGAAGAGAATATCAACATTAGGAACAACAATCAAGCCTAAAGAAAAGGCCAGAAAGGAAGCTGAGTAGTGCGTTTGTCCACCTAAGGCTAGTGGGAAGGTCTGGACCCAGCTACCCTGACTCTTGCAAAGTCCATTCTGTTTCTTGCTGCTGATTCATCCTATCCATGACACCGACCTCCTACCTAGCTGCTCATTTCCCTGTTCCCTGTGTTTGCTCTCTTTAGTACTGTAAAATGACATTACTATTGATGTAATCTTTTCACTTGGAAATGCATTGCCTTAGGACTAAAGATTTCATTACAAGTATAAAACACTTCAAAGTTTATAAACTGTTTATCCATATATTATCCCCTTTGAGTATCATGGTACACCCACGAGGCAGATACAGACATACCTGGCTTTATTGCTTTTTGCTTTTTTGAGTTCACAGATTCTACGGGATTTGTAGCAAACACACATAGAACAATTTTATTAGTTCTATTTTCACAACAGTTCAGATTACTATTAGCATTTTAGCAATAAAGTGTTTCTAGTTAAGATATGTTCAATGTTTTATAGACATATTGCTATTACATACATATCAGACTATGATGTAGTGCAGAGACAATTTTTATAGGAACTTAAAAAACTAAAAACTTCATGTGAGTGCCTTTGTTCCAATATTTATGTTAACAGTGGACTGGAACCAAACCGAAAGTATGCCCCATATGTGCCTGTATAGCCTAGGAGCCTCCAATAAGCCACGTGGGTGGATAGAGAAGCTCTGGAAAACAGGGAGTGTCATTAAAACAAGTAAAATAAATAAAGCTAAATAAAGTGATGACTGGGCTATGTTTTGTTTATTAGACATGTAAGACATCAAAATAAGGTGAGAAGGACCTGTTGCAATTTTGCTTTCTACATAATGGTTCCATATTCCTAAAACCCAAGATTTTTGCTTGAACTACAAATGAAATTCAACCCAGCACATTTATTTTTCAAGATTTCATGCCAAATCCATGTAAAACAAAAACAAAGCCATTTGTTGTTGGTAATGATGAAATGGAGCTTAAATAAATTGCCCAGAGAATAGACAATAAATGCGCAGGGAAGCTGGCTGAATGAGAAAATAGCAAAGGAATAGGGGTCGGTGATGAAGGCACATGGGGTGAGTCTCTCAATTCTAAGACGACAGAAGCAGAATACACATTCATTTATTTAAGTAGATAGGCATGGATCAACAGAATGAAATGAAATCTTAATAACTGAATTCTATTAGAAAATTATTGGGCTTTTGGTATACTCAATCATCACCATTGTGATGCTCAAATTTTTCTTTTACAGACACCAGATTTTAGTTATTGAAGGAAATCAGCTGGTGAGATGAAAACTCCAATTCATTACAGCCATACATTAGATTTGCCAGGCACTTTTAGTATCAGTGTTTTGCACTCTTGATCCTATGGTGATTGAAAGTCCACTGAAGCTTCAACATTTTCCCTCTCTCATAATTCACATGCCTGTGCTCTAAGGCTCTGGCATTCAAAACTTATGCACTACTACTACAGTTCCATGAATGTGCTATGATCCTTTAATCCCAAACCTTTGCACATACTGTCTGTAATGATTTAAGATTGGCTTTTGAAAGTATAGTACTTTGAGTTTAAACACATGCATGCATTTACATACCAATTCCTACAATCAATATAGAGAAGAGTTCCATTAATTCCCGAACTCAGTTTTCTACAACTTTGGAGTCACACAACTTCCATCCCCATAATTCATCTAGGCTCTGTCTCATAATTTTGTCTTTCCAGGAACATTAGAGAAACATAATCATAGAATATCACATATTTGAGACTAATCTCTTTCATTTGGTATGACTTGAAATATACTTCAAATTGTGTAAATCTGTAATCCTCTCCCACACCTAAATGTTTTATTATTGAGTAGAATTTAATTCAACAAAGTGTTTTGAAGTTTATTCATTCAGTCATCTATTAAAGAACATTTTTTCCTAGTTCGAAATATTCTAAATGAATCTGCTATGAATTTTCACATACAAGAATTTATGTGAACTTAAGCATGACATACTAAACAAGGGTCCTCAAAAATACCAATGTTCTAATAGTTGGAATTTTTAAATATCTAAGCATCTGTGAGGAAAGCACACTTTGCAGATGTAATCAAATTAATTATCTTGAGATTAAAAAAACATAAATTATCTTGGTGTGTCCCAAATAGAAACACAATTGTCTTTATAATGGGAAGCCAAGAATTTCCCTAGAAAGAAAAGTTAGTGTGTCCATAAAAACAGGTATTCAACTGATATGACCAGACGTCAAGGAAAATGCCAGCTGACCCCAGAAGCTAAACGGCACAAAGTGCAGATTATCTCTGTTTAGAGGCAATACAGCACTGCCGATATCTTGACTTCAACCCCATAAAACCTATTTCAGTCTTATGTTGTCCAAACCTGTGAGGGAATATGCTGTTTTAAACCACTAAATGTGTTGTATTTTGGCACAGCAATCAAAGGAAAATATTGGCTAGTCCTCATTATTTTGAATTACATTGAAATCCTCCAAATTCCTGGATTGTGTAGGAAGTAAATTTTGAGCATTCAAAGAAACTGAAATAGCAGTTTGTAACATGATTATGTAATTTCACATTTCTGTTAGCAATATGAAGTATCCAGTTTTGTATCCTTGTAAGCATTGGTATTATAAGTATTTCCCATTCCATATATCTTAATTGGTATATACTAACATCAAACTGTGGTTTTAACTTGTATTTAATGACAAATGATTTTGAATACCTTTAAATGTGATTATTTGCCATCCCTATATCTTTTCTCATGAAGTTAACTTCTATTCATTTGTCCATTAATTCATTGAATTTTATTTTCTTCATGTTGAGTTTGATGTTTTATATAGATTGCACACATAGTATGCATGCATGTTTTAACTTTCACAGAGCAAGTATATTTAAATTTTACAAGGTCTAAATTATCAGGTTTTTTTTTTCTTTTTTGAATCTTGCCTTTGCATATTTGCTACAATCTAATTCTTACGTCAATGCAATAGTAATACCAAGAGAACAGATTCCATGTAGGTCATAGACACAATTATAATATAATGCTGTTTCTTCCTTCCTCCCTTGCTTCCTGCCTTTATTCCTTCATTTCTTTTTTCATGCTTTTCTGTTTTTCATATAACATATTTTTTAATTGACCACATAGTCAAAGGCTCAAAGCTGCACTAAATAAAGTGTTCAACAAATATAAAGCACCAAAGTCAATCAGGAATATAGGCAAGGTCCATAAGTAATTACCAAATGAAATGGTGTCTACAGATCATTAAAATTGTAAGAGCATACCGGGGCCTGACCCATGGTCTAGCAGCTAAAATACTTGCCTTGATCACACCAGGATCCCATATAGGCTCCGGTTCTAATCCCAGTAGCCCTGCTTCCCATCCAGCTCCCTGTTTGTGGCCTGGGAAAGCAGTTGAGGACAGCCCAAAGGCTTATGACCCTGCACCTGCATGGGAAACCCAGAAGAGCTCCTGACTCCTGGATTCGGATTGGCACAACTCCGGGTGTTGTGGTCACTTGGGGAGTGAATCACCGAACAGAAAGTCTTCCTCTTTGTCTCTCTGTCTCTGTCTGTCTGTCTGTCTGTCTGTCTGTCTCTCTCTCTCTATATATATATATATATATATAAGTATATATGTATACTGTCTCTCTCTCTCTATATATATATACACTTATATATATGCTTATCTGACTTATATCTGATTTTGCAATAAGAAAAATAAATCTTAGAAAAAGAGAGCATATCATGCTTAATCAATTCTTGAATACTTTCTTTGGCCTAATCCAGCTCTGCTTCCAGAGTTTGTTTGTTTCCCCCAGTGACAGGAAATATCTTCCAATTCTGAGATTCTTTCTTCTGCCTCCTTCATTCTATTTTGGAGACTCTCCACTGTACTTTTTATTTGTTCCACTGCAGTCTTCATTCCTGATATATCAGCTTTCATTTGATTCATTTCCTGTGTGACATATTCCTTGAATTCCTTGAATGCCTGCCTTAGGTGCTTCTCATTGTTGATAAGAAGTTTTATAACAAGTGTTTGGAATTCTGTACCCCATATTTTCTCAATGTCTTCCTCAGTTAACTCTGAGGTTGGCAAAGGGTTTTGTTCCATTGCAGGGGAGTTTTCAGTAATATTCATTTTGCCTTTGTCTCTTCTTTTGCTCTTGTTCATTGTACTTCTGGTTAGCAGATTCTTCTCCTTGGGGCAGGATTCTAAGCTTTGTCACCCACAGGTCTACAGTGATTCTACTTATTGTAGTTGGTACCCAACCCTTTGCTTACAGTCACTTTTGCCACTCCCTCCAGCAAGTTCCAGGTCTGTGTTCTTATGTTAGATTTCCACCATGGTCTCCATAGCCCCAGTCCTGGCTCACCAGTCTCCATATCATGTGATACCGTGCTAAGGCTGCACCATTGTCTCTGTGAACTTTCTCCCACTTCCAGTTGAAGCAGGTACCAGGATTAGGGAGACACTATGTGTCCTATAAAGCTAGGTTGTTTCTGGTGCTGATCTTGCCAGAACCTGTTGGCCGTTAGGTCTGAGGGCCACACGGACCTATTTTGACCCGTACAATGTCACAGTTGGTATTATTTTCCCTGTGAAACCAGTGCAATGCAATGAGTTCATTGAATTCTAGCCAAACTCTGCATATGTGCCGCTCACTGCTGTTCCTGCAGTCTTAAATTCTTTACTACACTGTAAGAAATGGTGCCTGATGTGCCACTATTAGAGTTTTTGATCTGCTGGCTGTCAGGTCTGAGGGCCTTTCTTGGATGGAACCTGTAGGATGCCAGAGTTGCAGCTCACTGAGCCAGAAATATGTTCACTCCCAGCTCCGTGCATGTGCAGCACTGCCTCATAGCCCTTG
The DNA here is from genome assembly GCF_017591425.1 of Ochotona curzoniae. Taxonomy (NCBI): domain Eukaryota; kingdom Metazoa; phylum Chordata; class Mammalia; order Lagomorpha; family Ochotonidae; genus Ochotona; species Ochotona curzoniae. The sequence goes on from NW_024467087.1 coordinate 6,935,588, forward strand.
TCTCCTTAAAAAAAACATGATGCCTATTTTGGCTCTAGGAGGTGGAGTGAGCTGTGAAATCTACCCTATTCCTGCACCGCCCATTGGGACCCGCTGCTCTGTCTCTGCTCCTGGTCAAATCAAACATACCAGCAGGACAGGCAGTTCTTCATCTGGGTTCACCTCCTGAGCTCCGGGTAAATGTCCCTTCCCACCTTTCGCTGGTGGATTTCAGGATTGTGTTCAGAACACTGTTCACTGAATGCTGCTGGGCTATCACTCACTGCAACACCACACCATTGTTTTTGTTTTGTTCTGTCTTCTCCTAATTCCTGGAATGCACCCTCTCTGCTTCACCCTGGCTAATATGTTTCCGTCTGCTTAAATGTGACATTAACCTATTCTGCCATCTTGATTCTCTGTAACTCAATGCTATTTTTGTTAAATTTTGTAAGTTTGATAATGAAAGCTATCTCCATAATCAGTTTTAAAACATCATCTGTCACCCAATATGAACACTTATGCAAATTTACTATCCTTTCCTGTTTCTGATCCCACCGTACTGCCAATCCTTAAACTACTTTGTATCTGTACTGTTTAGTTTTTTTTTAGTAATTCATATAAATGCAATAATCTCATAATTGACTTGTTACAATAAGCATGGTTTTGAGATGTGATACATGTCTTCTCTTTCAATGGCTGAGTAGTATTTTGCTGCAACTCAGATCGACAGGCTCAGGCACACAGCAGGTGCTCAGTAAATGTCTGTGACATTGAATTCATCTAAAGTATGATCAATGTCTTTCAAGTTTCCTCATATGTGAGTCTTCTAATATCATTTTTTAGGAATTGTGTCATTCTCAGGCATGTGGCCTATGGCTTATATTCTTGTATGAAAAAAAAAAAAACAGAAAGAAAAACAATTAGCTCCTTTCTCCAAACCCTTTATAACAGTTGAATCCATTCACAATAGCGTAGCCCTCCATGACCCCACATTTCCCAAAAGGCCCCAATTCCCAACACTGTTGCATTAGGGATTGTTTCAAATGCATCAATTTCTTGTTATACATTCATACTACAGCAATATTACTCTAAAATTCACATATTGCAACTTAATACCCACTTTGGGGAACTGGTTAAGCTATGAACAGTCAACGTTCATGGGTGCAGTCAGTGTTTATATATATATATATATATATATATATATATATATGCAATCTTAGTTGATTAGGGCACAAAGGGTCAAGGGCTACAGTAGGAAAGTGGGTAAGATCATTGTTTCCACATCAATATCATCATTTTCCCCCCTGTATATGGGGCCAGGGTAGAAACAAAGGGAGAAGTCCCACTCAGCCTCCCACCCATCCCAGGTCCCCATGTGAGGCATGCACTGAGGGTCCTGCTCAAGCAGTTTTGATAGTTCAACAGTTTTGAATTGCTGCCAATCTCGCTATTCCAATCATGATGAAATCTATTCAGAATCCACTACCTGACATAGTCTCTTCATGGTTGGGGTTCTGAGATCAGGTTCTGAGATCAGGTTCAGTTGGAGGGATCTCCAAAGAAACTTTGTCTGAGGTGATCCCAGACCTGATTCTTGTGTGTGCTTGCCAGTACAGGGTCCGGCACCATCTGTCGCCCCTATCAGCTTATGCACATAATGGTTGTTGCAATTGCAGGGTCAGTTCTGTTTCCAGTCCTGTCTTGCACTGGAACTAATGGATGTTGCAGTCCAGCCCAATCCTGTCCACTTCATACTCGGTCCTCATGCAAACCAGTGGGAGCTGTGGCCTAGCCAAAGCGACCCACAATAACCCCCACCAGGCCCACCTCCTACCCTGGTTTCCATACTTGGCAGGATGTACCGCAGACTGGTCCAGTCTGCCCTACATGCCCTTCAGCTCTTGCACATGTCGATGGGTATTGAAGCCTGGTTCAACCCAACCAGCCCCACTATCTAGCCCCCACAAATACTGGCGGGTGCCCTTCTATCTAGCCACCCCTGCCTCTGTCCTGGTTTTAATGCTCTCCAGGGGGAGTGGTAACCCAAGAGGGATGTGCCCACTATTTCCCTACTAGGCCACTCCCACTCCTGGATTACGCATTCTCCAGGTGGTTCTGGAGTTTAACTTGACAGAATTAGCCCCCAGTGCCAGCATCTGCCAGCTGATGCTGTGGCAAAGCCCAACCAACTCTCACCCACTCTGATTTTTGGTTGCACCAGTAGTCCAGCCTGGCTTTTCCCTAATCTAGTTCTCATGAGGCCCACAGGTGTCTTAGCCCTGCCTGGTCTGGTCTGCCCCCATCCCAACTCACACTCTCCAGTGGGAGTGGCTGTCCAGCAGGGGAGCCCACATTCCCCCTGCCAGCTTTGTCCCCCTCAACCCCTGGTTCTCACGTGTGCTGTTTGGACCACATCTGGTACAGGTTACCTCACCTCGGCATTCAGTTAATATGCACTGGTTTCTGTCGCAATTGAACCTGACCTGACCTACACTCCGTCCTGGTGCTCGGTTTCACCAGCGGGTGATGTGAACTGTTTCAGCCTGGTCTGCCCCCGACCTATGCCAAATGTATGCCAGTGGTTATCTTTCTCTGGTCTGGCTTGGGTTGCTCCCTATTGTGGTTCTTGTGCTCACCTGAAGGGACTGTGTCCTGACAGAGGAGTCTCCCAAGCTCCTCCATCAGAACCTTTCCCTGTGCCAGATCTGGTTTGTCCATGGGCCAGCCTTCCTTGCTGGCCTTCAATCCATTCTGGTTCTTACTGTTGAATGTTTTAGTCTAGCCAAAGCTTGTCCATACCCAGACACTGCTCACACATGGCTCAGTAGGGGCAGAGACCTAGCCTAGTCCATCCTACATCTAGCCAGGCTCTCCAGAGCACCAGATGGTGCTGGCATCTAGCCAAGTTGGATGTGCCCAGCCCCAGTTCACACTTGTGCCAAGGGAGATTGCAGCCATATCCAGAGCACAACACCCACTCCAGCCTCCGCACTCTCCCATGGGAACCCCAACCCAGCAAGGGTGTATTCTCACAGTGCCCCTACGGAGCTTATTCCCAGCCCTAGATTACACACATGCCAGTGATTGCTCTGACCCAGTTGGCTTAACCCCTCACCTGTCTCAGCCTTTGCCTTTGATGCTGTGGCCTAATATCCCTGGCTCATGCAGACCAGTCAGCGTAAGAGCCTAGGTTGGCATGACCTGTGCTCCATCCTGATTTCTGTTTTTTCTTAAGAGTTGAGGTTTGCTCAGCCATGCTTGTTCCGCCCCCTTCCAGTTGCAACTCAGCCCACCCCACATCATATTTTCAGATGCACTTTTGGGTGCTGCTGCCTTGACCTACCCAGACTGTTTTCAGTTTCTTTGAGTGATGGCAGGTTCCATGGTCACATCTAGCTCAGCCCTTTGCCACCCCAGCTCATGAGCTAACCTGGGGAATTGTATTTCCACAGGGTTGGGCCCACACTTATCCCAGATAATCTACCCCCCCAACCTGGTTCTCTCACATGCTGGTTAGTGTCTGACCCTGCCAAGTGTGGCCCGTCCACTGTTCCACCACCTAGTCAGATACTGGTACCAAGCCCTGCCAGACAGGACCCCATCCATAGCTTTAGTGTGGACTGGTATGTGGCAGTCAGTGATGCTCTAACCTAACAACCTATCTCAGGATTCCTATTTGGGCTGGTGAATCAGTCTGGGCCAAATAGACCTTATGAACTCTCCCCTCCAAACCAGCAGGTCTCAGTCACCACACTTGCCAGAAAGTTCTGGGACCCCATTGCTGGGAATCACCCAGAATTAATCCCTCACCTACATTCACACTGGCTTTATTCATGTGTGTCTCTAGGCAACAATTACATATCCTAAAACCCCAGAGGTCACCGCCGGGTGGCCAGCAGGCCAAATGTATGCCCAAATGTATGTAGGCCCAATAGGTGCACTGGCCACCCAAAGCATAGGATTAGGTCACTGCCTTTTGGCAGTGACTTTGGCCTGAGTCCCCAGCATTGGGTCCAGCCAGGCTGGGGCAACCTCCACAGCTGCCACACTGCAGGGAGATGCTTTTGTCCCAACCCCATGTCCCAAACCCCTCTACCACCAAACTGAAATTAGTGCTCTTATACAAGTAGATGAAGGCAGAGACCTAGGCCACTTTTCGCCCTTCTGTTCCTTACACCATGTCAGGATGTGGTGTTCATCATCTCTAGGGCTATCTGGGAACCCGAAACTGTTACTGTAACCAGACACTGCAAGTGCTGCTATCTTGTTATTACTGTCACCAGTCTTTAGAACTGAGAGAAATAAAGTTTTATGGTTTTCAAATTATCTTGTTCAAGGTTTTATTAGCAGTAGAAATATACTCAGATACATTTTAACAAAATTATCTTGAGCAGGGAGAAGAACTATAGACACAAACATAAATTAGCCTAAAGAAAGAGAATGGAAAAGATCTAGGCACTTAGTAAAGTAGTGCATATAATAATTATATGTAACATTGACATAATAAAAATAATAGAATTTACAAAGCTCTTGAAAATTACCAATGTACTTGCTGAATCCCTGAACATTTAAAGCAATGTACCGATTATCGTTGTTGGTGTTCTATTTCAAATAAAGGCACACTGAATTCACATAAATGAAGGAAAGCTTGAGGTGAAAAGAAGCAAAAGCTTCCCTATACACAGAGCTAGCAAATAGAAGAGCCAGAAAACCAAAATTGGTGCTAATTATACATTACCAGAACAAACTGACTCAAATACAAGAGTTAAAACCACTGAAGGCACAACCTGTTCTGCAGGTGTTCGTGAGTCATCCAGAATTGTAGATAACTAACAATACTTACTCCGATCTCAAGAAATTTGCAGTGTTACGCCAAAGTGTTTAAGGATGTTTTATTTCATTTCATCAAGCCCACCAAGTGAGTATGTAGGTATCTCTATTTTAAAGAGCAAGAAATGAAGGAAAACATGCCTAAGGACACATGGTCACTAATGGAGCCAGGATAATGGACCTCAAAAAGTCCAAACATAAAGAAATGACGATTAGATGGAAATGCTTGTTCATTTATTTCACATTGTATTAGAGGTGCTAAAATAACATACTTATCTCATAGATACATGCAATTACTGTGTGCCAGTTAAAATTCAAAAGTAAATAAATAAGTAAAAGTATTTTTAAAGACCATAAGTTGTTAATATTTAGCCATTTAAAACTATTAGCTATTTAAAACTATTACATTCTGGGTTTTCCTGAAACAATATGAATCCTTTAGTCTATGGATCTATCATGGACTTGTGTGAAGTGAGTAGAAAATAATAAAGTTGAAATGGTGATGATTAAGTTTTTAAGGAGCAAAATGAAATTACCTAAAATTTAGTAGCAAAGTTGAGACCATTTCCATTATGGTGCATGTGGAAATACGTTGTATCACATTTCTTCTCAAATTCCCAAACAGATCCATAATCTGAACGCATCATCAGCAAGAATTGAGGAAGACTATGGTTAAGACAATTTTGGGGGGGAAATAATGGTTGAAATGGGAGCACAAATTTTTAGTTAACTCACTGCTATGACTTTCACAAGAAGTTGGATGAAATTATAAAAAATATAAAATACAGGATGTGGGTACTTTAAGCAACAATCCAAGTATTGCACAACTTTAACCCGAAGAGGTCATTTCCTCATGTGGATGCACACAACTGTGTGCATAATCCTGATATCCGTGTCCTTGACCTTGAGTTCCCGGCCTGATCTCTCAAAACCTTCCTCCAGACACTCAGTATTCCTTTTCAGTCCACAAAGACAGCACTGTTGCATTTCATACAATCCAGTCCTCCTGAGAAATGCTTCCTAATTCAGAGCCTTGTCATCCCACTCCTCAGGGTTGCCACAGTTTGAGTGAGAAAACAAAAGAGCAAAAAGATGCAAATAAGATGTGAAACAAGAAGAGTGGAAGAAGCAGAGAAAGTAAGAGAAGGAGAGATAAAGGAAAGGAAATCTCTGTGGTCGGATTTCAGTCCTTTGAATATGGTGCAGAAAAGGAAACCTACACTTGCTTATCTTCAAATTACTGAAAGTTTTACACACAAATTATCTGTCCCTGTGACATACACAACTCTGGTTACAGGGTATTTGTTTTATTTATCATTACTTTCCATTTTAGATATAGAAAAGGATTCTCCCCTCCCACACCCCCTCACTAGTCTCCCATATTATTAAAATAGTGTAGTTCTTCAGCATCAGTCAAATTGAACATCCTGCTATGTAAGTATATCGTGGTATTGTAGCCATAGGCCTGCCAGTTAGTCTTCTGTTTCCTTTTTTAATATTCTGCAATTTTTCATCATAGAGGTATTTCACAACTTTGGTTAGGTTTCTTCCAAGATGTTTAAGGTTCTTTTCTGCTATTTTAAAGGAGACAGTACGTATAAGTTTTTCTCAGCCATGTGTATATTAGGGCCATTGATTTGTATTCATTGATTTTATTTGGTTTATTTCCTCCCTTATTTTGATTTTTTTTTCTGCTCACCTTGGAATTGCTTTGCTACTTTCCGTAGCCACTTCAGAGGTATCATTAGTACATTTAATTGATGCCTTTCTAATTACTTGACATAATCATTGATTTAAAGGAATTTTAGCACTGCCCTGACTGCGTCCCACAAATGTGATATATTGTGTTGATGCCTTCATTCGTTTCAAGGAATTTTCTTTTTAAATTTCTTCTATAATCCATTGGGGTTTTTGTGGTTATTTTTTTTTTTCACCACGTTGTCCGGTCTCTGGCATTTGCTTATCTTCTGGAATGTTTTCAGTTGTTGATCTCTAGCTTACTCCATGATGGTCAGAACACATGCATGGTATGATTTTATTTTTGTTAATTCACTGAGGCTTGTTTTATGGCCTATAATGTGATCAGTCCTGGAGAAGGCTTCATAGATTCTGATAAAAATAAAACTGTATTCTGCATATATGGGATAAAAGGTTCTGTAGATATCAATTAAGTTCATTTGTTCTAATGTATGGGGGAGTTCTGTTGTTTCCTTGTTGAATTTCTGTTCCATTGATCTGTCCATTGAGATGAGTGGGGTGTTAAGGTCCCCCACTATTATTGTGTTGGAGTCTGTTTCTCCCTTTAAATCAGTTGATTTTGTTTCACATAGCTAAGTGCCCTGGAATTTGGTATATATACATTTGTTATGGTGATTTCTTCTTGAATGTGGTATCCATCTCCATCACTTTTAATGCTTTTTACATCAAAGATGATATCTGATATTAGAATGGCTACACTAGGTTTTTTTCCCTTTCCATTATCCTGAATATACTGTATAATGCAAACTAGCATACCAAAAAGGAAAATATGTTGCAGCATGCATCTCTACTGAACAGAAAACACTACTTCACTTTCTGTTCAAGTTCTATGTTCAAAGACCAAAAAAAAAAAAAAAAAAAGAGAGCAATTCATCTTGTATTACTTCTGAATGAGTCCTTTATTTATGTGTCCCTTATTTCCTAATTAATATTTAAGACATCAGCAACTGTGTTCCATTTATGAATGAAATAAAATGGATCTCACAGAGTTTATTTCTGTGATGCTCCCCAAGTTCCAGGCACAGCAGCCTCTCATTAGTGAAAAAGCTCATGGAGATGCCACAGTGATGCACTGTTGCAGTTAGGAGTAGAACATTAAACTCCGAAATCTCCAAGTAGTTGGTTATAAGTATGTATCCTCAATCCTAGTAAAGAAAGAACAAAACGCAGAATCTCACTATAATGATTAATATCATTAAATACCAACACACTAGTCTTGCAAAGAGAACAATCAATTCCTCAAACAAACAAACAAAAAAAAAGAACAAGGAATGTCATGATAGTCTCATAGCCCAACCAGTATGCTTTTTTTATATAATACTGTGATTAATTTTTTTGTTTGGATGTTGTCTTGGGTTTCAGGGTGTCTTCTGCATATTAAAGTATAAAAATACAACTGTTATCATGTAATATGTTTGACATTGATCAGTTGAATTGTTTTCTAATCTAAGATTCATAACTATTAATTGAGAGAAAGAGAGAGAAAAATAGGTGCTGTTTAGGGCTATAATTGAGAGTTAACAAAATATTTATTATCACATAAACATGACTCAACTCCATGTATAATTTTATCCTGGAGACAAAAAAGGGCTTTATGTTCTATTAATCTTGAAGAATTCTTTATAGAATACTCTGTAAAGGTAATAAAATGTGTCATTTTCCATTTGGTTTCTATACTCTACCTAATCAGGTTGTGAACAACGAGGAGCATTATGAAGTGGCAATGTAGTCTTGAATACATATAGAAGTGACAGCATCACAAATCTGCCTGCCTATTACCCGCAGAGAAGCTAATAATCAACAGTGCCTATTATAAAAAGTACTACATATTATGTCTCCAAAGAATGCACAGGGCATTTTAGGAAAATTTGATGCATAACTGTTCTTGAAGGTCAAAAATAACTGATAACATGAGATGTGCTGCACAGGGGAAGGGAGGCTTTTCACATAGTGCAGAAACTGGGGCTATAACAAAGCATTGTTGTACTGTGGCAAGAGCTGTTAAGGAATGAAATAAATCATATAACAAATTTTAAGGGGCCATAGCATTCATTAACACTCTCACATATATTATTTTACTGGTTACCAAGTTATGAGGATAATTTAAAAATGTTATTGGAAGGACCCAGCGTGATAGCATAGCAGTTGAAGTCCTCACCTTAAGTGCCCGGGATCCCATATGGGCACCAGTACTAATCCCAATGGGCCTGCTTCCCATCCAGCTCCCTGCTTGTGGCCTGGGAAAGCAGTCGAGGGTGGCCCAATGCTTTGGGAGCCTGCACCCATGTGGAAGACCTGGAAGAAGCACCTGGATCCTGGCTTCAGATTGGCTCCTGGCTCCAGTCATTGCAGCTGCTTGCAGAGTGAGCCATCGGATGGAAGATCTTCCTCTCTGTCTCCTCCTCTCTGTATATCTGACTTTGCAATAAAAAATAAATCTTTAAAAATGTTTATGCAAAATAGAATTAATGACACATTTATTTTGGTGCAAAAGAAGTTTGAAATAAATGAATAGCATTTTTATGTGTAGTCTGCATTTTCCCCGAGATTCCTCCACACTGATTAGGCTTTTGTTTGCTGGTTTTAAAAGAAAATGCTGTGCAGGCAGCGGTTTTAAGGAGGGGAGGAGGGAAAAATCCCATAGCCTATGGAACTGTATCATAAAGTAAAGAAAGAAAATAATTATAAAAAAAGAAAATACAAAGTAATAATGCCATAAAATTTTATCTTTGTTCTCATATAATTTCCAATCAGTGCAGCAGGTTAGTTTAGGAGACGCCAACAGTCAGTTGTTCACAGCACATTATTGCTCTACATTTCTCAACATGGTTCTTCCAATTTATGCCTCAAAATTGAGTTGCAGCTATTAATTGAAAGTCAGGAACATGTCCACTCATAGGTGCATAGCAGACTGTGGAATTAAATCCTTACTCAAATTTCTCATTGTACACATTAAAAACTGAGAACAGATATTGAAAACCAGTTGGTAGTCCCCATCCCAACAACTTTATGTAGAGCTCAAGAGACTCATCCTTTTAAAATTTTAAAAGAAACACAAGTTCATGTTTTTACCAAATATTAACTAGAGATGGTCGGATCTAACAAATATAACCCCTAAATATATTCAAAAACATTTTTGTACATATTCATAGATTTTTCAGAATATACATTATCATGAACTTTTCCATTTCAAAATTTTCAAGATTTTTATACCCAAGTAACTTTATCTGTTAATCCTATTTCCCATTACTTTAAAAATGCCCCGTATAAGCTGTTATGCAAAAATGTAAATGTATTTAAAATTATTCTTTGAAATTCTGAACAACGTTTTATCATTGAGTGTCTTCGAAATCAGTAAATGCTATTTCATGTCAACTCAATGGTGGGATATGAAACTGATGCTTAGAGAGATAAAAAGTACATGCTCAAAGATTAGGCAGTTAGCCAGTGGAGGACCTGGGACTCCTGCCAAGTCCATGTGAGTCTAATTTGTATATACTTTCTTTCTTTTGTATATACAACTTTTGTAAGCAAGCAAAGTTGGTAATCTCTCATTGGGCTCCTTATGTGCAGCCTTACTTGTGTGCTGTTTCCTGTTCTACACAGAAAACTTTGTCATGCCTTGTCTGAGGGCAGGGACAGAAAATGGCAAAAGATACCAATAAGAAAAGGGAGCAGATCTCTTACTTCGACCATCAAGACCTCCTAGGTGCAAGGTGACTCAACAGATGTGCAGGGACTAGGAAGGCTCTGGGGTTCAAATAGTCAGCATTAGACACTAGTAATCTAAGGGTTATCGATCCCAGCTGAACAATTAGAGTGCTTTTAATTTCCATTTCAATCTGACAGCCAAAGTTTTAGGATAATACAGTGTTCAGTGTCATGTCTGAGATTCAGAAACTTATGTTTGAATATTCACTTAGCCAAGTATTAGGTGTCTGACCCAAAGCCAGTCTTGTATTCTTTCCAATATATTACATTAATACATCTAACTATGGATTGTGCCAGACGTTGTGTCCGGCTTTATAACACTGCCTTTTAAGCCTTGTGCTGAAAGTAGATTCTATTTTTATCCCTACTTTGCAGATGATGATAATTAGGTTGGAAGTGATTGAATGATTTCCCTAAGATAATGCAATTAATAAGTGACAGAGAAAATTAAAGGGCATTGTACTTCAAAGAATTAAGCTATTCTGCTCATCACTGTGGATGTTTGATAAAGGATATGGTTGATTCTAAACTACAAGGTTAGTGTTAAATATTTTAAATACTTTTTAAAAGCATGTTTTGAGTGGTGTGAAAAATGGAGACTTGCTGGATCAGAGATAAGCCGATTGTAAGATCTCTTCAACACAATGCCAGCAGTTGCATTGGAGAAGGAGACATATGCGGAACAGATGCTGCTGTTACAGAGGCTATAGGACCAGAGAAATGTAGTTGTTTAGACGAGGTGGAGCGGGTGGGGAGGTCGCCTATCTGGACTCACAAAGGAAATGGTGAAGTCAATAATAGCTGAAGTAACATCCAAAAGTAGGATAACCAGTCATTTTTTGTATGTGTGTAGCAGACAGTAAGCAGAAAATGGGTAATGTGGAAAGAAAGTGAGTTCAATTTAAGATAGGATGAATCTGAATTGTTGATGCTAGACATATATAGTTAGCATGTAAGCGGCTATTTTCAGTCAAGGGGATAGAAATCTAATGCATTATCTTTGTAAAAACTCAGCTGTGTAATTAATATACAATGAAGAATTAACTAGCCAAAAATGAAAAAAGAAGGAGGGAGCAAAATGTGGCTGATACTCACACATTAGATGATAATCCACACAGGGCCATGCTAAGGATTTTTTGCAGACATATATGAAAAAATCTTGCAAGTTGAAAATGATAGACAAATGGGAATAATAGGTTATTAGAGGTGTCTGACAGGTAGGCAAACACTGGGGACCAGTTGCAAAAACACGAAAGCAGCTCAAATGATAAGGAACTAAGAGTTGTCATCATCAAGGGACTCAAACTAGGACATATACTGTTCATTTTTAAAAGACTGCTTAATTATTGGTTCATTTATTTGAAATGTAGTGACATAGAGATAGAGACTGGCAAGGGGAGGTAAATGTGCATGCGCACGAGAGAGATCTTGCATCTGCTGGTTAATTTCCAAGTAAGTGTAACATCCGGAATTGGTCCACGCTTAAGATTCAAGCCCAGAATTCCATCCAGTCTCCCATGTGGGTAGCAGAAGTTCAAGCACTTGGACTACTCTCTAATGTCATTCCCAGACACAGTAGCATGCAGCTGGGTTGCAAGTGGAGCAGCCCAGACTGGAATCAGAACTAATCTAGTGCCACATTGCAGGTGGCAGCTTAACTCAGTGCACCGCAACACTGTAAATTTTATTTTGTAACTACCTTATGCATACAACTTGAGGAACAATAAAATCAAAAGCAAGAAATAGGAATTGGATTGGATCACAAATTGTATTTTATAATTAACCTCCATAGTGCAGTAATATACCTCTTAAAGAAAGGATATGAAAGATATAAAGATTTCCATTTTATTTGCCTTTTAAGAAGTGCGTCTTTTTGTCCCTGTCTAGTGCCTTAAAAGGCAGGAGGCATCTCCTCTTTGGTGTTCTTCCTTTTGGCACCCCAGTGAATGAGATTGAGCTAGAAATACCATCCCACAAATGAGCTTTCTGTAGATTTAAAACTAAGGGTTCTATTTGGCCCAACAATAAATAATTGTGAAGGAATTTTTATTAAAAGATGATACTTAAAAGAGTCGCATAGGGGGAATTAACATGTAGGAAATTTACCGTTCCATATGCACAGAAAGTATAGTGCAGCAATGTTACAGGGAAAGTGTTACCCGGGCAGAAGGAGTTAACACACACGTGAAAAGCACATCTTCTAGCTACATAATGAAACAGTGGAAGGTAGGAAGTCATCATTATTCAAAAGTACTTGGCATAGCCAAATGAATAGGGTCATTTTCATAATGTCGTTGTGGGTTATGAGCCAAATCTTCCTTAAGAGTATGAAAATGAAAAAAGTTACCGAGCCTCTTGAAGCTGCTGCCATGTGTAACTGCACAATTAGCTACCTGTATCTGTGCACACTAAAACAGAGCATTGCACAAAAGCATTTGCTGGCAGTGCTACTTACTTTTAAGACCATCAATTCCAAATCTGACTTTAGATTGTTAGATTCCAGGATGATTAAAAATGAGAGAGACTTTCAGCTCAAAGAGCTTTATTAGTCAAGGGAGTGAGTCTTGACAGACCACTTCCTGGCAGGAGACGACCCTGAGACCACTTCCACATGGTGAGGTGACAACCTGAGGAAAATAGCACCCAGGGTATACAGCACTGGGCTTCCATACATCTTAGTCACATGGGGAGGGAGAAGGGAGCAGCTGCCCAGTTTGCATATGTGTGTGACCTAGAGCCCAGGGTTCCCAAGACCTGAGTGATTCCTCTAGGGCATTCCACCATTCCTGAGTCCATAAGGCCTGGAGGGCCCATTGTAGGACTTACTCCCACTCTCCCTCAGGTCAATATCCTGCTGTGCCCAATTTAACAGAAATGAGAAAACTGAGGCTTGGTGAGAAGGCACAACTGACCAAGTTCAGTTCTATTTATAGCTCACCTTGAGGGCGAATCTATATATTGATTTTATATGCTATCTTTCTATCTAATCTCCTAAATTCTAAAGGATGAATTAGTGAAATGGGTTCTGCAACAAAAGCAGACACAACTCAAACTGGTGTGTGTGCCTGGTATGCCCTCTGGCTATCCAACAAGAACAATAGGCAAAATTAAATTGAAGTGGAAAATCAAAAGTTTGAAACTTGGAGTAACTGTGCCAGTTGAGATAGCTTTCATCATTTGTTCCCTTGTTCTCGGTACAATAGCTTGCAAGAAGCACAAGTTCACTCAGTAACCTGATGAATCCACAATTGGATTGCAGCTTAAGTGTCTCAATGTTTCTGGCTTGTTTCCCTCGTTTTAAAACTGCCTGACTGAGAATCTTGTTAAAAATAGAAGATTTTTTTTTTTTGAGAATCTTGTTAAACATTTAGTGATTCATAAAACATGGAGAAAGGAAAAAGAAAACTGATATCTCAACCTAATGAGATATCGTAGCCACAGTACGATTAATTAGATATAACCAAAGTTTTAAGAAACAAATAGGATCTGAATGCTTTAAGAGATATAAAGTAGGCCATCTATAGTTAAGAAAAATATATGTGAAAGTTTTATGTGTTTATTAATTTCAAATACAGTGCAACAATTATGAAAACCTCAAACACAATCAATTTGGGACCCTTTATTTACAGTGCTGAATAATCACTGAAACTATTTTTTTAACACTAAATCACCAACTGTTTCAACATTAGGTAAAGATGGCATTATTTCCCATAGCAAATATTCTGATTATTTGTATATTTCTTTTGCAATCTAAAACAATAGTGTTCTTCACACATCCATCAGGAAAGAAGGATTTATGATACAGTGTGTAAAGGTTTACACATGTTGTAATTAGGACTAAAAATATAGGCCAAAGAAGACTGTCATTGTTTACAAAATGCAATTAAAGGAGAAAAGAATAAAATACATTCAACAAGGGCTTTTAGACATTGAGTACCTGAAAATACAGGAGATCAGCGCCAGAAAAGGGAATAACTAAGGCATGTCCTGCAAGAACCCCAGGACACTGCTTGCAGAAATTTTCATTTTATCTCTCTGACAAGAAGAACCTGGGTGGAAATCAATAATACCCTTGAGTTGAAGAGAAAGCACTGAAAAACTCAAGTACAAGGCAACTAGGGTTTGCAGGGGGAATATGCAGAGATTAAATCCATAGTAAGTGCCGTTTAGGGTTCAATTCTGCAGAACTGCTCCTATGGCACATACCAATCCGGATCAGTGAATCTTGAGTTTACCTATACTTCTGTCCAACTTGCAATAAATCAAGAGTCTCCACTATGCCTTTCTAAGGTTTGTAACAGTTCAGAAAACTCAGAAAAACACTATCAGATTGCTATAAAGAATGGGATCAAGAATACAGATGGCCGGGGCTGTTACGTTAACATAGCAGTTAAAGTCCTCGCCTTGAGCATGCCGGGATCCTATATGGGCGCCGATTTGTATCTCAGCAGCCCCGCTTCCCATCCAGCTCCCTGCTTGTGGCCTGGGAAAGCAGTTGAGGACGGCCCAAAGCCTTGGGATCCTGCACCCACATGGGAGACATGGAGGATGCTCCTGGCTCCTGGCTTCAGATTGGCTCAGCTCCAGCCATTGCGGCCGCTTGGGGAGTGAACCATCGGACAGAAAACCTTCCTTTCTGTCTCTCCTCCTCTCTCTATATCTGACATTCCAATAAAAATCAATCAATCAAAAAAAAAAAAAGAATACAGATGGCCAGCCAAATGAAGAAGTGCATAGACAGAGATCCAGAAGGACTCCAAGTACAGGGGCTTTTATCCACATAAAATGGGGGTAGAGCACCTTTCCAGCAAATGGTTATATTCACCAACCCAGCTCTCCTAATCTCACAGTGCTGAGATATTTATGGAGACCTCATCAAATGGGCATGATTGATTACATAATTAACCATTTGGTGATTATAATTACCTTCAGTCCCTCTCACAAGGTCAAGAGAAGAGGCTGAAAGTTCCAAGCCTATAATCACACAGTTGGTTCCCTTGACAACCAGCCCCAATTAAGAGACAGTCAGGAGCCCTCAGCAACCAACATTTCAATTTCAGCTAATAGACATTACTTTGGCGACTCAAAGAGTTGTAGGAGTTGTGCATTAGAAAATTACAGGTGCCAAATTCATAACCATGATTTGGTAGTTTTGACAAGGTTTTCTTAGAATAATACACACACATACACAAAACATATCTCTCAGATAAATCCCACTTGATTGTGATATTTGACATATTCTATGTGGTTTTGCTAGCATTTTGTTGACTATTTTTCATCTATTAAGTGTATAGTTTTCATGTGTTGTATTTTTTCAGTTTGGGTATCAGGGTGGTGCTGCCCTAACAAAAATAATTTGGCAGAGTTTCTGACTATTCAATATTTGGGATTGTTTTGAAAAACAAAATTGGAGTTAGTTCAAATCCACAATGATATTGAACTTCAACCCTGTCAGCAGTGATATCGAACTTCAACCCTGTCAACATCCAAAAGATAGAGAGTAAAAACGCTGGTGAGAATGTTTGCAAAGGGAACTCTTTTACACTGCTTGTGGGAATATAGCTAGTACAGTAGCACTGGTGCAATAGATTATTTTTAAAAATTACCATTAGAATTGCCATATGAACTGCAATCCCACTACAGAGATAGGAACACAGTCTACCTAAGAGAAACATGAGCTACCATGTTTACAGCCACACTTTTCACAACTGTCAAAATATAAACTCAACCAAGGGTTAATCATGAGATTACTACATAAACAAAATATGATGCACACATGCACACCTACACAATGGAAAATTATTCAGCTGTGCAAAAGAATAGAATTCTTTTGCTTGCATCAAAATGATGGCATTTGGAGGACATTATGTTGAGTGAAATAAGCCAGACACTTAAAGACAAATACATATCTTTCCCTATAAGTGGGAAGTAAAATTAAATACAGTCAAAAAGCAGCACCCAAAAAATGGAATGTTGATCAGATTTACTGCAAATATAGTTTTGTCAATGTTTGTTTTAAATCATCAAATTGCTAAAAATGATGTACTGATAAACTTTTGACTGTGATATTTTAAAATTTGCTTTGCATGAGTAAAATTGACATTTTCTTTGATAATTATTTATAGACTTTGCATATATTTCTGCTGAATTATTGTCCCTTTTAATGTTTCTTTTATTTATTTCAAAGGCAGAGTCATAAAGACAAAGGGAGAGAGAGAGAATGATGAGAGGTCTTCCACCCACCGACTCACTACTGAATTGGCCGCAACAGCTAGGGCCAGGCCAGACCAAAGTCAGGAGCACGGAGCTTTATCCAGGTTGCTCACGTAAGTGAAGAGATAAAGGATGTGTGGCATTTTCTACCACTTTCTCAGGCCCAACCCGTCAGGCAAAAGCATGCTCCCTGGGCTGTGATCTTTGATTTTTTTTTTGCTTTACCTGTTGTTTTCCACAATGCAGTTTTATAAGTGTAAGTATTCTTCCCAACCCCCTTCTTCTCTTCCCATTTTCCCCTCCCACCATTTTTCCCCATATGGTTTTTTACTTGTTGAACTCTTTTTTTTAAGATTCATTTATTTTTATTGGAAAGACAGATATACAGAGAGGAGGAGAAACATAGAAGATCTTCCGTCCGATGATTCACTCCCCAAATGACCACAATGGCTGGTGCTGTGTCGATCTGAAGCCAGGAGCCAGGAACTTCCTCCAGGTGTCCCACACACATGCAGGATCTCAAGGCTTTGGGCCGTCCTCCACTGCTTTCCCAGGCCACAAGCACAGAGCTGGATGGGAAGTAGAGCTGCCAGGATTAGAACCGGTGCCCATATGGGATCCCAGCACATTCAAGGCAAGGACTTTAGCCGCTAGGCCATGCCTCTACTGGGCCCCTGTTGTACTCTTTATTAAGAAATCATTATGGAACTGTATCATAGAATCATGACAATAATTTTAAAAGAAGTAAAAATAAATTATAAATAAATAAATAATCTCATAGTGTTGCAGGGTGCGAGCGAGATCACACCAGACATGTCTAAGGTTTATTAAGGAGTCTTTATTAACTAAGTTTGGTGATAATAGAGCACAATAGCAAATCACAAGTCCATACGGCAATCCAACCAAATATAATCCAACCAAACATAATCCCCAGAGGAGCAAATGGTCATTATCCTTAAGTCCATTCGTTAAGCTGAAGACCTATGTCCCAGCTTCCCCAACAATATAAGTTATCCTAAGAGACATGCAATGAATAACCTGGACACACTCACAAAGAACCTGGACACACTTCCAAAGCTGCAGACATTCACTTTTCCCTGTCTTCTCTGCCCACATTCCACTACTGCTAGGCCTCACCCCTCCTGGAACTCCTGATAGTACACAAACCAGAAACAACATTATTATAACCATTGCCTCATCTAAGCAGTACACAGGGACCATGCTCAGAGGATAACTTGTCCTGGGTCAGCAAAGAGTCAAGGTGCCAGAGTAGTGAAAGCACATGGCCAGAAAGAGAGTGAGAGCCCCTGCTTCACAGGCCTTTTAAAGGGGTTTGTGAGGGGAGTGGTTACACGACAATGCAGTTGATAGGTGAGTCATAGGTGGGCAGGAGCGAATACCTAAGTGTTGTGGGCTAAGGAGTTGATTAATGCTCATTGGAATCGGCAGGAGCAGGAACTGGGCTTGGAGCTAAAATGCCTAGACTAATTGTACTTGTCTACATCCAATATCCTGGCTAAATTAGGACGTGGGGGGAGTGTTTGAGGATGGAATTATCATTCCATTGCTGTTAGGACCTACCTTCAGGAGAGAGGATAGGGGACACTGCCACATTTCATTTGCCCACTGTCAATGGGTGCTGGCTATCACTGGCTGCACCCCAGCACCCCATAACAATAGAAGCCCAAAACCCTTACTAATTGCAAGAAAAGCAAAGGAACACAAATGAATAAAAATAAAATAAAATTGTTGTCTTAAATGCATCAAAGTATTACGAGGCAGTTATGATCTTTAAGGAGCATATAGGCAACTTAATGGCTTATTCTCTGAAGATCCCATTTACAACTTCATCTGGTAACTTTTGTGCAATTTGAAACACCTTAGCAAAAATTTTAGTAATATCCATGTTGCTGGTTTTATTTCAGTTTCCACTTCTTCATCTATTGCTTCATCTGTGTAGATGATTCCCCGAGTCATTCCAATTCCCCACTTGTTAATGCTTCTTGCTCTTTAATATGTTCTTCCCTTTCTTCATCAAGCATGTTGGCAAATCCGTCTTCAGCAGATTATCTTGCTGCATGAATGATGTTCTAACTACTCATCAACATCGAGAAAGCCTTTAAAATTATTCACAGCTTCACTTTGTAAGTTCTTCGCACGAGCATTTTCTGGTTATCATTTATCCATTGCAGCTTAGATGAACATTATTGCATAAGCAATCATAAATAATTTCTAGCACTATGTTTTATCAAGGCTGGGACCTAAATCAATTACCTGTTGAATGAGATCAAATACAAGTCAGCTATACGTGCCCTTGACAAATCAACCAACGTCCTGTTCGAGGGGCTCAAGATACACTATTAAATATGGAGGGAAAATACAATCTTGGCATTTTCACCTCATAGATTTGGGAGGGTCAGGCATATTATCTGTTATTAAAGCAATTTTAAAGTTTAATTCATCCTCTTCCAATATTTTCTTTTTCACTTCTGAGGTGAAACATTGTCAAAACCATTCCATAAGTAAGATGACTTTCATTACGATTTCTGCTTATGTTGTCCTAATATCAGTGGATGAATTGTGTCTTTATTTTGGAGAGTTAAGTAGCTTTACATTCTGTGCACTACAACTAGCTTTATTATGTGCAACTCATTATTAACACGTTGTCGTGTTCTGGGACATGTGTTCACTTCATGAATGCAAGCAAGCTCAATCACACATCTTCTCCCAGAAGAACGCTGTTTCGTCACAGTAGAAGACATCCTTTGGACAGTGTTCTTCCCCCTAATCAACATCTTCAACTCTGCCAGAATTGTGGCAGCAGCTACTACACCAGAAGACTCACACACTTCACTCATTTTTCTATCTTACAGCCCAAATCTGTAACTAAATCTGAATAAGCATTCCTTGCAAATAATCTGGTCCCACTGGTTTCAGAGGATCTTTTACTGAAGTCCTCATGTTGGCTAAATGTTTTCTGGCTCTCCTACAAAACTAAATTACAACATGTCTTTCAAAATCAGTGTCTGATGACTCAAACATCAAGCTAATAAAACTAATCTTTTCAAAGAGTTTCATACAATTGAGGGTTTTCATTTTCTTTCATGATTTTCATTTACCTGGTGAGAAACTGCTGAAAATATTCAAGGTCAGTGTTTAGTGGCGTGCACAGAATGAATGACTAAGGTGTAATGATTAGGACACCCTAGAGTAGCCCATTATTTAGGTAACAAAAGTAGAACCTGTAGCACCTCTGTCACTACCTGCAGGACACTACGCTCAAACCCTGAGGGTGGCCTGGGAATGCCAGGCTGCTAGCCCCCGGGCTGCTGGCACAAGAAACACATGGGCACACGTTCTTGGTGGAAAAGAGTGCCTCATGCTCTTCATTTTGCTCCTCATATATATATACCTTTTTCTCTAGGGGAGGAGGAGGAGAAGGGCTTCCTGGAAGTAATTATCTTCATTGAAGCAGGGAAGGAACTAATCATCTATATTGAAACAGGGGAGGAACTAATTATTTGAACAGGAACAAGGGTGGAAGTTCTATTCTGCTTGATTTAAACAGGATGTTCTGGCCTAATATCCTGCTTGCTGTGGCGCTGCTTGCCCAAGGCAGGCTTTGCAATGCAACAGGCTGTCAGGTAGGCCAAGTATGAGGCCCATATGTCTGTGGCTTCTAACAACTCCCATATAACTGCTGGCACCTCATTACTAAAGCACCTTAATCTGAGTACCAATGCTATCTGTCACATCAGAATTATGGTCTATGAAATTGAAATGCAGTTGCTGAATTTCAGTGTCTCAACTATGTGTTGTTCTTGTGCAGAACTGATTGCCTGAGGAAGAAGGAAAGAGTGTTCTGTGATATCTCTGCATTTCCTCTGATTAAATTCTTCACTGACTTATAGATCATACAGTAGCATCATTTTCTTCAAGAAGGTTCTTGATTTTCTTTTTCATTTCTTCAGTGACACATTAGTCATTTAGCAGCATGTTACTTAACTTCATGGTATTGTTAATTTCTTTTTTCTTCCTGTTGTTGATTCTGCTTTGTGGCTTTTCATTTAAGGGGATGTATAGTAGCTGTGTAATGGAGACTGTCATATCTAGCAACATGTCCTTTAACTTCATGGCATTGTAAATTTCTATTTTTCTTCCTGTTGTTGATTTTGTATTGTGACTTTTAAAGGAAAGTACAGTGACTGTGAAATGGAGACTAACATATCTAGAGGTAGGATACAATGTAGTATGCATCTCTACTTTCAGACAAATATGGATTTACAATGAAACGGTTTACTGTATATTGACAATAGAATGCTGGACTCTCTGCCGTTGTCCATGCCCACAATGATGGACATATGACTGTGTATGAAGAACTATACTTTAGTAATAATATAGGGGAACTAGTTTGGGGGGGAGAAGTTGGGGAGGGTGTAAGAGAAATCCCAGGAGTCTCTTTAACTGTATCATAAAATGATAATAATAATAATAAATTAAAAAGATTAAAAACAAATAAAATACTAAAAAAAAAGAAAACATAATTAAAGCCTCAATGCATACTAAAAATTCACTTGGGGATTGTTCAGAATGACTATTTAGTGGGTATAAAATTTCCCTTTAAGGAAATCAATGTGTTCTGAAAGTAGATTTCTGATCATTTTTGAATATTTTGAATTATCACTAGATTTAGTATTTTAGAGTCTGTGTATGCTAAAAAGCTAAAAAAAAAAAAAAAAAAACAAAAAAAAAACTGGTCATTTTTCTCCCTGTGCCAGAATTTAAATACTAACTTAGTTTTTTACCAGCTATGCCAGGTTAGGCAATTTAACAACTACTCCATGTCTCCTTATCTGCAACTAGAAAATAGAGATAATATCGCCCATGTAGGAATGCTTAATGATTAAGACAAAATTAGACAGATAGAGTGCTAATCTTATCACTGACAGGTGTTTAGTAAGTAACAATGCTAGTAGGATAATGTTGATGTTGTTAGTGGTAATGACATTGTATGTGATAATATAATGATACCATAAATCATCATAAACATTATCTTTAACTAGCAGCCTCTAAAGTATGAGCTTCTGAATAGTCAATAATACAAAAACTAATTAGGTGATACAGTATTTTTTGTCTTGATTCCATGAGTAAAATATTATGTTTTTTTCCTTTAAAAAAGAATGTTGATTTCAGTGTATTCCTGACAGACTACTTAAAATACAATTATTCTTACATTATACAGTGTATTATTACCATCTGCTTTTTTAATTGAGAGGATATACTTCACAAACAGCAAAATGTGTAAGTAAATTGGATATATGCCCCATAGGACCTTTACAAATTATCATCTTCTAGCTCTGAAAAGTCTCAAAAATAACTTTCATGATCCATAGTGGACATGATTATCACAGGAGAGACAATTTCACTATTAACACTGGAGTCTTAAATTTGAAGTCTTCAAATGGACAACATGTGAGTATTCATCCTTATGGTTTTAAGGTTTCTACCAGCATTATTGGAATATCGTAATGTCAAAAATATACCTGACCCTGCCAAGTTCTGGGAATATATCACTAATCAAAAGTAGACATGTGGGCTCAGTAAGGTAGCATAGTGGCTAAAATTCTTGCCTTGTATCTGCCGGGATCCCATATGAGCATTGGCTCTTGTCCTAGCTGCTCTATTTTCCACCCAGCTCCTTATTTGTGGCCTGGGAAAGTCTTGGGACCCTGCAGCCACATGAGAGATCCAGAAGAAGCTCCGGGCTCCTGGCTTCATATTGGCTCAGCTCTGGCCATTGCGGCAGCTTGGGGAGTCAGTCGGCGGGCGGAAGATCTTTTTCTCTGTCTCTTTTACTCTCTGTATATTTGACTTTCAATATAAAAATAAGTAAATCTTTTTTAAAAGTAGCCATATATATTTCTTGCCTGCAGGAAATATATAGTTTACTAAACACAACAGAAATTAGTTAAATTATACCCAAAGATGTGTTATCACAACACTAATGAGCACTATGAATAAAAATAGGGAGAATTTGAACCTACAAGGGAAGTCTAAATGTATGTCTCAGTATGTTGATACCGAGATCAATACTCAAGGAAAAGTAGACAACTCAAGGAACAATTTGCAACTAATAGTTAAGTAGAAATATCAGACAGTATAGGTAATTGCATTCCTTCAAGAGTATAAATTACTTTCTTTTTGAACAAAATGGATGCAGTGGAAACCAGTACACTTAAAGAAATAAGCCAGTCTCAAAAAGACAAATATTATATTTTCTTTGATATGTGGCAGTTAATGTAGAATACAAAAAAATATATAGAAATGAAATGATCACTTCAGGATATGATTTCGGTTTTTGGCCTATGCTTATATTCCTGTGGAATTGTGGTCAGCCTACTTCTTCCTGAGTGGTATGAATGGTGCTGAATTAAGTCTATGAGTACAGAATGAATTAAAATTGTCTTTGCAAAAACTGATTTTAAAAAGGGAGTTTTAAGGATAGCAGAGAACTGAGGGAAATGTCAATGTTTTCAAGGAACCTCATTATGGAATGCATAAAACTTGTTCTGTTTATATTAACGAAAACTCCTAAAAGAGTAATACATACATGTTAAAACCATAAATAACCAAACGCCACACTCATATTTGAAAAGTGTATATATGTGATTAATATACACTATGTGGTATTAATGATTGATTAGAAATGATGAGCTAGAAGAGATTACAATAGAAAATACCTAAACTGAAGTATAGAGGAAAAACAAACAGCAAATGAAAAATCACAATGATTTAGAAACAACATCAAGCCATATAATACAAGTGTCTCTGAAGTCCAAGAAAATACAAAAAAAAAGATTGGACTGAGTGGATAAAAAATTAGCATACAAAACTTTCTCATCCTCTTGCTGAAAAAAAAGCAACATGGTTCTGCATTAAGAAAACTGATTCAGTTACATGGAGATTGACACAAAATGAATTCTCCAAGAGAGCTAAAAATGTGGGCAGCATATGGAAAAGATCATTGCACCCCAAGTTACATTGTAGCATTATGAATATAATGACCAAGATATGATCATTCTGAATGTTTTTCAGCTGATGAATGGATAAAGAAAATGTGATAAATATGCACAATAGAGTATTATCCTGCATTAAAAAAGAATGGAATCCTGACATCTGCAGCAAGATGAATGGAGCCAGAGACCATTATATTAAGTTGAATAAAAATCATGTGCAGAGTGAAAAATACACTGCATCTTCTCTTTTATGATGAAGATAGATAGATAGATAGATAGATAGATAGATAGATAGATAGATAGATAATAAGTAGAATCCAAACTTAAAATAATGATTACTAGAAGTTGGGAGAGCTATGGGTACTGAAACAAGAAAGGTGAACTTAATAGCTTTTCATATTTTGCAGCACAGTAGGTTGGCTATGGCACATCATGGATGTAAAATATCCTCTACAAATATCTATAAAAGAGAAGCTGGTAGACTCCGGACACAAAGAAACAATGAGGAAAATGAATGGCTTCATATCTAGCACAGTCAATTGGAACTATGCATATAATATAAAAATGTTGCATTGCACTCCCTTAAATTGTGAAAGGATTGCATATTAATCTAAAATTTTTAATGAGGGGCTGGCACTGCTGTGTTATGGGTAAAGCCACCACCTGCAGTATTGGCATCACATAGTTTCCAGTTTGAGATCTGGATGCTCTTCTTCCTGTCCAACTCCCTGGTAAAGTGTCTGGGAAAGCAATGGAAGAAGTCCAAAGTGCTTGGGCCTGTACAGCCACGTGGGGGGCCCTGAAGAAGTTTCTCACTACTGGCTTCGGCTGTTGTGGCCATTTGGGGAGTAAACCAGTGGATGGGACTCTCGCTCTCTCTCTTTCTTTCTCTCTCTTTCTCTCTCTCTCCCCCTCTCTCTCTCTGCCTTTCAAATAAGTGAATAAATATTCAAAATTTTCAATGAATATATGTAGTCTGAGTGTCAGAAACACTATTAAAACATGAATAGTTTCCCAAGAGGTTGATTGAATATCAGTGACAATACTATTACAAAGTAAGGAGGACATGATAAAATGGTATCGTTAAACAAAATGGATTAGTATTTACAGAGTTACTACATTTTGTATGAACTATCTGATATAAACATCTTATTTGCAAAAGTTAACTCACATCATTTTTATATTACTAATGGAGAAATAGGTTAAAGTATTTACCAAAGGCATTTATTTTCAGTTAAGTGTTGAAAATCAAATGTGTCTATCTTGCTAAAACTTAAAAATACAAATTAATGTACAGATCTGAAATAATGCCAGTGTCACATCTACATAACCAAAGACATCACCATTGTGATAAATTTCCTTGAAACGTTCATTTTGAGGAATCATATTCAAGTAATATCAACCCAGACATAGTAAATCTGAAATTACTATTTCATCAGTGTTTTTCACCAAAAACAAAGGATGTAAGAATATATTTTTTCAGTGTTATATTCAGTATCTCTTCATTGTAGACTTCTGTGAATGACTATCCTTTCTACCTCTGCCAACAAGGAAGACAGAATAAAAGAAAAGGATCTCATGAAAGCTTGTTGGAAAAGGAGCAGACGGAACAAAGAGTTCCTCAAATTCTTCTAAATATTTGTTCTGATAAAGTAGATATTTGGACTTGATTTCTTCCAAAACAATATACACAGCCTATTAGCCATGGTTTTGTTGATGTATTAATTTGATTTCCCAATTTATTCTTTCATTTGAGAAAATTAAGATAACAATCCTGTTTGCTGCCATTTCAAATTTTAAGTCAGTAATTAAAATTAGCAGTGCATCTCTTTCTTATGATGAATTTTATCCACTGGTCATTATTATTTCTTCATGTAATCTAATTATTTCTAACATAATCTTTATTCAAGGTCCTTGAGTTTCAATATTATGTAGTCAAAATTGATGTTGATGTCCTAAATATTATTATTTTATAAATAATTCAAATTTAACCTAGAATTACACTCAACTTCACCTTCATTATCTTATTTACTTAAAAATTATTCAGTTAACAAGATATTTTATTCTAATCCACAACAATGATATGAGTATGAATTGATCTACTTAAATGGCAAATTTGAAGTCACTGGAAGGAACTGAACTCTATCTGAACTTGAAGACAGAAGGCATTTGTGCCACCACCTTGCACTACCTTGCATCTCCAAACAGCAGAGAAGGCTGCTAAATAAACACTGCTAGCAACAGCTTCATAACAAAGCACAGAACTAGCCTGAGGATGTCAGCAGCCCAGGGAGATGGTTATAACTTCATGGTAATCCTTACCCCATCTGTATACACTTCCATTAATCAATTGCTTAGTCTTAAATTCAGTTGTTACTGGATTCTCCTTTAAATTAAAAATTGGAGGGGGGGGGGTCTGGCACAATGGCTCAATTGGCTAATTCCTTTTCACATACCAGGATGCCATATGTATGCCAGTTTGTGTCTCAACTGCTCCACTTCCCATTCACCTCCCTGCAAGTGACCTGGGAAATCAGTGGAGGATGCCCAAAGCCTTGGGACCCTGAATCCGCATAGGAGACCTAGAAGACACATCTAGCTCCTGACTTCAGATTGGCTCAGCATTGGCCATTGCAGCCACTTGCAAAGTGAAGCAGCAGACAGAAGATCTTTTCCTCTTTCTCCTTCTTTCTGTAATTTGCCTTTCTAATAAAAACAAATAAGTCTTTAAAAAAAATAAGAATTTGGAGCTCATTAAACAATAATTGTGAAAGGAGATGTGCTTTCAAATTTTTAATGATTTTGATAGCATTCCTCATAGTCTGCCCTAAATGCAAGACTTGAGAAAAAGAAGTGCAAAAATTAAGCATATTTAGATGGAAACTGTAATGGAATAGAAATATACAAGGTTTTTAAAATAATAAATTATGTGTTATTTAACATTCATCTATTTTTACTTGAAATTTCATATATGGATATTGAGGGGGGGTTGTAACTTAAGGTTGTCAGATTTGATCCTTTTTCCTCTCAAAGACTTGGTTTCTTTGAATTGGTAATTTTATTGGCATGGAGTTTTCCTTCATACTCTGTAATTATCTTTCCATGCTCTCTGCTGTCATATAAAGAGTTCTGTTTTTCTTTCTAAAAATAATTTCTCTTACACGTAGCTCTGTACAGGTCATTGGAATCAAGGAAATAATTAAAACATGAAAATTACTGAAGAATATAGACAAAATTTCAAAACTATTGCAAACCAAACCTGGGTTTTTTTTTTCAGAAGGGTCAATCCATTTGACAAATCTCACTGAAGAAAAATAAGATATAGATTACCAATATCACAAATGATACCAAATAAAGCCTTAAATGTCAAGTTACACAAATTTTCAGATTTTGCTTATTTTTATTTGAAAGGCAGAGGTAGAGAAAGGGAGAGAAAGAGACAGACAGACAGAAAGAAAGATCTTCTATCAACTCGTTCACTACCTAAATGTCCAGAAAGGCCAGAGCTGAATGATCCAAAGCCAGTTGCTTCTTCCAGGTCTCCCTCATTTGTGTGAAGGCACAAGGACTTGGTCCCTCTTCTACTGCCTTCCCAGGAAACAGGAAACTGGACTGGAAGTGGAGCAGCCGTAACTCAAACTGGTGCCCATATTGGATGCTGGCTCCCCAGGCAGGGGCTTAGTGTGATACCCCAGAGTGCCAATCACAGAAAAGACTTTAAGAGAAAAATCATCTCATCAGATTACATAACGAGTTTCAGTTTGTGTTGACTCACTGATATGAGTTTACCACGAGGATGACAGAGAGGATAAAGTGTATTCGGTATTGTGGCAGACACCAGATTTTTAAAGTATTGTCCACAAATACCAAAGGAAAGAAACCTACCAAGAAGTTAGTGAAACAATACCTATTTGAAACAATAATAAAAAAAAGAAACAATAAAAAAAAATAAATAAATAAATAAACCAATATTGGTATCAATTATTGCAGAAAAAGGCTGATTTCACCAGGAGCCCTGAGCGGTCTGCAGAAACAGAAGAACAGTAAACTTCCTTCAGGACTTGGGAGAGGAGCTTTCTCTGGTCTTTACTTGGTTCCAACTTTGGGTTCCCACTCTCTCTTGCAATGACCATCAGGATCGCTCTAGAACCCCCTCAAAACAAACAAATAAATAACCAAAAATCTAGGATAGATGGAGAACAAGAAAAGCTTAGAATCAGACAGAAACGGTCAGCATGGATTCACATACACCTTACCAGGTAGGACACAAATGATTAGTTATTCCTCACTAGGGTATTGAAGATTTCTCTGTACACCCCTCCTAAAACTGTTCTGTACCTAAGCAGTTGACATATGCCTTGTTAGAGTTATAAGCCAGTTTAGACCGCCCGAAAAACAGCCAGGTTCAGCAAAATTATACTCCAACACTATAAACTGGTAAATACTAAAATGAAAATAGACACAAGACAGCTGAATAGTACCCTATTGCCACTTAAAGGTGTATAGAAGCTGGTTGTATATAAACTAAAACTGAAATGTCAATGAAGTAGTCACAGGATGTGGTTAAGAACTTGCATCTTTTTAATATATTGGTTACTCAATACCATGTCAATTAATTCCATAATGTTGTAAATTGTTGTTGATATTATGTTGGGGCTTTTAATCGATCAGGATGATATTCTGCCAGCTCTACCTTCAGACAAGAGAAGGTCTCTCCAAGAAACCGAAGAATTTATCTGGACAGTGAGATGCTGGAATCTATGCTTGGTATATGCTTGCAATGTGAGAATCTTGACTGAATTTAAACTATAATACTGCAACAAGGTGGAGGAATCCACTATGGGGGGAGGGCACGGGGAGGGGTTGGGGGAATCCCAGAGCCTATGAAACTGTGTCACATAATGCAATGTGATTAACAAAAAAAAAAGACAAAATTTTATATGAATCTTTACAACTACCCTAAAGGCTAGGTATACTTATGGCAATTTTATGCATGATGGGATTAAATTCGCTTAAGGCTTTACAACCAGAAAATCATGGAGCTGGAATTTAATTCCCTTTTACTGGTTACAAAACCCATATTCCCTCTAGTTTGTGTATATTGCTTAAAAAAGGACAAAAGTAAAAACCAGAAATGTGGTCCAAAAAAAAAAAAAAGGAAAAAGGCTGATTTCAATTTACTCTAACTGTGGCTGATTGTATAAGCAGTTGGAAATACGAAGGAAAGGGTCAAGTTTCAGTTGGAAGACTGTGGAAACTAATCGTATACAAAAAAAAGGGGGGAGTACTAAAATTATGGAGTAGGTATAGGGCCGGTGCAGTGGCATAACAAGCTAAGCCTCCCCCTGCAGCACAGGAAACTCATATGGGAAATATTTTTGAGTCCTGAATGTGCCACTTCCAGTCCAGCTCAATGCTCATGGCCTGGGAAAGTAGCAGAGCAAGACCCCACACTTGGGCTCCTGCATCCACACTGGATACCCAGAAGAAGCACCTAGCTCCTGGATCAGCTCAGCTCTGGCCTTTGTGGCCATTTGGTGAGTGAACCAGAGGAAAGAAAATTGGCCTCTTTGTCTCTCCTTCTGTATCTGTAACTCTGCCTTTCCGATATAAATAGATAAATATTTTTAAAAGCATTACAGAGAAATTAATGAATTTAGAATGGAATTTGTTGGGGTTTAGATTAATGTGTGACAATGTGTTTGGAGAAACATGGAGGTCAGGACAGTTAAAGCAAAAAAAAAAAAAAAGCTTACATAATTTGTGAAAAAAAAATAGGTGAATCAGATAGGATGGTGGCCTAATCCCAGGAATCATTTTTGCACAGAAAAGAAATACTTAGTGAAAACAAGCCAGGGAACATATGCAATGCTGTGAAAGAATCACGGGAAAATACATAAACTCATGTAAGCTGAACAGAGTTCTGGGAAATAAAGTCAACAGTGATGTTTGAGAGAACATTTTCACTGTACTGCTGGCAGCAGAAGTCAGATTTTTTTTTTAAAGCTGAGTAATGATTTGCAGGAAAATCTAGTAAGTTTCTAGAAGCTTGGCTGAGAATAAGAGAAGGGAAGGGAGTTACTTGAGAGAATATATTGTACCAAACAAATCTTTTAGTTGGATTTTAAGAGGGGTATGTGTGTGTGTGTGTGTGTGTGTGTGTGAATGTGTGTGTGTTTAAGAGTGAGAAAACTGATGTATTAAAAGTAGGAGTGTCCAACCATGGAGAGAATTACAGGTTCCATGGTCTGTCTGTGCAGTGCATGTGCAAGAGTTGGGCGTCTTCAGTGGCTTAGACGGAACATAGACAGCATACCCAGATGCACATGGAGGATATGTTAGTACATTGCAGCCTGCAGAGATCCCTGGCACCATAAGAGGACTGAAGACAGAACAAATTGATCAACAACTCCAGCCAAGACTTGACAGTGAATACCTGAGCAAACGGAGACTCTATGGTGGACTGTGTCAGCAAATGGATTCTGGAGAGATTTCAACATGAGTAGAGTGCCGAGATCGGCAGCTATTCAAAACTGTTGAATTATCAAAACCACTGGAGCAGGACCCTCGGCTCATGCCCCACATGAGGGACCCAGGGATGGTTAGGAGGCTGAGAGTGTCTTCTCCCATCGTCTCTTCCCTCCCCCCAGATACAGTAATGAGAAAAGATAATGCAAAAGCAATGGTTTCAACCAATTTCCTCTAGCCTTTGACCCTTTTCACCTTAATCAAATCTGTAAAAATTATCAAAAATAAAATATTTTTTTAAAAGTAGAAGTGCATTGTGTATATGGGAGAAAAGACTATTGATGAATCCTAGAAGAAAAAGAAGGGAGGTTATTCAAAGCACAGGTACACAGACTGAAAGAACAGACAGAATGGTTGTTAAGTGGGGAAACAGACACCTCATAGGTATCAAGTCAAGGAAATGAAGGATTTGATTACTTTTGATGTATCACAGTAAGTCTGAGAAAGATGAAGAAAAATGTAAGCAGTTTTCAAGGGAAATTGAATCATCGTAACAATTCATGCTCCACTATATTCACAATTTTACCATGCCCTGCCACGAGCAGATGATGCATATTGTCGGTCCTTAATGATGGTCTTCGTCTTGTGAATGAAGGAGAAATGATTGCATCAACGTTGACTCTATTATCTTAAGATTCACACTTTTTTGCTTGCCTCGAATATCTTTCTATTGTGTATGGGAACATTTGTGAGGTAACTAGTTCAACCAGAGATCCATCCAGAGTTAATATCTCCAGCTGCTGCGCTGTTGAAAACAAGGCACCAAGCCAACCCACAGATTACTGGAAGCAACTGAGAACTTTAAGCCAGAGCTGGAGCAGGATCGCTATACGCAATCATAATGATATTGTGTAAGGTGCACAAGGGAACTGACCAAAGATAGAAAGACAAATGTTTCTATCTCAGTTGACATTAGGAAAAGGAGAGGTGGAAAAGTGGGAAGAGTTTGTAAGAAGAGCAATGAGTGTCAGAAAGCCTTAATAAGCTTGCCCAAAACTGTTTCAAAAGGAATTATGAAATTCAGATTTGAAATTAGGCTTGAATCTAACTCCATATTCTTATAGCCAGCATAATGTCAGAGGAGTTAACCTGGCATAACTAAAGACTTCTGGACAGAAATAACCTATTCCCAATATAGATTTCTCCAAGCACCAGGAATGATGCATTGTGAGGTTTGTCATGTGAAAACAAGCATATATTATATCCTGGAGCTCCAAAAGAGTTCCAATTTCTGATTTAGGTACATTAGTTTTTTTTTTTTTAATGAAGGTAGGATGAAGACATAAGTAAGCATTTAGGGATTGAACACCACATATGCAATTTACTTGTTACCTGTACCTTCAGCAATTGAATTACAGCTCTTACGTACCTGTCTCTTTATGTGCAAAATGAACAAAATATATCTTTTTTGTTTGAAGATTATGAACTTCGAAACATTTACCATAGTAGGTGCTCAGTAAATGTTAGCTCAGAGGACAAATGTTTAGTGGTTAAGGCAAGCTGCCAGGCACACTTATATCCCATATCAATTTGCCTGAGTTAGAGTCCTGGCTCTGCTCCCAATTCCAGATTTCTGCTGTTACACATCCTGATGACAGCAAAAGTACTGGAGTATCCTCATGTGAAATACCTGAACTGTATTTCAGGCACCTAGATATCACCTGATCCAGCCTTAGTTATTGCAGCCATTTGGAAACTAGGCCACCAAATGAAAAACCCGTTTCTCTCTCTCTCTCTCTCTCTCTCTCTCTCTCCTCAAATAATTAAACGTTAACTTCTCCCTACTTCTTTTCACCAAAATACAACTGGCTACACTTAATGCATAGGAATTAGGGAACAACAGCAAAAGGAAAACAGTCTTCATTCAGATCCGGATTTTTCTAATTTTCATGTAACAGAAAATTGCCTCCCCTATGAGCTGCCTACTGACTTTATTATATGCACAAATGTGTGTTGTTTCCCTCTTCTTTCTCTTTATTGCTCCAAATGTACCTTCCTCTCTTTTCAATTTCCTTCGGAGGTCTTGTGCCACATCACCTACAGCTTCACAATATTTCTGCCAAGGCTGGACAAAACACCTGGGTGAGGAATTGCTGATGGTTTCCATTCCTGCCACTCCTAAATACTGCCGTATGGCCAATCTAAGGGATAGAACCAAACAGCAAGGGAAGAATTCAAGGAGGAATAATTTTTATTGATATTCTTTCTCAACAATTTTCTTTCTCCTTTCAGGTCTACAGGAGTCATATCCAGGGTAGCAGTGAGAAAACAAAATCCTGCTCCAGGATCTATCCTTTTGTAGCTTCTCTTCACTCCTCCCGCCCCGTCTCTCCCTCACTTTTTATTAGGTTTCCAGTAATGAAGTAAAGATAACAGATGAGTCATCTTGGAGGCAATTGTAGAAAATAATAATGGTTCTGGAAGGCTGTAATAATATTAATAACTCAGCAGCAACAATAATGGCCAGCCTTTTGCAGTCTCTGACAATGTATCAGACATTATTCTTAAGGACCTTCCTACGCCCATTCACTCATTGAATATTCACATTCATCATATTGAGGAGGTGCTAATATTATTCCTACTTTACATAAAAGAAACATGTTTCTGATTACAAGAGTGGATTCATCTATTTCTCCTTAAAGCTTTATCAGCTTTTGCCTCATCTTTTGAAGTTGTCACATATGAATTAAGGAGTATGTCTTGGTACATTCAGGCTGTAAATCAAGATTTCACAAAGAGGGTCACATATGAGCAAATTTATTTCTCACAGTTCTGAAAGTTGGAAAGCCCAAGATCATGAAGCTAGAAAATTCAGTGTCTCATGACGTTCCTGCAGCCTGACTCAGCGACCACCCTTTTTAGCTATGCCTTCACATAATGGAAGTGGGAATGCAGCTTTCTGGGGTCTTCTTTCTAAAGGCACTAACAGCAATGGCTAGGGTGTCCTAATCAGCTCCAAAGGTCCTACATCCTTGCATTATCATCTTTTGAGCAACAAGTATGAATGTGTAAGTTTGAGGGCAGTATAAGCATTCATACCATAGCAGATTATTGTGTAGCTTGCAGAAATGACCTTTTCCCATACATAATTTTCATATTTATCTTTGATAAATTTCCTTGTTCTATTTTCTGCAGTGTCAGGAATTGAAAACTAGCTTCAATTTATTTTAAATAATGATAATATGTTGTATCTTCTTCCATTCATTTAATTTAAACATATAAGTGCCTTTAAAGATGATCTTGTGAACAGTATGTTGTAAAGATTTTGTCTTACAATCCGCTATTATAATTTCTGTCTTTCAATTGATAGTACATCATTCATATTTGAAGTATTTAAGAATAAACCCAATGTACTATTTGCAAGGAACTTCAATACATAGGCTTTTCATAATGTGGAAGTAAGGTGTCTACGTGCATGAGGTAGTAGTGTGTTCTCTAGTTCTGCACTTAGCTTGGTCTGTTGCAAGGTTATTCTCTTGAATTATTACCTGTGCCAGTGCTTCCCTTAAAAATGCTAAGACAAGCTTCATGCAAAATACAAGAACAATAGATAGGCAAACACGTACGTACATATATTTATCTAGAAGAACTGCATAATGGAGGCAACCATACTGTGAAGTGGAGATACATCGCAATATGCTCCGCTTCTAAATAAAAGATAGACTCCAAATGAAACTGTTAGACCTGTTTTGACACTAGAATGCTGGACTTTATAGCACTGTCTACACCTACAATGTTACGATGTACATAAATAGCAAAATGATGAACTTGTGACTGTTGTTGCAGGACTATACCATTGTGATAATATAAGGAAAAATAGCGTGAGGTGGGGCTAGGGGAGGATGAAAAGGGAAATCCCTAAGTCTAAGGAATTGTATCATGAAAAATAAAAATAATTAAAAATATATATTTTTTTTTAAAAAAAAAGAATGGCTACAGTGGATTGGAGTAAGGTATTTTATTTCCCTCATGTGCAACACTAGAAGAACCTGGAGTTCGACATTTCACTTCCCTTAGTTAAGTTAGTCTTTGATATATATATTCTTAATTTCAGGGGGGCCTACAGAATTTTATCTTACACCAGGACAGTACGTTCTGCTCTGGAAAGCTGTGGTTTTCTGTAGCTGCATCTTTCCCTGTTCAATTTTGAGCAGAAGTTATTTGAGAACACATTTTAACTTTTTTCTTTCTTCTTCTTCTTCCTCTATTTTTTTTTACTTTAAAGGTGGTGTTACAGAGAGATGCTGATGGTGAGAGACGGGAAAAAAATGTGTATGTATGTGAGAGAGAGAGAGAGAGAGAGAATTTTCATTTTACTCACCGGTTCAGTCTGAATGGCTGTAACAGCTAAGGCTCGGTCAGAGTGAAGCCATGTCGGGTGCAAGGGTCCAAGCAGTTGGACTGCCTTCCACTGCTTTTTCAAACACATTAGCAGGGAGTTGGATCAGAAGTGGGGCATCGGGATTAGAAGTAAACACATATATGGAATGCCAGCATCACAGTTACAATATCAGCTCCAATCTTGCCCTCTGATAGATGTAATATATAATAATTGCTGATTTTTCGGTTTATTCAACTCTTCACTCATTTTCAGGATGGAATGACAATCTCAAAGCTCCTTTGAATATTGTACCAGACACCAGAAGTAGTATAAAGATGAGGTGGACAAAAAAATGTTTAAGAATATATTCGACTTGGGGTGGGCGGGAGACTGGGTGGGGCTTCTTCCTCTATATCCCCCTTTAGACCTTGAACCATTTTTACCCCAATTAAATTTGTAAGGATTGTCAAAATTAAATAAAAAAAAGAATATATTCGAGATCAAGCAGCTAAAATGTACTAGCCTCAAACAAAACTTGTGTCAGAGTCCATTCTCTAACTCACTTCCCTAAACTGATTTTAGATGACTTTGATCTATTTAAGAATTATATATTTGTTATGCGTGGACTCTAACGTATATTTTTAGTATGAATTTGAGTTAATTCATTTTTTTACTAGCTATATAACTTCTTGCATAGGGCTATTAAAACTGAGCTACATATTTAATGTACTAACAGCAGTGTCTGGAAATGAGAAATCACTCTCTAACTTGCAGGGACTTTTAATTGTTGACAAAAATAGCCAATATTTTCATTTTCCATACATAATGCTTGCATGTGGTGCAAGAGGTTCATAACATGCATTCTAGAAATCGGGGAGATAAATTTCCAAAATGCTTATTTACTTGAAAAGCCGTATCTCCAAGAAATGGCTTGCTTCTTAAAGTTGAGGGCATATAGCCAGCAGTATTGTCATCTACCAGAACATGTTGGAAATAAAAAGTCCCAAGTCCCATGTCAGAGCTAGTGAAACAGAGTCTGCTTTTTAATAAGAATCCCAGGTGATTAATTAACAGATTATATTTTTAGAAGCACTGATACATCTGAGTGGTTGAGAACAAAGGCTTCAAACCTGTGCCCTTAACCAATCTGTGTCTGAAGCCAAGTCTGTCAATGAATTTATATTATCACTGAAGAAATTTCTCAGTAGTCTGGCTATGATTTTCTCAGTTATGAAAATATAATAATAATAATAGTAATAACAATAATAACAACAATAACATCTCTCCCACAGGGCTTTTAGGTTCTGAGTGAAAATGTTAGCAGCCAGGTTGCTAGCATCATGAAAGTTTTTCTGCAAGGCTGAGGCAGGGAGAGGAAGGTGTTACCCAAGGAGTCAGTGCAGGGGCACCAGAGGGCACTTGGAGACTGGTCGAGTTTGGATGGCTACAGCTTTGAAATTTCATTCAACTGGAGTGCAGAGAAGAGTAGTATCACTAGGAAGGCCTGGATCACATGCAGAACCAAAGGGGCATGCAAAGCAAGGATGCCAAGAGCAGCTGAAGATTCAGAGAGAACTGAGTGTGCAGTGTGACTCCCCATGCAGAGAGGAAACCTCACCTCCAGCACTGAACATGTGGTGTGACTGTATTGTCAGACACTTGAATGTATGACAGTGACCTGAATATTTTTCAAGTACAAATACTTTCTTGAATACTCAAGTAAATAGTTTACCCCACCAAGTGAGTTAAAAGATGGCACAGTTGCCTGCATGATATGGTTTTCTAGCAGTACCAGTCTCTATGGGTTAATGTGCTATTAATACATGTTAAAAAAAAAAAAACAGGAGAAAGAGACCACTTTAAATAGCAGTTTATGTTTCTTTCTGATTTCTCCCCTGCAAAAACTGATTTACTGTGTGTTTCTTCCATCTGGCAGGAAGCTAATCTGAATATGAATCAATCCTCGCAAAAATAACTGTAGGAAATTTTAGACATTCATAACTTTCCAGAGTTTTTTTTCTATTTAACAATAACAATTTTTGTCATTCCTCATTTATGTGAGGCTTTTCAATTGAAATAAAGAATGAATTTTTAAGGGATTTGCTGCATCATCTTGAAGCCCTCTTAAACCATTTCATATCCACACTGCTCATCTTCTGGATATTTGCACATAAATGAGTAATTGCTGGTATCCTGAAAAGTTTTAATCATAAGGGAAAAACAGATTAATGAAGTGTTCCCAACATGGCAAAGAACACCATTCTCAAATATCTAATTCTTATTCCCTGGTATGTTCTGTTGTAATGTCCTTTGCTTCTAACACCAGTTGATCCTGCTAGCATTTCTACTGCTAAAGATGAGAGAGAGAGACAGAGACAGACACAGAGAGAGAGAAACCCTCTGCTTTATGCATCATGACTAGAATTTTTAGAAAGCTGATTCCCAACTTTACTCACATCATGGAATATCTAGAAAATTATAATGCTGGTATAACACTTCAGGGCAAGTGAGCACAGCTGCTTGGGCAGTATATGACTATCCCAGGGACTTCTCCCTCCCATACTCCATCCTTTCGTAGCCTGAAGGAATAAATACCTTGTCCCATCTAACATCCATTTCCACACATGGGTCCTGCTCAAGGTAACTAGACCGCTCAAAGCTGGGAGTTAGAAAAAATAATGTGCACCATATAAAAATAGAAGCCACATCATCCACACCAATGCATCACTGTCTTTTGGAAGATTTCCAGACAAAGGTTCAGTGGACTAGTCACTCATTTTAACTTGCCACTATTGTCCAAAATGTCCTATAGAATTCCAATACTACAAGAGACATTAAAAAGTAAAATGAGGCTCTACATGGTGAAGTAATTTTGAAATTTAAGTTGTTAAATGTGATTTTTTCACTCTAGGATTTCCTGGCCTCTTTCACAGGCTAATATGTTTGTGCATCTCCAGGAAAAGGATGGAGTTAATTGTCAACATACTGTTGTATAAACTGTGCACTGTACAGCCCTAGAAATCATTATTTACATTAAAGTCTCATATATAACATTCATTTCAGCAGTGTACAAGCAGCACAATATAGCAATAGAATACAGCAGGAAATAATTTCCATAAGCAGTTTCCCTTGAGACACTGTTTGCACCAATAGAATGCCTTTGTTTTGACACAAGTTCTGCTAATCATTTTGCTCATTATGCTATATTTCAAGGATCCCACATTCTACATAACTGCATTTCTAATTTTTTTCTCACAGTGCTCCTTCTCCTGCTTCTGTAAGGAAATAATACAGATACTGATGTCACACTAATCTGGGTTTTGTACTAAACCTGTCATTCGTTCACCATTTCTGGGATTGGTGTAATTTCCAAAATGAGAATATTACCATACTTTTTCAGGATGATTTTTCAGAGCAAGCAAGCAAAATTAAACAGACATAACACGGTAGCTGACCCAGAGTAATACACAACAAATCCGTCTCCTGTCCTTCTGGAACTGTGCTCCTGTTCCCAGCGCCCTTTCTATCCTGAACACTACCTTTCATGATGCATACGAATTGTCCATGTGGGTGGCAGGGGTGCAAACAACTGGGTCATCTTTGACCATTTTTCTCAGGCCTTTAGTAAGGAGTTAGATCTGACCTGGAGCCATCATGACACCAATGTCCCTGTGTGATGCCAGTGAATACCAGCCTCCATAATCCCATTCTTCAACATTATGCTTCAGACTTTGACACTGTTTAAAGAGCAATTCATCACAAAAAAAGACAAGATTGTGATTGTTGGAAATTGTCATCATTTCTATAAAAACAATGTGATGCCAAATTATCTTATGTGAAGTGGCAATAATATATTGGTGACCAGGACAAAATGACAGACCTTTAGCCTACTGGAAGTCCAGAAATACCAGCATATATATTCCTTCACTGAAGGCAGAGCTCTGAAGAGACCCAATTCCAATGAAAAGGCCACTTGGCAAACTTGGATCTAGAGCAAAGGGGAAAGAGGAATTTTGAGGGATCCAGGCCAAAGTGACATCCAAAACAGAGAACATGTACAACCATCAAAGACACAGGGAATTATGAGTGGTTGCCCCTAGATTTCTGTTTGCTTAGCTCATGTGGGAGGCCTAAGCACACAGCACACTGTGTTCCCAAGGGAACCCACTGACAGTAGTTTTGACTAATTGAGACTCCAACCTGGCCTGTTCACTGGGCGTACAGCAAGGGAGCTGGTCTGCACCCCAGTCTCTCCTCTCTGTCCTTGGGCAAGCTGTTCTAGGACTTCCCTAGTAAGTCAAAAAAATCAAAACAAAATAAACAAACAAACAAAAACTCTAAGATGCTTGAGGAAGGTGACCTGTGACTTAGAGGGTCCAGAGATACACATGCTTACTAGCCGCTTACAATGTCATTGTTGGGTCGGAGTACCGTTGGGACCGACCTTCTACCTTCCCTCTTTTCTAATACTAAAGCCTGTAAATTCCCGTAACAGACATCCCTCACCAGTTTGTGTTCAACATGAGGCACTACCAAAACAGAAAAGGCCTAGGATTTACCTGAAGTAAAATGAGGATATCATATTTGTATTAAGGAAGGGACTGACTAATCAGACCCTTCTAGAGAAACTTTGGGGACAAATAAGAGTGAATTCAAGGAAAGCATTAGAGAGATAAGAGGACCCCATGGAACACTATGCAGATTTAACTTAAGGTATGCGTCAGTGACAAAGCCCCTTTAAAACACTATTTTTCTGAGAAAATGTGTTCTGAATTGAAAACTACTGACTTAATTAAATTTTACGTTTGCTATTCAATACCTAATACTCAAAATATTTGAAGGTTTGTCTAAATCCATATTTAAAACAAGCACTATAATACAACTGTGATGTTAATATAAAACCAGTCAGTTCAATTCAGAAACAAAATGGCAAAGAATTTTTAAATATAAGTAATCAAAATAACTTTGTAAGCTTTTATTTAAAAGCATATGTCACATTTCTGATATTAAAAAGTAGTGCTGCATTCATTAAAAATAACCTTGTAACTCACGATGCTTTTCTTCCACTTCCATTCTCTATTTCCATGGAAACTGTTATCTAATTGATTACATTTATTCTGTAAGCCATTTAACACTTGCAGTTTTCAATTTCATTAAGAGATCACTAATATCCAACAATGTATGAAGCAAAAAATAGATTTCAGAACTTTCTAGTTTTAATGCTGTTTGTTAAGTAGAAATCCTTAAACATGTACTATGTTAATTAAAATTTAAAACTATTATTATCAAATATTTTCCAACATAGAAAGGCTAAACCTAATATTTTAAGAACAAATACTGTGATACTTTACTATATGAGAAATATTTGTATAAGTATTTAAAAAATGCAGAATAATTTTAATGCATGTGTCTGTCAGTCTTTGCTATATATTTGATTGATTCAATTACCATTGACATAAAACGCTGTCATTTATCTCAGTTGGTAAGCATAGCTATAGTATATTTTTAATTTTAGAATAAACAAAATGATCCCTACATTTTACACTTAATGTTATTCAAAAGGTTGAGAAGCAATGATTTCTACAATTTAACACATCTTCCTATATTCTGTTTCACTTAGAAGAGGTTATAAGAACACATACAAACAGGAGATTTTTTCCCATCGTCAGAAATCGCAGGGCCTGACGCCATAGCCAAATGGCTAAATACTTGCATGAGCCAGGATTCCAAATGGGCACTGGTTCATGTTCCAACTGCTCCACTTCCCATCAGGCTCCCTGCTTGTGTCCTGGGAAAGCAGTAGAGGCTCAAAGCCTTGGGACCCTGCATTCACGTGGGAGACCCAGAAGTTCCTGGCTCCTGGGTTTGGATCAGCTCAGTTTCAGCCATTGCTGCTACTTGGTAACCAACCAGCAGATGGAAGATCTTTTTCTCTGCCTCTCCTCTCTGTAGATTTGCCTTTACAGTAAATACAAATAAATCTTTAAAAAATAGAAATCTGAAAAAAATCACACAAAAATTTCATGTTAACTTTATTCATAATATCCCAAATAACTATGTTTTCATTAATAGGGGAATGAATAAACTGTAATTACAGATAGAATACTATTTGTATTCACCAACAACAAGGAAAAATTCAAAAATTCTGCATACTAGGAAAGAAATCAGACACAGAAAGAAGTATGCAGTTCTTTGATTCCATTTCCATAGCATTCTAGAAAAGGAGAAACTGATCCATAGTAGATGAATGGATGAATGGATCTAGACATGAGCCAGGCATAGACATGTACTAAAACTAGCATAAAATGTGAATGGTAGAACCTGAGATATGGACATGCAAGGAGTTGGACGTTTTTGCTCCAATTTCATTCTGCTAGGTCCACTGTTGTGATTCTGCATCTGTACTCCACAAATGAATCTCAAGTTTTGCCCATGGGCTCCATGTCCCTGCCCACAGAAGATGCTAGACAATGGTTACAGACCTGGAAAGAGAGCCAAAGGACTTTTGTTTATTTGTTTCTGTTTTAATTTTGCTTCCTCTACAGTGAGTGTTACAGATGCAGCTGACTCCTGCAGTGCTCATCATTGTGACACACTGTTTTCATTTCCAGGTGACATTTTTTTCACCATAGTGACAGGACACGTTTGGTTCTTGATTTCCAAATCAAAGCTGATTAAGTTGTCCTCACAGTCATGACTTTTAAGTTACCTAAATTTCAATCTAGTGGTCTAGTTCAAGTTTCTTCCTTGTCCATATTTCTTTTGACTCTGGGATGATAACTTCATTTCACAACTTTGTAACTACTACTTCGGATGTATCTTAGAATCTTCTTACAACTCTGTTAGTATAAATAGCTATTATTCTGTACTGTGATATACCACAATTTGATTAAATAAAAGAGTTTGCAAACAATATAGTTTGAATTTCAGTACCAAAGTTATGGTAGGGAATAATTACTTAAGCTTTGCTGGAAACTCTTTAATCCACATGTTGTGATTAGATTGTGTCACTTGTTTCTTGAAAAATCTGTCAGTGATTAGTCACTGCACATTTAATATTCATTTCAGGCATAGACAGCAATGCTGAATCTTTGCTTTTCTCAA
Organism: Ochotona curzoniae; assembly: GCF_017591425.1. NCBI lineage: Eukaryota > Metazoa > Chordata > Mammalia > Lagomorpha > Ochotonidae > Ochotona > Ochotona curzoniae. The sequence goes on from NW_024467087.1 coordinate 6,977,051, forward strand.
CAGAACAAAGTGCTATATTTTTAAATGAATAATTTGAATGAGTAATTGATCAACACATATGGAAACTGTCAAACAAAAAGAGCAAAGAGTGATAATGCCAGAAGTGAAATTAGAATTAAATGTAAGTGACTTACCATCAGAATGTTGACACTGCTGCCATTGGAAGCACCCTAAACAGCCAGAGTAACATATGGGGGCTGAAATTTTCAAAACAGTGGCAAAAATTTGTTGTGTACTGGAAAAGGATAATATTTTCCATGAAGAGAAACCAATGAAGAATTACACATTAAAGCAAATTTAGAAGATCTTATAAAGCAATGAAAGTTCAAAGGATACAACATAGGAAGTTGATGCAAAAACTGAAGAGTGATGCACAACTCATGTAAACCTGATCTATAACACAGAAAATATTGTTCAAATGCTTCCTAACTTATTTTCTTTACAACTAAAATATTATCTCTCACTTTAAATCGCACCAAGACACATGATCATCAAGCTCTCTTCAATTGAACATAAGGAAAAGATACTTAAATGTGCATGTAAAAAAATCAATTGACATGTAAAGGAATGCCAATTAAGCTCACAGGAGATCTCTCACAGGAAACTCTACAGGCAAGAAGAGAATGGAGTGGCATATTCCAAATTCTAAAAGAAAAAAATTGTCGGCCTAGGATAACATACCCTGCAAAGCTTTCTTTCATCTTTGAAAATGAAATAAAATTCTTCCAGAGTAAAGAAAAGTTAAAAGAATTTGCCTCTTCCAAACCTGCCCTACAAAGGATACTTCAAGATGTACTCTTGACAGAGAAGAGGAATAGCACCCAACAAAACCAAAGGCAAATGGGAAGAACATCCCAGTAAAATGACAACAGAAGACTAAACCAATGAACAACCCATTCCTAAAATGACAGGACCAAAGTACCACCCATGTATATTTACCTCTGAATGTAAATGGCTTAAGCTCAATCAAACATCATAGATTAGTAGACTGGATTAAAAAACAAAACCCATCTGTTTATTGTCTGTAGGAGACACACTGCAACAAAGATCAACGGAAACTATATCACATGGGTTTTGTTGTTTTCTGTTGGTTTCAACTCTTCAAAACACTTTCTTCTGATTAAATCATTCAATGACTCGTAGATCATGCAGTGGCATCATTTTCTTCAAGAAGGTTCTTGATTTTCATTTCTTAAGCTACATGTTAGTCATTTAATAGCATGTTGTTTAACTTCATGGTGTTGCTAATTCTTTTTTTCCCGGATGTTGATTTTGTTTTGTGGCTTTTCATTAAGGGGATGTATAGTAGCTGTGTAATGGAGACTGTCATATCTAGTAACATGTCATTTAACCTCATGGCATTGTAAATTTCTATTTTTCTTCCTATTGTTGATTTTGTGCTGTGGCTTTTCATTTAAGGGGATGTACAGTAGCTGTGAAATGGAGACTAACATTCAGATGTGAGGATACAGTGTGGTATGCATTTCTGCTCCCAAAGATGGACTTACAATGAAACTATTTACTATATCTTGACAGTAGGATTCTGGACTCTCTGCCATTGTCCATGCCTGTAATGATGGACATATGACTGAGTATGAAGAATTATATTTTAGTAATAATATAGAGGAACTAGGTGGGGAGGGGGGAATTGGGGAGGGGATAAGGGAATATGGAACTGTATCACAAAATGATAGCAATATTAAAATGTAAAAAAAAGTTGTTTAAAAAAGCATGAAAGCAACTAAAAAAAATCACAACTTAGTAAATATAAATTTAGAGATTGTTCCCTATATACTGAAAACAGGAACTGAGAGATTTAAAAAAGATTTTTTATAAAAAAATTTCAAATGACAAAGAACAGCAACTACTTGTTGATAAATGAATCACTATTGGGCGAATGTCTGACACAGATGTTACGCTATCCATTGGAACATCCACATTTTATGCCTTGGTTCATGTTCCACCTCTGCTTCTGATTCCAACATTCCTGCTAATGTGTACCCTAGGAGGAAACAGGTGATGGCTCCTGTGGTTTTGTCCCTGACTCCCGTGTGGCAGACCCAAATTGAGTCCTTTGTCACCTAGCCCAGTGCCATTTGTTATAGCCACTTGGCCAAATATGCTAGCATTTTGAAGTGCTATCTCTCTTTCTGAAATTCAAATAATTTAAAAATCACTTTTCAGTTTCATTTTGCACTGGCATTGCCATGGTTTTGCACTGATAAGAGAAATGGGGGATTGCCCACAATTAATCCAGTATCAGCAATAAACTTTGTAAAATAAATTAAGATGGGATAGGTGACGACTTTTTCAGAAAAAAAAAATACATAATGGTAAATCTTCATGCCAAACACATCCAAAAACTGAAAGTCAGTGTGGGAAAAAGTGGTCCTAATATTCTAGGGTTATAGCAACATTTCGATTCAAATATAACCCTCTCCCTGCCCAGCCACAATACTCAGAGACAAAACATCGATGAAAACCTGAAGGTTATAGATAATGTCTATCATCCAGCAAGAAGCAGACTAAGGAAATGGATTAAAAAGCCCAGAGAACAAAGATGGAACTCTTTTTTTAAGATTTATTTCTTTTTATTGGAAAATCAGATATAGAGAAGAGGATAGATTCATCTCATAAAAGCTTTTTTTAAAAAAAATATTAATTTTAGTGGAAGCACAGAAGTACAGACAGAAGGAGAGACACAGAGATAAAGATCCATCCACTACTTCACTCCCCAAGTGGCCACAACTGCCAGAGCTAATGCAGAAGCCAGGAGCTTCTTCCAGGTCTTCCACATAGGTGAAAGGGCCCAAGGCTTTGTGCCATCTTCCATTGCTTTCCCTTGTCACAAGCAGGGAGGTGGATGGGAAGCAGGGCAGCTGGGATTAGAACTGGTGCCCATATGGTATCCTGGTGCATGCAAGGTGAGGACTTTCGCCACTATGCTACCATGCTGGGTCCGAGATGGAACTCTTGAGAGGAGAAATAACCTACATTTTGCAATAATTCCCCAGTCATCAGATGGAAAGGACTCTTAGAAATGCAAAACAAATATACTAGCCTGGAGGAATAAGATTTCTTCATAGAAACATTCACCATGAAGAGAACTTAGGAATAGAAAACTCATATACAAACTGCTTGATAAAACTTAAATCAGATAAATGATGCATAAGTAAGACATAATTAAAAGAATCTCAGCACTGAAAGCAAAAACCAAGACTCATGGATCTGCAATCCTGAGAGGAAACAAAACAGCATGGCATGCAATTTATATCTGTTAGTCAAGTATAACAAGCAGTTCTTTGTGTATAAAGATAATGTCTATACACACAATCAGGATATACCAAGAACATTACCTGAAAAAAAAAAAAACCCACTTCATGCACTTGATGTCAACGAAGACAATAAGCAAAACGGAGAACTGAGGGATGAGGAAGATTTTTTTTCCAAAAAAAAATTAATGACAAGTACTAAATGCTTTTAGAGAATTACATCTAGGCAGTTATGGAAATTAAGATTTCAGAAGTCAACTTAAATGCTAATGGCCTTCACAAAATTAAAATAACTAGCAAATGCCACCTAAAAATTCCCATGGAGCTTAAAAACATAAAAATGTTTTTAATTTTTTGATATTTATGAAACCTGAATTTCATTCTTTCTTTCTTTTTGGCTTAGCTTCAACATTTTCTTTCAATTTTACTCTGACCTTTTCTTCTGCTAAATATAAGTTACTTTTTAATGTATCCTTTTAAATTTAATATGGATACAGTATAATTCCATTTTTATCAAAATGCTACATGCATTCACCCAGTTATTTGTATATTTACAAAGAGAGAGATAATGAATGATATTTACCAATGTTGACAATGTGTGTTTCCAAGTGATGCCCTTCCAGGTGACTTCTGCCCGAGTTCTCTTTCATTAAAACCAACCACTTGCCATCAAAGCAAAGTATGTAAAGAAAAGGAAACTAAAACACAGCAATAGGATTGCTAAACCAGTAATGTATTAATAAATAGATGCAGGAATCTGTCAACTCCATTAAACACTAATCAGCCATCAATTTTCAAACAATTTAGGCATTAGTTAGAAATCATTGTTATCTATACACAGAAAATATCGGACCCCACAGATCCAACACTAGTTGATTCATGTAGCTAATATGTGCATGAGAAAGTAGAGAATCTCCATTTCTTTAAAACACCTCACAAAGTTTTAACGAGTTTAGAAAACCCAATTGTTTTACTTGTGTCATGTTTACTAGGTAATTGAGTATAATCATTAATGAGCATTTCAAATTCATAGCTGTTTCAAATTTTTACTTAAAGCAACAAATAGATTAGAGGAACTCGAAACATATCATTTTCCTTCATAAATGTTTCACATTCTAGTGTGGAAACACAGTAGATTCATTTCTTTCCATTTGATAAAAACCTTACTCCAAATCATTAAATATCCATGGCCTTCAGTCTCCATTTTGTGCATTTCTACCAACTTGGCAGATGTTTTGTCTATGTATTTTTATATAGTCATTTGCCAGATACTTTCAGTGGAATCATCTAAGGGTGGGCAAATCAGAAAAATTCATCTTGGAGCACAATTATGCCCAATTTTGTTAAATTACTTTTGGCAAATGATTCTGGCTTTATACATCAGTTTTCAAACATCCAATAAGTAATTGCTCGTAATTGTGCCATTGTCTGAAAGCGAAATGAAAGGGCAGACATTGTGGTGCAGTGAGCCCTTCTATTTGTGTGTCCTGCTAAGCTTTCTACTAGAGCAATTCCTCCTGACTGTCATGCTGTGGAAATTGTAGGGTTTGTTACAACACAGGCTTTTAACGTACAAAAATGCCCAAAAGGAAAAGAGGAATAGAATTACACAAATGAGTCTTAGCAGCTAAATTGTGTTTCTCTTTTTATGTGACAGGACAATGCCTAACCAAGATGGATGAGCCGACCGCTGTTTTTAGAGCCGTAATTACTTAGTTGCCTTAACTTCAATACTCGGCACTGAGATACTGTAAAGACATTTGCTCACCACTCAAAGTGATTGCTAGATCCCAAGGGTTTGGTGTCTTCCTGGTTCTTCCGGGGGAAAAAGAAGTGAAAGAGAAACACTAGCTGCTGTTGTAATCAATGCCTCTGGATCATCCATCTAACCACATAAGGACCATTTAGCAAATGCTGTCGTGTGATGGGCGCCAGTCTAGTCATTAGGGATACTGCAGTAGATAAGATAGTCAAGGATTCTGGTGATATTCTGCTAAAATAAAAAGTATGCACTTGGTATTTGTCTCCAGATACTGTCACACAGCTCCTAAAACCTATCATGCCTCCATGATGGTAAGAGTCATTTTCAAAAGAAGGCCAACACTTCATTTATCCAATCTGAAGTACCAGTTAGCTCTCAGTTAGAACCCTGAGTATCAAAAAGCATAAGTCCAGATGATGTTGGGTTGTAAGTGCATAATATTCAAAATCATGGGCTTTGGAGTCAGATACACTAGAATTTGAATCTGGCCTCTTCATGTTATTAGCTGCATTATATTAGGACAGTTACTAAAGTGTTCTCAGCTTCTGTTTTCACAAATAGCAAAATATTGTTACCAAGCTTTGTTATAATGAGCAGTCTGGAGAAATTATACCTTGGATAACTCTTTTTTGACTCTTTCATTTGGATCACCTAAAGTATATCTCTGAGTTTGTTTTGCTTGGTAATACTTGCTAGCTTTCCTAGAAAAATAAAATAAAGAGATTTTAAAAAGAAGAAAAAAGGCTGACAATTCATTGACTTAATGGAATAATGGGTTATTTTTTATTTACTTCTCAAAAGGATGCAGGAGATTGGGGACTGACTTAGGCAACTTTCCTCCATGTGATGATTCCTATTATCTTGTGGTGCGGCCATTTGAACACTGCCATTTAAACACTTCTGTGATCTCCAGGTAAGGAAAATGGTGTCTGTGAATGATCATAATAGGGTTTTATTTGGACCAAAAATAACTGCAATAACAGCTGGGAAACATCTTCCAGTGTGCACAGGAAAATGAAATAAGGTGGGTGAACATCAAGGTCCTTTCTGTACCCCAGCTATAGGCAACTGCCTGGGTTGTTTTGTACCTAGGCAAGTGTTACACTGCCGAAAGTAAAGCAGCCTATAGCTAACAGCCATTCTGGAACTGGTTAATGCCCAATTTGTGTTAACTACACCAGTGTGCCAGCATAGTTGCTTACTCTGTTTTTGTTTTGTTTGGTTTGGTTTGGTTTTGTTTGGTTTTGTTTGGTTTGGTTTGGTTTGGTTTGTTTTGGTTTGGTTTGATTTGGTTGGTTGGTTGGTTGGTTTGTTTAATAAGCGGGGAAGGTGGGGAACACTGGGCTGGAATACATCATGCAGCCTCCAGGCCAGGGTGATAACAATTTCCCAGAGAAAGGGGTTTGGGAAAATATTGGAGTGGAAGTGGCTGGGAGAATGTTTGACAGGGAAGAAAGGAACTGTGTGATCTTCCACAGACTGAGCAACTATACTCGCAGGTAGGCAAGGGAGCTGATACAGGATGGTATAGAAGCGGAAAATTAGAGGGCATGTTTGGGTCAGGCCAAGGCACCCTGGCCTAGGCTAAATGGCAATGTCTGCCACCAACTGGCACTTGCAAAAGCTGGACTTGGGGAGTCGGGGGAGGAATACCAGTCTTAGGCTATACTGCAATTATCCACATGCAAGTGCCACAGCAGGAGGTAGGCCACAGCACTAACCAGATAGCCAGAGAACTAGATCTGGGGGAATTCTGTAGGGAACTTGTAGGCTCACTTCTGTGGGACTGTTGCACTCACCTGTTTGCGTGGAGTGCTGGGAATGGTGACAGGCTGAACCAGGCTGGACTGTGTAACTCATCTGACACTTGAGAGAGTCAGAGCTGGGAGCAGGCAGTCTGGGCTACACCACAGCACTCAACGGCACATATAAAGGCCAGGGTTTAGGGAAAAGCATGCCAAGCAGGGCTAGGGCATCTGCTATTACATGTGAGATCCAGGTCTGAAGGTGGGCCTGGTTGAGGAACTTTGGGAATTCTGCCAGACTGGGACAATGAGCAGGCTTTGCTGAACCAGGCTTTAGCACCTGTTGGCAAATGCAAGACTGGGGGCAGATCATCTCAGACTGGGCTTCAGCACCCACTGGCATGTGCATAACCCAGGGCTAATCCAATAGGGGAACTTCGAGGATTACCTTGCTAGGTCACTGCTTCTATTTGTGAGTGTGATGGCTGGGACTGGGAGTGGGCCAGTATCTGTGCAGGGCATTTAGGCTGAATCTGGGAACAGGCCAGGTTGGGCTATGCTGCAGCACTCATTGTCATACACAAGACCTAGAAGGGGTGCTGACAAGCAGGCTAGACTGCAACCTCTGCTGGTAAGTGCTATGACAGGGTGAGAGTCAAGGAAGGCTGAACTGCGATTTCCCCTGGGTGTCACTAGAACCTGAAAAATACCTGTCAGGGAAACTGCAAGCACACCCCTGATGAGCTGCTGCTCTTACTGATGGTCATGAGAGCCAGGGCTAGGAGCAGGTCAAGCTGCTCACAGCAGCAGCACCCATCACTATATATGTGGACAAGATTTGGGGATAGATTGGGATGAGCCAAGCTGCAGTATCCACAATTGTGCACTAAAGCCAGATAGGATGTAGGATGGACTGGGCTAGGCCTCAGCACATGCTGGCACATGCAAAAACTGGGGTTGGAAGCAGGCCTGGTGGGTGCTTTTTCGGGTCACCCTAACTAGACTGTGGCACCCACTGCTGTGCATGCAAACAAGACCTGTGGTGGGCTGGGCTGGGCTAGCCCACAGCATCCATCAGTTTATGTGAGAGATGAGCCTAGGGACAAAACTGACTAGGCAGCTGTATCCACTAGTATATGAAATTTGTTGCTGTAGGTGACAGACAGAACCTGTCCCTGTGTTGGCTGGGGCACGTAAGAGTCAAATCTGAAGTCACCCCAGGTATGTGTCTTGGGAGACTCTCCAAATAGATGGCTAGACTCAAACTCCAGCCACTGGGAATATCACAATACACGTGGTTTGACCTTGGAGTGTGAGTATCAGGACTGGACTTCTTCAGTTGCTGATGTCTGTGCACTGGATAGTATGCACAGATGCACATGGGAAACATAATGGCCAGCTCATCTAGGTCAGTAGAGTACATCGAGTGCTTAGTCAGAGGATAAAAAGTAGAACAGGTTGGACCATTTTCCTAGCCAAGCTTCACAGCATGTTCCTGGGCGTATGGATGCACCAAGGTGGACTTGGTCAGCTAATAGATTTTGGAAATATATACTCAATCTTGGTACAATGAAACCAGCAATGTCTCAAAACTATCAAAACTGCTGCTGTAACACCCTTGGATCCCTCTTCCGCACATCAGGGTCTCTAAGGCGTCATCATCCCTGGGTGTTGATTTAGTTTAACTGCAAAGAGTGGGCCTTCTCTTCCTCCCTGTGGACACAGGAGAAATAATTGAAACACTTGTCCCACTCATATTCCTCCACACCTTGACCCTCCCCAACTTTGATGAGAGACCCACATAGGTATGCATCCTTCCCCAAAATGTTAAAAGTAAAATTTGTAAAAGCATTCAAAAATAAAAGATTTTGTGATCATATAAATGTCTTCTCTGCAACATTCTCATTTCATGCAAAGGAAGTTGTGAGGTTTAGAATGTGTACATGGTCAGTTTCATTTCTAACTTAACAAGTATATGTAATTCCAGGGAAAAGTTTATGCTTTCATAGAAATAACTGACCTTGGAAGCCTCTTTCTTCCAATTATCTTACGAAATATTTTCTTTTCTCTAGGGAGCTGCCCTTAGCATATTGTGGCCAATTTATCAGTGGGAAAACAGAGTAATTTTTGTAGGCATGATACAGTGACCTGGAACCCAGTTATATTCTGTGTAGGAGCATATCTCTCCAATCAACTGAGAGCAGGAGCCCTATGACCAAGTTGTACCTTGAGCTTTTGGTCTTCAAGAAGAGTAATCGCAATGGTCACCACAATACCTATGATAGAAGTTGTAAGATTGTCAAATACAAAAGATTTTCAGGTGCTGAAGAATACATGTTGCAAGGGAAATGTCAAACGTTCCATTTAGTAGGAACTACCATGGAAAACATTTCTTCATCCTTGCATTGCACTTTAATCAAGAAGAATGCTACATTGGCTACTAGAATTTAAAAACATTTCTCTTTTCATTGAAACCTGATAGAAAATATAAAGAGAAGAATTAGCATATGGCAAGATTCAGGATACGGAACATTCATATTGTAGTGAGTGAGATGAAGAGTAAAACTCACAGGAAGAACAGAGAAGCTGTGTTTTAAAAGCAATAATGCTGGAAGTCTACATTTTGTTCCAAGTATTATCAAATCATGGAAAAAAACACCCTCTACCTAAAATGAACCTTGATAAAGTTCATAAAGCAAACCTTAAAAATTTCTGCAAAAAATGTATGCACTCTGAAAGAAAATAATAACACCCATATGCAGACAAACATGGAAATTAATTAAATGTTTGTTGAATGGATAAATGAATGAGAGTGAGGCAGGGCAATAAAGGTGCTGTCCATGCGTACTTCCTCAAAGCATGTGCAAGAAAAGTGAGGTCAAAGAAGAGAAGTAAGTCTCATTTCTTAAGAAATGTTGTGGATTTTAGTGGTTAAGAAGTGCAATTTTAAAAATTAAATACAAGCAGGCTGTGGAGTTTAGTCTCCAGTAAAAAGTGGACATACTGTACGGCGTATGTACACTTTCTCACAATAAAATTCCACACACATTTTTCACCCGAGTTTCTTGGGATTATTAAAGGCATGCTTCAGTTTCAAGGTCGACGTTGTTAGCCTGCATGGAAGGAACTTAGTATAAACAAAGCCAGGGAGCAAATCTTCCACATAACATCAGTCAAATCTTACTGACTGTCAGGGAAGACTGATTAATCTGTTTTCCTTATTTTCACTAGGATCAAGAGTAGCAGTGATAATATATCATAAAAAAGCCTTTTCTAACAGGCATAGCCAACCAGAAAATAAATGGCTTACTATATATTAGGTTGCCTGATTTTTAAGAAATTATGCCTAAAATTATGTATGAATCTGCACTTTGACCAAGACATCATATTTCCAGGAAAGACACATTGCCAAAAATATGAAAGGATATAAACAAAACCACAGAAGTCACCTTTCCATTACTACAGTTACATAATTGACATAGGCCAAGTATGGAGTGAAGAGAGGTTTAGTTTGGCTCACAGTTTGGGGGATTCAGTCCAAGAGCAGGCAAGCCCAACTGTTTTAACTTTAAGTGATGGTATTGTTTCTGACAGAGCCTCTAGCTGATACAGCAAATCCCATGGCAGGAAACAAAGAATGACTAAGTCAATCTATGTTATTTCTCCAAATCTATAGCTATATTTTATCTTATAAGCTGTTAGAGTTCAGCCATGAGAGACCCATCGTAATGACCTAATCCAATATAATGATTTCCCTGAGTTCCCACCTCGAAACAACATAAATTTAGTAGACTTTCACCCTTTGAGTACAACTAACTTAAGAATTTGAAGGTTAAGGGCCCAGTGTGGTAGCCTAGCAGCTAGGGGGTCTCACCTTGCATGCACCGGAATCCCATATGGGCTCCATTCCCAGCAGCTCTGCTTCCCATCCAGCTCCCTGCTTGTGACCTGGGAACTCAGTGAAGAATGGCCCAAAATCTTGGGACCTTGCACCCACATGGAAGACCCAGAGGAGGTTTCTGGATCCTTGCTTTGGATTGGCTCAACCCCAACCATTGTAGCCACTTGGGGAGTGAATCAGCTGATGTAAGATCTCCCTCTGTGTCCTCCTCTCTGTATATCTGACTTTCCAAAGAAAGAAAGAAAGAAAGAAATCTTTCAAAACAAAAAAAGAATTTGAATACCATATTGAAAATAGTTTAATTACAAGCATATATAACCTAGAATTAAAGGGGAGAACAAAACACATGCATTTTGATCCAATTTATATAAAGGAGAACAAAAATCACAATACTTCAACGTACACTTTTTTTTATATAACTACCAAGTAATGTAAGAGTATAAATAGGAATTGGCATAATCACATAGCAGGTTGGGCCAGTACCTGTAACAGCAGCATTTCATATGACCACCTGTTTGAGCCCCGGCTGTTCCACTCAGATATAGCTACCTGCCAATGCACCTGGGAAGGCAGTGGCAAATGGCAGAAGATCTTCATCTCCTGCCACCCATGAGGGAGCTGGATGGGGTTCCTGACACTTGGCTTAGGCCTAACACAGTGCTTCTAACCGTCAGGAGTTTAAGCCAGCTGTGTGGATATTGAATGCTGTGAACGCAAGTGTGTCCTTTGCAAATCATATATGAAGTAGCAACGCAACCAAGAGAGTGTATCCCATATCACTGTGAAAAATTCTCCACTGAGTTTAAGACAAACCAGGGCCTATGGAGAGGGTTAGCTATTATTATATAGAGATACTTGTTATAAAAACTGAGTCCATTTTGCAAAGGGAGAAGGAATAAGGACATTATCAGGGGTTTGGAGTTAATCCTTATAGGGAACACTTAAAACATTCTATGGAACTCCTTTTGGAAGTAATATTTATTTTTCTTTTAGAATTTCTCCTTAGTATCGCAAAAAGCCATGCACATCCATGTCACAAGCTTCATCAGAGATTTCCATAAAGGTTAACTGTCAAAAGTTAGTACAAAAAGGATTTTAAATATAGAAAATAAGTGGTGAAACAAAGATTCTAAAATATGTTTTGAAGTGGTATTGTACCTCCTAAAATTGAATTCTGACCACAGGTACAATATATAAAATAAAATGTGTTGGGCCCGGTGCAATAGCATGCTAGTTAAAGTCCTAGCCTTGCACACAATGGAATTGCGTATGGTTGCCGGAACTAATCCCGGCAGCCCTGCTTCCCATCCAGCTCCCTGCTTGTGGCCTGGGAAAGCAGTCAAGGACGACCCAGAGAATTGGGACCCTACACCTGCATGGGAGACCCAGAAGAGGCTCCTGGCTTTGGATTAGCTCAGCTACAGCTGTTGCAGCTGCTTGGGGAGTGAGCCATCAGATGGAAGATCTTCCTCTCTGTCTCTCCTCCTCTCTGTATATCCTCCTTTTCAATAAAGAAATTATTCTGTTAGATTACATTTTGTCAAGGACTTTTTATACTTTCAAAATTTTAGAGTGCTTCTCACAAACATTGAAAGAGGAGATATGTTTTAAATATATGTCTGCATCCATTGTGACATCCTGTTTTCAAATGTATCACTTTTACAATGTCTTATTAAATTACAGTATACATATCAAAACTGTACATAAATATAAAGATAAATGAAACGTTATTGTCTGATCACACTTATTAAAAGCAACCAAATTAAGAAAAAGACATTTGTAGTACCCCTATGGTCCTCACTATTTCCATGTGTTATCAATTGAAATATGAGTTTGTTTTCCTTTCCATGCTGATTCAGTGCAGCATTATTCCTAACTACATACCAAATGATTTGACATCCACACAAATTTTATCCCTTCCGTATATATATTTACTATCACAAATAAGAGAAACCATGACATTTGTTCTATTTTTAACAGCTTTTGTCTTAAATTCTAGTTATTTTTGTATATAGATAGGTATATTTGCCAATTTTTATTTCCATTTGCATGGAATATCTTCTTCCATCCTTTCCCTTTCATTCTGCGTATCTTTATTGGTGAAGTGTGTTTTTCATTTACAATAGACAGAGTTTTAATCCATTCAATTTATTTTCTAATTGGATTCTTTATTTCATTTACAGTCAAAGTTTTTATTGATAAATAATGATGTATCTTCTATTTCCCCAAAATATTCCTGGTATTTATTTTGTTTCTCCTCTCTGTTTTGATTAGGCGGGATTACATTTTCACACTTTTTTCGTGGTGCTGGTTATTTCTCTGTTTCTCTGTGTAGTATATCTGTAAGTATCATTTGTAAGACTGGCCAGGTTGTGAGAAATTGTTTTTGTTTTTGCTTGTCTTAGAAGGTCTTTATTTCTCTTTCATTTATGAATGAGAGCTTTGCTGGGCAAATGCTCTGGGAAGGGCTTTTTGGGTTTTATTTATTTGATTGTTTTGTTTTGTTACAGAAGTTGAACTCTATCTCTTCACTGTTTATCGACCTGACAATCTTCTGTTGTGGAATCTGTCATTCTGCCTTTAAAAGTGATTTGGCATTTCTATTTTGAACATTTTAGGATATTCCCTTTATGTGTTATATTTGAAAGTCTGACTATAACACATCACATTGAGAATCTTTTTTTTTATAAAGATTTATTTTATTTTTATTGGAAAGGCGGATATACAGAGAGGAGAGACAGAGAGGAAGATCTTCCGTCCGATGATTCACTCCCCAAGTGAGCACAATGGCCAATGCTATGCCAATCCAAAGCCAGGAGCCTCTTCTGGGTCTCCCACGCGGGTGCAGGTTCCCAAAGCTTTGGGCTGTCCTCCACTGCTTTCCCAGGCCACAGGCAGGGAGCTGGATGGGAAGCGGGGCTGCCGGGATAGAACCGGCATCCATATGGGATCCCGGGCGTGCAAGGCGAGGACCTTAAGCACTGCGCCACCGCGCCGGGCCCGAGAATCTTTTCTAATCATTTCTGTATGGGGCTCTACGTGATCCCTTTAGCTGTCCATATCTTTCTCCATATTGGTATAATTTTCAGCTATTACCAAACTGAATAAATTTTCTAAATTATTCTCTTTATTCCATATCCCCAGGAACTCCTAAAATTCACGTATTTGGTCATCTGGTGGTACCCTGTAATTCCCAAACACTGTTTTCAGGTCTCATAATTTCTTGATTCTTCTTTGTCTTGGCCTGGTTCCTGCAACAATAGGAAACTAGAAGTGAAATAGCAGCTGGGAACATGCCCTCAGTCTCTCATTACGCCTCACCCTCCTCCTCCTTCCTCTCTTCTCCTACCTCCACATTAAAATAAAATGTTTTTAACTTGAAATTTCAAAGAGCTCAATAACTGTATAACGTTACTGCTCCTAAACTAATGTTTTTCCATGCCTATTACTTTGCATCTAGGTGATTCTTCCAAATTTCAAGGTTTTTTTCTCCTAGTAAACTTTCACACTGTTCATATCTATGGAATGTTTTTTAAAGCTATATTCTCTGCAGAAGGCGAAAAAGGGAGTGCAGAAATATTAAAGGGGAAAATTGAGAGTAAGAAGAAAGAGGAGAATAAAAATGCAGGAAGAAGGTTGCGGAGAAAGGAAAAAAGGATAAAGTGAAGAAAGAAGAAAAAGGAAGGAGGGGAGTAATATATAGATTAGTTATAGATATAGATATATAGAGATAGATATAGAGATAGATGTAGATAGGGATACATCTATGCCAACTAGCAATTTCTCAAAATGTGTAAAATTTATCCAATATAGCATTACAAAAATAGAATACAGAGCTATACACATACAAAATTTAGCAGCTATGTAAAAAGATTGTGCTTGTGGACATTGCTTAGAAGAGAGAATGCTCAAAAGAAGTTATTTGGAATCATAAGATTACAATCAGAATGTTGTTTCTTTTCATCCTCCAAATATTTTTGTGTGGTTATACTGTCTCTGCCATGCCAAAAAGTAATTAGGATCTCTACAATTAGTTTTTACAATAACTGTATCTCTACAATTAATTTTTGAAAACATGGCTATGAGAAGGAGCCAAAAATTTATCTGAGAATCATCTTTCAGCTTAAAGATTAATCCCTGTGACTTGCAATTTTAAGCATGAAGCTTCTCACCCATGCGCAATTTAGCAGCAAAGCAAGATGCATAAGGGCAAGAAAGCAGTCATAAAATATGAGCAAGCAATCTTAAGGACAGTTTCCAAAAGAGGCTTAAGCATATGCATCCTAGGAGTACCAAGCTCTGCATCCAGGAAGACGCATTTAGCTTCAATTCTTTCATGAAAATGCAATCAGAACTGAACACTAAGGTGTGTGGAATATACTATGGTATAAATAATATCCTTTTTAAAGTGCCTACACTTTCCATTTTGTGCACTAATTTTAAATGAACAAGTCCCTGAAAATGATTAAATATCTGAAATTAGCATTTTTATCTAGCTCCTTGCAAAAAGATTAAAATTGCAGCATAGGCTGGACTGTAATATGATCTATTCTTGACCAGATGTTACGCACTGGTCACACCTGAGAAAGGTTTTAAGGGTTCTTTCTTCTTTGAATAGTACTATTCTTAGCAAAAAATCCCTGGCCTCCCTGGGGATAAATGCCTCCAGAAACACACACACACACAAACACATGAAGAGAGAGGGAGCGCGCGCTAAGACACAGAAGGCAGTGATTTTTTGTTTCACCAGAAACAGATTGCAACACTGGAGAACAGGGTAATTATCATAAGCAATGAAATTATCTTGATAAGGCCATGGGGGAAGGGGCAATATGAAGGCATAAATAGGTCAGCTTCCTTTCCTTTTCCACTTTCCCAGAGTCAGCAACCCTTTGGCTGCTCTCACACAGGAGAATAGGAACTCTGACAAATCAAGGGTCAGCAGAGCATATGCTGCTTAAATAAAACCTATCAATGCATTACTACCTGGGTAGCCTTCAAAAACTTACCCTCTCCCCCCTATTAAAATGTCAGTGGCTCAGTTCTCTTGTGGCTGCTTTACATCTCAGTGTCTGCTTTCACTGGCTAACCATCTTTTTTTTTTCAAAACTAGTATACAGAACATATAATCCATCATGAAATTGAGAATCTTCCTGAGTTACACTTTTTTTAAGCACTGGCTGAAATTAAGGAATTACTTTTTTAAAAAATGTGGACCTCCTATTGAATTATGAGTCTGTTCTGGACTCTAATATGATCTGATAGCTTGGAAGACTCAAGTGAATCTCCAACAAGCTAATTAACGGGGGCATAATAAAGCAGACTGGCAGCGTTTCTATGCTTATCTACTGGCCTCTGAGAACATCTCTGATCATTTCTCTTCTAAAAAGGTCTGCATCATCCACCATCTGGCAGTCTCAATCCAGAGGACTTACAAACCCCTGACAAGGTGCATTCCATTCCAAACTGTTCACCCTCCAGGAGAGTACAGCCGCACCCCCCCCACACACACACACGTGTGTATACACAGTGTCTGGACATAAAACACTGCCATGAAAAAAAGAATCCAAACTTTGAAATGTACCTCTGGTCAAAGATCTATATTTATCACTGGCATAATCTATCAAATGCGAACTACGCTGTAAAATTCTAGTTGGGACACAACTGACAATTAGGATAGGAATTAAATGAGGAAGAAAGATAGAATAGCAATAAAAGTTTTTATAGTGTCGCCTTGGATGAGAAGGGAAAGTCATTAAAGGGGTTAGTTTATCCAGCATGCTCTAACAAAAGTAACTTATACCAGGTAATTTATAAACACTGGATGATTTATAAATAATACAGATATATTGCTCACAGTTCTAGAGTTTGGAAATCCCCAGATCAAAGCAGCAGCAGGTTCTGCATATGATTAGAGTCTCTTCCTCATAATTGACAGCTTTTCTTTGTCCTTAAATAGCACAGGGGGCCAACACGTCTTTTATGAGGACATTGTATTCATCAGACTTGCACTCACTTTTAATTTTTTTCCAAAATGAATTTTTTGTAAGTATAGGGATTCACCCCCCCATCTCCTTTCTCCATTCCTATATTCTTTTTCCACCATGTCACCACATATTACCACAATAGTATAATCCCTTAGTACATGTTACATGTTTAGCTGAAGCATCTAAGAGATGCTACTTAGGAATCAAGAAGTTTCATGTTGGTATGGAGTTTGGAGGTTCACATGTCAAGATCAGGCAACTACATTAGTCCAGGCCTCTGGTGACATCAGAGGGTGGTGGAGGGGCAAGCACTTGGTATTTCAGGAAGCAAAGAAAAACAGCACACTCCTTAAGTAGCCACAATGTTATAAGAGCTCCACCTCAACAACCTATCTAATCAAAATCACTTTCAAATTGGTCGCATTCAGACATGATAATTCAATTAAATTCGCCCCTAATTAATTAATATAAGATTCTGTGGACTGAAGATTTAGCATAAGGGCCTTTGGGAGACACCCATATGATTTACCACACCATAGCAGGTGCTAATCTCACTCATGATGACAGAGCTCTCATTAACTAATATCCTCCCAAAGATGCCCACCCATCTCTTAGTATTACTATGATGCGGATAAAATTACAACATAGGAATTTTGCAAGGACACAAACATTTTTACATATTGTCCCTGACCCCAAACTCATATTCTCATATAGAAACTGTAATTCTCTTATTTAAATAGCTCCTTAGAACTCAATTCATTCCAGTATAAACTAAACAATCATAAATCTTGACATCAGTATTGTGTGTAGTGGATAAAGCTGCCACCTGAGATACAGGCATTGCATATGCATACTAGTTTGTGCCCTGGCTGCTACACTGGTGATTCAACTCCCTGCTAGTGTGTCTGAGAAAGTATCAGAGAATGGGCCGCTATACCCATGTGGGAGATCCAGAACAATCCCCAGGCTCCTGACTTCAGCCTGCCCCAGTCTTGTCTTTTGTGACCATTTGTTGAGTGGATGGAAAAATCTCTTTCATTCCTTCCTTTCAAATATAAATCTTTAAAAATTTAAAATTCTGATCAAATTATCATCTAATTTAGATATTAATCAGACACAAGGTACAGTTCAGTCTGTATCAAATTCGTTTTTATCTGTGATCTTGTGGAATCCTACAAGTTATGTGCTAGCAAAATAAAATAGCAGAACTGGCACAGGATAGACATTGCCATTCCAACAGGGAACAGTATGCCCCTACTGAGCACAGCCTTGGTAAAGGGTCTCTGTGGAGCCACCAGCACTGTTGAAGTCATTGCCTGGACTCTGACACTCTCTGACACATCCTTAGAAATCTTTTTGGTGGTGCCCATACAGCCATGACTCATGCACTTTGCTAGCCTGTTGACTGAAGAACTTACTCAACACATCCTGTCAATGTCCAAAACTACAGCTTGTTGATAATGAGATTTTTTTCCACTCCCTTAAGAACTTTTTGCTGCATAGGCCTGGGTCACTGAGGTAGCTTCCATTAGGTGTGCAATGTACCTTAGTAGTAAGAGTCTGCCTCCAAAAGAGGCCATGAAGACACAATCTCAAAAATAACACACATGAGAAAAGGAAGAATGTACAGGCCTGGCATCTGTGCGCATGTGCTTAGAATGGAAGAGTTCATCAGAATCACCTTCACTGAAAACATACATTCCAGAAGGTATTTCAGGCAAAATATGAAAGAGAAATATCTTTGTATTGTCTCTTAGTTTTAGAAAGTTCAGCATGGAGAGCTTATAAATTAACTCTTCCAAGTGAGGTGTGAAAGTTGCCACATGAATTGCCCTACTCAGTAATGCGTAGTCCAGAATTGTTGAGCTAATTTCTGAAGGATACCTTTTCAGAGATCCTCAATCCAAAGAGAGCTAGTAGAAGCCTTCCACATACAACTTCATAAATCTGCACCAGATGAATTACAGTGCAAATGTATAGTTGCCTCGAAGCTTTCCTGAAGGATACTGGAAAATCTGGCAAGATTAGCAGATTTAAATATTCAAGCAGTGCCCTAATTCTTCAATCTACGTGCTGCTATAAAATGGAGAAATTCTGCCAAGTTACTCTGCCTTCATAATATCAAGTATTTGCTTTACAGAAAAATCTTTTATGTGAAGTGTATTACCTGACTTCCTAGAAACCCTAGAAAGACAAACAGTGGGAGCATTTTCCAGAAGAAGGTTGTGCAGCGTTATTTGCGCCTGTTCATTAATAAATGCTTAGACTATGCCACAATGTGAGCTCAGACTTGCTTGCATTAGAACATGCTGCATGATAAAAGGTGTTTAAGGGCAGAGGCATGTTTCCCTCATGCACATTTAATTTTTTGAAGACACTGACAAACGATCTAATCATAGTGACAACTAGTTGACCAATACATTGATTTGAGTCACATTTGCAGTTGCGTTTATTCGGAGAACCTTTTGTACAATTTGTTTTTATTTGGTTCAGTTGTATGTTCTGGAACAAATGAACTTGGTCCTCCAGAAAATCACAATTTGGTGTTACAGGAAAATGAAAACGTACTGAGTATGTCAGTATTTTTTAATGATTGCTTCTTCCAAACTAAACACTTACTGACAATTCACTGTAGTTATAGAAAATGTATCAGCCACATTCACATACATGCAATTTTATCAATCTCATTTTATAGCTGAGGAAAACAAAAATAAATCATAAGAAGAGTTCAGCAACACCTGGTATTTTCCTAAGGCCTTCAGGTGTTTTTGAATAAAAAGAGCAACATTCTTATCTAAGTAGAGCTTGAAATCTCTACCACACAGCCAATCACAAAAACTTAGTTCAGTCAATACATTACCAAAAATATCTACTGGAGTAAGCTGTAAATAGTTGAAATGTCAAAATAGATCAGTCTCTTGAGATCTTCACACAAGTGTACACATCTGTTTCATGTGGCACACACTGAAAGCAGAAACTGACTATTGGGTAACCCTATTTGCAATTACACCCCTAAATTGAGTAGTATCATTCAAAGGGGATTTGCTTCTGAATAATCCTGCACTTTAATACAATCATGCTTAATCTGAAGGGACCACAGTGGCCATCAGTAAGGAAGTCATAGGCTCTATGGCTGGAGATAGCAAAAAAACAAAAACAAAAACAAAAAACAAAAAACAAAACAAACAAACAAACAACCTGTCTTTACTCTGTCATACTAGCCAGAACACAGGACATTTGACAGTAAAGAGTATTCCCAGAATCCTGTCACCCCTTAAAACGCAGCTGGAAAAATAATGGCAGTTAATACACTATAATAGTAAAGTTACATTTCTTTCCTAATCTTGTTGAAACAGCAAAGAAGGGATGTTTGCTGAGTTTTGACACAACCCTCCTACCTTAATGAAAATCAAAACCAAGCAACTCTGCCACAGTGGCTACTATGCTCAGAAGAGTTTCATGATAACCTACTTAATCTCTTCTCAGGCATAACAAGAAGAGAAAGAAAGGAAGTTAATTCTCCAGCTTCACACACACTTCAAAAAGATATAAAACTGCATAGTTAGAATTTTCAGTTCCGTAATTCTGATACATGTAATATAGTAAGAATATTGTCTGGATGTCAAGGTTCTTAGTTAGCAGAAAACCAGTAGAGCTAAAAGTCTTACTGTTAGCTCCCCATGCCAGGGGCTACTGCTATATCTCCCTAGCAGTTGAGAGCAACTGCAGCAAATGCCCAGTCCCTGATGCCACTCTGCGGTGTGAGTCAGCAGTCTTGCCACCACATCCAGACTCCTAATCTCCACTTTCCATTTCTCCCTGCCTCTGTCTCCATGTTCCAGTACATGCACACCCACCCACACACTTCTTTGCGATTTATAGCTTCTGAAAAGAAATATTCTTTCATACAAAATTGTTTGGTGGCTGCTAGTATAGTACATAAAATATTACACAGTAAGTATAGATTTTTTTCTGTTGGTCAACAGAAGAAAATATGTTCACTGAGATTCAATAAATTTCTAAGATTAATTGCCAACTAAAATGCTTCAAATGATTTGGAGCTGGAGCCTATGGAATAAACATTTCATTTGATAATTAATGGTGAGACTTGAAGTGGGACAACAAGGCAGAGCCTGCTGAATGGTATTGAAAGGTCACCTATGCTCTCTAAGAGTCATAATGCAAACTCATGGAACAATATAAGCATAAAAAGTAAGAAATATCGTGTATGGAATTTCTAGCCTATTCAAATAGTACATAGAAAGTTATGTGTTAAAAAAATAAAGGCAAAGAGGAAAACAAAGAGACCTATTACAAAGACAAGCTATATATATACATGGGAGAGAGATAGAGAGAACTTTTATAAGATAGCCACTAAGCCACTTTCATGATAGCAGTATTAATCCAAGAAAGAAGAAAGAACTATAAACCGTTGTTTGGAAATGGAGGACACTGCCTCTGCAGCATTTTATGTAGTCTAAATTTTATATTAAAGCATTTAATGCATATGGCAATGTGTGTCAATTGGTTTTCTTTTTAATATTTATTTCTTTATTTATTATCATTTTGTGATACAGTTTAATAGGCTCCTGGGATATCGCTTATCCAATTTCCCAATGCCACCTTGTTCCCCCATATCATTACTAAAGTATAGTTCTTCATACACAGTCATATGTCCATCATTGCAGGCATGGACAATGGCAGAGAGTCCAACATCCTATTGTCAAGATATAGTAAGCAGCTTCATTGTAAGTCCATCTTTGTCTGGAAGTAGAGATGCATACCACATTGTATCCTCACATCTGGATATGCTAGTCTCCAATTCACAATTTCACAGCTACTGTACATCCCCTTAAATGAAAAGTCACAGCACAAAATCAACAATAGGAAGAAAAATAGAAATTTACAATGCCATGAAGTTAAAGGACATGTTGCTAGATATGACAGTCTCCATTACACAGCTACTATACATCCCCTTAAATGAAAAGCCACAAAACAAAATCAACATTGGGGAGAAAAAAAGAAATAAACAAAACCATGAAGTTAAATAACATGCTACTAAATGACTAATGTGTCCCTGAAGAAATGAAAAAGAAAATCAAGAACCTTCTTGAAGAAAATGATGCTACTGTATGATCTATAAGTCAGTGAAGAATTTAATCAGAAGAAACTGTTTTGAAGAGATAAAACTAACAAAAACAAAAAAATTCAAATCCATGAGACATAGTTTCGGCTGATTTTTGTTGGTGAAATGTATCTCATCTAGACAACAAATGATGGGTTTTTTTTAATCCAGTCTACTGATCTATGACCTTTGATTGAGCTTAAGCCATTTACATTCAGGGTTAATATGCATGGGTGGTAATTTGGTTCTCTCATTTCAGTAATGGGTTGTTCATTGGTTTACTCTTCTGTTGTCATTTTACTGGGATGTTCTTCCCATTTGCCTTTGGTTTTGTTGGGTGCTATTCCTCTTCTCTGTCAAGAGAACATCTTGAAGTATCCTTTGTAGGGCATGTTTGGAAGAGGCAAATTCTTTTAACTTTTCTTTACTCTGGAAGAATTTTATTTCATTTTCAAAGACAAAGAAAGCTTTGCTGGATATGTTATCCTAGACCGACAATTTTTTTCTTTTAGAATCTGGAATATATCACTCCGTTTTCTTCTTGTCTGTAGAGCTTCCTGTGAGAGATCTCCTGTGAGCTTAATTGGCATTCCTTTATATGTCAATTCATTTTTTTACATGCACATTTAAGGATCTTTTCCTTATGTTCGATTGAAGAGAGCTTGATGATCTTGTGTGGTGGTGAAGATTGCTTTTGATCAAGGCTGTTGGGAGTTCTGTGCCCCTCTTGGATATTGTTTCCCAATTCTTTCTCCAGATTAGGGAGATTTTCCTTTATTATTTCATTAAATATATTTGTAAAATCAGTTTCTCTTTCTGCACCTTCTGGAACGCTCATAACTCCTATATTTGGCCTCTTAAAAGTGTCTTTCAATTCTTGAATACTTTTTTGGGTCTGATCCAGCTCTGCTTCCAGCTTTTTGCTTGCTTCCCCCTGATGGCAGGAAATATCTTCCAGTTCTGAGATTCTTTCTAATGCTTGCTTCATTTTACTTTGGAGACTCTCCACTGTACTTTTAATTTGCTCTACTATGTTCTTAATTTCTGATATATCAGCCTTGATTTGCTTTTTGCTGCTTTTTCCTGTTTAACATATTCCTTAAATTCATCGAACTCTTGTATGTGTTTTTCATTTTTGATTTGAAGCTTTAAAATGAGTTTTCTGAATTATGTGTCCCCTGTTTTCTCAATGTCTTCTCAGTTAACTCTGACGTTGGCATAGGGTTTTGCTCCTTTACAGTGCAGTCTTCTCCTTGGGGCAGTTTTCTAAGCTGTGTCACCCACAGGTCTACAATGCGGTTTTACTTATTGCAGTTGGTACCCAGCTCTTTCCTTGCAGCCACTTGTGCCATTCCCTCCAGCAGGTTCCAGGTCTGAGTTCTTATGTTAGATTTCTACCATGGTCTCCAAAGCCCCAGCTCCAGGCTTACCAGTTTCTACCTCCTGTGATCCTGTGCTGAGGTTGCGCTGTTGTCTCTGCAACCTTTCTCCCACTTCTGGTTGGAGCAGGTCCCAGGATTAGGGAGACACCAGGTATCCTATATAGTTAGGTTGTTGGTGGTGTTGATCTTGCCTGAACCTGTTGGACGTTATGTCTGGGTGCCACATGGACCTACTTTGACCCGTAGGATGCCACAGTCAGTATTATTTTCCTGCAAGACCAGTGCAGTCCACAGAACACAGTGAATTCTCACCAAGCTCGGCACATGCGCAGTTCTCTGTTGTCCCTGCAGTCCAAATTTTTTGCCACAGTGTACAAAATGGAACCTGATGTACCACTACTAGAGTCTTGATCTGCTGGCCATCAGGTCTGAGGGCTACCCAGACCCTTCTGGGGTGGACCCTGTAGAATGGAACGTTGTTTCAATTCACTGAGTCAGAAAAGAGTTCACTCCCAGCTCAGTGTATGCTCTGCCCTTTCCCTTGCCTTTGCCTCCTTACCCAAAATAGCACCCAATTCAGCTCTAGGGTGCAGACTGGGCTGTGAAATCCACTCTGTTCTCACACTGCCTGTCTGGAATCTGCTGCTCTGTCTCTGCTCCTGGTTAAATCAAACAAACCAGCAGGATAGACAGTTCTTTGTCTGGGTTCACCTCCCAAGCTCCCAGTGAAAGTCCCTTCCCATCTGGTTGCTGGTGGAGTTTCTGCTGCTGGTGGAGTTCAGATCGCTATTAGCTGAATGCTACCGGAGTATCAGTCACTGCATCATCATACCATTGTTTTCGCTGCTTTCCTGTGTCTATCAGTCTCCAGGTACCCCTCTGATGTTGTTCTATCCTCTCTTATTTCCTGAAATGTGCCCTCTATGCTTCTTCCTGACTAAGTGTTTCTCTGCGTGCTTAAATGTGTCCTTACCCTATTCCACCATCTTGATTCTCCTGAGTCACTTAGTTTTAATCCCTACTCTAACAAGGACTTACACTAAAAGCTGAATTGTGATTGACTCATCCAGAGGTGTCAGTATACAGAGGACTTGTGGAAACCTAATGCAGTGAAGGAAATTATTCAAAGCCATAACTTCATTTACTAGTTATACTATGGCAAGAATTCAGATCCCACACTATACAATGCTTTGTGTCATGTTAGAGAAATGACTCACAAAGTTTTGATTTATCAAACAACAGCTAGCAAGAAGTTACAAGCCAGAGAGAAGAGCCAACAAATATCATTAGTAGCCATGTTTTAATGTGACTTTGGACTTAGAAAAAAAGATGTCCTTGAAAATATTCCTCAGGAACCTAAAGCATAACCTTTTCATAAATGAAAGTATAGTTATATATTCTTTTTAGTATGTATTTGTAGTCCTTATTTAATTAGTAAAGTTCCCAACATCCAAGTAGTAATTAAAGCCAATGGCATCTCTAAATATTCATAGTGTAAATCTTGAAAGTTGATTTTTTAAATAAGTTGGCCACTAAAGTTGAAGTAATTTACTGCAAGAATTAATCATTAAAATAGACTTTTGCCTTTTCTTTTTCAATTTTTTTAAAATATGCATATATTTATTAGAAAAGCAAAGTTATAGCAGATACATCTATAGATATGCAGATATAGATATATATGATATAGATATAGAGATAAAAATAGAGATAGATATAGATATAGATATAGATATAGATATAGATATAGATATAGATATATAGATATAGATATAGAGGGAAGGAGCCCTTTCATCCACTGGTCCTCTTCACAAATAGCCACAACAGCCATGATTGGACAAGGCTGAAGCCAGGAGCCAGGAGCCTCTTCAAGATCTCTTATGTGGGGGCCAAAATTTGGACTGTCTTCAACTGCTTTCCCTGGTTCATTAGCAGGAAGCTGGATCTGAAGTGCAGCAGCAAGGTCTTGAACTGGCATTCATGAAGGATGCTGGGTCTGCTAGGATATCTTTACCCATTACATCATTGTGCAAGCCCCTAAACAATTTTTCCATTCTGATTTTATCATCACTAACAATTATTACATAGAATATAGCCCTTTATATTGTTTTGGACAAGAGGTATCTGCCAATCGGCCTTTCATAGAATTTCTCTACTTTTTATTTCATTTGTTGCAATATCTAAATCATGTTTTTCCATTTACCATTAGGATAACTAATTTTTTCTCTAATGAGGCAGTATTCACAAGCCATATCTTCACATTCTATCATATGTTTCTCAAGAAATAAAAATTAAAGATTAAAACTTGTTCCAGGTAGCATTTTATAAACCCGAAATAGTTTTTTTTTTCCTTTCCTGTCTTTGTAGTAATGACCCAAGCAATGATTTTTCAAAGGGAAAAGGCTTCATTTAGGTCAAACGTGAATTGTTCTTACAAATAAGATTGAAAACAATGTCTGATTTTTTTTTCAAATTAGAAGGGCGAAAAATTATTCCTGTGGAGGAATATTGTATCCAGGTTGTAGTCTCAAATACAAGAAATAATTCAAGGATGCGACATACATAAAAATTAAGAAAGAAGAAAGATTGATTTGCATGCAGAAATGTACACATAACTTATGTGAGTATGCTCAATACAATTGTACTCAATGAAGTTTGAGTATATATCTTATATATTCTAGAACACAGGGTATGGCATCTGAAGAAAGGTTTCATAAACTATTCATAATGAATGGTGTTTTGGACAGAGATTAGATGTTGTTCATTTCCTTGTTATTCATTTGAAATCCCAGAAGTACCATGGCATCAGGTACCTTCTGGAAGTATGAATGCCAATCATAATCTTTTTATTGCAATGATCTTATAATGAGGTGAAGATAGTTTGAGGACATTTACTAAATGTTTTTGTCTTGCACTGGTTCTAAGTGGCAAAGCCAAACACACACACACACACAAAGCTGTAGCTTCTTACTGTATCAGAAGGGTATGGGTTTTGAGATTCTGATAGGGATGCAAGGAAGAGCAGAAAACCTGCTTGTTTATAGCATGTTCCTCCTTTCCCATCAGAACATCATTACTACCAAGTTAGGACATAAAAATCCATTGTTAACTGCTCTAGAAATTCCATTGCAAGAGAGGTTTACCAGTAGTCATTGGTAATGGATGAAATCTCTGAATGACCATCATCTATGTAACTGAAAAATTATGGAAGAGACAAATACGACAAATACAAAGGTGCATATGAACTAAAAAAAGAGCAAGAGTAAGAAACCTGTCCGCAAAGAGAGCATTTTCTGTTGCCTCCCAGGTGATGGAAGTTCAGAGACTTTCCTTATTAATATTAATAAAGGTCACTCAAGAAAACATATTCTGTTACATTTATTTTAAATTACCGAACCAAATAATGAAAAATAAAGATTAATCATCATTTGACCAATATACATTAAGGAGATTCAAAATCATTAGTAATCAAATATAAGTATCACTTTTGGAATCATTACCTTAAATATTTCTACCCTGATAAGAACCAAGAAAATAAGGAATTTGCAGAACTTAATTTCCGGCATGAAAAGATGTGGAAAAAATACTTAGCAATTTACATCATACTATTTGCTCTCAATTACAATAGTAATAACAAAACAGAGGCCTTAGAAACTTGCATGAACCCAGTGTTTTTCTCTATTCAGTCTATATTTGTTCTTGTCATCAACAATAGAACCCAGGAGTTACTTTATAAGCAGAAAACTTACTCAAAACTCAACAATTTCTAAATAGAACACTATAAAATTAGAGTTCAAAAATTTGCTGAATAATCACTCACTGCCATTAAACAATTCTATTTTTAGTAACATTACCAAGAGGAGTGTGCTTTTTTCCAACTAACACTGTATTAAGAATGGTAGAACCAGTGAAATTTAAAAGCAAAGAAGTTTCCTTTTCTCTAATAGAAATGCTAGCTTTGCTAATCATTTTTGGGAAATTAGTTACCTTCTTATCACTGGTAACTGGGTTTGAAGTGCTTGGCTAATACCTTGTGTGTGTGTGTGTGTGTGTGTGTGTGTGTGTAATTTAGTGCATTTATATATTAGGTAGACAGATGATATATGATCAATTTAAAGAAAAAATATATACTGGGTAATATAGATGATATATGATTAACTGAAAGAGAAAGATACTGGGTAAGCCAAAAACAATTACCACTTACATAATGTTTAATTGGAATCCTTGCCACAGTTTTAATAATGAAATATTTTGCTGATGTTAATAAGACTATAAGACTTTGTGATAATTACATTATGTAAAATGTTTGGTTGAGAAGTAGTCAACTTCATTTGCTGTTTTAAAAGTGAATGTGCTATTCAGAAATGAGAAATTTGTTACATTTTATGCTTGAGCAGTACTTACTAAACAGTTTTTAATGATTATGTCTGGCAATAGAAGATTTAAAATAATGAGTTTGCTGGTGCTCTTTCTAAAGTGCATAAGTTCAAATCTAAAATAGTTAAGTGACATATTTACCCTGTAATTTGAGGTATAAATGTAATATTAAAGATACTATGTGTATAAAAATTTGTTATTTAAATATGTATAGCTGAACATTGGTAGAGGAGTCACCCTTCAATATGGCATGCCATGAGTAATTTCATAATAAATTCTCTTTCCTCTCAGCTTTTGAACACACAAGAATTCTCATATCTTATCCACTTTTGTTATTTTTCTGAAAAAATACAGGAGTCTGGTGTGGCTTCCATGTCTACTATTAAATTATCATTTTAGTAATCTCAGTGAATGAAAAGATGTATACTGAAGAATAAGCATAAAGCTGAAAAGAATAACAGTGGAATCAAGTTTGTTCCACAAATAAAACCTAATTTTATAAATAAAATAGAAAAAATAAAATATGCATAAGAATTAAATAGTTGGACCAGGGGCGATGGTTCAGCGGCTAAATCCTTGCCTTGCATGCACCAGGATCATATATGCATATCAGTTCAAGTTCTGCCTGCTCCACTTCCCGTCCAGCTCCCTGCTTATTGCCTGGGAAAGCAGTTGAGGATGGCTCAAAGCCTTGGGACTCTGCACCCATATGGGAGACCCAGAAGAAGCTCCTGTTTCTTGCCTTCAGATTTGCTTAGCACTGGCCATTGTGGTCCACTGGGGAGTGAAACAGTAGATGGAACATCTTTCTATCTCTCGTCTCTGTAAATCTGCCTTTCCAATAAAAATAAATAAGTCTTTTAAAAATTATTGAGATAATCATTTGGGGATATGATGTCATTTTTAGCCTTTCTACATTTTATTTGTTCAAAGTTATCATTTGTGGCAAATTAAGCCTATAAGTAATGTAGATTAAAATTATGTCTTAACAAAAACTGATTAAGACAGAGCAAGAATGGAAAGGAATGTGGAGGAGCAGGGCAGTGACAGAAGCATGGATCTCTTCATACAACTGCACCTATAGAATGCATGAAGTCCATTATCTTTATACTCAAAATTTAAAATGCGCCCAGCACATGCTTGCATTGAGAGAAGCAAGGCTAGATTTGAACTGTAATACTGCAATAAGGTGAAGCGATCCACCATGGGGGAGGGCAAAGGGAGGGGAAGGGGGAACATCAGAGCCTATGAAACGTTGTTGTAAGATTAAATGCAATTTTAAAATATACGTTAAAAAACACTAATTTGCGAAAAGATTAGCTAAGTAAAACTTATCATACATGAAATTATTGTGCATGCTTTTTAAAATAATACCGTGTTTTTCATTTTCGAGGTAAAAATAAATCTCTCAAGCTAATTGAGATGGCTTACATGTAAAAAAAAATTTTTTTTAAATAAAATGTGCCCAGGGATTGTGATCTGCACAGTGGCAATTCCTGGCCTTCCCTTCTCCAATGGCCACTTGGAGGAATTTGTCCATAGTGGATTTTAGCAGAATGAAGAAAGAAAGAAACCAAGACCCTCAAAACCAAAGGAGACAAGAATGAGGAGCTAGACCAAACAGCCCATATATCTGGATGGATTTCCAGGCACCTGGCCAACTCACCAAATAGTCTGGGATCGCTATGTTCAAGTTCCTATATCCAATGCAAAAAGAAATTTTAAGACAAGACATAGGTAAAGATCAGCACAGAAGTAAGATTTATTCATAGAAAGATAGATAAACTGTATAATGGAGATTGGCATATCTGGAAGTGAAGATACCTTGTGGTGTATGTATTTCTACTCCCAAATAAAGGGAGGACTCCCAGTGAAAGTTAAATATACTTGAACAATACAATACGAAATTTTCTGCCCTTGTCTTTATCTACAATGCCACATTGCATGTGGATAGTAGAATGTTCAACTTGTAACTGTTACTGGAGGACTGTACTACTGTAATAATATGTTATCAAATAATGGGAGGGGGTAGACGTGAGAAGGAAAGGAGGAAATTTCTGGACCTACAAAGCAGTATAATTGAGAATAATAAAAATAATTTTTAAAAAAGACATAGGTGAAGATCAGCAGAGAATATTTTTTTTTTGCCTTTTTGTCTTTATTTTTTTTACAAAGTTAATTAGGGCGCAAAGGTTCAAGGGCTATAGGAAAGTGGGTAAGACTATTATTTCCGCATTTTTCCCCGTATCTGGGGTAAAGGGGGAGGTAAAGGGAGAAGCCCCACCCAGCCTCCCACCCATCCCAGTTCCCTGATGTGGGGCATGCTCTGAGGGTCTTGTCAAGTGGTTTTGATAGTTTACAGTTATGAATTGCTGCCAATCTTGCCATTCCAATGCCCATTTCCAGGTATGAGAGCTGAATGGGATATGGGACAAACTGGACTAGTCTGCTGCACATACTGGCAAGCACAGGAACCAGGGCAGAGGGCAGGCCTAGTGGGGGTTATTGTGGATTGTTCCTACTAGGCTGCAGCTCCCACTGGTTTATGTGAGGGCTGAGTGTGTGCTGGGCAGAACCAGGCTGGACTGCAACATCCATTGGTTCCAGTGGAAGACAGGGCTGGAAACAGAACCGACCCAGCAATTGCTGGCTTACTCAACTCCCCAAACCACCCACTCATAGTTCTGATGTGTAAGCTTATTATGCAACAATACTCACCAACATTTATAGTCTTATGTCGTTTCTATCTTTCTTCTTCAGTTTGAAAGGTCCATTTCTGAAAACAGTTCTAAATCTCTGACACATTTAAGGCATTAACTTTGGAGTTAGGTAATGTGTTACCACTGAAGACACATTTCCACACTAAAACTCATTGGTTCTCAGTTAAGAGGTCCCTCTCCAAAAGTGTTCTCAGAGCTTAGAAATTTGCAAACAGAAATCCACCATCATTTTCCTCCACCACTTTTTTGGTAGATGATTTCTTAACACTTTCTCAAACTTAGTAATAATAACTCAATGTAGGGCTGGTGTATTAGCTCTTTTAACTAATTCTCCACCTACAAGTGCCAGCATTCCATACAGGCGCTGGTTCATATTCCTACTGTTCCACTTCCTGTCCAGCTCCTTGCTTATGGTATGAGAAAACAGAGGAAGATGACCTAAAGCCTTGGGACCCTGCACCCACATGGAAGACCCAAAAGAAGCTCCTGGCTCCTGGCTTTGAATCAGTTTATTTCCAGCCATTGAGGCCTTTTGGGAGAAGTGAACCAATGGACAAAAGATCTTTCTGTCTCTCCTTCTCACTGTAAAATCTGCCTCTCCAATAAAAATAAATCTTTTTAAGAAGAATCACCCAACAACTTCTTAGAAAATCTGATTTAGTGAGTTCAAGGCTAAGGTTCAAGAATTTACGTTATATGACCCAAGTGCATATCATGAATAAGTTTTGTAGAACATTGAGTAACATTGATAGGGAAGTCATTTTTCATTCCAAAAGTAGCTACAGTTTTGGATCCCCTTAGCATCAACCCTTACTAAACAGGGTCTTTATGATTTTTATATTATTAGAATATTCACATGCATGGCTCAAAAAATTGTCTGCAGTGAAATACTACCTGCCTATTGAATGGTACTATTTATTTGACAGTGGGTGATATATTAGTATTAGTATTAGATAGTATTAGATGTTTCTGTAACTCTAGACAGCTCTCTTTTATTCCATCCTTTTACCCGATACTATCTTTTCCATCACAACTGAAGTTGTCCCAATTTTTGTTTTTTCCCACTTCAAAAGCTTAACGAGATCTGGTCCTATTAGCTATCATTTCTCCACAAGAAAAGTCACATTTTGCTGTGACTTTAGTTAGAAATGCAGTGCCATTTCCAGATTTATAGTAGTTTATTTGAAAGCAGCAGGTACAAAAAAGGGTCCAAAGATAAGAATATCTTTACATGCTACACACTGGATGATAGAAAAATCTCTAATAGAAGTCCAACTGCTTCTGGCAGAAGAGATGGAACTATTGGAGAAAACTATAAGCATTGAGTCACAGAATGGCTAAATATATTTTGTGCTACAGGAGAAGGAAATGCTTTTCTGAATGGTGTGAAATCACTCTGATTAGTATAAAAAAGAGGCAGTACATGTTGTATGCACATGGCTCCAATAACTTTTTGAAAGCGTATGAGAATTGAAGAATTATATCAAAGTCTCTGAATAGGTTTCATGAATGGCTTCTCTCCTTTTGTATTGCATTTATTACTTCCATTCAACTCTTTTACATCTCAGCAGGATTAGTGAAATAACCCTGTCCATACGATTAATAGTTGTTGTTGTTGTTGTTGTCAGAAAGACTATACGAGGAAGGTTGCTAATTCATACAACAAACAATCAAAGCAGGCAAATTATTGTGATGTTTTACTTAGTACAATAAGCCTTTTTTTCCTTATCACTAGAGATAAAACTGATTTCTCAAGAACTGAAGGTCATAAATAGGTCAGACAGCAAGATAACAATTCACTGACAAATTCCCGTAGAAAAACAAATCATTGTCCAAACTATCATTTGAATCCCTCAAGGAAATAGGTCAATCTCAAAAAGACAAATATCACATGTTATCTCTAATATTAAGCAGGTTCCAAGCAAAATACAAGATAAATGGATACATAGTTAAACCTTTATACGCCTGTGTTCTCATAGGTGAACTGTACAATGTAGACTAGCATAAGAAGTGACGATACATTGCAGTAAGCATCTCTACCATGAATAAAAGGACTCCCAATGAAACTGTGAAATTAACCTTAACAATGTGATACTAGACTTTCTACCATTGTCTATGTCTACAATGCCATGATATACTTAAATAACAGAATGTTGGATTTATGGTTACTGAAGGACTATGGTGTTGTAATAATATGGAAGAAAACAGGTGTAGGGGATTGGGGGTAGATGGGAATGAATCTCTGTGCCTATAGAGCAGTATCACAAAAAAATAATCATAAATAAAAACCACAAGGCTCCACACAATAAAAAAAATTCCCTCACCACTTATGTATTTCCCCAATATTGAGTTAATACAATTTTCCCTGTTATAAAAGAAATGTGAGCTTTTTGACAAGTCTGGGAAATAGAAGAAAAATTGGAAAAATATTACACCACTGTAAATATTCATTTTAGAAAAACAACTAGAAATGAATTACCCAAGCTGAGGTCCAAACTTTATTTAAGATTTCCTGAGGGTGGCAAGGACCCAAGAATATTATCCATAACCTATTGCATCCCAGGCTATGAATGAGCAGGAGATTGGAATAAGCAGTAAAGTTGGTACTCAAACCAATGTACTCTGACATGGCTGAAGGCATTACAACCAGCCTCTTAACTGCTCTGGCAAGCATTCACCCCATTTCCTCACCTTTTTATCTATATTCTTCCCAGTAAGTAGTCAAATGTACCATAGTATCCTCCATTAAAGAGAAGAAGGAAGAGGAGAAGCAAAATAGGAAAACTCACCCTCTGGTTATCACTCTATATCTCAGCTCCATCACACAGGAAAATTTTCTGATATGATTTCACCACAATTATTGTCATTTTCTTCCAGTTCACTTTCTACCTTGTCCAGTCATTTAATCTCTATCAGACCATTTCATGATGTTTAGTGGATGTCACCAACTATTTTATTGTGACCAAATCCAGCAGCTTCACTTCTGTTCCCATCATGTCTGACCTCCCAGAATGATTTCATGTAATCCCCCAATCTCTCAATTTTGAAGTACCATATTTCCTTGCAGTCCTTGACAACACACTCTCCTGGTTGCCCTCCTAACTCACAGATTACTCCTTCTCAGTATCTTTTACTGGTTTCCAATTATCATCTTCTCAATATCTAAATATAGGAAAACCTCAGACCTTTCTATAGAGAAACATTGTCAACATTTTTTTTTCTTTTCTTTTTCTTTCTGAGCCAAACCACAGTTAGGAGCCAGAAACTTCATCTCCGTCTCCCACCTAAGTGGCACTGGCCCAAGCATTTGGACTATCACAAACTGCTCCCTAGGACTATTAGCAAGAAGCAGAATCTGAAACAGAGCAGTTGAAACTAAAGATGGAACTCAGGATGTAGACACTGCAAGAAGTGACTCAATCTGATGCACCACAGTGGCAGTTCCTGAACCCAGATAGCCAAGAAATAAGTTCCTTAGCTCCTCCATTAAACATCATACTGCATGAGGAAGAAAAAAAAAACAGGGTTTAGCATTGTTCAGCATTGCTTCTTCAGCAAACAAAATTATGTTGAGTCTAGCTCAAGTGTACCAAAAAAAGTTTGGGTGAAATAAAACAATAAATAGGTGAACAAATGACTGTGAACAAATAGCATCAATGCTCATTTACAAAGTAAGAAGAAAGCAAATCATGAAGTTGTTCCACATGTAGTATCACTTAGGTAACTAGTAAAAGATGGAATTCAGGTAACAAGAAAATGATGAAAAATGAAAATCTAAAACATATGAAGATATAATAAACAATTCTTAAATATGAGGCATAAAATCACAATAATGAGAGTGACTAAATTCATATAAAATATAAAGGGTAGAGTAAAAATTCAAAATACTAGTAGTAGACAATGACATGAAATTTTGTATAAACAAAATAAAAAGGGGAAAATATACACCTTATTTTTTCAAACTAGATAAAAAACATTCTTAAATCTAGTTTGCTTGTCTGTAAACACTGAAGAAACAATAAACAACTCTTGAAAAATTAGTCTGCCCATGAAATACAACTATCCTTTCAGATCTTACATTTCTCTGCCTTATTAAATGAGTTTATACTGCTACAATCGCTTATCTCTTGCACCACCAATCTCTAGAAGATATTCATCATTGTTAAAGTAAAAATTGCTTCCATTATTTTTTTCAAGTAATAAATACATGAATAAGAGACTGTAGGGGAAACAAAACTGTGGAGAAATATCAGCACAAAATATTGAAAAATGTGTTGGGTCATAGATTGTCCAATCCTTCAAAGTTGAAATCTTTAGAAGCAATTTTCCATTTTTAAGCACTCACCAAATTTGACACCCCTGGACAGTTGATCCTTCTTTACTGCCAACTGGAAATAATCATTTTCTCTCCCACTTTATTTCCTCTGGCTGGATACTAAGCCAGCCTATCACCAGGATGGAAGACTCAGATATATTTAATGAGCTTATATACACAGGCACCCTGAGTCAAGGATTGGCCTGCTACTTCCAAGCCATGGTCATCTTTCATAATTACTACCCCTTCTGACCAATCTGTCAGGAATATTGCTGTTTACTCCCCAAGTGGCACCAGCCTCAGCAGAAGTAGACAGGTTTTTGCTTTCCATATTTTGCTTTCTGTTTTCTGCAATTAAAGACCATCATGCTATTATTGTAAGTGAAAAATATACCCCAGCAGATATCATGACACCATTGGAGAAGAACATTTTTGAAGGATTTGTGTCACTAGAAAACACACTAATAAATATAGCTGAACAGATGGATCCTGATCACAGATTCAGAAAGGTTGAACACAGCAAGTAGTGAAGATTGATATCTACCTACTAAGCAGCAATCTGGACTAGGAAACAGCAGGCTGCCACTGATATTTGGCATATTTAGTGAATCATTAAAAGAGTTTCTCAGTCCTCCTAATTATTATACTTACCTTTGGTTCCACAGACTAATCTGTAGTGAGTTTTCCACTGATTTATTTAACTATTAAATACCATAAACTTCTAAGCAATAACAATGTTCATGCAAAGGCAATAAATTTGCTGCTTCACTATTAAACATTGTTTGCACTTTAGAAATGTGAGTGATATTTGCAGTTCTGAACATGGCACTTCATGCCATTTCAAAGGTGCAGTTGTCAGAACCAAAAATATTCATGTTTTAAAAGCCTCTCTCAAATCCATGACTCAGGGTCAAAAGACATGAAAAAAATCTCTATTTCATCTTTAGCCTGTTCAAATGTAATATATAAAAGAATGTCAAGAAGAAAATACATCTAGAAAGACTTGCCTGTTTTGCAAAATGAAGGGAAGTCTCAGATCCATTTTATTATCCATTGAAAGAACTAACAAGTCTCAATACATCAGTAAAGTTTAAAATCATTTTTATTCTCTGAATATTTGTTGATCAGATATTCAGTGACAACTATAACATGAAGCATTGTAGATAGAGGCATGAAGAACGGAGCCAAGGTCTCAGCGTATGAGGAAATATCAGTCTACTGGTTAAGGCAAATGTTGAATAAGATGCATGCAAAAACAATAATCAAAACTACTTTGAGAGTGCCTGATTGGGGAATCCTGCTGGGTTCAGGAACTAAGGGAGTCTGCTTTAATGCAGTGACATTTAAATGGAAAGGTCCATAAAAAGTAGGGATCAGCCACATTCAGAGAAACCATTGGCCTTGATTTCACACATCTGCAAGCAATTCTAATCCCACAGGAGATCTGCTTATGTCAGACTCACATATTCAAGCATAATTCTGTTTTAAAGGGAAGGCAAACAGAAATTCTTCTATCCCCGATAAGGTGCCCTGAGTGAGCAAATGCTGATCTGAATTTTAACTGCTGAAATTCCTTTTCTCTTGTGTTAGCTATCTCTTCTCTTCTCTGAAAAAAAGAGCTGAATGTGGCCCAGGAGGACAATGACCCAGAATCCCAAAGAAACATACAAGTCAAAATGTGCTGCTTCTAAGAAAGCAGAAATTCATATGTAATACAGCAAGGTTCAGATACACCCTCAGACAATAGCTTCTTACTCCTACCCATTAGAAACATTCTTTAAGTTTAGGGAGTATAATGAGCTTAAAGGGAAAAGTCAGATTTGTCTCCATCCTTTACAGAACTAGAAATGAAGTATGAAAGAAGAGAATGACTTGGGGAGAGGAGTATGGCTTGGAGAGACGCGCCATCTCTAAATGATAGAATACAAAAGCATCACACTCTGTTGAAATAAGCAAAAAGGTAATATGTAAATACTCCTGAAACGTCTGCAGCTTAAAATGTCTGCAAGTACACATTGGGGCATACAATATGGCAAAAAGAGCTAGGGAGTGTGTCCAGTGTCACACAACTGAAGTGAAAGAATAAGCAACACAAGATAAATGGTTGAATGCTCCACCATGCCACCACCCAAGACTCCCTCTGAAATCTAGTAAATGTGTACTTATCTAATGATGATGTGTCAGAGCAGAAATTTTGTCATCAACAGTTGCAATCATAAAGAAAAGTACAGAATTCAGTCAGTCGTCATGACACTGTAAGAATGGTAGCTCAGAGTAAAGTGTTAAAAGTATCATGACACAGGTATTAGCAATTACTTAAAAAAAAAGTTAGCTATGAATTTGTAGGAATGGGTGGTTTCAAGATACTCATTTATTTAAATTCATTCATGATGATGATTAAAGATTGAGGTAAACGTACAACTTGAAATTACAAGAAACCAATCTAGTTTCAGGCTATCAATGTAGCATTTCCTATTGTCATAGTGATAAAAAAAGAAGCCCTAGGGCAGTCTCCACGGCTCAACAGACTAATCCTCC
Source organism: Ochotona curzoniae (assembly GCF_017591425.1). Lineage (NCBI taxonomy): Eukaryota > Metazoa > Chordata > Mammalia > Lagomorpha > Ochotonidae > Ochotona > Ochotona curzoniae. The sequence continues at coordinate 7,014,172 of NW_024467087.1, forward strand.
ACCTTCAAGTGCTGGCATCCACTATTGATATCAATTCATGTCCTGGCTATTGCACTTGCAATCCAGCTCCCTGCTTTTGACCTGAGAAAGCAGCAAAGGATGACTCAAGTCCATGGGCCTCTGCACCCAGGTGGGAGGTTCACAGGAGGTTTCTGTTTACAGTCTACTGGCTTTGGATTGGCTCAGCATTTGCACAATTGCACAAGTAGAACCTCGCTGTAGTGCTGTTCACTCTGTTACTGCATCCACCTCACAAATGTCCAGCTTGTAAGTGATCTCAGTTCATTTGTCAATACAAACCCAGCATGGCTGCTCTAAGGAGAAATACTTACACCCTTCTCAAGTGACCTTACAATGTGGAATCAAATCCAGTGTTAATACCAACATGTGGATTTCACAACAAGGTCTGTATAGTTGATACTCAATGTGCTGGTGTTGTTTAAAGAATGTGGCATATTTCAAAATGGCAGCTAAATAGAAGGAAGAGACAGATTCCAACATAAAGCATTGATTTATTTTTTTAATTTATTATTAAAAGTGGAAGATCTTTTGACTATATTTTAAAAAGATTTATTCACTATTTGAAATGCATGACATCAGAGGAAGGAAGGGAGATCTTTATGGGCCTCCCATATGAATGTTAAGGCCCAAGCACTTGGACCACCATCTGTTGCGTTCCCACATGCATCATCAGAGAGCTTGATTAGAAGCTGAACAGCGGGAACTCAAACCAGCATTCTAACATGGAATGCTAGTGTTAGAAGCAGCAAGTTAGCCAGTGGCACCACAACACCAGCCCCCATAGCTTTTCTGAAGGCACCGAGATGTTTACAATAATTTGAGAATCTTTAAATGTACAAGCTTAAATCACTAAATATATTAGAGTCCTTCAAGCAATAAACTTTTGCATGTTATGAATATAAGGTTGCTAGAACAGGTAATCCAGTGCTTAAAATTAAAATTAGATATATTAGAATTAAAAAATGAACATTGGGATTCTGAAGAGAATTGCAGAAATAGGAATTCATTTAATTAAACAAAAGTTTGGTCTGTTCAGCTTGAGCTGGTCTAACCGTAATCACAGACTGCCTTGCAAGTAAACGGCAAAAAAAAAAAAAAAAGAAAAAAACCTGGACTTATAGAAAATGTGCTATGATTTTTAAATTGAATTTAAAACCCAAGAGAAAATAACTGTTTTATTCTTAATTTTAATACATTAATTTGAAAGCAAACTACTGCAAAGAACATCTTTTGTATGCAAATTGTCCTGTGCAGACACTGAAAAATTTACATTGATACAGCTGAGCAATTGTCACAAGGATCATCTTAATCACAGCTGTAGAAATCATTTCTCGCTCCTACATCAAGAACCAGCCTAGTGGTGGCAGAAACAGAAACTGAAGGCTGACCACAAATGATTTCATTTTCAACTCCATCTCACATGCCTATCTGACATTACAGAAGGTGGAAGTTAAAAATCTTACTTACACAGCCTTTTTTTCCCTTTTCTGTATTTGTTCCTTCTTTTTTTCCTTCCTTCCTCCTTCCTTCCTTTCTCCCTTCCTTCCTTCTTTCTTTCTCTCCTTCTTTCCCTCCTTTCCTCCTTTCTTTCTTCCTTCCTTCCTTCCTTCCTTCTTTGTTTACATTAAATGTAGCCTGCAATGCAGTTCTGGCCAAGAACTCCGAGGGACCTTCTGCTTTCCTCATAGAAGAGGTAAGAAAAGTTACTGATGGATATTCTGTCCCTTTATTTCTCCCTCGGAGACCTTAGGTACTATCAGGATGTGTAATGGCTATTTTGTGATGATGAGGTAAGAAGCATAAAATTGGAAAAGCAAATAGTGGTGGGGTAGAAAATTACCAAAAGTTTGGACTATTACTACCAGATCAACGTTGAGATCTCTGTGTCTGAATATTCTTATTACGAACAAATAAATAGTCCTATGTTATAGGACACTCTTCATTGTTTTTTCTTTGTTAATTTTTCAACCCAATGCCTCCCTGATAGATCCAGCACAAATCAGTTGGAATAAGGGAACCTCACAGTAAGAAGACAGATGTGATTCTCAGGATGTGTTTAAGAACTTGCATTTATTTTTAACATATTGGTTACTCAATACTATGTCAATTAATTCCATAACGTTATAAATTGTTGGAGCTTTTAATTGATCGGGATGATACTCTGCTGGTTCTACCTTCAGACCAGAGAAGGTCTCCCCAAGAAGCCATTGAACTTATCTGGACAATAAGATGCTGGACTCTATACTTGGTATATGCTTGCAATGAAGGAATCTCAACCGAACTTGCACTGTGGTTACACAACAAGGTGGAGGAATCCACCATGCGGGGGAGGGTTAGGGGAGGGGTGGGGGGAATCCCAGTGATGAAAGACATGGAATAAATGTGAAAGAATGTTTTAAATCTAAATGTGGATGCATTTTGAATTTGTAGTCACTAAGACATTACAAATTTGAACGAATTTAGATGGAAGTAGCTAAATTGAGTATTTTTGTTATAATTGAGGTCATTACTGTTTTTTATAACTATAACATAGACTAGGTACCTGCAAAATGAATAAATTCACTAATAGTTCTATTATGTTACTCATATTTCAGCCTCTGACTGTGAAATGCATACATTTTTATCTCCTCTTTACCTGCTCAGATCTTGGGACACTCTCTGGCATCAGACAGCAGAGATGAATTGGCATATGATTATGCTTACAACAGATATCAGTCATCTCACAAATTTTGTGTGGTCCTTGCTATGTTCTGAGATTTGCTCAAGCTCAGTTTTTTTTTTCATTTAGCACATTTTTATTGTTTAAACAGCAGATTGCCCAAGCCTAGTGGATACAAACTACAAAAGCTGAACATGATTTTAAACTAGAAATCAACTTCCCAAGACTAATGAAAGGCTGGCACTTTTGAGAAAACATCAAATATTGGTCTAAAACAAGATGCAAAACATGTTCTGCTAAGCCTCCTTTCCGTTACTGGGATTGAAAAGGTTTCACCTTTCTTCATATTGATCTTTCCTATCACTTCTTTCCTATCATTGTCTTCACATTGACTTTCCTATCATTTTATCCAAACAGATAAAATGTCTATTTTAACGATCCAACTGAAACCAGTGAACTTTTTTCATCATGTTTTGTGACACATGTTTGGAGTATAAGAAAAGTGGTACTAAAAAAAGAAGAAAAGCAGTGTAAAAGCAAAAACAAATTATAATTTAGCTGTTGTGGGAATGATATGAATGACAAGTCAACTTAAACAAGCCTGATTTATCAGACGGAATGGAAAGATGGGAACCTCTAAACTGAACACAATTGACTTTATTGTTTTTAAATGTAGTTAAAAGCAAAGCATCTGATTTAATCGTCATAATCACTATCAACTGGAAAAGCAAGCATGAAAGTGCATCTATTGATTTTACATTGTCTTTTTAAGTAAATTGCACACTCTTGTTATCTAAGCATTTCAAAAACTAAAATGTAAGCAAAATCGAATTTAAATCATTTTGCGTTCAGATTCAGTTCATTCATTAACTTTGATAAGAAAAAATTGCATGTTGGGTTCTTCTAGAAATTCATTCAAAAAGAGGTCAATAAATAGAGCATATGGAGCAATGAATGGATGTACAGCATTACAAAAATCTAGAAATGACTATCTCCAGTAATTACCAAGCATTTTTCATGGCCCGCCAAAGGTTAAGTTACACTTCAGTCATTAATAAAATAAATTGAGTGTCTCCTCATCAGACACCACTCCTTGCCCATTCTGTGCTTCCTTTGCAGCAGTTTAATTCATTTCCCATGCTTACTGTGTGCTCCTCAGTTAACAAATGACGTACCGTCCCTTCTGCAGGAAAGAGCATTGTATTGCTTTCCACTGTACAGCCTCAAACCTATATCATACTAAGTTTCAGTCAAGCTTCATGAACAAAATGACATCTAGGATCTGTAAATCTTAAAAGAAAGATATTCTCTCGTGGTTAAAAAAATGTTTTTCATAAACCTTTCAACTTTGTTGTAATAATTTTCTCTATACCACGACTATATTTTAAGTTATATTTAGTATGTAAAGTTCATGGCAAGCTTTTATTTTATCCCAAAGAATAAAATATGTAGAGTTTGCTGATACTACATGTACAGCTCCTAGATAATTGGGCAGCAATAGACTGCACATCTCATATGTCCGCATGCACATATAACTATACCAAAATCATTAATGATATATATATGCATATATAAGCAATTTAAGCCTTCTAAGCAATTTTATACATACTATATTCCTCAATCTACTCAAATATATTAGTAATCTACTGTTTTAGAGACTGTTTTGGTACATGAGACAGGTAAGCAAACATTCAACAATCTTGGCCAGCCCCTCACACTTTCTGTCTTTCAGTTCAGGTAATAATTTTATCCTAATGCAAGCAATTTTAAAGACTTTTACATTTCTATTAAATATTTAGTATTAAAGACCAAATAGCCATTTTGTTATTTTTGGATATGTTTTATTTATTAGTATAAAGAGAACAGAGTTCATAAATTTCATGGATACAATTCCAAGAAAACAGTGCTATTTTCCTCTCCCTCAACCTTCACTATGTTCCCCTAAACAAAGAGCTCTACATGTAAAAGCTAGACCACTGCTTTACAGGAGTATAGACCATAATCAAATCACAAGATGCTGCTTTAGCTCAATATGTGTATTCTTTTTTTGTCTTTCTTTCTTTTTTGTATTCAATATATCAGTTACAATCAACCAGAAAAAACAATATGGTACTTATAGTTTTGAGTCTAGTTTATTTCACTAATCATACTGATCTCCAGTTGCATCCATTTTATTGCGAAATACAAGATTTCATTCTTTTTATGGCTCTTTAGTATTCCATTATGTATATGCACTACATTTTCTTTACACAGCAGCTAAATGATATGTGCTTTGATTACATATCTTAACTATTGTAAATTCATATAAATGTGGCAATACAGATAACTCTTTTCTAATTCCCAGGTGTGGGGTAGATAGTACAACTGGTAAATCTAATTTCATATTTCTGACGAACGTTCAGCATGTCTTCCACAATGGTTGTACTGTTTTACAACTTTACCAATAGTGTATTAGAGTATCTGTTTTTTTAATCTTTATAATTTATGCCTTTTATTTTTGTCTAAGTGAAATTTAATAGCATCCACTTTCACTGTCGCACATGTTCTACTCAAAGAATCCTATCTGATTACCTTATAAGTAAAGTTACTTGAATAATATATTCAATAATAAATACTACTAAAGAAAGATGAAAAACATACAACAAAAAAATTGGGAAGGTCAATGGAGCATGTCAAAGATTGGCTGTGTTTTTAAAAACAATGGTAGAGTAGGCTACATTGTATAGGTGGAATTTGGATAGAGATAGCCATGAAGCTCTGCTTGGAGATGTCCTTGGAAAAGACAAGAGGATTCAAAAATGTCCAAGGTGATGATGTACTTATTGTGATGGAGAAATAATAGGAAAACTCATGAGACCAAAACAGAATTAATCAGAGCAATAGACAAGGAGATGAGGTCAGAGTGGCAATGTGGAAGGCACACAAGGGATACTTGCAGACAGTATTAGAACTGTGGTTTTATTTCTAAGTGAATTAATGAGCATTATAATGGATTTTTAACACAGGACTGAGTCCCACTAAGATTAGACTTGCTTTTAGCAGAATCACCCTGGCTATTCCATTCAAAATATGTATGAATTGGAATGACAAGGTTGTCATTGTAGTAATCTAGGAAAGAAATGGAAGTTGAACTTTGGACCTGGACGTAGCAGCTGGGGGGATGCTAGGAAATCACTGCATTCTGGAGATTTTTCTTTTCTTTCTCTCTTCCTTCCTTCCTTCCTTCCTACCTTCCTTCCTTCCTTCCTTCCTTTCACTGTGAAAGAAAAACAGATGGAGATAGAGTAGATGAACAATCTTCCATGTCATGATTCACTCCCAAAATATTCACAACAGCTGGGACCGGGTCAGGCCAGAGCCAGGTTCCCTCCCAGAGCTCAATTCACATATTCCACCTGAGTGGCAGGGATCCAAGGACTTTAGCCATCATGTTCTGATTTCCACTGTACACTCAGAAAAGGAGCCAACACTTGAAACCTGGAACTCCGGTGGATTCTGTGTCTATTTTGAGGATAGAGGCAATATTCTGATTGAACATACAAAGAAACTGCAATTTGAAGATTGTAACTTGCCTATGTGTATACAGCTCATTGAATGGAAGAAATTACATAGAACCTAAGTCTCCTATTAGTCTGGAACTTCGTGTTACTCAATAATTTCCAAACATCTCAAAGACTACAAGGCAAGCATGAGCTATTCCCATGTGAACACTAAGGAGGTCCTTTTTTCAGCAAAGAAAAGTGAGAATGTGTTCATCAGTATCAGTTTATCTAGGATATATGCTAAGGTCTATGTCTACTCTTGGAAGTGACAATTTGGACTGAAACAAAAATAAATAAACAAATAAATTGCCTGGTGTATAAAGACATGTTTGTTAGCTTTTTTTTAACAACTAAATTTTCTGAAGTGGACTACCTTATAACAGAGAATAATTAAGTTTGGCTTGCAACCCAGGAGACACAAGATCCAAACAGCATGGCATGGATCACGGTGAACTCCACTATCACCCAGAGCACATCACATCACAGTGGCACCATGGCCATCTGTCTGTTTAAATGATCTTTCTCTCTCCATATGAAACTGCTAGGATTCCATCATGGGACCCCAACATAACAACTTAATTTGACCTAACAATTTCACACAACTTTGACATCTGTGTACCTGGTTAGATTATTTCTATCTTCTCAACATCATTTATATGAGACATTGGCGATTAAACACTTACACAATTTCATGAGACAAATCATATCCATACCACAGTATCCTGTCGTAATATATTTAGACTACAGTACTGTGTAATGGGAATATGGAAAGGGAGAAATAGGGGCCCGGCGCGATGGTGTAGTGCTTAAGATCCTTGCCTTGCACACCGGGATCCTATATGGGTGCTGGTTCTAATCCTGCTGGCCCTGCTTCCCATCCAGTTCACTGCCTGTGGCCTGGGAAAGCACTCGAGAACTGCCCAAAGCTTTGGGACCCTGCAACCACGTGGGACACCCAAAAGAGACTCCAGGCTTCTGATTGGCTCAGCTCCAGTCGTTGCGGCCAGAAAATCTTCCTCTCTGTCTCTCCTCTCTGTATAACCACCTTTCCAATAAATAAATAAATAAATAAATCTTTAAAAAAAAAAAAGGGAGAAATATGCCTGGTTTTAAATATTGTCCTGACATTGAAAAGTCATAAACTTATTGCAAGTTACCTAGTATATGCCTCTTGAATTTTTGAGTATCATTGAATAAAATACAGTATAAAAAAGCCACACCAGGTTTGCTCTTGCACGTTGATACCACTCTCTAGAGTTCTCTGCCCACAGATATTTATATGACTGGTACTTCACTTCATTTAGTATTTTTTCAAGTAGCATCTGCTCAGAGAAACCTTCACTGACCGCACAACTTCATTTTCCCCAGAACATGCATCACAATATAGAATAAACTTAATATCTTGCTAGATATTTATAAACTCTCTCGTTAACTAGAAAACAAGCTCTGGTGACAAGGGTTTTTGTTTGTTCACTTGTTTTCATCACTAACTCTCAAGTGGGTATAACATTGCCTCATATACAGTAGTATTCCAGAATGTTATATTTTAAAATCTGTTAGGTACAATAGCATAGTAGCTAAATTCCTAGTCTTGTAGAACCCCATATGGTCGCAGGTTCTAACCCTGGCGGCCCTGCTTCCCATCCAGCTCCCTGCTTGTAGCCTGGGAAAGCAGGGAGCTGGACGGCCCAAAGCATTGTGACCCTGCAACCGTGTGGGAGACCCGGAAGAGCTCCTGGTTCTTGGCTTCGGATCGGTGCAGCACCAGCCGTTGTGGTCACTTGGGGAGTGAACCATCGGACGGAAGATCTTCCTTTGTCTCTCCTCCTCTCTCTATATCTGCCTTTCCAATAAAAATAAATAAATCTTTTTGAAAAATCAGTTAAAAGTCCCTCTCCTGCTCACTCCCAGGATCAGGAGTTCACTTCATATTCTCTGGACTTCTTGTCACTTCAAGATTTTTGAATTTGAAATTTTGTCATTTTGGCACAATCTGACTCCTACTCTTTAGCGAACCTCAACTCACTTTTCCAGTATTAAACCAAATGATCACTTCCTTACAAAAGTACTCCATGATCCTAGACTGTCAGTTCTGCCAACCATAAGCTCTAATAACATAATGTATGTTTTTTTGTAACATTTGCCACAGTAATCATTTATTTACTAGGGTGATTAATTATATAAGATCTGTCTGCTCCACTGTAATGACAGATTATGAGTTTACCATGTATTTAACATCCCAAAGATGACAGAAACTCAGTAAATATTTATCAAAGATATAAAGGAAGAGATCAATTCAATGTACAGGACACAAGGCTCCAAGCGCAAGCAGTATTAATTCACTCCCAAGAAGCCAAAGATCCCCTCTGTCTCATGAGTAGCTAAACCAAAGGTAATTTCAAAATATTGTCTACTGGATACGTGAGCAAATTCCTCTGATATTATTTTCTTGTTAATTCTATTTTCTTGTCAAAAAAATTCACCGAGCATGCTTAAACTCCCTGTGTGACTTTTTATAAATACGTGATTCATTGACTCCAACTCTGAAAACTTCCAGTCTGACTCTGAAGCACTAGAGTGAAAGTAACAGCTAACTAGTTATCTCTCTAGTGCAAGATCAAACTCTGCTACAAATTGGAATCCTTGAGTGATGGGTCTTCCTTATGGTGCTTTCTACACTTTAGTAGGAACAGATATGAGGTACTACATAGTTCACTTGACATTTATGTGTGTGCTTGACTTTTCTAACCATACTTGACATTTATGATAAAAATCTGGCCCTTAGCTCTAAATTGATTTGAGATACTGAGAACAGAGCATTTTTTTTTTCTAAGTAACGAAGAAATCATCAGTTAAACTTTATCATCCAAATGCTAGATTTCAGTAGCAGAAAGAGAATAGAACTTAGTATTTGCTGATTTCTGCCTTCCATTCATCATGACAATGGAAGGAACATAAATCTATGTTGTCTTAATTAGGTTGCTTATTATTCTTCATTAGCGAATAAAAGATAAAAATATCAAATAATTCACATCTATGTACGTATGCCAAATTGTGCTAAATCATCCTCTCCTTTAAACATCTCAATCTATGATCCACTCAGCAGCCACTTTTCTTCTCTCCCATATGGACCTATACTACGCTATCACACTGGAGAATAGCAGGCAGACAAAATAAGGACCCTAACAACTAAATACTACTAACTAACTAACACTAACTACTATGAGTATTACTCATATGAATCAAACTACAAACTATAGTATGGACAGCTGCTCCCATCTTATCACTAGGGATGACTGATTCCTTAGTGCTTTGATTTTTACAGGATATTTAGCAATGTTGAGTTGGTCATTTGAGTTTTCTTATGCCTTAGACTGAAAGTCAGTAGGCTATGGCCTACATAGGTGAATCAATATCACATGCCTTTATCAATAAAATTTATTGGAACACAGTGCTTGCTATTCACTTATGCAGTATCAGTGGTGCTCTTGTACTTGAGTATCTCTTCCACAAATCCTAAAATGTTTATCACCTGGGGCTCTTTGGAGAAAAGCTTACTAGTCTTTTCTTAGAATATGGTTGTTTGACAATTATCTAAAATACTAAGTTGTATTTATACATCAATGTATTCTTTATGTTGGTCCTCTAACGAGAGAATCCTTCAATGTTTAAGCAATAAACCACGTTCATTTTTATTCCAGGTCTTTATAAAAACTTAGCCAGATTGTTCTCAGTCTATGGCAAAATTCATTAGAAAGTAAATAGACGATGGACGGTGCCTGGCCCTGTACTTGTTAGCACATACAAGAAGTTTCTTTGGAGATCTTCCTAATCTAAATGCTGGACTCAGAACCCTGACGAAGAAGAGAAGACAGAACAGGTCAACCAACCATCTCAGCTATGATGGACTATGTGAATCAGTGGATTTTTCAAAGACCTCATAGTGCTTGGAGTGGCAAGATTGACAGCGATTCATAACTGTTGCAATATCAAAACCACTCGAGGAAGAACCTCAGAGCATGCCCTACACCCGGGACTTGGGGAGGGTGGGAAATTGGGTGGGCCTTCTCCCTTAATACCCCCCTTTTTAACATGAAGGTAACAATATGGAAAACATACTAGTATTATCCACTTTCCTGTAGCCCTTGAACCTTCTTACTCTAACTAAGTATGTGAAGAATGTCAAAATTAATTTTATTAATAAAAAAAATAAAAAAAAAGAAAAAGAAAAAAAAATAAATAAAAAAAAAAGAAAGTAAATAGAGTGTTTGAACATAATTTAACAATGTAGCATAACAGCACAACTGTGGACTTTTGAATACAAACAGAGAATTGACTGAACTTGTGTGAATTTCATTAGCCAAAAATCCAGCAGGCATTTAGATTAGAATGCATGACATCAATCATATATTGGCTTTTCCTTTTTCAGTTGCGAACAACTGCTGTGTGGCTAATAACCTGTTAGCACTGGGTCCTTGGCACCAATGGAAAACTTGAGGTCACATCCTTCATTTAGTGGTAATTTACTCACCTAACTTGCTGACCTTTCTCTGTGTTCCCCTTGCTTACCAGCACTGTTTAAATCTAGATCTAACTTTCTGCCTTCTAATAAAAGCCTACCAACAACAAAACCACAGGTATCATCCCTCTTCTGAGCAATAGCAAGCCAGAAACAGAAGCTCCAAGGGACATTACAAGACTACACGGTCATTATACACTGACAGAAGCATTTTTACCAATTTTCTCAACTGCCTCTGATAATGACTCTCCTTACATCCATGAAGCATCTAGAGTGTGGTTATTTACTGTAGGAACTGGAAGGGTCGAGAGATAGAGCTTTGCCTCATTGAGCTTTTGCAAATGATGATTAATTATGTTTCTCACGCCAGCCACAAACGAGGAATCTTTCACTCCTAGGATTCCAGAAACAATTTGGATAAGAAACCCTGACACATTTGCAAATATTCCTGATTTTGTTTTCTTTGTTTAGGGAGAAGACGATAGGCAAATTGTGGTTTAAAAAGGGTGTGTCGGGCCCGGCGCGGTGGCACAAGTGGTTAAGGTCCTCACCTTGCACGCCCAGGATCCCATATCGGCGCCAGTTCTAATCCCGGCAGCCCTGCTTCCCTTCCAGCTCCCTGCCTGTGGCCCGGGAAAGCAGTGGAGGACGGCCCAAAGCTTTGGGACCCTGCACCCGCGTGGGAGACCCGGAAGAGGCTCCTGGCTTCGGATCGGCATAGCATCGGCCCGTTGCGCTCACTTGGGGAGTGAATCATCGGAGGGAAGATCTTCCTCTCTGTCTCTCCTCTCTGTGTATCCGCCTTTCCAATAAAAAAATAATAAAAATAAATCTTTAAAAAAAAGGGGGGGAGTGTCTGTGCTGAGTTGAGTGTTTAGAAAGTATTCTATTTTTTTTATCTATCAGAAAATGAAAGTGTAAGATACTCTAGCATTTCTTGGCTCTCCTGAATACTGTTTTCATCTGGAGAGATGTTACAGATCCATTGACTTCATAACTGTTTGAGATTATATCCACCACCCACCAGCTACACTGGACCTGAGAATCCAAGAGGGCGAGCTCTATGCTGTTCCTTTGACACCTCATACCAAGGATTTCCTAACCAAAAATGCAGCTTCTTCCCCTTTCCTCTGGAAAACACCTAGAAGGTTAACTGGAGAAAGTAATTTGGCTTGAGATCTAGAAATCACCTCAGCTTGGTCCCAAGGAGTGCTTCAAATTGCGAACCTAACAACTCTGTTACTATAGGGACTTTGGCTCACTTTGGGTTCTAAAGAGCTAGTTGTGATGTTTATATAGAAACCATCAATATCCTGTTTTCCAGGAACTGAGCCTGAAAAAGTTTACCTGTACCCTTTTCCTGGTAGACATTGTATGCAGCAGCTGTTTTCAGACAAGTAGTTTCTAGTAAAGAATTTCCAAAAAGCAAACAACATGAAAAATATCCCCTTAGAATTGTGTTGTGTACAACTTGCACAACTATGCTATGCCAGGAAAAATAATGGCCCTCAAAGATGTTCACGTCCTAATCTCTAGAAATGAGACTATATTCGATTATATCTCAAGGGGGAATTTAACATTGTAGAAGGAAATCTGTTAGTCCACTGATCTTGAAATGCAGAAGTCACTTTGTGCAAAGTCCAGTGAGTTGGAGAATGGGGGCTGTTACCCAGATATTTGCCTATTTTTTTTCTGAATTTTTCTGTAAGGTTGTTTTGGAATGAGGTTGATCACTAAATTGATGAACATTGAGTAAAGATTATTTTGTACTCTAAAATGAGAAGGCCACATCCAGTTATCTCAGGATTGAATGAAAAAAGCCTATTCCACCCACAAAAGGAAGAAAATTTTGAGTATACAGTCTTCAGACTTCAACTACAGCATCAACATCTTTTCTGATTCTGCAGCCTGTTGCCCTACCCATTCAAGTTTGGACATTCTTGACTCTATAACTAGAAGAACCAGATATCTATTTATCTACCTTTCCTGCTGATTCTGTTATCCTAAAGAATCCTGACTAATACATGTGAGTGATATAGGCAGGTAGAATGTAATTACAAGAGCCCTTTATATATGGTAGAGAATATTAGAAGGTTTACATGAAAATTGATAAGAATTTGGCCTGAAAATGCTAGCTTTAAAAAAGGCCAGAATTCAAGGAATGGGAGCAGTTTGAGAGTGGAAAAGAGCAATAGAATAGATTTTTACTTAGAGTCTACAGTTCAAAAGCAGTTCTTCTCAAATCTTTTCGTTGTTAATTAACTTATTTTTCATTTGTTCAACAGATAAAAATTACATTTGTTCAGTGGCTATTATATGATACTTCAATACATATGCATTGCATATTGTCCAATCAGAATAAATATATCTATCTACTTATATATTTAGCATTTTTTCATGGTTAAAACATTTCAACTTCTTTCTTCCAGATTTTCATGGTAGAAGAACTCACAGTACACTAAAATCATCTATATAATCACTCTACTGTGTAACAGAATCCCAGAACCTCCTACTCCAGGCTAGCCAGGGCCTCATGCCAGTTAACCAAACTGTCCCCATCTTTTCCTTCCCCATTCCTTTCTCGGCCTCTGACAACTGCCATTTTACTTTTAATTTCTTTTAATATCACCTTTTTATAGACTCCACAAGTGAGTATAGTCACATGGTGCTTATCTTTCCTTGCTTGACTAATTTCACTTAACATAATGACCCCCAGTTTCATCCACATTGTGGAAATTGACAATATTTCATCTTTTTTATTGGTGAGTAATAAATAAATCATTATATATATGCATCACATTTTCTCTAGGAAATGGATACATACTTAGGTTGTTTTTATTTCTAGCTGTTGTGAACAAGGCTATAACATTTCACGTCTTGACTTTACTCCAGTGATGCCCATTTTGTACTTCTCACACAATAGGTTTGCATTTCTTAAGCATGTAAATTCATGGCAACATGTTCAACCATAAGAGTAGCCAAGCTCTAAAGTCTGATACCACAGGTTATCTCTGGTCTGTACTACATACTACAGTTGTGCAATCCTTATTTGTATTTCTAAAATACAAGCAGACCTTGTATTTTTTTTGCAACTTATTATTTTTGGGCAGCTTATTTAACAACAAAACCTTACTTTACCTGTTTATGGTCTATATTTTATTATATGTGAATATTCATATATTTAAATGCTAGTATATTTTATTAGCTAATGTTATCATACATACTGCTGATATTATTTCTGAAATATATATTGCCAATGAATGGATTCAGTAAAATATTGTAGACCTGGACCAGAGTTAAGGTGGAGCAAATTAAGCCACCACCTACAGCACTGGCATCCTATATGAGTACAAATTTAAATCCTGGAAGCTCCAGTTCTGACACAGCTCTGTAAAATGCACCTGCAAAAGCAAGGGATGATGGTCCAAGTGTTTTGACCCCTGCCACGTGGAAGACTCAAATGGAATTCCTGGTTCCTAACTTCTGGGGAGTGAGGCAGAAACTACATCTTCATTGGTGTGTCTCTCCATTTCTTACTATAACTCTGACTTTCCAATAAATAAATATTTTTAAATTGTTATGAATTTTCAATTACCTCGAGTGATGTACTTGACTCTTTTTTCTAAATTAAAAAGAAAAAAAACCCTCAAGACAGCAACAGACTTAATTCCCATGTGATGACTCACTTCCCAAATGCCCACAATAAATATGGATGAACCAGACTACAACCAGCTGAGTGCTGGTGTCTCCCAAGTAGGTGCCATGACCACAGCTACTTCAGCTTCCTCCCCGAGTCTCCATTGACAGGAAATTGGACTTCAGATCTGAAACCAACAGCCCAACTCAGACACTCCTATGTGTGATACAGGTAATTTAGCCTCCAAACCAAGTGTGTGCCTCTATTCTGGTTCCTTATGCGTCAGTATCTTCATCTGCATGTATTAAGCACACTCTAATTGTATTAAATGTTGGTTATTATCATACTGTTCCCCCATGTCTGCTTCCTTTTGCATATTACGTACATATGTACCTTAAATGTGCCTAATGCCTACTACCAATACTTGAGTGCACACTGTATACCAGGCACTCTTCTATTCTATTTTCTAACGATCATACTGAAATAAATTCCTTACAATTAACCGTAATGAACGTGGGCCAAAATCTTCTGCAACAAACATTTTAAGAATCAAAAAAGCAAAAACATCAAGGAACATACTCAACAAAAGCCAAAGGAAAGTTGATACAAGAAACTTCTTTTTTCACAAAACCAAATGAAAATCACTTATTGGGCCAACATTGTGACACGATGGGTGAAGTTTTCATTTGTGATGTTATTAGTATCCCATATCAGAGTGCTTGTGCAAAATCAGCTTCCAATCCGGTTCCGTGATAAGACCCATGGCAAAGCAACAGATGATAGTCAAGTAAGTGATTGTGCCCATGCCATTCACAGGTGAGCTCCAGATGGACTTTCCTGGCTCCTGACTTCAACCCACCCCAGCCCCATTTGTTGCAGTCATTTCAGAGTGAACCAGCAGATATAATATCTGTCTCAAACAAGTAAATAAATAATCTTTTTTATTTCAAAATCATATGTTGACAACCAGATGCATATGGCAAGGCTGAAAGCAAAAATTCTCACAGACATACTCCCTTTTTGTAGGAGCTTATAAAGTAACTCACCCTTCAATAAGAAACATAAATTATAATGATCTTAGAACATCATAATTAAAAAAATTCTAAAATACTGATTGTGTCAAATACACTAACAGATATAAGTTAGCCATCTGTTAAATGTCAGGACTTCTGCATGTATTAGTTTTTTTAATTTTACTTATTATTACTACTATTATCATTTTATGATACCTTTCCATTGGCCCTGGGTTTTCCTGGGGTTTTTTTTATTGCATTTAATTTTATAACAACGTTTCACAGGCTCTGATGTTCCCCTTCCCCTCCCTTTGCCCTCCCCCCATGGTGAATTGCTCCACCTTATTGTGGTATTACAGTTCAAATCTAGTCTTGTTTTTTTTAAAGCAAGCATGTGCCTTGCATAGTGTCTAGTACCTTATTGCCCAGTTGAATTCAACAATTTCTTGAGGAGACTAACTCTGGTCTGGAGACATAGCTGGCAGATTATCATTCCGACCAATTCAATGCCACACCATAACATCAACAACCATTTCCAACATTATGGGATTAATTAACAATGTAATACTACATTTCACAGGTACCCTTTTACAAATTGACAGCATTTCAACTTAAGTTAAGGCAAACATGTGGTTTCTGACCTTTTGGGATTAACTCAATTCCCTTAGCATGATGGCTTCCAGTTGGGCCCATTTGGCCACAAACAACTGCATTTTATTTATTTTTTTTAATAGTTGAGCAGCATTCCATGGAGTAAATAAACCATAGCTTTCTTATCCAGTCTTCTGTTGATGGGCATTTCGGTTGCTTCCAAGTTTTTGCAAATATTGATTGTGCTGCTATGAACATGGGGTACATGTAGGTTTCTCGTGTAGCAGGTGTTTTGGATAGATTCCTAGGAGTGCTATTGCTGGATCATATGATATGCAGATTTTGAGTTGTCTGAGTGTTCTCCATACTGATTTCCTTAGAGGCTGCACCAACCTGCAGTCCCACCAGCAATGGAGAAGAGTTCCCTTTTCCCCACAACCTTGCCAGCAAGTGTTGGCAGTTTTTTGTATATGAGCCATTCTTACTGGTGTTAGGTGGTACTACATTGATGTCTTAATTTGGATTTCCCTTATTGCTAAGAAACTTGAGCATTTTTTCACATGTTTGTTTGCCATTTGGGTTTGTTCCTTTGTGAAATGTCTGCCCATTTCCCGAGTGGTTTGTTTGTTTTGGTGTTTTGGTTTCTCTGGAGATCTTTGTATATTCTGGAGATTAGTCCCCTATCACCTATGTAGTGTGCAAAGATCTTCTCCCATTCTGTGGGTTGTTTTTTCACTTTGTTGATTGTTCCCCTTGCTGTGCAGAAACTTTTTAGTTTGGCCCTGGGTTTTCTTTACCCCCACCACAATCCTGTCCCCACTCAATGAGTTCTCATATATTATTACTATAGCATAGGTCTTCATAAACAGTCATATGTCCATCATTTCGGGCATGGACAATGGCAGAGAGTCCAGCATCCTAATGTCAAGATATAGTAAACAGTTTCATTGAGAGTTCATCTTTGGTCAGGAAGTAGAGATGCATACTGCATTGTATCTTCACATCTGGATATGATAGTCTCCATTACACATTTACTAGATATCCCCTTAAATGAAAAGCCACAATACAATATCAACAACATGAAGAAAAATGGAAATTTAGAACACCATGAAGTTAAATGACATGCTATTAGACATGATAGTCTCCATTACATAGTTACTGTACATCCCCTTAAATGAAAAGTCACAAAACAAAATCAACAGGAAGAAAAAAGAAATTAACAATGCCATGAAGCTAAGTAACATGTTACTGAATGACTAATATGTCGCAGAAGAAATAAAAAAGAAAATCAAGAACCTTCTTGAAAAAAAATGATGCTACTGTATGATCTACGAGTCAGTAATGAATTTAATGAGACAGATTTTGAAGAGATGAAACAAAAAACAAATAAAAATCCATGAGATATTGTTTGCACTGATCTTTCTTGGTGAGATGTGTCTCCTGTAGGCAACAAATAGATGGGTTTCGTTTTTTTAATTGATGAGTTTGGCTGTTTACATTCAGGGTTAATACAAATAGGTTGTAATTTGGTTCTGTCATTTTAGGAATGGGTTGTTCATCGATTTAATCTTCTGTTGTCATTTTACTGGGATGTTCTTCCCATTTGCCTTTGGTTTTGTTGGGTGCTATTCCTCTTCTCTGTCAAGAGAACATCTTGAAGTATCCTTTGTAGGGCATGTTTGGAAGAGGCAAATTCTTTTAACTTTTCTTTACTCTGGAAGAATTTTATTTCATTTGCAAAAACAAAAGAAAGTTTTGCTGGTTACATTATCCTGGGCTGACAATTTTTTTGCTTTTAGAATCTGGAATATGTTGCTCCATTCTCTTTTGGCCTGTAGAGTTTCCTGTGACAGATCTTCTGTGAGTTTAATTGGCATTCATTTATATGTCAATTGATTTTTTTCACATGCACATTTAAGTATCTTTTCCTTATGTTCAATTGAAGAGAGCTTGATGATCATGTCTCATGGTGAAGATTGCTTTTGGTCAACCTTATTGGGAGTTCTGTGCCCCTCCTGGAAGTTGTTTCCCAATTCTTTCTCTAAATTAGGGAAATTTTCCCTTATTATTTCTTTGAATATGCCTTTAATCCAAGTTTATCTTTCTGCACCTTCTGGAACTCCCATAACTCTTATATTAGGCCTTTTAATAGTGTCTTTCAAGGCTTGATTTTTTTTTTTAGCTTGACCCAGCTCTGCTTCCAGCTTTTTGTTTGATTCCCCTTGATGAAAAGAAATATCTTCTAATTTTTAAATTCTTTCTTCTGCCTCCTTCATTCTATTTTGGAGACTCTCCATTGTTCTTTAAATTCACAACACTGTATTCTTCGTTTCTGATATATCAGCTTTCATTTAATTCATTGGTGCTATTTCCTGTGTGACATTCCTTAAACTCCTTGAACTCCTGCATGTGCTTCTCCTTGTTGATAAGAAGCTTTACAGCAAGTGTTGTCAATTCTGTATCTCCCATTTTCTCGATGTCTTCCTCAGTGAACTCTGAAGTTGGCAAAAGCTTTTGCTCCTTTCCAGGGGTGTCTTCAGTAATATTCATCGTGCCTTTGTCTCTTCTTTTGCTTTTGGTCATTGTACTTCTAGTTATCAGATTCTTCTCCTTGGGTCAGGTTTCTAAGCTGTATCACTCGCAGGTCTACAATTCAATTTCACTTATTCTGGTTGGTGCACAGCTCTTTGTTTGCTGTCACTTTTGCCACTCCCTCCAGCAAGTTCCAGGTCTGTGTTCTTATGTTAGATTTCCACCATGGTCTCCATAGCCCATTTCCTGGCTCACCAGTCTCTACCTCCTGTGATGCCATGCTGAAGCTGCACCGTTGTCTGTGCAACCTTTCTCCAACTTCCTGTTTGAGCAGGTGTCCTATATAGCTAGGTTGTTGGTGGCACTGATCTAGCTGGAACCTACTGGCCATTAGGTCCAAAGGTCGCACCAATCTGTTTTGACCCGTACAATGCCAAAGTCAGTATTATTTTCTCTGTGGGACCAGTGCAATGTGCAGAGTTCAGTGAGTTCACTCCCAGCTCAGCCCATGCGTAGCTCACTGTTGTCTTCATGCCTTTGCCACACTGTACAAAATGATGCCTAATGTGCCACTACTAGAGTTCTTGATCTGCTGGCCGTCGGGTTTGAGGGCTACCTGGACCTATCTTGGGTGGAACCTATATGATGCCACGTTGTTGCAGTTCACTGAGCCACAAAAAAGTTCACTCCCAGGTCACTCCCAGTCTTTACCAATAGCCTTTGCCTCCTTAAATAACATGGCACCTAATTTGGCTCTAGGAGGCAGACTGGGCAGTGAAATCCACCCTGTTCCTGCACTGCCCATCTGGGCCCTGCTGCTCTGTCTCTACTCATAGCCAAATCAAATAGACCAGCAAGACAAGCAGTTCTTTCTCTGGGTTCACTATCTGAGCTCCTGGTGAACATCCCCTTCCCACCTTGTTGCTGGTGGAGTTGTGGCTGGCACTGCAATTCAGATCACCACTTGCTGAATGCCACTGCAGTATCGGTCACTGCAACACCACACCATTGTTTTCACTGCTTTCCTGTGTCAGTCAGTCTCCAGGTGCACCTCTGCTGTTGTTCTGTCCTCTCCTATTTCCTGGAATGTGCCCTCTCTGCTTCATCCTGGCTAATGTTTCTGCATTTGTTTAAACGTGTCCTCACCCTATTCTGGCATCTTGATTCTTTCTCCTGCATACATTATTTCATTTAGCCTTCACTTTTGAAATAGTGGTTTTCATTTGTACACACAAATCTTTCTTAAAATATTTGTTTCTTTTAACTGGCAGGTAACATTTGTACATATTTGTGGCTTGCAGTATGATAGTTTGATAAATTTTGCTAATACTTACTTGATGAAAAACAGGCACAAAGATACGACTACAGTATGAGGATTTGGACACTTCTGTCTCTGATTTAGTTCCTGTGTTGTTTACATTGACTATAGGACCTGTTTGTTTGCTGTTTTTTTTTTTTAACAAAGTCGCTTTTATGATTGAGACAAATTGATTTCAGTAATAGATAAAAGAAAAACGAGAGTTCTATAGGCGGTTTCTGCAGTTTTCTTCCATCAGCATATTTTACTTAGCTAAAATTTCAGATACTTCTCCCTAAATTAAGAACAAATTCTTCTTCCAATTTTTAGAAAACTGTCACTATCTTTTAATTAAAAAAAATACGATGTTAGAAAACATTATTTTTAACCTTTAAGTGTGACTGAAAAAAACATGTAAAAGCTCCATCTTCTTTGAGGGTTCCGTTTTTAGAGATGCAGATCACACTCCTCTAAGATGTTGGTCTTTTCTCAGGATGTACTCCACTGACAGAAACACAAGTTCACTGCATAGAAATGCCAGTTGAGTTGACAAGCACATTCCATCAGTATGTAATGTTTACACAGTACAGTTTAGCCACAACAGTTCACACATTCCCTGTCTTAGATCAGAATTCTAATTAAGTCTTAAATCTTCTGGGTTCAAATTAATTCTTATCACCGAGGTCTTGAAAATTTTGCTGTGAAGTCTGAAGCTTAGTTTGTAAATAAAGCATGCCATTGGTTAGGGCAGCTGTTTCCAAGCTCTCTGCTGCACTGCTTGTGGAATGGATTAGGTTCTTTGGGGGTACATCTAGTTTTTGTTTTGTTCTGTTTTTTCATGTATCGCTAGCTTGGTGGATTCTGTCAGAGAACTATATTTTCTTAAAACTGCCCATCACCAACTGACACAGAAAATAAGTGAATTTTGGAATTAAGGGTGTTGATGGTAATGAATATTCAACTCAAGTTACGAACATCTCTATGCAACATATTTTCAAAGACTGTATTGGTAAGATTAGGGCAAAAAGTACCCAAATTAAAAACAGTTTCTACCTACTAAAACTTCTGAAGCATACTTCAAAAGAGACAGCTGGAAAGCCAAGTGTCATTTCCATTTCATTGAGCTTTTATCTCTTCGATAAATTTTGCCATCTCTGTCACAAAGGCACAAATGAAGCTTATGAAGTACCAATTACTGTGAAGCATCCCTATTGAAGTCAGTGTTTCCCCCTTTCTTAGTTCAGACTACGTATCATCAGCATTATCACCTTAGATGCTTTATTGGAAATTAGAAAGAAGTGATTAGCACTAATCCTTTTCTAGAATTAAAAGTGACAGGGAAAATAACACATTTTAGAAATTCAGTCTTATAAAGCAATTTTGTTCCAATCTCTATTACTGAACAGTCTACTTTGATGACATTTCAGAAGGCATGGCATGTGGAGTACAAAGGGGGTTCTTATTATTGAATAATAACAAAAAGGCTTGTGATACTCTGGGAGACAAAGATGAATAATTCTAAAGATTCAGTGCATGTGTAGGACCTGGATGCTCATAGGTACCCCACATAAGAAGTTTCAAAGGGTCAGCAGGAGATTCTACAACTCGAGGGTTCACTGAGTGATAGTGGTATCTAATAGGAGTCCCATTGAAGGGAAGTAGATATGCAGGCTTGGCTAACAATAACAATTGGCAAACATTTTGTAGGGAAGAGTATTTTACTTAGAGCCTTGGACAGAGTGACTTGATTCCACTAATTTAAGCATTAAAACACAATTTTAGAATCATTCGCATTTTGCTGGGTAAAGCTATACCTTCTGTCTCCAAGCAAAAAATAAACTTGGGACTTTGAAGTTTATGAACTTGAGGCTACTTGCATGTCTAAGAAAAGAGAAAGAAAAAAAAAGAAGAGCTCCCTAGGCAACCAAAAGAAAATGAGCCAACACGTCCCCCTCACAGTAAACATAGATCAGGCCATAACACCTGGAAGATATTCATTAAGTATCTGGACATTTGAAGTAAAAGTTTTTGGTCAAAAAAAGTGAAGTGATGGGAAAAAACCATCTCACAATGCTATTTGGATTTGCCTGGATCTGGAAGAAACTGGAAAGGAGAGAAGTTGAGATAAAATTCTACTGGATGAAAAATACAAAGTAAAAATGAAACAGAAAGTCAACCTAAATAAAATCCAGATAATTTTAATTCAAACAATAATGAAATCGTTTTTCTGCCAAATTTGCAATGATTGGTATCTATCAGTGTCTAGTATCGGTAAGAATTTGAACAAAGACGTTTTGAGAACAACTGGACAAGTATCTCTTAAGATTTAACTTGAGGGCCCGGCACGGTGGCTTAACAGCTAAAGCCCTTGCCTTGAATGCACAGGGATCCCATATGGGTGCCAGTTCTAATCCCAGCAGCTCCATTTCCCATCCAGCTCCCTGCTTGTGTCCTGGGAAAGCAGTCAAGGACAGCCCAAAGCTTTGGGACCCTGCAGCCGCGTGGGAAACCCGGAAGAGCTCCTGGCTCCTGGCTTCGGATTGGTGTAGCACCAGCCTTTGTGGTCACTTGGGGAGTGAATCAACAGATGGAAGATCTTTCTCTTTGTCTCTCCTCCTCTCTGTATATCTGACTTTGCAATAAAAATAAATAAATCTTTAAAAAAAAGATTTAACTTGAGCACATCCTTTGGTTCAAAAATTTCAGCTGTGTAAATAGTATTTGCTGTTTACAAAGAGCTAGATATTCACCATGTTATCATTTATAATAAACATAATAGTAGCAACCAACAATCTCCTGGGGTATACCTAAAGGTCTGTCAATAAAGGACTGGCACAAAACATGACAAGGCCTTGTCTTATTAATAGTAATATTTTAGTAGGAAGAAGAATACTACATGAATTGTCATGAAGTGATCTTCAAAATATACTAATAAGGTGAAGAAAATAGAATAATGTTAATGCCATAATACCATTTATATTTTTTAAAAAGCAAACGTAAACAAACATGGATATATGCATTTAAAATCATCTGGAATGACACACTCACAACATTATTAATTGATTCTCCCTCTGCTTTGATTTTACTTACTGAACTGCAAATACACCTAAGACAAGCTATCACACATAAAAGATACATCATAGCGAAATGTGTATAGTGTGATCCTATGGATATGTTTGACAATATGTACATTTTGGTTGCTATATTTATATCTAAGCAAAAATTTATCTATGAGAACACATACCATGTTACCAAGCATGGTTACCTGTGAACAACAAAGTACGATGTGGTAGAGAAGGAAATGACACATTCTAGCAGTGGATGGGACTGCAGTTGATGAAAGGGCATTCTCAATGTTCTTTTTGTTTTTCTACTCATTACACTTTTTGTAATGCATTATACTTTTTTATAATGAAAACACATAAGAAAACACCCAGTATTGTGCGTGGACCATATGGGAGTCATCTCAGATCCAATCAGATGATACCACAAATTGAAAGACAGATTTGTTCACTTTCCTTAATGCCATGTCCACACAGCAAGGTGGTGAACAGGGGGTCTTCTGATGCTTTCATGTATGGAAATTCGGGGGGGGTGGTATATTCAGCAAGCTGCAGTGACAGCTGATGCCCAGGCATTCCCTAGAAAACCACACACACACATGCACGCATGCATGTGCACACACACACACAGAGGCATGCACACACATACACTCTCTGCAAGCTGTCACAGAGCTCCAGAAATTATGTACAGAATTACTGTGGTATAAAGATTCTTAGTCTGCCTTATCTTCAGATTACTAGATAAACTCCAAATCTGGTTGGCCTCATTGGAATACATCCCTGAGCGATGCCTTGCTAAAATACACACAATAGAACAATGGCACATTACTTACACAAATTTCTCAATGTAGCCTTTCCTTCAAACAACTGTAATTTACACATCTTCTACCTAAACAAAGAGCCTGTGTGTTTCCTATAGACACACAATTCTTTCAAACTGGACATTCTTCTTTTGGAACTGCTCATATTTGGGGTAGTTGGTATTTCCTGGGGACAATTATAAGTTAACAACTTGTGTTAAGTAAAGATGGCTTTGGCAACACCGTTGGCTGCTGATGTTTTATACGTAACACTTCCAGACACTATAGTTCTTCGGAGTTTCTATAAACAATACAAAATTTGCACTAAACATAGCTCCAACATTTTAAAAGGACACTCGGGAGGCTTCTATTAGGATCCTTCATGAAATTTTTATTGTGTTGTTTATTATTTTAATGCACAGTATTGAATGACTTGTCCTCATTTTATTACAAGAGACTCATTTTTCATTCAGTCATTCAGCATTTCATTTATTTATCCAACCAGTATTTCCTAAGTATATTTATCTAATCTACTAAAGGCTATTATGTGTTAGGAACAATGCCAAGCAATGAAATGCAGTGTTTTCTGTGCCTATAGTATCAGTAGTATAAGTACACAGTACATGTATTTATGTATACGGTACACAGTATAGACAGTATAAATGCTAGGATGGTGCTAAAAGGATCAACACTGTTTTCACCGTCATCAAAGATAGCACCACCTGATCTTTTCCTTCTCGTCAACCATTGGTTCATCACTACATGTGTATATTGAGTTCCAGTTATTGTGTTAGGTACCAGAAATGTATGTGTTTACATCAATGTCACAGCCTAAAGTGCTGTGTACTGGCAAACACAGATTTTGAACAAATAACCACACAATCAGTACAGAATGGCA
The DNA here is from genome assembly GCF_017591425.1 of Ochotona curzoniae. Lineage (NCBI taxonomy): Eukaryota > Metazoa > Chordata > Mammalia > Lagomorpha > Ochotonidae > Ochotona > Ochotona curzoniae. Next base: position 7,038,743 of record NW_024467087.1, read on the forward strand.
AGTGTAACAAGCATGCCAAGACTTTCACTATGCTCCTCATTCCTACCTCTCCTTCATGAAGTACAAGCAAAACAGCTGCACTGTAATTTTTTAATATATTGTTTCTCCAATTAAGATTAATTTAATAAAAATACAGTTTGTCTTATAAAGTTGGAAAATCACTACCACACAGCATATTATATTAGCTATGAATTTTCTTATACTGAATTTTAAACTGTACATTTCAAAATATTCATGGAAACATGAAAATAAAAAGTTTGCTATAGTACAAAACTTTTAAATCCAAACACACAGTGTCTGTGTCCAGAGTCCTCACCTTGCATGTGCCGGGATCCCATATGGGCGCTGGTTCTAATCCTGGCAGCCCCACTTCCCATCCAGCTCCCTGCTTGTGGTCTGGGAAAGCAGTCGAGGATGGCCCAAAGCCTAATGACCCTGCACCTGCATGGGGGAGATCCAGAGGGGACCCCTAGTTCCTATCTTTGGACTGGCTCAGCTCTGCAATGGAGGCCACTTGGGGAGTGAACCAGCAGACAAAGGATCTTTTTCTCTGTCTCTCCTCTCTATAAATCTGACTTTTAACAAAAATAAATATTGTTTAAAAAATCCAAGTACAAAAAATGGTCTTTAATAGGGAAAAAAAAAAAAGATGGCCTGGCACAATAGTTCCACTGGCTAAATCCTCATCTTGCAAGCAAATGCCAGTTATAATTCTGACTGCTCCACTTTCCATTCAGCTCCCTGCTTACGGCCTCAGAAAGCAGTAGAGGATGCCACAAAACCTAGGTACCCTGCATCCAATGTGAAAGACCCAGGAAAAAGTCCTGGCTCCTGGCTTCCAATCAGCTCAGCTCAGGCCATTGTGGCCACTTAGTAAGTGAATCAGCAGATGGCAGATCTTTCATAGTCTTAAGTCCTAAAAGAAGGAAACTATCAGTCCAAAATACTGCACCCAAAAAAGCTGGGTACGGCTACAATACCTGTCAGCATGTGTGTGGGCTGGGTCTGAGGGCATGCCAAACTGGACTAGACCCCAACATTCACTGGCACTGGAGGACAGCCAGACTGAATACAGAAAGGGCTGGGTTACATCAAGACACCAGCTGGTTTACATGACAGCCAGATCTGGGGTTGGGATAGTGAGACTACAGTGTAGCATCTTCCAGCAAGATCCAGAAAGGTATGGGCCAATCAGGCTATGCCACAGTACCCACCAGTGATTGCCAGGACTGAGACTTGCCCAATGTGGTGCACCCTAACCCCCAGACTGGTCCACCCCCCAATTCTAGCCCTTGACTCTCCAGTAGGAGCTGAAATCTAGCAGAGTTCCTAAAGTTCCCCTACCAGACCCATGGCAGGCTGGGCTGTAGCACCTTGCCAGTACGAGCAAGATCCAGGGCTCAGAACAGTATTGTTAGGGGGACTTGAGAAACTCCCCTGCTGAGCACAAAATTGTGGCTGGGAACAGACTAGGCCAGACCAGGCTTCAGCACATATCCACATATGTGTAAGCTGGATGTGGGGGGGTCAACTAGATGGACAAGTCAGCAGCTCACACCGGCAAAAGTGAGATCCAGGACAGGGTACAGGTTAGACCAGGTTGAGTGCAAGACTTGCCAGTTCACCTGGGGGCAAGAGCTAGAGATGGGCCAGGCTGAGCTAGGCTGCAGCAACTCAGGATGAATGTGAAAACTAGGGGTAGGCCATGTCAGATTGGGACACAGCACCCAGTGGTGTAGGAGATCGCCCCCAGATCTCTCCCTACTTGGCATTTATGGGAGGTCATGAGGACGCAGCACATCATGTCCCTGGGGGAACCCTCTGACGATGGTCTTGGCACACCAAGACCTCACACTGGCCAGATCACTAGCCATATAGTGGGAGCAGTGGGTTGTACTCCAGTTTCTCCTCTCTGTCCTTGGATGAGCTATGCTGGGACTTCTGCAACTCTGAGAAGTCAAGTGCGATCCATTTTACCTGACAGCTTACGTGTTGTACATGACCCACAGCCTACCTGTCTGTAACCTGAGGCTTACCTGCCAGCCACGAGTGTTGTATGCGACATGACTGGAGGGTCCAGAGATAGACATACCTTCTAGCTGATTACAGTGCTGTTGTTGGATGAGAGTACTGTCAGGTGAAGCCATTCTGCTTTCCCCCTTTCTTAGTCTATACAAGTTTGTGCTTCCTTTACAATGAACAAACATGCTCGATCAGACTGTTTCTGATGGTTCTTCTTGCTGCTGAGGAACACCACCCACCTCATTCCCTCCGTGGTCTTGGGGGCCTGCTGGTCAGAAATATCTGAAGCACCAGAATTCACAAGACCCAGGACAGGGAGCAGGCCCAGTAGGGGAACTTAGAAGGATTTCCTTACAGGCTGCTGTTTCCACTGGTGAGCATGAGAGTGGGATAAGGTGGTCTGGACAGGGCTATAACAACTATCAGCCAGCATGTAGGCTAGGTATGGGGGTGGTCCTGGCTGGGCTAGACGACTGTACCTGCTAGTGCACACAAGAGACAGAATGAGTATGAGCCAGCCAGGCTAGTCAATATCACTCACTGACAAATGTAGGATGGGTGTCATCTCAGGCTGGGCCACAATACATGCAGCAAGTACAACAACCAGAGATGGGAGCTTGCCTGATAGAGGAATTCTAGTCACTTCCATCTGCTAGGCTGAAGCTCCCACTGTTGAACGTTAGAGCCAGGGTTGGGGGCAGGCCAGGCTGAACATGGCAAAAGCACCCATTGGCGTGCATGTCAGCCATGGCTGGGGTCAGGTCATGCTGAGCATAGCCACAACATCCATGGGTGTGCAGAATAGCTACGTTGGATACAGGTTGAGCCAGGCTATGTGACAGTACATGGTGGCATGCACAAAAATCAAGGGTTTGGAGAAAGGCCCAGTGGGGTTATTGGAGGGTTGACAGAACTAGGCTATGAAACCAGCTGGTGTGCATGAGGATCTGGCTTGTGGTAGGCCTGGCTGTGCTAAGGTGCAGCACCCATCTGTTTGCATGGGAAATGGGTCTGGGGAGTGAAATCACCAGGCAACTGCATCCACCAGTATGTGCAATTGGTTGATGCAGGTAATGAACCAAACCTGATCCTGCACTGGTTGGTGCACGCAAGAGTCAAGCCTGAGGTCACCCCTCCTTCTGTCTCTCTCTCCCCCGTGTGCCTATAACTCCAACTTTTAAATAAATAAACATTATTTTGACTATTTTTGACAATTACCTACTATATTTTTGAGCAAATAGAACAAAGGAGATCTAAGTCTTCAAATGTAAAATAATGATAAAAGTAGGAATATTAATTGCTCTGATTTTATTAGTACATGTTGATGTTGTATACATTAAAATATCTCTCTGAATTCAATAAATGCATACAATTGTTATTCATAAAAAAGTATTGGATAGAAGTGCTGAGTAACCTAAATTGATCTCCATATATTAAATATATGTAGTGACTTATTATACTATATCCCATAAATAATACATTATTAGAATAATAGAACAGATTTCCAAGTATTAAAATTATTAAAAAATCACCTTTTATGTTATGATTTGCAAATTGAAGTCCAATGGGCAACAAAATATTTCTGTGAAGATAACAGACGTGCTAGACTGTAACATTATAGCAATTAATTCAATGCACCAGGCACAATTAGGGTAGTCTAAGGCATCACGACTCCGCAAATAAAGTAGCTTTGGCCAGGACCTGGATGAAGATTAGTAGAGCCAATGATGAAGAAATGAGAGAAATGATAATGGTGAGGAAAATGGCTGCATCTCCCAAAGGGGCGGTATTCCTTACTAGAGCAACAGTCAAAATCCAGGTGATAGTCACTTACCAGCCCTCCAAAGTCCATCTGTGCAGCATCTACCCTTACAGTAATAGCTTAAATGCTCACACAATTTTCAGTGTCAAGATAGGAAACACTGTTAGCGAATTATCAGCAGATGAGATGAAAGATTTTTCTGCCTGTCTCTTTCTCTGCAAAATATGCCTCTCCAAAGTAAATACATACATACATAAAACTTAAAAATTATCTTATGGAGCAGGAATTGTGATACAGTGGGCTAAGCTGCCTCTTGGAGATGCTGGCTTTTTATATCAGAGTTCCTGCCACTACTTCCAAGCTGGCTTCCTGATAATACGCCTCTTATTCGTGGTGTTATTGTCAGACAATGGCACTTTACTTGGTGCTGTTTTGCCTGTCCTTCTTGAAAGATGTGTGGGTCAAAGTGAATCTTAGTATTGCTCCCTAGGAGGGCAAAAACCATACCTATTTTGTTTTGCAGTATCCCCTGATCCTGTAGCAATACCCAGGAAATAGTCACCATTTATTGCCTGATAATTAATTAAATGGAGCATATATACATTCCTTGTCCAATCTGATCCCAAAGTGTATCTGCAATTTCACTGGGCATTTTGCGTGGAGTACAAACTTAACTAATGAAGTCACTTGAGCTCCTGGCCCAAGAACATCTTACCATAATTAAGATATGCCATTCATTTTTATGATTCATTCTCATTTTATTTTAAAATCAGGGTCAGAGAGAAAGAAAGAGAGTCCTTTCATCCCTTTCGGTCCTTTCATTTGGGAGAGTCAGCTTCCCAAACAGCAGCTATGCTGAGCCAGGCTGAAGCCTGGAACCAGGAATTCCATGACATACTGTCATGTGAGTGGCAGGGGCTGAAGCATTTGTGCCACCTTCTGCTGGTTTCCAGGCAATTTAGATGACAGAAGGATCAAAGGCAAAGGAACTGGGACTCAAACTAGTATTCCAATGTGGAATTAAAATAATGCAATGTGTAGCTTAAAACAACAACACATCACAATGTCAGAATCTGTCCTCCCTTTGTAAACAAAGGACAGAGATGTTCCTGAGTTTCAGAGAAAGGGGTCCTACAGTCTCCAGAATGAAAACGTTGACACTTTTATTTATTCACTAACTCTTTTATTCCTTCTTACTGTATTTTCCAAATAAGGGTCTCACATCCTAGTTGTTACTAGCACTATCATGCCAGAATTTCTAGTTAAAAGTCCAAAAGGTAAGATTGAACAAGAATCTTCTTTGTGTATGTGAGAAGGATAAGATTAACTCAAGAATTTTACAGTATGCCATAAGAAAATAAAAGAAATTGATGTAAAACACAAATTCAAATAATAATACAAATAAGGAAAAATAATACTTCAAAAGCACAGGTTTCCAATTTTAAGAATGTCAGCACATCAATCCATTTAACTGTGTCCTAAACCACCTGATAAGGACATATCCTCCTCTTAGGCAACAATGAGTCTTTTTGCTGTCAGCATTATGTAATCTCTCAGCTTTTATGTATCATATTATCGCTCAGCCTAAGACATCTCACCTCATGCCACCAAAGATTTGCCCTATCTCTCCACATTTTCAAGTCCTTCCAAGAGCTGAACATGAGCTAAGTCACTGACTGGATGTAAACACACTACTAATTTACATTCATTTCTGGAATTAGTGTTTATTCTCATTTGATGTTTATTTACTTATTTTCGCCTACTTAAGAGATAGAAGAAAAACAAACAGAAGGACAGAGACTGAATCTTTCAACCATTGGTATAGTCAATAGAAATATGTGGAAAGAAATCATTACTTAAAACATTTGGTCCGCAGGTTAAGATGCCTCTTGAGACACAAACCTAGTTCAAGTCCTGGACCCACTGCTTTCTATGCAGCTTCCTGCTAAAGCACAATTTGGGAGAGACGTACTTAGGTCCTTGCAACAAACATTGGAGTTCCTGGCCTTGCACTGACCAGTCTCGCTGTGCCGAGCATTTGGAGAGTAACCGGCAGGTAGAAGACCTTTCTCTCTGTCTCTCTGTCTGTCTCTCCACCTATTATATGCCTCTTTCTCTGGAAAGCTCTTTACAGATTTTTTAAAATCAGCAAATAGGTTGAAATGGATACCTCAAGAAGATATCACTTCCACTTCCTCCAACACTGATTTTTTTTAAATGTTATAGGATGAAATTGCTGCATAAATGAGATATTTTATGTCAAATATCAGTCAGTAGCTAACAACACTTTCAGTACAATGGTTACCAATTTAAACTATATTGAAATAATTTTATAAATTAATAACATAGCTACAAAAAGCTTAACCCCATGATCATTGTCTTCTGGAAGCATTCCATTCCATCTTATTTTTTATAAACACTTTCTATGGAAATATGATACTTTGCTCCTGTTAAGCGAACTATTTTAGAAGGAGATAAATGGATTTATTAAGTAATTGGCATACAGAGAGATGAAAGCTATGTGCCTTGTGGGAGAAATTGTTATTGGGAGCATGATGCTCATATTTTTAAAAACTATATCAAAAGATTGCATATGCCAAGCACATTCACAATAATGGCGCAATTCAGTCATGAGTTAGATATGGACATGGTGTTAACATTTTAGTGTGAGAATGATTTTGTTAATAGAAATATGAAGAAACCTATGAGGATTTTAAAAGGCCAGATAAAGCATAAAATATATCCTGGATGCAACACAGTTACAAAGTCATCCTAGAAAGAGGATATAAAATATAGATTATTCATGACCTAAGCGAAGCCTTAGTGAGATGATGATACACACATTTATTGAACTCCCAGAGGGTAGCAACTGCAATATTGGACAAATAAAAAGACCAAGTGCTTCTCTCAGCACTAAGAAAGAAATATCAGAATTTCCCTAAAGATAGATAAAGCATAAAGCAGTGAGTTTTACTTTAATAAAAGGCGTGGAAGGCAGACAGTGGAAATGACCAAATAAGCTGGTGACAAAATTCACTCATCTGCTATAACCACAGAAAACTCCTTCTCTTCACCAAAGAAAAACTACCAGGAAACCATGTGACTTGGGGTGACAGTCATATAATACTTTACATATACTATCTTCATCCTTAAGAAAGTCATGAAGAAATACTAGTGAAAAATATGGAAATAAGCTGAATAGGCTGAAAGCTGAAGTGGGTTAATTACATCAATATGCATCATAGGCAGGGAAGCATCATAGGAAATATTGCAAAGATTGTCCTAAAACCTTGGGACTCTAAAGTGATTTCAGATTCCTGTTCTCATTTTAAGTCATGTGTTTTTATATACCTGTTATCTGTCTTAATTATAAAATGTTTATCACTCCCAGGAGAAATAAGTCACAATGTAAGATGTGCTTGCCTTTGATCGGGCAAGCCAGTGAATTGGTGGAAGTGGGTATCAAATTCAGTTGCCCTGATTCCTAAAGCAAAAGCATAATTATAGACCTCTACATGGCTCTTGACTAATCTGTTTTTCTTTTCATTGAGAAGTCCCAAATGTATCCCTTTCTCACAAGACTCATTATCCAATAACATTAGTTACAATTCTGATTTGAAAACCCTGAGTATCATTTTAGCCAATATAGCAAATAGAAACTAGTTGACCTATGAGACAAAAAAACTTATAACATTTCCTCTTTTGAGGATTCTGAACTGCTCAAGGTAGAAACTAAATGCAAGTAAAATGCATCTGAAAAAAAAAGGAGATGCTTAGTCACATGTACACTATGTTAAATAGAACTGCAACATTTTTAGAGAATATTTATTTATTTTTATTGGAAAGGCAGATTTTACAGAGAGAAAGAGAATCAGAAAAGAAGATTTTCTATGCATTGGTTCACGTCCCAAATGGCCACAATGGCCAGAGTTGAGCTGATCCAAACCAAGGAGCGAGGAACGTCTTCTAGGTCTCCCATGTAAGTGCAGGGTCCCAAGGCATTCGGCCATCCTTCACTGGTTTCCTAGGCCATAGGAAGGGAGCTGGATGGAAAGAGGAGCAGCCAGGACACAAACCGATGCCCATATGGGATGCTGGCACTTGGAGTTGGAGGATGAGCCATTTGAGCAATGCATCAGCCCTAGAACAGCAACACTGATGATAATAACTGCTAGTCAGATCATCACTTGAGTGGTTTGACTCCATCTATTTATTCAACTTAAATGTTGCTCCTTTGTCACTTACTGGTTTCCACATTCCACGTTCAACTAAGTGTGAAATGCTTGCTGTATGCAAAATAGAAAGGGAGGCAAATTATTATTTCAAATCATTTTGATTATGCCATTAAGGTTTGGAAATATGCTAATTAACATCATAAAATTTCCTTATTAGCTGAAGGAAGCCTTGGGTATATAGAAATGGATTTCCTAGAACTGTTGAGCAAACTACAACCAGTAAAACTTCATAATTTCCCACAGGATGATTTTGTCATTCATTGATTGCCTGGCGAGGATTAAGTGACAGGTAGGACAAAAAGGGAATTCTCCCAACCTTGTACCAAGAAACAAGAAGCTAAACTCTCTGAAAATTTGCTTATGAGCTAACAAATTAAATATTTTTACCACCAAATATTAATCATTTGACCCTCCCCCTTTCCTTGATGTTTCATACTAAACAACTCCATAAAAGGCCTAACAAAAAAATAAAAGGCTAACGCTAACAGACATAGCTTCATCAGACATTCTAAGGAAACAAAAATATTGTTTCCAAAAAACGGACCTGATTGATAAATTGTAGTGTAAGCTTAAAAATAGCTATGATGAACACTCCAAAAATCGTGTGTCATATCTTAAGAAATACTTCAAATGTTACCCTGAACTCAAGGTGAAGGTCCTGGTCTCTATCCCAATGTGGGAAAATTACACTTTATTCATCTCTCTGGTATGTAACTATGCCTCTAACTATAGACAACCCTCTTGAAAAGGTGTATCCATGGCCAAAGAGCCTGAATAAAGTTATGGAGGAAACATTATCCTGAAATGTGAGAGTAATCTGAAGCACTGGTACATGCCATTTAAAAAATTTACTCTGGCAGGAAAGATAAAAAAAAAAAAAACACGGAAAAATAAAGCTCTTCCCATCTGGAGAATACCACATGATTTAAAAAATAAGAATAAAAACTTCCAAATGATTCTTGGTGCAATTGGAATCTGAAGAAGAAAAATGAAAGCACAACAGCCTTGTGAAGAAAGTCTACATGGAGGACGTGGCTATTGTGCTGCATATTAAAGGTTGGGTAGAACTTACCTGGGAGAACAATGGTACCCACTGATTGAACACTTACTCTGTGCCAGGCACTCAGCCTGCAGCACTATGTGTATTATCTCATTGGTTTCTAACTTTGGAGAGGCTGCATGAACCCAAGGTATTAACCAGGAAGTCAAGGTGCAGGAAAATTAAGTGGGTTTCTTAGGCTCAGGCAGCTAGGAAGTGCCTGCAGGAGAACATCACAGTCATGCAACTTGCCCCTGCATGTTGTCTCCTAAACACTCAATAATATAACTATAAACAGTCCAGTCCTTCTTTGCAGGGTATTCAGACTTTGAGTTCCCTCTGATTGAGAAAATCCCCTTTCTTTGCTTGCAAAAGAATATACATAGAGCATTTTTTGTTATTTCTTCTAACAAATATCCTAATGGCTAAATCTGAGCTCTGACTTACAGGCATATTTTTAGTAATACTCAGATTTTTCTAATTAAATGCATTGTGTTAATCTGAGCTCTTCAAGCCGACGTGTACTTCTAAACCACCATCAAAAATGAACAGGCTTTGACTATGCTTCTGAAGGAAGGCTGTCAGTGCCTGGAGTAAGGCAGGATATTTGCTTCATATGACCTCAGTCATCTTGATTTATTTCCCTATAATGCTTTGTGTGCTTCTTAATTTGACTCTTCTACATCTACAACTTAGAAACTTCTGGTATCTTATTTCATATTCAGTCTTTCATTCTGTATAACCCACCTTTTTCCAAGAATGATCTCCCCACCTGCTAACCTTAATTGAGACCTATTTCTATCAACAGGAGCTGCAGCTGTCAAAAGTGAACATTTTTCCTCTTCTAATCTTTGAATGTCAGAGCTAGAGAGATAATCATATTCCTCACTGCCATTTCGAAATTATGTCTCCAGTTTTCTTTATCAAAAGCTCTACTCCTTTAAAATCCATGCCATAATTGAAACCAGCTGTTGTCCTTCGTAATTTCTGCCAACTGCTAACTACCCAATGCTTCCTCATTTATTAAAGGCATTTTCTAAGTATCTATGACACCATTTTTATTTGTGTCCAAGTTACAATGTTTAATGGTGACTAAATTCACACGTGAAGTGTCTAAGACATCAGATTCTGAGACTGTTAACTTATCTATCCTTTCCATTTGGGGGAGTTCCAATGTAGAGAGATGCTCTTCTGTAAAACACATTTTTTCTCTTCAAAAAGTCACCAGGCAAATTGCTAAGTTATGCCAGCTTTATTCTCTTCTCTGATCTTGACATTGTTACATTCTCAAGATCTCCAAATAGCTGTCCGTCACAAGTGATACAAAAATGGATCAAAATTCCTAATTCATCACACCATATTCAATGCCTATTTGTCCCTCTATGCTTTACATCCCAGGAAATGACACTACCTCCCTTCCATACGACAGAAATGGAAACCAAAGAACAACATGGGCCTTCTATTCTCTAAACATTCATATGGAAACCATCTACAAATTTTGTATATCAATATTCACAATATATCTCTGAATCAATGCACCTCTGATCATCCTTACCAAACTGATATAATTCAAGTTACTGTCATATCTCACCAAATTCTTACTTCTAAATTCCTCTTTTAGTATTTTTCTTTACAGTCAATAGTCTAACCTCCAAGCAGTAGTTTATTCCCAAGCATAAATCAGATCATGTTGCTCACCTGCTTAAAGCCTTTCAGTGGTACAGAATACAATTCCAAGTCCTTCTCATGGGGGCTACATTGCCTCTTAGGTGCTGGCCTCTATCAGTGTTCAACTTCATTTTATATGGCTCTTTTTTTCTCACATGAAATACACAGATTTCCCTTCTGTTCCTTAAACAGGTGAAGCAATTGCTTATTCCTCTGCCTGGGGTGCCCTTTCTCAGATCTTTGTGTGACTTACTTCTTTCTGATTATTCAGATTTTAGAACAATTTTAATGTCTTCAGAGAGATTTTTCCTGATAATATTTCCAAAACAGCCACTGTTTTTCCACATCACACGCTAACACACCAACCTGCTCATTTCTTTTATATGACAGCAGCTTGTAACTACATTTTTGTGGGGGTTTTTTTTGTTCTGTCTTATTTTGTTTACTAGAACTTTTCAATTCTCTACATAATAGAAAAGTGCAATTAAATCAGATACCCTGTGTTTCATACCAAGTAGATACAGATTATATAGTCTAGATGGCCCGGTGGGTTTTGATAGTGCAACTGGAGAAACAACAAGGCCAGCTCCAACTTAGAATAGCTAAAGGCAGAACCAGCAGGTACCTATCTTGCCATCCTCTGCTTAAATAATCAAAATACAAATATGCCAATGAAAAGAACATGAAAGCATAATTTGTTGCTATATACGATATAACCAAATAAAAACACCTACTTCTCAGTCCCATTAAGCAAATATTTATTCAGTACCAACACTGATTGTAATCCCTGTACTTAACATTGATAATGAAATGATCAATAAGATATGGATTCTGTCCTTGGGAAACACACAGCCTAAAGGGGTGGGGAGAAACTGAATGAAAATAGCTCTATTACAGAAAAAGTGAGCGGTGCTGTCCTACAAGTATAAAAAGTCAGCTGGAATATGAAAAGAAATGCAATCTGTGAAGGTTTACTCCAAAAAGAGACAAACTCAAGACTATTACTATTTGAAGCCAGCCAACATCATTGAAGCAAAACATCAATCATGCACAAACTAACCCAGAGTGCTTCTGGAGATATCCTGAATGCAAATAGAAGGAACTAATATGCCATTCTGGATGACTGTTAAAAAGATCAAGTCTAATATTAGGTTCCCTAGACTGTTTGAAAGCCTCATGCATCAGAAATGCTTCTGTACCCCTGACTTTTTTGTGTGCAATCAGAAACAGAAAGTGGCAGGGCAGAGCAATAATTTAGTGAAAAGCACTTACCAGCTTAGCTCTCAAAGAATTGGGCAGTTACAGTGTCATGTTTAAAGGGATAAGTTACCAAAGAAATATGTGCCCCTGGTGTGCAGTGGATGATACAAAAAATAAACAGAGTTTACCAAAATTTTTCTCCCAAATTTTATACCCCAATAGGACAATATGTAAAAATACCACACTTTATAGATTTGCCCCGCACTTATTGAAGAAAGCCAAAGCTTCCTTAATTCATAAATCAGGATCTCTAAACAGGGTATTGAAAGAGGAGTCATAAAACCACATAAGTTTGGGTAGAATATCCTTTGTTCTGAATTCTGGTGTTCTTTATGTAAAGAAGTTAGTGAAACCAACCTCTCTGAGTCACTCCAAGAAAAAATGAGATAGGAGTCATTCTACACTTGACCTTAGCCAACAGGCCGAGAAGCAATAGGAATTGTTCTATAGTGTTATCTGATGTATTCAGAAATTACTGTTACTGTCATGAAATACTACCTTCGGAAAGCCTTGCGGATTTTCTCAATTCAATTAAAGGAGAATATTTTACCATTCAATCCTGGCTTCAGTAAGGAAAATTCATGGATTCCTCTTGATTCCTTCACCAGCAACGCAAATTCTACCAAGAACTATTAGAATGTCTTTGAATGATCTTTTGTCATGGGTAAGTAAATTCTTCAAATTTTTCCAGCGCATCCTTGGCAATTTAACATCAGGTCCCTGGATAAAATTGTAACTTTTCTCTTTAAAATAGAAGACCTCAGTGGTACAATAAAGCATGCAAAGCAAAAGGAGACACACACATTGGAGAGGAAGAAATAAATCTATCATTATTCATAGATAATAGGATTGTCTACATGGATAGTGTCAAGGACTCAAAAAAAAAAAAACATTCTAAACTGATAAATTTGGAAAATTGCAAAACTAAGTGGCATACAAGGCCATATAAAAATATCAGTTGCTTTTTTATGCTCCAACAATGAAAACCTGTAATTGAAATGTGAAAGATACACACATTGTTTTCTGTTTTAAGCACTTATTAATAAAGTTGATATAACATACCTGCATGGGTTGTCAGTGACTGTAAATTTTAATTTTTCTGGAAGAAAGGTCTAGCATGCAATTATTAGATCATTTTGTCTGAGTATGTTTAGTCGGGTTATTTTTTTCTTTAATTTTTAATTATTTTTTTTAAGGAGTCCTCCAAGGAACTGTCTATAAGGCTGTGCCATTTCTGTTACTTCAGGTTCCCCAATTTGAGATATATATTTATGGAAATTTCCAGACACTCACTCAGTAGGCATTGAATTGTTCCTCATATTCCTTTCCATGCTTTTTTTTTTTTTGGCCAGATAGTGTTAGTGATAAACTTAGCTTTCTTTTTTTTTTTTTTTTTTTTTTTTTGTGGAATGATCATGGTTTCTCTCCTATTCCTAGGATTATTTTCAGTCCAGACCGGGGCTTGAACTGCTGATTCTTTTCTTTCAGTACTTGAAAAATATTGTGTCCCTTGCTTCTGGTTTCCATGGGTTCTGAGGGAAATCTGATCTCACTCCAATTGTTTGCCATCAGTATTCAGAAGTTTTTGTACAACGTATCTTGGGGTAAATTTCTTTCAGGTTAATCGGTGTGGTATTAACTTGCCTTCTTGAATCTCTATGTTCACACTTTTTCTTCCAAAATTAGGAAGATTTCAGTTATTTTTCAGACACATTTCTGCCCCTTTTTCTTCTCCTTTTCCACGACTCCAATGACATGCCTCTAGCACTTTTGTTACTGTTTCATATGTCATGTCACTTTAATCTTTTCCATTTTTTCAGTCTATTTTCTGTTGATCAGATTGGATAATTTTTGTTGTCCTGTCTTCTAGTTAACTGATCCTTTCCTCTCTCTCTCTACTACATCCTTCTTTGAGAGAACTTCTTTGCTCAGCATAATGTTTCAAGGCTCATCTGTTTCTTGATATGTATCAGTACTTCATTCTGTTTTATTTCAAATCAAATTCCATTAGCTGAATACATTACATTTTGTTCATCCAAATATCAGCTGACAAACCTTTGATGCTTTCCCTATGGATGAATAATATTACTATTAAAATTCTTTTACAAGCATCTGTGTGAATGTTTGTCTTGTATTTATAGCTAATAATTAAATTACTAAATAATCTGAACACACCCTGTGTGACGTTCCGAGGAAGTGTCAAAATATTTTCCAAAGTGGCCACACCATTTTGTATTCCCACAGCAATGTAGAAGAGTTCTGTTTTGATCATCTATCACTTTGATTACAGATATATTGGAGAGCACTGATGCTCTCATCACAGCTCTGAGTTCCATTTCCTTGATGGAGCATGATACTAAGTATTTTTCATCTGATTATTGGCCACTTACAAATCTTCTTTGGAGAAATACTATTTTAAAATTTCGCCCTATTTTTCAGCTGGGTTATTTATCTTCTTCTATTAAATTGTAGATGTGTCTAATGCATTACCCTTTATCAGCATGTAATTTGCAAGTGCTTTTTCACACTCTGTAGATTACTTCTGTATTCAATGATAGTTCTTTTTTGAAGTACACTGTATTTATTTTAAATGAAATATAATTTTATCAGTTTTCATTTGTGTTTTAGGTGCCACACTTAAGAAATCATTTCTTAATTCATTATCACGAAGGTTTATTTCATGTTGTCTTCTAAGAGTTTTATTGTTTCACCTGTTCTATTAAGGTTTTATTCCTTTTGAGTTAATTTTTGTATACAGTCTGAGGTAGGGGTAAAATTCCTTTTTTTGTGCATGAAAATTCAGCTGTCTCTGATTAATTTATTGAAAAGATTCTTTCCTAATGAAGGGGAATGCATCCAGACTTTCCCCACTTATCATGGCATTAGTTGTAATATTCCAATGGTGCCCTTTGCCATGTTGACGAAGGTTTTAGATCAGTCTGCTATCCCAAAATACTGTTGATTACGTGACTTAATCAATAAAAAATTATTTTCTCACTATTTTGGATGAAGGGAACCTGATATGGTGCCAATATTGTTAGCTCCTGAATACTCTCCTTAAGGTTTACAAATGGCTTCTTCTCACTGTGTTCACATGACTTTTTCTTCAGTATGTGAAAGTGATGAAGAATAAGTACTCTTACTGATATTGATGTTATTGATCAGACATTATCATTTCATTTCGCCTTAATGGTCCCTTATAAGTCCCCTCTTCAAATACAAATAATTTAGTAGTTGGGGCTTCCACAAACAGAATGTTGGCTCTACTACAGAACTGCTCCTTAATGTCATGGGCTATTTACTGACAGTTTGAAGAAATACATTTGATCCTTGTATGTTGAGCTAGTGTTGAGCAAACTTCTTAAATCTGCTTAATAGTTCTAAAATATATTAGGAGTTTACTCAGCTATTTTTTATACACAAAAAGATGTCTTCTGTAAATAAAGTTTAATTCTTTTCAGTATAGTTACCCTTTATTGCTTTTTCAATTTTTTCAACCAAGCTTCTGAAAGTTATTCATTTGTACTTCAATTACGAATGGTTCCTTTTATGAGATTATTCATTATTAAGATAAAACTGAGCTTGCAGATGTATTCTATCGAATTATCTTTGGAAGAATTTGTGAAGAATTGATATTAATTCATTATTAGTTAGATCCACCATTAAAAGCATATGTGCTTTGATTTTCTTAGTATAGGGTTTTTTAATTACTAATTTGAACTGTACATAAAAATGGATGAATTGTCTTTTATGCAAATTTTCCATAATAAAGCCTGCCTAAAATAGTAACACAATTATAACTAATTTTTCAATATGAAAGTCAAAATAATAGTTATTGTTGGTCACTATTGCTGGGAAGAATCATGAGGCAATCACTGGTTATTACTGATGGTGGTTATAGAACCAAAAAACCATGTCTGTGGTGGCTCAAAAAATGCGATATTCTATATTTTCATCTTATGTTGATTAAAAGACTGTGTTCAATTGGTAAAGAGTACATTGAGTCAAACACTTACAATGGATGCCCTTTTTCTATATGGGTCATTATACCTCAGTAAGAAATTTGCACTTAAATTGTTGATAGCACAAGAAAATTCCATGAATTGCTAATGCAATATGATTTTAAATATTATTTATCTGAGAAACAGGCAGACAGAGACAAATACACAAAGAAAGAGAGTTCTCATTTATTGGTTTGTTCCCTAAACACATATGACACTCTAGGCTGGACCAAGTCAAACAGAGGAGTCAGGAACTCCCTCCAGTACTCCATTGTGGGTGCTGTGAACCCAATTACTGGAGTCACAACCACTATTTCACAGGATCTGCACTAACAGAAAGTTGAAGCCAGGAGCCACACACAACATAGGACCCATGTATTTTGCTGTGCAACACAATAATTAGCATCTTAATTAATAGGTAAGCAAGTTCCCCAAGATTTAAATTTTTTATAAACTCTTCGGAAACAAACACAACATTACAATTACTCTCATGTGAATATACCTAGCAATTTTATGCACTTCCCTTTAAACACATGTAAAAGTATGTTTGCTGTAATAGAATAGCATCATATTGGAAATAGTCTATACATCAATTATTTAAGTTCTAGAAATAAGCGGTGTGCACAAATGAAAATAAACTGTAGCTACCTTTACAATATAAGTGAATTTCCTAAAAATAAAGTTGAATGAATGCAGCTAAAACCCACACTTACTAGGAGCACATGTTCATTGATATGATGTTCAAAATTGAAGTGATCGAAATCCTACTTGTTTTTAAGAAGTAGAAAGGAAGAAAACATCACTAAAAATGACAAAAGAGACACTTTCTAAAACTACAACTTTTCTTGACTCATTCAGAAACTGGTGCTGCAAAGAGATCAAAAGAATTAAATTTCCAGGCATAGCACTCAAAGACAGGCAAGACACATGATGAACTCTCACACATAGTAGATCACTAGAGTAAGAACAAAGATAAAAGTATATTTGCAATTTTTAACAAATTCTTTAATAAAATCTGAGCCTAGAAGAACAAAAAATCCCAGACACAAGGGAAATCACATTTATTCCCAAGAGTCTTAGAACTATCCATTGTGTACAAATGAGAAAGAGTGGGTGGATAGCTGGAGGTAAGAGGACAGTCCCCTATGAGGAGTAGTAAATTCTCTAAACCCCAAGATCCCTCAGAAAGGAACAAAAGCAACATCTGTCGGCCTCTAGCAGACAGGGAACAACGTTCTTCTATACAAGCACTAAGAAATTAGCCATAGTTTCTTGAGGAAGAGTAATAGTACCAAACATCTCCCTTTAAAAGAAGGGTGAAAAAAAAAAACTTGAACTCAGTATCCTACATCAATACAAAGCAATGTTCTGCTACAAATGAAATAGAGGCAAAGAAGCTGTCTACCAAAACCTTTCCTTGATAAAAGAAAGAAGTTGTGTGTGAGAGAATGGAGCATAGAAATACTGAAAGGATTCCCTCTCCAAGAACCAGGCTGAGAAGAACCTAGAACCCTGGCTGCCACAATCCTGATAAGCCTGTATTGCAGTGGTAGTCAAACAGGACTGACTAGAACATGGTAACTGGAAAAAGGATGACATCCTATTTCCACTCTGGCACTGATTGGTATTTCAATAGTTCCACATTTCACATTCATATATGTGCTGCACTTTATTTATTTTTTTTTAAGAAGGTTGTGACTGGGGCCAGAATTTTGGCACAACAGGTTATGGTACAACCTGTGTAGCCAACATTCCATATTGTCTCCAACTTATAACCTGCCTACCATTCAGCTCCCTAATAATGCACCTGGAAAAACACCAGGAGATGGTTAAAGTACTTGAGCCAATGTACCTATGTGGAAGATACAGATGAAGCTCCTGGCTCCTACCTTAGACTTGGCCCAGCTCTGGCTATTGCAGCCATTTAGAGAGCGAACTAGCAGGTGGAAAATCTCTTTCTCTTGAACAGTTTCACTTCTTTTTGTAACTATGCATTGCAAATAGACAAATAAATCTTTGTAAAAGGGATGTGAATTCTTTTTTTTATTGTTGTTTACATTGTATTATGTGGTACAGTTTTATAGGCACTGGGGATTCCCCCCACCCCTCCGATACCCCTCCCCCCATGGTGGATTCCAGTCACCCATTAAATTTGAATGTCCAGTTGTTCCAGAATCATTTGCTTAAAATCTTTTCTCCATAGTTTTGTCTTTGCTCCTCTGTTAGAGATTAATTGGCTGTACCTATATTGGTCTATTTCAGTTCTGTTGATCAAGTTTTATGTTCTTTCAACAATACACAGTATCTTATTTCCCATGATTTTATACTAAATTATAAAGTTAGGTAGAATTAGTCTTCTAACTTTGCCACATGCAAGATTATAGCAGATTTGGGGGATCTTTTGTCTTCTGATGTAAGTCATAAAATCACTCCATAACTATCCACAAAATAATAGCATGGGTATTTTGATTTGGATGTCATTGAATCTACTGGATTAGTTCAGGAGAACTAACATCTTGAAATTATTGAGTCTTTCTTATCCATATTTGTGAAGATAGCTGTTTTGATCTGTTTTTCTACTTATTACATCAATTTTGATGTTTTTCTGTCTTTTAAACATAAAGTATGGATGTGCACATTTCTGTATTTGTTCATTGGTATAAAGGCATGGTCTTCTCTTTAAGTTGTGTTGGAAATCTGTTGATAATTATTAATGCACCTTCATAGCAAATACACTCTACAGATACATTTTATTAAAATTGGAATAATAACTTAAAACACATCTGCCCTAGAATCTGAGAGAAGATTTATAGTTTTCATATGCTGCTTTTCCAACACGATATTCATGCTTACATATAATGAAAACAGATATCTTGAAGACTCACTTTTATTGTGTATCTTCATGGCTGTCTAAAATTTATTTATTTATTTTGAATGATAAATTTCCCAGTTCTCTTAAGATCCAATGTGACTATGTGAAATATGAGTGAAAGTGGAATGTGTTAAGCAAAGTTTTAAAATCCCTGATACTAATCATGTGGATTGGACCCTTACTTTGAAATATGTAGCAAAATGAAACTTATATCAACCTGGGACCTTGAGTGACTTTCAAAGAGAGGCTTCCAATTAATCAGTGACAGACTGCTCATGGCACTAACCCAGTGAGACTTAGGAGTCTTTGTTAAAGCAACACAACCTGGCTTATCCAAGCAGATAAATTCTTCATGGTCTGGTCTGAAAATCTGAATGTGTCTTATCCTATTATACCTATCGTGCAGTACCATGTGAATATAACTAATTTATGTATCTCTTCTTCCATTGCTGCAACATTTAAGGTAATCATATATTTTTTTGCTATCACTAATAATGATTAAATGAATATTCTTGTACATGTCATCTGTGCAGATGTGTAAGAATTCCTCTGGGGAATACTCTCAGGAGAGGAACAATGTGCATTTAAGCTTTTCAAAGACTTTGATCACTGTGAGCTACAGTTTCCATTAGAAAGGCTTTCCAAAATCTTTGCCCCTCAGGAGTATTAATTCTGCCTCACTCAGAACACATTAAAATATGATATTCAGAAAAGATGCATTTTAAAATTAGTTTGACCTTGAGAATACCTAAGATACTCTTAAAAATTAAAGGGATCCACTTTAGAGAACAAAGGCTACACAAAATATGTCACATTTTTAAACTCTCTCAAGATGAAAGACAAAGAAAGAATAAAGCATAATTTGGAGTAACTTCATGAAGAATTTCCATAGATGTGATGAAAAATAAGGCTATATAATCTGCCCTTAAATCATTCAAAAGTAGTATCAATATAAATGTTGAACTGATAATCATACTTCAAGAGATGTACAACAAGGAAACAGCCCTCTTGCATTTCAGTTTTGACTGATATCAACCACCATGTAATTGAACATACTGAATAAAGAGATTATCCTCCACTCCCAAAAGGTCTGAGTAACAGAAGAACATTCTGCAGATATTCAAATAGGAAGCAAACATTTCACATTCCATGTACCTGTCTTTAGAACCCACCACGGGGGGCCCGGCGCGGTGGCGCAAGTGGTTAAGGGTCCTCGCCTTGCACACCCGGGATCCCATATGGGCGCCGGTTCTAATCCCAGCAGCCCCGCTTCCCTTCCAGCTCCCTGCCTGTGGCCTGGGAAAGCAGTCCAGGACGGCCCAAAGCTTTGGGACCCTGCACCCGCGTGGGAGACCCGGAAGAGGCTCCTGGCTTCGGATCAGCATAGTATCGGCCCGTTGCGCTCACTTGGGGAGTGAATCATCGGACGGAAGATCCTCCTCTTTGTATATCCGCCTTTCCAATGAAAAAATAATAAAAATAAATCTTTAAAAAAAAAAAAAAAAAAAGAACCCACCACGGGCCAGGGCAAAGGTGAGAAATCTCATCTCTTATCCAGAAACTTCGTTGCCTTCCCCACCCACACCTTCTTCGAGGGCTTCCTCCAGCCCAAAATAGCAAAGTTGCAACAGGCACAGACTGGCTAGGCTCTGACAAGAGGCTCGCATCACAAAGAATGCATAATCACCTAAGCTCCAAGTTCCTAATCAGGTGAGACAGAACCACCTGGCCTGTCTCCACACTTCTGCACAACAGTTGACCTTATCTATCCAAAGAGCCTTCATTCCAATTATTTCTTTTATTATTATTTCTAATAGGAGATATTTCTTTACTAACGACAAGCCTGGCTAACTGCTGTCACTGAAAGGCCACCATTTGGCTTGGATTTCATGGACAAATTTTCTTTGTTTTTGTTTGTTTGTTTGTTTTTGTTTTGTTTTTCTTAAGAAATCTATTTTTTTTTAAAGATTTATTTTTATTATTTTTTCATTGGAAAGGCAGATATACAGAGAGGAGAGACAGAGAGGAAGATCTTCCGTCCGATGATTCACTCCCCAAGTGAGCGCAACGGGCCGATACTATGCCGATCCGAAGCCAGGAGCCTCTTCCGGGTCTCCCACGCGGGTGCAGGGTCCCAAAGCTTTGGGCCGTCCTCGACTGCTTTCCCAGGCCACAGGCAGGGAGCTGGAAGGGAAGCGGGGCTGCCGGGATTAGAACCGGTGCCCATATGGGATCCCGGGCGTGCAAGGCGAGGACCTTTAACCACTTGCGCCACTGCGCCGGGCCCTGAAATCTATTTATTTTTAATGGAAAGACAGATTTACTGAGAGAAGGAGAGACAGAAAGATCCTTCCTCCGCTGATGCACTCCCCACGTGACCGTGATGACCAGAGCTGAGTTGATCTGAATGCAGATCCAAGGCCTTGGGCCATGCTCTATTGCCATGTGCTATTGCTTTCCTAGATCATAAGCAGGGTGCTGGATGGGAAGTGGAGCAGCCGAGACATGAATTTGGCAGCCATATGGCATCCTGACTCATGCAAGGATAGGATTTTAGCCCAGGAGTCATGGTGCCAGACCATGATACAGTTCATGTCAACAGCCAAGTAAAATCAATGACCAATAGCTTCAACCTGGGCTAGCCCCAGTTGCTGTCGCCTTATAGGGAGTGAACCAGCAGACAGAAAATTCTCTCTCTCTCTTCCTTTCTGTGTATGTCTGCCTTTCAAATAAGTAAAAAATGAAATAAATCTTTAAAAATTAAAGACTTTATCTGCAGAGAATAGTAGTCACGACCAGCTGAGAGGGAGTTGGCAAGAGAGAGGAGACATCAGTAACAGGTATAAAAGCTGAATTAGAAAGCAGAGTTGGGGGATGATAGTTCACAATAAATTATATATTCCCAGAATGAATAAAAGATCTCCAAGGTTCTAACTCTGAAGCAGTGACAGAGGAGAGAAATGTCAGTGACCCTGACTTATTAGTACACAGTGTTTGCATGTATTGAAATGTCACGGTGTTCCTGCTAAATATGCCTAATTATTGTTAATCAAAAAGATGTTTAATGTATTCAAACATAAATAAATTAAAATTAATTACCTACAACGGATTTTCAAGCTGGTAAAACCCAAAGGCATTTCCCCATGTTTGTATCTGGAGCTATTTCCAAAAAAAAGGAAAAACTATTTAAGGCCCCACAGCAGGAAATGTTAGCTATGTATTTAGACTAGTGCAACAGGTGAAGGGTTAGAAAACTTGTATCTGAAATGTAATACACCAGTCCAAATCCCAGTTTGTCATTCCCTAAATCTTTTGTTTGCTCGTTAGTGAATGCAGTAAACTCATAAGGTTGGGCTAAAGATAAATGAGACAATGCTATAGTGTATAGTGCCTGGCACAAAATGTGCCCTAAATAAATGGTAATTATTTATTAATACCCTTACAACACATGTCATTGTTCTGTAAACTACATCAACTTTCTTTAGATTCTTGTTTCAAATATTTGCTTTCTAACGCAAACTCACATTTTTTTTTTAAGGTTTTTGGACACTAGGGCCAATTGAAATATCAGTCATGAACCTTAAGTGCCCTGTGTAGAAACTGTCACTTTGAGGCTGACATACTGACACTTGCTCTAATTGCTGTTGTGATGCAGCCACTGCATTGCTTCTCTTCCAAAGCATCTCATCTCTAGTCACTTGAGTACATTCTGACACACTGTGGCTTCTAAAGTCAAATAAATAATTGCTCAGCTGCCTCCGGAGATTTGGTGAAATGTCAAAATCATTATAGAAATTGATGAGAATTGTGCCAGGGCATTGTCGGCAGCCTCCTAGTCAAATCCTGGGTGATTTAAGGAACATATTCTGACCTAAATTCAAATTTTTTTGAAGACTTATTTTTATTGGAAAGGCAGATATACAGAAAGGAATAGACAGATAGGAAGATCTTCCACCCGATGATTCACTCCTCAAGTGATCACAATGGCCGGAGCTGCGCCAATCCGAAGCCAGGAGCCAAGAGCCTCTTCCGGGTCTCCCACACAGGTGCAGGGTCCTAAGGCTTTGGGCCGTCCTCGACTGCTTTCCAAGGCCACAAGCAGGGAGCTGGATGGGAAGCGGGGCTGCCGGGATTAGAACTGGAGCCCATATGGGATCCCAGCTCGTTTAAGGCAAAGTCTTTAGCTTCTAGGCCATCATGCTGGGCCCCTAAATTCAAATTTTAATTGTAATAGTTAAAATACAATGGTTTTTAGCAACTGTTTACTTTGGTTTGAAATTAGTTTCCATGACACAATCCATACAAATTGTGACAAAGGAAATTTAGAGGGGAAAAATACTGTAACAATTCAAAAATCTATTTTGTTTAACAATGCTTTTCTCTGAAACATTCTTTGCATACTGGTTTAAAGTATATTTAAGATTAAAATCAGTCACCCTCTCTCATCTTTGCATGGCTGCACCTCGATCAGTATTCTAATACACACTGATATATCTGAAAAGGGAGTATGGGGAATAGGAATAGAATAGGCCAACAGAGATGTTGGAAAATTCACAATCTCAAAAATTAAGCACTGAGCATCAAAATGGAGAAGCTTCAAACCACACGCGGACATATGCCATACACAAATTCCTCTTGCTGTAAATGAATGAGAAAATAAAGCTGTCAAAGACAAGTGTGCAGTCAGCTGTAGAGAATCAATAATGTCACTTCCAGAGAACTGAAGTGGTTCACAAAATCAAATTCCCTTTAGAATCAGAACTGCCGGAGCTGCCTAGAATGAAGAACCTCTTGGGTAGTGCCAAGATTGCAAAAAGGTCCAACCACACGACGAAAAGAACCATAAGGCAACAAGCTGCTATGGTGCAGTTCTAACACTCCCCCACTGTGTGGCCTTGGGAAAGTTGCCATGCCTCTCAAAATATGTCTTCCTGTATGTAAAAATTGTAACTATTTGGAAATCTACTTTATTAGAGTGAAGTCAAACATCTTTTCATTTGATTATTGTTTTACACCTGCCTGCTATCCTGCTCAACAATGAACGTTTTACTTTTTATTTGTTGAACTGTTTAGTGGAGCTTTGAGCTTCTGACCATAAGGTAAAGTAAAAAAAATGTGGTACTTCAAAAGTAACAAATAAAATATTAAGTTGGGAAAAACAGGAGATATGCCATATATATCATGTATGTATACATTCTTTGACAACTGTGCAGCACTATACAAACAGATGCATACACATATGTATGTATATATAAATGATAATGTTAAACAGCAAATGCTCTAAATACTTAATCATCACTGTATGAAGAAAAAGAAAAAGAAGCAAAGTTGACCTCTAACCTTATGGTGCTTACAATCATATTAGAGAGACAAAATTACTAACATCATGAAACAAGCAAGCATTGGCACTGAACAACCAAAATATGCTCTTCAGTGCTTTACGTTTTCAAAATATATTTACAATTGTTATCTTATTTGACTTTCACAAAGCCCTAACATGCAGGAAGAATACTAACTAGGTACATTTGATAGATGGAAATCAGAATAAGTGATTTGTTTTCCCAGAGGGGGAAAATAACACAAGCATAGACCAGAAGCCATATCTGAGAGGCACAGATTCTATAATTCTTTAGAAATTCAGAGACCTAACAAATGGTAATCAACCGGAAGAGTAGGAAAAGTCTTAATGCAAGAGATACTCTAGAAAACTAGATAAGATTGCAATAGGTTGAGAAGCTCTAAGAAGAGCATTTATGTTCTAACTACCTCCAGGCAGAGAGGGCAGTACCAGCCACATGGGCAAGTCCTTCAGAATTTCACATGATCCCATTTCCACCTTAACTAAAATCACTGTATTGTGAGACCTACTAGACCTACTAAGACAGGTGCTTTATTTCTTGAGTCTCTTTGTCTCACACTTATACTCTTCTCCACAAAACATATTTGGTTCCTTTTTGGTGTAAAACTGAACTTATGCATTTTAAAACAGTAAAAACAGTGTTGTTTCATTGACAAAAGCATTATTATAAAAACTAATGATCATTAGCGACAAATCACTCTGAGAAATTATTTATACAGTTTTAAGTTAATGAAAACAAAAGTCCTATGCTTTTGAAATAGCAACAAATTCAGGGAATTCCAGATTCTCTCTTTAAAGATTAATAAATGTGGGAATGAACAATAGCAACATCATAAAAATACAGCTTCTATTTCAGACTCACAAATAATTTTAATACACCAAATAATTATGACACACTTTTTTTTAAGATAATTTATTTATTTTTATTGGAAAGTCAGATTTACAGAGAGAAGGAAAGACAGAGAGAAAGATCTTCCATCCGCTGATTCACTCCCTAAGTGGCTATAATGACTGGAGCCGAGCTGATCCGAAATCAGGAGTCAGGAGATTCTTCCGGGTCTCCCACGTGGGTGCAGATTCCTGAGGTCTTGTGCCATCCTCTACTGCTTTCTTGGGCCACAAGCAGGGAGCAAGGTGGTAAGCAGAACAACCAGGACATGAATTGGTGCCCATATGGGATCCCGGTACATGCAATGTGAAGACTTTAGCCACTAGGTTGCTGCACCAGGTCCACAATACATTTCAAGCAAAGAGCAAAAAGAGCTATTTTTTAGGGACCATACTCAAAATAATTGGCTACTGTACATGCATATCTTAAGGACTGTCGGAAAATTCTCATAATGCATCATTGCTGCAGCTGGAGAGATCACACCCATCTACACCAACACGAAGAAGCCTGTTTCATTTGAGGTAGATTATGGGGAGGCATAGACCTGGATTTCATACAGCTTTGAGGAATTTTTGGGCTGAACTAAAGGTACAGATACTGTGAATTGAACTGAATTTTAGAAAGAACTCTAAACTGTTAAAGCACACTAAGTGTATCTTCACTCAGGTGTCATGTTTGAACACACTGAAAAGCAGATTTGTTCTTTCATATAGTGTAAGAGAATAGATCTGGAAGCAGATCTCAGATATTTTGTCAGATCTGCTGTGACTTTGAAGTTCTTTGGCACAAATCATTGATTATGGAAGATCTTGGAAGAATGAGGCTTTCATTCATCTTTTTATTTCAGGCTGATGCATGTCCACTGGTTCGAAATGGCACAAATGAAAAGACAGCCACAGAACAGATCCCAGGCTGCACGAAATGCAGAACAAGATCTGGTCACACTACTAGTGCTTGCTCTCACTTCTGCTTGATAATTACACAATGCAGAAGTATTTGTGACATTGCATTATGAGATGTGGTCACATTATGGAGTAGTACAGCAAGTTTCTGATTTAGCAGTTAAATGTTGCTGTAAGTGATGTAAACTTCAAGATGTTCTCTACTTGGTCAGAGTACATGCTGAAAATCCTCGGCTCCCTTCTGAAATTGGCCTTCAGTGAGAGATCCCAAGCATTCTCCATACCCTTCTCTCCCAGCTTTACTGAAGCATGCTGCTTTTTCCTTCCTCAAGTCCCTTTCTACACTATCACAAACATCTTCTGTGATATTCCCTTTCTTTCAGTCAGATACTGGTTACCAGGTAAGGTTGGAGTCTCTGATCTCCCTCAGTTTCATTTTGGAACATTTAGTCCCTCTCCACCAATCTGGGAAACGAGCATAGGAACTCAGCTCTGCCATCCTTTGCTGTCATCATCACCTCTTGTGTCCTCTCAGCTCAGGTTTTGGTATAGTGTAAGGAACTGTCCCCATGGTTGCTGAGACCTACCAGCTACATCAGCCTTTGGTGGTTAAACCTACAGGAAGACCACATGGAGACACTCATAAGCACATGTGACAACTCTGAATTGTTTTCTTTCCTGTAATTGTCCTTTCATGTAAAATTTGAGACATGGAGAATCAAGATGGAAGAATAGGTTAAGGACATGTTTAAATGGACTAAGAAACATTTAATCAGGATGAAGCAGAGAGGACACATTCCAGAAAATACGAGAGGGCAGAACAACAGCAGAGGGGTACCTGGAGACTGACAGACAAAAGCAGGCACAACAGTCTGATGCTGCAGTGACTGATAATCCAGCAGCATTCAGCAAATGGCAATCTGAACTCCACCAGTAGCCAGAACTCCACAAGCAACCAGGTGGGAAGGGACTTTCACTGGGAGCTTGGGAGGTTAATCCAGACAAAGAACTGTCCATCCTGCTGGTTTTTTTGATTTAACCAGGAGAAGAGACAGAACAGCAGATCCCAGATGGGAAGTACAAGAACAGAGTGGATTTCACAGCCCAGTCAGCCCCCTAAAGCTGAATTGGATGCCATTTTGCGTAAGGAGGCAAAGGCAAAGGAAAGGACTGAGCATACGCTAAGCTGGGAGTGAACTCATTTCTGACTCAGTGAACTAGAGCAAACAGCATCCTACAGACTCCACCCAAGAATGGTCTGGGTAGCCCTCAGACCTGATGGCCAGCAGATCAAGACTCTAGTAGTGGTACATCAGGGAAAATAATACTGACTTTGGGATCGTATGGGTCAAAACACGTCTGTTGGCACCAGACCTAATGTCCAACAGGTTCTGGCAAGATCAGCACCACCAACAACCTAACTAAATAGGACACCTGGTGTCTCCATAACCCTAGGACCTGCTCCAACCAGAGGTGGGAGAAAGGTTGTACAGACAACAGTGCAGCCTCAGCATGGTATCACAGGAGGTGGAGATTGGTGAACCAGGAGCTGGGGCTATGGAGACCATGGTGGAAATCTAACATAAGAACCCAGACCTGGAACTCATTGGAGGGAGTGGCACAATTGGTGCAAGCAGAGTTGTGTACCAACTGCAATAAATAAAATCGCATTGTAGACCTGTGGGTGACACAGCTTAAAAATCTGTCCTAAGGAGAAGACTCTGATAACCAGGAGTACAATGATCAAGAGCAAAAGAAGAGACAAAGACACAATGAATATTACTGAAAACTCCCCTGCAAAGGAGCAAAACCCTATTCCAACCTCAGAATTAACTGAGAAGACATTGAGAAAACGGGAGACACAGAATTCAGAAAACTCATTTTAAAGCTTCAAATCAAAAATGAAAAACACATAGAAGAGTCCAAAGAATTTAAGGAATATGCTAAACAGAAAAAAGCAGCAAAAAAGCAAATCAAGGCTGGTATATCAGAAGTTAAGAACACAGTAGAACAAATTAAAAGTACAGTGGAGAGTCTCCAAAGTAAAATGAAGCAAGCATTACAAAGAATCTCAAGAACTGGAAGATATTTCCTGCCATCAGGGGGAAGCAAAGAAAAAGCTGGAAGCAGAGCTGGATCAGGCCAAAAAAAGTATTCAAGAATTGAAAGACACTATTAAGAAGCCTAATATAAGAGTTATGAGAGTCCCAGAAGGTGCAGAAAGAGAAGCTGAGTTTGCAAATGTATTTAATGAAATAATAAAGGAAAATCTCCCTAATCTAGAGAAAGAATTGGGAAACAACATCCAGGAGGGGCACAGAACTCCCAACAGGCTTGATCAAGTCTTCTTCACCATGACACATGATCATCAAGCTCTCTTCAATTGAACATAAGGAAAAGATACTTAAATGTGCACGTGAAAAAAAATCAATCGGCATATAAAAAAATTCTGGTTAAGCTCACAGGAGATCTCTCACAGGAAACTCTACAGGCCAGAAGAAAACGGAGTGACATATTCCAGATTTTAAAGAAAAAAAAAATTGTCGGTCTAGGATAACATATCCAGCAAAGCTTTCTTTGTCTTTGAAAATGAAATAAAATTCTTCCAGAGTAAAGAAAAGTTAAAAGAACATGCCTCAACAGTTTCTTGGGAGACCATCTCTGGTCTGAAGGTAGAGCTGGCAGAATATCATCCTGATCAACAACAACAATTTCCAACATTATGGAATTAATTGACATGGTATTGGGTAATCAATATGTTAAAACAATGCAAGTTCTTAACCACATCCTGTGACTACCTCATTGACATTTCGATTTTTGTTTATACACAGAACCAGCTGCTATTACACCTTAAAGTGGCTATAGGGTACTATTCAGCTGTCTCATGTCTATTTTCATTTTAGTATTTAGCAGTTTATTGTGTTGAAGCATAATTTTGCTGAATTTGGCAGCCTTTAGGATAGTCTAAACTGGCTTATAAATCTGAGAAAGGCATTTGTCAGCAGTTACAAGGTGGAGAAATACACTATGGGGGAGGGTACAGGGAGGGGTTGGGGGAATCCCAGAGCCTATGAAACTTTGTCACATAATACAACCTAATTAATAATAAGAAGAAGAAGAACATGCCTCTTCCAATCCTGCCCTACAAAGGATACTTCAAGATGTTCTCTTGACAGAGAAGAGGAATAGCACCCAACAAAACCAAAGGCAACCGGGAAGAACATTCCAGTAAAATGACAACAGAAGACTAAACCAATGAATAACCCATTCCTAAAATGACAGGACCAAAGTACAACCATATGTTAACCTGGAATGTAAATGGCTTAAGCTCAATCAAACATCATAGATAAGTACACTGGATTAAAAAACGAAACCCATCTATTTGTTGTCTAGAAGAGACACATTTCACCAACAAAAATCAGCGGAAACTATATCACATGGGTTTTGTTGTTTTCTGTTAGTTTCATCTCTTCAAAACACTTTCTTCTGATTAAATCATTCAACGACTCAAAGACCATGGAGTGGCATCATTTTCTTCAAGAAGGTTCTTGAGTTTCACTTCTTCAGCTACACGTTAGTCATTTAATAGCATGTTATTTAACTTCATCGTGTTGTTTATTTCTTTTTTCTTCCTGATGTTGATTTTGTTTTGTGGCTCTTCATTTAAGGGGATGTATAGTAGCTGTGTAATGGAGACTGTCATATCTAGCAACATGTTATTTAGCCTCATGGCATTGTAAATTTCTGTTTTTCTTCCTATTGTTGATTTTGTACTGTGGCTTTTCATTTGAGGGGATGTACAGTAACAGTGAAATTGTGAAATGTAGACTAACATATCCAGATGTGAGGATACAATGTAGTATGCATCTCTACTTCTAGACAAAGATCGACTTACAATGAAACTGTTCACTATATTTTAACAATAGGATGCTGGACTCTCTGCCATTGTCCATGCCTGCAATGATGGACATAGGACTGTGTAAGAAGAACTATACTTTAGTAATGATACAGAGAAACTAGGTGAGGGGCAGGGAAGAATTGGGGCTGGGATAAGAGAAATACCGGGAGCCTATGTATCATTTAAAAATTAATCAGTTAATTAATTTTCAAAAATTGGAGACATTTTGGGGCCAGAGCAGTGACTCAACAGGCTAATTCACAGCCTGCAGAACTAGCATTCCATATCAATGCTAATTTTACTTCTGGCTGCTCCAATTCTGACCCAGCTTCCTACTTAAGGTTGGGAAAGCAGCCAAGGATGATTCAAAGTCCTAAAGTAGTTCTTTGCTCCTGACTTCCGATGGGCTTAGCTCCAGCTGCTGCAGCCATTTGGGGAGTGAATCAGCACATGGAAGATATCTCTCTGTCTCTCCTTTTCTCTCTATAATCTCTTTCAAATAGAAATAAAATAAAATTTTAAAAAATGAAAGAAATATGAGGAAGTGAAAAAAGATAAATAAATAAATAGAGACATTTTAAATAGTAATCTCATTTGGCCATCCTTGCAATCTGTTGGTTATAATTTGGTTATAATTTAGAATCTGACAAAGGGGGGAGAAAAAAGAACCTTTCAATCCTCTCACTTTGATCTCAGAGCTACTCCCCATCAAGGATGCCCACACAGATTCAGAAAGAACTCAGTAGTGTGAAGGACAGATCTCCAGGGGCTAAGCTTCCTAATACATTGTTGCATTTTCCCTTCCAGTTCAGGACAGCTAAACGATGACACACAGCTGCATACTAAAATAACAGCAAGTCATTGCGTTGTGTTCTAAATTGTGTTTATCAGTTAGTATTTGTGTAAAACTGCCTTTTAAAGCAGCAACTATCAAGCCCGAGATATGATTGACAGTTCCATCCATCTTATTCAGGGAAACACCTTAGTTCTAAGGTTTTAACATCCTGTCAGTAAAGTTGAACATAATAACATTCCATAAACAGTCTTTTCTTGGTCAAACCATTGCCTGGTTTAAATATAATAAAAAATGAGTTAATTTTTTTCAAATGATAACATTTCTTAATCCTATTTCATGCTTCAGATTCAGTGGAGTTCAAGTGTGCTGAGACTGCTGGCAATCTACTGAGCATCTATTACTATTTGCAACTACTGGATTTTTTAGGATTTGCTTGAATTTTCTCAATATTGTTCTGAACAAAAACAAAATTAATATGTTTGGGTGTGTTGGACGTCGAGACTCTCAGATGACTGTCACTTTCATGCAGACATCTGATGTCTAATTTTTATGTATTTCCAACAACTTTCTTTATTCATAGTGATTGACATTATAAGAAATCCTATGACAGCAAAATTATGAAGTATTTATTATGCATTCATAGCAAGTGTTTGTTTTTCACATTCAGGTGAATAAAATTTCATTAGAAAACAAAGGGTACTGCTTTTTAAGGGAAAAGTAGGGAAATAGAAAGCATAGAAGACAGGAGGAAGAAGAGGAAGGATGAGAAGAGCAGGCAGAGAGATTTTCAAATCATTGGTCAAGAAAATACTGGCTTGGCACACAAATGTAATGAATTCCGGTGGATCCCATCATGACATGCTGGGTGTTCCTTTGAACATTTAAGTCTTTTCCCCTCAAACCTTTAAGTTCCCATCTGGCAAAACCCATGAAATTAAGAAGGATTTACTGAGTACTACTCTGAACTCAGAGTTGGGCCCAGAGCTGAGGGTACAAATAAGAGAAACAGATATTTCACATGCCCTCATAAGGATTATAGCTAGTGGGAAGGAAATGAGAAACACACTTAAATAAACATAGTAGTGCTGATTCTATTTGCCTTCTAGAGCAACTACAAGCATCAAAGAAGATGATGCTTACAAATGTATTTTAAAAACAAAAGGCACTGACCAACTATTTGCTTATAAGCATTGAAGTTTAATTTTCTATTTGATATTATCAGCCTTATCTTTTCAATATGACTTTAAGTGCCTTCAGGATGGAGACCAACTTTAATGTTTTTTCATTTTCTCATTATAGTAGTAATTATATAGTAAATATGTAGAGCATATTTTCACAGCAAATTGGCCTTCTCCCTATTAATACATTCTGTATCCAACCTCATTTTTAAATATGTTAGTTGATTTTAAAAATTGACTTATTAAGTTTATTTTATTTCAAAAACAGAGAAAGATAGACAAAGATCTTTTACCTACTGTATCACTCTCTAAATGCCCTCTACAACTAGGTCTGAGACAAGCCAAAGCCAAGAGGCCAGAACTCAAATGAGATCTACATAGGGGGCAGGGACCTGAGGACTTGAGTCAGCATGGGCTGCCTCCCAGGCAATACATGAGCAGGAAGCTGCATCTGAAGCCTTGAGATTTCGACATGTTATCATTCCTATAAGGACTTCTTCATCATCTATAGTAAGCATTCCCTTTGATTCTCTACCATGTCACTCTTGGATTCCAGTGTAAGCGTTGTGTAACTTTTCTTTCCTCTTTTTATCCTTTAATTCAGCTGTTTGAGCCTGTTCTGCATCTCTGTGATTCACCGGTCAGTTATAAATGCATTGGCTATGATAGATCCAGACTCGGGGATCTTTAGGCCTGAAAGACTGCAGGTTTTGGATCAGAGTTTTAGGCACTTTATGGTGTCGACTTCAGTGTGCTTCTGGGCCCCAAACCTGGAAATTGGAATCTCACCCTAACACATTGCTTCTTCCCAGGGTCAGCTCTCCATGCATCGTGGTCTCTGCTATTGTTTAGAATTGCCAGAATTTACAACTATTGTAAAGGGTGGAGCTAATTAGGAACTATTTTGTCATATCAGAAGTGGAATCCCCAGAGTGATCCCTTCAAATACAAATCAGATCTTTTGGCACTTCTGCTTCAACCCCCACAATGGCTCCCCAAATTCCTTAAAATAAAGACAAAGCAAACTCAAAACATAATCTGGCCTACCTTTCAGGATTCTGCCTTCACCTCCTTTTACTTTTCCCATTATTAAAGCTGTTTCACCTTCTTTGATTTTATATCTGTTCATTATTTCATGTATGTGCTCTAGTTTTTTGCTTCCTGCTTATAGCAGTTATATAACCGGATTGCATATGCAATATTTTAATTCTTACTCTAGATTTGCCTTTTCATCACTGTCTCTTCCCCTTCCGTCCCCATATATTTCATTGTTCTTCTCCTTCTTTATTTTTTTGTTGGTAGTGCTTAACACATTCTGATATACTACTATATATTACTAATTGTCTATTATCTATCTCCGAGCTTGTCTTTTAAGCTACATGAAGGCAGAAACTTGGTCTTTTTTCATTTACTCCTATATAGGTAAGCACCTGAAATAGTATAGGTACTCAATATATATTTTCCAAATGAGTATGTGGGTGTATAAATATTGCTTATCTGTTCAGGGAAGCAACGATTGAACCAAGTACTTCGGATCTTTATTGGATTTCTCATCAAACATCAGGGATGTAGTTTGAACTTCTTCAGCAATGTCAAATATTTTCACTTTAAGTATGAATTTGCCTAGTGATCTTTTAGAATGAAAGTCTGTCACACTCAAAGATGGTCAGAAGGGAAGATGAATAACCTATGCATTATTATTATTATTTTAGGTAAAAATAAAATATTAGCAACAGCATTTAAATTTTTGGATCATTTGTGCACTGTGAATTACTTTTGAAGAAATAATTAAAAAACAATTCATGTCCCTGCTCCATGGTTTGAATTGCTATACAGTTTCCTAAGAAAACATTTCTGATATCAAAGACTGTTTTTTCTTTTTTTGCTTTGGGGGGACAGGCACCAGAATTCTATATTCATCCTCTGCAACAACACTGAGAAGTTGAAGGGGAATTTATATAAGTTAGGAAAATTTAATTCTTGATTCCAGCCAGATGTGAGCAATAGAGTTCTCAGTGTATCTTCAGAAATGTGGGACTATTAACCCTGACAGAACTGGAGGAAAAAAAAACAAAACTAAAGAACCTGAATTCCTTTGGGACTAATAGCTAATGGCATGATTGCTATAATCCAATAATAGAAAAACAAATGACAGTATTTTAAAAATTTGCCAAATCTTTCCATTTGTCCTAGCTTTTGGTATTCTAAATGGTGGGTTTTTTCACTTGATTATTTATATTATAAAAATCTCACATTATCATTGAAGTACTTTCTAAGCATCCTGTGGTATGGATTACTTTATGAAGTCACTGAGGTCATTCTCTCTTTTTTCTGCCATATGATTTCATTTTTAGTAATTCTTAAAAGATCATTCATGTAAATGGGGTTTTAAAAAACCTACTGATGGAACACTGAATGGATATTAGGTAGCCCTTCCTAGTACAAACTCTGTCCTCATTGAGTAGGTGGATTATTTAGCTCTCTGATCTACTCTCCCACATTCTGCATGGAATTTTTGTATCCTGCAAGTAGAGTATGCAGGCACAAATATCTACTCTTCTGCTCTGGCTGTCAGCATACTAAGAATGAGCAGCAGGTGATCAAACCTTCGTAGGGCTGTCTAATTCTTCTTCCTGTTACCATAGGCATATATATGAAAGAGGTTTCACGTCAAGTCCAATTCAATCAACTTATAACTGTTTTCTGAAGCACTGTGCTGCAAGTTTGCAAGCAGATCCAACTTAAATAGGAAGCATGTCATAATTAATTAGTGACATCTTTCAACAACATATGACAAGAGACATTCAAAGCATGTACTCACTTTATTATAGACCATGAGAACAACAGCAATAACTCCAGGAAGGGATGGACAATCAAGATTCTGGGGTGATAGTGTTTCCTTCACATGAGTATTATATGCTTATAGACTTTTGAATAAGTATATTCTTTTCCCAATCACCACATAATTCTGAACATAGTGGCAATGGTGAGGGGCAGAGAAGCGACACGAGCTTATATTCACTTTAATTGGAAACTTCTTCTTACTTGGAACGCAAATTTAGCAAGTTTGATGCTATATAGTGCTCTGCTACTTCCTGGATAAAACAATGAAATGTAACTCACCACCACCCAAAGAAAAAATAGTTGTGGCTGTTTCTATCTAAATACTTCACGTCCGATATTGTTTGTATTGAAAATACACAAACACATGATTCATAAAACTTAACATAAACCCTTTTTTTCCTGGCACCTATCAATGCCTTGGTAGACAGCTATCCTGTTTAGCTCTGTTAATTTGGGTGCTGACCTAATTTTCATTCCTGAGAAATCTGGCATATCAATTGCCCTACCTGTATGTAGTTTCAGTGACCAACCAACCATGGGAAATCATCATCAATTCTTTGTTCCATGTGTTGCCTGGTTGTCTGGTGGGCCCCAAATGTCCAGGTGTCAACCTGAAGTACCAGTCAGTTGCATGACTAGAGTAGTAAGTGTCTTGGCAGGCCTTCTCTCATTCTGCTATATTTTGCTCAGCCTGAACCTTCCATCTGTCAAGACTTCCCTCTGATCAGGGTTATACATGCTGTCACCAGCTGAAATGGTCTCTCATACTATTACAGGTTCATATGTACCTGTTCAACTGCTTCCTGAGAATGCTCTTCATCATACATCTTGCCTCTTCCTCTGGATTTTCACTCTGGACTGGCATCTCAGGGTTTGCTTTTCTTGTGTTTTCTTCAATCTCTGATCTTGACACAAACTCTCTTGGGCTTTAGACATGGTTATCACTTCAATTTTATTGAAATAATTCTATTCCTGACCTGCCCCTAAACACAATGTATTTTAAAACTACAAAATTGAAATTTTTCATTTGTTATTCTCCTCCTGGTTTCCAGAAATTGCACTATAAACAAATGATTAACTCTTTAGTATTCCCATTGTTTATCTTTCACTTCTGTTAACTACTATTCGTCATTCAGATAGAGAACATTTTGGTTACCTGACCCTGAATACATAGAATTGCTCATCACTTCTTCTCAGTGAGCCATTTGTTCTCAAGATATCTATTTAGGCCCAGACTGCCCATGGCACCCATAAAAAAAATTATGCTAGGTGAATAGTACTCTATAGCCAATTTAAGGTATATAACAGCCAGTAGTGTATAAACTAAAATTGAAATGTCAATGAAGTAATCACAGGATGTGGTTAAGAACTTGCATTCTCTAACATACTGATCACTCAATACCATGCCAATTAACTCCATAATGTTGTAAGTTATTGTTGATGTTATGTCATGGCTTTTCACTGGACGAGATGATATTCTGCCAGCTTTCAGACCAGAGATGGTCTCCCCCAAGAAGCTGTTGAATTTATCTGGACAATAAGATGCTGGACACTATACAAAGTATATGCTTACAATGAAATAATTATGATTGGATTTGAACTGTAATACTGCAACTAGGGGGAGGAATCCACCATGGGGGGAGGGCATGGGGATGGGTTAGGGAAATATCAAAGACTATGAAATTGTGTCATAAAATAAAACAAAATAAAAAATTATGCTAGGAAATATAAAATGGTTTTTGCCTTCTTTCCAAGTCTAGAAATAAGCATTACTGATGTTATAAAAACACAACCTAATTAATTAGCCAAAGTATATTATGTTGTATAGAAATACTTTGTATCAAGAAAAAGCACTGGTGATAGTTTACAATCAATAGCTATATTCTCATTTTTAAAAATAAGAAAAAATAGTTCGAACAGTTGAAGTCTCCCACGGTTAAAATAAAATCAAAATAATTAGTACAATGTTTTAAAGTTCACTTTAGAGTTAAGTTATTTTATGAACCTATCCTTGCAAAAATCCTAAGAGATAATAGCAAAAAAAGGAGGAAGGAAGCAGGGAAGGGAAAAAAGAAGGAAGGGAAAAAAAGGAAGGAAAGCAAGCAGGAAGAGAAGAGGAAGGGAGAGAGGAAACCATCATAAACTATTCGCCTGCTTATTTTTTAATATTTGGGTAAGAGGAGAGGTATCTGGGGTTTGAAGAACAATGTGAGAAACACAACAAAATGTTATTAAGAGCACTGTCCACATTAAGCACACAAGCAAAGCTCCACACCACAAATTCATGGCTTCAACAGCAGGGATTCCTTAAATTAAAAACATTATTTGGAAGTCTCAGCTAATTGAAAAAATCCAAGAAATTCTTCACAACAACTTGAAAAAAAACTAAGTCAAATTTGTGGTCACAGAAAAGATAGAGTTCATTAAATCCCCATCTCCTGAAGGTAGAAGTCAATTGACTGTAAACAGGCCATCCAGGCATAAAGATTTATTATTTACCTACTGCTTCTAAGTAGCTTGGCATCATTAAACAGAGTAACAAGGCACCAAATTCAGAACTAAAGTCACGTAACACTGTCCTTCTAGATACTGGTTCAAATAAATACACATCATTTCCCAAATAGGGGCATAACATTTCATTTCCCAAATAGGGGCATAACATTTAAACTACCAGTGGAGTGGCATTTTTAAAATACCATCACCAACCAACAAGAAATCAGAATGGCAAAGGTTAGAAAGTTGACATTTATTTTGAATACATTGCACATCACAAGTTTCCTTTGCAAAATGCTGCCATGGTCAAAATCATTTGAAAATACAAATTTTAATATTTTTTGTGGAAAGGTCTAACTATACATGGACAGCAAAGGATGACCTAGAACTGTAGTCCAGATATTTGATAAATATTTCCACTGGTGCACTCCACATGCGTTAATTCATTGTATGCCAAACGGACTCACTCTCTTTCCTCTTCCTTGCTAAAAACCAAACAGGGAAAAACAAAACGTTTGAAGTGATATTTTTCTCTTCTTATGTTTCCGATTTGAGCAAGCAGTGTCAGTGTTGATCCAGCCATCCACACCAGATACTTTAGAGTCATATCTAAGAAATTAGTGATGTCTAAGATTGAAAAAATATCTCCCAGTTAAATTGCATGGGTTTTGAAGGATAACCATTGATATAGAAGCTGAGATTCAGGTCACTAGAACTACTGGTGCAGTGTCTACATCCTCTTCAGTTTATACTGACAACTTCCCTGTTGATTCACATTACTTGCAAGTAAAGGGATGTTTGGCCATACTTTCAATTTAATTTTCTCTTTAAACACACACATATATAAATACATATATATATGTGTATATATATATGTGTATATGTATATATACATATATATGTGTATATATGTGTGTGCATATACATATGTATATATGTATATATATATTTACATTATGGGTAAGCCAAGAGTTTTCAACTGTTCTAAGATCTGATTCCTTTCTGCTTACCAATTTTGTCTTTAAGTAATTTCACTGCTCTTGAATTTTGCTTTATATAACCCTCTGGAGTCACATAGCACTTTCAACATGTTGCTTGCAAGTAGCTTAAGCTATGTTTCAAATTTCCTTGCTTGCAAATTTGGCCTTCCACAAAATACTACAACATGAACATGATTGAGTCAAGGTGTTTATCACTTTATAACAGATTTTCTTTCTACCAATTTCCAAAAATATTTCCCATTTCTATATGAGATCTCATCAGACCTCACCATTGCTGTCAATTTTTATCAGCAGTGGCATGATATTCCCCCAGGATTCTCTTCATAATTACCCAGATGTTTGCTGATAATGAGGTGTTCTCTATAGCTCTCCTATTCTTCATCCATCATCAAAACCTCCCTTAATATTCTATTCATAATGCAGGTTTTTTTATATCCTACCCTTGAAATTTCTTCTGGTCTTTACCCATTACACAGTTCCAAAGCCACTTGCCCCTTCTGAGATATTTGTTACAGCAGCATGTCTAATTTTAGTAATCCTTGTTTTAGTCCATGCAAGCTGTTAAAATAACCATGGATTGATTAACTTATAAATAACATAAATTTATTCTTCAGTGCTAGAAGTCCAAGATTAAGGTTGTTGAAGAGTCAGTGTCTGCTTAGAGCCCACTTTCTAATGCACAGTTGACAGTCTCTTGTTATATCCCCATAATACAGAAGGAGAAGAAGTCTCTAGGACAAGGAAGTCCTCTGGAATAGCATTTATATAAAGGTGCCTATCCTATTCATGAGAACTGTTTTCTCCTAACTCACCATTCCCCAATACCCTACCTCTTACTGTCATTACACTGAGGATTAGAATCTCTTCAATGAGGTCTGAGGAGACAGAAAAATTTGATCTATAGCCTTTTCCAACTACAATACCACAGGCATTTTATAATCCACCTATATAAAATTATTTGCTGTTGCCCCAAATGCTTTCACATGAGTACCTTTCCATCATGTATTTGCTAACCTTCTACCTGAGATGATTCCTTTGTACTCCCTCTTCATTCTCTGCCCCCACTATACCATCTCCACCTATAGCGGTTCTACCCACTCCCTGCTGCCCAATTCAAGCCACATTTTCTTTTGCAGACTTCTTTAGATTGTACCAGTCACAAATCATCTCCCCATTCTTTATGCTCCCATTAGGTCTATGATTCTAGTATGATCATAAGTTTTCATACATCCTTTGCTCACTTGATATCAGTGTCACAATGGTAAAGGGTATATCATAAATTCTTGGTATTCCTGGAAACAATTCAGACTTTGGAGCTCCATATCTGTCTTAAGGAATCGGAATGTCTGCAAATGATGAAAATGTTCACTTTTGCGAGCTTTGCAAGTGTTCTTAGACTTACTGAAGTTCCAAAACATTTGCCTAGACTCAGACACTGCCCCAAATAGTCACATACTCTTCTGTGGTTTCTTCATTGTTGCCACTCCTGTTGCCTAGAATATAGCAAGCATTCAATGAAATTTTTAAATGTCGACTTAATGTGACCACAGGGAATCTTGAACTGGAAGCCATAAGTGCAATATTATAGAATTTTATAATATTAACAATTTATTTTTCAGTGGGTTTTAAAGGCAAAGAAAAATACAGGTCTTGATATAAAAATGTGCCATTCTCCATTTTCTTCACATTTCTCATTCACTGTTGAGCTTTTGGACATAAGAAAAAAAGATAAAGCTTTACCAACACCTACTACATTAAAAAAAGAACTCTGTGTCGTAATTCTTAATCAGAATGAGAATAATGTCCTTGCTCTTCATCCCTGCAGACTTCAATGTCTGCACACTATATTTAATCTTCTGCACCTTTTAATTTATTGACACTTAAATGATCTCAAATTAGATTTCCTGCAGCACTATTCTAAATATGCAGCTTTTTAAGATAATACATGGTCTCCTCA
Source organism: Ochotona curzoniae (assembly GCF_017591425.1). Classification (NCBI taxonomy): domain Eukaryota; kingdom Metazoa; phylum Chordata; class Mammalia; order Lagomorpha; family Ochotonidae; genus Ochotona; species Ochotona curzoniae. Next base: position 7,078,919 of record NW_024467087.1, read on the forward strand.
GCTGCAAATCATGCTCCTGGTTGCTACTTACGGCTTCTACAGCTTTCTGAAAAATTACTCCATTTAAAGTATTTTATGTTAGTTTTGTTAGAGTCTATATTACTGTGTAACCATGAAAGATTTTATATTTTAGCCAGAATAATATCAAGTGATAAGACAGATAAACTCAGGCAGCAATTCAAGCACATTAAATATATAAAATAGTTTGCTAATATTTCTGCCAAATTACTTTTCATGTATCATTACATTTGCTCTCGAAACAACTCCATGATCCTAATAGAACTACTTTTAATTCAGATTTATGAAGATTTATTGGAAAGGCAAATATACAGAGAAGAGGAGAGACAGAGAGGAAGATCTTCCGTTCAATAATTCACTCCCCAAATGACCACAACAGCTGGAGCTGAGCCAATCTGAAGCTAGGAGCCAAGAGCTTCTTCCAGGTCTCCCACTTAGGTACAGGGTCCCAAGATTTTGGCCATCCTCAACTGCTTTTCCAGGCCACAAGCACAGAGCTAGATGGGAAGTGGAGCTGCCGAGAATTGGCACCCACATGGGATTCCAGCACATTCAAGGTGAGGATTTTAACCACTAAACTATCAAGCCGGACCCATTAATTCAGTTTTATAAAGAAAGAAAAATGGACTTCAAGCAAGTCAGGTGATTAGTCAAAAACACGCTATCAAAATTTAAACCCAAGATCTCTGACATCTGAGCAAGTTAATTCTACTATATCAAGAGTGATCCATATATAAGAAGCTGACAATTATGGTTTATATCCCTAAGGTGTAACCACTTTACTTGGCCTTACCAATACCAGCTCAAGCACCACCGACTTGATGACTGTGGTCATTCTAATTCCCTATTAACGTTTTTCGGCTTTAGTGATTTGAGACAGCACACTCAGCACCTAGCTACTTCACATACATACAAAGCTAAGTTTTACTAGAGTCTCTGTTGGAAAGTATGGCGGAGTACAAGTCCCTTGTGGTGTGTTCCCTATTCCTACAAAGATAGTAGACACAAGCTCTGGCCTCTAAAATGTGTGTCTCTAAAGTGGATGGTGCAAAATTGTTTAATAAATCCAGTGAAGAGTACATGCTCCCTCTGACAGATTATTAATATTCAATACATTGGGGGCCCGGCTGCGTGGCCTAGCGGCTAAAGTCCTCGCCTTGAATGCCCCAGGACCCAATATGGGCAGCGGTTCTAGTCCTGGCAGCTCCACTTCTCATCCAGCTCCCTGCTTGTGGCCTGGAAAAGCAGTCGAGGACAGCCCAAAGCCTTGGGACCCTGCACCTGTGTGGGATACCCGGAAGAAGTTCCTGAATCCTGGCTTTGGATCAGCATAGCATCAGCCATTGCACTCACTTGGGGAGTGAATCATCGGAAAATCTTCCTCTCTGTCTCTCCTCCACTCTGTATATATGACTTTCCAATAAATAAATAAATCTTTTTAAAAATATTCAATACATTGATCATTTATAAGGGAACACCATTCTACCATTTATTATACTAAGCCCAGTGAACAGTAATAGCATGGTCATCTCAAGTCAAGTAAAAAGGCTTCAAAAACACTACCTGGAGAGTTTCTAATACATCCTCTGGATACTGAATAATATAGGAAAGTGCTGTCACCCAGGAGTCAAAAGTCAGGCAAACGTAAGCTATCATCAGGAGAGTGTCTGGCATGGTCAGAGTTAGGTGGGCAGAAATGTTCTTCGTGGGCACAATAAACACTGCGGAAGATTGATGAAGATTAATTATCCTGAAAGTGCCTACCCCAAAATCTTTTCCTAGTTGAGCATGGCTACCTGAAAGGAAAGTTGATTCCATTCTACCACAGAAGCAGAATAAGAAGGGTGCAAAAAATCACAGGTACTCAGTTTAAAGGGGTGTATCACAGGGCTAGTGTTGTGATACAGTAAGTTAAACTGAGCTTGTGCCAACAGGCATCCCATATCATACTGACAGGCATCCCATTTGAGTCTCTACTACTCCATTTCCAATCCAGTGCCCTGCTACTGTTACTAGAAAGACAGCAGTTGAAGGCCCCAGATACTTGGCTTTCTGTTGCTCATGAGATTACTGGATGGAGTCATAAGCTTCTAGCCTCAACCTGGTCCAGCCCTGGCTATTGTGGCCATTTGGTGTAGTGAAACAGCAGATGGATTTTCTCTCTCCTCCTTTTTCTCCTCCCCTTCCTCCCTCCCTGTTCTTTCTCTCCCTCTCTTCCTTGAATAAAGAATACAGCTTTTTTCAAAAGATGGAAGGTGTACCACCTATGGCAAAGATGACTCAGGGAGATGTCCTCCTGGTAGGATATTTCCTGAGAACACTCTAGAGCATTTTACAAAATAAAGAGTCAGCATTTATTAACAGAGAGCATGCCAATGCGAGATTATCACTGTACTAGTAAGATAAGGCCGTACCCATTTCTTTTCATCCATTCTATTTGGAAGTTGTGGGTGAAGCCACAAGTAACATGATGGGTGAGAGAGGAGAGTAACAGCTGACAGAAATGAAGAAAAGACAAACTCTATACACTTAGTGGATTCCATATTTTTCATTCAGGAAAGAAGGACTTAGTCTCTCATCTCCTGGATCACTGCAGGTTGACAGCACTCAGCTCTCAACCCCTTTTGGTGGTTACCTCAACTAGAAAACCCACCTTGTGCAAGCTCATGTTCCCTTTCAGGGTGACTCTCATCTAATGAATGATAAATTAGTGAAATGAAGACTTCATCCACTCATTCAACTCAGGGCTAATATGTCAGGGTTCATCTTGCCTTCAGAGCTGTCCTCGGAGTTCAATGAGACAGACCTTTTCTGAAGCGTATGGTGACTCCTCTCCTTGCTCAGCCCTGCTTGCTTTGCTCCTTTCCTATCTGCAGGTGCTGCTCTGAAGAGCACACCCTAATAAACCCCCAGCCGATTGATAATAACTTCACAGTTGACTTCTGGGAATCATAACCCACAACAGCTCCAAGCTTTCCCATGTGCTACTTCTGCACATAGGTTGAACCATGAGTTAATAATGTAGGAGAGGAGCTCTAAAGAGATACAAGTTCTATTTCTTTTTATCTGATTGGGATTCTCAATGTTTTAGTATGAGATTTTACATTATAATTTGTAGGTTTTTTACAAAGCTATGGAATCTGCCTGACATTGTGCCCGTGAGCAGGAAAGGAGATATTTTGGAATGAGCATTAAAGTCACTCTTTAGAGAAATCAAAGTGTTTTCATGATTTCATCCCAGTGAAAAGAGCTTCAGGAATAAACAAGTTACACATGCTAAACCACACTTTTCCTGATGCCTGAGGTTCATTCTTCTCTGACATTCAATTTTGAGGATGACTACTGTTGCCTTCAAATCTATCTCTATAGGAAGCCATGCAGTGATTTCATGCTTCCAGAACACAAAGTATGTTTGTTATTCACTTGGATGAGCCTTCAAGGTTGGTCATTGATTCATTTGTCACTCTTCCATGGTAGCAACTCTTCATTCTATAAACCTATCTCACATTTCTAAAAATATTTTCAAGTGGCTAAACAAAATCTTCCTAATCAGGTAATGACTTTCAGTCCAATATGCTTTTTAAAATAAAGTTATGAGAAAAACATGTCCTTATTTGGCTACATAAACTGTTATAAAAACAGGAATAATGCTGAATATGTTTTTGAGCAGTAGCAGGATCGTTAAGGTAAGATAAACACTTTCATTTGGAAATCTAAGTCTTGGTGTACATGTTTTCCAGGCAACATCTAAGTTGTATTGTAAATTACACTTGTATTCAATAGAAATCCCAGGAAAGTCATAAAGATGAGGGGTGAATCCCTGGTGCTGTGCACTGGCAGTCATACCAGAATAGCGAAGAATGCACTAGGCAAACAGCCTCACATCGGACTCTACATTAGGCAGTCTGTGAGTTATCAAATTGCTAACAGTTTAGAATGCATTGTGATATTGGAACACATTAATTAGCATCCATCCTACTTCCAACACATACACTTGCATTACAAAGCATAAAAGAACACCTTGTAAACCATGGCAGATGTTTTTCTTCAGAAAGTCCCAAAATGGGATATCAGTGGGGATCATTTTTACATGCAGCAGCAAGGTTAAATTTTAAGTCCCAAGAAACCAGCAGCCTTCGGCATTATACACCAGAAGGAGCACAGAAGACTTGATGACCTGACAACTGGTCATTTCCACTTTTCTTTCCTATGAGAGACCCAGAAGACCTAAACAGCATCCATCACACAATTTCTCTCACGTATCAGCAAAGTATATGGAGAAGTTAACCAATGAAATTATGCATAATCATACACTTTCACCTTGAACTCACAGTTTAGAATAGGAAGGAATACATAAGTGAAAGCAACAGCAGACTTCTACCAGGAAAATACAGGCATGGGTAGAATTTTAAATACATTGGTGTTAGTATGAAGTTTGGAGTTTGGCAATTCTGATAACAGAATACAAGTAAATTCTATTTTTCTCAACAAACAGTAATCATCTGTAGAGCAACTGCAATGGACGTGGCTCTGAGTCTCACACTGCAAGCAACAGTGAAATGAATGAGACAGGGACTATGCCCTTGAAACTCTCACACTTTAAAGGCAAATGTAAGTAATTACAGAATAGTTTGGTAATACATGGTCTCATGGACCCTTAACATTCTCTGATTTACCACAAGGCTGCATTGTCAGACAGAGAAAAGTTAGAATAGGAACTTCAAAATCTTCATTGTCTGAAGCTTCTTAATAGACCCTAAAGATGACCTTAACTAAATACAGAAAATATTTGAAGCATAAACTGCAGTAAATAAAATAGTTCCTGACAAAGAATAACAGGAATAAGATGTTTGTTGCTAACAAAAATGTGATTCTGTTACATCAACCCACCCAGTCTCCCAGGAATTCGCGAGAGCAGCTGAGAAGTCAGAATGTACCATCACCTCCTACTATTTCTGTCTCGAAGAAATGAATTCACTATTCCAATTATATTCTTCCCTGTGGGGCAGGATAACTAATGTTTTATTTATTTTTAGAGGAATTAAAATTAAAATGCTGTCACTTTCATAATTTGGTCTGATATTTTCACCAATGAAAAATTTTTCTAAAATTACAGAAAATGAAACACAGACAGGTCTCAATGACTTGCTTCCTCCAATTCTGATATTGGAGTGTTGAACAAAATATTCCCTTGGAAGGCTGGCCCTAAATAACAGGATTATTATATTATGTTACTCTAGAGGAAAATCACAATCTTAATATAAAAACAATAACTTCTTAACATTTTGTAAAATAATCCTTAGCAGTTATTTCAACAAGATAACATGAGATAAAATGGGACGTCCTGAAAAATCTTGTGGGAAGTGGCACATTACTGTGAGCAAAAAAATGTTTAACACAAATTTACTAAAGTAAAAATATTGAGCACTCCTTGTAGGCTCAACTAAGTGAATATTTTTCTGTGAATGTAATAACCAGGAGAAATATGTAAGATTTATTTATAAGACTTTATCTAAAAAATAGACTCAGAATGGATATTCTCCTATGTTTCCACTCAGCTGTACAGCCTAAATGGGAAAGATGCTAATTGTGGCAACTTAAAAACCTCCCAAGCAGGGACAGGCATTTGATGTAGCAATTAAGATGCCCACAACCTGAGCTTGTTTCAGCTCCACATTTGGTTCTAGCTTCCTGCTAATGTTCACCCTGTAACACAGCAGGTGGTTCAAGTGGTTGGCTCCCTGCCACCCAAGTAGGAGACCCAGCCGGACTTCCTGATTCCTGCCTTCAGTTGGTCCATCCCTGGCTGTTGTGGGATTTGGGGGAGAGAACCAGCAGATGGAAGATCTCTGTCTCTCTTACAAATTAAATATTTTCTTTAGTCTTAATAAAATAAATAATATTCACAACATTATTGGACCACTCCCATCTTTCCCAAAATGGGAAGACATCTTAACATCAGTCTTTGTCTCTGTTCTCATCTTCTTTGGCATCCCATATCAACATTGGTTTCAGATCCAACTGCTCCACTTCTAATGCAGCTCCCTTCCTATGTGCTTCAGAGGCAGCAGAGAAAAGCCCAAGTACTTCAGACCCCGACACCCTAGTCTCATGACTTTGGCCTAGCACTGTCTGGACCATTTTGACCATTTGAGGAGTGAGCCAGCAGGTAAGACATTCTGTCTTTCTCTTTCCCTCACCTTTCTCTCTCTCTTCCTAAAACTCTGCCTTTCAAATATTTTTTTAAAAAATCATTTAAAAATTTAATAGAAAAGGCTTCCTTGGCTCATATTTTTGAAGGTTCAAGTCCAAGTTCACGTGGTCCCTCTTACTGGGCATTTGATGAGTGTAGTGGATGACAATGGCAGAGCATATACAGACAGAGAGGCTGGGGCAAAGGCAGGTTTTTACAATCAGTCCTCTTCTACATAAGGATTTTTTTAAGGGCACGGCCACAATAATCCAAGGACCTTTAACTAGCCTCACCCTGCTCCTTAAATACCACAATGGAATTAGTTTCCACCTCACTTAATACCATTAACTTTGGGGCTAAAACATCCTCATGATTTCAGGGGTCAAGTTATATTTAAGCTATAGCACTGTTTTGCTTGTCTTTAGTATTATATGTGTTTAAATATTGTTACTTAACAAATTTACTGCTCAGTGGGAAATGTGCTCAGAGGGAAATAATGCTGGAGGCCTTGCCAACAGCTCCTTCACCCTTCAAAGGAGAATTCAGGAAGGCACATTCTCTCCTCGGGCTTTTGGATGTTTCCTTGTGCAGTTACATTTAGTAAAGCCATAAACACCATCTTTCCACCATGACAGGATAAGCTTGAAACTGAAGATGATCAAATGGATATGTTAAAGGACCTGGGTCCTTGAGAGTATTGCTAACTCACTGTTATAACCAGTTATGTAACCTCTTAGAACCTGTGCTTTATGTAATATGCAGTCTTAAAATTTAAGATCATTTAAACTGAAACTTTTAATGTGGCACAGTACAATAAGCTGCTGCCTACTGTGCCAGTACCCCATTTGGCCATGGGTTTGAGTCCTGACTGCTCTGCTTCCAAACCAGCTTCCTTCTAGAACACCGGGAAAAGCATAGGATGATGGCCCAAGTACTTGATCTTTCATCCATGTGGGAGATCCAAATGGAGCTCCTGGTTCCTGGCTTCAGCCTTGCCCAACCCTGGCCATCACAGCCTTTGGGGAAGTGAACTAAGAACGGAAAAGTTTGTGCTCTGGTTCTCTGTTTCTCTGTGTAACTCTGCCTTTCAAATCAAATGGATTTTTTAAAAATAATCAATTCAAATCAGGCCTTCAATTTCTTGAATGAAGCAGAAAAAATGAAAAATGACAGTTATTGCTCATACTCAATGAGAAGAGAACAATAAACATGCTCACATATCTAGATCGGATAATTTTAGGCATCAACGCATGCTCAGAAGAAATTTGAGTAGAAACTGGACTGCGGGGGCCAGTGTGATGGCTAAACAGGCTAACTCTCCACACCCTGTGGTATTGGCATCCCGATGCCTGCTGGTTGATTTCCCACCTGCTCCACCTCTGATCCAGCTCTCTGCTTATGGCCTTTGAACCCTGTACCTGACTGGGAGGCCTGAGAAAGTTCCTGGCTCCTAGCTTTAGATAATCTCAGCTCCAGCCATTGTGGCCGTTTGGGGAGTGAACAGCAGATGGAAGAGCTTTCTATCTCTCCTTCTTTGTGTAAATATGCCTTTTCAATAAGTAAATAAATATTTAAAATATAAATATATAAATATAGTCTGCAAGGGCTATTCTTATTTGGGTGGTCAGGGAGGGATTTACTAAAGAGGAAGCAGCACTTGACTTTGCACATGATGAGAAGGAGTCATTCGTGTAAAAAGACAGAGGACAAGCATGGAAGCTAGAAAGAACATCAATTTAAAAGACTTTCAGGTGAGAATGATACTGGTATACTTAACAGTCAAACAAAAAGCACTACCTTGCTAGATCAAAACGAAGGGCAGGAGGAAGAGAAGATTAGCAAGGTAAGCAGAAGTCAGACCATGCACATTTTGTAAGAATAACAGATGCCACTTTGGCAATGTAAAGTGCTTCAAAAAATGTAAGTAGTAAAACAGTAGGTCTGATTTAAAATGTTTTAAGACATTATGATGTCCAGTTTTATGTGGCAACATGATGGCTATTTTAAATCTGAGCTGAGGGATCCCCAAATAGCTGATAAAACATATGTGCCTGTGAAAAAGTTTCTGTAGAAGATTAATACCTAAATCAATAGCCAGCAAAGATGGTCTTACCCATGCAGATGGTCATTACCCAATCTGCAGAAAACCTGAGGAGGGAGAAATGGATTCTCTCTTCTTCAGCTATGACATTCATCTTCTGCTCTTGTACATCACAGTACTCAGTTGTCAGGGCTTTGGACTTGGACTGGAAGTGATACCATCAGCACGCCCTGATCCTGGGGTTGAGTGATAACACTGGCCCTCTGGTTATATGGTACATGGCTGTCTATATATATATATATATATATATATATATATATATATATGTCTGTCTATCTATCTATCTATCTATCTATCTATATAGGGTATATATCTGTGCTTTCCACAGATAGGATGAGCAAAAATGTATTTAGCATGTAGTTGAAGGGTTACATCTTATTTATAGCCATTCTCAGGCACCACACATCATCAACAATTACTCTTCATTGCCCTATCACTTAATCCGTGGAGTGCTATTTTGGCCCCTTTGTGTTTCTTTGTTTCATTTCATAGATGTATTTTCTATCCCTCCAAGTATGGTATGTCCCTAGGACTCAAAGACACATATGGCATAATTCACTGCATGCTTGCTGATACTATTGGCTTTATTGATGTTTGTTGTTGATGATGATGACATTAATATGCATACAATAAGCAAACTAATATATGTATATATTTGTAAACTATAATATTGTTAATAAACACCGTAATTTTGTTATTAGCTATTTTATATACTCAATTAACAATTTTTCTATGTTTAAAAATCAGTATGTCAGAATTAAAACTTACAGCATCTCATACACAAACTAATGTGCTAAAAGTCAAACAACAAAATTCTGATTCTGTATATAAGCTGCACAAATGTTTTACTTAAAAAGATTGAACAAGTTGTCATGGAAATTGTTCTAATTTGAGACTTAATGGATGCACTAATCTTTTCATTTTTTAAGATTTATTTTTTTATTGCACAGTCAGATACACAGAGAGGAGGAGAGACAGAGAGGAAGGTCTTCCGTCCGATGATTCACTCCCTAACTGACTGCAATGGCCGGAGCTGTGCTGATCCGAAGCCAGGAGCCAGGAGCTCTTCTGGGTCTCCCATGCGGATGCAGGGTCCCAAGGCTTTGGGCGGTTCTCTCCTGCTTTCCCAGACCACAAGCAGGGAGCTGGATGGGAAGCAGGGTTGCCAGTATTAGAATCGCAGCCCATATGGGATCCTGGCACATTCAAGGCCACTAGACCACAGTGCTGGGCCCAATCTTTTCATTCTTAATGTAGCACATCTCCCAAAATCCAATGCATGCAGCCCTATAGGAGCATAGCTTTTCTTGAAAAGGCAATTAACTTTGTCTAAACTTTTTTTATGTTTAGGAAAAGGAAAATCATAAACCTGAACTGCATTTCTTCTATTATTGAAATTGGAAATGAAATTTGTGAATAAGTTGTGTTGGTTGATATGAGAAGTAAAAATACTGCACTGTAAAATAATTTACACTCTCACCGCACCTTCCCTTGTACTGAGTCTTCCTAAAATTACCTTTGAGTAACTGAAAGAATAAATTGAGACTAGAAGGATAAACATCTCATTCATTGTCTTCTGCCTGTCAGTTTTGTCATAGAAATATTGAGAACATAGACTGAACCCTTGCAAGAAATCATCTAAAAGAGTTTGTGGTTTGTGATAGCCAATCAGACCATTAGGAAAACATATAGGTGATCCCTGATTTATAATGGATTGGCTTAAGTTGTTTGTTTGCATGTTGATTTGGGATCTTTCCCTAGGCTAATGATATGCAGTCTGATCATGTCTTGTGATATTTTAAGCAATGAGCACAACTCTCTGTCAGCCACAAAATCACGTTGTATAGTATAACCAGCATCTGTTGGAATCAGGAAAATAAATTACATGAGCTATTTAACACAGTCTTTTTCTTAATAAAAATAGGCTTTGTGTCAGATTATTTTTTTCCCAACTGTAAGTGAATATAAGTGTTCTGAGCATATTTAAGGCAGGCTAGGCCAGACTATGATGTTTGGTAGGTTAGATATATTAAATTCATTTTCAGCTTAAGATATTTGCAAATTATGATGACATGGGAACTCAATCCAGGGACCAAACTACTTCGACGCATCATTTGCTGCCTCCCACACTGCTCTTATCAGGAAGCTGGCATGCAGTGTGAAGTCAAGTCTCAAACTCAGGCATACCAATTTGGGATCTGGCTGTCCTGTCTGCTATGCCAAAGACTCACTCCCCAGTACTGAATTTGAGTTTTCAGTAAGGTTATACAATGTGCTTATTTTAGTTTATGGACACGTTTTGCAAACTTTTAATCACCCCCTCAATAAGTTTCTAACATAGGGTAATGGTTAGGAGCACGGGTTCTGGAGTCAGAATGCCTAGACTTGAATTGTAACTTTGCACTTAGTAACAGGGTATCTTTAGGCAAATTACATAGCCATACCTTGGAAACAATAAAAGTACCATATACCTTCAGTGTTTTTATCAGATATAAATGTATTTAATCATTACATATCCTCTTCTTAGAGCAGTGCCAGGCATATAATTTATATGAGTATTCATTACACAAAAATGCAGATTTCCCTAGTATCCGTACATAAAATGATAGTGTAGAATTGTGCGGCACTTTCCTGCATAACCAAGCAAAGGACTTATATTTTTTCATTTTTTAATCCAGAAAGTAAATATTCATTGTCGAGCAGTGGATCTTGGACTATGTATTTTGAGACTATCTTAAGTCTTTTGTCAATCAATTCATGTTTCATGTGAAGAAACTGAGGACTACTGAAAAGACTTGCCTAGGGGAACAATTGCTGAATTGTAGCAGAGTGAGTATGGAACACAAGTCACTGCTCTACCAGCTGCCCTTCTGTCTTCCTAAAGTGGAATTGCACATGTATCTTGTAAAGAATGCATTAACACGTGATCTTAGAAAAACTCATTCTAGTAAAGATGGCATTTACATTAATAATGTTCATCATTTACTTGGTGCCCTGCAATCACTGATGTGGCTTATTCCTCAAATCTCGTATCAATATGGCTCTCTTGCTTTTTCTCTCTCTCTGACTCTCCCTCCATCAAAAACAATGTCTTTGTAGTCAAGTAAACTAAACTGATTGAAAGAAAAACCCTAAGGCAACTTCATTTGTTACAGTAACACTTCAAAAGGTCCCTCACTGATGAATAACTTAGATGATAGTTTAATTGCATTGTTGATACCCCATATCAGAATTTATGCACCTTATTACTTCAGATATGTACAGCACAAGAATCAAACATGAAAGTTAGCTCAGAGACAGTGAAGTATAAAACGTAGAATTGCTTCTCGATATGCTTGTCAATGAAATATAAACAAAAGTAACAAGCAAGATGGCCTTACAGTTTTCAGAGAGTTTCTGAGAGTTAAGATTATGGCTTCACACATAATATTCCTAATACTCAGGAAAAAGACTTATTTACTGAAATAGCAAAGCAGAGATTCAGAGGTGCCTCTTAAAAGCAAAAGCTAATACTCTGCAAGTTTGCATTTCCTCTTATATTTATCACAGATAGACAAAGTTTAACATTTATAATCCTGAAACACAATGGAATACTCAGAGATTCAAGTCTTCTCACAGCTCCATTATAGACCATGATTATCTGTTTGAACCAATGCCTTTTTAGTTTATCACAATGTCCATTGCCTCCAAGGAAGCAGAGATTGCGACTTACTCAAAATCATGCATTTCTCCCTGTGGGTTTAGTTAACCTCAGTATATATATTTGATACTTAGCAAAGTAACAAACAGAGTATATGTGTGTGCATATGCGTAAAAACATGTAAGTTCACTCCACTTATTCTTCAACTTGTTTTAAAAACCATAGGTGCTTTTCTCAATAATTCCAAAAACCCACCAATAATTCATTATTTAAAAAGGAAAAAACAGTTATTCAGATATCACATTCTAATCTAATCACTTATTATTAAAGAGAGTGAAAATTCGTGCTTTTATGCAACAATATTACAATGATGTGTGATTCAAGTTCTTGATCAACTACCTTTATGTACAAGTAAAACCAATAGCTTCAAGTGCTAACATGATAATGATAAGCTCATGAATTATACAGTATAAACATAATACATAAAGCCTGTGATTTTACTAATATTGTGAAACCTTTTCATAAAGTTGCATTATTTTCTGTTTGAGGAAATAGCATATGCTCATTTAAATTGCTAAGTGCAGAAAAGATCTTAAAAATCATTCACAAAAAGAAACAACTACAATTAATCTAGAGATTGGGTATTGTGTAAAAAAGCCCTACTTGCCTCGCTGTCGGCACCCCACAAACTCTGAAATGTTACTTCACTCATTCCACAGTGTGTGGCCTCCTCGGCCCCATATATGATTCAGACAGACCACCTGTACACTTGAGATCATGTAGCTTTTACTCTTACCACTTGCATTATTTCGCCTTTTGTTTTTGTTTTATATAACGGATCTTTAATAAATGATACAGTTTTGTGCTCCAATACTAATGGTTTTAATTGCATCTGTACTAATTACCTATGGCCTGATATGTCTTTTGAAAATTTTGTTTGTGACAAGAATGGTGCCAGCTTTGTGGATTCCAGTCCAATCACTGACGGATGAGTGGAAGGGACCCTGGGAACAAGCATATGGCAAGATTCTCTCTTCCATACTACACCAAGACAAATGTACACTTGGCCTCATTATCACTGCCATAAAAAGTTTTTCTGTGGTTTCCTACACAAATGCTTTGATGCTTTGTAAATTAGAAGGATAAAAATAAAATCATGTGACATTTCAGAAAGAAACGGAGGATGCTATTAGACATTGTGATATTAGTAATGGAATTCTGGAAGGGAAAGGATTTCTATCCTAAAATACCATCTCATGGATATAACTTTATTAGTACCAGAAGTGACCACCCAGGAGTGGAAAAAATTTTCAGTAAATCAAGGAATTTGTTTGAAAATAGTCTTTTAAATTAAAGTGTATAGATTGGCATTGTCTACTTGTGCTAGTTTTTCAGGTTTTTCGTAACAAAATATGTCAGACTGGGTGGCTTAAACAGTAGTCACTTATTTTCTCCCGTTCTGGAGGTTACGAATCTGAGTCTGGTTTTGACAGATTTAGTTTCTTCTGAGGTCTCTCTCCTTGGCTTACAGATAGTCTCCCTTTTGGCTACACCCTTGCAAGATCTTTCATTGTGTGTGTGCACCTCTTAGCTCTCCCTGTGAATCCAATTCTCTTGTATTGAAGCCTAGCATGATGACCTCATTTTAGCTTAATTTAAAATCCTGTTTTCCAAAATGCAGTCATGTTTCAGAGGTACTGGGCATTTAGGTATCCACTTAACAAATTTTAAGGGGACAAAGTCTAGGCCACAACAATACTCTTCATGTTAGAGTGAGAGTAAAACAGCTGTCTTAAGTTTCTCATGTCTACACACTTTCTAGACATGTAGAGAATTCCAGTGGTAACTGTACCTCTGTCAGGGACTTTAGGAATTAACAGAAGCTTGAATGATATTGGCTACACATGTCCTTAGATTAGGTAGTCACCTTGCTCCCAACAAGATTTTTGCATTCTTATATAAAGTAACCAAAACACTAGCATGCTTTGGAGGAGTTGAGGTGATGGAACCTTCCAGATGTGGGGCCTAATTGAAAATAATTCAGTGTGAGGGACAGGAGAAATGGGGATCTACCATCCCAAATGAATTAGAGCTGGTCTCACCAAGTACGTGAGACCTAACTCACAGAGACTAGCTCCTGTCAAAATGGGTTGTTATATAAAGAGTGAGCCTGGGGTCTGGTGTGATAGCGTAGTGGATAAAGTCCTCGCCTTGCAAGCACCAAGATCTCATATGGGGATCAGTTTATGTGCCAGCAGCCCTGCTTCCCATCCAGCTCCCTGCTTGTGGCCTGGGAAAGCAGTTGAGGATGGCCCAAAGCCTTGGGACCCTACACCTGTGTGGGAGACCCAGAAGAGGCTCCCTGATTCTTGACTTCAGACCAGCTCAACTCTGGTTGTTCCGCTCACTTGGGGAGTGAATCATCAGACGGAAGATCTTCCTCTCTGTCTCCTCTTCTCTGTGGATCTGACTTTCCCATAAAAAATAAATAAATCTTTTAAAAAAGAAAAAGAGTGAACCTGCCCCAACCTGGCCTCTTGTTTCCTGTCCAACCATTTGATACTAGTCACAAACAGTCCCACTATGATGTCACTTACCATGCTGTGATGTAGCTAGTAAACCCACTGCAGTGTCAAGCAAATACTGGCACCATGCTGTTGGGCCTCCCAATTGTGAGCTAAAAATCTCCCTTTTCTGCATAAAGTATTCAGCTTCAGGTACTATAATGTAGCAATGGATGATGGATCAATACTGTATTTGATATCATCGTGTGCATGTGGAACTGTGAGGATATGCTTTTGTATATGTTCTCTTTACACCCATTCATACCCAACTGGAAATCTGTAGCTAGCATTGGGCTTAGGGCTTGTCTGAAGTAACCCATCACAATTATTACCATATTTGGGAAGAAATATTTAACAAAACAATGGTGCTTGGAGTTTAACCATGTGGAAAATCAATGGAACATGGTATGACAGTGCTAAAGCACTATAGGATTTTTCTTAGGGAGGAAGGATATGTTCAACTATTCCCTTAACTGGAATCAACTGGACACAAAAGATAAGAGGACAGAGGAATTAGAAGAGGGAATCGATGAGAGCTGAGCAAACAAATGCTTAAGTCAAAAAGAAAAGATACAATTTTATGTGAAAAACTCCATAAGGGTGGATGTTGTGGCACGGCAGTTTGGAATGCCACTTGGGATGTGTGCATCAACTCTCAGAGCACCTGTTTGAGTCCCAGATACTCTGCTTTTCCTCCAGCTCCCAATGGTTGTGCCTCAGGCACAACAATGATGAAGGCGTGAGTCCCTGCAACTCACATGAGAGACTCAGATGGATGTACTGCATCCTGACTTTGGAGAGAAGTAGGGGATAAGCAATTGCCTCTTTTTCACTCGCATTCTTCCCTTAATTACATTATTTTTTATTTTATTATGGTAATTAAATTAGCTATAATTAAATGATAATATAATCATATAGGAATATGTGTATAAATATAAATGATTAAATGAAATAAATTATAATCAAATTATTAAATTTTAACAACTATTTTTTAATGTAAAACTGTGAAGACTGTTACCACGCTTTAATTGTTATTTGTGTTATTAAAAATACAAAAGAAAGCTATGGCTTGGGATCACTGTGATCCATGAGAATGCATTATAAATGAATTTACTTTGGCTATTTTGGTACAATGAAAAATATTTCAGAAATTACTTTCTACAGAAGAAAGATGATTCCAAATTTCTGAAAAAATAATACCAAAATAAACTAATCTTGACACAATTCAACTATAGCATTAAATAATCAAGGATTTCTCAGATATTATTCTTTGAAAATAAGGGCCCAGTACCGGTAGGCAGTTGAATTAAAAAAGGTTGGCCAGACACCCAGAACAGACAATTTTTCCAGACTTTCACTCCATAGCTAGGAAACTTATGGAGAACATGCACTTCAACTTTTTGTATCACGTTCAAATGTTGGCTGAAAGCCTCGGATTCTATGGCTACAAAGTGGCTATGTGCCAAGCACAAAGGTGACTAGGTAGCCAAATCATGTTGAAAAGCAGTCTGCCTTTGTTTAAATAAAGACATCCCTTGAGAGATTCAAAAATGGAAAGCAAAAAGTTTTCAGATTTAGGGAATCTTTCCAAAATATATTATAAACTAGTTTTAAACAAATGCAGTTGAGAAAAGGCACAGATACAGAAAGAGGTGAACTAACGTCAGGTAGATGGCATCCCAAACTTCTTGCTCTCTTGCATAAAGATACATATGAAGTAAAGTGGACAGCACTGTCGAGGGAAAACAGAGTAAAATAGAAAGCTTCACAAAAGAGCAAACCCTGGAAAGGCAATGCTATCAGAAGCTCCACTGCAAGGCAGATTGAGACTGGAACCAAAATCATACATGTTCTAGGGTACCAAATGATAGCAGAGCAGGCCATTCTCAAGACAGAGCTAAAAAAAAAAATGTATGAGCTCTTTTCATATTGAAGCGAAGTCCAATGCTTAATCAATCTATTTGGATTTTAGAAAAACCACAGGCAGTACTTGATGGTTCCCACTAACATACACTTCCTAGAACATTATTTTGCAGCTCCCTGCATCAGAATGTGTAGTTTGCAGTTCACTTACTTATCCCTTGAATCTGTAATCTATGACTCGCTTGGCAGAAGGGATGTACGCCAGCTCCATTATCTGGGCCTGGTAAGAGCTTTCCCACTTCTAGGTCCTCTCTGGGATCTCTGCCATGTCCTGAGAATAAGCCTAAATTAACCTGCTGGAAAAAAAAAAACTGAACCATATCTCAACTGTTGTGTCTGAAGACATGGGTAGTCTTGTGTGCAGTACTAAATTGTTCTTTATTCTAACCAATTTTGAGCTGATTTATTATGTAGCAGATCACAGATATAGAAATTGGTAACATACTGGGAGCTGTAGAAAAACACTTCAGACTCTAAGGAGTAGGAGATGAAAGTGAGCTTTGTCTACCTACAACACTGAAACCTAATACCAGATAAAGACCAAAGGTGTGTTTCCAAAAGAGTACTTGGAGATGCACCCTCTAGACTTTCCTTAGAATTAAGTCAACACCTGCACTATGTTGGGACATAGACATTGCGGCCTGTATCACCATAAGCCTATTGTGAGCCTGGTGTGTACCTCTGAGGATGTGCAGGGCATGACGGCTATGAGAATCAAGTGTAACTCAATTCTGTATCCGCCTGAGCAGCTAACGGATTTCTGTCATCATCTCTAACTCAGGCAGTTAGGAGTACCATTTTGACAATGGAAAATAGGGCAAAAAAAATTTCAGAGCTTTGGTTTAAAGTTCAGGACCAGTCCCACTGGTGAGACAGAAACCAGAGGCTCCATCCCCAGGGCATGACCCACGGCTTCTAGACCCACGGCTTCAGGTGATGAATTTTACACTGGTGAGATGTATGAATGTTTCAGCCTGCATCATCCCAAGTCTGCCATGGACTTAACACACATCTGCAAGATGGTGCAGCACCCTGTAACTGAGAAGGCCATCCAAGGTCATGTTGAGAATATGATTTGGGAAGGTCACAGGGGATTTGGATGTTAGCAAAAGTTTCATTAAGAAGCTTGAACTGGGGCCCGGCACAGTGGCACAGTGGTTAAGGTCCTCGCCTTGCACGCCCGGGATCCCATATGGGTGCCAGTTCTATCCCGGCAGCCCCGCTTCGCTTCTAGCTCCCTGCCTGTGGCCCGGGAAAGCAGTCGAGGACAGCCCAAAGCTTTGGGACCCTGCACCCGTGTGGGAGACCCGGAGGAGGCTCCTGGCTTTGGATCGGCATAGCATTGGCCGTTGTGCTCACTTGGGGAGTGAATCATCGGACGGAAGATCTTCCTCTCTGTCTCTCCTCTCTGTATATCCGCCTTTCCAAAAAAAATAATAAAAATAAATCTTAAAAAAAATTTTAAAAAGAAGCTTGAACTGTAACTTTTACACATATTTGAAAAATGACATTTAAGGAGATTTATCTAGTAGAAAAAATAAACACAGGAATAATCAGACTAATGAGGGATTGCAAAGTTTCTTAAAGGATCCAACAGGTACACGAGAGACTCAGGAAGAGAAATGGGAATGGTGAAGAAGAAAGCAACAGCAGACACATTTACAAGTAAATCTTTTTCCTTTAGTTTTTATTACAAAGGTATTACAGGCTCACTTAAAAGTTTCAATGTATACATTACATGAAGTTGTAAGCATGAATCTATTGTATGGATGTGTGTGTGTATATATATATATATATATATACACACATATATACACATATATATAAAAGAATGAAGGGTCTTCAAAATGTTTCCAGAAAAACATATTATAAAAAACAATATACGAGTTTCCAAATTTGATTGGAAATAAACAATTATACCCTTTATTCTATTTCCATTAAGTTTCTGACATATCCCTTTACATATATGTATCCATGTACTTATTATTAGAAAAGTTGCATTCCAATGTTGTAAACCAGTATACACAAAAAAGAATAAATTCACTTTAGCTAATTTAGATTTATAAAAGAACCAAATTAAAGAAAAAAATATTACCAAATTATAATAAACGCTAAATGTTTGTGAATCAAAAGCATAGTAAATCTTAATAACAGTAAACAGATTTGATTTAATATATAGAAAAATGGGGCATAATATTACCCTAAAAAATACACACATCTCTTAATTGCTGGTGGAATACTTACACAAAATGAACTACATACAGAATGTAGTAAGAAAATACTCCAAAATCTTGGATTAATGCAGGAAACAGTCTCCATGAATAAGACAGTTTAAGTATAAAGTGGAAACTAAGATAGAATAACGTCAACCATGCTGGGATATATACACTTCTAAACTCTGACAATAAAAAGGAAGGCCAAATTTTGCAGATGAAGAAACAAAAGGACTAAGAAAACACAGTATATGGAATTTTAAGAACATATAGTAACACATTTACACATTACGAAATATTAGAAAATACTGTAAGTTACAATCAATACATTTAAAGCTAATAACTTCTGATGAAATTCATTCCAGAGGAAGTAAAAAGCTTGTGTGAACAAAACATAGCAGAAATTGAAAGAAGAAATTTCTAGTCCCCAAGAAAGCACTGGGACAAAATGATTCTGTGATAAATGTTAGAACTATTTAAAGAATAGCTCACATCTACATTGTCTACAATAAAGAAAAATTTACATTCATTCATTCAACATAATCCTGAAGTCAAATCAGGGGGAAAACTGCATAAACGAATATAACAAGTGAAAATTTCCCAGTAAGTGTGCCTTAGAACACAGGTATCCTACGGATGGCTGCATGTGTACTGTGGTCTTCATCGCCCAAGGACTTGAGGGAACCAAGAAAGCCAGGGAAGTTTCCACCTAGAGCAATCTTGTCTCCAGCATGCCATGAGTGAAAAAGGTAAGGCCACATTCTATAGACACTTACAACAAACCAAAACATGACTCCTAAGTTAGTTTCATCTCAGGAACACAAAACTAGCTCAATGTTAGGTGATTCACTACATAGATGGAATAAAGAGAATAATCACACCATTATTTTGATACCAAATTGGCTGTTGCAAGGAAAGGCATTTTTGATAGTATTCTACACCCACTCCTGAAAAAATCACAAGTGAATAAGAAAGAGAGAAGCACTTCCATAACTTGAAAAAGGGGGCATCTTCAGAGACAATGTCAGTTATCTCATTTTAGAAACAATGGGACTGTTCCATTAAACAAGAGAAGGTTGCCTGCTGTTTAGTAATCATCCTAAGGCGGCATTTCCCTAGACATTGCAAAATCACTATCAGTGTGTTTGAAGAAAAAGATATTAAACATTAGCAAGGAAAAGAAAAACATTTTGTTACTTATGATTAATGTGTTTTGTTTACCTTGGAATTAAAAAACACATATTGCTAGTGATAGGAACAGAATTTAATTTTAATTTAAAATCAGTAGCTTTTCTTCAGTAAGATATTTAAAGAACAATACCATTCACAGAGAATATTTAAAAGGTATAAAATAACAAAGACTAAACTTAACTGTTCAATATCTAAATGGGAACTACAATAAAGTTAAACAAATTGAGACCAACTTGCTACTCGGAAGGTCTGAGGCATTTGCAAGGAGTTAATTATCTATGGATATTGACAAGCTGCTTCTACAATTCATCTGGAAAAAGAAAATGCATAAGAACAGAAAAGGCTGAACAAGTAAATACTGCAGGTAGAAGGGTCCTTTCCTATTTCAAAATGCAGTGCTACAGCAATTAAAGCAGTTAAGTATTAACTAGCTCAAGAACAGACAAACATCACTAATTGAACATAAAAGAAACCTACTCATACACTCTAATAGAAAAAGGAATACCAAACTGGATACAGAAATAATTCAATTGAATGGAGAACTTGAGGAATTGTCCATCTCTTCTGAAAAAAAAAATCAGATTCCTATTTTCCAACATAAGCATAAATACACAAGAAAAGCCACTTCTGGGACTAGCTTTGTGGCTCACTGGATTAACCTGCTACTTGTGATGGTGTAACACAATACAAAAGCCAGTTTTAAGTCCTAGCTGCTCTAGTTCTCATTCAAGGTCCCTGCTAATGTCCTGGCAAAGCCTGACTGGGTTCTTGCCACACATGTAAAGACCAAGATGGAATTCAGGATCCCAGCTTCATTGTGGCCCAGCCCTGGCCACTGCAGCCTTGCAAAGAGTAAATATGGGGATAGCAGACCTCTCTGCCTCTCAAATAAATAAATCAATCTTACAAGTTAACAAAATGGGAGGGGGAATCAACTCTATATAGATTAAAGCTGAGAGTCATAGGAATACATAAAATATTAAAAGATTATGGGTGAAGAGTTTTATAACTCAAGACAAAACCAAGAAACCATAAAAGAAAGATCAAAATGGTTATCCGCGAGCTGGTATTGTGATGCAATGAGTTCAGCCTCCCTTGTGCCACACTGAGACCTGGCTGCTCTGGTTTTGAATCATGCTTCCTTGCTAATGTGGCTGGAAGATGCAAAAGATGGTCACTGTCACCCATGTGGGAGACCAGGATGGATTTCCTGACTGCTAAATTCATCCTTGACCAGACCTGACTCTGGTGCGCATTCGAGGAGTGAAGCAGAGAATAGTAAGATCTCTTTCTGCCTCTCTATGAGTGTAGCTCTGCCTTTCAAAGAAATAAATTGTTCTAACATTTATCTTTTTATTTGCCTTTTTATATAAATACATCATCTTTGCATCAAATAGCACTATAAATGTATTTAAAAGGCCAATGATAAGCCATTTTTCAATATATACCATGCAAAAGGATATAGCCCATAATATCAAGTTATCGCCTGCAAATCAATAGGAAGAAATAAAAAATAACACAACAAAATAATATGTAAAGGATTAGAAGGAGCAATTTTCAACAGAAGAAAATAAATAGCAATATTCAATAAATGCATGCAAAAATGGATAACTTTACTAGTCATTAGAAGAAAATAAATTAAAGAAATAGAACTGCCACACTAAATATGATTTTAAAAATTAACAAAAAGATAGAGTCCAGAGTGCTACTAGGGTACTTTAGTTATATTTTGAAGATATTAGCCAATAAAAATACTTGTAAGAGTGTAAATGATAAGTTTAAAATGATGCTTTTGCAGAATTATACATTACACTCTTTAGAATGCAAAGATCTATCACGTGGCAACGATGAAATGAGCAATACAGTATACTCTCCCTTGATTTTCCTGTAACTGTTTCTTAAAATGATTTCTCAATGAGCAAAAGTTAGTTGTGGAATAATATCTTTAGAATAACTTCTCTGTTTAAGACAACAATAATCAAGGTTATCTCCGGGCAGTGAAATTAGAATATTTCCACATTTCACCCTATATACCACAGTTTACATACATTTTACAATATGTATTACTTTGTAATAAGAACAATACAAGCTAACTATAACATTTGGATTAAAAATATAAAATATGCCATTAGAAAATTAGGTGGAAAAAGTAGGAAGTGTCACTAGGCTTATAAATCTGTTATCATTGAATACAAACATTTTATTTAATTTGCATAAATAAATAAAATTAATAATATATTTGTATATATGGAGACCATAAAAGCAACTTGAAATCTCACTAATTTTCAGCTTATTTCTCAGTGAATATAGTACTGTGTTACCTGTATCGTGAAAAATATATTACCATAAAATTTATGTTGATACTTTTTAACTTGGAAAATAATACATGCTGAAAACCAAATATTTAGAGAATAACCAAATTAAAGTCCACATATATTCTCACATCCCATACATAATTACTTTCAAAGAATGTCAAAAAGCATAGAATTGGATTGATCAATAATCCTTGCATATTATGCAGCACTGTCTCACTAATGAATGTATATCCCTCTTTTATCTATTTATTTGTTCCTTTATTTGTAATAATAATCAATCAATAAGAATTGAATCATCTTAATTACACTGAAGTCCCAACTGAACAGACTTGAGCACTAGATTACTAACAAAAGCTTAAATCCATTTACATGATTCTCCCATATCTTGATCCACTTTCCTCAATGTCAACAATAATTATCCTAAAAATTTTGTTAGTTTGCTTGCCATATATATAGCCCTAAGCTACTCGTTATTTAGTTGCACTTGTTTATAAATATTTTTAAAAGACTATCGGAACTGATGTAATGTCGGGGCTTTCAATTGATTGGGATGATACTCTTTCGGCTGTACCTTCAGACCAGAGACTGTCTCCCCATGAAACTGTTGAACTTATCTGCACAATAAGATGCTGGACTCTATGTTTTGTAGATGCTTGCAAGGAAAAAAAGTCTCAACTGAATTTGATCTGTGGTAATGCAACAAGATGGAAGAATCCACCGCGGGGGCGGGGGGGGGGGGAAGGAGCGGGTTTTGGGGAGGGGAGGGGGGAATCCCAGTGCCTGTAAAACTGTGTCGCATGATGCAATGTAATAAAAAAAAAAATTTAAAAAAAAGACTATCGGAACCAATAAAATTTACTCATAGTATTATATGCATATTATTGCTAAAATTCCACTGGGTAAACAGAATTATTCTCCATTTTTATTTCGGGACTTCTACTGCTGACACTTTGTTGTTATGCCTTCTCAGAACACTTATAGTTCCCCTGCTAGAAAATTTAAGTATTATATATAGTGTCAAGAGACCCATTACTCTCATTTACAACATGTTAGCACATTTCCATTTTAGTAAACAATCTTCTATGGTAAAATGTAAATGACTATCACATACTTACAATATAACTTTTGCAAGTATCCCAATTTTTCACATTTAGGTTACTTGTAATTTCTTTCTATGATAAGCTTTATGATGTGTATACCTCTTCTCTTATTGTCCTAAGCAATATCCGAAGTTGAACACAAATTTGTGTAAGGCATCTTCAAAAAGCTGGTGGAAAATGTGTGCTACTAAAAAAATTAATGGATTTCAATTTACCTCACCAAAACATAAGTTTATCTAATTCTACTTTTCTAATATCTTTTTGAAATTCTTGCATACAAGGCAATGACATAGGATGGCATAGTTTGTATTTCTCAACAATTTGTACATCAAGTGTGCTTATTACAGTAGTTTTTACAACAGCAAAAGCCTGTCCAACATTAAGAGATAGAGTGAAATTACATGTTAAAATCATGACATAGCCACACAGTCACTACCTTTATGAGCTGCTCATATTTACACTGTCAACTGAAAAAATAGATTAAATGGAGGTATGATTCACTTTTGAAAGAGAAAATAAACACCTGTGAAAGAATGTGGAGGAAGATACACCAAAAACTTGAGATGGGCTATATCTGGATATTAAGATTACTTGAGAATTGTGATTTTCATCATTTGCTTGTATTTTCGAGAGTTTTCAATGGCACTTGATTGGCTATATATGTAATAAAAATATGTTTTCGGTGCAATTGCTTGACTATTTTTCTACAAGAAAAATACATTCGTATTGTAGAAACTTTAGAAATAAACACAATACAAAGAAATCACACTGAATTCTACCTGCCCAATAATAATGAGCTTATGATCTGCAATGTGTTACTTCTTATCAATTTATTTTTAAATATATTTTTAAATAGCTGGAGTAACATTTTATGTAATGCCATAGGCACTCATTTCATTTAACATTACACAGTAATATTTTAATGAAAAATATTCCTTTAGATATGAAGAGTCTATTTAATCAGTCCCTTAAAGCTATACTCAGGGTTTTCTTCTTTCACTATAGCAAATACGTGTGTGAGGAAGACCTTTGTGTATCAACTATTCACATTAGATGATTTCCTTGAATGAATTCCTTAAAATGAAACTATTATATAAAAAGAGTCAAAATGTTTTATCTTTCTTGACAGATATTCTTAATTTTTTATTATAAGGCAGAATGTATGTTCTAGAGAAAATATTTTAAAACAAAACCTGGATTACTAGTCCATCATTAGTAGTCTGATTAAATAAAACTGATATAAAATCATCTATCTTGAAATTGTGGAATATGTCCTTACAATACGATGCTGGATTCTCTGCACTGACATGCCTACAATTTTGGGAAACACTTCAATAGTGGCATGGTGGACTAATCACTGTTCATGTAGGAAAACCAATTGTAATACTAGAGGCGAAGTCAGTAGTGGTGGAGGAGATAAAGAGAGGGGGAGGGGAATCCTAGAGCCTATGGAATGTATCATTAAATAATAAATACATAAATAAATAACCTGTCTAGTGTAAGTCACAGTTATTGTGATAATCCAATTAAATAAAACAGGTCTTTTTAAATTCACATTAAATGTTAATTTCTTAGGAATGCTTTCCTTGACTTTCTACACACATTATCCTATACTTACTTTCTTCATGGTCTTGCCACAATTAATAAACGACTGATCATTTGTAAACTATTTCTCTCAGATAACATTTGCTATCTCCGTTAAAACAGATCTAGTACACAATTGGTGCTCAATAAACACTTGTTGAATGCATGAATAAAAGATGTTACAAAACAGTGTAGAAACTGTACTATGTAGTTACAAGGTTTTGCACTTTATTATTATTCTTATTTATTATCGTGTAAATAACGCTGAACCTTTAGAGATTCTTTGACTAACTAATCTCATTATGTGGCTTCTATGCTTTTCACCCTAACCTCAGGCATAAGAGGCAATATTGTTGGAAACATTTGGTGGGAGCTGATACTTAGATAACCAAGTAATTAGTCCTCAAATCTTCCTCAAGCAAGATGGAATTTAAAGAGCTGTAGTTACCATTAGTCTGATACGAGGCAGGACGTATCAGGAACGCAGGCAGGAACCCAGGACGTCAATGATAGATGAAAAAGCAGGTGGTTCCTAGCAGTCAGAAACAAACTAAGGCAAGACTCAGTGATAAGGGATGAAAACAGAAAGGAAAGTTAAATTGCAAGAACTGATACTCAAAACATAAAGCTAAGACTCTAAAGCAAAGAGTAATTAAATTCGGTGCTCCTTTTTTCTTGCAAAAATAGAATAGTGTACCTGCCTCCATATATGTGAACAGCGGGATGGTATGGCTAGTTGAACAATGAAAGCTGTGAATACATACTTTCGTTCTCATAATGACAGTATAAATTGAGAACACTTCTATATAACACCCCTCAGCTTTTTAACAGCAGATTCAGCATGGTGACTAGTACCATGGACTCTTCAACCACCTTAGTCATGTTCAAATTCCAAATATTTTATTTATTAGTTGTGTATTTTTACATGAATTATTTTACCTGTTTATGTGTGCCAGGCTACTCATCTGTAAAACAGAGTTAATGATGACATCTGCCTCATAATGGCTTACAGTGAAGATTAAATAAGTTAATGCATGTAAGGACTATAGAACAGTGCCTGGACATAGCAAGTGCCATGTTGAGTGTTGTTATTATTATTATCATATAAGTCACATATGATGAAATAAAAATTCATACTATTTAAAAATCGACAAATATACTTTATCTGAAATACCTAAGCAGGAATTTTCCCAAAATAAAAATTTCACATGCACCCAAATACAGTTGACTGTACAAAAACTATGAGCATTTAATAAAGTAATAAAATTTAATGCAGCAATCCTGTTTGCTCTGTAGAAGCTTTTCATGAATACTATCTTAAAAAGTTGTAGGGACTAATCACAAAAAAAAAACAAGATAGAGAAGGTTGGGTTTGAAAAGGCTTGGCATGGGGATAGGGTGGAAATCATGGACTATAGAACATGTTAGAATACCTGGATATTGCAGACACTGGAAGACCTGAATGTTAGAACAGCACACTGAAGCCACTGGAAGACATGGATATTGAGCCCATCAATGGAAGACCTGAAGATGTTGGAAGACGTGAAGATGCTGGAAGATGCAGAGATGCAGGAAGACGAGCAGATGCTGGAAGCCCTGGAGATGCTGGAAGACCTGTAGGTGTAGGAAGACATGGATTTTCCGGAAGACATGGATTTTTCTGGAAGACATAGATTTTCTGGAAGACGCAGATTTTCTGGAAGACGTAGATTTTCTGGAAGACGTGGCTTTGCTGGAAGACAAGGATTTTGTTGGAAGACATGGAGTTCTCTGGAAGACCTGGATTTTTCTGGAAGACCTGGATTTTTCTGGAAGACCTGGATTTTTCCGGAAGTTGTGGATTTTCTGGAAGACATGGATTTTCTGGAAGACGTGGCTTTGCTGGAAGACATGGAGTTCTCTGGAAGACCTGGATTTTTCCGGAAGTTGTGGATTTTCTGGAAGACATGGCTTTGCTGGAAGACATGGATTTTCTGGAAGACATGGATTTCCTGGAAGACATGGATTTTCTGGAAGACCTGGATTTTCTGGAAGACATGGCTTTGTTGGAAGACATGGATTTCCTGGAAGCTAAGGATTTAGTGGAAGACACAGATTTCCTGGAAGACATGGATTTCCTGGAAGCTAAGGATTTAATGGAAGACAGGGATTTCCTGGAAGGCATAGATTTGCTGGAAGACATGGATTCTCAGGAAGACCTGAATTGTCCGGAAGACGTGGATTTGCTGGAAGACTGGGAGATTGCGGAAGACATAGATATTCTGGAAGACACAGATCTTCAGGAAGACAGTGATTGGAAGATCTCCAGGAAGTCCTGGAGGTTACTGGAAGACATGACTTTTCTGGAAGACATGCTTAAGTGGAAGACCTAGATTTAGGGGAAGACACCGATTTTATCTGGAAGACATGGGGTGGTAACTGGAAGACTTGATTTGGTGGAAGACAAATTAATTGGAAGACCTGGATTTTTCTGGAAGACATGAATTGACTGGAAGACCTTGATTTTATGGAAGACGTAGATTTCTCTGGAAGACTTGAATTGATTGGAAGATCTAGATTTCCTTCTGGAAGACACTGATTTACTGGAAGACGTGGACTTTTCCGGAAGAACTTGATCTATTGGAAGACTTGGATTTGGTGGAAGACGTAGATTCTTCTGGAAGACATCAGCTGACTGGAAGACCTGGATTTCTTTCTGGAAGACACTGTTTGGAAGACTCAGACCTTTCTGGAAGAACTAGATCTATTGGAAGACTTGGATCTGGTGGAAGACGCAGATTTTCCTGGAAGACGTGAACTGGTTGGAAGACCTTGAAATTGTTGGAAGACGTGGATTTTCCTGGAAGACCTGGATTTTCTGGGAAGAACCCGGATTTTGTGGAAGACGTGTAACTGCTGGAAGACTGAATTTCCTGGAAGACTTGGAGATTACGGGAAGACGAGGAACTTCTGGAAGACACAGATTCTCTGGAAGACATGGATTTTCTGGAAGACCTTGAGGTTACTGGAAGACTTGAAGTTGATGGAAGACCTGGAGTTGTTGGAAGACCTTGACACTGGCGCCACTGGAAACCCTGGACAGTGGAAACATTGGAAGTACATAATTTGGAGACATTGGAAGCCTTGGTTTTGGGGAACATGGTCTACTACAAGCATTGGGGACATGAAAGGCATTATGTATTGTGATACTGTATATTGGAAGCCATAAACACTGGATTACCTGGATATATTTGACACATTGCAAACCCTTTGCTTCAGAATTCCTAAACACTGGCAGATACGAACTGTAGAATTTAGAACCGATACAATTAGAGGCTCTGGCTGTTAGTAGACTTTGGGAAACTTGTATATTGACACATTCATCTCAAAAGAAGTAGAATTTGGAAGATTAAAGTTTAATGATATTAGATTTCAAGGATGTTGTGAGCCCTAGATATTAGAAGACTTGAATATTCAGATTATTTAAAGTTCTGGATGTTAACATTCAATTCAGATACCAGAATATTAGAACACATAGATTTTGAAAAATCTGGTTCTTGGAGATATCAAAAGACCTAGGCAATTAGAGATGAAAAACACCATAAAATCAGGACTTAGGAGACATTAAAATATGTGGAAACTAAATAATGTGAAAGCTAAGAGTTATCTGAAAAGCTACACTTAGGCAGGGAAATACACAGCTCCAGAAGATCCACATATAAGAAACACTGGAGGATTGGAATAGTAACCTGAAACCTAAATGGTGATACCCAGATCCTGAAGAATAATTTTGGAGATACTGGAAGACCTAGATTTTAGATGACTTCAGTATTAGGCAGATTAGAAAACACAGACATTGGAGATGCTGTAGGTCCGAGAAATGGAAGACTATGATGTTCTCCTAGCTGGAAAATTTGACAACCAGAGATGAAGCATGCTGCAGAGTTGAGAAGATTCGAGTTATAGACACTGAAGAATCACAAGATATAATCATGGACAATAATGGCAACATTGAAAACTTGCATACTAGGACCCAGGACCTAGATATCACATTAAAAACACATCAATAACGTTAACTATTCATATAGTGCTTATATCCACAACATTTCTTCTACTGCAAAGAAAAGAAGAACATTTGAAAAGATCACAAAGAAGGAGCAGTGAAATTTAATTTTGAATGGGTTGTAATTTATCTTCAAAGTCTCAATAAGCTGGTTTCTGGGGCCTTTATAGGTTGATACGATGAGAATCTGGAATTATCAAGGAATACACAGTATCTAAGCTAGGGATCTAGTTAGCACAATGTCAGAGATCAACAAACATTTTGTAGTAAATATTTAAAACCTTCTCCAGTCACAGGGTTTTAGTTGCAAAAAATTGTGCCTTCCTGTACACCAACAATGAATAACTGAGTAGTGATGCTTTATTACAATAAGATATTTGAAAAATAGCTGAGCTACATTTGGCCCAGCCCTCACTTTGCCAACCCCAGTTATAGGTATCACCTCCAGGATATGGTAAACTTAAAACTCATTCCAGGCTAGCACTCACGTGCAAGAGAACAGACACAGCGATTTCAAGAGCAATGGTAAAAATACCATACAATATGATGTAATGAAACTAAAAGAGATGAGGTTAACAAGAATCTAATAGTGAGTTTTATATCTCTAGGCAATTCTTTCAGGTGCCCAAACTGGAAGCTTGGTATTTACAGTCAAAATTAACCGGTTTGCATTCAAGACTCCAAACAGGGAGGGGGGGTTGCTGAGGGACAGCAAGAATGTCCAAAATCAGTAGGCTGAATGCCTGAGGACAGAATGAGAGAAGAAACCGTCTCCCTTGAGATTGGGAAGATAAGGAGAGAAACAAAAAAGATTAGAGCTTGCTAGGTTCATCTAAACCACTCCAGCTTCTGGTAAATATATAAAATTTCTGATCTTAGCCACAGGAATTTAAGCGTCAAGCGTAGAAGATCACAGTTGAGCCAAAAGCAGAAGGCCCTTAGCATTCCCTCAGGAAGACAGTGACTATCGCATTAGTAAAGAGAACACAATAGGCAAAAGCAATAGGGTATAAATGGATTAGAATTGAAAAATCAAGTCATGGGATATACACATATATATAATGGATAACTACTGAAGGTTTTTTTTTTTTTTAACAAAGAACTATTAAGATGAGAAGATCAGAACCATGCACCAAAAAAAAAGTTAGTTTGTCAGCAAGGGACTGGATAGCAGATATTAATATGCATGTGGACTGAAAGTAGTCCAAGATAAAGGGGTCCAAATGTGAAGTCGCTAAAGACATACAGATGACTGGCAGTGAGGGCATGAGTCAAGGCAGTGATGGTTCTGCTGCTCAGATACATAGTGCTATGGTTTGGATAAATACCAAGCATTCTTAATCCTCACAAGTTCTTGAATGGTATCACATATACAAAGAAGTTCAGAAGCCAGTTTTAAGGACTTTTCCTTGCCTCGTAAGATTAATTAGACTTACAGTTTGTCTCAAAAGCAGCTAGCTAAGTTAGTTAAGTTGATGATCAGAAAAAAAAATTATTCCTGTATAGCCTTATGCTTACCCTGGTATCAGAGTAAATTATCTTTAAAGTGAAATGAAATAGATGCACTGTTTTCCAGAGAGCAGGAACATAGCCATGTCAAAAAAAGCTAATAGCTTAAGCCACTGTATCAATACATTTCATGCAGTGATGACCATTTTATAATTAAAGCATAAATAATCATTATAAGTCATGGAGTAATTTAAATACAAAGGAATCACTGTTTCAGGGATCACTCATCAGCAAAGTAAAATATTAAAGTGCTTTATTCTAAAAGCAATCATGTATATTTTATTTTGAGGGTAATTAAGAAGATAGAAATACATTAAGACTTTGAAAAACACACGAATAAATGATCATAATGTAGTTATGCAATGCTTATTTGTGTTATAATAATAATAGCAACAATGTATTGAGCACTTACTATGCGCCAGGCACTGCACTAAGCATTTCATATGACATCATAGCAATCCCATAATGTAAGTATTTTTATTCCATTTTACAGATTAGAAATTGAAATCAGGAATGATTAAGAAACATGATAACTGGCTGGGTAGAATATTGAAAGCAGATATCTGAGTCCGAAGCCTAGGCTCCATGCTGATCCCTCCTCACACTTTACTAACCGAGGGGTTATATTGCCAGGACTATGCACACTCACCCAAACAGAAGGTCCTCCCCACATGGACAGGAGGTTAGTGACAAAGTCCTCACTGTAGGTTCCCATGTTCTTATTGTGACTGCCAAGTCATCAAGAGCCAACATTGAGTATTTGAAATAATAGATTAATTAACTCTTTGGTTTTATGTAGCAAGGCAAGAAGGATGAAATGCAATGTCTCAAAGACATAAGAGCCATAATTTTTCATATCTGTTATTGATATTAAACAACTGTATTATTATTCTTTCCCCATTTTCCTATATGGCTTTGTAATTTCCAAGAACATATTGCTCTGATCAGAACACAATTATTTCTGAATTCTTAAGGAAACATATCAAAAGCTGCCAAAAGGCAAAAATACTATGTAACATTCAGTGATTAGTATATTTCACATCACAAACATTGTTCGCACAAGCTTTTAGATCATGCACACAATCAAAGCTCTTTATTAACAATCAGGTAGCAGCAACTATTTTATCCAATCATGTCATTTAAAGAATCTTCTCTTTGTTTTCAACATAAAACTTTAAAACAAAAGATTCTTTCAAAATCCTATGCCGATTTTCTAATATTTGCTGCATTTCATCAGTGGACTCCCTGAGTCCAAACCTCAACTGACTTCCTCCAGGCTTCCTAAAAACAATTAAATCATCTCATGTGATTTTTGACAGTCCTGTTCAAAAGCAGCATTTTCCTTCATTATTGTATATAAACTGCATTATTCCGTGTTATATTTATGTTGTTTCCAGCTAACCAATATCTCCATCTGGTGCAACAGCAGCAGCCAACAATCCTCCTTTCTTTCTACATCCTAGCTCTTTGTACATCATTATTTAATGTCATCATGGGGCAGTGCTGCAGTGGCAGCACAAGTAACAGACACAAGGAACAGCAACATTAGTGAAACTGCCTCCACATTCCCAGAATCGTTGTTCAACTGAGTTCAAAATGGACATCAGGTGGGCAAGTGTGTAAGTAGCCAAAAGAAAAAGCAGATGCACCATGAATCTTTCCCAAGAATTCTGAGAAACGGTTATCAGCTGCATAGTTCTGCCTTGAGGTTATTTTCATCTGTTAAATCTTTGGAAAATTCCAAACATCCAAAATTAACAATGGCATCTTTTAAAACCATGACTGATTCCCATAAATTATATATGTGAAATCAGGAAGAACATTTTCTAAAATCTGTAATTAAGTTCTCTATCACCGTCAAGGAAAAGTGTGAAAATTCCGTTTCTAGAGAATATTCAAACCACTGCAAATGCCAGGGACGATGACAGAGAGAACCTATGGAAATGAACTGCTTAATCATCTCTTCTTTCTTGATTTTGAGTAAGGTGAATCCAGGAAATCTGTCATCAGGTCATCATCAACTGATCAACAGCAACCATGTACAAAACACAGTAACTTATGTCAAATTTGTCATTTCTGGTAAGACAGGACTTAATCTTAATTGAAGATAAAAGAAATTTAGGATCAAAAGAACAAGATCAAATGACCCAACCAGAATCAGTAGCCTTTTCCCTAAGTCCTATACTTAAGTTCCTGGAGCCCTTCTAGTATCTGTGCTAGAAGACCCATTGGAGAAAAAAAGAAAGAAAAAAGAAAAAGAAAAAAAAAATGGAGCATGAAAGGAAGTATTGTGAAAACCCAGAAAACTGGTCTATTCACTAAAACTAAATCACTGTAGTGAATCCTGATGATGTTTTACAAATTTTACATTAGCAATAGTTCTTATTTGGGCAGTTAATTTCTACGTATCTACTGGTCTCAAAGCTTAAGACAACGATATACCAAGGAAAATGCTGCTCATGACAGTAGCAACAGGAAAAGAACAAAACGAAGGGGATGCTGTTGGCTGAGACACAAGCTCAGCCTTCCGCTCCACTTCCTTTGGCCAGCCCATGAAGCGCAGCTTCAGAACCATCCGTCTGAATTCCAAGGTCCAGGTGCTGTATGGGCTGTTTTTGCCTCTTCTTGCAGAACAGGTTTGAACGAGATGGTGGCTCCTCCGGCCTCTTCCCCCCTCCCCGCTGTTAAGCAATGAGAGAGAACATTAAGGCTTTTTCTGAAGGTTTCTTACCACTGTTTTTTAGGCTTGTGCGTCAGTGTTTAAGTCCTGCCTGAAAGTCAATACACATTTCACTCATCAGAACAGTTTGATTTCTGAAATGCGTGCTTCAACATCTTTGAATTCTAGATGTTAACCCACACTGGCCTCTTTTGTCAATTTCTGATGCAGTCACTTCTCTGAATTATTTCTCGACTGTCTTCTGACAGTGTGACATTTCAATAATGCCAAAATGCCTTCAAACCCTTTACCACCCCAACGTTCCACAGATGTTACAATATTTTCAATTTATTCTGTCACTAGCAGGAAATATTCAAAATCTGTTAGATCTCATTTTAAAGTGTCTGCTAAGCTCCATTAAGAGTTGAAAGTTGTACTTCTGTTACTTATCATTCTTATTAAAGTACAATAAACAAAAATTGTCAAAGTAGTTTATAGTAAGTTTTGGTATCTTTTAAATAAAATCTTCAAAATAGTCAAATATATACTGAGTCCAGTACATCATGGACATTTTTAGCTCACCTAGATACGTACATTGAAGAATAGATTTGGGGGAATTGGAAATGAGTTAAACATAAGGGTCAACCTTTATTATTGCACTTTTGTCAGTGGAAGCAGTTTTCATTATCAGAGGTACTTAAAACTGGGGAAAAAAATAGTAGAGGCCAGTGCTACAATGTAGCGGATGAAGCTGCCACCTGCCCTGCGGCAATGAAATCGCATATGGGCGCTGGTTCAAGTCCCAGCTACCTCACTTCTGATCCAGCTCTCTGCTAATGCACCTGGGAAAGCAGCAGGGGATGCTCCAACTGCTTGGGTGGCTGCCACCCATGTGGGAGACCAGGAAGAAGCTCCTGATTCCTGGCATTGCAGCAGCTCAGCTCTGCCCAGAGAAGTCATTTGAAGAGTGAACCAGTTTTCTCTCTCTTGCTCTCTCTCTCTTTCAAATAATCTTTCTTTTAAAGAATTAGTATACATGTTCAACTTCATAGAGAAAACACTTATAAGCCAATGCAAACAGAACTCCTCAGTGATTTGAACCGCATAGCTTTCCTTCCTGCCAACAGAAAAATGTGTTTCTGACATTCTCTTTAAAAAGCATAGAGATTAAGGGATCTATGGTGCAGTGTGAGTTTCGTAAAACGTCATCAGAAGCGCTGTAACACAGCAGACCTCTCAGCTTGTCTTTTCAGGTTTGAAACTTTGCTCACCTTCCATAAGCAGCCTCGAGCAGCCAGAGCAGCCCTTTCACGGGCACTGACAGCCTGCCCCGGGCGAACAGCTGCCTCGGTCTCCTCAGGTGTTCAGCAGCATGAGCTGCTTCCTCTGCTGGCCACTGCTTTTACACAGGCCACAGCATTTCTTACAGTTGTCCAACCAACCCCACTCAGCCTCTTTGCTTTAGGGGCCACACAGCTCTTATTTTCTCCATTTTGACATTTGGAGTTACAGGTGTTTTTTGGTTTTTTTCCAATCACTCTGTTAACACTACTTCTAGATGCACTGTTCCTACTAGCTCTCTTAATTCTCTTTCTCATCAGGGATTCAGGGATTGGGGACTGCAAAACTCTCAGCTTGTCTGCTGTTGACGTGATCTTTCTTGCCCTCTTTAAGGTTCATATTTGTATCACTCACCTTTTACCTGGAGGTCATTTTTACCCTTACTTACGCAAATTTGCAACGACTGATTTATATCCTTGACCAATGCAAAACATTAATTTGCAATATTTAGAAGCTGAATGCTAAAATTCACGTAATAAAAAAGCCAAAGAATATTATGAGCTAGCACATCTGTATGATAACTCGTTACAGAGGAAACAGACCAAGCATGGCAGAGCAAGTGGCCAAAAGTCAGTCTTGTCACATGAGACAGTCAGCAACGCAACCTGACAATGACATGAACTTGCATACTGCCCCAACGCTCTGAAATTATAACCCAGTAAACCCAACTTTTATCAGAATGACTTGCAGTTGTGATGGGAGCACGGAACTCCTGAGTTAGGATCAGGTGTCCAGGCTGAGTTGAGAAGCACAAAGAACACCATCTATGAAAAAGAAGATACAAAAGATAGGAGGCGGAGTTAGGAAAGAGGCAGTTCCAAAGAGTTGTTTATGAGCTAATAAGGAGGACAGACACTTGGACTAGAGGGTCACTGACTGTGATGCAAGTGCTTTTCCTTTGTGCCTCACCAACACAAACCATTCCCAAACTCTAATACACTGTGCCACTCAGAACATGAATAACAAAATATTTCATTTTGTTTTATTTTTCGTGTATCTGTTTTTTGTATGATAAGTTCAATTTCTGGGTCTTTAAATTTATGTTCATATTCTTCACCTACTTAAAATTTACTGATTTATAGGTACCGTTCAAATTTTATGGACTTCTCGGTCTGGCGCTGTAGCCTAACATCTAAAGTCCTTGCTGTGTACAAGCCAGAATTCCATATGGGTACAGGTTCTAATCCCAGCAGCCCTGCTTCGCACCCAGCTCCCTGCTTGTGGCCTGGGAAAGCAGTTGAAGATGGCCCAAAGCCTTGGGACCCTGCACTCATGTGGGAGACCTGGAAGAAACTCCTGGCTCCTGGCTTTGGATCAGCTCAACTCTGGCTTTTGTGGCCGCTTGGGAAATGACTCATCGGATGGAATATCTTCCTCTCTGTCTCTCCTCCTCTCCGTATATCTAACTTTCCAATAAAAATGAATAAATCTTTTTTAAAATGTTTGTGGAATTCTTACCTTTTAAATAATTATTTGAAAGTCAGAGTTTCAGAGAAAATGGAGTGGGGAGAGGCGGAGAGAATAAGAGAGAGAGAAAGACGTCTTCCATCTACTGGTTCAATCCCCAAGTGGTTGCAACAGCCAGGGCTGAGTCAGGCCAAAGCTAGGAGCTTCACCTGAGTCTCCCAAGACAAGGGCCCAGAACCTGGACAATTATCCATCCATTGCCTTTCCCAGGCCATTTGCAGACAGCTTGATCAGAACTGGAACAGCTAGAACACAAACTAGCAACCACATGGGATGCCAGCACCATGGGTGGTGGCTTTTACCTGCTACACCACAACAAGGGCTCCTGAATTCTCATGTTTTAATCCTCTCTATATGGAAAACATTTTCTTTCTTTTAAATATTTGCTTGTTTATTTGACAGGGAAAGACAACAGACAGACAGAGAGGCATGGTAAATATTTTCTCTATGCTTGCCATGCACCAAATGTCTGCCACACAAACATTTTAAATATCTATGCAGTGCAGGGCTTCCTGGCTTGCTTTTTAAAAAGCCCTTTCACAAAGCTAATGAAAATATACTCACAAAAACTATCCTCACTTATTTTCAGTTAGTATCTTACAGCTCTGTGAGATTAAAGAGACATTTAAAATGATGTTGTAGTACATTCCCATCATTTACAGTGACCAGATCTCTGACCATGCTTGAAGCAGAGGCCTCTCTCATCAGAGGTCCAAGCAGGCCAGGTCGGGGGCCGCTAACACTGCAATGGATGGTTCTAGTTGATCTCTCAATGTCTAAGAGGGAAAGGACAATGAAGCAAAGAAACAGAAGTGCTTCCAAAGAAGTAACTCCAGTCATTGTGTTGCCTAATGTTCTGTTCTGGTACCAATCCATCCACACGCCTCACACATGTGGCATGAGTAGCAGTACCAATTTCTTAGATCTCCGGGACTCTGAGAAAAGCTTCATTAATAATTAGTGAGTCACTCACAGTTTTGGAAGATTTGTAGAAACGTAAGCCTGAGTTGTCCATTAGGTATTAGGTAATTGCTATCGGTGTGATTGAGTGTAATAGTTGATCTGAAATAATATTGAAAAGTACCTACATATTTGGATGGGGTGTTGAAGCAAAATATACGTTTTCATTATTTTTTATGAAAATTATTAACAATGATTAAATCCTCATGGTTAGTGGGTCAACATTCACCTCACTCTTCTCTTTCCCTGTACATTTGAAAATTCTCATGAGACAGAGAAAGCAAGCGAACAATTCCAGGGTTGGGGCTGCGTTTGAGATACTATCACGTATGTAATACAGTGGCCTTTCAGGATAACTGCAAGATGAAAAGTTACAAGTAAAGAACGCTGAGTCTTGAGGGAATCTCACTTTAAATAAAGTATTTTCCTACTGTAAGTAAATAAACAGTAACGGATAAGAAAGCCTGAACACCAGTATTGATTTAATGGTAAGAGACTTGATTTCCAAGTCTTTCCTTTCTCTACTAAATTTAAACAACATAAGTGCAACCTTTTTTTTTTTTTTACCAGAAATCAGATTATTGGAACATGGGGACAATTCCACTTCATGATACTGATACCACCTGCTTGCTATGTGATTCTGCAGATGGTGATTTATA
This sequence comes from Ochotona curzoniae, assembly GCF_017591425.1. Taxonomy (NCBI): domain Eukaryota; kingdom Metazoa; phylum Chordata; class Mammalia; order Lagomorpha; family Ochotonidae; genus Ochotona; species Ochotona curzoniae. The sequence goes on from NW_024467087.1 coordinate 7,116,398, forward strand.
AAAGGAAAGGAGGAACAACCTGTTCAGAGCATAACAGCCGCTCATTCTGGGTGGGGGGATGACTATTGTGTCTTGAACCAAGTCACCGAGTAAAATTCCATTCGACCAACTTTGAAATGTTGGACTACTCCTCTACCCAGGAGAGTTGTTTTATGTGTTTCATCTTCTGATCTCTGTCCTTCGTTGATAGTGTCATTTTTTCAGATTTATTTTTTCAGATTTTTAAATTTTATTTTTATTGGGAAGCCAGATTTACAGAGAGTAGCAGAGACAGAAAGATCTTCCATCCGCTGGCTCACAATGGCTGGAGCTAAGCTGATCCAAAGCCAGGAGCTAGGAGTGTCTACTGGGTCTTCAAGAATGCAGGGGCTTTCTCAGGCCACAAGCAGGCAGCAAGATGGGAAGTGGAGCAGCCAGAACACGAACCAGCACTCCTATGTGATGTTGGTGCATGCAAGGCGAGGAATCCAGCCACTAGGCTACCATGCTGGACACATTTTCCTTTTTTAAGATTTTGGAGCTACAGCAGTAAAAAAAAAAAAAGAAAAAAAAAAAGCTCAGACCTCTGGAATCAGTTTCCTATATTACCTTTCCGTTATGCAAGTCACACAGAGTCCTGAAGCTCTTAGGTTGCTAATAAAGAAGGAGTATGATCAAGCAAACCCAATCCAGACATTCAAATGGTGTTTTTGACAGTAGGTGTATCTACGGGGTTAAAAGCATACTGTCTTGCTTCTGACATGTGTGAGCAACTGGCACCCTCTGAAAGGGGAAGCAAAAGCTGCCTGCTTAGTCTCTCATGTCAGGAATCAGAGCTCCATCCTCAAGCGTGCAAAACAACATGGAGATCCCGGGATGTTTTTCGTCCATGCTTTCATTTAATGCTGTATCTTGTAAGGATGTGTCCGGCTAAACAGGACCGAGTTAACTGCTGCTTCTGCTGTGAAACTGAATTTGATCTTAAGGGGTCTGTTTTGATACATGTTACCACAACTATCATTTTCTCCTTTCAAAATCTTCACACACACACACACACTCAAGAGATGAGTTGTAAAAGCACAGACCATTATGAATCATCTAGCATTTTAAAGAATAAGATTGGAATGTTGGTATTATGCACTAAATGTTGCACTAAATCATTTGGATAAATCACCATTAAATCAACTTTCAAGTAAGGGAAGGTATCTTTAATCATAAGATTCAATGATGAAGACTTCCACAAGAAGCTGTATTTTTTCCAAAATAAATGACCCACAATGCATTTTAATATGACAAGCAAAGAGGCCAAGCAACTGCCTACAGAGCAGCCCGTCTACATTCAGGGTCTGCAGCACGCTCAGAGCACAGTGGTTAAGATGCTATTGGATGTGCCTGCCTCCCATAGCAGGGTGCTTGGGATGGACTGATGCCTCTGCTTCACATCCTGATTCCTGCTAATGCGCATCCTGAGAGGCAGTGGCTGATGGCTCTAGTACGTAGGTCCCTGCTGCCTTTGTGGGAGATCTGGACTCAGTTTCCTGCCTTCAGCCTAGCCTAACCTGGATTGAGAGAACACTGAGAGAAACAGTAGAAGCAGTCTGTCTCTTCTTTCAAATTAAAATTTAAGATAATAAAAACAGGGTTCTAATCCAATACTTCTTTCAGTTTGAAAGAAAAAATAAACTTCTCTCATTCTTGCTGGATTACTGAATAAAGTTCAGTCTCCACCTGTATACTTGTCCCTGCCCACTCTGTTACTGAATAACTTGTCCCTGCCCACTCTGTTACACTCATCTTTCACTAACTATTCCCTTCCACTTCCATAAACAACATGCCAGTCAGTGAAGGGACTATTTTAATCATCCAGATTTTGTGCAGCTTTATAAACTGCTGTTCACTCAGACTGGAGGTATGTCCCGATTTATCCATCCATATGGCTTCAGTTCACCCAGGTCTTCACACAAAGGTCACCTCAAAAAAGCCATGCCTGATTATCTCTCCTATGATTCACAGCCCATACTAACACTGCTTTATTTTTGCTCCAGCAGTCTCAGTACTATTTAGTAACTGTTTTTTCTTCTAAGCATGTAAGTTGCATGTGGTGGGCATTTGACCCAACGTCTCCTATACTGGAGATGAGTGTCTCCTGGGGTGCTTTGGTAAGAGTCTCAACTCCGATCCTGAGTCTAGCATTCCTGCTCATACACACTTTGGTAGGTAGCACATGACAACACATGCTGGTACCCATGTGGGAGATGTGGATTCAGTTCTTACTTCATTCTGCATATTTGGGGGGGTTGAACTGAAAAATGGAGTGTGTATTCTCGTTCTCTTTTCTCTCTCAAAAAAATCAAAATAAAAGTTGCATAAGGGAAAGGACTCCATACATCTTGTTCACTGGAGCATTCTCCAATGCCTCAGCTCTCAGAACTTGTGCCTCAGCCCTGGTCCGCATGGCCAGTTCCCAGTAAATGCTGATCTCAAACTCAGTGGGTATAAACTACACACACCAACACCAACTCTCCCCAACCTCAGTTACAGACCACCTACTGGGATCCTCGGGGTTGGGGAAGGACAACTCCCTGCGAAGTTACACCTTGTTTGGGCTTTCCAAGTGAAGTGAAGGTGAAGAATTACATGAAGTAGGAAGGACACATGGAAGACACAAACACAGTGTCATCTAAATGAGCTCTGTCTTTGTATACCAGACTGCTACAGAAGGCTACTTTTTTAAAACCCCAAATGGAAGATGCAGAACCTACGGCTGAGTAGCACAGGCAAGAAATGTGTAAGTTCACTATTAGAAGGACCTTTCAAATAACAACAGTAATATAAATGTACGCACTTGCTTCATTAGGCCGTGAGGTCTCTTGACGTAGGAAATATCAACATTACTGACATAATTAAAAAAAAACATCAAAAAGCTGTGGAGTGAAAATGTCCCATTACCTGCTGACATTCAGTTCTGTGTTACTAAGAGCCATCCAGTCTCCTCTTTGACACAGCCCCTCCATCTCTCTTCACCTGTCCATTAATGTTGCCATATCACTCCCAAACCATTTAGACATTCTCCCAACATGTTTTGCAATCCCCAAGCCAACACTCACATGCCACTCATTCACTATTTGAAAGACAGTACCTCTGCTGCGGCTATCCCACTTACAATCTTTCAGTTGCTTCCCAATAACTACAGAACATATTCCAAACCAACCAAATTAACCCTCAGTGCCCCATATTAATTCTTCATTCCTGTGTTTGTAGCTACCGCACAGCACTTTATCCTGAAACAAAGTTCTCTGGGAAAATCAGTGGACTCATTGCTTCTAACCCAACCACATTTACACTTTGTTCACACTCTTCCATTCAGCTCACATGACCCCTGCCTCCTCTTTACCTACGAAGCTCACAATTCAACTCCAGTTCTACTTGTTCTGTTATATCACCTCCAAGGAAGCAGGAGGCAATTACGAGGTCCTCTACTAATCTGTGTATCTATGAGGGCACTTCACAAAGTTCGTGGAGAATGGAATTAAGTTTCTTTATGCAAAAAGTCCTTTAATAAATTTTCACAATATGCATTTTCCATGAACTTTTTGGACATTCTTTGTGTATGTTATTAGATGTGTATGTTTATATATTCTCCAACACAAACATTTCAATTCATATAAATTCCAAAATGTCAGAACCAAAGAGTTCCAGGAAATTATCTTCAGTTTAATCAATTTGCAGGGACAAATGCATGTATAGGCACAGACAGAGGAGGCAATCGCGATCTCTAACAACGCACAAGATTCCTACTAGATAAAAACAGCAACCATTCTGTTCCAGTCAAATCACACTGATATGTCATTTTCTCCCTGGCCTTGAGGTCTTCTGTCTACACTTGCATCTGTCTACACAGCATCAAAGGAGAAAGGCAATGATGGAGAGGGAATAGAAGAAATAACATGCATTGATGCTGAGACTTCGCTGCATGCCAAATGCTTTATAATACAACCATATTTTGCCTCACAACAGTCATATATATGAAAAAGCAGAAGCAGGGCTGGCACCATAACCCAACAGACTAAACCTCCACCTGCGAGTGCTGGCATCCTATATGGGCACTGGTTTGTATCCCAGCTATTCCACTTCCAATCCAGCTCCCTGCTTATGATCTGGGAAAGTAGCAGAAGATGGTCCAAGCCCTTGAAATCATGAACCCACAACACAGACCCAAAAGAAGCTACTGGCTCCTGGTTCCTGGCTTTGTATTGGCTCAGATCCAGCCACTGCAGCTATTTGGGGAGTGAACAAGCAGATAAAAGATCTTTCCCTCTCTGTCATTGCTTCTTTCTGTAAATCTGTCTTTCAAATAGAAAGCAAAATGAATCTTTATAAAACTTGTTTGGGACAAAAAAGGCAGAAACTCAAAAGTGACATGTGGCATCAAAGGTCACTCAGCTAGCATCTAAGTTCTGGACTCGAATATCCATTGTCCCCCTCCCAGTGATATCTAGCTAATTTTCTTTAAAATATCTACTCAGTATCACTCACATACATCCTAGTGCATGCAAAAATCATGTCATGGAAATATTTTACGGTTTTAATGCTTATCTCCTCCCAAACTCAAGCTGAATTTTAACTGCCTTAGTGTTAAGAGGTAGGACCTTTAAGAGGTTATTAGACCAGGACACATGAATAAACTAATATGTTCATTCATATTCATTTCACCACTGTTCCTTCTTCCTTCCCTCCCTCTCACCTTCCATCCTGGGATGACATATAAAGCTGGTTCTCACCTGGTACCAGCCCCTTGACATTGGATTTCTCAGCCAACATAACTTTGAACACATAATATTATCCCTGTCATCTCTGTAGCTAGATACAAGCACGTGAATGGCTAGGTTTAGATGTACTCTACTGGTTCTGTATCTCTGAAGATCCCAGACTAACACAAGTTGGTTTCTAGCTTAGCTAAAACTTCAGGGGAAAAGATGACTTCAAAATGTTTTGTTTTGTGTAAGAGGCAAAGACTATCTTGTGCATCCAAGAACCTGTAACCTAACCAATGTTTAATGGGCGTAAAATGTGGACCAATGTACTTATTTAAATGTATAAAATAGCTTAGCAAGTCTTGTACTGAAAAGATAAGCAAAGCAATCCTTTGCCATACATAATGTTCAAATTCCAAATATAATGAGAAATGACAGGAAGAAGGGTAAACAGGTACCACAAATGACGTCATGATTCTTGACCAGGTATATACATTAAATCAACGTTATATAATAGACTTTGTTAATATCCTAATTTTTTTCAATTTTGAATTCTATGGTACAATTCTGTAGAGTCTGGGATTCCCGGCACCCATTTCCTACCACCCCCCCCCCCCGCCGACTGATTTTTCCCATATCGTCACAATAATATAGCCCTTCATGAGGAGTTATAACTCCATATAATATCCTTATTTTATACATGAGGAAACTGAGGCTCACACAGATTAAATAAACTAGGATCACATACTCAATAAGTGGCAAAGCCCAACATTGAAGTCTATGCCACTTTTCTCTGGATTCCACACTCTGTCACCTCAAAGTAATGACTTAAGGTCATATAACTCTTTTTTTAAAAATATTTTATTTATTTTTATTACAAAGTCAGATATACAGAGAGGAGGAGAGATAGAGAGGAAGATCTTCCATCCAATGATTCACTCCCCAAGTGAGCACAACAGCCGGTGCTGTGCCGATCTGAAGCCAGGAACCAGGAACTTCCTCCAGGTCTCCCACACAGGTGTAGGGTCCCAAAGAATCCTCGACTGCTTTCCCAGGCCACAAGCAGGGAGCTGGATGGGAAGTGGAGCTGCTGGGATTAGAACTGGCGACCATATGGGATCCCGGCGCACTCAGGCCTAGGACTTTAGCCACTAGGACACACCGCCAGGCTCATAAAGTCATATAACTCTTAAGCTCTCCAAAAGCATCCTAACACTGAAAGATTGTGTTCAAATTTAAAAAGACTTGGGTCTGGCATGATAACCTAGTGGCTAAACTTCTCACCTTGAACATGCCGGGATCCCATATGGGTGCCGGTTCTAATCCCAGCATCCACACTTCCCATCCAGCTCCCTGCTTGTGGCCTAGAAAAGCAGTTGAGGACGGCCCAAAGCCTTGATATGCTGTACCTGCGTGGGAGACCTGGCTCCTGGTTTCAGATTGGCTCAGCTCCAGCCATTGTGGTCTTTTGGGGAGTGAGCCATCGGATGGAAGATCTTCCTCTCTATCTCTCCTCCTCTCTGTGTATCTGTCTTTCCAATAAAAATAAAATCTTTTAAATTTTTTGAAAGGAGTTTTCTGTTACTTTAAATGATTTATGATACCTATAGAATAACAGGAGCAAAAATTGTATTAAAATAAGACTTCCAGGATAAATCGTAGTTCCAGTGCAAATTATGAACCTACATTTCTTTAATTTGGAAAAATTGCAAGAAATAAACTAGTTTTATCTTAGGATTATTAAATTTCTACAAATATTAGCTAAACACAGTAAATAGATTTCGTCCTTAATCCTACTCAGAATCATACATATTCTTTGCTATTGTATTAATTATTAGTTAAATAAATATTAGCTTAATAATTAAATCAATTAATTCACTCTTGTTACTTTATAATAATTATCGTTATAAATCTTGGCCTAAATCATATTTCACTGAAAACATCTGCGTAGGGCCCAGCGTGATGGCATAGTGGTTAAAGTCTTCGCCTTGCACACGCCAGGATCGCATAAGGTCGCCAGTTCTAATCCCGGCGGCCCTGCTTCCCATCCAGCTCCCTGCCTGTGGCCTGGGAAAGCAGTCGAGGACAGCCCAAAGCCTTGGGACCCTGCACCTGTGTGGGAGACCTGGAAGAGCTCCTGGCTCCTGGCTTCCGATTGGCTCAGCTCCAGCCGTTGCGGCAGTTTGAGGAGTGAGTCATTGGACGGAAGATCTTCCTCTCTGGATATCCACCTTTCCAATAAAAATAAATCTTAAAAAAAAGAAAGAGAACATCTGCGTAGCAATTGAAACTGAATATTGTAAGCTGACATGACTTCACGTCCCAGTTTCCATTCTCCCAAATGAATAATATGAATTCACATATTCATTTTCCTTAGTTGAAAATTCAAATATCACCCTTATGACCAAAATTCCCAACTGTTTATGTTCTAAACCATTTAGGAATGTAATGATTACATGAATTATAACATAGCTTTTATGTTCCTGCTATTTTAACATTCCCTAACAAAAACAGGAACATTTTCATTTTCCTTTTATGGCTCATGGGTCTTAAATCGAATAGACAGTCCTACGTTTTTAACAATAATCTATTTTTACATAAAATTTCATTGAAATTCTAATACTTCTTACTGAATCAAAGTAATTTTTATAGCTCTGAAAATGCTGCACCGAAGTCGGCTTCTGTATATCTACAGTGCCCTCTGCTGGCTAATGAGTGCAATTAAGAAAGCCAAAACTAAGATTATGTGATGAAATGATCAATAACTTTCCCCAGCTTTTTTCCACTTCAGGCTAAGAAGAATGCTGACTTAACAGATTCTCGAAGGCAGAAAAGTCTCCTTAGCAAATCATGGGTCATGCAAATGTTTCAACAAATTTCCTTGTCTTGCTTTTGGATGACCACGCCCAACGCATGCAAGACTTCCTCGACTGCTGATGTTGACCTAGGACAAGGCATTGGATCTGAACAACGGCTAATTCCTCCCTTTGTTCTTCCTCTAGACCTTACCGTTCACAGGCTCATATAAGATATACACACATACAAACGGAAGGCATTCTTCAGACAGGAACGCCACAGCACGCCTGAAGTGCTACTCTGCCTTCTCCTACCTCCAAGGCTAAATTCACCGCTCGCTACACAGCCTCCCCAGAACCATAATAGTGGCAAACAACAAAGGTATAAAAGGGCCCAGTGGACAATGGCTCCATGCCCCCTTTTAGCCATCTATCACTAGAGTGAAATGAGATATGACAGAGAGAAGTGCTATGAATATGTTGAGTCTGACCTTCATTAAAGGATGGTATATCATTGCAAACTCAGACTGAATTTCAACATCACCCAATACATATGATGGTCTCCAAGTGCATAGTCATTGCTCTTACACAATTTGACAATCTGTGCCCCACTACCTGTTGCTGCTTTAAGTGAATACATTCAATTCTATTACTCTACGGGTTCCTAATCCTGGCGGGAACCCAGCTTCTCTTCGTGCTTTTCTGCATCGGAGTTTCAGTGGTTTCAATGCAGAGCTTGACAACCTGAGTCTATGGCATAAGCCCTTATCTTGTACTTGCTCCAAACTCCACATTATTCCCCAGGCAGCAAAGCACTGACTGGGCTGTGCTCTTCCACCTGCCCACATTGCCACCCCAAACCCAGGAGGGCATATTATACACAAGCAAATTCCAACTTCCTGCAACAGGACGCCAAATGACACACACTCCGGAAGTGTGGGACGTGCCACTTCATGGAAGAAATAGAAGAAATTGGTCCACTGTGGATTCACAGGCTGGGCACTCAGGTGTGGCAAATGAAGCCTGTCTTTAACGTTTGCACACCTTGTTTCTGGTGGAATGTTCAGAGTTAACTTTGAAATTTTAAGATATTCCATGAAAACCTTTATCTTGATTACTAAATATCTCAATAGCTCCTTAGATTTTGTGCCTGGAGCTCCATGCACCTCCCTACACACCAGGATGGAGAAGCCAGACGCTAGAGAGATGGTCTTCACTGGCTGAGCAGTTCAGAGCTGGTGATGCTCTTTGTGCTCCTCTTGGGAAATTAGTAGCAGCCCTATAGGGAAAGCTATTTTGTCCAAATGCTGAGTCTTGGGACTCCTGTCTCAGATCTTTGGTTACTTTTAAGGTTTCAAAAATGAAGGATTATGCAAAGTTTGTAAATATTTACAACAAATGTCATTTTGCAAATAAAATCCAGTTCAACTGGATGTTAAATAGTAGGAAACCCCCTTCTAAGACAGTAATCCTTGCTTATCTGCAGTTTCACTTTCTGCACTTTGGTACCTGGCATTAACTACCGTCTGAAGTACTGTCTCTCACTGCACTGAGGCCACAGCAGCAAAGTTACCTACTTCCTCCAGACACTGTGTAACTGCCAGAAATAACTATTTGGCTCTCTAAAGAAGCCACTTATCAGTCTGACACAGACGAAATCTTTACCTGTAAAGTGGTTATCTGAATACATGTTTGACATGTGCTAGCTGTAACTATGAATGGGCTAAACTTTTTTCTTACAGAAATTATTTGCTTAGCTGCCCTTTTCATCAAAGTGAAAGATTGTTTTTATAGAAAATCTTGGTAAGATGCAAGTCAGTGGCATCTAAAAGAGGTTTGTTTAAAAAATAAAGACTATCTCTACTTTTCATGATTTGTAATTCACCCTTTTTATCCACTGCTTTTACTGCCTTACAAAATGGAATATCTAGATCCCGAACCCAGTGTTACCAAATGGCTCTCCTGCCATCTAGTGGTGACAGATAAGGGTGCACTGTTTTATTCATTTACTTTTTTTTGGAGTAGCAATGGCTTTTTTTTTTAATATCTTTATTTTTTTCATTGTTAATGACATTGTATTATGTGATACAGTTTTATAGGTGCTTGGATTTCCCCCCATACATTTACTTTAGACAGACTAGTCACTTATAAGCTCTAGGACCTTAGACAGTGCTGATAAAAATATACTTCTTACATTTAAATACTATTTTGAGAATTTGAAGACACTTCCAAAATAACAGTATTTTAATTAATTCTCACATCGTGTTTTTTTGCCATATATTTTTAAAGGTCTATTTATTTGGAAATAAAATATAGAAAGACAAAGATATAGAAAGAGGGAGAAATGGAGGGAGCGAGACAGGGAGAGAGAGAAATCTTCCACATGATGATTCACTGCTCAGAAGTGGACCATGTGTGAAAAGCATCATCCAGTCTCCAATGTGCTTGGCAGGGGCCAAACAACTAGACCATCTTCCACTGCTTTCCCAAGGCCATTAGCAGGGCGTGAACAAGTACCAACATGGAATACCAGCATCCCAGGCAGCAGTTTTAGTCACTGTGTCACAACTCAAACTACTGTCAGATGTTTTTCAAGTGACAAACATGAGTACGGAGCCGGTACTGTGGTGCAAAGGGCAAAACTGCCATCTACATGGCTAGCATGAGCAGTCTGGGGCAATGGTCCGACATCCAGCTACTCTATTTTCATTTCAGTTTCCTGCTAATGTGCCCGGAAAAGCAGCAGATGATGGCCCAACTACCAAAGCCCCCGCCAACCATGTGGGAGACCTGGAAGGAGTCGCAGGCTGACTGTTCAGCCTGGCCCAACTCCAGCTGTGTTGGACACTTAGAAAGAAATAAACAATAGATGGAAGATATCTCTCTCTCTCTCTCTCTCTCCATTTCTATCTCCTCAAATAATTAAATGTTAACTTCTCCCTATTTTTTCTGCGGCATAAATGTTAGTAAAAGCATCTAACAAACCAAACATTTGTAGAAATATCTTCTTCTTTCTTCCCATAAATCTTACACCTGTATTTCTCATTAAAGGAAAATCCAATTCAATGGGGAAAATACTTGTGAGCTACCTATCTGACAACAGATTAATACATCTGGAAAATATCAGAAATGCTTAAAAGTTAACAACAACAAAAAAGTTGGGAAATGGACAAAAGCCCCCAACAGATGGGTCACTAAAGAAGAAACACAAACAGGCAGCAAATACGTGAAAAGTACCGCACGTCACCGGCCCTCGGAGATACGTCAGTCATGATGAGACATCCAAATAACAAGCTCTGCTGAGGGTGAGGATGTAGCCAAAAGGCAACTTCCTATACACGTTGCTGGGAACATTAATTAGTGCAGCTACTGTGGACAAACAGAAAGGAAATTACAAAAACTGAAAAGACTTGCCTTATGACCTAGCAATCCCACTACTGGGTGTATACACCAAAGGCCATGAGTACATGTATGAAAACATGTATGTTATATCAAAGGGATGCTTGCACCAGCATGGTTATAACAGCACTGTTCCCAACAGCCAAATTCGGTTTATCAACAGAAGTGTCCATCCACAGATGAACAAAGAAACTGTAGTGTAGATACAAAATCAACTGTTATTCAGTTCTAAAAGCACTGAAATTCTACCATTTGCATCAAATTGTAGGTGGAGGACATCAAGTTGAGTGAAATAATCCGGACACAGAAAGACAAATACCCCATATTCTCCTTTATATGTGAGAGCTAAAATTTAAATCAGAAAAAAAATAGTCAAAAAACAAAAAAACAAAGAAAAAATAAATGTGTGTATCGGTACTGATACAAATGTGGCATTGTCAAATTTTGCTTTATGAGTCTGTCAAATCAATGGTTACAAATGCCATACTACTATAGTTTTAATGATCTGTGATTATTTTAAAATATATTGGTCAAATGAGAATTTTCCATTGTTATTATTTATAACCATTGCCTGTATTCTCACTAAACTAGAATTTTTCTGCCCTTTACTTGTTAAAATTGTTTGGTGAACCATTTACCATTTTTATTGTAATGTAAATTTTAGAATGAAAGAGACAGAGAGTGAGGTAGGGAAAGAAAGGAAATACTACTACATCCTTAGAATTCTATGAACTATACTGAATCTGCAAAAGACTGATTAAATTTAAAAAAAAATTTGTTACCAATCACCTTCAAATTGATATATTAGTTTATAATAATTTTATCTATTAGAACTCCAAGAAAACATTATGAATTTATGTAATTTGCAATGTTATTGCTTGCTTTTGCATTTCTTGTCCTCATTTGCTCTTGTGAATAAAAGTTATCATTTGTCATTTTCTAGCTACAATACAATTTTTTTCTTCATCTACCTGTTCTTCCCTTTTATTATTAAACATACTATATTTCTGTATGGTTTGGAACCAATAATGCATATTTTTACTGACACAATTGCTTTTATATGAAGCTACAAACAGTAGAGGAATGGATGCATATTTAAACTGTCGAAAGATAAAAGCCCAGTTCATGATTCCTTCTGAGAAATTTTAGTTTTCCTTACTTACCAATCCTTGGCAAAGCAATAAACCATTATTAACTTTCAGATTATGCAATGACCGTGATCTTTTAAAACCTTTCTACCACTGTATTATGAAAGGATCTTCAAAAATGCATGGAAATGCACATAGTGAATAAACTATATTTCAAAACTATAACAAAATAAATTTGTTTAATTCATTTTTCTATGAATTTTTGAAGCACCATCATATTTCACTGTGGATAACTTAAATCTTTAAGTAATGTAAATTAGGCCTTTTTTCCCTCAAGTGCACAGTTTTGATAGTCTGATGACAGAAGGCTAATTGTAGCCATCTAAATGGGCTGCGTTCCAAATGGATCAATAACTCACTTGGTGGCCCAGTGCCAAGGGGCCAATCACTGCTAGAAAATATGGAGCCCAGTTCTTCTTTTGTCTGCTACCAGCTAATTGGCCCTGTCATTCTATTGTCAAAAATAGTTGTTACTGGCAGTGGTGATGGTTACTTCAAAACAATTCTAAACGTGAGAGTAAGTGTGTGCCCAGCATGCCGACAGGAAAGCACCGCGGGCATTTTACAGACATTTTCAGATTAGGGGAATGTCTCTGTAAATATATAAAATATTTAAGAAATAGAGTATTCACAATCAATTTTAAACACATTTGTCAAACAATAATAGCAAATTCTTTTAAAATTAAATAAAAATAAAAGAGCAACAATTAAGCATATAATTAACCATAAAAAATGTTTTTAAGATCTGTAATGATTTTGTAATGATAGTTAAATGCAATTTGAAAGCTGTTAGCTAAACTAGAAATAGACATAACGAATGCATATTTCATTATGCTTTACCCAGGCACTTGGGCTAGAGACTCTGTGATCTAGCTCAGCCACCACTGCACCTGCTGGGCCAGCTGTACTCCAGCCTCCCTTATGCCTGATGCACCTGCTTTTTTTTTTCTTTCTCATTTTCCCCCATACATGTGACAGGTCCTGTGATTCCATGCCCCATTCCACAGAACTCCTGTGATAAAGATGCCAAAAGAAAGTGATTCATGGAATTAGCAAACAACAAAATGAAGCATGGAAGCAGTCTGCCTTTATCACGGGAATTCCGGAGATTTATGCCAGAGTTGAATATCTCTACACTTGACCTAACATCAAAGCATGACTCTCGGTGATATAAGAGGTTTTTTGTATTTTATTCTGTCTAAAGTTTCAGTCAAACGTGATTTGAGTTATAACAATGGAGTTTCAAAACATCTACGCTGAGTTTAAAAAGAGGATATATTTTCAAGCTTCACCTTACATAACAAAATCATCTAAGCTCATGGCTTCATGTAGTGTCTCTTCACAGAGTCAGCTGCCCTTGATAGGAAAAGGTTGGGACACCAGTTGCTCCTTTATTGTATTTTTTTAATAAAGGATGTTAGTGAACACATCACAGCATTCTTTTTTTCTTCAAGCACTTAAGTGTACATGTTTTAGTCATTTCTAATTATTAGCTATCAATTTAACACATATTCTTACCCATTATGTTTCCTTATTTGGCAAAATTTAATTCAGTTACAGTTATCATTTTTCATATTAGAGGACAATCTGATCATTATAAATATGTTCCTGTGGCCAGTGTGCAACTCGGATAACAGGTAGGAAATGCCTTCCCTAGCTTTTCACCTATGCCTTGCTTCTATTTTATGAAAATATAAAAATATCAATGGAATGAAATACACTGCATCTACATAGCTGATAAATAAACCAGGTCTTGGCAGCTAGTTCTCCAGTTCAGATTGGTCCAAAAAGAGAACTTTGTAAGCACGTGCTTTTACAACAATATTAATATTCAGATTCATACATGTCTTCACCCCCACAAACTTTTCCTCATCTGATGCTCTAGTCACATCACTGCACAAAGCAGGAACTCATGAAATCCTCCCAACAAAAATGTCTGCTAGATGCTATCATAACTCCAGTTTAGCAAGTGGAACTGAGAAAAAAATATTTGCCTAAATTACCGAGCTAGGAAGTGGCAGACACATTCCCTCCCAAATAATTCAGAAAATACAGCCACCTTTATCTTAATTTGTAATTCAAAGATACAGTATTTTTTAAAGCATCTTGTGGAGGGGTCCGGCAAAGCCTCAGATACTGTGGACACATAACATTACCTACTGGAACTTGTAGCTTTTGACAAGCTATCACCACTACACTAAGTGGCATCAACTTTGGCCACTCAGGAGCACAGGAACTCAGTACCTCTTTTTCAAGTACGTCCAGAGCCAGGCTGTTTTGTTTACTAGGATCCACAGACATAATTCAATAGAGTTCAGTTATTTTAAAGATCTGTTCTATTTCTAGGTGCCCAACTTCTGTCATCCATACAGCTCAAAGAACTATCAAAAGATCTTTCTGTCTCTCTGCTTCTTCCTCTCTGTACTCTGCCTTTCAAATAAGTCAATAATCATTTTGTGATTTTTTTTTTGGTGATTTTAGCATACACTATTTGAACAAGTGAAGAAACAGAAATTCCTACACCTGACAGACCAGGCAGGTGGCCCAGGAAAGGACCTAGAGACAATGTGGTTCTAACGCACACCTAGGGTTAAGTCAACAGTTTTGAAGGTTCAAACCTGGTTCACATGTTACAGGAGTAATTCCCCAGGGCAGAATTATCCTACAGAAATGTCATACAAGCCATGGATGTCATTTTAAATTGTCTAGAGACACATCAATGAAATGTAATGAGAAATTAATTTTAGAATAGGTTTTATATATTAAATATGTCAGAAGTATTACTTGAATTGTGACCAATATAAAAATAATGGATTCATTTGTAATTTCGGGGGATCTGGTACATATTTCACACATATAGTACATCCTCTGTATTGTACAACTCATCAGGTCTAAGGTACTCTTACACCATGGCAGTATGCTTAAAGGAATAACCCCCAAATTAGTATGGTTTTTACCTCTCTGTTAACTACAACTCAGAAATGGCACACTATAGAGCAATTGTGATAAACAGATTTTATATTTACTGACACTCAGAAGTAAAGGGTCCATAGATATTTGAGTTAGCTCCTAATTAACAAGGTATTTTTAGGTCTAAGTTTAGGTATAAGGCTGGTTCCAGATTGTACTGATAATTAGTAGGCTGTTCTCATTATCTTGAAACGGATGGGCAGTTGACATGGTGGCATCTGTCCTAATTTCCCCTTCCTTCATTAGCACAGAAATATTTTCACTAATGTTGAATCAAGCAAAATGATATCCATCTAATGGTATAAATAATAAAATCATCATCAAAAATTACAATTTATATCATTTAGCCAAATTTACCAGAGGCTTTTCATTTTATGTGAAAATTAATCACCACTTTGTTTTCTTTTATAAGTACAGCAGGCTTTGGATAGTAGTGTAAAGGATGCCTCCCTCAACTGTCAATTTCAGCACACAAAGAATGAGTGAGTTAGAGGGCCAAATTAGCTCAGGAGGTTCCTAGTTGAAAGGAGTGATTGATTTTTGGAACAATCCACACATCTGGTAGGAGCAATCAGACACTCATTAACAGACTTCTGTTAAAACAACAGGGCATCTGGGATGTTACAGGCCAGTGGTTGGTTACACAGCTTCTTTAGTTTCTCATCTGTGTTTTGAGGAAACAAAAGTCAGGAAAGTTCATTTAAACACAAATACCCACCTGCCTGATAATCAGGAGTGTGTGGTAACTAGAAAGTCTTTTTTAAAAAGCCATGATTAGCAAGCATCACCACGTGCTTGCCTGGCTCACAATTCGGTGAACTAGAGAAAGTTGCGGGTCAGTGTGCTTGGGTCCTTCTTTGTTTCCCCAATTATTCGCCTCAGTGGTTTATGGGTGTTAACCTGGAGACAGTTTTGCTCCTGGTTAGCGGGGTTTGTCCATGGCTTGTCACTGTTAAACCACATAAACTGCAGATCACCAACTCATCGATACATATCATTGTACACATGTTGATTCTATCCTTTATGCATTTAACAATTAACTGGGACACTGTGCTAGGCCCTCAGTGGACTCAAATATGATGGAAATAGTACTCATGTAGAAAAGAACATAAAAATAATTGAAATAGTCAAATATTCATGTTCAGAGAAGCGCATGATGCAGTATTTCAGGAGTTACTATGCCCTTGTATAGATTTACAATGGCAATACTCACTGGTAAATCATTGTGACTAGTTATGTGTGGCAAAGGGATGCAGAGATACGAGAAAGAGAAGATACAGGCGATTTTGATAAACTCCAACAAGAGGAATCACAGCTGAGGATGAACGATCAGCCTTGCTAGTTTCTGAAGCAAACATTTTTTTATTCAGCTTTAACTTCACAGTGGTGAGGAAATTCCCATTTTCCCAGAAAAGCAATGTGTTCTTGCTTCTCTGACTGATTCGATATTGCCAGATATAAATTGGGCATGATTTTTCACAAAATGAGTGAAAGACAAGCTTTCACATTAAAGATGCATTCATAAGATATTTAGATGCTTCCACAAAGGAAGCAAGAGAATATTGTGGGGCTTGCACAGATCCGTGCTAATCTGGCAGTATTCATATCCCATATTTGAAGATAACAAGTAAATGATCCACATGGCAGCTGGGCCAGTATATGCAGTGAAGAACTGTTAAAAATAGGGACACAGAAGCCTGTGCTCATAAGAAAATACTTGCATCTCTTCCTTATAATCTTATAGGTGATAGGGATTTAAGGTGTTGCAGACCTAAAAATGGCAGAGATCATCAAAAACCTCATTTTCAACTTACAGTGAATGCATCTGAAATGGGCTCTGGAGGACAGGACAAACGTCGAGGAAGAGGAAAACTGCAGACAAAGCAAAGGTATGTAAAGGCCGGTGTTAGAGATGACTGAAGACATGAGAAGGGCCACAGCACCGGAACCTATACTTGCAGATCCAGAGCTCTGGGAAGCCCGCTCGAGATGGCAAACCATAGCCCCTTTGGCATGTAACTGCAATGCCTATCCCTGAGTGAATACTCACAAAGGGATCCAGGGTGGGATGAGAAGATAATATGGCAAGAAAACTAACAACAAGCATCTCTTTTCCTTGTGGCTAAGTTCCTCTCCCAAGACTATTTCAATTCCCACATAGATTTCTTTTTTATTTTAATTTCTGTTGTGTTTTGTTTTAAATTTTTTATGATTGTTATTTTTCCCTGAAACTGCTTTGTAGGTACAGGGATTTCTCCCTCCCTCCTCACTTTCCTTTCCCACCACTTCTCCTATATTATCATAGTAGGATAATCCTTTAGCAACAGTTACAAGTGTAACATTCTGTATTTAAGTGTATTGTAGGCTTAAGCAAAGGCACAAAATCCAATATCATAGTGTCAAGGTATATTTAAAAGTTTCATCGAGAGTCCTCCTTTTATCTGAGAGATGCTTACTGCAACATGTTCACTTTCCAATATACTAGTCTCCAACATGTGAGCATGTTTTTCACACATATATCTGTTTTGTATTTTGCATGAAGGTTGCACGTTTATTTCTTAAGCCCTTATGTAATGTGGAGGGCTGAAGGACAAGGTGTGGAGGGCTCTCTGAGTTCCTGCAGAGAACTGAATCATGGATGGGTCTCTGAAAACAACGCACTGTAAAAGTCCTTAACCCAAGAAGTTCAATAATATTCATGAAGGTAAGTGTCAGTGAAAACCTTGAAAAGCAAAAATGCCTGATGCATTAACGAAAGTACTAGTAGACTGTTAATAAGGACTTGGTTTTAATCTCTCTAGGAAGTCTTTAACAACCTTCAATAGATACAAAGCTAATAATCTTGTTTCCTCTGAAATTCCACCACAACAATGGATTCATCAAGCCATAGAAAGACATCAACACCTTTTCAAAATGTACTCTGTCTACTGGCAAACCAGATTTTCAGGTCTCATTTCAAATCATATGCATCTGATTATTTCCCAGATTAAACGGTGCCCTATCAACAGCCATGCATTATTTTGTGCACAACATGATGTTTTGAAATACATCGTGAAATGGCTAAACTGTATTAACCAAAATATCCACCATTTCACATCCATATATTTATTGTGATGAGATCACTTATCAACTCTCATTTTTAAATATACAATATATTGTTAACTGTAGTCACCATGTTGTACAATATATTCCCAGAACATATTCTGCCTAACTGAAATTTTTTATCTTATGACCAAAATGACCCCATTTCCCTTCCCCACATCTGCTCTTAACTTTGCTGAGTTTTCACCAGTTTTAGATCCCAAATAGGAGTAATATCTTGTGGGTCTGGTTTACTGCACTGAGCTTAACGTTCTCTAGAGTTATTCATGTTATACAAAATGAAAGAATTTATTTCTTGATAAGGCAATATATTAGTTCTACTGTGTATATAATACATATATGTGTACTAAATGTCATATATTCTTTACTAATTTATCTGATGAAAGACACTGAGAAAATGTTTTTAGAGCTGCAAAACTTAACATACCTTCGTAAGTATGTAGTGTTCAGAAAAGGATGTGCTCTCTAACCTCTCACACACAGGCATCTCTGTGTTTAGACACAGACCTCTGGGGCACATGTCAACTCCCCCTCTGTATGATACCTTTGAAGAAAGCCTTTCAAATGCTCAGGTTCAATGGTGGCATTCAAACATACAGGAGACACTCTACCATATACAGAAATTAGTAAAAATGCAAGCTGCCCAATCAGCATCTTTATTCTTTCTCCCCAGTAGTGATTTAAGCAATTACGCATCTCTACCTAAGCCAAGTTGCTAGGCAGCTTGAATTCTCTGAAGTCAATCACAGATTAAACATTGGCTTTCTGCTACTATTGGTCTACTATTGCTGCAGACCTTGTCAGAGCATAAATCTACTGCATCAAAGTGAGCGCAAAAAGACCCAAATGATTCAAGTAACACCCCCAGGTCCCTCAACTCCTGCATTCTAACAGGAGACGCATCCCCAGCCACACTTCCTTTCAAAAGATTTACTGTATCACTCTAGCCACTCCTCAACAACTACTTTCTGCCATACACAGGAAACACGAACTTGAGCAATCTTGGATATTTTCCTGTCTGTATAGTAGCTGGAAACACCTCAAAGTATCATAAACTCCAAGGTCAGGAAGAGGAAGTCAAAGGAACAAAGTTCCTAGACTTTCTTGCAGGGAAGGATGTCACATCACTTATCTCTATCCATTACTAATCCTTCACTGTATCTTTAGGTCCAGTTACCACCTACAGTAATTTGCTGTCTTCAAATATGGTATGTTGGAAAGACAAGTATCACCATGATCTAACTGGTATGTACAAACAAAAACAGAGTTTTCACAGATGCTAGAAGCACAATAGTGGCCACAAGAGGCTGGAAAGTTAACGGAGGAGGTATGGATGGGGACAGGTTGATTAATAAGATAGTAAGTTATAGATAGGAGTAAATAAGAGTAAAAATGTCTAGGGTTCTACTGTGCAATAAGGTAACTATGTCGAATGTTAGAAAACTAGATGTTTATAAAGCAAACAAATCAGAAGAAAGGATTTGGGTTGTTTTCTCCATAAAGAAATTCTTAATATTTAAACAGATAAATGTATAGCTTGATTTGACATAATGTATACATGCACTGAAATGTCACATTGGTATCCCATAGTACAATACTTATATGTGTGATATTTTTAATGAAATATAATAAATAATTTATGGTATATGAATACTGTCAGATTCACAAGGCTGTATGTAAGCCTTGTACTAAATTTTTTGTTTCCTCTGTGAAAATATCTAAGCATCTTGTAAATGTATCATTGATTCCGAATTCTGTACTGTTTCTGCAAGGATTCACATGCAAGTTATATTACTTAATGTCAAGTTAAGCAAGCAAAATACATTACTATTCTGGGTAAAAGGGAATTTTTACACTGTTATATAATTAAAGAAAAATAAAGGGGAAAACAATCCCCTTGCTATGAAAGCTGACAGGGTTGTAGCTTTTATTCTTAAGCTGTAAGTTCAAGTGCTGGAGCTTACTGTAAATGTCTCACTCTCATCTAAGCATTCTTTAACACACATGTAATCAAATAATCTAATAATGAATATGAAGCATCTCTCTCTTTCACATACCACCTTCTACCATAAGGACAAAGAAATACTCTTTCAGATATTAACAGAGTGGTTTGTCACTCAATGTCTCACTAACTGCTTTCCACATAATTTTAGACAGAAAACTGTGCAAAAATTTTCTTCCCATGCTCATGAACAAATATCATCATTTAGAAACAATGTCTAAATGCATGCTCCGTCCTTATGGGATTTAGAGTCCTTTTCTTTCCTTTACTTTCATAAAGGTCCACATTTCACAGGGGGTGGGATGTGGATATACATTATAGAAAAACAAAATTAAGAAATTATTTACTTGTGTACCAGAAAAGAGTTCGAGAATAGGAAAAGTGTTTTTATCCTGGCTTTGATTACCCTAAATTCCAATGTACAAATCTAAGAGTAAATCTCAAATGACTAAATTAATTATCTTTGATTTGCCAATAGCAATGTCACTTGCAAGATTTTTTTACCTGTCACATAAATCCCATAGGTATATCCTAATCAAGATAAAAAGCCTACATATTAAAAATGAATGAGGCATAATTGATGAGCTTTTCAATCTATTCAGCATAGAATCTTTTAATGAGCTCAACTAAATAATTTAAATCACTATGCAATTCAAACTAAAATTTCCCAATACACTTTTATAACGCAGAGCACCACTAGAAAGGCTTTCTTTAGATGAGATTTAAGTTTTAAACTCAGTTTGTCTAGTACAAAAATAGATACAAAGATATAGTACCATTGAAATTAAGTTCATTCCCTTGGACTGATCAGGTCTGAGAGGACATGATCACTGCCAGCCATATGGATGGGACAATGCGAAGTAAACAGCTGGACACTGTTCCCCGCCAATGACAGACAACAAAGCCAAGATGCTCTCTGAATGATCTGTGACACGGTATTTTCTGTGTCCTCACCTGAAGTGCTCCTTCTATCCCCCTATCCGTTACGTTTTATTACTGAAGCCTTCCTATTTAAAAAAGACTCCCAGGATTTACCAGGGAAGTCACTGACAGGCAAAAATTAAGCATTTCAAGACTTTAAGAGCACAACATTAAACCAAATTATAGAGGTCTTCTAAGCGCTGGATTTCATGGAAAAGCACAGGTCACAAATCTCTGAATTTGGCCTTGTTTATGACCTCTGCAGGGGTACTTAAGTCATAGGTCCTAGTATGACATTTAACTGCAAGAACTAGGGGAAAAATACATAATTGGTTCTCTTAATCTCATCTCATGAAAAATTTGATTTTGCTGTCACACAAATGTCTTAAATCAACATTATCATTAGAAGCAGATGTGTGCCACAATTCATAGATGACAAAACAGGGATTATTCCATTGATTATTGAAACAATGTACTTTCTGCAAAATCTTGCTGTCTCAAATATATAAAACCAAAACTAGGAGAGCATCATTCCTTCCCCCTGAGGCCCTCAGTCTATAGAGAATACACTGATTTTGTTAAAACTGAACTAGGTCATGACAAGCAAAAATGCTCCTTCTGTCAGCTGAGTTAAGAAGCCATTGAAGACACAGCCTCACTCAAGACTGTGATAAGTGTTTCTCACCACAGAGGTGCTAGATATTTTCAGTCTGGAGCCATCTCATCTGTCCCCAGTCATGCACAATGCAACCTCATGCTTCCTTCCTTCCCCCACCCCTTCAAAAACAACATCTAACAATTACAAGGAAGCAATTCAAGGAAAATATGGATTACAAAAAAAAAAAAAACACCAAAGCAAATTGTCTTCCAATTCAATTTTTCTGCAAGTTTTTTTCATAAGTGTCCTCAAATAAAGTCATCTAACAGGATTAAGATAATAGCTTAAATTAGAGCCACAAATAGTTCTGGGGGAAAAAAATAATACAAAGAAAAGGTTATTTTCACTGAGCTGATGTCTTGGGTTTTGGGTTTCTGAGTTTCATGATTCTTTTATCTTACTAAATGATTTACCACAATTAACAGATCTTAAGAAACATACTTTTTCCATATTTTCACATTTCTGACACTGGAGTGCATTTTATAATTAATGGCATGCTACAGTCACTATGGACTAGGAGGCAGCTGAATGGGAATTACTTTCTGTGTGTGCTCTCATGCTAGATAATGTGAGTCTAATCAATGTGTACTTATCAACAACAAGAAATAAGCTCTTCTAGAATATTCTGATCAGACATGATAAATTATAGAGACATTTTGAGGAAACTCAAAAGTGACAGGTTCCTGTACTGCAATGCAATGAATGTAAGCTATAATAGATTACTCCAACACTGCCAAACATATAATACACTGCTCTGGGGAAATCCTTTGGGGAACAGTCTAGAACCGTGTCTTCACAACCTACTGGTAATTAACCTACTGGTAACTGAATTATTTAAGAAGTACATAAATAAAGACAATGTTATTTCAGATACTCAGCTTTCATGTGTAATCACTCCTAAAAGCGATCCGCCCAAAAATTATAAACATTATTTTCTAGGTATTCTCAAAATGAGTTACTAAAATGTGTCAATAACTAAGGAGAAAAGTATCTCCTAACTAATAGCAGTGTATATTGTTGATTATAGTTCTTCTAACTGTAACTATTTTCTAGCAACGAAAGTGTTTATATTGGTAAAATGTATACACAGAGATTATATGTGATTTCTTTCAAGTAAGTTAAACAAATCAAAACCTGCTTCTCAGACTGCATCTTAAATTACTGTTTCTAATTAAGATAGATTTTGAGGCTTTTTATTTAAAAATGTGTGGTCTACCTCATTATCAAAAATAAAATGTGGTAGCTAACATTTTAGCAATATGTGCATTTCTCTTTCATAAAATATGATCGAAAAGTTTTAACCTGTAGTCTGATAAAGGTATGGACTTAAGAAATTGTTGTATTTGATTCTTAATTATGTCAGGACAATCTTCCCTGATGTTCTAATAAACAAATACATAATTTACTAAATGAAATTATTTCTATTATATTCTTTGTCTTGTTTTTTTACTTTGATTTACAATGTTGGCTATATGCTAGAATGTTCATAATTTCACACAAGAAATAAAATTATTTAATCCTTTAATTTAAAGAAAGAAAAACTTCATTATTAGTATTATATTTACTCTGTTATATATTTAACAATAAGTCTTCCATAATTTATTCCCCCATGGCTTCAATAACATTCTGAAAATCATAGGCAGTAACTGAATTGACTGTTTTCATATAAACATTGCTTTTGCCAATTAAATTATTTTATAAATATTTTCTATAAAGTCTGTAGTCACAAGTTACTATACTGAAAGGATATAATAGACATTTTATGAAAATTATTGTATTAACAACCATTAATGTGCCTTACCCATTCTGTAATTATAGTACATTACACATAATGCTCAAAATGAAAATGTAAAATACATAAAAGCTATTTTGCTAAATCTTGGGAAATTTATGTCAATGAATATCAGAAACTGAGAAATGAAATAACTCAGCCATAAACTTTAATAATTCAAAGGATTTCTTTGCTTCACAGAATAAAAGGGCTAATGAAAGTGTCTGCTAACATTTTTACAGTCTTTGGAAATTCTTAAATTTTAACTATTAATTTGGTAAGGAAAGTTGAATGTCACAGAAGTGATTTCACAGATTAAATAAATAATTTCACGCATGTCAGTGTGATATTTTTATTTCATCAAACTTAATGAAATAACATAAAATAATTTAAAGGTATAAGAATTAAAAACATTGTAGAAATAAAAGCTGCAAATTCTTAAACTTACGGTAAAAAAAAATTCAGACATTAACTTCAAATTTTGTGATGAGACAGTTTTTCAAAATAATTTTGTGTAGCAAAAAATTTAAAAGTGTGAAGACCACTGCTACAGCATATAATTTCAGTGAAGTGAAGGAGAAATTTGAAGTGAGGGAGAGTAAAATCAGAAAGAAATGTCTATTATTCGTTTTCCATTTTGGAATACTGCAGGAGTCACAGTAATATGGCGTCTATCAGCTAGGGTGGTTATACACCCTTGTAATGCGTGAACTCATAGGGATTTCTAAGCAATGCCAAACGTTGTACTTACTCATTACGCTCACTAGGTGATGAATGTGCAATGACACAAAGCCTCCTTTCACTCTTCTCTTTCTCACTCTTCCATCTCTTCCTGCAAACAGAACAAGAAAAATAAATGACAGATAGCAAGAATGAGAAAAAAAATACAAGAAAATGTTTATTTTAGTCCTATCCTTTCCAGGGACAAGTCTTTATCATCTCAAAACAATAGAAAAAACTTACTTATAAACGTGATCCAGATTTTTATTAATGAATTAATAAATTCCTTGTTAATACATTTACAAATAATACTAACATTACCTCTGTGCTATAAACAAGAAAACAAGAAAATAACATAAATCATTGTCTACTCAGTCATAGAATTAGAGTGAAAAGACAGATTTTCTTTTAACTGCCACATCCATGTATTTAAATATTATGATGTTACAGTAGGGAATGTGCTGTTATGTGTCTGTCTATATTTGTCCATGTACATGTTTATATAATTCTGTGACATTTTGTCTGTGAATCTATGAAATACAAGTTCATGTGTATGAGCAAATGCACTTACTATCATATGAACCAAGATATTTTAGTAATTTCCACATATGTTTTTATATGCTACACTCAGCTAAAGTGGCTTGATAGATTTTTATTCTAGAAATGGGTAAGACAATGGTACATTCAAATTCATAGCCTCCTTTGTAGGTGACTGTGTATCCCTTTACATTGTTTTAATATATAATAAATCTGCATTTTCCATCTCTGCCTGTGCATGTTCTGTGTTTCCATTTGTGGCACAATTAAGTCCTACCTACATGTATATACGTATGTTCATTCACTCACTTGTATTTCAACATGTGTATGAGGGGATATACAAATATGTGGATATGTCAACACATGTAGGGGCATGTCTGAATTTATGTGTCTGTGGATGTCTGTATTACATGTGCACATTTATGAATGTACTTAAGCATGTACTGCCCGCAGTTATGAGAAATGTGTAACTCTTATCTTAATATGCTTGGGATGTTGCCTGCTTCAATATTTCTTCATAGCATCTGAAAGTATAACTATATGGACATTGATGTGTCTGTATGTGCAAGTGCATTTATAATTTTGCTTTTACCCACCATTAAAGTCAGCAAACTCTCCTTTACGGGCAGTAGCTCTCTCTATGTATGCATATGTAAGCCTATGGGAATATACAAATATTATTCTGTATTTCTACATGAATTCGTGCATATGATATAGCATCTGTGACTTGTGGGTTGTTTTGATCATATATTTATTGCTTACAAATATTGAACTGTGTAAACTTCCAGGTACGTACGTATCAGCATGTATATTGTACATGCATGTGTGTCAATGTGTAAATCTATGTGTTCCTGTACATCCTTACCTGCAAGCCTCTTCACGTGTTTGTAGGAGCTTCTGCATTCACATGCGTATGCCTCAGTGTTTATAGCCATGTGTTGATCCTCCACTTGCATGAGAATTGCTGTGTGATCATCTGTATGTTTTTGAGGGCATATGTGTATCTGACTAAATGTGTATGCAAGCAAATGAATGTCTCTGGATAAATCTGAGTACTCCTCTGTGTATTTACAAATATTTTATGTCACTGTATGTATGAGCACACTCTATACATGGCAACTGTGCATGCCGATGGCACCATATGGCTGTGTCTCCAGGTTTGTTTGTGCACACCTCTGTGGCATGTATGCCTATCTATGTTTGCATATATACATAAGCCTATGCACACAAGTATGTCACAAGTGTGTATCTCTGAAAGTGTGATGGACAGTTTCAGAACGAGCAGACATATTTCCATTTTGGTGTAGATATGTGTGCCTTTGTGTTAGCATGAGCTTATGCTCTGGGTTCTTTGCATAGATCTGTGATGTGTGTGCACATTTAAAATCTGTATACATGTTTCTGCATTGGTCTACATAAGTTTCTGTGTTGATATCTATGGCTCCGAAGTTACTTCCTCCTTTTTTCCCCTCTCTATTTCTTTCCTTTGGCTGAAAATTCATGTTAACATATGATGCCATATTTATTTCTTACTACAGCAACCTAGGAGGCAGGAAACAGTATCAGCCTCACTTTTCACATGAGGAATTAAGAATCAGAGAATTAGAGTGCTTTCGGCTAAGGCCATAAGGTCAATACGTGTCAGAGACATTCTAAAACCAGGTGTGCCTGACACAAAACCTTTATTCCTTGTGTCCTACAAACGATCATTTCAATTATCTTAAAACTGTTAAGGCCACAGTACTAGGAAAACAGTGGAACCAGAATTTACTGTACTGTAAATGTTGATTCTTCCTGAAATTATCTCATTTAATTTTTGGAATAATCTAAAACAACTCATTTCAACTGCATTTACAAATGCAAAAACATACTCAAAAAGTGAAGTCACTTCCAAAACCTCTGTGTGAGCACGGCTCTCCTCTCCATACTTTACGATGTACAATTACTTTGCTGGAGATCTCATATACCAGATTGAGTCTGCACTTCGTAAAGTAAATTTGAAAGTTTTAGAATTAGCATACATACTGTGCTGCTGTTCTGGATGCTGGAAGGCATTCTGGCTATTGTGCAAGAAGTCTGGGAAGAATGAGGCGTGGCTGTGAAATTCAATGCAAGCCCATGTGTTGTCATGGAGTGTGCTTTGCGAAACACTTTTGCCAAGTATATCTCCTCTGCCTCACTGATATTAACCAAAGGAGATCATGGTCAAATTTGTTGCTGAGCCAGTTTCTGGGTTAAATGACACAGCCTCTGTGTAGTAGGGGCAAAGCTAGATTTTACAAGGCAAATCTACTGAAAGAAAGTGAGTCTGAGTTTTATGAAAAACAAAACATCTTGTTACAGAGACGTTTCCTTGCATTGGGGATGTTTTATGTGTTTTTGCTGTGATGAGTTTTCGGCAGAGTTTTCCTGATATAGAAAGGTCATTCTAGCTGTTGTGAACAAGGGTTCCTTCATGTGTTGGTAAGTGGCATGTCCTGTGAAGGAATTTCTCATTGTGACAGTCTTGCCTAAGGAATATGTGTGTGTACTGGAAGAATGCTTGGTACATCAAAGGGAGGCACACACAGATGATGTGAGGTCAAACTATGGATTGCAAGCTGTGTCGATGAACTGCGGGCCCCGTGAGCACTGGGCATCTAGTTTTGGGCCAGTGTACTTCATGACTCTGGGGGATGAAACTTAATTCTTGGATGCATTTATGTACACTGCTGGGGTAGTCAATGACCTGTGAACTTCACGGCGAAAGGCATGCAGAAGTGTTGTGGTTTATTTTGCTGTCTGTATAATGTGAAATACGTCTTAACGTCATGGGGTAAGCCAATATTTCATGAGTTGATTCTAGATAATCTTCAGCAAATCTCTGTCACAGGGCCAATCTGTGAATTTTATTTTTTTTTACCCTTTCCATTTTACATTGTACATATGACTTATGGGAGTATCCAAATGGAGATTCCCTAAGGTGTGAAGACCCTCAAATATAGCATTGTTTCTGCATTTAGCATCACATTTCTGGAAGTCATGATACAAATGGGCACATTGTGAGGTAAGTCTGTATCATACAGGCTGGTTAGAGATACAGTAAGGAGTGTAACTTGGTGTGGGGAAAAAACTGTGGGCTTGCTTAGTGGTTTAATTAGAGGCAAGTATAGGGAGCAGTGGAGTTTTGTGCTGTGGATCACTCTACTCTAAGCCCAGTCTGCATTATGATGTAATTCTGTATGTAGGGTATGTGACACAAAGAATGTGTCAGGAATTCTGAGTCTCTGTGATCAGTGGTTGTTTGGGAGTGGTAGGGTTGTCCGAGTGCCATCCGGTGAGTATCTCAGTGTTGTGGACTAAGTCTGTGATGCTTACTGTGTGTTACTGTATATACAGGTATGCACTGTGTATGAAATTTGAGTTGTGGGGTTGAAATAAATTATAATGAGGAGATTCTGTGTGAGTCTGAATATTTTGGGGCAGGTGAGAGCACTATAAGGAGAATCCTATAAAGGTTGAGTCTATGTGTTATTTCATTCCATGTGGAGGAAGTCAACATTTGGCATTAAGTCCAAAAATTGTGGCAATTCTAGAACTATGGGGAGTGTTTGCATATTTTCAAGGGACTTTGTGATTAATGGATGACTCTTTCCTTGGAGAGCTTTCCATGGTGTTTGGAGGTGCTCGTAGTAGTGGTATAGCTAGGGGGCAGGTGAAAGACGCCTTGGTTGTGAAGGTTGTATCTATCTGGTCAGGAATAAACCTATATAACTATAAGATAGGTTTTGATCCTTTGTGACAAGTCTGTGAAATATTGGGCAATTCTGAGTGTTCAGAGGAATATGTTTTCTTTATAGAATATTTGCAATGTAGAATAAGTGTATGCATTTGAATGTGAATATGCATCAGAATACAATTTTGTGCTTATAGGAAAACCTGTCACAGGGTACATCTGGCCATTTTAAGTTGTATGTAGGCATTATAGAGCTAACTTGTGTCGTTTACCACATATCTTAGCATTGTGCAGCAAGATCAAATCTGGGTGAGGCTGGATGTTTAGTCTCTTCTTTCCACAGTCATTAAATGTTCTAGTGTATATTATAGGAAGATTTTTGAATGGTGGAGCTTAATCATGGGTTATAGAACATGTGCTGTTATGAGTGAGTCTTGGTATTCTAGGACTAGCCTTTTTATTGTGGCTTTATTAGAGGCATTGTGAGGCATCTGCATAGCATTTGATAGTATTTGATACATTATGGAGCAAGCCTTGGCATTTTGTAGTTTTTAAATACAGAAAAAGTTATTTGGCTATGGTAGGAATCATGGGATTATGTCATAGATTATGTGTGACACACTAAGTTGGTCTCGCACATATATTGCAGTGTTTCCCAAGTGTTATGGTATAATCTGTGTTTTTAGGAGGATGATTGGTAGTTGTAGCACACTATGTGGTAATTATTTGCTTTTGGATATGTGTTTTGGATATGTTTCTGTGGTATGTCATGGAGTTGCTCAACAAGATAATGTTGAGGGGAAATGAGAGCAAAGTTTATATGTTTGAGGCTGTAACAGGATGCTGTATGTCCATTCACTATGGGGTCAATATTTTTATAAATGCAGCTAAGTTATTATGCAACATTAAATATTTCTAAGTACTCTATCTTAAAGAGAAATGATTATTGTGAAATGCACACAGGTGCTATAAGAGAAGGAATTGGATTGAGGATGGAACTGGATGTTGTGTGTCCATTAATTATGGAGACCCTGTAAAATTCAGTGTACTGTGAGGAGAGTTTTGGAAACAGCTTTTTTGGTGTAAGAGAATTCTGTGCATCGTTTTGGGAGTCCCTAAGTTGTGAGAACTTATATAT
Source organism: Ochotona curzoniae (assembly GCF_017591425.1). NCBI lineage: Eukaryota > Metazoa > Chordata > Mammalia > Lagomorpha > Ochotonidae > Ochotona > Ochotona curzoniae. Next base: position 7,146,007 of record NW_024467087.1, read on the forward strand.
CCCCAGGCTGTGTGGGCATTGTGGGATACATGTGAGCTATGAATTGATTCTAAGAGAGGACCAAATTATGTGGTGTGCTGTGCCTATTCAGGGTGGGAATCAGTCTATGTTGAACATAATCTGTGTGTCTTGTGGGTATGTCAACGTGTTATGACGCATGGAAATGTTTGTACTCATCGTTCTGGAGCCAGGGCTGTGATCCATTACTGTAAGCTGTGGGAAGAATCTCAGTTGCCAGGCAAGTGTGGCTGTTTGGGTGCGGCGCATTTGATCCATGTATGATGCTTCTGGTTTTGGGTGGCTTTGGAATGTGAAACAACTCTGGATGTTCTGGCAGTCTATGTGTTTCAAAGTGAATCTGTCAGAGGAAAATTTCCAGGTTACCACATGTGTCTACGCATTATAGAACACAGTTGTGTCTTACGTGTTTTTCTATGTGCTATTCAACATTTCTATGTGTGAGGAGGAATGCCCTCATGTTGTTAAATCAATCAATTCTGTGGGCTGGTACTGTGGAATACACCAGAATCCTGTATGGCCACTGGTACAAGTTCCAGCTATTCCACTTCCTACCCAGCTCCCAGCCAATGTGCCTGAGAAAGCAGCAGAAGGCAACCCAATACAGGTGTTGTAAAGACAGAATGGTAGGTGTATGAGTTATGATTTGGTGCTTTATGGGAGTACACTCTGTATGTAGTAGGTTGATATCAGTTGTTTCACACTGAGTCTTAATATTGCAGTCTTGTTTCATGTGTAGGAGCAACACAATAACAACAACAATAACAAAAAGGTCAGTTAGCATGAATAACATTACTCCTTTACCAAGCACTATTCTAAACACTTTAAAGGCATTATTTATTCATCTTAATGGTCATATACGATCAGTACTATTATTGCTCCCAAGTTATAGCTGAGAAAACTAAAGGAAAGGGAGGTCAAGAAATGTTCCAAGGTCAATTAGTACATGCTATATGTGAGCAAGCAAGCCATGCATCAAGTATGACAGATAGGTAGGTGTGTTGTGAAAAGCAGGCTCTGCATTACAATGTGATGCTATCAATTTATATAGGAAAGGAACTTTGAATCACTTTTGTGAACAGTAGTATCCACACATTTTAGAGCAAAACTCTAGATGCAGTAGAGTGTGTTTTGTATAGTGTAAGGCATACCTATGAGTTTAGAGTGTGTGTTGTGTTGTGTCTCTGTGCCTTTTAGGGTAAACTGGAGTACTGTGCAGCAGGTGCACATGTTACAGGATTGGTCTATGTACTATGAAGTGAGTTTGTGCATTTAATAAAATAAATTTTTAATAGTAATTTAATTCTTTTATATTGTAAATCACACCTAGTCTAGGTTTCTGTCTGTGCTCTAGAAGATATATAAGTGTTATGGCAGGGATATTTGTGTGCTGTTCAGCGTTTATACATGTTCTGTGGATGGTCTATGTATTAGACCTGACAACTTTGCATTGTCAGATGATTCCAGATGTTTCTATTCAGCATATCTTAGTTCATTTATTATTATAAGCAACTTTCAAAGTATTATTGTTATCTTTGTTACAGATGATAAAGAACAGAGAAATATACTTACCTACAGTGATACGATTAGCAAGGGACAGAACCTGGATTCCAATCAGGTTAAGTCTGGGTCCAGAGGCCTTGTGTGAAACCATTATATAAGCTGTTCGTTGCAGGCCAGAGTTTTAGCTTAACAGTATGGTAAAGTACGTATGTTCTCTATGATAGACATGTACATTGCAGGATAATATGTATGTGGCATATTTGTGTATATTAGTTTCTACATTGTAAAGTTGTTTTATGACACATTTCTGTGCTTTGTAGAAGCAACCTACGTGCTCACAGGCATGACTACAAACTGCAAGACGCAGCTAAGTGCCACAGGTGTGACTATGTTATGGATTAGGTCTGTACCCTGAAAGGCTTGTCTTTGCATTCAGGATGAGGTCCAATGTTCAGCCATGTTTCGGGTGGGAGGAAAGATAAAACATGGATGAGAGAACCTATGCCTAGTTTGTTATAACTTGCTTTGCAGGAGTGAGCAGTGTGAGCAATAAAACCAGTCTATGTCTTTTGGGGTAACTATAAGCCTCATAAGGCAAATGGTTCCATATGTATAATGGCACATGTTCATCTGTGTAACCATTGTAAGAAGTATGAGTTTTGTAAAATTTATCTGTGTCGCAAGTATATACTGTAGCACAATTTTGACCATTGGAGACGTGGAATCTGTTAGGACGTTGTAGGGTACATCTGTGCTGTGGACTGTGGGAAGGTACTGTGGATCGCATGTGTGAGTACACTGAGAAATGTCTGAAAACCTTAGATGCTACTTAGTACATCCATTGTGAACCAAATCAGTCTGCTCTAGGGCCACACTGTCTGCTGTGATGCAAAAATACCACAGACCATGCCTCGCATCCGTGGGACACAACTTACTGAGGTAACTCTGTGGTTTAGGGATAAGATTCAGGTGTTCTGCACAAATGAGTGTGCTATGTGGGCAAGTACTTGTGCTATGTTCTGCCAAGTGTGTTTGCTGTGAAATAAACAAGGACAAGTTTGTGTATTCTGTCACAATTTTATGTATTGAGGAGTTATATATGTATGCTATAAGACGTATTGTTGCATTCCGAGTGGTGGATAGGTCTGTGTGAGTGCGATAGGGAATGTATCTGCACCCTGTTAAGTCTGTTTCACTGGGTGAGTCAGTACAATCTGGGATGTGTCTGTGCAGGTGGAGTGAGTGCATGTCATGTTGGATCAATTGGGTTCTGTGGCATTTGTGCCATGGAATGAGCCTGTCTGTTGTGAAGGAGTCCTGCTGTAGTGCGATGGGTCTTTAAGCTCTTTCTTGAGTTTATACTGTGAAGGAGGAAGCTGAGTTCTACGGAGAGATTCTGCTGTAAAACAAGTCTGCGTGCCTTGGTCAGACTATGTTCTTCAGGGAAGTCTGGGCTGGGGGGCGAGGCTGTGTACCTTGGGAAGGATCTGAGCTAAGGTTGAATTAGTGGAACATGGGGAGAGTCACGTGTTTAGAGGAAAATCAGCGTGCTACGGTGAGGATCTGTGTTCTCAGAAGGGCCTGTGTATGGTACGAAGTGCTTGGGTTGTGAAGAGAGTCTGTGAGTGCTGAGATGAGGTGAGTCTGAACGCTCTGTGCAATCTGTGCAGGGTCTCTGTGATGGAGGACAGACTATGACTGCAGAATCATCTGTGTGTCACAGGTACTCTTTATGGTGGAGCAAGTCTCTGTGATGCAGGATGGATCAGGGTCCCTTAGGCAGATCTTTGGTTGGGGAGAACCTACAAGTGTTTTGGAAAGTCTAGTCCAGCACTGACTATACCTGATACAGGAAAAGTGTTTGCTGTGGTGCTTGCCAATGTGCCCTGGGATGTGCCTGCTTGTTAGAGGGTATGTCTGTGCATTGTGGGAAGAGGCTGAGTGCTAGAGATCTCAATGTGTTTGTGTTATTTGGCTAGTGTGGACATTTAGAGGGTAAGCTGCACTTTGCTGGCACAAGATGTATTCAGGCAAATCTCTCTTAATATCTATAAATGATAACAGGCAATACCTTTATAATGGTTACTAAATATCAGACACAGTCTAAAGAGACTATCATTATCCCCAGCCTACATCTGAACAAACTAAGGCTCATAGAGAATAAATCATTGTTCCATGTATATTTAACTAGAAATCAGTAGTAGTTTGAAATCCCATGATCTGATTCCTGTAGCCACACTATTAGGGGTTGCCTCCAAGCCCTAACGGCAAATATTGAAAGGGTGCCATAATCACTGGGAAAAATGCTGAAGCAGGTAATTTGGAAGGAATGAAGAAAAGCAGAATTGTTTGAAACACTGCTAAAATTAAAAAAGAAAAAGACAAATGTTCTGTTTGTAATGAGGATGTCACTTTAGCATAGAAAAGCTGACGTCATGTCTGCAGAACTCCTCAGCCACTGCAGGATTCTAAGATCTTTCCCCGGCCCCACAGCCACAGCCCAGCCGCATTCTGTCACTGCAGAATTGTGAATGCGCATGCCCTGGTGAGCTGTCGTTGCCAAGGAAACACACTTCCAGTCATAAACAAATCAGAGCCCAAGGCAGTAAATCAGGAAACGACTGAGTTGGTGGCTAAGAGCCAAAGGAGTCCTTAATGCAGCTGTAGCACTCCATCCATTGCTCCTGCAAACTAGTAAAGGATAGAGGTGGGGGTCACAAGTCAACAGCAAAAGGCAGCTATCTTTGGCCAAAGGGATCAGCAATGAGTATCGGCTGTTTTTTTGTTGTTGTTGTGTTGTGTTTTGTTTTGTTTTGTTTTTTGTCAAAGATTTCTGTGAACAACATTTAACCCATCTCCTACTGAAGGACTCTGTATTTCAAGTCTTGAGATTTCCACCTGCAGTAAAAATAGGTAAATCACTGGAGTACACTTCTCTCTGGGAGAAACAACGGCAGTGGTGGCATGGATGGGACTTACCCTAGCTCCTTTCAATTCCTAGATCTGACTATGCTAGCAATAGGCTGGCCAACATTTATTTCTGCTCCTCATACATTTCTTACATTTCATTCTTATACCATTCTAGAAAATTCCAGGAACTGAATCCAGACAGCTTTAACTCTCCAAGTACCTGAAGAATAGAAAAACAGGTTGAAGGAAGAATCATAAGAGATAACATTGATCCCTGGGATATTTGTTTAAAACACATATTTGAGGTATCAGCTGTGTCTATGAGGAATAACACATCTGAACAGTGGTTTTATACATTTTAATTTATCCATTTTAGTTGGAATAAAGCATATGACAACGATAAAAATTGAACATTTAAAATGAAAAAGCATCCTTTTTGGTAAACCACTGCTCCAACTGCAGGTGTCTAGAAAGGTGTAGCAAAAAAAGCATGATGTTTTAGCATGCTGCCCACACACTTCAAGAAGCGTACTGTTGCACCATCTTGGGTAGACAGAAAATGGCCGACTTGTGGAAAGCTACACCTTATCTAATGGAGAAAAGTTGTTGCCATTTGAAATCACTGGAAGATTACATTACTCAGTAAACGGTGCTGAAACATTGACCTATTTGGAAGGAGGACAAAATTATATCCTACCTTATACTAAACATCAAAGTGATTTCTAAATAGATTAAGAGTTCATCGTAAAAATTGAAACAATTAAGTGACTAGGAAAACAGGGTGAATATTCTCAGCAAAGCATATGAACAAATCACAAAATCAAAAGTTGACATGTGGATATTTCAAAATACAAAACTACAAAGCACAAAACAAAAACACAATCATAAGTGAAAATACTCAATAAGCAATCAATTGCAATATAATATTTGTATTACATATAGTTTTAAAATTATATGATAAATGTATTTGGGTAAGGGAAGAAACCTTAAACTGCTTCATACCATTTGATCCAGGAATTCCATGTCTATGAATTTATCCTGTGGGGGGAAATAGAAAATCACTCAGATTTACATGAGAAAATATACCTTTAATCATTTATAGGAGCAAAATTACACATATGAATAGTCAATAACTGGATGTTTAGTAAACCAATATGATCTAAAGTTACACACACACACACACACACAAAAACATTACTTAAAATACTGCAAATGTATAGAATTGATACCAATGTATGCTCAATGAACAAAATCAGTGAAACATAATATGCACAGATGATGTTCATTTTGTATAAAACCCAATTTCTACTCATTCATTTGCATATATTCAAATAAAGATGGACAGAATCTCTGACCTCAAGGGTTATGAGTAATTCCCATATCATCTTTACTATTTTTCTCAAATTTTCTATAACAAACATGATATTTCATAATATCAGGTAGAACGTCATTTTAATAAGCTATTTAAAATCACTGGGATACACAGATGAAAGTCTAGCAACAAAGCCAATAATAAAAACTACCAATGTATACTAATGGAAGATCATGAAAAACGGACTCATTAGGCACCTACAGAATTACTACAGCATTATTTCTATGTTAATAAGCATAAAATTTCTTATACAAGATGGAGTCCTGGAAAATTTTCTTCACTACACCAGAGAATGGTCACATGTCCCTGGATGCGTCACTCTCTTTGCCGCAGTGCCATGCTTGACGCCCCCTCCCTTTGCCTTCAACATAGCTCTCCCTTTCCCCCTGCAAAACATGCTACCAGCAGACATCTGCAACTTAGAAAAACGGCCCCAGGGTGGACTTTAAGTTACTTTATTCTTCTGTCTTTCTCTTACTGTTGCTTTGTCATGTAACTGCACACTCAATCAATTCAGTCTTTCACCTTTCCTTCTGCTCAACTGTCAAAACAATGTGCATTCCAAAGAAATTAAAGAACCACCACTTTACCTGTTTTGTAGAAACAGATGTGCACAAGCATATGTATTTGCAGGCTTATTTCAGAAACAAACATAAAACCTTTGTTGACAGGAATCTCTGCTATCCTTCTCACACCCCTCTTCAGAAAAGGAAGAACCAAGAACATTCTTTCACTGCACAAAATGACGTCCAAAAACCCAAATGCATTTTTCAAATAAAGGCACAGTCCCAACACAGTTTTTATTTTTCATATTTCAACATAAAGTCAAATGATCCTCTTCCCCATTCAACTCAGTCCATCTCTCACAGGAAGCAATCAACCTGAGTATTCTTGCAAACTACTCTTTTCCTCATTTTCTTTCCAAAACACACATGAAGTCATCCAATTTTCTTAATTAAAATGAAATGAGGCATGTTATTTTTTGCACATTACAAAATAATATTGCTCTCATGCCCTCCCCATACTGAGGAAAGACACAAGATTTGAGAACACCTTGAATCACATAACCCATTTGTCACATTTAACTCAAACATCGTTAGGCTGAGATACCATCCTGAAGACAATTTTTCATTTTAGTCACAAGTTCATTTATTCTTACATTGGGAAATATTTTACAGAGATCACAACAGGAAGTTTCTATATATTTTCTAGTGGCATTTCATTCACTGTTTCATGAGCAAGCTTAAACTAGGAAAGTGATCATTAAGTATTTAGAATCTAATCCTTTTTTCCAGTGCCACTGACTACGATCAGAAATTCCTACACAGTTCTGTGTTTCTCCATTCCATCAAATCATGTCACTTGCTTGTAAAAAACAAGGCCTGCAAACGCATCTGAGAAAATATTTTCAGCTACTTACCAGCTTCATGCTCTCTCTCTTCCCCAGCTCTGAGGCTGTCGCACTGAAGGGATGAGGGAAAACAGCAGCGCAACAGCCACTTGAAAATGAGCTGCGCTCTGAAGCAGGGATTAGCCCTTGGGAAAGCACGAAAATGCCTTCAGGTTGTGCTCAAAAATGCACCCAAAACACAAAATCATGTCACATACTGGCTGCTAAAATATGCAGGCTCGTTATCGGAGAGATTTAGTAGCCAAACTTCTGATCCAAAACACACGTAAATTGTCTCGATTTCCAGTGAAACCCCTACAAGACCACGGGTTTTTGACTCTTCCGTCTCCTAGCAACAGGCTCATTAATTTTTTTCCCCCTGCAGTAGTCCTACTAGGCATCAGAGAACACTGACAAGGTCTAGTCTCCAATGATGAGCATCACTGTTTTGCTGGTCAATACATAATTTTCCCAAGTAAATAATAAAATCAGGAATTCACTAATAAGGCCTCCAGAGGAAGATTCAAATGACATTCCACAGTGAAAGACAAGAGAGCCTCCCCAGGCCTAGCGCAGTGCTCTAAGGAGATGCCTGCGCTACTGTGAACGTGTTCAATGTCACTGACCTGTATATTTACAATACTTATGATACACGACATATAAAAACAGAAAAAAGGAACCATTCACTAACCCTGCAAATACATGTTGAATCTCACTACATTCAAAATGCTGCACTGGGTTCAGGAATTATAAAAGTGAATAACACACAGTCTACCTCCAAATCAAAGTTCATAATCTAAAAATCCACACGTTACAGAGTAGACATGTTTTATTTTTCGTTCCATCAAATTTAGGTAATATGAATAGAATTGTTACATCAAATGCCCTGGTATATTGCTGGACTCCGAGTGGGTGGAGGAAGTAAAGAATTACACATTTAACTTTTACTACATGATTATATATTGCAACTGATAATGTGCACTTACTCCTTAGTGTAGCTTTTATAATATTTGTATTTCACAAACTCATTGAATCAGAATAACATGGCATACATTCTTTTTAATTTGGAAACTTTACCAGGGAATACGATCCAACTCAATATGTTATATTTAAACAAAATAGAAAACTTGGTACCACTCATTGTTCATTTACTATGCCCCAGACAGTTTCCTAAGCACAAATAATTGTGTATTTACATAAGCAGTACACAGTTAAGAAAACTGAGGAGATTAAGTAACAGAACCAGGATACCAAACTTTAGTACCAAAAGTCCATATCCTAATTATCTCGAGCATCAGGGTTTTTTTTATATCAACTGTAACGTTAATTCTGTTAAATGGCAATAATGAAGACATTTTTCCAAGTATTCTTAACTATTCGGTAGGAGCTAGCCCAGAAATTTTCATTTTTAAAAACTGTCTACATCAATGAAACTGTTAAATATATCTTGACAATAAGCTGCTGGATTCATTGATACTGTCTGTACTCACAATGTCAGAATACACTTAAATAGTGGAATGAAGGACTTATGACTGCTTATGAAGGACTATAACATTGAAATATAGGAGAAATCAATGGGGGGAGGGAACTTGGGAAGGGGGTACGGGAAATCCTAGAACCTATGAAACTGTATCACAAAATCTTTTTTAAAATCAAAAGAATTTTTAAAAGGTTAAAACATTTAGCAAATGGAAGAAACTATTTTTTTAAAGTCTGCATTGTTTATAAGCAGAAAATCTGACCCTTAATATTACTGGAAAAGTAAATTGTAAAATCATAAATCACAGGGGACACATGGTGCGCGCACACACATACACAGCATGGTTAAAGAAATGTGTAAATGCAACAACAGAAACAGAGTACTCACTATGGCAGAAATGTTCTGGGAATTTACCCAAATGATATAAATCAGCATCTGAGAGAGGTATCTGTGCCCACACATGTACAGCAGGTCAATTCACAATAATTAAGGTGAGGAATCAACCCAGATGTCCATCAACTGATGATTGTCTCACCCAGAAAATGGAATGAACTCCTTTTTTAACAACATAGATGCAACTGGAAAGCATTGTGCTTAGGGAAATGAACCCGTCCCAAAAGACAAATTACAGTGTTTTTCCTGACTTTCACTAACTAATGCACAGAGCACAAAAACGTGATCTATGTGAGTGAAATCCACATTTTAAGATTTCATTCTTGTTTACAGCCTTCTTAAGCAACAGCTGCATTTCTTTTATTTCCTGTTGCTTCATTCTTTACCTAATGGTGTATTAAATCTATGTTTCTGAAGTGGACATAGCGATTGTGAATGTATGCCATCGTAAAAATTAAGAAAGAAAAAAATAGGGGAATAGCACAGTGGCATCATATGCTAATCCTCAGCCTATGGCACAGCAGCATCCTATACGGCGCTGGTTCAATTCTGGCCTGCTACACTTCTAATAGAGCTCTCTGCTAATGGCCTGGGAAACTGTGGAGCACGGACAAAACCCTGAACCCCTGTACCCACATGGGAGACCTCAAGAATCTCCTGGCTTCCAGGTTGAGACCAGCCAAAGCAGCCACTTAAGAAGTGAACCAGCACATACATGTAAGACCTCTCCCTCTCTCTCTCTCTCTCTCTCTCTCTCTCTCATCTCTCTCCTTTTCTCTGTAACATCGCATTTCAAATAAAGATTTTAAAACTTTTTAAAAATAAAGAAACAGGAAGGTGGGTGAGAGAAACAGTTCAATAGAAAATGAACAAAAAATATGAACAAAAGTTTACAGCTTGGAAAACTTATACATTCTAAAATATTTCAATTACTCACACAGTTTCTAAAAATATTTTCACAGCAATTACATTTAAAAGTAAAATTAATATACATTTGAAAATATTAATATTCAGAATTGCAATCCCTCAGTTTTCCTTATGATTAGGATTGAATACGCACTTTTTTCATGCGCCATCTAGTGGCAGAATCCCAATTTGCCATTACTAAATAATTTCCAATGAACACTGAAATCAAAAAATGCCACAGTAAACATTATCATAACTTTCACCATAACAAATAAAAATAAGACCAGTCTGTGGTGCAGTGGGTTAAGACTCTGCCTGTGAAATCAGATCCCATATAAGTACAGTGGCACAAATCCTAACTGCAAAGCTTCCGGTCCACTTCCCAGTAGTGGTGTGCCTAAGAAAACAGCAGAATTTGGTCAACTTACTTGGGCCCTGGCAACACGTGGGAGATCAGAAGAAATTCCTAAATTCTCGCTTCAGACTGGCCAAACCATGACCATTGTGGACATTTGGGGAGTAAACCTACGGATGGAAGATCTATTTCTCTGTCTCCATCATTCTGGCTTCCAAATAAAGTCTTCAAAAATAAAAAAAAAAAAAGTGTTTTGTATTGTTAGGTAAAAATGTATACTTAAAATGTGGTTCCCAGAGCCTGGTGCAGTAGGCTAGCGGCTAAATCCTTGCCTTACATGGACTGGGATCTTATATGGGCACCGGTTCACGTCCTGGATGCTCCACTTCCTATCTAGCATCCTGCTTGTGGCCTGGGAAAACATTAGAGGACAGCCCAAAGCCTTGGGACCCTGCACCTGCATGGGAGACCTGGAAGAAGCTCCTGGCACCTGGTTTCAGATCGGCTCAGTTCCAGCCATTATAGCCATTTGGGGAGTGAACCAGTGGATGCAAGATCTTTCTCTCTGTCTCTCCTCTCTGTAAATCTGCCTTTACAACAAAGTAGATAAATGTTAGAGTGTAGTTCCCTCAATCTGCTGCATGTGTTTGCTCTTTGCCTCTGCAGTTTTCCTGATACCCTCAGACAGAGGCCATGCTGACAAGAGTGAACTGCAGGCTGTGCTATGCCCTACTGAAACGCCCGGCATGTTAGTGGAATGTGGTACAACCACCGACCTTGGGAGGCCTGCTCCTCACTCCTTCTCTATTTTATAGGAGGCTTCCACAAGGCGATTTCTCACCCATTCTTCTCCTTCCGCTGGGGCACATGACTTTGTATACTGTTTCCTTCCTTAGGTTACAAATCAGACTGTACACTCCTTAGCTGTACTGCAGGAATAGTCCGTCACACAAAGACTACAGGTGAAATGATGTAAGAACACATCCAGTGCGATTGGATATCAGAAACAGGCAGGAATGGTTTTCTTAAAATCAGACAAAAAGACTTCAAGATAAAAACCATGGGGTCTTTTTTACTTTTCCTCCTGCCACTATGGCAGAGCACTAGGGTCTTCTTTTTCACTTTTCCTCCTGCCCCTATGGCAGGGGTAAGGGTCCTTTCTATCTCAGAGCCCCCTCCCGTCACTAGGATGGGAGTCTCATTTCTCAACTTTTCTAATAAATCTTGCTAAAAAAAAAGATAAAAACCATTAGAAGTGACAAAACAGTCATTATGTCATGATTAAATGATCAATTCACAGGAAGACATGACTATAACAAATGTATACAAATGCACCCAGAGCTATAGCACACAGCTATTTAAAGAAAATATTAATGGATTTGAAGAGAGACGTAAAATCCAATACAATAACAACTAGAGACTTCAACATCTCACTTTATTTTTTTTTTAACTTTTAATTTTATTTTTAATATTGTTTACATAGTTGAGAGAGGTACACAACTTTGTAGGCCTCTGGTTAGGGTGCGGCGGGTCAGCAATGGAGGAAGGTGAGTGGGACATATGTTGCAGTTTTATTTTTCTCCTGTCTGTTGGGGCAGGGGCTTACTCCTTGATGTCAAACTACATCGCACCTGCAGTCAGTCATTTGATGATGTCTCCCAATGTGGGAGAAAATGTCCTGAGGACATTACTTGAGTGATTTTGATAGTTCTAAGAAATTGTTGCTTTCATTGCTCCGGGGTTGAGAAAATCCTTCCAAGGACCATTGGTTGACAAAATCCCACCTTAGGTCATTCACAGACCCAGGAACATGATGTAAAGCTTGGCCAGACGAATTGTCCAATCTGTTCTGTTTTCCTATCTCTGCCAAGGCAGCTGACATCCCTGCTGGCCTAAATGAGCTGGCTGTCATTGTCACCCATGTGCATCTGAGCACTGCACAGACATCATCAACTGAGGAGGCCCAGTCCCGACACATGCACCCCAAGGTCGGACCACACATTCTGTGATTTTCTAGGTTTCCTGGGGTTTGAGCCTGGAGATCTAGTTGAGGAGTCCAGAAGAAATCTTGCCTGAGCTGACTTCAAACTTGACTCTTGAGTACACCAGCCTGTGCAAGATCAGGTTTGATCTGCCACCTGCATCAGCCAACCAACACACATAATAGTGGATGCAGCTGCCTAGTCAGTTCCACATCAGCCACATACATCATGCAAATTGACAAGTGTTGTGGCCCAGTCCAGCCAGCCTGCCTCAAACTTGGTCCTCATGCACACCAACGGGTGCCATGTCCTAGTCAAGGCGACCCCCAGTAATCTCACCAGGCCTCTCCCCAGCTCTTGTACACACCCATGTGGCTTAGCTTAGCCCAACCTGTTCCCATATCCACATCTCATGTATGCCAACAGGTGGCGCCACCTTGTCTAGTCTGGCCCACTCCAGCCCCAGTTCTTGTATTCACTAGTGACAGGTCCAGCCTAGCCCTTGCCAGCCATGTTTCCAGCCCCGAATTTTGTGCCTGCCAGCTGGTATTACAGTCCAGCCTGAAAAGACTCAAACCCAGTCCCAATGCTTGCCAGCTGGTGCTGAACCCTAGCTTGCCTGGCCACACCCACTCTGGTTTTGGGGTGTGCCAGCCAATCTAGGCTGCTGCTTCCACTAATGAGGCATCCACCAGCGGAAGCAGCAACCTAGCAAGTAGGTCCCAAAAGTTCTCTTAACAGGCCTGCTCCCAGCCTCAGGTCTAGCATGTGCCAGCAGGTGCTGTGGCAAAGTCTAAGTTGGCCCAACTCCGGTCTCAACATTTGCCAGTAGGTGCTACAATCTGGCTTAGCCTGCCCACAGTCCCAGCTCTAGCTAGTGGGTATTACAGCCTAACGCAACCTGGCCCAACCCTGGTCTTCATGTGAACTCGTGGGTATTGCAGACTACATCTTGTCCTGCCTGGCTCTCACTCATGCCAGTGTGTGCTGTGGATTGACCCCAAGTTCCTCTTTGAGGCTTGTTTCCAGCCCCAGATTTCACACATGCCAGTGGGAGCAGCTGCTTTCCTTAACATTGTCTGCTCTCAATCCCAGACCATGTATGTGCTAATGGGTGTGGCAGCATGGTCCAGCTCAGCCTCCTAAAAGCCCCTGCTCCCATGAGTGTCAGGTGGGTTCCTGTCAGGTGAGTTCTGTGGCCCTGCCTGACTCAGCCACTCACTACCCCCAGCATTCCATGGTAACCAGCAGATGTTACAGTCCCACAGAGGTGAGCCCACAGTCATTCAACATAATCTGTTCCCACATCTCCACATCTAGTTCTCTCACATTCTGGTGGGTGCCATGGCCCTGCCTGATGTGACCTACTCCCTGTTCCAACATGTATAGGTGGGTACTACAACCTAGCCCAACAGTTCCAGCTTTTGCATGTACCAGCAGGCAGAAGGTGATGCTATTTAACCCAGTCCAGGTCTCATATGTAAACAGGTTCCGTGGCCTGACCCAGCCATACCTATCAGATTCCCCCTCTAAACAACCTCATCTCACCAACTTCACCTATCTGCAAGAGCAAGGCCTGGTCTCTGGAAGGTCCCAGAAGTCATTCCTTCCCAGCCAAACATGCCCTCAGTCACTCTCACTCTAAAACGTACTCAGGAGAATCACAATGGCAGAATAGGGTGAGGACACATTTAAACAGGAACATTAGCCAGTGTGAAGGAGAGAGGGTACATTCCAGGAAATAGGAAAGGACAGAACAACAGAGGGGTACCTGGAGACTGACAGATACAGGAAAGCAGTGGTCACAACATCTGGTGTTGCAGTGACAGATACCCAGCAGCATTCAAGGAGTGGTGATCCGATGTGCAAAGGCAACAGGAACCACACCAGAAACAAGGTGGGAAGGAGCATTCACCAGCAGCTGAGGAGGTGAACCCAGATCAAGAAATTCCCGTCCTGCTGGTCTGTTTGATTTGACCAGGAGTGGAGACTGAGCTGCAGGTCCCAGACAGGCAGTAGGGGAACAGGGTGGATTTCACAGCCCAGTTCACCCCTTAGAGCAGAATCAGGCACCATTTTGTATAGGGAGGAAAATGCTATGGGAGAGCACTGCACATGAACTAAGCTGGGAGTGAACTCATTTCCAGCAAAAACGTGGCATCATACAGCTTCCACCCAAGATAAGTCTGGGTAATCCTCAGACCTATGGCCAGCAGATCAAGAACTCTAGTAGTGGCACATCAGGCACCATTTTGTACACTGTGGCAAAGGCTTTGAGCCTGCAGGAACAACAGTGAGCTGTGCATACGCTGAGCTTGGTGAGAACTCACTGAGCTCAGTGCGTTGCACTGGTCCCACAAGAAAAATAATACCAACTATGGCAACGTATGGGACAAAATAGGTCTGTGTGGCCCTCAGACCTAACTGCCAACAGGCTCCAGCAAGATCAACAAAAACAACCTAGCTATGTAGGACAACTGGTGTCTCCCTAATTCTCAGACCTGCTCCAACTGGAAGTAGGAGAAACGCTGTATAGACAATGGTGAAACAACAGCACAGGATCACAGGAGGTAGAATTCTGAGCCAAGAGCTGGGGCTACGGAGACCATGGTAGAAATCTAACATAAGAAGCCAGACCTGGAACTTGCTGGAGGAAGTGGCACAACTGACTGCAAACAAACAGCCATGGACTAACCACAATAAAATCGAACTGTAGACCTGTGGGTGATAGTGCTTAGAAACCTGCCCCAAGGAGAAGAATCTGATGACCAGGACAATGACCAAGAGCAAAAGAAGAGACAGAGGCACAGTGAGTATTACTGAAGACACCCCTGGAAAGGAGCAAAACCCTTTGCCAACTTCAGAGTTCACTGAGGAAGACATCGAGAAAATGGGGGATACAGAATTCAAAACACTTGTTATAAAAGCTTCTTATCAACAACAAGAAGCATGTGCAGGAATTTAAGGAGTATGTCACACAGGAACTAGCAACCCTGAAACAAAATTAAACCAAATTATTGGGAATGAAGGATGCAGCAGAGCAAATTAAAAATTCAGTGGACAGTATCAATAATAGAATGAAGGAGGCAGAAGAAAAAAATCTCAGAATTGGAAGATATTTCTTGTCACAATGGGAAATCAAAAAGTTGGAAGCAGAGCTGGGTCAAGTTAAAAATTATTCAAGAATTAAGATGTGGTGAGGTAGGCAGCTAGTTCAGGATCACGAGCTTGGAAGACACTCCCTGCTCCCGTTTCCCCCACCTAGGTGTTCCATCCTGCCCACCTGTGATGCTTACCTATCATCACCTGGAAACTCAGAGCAGTTGGTATTGCATTGTTGTGTAACCACTCCCCTCACAAGCCCCTACAAAGGCCCACCATAGGGAGGGGCTCACTCTCTTTGTCATGTGCTTCCATTGCTCTGACTCTTGGCCTCTCCAGTACCTACTTGCTCTCTGGCTTCCCACGGATACACTCTGAAGACAGGTAGTTCCTGAGCATGGCCCCTCTATATCTGTATTCCTCATCTTTTGTTCACTGTTTCGGTGGGACAGTAAAGACAGCAATACTAAGCTGTTTTCTATTTCTAATCTGTGTACTTGCAAGAGTTCCAGGGTAGGTGAGGCCTAGCAGTAGTGGAATGTAGGCAGAGAAGCCAGGGAAAGGTGAATGTCTGCAGCTTTGTAAATGTGTCCAGGTTATTTGTTGCATGTCTCTTAGGACAACTTATACTATTGGGGAAGCTGGGACCAAACACAAATGTGAAGAACATCCCAGTAAAATAACAACAGGGCCCAGCACAATGGCACAATGGTTAAGTCCTCGCCTTGCACGCCCAGGATCCCATATGGGTGCTGGTTCTAATCCCAGCAGCCCCGCTTCCCTTCCAGCTCCCTGCCTGTGGCCTGAGAAGGCAGTAGAGGACGGCCCAATGCTTTGGGACCCTACACCTGCATGGGAGACCCGGAAGAGGCTCCTGGCTTCGGATTGGCTCAGTTCCAGCCATTGTGGCCGCCTGGGGAGTGAATCATCGGAGGGACAATCTTCCTCTCTGTCTCTCCTCTCTGTATATCCACCTTTCCAATAAAAATAAAATAAATCTTTAAAAAAAAAAGTAAAATAACAACAGAACACTAAATCAATTCACAACCCATGGCTAAAATGACAGGACCAAATTATCCCCCATTTGTATTAACCCTGAATGTAAATGGATTAAACTCATCAATCAAACATAGATTAGCAGACTGGAGTAAAAAAAAAAAAACAAACCCCATCTATTTGCTGCCTGCAGGAGACACATCTTACCAAAAAAGATCAGTGGAAACTCTCTCTCATGGATTTTTATATTTTTGTTTTCAGTTTCATTTCTTCAGAACACTTTTCTCATTAAATTCTTAACTGATTCATAGATCATACAGCAGCATCATTTTCTTCAAGAAGGTTCTTGATTTTCTTTTTCATTTCTTCAACAACATATTAGTCATTCAGTAGCATGTTATTTAACTTCACGGCGTTGTAAGCTTCTATTTTTTCTTCCTGTTGTTGATTTTGTTTTGTGGCTTTTCATTTAAGGGGATGTATAGCAACAGTGTAACGGAGACGATCATATCCAGTGGCATGTTGCTTAACTTCATGACATTGTACATTTCTGTTTTTCTTCCTGTTGTTGATTTTGCTTTGTGGCTTATCACTTGGGGAGATTTATAGTGACTGTGTAGTGGAGACTGACATGTCCAGATGTGAGGATAGGGTGCAGCGTGCATCTCTACTTCCGGATCAAGGATGGACTCCCAGTGAAACTGTTGGATGTGTCTTGACAATGGGATGCTGGACTCTGCACTGTCCATGCCCGCAATGATAGACTTATGACTGTTTCTGAGGAACTACGCTGTTGTAATGATATGGGAGTACTCAGTAGGGCGGTAGGGGAAATCCCAGGGCCTTGGAACTGTATTATAAAATAATAATAATAATAATTTTAAAAGTGAAGAAAGGAAAGAAGGAATTGTACTGAGGGAGGAAGAGTAGGAGAGAGAGAAGTATAGATATCTTTTTAGAACTATACCTATGACCTACATGAAGTTTTCTCATATTAATAAAAATTTCAAAAATTATTTTAAAATGTAAATATTACTGAAAATTTGAAAAAAGATGTTAAAAGAACTACCACCTTGATATTGAAACTAATTTTTAATATTTGCTTTTTACAGTTCTCACACTATTTTTATCATGCCATACTCTCCTTGTATGAATAGCTATAAACCTTGCAGTCTTAAGTAGCTTTAATAGGTCAAACTACCTCATCTTGAGCCCATGGAGGGTTAGAAATGGATGAAAGTAAAGGGTGAGGCTAGAGAAAGCCAACCCAAATTGTCAGCTTTAAATAATGAGTGAGTAATTCAGTTATGCATCCTCATGCTTTTATTCTATTTGTGTCAAATAGAATCTTTATTCTAGGCATAATGAAAAATGGCAGAATTATCTCAAGAGACTAAAATACAGAAGGATGATGCTACAGCATAGGCTACACATGAATGATATGCTTAATGGTATACTTGGAAAATGAATTTATCAAATTCAGTCCAAAGCTATCATCCCTTTGAAATCCAGTACAAAAGTTGAGGCAATGAATAATCTTTCATCAGAAATGTATGACTATTCTCTTTTACCAAAATAGACTAAAAGTGCCATTACACCGAGGCAGGAATTCAGATTCTCTGTAATGTTCTGTAATGCCTCGACTGAAGACAGGATGAAGATGAAGTAAGAGAGCCAGGGATTTTGTGGGAATCCAATTTGTATTTCCCTGTATCAGATCATGAAATCTAGTCTCATCCATTTAATATTTACTTAAATTTCTATTTCTTGGTATTTGTAGGTATATCTGATATTCTCTTTTATTCCCCTATAGGAACAATGTAATTAACAACCATTACAAAGTTAAATATAAATATCACAACTTCTTGTGATTTTAAGTAGGGGTTCCACATCAACTTCTCTGTTGCCTAAGTATTTTTCATTGCACATATAACCAAAACATTCTTTTCCCTAATAAATAGAATGACATTTTGAAGTACATAATTATAACCTAAACAGTATCTGCTATTCATCGAGCAAGTATCTACACATTAGCCAAGGTGTTATTGCCAACCAATGATGATGACCACCCCTAAATTATTATACTCAAGTTAGTATTGCTTCAGATCGGTGTTTCCAAAATCTTTGAATGTGATCCTGAGTCAGGTTATAACATCAAACTTGAAAATAAATCAAATGGACTAGCACTGTGGTACAAGAGGTTAAGCTGCAGCCTGTAACACTGAGATCCAATATCAGAACACAGATTCAAATCCCAGCTACCACACCTCAGATCCAGCTTCCTGCTAAAGCCCCTGAGAAAGCAGAGGATGGTGACCCTAGTACTTGTACCCCTGCCACCCAAATAGGAGACTAGATAAAGTTTCTGGGTTCTGGTTTCAGTCTGATCTGTATCTAGCTGTTGTAGCCATTTGAGGAGTGAATGAGTAGATGGAAGTTTACCATTCCCTCATAGCCTTTAAATTTAATAAACAGATAAATCTTTTAAAAAATAGATAATGGAAAGAATTTTTAAAGTAAATTAATTTTTAAAATGAATTTCATTTAAAAATGTTTTGAAAACATCATTACCAGATGTTGGCCATCCTTCTATGGTCCCCACTGAAATGTAATGCCAGAATATGTGATTGCGGCTGAAGACTTAAAGGTGTAACATGAAGAAGGTAATCATTTGGCTTTTTCCTCTAGATAGCAGTTCTTTTTACATTTTTGTTCAGTTTTTTATCTGAAAGCCAAAGCAAAAGAGAGAGGAGGTGAGACAGACTGAGAGCATCCTTCAGCTGGTTTATTCCCCAAATGCCCGTAACAGCCAGGGCTTGGTCAGGCCTAACCAGAGTCAGGGAACTCAATCCAGGTCACCCATGGGACAGCAGGGAATCAAATACTTAAACCACCACCTGCTGCCTCCCAGGGTGGACAATAGTAGGAAGCTGGAATGGAAGCCAGAGCGGGGACTCAAACTTAATCACTCTGGTAAGCGATGTGGGTATCTAACATGGTGATTTAAGCACTGCACCATCTGTGCACAGGTTTTTCCTTTTTGAAAAATTAGACGCTCCAATAACAAGCTGTCTTCATCTTCTATCCTAAACATGAGACCAATAACAAACTAACTTCAAATCCTATTATAACCCAGATAAGGATGTGCTGGATTTGATAAGTGAAGAAAATGACACTTCTCTAAAATAACTGCAGGACAGGGGGATCCATGAGAATATTCCTGCAATTGGATTTTGAGTATTTGTTCCAGGGGTAGAATGCTAAGACAGTATAATCAAAAGTTCATTAAGCCTCGAGTATTTTGTAGGACATAGGATTCAACATGCTAGCAAGGACTTCGTAGGCACATACATACAGACTCCTGAAGTATTTTAGAAACTTGTGAAATTAGACTCAATAACCAACAAGGAGGAAATACTTGAGTGGTCCTAGCAAATGGCACAGGAAGGAATAAAAGAGCTATGGGGTTCAATCTGGGAATAAAACATGAGGAACTCATCAACTTCTCTCCCCATAGGCAGTGACAAACCTTGGCAGCTGTCAAAAAGCAGTGATCCTGGGCCCAGCACAGTGATCTAGAGGCTAAAGTCCTCACCTTGAAAGCGCCAAGATCCCATATGGGTGCTGGTTCTAATCCTGGCAGCCTCGCTTCCCATCCAGCTCCCTGCTTGTGGCCTGGGAAAGCAGTAGAGGATGGCTCAAAGCCTTGGGACCCTGTACCCTTGTGGGAGACCCAGAAGAGTTCCTGGCTCCTGGCTTCAGATTGGCTCAGCTCCAGCCATTGCAGCCACTTAGGGAATGAATCATCAGACAAAAGATCTTCCTCTCTTTCTCTCCTCCTCTATATATGTGTCTGACTTTCCAATAAAAATAAATAAATCTTTTCTAAAAAGCCAGTGTTTTCAGGACTCAACTGATTAGAGGCATACCACAGATTGAAAGGTATGAAAAGTGTATGAGAAAAAACACTAAACTTTGGTTTAAAAAATTGTTTAGCATAATTCTCTTATGGTCCCAGCTCCCATCATGGTGTTTCTCCCAGAGCAGGGCAAGCGAGAGAAGCAGAAGCTCCGCAGCCAGAGGATACCAACTGGACTTGAAATGCACTGTGAAAAGCACCAGACTCAGCACCAGCATCAGAAATAACAGGTTTTAGTAGAAAATAATCAAGGAAGACCAATATCCTAGCTGCCTGAGGATATGACCCTGCTTCAGGAAAGCAGAATACCAACCAAAAATTTAACATTGGAAGAAAACAGCCATGGTAGCCCATGATGAGCTATCAGATATCTCTGAGGTTTTGGAAAACTGTACATATAGGGTGTTGCACTCAGCACAGATTGGAGAATATCCAGAAACCTACTCATAATCATGACTGAATGTAATGCCTTTCATGACAACAGGAAAAGATTAGATCAAAGTAAAAGCTAGGGCAAAGCTGTATCTTGTCTAAATTTCTGAAACAGTCCTCACAATTCCATTTGCAAGGGTACAAGCCATACTAGCACAAGTTACTTAAGCAAAACCTCTGAATAATCACTGGTTCACCACTGTGCTTACTGATCTAGTCACAACTCCTAGGAAGCCAGATTTAAACTAAGATTTTTTTTTAAAATACTCACTTTTAGTGAATAAAGTCATTACAAAGCCACCAAACTTTAAAAATTAGTTCAGGACAGATATTTGGCTTAGCAATTAGGTCACCATTTTTGCAATGCCTGGATTCAAGTCTCAGCTTCACTGCCGACTGCAGCTTCCTGCTAATGGAAATTCTGGGAGGCCGCAGGTGATGGCTCATGTAGTTGGGCTCTCGTCACACATGTGGGACACCTAGATTGCACCCCCAGCTCCTGGCATTGGCCTGGTCCAGACCCAGCTGTCACAGGCATTTGGGGAGTGAACCAGTGGATAAAAGTTTGTCATGCTGCCTTCTCAATAAATATATAAATAAACAAATTTAAACAGTATTTCAGGCAAGTTACTAAACAAATGTTTAAACATTAAAAAAAAAAATCTTCCGAGAGTAATAGTATAACAAATTAAGGGTATGCCTGGTGCAATAGCTTAGTGGCTAAAGTCTTCACCTTGAACACGCCAGGATCCTAAACAGGGGTCAGGTCTAATCCCGGCAGTCCTGCTTCCCATCCAGCTCCCTGCCTGTGGCCTGGGAAAGCAGTAGAGGACTGCCCAAAGCCTTGGGCCCCTGCACCCGTGTGAGAGACCTGGAAGAGGTTCCTGACTACTGACTTCAGAACAGCTCAGCACCAGCTGTTGCGGTCGCTGTTGCAGGGAGTGAATCATCAGATGGAAGATCTTCCTCTCTGTTTCTCCTCTTCTCTGTATATCTGACTTTTCAATAAAAATAAAGAAATTTTTAAAAATTGCTTTATTTTGCTAATCTTTACATAGTTGATTAGGGCACAAAAGGTCAAGGGCTACAGGAAAGTTGGTAAGACTATTGTTTCCACATTATTACTTTTCTTTTTCTGTATCTGGGGTAAAGGGGGAGAGATAAAGGGAGAAGCCCCACCCACCCTCCCATCCATCCCAGGTCTCCAATGTGGGGCATGCTCCGAGGGTCTTGCTCAAGTGGTTTTGATAGTTCAACAGTTCTGAATTGCTGTCAATCTTACCATTCCAAGCAGGATGAAATAGCTGCAGAATCCACTGGCTCACACAGTCCAACTAATGACAGTGGGTACCGTTTCCTGGCCTGGTCTGGGCTGTTCCCTATTGTGGTTCTTGGCACTCACCTGCAGGGACTTTGTCCCAACAGAGGAGTTTCCCAAGTTCCTCTATCAGAACCTCTCCCAGTGTCAGATCTCATGCACATTGGTGGGTCCATGGAACAGCCCTATTTAGTCCACCTCCTGGCCTAGCAGGTACAGTGACCTTTCCTGACTGACCTTCAACTCATTCCGGTTCTTACTATTGGATGTTTCAGCCCAGCCAAGGCTTGTCCATACCCAGACACAGCTCACACAAGGCTCAGTAGGAGCAGAGACCTAGCCTAGTCTGTCCTATATCTACTGTTCCTCCAGAACACCAAATGGTGCTAGAGTCTATCCTGGCTTGGTGTGTCAGTCCCAGTCCACACTTGTGCCAAGAAAGACTGCAGCCATATCCAGACCAGAACGCAGCCCCCCACTCCGGCCCCCACACTCACCAGTGAGAACCCCAACCCAACCCAGCGAGGGTGTCCTCTTAGCTCCCCAACCTGGTCTGTTCCCAGTCATAGATGCCAGTGGTTGCTCTGACCCAGCTTGGCATAGCCCCTCACCTGTCTTGGCCTTTGCCTTAGATGCCTAGAATCCCTGGCTCACACAGAGCAATAGGTGTAAGAGCCTAGCTCGGCATGACCTGTACTCCATCCTGATTTCTATTCTTGCATGTGAGCTAAGGTTTGCTCGGCCCTGCCTGGTCTGCCCTCTTCCATAATCAACCCACATATTAAGCAGCCATTGGAGCTACTTTGTCCAGCTTATCCCGACCCCCAGGCCTGGACCATGTGATCATCAGTTAGTTGTAACCCACTAGGGGAGTTTCCCAAGTTCCCCCACTTGACCCACTCCCAGACCCAGTTCTCATACATGTCAGTGGGTGTTAGCCCAGTGCCCAACATAGTCTGGCCTTCCATTTGGCCTTGTATGAGCTGGTGAACGTTGCAGCCCGGCCCACGCCACATTTTAGGATGCACATTTGGGTACTGCTGCCTTGACCTGTCCAGACTGTTGGCAGTTCCTTTACCCATGAGTGATGATTCCATGGTCACACCTAGGTCAGCCCATCACCACCCCAACTCTTGAGCTAACCAGTGAGACTAGAATCTACCCCTGGAAATGGTTCTCTCACGTGCTGGTTAGTGTCATGGCCCTGCCTAATGTGACCTGTCCCCTGATCCAACATTCTCTTAGGTACTAGGATCTAGCCCTACTAGACAAGCCCCCAGCCTTAGCTTTAGCATGGACTGCTGTGTGATGGTCAGCACTATTCGGTTATAACAAGTTCTACACAGGACTCATAAATAGGCTGGTATATTAGTCTATCCCATACAGATCGTCCAGTCTCTCTCCTCCAAACCACAAGGTCTCAGTACCCTCGCTTACCTTCAAGGTAAAGTTACTCTGTCGCTGGGAGTCCTTCAGGATTGATTCGTAATCCACAAGCACAGTGGGCTCAACATGGACCTACCTAGGCAACAATTTAATACCACCAAGACCCCAGAGCTCACAGCATGTTCGCGATGGCTGGATCAGGGCCTCAAGCATGGAGTCTGACCCAGCCCAAACCATCAGACGGAATCATCAGACAGAAGATTTTCCTCTCTGTTTCTTCTTCTCTCTGTATATCTGACTTTCTAATAAAAATAAATAAATCTTTTTTTTTAAAAAAAATCTTTAAAAAATAAATTAAGGGTAACCATATTATCTGAAATACCTATTTTTATGAGATTAATTTTTCTTCCTTCTTTTCTTCCTTCCTTTCTTTAAGTCAAATTGACACGAAGAAAGAGACAGAGGTTTTTCCACTTGCTGGTTCACTCCACTAATGGACCAGGCCAAAGCCAAGAGCCAGGGACTCCATCCAGGCCATCCACATGGATGGAAGTTGCCTATGTACTTGGAATGTCTTTTGTTGTCTTCCCGGGAACATTAGCAGAAAGCCAGATGCAGAAGGAGAATATGCACTTGAACCAGCACTCTGTTTAACAAAATTACAGAACACAAAAAACAAACACAGGAGTCCTCCACAAATGAACAAAGCACTTAACAGAAAATATCTCTGTGGGCTAAGAGCTTAAAGCAACTATTAAAAATATCTTATAAATAACTGAACAAAATATTGTTCACATAATTAATGAAAGCATGGTTTTAATTACTTGTCCAGTAAAATACTAATGAAGAGAACCTTAAAATAAAAAGGTGCAAGGACTGGTGTTGTGGTACAGTGAGTTATGCCAGTGCCCAAAACGCCAGCATTCCATATGGGTGCCGGCTAGTTTCCATGTTTATCCACTTCTGATCCAGCTCCCTACAAATGCCTGGGAAAAGTAGCAGAAGATGGCCTAAGTGTTTGGTGCCCTGATACTCACCTAGGACACCCAGGTGAAGCTCCCGGCTTAAACTTTTTACAACACTGACAACAGGCAAAACAATATTGAAAAGGAACAAAATTGTCGTACTTACAACTTCCCTAAAATTTTACTATGAATCCAAAGTTAGCAAGTAGGAAGAAACATGTTGGTCAGTTAATGCTACTTATCAACCAACACTTGCAGCATCAGAACTGACGGGCATATGATAAAACACAGGGTGCATACGGGCTCAGCAGCATGCCATTTCATTTACTGTGGCCAAACTAGTTATTGCCCCTTGATGTCCAAATTACAACAACATAATTCAACTCTATTCCTCAATTCAGTTATAAACTTACATATACACTGAAATGACCACAAGGTGTCAGAATATGTTCATCTAACACTGAAATGTTCCGCAACAATTCTGTTTGTTTTGCATTAGACTGAATGATTAATTTTCATATATTTTAAGAATCTTCATAATAGCCTTATCAAGGAGATAAGAAAGTATTACCAGCACAATAATGAAAGCCACCACTATCGTCTCTCTACCCATAATTTAACATTTAACCCTCACCTTCTCTCAGAATTCACATTCCTATCTTCACTATGTTTTTGCTTGTCATATTTTGTACCCCAAATCCAGGCTTCATCCATTGTTCAAAAGGGCGCTCCAGCCTTTAATAAGAGCACTATTAATAATCTTTAGAAATAAACACAAAATGTCTAAGACTTACACAAATGCACTGACATTACTTTGTTGAAGAATATGAAAGACACTGAGAATAAATAAATGGAAATACCATAGTCTGGAAAATTTAATTCCTCCAAATTAATGTTAACTCAATACTATCTTCCCTATAAAACTTGAAACAATCTCATATTTCATCAAGGAAAGAGATGGTCAAGACTGGCCTAGAATATTGACCCTACAGAAAAGTGTAAGGAAAAAAAGACGTTTATCCTGAAAAAAAAATCGAACTATTTTAAATTACAGTCACTGAAATAGCGAAATAGCACAGGACCAGACAGATCAATGGTCAAGAATAGAGTTTAGAAGTAGATCCTATGTAGACAAAAATCCAATATGTGATAAAAAAAAATCTGATTAAAATAAGGGATGTAGAGCAATCAGCTAACCTAGCAGTTAATGCTGCTTGAGAATATCTGAAATGCCTGATCTGCTCCCCAACTGCAGCTTTCTGCAGCACATGAAGGGTTAATTCATTAGCATCACACCACACAACCTCCAGTGGCTGACCTGGAATGAGTCCCAGTTCCATGCTGCAGCCTGGCCGAGCCCTACCTGCTGCAGGCATCTCAACAGTGAACCAGTGGGTGGGAGATCTCTTTATCTTTCTAAATGTATATATACATTATATATATATAGTTAAAATTTTGTGGAACAAAAATAAAGAATGAGAGGATTCATCAAATCAGCATTATTTGGAAAAATAAAATTGAAATCCTAATTCCATCTCATACTGAATTCTACACAAAGGTCTTTCAAAGAGTCTAATGATAGGAAAGAACAAATGGTTTTAGAATATGAACCTCAGTTTCCCTTTCTGTACAGAGCAGACAGTAATACCAGCCTCAGAGCATCATTACAGGTACTTAAAAGGGCATATTAATAAGTACTGAATACACATTAGTAGTATTAATCAGTATAATAGAATATAAATGAATGTTTAACAAATTAATTTTTATTAGGTTTAAAAAATACAGAACTGAAGAACAACTCACTCCAAATCATTCGGTATTTAATAGATCCAGAATTCATAACTGAGCCACAGTTGGAACCCAAGTCCCCTGAATTCAAGCTCATTGAATTTGTTAATGGCTTCCTGTTGGATCCCCTTGTCTTTTTTTTCAGGATTTTATTTATTTTTTTATTGCGAAGGTAGAATTACAGAGATAAGGAGAGACATAGAGAAGGATCTTCCGTCTGCTGTTTCACTTCCCAACCAACCATAAAGATGGAGCCAAGCCAATCCAAAGCCAGGAGCCTCTTCCAGGTCTCCCACACAGGTGCAGGGTCCCAAGGTCTCAGGTTGTCTTCTACTGCTTTCCCAGGCCACAAGCAGGGAGCTGGGTGGGAGGCAGAGCAGCTGGGATTAGAACCACATGGCATCCCAGAGCACTCAAGGCAAGGGCTTTAGTCAATAGGCTACCACGCCGGGCACCATTCCCAATGTTTTTTATTTTAGGAGGCCATTTTAAAACTGAAATGTTTCAATGAATTCTACTTGATAATAATGTATGCCATGAAGAAACTCTTTACTGATAATTGCTCTGATGAATTCAATGATGTTTTTAATTTAATTGAGCACAGTTTTAGGCACATTTCTTAAAATTGTGGTTCTGAGATTAATTACTCAGTCCACAGTAACTGAAACTAGAACAGGAATAACTGGACTATGGACAATGTTCTCAGATATTACTGCAGAAAAAGCAGTCTGCATAATTAAAAGATGATTGCAATTCATCAAGGAATGATTACCTATGAATCTGGAGTACTATGCCAGTCCCTGTAGAGACTGCAATGCTATATGTGTAGAAGAAGCTGACATTGATTTGGGAATAGAAGCTACATCTTACAGGTCAGTGTAATTCTAATTATCAGGATGGCCAGCTGCTCTAATTATCAAGGATCAGAGGATTCAAGATATGCAAGTCCTTTAACTTCGCTTTCCAGGAAGAGTATGGGTCCAAAGCTGGAAGATACATGATGGGGCTCATTGATGTTTGTGTGGAGTCAAACAGCATAGTAGCTAAAGAAGAAGCAGGAAAGGAGACAAAAGCACTGGCTGGGAATTACTGCATGGACGTCAGGTGATGGCAATGAATGGCTGAAGATTCCGGTGAAAGTGATGGTGTTGTACATGATGAGTATTTCCTAAAGATTTCCTAACTTGAAAATCCTTCTAAAACTAAATGTCATTTTTAACTGGATTCTGGTTCTATTCATCTTCTGTCATCTATCAGCCCAGTGACTTACTGTGTCACTTAATCTTCAATAACCTAACAGCTCATCTACTAAACAGGAAGACAGTAACTGCTAGTTGAACTTCACAGGCTACTCAGGAGGTCTCTGCAGACTTACAATTTTACATAGACTGCTATGATTCCAGGCATCTGTCTAGGTTGAATCCGGAAGAAAGGAGAAACGCAGCCACAGCTATCTTCACCTTGCTACTGAATTAGGCTGCAGAAGCCAAAAAAAAAAAAAAAAAAAAAAAAGGACAACTGTTTTGAACCCTATTTTCTGGCATATAAAACTGTGAGAACGCTACTATGATGGCTGCTTTCAGGTTCCACCTCCCCCACTTTGGATTGCTCCTGAGACTCACAAGCAGCCAAGCACAGCCAAGAAAAAGTTTGCCCGGAAAATTTGAAATAAAGGAAGATAGAACTCCCTAAGCTCATAAATATTGACTTTTTTCCTTTTTCATGATACAGTTCCTTAGGCTCAGGAATACCCCTCTACCCTCCCCTTCCCCCTTCCTCTTCAGCATTTCCCCCTATATCATAACAATTGTATAGTCCTTCCAAATCAGTCACAAGTCCATCATTCTGATATGTAAGTGTATCCTGACATTGTAGATATAGAGAATGGTATAAATTCCAGCATCCTATTGTCAAGATATATTCGACAGTTTCATTGGGCTCATAAATGTTTAAAGACATTGCCTTGGGCCCGGCACAGTAGCTTAGTGGCTAAAAGTCCTCATCGTGCATGTGCCAGAATGCCATATGGGAGCCAGTTCTAATCCCGGCTGCTCTACTTCCCAGCTCCCTGCTTGTGGCCTGGGAAAGCAGTAGAGGACAGCTCAAAGCCTTGGGACTCTGCACTCACGTGGGAAACCCGGAGGAGGCTCCTGGTTCCTGACTTCAAATAGGCCCAGCTCTGACTGATGCAACTACTTGGTGAGTGAACCAGTGGATGGAAGATTTTTCTTTTCCTCTCCTCTCTTTAAATCTAGCTTTTCAATTTAAAAAAATTAAGAATTTACCTTTTTCCTTGGTCAAACAAAAATCAGAAACCTCCCATCCGTCCAGCTCCTCTGCAACTCCAACACTTCCACAATTTTTAATTATATTTCTAATTATATTTGAACTTTATTGTTACCTACAGAAACTTACTATCGCAAAACCAGCAAATAGTTATTACTCCGAATCACTAAGTACTTGGAAATTTTCTGACAAGGATTTGGAAAAACTGCAACAGCAATGACACAGCATTGCATGTATGAAAATCCCGGTTTCCATTTTTGATTTGTAATTATGAGAAGTGCATAAGCTCAGCTCTGGGGACAGGCAGAGATCACACCCTTCTGGCTATCCTACTGCTGTCATCCCCAATGCTCAGAAGCAGGATTAGTTTTATTAATAAAATGGGACAATCATCAGCACCTTGAACCAGTTCTCTGCTGTGAGAAAACTCAGCACTGTCTTTTTAAGTCAACAGCAGAGGTCAGCAAAGCCCAGGCCGCTCATCCATTCCTGAGAAGCCTCACACACCTGGACTTCCATATTGAAAATCTCAGACCCATTAGCAATCCAACCTCCCTTGCAGGAATCTACAAGGTAATTGAGAGGTGTCTCCAGACACAGAGCGCGAACATGAATCGTTTCAGTGTTGGTACAATGAAGAGGAACAAAGCCACAGCCCTTGTGATGACGCAGTAAACACAAACAACATAACGGACTTCAGGGGACATTATCTTTGAATGAATAGGCGCCTCCAGAATTGGTCAGGAGCAGGTGATAAAAAACACAAACACACACAAAGGATATATATGACCTGTATCTCACTGGAATAAGGAGACCGCAATTAAGGCAAGCCATTTAAAACTATAATTGATAATTTTTAAGTAAATATACCCTTGTAACCGAATGCAGATGGCAAACTCACTATACAGCTGACCTCTGGGCAAGAGAAAGAACTAAACAGGAGGTGCATTACATGCTATTAATTATTTTCACTGCTACAGTTGTTTGCTATATAATACAGGTCAAAGGGTTACCTTGAAGCTTCTCCTAATATATTAGTAAATAAATTTGAACAGATTTTAATTTGCTAATGGAAAAGTCTGGGCCAATTGCAAATAAGAGTGAAGCTACTTTGTCTTCCTCATTAGCATGCAACCAGGCTTATCCTTCCCATTCATACAAAATGTTACATTTCCATAAAGTATAGTGTAATTTGTCAGAAAAAAAACTCTGTAAACTATATTAGAATAAAGATAAATTTGTATCATGTGGTCATCCTCCTCATAGAGTCTTTATGATAATTGCATGTCTAACACCTGCCTCCAAATAATGCTGCCTGCCAAATAATCCCGCTCCGAATCTTCAGAGTATGGAAAAGTGACATGGAATAAAGCAGTCATTCCTCTCACTTCTATGAATCTACTTACAGCGATAGCTTTTACAGCTCTTCTCCAGTGTGCACCAGGTTTTGTTTTGTTATACAAGAGACTCTCCTTGCTTGGCAATTTTGAATACATAGTTTACATTATGGATTTATTATGTTTCTGAAAGCTGGCATTAAAATAACAAATCATGCATGCTATCTGGCTAAAGACCCAGCTTGAGATGAAATGATTCTTAAGTTATATGTTATAGAAAAGTCTATTTGCAATTCACAGCTTTCAAACGCTCCTGCCCACACCTCCAAACACTTATTTACTATACTGAAAACAACCACGAAAATGTGTACAATTTGTCTTCTCAATAAGAAAAAGCACATATTAAAGCTAAGATTTAGAAGTGAAATTCAATTCTCTGCTCTCATCTTTAATCTTCCACCCTACCTGGACTCCAGTTTCCTTTCCTCTCTTCCCCTTAACCCACAGCATGGTCCTCCCCCCTACTGGGCAAATCCTCTGAGCTGTCAGGGCAAGGCAACATTGTGGACTGGAAGAGCTGCTTCCTCAGTTGAACTTGGAGGGCTCAGGAAGGAAGCAATGCCTCATGCAATAAATGGACAATACGATCAGGCCGAGTAGCCAAGTCTTATTTTTTTTTTTTTTTTTATGCAGTTAAGTGTAACTGAAGCTGTAGCAGAAATATACCTGCCAGGATTGTGACTTTATTAAAAGAGACGTTCAAAATCAATTGTCAAGAAAAAATACTGCTAGGAAAGGTCCACAACAGGAAAAGTCCAACTGGAGAACCGCTGCCTCTATAACTGCTCATTTTACAAGAGTTAAATTAACAGAAAAAAAGTAACACTTTTTTTTCAAGCATTCATTCTTGCATTTATATTGATGATTCAAACTGACATGCCAGGTCCTGTGTTTTCACACAAATAAGTAACATTGATTTACTGTTTTATAGTTTTTGAAAATGCCTTGATGTTTCTTGTTGGCTTAGAAGTTCACCACATGGGCCTGGCATGGTAGCCTACCAGCTAAAGTCCTCGCCTTGTACACAACAGGATCCCATACGAATCCCGGTTCGTGGCCCAGAGGCCCTGCTTCCCATCCAGCTCCCTGCTTGTGGCTTGGGAAAGCAGCAAAAATGGCCCAAAGACTTGGGACCCTGCACCTGCATGAGAGACCCGGAAGAGGCTCCTGGCTACTGGCTTCAGATTGGCTCAGTTCCTGCCTTTTTGGCCGCTTGCAGAGTGAATCAACGGATGGAAGATCTTCCTCTCTGTCCCTCCTTCTTTCTGTATATCTGACTTTCCAATAAAAATAAATCTTTAAAAAAGAAAAAGAGGTCGGGCCCGGCGCGGTGGCGCAAGTGGTTAAAGGTCCTCGCCTTGCACGCCCGGGATCCCATATGGGCGCCGGTTCTAATCCCGGCAGCCCCGCTTCCCTTCCAGCTCCCTGCCTGTGGCCTGGGAAAGCAGTCGAGGACAGACCAAAGCTTTGGGAACCTGTGCCCACGTGGGAGACCCGGAAGAGGCTCCTGGCTTTGGATCGGCATAGTATCGGCCCGTTGTGCTCACTTGGGGAGTGAATCATCGGACGGAAGATCTTCCTCTCTGTCTCTCCTCTCTGTATATCCGCCTTTCCAATGAAAAATAATAAAAAATAAATCTAAAAAAAAAAAAAAAGAAAAAGAGGTTCACCACATGCATTAATCCTCTGACTGTCAGCTAAATGAAAGTTATATTATAAAAATTAAGGAAAAGAGGGGGGAAAGAAGATGGCCGACGTAGGAGGAAGGCTGTGAGGGAGTCTCCAGTGAAAGAGGGATAGAAAGTCACAGAAGCAGCAAAGAGGAACAGCAGGGAATCGCAGGGAGAGGTCCGTGAGGCTCCCTGGGACAGTGTGGAGCCAAAAAGATCCACACAACTCGGAAGAACAGCGAGAACGGAGCAGGGCAAAGGTAGAGAAACCGACATCCCACTCCAGACCTGCTGAGTCACTTTTGAAAACGGCCTGACGGGAGACGCGGACAGCCCGGAGGCGGGGAGATCGGGCGGATCGTCACCGGCGGGAGGCCTTCGGCAGCGGTGGAGGCAGACTGCAGCGGCCGAACGTTTGGTGAGCCGGGGGGTTGACGTGGCAGCCTCCGCATTCCTAGACCCCTGCCGAGCTTTTAGCCTCTGAGAACGCGGGGCAGACGGACTGAAACTGTTGGGTTTGTGCCTTGGGAACTGCGTGCAGTGGTGTTGGTGGCTGAGGGGGCCCCGGGGGGGCGCCTCAGGTGTTCCTACACTGGGGGGGCCAGTGCGTCTCGGTGCGCAGAGGCTGCTGGCGAGGATCTGGAGTCCTCCACATCCTGCCTGGTGGAAGTGAGATAACATCAGGAAGACCCTGGTCGCCGCGCCGAGCGGCTGTGCCGAGCGGACTAGGCGGCCCCGCCTGCAGCAGCCGCCTCCACAGCGCAGGTGTCAGGTGTCAGAAGAGCTCTGCCCAGCTTTGGGAAGTGTAGTGCTGTGTGTCCCCGACACGCAGGTACCACTCCCATAGGGTGAACTGCTCACCTCTCGCCTCCCACCCTGCAGTTCTGAGCGTGGGCAACCCACCAGGAGAGTTCTGAAAACTCCTGCATCACACTGACACGGTGCGAACCTGCCGTGAAATTATAGCAGGGCGCCTGGGCCACTCCTCCGCTAAGGGCCGGTGTGAGAGAGCCACACAGGAACAGGGGCTCTGAACATCCACACACCACGAGTGGTGGATTCACTGCACAAGAGCCACGCCTGGAAAGTGCCTCACCCACAGTCCCGTGTGTGGGAGACGCACCAGGTGGGCTCTGAAAAACCTTGCAGTCCCTGACACGGAGAACGCAGGGAGAAAGCACATAAAACCTTCTAAGTCCTGCGGATTCCCGTGCAGGGGGCACACCCAGAGAGCGCCTCCATCCCTCCACGCCCTGGGGTGTCACACCTGTAGAAGAGGTGCCCAGAGTGTGCCTGGGAGCCACTGGGCCCCCAAGGTGGTGCTCTACAGCCCCGGGCCCTGAGAACGCACCAACGGTGCCTTGAAAATTACCACGCTCGACAACACCACGTCTGCAGGCTCCAATCTCTACAGGAAAGCATCTGACAGCCCCTCAACACACGGGTTCATTTGCCCCACCAGAATTCACCAACGCAATGGGAAAAACCACCAGAAAGAGCTGTGCTCCAGATGAAAGAGCCAGCACCCCACCAAACATGGGCCAAAAGCCATTATCAATATCGGCGATGCGAGATGAAGACATGGACGTGTTACCAGCAAAGGAATTGATGAAAATAATGCTAAAATTTCTCAGAGACGTGGACACAAAGCTGGAAGACTACCAGAACCGCATAATCACCGAAATACAACAAATCAAAACCAAACTGGATGCCCAAGAGAATAAGATTGAAAGCCTCATCAACAGAATAAATGCGGCAGAGGAAAGGATCTCTGAAACAGAAGACACACAAAATGAAAGTGCCCAGCGAATTAAACAGTTGGAGACAAACCTCAGCAAAACTAATAAAATGATGCAAGAGATGAAGGATTACCTTAGAAAACTGAATATTCGGATCATCGGCCTCCCTGAGGGAGTAGAAAGAGAATCTGGGATGCAAGCAGTGCTTGATGAAATTATACAGGAAAACTTCCAAAACACTTGGAACACGAATCCACCCCGCATACAGGATGGACAGAGAACTCCCAACAGACATGACCCAAAGAGATCTTCACCCAGACACACGGTGCTCAGGTTCTACTCCAATGAAGACAAAGAAGGAATCCTGAGACAAGTACGAAGTAGAGAAAAGATCACATACAGGGGAAAACCCATCAGAATCACTGCTGACTTCTCCGAAGAGACCCTACAAGCAAGGAGAGAATGGACAAAGATCTTCCAAGTCCTGAAACAAAACAACTGTCAACCAAAAATAATCTACCCAGCAAAGATCTCATTTGTATATGAGAACGAGATCAGATACTTCAATAGCAAAGAAAAACTAGAAGAATATGTCTACACAAAACCAGCTCTGCAAAGTCTCCTTAGAAATGCGCTAGTCCCGGACAAAAAGGAGGCAAATCACAAACAAAGATGGCAAATAAGAAGGTCTCCAAACTAAAAGCTGCACAAACAAGACAACTACATAGGCAACAACACACACACAACACAATCACATGGCAAGGCAAAATTGCAAACTCTCAATTTTAACTCTCAACACAAATGGTCTAAATTCACCAATCAAAAGACAGAGATTAATAGAATGGATCATCAAACAAGACCCAACCATCTGTTGCCTACAAGAAACGCATCTAACCAGAAAGGATGCAAAGAAACTGAAAGTGAAGGGATGGAAAAAGATATTTCACGCTAATGGACGAGGAAAAAAAGCTGGGGTAGCTATCCTAATTTCAGACGAGATAGATTTCATTCTAACTAACATCAAAAGAGACAGGGAAGGCCATTTTATACTGGTGAAGGGAATGATCCATCAAGAAGCAATCACCATCATTAATGTTTATGCACCGAATCTTAATGCACCTAGTTACGTAAAGCAATTACTTACAGACTTAAGGGAAGACATAGACACCCGGACAATTCTTGTGGGCGATCTCAACACACCTCTAACAACAATGGACCGGTCTACGAAACAAAAACTCAACAAAGAAACAACAGAGCTCACACAAACAATAGAACAACTGGACTTAGTAGACATATATAGAACTTTTTATCCTAAGGCCACAGACTATACATTCTTCTCAGCGGTACATGGCACCTTCTCCAGAATCGACCACATGATAGGACATAAAGCGAATCTAAACAACTTCCAAAACATTAGTATCATACCATGTACCCTCTCAGACCACCATGGGATGAAACTGGAAATCAACAACTCAAAACTCCCCAGGAAGTATAGGCACTCTTGGAAATTGAACAATATGCTATTAAACGAACATTGGGTCAGAGAAGAAATCAAAGATGAGATCAAAAAATTTATGGAAACCAATGAAAACTCTGATACAACACTCCAAAACTTGTGGGACACCGCCAAAGCAGTGCTACGAGGTAGATTCATCGCAATCGGAGCACATGTCAAGGCCCAAGAAAGACGCCAAATACAAGAACTAACCTCACACCTCCAGGATCTGGAAAAACAGCAGCAGAAGAGTCCCACGCACAATAGGAAACAAGAAATCATCAAAACAAGGGAGGAGATAAACCAAATAGAAATCAAAAAAACTATACATAAAATCAACAAATCAAAAAGTTGGTTTTTTGAGAAAATAAACAAAATAGACACTCCACTGGCCCGATTGACCAAAAAAAAACAAGAGAAAGTGAGAATCAATAGCATTAAAGATGAAAAAGGCAACATAACAACAGACACTGCAATCATTAAGAAAATAATTAGAAATTACTACAAAGAACTGTACTCCCACAAATTTGAGGACCACCAAGAAATAGAAAAGTTCTTGGACTCCCACCACTTACCAAAACTCAGTCCGGAGGCAACTGCAGAATTAAATAAACCCATAACCGAGGTAGAGATTGAAACAGTCATCAAGGATCTCCCAACGAAAAAAAGCCCAGGCCCAGACGGCTTCACTACAGAATTCTACAAAACATTCCGAACAGAACTAACCCCAATCCTCTACAAGCTCTTCAAAACAATAGAGGAGGAAGCAACCCTCCCAAACTCATTCTATGAAGCCAACATCACCTTAATCCCAAAACCGGACAGAGAACCATCAGAGAAGGAAAACTACAGACCTATCTCTCTGATGAACATTGATGCTAAAATTCTCAACAAAATCCTAGCCAATAGAATTCAAAAAATCATCAGACAGATCATTCATCCGGATCAAGTAGGATTCATCCCTGGAATGCAGGGATGGTTCAACATTCGGAAATCCATAAATGTTATAAACCATATCCAAAAACTGCAAAACAAGAACCACATAATAGTTTCAATAGATGCAGAAAAAGCTTTCGACAAAATCCAACACCTCTTCATGCTAAAAACTCTAGCCAAAGTAGGCATAGATGGGAAAATCCACAACATAATTAAAGCAATTTATGAAAAACCCAACGCCAGTATCATACTGAATGGAGAAAAGCTAGAACCCTTCCCACTGAGATCTGGAACAAGACAAGGGTGCCCGCTATCACCACTGCTATTCAACATAGTCCTAGAGGTACTTGCAGAGGCCATAAGACAAGAAAAAGAAATTAAAGGCATACGTATAGGAAACGAAGAAGTCAAGCTTTCACTATATGCAGATGACATAATCCTATACATAGAAAAACCAGGAGACTCAATACAGAAACTGCTAGAACTTATACGAGAGTTTGGCAGAGTGGCAGGGTACAAAATTAACGAACGAAAATCAACAGCCATAGTGTACGCAAATAACACCAAGATGGAAGAAGATCTAACCAACAGGATACCATTCAAAATAGCAGAGAGAAGTATGAAGTATTTGGGAATAAATCTAACCAAAAGCGTAGGAGACCTATTCGAAGAAAACTACAAACTATTTAAAAAGGAAATTGAACAAGACCTCAAAAGATGGAATAACATCCCGTGCTCCTGGATAGGCAAAATCAATATCATTAAAATGTCTATACTACCACAAGCAATATACATTTTCAACGCAATTCCAATCAAATTGCCCAAAACATTCTTCACGGAACTGGATACAATGATTCAAAAGTTCATCTGGAAACACAAAAAACCACGAATAGCTAGAACCATCCTGAAAAATAAGAGGTTAGCAGGGGGAATCACAATCCCGGACCTCTGGACATACTATAGAGCAGTGGTTATCAAAACAGCCTGGTACTGGCACAAAGACAGAAAGGAAGATCAATGGAATAGAATAGAAGCACCAAAAGGGAACCCACACAAATACAGCCAATTAATCTTTGACAAAAAGACCAATGATAGCTCAAGCAAGTGGGAAGGCCTCTTTAGTAAATGTTGTTGGGACAACTGGCTGATAGCCTGTAGAAACAAAAGGATAGACCCACATCTATCACCATACACTAAGATCCAATCTACATGGATAAAAGACCTAAACCTACATCCAGAAACCTTCAAACTCTTGCAAGAAAATGTAGGAAATACACTGCAAGACCTAGGAGTAGGTTCCGACTTTCTAAGAAGGACACCAAAAGCAATAGCAGTTGAGAACAGAATAAACAAATGGGACCTCATCAAACTAAGAAGCTTCTGTACAGCAAGGGAAACAATCAACAAAGTAAAAAAGCAACCCACAGAGTGGGAGAAGATCTTTGCACACGATATAGGCGATAGGGGGCTAATTTCCAGGATATACAAAGAACTTCAAAACAACCAAAAAACCAAAACAAACAAGCCACTCAAGAAATGGGCAAGGGAAATGGGCAAACATTTCACAAAGGAACAAGTCCAAATGGCAAACAAACATATGAAAAAATGTTCCAGCTCCCTAGCAATAAGGGAAATCCAAATTAAAACATCGATGAGGTACCACCTAACACCAGTAAGATTAGCCCACATAAACAAGAACACCAACGACGCTTGCTGGCGAGGATGCGGGGAAAAGGGAACCCTACTCCACTGCTGGTGGAGCTGCAAATTGGTACAGCCTTTATGGAAATCAGTCTGGAGAACACTCAAACAACTCGGAATCTGCATGCCATATGACCCAGCAATAGCACTCCTAGGAATATATCCAAAACACCTGTTTTACGACAAACCAACATGCATCCCTATGTTCATTGCAGCACAATCAGTAATTGCAAAAACATGGAAGCAACCGAAATGCCCATCAGCAGAAGATTGGATAAGAAAGCTTTGGTTCATCTACTCCATGGAATACTACGCAGCTATTAAAAAAAACAAAATGCAGTTCTTTGTGGCTAAATGGGCACAACTGGAAACTATAATGCTAAGGGAAATGAGTGAATCCCAAAAGATTAGATACCACATGTTTGCCTTGATTTAACCTGTAATTTTTTGTTTGGTTGTTTGTTATTTTTTGAACCTGTCATTGATACTGTCTCAACCCAGATGTTTCGAAGAATGGAACTCGCATTATTCTTAACATATTGTTTACCCATTACTATGTCAATTAATTCCATAATGTTGTATATTGAAACTGAGGCCTTGTTGGGGCTTTTAACCGACCGGATCTTTACTCTGTTAGACCTATCTTCAGACCATAGAAGGTCTCCCCAGGAGGCCACTGAACTTATCTGGACAATAAGACGCTGAACTTTATGCTAGGCATGTGTTTTCAAGCAATGAATCTCAACTGAACTTGAACTATGGTTATGCAGCAAGGTGGAGGAATCCACCATGGGGGGAGGGGTATGGGGAGGGGTGGGGGGAATCCCCAGCGCCTATAAAACTGTACTACATAATACAGTGTAAGCAACAATAAAAAAAAAAAAAAAAAAAGAAAAAAAAAAAATTAAGGAAAAGAAAGGAAAGAAGGGGGGAGGGCTGAGGAACCAAGTGGAGGGAAGGAAGTATGATTATCTCCTTAGAATTACATTCATAAAATATATTAAATCTGTTCTCTTTATATTAATAAACATTGTAAAGTTTGCCACAGCTCTCTGAAGTTGGTATGGCTTAGAGACATTCAGTGAATTGCTGAATCACAACACAAACCTTTGTACCAGGCCGAGTGACTCCAAACTCGCAGCTCACTGCTCTGCCCTGGACTGCCTTCTGCCAGCGTGCGGTATGCATACTCCACACGCCCTACCTGAAGTCACAAATGTCTCAGCAGGTGCCAAGGACTTTTGTATCTCTGGAATGGGAAGAAGCATTATTGTTTACAAGATTCAATGTAGAAAATGGATTCAGAGTGCAAAACTCCAGAACTGTCCATAGTACATCCCAGCACTCTGCAGAATTCCACCCTACCTACAAAGATGAATACATTCAACTGCATTTCCAAGGGACACAGCGTATCAGAACATAGATGAGCTGATACGTGACTGAAGCGACCAACCCCATGTCTTCCTCTCAAATAGAAGGGAATGAAAATCACAACTTTAGTTCCTATCTAGGTTTTCCTAGTACTGTGCTACTTTTAGACTGGCAACTTCACCTATATCACTAAACAAAGTTTTGGAGTTTTAATAAAGGAAAAACCCATTATGAACCAAGGTTTTAAAAACAAGCAGAAATAAGAAAAGAGACGATGCTTGTGCTATTTAATAATTCCAACAGAAGTTAAAAACCAAATAGGTACAGGTAACCTAACGCTATTCTACTCAACATGCACAATCAACTGACTATTTCAAGTAAAAAATAAAGGGCCTTATTTCTAATACATTCAATCAATACATTTCTGGACCCCTGTCATCTTCATATTGAGAAAACACAATCCTCTTTAAACAGAAATAATTACAAGCAACAATAGGTGAGAATACTTTTATTTGAAGTACTAGAATCTCCTAGTAGTCCCTTCCTTATACTAACCACAGTTGTTACTGAAACCATTTCATATGAAAATAACACAACAGAATACCTCCCTGGTTAATATAGCCATCTTGATATCTATCTACTGTCTACTGCATATCTGTGTGTAGTACAGACTCAATATTATATTATTAACCTCAATATTTATATCTTTTTTAAGATTTATTTTTCATTTGAAAATCAAAATTACAGAGACAAGGAGAGACAGAGAGAAAGATCTTCCACCCACTGGTTCACTCCCCTAGCAGCTGCAACACAGGACATGGGATCCCACCAGCTCATGCAAGGCGGAGACTAGCCACTAGGTTACCATGCTGGGCTCCCAATATTTTTATCTTTTCAACAATACTTCTCTTTTATTTTGCAGTACTTTGGAAACCGGGCATAAGAAGTAGCAGAAAGAAAGAAATATGTTAATCCTTACTAATTTCAACATTTTCACTTCTTTTTATGATGTCAAAAAAAAGAGAAGAGAACACCTACTGGGAAAGTGGGGAGAAAGGAGGAGCATGAAAGGGCAGTCCCTCAATTACAGTATTTCAAGGATTATTCAAACATAGGCCTAAGTCAGGAGCATTTAATTCCAAATGTTCCCTTGGAATTCCATTTTGGGGCACTTAGCAAAAGTGCAATCTTCTCTCTTTTGGTGGTGGGAAATAGAACTCAAACAAAAATGCCGACACCTTCGACGTGAAGGCATCACTCGTGTAGGTCGCTTTAACACGCTCAACGTCTGCTAACCATGCAGCTCTCCTAGGAATGCCATCAGTTATCTTGACCTTTGCTGGTGTTCCTATTATACAGGTGGAGCAAGGAAAGAAACCGAATCCAGAGAACATTGCTGAATTCTTCACTTTATACCTTGGAAAAAGAAATTTTGGCCTTTTCTGATGGACGTCGTGGCACAAAATGAAGTGAGTAGGTAAGACTTTAAATTTGAGATAAATGTGGGAATCTCCCATCTCTTAGTTGCCACAATTCTCTACTTCACTGTATATACAAAGATTAAAACTATGCAACCATTGATAGCCAACACTCGTCACATGCTGAGTTTCCTTTCTTTATAAAAATAGTTTTCAGCCTTCGATTATCCTCCTTGAAAGAACGACAGAAAGTTTGGAAATCCAGGCAAACTAACAGTCAGGAAAAAAAGTAATAATGTATCAATTGATAAAATCAGCCTTAGTTGATAGTTTACATTACTTGAAGCCTAAAATAACAGTTGTCAAATCCTACAAGATAAAGATAGAGATAAAACTTAAGCTAAATCTTCTTCTAGTATGTTTATCCCAACTTAAAATTCAATACTGTAAGGTGATTATATTCCAGCTGCTCTTATTGGGAGGAAACAAAAAAGACTTAAAAAATGTACCGCTAGAAATCATGACATACTCCTGATACCGTTTTCTAAAAAGCATCCTTGTGCCCAATTTCAACTTAATTGCTATACACCATTTAAACCTGGAAGAGGCAGATTTGTCAACTGTCTTTCCTAATCTACCAATTATAATCCACAAAGGGAAATGCACACAAATTAGTGATATGGACATAATATGGGAAAATAAAAAACTGCTTCCATTTCACCATAGGATGGCAAAAGTTTTGAACTTTTATATAATTCCAGCATGCTAGCTGTTACCTCATTATGTTCACCCTGATGCCTAGCAACATCAGCATGAGATTTCTTGACTTACACTATGACCTATGCTGTAAATACTTCCATACATCCTGGAGGTATTTTTAACATTAGGCAATTTGATGGAATGCCTACTCTTTTAGGGAAAACTGTGATGCCTGCTCTGTCTCCTGAAGCTGCTTTCAATTGGGAAAAGCATACATACACTGTACTGAAATACAAATATAAGCTTTTTGCCAAGTAAAAGGCATAAAAATCATGGTCAGTATTTTCACTCGTTTTAGAGAAGTTACTACTCTAAAAAGCAATAACGATACACCAGTGTCCATTGTGGTATGTGTTGAAGCAACATATTCACGGAGCCTCACAACTCAGATAAAGCAAGGAAAATCTCTTTCACAACACTGGTCATGAGAGATGGGAGACCCTCGTTAGAGATCAACAAAGTTGTTGAAATAAAAATTACTTCAAATAATAACATTAATGAAAACATTCATCAAGAACAGCTAAATTTTATTGGATGCTTATTACTTGATAATGAACACGGTACTATATTAAGCACTTTATCAATATTATCTCATTTTAGATTGCCACTAAGATAGATGTTTTTATTTCTATTTAGCAGATAACAAAGTTGAAAATGAAAGAAGGTAAATAATCTGGCCAAGATCACATATCTGCTAAAATGCCCCAAAATGGGACTCAAAGGTGGAAATTCTGTCTGTCAAATCAAGCCCCTTGTGTACTATGCCTGAAAACAGACAGGTATACAGTACTTAATAATTTGCAAAGCTTTGTACACACTGGTTACCAGCAATCACATCAAACATTTTAGGGTTTATGCCACTTCTACATGCCTGCCAAGAGGTAGCAAAGTGTTGAGCAATTCCTGGGACATAGAACTCAAATGGTGTGTATGTCACACACACCTTGACTCCCACTTCAGCTCAGAGCTTTCCCAGCTCTGCGATCTTGGGAAAACCACTTCACTTCTCTGTGCATCATTTTCTTCACCTACACAATGAGTTTCATAGCCCTGGCTTACTATCTTCCTGACACCATTAATCCTAAAATGTGAAAATGCTTTGATAGCAGCAGAGTATTGGAAATCAGGTTCTTAATCTGGATCCACAAACTAGCTGTGGGAGGTTTGTTGAACTCCTTGATATCATCTGAAAGTTTTGCTTGTGTGTGTGTGTGTGTGTGCTTGCATGCGCACACATATATGTACATGCATAGTATATATATATACATATGTATAGGTAGATAAAATTCTTCTGGAAAGAAAGAATAATCATAGCTTTCCTCAGATTACCTCAAACAAAGCTATTTGCCACAGTAAATAAACTGCTCATTTCTAAGGAGACTATGTTGTCTCTTGAGTGCTTTTCTCCATTTCTGTTGAATCTCATTTAAACAGGCCACCACGTGTAGGTACACATATTACCACTGTATACTCCAGCACTCTCTATCCCCACCTGTGCCACCAAGCCTTAGCTTCTCATTTGCACATTCTTTCAATATATCTAATGCAAAAATCAACTTTAAACAGATCAAGGGTCTAAATCCATGAGTTAATACCATCAAATTACTAGAGGACAAATATGTAGGCAAAGTCTGCAGGATGTAGGCATAAGCAAAGCCTTCTCGTAAAAGATGCAAAGCAAAGATAAATGAGATTACATCGAGGGAACAAGATTCTGCACTTAAAGGAAACTGTCATCAAATTGAAGAAAGAACCAACAGAATGGGAGAAAATATTTGCAAATCATGCAACTGACAGAGGGTTAATGCCGAGAAGCTATAAAAGGGTCAACGAATTCAACAACAAAACAAATAATGCATTTAAGAAAAGGGGAAAGAACATGAATAGACAACTTTCAAAAATGCAAGGATCTGTAGCCATCAGGGTAATGTAAACAAAAGCTATAATGAGATTTTACCTCACCCTAGTTAGAATGGCTATCATCAAAAAATCAAAAAAAACAATAACTGGTGACAGAAATATTGGAGAAAAGATACCTTAATTCACCATT
Organism: Ochotona curzoniae; assembly: GCF_017591425.1. Lineage (NCBI taxonomy): Eukaryota > Metazoa > Chordata > Mammalia > Lagomorpha > Ochotonidae > Ochotona > Ochotona curzoniae. The sequence goes on from NW_024467087.1 coordinate 7,189,044, forward strand.
AGTGGAAATGTATACTAGTCCAAACATTATGGAAAACGGTTTTGAGATTCCTCAGGTATATGGAAATAGGTCTACAATATGATTCAGTCATTCCACTCCTGGGAATTTACCCAAACCAAATGAAATCAGCAAATGATAGTTATTTGAACACCCATGCTTACTGCCGCTTAATTCACATTAGCTAAGATACAGAATCAATCCAGAAATTCAGAAAAAAATGTGGTATATATTGACAATGGAATACCACTCGGCCATAAAAAAGAATGAAATCTTGCTTTTTGCACCAATTAATGCATGCAACTGAAAGCCAGCATGCTTTGTGACATATGCCTGTTCCAAAAAGGCAAATATGTTTTCCCTATTCCATGATAGCTAATACACAGTGAACAAAAACGTAATCTATATGCCTGAGTTGACAACTTGAGATCTGATTACTTTTTACAGCCTTTAAGTAATAATAAGGGTATTTTTCTACTTGATATTGTTGGAATCTTTTACCCAACGAGAGTTAAGCCTGTGATTACTAAGTGAGGTGAGAATATGGCACTGTAAAATTTTTAAAAAGAGAAAAAATAGGAGTAGGGTGGGGAATGAAGTGGAAAGGATGGAGGGTGAGATGAGAAGTATCACTATGAACCTAAATCTGTATTGTAAAGCATGTGAAATCTGTTTCTTTAAATTAACTTTCTTTAAAAATGTTAATATAGTCTCACCTGTATAGAACATCCGTAGAAGTCCCTTCATTTGTAATAGGATATAATCCTTCAAGGCCCTCAGGCTTTGTAGAGTCCATACGTCTATGGCAGAGATTCCTCTCATTTAAGTCTAGATTTCTATAACCTGGACCAACGTTGGAGTCAAACACAGAGATGATGAAGTTCATATCTTTACCTAATGGAGTGTGATTGTCAAGTGAAATCAAAGTGTGCCATTGTAAAATGTAGGAATAAAAAGAAAACAAGGAAGGAGGAGTGTGTGTGGCTAGGAGGATGGGTGGAAAGTAGCACTAAGCTTCTAAATCTGTAATGTGATATATGTGAAATTTATCACTTCACATAAATTAAAAATTAGGAAATTTTGTATTTGACATTGTCTGCTTTACAAGACATGTGGCTATGACATTAATAACTGATTAAAACTTTCTTTATGACAGTGTGAGGAACAGAGGATTTCCTCAATGCCCAGCTGACACTGTCAGGTTCAGACATCATGAAGGTCTAAAACAGTTTTAGATGATTTGTGATACTGTCATCTCTTTATTGACTAAACGATTCATTATTTCCTAGGATCATAAGGGAACAGGAATTACTTCTGTATCAGGAGTCTTAGAAGGCCATAGAAACCCTGCCTCAACATTGACAAGTTCATATATACGTGGATTGAGGCAGGCTATATAATAGAAAATGACCTTAAAATGGTAAATAGGAGCTAGGCATTTGGGCAGGGGTTGAGCTACCTGTTTCTTATATCAGAGCACTCAGGTTCAAGTTCTGGCTCCACTTCTGTTCCAATCTCCTGCTAATGCATATCCTTGGAGGTATGAGTTGATATTCTACCCACACTGAGCTCTGGGCCGCTGGCTTTAGCCAGATGTTTGGACATTTGGAGGCAGCGGATTGGTGGGTCTCTCTCTCTCTCTCTCTCTCTTTCTGCCTTTCAAACAAAATTAAATTAAAAGTTTTAAAAGCAAAAAATAACTGTGACCAAAAGTTATCTGTGGCTTTAGTAATTCTAATGAAAGAAATTATAACAGAAAAGAGACTCTAGAACTTTAAAAAAAAATCTAATCCCTGTTCTGCTCCATATTTTTAGCTAAATGCCAAGTATCAGCTTAAAGTTACCAGACCAGACTTCTATTTTAGAAGTTACAGTAGGACTTCCAGTTTCAAATTGGAAAACATACTGCTTTTTCGTGAACAATGTATAATGGCCCAACTTCCTTCTGAGAAAAAGGATCTGGAACTTCAATCCAAGCGAAATTCTGATTTAAGGCCAATATGCGTGGGTAGAATGGGATATATTAATGTTAGCATTAATATGATTTTTTAACCTCTAGAATTTTTTTATCATAAAGTTAGGCAGTTCATTTGAGAAGTAGCTTTTATCACTCTTATGGCCCTGGTAACTAAAACCCTTTGTTGAAAATATGATGGCAGTCACTAACATATTTTAGGTAAATGAAGCATACTCTGTTCCATTTAACACCTCATCATAGAGATAATTTGTAAGTCTTTGGAAATTTAGTAGATTTCAATGAAAAAAATTTCCAAATAAATACTTTCTCTCCTCTGGCTTAAAAATAAACTCCAATATGATTTATGAAATGTTCTTATTTCTGCAAGGTATTGTGATTTCTGAAATAATGAAGTGTAGTACTTGAAAATCACATTTAATTTACTCTGAGGGAAGCAAGCTAATGCCGTGCAAGGTTGCTGGGGAAACAGAAAAGCTTCTTTAGGTCAGTGTTGGAGCGGAGAAGTAAGCCGATATTTCACAATTTATTCATGGTCATAGCTCTAAACTCTTCCCCGGTTTTTAGTAACACATTCCTAATTTTACACTAAATATTTATACACTCATTTAATCTGGTCTCATTTTTGATAGTTGATGGAGATTTTTAAAGCAAAAAGAAATTTTTTTGAGAATTTAAGCTGCTCTTTATCACAATCCCTGTACATTTTTAGTTATTTTCCTAAAGTCAAATTCAAGAAGGAAAAAAAAAAATCACATCGGTTTTAGCACCAGAGGAGCTCACTGGGGTAATGGAAGCCCATTTATCATTAAACTTTGAGACGAAATAAAATAAGGATCCTGCCAATACAATGACTCTAATTATTCAGATAATTCATAAAAGCCCTGATTTATGCTGAGCGCTTAGCTTTAATTACCCAGCAGCTACATAAAGAGGAGATCGTAAGAATAATATTGGAAAAAGCACACATGTGGCAGGCATCTTTCCAGCCCCATCCCCTCCCCCTTTCCCTACTCAGGCAGAACTACCTCCCAGTATACAAGCTGGATATGACAGATACACTCCAATCCCTTCTGCAGCTAAGAGGAGACTATGCGGCTACAGCTTATCTGGCCATTGGAGACTGAGAGAAGTTGTCCGGGGAAGATTTTCCTCCATAACAATAATTTAAAAAGGAAGGAACATTCAAAGCCCCCCTCTTCCTCTTCATTCAATATGGTTTGATCTGTACATGATATTTGGAGCTGCCACAACTATTTCACAACCAGGAGGGAGATATCATCAACACAGTGAAGATAACAGAAGACAAAGATGGAAAAATATTATCTCTGATACACTACTCCGCCACTGAGATCAGTAGTCCTTGAAAAATTTTAACCCTGTATTAAAATCTTAAAATGTACTTGGTCCACAGGAGGCAGCAGATGATGACTCCAGTGATGGATTGCCTGATGGATGGACAGAGCTTCCTCAGTTCCCAATAATTAAAAAAGCAAACTTCAAAGGCCATGGAAGTTAATACTGGGATTTTATACTTGGGCATGATATGTCAAGCTATATATATATAAAACTATGACTCTGCAGAAAATTTACTGAGGGTCAAGAAACTGGCTTCAAGTTTGGATTAGAGTTGCAGCTCTACTTCTGAGTTATATATTATCTGGATTAGTTATTTTTCTTTTGTAAAACAACAGGCTATTATAAGGTGTTTTCCAAACTAGGCTCTACAAATGTATTGGGGAGATGGTTTCTGTGTTGCTACTAGAATATTGTAATCTTGTGTCTTTATTTCTATGACTATTGTAAAATTTCCAAAGACATATTCTTATCACCAAACAATGTTATGCCTATGTAGTTGCATTAACAGTTGAATGGACATAATTTTGAGCATTGTTTTAATAAAAGCTAGACAGAAAACTTCTCACAGATGGACATATTAGACAAAAGCAATGTTCCTTCCAGACAAAGACCCTGTGCACAATACAGGTGTCCTTCATTAAAAGAAAGGGGAGGGAGGGGAAATGGAGTCATCATATATTTTCTAATTATAAAGTATACTTAGCTTTGTGTGTATTACTTTTATCCAATACATTCTACAACACACACTTCACTAAATGCTTTATATTCTTACTTTAATGGAATTATAAACATAAGTCAGCACTCAGGGTCAGTAAATTCCTTCTCTCTTTTAAATGTGATTTCTACATTACTCAATTGAGAAAAAAAAACAGGATTGGATGATCTCTCAGCTCCTGTGGTTGTGACATTCCAGGAGTCTATTAGAAAAACTGACTCAGAGATCCTATTTATAGAAGCCAAATGAATTGAACTAGAGAATTAAGCAACAGCCTATGAACCTTTTCTCTCTTTCAGTACATCCTCCAAAAATGTAGTCCAGAATAGCTTTCCTAAATTTCCCAATTAGAGATAGTACTGGAAAAAAAATTGGAGAAAATAGCATGGAGTTAAGATGGGCCAGCTTTGGGGTTGGCTGAAATTTCTTCAGCGGTCTTCTTAATTTCATTTTTCATGAAGAACAAATGCTTGACATACTACACCTGGCATAGAAATTAAGGAAAGGCTTCTCCTTGGCGTTTCAATATCTGCAATGCTATCTCACAAAGTTAGTGGAATCTTTAATAAAAAAGTAAACGGAATACTCAGTATCATGAATCAGGGAAAAATGTGCTTGTGAATTACTCAAAAATGTTATAGTTCAATTTTCTGTTTCCCTCCTCATTCGTCATACAGAGACCCCACAACTGCATACATTCCTGATGAGTAATATTTTTTATAATGTTCTTATAAGTGATTGCTCACAGCATCTTATAGTCTTATCTCAGCTTGTGCAGCTTCTCATTAATATTCCGTACATATGGAAGAGTTTTCTATATCATTGTCCATTAACAAGGAGAATAATCACTCATTCAGTTATCAAGCAGTCAGCAAAGACCTGGCCTTGTGCCCTTAGTGCAAAGAATCATGGGATATCAAGAAGGTTAAATGTGGTTGACATTATGATAGTTACATTTTTTTCATATAATTAGAGTTCTATAACCAAATTGATCAGAGATAAGCTAAGAAGTATTAAAGTCTTTTAGGCTAGGAGACCATATTAGTGACTCTTTATTTCTTAGTAAAATGACGAAAAAAAAAAAACCTGTTTCAGCTGATACATACCAATGAACATTCTTTTATGGCAAACAAGAAAAGGTCATAAGTTTACATATAAATGACATTATTACAAAATAGTTTTTAAAAGTAAGTTAAGTGATACTAAAAAAATTCAAAGATTAAAATAGGACTAAAAATAAAGATAGAACAGGTAACCGGCTGAATTCCTATCAAAGGACAAAGCCTCAGAATTACTCAGCTGAAAGTCAAACACTCCTTGCTGAATCTCAGTGATCGACATGTAGCCATTCAGGTCTCTTTGTGTCTACAACCATGGAATCTCTACATAGGCACTTGGCAACGCAGTGCCAGACACGAGGAAGTAGAAGGGTAAAACCAGACTTTCAGGTTTGTGTGCCTAAGTAGGTGACGCAATCCATTTGAGGTCCACCCAATATCAGAATTCCGAGTCCAGTGGCTGTAATTCATCTATCAGTGCCCTCCCAAAGAGATAATGGGGATATGTAGCTGAGGTGATGAAGACTGGAAAGGAGATGGATAGGAAGGTACAAATCCAAGAATGATAGCAGCAGAGGAAGTTAAGAGATTTGGAGACTCGGTGGCCATGCAAATGAAGAGAGCTGTTATCCCAGAGTTGGGAAACCTTTGAACTGACAAGGAAAGCAAAAAAGTTCTATTCCTTGTTTTATTTTATTTCCATTGGAAAGGCAAATTTACAGACAGAAGAAGAGACAACCACTGTTTCACTTCCCAAGTGACCACTATGGCCAGAGCTGAGCGCAAGAAGCCAGGACCCAGGAGCTTCTTCTGGATCTCCCAAGTAGGTGCAGGATCCCAAGGCCCTGGGCCATCCTCAACTGCTTTCCCAGACCACAAGCAGGGAGCTTGTTGGGAAGCAGAGCAGCTGGGATATGAATTGGCACCCATATGGGATCCCAGCATGTGCAAGGTGAGGCTTTAGCCACTGAGAAACTGTGCCAGGCTCCAGAAGTTCTGTTTCTTCTATTTCTGCTTGTATGATTTTACTATTATTCATATAAAGGAAGCAAATTGAATTCATTCAATAGGCAAAGCTCCAAAAACACAGCACAGCACACTCCCTTGCTCCCCTATTCCTTGCCCCTAACCTCTCCCTCCAGTCCCTCTCTTCAACAGTACCTCTAGTCACAATTTTAATCCACACTGTTCTCACAGATGTAATTTTTCACTAATTGTATTCAATAAGCAAAAAGCAGAAATACCAAATGAACACATTTCTACTGAGGTATGAACATGGGCTAAAAACAATGGGATCCCAAAGTGAACATTTCATTTCTAGCTTATTTTGTGTGTGTTCTATCTTACCTGCCAAGTATCAGAGAAAACACATGGCATTTGCCTCTTGAGAACTGGGTTATTTTGTTAAGCAGACTGGTGATATTAAACAACTCTTTCCACATGTCAGCAAACCATTTCCTCATATATAAAATTCTAATAATCAGATGAGTTCATGTAAATAAAAACACTTTACAAAGTTACAGTCTCAAAAAACATAGGTAAGAATTACAGCAATCCTACAGGCTGCAGTCCAAGGTAAATTCCTAAGAGGAAAAAGGCTCTGTATAAAGGAAGCAACACATTTGAAGATGCTGATACAGAAAACGTTTCCTATGTCTTATACTCCTATTCAGAAGAATTCAATACTTCCCATAAATACAAGAAGCTGGAGTAGGGCCTTTGACATAAGGAAGCTCTCCTCTAAGTGTCCTTAAATTGAAGGAAGTCGTTGTAGTGGTGGAGGAATGGAAAACATGACTGATGACACTGCCAGATGTTCCTGGAACTACATGATGGGCAAAAGGACCTTTTTGGGCTAAAGATTAGGAAATGATAGAAGTTCTGTCTCTCAATTACTTTGTTTCTGCATCTTTGGAGGTTATCTCTAGATTCCTTCAGTACTATCAAAGTACAGCACAGCACTGCATATGGGTAGAGAAAGGCAGCATTGAAAAACTGCTAAGATTCATGCCAAATACATTTTAGCAGGGCAAGCTTTGTGGTGCAGCATAGTAAGCCACTGTCTGCAATACCAGCATCCTACTAACAGTCTTGCCTGCTCTGTTTCCAACCTAGCTCCCTGCTAACACACCGGGAAAGCAGTGCAAAATGGTCCAAGTACTTGGACCCCTAACACTCATATGTGAGATCAAGATGGAGTTCTGAACTCCCGGATTTGACCTGGCCCAACTGCAGACTTAGCCAGGCTATCATAGACATTTGGGGAGTGAATCATTGATACCAAATTATGATTTCTCTTTCTCTCTCTATCCCTCCATCTATCTCTCCCTTTGTTGCTGGCCCTGCCACTTTCCTTTTGTAATAAATAAATTAAAAAACATATTTGTACAAAATTGGCAGATGCCTCGGCTGCAACAGGAATAATTCCTATCAATTTCCCAATACTACTATACTTCAATAAGCTTCAGACTTAAATCAATAGATAATAGCCCAATTTTGAGAATAAAACAAAACATGACAGAAGAGTTATGAACAATGAATCCTAATACTCAAGTGAGTCAACCTTGAGACATGCCAAACAAAACTGTCATTCAAAAGAAACCTGCAAGCAGAGGAGGAGGAAATATCTGCAACATATACTAGCCTTGTCCTCCAAAGTTCTGTGAAAAGGAAGATAATATATATAATTATGTCTCTGGAGAATGAAGGGAGAATGTAATCAGAAGTTCTCAGAAGTGCATTTGGAGCACTTGTCAAGATTTCAAGAAATACATGGAGAACAGAAAAAGTGCCATAGTCTCTATAGGTACACTGAGCCTTATAGTAGCCTTATCCTTTCACTGGGATGTATCAACAACCAGTGACTGCTATAGTCAACTAGTACCTTAAGTGACATAAAGTTTATGCAGCAGAAACACATAAGAGCCAATATGACTGGGGCAATTACACTCTATATGTAGGAATATGACTAGATACAGATATGAACATCACAAGGATTGCATCTGAAAACACACATATTTAACTTCACTTATATAGTTTTACTCCAACAAACTGTAAAGAAAGCAAGTTAAGTATTATTACCCTATCACACAAGCAGAAAAATAGGCACTAAGTTATTTCTTAAATTTCCGAGAATAAAAATTATCTGGCTAAGATGACTCAGACATTGGTACCCTAAGGTCTGGACACTAAACCACAGGCAATAGCACAAGATTTCATTTGAACTCAAAAATCCTCTTAAATCTTTTTTTTTTTTTGAAACGCAGATATACAGAGAGGAGAGACAGAGAGGAAGATCTTCCGTCCCATGATTCACTCCCCAATTGAGCACAACGGCCGATGCTATGCCGATCCGAAGCCAGGAGACTCTTCTGGGTCTCCCACGCGGGTGCAGGGTCCCAAAGCTTTAGGCTGTCCTCGACTGCTTTCCCAGGCTACAGGCAGGGAGCTGGATGGGAAGCGGGGCTGCCAGGATAGAACTAGCGCCCATATGGGATCCTGGGCGTGCAAGGCGAGGACCTTAACCACTTGCGCCACCACACCGGGCCCAATCCTCTTAAATCTTTAGAGTACCCCTTAATCATCCACTCTGCCAGAAGGGAACCCCACTGGTCTCCTATGAGAATGACTGGAATATGGACCCTCAGGATTGTGATTTAATAAATATAAATTTAAACTTCCATTTCTCTGGATTTTGCTAATTTCATAAGAAGTTCAGTGGTCAAATTATTTATCTGTGTTCATCTTTTTTTTTAAGTGGAGGTGGGAGAAGAAACAACAGAGCTCACACAAATAATAGAACAACTGGACTTAGTAGACATATATAGAACTTTTTATCCTAAGGCCACAGACTATACATTCTTCTCAGCGGTGCATTGCACCTTCTCCAGAATCGACCACAAGAGGACACAAAGCGAATCTAAATAACTTCCAAAACATTAGAATCATACCATCTACCCTCTCAGACCACCATGGGATGAAACTGGAAATCAACAACTCAAAACTGCCCAGGAAATATAGACACTTTTGGAAGTTGAACTATAATATGCTATTAAACGAACGATGGGTCAGGGAAGAAATTAAAGATGAGATCAAAAAATTTATGGAAACCAATGAAAACTCTGATACAACATTCCAAAACTTGTGGGACACCGCCAAAGCAGTGCTACGAGGTAAACTCATCGCAATCGAAGCCCATGTCAAGGCCCAAGAAAGACGCCAAATACAGGAACTAACCACACACCTCCAGGAGCTGGCAAAACAGCAACAGAAGAGCCCCACACACAATAGAAAACAAGAAATCATCAAAACAAGGGAGGAGATAAACCAAATAGAAATCAAAAAACTATACATAAAATCAACAAATCAAAAAGTTGGTTTTTTGAGAAAATAAACAAAATAGACACTCCACTGGCCCGACTGACCAAAAAACAAGAGAAAGGGAGAATCAACAGCATTAAAGATGAAAAAGGCAACATAACAACAGACACTGCAACCATTAAGAAAATAATTAGAAATTACTACAAAGAACTATACTCCAATAAATTAGAGGACCACCAAGAAATGGAAAAGTTCTTAGACCTCCACCATTTACCAAAACTCAGTCCAGAGGCAACAGAAGAATTAAATAAACCCATAACTGAGACAGAGATTGAAGCAGTCATCAAGGATCTCCCAACAAAGAAAAGCCCAGGCCCAGATGGTTTCACTACAGAATTCTACAAAACATTCCGAACAGAACTAACCCCAATCCTCTACAAACTCTTCAAAACAATAAAAAAGGAAGCAACCCTTCCAAACTCATTCTATGAAGCCAACATTACCTTAATCCCAAACCAGATAGAGAACCATCAGAGAAGGAAAACTACAGACCTATCTCTCTGAAGAACATTGATGCTAAAATTCTCAACAAAATCCTAGCCAATAGAATTCAAAAAATCATCAGACAGATCATTCATCTGGATCAAGTAGGATTCATCCCAGGAAAGCAAGGATGGTTCAACATTCGGAAATCCATAAATGTGATACATCACATCCAAAAGCTAAAAAACAAGAACCACATGATAGTATCAATAGACGCAGAAAAAGCTTTTGACAAGATCCAACACCTCTTCATGCTAAAAACTCTAGCCAAGGTAGGCATTGATGGAAACACAACATAATCAAAGCAATCTATGAAAAACCCAACCCCAGCATCATACTGAATGGAGAAAAGCTAGAACCCTTCCCGCTGAGATCTGGAACAAGACAAGGATGCCCACTATCTCCACTGCTATTCAACATAGTCCTAGAGGTACTTGCAGAGGCCATAAGACAAGAAAAAGAAATCAAAGGCATACAAATGGGGAACAAAGAAGTCAAGCTTTCACTATATGCAGATGACATGATCCTGTACATAGAAAAGCCAGGAGACTCAATACAGAAACTGCTAGAACTTATACAAGAGTTTGGCAGAGTGGCAGGGTACAAAACTAATGAACAAAAATCAACAGCCATTGTGTACACAAACAGCCCCAAGATGGAAAAAGACCTAACCAGCAAGATACCATTCAAAATAGTAGAGAAAAGTATGAAGTATCTGGGAATAAATCTAACTAAAAGTGTAGGAGACCTATTCGAAGAAAACTACAAACTACTCAAAAAAGAAATTGAACAAGACCTCAAAAGATGGAATAACATTCCATGCTCCTGGATAGGTAAAATCAACATCATTAAAATGTCTATACTACCAAAAGCAATATACACTTTCAATGCAATTCCAATCAAATTGCCCAAAACATTCTTCATGGAACTAGACACAATGATTCAAAAATTCATCTGGAAACACAAAAAACCACGAATAGCTAGAACCATCCTAAAGAACAAGAAGTTAGCAGGGGGAATCACAGTTCCGGACCTCTGGACATACTATAGAGCAGTGGTTATCAAAACAGCCTGGAACTGACACAAAGATAGAGAGGAAGATCAATGGAATAGAATAGAAGCACCAAAAGGGAACCCACACAGATACAGCCAATTAATCTTTGACAAAAAGACCAATGACAGTCCAAGCAAATGGGAAGGCCTCTTCAGTAAATGTTGTTCGGACAACTGGCTGATAGCCTACAGACACAAAAAGATAGACCCACATCTGTCACCATACACTAAGATCCAATCTACATGGATAAAAGACCTAAACCTACATCCAGAAACCTTCAAACTCTTGCAAGAAAATGTTGGAAATACCCTGCAAGACCTAGGAGTAGGTCCTGACTTTCTAAGAAGGACACCAAAAGCAATAGCAGTTAAGAACAGAATAAACAAATGGGACCTCATCAAACTAAGAAGCTTCTGTACAGCAAGGGAAACAATCAGCAAAGTAAAAAAGCAACCCACAGAATGGGAGATCTTCGCGCACTATGTAGGAGATAGTGGGCTAATTTCCAGGATATACAAAGAACTCCAAAACAACCAAAAAACCAAAACAAACAAGCCACTCAAGAAATGGGCACGGGAAATGGGCAAACATTTCACAAAGGAACAAGCCCAAATGGCAAACAAACATATGAAAAAATGCTCCAGTTCCCTGGCAATAAGGGAAATCCAAATTAAGACATCGATGAGGTACCACCTAACACCAGTAAGATTGGCCCACATAAAAAAGAACACCAACGATACTTGTTGGCGAGGATGTGGGGAAAAGGGAACCCTACTCCACTGCTGGTGGAGCTGCAGGTTGGTACAGCCTTTATGGAAATCAGTCTGGAGAACACTCAAACAACTCAAAATCTGCATACCATATGACCCAGCAATAGCACTCCTAGGAATCTATCCAAAACATCTGTTTCACGACAAACCAACATGCACCCCTATGTTCATAGCAGCACAATCAGTAATTGCAAAAACATGGAAGCAACCGAAATGCCCATCAGCAGAAGATTGGATAAGAAAGCTTTGGTTCATCTACTCCATGGAATACTACTCAGCTATTAAAAAAAACAAAATGCAGTTCTTTGTGGCTAAATGGGCCCAACTGGAAACTATAATGCTAAGGGAAATGAGCGAATCCCAAAAGGTTAGATACCACATGTTTGCCTTGATTTAACCTGTAATTTTTGTTTGGTTGTTTGTTACTTTTTGAACCTGTCATTGATACTGTCTCAACCCAGATGTTTTAAAGAATGGAACTTGCATTATTTTCAACATATTGTTTACTCAATACTATGTCAATTAATTCCATAACATTGTATATTGATGCTAATGTTTTGTTGGGGCTTTTAACTGACTGGAACTTTACTCTGTTAGCTCTACCTTCAGACCAGAGACAGTCTCCCCAAGAGGCCACTGAACTTATCTGGACAATAAGATGCTGGACTTTATGCTAGGTATATGCTTGCAATGAAGGAATCTAAACTGAATTTGAACTGTGGTTATGCAGCAAGGTGGAGGAATCCACTATCGGGTGAGGGGTTTGGGAGGGGTGGGGGGAATCCCCAGTGCCTATAAAACTGTATCACATAATACAATGTTAATAACAATGAAAATATATATATTAAAAAAAATCCTATGGGCACCCCCCGCCACTGTCCTCAAGCCACACCCCTCGACGAGACTGACCTATCAGAACATTCATTCTTTTTTTTTTAATTTTTTTTTTTATAACAAAATCAGATATACAGAGAGGAGAAGAGACAGAGAGGAAGATCTTCCATCCGATGATTCACTCCCCAAGTGACCACAACGGCCGATGCTATGCCGATCCAAAGCCAGGAGCCAGGAACTTCTTCCGGGGATCCCATGCAGGGGCAGGGTCCCAAGGCTTTGGGCCATCCTCAACTGCTTTCCCAGGCCACAAGCAGGGAGCTGGATGGGAAGTGGAGCTGCTGGGATTAGAAGCGGCGCCCATATGGGATCTTAGTGCGTTCAAGGCGAGGACTTTAGCTGCTAGGCCACGCTGCCGGGCCCAGACCATTCATTCTTCCAGACTAACTACGATTAAGCCTTCCTATGCCATAAAGGTCCAACCTACATTAATCGTTACGTGTGAGCCACCTCATTTACCAGGTAAAGAGTAGAAGCCATATGATTAACCTTAATATGCAGAGGAAGCATTGTACAAAGTACATCTTTCATGATCAAAGAACAGCCTTGAACAAACTCAGTATAGAATGAACCTACTTCAGCACTATATATGACAGACACAGGGCCAACAACATATTGAGTGGGCAAATGTGGAAGTAGTCCCACTGAAACCACAACCAGGCAATCATGCTTACTCTCACCATTATGATTCAGATTGGCTCTGCAATTGTTACCCAGAGCCTTTTGACAAGAAAAATCCATCGGGCCCAGCGCAGTGGTATACCAGCTAAAGTCCTAGCCTTGAACGCGCCAGGATCTCATATGAGTGCCGGTTATAGTCCCGCCAGCTCCACTTCCCATCCAGCTCCCTGCTTGTGCCCTGGGAAAGCAGTCGAGGACGGCCCAGAGCATTGGAACCCTGCTCCCACTTGGCAGACATGGAGGAGGTTCCTGACTCCTGGCTTCAGATTGGCTCAGCTCCAGCCATTGTGGTCACTTGGGGAGTGAACTAGCAGATGGAAGATCTTCCTCTCTGTCTCTCCTCCTGTCTGTACATCTGCCTTTCCAATAAAAATAAATAAATCTTTAAAAAAAATCTAGACAACTTTCTCAGATTGGCACCGTATAAAAGAATAAATCTGCTGTACTAATTTGCAAGGAAACGCCAGAATAAACACATTCAAAGGGGCGTAGATTGATTACGAAATTATAGCTGAGTGAGACAATAAGCAAAAACAATGTTTAACAATAGATAAACAAAAGTAAATGACCACACAAAAATCTTACATTTTCCTTCACTCATGACAAGGAAACACATTACAATGCCTAATACTTCAGATGATTATAAGATGGGGAATGTTCCTAGAGAAGAGAAACGAGGAAAACAAATGAATTAATGTGCTTACATCAGTTATTTAAAGTAGGATTAATGCAATTGTTTGTAATTGTCAAAATCATTCTACCACCACTTCAAAAAATATTTATTTTTCCAAAAGGAAGAATATTTCATCACTGGATGTATGTAGAAATATTGTATTATGGAAGTGGTAATAAAATAGCTCTCTTTTTTACATGGTTTTATTCTTGTAATGAAATCAAATTCAATAAGTGGTATTCAGAACGCTGTTTATCCATACACAGAAGAATAAAATAGCTGCCTATCTCATATCATATAAGCAAATCAATTACAAATTCAAAATGAATTAAAGATTTAAACACAATACACAATACTAGAAAACATTGGGGAAAAGCTTTTTGACATTGGTCTTGGCAATGATTTTTGGATGTGAGGCCAACAAGCATAGACAATAAAAGTAAAAGCAAACATGTAGGATTGCATCATACTAAAAAAACATGTGCTCATCAAAGGCAACAACTTAGTTAAACAACAACCTACAGCAGGCCCTGCATAGCAGCCTAGCAGCTAAAGTCCTTGCCTTGCACGCTCCGGGATCCCATAAGTGCACCAGCTCGAAGCCTGGCGGCCCTGCTTCCCATCCAGCTCCCTGCTTGTGGCCTGGAAAAGTAGTTGAACCCTGCACAGGCATGGAAGGCCCAGAAGAGGCTCCTGGCTCCTGACTTTGGATTGTCTCACCTCTGGCCATTCCAGCCGCTTGGGGAGTGAATCAACGGATGGAAGATCTTCCTCTACCGCTCCTCCTCTCTGTACATCTGACTCTCCAACAAATTTTTAAAAACAAAAATCTTAAAAAAAAAAAAAAAGACAACCTATGGAGTGTAAGAAAATAATTATGAACTATATTTCTGTTATAGAGTTAATAGTCAAAATATATAAGGCGTTCAAACCAATCAATAGCAACAAAACTAAATAACCAACTTAAAAATGGGCAACGAAGCTGAATATACATCACTCCAAAAAAGTCACAGATGGGGCCCAGCGGCGTGGCCTAGAGGCTAAAGTCCTCGCCTTAAACGCACCGGGATCCCACATGGACACAGGTTCTAATCCCGGCTGCTCCACTTCCCATCCAGCTCCCTGCTTGTGGCCTGGGAAAGCAGTCGAGGTCAGCCTAAAGCTTTGGGACCCTGCACTCGCTGTGGGAGACCCAGAAGAAGTTCCTGGCTCCTGGCTTTGGATCGGCATAGCATCGGCCGTTGTGGTCACTTGGGGAGTGAATCATCGGATGGAAGATCTTCCTCTCTGTCTCTTCTCCTCTCTGTATATCTACCTTTCCAATAAATAAATAAATCTATTAAAAAAAAAAGGTCACAGATGGTGCTCACAAACATTATCAGATAAATGCTAATCCAAAGCATAAGATAAGGTCTCAAAACTGCTCATTTCCTTCACCCATTTCTTATTTTTCTGGGGCTCTTTGTATATTCTGGATATTAGCCCCCTATCTACTGTGTAGTGTGGAAAGATGTTCTCCCATTCCCTTGGTTCTCTTTTCACTTTGTTGGCCACTTCCTTCCTGTGCAAAGCTTCTTAGTTTGCTGTAGCCTCCTTTGTTTGCTTTGGCCTTGACAGCATGTGCTTTTCTTGGCAGTCTTTTCCCATGGCTGGATCTTGTAGAGTGCTTCCTATGTTTTCCTCTAGTAGTTTGATGCTTTCTGGGTACAGATTCATGCCTTTTATCCATTTGGATTTGATCTTTGTATTCAGTGAAAGAGGGGACTTGTTTCTTACTTCTGCATACAGCTGTCCAACTGTCCCAACATTTGTTGAACAGCTCTTTTGCCCTGGATTATTTTCTGTTTTCTTGTCAAAGGCTAGTTGGCTGTACATGTGCGGGTGGGCTCCCTTCGCGGATTCTTATTCTGTTCCATTCATCACCCTCTCTATTCCTGCGTCAGTTTAGCACATCGCTGCCCTGTAATATGTCTTCAGATCTGGGGTTGTGGTTCCTCTGGCTTGCTTTTAATTCTTCCAGATAGCTCTGCTATTCATGACCTCTTATGTTTCTAGATATATTTTTGCTCAGTGATATAAGCCAATCCCCAAAGAAAAAATAGCATATGTTCTCTCTGTTACAAAATAACTTTCATCCAAATGCAAAACAAAAACATACACAGGCAAACAAGTAGACACTTTTGTTTCATGAACAAACAGTGTACTTGAGAGCAGAGTTCCAGGAATCAAACAAGAACTGCACTATACATCTCTATTCTTAAATAAAAGTAGGTCCCTAACAAATCTATTAAATATATCCTGACGAGCCCAATGCAATAGCCTAGTGGCTAAATCCTCGCTTTGCATGCACCGGGATCCCATATGGGTGTCGGTTCTTTCCCAGATGCTCCACTTCCATTTCATCTCCCTGCTTGTGGTCTGGGAAAGCAGTAGAGGATGACCCAAAGCCTTGAGATCCTGCACCCATTTGGGAGAGCCAGAAGAAACTCTTGGCTTCTGGTTTTGGATTGGCTCAGCTTCAGCCGTTGCAGCTACTTGGGGAGTGAACCAGTAGACAGAAGATCTTTCTCTCTCCTCTTTGTATATCTGTCTTTCCAATAAAAAAATAAAATAAATATTTTTATGCATCGTGAATAATTGAACTCTGCAGTTTTGATCAACATCTCTCCATGTGCCCTGCATCTCCACCCACTACATTTCTTCTTTTTAATTTTGTTACTCTGATTTTCAATTTTATACCTAGAATGAGAGTGAGAGAAAGAATGAATAACTGTGTATCTGTTGGTTCACTACCCATATGGCCGTAATGTCTGGGACTGGACCAGGCTGAATCCAGGAGCCGGGAAGTACATGCAGGCATTGGAATGGGCAGCAGGGGCCTGAACACTTGTGCTGTCTCCTACTGCTTTCTTGGGAACATTACCACGGCATTCCTAAGAAGCAGACCAACCAGGATTCCGGCTCCTTCTATCAACTTTGCAAGATTGTGCCTTTCAAGGAAATAGTCTACTTAATATAGGATATCAAATTTGTGAGCAAAATCCTGTTAACAGTAGTCCATGGTTTATCCAAAGAAAATCATGTCTTACATTCATAATCGGTAGTCCTTTCTCTTTTCTCGCAAGTCTGACAGCGGGCTTATTGGTTTTGCTGCTCTTTTGAAAGAGAAACATTCTTTTATTTTGTCTGTTGATTTCCTATTTGCAATGTCACTGATTTCTGCTATAATTATTTTTATTTTTCCCCTGCTTACTTCAGACTTCATTAGCTCTGCTTTTTCTTATCTCCTAAGGTAGACACAGATAACTGATTTTCATCCTCTTCTTTTCTAGAGGTATGGATTTAATATGATCCCTTTCCCTGCGAGCACTGCTTCTCTTTGTTCCACCAATTTTGGTAATTTTTTTGCCTGATTTTATTTTGTTCAAAAGAGTTTGAAATTCTTCTTTTTCATATGCATTGTTTGTAAGTGTTGTCTTATTCTATTTTGTCATTTTTTAAAAATGTTTCTTACGCTGATTTCTTGTTTAGTTCCTGTGACCTGAAAGGAAATAAAGTATGGTTTCCCTTTTTTTTTAAATAAGTTAGTGTGTGCTTTATGCAGAATGTGGCCTATTTTGGTAAATCTTTCATGTGAGCTTGAGAAGATTGTATATTCGGCTACTGCTGGGTAAAAGCAAATATAGATGCCAATCAGATGCCCTTCTTGTTTGCCAGTCTGCCTTGTATATCCGTTCCCCATGGAGGGATCATAAAGATCCAAACTTTAATAGCGTATTTCTCTTGGAAGTTCTGCCAGCTTTTGCCTCTTGTGTCTTGATGCCCTGTCCTTTGGTAAATACTCATTAAACATTGCTACGTGTTCTTAGACAACTAACGTACTTATCATTCTAAAATGCCTTTCTTTATCCCTGATGACCATCTTTGAAGTCTGCTGTCTGAAATGAGTACATGTGATGTGTTCAAAAACTTATGGACAATGTTTATTATGATGAAACTATGCACCGCTTTCAATTTTTTGCACTAAAACAATCTTATGTTTTATTTCTATTTTCCATGAAATTTTGGAATTGTCTTTGGGTTACCCTTTTCCTGTAGTGTTAGCACTCTAATCTGTAGGAGTCTGTCTTAATGTTTAAAATTAATTTTGTATAAACATCAACATAGTTGGTTCTATGGTCTGTCAATCTGCTTTACCTGGTGCATTTAGATTACTCATGGAGTGGTTACCAATACAGGTGGATTAATACCCACTGGATTTATTACTTGTTATTATTGCTTCAATCCCGTTTTGTAGCTTAACTGAGCATTTTATACGATTCTGGAGGAGTTGCTGCAGCCTCAGCATGGGCAAATCTGAGAGTTAAAAACTCCAGGAAACCTAGTCTTACAGCAAGCCTACACTTGAAGAAGTAAGCCTCTACAAGCTTGCCCAGGTTCTCATAGCGACTGTCAGAGCAAAATCCCCCACTCTATTTGGAAGAAGAGGGAAAAGGGAATCATTTTGAGAATATCATATTTTAGAGTATTTCTTAATAGGCATGCCCTGAGGAGAAACTGTTTAATCCAAACCAAACTTTTGGGGGTTCAAGTGGAAAGCGGTAGCTACCTTTAGCCTTTTTAGAACAGAAGAGGAAATGCGCAATTCCCGCTCACTGCCACCATCCTGTCTCACGCAAGGACTTAAGGAGCCCTGAGAAGAGCACGCGCAATGCATAGTCCATAGGCACAGATTCACTAAGACTGAGATGATGGGGGGGACAGAAGATTCCCTGTGCCCCGCACCTTATCACAACTTTATTAACCGTCTATTTATACTAGTTATTTTTGGCTGATTCAGAAAATATGGCTAGCAAGAAAAAAAGGTTACTGAAAGACAGGAAACAAAGAAACAACAAGTTTTGGATAGAGACAGCACTAGGATGAGACCTGGCTAGCATGCTCTTGGGCTCCTGCACTCAAGTGGGAAATTAAGAAGTTTCAGGCTTCTTCTGGCCCATTTTCAGACATTGTGGCCACCGAGGAAGTGAATCAATCTCTCATTTTTCTCTGCTTCCCTCCCTCTCTGTAAAATGTGCGTCTCAAGTTAAAAAAAAAACTTTCAAAAATATGCTATGGTGATATTGTTTATAAGTACAAAATAGTTTGTAATACTGAATTAGTAATCTCTCAATGTTTGTAGGTTCTATAGTGAAGTTTAATGTTTCATTCCTTTATTGGTAATTCGTGCATCCTCTTTTTAATCCCAGTCACTTTTGCTACGTACTTACCCATTTTCTTACTTAAAAAACAAATTTATTTATTTATTTATTTATTTATTTATTTATTTTTAAAGATTTATTTACTTTTATTACAAAGTCAGACATACAGAGAGGAGGAGAGACAGAGAGGAAAATCTCTGTCCAATGATTCACTCCCCAAGTGACCACAACGGCCAGTGCTGCACCGATCTGAATCCAGGAGCCAGGAACCTCCTCCAGATCTCCCACGCGGGTGCAGGGTCCCAGGGCTTTGAGCCACCCTGGACTGCTTTCCCAGGTCACAAGGAAGGAGGTGGTTGGGAAATGGAGCTGAGGGGATTAGAACCGGCAGCCATCTTGGTGCGTTCAAGGCAAGGACTTTAGCCACTAAGCCACCACTCCGGGCCCCTCCAAAAAAAGATTTCATTTATTTAAAAGTCAAAGTAGGGCCCAGCACGATGGCACAGTGGTTAAGGTCCTCGCCTTGCACGCCTGGGATCCCATATGGGTGTCGGTTCTAATCCCAGCAGCCCCGCTTCCCATCCACCTCCCTGCTTGTGGCCTGGGAAAGCATTCAAGGACGGCCCAAAGCTTTGGGACCCTGCACCCTCATGAGAGACCTGGAAGAGCTCCTGCCTCCTGGCTTCGGATCAGCATAGCATCAGCCATTGTGCTCACTTGGGAAGTGAATCATCGGACGGAAGACCTTCCTCTCTGTCTCTCCTCTCTGTATATCTGCCTTTCCAATAAAAATAAAATAAATATTTTTTAAAAATTTAAACAAAAATAAAAGTCAAAGTAACATAGAGATAAAGAGACAAAGGAAGGGGATCTTTTGTTGATTCACTCCCCAAATGGCCATAATGGCTAAAGCTGAGCCAGATCAAAGCCAGGAGCATGGACCTCCACTTAGGTCACGCCAATGGGAGGCAGAGGCCCAGGTGTTGAGCCATATTCTGTTGCTTTCCCAGGTGCATTAGCAGGTAGTTGGATTTGAAATTGGACACCTGGAACTAGAACTATCATCCACATTGGATGATAGCATCATAGGCAGTAAGTGGATCCATTGACCAACACACCAGATCCACTTTCTGAAAAATAATGTTCCCTTTGTTTGTGAGAGAAAGAGAGAAAGTTGCCATCAGCTACTTCATGCTACATGGCAGCAGCTGGACCACAGGTAGAACCAGGAGCCAGGACCCAACCCACAGCTCCCATGTAGGTGGCAGGAACCAATTACTTGACCTGTATGATTGCTGCCTCTTGTGGCAGTTATAGGCAGGAAGCTAGATCTAGGAATTGAAACTGGGCTTTAAATCCAAGCACTCTGCTTCAGCTCATGGTCATTGTAACTGATAGTCTAAATGCTCAGTCATCATTTTCCTGATTTTCATGGGTTGATTATTTGTTACTAAGTTTGAGGGTTCTTTATACATTCTCAATAAAGTGTATGGTTTATCAGATACTGAAACTTGTAAATATTTGACCCCAGACTATGATTTATCTGTCTTTTTAGTCTCCTAACAGTGTCTTTCAAAGAGCAAAAACTCATAATTTAGAATACTGTGATCAATTTTATTACTAATTTATAAATTAACATATTGGGATTTTAGTATCTAAAAATGTATGTGTAACACAAACTAAGATTTTTTTAGAAATTTTAGAGGTTTTTCATTTTACATGTAGTTTTGTGATACACTTTGATTAATTTTTGTGATAGATTTTGATTAATTTTTATATAACATTAGGCATATTATATATTACACATTAGGTATAAAGAATCAAAATTGACTAGTATCTATTCCATGCTCATTTAGTGAAAAGAATGTCTTTTCCTTGAGAAACTTCCTTTACATCTTTCAGTACAATGAGTGGCCTATAAATTCATGGAACTGTGGATCTATTTTTGGACTTACACAATATGCTCAACTAATTCTTGACAGCTATGTAATAGGCAGAATAATCTTATCAACAACTAGTGCTAGAGGCAAAACACGTTGCTTAACCTAAACCTCACTCCTTACACAGAATTAGCTAAAAACATATGAAAGACTAAAATGTAAAGTAACAAAACTATTTGAAAAAAAAGGAAATATTCAGGACATAGAGCTAGGTAAATGATTCTTTCAATTGTCACCAAATGCAAGTTTCATAAAAGTTAAAATTAACAAAGGGGACTTTAAAATTAAAATTTTTGCTCTATCAACAAGCTACAAGTGAGAGAAAATATTGCAATCTATATATCCAACAAAGGACTCCTACATACAGTACCTAAAGAGCTCTCAAAATTTGGCATTTAAAACCATACAATGTAAAAATGGACAAAGGATACACTGAAATGGATATACAGATGACACATTTATATGTAAGAATGTTTGTCATCATTAGCCATTAGGTAAATGCAAATGAAAAACACAATGATACTACTACAGGCCTATCAGAAACGCTTGTCTCTGTGCCTCTGTGCTTCCTTGTCTCTGTGCCTCATTCTTAATGAACAAGAGACAATAAAAGTGGCAGAGAAGAGGAGCTGCAACACAGAAACTCTAACACTCCTTAATGAAGTGCTAGAGAGGCAAAACTGGGACACAAAGGAAGTGCATGTAACACAGAGAGCTGCAATACAAAAGTTGCAACATGAGAGCTGTATTGTTTCTTTAAAATATAAGCAAAAAGAAGAATCTGCCACATCTCTTATGAACAAGACACAGGTCCCAGTCACAAGAGCCACTAACTTCTCCTGTCACTACTCCTATAACAATAGTATTCAAAAAGTGGTATAGACGACCTAAATGTGCAAAAACCAGATGAAAATTTCAACCCAAAGTACAATGCCATACAATGGGATGCTACTCAACAACAAAAAGGACAGACACAAGAATGAATCTCAAATGCCCTATGCCAAACAGAAGAAAACACACACATACACACATAAGAATATATACTACAGGATTCCTTCTGCCCCTTTACAAAATAAGTTTGCAAATTTGTAGCATACTGAATCCAGAAACACATTTTCTTAATAGAGAAACATAATATGTAATCATGGAAAGAAAATGAATGGTTCCTTGAAGCTGCACACAGCTACGAAGGGAGATAAAGAAACCTTTGGCATTATAGAAATGTCTTGACTGGGGGCTGATAAGAATGTATGTGTTCTGGGCCCAGCAGCATGGTCTAGCGGCTAAAGTCCTCACTTTGAATGCCCAGGATCCCATATGGGCACTGGTTCTAATTCCAGCAGCTCCACTTCCCATCCAGCTCCCTGTTTGTAGCCTGGGAAGGCAGTGGAGGACAGCCCAATGCTTTGGGACCCTGCACCCGTGTGGGAGACCTGGAGGTGGTTCCTGGTTCCTGGCTCCTGGCTCCTGGTTCCGGATTGGCAGAGCACCGGCCGTTGTGCTCACTTGGAGAGTGCATCATTGGACGGAAGATCTTCCTCTCTATCTCTCCTCCTCTCTGTATATCCGACTTTGTAATAAAAATAAATAAATATTTTTAAAAGGATGTATGTGTTTTTCCAAACTAAAACAGCTATTAAAACATGTGTGTATCAGCAATACTTCAATAAAATTGATGAAAAGAAAACTATAACTGACAGATTTTGATAGCTTAATAGAGAGAATCTGCAAGATTTCAAGTCAGAAAAAGATATCCTGATTTTCAAATATTGTGCAAAAGTAAATTCTAAAAACTCCATACTAGCTGGACCAATATGAAGCCTCTGATAAATTATGGATACACTGTGAAACAGAGTTGAATGAATTCAATGATGTGAGCTATGCTGTAGACATCTTCATGACTTTCCAAATTAAACATATACATGCGTGTGTGTATGGTTCCATATATGTAACATGATATAACAGTAACAAAAGATAAATGTTACACTTTAGTGATTCTCAAACTGCTGCACGCTGGAATCATCTGGGAAACTTATATAAAATATTCAGGCCTGTCTTTCACTGACGAGCATTCTGCTTTAAGTGGTCTGGGGCACAGCTTTGAGCACTGGAGTTTTGTTAAGGTTCCTCAGATGACTCTACTTTGCGGTTAAATCTAGGAATCACAATTAAAGATTCAACCATGAATTAAATAAAATCAGTATAACATTAGACGAGATATTGCATGGATGCATGAAAACAGCCACTGAGCAGCTGAAGGGTTGCATGTAAACAGCCATTACTCAAGATCCAATCTCAAAAAAAAAAAATCAATCTCAACGCAGGCTATAATCTGTATAGGCATTCTGACTCAACCTTTTGGAGATCAGGTTCCTCACAGGAATTTGTGAGTGAGCCAGAACAATTTTTTTAACTCTGTCCCAAATTCTTGACTTTGACCCCACAGGGGCCAAAAGACATGAACCTGGTCTACCTAATTCAATTTTTACAGAGCACTTCAGACTTAATCTCCTTTGCTTGTCCTTCAGTGTAGGGTAGTAGAGACCACTCACCACCATAGAAAATAACCTGGAATCACCAATAAAAGCACAGCACTTGGGGCTTGTATTTGCATTTGAAAATAACACCAAACTAGAGTGAAGCAGCATCTGTAATAATAGCAGATTCAAGATCCCATGTCATTTAAAACAATAACCAAATAATATGAAACTTCAGAAAGAGCGATTTCTTTGTATAATTGAACCTAACTATTCCCCCCAAGATGAGGATTTAGCCATTGAGCCATCTCACTGGGCTCATAACAGATTTATTTATTTCAAAGATTGCTTTATTTTAACTGGAAAGGCAGATTTACAGAAGGAGAGAAAGCTCTTCCATCCACTCATTCACTCCCCAAGTGGCTGTAACAGCCAGAGCTGAGCCGATACAAAGTCAGGAGCTTCTTCCTATTCTCCCATGTGGGTGCAGGGTCCCAATGCTTTGGGCCATCCTCTACTGCTTTCCCAGGCCACAAGCAAGGAGCTGAATGGGAAAGGGAGCAGCTGGAACATGAACCAGCATCATATGAGATTGCCACAATTGCAAGGCTAGGATTTAGCCACTATACCATTGTGTTAGGCTCAATATAGGCAGTTTGGATGCCACTCCTCCTACTTGTAGGTTGGACACTACAGGGAATTAATGGTCATCTCACTGGCTTTGAACTCCACTCAAGGTCCTACTGCTCTTACAGCGAATGCTGGGAGGATAAGTCACTAGCATTTGGTGGTTTGGGATATCATTACAGGAGGAAGCTTCACAGAAAGGAAATGTTAATGAAGGACTCCTAAAATATAACTACATGACAAGCATAGTAAAAACAAGTGAATATACAGAGTAAAGTGATAATGCATATGATGAAATTTTGTGGAAACCACTAAGAAAGACTACAAGGAGCTGTTTTGAAATATCTTTAAAGCTATTATAAAGGAAAGGTATTCTATTTATTTTTCATGGCTACAGATGACATATGGTGGAACCAAGCTTTAAGGAAATGGATGTCAACTATAGATAATGAAAACCTTGAAGGATTCAAACCATTCATGGGTAAACAGTCCATCCAACAGATAGGAAGCCAGAGACCCCAACTGTGGATGCTATGCAAAATGCTTGAGAAGGTTCTAGAGCTACGAGGTTTTGTATGCTCATACTAACCGTGCTTAGAGAAAGGCCAAGGAAACACCAAGATGTTGATGGAACTTTCTCTACAACAGTGGCACAGGGTTTGAGTATAGTAGCTTCTGTGAGACCAAGAGGGACAGGATCCCTGCTGGCATCATCAAGGGTCCATTTACTTGAGGGTCTGAATTGTCTCTTGGAAAAGAACCCTCGTGTCATAAGGAGAGCTAACATGCTTAAATTTGCTACAGTAGGTTAGTTTGGAAGAAGAAAAGATGGTTTTATTCTTTTTAAAAAAAATCCATGTGCTTGGATTCACTTATACCTTACTAGGTGGGACACAAAGATTAGTTACTCCTCACTAAGGTACTGAAGATTTCTCTGCACACCCCTCCTAAAACTGTTCTGCACCTAAACTGTTGACATATGTCTTGTTAGAGTTATAAGCCAGTCTAGACTTCCCGAAAAAAAAAAGCCAGGTTCAGCAAAATCATGCTTCAACGCTATAAAATGCTAAATACTATAATGAAAATAGACACAAGACAGCTGAATAGTAATCCATAGCCATTTTAAGGTGTATAGAACCCGGTTGTATATAAACTAAAATAGAAATGCCAATGAAAAAGTCATAGAATGTGGTTAAGAACTTGAATTTTTTTAACATATTGGCTACTCAATACTATGTCAATTAATTCCATAACGTTATAAATTGTTGCTGATGTTATGTTTGGGGTTTTAATTGATCGGGATGATACTCTACTGGCTCTACCTTCAGACCAGAGAAGGTCTCCCCAACAAGCTGTTGAACTTATCTGAATAATAAGATGCTGGACTATGCTTGGTATATGCTAGCAATGAAAGAATCTCAACTGAACTTGAACTGTGGTAATGCAACAAGGTGGAGGAATCCACCATGGGGGGAGGGTTGGGGGGGGGACTCCCAGTGCCTATAAAACTGTCACATAATGCAATGTAATTAATAAAAAAAAATCCATGTGCCTTCCATTTACATTGTTCCCTACCTAATTCCCAGCAAACCTGAGTCTTGGCGCAACACAATGACCATAACAGGAGAAAGAAGAGAAGGGGGAGGGGGTCACAGAAACTGAGAGAGAAAAGAGGGAGAATGAAAAGGACTCTACAGTTACTGGAACACAGAACAGAGATATCAACAGCTAGCCTCCATCTACAGTGAGAAGCAAAAAGACAATTCTGGCTTTGAGGGCCTTGCTGATGACTTCATTATGGTGTGTGGAGAGAGCACTGGGATCACTCCTGCTGTGGGAATCACTACAATAGTCTGATCAGGACAGGACACAAAGAAAACTGTGGAAACCATGGCACTGATTGGTTCATTCACAACCATATCCTAAATATTCTTTTATAATTCCTGGATCCTTTTTAAAAAGGAATTGAACCTAAATAAGTCAAGTAATTCTGTTATTTTCATCATTATAATGAAAGTTTTGTTCTTGGGTATCTTGATTCAAGGGACATGGCCTGCATCAGCAGAGCCTTTTTACATTTATGAGACAAAAGGGCTGCAAGGTTATCTGTCTTCAGGAAACAAATCATATAATGTACACAATCAGAGGTCTCAGGGGAAATACAAAGTTTTGTCCATTTTAGTGTCTGAGCATCACAGTGCTAAGGGATATTTCTTCCCAGTCCCTCTAAAGACAGAGGACTGTAAGTGCAAGGTTTATGGAGTGGCCAGAGAGTGTGGTGTCACCATGGTATCCGGCCACAGGAGGCAAAGCTGACTGAATGGTGGTCCAGCGCAGCTAATGATGTTGCTAGGAAACTCACACTGTCATGATCTACCTACTCTGCTTTCTGTGCATCACTTACCAGCCACAAATGACATGACAGCATTACCCATAAAGTTGAAGGCTGCCCATAACAAGGCAGATCAGGAAACTCTTGCACAAACAAGGCAAGAGGCAGCATACTGCTATTTCCTACACAGTGGTCACATAGGCAGTCATCCTTCAAGAGAGGCCACCCATTCCTTGGTCATATGCACTTACCCTGGCTACACATCAGAGCTGCTGCCAGATCTCTACCACAGAGGGGAAGTCCACCAGTTATGATGAGAGCCTCACTGCAAGCAAAGAGAAGGGTAAACTCTCAACAGAGAACTAAAGATTATATGGTCAGACTACTGGGGAAAGCTGGCAACAGGAGATGCAGCTTTAGAGTGATTTGTTGTCTCTGCAATACTTAATCAGAGATCAACTTCTGCAGCGAGCTACCAGGGCCATGTGAGTTTGGAATTAAATTAAAAACAATGTGGGCCATGAGCAGTTCACACCAAAGTAGCAGAGGAACGAACCAAATGCTGTAAGGAAGCCAAGCAGGAAAATCCATCAATAGCTTAGGCATGGCCTCAGGTTTCCTTAATTGTCTGTTACATGTGGAGTGCTATGGAGGTAAACACAATTTGGGGGAACATGGTCAGGGCAGAACAAGAGAGATGACTCACTCTACTGCTTGTGGCAAACAGCAAAGTGGAGAGAGCATTCATAGGCAACCTAGAGGGAGGTGAGGAACCTCACTAGACTCCTCTGTCTAGTGAGAAGAATCCAGAAATGTAAAACAATGGCTCTTAGACCAGTGCCGTCCAACAAAACAGAATGTGAGCTCCAAATGCAAGCCACATACGCACATGGGGAGGGGACTTCAAAAAGTTCTTGAAAATGGAATTAAAAGATTATCTGTGGCATAAAAACATATATGAGAGACCTTTAATAACATCTCATGCTATAATTTAAAGATCAAAAAAGTAAACTTGTACTAAGGGAATATACTATTGTAACAACATGGGGAAAAATGGCAGGAGGGGGAAATTGGGAAGGAACAAAACAAGGTGGAGAGAGGAACCCTCAGACCTACAAAACTGTAATGTGGAAAACAGTAAGCTTTGAAAATTTAAAAGTAGGTAGAAATCACATATGAAAACTTGTGGATATCAAAAAAAAACATTTTCACCTAAATAAACTTTTCCTTTAATTTCAGCTTTCCATGAACATTTTAAGTTTTGTGTATTTGAAAAGCAGAGTGACAGACAGGGAACTTCCATTCATTGATTCACTCCCCCAGATGGTTGCAACAGTTAGTTCAAGGCCAGCCAAAAGTCAGAAGCCCAGGTCTCTATCCTGTTTTCCCATGTGGGTGGCACGAATCCAACCATTTGAGCCATTATCTGCTGACTTCCAGGCAAATTAGCAGGAAGCTAGATCATAAGTACAGAGAAGCCAGAACTTGAAGCAGGCACTCTGAAATGAAATAGGGTAGGTAAAACAATGGCTTACCCTGATGTGTCAGAGACATTTTGAAGTACATTCAAGTTTGGAGATTTTCCAATAGTCACATTGAAAGAAAATAGTAAAAATAGCAGATAAAATTAACATACATTTTCCTTAACTCCATACATCCAATAAGGAAATTATTAATATTTTCATCTTGGATATTTTACATTCTTTTGTATGCCAATTCTCTCAGTTAGGATTAGGCACATTTTAGGAAGCTAGTGGTCACCATACTGGTCAATACAATTCAAGGTGAGGGAGTACAGGGCATGGAGATCAGAGCAGAGCAGAAAAAGAACAAACTCCATCAGTCCTTATGACGATCTAGACATTGACTCTATGATACCTGTGCCAGCACAGAAAAGAGTTGGGTATTGATAATATGTCTCATAAAGGTAATAACAGGTATTATTCATCATGTTCTCATTATGCACTGTCAGTTTACATGCACTGTATCACCTAATTCTTTTTTTTAAAGATTTATTTATTTACATCTGAAAGGAGAATTACACAGAGAGAAAGAAAGATCTTCCATCTGTTGGTTCACTCCCTAAATGGTGGCAATGGCCAGAGCTGGACCAATCCGAAGCCAGAATCTTCTTCCAGATCTCCCATGTGGGTAGGTACAGGGACCCAAGGACTTACCATCCTTCATTGCTTTCTCAGGCATTTATAAGTGAGCTGATTGGGAAGTAGAATAGCCAGGATTTGAACTGGTGCCCATATGTGATGCTGACACTGCAGGCAGACGTTTAGCCACATTTCTCTGATCCTCCCCACAACATGAGCTAGGTACCATTCTGTTTCTATTTGACAGTAAGAAGCATGAAGCACAAAAAGATTAAGTCATTTTTCCTAGGATGTGCATTGAAGGTAGGATTTAAATCTGGGCATTCTGATTTCAGAAGCTATAAGAACTGGAGGCTAGGGATGCTTGCATAAGTGAAGGAAATAATTTTTACCTTCTAAAGTGAATGATCATGGAGATTACACAGGTGAAGATGACAGAAACATTCCTCTCTCCCCCAAAACAGATTAAATTATAGGAAGAAAGATTCTCAAACACTCCTAGATTCTTTCCTTCAAGTCCAATTCAGAAATTTTCCAGTTCCTTGAAGGAAGTTACTAGAATACAGGCATTGCTTTGGGCACTTAGCTGTGTATTGTAGTTAGTCCCTTTATTTTCCCAAGGTTTAATAATGTTCAGTAAGCCCAGTTGAAATAAATTCATTAGAAGAGGCTTGGAGGGGAAAATTACAGTGTTTTAGTAGAATGGTGAAAATTGTTATTTTCTGGTTGAATCACGGCAAATATAAAACATGTTGAAGCCCCCACCTACTACAACAGAAAGGAAAGGAAAGAGTAGATTGTTCTCTTACAAGGACTACTGTAGCCTCTGCACATGGAGCAACGGTGGAAGGTGACCTTGGGGTACTTAAATGAGTAGATGCCAGGTCAGACATGGCTACTTCAAAGTTACATTCTGAGGGAAGAGATTTTACCAGATTTTCTGCTCTTCCTTCAGACAATTCAAACTAGCTAAGTTGGAATGGCAAAGTAAAAGCAACTAAAATGATTAAAATGAGAGGCACTCAAGGGTACCTGTTGGACTTCCAAAGGGATTCCGGAGACAACTAGTAGCCCTCCTCGGGACAATGTCCCAACGTATTCCCTGCCTCCATTCCCTTGAGGGGTTAAAAGGGCCAGCATGACAAGGGTGCAGACTCTATCTGGTTAAGTTGTAAGTAATGCTAGGTCATATATTAAGACATTAGTTTAGAACCGTGCTGCGCCACTTACTAGTTACATGCCTTTTGGAAAGTATCTTTTCCCTTTGGTCCTCATTCTAGCAAGAGAGACAGTACTAGAACCCGCCCTTCGGGAGAACTGTGAGGCTCAAAGAACACAACACACAGGAAGGTGTTTGATATATAAGAAAATAATACATAATGTATGAAAATCCCATGTGATCCCTAAATTTTAAATTCAGCTTTTTTATGGGGTTTGGGTGGTTTGCTTTATAGTAACATAAGGACTATGTGTGTATATATATCTGTCTTATACCAAAAGAGAGTAACTTTAGTTGTATACATACACACATCTTAAAACCTTAGTTTCTGCGTCAAAACATGTGAATACTTAAAATGTATGCCTTCTGGTTCAAACAACACTCTAGTCCTCTCATACATTTTAGAAAATGCCTAATGAAATATCATAAAAATAAATGACATTTGAAATACTAATTTATAAGAAATGTCACACACTAGGGACCTCAAGAGATCATGTTGTTCCACAAAGAACAGACAGGCAGATGCAAGATTATGTAACTCCCATTCTAATGAGAGACTATTCAGCAAAGAGATTAATAAGACAGGAAACTAAACTATCTTACAGATAACAGTGAAATCAAGGCACCAACTTTCTCAGCACTAAAATAAAAAAGAGACATAAGGGCAAATGTGGTTACATCATCACTTGGGGCCCGCATTCCCATGCTGGAGGGCCTAGTGCAAGTCCTAGCTCCTGAGCTTGCTGCTAACGCACACCATAAAAGCTAGCAGGTGATGATGCTTCAAGTATGTGGCTCCCTGATACCTAAGTGAGAAACCTGGACTGAGTTCCAGGGTCCTGGCCTCAGCCTGGTCCATCCCTGGTTATAGTAAGTACTTGAGGATTGAACTACTAGAGGGAAATATCTTCTTTTGCTACCTTTCAAAAACAAAGAAAATTAAAAGACAATTTTAAAAAGAGACACACATGTAAAATCAAAGAAGTAGAAATCCTGCAATTCCACACTTAACTTGGAAATAGCACAATGAACACATGAATTGCTCTTTCTATATTTCTAGCTCTCTCCAATGAAAACCCTAGAAACACTGATCACTCAGCAGCACTGAGCAGCCGGAGAACCTTGACTGAGTTTCTAAGTAACATTTTCAAGTAAAAGAAAAAGCAAAGGTTTTTGGAGAGATGGCTAATTCTCAGTTAGAGGAATGAACTGTGCAAGACAGCCCTGGGATATTTTGCACCAGAAATAAAATACACTTCAGAGATGACTGAAGTCATGTAAAACTACACAAGAGGGACTGCTGCAGCATGTCAACTCATATCCAGGATGCTTCACTTTCTACCCAAATCCACAGTAATGGCCGGCAAGAGATGGCAAAAGATGTCCCACCTGTTTGGGCCCTCACCACTTACATGGAATGTCCAATGATGCTTCCGGTTCTTGCCTTTGGCCAGTGCTGGCTGTTGCAGCCATCTGGGAAGTAAACCAGCAAATGGAAGATCTCTCCCTTTCTCTTTCTCTCACTGACTTTCAAATAATCTATAATCTGAGGCAAAAATGTAGTTTAAAATCCACAAGAATTTAATACTAGAATCATTGTTGACCAATGTTGGAAGTTGCTAACATAATAAATCACCACAGTGATTACTCCAAATGGAAGAATACAGGTTGAGCATTTGTTCTATTTCTCCTGTACAAACTGTAGTTCAGCATTACCAAATAATTGATAAAAAGAAATATACATAGAAGAATTAAAACTAATGAAAATAGAAGGGATGAAAATTCCCCCCCAAAAAATCACCATTTTGCACTGCTCAACAGGAAAAATGGATCTAGGAGACAATTAGTAACTGATGATAAAATCATTAGGAGGAAAATTTTACAGTGCCAGCTCAGAGGGACATCAGCTGAAGCCACTGAGAGAAATGTGTATCACTTTTTAGTGCTGACAGTCAGATAATACGTGCCTCCTGACTGGATACAGTAAGACATATACAGGGGCCAGTGTGATGCGTAAGAGCGCTAATCCTCTGCTGCCTGCAGCACTGGTATCCCATCTGTATAACCATTTGGGAAGTGAACCAGCAGGCGGACAATTTCTCTCTATGTGTCTCTCCTTTCTCTCTCTCTCTCTCTCTCTCTCTCTCTCTCTCTCTATATATATATATATATATATATATATATATATACACACACACATATATATATCTGCCTTTCCAATAAAAAGAAACATAATCTTGGGGGGAAAGACATATACAGTATCATTTACAAAAGAGTCAAGTGAGAAGGGACTTGCCATGTAACCCTTGAACTTTCTCTTGTTTACAAATATGAGGAGGATAATAACAATGATGCAGTATAGGGTATTGTGGGCATGAAATGAGTGTACAGATGCAAAAGGCTCAGGGTCATTCAGTGCTCAGTGTCAGCTGCCATGATCAGCACCACTACCACCACTGCTGTTGTCAATACCAGTAAAAGCTATCAAAGCAACCCAAGGCTATATGCTAAATCAGGGCTCTGTAAGCTTTGCCCGGAAGAACCAAATAAACATTTTAGACCTGTGACCATACAATCTCTGATAAAACCACTCACCTCTGCGCATGGAGCATAAAAGCAGTCATAGATAATACATTTTAAAATGAGCAAGGTTATGGTACAATGAAGTTTTTTTTTGTTGTTGTTGTTGTTTTTTTACAGAAATGGTCAGCAAATGGTCACATTTGGCATATAGGCTACAGTTTGATGACTCTTGCATTGCATAGTCCAAAAGAAAGCAAAATCTAGATTTTCTGTCTCTAAAGCTGTATTATTCAATGCTGTTTCAATTAAACCAAACCATGACATTAAGATGTGAAAAAGAAATCATAATTTTGACAACTATGGAGCTAACTTTTGATCAAGTACAGATTGCTTGAACGCTAAAAATTTGAAGACCATTTTTAAAATAGCACTTCTTTGCACCAACCTTCTACATCACACTAGAAAGAGCTCGTTTCTATTCTGATAGCCTCAATCACTGGAATGTTAAAGATACTCTTGTTAATTTTTAGTAATTATACTACCTTATTCAATAGTTGCTCTCCAATTCAACTATCATAAAGGAACTAAATGAGCCACTCCCTGGAGGTGTCTCACTTCCTGTTGATAGAGAGCTCTTAGATCTGAAGCTGTGTCTCAGAAAGTCCAACATTATGGAGGCGAGCACACCTAAAGCATGACATTCCTCCCACCTTACCCTCAGTGCTCCCAGCTCCCAAAATCCACCTTCGCAAACTTCATAGGCATCTCTTACTTACTGAACTCATTGCATGGGGGTGCTCCCATTTTTCAGAAGGTTATGAAAGCAAGACAATCTGATGGACTGGGCCTCAATTTTGACTTCTGAAATGTTAAAAGTTAAGAAACATAATTACACTGCAAATGCATTAACATTTATATAAAATATAAACCAAATGCTTATCCTGATTCACCAAACAAATTACACTTTGAACATTATAAAAAACCAGCTACTTATCACCGGCACCATTTGAAATTATTGCTAGTACTACAACTCCAAATGCCTAAGATGCCTTAAATACAAACCCTGAACATTTACATACTGATTTCATGAGCAAAGCAAAAGGTATTTGCCGGTAATAGTACAGGACTCAGCAATTTTATTGTCTGAGTAATCCTGGTTCGTTCTGATATGAAAATTCAATTATTTTAGAACGGGCCCTCTCATTAAATTTTGACAAGCAGCACGAGCTCGGTACCAGTTAGAGCTCGAAGAGACCGGGGGTGCCTGATAGCACCACGCTGAATTTTAAAATGTAGTATTTTTGCAGGACAAGATTATCTGACAATTTTGTATTAAAAGAAGAAAAAAATTAATCAAATACATTGTAATATTCAACATTGGTATATTTGGTCTTCTTTTTAGAGATATTTGACTAAAATTTGCTGCAAAAAAATGTTTATTGCATGCTTTCCCCCTGATTTCACAATTGAGCAATGTACTAGAAAAAATATGTGTATGTCGGTAGTGAACAGGAAGTATTTGACTACACATTTTTACCTATTGCTCCCTTTATCAATTGAAATGTGTTTGTGGCACTTAAAAACATGATTTCCAGAAACAGGAATGACTTTATTTGCATTTGGCTATTTTCATTATTATGCACACTCTCCAAGAAAAAAAACCTTTTCAAACAAATTTTGAAAATACACATCGTCTTTTAAGGAAGAACTTACAGCTAACTACAACAAGGAGAAAAACAAACGATTTCATCTATTCCCTTTAGGGTTGAAAGAATAGCAAAGTCCCTAGCTGTAGGTTAACTCCATTTATTTTTGTTCTACCTTGTTTTTCTCCTGAAAGTGCATTTAGGTGTTCTGAACTCCTATGCACCAATCTGTCCGCACAGAGCCTGTCATGAAAAGAGCCGTACAAACAGTCCGTGCGATGCGCTCTGCTTAGTGACCAAAGCATTCAAGCACAGGTGAAAGAGCTACCAGGTCAATAGCACTAATATTTCAATCAGAAAGTAGAACACTAAATAATGAAGGTGACCTGGACAGCTGAAGAGTGTGGAAAGGACATTTGGTTCCCTGCGGAGGTTGACATTAGAACCAAGCAAAGGACCCAGAGCAGTTCTGACAACTGTTGCTCTGAGTAGACCCCACCTGCCCCCAGCCCTGTTCTTTTTTTTTTTTAAGATTTATCTATTTTAATTGGAAAGGAGGATATCCAGAGAGGAGGGGAGACAGAGAAGAAGATCTTCCATCTGATGATTCACTCACCTAGTGGCTGCAATAGCTGGAGCTAGCCAATCCAAAGCCAGGACCCAGGAGCTTCTTCCAGGTCTCCCACATGGGTGCAGGGTCCCAAGGCTTTGAGCTGTCCTCAACTGCTTTCCCAGGCCACAAGCAGGGAGCTGGATGGGAAACAGGGCCACCAGGATTAGAGCCAGCGCCCATATGGGATCCCGGCGCGTGTAAGGCAAGCACTTTAACCACTACACTATTGCACTGGGCCCCCAGCCCTGTTCTTAACTCCTTCTCTCAAGTATCTTTGGTCTCTGCATACTAAAACTTCATATTTGTTTAGTTTCCAATTAACTCCCTCTTCATCCCTACATACACACACCCCAAATGATATTTAACATATTTTATTGAACCAATTTTGATGTTGAAATTTTATCAAGAATATATGATTATACCATGAACTTACCATGTCATATGGGACTTCATGTTCTACCTTTAAAGATTTACATATATGTGTGTACATGGATAGATATGTATATATGTTCATATATTTGCATATATGAATGCATATATGTGTATATGTGCATAATTTAAAGGATAGAATTATTTAAAAGGTATTATACATCTTTTTGGAATAAGAAAAAGAAGCAATGAGAAAGTAGAAACTGGGGAAAGAGCTTATAATACAATATGTTTCATGCTTTTTGTTGCCAATAAAAAATATTAATTTAAATATCAGTTTGGTTTTCTCATCTTTGACCTATGATCCTTACTTGGCAGAATTAGTTGAATTCGAAAGTGAAGTTCTTGATTCCAGAATATACCCCAAAATGGCATTTAGTACTAAACAACTACTGAAAGATAGCAACCTGAGAAGTCACCCAAGAGTTGAACAATAGAATCCAAGAGGTTTAGAAGTTGTGGAACTGTCACCCAGCTGCAAGGGCAGTGGAAAACAGAACACAGGTTTAGACTTAAATATCAGGCCAGGAAAAAAAAAAAAAAAAAAAAAAAAAAACAGAACCTTTATTTCCTATAGCACTAAAAATGAAAATAAGCTAGCATCCCTGAAAGATTAAACATAGAACCATAGAACTAGACGAAATTAGATGTTGAGCTAAACATCTCAAACTTAAGAACACAGAAACACGACGTTACACTCTATGTAAACATCCTCTTTCACTAAATAACATTGCCATCCGCCCAGTGGCTCAAACCAAGAACTCAAGAACTTCATTATGCTCATTCTTTCAACTTCACATGCAATCCATCAGCAAATGCTCTGCCCTCAAAAATATGAAGGCACTTGAAAAAGTTCATGGAAAATTATTATTTGTGGGGGAAACTGTGTATGGCTATCAATGTTTCGCACCAAAATAAACTTCCTTTAATTTCATTTTCATGAACTTTCTGAAATTCCCTCACACATCCAAATCTGACTTAATCTCACCACCTCTACTACTAACATTGTTGCCTGTGCCACCATTTCTTATTTAAACTACTTAAACAATCTTCTAATCTGCACACATTCCCACTTGCTCCCATTTTATCCATGGCAGGTGCACTGATCATTCCAAAACACACTTGTGATTATGTTACTCCTCTGGTTCTGACTCTTGGCCCAATAGCTTCCCAGCATAATTAGCATGAAATCTGGACTCCTGATCATGAACAACAAAGTCCTTTGTGATCTACCGGCACCTACCTCACCAGCCTCATTATTTACCATTTCCACTCCCGCTCCACATTCGTGTCACTGGGTTTTCATCCTGTTCCTAATATACCTTAAAGTGTTTGCTTCAGCTTGTCCTCCTCTTCTGCCCCTGATCTTTGCACAATTGCCTCCTACCAACATCTGGATCTCAGCTTAAATGTCACCCTCTCAAGAAAGCTTGCACTGAATAACCAGTCTAAAGCAGTATTCTACTCACTTTCAATCCCATCACAGTATTATAATTCTCTTCACAGTACCAACCATTTTTGATGGTGTGCTGGTTTCTTTTTGTATTTATTGTCTATCCCTCCAAGCAGATGTGAGAATAGGAACCACATCTGTTTTGTGGCTGAGAACTAGTACAAGATACATGGTACTTGTATCATGTAAACTGATACATATTTCTCAAAGAAACAAATGAGGTGATCACGTGCAACAGAAGCACAACCTAACAATACAAAGGAGCTTTTCTTAAAGTACTGATTGAAGTGGGAATCTATTACACAGGGCTGGTGCTGTGACTCTGCAAGTTAAGCCTCAATCTGCAATGCCCTGCTATGATGCTCAAAAATTGAGAGAGTTGAGTATATGTCCAAAATATCAAGTTACAATAAAACAGAAAAGGCATCTTAGATGGCAGAATAGGGTAAGGACACGTTTAAACGGACGGAGAAGCATTTAACCAGAATGAAGCAGAGAGGACATAATTCAGGAAATACGAAAGGACAGAACAACAGCAGAGGGGTACCTGGAGACTGACAGACACAGGAAAGCAGCGGGCACAGCAGTGTGGTGTTGCAGTGACTGATACTCCAGCACAGCAATCTGAACTCCACCAGCAGCCGGAACCCCACCAGCAACCAGGTGGGAAGGGACTTTCACTGGGAGCTTGGGAGGTGAACCCATTCAGGGAACTGTCTGTCCTGCTGGTCCATTTGATTTGACCAGGAGCAGAGACAGAGCAACAGGTCCCAGGCGGGCAGTGCGAGAACAGCGAGGATTTCATAGCCCAGTCAGCCCCCTAGAGCTGAATTGGGCACCATTTTGCCTAAGGAGGAAAGGGCAAGGGAAAGGACTGAGCATGTTCTGAGAGGGAGTGAGCTCATTTCTGACTCGGTGAACTGCAACGACGTGGCATTCTACGGGTTCCACCCAGGGCAGGTCTGGGTAACCCTCGGATCTGTCAGCCAGCAGATCAAGAACTGTTGTGGTAGCACGTTGGGCGCCATTTTGAGCACTGCAAAAGCTTTGGGACTGCAGGGGCAACAGTGAACTGCGCATGTGCTGAGCTCGCGAGAACTCGCTGAGGTCCCACAGGAAAATAATACCGACTGTGGCATCGTACCGGTCAAAACAGGTCCATGTGGCACCCAGACCTAGCCTCCAACAAGTTCCGACAAGATCAGCGCCACCAACAACCTAACTAGATAGGACACTTGGTGTCTCTTTAATCCTGGAACCCACTCCTACCACAATAAAACAGAAAAAGCTTATTAAATGTATGACATGAAATAAAATCCCATAAAGTATAGCCAAGTGTGGCCTTGTAGCTAAGGAACACAAAATGTCAAACCAGGGAAAGGAAGCCAAGCTGTCCTACTGGCATTCCAAAATGGATGAATAATAAGCCCCCCACCAAACCCCTTGCAATGAAAAGAATGGACCCTTTGATTAGTGAGAAGCTAATCAAGAAATGTTTAATTATGCAGAGACCTGTCAGTTACGTAATACAATGCCTCAATTTAGAGCCAGTGGCACCGAGACTCCTTAGCAAGGAAAAGCAATGTACTAGTCATCTTTTGAAATCACACAGCAGAATGCTAGAACCCACATGTTCTGACATCCCATACTCAGCCATCTACTATACCAACATTCTCTTAATTTGACGCCAGATAACATGTGAACAAGTTGCTATAATCTGGGTTTTCTTTGAAGGAGCACTTGGGAGT
Source organism: Ochotona curzoniae (assembly GCF_017591425.1). Taxonomy (NCBI): domain Eukaryota; kingdom Metazoa; phylum Chordata; class Mammalia; order Lagomorpha; family Ochotonidae; genus Ochotona; species Ochotona curzoniae. The sequence goes on from NW_024467087.1 coordinate 7,227,393, forward strand.
TTGAATGCATTTCATTTCAGAGATCCCCATTTTAAAAGCAAAGGTTTCCTATAAACAATATCTAAATCTTCCTGAAAAGAGAAAGAAAGAAGAACTGCAGGAAAAGCAACAGAATTCAGCACCTGTATAAGAACGCAAGATCTAGGACTTGCTTCCTTTCTCCTGCTCCAGATACTCATCAAGCAAAGGCACACACACTTTCATATATAGGCAAAAAGGTTTAATTCTTTGGTTTATACACCAACGCAATATCCAAAAAGGAGGGCTTAGGTCTACATGATGTCTTTCTCAGAGCCACATAGCATCACATGTGACTGGCACTTAAGAACCGCTTCTGGAAGCCTACATTGCAGAACAACAGGTTAAGCTCCAGCCTATGATACCGGAATTCCATATGGGCACCAGTTCAAGTCCCAGCGACTCTGCTTCTGAACAGCTTTCTGGTAATGTACTTGGAAAAAGAGCAGAAGATGACCCAAGTCCTTTGAACTCTCCATCAATGTAAGAGACACTTCACTCAGCGCTAACCACTGTGGTGATTTGGTAGACTAAACTAGTGAATGGAAGGGGTGTGTGTGTGTGTGTGTGTGTGTGTGTGTCTTCCTCTCTCTGTTACTCAGTCTTTTAAATAAATTTTATAAACTTCTTTCTTTAAAAAAAATGATTTCTGGATAAAGAGGAACAGCTGATTTTGTAATACTGAAAACCACTGTTGGCAAAGCATGATAGAGGCAGTATAGGGCAACAAAGATGAAGTGCTGAGATATTTGAAGGGAGAAGGAATCTTGAGAATGTTTTTAATTGTCCTACGATTAGCACAATCAAATCTAGAGGTTATTTAGTACCCTCTCAATAACAGGTAACCTATACTAGAATCAGCATCAAGCTCTCAGATACCTTTCTTTTTCCTGAAATCCACTAATTCATACACTTATTTGTACAGCAGACATACTGACCCATTGTTTCAACAAGACCTTGGGTAGCCACTATTCAGTTTATTATTGCAATGTTCACCATCGCAGTATACTCTGCACTGGTGACAGGATAAAATGTAGATGGTATCTTTTGTAAAAATATCTATTTCTTCATTTGAAAGGCAATGTTAAAAGAATTGAAAAGAGGGAAAGACACAGAAATACCTTACAGCACTGGTTCACTTCCCAGATGACCTTAACATCTGGGGCTGGGCCAAGTGGAAGCCAGGATCACAGAACTTCATTTAGGTCTCCCAAGCGGATGGCAGGGACCTACACACATATTCCATCTTCTGCTGCCTACCCAAGAATACTAGCAACCCTCTAGACTAGAAGAGGGCTAGCCAGAGCTTCAACCGGCACTGTGATATGGGTTACCAGTGTCGCACACAGAGGCAACATGGGCTCTGTAAATAGCATCATGACAAAAGACATAGATCATATATTCCAGGAAAAGGGCCGGCATGATTTTCAAACTATAGAATCCAATGTTAGTTGGGTTTTCAGTTGTGCTTTGGACATGAGAAGATGAGAATGGACAATAGGAAAAGTGTGTCTTTGCAAGTGGCAGGAATAACATGGATACAGAAATATGGACAAATAACACAAACAAACAATAACATTTGAACAGGATCCATGTTTTAAGTCCCAAACAAATGCTAAGGACACAATCACATCTGTAACAGCATGTTGCCTGCCATCTTCACTCAGACTCAAATTTGGAAGATGCCAGAACAGACCAGCAGGAAGAAACATTTTGAAGGGCTATAACCTCCAGATACACCACCTTTGTTTAGCACCCACCTCCCACCCCACACATACATTAGGAAAGAGTCAAATTAAACAAGTGAGTTGGCATTTAGATGATCAAAAGTTCATTTTGCCTCCAAAAGCCAGAGGCAAATCTCCGTTGCTCAAAGCCTGCCTCCAGTGCTCTTATTTCCCTCCACTGTTGCCTCTGCTGATCTCTGCTTCTGCAGGATTTGACTCCCAACTATCCAACTGGATAAATTTAGCTAGCAATCACAGCCATCTGCCTTCCACTAAATTCAGAAAATCACCCAATTTTTCAGTGACGCTTAAAAGTCTTAAACCTTCTTGTCACTTTACAGTAAATATGTCCAAAAGGTTGTAAAAAAAAAAATCCCTTTCCCATTTTGTACATTTAATGCAGGTAGGTGATGGGAGTTTAACTAGGTGCATTTTTGATAGTATGCAATACCATGAAAAACAGAGATAGAGTTGCTTAGTGGTTTTAATTGGCCTGAGCATAGAATTTAAACAGCATCAGCCTGCCTCTACCATGCAAACCACTGAGCAAACAAGAGCTGTTTGCCCCTACTTGAAGCCTTGGAGCTGAAACAAGAATGAACAGTTCACATGGGTGGTACTTCTTGCTGATTCTTGCTATTAGGCAATTTTTCCCCTTTGGAATAAAAATGTCAATTAGTCATTTTGCCAGAACACTGCAATCGAGCATTTTAAGCCACTTCTTTTGCAGACTTCTTTTGTGTGACCTCTCACACAGAGATTTGTTGTGTGGGGCATCTGCATATGGGAAGAAAGCTGTGGCCTTGGGGCAGCAACCCTCACACTGGACAGGACCCAATAAAGATCTCACCTGAGGTGGAGAAGAAAAGGCCTTAAAAAGGGGGTATGTGGATAAGGATAATAGCTCAGCTGTGGAAATATTACTGCCTAGGTTGGGCACATAAGCAAGATCACATTTCAGTTGGTGACTTGCTCCTTCATCAGTAGCTTGTGAATGGGCATGTGGTTTCAGTACAAAGCTGTAATTTCTGTTTCACTCGGAAACAATGCTTGTATAAGATGAGGTTCTTTCTAAACCTTTTTTTAGTGCTTAGGAGCACAGCTGCTGAAGATTGACAAACTGCATCCGAATTTTATCTAGACTCTTTATTAGCTGTGAGCCCTTAGTCAAGTTACTTAACTTCTCTGTTCCTCAGTTGCCTCTTCAGTAAACTCGGACCAACATTAATATCTAACTTAAAGAGTCACAATGAGAATTGCACAAGGTAATGCAAAGAAAGCGGAGAGATGGCATAATGGCAGCAGTAGCTATATTTTATAAAATTATCCACTTAAACACAAGGGAGAAAGTACAAACATCCGTGAAAAGTCGTTTATCTGAGTCAAGAAGCAAATTGATAACAGAGAAGAAATGCCCTGCTCTCATAAAGGTGAAGCAATTCAGCCTTGTGCATCCATGTAATTTATTTGGTTTGCCACACAGAAAAGGAAATTAAATATACAAATGTTGATGTGTATTGCTTGAACAGGAACAGTACTATTTCATGATCATCTAATAAAAATGAAACACTTGACAAACATCATCTCATTTATTCACCACACAAACCTTACTAAATTGAGATGACTATAACCTAAGCTTCAAAGTTTACAACCTGTTTAAGACTGCAAGCAGCAATTTTAAGTATAACAAACATCAAACAAAACTATATGACTTCAAATTCTGTGATCTTCATTGGCGACATTAGTGATTGAAAACTCCTATATTCATGGATGAGTATATATACAATGTCAAGCTCTGAACAGAAAAAATAGCATCTTTACTAAATAGATCTAAATAATTGTAAAGTCTGGAAATGCCATGAAATTTCAAGGAACCATTGCTTTAGTCCACCTCAGTATGGCTCCTTGAAGTGGCAGTATCAAGTCTAAAAGGGTAGGGTAACAACCAAAAGGACCTCCCAGGACAAGAATGTTGATAGACTTGATTCTAGACTGATCCCCAACACTTGATAAACACAACTTCCTTAAGATTAACATTTTCATAGCTGCCACCTCTTCTCTCCAACAAGCTCAGCCTTTGCAGCAGGCACATACCTTCACCTTCCTGAGAATGACTCCTCCGAACATTTCTTGCCGCTTCTTTTCTTTCTGCAACCTCAGCCTACATAAGAGGCAGTTCTCAAAAACAGCATTTTTTTTCAATAAACAGAAAAAGAACTGGAAGGCTCCAAACAAAGTAATGACAAGGAAAGAGGCACATTAATTACCATGATTTGATCAGCGCATACTGCATACATTTGTTGGAATATCACACTGCATCCCATAAAGAGCTGCAATTTTAAGTGTTAATCAAATTTTTAAATGATTAAGAGGGTGGAAATACCAACCGACCTGATTTAATCATCATGCATTGAAATTGAATGCATGTATGGAGTTATCCTATTGTATGCCATAAATATGTAAAATCAAAATAATAATTTTAAACAGTATTGTTTTAGAAAAGCAACAGAACCTTTGTTCTGCTCCAAAATAAAATCTTACATGGAAATCTAATATATACATAAAACAAATGAAAACCAAGCTCATTGATTGTGGAAGGGGGGAGATTCAAGGACTATGATTTTAAAACCAAAAATACAAGTCCCTGAGACAGTCAAATATGGACGGGCAGAATCTTCTTAGATTGGCTGGGCATGATCAAATGTAAAGCTGCATTCTGCCATAAAGTCAATGGTCTCTAAGCAGAGCTGCAATTTTCCTCAGAATGAATCTTCTTTTATTTCCTCAAAAATGATCATTTTGCATTATGATGAAAGTGATTTTAATGTTTAACTTACGGATTCAGTCTCATCATTTTGAACTTACACTCTGCATATGTGAAAAAAGTCAATAATAAGCTCCTAGCTCATTTTATTTTCTTGTTTGTATCTTTTAATAATTCATCTCTGCTCATTGACAAGCTTTTATTCATCTCACTTTCAGTTCAGAATCTTATATATTCTCCTGTAAGTGTGCATATTTTACCTATAAGGGTATGCACATAAAAATACATTTTATGCTTTTTCACTATAATCATTGTATTGCAGTGGACCTGAGATATAGTAGATAATAAAATGCCCCATTATTTAATGTGTCAGTTCAAAACACCAATAAATGATCAAAATACTTGGCTAACAATTAAAGCCTTTTTTTTATTTCATTTTGCTAATCTTTACATAGTTGATTAGGGCACAAAGGGTCAAGGGCTACAGGAAAGTGGGTAAGACTATTATTTCCACATTATCATTTTTTTCTAGATTTGGGGTAAGGGGAAAATAGAGGGAGAGGCCCCACCCAGCCTCCCATCCATCCCAGGTCTCCGACATGGGGCGTGCTCTGAGCATCCTACTCAAGTGGTTTTGATACTCCAACAGTTCTGAGTTGCTGCCAATCTCGCCATCCCAAGAATGTTGAAATTGCTGCAGAATCCACTGGTTGACATAGTCCACCCTAGAGTCTCTGTTAGCCCAGATTTTCACTTCCAACATGTGGCTGGGGTAGATGATCCATTTGTTCTGTCTTCCGTCCTCTGCTGTGGTACCAGGTGTCCTCTGCAGGCTCCACTGTACTGCCATATCCTCCATGTGCACTTGGATTTGCTGTCTACTGTTCCATCTGAGCCTCTGAGAAGGCTCAGTTTTGACACTTGCACTCTATGGTCAGACCATGGAACCTGCACTTCTCTTCATGGTTGGGGTTCTGAGATCAGCAGTTCAGTTGGAAGGATCCTCAAAGAAACTTTGTCTGAAGTGATCCCAGGCCTGATTCCTGTGGGTGCATGCCAGTACAGAGTCCAGAACACCCCTTGCCCCCAATCAGCTTAAGCGTATGTTGATGGTTGCAGTTGCTGGGTCAGTTCTGTTCCAACCCTGCCAGACAAGCCTGCTGCCATAGCTTTTTGTGTGGACTGGCGTGTGGCAGTCAGCGATGCTCTATGTTAACAGCCCATCTCAAGACTCTGATGTGGGCTGATGAATCAGTCTGACACAAGCGGATCATACCAACTTTCCCCTCCAAACGGCCAGGTCTCAGTCCCCACACTTGCCAGCAAGTTCGGCAACCCCGTCGTTGGGAGTGACACAGGATTCATCCCTCACCTACACCCGCACTAACCTTATTATTACTGTCCTTAAGAAGCAATTTCAGGACCTGGCGGCGTGGCCTAGTGTTTGAGGTCCTCGTCTTGAACGTGCCAGCACCCCATATGGGCGCCGGTTCTAATCCTGGCAGCTCCACTTCCCATCCAGCTCCCTGCTTGCGGCCTGGGAAAGCAGTCGAGAACGGCCCAAAGCTTTGGGACCCTGCACCTGCATGGGAGACCCAGGAAGAGGTTCCTGGTTCCCGGCTTCGGATCGGTGCAGTACCGGCCGTTGCACTCACTTGGGGAGTGAATCATCGGACAGAAGATCTTCCTCTCTGTATGTCTAACTTTGTAATGAAAATAAAATAAATCTTAAAAAAAAAAAAAAGAAGAAGAAGAAGAAGCAATTACATACCCAAAAAACCCTAGAGCTCGCCACCAGGTGGCTAGCAGGCGGAGCCTGGCGCCCAAGGGTGCACTGGCTACCCCAACAGCCAGACTTGCTCACCACGTGGCGACAATGTCCATGGGCCGAGTCCCAGCCTTTGGGACTCACTGGGGCACTCTCCACAAGCAAGCCACCATGCTGCGGAGGGCTGCGTTCACCCGAGCTGCCAAGGTCAAACTCAACAATTAAAATCTTATTTAAGATAGTTTTGGATTTGGAAACAAATGCAGATGTTATCCCTCTGGTGCACACATAAAAATGAAAGATAAACTGTGGTATTTTTAAAAATATTTATTAATGCCCTCATTTATTCATTTAAAAAGACAAAGCAACAAAGAGATGGAGAGAGACTGCCCTTGCATCCAATGGCTTGCTTCCCAAGTATCTACAACAACCAGGGTTGGACCAAGGGCAAAGCCAGGAGCGAGGAACTGTCCCCAGGTCTTCCACATGGGTGGCAAGGGCTCAAGTAACCGGGCCATCTTCTGGAATACTGACAGGAAGCTGGAGCAACTCAGACTTCAACGGGCACTCTGATAGCCGATGTACCACAACACTGGTCACTGCTGTATTTTTTTTAACTATAGTTATCCAGAATCTAATGTTCAGAAACACAGTTTGACTCAGAAAAACTTGTTTTTCCTTCTAGTAAGTTTTTCAATACTATGAAAAACATTTCAATTACAGGATTTCTACTTTTAAAGGGTCCCACTGGTCTCTGTGAAATGTTCCTCTGATATACATTATGCAAGTTTCGTGCAACATATTTGAGAAAAGCCAATTACAAGACAGCTGTTAACTGGTCATATCAAAATATGTTAATGAAGCTTGGAGATTAAAACTATCTTTCAAATGATGAAACATAGCATATGAAGGTATTTTTAAAAAGTGCATGGAGGGGCCAGTGCTGTGGTGTAACAAGGTAAATTGCCACCTGCAGCACTGGCAACCCATATGGGTGCCAGTTCCCAGCTACACAACCTCCAATCTAGCTCTCTGCTAATGTACTGCGAAATCATTAGAAAATGATCCAGGTCCTTGGGCCCCTACACCCTCATGGGAGACGTGGGAGAAACTTGAGGCCCCTGGCTGCAGTCTGGCCTAGCCCTGGCCATTGCAGTCATTTGCAGAATGAATCAGATGAAAAGTTTCTCTTGGGCCTGGCACGATAGTGTAGTGGTTAAAGTCCTAGCCTTGAATGTGCCAATATCCCATATGGTCACTGGTTCTAATCCCAGCGGTTCAGCTTCCCACCCAGCTCCTTGCTTGTGGTCTGGGAAAGCAGTCGAGGATGGTCCAAAGCCTTGGGACCCTGCACCCACGTGGGACATCCAAAAGAAGCTCCTGGCTTCAGATGGGCATAGCATTGGCCGTTGTGCTCACTTGGGGAGTGAATCATCGGACAGATCTTCCTCTCTATCTCTCCTCCTCTCTGTATATCTGACGTTCCAATAAAAATAGATTCTTAAAAAAAGAAAAGTTTCTCTCTCTCTTCCTCTGTTTCTGTAATTCTTTCTCCCTCTCTGTAACTCAGCCTCTCAGAAAAATAAAGTAAATCTTTTAAAAAAAATAGTTGATGGAGAGTTAGAGGTGGGTATCTGGCACATCACGTAAGATGCTGCTTGGGAAATGAACACCGTGTCTGTCACAGTACTTGTGATCAGACCCAGGCTCTGGTTCTTGATCCCACACAAACGTGGGAAGACAGGAGAAAGCTCAAGTGGTTGGGTTCCTGCCCTTCACATAGCAGCCTCAGGATGCATTCCCAGCTCCTGGCTTTGGCCTCCCTAGCTATTTACGCCAGGGATTGGAGTTCTGTGTCATGTTGTTATCTCTTACTCTCTCTCCTTCTCTTTCTTTGCCTGTCAAACAGTTTACATCCATGCAAAATAATACAAGAACACCTTGAAACTCGTGCATAGCCTGCAGGATATCAAAAAGTTTACGGAAGTGCACATTATTTTTTTAAAAAGTGCATGGATTTCTATTTTTGCACCAAAATAAAGGTTTTAATTCCATTTTCTATGGACTTTTTGGGGTATTCTCCTATATACTTCTAAAAATTAAGTAAGATCATCCACTGCAGACTCTTCTACAACTTTCTTTTCTCTTCACATTTACATTATTTTTCTCTAAAGTTTATATTTTAATACAGATTTATCTGAAAAACAGAATTAGAGGGAACAGAGAAAGAGAGAAAAGAGGCCATCTTGCGTCTGCTGCTTCACTCGCCCAGATGATCATAACATGATCCAGTTACACAAGAGCCGTTCGTAAATACACAATGTGCAAATGAGTGCGTGGATAAAACAGCCATAGAAAAGAGTTTAAAATAAGAGAATAGACTATGCAGATTTGAATATCCTAATAAAATGATGCTTTTCTGGGAAGGTATGGTTACTACAATTGGCTGAAACCAGAGTTAAACATCTACAGTAAAATAAAACTGAATACAAAAATAGCTAGGTTGCCAGGCATTTTTTTTCCCTAATAAACACTAGATGGACAAGAATTTAAAGACAAGGTTTATATTCTATCAAGGAACAGATATGGTCTAAACCATTTTAACTACATCATATGTATAATTTAACTATTTACTTTTCCATATCATTGAGAACATGGAAATGGCCACAATTCATTTCTCAAGTTTTCATTTGTCTAATATCAAACCTGACACAGCGTTAAAAAATCAATTTCCAACTAAACCTAAGAGTATAAATGTAAAAATCATACATAAAGCACCAACAAATCTAATCCAACATTTCATCAGAAAACAACATATGACAGGAAGAAGGAATTTTGATGGATTTGATAACTTCCAAGAGAAAAAAAGAATGATTCAATATTTGTACATCTATTAAGCAGTTTCTCTCTGTGTCTCCCTACCCTTTGTCACTCTACTGTTTAAGTAGATGTAAATAAATAAATTTTTCCTAAAAAGCATCATATTGTAGAGCGGTGGCAACAGAGTAAGAAAAGAAATATTCTCTAACACTACTGATGAAACTTGTTAAAATCTTTTGGGAAAAGGATTTTCAAAAAGTTCATGGAAATATTATGAAAATTATGTAAGTTTCAAAAAATGTCCACCAAAGTAAAATTACCTATTGTTTATTTTACTTTAGCATAAAGTTTTACTTATTTATTTGGAAAGAAGCAGGGAGGGAGAAGCACACATCATACTTTCATCAGCTGGTTCACTCCTCACATGGGTAGAATGGGCCGGGCCAGGCCAAAGCCAAGAGCCCAACACTCCATCCTCACCTCCCACTTGGCAAGGAACCAAGTGCCTGAGCCACCCTCTGCTGCTCATCAGGTTTCTTGTAAGCAGGAAGTTGGACTGAAAGTAGAACTTGAAGATGGACCCCTGATATGGGCGGCAGGAGTCTCAAACAGCAACTGACCCTACTGTATCACAACACCCACCCTTGGTTTATCTGTTAGTTTACCATGAAATGTTTACAGCATTTGTGTGTGTTTATGTGTACAAGCTTTAAATAGACATATCATTTAACCAGCAATTTCATGTCTGACAATCCTAAGAAAATAACAGCTTGGGCTGGTGTAATGGCTCAACAGGCTAATCCTCCACCTGCAAGCACCAGCATCCCATATGTGCACAGCTTCATGTCCCAGCTGCTCCACTTCCCACTCAAATCCCTGCTTGTGGCCTGGGAAAGCAGCAGAAGATAGCCCAAAGCTGTGGGCCCATGCACCCGCATGGGAGACAGGAAGAAGCTCCTGGCTTCTGATTTGGCTCAGTTTCTGCCATTATGGTCACTTGGGGAGTGAACCAGTGGATGGAAGATCTTTCTGTCTCCTTCTCTCTGTAAATATGCCTTTCCAATAACAATAAAAAAATCTTTTAAAATAGAAAATAATAGCTCTTTTGCATGAATAACTGTAAGAAAAGCACTGTAGAATATTTTATATTAGAAAATTAAAATCATATAAATTTCATCAAGATAGTACACAGAAACAGAATGATATATATTACATACTCATAAACATACAAACAGCATGTGTTTCCAGATGCATGGCAAAAGTTGAAAGTACATAAAGTAAAACCAATGGCTCTATCCAATAGGTGGATACAATCTCTATATTTATGTTTCTTTTTCAAAATGATCATGTATTATCAGAAAACAAAAACAGAGATATTCCTGGAATAAAAAGATATAATCAAAGATTACATTGCAAACCAATGGGGAAACAATTATTTAAAATAGTAGTGATGAAAAATAGCTAAGACAGATCACAAAGACTATATTTGCAAGAAAAACTACTGCTTTATTTCAAATTTGACTTCCATGTTTCTACTGAATCAGTCAATCAGCCAAAAAAAACAATGCCCAAGATCAAAGATATCAGTAAGTAGACCATGCAAGCACAGTGTAACTTTGTGTAAAACAGGCAAAGGTATACAGTTCCTTCCAAGCACAGCAAACTGTAACCTAAGCAAGTGAAGCCCGGACTGAACCTCAGTCTCTACTTGCTCCCTCTACTGGGCATCTTTGTGTAGGGCACACATTGCTGCAATGCGAGGTGCTTCCTCCAGTTACTTACAGAGGCAGTGAACTCAGCCTTCCAGAAGTGATTAAATTATCAGGTCAATCAAGGGAAGAATTCACGTTCACTGTTCGTTTAAATATGTATTTGTTTATTTTATAGGCGAATTCCCTGCAATTGCTAAGGCTAGGCCAGGCCAAGCTAGAAGCCAGGAATTCACTCCATCCAGGTCTCAAGCGTGGGTTGCAGGGGTCCAAGTACTTGGGCCATCATCTATTGCCTACCAGAAGTACCAGCATGAGTCAGGATCAAAAATAAATAGTAGACTTAAACAAGGTACTCGAGTACAGTATACAGGCATCCTAAACAATGTCTTAAACCACTGTGTTATCTCCCCCGTATCCACAGCCCTTTAACTTCATGAGCCTGAAGAGCAGCATCAGATCGAAGGGAGTAAACACCCACACACAACTTGTTGTTCAGATAGTCTAGCAAGCATATGGAATATTATCAGTCAGAAGATGAACATATTGAATCTATCCCTGCACAGTTTAAATACTTCCAATGTATTACTCACTACTATGACCGTAAGTCTGTTGTTATTGACTATGCATTGAAAAATTAAGGCTATTTTGGAAGATATAAGACAAGATCTAATATTACCCCTTATAACAAACAGAATTTTAGATGAATGTGTTCATTTATTAGATGAATCATGTAGTAAAAAGTTTAAAAATGCAATCATTGAATGCAATCAACTCATGATAGGCAAAAAAAGTTCTAAGAAACATTCAAGATAAGACAACAGGGGGCAGAGTTGCATCACACCTCATAAAACCGCCTCCTGGGATGCTGTCATCCCATTGAGGCGCCACACTGAAGACCCAGAGGAAGGTGTTGGCTTCATCCTGGCCCAGTACTGTTGCAGCCATCTGACACTAAACTACCAGACTAAAGATCTCCTTTTCTCTCTTCTCTCTCTCTATCTCTCTCTATCTCTCTCTCTCTATCTCTCTCTGTAACTCTTTCAGATCAACAAATGTTCTTAATTTTTATTTTTCATAATACAGTTCCATAGATTCAATGATTTCTGCTTTCCCCTCTTCATTTATGCTCGTCACCTCCACTGATTTCCCCTATATTATTGCAATATTCAGTAATAATCTAAACACAATAAAAATTGGGATACTAATTTCAACCTATGGAAAAGAAAAAAAGGGGCAGGCATTTGTCATAGTATTAAGATATCCGTACGAACCCCATAGCAGAGTGCCTGGGTTCACATCCCAGCTCTGTTTGTGATTGCACATTTCTGCTGGGGCACACCCCGCAAGGCTAGGCCCTTGCCACCTGCATAGAGAACTCAGAGTTCTAAGCTCCTGGCTTCAGGCTTGCCCAGTGCTGATACACATGTGCACGTGAGCGTATGTGTGTGTGTCTACCTTTGCAATAAAAGTAAACTTGACAACCAAATGTTCAAGAACAAGTAAATACTCAACAAAGTCAGAGTCACCAGCAGAGAGACAGTCAGACAAACATGTTCAAATACTGGTATTAGGAGTATAAGTTGCCCTAAAGAGCTGTAGAAAATATTTGTTCAAGAATTTTTCAAGGTTCTGGCATGAGAGCCTAGCAGCTAAAGTCCTCGCCTTGCAAACACAGGGATCCCATATGGGCGCCGGTTCTAATCCTGGCAGCCCCGCTTCCCATCCAGCCCCCTGCTTGTGGCCTGGGAAAGCAGTCAAGGACAACCCAAAGCCTTGGGACCCTGCACTCACATGGGAGACCTGGAAGAGCTCCTGGCTCCTGGCTTCGGATTGGCGCAGCTCTGGCTGCTGAAGCTGCTTGGGGAGTGAATCAACAGAGGGAAAATCCTCTCTGTCTCTCCTCTTCTCTGTATATCTGATTTTCCAATTAAAATTTTTTAAAATATATGTTTTTCAAAAAGTGTCTTTGATAAGGAGCATTTCTTATCAATATAAATATTCAACATAAAGGAACAATGAGATCATTTAAACAGTGGAAAGTTCTGTTCCCAGCCTGTACTAATGCTGTTCACTCTGATTATTCCTCTAAAGATCTTTAAGAAAAAACAAGTATTACTGCCTGCATTGGGTGAACACAGTATTCAGTTGAATATTTCCTGAATTTCTAATTTAATAAGTCAATTTTATAAATTACTGTGTTTTAAAAGTATTTAACTTGTGATAGATCTAATAGATGTATAGTCACATTTAGCCTTTCCTTACCTCATTTTCAGAGTAATAAAGTGTGCTATTTTCATTCAAAACCAAGCCCTCACCTTGCCTTTAACACTGTCCTTGCTTTCCTTCTTCAAAGGAAAAAGAAGCAACCTACATTTCACTCATTCTAAAACCTGCCACCAGCTGGCTGTTGATCCAAGGCTGTCCCTCTGAAATGGTTGTCCACTCGAAGACCAATATCCTTTGACTGTAAACTCAGTAAGTATTTTCCAGTCTTTAAGTAACTGGGTTTTTCTGACACCACGACATTGTTTATCATACACACTGAGGGGTTTTACTCTGAGCCTCCTTGCCCAGAACACTGGAGCCGGCATTCTGTCACCCGGCACACCGCGCGCTGTCTGCCCCACAGAAACGCATTTCACATTATTGACAGCACAGCAGCTGCTCATCATTCTCCGGTAGTTAAGCCAGAAACTCAAGCCCTTGCTGCCATATAAAACGGGATCACCATGTATTCTTGGTAACATGAGACAGTCGCTGTTGGCATTGGTATTAGTCATATCAGCCTTTATACTCAAAAAATCTATTTGATAAAATACATTGTCACTTCATCTAAGGGAATACGATACAGCCAGAGAGTAAAAGTATATAATGTGACTTTGCAATCATGTATTGTAAGCGATATGAAAAACCAGAAGAGAGGAGCTGTTTGGCACCAAGCAGAAAAAATAAATAATCAGTCAGGCTATCTGCTCAGTTTGTGTTGTATGTGTGTGTTGAGATTTTGCACTTCATTCCACAAAAATGCACAAGTAGTGCATGTTTATCAAAGTGTTCTTTAAATTTTGATAAAAAGAATAGTGTTCTTACACAGCAAGTTAAACCATCACTCGTGCTGCTGGCATCCCATTTCTGAGTGTTGACTTCTGCTTCCAATCCAGCTGCCTGATAATGGGTGTGGCGGCAGCAGAAAAAGCCCAAGTTGTTGAGTCTCTAACACTCACGTGGGAGACCTTGGTGGAGTTCCTGGCTCCTGGCTTCATGGTGTGGACATTTGAGCCAGTGGATGGGAATGATCTCTGCCTCTCTCTCTGTCTGTTTCTTGGTCAGCTGATCTACCTATCTTTACCTCTCTCTCTCTATTTCTTTGCCTTTCAAATAAAATAAGCAAAATGTTTTAAAAAGAAAATATCATGTACAGAAAAGCATCTTGCTCCTAAGTGTACAGTGTTATGAATTTTTACATATGTAATACCCACATAACCAAGCCCCTGGTAAAGACAACATTATCGTCATCCAAGAGAAACTTTCATAGCCTTTTCAGAATCAAAATCTATATCTCTTCCCAGAGACCATCATTTAACAGATTCCTAAACCTAAACATTAATTTGCTTCATCCATTATTGGACATTACATAAGTGCTATCATACAGTAGGTACTCTTTTGGTCTGCTTTTTGTCACTCAAAATTACTACATTTCTGATGTACCAACATTAATCCATCAGTAGTTTTCTTTTGTTATTGGGCAATAAAATTTTATTGTATGACCATTCTCTTATTCTAGTGTTTTATATCATAAATCAAACTTGTACAAACATCCCTGAACATACATTTTGGAGGGAAGTTAAAGTCTTGCGTTATAGTACTGTTGACTCATGTTGGGCTCTGGAAGAAACTGGTTTTGCACAGTCACTGAAAAAAATGTGAACTCCCACAAGTTTCATAAGTTTCCAGAGTCCCACTTCCTTGTCATAACTTAGTATTTTCAGTATTTGAGAATTTCACTAAGAAAATAGAAATGCTAAGAACATTCTTCCCTCGTTTTATGAGGTCATCACTACACTGGCATAGAAATTAAAGACATTAAAAGCACATACCAAAATCCCTTGAAAATGTACACATTTTAGCAAATCAAATATTCAGCAATATGTAAAATGTTAATATATTATGATCAAATAGGGTTTAACCTAAGAAATTCATTCAATGTAATACTCTGTATCAAGAGACTGACAAAGACAGAATACATAGCCCAAAAGATAAAGAAAAGGCATTTGAGAAAATTTTCATCTCATTCATGATGAAAGGGAAAAAAAAAACTCTTAAAACTAGGAACAAAAGAGAACAGCTTCAAACCGACAAAGGGCTTAAGCAAAAATTCCGCAATGAACATCATACCTAACAATAAAGCCTGAGTGCCTACCCCACTGAGATGAGGGTAATGATAAGGATGCATGCTCTTTACCTTTTCAATCCAACATTATATGAGAGGCCCTGGCCAGGGTATTAGGGAAGAAAATCAAACACAAGACATGGAGATTAGAAACAAATAAAATTATATTTGCAGAGGACATCTGGCATGCTCATTAAATTGTGCCATTTAAATAGATTAATTTTATTATAAATTATACTTTAAGAAGGCTGTTTTTATTAAATCAACTTCCCATACAGAAAATTCCAGGCGCAGGACCAGTTAGTTTCATGGCTCCATTGTTGATGTCCATTAAACATTTTGAAGAGAAACACTAATAAAGGGCTACAGAGTGTAAATGAAAGGAGATTCATTGCAAATTCAAAAATTCAGTGCTCCAGGTGTTGGAACAGCATAGCAACTTAAGCCATGACTTGAGGATTCCGGGTTGAGGCCCAATTGCTCCATATGGGATCTAGCTTCATGTTAATGGACCCAGGAAAAACATCAAAGATAGGTCAAGTACTTGGGACTTTGCTTCCACACTGGAGACCAAGAATAAGCTATTGGCTTGGACCAGACAACTTCCCAGCTGCTGTGACCATTTAGTAAGTGGACCAGCAGATAGAAGGTACCTCTTTCTGTCTCTTCTTCCTTTTCTATAATTCTATCTTTCAAATAAATAAGTTTTTTAAAAATTTAATGTTTCAATAATGATGCATACTTTCCTTCAATTCACTTAATATAATCATAACCAAAATGTTAGCAAACCTCTTAAAAGAAATTGATCAACTGACTCAAAAATGTATACGGAATTGCAAAGAATAAAGAGCAGTAAAAACAAAATGAGAGGGTATTGCCATGTTATTTTATTATTTATTCCAAAACTACAATAACGGAGACAGTACACTATTGGAATAGGATGTACAAATTGAGAATAAAGAGTAAAGAAATAGATCCACACTGTACAAAAATGTTTACGATATTATTCATAACAGCTAAAAAGGGGAAACAACCCAATGACCATGAACTGGTAAACAGATAAACTAGCATGAAGCACAGTATCAGAGGGATTTCAAGATGGCTGAATAGAGCAAAGACTTGTGGACTTTGGCCAGGGAAGCTTATGGGGGCGAGGTTAGGGGAAGAGCATTCCAGGGAAAGCTTCAACAAGTGTCATGGCAGGATCTCTCCAGGAGTTCTTCACCATGAAAGGCAGGAGGTGAGGTGGTTATGCTAACAGTTGTGATTTCTCTTCCTTGTGTTGACAAACAGTATCTACCACATCCAACACGGGTGTCACCCTGGACTCTGACCCCACACTCAAGCACTGGCCACAGTACCCTGGTTTCACCCTGAATATTCCTACAGACTTCCACTGAAGGAACTCCACCAAGCCAAAGAAGCATAATTTAAACATAAAAACCATCAGAAAAGAAAATCAACCAGGTTTTTCACAGATGCCTAAAACAACACAAAAACACAAGAAACAACAAGGAAACATATGTGTATTCAAAAAAGGAACACTGTAGCCCTTCAGTGTTAGAATGTGAAGATGAAGAGTTTGACAAACGCCAGGAAACAAATGGGGAAAATGATCATAGGACTATTCAAAGGCACACAAAAACAAATTCCTGAGATAAAGAAACTCACACATGATACAAATAATAGATTCCGCAAAAAGATTGAAACTTTGGAGAGAAATGAAGACAAAAATACTAGAAATGAAGAAAAACAAACAAAATCTCTATAACCAAAGGGAGAAGACCCAAATAAATAAAGATCAGAGATGAAAAGGGAAATATAACAGTGGGCATCACAAACATACAGACATTCAGCAAGAGTTACTATAAACACCTTGATGCCAACAAATGGAAAATCTAGAAGAAATGGATAGATTTCTGGTCACATACAGTCTACCTCAACTGAATCATAATGACATAGGAAATCTAAATAGACCAATGACTAAGACAGAGATTGAATCAGGTATAATGTAAACTATTGTAAAAATTGTCAAAATTAAACAGGAGGGGAAAGGATGGGAGGCTAATGTGGGCAGGAAGGAGTTTAGCATGGTATCAGTAAGCTCCTAAATCTGTCTTGCAATATGTACGACATTAGTCTACGTTACATAAAATTATTTTCAAATGAAAAAAAAACACATTTTTTCTGCCACTAGGCATTAAAATAATGAAGTAGTGATACATGCTAACACACGAATAAATCTTCAGAATAAGCCAGGTACAAAACGGTAAGCTATTGTAGGATATCATTTCATTTCATTCACGTGAAATTTCCAAAACAGGTAAGTCCAAAGAGATAGAAAGTAAAGTAGTTGATTCAGAATTGGTCTGATGGCAAAGTGGCTAAATGCTCACCTTGCAAGTGCCAGGATCCCATATGGGCACCTGTTCATGTCCTGGCTGGTCCACTTCCCTTCCAGCTCCCTGTGGCTTGGGAAAGCAGTAGAGGATGGCCCAAAGCCTTGGGACGCTACACCTGCATGGGACACCCAAAGAAGACTCCTGACTTCTGATCTGGTTCAGTCCTGGCCATTGCAGCCAGTTGGGGAATAAACCAACAGACAGAATATCTTTCTCTCCGTAAATCTGCTTTTTCAATAAAAAATAACAAATAAATAAATAAATAAGTCTTTTTAAAAATAGTAATTGCTTCTAGGCGCTAGAAGAAAGAAACAAGTGACTGGTGATAGGAATGGAATTCTTTGGGAATGATGAAAATGACCTGGGTATTAAGGAAACAATAAGAAGAAAAAAAAGAAAATGAACTGGGGTTGCACTCTGATGTAGCATGTAAAACCACTGCCAGTGGTGCTGACATCTCACATAAAAACTGGTTTGAAAGTAAAATAGACACGAGACAGCTGAACAGTTCCCTATAGCCATGTTAAGGTGTATAGCAGCTGGTTGTGCATAAACTAAAATTGAAATGTCAATGAAGTAATCATAAGATGTGGCTAAGAACTTGTATTTTCTAACATATTGGTCATTCAATACCATGTCATTTAACTCCATGAGGTTGTAAACAGTAGTTGATGTTATGTTGTGGTGTTTAATTGGTCGGGATGATATTCTGCCAGCTCTACCTTCAGACCAGAGATGGTCTGCCCAAGAAACCGTTGAATTTATCTGGACAATAAGATGCTAGACTCTATCCTTGGTATATGCTTGCAATTAAAAAATCTTGACTGAATTTAAACTATAATACTGCAACTAGGTGGAGGGATCCACCATGGGGGAGGGCACAGATAGGGGCTAGGGGGATCTCAGAGCCTATGAAACTGTGTTATACAATCAAATGTAATTTTTAAAAAAACTGGTTTGACCCCAGCTGCTCCACCCAACTCCCTGCTAATGTGCCTGGGGAAACAGCAGAAGATACCCCATGTGCCTGGCCCTCTGCATCCATGTGGGACACCTGCAAAAACTCCTGGCTCCTGGCTTGGGACCGGCCCAACCTGGCCACTGTGCCCATTTGGAGAGTGAACCAATGGATGAAAATTCTCTCTCTCTCTCTCTCTCTCTCTCTCTTTCTCGCTCTCTGCTCTTTAAATAAATTTTTTGAAAAAAAAATGAACTGAAACTAGAGAGTTACAAAATGGTTACAAAACTTCACATGAATATGCTAAAATTTCATGAATCTTACATTTTCAAATGGTGATTTTTGAAGTATGTTAATATATCAATAAAAATATTAATTTGCAATATATCATAGACCTAAATATAAAAGATAAGTCCATAGTGCTTATAGAAAAAAATGAATGGGACTATATCTTCACAATTTTCAAGTACATAAAGATTTCTTAATAAGAATATGATAGACACTAAAGAATCAAAAAGAAAAATTATAAAGCAAACATCACTGAAAATTTATAAATACCTCTTCTTCGAAGTACATGTTGTGGGAGAAGGTTAAACTGCTGCTGCTTGGGCTGTCCCCATCCAGTTTTGGAGTACCTGGGATCAAGTCATTCCTTTCCTTCCATTCCAGCTTTGTGTTAATACACCTGAGAAGCAGCTGGTGCCTAAGTACCCAGGCTCCTGCCACCTACATGGGAGAGCCAGATCCATGCTCTTGGCTTTACCCGGGCCCAGTCCTGGCTGCTATAGGCATTTGGAAACTAGCCAGCAGATGAAAGCTGCCGCTTTTCTTTTCTTTTTCTCTTTTCCTTCCTTCCTTTCTTTCTCCTTCCCTCCCTCCTTCCCTCTTTCTTCCCTCCCTTTTCTCTCTCAGTCTTCCTCGCTCCCTGTGTGTCACCCTGCCTTTCCAATAAATAAAATAATAATAATAATAAGCATTAAAAAGCATAGTTAAGAAAACAAACTCTCATACAGTGAGAGAGAATATTCTCAATACATGCTTCTGACAAATAGCTAGCAAGAGGCCTCCAATAAGACAAAAATAAAATGACAATGACTCAATTTAAAAATTGGCCAAGCAATTTTGAACAAACACTTCACACAGAAGACATACAAATGGCCAACAAGCATGTGGAGAAGTGTTCAACAGCATTAGTCATTGGGGACATGCAATTTAAAACCACAATGAGATACCACTTCACACTCACCAGGAAGGCTTAAAAAGACTGACAAATATGAAGTACTAACCTGAATGTGGAGCAAATGGAATTATCCTACATTGTAGATAGGATTGTAAAATGAATACCAATCACTTCCTGAACAGTGTCTTATAAGGTTAAGCATACTGTAGAGGCATTTTCATAATTAGGCAGTTACAAATGAAAAAATATAAACATATGTCCATTTTTAAAACTTTCTAAAGGGTTGTTCATGGCACATCACAGTACTTCATTCCTGTTAGCCCTAAACTGGAAATGATCCAACAGGTGAATTAATAAACTGTGGCAAAATAAATAAATAGGAATACTACTCAAAAATACAAATGAACAAATGACTGGTGCTTGTGAGAACCAGTGTGGGTGTAGGATGGGATAGGTAGGGTCTCTGCCCCTACTGAGCCATGTGTGAGCTATGTCTGAATACAGAGCCCAGGCAAAAGTTGCATTCCAAGACATTCTATCAGGGAGCTGGATCAGAAGCAGAGCATCCAAGACTCATTGTGATACAGGATCCAGGTTTGCAGGCAGTGTCTTAAACCACTGTACCACTATACCAACCCAGTGAGTACTACTGATTGTATGTGGTTATGTCTTCTTGGAGTGTCCTCTCTGTCAATCTTGTGGCCATACATGTCAGAGTATTTTTAAAGAAATGGATCAGCTCACTCCCAGGTAAAGATTATCTCTGGACATTTAAATCCCAAATTTATTGGGGATTATAGATTATTCTGTCACTATCTGAACTGAGATTAATCTGAACATTTTTGAAAGTGGTCTATCAGACATACTGTGCAGCAAGATTCAGTACAATAAGATCTAATATAATGCTTGGATAGGAAGTGTTGGATGATATAATGTTAAAAAAAAAAAAGCTGTATCTATCTCATGGTTCTGAACTCCACAGCTCACTGCTGCTTCCCTCCTGAATATTCAAGTGTTCTTAGCTCAGGTTTGGGACCAATAGTGGTCAATCTTGCAACACTGTTATAGTTGCTGCCACTATCCCCACAGATCCCAGTGTTACAACCATTACAGCTTTTTTTTTTTTCTGCACCCATGACCCAGAATTACCCAAGTAGACTGAATCGATATTAGCACAACTGGCCCAGAAGTGGCTCTCTCCTCTATAAAACCTCTTCAGGTGAGCAGTTCCATATGCCAAAGAGAAACTGACATCACATCGTTGGCCTAAAGGTATGAATTAGTCTTTTGCTACCATAATGAAATAAATGGAGCATATTAATTTAAAAACAGGCTTATTTGGACTTACAGTTCTGAAGCTCAAAGTTCAAGATCAGGCAGGCTCCGATAGTTTGACCTCTGGTGATGCAGTTTTTGCTAGAATTCCAAGATGGCACAGCACCTGGTAAGACACAGAAAGCACACAGATCTAAATTTGTAAATTCTCTCTCCCTCTCCTGACAAAACCTACCAGGATTCAATCCTGAGGGCTCTATCCCTAATGTTCTGATCTAATAGTGTCTAAACAGTACAATCAGATTGGGCTTCCACCCTCCCCAAACCTTGCAGAAGTTCAGGAGAACAACTCCCATTTAACCCATAGCAGTGTGTCTGCCTCCCTGTGCCTCTCCGTGGGCTATGCCATCACTAACGTCCACCAGGGTATCAAAATGGCTCAGCAACTGTTCCGTTCTCGCCCCTCTTGGTATGACTTGCCTGACTTCCTGAGCTATTTCCTTCAGCCAGCAGCATTCCTTTGGCCACGATGAAAAATGGAGTTGTCGATCTTAGTGGCCTTCCCTAAAAAGGACCCTTTGGTTCTGTCTCCACGTGACAGAATTCCAGAACTTCGCAGACATGTAAACCTTACCAGGATACTCATTAACCATAAAGAAACTTAAAACAAAGAAATTGTCTCTCCCAAAATGAAACCCAAGAGGAAAGTACAACCACAGATGATACTGAGAATGAAAAGGAAGACATGAGCCAGTAAGCCAAGGCCTTTGCTCTGAGAGGTAAAGCCAGGCAAAGGTATCATAGGGGCTCCCAATGCTATAGCAGTAATTAATACCCCAAAAGGAGGTATTGTTCACAACAGCTGAGTACAGCAACACAAAATTTCAGCCAATAAAACTTTCCTTGAATCCTGATAAGGAACACCCATTGGAGATGACAGTACTTAAAGCCATAGCTTGAATATCAAGGTGATTTATTTTAATAGATGGATAGATGTACAAATAGATCAAAAGACTAGTGAACATATGGATAGATAGATGGATACACTAAAGAGACATATCTCTCCATTAAATATGTACATTAGCAAATCCTGTTTAAAACATGTGTGCTGCTGTTTGGATAGTTTTACTATTCTTTTTAACATAAAAAGCTGTGGCTAACTAAAACAGGTTCCTCCTTCTATATATCTCATTTTTAGGAAAAGGTAACAGGCCCTAGCCATCAGGTGTCACACTTGGCTGCCGATGCCCACATTATGCATGTATTTCCCAGAAAATAACCAACTCAATAGTAAAGGTAAATGGTACCAGGACCAAACTGCTTGTCAATGAATAGTAAGGTGGACCACATCCATTTTGTATTCTCCAAATAATACAACAAAGTCAGGACATCTCGCCAAGGGAAATTATTATGCTTGTTCCCATCCTACCCACCCTGAAACTAAGAAATTATCTCTTGTTAATCTAATCACACAGAGTATAATCAGGTCTATTTTTTTTTAATCTTTTAGCAAACACATAATGGGGCTCACCAGCAGCTCTGCAGGAAGACCGCGGCTAGTGCTCCCTACACCATTCTACACTGCCCCCTTACACTAAGCTAATGTGTATATGTTTTCCAGAGTCAGGGGTGGGGGCATTTAAACTTCCATTGAATCAGACCTCCACTTGTTTGTAATAAACACTTGGCAGACAGAAAAATCCTCAAAGGCTGTTTATTAAGCTCCCAGCATCCTCAAGGTGCCACAGAGGGCACAGCAACCGCAGCAGACATTTGGACTCTGCTTCTTTCGGGACTGCCTTAACTGGGAGGCCCTGGGAGTGCGGTCTTGGTAGCCGCTCTTCATTTTCCTGGGCCATTGTAGCCCTAATGAGATCCATTCGGATTGCAATTAGAACAATGCGCAGCAGGTGAAGCCATATGGAGGCTGGTCATCTTGAAACAGAAGCTGAAAGGGGGCTTTTGTGTACCCCGCTCTGTGCATGCATTTTCTAAAATCAGGTCCCACCTGGTCATACCACAGCCCTGTAAAGAATAGAAATTGTCTGACAGCTCAAGCTCATGCTCACATTACAGAAAGATTGAGGAAACTGCTGAACCTACTGTGTGCCAGGTGCTGTGTTAGACTTTTTCTCATGTCAACTCATCAACCACTCAGTGAGCTAGTCGCTATAGATAATATTGTACAGAAACCAAGACCCAGACTGGTCGCCAGGCCAGCCTTAAGTCACATAGCTTGAACAAGACAGCACCTAGATGACCATGACTGCACCAGATCTCCTGACCCAAAATGTTAAATGTTTCCCATCACATTAGGAAAGTTGCCACTGAAATCTTAACCTTTATGGTTTTTGGGGGGGTATATTATTATTACTATTATGCTTTTGCTGCTTTGCTGGTACGAATAGATCTTCAGAAAGGATTTCTTTTTACAGAGGGTGCTTAAGCTCTTTTTGTGCCACACTACATGACAACTGACTGGGAACAGCCACTGACTACACAGAAGCCCCACAGCCCACCTGCCCTTGTCATCTTGCATTCAGAAATAAATAGGTTGAAAATCAGATCCCAGTAACAGCATATAATTGTATTATCCTGCTACCACATTTATTGCTCTGATAGAGGCTAGATAAACATAGGTATGAAAACCTCTTTCATTGCGTACAATGATTGTTTTATCAGAACCACAGTACTTCTTCTCTTCCCTCTTCCCCCCTCTCCCTCTGCCTCTCACCCCTACATCTGCCCCCATCACAGCAAACCCAACCAATAGGACAGAGATAAAGGAAACGAAGAGTCCACAGTTCAGGGTCACATTGGTCTATTAAAGTCTAACAAAGAGTAAAGCTTTATGCTGAAGAAAACAGGTTTACCTTGAATTTGTGAATTGAGAGGCTTTTGAAGGAGCCAGAGAAAACCTTTAATATTGGGCAAAACCTATTATTCCATAGGCAGCAATAAAACAGTATTTAATTCTAGGTAGCCACGTGGCCTAGCACACTAACCCCCACAAGAATGTGTACTATGCAAAGAAAGGAGCTTAGTCTCTAATGAGAGAATTTAATTTTACTGGATATAAACACCAATAAATGACAGAATTGTATGTGTATATGTAAATATACAAAATGATTAATGGGGAGAAAAAGTATTTGCTACAACAGAATGATTTAGTCTTCTCAAGATCTGTGTGAAATTCTATAATTGAGTTTAGGGCTCCTTTGTACTTTCAGAAAACATGTAACAACTTGTCTGATTTTCTGCCCCACAAACCTGCTCTCACAGCTGCTGTCTCCACCTGCAGGCTCACCCCTGCCTTAGGCTGAAGACCGGTGCTGCAACCCTTAGCAATGGTGGCCTTAAGATAATCTGTTTAGGGGCCCAGCGCAGTAGCCTAGCCCCTAAAACCTTTGCCTTGAACATGCCGGGATCCCATGTGGGCACCAGTTCCTATCCCAGCTGCTCCACTTCCCTTCTAGCTCCCCCCTAGTGTTCTGGAAAGACAGTCAAGGATGGCCCAAAACCTTGGGACTCTGCACCCATGTGAGGGACCCGGAGGATGCTCCTGGCTCCTGGCTTCGGATCAACTCAGCTCCAGCAGTTGCGGCCACTTAGAGAGTGAATCAGTGGACGCAAGATCTACCTCCATCTTGTTCTGTCTGTGAATCTGACTTTCTAATTAAAATAATAAATAAAATTTTTAAAAAGATACTCTATTTAATCTTTGGGGAATTTAACATCTGACCGACCTTTGTTAGCAGCCCTGCTGACCTGGTGTCTTAGTGCTAGGAGCTGGTTTTCTGCCTTACTGTCATCACTTGACTCCAGCTTCCTGCACTTGGTCCTATAGGTGGATCTCTATTCTGAACTCTTTGCCATAAGCCTCATCCTTGATGTGTTCAGGACCTCAGTCTGGAGGTGTAGAGAACAGGGCAGAAAGGTCTTCTCCAGAGCCTACCCTCAAACTCCAGCACCACTGCCTGGGCTGCCAACTTGTGGCAGCCTGTGTTCCCCAACACGTAGGTCCATACCTCTCTGATGGCACACTCTGCCTGCATCATGGCAATTGCCTCATTCTCCTTCTACTGGCTCTCTCACACCAGGCAGGTATGCTTGGTTCAAAAGCAGCAAACTGCACGAATGATGACCTAGACACACCTTCGCCTACATCTCAACTTTCAGTAGAATCTTGTAGCAGCATTGTAAGTCCCACTGGCATACTCGGCCCTTCATGTGTCTTTGGGCACAAATGAAAATGTTGAAGCCCCACAAACTTCACAAACCTCACAAACCCCAAAAATATTTGGGAGAAAATAACCAGCACTTTTCCCTAGCATCGGGCTAAAGTGCTGCAACCAAATGACTTGGAGACAAAATAATGTTTTGGAGAAGGTACAGTATCCCGAAGACCCACTGCTTTAATTTAGTAATCCTTTTTCTACGTTACAGAGCTTTGGAGGCCAGAAAAACCGACTAGGATCTACAGGCCAAGGAAGTAATTTATTCAACCATCATTACCACTCAAATATGCTTGATCTTTCAGTTAAAATTTTTATTCTTCTCTAAAAATCAGAAACATCATTATTTAAAAAAAAAAAACTGAAATACTGAAGAGAAAAAGAGGGGGAAAGGCTGCTATCCTAATCTCAAAGCTAAGAATAATCCATTTTTTTCTGTCCTTTTGCTATTTTCAGAAGCTGAAACCCGTTATAGAAGTAACACAATTTTGGATATTTGAATCCTCAATGAACAACTACCTGCATTTGCTAGTCCAAGTATTGTGAAGCATCATCAAGTGGGAACAAGATGATACAAGAGCTTCCATGTGGAGGGTGGGGGAAATAACAAGCAGATACAGGAGAGATGATTTTAACAGGCATCACTGCTCTGTCACTTAACTGTTCTTAGATTCACCAACATCAGTGGGAAAGAATGAAAGCACAACGTTAGGGATGCCTTATGGTTTAGTAAAACTAAACTACCACTCGGAAAGCACTGGGTCAAGTGCTGGCTGATTGCTCTGCTTCCAATCCAACTCCCTGTTAACGCTCCTGAGATGCACCAGAGGAGGCCTAAGTACTTGTGTTCCAGTAACCCTTATGGCAGACCAAAATGGAGTTCCTGGCTCCTGATTTCAGCCTAGTTCCTAGCTTTGATCAGTCTGACCCAACCCCGGCTATTGTGGGCATTAGGGGTTTTTCTTTAATATCTGTATTGATTTTACCAGTTGAATACTTCTAATCTGAAATCCAAACTGCTAAATGCTCTAAAAACCGTGTGTTCAAAATGTTATAGAATTCATAGCACTTTTGATTTCTAAAGAACATATATTTGGACACAGGTGCAACCAACAGTTACAGAAGGCCTTCCCTGAAACTCTATTTGCAATATGGTTTACACGAGGTTTCTGTGAGTGTAGCAAGGGTGGATTTCACCTCATGAGCACCAATAATCACAGCAGCAAATCTGAAAAACATGCCAGAAGACCTAATCATGATTCAACATGGCTTTTCTAAAGCAGCAGGGGAAATGTGGGGATCAAAAGGTAACTGGCTCTGTAAGGAACAAGGCTATCTTCTATGTCGGCTTTGGTGCCATTTTGCTCCCCAAGAACCCCTCTGTACCTCCTAGCCTGTGCTTCCAGGAGCATTGATCACACCCTATTGCTTTGTTTTGTGGATCCATTTTGTGGTCCACAATCAGACGATCCTTTAGAGCCTGACAGAACCCCAGACGAGCACACTGTGGGAGTGTGAATAACAAATTAGAGGAGGACAGAGGAGCCATACTGTCATACACCATTGGATGCTATGCTCTGGCTAGGTGTTCAAAGCTTTTGCTCTCCTGCCTCTTCTTTGTGGCTCTGATTTTTCATAGCACGTTACAAAGTTGACAAACAGGCTAACATGATACCGATTTGAACCTAACAGAAGTCCAAGGTTCATGCTGTCACTATGTGGAATCTAATTCTCCAAGTGATGAATAAGAAGATAGGAAGCTATTTGCAAATAATTCAAGAGTGTAGAAACTTTGCCACATTCTGCAGTGTACAAGAGTGGGGACTGAGTGTTTTCTCCCATGACAAACTTTGGAAATGATATTATTGTTAGCTAATAAACACATCGCCTGTAGTGTGGGTGTGGACTAAGAAAGTTTAATCCTTAAAGCCTCATTACATTTCAATGTGATGCACAGAAGTGCCTGTGACATAAGTTGTTCCTGAGGATATGGTATACACTAGCAGTAATGAAAGGTGAAGTTAAATGAGGCGAGGAAGGAGAGATATTTGAAGAGAAGGAAAAACAAGAAGGAAATAAGAAGGAAGAAGTAGCCTTGGTGCTACTTTCAAAATAAAAAGCAACTAAAAAAAAAAAAGAAAAAAAAAGCAGCAATCAATAGGTTTTTAAAAGTATGGGGGGCCAGCTTGCAGCACTAGCAGCCCATATGGGTGCCAGTTAGAGTCCCGGCTGCTCCCCCTCTGATTCAGTTCCCTGTGTATGGCCTGGCAAGCTAGTGGAGGAGGTATCAGATACGTGGACCCCTGCACCCACCTGGGAGACCTGGGGGAAGCTCCTGGATCCTGGCTCCGGGGCCCAGCTACAGCTGTCATAGCAATTTGGGAAATTAACCATCAGATAAAAGCTCTCTGTCACTCCTTCTCTCCCCCTCTGCCTTTCAAATAAAAATAACTCTCAACGAAAGGGTTTTCTTTGAAGAAAACTCTGTGTGTATGTGTGTGTGTGTGTGTGTGTGTGTCCGCATTTCCAACTAGACGGTCAGCTTTTTGAGTGCAGGAACGAGGTCTGTCTCTTCTGAGCAAAGCAATCCCTAACAAAATGCTTCATATATTCTGGAGACCTACTGATTGCGCATGGAATGTTAACATTATAAACAATGGGTAATGGGGAGAGAGCTTGGCAAAGACAAGAGGAATAATAGTGAAATCCCTAAAGAAGGAAGGTAAAGGCCGACCCCGCCAGAAGTAGGATTAGACGTAGGATACATACGTTCCAGTTCCTCTATAATCTTCAGCTAGTCGTCTTCTTGAAGGGTCAATTTATTCCTCCGACCCTTAGACCCTACCTCATTGAAACATCAGGGACACACTATAACCACATTTTCGGCAGGTTCTACTGAAATTGAACAAAAACAGTAAACAGCCTCTCCTAGAGACAGAGCCAAAGGGAAATCTACAGTTAAATCTTTCTTTCATTGTTGGCTTGAAGTCATTTTCGCAGCCAATTCCTAAACACTCAAAAAGCAAGTTCAACTTTAAATCTTTGAGGCAGGTAATATTTTTCCACTTACGCATGAGAAAACTGACTCAATAAAATGTTTTAATCAAGATCGTGTAATTATTGAGGAGCAGGGCTGGTACCAGGACACAGAACATCAGAACTCACATTCTCCAACAATCCAGAGTATTCTGGCACTTGGCACGGTGCTTAGGACACTGCTTGGGGCACTTGCATCACACAGCAGTGTGCAGGCTGCCTAGGGATACTTGCATCCCATATCATCCCTGGCTCCACTCCCAGCTCCAGCTTCCACTCCGGAAGGTAGCTGGTGAGGGGGCAACTTCTTGGCTCCCTGCCTATTCTGTGTGAAGCCTATATTGGCTCTTAGGATTCTGATGTTCACCTTCCCAGCCCTGGCTGTTCCAGGTATTTGTGGAGTGAACCCGATATCTCTGAGATATTGCAATATCTCTGCTCATCTCTGTCTCCATCCTTAACTCTCTCTTTGTGTCCCTTAGAGATAATGACAAAAACATAAGAATTTTTTTATTTCATTTTATGACACAGTTTCATAGGCTCTGGGATTCCCCTAACCCCTCCAAAAAGCCCTCCTCCCCCATACTGAATTCCTCCATATTGTTACAGTAGTACAGTTCATATCCAGTCATGATTCCTTCACTGGGTACATGGACCATGCAGAGAGTCCAGCATCTTATGTCCAGATAAATTCAACAGTTTCATTGGGAGACCATCCCTGGTCTGAAAGTAGAGCTGGCAGAATATCATCCCCTCCAATGAAAAGTCACTACACAACTTCAACAACAATTTATAGCATCATGAAATTAATTGGCATGGTATTGAGTGACCAGTATGTTAGAAAATGCAAGTTCTTAACCACATCCTGTGACTACTTCATTCACATGTCAATTTTAGTTCATACACAACTGGCTGCTATACACCTTAAAATAGTTATAGCGTACTATTCAGCTGTCTCGTGTTTATTTTCATTTTTATATTTAGCAGCTTATAGTATTGAAATGTGATTTTTATTTAACCTGGCGAATTTTAGGCTAGTCCAAACAGGCTTATAACTCTAACAAGTCATTTATTAACAACTGAGGAGCAGAACAGTTTTAGGAGGGGTGTGCAGAGAAATCTTCAATACCTTAGTGAGGAGTAGCTAATCTTTGCGTCCTACCTAGTAAGGTATATGGGAGTCCAAGCTGACTGTTTCCTGTCTATCCTAAGCTCTCCTTATTGGTCTCTGTCTAGCTGATCTAATTTGGGGGGTGGGGGGGGACTCCGGAGGGACCCTGATGGTCATTGCAAGAGAGAGTGGGGAGCCAAAGTTGGAACTAAGTAAGGACCAGAGAAGGCACCCATCCCGAGTTTGGAAGGAAATTTATTGTTCTTCTGTTTCTGAGGACTGCTCAGGGCTCCTGGCTGTTGTTCCAATGACATTAGATCCTGTAAGGAAGGATCTGGGCTTCTTCCATCCCGTGTGGGAGACCCGATAGGGAATGGATGACCTCAGAGTTTCCGGCCTACAAGGGCATTCCAATTCCCTGTGGTCTCCTTGGCCGAAAAAACGTAAGAATTTTTAAAAAGAAGTAGATGGATGACCAACCAGCCCAGTTTTCCCAAGGCTGAAAGTGTTCCCGGGACCACAGAATTCTCACTGCTAAAGAAAGGATAGTGTCCTGGGAACTGTCCCCGACAGCAATGCTAACGGGGATATGTTAGTTTTATTTACTATTTAATCTCCATGGCATATTATGAGCAATCGATAAATATTTGTACTCATTTAACTAATTAATTAATGATAGTTCTTCATTTCCTTTATAAAATGCCCTTCAAGCTTTTTTATTTATTTATTTATTTATTTATTTATTTATTTATGGGTAAGACAATTAGTTCCATATTATTTCCTTAATATATCTGATGTAAAAGGAGATTTTAAGGGACAAGCCCCACCCAGTCTCCCACCCACCCCAGGTCCCAGGTGTGGGACATGCTCCGAGGGTCTTGCTCAAGTGGTTCTGATGATTCAACAGTTCTGAATTGCTGCCACTTTCACCACTCCAAGCATGATGCGGTTGTTGGAGATTCCACTGATCAACATAGTCCATCATAGCGTCTCTGCTTGTTCAGTATTTTCAATGCCAACATATACCTGAGGTGGTTGATTGACTTATTCTGTCCTCTGTCATTTGATGGTTAGCGTTCTGAGTCCAAAAACTCGACTGGGGGGATCCCCAAAGGAACTTTGAGGTGTTCCCAGACCAGATTCTTGTATGTGCTAGCAAGCACAGGACCCATCGCCCCAATCAGCTGGTGGTTGCAGTTGCTGGGTCGGTTCTGTTTCCATCCCTGTCTTCCACTGGAACCAATGGGTGTTTGCAGTCCAGCCTGGTTCTGCCCAGCACATACTCGGCCCTTACATAAACCAGTGGGAGCTACAGCCTACCCAGAGCAACCCACAATAACCCCCACCAGGCCTGCCCTCACCCTAGTTTGCCAGTATGTGTGGCAGACTAGTCCAGTCTGTCCCACATCCCCTTCTGCTCTCATACAGGTCAATGGGTATTAAAACCTTGTTCCATCTAAGCAGCTCAATTGTCCAGCATTCACAGATGTTGTTGGATGTCTGTCTAGCCACCCCAGCCCCTGTCCTAGTTTTCATGCCCTCCCATGGGGGGTGGCAACCCAAGAGGGAGGAGCCCACTATTTCCTTCCCAGGCCTCTCCCAGTTATGCACTCTCCAGGTGGTTCTGTGGTTTAACTTGGCAGAACTAGCCCCCAGTGCCAGCTTCTGCCAGCTGATGTTGTGGCTAAGCCCAACAACCCTCACCCACTCTAATCATAGATTGCACGAGTAGGAATAATCAGCCCAGCCTGTTTTTTCCCTGATCTGGTCCACATGAGGCACACAGGTGTTGTAGCCCTGCCTGGTCTGGTCTACCCCCATCCCAGCTCATGCTCTCCAGTGGGAGTAGCTGTTCAGCAAAGGAACCACCCCTTATTCCCTGGCCGGTTCTGCCCCCTCCCTTCCTGGTTCTCACATGTGCTGATTGGGTGCTGCGGTCACATCTGGCTCAGGCAATCTCACCTTGGCATTCCGTGTTGTGTAGAAGCTATCTTCTTACGACTCCCCTTGCCTCATCACATGGGAAAAAAGGACTATGGAATTATCGCACATTAGAATTTCAATACGAAAAAAGAAAACTAGAGACAAAGAGCCTAATGAGTAACTGAAATTGAGTTGTGTTTGTCTCTGTGCTTTAGAGGAGGAAAATAAACAATAAATCAATTTTTATTTTCTAATCAATTAAACATTCAAAAATGTGCTTGTTGCCTACTTTTAATAGCGTGTTTCTTAAGTCAGACTCCAATCCATCCTCCTGTCCAAGTTTTCTGTCATGCCTCATTGTGTAGCCTGTTCTGCTATTTTAAAAAATGTTGAATACCAACAATGGGTTTCAGGCAGGCATTGTCAACTTTTGTATGAAGCAATCTCGGTTGAATGAGAAGATCCTAGAGCTTGGAGTCCCTTCAACTGTGCTGCCCCGGGCTGGGCTTGAATGTGTGTGACTGATAACACACATTTTTACCTTTGTTATTGCATTCCTGCTCCATAATTCATTGGCCACTCTATTTTTCAGGAAAGATCCTTATAGCAATACGTGCAGGACAAGCAGGTAAGTGCTCTTAGAGGAAGTAGAAGTCCAGCTGTGTCGTGGAGCTATCAGTTTGGGTATGGATTCCCGGGGGGCTGACACTTCTGCTCCTTGTCACACTGACCGAAGATCTCCATCTCTTCCACCCGAGTCTGCAGGACCCCCACCGAGGGGATGGTTTTTTACAATATGCAGTAACAACCAAACTGCCTTCTCTGTATTAAGGACTAACATGTTATGAGGAGGGGTTACCCTCTGTTTTCCTTTTGCCTGATCAAAATGAAAAATGAATAGGTGACTTAGAATTGGTTTTCTTCCTAATGCTGAGGGACTGTACAAGCTGCCAGAATATAATTCCCTGCATTTTCACATGGCTCTTAAGCAGGAAAAAAAAAGTCCTGTTTTGTTTTGCCCTAAGGTAAGCAGCAATCCCAGAATTGGCCAGGCTACTAGCCCCAGACATATCTATATAAAATGTCTGTGATCACAGGGCCAGTTCAGTAGCATAGAAGCCAACCCTCTACCTGCGGCACTGGCATCCCATATGGGCACTGGTTCGAGTACTAACTGCTCTATCTTCAATTCAATTCCTTCCTAATGGCACAGGAAGAAGGCAGAGGATACCTCAAACCTTTGGACCCTTGCACCCACATGGAAGACGCATAAGAAACTCCTGGCTCCCAGTTTCAAAGCGGCGTAGCTCTGGCTGTTGCAGCCATTTGGGAAGTAAACCAGTGAATACAAGATCTCTCTCTCTTTAAGTAAAATAAATAGATGTTTTAAAATGATCCATTTATTTTTATTGGAAACACAGATCATTTTTACAGAGGACAGGAAAAGAGAAAGATCTTCTAACTGTTGGTTCACTCTGTAAATGGCCACAATGGCCAGAGCTGAGCCGATCCAAAGCCAGAGCCAAGAGCTTCTTCCAGATGTCCCACATGGGTGCAGGGTCCCAAGGACTTAGGCCATCCTCTACTGCTTTCCCAGGCTACAGACAGGGAGCTGAGTTTTGGGAAGTGGAACAGCCGGGACATGAACTTACACCCATATGGGATCCTAGTGCTTGCAAGGTAAGGATTTAGCCATTTAGCCAACATGCCAGGCCCAATAAATAACTCTAAAAATACTGAGATTAGTGGTATAGACTGCAGCACTGGCATGGTGGCTCAACAGGCCAATCATCCACCTTGTGGTGCCGTCATTCCACATGGGCCCTGCTTCGTGTCCCAGTTGCTCCATTTCTAATCAAGCTCCTTGCTTATGGCCTGGAAAAACAGCAGAGGATGGCCTAAGTCTTTGGGACCCAACACCCATGTGCGAGTCATGAAAGAAACTCCTGACTCCTGGCTTTGGATCAGCTTAGCTCCAGCCACTGCGGTCATTTGGGGAGTGAATCAATAAATGGAAGATTGTTCTCTCTTCATTTGTCTTTTTCTCTGTATATCTCACTTTTAAATAAAATGAAATATTTAAAAGGAAAAAGAGGAATAATAAGAAGAAGAAGCACAGACTTTGGAACAAGACAGCAATAGGACTCTCCAAAAATCACACCCCAGAGGAACATCAACTTGAACACTATCAACACATAAAAATGCCTTAGCAAGCACTGGGAAAACCAGATGAGAAGTCAGAGTTCTTAACTCCAGCATACTAAGACAGGCTTATTGCAGAAAGGACATTGGCTGCATCCACCGTTCCCCCAACCCCAGGCAGCACAGCGTGGAGAGAGGTACCACCCACTTGAGGGAAAGGAGATTGGGATAAACAAAAAATTTTGCCTTGGACCCCAGTTCTAGAAGGGCCACTTTAAAACCCAGCATGGGACAGAAACTTAGGACTCCTGACTGCGGGACAATGTGCAATGACTGAGCCTGTGCATGTGACCTCCCTCGCTGCCAGCTAACTGCAGTGGGCTTTGGCGTTGGATAAACGTCAGTAGGCAGACACGAACACCTGTGGACTTGGCATTTCCCTCAGGGGTACTCCAGGCGCAACAGCCGTATGATTCCAGCCCAGGTTTCATTGGCCACACAATACTAGGATTGGGACACTTTCTAGTGCTACTGCAGTCACGGATCTAAAGTAAAAAATCTAGATGGTCTACTCAGATCGTTTAGATAGATCTAACAGTGAAGAACATTCTCAGACGATCCCAAACTGTGAATTAATAGAATATAATTTGATTCTTTAATATCTTCAATGTACAAATATAGATATAAAGTCATGGAGATCAAGAATAATCAGAATCAGAGAAATATTACGTTAGCAAGTAGATAAAATGGAAACCAGGCCTAAAGACATGGACATGTATGAATTGCTTGACAAAGAATCCAAAAAATTCGGTTTAAGTCAGATCATCAAACTTTGAGAAAATACACAGAAGTGATTCAAAAATTTGTCAGAAATTTAACAGATCGAAATAACAGAACCAAACAAAAATTTAGAGCTCAAAAATACAACGGACAAAATGAATAAATGAAACAGCATCAACATCGGAACTCAAGTTCATGAGCTGCTGGAGCTGTAGTGTAGCAGGTTAAGCCACCACCTGCCTACAGCACCGACATCCTGTATGGCTACGATTTTGAATCTTGGCAGCTCCTCTTCTGCTCCGGCTCTCTGCTGAAACACCTGAGAATGCAGCAGAGGATGGCCAAGCACTTGAGCCCCTGAACCCACCTGGGAGATCCAGATTAAACTCCTGGCTCCTAGTTTCAGTTTGGCCCAGCCCTGACCATCACAGTCATTTACAGTCATTTGAGTAATGACCAGTGGATGGCAGACTTTTCCTGTCTCTGTCTCTCTCTCCCTCCCTCTCTCTCTCTTTCTCTCCCTTTCTGAAACTCTACTTTTCAAATAAATACATAATTTTTTAAAGTCTGAAATTTTGAAGACAGTAATATTTGAAATATACATACAAAGCACAAAAGAATGAAAACGAATGAAGAAAGTGTACGGAACGTATGGAAAAACATCCAAAGAGGAAACTTGTTGATGTTTGAAAGACTGGTGTAAAATAAAAGGGAAGAAGGCTTACTCAAATAAATCATCCATAAAACTTACGAACTGGAAGAAAGATAAAAATACTCAGGTATAATTAAATCAAAGGTCTCTAATCAGACTCAATTAAAGTAAGACCACCCATCGTGTGACAAATTATAAAAATACTATCAAATATCAACACAAAGGAAAACAGGAGAGAATTGCAATATGACTAGACATCTCAACATAAACTTCATAGACAAAAAGGCACCACAATGCTGGACTTGATTATCTCTATTCTGTTTTAAACATTCATTTGCTTTATTTGGAAGAATTGCAGAGAAAGAGAGAGAGCCTCCATCTGTTGGTTCACTCCCCAGCTGGCCCCGAAGGCTGTGGCTAGGCAAGGCTGAAGCCAAGGGCTAAGGGCACTATCTGTGTCCCCCCTGTGGATGGCAGGGACCCAAGCACTCATGGTATCTCCTACTGCTATGCCTGGTGCAGTAGCAGACAGCTGCATGGGAAATGGAGTAACTGAGACTCAAACCTGTGCTCAAATCAGTACTCAAGTGGGTTATCCTAAAAAACACCAGCGCTGCAGACAGTGGCTTTACGTGAAATACCACACCAGCGGCCCATATCTCTATTCTTAAAAATGACTTCTTTGTGAATAAATCTTGAAACCTAAATAGAATATTGCTGGGAAGGGAGAAAGAGCAAGATATCTTAGATTGCCTGAAGTTGGCCGTTACACTCTACTCTGGGTGCTCATTCATTTATCTGCTATGCACGGTTCCTTTGTTCCAAATCCATAGCCCTTGACAAGGCATCTGTGCAAAAACGCTTCCGTGCAGACACAACATAAAGGCTATTGAAAGAACTGTGCAGTCAGACCCATTTCCTGAGCCGAGCTGCAGCCACTCAAGGTGGGAACACGCAGGATTCGTACTGGCATGCAAAGGTAGCAACTGTGATGGACACCACATCAGGCATCTGAAGCTCTGTCCCATTTTGAAAGGAGACTTCTAAAGTAAATTCTCAAAGACTTAGTTATTTTGTTTAAGACCTAACCATAGGTGAAGGCAAATATGCAAATACATGACCACATCTTCCATATTGTAACATTTAACTATTCTTAAAAAAAAACCAAAAAACTGGTTTTGCCTTCTGCAAATCCTTCCGTAACTACAATATGTGTAGTCATAGAGCAAACTGTGACAATAGCATATGACTATCTGTACAGACCTACAAGAAAAAGCCAGTCAGTTAAATAAAAGACTTAAATTTGAATGTTTCCATTTAAATTTTAAAAAACAAAAACAACATACTCTTCTTTTTAGAGATTTATTTATTTTTATTGGAAAGTGAGATATATGGAGAGAGTGAGAACAGAGGAAGATCTTCTGTCCAAGATTCACTCCCCAAGTGGCTGCAACGGCTGGAGCTGAGCTGACCTGAAGCCAGGAGCCAGGAGCTTCTTCCAGGCCTCCTACACAGGTGCAGGGTCCCAAGGTTTGAGCTGTCCTTGACTGCTTTCCCTGGCCACAAGCAAGGAGCTGGATGGGAAGAGGGGATCCCGGCATTTGAACTAGCGCCATTATGGGATGCCGGCGCATTCAATGTCAGGATTTTAGGCACTAGCCTGCCGTGCCAGGCCCAAAAACAATATAGTCTTTACCCACGCTCAAATTTTATTTATTCAACATCAGAAAGAAAAAAACTAAAATGGTTTCAGAAGGCTGACACTGTAACACACTAGGTCATCTGAAACTTTGGCATCTCGTATAGGCTCCACTTCGTATCCCAACTCCTCTGCTTCTGATCCTGCTCCCTGCTGATGCGCCTGGAATGGCAGTGGAAGACAGGACAAGTACCTGAGTCCCTGCACCCATGTGGGAGACTCAGATGAAACTCCTGGCTTCAACCTGGCCTAGCCTCAGTGGGTACAGCCATCTGGAGAGTAGAGCAGCAGATGAAAGTGCTGTGTGTGTGTGTGTGTGTGTGTGTGTGTGTGTGTATGTGTGTGTATGTATGCGCACATCTGTGTCCTCCGCCTCTCTGTAACTCTACCATTCAAATAAAATAAATCTTAAAAAAAAAAAAAGGAGGTGGGGAAAACACAGCATAGCAGGTTAAACCACCACTTACAATAACCACATTCCATATTGCAGTGCTACTTTGGGTTCCAGTTACTCTATTTTCAATCCAGCTTCTCACTAATGCTTTTTGGGAAGTGGAAAATAAGGGCTCAAATGCTTCTTCTTTTTGTTTTTTTTTTTTCTAAATACAAATAGTATTTTTAAAATATATCCATACTAGAGTACCTGTAATAGTTACAACTTCTGTGATATGGGTCTGGCACGGTAGCCTAGTGGCTAAAGTCCTCATCTTGCATGCACAAACATCCCATATGGGCGCCGGTTCTAATCCTAGCAGCCCATCCAGCTCCCTGACTGTGGCCTGGGAAAGCAGTGGAGGACAGCCCAAAGCCTTGGGACCCTGCACCCACGTGGGAGACCTGGAAGAGGCACCAGGCTTCTGCCTTCAGATCGGCACAGCACCGGCCATTGTAGTCACTTGTGGAGTGAATCATCAGATGGAAGATCTTCCTCTTTGTCTTTCCTCCTCTCTATATATATCTGACTTTATAATAAAAATAAACAAATCCTTAAAATTTTTTCTGCATGATTTTGCTCCCAAATGGTGATGGCCAATGCTGGCTTGCCATATCTGCTTGTCAGCTCTGCCGGCCAGACCTGGAATGTGGGGCTGCAGACAGGGAAGCAAGCACGTTGATCCCTAGGCCCCCGAGATGTCTTGTTGAGGCTGCGATGTGCACTCGGGATTTTTAAAGGTGAACTGTTGAAATGTACCCTCTTCTATAAACTCTGAAGAGAAGTTAAGGTTCTTAAGAGACAGGCTAATAGGAAGCAGCCATTAGTGCACACTCCTGTAAGAGCACAGTCAGGGATATGAATGCAGTGTGACGTACAACCCTTACGGTTCACAACACGGCCCAAGGCCCACTAGCGTGTGCATCACCTGAGCAGTTGTTAGGCAGA
The DNA here is from genome assembly GCF_017591425.1 of Ochotona curzoniae. NCBI lineage: Eukaryota > Metazoa > Chordata > Mammalia > Lagomorpha > Ochotonidae > Ochotona > Ochotona curzoniae. The sequence continues at coordinate 7,265,366 of NW_024467087.1, forward strand.
ACGGCAAGCCTGCCCCAGCCTCACCGAATCCGAGTCTGTATTGCAACACGACGCCCGGGGGCTCTTCTGAGGATTTCGCTGTGAGAAGCAAGAGGCAGGGGTCGGTGACTTCCTGGGAATGGCCTCATGAAAAACAGGCTGTGAACGCCACAGTCAGTCCTTGCTGCTGTCACTCCTCCTCGTTCTTCTTTAAACCCATTTTAAAGATTTATTTTTATTATTTTTTCATTGGAAAGGCGGATATACAGAGAGGAGAGACAGAGAGGAAGATCTTCCAACCGATGATTCACTCCCCAAGTGAGCGCAACGGGCCGATACTATGCCGATCCGAAGCCAGGAGCCTCTTCTGGGTCTCCCACGCGGGTGCAGGGTCCCAAAGCTTTGGGCTGTCCTCGACTGCTTCCCCAGGCCACAGGCAGGGAGCTGGAAGGGAAGCGGGGCTGCCGGGGTTAGAACCGGCGCCCATATGGGATCCCGGGCGTGCAAGGCGAGGACCTTTAACCACTTGCGCCACCGCGCCGGGCCCTTTAAACCCATTTTAAACAAGCATAATCCACCATTAGCTCACAAGGACTTGTGAGATGGAGGTCCCATGCACTGGTGTAGCCGGTCCTGCTGTAAACCACGGCAGGGTGCTAAGCTGGGACAGCGAAGCCCAGGCAGAGGGCAGAGCACATCTCATAAAGGTCCCCAGGCAGATAAGCATCTTAACCTCCAACAGTATCACCTGCTGTATACTTGCAGCAGCATCCAGTTAATCACCACTTAGAGGAGTAAATCAGTAACACGTGTTCAAGCAGCTCAGCACTGACAAGGTGACTAGCCTGAGTAGTTGATCTCAGTTAAAGTGAAAGAAGAGCTGGCGGTCCTGGAGTGTAGGGCGCTGAAGTAAAACTGGGTCTCTTCCCCTACCCAAATCACCCACACCCTGTGCGTCCTCCAAACAGGGAGAGGTGTGTCTTGGTCAGCCCAGGATGCAGAAAAATAAAAAACAAATCAGTGATAAAAGTCAACAAAAAAAGAACCTCGGGCTTACTTCAAATCATCAGTCCATAAAATCTCCACAAGAGTTTCTCTTTTGTAAGCTCTTCACCCCCTTGGGCACATTCTGAAGTTATTTTCAATTGGTACTTTAATTGGATTCACCTCTTATTCAATTTGGGTTTCAAATCCACATGATCCTGTAGTTCACAGAACACGCCGCGTCATTTTTGTACGCCTCACTTTTTGCTTTTGCTAAGTGCTTTCATAAACATTCAAGCAATATCCTGATCACAGTCCTGTTAAATAGCCATTATTATGTCTCATATTTTACAGATGAGGCAACATATTCAAAGTAGTAACTTGCTCAAGGTCACAGAGCTGAGACAGGGCTAAGATTCAAACCCTGCAGTGTGATTCCAAAACCCAGGCTTTTGGCTGCAAAGATACACAACTAAAAAGGGAAACAAATACTGGGACAGAGTGATATTAAATAAATCTGGAAATGGAGTCTTAAGGCAGGTTTTTTTTTTTCAATACCATGATAGAGTGTAAGTGGTCGAGAAGGGCAACTGGCACCTTTGCGACTCAATGCAGAGGTGCCAGAGTCGGGGTGCTGTCTAAAAAGTAAAAGATACATGTATGAAGCATCTCATCTTTGTACACATGGGGCATAAACTTCTCAAGCCCTAGGCCACACACTGGTTCTGACTGTACCCACTGGCCTCTTCTTTACACACACCCTGAGGTGCTTGCCAGAGTGCCGCAAGCCCAGGTAGAGAACGGAACCAGTGCCCCCCGCTCGCTTGCGGCTGCCAAGGGTACTGTTTTGCCTTTTTGACATACTATCCATTATGCTGCCGACAGAGATACTGGACCTTCAGTTTTCGTATAAAATAAGAAACTGAGTTTAATGAAATCATCAGTAACTTGGACCTAATTATTTCAGACAGTATTTAATTAATGTTTTATGGATTCCTAATGTAATTAAGGTTCCTTTAATAAGACCTTCTGTGACAATAAAATATATGACCTTTATCTTCCTTATCTACTATATTCTGACAACTCAGATTTGTCATTTTCACTAAAGGTATAGTTTGATTAAATAGAACAGACCATAAAATTAATCTGTCAAATTACACTTGTTTGTTTCTTTTTTCTTCTCCCCTCCCCCCAGGCCTAATAAGTTAAGTCTTTTAATTAGCAGCCCAGGTACAAGTGTTCTCACTACCATTTTACTTTTAATTTGCCAAAGTGTTTCTTTTGTGCATGAATTTTTATGACCAAAGCAGATAACAACTATCCTTTATTAATCACGGTGAAGGGTTCAATCTTTAAGATATGAAAAATAATGAGCTGGTCCTTACTTTAACAATGACTACTGATTGTTTTAAGATGTTCTGCCGTTAATAAAAAGGCTTTAATTCCTAGTACTAAAAAGCCATTCTAACTATAAAAAATACCCATCGATATATAAACAAAGCTGCATTCTAAATTTTAAATTTAAAAAGTGTTCATGACCTTCCATTGTTAAATTGAAATCTTCATGATCCCACATTCTAAAGATCCCCATAACCTCCCCCTCCCCAAAAAGCTGAAAAGATGGTAGACTTGATGGGAAGAGTGGTTTAGTCTCATTTCTTTAATTGTTTAAATATCTTCTGAAGATCTGCTTATTCTTTTGTTATATTTTTTAAGGATTTATTTATTTTTATTGGAAAGTGAGATATACAAAGAGGAGAAAACACAGAGAGGAAGATCTTCCGTCCGTTGATTCATTCCCCAAGTGGCTGCAAAGGCTGGAGCCGAGCCAATCCGAAGCCAGGAGCCAGGATCGTCTTTGAGTCTCCCACGCAGGTGCAGGGTCCCAAGGCTTTGGGCCGTCCTCCACTGCTTTCCCAGGCCACAAGCAGGGAGCTGGATGAGAAGCAGGGCCACTGGGACACCAACCAGCGCCCAAATGGGATCCTGGTGCGTTCAAGGCAAGGACTCTAACCACTAGGCTACCGTGCCAGGCCCAATTTAGTCTTTAAAGACAGATTTACAGAGAGAGACAGAGGAAGACTTTTAGTTGGCTGGTTTTAATTGGCTACGCAGATAGCCACAACAGCTGGAGCTGAGCTGATCCAACACCAGAAGCCCGGAACTTTTTCCAGGTCTCCCATGTGGGCACAGGGAACCAAGGCCTTGGACCATCCACTGCTGATATCCTAGGCCACCATAAGCAGGGAGCTGGAAATGGAAATTGAGCAGCCGGGACATGAACCAGTGGCCATATGGAATGCCAGCACTAACAGGTAGAGGATTTGCCTGTTGAGCCACCATGCCGGCCCCAAGTTTAGTCTCATTTTAGTTAAGCACATAATCTGTTTCTACATTTCAAAGAAAAGTCCAAGTTTGGAAGAGAAAGAAATAAGGTTATTCTTCCCTGAGGTATAGGCCCCCTAGTTCCAAATTAGCAGACTGACGGTGAGGAAAAAAAGTAAGGATGGATACCTGGGGCATTTGCAGGGGGTACAAGGTAAACCAGAAGCTGTGTGGGACTCCCCCCCCCCCACAAAGGGTGGGAACTGTTGCCAGTCAGAGAAAGGAAGCAGAGGAATAAGAACGCTACGTCTTACAGGCTACATCTTCCTGTTCTCTCTCTATGTATAATACATGTGTATATATGAAGGACGCCATTTGCAATATGGGCCAAAATCAATTCTAGAATTGATACTATGTGAAGTCACTAAAGCCACATTCAAACACCTTCCCTTCCTGGCTGTGTGACCCAGAGCAAGTCATTCACTGAGCTTTCCAACCCTCTTCTATAAGAGAGGACTAACACATGCTTTGCGGAGAGGCCCCGGGGAGCCAAGAGGGCCATGTAGAAGGTCCTGCTGGAGAAAATCCGGAAGTACTACGCTCCGGTGAGTCCACTGCTGGTTAGGCTAACCCCCTTCCGGTCACCTGTGAGAACAGTCGCTTCCCCACCAGCACGCAGGCCATGTCCCCGATAGAAAGCCGGAAGGGTGAAGGTAAGCACGCTGCCGCTGGCTTGGTCCTCACTGGCACCGAAGCCAGGCAGGGGTGCTCCTACTTCTGACTTCAGTCCAAGACTCAGGAAGCAAAACGCTATTGAATGTTGGGAGAGGAAGGTGGCGAGGGAGGAGGAGGAAGGAAAGGCGGACTCCCTAAACCTGGGCACGACTCTGTGTCACCAAAATGATCAACATAATTTAAGTGAATGGTGTCCAAATCATTTGACTCAGCTAAAAGAAATCCAGAAGTTTACATATGAATGCCTGGTCCACATTGCAACTAAGAGCAGAAGTCAAGAGTATGGCTTAGCAGAGCATAAGGATGAAGCTCCTGGGGTACTGAAATTGCTCCCCACCTTGACCTGGGTATGTGCAAATGGTAATGTTCATTTTTTTAAAACTGATCCTTCTCTACACAAAAGATATGGCAACTTACTGAATGTAAATGTTTTCCGAAGTTTGATTTTTTTTTAATTCCCCTATTTTTATTTGAAAGGCAGAGTAGGAGAGAGAAGTAGACAGAGAGAGAGATCTTCCATCCATTGGTTCACTCTCCAAATGGCGGCAACCACCAGTCCAAAGCCGGGAGACAGGAGCCTCCTCCAGGTCGCCCACCTGAATGCAGGAGCCCAAGGCCTCTGGCTGTCTTCCACTGCTTCCCCAGCAATTGGCAGAGAGCCGAGCAGAAGCAGAGCAGCTAGTGCCCACGTGGAACGCCAGGGCCGCAGTCAGAGGCTAAACCAGCCCCCAAACTTTGATTTTTAAATGTCACTTAGTAAATTTTTAAAAACATGACTCATACATCTGCAGAGTAGCATAAATATCACCATCGAAACCATAACCCAACATCACAATACTAGATAAGCGAAGGTGAGAGCCAGCATTAGAATCCATGTCTTCTAACCCTCAAGCCAGTGTATATGACAGTTCTTCAGCACACTTCAACCCCTGCTACAGATGAAAACAGCAAATAGCAAACTTGAATTATAGAACTTATTTTTTTATAAATCAATATCAGGATCAAGTCATAGCTAGCAGTACTCACCTCCCCAGAAATGCACTGAGCTTCCAATGCGTATAAACATCATTAACCTTCCCTCCGCTTCTCCCTCCTAGAAGTGCTTGCTCTTAATGTTCCCTGATCCCAAACATCGCTACCCACACGCACATGTTGCTTCTCAGGACACACTGAACCAAGCAGAAAATCTAAAGGAGAGGGTTGGGAAGGAACGCTTGGGCACTAGTTCATTCAACCCCCGAGGGTTATGGAGAGCGTAAAGATGTTAGAGTTTAACAACATGGGGTGCTCCCCCCGGGCAGCAGTGTGGCACAGCACACTAAGCCATGATCTGTGGCACTGGCATCCCATAAGGATACCAGTTCTACTCTCAGCTGCTCCGTTTGTAACCCAAGCTCCCTGCTAATGTGCCTGGGAGGACAGTAGAGAATGGCCCAAGTGCTTGCGCCTCTGCACCCGGGGGGAGGCCCTGCTCACTTCTTGCATGCTCACTCTCTCTTCTCTCTCTCTTTGTCTCTCTCTCTCTCTCTCTCTCTGTCTCTCTCTCTCTCCGTAATTCTGACATCCAAATAGATAAATGAATCTTTAAAAAAAATAGCTCTAAAAATGTACTGTAAAATCTCTCGCAACTAGCTCCTTACTCAAAGTCAAGACATTTTCAATTACTCTAGGTTGTTCTCAGAACCAGAATTACATACTTACAATCAGGAAACTTAGATTAATGAGCAAGAAATGTAAACACAGGGGCAGACCTTGAGAGAGCAGCTGAGACACCATCATCCCAGGTCAGATTTCCTGGGCTCCTAGTCCCAGCTCGGCTGTTTTCAATTCTAGCTTCCTGCTAAAACACCGGCTGAGAGGTAGCAGGTGGCAGCCCCATCTCTAGTGGGAGCTCTAGCTCATGTTCCAGGCTCCTGAGTTTGGTCTGGCCCAGTCCCAGTGTGAACATTTCAGGAGTAAGCCAAGACAGGAAAGATTCTCTGCCTACAAACTTCTAAAACAAACAAACAAAAAATGTAAAATCATTCACAGGAAGAATTCTGGTAATTATTTAGTTTTTTAATTATAAATAATTGACTATCGATTTAAAAATTGTGAATAAATAATTGATTTAACAATACCCAGATGAAACTTATAGGTAACAAAGAATTTCTAATTCTTTGATATTAAATATGACAAAACATTCGTCAAAACACTGGTAGAATTATGATTCCTTATGAAGGACTACATCATTGTAGTAAAATGGGGAAAATCTGTCGGGGGTGGGAGTTTGGGGGGAATCCCAGCCAATACAAAATTGTACTACACAATTCAAAATTCAAAATTCAAAATAAAAAATATATTTAAAAATATTCCCAATACAGAGGATACCACACTTGGACTCATAAAGTGCCCCTTTCCCATAAATTCCTTTAAACTCAGAGAATATGTTTGCCATCTCAGTGAATTCTTGTGGCAAAGCATCCGCAGCACACCTTGTCCCCCAATAAAGGTCTCTTTATTTCAACAAAATGAAAACTAAGAAATAATGGAAAACTGATAAAATTATATGTACATGCATGTGAAAAAATTGACTCAGTTTAATGAATTTAAAGAAAACCGGTAACAGTCGTAATAGAATATTTCTTAAAAACACAAGTCAGGTATTATTTTAATCAAATTGAATTCAGATTACAGACTTTCATGTAAAACCTAATTTACTTTGAATCCCCCGGTCACGACTTGTGTGCGCCTTACAGGACAAGGTTAAAGAGATTACATCTGGATTCATGTCAGCAGCATCCGCTGGCTGGTCCTCTGCACACGGATTTAATGAGAGGTCAAGCACAGTCTGTCAGAAGGACTTCTGTTTCAGACAGGTGCTTAGCAGAAGTCCTCCTCTCCATTGTGATGAGTAATCGGGTATCCAGAAGTAAGAAATTGAGGGATCACTACCTGGGATATACACAACACTTTGCTATTTGTCACCGCATTCAACTTAGAAGCTGAGATCATAACCGCATCTATTTTTCTTTGAAGTTTGAGTAAGAAGAGCTGTTATTCTGAAATCTTGCAGGTTTTCAAAAGCTGCTTTATTTATCCTTTCTTGAAGCAAATGTCATCCTAAAAAGATATCATTTTATTCAATATAATGGTATGCCTAATTGCACAAACATGCATATTGCCAAAGGAAAACCTACTGACAATTGCTTAGGCTAAATTAAGCTATAAACAAGAGATTACACAAATCATTCATCCTAAAAGTTCTAATACAAAATGTTAAAGAATTCAAATTAAAACCTTTTTATTTCAATTTGCAAGTTCTTCAGAAGAAGAGTTTAAAGATATTCTCTTATTATACCAGGAAGGGGTTTAAACCATTAAAATAATCTTTGGCAATTCAGTGCGATCTCCTTATTTATGCAGCACTGTTTCCTGAGTGTGCCTAAGGCCCCCTTTGCATTCTCTGACATGGTCACTTCTAAGCAGTGTATCACGAGACTCAAATTCTAAAATCAATCAAGTCATTTTGCCTTGGAAGGAGGAGCCACAATCGAGTAATCTGTAATCATATAGAGACCTTATGGTAATTATCTTCCTTCCAAGTATATGATTTTGATCATGGATAGTAGAAAAAGGGGAGGGGGCAGACATGGTTTTTAGCGTTTTATTAGAATGAGACTGAAAATTTTCAAGCATTTTATTTTTATATTAAAACCCATTTTCACATACACCCCATTGACATACCATCGCGTGAACTTAACAACTGGCCATAGCCCTTTACAAATGACAGTTAAATATCCATTTTGAGTATGCATAAAAATTATACTAAGATGGGCAATTTTCTCAACAGGCCTATCATAATCATAGGAAGAACTGATTATTCGTGGTAGGGGATACAGGATGAACAGGTGTTTGGGCTCAAGAGAATACATTAATTTCACTAATTCCAACAACTGGAATCTCCTTTAAAGATCATGGAAGTTCTCCCAGTGCCTATAGATTTTGAGAAGCAGGTATGAGTGCACTGTGGCAAGATGGGGGCACGAACACAGGTTGCAAACTGCCTCCGAACACATGACGAACTCAGATTAACTCATGCTGATTTTTCATGAAGACATCCGTGCATTCTCAGGCTCTACCACTCCTAGCATCTGACTCACCCTCCAAACTGCCTGGAAAAAATCTCAAGGAAAAGGGCCTCCACTGCAGGAATGTAAAGGATTCAGATGTTTAATGACTTAGAAGTTGAACAATATTGACAATTCTCTCAGTGTTTAAACTTTTCAGACAAGTAGAAGAGTCAGATGCAAAGGAGTTGAATTTGAGGACAATAAGAGGAAGCAAATTGCTTTATGCAGACAGATCCATCTCCGATCAAGCAACAGCAAATCTCACATGAAGTTTCTCAGTTTCACAGCTAGGGCAGTGAGTAGATTCAGCGGCTAACTTGACACACAGCCAAATGTGCGTGGTCTGAGCTGGGCCCTTGCCTAGTTTTGATTCCACATGGAATACGAATGAGTGAAGATAATGGAGATGCCTGACTATTTTTTGCTTTCAATATGCATGCTTTGCATCCACTATTAAGGCAGGTTTGTGATTATTTGAATTTCTACAATTTCATCCTTTATGATTCTTCTCGGATGCTCACACAACAAACCTAGCTAACAAAACTCAACTGCAAAAATAGGTTAGGAAAAACAACGCACTTTGTCAGAAGGCTCCGGTCTGCAGTCATCCTACAGATAGATACTTGGGGAAACTACAGAATGCAAAAGTCAGAAACTTTATTTTCAGAGGATTTCCACAGAGCAGGCATGGAAATCCACGAGTGCCAGGCAGAATTTGCATCACAGCAGAGTTGTTTTTGCCTGCATTAACGTGCTAATGAAGACATTTTCCTGATGCTGCCTGTGCATTTTTGCATAATTCACAAATCCTAAGTTTGCAGGAAATTTGACTTTCCTGGAGCAGGATGGGGGGTGAAGGAGATAAACAGTAACTTCCCTGAGTAAAAAATCCTAAGTTATAATCCAAGTGGCCAATGCAGAATGCAGTGCATCAGTAACTGAAGCTGTCACCATGAATAGCAAAAATCGGAAATAGTAAAAACTTTTCCTCTCTTGTGGCACGAAAGCATTGCTGCTCAAAGCTGAAGAAATTTGAAATTTGTCCTTCTCATTATGAGCTGCAGATTCAGCAAATCAGTGAAGCGAATGCCAAGAGCACACCCTAACTCCTGCTGCTCTGCCAGCAGGGAATGGTGCGGGGGGGGGGGGGGGGGGAGGGAGGGAACTGCATAAAGGCAGAAGAAACTGACAAGGGAACGTGCCTCAGACAAAGGCCTGGCCCTGCACTCAGGAAATGCCAGCTCCCCTTTCTTGTTTGGCTTAATCCACTTGGAAAGCACACTTCACATATCAGAGTGCCTGCTTTCAACTGGAAAATTCTGCTTTCAATACAAGATTCCTGCTAATATGCACCCTAGGAGACAAGTGATGGCCCAAGTACATGGCTCCTTGATACCACCGATGTGAGACACACATTGAGACTCAAATTCCTCCTTTGTGTCTAGCCTGTCCCAGACTCCACCTATTGGCATGCATACAGGGAGTGAAACAAAAGAAAATCTTGGCAGTCTCTCTCTCTCTCTCTCACCTCATTGTCTCATCCCACAATCAATACAATTTTTATTAAAATTTGTATCAGTCTCTATGATTCAAATAAACAATTTGCTATTTTGTCTCTTAAAACTCTGCCTAGAACTCTTTGAGTCAATGACAACTTCCTAAACTAAGAGATACTCAGCTTTCCAATCAGTCTCCACTTCAGAGAGCAAACCTTGGCAAAGGCAATCTGCGCCTTCTCGGTTCAGGCCTAGAACCAGGTGGCTGGATTCTGAAAGGGAAGAGCTGCTTCGCCACAGAAGTCACCAGCTTTTCAGGTCCAGATGACCTTGTATGCCTTGAGCTGGGAAGTGAATGGCCCTCGAGGCTCTAGACGTTTCTCTAGATGCACTCCTTACACTGACCCCTTCCTCTCCTCTCACATTTCTTCCCTTTCCTCCAATCTGACAAAGCACCTGTTCTTACTTGGATCCACTGCAAGCCACTGGGAGACCATCTCATGAATAGTGCACGTTCCTCCAAGTTGGGCCACGGCATCACACTGTGGTTAAAGCTCCTGAGAAGTCAATTACAGATGCTCTCCCTACAAAGGAGAGTTGCCACTAGCTCTGCCTCAGGAAGAGAGGACTTAGTACAACCCTTCTTCAGGAAGCTTTATGATAGGAGGGAGGTGATGCTTCCTGGAAGGCCCAGTGCCATAGTAAAGCAGGCTCGGCCTTTACTTGCAGCACCAGCGTCCCATACGGGCACTGGATCGGGTCCAGGTGGCTCCACTTCCCATCCAGCTCCCTGCTAATGTCCTGGAAGGCAGCAGAGAAAGGCTCAAGTCCTTGGGCCCCTGCACCCATGTGGCAGTCCCCAAAGAAGCTCCTGGTTCCTGGTTCCTGGCTTCAGACTTGCCTAGCTCAAGTTGTCACAACCTTTTGGGGGAGTGAACCAGTGGATAGAGTATCTTTCTCTCTTCATCTCTCCCCTCTCTGTAACTCTACCTTTCAAATAAAGAGAAAATATGTCTCTTGGAAGCTTAGTACAGTAAGTGCAGTAGGCTAAGACGCCACCTACAACAGCAGCATTCCATATGAGCACTGATTTAAGTCCTATATACCCCATTTCTAATCCAGTTCCCCAGTAATGATGGACCAAGTGCTTGGACCCCTGCCACTCACGCGGAAGTTTAAGAGGGAGCTCCAGGCTCTTGTGCTAGCCTTGGCTATCATGGCCATTTGGGGAATGACTCAGGGGCTGGAAGATCCCTCTGTCTCTCTCTGTCTCTCTGTGTGTATCTCTCTCTCTCTCTTTCTCTCTCTCTCTATATATATGTTATAACTCTACCTTTCAAATAAATAAGCCAATCTTTTCTTTAAAAAAATTTTTTTGCTTCTACCAGTGTTTAAGGCCACTGAAAATTAACAGTGAGGTGGGGGCGCTGGCACAGGAAATACATACCCAGTAGGGAAGGTAGGACCAAGCAGACACTGGTGGGAAAGAGTGGGAAGTACCCCCGGCCACCGGGCTCCCTCCGCAGTCTCAGCGTGTCAACAGCATTTCTGAGGTTTAGCAAGGAAACTTTCACCAAACAAGAAGGCAGGGTGCTTCTTTTGTTTCATCTCTTTTATAGTGCTTAACTCAGTACGTCTTACTTTGAAACAGTGGTATCCAAACACGTGTGGTTTTCTGCAATGGAATCCCCTGGCTCACCTACTCCCTGCCCAAAAGAAAGTTTCTACAAAGATCCCAAAAACAGAAGAGACAAACTGGGCTGTCTGTGCTGAGCATGCTGTGGAAAGGCAGGCTCTGTGGCCTTTACAGAATTTGCAGGCTCTACAGGCTGCTCAGAAGAGTCTGCTGCAGTAGCCACTCCTATTCAACCCTTAGAGGCACAAAACAGCTGCTGTATCTGGTTCCTTATCCAGAAACTATCACACCACCAGGTAAATGGCATAAATTGAATTGAATTAAATTGAAATTGAATGCAAAGAAAAAAAGAAAATGATGCATGTCAAAGGCTGGATTTGTTGATGGAGACAAAAAGATAAGTTACTCGTAGTTACATGTGGTGACTAAATGAATAAAATAGGTGGCCCGCACAGTGAACAACACTGGCCTCTAATAACTCAAAATCTAGTACAGAGAAAAGCAAGCAATTATAAATTATAACAAAAAAAAAAACAGCACAGGAAACTCATGGAGACAAGGACATAAACAGGATAAGCGAAGGCTGTTTGGAGGAGCTGAAAACAAGGTCTGGTCACATAAACAGGAGAGAAAGAAGAGACAGAAGCCAAATCGCAAAAGCGCCTTACCTGTTACTTTCAAAGGTCTAGTTTTAGTTTAAAGGAAATGGACACTGACTGGCTAACTCAAACAGGTAAGTGGCAAGGTAGTCTGGATCTTAGAAAGCTTAGGATGTAAGAAGCTCGAGGCTGGCACAGCAGTGCAGCAGATCCTAGGTGTCAGCATCCATATGTCTGCTGGTTCTTGTCCCAGCTGTTGCACTTCCCATCCAGCTCCCTGCTTATGGCCTGGGAAAGCAGCAGAGGAAGGCTTAAGTCCTGGGCCCTGCATCCACATGGAAGACCTGGAAGAAGCTCCTGGGCCCTGGCTTTAGATAAGTTCATTTCTAGTACTTGCAGCCATCTGGCGAGTGAACCAGTAGATAGAAAGTTGTTCTCCCTTCTCTCTCTATGTCTCCTTCTCACTACATGGATTTTGTCTTTCAAATAAAAACATATAAATCTCTTTTTCATTTTTATTTTTAGTTTTATTTTTATTTTTTAATGATTTATTTATTTTGGCCCGGCGCTAAAGTCCTCGTCATGCATGCGCCAGGATCCCATATGGGCATCAGTTCTAATCCCGGCAGCCCCACTTCCCATCCAGCTCCCTACTTGTGGCCTGGGAAAACAGTCGAGGATGGCCCAAAGCAATGAGACCCTGCACCTGCATGGGAGACCCAAACACTCTCCTGGCTCCTGGCTAGAGATCGGCTCAGCTCCGGCCATTGAGGCCACTTGGGGAGTGAATTATCGGATGGAAGATCTTCATCTCTGTATATCTGACTTTTGCAATAAAAATTAAAAATCTTAGAAAAAAATTATTTTTATTGGAAAGTCAGATTCACAGATAGGAGGAGAGACAGAGAGAAAGATCTTCCGTCCACTGGTTCACTCCCCAAGTGGCCGCAACATCGGGAACTGAGTCAGATCCAAAGCCAGAAGCCAGGAGCTTCTTCTGGCTCTCCCAGGTGGGTGCAGGGACCCAAGGCCTTGGGCAGTCCTCTACTGCTTTCCTAGGCCACAGGTAAGGAGCTGCATGGGAAACATAGCAGCCAGGATATGAGCTGGTACCCACATGGGATCCTAGCACATGCAAGGCAAGGACTTTAGCCACTAGGCTATTGTGTGGGGCCCAATATATAAATATTTTTAAAAATAATTTTTAAGAAGCTATGTTAATAAATCAGTAAAGAAATGGTGAGGCAGTGGCTTTGGATACAGAGAAGGAAACCATGAACTGAAATGAACTGGGAGCAACTGACTGGACGTGTTGGGTTTTTCCAGTAGCAAGCAGTGTTCATCTCTGGCTAGATCTGCTCCTTAGCAACAGTGAGATGCCTAGTGAGCCAGGGAGCTACAGCACTAGAAGAAGGGAGAAGGGAAGAGTCACGGGAGGGGGAGGGGAAGAGGGGGAGAGCGGAGAGAAGGCTTGATACAGAGAGGGCAGGCAGAGAAGAGCGAGGTCCTGCTAACCGAGCCCTGCCGCTCTGGCCTCTTCTGGGTTTCCACCTCAGTCCGTCTGAGCTGACCAGTCGAGCTGCTGCCCAGTGTGAGCACTGCAACCTAGACACATATTACACTTGCCATTCGCATTTAGTCATTTCTCTGAATTTCCTTCACATTGTCCCTCTCTAATGAAGGAGTAAGCTACCTTACAAAACTGAGTCTTCCAGTACATGGGGTCCTCAGTTATGTATGAGAAAACTCGAGTGTCAACCACACCAACACAGCTGCCACAGCGTGCAGGAAGGGAACTTCTCAAAACAGTCACAGCCGGCATCTACTGGGGATTCTGCCACGCAAGCTCAGCGAGCACAAAGGGGAAGGGTCCACGTCAGAACGCATCCCGCCAATCTGACAGACAGCAGCCATTCCTCTCAGAGTCATTTCCTCCCGTGTTTGCACTGCAGAATAAAGAGATTTCCTGGGCCGCTGTATAACGGCTCAATCGGCTAATCCTCCGCCGTCAAGCACAGGGATCCCATATGGGCGCTGGTTCATACCCGGCTGCTCCACTTCCCATCCAGCTCCCTGCTTGTGGCCTGGGAAAGCAGTCGAAAATGGCCCAGGGCCTTGGGACCCTGCACTCACTGTGGGAGACCCGAAAGAAGCTCCTGGCTCCTGGCTTTGGATCTGGCTCAGCTCTGGTTGTTGCGGCCACTTGGAAAATAAAGATCTTTCTGTCGCTCCTTCTCCGTAAATCTGATCTGCCTGTACAATAAAAATAGTCTTTTCTTAGAAAAGGCAGAGCACATAAGATTTTAAAAATAAAACTATTAAAAAAAAAAAAAAAAAGGTTTTCTTGGGCCCAGCGCAGTAACCTAGCAGCTGAAGTCCTCGCCTTGAACATACTGAGATCCCATACGGACCCCAGTTCCAATCCTGGCAGCCCCGCTTCCCATCCAGCTCCCTGCTTGTGGCCAGGGAAAACAGTGGAGGATGGCCCAAAGCCTTGGGACCCTGCACCCGTGTGGGAGAACTGGAGGAGACTCCAGGTTCCTGGCTTCAGAATGGCTCAGCTCCGACCGTTGTGGCCGCTTGGGTAGTGAATCATGGGACGGAAGACTTCCTCTCTGTCTCTTCTCTGTATATCTGAGTTTGCAATAAAAATAAAATAAACCTTTAAAAAAAATAGGTTTCCTTAATCAAATTCAGTCCCACACTCAAGTAGTGCTACTCCGTTGGAGACGCGCGGATTGAATGGGATGGCTTCTATAAACAATGCGTTTGTAGGTTCTCCAGAGTACGAGTTATCATAATCACCAGCATTTACTCATTCAACCCAGCAGACACTCAGTAAATATTGATTTGATTGGAAGAATGAATGAACCAAGCTCCTTAAAGTAAGCTAATTACACAAAAGGAGGCAGACAACTTCAGCAGTTTTCAAACTTCCCTGAAAGTGTTCTTCTCTAAGTGGGCTTTTTCATTGACAAAGGCCTTGCAATTACAGTTTTTAGTTTTCATTTAAATTGCAAAGTGCTACCACACCCTCCACACCCAACCAACCCATACCTTGCCTTGTTAACTCTACAGCATCTATCATTGCCTCACACACTATAATTGTAGCTGTGTTATATCTTCCTCTTATTGCTAGGTAAACAAGCAACAACTAAGTGTGAGCACCCCCCGAGTGGGGATCTTTGCTTCTGGATGCATTCCAGATGTCTATGAGAGTGTCTGGAACGTGGTAGGTACTGAACAAATACTTGTGGAATGAAGCAAAGAAAGAGAGCTCTATAATCCACTTTCTGGAGAAAAAGTTTGACCCACCAATGAGAAGCTCTGGAGAAAAATGTTACAACAGAGTTGATTGTGTGGTGGAGCAATAAAATAAACTAAATTAATTAATTTTAAAAAAAGAAAGCAAAAGAAAAGAAAAATTGTAATGAGGGGCCCAGCATGGTGGCATACCAGCTAAAGCTCTCGCCTTGGACACACCCAGATCCCACGTAGGCGCCAGTTCTAATCCTGGCAGCCCCGCTTCCCATCCAGCTCCCTGCTTGTGTCCTGGGAAAGCAGTGGAGGACGGCCGAAAGCTTTGGGATCCTGCACCCGCGTGAAAGACCTGGAGGAAGCTCCAGGTTCCTGGCTTTGGATCGGCACAGCTCTGGCCATTGTGGCCACTTGGGGAATGAATCAACAGATGGAAGAAGACCTTCCTCTCTGTCTCTCCTCCTCTCTGTATATCTGACTTTGCAATACAAAATAATAATAAATCTTTTTAAAAAATTGTGAGGAGAAGTGGGTGTTTGGCATAGCAGTTAAGGCAACCACTCGGGCAACCCCATGCTGGAGTGTCTACATTGAAATCTCAGCTCTAGTTCTTTGGTTTCTGAAGATTCATTACTGATCATTTATTTGAAAGGCAAAGTCATACATGTGCACACACATACACATACACACACACAGAAACACAAACACACACACGGCTTTCATGCACTGGCTTATTCCCCAAATACCCACAACAGCCGGGGATGGGATGAGCCGAAGTCAAGAATCCCAACCACCAGCAGGTTCTCCCAGGTCCTCCAATGTAGGATGTGGGCATCGCAAGGAACAACCTGAACCCACCAACCAAAAAGCCCGGACGCCCCTCCCCCTCTCCATCCACCCTGGCTCTAGACTCCACGTGAGAACCAGCTTCTTGCCAGGGCACACCTGGAAGGCAGCAGTGACAATGCAAGCACTAGGAGCCGTAACACCCACAGAGGAGACTCGGATGGATTGCCAGCTTCCTGGCTTCTGACTGCTTCATGCTTGGCTCTTGTGGGCAGTTGGGCAGTGACTCAGAGGATGGAGGAGCAGTCTTTTTCTTCCTCTCGCTGCCATTCAAATAAAAGGCAGATAATGCATTTGGGGAAGAAAGAAAGAAAACCTGTAATGCCATGTGAACGTGGGAGGTAAGTTGCCCCAACAAGCCTTAGCTTAAATGGGCTTAAGTGCCTATAGGAATCTTTCCTCTTGAATGTTCCTATAGGAACATTTCCTCAGGAATGTTCCTGTTGTAACTTCATTTAAGCTTTCTGGTCTATATTAACCAAACATTTCTTCCCTTATAGGTCGTGCCTTATAGCTTATAAAAAATAAAAAATATTCAGTCATACTCTGGTTTCTCTTCAGAGCGAATAAATCTCTTGCCTTTTACTAAAAAACATGCAATCATATTACTTGATAAATATCTTGGAAGCCACAACCCGCAATGTCAGCGACCCACATGAGTGCTGAGTGCTGGCTGCTCCGCTGCCAATCCAGCTCCCTGCTAATGTACCTGGGAAAGCAGTGGGAGATGGTCCACGTACCTGGGCACCTGCACCCATGTGGGCAACCTGGAAAAAGCTTAAGGCTCCTCCTGGCTTCAGCTCGGCCCAACCCTCTGGAGAGTGAACCAGAGGGGAGACCATCAGTCAATTACTCTCTCCAAATAAATAAATACATCTTTAAAATTAAAAATAAAAATCCAGATGGGCCTATAGAGGTTCCCAGAAAGGAAGCGGCTTGCCCCTGCCGGTGCCCAGGCAACTGGAAGTGCATACCTCGCCTTTGTGGTGCAGCAGCTCGCAGCTCCTCCACCTTGCATACTCTTTCCTCAGATTAATTGAAAAGGCTCAAATTTCTCTACTATAATGAACAACTGATATTAAACATAATAACAGTTATCCATTTTCTCTTCAAACATAATTTCTACATTATAAGCAAATTCTATTTGTTAGTGGGGAAGGTTTTGCTGGTGCTGTACTGCACAACAATAACACAATTTGGCTCTCA
The DNA here is from genome assembly GCF_017591425.1 of Ochotona curzoniae. Taxonomy (NCBI): domain Eukaryota; kingdom Metazoa; phylum Chordata; class Mammalia; order Lagomorpha; family Ochotonidae; genus Ochotona; species Ochotona curzoniae. Next base: position 7,282,542 of record NW_024467087.1, read on the forward strand.
GCATCTCCACCTTGTCGCCCCAAAGCCCACCACACAGCACAGCACCTTCTAGCCCTTCGCTCTGATCTCCTCATGCTTTCCCAAACACACCTGGTGCCGGCGGCCTCTCCGTGTGCAATCTTTGTTGAGTCTTTCAAGGCATGGCTTACAATTCAGAGGCCACCTTGTCCAAGAAGCCTTTCTAACTGATCCAGGACAAAATGACTGCCTTTCCTTGTACAGCGCCAGACACCTCTATAAACGCCCTGAGGAGAGGCTGGCTTTTGTTACCGTCACCAACGTGTGTCCTCTAATAGACCCAACTTGCAAGGAACACCATCTGTCGCTCCTAACTGCCCAGGGCAGATGAACCGATAAAAAAAAAAAAAAAGAGCAGTTAACAAGACTAAAACAAGTCTAGTTCCTTGGTTCAATACAACTATAAGTGGCAGAGCAATCAATTATCCTCCTCCCACCAGAACCCAACATTTTTGATACATGTCTAATCTCTGCCTGAACCTTGATTTAGTCCTTCATCAAAGGCACTGCAAACATAACGTGCAACCTCCCAAGTGAGAACAAAAGGCAACCACATGTTCGGATGGAGTCTTCTTTCCAATTTACAGAGCTCTTTCTGGGGTTGGCACATCAAAAAAAAAAAAAAGAGAGAGAGAGAGAGAGAGAGAGAGAGAGAGAGAACACTATATCTTTTAAAAACTGTATTGAATCCCCAAGTCAAATGGAAATTATGTAAGGTGAAACATAATAAATGTATAATGCAATAATAGCAGATTGGAGGAGACCTCTGCTATCTGCACAGAAAGTCCCTGAGCGAAAACAAAAGGTCAAACAGCCTAATGAAAAAATTAATGAATTAGCAAGCAAAGCAGAAGGGCATCTGTGTTTTACAGCTGGAGAAACTGAGACCCAGGAACAGAAAATGATCCCTCTGCTAACTGCCATGCTGGGGCCCAGTGCAAGGGCTCAATGGCTAAATCCTTACCTTGCAAGCGCCAGGATTCCATATGGGTGCCAATTCGTATCCTGACTGCTCCACTTCCTATCCAGTTCCCTGCTTAGGGACTGTAAAAGCAGCACAGGATAGCCCAGGGCTTTGGGACCCTGCAACCACGTGGAAGACCTGGAAGAAGTTTCTGGTTCCTGGCTTTGGATTGGCTCAGCTCCAACCATTGCAACCATTTGGGGAGTGAACCAGGGGATGGAAGATCTTCCTCTCTGTCTCTCCTTCTCTTCATAAACCTGATCTGCCTTTCCAACAACAACAAAGTAAATAAATACATCTTTTAAAATTGCCATACTTGAAGTGATAAGAAAAATAAATTCAGGGCTGTTGTTGTGGCATAGCACATTACGCCACTGTTTGCAATACAGGCATCCCATTCCAGAGTGCTGGTTGAAATCTTGGCTGCTCCACTTCCAATATAGCAGGCACTGTGCCTAGGAAAGCAGCAGAAGATGGTCCAAGCACTTCTGCTCCGTCACTCATGTGGGAAAATTGGATTAAATGAACCAGCAGGTATAAGATCAATTAATCAATCTATTTCTTTCCCCCACCACCTCTCTCTCTGTAACTCTGTCCTTGCAATAAGTAATGAATCTTTAAAAATGTCAAGGGCTGGTGCAGTGGCATAGTAGGCTAATCTTCAATCTGCAGTTCTGGCATCCAGTATGGGAGCTGGTTCAAGTCATGGCTACTCCACTTCTGATGCAGCTCCCTGCTAATGGCGCTTGACCCAGGTCCTTGGGCCCTAAATCCATGTGGGATACTTGGAGAAGCTCCTGGCTGTCAGCTTTCAACCAGTCTAACTCTGGCCATTGCAGTCATTTAGGGTGTGAACCAGTGGATGTAAGAGTTCTCTCTGTCTTTCCCTCTCTCTGTAACTCTCTATTTTAATAGAAAATAAATAAAACTTTTTAAAAAAATCAAATAAGCAATGCAAACAATGACACCGAGTACCAATCATGTGCCGGGTTTTCACATACACTGTCTTCTCTGCTACTCACAAATCACGCTGGGAAATATACTGAACAGACAAAATGAGCATTCCAATTCGCAGATACAGCCGCGAGGCTCCTCCGCTTGAGCACCTTTCTAAGAGATGCAGCAAGTTCAGGAATGGCTTGAGGAAGGCATCCTTCAAGCTAGTGAAAATCAGTCAAGGACAATTTAAAGATTCTACAGACCGACCAAAAGGCTTACAAAGAACTGAGAGAGTTCCTCACCAAAACGCACAGCAACGCCGTCGCACGTTCTTCCGTGGTGCGAGACGGAGGCACCCAGCTACGAGCTGCACGCCTCCACGTGGAACAGCTGCACTGGACAGGACAGACGGCAGAGGCTCACACGACTTCAATCAAGTATGCAGCAAAACTTTGAGCCCAGTGGCTTGCTCCTGACTCTCACAGATCAAAGGAACGGCTCTGGCTCTGGCAGTTCCTGTGGGAAGTCTTCCCAGCGAGGACTTGCTCCCCTCATCAGGACAGAATGAGCGCCTTTCCTTCAGTCTCCAAGACTCCCCCTATCTAATGAGCACCGGAAGTGGCAGGAGACAGCTGACAGCAGGGCGCTTACCAAGAGCTAATGCACAGGAGTAACTGCTTCTCTGCTTATTCTGGGACCCAAAACCCTGGAGTCACCGATTAAATCGTAGGGTTCTATGTAAATTAGGACACGGAAACCTCTTGGAAACACAAAGCCTCGCGGGTAGACAGCTTGGTGTGTGGACAGTGCCTATTAATAAAAGAAAGCAAGTCTCCCCCCCCCTCCCCCCACACGGAATCAGACTCGCACCAAAGCACAACGCTCAGCCAAGGGAGCATGGATATCTGCCCACCAGATTGCCAGCTCAAACAGGGAGAATGGCCAGGGACTCTACCAAGAGCTGGCTCAGGGAATATGAGCACAATGCCTGTGACTAATCAAGTCTAGGCCTCCACGGCTGAAGTATACCTGCTTGCATAAGACTTCCTAGCCTCACAGGTTAATGCCAGACCTGCTTCCTGGAGGACCAGCTACTTTCTACTACGTTGAAAATGCCTTGGGGTCAGGAACAATTTGTCTTAATGACATCCACTTCAACAACCATAATGATCCTCACTCCACTCATTGGTCCTGCACTGACAAAGTGCCTCCCATATACAAGGCTCTGGGTTAGGTGCTAACTAAGCCAGCAGGGAAGAAGTCCCAGGCCACAAGTTGCTCCCGGGAAGTGTGAACAATTAAACATCACAGTAAGTGCTCTGAGAGAATAAACTTGTAAGTGAGGCGGAAATATTGTGGACAGGCACCTACCAAGGCCAGAGTGTAGCCTGGGGGAGAAACAGAAAATGGGAGACCTGAATTGCATTTTGAAGACCAATTAGCATTTAGGTAGCAGGAGAAAGGGAGACTGGGTAGGGAAGGAGATCTAAGTAGGCAACGCCAATGGGAAAGGACAGAAACAAGAGCAGAGCCTAATCAAGAGCACCAGGAAACGTAGTGTAGAGGCAATGTGAAGTAAGCTGAGAAAGATCAGACTGAAGAGATCAGAGAAGTGTAGGCATGTCATTCCTGATTTCCTCCTCCTGTGGAAAAGCTTCCCAGGGATGCAGCACAGCTAGGGATGCTTCGTGGCTCCAGGTCACCATTTGACCCCTCCATTCCAACCCAGAGACTGTCCTCCTGTTACAGCCCGCAGCAGACTAGAACCCCTTCTCTGGTGGGAAAGAACTAGAATCCAGCTCTCTTAGCTTCCTCCTGCATCTACAAAGATCTGCTGCCAAAGGTGCCAGGGGTCAGTGGTTTTAACCAGGAGACTGGCCACGTGTGGAGGACATAAAGGACCACTTCAGCTTTCCTGCTGCTAGAAACTGCGGCATATGGGAAGAGAGGTCACTGCCAGTGAATTGAACACTGGCTCATCAGACTGCTTTGCTGCGACCTTCAGCATGAGACACCTGGCAGGTCTGATGAACAGAATACAGGATTCCTAAGAATGAAAAGAAATCAACATTGCCCTTGAACTGGGAAGTTCACATTAGCATAGAGGCTTACCAATTTCATACTGTCATAATTAGTGTACCTTAGGACCTGGCAAGGTCTCTCTCCAGTCCACCTCTGCAGAAACAACCTAGGGATGGCCGGGGTTGGGGGAACGGTGAGATCCTTTTTCATGTCTCCTATGGCATTTGTTCTTGTTCTTTAAGACATTTGGAGTTACTTAAATATAGGAATAAATAAGGCATGCTTCTCAATATGATGTTCTAGTAAGAACACTGCATGATATGCAATCTAATAAACATACTCATTGCCAACATGCAAGCAGATAATAGTTTGGTAGAATGATAGCTGGAGGGCCCAGCATGGTAGCCTAGCAGCTAAGTCCATGCCTTGCATGCGCCAGCATCTCATATGGGCATCGGTTCTAATCCTGGCAGTACAGCTTCCCAACCAGCTTCCTGTTTGTGGCCTGGGAAAGCAGTGGAGGACGGCCCAAAGCCTTGGGACCTTGAACCCACCTGGGAGACCTGGAAGAGGCTCCTGGCTCCTGATTCCTGATCGGTGCAGCTCTGGCCATTGCAGCTGCTTGAGGAGTGAATCATCGGACAGAGGATCTTCCTCTCTATCTCTTCTGAGATAAATGTTTTAACAGTGGGCATATTATAGCAGACATTTTACCTTTTCTCAGAATTAGACACAGGGAGTCCCTCTGTCACAAACTCAAATCCCCATAGTTAGGAGTGCTCCTCAGACAGCCCTATCAGAAACTCTCTCCTTGGGAGTGGCTGCAATGCGGAATCAGCTCTGTGGAATAATTCACTTTGCTTTCTTTGACTCAAACAGGACTTCCTCAAATACTGTGATTCATTCTGCAAAGCCCTTAGGGGAAAAGAGAAGTGAAACCAGGAAAGTTCAGTTCTGGTTTGGGATACAAGAAAGGCTGCGGAAAAAGGACGCAGCTCCCCACTGAGCTTGCACTACACCAAGCCAGTGTCAGGGACTTTGGGCCCAATCTTCTCATCAAATTCCCACCCCAACCCAGGGCAGAATACATTTGCCTGAAGCAATAAGGACAGAAAAACTGACGCCCAAGTTCAATTACAGATTTAGGGGCTCCTTGTAAGTGGCCCAGCAGTGAAGCCACAGTCTGGGATGCCTGCATCCAGGAGTGTCCAGACTTCAAGGCCCAGCTCCGCCTCCTGACAGCAGGAAGGGTGAAGATAATGGCTCAAGCTGTTAAGTCGGGGCCACCCACCTGGGAGACCTGGACTGAATTACAAAGCCCTTGCTTTGATCTGGCCCAGCCCTGGAGAACCTGATTCTTATTCATCTATCTAACTAACTAACTTTCTTTCTTCTTTCTTTCTTTCTTTCTTTCTTTCTTTCTTTCTTTCTTTCTTTCTTTCTTTCTTTCTTTCTTTCTTTCTTTTCTTTCTTTCTTTTCTTTCTTTTCTTTCTTTCTTCTTTCTTTCTTTTCTTTCTTTCTTTTCTTTCTTTCTTCCTGTCTTTCTTTCTTTCTCTCTCTCTCTCTCTCTCTCTTCCTCTCTAAAATATCTAAAGTTCGAAAACACAGGTTTCCCAGACTGACCCCATTGTATTGACTTTGCATGGCCCACCACACTACCCTGAAACGAAAATACATTTTTAAAGACACTGGCAAGTGACTGGTAGTAAGGGGAGACCGACTAGATCTGAATCTTCACCCTTAGGGATTCGCTGGAAGCCAGTAAAGCCGGTCTATGATGGACGAGGGTGAAACAAAACATGGACCTTGAACATAAAAGTGTAGGAGGCACACTCCCAGTGTCACGCAAAGGCTTCTGCTAAATCATTCTAAAGAAAACTGAAGCCAACATCTGGCCAGAGCCCTGAGTGATAGGCAGAGAATGTCTTAACACATTCAAATCTTAAGTCCTATTGTCTCCTAACGAGTAAAGTACAGCACACTTCAGCAAGTTGATAAAGATACTCTGCTTAATGCAGGTTGCACTTGCTTGACCTTAGCTTGCTCCCTAGCTTGTTGCACCCAGGCCTGGAGGATCACTCTCCTTTTCCCTGAAGCACAGAGTAGGAGAGCCAGGCTGGAGGGCCTGCCCATCTGCATGCTGAGGACGCCATTATTTGAGTATTGACTCACTTCAGGTTTCTGCCTGAGAACTGCCTCCCAAAGAGGACTTTGCCAACCACCCTACTTAAACATGAACTCTCATCATGCTCTAGCCTCATTTTTAGTTTGTCATCCTAGTAGTAATTCCAGACATTCATTCATTCAATTCTGTTTATATATCCTGTCAGTGCTATGAGCGTAAGTCTGTAATGTCCTTTAGATCTGAAAGAATGCCTGGCCTTCAGAAAAATCTAGCAACTCATGGATGAGCTTGCGTAGATCCATGTGCCCTTCAAGCCTGTGCTCCATATCACTAAACATGTAGCTAAGATTTCCTGTAGGAACCCAAGCCTTCTGCCCCTGTAGATTTCCTCTCCAACATTAAAATCCATTCATTTTCTTGATTTTAAAACATAGAAACACCCAAGCTATATTTTAGGTTGAGATCCTAAAAAAAAAAAAAAAAAAAAAAAAAAAAAAAAAAACAGTTCTTTCTATTCCTCTCTTCAATATACCATTCCCTTCCAAATGGTATAGGTTTCTGTTGGCTGTTTTGGTATTCCCCAAAACTCCAATTTGGTTGCCCACAACATTCAAATAAAGCCAAATGCTGACTCCCAGATCAAACCAAGTGCCACAGCACACGGGATCATGCTGGGGCAGCTCTCAGTGCGGACCACTGCCTGGCTACAACTGACAAGTGCACCTGACTGACCTCTGCCACTGAACCTCACCTAGGGAACAGGACATGGCCTGCCAGCTCGTGCAGCATTCTCTCTGGAAACAAGAAGCACCGTCTCACTCACCCTTGCATACTGCTAAGATCTGTAGGCATCTAAGGGAAAGGAAGAGGCCCTTCTAGCTGCCAGAGAAATCGGTTATAGAAATTTGGTATTGGTTGGCAAGATACGTTCAGGAACTCCATTCTGACGTTCGTTTGAACAGAACAATAAACAAGTTAATGACCAAGAGCCAGAAAGCAAACATACCAAGTTATTTGATATCAAAAATCTGATGGAAAGCCATCAAATGGTAGCACCCCCAACAAGGTGTGCAGAAAACGGGTACATCTGAAGCATTCCAGTAGCTTTTCTTTCTTTCTTTTCTTTTAATGCAACTGTTCTTTTAATGCAAACTGTTCTTTGTAGAGCAGAGCCATCCTAGTTGTGGCCATTCCTTCAAAACTGGCTGGTATAAAAGAAGCCAGTAAGATTGCCCAGGAACAAGTCCACTTTATTTTACTTAAATGACTTAGCAGTTTTGTATTTAAGTGACTTTCCATTTTTCTTATTTTGTCAGTAAACCAATTACTCTTCATTGTATTTGAAAAAGCTGTTTTGAGTCATCTTACCAGCACAGCACTAAACACTAAGATCTCAGATCAACCCTACTGGCTTGCCCTATTCTTTCCTTCTTTAAGGAATTTACATGGTGATTTATAAAGATTAATTAAATAAGTATTTTTCTTTCATATCTTACCTTCACTACCTATCACTGCTTTTTCTTAATGTTTCTAGAACATACATCTAAAGGCTTAACATGACTCAACAAGTACTATGCTGGCATATTTTCCTCCTGCTATCGTATTATAAGCATTGGAAGGTTTTCTTTTTACAGCACAGAACACAAACAGGATTTTTTTCCTTACAATCTGCACCATTTCACCCAAACAGCGAAGGTGATGTTTTAAAGTGAAATTATATCTAGGGACATCAAACCAACAGGATCAGCACATTTCAGAATTCCTATTTTTTGGAATACAAAGATGCATAAGCCAAATTGCAGTCTGAAGGGCCACAGAAAAATTGGCTGGAGATGGATTCATCTTGGTGAACAATTAGAAACAACACTGCACGCGGCTCCTCTCTGTCCCACCCCCGTCATCACCTCATCTGGGTCTTTCAATGATGAACTAAGAAATATAGGAAAAAAAAAAAAACAACAAAGCAAGGTTTTCAATATGGTTTTTCTCTGGGGAACAATAAAAACATTAAACTTTCTACATAGAAGTGTCTGTGCATCGAATGGTAGTCTTTTCAACGCAAGTCCAGCTTGGGTTTTGTCTGGGTGGGGAAGTGGGGAGGGAGTCTGTGAATACCCCCAGAGTCATTGAAAATATATAGTATTAGCTAATTGATGAGAGGACTAAAAACAATGGCAAGTAGGCAGCCTGGCTGGGAGCCAGAAGCAAGGCTTTATGGTGAAAGCGAGTTTACATTAGAGGCCTGTTTTTCCCCTTTCCTTATATGAAATGAACAGCTGTAATTGAAAAGCAAGGAGCTCTATGGTTTATAGAAATAGGTGTTGTGAGAGCCTTGGCCGTCTAATTTTCTTCCTATTGCAGGGCAGGCTTCCATTGTCTGTTTTTTAGAGCTAATTTCTTTTCTGATCAAAAGGCCCACGTCGTTGAAAAGGTAGTAATGACTATTCATTTGGCTGAAGCCTCCATTCTCCAGACTGCAAGCTTTATTTAGAAATGGCTATTTCTTTCTAAAAGGAAAAGCTCATTTATGTCCTCTATAATGTCAATTAAAGTAGAATATATTTTAATTACTTATCCTGAGGAGAAACCTTTTAGGAACTTAATTTAGTATGCCTATGCTATGCAGACACTACAATATATGAATGTGGAATGATATCTAGGCACATGGGTTTTATTTTATTTTACCACTAATGAATAGTTTATTTGCAACTAATTAACAAGTTAAATCGGCACAATTAGTGTCGGATTTCTTTAATAATATAACTCATAAAGGGATAGCCATTGGAACTAGAAAATAAGGTTGGTTGTTGGCTTTGTAAAGAAACCATTCCACAAAAGGGGCAGTTTTTTCCCATTAGAAGGGGTTATTGGGACGTTCTTCCCGTGGCTTTTTCAAATGAAAGCTAGGCCGTGCTGGGGGAGGAAATATGTTCAGAAACAAGAGGCGACGGTGTTAATTACACAAACATCACATTAGCAAAGCCCCAGGGTTCTAACGCAGCAACGCTTTCCTGAGAAACAGAATCGGGAGTGTAGACGACCTAGATGCCCAAACCACCGCACCGCCAGGCCTCCGGACCGCCCCGGCTTTGTGGTGGGGTCCAAGCCGCCGGCCCGCGGGGAAGCGCCTCTGCCTGCGGACAGGCAGCCCCCACACCAGGCGAACGGCTGCACGCTGGGTGTCCCCGGGAACGCGTCCTTGATCCAGCTCGCAGCCGGCAGTGGCGGCCTCAGCCAGGGCTTGCGCCTGCCGGCCCCTCGACGGCAGTCCAGGGCCCCAGCCGCCGGCACCTCTGCCGCCTGCCACTCTACTCCACTCACCAGGCTGGAAAGCCCACTGGGACACAGGGAACCGAGCGTGGCCCCCGCGGGCAAGGATCTAGCAAGCCCAATCTGGTGGGCCCCCACAAAGCCCGGTTTCTCCGACGATCTATTGGAAGGCTAGGGGGAGCGCCAGATGGAAATTTCTTCTGCTCCTGAACTGGAGTCACCTTGAACTTTTTTTGCCAGGCCGTCCCCACTAGCAAGATGGGAAAGGGAAGGGTCCCCGTCCCGTACCTGCACACACGTAGTGCATGACAAAGATTTAGTGAAATGAACTGAGGACCCACAGGAAAGAGCAGAAATTCCACGTATCGAATTTCGTAACTCTCCAGACTCCCAAAACAAAGTTTTTCTAAAAAACAAAGGTATAATGAAAGGAAAAAAAAAAAAAAGAATAGGGCTGACAGGAAGCAGCGGGATGCTGCCTTGAGATTTAAGGTTTCCTCCAGGATGCTGTACCCAGCACCCCACCGGGACTGCCGAGCCCCTCTGCGGTGGGCCGATTCAGACTTGGCGGCGGCGGACTTGCCCGTCGCACTTGGCAATTCTTGCCAGGTTCTCCAGGTAGCTTTCTCCCAGAAAGAACTGTGAAATGGGGTTAGCCTGTGTTGCCACTGAGTGAGTACAGGTGTGGAATGGTAGGGACTTGGAATAACCCGCAAAGGCACTAATAACGACCTTAAGATTGTTTTCTTGGTTCAGGCTGCTTCCAAGTGACCTAGCTTCGGTGCAGGCCAGCAGCAAGCCTTTGCAAGTGCAAGGGCTACGAGCTCAGCGAGAAGCCGACCCTAGCCACCTTGTTCTGCAGAGGTGTTTCCAAGGGAGGGCGTCAGTCTTTTTTGGAAGGGTTGACGCCAGCCCTCTGTTGTGAGTCTGGACAGAGACGGTGGATTGGGAGCCCCCCTCCCGGGGGCTTGGAAAGGCCTCTTGCTAGGGGACCCAGATTCAAGGCTGAGTCTCTTCCTCTGGGGAGACCCGTATTTGGGTTGGGGAGTTTGGGGAGGAGTCGCTGCAGGCAAAGGTGGTCAAATTCCTCCTAATTGCTGCATTCCGCAGGTAAAGGATCTGGTGATTAATATGTTAATATCCTATGGGTGAAAGAGATCTTTACAACTAAGCCTCAACGCCAGGGCCAAGTACACTCCAGCCAACCAAGTAAATCAAATTAGGAGACTGGCTTTGGAAAATACCCCTGCTCTCTGCTCCAACAAGAGTTAAGGCCAAAATGCAACAATCCAATTGAACCCTCGTGGGAGATTTTATGTCACCTGGAGAACCTTGTCATCACACACCACACCGCTCCTAGCGAACTCAGAGAGCATCCGAGAGCCCACTGAAGGCCTGCACCTAACAGCCCAGGGTCTTTGCATTCCTTCAGCTCCTTTGCTAGCAAGGGCGCTTTCATCGGAATCTGAGGTTGGCGCTGCAGGTTGGCGGCATTGAATCATGGGGAACTGGAAGGTGCTGTGCCTGCCGCCTCCCCCTTCATCCCAGGGCTGGTGACCTTTCGACCTTTCCACCCGGGATGGTCTTACAATAGACCAAAGCTTTTCATTTCTTGATCAAGGCACTCAATATGTGGCCTAAATACACAGTCCTAGCTAGAAGCCGATAAACAACCACGGGGCGGTGTCAAGGAAGAAGCGGGATTGGCCACCCGACGCCTTCAGAGCAGCAGCTTTTTGTTTGCTGGAAGCCAGAGCACCTCAGAGGGTTCCGAGGATAAGTTGTTCTCGCTTCATCAAAGTCAGGCCCCACGCTGGGCTCGGCCGCACTTGAGTCCTGAAAGGGCTGTGCTGAGCCTCGGTGGGTGGGAGGGCCGCCCGTGCTGACCTGGGCTAGCCCAAATGCCGGCGGTTCCCCTCCCGTCTCCGAGCCGGCAAGGAGCGCTTCTTCTAAAAGGTCGGATCCTAATCGGACGCGGGATATTGAAAATGGTCGCCTCAAAGGCACGGGAGAAGTGGAGGGGCGGGTACCCGTGACGAGAGGCGGTGCAGCGCCCTCGCCGGCTCTACCCGCAGCTCACTTCGCAGATCTGCGGCCCGGGGAGGCCCTGATTTGGGCCAACGCTCCAGGCAGAGGAAAGCAGGCAGTACGAGTGCCCTTTGTGCTCAGCGACCGCTGGCCCTGTTACTCTACAGTCAGGGTCCCTGGAGTTTCCTGATGTAAGCAGCCCCAAGAATGGAACCTCTGCCCCACCTCGAAGTGGACTGCTTCTACGCGGGAAAGACCTCGAAGCCTTGGAGGGCGATAAGGGGCGACTCTGGCTGAAGATTCCAACGGAAACCAACAAACGGCGCTATTGTAGCGCCCTGGGTCCTGGGAGCCCGGTGCCCAGCCCCGGGCGAAGGGAGTCCGAGCTCTCTTCGGAGGGCGGGGAGACGAATGGGGAGGGGACGCTTGGCTGAGTTCCCAGCGCCACGTCCAGTGCTCTACGCGCCGCCAGGGGCTCCCAGGGTGAGAGTGCTTCGGGGCACTGTGTCTCCTGCCTGCCTCTGCCTGTATTCTGCTTTCTTCGCTACAGGCGTGGTGCACCAAGGAGACGGTGCAGTTCAAGTCCCGCCAGCCCCAGCGGAACCGAGGCCCCTCGGGCTGAGCACCTGCTGCGACACTTCTCCCTACCCTCAAAGAAAGTCCAACGGCGGAGCTGGTGGTGCCTGCCTCTGCACGGCAGGTGGACCCAGAAAACTGGCGTCGTGCCAGTTTTCCTTCCCCCACCCCGCGCCCGCAAGAGTAACCTTGTTGATCTCTTGCAGGGGTAGCTTGAGATCAGGAACTTTCCTCTTAAGTTTCAAGTTTCGATCGAAATTTGGCGTGGCTCTTACTTGCCGCCGCGCAAACCATCCGAGAGCCACCGGCCACAGAGATCGGTTTAATAATGTGCACCGCGGGAAGCCGGGAGGGGGTGAAGGGAGGCGGCCAGTCCCAAGCACAAGATTTCTGGAAACCTGACAGGAGGGTGTGATGTGAAAATGATCTCACCGAAGCTGAAGACAGGTGTGATCAAACGACAAACAGCTGGAGGCAGTGAGCAGGTTCCCCAGAGGCGCGCAGCCTGTGCCTTGAGAAACGTGCCGCCCAGGCGCTGTCACCACAACGGCTTACTTGGGTCCGAAATTTTGGAAAGAATCCTGACATCTGTCAAACTGCTGGGCGCCAGGCCGCGCGTCGGTTGGGTAGTTTCCTAAAACGCGCTTCTCTTAGCAACAGCTTTGGGGGCCCGGAGAAGCCACAAGGGCATGTGCGAAAGGCGATGGAAGGGAAAGAGCTAGTGCTGCACGTGGGCTGCTGCCCAGAGGTTGCTTCAGAACAGGGCAGGTTTGTCTAAGAAAAGTCGCGCGAGGTGGGGACTGCGGAATCGTGCCGCTGTCTGAGGCATGCCTTCCCGCTCGCGTTAGCTCTGTGCTGTGCAGTGATGCACGTGCGCGCGTGCACGCACACACATAAGAACACACACACACACACACACACACACGCACACACACACACACACACACCCCTTCCAGATTGCTTACCCTAAACCCCAAGCCGCTAACCCACCCAAGTGACTGGAATTCTAGGCTGAGGACAAGTCAGACTAAGCGGATCAGACACTCCAGGCTTCATGACCCCACTGGGTTGGGAAGTCGCCTAGGAGTGAGGATTCTGAAGCCAGCGGTGCCAGCGGGTGACCTGCTCTGTCCCATCTGCTCCACCCCCCGACCACGGAGGCGTGGTTTTTAATTGTAGTGCAGAGAAAGGGGAACCAGCTCGGAGCTCTAGTGTCCCGGGATCGCACGGTTTTGCATTAACGCTATATATATATATAACCCTTTATAAAAAGGTTCTTGTATTCCATACTTAAAATGTATGCCTTCCTTTCTGTTTTCCCACCTTCTACTGGCCTGGGGATGGGGCGAGAGCCCATGTCTTGCGAACACCTTATACTGATTTGTGCCAGGATTGCTTGAATGGCTTTTTATTCCCACTGGCCAGGGCGGCGCGGGGAGTTTCAAACGCTGTGTCACTTGCTTGATCTGGCGGCAGCGATTGTCGGGGTTCTCTCTCCCCGCAGCCAGGGTCCCCTCGCTGCTAGTGTTTGGCAGACAACCCGATGTGTCAGTGAATGTTCCACTCCTGTGTCCTGGGACTGCGATCAGGGAGGCTGTAAAACAAGAAAGGAGAAGCACGAAATCCGTTAGCAAAGCCAGCTCCCGGGGGAGGCGGCGCGGCTGCGCGCCGAGAGCCGCGCTCAGAGGTCCTGGCAGGTGTGCGCTGCCAGTGGAGGGGGCCCGGCCGTCCACCCGGCCAACAGCCTCGGCTCGGCTCTGGCCACCGCTCCCCCCTCCCCGAAACTTTTCTTTCATTCGGAGAGGCTCCGTGTTGCCATGAAAACGGATTTTCCAAGGGGCCCGACCCTCCCCCTCAGGGGCATCGGACTGGAAAAACCGAAATGGCCAGGGAGCAGACAAAAAGGGGCCGCTAAACAGGGGCCGGCAAAGAGAGTGGAGTCCGGCTCACCCACTAGGTCCCACACCAACTCCCACACCACCGCGTGAGAGCGTGCAAACGCCTCCGCTAAGACTCAGGCGGTGGGCGCGCGATTGCGCGCCCTCCAGCAAAGCCACAGCGAGCCACAGCGCCCGCGGCACTCAGCAGTTCCGAAGCCTGTCGCTCGCGTCTCGTCCCCGGCTCCCGCTCGCACCCGCACGCACTAGCCCGGGGTGGGGGGTGGGACTGAGAAGCCGGCCACCGATTCCAAAGAGTTTCTCGGAGGAGCAGTCCGGGGCACCTCAAGTCCTCCTTGGTAGCTAGGGATGCCCAGTGCCCCTAGCGCCGGCAGCAGAAGCGACCGCGGACAACGGTGCACGCTACCGGAAGCTTTGCGGACTGACCGCAGGACACCGTGCCGATCCGCCTCGATAAGGTTGCAAAGTTTTTCCCCCACCCGGAGGACGCCCCTCCATCCCCTCCCCCCAATCTTGCTCGGGTGCCTCCTTCCCCCACCTCCATCCTCTCCTCGGGTTTCGGTCTTTCAAACTTTTTGAGACCCTAATTGATGGTTTCTAAGTGGTTCTTCGGGACCCCGGCCTCTTGAATAACTCCCATCACAGCACTCGCCCCAAGAGGCACGGGGGTGAAGGTGAGGGCTCTCCGAACTTTTTTTTTTCAGCCGGGCCGAACGGGGGTCGGTGATGATTGGCCAGGACTCATCACAGCGAGCCTGTCAATCACGGGGCCTCTGGGTGGCGAGGGGGCGGACCGAGCCCCAATCCCGGGGGATCCGAGCAGGTATATAAGGGGCCCCGGCCAGGGCTCGGCCACACTGCGAATGCAACCAGCTCAAGATCTCGCGGCAGGTGCGAGCAGCCCGCGGGTTCCTGCTGACTTTCCTCGGAGCACTTCAGCAATTCTGCCCTTCCCTCCCGCCCCGCTGGCCCTGCGGCCCCCAAGCGCCCTTCCGACGGAGTCGCCGAGCCTTTTCACCGTGGCCGCTCCAGCCCCGGGAGCGCCTTCTCCTCCCGCCACACTGGCGCACCTTCTTCCCGCCCCGGCAATGTACAGCCTGCTGGAGACTGAGCTCAAGAGCCCAGTGGGGCCACCCACCCCGGCGGCGGGGACGGGCGGTCCTGCAGCCACGGGCGGCGCGGGCAAAAGTAGCGCGAACGCAGGCGGAGCCGCGAACGCGGGCGGCGGTGGCCACGGGGGTGCGAGCGGTGGTGGCGGTGGCAGCGACCAGGACCGCGTGAAGCGGCCCATGAACGCCTTCATGGTGTGGTCCCGCGGGCAGCGGCGCAAGATGGCCCTGGAGAACCCAAAGATGCACAACTCTGAGATCAGCAAACGTTTGGGCGCCGACTGGAAACTGCTGACCGACGCCGAGAAGAGACCATTCATCGACGAAGCCAAGCGACTGCGCGCCGTGCACATGAAGGAATACCCGGACTACAAGTACCGGCCGCGCCGCAAGACCAAGACGCTGCTCAAGAAGGATAAGTACTCGTTACCCGGCGGCCTGCTGCCCCCCGGAGCCGCGGCCGCAGCCGCTGCAGCGGCCGCCGCGGCCGCGGCCAACAGCCCGGTGGGCGTGGGCCAGCGCCTGGACACGTACACACACGTGAACGGCTGGGCCAACGGCGCGTACTCGCTGGTGCAGGAGCAGCTGGGCTACGCGCAGCCCCCGAGCATGAGCAGCCCGCCGCCGCCGCCCGCGCTGCCGCAGATGCACCGCTACGACATGGCCGGCCTGCAGTACAGCCCCATGATGCCACCCGGAGCCCAGAGCTACATGAACGCCGCCGCCGCGGCCGCCGCCGCCTCGGGCTACGGGGGCATGGCGCCCTCGGCCGCCGCCGCGGCCGCCGCCGCCTACGGGCAACAGCCAGCCACCGCCGCCGCTGCCGCCGCGGCCGCCGCCGCCATGAGCCTGGGCCCCATGAAGTCGGAACCCAGCTCGCCGCCACCCGCCATCGCATCGCACTCGCAGCGCGCGTGTCTCGGCGACCTGCGCGACATGATCAGCATGTACCTGCCACCCGGTGGGGACGCCGCCGACGCCGCCTCTCCGCTGCCCGGCGGCCGCCTGCACGGCGTGCACCAGCACTACCAGGGCGCCGGGACTGCCGTCAGTGGAACGGTGCCGCTAACCCACATCTGAGCGCTGGCCTGTGTCCGTCGCCCCTTGCCCCCATCCCGCCCCGCACCCCCAAGTTGGGACGCCTTGTTTAGCTTTGCTTGCCTGGGACTGACTGACTGTTGCCTTGTCCGGATGGTGGGGAGAACAGAAAGTTTTGCTGTAGCTGTCGGGTTTTGTACAGAAGCAAAAGAAGTCGGTAGCAACGGAAATGGGACTTTTCCCAGAGGTCGCTTGCCCCTTGCTGCTACCTCTCCCTCCCCCTTCGTAGGCTGGGAATCGCAGTGATGTTTGCAAAGAAAAAGCAGCCCCCCTCTTCCCGGGTTCCTGACTTCTGTTGCATTTGAAAATGTTGTCTCCTTAGTTTGCAGCTAGCCGAGGAGTTAAGGGAATGGGAGAAGCTTACTTTTGAGTAAGGCTGGCCTGAGAACTGCAACGCTCCCGCCCCGAGTCGCGTGCCATCTCTTTTCTTCGTGGCTTTTTTGGGGGGTGGGTGTGGGGGGTGCTGACCGCGCCTAAGGGCGCGTCAGCTAAAACCAATGTTAATTTATAGTCAGGTGCGCGTGTGTCTCCCGCCTCGCCGCCCCTGGCCGCGGGACAGCTTCTGTCCAGTTCGCCTTTAGCCTGTTTGAGTTGGTGTTTTCTGCCGTGATCTGTTTGATATTTTGTCGCGCTAATGTGTTCGGATTTCGTTTGGGTAGTGGGGAAGGGGCTATTTTGTTTCAGGTTTTTTCAAGGTTTTACTCGTAATTGCTAAATAAGAGATCAATAAATTTTATAACCAATATGGTGGAGTCCTGATAATTTTGCGGGCATGGAACTTCCCCTGCGGGCTTGGGGAGGGAGTGAAATATGAGGGTTTCTAATCGAGGTCCCGTGCAGGACGGCGGAGTGGGACCTGGAAGGTGGCGGGCAAAATCTGAACAGGTTTTTATTTCTTTAGTTTTGTTTTTACATTGAGTAATAGCCACTAGCTCCCGACATTCGCAGCTGCAAGCCCGAGGGGAAAGCGGTTTGTTTGCCCGGCAGCGTTTCCTGGAGGCGCCAGCCCTGGGGCAGCACACTTGTTGGCTGCGACGAGGGTGGGTTGAAGGCGTGCTTGCCTCGGCCGTCTCGCCGTGCGGGGAGGGGACGCCAACGGCCGTGAAAAGCGACCCGGAAAGGAACATTTTTACCTTTGTGCACTGGGGCGGGACGACACTTGAGCCGGGCTGAAATATTTACAAAACGAAACCCTTCGGAAATGTCCATGATTCTAAGACTAAATGGTTCCAGGAAATCTGGAGTAGAAAACCAGTGATGTTTCACATGTGGTAGGTGACCCCGACGAGTCGGCGTGAAACACCAACAGGTTAGGGATTTTTTTTTTTAAGCACGATTTATTGAGAAGTCCTCTCAAACTCACTAGGACCCTTTCTGTTGCTAAATTGCCCACAGGGTACACTTACTAGTTCCCTAGCGCACTTTCTACTCCTTTTTGCTTGCCGCGCCCGTCCCCATCCCTGACCCTGGTTAGGCCTTTGGAGTGTGCCACCCAAAGGGCCTTTAGTTTCGCGCCCGAACGAAGTTTCTGTGCATGTTTGTGGCCTAGGAAGAAAACAAATAGAACCAGTGCTTTTTTACCCCTTCTTCAGCTGTTTGAGGTGATTTCCTTAATCCCTTTAATCCTGTTACCTCGCTATCCCAGAATAACGAAACTCGGCCTTTCCAATAAGCTTGGCCTGGCGCAGCGTTTTCATCCTCATCCACTCTTGACCATAGGCTTCTTTGCATGAGGTCCGCTGGGACCCTAGGCGACAGAATCTTCCCTAAATTAGTCCAAATTCCACATTTCCAGCCGACTTACTTTGTGCGGGCCAGCTATTCACCTGCAGGCCCCGGCCTGGGGCGGGGGGGGGGGGCGAGGGAGAAGGTTTACAGAAGCTTCGGGGGTCAAGCCACTTTTCACACATCACTGCAGATCCTGGAGACTAAACCCACTCTCTAAGAAAGGTCGGCTCTCCTCCTGCTCTCCCCCTCCCCCTGCCACCGGGAGAAGCAGAGCCACCTCTTCCACAAGACGTTGGCACTGCCACCTGCACTCCATCACTCCGCCCCACCCCCACCATGCATGCATTACCCTCTGGCCCTGCTGTGTTTGGGCTCAGGCGGGTCTCGGCCTCCATACCACCACTTCCTCTCCGGGTCTCAGGGCCGCAGTCCTCGGGCCCCTGCTGGCAGCTCACTGCTGGAGCACCAGCAAATGTGACTGCGGCTAGTCCCTGGCTGCCTGGACTGTGGGCCTCGTCCCACTGCTGCTGCAAAGCCTCAGCAGCCGGAGCAAACTTGTCCTGTACTCCCTTACTTGTTTGCACCTTTCGGTCTTAGGCCTTCGGTAAAATAACCTGTCCTTGGGTTACTCGACTTCCCAATTGCTGGCAATAGGGGACTCAAGGTTGGTATTGAAATGACTCTAGGAAAGAGGGTCAAACAAGCAATTTGCGCCCTCCCCCCTAGGGGGGGCGGTGCCAACCGGGAAATAAACCCTGACACTGCTTCTTTTCCTGAGTGCATTGTGCTGTCCCCTCAGAAGCATCAGGGTCACCCTTTCGGGGTCTCCCATGTTGCTGCGGCCCTCTCTAAATAGCCACAGCTTTGTGCTGCACTTGAGTTTCCAAGGCGTCCTTGCAGCTTTCCTCCAGCAGCAGCACATTTGGAGAATTGAAATGCGGATGACAAAGATATACGGATGAAAAGACACCGACATAGGTTTAAGTAAACTTCTGCAATTAGAACTAAGCTGACCTCCACTGGTCCCAGTTTTTCAAAGTAGAGCCCTCTCTCCTTGTCCTCCGCTAGGGCATTCGTACCTTAACTGACAACAGCAGAGCTCTGGTGCAGGACTCCCACCTCCTCCCTCCCCTTGCCTGTTTCACACATGAGGAAACTGGCTCCCAAAAGCGAAATGGTGCTGTTCAGGCTGCCTTAGCCAAATCACAGTCAGGCCTGGACGGGAGGCTTCCTCTGCCAACTTCGCCACAAAACCGAGAGAGAAATGAGTTCTCACAGCCCTAGGTGCCCTCCCAAGCTCGCAGTGCGGCGGGCGATTTCTGCAGCACACAGCTTGAGCAGCCATCACCAAGGGGCAGGGGGGAGGGGGGCAGGGGAGCAGGCGGTCCATGTGGAGGGCTAAAGTCTAAGCCACCCTTTAGCCTCTGGAACGGGAGCTCAGTTACGTTTTTGTAAGAACTTGCCTTGAAGATTTGCTTTCTTTCACTAATCCTCCTTGAGGAAACTTACTGGGGGGGGGGCCTGAGCACAGGCCCGCGAAGGCTTACAAGCAGCTGTGTACATCACAGACGCCCCCCCCCATGCTGAAAAATTGCAAACAACTGGGTGTGCAGCAAATGGGGGAAAGTTAAGTTTAAAAAATGTAAAGACTACTTTTCAGATATTGCAATCGCTTTTGAAGAGATGCTAACAAGGAAAAGTGTAAGACACAAAATGGAAAAAAAAAATCAAAGATGCACAGAACTACATGCTTCTGTGTGTATGACCTTGACTATTTGAAAACAAGCATAGATGATTGGAGAAAATGCAAAAATAAAGGGTGGTGTTAAGAAAACTGGCTCCTCTTCCTCGTTGTACTGTGCAATTTTCTCTAATAGGATCATATTCTGGTTATCACCAGAACAGGCAGCTTTAAAATGCATTCTCTCCCTGTTACAAATACGGAGATGTGCCTCCTGGCACAAGCAGAAGGTTGAAGCCTTTGCATCAGCTGTTTGGGGGCTGAGCAGGGGGTGGGCAACCCCAGGAGCAGTAATCCCCCAGCTTTGCCCAGGGTTTGGGGCTGCAGTCAACACCAGCACTCCTTGCACTGCAGAGCAAGCCCCTGCCAAGTCCCCCTCCTGGGCAAGCAGGAGCCGATTAGTTAGCAGCTCTGTCATTTTTCAGACTCACTCACTGGAGAAAAAGACCTCCTTGGGGGGAGAAAGGGGCCAGTGGAGGAACCAGAAGCCACACAGAAATTCAGGGGCCCAGCAAACTTCCCTGCCTTCTTGAGGAGAGCAGCGGAGAGGAAGCGCAGGGCTGGCTCAGGCTGGCCGGAGGGGCTAGGTGGGCGCTGGAGGGCTGACTTGAATGTGCTGCCACCATCCTCATCCACTCCACTGTCATTTCTTGCATTGTCATGGCCTCTTGCTTGCTCTCTGTGCTGCTCTGTCCCTACCAATTTATTGTCCCTAGAATAGTCATCAAGGTTTTTTTTTACACATATTAGTATTATTTTTATTTATTTTTATTGAAAGATTTACAGAGAAAAGGAGGGAAAGATCTTCTGCCCACTGGTTCACTCCCCAAGTCGCCACAACAGCAGGAGCTGAGCCAATCTAAAGCCAGGAGCCAGGAGCTTCTTCCAGGTCTCCCAAGTGGGTGCAGGGTCCCAAGGCTTTGGGCTGTCCTCGACTGCTTTCCCTGGCCACAAGCAGGGAGCTGGATGGGAAGCGGAGCAGTTGGGACATGAACTGGTACTCATATGGAATCTTGGTGGATGCAAGGCAAGGATTGAGCTACTAGGCTATCACAAAGGGCCCTCATCCCAATTTTTAACCATAAATCCAGCTGTGCCATTTCTCTTCTTACATAACATTCTGGTGGCTTCCTATTAAATTACCCCAACCTACCAGAGTCCCATGGCCTCATCTAGCTCCTGACTACCCCTCCGGGCTAGATTCCTTTAACTCTACTCTTCCCTCCCTAGAGCCCAGCCAGCATTCCTTTGACAAACATCTGGCGAGTAGATTAAGCACAGTTACTGTAGTTTCAGAACTAAACAACTCTGGAAGCCCAGTGATTTTAAGTGAAAATTGTTATGTACAGTACACACTTTATTTTAGATCTTCAGGATTTCCTCTAAGTCACGCACAATTTTCCTAACAGTCAGTAAAACCTTCTAGAAAAAAACAAAACAAAACAAAACAAAACATGGCTTCTTTGTATCTCCAGGCTTTTAAACTGGACTGTTCCTTCCCAACTCCTAGATACGCTAATGCCCTCCTGGGCATCTCAGCCCAAGCATCACTCCTTTGGGGGCCTCCCCTGAGGGCCTTTTTCCATAAAAGGACAGTCCTGCTCACAAGCTTCCATAGCTTGGAGACTCTTCAAGTACTGGTGCCAGTGGTTACTTTCAATTTTTGTGTAACTCTGCTTAGGTGTCTGTCTCCTAGTATGTAAATATCTTGAGACTGTATTAGTTTGTTTGCAAACATCTAGTACAATGCCCCTCTCAGAGCAGGGTCTCAAGATTATTGAGAAGTCTTTACTCCGTTTTTAAGGAATTGCTATTCTAGGGGCCTAAAGTCAATGGGATCAGTGCCAGTGCTTAAAAATAAAGACTGGGATTACAACTTGAGCTCCATCCTTATCAGCTGAGGGCTCTTGGGGACATTACCAAGTTCATTGCTTGCTCAGATGTCACAGAAGTACCGCGTGCTAACCAATTGCGTGACTGGAGCCCCGCTTGCTCAGATGTCAAGAGGGAATAGCAAGGTCTCCAGTCTGATGTGAGGATTCAGTGAAACTATGCTTCCTGGGCTGAGCACAGCACCCGGCTCACAGTTATCGTTGCAGTATGTGTTAGCTGCTACCGTCACCATTGTCAGTGGCATCGGCCGACCGTCTAGGGAACTGCTAGTTCCCGCGAGTCAGATTTGGAACTTCCTACCACCATAAGAGATGCCGTTACAGAAGCCAGTTCCTGATACAGAAAGAAGGCAACATAAGACGTCCCCACTAAAAATGAACAAGCCACACACAGCAAGGATGTAAACACAAAAGAGAAAACATTAAACTTTTTACAATATTGACAACATTTTTGCTAAGGACATTATCAACAATGTGAAAACACAACCTGTGCTGAAGGGTTTCTATTTAGACTCTGCAAAGACTTCTAAAGCGTGCTGAAAAGACAAGCGAGTCCACTGAAACGTGCAAAGGTCTTCAATAGGCTCTTTCCCGGAGACAGCACACGGGCAACAAGCACCCGAAGGGCTAGTCGCTATGATTAGTCGTCGGAGAACAGGAAACCCAAGCACAAGCAGGCAGTCCCTCCCCACGCCAGCCTGACTATGACAGTCTGTAAGTAAACAATAACAAGTATCTCTGAACAAAACAACAGTCAAGTGTTGCTGAAGATGTGGAGAAACCCTATACAGTGCTGGTGACAATATATAATAGTCTGAAAAAGTCTTGGCAGTTTCTCCAATGGTTAAATGTTGACTTATCCTGTGACCCAGCAATTCCACTTCTAGGAATAACCAAAGAAAATGAGAACAGGTGTGTGGGCATGGAATAAAAGGTTACCAGACAATGGGCACCATAATACAATTATGTAGACTGAGTAAGTGCTTGTGCGCTACAGCACAGCGGGTAGACCAGAGTTCACAACCACACATTATATGTTTTGGAGACTAAAAGAAAGGAGCTTGAGGGCTCCAAACATAAAGGACATGACAGAAGAGGAAAATATTAGTTACCATGATTTGGTCAGCACTAATTACCATTATTTGTTCAATATAACTGTTTTTGAAATAGCACACAGCAGCACACTGTGTGCCAGGTGCTGTGGCATAATAGACTGGGCCTCCGCCTGCGGCACTGGCATTCCATATGGGCATGGGTTTGAGCCCTAGCTGTTCACTTCCAATCTAGCTTTCTGCTAATGTGCTAGGGGGAATATGACTTAAGTGTTGGACCCTCCACTCATGTGACGGATCTGGATGAAGCTCCTAGCTTTGGATCCGCTCAGCTCTGGCACTGTGGCCACTTGGGAAGTGAAGCAGAGATTGGAAGATCTCTCTGTTTCTCCTTCTCTCTATATAACTCTGCCTTTCAAATAAAAATAAATGAACCTTTAAAAAAGAGAAATAGCACATTGTACTCCATGGATATGTACAATTATTGCATCATTAATCAAAACCAAGCATACAACCCTTGCGGGATGGAAAAAGTAAGATACAATAAAACAAACAAAAATAGGGCATATGCCTACACAAAAATTTGTAATGCTATAGCAGCATTAGACATTAGCCAAAAATTGGAAATAACTTAAATGTCTATTAATGTATGAGTGAATAAATGTAAAAAATTAGTGTGTATATAGTACAATGGAATATTATTCTGAAATAAAATAAACCAAATACTAGTATATACCAGTGTGAGTTTACTCAGATTTATTTCCTTGCACTGTCAGTTGAGAGGACCTTGAACTGAAGACATTCCAGGAGCAACAGGCATACCTTTTGCCCACATCTTAGTTTCTAACATCATTCTTCAATTAAAGGAGTGAGGGCTTTTGGAAAAATGGCTGATTCTGGGACTGGGGCCAGAAATACACAGAATCATCCTAAAGTATCTTATAGAGCCAGAATGTAAGAAAAGGTGAAAGAGAAAGGACAGCCAAACCACAGAAAAATGCGGGGACCAACTAAAATAGCTCCCAAGGACCAAACATAGAATAATTTAAGTAATAAAGGGAATACAGTAGAATTAGTTTATTAGCCAAGCTATGAAATAAATATCCATAGATCCATACTTAGACAAATAAACAAAGCAGAGGAAAGGGAAAGAGAACTCTCCTGTGAGGAAGCATTTTTTAAAAAAGATTTATTTTATTTTTGTTGGAAAGGCAGATATACAGAGAGGAGGAGAGACAGAGAGGAAGATCCTCCATCCATTGATTTACCCCCAAAGTGCTTGCACTGGCTGGAGCTGCTCCTATCCGAAGCCAGGAGCCTGGAGACTCTTCCGGGTCTCTCATGCAGGTGCAGGGTCCCAAGGCTTTGGGCCGTCCTCCACTGCTTTCCCAGGCCACAGGCAGGGTGCTGGATAGGAAGCGGGGCTGCCGGGATTAGAATTGGTGCCTATATCGATCCTGGTGCGTTCAAGACAAGGACTTTAGCCGCTAGGCTGATGCAGCGGGTCTAGCGAGGCAGCATTCTAAACTATTTGTAGAGACACTGGTGGCCTCACAGAGGTAGGGTGCACCTCTCCACCCCTCAAGTGTGGGCTATTTAAGTGTGACTAGAATATGGCAATGGGGGAAAAATTTTGGAAACACTATCTCAGCCAGTGGTTCAAGGTCAACATTAACACTGATGTCATGCTGATGGTATGTACCCTTGACTGATTTAACTGGAAAGACCTCCCCTTTCTGGTCATCTTTCCCAAAGCACATAGTTCAAATCTAACGTAAAACATTAGACAAAGTCAAATACAGGAATATTTTAACAACAAACACCTAAACATCAGGTTTTCAAAACTGTCAGGATCATCAAAAATAAGACTGAAAACTGTCACAGCCAAGAGTAACCTAAGGGGATATAATCATCAAATTTAATATAAAGATTATGCACATTGATGGGAATATTAGAACAGAAAAGGGACTTTAGGGAAAAACCGAGAACAACCAGTAACTATTTAGTAACTATGTATAAATATTTCCTTATTAATTATAATACATATATCTCATTCTAATGTAAGATGTTAATTATAAGAGGAATTGGTAATGGTAGCACATCAGCATTCCCCATACAATTATCCCAATTTTTCTGCAAATCCAAACCGTTCTATAAAGTACAGCTTATTTTGGAAAAAAGAAATGCAGTACTGATATATATCACAACATAGATGAACTGGAAAACATCATGCTAAGGAAAGAGGCCAGTCAGAAGACTATATACCCAATGATTCCATTTATAAGAATGGCCAAAATAGGCACATTCTGCACATTCAATAATGAAAATATTGAAAATTTGAGGGCCCGATATAATAGTCTAGTGGCTAAATCTTTGCCTTGCAGCCACCGAGATCCATATGGACACTGGTTCCTATTTTAGCTGCTCCACTTCCCATCCAGCTCCCTGCTTCTGGCTTGGGAAAGCAGTCGAGGATGGCCCAAAGCCTTGGGACCCTGCACCTGCGTAGGAGACCCGGAAGAAGCTCCAGGCTCCTGGCTTTGGATTGGCTCAGTTCCTGCTGTTCTGGCCACTTGGCGAGTGAATCAGCGGGCAGAAGATCTTTCTTTCTGTTGCTCCTTCTCTCTGTATACCTGCCTTTCAAATGAAAAAAAAAAATAACAAGATAAATCTTTAAAAGAAAATTTGGTTGTGATGATGATTACACAGCTGAATTTGCTAAAAAGCATTGGAGTGTTTTATCTGGATGAATTACATAATATTGAATTTTGTATCTCAATAATAATAATAATAAAAAAAGGTCGCTGGCAGCTGGTGGTAGGAGAGGAACTTAGGAGGGATCAGTTCAGCGCTAAGGCTCCTGCACTCAACAGTGCCAAGCACAAACGCAACCATATTCAGCTAACCTAGGCTACTGTAGCAGAAGAGGTCTCCATAAATTTTCTAGTTCAGCACTTTTCTTTTACATACAGGGAAACTGAGGCCCTGGGGGAAAGACATATGAGTGTCATATAGATTATAATGCTACAGTCAATGAGCCAGAACTGGGACATTGTGATTTTGATATTTATGCCTGCCTTGTATTTAGTAAGGCCTACTGTGTTTCTTTCCCCCTTCGCCATGAGCATTGTCTCAATTTGAGGACAAATGGAAAAAGGAAACCCATTCCCCTCCAAAAAAATAAAATAATAATAAAATGAGCTTTTAAATTATTAAGAATCTTGCATTAAATCTCCAGTTGGGTTCTTGTTGCAAATCTGCCTAAAACTCACTTTAAAAGTATTTTTTAGGGACAGGCATTTAACACAGTGGGTACGACGCTACTTCGGACACTTGCATCTCATATGTGATATAAGTACCCGGATTGAAGTCCCAGTTCCACGCCTGCTTCCACCTTCCTGTTCACGCCTAGCCTGGCAGGCAGCAGCTGCTGGCTCAGCTATCTCCCATGTGGAAAACCTGGATAGAGTTCTTAGCACCCAGATTTGTGACCGACATGACAGTGGTGAGCATTCTTTTTTCCTCTCCCCAACCCCTCTCCTCCTGGGTTCCCTCCGTCGCACCCTGCCCACACCCCACCTCTCTGCCTCTCAACTGGAATAAATTTTTAAAATTTTAACTGGGCATTGCTCTGGTTCATGTTTTACACAGTGGTTAAGACACTACTTGGAGGTCCTAACAGCTAAAATCCTCACCTTGAACACACTAAGATCCCATATGGGCGGTGGTTCTAATCCCAGCAGCCCCGCTTCCCATCCAGCTCCCTGCTTGTGGCCTGGGAAAGCAATCAAGGGTGGCCCAAAGCCTTGGGACCCTGCACTTGCATGGGATACCCTGAAGAGCTCCTGGCTCCTGGCTTCGGATTGGTTTAGCTCCAGCCAGTTCGGTCACTTGGGGAGTGAAGCAGTGGACAGAAGATCTTCCACTCTCTCTCTTCTCCTGTCTCTAAATATCTGATTTTGCAATAAAAATAAATCTTTAAAAAAAAATCTGAGTGCTAGCTTCAAATCCTGGTTCCCCTATTTCTAATCTAGGTTCCTATAGGCACATGATGCTGGTTGAACTACCGGAAGTAGGAGTGAGTAAGTATGCAGGGATCTGCAGACAGCAGGAAGAAAAATAAATCTTTAAAAAAAAATCTGAGTGCTAGCTTCAAATCCTGGTTCCCCTATTTCTAATCTAGGTTCCTATAGGCACATGATGCTGGTTGAACTACCGGAAGTAGGAGTGAGTAAGTATGCAGGGATCTGCAGACAGCAGGAAGTTCACAATGAAGGTGTGGAGAGAGGTCACCAGGGACCTTGGTCTTGTGACAGAAGGAAATGGAAGACACATAGCACAGCAGAGCCAGGGACCATGGAAGAGAAAACAGCTTCCTAGAGCTGTGTATGTAGGCTGCCTCTCGTGGTAGCGTGTGCAGGATTTTCATAGGAAAAGAAGGAGTGGCACACATTCCATGCTGATAGAACACCCTGCAAAAATAGAGTCATATCTTGGAGTCAGGAAACTTCCGGTGGTCACATAACATGATTGTAGAGGCGGGAAGTAGAGGGACGTGGGAAACAAAGTACAAGAGGACCTGCTTGTGGAGCTTTGGATGCCAGCTGAGCAGGGTGACTTGGAGGAATTTTGGTCAATGCTTACAAAGATCAAGCTGGCTGCACTGTAAAGGGCAAATGGCAAAGGAAGGGACTAGAGACAGGGAGACTGGCTAAGACACAATTTGCCTTTTTCTTCAGGCAAGAGCAAACAACAACAGCAACAACAACAAAACCTGACTGGTGACAACAGTCACAGGAACGAGAGCTAGAAGTCCCCGTTTCACCCGGGCTGAGTAAAGGGAGGGGGGGTTGAATTAACAGAGAGATAAAAGTTTAAGTCTAAGTTCTTAAACCCTTAAATTGAAAAGAACAAATGCTGATATGTGTTTTTAGCTTGGTATTATAGGATTCTGTACATCACAGCCACACACATATCATGTTTATTCAAATTAAATCTTGTACCATAAAATTTAATACAATTTTGAAGTGAATAAATAACAATTCTATTAGCATTGCTCAATTGAAAGTGATCCTATCCATTGTTTTATTAATTACTTAATTACACAGCATTGATAGTTTGCTAATACAATATGTGGTTTGCAACTTTAAGAATTAGCCTGTACACCCTATTCTGAAAAGACCTCTAAGGAGCCTTCTAACTTAAGAGTCTTCTACATGTCTGTCTGTGCAGGAGCAGGATATCTGTAATGTCAAAAGCCCCAAGCAGCTCAACAAAATTGGAATGGTAACAAGCTTCTGTGCTCACACCCTGCATAGGATAGTGGTGTCAACACCTCCAGCAGAACTGATAGAGCTGTCTTCCAGTCTGTCTGCAGGCTCTGTTTACACTTTGCAGGTTAGCTAGAAACATGCTCTCCACTATCCACCCCTGAAAAAGATCTCTGAGTCAAAGTTGACATCTTCTAGACTTCCCATGCACTGTTCTTCAGCTAACAAGTACTCCTGCTATGTCATAATATGATCCTTTAGCAAGAATTAATGAGATAGAGTGCATAAACAACTTAGGAACTCTAGCGATGTTGTCAATACTTATGACAGATCTACCTAGAAGTCTTTCAATGGGAACGTGCCCGATTTGGAAAGCGCTAGGGTTCATTTGAAAGGTAAGGAGGCTCACTAACATTTGAAGTCTTTAGTGAGATAAAACTGGACCCCAAATTTGGCCATTTAGAATGCAAGACAGCTATTGGCTGCTTGGGAGAAGATATACAATTACACATGAATTTCAGAAAATTTTGCATCAAAATAGACTTAAATTCTTATTTCTTCTTTCCCCAAACTTTCTGAAATATCTTTGAATTTACTAAGGGTGTCCCATGGATCCTCAATCTTTGGCCAGCAAACTAACTCATCACATTCCTTCCAAAAACATCATGTTCTATTTTATTTTTCATCTCAATGAAATGCCAACAATGCCTGCCTAGACATGGCGCCTCATTTTTCATATTGAGACAGTGAAGCCTCAGAAGCTCAGCCATTAAAAAAATGAAATTATTCAATTTGCAACCAAATAGACCCAACTAGAGACTATTCTGCTCAGTGAAATAAGTCAATCCCAAAAGAACAAATATCATATGTTTTCTCTGTTATAAGGCAGCCTTAATGCAAATTATAAGATCAATAACCCTTTCAATACTCTTTTTGCCACAACCCATGGGTTTTGATATTGTGTTTATTTTCATTTCCTCAAAATAGTTTCTGTTCTCTTATTAAATTCTTCACTGACTCGCAGATCACACAGTAGCATCATTTTCTCCAAGAAACTTCTGTATTTTCTTTTTCATTTCTTCATTGACATATTGGTTATTCAGTAGAATGTTACTTAACTCCATGGTGTTGTAAATCCTTTGTTTATTCCTGTTGTTGATTTTTTTTTATAGCTTCTCATTTTTAGCTCATTTTTAAAGCTTCTCATCTAAGTGTAATGGAAACTATCATATCCAGTTGTGAAGCTACAAGGCAGTATGCATCTCTATTTCAAATCAAAGATGGATGCCCAATGAGACTTTATAATATCTTGATAATAGGATGTTGGTCCGTCTGCCACTGTTTATACTCTCAATGTCACGACACACTTAAATAACAGAATGATGGACTTAATCCTGCTTATGAAGTACTATACTACTGTAATAATATGGGGGAAATAAGTTGTGGGGAGGGAGGAATCCCAGAGCCTATGGAATTAAAAATAAAATAGAAAGTAAAAAAGGAAAACTAAACCAAACCAAACCAAAACAAAAAAGCATTCTGATTATGTGGCTCCAATATTGGCAACTTGTGTCTCCCATAGGGCAAAGTCCCAACTCCTTGGCGTGTTCTCCAGGTCCCTCTTTGATTTAGTCCCAGCTTCTTAGCTCTCTGACCTGATTTTCTACAACCACAGACCTCTACTATAGTAACGCCAAACTTCCCACGGTTCTCAAGTTCCCCCAAAAGAAGCTGCGTTCTTCTAGGCCTTTCCAACATATTTCACCTCCTGAGGCGGTTTTCTGCTTCTCATTAAGGTGCAGCTCCGTGGTGCCCCTTGTTTCCTGACTCAATGCCCCACAAGCTCTGAGCACAGGCCTGTCAGCACTCACTGCCAGGCCCGTGATGCAGGTCTACCACCTTCTTCAATGAAACAAAATAACGCCAGAGCTCCACCGACACAGAGCAAACACCCACAACTCCAGGGCTAATTGTCTGACTACCCACACACTCTCACTACCTCTAGGCTCTCTGTCCCCTCCCTCAAATGTGCAGTTCTCTGAAGGTAGGAAAAACCAGAAGTCAGACATGCGGCTGCTGGCAATGCGGCTGTTGGCGATGCGCCTCCGCTCCTCTTTGGGCCCACAGGAGCCTTAGCATTGCCTCCAGCTCGTGTAAACATGCACTTCCTGCGTGATATGATGCTGAGAATCACAGTTTCAACTTGGCAAAGAAACCTAGAGAAACTGTGTCTGCTTTGGGGGTTTTATTAGAGGCTTACTGGGTTAGCAGGAGTTTATGGTCCCAGAGGCCTCTTGTGCCTCCTGGGATAGCCGCTTTCTCCCATTTCCTGTAGGTACACCCAGCACTCTCCTTTCCCTGTCTGTGGTTGTCCAGTTCTGGACTTAGAAACCCCAGGAGATTCACAAGGAGGCATGCATGTTCAGCAGAAGGCTCTACTCTCCTTCTTTTCTGCTGAATAAATCGTTAACATACCAAAAAGAGCTGGCCCAAAGATAACGGGGGCTTGCCGCATGTGCTGTTTGAGGAGCTACAGCAGCGAAAGTCCAGTCCCTGACATCAGCCAGAGGGAGGAATCTGACAGGAGGTGCTGAGGAGGAGTGGGCTGCAACAGCTCAAGAGGTGCTGATGTGGGGGAGGGCTGCGGCAGGGCAGCTGGTTGCCCTCTAAAATCCTAAAGATACAACTGGGTTCTTGTTAGGGTATTGTGTACTTGCAGTGGGGAGAGGAGAGCCTTGGGGCTCAAACTTGAGCATGGCCAGACAGACTTCAGATTGCAGCTCCTCCCAAGAGCCACATGTTTGCTTTTCTTGAACCATTCCATTAACCACTCTGAGGCTCCATTGCTTCTCCTAGGAAAGTGGGGATAGCAGTGGGTACAACTTGCAGGGTCGCTCTGAGTTTAAATGGGATACGTGTGAGGGGGTTATCACTTCACACATGGACAATGTTACCTTTGTTGTTGCAGACTTGGGGGAACCTCACATTTCCATACTCAACACAACCATTACACTATGAGCTCTAATCATCTATGCTGCTTCTTAAAACTCTTCCTCTGCCTACTTGCTGTGCGACCTTGGATATCACCTTTTAAACCTCTCTCAGACTCCAGTTTCCTGACCTGTAAAGTGAGGGTCATCATGGCCTTGACTTTACTATTTGTAATAAGTATTAAAATATAAAAATAGTAAGTCCCTGCTGGGAAAGCTGCTGCCTGGGACGTCGGCATCCCATATGAGTGCTGTCTTGGCTACTCCACTTCTGATCCAACTCCCTGCTGATACAGCTGGGAAAAGCAGAGCAAGATGGATCATAATAAGACATATCTCAGAGTTACATTGGGACAGCCTACGCAAAATTTGGTTTCAATAAAATTGATGCCAAACACATACTAAAAGAGTATGAGGGGGCAACCTTGTGGCTCAACATGCTAATCCTCTAGTTGCAGGCACTGGTGTCCCATATGGGTACCTGTTCCAGGTTCAGCTGTCTCACTTCCCATTCAGCTCCCTGCAAATCCAACTGGGAAAGCAGTGGACAATGGCCCAAGTTCTTGGGTCCCTGCACCCACGTGGGAGCCCCTGGCTGAAGTTCCTGCTCCTGCCTATGGATCCGCTCAGTTCTGATCCTCGGGGCCATTTGGGGAGTGAAGCAGTGGATGGAAAATTATCTCTCTCTCTCTCCATCTCTCCTCTCTGTAAACCTGTGTTTCAAATAAAAATAGAGTATGAAAAGTTTTATTAATTACATATTTGGGCTCTTCTGAAGAGAACAGGATAGGCTTCCCACATTGGTTAAAAACAAACAAACAAACAACAACAAAAAAATCATGATCTGAGAAAGCAAGAAAAGGAGACTCCAAAGGACTTTTTAATGTGGCTAGGGAATGGGTCAGGCTGTGAATCCCCAAATGTGGTCACCTGCGTGTATGGTCTGAATTATGCCAGCACGTGGGACTTTTTCTTTCTTCTTCTTTTTTTTTTTTTAACATTTCTTTTGCTTTTATTGGAAAGGCAGATTACAAAGAGTAAGAGAGACAGAGACAAAGATCTTCCATCCGCTGGTTCACTCCCCAAATGACTGCAGTGGCCGGAGCTGAGCTGATCTAAAGGCAAGAGCCAGGAGCTTCTTCCAGGTCTCCCATGTGGGTGTACAGGTCCAAAGCTTTGGGCCATTCTCTGCTGCTTTCAAAGGCCACAAGTAGGGATCTGGATGGGAAATGGAGCAGTCAGGATATGAACCAGCGTTCATATGGGATGCTAGCACCCAATGGTTGAAGGATTAATCTGTGGAGCCACCAAGCTGCCCAATTTTTTCTTTATTTTTAAAAAAGATTTATTTATGGGCCCTGTGTGGTAGCTTAGCAACTAGTGTCCTTGCCTTGCACACGCCAGGATCCCATATAGGTGCCAGTTCTAGTCTTAGCAGCCCTGCTTCCCATCCAGCTCCCTACCTGTGGCCTGGGAGGGCAGTGAAGAATGGCTCAAAGCTTTGGGATCCTGCACCTGCATAGGCTCCTGGCTTTGGATTGGCTCGGCTTCGGCCAATGTGGCCACTTGGGGGGTGAATCATCAGATGGAGGATCTTCCCCTCTGTCTCTCTTCTTTTCTGTATATCTGCCTTTCCAATAAAAAAAAATCTTAAAAAAAATAAAAACAAAGGCTTATTTGGGAGAGTTACAGAGAAGGATATATGTGTGTGTGTGTATATATATATATATATACACACACACACATAAGAGAAAGAGAGAGGGAGAGAGGCAGGAATGGAGGGAAGGAAGATAGGAGGGAAGGAGGGAAAGGGAGAGGAAGAGGGGGGAGAGGGAGAGGGGGCAGAGAGAGAGAGAGAAAGAGAGAGAGAATCTTCTACTCACTGATTCCCTCCCTAGATGGTTTCATAAGCTGGTGCTGGGCCAGGCTGAAGCCAGGAGCCCAGAACACTATCCTAGTTTACTCCTCAAATGTCTGCCCCAGTTGGGGCTGGACCAGGTGAAGCTAGGAGGCAGGAACTCCATTGCCATCATTGCTGCTTCCCAAGTGAATTAGCACAAAGCAGGATTGGAAGTAGAGGTGGGACTTGAACTCCGGCATTCCAATATGGGATGTCCCAAAGAGCAGTAACTTAGCTCGGGGCTAGTTGTATGTCATGCTCTCTGCAAGTCTAACAGGATCTGAAAGCCACCTGGCTGGCTCTCATTAACTGACATTGGTGTAGAATGGAGAAACACTGATTTTCCTTTTCAATCCATTATCATCATGCTCCAAATGTTGCTACTATACCCCATGCACTGATGTGTTTAAGACAGATCTGAATGAGCAACAAAACAAACAAAACATAAAGACTACAAAGAGCTTTAGCTTAAGTCCCAATAGATCAACCACTGTTCTGTGACTTTCCCACAGTCTGAAAAACAATGCTACACATCACCCTGGACTTGAAGAATCCTGATTTCCCCACTCTTGCAAAACATCCTTTTTTGTTTTGTCTTTATTGTAAAGACATATCCTGTGGAAAAATATTCATTTGGGATGAAAAAAGAAGGTACAAAAGAGAAAGAAAATTCTAGAGGTACAGACAACTCAAGAAACTAATCTCCAAAAACTGGAATATCATATGTCACCTGCATAAATGACTATTTCCACCTAAAAACATTTGCACTGGTAAGTATGCTAGCACCAACGTGTCTGGTACCAGTTTGCAGTACCAGACATAGAACTACAGCTAGACTTTGATGACCATTTCTCAGGGACAAGTGAGGTTGAAAGGCAATTTCCCAGGGGATTGTAACTTGTTTGCTCAGAGCAATTCCTGATGTTTAAACTCTCAGATGTCCCTAAACTCAGCCACGCATAAGAACATTCTTGCCGACAATGAGTTTCAATCTACTTTTGATCACTTTCTTCAAGCTTGTCAGCACTTCCACTGCATTCCACTTGGGGATGGTGGAAGGGCTGTACTATGAAAGAGCACCGCAGACTAGGAGGTAAGCCACCCCCAAGAGGACGGCGGGCAGGATCGCGCTTTCAAAAAAAAAAAAACAAGTCCTGTTGACCTTACCAACGACCACTCCTCTAACGTCTTGGCCTTTTCTGGCTTTGAGAATGTCACAAGATGCCTCTGTATCTATATCCAGGACAGAGGAGAAAGAGAGAGGGAGAAAAGGAGATAGTCTGTTTTCACATGCTGTACAGTATTATGTGCTATAGATCTCATCCACGGAACATTTGAACCAACTCTTCCATGTCTTTTTTTACATTGACGGTTAGCTCGTGGGCCTCCAGGGATGAACAAATTACTACTATGTATGGCAGGCTGTCTTCTCCTTGGAAAGCTCTTCCTATTTTGTACCACACCTTTAGCCCATTCCTCCTTGTTAGAAGCTTTAGTGAACTTCTTTCCTATTTGTTCCAGGGCAACCCAGGGGTCTAGGATTGTTAATGCCCTGGACAATCATTTTCATCTTCTTCCACCTTTGCTCACTTGGATGGGTATTGGCATTCTTCAGAACTTTAGTCTGTCTGGAAGCAGTTTTGTCTTCATCCACTAGCCCAGTGTAGCAGGTGGCAATGAACTCGGTGTAGCTTGACTAGCACAGAGCAAGGGTGACTCACTGGAGAGCATGCTTCAGCAGCCTGGGGGGTCATGGGTAGGCCTCTTAATGGCATTGCTGACTCACGAAATTTCATGTTTTAATTGAATTCTTCAGTTCAGCTCCTTGATGGGTCTGTCATCCACCATGTTCTTCCTAGCTCCTATGTGAGGGGTCTTCAGAAAATTCATGTAAAATAGGTAAAAAAACTATATATGGATTTAAAGTGTTTTGTACTGAAAAACTCACTTATTTTAAATTTTATTTTTCACAAATTTCTGTAGCATTTTCACATACACACACATGACATATAATCAAATCTATTGCTTCTTGTAACTTTGAAATATCTATTGCGGTCTCTTATATGTCTCTCGTTTAGGAGACTGGGAGTGAAGGAGATACTGATTTCCAGTCACATGCACTTTCCAATCCCACGCATTGGTATAACCTACCTCTGAAATGATACCAATTTGACTCCTTGACTAGCATCAGGTTCTCATTCCTCTCACATCTATACTGAATTCACTAGTCACACTGAATCTAAATCATGAGCCCACTGAACTCTTAAGTTCCTTGCTCCAGGATCCAAAATTCATCTTGAAGCACAACTCAAAGAAATTGTGGCAAGTCAAAAGAGATACGGCGTGGGGTAGTGATGGCTGCACAACACGGCAGCAGGCTCCTCAGAAGCACGACTTTCAGAAGGATCTCTGAAAGCACTCCTGAAAGTTCTCATTAGGGGCTGGCATCATGACACTGTGTCTTAAAGTGCAGCTTGCAATGCTGGTATCCCGAATCAGAGGGCTGATTCGTGTCCTGGCTGCTCCATTTCCAATCTATCTCCCTGCTAATGTACCTGGAAAGGAAGTAAATAAGGGCCTAAGCATTTTTGGCCCTTGTCACCCATGTGGGAGACGTGCATGGAGTTCTGGGCTTCTAGCTGGAGCCGGGCCCAGCCCTGCTAGTTGTGGGTATTTGTGGAGTGACCAGCAGAAGGAAGATGTCTGCCTCTCCCTCTGTCTCTCTGCCTTTCAAATAAATAAATACATACCTTTTTTCTTTTAAAGTTCTTTTCAGAGAACAATTCTAAAAAAGAGTCAGGGTTATTGCTATGACATAGAAGACTAAGCTGTCACCTGTGGGGATGACATGGCATCCCGCATGGGTGTTGATTCTAGGTCCAGCTGCTCCACTTCCAATCTAGCTCCCTGCCAATGTGACTGGGAAAGCAATGTAAGATGATCCCAGTGCTTGGGCCCCTGCACCCACATAGGATACCTAGAAAAAGTGCCTGGGTCCTCGTTTTCGCCTGGCCCAGACCGAGGTCGTTGTGGCTATTTGGGGAGTGAACTAACAAAAGGAAAATTCTCTCTCTCTCTCTCTTTCTCTCTCTCTCTCTCTCTCTCACACACACACACAAACACACAGAATTCTATATATGGGACCAGAATTTACATATTGTAGTCCATATCCCTCATCTTACAGATGGGAAGAAGAGAGGGTTTCAGGAAGGCCACACTAGGCATTACCAATAGAGCTGAGACAAGGACAGATTTTATCTGTTAGCTTCATGTCCTTGCCTCCAGACAGTGCAAAAACTACTTTAAAATTCAGTTTGACATTAGTCAATTAACTTCTTGACTGAGAGAACTTTACAAGGAATATCACTAGTTTTTCAAGAGCGAGAAGCATGTTCCTTGAAGAAAATGAACTTCTAGATACATTTAAGAATGTATCCAAAACTTCAAGAAATTGACCTAAGTACCCAAGGTCCTTGCACTAGGGTGAACTAGGCTTACTACACTGCTCTTGGCTTCCTACACTTCAAGGCTCTTAAGAAAAAATTGCCTAACAGAATGTTGAATCCGTAACTTCCAAATACTATTCTTTTATTGTGTGGATTTGCTGGAATCAGTTTTCTGATCTGATTTATTTTCTTAGAGGAACAAGTGGAGCTACAGCATATACCAAGAGGCAGCAGGTGGTTTGGAAGTGATTTGCTGTGTATCTTTTGGAGGCGTTTGTCACATCACACTCATCAGACTGCAGCTCATCTAGGCACTCTACCTCCTGAACTTCAGTCTGATGTGTGTGATATATGATCATCAAGCTGTAACCCAGGTCTGTGGGATCACCCACTAACTTCCCTCCCTTCTCACACAGCTGCTTTCCTTGCTCCTCTCCACCACAGAAATTGCAACCACACACAAATATCCCAAACTTGCTGACCTTGTTATAACCATCATCATTGCTGCACATTGTGTGTGGAAAGCTTTGGTGTCTATGTGGCTGAGTGGTCCCCACAGAGGCTGTGTGGAATGCAGCAGAGAGGTAGGGGGTCAGACTTGCTATGTGTGGGGCTTACCTGGATTTGTGCAGTGCTCTGGGGTCTCTGCATGCCATCTTGTTTCTTATCCAAGGTGTGGTAACAGACATGGTTGGCCTGGTTTCTCTCTCATGCTTTCTTGAGCCAGTGATAGATACTCTAGGGGACCTTTGACCTAAATGCATGTGAATAGGGCATATTTAACTTCTTTGCTGTAGTATGACCTGGAAGAGCAACAGGATGAGCAGAGAAGGGTATTCATTTGAAAGAAGAGAATGGGGACTGGACAGGAAGAGGGATTTCATGAGAGGTATGTGGTCTGAGAAATGGGCTTATGTTAGGCAAGGGTAGGGCTCTTGAGTGGAGCATCCATCGGGAAGAACAGTACTGGTAGGGTAATTTGTTCTTTGTCTGTCCCTGGACTTGTACTGACAAGGGGTCATCCTCTTCTTTCTTGAGTGCTTGTGGACAACAGTCGCACATGTGTGGGTGACTGTTGCATGCTTGGGGCTGGCTGTTTTGTATCAGTGGTTGCTGAACTCTTGTACTTTGCTGCTGGAATTCCCCAGTGTTCTATCCCAGGGATCCTGCCTTCTAATCTGCACCCTTCTGTGGGCAATGAGGAGCAGCATCTTTCAGCTTTGGTCCTGCAGACATTGCCCCAGTTAACAGAAGCCCTGGAGTGGCAGTGTCATCACAAAGCATGGCACTTGATATTTCTGAGAGCAGGAGGTGGGCAGGAACATGTGGAGGAGAAGCCCATGAATTATATGATTCTTGACTCCTTAAAGATGGATCCCAGAGTGACCTGCTACCTCTCCACTTTTTTCTAGGTCCAACTGTCCTTTTCCTTTTTTTTTTTTTAGGTTTATTTATTTTTATTGGAAAGTCAGATTTACAGAGTGAAGCAGAGATAAAGATCTTCATCTGCTGGTTTACTCCCCAAGTAGCCACAATGGTCAGAGCTGAGCCAATCTGAAGCCAAGAGCCAGGAGCTTCTTTTGTGTCTCCTGTGTGGGTGCAGAGTCCCAAGGCTTTGGCCCATCCTCTTCTGCTTTCCCAGCTACAAGCAGGAAGCTGCAAGGGAAGTGGAGCAACTGGAATACAAATCGGCACCCATGTAGGATCTCGGGCATGCAAGGTGAGGACTTCAGCCACTAGGCTACTGTGCTGTGCCCCCAGGTCCAATTTTCATGCTGTATCTGGCAAGTAGACGGTGACATCTTTAAGGTCTTTGCCATGGCCATCACTATAAAGTGGTTCTTTCTATTATCTCCCAGCCTCACCATCACTTCGTAGTTTGCATGTGTCATCTAAAATTCCTGCAAATGGTGGCCACATTTGAATCTCTACAGTAATTTTAATCACTCTGCAATTTGTTTACGTGCATATGTTATATGATTCACAAGCTAAAAATGTTTGTTATACTTTTAATCATTGAAAAAAGTGAAAAGAAAAAAAAATTTTATGACACATGGGATACAAAATTTAGACATAAATATTGACAACGTTTTATTGGGACATACACATATGTTCATTCAAGTATGGTCTATAACTGTTTTTGTGCTGAAATAGCAAAGTACTCAAAATAATCAATGTATGACCACACATTCTAAAATATTTACTATCTGATCCTTTAAGAGAGAATTTGTCAACTCCTCTATTTTGACTTGTTAACATATCTGCTATCCCAACGCTAATGCCATAATAACTATTTCATCTTGGTTGGGTTTGGGCAGCTTATGGTTTTGTATACATTTGTAAGTTGTGTTAATTTTTCAAAGAAATATCTCTTCATTTCACTAATTCTATTTCCAAAATTTGACCAATTTCAGCTTTTACCTTTACTATCTTTTTTCTGTTTGCTTTCTGTTTTCTTTTGCTCCTCTGCCTCTCGGGTCTTGAGACAGGGCTTTAGAACACTGATTTGAGGTTTTTCCTTGTTTGCAACTGAAGATTTAGCACTGCATATTGCTTTCTCAGATTGGTTTGGGAAATCTCTGTTTCTTTTAACTTTTTTTTCAATTGATACGTTTCACCTGCATTGACATCTTTGCCAAGAATAGTGTTTGTAGGTAGTTTTTATCTAAAAAAAAGTCAATTTACTTAATAGATGCAGAGCTATAATAGAGTTATTCAAGGTATCAATTCTTCCTGTGGGAACTTTGATCATGTGTATCTTCTAAGAAACTGTTTTATTCATCTAACTTGTTGAATTGGTGGCAAAAAGTTTGTTCCTATATCCCTCAACATTTTAATGTCTATAGGATTTTTTGTGATTTTTAAAATTCATTTCTGACATTGATAATTTGTATATTTTCTTTTTTCTAATCGGTTTGGCTAAGTGTTTATTAGTTTTATTGATCCTTTTAATGAGTTTTGGTTCCATTGATTTTTTAATTGTTTTTGTGCTTCCTAATTCACTGATTTTTATGAGATTATTTGCTATTTTTGGCTAGTTTCTGAAGGGAGAAGCTGAGGCCACTGATCTGAAGCCTTTTTTCTAATATAGGTATTTATTGCTACAAATTATACAATTGATACTGTTTTGGCAGCTTTCCACAAGTTTCGATATTGTCTTTTTATTTACATTCAGTTCAAATTACTTTCAAATTTAACTGTTAAGTTCTTTTTTACTCTCTTAGAAGTATGCAATTTAGTGTCTAGACAGTTGGAAACAAGTGGGCATTGTGTCACACAGCAGGTTAAACCGCCACTCAAAATGCCCACATTCCATATTGGAATGCCTGATTTGAGTCCAAGCTTGCTAACATACTAGATGATGGTCCAAGTAGTTGGGTTTCTGTTCCTGATGTAGGAGACCTGGATGGAGTTCCTGGGTTTGCCCTGGCCTATTCCCAGCTGCTGTGGGTCTCCGGCAAGTGAACATCGAAGGAGGAGCTCTGTGTGTGTGTGTGCTTGCGCGCGCGTGTGTGCACCTCCCTCTGTGTCATTCTGCCTTTCAAATAAATAAGAAAACCGTTATAAATAAATTAGCAACTATTTAGAGACTTTCAGGAGATTTTTCATATATTGGTTTCTAATTTAATTCTCTTAGGGTTATAGAATAAATTTTGTATGCATTGAATCCTTTCAAATGTATTGAGACTTATCTTAAGTTTCAGAATATGGACTATCCTGGCTCATGTTTTGGTAGTATGTGGAAAGAATGTGTATACCATTGTTGGGTGAAATATACTATGAAAGCCATTAGGTCAAATTCACTAACAATGATATTCAAGCCTACCAAATACTTGGAGCTTTCTACCTACTTTTGTCAAGACTGAAATCCAAACTGAAATTCAACTCATTTTTATAGCTGGGACAAAAAGAATACACATGTTAGGACGTACTGGTTTAAATTCAAATCATGATGCTAAAACTTGCATCAGTTTGTACAATGTTAGATTAGTCACTTTACCTATATGGATTCCGGCTTTCTCATCTGTAAAATGGCAATAATAAAGTAGCTGCCTCATAAATTCTCTGTGGAATTATGTGAGATTACCAGAGAGCTGGAGGCGTCTCACTGTGTGCTTTCAGATGTTAAGAACTGTTGCGCTCTCATTTCCTTATTGTTTGGGAATTTAGTAAGGCTCTAAATGTCAATTTACTATTCCCATGTTTCTTTAATATATTATTTATCTGGAAATGTGGTCACCAATGGTTTAACCAAAAAAGATGTAGATTGGGTGTTAAATGTCTGAGGAGCAATAGTTTAAACATAAATATCATATAAACAGGTTTCAAATAAAGAATGGTTGTTAATAGCTCTTCCCCGTCTTTGGGCCCACCCAAAAGAAATAATGGTTTAATAAAAAGAAATGCAGCATCACAAAGAACTAAATGAATGTGGTGTTTTGCTATTGTTTATTATCCATTCTGCCTATTACAGAGATATCCTGGCAACAACTTATCCATTGCAACTTAGGTCAGAGTGCATTCGAATGAAAAAAGCCCACAAACAAGTAGAGATCGTTCAAGTGGGCTTTCAAAACCCAGACTAATGAGAAATTGCAGATAAAAGATAGTAACTCTCTTTGCTGCAAAATAGCCTCTCAAATAGATCATCATTTTCTGGCATCCAGGAAAGGTCCATTCAGGGCAGCATAGTGGAGGAGGCTTGAGCATGAACTTTAAAATCAGAAAAAAAAAATGGGGCTTTATTCCACAATTTGTAGCGTACCACTGATGTGACCTGATCTGACTCCACCTCACATGTAAGGGACAGTTAGTGATCCTTGGGGCTGGTGTTGAGACAGCATTGTTTACTGCCCAGCACGGTGCCTGGGCTGGGAGAATAAATGCTTTCGTAATCTTTACAGGGGACTTCTTTAGCTTTTTAAAATTCTTTCTCTTTTTTATTGATGTCTAATACTAAAGGGCTTTTAGGCCTTTTTTTCCTCCTGTGCATTGTATATTCTTTCAGCTTTTTTCATCGTTTCTATAATTAAACTCTCCCAATAGAAAACTCCTATAATTATGAGGACTCATGGATTGAGGAGCCAGCTGGGCCCACAATCCCCGCCCCATATTCCCTTGTCTTTAGCCAACTTCGTATCCTGCCCAACCACCCTCCACCTCACCATTCACACAAACTGCTTAACTCCCACCTTGAACTGTACTCTCAGAAGATGACTATGTCTTCGTCACAAAGGAAATGTCATATATTCCTGGCCAGGCCCTGTTCATCTGTTGTCACGGCTATGTTTTCATTATCATTCCCCGCTCAAAAGCACTGGCTCCCTTTTTCTAACCCGAGCTTTGTCTCTTTCTAGCAATTCTCAGCATATTTTTCAATGTCAATTTCATGTTCTCTATTGCAATCTTCAAAAAATATTGGAAGTGCAACCAAATATCTCTTATCATCATAGCACTAAAACCAGAACTTCGTCTTGTGCCAACACCCATCACAGCCATAAAATTTTACGTCTGTTTATAAATGACCTTGTTGCAAGAGTTGTCTACACTCACTATGTATACATTCTTAGTTCCAAATTCTTGGAACCCACACACTCTATCATGTGCATTTACACATTATTTACTGAATTTAGTTTAATTCAGGTAAGAATGAGTTTAATGTTAAATGTAGCATTAGAAAGAATAGAAATTCTGTTGCCTTATTAAAAACCCAAGGCAAGACTGGCTTAAACAGAACAGAAGTTGATTTATCTCTCATGTAACTGTCAGAAACCCGTAGTGTGGGGCTGCTACAGCATTACTGCTCAATGAATTATCCGGGAACTCAAGTTCCTTTTTTACCATGATATTCTGATATCCCTAAGATATTAACATATCTGTACGGAAAAAAAGATAATTCAGAAGTGAGGAAGGACATGAAGGGAAAGGTAAGAAATGGTTTTCTAGTCTAACTGAAGGCATTACTTGTACTTATATCTCAATGGCCCAAATTTAGTTTCATGGTGAAAACTGGAAATACTGTCTTCACTCTGAGTGGCCATGAGTCAAGGTCAATATTCTGTTATGGAAGAAGGAGTGAAGAAATACTGGGGGGACAACTATGAATCTATAATATAATCTTTAAAACTACCCTAAGTTGAACCTGGTGTGGTAGCCTAGTGGCTAAATCCTTGCCTTGCACCCATCAGGATCCCATATGTGCACGGGTTCATGTCCCAGCGGCCCTGCTTCCCATCCAGCTCCCTGCCTGTGGCCTGGGAAAGCAGTCGAGGACGGCCCAAAGCCTTGGGACTCTGCACCCACATGGGAGACCCAGAAGAAATTCCTGACTCC
Organism: Ochotona curzoniae; assembly: GCF_017591425.1. Taxonomy (NCBI): domain Eukaryota; kingdom Metazoa; phylum Chordata; class Mammalia; order Lagomorpha; family Ochotonidae; genus Ochotona; species Ochotona curzoniae. The sequence continues at coordinate 7,324,942 of NW_024467087.1, forward strand.
TGGTTTCGAACCGGCATAGTTCCTGCCGTTGCAGTCGATTGGGGAGCGAACCATCTAACAGAAGATCTTCCTGTCTCTCCTCCTCTCTCTATATATATCTGACTTTGCAATAAAAACGAATAGATCTTAAAAAGCATGTCCAAACCTGACCCTGAACAGTACATGCATCCTTTGAGTCCAACCAGTTGCAAGTTGATCTTTTCTGAATGAACCTCTCTGCACTGTTTCCTACAAAATGGGCTTTCCTGTAAAACCTTACATCAACTATCACCCTCTAACAGAGCCATCGTATATTCTCTCCATATAAGCAATAATTGTGCATAATTTTCTAAGTACTATCAGGTGATACATATAAAACTGATCATCAATGCCACATTTTAAGTATGAAAAACTTCCCGAAATTTCACAGTTGTTAAAAAAAAAAACAAAAAACAAAAAACCCTGAGGCCAGTGTGATGGCTCAATAGCCTCCACCTTGCAGCACCAGCACCACATGTGGGAGCTGGTTCTAATCCCGGCTGCTCCACTTCCCATCCAGCTCCCTGCTTGTAGCCTGGGAAAGCAGTGAAAGATGGTGCAAAGCCTTGGGACCCTGCACCCACATGGGAGGTCCAAAACAGGTTCCTGGCTCCTGGCTTCGGATCGGCTCAGCTCTGGTCATTGTAACCATTTAAGGAATGAACCAGTGGATGGAATATCTTTCCGTACATCCTTCTCTCTGTAAATCCGTCTTTCCAATAAAATTAAGTAAATCTTTTTAAATCCCTTATAAAGAGTGATAATGGCATCATAGAGGCAGAGGTAACACTTAAGTTGGCTCCTGCCAAGTTCTTCAGTGGAGTCCGGCTCTAAGCAAAGCACCCACTGCCAGTGTTTATGTGCCCTCATTGTAGAAAGCTAGAACAAAATGCAATCATTTTCCAGCTTTACCTCAAGGTGGGTATGCATACAACACACTCATAGTTAACACACATGGACTTTAGTCTACTAAAGAGTTCCTTTTGAAATGATTACTTTCCTGACAGCAGACAATTTTTCTTTCCAAATTTATATTCTTTGAACACGGAAATTTCCGGAGCCATGGCAGTTATATTGTGACTATTAAGCAACAAGCATGTGGACCAAAGTCAGGGCATTTGCAATAATGAATATAGAGTATATGCTTCAAGAGCGTCGCTGAGCTTCTTCTAGGCAGTAAGTGCCTGTCATTAGATTTCTTATTATATTTGAGGAACACATTATTGAAAAATTTTCTACAACTTGCATCCATTGAATTCCTAAATAGTAATTTACACGGTTCCTTGTGCCCCAGGATAGATTCCATACTCCCTCACATGATTAATGAACTCTACACGATCTAGCCCTAGCCTCTATGGCTAGCTTGTTCTTTCTCACATTTAGCCTAGCATTACAGTTGACAGTAACAGAGAGCTGCTTCTTTGGCCCTAAGCCCATGGCGCAGTCTCTTACGTCCTGCCTTTATCCATGCTGCCAGGATACAGGTAAGGACTGTCTTCCTCAGTTGTGGATTCCTAAAGTGTAGCACAGTGAAGTAACAAAGAAACTGCACTGAAATGCTCTTACCTGACTCTTCTGATAAGAAACTAATTACTTAATGGCACTTGTACATTTTATGCGCCACTTATTTTATATTTTGGCATCTCCTCATGTACGCATAGCAGCATGCCAGGCTTATGTACTGACATTGTAAGATTTCTAGTGGAATAATGTTAAGCTAATAAAACAAATGAATCTCTGAAGAATGCACCTACAATTATCCTATTAAAGTAAAAAACAAACCCAATAAAAGTATATGTCTATCCGGGAGTACATGATATAATTAGTGTGTATGAACAGATTTCATATAAAAACATGACAGGTACCATGGTACTTTTAAATGTCTGTGACAATGAAATCAAAATATAAGCTTTTAAGTATACCCCGACATTGCTGGTACAGACAACGTCAGACAGTCCTGCATCCCATTGTCTACACATGTCCAACAGTCTCATTGGGAATCCATCTTTCATCTGGAATCAGGGATGCATGTTGCATTATACCCCCCCCCCCCAGTACTCATCATTATACAGTTCCATGATTGAGAAGCCATGAAACAAGGTCAACAACTGGCATGAGTTAGAACAAGTCTCAACAATAACAATGACAACAACAACAACAACAACAAATTACAGCACCATGAAAAAACACGCCACTGAGTAACCAACACATGGGTGACAAATAAGAGACTGATGGGATTATGATTCCTTATGAAGGACTATACCATTGTAGTAAAATGGGGAAAATCTGTCAGGGGGTGGGAGTTTAGGGGGGGATCCCAAGTCTATACAAAATTGTAGCACATAATTTTAAAATTATATATATACATATATATATGAATTAAAATATAAGTTTACTTTGGTGCAAAAATTTTCAAAACCTATGCATAGTTTTTTTTCATGATAGGCATTTTCATTAACTTTTTGAAGACTGCTCAGATAGCTGGTAAAAGTAGAGAATGAGTCTTCAAAATTCAGATACCAAAATGTAAACTGATAATTCTCAGGAAGGACAATGCCTGAGGAACTTTACCTTTTACACTATAAAAATGTTCATTGCTTGAACTTTCACAGCTTGTAAAAGTTCATATGTAACACAGAAAGTTGAATGCATAAGACATAAAAGGCAATAAAGGCAGCAGGAAGAGTAAAGACGATGGGCTCTAATAGATCTAGACTTGGCATTCTTCTTTGAATCTGTTGTTCATCTGTGAAATGGGAATGCACTCTTTTTGCCACTCACTCGCTCAATATATACTTGTTGACCACGTAGTACTTTAGGCACTGGGGAGCCAATGATGAGCATATAAATCCCTGTCTTCACCCAGTTACAATTCCAAGGACAGGTAGACATTAATCAAATAGTCACAAATATATTGATGCATAGATATGTCTGTAGAAGTGTTAATAAAGGCAAATCCATGGGGCATGACAGCCTTGTTACAGAAGAAATGCAACCTAGTCAAGTTCAGGGAAGGGTAACCTCTGAAGGCGGAAAAAACCAGCTGATTGGCTTGAGACAGGACATCGCATGAAGAGGGAGACAGCATGTGGAAAGATCTTATCACCACAAGATCATGTTTATTTATAAGAAAGCATGTGTGCTGGAAGATGCATATATATGTGTGTTGGTGGTGGCAGGGGAGCGGGGAGAGAGACAACACACATGTAAAATGAAGTTGAAGAAGGTGGTTGGTGCCAGAGTACATATAAAACACGATACAGAGTCTGGTCTTTTTCCAACCAGTAATACCAAAGTGAGTTACTCTAAGTTTTAGACAAGGTGATAACAGTATCACCTTGTTATCACCAAACTTGTGTTTTAAAAGAGATAGTTCTCACTGCTGTGAGGTGATGAGGGTGGATGAGGGTGTTAATTGCAAAGGCAATAGCGAAGGTGAGGAGAAATTCAAGCACCTTAAGAAAAACATTTATGAGGTAGGACCCACAGAATGGGGTGTTGGATTTGATGTGGTGGTAGGGGTGTTAAAAGAGAGAAAGAGCATGGGGTCAGGATGACTCCTGTTCCTGCCTTGGCTAACTCAGTAGCTGGGGTAAGGTCACTTCTTGAGGTTGTGTTAACTGAAAGGAGTAGGGGATTTATCTAGCTACCTAGCTAGCATCTTATTTGAAAGGCAGAGAAACAGAGAGACAGAGACCTCCCACTTGCTGGCTCACTTTGCCAATGTCTGCAATAGCCAGAGCTGGACCAGGCTGAAGCTTGGAGCTGAGGACTCCATCTGAATCTCTTATGGTTGGCAGGGATGAAGCACTTGAGTCTACTGCCAAAGTACAGGTTTATAGCATGCTGGTGTCAACAGTGGAAATGGGGACTGGAACCCAAGTGACTCAGATATGGGACACAGAGGTCTGAAGCAGCATCTTAATCGTTATGCAGAATTAGGATTTGAGGAGGAGAATCATGGATGATGCTTGGATCTGTTGAGTCTGAGGTATTTTAGAGGCCTCCTTCACCTCCCTTATTTGAACAGTGAGCCTTTCTCTCTCTAGCCTACTTCAATTTTCAACACCACTCCAATATTTTCTATCCTTTTCCCTGCTCAATTTCTCTCTCTAGCTCTTATTATTATCTAGGTTTTTCATTTTTTTCCTCTTTTTACCAGAATATAAGTGCCACAAGGAAGCTGTTTCTTTTTCCTTTTATCTTCTTTCTTTATTTGTTATCTCTCTCGCCCCTCCCCCCTTTTTTTTACTGCTCTAGTCCTTGGTGCTTAATATCATGTTTTAATAAGATAGGCAAATACTAGAAACATATCAAAGGTTTAAATAAGTGTAAAAGAGGAAAACTGGGATTATTGGTCTGAAATGGGCTAGGTGAGGAAAGGCACTAAGGTAGCTGTGGGTCTGGATGAGCTCACAAATGGAGAGAGAATGCTGTGAGCAAGGAGAAACAGGACCTGCCTCAGATGATTGCTGGGAGGACTCAACCGGATAGGGAAGCTCAAGGATCCAGCATGATGTCTGGCACTTGGCAGGTGGTCAAGAAATGTTAGTTTTTATCAATATTGTTATTGCAGACCTACTGGAAGCAAAAATCACCAGACTGAGTAGGTGGCAGCACCTAACTTCTAACACTGTGATCAGTGAGCCACGTGGGTGTCAAACTACCACTGAGACAGAATCAAGTTACCTAGCCCTTCAGGACCCTGGATTTCTCACCCAGGCATCAACGTCAATGGCAGTGTCATTCAGCCATTTCTCACCCCCAGCCCCTCGCCCAGTGTGTGGCTTATTCTACCGGCCCAGCTAGCTTGTCATTCCTTGGTGAAAAGCATAGTACCCTTGGGGCCAAAGATAGTTACAGGTCCTTCTAGTTTGTCCAACTCATACTCTCTCAGAGGATCATGAAACCTAAGTTGCAGGATTATTTTGAGGATCAAATGAGATTGTGTGACTTTCAGGAAGATCATGTCTATCTTGCCTCATGCCAAAGAAGATTTGTATGGCTCACAGAGATATACAAAGTGCAACAGAACAAAAGGCAGACAGACGAAAGAGCTCTGTCAGAGATAAATAAGGGTAGGCAAGTAAAAAGGAGTCTGAGCTACGAACGATGCATAAAGCCTAGGCCAGAGTTCAAGTCTAATAAAAATAATGTCACTAGTCAAGACACATGGTAGTGGTTCTCTTTCCGCGCCCCCACTTAACAGGCCCAGAGAGATGCAAATGGTTTTTTAGATAGCACCAACACTAGCTCCAGCTCCCGCCTTACCAGGACCAGCCAGGATCAGCCAGGATCAGCCAGGATTCTTGGCGGGATGGTGGGACTGGCTCTTCTTTTGTACCCCATGCCTAGTGTTTCCTTAAGCTGTTTCTAGCAGATCTCGGTGACTCTTTTCCTTTTTCAACCCTTCTTGCTATTTGGAGCGTTCCATTAAAACTTGTTCATGAACACTTCATATTATTGATAACTTTAGAAAATTATATTACTATATTATATTATTCCCATTATGTGCACCTGAAGCTGAGGGCTAAAAGGGCTAGTGGATCTACCTAAGGTCACACAGGTATTAAATATTTCTCTGTGTGTTTGCCTGGCACCAAAGTTTGTATTCTTAATCATTTCGCTACACAAGAAAAGTTGCATTAAGTTCATAACACAGGTACTAAAAGGACATAAAGGACAGAGATAAAGTCTTTCTGGTTGGTGTATGGATGGAGATGGTGAATCTCAGGGATCAGGTTTATTGGAGGATGGATTAGAGATTAATTGATTGATGGAACTAAGCCAAAGGAAAATCTAAAGAGGACTGTGTGTGATGGTACTGCACCTGGAAACACACAGAGGCAGGGAGATATAGTATGCTGTTAATAAAGTGGATAACAAGCAGATCAGGGCTGGAGCATGGGGGCTAATAATGGCAGTGGGGTTGGAAAGGGAGCATGGGGCCAGGTGGGAGAAGAGGGTGTCAGTAGGGCCATGCATGCCCCATGTTAGGAAAATTAGCCTTCAATGTCTAGGTCTCAAAGAAGGCATTCAGTTGGCCTGATATCTTGTACTGACTCTGCCTCTCTCCTGACAGCTGACAACATTCCAGTACTCAGGGCCTCATTGTCAATGCTGGCCACCTGTTTCAAGAGTTCTACCTTGAGCAAACTTCTTACCAGCGTTTAGAAACCAGCTTGTGCTTCCAGCAGGAAGTAGAGACATACACATCCTGATGGGTAACCTCAGTGTTTCCTTAGGGGTACACTCCGAACTGCCTGGCATATGACGAGCTTCACCACATGCTTGCTCATCCAGGGCAGGGAGAAGGACTGAATATTCTCTTACACAAAGGGAAAAGGTGAGACATTCCCACTCCCACTTTGATAACCACTTGATCATAATTCAAACCACTGAATAATGCAGAAGAGGAGGACAGCAATTCTTCCACTCCTGCACCCTTTTTGTTTTGGGTTAGCAATATCCACAAGCATTAAATGCGCTTCATTCAATGATCATTTCTAGGCTCCCATATTGCTGGAGGGAAGGCATCAGTGGGGACAGAGCCCTCTTCCCATTAGCCCTCATCCCATTAGATGCAGCCAAGGCTGTGCAATCACCGTCTCTCTCCTGCCACCACTGCCCAACTGGCTCCTGGTGGACATCATGGCCTTGGTATCTTCTTTATTTGCTACTCTCTATGAGGCATCCAAGCACTTCTTTTTTGCATGGTGACTGTTCAAGTGGCAGTGGGCAGGCAGGGACGTGGCTTTCCTCCCACACTTGTTCCAGCAGCACAAAGCGAATGAGTTATGACTCATCCCTACCTTCCTTGACCCTCCTTCCTGGCTTTCCACTGCTTAGAATCAAGGCCTAGGAAAATGCGGCCAGAGTTACAAAAGGATGTCTCCCCTTGCCTCCTTTATTCTGCATCTTAAAAAGCGCAGTGCAGGGGCTGGGTGCAAAGTAGGACACAAGGTGAACAAGGGCAGCTGCTACTCCCTGGATTTCAGCAGACAATAGCTCCTTGACTTTTTACAGTAAATTTGCCAGCTCCAGATTATGTCCTCTCTCTTGGAGGCAAGGACACAGAGGTTCAGAAGTATGAGGCCATTAATTAGTAATGGAGGGCTGCAGCTCTGATCTGAGCTACCTGCTCCAGAGATGTGTTGTTTACCACTGTATGCCCAGTTGGCTACAGGTGCTTGTTCTCATCTGAAACTCTTTATAATAGCACTCTGAAGTATGGACAGACAAGGAAATAGGCTCAATGTTTCTGTTAGCAGCCAATTCTAAGTAAGAATAGTTTACAGATGACAATGAACTTAGTCTTACATTGGTTCTATTATCTCAGTTATTACCTGTCTTCCTGTCCTGCCCACTTAGCCCCAGCAATTCACTCATCAAGAGTCCCTTCCTGCCTAAATATCCAAGTAGATGGAGAACATGGTATGGTGACAGGGCATGATATAATTTTCCTGTTAATCTTTTCAAACAATGTAGTTTATTGTAAAAATGGAAAGCAGGGTTAGCAGTTGGTGCAGTGGTTAGGTTGCCTCTTGGCGCCCCTGCATTCTGTATCAGACTGCCTGTTTTGAGTGCCAGCCTTGCTTCTGATCCAGTTTCTCGCTAATATACACTCTTGAAAGCAGCAAGTCATGTCGCAAGGATTCAGGTCCCTGCTACCCCCATGGGAGAACCAGATTGAGCTTCTGACTCCTGGTTTGCTCCTGCACAAGCCCTGGTTGCTTTGGGCAGTTGAGGATTGAACCAGCATCTTGGTGGAAGATCTCTCATTACCTGCCCCTCTATTTTAAAAATTAAAGAGAGAGAGAAACCCATGAAATCACATTAAGTCACAATAGAAAACAGCCATCACTCCTAAACCCCAAATCCATGACCACTGTCAACATTTTGGACTATATCCTTGTAAACACATTTTTAAACACAAACACTTGCTTATACAAATGGAATTAAATCATTCAGGAATATTTGTTAGCTTATATTTAAAATTTTTTTTTTGTAATACTATGTTACTTTATTTATTCTCTGTAATAACCCCGTGCTATGGATGTCATTGTTCCTTTATTAACCCAGAGTAAATTAACACCTGAGATGTTAAACAACTCTACCACAGCCATCGTAGATCCAGAATTTGAATCAAGATCTGTCTATACATGCCTTCACTATCAGATTTCCACATTAATTACATCATCCATCATGACACTGAGATTATGTCCATGCAGCGTTGGTGTCATAATCAACAGACTTGTGTTTATTTGGATTGCACAGATGTTAATCCGGCATGCACTAGATTCAAAGCCCCAATGCAGACACTGGAGAAAGAACAGAGACAGAATACCCTGCTGGAGTCTGAATTCTGGTGAAGTAGGTAATAACAAAAAAATTCACCAGGAATTAGTAAGTACACAGAAGAAGCAAAGAAAGTTTAAGGGGACACAGAGAGACAAAGAAGAGTGCTGTGTTTCTTTAAAGAAGGAAAGCCACCATTACAGGCAATGTCTTTTTGTCCTCCTGTCCCTAAAGTTTCAATGTAATTTCAAACAAATTGCATTGCAGCACTGAAGTATGATCACCTCAGTAACAAGTGCATATTACATATGTGTGTATTTCTAACTATTGAGGAACATAAAGTGAAAGAAACATTCCTAGTGCAATGTCAATGATTTCAAGACACTAATCTTTGTAATTCTCAATATATGGCCATAACAAAACTCAATTGTGGCCACAAAAAGGTGGGCTCTGCAAAGGCCAGCTCCTGCTCTCAAAACGGACCGTTAGCTTCACACTGGGCTTTGTATTGATTACTTGCCATAGTTTATTTGTCATTTTCCTCTTAATTTCATCCTAGAGCATCACCCTTGGCTAAATGTCTTGAGTGGCATCACTTGATCAGACATGCTGTCAGTTCCAACATTTCCAGGGGCTTGACGCCCAGAACAACGGATTTGCCTTTTCTCACACTGACCATCTTGATGACCAATGACTTTGCATTGGAGACATCTTTGGTGCTTTCTGCCCTCTTTGAAGAAAGGAAGGATATTTTTAGGAAACCTGAAAGAAATCGTTTGGGGTAACATATTAACTTTCCAGAGGGACAATCTCTAAACTGATACAGCACCATTAGAACTCTTGTTGACGAAGATGCTCGCGCTGCTCTAGGCACTGCTGCGTGCGCCTTCTTGATACATTTTGTTTATTAAAGTCTCACAACTCAGAAGGTATTAGCTCCGGTTCTAGTCCTGGCAGCCCCGCTTCCCATGCAGCTCCCTGCTTGTGGCCTGAGAAGACAAGTTGAGGATGGCCCAAAGCCTTGGGACCCTGCATCCATGTGGGGGACCTGGAGGAAGTTCCTGGATCCTGGCTTCGGATCGGCACAGCACCGGCTGTTGTGGTCACTTGGGGAGTGACTCATCAAATGGAAGATCTTCCTCTCTGTCTCTCTTCCTCTCTGCATATCTGACTTTGCAATAAAAAGAAATCTTTTTTTAAAAAATTACAATGCTCATATCTCCAGCAAATATTGTATGCAAAATAATTACGCCAATTTACTTTGGAATTGATTAATTCTTTATGCTTCTGTGCACAAAGAGGCTCATGGGGTTTGAAATCTGGACATCTGTGACATCATACTGTGTCTTCCAGCAGCCATGAAGAAGTCAGGAAGTCCAGGTCCTGTCTCTAGGATTCTTCCTTCTTTTCTTTTCCAGTTGCAGATTAAGACACTAGTGGTACCATTTCTCAACTGATCCTCTATGTGCATTTCAGAAACGAACAATTTATTTACATAAAATTCAAACAAATAATGTATTTAAAAGTGATAAAGTGCTCCACTTCAGGAGCAGCAGTGTGTGTTTGAAAGAACCAAATGCAATTGGTGCAAATTATTCTTTAGAGCATTAATCATTTCAAGTTTTTGGAAAATTGTCTTCAGAGCACATAATAAAAACATACAGATGTGATATTTTTCATATTTTTAACTTACAGTTGATTGAATCTATGGATGCCAAAACTTACAGAAAACAGAGAGCTAAATGTGCTGTCACAGTGACCCTCAAGTTGGCACTTAGTCAATGTTTATTGAATTTATATTTTCCTGACTCTTCATATTTGATGATGTAATTTATAATTGGTTAGATGCATCTCTGCTATGTTCCCAGAATGCCTCTTGATTTTTTTACTGCTAGAATTCTCACTGTAGCTTTTATGGCATTTCTCTTTTCTTTTCTTTTCTTTTCTTTTCTTTTCTTTTCTTTTCTTTTCTTTTCTTTTCTTTTCTTCCTTCCTTCCTTTCTCCCTCCCTCCTCCCTCCTCCCTCCCTCTGTCTCTCTCTCTCTTTCTTTCTTCCTTCCTTTCTTTCTTTCTTTCTTTTCCTTCCTTCCTTCCTTCCTTCCTTCCTTCCTTTTTTTTTAACCTGACTCCTCACTTTGAAATTCTATCAGTGCCTAGAGAGAAGGTCCCAGGTTTTCTCCCAGAGTTCTTGGTGCAGAGCTTAGCCAGCAGGCACAGTGGAAAACACTCTCAGACAAGGGAGCCACACGTGAAGGATGGACGGAGTGTGCTGGGCAATCAGGTAGAACGCACAGGGCCCAGCAGTCCTGCTCTACAAAGACTTCCCCCCAAGCCCATAGTCACAAACCCTAGGAAACAGGCCTTCCCATCAGCCTCCCTTACCTGCTAACCTATATTAAAGTTATACTCCTCAACTTTCAATATGGCCCACTTGTTGCTGGAAAAGTATTTGGGAGGGATTTTATTCTTTGGTAACCATGAGAGATTTTAGGAGTACACATAAGACCTAGTTAGAGAAAGCAAAATAGTCCCAGGGAGCTGAGTTGAGAATTGAATTATTAATTACTGGATCGGATTCCATTGTAAAGAATAAAATTTTTAAATTCTGTCTGTGGTCAGGTAGAGACTGAGTCAAATAATACTGGTGGAGTGTGTCGGGGTTCAGATACTGACAAACTGTAAAATGATTCCTCTTTTGTGCTCACTATTTCAGACACCTCTATCCTCTGTTCTTGAGGTCACAGCACATAAGCCCCACAGAATTACAGATGACCTTATAAAAACCAAGAAAAAAATAGTTGACTATTTCTCAGTGCTGCTAGTAAGAAAACACAAAGACATATTGAATATACGTCAGTAATGGGGTTATGTGGGTCAACTCACACAAAGGCAAACAAACTTTGTCATTCCTTTCAAATGAACCAGTGGCAAAGGAAAATGTTGTTTATTGGTGCAGGTCCATGTCCCTGTCCCTTTGAACAAAAAGAGCTGGTCTGATGTCTCACATAGACTGCCACTGAACAAAGTTTTATCCCAGCCTTGTGCAAAGCACTTGATGTCTGAGTTTGTCACACACATGCCCTATCATCCATACCTTCGATCTTCTAAGTCTAATATTAATTTCTAAAATCACAGCTGAATACAACATTTTGCTTGGGAAGTTTGAGACTCCCATGGATGACCAGAGACACTGACTACAAAGTGGGATTAAGACCTAAAGCAGGGCTTTGCCCCTCTAGAAGAAAAGTACCAACATTGGTTGAGCATTCCCTGGAAATTGGACATTGTGTTAGGCATTTTACACTTAACCTTTAAAATGAGCCAGTGAGGCAGGCCTTCAGAATCTGGTTTTCCAAACAAGGCTATCAAGGCTCAAGAAGAGTAAAAAGTTAGCCAAGGTTAGCAACTGATAGAACTACCTCTTGCTCTGGCTCACTCTAAAGCACATAAAACCTTGCCAGCCACTCTACCACACTATTTCTTAACAACTAGAAACTGGAGAGAACTACCTAGCCACAGATGATCTTCAGCCTCTGTTTGTCTATATTCTGGAAGATCCTCAACCCAGGAAGTAATTGTTCCAGGTTGTTTTTAAAATGTGTAATGCAGTTTTAAGTGTGGGTTTCCTCCTATCCTCAAAAGCGGCACATTATACTACTTCAGTCATCACAATGTTTGAAACAAATACTCCATCATTTCAACAGTTTACCTTACATCTCAAGTTAGGGAGATGGTGCTAACACTTGTGGAGCATTCCACACTAAAAACCTGTTTCAACTTTCACCAAATTCATTGAATTATCAGTTAAACACTGAACGGAGGGACTTATTCGATAACATTGTTAAAAAGCATAGCTTTCCTGAAATTCTGCTGCTGATGAGTGTTCATACACAAGTGCAAGTGCCATTAATTTTTAATTTACCATATGTAGAGTTTGTACCTCCTAGTTTTATTTTGGGGGTCTCTACCTGGGCAGTGTTCCAGGATGAGTATGCGAAATAGGAGGGATGATCCAAACCCATACCTGTTCAGATAAATGGAGATATCATTAGCAACAAGAAGTAAGTGATCATGGTTTCTCCCGTTTTTCATAAATTACACTAAATAACCATAATGCTGCAATTTAGTGGTCCAAAGTTCATTCTATTCAGCAGGCCATCCATAGTCAACAGTTTAAAGAAAAGGGACCTGCTGAGAAAATAGTGGTCTAATCAGATGCCATAAAATTGAGCTGATAAGATGAGTCCTATTTCTTCTTCTTTTTTTTTTTTTGTAAGGGGATTCTAATGAAGCAATACTCACAGGGGATTCATAACTTTGGGCCCCCTGTTTCATTATTCAGGTCAGCTGCACCCAGTTCCAAATGAAGCTAAGGAGCATAATCCTACAAGCTATTTGTAGACATGCTGGATTGTGCAAGGGACTTATTAAACCCCAATTTCCTAGCTGCCAAATTGCACACTTTGTCTTGGTTCTTCGAAAGATTATAAGAAAGCTTTGAGGGGGAAAAGACAAATCAATGAGAAGTACTGAAGGATAGCATCTAAAAGCCTAATTCACCAGGCGCTGAAAGTAGAGGACAAGAGGGCTCCTTTGGTGCCTCTACGGGAAGGGGAACAGCTCCAAGGCTCAGGGGGACCAACAGAGGTGGATTCAAGAGGAAAGTGCCCACGACACATCGAACACATCTTTCTCAGGAAGGAGCCTGATGAGGAAGGGACGGCCAATCTGACACACACTCAGCATCTGACGTCCAGGCCTGTGGGCCTTGGGAGATCACCCCCCTGTCAATATCTCAGCATCTCTTTCCAGGGAGGCAAAACCAGCCCAAGTGGTAGTTTTTTTTTTTTTTTTTTTTTTTTGAGGGGGAGGTAGGGGGTTATATTTCATTAATACTTCCCCACTGGAAAATAATATCTCATGGGAATTATATTTGAAGTAATTCCAATACACTAAGTGGAAAATGAACATATTTCCTTTTGGCTTCACTGAATGGCTGTAGGATGTGTTTTTAACCCCCCCCCCCCTTCAGCACTGGAAGGCAGACAAAGGAAAGCGCTGGCAGCTCCGGGGGAGCAGGGAGCCTTCTTGCTGCAGCTCCTTGCTGTTTCTTCCTCAGCTCCCTCGCCCCCCTCAGCTCCCATCCATGGGTGGTGTCCCACACACTTGCAGGAGAAATTTTAGTCCTGGAGAAGAAAAAGCTCATGCTATTGTTATGAATAAATTAGGCAACACAGGCAAAGCAGTTAGCAGATACTTGGTGTACAATAAACACTCAGTGAGTGATACTGTTATTAATATTACTGTCATTGTCATTATCATAATGGGCAGTATTTCAGTATTAATACATTGAAAGCTGCATGGGATCATTTTCTAAGATCCCAATGACACTATATATGGTTAGTACGGGGTCACCAGTGTGAGCTTAGCTATAAGACAAATATGTGACCTGAAGTGCAAGCAAAAAGATTTTTTTTTCATATATCTCATTTGTGTATTACATGGTTTAGAAACAAAGAGTCAGGGTTCACTCATCCATAGAGAAGTAGCTCCTGGGTCCTGGTCTCTGTCCTGGCTCAGCCACTTGGGCAGTAAACCACTGAAGGAAAGATCTCTGTCTCTCTTTCCTGTTCTTTGTAACCCTGTCTTTCAGATAAATCTTTTATTTTAAAGTAGGAGCTATTTGAAAAAAGTTGGAGATTGGCTGAAAATGTATTCCAAGCAGAGTGACCAAAGGCTTGGAGGCAAGAACAAGCCTGGAGTGTGTGAGAGACACAGTGATGACTGGGCTGAGAACACAGGGTATGCAGGAGTGATGGGGCAGAGAGTGAAGCAGGGCTTCCAGCTTGTGGACCTGAGCATGTGTAATGGTGCCTTCACTGAAATATGATCATGAGGAGGGGTCATTATAAATGCTGCAGCTCAATTTTAACCTCACAATTTTGCTACAATACCATGCCAGACTTAAGGTCACTTAGGCTATTATCAACTTACTACTAAGCAAGCCTTCAAGATCAGTTTTTGACATGACTATTAAAAATATAGAGTTTGTTTTCCCATTAAATAACATGCTGTTGCATTGTAAATTTTGTTATTTAAGACATAAGTATGATATTGTTAATCAATACCATGTCAACTAATGCCATAAGGTTGTAAATGGTTGTTGATGTTATGTCGGGGCTTTCAATTGATTGGAATGATACTTTGCCGGCTTTACCTTCAGACCAGAGATGGTCTCACCAAGAAATAGTTGAACCCACTAGGATAATAAGACACTGGACTTTATGCTTGGTAAATACTTCCAATGAAAGAACCTCAACTGAATTTGAACTGTGGTAACGCAGCAAGGTGGAGAAATCCACCATGGGGAGAGGGTTCGGGGAGGGGTGGGGGGAATCCCAGTGCCCATAACACTGTGTCACATAATGCAATGCAATTAATAATAATAAAAAAAAAGACGTAAGTATGGAGCTGGAGTGAGCCTGAACAACCTACCATGCATGGAAGGTCTCTATCAATATCAAGGCCCTAAGGGTGGCCACAGATATCATATAAATGCTGTCTGTGGCTCAAAAAGTTCTCTTTTACATTTTTATTTGCTTATCTGAAAGGCACCACTCCCCCCTCCCCCATTCAGAGAGACCCACAGAGAGAGAGAGAGAGAGAGAACTTCATCCCTTGGTTCACTCCCCAAATGACTGCAACAGCTAAGACTGAGCCAAGCTGAAGCCAGCAGCCTGGAACTTCATGTAGCCTGGGCCTTCCACACAGAAGGTAGGGTCTGTCTTCTACTTTCACCTTAACAAGAAGCTATATTGGAAGCAGAGAAGCTGGGACTTGAACATGCACTCTGATATGGCATGCCAGCCTCACAAGTGGCAGCTTAACCCTCTGTGTCACAACCCTGGCCTGTTAAGTAGTTTTCATGGAGTACTGATGGTCAGGACCATGTGATTAGTTCAGGCCAATAGACCGCTAGAGCGTGAGTGATGAGTCAATTCTAGGCCAGAGTGTTTTCAATTGCTTGTAACTGACTTCTTTCTACACATTAACGATGTAAGACATATAGCAAAATAAAGCAGAAATGTGTCACGTGAGCTAGGAAGTTCCTGCAATGTAAGCTAGCTTATATTCAGTGATGGCAGTGGTTGTCTGTCATTTGGCCCTTTAAACACATGTTCTCCCATGTAACATGTCACATTTGGATGAGTGATCAAATTAACCATGAATAATATACCTAGGCCTTTTCTCATTTTTTTTTTCTAGCTAATGCTTACTCTCATTTCACTGCGCCAAACTCCCTGAGTGCACAGACTTGCTTCCAATAGCTGCTTGTCACTAGTTACTCAGCATCATGACGTACTTCCATGCTCCCTCCTAGCGCATGGACCTTGGTTTCCCACTTGCTTCTCCCCTCTACACTATCTGGATTTGGGCATCCTTTAAAGCTATTTGCAGGATTCTCTTGCCAGCAATCCTTAGTTCTATAGAAATGTCATTAAGGTGTGTCCCCACAGGGTAAGGGATTTACACAGTAGCTATGACAGTAGTTGAATCTGAGAAGCAATACTGAACATGCTCAATGTAATGTACAGGTGAGAATGACAATGAAAAGGGAGGACTGGGGACTGGTGAGCAGTGGGAAATGGCTCAGGGCCAAAGATCTGAATGGGGTCCACTTAACGGAGATGAACTTCTTTATGTGATACCAACTGCGCAGTGTAGGGGGAGGCCCAGCAGCTTAATAAGCGCCAGATATGATCTGGCATTTATGAAATGCAAGACTCCTGATAAGATGACATCTATAACCACCTCCCCGCGCCCCCCGGTTGTAGTTTCACCTGCCAAGAGTACAGCTCTGCCCTGCTGCCTTGGCATATACAATAGGGATACTCCCACCCCAGCAGCCACGGAAGCAGGGACCACTGATAATAACTTCTCTGGCTAAGAGTAACTTGCAGTGTTGGGACCCAAGCTGAAGTCTTAGAATTACCCTCACACCCCACTCCATGCCCTGGTGATTAGGATCTGCCTACAATCACATCCTGGAGTCGGCCTCAAGTGGATTATGTTTGCACTGAAGCCAGTTTTGGGTCCAACAACACATACCAAGGATGTTGACCTTCCCATATTCAATTCTTTTTCTTTAAAGATTTATTTATTTTTATTGAAATGGCAGATATACACAGAGGAGAAGAGACAGGGAGGAAGATCTTCTGTCTGCTGATTCACTCCCCAAACAGCTTGAATGGCCAGAGCTGCACCAATCCAAAGCCAGGAGCCAGGAGCCTCTTCCGGGTCTCCCACGCAGGTATGGGGTCCTAAGGCTTAGGGCTGTCCTCAACTGCTTTTCCAGGTCACAAGCAGGGAGCTAAATGAGAAGTGGGGCTTCCGGGATTAGAATTGGAGGCCATATGGATCCTGGTGTGTGTAAGGAGAGGACTTTAGCCGCTAGGGTATTGTGCTGCATCCTCATGTTCAATTCTTAATGACTTTTACACGAGAAGTTATTTTTCCCAGTTGAAACTGCTTATTCACCAAGATAGGAACAAAGGAAGTCAATGCCTTTAGGGTCATAAACAAAGGATACCACAAGATATCAACTCTATACTGCCAAGTGACACAGCTGGCTGGAATGTCAAACATCTTTCTTTCCCTAATACAGTCACTTTCTTTGTTACAGACACATAATTTTTGAAGAGACAAAGTCACTGTTTTCTTTCCCCTTCTATTTCCTCTCCATGCACATAGTAGTTGCTCAGTAATGTTTGTTGCTTTAAGATGTTTTTACCTAAAGAGCAATCATTCTAGCACCTTCATTTTCCATCCTAACAAACCCTTGTTTTAACTTTTACATCCACACCAAAATACTAGGACACTGCACAGTGAAATTATTAAGATTTCAAATGAATGTGTGCTTTTCTCTCTTCTTTGCAGACTTATCAGGAGAATTGGGGATAGTCAAGCAACTAACAAGCTAATATTGAGCATGTCAGTCAACTAGGCCCCTACAGTTTTCCAAGCAGGGGCAGACACAGGGGAGTTGGGGTTCTGGGAGAACTCCTGGTATGAGGTAATACTGTATTAACGGCTTCTAAGTTATCTGTGTTTCTCACATAATAAAGGCTTAGTTATACTTGTTCTGATTACTCAGTGTGTCATTGTTTCTGGCTATATGTTTCTTTATGTCTTCATAAGAAAAGGCAAAGCTAGACATTATAGCAGATAATAGCTCCCAAATCAATTTAATTTTTTATAATGAGACTATTTTTTTTAAAAAAAGATTTATTTGGTTTTTATTGGAAAGGCAGATATACAGAGAGGAGGATAGACAGAGAGGAAGATCTGTTGATTCACTCCCCAAGTGGCTGCTGTGCCACTTCAAAGCCAGGAGCCAGGAACCTTTTTCAGGTCTCCCATGTGGGTGCAGGGTCCCAAGGCTTTGAGCCATCCTCTACTGCTTTCCCAGGCCACAAGCAGGGAGCTGGATGGGAAGTGGAACAGCAGGGATAGGAACTGGTGCCTGTATGGTATCTGGGCGCATGCAAGGCAAGGACTTTAGAGTATAGCGCTGCCCCCGCCCTCCAAAACCAATGTAATTTGTAGAACATTTTCTGGGTTTTTGAGATTTCATTGCTCATGGTCAAATCAAGCCTGCCAAGTTACCTGTTTCTGTAAAGGTTTTAAATGAAATTTTGTTAAAACACATCCATGCCTATTTTTTTTTAACATATTGCTTATGGCTGTCTTCATGCAATACTAGCAGTAAACAAATGAAGCAACTGAAATAATTCCTGTGCATCAGGTGCCTGCTGTTTGCCATGGCCATCATATTCACTACTTCACAAAATCTTACAATTTCTTTAATATAATGGTATTTGGGGTTTTTTTTGGGTATAATTCAGTTTTTTTTTTTTCCCTTAATGTGGTTTGCCTAAAGTTGGATAGGAAAGAATTACAACTTAATTTGCACCAACTTCTAAGTGAAAGTAAGACTTTCCTTTGTCTATGCATGTAAGTGCCAAGCAAATAATTTTTACAGAACCTGTGACTTCAACACTTTTACAGTACACTGTAGTTATGTGACAATACCATCCTGCTATCACTTTGAAATGTCGGTAGATATTAACCTGCTAAATTCTGTTATTTATTTAATATTATAATGTAGAAGCATGTATGCCAGAAACTCTAAAAACATGTCAATAATATTTTCATGATAAGCAGTTTTCCCTTTGAAATTCAAAGTACTGTATTTATGTAGTAAGATCATTATTCTGAGAAGGTGTCTACAGGCTTTAACAGGTTGGCAAAGAAGCTGTGCTCAGGATCAGGACGCTCTATGCTGGACGTCTCTTGTCCTGGCACCTAAAACCACCCTGAGGGTGGCTGCAAAGACCAGATCCTGGACACTCCCTGCTCACCTGAAAGGCCGATGGGGAGCAAGCATGCTTAATCATCCAAGGTCACACAGCTAGTGCTCAGGCTGAGAGCTGAACCTTGGCAGAGAGTCTAAGCGCAGAACCCCTATTGTAGACGGCCGTTTATTGTGTCACTATTTCCACTTTATACGTGAGGAAAGGGATTCTTTATATACATATATATAGATAAAGGAGAAAGTTGCAGGCTGTTGTGAATAGCAGAAAGGGATGAGCATTTCTTGAGCACTTATTGTGTCATGCTTTAAAAAATAAATATCTCATTTTAACCCCCTTAAGAGCCCCCAGCGTCTGAGGGATGAGTGAGCGAGACCTAGGGAAGACAAGCCACTTGCTCGCAATCACAGCGCTGTTGGCTTCCAGAGAGCCACTTAATTAGTATGTAAATTATCTCATGCAATCCTGAGGTCTTATTTCATTCATGGGTTTTTAAGTGAGGGGAAAATATTGGAAGGAAATATTCATGCCCTCTTTCCTATGAGAGCCAAGGAATTTTTTTCAACGAAACAGATGGGCTAAATCAGAGTGGATTTGCACGGTGCATTTCTAAGAAAAATATTTCATGTGAATTTTGAGGATTTCACAAAACCACATGTAAGAACCAAATTTAAAAATAAAGTAGTAGGTTGATATTCATTACTATGGTGAATGTTTCCATTGAAAATATAATACTGGCAAAGAATACTTTCAAGCAAGAAAGTTGACATCGATGTAAAGAAATCTTAAAGAAGAAATTGCAATAAATTATGGTGCAAAACTGTTTCAAATACTTCATACAAAATGGTTTAAACAGTACTGACAACATCAAAAAGTATCTTCTTGCTCAATTATTTGGCCTGATTCCCACGATGAACTTCAAATCAGGGTAGTTTAAAATATTTTCTATCAGTTGCAATTTAAACGTCGAGGAAAGCAGTTAGGGATGAGAACTTCCGAGGAAGAACCGCTTTGCTCACATCCGAACTATTTATACTCAAAAATCACAGTATGCCTCAGACTTGCCCTAAGCTTTTCTTTGGCAACGAGGCTGAAGCCCGCCGCTCTTTGGAGAATGCAAACTCCGCCCCCAGAAAGCCGCTTCATTAGCAACCCGCCTCTTCCTGCGCCGTTTCCCAAGGCTCTCAGTGGTCACAAACCACTTTTCTAATGCAACTAAAAGATTCCTCTTCACGGACACTTAATGATGCCGAGTGTGGCATTACGACAAAAACAAACAAAACCTTGTCTTCAGAAAGGAAATCTGGGTCCTCGTAGTCTCGAAATGAACAAATGAAATAGCCCTTATTTGAAGAAGTCCTTCAGAATTGGGGGAGGGAGGGCGCGCTGGGGAAGGAACCCTGGATTTGCATTTGGCAGATTTCAGCCCTGGCCGGGCAACACTTAGCCCCTCTGAACCTCAGCTACTTGGTTTATTTAACGGCCTTGGATTCCACCGGCCAGCCACAAACAGGAACAAATCCGGCCATTTATTGCTTCAGTGAGGAGTAGCGAGCTGGGGCCTGTGTTGAGTAGGGGATGATTGTGGTAAGCAATTGTGTGAACATGCATGTGCAAATGGTTGGTTCCTGGCACTACGCAAGATAGCATCATTATTACATTATCATGATCTCTCTGACGCCTCTCCCGTTTAAGAGGAAAAATGTCAATTTGTTTTTCTGATGATATAAATAATTTATGACTGTTTCAAAGATTTGAAAGACGCAAGACACAAAGAGGAAAATGAAACAACTTTATCATCAGGTAACGGGGCAATGCTGTCATAAACAGTCGTTAGAAAAGAACTAAGTAACAACAGCCCATCCGTTTTTAAAAGGATTTATTTTATTGGAAAGGCAGATAGAGAGGAGGAGAGACAGAGAAGAAGATCTTGTGTCCAATGGTTCACTCCCCAAGTGGCCACAACGACTGGAGCTGAGCCAATGCGAAGCTGGGAGCCAGCAGCTTCTTCCAGGTCTCCAAGGCGAGTACAGGGTCACAAGGCATTGGGCCATCCTCTACTGCTTTCCCAGGTCACAAGCATGGAGCTGGATGGGAAGTGGGGCAGGAGGGATAGGAAGCAAGGTTCCAATGGGATCCTGGTGCATGCAACGCGAGGACTTTAGCCACTAGGCTACCGCGCTGGGCGCACAACACCTCATTTTGTAGTACCACGCATCTATGTAGGTGTTCTGTTGACTCTGGTTCGCTTCTCCCTCCGTGCAGCCTAACAGCGGCAGACACCCTGCAGGTGTTGGCTCTTTGAAGAGAGATGATTGGTGTTGGACCCTCGGTCTTCTGTGCAACTTCAGCCCCGCAAGACCAGAGGTGGGACTGGGTAGGGTGCTAGAGAACGCACAGAGCACACCTTCTCCGCCGCGTCCCCACCCTCCCCGCTCACCCTCTCCAGAACAGGGAAAGAAAACATCTTTGTCGTGGTTGTCCCGGCGGTGTGCTAGACTTACAAGGGAGCCATTCTCAGCCTGGCCCCTTGGGATTGAGGGCACACATCACCTGGAGAGCCCTTCCTTGCCCGGACCAAGACTCCTTCATCTCTTAGCAAGGTGCCCAACCTGAGACCAGCGGCCACTTCAGTCGCCCGCATGCCCCCGCCTCCGCCGCCCCAGTCCTTGCTCAGCCTCTAGCTGGCTCAGGATTGGATCAATGCAGCGGGCCTTCAATCCCTGTGATCGCCCAGCCCCGGGCTTGGGGGGCTGAGCATATCAATTCAGGCCCACTGAACTGTATTTCCCCGGCTCGGGCCCGCCCCCGGCCTTTGTGCGGCGGCCGGCCCGCCCCCTTTGCTCACTCTCCCTTCATGCTTTGTTTGGCAAACACAAAACGCCCGGCCCAGCGGCGGGCCCTTTTCAAGCTTGGCAGCCAGCACTTGAAAACCCCGCGAAGCTCGGGTACCTGGGAGCACCTCCAGGGCCAGGCCGAAGGTACCCCGAGTGGCTGCTACTCCTGCCGGGCATGCTAATGGCCTAGGCGCCTCCCTTCCACAACCCCCCTCTCTTTCTCTAGCACCCCCCCCCCACCAGCCCCCGACCGGCGAACCCCACCTGGGGCTTTGCAGCGCTGGCTTCCCCACCGTGACATCCCAGATGCCACAGGCGTCACGACTTCCAAGCGCCGCGTCCCCTTTGAAAATCTGGAGCACTTAGAGGCCCCTTGGCCTCGCCTTTGTGTTTTAAATGGCCCAGAAGTTCACTTGACACAGAATTTAGAAGACTGAGACACGGTATGGATGCATTCGAGGCTCTAAGCAAGAACTGCCAAGGCTCCGGCTCTAGGATAATACTCATGAAAGCAGCGACGTCCGTGTTAACGTAGCCAGCCTTAGTACGTGCTTACTATACGTCTGCACAGGCACAGGGAAGTGATTTGCAAACGCGATGCTATTAAAATTGAATTCCCTACAGCTTCGGGAGGTGGGGATTAGGGCTTCTTGTGTTGACCAGGACTAAAGCAGCTGGCTCTTAACCTCTAGCATATTGTTTCGTCTGGTTAATGTTCTTTTTAATGGTGCAGATGTTGCCAAATGGGATAAGCCATTGCTTGGGAGTCCCAGCTCCTCTGCTTCCTTGCCAGCTTCCTGCTAATGCGTCTGAGAATGCAGCAGATGGTGACTCCAGTGCTTGGACCTCTGCCCTCCATGAGGGAGACAACAAAAACAGAGAGGTGCCTGTGCTCAAAACCAGTAGATGTGGTAGCTTAGTGGCTCAAGTTCTCACCTGGCAGTCAAGGACAGCCCAAGACCTTGGGATCTTTGTCTCCTCCTAAATCTGACTTTCCAATAAAAATAAATAAATATTTTAAAAAATAGACAATATTGCCCTTATTATTAATCCTGTTTTAATTCTACAATTCTTTAAAGGATTTTGGGGGTTTTTTGCTTTCTAAAAATTGCTTGTCAAGTCAACTTCATTGGCAGTAACTTCGTTATTTTAACCTTTTTTTGGGGGGTGGGGAGGAGAGCAGATATTGTTTACTCCTTGAAAAGACCAAAACTCTTCAAATTGTAAAGACATTGAAGGGAGACAAGGAGAATGGGACCCATAGCTTCAATAAATTCATCCATCAACAGATGTCTGCTGGAGGCAGAGAAAATGACTGATCCTAAAGCAAAAAGTTTTAGAATTTCCCATTCTATTTTGACAGCATCAAAGAGAAAACGGTGACGCCAGCAGCCTGCCTCTAAGTTTGGGAATAATTACAGCAATTCCCTTGGAAGGGACTTGAGAGATCACCTTGCCCAACTCATTCGTGCTGTAGCGATGAGGGAACTGTGTCTTGGAGCTGGAGCTGATGGGGCTTGGTGAAGCTTAAACCAAGGAGGACTGAGAGCCATTGGCACTTAGCTGTACTGACACGGTGTTACCAGGTTACAAACTCAGTGTTTACTATGTGCCAGGAACTGAGCTAGGTAGGGCAAGTGCTACAAGACAACATCTCTGCCTTCACAGAATTCTGTTCTAGAAGAGACAATGGCAAAACAAATCAGTACAAATCACAGATGTGGGGAGTCCTACAAGAGGCACAGAAGTGCAGGACACTTGGACAGGAGATGTTTTCACTCAGCCCATGAGGCCAGCTCAGACTGTCTGGAGAGAGCAACCATGGGTTGGAATCTCAAGGCTGGGTAGGAAACAACAGACAGGGTGAGGAAGATCCTCCCTGTCAGAGAAACAGTGCATGCCAAGACTGTGCTGGCGAAGAGTTAAGTCAAAATACATGCACTGAAAACTCACTGTGGCTGAGGCATAAAGAGTAGGGAAGAACGCAGCGTGAGTTCAGTCTCAAGAAGTATCCACTGAGTCCTGACTATGAGTCCAGTCAGCCTTGCTGACAATTTGACTCCCTTGTCCTAATACGCCCGGAGAGCCACTGAAGGACTTATTAAATCATGGGGTGACATGACATTCTTCATTGATGACTCCAGCTTTGGTAGAGAAAATATTTTAGGGAGCATAGGCAATCTAGGGGAACAGCTAGTGAACTGTAGAGCTGCTCAAACAGAATCCGGTGGCTTGGGCAAGGGTGATGTCAGTGGCTTGCTGCTAAGAGGTTGTTTGTCAGAAGGGCATGCATGTCACTCCTCGGCTTTCCAGTTTCCTCACCCCACAAATTGTCCCCAACACCATCAGTCTGCTTCATATGAATCAAGAAACAAGCTGTTTGAGGAGTGAACCAGCAGATGGACAATCTCATCCTCTCTCTCTATCTCCACCTTTCAAGAAAATGAGTCTTAAAAAATAAAGTGCTTTGAAGAATCAAGATGGCAGAATAGGGTAAGGACACGTTTAATCAGACGGAGAAACATTTAATCAGGAAGAAGCAGAGAGGACATATTTCAGGAAATAGGAAAGGATAGAACAACAGCAGAGGGGCACCTGGAGACTAACAGACACAGGAAAGCAGCGGGCACAGCAGTGTGGTGTTGCAGTGACTGATACTCCAGCACAGCGATCTAAACTCCACCAGCTGCCGGAACTCCACCAGCAACCAGGTGGGAAGGGACTTTCACTGGGAGCTTGGGAGGTGAACCCAGATGGGGAACTGTCTGTCCTGCTGGTCCGTTTGATTTGACCAGGAGCAGAGACAGAGCAGCAGATCTCAGATGGGCAGTGTGAGAACAGAGTGAATTTCATAGCCCAGTCAGTCCCCTAGAGCTGAATTGGGCGCCATTTTGTGTAAGGAGGAAAGGGCAAGGGAAAGGACTGAGCATGTTCTGAGAGGGAGTGAGCTCATTTCTGACTTGGTGAACTGCAACGACGTGGCATTCTACGGGTTCCATCAGGGGCAGGTCTGGGCAGCCCTCGGATCTGAACGGCCAGCAGATCAAGAACTGTAGTGGTGGTACGTCAGGTGCCATTTTGCACACTGTGGCTGGCAACAGCTTTGGGACTACAGGGTATCTGTGCATGTGCTGAGCTCGCGAGAACTCGCTGAGGTCCCGCAGGAAAATAATACCGACAGTGGCAGCATACTGGTCAAAATAGGTCCGTGTGGCACCCAGATCTAACAGCCAACAGGTTCCAGCAAGATCAGCGCCACCAACAACCTAACTAGATAGGACACCTGGTGTCTCTCTAAGCCTGGGACCTGCTCCAAACGGAAGTGGGAGAAAGGTTGCAGAGACAACAGTGCAACCTCAGCATGATATCACAGGAGGTGGAGAGTGGTGAGCCAAGAGCTGGGGCTGTAGAGACCATGGTGGAAATCTGACATAAAAACCCAGACCTGGAACTCGCTGGAGGTTGTGGCACAAGTGGCTGCAAGCAAAAAGTTGTGTACCAACTGCAATAAGTAAAATCGCATTGTAGACCTGTGGGTCACACAGCTTAGAAACCTGCCCCAAGAAAAAGACTCTGCTAACCAGAAGTACAATGATCAAGAGCAAAAGAAGAGACAAAGGCACAATGAATATTACCGAAAACTCCCCTGCAAAGGAGCAAAACCCTATGCCAACCTCAGAGTTAACTGAGGAAGACATTGAGAAAATGGGGGACACAGAATCCATAAGACTCATTTTAAAGATTCTGGTCAAAAATGAGAAGTTAATGTAAGAGTTCAAAGAATTTAAGGAAGCAGTAAAGGAAATCAAGGCCGGTATATCAGAAATTAAGAACACAGTAGAGCAAATTACAAGTACAGTGGAGAGTCTCCAAAATAGAATGAAGCAAGCAGAAGAATCTCAGAATTGGAAGATATCTCCTGTCACCAGGGGGAAGCAAACAAAAAGCTGGAAGCAGGCTGGATCAGGCCAAAAAAAGTATTCAAGAATTGAAAGACACTATTAAGAGGCCAAATATAAGAGTTATGGGAGTCCCGGAAGGTGCAGAAAGAGAAGCTGAGTTTGCAAATGTATTTAATGAAATAATCAAGGAAAACTTCCCTAATCTAGAGAAAGAATTGGGAAACAAGATCCAGGAGGGGCACAGAACTCCCAACAGGCTTGATCAAAGGTGATCTTCACCACGGCATATGATAATCAAGCTCTCTTTAATTGAACATAAGGAAAAGATCCTTAAATGTGCATGTGAAAAAAATGAATTGACATATAAAGGAATGCCAATTAAGCTCACAGGAGATCTCTCACAGGAAACTCTACAGGCAAGAAGACAATGGAGTGACATATTCCAGATTCTAAAACAAAAAAATTGTCGGCCTAGGATAACATACCCAGCAAAGCTTTCTTTTGTCTTTGAAAATGAAATAAAATTCTTGCAGAGTAAAGAAAAACTAAAACAATTTGCCTCTTCCAAACCTGCCCTACAAAGGATACTTCAAGATGTTCTCTTGACGGAGAAGAGGAATAGCACCTACCAAAACCAAAGGCAAATGGGAAGAATATCCCAGTAAAATGACAACAGAAGACAAAATCAGTGAACAACCCATTGCTAAAATGACAGGACCAAAGTACCACCCATGTATATTTACCTCTGAATGTAAATGGCTTAAACTCAATCAAACATCATAGATTAGTAGACTGGATTAAAAAACAAAACCCATCTGTTTATTGTCTGTAGGAGACACACTCCAACAAAGATCAGCGGAAACTATATCACATGGGTTTTGTTGTTTTCTGTTGTTTTCATCTCTTCAAAACACTTTCCTCTGATAAAATCATTCAATAACTCGTACATCATACAGTGGCATCATATTCTTCAAGAAGGTTCTTGATTTTCATTTCTTCAGCTACACGTTAGTCATTTAATAGCATGTTGCTTAACTTCTTGGTGTTGTTAATTTCTTTTTTCTCCCGGATGTTGATTTTGTTTTGTGGCTCTTCATTCAAGGGGATGTATAGTAGCTGTGTAATGTAGACTGTCATATCTAGTAACATGTCATTTAACTTCATGGCATTGTAAACTTCTATTTTTCTTTCCATTGTTGATTTTTTATCATGATTTTTCATTTGAGGGGATGTACAGTAGCTGTGAAATGGAGACTAACATCCAGATGTGAGGATGCAGTATGGTATACATTTCTGTTTCCAGACAAAGATGGACTTACAATGAAACTGTTTACTATATCTTGACAATAGGATTCTGGACTCTCTGCCATTGTCCATGCCCGCAATGATGGACATATGACTCAGTATGAAGAACTATATGTTAGTAATGATATAAAGGAACTGGGGGGGAAGGGAGTTGGGGAGGGGATAAGGGAATATGAAACTGTATCATAAAATGATAGCAATAATAATAAAATGTAAAAAATAACAAAATAAAATGCCACTTACCAGAAAAAAAAAAAGTGCTTAAAATTTGGACTTTAGAAACAGAGTGAGGATGCCAAATAATCATTTTTACCAGAATGGATCTAGAAATATAATCTTAGGTTTCTCTGCAAATTCTGAAAAAAATAGAAGCAGTCTCTGTTGGGGTGCATACTTTAGAATGGACTATTGTGGTCATGGTTTCTTACAACCTATTGTAGTCAAAGGTCAGTCAGAAAGCTGTAGGATTGGGCCCGGCACAACAGCGTAGTCGTTAAAGTACTTGCACTCGCTGGGATTCCATATGGGCACTGGTTCTAACCCCAGCAGCCCTGCATCCCATCCTGCTCCCTGCTTGTGGCCTGGGAAAGCAGTTGAGGATGGCCCAAAGCCTTGGGATCCTACAACCACATGGGAGACCCCTAAGAACTTCTGGCTTCAGATTGGCTCAGCTCCAGCTATTGTGGCTGCTTGGGGAGTGAACCATCGGGCGGAAGATCTTCCCCTCTGTCTCCCCTCCGCTCTGTGTATCCGCCTTTCCAATAAAAAAAAATTAATAAAACCTTTAAAAAAAAAAAGCTGTAGGATCAAGTGCCCCTCACTCCATGCTTGTATTTTAAAATAGCCAGGGATGATTTTGCATAGTTCTTTCACAATATGAATTTTGTGGCCTTTTCCAAGGGCTCTCATATGCATGAATTTCAAAAATTCTTTGCATCAAAGCCAATTTATCTTTAAATAACACTTGCCTAACTTTTTGAAGTACTCGCATGTGTAGAATCTGACTAGGGTTGTCATGGGGTGGGGAACCTTTATTCTGCCAAAGACCCTTTGAATATGCACAACACAATTTGGGGGCCCCACAAAATGACCAGCTTTAAAATTAGCTTGCTATGGATTTATTGAATTTCAAGTCCTAATGCAGTTGTCCTGGCAAGCTCGGCCCAAATGACTTCACGCTGACTGGATGTTCCCCAGCACTGCAAGTGTAAGTGTTCTGTGTTTGAGAGTGATTTGATCATAATGTGCGCATGCCTGTGAAACTTGTACTCCGGTTAGGCTCCAGACAAAGAATGTACAAAACAGCATACTTGATCCTCTGCATCTGTGGCCCTTCTTGCCCAAGGATAGCCACTCTCCTGGCTTCTAATGGTATAAATGAGTGCTGCCTGTTCTTGAACTTTATATACAGACTCACACAATTTAATCTTTTGCTTGCAGTTTATTTATTCTTTAAAGATACTTCTTTATTTTAAAAGGAGAGCGT
Organism: Ochotona curzoniae; assembly: GCF_017591425.1. NCBI lineage: Eukaryota > Metazoa > Chordata > Mammalia > Lagomorpha > Ochotonidae > Ochotona > Ochotona curzoniae. Next base: position 7,353,161 of record NW_024467087.1, read on the forward strand.
GAATGAGAGTGAGAGAGAAAGGATCTTTCATCCACTGGTTCACTCCCCGAATGCCCACAACACTGAGGCTGAGCCAGCCTGAAGCCAGGAACTCCACCTGGTTCTCCCATGTGGCTGGCAGGCACTCAGGTGCTTCAGCCATCATCTGCTGCCCCTCAGGCTTACTCATGGGGAACTGGGGCACAAGCACAGTATCCTGGGACTCACACAAGCATTCCGATACAAAATGTGGATGCGCCAAGTGGTGGCTTAGTGCACTGTGCCACAATATCTACCCTGTTGCGTGGTTTCTTTTCCTCAATACTAGCGCTGAGACGATCAGCCATGTCCTATGCCGTAGCAGTAAGTCATTCATTATCAGTGCTGTTGTTCAGTACTTCTCTGTGCAAATATTCCGCACAATTTGCTCATCCATTGTGTTGTTCCTAGACACTTAGCTAAAATCAATTTGGGGTTACTGACTCCATTACATTTTCTACTACAACTAAGCAGAGTATTTCAGTTTTCAATATTCAAAAATTAAATTTACCATTTCATGTGAGAAAAATAAAGCTTATCATTTCACCCTCTCCAAAGTAAAGTCTTTTGTTGGCTTACCCTTCCATTAATTCAGAATTAAATCTGAATTCTTTTACATAACATTCAAGGCCATTGAGAACTAAATCCAGAGCTTTATCTCTTGCCCCAAAGCTTTGCACTCATGTTTCCTTCCTCCCTGGACACACCAAGCTTTTGCATGCCTTTGTGCCTGGCACATGCCTCTCCTATGATTTGAAGTCTTTCTTCCCCATGAAAACGTACTGTCGCTTCAAGACCCCACTCCGATGCCACCTCACTGGCAACGCCATCCTCTTAGTGCCTCTATAACAGATTTAACAGAGTGGTTAAAACTACTTTCCCACCACATGGTGAAGAATTGAACATGTAGAAAGCTATAGATGAGAGCCTAGATCCAACCCAGGCACTCCAGCCCCAGAGCCCACTCTTCCCCTTTGTGCCACTGTTACACTCTCTCAAGTGGCACTGCCTGCTCGGTACCAGAACAAGCCAAGTGGCTGGTATACCAGTCACGTGCATTAGGTTACATCCTGCAAGTTACTGTGCAAGTTACTACGTCATTCCTCTCTGTGTCCCAAGGGGCCTGAGAAAGGTTGGGTTCATGATGGGGAGTGGTTCAGAAGAACCTGGGAATTTCTAGGTGTGAAGTACCAACAGGTTTCCTAAGCAATTAGCTCCGAACACATTTGCCCAGGTAGAAGGGTCATAAAGGCTTAAGTGCAATGGAGAGTGTAAAGTGATTAGCCTGGCACATGGCAAGTGTGCGATAAATGTGATTTCACACTACACTAACAGCAACAACTCACACATAACAAGCAATTACCATGTGCCACGCGCTGCTGTAAGTGGTTTCTTTAACTAATTTAATCCTCATGATAACACTATAAAGCAAGTGCTATTGTTCCCATCGCATCAGTTAGGGCCTAAGTAGTAAAACAGGAACTACTTTAAATGTAAACAACACTGAGACTGAATGTCTGCAAGTGGCAACACAGGTGAGGGAGCACCTCGGAAAGCTAAAGGAATGAAGAATCCGCCAGGACCTCAGAGGCAGCCAGAAGCTGTTAGCGTCAGTAGGCTACAGAACCAAAAGGAGAGGACAGCGTGTACACCCCAGGGGTGGGCTCACCCAGTGGGAGCTGGAACCACAGTGGTGAGATCCAGGACAGGGCATGGAGGTGATGTCAGTAGACTCAGTTCATGGAAGGGATCTAGCCCTGGAGGGGAAACTGCACACTTTTGGAATCACTGGAGCCATAGGACTGACTGTGAAAGTAGAAGAGCGCTGAGCAAACAAGGACAAGCTGATCTTGCAGGACACGGAGCGACATAGGCAAGAAATTCTTCTGCCCCTCCCTTGCTTTGTCCTCAGCCTCCAATGAAGGCCTCCCAGTAGCTGGACCCAGTGGAAAAGCCACCGGGACATAGCCTGCAAGGGTCAGACCTTTCTGAATAGAGCAAAGCCAGCAGAAAACCAGCAACAGAGCTGAGGCTAAACAGGCCCACAGCTTACATGCCACATTTCAGCAAGGAAATTTCTGTATACAGAAGGCGACAAGGCATTTGCAAACTGCCTCTTTGGTAGCTCTGATCTGCAGGGTTGGGCTCTGACATTCAAGAACTAGTTTTGTCTGCACGGAGCCATATTTATGCCCAAATCTGTGGTTAGTCCATGTTCGTGAGTCTTGCAATTCATCTTTCTTACAACCCACTCCTTCTAGGGAAGTGCCATACAATTCTGCCTCAGTATGGACACTCATCAGCACCAGGGCTTCTGGACACAAGGATGACATTGACTTACAGAGCTTGTGTCAAGATAAATCAGCTACATCACTAAGCATGCTGCTTAGTTCAGCTGCTATTTTATATTTGCAGCAAGGCTGTTTTGATAGTGTAATGATGGACATTCTGGAGCCAACTTCCATCTTCTCAGTGACCAGTAATAAACCGACTAACACCAGTCTTTGGGCCACACTTTGGTTGCTTCATGTTTGGTGAAGTGTAGCTGCACAGTGCAGAAGACAAGACACCAGAGTGAGGCTTGTGCTCAGCCTCTGTCACTAACTGTGGGCAGAGCACTTAACCCCGCTCCTTCGGTTGGTTTCCTCCTCTGTCAGTACTGACTCAAGCAGCCCTGCCAACCACTCTGAGGCATTGGCAGGAACCTGGGTACAGAAGCATCCTCCCTTGTGAAACCCTTTGCTGTAGGCCTGAATCTACTATTGACTTGGAAAGAAGGTATCCTATTTCTGAATCTGAACCCAGAACTTGGAATGGGGAATCACAAAACTACATGAACAGCCATGCTCAATGACAGAGGAGAACTGAGAAAGAATGATAACTTCCAAAATGGATGGAATAAAATCATCTATCTGCCCTGGTTTTGTGAAAAAGTGTGTGTATCTACAAGTGAATGAGAGAGAAACAGAGTGGTAGAGAGGGATGCAGATAGTACAGAACAGAGGGGGGCGAGTAGGGGAGGAGAGGGGTACGGTGACCAGGACAGCTGCCCAACAGCCAAGCAGAGGAAATGAGTACAAGGGCAAGAGTCCAAGAATATGTGAGAATTGTCCATAGTTGTGGGCATGACATGTGACAACACTGACAAGTGGATGCCATGTGTAAGCTGCACTGGATCATGCCAAAGGGTTGGTGCAAGCGGTGGAAAGGCTGCCCTGGCTGGGGCTCATAGCTTAGCAGTGGCAAAAGCTTAGAGACAAATTGGCACATCCCAAAAAATGTGGGCAGAGTTACCTTGGCCTGGCTTAGAGCCCTCACTTCAGCCAGAGGAGCAGGGCTACTGGTGAGGCCCAAAGCCACCGCCGTGCACCTGTGGGTTCAGTCACAGGAGCTGAGCCACCTCTTTAAGGGCAGCTTTGTATTCCTGTCCCAGAGGGGTCCCTGCCCCCTCTGTCCCAAACACACAGCTGCTGTACTGGGAAGGGACTCAGGCCATTAGTGAGAACAGAAGGAGACAAAGGGGACCCTCTTGTGTCTCCAGATCTTGCAGCTCCTTAACTGTTCCGTTGGGCACACAGATGTCTGCAGGCTCTGCGAATGTTGTCTGCTAGCCAAGGAGGGCAGTGGGCCAGGTCAGGGAACTGGGACTCCAGCCAGCGCAGTCTGCCCTGGACCACTGCCCAGTCAGAGTCCTTCCTGCCAGAATGCATGCCAGGGGAATGTCCAGTGTAATATCCCAGCATCCCAAGCTCTTTAAGCCCATGATGTCTTCACAGGAAAAACCCTGTGCCTGTTGGAAAGGGCCCTCATATCCGGTACTAAGGCCAGTTGTTAAAAGCTGGCATCCATAGGCTGCAGCTAGCGAAGAGTGTGGAGAACCCATGGTCCTTCTGTGAGTGAGAAGCAGAGTTGGAGCTTTGGGGAGTTTTGGGGACCCAGATGGTCCCGTTGCTCTGAACTATCTACCTCCTTTAGTGAGATGCCACGAAGATCTCCTGGAGCACTCCCGTTCCTCAAGTTAGACCTCAAGCAGAACTTGCAGGCTCTTTTCTACTCCCTTAATCACTCAGGCTTTTTCTTTAACCCTTCATTCTTCTTATCTTTCGCCTCCTCATTGATAGGTAGCTCTTACCTACACTGATTCCCTAGATATGTGCCCTTTCTGCTGGCACTGTGCTGGTTTCAGAGTGAAGTTCCAGAAAAGAGCCTCATTGGCTTGGATCTGGCATTAGGCAGCTCTGAGGCCAGAGGAGGGTGTCTTTGGCAACCGCTGCCCCAAGTTCCTATGCTTCCTACCTAGGTATGGGTATCCAGGAGTAGCAGCCAGCAGCGACATCAGCTCTATTCACTTGACAGAGTCATAGACAAGGTATTGGCGCAGCTGGGATATAGTCTGCCGGGATATAGCACGCTCGTAGCAATGAAAGGAAACTATGTAAGCAGAACTAGGATATGAAAGTACTGTGCTGTCTGGGAGAAGTAAGGGAAAGGGAACTGGTTCATTGTGAGTTGAGAACACTTCAATGGGCAGAGCACGGGCCATCAGGGTAGGCTGACAATGAGGCAGCAAATCCCAAACCTCTGGACTGGAACCTAAGGGCACATCCTAGACAATATGGCAACTACTCCTCAAAGGCCAAGAACACCAGGCTGCTGAGATAGGATTCAGGGTAGTGTGGTAGAGAGAGCATTGACTTTTCTTGGAGTGTGACAAGCTTGAGTTCAAATCCCAATAACACATCTAAGATTTGGCTAAGGGACCCAGTGTGATAGCCTAGTGGCTAAAGTCCTCACCTTGCATGCACTGGGATTCCATGCGGGTGCTGGCTTATATCCCATCTATTTCACTTCCTTTCCAGCAACCTGCTTGTGGCTTGGGAAAGCAGTCGAGGATGGTCCAAAGCCTTGGGACCCTGCACCCTGGAAGAAGCTCCTGGCTCCTGGCTTTGGGCTGGCTCAGCTCCAGCCACTACGGCCACTTCAGGAGTGAACAAATGGATGGAGGGTATTGCACTCTGTTTCTCCTCCTCTCTGTAAACCTGACTTTCCAATAAAAAAAAATCTTTTAAAAAATCAGGATAAGGCAGATAAGTGGTTTAACCACCTTTTTAAAAGACTTAAAGTTTTTTTAAAGATTTATTTGAAAAGCAAAGTGACAGGGAGGGGGCAGGGAAGGGAAGGGTGTTTTCTCCCTGCTGGTCCACGATAGCCTGGATTGGACCAGGGCACACCCAGGAGCCAGGGACTTCATCCAGGTCTACTGCGCAGGCGGCCGGATGCAGCTGGGCCATCGCCTGCTGCTTGCCAGGCACGTTAGCAAGGAGCTGGAGTAGTGAGAAGTAGCCAGGACAGGACCCAGCACTCAGGAACCAGGTCACGGCAGCGCATGAGTGCAGGCATCCTGAACAGTGGCTTACTCCATTGTGCCACAGCACCAGCCCCAGACTGAAGCACCGCGAGCCTTGGTTTTTCATCTGGCAAAAGTAGGTGTGTCTGCATGTTCTCACAGGGTCAGGCTATGGGAATTAACAGGGTCTGTGCTTGTGAAAGAACTTAAGAGACTGACTGACTGATACGACGACGACTTGAATCCAATAGGCAGATGAAAATTCTTTTGGAAGGAGACAAGAAGCCAGTTACCACCACAGGCTGGGTAGGAATGAATTCTCTGCCAAAGAACATGCAAGCCAACCCCAGAGCTCCTACCAGAACCAACGAATAGGTCAGGCTTGCCCTTGAGCAGAAATAAATCTTTTTAATCAGAGAAGGCGCTCAATCCCAGTTAGATTGCCTGTGGGGAGAATTGGGCTTTGGCAGCTACACTGACTGGTAGCACTTAGCTGCTGCATGACCTTGAACAAGTCATTTAACTGTTTGGGCATCTTTCAAAAGTGGATAACCATGCCTGTTATAATGGATTGAATTGTGTCTCTCCAAATCCAGGTGTTAAATCTTAGGCCTTAGTGCTTGTGAATGTGACTTCATTTGGAAATTAACATCTTTGCAGACGATTAATTTAAGATGATACTATTAATGTGGACCCTAATATAACATGACTGGTATGGTTGTTATTTCTGGGTGTCAGCGTGACTGGATTAAGGGATACAACATAGCAGGAAGAACACTATTTCCGGGCGTGTCAGTGAGGGTGTGGAAGAGAATGGGAGGACCACGTGAGGAAGATCCAACCTCAACAAATACGCATCAGCGCCATCCAACTGATCCAGAGCCTACATAAACCTGACAAGGCTGAGGCAATGCGTATTTGCCCTCTCACTTTAGAGCTGAGCCCCTACTCCTTTTTCGCTCTTGGACCACATGGTTCCTGGTTCTCCGGCCTTTGGGTTCCAGGACTTCGCACTAGCAGGCTTCCCTGTTCTGCTCACTGTGTCCATCTCTACATGCCAGCAACAGCAAGGGTTGAGTTGGGCCAAAGTTAGAGATCCCAAACTCAATCTGTGTCTCCCATGTGGGTAGTAGGGACCAAAGTACACAAGCAGGGAGCTGCATCAGAAGCGCAGGGTGTGGGATTACAATCAGGCACTCCAATAGGGATGTGAGCATCCCGAATGTCATCTTAACTGCTGAGTCAAACACCCATCTTGGTCTTCAGGCTTTCACTGAAGCACAGCACCACCTTGCCTGACTCTGCAGCCTGCTGACAGGCTGGCATGTGATGACTCAGCCTTTACGATCAAGCAAATCAATTCTTCCACTAAATTGCCTCTCTTAAATGGTAGTTCAAAACATTCCCGGGAAAGTATAACGAGATGCGTGTTTTACAGCAAAACATTTTGAAATCCATTTTTTTGTCCTGTAAATTTCCATGAACTTTTGAATATCTCTTATCTATCAATATCTACATTGGTATTTATAGCCATGTCTCCTACTGGTTCATTCTCTCCAGAGAACTCTAATACAAATGATGTTCCTACAAAAGAGCAAAATTGACAGACAAGCACACAGAGAGACATTGCCATGTGAAGATGAAACAAAGCCTGCTGCTGTGCCAGTCAGGGACATCAAAGATTGGAGCACACCCCGAGGACCTAGGGGTGAGCAGGGCAACGGTTCTCTCCCACAGTGCTTATGGGAAACCAACTTTTCCAATACCCAGATCTTGGATTTTTAGCCTCCAAAACTGTGGGATGATACATTTCTGTTGTTTGTCACCCATTGTTGGTACCTTGCTATGGAAGCCCTGGGCAAGGAATACACCTGCTTTCATGGAGGGTTAAAAACCATCTAAGTACTCAGGAGATAGTGACCATTAGTACTACTACACTTTGTCACAGTAACTTAGTATTTCTTGGAAGCACCCAAGAAACAGGAGGAGGAGCCCAAGCACTGAGGTCTGAGAAGCCTGCATCCACCGCTTACTAACGTTGTCGCCTTGGGCAGGTCATTCTCTGTGTCATTCCAATGTTAGGATATGTGCTGCCGAAGCGAGCAGTGGGCAGGTCAATCTAATCACTGAAACTTCAGGTGTCTTGGCTATCATATGGAAATAAGTACAGTAATCCTCAGAGCATTATGAAAAATGCATGAGAAGGTAAAATTATTACTTAGCACAGTAATTTTAAAGCATTTTAAAAGCACTCAATAAGTGATGACTATTCTGTCCTTTTTGCTGTCGTTGTCACATGTAGTGTGACTCCATAGGCTTATATCCAGTTAGGTCAATTTATGTGTTTTCCTCGAAGCTTTTCTAGCACATCTTCAATTCAATGATTTTTCTCTTCTTCCTATGCTGACCATGATATTGCCTCTGGGTTGTTTCAGGTGCGCATCCTCTCTGTCCAAAGAGACCGAAAGCTCTGCAAAAGCAAGGATTATATCTTGTCTGGTTCTGTAAGCCTTTCAACCTAAACACAATGTCATGCCTTTAATAGGTGTTCAGTTATCTCTTGTCAGCTGATGGATTAAAGCTGAGGGATTGCAACTTCACTAAGGATTCAAGGTGCTTAAGCTTTCATGTAACCTTAAGGGACAGAATTTTTAAGACCTATCTACATACATGGTTTTGAGTCACCTTCCAAAACCAGCACTGTCCTGATGAGCATTGTTAAGATCCCTGAAATATCAGTTGATGTATACATGTTGCAGTAAATAAATTCATGTCACTAGTGGGTTGGAATATGTACTGATTATGTTCAAATGGAAAAGATGCTCTGAAGTACCTATGGAGTATGTCGAAGCAATGGGCTGAAAAGGTGACTTAACACTAGACTGTGATGAGTGTTGCTGATACATACTCAGGAGCTTGCACTTCCCTCTCCAGGCCTAGGAGCTTGCAATGGAAACCCCAAGGATTCTGTTCCCTCTGTGTTTGTTTTCCCAGCCTCTTCAGCAGAGGGTCTGGAGGCAGGATCTTTCTTCCAGCTGTTAATTGCTGTTTCTAAATCACTGATCTACTCTGCCATGTTTTGCTTTCATTGCTAATTCTTTGGGTCATTCCCTAGCATTCGTTGAAAGCTGCGCTCCTCGTGGCTTCCTGGCCACCTCACACTTGGTGCTGATGATAGAGGACTGCCTTGTTCCTGGTCACAACACACCCCGTTTCTCATTCTCCTGATCTCATTTTCAGTGGCCTCTCCCCTCCACCTGAGTCATGTACTCATGGCTACACCCTAGACCTCATCGTTTTGGAGAAGTATACTATCCATGAATTCTGAAGCTCATTAGCTATTTATTGACCATAGTTTCTTCTCCCTCCAATCCTCCCTCCATTATTGCCAGCATTAATGTCATCCAAACTCTCAGTCCCCTTTACCCTTCCATTTTCTCAGTCTTGTTATCCTCATTTTCTCCTTGCAATTAGGTTTCTGATTACCACTTACTCTAACCTTTAACTTCTGTATGCTCTTACTGACTCTCTTTTGGTAAAACTTGACTGCATCAATCCAACTTTCAAGTTTTTCAACTATACTCTTGGAGAAAATCATATGGCCACATGCAGCTTGATACTTATAAGTTCATATTTTCCAACTTTAAATGAGTCCTCAGTTTTGCCTAACAACCCTTTTGTGCTTCTCTAAATCCATTCCATTTTTTCCCCCAAACACAGTTCAGCCTATCAGCAATTTCATTAAGATCGCTATTCCATGACCTCTTCCTCTATTCCTTTTACCTCACCGAGACATTCGGATCCAACAGGTAGCACTTCCTCAGCTTCCAGCCCTCTCTTTCGCCACTATACGCAGCATTTATGTCCGCTATACTGCTTCTTCCTGTCTCTGGAATGAGTACATCCTATTACTCCAGAGGCTCCATAATATCATTCTGTTTCTTTGCTGTGCTTTCAAACTTTCCTTGCATTACTATAAATATTTTAATTTTCTTTCACATCAAAAAAGTTTATATCACTGTCTAGACAGCCAACTACTCTTTTTACCTCTGTAATAATAATTTTTGATGATTATTGTAGGTTCCAGAAATCGTAGGCTTATGAAATCTCTGTGTCCTGGGCTGGCATGAGAGCTTATCAGGCTAACCCACGGCCTGTAGCGCCAGCATCCCATATATGCACCGGTTCATGTCCAGCTGCTACACGTCCGATTCAGCTCTCTGTCTATGGCCTGGGAAAGCACTGAAGGGATGGCTCAAGTCCTTGGGCCCCTTGGTTTCTGTCTTGGAATTGGCGCAACTCCAGTCATTGCAGCCACTTGGGGAGTGAATCATCGGATGGAAGATCTTCCTCTCTATCTGTCCTCCTCTCTGTATATCTGACTTTCCAATAAGAAAAAAAAATCTTAAAAAAAAGGTAAGTTAAATTTTGTGAAAAATTTTGAAATTTACATATATAAAGGGGCTTCAAAAAGTTCAAATAGATGTGTTATGGAAAAATCTATGCATGGATTTCAAATGTTTTGTACAAAAATAAACTGTTTTTATTTTCACTTTTTCACAAAATGGAAAGTACGTGTGTGTGTGTGTGTGTGTGTGTGTGTTTGCTCATTTGGAAGCAACAGGGGTAACCTTGGAAACATGACTAAATAGCTCCTTTTCCCCACAAAATTCCAGGGTGACATGGCTGTGATCCTTTCCATTTCCTTCCATATTCTGTTACATTTCCTGATTAGAATTAAAATCTTCTCTGGGAATATTCTACTCTACTCAAGACCAAATTTTATCAATTATTTCATGCTAACCAATCATATTTCAGGAAGATTCCTGTCATCAATATTTCAGTTGAACAAACAAATACAGAATGTCTATTGCACTCCATGCACTGTTATAGGTTTTCTCTCACCTCTGTGTCAGTGTTGTCATTTGCATTAGGAAAACATTGCTTTTCATGCCCATCTGGCCAGTCAGATCTTTGCACTGCTCAGTCCTTTGGGGTACAGATTTTGAAATTTTTCATTCTCCATAATTGTGTAAGCCAATTATTTATAATCTATCTGTTGATCTCATACAGGTTCTGATTCTCCAGTAAATACTACGAATACATAGATTTACAGTAATATTGAATGTAAAGCACAGAGAACTATGTCTTTGAGTTTTGGTGATTAGCCTGCAAGTTGGTAGTCAAAGATCACATAGCTAGATAGTGATAAATTCAGTATGATGATGGAGGATCTCAGGATCCAGGGGTCAGAGTCTTAGCTACGCAAACAATTCCAGAAAACATCTTTGTTTCTTTCTCCTTTCATCCAAGTACAAATACTTTTCATTATCATTAAACAGTTCTACAACTTACATCTTGAGCATGTTTGGGCTGGAAAACTTTCTTTTCTGCTCTTCCTTTACCAAATCAGTGACTATTTTCTATACTTTAAGGTCAGAGAAAATGAGGTGTTTATCAGGATAATACTGAGCACTTCAAATGGTTTTAGTGACCTTTAGTGTTCTGCTGGTCCAATGAAAAAATATGACAGACTGGTGATATTATTAGAAACTTCTGCATAACCAAGTGCCAGTTATCGTACGTAGTCAGCAGAAGATGGAGTTAATGATCACGAGCTGCTTCCTGGAACAGTCGGTAAGGAGGAAAAGTGCATTCCATGGAGACCAGATGATTTTCCTTCTCGGGCCAAGTTCCTTCATGACAGTCAGCTTTCTCTTTCCGTTGACATTACTTTCATCTAGACCCAATTTCTCTTTTTCATATTCCCAGTCATTATGCAAGGGCAAAAGCAGTGAGCCCAAGCCTGAAGGGTAGGTGTGGGGTCACCAAAAGGTCACTAATACCTCTCAGCAAGTAGGGCAGCTTTGAGACAAGTGATTGTCCAATTGTAAAGCCAACACCTGATAGCCTTTATACTAGAGGGTGTAGACTTCTACAAGGAAAATTGCAGCTGGAATCCTTCTCAGGGGCTACCCTTCAACAGGAAGTCTGGTTTCACTCAGCACAGCCATGCTGACTCCGGGCCTGGACAACCCCCATGTGACCACATTTTAGATATAACAACTATCATTGTCTCAGGTTGTGATATTTTATGGTACTAGAGTTTCTTCCCTTCTTCATAGTAAGTTGGAAGCCTCTTACATGGCCAAGATTCCAAAGGGGAAATTTGCAGCATGACAATTTGGGCAGCTTTGAGATTTGTGTGAGAAAGTGTTTGCTTTGGGAATCTGCTTGGTGAAGAGCAAATCTGGAGTCATAATTAAGTGTATTCAGAGAAAGGCAGTGATATGGGAATGAACTTCTGAGCTTCCTTTCTGGGATGAGGATTTGAATAAATGTCCCATCATGGAAATTAGCATCCTGAAACATCTTGATCTTTTCAACCAGTGGCCATTTGTCAATAATAGGGATTTTGTGATATTGGTTTCCACCTGTAATACCCCACTACTAGTGCAATGTCAGTATGAAGAAGGATGCTTCAAGGGTAAGAAGTAAAAAAAATCTCTATTGCCTATTGTTCTGAGAATATCACATTCTGGTGCCTTCTATCCCTTCTCAATATTCTCCTCAACCACAACTATGTTCATTGATCAGGATTTAATTGTTTGGATACTCATGTATAGCAGAAAGAGCGGGGTGGAAATATTTTCTGGAAGACCACAAGATTTTGGATATATTAACATGACCAGATACATCGCAGGATATAAAACAGGTGGACTAGCACCAGTTTCAGTCTTAATGCTAAATTTTTTTAATTCCTGGGGCCGGTGCTATGGTTCAGTAGACTAATTTGATGCCTGCAGCACTGGCATTCTATATGAGGGATGGTTCATGCTTCACCTGTTCTTCTGATCCAGCTCCCTGACAGGCACCTGGGAAAGAAGCAGAGGATTGTAGAGGTGCGTGGGCCCCTGCATTCATGTGGAGACCTGGATGAAGTTCCTGGTTCCTGGCTTTGTCTCGGCTCAGCCCAGACCATGATTCATTTGGGGAATGAATCAACAGATAGAAGATCCTCAATGTCTCTCTCTCTCTCCATACACACACACCACACACACACACACACACACTCACACATCTACAAACATATATACATATATATCTGTAACTTTTGCATTCACATAAATAAATCTTTATTTTCCAAAAAAAATTGACTCCCTAAACTGCAGAATACTCTACTCATGAAAGCCAGAGACAGATGATGACTATACCTCAGTTATTAGCATAAAATTTCAAAGCTTAGGAAAGCTAGACAAACATCAAATCTGAAGTGTCAATGGAATAACCAAGATGAGAGACAATCACCAAGACACATGATAATCAAGCTCTCTTCAGTTGAACATAAGGAAAAGATCCTTAAATGTTCACATGAAAAAAACCAACTAACCATATAAAGGAATACCAAGTAAACTCACTGGAGACCTCTCACAGGAAACTCTACAGGCCAGAAAAGAATGAGGCGACATATTTCAGATTCTAAGAGCAAATAGTTGTCGGCCCAGCATAATGTACCCAGCAAAACTTTCCTTTCTTTTTGAAAATGAAATAAAATTCTTCCACAGTAAAGAAAAGTTAAAAGAATATGCCTGTTCGGGCCCAGCGGCATGGCCTAACGGCTAAAGGCCTCGCCTTGAACGCCCAGGGAGTCCATATGGGCACCGGTTCTAATCCCAGCTGCTCCACTTCCCATCCAGCTCCCTGCTTGTGGCCTGGGAAAGCAGTCGAGGATGGCCCAAAGATAAAATTAGTGAACAACCCATTGCTAAAATGACAGGAAAAAATTACCAATCACTCATATTAACCCTGAATGTAAATGGCTTAAACTCATCAATCAAATGTCATGGATTAGTAGAATGGACGTAGTTGTTGCCTATAGGAGACACATTTCACCAACAAAGATCGACGGATACTGTATCTCATGGATTTTAATTTTTTTTGTTGGTTTCACCTCTTCAAAACAATTTATTCTGATTACATTCTTCAATGACTCATTGATCATACAGTGGCATCATTTTCTTTTTTTTTTTTTTTAAGATTTTTATTTATTTATTGGAAAGTCGAATATAGAGAGAGGAGGAGAGACAGAGAGGAAGATCTTCCGTCTGATGATTCACTCCCCAAGTGAGAGCAACGGCCGATGCTATGCCGATCCAAAGCCAGGATCCAGGAACTTCTTCTGGGTCTCCCACAGGGGTGCAGGGTCCCAAAGCTTTGGGCTGTCCTCGACTGCTTTCCCAGGCCACAAGCAGGGAGCTGGATGGGAAGTGGAGCTGCCAGGATTAGAACCGGTGCCCATATGGGCTCCCTGGGCGTTCAAGGCGAGGACTTTTAGCTGCTAGGCCATGCCGCTGGGCCCTGGCATCATTTTCTTCAAGAAGGTTTCTGATTTTCTTTTTCTTTTCTTGAGAGACACACTAGTCATTCAGTGGCATGTTGTTTGACTTCACGGTGTTGATAATTTTTTTTTTCTTCCTGTTGTTGATCTTATTTTGTGGCTTTTCATTTAGGGGGCTGTATAGTAACTGTGTAATGGAGACTATCATATCTGGCACCATCTAATTTAACTTCATGGTATTGTAAATGTATTTATCTTCCTGTTGTTGTTTTGTGGTTTTTCATTTAAGGGGATGTATAGTAACTGTGTAATGGAGACTATCATGTCCAGATGTGGGGATACAATGCTGTATGCATCTCTACTTCCAGACCAAAGATGGACTCCCAGTGAAACTGTTTACTATATCTTGACAATAGGATACTGTACTCTGCCATTGTCCATGCTCACAATGATGGATATATGACTGTGTAGGAAGAACTATACTGTAGTGATGATATGGAGGAACTCAGTGAGGGGGGAGGGACATGGGGAAGGGGTAAGGGAAATCCCAGAACCTATTAAACTGTATCATAAAATGATGATAATAAAAATAATTAAAATTGAAAAAAAAAGAAACTAATTGCTATAATCCAGAAACTAGGAGCATACTTGGAAATGCTAATTCAGTGAGCCTCTTGGACCATTTACTGTCAAAAAGACTAGTCCCAGTTCTATTTTCTCTCTGAGCCAACTGAGATGTGGACACTCCTGCCTTCAAATCCCAATTCACAGCCACAGGGAGCAGGGCTGCTTCTAGGAAAAGCTGCTTAGCACAAACAAGGAAAGAAGCTGGGAGCGTTGGGCAGGCCGGCCGGGTGGGCCTGGGCCAGTGCAGAAGCAGATGGCTGCAGGAGCAGCAGCTGGGATTGGTCTGGAGGCATGTTTCCGGCTTGCTCCTGAGCACTGAAGAAAGCTTCCAAGGGCCACGAAACAGGCAGCTCGGTGCCTGCTTAATTGACTGATTTACAAATGGATTGAATTATTTTTTCACCAGCAAATGAAAGTCATTTGAAACCACATCATGTAAATAAGGGGCGTGGTAAATCATTTTTTTGTGGAATATTATAGCTATATCTATTGCTTGGGTAGCACAAATGAAGTGCAATCCTGCAAATGCTGGTAGCTCCACCACTTTCATAACGGACAACACAGCAACATGTGCTTCAAGTTTGAGACACATTGCCATTGATGGACGAGAACCCTGTGCTTGCTATATTTTGAGCAGTAGAGGCAACAGCAGGGCCAAAGTGCCAAAGTAGATGCCGTCAGCTTGATAGGGCACTCCTGACTCCAGCACTGGTAAGGTTGTTGATATCCAGTCTGTAAGTCCCTAAGATCACATGGGTTGCACAGAATCAGTAGTTTCCAGGTTGAATTGCCTTAAAATTTAAAGAAGTTTATTTCTAGGACAAGAGATGATATAACTGATGCCCAAAGTGCCATGATGTGATCTCCATAGCTGGAGCTGTGCTACTGAGAACAGGCTGATGGGAAATGTACCTGTGATTGGTTGGGTAGGATTCAAAAATTACAACTTTTCATGCAACATATATAGAGAGTAAACCAGATAGTTAAACCAGAGGTTGTTGATTTTGTACAGCCAAAAAATCTAATTAGATTGTAGGAGTCCAGGATCATCAGATTTAAAACCTGGTCATGATTATAATTCATACTGTCAGTGGTTGCTGCCACTGCAACCCTGCCAGTTTTTCAGTCTCCAAAGTAGTTAGTAGACCTTCAAGACTATATAGCCACCAAATAAATGGTCTGTGGGCCTACATGAACTGGAAAGTAATAGCTTTGTCAGTAGGAAGCTTTTACTTCAATGTATGATTACATTTTTAAAAGATTTTGTTTATATTTATTGGAAAGGCAGGTCAGATTTATGGAGGAGAGAAAAAGAGAAAGATCCACCATCTGCTGGTTCCCTCTCCTAATGGCCGCAATGGCCAGAGTTGAGCCAGATCCAAAGCCAGGAGCCAGGAGTTTTCTGGGTCTCCCACGTGAGTACGGGGTCCATGAATTCGCACCATCCTCTACTGTTTTCCCAGGTCACAGCAGGGAGCTGGATGGGAAGTGGAGCAGCGGGGACAGGAACCGGTACCCACATAGGATCCCAGCACTTGCAAGCTAAGGATCTAGCCATTGAGCCATCGCATCAGGTGTTCACATTTGATTTAAGAAAATAAAAACAGTTCGGTCCTCTTTGTATAAAGGAATAACTTAAGGATCAAAGGGGAAAAGTGACTTGCCCAAAGTGAGAGTTGAGGAATGAAACCAGATCTTCCAAATCAATTTCATGAATGATGATTACTTTTGTGTGGATGCTATGTCTTAATTTGAAGGCAATTTCCTGAATAGTCATCAAAGCCGACAGCCAGCATGATTGGGAAGAGTGTACAATCATTCAAGATGATTACTCAGAAGGACACCATTTATTTAAATAAAATTCAAAGAAATGTTGCCTTTGCATAGGAATTAGCTTTGCTACTTCGTATTTGCATCTGTGCTGTTTCCTAACCTGTGTGTTGCTGTCTCTAGCCACTCCCTCCAGAGTTGTTCTTTCCTCCATTAGTCCAGTAATCTGTGAGCTATGTCAACAGCAAGGGTAGGCATGCCACCCACATCAGAGTAGCTTTCAATACTAGTGCTTCCCATTTGGGATTATTAAGCTAATGGCTGCAATTTCTTGTACTTGGAATATTGTGAAACTCTTTTCAACATGTTTTTTTCATTACACCTCAGATTAGGCCCAAAGTTGGGTCAATGAAGATTTAGATTTATCCCTACTTAGCAGATGAAGAAAATTGGAGGTGAACTCACCCTGAAGGTCCTAAAAGCAGTCAGTGACTAAGCCAAAATGGTAACACAGACTCCCCAATTTTAAATGCTGGGCTCTGATGTCTACCCCATGAGAATGTGGTGCAGACCCTGAATCTACCTGTACATTGTATGTGTGACCAACAATCTATTGCAGTCCATGTCTGCCCACTACCACAGCAGGTCTTTCTGGGCTGTGCTGTGATTGTTGAGGGTTCTAGGTACTTCTGCTTTGATGAGCTCCTCCCTGCACAAAAAGTATAAAACTTATTCTTTACTGTCACATTGTCATAATGATGAACATTTTACATTATATATTCAAACATTCTACTTTATGGGAAAGCTCAAAAATGTTTTGGCTGATTTTAAAGGAAATCAGGGCATTTTCATGAACTCCTAAGCTTACTGTGGACCCTAGGCTTGCTGCCTCTTCTGCCTAATGCAGAAGATGGCCCAGGGCAAGTTTTTTTTTTTTTTTAAGATTTATTTATTTATTGGAAAGTCAGATATACAGAGGAGAGGAGAGACAGAGAGGAAGATCATTCCCCAAGTGAGCACAATGGCCGATGCTATGCCAATCCAAAGCCAGGATCCAGGAACTTCTTCTGGGTATCCCACAGGGGTGCAGGGTCCCAAAGCTTTGGGCCATCCTCGACTGCTTTCCCAGGCCACAAGCAGGGAGCTGGATGGGAAGTGGAGCTGCCAGGATTAGAACCGGTGCCCATATGGGCTCCCGGGGTGTTCAAGGTGAGACCTTTAGCCACTAGGCCATGCTGCCGGGCCCGGCCCAGGGCAAGTTTATGGAGACTATCCGTCATGGCAATCAGTTATGGAACAGTTGACAAATTATATCTTCTTTGCTCTATTTTAAAATTTGTTTTAATGGTAGAGATATAGAGGCAAATACAGGGAGATCTCCTATCCAGTGGTTCACTCTCCTAAGAGCCTGGGTTGGGTAAGGCAAAAGCAAAAGCCAGCTCCATACATGTGGCCCACATGCCTGGCAGGGACGCAACCGCTGGAAGCATTAACTGATACCTCCCAGGATGCGCATCAGCAGGAAGCTGGAAGTGGAAGAGGCACTGGGACTCTAACCCAGGCACTCTGATATGAGAAGTAAATGTCCCAAGCAACATCTTAACTATTGTATCCAGTATCCACTCCTAGATCTTTCTTCTGAGGTTCATGGACTGTGGAAGTCACTGAACCCAAGCAGGTAGTGTGGAAAATTCTGGACATATGTAGAAATGTGTGTTTAGGAAGTTAATAAAGAGCTGCAAGCATTGGCAGGGAGAGAACCCACGCACACATCACACACATGGGCAAGGGCAGCAGCGGTGGTGAGAAGAGCTCTACAAAGGCTGAGGAACGGGGACAGAAGGGGCAGCTGATAACCAGGGCCAGCAAGAGGCTGGGAGAGGAGTCTCTTGGGCGCTAGGGGCTGAATAATGAAATCATCCCCACTGTTACAAGAAAAGGGTGCACGCAGACTGGAGAATGCCTCCCCCCCCCCCCCCCCCGCCAGCTTTTCCATTCTGCAGCGGCCCAGAGCCCCACCTCCACCCTTCATCCAAGGGAGGACCGGAGGGGGCAGGCAGCAGCGGAGCAGGCAGCCTGCGGCAAGGAGTGCTTTATCACTGACATTGTTTGGGAGGGCTGGCACACCATGGGTACGAAAAGCAGACCAACTTCTGCTGGGGTTTACTACTGTTTTTGATTCTCCACAGGCAATGTCCTTCCTCTTCTTACTGCCTGCACCTGGGGTACACCTCGCCCCCTCCCCTCCCCCACTGGGCACAACATGGCCCCAGTCCTTGGGCCTGAGAAGTAGCGGGATGAAATTAGCTTCCTACTCATTGCAAACCGCAAATTAACTGTGATTCTCCTGAATGGAAGAAGGCCCATTCGTTTGTAGTTCCACCCACGTAGGTTCTAGGAGGCAAGTTGGACAAAAGTGGAACATGCTAAGTGGAGGCCTGGGCTGGAATGATGGTAGCCAGAACCCTCCTTTCTGCTCTACCCTTGGAGCTCCCATCAAGGGCGCTGACCCATGCGAACTTTAGAAAGGACTTGTGGGTACACTGCCAGCTGCTGGATTCAAGTGGTTAAGGTGAATGGAAAAACGCAGCGTAGACTTTCCATAATGCACCATTGCACTTATCTCATCACTTTTGTTTTAGCCTAAAGTTGACCCTGTTTTTCATCCTAATTGAAGAACACTCATAGAAGTTTCTTGTGAAAAGAGTTTCTTTGAATCTGTGGGAGCAAAACTTGCCCACTGTCCACCTTCTTTGCATCTTTCTTGTTAAAGTTATACTTCCTCCTCTCTCTACATTGCTTTCAGTCTCTTCTGAGCTCTTCTTGGATATACATCTTTCTTCGGGAAGTCTATTTAAATGCATACTACATCCCTTTAACTTACATACCAGAGATTTAGAAACCTGGCTTTTTTACTCCTGAAGGATTCTTTTCCCCTGGGGCAGAGAGTGGGGATGGGATTTGTCAATCAAATACGTATTTGGAAACACTTGGTTCACATCAAACAATGCAAACTTGGATGAGACAGAAATGTATCTTATGTTTGTTTGATTACTTTTCTACAAAAAGGAATTCTGGAAGAAACACATGCATTCATGTGTGCTAAACGTGCTTTTGTTTTATGATACGATTTGTTATTTTCTTTTCCAAAAGTCCCTTTTCATCGACCTCTCAAAGATAATAAATCATTTATTTCCCTGTCCAAGTTGATTCCCTGGTGTTTGATTATTGTTTTACCAACAGGAAAATAAATACAACGTGTGCCATTAAAGTAATTCAGTGTAAATTGGGCATAACAGAAAATTACATTATTAACAGCTGTTAAACGACTATAAAATGTAATTAGACACACTTAATTCACTACTAGTGAACTGGACCTGATTTATAAAATATCAATTTAGAACTTTGATTATTCATGACAAAAGAACATATTTAGATGCTAGGTTTAAATTTCTCGTAATGGATGTATCTCCCTAAGAGGGTTACTGGGATTCCAAAGAGGAGGCTGAGGAAGAGGAGGCAGCGGTTCCAGGGCAGGAGGACTGAGAGTTCTGTGGGTGCCGGCCTGCTTCCCACTGAATGCCTGCCAGCTGCACTGAGGCGTGAGGGCCTCGGTTAAATTTTAACTCTCTGCTTACAAAGAAGCAACAATGCTGGGCCCGGCCACTCCTCCTGGTGGTGTTGCTCTCCTTCCCTACCTCACTTTGTTGGCTGCTTTTTCAACATATCCCATTAATGTGCTGAACTCAAATAAAATGAAATAGCAAAAAATAACAGAGCCAATCACAAACGCACACAGAAACAGAGGCAAAACAGAGGCAGCCGGAGAGGATGTTCAGGAACCGCCTTGGGAGACACAAGGGGACCCTGACTTTCTCATTCCCAACTCCACACTGCAGCACTTCTGGTCCTTGCAATCTGCCTCCTGACTGATCCGAGCCTGATTTGCAGCTATGCCCCTTCATGACAAAGGTTCCCTGCTGTTACTTAAATATGCCTTGGCCGCACTACCTCCCCCCTTTCACAGCCCCCTCCTTCCTCCAGGCTCTAGTTCCACACATATCCCACTCCCACCCACCCCTTCCTGCTGCTCTGCCAAAATCCCATTCCACCTTTCCTTCTCCAAAGCCCTGGAACCCTCAGCCTAAGTGCCCCCCCCACCCCATTTTAAAAGATATTTTAAAATTGGAAAGTCAGATATACAGAGAGGAGAGACAGAGAGGAAGATCTTCCATCCAATGATTCACTGCCCAAGCGACCGTAATGGACGGAGCTGAGCCAATCTAAAGCCAGGAGCCAGGAGCTTCTTCCAGGTTTCCCACGTTGGGCCATCCTCTCCTGCCTTCCCAGGCCACAAGCAGGGAGCTGGATGGGAAGTGGGGATGCCAGGATTAGAACCTGTGCCCATATGGAATCATAGCGTGTACAAGGCGAGGACTTTAGCAGCTAGATCACTGCACTGGGCCCAGTCTAAGCCCCTTTTCATGAAAGCACCTGGCTTCTGCACCATGATGAAACCAGGTCTCAACCCCTGGCTTCCAGTTCCCAGTGGTGCGATTATGAGAAAGTTGTGATGCTTCTCTAAGCCTCTACCTCATTCATAAAATGAACACAGTAATGATAATTCCACACCCCTCCTCACATCCTGATGAGCATCTGGAATTGAGATGTTTTTGGGTTTTGAAACAGAGTGCCCACTATGACGACACAAGGGCATATGTCAGCTCAGGCCCACGTTTCTGATCAAATTTGTTTTAGAAACCACAATATGAATAAACTCTAGAGCTCTGAAGTATTAGAAAAACATTTTAAAAATATTGTAGGTAAAGGATGTGGACCGGTGTTAGTGGAATATGCATACTGCTTAAGACAGTACGGACAAGAATAAATGCTTAATGAAAGCAGGTCATTGTTATCCGAGCCATTTATGGACTTGCCGTTAACCCCTCATTGGCAATGCGCTCTTGCACAGGCACAGAGAATCTTAAACAGCCAATTCCTCATTATTACAATATACTTTGTACTTGCTGAATAAATGACCTTTTGCTGAATAAAAAACATCATCAAAACTGCTTAAATACACTGCCAGTCAAGAAAATGGAGACCTCTTTCAATGGTTGTAATAAAAAATGGGATCTGAATTCCTCAATGTGAAACTTACAGTCTGGTTCACAGAGAGGCACAACACATCAAAAAGAAGTTGCCAGGAATTTTGTTCAGGGAAGGTAAGACTGTTTCGTGGCGCACAGCAATCATGCACGGAGGAGGAGGATGCGTGGGGAGAGAGCTCCCGATCCCCAACCTGGCAGGGGCAAAAGTAAGGGCAGGGGAGAGGCATTTGACCCAGAGGTCATGTGAAGGCAGAGTGAGCTGAGACGGAGAGGCGCTGTCTCCTGGGTGGGATGAAGGCTCTGCAGGCATGAGTTGGTGGTCTGACGGTGGTCCTAACTGCAGCCTGCACAATCAGGACTAATTGGTCTTTGTCGTCAGCCTCAATGCAGGGCCCCGCTCTGAATAGGTCTCCTTCTCTCTGCCTGACACCCCGAAGAGGACTCAGCACTTGGGAATAATTTGACCAAGCCTAACTTGAAGCCATAAAATCTTTAGAGCCCTTCTAAGATCTTTCTACAGGGAAGCCCGATCCTGTAGGCAGGTCAAGGGAACTTGCTCTCCCTGGCCCCACCCCCAGCAATAATAGTGGCTTCCATGAGCCTGGTTTAGAATCCTCATATCGGAGAAGGGAGAATAGATCCCTAAGGAGAAAAATGAGCTGCCTCCTATGCTGGCTGAGATACGGTTTATTGAATGGCAGGTCACTTCGCTTGGATGATCAGCAATTTGTCATATGTAACTGCAGGTCTCTGGGAATCAGGGACCAGGAATGTGAAAGGAATCAATGGCAGTTCTGCTCTCAGGGAAACATTGCCCAAGATGAATTCATTCCCTAACTCCTTTAAAAGTCTGCTTTTGGCTTTTAACACCCAGGCGACTCCTGAGCTCAAGAAGGTTTTAAGGTGCGAATGAGTCCTACAGGCGCAGGGCCTTGTCAAGGATTAGCCAGCTCAGGTTCTTGGCGCAGATAATATTCCCACAAAGGTAGTCATGTTCCACGAGCTTCTTGAGTGCATGCCACAGGTCGGTCTGCTAGGTAAACATATGCCTGGAACATCACAAGCTGGGATGGTGCTGTCTCAGTTTCAACCAGTATAGGTTAACTTCAACAGCACACAGGGGTCTGGCCAATTCTTTCAGTGAGTCTGCCAGCGTCCAAAACACTTTGAGACTCTTTGGGGGGGGGGGGCACTATCTTTGAAGTTTGCATTATATTCTTGGTAATTTCTTCCAATGGTAACCAAAACTGTATCTTTGGAGCTGAATTTGAGTTCAGCAAAGCAGCTATGCATTACCTAGAGACAAAAGTCAAATGCCAATTAACACCAGGAAACACAAATTGACAATAGGGTAATGGAGAAATAATGCTTTTCTTAATGGCTAACACTGAAGGGAAACAAATAAATGTCTATTGAGCACCTAAAACACACAGGTGTCCTTGGTGTGACATCATTTCATAGTTAAAATAACTGCCTTAATGTGGATAGTATTACCTTCACGTGGCAAGTGGGGCTCAGAGGAGCTGAGCAACTTGTCTAAGGTTACACAGCTCAACATGGAAGAGCTGAGATTGACTGCCATTTCTTCTATTTGCCTGGAGAGCAGGTGAGCACTCTTTCTGTTATATCACAATGCCTTCTGTGAAAATCTTTCAAGTGGAAAAAAAAGCAGTAGCTCTTCAACCTTGCCATATTGACAAATTTTCTTGCTTTCATACCAAATAAAATAGAAATACCCATTAAGTTATTGGTTTTGAGATAAAAGAGTTCCAGGGAAGTTAGGGATACAGTGGACATACACGCATCAAATAATTTTAGAATAACCTGTTGTGTAAAGAAATTCATGGAATTATCTAACAGAAAACTGCTGAATATTATTTATTCCCCCAATGAATTTGTATATATTTTAATTTACAAGTGTAATATGCATAGTGGTGGTCCCCAGAGAGTTGACAATCTCCATGGGAAGACAGGCCTTCCCCGCAAATAATAAACACAAAAAACAAGTAAACAGATAATTACAAATTATGGAAAGGTCTGTGAAGAAAACAGGTAACAGGCTGAGATTCAAAACGACATGGGTATCTACCCTGTGCTTCTCCAAGGCAGTGACAAGTCGCATGAAGCATGGATACAACAGTACTTCAGACAAACGGTGTGTGCAAAGGTCCTGAGATGGCAAAGAGCCTGGTATGTTCAAGAAACAGAAAAGGCTCACGCCATGGGAATAGGCTAACGTAGGGGAAGCCATAACCCAGCTCATCAAGCAGAGTTTTCTACGTGGCAGGAAAGCCTGTGACTTCCATTCCACATGAAATAAACAGGAAGTGAAATTGGAGAGTTTTAGGCAGAAAGATGACATAATGTTGCAGTCGCTGAGCCTGGAGTGTTGGTTGCAATAGTGCAGACTGGATTGAAGGGAAGTAAGAAAAGAAGGGAAAGACCTTCATTGCAGGCATAAGGGAAAGCGATGTTTCTGATTTGAACTACGTGACGATGATGTTAGAGGTTGAAAGGGGTGGATGGGTTTAGGACCTATGTAAGGTTAGAGGCAACGGACTGCTTAATGAAATGTATGTGGTGACTAAGAAATAGGACACTAGGATGAATCATACATCTCAGGCTTGGATGACTTGTGAATGGTGACATCATTCACTGAGCCCAACAAATGCTCATGGACTTATAAAGCATTCCAGGCACTTGGAGTGAGTTGGTAACTGGGCTTACTGGAGCAAAAACTTACTCTATAATGCTCTGAACCATAAAAAAAAATGTTCAAGCTCCCTGGCAATAAGGGAAGTTCAAATAAAAACAACACTGAAGTGCCACTTAACTCCAGAAAGAATTGCCCATATACAGCCCATAATGACAACTTCACTACCTAACAGGTGTCTTCATGCACATGTTTAAAAGGCTTGGGATTAGAACCGGGGCAAGATGAGGACTTTAGCTGCTAGGCTACTGTGCAGGGCCGGGTCTTTTTTTTCCCTTAACAAGGGCTTGCACTTATTTAATTTTTTCCTTCCAGTAATATTATGTATTTTGCCTTTGAATTTTTATTTATACTTTGATGAAATTATTATTTGGACTATTTTAAGATTTTGGTACTCTATTGAATAGCATAAGTTTTTAAAAGTATGTTTTTCAAATAGTTTCTTCTTTTAAATGGAAATACAATAGATTTTTGCATATTCATCTTGCACATTGCACCTTACCAAATTTATTTCTTTACTTCTATGGCTATTTAGTGTGTTTTGTACTTACAAACATGGCATCTACAAATAAAGACAGTTTGATTTTTTTTTTCATTGCCAATTTGGATGTGTTATCTTTGTTATTCTTGCCTTATTTCACTGGCTGTAAATTCAAGCATAGTATTGACAGAGAGGAATAGACATCCTTGATTTTTTTCCTTCCTTGTAAAGGAAGTAACATTCAGTTGCTTATCAGCAAGAAATATATATGCTGCAAGTTTTTATGTCGGAGCCTTTCATCCAATTTAGGCAGTTTCCTTATACTCTAAGTTTACTGAAATAATTTATCACAAATGCTAAAGGTCAATTGTGAATGATCCCATATCAGTTTTCCAGTGTTATGTAACAAAATATCATCTCTTCATAATTGAACTCCAGGACATTTTCATCACCCCCCCAAAAGAAACTCTTTATCCATTAAGTAGTAACTCCTTCTAGCCCTGGTATCCACCAGTACTTGGTGTCCTTGGTGTCTGGATAATTCATTGAGGTGGAATTATTCAATACCTGCACTTTTGTAACTGTCTTGCTTTGTAATGTTTTCAAAATTCATCCACATTGTAGCACAAATCATTTCTGTTTATCTCATTATCTAGAAATATCACAACTTGTTTTATCTAGTCATTAGCTCCAACAAGGATTTGGAGGCCAAAGCTGGGAGCCGCAGAAGGAGAGCTGCATAGCCGTGGATCTGTGCCAGGGTGCAGGTGAGAGAGCTGTAGTCCTCCCAGGTGCCAGACATTTTCCATGTGAGCAACAGAGAAGTGGTTCATTCACAAGTACTGCCCAGTGGCATCTGAGATGTCTAACAAATTGGTAGCATTGAGAAAAAAAAAATGGTAACTTTCTAGTTTCTCTGAGTCATTTCTAGCTGGGCAGGATCTTGGGAAGTCAGAGCAAGGAGGGAGGAAAGATGGCCTGATTTGACCCTTGTACCTTTGGAGTTTTTCGCTAAATACAGCAATTAATGTCACCAAAGGGCTTTCTGTAATGGCATCATGTATTTTCACAAACTAGCCCGGAGACTTCCGACTCCTCAGAAGCACTGTCAGTAGGCCAGGGGAGAATGCCAAGGCACCCCTACTGTAAGTAAAGCCTGAAGAAGATGTGCTGTGAGACAGAGGCGAGCGGGACAAAGAAAGGCTGCCTGGCTGGCGGGTGTCCTAACTCCTCCTGCCCTGGGGTTCTGTGAGACCCCTCCAAAGCTTTCACTGCTGGCTCAAGAGGGATTCTATTATTTGCAGCCACCTTCTGGGAAGCCTTGGGAAAGTTTCTCTAGCCCAATTTGTTCTCTGGAAGGAGGGAATCCCTCCCTCCTTAGACTCAAGCATGTGTTTATCCAAATGACCCCTGGGGGCTGGGATTCAGATGCATATTCAGAGATGCTTGTTTATCAGTGGTATGTAGGGAATGTTGCTCCCCACTTAAAGAGATCCAGAAATCCTGCCGAAATGTCCCTGTGCCCATCAGTGGCAGTCGTTCACCTTCCCTCAAAGGACTGCTGATGAAGAGTTTTAATGTTTCAGTGGAGGAAAGTGACAGCAATATAAATTTATTCTTTGAAGAGTTAATCTACAAGCTAACCCAAGGTGAACATGATAGTGCTCACTGGGAAATGCCAAGCATTTAGCAATTAAACTATGGAGAGAAATGGTGCTTTTCTTGCAAAAAGCTCCTGTCCTATCGGCCTCAAAGCAAAATTTCATAAAACAGCCCTGGCTGCGTGTCTCTGATCAAAATAAGAGATAAATAAAGACAAATAGAAATGTGCAATGACCTCTTAAAATCGGGGGGGGGGGGCGGCTGAAGAAACAAAACCATGGTACCATGGTAAAAAGAAATAATCTTTATTTTGATGCTAATAAACTTTTTTTTTTGCCTTCAGCATTTTCAAATGAGGTTGGGAGTGGGGTAAAATCTAGGCAAACTTTTTCAAAAACAAAACATGCATAGGCCTTCCTCCCTTCTTTGAAAAAGGAATCAAGGCTGACTCTATGCAAACACCTGCTACCTGGCATTTAGCCAACTTGCTAACCAACCCTGGTTTTCAGCCCAATTAGTTAAGCACGCGTCATCCAGAACACGTTAATTATTCCTGGTGATTTCCCAAAGTATCCGGCGGGATTATACAAGGAAAGGTGGACATAGCCTTCTTTTACAACGACCTTTACTAAGGAAACACCGTTTCATGCATTCTTCCAAACCCCAGGGACATCTCTACATATGCAAAATGTGGAGCTGACAGGCACCTTCCAGGGGCTCATTACAAAAGTCCCTCATCAAAAGGGGGAACCAGGAATTCTCCAAGGCTTCTGATGAGTTATGGGCTATAGAGAAGGTAGATTATAAAAAGTAAAAACATTTACGCAAACTTGAGTACTTCAGATATGCTACAGAACAGAAATCTTACATCATGGGAGTTTTGTGCTGTAATAAGAATCCACTTTTTAAAAAAAAAAAAAAAACAAAAAAACCTTGGGTTCACTGGAAACAAAAAGGCAAGATTGGCGGGGGCAGGAACAGTTTCAAATTTTTGCTTGCCATTTTTTCAGTAATATTCCCCTGCCTCAGTGTTTCTGTCTGTGAACTGGGGTGCAAGAGATTTTTAAAAGTCAGAGAGGGAAATCATGATTACAAGCCCAGAAAGCTCTGACTTTGTCTTTGAAGGTACAGTTGGAGGGAGGATATGGCTACAGGTATGCCCTCTTCCTGTGTCAAGTCCAAAAATTAGTAATAGGCCTAGTCTTTATTCTCAATAGCTTCGTTTTCATTTTTAATAAAGCCACCACCTACAGTGCTGGCATTGCATAGGGGAGCCAGCTGTTCCACTTCAAATGAAGGAATCAGTGGATGAATGCTTGGGTCCCTACCCTCGTGTGTGTGGGGGGGGGGCGGGGAAGGCTCTTGGCTTCTGGCTTCGGACTGACCCAGCTCTGGCCTGGGCAGCCATTCAGGGAGTAAACAGGATGAAAGATCTCTGTCCCCATCACTCTCTGTAACTCTGCCATTCAAACACATGATTAAACAATCTTTTTAAAACAGCAGATAGTGACAAATAGCTTGAAAAGGTATGAACTATTTTATTCTTCTTTGTTGTATGTCTATAGCAGCTATCATTTATTGAATACCTACAAATGGGAGGCACAGAAGGCGATGTGCAGTCCCTATCCTATGTCATTATATCCTTCCAGATACCTTATAAGCAAAGTTCTAGAATGATGTCCATCTCACAAATGAGAAAAGTGAGGCCAAGTTATGGAAATGACTTGCCCAAGCCACCCAGGCTGTAAATGGCATGATTTGCTGAAATTTTTTTCAAAAATTATAAATTTTTGAATTTACAATTTTTGCTGAGAATATATTAGTAATGCATTCTACAGAGAATATTGGTTTAGCCATCTTTCAGATATCTGATATACTAGAGTTACTCCCAATTAGCTAAGCATGCATCATTTCTTTCAATCAAAATTTGATTGAAAGTTGATGGATGTCCTTACATCTTACAGTGAGGAGAAACATAAGCTTCACATTTACCCATCTCTTAGGTGCTAACCTACAGCAGATGCATGGGTTTCACACGTACATCACCTTAGTTATTTACCAACAATGCCTTGTAAGGGGCCATCGCTCCCATGCACCAGATGAGGAAATAGGATCAGAAAGTTTAGGCAGTTTGTGTGAGCTTGCACAGCAACTTAGAGACAACATGGTAATTGGACCCCCTGCTCTTCCCACTATCTCATGCTGCCTTTCATTTGTTCATTTAAACTCCACATAACGTACCGTATGCCTCACGGTAGTACCTTGATGTGCCTATTGAATTTGGTGACTGCTGGAATGAAGAATGCACAATTACCATAATACAGGCAATGTTCTAAGTACACTATAGATTTCAAACTACTTTTAGCCTCACAGCAGTCCAGTTTGATTTCATTAGCCAATTTTTATAAGAGACAAAGGTATTCAGAATTTGACTTGTCTAGGATTATCATACCCAGGAGTGGTTTATCCACTTCCAATTTATGACTTCTTTTAAACAGGTGTTATTTATTTATTAGCAAGAGTAACAGAGAGAGGGCAAGACAGAGTGAAATCTTCTGTTCATTGATTCACTCCCAGATAGTGCAATGGCTGAAGCTGGGCCAGACTGCAGCCAGGAGTCAAGAGTTCCATCCATCTGGGTCTCCCACATGGGCGACAAGGGATCTAGTACTTGAGAAATCTGCTGCCTTTCCAGGCATATTAACAGGAAGTTGGATGGAAAGTAAGAAGCTAGGACTTGAACCAACATCCTAAAATTGGATGATGGTGTCTAACACACTGTGCCACAACTCCAACCCCCTCAAGTTCAGATTCTAAACCTCCTGGTATTCTACACAAGTGGAGAAAAGGGCTCTCTCTTCCATTGGCATCTTATGATCAAAAACATTTTTATAAAGATAAGGATGCAATAAATACAAAAGACGTACTTCTTCATAGCAAGGACAGAGATGGAAGTAGAGGAGGCACAACACCTAGTCCAAGTGCCACAGAGAGTAGCTGAGTGGCATAGACTCTGTGCAACCTTGCAAGGGCAACAGATGGTGGTCTTGTCCAGCTGTGCCTTTTAGTGCTAGCTTTCTTCAAAGAGAACTCAGGGAAGGAGCAGAGAGCCTATTGCTTCCAATCTACATCAATTTTATCAAAGCACTTGGCAAGGCACAACAGGTACAATGCTACATTTAGCAGTTATATGGTCTGGTGTTTAACAGCACATAGAGTGGCTCTTCTTAGCAATATTGCATCTGTATCTCAACACAGAAGAGAGGATATTTTAGATGATATACTTATTTATTTTGAAACCAGGGGATCAGAAATGGTGAGGGACACATACACACACACACACACACACACACACACACACAGAGATAGATAGATAGATAGATAGATAGATAGATAGATAGATAGATAGATAGAGAGAGAGAGAGAGAGAAATTCACTGGTTCACTCCCCAAATGACTGCAAGAGCTGGGGCTGGGTGAAGTTGAAGTCAGGCTCCAGAAATCCACCCTGGTCTCTCACAGGGGTGACAGCAGCCCAAATACTTGGGCTATCTTCTGCCTTTCGAAATGCATTAGCTGGGAGGTAGATAGGACAGAACTCAAACAAGCACACTGTTAAGGGATGCTGGTAGTACAAGCTGCAGCTTAACCTACTGCTCCACAGCATCCACCCTATGAAAGAGAGAGGATATTATTAAAATGTAGAATTTGGGGTGCATTGTGGCATCGGCATTGAGTCTCCTTTTGGGACACCTGCATCCTGTATTAGAGTGCCTGGTTCTAGTCCTGGCTTCCACTCATACCTCTTGCTAATGTGTAACCTGGGAGGCCATCAGATGCTGCTCAAGCACTTCCCTGGGAGATCTAGACTGGAGTTCTGGGCACCCAGATCTGTGCTGGCCTATCCCCAGCCATCACAAGTGAACCAGCAGATGGACGGTCTCTCTCTCACTTTTTCTTTGTTGCTCTTCTTTTCAAAGAAAAATAAATAAGGACTAAAAACAAATGTTGAATTTAAAAATATTAATTACCTTTATTAGAAAGGTACAGAGAGAGAGAGAGACAACGATTTCTCATCTACTGGTTCGCTGTTCCAGTGCCTGAAACAGGGCTGAATCATGCTTCATGGCAGGAACCCACACATGTGCACCTCGCAAGGTACACACTATCGGGAAGCTGTGATCAGAAGTAGAACTCTGACTCCAGGGCAGACACTGTTCTGTGGGATGTCAGTTTCCAAGAGGTATGTTAACTGCTGCACCAAATATAGGCCTTGAAAGGATTGTTATTGAAGAAAGTTTAGATGTACTCACCATAGAGAAATATTGAAAGGTTAAAGTGATTAATACATGAATTTCCCTGAGTTGATCATTACCCAAAATATACATAAATCAAAACATCACATGTTGATCCTCATAAATATATACAAATATTAGATGTCAAAGGAATATAATTAATGTTTTTAAAACAAAGGCACCTCTTAGTCCTTTCCCATGTTGTTTACAGAGAGTGCATTCAATTCTGAAACTCATGCACTTGAAACTCCTCTCTGCCTTCCCCTCAGATCAATCCCATTCTTGTCTTTTCCTGATTTCTGGAGGCAATCTTAATTGGGATGAAAACAAGACGGGGCAATCCTTAGCCAGAGAAGAGTTGGGTTATATATCTCAGGGGTAACAGAGAACATTATGCTCACCAAATGATCACAATGACAGATTTTAATTATATAAATATAACAATTTAGTGACCTTTCCCACTACTCTCCCCAGGGACTACCGGATGGGGAAGCCAATTCAGTTTGTTGCTGGATGGATTTAGCCGGAGATTAGCTGTGAGCTTTTGTCTCCCGTCTGGGGTATAAGAGAGTCACTGTTCTACCCAATGAGCCACAGCCTTTCCTCCCAACTCCATTCCCTGCTTAGGTGACCATCACCATGAAGGTTGTTGAGACTTAACAGATGCAGGAAGACTGCATCCACGGAAGACTGGTGGACCACCAAAGCTCATAAACGATAGGCCTGCTCCCTTAACATCTTGGTGGCCAGTTAGCTCCTAATCTTTTTCAAGGCCCCACTTCCTTTGGTCCCCTGGGCAGGAACTATGCTTAGAATGTGCCTTCTGGAAAGCAAAGGTGTTCACTAATAACTATCTTTCAATGAATGGGCACATACACTCTTGTCCTCCTATCTATAAAAATGATAGCCATCCCTAGGGCGACTAGATACTTCCATCACGTGCCCAATTCAGAGTTCTGCAGATAGGGTCTGCTTGTGCCCATTGTCTGCATAGAGCTAGATGCACCAAGGAAGTCAACAAATGTCCTCCCAGGATGCCTGCCTGTAGAGATTAGGCGTGGAACCTGCGACCTGCACAGAACTCAGGGTTATTTAGGCTGCATGGGAGGAAAAGGTCTTTCTCTGTTTGACATGCCTCAAAAAGTTCATTTCAATGTTTCAATGTTTTCTTTTTTAAAGAAATTCACAGGACTGTACAATCACTAGCACACTTCACTTTTAGAATTGAATTTCTCACCACTAAGATATTTCTCATAGCACATTTTCTGTCATGTTCCATTCTGACACCCAGGCAACTACTAGCTGTCTTTGCCATTTCTGGACATTTCACACGAATGGAATCAGACAATATGTGGTCTTTGGTGATCCTTCACATAGTATAGTATTTTGGAGTTTCATCCATGTTAGAGTATGTGTTAGTAGGTTATTCCTTCTCCTTTGCCATTCCTGCTGAATTTGAAAGCCATAAGCTTGTCTTTCTTAGTTCCTCCCCACCCAACTCTTCACAGTGACAAAGTACCAGATGATGTGAGGCCATACACAATCCAGCTGCTTGTTCACTTCCCCAAGTCTACCCCTTACATGTCCAACACCCAAGCACATTTGCCATATTCCAAACATACTGGTCTTATCTTGTACCTTCCAATAGCAACGAGTCATGATCTGCTCAAAGTCTCGTCCTCCTTCCCTGCGTTATACCCTCTCTAACACACACACATCTACGTCTTACTTGGTTAATTGCTATTCATCTTGCAGATCTGTTTACAATGTATTCCTATAGAAAAGGCTTCCATGACCCTTTCAACTGAGTCCAACTTTGCTCTTGCATACTCCTTAGTCTGTAGGAGCTCATGGTATAGCCTGAATTAGTACGAAGGTTATAAAAGTCTTTATTTAAAGCCACTCTCTGCCCTACTCCTTTTCTGTCTCCACCTCCATCCTTCAGGGCTCTAAGTTCCATAGGGACTGATACTATGTCTATTTTGGTTATCACCAGTCCAGGCCCAGGCGCAGAGTGGGTGCATAGTAAATATTCACACCTTGCCTGTCTGCCTGACCCTGTTGCCTTGTCACTACAGATATTAGATCTTTTCTTTCCTTGCTCAATTGACTCAGTCCAACAGTGGGAGTTTGGACATTGTATGCCCTGAAGTTTCCTAAATGTGTCAGTCTATGCAGATGGGCTGTTTTCAACTGATACCATCAACAGGGTGAAGAGAAATGCAACCTGACAGCTAGCATGTAGTCCTTACAAAGTGTCTGTGAGGCCAGCCCCATGGCGTGGAATGGAGGGAATGTGGCTATGTGACGATACTTCTCAACTTTTCAAGTAGCTCCCCGGGGAAGACCTGGGGGCAGTGCTGTTCCCCGAGGTGCTCACTAGCTGCTTTCATGTAAAGCCAACTCCAGTGCACTGAGCGGCACTTTGACTGGCTGTTAGCTTGACTCTGCTTTCAACACCTCTCTTGAAAATATGACATATGTCAGAATGGATCCAAGTAGCCTTTGAGCCGGTGTTTACAGCCACACAGACCTCTCCACCCACTGGGGACTCCGACAGACACTGGATGCTGTTTGAGAACAACACTCCTCTTAATCTGCCGAGAGCCTTTTCTGTCTGTCTGGCAAGGCCTAAGAAAACATTTCTTTTCACTCAGGCCTATTTTAAATAAAACAACCAAAAACCATCAAGTGTTCTACGCCTGTCTCTTTGTACTTGTGCATCTTTACTTTTGAGTCTTGGCAGGAGATTCTTAAGGGGCAAATGAACTAAATGAATGAATGCCAATCACAACAACAGTAGCAGGGAGTAATAATTCAATTCAACAAGCAGTTATTGAGTACTTACGATGTGCGGGGCCTGCACGCAGTCCGTGGCGGCCAGAGATGAATAAACAGCAGTGTCTGCCCTCCAGGAGCTCATGATCTGGAAGAGGAGACAGACACACACATAAATAACATTAATAAGGACGACACTGGGAAACACTGGAGGAGAAGCACAAGCAAAGGGCATGGCAGTGAGGGGAGGGAGGAAATAATTTCAACTGGAACATCGGGAGAGCTTTCCTGGCAGAGGGAGGGACAAATAGGACACACTGCTTTATGCTAACAACCATCAAAAAAAAGTCTTTTAGACCTTAGAATAGTCTGGCTGAATATAGATGGGCCACTGAATTGTCTTGGGAGCCCAAGTTCCACCTTAAGTGCAATTAATTGGTTCTATTCAAGGAACACAGAAGGGAACTCCTTGGGGCCCCGAGAAACCTAAGAATGAACAGTTCTGCTTTACTCATCAGGACACAGATTCTGCTCTGACTCCCTAATGCCCAATCACTAGGCAAATAGTCACACAAGCTGTACGATGTGGCACTGTGCCCTTGCTGCTAAATTGAAAACCCCTCCCCGCCTTACTATGGTGGGCAGGATGTACACAGGTGCAGGAGCATACTCTGCAGCCTGGGGCCAACCTGTTTCCCATGTCCTTGTGGTTCCTGGTGCAAAATCCACTGCAGCCTCCTCCACATCTGGCCTCAGAAACAGGTCCGATCCCCTAGGACTGCTGAGACCTGACAGGGCCGTGGGTATTCCTTCCAGGGTCATTTGCATTTTCACAGGAATCCCAAGCTTTACCGTTGGACGGGGAGATAAGGCCCTCAGCTGGACTTTAGTAGCTGATTCTGCTTGTTTGGGCTGAGGTCCAAGCAAGAGTTTGCAGTTTGGTGGAAAACGGTAGTTGACCCATTTAGTAAAAAAACCTTTAAAGATTTAAGGATGAAAGCACTGGACAAGCTGGAAACAATGGCTAATTAGCATTTCAAAGATGTGGGTATCAGGTAATAAATACTGTGGCCTCTGATTAACACTGTCACCTCACGCATCTCTCCGTCTTGTCTGGGCAGCCCTTAGACTCAGGAAGCCCGCTGGCTTAGTCCGGACAACAAGTCCCGGGGCAACATGGGTTACCTGCACACCTGTAACTAGGCAGGTGATTTGAGAGGAGTAACATAAGCTTTTTGAGTCCCCCTTTCCTTATCTACAAATGGAACTCAATGATTCGCTACTTCACAGACTTATGATGATTAATTATTGAACTAATACACATACAGTGCCTGGTATAAAATAAAATGGCAGTGCCATCCCTCCACCACTTATCTTCTGCTTCGTATGTATGTGTGCGGGGGAAGGGGCATGGTATTTACTACAGTTCAAAGCTCAAGTTACAGCCCATAATGCCCTAGCTCCACAGTACCTGGCTGAGCTTATCTCCAGCCACTCTCCTGGCACTTTGATATAGGTCCACCCACTTCCTTGCTGCTGCTTGGAGATGTTAAGCATATCCTCACATCTGAATCTTTACATTAAAAAATATATATTTATCTTAAAGAGTTACAAAGAGAGATAGTGTGTGTGTGTGTATGTGTGTGAGAGACAGAGAGAGAAAGATAGAGAGAGAGAGAGAGAGAGATCTTCCATTCTCTGGTTTGCTTCCCCAATGTACATACCAGCTGTAGCTGGGCCCTGCCGGAGCCAGGAGCTCCATTTGGGTCTCCCACATGGGAGGCAGGGACCTAAGTATGTGAGCTATTGTCTGATGCTTCTCTGGGTACACATTAGCAGGAATGTTGGCATCAGAAGGAGAGGCAGGTCTTGAGCAGTTTTCTTGTTTGAGATGCAGGTTTTCAAAGCAGTGGCTTCACCATTGCATCCAATGGTTGCTCCAGAACCTTCGTGTTTCCTGAACCCTTGACTTGGAATGCCTTTTAATCAGATACTTTCAGGACTTGCCCCTCACTTTGTGTAGGTTTCTCCCCAATTTCTCCTCATCAGTGCTTGGCCTTATAGCAGCAAGAATATGTACACATGCCCCACACTGGTTACTTTCTGTTCTCTTACTCTGTTTCAATGTTTTTTTTTTTAAATCAAGTATCACTATCTGACATATTTATTTGATTATGTCTGTCCAGGATAAAATAAGCTTCTCTTATGGGGCCGGTGCCATGATTCAACAGACTAATCCTCTGCATATGTTGCCAGCATCCCATATGGGTACCAGTTCCTGTCCCAGTGCTCCACTTGTGATCCAGCTCCCTGCTTGGGGCCTAGGAAAGCAGTGGGGATGTCCCAAGTCTTGGGACCCTGCACCCATGTGGGAGACCCTGAGGAGGCTCCTGGCTCCTGGCTTTAGAAGGGCTCAGCTCTGGCCATTGTGGCCACTTGGGGAGTGAATGATTGATGGAAGATACTTCTTCATCTGTCCCTCTCTCTATGTTAACTTTGCCTTTCCAATACAAGTAAATAAAGCTTAAAAATAAACAAGCAAAGAAACAAACTAAACCAGAAAAGGTCTTACTAGGCCTACATTCCACATTGGAGTGCGGAGTGCCAATTCTGGTCTTGGCTGCTCCACTTTTGATCCAGTTCTCTCTTTTCGGGCCTGGAAAGCGCCAGGCAATGTCTCATGTACCTCCGGCCCTGCCATCCACTTGGGGCTCACGGAAGACACTGCTGGAGCTCTGTGCTCCTGCCTTGAGGCTGGCTCAGCTCCGGCAGGTGCTGCCATTTGGGGAATAAAGCAGGGGATAAATGGTTTCTCTCTCTCTGGCTCTTTGTGTATGTCTTTCCTTTGTCACTCTACCTTTCAAAAAAAAATTTTTTTTTAAATCAAACATTTTAGAAATTGCTTAAAGTTTGAACTCCACTTCAACCTTCCTAAATAAATTATCCAGCTTTCATAGGTTTTGGAAATTGTCATCTCAATTCTAATAACTTTTCAGTTTCTTTCTGGTCAAGTGGCCTATGACACAGCACATACAATATTTTTCATAGCTACTCTCAAAGATGTCTAAGCATGTGTAGACTTACAAAATAGTATTTGCACATAGTATGAAACCAAGCACTTCTAAGTGAGTGAGAAGTGAGCCACCCTCCTTCCTTAGGATTTCTCCAGTTACTCTCCAGAAAAAAAACCACTTTGACTAGCTCCTTAGGGATCCTTTCAAGCACTACTCCATGAACATTCCTTCTAAAACTCACATTGAAATTTTAATTGTCCTTGTGACAGTATTCAGAGATGGAATCTCGAAGTGATTTACTCATGATGGTGCCATCCTCGGGAATGGATTAAGGCCCTTATCTAGAAGGCAACTTACTTATCACAGGACAAGGATGAAGACCAGCCCTCATCCTTGTCCTGTCTCTTGCACTCTAACCAGATGATGCCTTTCACCGTACAATAATGCAGAAAAAGGCCCTTGCCAGATGCAATCCCTGCATCCCGCACTTTTGAGCCTCCAGAGCTACAAGATAAATGAATGTCTGCTATTCATAAATTGTTGAGCGTGTGGTATTGTTATAACACTAAAAAATGGACTAAAGTATCATTGTTTTAATAACAAATTAAATTACTTCAAATAGACAAAAATATTCTTATAAAAACCTAAATAAAATGATACCATCCACAGATAACTATGTTATTTAATATATCCTTCCAGATAGCTATCTGTCAATTCAAGTGCAATTCAATGGAAATATATTGCACATCTTCCTGCTTTGTAAACATTGTTATTGGCTTCTTTCCATTGTCAACACCAACAGATGTAGCTAATGCCAATTTAATACACAGTAAGACTTTACCTTCTCTGCTAGCAGCTAGACTCCCTTTAGTAGGGCAGCCCTTCTGCCTCCAAGCTTTAGGTTTGTCCTATTAAATTCCAACCTGACATCTACTGTCTTGTGTGATACTGTCAGGTGGGCTTCACATGGTACTTGGGTCATCTCACAGAAATTCCATGATGTAAGTTTTATTTCCAGCTAGTTTTCAATTGATATTCTCAATTTATTCTTTAACACTTCAAAGTCATCATACGGTGGAAATATGCATGTCTCAAGGAACATTGCCATAAGGGAAGTACTTAGGCATCACTGTTTTTCTCCCTAAAACATAGTCAACATACACTCCTTAAATACAGTCTTGGTTGTTTGAACATTACCAC
The DNA here is from genome assembly GCF_017591425.1 of Ochotona curzoniae. Taxonomy (NCBI): domain Eukaryota; kingdom Metazoa; phylum Chordata; class Mammalia; order Lagomorpha; family Ochotonidae; genus Ochotona; species Ochotona curzoniae. The sequence continues at coordinate 7,390,454 of NW_024467087.1, forward strand.
TTAGAGTCTCATCAGTAGGCCCAGGCTTCATGGCCTCCTAAGGAGTCTTTAAAATGCTAACACTCAGGTCAAGATGGGGGCAAGGATGGTTGAGCTGGCAGGACCCTCACTCCAAGTCTGGGGAGGCATCACTAATTTTTAACACATTCATCGAATACCTAATATATGCACTTATGTAGCAATAAAGAAAACAAAGGCTATTGTCATGATACAACTTATTTTGTTGTGGAAAGAAAAATAATAACTAATAAACCTGTCAGATGGTGATAACTGCTAAAAAGATTTCAGCAAACTAAGGGATAGAGACTGACCCACAGACAGATGTCTACCTGTGTAATGGTTTGGTTACCATAAAGAGATGGTTGGGAAAGATCTGAATGAAGTGGAATGCAAGCTCTACAAGTATCTGGATAAACAGAGTTCCAAGCTGAAATTTAAGTATGGGAAAAGCCCTGATTTGGGGGGATATGTCTAGCATCTTTAAAGAACCACTTGTGGCTGAATCAGAGTGAAGGAAGAATGATGGGATAGGTCATTAAAGATGAACCCCAAATGGCTCACTAGCTGGCGTAGATCATGTTTGGAAGGGGACAGTCCACTAACGAGCAGAGACCAGGAGGCAACACCCACAGTGAAAGCATAGGGCTTCATTTGTTATGTTTGGATCAAGAGCCAAGGGGACTGACAGGCTACAGCGATGCTGATGGGAGAGAGGAAGAACAGAGCCCAAGAACTGCAAATTAGTTGTATTCTCTGCAAAAAGAAAATGAACTTCTGATTGGAAATGTCAGAAAATAACCTTATTGAGAGGCAGCACAAGCTCGGATTGAGATGGCAGTTGGGTATCCTATAAATGAGATTCAAATCCCTGTCCAGGCATCTGTATCTCCAATGGACAGAGTTAAGAAAAAAAGATACAGTGAGAGAGGAAAGGAAGAGAAAGTGTTATCCTGACGCAGTTTGAGGAATCTGAACAAATAGAAGAAGCTCTGGAATCAAGGAGATGGATACTCATTTTGATTTCAGAACACGGCAAAAACTTAGATTCTGGATACTAGCAGTTGAAGACCTAAAAATTGACTTTAAATAAGGGTATCCAATGAAGTATTTAAGAACCTGTAGTAGCTTCCAGGGCCTAGCAGTGGTTTTTAGTTTGCAATGAACGTAGTTTCATTAGGAGCAAGGTACAGCCAATAACTTTAAGTCCATGATGACAAGGTTTCTGGATTGATATCTATGGAAGCTTGGTAAGCAGAAATGCTGGACAACAGCCAAGTATTTGTAAAAACTGTCTCTTGGGTCTGAGTCTTCTGGCAGTATGCCACAGGGGTCTGTCCTGAGTCTTGTCCTGGTGAATGTTTTCATTGATGATTTGAATATATAGAATAAATATATAGAAGATGCATTTATTAAATTCGGATATAAAACAAATCTGGAAAGACTAGAAGATAATCTCGATGAACTGAACTTGGATTTCATACTAATTTGAATTTGAAAAGATGGATAAAATTTAACCCAATGAAATGTAATAGAATACATACAACACTTCATCCTATTTGAATGTCTGACAGACACTAGGCAGTGAGTTCTTCAGAGGCAGGACCAATAGGATGCTATTTGCGATCACTGATCCATTGATTTAGATTCATGCCTGCTGCCTGGCATATATTCAGTGGTTGGATAAGGTAGTTGTTCTACTTTATTAGTTTGCTTTACTGAATTCATAGCTAGATTTCTAATACCAATTCAGTCACTATAGTTTGAGAGTGACATTAACAAAGTCATAATAGGTTGCTGAAGGCAATAAAAACCATCTTGTATGGATTCATTCAACAAAAGCTTACTGAACATCACTGTATGCTAGATGAGACAGACACAGCACTTGTCCTCATGACAGTTATGTTTAGCTCTAGGAAACTTGTAAATATGTTTGCAGGCAAACATGTAAACAGACGCTAACTACATTCCAGAGAGTGAAAAGCACTATGTAGAAAGATCTAGCTTGGTGAAGTGATCATGATGGAGATAGTGACTTAGTTTAGATCTAGTGGTCAGGAAAGGCATTCTTTGAGTCCACAAAGTATGGAAAGGAACTTTGCTACCCATTGAGGGAAGAGTATTTCTGGCAGTGGGAACAGAAAATGCAAAGGGATATGCTTTGCATTTTAGAGGAACAGGAGGAAGCCATGCGTCTGGAGCACAGGCAGGGGGAAGTGAGGAAGTTAGAGAAGTGCCAGAGTTTCCTGATGAAAAACGTCCCGGCAGCTTATCACAGCTGAGGAAGAAGAGACTGTGATGTATAAGGCACTGAAGATTTCTGGGAGGCACCACTGAACTCCTACTGGTGGGATGAACTGGCAGGGAGAGTTTCAATTCATTAAACGAACCTCTGAACCCCCACATCACTGGAATCAGAGAGGAGCAGAGGCCACCTTCCAGCTTGGCAGGAGGTGGAGGTTGGGAGAGATGCACAAGGGATATTTAAGGCTGATGTGAGACTGGAGTAGAAGCCCTTTAAGACCCGAAACTTCATAATCTAAATGTGTGCCCTAGAATAACACTTTTCCAGCGACACTAACACTCAAGGTAAAACATTGGCTGAATGGCGGATTCAGGGTTACACACAATTCTCAAGTTGAATTTAACAGTCAAGATGCTCAATCTGAAAATCTTTTTGTGCAGTGTATCAGTGAAAGAGCCTTAGAGGCACCCTACTTACCGTGCTCGGCTACAAAGTGCCCCTAAGCTTATGTTACCCTTGATACCAAGGGTATATAATCCCTTCAGCCTGCGCCTTTCTTTCCTTGAACAGCTGAAATATCATTCAGGAGAAATGGAGTTGAACTACACAGTCACTAAGCCAGACTGCTAATCAGCTTGGGCTGGCTTCTCTGCTGTTAGACAATTAGCACATTACTTCAGGAAAGCGAAAGTCGAGATGGGAATGGCTGGGAAGAGCCACCCAGGACCACTCTGGTCTCTGCAGTGCCCACACCTGGCTCGTCCCAGAAGCAGGTCCCATCATCCGCCCTCAGATTCCCTTGACAGCAGCCTTCTAAGTCATTGGCACGATTTGCTTCTGTTTCAAAACATGTCCTCATGGTTCAGAAACTCATTATTCTTCAACACTGAGCCTACAGAAACGGCCCAATTATGAGGTCATTCTGAAAGAATTCTGAAAGAAAAAAATACATCTGCCTCTGTCTGAATGGTTAGAACAAGTTGTTAGAACGGGCTTGGATATAACAAATAACTGCAGCCCTCCACTTCCTTCTGGATTGATCTGAGATGGCTTTGTGAAAAAAGCTACAGAACTACTGAGCTAAATTTTGCAAGTTTAGACTTGAGCAATTTAGATAACTTGTTAAAAGTTGATGGTAAATTTGAAATGACCCAACAGTGGCTTCCAATTGGGAGTGCCAGGAGAATGAAAGCAGGATTATTTTCACATTAAGTTGAGAAAAGCAGAATTAAACAATTAAAATTATTTCCTGTCCCCCTAACAGAAACATTTAATTCTATAAGCATATATATTTCATTTTCCTCTTATGAATGGCACAAATACTTTACTTATGTAATTGATCAAGAATAAATCAAGGTTAAATATGAAACACTTTTTTTTTTCAACAGCATAGTATAAGTAAAAAAACGAACATTCATGAAAACAGCTGTGAGCAAGCATTTCACAGAAGAGGAAATGCAAATGACGGATATACATATAAAAAGATGCTCAACCACAACAGTGATCAGAGAGATGCAAATGATGCCTGACAGTTAAGGAAAAATTTTAAACTTGATAATATCTAGAGTGGATGAAGCTCTAGAAAAAAAAAATCCACCATTCTTACATATTAATAACTACTTCTTGGAAGAGAAAACTTCATATAGTACATATTTTACATACATATGTGTCACACAATATTTTACATATATTATGAAACACATATGTAATATATTACAAATGTATATACCCTTTGACTCCATAATCTTACACACATATATGTGTACACATATATATACACATATATATTATGTAATATATTATGTAACACATTTGTGATATATTACATATATTACAAACGTATATATCTTTTGATGCCACAATTTTACTTCTTGGAAAGTATATGATTAAAGCATGTTCAAATAAGTGTGTAAAAGCATATATATATATATATTTATGTTTATATAATCAGAATCATTGTAGCATTATTTGTAATGTTGGCAAAGTTTGACTGGAAGTATTTGTAAGGAAATGACTCACTAAAACCAAGTCCTCTGGAACACTACTGTTGCCATTAAAAACAGTAGTATGGGTATGAACATTCGGTGTAGCATTTAAGACCTGCATCCCAAATTAGAGTGTCTAAGTTTAAGTCCTGGTTCCACTTCCAATTCCAGGTTCCTGTTAATATACCTCCTGGTGTGTGCGTATAAAGCAGTCTTAGATGGACCTACCAAACAACTAACAGTGACTATCCCTAAGGAGTAGTATTAGAGAATGAATGAAAACTAAATATTCATTTTAAAAACCATGTATGTCAGTGATAATTACAGTAATAGCTAACCTTTACTGAGCACTTACTACATACCACACATATTTCAAATATTTTTAAGTATGGACACATTTGATTTCCATAAAAATCCTAGGAATTCAGCATTACTGCTAGTTTGTTTTTAGGTGAGGTAGTAAGGATACAGTGGGGATAGGCAGGAAACTTATCCAAGGTCAATGCAGTCCTCATTAGCATTGGCTCCTAGTCTGTATTAGTGTGGCTTTCTCAAAAGCATTTTACATGTACTTCTTTTTTTTTTTAAAGATTTTTTTTTAATTTTTATTATTTTTTCATTGGAAAGGCAAATATACAGAGAGGAGACACAGAGAGGAAGATCTTCTGTCCGATGATTCACTCCCCAAGTGAGCCGCAACGGCCAATACTATGCCGATCCGAAGCCAGGAGCCTCTTCCGGGTCTCCCACGCGGGTGCAGGGTCCCAAAGCTTTGGGCCGTCCTCCACTGCTTTCCCAGGCCACAGGCAGGGAGCTGGAATGGAAGCGGGGCTGCCGGGATAAGAACTGGCGCCCATATGGGATCCCGGGCATGCAAGGCGAGGACCTTAACCACTTGCGCCACCGCGCCGGGCCCTACATGTACTTTTTATGTACACATGAAGCTCATGCAATTTCCATAACCAAAAATAGCTATGATATAATTTTGGCATATTGAGATTTTTTTTCTATATACTTCTTTCAAGAAAAAAGTTGATTTCCTCTACGTGAAAGGCCAATAGACAGAGACAGGTTCATGCCCTGCTGGTCATTCCTCAGTACCCACAATGGCTAGGCTACAGCCAGTTCAAAAGTTGAGCCAAGAAACTGAGCCAGGTCTCCTATGTAGGTGAAAGGAGCCCCACTACTTGAGCCATCGTCTGAGGCCTCCCAGGGTACACATCAGCAGGAAGCTGGATGGGAAGCAGAAGAGCAGGGGCTTGAACCAGGCACTCTGAAATGGGATGTGGAAGTCTAAAGTGATGGCATCAGAACTGCTAAGCCGAACACATGCCCCTATATACATTTAATGAGATCAGACAGTACATACAATTTTGCATTATTTTTTCAGTTCATATTATTCCACAAATACTTCCCACATAATTCAAGATATCCCATATATAATCCCCAGTATCTGTAAGTGTAATTTTACAGGATATATAATGTTGTCTCACTTTTCACGTATCACCCATTTAAACATTCCCTCATTTCAAATTCTAACATATAACTATTATAAATAACATAATAAATGCTTTTGTGCATAATTTTTAGTCTGCTCCTCTTCACCTAGGTTCTTAGAAATAGAGGTCTTGAGTCAAGGGGAATAAATTATTTTAGGCCTTGCCGCATATTGTCAAATTTTGATTCTTTTTCTAAAATGATGCATTTTGTGAACATGCCCACTCTCAAAGACAACCATGCTTTTTCCTGAAGCTTTCTAGTGGCATATGTGCTGTGTCAGTCTTTGCAAGCCATGCTTAACACAAAGGACTAAATCTCGAATTATGATAGAATATGAAGGTACGATGGTGACAAGGAAGAGAAGGGTTGGGACTACGGAACTTTCCTGACACTGTTCCTTGCACCACTAAGTATCAGGTTGTTGAGTTGCCTACATTTATTACTCATTGATTAAATGTGTATGTGTGTGTGTGTGTGTGTGTACACACAGGATCCTCACACCTGTTGTGGATTCTAGACATTGCACTGAAAAAACCACCAAAGGGCGCTATCAAGTCACCTTTACTACAACTATCCTCTTTCAAGGTCAACTCAGACCCAGTAAATATTGCTGCACAGGCAGTTCTCACAGTGTACGGCAATGTAGATGTTGGAAATGACGCCAAGCTGAAACAGTGCAAACAATCTTAATTGGTGGGAAAAAATTATGAATTGTACTTTGACTTTTAAATTTTTATCAAAACATTTAAAAACTCTTACTGACCATACCATTATACAGATACAAAGAAATAAAGCTAAAATAGCAAAACTAACATTTATTTAGAACATTGCAATTGAAACATTAGAAACATTGAGAGTGAAAGTGTTTTATTTGGGCCTGGGGAGGTTGCCTAATGGCTAAATCCTCAACTTGCATGTACCAGGATCCCATGTGGGCACTGGGTCTTTTGCCAGCTGCCTCACTTCCCATCCAGCTCCCTGCTTGTGGCCTGGGGAAGCAGTCAAGGATGGCCCAAAGTCTTGGGACCCTGTACCCATATGGGAGACCTGGAAGAAGCTCCTGGCTTCTGGCTTTGGATTGGCTCAGCTCTGGCTATTGTGGCCACTTGGGGAATGAACCCGTAGACAGGAGATCTTTCTCTGTCCCTCCTTCTCTCTGTAAATCTGTTTGCAATAAAAATAAATAAACCTTTAAAAATAAGAAAGTGGTTTATTCATTTGTTAAAAGGTTATGGGGGTAGTTGAACGGTGCTTGCCTTCCTTTCTTTCACTTTGGCAATACCTAGTTAGCATCCTTTCTACACCTGGATGAATTATCACCCTTCTTTTAAAGTTTGGATCAGCTTTCTGCATTTTATCCTTCATGCTCTCAATATTGTGAAATATCTAAGAGTTATTTCAATACAAACTTTTTGCTTTTTTTCACGGCCTCTAGGATATCTTTAGCATTTTTTGGGTCACAATCTCCCTCATTTATGTCAGTTAAGTTCATCTTTTGTAAGTTCTGCTGGTAGCAGTATTTCTAGCGTCCCTTGGATGGTGGCAACGCCAACATTCCCATGCTCTACAGTCAGCTCTTTTTTGATTCTGTAAACCTTTGACTTACACTTAAGTTTTAGTGTTATATATTTTTTCATTCTTCATTGTATTTTCATCTTTGTTGATCCTTCTTTTTCAATTATACATGTTTTAGTTAAATGTCATGTGAATTTATCACTGCAAGGCAAGAACTTAATACAGTGCAAACTTTGCTGCCTGTGTGTGAATTGAATAAGATTAGTGACCAATCCCTCACAGATTTGGACAGACTGAAAGAAGTGATGTGATTGGTCACTGATCAGGGTACACTTCTATTCCTTGTGCCATGGTTTGTAGACTTAAGAGAGCAGCTAGGGCCATCTGCAGCTGGTGCAATTAGTTCATATTGGATGGTAACAGAGACGTGAAGTGTGTTGTTGTTGGAGGGCTGCTGTTCTTTAAGTGGTGGTAATTGGATTCATAGTTATCGGAACAGTCTATGCCACATGGCTTCAACTGATTTTGAATACAGCAGCCAAAGTTATCTTTTTTTTTTAAAGATTTATCTATTTTTATTAAAAAGGCAGATTTTAAAGAGAGAGAGAGAAGATAGAAAGATCCTCCATCTGCTGGTCCACTCTCCAAATGACTGCAATGGACAGTGCTGATCTGATCAGAAGCCAGGAGCCTCTTTCAGGACTCCCATATAGGTGCAGGATTCCAAAGGTTTGGACCACTCTGTATTGCCTTCTCAGGCCATAAGCAGGGAGCTGCATGGGAAGTTGAGCAGCTCAGACATGAACCAGTATATGGGATTCCAGTGCTGGCAGACAGAGGATTAACCAATTAAGCCACTGCAACAGCCCCAAAGTCATCTTTTTAAAACAAAAATTAGATTTGAGTTCAAAACATACCAGTGATTCTCATTTTCCTCACTATACACCAAAACTGCCCTGTAATTTACAAGGACTTCAAGATCCATTGCATTTCATCTATACAGTAGCCTGCTTCCTCTTTCCAAATAATAGTAGTTCCTTTGCCATTCTTTCAATGTACCAGTAATTCTCCTTTCTCAAGTCCTGTCATTTGCCGTCTCCTCTGCTTGTGACACTTGCCCTACAGATAACTACCTGGCTAGTTTTCTCACTTATTTCAAGTCTTTATCAAAGTTCTCGTTATCATAGAGGTTCTGCAACCTATATTATATCCCTAGCTTAGCATATCTCACACGCCTTGCCTGCCTTCATCTTCTTGTTTTCCAAGCACATTCATTTTCTTCTGACATATCAGGAGGGGACTTCAAAAATTCATGGAAATGGAACCAAAAGATAAGCTTGTTCTGATGCAAACAGGGTCTTTATAAAGTTCATGGAAAATGTACATTATGCAAAAACTATGCATGGATTTATAAAAATTAGTACCAATCTTTATTCCATTTTTCCCATGAATTCTTTGAAGTACCCTTCAGTGCCATTCATTTCTTTTAAAAATATCCATTGTTTGTCATCCCTGCTCACAATGAATTCAAGACAGGGATTTCTGTGTGTTTGATTCGCTACTATTTTGCAAGTAGCTAGAAGAATCTGCCAAGTAGCAGGGCAGAACGAGAGCATCCATATCACAGTCCCAAAGTATGTTCTTCTTAAATGCATTATAATTCTGGTTAAGAAAACAAAGTCATCCCAGATATACGACAAAGAGTTTGATTTGGGGTTGGGGGAAAAGTCAAAGAGAGAAAATATCAGATTATTTTGTACATACAATGTGATAAGATTAGCTTCAGTCAATGCATTCACTTCGGTGAGAACATTAAATTTGCCACTTTTGCTTTTTACAGTAGACAAAAGAGCAGATTTCCTTTTCCTGCCTCTTCCAAGAGTCCAGCCATTTCCTAAGTGTTTACATCTGTACTTTAAATCTTTGTTGAGCTAAAATAGATTGGGGAAGAGATGTAAACCTTTTTTTCTCAATTCTGCCTTTTGATCCAAATCTGAAATATATTCATAATTTGTTTCCAGTTTACCTCGGCCCTTAATGAGGGCTGTAGATGCTGTCGTTATGCTTAAAAATAGTGCAGTAAGGTTCTTTGATTTATTACCATGCTTCCACATAAACAGATGGCTGCTTCCTTAGCTTTATAAAAAGGGATTCTTAATCTGCTTCCATTGCTCAACATTGTCAGACAGTATTTCCTCACCTATAATCCACACACACGTGACTAAAGGTCGCTCATTTTCTTTAGCTTCTATAGAGATTACTGGTCTTCCTTCTGATTTATATATATTCAAGACTGATTCACTCTTTTGCATATTTTTCTAATTCTCGATTTTAGGAAAAGATTTATTTAAAAGGCATCACTTGGGAGGGGGGCGGTGAGGGGAGAGAGAGAGAGAGAAAGAGAGAATCCAGAATGCCATGATCCAAATTTTTGAAATTTAGAATAAAAATTCCCAACATCTAGAATCTCAAGTATCTAAAGTTACAAAATCAAAACCCCCAAAACAGAACTATAAAAAAATTTTTAAAAAATAATTTAAAAGACATTGATTTGCATGTTTGAAAATGGATTTTAAGAGATAGAAAAAAAACATGCTATTCTTTTAAAAAAAAGATTAGTTTACTTACTTATGTATATATATATAAAAAGCCATAGGTAGAGACAGCAAAGGGAATCTTCCGTTTGCTAGTTCACTTCCCAAACAGCCATAATAACTAATGTTGGATCAGGCCAAAGCCAGGATCCAGGAATTCTACATGGTTCGCCAATGTAGGTGGCAAGGGCCCAGGTGCTGGGGCCATCTTCTGCTGCCCTCCTAGGCAACTGAGCAAGGAGCTGGATCCGAAACAGAGTGAGACTTAGGCTGATACTTTGAAATGAGATGCAGGTATTACCAGCAGCGCTGTGATCTGTTGTACCACAATGCTAGGCCAATGCTGATGGCTTCATTGGCCAAACTATACACTAAAATAGGTAATAGCAGCAGGTATTTCAATCACATTGGGATAAAGTTATGAGCTGATGAACTGTATTCATAAAAACTGTCAATAGGTCAAATGAATGAACACGTATTTCTATGGTTGGTAATTGTATACACCCAACTTTGTACCCAGGTCATTTAACATACCATGACTAAAGCCCGAGGCTTTTAATGAGGTTTATCACATGCCTCAATGGGTCACTACCACATAGCAGTTGTACCAAGAACCAAGATCTTAACAAATCTCATCTTTAACAAATGCACATGTGTAAAAAGGACATCTCTTCATTGATCTATTTAAATACATGTATGCATCATGCTTATAACAGTCAATTTTATGATATTTACTATAATGAAATTTGCAAAAAAAGCATCAAACAAATTAGAATTTTCTTTTTCAAAAAGATTTATTTTATTTTTATTGGAAAGGCAGATTTACAGAGAGGAGAGACAGAAAGAAAAATCTTCCACTTGCTGTGTTCAGTACCTAAATGGCCACAAAGGCCAGAGCTGAGCTGATCTGAAGCCAGGAGCCAGGAGCTCTGTTTGGGTCTCCCACATGGGTGCAGGGTCCCAAGACTTTGGACCATCCGCTACTGCTTTTTCAGGCCACAAGCAGAGAGCTGGATGGGAAGTGGAGCAGCAGGGACACAAACCAAGGCTTATTTGGGATCCTGGCACATACAAGGCAAGGATTTGGCCACTGAGCCTTTGTGCCAGGCCCATGGCAGCATACATCCAAAGATGGACACCTGATGCCAGATGGAGCAAAGCAAAACTTGTGCCAAGGAAATTTGTTCTCACTGAAGTTTTCACAAAAGAATAATTCAACTATCTTTCCTTTTTTTCTCCCCAACTTGAAAATATATCAGGGAAGAATGGCTTCAATGGGGGACATTTCCTGAAAATCCTGACAGCAGAGCAAGTTGCTACAATGTGAGGTAAAAGTAACAGGGCAAATGATGCACATGCCCCAAGCCCATGGAGAGTGGGCTTTGTTTTGGGAGCACAAGGGTTCCGAAGAAAGTCTGGGCTATATTGGAGAATCTCGAAAGCTGTCTGCATAGCCAGAAAAGAGCGTATTATCAGAAACCACTTGAGAAGAGCATAGCTTTCCACTCTGGCTGATGTTTAGACTCTGAATAAGTAGAAATTGAAGGCTGAGGCAGAGTTCTATGTGTTCTAGAAAAGCATAGAAAGAGTGCCCCAACACAGAACCAAAATTTGGCAGGTTTATACCTAGAATACTATTCAGCCAAATAATCTAGACTGGAAAAAGATAAATGTACTGTGATTCCACGTATGTGGGGTAACTACAATAGTCAGTCCTGCAGGGACATGAAGTATAGTAGTGGTTACCGGGCTCTGCGGGTAAAAGGAAATAGCAGTAATAGCTGGATGAATATAAAATTTCAATTTGGATGATGAATGATTCTAAATCAGGTGATGTTTGAATTGCAATGTTCATACTATGTCACTGTATGCTTAAAACGGCAAAATTTATGTTACGTACATCATGTCACAATAAGAAAGTAATAAAGCTCTGAAATACGCCACAGCGGATATTAATCACAAAACTTCGCCATAATGCTACACGTGGGCTAGGCACACGCAATAAGACAGAGTAAGATAGAGTGAGACATTCACATATGTGATCGGTGTTTTTTTTTTTTTAATTATCTACTGATACTATTTGAAAGGTAGAGAGACTAAGAAAGGGAGCCAGGGACTTAGAGAATGAGATTTTTCCTCCTACCCCAAGCGCTGAGCCACATCCGCTTCAGGAAGCTGGGACCTTCCAGGCACCTCATGGGGTAGGGACCAGCCACCTGGGCTACCCGCAGCTCTCTCCCAGCCTGCCTCAGCAGGAAGCTGAAACGGCGAGCTCAGACCTTGAACCCAGGCTCTCTGACATGGAGTACAGGCACCAGCGTCTGAACCATGCTCTGCCTTTCAAATAAACAAATCATTTGGAAAAGGCACAGCTTAGTGGTTAAAGCCATCACCTTGCATGCGCCCAGATACCATATGAGCACTGCTTTGTATCCTGGCTGCTCCACTTGTATCCCATCCAGCTCCCTGCCTGTGGCCTGGGAGAGTAGTGGAGGACGGCCCAAAGCCTTGGCACTCTGCACTTGCGTTGGAGGCCCTGAGGAAGTTCCTGGCTCCTGTCTTCAGGACAGCTCAGCTCTGGCTATTATGGCCACTTGGGGAGTGAACCAGTGGACAGAATATCTTTATCATTGTCTCTTCTCTCAGTAAATCTGCCTTTCCAATAAAATCAATTTTTTTTAAGAAGAAAATATCTCTTACTCAGAACCATTCAATGTAAAGAAGTCATAATTTACAGCCAAACATGTAAAAGGAAGTGATAATGGTAGTAAACAAAACGAGTAAGAGGAGACATTCAGAGGTGATTAAGATTTTTTCTGACGGGCCCGGTGTGGTAGCCTAGCAGCTAAAAGTTCTCTCCTTACATGTGCCAGGATCCCATATGGCTGCTGGATGTAAACCCAGTTGCCCCGCTTCCAATCCAGATCCCTGCTTGTGGCCTGGGAAAGCAGGAGACGGTGGCCCAAGGGCTTGGGACCATGTACCCACATGAGGAAACTGGAGGAGGCTCCTGGCTCTTGGCTTTGGATCGGCGCAGCTCCAGTTGTGGTGGCCGCTTGAGAAGTGAATCAACGGACATAACATCTTCCTCTCTGTCTCTCCTCCTTTCTGTCTATCTGAGTTTCCAATAAGAAAAAAAATAAATTAAATCTTAAAAAAAAGAAGCTCAGGAATCTTTTAAAAATAAAAAAAGAAAAGATCTTTGTGGCATTGATCGATAGTGTGAGGTTATACCTCGTCCTCTAAATTCCTCAAGTTACACACATTAAATATGCAACATACTTTACATGTCCACAATATCTCAAGAAAGTGTTTTTCAAAAAGATTTATTTATTTGAATTGGAAAGGTAGATACACAGAGAGGAGGAGAGACAGATGAAGATCTTCCATCTGTTGATTCACTCCCTAAGCGGCTGCAACGGCTGGTGCTGAGCCAATCCGAAGCCAGGAGCCAGGAACTTCTTCCAGGTGTCTCCCACACGGGTGCAGGGTCCCAAGGCTCTGGGCCGTCCTCAACTGCTTTCCCAGGCCACAAGCAGGGAGATGGATGACAAGTGTGGATGTTGGGATTAGAACCAGTGATCATATGGTATCCCGGCGCATGCAAGACGAGGACTTTAGCCATTAGGCCACCACACTGGGCCCCGTCGATAAAATGTTTTTAAATAAAGCCAAGCATTTACAATTTTTATTGTCATACTCTCTGAACACACACTACTTCTTAAAGTCAATATCTCTAAAACTATAATCCTCTCTACCTCCAACCAGTTATTCTTTTATCTTCCCATATTTCTGCTTTTGATGTCATCGTGGTTCCATTAAGCCATACTAGGGATTTCAAGTTACATCGCATTTATTTTTTCCTCTGTGCATGTCCAATCACTGAATTTGTCTGGTATTTTCTTTACGTTCTTTTTTCATCTACCTTTTTTTTTTTTTTTTACTTTAATCTAGGCACTGCAGTTTGCCAGTGGATTGAATGCTGGTCATCAGTCACATCTACCTTCCACTTTCATTGTCCCAACCATTCATTCATCTTCCGGTAAGGCAAACTTGATCATCTTGTAGCTTCTGTTTCCCCTATGAACAAAAAGATGGAATGCATTCCAATAGCCTCCAACTTTTTAAAAAATCATCCAAGATACCTTTCTTGCTTCTCATATATTTTAAATGTTAAAATATTCCTTTGTTGGGCCCGGCGCGGTGGCGCAAGTGGTTAAAGGTCCTCGCCTTGCACGCCCGGGATCCCATATGGGCGCCGGTTCTAATCCCGGCAGCCCCGCTTCCCTTCCAGCTCCCTGCCTGTGGCCTGGGAAAGCAGTCGAGGACGGCCCAAGGCTTTGGGAACCTGCACCCGCGTGGGAGACCCGGAAGAGGCTCCTGGCTTCGGATCGGCATAGTATCGGCCCGTTGCGCTCACTTGGGGAGTGAATCATCGGACGGAAGATCTTCCTCTCTGTCTCTCCTCTCTGTATATCTGCCTTTCCAATGAAAAAATAATAAAAATAAATCTTTAAAAAAAAATATTCCTTTGTTAAGGAACAACAAACTTATTCTCCTAGTTAGAAATAATCAGGCTCTCCTCATAGTAAATCATCATACTACATCATCTCACCAGTGTCTCAGTTTGATCAACTCTAGCCTAAAGCAAATAATATTGACACTGTAGTTGATCTGTACACTGTTATTATGGAGAGATACAAGATCCCCTTTCCGCAAGGCTTCCGATCCTCCAGCACCGCAGCTCCCTGGCTGCTGGCCACTGCGTGAGTAATCTCTGAGGAATCTTTCAGCCCTGCCAACCTGTGATTCCTAAAGTACAGCACTGATCACGTAACTCCCCGTTGATTATTCCGTAAGGGCTCCCCATCGCCTCCTAAATTAACTTTAGACTGCTTAGCCTGGAATTCAAAGCTTGCCACGCTCCAGTCCTGACATAATGTGTTTTTTTCCCCCCAAATTGTGAGCTGACAACCGTGCTTGCATGAGCAACAAACTATTAGGCCCAAGCATACATGCAGAGTTTACTGTTATAATCACAAATAAAACTGACAACAAAGTTAATCTGACACACATTTAATGATATACCTAATGGTTATTGTGTTGGGTGGTAATTAGTCATAAATGGTGAGCAGTTCGCATAAATGATTGTAATTAGTATTACTTCTCCACATTCACACCAATTTCTCCAGTTTCCTTCCTTACTATTAGTTCTTCAGCATCCCTAATCAGCATCAGTCGCGATAATTTTTGCTGATACCATGTATCATTTAATCATCATCATCACATACATGCACACACTCTTCCATACATTATGAGACAAAAGGTCCTGGCTCTTCCTCTCCAGCAGCTGAGCTTTTGCCACGCCCCCACCCCCACTGCCTCTTGCTGTCTGGGACTGAGGCCTCCATACTATGTCATATGCTTTGTTTCTCTCCTCTTGCCCAGCCCCCTCTTCTACTCATCCCTATACTTGACGGCACTCCAAGCAGCTCATCCTTATTCTAGTACAGGAAAGCTCAAGGTTATAGAAATTCAATTCTTTATGGGTTCACTTCAGAGGGGAGGAGGGGTTATGGGTGTTCACTGGGTAGTGTTGGGAAATCAGTAAGACAAGGGTCTTTCAGGGTTGTCAGTACTAGAAAGTATAAAGGGCGGGCAGCTTCAATGGAGATGGTGGTCTCAGACAAGGTGTGATTCTATTGCAATTTGATCATGATTAAAACTTTATGATCCCAAACACAGGTATTCAAGTAATTGCAAATCAGATGCCGATTATACAGTTGTTTAAAAAATATTCAAGTGAATTTTGAAACTCATTACTCATTTTTGATATTATTTTCAAAGTCTCCTTCCTGAACCAGAAATCAGGGTAACACAAGTATGGGACAGGGCATATTTCCCTGCCGGATCTTTGTGTTACTTTTCTGCAACTGTAAAATGGGTTTGAATCCTATTTGGGGTACTTTTCGCCCAGGCCCCAAATTTGGAAATGCTCCAGTCTCAAAACCCAGGAAATGTTATCAATGACTACGACCAACTCTTCCTTTCAATGATTATCAAGTCTTATACAAACTGGCTCTTAAATGACAAATTCATTTACTTCTTTCCATCCGCACTGCTGGTCCGTTAATTCAGGCCACCATTATCTTTCATCTGGACCACTGTGATAACCTTCTAATTGAACTAATTTCCATTTATGCTATTTTCAAACTCATTCTTCTTATGGCAGCTAGATTGATTTCTTTATTAATTGATGTAAAATCACATAAGCATTTTCAACGTGTATTTCAAAGGCATTTAGTACACTCCTGATGTTTTGAAACTATTACTTCTACCTAATTTCAAAATGTTTTCATTAATCCAAAAGAAAATATGATATATATTAAATAATCATCTTACCCCTCCCTTCCTGTCTATTCCTTAAAACCATTAATCTGCTTTTTTTCCTCTATGGAGTTGCCTATTTCAGATAATTTATGTAAACAGAATCACCACTATATGACCTTTCATGTCTGGTTTCATTTTCCTAGTATAATGTGATGTTCATTCATGGTGCAACAAGTATCAGCACATATTCTTTTTCATTGCTGCTGAACACAACACTGTTGCATTCTATATTGTTTATTCAGCACTTGAGAAATATTTGGTTATCTTCTGCTTTACAGCTTAAGTGAAGAGTGCTTCTAAGAATATTCACATACACTTATTTGTTTAAATAGCTGATTTGAACTCTTTGGGGCATATCATTTAGTTTTGCTATGTCATATAGTGACTGTGTATCTGACGTTTTTGTGGGAATTGCCACAATGTTTTATCAAGAGGTTGTACCTTTTTACACTACCAACTTGTCAGCCATTTATGCGTAGATTCCTTCCTTTCTCTCCCTGTCCCTACCTCACACCTTCCGTTCCTACCTTTCTTCTTTTTTCACATCACTGAGAGGCAGAGTGATCCTGAGACAGAGAGCCAGAGCTCTTCCAACCACAGATTCACTCCCCTGGCTGCACCAGGCCAAAGTCAGGAATCTGCAACTCCATCCAGGTCTCCCACTGGAATTGCAGAGTCTCAAGTTCCTGAGACTCACCCAGAACTTATCCCAGGACTCATGCTAGTACTCATCGCAGGCTCTCTGATGGGTGATACGTCACCCCAACTGGCATCTTAACCACTACACCAAATGCTGATTACCACTGAATCTTATGTCAGGTGGTGTAGTTTGTGTGCCTACTAAGAATCTGCCCATTCCATATATGCTATTTAATTTGTTGACATACAATCGGTACAGTATTCTTTTAAAATTATTTTTATTTTTTAAATATGTGTAATGATAATTTGACTTTTATTTTTCCTTTTATTAGTTTGAATCTTCTCCCTTCCACCACCCACCCCCGGCCAGTCCAGCTAGAAATATTTAAAAAAGAACTAGTGGTAATGATTTTTAATTTTTTCTAATATATAGAAGCCATTCCAAACTCATTTTCTAAGTCTAACATCAGCCTGATACCAAAACAAGGTCAAGACAATATGAAAGCAAAATACAGACTAATATCTCTGAAAAACATAGAAGCAAAAATGTCTAATAAGATAGTAGTAAGGCAACTTTAGTAGTTCATTTAAAGGATCATATACAATGAGCAAGTGGAATCTGTTCTAGGGTGCAAGGATGCTCATTTTACATAAGTCAATCAATACAATACAGTAACAAAATGAATAGAAAAGCACATCATTATCTCTATTGTCTTATATTCTCTATCATTATCTACACTGTAATCTTTATTGGTTTCTTCTTTTTGCCAGCTTTGGCTTAGCTTGCTCTTTTTTCTTCTACATCCTTGAGGTATAATGTTAGGTTATTGATTTGGGATTGTTGTGGTCTTAGGCAGCTAGTTCAGGGTCACTAGCTTGGATGCCATTCTCGCCACCACCTGTGCGATCCTTCCTGTCCACCTGTGAGGCTCACCATTCATCACCTGGAACCTGAGGGAGGGGGGCATTGTTGCATAACCACTCCCCCTGCGATGCCCCATAAATACCCACGATAGGGAGGGGCTCTCTCTTGGTTCTGTGCCTCTGTCACTCTGGCACCCCAACTCTTGGCCTGCCCAGTACCTGCTTGCTCTCTGGCCTCCTGCAGTCAGACTCCAAGGTTATGTAGCCCTTGAGCATGCCCCTGCGTGTCTGTATTCCTCATCTTCTGTTCACTGCTTGGGTGGAATACTGAAGATGTTAATGCTAAGATACTTTGTATTTCCAATTTATGCCTTTTCAAGAGTTCCAGGAGAGGTGAGGCCTAGCAGTGATGGAATGTGGACTGAGAAGCCAGGGAAAGGTGAATGTCTGCAGTTTTGTAACTGTGTCTAGGATGTTCTCTGCATGTCTTTTAGGAGAATTTATATTGCTGCGGAAGCTGGGACATAGGTCTTGAATTCAATGGATGGACTTCAGGGTCATCACCATTTGTTCCTCTCAGGGTTTCAATTCAGACTGGATTGCTATGTGGACTTGTCATTTGCCAATTTCTAGTGGGCCCTGTTATCACCAAGCTTGGTTACTAATGACCCCTTAATACATTCTAGATTGGTCTGGTGTGATCTCTATTGCACCCCACAAGAGGATCATTCCTACTTAAAAAAAATATTTAAAATGCACAGAGACAGAGATCTCCCTTCTGCTGGTTCTCTCCCAAATGCCTGTAACAGCCAGCAGAAGGCCACAGCCAGGGCTGGGCACTCAGTATGGGTCTCCCACCTGGGAGGCAGGGTCCCAACTACATGAGTGATTGCCTGCTGTCTCCCAGGGTGCATGTTAGCAAGCCAGGCTTAGGAGCAGGCTGAGACTCCAACTGAGGCACCCTGACAGGGAATGCATGTATCACTAGTGGCTTAACCAATAGGCCAAATGCACACTCTTACTGTTTTCAAATTTTATTTTGCAATGATGTATTTTTATTTATTTGAAAGCCAGTGACAGAGAGAGGGAAAGTGGGAGGGAAAGGGAGAGAGAGAGATCTTCCATGCACTGGTTTACTTCCCAAAAGGCTACAACAGCAAGGATTAGGCAAGACTGAAACCAGTAGCCAGCAACTCCATCCAGGCCTCCCACATGGGTGCAGGGACCCAAGCACTGGGCCATCTTCAGCTGCTTTCTCAGGTGCATTAGCAAGGAGCTGGATTGAAAGTGTAGCAGCTCACGGTTTGTGAGCCCAGGGGTGGAGGATCCGGTGGAGCTTGAGTCACCTGGCCTGGGCCCCTGTGCCCACCTGTGAGGTGGGTGCTGGGTTTGTGATCCCCGGGGGTGGAGGATCCGTTGGGTCTAGAGTTGCCAGGCTCGGGCCCTTGGGACCACAAGCAAGGGGGCATGCCGGGTTCCTGAGCCCGGGGGGGTTTGGGATCTGCCGGGGCTCAGGTTGCCTGGCTCAGGTCCTTGGGACCTGCCTGCAAGAATATGCCCTTTTCAGTGAACAAGGTGGGGCAGTGGACACAGACCCAGAAGCACAAGGGGAATATTTTAGCCCATTTGGTACCATAGTAGAAGAAGGAGAACAGAGCAAATTGGACAAGTACCCCAGTCAAACGATGACAGCAAAAACCTGGATTAATGGAGACTTGAGGTTGACCATGTCAGCCTATGGACATTGGGAGGGCTGCATCATCCTTGGATCAATGAAATCGACAGCATTTCAGAACTATCCAAACCACTTGGGCAGAACCTTCTGAACATACACACATCGAGATCCTGGGTCGATATCAGTTGGCAGTTCCTCATCCCTGGGTACTGAGACATTTGGGAAGTTGGGTGTGGCTTCCCCCTTTATCTCTCCCCTTCCCCCAGACACAAGAAGAAATAGCAAATTTGGAAATAATGATTTCACCCATTTACCCCAACCTTTGATCCTTTCCATCCTGATTAACTATGTAATTATCATGAAAAAAATAGTGTAGCAGCTGATACTCAGACTACTGTACCTACAGGGGAAGTCAGTACTGCAGTCAGCAACTTCACTTGCTGTGCCACAACTAGTAACCAATATCCTCCTAATTTTTTTTTTAATTTGTTATTGGGCCCTGCACACTGGCCTAGTGGTTAGGGTCCTTGCCTTGCACTTGCTGGGATCCCATGTGGGTATTGGTTCTAATCTCAGCAGCCCTGCTTCCCATCCAGCTCTCTGCCTTTGGCCTGTGAGGGCAGTTGAGGAAGGCCCAAAGTCTTAGGACCCTGCACCTGTGTGGGAGATCTGGAAAAGTTACAGCTCCGGCCGTTGTGGCCGCTTGGGGAGTGAATCAGCAGATGGAAGATCTTCTTCTCTGTCTTTTCTACTCTCTGTATGTCTGGATTTCCAATAAAAATAAAATAAATCTTTAAAAAATTCAGTTATGCTTTTCAGCTCCAGTTTCTATTTCATTCCTTTTTATAATTTCTTTTTGTTATTTTTATTAATATAAAGGAAAGATTTCATGTCTACTTCTCTCCCTCTCTCAATCCCTCCACTTCCATTCTTTCTTTTTTGATTCTTCAATTTTTTTAAAATGACATACCATTACACTCACGGGCTTAATGCATCAGTAACCATAATGTTCAACAAGTAAAAAGTAGATATTTTCTATTTTGCAAAAACATAATTTTGATCTTCTTTAGTTCATTTTTCCATGGCTTCTTTTAGAGCCTCAGGTATATTTAAGATAGTTGGTATAAAATCCTAGTGTAGAATGTCCAACACTGAACTTCCTCCGGGACAGTTTGCTTTTTCCTGTACATAGAACCAGTGAGCTGCTTATTTCCAAAATTTTACTATTTTAATAATAGAATTGTTCAGAATATCATCTGCCATAAAGGGCATTTTACTTTTGTTTTACACCAAAAATCTTGTAACTTTATACATGCTAGGAGATTCATTCAGTTGTCCATGCGTTGCTGAGTCATATTTCATGGTGTAGAATTAGATTTTTTAAATGAAAAACTAAAAGATATCTAATGTCTTGCCAGCTTTTTGTTTTACTTTTAACATGTCACTTTGAAGTGTATTGATTACTAAAGTAATGCTGCAGAAACACTGGAGAACAAGAAAAAACATGTCTGCTCCAAATTCCCAACCTGGCCCCCTTTGCTCCAGTGGGTTCATTAGCTGAACAGCCCTGCCTCCATGTGGGACCAGGACAGTGACCTTAAAAACCCCCTCCCTGGGCCCAGCGGCGTGGCCTAGCAGCTAAAGTTCTCACCTTGAACGCACCGGGATCCCATATGGGCACCGGTTCTAATCCCAGCTGACCCACTCCCCATCCAGCTCCCTGCTTGTGGCCTGGGAAAGCAGTCGAGAACGGCCCAAAGTCTTGGGACCCTGCACCCGTGTGGGATACCCAGAAGAAGTTCCTGGTTCCTGGCTTCGAATCGGCACAGCACCGGCCATTGCACTCACTTGGGGAGTGAATCATCGGACGGAAAATCTTCCTCTCTGTCTCTCCTCCTCTCTCTATATCTGACTTTCCAATAAATAAATAAATCTTTAAAAAAAAAACCCTCCCTGCCATTTGGGATGCTGGCAGGAGGGAGACTGATTTCTGCCCTCCCGTAGTCCCCACCACCTTGGCTAGTTTTCACAAGCTTGCTCTCCTCCAGCTGCTGTCCTCTGATATTTTGCCATCATGAACAAAGGTGCTAACAACTTACAACAGGTGTATTGTGAATATAACTTCATTTCTCTGAGATGGATTCTCAAGAATACAATTGAGGATCATATAGTTTAATTTTGCAAGTTGCAAAATTATTTGAAAGAGAGTCCGTATCATTTTCGATAGCCATAACAATGTATGAGGAAGATAGGTCATTTGCACTCTCCCTATAAAGGTGTTATCATTTTTTAAGTCATTCTGAAAGGTGTGCAGAAGTATTGATTACAGTGTGCATTTGCATTTTCTTAATTACTCTTGTCTTAGTCAATTTGGGGTATCAAAACAAATCACTATAAATTGAGTGTGTTCAAACACAAATCCTTAGCATGTCACAATACTGGTAACTGCAAAATCTAAGATCAATACGGCATCGCTTCCAGTACCTGGTAAGGGCCTGAAGCCTGCTTTGCAGCAGTCCATCTTTTTATTTTATTTGCACAGGGGGACGAACAGAGACAAGGAAGCCTTTTTGTGCCTTTTTTGCTTCATGAATTATTTATTTGGATGGGAGAGAGAGATTTAAATATTTTCGCTTGTGAAAGAAGAGACAATAGCAGAATGCACAGGGTTGGTATGAGGAAGGAAAGAAATAATAAATACATTCTCTGGCTCACTATGCAAATGCTTGCAACAGCTATGGCTAAGAGGGACTGAAGCCAGGAAGTCCATCCAAATTTCCCATGTGGGTGGCAGAGGCCCAAGGGCTTAAACCAACACCTGTGCTTCCCAGGGATATCAGCAGGGAGCTGGATTGCAAATGGAATAGCTGATAGTTGAACTGGAACTCTGATGTGGGATGAAGATTTCTCAAGCAGCAACTTAACTCACTTTGCTACAATACTTCCCCTGATGTGTGTCTTTTTAAGAAGGCATTTGTCCTTTTTAACTAGTCCGGCTTTGTGATCTAAATTACCACTGAATGGCCCCAGCTTCACATCGCATCCAGGATTAGGATTTTAACAGCTAAAATTCAGTATGAAGCTACATAAGCATTCAATGCATAACAACAAGAGATAATGAATATCATTTCATGTGTTTTATTACCACATATTTTCTCAGTAAAATATGTCCCACTGTCTATTGGATTGCTTCTTTTCATGTTTTGAAAGTTCCTCATGCGTACCATCTATAAGTCATTTATTAGTTACACAGTTTGTAAATATTTCCTTCCCATTTGTAGCTTCACTTCTTTCTCTTAAGATATTTCATACAGAAAAATCAAAAATATTTAAATGATCCAATTTATCACTTTTTCCTTTTCCTTTTGTGTAACTTGTGTTTGGCTTCCTTGCCATCACAAGCAACTGCAATTGCACTAACCTAAAATGTCCAGAATGGATAAACTCAGAGAAGAAAATAGATCTGTGGTTGCATAGGGTTTGAGGGGATTGAGGAGCAGTGAGTGACCAGCGAAGAGCAGGTGGGTTACTTTGGGGATGATGGAAATATTGTAAAAATGATGCCAGTGATTTTTCACAGTTGGACTTGATGATTTGCTCTAGCATTAGGCACACTGAAATGCTGATTCTCAATGTGACTGTACTTGGAGTTCTAGTCTATCAGAAAATAATTAAAGTCAAATAAGGTCATAAAAACGAGGCTCTGATCTACCAGGATTAGTGTCCTTGTAGGAACAGACCCTGGAAAATAGGACCTGACTGCTTCCTCTTTGCCATGTGAGGACACATTAAAAAATTAAAGTGGTCATTTGCAAGCCAGGAAGGGGGTTCTCACCAGGAACTGAATGTGTTAGCAACTTGATCTTTCTAGCCTCAAAAACCGCAGTCTGTGGTCTTTTATTATGGCTTCCCAAGAAGACTAATACAACTACTCTGGAAATAAACTAAAAGCATTGAATAGATGTGTTGGGTTATATGCAGTTATATCCCAATAAAACTGTTATTAAAACATAACAACATGCAGTGAATGATATCTGACTTGAATACTATAAAGGTCAAAGTATCCCTCAAAAGCCAAATGAGATGATAAATGCACTTAACTGATGGCAATGGATTGGGAAAAGTCATGGGGGAAAGATCGTGGTCACTGAGGTGCGTGGACAAATGGAATACAGACAGCAGCCAGTATGAATTGAATAAACATTCTATGCTAGACACTGGTCTGAGGGCTTTGTATTTATTATTTCTTTCCTTCCTCATACCAACCCTGTACGTTCTGGTATTGTCTCTTCTTTCACAAATGAAGAAAGTGAGTCCCATTGGGGTAGGAAATCTGCCCAGTGTTTCAGTTAGTAAGAGTATGAGCCAAGATACTGAATCGGGTATGTGTGACCATAGTTACTACCCTGTTTTTGTAGGGGCTTGAATCAAGAATGAAAAAGAAGCTAACACCTGTGAACTTCTACAAGTAGCATCAAACCACCCAGAAACAGCACAAGGAGCCAGTAAAGAGGCTTGAATTTTGTAGGACTCAATTCTTGTAGGATTCTCTGCTACTGAGAAGCTCCAGAACAGCCCCAGCAGCAGAACAGCCGCCCTCCCTGTGGCCACGATGGCCAGGGCACACGCTCGGATTCACATCACCCCCTGCGCAGATATGGCACCGGCTACTTTCTCACTGTATGACCTTGGGAAGGATAATGAAACTGCTTTGCAACTTTGTTTTCTCATCTGT
This sequence comes from Ochotona curzoniae, assembly GCF_017591425.1. NCBI lineage: Eukaryota > Metazoa > Chordata > Mammalia > Lagomorpha > Ochotonidae > Ochotona > Ochotona curzoniae. The sequence continues at coordinate 7,414,593 of NW_024467087.1, forward strand.
AAATGGAGAAGATGAAAACAATAATGCCAATGAAAATGATAAAAATAATAGCATTAATGATACAATGCATGCCTTAACAAAGTACATAAAATGCTCGGCAGATACTAAATGCTCAACAAATGCATGTTGCTTTGGGGCCAGAACTGTCATCTTGCAGTAATTTGCCAAGATGACAAGCACAAAGGAAAAGAGGAGAGGTACTTGGCATGTGTATTGCCGAGCTTTTAGAAAACATGGAACTGTTCCCTTCACCATACCCATGCTCATCTACAAGAAAGGTGAGACTGTCGACATCAAAGAAATGGGCAGTGTTGCAAGAGGCATACCCCGTAAATGTTACCATGGCAAAACTGGGAGAGTTCACAATGTTACCCAGCATGGGATGCCGTTTCCATAGTTGTAAACAAACAAGTTAAGAACAAGATTCTTGCCAAGAGAATTAACGTGCATATTAAGCACTCCTAGAGCTGAGATAGCTTCCTGAAATGCGTGAAGAAAAATCATCAGAAAAAGAAGAAAGCCAAAAGGAAAGGCACTGGGTTCAACTGAAGTGCCAGCCAGAGAAACCCACTTTGTCAGAACCAGTGGGAAGAAGCTTGGGCTGCTAAAACCCATTCCATATAAATTCACAGCATAATTACAAGCTAGGGAAAGAACTGTTAACTGTCAAATATTTCTCAATTGAATACAAGCATGATATACCAGCCTTTGAACAAATAGTTAAATAAAAAGTGTATGTGTGTGTATGCACCTGTATGTGAATGTGCACAGGTGTGAGCGGGAGAGAATGTAGGCACACGTACCATGTATGTTATTTGACTATAGCATAGGCCTTTTGCAGCACGGAGCCCTGCACAGCACACTTTGTGGTATTAGACTCACTTTTGTATGACTTGTTAGGACTGGGAAGGGTGCTAAGTTAAAGCAAGATGTGGAAGAAAAGAATATCTGAGGGGGTTGAATGTAACTGAATCCTGGGAAAGAACTAAGTAGATTCAGGAAAATCTAACCTACGGACAACGGAGAACTACCAGTTGTTTCCTCCGTAATGCAAGATTCAGGCCTGAAGAACAACTTAAAGACATCACACTATTCATTAAGACCACAAGCTAGAAATCCCTGGGTCAAAAATTTAAATCTCAGAGAGATCAGAGATGATTTCATAAGGTATTTCAATGCTGACTTCAGCTGCTCTGGGAGATGAAAAGAACTAAGGAAGGACCACATTTCCAGATATCTGACTGATAGAAGTTTTCCTTGGAGGAGTGACAATGAGACTTGATGGGATAAGAGGATAGAAGTCACCACTATGGCCTGCCTTGCAGTGTCGTCAACATGCCTCTGTTCTGCTCTACCAGAATTAGAATTAGAGTCAGGGTAACTTGGGGAGCAAAGCACAGACTCCCTTGATCCTGAAACTATGAAAGTTTTGGGGCATTAGCCCCAGAACTATGCTCGTGAATTCTAGACGAGCCTAAACTAGCACCAGAAGTAATCCATAAAATATATTCTCTCACTCAGGGAGATCTGGTACTAACCCACTGTACTCTGTAGCACCAGGGTTCTAACAGTTAGTTCTGATTTTCTGAATCCTATTAGAATCTACTGGGTGGAGGTAGGGAAGAACTGACCTGCATTCCAAATCTCCAGTCTCAGATTGCCAGAGCAAAATTTCCTGTATCTCTTATAGTCACCCTGAAAGATGGGAGCAGGGCTCAGTTCACATCCCTTAATCATGAGACTAGAGCAGTTGCTATTATAAATCATAAAGCCAGCTTCACTTTCCAACAGGATCTGAAGCAGGCCCATCACATCACACAGTCCTAGAGCCACAACTTTGGGTGCCGCAAGCCTCAATATGACGTAAGTTTGCCAATAGAACAAGAAGACAGCCATCTTTGTCTTCCTTAGCATGAAGAACAAGGCAGGCCCTGGTTATCACAATCCCCGAGACTGACACTGAGCACTCTGTGGACTGCAAATACACACCCTAGGAAACACATATTCATCTCAGAGACACGCTTCTAGCCCTATGGTCAGCTACAGACTAGGTCACTGTGCCACTTATAGACACAAAATTGACATTTATTAAGACAAAAGAAATCAATAAGAAACTGTACTTCTGGTTTCATCTGAAACCAAAGCCAAAGCAACAAAACAAATGACACCTTGCATTTAATCTCAACTATAAACTTCATAAAGAAGGGATATTTATACCAGATGTGCAAATGTCAATGTAGAGACACAGGAGGAGACACAAGGAAGCAATATAGCATGACACATTAAAAAGAACACAACAATCCTTCCACAATTAGACTGTAAACAGATAGAAATCTATGGAATTCTGGCTACAAAATTCAGAATAGTGATTGTGAAGGAGCACAATGTGATTGAAGACATATATACATAGTTGAGAATCAATGAGTGACATGAACAAAAATATTGCTAAAGAAACAGGACTTATAAAAAAGCCAAATAGAAATTCTGGAGATGAAATTTTTAATCACTGAAATAAAAAAATACAGCCAAGAGCTGTAACAGCGGAATATAGCAAGTAAAGGAAAGAACTTCTGACCTCACACAAGCCTTTTGAAATAATCCAGTCAGACAAACAGAACTGAAAGAATGGAGAAAGTTTATATGAAATATGGGGTGCCATTAAATGACCAAATATTCATGTTATAGGTATTTCTGAAGGAAAAAAAAAGTGTTGAGAACCCAACCAATCCAGTTAAGGGGTAGGCAAAGAACCTCAAAAGGCAGTTCTCAAAAGGAGAGATACAGCGGCCTAACACTATATGAAAAAAAAAAATGCTCGCTATCACTAGCCATCAGGGAAATACAAGTCAAGACCACCAGATCTCAATCCGAATGGCTAACATCTGAAACACAGGGAGTAATGAATGCTGACGAAGAGATGGAAAAGGGGGACGCTTAGACAGTGCTGATGGTAACGTAAATTAATTTAGCCACTGTGGAAAACAGCACAAAGATTTCTGCGAGAGGTAGAAAGTTCCCTATGACCCATTAACCCCACTACTGGGCATATATTTAAAGGATAAGAACACACTGTATCAGAGATATCTGCACCACATTGTTTATGGGAGCACTATTCACAACAGCCCAAATTTGGAATCAACAAAGGTGTCCATTATCAGATGAAGAGAGAAAGCTGAATGTTATCCAGCTATAACCAAGAATGAAATTCCATCATTTGCAAATTTCCATCAAAATGGATGCAACTGGAGGATATCATGTTGAGTGTAATAACTGCACCCATATGAGAAGCAGGCACTGCAGAAAGAGGATTAGCCTGTTATGCCACAGGGAAGGCCCTGATTTTGAGTAATTTTATAACCGTTGTTTCTAATCCTTTGCAAGCATTTTAATCAATCTCCTAGTCATCACAGCCTAATGTTGAAGTATTGCTGTGTTTCATTTGGAGCAATATATCTTCTTTGTTCAATCTGCTTGTATTTCTATATTTGATTTTAGTCATCAGGGTAAACAATGTTATCTCCCTTGAACACTTTGTTCTTCGAAATGTGCCTGTATGGCTTAGTACAATGCCTGCTCCTTCTGCAGATATCCATAGGTGTATGCTGTGTGGAGCCAAGGAGCTCTAGTCAGAACTCAAGGGTAGGTTGAGTCATACGGCCTGAAGCGCCCGGAGTGACACCCAAGTTTGGCACTGCTTATCTCTATCACTAGAGATAATGAGGATATAATCTAAACAGGTTGACGTGTTCACAACCCTAGCCCCTCTCAGTCAGGGTGAGCTCCCAGTGTTTGTGAACCCCACTGCCCAAGAACATGCACCACACAAAAGATCCATGCGCTCTGCAGTGTGATCATGGAGCCCTCCGCCATGACCCTCTCCAGCACTCAGTTAGCTGCGAGTTTCTGGAGTAAGCCAGGGATTACTCAAAGACCCAGTCATATCTTCTGTCCTTCTCAAGTTGCTGGCCTATCCTGCAGTCACAGAATGCCTAACATCACAAGGGTGGGGCTGCCAGAGTCACAGCGACGCAGGATCCATTCCCCGCCCTACAAGCCTCTGCACCCATGGAGCGAGCTGTCCTATTCAGAGTCGCCCTATTCAGAGTCCGCTGCCAGCTCAACAGATCAACTGGGTGAAGGGAGGGGAGCAGCATGCCCTCCTTTTATGAAAGTAAGAGGGTGCTCCACTCCAACTGTCAAGTCTGCCGTCCTGACTCAAAGTCAATGGCGACTGCATATTTCTCCCTCCAACAAATTCCCCAGTGGTGTGCAGGCTGCAGCAGTCTTCACTCACCTTGCTCTAGGAAATGGTGCCTCCTGTTCTCTGGTCTCTGGACACCTTGGAGGGGGCAGGGTAGGAAACTGATGAGCCTTCCCTTCACAGGGTTAGGTGGGCCCCCTGCCTCCTCCAACTCTTCAGGCCACACTACAAGTTACTGGGGACTGTGAGTTTCTCTAGCCAAGTTCACCAGGGGCACATGGGCTGCTAGAGATTCCTCTCACCTTGGTTTGAGAAGCTGACATTGTTCCCAGCCACAGGAACTGCTGGTGCCATCCTGACAGCTGCTGGGTGGTTACACAGTCTTTACTGTTCCGCTCAGTCCCTCTCTCTCTCTTTTTTTTTTTCTTTTCTTTTTTTTTTTTTTAATGTAGACTTTGCACGGAAAACACTCCAACTGTCACTGAGGAATGTGGCTCCTCCTATGTTCTGGTATCTTCCCATGGTGAAAATCAACTTGTATTTTCCCCATTCAGCCATCGTGGATCTCTCCCTATAAATATTTTATTGGAATACAGCCACACAGATCCATTTATATATTGTCTATGGTTGCTTTTGTGTAACAACAGCTGGGTTGAGTCATACGGCCTAAAAGCCAAAATTATTTACTACCTACCCCACCCCCAGCTTTTTGGGGGGTGGGGCAAAAAGTGTTTCCCAGCCCCTGGTCTGAAACCACTGGCAGAATGTGGTATTTCCCATGGCTTAGCACTAAGAATGCATACTTAAGGAATTTATAGATAGATCTGTAAAGCTACACTCTAAACAAAACAACTTCCTCTTGCTTAGAGAAGCACAGAGAATAAGATCAAGTGCATCTCCATCTTTCTCTTTCCCCACCCTCTATGTGAGTGTGTGTATGTGAGTGTGCTTGAAACAGCTGTTAGCTTAGAATGAAATCAAGGTGGGCATCTGGCACAGTGATTGTGACACAGTCTAGGGTGTCAGAATCCTATATGAGAATTCCTGGGATTGAGTCCTGGCTCTCTACATGATTCCAACTTCTTTGGGAGGAATTGGGTGATGGCTCAAGTAGTCGAGCTCCTGCCACTCATGCTGGAGGTGGCAGTTTCAGCCTGGCACAGCTCCGGCTATTGCAGGCATTTAAGTAAAACAGAGGATGGGAAATCTTCATCAGTCTATTTCTCTGTCTCTCTCCCTTTGACAGCTAATTATTTTTTAAAATATCAAAGTGAAATGTTTAGATTTTCTTACAGTGCTTTTGATGTCAAATAGCATTTTTTGGTCTAGTGTTAAGATTAATGGATTTGTAAACTACTGATCTCATTTCATATAAGCAAATATCTGATGTTGACCAGGACACAATATTTCATTGAAATCTGTTTTACAACTGCTGAAGGACAATTGGCTTCCAGTTAGGACACAGATTAGTTATGTTTAAGTATCGTTTTTGGTATGCAAGGACAATTTATTCTCTTTAAATTCTCCCTATATTCTTCCATCCACACCCTTTCTTTAAAAGGAGCTATAATTATAAAAAAAAAAAAAAAAACTTAACAGTTCATCACCACAGTAAAGGGACCCATACACCCAATCCCACCTAAATGATCATGTGAACTACGTTAGAAAGGTCAGCTGAGGAGTTAGTCTAACTCAAAGGGAAGGAAACTAAATTCTGGCAAGTGACATAGTTCTGGCAACGGTGAAACAAGGGGATGCCATTTGGTAATACTCTCCAAGGAGGCTCTGGCAGGATGGATTCAATGCAGTAAGGGGCACAAACCAGGATGACAGGTCCTATAACGAGATAAATGAAGGCACCCATGAAGGAAAGAATAACAATGTCTCTTGCCCTGGGTAGCTGTGGCCTTCCCCTAGATAGGAGGAGCACCTGACTAATTGCATCTCTGCCTGTCTCTATATAGCACCGTTTGTTTATTAAAGGTCCCCTTCTTTGTCCCGAACAAATTGACCTATTTGCCTCACTTTGTGCATTTAATTTTCATCTGTACATTTGCAAAATACCCCATTGGTGTTCATTATAGTAAATTAATATTAGTGTTTCTGTAAGACAACCATCAGCCCTCATTTTCACTCTTTCCCACCTCTCCCCCCGTCTCTTGACTAATAGATATCATTTCAACTGTTTGACTAACTGCCGTGTTATAGAAAAGGCAGTAATTTATACTGATGTAATGGCCGTGATAAAAATCATTTGTGTGCTGATTTTATAAATTAGGGTGGAAATGTGAGTGCCTCTGACAAATGAAGTGCTACCACATGGATTCCACTGTTGCTAATGCTTCATACCTTTCTGCTTCATTAAACCAATTTCACGGGGAGATGAGTTAGAGGGAGAAGCTGTGCTGCTTATGAGATGCAACAATGGTTTATTGAAAGAAATGGGGCTAAGATTAAATTAAGTGCTACTCGAGAAATATGGAAATACAAAAATATTCAGGCTTCTAGATGGGTAATTCAAAATATGATAAGTTAGCTCTTTTATACTCCAAAAACTGGATCAAAATAATTGCATGGAACTGAATTCACAGCCTACTAATTAATATTGAAGAGTTCCTTGAAACTCCTCTTACAGATTGGAGAACCCAAGAATGAATGTATCCTTTTTCCATTTGGAAATCATGTCAACTCGAAATTTTCTATTGGATCTATTTTAATAGAGTTGGCTCTTTAAAATGCTCTCTTGACGGTATTTCCAATATGTCTGAGAGGTAAACACCAATCTCACTGATACGATAGGGGCAAGATGAAGGCATGTAGCAAAAAGTAGCCAGGTAATTCATTGCTAATTGGCAACTACCAAACTTTCTTTGTTGTTCTGTTCTTTCGTTTTCCTATTTCAGGTGAGAACACCAGCTGAACATAGAATTACACTGGTCAGCATCTAGCTGCTCCTTTTGGATAATGCCCTAAACAGGAGGTAGAGGCACTGAAAAATAAAGCATTGATTGGCATGCCCTTAGGTGCAGGTACGAAAGAATTGGGATGGAGCCATTTCTACTGTTCATTTAAATTGCCTACTATTTCCCCCATTCTGACGAGCCTGAAGTTTTCACTTTCTAGCAACTAAACCCTATTTGTTCCCTGAATTGTGAAGGATGTAAATACAAAGGGATTCATTCATTAAATAAGAGGCTTATGAATACTTGATTTTTTTTTAATGCAGAATTTCAAAGTGCAGCTGAGGAGCTGCCATTTTCCTTCCCCCCCATCACAATAAGATCTCTGTGTGTAACTGACCCAAGTCCTGGGGTTGAGTCCAGCTCTCAGATTAGCACAGAAAACACGTACAGGCGCGACTTTCAACCCACCCCCTCCTACTGATGATAAAAGGCGTTCCAAAAAGTGTTCCTCTGGAATGGGAGGGAAGGATTTTGAGATTACAATCCTGAGGAGTATGTGCCAAGAATCGTAGAATACATCTCTACCCAAATGAGACATCCATTAATGTGTGACCTGCTGCTACCATCCTGGAATCTGGGGCTCAACAGACTTAGTTCCAACAGCTAACAAAACATGTTTATAGTTACAGCAAACACTGCACCACACTGTGGTAGAGGAGCTTGCAGTAATTTTCTTTTGAGGTTTACCATTGCTATTACTTGTTAAGCATATCTACTAACTTCAGGAATAGAAAGTGCTGCCCAAATGCCCATCAGCCAAATCGTGCTGTGCAAAGCTATAAGAATTCTGAACAATATAAAAAGCATTGGGGCCCGGCGGCGTGGCCTAGCAGCTAAAGTCCTCGCCTTGAACATCCCGGGATCCCATATGGGTGCCGGTTCTAATCCCGGCTGCCCCACTTCCCACCCAGCTCCCTGCTTGTGGCCTGGGAAAGCAGTCGAGGACGGCCCAAAGCTTTGGGACCCTGCACCCAAGTGGGAGACCCGGAAGAAGTTCCTGGATCCTGGCTTTGGATCAGCATAGCACCGGCTGTTGTGCTCACTCAGGGTGTGAATCATCGGATGGAAGATCTTCCTCTCTGTCTCTCCTCCTCTCTGTATATCTGCCTTTCCAATAAATAAATCTTTAAGAAAAAAGCATATAATTAGCTCAAAAGTAAATAATCAATTTGAAAAAATGGAATTTATAGAGTAATGTCAGTATTTGGCTTAGATACACATGGAATAGGGTGTCATTAAGGACTTGGCCTCTCACTAGTGATTGAACCCCCAACTTCCTGGCCATAAAACGAGATCTCCAAATTTGAGTCTAGCTGGAAGTTTCTTTGTCCATATTACTTTTCTGTATGAACTTACAAGAGGCCCACAATAAGGCAGATATATTTTTAAAAAATTATACAATTACATATATATATATAGAGAGAGAGAGAGAGAGAGAGGTCTTTAATCTGCTCGATCACTCCTCAAATAGCTTCAATGGCTGGAGTTGGGATGCTTTGAAGACAGGAGACAGCAGCTTTTTTCTGGGTCTCTTGTGTGGAGTGGCAGAGGCCCAATGACCCAGGCTATCTTCTGCTACTTTCCTGGGACATTAGATGGGAGCTGGACTAGAAGTGTCCGACAGGACATGAACTTCCATATAAGATGCCAACATCATGGGTGGCAGCTTTACCTGCTATACCATATTCCTGGCCCCTAGGTAGATGTTAATATAGAGAAGTTGTTGCCTGCTTTTGAATCACAAAAATCTCAGCAAAGATGGAAGTATTTCATGTAAACATCACGAAACTTCTTTCAATGCTCAATGTTTGTTTTTGTTACCAAGTTAAAGGACAAATATGAATGCTTTATATTGGGAAGGTGAAAAAACAGGGAGCATTAAAAGACAGAGATGTCCTTATTTTATTCTTTCCAGCATTGAAAAACATTCCCATAGTTTTAGAATCCTGCTCTCTTAGGTAGCAGTTTGTCCCCTGCTTCTACTGTAGTTTATACTGTAGAGAGGAGAGGGAGAGAGGGAGGGAGGGAGAGAGAGACAGAGAAAGAGAGAGGGACAGACAGACAGAGAGACTCATTTCCTTCATATATTCAAATCTGGGGAAATGAAAAGCACCACAAGAGAAGACCTTAAGAAGCTAAGTCATACATTGAGGATGAGAAAATTGAGAAATAATTTCCCCCACTCCTTCATTCAGGCCTAGGTCTGTCCACAAAAGGTGATATGGATGAAATGGCTAAGAATCACTTATTTGTGCAAACTGGCCTGGCCAATCCTGGGGAAAAATAAGACAGTTCATCCATAAAGTGGACATTATGGTTATTCTCAGCTTTTTGTCCACCTTCCACCATCATTACTTTGTTGAGTTGGCTCAAACCTATTTCTGAGGTTATTCTTAAAATCAAATTTTCTGTTTAGCCTTCATCTCTTGTGTTCCCTTCTCACCTTCTTTAACTTGCTACCCCTCTTCCACTACAGGTGATTTGTATGTGTAAAAGTGAATGCATGATAATAAAAATGCAGTGAAGGTCTTTTATTTATTTATTTATTTAAGATTTATTTATTTTTTATTACAAAGTCAGATATACAGAGAGGAGGAGAGACAGAGAGGAAGATCTTCCGTCCATCGATTCACTTCCCAAGTGAGTGCAACAGCTGGTACTGTGCCGATCCGAAGCCAGGAACCAGGAACCTCTTTTGGGTCTCCCACGTGGGTGCAGGGTCCCAAAGCTTTGGGCTATCTTCTGCTGCTTTCCCAGGCCACAAGCAGGGAGCTGGGTGGGAAGTGGGGCAGCCGGGATTAGAACCGGCACCCATATGGGCTCCCGCTGCGTTCAAGGCGAGGACTTTAGCTGCTAGGCTACGCCCTGGGCCCCGAAGGTCTTTTATAAATCTATATTTTCTACACCTATTTCTCATAGCATGGCATATGCCAACCACTAACTAACACCAGTTATGCTCATATAAGTAGTGAAAATTGCTGAAAGCAAAATTACTGAAGAATGATAAGAGACTTGCTTTATGATGCATATTTACCAACTCAATCCCGAAATAGTGGTTCCCAAACTTGAGTGTGCATTGGAAGCCCTTCACAGGGCTGTGAGAAAGCAAATGGTTTTCTCCCTTGCCTCGATTCCTGATGCAATTAGCTTAGAGTGGAGCCCAAGATCTTGTGTTTAGTCAGTTTCCTGGTGATGCTGATGCTATGAATCTTGTGAATGCCAGAACAAGCTTTATTTCTATACTGTCAAACATATGTTTTTTTTTTTTAAAGATCCAGCTCATTATATGCCTTACACCAATTAAATCAAAACTTCTGGAGGTAGTTCCAATAGATCAATATTTTTTATAGTTTCTCAGTTGTGCTCAATGTATATATCAAAGTTCAAGATCATGCTGTAGAGAGCAAAGTGAGGTTTTTTTGTTTTGATTTTTGACTTTTTTGAAAACTCAGAAATTATCCGTGACAAAGGCAATATAATGAATTACTTTTTTTTCTTGGGAAAAATGATGCCATCATATACTTCATGAGCATGTGATGAATTCTACTAGAGAATAGAGTTATTTGGAAGCAACCAAACTGAAATAAAAACATCAAAACACATGGGATATAGCCAAAAAAGCAAACAGACAATAAAAAAAAAAAACAGTATACATTGGACTGTTGGAGTTACACTTTCCATGTTGGCTTCCTTATATGAGAGAGAATATATAGTATTTGTTCTTTTGTGATTGACTCATTTCACTCAGCATAATGTAATCCTATATTTACAGCCGCACAATCTACAATCACAAAGACATGGAAACAAACCAGATGTGCATCCAAGGAAGAGTGGTTAAAGCAACTGTGGTACATCTACTCCATGGAATATTATGCAGCTATTAAGAAGAATGAAATTATTCTATTTACAACCAGGTGGTCTCAACTAGAAACCATTATGAATTATTCTTTTTAACAAATGATGCTACAGCTGAACATTCATATGCAAAGAAAGAATCCACAGAGGATCTATAGCTCACAAAAATTAACTCCAAATTGGACACATACGTGTGAAATGCAAAACAACAAAACTCCTACAAAGGAAACACAGAAACAACTTTTTTTTTTTATCTTGGGAACTTCTTACTCATAACTACAGTTATTAATGAAACCTTTCCTCATGCTCTCTTCTTCACTTCGCTGACTTTTGGGAGCCTAAATAATCTCAGCTTCTACGAGATCAAGTTTTTAAGAAACTACATTTGAGAAAGATCATGGATTACTTCTCATTCTGTGTCTGGCTTATTTCATTTAACATGACGAATCCCAGTCCCATCCATCTTGGTGCAAATGACAAGATTTCACCATGGGGCCCAGCGGCATGGCCTAGTGGCTAAAGTCCTTGCCTTGAACGCACTGGGATCCCATATGGGCGCCAGTTCTAATCCCAGCAGCTCCACTTCCCATCCAGCTCCCTGCTTGTGGCCTGGGAAAGCAGACGAGGACGGCCCAAAGCCTTGGGACCCTGCACCTGCATGGGAGACCCGGAAGAAGTTCCTGGTTCCTGGCTTCGGATCAGCGCAGCACCAGCCGTTGCACTCACTTGGGAAGTGAATCATCGGACGGAAGATCTTCCTCTCTGTCTCTCCTCCTCTCTGTATATCTGACTTTCCAATAAATAAATAAATCTTTAAAACAAAAAGATATCACCATGATACATTTTTTTATAATGTACTCCATCTACAATGTATTCCATTATGTACATATGCCAGATTTTCTTTATCCATTAAGCAATGGGTGGACACTTAGGTTGTTTCTACATTTCAGGTACTGACATTACTGCTGAAATAAACATGGAAATGCAGGTGTCTCTTTGACAGACTTCATCTCCCTTGAGTGTATACTCAGACGTGGGATTATTAGATCATGTGAATCATGGTATATAGTTCTACTTTTACTTTGAGTAACCTCCATACTGTTTTTCACAATGGGTGGACTAACTTGCATCGCCCCAAAGTATGCTAGCTTTCTCTTTATTCCACATCTCACCAGCACTTGTTATTTTCTTTTCTTTTAGATAGCAGCCAATTTAACTGGAGATGATAGCTCATTGTGGTTTTTATTATTTTCATTTCCCTAATGATCAGCAATGTTGAACTTTTTTTCAATACGTGTTGTTCATGTGTGTATCTTGCTCTGAAAAAATATTTTATACCTATTGCTTAATTTTATTTAAAATTTTAATTAATATAAAGGGGATAGATTTCATGCATTCCATAGGCACAGTGCCAAGAAGACAACCACACTTTTATCACCCCCCTCCTGCCAATCCCCTTCTCCTTCCCCTGATTTTGTTTTGCAAAACAAATGTGGAAAATATAATATTTACCTTATGTTTACATATGCTGATTAATTTATTAATATTTGAAAGTCAGAGATACACACAAGAGAATTCCCATCTGTTGGTTCACTGAATAAATGCCTGCAATAGCCAGGATTGGACCAGGCCAAAACTGGGAACAGGGAGATGGGAACTCAGTGCAGGTTTCCCATACACATTGTAGGAGCCCATGCTCTCGAGCCACCACCACAGCCTCTCAAGGTCTGAATTACAGGAAATTTGTGTCAGGAGCAGCATCTGGGAGTCCAACACATTTCTGCATTGTGGGACACAGGTGTGTTGCCTGATGTCTTAAGTACTAGGCTAATTGCCCACCTGTGATTTTTTCTTAAAGTGCTTTAATATCCAAGTAATTTCAACAGGTAGTTTGCACGATTTAAAATAATTGTGCCCAGTGTGAGGTAGAAGGTATGGTTAATAAGGACAATTAAAAGTACAGCTATTCTGGGAGGGATTAGAAATTTCACAAAGCAAATTTGGGCCTTGCAGCTTCCAGAAATCTCTCATTAGCTGCTAACTTCCAATCCTGTTCAAGTGATAATGTGCCTGGAAAAGCAAGAGAAGTTGGCTCAAGTGTTTGGGCCCCTGCACCCATGTGGGACATGTCTAAGAAGCTCTTGCTTCAGTCTGGCTCAGCCCTTGCTATTGTAGTCAGTTGAGGAGTAGACAAAAGGTCTGTTTCTCCCTCTCAATCAATAACTCTGCCTTTTGAAAAAATTAAATGAAGTCTTTAAAACTAAGAATATTATGAAACTCCTGGAAGATAACACAGGAGAAAAGTCTAAATGACCTTGGGTGTGATCATGACTTTCTAGATAAGACAACAATGATACAATGATACAATCCATTTTCAATGGATGAAAATTCTGAGAAACTGGACTTCATTAAAATGAAAAATTTCTGCTCAGTGAAAGACACTTGTAACAGAATGAAAAACAAGAGCCACAGAATGGGAGAAAACAGTAAAGATACATCTGATAAAGCACTGTTATCCAAAATGTACCCAAAAGAGCCCTGAAGAACAAGAAAACAAGCAAAGTGATAAAAAAAAATGGAAAAGATCTTAACAGATATTTCACCAAAGATGATGTACATCATATGTCACTAGAAAAACGTAAATTAAAGCAACAAAGAGCTACTACTATACACTTAGACATCTGAGGATACAGCAAAATGGGAATTCCCATTCATTGCTGGTTGGAATGCAAAATGGTACACTTTGGAAGACAATTTGGAAGCCCTTACAAAGCTAAACATCCTTTTACCAGATTTTCCTCTAAGTCTTGCTTCTTGGTATTTATCAAAAAGACCTAATTTGCGTCTACACAAAAACTTTCAGACTGGTATTTATACCATACTTTATCTTTGCCAAAAGGCTGAGAAGCAATCACACTGGTATTTCCAAAGCTTGCTATATAACTGCCCAAAGTTGAAAGCAATCAACATGTCTTGTAGTAGCTGAATGGATAAATAAACTGGAACATCCAAATAATGGAATCTCATTCATCGTCAAAAATTGAGTTATCGCAGGATGAAAAGACATGAAAGAAACTTAACCAAACACACTTAAGAGAAAGAAGCCAGTCTGGAAAATCTAAATACTGTATGATTCCAATATTCTGGGGGAAAAAACCCTCATGGATACAGTAAAAATAGGTCAGTGTTTGCCAGGGGTTAAGGGGATGAAGCGATGAGGTAGAGCAAAGCTGACTTTAGAGGAAGTGAAATTATTTTGTGTGATATCATAACACTGGTTACATTTAATTATAGACTTATCCAAACTCTTAGACTAAGAGTGAGCTTTCACTGTTGAGTTAGGTGACACTGATGTCACGGAAAGCTCATCAGTTATAATAGATGTACCACACTGATAAGGGATATTGGTAACGGGGAAGATCATGTATGTGTTGGGTCAAGGGCATATGGAAAATTTCTCTACATTCTAATCAATTTAAAAAGCAAACTATACTCAATACTATGTCAATTAATCCCATAACGTTATAAATTGTTGCTGATGTTACGTTGGGACTTTTAATTGATCGTGATGATACTCTGCTGGCTCTACCTTCAGACCAGAGAAGGTTTCCCCAAGAGGCCATTGAACTTATCTGGACAATAAGATGCTGGACTTTATGCTTGGTAGATGCTTGCAATGAAGGAATCTCAACTGAATCTGAACTGTGGTAATGCAACAAGGTGGAGGAATCCACCATGGGGGGAGGGTTTGGGGATAGGTGGGGGGAATCCCAGTACCTATAAAACTGTGTCACATAATGCAATGTAATTAATTAAAAGAGCGCAAACTATTAAGTTTCTAAGGGAATAAATACAACTTATCAAAATATATGGGATACAGTTATGTTAGTGAGGAAAGAGAATTTTATAACACTAAATGCCTGTGACAGAAAAAAAGACAGGTTTAAATCAATAATCTAAATTATCTCAAGAAACTGGAAAAATAAGAGCAAAATAAACTCAAACAAGCAGAAGAAAGGAAATGACAAATGTACTAGAAGAAATCAATAAAACTGATAACAGAAAAACGAGAACAGAACTCTGGTTTTCTGGAGGGCGGGGTTAGTGAAATTGATAAACCTACTGCAAGACTGACAAAGATAAAAAGAAGGAACACCAGTAAACAACATCAGGAATAAAGCAAATTGTATCAGTACTAGAGCATGTTCCACTAAAAAGAAAATGAGAGAATACTACAAACAACTTTAAGCCAATAAATTTGACAGCTCAGGCAGGACTAATCCCCTGAAACCCATAAACTCCTAAAGCCCAATTATGACTACACAGACACCCCAAATGGTCCTGTGATGTTAAAGTAATGGAATTTGTCATTAAAACGCCCCTCAAAATAAAATATCCAAGTTCATAGTATTTAACTGGAGAATCGTACCAAAAATTTTAAAAAGAATAAACAGTAATCTTAACACAAATTCTTCCAGAAAATAAAAGAGGGAAAACTTCTGAATGTTTTTTGTGGTTAATATACTTCAAACTGTTTCTAGGCTACTTATAAAGTAGTAAATAAAGTGTAAATGCTGTCAATAGCTGTCACCTGTATAGTTAATGGGATAATAAAAGAAAATAGTACATATTCATTCGTACTGTAGTATATATATATATATTTTTTCAGTCCAGATGTGATTAAATTGCCAGATGTGGATCCAATGATATAAGAGATCTGACTGTAAGTAGAAATCTAGTAAAACATATGCAGTCTACAATTATAAAACATTAATGAAAGAAATCAGCTGAATATACGGAGACATGTATTGTTTTCTTGGATTGTAATATTCATATAAGAAAACTTCATACTTCATATGAGAAATTGCATTAAATTATGAGATTAGTACACTATCTATCAAAATACCAGCAAAGAGTATGTGGTATATATAGACAGGCTTAAATTAAAATTTATATGGAATTAGCTAACAATTGAAAGAGAAGAACTAAGAGGGAGAAATCACTGTATCTGTTATGACATGTTACTACAGAGTGATGGTAAGTGACTCAGTGTGGAACAGACCTTGCTCAGTGGATCAATGCAATAGAGCTCAGAGCCTAGGAACAGATCCATGCCAATATGTCCAACTAATGTTTGAAAAGGATATGCAGTCTTTTCAACAAGCGACATTACTGCATTTGGACATACATTGCCAAAAAAATGAATTTTGACCTAAGTCTCACACCTATTATGAACATTTTCTCAACATGGACCAGAAATTTAAATATAAAATATAACCCTTTCAGAAAAAAAATGATCAAAATGTAAGAGAAAAATATTTAGGATCAGGTATTTTAGACTTGTCAGAAGCACAAATAATAAAAGAAAAAAACAACTAGACCTCATAAAAATCAAAATACTTTGTTCAGAAATGCTATGAATTAAGTTTAAACATTACTCCTTTATTAAAAAAGCAAAATTTTATGGTTAGATGTTTTTAAGCACAGCAAATAGAGACCATGTCTGGTTTAATTCATGTTGTGTGGCGAATGCACTGGTCCATTTCCCTTGGAGGCCTAAGTGAGCAGGATGTGTGCTGCTGTGATGCACGAGTCCCTTCCAGGGCATGCATTTCCTGTGGCTATGGCTTTTCTAAAGGCAAGTCAGCTGGAAACAACATACAAAGAACATGTACATAGGATGTAGGACTTGGGAAAAAAAGAAATACATTTGGACAAAACTAAGTAAAGGCTACAGGAACTCCTCTTTTTTCAATTCTTACAGAAGCTGGTTGCAGGGGTGGGAGGTAAGGGTGGTGAGGAGAGGAGCTATTGCCTGGCCTCTGGAGTTGGTCATAACTTTCATCTAACTTCCTATAGCAGGTGTCATCACTAGTACTCTTATATCGGAAAAAGACGATTAAAGGAATATTCAGAATTTAGGGAAGGGAACTCCTATCTTGCAAGCACTTACTTTATGCCAGGCACTTAGTCCTTAGGACAATGCCACAGGCAGAAACTATTATCATCCTCAATTTGCAGATGACACCAAAGGGGGCTCAGAGAAGTGAAGGGACTTTTGCCTGTTCTGTCAGTTCTTTGTAGCTTAACCTAGATGCTCTCTCCTCCCCCTCTACCCTGCCACATCCTGCAATACAAATATCACCCAATAGAAATATTCAGTTACAAAGCTGGCTGAGCAACCATTAAGAGCCCACCAAGGACAGCAGCTAAGAACTGGTGGCGATCTCAGGAAGCCCAGCAACAGCAATGGCTGTAACTCCAAGGCAGCTAAGCACAACATGAGGGGGTGAGGAGGAAATGTGGGCTGGGCATTTCTTACTATCATTTTATGATACAGCTCCATAGGTCCTCGGACTTCCCTTATCTCCTCCCCAATTAACATTTTTTTTGGCACCTGGGGAATGTAGCATAAAACTGCCCTTCTTCTCAATGGAAGCTTCTCTTGGCAGAGGAAGAGGCAGCCCTATGCACTAAAGGTCCCTTGGCTGCTGTGTTCTCACTTGACCTCAGGTCTCTCACTCCATCCATCTCTATAACTGCCAAGGGAGCTGGCCAGGAGCCAGGGTAAGGCTTCCAAGTAGGCTAGAGAGGTGGTGAGAGAAAAATGTGATGCCCTCTACATTTCTGTGCCCCGCTGATTCCACCCTAGCCAAGACTCCAGAAAAAAAACCCAGAGCAGGATGTTAGCCTGGGAAGGGAGGTGAGTGAGAGAAGTCAGATGGATTGACTGGAAGAATAAAGAGAGGTCGGAGGGTCACCAGTGATAGTACTGGAGTATAACATGTCCTTCAGAAAATGGAAACGTTTGGTAATTAGAAGGTATTTCAGAGTTCAAGATCAGTGAGGTAAAGCAGACAAGTGCAGCAGCGGCTGCTGAAGTAGATGGGAGGCCCAAATCACAGTCAAAGGGGTCTAGGCAATGGGAGGACAACTGCTGATTTCACAAGCTTCTAAGGAAGAGTCAACTATGTGCCTGGCCGTGTGTTAGCCACTTAGGATACAATGAGCAGTAAGAAAGAGTCTCATCTTGCTTCAAGTGGAAACAGGAGGCAAGTGAGGAGATGAGAGAGATAAGTAGACAAATATCCTACGAGCTGAAAGTTGTCCGAAGCTTGCTTACAACATGACGGATGGCTACCACGGTAACTGGAGAAGGGAGGAGTTTGCCTCCAACCAAACCCGGAAGGGATGGCGGAATTCTGGCGGGCCCCTCAGGCAGTGAGACCACTGCTGCACCAATGAGGGGCACAGACCCATATCCCCCCACCAATAAGGGCCGAGGTGACCCCCATCTTGGCTTCCGTATCAAGGAGACTTTAAAAAGCCCCTTCCCCGTCTCTTCCACGCTCTACTTCCTCTGCAGCCCACTCCTTCAAGGCTGTCCTTTTTGCTGCATGGGGAAGGGAAGTCATGACCGTGGTTCAATTACTCTTTCCCTGGTGGTCTAACAATGACTGCTGGGTTTCAGAAACTGGGAAAGCAGAGATACACTCTGTTTTATTTTATTATTTTTTTTAAAGAAGAAAGATGAACTCAGTGCAAGGAAACAAGTATAACCAAGTGGATGATGGAAGAAGAAATGGTTCATTCTGATTGCTCAGAAGAGAGTGGGAGAACAATCAGAAAGAATGTCATGAAATCAATGCAGGCGAAGATGATCAGGAATTAAAAGGTGCAAGTGAAGTGGGAGAGGATTCTAGGAAGAAGGTTAGTATACAGAAAGGTAGAAAAGCACAGAAGGCGCTGGGAACTGGGGAGTAAGCAAGACCAGGAAGGAGTAATGGGGAATTGGAAGAGAGCTAAGTGTTAAGGACCAGACAGAAGGCTGGAAGGGTCACGTGAGATCAGAGAAATTGAATTCTACCTTTCAAAGTTTGGTTAGCGTCCTATAATCAATGAAGGTTCAAATAGGATTAAAAAAAAGAAAGAAAGAAAATGAAATTGTTTTTCCTGTGGTTTAGAAGGAACTACCCGTTGCAAGGTCTGGGTAATAGCAGGTGGGAAAAAAGAGGCAGAAAGATCTGTTTAGAAGCAATTACAGATGGTGAAGTGTAAGCTGAGGTCCAAATGCAGGGGATTGGCTTGGAAAAGAAAGAGCAACAGGTGAATGTAAGTGGCACAGGAACTGGGGCTCTTGGGACCTGTCAACCAAACAAGTGTGGGAGGAACTAAAGAGAGCAATGTATCTACAGCACATCCTTTTATCTAGCTTAGCATTCTTCCTTGTTGACTTTGTGCTACGGTGCAAACCACCTTCCTTATTTCAGTTCATGATTAATAAAGAGAGGCAGTGAATTGAGAACCAGCAAGATAATTCAGTCATCTGCCACGGTTGTGGCGGATCATCCTCGAGTTCTGAAGCAAGATACCCAAGATGGGAGGGGAGAAGTTACTCCTAGGTAATATTAACTTTGAGATTAAAAAAATCATATTTAGTATTCATTTTTCATGCTGCAAATGGTGATACTTTGCATGCAACATCTAAGCCTTGTAATAATCCAGTGTAGTAGCCACTAGTCTATCTCCATTCCCCATTGAGGAAACAGGCTCAGTGCGATTTCATACACACAGGCCTAGATCATACAGTCAATATGTGATGAATCAGAGACTTCATCTCTGGGCAAATTTTCATGTCACCAAAATTGCTTTTGAAACAAGCTCTCACAGTGATGTCAGAGATGAGAATCCACCCCCAACACAGGAGAAGGGAAGTAACCCTCTTTTTGGGGTAGCGAGGGATTTTTTTCCCCTACAGCTCTTCTGGATAAAATCCAAAGCCTTGATTATCAGCAGACTGGTATCAAACCAATGAGGAACCTGTTAGAAATAATGAGAACCTATTTAGACACTAAGAATATATGCAAGAAATGGAGCTTTGGTACGTATCAGTAGCATCCTGATAGAAAATAACAAGACAAATCCCGTTCCCAACAATAACAACACATTTAAACAGCTAAGAGTAAGAATAACCTTGGGCCCAGCACAATAACCTGGCAGCTAAAGTCCTTGTCTTGCACACTACGGGATCCCGTATGGACACCAGTTCTAATCCTAGCAGTCCCACTTCCCATCCATCTCCCTGCTTGTGACCTGGGAAAGCAGTCAAGGACGGCCCAAAGCCTAGGGATCCTGCATCCTCGTGGGACACCTGGAGAGGGCTTCTGGTTCCTGGCTTCAGATTGGTGCACCTCTGACCATTGTGGCCACTAGGGGAGTGCATCATTGAATGGAAGATCTTTCTCTCTCTTCTCCTCTCTATATATCTGCCTTTCCAACAAAAATAAAATAAAATCCTAAAAAAAAAGAATAATCTTATTAAGATATATACGCAGGAGATGAATGCTATGAAAAAAAATTACAACAGAAACTAAATAGTACGGAACATGATCACAAAGATCATGCCAAGCAATCTTAATAATCAATGGCGGATATTTCATTTAAAGACTTTAAAATCTTATCAAAATTCACTCCATTATAAATATATAAGGATGGAACAAAACAGTAAAATTAACACTTATGTAGTACACTGTAATTTAAATATTACAAATGTTGAGAGTTAAAGTTTTATTTCCTTGTGAAAAAGCCCCACAATAGTACCTTGAAGAGTGCTTATCATATCTGCATGAGGCGTCATATTTTCCACACCTTAACTAAATCCACACTCTTTTGAGGTTGTGCTTCCAATGTCAAGACATATTTCTAAGTTTCTTCGATGTGTAACTTTTTTTTTTTTTTGCTGGCATCACTGTCTCTGAGACATCTTGATCCTTTATCTCATAACCATTTCTCACTTTTTTTAAAAAAAAAAGATTTATTTACTTTTATTGGGAAGAAAGATATACAGAGAGGAGAAGAGACAGAGAGAAAGATCTGGCCACGGATTCACTCCCCAAATGACTGCAATGACTAGAGCCAAGCTGATCCAAAGCTGAGCTGAGCTGATCCAAAGCCAGGTGTCAGTTGACAGGAGCTTCTCCAGGTCTCCCATGTGGGTCCCAAGGCTTTGGGCCGTCCTTGACTGCTTTCCCAGGCCACAGGCAGGGAGCTGGATGGGAAGTGGAGCCACCATGATTAGCATTGGCGTTCATATGGGACCCCAGAGTGTGCAAGGCAAGGACTTTAGCCACTAGGCTAAGGTGCTGGGACCGACTTCTCACATTTATATGGATCATTTTTGTCTCAATCTCTGGCTGCATTACCAGGTCCTCGCTAATGGTTTTCAGTGCCAACATTGCCAATCGCTGGCTATTTCTTTTATAACATTATTTATGTTTGATTGCTACTGTATTTCTGGCATCACTTTTCTGTGGTCTTTTCATCTTAGTTGGCTAACTCTTTTAATTATCATTTCTATAAAATGTCATAGTTTATTGGTGAAGAACAAATAAGCAAGACAACCGTGTGCCTTATGCAGTAACTGAAAGAAGTGATACCATTAGTCACGGGTCATGATGCATCTCTGTTATTTATATAGGTAATTTGTGGACCAACGAGTACCAAAGTGTGTACTTTAATGCAATTACTCATAGATTATATACCACAGTGATGGAAATTTGAGTCATGTTGCTAGGGAACTGGCATTATTTGATTAGATCATAACTGAATTTCATAAATGTTGAAAAAACGCAATTAAGGACTTTGCGTATTTAAAAGAAGGGCTCAAACATACTTTAATAAATGGATAGTTTTTTTTAAAAGATTCATTTTATTCTTATTTGAGGGCAGAGTTACTGAGAGAGGTCTTCCATCTGCTTGTTCACTCCCAGAGCTGGCTTGATCTTATGCCAGGAATAAGGAGTTTCTTCCGGATCTCCCAAGTTGGTGCAGGGCTCCAAGCACTAAGGCCATCTGCTGCTGCTTTCCAAGGTCATTAGCAGGGAGCCGGACTTGGGAAACCCTGCTGGAGTTCCAGGCTCCTGGCTTAGCTTAGTCTTGCTCCAGCTGCGCAGCCATTTTTTTTTTGTTTGTTTGTTTTTGGTGGTTTTTTTTTTTTTTTAGATTTTTAAAAAATTAATTATATTGCATTATGTGACACAGTTTCATAGGCTCTGGGATCCCCCCAGCTCCTCCCCGTACCCTCCCCCCATGGTGGATTATGCAGCCATTTGTAAAGTGAACCAGCAAAAGCCTCTGTCTCTCTCTGCTATTACCATTAAAGTAAATAAATAAATAAATCCTTTAAAAATGGTTAATGGGAAAAAATGAAATCATAGATGGAGAAAAGTAAAATTTAACGTATCAGCAGGAAAAACTGAAAAGGTAAAAATACAATAGTCAACCATCCTGATTACGCAAAGAGAACATGGAAAGCAGTAAAAACAAGACAACCTACCAGGAAAAGAAATAAAATGCAGTGGATACCACACAAAAAGATATATAAAATCTAATCAGTATATTTCAAATATTAAATTCCAAATGTAATAACAGAAACACAAATTTTTAAAATCTACATTAATTGGCATAGGAATTAGGAAGATGTTTTTGTTGTTTGTTTTATTGTAAGATCACATTGGTGAGGGGAGGGAAAATAGTGACTTTGTCCTGCTGCTGGTTGTACATATTAATAGGCTTTTTCTGGAAAACAATGTAACAATGTTGGGTTTTTTAAATTCACAATTTTACATGATAATTTCTCTTCTAGAAATCTTCAAGAATGGTAGAGCTGTTTGGAGTATATTATGTTTTTTAAAGAAAACAATGACAGCATTATTCATAATATTGACACACAGTTGTAACGAGAATGCTCACCAAGACAAAAAGAGTTGAACAAAATGTGCTACCGTATTGTAGATGGGTAGCTAGTAACAGGGGTGTAGAGTGTAATGGAACTAGGAAAGTGTCCAAATACAGGAAGCAAAGATCCGACAGGGAGTATTCAAAATGACCATGATCCAAACTTTTTAGAGTAAAAATAAATCTGCGCATTTAAAAATGGGACTGGTATTCTTGGATAAATGGACTACAAATGATTTTCAGTTTTCTTTTTTAACTTTCTATAGTTTTCTTTGTCCACAATAGACAGATATTATGTTTGCAACTTAGAGAAAATACAAATATTTGAATGTCTCATTCTGCATGCCTCCATCCATCCATCCTTCCACCCTTTTCCTCCCCTTCCCTCAAGTAGTAAAGCAAACTATTTCTTTTCCTGTCTTGTGCTCATTTCTGCTATACCCAAGGAACAGCATTATCAACCATCACCTTTCTAAAGCTTTCTATCTCTTTCCCAATGTCACACTCCTACTAAGCCCCAGGTCACTTTTTTTCTTTCTTTTTTAAAATTTTTATTTTGAATGTTTGAATTTTATGGTACAATTTCGGAGAGACTGGGATTTCCTTCCTCTCCTGCCGCAAATTCCACCCCCTGACTGATTTTCCCACCTAATTTTTCCCACGTTGCTACAATAATATAGATTTTCATAAGGAGTCATGATTCCATCAGTCTGTTATTTAAGTGTGCCCTGACACTGTTGGCACAGATGATGTCAGACAGTCCAGCATCCCAGTGTCTATACATTTCCAACAGTTTGATTGGAAGTCCCTGGTCTCATTCTGCCACCCCCTTCACCTTCATGATGAACATTACTTTCTAAGATTTATTTATTTTTAATGAAAGGCAGAGTTACAGAGAGAAGGAGACAGAAAGAAAGATCTTCCATGCACAGGTTCACACCCCCAAATGGCCACAAAAGGCAGAGTTCAGCCAATCTGAAGCCAGGAGCCAGGAGCTTCTTTCAGTTTTCCCACATGGGTACAGGGTCCTAAGGCTTTGGGCTATCCTTCACTGCTTTCCCAGGCCACAAGCAGGGAGCTGGATGGGAAGTGGAGCAGCCAGAACATGAACCGGTACCTATATGGGATCCCAGTGTGTGTGCAAGATGAGGATTTAGTTGCTAGGCCATCATGCTGTGTCCAAGAACAGCATGTTTTAAGGGTATTCTAGACTTACTTTTATATTGCTTTTTTAATTTTAAATTTTATCTTTAATGACAGTTACAAAGTCAAGAGAGACTCATGTCTATGTGGGTGTCTGATTAGGGTGGGAAAGTCTGAGGTATGGAGGAAGGTGGGTAGGACAAATGCTTCAGTTCTTTTTTTTTTTTTTCCCTATGTTTGGTGGGGAGCAGATGAGGGGACCACTCCTTGCTATTGAACTACTTCAGCATCTGGGGATGGGGGATGTCATCTGATGATGCCTTAGAAACCCTGATGTGGGGAAGAGTGTTCCAAGGGTGTTACTTGAGTAGTTCTTACAGTTCTGAGACGTTGTTAGTTTTGTTTCAACAGGGTTGAGAAAATCTTCAAGATGTCTGTTGGCTAACCAAGCCTACCTTTGTGCATCCACAGACTCAGACACTTGCTTCAAAGCTTGCCAGGAGAGTTCTCCATCCTTTTCTACTTTCTATCCTCTGACAAAGCACTCCACATCCTCTATGGGCCCAGATGAGCTGGCTGTCATGTCCCCAGTGTGCATTTGGGCATTCTGTCCATTGCACAGGCATCAGCAACTTAGGAGGCCCAATCCTGATACATTCACTACAAGGTGGGACCACATATACTGTGATTTTCCCTGTGGCTATGATTTGAGTCCAGTGATCTAGTTGGAGAGTCCCCTAAGAAACCTCATCTCTTGTAACTTCATACTTGACACTTGTGCGCTAGCCACTGCAAGTAAGGTTTGGTCCATAACCTACATGAGTCAACACACAAACTGATGTTTGCAGCTTTCTGGTCAGCCCAAGCCCTATCTCTCAGGCAAAACTGCTGCAATGGCCTAACACAGCCCACTCTGCCACAGGCCCAGTCTTTACCCACATCTGTGGGAGTCACAGCGTAGTCACAGCAACCCCAATAACACCCACCAGACCAGCCCCCAGCCCAAGTTTTTGCATGTGCCAGCCTGTGCTATGACCTAGCCTGGACCATCCCACATCCCATCTGGCTCTCATGACTACCCTTGGGTGCTGTAGCTTAGCTCAGACTGACCACACCAAGCCCACATGTATGCCAACAGGTGTTGCTGCTTGTCTAGCCCTGCTCATCCCCCGCCCTGGCTCTCATGCTTACCAGCTGAAGCTATAGCCTATTAGGGGGGTGCTCATGGTTCCTCTATCAGGCCTCTTCCCAGCCCTTGATCTTGTACTTGCTAGAGGGTACTGCTGACCAGGCTGACATGACTCACACCAAGTCCCAGCACATGCCAGCTGGTACTGCAACATAACCCTGCCAGCCCACACCTTCTCATGTGTGCCAGCAGATGCAATAGACAAGCCTAGCCTGGTCTGCCTCCAGACCAAGTCCAAATGCCAGCTGATAAATGCTACAGTCCTGTCTGGATCAGTCCATCCCCAGTCCCAGCTCTCACACTCACCAGTGGAAGCAATGATCTAGCAGAGGCATTCTGAAAGTTCCCCTGCCAGGCCCACTCCCAGACCCGGGTTTTGCACGTGCCAGCAGGAACTGCAGTCCAGTCTGGCATGGCCTGCTCCAATCTCAGCATTCAGTAGCAGGTGCTACAACCTGGCTCAGCTTGGACTGACCCACAGTCCTAGCCATTGTTGGTGGGTACAGCACCCTAGCTCAGCCTGGTGCTATTCCAGCCTTGACTCTTGTTTGATCTGGCAGTTGTTGCAGTCCAACCTGGTCCAGCCTGCACCCCATCCTGGCTCTTGCTCATGCCAACATTCACTGGAAATTAGCTCAATGCGGCCTGCCCCCTAACTCAGATCACACGAATGCTGTCAGGTGCTACTGCCTGGCCTATCCAGACCTAGCTCTTGTGCTCGTGCTTACCAGTGGTTTCTGAGGCCTAACAGGGGAGCTCTCCAAGTTGCCCTACCAAGCCTGCCCCCAGCCCCAGGTCTTACTAGTGAAACGGGTGCCATGGCCCTGCTTGGCATGGTCTGCCTTCAGTCCTGGCCTTTGCATGTGCTGGCAGGTGCTGCAGCCTGGCCCAGTCTGGCTTCCTCTTAGGCGTGGCACTTATATCAGGTGAGTTCTGCAGTCCTGCTTCATTTGGTCCATCACCACCCCAGCTCTCAAGCAAACTGGTAAGTGCCACAAACCCAAGGGGGCAAGCCTACAAGTCACCCACAGAATCTGCCCTCAGATCCGGTTCTCTTGTTCTGGTGGGTGTTGTGGCCCAGCCTGACATGGCCCACCCACTGCCCCAATACTTGCGGCAGGTACTGTCGCCTAGTCCAGGCAGACAGACCCTCCAACCCCATCTTTCATGTGTGCTAGCAGGTGGTGGGTGATGTGACTTAGCCCAGCCCAGGTTTCCCACATGGGTAGGTGCCTTGGTCTCAAGCAGACATGCCTTCAGTTTTACCCACTCTAAGCCTCCTCATCTCAGCTCCTCTGCTTACCTGCACACACAAGTTGCCTGGTCCTTGGAAGTCCCCAGAAGTTACTGTCACTTGTGAAGCATTCCCTTGGCAGTCCCCACTCCAACACGTCTCAGACCCCCTTCCCCAAGGAATCTGCAGCCCCCCAGCACGCAGAGGGGGCCGTGATGGCGTGTCCCAGCCGCTATTCTCCCCCTTCTGCTGTGCTGTGCTGCAGTGCACAGAGGTCCCTGCTTATCTTAATTTTTTAAAAATAGGATAGGTAACTATGCTGGCACACTGGTGAAGTTAACAGAGATTTGGCATTAACCAGGCTCAGAATGAACACCAGCTATTGGCTGCTTTTCTCCCAGCAGTCTAACAGTTGCCTAGGTACAGGTCTAACTCACTTGTACTTTTAGATAATTGCCTCCCACACTTTCCTGTATAGGGCTTATTTTTAGTGTATGCTTGCTTTTGAGAGTAATTCTTTATCGTTAAACTTTGTTTTCCTTCTTGCTTGTAGATGATCTGACACAGGAAGCAGTGGCAAGTGCCTCTGTTGATCACAGCCTTACTGCTGGGACTACTGACTTTTTAATTGATGCGTCTGAACAATTGCCTCCACGAAGCATTACACGTGTTGTGAAAGAAGGTCAAGAACCTCAGGTATTTAAAGCATTAGCTTAAGAGTGGTATGACCCCAGCTTAGACAACTGCCTAGGTTGCCTTATGCACAGGCAAGTGTTACACTGCTGGGAGAAAAGCAGCCAATGGCGAGTGGGCATCCTGTGCCTGGTTAATGCCAAATTATATACTGCTTAACCAACTTCTCCTGAAAGCTTTGCAAGTGACGAGTGGGCAGCATGCACACACTCACATTAGAGCCCCAGCTCCACTCCAGCTTTTGGCTGATGCAGACTGTGCTTGGCAGCAAAGGATGGTTTGAGTGGTCAGGTTCCTGCCACTAGCCACGTGGGAGACCCAAACCGAGTTTCTGGCTCTTATTTTCAGTCTGTCCCAGAGCTAGGGCAGACATACGCACATGGGGAGCAGACCCGTGGATTGGGGGATCTCTCTTTGTGCCTGTCACATAATGAAATGATTCTGAAAAATAAAGAATCCAAACACTGCCGACATGCCTTTCTAAAGATGGCTGCTAGTGCTACTTACCAGTCCTTCTAACCTTGTCCCTCTTGGCAGCATTTGCCAGGGCTCGTGAGGCACTCTCTCAGGAAGCACTATGAAGCTGGAGGACATTATCCTGCTTCTTTCTCCCTCTCTCGCCCCAACACCACCAACCTGCTTCCTAACCCTCCCACACATATGCTTAAATGAAGTGATATTTACCACCCCCTTCTTCTCTCGCTTTTTATTCTTTGCCTAGATGCTCTTGGGCTTCAGGAACAATCTTCTCCCTTCATAGATCTTGGCTCTGCAGTACATTCAAGTTTTACACTTCCTAGTACCGGCTCAACCTTCCTCCCTGAGCCGGGCATACAGGTGAAATTCCATTTGTGGACACTGAACTATCTCTCATCTCCTCAGAACTGTTACACTTCCAAACTTTTCTATTGTTTTTAAAAGATTCATTTACTTTTTTTTTTTTTTTAAAGATTTATTTTTATTATTTTTTCATTGGAAAGGCGGATATACAGAGAGGAGAGACAGAGAGGAAGATCTTCCGTCCCATGATTCACTCCCCAAGTGAGCGCAACGGGCCGATACTATGCCGATCTGAAGCCAGGAGCCTCTTCCGGGTCTCCCACGCGGGTGCAGGTTCCCAAAGCTTTGGGCCGTCCTCGACTGCTTTCCCAGGCCACAAGCAGAGAGCTGGAAGGGAAGCGGGGCTGCCGGGATTAGAACCGGCGCCCATATGGGATCCCGGGGGTGCAAGGCGAGGACCTTTAACCACTTGCGCCACCGCGCCGGGCCCGATTCCTTTACTTTTAAATTAGAAAGTCAGATATACAGAGAGGAGAGACAGAGAGGAAGAATCACTGGTTCACTCCCCAAGTGGCCGCAACGGCTGAGCTGCGCCGATCCAAAACCAGGAGCCAGGAGCTTCTTTCAGGTCTCCCATGCAGGTGTGGGTCCAAAGGTTTTGGGCCATCTTCGGCTGCTTTCCCAGGCCACAAGAAGGAAGCTGGATATGGAAGTGGGGCCGCCAGGGTTAGAACCGGTGCCCATATGGTATCTTGGCCATGCAAGGAGAGGACTTTTAGCCACTAGGCTACCGCCCTGGACCCTGGATTTCTCTATTTTTGTAAATGGTGGCATCTAAGCTTCCCATGAAAACATATGCAGGGTTTGGAAAAGCAGATTTTTCCCCCACACCTGCTACCAAAGCCTCAGATCGGATTCTTGACATTTTTTTTTCCTGGAAAAATGGAAAATGCTACATTTTACACCCTTGTTTTTCATTGCTTCTGCATTGAGGAGGACTTCCACCCAGGCTATAGAAACTAGGAGTAACAGGGTTTCCATTTTTTTTTTTTTTTGCCATAAATGCCATGCTGGCAGACAGAAATCTTGGAACAGCTCCAGGATTTATTTCCATACTTGATTTCCTCTTCAGAGAGCCTAGCTGGTTCCCAAAGTTTTGTCACTGAGGTTGAATGTGGTTAGCCAGAGGAGTTTTGAGGAAACACAGTACTAGATGACAGTCATTTTGGCAGAGAGAGTAACAGAGGGAATAATCCAATCAATTCCATAATTCATAACATGATCCATACATGACCCCCTTGCATCAAGTGCCATCGGGGAGCATCCTGTCAGGCTGGGAATTGGAACTAGGAGGTAAGCTATGAAAAACCTTACACAAAATTGACGTGCCTTCTAAATGCCATGGTCTTATGCAAAGCCCTGGCCTCTGCGCTCTGATGAAGGTTGGACCCCATGGTGATTGAAAGTGTCTTGCTCAGCAATGTGAGCTTGTCTTATACACGTGCTCACAGGTTCAGTCACCTGCATTAGTCCTACCTTCCTTGGGGTTACACAGAAAGGAAGGTGCACTAAAAATTCCAAGACTTTTCCTAAAGAAGGAAACATAGTGGCAGGCACTGTGTCCCATTGTCTGAGCTATCATATTCCATATTGAAGGGCTGCTTCCAATCCTGGCTCCTTGGCTTCCTAGCAAAGTTTCTGTAAATGCACCGGGGGAGTAGCAGGTCATTGCCCAGGTATTTAGTGCCCTGCCACCCACATCCACTCAGGATGGAGTTCTGAGCTCTTGGTTTCTGCCTGGCCCAGCCTTGGCTGTTGTAGGCATTTTGAGGAGCAAACCAGTGGATAGATGTCTCTGTGAAACACCCTTTCAAAAAATGAAGCAAGAAAACACACACATGGCTTGTGCTTTTCTACAGTGTAAACTTGGTATTTTCCCCTTTCTGCATAGTTCAATCATGCTCTCCCCACCCACATCACTTGTGTCATCATGATCCATGGCACTCCACCTTGTTAACCCACAGCAACTCATTAATTGTTCTGTAACATGTTCTCTTACAGCCAAGTTTCAATTATATACAAACTCAACATCTGGACACATGGTTTAACACAGTTTTTTTGCATCTTAGTTTAATATTTAACAATTTCTCATAAAAATACTACCAAATCACCAACTCTATCTCATTCTTTTGGATGTCTGCACATTTCACTGCTTTGATGAGTTAGCTATTTATTTAAGCACTCTGCATATTAGCAGCATTCACTTTGTTTCATTTGCATGTACGTGTGTGTGACTTCAGACAATGCTGTAATAAACATGCTTGCATATAGGCTTCTGCATTGGTTCTATCTCCATGGAGCATGTTCTCAGGCATGCTAACGTGAGGTAAAGCATGTTACATGATCATTTGACACCTCTTCAGAAGAGTCAGTATCACTTTTTAAAAACTTTGACATGAGGCCAGTGTTGTGGTACAGCACGTTAAGCAGCTACCTGTGACACTGGCATCCTATGAGTGCTGTTGGAGTCCTAGCATCTCCCTGCTAATGCCCTTGAAAAAGCAGCAGGAAATGATCAAGTACTTGGGCCGCTGACACACACAAGGGAGATTTGGATGGTGTTCTGGACTCCTAACTTCAGCCTGGCCAAGCCCAGGTCATTACTGCCATTTGGAGAATGAAACAGCAGACAGGAGATCTGTCTCTCTGTCTCTTTCCCTTTTCCCTATCTCTGTAACTCTTTGTATCTCTGCCTTTTAAGAAAAGATTTATTTATTTGAAAGGAAGTTACAGACAGGTGAGGAGGGAATTATGGAGAAGGAAATTTTCCATCCACTGGTTCATGATCCAAAAGGCCACAGCGGCCAGAGTCAGATCAGCCGAAGCCAAGCTTTATCCAGGTCTCCCACATGGCTCCAGGGGCCCAAGGACTTGGGCACATCCACAAGGAACTGGATTGGAAGTGGAGCAGCTGGGGCTTGACTTGGCGCTCATATGGGATACCAGCATTATATGTGTCAGCTTAATTTGTTATACTACAATGCAGGCCCTTCTGTCTTTCAAGTAAATTCATCTCTTTTTTATTGTTAATAACATTGTATTATGTGATACAGTTTTATAGGTACTGGGATTCCCCCCACCCCTCCCATAACCCTCCCCCCATGGTGGATTCCTCCACCTTGTTGCGTGACCACAGTTCAAGTTCAGTCGAGATTCCTTCATTGCAGGCATATACCCATCTTTAAGGATTTTTTTGGCCTATCTGATAACTATGAGTTTATATTATATCATATTATTGCTTCAATTTAAACCATTTTGACTGTTAGTGATTTTGAGCATTGTTTCCCAAGTTGGTTTAATCTGCTGTATATTATTCTGTGAATGTTCTTGATTTTCTGTTGTTTATCCACTCCTACTTCATTTACTCTTTGTATATTCTTTGTATATTGTACTTGGACCTTCTGTCTGCCCCTTGTATTAATAATTTTCTAAATCTGTGTTTTGTCTGTGGACTTTGTGGTTTCTTTTGCCATAGAGAAACCTGAAATTTACATATTGTGAAGTAGGCCCCTCTTTTCTTTTAGAGCCTATTAGTAACCTGTCTTGTCCCCTGTATTACACATGTAATCCTGGATTTTTCTGTGAGATTTCAATTTTGATAGAGTCTTTAATTAGAATTTATTTTATTATGTGATGAAAAATAGTATTCATGCAATATTATTTTCCACTCAAAAGAATTCAAATGTATCATCATTTATTAAATTGCCTATTTTTCTCTGATGCATTAGAATACTACTTTGTTTTATCAGATCTCCAAATATAATACCAAGTCACTGTAACCAATTCAAATCAATATACCATTAGCCCTGGGCTGGATAACCAGTTCAGTAGGATAGAAAGGAGAATCACACGCTTGCTGCATTGGGACTCAAGGGCCTTGATGAAACGCCAAATTGTCAAAGGAGCTTATCTGTCTTTTCTGATCCCCCAAAGAAGTACATGGTAGCTTAGCACCCAGGTCACAGCCCTGGATTTGAATTTAGGCCCCACTAATTGGTCTTGTGGAATAAGTCAAATTATTCACTTCCATTCAGTTTTCTCAGTGAGAATGGGCCATCCTCACAGGCATGCTATGAAGCTACAGAAACAAGGCAGGAGAAACAGAGCAGAGTGTCTGGCCCAGACCACGGAAGACCGAGTGGCTGCTACCACTTCCAAAGTACTCCCTGGGAGTACCTGCTTTGGTAACTGCATGGAGGACTTCCAGAAGGCACCCCCGTCTTAGTCCCCACAACAACCAAACAAACCAGAACTGATCCGTATAGACAATACTTCGTGTTACAAAAGTCTTAACTTTTCCTACTGTGTGGAATCCAGGCTGAGTGAACCTCTGTCCTCAGGGATGACCCCTGTCACCAAGGGTCTGCTCCAATGTGTCTCACTTCTGGAGGACATGCCCACAGCCAACTGTATCTGTTTTTCAGAGCTTCCTTGCATTTAAGCACTTTTATGCATGCACTGGTCTCGGCTTTGCCTCCCTACTGCCTAGCAGTCTGTGGCACACTGTACGACCCCCCAGTTAATTACTGTGTGCAACTTCTCCTTATCTGAATTAAATCAATCCACCCTTGGGATGGGGAGGTTTATAAATTCTTTGAGAAATATTTTTAGGTTAGAACTTTTCATAACTTACTAAATCACAAAATTTTTAGAAGTATTCAATGCCATATGTTGAATAAACGGAAGAAAGAGGGTCCCTCTAAAGTATTTGGAAAAACTTCCTCTTACCTGCAAAAGTAAAAGTTTTATTAAGTTAAACCCTACCAATTAAGCCATTGATGAAATCAACTCCTTTCTAGTCTAAACTTTGACAGTGAGGGGAATAGATAACAGCATCAACAACGTCAAGGTCACATCAAGATTTCCTTTCAAATGTGGAGTTTTTGACATACTATAGAACTCAAAGTTACATTTGAATTTAAAATAAACAACATAATTTTAATGTCACAAATATTATATAGAATATTTGTTATTGTGCTAAAACTCAAATTTAAATAAGTTATATATATACTTTATATATATGTATATATATGTGTATATATATATATAAAATTCTGGCAATTCTATTAAAAAGCGTGTACCAGGAGCCAATTTGTGGCCTTGTAACTGATTCACTGTGACATCCCAAGTGAAATCCCTGGAGATTTTCTGTGTACACAGTTGATGTTTAATAAATGTGTGTTAAACTCATTACAGGATACTGATTATTAATAGTTACTTTTGGTAATTGTTTAGATACAAGAAAATAGACTGATGTAGGATTAGAAAGAATTGTGATAACTGGGCAGACACAAAAAAGGGCTTTTTGATTAAGCTTCTATAAACCGAAAAGGAAAAAGGACAGGCAACAGGGGAGCATCTCTGGGAGGCATTTGAAAGTCTCCGTGTGTGTGTGTGTGTGTGTGTATATATATATATATCCTATCAAATATATATTCAAATATTTTAACAGTGCTTGCTTACAACAACCTGTGTGTCTGTGCGTGTCTGTGTGTGCATGTGTGTGCATCTGTGCACGTGGGGGAATGATTAGAGGCAGGGGCAGCAGAGGCAAGACAAGAAATGTAATGCCAATGAATGGGAAACAAAACACTTGAAAACTTTTCTTTCTGCTACATTTCATGGAGAGTTAATGGCTTTTTTAAAGTACTTTCAAAATCAGAATTGGTCAGTGCAGAGTAGCAGGCACAAATATGGCCTCTAGTGTTCTATTAATGGTGGGATCAAACGAAGAAGCTCTTCTACATGCTATTTATGAAAGGGAATGAGAACCAATGTGATGTTTAGTTTCTTGGAGGAAACTGAAAAAAAAAAATAATCCCATATTACCACAATACAGCATGAGTTCAATGCAAATGGAAAAGACTGGTGGCTTATTAATAGGCTCTCCCTGTAGCAAGCTGGCCTTCCTGGCTTCAGTTTGAAATTGATTATTTTAATACAGAATTCCTGAATGAAAGAGGTTCTTGGCCTTTTCCTGGGCTGTTGAATAATGTATGTGGGAGAAAGCAAATAGCAGCAGAGGGTCTCAGCTGTGGGAACAATGGCGCACACCCAGAGCTGAGGGGGCACGTTAGTTTATCATCGCCTTGTCAATCCTCCTAGCCTGGGAATCGTGGGGCAGCCCGGAAAGCAGCAGCTGCCCGACGTGTGGTGAACTGACCAGGGCACTTTAAAGAGACGACTCCATTTACCCATCTGAAAACAAGATATTGATTTTCCTCCAGCGCTGGAGAGAAAGGAGCCGTCCTGAAAATATATGGAGACCACCATTTATCCAGGCTCCTCCCCCACCAATCACACCACCCCAACTGTTTTCTTGGCTTCCTCTCCACAGAGTTCCATTTTTTTCCTTCTTCACCTGGAGCGGGAAGAAAGCTCCCCTCCCTTTTTCTGCCTTCTGTGAATACATTGCTCAGAGCATTTTCAAGCTGCAACTGGAAAAGTACGTAATGACTGGCATTGGGGGCTGTATTTTATGAATTAGAAATCAATTTTTTTCATCCACATGGAAACATATTAGAGCAAACTTCTGCCTGGCACTTTACAGCTCTCACCTCAAGCTGTGTGCATCTTAAGTCGTTAAGGCGAAGCTTGTAGCGCCCTAGAACAATACCCACCTTCCACTCTGGGGATGGCTTTATCCAATATTTTTTCCTTCGCACATAAAAGCTCGGAAGGGCTGAGGACCCAGAACGTATGTGGCGGGGGGAATTGTAGCTTGCTTTTGCCATCGTAAGCATGCATAAGCACTCCTTGGAATGATAGGAGTTTTAAATGGCAGGAGTTTCAAATTAATGTGCTAAGAGCATGGGGTGAAGTCCTGCTCTGAATTGGGACAGCAGGAAGGCCAGAAACCCAGAAGTGACTTGAACTACTCTGCAAGCTTCATGAGACTGGAACTGAGTTATCTGAGGTCAATTCTGATTCCTGTAATTGTTCCTGTTCTCATGTATTGGGAACTCCTAGCACCCCGAGGAGGCTGGCTGATGCAGCACATCAGTGGCTGATCAGGTAGAGAAAGGCCCTGCCACCGTCCTCAAGACCAGAAACAGATTAGGCAGGAAGTCTGACTACTGGATATTTAATATGGTACTTTTTCCCCTGGAAAACTCCCTGTTCCAACCAACCAAATCTAGCTAAGACCAAAGAAATGGAATGATGGGAAATGTAATAAAGGAAAGAGGGAGAATTCTTCCCTAGCTGCTGTGAAGGTAGGCCTGAGGTGACAAATGCTGGCCTTAACCCTGCAAGTTTACTGCAGCAGGATCCAGTAATGCAAGCTGAACCTCAGGAGTGGGGCCCAGTTGTTGAACTCTCTGTTATGCTAAACAAGCACTGGGGAGGTGAACTGGCTCAACCATCTGCTAGAGACACGCATAAATCGAGGGAAGGTAGAGCAGTACAGCATGTGTATAATGCAGAGTACATGGGAAAAAGCAAAAGCACATCATTAAAAGCAGCAGAAAACGACCAGAGAACAGAACGCGGTGGGCAGAGATTAGTGTTCCAATTATTATTAATGTTAATAACCACATGCAGGGAACTCCAGGTTCTCTTTGTTGTGCAGCAGACATTGAAGCCTCTAACAGTGCTGGGATGGGGAAGGCTGTCGCCTCATCCACCAGAATTTTTTACCATCATTTATTTGACTTCATGACATAGTGCCAAGATGGACAAGTACAGCAAGGCATAGCACCCTCAAGTGTATACTTTCCCATGTAACTTTAACATTTTATATATATATGTGTGTGTGCCAAAAAGAGAGAAAAAGTATATGTATGCACAATCCTTATTTACCTTTTGATCTATGATTTTCTGATCAATCCCCTGCCTTTACTATTTTTACAAGTCATTGTTCTTTGTTTCACTTAACATATCACATAGTTTTTTGAAATTTGTTCATTGAATAGCATAGAAAAATTTTTAGTGAGACTTAAAAACCAATTGTACATTTTAGGATGGCCTAATGTGCCTTGACTATTGAGATACATTTTTATTTAGAAGGCAGGAGGGGAGGAGGGAGCAGAAGTCGAAATAGGGAAATCACTGGTCCAGAGGTATAGCTTACATTGGGACCTGAAAGCTGGTAGGCGGTTTCTGCTCTTATAGAATGTTTCTTTCTAAAGATTTGTTTATTGGAAAGGCAGATCTATGGAGAGGAGAGACAGAGAGAAAGATCTTCCATACCCTGGTTCAATCTCCAAGTGGCCACAATAGCTGCAGCTGATCCAATCTGAAGTCAGGAGCCAGGGACTTCTTCCATGTCTCTCATGCAGGTGCAGGGACTCAAGGATTCGCACCATCCTCATCTGCTTTCCCAGGCCACAAGCAGGAAGCTTGATGGGAAGTGGAGCAGCTGGGACACAAATCGGT
The DNA here is from genome assembly GCF_017591425.1 of Ochotona curzoniae. Lineage (NCBI taxonomy): Eukaryota > Metazoa > Chordata > Mammalia > Lagomorpha > Ochotonidae > Ochotona > Ochotona curzoniae. The sequence continues at coordinate 7,450,823 of NW_024467087.1, forward strand.
GCCCACAGGGGTTCCCAGCACATGGCAAGATGAGGATTTAGCCACTAGGGTACTATACCAGGCCCTCTCATAAAACTTTTGCTAAATGTTGACTTGGGGTGCATTATACAGGGCAGACAATGTCCAATTTGCCAAAACCCCCTTATTCTATAATACTCTTCTGCTTCGTATATATCCATGTCTACCAGCCGGCGATGACATTTGCATTTATAGTCTGTGTTGTGACTCTATGGTATCCTGGAAGGCTGACTTCCCCATACATTCTTAACTGAGGATGATTTTTCTCCCCAGGGAATCATTGGCAATGCTTAGAGATATTCTTCTCATCTTAACTAAGGACGGGGTTTCTGTACTACAAATGTCTAGTGAGTTGAGGCCAGGGATGGTTGATAAACATCCCATACTGCTCAGCAGTGTCCCACAACCACTGTGCAGTTCAAAATGTCCAAAGTGTTGAGGGGATTTGTAATATGAGAGGACAACAAGCACAAGTGCTATTAGCAAACTTTCGCTATTTCACAGTCAAGATCACCCCCGGTAGGGAGCTCACATCAAATCTCTCTTAGAACCTACATCATTCATAGTCATAGAATACTGCCTAACATTGATGACTTACCTCCTATGAGCACCATACTCAGGCTTTCCCCAACTTTAGACTTAGCAATTGAAGCAGTCCTGATGTAGAAGGTCTAATAATGTCACTTGTCTAATCCCTTAGTTTCCCAACATTTTGGAGGAGGATGAAAATATATCTACCGCAAAGCATTTTGTAAAGATTTAGTGACATCATATGGGTAAAGCATTTAATGTGATATCTAATTCAGTGTACATTTCAGTAAATGTTGAACCTGCCTCTTGCTTAAGAGCCTGATCTCTGGAATAGGTGAGGAAAGTGGCCACGTCCCACTCCAATGCTCCTACAGGTGTGACTTTGAGTTGGTGCAATTATTCCTTTCCTTCTCTGAGTCACATTGTCTCACTTAATGTATACAAAATCCTGTGGGGAAGATATTATTATCATCTCCCATTATGAGTGAGGAAACAAGGGTTAGGTAAGTGTCACAACTAGAACTTCAGCATCCGGTTTGCTTAACTTCCTAACCTTCTAAATTTAAAGTTAGTCAAAGCATGAAACTTTACACCATGCCCTCACTAACACTGAAGGCAGAATGGAATGGATGGGGCTCTGGGATTAGTCCAGAGGACCTACTGTGATGTTCTGGTTATGTCAAAATTTTAATGGGAAATCTGTCAATTCCTTTGAACCAAGGCATGCCTGTGCCTAGTTCTCATGGGAGGAAAGCTGCACAACCATAGCCATGATGTCCTACAGTTCATTTCAATATACTTATGGGAAGTGCTCCTACCCAAAAAGTAGTGAGGAGACCCTGTTAGTCTAGTGAGCACACTTTCAAAGGGGCTCAACCAGAAATACGGAGTTGCTCTAGCTGGGAGCCCTTAATGACTTCCAAAATAGAAATATGCACATTAATCTTGACTCTTTTGTCCCTCAACTTTCACATTCTGTTACCATAATCTGACCATCTTTCAAAGTCACCTCCTACAATGCTTAACAAAGCCATGATTTTCTAAAGCAAATTCATAGATTGATTAGGGATGATGCCCAGCCAATCTCATAGTTACATTTTTTTTTGTGGCTTTTGAATTTTTCCCTGTTTTGGGGTAATGAGAATATCTCCTGAATTTTTTTTTTTTACCTGGGTTCACAGGGACCTCCTCAGTTCAGGCTGAAGACCAATTGAATTGAGATAGGCTATTATTTAGATGGGTCAGTAAGATCATTTGTTAGTTTGTGATAGCAAACGATCCAACTTTGAAAGGAACCATGATCTAATGTTGAAACTATGAGCTATCTTGATCTAGCACTTTTCAAAATGTCTAATCAATTCTTAGTATTATATCATTGCCTTAAAATTGAAATCTTCTCAAGTCAGTGGTACGGCATAGTGGCTTGGGCTGCCACTTGCATTGCCTGTATCCCAGATGGTGCTTGTTAGAGTCTTGACAGTTCCACTTCTGATCCAGCTCCAGCTAATAATGGTCTAGGGAAAGACATTAAAGTGCTTGAGACCCTGCCATGCATGCTGAAGACTCTCTGTCTCTCCTTTTCTCTCCCTATAAGACGCTGGACTTTATGCTAGGTATATGCTTGCAATGAAGGAATCTCAACTGAACTTGAACTGTGGTTATGCAGCAAGGTGGAGGAATCCACCATGGGGGGAGGGGTATGGGAGGGGCGGGGGGAATCCCCAGTGCCTATAAAACTGTATCACATAATACAATGTTAATAACAATAAAATAAATATATATATATATATTTTTAATTTTAAGTCTCCTATATATAGGGTCTCAGGATATCAGGATATCTTGTTGCATGGTTTGGGAACCATATGTATACAACAAAAATTATGTTCCTCCAACATCAGGCTACAAGAGTCTTAATGTCATCTCCCCCTGTGGCACATGCTATAAACAACATCTTATGTAAAATTCCAGAATATTTTTGTATATCAGCAAATGAAAGCACATCATACTGACTCTTCTGAGCCTTACTTTTTTGGGAGTTAATATATTTGGGAGATCATTTTATAGAACATGCAACTCTTTACCACTTTTACATCTAAATGGACATAGTAATTTATGCAATGACATCTCTGTTGGTGTGTGTTTAGTTGTTAACACTTCTAATTATATTATGATGAATATCTTTCTACATATATTTGTGCGCACCAACAGAATGAGTTCCTGGAAACAGAATTTTCATACCAAAGGACTCATGAGTTTTAAGATTAGTGGGGGATATTACATTTGTAATAATTAATTCTAATCAACTGTTTTACCTTCCCCCAAGAAAGAGTCTAGCTAGAGAGAGGAAACTTCCAGCTGGCATATTAGGAAATGTTTCCTCCCAAGGGCAGGTTCTATGGGACATCAGGAGACAGAATGGCTTCGAATGGGGGGCTGTTGCAGAAGGAATAGTAGACACATACCACAGGGCTTCAGCAGACCAGGGATTTTATGGATAGAAAGCTGGGGGCGGGGCTGGCAACTTAGGGAAGGAACAACCTACATCTTTATTTCCATTAACTTTCCAAAGGCAACAAACCCTGCTAGTATTATCAGTATTTGTGTCAGCAAAAACAATCAGATATTTTCAGTTCACAGTATTAATGTCATGGACACCCTTGAAACACATTTTCATGCTCACTACTACTTTTAAATGATGGCATATAATGGAGCCGGGGGGGGGGGGACCCCAGAGCAGAGCAGGGGGACAGGAGGAGGCTTGTATCCCAACCCTGAAGACTCCCGGACCCTCACCAAGGACTATCAGTATAAGCACCAAGGACTACATCCCAACTGTCAAGGAGACCACAGGGAATTGGAGTACCTTCGGAGGCCAAGAACTCTGAGGTCATCCACTCCCGCTTGGATCTAACACACGGGATGGAAGAAGTCCAAACCCTTCCTCGCAGGATCCAACGGCATCAGAACAACAGCCAGGAGCCCTAAACAGTCCGCAAAAACAAAAGAACAGTAAACTGCCTTCGGGACTAGGGAGGGGAGCTTTCTCTGGTCATAGCTTGGTTCCAGCTTTGGGTCCCCACCTCTCTGGAAATGACCATCAGGATCATTCCGGAAATTCCTCAAAACAAGCAAGCAAACAAACAAAAAATCTAGAATAGATAGAGAACAACAAGGAAAGCTTAGAATCAGACAGGAAATGGTCAGCATGGATTCATTTATACCTTACTAAGTGGGACACAAAGATTAGTTACTCCTCACTAGGGTTATTGAAGATTTCTCTGCACACCCCTCCTAAAACTGTTCTGCACCTAAACTGTTGACATATGTCTTGTTAGAGTTATAAGCGAGTCTAGACTACTCCCCCCCCCCAAAAGCCAGGTTCAACAAAATTATGCTTCAATGCTATAAAATGCTAAATACTATAATGAAAATAGACACGAGACAGCTGAATAGTATTCTATAGCTATTTTAAGGTGTATAGAACCAGGTTGTATATAAGCTAAAATTGAAATGTCAATGAAGAAATCACAGGATGTGGTTAAAAACTTACATTTAAAAATTTTTTTTAATATATTGGTTACTCAATACTATGTCATTTAATTGTACAATGTTATAAATTGTTGCTGATGTTATGTTGGGACTTTTAATTGATCGTGATGACACTCTGCTGGCTCTACCTTCAAACCAAGGATGGTCACCCCAAGAAGCCATTGAATTTATCTGGACAATAAGATGCTGGATTCTATGCTTGGTATATGCTTGCAATGAAAGAAGTTCAACTGAACTTGAACTGTGGTAATGCAACAAGGTGGAGGAATCCACCATGGGGGGAGGGTTTGGAGATGGGTGGGGGGGATCCCAGTACCTATAAAACTGTGTCACATAATGCAATGTAATTAATAAAAAAAAACTCAACCTAAAATTCATATGAAACTCAAGAAGGCTCAAATAACCAAAACAACCTTGGGGAAAACAAAGCTAGAGTTCTGATATGTCCTAATTTCAAAACCTACTACAAATCAAAAAGGGTAACACCAGCATAAATGAGACATGTAGACAAATGGAACAAATGTGGAACCCAAAAATAATCCTCACATATATGTTTAAATGATTTGAACAAGTGTGTCAAAGCTATTCAACAGAACCAGGTATATGCAGTCTAAACTGAGATGTGCATGAACATTATATACCAAACATCAAAACAATACAAAAGGAATAAAAGATCTTTCTTGCAATTTTTATTCTTACTACTCTTCAAATATTTTATGTTAATATGTTGATAGTATTAGTACTAGGTATATTATACAAAATATGTTAGCATTTAACATATTTAAATTGGTATTAAACATTATCTCATATTATAATAATGTTAATATTATTACATATGTACTAATGTATTTATTACTATTTTATCTGCATTTTCTTTGTAAATGTGGTTATCAGAAAAGTTGAACTTACTTGTGATTCGTGCTACATTTTTGTTAGCGCTACAATAAGCATGGGTCTAGAAGAGCAGGGATCAGGATCTTTGTTTTGCTCATCGATATATCTACAATGCTTGGACTTATGCTTGGGATACACTTAACACTAAATAAATAATGAAGGAAGGGGTACAGACTTGTCAATAGGAAAAGAAAGGAGATACCTTCATCTGATGCTCCCAACCTTCTAAAGTAGTAGTCTGCAGCCAAGGATGGAGAAAGAGAGAGATAGGAATGTTATTTAGGGTCACACCCTGCACCACCGTGGAATGTGTGGAAGGTTAAGGAGCTGTCACATGCAACTGAGTTGCCCCCTCTCTCCCCACAGTCCCATGCTCTGTGGATGAAGAGTAAAGTCTGGGATTTTACAAAAGCAACTCCAGTGTATAAAACTCCAGTTTGATTACTACAGTGATGATTTTCCAGTTAACCTTGACTTCAATTCCACAATTTCCAACCAATAACTTAGTCACTAATTCTCCACTAATTCTTTGTTTTCTCTGCTTCCATGCCCTACAATTATTTCAGAGTTATCCCAGAGATAACTCTGGGATACAGGGTCGTTCTATAGCTACAGGACAAATCCACGGCAACACAAAAGAAAGATTTGTCAGAGATGTTATTACACTGATTCATGAACTGCCTGGCTTTGCTAAATGACTTGGAAGGTTCATTCCAAGATTATGATTCTGTAATATATTAACAAAGGTTGTCAAGCAAAGATAGTCTTTTCCGAACCACACAAATCTACACTTATCCACTCTACAGTCCAGACACTGCTTAAGGTGCTAGGTATACAAAGACAGAAGAACTGTTAGTTCCAGTTCTTAGCTTAAAGAACACCTGAGGCCAAGGCCTTGAATTTGACTCTGAACAAACTGCTAATGATACAGAGTTCAAAAGCTGACATTGTGGTGCAGCACGTTAAAATGCCACTTGCAACACTGGCATCCCGTATTGGAGTACTCATTCCAATCCAGCTCCCTGCACCTGGGAAGCCAGCCGGAAGACGACGCAGCCACTTGGGTCTCTGAGAGCCATGTGGGAGATACACACAGAGTTGTACACTCATGACTTCCGCCAGATCCAGCCATGGCTATTGTGGCCATTCTGGGAAAGGGGTGAAGGAAGGTTGATGGAAATCAGCACATAGAAGATCTTTCTGTGTGTGTATGTCTAATGCTGTTGCAAATAAATATATAAATCTTTCCTTTTAAAAAAATGAAGAATGAAGCAAGTATGTAAAGTTTATAAAACCTCTCTTTCATTGTGTTTTTCTCCTTTCGGCAAGAAAATCTCTCTGCCTACTTCAGAGAAGCAATGATTTATTTTTATCTAATATTCTCTACATCAACGCATGACCTGCTTTGCTGTCACTTGTAAAGAATTCAGAAGGCCCTGCTGCAGTCCACAAGAGTGTTCACACTGGCACATAAATAACCCTTGATTAAAAATCATCTGTGGCTACCATTTTGAATACTAAGGGTCAAAAATGGAACTCCTATCTTAAGCTTTTAAAGTTCAGTCATGATAGATTTCTACACCTCAATAAAATAATATAAAACAATAAAAAATAAATAAATAAAAATGATGGCATATAATGGATACATTCATAGATCTGTTATTTAATGGACTGGTTAAGAAGCAAACATATTATTACATCATAAATGTGTTTTTAATATAATTTGTGTTTGTATTTTATTTTATGTATTCATTTATTATTTATTATTTACACTGCATAGAAAATTACCATAATTAGTACTTTAAAACAGTACATATTTTCTTTTTGTTTTCAAATACATTTTCCTGTGTCCTTAGCCTGAATGTTTTTTCTCTTTAAATATTTGTTTACTTTCATTTGAAAGGTAGAATGACAACAGAGAAGAGACAGAGAGAGGTCTTCTATTCACTGATTGACTTCCCAAATAACCAAAACGGCCAGAGCTGGGCTGATCTGAAGACAGGATAGAGGAGCCTCTTCTAGATTCTGGGTGCAGGGTCCCAAGGCTTTGGGCCTTTTCCCACTGCTTTCCCAGACCACAGGCACGGAGCTGGATGGGAAGTGGAGCAGCAGGCACTTTAACAGGCACCATACTCAGAGGTTTAACTTGCTATGCCACAGAGCAAGCATCAATTTTTTTTTTTTTTTTTTTTTTGTATTTCACAGTTTCTGTGGGTCAGCAGTCTAGGCATAGCTTGGCTTCCAGATCTCACAAAAGCTGTATTGAAGTATTGGCTAGGCTGTCGTTTTATCTTGAGCCTAATCTGGGGAGAGATTAATCTCAAGCTCATACAGCTTTTGTCAGAATTCAGGTTTTTGATGCCAGATAGGTTGAGGGTGTCAGTTTCTTGTCACCATCTATGTCAGTAGATACTAGCAGGAAGCTGCAATCAGAAGTGGCCCTGGGAGTTCAACTCACACTCTCTAATATGTGATGCATGCCTCTTAGGCAAATATTAACCACCAAACCAAATGCCCCCCCTCAGAAATCAAAATTTCGAATAAGAATTCAAGAGTAGTACAGTGAGCAATGCAGTGGACTTCCTAAATGAATAAGTCCTTATCTGAATAAAATTATAAAAAAACAATCATCTGAAGTCTCTGAAAATTATCCTGAGGTCAAACAGCTAGTGGAAAATAAAAGCATGTATTTAAGAAAATCCACTAATGGGGTAGAGGTTTGGCACAGCATATTGGGATGTCTGAGATGAAATCCTAGCTCATCCACTTCTGATCTAACTCCCTGCTGAAGTGGACTTCAGAAGGCAGCCAATGATGGCTCAAGCACTGGCATCCCTGCCACTCACATGTGAGAACCCAATGCAGTTCCTGGCTTCAGCCTTCACCCTGGCCCAGCCCCAAACATTATGACCATCTAAAGAGTGAGCCAGTGGATAGAAGGTCTCTCTCTCTTCTTCTCTCTCTCTTTTCTCTCTCTTCTCTCTCTCTTTTCTCTCCCTCTTTCTTCTCTGTTTTTCCCTCTAACTCCTTCAAATAAATACATAAATCTTACTTTTAAAAGAAAATCAATTTAATATGTCATATTAGTAGAATAAATAGCAAAATCATGCATGCTCATCCCAATAAGCATGTTAAAAACATTGTCCCAAATCCAGTACATCTTCATAATAAAAATACTTAATATACTAGGGTTAAAAGAAAATTTACCCAGCCTTGGCCAGGTACTTGGCTTAGTGATCAAGACACTCGCATCACTTGTCAGTTGGCTTGCTTTCCAAACTACTGGTGCAGATGCTGGGAGGTGGTAGTGATATTCCAAGTAATCTGACCGCTGCAACACATGTGAGGTGACCTGTGTCGGGTTTATGGCTCCTGGCTTGTGCCCAGCCCAACCTGGGGCCACTGTGGGCATTTGGAGAGTGAACCAATGGATGAAACTCACTTTCATGTACTCTTCCCCCCGCCCTTCTTCCCTCTTAAATAATAATACTTTTAAAAGAATACTCAATCTGATAAAAAAAGACATCTTCAAAAAAAAGCACACAACTAAAATTGTAATTGATGCTAATGTTTTCATATTGAATGTTTTCCCCCTAAGATCAAGAAAAAGCCTTCTATCTCAGCACTTTCACTAAACATCAGACTGGAGGTCCTAGTTATTGCCATTTTGTAGAAAAAGAAATGAACAGAAATTACACAGATGGGAAAGCAACAAGGAAAATTCTGTTGATGGACAGCATGATCTTGTATATACAAAATTCAAAGAAATCCACTTAAATTGCTTTTGTGCAGTAGAGGCCCATGAGTCCTTGATAAAGTATAGTCACAGTAACTTAAGCTTCTCTAGGATTTGAAATGACCAAAAAAAAAAAAATCAAGGACTCTGTTTCCATGGTTTGACTGATAAAAATTTTTGGGAAAAAGAAAAGAAGAGGAGAGGAGAGGAGAGGAGAGGAGAGGAGAGGAGAGGAGAGGAGAGAAGAGGAGAGGAGAGGAGAGGAGAGGAGAGGAGAGGAGAGGAGAGGAGAGGAGAGGAGAGGAGAGGAGAGGAGAGGAGAGGAAAGAACATCAAAGACCCAAAGGGACAAGAGAAGCCTGAGACACTACAGCAGAAAGCCATGTGGCACAGCTGCTGTGAGCTGCATCTTACCATCTCAAGGTAGGAAGAAATTGCTGCACGCCATTCCACTTGCCGTTTTAGCTGAAAAGAATTCCAAAGTCACCCACTGAAATTCACTTCTGCTTGGAGAGCTAGCTGACCAGAATCTGCACACTACCGGGCGTGCAGCAGGAAAGCGGCATTGCTTTTTTTCCTCTCCTTTCCCACACATACACAGCATCATACTCAGCAGTGAAAAGCCACACAGCACACTTCTGTTCTACACCTGCCAGCATTGCAGTCAGACTCAGGGTGGTGTGTAGGGCAAAGGACAGAAAAATCACATCCTGCAACTGTGTATTTTGGACATTCACTGCAGAGCTATGCTCATGCTCTCTACATATGGTAGAGGGAATCGTCTTAGCTTCTGGAGGCTAACATCAGAAGCAGCCCATAAAAATAATCTGCGCCTATGCTGGGAGATCTGGGTAATGACCCACTACACCTGGTATCGCCAGGACTATATCAATCCATTCTAATTTTTTTTTTTCGGTGCAACTAGAATCTACCAATGTACACAGGGAAGGAACTATATGCATTCCACCTCTCCAAGCTAAAATCCTCCAGAGTAAAATCTCTCACATACTTTACAGTCATCATGTAGGGCTGAAATAAGGTCCAGTTCACGTTCGCTAGTTCTAGGATTAGGGCTGTTGGTATAAGTCATACCACCAGTTAGGCTCTCCTAGCAGGACCTGAGGAAGTTTCCATGCATATCACACAGCCTTAGAATCACAGCAATTGGTGCCAAAAGCCCCAGAATTCCCCAGTCTTGTCAGTATGACAAGGGAGCTGCCACCATGAAAAAAGCCCTGCCTATCAATTCACCAGGGAGACCAACACCAAAACTTCTGTGGGCCAAAGATATACACTAAAGGTAATCCTTAGTCATCTCAAAGCTACATTTCTGTCATTAAAACTGCATCAGACTAGACCACTGTGTCACACATACAGCTGGCTTTGGATAAGACAAAAGAAATTAGAGACTACATTCTTGGGCCCAGCCAGAACCAAAACCAAAGCAATAAGCCAAGTGATACCCTGCATTCCAGCTCAACCATAAGTTTTTCCATTAAAGCCTGTTCCATAAAGAAGGGATGAGTACAGCAGATGGGCAGACATCAACACAGGGATACAAGGAGACATGAAGAAGCAAGGAAGTATGGTGTCTCCCAAAAGAAAAATATAATTCTTCAGAATTAGAACCTGAACTGAAGTAAATTATAAAATGACAGTTATAGGATTTAATATAATGATTATAAGGAAACACAATGAGATGAAGAGAATATAGGCAGACATTAAAGAAACAAGCATATCAATAAGTGACATGAAAGAAAATATTACTAAGGAGATAGAACTCATTAAGAAGAATCAAATAGAAATTTCACAGAAGTTATACAGAGAGTTTCCGTAGAAGCCATGCCCTACTTCCCATAGTATTAACATCATGTATTAGTATATTTGTCACAATCAGCAAACATGTAAGGTTAAATATTTGAAATCATATACTTCTACTTTATACAGAAATATATATTACCACCCAATAGTATTATAAAACAAGTCTAAATTAAAAAAAAACCTGTCATATATTGTTGGCGGGAGCTAATACATAAATGACAGGGTAAGAAAGTAAGGTTGGTGCCATGTGCTGAGACAAGCCAAGAAGCTTGGCTAGGAGACTGAGTGCAAAGGCCTGAAATTTGCCAGGTATTTTATATTATAAATAGATATTTGTTGAACGTGTTTTTATTATTTGTCACACACTAGGTTTACACTGGGGAGTTAGCAGTGGACAAGGTAGATGGAACTTGTTTTGGGCAAAATAGCTTTTTCAAATCTCAGTGTTCTTATCCTTAAAATGTGAAAAGCAAGCACTATTCCTGTCTCATAAGGGCAAAGCACCCAAGGTATTTTATATTGTCTGCTGCACAGTAGACACATACTAAATGAAATAATTAGCCTGCTGGTGGGATAAGTAGGTCATCAACCTCGCTGTGCAAATGTATATCATTTTGGTAGGCAGGGAAGAAAAGGGAGATTCAAGTAGAGAGAAGAGTATTAATTAAATCATCCATGCAAAGAAACTTTCGAGTGTCTGTAATATTGGAATTCACAGGCATATTTCACTTACATGAATTCAGATATACACAGTAGGAGAAAATTGTTTAAATAGTATAGGCAAATCAACCAATACACTCAATATCTCACACTGGATTGAGTGTGAGACGAGAAGAAAGGCATAAATCTGTTCTCTTGGTGTTAACACATCACTTTGTAAAGTGTTGTTCTTCGTTGAAAGATAGATATTTAATTTGGGGACCAAACAAAAGAGCAACCTAGTCATCTGTTCCCACAGTGAAGAAAAAGCTGGCATCACTGGATTTTCTGAGAATAGATGCTATTCTCCAATAGTACTTGTTCTCAAAGCATTGAAAAATAAGTACTTTGGCCAAATGACTTCCATTTTAAATGCTGACTTTAGGACCTGTTCATGTGCAAAGAGTGACTTTGCAGTGTGTGCCAGACATGTTGCTGGATGCCTGCGTTACAGTGGTGAATAAGATATAACATGGCCCATAGAAAAGGTTTCCCTAAAGAAACAGCTAATGGAGTGCCCAGGTTGAGGTAGGAACGGGCAGTGAGCAGGCACTTTTGCCTGGACTGAAGGATCAATCAGAGAAAAGGCAGGCAGTGTAGTTGAAAAGTCAGGTTGCTGTCGGATAGTGGAGGATGTCAAATGCAAAGTTAAGCAGCTTGGGAACACTGGGTACTTTTTTCTTTCCCTAGCAGGAATGAGATAGATTGACCATAATGATTAAGTAACAAAAGAGAGCTGACAGCAGTTCTCAAAACTCTTTTCTTTCACTCTAGGAAAACAGAAGTAGCTGGCAATTTCCTCTGAACTAATAAACTAACGTCACATTTAAAAGCCTGCTTCACCTGATATAAAGAAAATTCATAGCAGATCAATGACTTAAGTATAAGGGCGAATCATGAAACATGCAGAAAACATACGAGTAAATACTCATGAATTGAATTTGGCCTGAATGTTTATAAAAGGCACCAAAATCATGAGCAATGAAAGGGAAAAAAACGATAAAATCAGACTTAATAAAAATTAGGGGTGGTGGGATGGCTCAATTGGCTAATCCTCCACCTAAAAGCACCAGCATCCCATAATGGGCACTGGTTCATGAGCAACCTGCTCCACTTCCAATCCAGTTCCCTGCTGATGGCCTGGAAAAGCGGTGGAGGGTGGTTCAAGTGTTTGGGTCCTGAGTCCATGTGGGAGACAAAGAAGAAGCTCCTGGCTTTGGACTGGCCCCATTTTGACTACTGCAGCCACTTCAAGAACAAACCAGTGGATAGAAGATTTTTCTCTTTCTCTGTAACTAAGCTATCCTTAAATAAATAAATAAGCAAATTAACAGAAACTAAGCTGTTTTGTGCATCAAAGAACATTATCAATAAAGTAAAAAGATAAACTACCAATTTATAGACCATATCTGCAAATCATACATCTGATAAGATTCTAGCAATCAGATTGTGTAAATCACTGCTTATAATCCAATCATGAAAAGACACACAATACAATTAATAAACAAGACTCAAATAAACACTTTAGGGCCTGGCGGCATGGCCTAGTGGCTAAAGTCCTCGCCTTGAACGCAGCGGGAGCCCATACGGGCACCAGTTCTAGTCCCGGCAGCTCCACTTCCCATCCAGCTCCCTGCTTGTGGCCTGGAAAAGCAGTCAAGGACGGCCCAAGGCTTTGGGACCCTGCACCCACGTGGGAGACCCGGAAGAGGTTCCTGGTTCCTGGCTTCAGATCAGCGCAGCACCGGCCATTGCACTCACTTGGGGAGTGAATCAGCAGATGGACGATCTTCCTCTCTGTCTCTCCTCCTGTCTGTATATCTGACTTTGTAATAAAAATAAATCTTTTTTAAAAAAAGACACTTTCCAAAAAAGATAAACAAATAGCAAACAAACATGTGAGCTATCCAACATCAATAATCATTACAGAGCTAACAAATCAAAAATACAACTGAGGGAGGGTGCTGTAGAATTGTGGGTAATGCTGCTGCCTGCTACACTACTGTCATCCTATATTTTTGTCAGTTCATGTTCATGCTAATGGTCTAAGAAAAGCAGTAAAAGATGCTTCAAGGACTTGGGCCCCTGCTGTCCACATGGGAGAAGAGCCTCCTGGATCCTGGCTTCAGTTCGGCCTGGCCCTCATTGTTGCGGGTTTCATTCTGAAGCAGCAAATGGAAGATCTCACTGTCTCTCATCCTTTCGCTATAATTGTGCCTTTCAAATTAAAATAACATATTTTTAAAAAAGAAGTATTTGTTTTTATTGGAAAGGCAGATTACACAGTGAAGGAGAGACAAAGAGAAAGAATTTTGACCCGTTGGTTCACTCTGCAGATGGTAACATAACATCTAATTAATAAAAATTAGATCCTAACAAGTGTTTGCAGGACATGGAAAAATTGAAACTTTTGTACATTGCTAGTAAGAATACAAAATACTATGGAAAACAGCTTGGTGACTGCAAAAATTTAACATATAGTTGCCAAGTGACCAGGTTAATTCAACTCCCCTGTACATACACAAAGAGCTTAAAACAGACATGCAAACACATCATCATAATGAAATCAAAACAAGCTTTTCTTTCAAAGGAAAAACTGATTCTAAAATTCCTGTGAATACAATGAAGGGCCTTGGAAACTAAACTGATCTTTTAAAAGAAGAGCAAAGTCAGGTAAGCTGCACTACCTAATTTGATGTTTTGTTTAACATTTACACTAATGAAGACAGTGTTATTTTAACACAAAGAAAAATCAATGGAGCAAAGTAGAATCGCACGTGGCCAACTTGTTTTACAAAATGGCAGGTAAATACTTTATGTGTGTTTTAAGTCATATTAATCTGTCACAGCTAATTCTACAGTAGTGCAAATGTAGCCATACAATAAGTAAATGAGTGCATTGGTAGAATACCAAAACTTTACTCATATACAATAAAATTTCACATAATTTTCTCTTTTTAAAAAATTTATTTATTTTTATTGGAAACTCAGATTTACAGAGAGAAGGAGAGACACACAGAGGAAGATCTATCAGCTGATTCACTCCTCAACTGGCTGCAATGGTCAGAGCTGAGTCAATCCAAAGGCAGGAGCCAGGATCGTCCTCTGGGTCTTCCATACAGGTGCAGGGTCCCAAGGCTTTGCGCCATCCTCGACTGCTTTCTCAGGCCACAAGCAGGGAGTTGGATAGGAAATGGAACATCCAGGATACAAACTGATACCCATACGGGATTCTGGAGAATGCAAGTCAAGGACTTTAGCCCCTAGGCTACTGCTCCTATTTTCATATCATATTTAGATTCTGTTATCAACCATTTAAAAGCATGGTATGACTTAAATATTTGTCCATATGACCACTGCCTTTCCAATTCACAGTTTTCATCCCCAAAGTCTTAAGAGGGAAATTTAATCTATTTATCATTCTCAGAGTCTAAGATGTTTGGAGGCTGGACCTGTGGGAGGTGACTATGTTGGATTGGGTTACTAAGGTGGAGGCCCCTATGATCAAATCCTTGTGGCTTTATAGCAGATTACTTAGACATAGTCAGACATATGTACTTCCTTTTACCATGTGATACTCGGATCATTTTAGGACTCTGCTAGCAAGCACACCATCTCTAGAGACTGAAAAACAGGAACTGTTGGATATTGGACTATGAATCGTGAGAGCCATGGGTTATCATTAATAACATTCCTTTATAAAAATACTAGCTCAAGTATTTCAATATAGTGATAAAAAGCTGACTAACACAAAATGTCAAATAAATTTTTTCTTAGTTTATAGGCCATAAAAAAACAAGCTTAAAATGAAAAATTCCTGAATGAAGTAGGATGACTCCACATTACTTTGGAAGGAGTTCAGGTAAGATGTAAAAATAAGAGGTCATGATAATGAATGAAAGAAAACAGAAGGAACCATTGAAAGGGGAAAGTCATGGAGAAGGCCTCTGGAGCAACACCTTCTCCTCACCATGTGACATCTAAGATTTGGACATGGGGAAATGAGGGAGGTAATGGAATGCGTCTTTAAGGTAATATTGAGTCAACATTCCCACCTTTTTCAACCAGTGTCTTGAAAATGCCCCTGCCCCCAAGCAGCCCACCTACTGCCACAGGGATGTCAGCATTGGTGCTTTGTGATTTCATAGCCACCACAGGACTTTCATTGGCTGGGGCAGCTCCTTGCTGATCAAACAAAGCTGAAGGGCGGGGCTTCTCATGATCAATGTGGGGGGGCATATGGGGAAGGCAGGAGCCCAGGATAGACCTAAGGTAAACTTATATAAACTAAAGAGATTTCTGCCCATCACAGAAATTCAACATTCCCAGGAATATTCAATCATGAACAAGATCTCAAGGACCAAATGTAAGAAGCAAAAGAAGACTACCTGTCAACCAAAGAGAAGACATGGCCGCAAGGTAAGATGACCCTAACTGTGTTCCTCTTCTTGTTCATGTAAATTCCTCCATCAAGACCCTTAACCCATTCTTGCCTGACAGAAACCTTGTGGCGCTATTCATGAAGCACCCCCTTCTTACACCTCTTCATGAAGCACCCCCTTCCTACACCTCTTTCTCTTCCCCCAAATCTATGCTGTTTGACTTACTTTGTTGTGTTTCCAAACACAGATGAAAATCACGAAGGAGAAAAAAACCCTGCAAAGGAATTCAAGAAAAAAATCTCCTAAATCATCCCCCTCCCGTTCAAGAGAAGCAAGGAAAATAATAAGACCAAAAATATTCATTTGTTTTCACAAGCTGAATAACACTCAGGACATAGCTCAGCTGAGCAGGACCGAAGGGCACTGGAAAATGGAAGAATTCCATGTGACATGCTGTTCAGCCCGTAAATGCAGAGCCTGGGCCAGAGAACAAGCTGCAGCATCCTCCCAAACAGTGGTAAAACAATGGCCAATAACCTAGGGGCCCACTCTGTGACCAACATATTAAACGAAGGCCAGAAATGGAAATAAAATCAAGCAGCTCTAGAAAGAAAATGTGTATGTG
The DNA here is from genome assembly GCF_017591425.1 of Ochotona curzoniae. NCBI lineage: Eukaryota > Metazoa > Chordata > Mammalia > Lagomorpha > Ochotonidae > Ochotona > Ochotona curzoniae. The sequence continues at coordinate 7,467,078 of NW_024467087.1, forward strand.
TATGTGTGTGGGGGGTTGGGGATTGGGAGGGAAAGAAGAGGGGAAGGAAAGAAGAGGTCAATGTGAGACAGGGAGGGTAGGATATAGTGGTGGTGGTGGGGGGCGCGTCCTGCAGGATTAGAAGCCAAACTGATAGGTCTACAATTAGCCACTGGGGGTAAGGAGTACAGGTGGACTGAGAAATGAAGACAAATGTCCACAATATTTTGTCCCATGTGCAAATAGAAAAGGGACATTGGTCCATGTGTTTGAGGTGGGAGAATGGTAAGTAATATCTAAGTATGGAAGGTGGGTTTGATGGTGTATAGGAATGACAGTTTTCCTCAAAATGTAAACAAAATCATTTCTAGGCTTCTTGTATCAGAGTGGTGTATGCTGTCTCCGTTCTCAGAACCTCATTTGATTAACTGTGACTATAAGCACCTCTTCAGTGGGGTTAAGGTAGTAGGGTATTGTGGGTAAACCTCCCACAGTGCCAGCATCCCATATGGGCCTCCATTGAATCCCAGCTGCCACACTTCCAACCAAGCTTCTTGCTTATGCCCCTGATAAAGCAGCAGAGGATGATCCAATATTTGATGCATTTCTGTAAGGGCCAAATCACAATCAACACTCATACCATTCTGTGTTCCTCGGTGTTATCCCAAGCAATAGCTAATATGTAGCCTGTGAAGGTGAATTCCCTCCAGTAGAAATGCCCCCCCACCCCCCCCCCCGTGGCAGAGCTGTTGAATATCATTTAATGGTAATCCATTAGCATTCTCAAAATCTTCAGAAAAGTTATTTTTGACTTAACTAAAAGGAAGAAAGAACAAAGTGAAGCTTGCTCATTGGTGTCACTGACCCACACATTACAACTTACAGTTCAATAGATCTCACAAAGGTTTATACAGGAACTGTTAGAACAAAATCGTTTGGTATCAACCAATGACTGGGATCTTTTGCATTAGAAATTGGTCACATGAATAAGCGAGAGCTAAAACTTAATATTAAATAGGTTTTTGAAGAACTGGGATTTTATTTCATTCTGAAGCTGTAAGCACCAAAGTTAGAATAGATGCAATATGCTTTGATTTGAAGCAATATAATCATGCCAAGTTAACATGGCAGGGTTCACAGAAATCCACACAAGCATGCTAATGGTGGATCTCTGCCCCATGTTGTGTTAAAGCAGGCAAACACCAATAATCCTGGCCTAGGTTTGCCATTCAAGCAGATAATAACCCTCTACCATGGCACAGATGCCTTTCAAAAGAGGAGTAAAGAAACTATGGTACATCTACTCCATGGAATATTATTCAGCCATGAAAAGGAACAAGATTCTACTATTCGCAACCAAATGATATCAACTAGAGACCATTATGCTCAATAAAATAATTCATTTCCAACAAGGAAAACATCATATCTTCTCTGATATAAGGCAGCCTTCATGCAGAATACAAGATCATTAGACTTTTTAATTTTCTTTTGTTTCTTCCTGTTGTTGATTTTGTATTATGTCTCTTCTTTTAAGGGGGTATATGGTAACTGTGTAATAGAGACTATCATGCCCAAATGCGAAGATACAATGCAGCACACATCTCTACTTTCAAATTAAAGATGGACTCCCAATGAAACTGCTAAATATATCTTGACAATATGATGCTGGCCTCTGCCATTGTCCACACCTAACATGTCAAGATACATTGAAGTAGCAGAATGATGGACCTCCAATGGATTGTGAAGGACTATAGAGTTGTAACAATTTAGGGGAAAATAGAGAGGGGGTGAGAATTTGGGGAGGGGGAAGAGAAATCTCAGTGCCTATGGAACTGTATCATAAAATAAATTAATTTAATTTTAAAAAGCAGATAATTGAACAGTTGGCTTTACCTTAATGATGGGTCTCAGAATAGAACCAAAAAGGAGTGGCTGAAGCCACCTCATATTTTGTTTGTCACCAATCAGCCTAACAGAAAAGAGCACATCACTTCATTAAATGCGATTCATCTTCACAGAACTGGTCAAAAATTCAAGAAAATACCAAGTTCTTTGGTCACAAATATGAGAAAAAGGAAAAGATAAAATGATTTCCTGCAAGATTAAACTGGTTTGGTTGCTGAATAGCTCCAGAGATGAAGAGGGACACTGGAGCACCATCCAATAGATACACTTTCCTTTGAGACTAATTTTCTATCACCTGTTTGAATCTCTAATTCTGATTAAGCAATTCCAAAGCAAGCCTTTGGCTTGGCTATTTAAATCCAGTCAGCATTTAATTCACAGACATACAGTTCTGTGCTTAAATTGTTTCATGAGCACAATTCGACTTGCCCTTGGGTAGTGTAGGCTCACTCTCCTTTGTGAAAATTCATGAACCCACGGAGGCATGTGCTAGTTCCATTGTAATTGATCAGACTCAGTTCATTCCCACAACAAATTCACATTATAGAGGAGAAGACAAGGTGTCATTCAAACATCATACAGTACTGACACAATACACTCACACACACACACACACACACACACACACACACACACACACACATCATTGATGCACAGATGAAGGGCATGTGCTACAGACATAACAGAGAAATCTTCCTGAAAGAGGCAAAGCAAGGTAACAGCTTACACAAGGGCCTCAGATGACAAACAACAGGGTGAAAATACGGCAGTTTGATCCCGCTGGTCTTCCAAACCGAGGCAAGGATTGCAAAGTAAATACAAAGACACCTATAAATATGCACCCATAACTTGTTAGTTTAAACACATAGATTTCCTTGTACCATCAAAACCCTAATAGCAAAGAACCATTCTCCAATAAAAGGAATCAAGGATCCTTCGAGAAATGATCAGTTTCATGCTGATGTAGGAAATGTTCAAGATGAACACACAACATTTTGTAGTGCCATAAAGCAAGCAATTACTCAAAGCAAAAATGGAGGGAAGAATTCAAGGTAGGAAAGGAAGGGGAGGCTCTGAGTAGGAAATTTGGATAGTATTGAATTACATCCCAAAGGAAAAATTCCACAAACCCATTTTCTAAGTAGTTTATGTAGATTCTTCAACAAACTCCCTACTCCTTATGTGTATGCTGTATATAATGACTTTCAAGAACACCCTGGAAATGAAGAAGGAAAAGTCACTTTACAGTGATGAAACCTGATAGACACTCTCTTAGTAGGTTCAAGGTCAATAGAAATAGTGCTGCTATATTGATAAAATGAATCCTTAATCAAATATAATAAAATGATACTTCACCTTTGTGATCCTCCTCCTGAAAAACCACAACTCTGGTGTAAATATGAGAAAAAGAGTCACAACATCCCAGCTGAGGACTTTCTGCGGAGTGTCTAGCCAGTATTCCTCAAAACTGTCAAGGCCATCAAAAACAAGGAAAGCAAGAATTGCTGGCCTAAAGGGACATGACAACTAACTCGAATGGTGTATTTTGGATGGGATCATAGTTGAGGAGAAGAACACTTGGTAGCAAATGTAAAAATTGTGAAACAGGTTTTGTCTCAGAGCATTGTGGTGAGACAGTAAATTTTAGACAAGCCTGGGAAGCAAACTCAGGAAACAATTTCCAATCCTGGGATTTTCTTGGAAGCAGAGACCATAGAACTCCTGGAAACTGCTGAAGAGGAGATTGTGGACTTCACTCATGAACCTTTACAATCTGTGGTTGTTGATCTGACACATAATGACTCTGTTATGGTTGCTGATAAAAAGAGGAGGCCAAGGAGGACTGAGCAGAGCCTATGCCAAGAGCATACTGACAGCTGTGTGGTGAGAAGTGTTGATGAAGACTTGTTCTGGAAACCAAGATATGCTTGTGACCACCCAAATTCCCAGAAACACGAGATGAAGGAGCTATAAAATTGAAGCACTTTGGCAGTGTAAGTTATTCCATCTGCATGGATAGATATTCTGTAACTGTACAGAATGGCTGTCTTGTTATAGAATGTGGCCATGTCTTCCATAACCAGAGCCTCTGTGATTCTCTTACGAATGCCAACAATAGAGGAGCAAGATGGTGGAATAGGATGAGAACACGTTAAAGCACAAGGAGAAGGATTAGTGGAGAAGCAGAGAGGGTATGATGCTGGGTAATAGGAATGGGCAGGCCAATGGTAAAGAGACACCAGGGCACCCGTTCTCTGGGGAAACAGCAGAGGCAGTGGATAGCCAAAGCTATCTTGAAGAATAAGAATCAAGCCAAAAGAATAGCAATTTCAGATTTCAAGATACACTACAAGGCAGTGGTTACCAAAACAGTCTGGTACTTATACAGAAACAGGGGAGAACATCAATGGAACAGAACAGAAACCCCAGAAGTGAGCCCACATATGTACAACCAAGTAATATTTGACAAGAGAACTGATAAGAACCATGAGAAAAGTTTGGTCTTTCGAACAAATGCTGTTGGGCCATGACCCAGCTATCACATTTCTGTAAGTATATCCAAAGTAATGAAATCTGTATATGAGAAAGTAAAATGCATCCCTATATTTATAGCAGCACAATCCATAATAGCGAAAACACGGAAACAACTCAGATGCCCACTGAAAGAGGAGTAGATAAAGAAACGGTGTTACATCTGAACCTGCTGCAGTGGCTGAATTATCAGCTAATCCTCCCCTTCAAGCCCTGAGATCCCATAGGAGTGCTGGTTTGTGTCCCAGCTGTTCCACTTCCCACCCAGCTCCCTGCTTATGGACTGGGAAAGCAGTAGAAACTTGCCCAAAGCCTTGGGACCTTGCACTGGTGTGAGAGACCTAGAAAAAGCTCCTGGCTCCTAGCTTCAAATCAGCTCAGCTCTGGCCATTGTGGGCACTTGGGGAGTGAATCTGTGGATGGAAGATCTTTTTCTCTGTATCTGTTTCTCTCTGTGAATCTTCCTTTCCAATAAAAAGTGTTAAGATCTTTAAAAAGAGAGAGAGAATGAATCTCTGGTGCATCTCTGTGAAATACTACATAGCCATTAAAAAGAATGGAACCCTACCATTTGCAGCAAAATGGTCCCAACTAGAGACCATGAGGCTGAATGAAATAAGTCAGTCCCAAATGGACAAATATCAAATGTTCTCTTTGATATAAGGCAACCCCTTCATGCAAAATACAAAACAGATACATTGGTGAACACACATATATATATATTTTTTTCATAGTTGAACTGTATAATGGAGACCAGCATACTTGGAAGTGAAGATATGTTGCAATGGTATCTTTATTCCCAAGTGAAAGGAGGACACCCAGTAACACTGTTAAAATATACCCGATCATTATGATACTAATTTTCCCTTTCTATATCTACAATGCCATGTTGAGCTTAAATAGCAGAATGTTAATCTTACAAATGTGATTAAAGGACTATATAACTGTAACAGTAAGAGGGAAAATGGTGAGAGGGGAGTATGCAAAGGGATAAAGTAGAGGAAATGGAGGAATTCCTATACCTACAAAAATGTATCATATTTCCTGTATTCCTATTTACAAACAAAAAAGAATGCTAACACCTGCCATACTTGTAGGAAAATGATCAGACATCCCATCTATACAGGAAATGCTCCGAACTGCTCAGGAGAGATGGATAGACAGAGCTAAAGCCTGGCTGGATATCTACTTTCCACTTCTTGAGCTCAAGAAGACTACTTCAAAACCAATATTTGATAATGTAAATTGCTCTTCTTTTTTTACGCCTTGCTTAGACCATTTTGTTACTTCCAAAAGGAGGTTCTCTGACTGGACACAAGCCTCCTCCACCCTATCACACCCCACCCCACCCCAGACCAAGCTCTACATCTCTCCTCCTCAAGTGGTAGTCTGACTCCAGAGTAGAAGAAAGAGTCAGAAACACAGGAATTGAGAATCATGGTTGTATCTTCTTTCTGGAACCTTCTTGCTTGCCCACTTGAGCCCTGGCTACTCCACACTTCTGATTCCACTTTCTGCTAGTGCACTTTGGCATAGCTCCTGCCGCTCATGTGGAAGAACCACATGGAGCATGCACCACATCGGGGACTCTGCCTTGCTATCAGGTGGCCGTTCCCCATCCCTGGGTTCTGGGGTAGTTGAGAGGCTGGGTATGGCTTCTCCCCTTATCTTTCCCCTTCCCCAAGATACAGGAAGAAGAAACAAAATTTGGAAGCAATGATCACACCCACTTTTCTCTAACCCTCAATCCTTCCCACCCTGACTTTGTAGAGGCTTCCCAGTGATTCTGAGTCACAATCATGCTTGAGATAAATTGTTCTAACCTAAGGAATTAACTCTCATTTAGCATCTGTCAACCACGATTGTCATCAAAATTATATGGGAGTTTCTTCTTTTTCTTTGTTTCCTTTTTTTTTTTTAAGTTTTGAGACCCAGGCTCTACTATAGATTAATTAAATCAAATTTGCTAGGGAAGAGGCCAAGCTTCACTTGGCAAATATGCTGAACAACGTTACTAGGTGTTCAATGAATAACTTCTTTAAAAATATTTATTTTTTGAGATACAGAGGCCAAGATCTTCCATGTACTAGTTCAATTCTCAAATGCCCATGATGGCTGCAACTGTCCAGAATGAAGCTGGAAGCTGGAAACCAATCCAAGTCTCCCATGTGGGTGACGGGGACCCAAGTGCTTGAGCCATACCCTGCTGCCTCCCTGGGTGTGCATTTTCAGGAAGCAGGAACTGGGTGAAGAGCTAGGACTCAGACCCAGCCACGGTGACATGGGATGTGGTTTTGCTCTTAACAGCAATATCAAATAGTTTCCCCAATGATAACTTTGTCTCTAGCTCTCCCATGTTTCTAATGTTCACTCCGCACTAAGTATCACCGATTACTCCAACAGTCAAAGTTTCAGGCCAAATTGGCAAGAAGAACTAGAACCTGGTAAAGAGAATGAGGTTTAGAGCATTATTTGGGAGGTGGGGGCCTTTGGCTCTACTATGAACAACAGTGGTTGGAGACGCATGTCTTCCATGCTAATCATCCCTTACATTTGACTATTTTCATTGAGGTTCTGAACCTTCTTCAAGCAAAGGACACACAGATGACAAATGAGTGAGCTTGGACTTCCGGCGATTTTCTCTCAAAAACCAGATTTCTGTAGGAGTGCCTGGGTCCAACACCTGGCTCAGCCTCCTGAGTCTAGCTTACTGCTACTGTCCACCCGCAAATGTAGTAAATGTAGCAAATGTAGTTCAGTGCCTGCAACTGATGGGGGAGATCTGGACCAAGAGCCTGCCTACCAGGTTCAGCTAGTAGCTGGCCGTTGTGAGCTTTAGGGGAGCGAACTGCTGCAAGAAACACGTCTGTCTCTGCCCCTCTGCATTTCAAACAAATAAAATAAATGCATATTTTTCAAAAAGTCTGATTTCTTCCCACTTGCCATCACTTAACTCTAAATTATGCTGTCGTTATTGCCATTTTTTCTTTACCATAGAAGAATCTCTCTTAAGATTTAGTTACTAGATCAGTCAACCTAATTTCTATAATGTTTCTTAGGGTGCATAGACAATACAAGCAAATAGTTAAGCTTGTTTTGTTTCCAAGACTCAAAAACACAGCCCATTTAGGATAGGCTGTGAAAATATAATACTGAATTTGCAAATAATAACCAGCACGTAATTTGTTCTGCAGAGGAACACTAATGGTGTAGGAAATAAAGAACAATAAAACTCAGGCATAAACTGTCTAGCACACAGTAGGTCGTCAATACATGAAAACTTCTCATAATTATCATCCCATGATAGTGAGATGCAATTGCCTAAGAAAAAGGAATGGTTCTAGAAGCCTGAGCAGGAGGCAGACAAGCTAAGGAAGGCTCAGACAGTCCTGTTAGCTTTACCACTTATTCACTCTATGATAGTAAAAAATCACATAACTGCCTTAAGCCTCAGTTGACTTGTCTGTAAAATGGGTACAATAATGGTACCTACCATATTATAGTTGTGGTGATGATCAAGTGAGATAATGTATGCAAATCACCTGTCATTTACTGGGTGCTCAATAAATGATAGTTATTTTGATTACCCTCTCAAGGTGAAACAATTTCCAGTCAAAGCATTAATATCAGTGATTCCTTTTATTTGATGAACCAATCTGCATCTGATTAACTCTTTATAAGTATCTCTTGGGGTAGAATTGTAATGTGTCCTTTGCTTTCTCTCACGAGGAAGATTTGGCTAGAATTCTGTGCTCAGGAAATTAATGGCCTTTGCAAATGCATTTGCATAAGTACTTCTGCTACTTCAGTGACATTAAAGAATGCATTCTGATCTGTAAGAACAGAAACAGAACTGCTTGAAGGAACACGCACTCAAGGCATGCCATTTCACTGCTCTAAGAGTTTTTATCCAGCAGCTCTCTGTTTGCCTTATTTTGCTGAGATAGGCTACAAAGCTTTTGACAGTAAGGTGGCCATGGAGAGAGAGCAGTGAAGGAGATTTCCAATTCCTGAATGACAGAAATGTTGTCTGGGAAAAGGAGATAAAAAACCAGCTTCCAATGTACCCCAAACATATTGACTCTAGCTTCTCTTACTGGGACTGGGGAACTCCTTCAGCTTAGGGGATACTCCTGCCCCGCAGGAAGTGCTCAGTCCTCGCACGGTCTTCAAAACACAGCCACTCATGTCTGATTACCCTGGCACAAACACAGAGTAATTGGGTCCTTGTCTGCATCCTGTTTTGCATTTTACTGCATTTTTCTTCATCAAGGGCAGCAAAGGTCGGGCCTAGTCTCAATCTCTAGTAACTAAAAGGTACACATGCCAATCAAAGTCTAATGGCATTGTGGATGAAAGCTCCACGCTCATTCTGTCATTTTCTAGCTACATGATGTTTGTTAAACATCTCACTTCTCTGTTCTTAATTTTTCTTATTTGTGAAATGGAAAGAATAAGAGTACCATCTCCTAGGTGTCAGGTTTATGTTAGGTAAAGATTAGCAAAGTGCTGGGTACAGCAGAAGCTGTCAGCAACCAGTAGCTGTCCTGTCAGTTTTTACCCCAGGTGCATCGAGATCAAATGGATCAAGTCAAATTCTTTTCTTATTCAGGAGTCTGACTTCAAATGTGGATCTACTCAACTATTTTAAGGTTGCAAAATATTATGACAAAACACTGACAAAAATTGGAGAGCTATCCTAAAATTTTTTTTTTAACAAAAGTGAATGCACACTGAAAGTACACTCTCCTATACTGCTGCTAGAAATGTGAATTGTTACAGGCTATTTGGAAGAGGATCTGGAATTATCTACTAAAATCAAATATGGTGTTGCGCTACGACACAGCAATGCCAGTCTTGAGAATCCATTCCATGTATATGTACATACATACACATGCACAGAAAGAAGTGAGAAAGGGCGGTCAGAAAGACATCACTGGTATATACCTCGAAGGAGTTAAAAGTAAAAAAAAATAGTGATTTACTTATCTATTTATACTCTAACACAATCAGAACCTACAAATTTTTCTTTGCAAGTAAGTTTTACCTTAAAAATTTGTTACATTAAATCTATTAGGGGAGGCAAATTGTGTTGGCACTTACAGGCCTCACTGGATAGAAGAAAAGTTTTTACTGTTTACTCCTTGAGAATTTTGGATTTTTGTACCATCTGTACATGTTAAAATTGAAAATTAAGCATAAACCTTTAAAAATTTTACTTCTTTTTATTATTATCATTTTATGATACAGTTCTATAGGCCCTGGGATTTCCCTTATCCCCTCCCCAAGTCCCTCCCCTTTCACTGAGTTCCCCATATCATCACTATGGTATAGTTCTTCATATACAATCGTGTGTCCATCATTGTGGGCATGGACAATGGCAGAGAGTCCAGCATCCTATTGTCAAGATATAGTAAACAGTTTCATTGGGAGTCCATCTTTGTCTGGAAGTAGAGATGCATACTGCATTGTATCCTCACATCTGGATATGATAGTCTCCATTACACAGTCACTATATATATCCTTAAATGAAAAGTCACAAAACAAAATCAACAACAGGAAGGAAAAAAAAGATATAAATAACACCACAAAGCTAAATAACATGCTACTGACTAATGTGTCTCTGAAGAAATGAAAAAGAAAATGATACTTCTTTAAGAAAATGATACTTTTGTATAATCTATGAGTCGCTGAAGAATTTAATCAGAAGAAAGTATTTTGAAGAGATAAAAAAAAGAAAAAAATCAAAATCCATGAGATACAGTTTCTGTTGAACTTTGATGGTGACATGGTGTCTGCTATAGGCAACAAATAGATGGGTTTTGTTTTTTAATCCACTCTACTAATCCATGATGTTTGATTGATGAATTTAAGCCATTTATATTCAGGGTTAATACAAACAGGTGGTAATTTGGTTTTGTCATTGTAGCAATGGGTTGTTCATTGGTTTAGTCTTCTGTTATTTTACTGGGATGTTTTTCACATTTGCCTTTGGTTTTGGTGGGCGCTATTCCTTTCCTCTGTCAAGAGAACATCATTAACTCTGAAGTTGGCAAAGGCTTTTGCTCCACTGCAGGGAAGTCTTCAGCAATATTCATTATGCTTCTGTCTCTTCTTTTGCTCTTGGTCATTGTACTTCTGGTTAGCAGAGTCTTCTCCTTGGGGCAGGTTCTAAGCTGTGTCACCTACAAGTCTACAATGCGATTTTATTTATTTTGCAGTCACTTGTGCCACTCCCTCCAGCAAGTTCCAGGTCTGGCTTCTTATGTTAAATTTCCACCATGGTTTGCATAGCCCCAGCTCCTGGCTCACCAGTTTCCACCTCCTGTGATACCGTGCTAAGGCTGCACCATTATTTGTACAATCTTTCTTCCACTTCCAGTTGGAGCAGGTCCCAGGATTAGGGAAACACCAGGTGTTCTATCTAGCTAGGTTGTTGGTTGTGCTGATCTTGGCAGAACCTGTTGGCTGTTAGGTCTGAGGGCTGCATGGACATATTTTGACTTGTATGATGCCACAGTTGGTATTATTTTCCTGTGGGACGAGTACAATCCACTGAACTTAATGAGTTCTTGCAAGCTCAGCACATATGCACAGCTCACTGTTGTCCCCTGCAGTCCTAAAACTTTTGCCACGCTGTACAAAATGGATCCTGATACGCCACTACTAGAGTTCTTGATCTGCTGGCCATCAGGTCTGGGGGCTACCCCGACCTGCCTTGGATCGAACCTGTAAGATGCCACATTGTTGCTCACTGAGCCAGAAATGAGTTCTCTCCCAGCTCAGTGCATGAGCAGTCCTGCCCCAGAGCCCTTGCCTCCTTAAACAAAATGGCCCCTAATACAGCTCTTAGAGGTCAATTGGCCTGTGAAATCCACCCTGTTCCTGCACTATCAGTCTGGGACCTGCGGCTTGGTCTCTACTTCTGTTCAAATCAATCAGATCAGCAGGATGAGCAGTTCTCTGTCTGAACTTATGTCTGGTGCTCCCAGCAAACATCTCTTCCCACTTTGTCACTGGTGGAGTTTCGGCTTCCACTGCTCGCTGAAATCCTCTGGGGTATCAATCACTGCAAAACCACACCATTGTTTTCACCGCTTTCCTATGTCTGTCAGTCTCCAGGTGTCCCTCTGCTATTGGTCTGTCCTCTCCTAATTCCTGGAATGTACCCTCTCTGCTTCACACTGGTTAATATTTCTCCGTCTGTTTCAACATGTTCTTACCCTATTCTGCCATCTTGATTCTCAAAGCATAAACTTAATTTAAGCATTGTATCCCAAGAACTACGAACTTTCTCAGAGACCAATGATTTGCCAAGTTTCTTCAGTAAGTAGCATCAGCCTTCTCTCATCCTTTTAAATAACTGCTTTCTTTCTCATTGTAAAGGTTGGTTTTATATTATCCCTTATATCCAGAAAAGTTTCTCTACATAATCATCTCTTATATTTCCTTTTAACATTTCTTTCATCCTTGTGATTAACTTAAGTACTCTGTTCTATCTCTTGGTTGTATATTGCACATGTATTTGTTGAATGAAAGAAATATTCAATGTATATTTTAAAACTACTAAAAGAAATATAGCTTCACCTAGAATAGTATATTATTTACTGCCTTGGGCCCAGCGCCATGGCCTAGTGGCACAAAAGTCCTCACTTTGAATGCCCCGGGATCCCATATGGGCACAGGTTCGTGTCTCGGCTGCTCCACTTCCCATCCAGCTCCCTGCTTGTGGCCTGGGAAAGCAGTCAAGGACGGCCCAAAGTCTTGGGACCCTGCACCCATGTGGGATACCTGGAAGAAGTTCCTGGATCCTGGCTTTGGCTTGGCATAGCATCGGCCGTTGTGGCCACTTGGGGAGTGAATCATCAGACGGAAGATCTTCCTCTCTGTCTCTTCTCCTCTCTGTATCTCTTTCTAATAAATAAATAAATCTTAAAAAAATTATTTACTGCCTTCGGGAGGATTTGGGAAAGCTCAGCTCTGTTCCACCAGAACCAAAGAAAAGTCCAGAACCCACATAAAGAACAGTGTCCATTACTTCTTCAGTTAGCAGCTATTTAACAAGCATCTATCAAGTCCTGGGCATTGTGCCGAGCCTTGGAGAAACAAGAGTAAGAATAAGGTAGAATTGATATCATGGCACTCACAATGCATTTGGGGAAATAGACATTTAATTAGCTAGCAAGTGAATAAATAAAATAACTGCAAGTTGTACAAATGTAGAGAAGGCAGGCTATGGGGAACTATCACAACAATACATGAAAATAATCTATCTAACTCAAATATGTGTCAGATTTTTAAATGCAGATAGACATAGTTAGGATTAAAGTGATATTGAGTTCCTAACTACATTTGGCCTGTTGTGCTTTTCTTCACAGTCACCATAATCTAATAGCACTACTATTAGTGATGGGCATTTGGGAGGGTAGGATGAGAAGCGGAACCTCCTGAAATCTGCAAACATTAAAAAGAGAGCTTGACGTGTGTTCATATTTGAGAGAAATCTTGGGCTTTACAAATGAGTGATGGAGGGTCCAGCGTGGTAGCCTAGCAGCTAAAAAGTTCTCGCCTTGCACACCCTGGGATCCCACATGGGCGCAGGTTCGTGTCTCAGTGGCTCTGCTTCCCATCCAGTTCTCTGTTTGTGGCCTGGGAAAGCAGTTGAGGACGGCCCAAAGCCTTGGGACCCTGCACCCATGTGGGAGACCTGGAAGAAGCTCCTGGTTCCTGGCTTCTGATCGGCTTGGCCCAGGCCGGCACGGCCACTTGGGGAGTGAATCAGCAGAGAGAAGAATTTCTTCTCTGTCTCTTCCCGTTTCTATATATCTGACTTTCCAATAAAAAGAAATACTTTAAAAAATGAATGAATGGTGGATTGCCATGCTACAATCACCAAATGAATGTGAAAGTAATTGTTCACACCTTTTAAAGAAAACCCTTAAAAGTTTTTTTTTTTAACCTTGCATAGTAAAAAAAAAAATCAGAATGCTGTGAACCACCTGTCTGATAAGACCTTGGCATCATATGGCATATGTGAGCACAGGCCAAGTAGTAGCATGCACTGATGTTATGTGAAAAAGACATTGCAAACTCACTGCCCCAATACCCAACATCTCTCATTTACCCCAGAGCAGTTCGAAGGAGCAAGAGGAAGGGAAGACCAAAGACCAATACCTCATCCACACATAGCATAGCATTAGGCCAGAACCTGATTCAGTTTGCAAAAGTGTCCTACTTCCGGCAGAGGAGTGGCCATCACATTTCAGGCTAGAGAACAGGGTACTTAAGACTTCCTGCTGTGGGCTTGGCCTCAAAGTGATTTAGCAAGAGATTGAGAGGGAAAACAGCATTCAGTCTTCACTCTTGAGAGAGCCAGAAGCAAAAATTCAGGCCTGAGGTTAAACCTGACATGCAGTTGGAATCAAAATATCAATCAATACACATCATTGATATTTTCTGCTAAGAATCCAAATTCTATCTACTTAGATTATTTTCACTTGAAAACCTTTTAGATGTGTTTCAATTTTGTCTTATCCCATGGAATATTTTGGGCAAAATTTAACCATTTCCTGATAACCTGGGGTCATCAATGTGATTATCCTTGAGTGTACCTCATCTGCTTGTATATTATTCTGAATTCTCTTTCTTCCCACCACTGGCTGTCAGCTGTCACTGCTCACCCACAGTTAATAAGCTTGTCTCTTGGCTAATCACTGATAATAACAGCACAAGCTGCATTGATCCCCTGCTACATGCCAGTCCGTGTGCTGAGTGCTTTGTACAGAATAATTCATTAAACCCACAGAATAACCCTTGAGGCAGGTACAATTATTATTCCCAAATTACAGATGGGGTAGCCAAGACCCAGAAGAGTCAAGTAATTTGCCCATGGTTGTGAAGAAGCATATAGCAGAAATAGATTTGGGCCCTTAAGTCTCAAGGATTTCAAGATTTTAAGATTTCAAGTTCCTTACCACCACATCAGCACCTTCAAACTTTTCAATAGTGAATCACATTCAGAAATATATTTTTATAATCATCCAGGACACACACACACACACACACACACACACACACACTGAATGAAAACTTCAAATACCACTTTTATTATCAAAAAACCTTACTCTGATGTTCTACTATATTCTATTCCTTCATCATTGTCATAATCATCCCTATCACCTTTATGGTCATTACTGTTGCTCCTGATTCACAGGAATGATTTTTCTCTCATTCATCAACACATTTTAGGGTTAGCCTGCAACAGATTCAGGGTCTGCACTTACACTTCGGTGTGAATTAGACGAAGCTTTCCTCTTGTGAAGATGACTTAATTCCATCTCTCAAAAAGTTGTCATAAGGTGCTGACTTTGTTAAAGTCTATGATCACATGGCAAAAAGAGGTTAACAAGAAATAAATCTTGAGGTCAACCTTATGCATAGTGGCCCCCCCAAAAAGTTGATGGGAACACTACTATTGGTTCTGAGGGACCAAGAAACTAGATAACACCGAAACTTAGGGAGTGTTTGTTCAACAGGAACATTGCATCAGTGTACTGCATGACCAGGCACTGTGACTGCTCTTTTGCCTTCTTTGGGCCTATTAGCTTACTTCCCAATTAGGACTGCCACATAAAGTAGAGGGCACGCATTTTAAGTGGAATTTTAGATAACCAACAAGTAATTTTTAGTATGAGGTTGCCCTACACAATCTTTGGGACATAGTCATATAAATATTTACTGCTTATTTCAAAATTGCTAAGGGAGGAAGTTTTAAATGAAAAGATAGGTAAAGCATGTGAAGTGTAGGATATGTTGTCTTTCATCATTGCTCACACTGTGTACTTACATCAAAATATCACACAGTACCTAAAACATACATAATTATTATTTGTCAGCAACAGAAGAATTCAAGCAAGAATCATTTAAAAATATTCAGTGTTTATCTGAAATTTAAATTTCACTGGGCATCCTGTATTTTTATGGGCTAAATCTGGCACATCTATTCCTAAAGCACAATTGAACTGTTGTCATGAGATGGCAGTTATGCTGTTATAGCTCCATATTTGTCACAAAGCCAGTGACAGTTCAGAGCCAAGCAGATCATCTTGAAAGAAAGTGGAGTGGGGTTAGTTAGAAAATGTTCAGTTATGAGAGTACACGCAAGCACTGTAGCCTGTAGTGGTCAGGGAATGCTTCCTGGAAGCAACAACCTCAGAAGAATGGGACAGATGGAAGAAAAATTCAAACGATATCTCATGAGAATAAGCTGAAGGTGATACGAACTACGAAATGTATATCGTAATCAGTCGAAGAAGAGATAACTATTTTAAAGATCATTCACAGTGGGGCATGTGAGTGCAGTCAGAGACCCATTTTGGTGACATTCCTATAAAATGTAAGGAGAGCACTAAACCAACAGGAAAATGCTGATGGCATATATGACAGGCACTGTAGCAAGGCTTTATGTACATGCTCCCACTTGATTTCTACAACATTCTGCATGGCAGACAATATTATCATTCTAAATTTGTAGCTGAAAAACTTCAGGCTCAGGGCCCAGCATGGTAGCTTAGTGGCACAAAAGTCCTCATCTCGCACACGCCAGGATCCCATATGGCACCAGTTCGTATCCCAGCTGCTCTGCTTCCCATCCAGCTCCCTGCTTGTGGCCTGGGAAAGCAGTCGAGGACAGCCCAAAGCCTTGGGACCCTGCACCATATGAGAGACCTGGAAGACGCTCCTGGCTTGTGATTAGCTTGGTTCTGGCCATTGTGGCCACTTGGGGAGTGAATCAACAGATGGAAGATCTTCCTCTCTGTCTCTTCTACTCTCTGTATACTTGACTTTTCAATAAAAAAGAAGCCACTGCGGCTCACAGCAGATGTTAAACACACACAGGGTTGCATTATTTGTAAGTGGTGAAGCTGGGATTTGAATTGAGATCCAGATCAGACTCTGGAACCTGCATCACTCTTCACTGCCACAGTATGTTGCTAAAGATGATAAATAAATAAACAAACAAACAAACAAACAAATAAATAAAGGAATGTGCTGTGGAACCCAGCTTCTGGAGGCACTCAAGTTCCTGTATTGTGTTAGGAACAGAGAGACACAAAGGGATGCAGTCAGTAACACTTATGTTTGCAAAGTGTCCTTTCCTCCTCTCTCCGCGCTCTCATTGGAGTAAAAGGGCCATGTCTATGGTCTCCTTCTAAAAATTGGAACCTAATAAGAAGAAACTGCAAAAAGAAAAAGAAGAATGCAGAAGTACTGCATCTAATACGCGGTGTAACAGTCACAGATTTAAATAAAGAGCCAAGGTAAATAAAGCAAACATCTGGATCACAGAAGCCAGTGTCCTGGCAAACACGCTTTTGTGAGAGCAGCGAAAATCCTTGAAAAGCCTAAACACCAGTTGTGTTCTTTTAAACTCCTCTTATTGTGGGCTTTGCTGTCCATCTGTAATCTTTTCAATCTGAAACTGGCTACTATGCTAACAGATAACAGGGCTTTAAGTTATTTGCCAAGACACTTGGCTTTCAAATCCTTATTATTATTTATTTACCCATCATTGTTAAGACACAATACCCACACTTTGCTATAGGAGCATTAAGCACAAATGCATTTATCTCGTCAAGTTTTAAGGACTGATTGTTACTGTGATTATTTGTTATTGGTCCCTTTTCTCCTATCCATTCAACTGCCTCAGATCAGCTGAGCTAGACAAAGTGAAGCAAGGGGCTGAACCAAAGGGCTCCATAGGATGTGCTGATGGATCAGTTCTCTGGGGTAGGGGAGCCCTATGTTATTAGTATTTGCCATTTTCTACAGTGTAAATACACCCACCCAGGCCAATTTCATGCTACTAATGACCTGCCTTAATGTGACGTTAAGAAGGGGCAATAATGATAGCTCTCTGGAGCCAGGCAAGGCAAGGCAAGCCAAGCCAGCCCTAGGAATACTTTGCCTATACAACAAATCAGTAAGAAGTGGAAGATGGGATCCCAGTGTCACAGGTTTTGGAAAATTTAGCTACTATGCCACAATGCTGGGCCCTTGTTGTACTTTTAAAAACACTGTGTATAGAGACCAACATTTCACTTAGTAGCTAAGATGCCAGCTGAGATGCCTGGTCCCATACTGATACATCTGGGTTTGACCTCTGCATCTGCCAGTGTTCACCCTGGGAGGCAGCAGATTATGGCTTTAGTGGGTTGAGTTCTTGTCACTCATGTGACAGACCAAGACTGAGTTTCCAGTTCCTGGCTTTGGTTTGACCCAACCCAAGCTGCTACGGGCATTTGGGAAATGATCCGGCTGATAGAACTGCTCTCTTGTTCTTGCTTGCCATTTCTTCACCTCTCAAATATAAAAATAATGTTAAAGGCGGTGTATATACATGCAGCATAGGAAAAACTATTGAAATATACCAAAATATTAACAGTAGTTATCAGTAGCTGGTATAATTATGTGCAAATTCTACTTTCCACTTTAAAAATTTTTCTAGCTCACAATTTGTTTATAATGCCCACATATTACTTCAATAGCCCCATACATGTAGCTGCATACATGTAAGTATATATAGTCAGCCTTCTGTAATCATTGGTTCTGCACCTGTGGGTTCGAGCAAACACAAATAAAAAACTATAAGAAAAAAATTGCTTTGTGTCTGTACTAGACCTTTCTTCATAGAATCTCCTAAACAACATAGTATAACAATTGCTTACATAGTATTTACATTGTATTAGGCATTAAAAGTAATTTAAACATGGCTTAACATGTACAAGAGGATGCACACTTGTTATGTAAAAACCCTATGGCATTTTACATAAGGAACTTGAGAATCATAAATTTTGGCATCCGCAAGAGTTGCACGGATACCAAGGGATGATTCTGTTTGTGTGCGTGCATCGTTTTTTAATGCATCCTCTTCCATTCCTTTGTCACCATTCTCCAGGTAGAAGTGGTGGCATCTGGATGGGGCAGGATTCAAGCCAACCAGAAGCACAAGCCTCCTGGTGAGCTTACTCCTCTTTCTTGACTAAAGGGACTAAAGGGTAAAAGAAGTACATTTATTTAATATGTCAGGGCAAATGAGTGATACCACACTGCCCATAGAATGCTCGGGGCTGCCTGCTCAGGCCCTGTATCCCTACTGAGTCACTGACAGCATCTCACCTGATGATTCCAGTTTAGTGGTACAAATGAGGAATGATGGTTACAAATTAGATTTGGGGGATTTGCTACCAGGTAGATTTGATCTGCAATCTAAATCATAGCACTGTCATTGATTCTTCTGAGAAATGTGGTCCTCACTCTGTTCAGCTTCTTAGCCTGGCTAACTGGCAGGATTGTCCTTCAACCATCCCATGTCTCAGGTTTCCAACGGACATACATACTAATGTCTGGAACATGACATGATTCATTTGTAAATCGGGGGCTGCCAACTGGGGACCAGGTGGTCTGATCTCAACAGATCAGAGCCTTATGCTTCTCATATGGAAATGTCTTTACAGATGTGCTATTGTGATCAATGAATAATTTTAAAGCATTTGGGAAATGTTAATTATTGATCCTTGCTTGCACAACCCAAGGGTCTACAAAATGCCACACAAATTCAGTTTGGTCTATGCATTACTGAATAACTGTGGAAGTTGTCTTTTCCCCTGCCTGTTTTTAAAAGCGTTAACTATAATTTTGAGTTTATTTAAGGAGACCTTATACTAAACACATTTGAAAGACACAGTTGCATTTAAAAAGAAACTCAGCTTCCTCTTTCTCAAACAGGGGTGGCTGCAGTATTTTAATTTCCCAGTTATAATCCACTTTCTGCAATGCCATTTCTTACAGCTGGCTACTTCTGGACCTCTTATCCTGAGATTTTTGCTTTCTTCCTTCAAGGACCCCAAAAACCACTTTTAAAGAATGTTTCCCCAGGAGCAATAGGAAACCACTAACTTTTATTTTTGTGGGGATGGGTTGTCATTCTTATTTATAGTTCAAATACATTACTTTGGGTATGAAAGCTCTCTAACCCCCCCAAAAAACATGTAGTTTGCTTCATGCTTCTCACTGTACACTGTTCTCTCACTGTACACGTGTTCTTGGTCAATGATGGAGCTATTCTATGAGAGACTTTAGAGAATTTGCTTCCAGAGCGTAGATGAGGTCCTTAGGGCTTAAACTAAGTCTGACCACAGTGCAAAGCTTCACAGTATAAAGCTGCTACTTTTAGCCTAAACATCAGAAGGTAGAGTCTAGTTTTGCACCTGTAATTAACTAGCTGTGTTCACCAACAGGAGTCCCTTCCCTTTTCTGGGGTTTAGTTAATCTCTTTACCCAGAAAATTGGGAGGATTTCAATCTGAAATTAGGAGGAAAGGCAGGAGCTAGCACATCTTGAAGGTGATCTGATGGGAGGGCCATCTGGTTGAACTAGATCATCCATCAAGAGTTTCAGCTCTCCACCTGAGGGCAGGCCATCAGATTCTCTCTTGCAGGAGCAGTCATCAAAAGTTCACAATTCCTTTTCATGTTGGATCAGATAGCAACAAACCCCAGCTGAGAAAGTTTCTCCCTGAAATGGAGAGAAGCCCAGAGGGGGCTAACACTGAGACCTCAGAAGAGGAAAACCAGGAAGAAAAGATCCCTGCCGCATCTTAAGAACTGGCCATTTCTGAATCAGGGCAGGGATGGGCTGGAAGTGGAATTCTTTACATTGTTTTTGTTCTTGTTCAAGTCTTTGAGAAGATGACTTCGTGGTGTGTTTCTTCCTGACCAGGTGATATTCCTTGAGGTTAAGAGTCAAACACAGAGATGCTGTTTGTTAAGTAAATGAGTAGCACAGTTGCAGCAAAACTTCCAAAACCTGATTCCCCACAGAACACAAATAAGCATGAAGGCTAACAAACTGCTTTATATTCTTTCTGGAGTAAACTAGACAATAAAATATGAAATTATTGAGATTAATGTCTTCCCAACAGTATCTCACTTCTCAAGGTAGTGTCCCTAAACTGATAATACCCTGTGCAAACCCAATGCATCTTCCTTTGCTCCATTCACTCAAACCACAGATGTATGAGTAAGCTATGAAAACATGGCCTGTACTTTAAGATCTTTCTGTATGACATTAGTCTTTTACAGAAAGCATTCAACAGAGTAGTCATGAAATTAAACTTGAGTTAGACTTGAGTTTCAGCCCAGCATTAGCCAGAGTCCAACAGCAAATGAAGAGCAGACCATAATGCCTATACCATATTAGAACTTCAAAAATCAGTAGCTATTGCTGTGGCTGTTATTCTTAGTACTAATCACCCCTTACCAGAAACAATCCTAAAATCTTCTTTACGTTAGAAGCAGTCCGAGGAACACTATCAATGTTTTGATTCCGCTGGAGGTGTGGAGTGTTCTAGACTAGTTATCTTGGCAGAGCTACAGGTTTTCCCAATGGCAGCAGAATGCATCCAAACAGTCACCTCATAAACTCTTGTGATTTTTTTCCTAATAGTTGCCTGAGTGGCAGTCACAGTTTGAGGATACACTATTCCAAGATTCCTTGTGCTACTGTATGGAATATCACGGCAAGGAATCACTGAACTAAGAGAGTTAGTAAAGGCATATACTGCTTAATGTACAATTCTGACATTATTGGTAAAATAGAGATTCTAATAAAGATTCTGCTGAAGCATATCCTTTCCAGTTGATTGCCCATTATTAACAGGCTTATTTCAACTGAGCTGTGTGTTCAAAACAATTGCTGTTTCATCTCATGGCTTTGTGTCATGAAGAAATATGAGTCATTTTACAAGCCTTGCCAGATTTAGTAAATAAGAGTACAACAAACCCAGTTAAATTTGAATAAAGAGCAACCACTGCTTTTTCATGTAAGTTTATCTCAAATGTTGCTTGGGACAAATAAGTTAAAAGGTTACTTTTTAAAATCTGTAATCCAAATTTAACTGAGCATCCTGCAATTTATCCGGAAGTTTCATATTTTATACAACAATCCATCTTAACTTGCAACAATCTAAGTATATTCATTTGATGACACTTTATGAATATTAAGTAGTCAGTACCACAATTTTCTATTAACAGGTCAACTAATCAAATATTTAAAAGTTATGAGTTGGCTCCTTATTTTACTAAGATTTAACAAAGTTTCTATAAATCCTAGAAATTAGCTTTTACTAGTATAAGAAAAAAAATGCAACAAACCACTAGAAACTACCTATGAATCTGTGGTGAAATGTAGATTCTGGTTGGATTACTTTGAAATGAATCTCATGTTGGAAACCAGAGCTCTAAGGCTTCCCACTGACGTCCCTTCTGCCAGTTCACAAAGGTCATATTTACCTGTAGCTAGTGGCATTTCCTTGTTCCTAGATAAGATACAACAAAGGGAAGTGTTCAGTTCCAGGTGAGTGGCAGAGTGTTAGCAGTGAGAAGATAACAGTGTTTGGTTCAGGTGGGAATGTATCAAGCAAGGTATTCACTTTGCTAGATGCTCAAGAGGCCGCTAACAGTAATGCTACTATTTCACCCACTAAAATCTTCATCTTCTTCCATTCAGATTTATGTGTGAAACATTCTCACTGCATAAGCACCATAACTTTCCTTGTCCACTGGTGGTGGGGAATTGCAACAAACTTGATATCAATATATAATTTTGACAAAAATTATAAAGTGGGTTGTCTTCTTGGAGCTGTATCTATGGAATACATAAAGTCCATTCTCTTTATATTGATAAAATTTAAAATTTTCTTTAAAAAAATCAGAGGGTTCAAATCATATCTCCCATTTTCTTGGTGGAATCCCTATTTAAGAATCCATAGGAAGGGGGCTGGCATGGTGGTTCAATAGGCTCATCCTCTGCCTTGCAGCACCAGCATCCCATTTGGGTGCCACTTCATGTCCTGGCTGCTACACTTCCCATCCAGCTCCCTGCATATGGCCTGGGAAAGCAGTCGAGGATGGCCCAAGGCCTTGGGACCCTGCACCCACATGGGAGATCCAGAATAAGCTCCTGGCTTGAAATTAGCTCAGTTCGGGCCATTGTGGCCATTTGGGGAATGAACCAGTGAACGTAAGATCCTTCTCTCTTTGTTTCTTCTTTGTGTAACTTTGCCTTTACAATTAAAAATGAAAATAAATAAACAAACAAACAAAAGAATCCACAGGGAGGATTTTTAAAAGGCATGAGTCTCTGATACCATCCTACTTAATATTAAACATCCAACAACAGCTCTGTGGCAACATTCCACTGGGGATAGCCAGTACTGCCATTCAGCCTGGAGAGTAAAGAAAGGATATTAAGCTGACATGCAAGCAGAGGCAAAGGCCAGAGGACTATGAGATATAAAATCCCAAACACTAACTGCATTCTTACCCCTAGGTTCCTTGAAAACCCGAATCTGGAAAACAAATTTGTACTTTTTGTCAAAATAAAGTAGGTCTCTGTTACAACCAAGAGTTTACATGACTGCACATGATTTAAATTTTATTAGTCTTTGCCTATAAAGGAAATACACCCATCCTGTTATGGCTTTGATGTCCCTCCAGGGTCTACATGATTGATGACAATATTCTGAAGTTGGTATAACCTTTAAGGGGTGGGGCCCAGTAGGAGTCTTTAGGTCATCAAATGGGGGGTGGTCCTCAAAGGGGATTAAGTATGTAGTTTGTGCGGGCACAGGTATAAGTTAAGTAGTTGGGTTCCTGCCACCTACATAGGAGACCCAAATGATGTTCCTGGCTCCCAACATCTGCCTGGCCCCAGTGCTGGCTACTGTGAGCATTTGGAAGTAAACCATCTGATAGAACACCAATCTCTCTCTCTCTCTCTCTGAAATAATAACTATTTTTGAAAGAATTAGGGTATTTCTGATGTTCACCTCTTGGTAGTTCCAGAAGGTTGATGGTTCCAGAAGGAGCAGGCCTGGTCCCTACGTTTCTCTTCTTCCTGGTCTGTCTATTCCTATGTGTATTCTACCCTTAATCACACTTACCAAAGGCTGAACCAATGAGGCCATCCAATTGAATTTTGTCCAACTAAATTATATTTTGAGCCTCCAAAAATAAGTAAGTTAAATAAACATGTCTTCTTCTTCTTCTTTTTTTTTTTTAAAAAAAATGTACTTATATAACAGAATTACAGAGAAGGGGAGAGATCGAGATCTTATATCTATTTCTTTACTCCCCAGATGGCTGAAACAGCCAGGCTTGGACCAGGCCAAACCAGGAGATTCATCTGGGTCTCCCACCGTCTGCTGCTTTTCCCAAGCCATGGGTGTGGAGCAGCTGGAAGTGGAGAAGCCAGGACACCAGCCAGTGTCCATATGGGATGCCAGTACGATAGGTAGTGGTTTTATCCATTGGGCCCAATAAAACTATTTTATTATGAAGTTAACTCATCTCAGGTATTTTGTTATGATTACAAAATGACTGCCTAGCATATACTTTAAAGCAAAAAGAGATTGTACTCAAACTCTCCCAAGGCAGAAGAGATCTAGACACACTGCAGTGTCTGACATATCTTTTAGTGCTAAGTAATCATT
This sequence comes from Ochotona curzoniae, assembly GCF_017591425.1. Taxonomy (NCBI): domain Eukaryota; kingdom Metazoa; phylum Chordata; class Mammalia; order Lagomorpha; family Ochotonidae; genus Ochotona; species Ochotona curzoniae. The sequence continues at coordinate 7,491,046 of NW_024467087.1, forward strand.
TAATATTTGCTGAATGAATAAAGTCATGGCTCAGCACCAATGAGTTTTCTAAACAATACATTTTCTAAATCTTATTGATCATTAAGCTACTACTTTCAAAGCTGTTTAAAAGGAATGTCTGCACAGTGGTTACAAACAATAGCATTGGGGATCAAACTGATTGCTTTTTAACCATGGAAAACAATGCTCTCAGGCCTTTCTGCAGCTCAGTTTCCTCATCTGTAAAATGAGGGCAATAATAGTAACTGCCATAAGTACTAATACAAATAGTTGCAAATAAGAGTAACTGCCACAAATAATTTGAAGATTACAAAGATAATCAACAAAGTATATCTGGTATACACTAAGTGCTCAATAAATTTTAATGATTATCACGATGTGTGGGGGACAACTTTCAAAGAAATTAGAACATGTTCAAATATCAGTTGGTATACTCTTTGGATGAGCTGCTTTTGGCAGACTTATTCTGAAATATTAACCTGCACCCTAATGCCTGCCTCTACTAGCAGCTTTTCTGATTCCCCAACATCCCATGTTTTTTGATTTCCTGAAACCAAGCCTTTCAATTTTAAAAGCTCTAATTCCCATCCAACTCACTGCTGGTAACCTGTCAAAGCAGAAGAGGATGGCCCAAAACCTTGGGACCTAGGACTCATGTGGGAAACCTAGAGCAGGCTCCCGGCTCCTGGCTTCAGATCGGCTCAGCACCAGCTGTTGCAACCACTTGGGGAGTAAACCAGCACATAAAACATATATCCTTTTTTTTCCTTCTATCTGTAAATATGCCTTTCCAATAAAAGTAAATAAGTCTTTAAAACAATCTTTCTATGAACAAAAAGTGTTAGAAGAACTAACACAACTCAGTATTAGATTTTTCTCCCTTTGAAGGATTTTGTGCCATTAAAAAAATTATTTATTTTTATTGCAAAGTCAGATATACAGATAGGAGGAGAGACAGAGAAGATCTTCCATCTGATGATTCACTTCCCAAGAGGCCGCAACAGCTGGTGCCAGGAGCCAGGCACTTCCTCCAGGTCTCCCACACAGGTGCAGGGTCCAAAGGCTTTGGGCTGTCCTCGACTGTTTTTTCAGGCCACAGGCAGGGAACTGGATGGAAAGTGGGGCTGCCAGGATTAGAACTGGCACCCATAGGGGATCTTGGCGTGTTCAAGGCAAGGACTTTAGCCACTAGGCCACCGTGCCTGGCCCAATTTGTGCCATTTTTCAAATTTATTCCAAACAGTCCTAAAGTTTTCATGTTATAGTGGTACCTATTAGCATATTTATTGACAAAATGATACTTTTTTTTGTTTCAAAATTATTGGGAAGAGGGTTGTGTTGAGGTAAAGATGGAACAGGATTGCCATGAAAATTAAATTATTGGTACCTTGAAGTTCGTTAAATTAATCTGCTTTTTATGTTTCAGAAAGCTAGCATAATAAAAAGCTCTGTAGGGCAGACATTGTGGTGTAAATTGACACCTTGTAATGCTAGCATCTTTTCTGGAAGCAGGTCAGATTCATGGTTACTCCACTCTCAATCCTGCTTTTTGCTACTCCACTTGGGAAAGTAGGGAACGGAAAGCTCAAATGCTTGGGATTCCTGCACCCACATGGGAGATCTGAACGATGCTCTTGGCTCCTGGCTTCAGCCTGGCCTGGTTCTGGCCTTTGTGGCTATTTTGGGAATGAGCCAGCATTTTCTCTCTCTCTCTCTCCGTCTCTCTCTGTCTCTCTCTCTCTGTGTGTCTCTCTCTTTCTTTCTTCTTCCCTCCATTCTCTCCCTTCTTCCCTCCCTCCTTCTTTTTCCTCTAACTCCGCCTTTCAAATAATATAAAGGCTCTGCCTAGACATGTTCCCTAGCACCCATTAGTCTTTATTTCTCATACTTCTTCAGCCAGAGCTGTTTGTAGTTTTATTAACAGGGAATGTAGCTTTTCTTTCCTTATATATGTTGCTCTAGGTAATGCCTTGCAATGGAAGGCTCCCAGGCCACACACAAAAGAGGACATTTGAGCACAGTTAGATACTATTTTTTAAAAAGATTGAAATTGGCTTCATTCCTGTTTTGACACAAATGCATGGAACAGCTAAGAAGTTCTAGAACCTGTCTGTGGCATACTTCAATTGATAATTTTGGTTACATCTAAAATGGTAAAACGTGTTTCTTTGTGATACAGATATAGTGAGTTAGTAAATACCATTTAAAAGATGCACATTCAACTGCAGCTAAATCAATAGCCACATGAAAAATTGTCTTCACCTTGCATTGCTGAGGTTTTTTTTGTTCATGCCTTGTAGTCAGGGTACCAAATGTATCATAGCAACAGTAATGGGATGCTGCTAGCAACATTTAACCTTGGTTGCAAGCTTCACAGAAGGTTCTTGCCATAGCATTGCTGACAACTGCAGGCAACAGTTACATGGTCCTAAATGACCAAGCAACATGTCAGAACGTCAAGAAGTGGTTGCCACTCAGATGGAGCCAGTCATTCAGGAAAATGGGATAAGTCAGAAAGAAAATAATTCTCTTGTGTACTGTGATCATTGCTTTTATATGACCATCAGTGCTGATCGTCTGTCCTCAAGGCCCAGTGGAATTAGGGATTGGCTTTCACGTGCCGGCCTTTTCATACAAAGGCTCTGGTTTTCAGTGGGGTTGCTGACAGTACATCCGCAGCCACACTCCCTCCTTGGGACAAACACATGGTGTAAAGCCAGCTGGTAAGGTTAGTGAAGCCAGGGAAGGCCAAAGAAGGGAGCAAAGCTAACTACTCCCCATGGGGATGTAGCCCTGACCTTGGCCTCATTAGCTCTGGGCTTTCACAGAGCTAAACCAGCCCAGATGGCTATAGGAATAAGGTGAAGGCCCGCTTCATGAAAAACTGAAGGAAAAAAATCAACAGCCTGCTAAGCTTAAAGTGATAGGGAAATGTAGAAAGAGAAATTGTTCTTGTGTATTTTCATTAGGAAAATCTCAAAGCACTTCCTATTGCATTTATTTTTAAAATCATTACCTAAGAGTGATGCAATTCAGTTTGCTTTCCCCAAAAAGAAGCAAGAATCAGATTCCTTTAAAAAGTCAGAACTATACACCATTTGCTTTCTGCTGATACATTTTTTAAGGGAGACAGGAAACCTAATATTTATTGAGTACCTGTCATATTACATAACCTGTTGAACTTCAATCTTAGATCAATGTTGCACCCAGGTAGGTAATATTATCATCAGCCTTAACAAAACTACAGCCTGGACATGACAACTAACTTGGTCAAGGTCATATATATATAGTAACTAGTGGAGAAGAGGTTTGGATTTAGATCTGCTATAAAGCACCATCCCAGCTTTCCACAGCACAATATTGCTTATCTTCAGAAGAGTACCAAGCAAATATGAGTGTTTGCTAAGAATATCTGTTACAGGTTTAAAACCAAGTTAACATTCATCACCAATTTATTAAGTTGCATCAGAAAAGATACTCCGTAGAGTTTGACTTGCTTAATTGCGTTGTCTAGCACCACCGAAAGTTCCATCAACAAACACCTTCAGGGCCAAGCATGGTAGCCTAGTGGCTAAACTCCTTGCCATGCATCCACAGGGATCCTACATGGGTGCCAGTTTGTGTCCCGGATGCTCCACTTCCCAGCCAGCTCTTTGCCCATGGCCTGGGAAAGCAGTAGATGATGGCCCAAAGCCTTGGCACCCTGTGCTCATATGGGAGACTCAGAAGAAGCTCCTGGCTTAGGATCAGCTCATCTCCAGCCGTGCAGCCTCTTGGAGAGTGAATCAGCAGTCACAGGATCTTTCTCTCTCTCTCTCTCCTTTTCTCTGAATTTCTGCCCTTCCAATAAAAATAAATAAATCTTAAAAACGTAATTTTCAGCAAAATGACTCCATATTTATTAGGCTGATATTTTCAGAAGAAGAGAAATTGAAACATGTTTTTGTTTGAGGGAAATATAATGAATGTTATACCTATAATTGGAGCAATACATTAATGTGCACTAATTTGTGGTCCTATTCAAGTGCAGCTTCATGGCCTAGTTATTGGCTCTTGGACAGCTCTGATGCAGGAAGGCAAGGCAGCCTCGTTACTGATCTTTCCTTTGGTCTCAGGCTCCAAAGTGACTGAGTATGGCACCATTTTTCTTGCTTTTACTGCCCTTCTGAGCAGCATCCCTGAGCTCCACTCATCAGATGTCTATAGCATTCCCCATTCCTTCCACCAGTTGTCACTATCAAAATGTCTCTGGACAATTCAAAGTATTTGCTCTAAATTAAAGTCAAGCCCCCATGCTACTGGAGAACCACTGCTATAGGCATGCAATGATAGGGATGCCCATTCATGAAAAGGAATGTAAGAATTAAATAGGCAGTCTAAAAGGGTAAGGGGCATGATAATAGGATCGTTAAGAGTAGGACTCTAGTATCACATAGACCTGGCTTCAGATCTCAGGTTCAAGACTTCATTAGTTGTATGTTTGTATGTGGGTTGGTCCTGAACTTCAGTTTATACCATCTGTGAAGTAGATATTATGGTAAAATCTACTTTAAAAATGATAAAGATTAAGCACTGGTTTATGGAAATCAGGACAGTACATGATGTATGGCAAGAGTTTAAACAGTTATTGCTATTGTTTTTGAGCAGCAATCAATGGCTGAGTAGTCTTCTCCCTTCAGTTTCTATACCACCAGAGTGAAATGACTGTTGTTTTTCTTTTTGTTTGTTTGTTTTCTGAGCAAGGAGAGACTTGTTCCATAGCACATGACAGGATATTTCCACTGGCTTATTCTTCAGGTATATAAGTATAGCTGACTTTTTCTCCTTTTAGAAAGATTCAATTAACTTTATTCATTAGATATCTTAGTATGCAAGTCTTAGTGTTTATCATTACCAGCTTAGAGCTTTGACAAACTTGATTCCAATTCACAGAAAATGTTTATAGTTAGACTGATGATTTCAACCAACACAATTTCACAGATAAACAAGAAAACTTACAAATAAAACCATAGCTATAATTGAACAGCATCAAAAATATGATAAGCATAACATGAAAAACTAATAACTGATTGCTTGTTTTTATCTGAATGTAAACTAAGTGAAAAGACTAAAAATATTGTGCCACTCAAACATGCTTAAGTCATTGTGTGCTGATTTCAAGGAAAAACATTCATGGTTGCTCTGCTTTCAGCTTACTTTAGTTTTTCTTTATGTTTTGAATGTAATAGCTAAAAATATTGCTTCTTTAGGTCCAAAGTCATTATGTGGATTTTAACAGCTTTTAAATCCCTTTTTGAGATATAATTGTCATACTATAGTTTTTCCATTTAAGGTATACAAGTCAATGTCTTACCAAGTTGTGCAACTAGCACCACAGTTGAGAATAATTTCACTACCCCCCCCAAGAGATTACATATCCCTCAGCTATAAGCTGCCATCACCATCACCGCCACAATCATCTTCTCCTTCCTCCAGCCTTTGGCAACCGCTAATTCACATTTCATCTCCACATTTTTTATTATTCTAAACATTTAATATTTACACGCCCTTCTGCATCTGATCTATTTCACCATGATGTTTTCTGGTTCAGCCATGTTATTGTACATACATACCCGTTCTTAATTTCTCTTTATGGATGAATAATATTACATCATAAGAATATATTACATTTTATTTATAGGTATTTAGGTTGCAGCAACTTTTTGGCTGTCATGAATAATGCTACATAAATATATGTGTTCAAGTTTTGCTGTAGAAACACTTTTGATTCCCTTGGGTATATATCTAGGAGTGGAAGTGCTGAGTCATATGACTACACTGCGTTTAACATCCTGAAGAGCTGCCAAATGGCTCCAAAGTAGCTATAATACTTCACATCCCCCCAGCAATATATGATGTCTGATTTCCCCAAATTCTGGCCAACATTTGCTACCTAATTTTTTATGGTAGCCTTCCTAGAAAACATGTAGTAATGTCTTATTTTGATTTGGATTTGTATTTCTCTTATGATTTATGATGTTAAACAATTCATGTGCTTATTGGCCATTTGTATGTCTTCGTGGGAGACATCACGGTTTTGTCTTGCTATTTCAAGGTGTATGAAAAGCTCTATGCAGCTGATGGGACTATCTGTAATTGAAGTGGGAATCCTGACAAAATATATATCTTCATCAAGTTGTTATACCATATTGCTGAATTAATTAACTAAACACACAAGAAAAAGGAAACTCATTCCTCTAAAAGCAATAAAGTTATTCTATTTGCGTGGCCTTAGTTGAAGATTGACTGAAACCAGCCAATGAGGAAAATTTGTTTAACATAAAGAATAACTTGTATGTCTCTATGCCTCAAAATTCCAGAATATCTCCTTGAATCTCAGATTCCACTGGTATATGTCAGATCATTGACTGGCATGTGCCCTTCTGCACCTCAGGGTAACAGCCAAAGTCTAACTCTAGTGTGTTCTTCGTCAGCTTAATTGAGTGAATTCCACTGTACTTTCCATTGGTCCCATAAAAATGTTTTCTTCTTCATTTGGCAAGAACTTTCACATATTTTGTTCTCTGAAAATAAACTCTCATCAGAAGAATAATATGAACATACAATCCATCTATACTGAATTATATTAGGATCTGATGTTTGGTTCATTTGAGTGGCTCCATAGTAGCACAATGAAAGGTCTAAGTTTGAGATGACTACCTATCTCTAGATCACCAGAGTCTGATAAATTCAGACATTTGGAAATACTTATTCAGCAGTCTGTGACAAATAGGGAAGGCAAAGGAAAACAGCGCTTTAAGAGTCATTAATCTAAATTAATTTACCTAGTGACACTGTGGTAGAATTTTAGTTTCACTGCAGAACCCAAATGAATACAATGCTTCAGGTAGGTAAGCTTTTCTGTTGTAGGATGTTTGTTTACAATGAACTCTGGAAGAGGGTTAATCTAATGGGATGCAGTCCTGCATCAGATGGTGAAATGCTTTGTGGCCAACATCCATTTGAGGTATCAATTAACTTTTAATTCTTGGAGGAAAACAAAAGCAGCCTTGAACAAAGACTAAATCAGGGGTGGTATGAGGGGCACAGAACTCATGGAACCTTAGGTCTGCTACCTTTTTGTAGCAGGGAAAGGCATCCTTATCTAACAAAGAGGTTGAAGAGTAGGGAGGGAGAAGGGTGAATTGGTGTGTGGCCTGTTAACTCAATGATGTTTCTAAAGCCTGAATGGAGGAGTCAAAGCCACCCAAGTCACAACAGCATTAAGTCAACAGCTTGACGGAAACAGCATGAACTGAATGGAAATGCAAATGGTTCAGTCCAATAACTGCTTGTGGGTGTCACTTGGTCCACTAGCTCTTGCCTCACCGGAACCTTTTCAACTGCACCCAGAATAGCAAGTCAACTTTACTTGACATTGTGCTCAAATTCCAAGAACAACCCAAAATATGCCAATCCAAACTATGAGGACAGTAGTAACAGTGAAAACATGAGACAATAACTCGCAATATAAAACATTATTTTCCATGCTTACAGGTTCCCTAACAGATCCTTTCAAGACCTCAGCCATATGATTTTGAAAAACAAAACAAACAAACAAACAAAAAAAGCACCAGCTGTGATCCTACAGAATTGTCTCACATTCATCAGTAAATAAAATTCTTTCCATAGTGTACTGCTGAAGCCATATCCAGCTCTCAACTACCGGACAACCTAGGAGTACATAATTAGTTTGTTTTCCAAAGGGGTAGCCTACCTCATGCTTTTCGTTAAATTCGATCAAAACATACACATTCTAAATAGAAACACGTTCATAGAAACCTCTTTGCATGAGCAGCTGTCTAGACCAGGCCTGGCCGAAGAGCTGAATTGTATTCATCCCTGCACTCCAGCCAATAAATGCTTGGCTTTGTTCATCCCCTTACTAACAGAGGCAGTCAGACTATGTCAATTGGGCAAGGGCCTTAATGATGCAAGGCAGGTGTCCTCAGAGTCTGCCCAGGTGAGGGGGTCAGCCTCTCTACCATGACTCACTCACTCACTTGTCCTGTTTACAAAGCCTGCCCCCACCATTAATTACTACCATTAGTACATTCACTCACACAAGTGAAAGGAGTTTGCTCAAAGTCTGATTTGGGCCTTTGCTACTATTTAAGGACCTTAAGGACAACCAAAAGGCACTGTTTTCAAAGGAGGAAGGGGCTGAAGCACTCTCCAGAAATTCTGTAAAATGAAATCATAATAATATGAAAGAAATAAGCAGCTGCTAAGGCTTAATAAAGAAGCTGTTGAAAACACAAAGATGGTCTCTTGGCAAATGCTCATCAGGGCTAACAGACTCATATTCTCAACTTGCTAAAAGGTAAGGAAAAAATTGTGCTCTTTTCCTTGGTGAATTTAACAATGTTATTGCAGGAGACAAGAAAAGTGGACTGAGAACAATAATCATGCCTTGTGCTTACTTCATATTTTCACATTCTTAAAGTTCCAGCCTGAATACTGTCTCATTTTATCTTCCAGAATCCAGTAAGGCAGGTAAGGTATTAACAGCTCCACATTACAGATGAAGAAAATAAGTTCAATGAGGTTAAGAGATTTGCCCACCATCAGTTATGCAAATGAGCAGAAAGCTCAGCCACAATCACAGCCATCAAGGTGGTCTCGCAACTGTGGGCAGCGCAGCTGGATATAATGTAGGCTAAGCAGTGAAAACTTTTTGGGGAGGAAATTGGTTCTCGATGGTCTGGAAAGAAGAGTGAGCTCTTTTGTACAAAAACCCATCACTGGCATTGGAACACAATTTGTGATGTTCACTTTGGTAGTTGGGAATTTAGTGTTTCTACAAAAAAAAAAAAATGTAAAACCTTGGAGTTTTCCATGAATGCAGAGCTTCTGCCTAATAATATTTTTGAATGCTCTCAGCTCTGGCACAGAAAGATTCTTCTCCATGAGTAACCAGTTTTCACCTTTCTGCTGACTTCAGGGTGCATTTGGCAATGGTTTATTTTATTCCAATCCATTGTATTTCAAAAAGAATTCCAGGAAGCTGAATTAGTGTCCCAGCAATCTTGCCTAATGTGGAATCATTTTTAGCATGATGTAGTCTGCTTAACAGGCACTAACAGGAAGCAGCTGCCTCTCTGTATCCTAGTAATAAAAAATCAGATAGTCACTGAGTTCAAATCCCAGCTCGGCTAATTGCCATCCATGTGGCCTGGAACCAATGACTTAAATCTCCCTGAAACTCAGTTGCCTGGTTTAGAAACAAGGGATGAAAATGAAGATGAAATTACAAAAACCACTCACCCTGGGGCCCAGCACAGTGGTCTAGCGGCTAAAATCCTCACCTTGAACGCGTCAGGATCCCATATGGGCACCAGTTCTAATCCCGCCAACTCCACTTCCCATCCAGCTCCCTGCTTGTGGCCTGGGAAAGCAGTCGAGGACGGCCCAAAGCTTTGGGACCCTGCACCCATGTGGGATACCTGGAAGAAGTTCCTGGTTCCTGGCTTCGGATCGGCATAGCATCGACCGTTGCGGTTACTTGGGAAGTGAATCATCGGACAGAAGATCTTCCTCTCTGTCTCTCCTCCTCTCTGTATATATCTGACTTTCCAATAAATAAATAAATCTTAAAAAAAAAAAAACTCACTCTGGTGTCTGGTGTTGGAGGTATGCCCACTAAAATTTTCATTGTAAAAATGGTCTGCTTGCTCATTTTGACATGTAAATGATTTGTCAACTATTAGAAGTGAACACAGTCCCCAACACACAGGAAGTGCTACTATTATAATCTCACTCTCCCAGTCCTCACATCTCATACTGTAGGCAAACTCATCTTCTATCTCCTGGTTTTTGTACATGTTATTGCTGCTGACTGCTTTGTGCTCCTCCTTCCTGTTTTTTGTTTTTTTTTTTTTTTTTTTTTTTTTTTTGTCTGATAAGCTGGTTTCTTTTTAAAGAAGTAAATCAGTGGGCATATCCTCTAGGAGGCTCCAACTGGCTCTAATTGCAACAAGTATCTGTTGATGCTTGCTAATCCGAATCTCAGCAGCTATCATTTGTCAAGCAACAAGCACTCTGATCAATGCCTATCCTTGCACTGGATGGGAGAGGAGCTAGTATTTGCACCCATTTTATATAGGAATTCCTCAGGTAAGTGATTTGTCCACAGTCACAGAGTCTGTCAAAATTCAGTAGGGATTTTCTAATCTGGAGTTTTTGAAGTTGAGAGTCACCTTACTGACTCCAAATTGTATTGGTAGATATTTCATAACCCTGCTCGCTAAGTGCACTGTCAGGCACTGGAGTGCGACAGAGATGAATGAGAGTATGGCTGTGTACTTGAAGAACTCCAAATGTAGAGGGACACATGGTTATAACCATATTGTAATGCAGATCGTGCCTGGTGCCAGAATAAAACTCTATAAAATGAAATAGGATCGCATAGAAGTGTAACTGGCAGAGATTTAAAATATAAATGCTTTTTTACAGTACCAAATCTGAAAAGCTGACCTTCTCTCTTGGAATTTACAAACACTATTATCTTTCACTCCATTCCCCTTCCCAACTTCATTTTTTCCCCTTCCTTTAGTGACTTCTTTCTGAAGTAGGGATAACATCCTTAAGACTCCCATTCCCTTATGTTTTTTATTGACATTTTCTCTGTCACATTCCATGCATTGTTGTAAAGCAGATTTGGAAAAAGGGTGGAAGCCTGGTCTAGATGACTTCTAGGATTCCTTCTAATCCTGAGACTGAAGATTCTCTGAGCAAAACATCCAGTCATACAGAAAGGGTCAACAGCAAATTGCAGAAACTAGTAAAGATCCATTCAACACAACCAAGAAGTTACATACTTTTAAACTTCAAATTTGCTTCATTACTTTATACTTAGCAGGGCCCTAAGCTACCATTAAAAGAATAATTTCAAATGAAAATTTGATTCGAATCAAGGTCAAAGGTTTAAACAGAGTTGGAAACTAGCCCTTGAGTTATTTGCAGCCCAACTCCCAATTGATTGTGACACACCAAGGTGTGACCACACTGCAATGAGGATCATTGGTGCCTCAGAAGGCCACATTCTAGAAGATCTAGAATTGCAAACTTGCTATGAAAATGACCACAAAAAATAAATGAGATTTTTTGTGCAAGGAAATTCTAAAATGCATTTGTAACAGAGGCTTAACTGATCTCACAGAAATCAATTCAGTAAAATTGTACTGTGTTCTTGCCTAGGAATACTGCACATCGCAGAGCTGTCTCATCTTGCTTTACAATTTCCCTCTAGCTTGCTGCAAAATCTAGAGGAGAAGGAACCCTGCTAAAGCCATAGATTTGAAAAGAATTCTATGGGGAAACTCACCCAGGAATCCTTGAAAGTGTTTATGGAAAGATGATCAGTTGCTAGTTTAAAAAGTTGATCCAAGGATAAATTATATTTTGCTGCTCTTTCTCCCAAATTTTACAAAGTTTCTCACTAACAAAAGTAAGTATTAACCAAGCATACTATTTATATTTGTTACTACCTTTGAAGATTCTGATGTGTTAAGCTGCATCTCACCAGCATTAGCTGTTTGAATCTGTGTGCTGGTATTATATAAGTTACTATTCCGAACCTTCTTCTCTTTGCACACAATTTGTCATCCTTTTTGGTTTTTTTGTTTGTTTGTTTGTTTTTTGGTTTTTTTTTTTTTTTTTTTGAGGCTTGTTTCACAGAGCGGAAAAGCCTGAGCGTTCTGCCTTGATGCAAGCCCAAGGGAAAGGTACACAGCCTGAATTGAATCCCATATGAAAAGTCTCTGCACTGTCACGGTAAGGGGGATTGCCACCACCATTCTAACTATGCCTGTTCCCCTTTGACCGTTAGTTAACAATTGAGTACAGAATAATCATAAAATAACAAGATAAATACTCATAAGAACAAATTCAATGAGAGCCCTTTCAGTCTCATCTCTAATGACCAATCTTTGATGATTACCACATGTAAGGTATGAGTGTAAGTGAGAAACTAACTGGTACAGCCTAGTGCACTTATATCTTTGGAATGCAAAATAATGCTTTCGGTACAGCTTACTCTAATGTAATATGTAAAGTTTAATGCAAGAGGCTGAATTTTCCATATTATTCAAAAACATTTTCCTTGCAAATATTATCATTACCTGATCTTTCCATTTTACTAAGTTTAGTAATTGGCTACAGAAGCATATCCACATAATAGCACTTTCTTAAAAGGGTAAAGAGGGCCTGAAGGTTTTATATATTTTTGCTGGTCTCTACGATGTTTGCTCTCAGTTGAAATTGACCCAATATATTTGCAAAGGCCTTTTCAATTATTTCCCTCAACTCCAAAAAAAAAAAAAATGTAGAGTACAGCTAAGTTGTGGCATAGAGAGGAAAGCTGCTGACTCTGATGCTGGTTTGTATCCTGGACTTCTTCACTTATGAAGTCCTCTGCTAATGATCTAGGAAAGGCAACAGAAAATGGGACAAGTGCTTTGGTCCCTGCATCCATGCAGGAGACCAGGTTGAAGCTCCTGGCTCCTGACTCTGATGTGGCTGAGGCCACTGGGGGCATGAACCAGTATATGGAAATTCTTTCTCTTGCAATCTTTACTCTCCCTTCGCCTTCTTTGCTTGTAAATTTTTCAAATAAATATGTACTTTTAAAAAAAGATTTGTTTACATTTATTTGAAATTCAGATATGCAAAGAAGAGGAGAGACAAAGAGAAATATTTTCCATCTGCTCATTCACTCCTCAAGTGATCACAATGTCTGGAACTGAGTTGATCTCAAGCCAGGATCCCGGAGCTTCTTCCAGGTCTCCCATATCGGTGCAGGGTCTGAAGGCTTTGAGCCATTCTCGACTGCCTTACCAGGCCACAGGCAGGGAGCTGGATGGGAAGCAGGGCCAATAGGATTAGAACCAGCAACCACATGGGATCCTGGGAATGCAAAGCATGGACTTCAGCCAATAGGCTACTGCGCCAGGCCCTAAATATGTATTTTAAACATATATAAAACATACTATGAATTTATGTATCATCCTTACAAAGGGACCATGCTAATCTTCTGTATATATCTGTAATTTTAATATATGAGCTGAAGTGACCACAATTCCCCCCTCAATTACACCTCTTGACAAAATACAGCACTTGCATCACTTTATAAAATCCCTAGCATTAGTTCCTTCAGTTGACTTCATGCAACAGATGTTTGGCAACATTTACCTATTCCTCTGCTATTTTTTTTTGCTTTTTTTTTTTTTTTTAGTTCGGGCATGTTACTAGTACCTATTGTAAAAATTTTCAATTTTTGCACATTTCGAGATATTAATTATGTAGAAAATGGCTTTTCTGCCCACGTTTCCTTCATGCAATGGAGAAAGGGGCCAGAGCAGAATTAGAATGGCTGTGTTTGCTTAAGAAATTAGGCAAGGGGCCCGGTGCGGTGGCGCAAGTGGTTAAGGTCCTCGCCTTGCACGCCCGGGATCCCATATGGGCGCTGGTTCTAATCCCGGCGGCCCTGCTTCCCTTCCAGCTCCCTGCCTGTGGCCTGGGAAAGCAGTCGAGGACGGCCCAAAGCTTTGGGACCCTGCACCCGCGTGGGAGACCCAGAAGAGTCTCCTGGCTTCAGATCGGCATAGTATTGGCCGTTGTGCTCACTTGGGGAGTGAATCATCGGACGGAAGATCTTCCTCTCTGTCTCTCCTCTCTGTATATCCGCCTTTCCAATAAAAATATAATAAAAATAAATCTTTAAAAAAAAAGAAATTAGGCAAGCATATCGTGCAAAAATGACATAAATCAATAAGGTCTGGCTTTTGTGAGGTGTTTTAAGTTGCTTTTTAAAGATAACTTTGAAAAAAAAACCCAAAAATACATTACTATTAGGAATATTTCTTTCGTTCTCCTAGTATGATTTGGATATATCTCTGATTGGTTATTTAATAATCCAATAAGCAGTAGTTGAAGGAATCCTATGTGTAAGCTGTCCCTCCCCCACCTCAAATATCAAAAATCAGGTATACGCAGAGAATTAAGATGTGGCCTTCCCCCCAAGCAATGTGATGTAAAGAACATTTATAGATGAAAAGTAACTCTAATATGAAGGAATGTTGCCAGATGCTATAGTAGATTTGTATTGCTCATAGAGAGTTGGAAAATTCTGGTTGACTTTGGCAGGTGGAAGTTTTAGCATTTAAGTAAAGTCTTATCATTAGACTATGGCTTCTTTGCAACCCCTGTTGGAAGGGTGATGAGATAGCATTCAGTAGTGACAACATAATTTGGCTTTGGGAATAAAGGGAGACCTGAAATAATAGAAAGTGGAACACCCCACTTCTGACCCAACTACATAAACTGCAACTCCATCCTGACTATTGTAGTTTTTGAGGTACCAACTACATGTCCCTTTGTCCCTTTGAGCTACAGATTCTGATATTTAAAAAATAGTTGAGGTCCTGGCACGGTAGCCTAGTGGCTAAAGTCCTCGCCTTGCATTCCCAGGATCCCATGTGGGTGCTGGTTCTAATCCCGGAGGCCACGCTTACCATCCCTGCTCTCTGCTTGTGGCCTGGGAGAGCAGTGGAGGACAGCCCAGGGTGTACCGATGTGGGGGACCCGGAAGAGGCTCCTGGCTCCTGGCTTTGGATTAGCATAGCTCCAGCCATTGTGGCTGCTTGGGGAATAAATCATTGGACAGAAGATCTTCCTCTCTGTCTATATAACTGACTTTCCATTATAAATAAAAATAAATCTTTAAAGAAAATACTTGAAAATCACAGGATAAAAAATTATTTTATGGGGCCCTTCCAACACTAACCTTGTTTCTATGAATTACAGAAGAAATGAAACATAACCACAAAAGAAAGGAATCTTATTTCATCAAACTTATCAACAGAAGCAGTGAACAGAGAAAATGAACATTTATTGAGTAAACACACACTATCCGCCTGGAATCCTGACATGCATCATTCCTGTTCTCAGATAGTATCGGGATGCCCCCAAAAGTTCATTAAATAATTGCATTAAAATACACATTTTCCATGAACTGTTTGTAGCCATTCATAGTATTATTATCATTTTCTAGGCAAGAAAACTAAGATTAGAAGGATTAGATAACATACCCAGAGGCATATAGCTAATAAAATTGAAGAGCCAAGATGCAAGTACAAGAAGTATGAAGCCAAGGGTCTAATTCCTATCACCATTGCATGCCTGTCTGAGCATGGCAGAGCTCATACATTCACAGGCGGACTAGCCCCTGCAACACGGTCACTCCAAAAACACACACCTATGCCCATCACGCTATCACAGCCATTTCTGGAAGAAGTACTTGTTTTAGACTCATCTCTAGATTGGAAGCACTTTTCTCTGAATGTTTTTAATTTTGACAGATTCTTGCCATCAGAGTTTGGTGATTTTTTTTTTTTTTGACAAAAGCCAAAAGTCACCAGAAGTCAGGACTTACGAAGAAGGATATAAGCAAAGTAGGTAATGCTAAGACAGTCAATAGAATGGTGTGAATGAAGAATGAGATGAGTGTTTTCATTCAGCGTATGAGTCAGCACTGAAGCAGTATGCTAAGGACAATCGCACATCTGAGGGTGGACAAACCTTTCGACTACAGAAGATCTTATGTGCATAATTTTAAAAAGTCACCATGATATGCCGGAAAGACCTGGTTTCACCTCTCAACAACTGAATGGACACGGTCTAGTCCCTTACAGTTTCTGAACACGAATCTTCTAATCTGTATATATATATAAACAGTCAAACCAGCATGGGGGCAGAGTGGTTAGGGGTCAGAAGAGAGCAACAACAACAATAAAAATAATAGAACAACCAGGACCACACCTGATCTTAAAAGGGGTCTCCAAAAAACAAGCAATTATTGGTTTTGAGCTATTTATTAACCATTCTTTGCAGATTGAGGAACTCGGGATTTTTTAATGCAAACCAGACATGCTTTGGCACTTTCTCCCAAGCGCCATAGCTAGGTAGTTTATTCTAATACAATGTGGCACATGTAGGCACGGATAGATGAAATGAGGGCATTTTAAAAACAAATCAAGCTCCCAGAAAACATTTCTTGAGAATGCAATCTACCACCACTGTATTTAGCTCATTCAGATTGCTAATAAATACTCTTCTAGTATCTTGGCAAGCATGGTTTTAAGAGAAATTTTCTGACCACAATAACTGCATGTCTTTCATAGCAATTGTCTTTCAAAAAAAAAAAAAACTAACAAGTTTCCCTGTTGGTAAGAAAGCAGGTGAGCTGAGAAAGAAATGTAAAGCTTTGTACATGCAGCTTGTTTTCCATGACAGGGGAGGTCTGCTTTTGAAAGCAAGCAAAGTGTTCATTTATTAGGAAAAACCAGTTCTTTGGGCTCCTGCTAAGTGTTTTGGGGCTCAGCAATTACCCCAAACTCAGATTATAGATTCAAACCTGCTTCCTACCCACACACGCCCCCACCTCTCTGAAAAACAGGAAATCTTACTGTGTCTGCATGATGCCTTCATCCCTGCAGTCTTGCTGTGAGTTGGGCCGAATATTATGTGAAACAAGTCACAAAAGAGAAAAGCTGAAGGCAGGTGCAGGAACAAGACGCTGTGCTCCTTGGAGAGGGCCTTAGGTAAGTAGCTACAAGAGTTGTACATGCCAATCAAAGTCGGGCAAGGGTCAAGCTCCCTTTTGTGCATAAACAAAGACTAATTGCATGTTCATAGCTGTAGAGTCTTCGGGCACTAATTCGAGAGAGGAACTATAAAAACCTTGGACTCCCGCCTCCCAACAGCAGCCAAGGCAAAGCAGAGGGCTCAAGGAGCCCAGTGGCTGTGAACCAGCTGGGCCTCTCCCTGCTTTCTCCACAGCAACCAGGGGCTCCCACGTGGCTGCCATTTCAGAAATGAAAATAAGCCATTTTGTGAAAACTGAAAGGATAGCTGTGTGTACACAACTCCAAACCAATGAGCAGCAATGGAAAATGCTCTGAGCCACTTAGCTTCCTTTGAAGCACAATGGCCAATACCGTTGGCCTTGCTTTTTCAATAAATCGACCAAATTAGCTGGTTCTTTTGACATCTTGTAGACATGACTGGTCAGTGCAAGTTGTC
Source organism: Ochotona curzoniae (assembly GCF_017591425.1). NCBI lineage: Eukaryota > Metazoa > Chordata > Mammalia > Lagomorpha > Ochotonidae > Ochotona > Ochotona curzoniae. Next base: position 7,508,167 of record NW_024467087.1, read on the forward strand.
CTTTTTTCTTACATTTGAAAACAAAGGCTTGTTAAGGTGATTTGGTCCATTTTGTAGGGAACCATTTTGAATCAAGTTACCATAAGACCTAGCAACTGGAGCAGCTGGCTTTTGAATTTATTATTAGCCATAGCTTACATTTGCAGAATACTTTCTCATTTCCAAAAAACACTTTCATTTATCCATCTCCAAGCCATTTATTGATGCTTCTGCTATAGGCAGGGGACTATGCTTGGCTCTATGCAGAAAGTAAATACATGTGTTAGCTAGATAAGAATCTTGCTCATTAAGCAGGGTAGACCTGATTATGTCTATTCCACAAGCAAAGACACTCAAAATCAAAGCAGTAGGGTAACTTGCAGCAACCACACAACTCCTTAGTAACAAGGGCAGGAAGAAATTCAGTTTTCCCACCCTACACTATATGCCTACTTGGTACTCAGAAATAAGCCCATGGCATCACACTGCATTCAGGTAGGGCTTAGTCAGGAGCCCTTCAGTGCAGGGCGTGAGCAGGGTAGAGTACTGAAGTCTCCAAATCTGCACTATTTAAATAATAATAATAATAATAATAATAATAATAAACAAGAAACCAACCCTCCTTCGCTGCACTCCCATATATAAAGAAGAGGAAAGCGTTGCTACTCTCCCTGAAATAAGGATGGCAACACTGCAGTGTGGATCCTACTTGGTCCGCTTACAAGCTGTGTGACCTGGAAGGAAGTGCTTCATCTCTGCACATTATGCTTCGCATTTGCAAAAGGACAGCACTGAACTCAATAAAATTTATTAGTTCAACACTTGGCTGATTCTTGCCAACCCAGCAAGAACTTGTGAAATACAAATTTGGGGCTTTATGAATTATAGATCTCCGGGGAGAAGGCCCAAAAAATCTGAACAGTAACAATCTCCACAGAAGACTCACTTTGGAGGAAAGATGGGAAATCCAGCATGTGGTTACTTTTCCTGACTGGGTTGGCCCCTGAGATGGTTTGAAAAAGCTGCTCATTGTTTTGCCATTCATGTGTTCCATATTCTGAGCCATTATCTCTGTGTTGATTTCTGTATAGACTCTGGAATCACAGACATGGCTAACATACAGTTCTCATCCTTAAGAATCTTGGAATTCATTTAGACAGGCATATAAAGAAATCACTACAGCAAAAGTGGTAGGCACTTTAACAGACACAAGAAGAGAGCTATGGAAACACAGGGAAGAAAGTCTGCAAGAATGAAGCGGTATGGCCAGACATACTGGCTAAATAATGAAGATGTGAGGAAAGAGAGGCTGTTTCCCACGACAAATCATGGCAAAGTGGTTGAAATTTGTCCTGCAGGCAGTGGGGGTCCATTGAAGAGTTTTGGCAAGGCAACAGAATGACCCAGCTGATATTTGAAAAATATTCTTCTCTTGGGTGGATAAAGAATGAACTAAAAGGAACCAGGGTGATATCAATGGAGAGAGAGATGATGTGCTAGGCAAGTGAGTCCTGAGTCAGTGTATTGCTAGTTTGCCACTATAGCCCCTGCAGGAGCACAGGAAGAGCTGGTTAAATGAAAAAGGGTAAGTCAAGCACTGGTATGAGCTTATCGCTCTCACAGATTGTCTTCATTAATTTCTTCAAGCATCTCATAAGGTAAGACTATAGCTGAAGAACCCAAGGCCTAGAGAAGCTAAGAAACTTGTCCATGCCACAGAGTTAGAAATTGGTACAGGTGAATTTTGAACCCAAGTATCTGACTGTGAAAGCAATGCTATTAAAAATTCCACTCTGCTGGCTCCTTAATGGAAAGCAGAATAGGCAGGGCTTGAGGACTACTTGTGAAGGATGATGAAGAGTAAAGAATCAGGGATGGCACTCTGATTACAGGAGTAGAGTTCTACGTATGCTGTGGATGGAGTACATACATGTATTTTCATGATGAGGTGGAATGCAAGACTAAATATTGTAGGCCACTGAGAATTTGAAAAGTGTAGAATTTAGGATGAAATAAAACAATGCAGGACAGCATGAAAGCAGCCCATTTAGTATTTACAGCCAAGTAAAGTGAGTGCTGGGTGGCTCACCAGCCTCAGGATTTTGTTCTAGGTATATTTAGTCCTCAAGAATGGTAACATTACAGAGGCAGAAGTTAATAATAGTCTCACAGATTTGAAAATGTTCACAATTAAGACCAGTGGAAGAAACCCATGGGGCTAGGATCAAAAATACATTTTTGACTAACAAGCATGTTACATGTAATTTTCTTTCTATTTTATTTTAATATTTATTTATTTTGAAAGTCAGGGTTGGGAGATAGAGGCAGGGAGGGAGGGAGGGAGACAGACAGAGATAGAAACCTTTCATCCACAGTTCACTTCCCAGATGACTGCAATGGCCATTGCTGGGTTGGGAGTCAGGTGCTTCATTTGGGCCTCCCACATGGGTGACAGGGGTCCAGATGCTTTGGCCAGCTTTTACTGCCCTTCTCAGACCACTACTAAGGAGTTGCATCAGAAGTGAAGCAGCTGGGCCCAGAAGTGGCTTTATTGGCTATGCCACATCAGCCAAATGCAATTTCCTTAAGACTCAATAACTTCATCTACCATGTCACACTAGTACTTTTATGTTATGGTATGTTCCCTGCGGTATTAATCCTATGTGACTATAATACAAATGGTGTGTGTGTTCTTTGGGGATCCCTCCAACTGAACTGCTGATCTCAGAATCCCAACCATGAAGAAAATATATCAGCCAGTGGATACCAAAGAGATTTCATCATGCCTGGGACAGCAAGATTGGCAGCATTTCAGAACTGTTGAACTACCAAAACTGCTGGAGCAGGACCCTCAGAGCATACCTCACATCGGGGACCTGGGATGGGAGAGAGGCTGGGTGGTGCTTCTCCCTTTGTCTCTCCCCTTCTCCCAGATACAAAAAAATATGTATATATATTAGTGTGGAAACAATGGTCTTACCCACTTTCCTGTAGCCCTTGACCCTTTGTGTCCTAATCAACTATGTAAAGATTATCAAAATAAAAAAACACAAACAAAATAACTAACAAATGGTGTGTGTGTGTTGTGGAGTGTGGAGGGAATAAACAAATCACATTTCTTAGGTCAAAGTGAATGAACTTATTACTCATTGTTACTTATTTAGAATTGTAAACAAGTTTCTTAGCTTCACCTTGGCTTGGGGAAACAAATTCCTCCCCATAAATATCTTCCATCCTCTGTTCATTTCCAAAATGGCCATATCATTCAGGCCTGGGCAAGGTGAAAGCCAAGAGCCAGAATTCATCTAGGACTCCCACTTGGGTGCAAGGGCCAAAAGACTTGGACCATGCTCTGTTGCTTTCCCAGGCACATTAAGCAGGTAACAGGAATGGAGATAGAGTACCTGGGACACTGGTGCTGCAGGCAGCAATTTAGCCATTATGTCAGATGCTGTCCCCATTCTGGTTTCTCATGTGGGTGACACAGACTGAACTACTTGAGCAACCATCCACTGCCTTCCAGGCACATCAGCAGGAAGCCAGATTGAAAGTGGAGTTGGCTTGACCTCAGGTACTCCAATATATAATGCAGCACATCCTAAGGGGTAGCTTAGCTCACTACACCACAACACCCAACCCAGAGCTGTTGTTCCTCAAGTTTAGTGTGCAGCAGTATCGCTTGGAAAGCTTCTTAAACCAGAGTGTTGGGCTTCACCTCCCAAAGTTTGATTCAGTAGGTTTGGGATGAGGTTTGAGGACTGACTGGCATTTCTATTAAGTTTCCAGGAGACAATGATGATGATGACAACAACAACAATGATGACAATGATCCAAGGACCAGTGTTTGAGAAACACTGGACTAGCTATAGAAATTACCAAGCTTTATACTCTTAACAAGTACAAGTGAAGTTCTAGACACTTCATTTTGGCAAGTCCCATTCTAGGCTGTTGCAGGCATTTGGTGAATGAAATAGTGCATGGGAGATTTCACTATATTTTAAATAAATTACTTTTTAAAATATAAATAAAGATTAGCTGTAACATGGAGAATTGAACCATATCAACAAATGTTACATATTATGTCATACTAAAATTCACTCTTCTGTCTTCTTGTATTTTGAATTAATCCATGATATATAAATGATGTTAAAACATAACTGATCATATAAAAATGTTGATTTATGAGTTGTGAAAATCATCCAAATATTTATACTTTTAATTATACAAATTTTCAACAACTACATTTATTAATATCATTCTCCTCAGAAAATTACTTAAATAGCAAGAAATTGTCACACTCACAGTACTAAAAATAAATTTTCCAAAATTCTAATTTTTGCTTAAAAGGCTAAATTCCATCATTGGCAGTAAATATACTGTCAGATGTTTTCCTCAAAGTGACAGACTCATTTTGCTCATTAAGAAAAAGCCTGTCAAACACCCAAGTCTGAATTACTAGTTTGTCATTCTTTTTAAAAAAGATTTTATTTTTATTTTTTATTGCAAAGTCAGATACACAGACAGGAAGAGAGACAGAGAGGAAGATCTTCCACCCAATGAATCACTTCCCAAGTGACCGCAACAGCCGGTGCTACGCTGATCTGAAGCCAGGAGCCAGGGGCTTCTTCCGGGTCTCCCACGCGGGTGCAGAGTTCCAAGACTTTGGGCCATCCTCGACTGCTTTCCCAGGCCACAAGCAGGGAGCTGGATGGGAGGCGGGGCTGCCGGGATTAGAACTGAGGCCATATGGGATCCCGGTGTGTGCAGGGCGAGGACTTTAGCCACTAGGCCACCACACTGGGCCCATCAATCATTCTTTTAAGTCAAATAGTCTTCCATGGAGATTTTTGAAAAGTGAATAGTTCAACTAGTTCAACATTCATTTCAAACAGCAGTATAAGTGCTTTTTTTCCCCTCAAGACAACCACCATACTTCAGTATGCAGCAAAAGCGATTTATGCATATAAGTAATAAAGGTAGAGGTTTAATAGAAATATTATTTTTTTTTTTACTGTTTCATTAAGGACATTCTTAAAAGATAATGGCATCTTTTTTCTGTGAGTGCTTGATGATTAAGAGAAAAATGTGAGTATAGCTTGGTGTCATTGCTTTGATTCAAGTCTAACAAGCCAGAAGCTTCACCCACCATCGCTTTTGCATCTTCGACACAAATGTCAACACAGTGGAAAAGGCAAATAACATATTATTACTAGTACAAAGATAGCTTTGGTTGCACAAAACCCCAAGAAGACTCTTGGCAATCCTCAGGGTTTGTGGATCATGTTGGCAAAGCTGCTAGGTAAAAGCACCATGAGACCAATGTTTTTATTTTGTTTACTTTCTCAAATGCATTTATTAAATCCCTGATGTGTTCCAGGCCACCCACAATTTAGTCATACTTGCCACCACTAGAGTCTGCTACTCAGATGTTGATTAGACCTGAAACAGAATTCTGCCTCCAAACTTGCAAAGGAGGTCCATGGCACAACACAGTGCAGTATCAAGTCCTTTTGCACCGACCCAAAGATCACATGCCGTTTACTCGGGATTGGGCATCTAGCCCTGGAACAACCCACAATGCTATTGACTTGATGACTCCTAGAAATCTGAGTGGAGTAAAGCCATAGCAATGACATTCCACTTGGCCCATACTTTGATAAATTAAGTCTATGTTCTTTACATATACCATATACTTGAGTAGGTATACTATATGCATTGTGTATGCTATTAGACTATATAGATGATAGTCTATATACTTCTAATTCTCAAAAAAGGGAATATTTTATAGCAACTATAAAAGTCAGTTACTGCATAGTATTAACGTTATTTCTTTTAAAATGGCACTAAGTAAGCATCCCTATGTAAGTATTGTCAATAAAATACCTGTGTCCTTGACATCAATCTAAGGACAAGTTCATGTCAGTCTCACTCTTCTGGAGGCATATTTGACATATAACACTTACTCATATTAATTATTGGTTGCTAAGATGAAGGATGTAGCAGAAAACAAAGAGTTAAAAATGAATTTTTTTATTAATACAGTAAAAACCTTAAAAATCCAACATAGGAGAAATTATAGCCAGTCCTCATCATAAGAAGCACACACCTAGGGCCCGGTGCAGTAGCCTAGTGGCTAAAGTTCTCACCTTGCATGTGACAGGATCCCATATGGGCGCCTGTTCTAATCCCAGTGGCCCTGCTTCCCATCCAGCTCCCTGCTTGTGGCTTGAGAAAGCAGTCGAGGACGGCCCAACGTCTTGGGACCCTGCAACTGCGAGGGAGACCCAGAAGAGTCTCCTGGCTCCTGGCTTCAGATTGGTGCAGCTCTGGCCGTTGTGGCCACTTGGGGAGTGAATCATTGGACAGAGAATTTTCTTCTCTGTCTCTCCTCCTCTCTGTATATCTGACGTTTCAATAAAAATAAATAACTCCTTTTTAGAAAGTACAGCCCTAGAGTCATCTTCTGAAGACTTGATGACAGTCATTCTACACTTACTTCTACACTACAATGATTTTTGTGAAGATTTTCCCCTCCTTTCTTCCCTTTCTCCCTCTCCACCTCATGCAGCTTCACACAGTGAAGTAGTAATTAAACATAGTGTATTGTTTCCCTTTCAACAAAGGCTAGTTTTTTCCTATTAGTGCACATGCAAAGTACATGTTTCATCTTATTCAAGCTCTCCTTATTGATATTTAGTGTTTCTTTAGAACAAGTGGAAAATATTTGGGTACAAATTAAGGAAATGCTATTTACTCCCTGGAGCAATGCTCCATGGTCCATTTGTTCTAGAGTAGAATAAATGCTGAAAGTTGCCAGGTACTATCTAATGTTTGTTTGCAATCATCACCTGCTTCTTCCCATGCAAATATAATCTGTGTTTAAAAATTTTAGAGCCAAGCTAAGAATGTTCACACTCTTTGCAGTAAAATATGGCCTACCATGTCTCTCTAAGGAACCATTCACAAATATGCTCTTGTTGTCTAAAATTTGCTCTGCTGAGTGTAATGATTCAGTGGTTCAGAAGGTTAATTCCTGGAGATAGTGTTGTCTTTGGCTTGAACAGATGTTGGTAGTGCTTTAATGTGGTTATCAAACTAGGCTGCCCTTCATTCTTTGCTCCCGGGGGCCCAGGGCATTGTTGCACAAGGCATTCCAGCCTCCCTCTATGGAGATCCAGCAGAGCTGAACATACTACAGCATGATTCCTGCCAGCCCAGGCTCCTCTGGGGTCACTGCGGATACCAACCAACAGCATACAGCACAGAAACTGATAATGACAAACTTGCTCTATAAAAGATCTGTAAATATTTGCAAACACATAAAGATTTGGAAAGCCTATGAATGGTCTGATTCAATAATCTGTAAAGCCACTTACTCATGAGATGTTCAAATCCCCCAGAAGCTCCAAGGCCTGGCCCCTTGATGGCTTACACTGCTGCATCGTATCTTCTTGGCCATATCCATTTCCAAAATGTCTGTAACAATTATTTATATAGTCAGTAGGTTCTCATCTACCAAATGGAATCAACTTTGGGTAAGAGTCCAACAATAACACAAGTTCAATTTTGTTGATATTCATGAAATTTACTGCAACCAGCTGAGTAGAACAGTCTATCCCCTAGCCTACAAGACACTACTTTCACCAAATCATGATTTTCTATTTTTCTGGAAAATTGCTATCAGTTTAATGCCACTGAAACAATGGCATCCAAACAGCACACTGTTATTTCAAAATCAACATGTTGACAACTTACTACATGCCTAAGCACCACAGGGAATAAGAGATACAAGAATGCCCTGGTCTTATGGAACTCTAATTTCTAAGAGTCCAGGATTACATATTTGCCACAATTTGAAAGTAATCAGTACCTGAAAGAAGATGGCTTAGTGTCAAAATATGTTTGAATTCTCTGAGCTCTCCATCAGCACGCTGCCATCAGAAACACCCATGATATCCATAAAACCCTTTATCAATATGAACTGATAATTCACTTCTGCACAGTACATATTATGAATAAGGCAAAGCAAGATTTTTTTAATTGAAGGAATTTCAACATTCAATATCTGCTTTCATTTTGGATACATTTGAATACATTCTGGAATAGAGGAGAACCTCAGGCACACCCTACATAGATACAGGGACCTCAGCAAATTAGCTTAGGGAACAAGTCTCATTCCTCCCCTAAGCCTTGTCTTGCTGCCTTGTAAACTGAACAAAATAATACTGCTGAAACATAAACGATTTTTCTTTAAGATTTATTTATTTTTATTAGAAAGTCAGATACACAGACAGGAGGAGAAACAGAGAGGAAGATCTTCCATCCGATGATTCACTCCCCAAGTAGCCACAACAGCTGGAGCTGAGCCGATCTGAAGCCAGGAGTCCAGGGGCCTCTTCTGGGTCTCCCTTGCAGTTGCAGGGTCCAAAGGCTTTGGGCTGTCCTCGACTGCTTTCCCAGGCCACAGTCAGGGAGCTGGATGGAAAGCGGGGCTGCTGGGATTAGAACCAGCACCCACATGTGATCCTGTCACATGCAAGGTGAGGATTTTAGCCGCTACCCTACCATGCTGAGCCCAAAAGGTTCTTTTATCAAACACATGATATATAACTAAACAGATATGTTAAATAAAAGAATAAATGTCTCCAAAGAAAACAAAGATGGTCACGGTATTCCCATTTTGAAAGTAAAAAGAATGGTTAGCATGCTATCTGATTTCATTCCAATCTGACACCCTTAGCTTCTACATTTTGAGAGAAAGACGTTCTCACAGGACTGCTGTGGTCTCTTAAACACAGTTCAAAAAAATCTTAGGGGTTCCTTTCATCTAATAGCATTACTAAAATATCATATGCAACTCATCCATTTATAGTGTATACAATTCAGCAGTTTTCAAGATATTCAGTTAAGTGCAACCGGCACTACAGTCCATTTGAGAATATTTTGAATCACTTTTAAAATAAAGAACTCCTGTAAACTTTAGTTATCAGTCCCCTATTCCACCATCTTCCTGCACTCACTCTAATCTCTTTCAGCTTTACTGAAGTGTAACTGACAAGCAGAAATTGAATGTGTTTTATGATGTTTATACATACACACAAACAAGACACTATAAACTCTGAATAACATGACTGTTATTTCAGATCTACTCTCTCCCTCTCTTCCCCTCACTCTATAACTCTACCTTCAAAATAAGTTAATCTTTGTTAATGATTTATTTTTATTTGAAAGATAGTGTTACAGAGAAGAGAGACAGAAAGATAGCGATCTTCATCTGCTGCTTCACTCCCATCATGTCCACAAACTGGCCAGAGCTGAACTGGTCTGAAGCCAGCAGCCCCTGAATCTATTTTTTTTATCCATTTTAATTTTTTTTAATTCTTTCTTTTTCATGATACAGTTGCGTAGACTCATGGATTTCCCCTCCTGAGTCTACTTTCAATTAAATGTTGTGGATGGTGTGAGATCAAAGTCAGATTGCATTATTCTGCATCTTCAGCTTTGCCAATACTATCTAATGAAGTATCTTTTCACATTATTTCTTCGTGGCACCTTTAAATGAAGGTCAGCTGACTGTAAATGCAAGTATCTACTCTGAGCTCTCTACTTTTGGTCTAATATGTTACTGGCTTTCCTACCAATACCAAGCCCTTTGAAGTCAGGAACTGTGATGCCTCCAGTTTTGTTCCTCTTTCTTAAGACTTATTTGTGGTGACTGCGCTGTGGTCTAACAGGTTCAAGTGCTGTCTGTGATGTAGGCATTATCTATGGGTACCAGTTCAAGTCTCAGATGCTCCACTTCCAATCCAGCTCCTGCTTAAAGTGCCTGGGAAAGCCATAGATGATGAGCCACGTCTTTGGGCCCCTACAACCATGTGGCAGACCTGAACAAAGCTCCTCTTTGGCTTGGCCAAGCTCTGGTCATTACAGCCATTTGAGGAGTGAACAAGTAGATGGATGGAAGATTCCTCTCTCTCTCCCTCTCTATTGTGATTCCCTGAGTTTTATAATTGATTTTTCTTTTTCTGTTAATAAGAACATTGAGATTTTGACAGGTACTACATAGGTTCTATAAATTTCTTGAGAGTAATATGAGAATTTTAACAATATAAATTCTTCCAGTCCATGAACACAGTATCTTTGCTTTTACCTATTTTATGTAATTTCCATCATCGACGTGTTAGAATTTTCAAAGTACAAATCTTTAACTTGTACTTTGCATAAGCGTCTTCCCAACTTTATTCTTTTGTTTCCATTATAAATGAAGTTATTTTCTCCCTTTTTATTTTTTTAAGACATTTATCTTTACTGGAAAGTCAGATATACAGAGAGGAGCAGAGACAGAGAGGAAGATCTTCCATCCACTAATTCACTCCTTAAGTGGCCATAATGGCCAGAGCTGCACCAATCTGAAGCTAGGAGCCACGGATTTCTTCCAGGTCTCCCGCATGGGTTCATGGTCCCAAGGTTTGGGGCCATCTTCAACTGCTTTCCCAAGCCACAAGCAGGGAGCTGGATGGGAAGCAGGGCCACCGGGATTAGAACTGGCACCCACATGGGATGCTGGTGCATGCAAGGTAAGGATTTTAGCCACTAGGCTACTGCACCGGGCCTTTTTCTCCCTTTTTAAACATTGACTTAATTTAGGGGCTGGCAGCAAGGTGTATCAGGCTAAGCCTCTGCCTGCAGCCCTGGCATTCCATATAGGTGCCGATTCATTTCTTGGCTACTCCACTTCCCATCTAGCTCCCTGCATATATCCTGGGAAAGCAGCAGAGGATGGGCCAAAGCTTTGGGATCCTGAATTCACTTGGGAAACCTGGAGGAGGTTCCTGGTTGCTGGCTTCAGACCAGTTCAGCTCAGGCCAGTTTGTGGACATGTTGGGAGTGAAGCAGCAGATGAAGATCGCTATCTTTTTCTGTCTCTCTTCTCTGTAACACTGCCTTTCAAATTAAAATAAAATAAATCATTAACAAAGGTTGATTTATTTTGAAGACAGAGTTCAAGAGTGCTACACTGCCAAGGCAGCTGTAACTTCCAGCACTGGGACAGGCTGAAGCCAGGAACTTCATCCAGGTATCCCACATCAGTGTCAGGGGTCTACACTTGAGTCATCTTCCACTGCTTTCCCTAGGTATCAGCAGGGAGCTGGTTGGGAAATGGAGCAACTAGGACATGAACTAATGCCACAGAGGGATGCCAACATTGCAGGCAATGGCTTTACTTGCTATACTGCAAGGTCTCCAGGGTTGTTTTTCATTTCCCTTGCAGAGAGTTCATTGTTGTTGAGTGGAGGACACTGGATTATTTTAGAGACTGGATGAGTCACTAACATCATTTGGCAGTTGGAGTCCAAAAAGCCAGACAGAAATTCACAACAAAAGAACTGTCCCATGTCACACATGACTTCTGAATTTCCCAGAAAGCCTCCATCTATTGGAAAATTATTTTTATAACTGTTGGGACCTTGAATCTAATTCCATTTTTTGGGTATCTGCTTGCTTTAATAGGTACTGCATTTTCCAGGAATACAAGTGGCACATACAAGCAGAAAAGATGTAGTATGTACTTTTAGCTCACTATTTTATAAAAGCTATCATTTCTGAATTATTTCTGTGATGACATGATGTTTTGTTTGTGAACACATATCAGTAGCATTAGTCTCTACTCAAAACAGCTACCTTCACACACAAATTCTACATCTGGCTGCTTCATTATATATTCCATAGTTGAGTGTCAGCTTTTGTGTATGAGCAATTTATTACAATTCTCCTGTATCCCCACTCTGTAGTATAGTTAGAGCATCCAGCTTTAATTGTCGATGTCAGTAATGAGGCTTTAACTTGGTTGTGTGTCTAAACTACCTGAGGACTTTGAAAAACCAAATTCTGATTTGGTGGGATTGAATCATTGCAAATGGGGCTCCAAGTGCTTTCTAACAAGCTTTCCAATGCTGCTCATGATGCTTCCGGTCCATGATGCTGTTACACTTTGAGTAATGGGAAGAAAGGGAATGGTAGCAGTGCATTTCTTTTCATGGCAGTAGAAAGGCCATTGCTCGCATTGCTACAAGCTGGCATTGTGGTGCAGTGGATAAAGCTATTGCCTGCAATGTTGGTAACCCATATAGGTGACAGTTCATGTCTTGGTTGCCCCATTTCTGACCCAGCTCCCTTATGATGGCCTGGGTAAAGGAGCAGAAAATGGCCCAATTGTTTGGACCTCTACAAACCATGTAGGAGACCTGGCTTTGGCCTGGCCCAGTGCTGGCTATTGCAGCCATATGGGAAGTGAACCAGCAGATGCACAATACCTCTCTCTCATGCTCCCCACCCCCACTTCAAAAAAAACTCTGATAGAGCTCATGGTCTTGTCCAGAGTTGGCTTTTGCAAGTATCTGGGAACTGAAACAGCACACTATTGGTCCCTATAACACCATGCCTGCCTCAACCCCTGGCAGTTTCAATTTGCATTCAGATGATCTGCCTAACACCCTGGCTTCTCAGTTCTTCTCCAATTAATTGAATCTTTTCCATACTTTAGTCACTTGTCACCATAGTGACATTTTTATTACTTGCAACTGCAGGTGCCCAATGAACCACCCCAAATCCTAACCTCAAAGAACAAATACATGCTTACCAAGAGTCTTCAAAAAGTTTGTGGAAATGTATACTATGAATGGTCCCAGCACGATGGCTCAATGGCTAAATCCTCATTTCACAAAGTTTTTAAAATGTAGGCGCCAGCACTGTATAGATGGTCAAACTGTCCCACTCCTCCCAACACTGGCATCCCACATTGGAGAGCCAGTTCAAGTCCTGGCTGCTCTGCTTCCAATCCAGCTTTGTGCTAGTGCACTTGGAAAGTGGATTCCTGACATTGATGTGAGAGCCCTGGATGGAGTTCTGAGCTCCTGGATTCAGTCTGACCTATCTGTGGCCATTACAGGCATTTGGGGAATTAACCGGCAGCTGAAAGAGCTCTTTCTGTCCTTTGTACTCTTCTCTCCTCCTGCTTTCCCCCTTCCTCTCTGACACTGGATATTTTAGGTAAATAAATAAATAGAAAGATAGATAAAAATTTTTGAAGCTTTTTAAAAAAATGCATTTACTTACTTATTTGAGAGAGAGCAAGCTCTTATCTGCTTCATTGCCTAAAGGCCTGCAACGGCCAAGAGGCTAAAGTCAGGAGCCAGGAACCCAAGTCTAGGTTTCCCTTGTGGTAGAAGGGAACCAAACACTTGAGCATCACCTGCTACCTCCCAGGCAGTGCACCAGCAGGAAACTGGTTCAGGAGCTAAGGTCCAAGCCTTGGCATTTCAATCTGTGATGCCTGTATCCCAAATGTTATCTTTACTAGCCCAAAGGCCTGCCCCAACGACTCACAAGTTTTATTTTCAGATAAAAAGCTCTCCTATATGGGTGCATTTAACTACACAATTATAACTACATTTGACTAGCTAATCAGCATATGAATCTTAATTTTTAAAATTTAATAACTAATTTTACTACACATGATATTTGCCATCTTATTAATGGCAGCTCTATACTTCTCATTGCTTGGGCCAACTGACTTGGAGTCATCTTGACTCTTTGTCTTCTATCCCTAATTGAAATCGCCACCATGTTCTGTTAATTCTACCCCGCAAATACATGTAGAATCCTATGTCTGTCACAATTTCACTTCATATCATCTTGGTGCAATATATTGTCTTATTCTGCTTGGATTTCTGTGGTAGCTTCCTACGAGTCTTTGAACCTTTACAATAAATTTGCTTTTATACTTTTTTTCCAAAAAAGATTTAATTAATTCATTCATTTTGAAAGAAAGATATATAAAGATCACTTTTCCATTTGCTGACTGACTTCCTAAAGGGCTGCAATAGCTGGGGCTGGGCCAGCCAGAGCAGCATCCAGGAACTTAATCCTGGTCTCCCATGTGGATGGCAGGGATTTAAACACTTGAGTTATCTTCTGTCTCCCAGGCATGTTAGTAAGGAACTGCACTGGAAGAGAAGTGCCCAAGGCTCAAATTAACATTCCAATATGGAATGCAGGTTCCAATCAGCAGTTTAACTCACTGTGTCACAATGTCAGCCCCACTTTGGCCTATTTTTAAAGAGCATCTAGTGTGATCCTATTACAAATGCAATAGGTATGTTAATTCTCTGTTAAAAACATTGCCATACTTTCTATCTTGATGGAACAATTGCAAGTTCTTACATCTATTAGAAAGACATATATAAGCAGGCCCATCACCACTCACATACTATAATCCCTTTCATTAGCCCCACTCCAGATACACTGGCCTCCCCACTATCTTACCCCTTTATATCTTTACTTTAAAAAAAAATTTGTGGACCCTGTGCAATGGTCTGGTGGTTAAATCCTCGCCTTGCATCTGTAGGGATCCCATATGGGTGCCAGTTTGTATCCCAGCTGCTCCACTTCCCATCCAGCACCCTGTTTCTGGCCTGGGAAAGCAATAGAAGCCTTAGGACCCTGCACCCATGTGGGAGATGTGGAAGAAGCTCCAGGCTCCCAGCTTTGTATCGGCTCAGCTCCAGCCATTGCGAACACTTGGGGATTGAACCAGCAGATGGAAGATCTTTCTCTGTGTAAATCTACTTTTCCAATAAAAATAAATAAATCTTTAAAAAATATATCTTCTTATGGTGGGCATTTAGCCTAGTGGTTAAAACACCCACATCTCACACTGCAGTAGGGGTTCAACTCCTGTCTCTGGCTCCTGTCTCTAGCTTCCTGCTACTACAGAGTCCAGAAGGACATAGTGATAGCTCAATTAATTAGGTTGCTGCTATCCTTGTGGCCAACCTGGTTTGTATTCTTGACTCCAATATTTGCCCCTGTCCCAGCCATGGCCACTGCAGGCATTTGTGGGAGTGAACTGTAAGTAGAAGTACTCTCTTTCTCCTTCTCCCTGAAATATAAAAAGATTTTTTCAAAGTATCTTTATTTGTACCTTCTGTGGCCATCGTGGTCAACATCCTACTTAGCTTTTCATCTCCATCTTTCCTATTTCTATTTCCTTCTGAATCATATCATTATATAGTTTTAAAAATCATATTTATCATTCTTTCAGAGCCACATTGCATTCTTAGTGCCTAGAAGACCTTCAGTCACATAATATAATGGGTGTCCAATAAATGCCACTGAATATACTGAATGAATTTATAGATTGGTGTGTGCCTGTGTATACATGTATACATTTGCATGTATGTACACAACCACATGATAATGTCCCTGTATATGTGCCCACAGATGTGTACTGTGCATATGTGTGTAGGCCCAGTGAATAAGTGGCAAGTTTAAAATTTGGATAATATCAGTATTTTCTGAATGCTACTGACTTTCCAGGAAGCATCTCATTTAATCTGTTTCATGAAGTAGGTATAATGCACAGCTTAAAAACAGTCTCTGGAACTAGATTATATATGCTGGAACCCCAGCTCACCTACTTTCTAGCTTCATGAACCTGGACAAGTCACTAGCCTCTCTGAGACTTATCTGTCAAATGGGATTAATAGCAATTGCTACATCATAGAGTTATGATGACTAAGTGAGAAAATACATAGAAAGCATTTAGAAGTATTAGACACCTAGCAAGCTTTATATAAACATTTACTAATATTCTCAATTTAGAAATAGGTAACTGAAGTTCTAAAGGTTGAATATGACTTAATACCAATAAAAAAGTATAATAGCTTCCACTCAGCAAATACTATGGTTAAACAAATCCTTTCCATACACACACACACACACACACACAATATGTATGCGTACATATATATTAAATATATACACACATGCATATATATTTATTTACACACATTTTAGAATTTTAAAAAAGGTAGATTTTGACCTAGCATTTAAGCCAACAGTTGGGACACATACACCCCTCCCATATCAGAGCACCTGAGTTCAAATTCTGCCTCTAATTCCTATTCTGGCTTCCTGCTAATGTGCACTATGGAGGCAAGAAGTGATGTCTCCGGTAGCTGGGTTAGAGTCCTCATGTGTGAGACCTAGATGGTGTCCCTGTTTTTCACGTTTCACCTGCTCCAGCCTGGCCTTTGAGGTTAGTTTGGGAAGGGGAGCCAGAAGGTAGGAGCTTGATCTCTATCTGATTCTTTCTCAAATAAAGCAAGTAAATAAATGGAAAAAGCAAAGAATTTTGTCCAGTGCTGCAGTTTTAAATGGGGTCTGCACAGTTGGTTTGTATGGCAGCAAGAGCTGATGCATTTAATCACCTTGTACTAGCACAGATGCATGCTATATCAATATGTATAGTTGCCTTTTGTGCAGTCTGTGTGCAAGAGCAGTTTAGTACTTGTGGTTGTCTGTTTTATGTAACTCTAAGTTATACTCTGAGCACACATATGTTTTTAGAGATCATTCTGGTCATTTCTTATCCTGTTCTTCTTCAGTACAGCCAGCAGAGGGGGCTCAGGAATTTTTTTCTCATATCAAAAAAGCCAAGATGATATATTAACATGCACATGTTCCTTCGGAAATTCTAGTTCTTGAAGGGGATAGCTATGGTCTACATCCTTTAATACTCTGAAGACAGAATAACAGCATCCATTTATACCTCAAATATTCCCGCCATTAAGACTAAGAGGCAAAGGTTAAGTAAATTAATTTGTGAGGAACACTTAGCCAGGGCCTGTCCTCTAGCTTAGGTTCACTGGCATCAGCTGCTCCTGGGGCAGACTTAGTACCTATCAGCCACTATGAGCACCAGATGTGCCCCTTACCCCTTAAGGAACTTGTTCATGGATCCCAAATGGACTTGTAGGAATGGCCAACAGGGGTGGCATTTGTACAGCATGAGAAAGCCCTGCCAATTCCAACTTCTACCATTCCAGAAGCCACAATGTCATGTGATCATTACTGGAAAGGTACTGTGTGTAGAATGGCTGGGAAACACACAGCTCAGATCTCAGCAGCCTCTGGGCTGTGTGGGGGGCTGGGAGAGTGCTGTGAAGGGAGGCTGTGTGGGCTGTGATTACTGATGAGAAACAATGCCCACGAAGTCCACGTGGGACCTCAGATCAGGCCTTATCACACTGGTCCCTGAGCAGAAACTGCCACAGGACAGCACATAATCTGAGAGCTATACCTCTTTGTCTCTTAAAGACACTTTGACACCCACTTCTTCGCTTACATTTTTGCATAATTTGTTGTATCGTTAGTGACACTATATCTGTCATGCTTTATAATGTACTGTTACTGAAATCTTCATTTATGTCCTTGCAGATTCACTTGTATGTATAAGAGATTATATAGAGGGAACCTGTGGACTCTATGCTCAGTTTTCCCAAATGGTAACATCTTGGAAAAACTGCACTACACAGTCACAACCAAGATAGCCATAACAGTAAAATCCATTGATCGTATTCACATTTCCCCAGAGACGCCTGTGCAGAAGCACCCCATTAGCACCACGATCCATCCTTTAACATTTCAGAATCACACAGACTTCCTTCCCACTCTGAAACCCTTATCCCTGGCTACTACGAAACTCTGCATGGTGACAATTTTGTCATCTCATGAATCTGATATAAACACAATCCTAGCATGTTCAAATTCTTGGGATTGGCTTCTCTCAGTCCCCAAATTGCCCCCAGAGAATCACCTATGTTGCTATATGAATCAATAGCTCATTTGTTTTCCTCCCTGAGTCATATACCTTCGTGGATGGACTGCACTGTTTTTAACCATTCACCCAGCAAAGAACATATGGGTTCTTCCCAAGTTGCCGTTTTTGCCATTACAAACAAAGATGCTATGAATATTCATGCACCAGTTTTGCATGAACACAAGTCTTCATTTTCTGTGGCAAATGCTCAGGATTGCAGTGGCTGGGTCATAGAGGAGGTGATGTTCACATTTTCTTTTCTTTTTTTTTTTTAACAAGCAATAAAGCTATTTCCCAAAGTTATATCATTTCACATCCCAACTGCAATATATTGCCAATCTATTCTCTCCATACCCTCACTTGCACTGGTGTTGTCATTGTTGTTTATTACAGTCATTCTGAGTGCTAGGTGTGTAGTGACATCCTTCTGATGTTTCAAATGACATTTCCCTGTGTTGCAGTGATGATGCAACACATCATTTTGCCATTTTTTTAACCAACAATTTGCCATCTTTTAATTCTTCTCATTAATATATATGACCATTCCAGTTTTGCTTTTAATTTCCAATTAAGCTGCTTTTAATATTGACATTTTTGTGTTCTTTACATACTCAAATCCTAATGGTTTTTCTGATATATTGTGTGAAAATACTCTCTCCATTGGTAAGTCACCTTTCAACCTCTTTGCAGAACAGAATGTCAAATTCTGGTGACATTCAATTTAGACAGATTTCCTTTTATGGTTTGTGTCTTTGTGCCTAGAATTCAGATAGGGTGGTCATGTTAAAGAAAACAGAACTGAAGTGAGTTAGAGTTAACAATGATGACTTCAACTAAATACGATTCCAGAACTTGGAAGCATACCGAGACAAGATGGCTTAGAATGGCCCAGCCTTTAGAAGTGAGCTTTTTAGGCAGAAAAAAAAAAAAACAAGCAATGATACACAGATTACCTGAGTGATGTTGTTGGGCATATGCCTTATTTGAACATAATTTGGTAGCTTGAAGCCTATGATAGGATGAGAGTTTGGTCACTATGCTTGGGAAAGGCTTGGTTTTGTGGTTACCAAGATACATTCTTAGGCCCAGTTGCAACTTGTCTATCAAGCTTGATTATTTTCACTGTTTATGGATGCCGCAAAGGAACAAAATTTATGACTCAAGTGTGGAGACAAGTTTAGGCCCAATTTATTTTAGTTTAAAATGGTGGACCTGTGACAAGAATTGTGGTCCAGTGGTTTAAGCCACAGCTTTGGAAACCTACATTCCCTGTGAGACAGTAGTTTCATTCCTACCTACTCCACTTCTACTGCAGGTTTTTGGCAATGTGCCTGGGAAAGCAGTCAGTGATGACCCAATTACTTGTTTCCCTGTAACCTGTTAGAATCTCTGAAGGTGTTTCAGACTCCTTTCTTTGGCCTGCCCCAGACCTGTCTGTTGTGGTTTCTTGTGGAGAGAACTGCAAGATGCAAGATTCACTTCTCTTCCGTCTACATGTGTCTGCTACAACCTTCTTTTAATTAGGATGTGTGGATTTTGGTTAAGATGTTCATTTTGGACTAGTCAAGGGATTTCTGCATTTCTCTGTTCTTTCTTGCATATGTCCTGGTTATTTTCCAAAGATCTTATCAACCTCTAAGACTTTACATCCTCTTTCCAAAGTTTCCCTCTAATGACACCATGATCCCAAATATCCACTTAAGATCTTTTCTTGAAGTCCATTTCTTTCATCCAAACACTCATCTATCCAGCACCTTTGTACTCAGGTCTTCCTCTGCAGTAAGTGTTGTGCTAGGCATTGATACAGCACAGAACAAGACAGGCACTGGCCCTAACATCCTTATGCTTGAAATCATTCTGGAATAATTGTATAAGAAACAAGGAATTCTAGGTATCACTACAAAGGCTGGCACTGAGGCACAGGGTAAAACTATTTCCAACATGGGCCACCGTTACAGGCACCGATTTGTGTCCTGTCTGCTCCACTTCTGATCCTGTTACTTGCTTTCAGCCTTGGAAAGCAGCAGAGGATGGCCAAAGTTCTTTGGCCTCTGCACCCACCCAGGAGACCTGGAAAAAGTTCCTGGCTCTTGGCTTTGGTTTGGTTCAGCTGCAGCTGTTGCACCCACTTGGAGAGTGAATCAACAGATGGAAAATCTTTGTCCCTTTCTCTCTCTCTTCTCTTCTTTCTCCTTTCTCTGCAAAAATGCTTCTTAGGTAAAAGACAAATAAATCTTTCAAAGAAGAAGCAAAACCAACAAGAATCACAATGATTTGCCATCACACACACAAGTATGACCATCATAAGGTGAATTCTATTAGTTTTGCTAAAAATGTGGGAAAACACGGAACCAATATAAACTGATGATAATGCTGTTAAATGGTGTCTTCACTTTCAAAAACTGTCACTACTCCATAAAACATAAATCATAGCATTACCATAAAACCCAGGAGAACTGAAGACATGTTTTTATGAAAAAAGCTTGCACAAAGACGTTACAAACAATATTAACAGTGACCAAAAGACAGAACCATATCATGTCAATCAATAGGTTAATGCATAAGCAAAATCAATATGGTCAAATATTAGCCAATAAAAGAATGACATGTTAATACATGTTCAACATGCACACACATTAGAAACATCATGCTAAGTGAAAGAAGTGATTCATATATTACTATCCCATTTATAAAAATCAACAAAATGGAAAGTAATGTACTCACTTCAGCCTGAGGAAGATGGAAGAATAGGATATGACTGCTAATAGAATAGGATATGACTGATAATTAGGGGATGGAATATTCTGGAATAAAATAGTAGTATTGGAGACACAGCATTGTCAACATATTAAAAATATTCATTTAATTGTACTCTTTAAAATGGTATATTTTATGACATTTGTATTATATATCACAACACAACCTGGGGTTGAGGGTTTGGCACAGAGGTTAAACTGTGGCTAGAGACACACCCATATCCATTTCCAATTGCCCGATTTGAGTCCTGGCTATTCTATTTCTGATTCAAATTCCTGCTGATGAACATTGCAGGAGGCAATAGATGATGCAAGTGTTTGGGTACCTGCCATCAACATGGGAGACCTGGATGGAGTTCCAGACTCCTGACCTCAGCCTGCCCCATACCCAGTTGTTGCTGGCATTTGGGGAATGAACTGGCAGCTGGACAATCTCTGTTTCTTAAATAAAAATTAAAAGTAAACAAAAAGTTGAAAAACATTTTGATCTGATACTCTACAAATAGAACTACCACATGAACCAATTTCTGCATACATATCCAAGAGAATTGCAAGCTGAGGCTTTGAGAAATATTTGTACAGCCACATTTGGAACAGTATTATCCACAATAGCTGATAGACAGTAGTAATGTAAATGCCCTTTTTTGGACAAGTGGGTAAATAAAATGTGATATATACACAATGGAATGCTGTGCCATATTTATTTATTTATTCATTTTTTAAAGATTTATTGGAAAGTGAGACATACAGAGAGGAGGGGAGACAGAGAGGAAGAACTTCCATCTGATGATTTATCCCTCAGGTGACCACAATGGCCGGAGTTGAGCCACTGAGGAGGAGCCAGGAGCCAGGAGCTTCTTACGGGTCTCCCATGCAGGTGCAGGGTCCCAAGGCTTTGGATTGTCCTTGACTGCTTTCCCAGGCCACAAGCAGGGAGCTGGATGGGAAGCGGGGCTGCCGGGATTAGCACTGGCACCCATATGGGATCCCGGTGTGTGTGCAAGTTGAGCACTTAAACACTAGGCCACTGTGCTGGGCCCCATATTTATTTATTTATTTATTTTTAATTACTTATTTATTTGAAAGGCAGAGACAGAGGGAGACACAGGACAGAGGGAGTGCACTGTCTAGTTCACTCCTCAAAATGAACACTACAGCTGGGATGGGTCAGACTAAAATCAGGGTGCTACACTAGATCAGCATCTGTGTCTCCCACATGTGTGCAGAAGCCCTAGTACTTGCGCCATCTTCTGCTTTATTTCTTAGCCGCATTAGCAAAAAGCTAGACTGAAAAAAGTGGAGCAGCAGGAACTCAAACCATAAATCACTTGGGATACTGGTATTGCAGGCCACAACTTAACATCAGCCTTTAAATGAAACCAGAGGGCCCAGCACAGTGGCCTAGTTGCTAAACTCCTGGCCTTGCATGTGGCAGGATCCCATATGGGTGTCAGTTCTAATCCCGGAAGCCCCACTTTCCATGCAGCTTGTGACCTGGGAAAGCAGTTGAAAGTCTTGGGACCCTGCACCTGCATAGGAGATCCAGAAGAGGCTCCAGGCTCCTAGCTTCGGATGGGCTCAGCTCTGGCCATTGTGCTCACTTGGGAAATGAATTAACAGAGGGAAGATCTTCCTCTCTGTCTCTCCCCTTCTCTGTATATCTGACTTTCCAATAAATAAATAAACCTTTAAAAAAAAGAGAGAGAGAGAAAGAAACCAGAACTGAAAGAGGAGTCAAAGCCAGGATCCAAAGCCAGAAGCCAAGAGCTTCTTTCAGGCCTCCCTCATATGTGCTGGGCCCCAAGCACTTGTACCATACTCCAATGCTTTACCAGGTCGTTACCAGGGAGCTTGATCAGAAGTGGAGTAGTCAGGACATGTGGTTGCACCTATGGGATTCCAGAGCTACAGCTGGAAGAGCATTTACCCACTATACCATATATGCCCACTACACCACTGGCACCAATACTAAGAATGAGTTCTTTAAAAGGGATGAGCTCTGTCCTCTTTTGCTGTAACTCTCTCTCAATAGCTCTTCTTCCACAATGTGATAGATAGCATAGTAGTATTGAGAAGGTCCTTGCCAGATACTGGCCCCTCCACCTTGGACAGCCACTAGAACTAAGAAATAAATTTATTTTCTCTGTAAATTATGCAGCCTGGGGCCCAGCGCAGTGGCGCAGTGGTTAAGGTCCTCGCCTTGCACGCCCGGGATCCCATATGGGCGCCGGTTCTAATCCCGGCAGCCCCGCTTCCCATCCAGCTCCCTGCCTGTGGCCTGGGAAAGCAGTCGAGGACGGCCCAAAGCTTTGGGACCCTGCACCCATGTGGGAGACCCGGAAGAGGCTCCTGGCTTCGGATCGGCATAGCATTGGCCGTTGCGCTCACTTGGGGAGTGAATCATCGGACAGAAGATCTTCCTCTCTGTCTCTCCTCTCTGTATATCCGCCTTTCCAATAAAAATAAAATAAATCTTTAAAAAAACTTATGTAGCCTGTTTCACTCTTCCATATCAGTACAAAAAGGACTAAGACAATAAGGTATTTAAAACATCTGCTTTGGGGATGGACACATGGCATTGCAGCTAATCACTTGTTGGCAAAGCTACATCCCATACCAAAGTGCTTGGCTCTGAGTCTCAGCTACTGCACTTCTAGAGTATTCACCCTGGCAATGCAGCAGATGATAGCTCAAGTGCTTACATCCCTGCCACCCAAGTGCTACACCTGCATTGTAATCAGGGTTTCTGGCAGTAGCCTGGCTCAGCATTTGGGAAATGAACGAGCAGATGAGAGATCTCTGTCTTTGAAGCTAAAAAAAAAACATTAGATTAGTGAAGTATGTGAAATCACAGATACTTAAAATCCAATGGTGATTACCCTGAATGCATGGTTGGATCACCACATGAAAATGAATGTAATATATTGGTAAAATGGAAGAGTATGTGATATTTTCAATAGATTAGAAAATAATTTGATAAAATCTAATATCTTTTATTGATTAAAAATTCTCCACAAACTAAAACTAGAGGTTCTTAACAAAGAGCAGTTATGAAAAACTCCATAATTAATATCATACATCAAGGTGAAAAACAGAATGCCAAAAATAGATTGAATGCTAATCCCCTAAGATCAGAAATAAGGCAAGATGTCTGATTTTGCTGCTTCAATACTATTCTGAAAGTTCTTTCCAAGGTAAGATAAAGAGAAAAGTTTTTCACATTAGATAAAAAATACTGAAACTATCTTTATATCTAGATGACATCACCTTATATATTAAAAACTCTCAAGAAGCCACAACAAAGTTATATATAGATATAAATACACACACACACACACACAAACTGATTAATTCAGAAAATATAGGATCAACATAGAAATACCAGTTAGATTACTATATACTGCCAATGAACAATCTGAAAATAAATTTAGGGAAAAATTTCCATATACAACAATAGTAAAAAAAAAAGAGAACACTTGGGAATAAGTTTAGTGAAAAAATGTAAGACAGGTACGCTAAAAACAATATCTTGCTGAAAGAAATATAAGACATAATAATGGAAGTGTATCCCACGTCTACAATTTAAAAGACCATAGTATTAAGATGGTAATACTTTAAAATTATCTACAGAATCAGTAAAATTTGTCTAAATCCTAAGTTCCTCATTTAAAGAAATGGACAATTTGATCATAACATTCTTTTGTAAATAAAAGAGATCATGAATAGACAAAATATATTGAAACGGAACAAAATTGAAGGACTCCCACTTCCCAATTTCAAAGTGAATTACAGATATAGTAATGAAAATCATATGCCACCAGCACATGGAAAAACATACAGTTTAGTACATTAGAATTGAAAACCCCAAAATAAACCTATATATGTATATATATATATGTACACTCAATTGATACTCAACAAGGGTATATATAGTTCATTCAATGAGGAAAGAACAGTCTTTTCATCAAAAGATATCTGGACAATTCAATATGTCATGTAAAAGAATGGGCAACCTGAACACATATTATATATAAGAATGAATTCAAAGTAGATGAAAGCCTGTATTTAACAGCTAAATCTATCAAAATTATAGAAGGAAACATAGATATAAATGTCAATGACCTGGGACTAAGCAATTTAAAAAATACAGCTCTCAAAACAAGCAACAAAAGAAAAATAAGATAAGTGGATTCATGAAAACTTAAAAATTCATGCATCAACGGGCACTGTCAAGAGAGTTATTTGGTAACCCACAGAATGGCAGAAAATATCTGCATATCATCTATTTGATTTGTATATGGATGAGATAAGCAGTTATATCTCAATAATGAAAAGATAGAACAAAATTTAAATGGGTAAAGAATTTTAATAGACCCATCTCCAGAGAAGATATAAAAATGGCTAATGAGTACATCAAAACATGTCCAATATCACTAGTCATCAGGGAAATACCAAGCAAAGCTACAAGGAAATATCACTTCATATGCATTAGAATGGGTACTATTTAGCTTTCAAGATTTATTTATTTAAAAGGCAGATCTATAGAGAAGGAAGGAGAAAAAGTAGGAAAGGAGGCAGGAATGGAGAGAATGAAGGAGGGAGGAAAGAAACAGAGAAAGAAGAGAGGAAAGAGAGAGAGGTAGAGAAAGAAAGAATCCATCCGCAGGTTCATTTTCCAATTGGCTTCAACAGTCAGGTATAGGTCAACCCGGACATGAGGAACATCATCCTGATCTGCATGGGGGGCAGGGCCACCCATCTTTCAGAAACAATCTTCACCATGACACATTACAGTCAAACTTGCAACACTAAAATATAAAGAAAGATTTTAAAGTGTGCACAAGAGAAATTCAAGATTTTCCTCAAAGGATCCCCAATTAGAATAACAGTTGATTTTTCATCAGAAGCTCAACATCATGTAATGACTGGATAAGTGCAATGTGTTCCATCCATAAAGTGAGACTCGATTCCACTGTAATTGATGATTGATATCTGCTACAAGTTTCATGAACTCTGAAAATATTATGCGATGTGAAAGGGACCAAGGCCACATATTATAAAATTTTATTATCTAAGATGTCCAGAACAACAAATACAAATATTGGAGAAGAAAGCAAATTAGTGGTTGCTATAGTCTGGGTAAAGGGAGAGTGCTTGCCAATGGCTATGAAGCTTCTTTTTAAGTTGATAAAAATATTCAAATATTAGATAGTGGTAATAAATGCACAACAGAGTGAATATATTTAAAACTACAGATTTGTAAACATCAAGATGTTTAGAATTGTGAATGTTGTGCAAATTTTATCTCAAAACAATAAAATAATATATTTGCCTCATCTGGGACAGTATTTTTACTTTAAGAACGCAAAGAAGATAAGCATCCTCTCTAATGTTTAACAATAGAATGTGATCGATGATTCACTCCCATGCTTTATCCTTCTGGGTGAGATGACATTTCATTGAAGTAATATACTTATAATACTGTCCAATAGCTAATAATAGCAATGGTAACATCCACAACAAGTGTTAACCTTGAATAAGGTGTTCCAATAGGCTATTTTCTAAAATTTGCCATGTTCATATTAAATTCAATTTTCAAACAAATCTACATGAAAAAAATGCTGGGTTGAATCATAAGGAAATTGCTAAGTACTTCAAAAAATTGAATATCAGCTCAGCTATTTCATGCAGTTTTACCTAATCTTATTGGCATCCTCGATTCACAGAAGGGGAAGAGAGGCACATGAGGCAAAACCACTTGCTTATCAAACGTCACAGGGCTAATAAAGTGTCAGAGTCTGGAATTGAAATCACATTTTTGTGATTTCAAGGCTCCTAACAACTCTGACTTCATTCATCTTTCACTTAACAGACATTGACTATCTCCTTAACATGCATGATCAAGATGAGTTACGAATAAGATGCCATCAATCCTGCCTTCTAGAAACTCACGCTACAGTACAGGAGACACATGAAAAAACAAAAAAGAATAGCTATCATCTGATCATCAAAACCAATAAATGCTGGTGAAGGTGTGGGTGGAAGGTGCCGTAACTCACGGCTGGTGGTAATGTATCCTAGTGCAACCATTATGGAGGACAGTTTGGAGTTTCCTCCAAGATCTGAAAATAGATCTACCATATGATCCAGCAATCGCACTCCTGGGAATTTAACCAGAAGAAAATGAAGCAAACATACAAGAGTTATTTGTACTCCCCATGTTTACTGCAGCTCAGTGCACAATAGTTAACATACGGAACCAACCCAGATGCCCTTCAACTGACGGCTAGACAAAGAAAATGTGGTATATCTACACTAAAGAATACTACTAAGCCATGAACAGAATGTCATCTTGTCTTTTTGCACTTAAATTGATGCAACTGAAAACCATTGTACTTATTGAAATTAGGCAGTCTCACAAAGACAAATACATCTTCCCTGACTTGTGGTAACTAATACAATGAGTACAAAAAATGTAATCTATATGATCGACATCTTGAGATTATTCTTTACCCCCGTTTACCTCCATTTTTAAAGTAACGGGTTTTAATGCTTACTATGTGCTGGAATCTTTATCTTATGTAATGTTAACTGTGTAATTGGGAAGTGAAATGAAAGTATACCACTATAAAAATTGAAAAAAAAGAAATAAAGAATAAATGAGGAGGTTGGGTGGAAGACAGTGGCAGGAGGAGGAGGACAGTGTGGGAAATATCACTACACTCCCAAATCTATATTGTGAAATTTGTTCAGTTTCTATAAATAAAATAAGTTGCTAAAAAAAATAATGACCATTCAAGACTGTGAACTAAAGGCAGTCATTGAGGGCAACTACAAAGGTGCCACAGAGAAAAGAAGGTTGTCTTAGTTAAGGTCTTGTAAAAGCATAACGCAAAGCCAAACAAGATGAAAGGAACACGTATTTTATTAGAGAATGTCTTTATGAAACAGAAAGAGAAAAACACCTGGGAGAGATATTACACCATGAAAAACATCTGATATGAATGAAGAGAGGCAGAGAACACTGGATATTAACAGCCTAGACTGCCATACAGCCTAAAGGAGATTTGACAAACTATTGAGAACTTCCCAAGCCAAAGTCACCAGTGAAGAAGAGCTGTGTCTCCTAGCAACAAGCCTGCATTAGCAACCCCTGTCATCTTCAGTCACTGACTGAGAACCTCATGAAATGCGGGGCCTCAAAGCAAACTGCGAGATGCATTCCAGTCAGAATCTAAGGTCAATTATGCTCCCTGTAGTTGAAAGTACTCAAGGTGCAGTCTCCATGGTCAACTGTAATTTTGCAAAGGAAGACTTCCTGACATTAGTGATTTTTACAAGGAAACTTCAAAAAAATTCATAGAAATGGATTTAAAAGATAAGGTTTCTGTGCAAATAAAACTGAAATCCACATACAGAATTTTTTTTATCATCATGCAACATTTTGTATGACTTTTTTTTAAAGATCTATTTATTTTTATTTGAAAGCAAGATACACAGAAAGGAGGGTCTTCCATTCATTGATTCACTCCCCAAGCGGCCACAAAGGCCAGAGCTGAGCCAATCTGAAGACAGGAGCCAGGAACTTCCTCTGGGTCTCCCACACGGGTGCAGGGTCCCAAGGCTTCGGTTCATCCTCTGCTGCTTTCCTAGGCTACAAGCAGGGAGCTGGATGGGAAGTAGAGAGGTCGGGACATGAAGCTACCTCCCATATGGGAACCTGGTGGGTGCAAGGCCAGGACTTTAGCCACTAGGCTACTGCACCAGACCTTTTGGAGTACTCTTCTGTGAGGAAAGAAATTCAGCAACATGCTGAAAAGGAGAACAAAATAGCAGCCGTAGTACTTTCAAAGTACTATAATAACTATAGAACTCTGTCTTTAGAGTTCTCAACAGTGTTTTTCTTGTCGTAGCTGACTCCCCAATGTATTACTTTCACAACCTAGCATTTAACAAAGTTAATAAATAAAACGTAACTAGATCATAATTGAATATTGCATTGCTCACTGTAATTTAGTTCCCCATTTAACACATGAAAAACTTTTTACATTAATATTCACATTCGTGAGTTCATTTATATGTTTATCTTCTCCTTTCTCCTTGGCAGTTGGAATGTTCTTCCGCCTGATGATTAAAATGAATTGGATACTTTGGACTCATCCATCAGATTTGGAAATGATCTCTTAATTGACGAGGGTATTTAACACTTAATTGAACATTTCTATTGTGAACTTCCATTTTTCTAAAGTACAGAAATAGCACAGCAGGATAATAGACAAGTAAAGTCATTCACACAAACATCTTTTCATGGGTCTCTTGTTCTCCATACTATCCCTGTTTTCTTTCAAACTGCTATGTACACGGTAGGGTACTTCAATATTTTATTTCATATTCTCTGAATTTTTAAAATTTAAATACATAGAAGCAATTGTATTTTTGTGATTCTGGATATTGAGAAGTTTAACCTAATGTTATAATAAACTTTGATAATCTGAATTTACCAGTTCATCCAGATAGTGTTTTATTACTACTCAAATGTCACTTCACACATTTATCTATGTTTGCCTCCTCCTTTTCCTTCCAAGTTACTGTGTTTCAGCTGCCTAGAAGTTATAATCATGTATAGAAACAAGTGTTAAATTCTAAAACACGTGCACATTTGTAGCTCAAAATAGAGAAAACTGCATCTTTTATTGTGGAATTCTTTCAACCACGGGATACAATTCTCCATATCCTTATAAGACAGTTATGATCTTCATTCTTTTTAATACGTCCAGACTTTGGGCCAAGCAAAAGGCATTCATATTTCTTCCCATTTGTGCCAACCAAAAGGCATTGTATATCTTCCAACTTTCAAATTAGTGTCTTAATGAAACTCTTTGTTGGGAGTTACTAATATGCATATTAATTTAGTACCTATAATCAAGGCATTATTATGCCAGCCCCTGCAAAAATTATTATTTGAAGAATACAGTAACCTCACCATTTGTTTTGACAGTTCCATTCTGGCAATCTACCATTCTCCTCGTATTACTTATTTATTTGGCTAGTATTTTCATTTTGTTTCCTGAAATTATTTACCTAAGCAGGTGGCAATGCATCAAGAACTGGTTACTTACTGGTCTGGGTCTCACAGAAAGGAAAAGTAGGGCCCAACATGGTAGCCTAGTGGCTAAAGTCCTCAGCTTGCACGCACTGGGATCACACATGGGTGTCGGTTTGTGTCCCAGCTGCTCCACTTCCCATCTGGCTCCCTGCTTGTGAAGGCGGATGAGGATAGCCCAAAGCCTTGGGAGCCTGCACCTGCAAGGGAGACCCAGAGGAGGCTCCTGACTCCTGGTTTCGGATTGGCTCAGCTCCAGTCATCACAGCCACTTGGGGAGTGAATGAGCAGACGGAAGATCTTTCTATCTCTCCTTATCCACTGCGCCACTGCACCAGGCCTGACAACAACTGTCTTAAATTGAGTGATGACTGGCCTGGATTGGATCCTGTTTTTGTTTTTTTTTAATAATTGTTTATTTATCTGAGAGATAGAGAGAGATAAACAGAGATGGACTAACAGAAAGATCTCCCGATTGGGGAAGTTTGCAGGCAATGGCCCGACTTGCTGGTTGGTCGGGGGAGGGCAAAGCCAGGAGCCAATTCGAGTCCTCATATGGGTGGCAGAAACCCAAGTACTTAAGACGCAATTTCTCACCTCCTGGAGTGTGAATTAGCTGAAAGCAGAATGGAAGCAGGATGGAAGCAGGGCTAGGACACAGATACAAGCATTCCAACATGTGATGTAAGCATCTCAAGGTGGGTCATAACAATCACTACATCAAACTCACCATGTGCATCTATTTTGGTGAAGAGGAAAACTATAAAATAGCGAGACTGGTATTTTCCATGATCAAGGACAATAGACCAAAAGCCCAAAATAAAAGCTAACAATGTGCTGGGCTCCAAGCTTGAGAGCTATCAGGACAACAGAAGCTCCTCAAAGAAAATGAAAGCTTCTTACATATTTTTCTGGGAGTTGTTTGCACTGTCTAGTATAATTTATTAGGCTTCGTAATTCATCCTTAAGAGTTTTTTTTTCTTTTAATAAACACCTCATAAGTTGGAACAAATGGTATAACTTCATGGGATAAATGTCACAGGATTTTTTGAAGCACATAGTACTTTCAAAAGCAGATCTGTCACTTTGAAAATGCCATCTTGGAAGATTTTTTGAAGGTAAAAACACATGCTAGACAATTAACTTTTTCTCCTCTTTTTCAAAATTTGAAAATTTGCTCCTTTTGATATAATGGTCATAAAATTGAGGGACACTTTAAAGCCCAGTCATTTTAAAGAAAAGAATTATATTTCTATGGGCTTTGAGACTAAACACTCAGCCCAGTTGCTGGTACCAATCTCTTGACATATTTGGGATGTTGGGTGAAAATAATCACAGAGATGCTTACCATTTCCAGTCCTGCACTTTGTCCTTTTGCTCTCACTCCACTGCTCACAATCTTATAAAGTATAAGCAAGTCCTAGAGTTACATGATTTGAAGTGCTTCCTAAAGCATTCTATACTTATATATACAAAGTGGAGAAAAGCAGAATATTCTATATCTTACAAAAAAATCAATCTTAGAACTAAGGAGAAATGCCCACAGTTAATAACACACTTGAAGGACAAAATATTTTCTTCTTATGATCAGACACAAGAAAATGTGGTCTGCTTTTGCCAGTTCTAGACAACACTGCTCTGAAATTCCAGCTATGGAAAATAGGCAAGGAAAGCACAGAGAAAACAGCCAGATTAGAAAGGAAGCACTCATATTATCCCTGTTGGAGACACAGTCTTACACAGAGGAAAACTGAGATGTAGAATTCACCAAAAACACTAGAGTCAATAAGAGAATTTTTTAAGTCTTATAATCTCATAAGTAAGAGAATTTAGAAATATATATATATACTTATCTACATAGATAAGTATGCAGATATTTCTATATACCTGTAATGAACAATGTGAAAATAAAAAAAATTCACTTACAATTCCAACAAAAAGAATAAAATAAGGAACTATTTAACAAAAGCAGCACAAAGTTTAAACAATGAAAGTAATGGAGGAAAGAGGGGAAGGGATAATCCCCTGTACATGTAAATCTGTTTCAAGGAAAAAAAAAAAAAGAAAAAAGAAAGAAAATAAAGGAGCATTTTTGAATGAAATTAAAGGAGTCCTAAATTAATAAATTAATAGGCCTTGTATTTCTGCAGATGTAAGATTTAATATAGCTAATATGTTGGAACAGACATTTGATAGAGTGATTAAGCACCAATTATGATACCTAAACCCTACATGAGAGTGTCTGGGTTTTATCCCTGGCTCTGGCTCCCAATTCTAGTTTCCTGCTAATGCAGACCCTGGGAAGCAGCTAAGATGGCTCAAGTAGGTAGGTTCCTTTCTCCCATGTGGGAGATGAGAACTGAGTTCCCCACTCCTGGCTTCAGTCTCATGGCCTCCATGGCCATTTTGGGATAAATGTAAAGTTGATCCTAAAATTCAGGTGAAAATTCAGAAAAACTTAAAGCTGATCCTAAGCACTCATATTAAAATGAAAGGGACCCAGACTAACCAGAATGATCTTTAAAAAAAAAAAAAGTAAAGTTGGATCATCTCCATTTCAGAAGCCTAGAGTAGCAGTGTATACAATATGATACAGGTAAACGATAGCATGTTGATAGGTAAAACAGAATTTAAAGTCCAGAAATAAACCCTTATTCTTGGGATCAGTTGAGTTTTAACAATGATACCAATGTAGTTCATTGAAAAAGAAACAGTCTTTTCAGCATATGGTATAGTGACAACTGAATACCAATATACAAATGAATGAACTGGATACCCACATACAAAACAATGAAATTGAATGCCTACCCAATACAATATTTTAAAATTAACTTAATGTGGACCAAAGAGCTAAATGTACCAGCTTAAGAGCTAAAATGCAGTAGCTAAAAACTACAAAAAACTCTTATATGGAAGGTAGATGTAAATCTCTATAATCTTAAGTAAGGCAATGATTGTTTAGCTTGAATATTGATATGTAAGTGATAAAAGAAAGGACAAATAAATTGGACTACACAAAAATTAAAGTCTTTTGAGCTGCAAAGGAAACCAATGGAAACGGACAGAATGAGAAAAATATACTTGAAAATCAGGTATGTGGACAAGGGACTTACATAAGAACTTTTTAACTCATTAATAAAAAAGACAAATCAATGTTTAAATGGACAAAGAACACGAGTCAACATATTTACAGAGAAAATACACAAATTAGCAAAAGATACATAAAATGATGTTCAATAACACTAGCCACCAGCAAAACAGAAATCAAAACCACAATGAGATACCACTTCACACCCACCAGAATGGCTGTAACAAAAAAATAACAACTATGTGAGCCTGGCACAGCAGACTAGACACTGAAGTTCTCAACTTGTGTGCCCCAGGATCCCTTATGGTTGCTGGCTCATTCCCATCTGTTCTACTTCCTTTCCAGCTGCCTGTTTGTGGTTTGGGAAAGCAGTGGAGGAGAGCCCAAGGCCTTGGGACCCTGCACCCACGTGGGAGACCTGGAAGAAGCTCCTAGCTCCTGGCTTCGGATCGGATCAGCTCAGCTTTGGCCATTGTGGCCACTTAGGTAGTGAAACAATAAGCAGAAGATCTTCCTCTCTCTGAATCTGACTATCCAATTAAAAAAATAAATCTTAAAAACCAAATATATAAAACCATGTTAAAAATAAAATTTAAAAATAAAAATATTTTAAGAATAAAAAGTAATTACAATTCTTGTAGATGATAAGTTGGGAATACTATGTAGTACAATAGTAATGTAAAATGCTGCAATTATCTTAGAAAATCCAGCAGTTTTCTAAAGCCTTAAGTGGAGAATCATCATTTCTGTTTTGGGAGGAGGAGATACTGTCAGTTACCCTAGTAGTAAGCACACTTGTTAGGATGCTCATATCCCACATTTCCTATTGTTGTGTGTGGGTTTGATTCCCAGCTCGAGTTCCTGACACCAGCTTCTTGCTAATATTGAAAATCCTGGTAGGCAGTGGTGATAGCCCGCATTATCAGGTTCTTGACACCCATGTGGGAGTTCCAGATAGAGCTGGCAGCTCCAGCCTTCATCCCCCGCCTACTCCATGCCACTATGAGCATTTCAAGAATGACTCAATGAGTGGGAATGTCTCTGTCTGTCTGTTTCTCTCACACACACATATCTATGTCCATGTCTCACTGCTTCTCAAATAAACAAACATAATGAATTGATAATTTGTAAAATACATTATCATTTGTAACGTTTCCTAAAATACAATTATCAATATAACACAGCAATTCTGTTTCAACATATACATCCAGGAGAATCGAAAATGTGTTCAAACAAAAAGGTGTACGCTAGTGTTCACAGCATTATGCACAACAGTTAAGAATTTAACAATGTTTTCTGTAGGAAAAAATTCCTTTGTTATTACTGATGCATATAGAAATTATGTAAAGACTAAATATTCATATTTTGCAATATTTTCAAGGCAGACTAGTTGAACTATAGTAAAAACATTATCCATAATCTTGCAACAGGTTAAAAATGCATACTAATAAGTTGATTTCAATCTGTCTCAAAGAGAAGATAAAAGAAAAAAGATTATGACTGAAATTAATAAACTTTTATTTAAACACAAACAGCTGTCTTATGTGCTCAGAAAGCAATGCTTTCTGTGAAGAAATACTTCCTTAGAGATAGGCATTTGGTCCAGAGTTAGGCTGCACACTGAGATGTCCATGTCCTCTATTGGAATGCCCTGGTTCAACAGCAGCCTCTAGCTCCTGACTAAGCCTCTGTTAATGTGTACCTTAAGAAATAGCAGGTAAGGAATTAAGAAGCTGGGCCACTGTCATCTATGTGAGAGACCTCGATTGAGTTTCCTGGCTACTAGATTTGGCCCTGCCAGGGGCTGTGGGGACATGTTTAGCAGATGGTGAGAGCATTCTCCCTCGCTCTTTCTCAAAAAGACAAATCTTAACTGGAAAAAAGAAAGAGAAATATTTTTTGAAATTGTTATAATGTAAAATTATAATAATACCCTAGAGCTCAATTTCCAAATTGATATATTAATACTAGTAAGCAGGAACATGGATAAAGTAGAAATATGAGAACTTTCCATGAATGAAGTTGGAAGGAGAGTAAAAGCTTTGAATTCTAAAAATTAATAAACACATATTTATGAGTTATTTAAAGGCAAGCAAACATAGCAGAAACTGGAAATCGAACTTATAATCAGTCTAAAGATTTAAAAAAGCAAATACATGACATTTATTGATACCAGCAAATTTGGGGGGGAAATGAAACAGTAAGAAATTACAATACAAAGGAAACGTTTCAAGCTGTATTTTATTAATTTGAAAAGTAGGGAGAGACAAAGATCTTCCATCGTCTGGTTTATTAACCAAATTCCTCCAACTGCAGGGCTTGGCTAGGACGAAGCCCGGAAACAAAAATTCCATCTGTGTCTCCTGTGTGAGTGGCAAGGACCCCAAGCACCACCTGCTGCTTCCCATGTTATACGCAAGCAGGAAACTGGATCAGAAGTAGAGAAGCCACATTTCAAGCCAAGCATCCTAATATGAGATACTGGAATCCAAAGCGGCATCACAACACCTATACCACAAGGCATCCCCCCCCAAAAAATATGCTTTTTAAAGATGTAAGGAGGTAAGTAGGAGTAAAGAAGCAATTACAATAAATGTAAATGAGCTGACAGTCCTTACTAAGATATTGAAATTTTGTACTTAATAAAGTTAGTTTTAAGTGATTATTTTTTAAAGTACTGTTATTATCAGAGGAATACGTAAAATAAACGGACATCAAAAAGTAATAAAAATAGGGTCAAATCAAAGAAATACAATTAAAATGTAAATAGAAAAGCAGTATGACTTTCAAAACTAGCTACAAGCCAAAGGTACTAAATGATGCAGGGATATTTAATAAAACTGCAATATTAGAAATTTTAATATGCCATTTTTAGAATTTACAAGCAGTCATGTAATAACTAATGATTTAAATAATGTTGAATTTGATAAGCAGACATAAAATAATTTAGAACTTACTATGTACCTGAATGCTTATTTTTAATAAACAAAGAATTTTAGATACTTAATGCAATGTTTTCTTAAATGTTTTTAGAACACATCCACAAATTAATCCATCCCCCCAAAAGCTAAAAACCTCTAAACTATAATATGCTGCATTTCATAATCACTGTTCTAACAACAGAAATTATCAGTTAATAGGTGTAAATTTTCAAGCATCAAGAGGAAATCAAAACTGAATTACAGATAATTAGAAAGCTATGGAAAATTATCAAAACTTACAAATTACAATAAAAATCATACTAAAAAACTCCACAGCTTAAATTAATTTACCATTAAATAAATTTGAAAGCATAGTGGAGTCTCCAATCAAGATGGCAGAATAGGGTAAGGTTGCGTTTAAACAGACAAAGAAATTTTAGCCAGTGTGCAGCAGAGAGGACACATTCCAGGAAATGTAAGAGACAGAACAACAGCAGAGGGGCACCTGGAGACTGACAGACACAGGAAAGCAGTGGACACAATGGTGTGGTGTTGCAGTGATTGATACTCCAGCGGCATTCAACAAACAGCAATCTGAATTGTACCAGCAGCCAGAACTCCACCACTAACAAGGTGGGAAGGGACTTTCATCAGGAACTCAGGAGGTGAACCAAAGAACTGTCTGTCCTGCTGGTCTGTTTGATTTGACCAGGAGCAGAGACAGCATAGCAGGTCTCAGATGGGCAGTGCAGGGACAGGGTGGATTTCACAGCCCAGTCTGCCCCCTAAATCTGAATGAGGCACCATTTTGCATAGGGAGGAAAAGCCTATGGGACAATACTACACATGCACTTGGCTGGGAGTGAATTAATTTCTGGCAACAACATGGCATCCTGGAGTTTCCACCCAAGGCCAAGGCCTCAGCATAATATCACAGGAAGTGGAGACTGGTGAGCCAGGAGCTAGGGCTACAGAGACCATGGAGGTAGTCTAACATAAAAATCTAGACCTAAACTTGCTGGACAAGTAACTGCAAACAAAGAGCCATGTGCCATTCACAATAAGTAAAACTGAACTGTAGACCTGTGGGTGACAGAGCTTAGAACCTGCCCCAAGGAGAAGAATCTGCTAACCAGAAGTACAATGACCAAGAGCAAAAGAAGAGACAAAGGCACAATGAATATTACTGAAGATTTTCCTGCAGTGGAGCAAAAGCCTTTGCCAAACTCAGAGTTCACCGAGGAAGACATCGAGAAAATGGGGGACACAGAATTCAAAACACTTGTTATAAAACTTATCAACAACAAGAAGCACATAAAGCAGGTATTCAAGGAATTCAAGGAATATGTCACACAGGAAATGAATCAAATGAAAGCTGATATATCAAAAATGAAGAATACAGTGGAGCAAATTAAAGTACTGTGGAGTTTCTCCAAAACAGAATGAATCCCAGAATTGGAAGACAATTCCTGTCACCAGGAAGAAACAATCAAAAATCTGGAAGCAGAGCTGGATCCCCAGCCAAAAAATATGTATTCGAGAATTGAAAGACACTATACACTATAAAAAGACCAAATGTAAGACTTTTGGGAGTCCCAGAAGGTGCAGAAAGAGAAGCTGGGTTTACAAATGTATTTAATGAAATAATAAGGGGAAACTTCCCTAATCTAGAGAAAGAATTGGGAAACAACATCCAGGTGGGGCACAGAACTCCCAACAGGCTTGACCAAAAGTGATCTTCACCATGCCACATGATAATCGAGCTCTCTTCAATTGAACAAAAGGAAAAGATCCTTAAATGTGTAGGAGGATAATATCAACTGACATATAAAGGAATGCCAATTAAATTCACAGGAGACCCCTCACAGGAAACTCTACTGACCAGAAGAGAATGGAGTGACATATTCCAGATTCCAGAAGCAAAAAAATTGTCAGTCCAGAATAATGTACTCATCAAAGCTTTCCTTTGTCTTTGAAAATGAAATAAAATTCTACCACAGTAAAGAAAAGTTAAAAGAATATGCCTCTTCTATATCTGCCCTACAAAGGATGCTTAATGATGTTCTCTTGACAAAGAGGAATAGCATCCACCAACTAATTTGCCACTCACATGAGAAAACCAGATAGATTTCCAGGCTTCTGCTTCAATATGGTCCATATCTGACTATTGTGGCATTCTGGGGAGTAAATCAGTAAATGGAAGACTTCTTTGTCTCCACTCCCCGCACCCCCCGTCTCTGTTGCTCTGTCTTTCAAATAAGTAAGTAAAATAAATATTTTGTTAGAAGTTCAAAACTCAAACCCAATGGAATAACATGATAATAGTAAAACCCTATATAGCATTAAAAACATCTAAAGCAAGGAAATTACTGACTCTGGATTGTTTTCCACATTGCACTGATGTAATGAGCTAAAAAAAGTAGTGGATAATGTTGAAAAGACAGAAGCAGATGCTACAACAGTCTTCATGAAAATAAACTATTGAAACATGAAATGGTCATTTATATCCTAAACATTAACAGCTATTAATTCGTTTATACTATACCAACAAAAGCCTGTTGGCACAAGGAATGAAAAATTCTTTCATGATAACCATAAAATTACCCTCATCCAAATAAATGTATTAAATATCTGGGAATAAGTAAGTCCCATACTATGAAAATGATAAGAAATTCCAGGTAGGAATGAAAGAAAATCTAAATACTGCATGGGAGACTCAGTTGGTAAAGATGTTAGTTCTCTAGAGATCATTTATGAATTCAATGCATTTCCAGTCAAGATTCTATTTTTCATATTATGGACGATATAAATTACATACTCATCAGATATTTAATTTGTTAAAGATTTATGCTTATTTATTTCAAAGGCAGATTTTCAGAGAGAGAGATTGAGAGAGGGAGACAGATCTTTCATCCCCAAATAACCTCAACAGCCAGGGCAGGCGCAGGCCAAGCCAGGAGCTTACTCCAAATCTTGCACGTGGGTGCAGGGGCCCAATACTTGGGCCATCTTCAGCTGTTTTCTCAGGAATCTGGATCGAAAGTGGAGGAACTGGAATTGAACCAGCGCCATATGGGATACCAATATGACAGGCAGCAGGTTAACCTGTGAGCTTTGCCCTCTTAAGAGAGGTAAATATTACTTAAAATTTACTGTGTACTTAATATACACACAGTAAGAGTGCACACAATTGTTTTTTAAAGATTGTACTGCTCTAGTTATTTAATTAAATCCAAAGTTCTATGGATCACGTAATTTTAACATTTACCAAAATGTGAACAGTAGCTAATGGAAATTTAAATCTATACATTGATTTCTAGAAAATGTTTTATCTTAGTAATAACTGAGGCATTCAAATAAAAACATTAACATCATTCCTTCCACTTCAAGCCCACTTCCACACTGCCCAAATACTCCAGTTGTAGAGGATGAGAAGAAAGCATCAGCATCCTTATTTAGGAAAAGCTTTCCGAATGATCCATAACCCAGTACTGCTTTAGGACACACACACACACACACACACATTATGGTACAACTAGAAAAGGAAAACCAGAATCCAAATGCTTTTGGGCACTGACTGTAGG
This sequence comes from Ochotona curzoniae, assembly GCF_017591425.1. Classification (NCBI taxonomy): domain Eukaryota; kingdom Metazoa; phylum Chordata; class Mammalia; order Lagomorpha; family Ochotonidae; genus Ochotona; species Ochotona curzoniae. The sequence continues at coordinate 7,547,260 of NW_024467087.1, forward strand.
ATATTTTAAAGATTTATTTATTTTTATTGCAAAGTCATATGTACAGAGAGAAGGAGAAACAGAGAGGAAGAGCTTCCATCTGAAGATTCACTCCCCAAGTGAGTGCAACGGCCAGAGCTGTGCCAATCCAAAGCCAGGAACCAGGAACCTCCTCCAGGTCTCCCACGTGGTTGCAGCGTCCCAAGGCTTTGGGCCATCCTTCACTGCTCTCCCAGGCCACAAGCAGGGAGCTGGATGGGAAGTGGAGCTGCCGGGATTAGAACCGACACCCATATGGGATCCTGGTGTGTTCAAGGTGAGGATTTTAGCCACTAGGCCACCGTGCTGGGCCTGACTATAGAGTTTTGAAAGATGTAATGGGAACCAAAGTTAACAAAAGTATGGAGCTTGTTTGATTAGTCTCCATCCTCATTGCTTTGGACACTCTTAGGTGGATGTGGTAACAGAACATTCCATATTCATTTGGCTCAGACCTTTCTGTAGAACCTGGTATCAATGCATACACCTAGAATCCCCATGTCCTTCTAGGCAAACATGCAGATCTCTTTGAATGCCTGAGGGACACTTTTCTTTAAAAAAAAATAAATAACTATTATTTTTTATGATATAGTTCTATAGGCTCAGGGATTTTCCCTCCCTAATACCTGTTCCCTCACTGATTTCCCATATATTATTACTATATATAAACCTTCAAGAATAGTCAGATGTCCATCATTCTGCTATGCTGACATTATACACATAGACAATGTTTCAAAGGCCAGCAATCTATTGTCAAGATATATCCAACAACTTCTTTGAGAGTCCATTTTTCATTTGAGAGTAGAGCCACATACTGCACTGTGTCTTAACATCTCAATATGATAGTCTATTATACAGTTCCTCTATGTAGATTACTACATGCACATGCATGTTTACCTCTATATCTTCTGATCTTGTATTTTGCATGAAGACAGCCTATATCAGAGACAGCATATGATATTTGTCCTTTCTGGATTAGCTTATTTCACTGAGCATAATGGTCTCTAGTTGGGACCATTTTGCTGCAATTGGTAGAACTTAATTCTTTTTAATGGCTGAGTAGTATTTTGTGGAGTAGATGTACCACAGTTTCTTTAACCACTCCTTTTTGGATGGGCATCTGGGTCATTTGCATGTTTTTGCTATTGTAAATTGTGTCATTTTAATAAAAGATTACAGGTCACTTTCTCATATGCAGATTTCATTTCTTTTGCATATATTCCCAGAAATGGGAAAGCTGGGAGATGTTCTTCTTGAAGACCATTCCATCAATGTGCTTGTGAATGCTCATGGTGTACTCTCAGGTGACCACTTTGCTGACCCTCTGAGTTTCACCTAATCCCAGGCTGAAGGCTGTTAAGTTTTGCACAAGAAATGAAAATGCTGAACTGCACAAATCACGTTGTTTCTGTAAATTAGCTCCTATATTTCTGCTTATAGATTGGCTCATAATTTTGGAGATGGATGTGTTTGAAACCATTTTGGGTTTGACTGTGGTTCTAGAACACAAGCATTGTTAAATTAAAGGTTTCAGTTCATTTTTTTCCTATGTCATTTTACAGATGGTAAAATGAAGACACGGTGAGGAATCTTGACTTGCGCAAAGGTCACTCAACTAGAAATTGATGAAGCAATGAATCAAATACAAGTTTTTCTATTGCAATGCTAATTCTATTAATCCTATGTACCTATTTTAAGTGTTTAAAAACTTAAAACAACTAGTGTTGTGAGCTAAGCTGTTGCCTGATAAACCAGCATCCCATATTCCAACATGGCGCTCCAGTACTAGTTCAAGTGCCAGCTGCTCTACTTCTGATCCAGTTCCCTGGAAAAGCAACTGAGCATGAGCCCCTGTACTTACATGGGAGACCTGCAAAAAGCTCTTGGCACCTGGCTTTTGACCAGCCCAGCTACAGCCATTGTAACTATTTGGGAATTAAACCAACAGAGGCAAAACCTCTCTGACTTTCTATCTCCCTTAACTCTGCCTTTCAAATAAAAATCTTGAAAAAGTAATATTTGCAATACTTATGAGAAATATTTGCTAACCACAAAATGCAAAAAAAGTTCTAATTAAAAAATGAATCAATAAGTAAATGGAGTTCACAGAAGAAGCCTATAAAATATCAACAAACTAAGGTGCTCAATTTTATCAAAATCAATGCAATTGAATTTTTCAGAATTTGACAAGACAATATAAATTTATTTGTACTCACAAAAAGAGACATAGAAAAAGAAACTATTGTGTTACAGAGAACCATGTAAGGTAGGATCCCAAAATACAACAAATTTTCAATGTGCAGCTTGAATTAATGAAGTGTTTAAAATAACATTAAGTTGTTAAATGGTAGGGATTTGGGGGAGTAAGTTTATAAGGCAGAGCAAGATGGAGAATGTTTCTTATACTGTTGCATGTGATTATACCATGTACATGTACTTTATAAAAATGACAATTATAAATAGTATGTAGTATAGAAACTAGAGATTCACATTTAGAAGATAAATACTATATATTAAATAACTATATAGATGACATAAGATGAAAATATAATGCTTATGTTTATATATAGGGACCTTCCTTTTTTTCCTGTAGTCAATTTCAGTTTTATTTGAAATGAAATGAAAGAAAATGATATCTATTAGTCATGTATTACATCAGTGTGAAGATCACTGGCTTGGGAATCAGAAAAAGTAAATTCTAATAGCAACTTTGTCTTTTCCTATTTGAAAGACTGATCATGTTATCTGATTTCTAAACTGTCTCCCAACTCTGTTATCCTACCACTTTATGACTCAACATAATTCAAGTCTCATTCCTTGGAAAATAAGATTATCAGCATTTGCAAAATTAATAAAAAATAATACCACCTTATAGAGAGAACATGAAACCCTTGAAGAATTTACTATAGCCATCTTCAGTTCTTATCATACATCATTTGGATTGTAGCATGAGGCAACAGTGTATATTCTGATAGCAGGAAACAAATAGCCAGCAAATACAGATACTAGGGTAATGCACAATAGGAGAAACTTCGGTAGGAGTTCATTATTTAAAAATAGGAAAAGTCAAACTGGAAAAGTTGCATTTTTGTAAATATACATGTCAGATATTTGATTCATACTTTAATATAGTTGCTTTGCTTTTATCAAGCTACAACTCCCCATATTCCCCACCCCCACCTCAATTTCAACCCTTTGCCCCATAGGTTCCTTGTTAGCAGTATTCACAATTCTGGTCACCATTAATCCCTGTCTTCTCCAGTCCTCCATAGTACAATTGCCTCTCTATTTCAGTTTTCTCCCCCATCTACAACCTGCACATATTTGCAGTCAATTGGAGAAGTAATTACTTTTGTACTGGCAACACCACAAACCAACTCTTATTTTCACTGGACACATAACATTCAAATTAGGGGTAAAGCGCTTCAGAACCTCCCTCCAAAAACAAAAACAAAAGAAGGAAGAAAAGAAAGAATGAATGAAAAGAAAATAGGGAAGAATAAAAATGATGCAGTCCTACTCTAACAAGATTTCAGGTCTCGTTTAAAAATGGGAAAAGGCAAGAATACATTTACACAGCACAAACTGTCCTTTTTTGCTTTTAGAACCATTTTCTTGATATAAAACTTAGCTTAAAATGCGTAAAAATATGTCCAAAAAATATAGCAAATGATGCTCACATTTTTCAGTAGCCCAAAAAATGCTGTTTCACAAAAATCAGATCAAATATAATGATAGCAAAGACATATTCAAGGAAAATGAGGGTTGGCAATGATTAAAAGTGTAAAATAAGAAACTGGTGATTGATACACCTGGAATAGTCAATTATTTGAAATATATATGTGAATTCAACAACAGGTGAACATCAGATTTTTTGCAAAACAGGTAAAAAAAAGTCTCCTCTATTATAATTACTTTAAAATAAATAAGACAAAATTTGCTATACTAGAAAATACAATAGACTTATCCTAAAATTAACTAATACAAATCGCATGAGGATGCTTTGTTTTGGAGAATGGACCTCCCTTTATTGTTCCAACTCATGCTATCCTTCTAATTACCTGTTTTCATTTGAAGTTCTATATGTGTGTAGACATGTATACAACACACTCAGAGATAAATGCCCACATACCTGATACAGACAAAGAGATGGTACCTAACCAGCCTGTCTACTTTCTCTTACTAATAAAGCTACTGATCATATACCAGGGCCTATAATCTTGAACACTGAGAAACAAAATACATTCATCAATGTTTGAAAAGTAACTCCCAAGAATTTCATTCCTAAATCCTTTAAAATAAACAAATTAAGAGTCTGAGAATAAGGAGATTTAAATTTGAATTAGCTTAACTACTTCTGACAAGTTTACACATGAAAGACACCAAGATTGTATGTACTACTTGCTGCTTTAAGAAGTTTCATTCTGCCTGTCTATATAAAAAGTTTCAGCCAAAGTTAAATCAATCTCCTCTACTGATTTTCAACATTAGACAAATACCCAGCCCCCTCTAACCCCCCCTTTTTTTTGAACTCTGCTTTCAGCCTGACTTTTTCCCCAATTGAAATTCAGGCCCTCAATGGTTGGTTTTTCTTGGTTCTAAATGTTGATAAAAAAGGGTTTTCTCCACTCCCTCAATTTGATGTGACAGGCTTCTGACATGAATAATGGAAGCATTTCTTTCACAGGCAAATCAACTTAATTTAGCAAGCCTTTATACTCTCAGTGGGCAAGCCACAATCCCCGAGATTCCATGAGAGCTTTTAAGTTAGACGAAATCTTTAGAATTTGCAGAAAATGTATAAAGTAAACAACACTTATTTTGTCACAATACTTGAATAACTTTTATGCAGGAGTTACAGATGAATATATTACTTCCTAATCAGATCTTGATTTACAAGTAATTTGTAAAGAAGTCTCTAAACTCAAGGGAAACTAACCCCTAGTAAGAAAATTAAGTCTCCACACAAATACATTTTAAAGCCTGCAGGGAGAGTACGGTCAGAAGTATCACTAAGATCTTAAACCTGTATATGAGATGCAAAAAAAAAAAAGTTATTGCAAAAATTAAAGGAAGAAAAAGGAAGAAGAGGAAGTGGGGGAAGAGGAAGCGGGGGTTGAGGGAGGGAAGAAGGGAGACAAGTATGGCTATCTTCGAATAATATCCATGAATCTTTTCTCCTTATATTAATAACAAAAAGGCCTTTAGATTGAAAACAAAATAACAAGGTGAGAAAACAAAAAAACAATACCCTAACCCCACCCTTCATAAATGACGAAGAAAAATCAAGGTGTCTGTTCACTGTAGGGCCAAAGGGAGTTTATAACAGTAACAGACCTCTTTCGGGAAATCCTTTTAAGTAAAATCTTGGAGAATTGAAAAGCGAGCATTTCCTAGCCATCGGATTCAAAGGAATAGCTCCTATAGTCATTTCCATTTCCAAATTCAGGACACATTTATTCCCCTGAGAACTTTTCAGAACAGAAATAAAACATGTTAATAATGCATTTGTGCTCAAAGGATGGGACTTGTGAGAATAAAGCTGAGATATATTCCTTCCATGTTGACTTAAAAATGAATGTAGCCAAACTTAGAGTAAGGTACTGCATTCATTCAATAGTCTCTGATGGAATATGGGAGTTGGCTTTTGCTCTTTGTCCTTTGGTATATTTTGTAAAATGAGAAGATTGGAAGAAAGGAAAGAGCACAGGCCTGAGAACCTGGAGATCTAGTCCAGGCTCAGCCAGATCATTCCAGACATGGCCTTGGAAAAGGCCATTGCTGGACCTGAGCTTATGTTTCCTTTTTTATTCAGTGAGAAAGTAAAACTAGGTGATTTCTAAGGTTCATTTGAACTCTAAAATGTTGTAATTCCATAATTTGTGGCCAAAATCTAGATGAGTAACGTTGAAAGTAGTAGAATTGGGGCCTGACGGTATGGCCTAGAGGCCTGCTTGTGGCCTGGAAGAGCAGTCAAGGACAGCCCAAAGTCTTGGGATCCTGCACCCGTGTGGGAGACCCGAAAGAGGTATTCGGCTTCAGATTGGCACAGCACCGTCCGTTGTGCTCACTTGGGGAGTGAATCATCGGATGGAAGATCTTCCTTTCTGTCTCTCCTCCTCTCTGTATGTCTGGCTTTGTAATAAAAATAAATCTTTTTTTAAAAAAAGGAGTGGAATTGTACATATCACACATAAATTCTCGAGAGCCAACAACTCTGGGATTGAGCTTGTGTTGGCAAATAGCAAACAAAGCCTACCTTCTTTGTAGATGCAAGTACATTTATTGTACAATAAGAGTTCCTTGGAGTAAAACAGTTCTTTGAATTCTAAACCTTTGCTGACCTCAACGTTTAAGAATATTTGTTAAATGATAAATGATCATTGAGTTTACCTACACACATAGTTTTACAGTATACATAATATGTTGCAATTTTCCTTACACAAATAAACATACAACTGTCCCAACAATATTCAATAGAAATAACTTTGGCTTTACTGTTATTTAAATTTTTATGAAAATATATTCAAGTGCAAAATAGATGGCTTTATTAATACCAGAAGCCTCACATTATATTTCCATTTGCATGTTGAGATTGCAAAGTTTGTAAAATTTGGAGGTAACTCTCAGCAAAAAACAAAACAAAACAAAAAACAAACAAATAAACAACCAAGTGATGTTACAAATTCAAAAAATAATCCTTAATTAGAGAATTATTTTATAAAAATACATTTTTAGAGAGTAAAGAATAATCCCTATTCCATCTTCTACAACATTGAACCTTTTTTTTCTCTTTCTCTCTTCTCTCTCTTCCGCCCCTCTCAATTTCAACAATTACAAATATTATAGAAAGCAAAAAGGAAAGAAAAATGGGAGCAAAGTCAAGGTAGAACAAAATCCTTTTACTTTAAAGGGTGTCCACCATTAACCCCTAAAGAATTCTCTACCTTGACAGATTTGTCATGCCAAGTCTTCACCCCTCCCATCTTCCTTCCCTATTATATTAACTCAGTTAATTGGCTGATTAAAGATACACCAGCATTTTTTATTAACTGGCAATTAGAGTCAGACCCTGAGGCACAGAGGATCCTTTTAAATTGGGGGTGTCACTTGAGTTACATAGATTAATAAACTTAAGTGAGTTTTGAGATCTGCTTTAATTAGTTTAGGTTTCTTGTATGACTGTATCAGTGTTGTCCATAGCTCTAATACCTTATCAGTTGCTTTCAAACCAAACTGCATTCATTCAAGAGCAGTAATCACATAAATTCCAGGCAGGAAAAATGTACACATGGGAATATCATCACAAGCCCCACAGGTGTTCCTATCTGATATAACAATCTTTAGATTTTATTCATCACACTATACTTTCTGTCTAATAGGTCCATTCCAGTAGAGAATCAAGTTCCCTGTTTTAAAGGCTCATGGGAGCCATACCCTAAACCCCTTGGCCTACTTAAGTCCTGTCACAGTCTCCCACAATAACTGCTATAGACAAGTTGCTACTTGGGAAGATCTATCACAAAAGGTGTCCAGTTATGGATAAAGCAAATGTTCCCTTGCAACTCCCAAATAGCCATATTATAGCAAGAAAATGGCATTCTTATATTAAAATTACGACTCACCAAGGTAGAACTGGGTATATCAACAACAACCAGGAGAAGCTGTTACAGAATAGGATGTATCATTCCACATGTGCTATTGGAAAGGTAGCATCCCAGAAGAATTTTCGCAGACAGTATAGAGTTACACTCAAGCACTTCAGATCAGGCTTGTCCCAAATCAAAATCTTAGCTCTACCACATATTGAAAGTGCAACATTAGGTTAGTTATTCAGCTTATGTGAGTCTTGATTTGTGTACCTTAAAATAGGGGATAATTACAGAACTCATTTTACAGACATAATCGGAGAATTATGACATAATTATGCCAAGCATGTTTCCTTCAGAAATTGCATATAGTAAATGCCCAATTAAAAAAACTACTATTGGCATGGCTGTCTTTCCAAATTCAATTTGCTGGTCAGCTGAGTAAAACAATAGGTTTAAGGACACAGTAGACAAAGTCTGAATATTTGGGAAAACATGTAAGACAGCATTCAGAGAACACACAATTTCAGCCTAGGGAAAGTTAGGATGGGTTTGAATCCAGTAAGCCAAGAGTTGGGCAACTGTAGCATTCTTGGGAACCAGGTCTGTGTCAAGTTCACAGGATCAGGAAGGACATGGTGGCTGACCAACACCTGCAGCCTGCAGATTCCCCAAAACTGCTCAACTTTTGAAGTAACTCAGTATCAGGTAACTCAGTATTCCATGGTATACATGTTAAAAGAATGGACCTTGGAGCTAGACTGCCCGAGTTTTAACATCTGCTATTACTAACTGTTTGATCTTAGACAATGTAGTTAACCTCTCTGTGACTGAATTTTCTCCTATATAAAATAAGGGACAATAATAGGTTCTAATTTATCATCCAAGGCATGAAAAATAAATGAGTAACTATTTATAAAATTTTTTGGAAGACTTCCTGGCAAAAATGAACTTTATATATAATTTTATCAAATAAATAAGTAAAACTCCTAATGCACTAGCAGCATGTACTTTGCCTGCTTGTCACTAGCATCCTGCCCTCAAAATGTCAATTGTTTAGGAGAGTTGACATTTTTTATTTTTGTTTCAGTTTTGCAAGATATCAGTGAGATGACTAGGGACTAGAAAGGTAAAATAGTTGGCAACTCAGGGATCCAAAAGTTACTATTGTATTTCCGTTTCCTGGTTTATTGGCTTAATACCCACTGACACAGGGTGAAATATGGGCATCCGTATGCTTTATTAGTTCTTTAACCTGAAAGAAAAGGGGGAAGAAACAACCCTACTACAGTACAAAATTGGCAAATCAGTGCAGTCTGTGTTTGAGCCTTAATTCTCTCAGATCAGATCTCCCTTTCACCTCAAAAGTCACTTTCTCCTTTCCCTTCCATGCTCAAATATTCAATCTCCTCCCTTTTAAAAACAATACAAACAAAAGCAGAGAAAGTGAGGATTGGCAGGTCAATCTCCAAGTTTGGTACCCATACAAGGGAAATGACTTCAATTAAATGATCAAATTCATTTTCCCTCAATCCCTTTAGAGTCGTTATCAAGTTGGATTTAGAGTTGAACAATGGACTGCTCTCAACCCAACATTTGCCTGTTTGGATTCCATGCAGACTGGCATGCCTTCAAGAGTTCAAGGCAAATGCCACTTCTCGAGTTCTGATTTGCTGTTTGCATGGGGCATTCCAATGCAAATTGAGTGTCTTGGTCATAACATTTTGGTCTTGTTCTTCTCTCAGATTTGCATCACTAATATATGCAAGTGCTGTATAGTTCAAGGGCATCTGGGGGGTAAAACTACATAGGAAATGTTGCCCTTTCACGGTTCTGTTCTCTCAATGGCAATTTAGTTACTATGGCAAGTTTCTCCAAAATAGCATTTTTACTCCAACTGCGAATCTGAAGGATTGTTAGTCATGTGAACAACACATAAATAGGATGGATCATGTGTAGAAGCAAAGAGGTAAAATTCAGAATATAAAGAGATTGTTTTACATAAGAGGAAATAGAAATCTAGGAAAAGGTCAGAAAGAGAGTGAGATAGTGGCAACACAAGGTTAAGAATTGAATTTCTTGGGTCCTAGTCCAGGATTTCTTCTCCTACATAAGCCTGTACATAAATATTAGTTGATGTGAAATTGCTTTGGCAGTAAATGTATGGCTTGAAGAGATAAACATAATGCACATCAGTACATTACTAGGACTTGGTTCTAAATTAAATACACAGTCTGTGTAAACATGTTTCTTTCTTTTCATGGGCTGAAAAAAAATGCTACATTTTCAGTTAAAACTGTTCCAGGCATTCCACTTAAAACTGTTCCAGGTGTTCCAAGGATGGGAGATAGATGTTGCTAGGAAAGGTTAATAATAGGTCGAAATGGTACTGAATCCCTATGAGAGCTAGAACTGAAACTCCTAGAAATGTTTACTCAGCACTCCACCTGTTATTATTTGATAATGCTTGATTGTATGCAATGAAGAATAAGGCCCTTTTTAGGTAACCACATTGTATTTAGAGAAATTCAATCATATAGGAGTTTAATGATATACTTCTCCTTATTTTGTTAATTATCTGTTGGTGTTGGTCAATAAAAACCATGTAAACACTATAATGTGGAAAAAAATGAATGAATAACATTTCTTGTTATAAGTCAAAATTAATGCAACTGAACTTTCATTTTTCACCTTAATGTTGCTAATATGCCCCATCTGGATGTACCAAGTGGTAATAAAATACAGAATATAAGGCTGTGACTCAGGCCAGTAAATTTTGCTATTTCAAGGGGTTGTTGTTGTTATTACTTGCCAGAAATGTATCCCAGACCTGATCCTTCCATGTCATTTTTAAAGCTGATGATTCTTCTGAATACAATTGAAAAGAGAAACTAGAAGGAGTTTTACCAAAGCAGAAAGCAGAAGTAAAAATTGTTAAGGGGAGAGAGTTTTTACTTTTGTGGTTTAGAAAATAAAATGCAATCCATCCAGTGAAAATGGTGAGTATGAAAAACTATCTTACCAGAAAAATAAAAGAAGAAAAAATTATTTGATATTCGGCACCAATTTTAGAGGTTTCAGGTTAGAACACATTTCTGGAAATACAAAATGGCCTAATACAAAGAAATGATTCTTGCCAACGTTAAGTAATTACCTGCCCTGTGGAACTATGTGTACTTTACTTCAACTCATAAATGTTCTCTTTGGTTGTTGGATTTAAGATTAATGTTTTGTAATTTAAATGATATACTCCAGGGGATTTCAGTTTTTGAACCAATGGAAAAATTATTTTGCAATATGAACAATCCCTCTCCAATTTATCTACTTGGTTTATTAAATTTCTTAAGATAGAGTTAGCCTGCTCATATCCTGGTATCTCAGTCTTTAAAATATGTTAAGCTCTATTTCAATTTTGATCCTATATGATACGTTGGGATAAACCTTTCACTAGCCAATCTGAAAAGTCTGATCTTTTAAGTTCTAATTTAGTTATCTCTTCCATGACCACATCCTGAATTCCATCATTACATTACCCCTTTTCCTTGTCCCAGTGTATATGATGTGTCTCCAGTACAACATTCATTTTAATTTCTTTTCTTTTTAAACAAATTATGTTATTAGGAAAAGGCAGAGAGACAGAGAAAGGGAACAACACAGAGTGAGACCTTCCATTCCTGATCCACTTTTCAAACGCCCACAACAGCCAGGGCAGGGCTACACCAAAGGCAGAATGGCACACTACCTACCTCTCTCATGTAGGTGACAGGAATGAGTTGTTGTCTGCTACTTTCCACAGTGTTCATCAGCAGAAAGCAGGACTTGGGAAGCAGAGTCAGGACGGCAGCCCAAGCACTCCGGTATGGAATGTGGGCGCCTCAAACGGCAGCTTAATGGCTCTGTCACTGTCTGTCCATGAAGTTAGTTTATTTTAGAGTTTATGTGTTCATATATCCATGTTTGTGTGACTACTGACACTCTCTGAAGAATACAGGATCTTTGGAAACAGGAATCATATTTTGATCATCATTATATGTCCTGCATATCATCTATCACCTTATGTAATAGTTGCCCAACAAACTATTTACTGTTAAAGGGATTGAAAACTATACACTTACTTAATGGAGACATGATATTTCCTTTCTTCTGTTCCCTAAAATACCTAGTTCAAGCAGTAAAAACTTTCCCTCCCTATTGAATCCACAGAATAGCAGTTGACCTGCATTTTTTCAAATGAAAAAATTGTAACTCAGAATAAAAAACATAATCACTGTTTTTGAAGCAATGTATGCTTGATAACTCATTGAATGTGAATTATCATGCTCCTCCATCCCAACCAGAAGTTAGGTGCATCTGGGCCAGTGCTGTCCCACATAGGCGGTACTGACTACATGTGCTTACTGAACACATGAATCATATCAGACTGGATTTAGATATACTGCAAATGAAAAACATGCAGGCCCGGTGACGTGGCCTAGCAGCTAAAATCCTCGCCTTGAACACACCAGGATCCCATATGGGTGCCAGTTCTAATCCCAATAGCTCCACTTCCCATCTAGCTCCCTGCTTGTGGCCTGGGAGAGCAGTCGAAGATGGCCCAAAGCGTTGGGACCCTGCACCCATGTGGGAGACCCGAAAGAGGTTCCTGGTTCCTGGCTTCAGATCGGCGCAGCACTGACCGTTGCACTCACTTGGGGAATGAATCATCGGACAGAAGATCTTCCTCTCTGTCTCCCCTCCTCTCTGTATATCCGACTTTGCAATAAAAATAAATAAAAAAAGAAAAACATATGCAAGATTGCTGAGACTTAGGATGAGATAAAAAGATTATTAACTATCTCATTATTCATTTATATTAAATACATGTTGAAATTCTATGTTAGTCATAGTGACTGAAAGAAAACATATTATCAAAATTAATGCACCTGTGTTTTTAAAATCTGGCTTCTAGAATATTTAAAATTGCATACATGGTTTTCATTATATTTCCATTGGACAGCACTGTTCCAAGTGATCAAAGCAGTAAAAGAATGATCTACCAAAGAGCTAAAGCTAGAATATGTCTCTCTAAAGACTCCACCCTTAAAATGACCTAAATTCAAATAAGTAACATATACAATATCCTTGCTTGAGGCCAACAAGGCCCCTAAAACAATAGATCATAGCAAAACTGCATCTTTATCTCCAAATTTTCAAGCTATATCCAAATTAGGAATATGAGTAGTTGATAAGAGCCTTCTAAACAGAGAAGAGAATTGCAAAATTTTCAAAAAGAATTATAAGTTAGTAATAAAGAGCACTCTTGAAGTTTCTGAACAATGATACCTCAATATTTACTAATTTAACTTGGGCTGACATTATGCACAACAAACCAAAAAGATAAAATAAAATCCATATGTTTTGCATAAAGTAGCACAGTTTGCCGTATTGTACATTTGTTGAATTGATTTGAATTTGGAAGGGGCTATGTGATTAACTTTGATTCTTTTTTAAACTGAAGTCAATGTAACTAGTATAAGCCCATGTACAACCCTATAACTTTTCACTGAATCAATTAACGCAAGTCATTGGGTGAATACTGTGCTTTCTTGGCCCTTTGTATTGCAGCTACAGGATTCTTGCAAGAGTTCTACCTGCTACAGAGCAAAACTAATTAAGAACTAGACCTTCATTATAACGAATGTTGTCTTACTTCCATCTCACCTAAATCAGGAAGACTCCCGAGCACAGCATCCTAACAGATTCTTGCACCATGCACACAACTATAGTAGCTAAGTGTTACTGTCCATATGTAAGGTGCAGATATCACATGAAATAGGAGCATAAAAGTAGACTAAGAAATAAATGTTATGACACATGTAAATAGCAGAAGGTTAGAATAGTGACTGCAGCTGAAGGACTATATTATCGTAAAATACAAGGGAAAATGGTGGAGCAGGGGGAAGAGACAGGAAAAAGAGGAAAGTGAGGAATTGGAGGAAGTCTTCTACCTACAAACTATATGATGGAAAGTAATAATAATAACTTAAAAAAGAAATAGGGTGCACTGATTTCTCAGCAAACGAAACATAAATACTGACAGAACAGTGCTACTAAAGCATGAAAAGCCAAAGCATCAAGATGGTTTATTTAGTTAACCCAGTGAAATATAAAAAGATAAACTTCTTAACCCAGACTTTTGGCATTGTGAAAACAGACTAAGGAGTTGATCAAACTATTTTCAACAAGCTGCATGGACACTCTGTGGCACAGACTTAGTCTGTAGACTATTGCCTTAAAAGAGGCAAAATCCAATCAGATATAGTAAAGTGGAGATGGTCACAGTGGCCCAACAACCTCTGTTAGAACTTTACCCATATTAGGACACTCTTACATAAGGTTGTTTTGAAGGAGATCCAAATCTATTTATTTTCCTAGTCTTCTTTATCACCTCCTTGTGTACGACTGAGCAGTTTTTGAGGACACAAGCCACTATTACAATGTTGTCAAGGCCCTTCTCATTTTCTAGTTCAAATCCTTGTTCATGCTGTTTGCTAAGTACTTGTTCCCTGTGACAGCTTTCAGCCAAACAGAACACAGTGAATGCTGCATTCCAAACCAACTCTGTCCTGCTGGGCTCGGAGTAAAACAAGCTCTTCAAACTCCATCATGTGAACTTTTCACAAGGAACAATCTCCCTCAGACAATTCCATTCAGAGATACTATCCGTGAAACTGGGGCTCAGAGAAGAGGTGACATCACAGGCTTCCCCCTCTGGCCAGGGTCATGACCACCTAAGTTGCATTTAAGAGGCTCCCACGTGGTTAGCACATGATTTTCTTAATGATCTAACATTTTCTCCAACTTTCCCATAAACTTCCAATTTAAGATATTCATACTTAAACACAAAATTGAGTTCTGGTGTCAAGGAAGCCTGGTATTTCAAGAAGAATGAAAAAAAAATGCAGCTGGGATTTCTATTTGGACAGGAGGGTAACTTTCAAGGCATACTCTATAATTCATGCCACATGTGGGGGCTTGGGGCAGTGTTTCAGGGGACATGGAAACAAAAAGCATTATATCCAACCAGAAACCTGAAAAAAAGCAAGCTTAAAAAAGGAAAAAAGAAAAAAGGCAAGAAAAAAATAGACAAATTTAAAGGAATCAGATTTTAGTTCTTAAATACCTTGAACCAAGATTTGGAGATGAGAGGTCTGAAAAATACAGGAGAATAAATCAACTGAGGTGGATAGCCAGCTTATCTGTTGTTAGGCTACAATAGGAGAGCAGCACAGCAGGCTGCATTCCGGGGAATCTGGAGTTGTTTTCACACCTAACGAGCAACTCCTGAAGAAAGTTTTGGGATCTTCTAAAAGACCTTTAATTTGAAGGAAACAGCTCAGGGATCCAGGATGGGTTGTATTCCAATTCTGACCAGTCAGGGGCATATGAAGTTGCCAGCCTCCCAAATCTCACTCCAATGAGTCAACAATCTCATCTTTTCGTGCAACATCCTTCTAAAACCTTACTTTTAAATGTTTAGTTGAGAATTTGAGAATGAGAGATCCCATCTACCGACTCACTTCTCAAATGGCTGCAGTGGTTCTAAATAGACCAGGCTAATATTGGGAGCCAGATACTCCCAACAGCTTGAGCCATCACCTGCTACTTCCCAGGGTCTGTCTGTGTTGATGGGAAGCTGAAGTCAGGAGCAGGAACCAAGAATCAAACCCAATTACTGTAATATGGGATGCGGGCATCTTATCCACAAAACCAAATGCTTGTTCCATCAGTTTAATATTTTTGAATCAGAAAGGTAGTCAATCAAGAAGACATTTGGCTATAATGCTGCCGTTGAGCATTGCAAAAATTTTTCTTCATTTTTTGGTCTTAGACGAAGATGTTATTGAAAGAATGAATGTAATGGCTAAAATATTTAAAAGCATTCTATCTTAGAAGGTCATTGCTACCGATGCCTACTGAATTATATCACAGATCAGAAAGCACCTTGTAGACCTTATTTTATGTAGCAACCAAAAACTCCCAGAAAAGAAACGGACTTGTTTAAGACCAATTAGTGGGAAAGTCAAAGGTTTAAAGCAACATCCCATGTGCTTTCCACTGTTGCCAAAATCTTGTCTACAGATAAGAAACAATGCTAACATCTTACTTGCTATGTATTCATATCTCATAGAAAAAAACTATTCCTTCAAAACTTAGTTTTGAGCTTTCCTTCTGCTGATACAATTTTAAGACAAAACATTTTTTCATACAAACTTAAGTATATTATGTTGAAGTTGCTTTTCCAACCTGCACATGTAACTGTGGAGATTATTTCACAGCATCATAAGGAAATGATTTGGTTGCAATGAAAATGAATAATTTATAGTCAATTGGGGGAGCAAAAGCAAACTGATAACTACAGGAATGTTCACAAAATGGGAATGTTTGGGGTTGGCACTGTGGTGCAGGTGTTTAAGCTGCTACCTGTGACATAGGAATCCCATATCAGAGTGCTAGTTTGAGTATAGGTTTCCTCACCATTGACCGAGCTTCCTGCTAAAAGGCCTGAGAATGCAGCAGAAAATGGCCCACATGCTTGGGCCCCTGCCATACACAGGAGAAACCCAGATGGAGTTCTAGGCTCCTGGCTTTGGCCTACCCCAACCTTGGCAATTTCAGCCATTTGGAGAGTGCACCAGTAGGATATTCCTCTCTCTGTCACTCTCAAATCAATAAAATAAACCTTAAAAATAGGGGGAGGGGGGAGTAGGACCTTTGTGGGGAAAGATCATTTAATTCAGACCAAAAGGGACAAAGAAAATAATAATTACAATAATAAAGCCTGTGGTATTCTTTGACTCTTCAGTAGGAGTTAGACAAGGAAAGGGAGAACATTCCAGACGAAAGGAGCTATCAGAGTCCAGACTGAAACTTCGGTAAACTTCAATTGCTTCAGTTTGGTTAGTGGCTACAGTAGTAGAATAATGGTGGCCAGGGGTGAGTTGTGCTTCTTGAATGCACAATTCCCAGTTCACCACAAATAAACACTACATAGTAAAAGGTAGGCTCGCCATATCAGAGTGGCTTCATAATACAAATTCTCCAGCTCTACCCAACCATCAACATATTAATCCAAAGGTCATACACAATATAACAATATAAGGGAGGTATAAAGACAGGAGCAACTGACTGGAACTGACCAATAAGTCACTATGGTCCTTCCTCGTAAGGTCAGCTGCTCTGTAAAATGAGTAGTTAACCCTGCCCTGGGTGATGCTCAAGGTTGCTTTGGCTGTATTTGAAAAGCAACCACCATGCAGGTATAACTAGAAGACCAAACACAGAAGTCCACGTACCTCCACAAAAGCCCAGGTTGACCCACAAACAATCCACTCTGACCCCTACTCCGTCATCATTTCATAAAAGGCAAAATGACCTAAAATATTTCCTAACTCTCAATTGCTAAGTGACTTTTTAATTTATGTTTTTATTTATTTGAGAGACAGAGACCTCACATTCGTACGTTTATTTCCCAAATGTCTGCAACAGCTAGGGTTGGACCAGACCCATACCAGAAATTCATTCTGGATCCCCCTTGTGGATGGTTTGGACTCAACTACTTGAACCATCATCTGTTTCCTCTCAGAGTACGCACTAGCAGGAGGCTGGAATTAGGAACAGATCTGGAACAGATCCAGGCACTTGTCATGGGATATAGGTGTCTTAATTGCTAGGTCAAATGTATAGCCCTCAGAGTGCAAGTAATTTTGATCAAGAACTAAATGGATAAAACATTCAGCAAGAGGTTAAGAAGCCAGAGATTTCCCTCAGGTTACCATAAAAAGTAGAAATGAGGACATTTCACTTACTAGTCTTACCAGAACTCCTAGAAAGAAAATATATGACAGATGCAAAATGATAATAAAGATAATATCTCCAAATGGGAAGATTCACTTGAGGCCTAATGAGAAAGGTTATCAAAAATTATCAGCTGGAACTTAGTCCCTTGATTCAATCACAAAACTCAGAATAAGGGTCAGACTTTACCACGCATCCCAATTCCCAAGAGTTCCTCCTGAAAGCAGATGGCCTTTGAGACATCTGCACTAAAATTCTAAGTCAGCTGGAAGGCAGTTTGCAAAGTGCCAGTTTCACAAGCTCCTCAGGGAATTCTCACAGATGATGGTTATGAGAGCAAATGCACTAGGCCAAAAGTTGAATTGAATAGTTAGAGAAGATGAGGATAAAGATACACAGGGGGCAATCTTCTAGAAACTAGGGTGTGGGCTTCAGGTGCCTTCACTGGGCAGTAGATAAACAACAACAACAAAAAAAGGGTGGATAGGGAATTAAAAAAGGGGAATAGCTATGCTTGGGTCTGGAAGGGGGCCTACTCATCCACTCATTTAGCAAGTACTTTGTACCCATACAGAACAGGCATTGTGTCAGGCACTAGAAATTGCAGAAGTAAACAAATCAAGTCTCTTGCCTTCAGATGACATGCCCTCTTACAATTCTCCTTACCCATTTGCTAAAATTGCTGTGCTTTCTCAATGAATTCTTTAGGCAGAATGCCCCCAATGATTCTACTGGAGAGCTTTCCAGCACAGAAAGAAGGAACAATTCCAAAAATTCAAAAGCATGGCTCTTTTCCCTTTCTTCAAGACAGACCTTTCAAGAGATACTGCAGCTGGAAGTGAAGGCTTTCTTACCCTACACAAAGCGCCACAGAACACACCACAGGTGCTTCCAATCTTGTATGCCTTGCAGTTTGAACAAAGGCTGCCCAGGGAAAGCTATTCCAATGTTTTCCAAGCCTTGATTAACCGAACAGCAATGTTCCCACCAAAGAGCGTCCTACAGGGATAACCTTACACTGTCCCTGCTCCAGAGTCTCACTTTGAAACAAGCAGGCATCCTGCCTCATCAATCATCTGCCAGCGCAACTGGGTGGAATCACTTCCTGCTCCAGGATAAATCTAGTACTGAGCCGGCTACCTGAGAACCTTCAGGCTCTGGCTTCTGCCTTCCTGACCCACTTGCCCGTTTCCTCCTCAGACTCTGCTGCATACGGTGACTCTGTTGCTTCCTACATGTGATTTTTCTACCCATTTTCTTTCTGGGCCCAGTTCAAATGCCACCTCCTCCTGAAGCTGTGACCCTTATGGCAAGCAGAGCAACTCCATGAATCCTGCACAGCTCTCTGGGATTTTTTCCCCCAAGTTAGGAATGTTTTTCTTGGCTACCTAATTTCTTATCTGATGTAGGACATACTCTGAGAGTAAGGGTTATTTTTATGTTTCTTTAAGTCTTTGGGACCGAGAACAATGCCTCGGTATTTCTGGAGTGCAATCCCAACTTTTTACTCTATCATAGAAGTGATTTTGTTTAATTTTAATGCATTCCTCAATTACAAATCTACACCATAGGCCATGTCAGTAACAGCAGAAACAGCTCCCTCCCCCGCCCACAGGAAAATCGAGGCAAAATTTTCTTATCTACTAATGATAATTAGTTTGGGGAAGGTTCTAAGGGAAATTGGACTTTTTAACACGCCGGCACTCTTTCCCTAATCTCACTCATCACCAATCTAGTCCACCTTCATTCAAGACCACTTTAATCTTTTGACTAAAGGACTTCCACTTCTAAATCCTTGAAGGACCTTTCCTTCCAATCCTTTCCATCCTCACCTCTTTCCCCATATTCCTTCTGGAAGGAGGTGGATCTTCTGGTACCCTGGTTACAAAGTGCAAGTCTCAGGCAATTTGCAGACTGCCGTGGGGGTCCCAGGCTCCAGAGCTGTGATTCTGAGCATGCAGGAGCGCACTGCACTTAGCATACCTGCCTTTGGTGATTTATACAAGTTGAAACTACAAAACAGTGGTTATCAGCTTAAACACAGATGTTCTATCTGGTGATGTCTAAATTGACGTATTTTACTGCTTTTTCTAAAATGTAATGGATTTAATGTTTCATTGGTTTTTATTTATAAAGATTTATTTATTTATTTGAAAGTCAGAGTTACAGAGACAGACAGATCTTCCATCTGCTGGTTCACTCCACAGAAGGCCACAATGGCCAAGGCTGGGGCAAGCCAAAGTCAGGAGCTTCATCCAGGTTTCCCATATGGGTGGCAGGGTCCCAAACACTTGAGCCATCTTCCATTGCCTTTCCCAGGCCGTCAGCAGGGAGCTGGATCAGAAGTGGAGCAGCCGGGACATGAACCAGCCCATATATGGGATGCTGGCATTGCAGGTGGCAGCTTTACCCGCTATGCAACACCAGTCCCTGCTTTTAGAGAAAGAACACTTGCTGAGTGCATTTATGTGCTCAGCATTGAGCTAGACACTTAAATATGGACTTCACCTGATCCTCACAATGACCTCAGGAAGACATAGTTCCATTTTACAGGTGAAACACTGAGGTCAGTAGACATTAAATGATTTTCCCAAAATCATGCAGTTAATTTGTGGAGCTATTATTCCACTGTTGGTCCTTTACATAGAAAGCACACACACTCTTTCAGTTCTACTATGATGTAACTTTAAACAAAACCCAGAAGACCGTTCTGAATTTGCAATCTTGCACTTTAAAACAGTATCACCAAAAAGATGTACCCTCAGAAAAAGGAATTTTTTACACTCTTAAGAAAAAGGCGCATCAGTGGGCCACCAGGGAGAGGACCTTATTTTACCTTGCTTAAAATAAAACCCAGAAGTTCATTCTACTTGATCTTCCACTTAAAAACAGTTATCACCAAGAAGATGTAAACTTGCAAAAAGGAACTTTTTACATTTCTAAGGGGAAAAAAAAGCACCACGGGGCCACCAAGGTACACAATCTTAGGCTCTCAACTGTTGCTTTTTTCCTTAAAAGTGCATGAATTATTACCTCAATACTAAATATTACCCACCCAACCATCATAATCACCAAAATCATTCACTATTTTTCAAGTTAAGCACAGCCTAGTAAACATTACGTGCACATTTTCTGAGACATCAGGTGCATGGTACATTGGAGTAGAAACAGAAAACTCCAGATTTCACAAAGATGTCAAGTTTTACATTTTTGTGCAATGCAACTGAATTGGCAAACCATTAGAACCAGCAACCAAAATGGTAAGGATAAAACTATCCAATCACCAAGTTAATACCTGCTCTGTCCTTCCCATTTAAGAATCTCAAATAAGGTCACATTTATTCACTCAACATTTATTGGGCACCAGCAACTGTGCTGGGTGCCACTGTAACTGTTAACAAGGCTGCTGCCCTGACTGGAGACTTATGCTGTAAGTGATCTTGTTAACTACTACATGACATGTGATATTCTCTGCTACAATTATATTTTTGGGAAAGTCAGAGTCATATGAGGCCTCTTCTGATATTCCTTAACAGTTTCTTTATGGCAAGCTTGATAGAAATCTTTGTTTAACTTAAGGAAGGAAGAAAGATGATCTCCAGACAAGTGAATGGCAAGTCAAGTTAGCGCTCAGGCAATGTGCTGCTCTGTAACCAGTGACCCAACAATCTGTCTAGGCCATTCGGTTGCGCTTATAGGTTGGGGAGTCTGTGATGCCATCACCGCAGCAGGCTGAGCTGCGCTTGCGGGTCCCCCCACTGTCCAGGTGTTGGGCAACTTCTTCGGGGTCAAGGCCATCCCCAAAGAAGGTATTTCTTCGGCGTCCATTGCTGGCGACAGCACTCTCCTGAGACGGGGAGCCAGGAGCGCCAGAGCGCATGCTGATGCCCGCCATGGCACCGCTGAGGCAGTGCAGCGCGATGGCCTCGTGGAAAGGCTGCAGGTCGACGTCCACAGACGAGCTGGATTCGGTGGCCGTGCCTGGCCCAGTGGCCCCGGTGGGCGGCTTCGGGGACATCCTGGGAGGGCGTGGTGGGGCTGGGCTGGGGGGTGCTTTGCCACAGAGAAAGCTAATCAGGTCTTCGCGACGAATGGTGCTTCGGCCCTTTTTCACCCACTCCAACACATCTTTGATGCGACGCTGGTAGCCAACCTGCACGCCTAGCTCGAAACTTCGCCGGTGGGCATTCCCGCTCTCTTTGTAGAGGCTGGTCACGGCCATGGCCGCATGCTGGAAAGGGTCCCACACGGAGAGTCCTCCTGGCTGTTGGCATCCAGAATCCTTGTACAGCTGGGCCACGGCAGTGGCTGAAATCTGGAAGAGATGCCACAGCTTCTGCTGCTCGCTCTTCAGCCCCGCAGCCTCGGCGGCCGCCTCCTCCTGCAGCTCGGGCAGCTCCTGCTCTTCCTGCTCGGCCAGACACTGGCGTTCCCACTTGGACAACCAGGGCTCCGCGACCCCGGCCTCGCCCTCCTTCGGCTTCTCCTCCATCCTCCTCCACCGCCTCCTTCAGGCCGCGCGCCTCCTCCACCACCTCCTCCGCCGCCGCCTACTTTTGCTCTTCCACGTCCTCCTCACCTCCTGCTCGGTTCTCCCCTGCTGCTTCCTGGGCGGCCGCCGCCTCCTCAGCGTGCGCCGGCCGGCGGGCGGGCGGGCGAGCTGGGGCGGCGCGGCCCTGAGGCCAAGTGCTCCGGCGCGAGCCGCCCGCGGCCCCGGGAGGACGCCCCGCCCCGCCCCGCCGGCCCGGCCCCCCGGCAACGCGGCGGTCACCGTCTCCGCAGCCGTAGAAATAACCCCGCAGCCGCTGGCGCCGCCGCGCTGCCCCTTCCGGCCCCGCGCTGCGCTCCTACGGCCCCCCCATGGCGCCGCGGCCTCCCCGCCGCCTTAGTCACCGCCGCCGCCGCGGCCCGGAGCCCGGCCCCAGCCCCCGCTCGCGCCGCCGCTGCCGCACTGGGAACGCGGGGGAGGGGGCGGCTGGAGCGCTGCCTCAGCGCCGCGCTTGCCTACCTCTTGGCCCCCTTTTCACACATTTTGGGGACTTGTCGGCTTCATCCAATGAGCTGATCAAATTGTACAGCCTATGTTGCCAGAGAGGATTATGGGGCAACTTCATGGTGTCGATCACATCCAGGGCACCGATCCGGGGAGGCCGGGAGGGTAGAGTCGGAAACACCGCGGCCCTCAAGAAGAGGCAGGCAGGCTGGACCCCAGCAATCCTCCATACACAGGTGCCTCAGGAAAGTGTATTCCATGGTCCGAAAAAGTATTCTGCTAAGAAAACAAATCACATGAGGGGATGCGCTCGCCCTCCCTCCCACCTGCACTACTTAGACCTCAGTTTCTCCAAGTGTCCAAGCAGGTTTCTGGACGGTTTTTTGGAAAGCCCTTCCGGTCGTGACTGAGAACGCCTCTAGCGGCCCCGCAAAGGGCTTCTTTGGGACTAACTGTATGGCCATCAAATTCTAGAAGTAACCGTCAGAGAAGATCTCAGTTCTCTTCCCGCACCACGCCCCATTCTTGCAGATTTTTATCATTAAAACTTGGGGCAGGCTGGGGTCCTGTGTGGTCTGCTCTAGGTTACTGAAAATTCCAAAACAAAAACAAAGCTCTAATATTTTAATTTAGTACCTTCTTCGGGGGTGGGGAGAGTTACCTAACTTCCAGAACTCCCCAAAATTTGGTTAGTAGAAACATCAGAATATACCAACATCAAGCTAAAACACTATGGGATGCTAACATCTTTCCTTGGGTTCAATAACTGATACCCTGAAAGATGCAGTCCTTTCTCAGTGCAGCCATCTCCAGGGCAAAGAATGTTAAAAAGAAGAAAAATTACCACTGACCAAAGAATAATATCAAAATGGTAGAAACTAACATGTAAGATGTTTTTAATTTGTAGGGGGAAAAGTTATAATTTGACGTTTTTGTTGTAGAAGATCAATCAAGCGTCCAGAAAGCCTTACAAAGATAAAAGCTGAATCTCCAAGCAAAACATGTTTAATAATTCTCAAGTAAGAAAATTGGTGCATAAAGTAAAATGATCTAATAATTAAGCTTTATCACCTTCCTTAAAAGAAACACATGTTTCCAAGTTAAATTTAAAAGAGAAGAAGAAGAGGGGATTGTGCCCTTTCTCTGCAAACTGGGCTTTTTCACGATTCATTAAACCCTTTTTCCATATGTGTAATTGGACTCTTCTCATTTACATAAGCGAAGGATGAGGCAAAAGACATAAGATCAGCCCAAAATGAGAGTTATGTTTGTCATTCTCCTGTCAAAAAGTACTGTCGAAGGAAACTCCAAGAAGACAGAGGCCCCTCTCAAGCCGCATCTCACCATTAGACCTGAAATATTCCACGGCCAAGGAATTATGGTATGCCAAAGCCATGAGGGTTGTCTGCACACGATACCACATGGCTTTTATCAAAGCCACGTGTTTTTATTTTATTTTCTCTAAGTAAAAGGCTTGAACTGACATGAGTGACAGTAGGACACCATATCCTACTTTCACCATTTTTTATTGGGTTAAAAACCAAGAAGAAAGACTGTACTGTCTTTAAAGAGCAAAGCTCTGTTTGGCCTTGAGTGATCTGGCTGGTATCCTCCATTCAGCTGGTTTCAGCACCTGATTAATTAGTTAATTAGTACTTAGAGCCGACTAGCCCCCAGTCGGCAATTTTCATGCCCTGCATGGTGAAATGTTGAATCCAGCATTGAAATTTTTGTCGCACACCCTAATTATTATCACCCTACCACTTTTAAAACCATTGCACCAAATTACTATTATAGACAGAGCCAGACAACTGTGTGGGAATATGTTCTTTCTCAGAAATAATGGTACAGTTAATCAATATTTTTCACTGTTGCCCTTAACACATTTAAATAAAACAATTAAACAGAAAAAATTCTAATGCAATTAGCCTCCAACTCCTTCCAATATAAAATGATTTTATATGAGATGTTATAAAAATCATATCAAGAACTTGAATAGTATTTTTATCATTTACAGATGGCGAACAATGTATTTACAAGATATCCTATTTGAAATTAATTTTGTTCCTATGTAAATCTGAAATATCAGGATTAAAAGGGAACAATACAAAATAGATACAAAAGAGGATAGTTTTTCCTAGCTATAAGGAAATGATGCTATCTACGTAGGGAGAGCAGCTTTTAAATAAGTTTTTTTCTTTCTAAATGATGGGTTATGAATGAGCTTTTTGTTGGGAAAAATATTTCTTGCATGCTACCCCATCATTCTGTAAATTTGATGTCATGACTAAGGTTAAACAAGAAGTAGCGGAAAGTGGTTTTAGAAAATAAATTTAGGATGTAAACCTAAGGGAGTCTAATTTTTAATATTTTTCAGTGTACCATTACCAAAAAGGGCTTGGTATGTCAACGGTAGCTACTTTACCTGGAAACAGCCCTTGTATATCAGTACAGTGAGTTGCCTGTAATTGTAAAAGCTAAATGGTACACAAAACTGGATACACAACTACACAGATCAGTAAATGGGTCGGACTGAAAGCAAAAGTAAACATCAACCTTAGGAAATGAAAGAAGTTAAAAGATAAGTGTTAAGGACCTTATTCTTTTTGGAGAATAAAACAAGATTTAGTAGCTTTCCACTTAATTTAAATGAAAAGAATCACTACCTTACATATTGCAGTGATAATGTAATGGGGAAAGAAAACAAAAAAGTCTTTGTACAAATGACACCTCCTATAGTTGTTGTGAAGAAACTTTTCCCCTTGGTATCTGCTAACAAATTCTAATTAATGCTGCACATTCCTTTACTGAAATCATTTAATGCGTAACAAGGGGGGTAAAAAGAAATGCTGAATGCTCGTGATTGCCCTGTTAGAATTATGGGAGTGAAAGCCTGGGGCCCCAAACTTACTGTCTATTAAAGCCAAGCTTTGAAAAAGAAATGCAACCTACAAAAGCTGTCAATCTCCCTTGCCCCTAAAGCCTGGGTTCACATGGATTCAAGTGACAGCCCTCCTCCCCCATGCACAATACATCAATCTGTCTCTCCCACAAGCACCCACAGCCCATTGTGCTGGCCGCAGGTGCCTATTATGGCACCCATGGCTGCCTCCCACAGCTCCGCCCCTGAGAAACAGGAACTGCAGACAATGGAGCCCTGTGGGAAGACAGAGGTGGGTGTTGGGAGGGATAACAGACAGATGGTAAAGGGGATAGGGTAGTAAGGTAGTTTCAAAACAAATGTCAAACATTCAAAATTATTGCTTTTGCATGCCCCCCCCAGAACCCTACATTTTGAATTGCCTTTGCTTCAATCACCATCTGCCATAATTATAAAAACACTTACCTGTTAGGATGAATATTTGCTCCTCTTTTTTGGGGGGAGAGCATGTAGTGGCAGAAGGAGTGCCCTTCATTACTCTACTGCTCCAATTTAGCCACGGGCTTTCTCAAGGTCACAGTAAGTGTTTCAGCTAAGCCACACCAGTATATTGTAGATGGTAAAAAAAAAAATTCTAATTTTTTACAAGTTTTGGATTTTCTTTCAAGCTGAACTCTATAAAGGGTTAAGGATTAGGAAACTAGTTACACTGAGTAATTGTAAAAATCCAAGTATTATTAGATTTCTTACAAGTCTCATATCAACTAGATGGAAAATCTTCGGTCATTTTTCTGATAAGGAGATGCAAAAAGGGAGATGAGGTAGACTTAATAATTAAAATACCAAAGATTTGTGACTCTGTTTATTTTCCTATTCTCAAATATGCCAATATCTATACAAAATTATAAAAAATTAGATACTATTCACATTGAGTTATATTATCCAAAAATGCATTCTAAATATGTCCTTTCTCTATGGTATTTTTTAATTTCTGAATTCTAAGGTAATTGAGAGGCATTAAATATAAGAACTAAAATATATGCCAAAGCCATGTATATGTAGTAGTTCAGCATGGACACCTTAATACATCACCTATTCTTGTTTTCTAGATAATTTGTCATAAGTTAAAAATGAACAATATGTCACCACTCTAGTACTACCTGTGTGAAACAAAAAGTGACCAAGAAAAACCTGGCACAACTCTAAGTCATGGTCAAGACAATTGATGACTTGTTAGAATGATGGTAACCCAGAACAATGGCAGGGACTAAAACCAGCCAGTTTTCCTGAAGCAAACAAGAGGGTCTTGGTTTGCTGTCAAAATCCATAAACTGAGCTTTAACTAGGAACTGTCAGAGATCCAAGTGAGCTCCTGGCCAAGGCGAGCTTAATTAGCAGAGCGGGTTTGGGTTTTTTAAATCACACAAGAAAAAACAACCAATAAGCCATGAAAGCACATAGCAGGCCAATGCAGCACAACATTCAGGACTCCATTATATTTGGATATGTAGTTATTTTGATATCTTATGAACAATATACATTTTTAGCTTTGTATTTGGGTCCATTACTAGAGCAAGTTTCTTTTATTTTCTCTTTTTATATCCTTCCAAAGATCTTTATATATTTGCTCCCAAATAAAAATATGAATCACTCTTTTTTATGGCATATAAAATTTTATTATCTTGTAGATCTTGGTTGATTAGTCCATATCAGAACATTAGGAGGGCACACACATTTGTTCATTTGTTCATTTATTTATTTGAAAGACAAAGTGATAGAGAAGTAGAAACAGAAAGAAATGTGAAAAGGAGTGAGGGGAGAAAAAAAGATCTTGCATTGGCTCGTTCATGCCCCAACAGGCCACAAGAGCCAGGGCTGGACCCAGCTGAAGCTGTGAGACAGGAATTCTTTCCTGCTCTTCCACACATGTGGCAGGGTCCTCATACTTGGGTTATCTTTCATGGCTTTCCCAGGCACTCTCATATGGAACTGAATAGGAAATACAGCCAATAGGATTTGAACCTGTGCTCCAATACGGGATGCCAGCATCAGAGTTGGTAGCTTAACACTCTGGGGCACAAGGGCAGTTTCCATGGTGTACTTAAATGTGAGTTTTTTGAGTCATATTTGGAGTTTGTAAAAATTAAGGCTTCAGGAGCTGTACTTTTGGGGCAGCATGTTACCTGCACTGCCTATGGCATATCTGTCATGGGTACCAGATAGAATCTCCCCTGTTCTGCTTCTGATTCAGTTCTCAGATAATATACCTGGGAAAGCAACAGCAGAGGGCCTAAATACTACAGTCCTTTCACCCACATGGGGGATCTGGATGAAGCTTCTAGCTTCTAGCTCCTGGCTTCAGCCTGACACAGCCCTGACCGTTACAGCCACTTAGAGGAGTGAATCATTGGGTGGAAAATCTGGCTGTCTCTCTTTTTCTATCCCATCTCTCTTCCTCCATTCCTCTTTATGTTGCTCTTTTGTTCAAGTAAATCTCTTCTAAAATTTAAGATCTAGTAAAAAATGGGAAATATACATTTTAATTTCTTTTTAAAACAATAATTATTTTTTATTTGAAAGGCAGAGTGATGGAGAGAGATCTTCCATTCTCTGTTTCACTCCCCAAATACCCACAACAACCAGGGCAGGACCAGGTTGAAGCATGAGGCCAATCCAAGTCCCCCACAGAGTTGTCTTCACAGGGACTTTAGCAGGAAGCAAAGAAGCCAAGACTTGATCGGGCACTCTGGTGTGGGAATGTAGACACCTAAATAGTGGCTTAACCCACTATGCCACAATGTTTTGTATTCCTGTTTCTATTAACAATTGTATTAGGCATTCCATTTCAAACACTCTGAGTAGTCAAGCTAACTTCAGTTCAATGGGAACTGAAGACAATGTGCAGGATAAAGTCACACATAACCTATAGATATGATATTAGAGATGCACATGTGGGATACATTTAAGATATTTACTAGTAGGAGATCCAGGATGCTGAACTGGGTATAGCCACACTAATTAAGGCTGGTTCTGGGATATGAAAAGAATGATAGAATGACTGTTTCCAGAAGTTCAGATGACAAATTTTTGGCAAAGAAGTGCAAGAAAGTAGTGGAAGCTCTAAGGGACAAGAAGAGCTTGCAGTCAGAGAAGTGGAGTAGTTAGCAGCTGGTGGTGAGCTGCCAGTTCATCTTCACCTTAAGTAAGAGACACCACGCTGAGGACAGGGGAACACAGCAGAACTAAAGTAAGAGGTTGGGACAGACTGTTAATGGCCAGTCACTGATGATATTATCTGCCTTAGAATCCTGTGGACCAATCTGGCTCCTGTTTGGACCCTAGTCAGAGTAAGGGAAGGGTTCTGGGGGGTTGTCACAGGAAAAACACATCTGTTCCCATCTTCACAAAAAGTGTCCAGACCAGCTTAGAGAAGCCACCATTTTAATGCGGTCCAGTCCTGACAGGAGCAACCATTGGCACGAGATAAGAAAGGCAGTGTAGCTCTGCTGGTGTGTACCTGGCACTTGGCTCTGCATGAGCAGATGCAATTATGTGGTTATGTCAAAAGGACAAATTCATGTTTCCCACTGACTTTTGTTGAGGTTTGTAGCCTGGCAGGGGGCAGTGCATACATAAGGGAGTGTGAGGCATACAATACCCCTAACCCCTAACCTTCTGCAAGCTCTGAGATGTGTGGATTAATCCAATAAGAAGTGACTATAGTAAATGTATATGCAGAAAAATCCAGGGTACCTGTTTTTTAAAAAGCAGTTGTATCTAAAGGGAGACATAAACTCCAATAAAATATCAATGGGGGACTTCAACCCTATATTTTCATCTATGGACAAATCATATTAGAAAGATAGACAACAAAGAAATCACACAGCTAATCTGTACTATGAACCTAATAATCCATAAAACATTTCCTACCACAGTTGCAGAGTACACATTGTTTTCAGCAGTTCATGGAACCTACTCTAGCATAAACCAAATCAAAGGATCTAGAGCAAGCCTTAGCAAATTAAAAAGAAATGAAATCATACCACATATCTTTTTTGACAACATGGAATGAAGCTGGAAATCAAAAAAATCCTAGAAAATATACAAATATATGGAGACTGAACAATAGTATATTGAATGAACAGTGGGTCATAGAAGAAATCAAAAGGAATATTAAAAAATATATACCTTGGAGCAAATGAAGATGCTAGCACAACATATCACAACCTATAGGAACAGCAAAATCAGTGTTAAGAGCAAAATTCATGGCAATTAGTGCCTATGTCAAGAAATCAGAAAAAGACCCAGAAAAACAACCCAGAAAAGACCCAGAAAAACAACAAACCAAATCCTGTGATAGTAAAAAGAAACAGTTAAAATTATAAATAAAACAAATTTGAAACAAAAAAGTGATACATAAGGTGAATGAATTGAAGGGCTGGTTTTTTTTTGGAGGGGGAAAAAGACAAAACTATACACCCAAAGAGAGAAGACCCAAACCTATAAAATCAGAGGGAAAAAACCGAAAACATAATCACAAACAAACAGATATATAAAGAATCATCAGGAATTATTACAAACAGATACATACCGACAAATTGGAAAATCTAGAAGAAATGGATGGATTTCTAAACACATATAATCTGCATAAATTGAGCCATGATGACAGAGAAAATCTAAATAGACCAATTGCTAAAACAGAGATTAAATAATCTCTAAAGAGCCTCGCAACAAAGAAAAGCCTAGGACTGGATGGCTGCACTGTTTAATTCTACCAAACTTTCTTTTAGAAGAACTAATTCCAATTCTTCTAAAACTATTCAAAACAATTGAAAGGGAGAGAATACTCCCAAACTCTTACTATGAGGTCAACATCACCTTAATTAAAAAACCAGATAAAGATACAACAAAGAAAGAAAAGTATAAACAAATATCCCTGATGAACATAGTTATAAAAATTCACAACAGAATTACAGCTAACATAGACAGGTCTGGGCGTAGGTATGGCTAGGGTTCTGAGGGGTCTCCCTGACTAGTCCATAGTACCGGTTGGCATGTAAGAGAGTTCGGTCTGGAGACAGGCCAGGCTGGGTCAGGCTACAACACCCATGGCACAGAGAGTCTGGTCTGGTAGTGGGCCTGGCTGGGGCGTAAGGGGTCTTTCCAACTAAGCTGTAGCACTCACTGGTATAGCCAGAGCCAGGGCTGAGGACAGGCGAGGTCACTGCACCCTTCAAGAGTACCTGAAAGCCAGATATGGGGACTAGAATGGTAAAAGTGCTTGCAGGGGGCAGGGGTGTCTCCCAAACTAGGCCACTACACATGTAGCCTGGAACGGAAGGTGGGCCAGTCCAGGACACTGCACCTACCAGTGCTCATGAGAGCTGGGTCTGGGTACCAGCCCAGTAGGGGTTCTTTGGAGTCATTTCAACAGGACTGCTTCACCTAATCACCAACTTCAGAGAACATCACATATGGCTTAGCCTTGGAGCACATGAGGCAGAACTAGGCCATCCACATTGTTGCCTCCCATGCAAGGATAGACAACACACTACAAGGCACACAAATGACAGGACAGCCAGCCTCTGATTCAGCAGAGAACCCTGAGTGCCAAATCCAGGGATGGAAAGAAAATCAAGCTGAATAGCACCACAGGCCAGCTTCTCTAGCAAGCCCCTAAGGCCATAGACAAACTGAAATAGAAATGAACAGACAATATGCATTGGAAGTGGTTTCTCACATCTGGCACAATGAGGACCACAACACCTCAGAACAATTGAGGTTACTCAAGTAACACCTTCAGGACATTTTCCCCCCATCAGGGTACCTGGGACAACATTGGGGGACTAGCTCTGTCCTCTGTCATTGATATGGTCTGGCAGTAAGGAGCAGCACAACATCTATCCCAATGATGGTAGTAAAGTTACATTACAGTACTTGTCTCTATTGCCAAAGAAAGACGGACTCCATTAGGAAAAATGTAAATATATCCATACAGTATGATATTAGACATTCTACTTCTATCCATACCTAGCTCATCATGATACAATTAAATAGCAGAAAGTAAATCTTGTAACTGTTGCTAACAGACTATATTGCTATAACCATTGGGGAATAATAGCAGGTGGGGATTGAAATTCATACGGCCATATGTTCTGGTTCATTAGCCATCAGGAAAATGCAACTGAAAATCTCAATGAGTCAAATGAAAGTCATCCCAATTGAAATGGCTATCACACAGAAATCGGGAAAACAAGGGAATGTATAGTAACTATGTAATAGAGAAGATGATCATATCCAGATGTGAAGATAAAGTGCACTCACTATGCATCTCTACATCCAAGCCAAATATGGACTCCCAGTGAAACGGTACAATATATCTTGATAATAGGACGCTGGACTATCTGCCATTATCTGTACCCACAATGTCAAGATATACTCAGATTGCAAAACAATGGACTTATGACTGTTTATGAAGGACTATACTATTGTAATAATATGGGGGAAATCAGTGGGGGAGGGAGTTTGGGGAAGGGGTAAAGGAAATCTCAGAGCCTATGGAATTGTATCATAAAATTAAAAATAAAACAAAAAATTACAGGAAAAAACAAATCAGGAAACAATAAATGCTGGCAAAGATATGGGAAAAGGCATCCTAATCTACTGTTGATGGGAATGTAAACCAGTATAATCATTATGGAAATAAGTTTGGAGAGCTTCAGATATCTGAAAACAGATAAACCATAATATCCAACTATTCCACTCTGCAAAATTTATCCAAATGAAGTGAAATCAGCATACAAGCTACCTGTACCCCAATATTTACAGAAGCTCAATTCACAACAACTAAGATATAGAATCAATCCAGATGTCCATCAACTGATGACTGGATAAAGAAAATGTGGTATATATACATTATGGAATACTACTCAGCCATTAAAAATAATAATGGACAATGAGGATTAGCAGGGCTTGCTTCCCCCAACTCTTTTTTTTTTAGGTTTTCTATTTGCTATGTGTTTATATTTTTACCTAATGGAGTGTTAAAGCTGAGATCGTGAAGCAAAATGAAAGCATACCATTAGAAAAATTAGAAAAGAAACAAGGAATGAGGAGGGGGTGGGGAATACAGTCAGGAGGGAGGAGGAGGAGGGAAGTACCACAAAGTTCTTAAAACTGTACGCCAAAATACATGAAATTGGTGTGTTTTAAAGAAATGTTTAAAACAGTATTTGTTGGTTGATGTGGTACAATGCTTCTCTGGTATCCAAAGTACTTAGATTTTAATCAAAATCCCTAAGACTTTCTACTTACTCCATAATCCACTATTCATACATTTGCTATCTTACAAAAATGACCTTGCCTAATTGATTTAACTGATTAAAAGATGTCAGGCTTTCTGTTTTTTTTTTTTTTTTTAAATAACTTATTTTTACTGGAAAGTCAGATATACAGAGAGAAGGAGATACAGAAAGAAAGATTTTCCATTTGCTGGTTCATTCCACAAGCGGCCACAATGGCCGGAGCTGAGCAGATCCGAAGCCAGGAACCTCCTCCAGGTCTCCCACACAGGTGCAGGGTCCCAAGGCTTTGGGCCGTCCTCGACTGCTTTCCCAGCAAAATGGACCAGCTGGGACAAGAAACAGCACCCATATGGGATTCTAGCTCTTGCAAGGCAAGAAATTTAGTCACTAGGCTACCACGCCAGGCCCAAAATGTCAGCTTTTAATGACAACGTTAACTCAAAATACAGTTATTTTATTTGTGCTTTAATACTAAATTCTTTGACTTATAATTGAGATAATGAGTTTATCTATTTTTTTAAGATTTACTTACTTTTTTATTGCAAACTCAGATACACAGAGAGGAGGAGAGACAGAGAGCAAGATCTTCCGTCCGATGATTCACTCCCCAAGTGAGCGCAATGGTCGGTGCTGCGCTGATCCGAAGCCAGGAGCTCTGAGCCTCTTCCGGGTCTTCCACGTTGTTGCAGGGTCCCAAGGTTTTGGGTCATTCTCAACTGCTTTCCCTGACCACAGCAGGGAGCTGGATGGGAAGCAGGGCTGCCAGGATTAGAACTCGTGTGGATATGGGATCCTGGCACGTACAAGGCGAGGACTTATGCCACTAGGCTACTGCACTGGGCCCGAGATACTGAGTTCATCCATTTTTAAGTTAGCAAAGGGGCTGGTGTTGCAGCTCAGGGAGTTAAACTTAGCCTGCAACTGTGGCATCCTGGATGCCTGTTAGACTCCCAACTGCTCCGCTTCTGATCCAGTTCCCTGCTAATGTGCCTGGGAACGTAGTTGAAATGCCAGCACACAGGAAACATGAATGGAGTTCCAGTCTCCTGGCTTTGGTCTGGCCCAGCCTCGGATGTTGCACTCATTTGGGTGGTGAACCAACAAATCGAAGATTCTCCCTCTCTGTGTGTGTACGTGTGTGTGTGTGTGTGTGTGTGTGTGTATGTATATATATATATATATATGTATACAGATTTTATATAATAAAATCTTTTTAGGGCCTGGCGCGGTGGCGCAGTGGTTAAGGTCCTCGCCTTGCTCGCCCGGGATCCCATAGGGCGCCGGTTCTATCCCGGAGGCCCCGCTTCCCTTCCTGCTCCCTGCCTGTGGCCTGGGAAAGCAGTTGAGGATGGCTCAAAGCTTTGGGACCCTGCACCCACGTGGGAGACCCGGAAGAAGTTCCTGGATCCTGGCTTCGGATCGGCATAGCATCGGTCGTTGCGCTCACTTGGGGAGTGAATCATCGGATAGAAGATCTTCCTCTCTGTCTCTCCTCTCTGTATATCTGCCTTTCCAATAAAAATAAATCTTTAAAAAAAAAACTTTTTAAAAATACTTATTTTTTTCATTTGAAAGGCAGATTTTTGCACAGAGAGGATAGTGAGAGATCTAATATGCACTGATTCTTTCCTCACATGGCCACAACAGCCAGAGCTGAGCTGATCCAAAGCTCGGACTCATGAGTTTCCTCTGCATGTCCCACATCAGTGCGGAGGCCTAAGGACTTGGGCCATATTCCACTGCTTTTCAGGCCATAAGCGACAGCTTGATCATAAATGTAGCAGCCAAAATGTGAGCTGGCATTAACAGGTAGAGGATTAGCTTGTTATGCCACTATGTTGGCCCTGTAATAAATCTTAAAAAAAAAAATAACAAAATTAATAGAGTTTTGGTTAAAGTTTGAGATTGTTAAGGACACTGATTTGGCACAGCAGTTACAATACCATGCTGGTCAGGGAGCAGCAGGCCAGTGGTCTCATAGGTCCTATGTAGGCCATACCCATCGCACACCACTCGGCTAGGCAAGGGGCCTTAGGCTAAAGTCCTAGAAGGGAATCTCTACTGATGGCCTCTAGCAGGCCAGGGGGCCTACTGGGTTCCAGGCAGGCAGCATCCAAAGCAAGGCACCAGCTTAGGCCAGGGACCTAAGACCAGGGTCCTGAGGATACTGATGGCCTTTACTGGGTCAGGTTCCTGTTAGGTCCCAGGTAGGCTATGTCCACAGCAGGACACCGTGCTGATCTGGGAGCAGTAGGTCTGATGGGTTCTAGGTGGTCACACTCACTGTATGCCATTATGCTAGGCAAAGGTCCTGGAGGGGCTCTGATGGTCTCTAGCAGGCAGGTGACTGACAAGCTGTAGGCAAATCATGTCTGTGTCATGTCAGCATGCTATTCTGGAAGTAGCCAGGCCAGGGGCCTCATACGTCCTTGGAAGGCTGCACCTACAACACACTATTGCACTAAGTTAGAGGCTTGAGGCCAGAGTCCTTGTGTGTGTGTGTGTGTGTGTGTGTGTGTGTGTGACACTGATGGTCTTTGCCATCAACAAGAAACTCAGGCTTTTAGAATGTCCAGCTGGTCTTAAATGTAACAGGATCTCTGATCTCAGGGACCAGGGTAGTTGGAGGTGTGTCCTGACATCAAAGCACACAGATTATTGGGTTTAGTTCTGGCTGTTCAACTTCCAATCCGGCTTCCTGCTAAAGTACCTGGGACAGCTACAGGAGATGGCCCAAGGACTAGGAATCCCTGTCACCTGTGTGGGAAATCCTGATGGAATCTCTGGCTCCTGCCATCAGAGTAAACCTGTAGATGGAAGATCTCTTTGTCTCCCTGTATCTTCTCTCCCTCTTTCTCTCTCTCTCCTTCTTCCCCTTTCTCTCTCTTCCTCCACCCTTCCCTCCCTCTCTCTTCTTATCTATGCTTTTACATAAATAAAATAAATCATTTAAAAAATTAATTACCATTAGGAACTCCAAAGGGGAAAAAAAACTACAATTATCCTTGTTCTAATAGGAAGCGCACTAAAGTGTGACATCATTTTGAGCCCCTGAAGCTATTTCAGAAAAGATAACTTACTTGATCTTTTGACAATTGAATCTTTCTCCTTCCAGCAGCACTTCTATTAGTGCTCTATGATTACATTTTTTCTCCATGGATACAATCACTATTTTTGGTCTTGCTCTAAATAATATTTAGGTGGAATTTACCATTGGAAATACACTTTATTGGTTTAGTTGTTAAAATTATACTTTTAATTCTGAGGTAAACTACATATTAGTGTGCAGATGTGAGAAATAATAAGTAAATATGCAAATGTACTCTTTTCTCAGTTGCCCTAACAACAATAATTTACAAAACTATTACACAGAGGCTGGTGTTGTGGCAGGCTAAGTCTCCACCTGCAAGGCACAGATTTGAGATCCAGTTGCTCCACTTTTGAATAAAGCCCTGGGAAAAAACAGTGCTTGGGACCCTGAACCTACATGGGAGATCTGGAAGGTGTTCCATGCTCCTTCTGGTTTTGGTCTTGTTCCATTTCAGCTGTTGCAGCCATTTAGAGAATTAGAGAATGAGACAGTGGATGAAAAATTCATTCTCTTTGTCTCTCTCTCTCGCTCGCTCTCTCTCTTTCCTGTCTTTCCTTAAGTCTGCCTTTCAAGTAAAATAAGTCTTTTTAAAAATTCTATTGCACAATATTATAGCTAGGATGAAAATAAAGAATGTTTCCATAAATACAAGAATCCCCTATGCTTCCTTTTTACAGCTGCAACCAAATTCCCTCCAATCTCATCCTTTCTCTAACCCATAACAAGCAGTAAGTATTTTCCATTTAGATAATTTTAAGACTCAGGAGATATGTAATATTTTAAAATATTTATTAATTTTATTTATTTAAAAAGGCAAAGCAAGAGGAAGAAGAGAGAAGAATCTTCCATCTGCCAAGTCTCTCAACAAATGCTTGAAACAGCCAGTGCTAGGTCTCCCATGTGAGTGGTAGGGACTCAAATACTCAAGCTATAATCTGTTGCCTTCCAGAAGCATCAGCAAGAAGTTGGATTGAGAGCAGAGTAGGGGCTTGAACCTATGTACTGCAATGGGAGATGTGGGCATGTTATTTGAAATATAGAGATGAGGGAAGGAGAGAAGGAGAGAGAGGGCGAGGGCGAGGGAGAGGGCGAGGGTGAGGGGAAAAGGACAGAGGGAGAGAGGGAGAAAGAGAGGGGGAGAGGGAGAAAGGGAGAAAGGGAGAAAGAGAGGGAGAGAGGGAGAGAGGGAGAGAGGGAGAGAGGGAGAGAGGGAGAGAGGGAGAGAGGGAGAGAGGGAGAGAGGGAGAGAGGGAGGGAGAGAGAGAGAGAGAGAGAGAGAGAGAGAGAGAGAGAGAGAGAACAAACAGGAGAGAACTATAAACACTTCTGTGAGGCCAGTGTTGTAACATAGTGCTTTAAGTTGCTGCCTACAATGCCAACACCCCATATGGGTACTGGTTTGAGACCTAGTCGCTTCACTTACAATGCAGATCCTTGTTAATTCCCATAGGAAAGCAGTGGAAGATGAGCCAAGTGCTTAGGTCCCTGCACTGATGTGGCAGACCCAGATGAAGCTCTTGAATCCTGGCTTCCAGTTCTGGTCACTGACCATTTGGGAAGTGAACCAGCAGGTGGAAGATCTCTGCCTCTCAACTCACCCAATCCTGTAACTCTGCCTTTCAAATAATAAATACATCTTTAAAAAATTTTTAAAAAGAAATATCACATCTGTTGGTCCATGATCCAAATGCCTGTAAATGTCATGGCTGG
Organism: Ochotona curzoniae; assembly: GCF_017591425.1. NCBI lineage: Eukaryota > Metazoa > Chordata > Mammalia > Lagomorpha > Ochotonidae > Ochotona > Ochotona curzoniae. The sequence continues at coordinate 7,584,683 of NW_024467087.1, forward strand.
GCCAGGAAGAAGTCAGGATTCGGGAACTATTCCAGGTCTCCCATGTAGGTGACAAGGTTGTAAGTACTTGAGCTACTATCTGCTGTCTTCCATGGTGCAAATTATCAGGAAACTGAATCAGAAGCAGAGCTAGATCCCAAGTATTACAATATAGAATGTATGAATTCCAGGCAGCGGTTTAACTTGCTGAGTTACAATGCCCAGCCCAGTATATAACCCTTTGGAATTAGTTTTTTCCCCTCTGCGCACTCTTTGGAGATCACTCAGATTGTTACCTGTAGCAGTCATTAGCTTCTTTTTGTTGCTGAGTAGTATTCCATGGAATTGGTGTACCATAATCTAATCATTCAGATATTAAAGGGGTACCTTAGGTGTTTTCAGTTTATGAATAAAGCTATTATGAATTAAGCTGCTCTGAATACTGTGTTCAGGCTTTTGCTTAGGAATGTAATTTCTACTCACACATTTAGATATTTAAAGAAATTACTAACTTTATTTTACTGAGTGGTTTTACCATTTTATATTTTCTCCAGTAATGTGAGAGTGATCCAATCTTACCATATCTTCATTTGCATTTCTTACTGTTTCCTATTACAATATGAAGAATTATTGTAGCAGCACAATCTATTTGGCATATGCATATTGTTTTCTTACATGACAACTAAATATACCGTAAGTTACTAAAGAAGTCCCTTCTTGATTAATTAATCAATTCTTGAATAAGTACAGGAAGTGTAAAGATGAGATTGACTGTGACCCTGAAAAAGCATGCATATTGTGTGTGCATGTGTGTGTGTGTGTGTGTGTGTGTGTGTGTGTGTGTTAGCTGAGTTTTCTAGAGAAACAGAACAAATAGGACATGCTTGTGTGGAAATTGGTGTGTATACATTCAAATATATGTATTCATATTCATTATATACACAGTGTACTTGTGAGAGAGAGATTTTGTGGAATTAGTTCACATGATTATGTTAATGAGGACTGGAAAGTCCACCCTCTGTAGGGTGGTCTAGAGGTCTGAAGACCCAGGACTGAGCGGTGTTGTAGTAGATGTCTGAACATTGGCAGGAGCCTGTAAACAGGGGAAGAGCCAATGTTCTTTGTTGTAATAACTGCCTGTTGGAAGAATTCCCTTTTTCTTGAGGAGACTGAATCTTTGCCCCATTTAGGCCTTCAACTGGATGAGGACTCTCCATTTTATGGAGGGACTTGAAGCCCACCAATCAAAATATTAACCTCATCAAAAACACCACACAGAAATATCCAGAACACAATCTGACCAGATATCAGCGAACTATAGCACAGCCAAATTTACATATAGCATTAAGCATCACAGTCTATGTGAACATAGAACAACATTTAAAGTTGGTTTGCAAGGGATATATATCTGGCCTAGCATTTATGCTACTAGTAAGATGTTCCACATCCCACATTGGAGTACTTGGATTTGACCCCTGGTTCTGGATTCTGATTCCAGTTTTCTGATAATGTGGACACTGAAAGCAATGATGATGATTCAAGTAATCAGGTTCCTGCTATCCATGTAAAAACCTGGAACAAGTTACTCGCTTCTAGCTTTGGCCCTGACCCAACGCTGTTGTGGAGATGTGAGGAGTAAAGCAATCAATAGAAGAGATGCCTTATTTTTATGATTTCTTCATATAAAAAGCATAAATTAAAGGAATAAACTGAGAAACTGCAGTTCATGAAATTTTCCGAGATCAGATGAGATGGGGCATGTTCAGGGTGGTATGGCCTGTTCATAAAATTTAAAATTCCCTACTCTTCAAAAGCTATAATTAAGAAAATAAGACAAGACAGATATGGAGAAAACATTTACCATGTAAAAGGTATCTAGCATAAATATCTCCTATCAAAAAGTAAGAAAAATATAGGGCTGTTGTTGTAGCATAGCTGATTAAGCTGTTGCCTGTAATGTGGGCATCCCTTATGGGTGCCAATTCATGTCCCAGTTACCTAGTTCCCAATCCAGCTCCCTGCTGATTTGTCTGGGAAGAGCAGCAAAATCATTCCAAGTGTTTGGACATCTGCACATACATGGGAAACTGGAGGACGCTCCTGCCTCCTGGCTTCAGCCAGCCTAGTTCCAATCATTGTAACAAATTGGGAAGTAAACCAGTGGCTGGAGAATCAATTTTTCTCTCTCTCCCTCCCTTGATCCCTGCCTTTCTCCCTCCCTCCCTTTCTCTCCCTCTTTCTCCCTTACTTTCATGTGTGTTCATGTAGCTCTGCCTTTCAAATAAACAAAATAAATCTTTACAAAAGAGAACTACAAATAACCCAATTAAAAATGGCAAAATGTTTGAACAGATATTTCACAAAAGTAACTGTGAATGGCCAAAAAGAATATAAAAATATACTAAACATCATTAGTTTTAAGAAAACTTAATTAGAATCAGTGATATATCACTACATATGTACTAAAAGGCTAATACTAAAAAGATGGACAACAACAAGTGTTGGTGAGAATGTGGATCTATGTATCTCTCATAGAAACTGCTGGTGGGAATCTAAAATGATGAAAACACTAAGGTAAAATATTATGCTTCTTATAAAATTAAGCACATAAAATACAGAAATTCTGTTTCTAGATATCAACTCAAAATAAACATAATCTTATGTCCAAAAAATAAATGTACTCACAACCTTACCATGGCATGATATATAACAGGACCAAATTGCAAACAATCCAAATGTTTATCAACTGTTGAAAGGGTATATAAACTGTGGGACTGGAAGGAACAAACTGATAGACACAAGACAGATTACCTCAAAAATATTGTGCTAAGTATAAGAACTCAAACACAAAAGCCATACTGACAAAATGCTGATCAGTGGATGCTTAAAGCCAGGGACCTTGGAAGGTTACAAATAGGTATACGGAAACACTTAGGGTGATGGGACTCTACACTAACTTGATTATGGTCATTGTTAAATACTGTATACAATTATTAAAATTGACTATAGATTTAAAATGAATGAAAATTTTGCATGTGTAATTCAATAAAGCTGGAAAAATTCTAAAAAGGAACTGTTTTTGGCTTCTGTTTGGCCAAGGTGCCAAACCATGTTATTTGTTCACAGTCTACATGCTGTGAACTTAAAGTCACTTGGGAAAAATATTCTCAGTAAGCAATCAAAACAAATGCACACTGTTTCTTGAAGCATGGCATGTAAAACTGCCCTTTCTTCAACTATGTGTGGTGATATTGCCTCTAGAGCTTCTAGGCCTCTCCTGAGGCCACCTTCCACACTTCAGAATCTGAACTAATTTTATTTAAGCCCCTTAATTTTCTTCTCCATTTTTATCTCCCTTTCTTTATTCTTGATACCTCAGTCACAAGTTCTCTCTAGATTCTATCCATGAATACAGATGCAGCTTTAATTCTTACTTTAAGCAGTCTTCTACATTATAACATTTATGTATCTGCACTAACTTTCACACTTTAAAATATTTTAATATAAAGTAAGTAGATTTCATGTGTTCATGATACAGATACAGAAGCATAAGGGCTCCTCCTTTCCCCTCATCTTCCTTCATCCCTATTCCCCTTGTTTTCTTTCCCAAATTATTACAGTGACATATTTTCCTTTTGCTTCACAATCACAAGCATAACTGTAATAGGTAAAAATACGTCATAATAAGTAGAGGAAAAAGAAAAGAAAGATAGAAATCCTCCTGTTACTCAGGAGTGTTGATTTCTTGTCCCCTCTTCTATTCTGCAAGAACACCTTGGGCCAGCATCATGGCTTAGGACAAACCTTGGTTCCCAATGCTGAAATCCTATATAGGTGCTGGGTTGAGTCCTGAATGCTTCACTTACTTTTTTTCTTTTTTTTTATTTATTTATTTTTTTAATGCAAAGTCAGATACAGAGAGAGGAGGAGAGACACAGAGGAAGACAAGCAGGAAGCTGGATGGGAAGTGGGGCCACTAGGATTAGAACCAGCACCCATATGGGATCCCAGCACTTTCAAGGAGAGGACTTTAGCTGCTAGGCCACCACACTGGGCCCTGGATGCTTCATTTTCAATCCAGCTCCTAATTAATGTGCCTGGAGAAGCAATGGAAGATGGCCCAAATACTTGGGCTTCTGTATCCAAATGGGAGACTCAAAGAAGCTCCAGGATCCTGGCTCCAGTTTAGATAATCCCTGGCTGTCATGGCCATTTAGGAAATGAACCAGAGGATGAAGATTTTATGTCACCTCTCTTTGTATGTAACTCGGCCTTTCAAATCAATCAATAAAAAATAAAAGATCTCCAGGATTCTCCCACCTTTTTTTTTTTTGCCAGTGTGTGGTGGTAGATTTTCTTACACAGTGTGTATCTTATCTTATCTACATATTTCCCCCAGGTAACCTAGTGAATACAATAGTCCCTCTTCAATAATGAAACTGTGAACTAGAGGAGGAAGATGTCATCGTAGACTTAGAAATATCTAGCAATCTTCTTCATAAAGTGCCTCTCCAATTCTGAAACTTATTCAGTACCAAGCAGATGCATAGTCATCCTCACAAGATTTTTACATACAAATATGTCTTTGGTGGTGCCCCAAGAAGCCTCTGAAACACACCATGATTTTACTTCAAGTTTACACTAAGTCAAGAGAGTCACACCCTATTCAATTCTGTCTCAGATTACACTTAGCTCTGTTGTTCAACAGTATGCCAGACAAGGTAAACAGATGTGCGCCAGAACATAGCACGAAGCCTGCTTATCAAACCAGATTGGCACAGATTAAACAAGCTCCTAAAGCCCAATGTGTTAGATTTACAGGGAAAAGATATTTTATAGACTTGTTTCACATATACATATATACATACACACATATACACACACAGGACCGTGCATAAAAGTGCACACTGTTGGGCCTCCAGAACAAAAGACAGTATTTCCTCTTGGACAAGACTTTACTACTAGTACCAAAAGTTTTTCATGTATTTATTCTGACATAGCAAGTACATATCTGAGAATTTTTCATTATTACTTATGCACTTGAGGAGGAGGAGGGGAAGAGGTGAAAGAGAAAGAGAGAGAGAAACACTGTTGTGCACAAAAGAATCCCTCCAACAGCCCAGACAAGATCAGGCCTCAGACAGGAATCTGGGACCAAATCTAGGAGTCCCCTGTGTGTAGTGGGGATCCACCTCCTTCAGCCATCAGCTGCTGCCTTCCATACTTTGCTTTAGCAGAAAGTAGGAGGCTGGACGTGGAACTGGGTAGTGAATTAAGTTACTCTGTTAGGGGATATAGGCATCTAATTGACATTTTTATTTTACTTTTAAAGATTCATTTTATTTATGAAACATAGACTTACAGAGAGGCAGAGACAGAGAGAGAAGGTCTTCCACCCACTGGTTCATGATTCAAATGGTTGCAATCGCCAGAGGTGAGCTGATCCAAAGCTAGGAGTCAGGAGTTTGTTTTGGGCCTTCAGTCTGTTCTAGCCCCAGATGTTGGCACCACTTGGGGAGTGAGCCAATGGATGAAAGAGCTCTCTGGTTCTCTCTCTCTGTAACTATGCCTTTAAAATAAATAAAACAATCTTGAATATTTTTAAAAGGTTGATCAAGAAAGAAGATTGGGGCCAGCATGGAATAGCAGCAAAGTAATCCTTTGCCTGCAGCACTAAAATCCCATATGGACACTGCCTCATGTCCCAGCTGCTCCACTTCCAATCCAGCTCCCTGTTAATAGTCTTTTCGAAAAAGCAGCACAGCCCTGCACCCAGGTGGGAGACCCAGGAGAAGCTACCATCTCCCAATTTTGGATCAGCCCAGCTCTGGCCATTGCCAATCACTTGGAGAATAAACCGGTAGATGGAAGATATTCTCTCTGTCTCTCTGTCTCTCTCTCTCTCTCCTTCCTTCTCTATCTCCTTCTGTCTCCCCCGTCTCTCATTCTGTAACTCTAATTTTCAAGTAAAACTAAACGTTTTTAAAAAGAGGGTTTACCTCTCAGTACAATGCACTACCATACAGTGCACAAATATCCCATATACACATTCCAAAATGAGGACTAGGAGTCCATCTCTGGTGAGATAAACTACCCTGTTAAAAAGCAGCCTGAAACTGGCCAAGCAGTAATCCAAAGTAAGGAAGCAACAGGGGATTCACAAGACGGATGTAGCAAGTGAACATCATGAAGTTCACAATCGACTTTGTTTTTCACAGCAACAGTGATTTCTCTTTTCCTTCCTAATTACTTAATTAACTATTTTAAGAGTCAAATAGAGATAGAAAAAGCTCCCATCAATTGGTTGACACATGAAATATGGCAACAACTAGAACTGAACTAGAGTAAAGATAGGAGCTAGCAACACAATCTGAGTCTCAAATATGAAAAGCAGGGACTAACCACATAAGCCATCATAAACGTTTCTCAGGAGCCACAATAGCAATAATCTGGATACCCAGGAAATACTCCATAGGTGTCATAGGTGTCAGCCCATTCATACCTTAGAGGCCAGCTTGGTTTGAACACAGGGTGGGTAGGAGGAGTTCAGTGATCAGGCACACTCAGCCACCCTCTACTGGCCAGGAATCCTGGGGCACAGGTGGGAGGAGGGTTAGAGCATGGATGATGAGAGCCCATACTCAACAACTTCAACACATCCCAAGAAAGACTCCATGACTGTGCACAGATGGAATGACAGACAGGCCATGGCTGGGACACCTGAGAGTCAAAATGTTTGAAAAAGTGGCAGTGAAGCAGAGGCAAATGCTTTATAATGTGCTGTTACTGAAATCTTCATTTATGTCCTTGCAGATTCACTTGTATGTATAAGAGATTATATAGAGGGAACCTGTGGACTCTATGCTCAGTTTTCCCAAATGGTAACATCTTGGAAAAACTGCACTACACAGTCACAACCAAGATAGCCATAACAGTAAAATCCATTGATCGTATTCACATTTCCCCAGAGACGCCTGTGCAGAAGCACCCCATTAGCACCACGATCCATCCTTTAACATTTCAGAATCACACAGACTTCCCTCCCACTCTGAAACCCTTATCCCTGGCTACTACGTAACTCTGCATGGTGACAACTTTGTCATCTCATGAATCTGATATAAACGCAATCCTAGCACGTTCAAATTCTTGGGATTGGCTTCTCTCAGTCCCCAAACTGCCCCCAGAGAATCACCTATGTTGCTATATGAATCAATAGCTCATTTGTTTTCCTCCCTGAGTCATATACCTTCATGGATGGACTGCACTGTTTTTAACCATTCACCCAGCAAAGAACATATGGGTTCTTCCCAAGTTGCCGTTTTTGCCATTACAAACAAAGATGCTATGAATATTCATGCACCAGTTTTGCATGAACACAAGTCTTCATTTTCTGTGGCAAATGCTCAGGATTGCAGTGGCTGGGTCATAGAGGAGGTGCATGTTCACATTTTTTGAACAAGCAGTCAAGGCCTGTTGAGGGCTAAGACAGGCTATGTCTAAATATATCCCATCTAAGTCATGGCAGGTTTATAAGCTCTTCCTGCTCTTTTTAAATAAATCTACCTTTGTATTCAGAGAGCAGAATAAGATGAGTATATCGGCAATGATTTTCTTGACAGTAGTCCCAAGTGTCAAACCCCAGTGTCATCACAAATGCCATGATGATCTTGCTGGAATTGAAGGAGCTGAGATGGGATACAGCTTGAATTTGGAGAGTTGGGCAGGTTCCAACTCTCTGCCTTTAAAATAAATAAATCTTTAAAAAATATTTGTTAATTTTACTTGAAAGAATTACAGAGGGAGAGACACAGTCTGAGATCTTCCATCTGCTGGTTCAGCAGCCCGAGTTGGGCTGATCCAAAGCAGAGAGTCAGGAGCTTTTTCCAGATCTCCCACATAAACACGGGAGCCCGAGCACTTGGGCCATCATCCTATACTTTCCTAGGCCATTGGCTAGATGAGATGTGGAGCAGCAGGACTTGAAATATGGGACACTTGCTAGGCCACTGTGCTAGCCTCAACAGACAAATATTTTAAACAATAAATTCTTTTTAATATAATTCTTATTAGAAGGGCAGGGAGATAGAGTGAGAGACACTGAGACAGGTCGGCAGAGAAAGATCTTCTATTCAGTTGTTCACTCCCCAAATGCCTGCAGTAGCCAGGACTGAGCCAGGCCAAATCCAAGAGTGAGGAACGACATCCTCCAGTCCCATGTGAGTGGCAGGGACTCAGTTACTTGAGTCATCACCTGTCAATGTATGCATCAGTAAGAAGTTCAAATTGGAAGCACAGCTGAGACTAGAACCAAGGTACTATGAAAGGAGCTGCAGGTATTTCAAGCAGTGTTTTAACTGCTGTGCCAAATACCTGCTCTGCTTCCTTTTTCCTTTTTTTTAACACATCAAGAAAATAACATTAACTTTCTGGTCTCTGGCCCCTGAGGTTCTATATCCAGGTTCAAGGAGGCCAACATGTAAAAGTGTAAAAGTAATTTTAATTAACACTACAATTTTTGAGGGCTTCTGTAAAGAAATTGATTACTGGAGTGTTCAGACTTTGGAACCTGAGATGGAAATAAGAGGAGCACCATTTCACCAGAACTGCAGTACAGAGTGTTAAGCCAGCCAAAGTCAGAGGCAACAGCTGGGAAAATGCCATTTCCAAGGCAGTCATCTACGTATCACCTCAACCCACACAGACCAGGCAGAGAAGAAGAATCTGGATGTGGACCAATGGAATAAAAATCAGGAAGAACAGATAAGAAAAGGAAATTTTAAGTAGAATAATGGGAGGCAGAACATGGTGACATTTCCTGAGTCATGAGTCATGGAAAACAGCTGAAATAGTCATTGCAAGGATTCTTGTGGTCTTGTTTTTGGTGGTGAGGTATCATTAAAAATTCTGATGGAGCCTAAATACCAACATCACTAGATGCTACTTCCTGCCCTGTTGAAGTAGTTGGTATTGTCCTACATTTGCCTAGAAGAAGACCTTGATATGCTTCAGAAAATTCCTTTTTTATTATTTATTTTTATTGGAAAGCCAAATTTACAGGGACAAGGAGAGACAGAGAAAAAGATTTCAGTCTGCCGATTCATGCCCCAAGTGGCCACAATGGCTGGAACTAAGCCGATCTGAAACCAGTAACCAGAAGCCTCCTCTGGATCTCCCACACGGGTGCAGGGTGAGCTGTCTTCTACTGCCTTACCAGGCCACAAGCAGGGAGCTGGACAGAAAGTAGGGCAGCTGGGTCATGAATTGGCACCCATATGGGATGCTGGTGCATGCAAGATGAGGACTTTAGCCACTAAGCGACTATGCCAGGTCTCAGAAAATTCTGAGATGTAAGTGGGAACCATTCCTTCAGATCTAGCTTCTTTCCCTGAAGGCCTGAGGTAGTTGTGTGCTAAACTGATCTGAATTTCAGAAACATGAGCGTTATCAAAGTGATCTAATAAAGTCTACACATAGTTATTGTGGCTGCCCTTCCATATCCACTAAATCATATGACTGTGCAAATTTCTAGACCAAGTGGGTAACATTATGAAAACAATTTTGTTTCATGAATTTAAGTTCATGGATGCACCAGGACGCTTGCTAAATCACACCTCATATTGCATACCGGAGCTCAGTCTTACAGTATTTCTCATCTTTGTATCATTCAGGGTATAGATCTTGGCCTTTGTACTAAGGCAAGAATAGAACCAAGGATTTAAGGTGACTCCATGAACTCAACTTTGATGCACAAACATAAAACACAGAAAAAGCAGTAATGCATAAGAGATGAGATGGTCTAATACCCCATCAGTTGTGTGGCCTCTGATATACTGTCCTTGTTTTCTTTTGGTCTTTTTTTCTCTGAGCTGGAGTATAATGATATAACTTCCTCATGGGAAAATGATCTCTTTATTTAAAAAAAAAAAAAGGTTTGGATCTTAACCTCTGGCAGCTGCCTGGCTGCAGAGGCCGCCAGGCAAGACGGTTGCCTCATGCCTACTTCATACAAGCCAGCCACCACGTGCACGTGGTGAGCGGCTCCCGGGCCTGCCTGACAAAGCTCCAGGAATGGACCTCTCAGCGGGGAGCCTCTGAGCTTTGTTAGGTAAGTCTGACTCCACCTACTGCTCACTTTGGCTGGAGCTGGGGTGGGGAATGGGAGGGGGTGGATCTTGGAGTCCGGAGATCTGTTGTCAGGCTCTGTCTGCTGGCCGCCAGGTAGGGGAGCTCTGGTATTTTGATTCTCTGATGCTCTGCTTAGGTAGCTCCATGCTGAACCCACAGTGCTTTGGAGCCGTGAATCAACTCTAAAGATTCCCAATGACAGTAAATCTTCCTTCCAAGGAGCTTAGCCACAGTGTCTAGGATAGGGACTGCGTCAGATGACGGGCTATGCTGAGCTGAGCCAGAGCGACCACTGGCACGCTTAGCACTGGCTGGGTTGGCTAGACAAAGAGGCACTCAACAACTTCTGTGAGGGCTGGACAGTTGAGCTGGTTGGATGGAACTAACCTCCAATACTCTTTGACATCTACGAGAGCTCAATGGGATATGGGTCAGACTGAACTAGGCTGCTACACATGCTGGCAAATCAGAGCAGGGGCGGGCCAGGTGGGGGTTATTGGGGGTCGCTCTCACTGGGCTGCAGCTCCCACTGGCTGGTGTGAGGGCCAAGTACGTGACAAGCAGAACCAGGACTGTAACATCCATTGATCCCAGTGAAAGTCGAGGCTCAAGACGGAACCAACCCAGCAATTGCAACCACCAGCTGAACGGGGACCAGAGAAGGTCTCCCCAAGAAGCCATTGAACTTATCTGGACAATAAGATGCTGGACTCTATGCTTGGTATATGCTTGCAATGAAGGAATCTCAAGTGAACTTGAACTGTGGTAATGCAACAAGGTGGAGGAATCCACCATGGGGGAGGGTCCCAGTACCTATAAAACTGTGTCACATAATACAATGTAATTAATAAGAATAAAAAAATATTTATTTTACTTTTATTGGAAAGGTATATTTACAGAGAGAAGGAAAAACAAAGAAAGATCTTCTGTCTACTAGTTCACTCCCCAAGTACCCACAATGCCCAAGCCGAGTTGATCCAAAGCCAGGAGCCAGAAGCTTCGGGGTCTCCCAAGTGGGCATTGGTCCATGCTCTATTGCTTTCCCACGCCATAAGCATGGAGCTGGATGGGAAGTGGTGCAGCCAGGACAGGAACCAGCTCCCATATAGGATCCTGGCGCTTGCATGGAAAGGGTTTAGCCACTGAGCCATTGCACTGGACCCTAAATTCTTTATTTCATGCCAACTACATCACTGGCCAGATACTTCCTCATGAATAACACCAAGCAAAAGATCCAGGCAAGTTTGTTACTTATGACAAATATGAAAGTGACAGCGTTCTCCAATTCCTGGCCTAGTACTACATTCATTGCCATACTCTATTCGTTAAATATTATCTATTCTTTTCCTTTTTCTTAAAACCTTTGACCTTACTATCCACATCTGTCCCCACATTTAAAAGATAACTCACGACCCTCTCAGGAAACAGAAACCACCAAACACAGCTTCTTCAAACATTCAGCATGTTTATAATCTTAGCAGTATCTTTGTCCCATGCTGGAATGAGAGCTCATCTTCATGCCATGTTCTTACTTCCTCCCCTACCTTGTCTGAAAGACTATGAGACTGTCTTCTTTCTTCTTACATAAAAAATTTCTTCCCCACTATGAGCCTTTTGCCATCAGCATTTTAGAAACACCCATTTTTAAAATATGTTCCTCTTTAGTCAGTGTCTTCCTGCCAGACTATTGGCCTTTCTGTCTTGACCTTTACAACCAACAATCTTTTAAAGCTTTCACTGCTCATTAACTCCCTTCTTCTGCTAAAATCTTTTTGATGCCTCTCCCCTACCATGAACCTGCTCTCATCTCTTTTTGCTAAAGTTAACTGCTAATAATTCAATTGCCTGATTTTTCAGCATCATTGAGTATTATTTATCACATCCTCCTTCTGAAAATGGTTTTCCCTTACCTTGTACACAATCCTGGCTTTCCTAATTTTCTCTGTATGTTTACTTTTTGTTGATTGCATTGTTTTTTTTTCCTCCTTCTGCCCCAAATACTTTCTCTTGCTCAGCCTTCTCTTGGACATTTTCACCTGGATACCTTATGGAAGCCTCCAACTCATTCTCCACAGCTGAACTCTCCCTTTCCTCTACAAACACATCCCTCAGCTGCTATATATAGTGTTCGCTACTTACGTTGTCATCAAATAGCTAATCTAGAAACAGGAAACTGCTTTCCAACCTTGACTCTGCTTTACTTGTATGCTTTTCATAGCTGTTTAATCGTTCAGTCATGTTGCTAAAGCCTTACATTAGCAAGTATTATGAACCTTTTCATAAAGGATACCTCCATCAGAATCTGGTGGTCTCTAACCAGGTGCAAGGAGTTGTGAAAATGTTGCTTTCAGAAGGAAGTTACCAGCTGAGTATTCTGATTGTCCCAGGATCTGCTCATTCACTCCAATGACTAATGAGATCAACTAGTAACCCTGGGTGCATGCGCACGCGCGTGTGCATACAGAGGCAGACACAGAGAAAGAGCAATAGCACTTTTCAGTGTATGTTCCATGGCCTAGCAACAACTGAGTCAGGAGCTTCTTAGAAATGCAGAATGTCTGCCTAGTGCCACCTACTACCACCAACTAATCAGAACTTAAATTTCAGTAGAATTTACAAGTTAATTTTTTATATTAGAGTCTGGGAAATACTGGTTTGGACTTAAGATTTAAAATTTTGCCTGGGCCCCACGTGAAAGACTAGTAGCTAAATCCTCACCTTGCATGGGCCAGGATCCCATGTGGGTGCCAGTTCATGTCCCGGCTGCTTCACTTCCCATCCAGATCCCTGTCTACGACCTGGGAAAGCAGTGGAGGACATCCCACAGCCTTGGAACTCTGCACTTGAATCAGAGATCTGGAAGAAGCTCCTGGCATCTGGTTTTGGGTCAGCTCAGCTCTGGCCACTGCGGCCATTTGGAAAGTGAATCATCAGACGGAAGAGCTTTCTCTCTATAAATCTGCCTTTCCAATAAAAATAAATAAATCTTTAGAAAAGTATCCATTTTTCCTGCACACTGGAATACCTTGTGTGCACTGAAAAATTCCAGTGCCAAGACTAATACAGATTGAATTTCTGGAAGTGGGACCCATATTTGTACTTTTTGGAGCTTCCCAGATAATTCAGTGTGCAGCTAATGGGAGGAGTTGTTGGTTTTTGGGTCAATTTCTCAATTGTAGTTCTCTGTCTCTGTTACAATAAGCATCTCCTGCCTGTATGACTGCCAAAGACTCCCAGCTTGTCTTCTTACTCCTATTCTCCATTCTGTACCAAACAGAATTCAGTTTCACAGTGAATCATGATTCTTCTTAAGAGGGGCTGGATTGCGGTTAGCACACGAGCACTGATTTGATTACAAATGTTGGTTTGGTTACAAGCTCTGTTGTGTGACTCTGGGTAAGTTATTTAATTACCTGATTGCGTCATTTTTTCAGATCTACCAGGCAGGGAAAATTGCAGTATCTACTTTATAGGGTGGTGGTAAGGATTAGATGAATTCCTGTTGGATATAAAGCACTTAAAATGTGGCCTGGCACACGGTAATGATCTGTGACTATCGGCTAATACTAAAATATAAGTCTGATTGTAACACTCTACTTTTGAACACCTTTCAGATAATCTCCCAAATCCTTCACATTTCCTTCCAAGCCTGCACCAGCCTCTTCCTGGTACACCTCTCTAGCCTCACTTCACATCCAGAACTTTCCATCTGCCTTGTCACTTGTTCAGTGTTAGTCTTTCTTGCTAGCTTTGCAGAAGAGTGAAAGGAAGGACCTGGGGATGTAGCCTAGAAACTGTGTTTCTAGGCAGCGGGACACACAGGTTTGTAGGAAAGAAAGGAATAAATTATTTGGTAGGAAAAGAGAGGGCACAACTTTGAAGACCAGGGGATTGGATGAAAGAAGTTTTCTAATGCTACAGATATTGAGACTTGACTGGGAAATGTGGGCAAAATCGGATTTCTCAGTCACACCTGCCTACCTCTGTAGAGGCAGAACCTACAAGTACTTGGGAAACACAAGGAAAACCACACTTTATTTTCTTATGCTTATTCCTCTGAAAATCGCATTTTAAAAGAAGAAAACAATGGAAAGAGCCTCTTTAACCTTCAATTACGGGAGTTTTGCTCCTGTGACTATAGTTAAGTTATCTAGCATAGGTGGACGATGCCTTTCCTGTCTGAATGACCATATACACAGACACAGCAGTGTTTATTGTCATAAGTTAATATGAAGTAAAACTAGCTTTCCAGTGCAATTTTCAAAATCATTGAACCCGACTGAAATATCATACTTTAGGGCCCAGCGTGGTGGCCTAGTGGCTAAAGTCCTCACTTTGCATGCACTGGGATCCTATATGGGCACCGGTTCTAATCCCAGCAGCCATGCTTCCCACCCAGCTTCCTGCTTGTGGCCTGGGAAGGCAGTCGAGGACGGCCCAAAGCCTTGGGACCCTGCACCCACGTGGGAGACCCGGAGGAAGTTTATGGTTCCTGGCTTCAGATCGGCACAGCACCAGCCGATGCAGTCACTTGGGGAGTGAATCATCAGATGGAAGATCTTCCTCTCTGTCTCTCCTCCTCTCTGTGTATCTGACTTTGCAATAAAAATAAATAAATACTATAAAAAGAAATATCACACTCTAAAAATATATATAATTTTGTGTTGATTAAAAACTTTTTAAATTCAAATTTTAATAAAGAAAAAAATGAATTAAGCTTTGTTTTCCTTTCAGTTCCTATAACCTACCATTTGCCTTTGTACAGCACTTGATAATTTACAGTTTAAAATGTTATAAGTTCCTTAAGATGAACACTTAAAGTGTTATTGCCCTCCTTCACAGAGAGAGCAACTGATCTTTGCCATTTGTAAAAATTCATGATTACTTGGCTTTTTGGGGTTTCTAAGATTGGGATCTGATAATTTCTACTCCCAACATTTGTCACAAAATTGTTGTTTTGGGGTTAATATCATGGTTATTATTGGTTACAGGACAGTGTTTCAAATGAGTGTTACTCCAGTGAAATGTCCCAAAATTTCACGGTCTCGCAGGGTTAAGTAGGGGTGAGAATTCCTTCTCTTACATGCTGAAAAGACGCAGTGCTCATCAGCACTGGGCATGCACTCTCAACCAGATGTTTCATTCCACAAAGAATGGAATGTTCCACGTAGGTCTTTGGCTGACAAAGAAATTCAACTTATGTAAAGCATACTCTTGAGGATGGGAGGGTGATAATAAAGAGAGAATCATGGAATAATGTCTGTCAAAAAAGCTTCAGAAAAATGCAATTAATTCCATACTTTCAGTAGTTTAATAGGCCTCCGCATCACTTTGAAGCATAGTTACTATCATGAACAGGAG
Source organism: Ochotona curzoniae (assembly GCF_017591425.1). NCBI lineage: Eukaryota > Metazoa > Chordata > Mammalia > Lagomorpha > Ochotonidae > Ochotona > Ochotona curzoniae. The sequence continues at coordinate 7,600,148 of NW_024467087.1, forward strand.
CAGGGACATGGTGCTAGGGACTGACATAAAGGATAATGTATGGATTTTATATTAGTTGTCCAGCAGCTACAGCTCCCATAAACGGTAAAATATTCCACATCTTGTTAGAGATCTAAGGCTAAGAGCTCAGTTCCAAGGCTAAGAGCTCGGGCAGTGTACTTGGCTAAGACATTCTGAATTTGATCAAGATATTGGACCTCCCTGGAGCCTTACTTTGCTCTACAAATTTGGTCCTTAATAGTACCTAGTCTAGGGTTCTTATGAAAATCTATGCTGATGGTGACTGTCAGGACATTAAACTAGTGTCTGATACTGGGAAACTGCTACCTAAACGAGCAGTGCTTGTGCAACTATTATCCCAAGTGTTGTAAAATTAAACAGACAATTTGAAAGAAGCCAGTCCTCAACTGAGTAAACATTTCATTCTTGTTTCCTTCAAGAGATCATGACATGTGCAGTGCACATAAAAGCATGTCAGGGATAGACTATTCCCTCAGGGACTCTACTATCTTTAAGATAAAGCAATATTGATACAGAAAGAACTAGAACATAAAGCACTGCCCTGAGTTGTGCCCAAAACTCCACAAATACAGATAAGGAAGGCATTCTATACATCAGGGAGAGTGGAAAAACCCTCCACTGAAGAGGTGGGGTTTCTTTTGCATTTTGAGGAAAAAGTGTCTACACTAAGGTGATTTCTGGAAGTGAAGTGAGAAACTATTAGCAGAATGAAGAGCATATAAAAAGCCTGCAGGGAATGTACTTATGGGGAGAAGTTCTTATTCCAGTTTACAGAAAGTTTGAGATTGAGTGCAAAAGCAGGGTAACAACAGGAGAAAGAGAGGGACCGCTGATAATTTCTGTCATGATCAATTTCTTATCAAATTTTTCCAGATGGAATTCAAGTGATATGACATTGGAGTCACTGTCTTTTTCTATTACACAAAACTTAGCACAGAGGAAATTTTGAGTACAAATATGCTGAATAAATGAATGAATAAAACAAATGAGCTTCAAGAAAAGGACATACATGAAGATTTGGGACCATGGTGACATTAGAGGGAAGTTTTTGAAAGGGACAAGGATGTAAGACTAAATATCAAACAGGTCGGCCAGGTCTTTGGAAAGTAATCAAGATAAATGAATCACAGAAAACAGAAATGTAGAAACCTTATGTCTAGTATCCTGAGTCCAAAATGAGTTTCCCAATCAAATGTCACAATTCACAAGGGAAGTTGCAGCAGACATTTGTAGCAGGCAGCTATCTGATTTAGAGTATACAACACGATACTCCAGAGCTTGAATTTTCTGCTGCCAGCTGGAAACATGAAATCACCACATGGACAAGAAGTTAGAAACAAAATGGGATTAGGATTTTCTGATCTCTTATGCTTCTTACTTGTGGGACCTCGGGGAAAAAAAATCACCAAGTTACTCTGTATCTCTACTTTTATGTCTATAAAATGAACATAGAAATGGCATTTATGTCACATACTGGAGGAGAGAATTAAAGGAATTACTGTTTAGAGAGTGCTTGGCATATAGTAATTAAATGCAGACAGCTATGCACAAAATTTAATAGAATTTATTTACTGGGCAAGCAGAATGGGCCTACTGCTTCTGTTTAAATGTTTATCTATCTCTCTATCTATCTATCTATCTATCTATCTATCTATCTATCTATCTATCTAAAGGCAGAGTATAGAGGAGAGCATTTGTATATACTGGTTCACAAATACACAGAATACCTGGAACTGGGCCAGGCTAAAGCCAGGGACCAGAATTCTTTCTGGGACTGTATACTGAGTGACAGAGACTCAAGTAATTGAGCCATCATTGAATGCATCCTCAGGGATATTACCAGACAACTGGAGTAGAAATGGAGTAGCTCGGACTGAAACTGGCATTCCTACATGGAATGTGGGTGTCCAAAGTCACAGCTTAAACCACGGAACCACAATGCCTGCCAGAAGTCCACCGTTTCAAACTGAAATAGATTTGGCCTAAACTAGTTTCCATACTTGGGTCATATTTTGTTCCTTTGCAGCATCCAAATATAATAAAATGCAATGAAACTTAATATGCAAGGAAGTTATATCTGGGCCTAAGAATGTGCCTTAATAACAACAAAATCAAGCCTTGTCCAAACATAGTGACCAAACCCTGACCTAATCAAAAGCTACAAACTGCAAAAATACGCTTATTTGAGTCAAATATCCAACTGCATCTTCCGTGCTATTGCTTGTTTTTCTGTTTGAACACACCTCACTTCCAAGAGACCATTCTAAACCATCTTGGGTTTGTAGTGATTCCCAGTTCTGGAAATCATATCTTGCTAAGTCAACACTGTTCAATTTAACTCATTTCAGTTTTGCTTTCTTCAACAAGGCCACCCTATCTGAATCTTAGGCACAAGGGCATAACAGGAAAACTTGCTAAATTGAATATCATCAGAATTTGGCCTTTTGTTCTGCAAAAACAAGTGCAGAAAGGTGGTTTGCAGATGGGGAAAAACTATTTTCACACAGTATATAAGAAAAAAGCACTAGGATCCAGAATATATGAAGAATTCACAAAGGTCAATAATAAAAACAACCTAAGATATAGGTATGGTGGTTGAACACACTAAACCTTCACTTGCAAGCGCCGGTATTCCATATGGACACCAGTTGTTATACCAGCTGCTCCACTTCTGATTCAGTGTGGAGAGCGGAGCCGCGCCTCAAAGATGGCGCTTGTTGACCATTGCTTCGTGGCACAAAGGTGGTAAACAGGTTTTGGGAAGTTACTGAGGATTGGGCCGAGCACGCAGGGAAGCTACGTGACCTAAGTCATGATTGGTGTGCTTACCACATGATGTGAGGAACTGTGTATGGATTGGTTTGTGTAATGTAAAAAGGTCTGGGTGAAAAATAGTTAATGAGGAGATTCTCCCAGGCGCACTTCAAGGCTAGAGCTAGAGCTATCGCTATCACTTCAAGGCTATTGCTAGCTAGCACTAGGCTGCTTTTGCTTTACTGTAATAAATCTTACAAGTGCTGTAACTGCTTTCACTTTGCCACAACGCTTGAAGTCTTACCCAATAAACTTTTTTAAGAATCTTTACCGCATCGGGGTCTTGCTCGCGGGACGAGGGACCCCGATAATTCAGCTCTCTGCTCCAACAGCCAGAGTTGGGCTGATTTGAAGCTGGGACTCAGGAGCTTTTTCTGGGACTTCCATGAAGAGGCAGGAGCCCAAGCACTTAGGCCTTCCTCCGATGCTTTCCCATGTTATTATCAGGGAGCTGGATCAGAAGTGAAGCAGCCGAGACTTGAACCAGTGCTCACATGGGATGCTAGCATTGTAGATGGCAGCTCACCCTTCTGTTGCATGACACTGGCCCAATAAACAAATTTTTAAGAGAAATAAAAGTATATTCCCCATTTACTTTATAGAATGTCTGCAGAATAAAGGATGCCAAATACAGAAAAGAACTCCAACAAATGTAAAGCATACAAATGTGTTGCTGTTTCTAAACCTATGACTGGGCATTTAACTACGTAATCTAGCACCGGCCCAACTCTCCAAATTCAAGCTGTATCCCATCTCAGCTCCTTCAATTCCAGCAAGATCATCATAGCATTTGTGATGACACTGGAGTTTGACACTTGGGACTACTGTCAAGAAAATCACTGCCGATATACTCATCTTATTCTGCTCTCTGAATACAAAGGTACATTTATTTAAAAAGAGCAGGAAGAGCTTATAAACCTGCCATGACTTAGATGGGGTATACTTAGACATAGCCTGGCCTTGACTCTGAACTAGCAAAAAAGTACCCTGCTATGGAATAGTCACTTTATGATCCTGAAGACATACACAGCACCTAGAACTGACACACACCATCATTTTCAGAAAGACCTCTTCTTGGACTTGTCGTGATCAATTCTCCCCATCTTTGAGAATACAGCTTCAGTTTCATCTCATTCATTAAGCCTTCTTGGAATATTACTTTTTGATCAGCCTTCTTTCTCATATCTCCTACAGCACTTAAAATTTGCACCTCAACAATTCAGTATCCACAGCTAGTCCTTTGTCATTTATCTCTGTAATTGAGTTGATTAGGCTTATCCTCTTAACTTCTCTATATTTCTTTATCTCCTGTGATGTCTAGAAAATACATAGTAAGTATTCAATAGATTTATGTTGATGGATAAGCATATTTGAAGGCAGAAAGGGGAAGAACTGGTGATGCTTAAGATGATTTCATCCATCTCACAATTTTGCTTCCATCTGCCTCTTATAATAGAAAAGGAATGCCATCTATTATAGTTTTGGAAAAATCTGCTTAATCATGGGAAAAAAGTACTGGTAGTTCAGTCAAATTAAGCCTGAGACATATAATTTTGTTATTACGTGGGCTGTTCATCCAAAAGTCCTAGAAAGTTCCAGAGTTTTTTATGCTCCTATTCCAAGAAACTTTGAAGTAACATTTGGTATCTGCTATCTGCTAGGTCCAGCACTGGCCCCTAGGGATAGGTGTATCAAATAAACTCAGCTGCTCTGTCTTAAGCATCTTTACCTTCGGGCGAGGTAGGCCTGTATATAATCAGGTAAAGATTATTTTTTAAAATTATCTTGAGAGCTCTGGACAGAATATCACAGCTTCACTGAGAAAGTAATGAAAAATGTATTAAAAGTCCTATAAGCTACTGATGTGTAACAAACTAAAAATCTTTCTCTCTCTGCCTTTTGTCCCTCCCTTTCTCTCCCTTCTCTTCCTCCATCATTTCATCCACCTATCTATATCTAGTAGAGTACATTTTGGATGTAAAAATGGATATTCTAAACTATTAGAAAGAGCTTTTCTGACTACCATATCCCACATTCTTTGGCAACGAAAATAATATTGATTACCACAAAGCAAATGTGTCTAATGCCCTGATTGTTAGTTTACTACCTTGCGCATGTCAAAGAATAATCTGCAGTTTGAACTTATATCCCCAGGAATTTTTGTTTGTTTATTTTCCTAGAAAGAAATCACTGGAACTTTCTAATGGGAATCCAAACCTACTTTATGATGCCAAGTTCACAAGAAATGTTGCAGAACAAATGCTTGGAAGAAAAAATCCCTGATAATTCCTCAGCTACTGGCTCCAGACATTCCTAAGAGGTTGCACACAGGAAGTTTTTCTCATTCAAAATTCCTAATTGATCTCTTTTCAAGATTTTCCTCAAGACTAACTCAAGACAGATGCTTTTGGCTTTTTAAAAATTCTAAACTTTAAAAAGAAAGTACATATGCATAAAGACTTTTGGGTTTGGGTCAACCATGAGGAAAGCTGATCACCGAGCCCGATTTGCTTCAATGATCCCAGGTTTCCTTTCTCACTCTGTATCATCTAGCCTTGATCACAGTGCCCCAGGGCCTTTGAGTGATGTGTAATATTTTGACTTCATTATCTGATTCAATTGTGTTTGTACTCTAAAAGGAGCTCTGAGTGCTGCACATGCCTCATGGGATCTGATATGAGGAGAAATCCCAAAGTATTGATATATCCAGGCTTCCCATAAAGCCCATCACAAGCTTAGCACACCCTTCAGAAAGTTGAGCCTATTTTCCAAACCAAAAATTCTCACTTAGGGTTCAAAGGAGTTTTTGTGCCAATTACAGGAGACATCATTTGGAAGAAAGTATTTGGAACTACATAAGATAATATTTACATGTTTTAGGCTGATAATAGACTGATTTATCTTGAGGCTTGAAAATGATCTTCAAAATACAATGAATAGAGAGAAGTTTGTAGTATAATTCTATTGCCTGAATGTCAGTTTTGAATGGGGTCAAGGCAGACCACTGACCTTCCTGTTTAGAAGGTTCTAGCTAACATTTCCTCAAAAACCTCATTCCATGAAGTTTGTGTGTTCTATTTTAAAAGTTTTAGCTTTACTTGGAAGAGGTGTATGTGAGAGAGAGCAAGAGAGAGAGGGAGAGAGAGAGAGAATCTCCCACTTGTTGGTTTATTCCCCAAATGTCTCTAACAGCAGTGGCTAGATTAGGCCAAAATGAGGAGTCCAGAACTCAGTGTCCCCCACATGGGAGGCAGCGACTCAGTTCCTTCCCTATTACCTGCTGGCTCCCAGGATGCCTATTAGCAAGTAATTAAATTGGGGATTAGAGCTGGGGCCTGAATCTAGGCCCTAATATTTGCAATGCAGGTAACCCAAGAAGCAGATTAACTGCTGCACCAATGCCAACCCCAAGGCCATCTTTTTAGCAACAGGTAATTATTATTATTAACTAGTTTCAGCATATGCCAGAAATATTTTATAACTCTTATATCAGGTAAGTACTATAATGATCCCTGTTTCACATAAAAATAGTTGAGGCTCAAAAGTTGTTAAATTGTTAAAGTCACAGCCTAGTTTCACGCCAAGGTTTGACACCAAAGGCTATTTTCTAACTACTGCTTTAAACTGAATGGGCCCTGACTGTAGACTTCTGAATGAATTTGCCCTGTGAAGGTGCCTCCTCTGTAATTAACTTTCTCCTGATCTGGCAACCCCATCATAAGGCTTCTTACTCTTTCAACACCTTTTCTACCCATTTGGCACACAATCCTTTAAGCTTGAACACAGCGGTTTCATTATATCCGCCCTACCCTGGGATTCACCTGGCCCACAGTGCAGCCAGCTCTCTGCTACCCTCTACTGGGCTAACCCAGAACCTGTTCCAATTGCAGTTGCACTCAAAGAGAGCAACTCCCTTACTTGCAGCCCCAACTGTAGTTTTTTGTTTGTTTGTTTGCTTGCTTGTTTAATTTTATTTTGTTTTATGACACGGTCATAGGCTCTGAGATTCCCCCAACCCCTCCCTATTCCCTCCCTCCCATGGTGGATTCCTCCACATTGTTGCAGTGTACAGTTCATATCCAATCATAATTCCCTCATTGCAAGCATGTACCATGCATAGAGTCCAGCGTCCTATTTTCCAGATCAATTCAACAGTTTCATTGGGAGACCATCTCTGATCTGAAAGTAGAGTTGGCAGAATATCATCCCCTCCTATGTAAAGCCACAACACAACATCAATAACAATCTATAACATCATGGAGTTAATTGACATGGTATTAAATGACTGATGTTAGAAAATGCATGTTCTTAACCACATCCTGTGACTACTTCATTGACATTTCAATTTTAGTTTATACACAACTGGCTGCTATACACTTTAAAATGGCTATAGGGTACTATTGTTTTCTCGTGTCCATTTTCGTTTTTCTATTTAATAGTTTATTGTATTGAAATGTGATTTTTACTTAACCTGGCGAATTTTAGGATACTCCAAACTGGCTTATAACTCTAACAAGGCATATGCTAACAGTTGAGGCGTGGACAGTTTTAGGAGGGGTGTGCAGAGAAACCTTCAATACCTTAGTGAGGAGTAACTAATCTTTGTGTCCTACCTAGCAAAGTATATGGGAGTCCAAGCTGACTGGTTCCTGTCTGTTCTAAGTTTTCCTTACTGGTCTCTGTCTATCTGTTCTCATTATTTTTTCTTGGGGGCAGGGGCCTCCAGAGTGAACCTGATGGTCATTGCAAGAGAGGGTGGGGAGCCAAAGCTGGAGCTAAGTAAGGACCAGAGAAAGCTCTCCTGAGACCCAAAGGAAGCTTACTGATCTTCACTTGATCTTGAAAAACTTTCCAAGCCTCTGAGATTGGTATCTTTTTCAGAAGTTATATAATTTTACAATTCACCTTAATATCACGTTATCTACGCTGCTAAATGGCAAGGTGACAAAGTGACTTAGGGTATTTTATTCACTATAGACACCGGAAATAAACTTACAGACTTTATGAAAAACTCAGTAGACTTCTAGCAAGTTTTTCTCATGTTTACATGCCATGTTGAGGATCACCGAGTGAAAACATTTTTTGACCTACAAAAAACATGGAGAATTGCTCTCACCAAACTGTTGTTTGTAACACAGCAGGTGATACTACACAACCATTGGATCACAGGAACTTTGACTAAGGTGCACTAGGTCTTGCCTAAGAAGCTCTATTGGAATTTTTGTTCCTTTGTATTCAAAATGAACTTCTCAGTGGAGTTACTTCTCTTGACAAGGTCAGGGCATTCAATAGGATCTTAGCCAAATTGTCTGCAAGAGGTTTTTATTTGAAGAAACTCTAAAGAGCACTGGACCAGGAGTCAGGGATTCTGGGTTCTAATTCCAGCACTGCAATTAATTACAAGTGAAGCTTTGTGCACTTAGAATCAGAGAATTTAAAAAAGAGGACAGAAGTCTATCTAGTTATGGAAGCCATAGAAAAATTGGTTTAGTTTTTAAAAAGAACACTCAAATAAATTGCAATTATTCAAAAAAGGGAAACAGTAAAGAATGAATGAAGTCTGTATTACTTGAAGGGTTCAAACTTCAGCCTTCTGTAATGCTGGCATCTCATCTGGATGCCAGTGTGTGACACAGCTGTTGCCCTTCTGATCCAGCTCCCTGCTAATGGCCTGGGGAAAGATGGCCCAAGTGTTTGTGACCCTACTGCCCTCGCAGGAGACTGGAAGAAGCTCCTGGCTTCTGGCTCCGGTCTGACTCAGCCTTGGTCACTGCATGGACCACTAGATGCACGGTCTCGCTCTCCCTCTCTGTGTAACTCTGGCTTTCAAATAAATTTTAAAAACTACTTCAACCGGGTTATCTGTGAGGTAAGTGACAGGAACATATTCCTGCATGGTGGAAAAATTAGAAGAGATCATTTCTAATATTTTTATGTACTCAGCACTTCGCACTTCACATGGTATCTGGCAGTAGGTGCCCAGGAAGAGTTTCTGATAGGAATAAAAGAAGATGGAGGAAGAGAGGTATTGATCTATTTTACTTCTTTCTCAATGGAATGTGATAAACTATAATTAATAAACACATACAAATACAAACTTTGTAAAAGAAGAGTAACAGCTCCTAGCGGACAACCGTATTAGATAGCATGATATAAAATAATAATGCTAAGCAATATTTATGAAGCACCTAATTCATGCCAGATGCTATAGTATAACCCACTTAAATTCTCTCACCAAACCCCCGAGACAAGCTACAGGTTCCCTTAACTCTCTAGAAAGAGACAGAAATGGGAACAAACCCATGTGTGGGATGTGTATGTGTGTGTGTGCATGATTCCATAGCCCACACTGGCATTGTCTAATGCCTCTCTACTTCAATATATGATTATAATGAATTTGATTCATTCATGAATATGACTGTAATGAAACTATTTTTAAAAGGTGCATATAGTATGTATAGTATATATGCATATAGTATGCATATAGTATATAAGGCAAAACAAAAGCGAAAAGCAAGTGTGAAAACATTGTCTCACTCCACTGCTATCTCTCAGCCACCTTAGTAACATGCTCAGGGGACAATCATTGATAATGGCTGTTTAACTATTTTTTTAAATTTTTACAAAATTGTGTTTTGACTTTGCATTTCACAATCCACACAAATCTGAACCATGTTATTATGCATTTCTTTTTAATTTAAAACTTTTGTCATATAAAAGATTTTTCAAAATTATCCCATAGACAACATGACAAAAACAGCTCATACTGTGTTACAAATGCTAATGCTTTTCAGACATTAATTGTTCAATTTGGCTAATCAAGCTTAGTGATATAGTATATTATAATTCTTTTACATTTTCTATTTCAATTATATAACTTCTTTTTACAATAAGATGGAACATCTGTCTGATGAAAAATGGGCCATTATTATTCATCTTAAGCCACGAAGCATCGTTCAACAGCTCTGAACTAATGGTCATTACATCAAATAGGTTTTACTTTAATCATTATTTCTAATACATGTGAAATTAATACACAGTGTTTGTCATTACTGAGCACTAGAATATAATTCTAGAAGAAGCAATTAATGTCTATCACAAGTTTTTTGAAATATGATTATCAAATACTCGACTAATGAATCATTTGCATATCTGAAATTATAACCTAAACATTAAGCACTCTTGTGATAGGATGCATTAGGCTTAACAGTGGAAAAAAGAGAAAGAGAGAAAGATATTTCAGATATTAAGTTTTACATACTGTCCACTTCTCTCCCAGCTTAGAATTTTTCAAGAGTAGAATTCATGTTCAAAAGAACACTTAAACAGCTTCAGTGGAAGGCACATTGGTGCTTTTCCAGGAACTGAATATTTTTTACTTTTATTTACATAAAAAAGAAAGTAGTTTAGGAGACCTGAAACTCTCAATAATAATAATAATAATTAAAAAAAGGCTAACTGTCAAAATCAACACTCAATACAGGAAAAATACCATCCATTTCCAAATGCTGCTTGTAAACTCTCTCGGCAAAGGGGAAAAGAATATGCACTGTATTTCCCCTGCAGTGTTATATTGCACGTTCACCTTAAGGAGCATATGCTGCTCTTTTGAAATATGCAGACTCCCCCCTTATTGTACAGGGCCTCTGTGAAAAGATTGAAGGCTCTACAGAATTAACATATGAATGGACTAACATACCTCCCAAGAAGCCCCTCACAGGAAGGGGGGTCGCAGAAAGATCTTTTTATTCATTTTGCAGTTAACGAAGAGTAAGAAGATCTCTTCTGACAAAATTTTTTAGAGATTCAGAATTTACAGTTAAAATTTGAGTGTACAGACTAACCATTTAAAATTGGATATTCCTTCCTCATCAATCCAATCCACTGAAAAAGGCAAAGGTTTAATATATGAACAGAGTAATCATGGCATAAATATTGGTAGCTGAAAGCTGATAAAGTTGAATATGGTTGTGTTTGCCAAATGGCTACTCAATTCAGTTCATGTGAGCAAAAAAAGTTTACCCACCGAAGGTAGTTTAGATTAAGGTCAGTGTCCTGGAAGTTGGGTCATGGCCAGGGGTTGTTAAGGTGATGTTTCTGGGGAACTGAGTCTAGGAAGTAGCACTGAAGCCAGGAGCGCAATTCAAGGGCATAAGGCCAGATTGGGCAGCATTATCATCAGCAAGTATTTAAGCAGAGCTCAAGGACCACTTACTGAGGAGATTAGGATATCTGTTGCTTTAATCAACTCTGATATAGAGTTACCTATATATTTTCTTCTACGTAGAAAGAAGAGTTAAGTGTCATTTCCTCTAGGACTATCTCTGCTAACGACCATGGCTTGGTTAGATTTGCTGCTCTGTTCTCTCACAACATGCTGTAGTTTGTGCAATATGACATAGGAATTCTAGCATTGTTACGCAGACGTGATTCTATATATTTCTCTATCAAGGTAGTATATAAGTTCTCTGAGGCTCCAACCAGGTCCACATTGTTCTCATTGTGTCCAGAGTCTACCAAAGTCAAACACAGAATCAATGCACAGTACATATTTGCTGAACAAGCAGAGAAGACTAGAGCAAGAAATCAGCTGGGCTGTCAGTGAAGCAGGATAGGGTAGGGGCAGAGAGATTCCATGTAAGCAAACCAGGAGAAACAGGAAGCTGAAAAATGGAGTTGAGATCAGGGTCAAACTGCCCCATTAACCTAATCTAATCACCAGTCTACTTTTGTATACCCTGGAATTTAAGGATGGTTTACATTATTAAATGGTACCCCCCCCAACAAAAAACATAAAAACATGTCATAGAGATAGTACATGTCCCCATAGCCTAAAACATTTGCCATATGGTCCTCCATAAAAAAATTGCCAATCAATTATTTAAGTGAATGAAAGAGAATAAAAGCAATCATATCCAAGAGTACAGACATACTTTCTCTCGTTCTCTCTCTTACACACACATACACAAACACAAATACTTTACAATAATGGAATATGTTGCTATAATCTGAAAATAGCAAAGAAATTCTGTTGACCCATGAAGTTTTTGAGAATAGAAATTAACCCATTTGTCTTCTTTGGCAATTAACTAGCCACAAATATAATTTTTGTAAGACATTATTTCTATAAATTATTTGAGGGCTGATTTTTCTCTTCTCAAACCTCTCAACGATGGGCGTCTTATCCAGCCTCTGCTGTAATCATTCTGTTTGCCCTTGGACCTTTACCTAATTGCGAGAATTTTGTACCTCCTGAGAAGAGAATGCATAATGTGAATATATTTGAAAGATAATAACTTTGATTTGATCTCATTCAGTAATGTTCTTTGAAATACTGTCATAGAATGCTTCATAGATGGAAGATACTTCAGAGATTATCTCATCCAAATCCTTTGTTTTAATGAAAGGAAAACGGTGATTAAATAAGGTATATGAGGTTTTAAAATCAATCATGGTCAGAGAAACTCGAATCACGGTTCCAAGCTGCTGTTTCACACTGCTGCATACTTACGCATGGCACTAATCATCCCATCAACTCCTAGACAGCAGAACTGTTGTTTCTTTTTAAAAATGCTTATCTGTTTGTTTGTTTGTTTGTTTGTTTTCATCTGCTTGATAGAGTAAGAGCTCATTTGGGAGGTAGAGTAGTGGAGGGGGAATTCCATCTGTTGGCCCTTGGTTCGCTCCCCAGTGCCCACACAAGCAGAGCTGGGCCAGGCCAAAGTAAAGAACCTAGAACTGCACCAGCATCTCCCATGTGGATGGCAGAGACTCAAATACTTGAGTTGCCTCCCAGAATATATATCATCAGGAAGCCAGATGCAAATCAGAGCAGCAGGAACTTGACCCAGGCAGAAAAGGTAGGTGTCCCAAGCAATGGCTTAACTTGCTATGCCACAATGCCCACCTGCATGTGAAGCCCAATGCCTGGCACAAAGTTCCAAAACATGTTTCACATAAATCAAAATACATTTATACTGTGTTTACCATGTGCTACATACTATGCCACATACTTGCATATGTGTATGTGTGTGTATCACCTCACTCCACCTTCACAACAAAATATGAATAGGATTTATTAGTATTCCTATTTATAGTATTTATTAGTATTTATAGTATTTATAGTATTTATTAGTATTCCTATTTTACAAATGAGGCAAATAAAGCACAGGGAGGTAAAATGACTTACCCAAAGTAACACAACTAACTACAAGCAGAATCAGGCTTTGAATGGAAATCTCATTAATTCCAAGGCCAGTGATTTTAATCATCATCATTCTAAAAGCATAGTGAGAATCACTGAAAACATCAATTTTGAAATTATGCTGAAACGCTAAGCCTGGGCACTTATACATCAAAATATAATTTCCTAGCCTCACTTTAGTCAACAAATGAATCCCAGTGAACAGGGCCCTCAACTTGTTTTTCCTGGTTTTGCCCTGACTCCCTGTGTGGCCCCACACAATCAGCTAATCTCTTCAGTTCCCTAGATCCCCAAATCTATTGCATAGTCTTGCTTTTTTGCTACACATCAGGGTGTCTCCAATTATCTCCAAGGGGTTTCCCGAAATTCTCAAAACAAATTTCCAAAGTAATCTTAAAAAAAAAACCACACATATGCTTTACAAAACCTTTAGGAGGACAGCAGAGATTTCCTTCAAACCAAACAAAACAAATGAAAATGTGTCAATATTTTTATATTCCTAGAGCATGAGCTGAATGCTAAGGGACGCAGCTCCATCTGCTGGACATCAAACACAATCAGTAATTGTGATTAATCAAAATGAGGAATATTTGTAATCTGAAGCAATTTTCAGTCTGTTTAAATATCTCCCTTAGAGATAATTTTAAGAATATATATTATCAAACATCTGCAAAACAAAGAAAATGATCATAGATATAATAAGCACTGATAATCTCACCTCCATGAGATACCATAGCAACAGTTTCTATTTATATCCATCAATATAATATTTTTAATCCAGGTAAGAACATGTATGTATAATGATACATTAAATTTCTAAATATTATACAAAAAGAATTTTCCAAGTCATTGATTTAGTTATGTAGGCACAATTTTAAAAATAATCTCTTCTTCTATTTCATTTTTCAAAAAAAATTTTATTTGCTTTTATTATGAGACAGAAAGAGAAAATTCAGAGTACTCCCATCACTCACCAAATGCCTACTAGGTACAACATTTTCAGTTAGCAACAGGGTCTCAACTACTTCAACCATCAACTGCTGTCTACCAGGGAGTGCATTAGGGATAGAACTGTCCAAGGATTCCAAAATGGGATGCAGGCAACCTATGTGGCACTTAAACCACGACACCAAATGTCCACCTCATCATCTAGGCACAATTTTTTAAAAAAGATTTATGTATACTTAATGGAAATGCAGATCAGACTTACATAGAGATAGAAAGATCTTTTATCCACTGGTTCATTCCCTAAATAGTTGCAACAGCCAGGACTGAGCCCATTTGAAGCCAGGAGCCAGGGGTTTCTTTTGGGTCTCCCACATGGGTGCAGGGTTCCAAGGCTTTGAGCCATCCTCTACTGCTTTCTCAGGCCACAAGCAGGGAGATGGATGGGAAGAAGAACAGCTGGGACATGATCTGGATGCCCATATGTGATCCTGGTGTTTGCAAGGTAAGGAGTTAGCCACTGAGAAACCAGGCTAAGCCCATAGGTACAATTTTAACAGTTACATAATATTCTTTTTCAAGATTGTACAGTAATTTATCCACATTTTCATTGTTGGACATTTAGGTTAATTGATCATTTTATTACAAATGAGCAAATTTATTACAAATTTATTATATATTTTATATAATTGTACATATAAATTGTGTGCATAGGCTGTGGTTTACTTCCTAGAGAAGGATTATTATCAACAATGGAACTACAAGTCAAAGGGTAAGACTACATTTCAGCCCCTAAAATGTATTGCTAAATAGCTTTCCAAAAAGAATCCAGCAGTTTATGCTTCCACTATCACTGTACGCATGCTCTTCTTATAGGACTCTGCTAAAACAGAGTATTGTCTTTTTTCATCTTTAGATTGATAATTAATAGATGAAAACTAGACTCTTGTTTCCCCTAGCATTCTTGATGACTGCTGCATTGAATTTTTATTCATATATTTCTTAGCTATTCACATTTCTGCTTTGGCGACTTGATCCTACTGAAAAGGTTTTATATTTTCTCACATGTGCTCTTTAGGTATTAAGGACATTATTTTTGTCCTTCACATTTATGGCTCATATTTTCCCAAGCTTGTGTTTTGCCTTCTATTACATTTTACATGCACAGGATTTTCATTTTATAGTCATTTTAATACTTCTCTTTAATGAATTTTCTAAGGGCCTGGCATGATGGCTCAATTGGCTAATCCTTCCTTACAAGTGCCAGGATCCCATATGGACACTGGTGTCTTGGCTGCTTCACTTCCCATCTGCTCCCTGATTGCAGTCTCGGAAAGCAGTAGAGGATGGCCCAAAGCCTTGGAATCCCAAACCCATGTGGGAGACCAAGAATAAGCTCCTGGCTCCTGGCTTTGGATCAGCTCAGCTCCGGCCACTGTGGCCACCTAGGATATTATTTTTTGTCTCTCCTTCTCTCTGTAAATCTGCCTTTCCAATAAAAATTAATTTGCAGACTTGCAGAGAGAAGGAGAGACAGAAAGAAAGATCTTCTATCTGCTGGCTTATTCCCCAAGTGAACCAACTAAGCAGGGGCAGGTGTTTGGCATAGCAGTTAAGACAACTCTTGGAACACCTGTCTCATACAAGAGGTGCTGGACTTGAGTTCCAACTCCACTTCTTCTCCAGCTATGGCTGATGGGTGTTAAGTCAGTAGAAATGACTCCATTACCCTGCCAAAGTCAAGCCAACATTCCCATCCAGGAATGTTTGGAATGCCAAATCACCCTGACCTTGTCTCTGCACAAGAGGTCGATAATTGCCATGATGAATTCCCTGCACTTTGTGTCACATGGATGTGCAAATAAAAAAACTGCTGCCTGCTCCCATCCTCCACACCTAAGATTTATAAAACTCCACTGTGTATCCTAGTTGGTCATTTTCCTCACGCAGTCACTGCACTATCTGAAAGTGGTTCTGGGTATATCCAGAAGGGAACGGTCCATTAGAATCTCTCCCCTAATAAAACAGGTTGTATTATCTAAAGATCTCTCTAATCTTTCTATCCCTTTCTCTCTCAAGTGAGTCTGAGAACTTAGCAATGGGCACCCCTGGAGGCAGCAGGTGATGGCTGAAGTATTTGGATTCTCCCTGTCACCTTCATGGGAGATTCAAATTAAGTTCCTTTGTCCTGTCTTTGACCTGATCCATTTTGAACTACTGTAAGAATTTCAGGAGTGCATCAGCAGATGGAAAATATCTCTCTCTGCCTTCTAAATAAATAATATTTTATAAGAGTGTTGAACATGAAATATGAGCATGACTGTGTTATTAAAATTGTGACTATCCTATAACACGGAGCAGGAATGAAATAGTGAGAAAGTGAACCTGAAGGCAGCTATGCCAGGCAGTATAGAATTCTCTCAATTATCTGTGCTCTCTTTAGTCATATTTAAACCAATTGATGCTTTATTTGTCATGTTAGTCTGATATTAATACAAAAAGAACAAATTCAATGTAGTTCACAGTTAAAATTTAAGAACATAATATTTGTTTTTGCCCTTACCCTTCTCTTTTTCATTTTTACAACATATTTTTATTCTATACTGTATTCAAAGGCTTAATGCTCCATGAAATAAAGAGTGCATTGTGGAGCAGCACGTTGGGCTGCCATCTGTGATTCAGGCACCTCATGTGGATGACAATTCAAGTCCTGCTGCTCTCCACCTCCAATCTAGCTCTCTGCTAGCACACCTGGGAAGGCAGTGGGACATGGTGCGTGCTTAGGCTCCAAAATGCATGAGGGAGACCCAGACATGCTCCCAGCTTTGGCTTGGCCCAGCCCCGGCCACTGCAGCCATCTGAGGAGTAAACCAGTAGGTGGAAGAGCACACGTGTACCCCTGCCCACCCCCCTCCCCGCTCTGTAACTCTTTCAAATAAAAATAGATGATTTTTAAATTTTTATTGTTTATTGCAAAGGCAGATTTATAGAGAGAAGGAGAGACAGAGAGAATGATTTTCCATCTGCTGGTTCACTCCCCAAGTGGCTACAATGGTCAGAGCTAAGCTGATCTGATGTCAGGAGCCAGGAGCTTCTGGATCTCTCATGCAGGTGCAGGGCCCCAAATCTCTGGGCTGTCTTCCACTTCTTTCCCAGGCTATAAGCATGGAGCTGGATGGGAAGTAGAGCAGCTGGGACACAAACAGACACCCATTTGGGATCCTGGTGCCTGCAAAGTGAGGACTTTAGCCATTAGGCTACCATGCCGGGTCCAAGTAGATGATTTTTAAATAAGGAGTTCAACAAGTAAAGAGACCCTAGTTCAGCAGGACTATTAGACTAGGGCTGTAAACAACAATCAAACAAAAAAGACCACCATTTGTCTCATACATTTTAAAATAACGATCATTAAAACTATAGCAGTACATTATTCTTAAATATTGAATCTTATTGTCATCACCCTCTCTTTCTTCCCTTCAGTATCACATTTGCAATCATTTTGGTGTGTTCTAGGCTCTGTGTTAGGCACTTCATATTTGTTATTCCATTAATTGCCATCATTCAAGTTAGTAGATACTATCACCCTCTTTTTATAGTTAAGGAAAATATTCATGAGCTATCACATAAGTTGCTCAAGTTCCCACAGTTAGTGAGTTGAAGTCAAGATTAAAAGCCAAGGATTGAGAAAAATTGAGCAAACATAAAACACTTAAGACAGCGCCTGGCTTAAGCAATGAGAGCTCCTTATCCCCTTGTGTGTCATAAAGCTTTGTGAATTGAATGAACTTTTGTGTGTTAAAAACATGTTGGCATCAATTAGTAAAATATTTTGATAATAATAAGAGGCTTACTCATGCTTAATTGTGAACTATTTTGTTCCTCTGGTATTTGTGTAAAAAGTACTCCAGCATGACAGTCAATGAACTTGGCTTCTAGCCTATTTTCTAGCACTAGGTAGTTAAGAGACATTGGGCAAGTCACTTGACCACAGAATTTCCTTGTCTGAATAACCAAAACAAAAAAGCAATTATGTCCTTCATGGGATTTTAAATAAACTTAAACTGAAATGCTTGAAAGCTCAAAATTCTAAATGATTTAATAGATTTCTAAGTTACAAAACCAAATTCTTAACCTAGAAAAATGTCTAGAGAATCAAACGACTATAAACTCTAAATACGGTCTCTTTGGTTCCGTTTTTCTTATTTTGATTTTTCATGATGTCAGTTTTCAAACAAATACAAAGGTAGAGAGAACAAACATTGAATCTCCATGACCAATCATCCAGCTTTGATGAATGTTAACTCTGGCATTTTGTCTTAGTCTTTTATATATTACATTTCTGTTCATATGAGGACAACCCCCAACATATTATATGCATATGGTACCTTTTTATGATAAAATAATCAAATTTTATTTCCCCAAATTATGAAGAAAATGTTCACTATAAGTCCTGGCAAAATTCAAACAATATTGATTTCACTGAGTTTTCTGCTTCTACAGAATAATGCCTCTCCAATTTGAATCTCCCACATGGGATGGAAGAAGCCCAGATCCTTCCTCACAGGATCTAATGTCTTCGGAACAACAGCCAGGAGCCCTGAGTGATCCTCAAAA
The DNA here is from genome assembly GCF_017591425.1 of Ochotona curzoniae. Taxonomy (NCBI): domain Eukaryota; kingdom Metazoa; phylum Chordata; class Mammalia; order Lagomorpha; family Ochotonidae; genus Ochotona; species Ochotona curzoniae. The sequence goes on from NW_024467087.1 coordinate 7,618,746, forward strand.
ACAGAAGAATGGTATACTCCCTTCAGGACTAGGGAGAGGAGCTTTCTCTGGTCCTTATTTAGCTCCAACTTTGGATTCCCACCCTCTCCTGCAATGACCATCAGGTTTGCCCCAGAGCCCCGCCTAAAAACAAAACAAACCAAAACAAAAAAACAATAAAAAATTAGAATAGACAGAGACCAATAAGGAAAGCTTAGGACCAGACAGGAAACGGTCAACGGGAACTCACATATACCTTACTAGGTAGGACATGAAAATAAGTCACTCCTCCCACTGGGGTATTGAAGACTTCTCTGCACACCCCTCCTAAAACTGCTCTGTGCCTCAACTGTTGACATATGCTTGTTAAAGTTATAAGCCAGTTTTGATTATCTTAAAAATCTGCCAAGTTCAGTAAAAATTATGCTTCAATACAATAAACTGCTAAATACAAAAATGAAAATAGACATGAGACAGCTGAATAGTATCCTATAGCCATTTTAAGGTGGATAGAAGCCGGTTGTGTATAAACTAAAATTGAAATGTCAATGAAGTAGTCACAGATGTGGTTAAAGAACTTGCATTTTCTAACATATCAGTCACTCAATACCATGTCAATTAACTCCATAATGTTGTAAACCGTTATTGATGTTATGTTATGGCTTTTAATTGGTCAGAACGATATTCTGCCAGCTCTGCTTTTAGACCAGAGATGGTCTCCCAAAGAAACTGTTGAATTGATCTGGAGAATAAGATGCTGGACTCTATGCATAGTACATGCTTGCAATGAAAGAAGCATGACTGGATTTGAACTGTAACACTGCAATAAGGTGGAGTAATCCACTATGGGAGGAGGGTACGGGGAGGGGTTGGGGGAACCTCAGAGCCTCTGAAATGATGTCATAAAATGAAATGCAAAAAAAATAATAATGCATCTCCAAAGTACATAAGACAGTACTTTGTCAGTCCAGGCCAAGGGCTGGGTAATTCCCAAAGACCAACAATAATAAATTGGTGGTATGGAGGGGTTCCAGTCAGTCTATATGGATGTCAGCATTTTCATTTATATAACAACTATATTTTAAACATCAAAGTTTTAGCAGATTAAGTATATTAAACCAGTCTGACTTAGGGCCATTATGACCAGAGATGTAACATTTTTGAAGAAGCAAGTGAAGGCAATCCTAAGTAAAATTATCCTCGTCAAGAAGAAATTAAGGGAAAAAAAGAGAGAAAGGAATAGGTTCAATCTATGCTATCTACCACTAAAGACAGAGCTAGCTTCATTCAAGTCTGGGTCTTGTCATTTTTTCCCATATGTCCAGCTTACAAACTCTTTGACACAATATACAGCCTAGTGGCACATGTAGGGTAGCACCCATATGCTCATGAGTTCAAAGGAGAAAGTGGGGGATTTGCACTGAAGGATCTGCACTGCCTGGAGAGTGACAGAGCAAGGGACTAAAGCCCAGTTCTCTTGATTCTTGTGTCAGAGCTGATTCCCTGTGTAAGCACATTTTTTTTTAAAAAGAATCTTCTATTTTCCCTCTCATTGGGGTCTAATATTTCTACTTTGTAGCAGATCAGTAAATATTGTCTTGCCTATATATTTGCAAAATAACAGAATAAAAAAGTAATTCAGTAGAAAGAAAAAAAAAGAATTTTTAAAAAACTAATTTAAAGAAGAAATGTCATTAACAAGCTTTGCAAATAAATCATTACTAGAGAAGACAGGTAAACATGAAGGAAAGCATATTAAACCATAGTAAAGAATCATGAAACAAAGGCTAGAAAAGATTTCAAATAAATGTATCAAAAAACTGAGAGTGGTAGTAATGACAATTATGACTAGAGCTACTCACTTCTACTATACTCTACGGCAAGTCTATTAACCCTCTGGGGTAGGGAAGTAATAATATTATCATCCACATTTAATGGCTTAAGAAAGTGGGGCTTCAAGAGGTTACACAACTTGCTCAAGGCTATGGAGCTAATAAGGTTAGAGCTAGGATTCCAACCTAGATAGTCTGACTCTGTTTTCATATTTTTTTCCACACTTTCTGGACTTTGCACATTCCTTTCAATGAGCATGTATTACCTTTAGTTTTTAATGCTCTACCATTCATCGTGTATGGAAATAATTTTGTCATTACATCATTAACTACAGTTAATTAGTATTTCTATTCATCATTTGTATGTCACCTCAATTAGACTGTTAAGAGCCTGTGTCTCAGGGAGCGTCATGTTTTAATGCATATTATAGCCGCTTGATGAATACTTCTTAAATGAATGAACAATGGTGAGAAAAACCGTAGGAGGACAAAGTAAAACAAGAACCAAAAACAATTTAGGGAGGTGATGAAAGAGATAGATAATGAATAGAGAAGAGGCAAAGAATATATCAAAATGGCCAGGAACAGGAGACGCTCTTGGGACATAGGTAGAAAGAAAAATGCATAACTATAAAGCAGAGTTAGTAAGAAAGGAAGCTAATTATATAGAACCCTGTTTTGGTGAGACTGTAGACCATAATAGAAGATAAAATGTATTACCAAAAAAAAAAAAAAAAGAAAAAAAGGCACTTCCAGTGAGAATAGTTTTTAAGGTATGAGACTTTTAAAAGTATAAATTTAAAAAACGTTTCAGAGTACTGTATGAAAGAGGGAAGTACTAAAATTGCTTTTCTGGCAAAGCCTGTGCCTTCATCCAACAATTATCCTAAGATACTTGAGAACTCATCTCCATAAATTCAATAGGCAATTGGGGCTACTTTCCCTTTTGAGACCAGATGCAGAATCAGAAATTACAGTCATTTCCTTTATTGCAGAAATTAGCTGGCCAGTTGAAAGCCACCTGCACACATTAATTTACAACCTCAGAGGTTGGCATCTAGAAGGCTCAAGACCTTTCCCTGTCTGCCACATACTCTGCCCACAAGCTCTACCAAGCTCAAATAACCAAAGGCAGAGTCGGTGCTCGAGACTGAATCATGTTATAAGATGTAGCCTGTTTGTGGTTCATGTCAGTGTCACAAAAGCTTTTCTTCCCATAATATCATATAAATGTAGTTCCACATAAAATGATACCAAGGCATGACTTACAGCAAATAAGACCAGTCTCTTGTTTATCATCCCCTACCACCCTCTGAGAAGCATCATCTTCTATGACTTTAGCCATTTCTTATGGTTTTTACATTCTATTTTTAAAAGACATTTAAGGAGAAATTTACTTAGAAGTTGCCTATTAGATTCATTTTACAACAGTTGAGAACTTATCTTTCTTGACATTGTCCCAAGGCCGCAAATTGATGAAATCAGCAGTTAAGGTCTACATGATGATGCTATGTAATTGTTCTTTCCTACTAAACAAAATAGTACATTATATTTAGTTTTAGCACATTATTGAAAATTTTTTTTGTTTTTTTACCTAAAATTAAGAACTGCTTCACTGCTTCATTTTTTTGAATTTCTGTATTTCTATTTCTATATTCCCCAGGTTTTCCCACCCACAACTCTGTAAAATATTTATTAATAGCGTTTTTTTAAGATTTTTTTTTATTGGAAAGGCAAATATCCAGAGAGGAGGAGAGACAGAGAGGAAGATCTTCTGTCCAACGATTCACTCCCCAAGTGGTCACAATGGCCTTGGAGTTGAGCCAATCCAAAGCCAGGAGCCAGGAGCTTCTTTCAGGTCTTCCATGTGGGTGCAGGGTCCCAAGGCTTTGGGCCGTCCTTGACTGCTTTCCCAGGCCACAAGCAGGGAGCTCTGGATGGGAAGCAGGGCTGCCGGGATTAGAACCCGTGCCCATATGGGATCCTGGCACGTTCAAGGCAAGGACTTTAACCACTATGCTATCCCACTGGGCCCATAATAGCTTTTATATACACTCCAATGTCTCTAGAATTCTTCTGGCTTCAAACTAGATCAGTTACTCTCATGGCCTGGGGCATTATTCTCCTGAGACTTCCATTCACCATTTCTTAAAGCTACGAATTATTTGTTTCCTGGATCTTACACTGAGTCTCCCTCTTTCCCAGTTTATTCTCTCATTCTGATACCATCAAGAAAGTGAACAAATACAGAATGAAAGAAAATATTTGAAGGAGATACTCAGGATTAACAGGGGGAAAATGCTCTATTTCTGACCATAGAAAGACAATAGTATAAAGGGGGAGGATCTGTATTCTCAGGGCTCAGTGGCAAAGTAATTTGCAGAGGAAATTCTACAAAAAGAAGAGAGATGCCATGGAGCTGTGGGGACAGTTCAGTCACACAGAACTGAACAGGACATTGCCAGCAGCTGGAGGGGATGCCATCTTCTATAGTACAGTACACAGCAACCAGCAGGGAGAAAATGCCACCTTCATAAGGCAAGCAGAAGTTGCTGCAGCCTGCATGTAACTGGGGCATCTTACTGGAGGGATAAATCCGGTCTGCACAAGTCTGACCTGCAGGGCTGGTGGGAGCAGAAAACCTACTATGGCTCATGAAGTGCTACTCTACTCACTCTATTAAGGTTCCCAGACTCAACTTGCCAAGGTAGAGAACCAATCAACTTCTACCTATTAGGCAGCTGGCTCTGGAAATGCACAGCTCTTCTAGTAGATAAGGGAGACTTGTGGAGATGAGAGTGGACCTCCTGTTCCCTGTGTCTTTGGGATACTGTGCCTTTGACTATAGGAAATCTGTACCCGGTGATTGTAGGTATGCTGTGACTGTGCAATACAGCATTTGATAGGGTTTGGCTGGGTCTTTGGGCAATCACTATGACTTCAGGGCTTACAGTTGGTTCTGTATTTACACTGAGGAGTGTACCTATGCAGCTGAGGTGTCTAAGCACTATTGAGTTCATTCTGGGTAGTCGGCTCAACTTGGCAGAGAGGCATGCCAATGCTGTGATCACACCGGCTGATGCAATCATACCCTCTCCCATGCTGATGATAGAGATTTGCCATACCCAACTTAGTTGTCATTCTGGATTAAAACCTCATCCTCAAGTACTCAGGATTCCTGAGCCCATCCAGCATATGCCTCTAGATATCTATCGAAGGAGCAGACACTGCACCAAGCTGCAGAAGCATATTTCAAAGACAAAAGCCATCAGAAGAGAAAACTGTGTGTTTTCACAAATGCCTAAAATGAATGTAAAAATACAGTATGAACAATGAAGAAATTGTGTTTTCCCCAAAGGACTACAACACTTCCATATTAGAATGTCAAGACTGGGACTGGTGTCATGACATGATAGGTTAAACCTCCACCTATGGTGTTGACATCCCATAAGAGTGACAGTTTGTGGCCTGGCTGCTCCACTTCCCATCCAGCTCCCTGTTTATAGCCTGGGAAAGCAGTGAAGATGGGCCCAAACCTTGGGCCCTTATGCCCAGGAGCTCCTGGCTCCAAGCTTTAGATCAACTCATGTCCAGCCATTGTGGCCATTTGGGGAGTGAACCAGCAGATGGAAGATATCTTCTCTGTCTCTCCTTCTCTCTGTAAACTTGCATTTCCAATAATTTAAAAGGACATGAAGAAGAGATAGATGAAATGCCTGAAAAGCAATTCAAAAGAAGCATCATAAGATCACACAGAAACATAAAGAAGTAAATACATGAGCTAGAGAAATCCATACAGGACATGGATAGAAAAATGCTTTTGGGACACAGAAGTATTGAAGAGAAATCAAACAGAAATATTGGAAATTAAGAACTCACTAAGTCAAATAAAAATACAATGGAAAGCCTTTACAACAAATTTGCTGAGATCAAAAAAGGAATGTTTCGGATACAAGACAAATTTTTGGAAATATCTCAGCAAGACAAGGAGGAAGAAGAGAAGTAACAGAGGAAGAAGAGGAAAAGGAGGAGGAGACCAACAAAAAGAAACAATTAGAAAAAAACAAAAATCAAGTTCAAGACTTATGCAGTATTATAACATGGCCAAACAGATATGTCTTAGGAGTTCCTGAAGTTGTGGAAAGGCAGAATGAATAAAAACACCTATTCAGTGAAATAACATCAGAAAACTTCCATAGTTTAGAGAAGGCTAGGGACAATCACGTATAGAAGCATGGGGCCTGGTGTAATGGCTCCATGGCTAAATCCTCACCTTGCATACGCCAGGATCCCATATGTGTGCCAGTTTGTATCCTAACTGCTCCACTTCCCATCCAGCTCCCTGCTTGTGACCTGGGAGAGCAGTGAAGGATGGCCCAAAACCTTGGGACCCTGCACCCATGTGGAAGACTCAGAAAAGCTCCTGGCTTCTGGCTTCAGATTGGCTCAGCTCTAGCCACTGTGACAATTTGGGGAATGAGCAAGCAAATTGCAGGTCTTTTTGACTCTCCCTGTCTTTGTAAATCTGCCTTTCCAACAAGAATAAATAAATCTTAAAAAAAATATGCCAATGACTCTCAAGGAAGACATGTGCTCTAATACAATAATAATGATGTCTTCAACACTTCACTTTCATCAGTGTGCAGATCAACTGGACAAATATATCAACAAAGAAACAATAGAGTTTGTGCTATGGACCAAGTGGTCCTAACTGATATCTACTGAATAGTTTGTCACACAATTGTAAAATGCACTTTCCTTTCATCAGTACATGAAATTTTCTCTACAATATACTAATAGCTAGGCCATAAAACAAATTTCAACACATTCAAAAAAATTGAAATCATACAATATATCTTTTCTGACCACAACAGAATGAAGACAGAAATTCACAACATAAGAAACTTGAAAAATTGAAAAGGAGGAAGTCAAATTATCTCTGTTTGCAAATGATACGATATTATATAGAGAAGAACGAAAAGATTCCACTAAGAGACTATTGGAGCTTATAGGAGAGTTTTGATAAAGTTGCAGGATATAAATTCAATATACAAAATTCAATAGCCTTTTAATATACAAGCAATGCCATGTCTGAGAAAGAACTTGCAAAATTAGTATAATTCACAATAACCACAAAAATTTAAATGCCCTGCAATAAATGTAAGCAAGGAATTGAACATACTTACAATGAAAGTTGAAAAATGTTAAAGAAGGAAACAGAAGAATGCACAAAAATGGAAGGATCTTTTGTGCTCATGGATTGGAAGAATTAATATCATCAAAATGCCCATACTACCCAAACAATTCACATAGTCAATGTGGTCCCAATTAACATATGCATGGACATTCTTCTAAAGTCTAGAAAACAGTGCTAAAATTCACTTGGAAATACAAGATGTTCTGTGTAACTAAAGCTACCTTAACAAAAATGAAGCTGGAGTAATCCCAACATCAGATTTCAGTACATGTCATAAGGCAATTATAATCCAAACAGCCTAGTTTTGGCATAAAAACGGACATGTGGACCAATGGAACAGAACTGAAACCCTAGAAACTAATCCATTTATCTATAACAAACTACTCTTTGAAAAGTAAGATGAAATCAATTTCTAGAGAATATGCAGTCTCTTCAATAAATGATGCTGAGAAAATCGGATTTATGTGTGCAGAAGTATGGGCCAAAACGTCTACCTTATACTTCATGCAAAAATCAACTCACAATGGATCAGGGATCTAAATCAACAACTTGACATCATTCAATTACTAGAGGAAAACATCAAGGAAAGATCAAGATATTGGAATAGACAAAAACTACTTACTTAAGAGCAGTGAAGCACAGGTAATAAAAGCAAAAATAGGTGAATGTGATAAGTTAGTAAGTTTCAGAACTACAAAGGAAACTCTCAAAGTAAAAAGGCAATCAACAGGATGGTAAAAAAACATTTGCTAACTATGCAACTGTTAAAGAGCTAATATCTAGGACCTGTAAAGAACTTAAGAAACTCAACAACAACAAAACGAACAGTCCAGTTAAGAAATGGGCAAAAAATATGAAAAGGCATTTCTTTAAAGGATGAATTACAAATAGCCAATAGCCAGCAGACATAAAAAAAATGCTCAAACTTAACATTTATCAGAGAAATGCAAATAAAAGCCACAACGAGATTTCTCCTCACGCCAATTAGAATAAAAAAAATCAAAATAAAAATAATAAACTCTGGCAAGGGTGTGGGGGTAAAGCTACCATATTTTGTTCATTGGAATGTAAACTAGTGCAATAATTACACAGCACAGTATAGAGATTTATCAGAAATCTGAAAAATACATCTAACATATATCTCAGCCATCTAACTCCTGGAAATTTACACAAACTAAATGAAGCCAGCATATGAAAAAATTATTTGTACCCCTATATTTATCTCAGCTCAATTCACAAAAGCCAACCCAGATGTTCATCAACCAATGACTGGGTAAAGAAAATATGACATATATAAAAGATGGAATATTATTCAGCCCCCAAAAAGAATGAAATACTATCTTTTGCAAAAACGACAGATGCAACTAAAAACCATTAGGTTTAATAAAATAAACCAGTACCCAAAAGATAGTTTATGTTTTTTCTTAAAAATGGTGTTAATATAGAATGCAAAAAAAATGTATAGGAACAAAATAGACATTTTGTGATTTGATTATCGCTTTTAACTCTTGCTAATACTCCTATGGAACTGTGACCTTTACACTTTTTAATTGCTGAACAAATGGCTAATGGTGCATTAAGCTTGTGATTATATGGTGGCTGGAAATTATGCTTTTTCAAAAATTTAAAAAAGTTGAAGGAAGGAGAATGAGGAAGTGAAAGTGGAATTGAGAGAAATATTTATCTTAGAATTTACCTATAAAATACATGAACTCTGTTTTGTTTATATCAATAAAATTTTTTAGAAAGTATTTTTAAACATACAAATAAAAAAAACAAATAAAATAAGAGGAACTTTTAAGTAGAAAAATACTTTTGAAAATCATGTTTGGCAAGGGATTTCTATCCCAAATATATAAAGAGTACTTACAATTCAGGAATAAAAAGATGACGCAACTAAAAAATGGTAATTAATTTCAGAAGACATTTTTCCAAATAAGATATACATGCCAATAGACACATGAAAAGATGCTTAACTCACAAGGGAAATGGAAATAAAAATGCCAACAAGATAATATTTTATAGTTATGCTTAAAATCCAAAAAAGAAAAAAATGGTAAGTGTTGGTGAGAATATAGGTGAGTTTGAGACCTCTTACCCTACTGGTGAGAATAGTTTGACAGTTTCCCAAAATGTTAAACAACGACTTACTATGTGATCCAGAAATTGCACTGAAAATTATTTAAAACATTTGGTGCAATATAGGTATCTGGCCTAATGATAAAGGTGCTAATTAAGATTCTTGCATCTTATATTGGAGTGTAGGAGTTCCACATCCACCTGCAGCTCCTGATTCCAATTTCCTACCAATACAGACTCTGGGGGATAGCAGAGATGGCTCAGGCATTGGATCCGTGCCACACAACGGAAGAGGTGGAATGAGTTCCTAACTCTGCCCTTAGTCCTAGTCAGCAGACCCAGTGGGGAACTGGGACAGAGAATCAGTGGATGGAAGATGTGTCTCTCTCTCTCAAATAAATAATATGTTGAAACAAAGCATATACACAAATATTAGTTGCAGTCATAATAATCCAAGCTGAAAACACTCAAATGTCCAACAACTGATGAAAATATAAACAAAGCAGAACACTGTGGTATATTTTTTCAGCCATGAAAAGGACTTAAAGACTGATACATGATAAAGTGTGTTATCTTTAAAAATATCATCCTAAAGGAGAAATGCTAGGCACAAAACACCATACATGTTAAAGAATTCAACTTCTATGGAATGTGTAGCATAAACATATCCATAGAGACAGGATGCAGATTGGTCATTGCCAGCAGCTGGGGAATGAGAAAGTATAGAATGTTGACTGTTAGCTAATGAGTACAAGACAGATTTTTTTTGGGGGGTGGATGATAGAAACGTTCTGAACTGATAGTGGTGATCATCATTCAAACTTGTGATATGAGTCCGCACATTATACAATAAAATAAACCTTAATAATTAGGAGCCATAATGATGACTAAATTTGCTAATTCTCTGCCTGTAATCTCCAGCATCCTATATTTGCACCTGTTCATGTCCTGGTTGTTCCACTTCCCATCCTGGACATTTGGGGAGTGAACCAGTGAATGGAGGATCTTAGTCTCTCCTCCTCCCTGTAAATCTGCCTTGCCCTTCCAATAAAAATCTTTTTAAAAAGGATTTAAACAAAAATATTATTTTTATTGGAAAGGCAGATTTACAAAGAAAGAGATCTCCTATCAACTAGTTCACTCCCCACGTGGTCACATGGCCAGAGCTGAGCTGATCCAAGTCCAGGATCCAGGAGCTTCCTCCAAGTCTCCCACGCAGGTGCAGGATCCCAAGGCTTTGGGCCGTCCTCCACTGCTTTCCCAGGCCACAAACTGATAACAGGATGGGAAGTGGAGCTGCTGAAACACGAATCAGCAGCTGTATAGGATCCCAGCACGTTCAAGAGGAGCATTTAGCCACTGAGCCACCATGCTAGGCCCCAAAATAAATATATCTTTTTAAAAAATCAATTGGAAGTATTTTTGTTGGGAGTTGGGCGGGGGGGGGGGGGCGGGGAATCCCAGCCTACACGAAATTGTACCACATAACTCAAAATTCAAAATAAGAATATATTAAAAAGTAATAATAATTTCTAGATTTTGCATTCTTACTTCTACAACTATTTTTCAATTTATGCATTATCTTCCTTACTGTACATAATGACTTAAAAAACAGAAATAGTAATGTCTCTCAATATATTGCTTATTTTAACTATTATAGTTCCCTTGTCTTTCCATACAATTTTAGAATGTTTGCTTAGGCATTACATGCTAATCCTCTGACTGCAGTGTCTGTACCCATATGAATGCTGGCTCTGCCCCAGCTGCCCACTTCCCATCCAGCTCCCTGCTTTTGGCCTAGGAAAGCAGTAGAGGGAGGACAGCCTTGGGACCTGCACCTGCATGGGAGACAGAAGAAGCTCCTGGATCCCAGCTCCGGATTGGCTCAGCTCTGACCATTGTGGCCATTTGGGGAATGAAGCAACAGATGGAAGATCTCTCACTCTCCTTCCCTCTCTCTGCCATTCCTTCTCTCTGTAAATCTGCCCGTCAAATAAAAATAAATAAATCTTTTAACAAAGAATAATCTTATTTATATCTACAAAAACATATGAGGACTTTGCGATACCTATGGATTAATTTGAAAAGAATAGACATCTTTACCATATTGAGTTGCCCAATCCAGAAGCTGTTATGTTGCTATTTATGTAGGGCTTTAATTTCTTCCACTTGTGTTTTGAAATTTTTGCCATATATATCCTGTAACTATTCTGTTAGATTTTTTTTAAAGATTCATTTATTTTTATTACAAAGTCAGATATACAGAGAGGAGGAGAGACAGAGAGGAAGATCTTCCATCCGATGATTCACTCTCCAAGTGAGTGCAACGGTCGATGCTATGCCGATCCGAAGCCAGGATCCAGGAACTTCTTCCAGGGATCCCATGCAGGGGCAGGGTCCCAAGCCTTTGGGACATCCTCGACTGCTTTCCCAGGCCACAAGCAGGGAGCTGGATGGGAAGTGGAGCTGCCGGGATTAGAACTGAGGCCATATGGGATCCCGGGGCTTTCAAGGCGAGGATTTTAGCCACTAGGCCACTGCACCGGGCCCTGTTCTGTTAGAGTTATATGTGTATTTCAATTGTGTGGATTCATTATAAGTGGTTTTGTACTTTAAAACTTTTGTTTCCACATGTCCTTTGCTAATTGACTTTAACATTGACGTATGCTGACCTTTTATAGTCTAACTTCGCTGAACTTACTTACGGGTTCTACCATCTCTTGCAGGCTTCTTGAATTTTTCAACATGCATAATCATATAATGTGAAACCAGGGACAATTTTATTTCTTCCTTCTCAACATATTTATTATTTCCTTTTTTCCCTTGCCTTACTGAAGTTTGCAGGGATTCTACTACCATGAATAATAAAGACAGGAGGGTGAAAGTTGTTGGCCTTGCTTTCAATCTCAAGCAAAAAGCATTCGGTCATATAACATTATTAAGTGTGACAATGGTTACAATATTTCTATACGTGCTCTTTAATAAATTAAGAGATTTTCCTCTGTATAATTTTAGAAAATTTCAATCTTAAATGAGTTTTTAATTTTGTCAAATGATTTTTCTCTATAAACTGATATGATGAACATGTAATTTTACTTGTATGGCCTACTGATATGGGGGACAATTTTGATTTTCTAATACTGAACCAGCCTTGCATTCCTGGAATAAATCCCATTTAATCATTGTGCATAATTTTATTTTTTTTTAGTTTTGCAGATATTTACCATTTTCATTAATATTTTCAAAGTATTAGTTATTTGCTTCATTGATTTTTCTCTATCATTTTACTGCTTTCAAGCTCACTGATTTCTGCCTTCCTTTTTATTTTTTTCCTTTCTTCTGCTTGACTTGAGTTTATTTTGCTCTGCTTGTTTTTTTTTTTTTCTTGGCAGATTGTCTCAGACTATCGATTTGAGGCCTTGCTCTTTTTTATTTTTAAGTTTTTGATGCAGTAAGTTATCCTCTGCAAAGCTACATAGTTTTGCTCATCTCCCCATGCCTGTAGTATGAGATTCCTACATTAATGGCGCCCTCTTCTGCCAACATAGCAAAGTTCAATTTCTCAGTAAACCTGTAGTCTTTCTGTGATAGGGGAGTTAAATATGATCTCTGATCTCATGGCTTTCTTTTGTCTTGTTCTACATAAAATTTTTCCCTTTTGCTATTTTGCTCATTCAATACTCAACTGCCACAAGACTCTTTTTATCTTTTTTCTTTCACAAGAATTGTTTCTAGGACTGTCCCTTCAAATAACACATACTTGGTGTCTTCCCCATAAGCACTGATCCACCTAAATACTTTCACAATCTAGACAAGGAACTTACTCTTTCTCGAGGTAGTTCTACATATCTTTCGCCCTCTAGCTATACATACTCTTCAATTTTCCCCTCCGGTTTTCCAGTTTACTACATTCATCACAAAGCTATGCAGCAAGGCAGGTAGGAGGAATAGAGAGAGACAGAGAGGAAGATCTTCCGTCCGATGATTCACCCCCCAAGTGAGCCGCAACGGCCGATACTATGCCGATCCGAAGCCAGGAGCCTCCTCCGGGTCTCCCACACGGGTGCAGGCTCCCAAAGCTTTGGGCCGTCCTCGACTGCTTTCCCAGGCCACAGGCAGGGAGCTGGAAGGGAAGCGGGGCTGCCGGGATTAGGACCGGCGCCCATATGGGATCCCGGGTGTGCAAGGCGAGGACCTTTAACCACTTGCGCCACCGTGCCGGGCCCAATATAGGTATCTTAACTACTAGGGTAAGAGCTCCTTCCCATTTCTCTATTTCCAGTGTTTTGCCTTGGAGATAAATCTTTATTTCCCAAACCACTTCAAGTAAAGAAATTTGGTATATGTTATTTTAGTCACCATCCTCAGGATCAAATGAAATCAATGTCTCTATTCTGATGTGATTAAAATACTTCAAGTATAAACTTCAGTGTATCACTTGCTATTCTAATTGATAGACTTTGCCTAGGGTAGTAGAGACAACATGGCTCAGAGTTACAAGTTTTCTCTATTTAGATCCTACTCATTCATCCCCCACGTTCAGCTGTGGAACTATGCTAGAACTGACAAAGAAAAATAGATTTTCTTCATGATTTATGCTTCTAGGTGTACCTATTTTAAAATATTGTGCTTTAAAAATAAATGTTTACTAACAAAAATTAATTTTTACTTATTTGAAAGGCAGAAAGAAAGAAAGAAAGGTAGAGAGAGGTAACTCCCAACCACTAGCTCATGCTCCAAATGCCCTCAATGGCTGATGCTGAGCTAGGCTGAACCCCAAAGATCAGAGCTCAGTTTGGATCCCCCGTATGGGTGGCATGAACCCATACACGCGAGCCATGCTGTCTCCAAGGGTAAACACAGATAGAAAGCTGGATGGGAAGCAGAACCAGGACTCAAACCAGGCACTCCAAGATGAAATCCAGGTACTCCAAGTGCTATCCGAATTACTGTACCACATGCCTGCATCCCCCTAATAAAATTTCTAAAGTTTAGTGACCAAATTATATCATGCATGTTTTTCAAAATGTATGACATTGGAGTCGGTATAGACTAGTGGTTAAATGACATGATTCTCAGGAGTCAGAATTCCTGGATACAAATTTTCATTGTCTAGATCTGTAATAAAGTAACTGAACGTCTCCATATGTCTACATTCTATTCCAGAAGAGAAATAAAAGTTCCTACTTCATAGAGTACTTGTGATTTTATCCATTATAAAACATTTAGAACAGAGCATGACATATAGTAAGCTTGTGTAAATGTTTGCAATATTGATTGCATAGGGCAATTTTAAAAGTCTGTGGAAAATGTTTTAGAAGATAAGTTTGTTTTAATGCAAAATTTTTTAAGTGCATACACAGTTTTTCAAGATACATACTTCAGTGAACTTCTTGAACACCTCTGTTCTATGGATGATTTTAATTACTTTTTTCACAAAATAAACTGATTTCTAATATCATTTTCTAGAGCTTTTTGAAGTACCCTCATTTAAGTTAGTTTAAGGAGTACCTTTAACAGTTGTAGCAATTATCTATTGCTGCAGAATAAATTGCTAGCATTTCACAGCCTAAAAGGTAGAATAACAGAAAGAAGAAAGATAATATGAATGTGACTTGTCCATCCGTTCATTCTTCAAATACTCAAAAAGCCAGGGCTGGGCAAGGCAGAAGCCAGGATCCAGGAACTCCACTCAGGTCTCCCACGTGGGTCACAGGGACCCAAGTGTCGGGCCATCTTCCTCTACCTTACTGGTATGGGTTAGCAGGCAGCTGAATAAGCAGCAGAGGAGCTGAAAGCAAACAATACACTCTGATATGGGACGGTCACATTGTAAATGCTGGCTTAATTCATTGCACCACAACACCAGCCCCCATCAGAATGTCTTAAAAGGAAAATGCAATATTGAAAGGTGTTTAAGAGTGTTAGCACTGGGCCCGGCTGAGTGGCCTAGCAGCTAAAGTCCTCGCCTTGAACACACCAGGATCCCATATGGGTGCCAGTTCTAATCCCAGCAGCTCCACTTCCCATCCAGCTCCCTGCTTGTGGCCTGGGAAAGCAGTCGAGGATGGCCCAAAGCCTTGGGACCCTGCACCCATGTGGGATACCCGGAAGAAGCTCCTAGATCCTGGCTTCAGATCGGCATAGCATCGGCCGTTGCTCTCACTTGGGGAGTGAATCATTGGATGGAAGACCTTCCTCTCTGTCTCTCCTCCTCTCTCTATATCTGACTTTCCAATAAATAAATAAATCTTAAAAAAAAAAAAGAGTGTTAGTACTATTGATGAAGAAACAGACACACAGAAGGGTAATTAGATTCAGGTTTCAGTGCTGAGTTCTCTTGGCCAAACTGACCCTTACAAGCCTCAGTTTCTTCATCTATAAACATGGACTGGAAATAATATCTGGGAGATGCTTTAGGTAGGGTAAGATGAGAGTATCTGTCATGCTTTGAAATTAGGCAATATTTCATAAGTATTTAGCTTATATTATTCCTAAACTAATGTAATAGGTACTTTAACCACGTAGTACACATTACATAATACTTCTAAACAGGTAAGCAAATGGAATTTGAGAAAAATCATCACAAAATTGCCACTTTCCCTATTAATTCTGATCATTTGGTGCATTACTCCTGCATAGAACAGCTAGGTTTTGATGTTTTTGATTGCTCAGAGCCACAGTGCTAGTGATTATTAGCACTCAACTCCACACTCCGGCCGGGGCTCATCTCCAATCCAGTCAGACATCTCCTAAATGCGGGTAAAATAAGACTTTTTACTGCAGCATTGGTATTGTTAAAGTGTTTAACTGTTGATACCCTTCAATAGGTAGCCCTTTGCTGACCACTGGGAACACAGTCCCTGATTTGGAGGAATCACAGTCTTACGGAGAGACAGGTAAACACTGGGTGAGAGTAACGCAGTACGACATACACTGTGGGAGCACAGAGGAGGGAGCGCAATCCAAATTTGGAGAGTCAGGAAAGACTTTCCCAACCCGGGGCTTAAAGTGAGGGGAAGGAATCATATTCCAAAGATATTCTTTGCTCTCAATTTCACACTGACATTTTTCAAATGGTCAAAAACCTAATGAGAGCAGTATGATAAAGTGCTGCTAGAACACAGAAGAGGGCGCTCTGACTGCACGTGAAGCATGTAAGAGAACACGTAGCCAAGCTAGACTTTAGCTGAGACACTGCCTTGGTTTTGGTCTTCTTCAACCCTTTTCCATTACTTCTTACAGCACTAAATGAGCTTTTCTCAGGTTAGGACTATATTTTATTTACTTATTTATTTTGTCAATCATTCTTGATTATCCATGTGTGACTAACATACCTGAAATTTGGAATTTGAGACCTTAATTCTAGCATTAAACCTTGGCTATTCCACAACTTATGCATTATCTTTTTATTCCATGTCTAGATATTACCTGAATAACGGTAATAATATCATATGAATAATAATGGCCTGTTTGTTTCTGGTTTAGGAACTACATTTTATAGGTTATGAACAAGAATTAAGAGATGGGCCCGGCGCTATAGCCTAGCAGCTAAACTCCTTGCCTCACATGTGCCGGGATTCTATATAGGCACTGGTTCTAATCCTGGTGACCCTGCTTCCCAACCAGCTCCCTGCTTGTAGCCGGAGAAAGCAGTTGAGAGCACAGTCCAAACCCATTCGACCCTGCACCCATGTGGGAGACCTGAAAAAGGCTCCTGGCTCCTGGCTTCAGATCAGCTCAGCACCGGCCATTGTAGCCACTTAGGGAGTGAATCATTGGATGGAAGATTTTCCTATCTGTCTCTCCTCCTCTCTGTATATCTGACTTTGTAAAATCCTTTTTTAAAAAGAATTAAAAGACACTATTAAAAGGCCAAATATAAGAGTTATTGGAGTTCCAGAAGGTGCAGAAACAAAAGCTGGGTGTAAAAATGTATTTAATGAAATAATAAAGGAAAACTTCCCTAATTTGGAGAAAGAATTGGGAAACAACATCCAGGAGGGGCACAGAACTCCCAACAGGCTCGACCAAAAGCAATCTTTACCATGACACATGATAATCAAGCTCTCTTCAATTGAACATAAGGAAAAGATCCTTAAATGTGCACATGAAGAAAATCAATCGCTCTAAGAGGAATGGCAATCAGACTCACAGCTGACCTCTCACAACAAACTCCACAGTCCAGAAGAAACTGAAGCAACATATTCTGTAGTGGGCTAAGGAGTTGATGAGTGCTTGTTAGCCTAGGCAGGAACAGGAACTGGGCTTGTAGCTAAAAACACGCAGACTAATTGGACTCATCACTATCCAATATCCCGCTAATTGAGGATGGGGGGGGGAGAGTATATAAGGAGAGGTGAAGGGGCAATAAACGGAGACTTCTACCATCACTGGTCTCCTGTCAGTGCTTCATCCCCAGACCCTCTCCGTGTCCACGTTACTGGCTCTGCTGGTCGGAACAATATTCCAGATTCTAAAACCAAAAAACTGTCGGCCCAGGATAACGTACTCAGCAAAGCTTTGCTTTGTCTTTGAAAATGAAATAAAGTTCTTCCACAGCAAAGAAAACCTCAAAGAATGTGCCTTTCTAGACCTGCCCTACAAATGATACTTAAAGATGATCTCTTGACAGGAAGAGAAATAGCATCCACCAAAACCAAAGAAAATATGAAGAACCTTCCAGGAAAATAACAAAAGAAGACTAAATAAATGAACAACCATTGCAAAAATGACAGGACCAAATTAGCACCTATTTATAACAACCTTGAATGTAAATGGCTTAAATCCATCAAACATCATACATTAGTAGACTAATTTTAAAAAACATCTATCTGTTGCCTACAGGAGACACATCTCACTGACAAAAATTAGCGGAAACTATAGCTCATGGATTTTGATGTTTGTTTTTAGTTTAATTTCTTCAAAGTATTTTTTTTCTCAAATTCTTCACTGACATACATTAGCATCATTTTCTTCAAGAAGGTTCTTGATTTTCATTTCTTCAGTGACACATTAGTGATTTGGTAACATGTCATTTAACTTCAAGGCATTGTAAATTTCTATTTTTCTTCCTGTTGTTGAGTTTGTATTGTGGCTTCTCGTTTAAGGGGATGTTTAGTGCAATGGAGACTATCATGTCCAGATGTGAGGATACAATGCAGTATGCATCTCTACTTCCAGACAAAGATGGACTCCCAATGAAACTGTTAAATATATCTTGACTATAGGATACTAGACTGTCTACTATTGTCCATACATGCAATCATGGACTTATGATTGTTTATGAAGAACTATACTGTAGTAATAATATAGGGGAACCCAGTGGTGGGGGAGGGGATTTGGGGACATGGTAAGTGAAACCCCAGAGCCTATGGAACTGTATCATAAAGTGATGATGATGATGATAATAATAATAATAATAACAAATGGAAAAAAATAGTCTGGTACTGGTACAGAAACAGAGAATAAGATCAACGGAATAGAATAGAAATCCCAGAAGTGATCCCACACATGTATAGCAAACTAATCTGCTATAAGAAAACTAAAAATAACCCAGAGAAAAAGTTTGGTCTCTTCAACAAAGGCAGTTGGGACCATTAGATATTGGCTTGCAGAAATAAGAAACATTACTCTCACCTTTCACCTTATAAAAATCAGCTCTAAATGCATCAAGGACCCAAATATGTCCCCCCAAAACCATAAAAACTATTAGAGGAAAACATAGGAAGTAGACTGTAAGTATAGTCATTCATAAAGACTACTTAGAAATGTCATCAAAAACAGAGAGTCAAAGCTAAATGAACAAATGGGACTGCATCAAATGAATGAGCTTCTATACAGCAAATGAAAAGATCAACAAAGCAAAAGGGAAACCAACAAAATGGGAGTAATCTTTGCACACTACGCAACAGAAAGGGGACTAATACCCAGGATTTACAAAGAACTTCAGAAGCACAATGACGGCAAAACAAACAAATCTGTTAAGAAATGGGCAAAGGAAATCAGCATTTTTCAAATGAAAAATTCAAATGGTTAAAAGACATGAAAAATTAGCATTAAATTAGCATTTTCATATATCTAGTTATTAGAAGATGCAAATAAAAACTCTAGCTATTATGGAAATGCAACTAAAAACTACATCGAGACTCCATGTAGCTTCAGTGAAAATGGCCTACACACAGAAATCAGTTAACAACAAATGCTATCAAAGATACGGGAGAAAAGTTACTGTCACTAGGAACATAGGCTAGTATAATCACTATGGAAGACAATATGGAGAGTGCTAAGACAAGTAAAAATTGATCTACATATGAACAAGCTCTACCACTCCTGGGAATATATCCAAAGGAACTGAAATCTACATATGAGAAAGTGACTTCTAATTATATATTTACAGCAGTATAATACACAATACCAAAGACATAGATGAACAAACCAGAAGCTTGTGAAACGAGGAAACAATAAAAAAAAATGGTGGCACATCTACTCCTTGGAATACAACACAGCCACTAAAAATAATGGAATTCTACCATTTACAACAAAATGGTCCCAACGGGAAGCCATTATGCTCAGTGAAATAAGCCAATCCAAAAAAGGCAAGTAGCATATGTTCTCTCTGATATAAGGTAACCTTCATGCAAAATAGAAAACACACATACACACACATATATATAGGTGAGCAAACATACTCATATTCTCAAAGATGAACTACATAATGGAGACTAGTAAATATCATCTCACAGATGAACTGCATAATGCAGACTAGCATACCTAGAAGTGAAGATATATTGTAGTATGCATCTCCACTCCCAAATAAAAGAACTCCCAATAAAACTGTTAAATACACCTTGACAATAGGATACTAGATTTTCTACTCTTGTCTTATCTATAATGCCATGTTACACTTAAGTAGCAGAATGTTGGACTTGTAACCGTTGCTGAAGGAGTATACCATTGTAATAATATGAGGGAAAATGGTAGAGGAGAATGTAGATGGAGGAAGGGGAGAAGAGGGGAATCATTATACCTGCAAAACCGTATCACGGAAACTTTATGTTGTATTTCCTGCTGTTTAATCCAGTATCTTCCATTTTTTGCATAAGCCCAATTGGTGTGTATTTTATGCACACCCCTATAGCTTCCTATTGCATTTTTAAAACGTATCATAGAAATATATCTTGTTCTACATGTTTTCAGAACTTTGTTACTTTTTCATGTAGAGGTGGACACTTTATTCTCTCTTTTTCAGCTTGGGGAGATGATGAGGAATTCTTTGACTAATAGAGTATAGTGGAAAAGATACTGTTTGAATTCCAAGTCCAGATTACAAAAGATCAATATAGATTCCACCTGACTTTCTCTCAGAAATGTATGTTCTTGGCACCCAGCAACCACTCTGTAAGGAACTGCAGACTAGATATAGAGGCCTTTGTAGAGACAGCCAAGAATCAAGCTCCCAAGGTTTTCCTGTGAAAACCCCTAGCCAAGACAATATCAACTGTCAGACATGAGTCAGCCATCCTGGAAGAGGAACTTCCAGGCTTCACAGTCTGACACCGCTTGGAGCAAGGCCCCCATGTGGCCCTATTCAATTTCAGTCATAAACAAAATATAAAGTTACTGCTGTTTTAAGCAACTTTATTTTAGGGTGATATTTATGTGAACTGAACCAAGTGTATTAAAAGCTGGCATACTGATTAATGTATTTATTCTTCCAAAACACTTGAAACAGTTTGGCTAAATATATAAATCTAACATTGAATTTCTTGTCCAGAATAAATACATTAAATCACTGATCCATTCACATGCCCATTCTTTCATAATCTTCAATTTTTTTTTCACAAAAATTCTGCAAGTTCATGTTACAAATATATATCCATTTCTTGTGATAGGCTCTCATTGCAATATTTTAGTCTAACTTAAGTCTCGAATTCTGTTTTTCTGGGGCAAATTTCATAAATTACTTGAAGGTTTCACATTTGCTGATTACTTCTGAAATCTCTATTATTTAGATGTTAGACTTTCTAAACTGATTCTCTAAAGTTAATATATTCCCTCCTATTTGTTCTTGTTCCACATTACAGGTGATTTCTACATTACTATTCAGGTTCTGAAACTGAAGCGTCCATAATCTTCACTGTACACCTAGAGGAACTTTTCCACAAGTACACACGCAGTCATGTAGCTACTATACATAATAAGACAGAGAACATTTCTATTACAATATCCAACTCAAAAGGAAACATTCATCTGATATTTATTGCCAGCTTTGTTTGCTGAGTTGCTGGGATTTAGCTTCTTTTTTACTTCAGGGATTTCTTTTTTCTAAAATAATTTATTTTTATTGGAAAATCAGATTTACAGAGAGGAAAAACAGAGAGGAAGATCATCCATTCACTGAATCACTCCCAAAGTGGCTGCAATGGTCATGTTGGCAAGGACAAGCCACATATGGGCCCAGCAACATGAATTCATGCTTACCAACTTTAATATTGCCGAATCTGAATACTCAATGGAGACTTGAATAAGCAACATTGACCAAGACTGAGTCACTAATATAACACAATTTCTGAAAGATGCCTTCTGGCCAGATGGTGGCAGTCTATGTTCATCCCTCCTATCCTGAAATGCCCTACAGTTTATATGTTCGGTGAGAGATACTTCCATGCTTGAGTTTGCTTTCCCTGTCTGTAGAGCTTCAGCTACCAAAAAACTATCTGTGAGCTTACTGAATTCCTGATCCACAGGCTTAGTGTCCCATGCGGCAAGGCATCTCACTGGACTCACTCTCCTAGCAAAGAAGGCAATGAAATGGTCCTGGTTCGAGGACTCCCTGAAGATCAGGAACTGCTTAGACCAGATGGCAATCCTTGACACTTGCAGTTCCTAGGAAAAAACCCATATTTGACTGTCATTTTTAAAGAAATGCTTTTCAAGTACATGGGTCAATTTTTGTTTGCATCTTCTATTTTAAAAATTTTACTTACTTGTTTGTGAGGCAGAGAAATGCCCAAAAAGAAAGAGTGAGCTTGCATTCCCTGATTCATCCCGCACATGCCCACAACAGCCTAAGAGTCAACGTTTCGAAACGTCCCTTGAGCCATCATTACAACCCCCAGGGAATGCATAACAGGAAGCTGGAACTTCAAACTGAAAGAAGGGTTACAATATTCATAAAAAGAACTTCCACATATAACCCTCTAAGATTTATCAGTTGTTTACATGTTGCCTATGTTAATACAGATGCTCTGAAAAGCAGAGACCAATGAAAGATGAACTGCCCAAAAATTATATTAAGAGACATACCTAAGTGAAAGGAAATGAGGAGGCAGCTGGGAGAGTCTGAGAGCCCCATCAGATTGTAATACAATTCTGATTTTAGATGGAGACAAGGAGAAAGGACGGGGTTAAAGTGCCCTGGTTTGCCATCTAACCTCAGGGTGTTCTCTGACTTTAGTGTGTCTTTGAGCTTATGAAAGAGTCCTGAATCTCCCACTCAGTCATTACCAGACAATGGCAGACAAGCTGCGTGGCCCAGACACAACAGGTTCCCATAGATTTCACAATGAAACAACTGAGGCTCTTAGTTGAGCCTCATTACTCTTCTTTTATTAAGAAGTTTTTGCAGCCCGGCACGGTAGCCTAGCAGCTAAAGTCCTCGCCTTGAACACACTGGGATCCCATATTGGCGCCAGTTCTAATCCCAGCAGCCCCACTTCCCATCCAGCTCCCTGCTTGTGGCCTGGGAAAGCAGTCGAGGACGGCCCAAAGCCTTGGGACCCTGCACCGCGTGGGAGACCCAGTTGAAGTTCCTGGCTCCTAGCTCTGGTTTGGCATAGCACCGGCCATTGCTCTCACTTGGGGAGTGAATCATTGGATGGAAGATCTTCCTCTCTGTCTCTCCTCCTCTCTGTATATCTGACTTTCCAATAAAAATAAAATAAGTCTTTAAAAAGAAGGAAGAGTTTTGTGAGGTACCTTGGCATTGCATCCTTACATCCTCTGGGCCAGACAAGTCTACTTCACTCGGGTTGGAAGAGGAGCTCCCTCATAGCCCCAGGGGAATTTCTTTTTGAGGGAAAAGTAAAATTAGTGATGATAATCGCAGTCATTTCCGTCAGTCTCGAGGCCATAACCCATCCAAACCCTCTCCCTTCTCTACTTTCAATTCTAAGTGCACATCCTCATTCATAGAAGTTCTTAAACACTTACCTGGTGGTATGACCCAAACACTCATTCTTGAGTTCTCTGAGACTTTCTCAGTACAGGATTTCTGAACTCTTTATTTACAACCACAATGGACAATGAGAGTACCTAGCTGGATTGCCTAGCACCCGCTTACAATTCCTCCCTTCTGCCATTGTATAAAAGTGGCTATATCTCTTACTGAACACCAGGATCAATTAGTCTTGCCAGTTTGATGGTTATTCTCACTTGCTACTCCTTGAGCACAGGGAATCCAAAGTGGCCTAGAATCAGCTCTGATTCTACTTAACTTCTACTTAATCAGCTATTCAACTTAGCATTCACATCACCTTCCCAGGGGATCTACTTTAAGAACCAATCCCTTCATTCTAACGGAACTCAAAACTGAGAGGTTACAAAGCATGAATCTCCACCCAGAACTCAGAATTGAGGGGTTACAAAGCACCTATCTCCACCCCCAGTGGACTCTTGGTAATGAAGATACATGGTGCTATTCCTGTTCTCAGCACTGAATCATAAACTTAAAACAATCTTGATATTGGAGCACAATACCAGAGATCTGTGATTTTACATTGAACTGACATTTCATTGTACTTTTTCTAGACTGCTTCAGCATTCTATGAGGCCATTTTCCTCTAAGTGGTGTAATATGTAGCATGATCAGTAGTCTGCATATAAGAATTGGCCCACTCTTGCACTTCCTTTACTGTGAGTAGTCCAGTCAGATGCTACGTTGCATGGGAGACCCACACCTATGGATCAGGAATTCCATTAGTTCACAGAGGGCAATTCTGGCTGAGGCACTACAAGCAGGAGAGACAAGTTCATACCTGGTTAAATATTTATTCCAATAATGATGATCTGCAGGCTCTTCCAGAAAGGGAAACCAACTGGTCAATAGGTATTTTCAGGGAATAGTGCTGTATTTGGGGCATAGTCTTGGTCTCTTTTACTGATGCTAATGTGAACACACTAGAAGAGTAAACATTTCTATCATACTTAGAGCACAGAAAAAAAGTTATCATTCCTTCACCTGATTTTTAGACTTTGACTTCAGAGTACAAACCTTAATGATACTACCCGCAGATTAAGAGTTGTCTGTGTATCACATCTATGCAATTAAACCCAGATAACAGAATTTCTTGATGGGCCAAATTGGACTGAAAGCCGAAATCATCTTTCACATCACTGAGAAGGTGGGAGACTTTTACGATAGAATTCATCCAGTTACATGCCCTAATGCATGTTTCTCTTCTTAATTCTCTGGGAAAACATCCTACTGATTTTTTTTTTTTTGTCCTACTGATTTTTACAAAACAGTTTCATTTCTTTCTTTGCTGCTCCATTTCTTCAGTGTTACCACTTTCAATGGATACAGGAAACAAACCAAGGGCCCTATAAATTCTTTCCTTCCTCTAATAGATTTGCCCATTATCAGAGCTACATTAGGACGGCTGCTATGGCCATAAGGCAGATTTGGGTATATTTTCCTGCTCCAAATCAATAAACAGCAATTCTGGTAGAAACAATCTTTAAACTTAAATGGACTTTGTGAAATCTTAAGTACTTCAAACTTGAATAAGTAATCATTAACACATGTTGACAGGAGTCAGAGGACTGAGGGCTGAAAAAGGACCTTGCAGATCATTTAGTCCAACCTGCTCATTTTGCCAATGAAAAAACAAAAGGTTTGAATTGGTGACATTATTCTGAATTTTAGTTAAAGTCCAGGTTTTCTTTTTTCTCAAACTAAGTTCATTCAACTGTATTATAATGCTGCCTTACTGACAATTGCTAACATTTTCAATTAAAAAAAAAGATCCTTGTCAATCTAAGTAGGATGTAAGCACCCACATATTAACATAACTACTGACAAAAATATTATAGAAGCATCACAAAAAGTCTGAAAATAGAGAGGACATGTAAACTATACTGTGACTGTCCTAAGGAAGAATTTTAGTAGAGATTTTATCAATGGCATCTCAGCTAAGACAGGTACATACATTATTATTTATACTCTTTTTATTAAAATGGTTTTTCTGGTTGTGCTCATCTTTAGTTTAAGCCTTTCTTGTCATAGATTTTGAAAATGTCTATATTGTAATTCATTATATTTTTAAATGGATTATTTAAAATCGATGCCTTATTAAGGTAAAGTTTATCAAGTTCTCATACTTTTACATCCCCTTATCTGTGCCTCTTTGGCGATCAATGAGATAATGATAAATAGACTCATTTGCTTGGCTGGTTATGCACAATTTATTTTGCAACAGTTTTTGCCTTTGGGCCACTTTCCTATGCATGTGCATACGAGCAACTAGGGAGCATAAGTGGATGTGGCTATAGATGTGCATGCAGATAGAAGTTTGTGGCCTTTGGTAAAAGTACAGATGTGTGACTGTGGCTGGATGTGGATATGAGAAAGCACAGGTGTGAATGTATGTAGATAGCTCTGAGTGTGTGTCGCATGGCTGCCATAGAAACAAAGCCAGATAAGTGGTGTGATTATGAGCTAGTGACTATTTCTTGGGTATAGCTCATCATCATTTGAGTCAAGGTATAAACTTAAGAAAAAATCTAATGCCTTCACATTTAACAAAACGTTCTTATAATAGGACACAGATAAAATTCTAACCCTTTAAACATCAGTGTTGAACTACGTTCTCACCATTGCAGGTGAGACTCAGAACACTTTTGCTATCATGGCTATAAAAATACCTTTTGTTTTTATGCCTTAAGATTTCAGAAAGTCGGAGGCCAGCATAGCTGCTTTTCAGGCTAACTGTCCATCTGCAGCACCATCATTCCCACATGGGCTCCAGATCTAGTCCCAGCTGTTCCACTTCCATTCAGCTCCCGGATAATTGCCTTGAGCACCTGTACCCCTAAGGGAGACTCAGAAGAAGCTCCTAGCTCCTGGCTCAGCTCTGCTCTGGCTATTGCGGACATTTGGTGAGCTTCTGGAAGATCTTTCTCTGTCTCTTCGTGTGTGTGTGTAACCCTTTGAAAAAAAAAAGGCCAGAAACAGATTTTGGCCTAGCTGTTGATGTCTATATTCTATGCCACCCCTTATACAATGAAGCCAACAATATCTTAGAACAATCAAGATGATGCAGGGCACACAGCCATAGCCACTGAAAGGAAAGACTCCAGGCAACAACGAAGATTTGCTAGAGCAGATTCAGAATCCAGGCACCTAAACAGCAAGCTTAGGGCCACAGGTCACATCCCACACTCTATAGGTCTTACTCACCTACCACTCAGTTACACCCCCAGGACATTATTTTCCCTGTCAAGACCACTGAGGCAGCATCAAGAGACCATTTCTCTCTCCTGGCACTAATGTAGCATGAGAACAAGAAGTGGTGCACCTCTTCCCTCACCCCACTGCAGACACATTTTATCTCACCGCTTCACTTGCCACTGACCCTCTCCATCCCAACCAGAGACCCACACAAGTGTGCAATCCTCCACCTTCACAATGAACATTAAAGAATCAATTTTAAAAGATGCTTGTGTTCCTTATCAGAGTACTGGGTTTGACTCATGACTCTGGCTTCCAATTCCAGCTTTCTGCTAATGTGTAGCCTGGGAGGCAGTAAAGATGGTTCAAAGCAGTTTTGTCCTTGCGACCCACTTAGGAACCCTGCGTGGAATTTTTGGCTTTAAGTTTGAACCTACCTCAGCCCTGGTCATTTTAGGTATTAAGGGCATAAACGTAATATGGGGAGATTGCTCCTTCTCTATCTTTCAAATACAATAAATGAACAAATGAATTGTCTGTTTATTACAAAAAAGGTTTTGGATGAAAAGAAGGCATTTAAAATATGAATAAATAGGATAGGAATAAAATTATTTCCTCTTGCTAACATCTTCAACATTTTTTTTAGGTATCAGTTTAAGTTAAAAAAAAAATCAAACATTAGACTTGAAAATTATATATTTGGGCAACTTTGAGTTGTAAAGCACAATACCTGTGCATAGTTCATGAGAAGCGCAATATTTTCTACTGGGGGAAAAATGACTTGTTTTAGAAGTTACCTGTATTTAGCAAATTAAATTTAGAAAGAAGTCTCCACACTTCTGTATCTGTAGAGCTGGAAAGGACCTGGACAGATCACCTGGTGGCTCCCATGCCAAACCCCGGTTCCCCAACTTGAGCTCCTAAAACTAATCTCCACTAAGACAGCTGTTTAGCTGTGTGAGTGCAGAGGCACTTGACATGCAACAGGAAAGAGATTTTTCTGGACAAGAATACTTTCTAGGTGTCCCTTAAATCACACCATCCTAGTTCTCCTCCCTTTCTTTGCTATTATTCATCTATTTGCGAGCCTGATCATCAACTCCCGCTAAACATGGTCAAAATATGGAAAGGTGTTTTGAAAATTTTGACACAATTTGCAGGCTACCTGAAATAGTGTACAGGTCACCCTAAACTATTTCCAAATAGCCCATTCAATAAGGCTTGTGCAAAGTTTCAAGGTTATCTCAAATTGCATTATACCTGGCTTAGGAAACCAGGCAGTCAGTAATCTACTTGCAGTTCATTGCTCAACAATCAGCTTTAGTTGTTTATTGATGAGCATGCAGGGTAACTGACCTTTGCTGAACATTAAATAAAAAATGTTATAATTATATACATTTCATCCACTAGTACCATATCTGACCTGCCAATTCAGTTTTCTAACAGCAAACAAAACAAAACAAAAAAACTATTGAGGTTCTCTAAATCTGTCTATTGAATGAATGGGTGACACCAGGGTTTAGGTGAAAATATAATCAAGTTTTTTCTCCCAGTATTCTTCAGTCAATTTCTCTTCAGTATACTTAGCATACTTAG
This sequence comes from Ochotona curzoniae, assembly GCF_017591425.1. Lineage (NCBI taxonomy): Eukaryota > Metazoa > Chordata > Mammalia > Lagomorpha > Ochotonidae > Ochotona > Ochotona curzoniae. Next base: position 7,646,881 of record NW_024467087.1, read on the forward strand.
CATGAAAAATTTTTTAAAAAGACATTTTAAAGAAAAGGCGACTGGACGGAAGACTAAAATGAATGAATCTCCATTATTGGCAACACACCGAAGAGGGAACAAAAGCTCTGGGTGTGGGGAGAAGTCTACAGTTACAGCCCTGGCTCTGCCCTGCCTTGGTCAAATTATTTCCATCTCTGGTCTTAGTTTTCTCTTCCAAAACCCCACCAACTTCAAGTCCACATGTATACTGATGGTGAAGGGAAAGATATTTTTAAAATCTAAACTGCTAGAACAGTGTTTGTATTAATAAATATACATGAATGAGCTTTTAAAAACCAGGATGGAAGTGATTCCTGAATTTTGACTTTCTCTAGATGAAGTATTTCTGAATGATTTTTTTCTTATTTGTGTTTCCTATTTTTAAAATGATACAGAATTCTGTTTAAAACTCTGTTAAAGTTTTGTCTTAATCTTGATGATTTACCTTAGAATTACCTTAGCCTTGCAGCACTGAGTTTGTTTCTGATGAGAGTTTAAGAATTTATCTTGGAAAGCCCTGGAGTACTCCTGTGAGGTGAGTAGATGGTGTCTTGATTTTACAGATTAGCATTTTTTCAGTTGTGGTTCTACGAAGAATTAAATCCTGATGTTCTACAGCATCTGGCCTACTTAACTAATTTTCTCCTACGCATCTATAGTGGTAATAGTAATTTCTTGGCAAAATAAAGAAAGGCTCACACAATTTTCTGTGTTAAGAAATTCAGCTGGGGCCCGGCGACGTGGCCTAGCAGCTAAAGTCCTCGCCTTGAACGGGCCGGGATTCCATATGGGCGCCGGTTCTAATCCCAACAGCTCCACTTCCCTTCCAGCTCCCTGCTTGTGGCCTGGGAAAGCAGTCGAGGACGGCCCAAAGCCTTGGGACTCTGCACCCGTGTGGGAGACCTGGAAGAAGTTCCTGGTTCCTGGATTCGGATCGGCATAGCATCAGCCACTGTGGTCATTTGGGGAGTGAATCATTGGATGGAGGATCTTCCTCTCTGTCTCTCCTCCTCTCTGTATATCTGACTTTCCAATAAATAAATAAATACTTTAAAAAAAAAAAAGAAATTCAGCTGATCAGCTCCAGCTGAAAAAGAGCACATGCCAAGCAAACCAACTCACTAACTTGATCATTGATTAGTAGTGTCTTAAAATTCACTTTGAGTTACAGGTTAGAAAAATATTTTGAATGAATGCTAGGAATTCACACAGACTGTTTCCAAGGTTATTTTTCCTTGGTACAATTAATTGTTGACATTTTCATTTATTTAAATAAGAAATCATTTTACCAGAGCAATTTAGTGATTAGGCAGGCTTTTAAAGTACATGATACTCTCTACTGAACAGGAAAATTAAAAAAAAAAGATAAAATTGTACAATGTCCAGAGATCCCATTTGAAATAGTCTACCAAATCAATCAGCTCCTACAGTTGGCTATAGATGACACAGGTGTTCTCCTAGTCCCGTCCTTACTGTGTAAGTCTGAATTCCCAATAATAATCTCAGCTATGAATTTCATGTGCCTTTACTCTTCACAATAACCTTACCATTTCAAGATAGACAAACTGAGCCTTACCTTTGTGGCATTGTGGCATAGAGTATTAAACGGGATTGAGTCTCAGACACTCCATTTTTTAACCCACTGTGTACTAATGTGTCTAGGAAAACAGCAGATGATTGTTCAAGTGTTTAGCCCCTTGCCACTCATGTGAGACCTGAAAGAAGTTGCTGGCTACTGGCTTCAGCCTGCTCCAGCCTAGCCTGGGCCATTGGAGCCATCTGGGCAGTGAAACAGCAGATGAAACATCTGGGTCTCTCTGTCTCTCTCTCTGCCTCCCTCTTTTTCTCTCCCTCTCTCACTCACTCTCCGTCTGTGTGTGTGTGTGTGTTCCCATTTCCCTCTGTTGCCTTTCACATAATTAACAAAATCGTTTAAAAAGTGAAACTTAAACAAAAACCCCTAAGCCTATGTAGCTGTATCATGAAAAAAAAAGTGAAACAGATACTTCAAGTAACTTGCTTAGATACTTCAAGTAACTTGCTTAGATACTTCAAGTAACTTGTCTAAGTTTTTATACCCTTTAATAGGTAAAACTGAAATTGGTAGAACTGAAAACCCATGTATTTCTAAGTTGCAGAACACATGGGCATCAATTTATTTATAATATTTCCTCATTATTACATTAATAGCAACAGAGCCTCCAGTGATATAATTTTCCTGTTACTAATCACTTGCTTCTCTTTGTTTCTCTGAAAAGTCTGTTAAAGACTTATCAATTTCATTGATTTTCTTTGGCTGTTCTTGTCTCACATTTAATTTATATCTGCTTTGCTCGTTATACTATCATTTCCTCTTCTCATACTGAGTTTAAATTTGCTCTCCTTTTTCTAGTTTTTTTTTTAGATGGAAGCTACAGTTACCATTTAGAAATCCTTCTTCTCTTAAATATTTAGTACTATAATTTCCCTCAAAGAAGTGCTTTATTAGCATTCTACAAATTCTGGTATATTGTGTTTTCATCTTAATTTATTTCAAAAACTTCCAAATTCTAATATGTTTTTTGTTTGTTTGTTTGTTTTGATCCATTGGTTATTCAAAAATGTATTATTGGGGTTGGTGTTTGCGTAGTGGTTAAGACACTGTTTGAAACAACGACATCGCATGTTAGAATGCCTGGGTTGGAGTACTGGCTCTTCCGGTCCCAGCTTCCTGCTAATGTGCACCCTTGAAGGCAACAGGTGTTGGTTCAAGTGGTTGGATCCCTGTCATCCGCATAGGAAATCTGTATTAAATTTCCAACTCTTGGCATCTCCCCGAGCCAGCCTTAGCTGCTGTGGGCTTTTAGGAATTAAACCAGTAAATGGAAGAATTCTCTTTCTGCTTAAATGAAAATAAATAAATCAGAAATGTGTTACTTACTTCCCAAATAAAAGAGGGATTTTCAAGAGAACTTTTAAAATTGATATTTAAATTCCATTTTTATCATAGGATACACTCAAATTGGTTTGAATACCTTTAAATTTATTGAGACTTCTTACATGGACTATTTAGGTAAATATTCAATGCACACTTGAAAATATTCTACTATTATTGAATACAATCTGTCCATAAATGGCAAGTTGTTTGTTAGTATTCAACTTTTCCATATTCTTCCTGATTTTCTGCCTGATTGTTCTAGCAATAATTGTGGAAGAAGTATTGAAATTTCCAACTATAGTTGTCTCTGTCATTCTTTCACTGTTTCTCATTCATTTTGGTGCTCTGTTTTCACATACATAAACATTTAGGATTATTATTTCCAGTCAATGAACTGACTCTTTTAACATAAAAAATTTGTTTTGGAAATTTTGTCTTGAAATCTACTAATATGAATATGATCACCGTAGCTTTCATTTGACTAAGTGTTATCACATGACATTTACTTTTTATCTTTTCCCCAGTTTTATTGAAATTTATTTACCAATACAATTATATTGGTAAATCCATACAATTATATATATAATATGTGTAATATTTTATATAATTATATATTATATATAATTTTATTTATATATGGTACAATGTGCTTTCTATTTTTATTTTTCACATCTTTCTGAGAGGAAGAAACAGACAAAAAAAAAAAACCCCAAGCAGAACTCCCATCTAGCTTCCTCCCTCCAAACACTTAAAATAGCTAGGGATGGGCGAGGCAGTAAAAGCTGGGCACTCCAGAACTCAATGCAGATCTTCCCCTTGGGGCAAGAAGCCACCAGCTTGAGCCAACACTACTACTCCCCAGAATCTGCGCTCATAGAAGCCAGAATCGGGAGCCAGAGGCACGTATTCCACTAAGGTAGTTTGAAATGAAGTGAGGGTATCTTAACTGCTAAGCCAAATACCCATCCCCAAAGTGGTATTTTGATAATATTGTATACATTGTAAAATGATTAATGTTGTCATGCTAATTAACATATTCATCATCTTATTTACTTTTGTGTGCATGATGAGAATACTTAAGATATGATCTCATCAAATTTCAGAGACAGTATTATGAAATATTTTCATCCTGTTTTACACTGGGTCTTAGGAAATTTTCTTATAAATGCAGGTTCCTACCCTTTGACCAATCTTTGGTCACCCTTTCACTTGTAAACTATTTTCACCTTTATATACATACATAATTTTATTTCTATTTTAATTTTAAAAATTTTAACTTTTAATATTTAACAGATTAGATGAAATTCTAAGAACATGATGACATTCCCCTCCTCCCTCCCTCTATGCCTTTCTTTACTTTTGTTAACTTTTGTTAACAAAAGTTATGCTCCACACTTATACCACAGTAAGAAGGCTTAATACTTCACCAAATAGGAAGTTTAGCAAGCAAAAAGCAAAGTAACTTAGATGAGAATACACTATACAGTATAAACAATAATTGAATAGAAAAAAGTGAACATTTTACCCATACACAGTAAATTAATCACAGATCATTAAAAGTACAATATTATAACATAGTAGCATAACACTCTTAATTATTGGTTTGACAAACGTATAAAACAAAGTTTTACAAAACTATATCTGCAGTGATACCAGTACATACAGACATTTATTTCCTTTTCTCTTACTTTTAGTTTTTAAATTTTAGCTCCCATGGGGCTGGCACCGTGGCATAGTAGACTAAGCTTCTAATTGTAGCATAGCTTCCCATTTGGGCACTGGTTCAAGTCCTGGCCACTTTACTTCTGATACAACTCCATGCTTATGGCCTGAGAAAGCAGGACCCTGAACCCAGATGGGAGATCAGGAGGAATCTCCTGGTCCCTGGCTTTGGACCAGGCCAACTCTGACTATTGAAGACATTGAGGGGGTTAGGGGAGATCAACCAATGGGTTTAAACATCTCTTTCTCTTTCAAAATTAGCTCCCATATATAAAGGAGAACATGTGGCATATGTCTTTCAGGGCCTGGTTGATTAACACTGATTGACTAATTGATCTGGGGGGGGCGGGGAGAGAATCTTTCATCTGCTGGTTTTAGCTTTACCACTCCAAAGTCTATTTTATGGCCCAAATGCATTGGGAACAAAAGCAATTTTAAAGTTGCTTCATGATCAAAGAGGAATTCACACTGGATTAGGGATGGCATGGTAATAAACATATTTTGAAACACCCTTCTCGAAGTTCATCCAAATGTGAAACTTATCTGATAAAAGATAAGAGACAAAAAACTGAGCTTGAATCCACTTGGTTAAAGTTAAAACACAATTTCACCATATCATATTATGCAATAATTGAGGGCTGATCAGAAGAGATCTGGACTGACAGGTAATGTGTGACAGATTTCCCAGAGAAGTCAGGCAAGATGTGAGCTATTGAGATGTTAGTTAACTAAGGCAGGGGTGAACTGTTCCATCTGTGCTGGCCTTGTTTCCATATATATACCAACCTCTGACCTGACTCAGGGCAGTGACTATCTCGTGGCAGGGAGATAAGCATACAGAGTCACAAAGGCCACAGGGGGAGATCCAACAGCACTGGTAGTTAGTTGGTCAGTTTATAAGCATTCATTTTACTGTTTGGCTTCGTGAGATACACTTGTATGTATTTGTGTATGTATGATACACATATAGCTGATATAAGGCATATGTGTGAAACCTAAATCTGTACCTATTTAACCATCTATCTATATTGTATGACATATTACCTATATTCCTTTACTGGTAATTTTCTAACAAAATATCAGTTTATATTTCCCATTTCTTTTCAAAACATCTCGGCCCTGTCTATTACCAGCTATGGCAACTTGGTCACACTACTAAGACATTCTGAGCCTCAGTGGACTTCATCTGCAAAATGAAGATTATAATGTAATGATAATGCCTACCTAGTCAGCCACTAGGAAGACTGTGGTGAGAATTTCATGCCTGGCACCCAAAAGTGCTAATAAGTGTTGGCTCCTCTGAGAGGCACTGCCCAAACCCTCTAGCTTGAATTGGTTGCAAAGTTCTAGTAAAACAAAAGTTTTTCTGATTTGGGACAGATTTTCTTCTGGTGTCTTTCCCACTTCTCATGTACTATCTGAGGGGGAAAAAAATCTCTGATAATTGAAGCCTTTACCCAACGTAACCTTTTGTCATTACTGACTTAGCGTTTATGTTCCTTGCACACGGGATGGCAGGATAGCTAAAGAATTGTAAAACCAATACTAGAATATCAGGAGTTCCATTGTAGGATAATCAAGACCTTCTAGAAAACAACCTATTAAAATTCCATTAATGGCAGCCATTGAATAAATTGAGATTAGACTGACATTTCAGATCCAACTTGCTACTCATTCCTTGCATGGTAAGAGCTAGAGCATATATAAATGATGCATGAGTTTTAAACAAACTTTTTAAAAAATAATTTCTAGTATCACAAGGACTTACCTGAGGTCTTACAGATTTATGCACATTTGTAAAGGACACTTGAGCTGTGAGTATGTGTAGGTGAGAACACCTATTCTTTCGCAGTGACAAATGCAGGACCCTCAAGAGGGGAAGTGGTAATAACCTTCTCACCAGCAATATCCAAGCTTGCAAAGAAGAAGAATGCTCTCAAGTATCAGCGGGATGACATTTGATGTTCCAGTGAGTATTGGCATCCATCTAAATCTCAACAGCACACATGAGGCTACAGAGCTATGGTGGGGAAGGGGCCTCTTGTTCCAAAACCAAGTATGTTGGGACCTGTTTTTGACCCACTGATCTTAATGGTTCAGGGGCACCTGTGCTATTATTCTTTTGTTCATATATACAATTTGTATTAGTTCTTTTGTGGTTACAAATGACAAACCCAATTCCAACCAGTGGAGCAGAAGATGGGATATATTCAAACATCAGAAACAGAGATTCAGACATCCTTGGAAACAACAGGATGTCTCTTCTTGGTTTATATGCAGTATTTTTAAAGATCCATTATTATTACTTTGAATGGCAGAGTTACAGAGAGAGACAGACAGACAGAAGATATCTGTCATCTTCTGGTTCTACCTCTAGTTCACTTCCCACAATGGCCAGAGCTGGACCAGGTCAAACCCAGTATCCTAGGATTCAATCTGGGTCTTGTACATGGCTGGAAAGGGCACCAAGTACTTGAGCCATCTTCTGCTACATTCCCATGAACAGTTCCAAGGAGCTGGACTGGAAGTGGATTATCCAGAACTTGAAGCAGTGTTTATATGGGATGCCAGTGTCACAGGTGGCAGTTTAACCTGTACCACAATACCATATTGTTATCCATTTGTTAATCACTAAACAGCTGGACTGCTTCCACTTTTTAGTTATTGTGAATAAAACAATACTGCTATGGACATTAGCATATAATTAGCTCTATGATTTTTTTAAATCCTGAAAAATATTTACACAGAATAATCCAATTTATGTGTATGTGTATGCACACATACTGTATGTATATATACATATACATAAATATATTGATGGATATATGAAGTACATGCAGTAAATGTGACACAAAACTACACTAATACATAATAAAATGCTATATGGCCATAAAAAGAACAAAATCCTGTCACTGGTGGGAATATGGATGCGACAGAAGGACATTAAGCAAAATAGACAGACACAGAAAAACAAATGCCATACATCCTTAAATCACATGTGGAAACATTAAAAAGTGGATTCTGGGCCCAGTGCAGTGGCCTAGTGGCTAAAGTTCTCACCTTGAACGTACCTGGATCCCATTTGGGCTCCGGTTCTAATCCCAGCAGCCCTGCTTCCCACCCAGTTCCCTGCTTGTGGCCAGGGAAAGCAGTCAAGGACGGCCCAAAACCATGGGACCCTGCACCTGTGTGGGAGACCTGGAGGAAGTTCCTGGCTCCTGGCTTCGAATTGGCTAAGCTATGGCCATTGCAGTCACTTGGGGAGTGACTACTTGGATGGAAGATCGTCCTCTCTGTCTCTCCTCCTACCTGTATATCTGACTTTGCAATAAGAATAAAATAGGGCCTCGTGCAATAGTGTAATGGTTAATGTTCTTGCGTTGAACACACCAGGATTCCATATGGACGCCGATTCTAATCCTGGCAGCTCCACTTCCCACCCAGCTCCCTGCCTGTGGATTGCGAAAGCAGTCGAGGACAGCCCAAAGCCTTGGGACCCTACACCCGTGTGGGATACCCAGAAGAAGCTCCTAGATCCTGGCTTCGGATCGGCATAGCATCGGCCGTTGCACTCACTTGGGGAGTGAATCATCGGATGGAAGATCTTCCTCTCTGTCTCTCCTCCTCTCTGTATATCTGACTTTCCAAAGAAAATAAATAAATCTTTTTTAAAAATAAGAATAAGATAAATCTTTCTTAAAAAAAATGGATTCTATGGAAGTAGAGTAAAATAGTGATCACTAGAGGTCAGGGGGCAAGTGAAGGATAAAGGTTAAATATTGAGTAACAAAAAATTTCATGGGAGAACTGATTCTAACATTCTGTAGCTTAGTAGGGGAAATATTATCTACAAAAATTATTTTATGTTTTAAATAACAAAAAGGAAAAAGAGAGCCCCTCAAAACAGAATTAGTAATATCTGGGCCCAGCACGGTGGTCTAGTGGCTAGAGTCCTTGGCTTGAACACGCCTGGATCCCATATGGGCGCTGGTTTTATTCCCGGCAGCCCCGCTTCCCACCCAGATCCCTGCCTGTGGCCTGGGAAAGCAGCCAAGGACGGCCCAAAGCCTTGGGACCGTGCACCCGTGTGGGACACCTGGAAGAGGTTCCAGGCTCCTGGCTCCGGATCGGCACAGCACCAGCTGTTGCGCTCACTTGGTGAGTAAATCATCTGACAGATCTTCCTCTCTGTCTCTCCTCCTTTCTATGTATCCAACTTTATAATAAAAAATAAAATAAATCTTAAAAAACAAGAATTAGTAATATTTGAGGATACAGAAAAGCTAACTACTTTGATTTGATCATTATATATTTCACACATCTATAGAATCTTAATACTGTATGACATGAGGCCCAGTGGCGGTGTGGCCTAGCAGCTAATGTCCTCACCTTGAATGTGCCAGGATCCCATATGGATGCCGGTTCTAATCCCAGCAGCTCCACTTCCCATCCAGCTCCCTGCTTGTGGGAACGTAGTAGAGGATGGCCCAAAGCCTTGGGACCCTGCACCCACATGGCAGACCTGGAAAAGGCCGTTGCACTCACTTGGGGAGTGAATCATCGGATGGAAGATCTTCCTCTCTGTCTCTCCTCCTCTCTGTATATCTGACTTTGTAATAAAAATAAATAAATCTTTAAAAAATACTGTATGACATGAACAATTAGAAATATTACATGTTATTTCAAGACATTTTTTAAAGAAAAACAGCCCTGTGATATCCACACCAAACTTTTGAGTGATTTTCACTAGAGTGGCAACAGATTTCAGATACTGTGGCAGGCAGGCAGTAAATAGTTAAAGCAAATTTCAATCGGTCAGAAGAATTCAATGGAAAAGGGAAATGTAAAACGCCTCTGTGTGATCTGAAATTTTTATACGGTGTATATGTTATTTTGCCTTCTATTATTATATTTTGTGATATGGTTCCATAGGTACAAGGGTAAGCCCTCTCCTCACAGTTTTTCCCACCTTATTACATCAATATAATCCTTCATCAACAGTCACAAGTCCAACATTCTGCTATTTAGTGTCCTATGGCACTGTAGGCATAGACAGTGGTAGAAAGTCCAACATCCTATTGTCAAGGTCATTTAACAGCTTCACTGGGAGTCCTGTTTTTATTCAGGAGTGGAGATGCATACAGTCTGCATTACATAGTTTAAGTTCATCTATGAAAATATGTGCATTATTTTTTATTAAAAACCATAATGATGGAATCACTGTGCCTATGGAGCTTTATCATGAATAATATTTTTTTAAAAATCGTAATGGAGGAAAAAAATGTTGACAACCCAAAGTGGAATGGCATTGTCAAGTGAGGCCCAGAAGAGGGCACTTGAGAACCATGAGGTAGAAACTGCAGCAAAATTCCCACCCTATCCCAACCCCCTCTTTAGCTGAAGAAGGTGAGAGTTTAAACTTACCCTGCAGGTATTATGGATTTCACATTGGCAGATGCCAGTCTGACAATGAGAGCAAGAAAATCAGATATAAAGTGGAAATTCCAAAAAGTTGCAAAAGATCAGTTCGAAATAAATGGAGAGAAGCCAGAATCCTCGAACAGCCAAGGGACCTCACGCTGGGGTCTAGACATTTGAGGGTTCCTGGAGACAGCTCTGTTAGAAGTTCTGAGGTACATTCTTAGATCTTGCCCTCCTGGCTTTTCTTTTTCTTAATGTAAAAGGATGACGACGGTCCTGACAGCACATAGCTGGGATTAGGGTTAGGAGAGTGAAACAAAGTCCTCAACTACAGGATCAGACTCGGTCTTTATTTAGAATATTTGATTGTGGCACAGTGGGTCAAGCTAGCATTAGAGATGCTGGTATCCATATTACAGCATCAGTTCCTGTCCAGGCTGCTCTGTTTCCAATCCAGATCCTTGCAAAGGCTTCTGAGAAAGCAGCACAGGATGGCCCACCTGCCTGGGCCCCGCCAACCACATGTGACACAGGGCTGCAGTCTCAGACTCCCGGCTACAGCCTGGCCTAGCCTGGCCAGTTGCAGCCATTTGGGAGTGAATCAGTGCACAGAGGATCTCGCTCTGTCTCCCTCACCATGTTGACTTTCAAATGAATAAGTAAATATTTAAAATAAATAAATAAATTGCTCATTTGTGTGTCATGGATTTTTTAATAGTAAACTTGATTTTGCAAATATTACAGTAAAATATTATTTATCTTGATTACAGAGTTTAAGGACACTCAAATTGTGCTAGAGCAAGTGTAATATGAAGCTTCAGCCTAGTTCCAGCAACAACTACAAACAGCAATAACAAATCTGAATCAAGAAGCTGAGTTTCATAGCGAATCTATACAGTACAAATGTAATAAAAATTTAGTCCTAGAATTTGAGTGAAATGATTTGTGACATGCTAGCCAAATGAGGCTACAAATGAAACAGAGCATATAAATCTATTAAAGCAAACAAGTAAAGTGTTTCTGTGTACACTGCAAATATGAAGTTAATGTTCAAAGTAACTGTCAGGACTATTTCTGAAGCAGTGACTTTAGGATATTGCATACCATCTATCCATCACTACGGAAAAGGGCGATTCTTTAAAAATCAGCAATTAAACGCCCAATGCAATAGCTTCATTGGAGAATCTTCCCCTTACATGCACCAGCATCCAATACTGGCACTGGTTCGTGTCCAGGCTTCTCCACTTCCCATTCAGATCCCCCTGCTTATGGCCTGGGAAAGCAGTAGAGGATGACCCAAAGCATTGGGAAGAAGCTCCTGGCTCCTGGCTTCGGATCAGCTCAGGTCCAGCCCTTGTGGCCATACAGGGAGTAAACCAGTGGACAGAAGACTTTATTCTCTCTCTCCTATCTATAAATCTTATTTGCCTTTCCAACAAAAAAATAAATAAATCTTTTTTAAAAAGTCAACAGCTATATGCTTTCACTTTACAAGCAATACTTAAATTTTAAAAACACTTTATTTAAAAAGCAAAAAAATAACATTTACTGACTTTTATTCAGTTAAAAGGTATTTGAGGAACAGGATTACTTAGTACTTCAGGGCAAAATTGATTGTATTCCCTAATGAATATTCAGTTTTGTGTTGTACCGGTGGTCCTAAATGCATCATTTCAAGAAGACTGCAATCCATATAGGAAATGTTCTTTCATCTCCTTACATCTTAGCAGGAAAAATATACTTCAAGGCCCTTAAGCACATTCCCTTTTCAACAGTCTGCTCCTGCCTACCCACTATAGCAGCATTTCCAGCTACCTCCTTCTCTTCCGCTGGGCATTCTGCATTTTGGCCATATGGAAATACAGTTCCTCAACCATGCTTTGAGCATATTGATTTGTCTGTCTGCATGCAATGGCCATTTCTGCCTTTTTAAATTAAAGTAAGTCCTGTTAACATTAAAAAGACACAGAGAAGACAAATCCTTCACCTTAGCTTGAAGGGTTCTCTCCTTTAGGAACTGGCATTCTCAATAGATATTCCCACGTGTGCTCCTGCGGCACTGCACCCTGTGACACCTTGGCCTCCATGACACTATAGACCCATACTCTTTTCTTTTTTAAAGATTTATTTTTATTATTTTTTTTTTATTGGAAAGGCAGATATACAGAGAGGAGAGACAGAGAGGAAGATCTTTCGTCCCATGATTCACTCCCCAAGTGAGCGCAATGGCTAATACTATGCCGATCCAAAGCCAGGAGCCTCTTCCGGGTCTCCCGTGGGTACAGGGTCCCAAAGCTTTGGGCCGTCCTCGACTGCTTTCCCGGGCCACAGGCAGGGAGCTGGAAGGGAAGCGGGGCTGTCGGGATTAGAATCGGCGCCCATATGGGATCCTGGGCATGCAAGGCGAGGACCTTTAACCACTTGCGCCACTGCGCCGGGCCCGACCCATACTCTTTTCAACTGCCCCTCTAAGCTCCTGCATTCTAGGGAATATTATCTAAGGCATTGCAGCATTATTCAATTTCAGCCCCTCGATCTCAACTGGTCTTGCCAGCACTTCTGTGTACCAACTCCCTCCTACCAAATCCATGAGAACTCTGAAGACTTGTAATGGAGGAGTCTTTGAGTATTTCTTCCAACTCCTCACTTTGGATACCTCCCAATAATCATTGTTTCTGCTAAAAAAAAAAAAAAAAAAAAAGGAAAAACAAAACTATAAACACCTGGCTTTTGTGACTGGCCTAACGCACAAAAGCAGGTGGACTCACTTTTTATTTTTACTCAATATTTACTAGGTATAACACTACCTAGTGATTAGCTAAGCAAACGCCTATCTCTTGCATTAGATGTCAATCTCCTAGAGGGCAAGGACTACGTGTATCTGAGTGTTCAGCCTAATGCCACACTTCTTCTCATATAACAGATACTCAGCATTTTGTGCTCGATGAACGAATGAGCCTTGCTACTTCCCATCCCCTCATACCCTATATTGTTCCCATCATCAAGTCCTGTGCAAACACCAAAGTATTTCTTTAAAAAAAAAAAAAAAGATTTAGGGCACTGTGCAGTAGCCTTGTGGCTAAAGTCCTCACCTTGCATGTGCCGGGATCCCATATGGGTGCCAGTTCTAATCCCGGTGGCACTGCTTCCCATCCAGCTCCCTGCTCTGGCCTGGGAAAGTAGTCGAGGACGGCCCAAAGCTTTGGGACCCTGCACCCACGTGGGAGATCTGGAAGAGGCTCCGGGCTCCTGACTTCAGATTGGCTCAGCTCTGGCCATTGCAGCCACTTGGGGAGTAAATCACTGAACAGAAGATCTTCCTCTCTGTCTCTCCTCCTCTCTACATATCCGAACTTCCATTAAAAAATGAGATAAATCTTCTTAAATGTCATGTTATGACACAGTTTCATGGGCTCTGGGATTCCCCCAATCCCTCCAAAAAGCCCTCCCCCCATATTGAATTCCTCCATATTGTTGCAGTAGTACAGTTCATATCCAGTTCTGATTCCTTGATTGTGGGCACGGACCATATAGAAAGTCTGGCATCTTATTGTCCAGATAAATTCAACAGTTTCATTGGGAGACCATCTCTGATCTGAAAGTAGAGCTGGCAGAATATCATCCCCTCCAATGAAAAGCCACTACACAACTTCAACAACAATTTATACCATCATGAAGTTAATTGACATGGTATTGAGTGACCAGTATGTTAGAAAATGCAAGTTCTTAACCACATCCTGTAACTACTTCATTGACATCTCAATTTTAGTTTATACACAACTGCTGCTATACACTTTAAAATAGTTATAGGATACTATTCAGCTGTTTCATATCTATTTTCATTTTTATATTTAGCAGCTTATTGTATTGAAATGTGATTTTTACTTAACCTGGCGATTTTTAGTATAGTCCAAACAGGTTTATAACTCTAACAAGCCATATGTTAACGATTGAGGAACAGAACAGTTTTAGGAGGGGTGTGCAGAGAAATCTTCAATACCTTAGTGAGGAGTAACTAATCTTTGTGTTCTACCTAGTAAGGTATACGTGAGTTCAAGCTGACTGTTTCCTGTTTGTTTTAAGCTTTCTTTATTGGTCTCTGTCTAGCTGACCTAATTTTTTGGGGGGGTGGGGCTCCAGAGCAACCCTGATGGTCATTGCAAGAGAGGGTGGGGAGCCAAAGTTGGAACTAAGTAAGGACCAGAGAAAGCTCCTCTCCCGAGTCCCAAAAGAAGTTCACTGTTCTTCTGTTTCTGCGGACTGCTCAGGGCTCCTGGCTGTTGTTCCAATGACATTAGATCCTGTGTGGAAGGATCTGGGCTTCTTCCATAATATGTGGGAGACCTGATAGGGAATGGACGACCTCAGAGTTCCCAGCCTACGAGGTCACTCCATTTCCCCGTGGTCCCTTTGGCTGTTCTCCCTGGGCTACGGTGACTCAGAGACTCGAGTGAAATCTGGTGAGCAAAATTTGGAGAGCAAATTTCGGTGAGTTGCTAACACAGGGAAGTGCCCGCCCATTGCAGAGGGAGAGGGGCAGGTGGACTCCGGGAACAAATCACAGCGAAAGGTGTCTGAACAGATGCATACGCTGCACACACAGAGCTAGGCGGTCTGGCCGGAGGAGAGAGCACCATTACACAGGGAGAGACAAAGAGGCCAGGTGAACATAAAAGAAGATAAATCTTTAAAAAAAGATTTATACATTTTAACTCAAAAGGTAAATCTATGAAGAAAGTAAAGACAAAGACAGAAAGATCCACCGGTTTACTCCCCAAATAGCTGCAATACTGGATTACCCCTCAAACACCTGCAATGGCCTGAGCTGGCCTGGTCTGAAGGCAGAGGCAGGAGCTTCTTCTGGGTCTCCCATGTGGGTGCAGGGGCCCAAGGATGTGGACTATCCTCCACTGCTTTTCCAGGCACAGTAGCAGCAAGCTGGGTCAGAAGTGGAGCAGCCAGGACTCAAATCAGTGCCCATATGGAATGCCTAAACCACAGTAGGAGGCTTAATTCACTATGCAACAATGCAGACCCCAAACATCAAAATATTTCTCAAATTACTTGATTTTTCTGTGTCTTCGCCACTTGCACAATGCTCCACACCACAATCCTCTCTTACCTGGACCTCTTTAGTTGCCTCCTAGGTGCCTTACTACCTTTATGCACTTGTGCCTCTCCAGTCTATTCCCCACAGCGCAGCCAGAGCTTAGCAGTTCACTGCACAGCTAATATCTCTTTAGTGCTTCCCAAGTATATCTAGCATGAAGTCCAGTGTTAGTAATGTGGCCTAGAAGACCCAAATTTCTCTAGCCTTAATTCCTGTTACGTTCTCTTGGTATTTCCAGCTGGTCACTTTCCCTTCCACCCCAGTACCTTTGCACATGCACCTCCTCTACATACAATGTATTTGTTTTTCCTTTTCTGATATTTCACTCCTTCTCAGAACTCAGTTTCAGTGTTGCTTTCTCAGGAAAGCTTTCTCTGATCCTCACGATGAGCTGAAATCTGCTACTTTTGGTTTTCCTGGCAAGGTTAAAACATCACAGCTGTTTTTGTTTAATATCTGTTTTCCTCTGCTCAAAGCATCTCTAACACTGGAACCTCAATGGCACATAGGAAGGTTTCAATAAATTTCAGTGAATGATTTATTGGTAATTCCTGATGCTATAAGACAATATTGAAGGAGCCAGTCCATTTGTGGGGATGAACTATGATTTCCCCATTGCCCCAGAACTCTAATCACACATACATCTCAGGCCATTTCTTCTAAGTAGGCTACTTTTGTTCATATATAATTTAGAAACTAGGGCAGGCAGAGGGTTAGCTGAACAAAGGATACATATACTAAACAGAGTTTCATAGTCACTTGACTTTAGGGACTTAAGCTGCAGAGTTCTGAGAGGAGTGCACTCCTTGAACAGAAAGTTCTGGTTCATTTGTCATTTTAACAATAGGATAGAGCTATCAGGGAAAACTCTTCATTAGGTTGAATACTGTGAATGTTAAGTGGTAAATATCTACTGCTCAAGCAGTGTTCACAATGAGGGTTAATTTTTAACTTAATGAGTACATCAACTACAATATTAACAGCCTTATCATTAAGGGAAATCAATTTAGCTTATTATACAGACAAGAGCAAAATTCCCAAGAATACTACATCAGGTAATTTTTGTACTCTGATTTTCCACAGCATCTGTATAAACTCTTCTTTAAAAAAAAAAAGTGACTTCCACTGTTAATTGGTTAGGAAAACACAAGCCATGAGACAAAGATCCTTCTGATTCCCCCCACTAATTCGCTCACCCCCATCTCTACCTCCACCTTCATTGGATATGTACCAGATTCCCAAGCTTAAATCTGAACTCGTATCCATTATGAAGAATGACATTTTCTCAATCTCATTCTCTCCTGCCTTCTAAGAAGCTTGGAGCCATCACTTATCACTGTTCTTTTTTGTGCCTTCAACATCTTCTTGCATCTTCCCAAAAGCTTTCTCTAAAAAAATATTTAGGGCTCGGCATGATAGCCTAATGGCTAAAGTCCTCACCTTGCGTGCACCAGGATCCCATATGGGCACCAGTTTGTGTCCCAGCTGCTCTGCTTCCCTTCCAGCTCCCTACTTGTGACCTGGGAAAGCAGTAGAGCATTGGGACCCTGAACCTGCATGGGAGACACAGAAGAAGCTCCTGGTTCCTGGCTTCAGATCGACTCATCTCTGGCCATTGCAGCCACTTGGGGAGTGAACCAGCTGACAGGAGATTTTGCTGTATCTCCTTCTCTCTGCATATCTCCCTTTCCAATAAAAATAACTAAATATTTTAAAACTATTTATTTTATTTTTATTGTAGAATAGAGTTACAGAGAGAAGAGAAAGAGACAGATCTCTATCTGCTGGCTTTCTTCCCCAGATGGCCACAATGGCTGGAGCTGAGCTAATCAGTAGCCAGGAGGTTCTTATGAGTGTTTCATGCAGGTGCAGGAGCCCAAGGGCTTGAGCCACCTTCTCCTGCCTTCCAAGACGATAAGCAAATAGCTGCAAGAGTTAGAACAGTCAGTACATACATTGGAGCATATAGGAAATCCCAGTGCTGCAGGCATAGTCTTAATCTACTACCTCATGGTACAGCCCCAACCAAAATCTTTTAATTGAGCTGCTCTTTCTCATCTTACAAAATTTTCCCCTTGAGCCAGAGGTGGGGGCAGGCCTGTTATAGGTTTTTTGGAGTCTCTCCAACTGGGCGGCAATACCCACTGGTGCATGTGAGAGCCAAGGCTGGGGGCTGGTGGGTCAGACTAGGCTGCAATACCTGCTGGGCTAGCATGTGCAAGAATGAGATCTGGGAGTGGGTGTGCTGGGCGTCGTTAGGGGTTTCCATGACTATGCCACAACACCTGTTAGTTTGCTTTAGATATGGGGCTACGGGCAGAATGGACCAGGCAGCTACACCTGCTCATAGGAGCTTGAGTTGGGACAGAAAATGGGCTGGGGTAGCTGCTGTACCTATGAGTATGCACAGGAGCCTGGTCTAAGAAACTCCCAGGTGAGGGCTCTTAGGGGGTCTCCTGAGTAAGACCACTGCACTTGATCCCCAATCTCAGGGAACATGTTATAGACATGTGGTCTGATCTCAGAGCACATATTGCAAGACTGGGTCACCTCATGCAAGGATAGAGAACGCTCCCTGATCCACACAAAAGATAAGACAGCCAGCTCATCTAGTCCAACAGAAGCTTTTCAGTACCTCTTCAAAGGGTGGAAAGAAAAGCCGATTGAATAAGAACACTCCAGGCCAGGTTTTACAGCAAACACCTAAAACAGTGGACACACTGAGTTAGACAAAGACAGCCAACAGGCCCTAGAATTTCCCATCTCTGGTGCAAGGAAGCTAACAACTTCTCAGAACAATCAAGACCACTCAAGTAATACACTCTGACATCCTTCTCCCCATTGGGTCTCCAAGGCAACACAAAATGACTGTCCCCTGGCACTGATGTAGTCTGACAGAAAGGAGTGGTACACCTTTCCCTGCAACCCCCAATCCCATTCCATGGACATAGGAGGGAAGATTGAAGCATTCCCTTCAACCACATTCCTCCCCACAACCCTCTCAGTCCTAACCAGAGGCCTTCATGGGCCTGCAACTTCCTTAACTTTGTATTAAATATTAAAATTAAAATAGAGTTCCTTAAAAAATGAATAAAAGCAGTCACTGATTTCTTTCTTCTACTCCAATATTCCACAAGTTTATTCTCTAAGAATTTAGCCTTAATTCCTATAAGAATTTCTTTTTTTAAAAGATTTATTTATTTTTATTACAAAGTTAGATATACAGAGAGGAGGAGAGACAGAGAGGAAGATCTTCCGTCTGATGATTCACTCCCCAAGTGAGTGCAACGGCCAATGCTGCGCCGATCCAAAGCCTGGGACCTCTTCCCGGTCTCCCACACAGGTGCAGGGTCCTCGACTGCATTCCCAGGCCACAAGCAGGGAGCTGGATGGGAAGGGACCTCTTCCGGGTCTCCCACACAGGTGCAGGGCCACAAGCAGGGAGCTGGATGGGAAGTGGAGCTGCCGGGATTAGAACCGGCGCACATATGGGATCCCGGTGCATTCAAGGCGAGGACTTTAGCCATTAGGCCACGCCGCCGGGCCCCCTATAAGGACTTCTTAAAAGCCTACTGATTTAAGACCTAGCTGATTTCCATGGGGGGGAAAACGTTCTCCCTAGGTGCTTGCAATCTAAATATCAATGTTCCACAAAATGCATTATGTTGAAATCTTAACCTCCAGAATAATAGTATTGGAAGATGGGACCTTTCAGAGAGCAGGGGTTTGTGGCACAAACGTTTAAGATGCTGCTTAGGATGCCTAGGGTTCCAATTCTAGCTTTACCAACTTGATTCCAGCTTCCTGCTGATGCTTTACTATGACCCAGCAAACAATGGCTCAGGCAGCTGGGTTTCCACCACACATGATTGACTCAAAGTTCCTGATTCCTGGCTTCAGTTTCGCCGAGCTCTGGCTATTGTAGGCACTTGGGTTATGAACTGGTGGGTGCAAGATGTCTGTAACAAATAAATAAATGAAAAGCAGATGGAGCTTGTAGGAGGTGATTAAGATGATGAAGGCAGAGCCTCCTGAGTGAGATCACTCCCTGTATAAGAGAGACCCCAGAGGGAGAGCAAGTTGTTTGCATCATAAGAAGCACATCAAGGCACAGTCTGTGAACCAGAAGGCAGGCCCGCATCACACACCAGGTCTGCTGTGACCGTCACCCTGCACTTCTCCACCCCTAGAACTGTAATACATCAATATTGACTGTTCATAAATTACTCAATCTATAGTACATTGTGGAATCTCAAGACAACTAGGAGGGTCCATGCCCCTCTCACTGTCCCTGCCTCTAGCACCCAACTTGTTTTTCTTTGCAAACTTGAGAGAATTATCTGTATCAGCTTTTACTTTCTCAACTCTCAATTACTCAAAACAGTGAGAGCTGGCTTCTGTATCCACTTTCTCACTGAAACATTGCACTTGCCTGTATCAACAATGACATTTTCGTTACTAAATCCACGTGATCCATTTTTTCAGTTATTATCTGTCTCAAACAGAGGTACTTGTCACTGGTAATATTCTACCTGCCCTGAGAAACTAGCTTCCTTTGGTTGCTAGAATTCCACACTTTTCTGATTTTGCTTCCTGATATTTATTTATCCTGATATTTATTGTTAAATTAATACGCAACCATTGTATATATTTATGAAGTAGAGTGTGATATTTCACCTGTACATAGCATATATTGATCAAACCATGGTAACGAGCATCCAGCTCCTTATTTCCTTGTTTGTTGTCCTTGTGTTCTGCTTTCCTAATTCTTCACAAAATATATAATATCTAGAAATATATAGATGCCTCTACTCTTTCTCCTTGGGTTGATTATATTCTTCCCTTTGAGCTTCAATTAGCTTTTGCAATGGGCTTCTGATATTATAGATGAATAAAATGTGATACTTAATGGCTAAAAACATACATTTTTATCAACTGCTAATAAAGTTAGTATTTTCTTTCCCAATTATGAAAGTAGACAACAAATCACAGAAGTATTAACAACATAATTTTTGTCAGTATTGGAAATCACATATACAGGAACAAATGCCACGTCACAGTAGGCTAAATCTCTACCTGTGGTGCTGGTATCCCATATGGGTACCAGTCCATGTCAAGTTTCAATTGCCCCACTTCTCATCTAGCTCCCAGTTTATGGCCTAGGAATGCAGTGGAAAGTGGCACAAGTCTTTGGGCCCCTGCACTCACGAAGCAGACCCAGAAGAAGCTCTTGGCTTCCAGCTTTGGACCGGTCCAACCCCAGATTTGTGGCCATTTTAGGGAGTGAATCAGCAGGTAGAAATTCTAACTCTGCCCTTCAAAAAATAAATAAACTTTTTTTTCAAGATTTATTCACTTTTACTGAAGAGGCAGATTTTAAGGAGAGACAGAGGGAAACATCCTCCATCCGCTGGTTCAACTCTCCCCAAAAGGCTGCAAACGCCAGAGATGAGCTGATCCAAAGCCACACGCCAGGAACCTTCTCTGGATCTCCCACTGCTTTTCCAGGCCACAAGCAAGGAGCTGAGTGGAAAGTAGAACAGAGGGGACACAAACCAATGCCTACAGAGGATGCTGGCACCTGGAGGTAGAGGATTAGTCAGTAGAAGCATTGCACCAGCCCCCAAAATAAACCCATTAAAAAAAAAAAAGAAATAAGTTGGCCATAGGAGAGTGGATGAGTATTATAAACACTTGCTAGCTGGGTGACCTTAGATATACAAAGGATCTTCAAAACTTTCATGAAAATGAATATTGTGAACATACCATGAATGGATTTCAAATGCTTTTCAGAAATAAACATTTTCAATCCAAAAAAGGGAAAAAATGAGTATTTTCATACAATATGGTTCTTCTACGTATTGCAAAATATTCTTCATACTTATTATTTTTCAGTTTATAATAGTGATTAAATATACCACTAGCTATTATTTAATGACTCAATAATTATACATATTAGTGTAGCACAAAATTCATATCTGAAAACTCAGCAGAATTTGACCCTTTGAAATCCTATGCATTTCACTTCAGATTAAAAAATATTATTTTGAGAAGGGGTCTTGAGGCTTCCTAGACTGAATGGCACAAAAGTGTTAAACAACTTCATGAAAAATCCTTTTAAAAGACCGAGTTACAGAGAGATGGAAGGCAGGGAAAGATACATCTGCTGGTTCACTCCCCAGATGACTGCAATGGCCAGGGCTGGGCTAGACTAAAGCCAGGAGCCAGCAGATTTTTCTGAGACTCCTACTTGCGCAGCAGGGGACTGCATTCTTGGACCATCTTCTGTTTTCTTTCCCCAGGCCATCAACATGGAACTGGGCCAAAAGTAGAGCTCCGGAACCTGAAGCAGCACCTATATGTGATGCTGATATCACAGGCAGCAGCTTAACCCGCTATGCCACAATGCCAACCTCCAAAATGTTAAGAGGTGTTACTCTAGTTGACACTCATTCTGAATTAACCAACTCCAAGTCCTTATTTTCAATATGCTGCAGGATATTTATACCTGGATGGTTCATAGGAACTTTAAGTTCAATGTACCCCAAATTAAACTTACTAGTTTCTACCACCCTCATTGTCCTTAAAGCTGAAATATTTCTTTGTGTACTCTATCTGAATGAGATCAATAAATGCCAGTTTTCCAAGCCATAATCCTGAGCTGTCCTTTACCCCTCCTCTTCTTTTCCTGTGCCAATCACTCAAGAACTAAATAATGGCACAGGTGCTGTGGCAAATGAGGCAAAACCACTGCCTATGAAGCCAGCAACCCATCATTTACTGGATGCTCCGCTTCTGATTCAGCTCACTGCTAAGGGCCAGGGAAAAGCAAAGATGGTCCAAGTGTTGGGCCTCTGCCACCAGCATGGGAGATCCAGAAGAAGCTCTTGGACCTTGGCTTCAAGCCTGGCCCAGCACAGGCTGTTGCAATCAACTGGAGAGTGAACCAGCACATGGAAGATTTTGGACTTTCAAACAAGTAAATAATATAAACTGTACCTCTAATGATTCTCAAATTCATCCACATTTATCTCCATTTTCAGTGCCTCAATTTTGGTAATCACCTTCTCTCTTCTCTCTAACTGGTTTCCCCAACAACTGACCAAGCTCCTTTCTTACATATTCTTGCTTATAACTAATTGTTAAATAATCTTTCTCAAACTCTGTGCTTAAACCTTAGTGTAGCCTATTCAAAATACATTGTAATTATCTGTATTCTCTATTTGAGTATAAGTTCCATAAGCATTAGAAATTTTGTCTTGGTCATTTTCCGATCTGTAGCATTAAGCATGCTGCCCAGCATATAAGAGAACTCTATGTCTGCTGAATAAATGAATGATTGGCTGCAGCTTAAGCCCAGTAATTAACAGCAGCTCAATAGAAAGACTGAAGCACTATTCAAAATATAAATTTACTATGTACACTTTATTCAGACTTATAACCCTGAATGATTAACTCCTATATGGGTTCAGAACCACTAAAAGGCTTTGTCATAGTTCAGATCGCTATAATAAAGTACCATAGACTGAGCAGTATAATCAACACCAAAAGGTTATTTCGTACAGCTCTGGAGTCCAGAAGACTGAGATCAAGATGGACCATGATGGGGTGCTGTTGAGGACCTTATTCTGGGACCATCTTCTGGGCTCACTCCTGACTGGATCCTCACATGGAAATAGACTGAGAGAGTTATCTGAGTTCTTTCATGAAAGCACTAGTGCCATTTATGAGGGTTCCATTTTTGTGACTCAATTACTTTGCAAACACTTCACTTCCAAATGCCATCACAATATTTAGATTGCAGCACAGAGCACTCAATTCAGAGCATTCTACCCTTGGCCTCCAAATTCAAGTTCTGTTTACATTCACATGCAAAAATACATTTATTGCATCCTAACATTCTCCAAAGTCTTAACGTATCTAGCATCAACTCTAAAGTCATAATGAATGTCTGATCTCAGCATCATCTAAATTAAAAAGAAGTCAGGCTCAAGGTACAATTCATCTGAAGTAAAATTGCATGGTTGTGAACCTATAAGACTAAATTATATCCTTTTAAAACACAGCAGGGCCGATTGTGTGCCTTGCACTCAGCTAGTCTTGGGAAGCACTGGAGTGCTGGTTCCAAGTCCTGAATCCACCGCCAATTCCAGGTTCCTGCTAATACACACCCTGAGAAGCCACAGGTGGTGACTCAAGTCGCTGTTACTCATGTGAGAGACTACTTAAGTTCCTGGCTTCTGGTTTCAGCCACGTGGCCCAGCCCTAACTGTTGTAGGAATTTGAAGAGTGGACCAGAAAATGAGAGAGCTCTGTCTGCCTCTCTGCTTTCCAAATAAATACAATAGGTAAAAATTCAATCGTGAAATAGGTAAAATAGACATTCTCACTCCAATTGGGAGAAACAGGGAAGAAAAAACGGTGAAAGATTGCAAGTATGTCTAGATCATCATAAGGCAATCTCCATGAGATCTCAGGGCCCCAGAATAATTCTCTTTGGTTCCATAATCTTCTCTTCTAGACCCAGTGGGCCCTGCCTTTTGGACTCATTGGGACAGCAGTCACATCCCAAACAGCTCTGTTCAGTGGGGATCCATTAACAGGGTTCTTTTAAGAAAGAGTCATGCCTCTACAACACTGAGCAACCCTACTCCCAGGCTTCGAATGGAGATCTTTTTGGTCTGTTGAAAACAGGGTAATGATTCCAGTCTTAAAACCAAAGAGATAGCATTGATAGTCTCTGAATTACATTTTGGATCATTCTTTCTATGCCTTGAAGAAGACAGCATTTTCACAAACACTCTAGGATGTTATTTTGCAAAACTAAGAAATCCAATAAATTTTCTTGATTTCATTCTGTCTCATTCTTCCTTGGGTTCATACTGACAGCTTTTTTAAATTGGGTAGCTATTTAAATCTATTATTCTTACCCATACTAACCTCTTTATCAAGAGGCAACTTGCACAGTGGGGGAAATTTATTACAACAGTTAAGGTCTGTTTGGAATTTCCCAATGCTGCGTCAGAGTACCTGGCTTCATAACATGGTTCCACTCTCAGTTCCAGCTTCCTGCTAAGGCACACCCTGAGAATGTGCAGAGTGCTTCAGCAGATGGAAGGCATCTCTCTCTCTGCTTCTAAGGGTGAGAAGCAGACAGAAAGGGAGACAGATCTTCCATCTGCTATTTCATTCCCCAAATGGCCACAACTGAGAAGGACTGGCCAGGTTTAACCCAGGATACTGGAACTCCATCTCACCATCCCACAGAGTAGCAAGGGGCCAAAGTACTTGCATCATTTTCTGCCATTTATCAGGTACATTAGCAGGAAGCTTGATCAGAAGTAGGACTGCTGGGTACTCAAACTCTTGCTCATATGGGATGCTGGCCACAATGCTGGAGCCAATGCGCATTCTTCTGAATGGGAGTTACCGGCACGTGATGTGCTCTCAAAGAAAAGCACAAGAATTAAGATACAAT
Source organism: Ochotona curzoniae (assembly GCF_017591425.1). NCBI lineage: Eukaryota > Metazoa > Chordata > Mammalia > Lagomorpha > Ochotonidae > Ochotona > Ochotona curzoniae. The sequence goes on from NW_024467087.1 coordinate 7,671,550, forward strand.
CTATAGCAGCCCAAAATGACTACGGGATACTGGGACTGAGAGGCAGTGTGCTGCTGTAATACCTCAAAATGTGGAAGCTGTTTAGTAACTGGATTGGTAGAGACAGGAAGAGTTTTGAAATGGCATTGTAGTGTAGCAGCTTAAGCCATTGCTTATGATTAAGCAGCAGAGGAAGAACTTGCTTGAGCCCTTGTACAACGCGGAGTCCCAGCTAGAATCTGTGCTTCCCTGCTTCAGCCTGGCTCAATCTGAACCATTTTGCCATTTGGAAAATAAACCAGTAAATGGAAGATTCCTCTGTGTATCCCAACCCCCTTGACAGAGTACTCAGAGTACTGCCTTAAGAAAAAAAAAACTCTTTTTAAGATTTATTTTTATTTACTTGAAAAGCAGAGTCACAAGGAGAGAAGGAAGGATAGAATAAGAGAGGGATCTTCCTTCTGCTGGTTCATTCCGCAAATGGCAGCAACAGGGAGATTAGGGTAAGGCTAAAGCCAGGAGTCCAGAGCTGCTTCTGGGTCTCCCATGTGAGTGCAGGTCCCAAGCACCTGGACCATCCATCTTCCACTGATTTCCCCAAGACATTAGCGGGGAGCTAGATTAGAACTAGAAAAACTGGGTCTCAAATCAGTACCCATATGGGATGCTGGCATCACAGAGTCTTAATCTGCTAGGTCATAACACTGGCCTCTATCTTTGTTTTAGTTTTGTTTGCTTATCTGAAAGGAAGAGGGGCCTGTGCTGTAGCAAAGTGGGCTAAGCTGCTACTTGCAGCACCAGTATTCCCATATGGGTGCCAGCTTGATTCCCAGCTACTCCACTTCAGATCCAGCTTCCTGCTTGTGGCCTGGGAAAGCAGCAGAGTACAACTCAAGTCCTTGTGACACTTATACCCAAGCAAGACCCTTATGGGAGACCCAGAGGAGGCTCCTGGCTTCTGGCTTCAGCTCAGCTCCAGCCATTGCTGCCATTTAGGGAGTAAACCAGAAAATGGAAGATCTTCCTCCTTCTCTCTATAAGTCTGCCTTTCCAAGAAAAGTGAAATAAATCCAGTGTTGCAAGGCAGTGAATTATCTTGTTGAGCTACTGAACTGGTTCTATAAAGTTAAGTATTGATGGTTTCGTTAGTGGTAATTCTTTTCATTATTATTGCTTTTATTTTTATTGGAAAGGTGGATTTACAGAGAGGAGGAAAGACAGACAGGAAGATCCATCCGCTCACTTATTCCCCAAGTGACCGCAATGGCCAGAGCTGCACCAATCTGAAGCCAGGGGCCAGGAGCTTCTTCTGGGTCTCCCACGCAGGTGCAAGGTCCCAAGGCCTTAGGCTGTCCCTAACTGCTTTCCCAGGCCACGAGCAGGGAGCTAGAAGGGAAGCAGTGCAGCTGGGACACAAACTGAAGCTTGTATGGGATCCCAGTACATACAAGGCAAGGGCTTTAGTCACTAGGCTACTGTGCCAGGTCCAAAATAAATTTTTTTTTTTTAAGGAAAAATAAGAAATAAAAAAGTGATGTTACAGAGAGAGGTAGAGACAAAAACAGATCTTTCGTCTGCTGGTTCACTTTCCAAAAAGCCACTAAAGCAGGATGTGGGGAAATAAGTCAAGAGCCGGGAACTTCTTTCATGTCTCCCACGTGCTGCAAGGGCTGAGGGACTCCGCTGCTTCCTTAGGCACTTCAGCAGGAAGCTGGATCAGAAGTAGAGCAGCGAGGACTTGAACCAGTGACCATAGGGGATGTTGGTGACATAGGCACTACAATGCCAGCCCCCAGCACACTCTTCAAAGCACTTCCTGCCTCTACCAGTCAACCAGTTCTGAAGCAGTTTGGACATCTGTTAGGTAATTACGGCAGCGGTCTACCTCTCAGTTCCAGTGTTTCTTTTAGTCAGTTCAGGCTGCAATAACAAATGACTATACAGAAAATGAGACTTCTGAAAAATAAAAAACACAGTTGTAGGGGCTAGAGGTCCAAGATCAGTACACCAGTAAGGCTGCATTCTCATGTGACCTCCTATAATGCAAAGAGTAAACCATACAGGTGCTACCTTCATGATATAACTATGTTCCAATGGCTTCACCTTGTACAATCAAATGTGGATTAGATGGTGACATAAGAATTTTGAAGAGATAAAACATTCAATCAGTAACAAGCTTCAAAGTACCTTCCTGCAGTTTAATAAGGAAAATACTTCAGTCCCTAGAGTATCCAATTTCCCCCTCACCTTTCCAAGTAATTTCTCTCTACTTGATAATATCTTAACTGTTGGTTTCAGTTTGGTAACATATTTGATGTGAAGGAGAAATAATTACATCATTTGATAAAACTTAACCACACAGCTTATGTGTCACCATGGCAATATTACACCATTGGATGATGACCAAAAAATGACAATGATGTCATAAAGCTCCAGAACTGACTGAACACATAAGACACAGCAGTTATCTTAGACGAAGAAACGTTTGACAAAGCCTTGGACATGAATCTTCTCATTTATGTTCTACTTTCATCCACTTGGATAAATACTTGTTTAAACACAAATGCCACAAATGAAACTAAAACATCTTCTACAGGTATGTGCCCAACCTAAAACTTATAAATTATCATCTGTTTTATTAAGCACTGGAGGACTTAACTAGAAAATATAAGCCGTATTTAAGAAATATGCTGCCACTTTAGTGTTACCATAAGTTAAATCTTCAAGAATTTCTAGCACAGTATCTGATACTTTTGCTTTTCTGTCAAAAAAAAAAAATCTAAGTAAAATACAAGTATACAGAGTATAAACTTATGTTTCCCTTTATCCTTCACAATCCAATCTATCTCTTTCTAACCTAATTACATAATACTACATGAATTAATCTGGCATGGAACTTTACATATAGTAAGGGGGGGGCAGTGTGATATCTCAATTGTCTAATCCTCTACCTTCAAGCACTAGCATTCCATACAGGTGCCAATTCATATCCCAGCAGCTCCACTTCCCATCTATCTCCCTGCTTGTGGCCTGGGAAAGCAGTGGAGGACAGCCCAAAGCCTTGGGACCATGCACCTGCATGGGAGACCCAGGAAAAGTCCCTGACTTGGGCCCAGTACTATAGCCTAGTGGCTAAATTTCTCACCTTGAATGCACCAGGATCCCATGTGGGTGCCAGTTCTAATCCTGGCAGCCCCGCTTCCCATTCAGCTCCCTGTTTTTGGCCTGGGAAAGAAGTCCAGGACAGCCCAAAGCCTTGGGACCCTTCACCCGTGGGGAGACCCAGAAGAGGCTCCTGGCTCCTGGCTTCAGATTGGCTCAGCTCCAGCCATTGTGTCCACCTGAGGAGTGAACCAGTGGATGGAAGCTCTCTCTGTCCTTTTTTTCTCTGTAAATCACCTTTCTAATAAAAATAAATAAATCTATAAGAAAAATGGTACGTTTTTATGACAATTTATTCTTGTCCCACCATGCTTCCCATCATGTGCATCAACAGCCAAGTACACTCACCCAAATATGATGCATTCAGAAACCCAGATAGTATGGTCAGCAAGCCATGGCACATCGTAGCCAGAGATCCCCCCAGGCTCCCCTTGCAGACTGTCACTGGGGACTTGATACAGAGAAAAAATGGGCACACTCTATCAGACTTAAAAAAATAAGTGAAAAATTGATTTTATTGTGACCTTTAGTGAAAAGCTACTATAAGAGAAGAAAACTTGGTTATCAAACACACTCTCTAATAATATAATCTCTTTACTGCAGCACATCCTGGTGAATCAATGGAGGCAAGAATGGAAAATTTTAAAAGACATCCGATTTTAATCATAATTGGTATTATTGTCATAGCTTTTGTTTGTTCTTGCCTTTGTTTTCTCCATTATAGCTGTAAGAGCGATGAATTTACCACAACAGAAATGTAAGTTTTACACATTTAGATTAAGAATGTAAGGAGTGTGTGTGTGTGTGTGTGTGTGTGTGTGTGTGTGTGTAGACAGAGAGAGAGAGAGAGAGACGGAGTAAAATTTTCATTGCTCAGCTTGCTTAAAGTTAACTTTAGACTTTACAAAGTTGGCAACTTCTTGTGGGTGGATATTTTTACTTAAATTATATTAGTTCTTAAGTATTCTCAAGTACATTATCAATTTTAGCCCAAGCTATCTCCTATTTAGAGTTAAGCTGAACCCCAGGCTATTATTAATTCATTAGAAATTCAGTCTAGGAAAAGAAGATGTGAATATCCAAATAAGAGCGAGAAAATGAAGAGGGTGAAAGTCATGGGGTAGTGCCTTCTGTTTTCCAAAGAAAATGAAATATTTTAAGATTTAATAGAAAAGGGAATTAGTTGCTGCTGTTACTTCATAATATCAATCCTGCCATGGATGAGGGTATATACATAAGTTCATGTAATATAGATTTAAAAGAAAATAGCTTATTAAATTTTAATACTGAGTATCTTTTAAAAGACATTCATTAGTTTATTTTGGCATAATATTTTCTAAACTCCATGTATATGTTGGGTTTTCAAAACTTCATTAAAATATATACTATAGAAAAAGCAGGCATGGATTTTAAGTAGTTCACACTAACATTAACTTATTTTTAAATTTTCCCACAAGTTTTTTGAAGTATCTTCATAGGAAGAACAAAATGACTAATCAGCCTGAATTTTTAGTGAAAATTTCCTAATCTTAGGACTAGTTCTAAAATGTGATTTCATTGTTCTATTTCTTTAGAATATTATAAACATATTCACTTGATATTGCAATTATAATGAGAACACAATTATTTTGCTTAAATATTTTTCATTTGGCATGTTATCAGTTTGTGATTTTCTTAATAGAAAAATTAATTTCTGAAATAAGTGAAATTCTCTCAAATGTAAAACAATTTTGCAATAGCATATCTAGATTATATGGTTATCTGATGTATTTAAAACTATAAAATATTCTAAAAAATTAGTTTATATTTGCAACCTTAGTCACTTTCATCACACTTCAATTATGTATTCAGTTTTCTTACTACAGCCAAAACAAATACATAAAAGATCTAAACTGACACAGCTTTCTGATTTTTCTGTTGATAGTAGTGGGACAATTCCGTTTTAAATTGTTATGCTTCAGGGCTGGCACAGTGGCATAGCAAGCTAATACTCTGACTGTGGCATTGGCATCCTGATTCAGCTTCCTACTGGTATGCCTGGGAAAGCAGTGAAGGATAGTTGAGGTCTTGGGCCCCTGCATCCACTTGGGTAGCCTAGAAGTTCCCAAGTTCAGATTAACCCAGCTATGGTCATTGTGGCCATTTGGGGAGTAAACCAGAGTTTAGACGAGGTGTGTGTGTGTGTGTGTGTGTGTGTGTGTGTGTGTGTCCTCCCCTCTCTGTGTAACTCAATTAAATAAAATAGAATAAATCTTTGAAAAAAAATAGTTATACTCCAAATTTTCCACTTTCAGGAACAAGAAAGAAGGTATAGCAACCAAGTCATCCCTGTCATCCAAAATACCTTTCAGTGAATTTGGACAATCCAGTTCATTCAGTCCAGAAAATCAATGCATGCTACCTGCTATTCACAAGTTATCTGGTCCTTTAAGTCCAGAAAAGTCATCCATACCATCTAGTGCAGAAAAGTTAATCAGGCACTCGAGTCCAAGGAAGTCATCTGTGGCATCTAGTGCTGAGCTTTTAGCCAAGTCATCGAGTCCAAAAAAGTCACAGGGGCCATCAATACCTTCAAAATCTCTCAGGTCATCTCAACTGGAAAAATCATGTAGGACGCATAATCTAGAAAAGGCATGTAAGCTAGCACATACCCACAAGCAAGGCAAGCAAGCCAGTTCATCCTACCCTGCCAAACAGGTCAGGCAGTTCTCACCAGCTTATCTGCAATATCCAGCCAGGTCAGCAAAAGCACTTTGTCCATATCACCCACAAAATCAAATCTTGCCACTCAAGTCACCTGTGCAGAAATTGCCCAGATCATCCAGACATGCTAAAGCAAAAAGGTCACTGAGTGCACGCAAGGCAGCCAGGTTATCTAGATCTCAATTAGCCAAGACTTGTCAATGTTACAATGAAAGATGCCTTGTTTGCAAAAGCTCTGAGCCTTCAATCAATGATATTTATGAAGCAAAGGAAAAACACACTGCTTCAAGTAAAGCAAAGCCCTTTTCCAGATCATTTCAAAAAGCTTATTCCTGGTACAATGTGCATGATGATTACAGTGACAGTGATGTGATAACAAATGACAGTAACGACGACAGTGACAGGGAGGTAACGATTATCTGTGATGTCAGGTACAATGAGGCCATCTTTGATGATACCCAAAATAATTAAGAGCTCAAGAAAAAAATCCATCTATAGAGAAACAAATATATCAACTATTTTATTTACATAATTGTTTAAAATGCAGATAGAGGGGAAATCTACTTTGTGATCGCTATCAAGATCACTCTCGCCCATCTTGGAGGGAATTTTTTTAAAAATAAAAATTACGTGCATACATTAAATTATTATCGTGATTGTCATTGAATTTTAGAACTATATATTATTTTGAAATAGCTTAATTAGATCTGCTCACTTGGATGGAAAACAGACACATTCACATTCTCAGAAATCTAGCAAGGAATTCAAAAATGGCTAACCTGAAATACAATTTTCCTTGGATTAGTTTTCAGCTTAAGTTTCAGTCTAATTAAGCTTAGTTTAAATGCTATGTGCAGTCATCACAGTTTCAGACTGGTTTTTCTATAGTGGCCAGTACTTGGAAATAGCTGTATGCCATAGACTGAATATTTCTGTTCCCCTACAATCTGTATTTCGAAACCTGAAATCCTATGTGACTATATTAGGAGGCTGGACACTTGGGAGCAGCTGACTTGTATGGGATTAGAGACTCTATCAGGAGCCAAAGAGATCATAGATCTTCCCTTTGATAATGTGAAGGCACAGAAAAACAAACAAAAATTTCATTTGTTATCATAGAACCATCCCTTTTGAGACATAGCATCTATGGTTGGTTTCATCTTAGACTAACAACAGTGAGAAATAAATTTCTATTGCTCAGAAGCCACCCAGGAAATAGTATTATGTTATAGCAGCCTGAAAACATTAAGGTTCTCCTGTCTGTTTGCCTCTGGCTGAATTGAGGGAATTATTTTTTAATAACTTTTTTATATTTATTTTTTTAATTTTGACAATCTTTACATAGTTAATTAGGGTAAAAAGGTTCAAGGGCTACAGGAAAGTGGATAAGACTAGTATTTTTTCCATATTGTTTCCTTTATGTTTAAAGGGGGGTATTAAGTGAGAAAGTCCCACCCAATTTCCCACCCTTCCCAGGTCCCAGATGTAGGGCATGCTCTGAGGTTCTTGCTCAAGTGGTTTTGATATTTCAACAGTTATGAATCGTGGCCAATCTTGCCACTCCAAGCACTATGAGGTCTTTGAAAAATCCACTGATTGATATAGTCCATCATAGCTGAGATGGTTGGTTGACCTGTTCTGTCTTCTCTCTTTTCTTGGTTAGGGTTCTGAGTCCAGCATTTAGATTAGGAAGATCTCCAAAGAAACTTTGTCTGAGGTGTTCTCAAACCAGATTCTTGTATGTACTAGCAAGTACAGGGCACAGCACAGTCCATCACACCCTGATCAGCTGGTGGTTGCAATTGCTGGATTGGTTCTGTTTTCACTCCCGACTTCCACTGAAACCAGTGGATGTTGTAGTCCAGCCTGGTTCTGCCCAGCACATACTTGGCCCTCACATAAACCAATGGGAGCTGCAGCCTAGTAGGAGCGACCTGCAATAACCCCCACCAGGCCTGCCCCCTACCCTGGTTTGCCAGTATGTGTAGCAGTAGTCCAGTCTGTCCCACATCCTATTCTACACCAGCCCCTGTCCTAGTTTTCATGCCCTCCCATGGAAGTGGTAACCCAAGAGGGGGGAGCCCACTATTTCCCTCCCAGGCTTCTCCCACTCCCAGATTATGCACTCTCCAGATAATAATTGAGGGAAGTATTGATGACAACTTCTAACACCATTGCCCATAGTTACTACACCTAAAGTGAGGGTTCAGCCTATAGTACCCACACATTTGGAACCCCATGATTGTTATTCTCAGTGTCCTCATCTTCATAATCCTCAATAAAGCTTCTTACTTTGTCGTCTTCTGAAGTAGTAAAAAGAGACATATTCTCTAAAGATCCCATTTTTATGTCTGTTCATCTAAATATTTTTCCTACATGGTACTTCCTCTCTCTGATTCAGCAGGGGTAGCAAGTCAGGGAGAACCCTAGAGTTCCATATACTCTCACTTTCCCATTGATAAATTATTATCTTTGCCTTCTTCCAAGCACGTGGTTGGGAAAAGCAGAGTCCTGGATTTCCAGTCATGCTTTAGTACAGTTTGTCCTGTAGTTTGACCAGTAGTTAGCATGTGTTGAATGTGTAATTTTTGTCAGGTACTATAACAATTTCCAAGTGTCACGGATCCTAACATTACTCTCCAGCTCGCTGAATTTAATAAAAGGACCCACAAGACTCAAAGATCTTACTCATGGGTAAACCTTATTCAAACAAAAGTATATGGACTAAGAAAAATAGGAAAATGTATATCACAGGCAGAATACAGAGAAGGACCCATCCGGGGCCACACTGCACACATTTTCTTTCTATGAGCAAACTACATGGACATGCACAGAATACCTCTGCACAGAGAAGCTGTTCAAGTCTTTGGTTCTGAGGCTTTTATTAAGAGTCAATTCCATAGGGACATCATACTGCATGACCAGCCGTGGAAACTGAAACTCAGGATCTCAACAATGAAACTAGATGCATGCCATGTATATTGATATTTCTGCAAAGCAGTCTCAACAAGCTGGTACAAGCTAATGCCCTTTGGTCCAGGTGTACAAAGCAATCAACCTGCAACTAGTTGGCAGTGTGATACAGTGGGTTATTTCGCTTGCGATGCCATTATCCTATTTCAGAGTGTTGATTAAAGTCCCAGGTGTTCCACTTCCAATTCAGCTCCCTACTAATGTGCCTGAGAAAGCAGCAAAAGATAATTCAAGTGCTTGCCTCCCACTCCCTCTCTCCACCCACCGTTACCCATGTGGGAGTCCAGGTTGGAATTCTGGGCCCTTGGCTTTAGTTTGGCTCTGCCCAGGCTGTTGCAATCATCTGGGGGAGTGAACCAGCCAATGGAAGACCTCTTTCTATGTCTCTCCCTTCCACTCTCTGTCACTCTACCTTTCAAAGAAACACAACACTTTAAAAAAAAAATCATCAATATGACATTCCAAGGCCTACATTCGCAGGAGTTGGCCGCAGGTCAGTCATGGTCCTAAGTTGAAGACATACAAGGACTAAGCAGCCAGATATACTGTGTTAAGCAGCGAAACCTGCCTGGTTAACACTTTCCACATACTTTACTTAACCCTCCACAGTCCCTTCATTATATGGGGGACTATAAAGTAAATTAAGGCTCTGTGACATGAAGTAAGCAGTAATTGGTTGAATTAAGATTTTTAACCTATAACTAGTTTATGCTTAATCATTATATTGTATTGCTTTCTCAGTATTACGGTGCTGATTTTTTTGCAGATTATGCAATTTATTGTTGGAAACAAAATCTCTCCTTGACTTTTTTATTTATTTTGTTTTTGATGTTTACATAGTTGAGATGGATGGATGCCCATGCAGACCAATAACTAGGGTGGGAATAATCAAGGTATCAGTGGATGAGACAACTGCTTCTAATTTTTTTTCTCCCTTTAGCTGGGGGAGGGGAGAAAAAAATGGAAGAGGACTGTTTCTAGCAGCCTCGCCACATCAGTATCCGGGGATGGGAGGTAGCCACTGGATGTCATCCTAGGGTCCCCTCTCTTTGACTTTTAAGCAGTCTGAGCAATTCTCTCAGCCATCCAGAGGCATATAAAATGTCTCTGATTATTTATGTGGACCCCCCCCCCGGGCCTCTACTGTTATACAACTAATACTCCCTGGTCTGTGCCTACACAGGTAGCAAAAAATCCACAGACAGCACAAACAAACTGCTTGTGCACAAAGGATTTAAGAGATAGTCCATACATTAGAACCCACTGTAGGAGCTGCACATTTCATTTCCTACTGTTGTCACCTATTTTAAAAAGACAAATCATGAATGCATTAGAGATTGTCCCAGGCTCCAAGAGATTAGTCTTTTTTAAAATTCACAAACAGAAGAAAAGGTTCTGATAACATTTATGAACTATTAACTATAGAGAAATTTCAAACATATAGGAGTAGAAGAAATATTATAATGAACCCCTATAGTGCCCAACTTGGATTTAACAATTTTCACTATCTGACCAGTATTGTTTCATTTATACTCATATCTATTATACTTCTCAATTATGACTAAAAACATAGTTATAAAACATGTAAACACAATATCATTGTCTTACCTAAAAACAGGCTTTAATATCAATTGCCAAGTCTGTTAAATATTTCCTGCTTCCTATATTTATTTACTCTGTCCAAATGTTTATCAATGTTAGAAAACATCTAAAACTAAGTTTTGAAAAATGAAAAATTGCAATTCTACTGATTATTCTGACTTCATATTTTGGGATGATTTTGTAGCTAATCTGAACTAGTCCAGAAAATAGTTATAAGTCAAAATCATACAACTTTCAGTTTAAATTCAACTTATATCTTGCTAGACAAACCCAAATATTCTAAGCTCTATTGTCTTTTATATTTTGAACCTGATGACATGTAACAGTTTTTAAACTGTGAATCTTAATATCTAATAAAAATTACTAGTTGCCAGTGATATAGATAATTGTAACTATAAGAGTAATTTATCTGCATGAATATGTATGTTCCTTTTTAAAACAGATAATTATAGAGTAGGGGTCTACATAATACTCAGAGCTCATTAAATATGCAAAATTCAAAGTGCATTAATGTCGTTCTTACACATGAAACCGATATAGAATATGTAATAAAAATGCATGTGCTTTGCGGAAGAAGGAAGGCAGGCAGACAGTGTATACATATTTACCAATGAAAACTTACCCATTCTGATAGTTAAATAATTAAGCTCCATCACGCTAACTGATAGCCTCTAGCACTTCTTGGAAATGCCCCTGTTTAAGAATCCCCAAATTCCTATTTTCTTGTCTTCTTGCAGCATTTTTCTATCTCTTAGGTTGTCTTTCAGCCTTCTTTGCCACTTATCACTCTTCTGCCGTTCGGATGAGAGGGTCACACACTGCTCTCTGCTTCTCTACTCTTACCCTCTTTCTGTTGAATCTACTCTTCCTTACACTCATCTACCAAACTCATCCTCTGTTCCCAGTTATGAGACTGAAATTTATATTTTGTTCCTTTTATTTGGTGCAACCTTCTAAAAAATCATTACGTATTTTAGAAATAATAGGCTAGATTTAAATATTTCTGTAACATCTTTTATACAAATTATAAAATCATGAACCTTGAAGAATTCTTAGAGACCCTCAATTTTTCCCTTCTGTTGGAAGGGAAGACTGTGATGAGCTGAAAAAAATGCTTATCACCCAGGAAACTACATTTTACCAGTTGTGGAAGAAGAGCCAATTGTGGCACAGTGCTTATCACCTTGCTTTTTAAATTTGAAAAGGAGAATGAGAGAGAAAGACTGAATCTCCCATCCACCAATTCATTCCTTAATGCCCACAGCAGCCAGAGGTGAGCCAGGTAGAAGGAATCCAAGTACTTGAGCTGTCACCTGCAGCCTCTCAGAATGAGGATTAGAAGAAAGCTGGATCTGAAGCAGAGAAGGTAGGACCATGACCAGGCACCTGATACAGAATGTGGGTGCCCCAAACAACATTTTAACCACTGTGTTAAGCATCTGTCCTAGAATCAGAGGATTTTTTTTAAGCAGCCCACAAAAAAAAAAAAGGGATAAACTAACTGTGGGATGATTATGATGGTATTAAGCAGAGACTTATTATAAGTCTTCAGCTTAGACAGGGTTGGAAACAGAACTGATCCAGCAATTGCAACGACCAGCATGTACATAAGCTGATTGGGGCAATGGATGGTACCGGGTTCTGTACTGGCAAGGACACACAAGAATCAGGTCTGGGATCACCTCAGATAAAGTTTCTTTGGTGATCCCTCCAACTGAACTGCTGATCTCATAACCCCAACCATGAAAAAATTAGGTCAGTCAATGGATTCTGAAGAGATTTCATTGTGTTTGAAATGGTAAGATTGGCAGCAATTCAGAACTGTTGAACTACCAAAACTGCTGGAGCAGGACCCTTGGAGCATGCCCCACTTTGGGGACCTGGGATGGATGGGAGGCTGGGTGGGGCTTCTCCCTTTATTTCTCCCCTGACCCCAGATACAGAGAAAACAAGTGATGATATTAGTGTGGAAAGAATGGTCCTACCCACTTTCCTGTAGCCCTTGACCCTTTGTACCTTAATCAACTAAGAAAGATTATAAAACAAAATAAAATAAAATAAAAATTAAAAAGAAGTCCTCAGCTTTTTCAGTTTCAGCAATTCTATAGTCTATGTCACTCAGTGAGCAATCTCTTAGAATTAAAAGCAACAAAGAGAAATTGAAGTAGGAATCAAGTTCCAAGTAAATGAGCCAAATATCTCAATTACAACCCATATACAACCCACAATTATTCCTGTGTTGTTTTGAGCTTAGAAAACAAGGGTTAAACATGGGTTAATTAATTTTGTGATTATTTACATAATGCATAAATTGAGCCATGTTTGAAACAAGCAAGGAATAATTATAACTTACATCTACAAATTTTCAGTCTTATTTGTTCAGAATTACCCACTTATGTACCTGAATCAAAATAACATTTGAGTGTAAGGTGTTATTCGAATATCCCACCCTGGACCCGGCACCATTTCTTCTTCCTCACAGCTCACAAAATTCGCGCCAGTCCAGCAGTCCAGTTACCAATCAGATGTAACTTGGCATTCCACCTGAGAATCCCACCCCCAATCTTCCAGCCCCTTCCCCAACCCTGCCCAATCACGAATCATCCCTAGGCATTCATCTGCAGGCACCAATCCCCTGGGGCCTGCCCTCAATCCCTCCCAATCCCCCCCCACATGCACACCTCCTTCCGGCCTCCCTTCTCCCCCTCCCCTTCTTCTTTTTTTCTCCACCCCCATCCCGTTCCTACCCTGCTGGAATAAACCTCCTAAGAGACCTCGTTGTGTCTGTTTTCAGCTAACGGTAAAGAACCAGGTTGCAGGAATTAGCTGCGTGTAATAATATCATAATATCATATGAACAAGAACTAGAATTCTAACCTTTTAAAATAACTAACATTGAGGGGCTGGCGCAATGGTTCAACTGGCTAATTCTCTACCTCCAAGCATTGGTATATATATGAGTGCCAGTTCTTGTCCCTGTTGCTCCATTTCCCATCCAGCTCTTTGTTATTGCTTGCAGAAAGCAGCGAAAAATTGCCCCAAGTTCTTGAAACCCTGTAATGCAAGGGAGACCTAGGAGATGCTCCTGACTCCTGGCTTTGGATTGGTTGAGCTCCAACCATTGTGGCCGTTTAGGGAGTGATCCAGAAGATGGAAGATCTTTCTGTCTCTCCTTCTCTCTGTAAATCTGAAAAAAAATCTTAAAACAATAACATTTGAAAAGAATGCTTAAAAAAAGATGAAGGAGTAAATTGCTAGTAATCTGTCATATCTAAATGATTTATTTGTTTTTTTTTTACAATACAGATTGATTCTCACCCCAGATGCGTTCTCTCTCATCCATCAAGCAAACAATATATTCTGTAGCAGATAACAACTGAATACCCTCTAATTCAACTCAGTTCTGATATGATGTACCTGCATCAGATCCTACAGGTTAAGGGCTCAACCCCAAGATTGTCCCCACTTCAAATCCAATCACAAGTCCAGGCTCCTGAAATTTCTTTCAGCTATAAACTGGGATTCTCATGATCCCCTCACTGGCTTCAAGTGGCCCCCAGAATTCTTAGAAACAACTATATTTACTGGCTTATTAGAGGGTATTAAACAAAATACAGATGAAGAAAGGCATAAAGCGAGGCATGTGGAAAGAAGTATGAGATTTTGCTGGCCTCTGAGGCCACCTCCAGGAAGCTCTACCTCTTGGCTAGCTGGAGGATTTTCAGATATTTTCCTTTTAGTTTTTATGGAGATTCATTGCATATGCATGACTGAAGCATGGATAGTCACATAGACACATGACTGGATCAAAAATAGTACAATCTAAAGTTCACAGACTGAGTGGGGAAACACAGCAATGCCTTTCCAGGTTCTCACTGGTTTCTCTGTGTAGCATTCCTACCTTGAGGTTATGAGGCAGGATCCCTTCTATAATATGAGTTTCATAGTCTGCTATCAAACAAGGTGAATCGGAGCATTTCTTTACAGTCAGAGACTCCAAGGCAGTGGAAAATTAGAGTCCTTAGTACACATATTGGGGAAGAGAAATTGTAGTTTCCATTGCTTACCTTGGGGACAAAAATTGAGCGAGTTAAAAGAGGGAGGGAGAAGGTCAGAGAGATGCTACTTTTTTGAGGCCTGTTTCTGTAGCCAAAGCACCCCAACGTTAGTCATTTGGGAAACAAAAAGGACCAGGGAGTAACGGGAGTAATGGGCCAGGAATTATATATGAAACCCCCCAAATAGCAATTAGTCTATTCCTAGCAAAATAGAATAGATTGACTATTGTATTGAAATGACCAAAAAGGAAGTGATTTGGAAGAGGAAAAGAAGAAATGAGGATCTACAATCATGTCTAGCTGGAATACTGAGATTGACTATACATACCAAAATAGACTTTCTCTGCCACTCTGAGAAATGAGACTATCAGCATCAAATTGTTTGGCTAGGAATCGGGACATAAGAATGTTACTGAGATTCTTATTTTTAATTCCATATCCATTTAAATATGAAGCTATTCACAGAAAAAATCAAATAAAATTCTAAAGTACCATGGAATTAACCACATTTATTATAGATTATTTCCTTAAAGACAGTTAACGTCTAAAAGTGGTATCTGTTAAAAAATGCAACATATCCCTGTCGTATAAACAACTCTCTTTCAGGGCCCGGCGCGGTGGCGCAAGTGGTTAAAGGTCCTCGCCTTGCACGCCCGGGATCCCATATGGGCGCCAGTTCTAATCCCGGCAGCCCCGCTTCCCTTCCAGCTCCCTGCCTGTGGCCTGGGAAAGCAGCAGAGGATGGCCCAAAGCTTTGGGACCCTGCACCCGCGTGGGAGACCCGGAAGAGGCTCCTGGCTTCGGATCGGCATAGTATCGGCCCGTTGCGCTCACTTGGGGAGTGAATCATGGGATGGAAGATCTTCCTCTCTGTCTCTCCTCTCTATATATCCGCCTTTCCAATGAAAAAATAATAAAAATAAATCTTTAAAAAAAAAAACTCTCTTTCATTAAGTTTAGCTAAATTAATGATAAAGTATGAGATGACAAAGCATGGTGGGATAGTAAAAACAAATTTATGCGGAGTTCCTATGTTTACTGTAAGCAACAAAAGCATGTCACAGACATTTAAAAAATCAAGTGTGAGTGGGAGGAAACTACCATAGGCTGTACTTGCTAGCTGCTTAGCTAGTGACTGCTACAAGGCTATAGACCATGCTGCCAGAACACCACACTGTAAGTTAGGCCACGTTTCTTTCTTTTTTATCACTGCTACTATAAACTAAACTATGAAAATCTAAAATAAAGGTTTATGCCTCTCTGGAGATTTTAAAACACTTTTACATTACAACTAATCTCCCAAAGAATATCTTTCCTGTTCATTTACCAGGTACTGGATACTGGATGAAGGGAAAAACATTGTGTGACTTAACACACCATGAGTCTGTGATATATGACAGCTTTCACTGCTTAGTTTTTCTAAGGCTCACACTTTGTGAAGCCACAGACAATATGAATCAAGTTCTACTCAATCATACAAGGACTCAGAAGGTCTTCCACATGAATGTTTATACTGAAAACACTTCTGTAAAAAAGAAGAGTCCTCAGGCTCGGTGTGGTGGCCTAGTGGCTAAAGTCCTTGCCTTGTACGCACCAGGATCCCATAATGGCACTGGTTCTAATCCCGCCAGCCCTGTTTCCCATCCAGTTCCCTGCTTGTGGCCTGGGAAAGCAGTCCACGACAGCCCAAAGCCTTGGGACCCTGCACCTGTGTGGGAGACCTGGAAGAGCTCCTGGCTCCTGGTTTCAGATTGGCTCAGCTCCAGCTGTTGTAGCAGCTTGGGGAGTGAATCAGCAGATAGAAGATCTCCCTCTCTGTCTCTCCTCCTTTCTGTATATCTGACTTTGTAATAAAAATAAATAAATCTTTAAAAGAAATAAGAAGAATTCTCAAAGAGGAGAAAGAATTCAGGAGATATTTTAAATAAATTTGTGGTTTAAGAATAATAGAGTAAAAAAAGGGAGGAAGGAGGAGGATTGAGGAAGGAAAGAATATGGCTCTCTTCTTAGAATTATACCTAGGAAATACATGAAATTTTTCTCTTTGTAATAAGAAAATTTACAAAAGAGTATTGGGGAATGGCCAGCATTGTGGCACAGTGGTTTAAGACACTTGTGATCCCGGCATCTGATATCGGTTTCTGCTTTTCAGATCCACCTCTGAGCTAATGTGTCTTGGAAAGCAGCAGAAGGCGGTCCAAGTATTTGGGTCCCTGCACCCATGTAGATCCCTATGGAGTTCCGGGCTCCTAGCTTTGTCCTGCACCAGCCCCAGCTGTTACAGGCATTTAGTAGTGAGCCATCAGATGGAAGATTCTCTCTCTCTCTGCTTTTAAATATATACACAAGTACATATTTTAAAAATGTAAGAGAGGGTCCAGTGCAATAGCGTAACAGCTAAAGTCCTCTCCTTGAACGCACCAGGATCCCATATGGGATCCTATTTCTTCAACTTAATTTCACTTAGATATCAACAAGGAGAAATGGAAGGAGGTGGCTCTGCTAGCGATTCACAGTGATTCTGATGTAGCTAAAACTTTGTGTGGGTGCCTGGCATCATTGGAAGCATGCCTGCCTCCTGGTAAAGCACAATAGTCATTAATGATAGCAGATTGCTCAGCAGTCAAGGATGACAGTTATCAGAGAAATTGCCTAATTATTAATTATGACTTATAGCTGAGCAGGAGTCAAGACATTCCCAATAACAGACTTAGTAATGCTCTGCAGGATAGGAGCTAATTAACTTCTTTTGAAAAACGATAAGACTGCTGTATCCTTGAAGTCTAATATTTCATATGTTTGCCTGAGTGGTTCTGAACAATCCATATATGTTCATATATACAAAGTGAAGGAAACAGCTTTATTCTAAATTTTAATAAAATATATAGCATAAGTAGTTAAGTTTTTGATGGGTTACTGTTGAGTGTTCTCTGTTTAAGCTAGGATTGATCAGGAGGTTTCTTATCAACACTGATGTGGTGTTATAGTATAAAGAGTAGGTGTTGAGTATTCAAAGGTAGGCTGGTTGGGACAGAGAGGAAACTTGGCCCTTTCCACAATTACGGAAGAGAAAGTATTGGGTATTAACAGCTGTTAGCCACTTACAATGTGTAAACTGAAGGGCGGTAAGTGAAGAGAACCACACATTTTCTTACTGACATTTGATATCCCATCACTGTTACTTAGACGTATTCGTTCTTTGTGGCATTTTAGAGGCATCTAAACTCAGAAGTTTCAGAATTTTTAGATTGGAGAGGTTCATCAGATTATTCCTCCTTTCAAAAGGGGTGTTGCAGATGGGCCCTGGGGGCTTGAGGCAGGGACTAGAAAAAGACAGCACTTAAGGACAGGAGACAGGAATTTGAGAAGGTCTGCTTGAATCACCTGGATTTCCTGTTTTGCTGGAAGCTATCCTTTTGCCAAGAGTCTCCTGGATTCTAGTGGAGACTGGATTCTAGTGGAGACTGGATTCTAGTGGAGACTGGATGACTGGTGAGGGAGAGTAAACCACAAGAAGCCTATAGCAAGCTGAAGATTATCTGATCTGCCTGGCCATAAAGTCTAGTGTGACCAGCAGCATTCCACTGTCTTGTGAAAGCCCAGTATGCATGCGCCCTGGGCAGGACCTGAAGGCACACATTCATTTCCTGAGCAGGTGGTCCCAACTCCCATAGCTTACTTCCTGCCACTATCACCTCTCCCTTAGTCAATATCTGTGGCCTCTGGGTGAAGTACTTATTACCAAGTGATTGAAGGCACAAAAGAAATATATAAGCCTGGTTTACATATAGCTTTGTATGGTTAATCTGGTATCTGAAAGTAGATGCTATGACTGCAGTGCTACACCCCAACCATGGAATACCTCTAAGAGACAATGGAAAAGGAAATCTTCCCAACAGACATAACTTTGAGTAGCATATCTGGTATGGTATCACGCCCATGAGAAAGACCTCTGGGTTACAAATCTACTTTGATTTGGAGGTAGTAACCAGTAGAGTTAGCTGGGATTTAGTTTCTTTTCTTTCATTCTTTCTTTTTTCTTTTTCTTTTTTTTAGATATGAGGAAATCCAGGGCTTTACTTTATAATACAAAGGCTATAGCATGGCCCCAAACCCACTTTCCACCCTTCAATTTTTAAATGTTTATCACTCTAGAAGATGCAGAAATGCCCTTCATTATGTTTTGAAAAACCACTGATCTGGGAAATAATGCCCTTTCTCAAACAGATAGATATCATTACTCATAGCATTTGTTTTACATAGAAAGCAAAATTCATCCTCCCAATACAACACAGCAGGAATGAAGGTGAGGAACAACAGTGTGGAAGTCTTCATGAAGAATCCAAAAGAGGTAAGAGGAGATGCAGACAGATGGGTTTGAAACCCAGAAAGCCCAACATCCAGCCTGCTTTCCCTTGGAGGGTAAATCTGAGTAGAGACATGCAGAAGATCCAGAGAAAGATGAGGACAGTCTGGTTACCAAGAAAATGAGAACTAGAAGGCACAGTTAATATCTTTAGCAATGAAATTGAAGCAGGGAAAATAAATACAGCTAGTTCCCTGAAAATTTTAGTGTAATTTTTGCTTTCTATTTTTTAGTTTTTGCTTTCTAACAGTAGCATAAATGTTGCTACTTGAAAGACTGACACTGTATGTACTCTAAAATGACATGAAATTCAGAATTTCAATCTGATGAAATTAAATAAATCGTTCAATTTCTTAATTTTCACATAAGGGAGATGAAATCCAGAGCATATAAATGTTTTGTACAAGGAGAAACTAGTTAACACACACAACTGGCATCTACTACATGTCAATTCAGGGTTCGCTCCTTAGCAAGACATACATAATTGTTCATTCTTTTTATCAGAATTGCTTAATCATTTTGTCTCCCACTTCAACAATGTGTCACACTCTTACCTGGGAAATAGACACACACATAACAAAGGCAATAGTCTCCACCTTTCAAGGTTGGCAACCGTCGCCTAAAAGGTTCATCTGACCTGCAAAGCCCATATTCCATATGGATGCTGATTTCAATCCTGGCTGCTCCACTTCTGATCCACTTCCCTACCTGTGGCCTAGGAAAGCAGCAGCAGTCCTTGAGCCTCTGTACCCACACGGGAGACCGGGATGAAGCTTCTCCCTTCATCCTGTCTCAGTCCCCACCTTTGTGGCCATTTGGGGAGTGAACCAGTAGATGGAAGGCTCTCTATTTCTCTCTTCCCTCTCTAACTTTGCCTTTAAAATAAATAAAATTAATCTTTTAAAAATAGTTGGTCTAAATTCTACTTAAAACAGAATTTCTCCATAAAAGAGAAATTTCTTAAAAGAGAAATTCTCCTTAAAAGAGAATTTGCTCTGCGCTTTGTGCATGCTGATGTATTATTTTGTGCATGTTTGTATACTTGTACATGATTATATCCTGTAACAAGAAATAATTGAAAACAAAATGGCAAATACTTTCTAAAGTAGGACAGACTAAATGCTTGCTGAAGAGTGCCACACTGAATTGCAAATGCTAGAGACTGAGCCAGTAAGAACTATATGATTTAAAAATAAAGCAGGCACCAACAGAGATATTAATTAATTCAAGGTTGGATTTGATTGTTAAGGGGAGTTTGCATCTCTATTACTGCTGGGAAAAGAGCCATTTTTAACAGCTTTTGATGGCATCCTGCCTGAGTCTTAAACCTAAATGTTGGCTTGGGTGAGATAAAATTTTAATTAATTGATCAGCAATAATGGAGGATGCTGTCATCTGCTATTATTTTGAAGTAGCAGAAAGTGGTCGAAATGAGGCTATATGGTATCTAATAGGTTTGTTAATTTTCACATATGAATTGCAACCTCTTTCTGAGTCCTTCTGAAGCTCCTTCCCCTTCCTGAACCCATTCTCATAAAACCTAAGCTTTGCTTAAAAGACAGAGACCACTTACACCCATTTGTCTTTTGTATCCAACCAACATTTGTTCCATTCTCTCCTTCTCCCCTCCCAATCAAGCACTGCATTCTCCACTTCATCCTTTATAACCACATTGTGCACCCAACTTCCTCAAGTGATTTCTCTTTCTAGAATCTTGAACTTCTCCTTGCTATTAAATTCATCCTCCCCACCCCTTTAAGGATTTTTTATTTGAGAAGCAGGGAGTGGGAAAGACATACACAGAGATAAAGAGCTTTTCAATCTATTGATTCATTCCCCAAGTGGTCACAATGGCCAGGACTGAGACCAGGCCAAAGGTAAGAGCCAGGAGCTTCATCCAGATTACCCACATGGATGGCAGCGGCATGATGCCCATCCTCTGCTGTGTTCCCAGGTCATTAGCAGGGTGCTGCATCAATGGCAGAACAGATGGGAGTCAAACTGGTGCCCACATGGGATGCTGGTGTTCCAGGCAGCTGCTTAAACCACAACGTTAAAACATGGGTCCTCACTCTTTGTCATGAAAACATGCATATGTACCATTTATTCTGGAGAAGAAAAACTGCTTAATCTTGACAGCCTCCTTACCATTATGCAAGCTTCTGTGTCTTTCTTCCATCATCAAGCTTTGCAAATGAACAGTACATGTCTATTAACTATATCCTAGTTTGCATTGTAAATACCACTGTAACTGCATTCCTAAAACTCCTGTAGTATCTCTGAAGGATTACATGAAACACCTTTTCCCAGTTCTGATTTCCCTTGACCAGGAGCAGAGTTTTGAGGCTTGCAAGACCTTATTCCATGCTCTAATACCACATCTTATTGTTACTCCAACATAGTTAAAACTGAACTCACAATTTTCTTTATCAATGGTTTCTGAATTATCTTATGCATATGACACACAGTAACCCGTATGGAAACAGTCTATACTTATGGTCACTACTATATCTCAATCATACCACTTAAGTATAGTCAATATTCAGCAGATACTTGTTTAGCAGAATGAACATTTGTTGCTAAATGAGCCTTAACTTCATAGGGTCATATTGGATTTACCAATCTCCTTTGTTCTCTAAATTAAATTAATGATCAAATCTGGCCCATTATGTCTTCATGAAGATAGATTTTTGCAGCTACGAATTTGGACAAGTTTCATAACCATTTAATTTTTTATCTATAAAAAGGACAATAGTGCTTGCCTTATCAGGTTACTAAGTATGAGATAATGTCTGTAATTTGCTTATCACAGTGATTGGCTATAGAATATGTTACATAAATGATAGCTATTTAAACTACTTTTCACTATACTCCATATTGTTCCCCTGGGGAGGGCAATTTACTATTTATTATTTTTTTATTGGAAGTCAGATATACAGCAAAGAGGAGAAACATAGAGGAAGATCTTCCGTCTGATGATTCACTTCTCAATTGGCCACAATGGGCGGAGCTGAGCCAATCTGAAGCCAGGAGCCAGGAGCCTCTTCTGGGTCTCCCCACGGGTGGAGGGTCCCAAGGCTTTGGTCCTTCCTTGACCACTTTCCCAGGCCACAAGCAGGGTGCTACATGGGAAGTGGAGCACCTGGGATTAGAACCGGCACCCATATGGGATCCTGGCGCATTCAAGGCAAGGACTTCAGCTGCTAGGTTATCACGCCAGGCCCAATTTACTATTTATTTTTAAAGACTCATTTATTTGATTATTTGAAAGGCAGAGCAAGAGACAGAAAGAAGGAAACAGAGAAAGAGAAAACAAACTTCCACCCACTGACTAATTCCCCAAGTTTCTACAATAGCTGGGCCTGGACAGACCAAAACTATTAGCCTGAATTCCACCACGGTGTCCCACAGCGGAGCCTGGGGCCTAAGCACTCATGCCATTTTTCTGCTGCCTTTCCAGGTGCATTCGCAGAAAGCTGGATCCAAAGTAATGTGGCCAGGACTCCACTGGCACTCTGATACTGGAGACCAGCCTCACAAGCACAATTAAACTTGATCTACTCCCACAATGCCAGCCCCACTTATTACTTATGTGTGTAAAAAACTTGTCTATTGGGGCCAGCACCATATTGTGGCACAGCAAGTTAAGCTTCTCACAGCATCTCATATGGGCGCTGAGTCAAAGTCCTAGAGGCTCCATTTCTGATCCAGTTCCCTGCTAATGTCCTGGGAAGGCAGAGGAGAGTGGCTCAAGACTTTGGGCCCCTGCCACTATGTGGGAGACACAGAGGAAGCTCCAGGCTCCTGGTTGCTGATTAGCCAAGCTCTAGCTGTTGTGGCCATTTGGGGAGTGAAGATGTATGTATGTATGTATGTATGTGTGTGTCTTCTTCTAATTCTGCCTTTCATATAAAAATAAAATCTTTCAAAAGACTTTTTGATTTTATTATGTGACAGAGGGAAGGAGAGAGAGGGAGATACAGATTTAAAAAGCTTATAAAGCAAAAAGTTTTAGCTGTTTTCTTGTATTCATTTTTGCATCTCTATATAGTATAGTTTTTAGATAAATGGTATTTCCTTCCTTTTATGGAAGACAGAAATTTACATTTTTGACAAAAGAATCTTCTCCAACTCTTTCTTCCTTCATCTTTCAAAGGATTTCTAACTTAGTAAATCAATAATGCATTGTTTTAATTATTAGGTTTATATAAATGTCTCTCACCATGCAGCCAAAGTATATTTTTTCCTGATTCATTTATTTTGTTAACAATGTTGTGGCTTCCCAGATTTAAGAACTGTGCCCCGCCCCTGTTTATTAGCTTCACTTTCTGTGTCTATCACTAATCTCACAATACTATAAAACCTTTCTGAGTACTATTCTTTGCCTGGGCAAACAAATCAGTAATCTGTTTCCTATTTCTGTTTTTCTCCAGCACTGGCCTTCCTGGACCCTCTGTTTTCCTATCTCCATTTCTGTCTGCTGATTCACTCCCAAATGGCAGCAGCAGCCAGAGCTGGGAAAGGCTGAAGGCAGAAGCCAGGAACTCCAGCCTTGGATACCACAAGGGCGGTAGTGGTCCAATTACTTGGCCCATGCTCATCTGCCTTCCCAGGCACATTGGCAGGAAGCTGACACAGAAGCAGAGCAAGGACTCTATCAGGCATTCCAATAGCAGATATTAGCGTCACAAGCCATGACTTAAGAAATTCAGTTATAATGCTTATACAGAAAAAAAAAATACAAGTGCCTTATCTGTTTCTTTGGCATTTTCAAAATGTGTTGGCAGAGGCATGTACTTAGCATTATTATAAAGGTTTTTTGCTATTTACCTCCTTATGCCTAAATAATCATACTGATATATACTGACTTATAAGAAAGATTTAGGATTCTTAAACCATAGCCTTCGTAACTTTTCCTCTACCTTTCTACTGTGATTTTAAAAGCCCATCCTTTTAATCGTCAAGTCTAGAACTTTGCCTGCATTTGATTTCATGATTACTAGAATACATCTTCTGCTTTTTGAGAAGCAATATGCTATTAGATCATTCTCAATGCCTTGGACTTCTGCCCTTCTCCAGGATTACTCACCTCCTGTCAGTACACTGGGATGTAATTAATATGGGCTATTTGGAGCACAGTAACAGGCAGCTCTGATCTCCTCTGAGGAAGTGACATTTCAGCTAAAATCAGAGGGATGCACGGGAAAGGCAGGTGCGAATGCCGTCTGGAAACAAAGGGAGCTCTGGTTCCTCAAGGATTGAAAGGTGGAGGGAGGTGAAGCCAGGGCAGTGAGAGGGAGGAGTGGAGATGCAGGCGGGGGCAGAGAACTGGGGGGCCGGCTAAGTGTTAAGGCAGGAGCTTTGACTCATCCTAGGGGCAATGGGAAGCTATGGAAGTCATAAACAAGGGGCTGACTTTATGGCTTTGTCTTAGGCTTTCTATTGGCTGCAGTGTGGAGAAGGCTAATGCTTTGGAAGATATAAGTAAAATGGATCTCAAATAACATCAATCTTGATGGGCGAAATGATATTTCACACAAGCCAAAGGTATTCTTACAAGACACGTTTGAAAGTTTGTTAAGGATAGTTGGATGCTTTCATTTGGAGAATAACAGGATGAAGTCATATATTCAGTTTCTAACAGATTCAGTTTTCCTTTCTTCCTGTTTTTTCCCCTTTTTGGTAGTAGAAGTGATTTATTTTCTTCCGTGTTCTACTCCCACTAAACAACTAATCTGCTGAGCAGCGCACTGATCTCAGGAGCAGTTTGCTTTCTTCCTTCACAATTGTGGCTTGCATCTTGTGTCCTAGTGGTTGCTCTGCTCATTCACCACAATGAGACTCCCAGTAAGTTGAGGAAGATGGTAGAGCAATGGGGGAGGGGTGGAAGGTGGGGAAGGGGTGGGAGGTAGGGGAGGATGTAATACAGAAGGGCTCTCAAGTGGCTTGCACAGACATCAGTCCACAGATTGTAAGTCAAAGAGCTCTCCCTGCACAAGGCAGCAAACATTCTGGTCAGGCTGCTTGTAAAGACAGAAGACTCCTCTGAATTCTTACCTGCTGGCTTGTGCTGCAAATCAGTGGCCAACTGGAAGCCTGGAATGTGCCCCTCGGCGTGCAGGTTCAAGCAACAGGCTGCTTTGTTTATGGAGTTGGCCAAATGAAAATTACGGTCTGCCCATGAGCTGCTTTTCATACTCGACAGCAACAGCTTTTGTTCCCGCAACACCTGAGTTTTCTTTAGAAACTGAAGAGGCACTGAAAAGAACAAAAATAATCCTTGTTTTAGAGACACCTCACAAAAGGTGACTTTAAAGAGTATGTGTTAGAGTAGCTCTAATTTCAGGTTCGTTTGCATGTGGAAAAAATCAACTGCGTACATTTCATGCCTTGCTGAGCAAAGCTCGATTTGTGCGGCATTGGATGTTTATAGTCGAACAGATTAGTCTAGACACATGAGTGTAGGTGTTGTACTGAAATAAATTAGCACAAAGAGTGGAATTATAACAAATGAAAATACGACAATTAATACTGCTGAATCTTGGGAGTTCTAAAATCCCTATGTTTAATCTGCTAGAACGTGATAATGAAGAAGTCTGCGAAAATACTGAAAAAAGGAATATAAGTCAGTATTTTTATGTTATTGTGCTTGGCTGTTTAAATATTTTTTCCATTTGTTTAACAAAATTGAATATGAAAATGTATTATTTATTACAAAGCACTGGAATCTCAAAATGTCTGTTTTGTATACTTATTTTTACTGATAACGATGCATTTCATGATAAGAACTTCAAACTTCAGCCTAGAAAGTACGACAGAACCCAGTTCCTGTATCAGTATCTACAATAATGCTTGCCACGTACCAGTTGTTCAAAAGCAAGTGAATGAAATTATAGTAGTTGCTATGTTCAGCAAAATAGAAAAAGACCCCTCCATTTTAAAAGGATATTTTTGAAGTAGTGGAGGAAATTTCACATCCATTTGTCAATGTCTTAATATTTGATTAAGACACATTTAGCCTAAGTCTTAAAAAATCATTAAATGCAAAAGGAATCCTCATAGAGGATCTCACTTGTCTGAAGGATTTTACTTGTCTGAGGTTGTACATGTTTGAAGGACAGCTTGGGAACAAACATTGTCACCTGCATTTGCAATTTGGGGGGGAAAAAGGCTCCCCCCCAAATTCTGTTGGTTATAAGAATAAAGCTTTCACTTCCGAGAGTTTCCGAAGACCCTTTCTGGGTTTAACTTTCATTCCAGTGGCCCCCAACCAGCCATCCTGGGTGTCTGCCAGGCCTGAAGGACCTCTCCCTCGCCCTTGCCCTTTGGTACTTTGGGGGGCTGGGCAAGTGTTCCCAGACCCTTCACAGATGCAAATGCTTGCCCGGATTTCCTGCAGCACTTTGAACTTCCACTCCAGCAGTCCTTTTCGCTTATTTGTAGCCTGTAACTAGACTGCCCCACCGGCTGGGAAGGTCTTTCAGGCACTGTCTGTACCTGTCCAGCCCCCACACAGCGCCTGGTAGCAGAGAAAATGCCCGGGAAAGGTTTAAGCGCCGGCCTCTAAGCCCAAAGGGGACGGCGAGAAGCGCCGGCGCCTCCCAGCAGTAATTACAGGCCCCTGGCTCCCCGAGGGCGGCCTCTGGCTATCTGGGCTTGGTCCTCAGCTCTGAGGTGGTAGGAGGCGGTGGCGGGGCCGAGTCCGCTGGGCATAGATGTGCGAACACTGTCCTTCACTTATTTCTCCTTCACATTAACAGAACAATCTGAAGTTCTCCAGCAGGCTCAGGCCCCGCCTTAGCGGGCAGCGAAAAGGGAGCGGGGTTGGGGTTGGCGCAGTGGGGGTAGGGAAGGGGGACATGCTGAGTCTTCACTGAGCTTTCATTTTTCCTTTCTCAAGTTTCTCAAATTCGTGTTCTACGCTAGGGCCCGGGTGCGTAGAGGGCTTCCCGGAGCGCAAAATTCGCGTTCCAGGGAAGCCACCCTGCGTTCGGGGCTTTGTCTAACTTATCGGTTTCCGAAATCATTTCCCACCGCTAGGAAAGCTTCCGAGCGCTTCTGGGCGTCCACCTACAGAAAGTGCAGAGTTCCGCAGTTGGGCAGAGAGGCTTTCAGCCGCTTCCTCCTTGCTCCGCACCGGCAAACCCCGGCCGGGCGTGTGGGGGAGCTCCCAGCTTGCTTTACGGGGACGAGTAGTGGAGCGGTCGGACTACAACTCCCAGGCTGCCTTGCGAGCCATGCGAACGAGGAGCCGCGCGGGAGGGGTCGGGGTAGCGGGGTGGTGGCAGGGAAATCCCGCCCCGCTGCGCAGCAGCGACGACACAAAGCCTGACTTTACACTCTTGCGGAGAAGGTGGAAGTACGGAGGCTTCGGTAGGGAGGCAGAGCGGGAGGAGGGAGAAGTGCGGAGGTGGGAGAGGCAAAGGACGAGCGCTCACCTCTCGGGGCTCAGTGCCCCCGCCCGAGCCCGGCTCCTCCTCCCAGCCGGGAAGCTGCGAGAGCCCGGCCGTTTCGCGGGCACTGGGCGGGCGGGCGGGCGGCGTTCAGGCTCCCCAGCCCGGCTGCGGGACGCGAACGCGGGGCTCGAGGAGGAGCTGCGAGGGAAGCGGCGCGGCGGACGAGTGAGGGGCCGGCCGAGGAGAGCCGCGCTCCCCGACCGACGCGGGCGCGGTAGTGGCGGGCCGAGGCGAGGTGGGGCACGGCGCTCCCTCGTGCCCCGAGGAGCGGCCGCCCAGGCGAGCGGGGACGCAGCTGCGGTGGCTCTGCGCCGGGCCGGCGCGCGCCCCGTGCAGGAGCTGCCGAGCCCCGCCGGCCCGCCCCCGCGCGCCCCGCTCCTCGGGCTGAGCCGGGGGCGCCACGGGGCCGCCGCCCCCGGGAGCGAGGCGGGGCGCTAGGGCGTGGGCGGCAGGGGCCCGAGGGGGCGGGCGGCCGAGCAGCCCGCTCCGCTGCCGCCTTCGAGCCGCCGGCCCCCCGCCGCAGTGTGTCTCGTGGACGGCCGTCCTCCCGGAGAGCCCAGGAGCAGCCCCGCGCAGCGCCCGGCAGCCTTGGACGCGATGTTCCGCCGGACCTTCAGCCGTTTTGTAAGTACTCTCGCCGCGGCTGCCCGCGTGCCGCTCGCCGTGCCCGCCGGCTCCCCGGGCGCCGCTGCCGGGCGGGCACACACCGCGGCCGCCCTTTCTCCTTCGGACGGGACCGCGGCGCCCCGGCGGCCGGGGTGGGGAGGCGGGCCGGGCTCCCGGGGTCCCCCGCCCCCGGGACAGTTTGGGTACCAGGGGCTAACCCTTGGAGCTGGGCGCTGGGGGAGCCGACCCCCGCGCCCCCCAATTGGCCAATTAGTCGAACATGGCGTTTTACTATGTGGGAGGAAGCTTTCTTTTGTTTCTTCTGCCGGGAGCACACGGAGGTAAATCCAGACCTGTCCGTGTGGCCCGAAAAGAGGAGCTGCTGCGGTGCCCGGGGCTGGGGGGCTGGAGGCTGGGACGGCAGGCAACTCTCGCCCGGGGCTCGTCCCCGCGGGGAGCCTGGGGACCGGAGGCCAGGCGAACTTTGGGGAGCCAGCCTAGGAAGCTCCCTTGAGGGCATCGTGAGAGCGGGCTGGGTGGAGGTGCAGACGCGGGGTGGCCGCGCTGCTGCGCGGGGCGCCAGTGAGAGGCTTGGGGGACAGCGGGATGCCCGTGACACGCACATCTGGGGGAGGCCGCCGGTACCGTCCCACCTTTCCCCCTGCCAGGCCCCCGGGGCCGGCATTTCGTTGCCCTGGGACTTCAATCGAGAGAAACGCGATTTTTTGCTCCTTTTTTTGAGTCACCTGTTTACTGCTTAAAGGGTACGTGTAAGAATGGAGAACAGGGGCCATTTACTTCCATGCTGGTATTGCTAGCAACTCCCTTCATGTCAGAAGGACATGGTGGGACTAGGATTTTGTATTTTTATTTATTTATTTATTTTGCCAACGACAAAGAAAGGCTTCATGTGCAGATTTGGATTTTTCTGTAGTGAAGAAAAAGGGCTGAGTGCCGAGCTCGGGCTCTCCCCGCCTCCCGCTCAGAACACATGTGGGGGAACTTGCCAAGCTCCTTCTCTTCTGGCAGTTGTTCTCAAATTGGAGCATTACTAATGGATTTTTCATACCAAGAGTGAATTGCCCTCCTTTTCCCCCCTGCATCGGAAAATTTCATAAAATACACCCTGGCTGATAGTACCACTTGCAAGACCCCTATTTTAGGAGATGATCAGCAGAGAAGTGGTGTGCCAGCGTTCTTGTAAATGGAAACCTCACCTGGAGACAAGCAGTGTGAAATTGGATTAGATCCTTAACTAGTGACTCCGAGCAGTGAAGGGTGCCCGTACCTCAGAGGAACTTCAGCGTCGTTAAAAAAAAAAAAGGCTTGCTCAGGAGGCTTTGCTAAAATCTGATTCACATTTATCCCGGGAGTAAATGACCATTGTACTCATGGTTCTATTTTGCCTAGATTCTGGTCATTTTGGATTGTTGTTTACGGGTGAAAGAAGGGGGACAGTGACTGAGAACGCAACGTAATATTTAATAAAATCTTTTCCTGTGGCACTCCTCTGTTATACAGCTGGGTTGTTGAAATCCCGTTCTTTAAAAAGAGCATTTGGGTGTTTCAAACTGAACAAGCCAAGAACTGGACTAAAAGCCCTCTTTGCTTCCCTTTTGACTAAGAGTGAGTGATCTGCATTGGCCCAGACTGTAGTCATTAGGCAGTGCTGGCTCAGGAAAGCTGGCCATGCAGCAGAATCTGCAGCAGTTGTTGAAGTGCCAGCCTGCAGGCTGGAGACCAGCACTCTGCATCTCCAACCAAGCTCTCTGCGGAGAGTCACTGGGGCTTACACTGAAGGGAGCCTTGACCTCATTGTCTTGCTTTCTCCTGCACAGCCATGACTGTGGTAAGTCCTGGGCAGCTGCAGCAGTACAGTAGTAGCTGGGAGGTTCTTTGTAGCTGTATTTAAGCCCTGGGCCTAGAATAAGGAATTAAACAGCACACCATTGAATGGAATGGAAAGTATCGTCCATGAGTCATTGCTAAAATTGGCTTTATAATTTCGGTGGTAGGGGCAAACTTTGAGATGCCTGAGGTCAGGGAAGCACACGCGTCTCCTTTCAGGGGCACTCCCCGTTCGACGTTTTTGAAATTGGCTTTGAATGTGGCTTGTACTTGTTGGTCATTGAAAACTAAAGAACCAACTTGTTAGAAAAGGACTTTGTTGACATTTTAAAATCTAATCTGGCAAGTGCAAATCTCTTAGGAGTCTTATCTTCCGTAGCTCAATGGTGTTTGCTAGGTCATTTTAAAAATGCTACCATGCAGTTCCCTGGGTTTTCCAATTCCCAGCTGAAATAGTGCTTCATTATGTTTTTGAAAGACCTGTCCTAGACGCCGTTGCCATTTGTTATTGCATCCCTTCCTTTCTGATGAATTAATAGTTTTCTCTTGACAGTTTTTATTGTGGAAAAAATTGGATTTGATGTACAGCATTTTAGGATTTAGGCATGTAGAGGGTATATTAAAAGATTTGAGTTGGCTATCTGACTGCAGTAGAAGCGTCTCCTGTCCCTATATCCCCCTAAGTATAATAATCATAGTGGCTTTGCCCATACGCTTGTGTTTCCTGTAGAGGCACATTGAGGCAGAAATATGGGCTAGTTGAGACTTACGTGTCATGAACTTTTGTGTGATTCTGTATCTTTTAAACTTAGTGATTTTCCGGTGGTGTAATATCATTTTCACATAAGTTAAAAGACTTATTGAGAGTCTGAATGAAAATCCTGACTTTTTGGCTTATTAAATTATTTCATGCTAAAATATTCAAATAAGACATTTTGTAAGGGGAATTAGCCAACTAGATGTTTCCAGCTTAGCTTGTTGGAGAGTAATATATAACAGTTACACATTTCTGCACATTTAATAATGAAAACTTAATTTTCTAATGAGAAAATGTAGTAAATTGATATCTAATGCGGAAAGCTCTCAAAACTGCTCTTGTTCCGTAAGTATACAGCATATTGTAAAACTATTACACAGAATACATCTCAGCAGGGAAAGACATCCACTACTGCAGAGAAATGAGACCACAGAACCAGTAATAAAATTCAAACTGAGACAGAAGCTTCAAAATAACAATTGATGAAATAAGTGGCTAATTTATTACCGGATTCCGGGTAAGGCAGAGCTCAATGAAGTAATATATGAGGGCAGTTAGCACAGATTTCGGATAATGGTGGCTTCTTCCCCCCAAAGCAGGAATATTTTTGATTTGTTGCTTAAGTTATCAGAGTGATTTATCTTATTTTATTCCACTTTTCTGATAACCTTGCCACAAGGCTGCTGGACCTGGCAAATAACGACTTTATTATATTTATAAATATATTCACATGTGTGTTTCACAATATTTTCGCATTTCCACACATTTTATTAAATGGTCTATCTGTCTTGACTCCTATCAGTTCACACACATCTAGGCTTAACACCTGAGCTTGATATTATCTAAAATAAACGGTTTTATTTTATTGGGTTTTAATTACCTTTTAACTTATGTGACTTTCTAGACCAGTCTTTCTCAACCAGGACAGAATTAAGCTGTAATACAATGAGGCATGTATTGTAATAAATTCTACGCAACTGGAGGAGGAACCTAGTTGAACAAAAATTTTCTTAGAGTGAAAGTAGTTGGGGGAAGGGGCAGTTCACAGTGCATCCTTAACTTCTAATACAGTGCCCCATGCCCACTGAATACTTATTCAGAGTATTTGTTGAATTGATAAATTTTGTTTATTTCATATAAATAATATCCCTGGGGCAGGTCTCGTAGCATAATGGGTTAAGCTGCTATATGTGGTATGGTTCAAAACCAGCTACTCCAGGTCTGATCCAGCTCCCTTCTAATGCACCTGGACAAGCAGCAGAAGGCCTGAGAGCTCGGGACCTGCAGCCGCGGGTGGGCCCAGGTAGGGCTCCTTGCTTTGGGTTGGCCATGCAGGAACCAGCAGCAGATGGAAGATATCTATCTGTCTGTCTGTCTCTCTCTCTCTCTCTCTCTCTCTCTCTCTCTCTTTCCAAAAAAAGAGGGAGAGGGACTGGGGGAAAACAAATGAAGTAAATCTTAAAAAAAAAAGCCTTTACTCACAAGTAGTTTATAGTATATGTATTTTTACCCAAAATGATTGGAAAAAGTTTTAATTATTTGAGATATACCACATGTGGTTATTGAAGAATTAGAATAACACTTAAATACTGAAGGTATACTAACTAAACTATTTGTCTTTTTTGATGATCAGTGCATTTTTGCATTGATCTGCAAATAGTCACTGAGCACGCCCTGTGTGCTGGGGACACGTGTGAGCAAAAAGAAAGGGTTCTTGTCTTCGGGAGCTTTGCTTACCTGCGCATGCGTGACTGCAGAGGGGCCGTAGCTTTCTGATACACTTGTAAATGCAGAATTTGATCTTTTCAAATAAGTTGCTCTTATATTCTTGGCCTTTCTCTAAGTCAAAAATAGATTATACAGTTTATTTTTGTTTGCCTGTTAGATGAAAGGGAGTTGGTTGCATTTTGCGCCTTCTATGACGTATCCATTAGCAGATAAGTGTGATGCTGACACTGTGCGTGGAAGGTGAGAAAATCTATTTGGGAATGAACCACTAAAAACTTGAAATAAAAGTTCACACGTGTAACCCTAACCCTTCTCCCCCCTTAAGTCCTCTCCCCCCTCATCTGCCTTTTACTGACTAAGCAACATAAAACTCTGAAGGTCTCCTTAAAACCTGTTGTAAAGATGTTCTCTGTTTTTGTTTTTTTGTTTTGTTTTGTTTTGTTTTTTTATCTACGGTGAGTGCTTTTGAATGCCTGTCTGTCAGATAGTTTCCAGCATTCTAAGGGGCTTTCAACACAAGTGAAGGTTTCCAGTTCAGCTTGTTTCCTCTTAGTTGCTGGTTGACTACTTAATGAGCAGTGAGTTCTGGGAAGTAAAGTTGGCCTGTGCCTGCTGGAAGAAGCACAGCTCACCTCCCTGTGTCCACATGCTATGTGACACAGTAGCCCATTGAGTGCATTCAAACACTGATTTTTTTTTTTTTTTGAGTGATGGAAAAAAAATCAAAGCTGACTTCTTGTATAGCATGATCAATCAGGTCTCAAAGAGTGGTGAATGTATGGGATACAAAACTGAAATACTGTTTTTCAAGGTAGTTTTGTGTATATCAGTAGTGCTTTATTTTAAAAGATTTATCTTATTTATTTGAAAGGCAGAGTTATAAGGAGAGTGGTGTCGACAGAAAGAGATCTTCCAACCATTAGTTCACTCCACAGATGGCCACAACAGCCCAGGCCAGGCCCGCCTAAAAGCAGGAGGTAGAAACCCCACCTGGGTATTCCAGCTGGGAAGCAGGGCACCAAGCACCCAAGACATGTTCCCCTGTTTCCTCAGACTCAGCAGGATGCTGGATCTGAAGTGGAGCAGCTGGGACGTGTACCAGAAGTCATACGGGATGTCAGTGTGACAGGCCGTGGCTTAACTCACCATACCACAAAGGCTGCATTAGCACTTTTTACAGATTAGCTTTGTCTGTCTGAAATTCTTGAGATTGGAGGAATTTTTCTGATTGGGTAGATAAAGGTTTTTGGATTCCACAAATACATTTGGTGCTGCTCTGGAGTTTATTTCTGTTCATGTAATTTTTATCTTTTTGGCCTGATGTAAGAGTAGACCAATGGTGTTCATTAAACATATTAGCACAATTATAGTGTATGGTAACACTGCAGCAGCTTAATGATGAGTGAATACTCAGCAGTGCAGATAGGGACGCAGGATGCCCTGTGGCAGCATGTTGGCAGACGGCCCTCAATTACTGCAGTGTGTGGATGGATTGCTGCTTGGCTGACTTCTTGATATGATGTGACTTAAAGATGATATTGGGATCGTGGGAATCCAGATTTTGATGATTAATCTGTGTTTGTGAAATGCAGACTTTCATTGATTTCTTGCCCCACATTTTATAGAATGTGAGAGGGTTGATAAGGCCTGGTTCAAGCAGATATCATTTGTTTTTAAGGCTCCTTAGCTATATGTTGTCTTAAAATATTAAGGTGACGGTGCTTATCTAGACTTCCCTCTTCAATGAGTTATTAGAAAACTCAGAAGTGTTTTTGATAATGATCTTGCAGCTAGCACATCAGATATTCAATAAGTACTTGCTGAATTGTTTTGAACTAAATTGGCCAGCGTCAGTAATAACAGGAGAAAGTGATCAACTGATAAGCAGCCACCATTTCTACAGAAATGTGAGCAGTGCTGAAAATATTTCCGTGTAGAAATACTATGCCATATTTATTTTACATGACAAAAAATAATTACAGGGCATTTCTGTTTTCCCTTTTCACCAGAAAATTCATTTTTAACCTGTTACCCTTTCTCGGGGATTCATAGCATGTTACAATTAGTATATGTCTTCAACTTCTAAAATTGTAAGCAAGTTCAAATTCTTTTTGTTAAATTCAGTTGCTAACATATCAAATATATTTTGAAAATCGGAGCTGTAGTGTTAACTCTCTAAGAGCTGTGTATCATTTAACTTAAACATCATTGAACTTAAACCAAATGTAAATGCGCAATACTTAGATTCAGGATACCACTTAGTGTTCAGTGCTGGGAATGTAAGATACTTTTCTTTGTATCCAATCACCACCAAGAGATGGATGCACCTATAGCAAGAGGCAGAGCAAACTAGAGGAACTGCACAACATGAAGTTTTTGGAAGCAGTTGTATCATGAAGCATGATTCAACTTTGTGAAAGCGTTAGCACATGTCCTAGTGATCCCATTTACACCTAGCTCAGTACATTGTTCGCTGCTTGCTGTAGTTCATACACATCAAACTATTTCTCAAAATGAGGGTTTTGGGCTATTTACATAGAAATTCGCTTGAATACTTAGTATGAGTTCAGATATCTGGTCAAATGTATAGAATCCAAATCTCAAATGACTGTTTCCAGGGAAGCATGCTTGAAACAAGCACTCTAGGTGGTTCATAGGCTCAGTAAACTTTAAGAACAGCCATCTATCATATAGTAAACACTAAGCTGTTTCATTTCTGGTCATGTTCTAGTCACATTCCCGTACTTCAGTTTCTTCACCTGCAGAATGGAGGTAAAGAATTGTTGGGAAAATGTTATCCCGCTACTATATTGGTAGGGTACAGGTCCCTCCAAACATTCCCAGGTTGGACATCCGGGACTTGGCATATATACACATCCATGGCTTGGTTTAATATAGGGAAAGAATGCGAAAGAATCAGCACAGGAAAAAAGATATGTGGGAATAATCTGGGGGAAACCATATGAAAGCTTCCTGAGTTTTCTCCCTACAAAGTCACACAGGGCAGATTTTACTCCTTACAATTTTGAGATTGTATGAAATGTTTTCTGATGGGGCAGCTCATTAGATTCCCAGTGTCTAGGTTTTTATTGAGAGCCATTCACATTAGCACCCTCTATCTGGCATGTAACAAAATTCCAGATACCTAAACAGAAAGCAGGTATTTCGTGTAATCTGTATTGTTTGCACATTAGGTTCTGCAAGCCACTCTTATCAGGGTGATGGGAATCCTTCCAAAGTCGGCGTGCTCAGACATGCCAAAGAATCAAGTTTGTAAGTAGGCTTTTTAAGAATAGCAATCTCAGGTATGTTATGCTATTTTTTCTCACACACCAATTTTATGAAATACTATATATATTTGTGTGTGTGTGTGTGTGAATTCACTTGCCCAAGAACTTTTAAACTAATCGATAGCAGAGCTCAGACTGAGGCTTTCAGAAACAATAGCTTCTGATCATTTCTGTCCAAAGTCATGCATCTTAATTATGGGTCATTCTGTTCATGTTGCTGAAAACATTCACTGTTTGTCACTTGCAGCAGAAGAGCGGCCTGCGGTGGTAAATTGATGCACCCAGTGGGGGAGCCAGGAAGTATTGATGTTTCTGCCAGGTTAGCGTCAACACTTGCTGGTTTCCTCTCTGGAGCATCACCAAGTTCGTGGACTTTCATTTTCCCTGTGTTTTGGAATTTTGTTACTGCCCATCCCTTCTTGTCCCATTCATTCATTTGCCCACATTCACAATACTGGTTTTCATGATTATCTCATTCTATATACATGATGAGCTGTTAGCTCATAGGTACCTGATGGAAATATCATTGGGATAACACAATTCCAAATAGTGAATGTACTGAAGAGCATTTTATTGAGGAAGATTATCTAGGGAAAGACAATAGAAAAAGCAAACTGCTAACTAGATCTTACGGTAATATTTTATTCCAGGATAGCTTTTTGAGTTTTTTAGTCATGGAAAAGCCAGAACACATCTTTGTGGTTATTGATAAGTTTCAACCTTTTTTATTTTTATCATGAAAGAAAATGAGCTTCTGCTCTGGGTAAGAAATAAACAAGAAAAATCATACTTTAAGAGGTGGTATCCCACAGATTGAGAAGAAGCATAAGCTAAATGGGGACTGCCATAAAATAACAGCTGTGTAGAGGAGACTGTGGAAGTTACACCTGTTGTGTAAGCAGTGGGGATGTTCTTGAAGCTTCACAATATAGGTTACAGTAGTATGGATTAAGGGATGCTTAATGTACAGTTTGGCTCTTCTGAGAACGTTTAGACGAATCCCAAGTTTTCTTTGAACATCTCATCTATGCCCTGTGTGGTGCAATAAAGGTGTGTAAGTAGCTTGCAGTCTAGTGAAAGAGACAGAGCACAACATATGCAGGGAACTTTAAGCTCCAAACCATCATTGCCATCTTCTTGAGGGACACACTAGTAATTGCACTAGGTGTTCATACGGGTGTGCTAACTGTGGCTCAGTTAGCACGGTGGCTGGGGAGAGCTTCATGAATCAAGTTGCGAGTGTATTTTACCTACGAGGATTCAAAGGGCTGAAAGCCATGGGATTTTAAGCATAGGCAATTAACCTGAGCAATGCTGCAATTAAGACAGTGAACAGTAAGGAAACCAGTCAGCTTACAGGGCATAGCTTCCAATTCCACGTCAGTTCAGGGTAGTATAACAGAGTGCCACAAACTAGTTTATAAATAACCGACATTATTTTGCTGAGGGTCCACTTTCTAGTTGCTGACTACCATCTTTTTAATACATCCTCATATAACAGGAAAGAGGGGAATGAAGTCTGGGGCTCATTCATGAGGGCCCCACCCATATTGCCTAATCTCAAATTCTCTGATTCCTAACACCCTCACATTGAGGGTTATGATTCCTACATATGATTTGGAGGTAGCCACATATATCTACTCTGTAATGAATTTAAAAGACCAAAAGTTTGATTTCCAGTGTGTTTCATTTCCTATATTTACTGTAGCAAAATTAGTGTTTAAAAGAGGAAACAGGGGCCCAGCGCAGTAGCCTAGTGGCTAAAGTCCTTGCCTTATATGGGCCAGCATCCCATATGGGTGCCAGTTCTAATCCTGGCAGACCCACTTGCCGTCCAGCTCCCTGCTTGTGGCAATAAAAATAAATGTTTTTTTAAAAAGGCGATCAGGCAAAATTTTGTTCAGTGTGGTAAAGACTGTGAAATTGGAGGGGCAACAGTGAGCTGCGCATGGGCTGAGGTGGGAGAGAATTGGCGTTGGTCCCACAGGGAAAATAATTCTAACACAAGAGCCCAGGCCTGAAATTCACTAGAGGAAGTGACACAGTTCTTGATCTGCTGACCATTAGTTCAGGGAGCTTCCTAGACCTCTTTTGGGTGGAACCTGAAGGATGCCTGAAATGAGTTGACTCCCAGGTCAGTGCATGCGCAGTCCTGTTCCATAGACGTCGCCTCTCTATACAAGATGGTGCCTGATTCGGCTCTACTGGGGTCTGCATTTGTGCATTATGTGGGAGTATTTTACAAGTATCTTTAAGTTGATGCCTTGTCTTCTTGCTAATTTTTTTGCATGTGTCTTTTCATTAACAATTTCTTAATTTTAATCTAGTCAATTTATTGGCTTCTTTTCTGTGTTGATTGTTGCATGTATCTTATTTAAGTAATGCTTTCCTTTGTCTAAGTTGAAATGCTAATCTTCTGTTTATTTTTACTGAAAGTTTTAAACTTTGGCATAATTTTTTGAGGCTGTTTTTTTTCAGGTGTTTAAAATGCAGGCATTGGACTGTTTTCTAGCATGTAATGTTTTACCATTGCATTCTGAATTAGCTTTCGGATATATGGTCATGTTTTCGGAGATTGCTGTGTTCTTTCAGTACTCTTCTTGGGTTAGGCCTCATGTTCACTTCCACTTTTCATTTCCCCAGCTTCTTCCTTCTGTTTCCTTCAGAACAAATAACCAGCTGAATTCTGTGGCATTTTAGAATTTCTATATGGCAGTAGTATTTTTAATGTAATTTTGATTTGGATAATTGTAGATACACATGCAATTGTAACAAAAAATACAGTGATCCAATGTACCTTTTATCTAGTTTCTCCCAGTGATAATTTTGGTTGCGAAATTGTAGTATAATATCACAGCCAAGGTACTGACATTAACAGCATTCACTCACGTGCCTGCCTTAGTTCTGTGCACTTTTATCCCTGTGTAGGCTGGCGTGTATTTGTGTATGTATATGTGCATATATACACATGCCACCTCAGACAAGATACAAAGGAACCAGCATATAAAAACAACATTGCTTGAAGTTTATTTCACTGGGTATCCTCAGATGATTCCACAGTGCACCATTTGGCTAGTGTCTAAAGAGTTCTATACAGGGACACTTCAATTACATAATCCAAAAGCAAATGGTGACTTGAAACCTTGACCTTAGAAAGCAGAGATACTTTAATCCTGGGTTTGAAGTCCAGGGAGGGCAGTTAGCTTGCCCTAAAAGTCTAATAGTCATTTATTTTGAATTGTATTTTCCCATATGAGCCTGCCATCTGGTAGAAATTGCTCATAGTACATCATACCAATAGGAATAATTAAATTGTAACTGCTTACAGGCAAATAAAAGTTAGTAGTGAAAAGGAAGAATCATAATACTAAGCAGTACTAAGCAGGGGATGTACTAGCTACAATCTCAAAAGTAGATACTTTACATTGTCAGAGTAGTGGTAGTCAAGGATGTTTGAAGGATATATTTATGGAGAACTAAATATGCTTTTATTTATGCATACCAAAATACTTAAACATTGATTTTTTTTCTAAAAGTCTATTTTTTAATTTGAAGGTTATCAGTTCAGGTGGCGACTCTTCAGATGGCCACAGCAACCTCCTGGGCCAGGCTGAAGCCAGGATCACATTCTAGGTCTCGTGCATGGATGGCAGGGACGCAGACACATGGGCCATCAGCAGGGAGCTGATCCCAAGTGAACCAGCCAAGACATGAGCCACACTTGTGTGGGATGTCTGTGTCAACTTTATCTGCAACACCACAATGTTGGCCCCAAACATTGAATGTTTTTAATGCAATTCATTAATTCCTTTATTGGAATTTTAGGCGTATTTTAATATGTATGCATGTATTTGAAAGGCAGAATGACAGAGGGGAGAGATATAGATATTTTCCATGTCTTGGTTTATTCTCCAAGTACCCACAACAGACAAGGCTAGTCAGTGCTAAGGGCAGGAACTCCATCTGGATCTCCCAGATGAGTGACAGGAACTCAAGTCATCAGTACCCGGGCAGAGGCTTAACCTATTGTGCCACAGTGCTGACTCCTAAAATACTTTTTAATTGAAATGTAATTGTACATGTTTATGGAGTCAAGTGTTATAACTTGGTGAATGAATACAATGTGTATTGACCAAATCAAGATAATCAGCATTTCCATTTCTTTAAACTGTCATTTCTTTATGTTTGAAGTCTTCAAATTCCTCTATTCTGATTCTTTGTAAAATACATAATACGCTGTTGTAAACTACAGTCACTATAGGGCAAAGAGAGATCTCCACCTTGCTTAATTCATTTGTGGGCCATTTGGCTGAGTCTAGAAAGTGAATTAATACAGATTTGATTAGCAAGAGAAAAGCACAAGTTTTAGTAAAGTTTTACATGTGTAGGTGCTTCATGCCGTTCACAGAAAGGCAGATTGTGAAGAAGGTGTGTGTGATTGGAAAGGGTTCCACACCCAAAGAAACATCTTCAGTCCAGTTTCCCAGGAATTCTCTGATGTAACCTTGTCTGTGGAAGCCTTCAAAGACAGTGAAATTCAAAGAAATAAGCAAATCATAATACTTTTATAATTCAGACAAAGAACAATAAATTTGTAAGGAATGACGGCTCAGATGGGTCTCTGGACTAGGGTTGTAAGTTCTAGAGATCCTGCCATGTGGGAAATGTAGAAGTTAGTGGAAAATAAGGTTACTTCACAGAATTGGTTTATTCAGTTCCATTGCTGCCCACAATCACTAGTCAATAGTGATTGAGACCATTTTCCAGCCGAGGTATTTGTAACGCATATCTCTCCAAGACACTTTTTGGATGGCTGCTGTGCAGGAAAAGACCAACGAAATGGCCTTTTCTGAAGTTACAGTTTCTCAAGTGAATTCATCTTGAAATAATCTATATACCAAATCATTAACCTTTAGAATGGCATGTCTAACTCCTTTATCATCATATTGTGCAGTGGAGCACTCTAACTTTACCCAGCCTTCTACCACCCTTTGCTCCCCTGCCCCATTAGCTTTTCAGAATTAAGCACCGTATTAGGCAGTGGGAAATGAATGATAAAGGAAAGTAATTCATGTCTTTATAACCCTCATCTTATTAGTAATTTAGGAATCCAAAAAATACTATAATCACTTATTTTCATAAGTGCTATAAAACAAGTAGGATACAGAAATAATAAAAATAGGATCTAAAGAGATGACATTTCAACTTACAACTGAAGGAATGAGGGATAAATTCTGTAAATGGGTTTAAGAACGAACTGGCTTGTTCAAAGCGCCAGAGTTGGACAAGAGCCAGGCATATTGAAGAACTGAAGGGAAGCTCATAGGGTTGAAAGGCCAGCTCAGTGGAGAAAGGGTGGGGGGGGGGCATTGTGTAAGTATGCTAAAGGAAAAAGTAACACTGGGGACACTGGTGAGCAGTTTGAATCCTATAATCTCAACTTCTTAAGGCCATGGAGGTGATTTGGAGATTTTAGGGGGAAAGTAGTAACACAATCGTCTGCTTAACCCCCACACACTGAGTATCCTGTCATGTGCTAGATCGTGTGCTCTTTGGTAGGGCTGCACTGGTGAGTTAAATAAGTCCTTACGTTCTAATATGGAAAGGCATTGTTATGTTACAGGGTAAAAATTATATAACAATGAACTCCAAAATATGGTAGACAGGAAGATGTATCCATTTGTCTCTCTGGCATAACAGTCCAAGGAAAGGAGCTAGCAGCTTCTTTCTAAAGTAGAGTCCCTTGAGGATTTCCTGATGAATGGGTCAGTTCTGTCTTCAACAAATTTTCAAAGTCTAACTAGCAGATAGGAAAAAATGGAGTCTGTATGAGCTTTTTTAGGAAAATGTCAAGTTTCATATATCGCCATTTGTACACATGCTCTAAGTGCAAACATGATCATTTGGTTCCCCGTAACATCAAAGAGATAGGGAAATGCAAAATATAGGTGCTCAGGAAGGAGGGACAATTAGGCAGGGAGACAGACAACTATCATGTACTAGTGAAGAGTGGTAAAGGGAAAATAAAGCAGAGAAAGAGGAGAATGCGAAGTATCAGGGGGAACATAACCGAATCTTAGGCCTCTTCTGAAAGTTTTTAATTAGTGAAAAGGCACCATTGTGGAGCAGTTTCACTTAGAGCAGCATTTCAAGAAAATCGAAAACAGTTAATGCTACACTAATGAATTATAGTGCCTGGACCCAGACCCTGGGCATCAGTCTGGGATTTTGGAATGAAAGATTTTTACTTGCCTCTTTGGTACAGGTTAATCTTAGCTCCAGAAGAAGGGAATGACCAAGATTCCTTTGAAACACACAGTTGAGACTGTTGGGTGTGCTTGGTTCATAGGAGTGTTGGGTAGGGAGTAGTTTAATTTTTAATAAGGATAAAAATTATTTGTGATCTAGGTAGGTCAGCTCTTCAACTCTGGCGCATTTCAGTCAGCCATCATCAATATAGTTTTTTTTTTTCAATTTATTTTTATTACAAAGATATACAGGGAGGAGGAGAGACAGACAGGAAGATCATCCGTCCTATGATTCACTCCCCAAGTGACCGCAATTGCCAGTGCTGTGCCGATCCAAAGCCAGGAACCAGGAACCTCTCCCAGGTCTCCCACACAGGAGCAGGGTCCCAAGGCTCTGGGCCATCCTCGACTGCTTTCCCAGGCCACAAGCAGGGAGCTGGTTGGGAGGTGGAGCTGCCGGGATTAGAACTGGCGCCTATGTGGGATCCAGGTGCGTTCAAGGCGAGGATTTTAGCCACTAGGCCACT
The DNA here is from genome assembly GCF_017591425.1 of Ochotona curzoniae. Lineage (NCBI taxonomy): Eukaryota > Metazoa > Chordata > Mammalia > Lagomorpha > Ochotonidae > Ochotona > Ochotona curzoniae. Next base: position 7,713,853 of record NW_024467087.1, read on the forward strand.
GCACTGGGCCCACTCATAGTTTTTTAAAGTTTTCTTTGTTGTTGTTGGAGGGGGGAAGGCATACTTAGAGAGTGGGGATAAGAGAGACAGACTTCCAAGAGCTTGTTCACTCCTCAAATGGCTGCATTGGTCAGGTCGAGCCCAGGTCAAAGCAAGGAGCATGCAGCTTCTTCCAGATTTCCCACGTGGGTGGAGAGGTCCCGCTGCTGCTTTCCTGGGAGCTGAATTGGAAGTGGATCAGCCAGTACTTGAATCGACACTGTTGGGCTGCTGGTGTCACAGACAGAGGCTTAGCTTGCAATGCCACAGTAAGGACCCCAGCTTGCTTTTTCCTCCTACTCTTTCCTCTTCATCCCTTATTTGGAACTAAGGAAAGCAATTTTCGTGTTTAAACACCAGCTTTTTCTAATGGCCATCCAACCTCCAATTTATGTTGCAAGATTGGGGATATACATTGTCTTGGAAAATTTCTTAATTTTGTAATTTCATTATCTTTCATTAAGAAACACATTTTTCTTTTTTATTTCAAATTTATTTATTTTATTATTTTTTATATATTTTTTAAAATTTTAATAATCTTAGTTGATTAGGGTACAAAGGGTCAAGGGCTCAGAGTGAAAGTCGGTAATATCATTGTTTCCACACTAATATAATCATTTTTCCCTGTATCTGGGGTTAGGGGAATAACAAAGGGAAAAGCCCCACCCAACCTCCCACTCATCCCCGATCCCCAACATGAGGTGTGCTCCAAGGGTCCTGCTCAAACAGTTTTGGTAGTTCATCAGTTCTGGATTGCTGCCAATCTTGCAGTTCCAGTCACAATGAAACCTATTCAGAATCCACTGGCTGACAGTCTCTTGATGGTTGGGGTTCCAAGATCAGCAGTTCAGTTGGAGGGATATCCAAAGAAACTTCATCTGAGGTGATCCCAGATCTGATTCTTGAGTGAGTTTGCTAGTACAGACTCCAACACCGTTCGTCACACCAATCAGCTTATGCACATGCTGGTCGTTGTGGTTGCTGAGTCCGTTCGGTTTCCAGCCCTGTCTTCCTTGTGAACCAACGGGTGTTGTAGTCTAGCTCGATCCTACCCACTCCATACTCAGTCTTCATGCAAACCAGTTGGAGCTGCAGCCTAGTTGGGGAGACTCCCCAAGACCCTTACTAGTTCTGCCCCCTACCCTGGTTCCCATGCTTGCCAGTATGTACTGCAGGCTTATTCAGTCTGACCCACATCCCGTTTAGCTCTCGCACACGTCAGTGGACATTGAAGCCTAGTTCAACCTGACCAACCTATTATCCAGCCCATACACCTACTGGCAGGTGCCTTTCTGTCTAGCCACCCCTGCCCCTATCCTGGTTTTCGTGCTGTCCAGTGAGGGTGGTAACCATGAGGGAGGTGCCCACGATTTCCCTATTAGGCTACACCCACTCCCAGATTATGCAGTCTCGAGGTGGTTCTGGCATTTGACTTGACAGAATTAGCTCCCAGTACCAGTCTCTGCCAGCTGATGCTGTGACTAAGCTCAAACAACCCTCAACCACTCTAATTTTTACTTGCACCAGTAGGAACAGTCAGCCCACCATGACCTTTCCCTTTTCTAGCTTCCCATGATGCCCACAGGTGCTATAGCCCTGCCTAGTCTGAACTGCCCCCATCCGTATTCACGCTTTCCAATGGAAGTAGTTATCCAGCAGGGGTGCCCACGTTCCCCTGTCGGCTTTGCCTCCTCCCCAATTGTCACATGTGCTGTTTGTGTGCTGCAACCACATCTGGTACGGCTCATCTCACCTTGGCATTACTTGTTGTGTACTGGTATGTGTTGCAACCAAACCTGGCTCGACCCACACTCTGCTCTGGTGCTCGGATTCACCAGAAGGTAATGTGAACAGGTTCAGCCTGGTCTGCCTCCAACCCATGCCATGTGTATGCCAGTGGGATAATTTCCATTGCCTGTTCTGGGTTGTTCCCTATTGTGCTTCTTGCGCTTACCTACAGGGACTGCGTCCTGCCAGAGAAGTTGCCCAGGCTCCTCCATCAGAACCTCTCCCGATGCCAGTTTTTGCGCATACCAGTGGGTCCATGAGCCAGCCCTTCTCAGTTCACCTCCTGTCCTAGCAGGAACAGTGGCTTTTCCTGAGTGGCCTTCAACCCAATCTGGTTCTCGCTGTTGGATGTTTCAACCCAGCCACTGCACTTCCATACCCACATACACACATGGTTCAGAAGGACTGAGACCTAGCCTAGTCTGTCACACATCTCTGCCCGGTCCTCCAGAGCACCAGATGGTGTTGGTGTCTGGTCTGGCTTGGTGCTTCCAGTCCCAGTTCACACTTGTGCCAAGTGAGATTACAATTGTATCCTGATCAGAATGCAGCTCCAATTCCAGCCCATGCGCCCCTTGAGGGGAACCTCGACCCAGCTAGGGTGCCCCCTTAGTTCCCCAACCAGGCCTATTCCCAGCCATAGATCAGGTGCAGGCCGGTGGTTGTTCTGTCTCCGCTTGGCAGAGCCCCTCACTTGTCCTGGCCCCTTGGATGCTGTGGCTTAGTGCTTCTGCCTCACGCAGTTCAGTATGTGCAAGGACCTACATGGCATGAGCTGTGCTCTAACCTGATTTCTGTTGTTTTTTGTGAGTTAAGGTTTGTTCAGCCCTGCCCATTCTGCCCCCTTCCAGTGGCAGCCCGGCCCACCCCACATCCTGTTTAAAGATGCACATTTGGGTGCTGCTGCCTTGACCTACCCTGACTGTTGTGGGTTCCTTTACCCATGAGAGATGGCAGGTGGCATGGTCACACCTAGCTTAGACCATTGCAACCCCAGCTTGCAAGCTAACCAGGGGGACTTGTATTCCAAAGGGTTGGGCCCACACAACCCCACAGAGTCTACCCCCAGACCAAGTTCTCTTGCGTGCTGGATAGTGTCTTGATCCTGCCAAATATGACCACTCCACAGCTCCACCACTTAGTCGGGTAATGGTACCTAACACTGCCAAAGAGGCCCCCATCCATAGCTTTGGTGTGGGCTAGTGTGTGGCGATCAGTGATGTTCTATACTAATATCCCATCTCTGTATTCCTAATTGAGCTGTTGCATCTGTCTAACTCAAATTATCTTCTGGATACTTCCCTCCTAACCACCAGGTCTTGGTCCCCACGCATGCATGCTTAAATCTTTCATGACCCTGTCACTGAGAATACCTGAAACTTCACTTCTCACCTACACTCAAACTAGTCTTAGTCATGAGTGACCCAGGCAGCAACTACATATCTTGAAAACCCCAGAGTTCGCCCTGCCGGGCGGCCAGCAAACAAAACCTAGCACCACTTGGTGCACTGGCCACCCTGGGGGAGGCCAAGTGTCTTTGCGGCAGTGTCTGCGTGAGTCCCCAGCATTGGGTCCGACCCGGCAGGGGCACCCCCCACAGTCGCTACACTGCAGGGAGCGGCAGTTGCCCCCGACCCCAAGGCCCAAACCCATTTTTCTTATTTTCTTATGAGATAAGATATATAGATACACAATGAAAATACAAGACAGAAAAGTGATAAATGGCCCCCCAAAAGCAGAAATGAGATGTTCCTGCAGTTCAGAGTATGTACTGTGATGAATACCGAGCCAGTGTTTGCTTCCACAATGGTGAGAGGAAATAATAAGGTTAACTTTGAGCTTAATATATAATGCTCTCTAAAGGTGTTTTCCATTTTGGGAAAAGGGGCACATTTGATCTGTCATCCTACTGTTAAGTATTTTGTAAGCCTAGTCTTTTTCTAGGCCTTTTTTGACCTTTTGTGCTGTGCCACAGACAAAAATTCAAGTCAGGCTGGACAGGCAGTGCTGATCATTTGCTAGCATTTGATAGGCACATGGAAATGATCCTTGGTTCTTTCTTCCTCTCCTCCTAGCCAGTCTGTCACTAGATGGCAAAGGCTACATCTCCTCGATATTTTTTAGATCCACTCTTCACTGTAATCACCCCTCCAAAGAAACTGGGGTTATTCCTTTAAAAATACACGTTAAGGGGCTGGTGTTGTAGCGTAGTGGGTAATGCTGCACTCTACAATGCTGGCATCCCAGATGGAGCCTGGTTCATGGGTGCTAGCTGCTCTACTTCCCATCCAACTGCCCGGTGATGGCTCGGGAAAGGCAGAGGAGGATGACCCAAGTGTTTGGGGCCCTATCTCCCACATGGGAGACCTGGGTGTAGCTCCTCTTGGCTTCAGCCTGGCTTGGTGCTGACCACTGTGGCCATTTGAAGGAGTGAAATAGTGAATCAAGGGTCTCTCTCTCCGTCTCTCCCTCACTGAGTGTGTGTGTTACTCTTTCGTGTACACAAATAAATCTGTGAAACACATTAAAATCTTGCTGTGAATTCTTTGCAGCTCTCTTTGCACTTAAAGCACCGTTCAAACTACTTGCCTGGCATTCCCTGCCTGCTGATACAACATCTCTGACATGAGCATGTAGCAGTCAGTCAAATTGCCCTTCGGTAAGGGCTGTATCCTGCCTCTGCATGTTGTTTTCACTATGTGGAACATTCTTCTAGGAACCCTGTTTCTGCTTCTGAAGCAGAAGTGCGAGTTTCATAACATGAACAAAGCTAACCCCCAGTCTTGTAGGATATCGTAGCACCTTGTATGTTTCGTGTGTAGGTCTTCCTGCAATTGCAATTAATAATGAATTGTAGAGGGCTCGAGACAGCAGCCTAGTGGCTAAATCTTTGCCTTACATCTGCCAGGATCCCATGTGGTCACTGGTTTGTGTCATAGCTGCCCCACTTCCCAACCAGCTCTCTGCTTGTGGCCTGGGAGAGCAGTCTAGGACAGGCTAAGGCCTTGGGACCCTTCACCGACGCGGGAGACCTGGAAGAAGCTGGCTGGCTCTCGCCTTCAGCTCCAGCCATTGTGGCCATATGGGAAACAAACCAGCAGAAAGAAGATCTTTCTTTCTCTCCTCCTCTCTGTATATATTCCTTTACAATTAAAATAAAAACAAATCTCAAAAAAGTTTCAAAAATGAGTTGTAGAACCAGATGTTTCTGCTTCCTCTAGAATAAGATCAAAAGAGCATGCATGCTTTTATTTATTTGCTACCATGTCTAATGATGGAGTCTAGTAAATTATTGGGCACTTTTGTAAATACTCCAGAATTATTTGTTGCAAAATAAAAGCAGAAAATTCCAAAATCATATACATTTTATTCTGTTGTATTTGCTCATAAGATTTCTAATGTTGGAATGTTTGCAGAAGAAGAATATTATCATGTAGGAGCTGTTAGAAGTGCAGCTCTCAAGGTTTCTGATTTAGAACTGCTATAGCAGAAACTTAAGGTAGAGCCAGCAATCTGTAGTCAAACATGCTTTTCAGGGTATGTGAATGCATCATATTGTTTTAGAGCCAATGTTGTATAAAAATATTGAATAAAGCTTGATTTTGGTGTCCGAGTGTTAGCTGTTATAACAGGATAAAAGGATAAAACAGACAGGGCGCTTTAAACAACATACGTTTATTTTTCATAATTCTAGAGACTAGGAGTCCAGTATCAAGGCTCTGGCTGATCTGCTACCTGTTTAGGGTGCATCTTCTCCATGTGTCTGAACATGGCACAGAGCAGAAAGGAACAGAAAGCAAACTCCCTGGCCGTTTCTTATAAGGGCACTAACCCCATTCACAGGCTCTGCTCTTACAATTAGTAAGAGCAAGTCTCACAAGGTCACCTCACCTTCTGTTTTATTGGTGTTAGAATTTCTGTGTCTAAGACCCAGCGCGATAGCGTGGCAGTTAAGGTCCTCACCTTGAATGCCCAGGATCCCATATGGGATGCCGGTTCTAATCCTGGCAGTCCCCACTTCCCATCCAGCTCCCTGCTTGTGGCCTGGGAAAGCAGTCGAGGAAGGCCCAAGACTTTGGGATCCTGCACCTGTGTGGGAGACCTGGAGGAGACTCCTGTCTCCTGGCTTTAGATCAACTCGGCTCCAGCCATTGCAGCCGTTTGGGGAATGAACCATCAGACGGAAGATGTTCCTCTCTGTCTCTCCTCTCTGTATATCCGCCTTTCCAATTTGAAATATATATCTTTAGACACAGATTTTTTTTTTAATTTTATGAAGCGTATATTTGGTTCCAAGCAATGGCTAAGTAAAAACTGAGATACAACATATAGCTACTTACATTCTCATTAAATTAGCTAACATTGCTTCTGATCAGCAGCGGGTAATTACTTCTAGCATCTCTCCAACTCGCATTTTATTAGCTGATGTTGTCAGAGGACAGTGAAAGTGGTTTCCAGCTCATCTGAATTCAAACTTTTATCTAATGCCACTCAAATCTAAGAAGTGGTTGAAAAGCTAATGATGTTTACAATTCTATTGTACATTGTTTTTGTTTTGCTAAAGCCTGCATTGTTTTTGCTTTTAAACTTTAAAGCATTGATGAAGCACTAGTAAGGCTTAGATGTGCATATTTTTGGCTGTGTTTAGACTCCAGGGCTGTGCTGCATCATCAGTGTGTCACTGATGTTAGAAGCCAAGAGTTCTGTCCTGGTCTCCCATGTGAGTGGCAGACTAAGTCTGTGAATATAGAATGGATTAAAATTATGACTCTCTGAATACTGTTGAGAGGAAAGGGAGGAAACTGTACTGAGAGGAAGCAGGGAAAGCTATATTGTCTTAGAACTGTACCTATGGAGCACGTAAAATCTGTTCTTTTTATATTTACTTTAAAAAAGACTTATAGTCTCTATTTGTCTTATTTCTTCCCTTATTTTGAGTCTTTCCTTTTTTCTGCTACTCTTGGAATTATCTTATTATCTTTATACTTATTTTGCTGTTGTTTTTCTAGCTCCTTCAAATGTATGGTTTTACCTGGTGCCTTTCTAGTTTCTTGACATAGGCACTAACTACAATGAAAATTCTTCTTAACACTGCCTTATTGTGTCCAATAAGTTTTATGTGTTGTGTTGATGCCTTTATTCATTTTAAGCAATTCTTTTATTCTTTTTGAGTTTTTTTCTGTAACCCATTGTTCATTTAGCAGCATGTTGTTCAGTCTCCCAAGTGTTTGCACTTCTTGTGCAGCTTTTGACTTATTGATCTCCAGATTCGCTCCGTGATGGTCTGCGAAGATGCATGATATGATTTCAGATTTTTTAAATCTTGTGATCAGTCCTGGGGGGAAGGGTTCATGTACTGATGAAAAGCAGGATGTTGTGTTTCTGTCTGTAGGATGAAAGGTTCAATGGATATAAATTGAGTCCGTTTGCTCTAGTGTCTGGGTGAGTTCTGTTGTTTCCGTGTTGAGTTTCAGTCTCATGGATCTGTCCATTGAGGTATGAGGTGTTAAGGTCCTCCACTATTATTGTACCATGGTCTGTTTCTCCCATTAATCCAATAATATCCTTTAGTCCCTCAATGTCTTCCTCAGTTATCTCTGAGGTTGATATAATCTTAGGCTCCCTTACTGGGATGCATCAGTAACCTCATTCATTGCACCTCTCTCTCTCTCTTTTTTTTTTTTTTTTTTTTTACTCTTGGCCATTGCAACTCTGATTAGTGGATTCTTCTTCTTGGTGCTGGTTGTTTAAAGCTGCGTCATCCACAGATCTACAGGTTGACATTATGGATCTCATTCAGTGCCCAGTTCTCTGTTGGTGTCACTCCCACCACTCCCTTTAGCAAGTTTCAGACCCTGGCTCCTGCACTACTATTCTGCCATGGCCTCTGCACCCCTGTGACTCATGATGTGACCCCACTGTTGTCTGTTCAGCCTTTCTCCTGCTCCTGGTTCCACTAGTACCCAGGTTTAGGGAGACACCAGCTGTGACTTTAAACTAGGTCACAGGAATGTTAGTGGCGGCCGTTTTGCACAGATTTTTTTTCTTTCCTCTTGATGCTGTAACCTGCTGGCAGTTATATCTGTGGGAAACCTTGACCTGTTTTGGGTGGAACCTGTGTCATGTCAAATCAATCTGACATTTTTGGTGGGACCAGTGGAATATGTTGAGCAAGAAGCAAGCCATCTGCCCTGGCTTAATATGTGCACAGCTTACTGTTGTCGCTCCCCAGAGCCTTTGCCACAGTACTCAACATGGTGCCAGATGTGACTCTGATGGGCATTTGGGCCACGAAATCTACACATTTCCCACATCTGTCCAATACAGCTTTGTCACTCTATTTCTGCTTGTGATGGGATTAACAAAATTCCTGCAATTCCAACAGGACCTGCGATTCTATGGCTGGATTCTCCTCCTTTGTTCCTGGTGGTCACCTCTTTGCACTTGACCACTGGTAGAGTTCTGATGGATTCTGGGTTACCTGTTCACTGCAGTGCTGCTTCACTGTCTCTGCTGCTTCCCCACATCCATGGCTGTGCAGGTGTTCATCTAACATCAGCTTTCCCTTCCCATTTCCCAGGATTGCACTCTCTCTGCTTCTCAGCGAATCCTTCTGCATCCGGTTTAATATGTCGTCACTCTATTCCACCATCTTGCTCTCTCCAATGATTCTTTAAATGTATGTGATTTAAATGTATGTATCTGATTCCAGGCTTTTCTGGTTATTGTTCATTTGTTTTGCAAATGTTCCTATGTCCTGCTATTGCCCACATCTGCTCTCATTCTCCAACATGTAAGCTTTTCCTTTTGTCTGTAATTTCTAGAATTTAGTTGTCTGATCATTAAAACTTCTATGAAAATGTCTGGATAGAGTGTCCCAGATGTTTTTAGGGATTGGGCTTGGCAAGTATTCCCTAGCTAAAATTATTTTTAATATTTTTGTGCCTCTCTACTATGGCTCTTCTCTGAGAATAGTTACAATCCTAAATATTTGCTTTTGCCCATAATTCCTTTCTGAGCTATTGCTCTGAAAGGATAACAATCTGACAGGTGTTTTTTGGCAGGTTTTCATGTCTCAAGAGCTGAAAGCTTTGCAAAAGAACATTGCTTTACAGTGTGTAAAGACTGCCTCAAACCAAGTGCATAAAGAAGTTGTTTCCTAGAGATCACCATATTCCAAGGGAGTAGAGGAAGGGGGAGAAGGAATTAAAACAACTTTCAGGCTTTTCTTTTTTTTTAGTACATCTTTTTTGTGTTGTTATATTTTGAGGATCTTTACATAGTTAATTAGGGTAAAAATGTCCAAGGGCTATAGGAAAGTGGGTATGATTATTATTTCCATATTGTTTTCTTCATGTTTAAAGGGGGTTATTAAGGGAGAAGGCCCACCCAATTTCCCACCCTTCCCAGGTCCCGTATGTAGGATATGCTCCGAGGTCTTGCTCAAGTGGTTTTGATATTTCAACAGTTATGAATCGTGGCCAATCTTGCCACTCCAAGCACTATGAGGTCGCCAAAGGATCCACTGATTGACATAGTCCATCATAGAGACTCTGTTTGCTCCATATTTCGCTGCCGACATATAGCTGAGATGGTTGGTTGACCTGTTCTGTCTTCTCTCTTTTCTTGGTTAGGGTTCTTAGTCCAGCATTTTGATGGGGAGATTGCCAAAGAAACTTTGTCTGAGGTGTTCTCAGACCAGATTCTTGTATGTGCTAGCAAGTACAGGGCCCGGCACAGTTCATTGCCCCAATCAGCTGGTGGTTGTAATTGCTGGATTGGTTCTGTTTTCACTCTCGACTTCCACTGGAACCAGTGGGTGTTGTAGTCCAGCCTGGTGCTGCCCAGCACACACTCGGCCCTCACATAAACAAGTGGGAGCTGCAGCCTAGTAGGAGCGACCTGCAATAACCCCCACCAGGCCTGCCCCCTACCCTGGTTTGCCAGTATGTGTAGCAGTAGTGCAGTGTCTGTCCCACACCCCATTCTACCCCAGCCCCTGTCCTAGTTTTCATGCCCTCCCATGGAAGTGGTAACCCAAGAGGGGGGAACCCACTATTTCCCTCCCAGGCCTCTCCCACTCCACATTATGTACTCTCCAGGTAGTTCTGTGGTTTGACTTGACAGAATTAGCCCCTAGTGCCAGCTTCTGCCAGCTGATGCTGTGGCTAAGCCCAAACAACCCTCACCCACTCTAATTTTGTTTGCACCAGTAAGAATAATCAGCCCAGCCTGTCTTTTCCCTGATCTAGTCCACATGAGGCCCACAGGTGTTGTAGCCCTGCTTGGTCTGGTCTGCCCCCATCCCAGCCCATGATCTCCAGAGGGAGTAACTGTCCAAGCAGGGAAACCACCCCTTATTCCCCTGCTGGCTCCGCCCCCTCCCTTCCTGATTCTCACGTGTGCTGGTTGGGCGCTGCGGTCACTTCCAGGACTGGCAAATTCAACTTGGCATTCTGTATTGTGCACTAGTCTTTGTTGCGCCCGAACCTGACTTGACCCACACTGTTCTGGTGCTTGGATTTGCCAGTGGATGACGTGGACAGATTCAGCCTGGTCTGCCCCTGATCCATGCCAAGTGTATGCCAGTGGGTAACTTTCCATGGCCTGTTCTGGGCTGTTTCCTATCATGCTTCTGGCGCTTACGTGCCAGGTCTGTGTCCTGCCAGAGGAGTTGCCCAGGTTCCTCCATCCAAACCTCTCCCAAAACCTCTGCCAGGTTTTGTGCATACCAGTGGGTCCATGAGCCAGCCCTACTCAGTTCACCTCCTGTCCTAGCAGGAACAGTGGCTTTTCCTGAGTGGCCTTCAACCCAAACTGGTCCTTGCTGTTGGATATTTCAGCCCAGCCACAGCTGATCCATACCCACATACAGATCACACATGGCTCAGTAGGGGTTGAGACCTAGCCTAGTCCGTCCCACATCTACCCTGGTCCTCCAGAACACCAGAAGGTGTTGGAGTCTGGCCCGGCTTGGTGCATCCAGTCCCAGTCCACACTTGTGCCAAGGGAGACTACAACCGTTTCCTGATCAGAATGCAGCTCCAATTCCAGGTCACACACCCCTTGAGGGGAACCTCGACCCAGCTAGGGTGTCCCCTTAGCTCCCCAACCGGGTCTGTTCCCAGCCATAGATCATGTGCATGCGAGTGGCTGCTCTGACTCAGCTTGGCACAGCCCCTCACCTTTCCCAACCTCTGCCTTTGACACTGTGGCTTAGTGTCCCTGGCTCACACAGACCAGTAGGTGTAAGAGCCTAGCTCAGCATGACCTGTGATCCATCCTGGTCTCTAGTTTTACTTGTGGGCTAAGGTTTGCTCAGTCCTGCCCGGCACTTCCCGTTCCATTACCAATTCACACATTAACCAGCCATTGGAGCTCCTTTGCCCAGCTTGTCCGACCCCCAGGTCTGGACCACATGTTCACCTGTGGGAGCTATGACTCGCCAGGAGAGTTTCCCAAGTTCCTCCACTTAATCCACTCCCAGACCCAGTTCTCATACATGCCATTGGGTGTAGGCTAGGTTCCAGCGAAGTCTAGCCTTCCATTTGGCCTTGTATGAGCTGGTGAACATTGCAGCCTGGCCCACCCCACACCCTATTCAGGATGCACATTCAGGTGCTGCTGCCCTGACCAGTCCAGACTATTGGGGGTTCCTTTACCTGTGATTGATGGCAGGCTCCTTGGTCACACCTAGCTTATTCCATCACCACCCCAACTCTTGAACTAACCAGTGGGGCTAGAATTTCCACAGGATGTTGCCCACACTTACCTCACAGAATTTACCCCCGGTTATGGTTTTTGAGTGCTAGTTAATGTATTGGCCTGCTTAATGTGACCCTTTTCCTGATCCATCATCATGTCAGGTAACAGGATATGATTTGCTGGACAAGCCCCAAGCCATAGCTTTTGCATGGAGTGGACCTAAGCAGCGACTCAAAGAACCAAAACCCTAGAGCTCCCCAGCCAATTTTCAGTCTTTTTAAAGACTGATGGCTAAGATTGGCCAGCACCACAGGAACATTGTCACCGTCCACTCTGCTGATTGTACCCACCCCATCTCTAGCTCTTTAGCTTCAAAGAAGGAAAAAATAAATAAGCAAACTTTAGCATAGCATTAGTGTTTTTTTTTTTTTTATTGTTGCTTACATTGTATTATGTAGTACAGTTTTATAGGCGCTGGGGATTCCCCCCACCCCTCCCATACCCCTCCCCCCATGGTGGATTCCTCCACCTTGTTGCATAACCATAGTTCAAGTTCAGTTGAGATTCATTGCTTGCAAACACATGCCTAGCATGAAGTTCAGCGTCTTATTGTCCAGAGAAGTTCAGTGGCCTCTTGGGGAGACCTTCTATGGTCTGAAGATAGGTCTAACAGAGTAAAGATCCGGTCAGTTAAAAGCCCCAACAAGGCCTCAGTGTCAATATACAACATTATGGAATTAATTGACATAGTATTGGGTAAACAATATGTTAAAAATAATGCAAGTTCCATTCTTCGAAAGCATTAGTGTTTTTTTTTAATCCTAGTTTGCTTTATCAATAGAGAAAACAAAACTCACTGTGTTTTAGATGTGCTTTTAAAGTTATTTTTATTTGAAACACGTAACTTACACGGGACAGAGGAGAGTCAGAGAGCTCTTCCATATACTTGTTTGCTCCCCCAATGGCTACAGTGACCAGAGTTGGGCTGATCCAGAGCTAAGAGCCAGGAGCTTCTTGAGAGTCTCCCACGTCAGTGCAGAGGACCAGACCCTTGACCCTTCCTCTGAAGTTTTCCCAGGCCGTAAACAGGGAGTTGGATCAGAAGTGGAGCAGCTGGAACATGAACAGGTTCCATGTGGGATGCTGGAATTTCAGGCAGAAGATTGTTATGTTATGCTACTGTGCCAGCCCCTAGATGTATTTTAAATAAAGGCAGACAGTATATCTACCATAAAAGTCAAATACACAAAGGTAGGGGTTTTTGTTTTTTGCTATATAAATTTATTAATTAAAATTGCGGCTAATGAAGTTTAAGGGATTCCATGAATTTGAGATATATTGAAAAGGGGGAGCTCAAGAATATTTAGGTTTATATTCTTGTTTTCTCAATGTTACTGTCTAGTGTATTTCATGTTTAATATGTTTGTCACATGGAATAATTTGTATTGATTTTTGAAACATGTTTTTAACTTATTAGTAAACAATTAAAATAGATTTTTAGAAAATTTACCATGGAATGCCTATTACATAGCTGACAGTTTGCTTGTAACACACGAATTTTAATGAACCAGTTGTTTTTTTAAGATTCACTTATTTTCATTGGAAAGGCAGATATACAGCAAAGAGGAGAGAGAGAGGAAGATCTTCTGCCCGCTGATTCACTCCCCAAGCAGCCGCACCAGCCATAGGTTAGTCAGTCCGAAGCCAGGAGCCCAGAACCTCTTCCAGGTCTCCCGTCCTTGACTGCTTTCCCAGGCCACAAGCAGGGAACTGTATGGGAAGTAGGGCTGCTGGGTTTAGAACCAGCACCCATATGGGATTGGTGCACATGAGGCGAGGAATTTAGTCACTAGGCCACTGTGCCGGGCCCTAATGAACCATTCTTATTATACAAGTGTGGTTTTAAAAATTAGTGGTAATGAAAGGTAAATTTAAAGATAAGTATTTGGCACAGTGGTTCCGATACCTGCCTGGGTTTGAATGCTCTTTGCATTCTTGATTCGGAGTCTGCAGCAGTGGCTCAGCTGGTTGCTTCCCTCTAACTCATGTAGGAGATCAGCGGCGGGTTCCTGGCTTCCAGTTTTGGCACAGCCCACCTCTTTCTGTTGGCAATATTTAGGCAGATATCTGTGCATCTCTGGCTCTCTGTATTTCAGATAAATAAGCAGTTAAAATGTAAAATAAAAGAAATTAATGTTGGTGCAAATTTTTAAAAGTCCATGCGTGTTTTTTTATACTAGGCAGTTCTCATGAACTTTTTGAAGATTCCATATATTTATAAATTTCAAATATCATCTTGCACAGAAATGAACTTGTTTTAGTTACTATTTTTGTTAGTATTTCTGTGATATGGTTTTGTAGGCATAAGGATTTCCTTCTCTCCCCTTTTACCTATTTATTCCCTCTCCTATCATTTCCCCTATTAATTACATTTTTCATGAATTTTTAAAATTTTCATTTACTTACTTCAAAGACAAATTAGCGGCAAGCGAGAAAGAGACATTCCATTTGCTAGTTCATTCTGCAAGCAGCTCAGTGCCTGGAACTGGGCCCGGCCAAAGCCAGGAACGCCGTCAGCTATGGGCCATCATCTGCTGCCCCCCCCCCCCCAGGTGCATTTGCAGGGGCTGGGTCAAAATGTGTCAGAAGTGGTGACAAAACCCATTGTGTCACAGCACTGGCCACCTTTCATAAACTTATTGAAATACTGTTACATATGGAAGGTAGATATTTATACCATGAAAGTAGCATCAGCAAGTAATTTTACATTTTATTAAATGTTTTTAAGGGATTTTAAAAATTGAATCAATGTTTGCCACCTTTCCAGCTTTCTTGTTTTTCTTTTATGTATTTAAAAGGCAAAGGGAAGATGGACAGAGGGAGAGCCATTCTCCATTTCCCCACATGGCTGCATCAGCCAGGAATGGAGACTCATGCAGTTCTCCGACTTGGATGCAGGGGTCCAAGCACTTGGCCGTCCTCTGCTACTTTCCCAAGCTCGTTCACAGAGAGCTGGATTAGAAGTGGAGCAGTTAGAATCATTATCATCCAGAATACAAAGAAACAGTAAATGATGGCAAGGACATGGGGCAAAAGGTACCCTAATACTCTCTTGCTGGGAATGTAGACTAGCACAACTGTTACGGAAGACTGTGTGGAGATGGTTCGGATAGCTGGAAATAGATCTACCATAAGAACGAGTCATCCACTCCCGGCAATTTACCCAAATGAAATTGCATCATATAAAAGATTTATCTGTACCCTCATGAGATCAAGATGCTGATCCACAGTGGCTTTTGTTTGGTTAGTTGGTTGGTTTTGTTTGGTTTCTTAATGTAGTTTTCAACAAAGTTCTATTCAATTTACAGATGAGTATCAAGGAGTATCATTGTGAAATGATTAAAATAACACCCTTCACATGTTATGTCAGATCCATGATCAGACATTCTCATAATTTCCTTTCTTCCACTAATATGTATTCACATATAAGAATAAAACTTTTCCCTAAATATCTTTACAGCTTTAATATACTCCAGTGCAAATGCCTGGTCTAGATATTAGGAATTGAGCAGTGTCCTATTCATTTAATTTCCTTCACATGCCACCACACTAGCAGGTGAACATCAGAAAAGTACTAGGAAAAAAAGTCTCTAGTGCATTTAGTTTCATTGGAAAGTCAGAGAATACAGAGAGGAGGAGAGGAAGGTCTTCCATCCAATAATTCAAGTGGCCACAATGGCTGGACCTGAGCCAGCCTGAAGCCAGGAGCTAGAGCTTCATCCAGGTCTCCCACAATGGGTGCAGGGTCCCAAGGCTTTGGGTATTCCTCAGCTGCTTTCCCAGACCACAGGCGGGCAACTGGATGGAAAGTGATGCAGCTGGGATTAGAACTGGCACCCATATGCTATCCTGGTGTGTACAAGATGATTACTTTAGCCACTAGGCTACTGCACCAGACCCTTTTTTGAAAAAATTTTTTTAATGAGTTTGGATACTGAGCAGTGAGTGTGTCAGGCAACAGATGAGCCTCTAAGATGACTTTAATTTTCCTCAACGGCAAAATCTTATAATCAGATGATATTCCTGAGGCCTTCTTTTGTTTTGCACTTGGATAATCTCACTTTTGTAATATTTAATGCAGTTGCATTCTATCATGTATCAAGGACTGTGCAGATGAAAAATAAAGATTTTCTTTTTGGCTGCTAATGGTTTCAGTGAGAGGAGTTAAGAAGTGTGAGTGAATACATTTGACTGGATTTTGTTTCCTAATTACAGGCATTGCTACCAGATATGGTAATAGATAGTGCAAACATGGCGGGAGCAGAGGCGCATGGGTTTTCACGCTGGTCAAGTAACTAGCTCAATGTATGTGCTTGTATTTCATTTGCTCAATGATTCTCAAATTGTTTTAAAGCTTTATCTAATTTGAGGGCCAATACCATGTCTCAACAGGCTATTCCTCAGCTTTCAAGGGGCAGCAGGCCATATGGGCATCAGTTCACATCTTATGGCCTGCAGAGCCGTGGAAAATGGCTCAGGTCCTTGGACCCCTGCAGCCACGTTGGAAGACACGGAGGAACCTCCTGGCTCCTGGCTTGGAATCATCTCAGCTGCAGCTGTTGCAGCCATTTGGGAGGTGACCATTGGTTGGAAGATCTCTCTGTCTCTCCTCTCTGTGAATCTGCCTCTCTAATAAAAATCAATAAATCTTTTTTTAAAAGTTTCTAATTTGAAAAAAGTGCAGAGTTAAAGGTAGCTACAGAGAGACAGAGACCAAGACAGACAAGTCTTCCTCTCCTAGTTCACTCCCCAGGTGGGCGCAGTGACTAGTACTGGGCCAAGCGAGAGCCAGGAGCTTCATCCAGGTGTCCCATGTGTGCGCCAGGGGCTCAAGTGCTTGGGCCATCCTCTGACAATTTTTCAAAGCCATTAGCACGTAACTGGATTGGAAGTGAAGTAGCCAAGACACAAGCTAGCAGTCATATGTGATGCCAGCCTCACAGGTGGTAGCTTTACCCACTGTGACACATCAGTCCTAACGCTCTGATTTTTATCTTTACAAGAAGAAACGGTTAGAGCTTTGCTTGAACTCTTTAAGACCACGTACAAAAGTGATTCAGAATGGGGAGAGTCACAATATTAGCTGTCCACACAATTATGTTATTCTCAACATATAAAATTAGGAAGGATATGCAATTTTTTCCTACAAAATGTATATATTTTGGGGGATGTTGTCTTGACCAATTACCTGCTGTCAGATTATTTTTAGTAAGGGTTGCTACAGCTGAAAACCAATAAGTTTCTGGGTAATATCCATTGGCTACTGAATTTTCTAGGCTGTATGTTCTATACTTAGGATGGTGGTAGTGCTTAGAGGAACATAAGAGAAATCTCTGTACACTGGATTTCATATTTCTTCCTTTTTCCTGTTCCCATGTGATAGACACTGTTGTTGGTTGTTTTTTGGCGGTTGTATGTCATTAGAAGTGTTGTAAGAGGGCCCAGCACAGTAGCCTAGTTGCTAAAGTCCTCGCCTTGTACGTGCCAGGATCCCACATGGGCACTGGCTCTAATCCCTGCAGACTCGCTTCCCATTCAGCTCCCTGCTTAGGCCTGGGAAAGCAGTGGATGATGGTCTAAAGCCTTGGGACCCTGCACCTGCATGGGAGACCCAGAGGAGGCTCTGGTCTCCTGGCTTCAGATTGGCTCAACTCCAGCCATTATGTCCACTTGGGGAAGTGAGTCATCAGACAAAAGATCTTCCTCTCTGTCTCCCCTCCGCACTGTCTGAGTTTCCGATAAAGTAATAAAAAGAAGTATTGTAATGGCCTTTTGTTTTTTTATGCCTGCACAACGTTCCACTGGACAGAGCCAGGGCATGTCAGCCTTGAGTGAGACTTTGAGCCCCAACCTGTCCTTAGTTGGCGAGAGTTTGAGGAATCTCGAGCTGCTAGCTCATCACTTCAGTGTGTTTGTTAGTCTTATTATGACTTGTATGCTCAGGATTTTGTAAAGCTACTCTTGTCTAGTTCCTGCTTTTTAAGACTGGCCATGCCTTTCTCTGCCAGAGACTCAGACTTTTTCTGCCATGGGAAGTCCTTGTCTGGACTTAACTCATGGGTATGCCAAGTTCTGCTATATGCTTTTTTTTTTTTTAAGCTAGGTATGGTTGCAACTTGAACTTCATCTAAACCCATACCTGTGGTGGGGTCTTTGTTGCTCAACTCTGATACTGCTGATGCTCATTGCCTAACTGCCTTTCATTTGATTCCGATTTGTATTTCTGTGTGCCTTCTTGCTGAGTATCCTGACGCTCCTCACTCACCTTTGCTGTCCTCTCTGTTGCTGGTCTGTTTGCTTTTCTCATTACATGCTCTCACTTAGCTTTATTTCCTCTCAGGCCTTGCTTCTGGGTCTACTTATCAGCCCCTCCTTCCCAAATGAAGACTATGAAGACATACAGGAAAAGAAAAATGTAAGATCTAGTGTGCCATGCTACCTGCTTTGATTATGACAGTTGGTGATTACCTTTTAGTGGGGCATTTATAATTGCTCACCTTTTTTCTGCTGTAGCTTATTTCATGATACTATAAATTTACTCCTGAACATTTGTTATTGGGCCAGGTTTTTTTTAAGTTAAATTTCACATAGTGCCCTTTCTACCACTTGCTGCATTCCTGTGGAATGGGAAGCAGCTAGAATTATAAAATCTACATTCGAAGAGACCTCCAGAGGCATCCTGTTCCACATCTGATTGGTGGTTTAACAAGTCCTAAGAAGATCCATCAATCACATTTTGTAGTGGCTGTCACAAGCAGTTTCTTGAACCAAAACCATCAACTCAGTTAACTCATTCCTGCTGTGTACAAAGTTGTTGAACATCTACATTTAGCCAGGCATCGAGGGTGTGTGTGTGTGGTGTGTGTGAGAGAGAGAGAGAGAGAATGAATCTGAATCTGAATCCACATCTGTCGCTAGGGACTTAATACGCCAATGGAGAATAGGGAAATAGTCATGATGGCTAGCAAGAGGAATGTGTTATTTCTTTTTCATGACTGATGGTTCATAGAGGGACTCTGTTCTGCCATTCCAGTCAATATCAACTTTCTTGCCTACCACCAACTTTTCAGTACCCCCCAAAGAGAGAGGAGCTCTTTCTACCTTCTTTTGCTTTTCTCTTACTTGTTCTAAGAATAATGTTTTAACATGAAAATTGATTTGTTACTCTCCTGTTTGAATTGTGCCCACTGTGGATCCCACAGACTGCTGTCTCGTTTCTTGGCATAGCTTACTAAACCCTCAAACGTTCTGATTTACAGTTACGTCTCCACTTTCATTACACACCATTTCCCATTAGTCTGAGTGCCCCCAGAACTTTGTACAGTTTTATTGCTTTATTGTGTATGCTATTCTGCTGCCAAACTATAAGACGCTAGTTCTTTCATATCTTTACCAACTTTCTTATTGCATGCCGATTTAAAATTTTCACCATTGTTCGTAGATAGTAATATCTTGCTTTATTCTGTATTTTTTCTAATGAATAATGATTTGAGTCGGTTAACTCTTTTTTGATTGTGCAAGTTTTACTTATTTTCATTTACTTGAAAGAACAACAGAGATTGATTGATTTTTCTTTCATCTCTCCTCAAATGCCCAAAGTAGCAGTGCTGGACCTGGCCGAATTTAGGCGGCTTGAACTCCCTGGGGATCTAACACCTTGTGGCAGATGGAAATGCACTTGGGCCATCATGTGCTACCTTCCTATGATATATTAGGAGGAAGCTGGATTAGAAACATAGCTAGGAAAAAAATTAAAAATTATTAAAGAAATGTAGGTAGGATTTGTACTTGTACACTGTGGAATGTGGGTTTCTCAGTTGATGGCTTAGCCTTGGTACACCACAATGCCTACACCTCTCTTTTTGTGTGTGTGTGAATTTGAGAAAGTTTATTTTCTTCTTTTTTTATTATTTCATTTTATGACACATCTCCATAGGCCCTGGATTTCCCTCTACCCTTCCCCAAACCCTCCCCCCATATTGATTTCCTCCATATTATTACAGTAGTACAGTTTATAAATAGTCATAATTCCATCATTGCAGGCATAGACCTTGCAAGTCCAGCATCTTATTGTCCAGATAAATTCAACAGTTTCATTCAGAGACCATCTTTGATCTGAAAGTAAAGATGGCACAATATCAATGCCCACACCTCTTACCCAGTTTTGAGATTTTGTCATACATATGGTTTACCTCTCCTTTATCAGATGTTTCCCTAGTCTGTCTCTTGGCCTTCTATTTTTTAAAAATAGAACCCTAAATCATAAAATAATGATGAAATTCAAGTTTTCATTTTTTTGTGGTTCATAATTTTTCTGTCCTCTGTAAACAAGTTGTCCCCAAATCATGACGACTGTTTTTTTCCAGATGTTTTACAGCTTTGAGATTTACATTTTGGTCTGTGATCTATTTCAAATTGATTGTTAAGTAAAATGTGAGGTTGAGTTTCATTTTTAAAATAGATGCCTGCTTTTTCCAGCATCACGTGCTTTGAACTCTAACTACCCTTTGTTAAGTTGGAATTTTTTCAAGAACTGATTTACCATTTTTGTGTGGATCAGTTTCTGGACTCTTCTTTCTCTTGCATATAAAAAAATTCATTTGTATTTTTTAAAGTATTTACTTATTATTTGAAAGGCAAAAAAAAGAAAGGCAAAATTAGAAATAGAGTGATAGATAGGGATCTTCCATCCACTGGTTCACTCTTGAAATGACTGAAAAGTTGGGGCCAGATGAGACCGGAACTAGGAGCACAGAGCTCTATCCAGGTCTCCCAAATGGATGAAGAGGCCTGAGGACTTAAGCCATCTCCCACTGGGTTAGAAGCAGAGTAGCTGGGAATCAAACTGGTACAAGAATACGGGATACATTTGTTCTGAGCAGTTGCCTGCTGTACTGCAACACTCAGCCCTCTCTTCTCCATTCATGTATGTACTTATCCCTTAAAAATATATGTGCTTATGTATTTATTGGAGAGTGAGCAAGTGAGCAAAAGAAAAATCTTTCATCCATCACCAGGATTCGGCAGTACCAAAGCAAGGAATCTAGCACTCACTCAATTCAGATCTTCCGTGTGTGGAAAGTACCCTAACACACTTGAATCACATCACCTGCTGTTTCGCAGAGTATGCATTAGGAGGGAATCGGAATCAGAAACTGACCTGGAACAGTCTGTTTTATTGTACTGTACTGAACCTCCTTTTGCTGTTGCGAAGAGTGCCTGTGTGATGAAGTGAGGAGAATGACACAGGAGTTGTAATGTAACATGAGGTTCCAATTGCCCTTTGGGTAGTGCTTTGGAAGGAGAATCATCAGTCTGTACGTTTTGAACATGGGTGATTGGAACCACAGAAAACTGAACTGTGGATAGGAGGGATTGCCATATGTAATAACAGTATGCCTCTGATCCATGAACACACAATAATTGCTCTATAATTTGATATTTTAATGCATGTTTTTGTAATGTACAACAATAAATTTTAAGCTGTCAATTAGATTGGTTCCCAACTATTGCATGTTTGGTATCACTGTTCTATGTAGAAATGTGAATTTTTGATACCAATTTTATATTCTCTAACTTATATTTTCTAATTAGTAATCTAACATCACCAACTAGATCATGTAGTTTTGTAGCTTCTTCTGGATTTCTACATATATAATTGTTTTTTATGAATAAAGACAGTTTTATTTCCTTCTTCCAGAATGTCTGTGCCTTTCTCTTTGCTTTATTGTGGTAACTATGATATCTAACTAGTATAACTAATATAAGAATGATAGGAATAATTGCTTTGTTTTCTTTTGGTCCTAGAGTGTATTATTTAGGCATTCACAATTAAATATGAATTAGCTTGGTTTTTTCAAGAATGCCTTTTATCACTCTAAGAAGTTCACTTCTATTTCTAGTTAAATGAGTTTTGTTTTCTTTCATAAATGTTGGCTGAATGAATGTCCCAAGCCAAAGCCAGGCGCCAAGAGATTCTTTCCAGTCTCCCATTTTGGTGGCAGGGGCCCAAGCAGTTGGACCATCTTTTACTGCTTTCACAGATACATTAACAGGGAGCTGGATCAGAAGTGGAGCAGCCAGGATATGAACCAGCACCTGTATGGGATGCTGACATCACAGACAGCAGCTTTACCCACTGCACCACAATGCTGGACCCTGAGGTAATGTCTTAGTAATAATTTTGTTTCATGAGTCGTAGGATCTCCTTCATTCTAGTTAAGAGGAAGTGCTAACCTCCTGCCTGTTATCAAGTAGTATGCTTTCATTTTATTTCCATTTGGTCTATAGACTAACAAGGGAGCAAAGGGGAAAGCAACATGGTGAGTACTTGCTGGGCAATTTGTAATTTATCTGTTTAATAGGAAAGTGAGATCCATCAAGTAATTTGTAGCTCTTAAGTCTTGCAGCCAGCAAATCGTACAGTCTGAATTTTAGAGCATTCTTTTGGCGTAAATTCTGTTAAAGGGAAGTTACATGTTATTGTCTCTCTTTGAAAGTGATTGAGTGTGTGTGCGTGTGTGTATGAGAGAGAGAGAGAGAAGAAAAAAAAGAAAAAAAATATATTTGAGCTGGAGGAACAAGTCTTGAGAGGGTGGGAAAGATGCTGATTGAGATCAGGAAACAAGCCTTCTCTCACCTGGCATTACTGTCTCTGCTTGCAGGTATCTAGGTTTGAATCTCAACTTTGTCATTTAGTTAATTCACAGCACATTTGTCACTCTGAGCCCGATTTAAAACAAAATTGAAGTATAGACTGTTACTATTATGTTGTATGAAAAATACAGACAATATATGTAAAAATGCCTTGGAAATAGAATGTGCTCAATATGGCAGTGTCCATTACTCTTATCATCAACGGCTGGAGCTGAGCCAATCCAAACCCAGGAGCCAGAAGCTTCCTCCAGGTCTCCCATGTGCTTGCAGGGTCTCATGGCTTTGGGCTGTTCTCCACCGGTTTCTCAGGCCACAAGCAGGAAGGGAAGTAGAGCAGCCGGAACATGAACCAGTGTCCATATGGGATCTTTGCACTTGCGAAGTGAGGATTTAGCCACTGAGCCATCATGCTAGCACCTACCCTTTGGTAGGAGAGAGTATTCAAGTGTCAATCAGTAATGTCTATAGAATAATCATTACAAAGTCGGATATGCAGAGAGCAGGAGAGACGGAGAGGAAGATCTTCCATCCGATGATTCACTCCCCAAGAAACCGCAATGGCTGGTGCTGCACCAATCCAAAGCCGGGAACCAGGAACTTCCTCCAGGTCTCCCACGTGGGTGCAGTGTCCCAAAGCTTTGGGCCATCCTTGACTGTTTTCCCAGGTCACAGGCAAGAAGCTGGATGGGAAGTGGAGCTGCCGGGATTAGAACCAGTGCCCATATGGGATCCCGGCGCGTTCAAGATGAGGACTTTAGCCACTAGGCCACACCGCCAGGCTCATGAATTCATTTTTTACAGCTTTTGCAGTGAGTAGAAAAGATGCAGTCATGCTCTATTCATACAAAACAGTATTTTGGAAACACATGCCCCTTTCCCACTGGAAACGTTCTATATCTCGCATTTCTCATAAGGCCAAGTCTAGGCTTTTTATAAGGACATAGAAGGTCACGTCTGATTTGGCCCAGCTTTTCCCTACATACCCATACTTTCTCAGAGTACATTAGGTAGTACTGCCCCTTGGGATGTTCATAATCCATGATAATTTTCCATTGGCTGTTTACTTGTACTGAACCTCTGTCTAGAATTTATAATAGGCTGAGTCCTCCAAAAAACGGTTGATTATCCTGGCAAGTATTTATTAGGTTAACATATCTGTGGAAGAGCAACAGTGAAGGAGATGGGAAGGGTTGAGTGTACCACCAGTCAGAATGAAAGTTCTAGTCAAAGTGAGAGGTAAGGTTAATTAGGCACTTCATAGGTTGCTATGCAGTTTGTGGAAGATCCAGAAAACCTGCTAGGGAGTCCTGAGTCAGCTGAGTCCTGTATCTTCCAACAATAGTTTACTTTGGTATTACTATACTTACTCATTTGCTAGAATTAGATGTGAGTTAGGACTTCAGCAGACATTAGGATGAATTTGCGAGCGTGATGGGACCTGTCATCAGTTGTGCTGATAGTTGTAGGCCTTTAAGTGCCCTCCATTTAGCTGTCACAAATACCTTTCCTCTTTTGTTTAATTCCCGCTGCTACTTATCCTCCCTCCCCCCCCCCCGCCCCCACTTATCCTTGAAAGACCAGCTTTAAATGTTTCTTCTTTCAGGAAACTTTTCCTTAAAGGAAAATCTCAAAATGTCCATGATCATTCCACTCTCCGCAGTGATGATCCTCTTAATCATTGCCTGGACATTTTCTAATATGTCTCTTTTGTTTGTGCCTCTTCTGCCTATTACATGACCAAACATCTGGTAGATTGAATGAATTGATAGGGCATGGGCAGACATATCAAGGGAGAAGTTAGTTGAGGCAGAGTAAACTACTTGAGCAAAGCCAAAGAGGGAGAAAAATGAACAGTTTACATTGCAGTTAAAACTACTCTGTAGTCTGTAATTTTTTTAAAAATAAGTGTATCTTGCCCAAAAGCTGTCATTTTAGGGAAAGTATATTATGATGCAAAACAGTGGAGAAAGGAGTGTCTTCCTGGCAGTTGCAAATGATTCATGTTTAAGAACTTTGTTGAGAACAATGTTTTGAGTATTTCCTGAGAGACTTCTTTCCTGAGAGGAAACAGTTGATGGAAATGGAATTTTACTGCTGCCAGGAAAAATATGATAAAGATCAAATCTCATGCAACTACTACCAGAATAGAAATTTCCGTAGAGCAAAACGATTTAAAAGTCCTAGCTAATATTCATATGTATTTAGTTTTCAGTGTAGCTGAGGTATAATTTTGAAACGATTGACTGATTTGACCATGCATTTTGTGCTATATAAATTAGTAGAGATGATTTTATCCTGATGTTTGCTTATTCAGCCAGATGTTGGTCATAATTTCGATAGTGGTGAACAGCATCCTCAGTTTTGGTATCACTACTAATGACCTGCCACTCTCAAATGTCACCGTGGAAGGTAAACGTGTTGACAATAAGGCCACCCTCCAAAATCGCTCTTTATCAACAATTAAAGATCCAGTCTTGAATTTCAATGACTGCTCAGCTCTGGAGACCTGAGCTGAACCATGTGTGATGCAGGTGTCCCTTTCTGCCTTGGCTCAAGTTCATCCTATGTCATCTGCCTCATCTTCTTTCCATGTCATCAGCCATTGAAAGGGTGCAAGTTTATTGTAATGTGGGGTGAATAATGGCATCTGTCTCATAGGGTTGCTGTGAGACCATTCAGGGAAAACATGTTTAGTCTTTAGAATAGCTTAGAATCAGTGCTCAAAAGACTGGTGGCTAGGTTTTATTATCCGTATAAGCATAAGTCTGGGGCTGAAATCTAGTTAAAATAGTTTATTTGAAAGGTAGAGTTACACATAGGTATAGAGAGATCTTCCATCTGCTGGTTAGTTGCCCAATTGGCCACAACAGCTGGGGATGAGACATGCTGAAGATAGGAGACTGGAACCCAATTTGGGACTTATGTGCATGGCAGTGGCTCAGGAATTTGGGCCAGGTTTTGCTGCTTTTCCAGGTAAAAACAAATAATCTATCTGTTGCCTACATCTTACCAGCAAAGATCAGCAGAAACTGTATCTCTTGGATTTTGATGTTCTTGTTTATTTTTTTTTTCATTTCTACAAAACATTTTTCATTCACTCATAGGTCAAACAGTAGACGGCTCTTGATTTTTCATTTCTTCATAAACACATTAATCATTCAAATAGCATGTTATTTAACTTCATGGCATTGTAAATTTCTGTTTTTCTTCCTCTTGTTGATTTTGTATTGTGACTTTTCATTTAAGGGGATATATAGTAACTGTGTCATGGAGACTATCATATCCAGATGTGAGGATACAATGCAGTATGCATCTCTACTTCCAGACAAAGATGGACTCCCAATGAAACTGTTTACTATATCTTGACTGTAGGGTGCTGGACTTTCTGCCATTGTCTATGCCTGCAATGACGGACATAGGACTGTGTTTGAAGAACTGTACTATAGTAATTATGTAGGGGAAATCAGTGAGGGGAAAGGGCACTTTGGGAGGGGGTAAGGGAAAGCCCAGAGCCAATGAACTATGTCATAAAGCAATAAAAACATGAAAAAAAACCCAGTGATTTCATTCATGTATGACTATTTCAGATTTAATGTTAACTAAGATAGGTAGAACATAAAAATGTGACAACTAGTCATCAGGGTTTTTTTAATGTTATGAAGCATTATCTGTGGGTCAACCTGTTTGAAGCTGCAGAAGGGGGCCAGTATTGTGGCACATCTAGTTAAACTGTCTTACGTGGTGCCATCAACATATTGAGAATTTCAGTTGGTATCAGGGCTGAATAACTTCTCTTGTAGCTCCCTGCAGATGCACCCGAGAAAGCAGCAGATCATGATTCATCTGGCACCCATGTGGGAAGCCCAAATGGACCTCCAGGCTCTGGCTTCGTTGTGGGCATTTGCGGGAGTGTGCCAGTGAACGAGATAATTTTATGTCACTCTGTCTGGGAGAGATCTTCCATCTGCTGATTCACTCCCCAAATGGCTGCAACAGGTAGAGCTGGGCAAATCCAATACCAGGAACTTCCCGGTCTCCCACATCAATGTAGGGTTTGAAGTTCTTATGCATCTCTCTGTGCTTTCCTAGACTATTAGGGATCTGGATAAAAAATGGAGCAGCTGGAATATGAACCAATGCCCATATGGGATGTTACCATGCCACAGCAGCAACAGCATAAGTCTTAGAAAAAAAAAAAACCTATTTACAAAGTTTACATTCCCACTTCATTTGTAGCCCTCTTCCCCAGTGGTGATGATTTTTCATTTGTCTAAGATTTTAATGTTTATATAAATACATGCACACAAAACATATACATTCATCTTAGTGTATACAATAGAAACTATACACAATATTCTTCAATTTTATGTTTATTTTATTTATTTTGGAGGTATGGCAAGACAGGGAAAAAAAGAAACCTCCCATCTGCTGGTTTCCTTCTCAAATGCCCCACAGCAGCTTTGCTTGGGCAAGGCTGAAATGGGGTGCTGGGAACTCACATCTGGGTCTCTTATGTGAATGGCAGTCCACTGACCATTTGAGTCATCAGTTGTTGCCTATCATGGAGTGCATTAGCCAGAATCTAGAATTGGGAATGACGCTAAGACTCAAACCCAGGCACTCTGGTGTGGGGTGCTGGCATCCCAAATAGCAGCTTAACCAGTTATGCCACAATATCTGCCCTCATTTTTAAAAAGGATTTATTTATTTTTATTGGGAAGGCCGATACACAGAGAGGAGGAGAGACAGAGAGGAAGTTCTTCCATGCGATGATTCATTCCCCAAGTGGCCACAATGTCTGGAGATGAGCCAATCTGAAGCCAGGAACCAGGAGCTTCCTCCAGGTCTCCCATGCGGGTGCAGGGTCCCAAAGCTTTGGGCCGTCCTTGACTGTTTTCCCAGGCCACAGGCAAGGAGCTGGATGGGAAGCGGGGCTGCCGGGACTAGAACTGGCGGCCATATGGGATCCCAGAGCATGCAAGGTGAGGACTTTAGCCACTAGGTTACCACACTGGGCCCTCCTCTGCTTCTGATCCAACTTCCTGCTAATGTGACTGGAAAGGTAGTAGAAAATGACCGGAATGTTTGGGTCCCTACCGACCTGGGTGGAGTTCCTTGCTCCTTGTGCTGGTTCCTGGTTCATGGCTTCAGCCAGAACCACTTCCAGTTGTTCCTGGCATTTGAGGAATGAACTAGCAAATTAAAATCTCTCTCTCTCTCCCTTCCTCCCTCTCTCCTTCGTTACCTCCCTCCTCCTTCCTCCCCCCACCCCGTATGTTTGTATGTCTGTTTCTGTTTTTTCCTTCCTCTCTGTTACTATGTCTTTGAAATCATTCATTTTTTAAACAGAGAGAGTATTGGCTTTCTTATGGTTGAGGCTTATAGCTATTTTGTAAGACGTTAAATCCACGCTTTCCCATAGTCCTCAACCCTTCCCACCCTAATCAACAAAAATAAAATCATCAAATCATCAAAAATAAAATAAGTTAAATCCTAAAAGTATATTTTAAAATATATTCAGTGAAAGGCTGGTGTTACGGCATAGCAGGCAAAGCTAGCAGCTGTATCGCCAACATCCCATATGGATACTGTTACATATCTTAGCTGCTAACTGGTCTGGGAAAAGCATCAGAATAAGACCCAAGTGTTTGGGTCCTGCTATCCATAATGGGAGACTTAAAAGCTCTGGGCCCTGGCTTTGGGCTGGCCTAGCCCTGGCCATTGCAACCATCTGGGGATTGAACCAACAGACAGATCTCTTTTTATCTCCACCTCTCTGTAATGTTGACTTTCAAATAAATAAATCTTTAAAAACATATATGCATATAGTTAGCAAGCAGATTAAAAAATAATAGCTGTAAAACTATTAATAGTTACATATATCTACTGTTGTAATATAAATTACAGAATGATTTTACATGTGTGCAAGATCTTTGACATGATTATATATTTCTGTTTTAAAATCTTTTTGCACACTTTGAAATTAAAATATAATTTTAGAAGTTTTTTTAAATATGATGTCAACATTTTTGGGTAAGCATTCCACTTCCCCTGAATAAAATTTTCCTAGCTGCTTCTCTAACTTTAGAGAAATATTTGTGTATGTCATCAGTCATTTGAATTTACATAAAGTATCTATCTCAGTAATTGCATGCTGCTTGGGCTGCTATTTAGCACTGATGAATGCTATTTTATATAGTCTTAGCAGTGATGAATACAAATGTGTTTTCCTAAGTGGGAGAAATAATAGATAAAATCATTTTGAAATTAAAATCCACAGGTAACAATAATCCTTCTTAATCAAGTCATTATGAAGCAAAAGAAAAAAAAACCCAGCAGATCCAACAGTGTTAGCAGAGAATTGCAGTGTCAGGCTGGCTCTGGTTGTGTCCTCCTCTGGAGGATTTTTGTTCTTATGAAAGCAAATCAAAGTGCAAGTGTGTTGCTGATCCTCAGGAATTAGCATTTACTTTAGCATGTACTCCCCAAAGTACCTTGTGCCTCTGGCATTTAGCAAACTCTAATAATGTTTGTAGTGATACTGCTACTGTGGAAATAGTACATACAAAGAGATTTGCTTTTCCAATGTGATCCGAACTGACAACCTTTGTAATATATAGATTTCTAATGTATGAAATTCAGATTTGTATTCTGACTCTGCTAATTAGTTGAACAACTGAGCAATTTAGTTATCATCTGTGTGCCTCAATTTCCTCCTAAGGAAATGACAAGTTTTGATAAATGACAAAACACATTGTAGCATTGCTGTGAAGATCATTATGCAGGATTATAAAAAGTTGATTTAGGCATTTGTTTGAGACAGACTAATACCGTAAATAAGGATGCAGGCTCAAGAGCCAATCTGTTGAAGTACAATTCTTGATTTTGTTTCTAGCTACCTCACCTAGAGTAAATCACATAACTTCTTTGTGCCTCAGTGTCTTTGTCTCTAAACTGGAGAGATCAACAGCTGCCTGCTGTGTAAGTTTGTAATAAAGCTTAAATGGCTAATACATATAAAGTGCTTTGAACAATGCCTGCTGAGTCTTCAGTAGATGCTAATCATTATTGTTGCGATTAGTATTGCTATTTCCACTGGGCAGTATGCAGTATTAATATTTGTTTACTACACTCACTAAGCTGAATCCTTCTTGAGAGCCTGGCCAGGATCTTAAATCATTTTGATGTTTTCTGAGCCTGTCATATTGGTACTTAAAGTGTTTGTAGAATACATTTGTATGTATTTAGTTTTTGTGAATGAAGGAATATCTTCATGCTTCTTATAGCTACCCTTTTCTCCTTTCAATACATTTTAAAACTGATCTCTTTTTCTCATAACTCACAGTATTTTTAGCAACTGAATTCACAGTGTTTTCTAGAATAAGGTGTCTATGGCAGTCCCATTTACACCAGTGACAGTTTCAAGATTATTGACACTGAAGATTTCAAATATGACTTATTTTGAAGTAACACATTTTGGACCTCAAATCAAGTACAGGCTGTATTAGAGAAAAGAGCCAGAAACACATCTTAAAAGTTCTTTTTTGTAAAATTAAATACTTTTTAAAGATTTATTTATTTATTTTTATTTGGAAGGCAGATGTACAGAGAGGAGAGGAGGGAGATCTTCAATCTGCTTGTTCACACCCCAAATGGTCACAGTGGCCAGAAGTGAGATTCAAAGCCAGGATCGAAGAGCTTCCTCTGGGTCTCCCATGCAGCTAGTGGGGTCCAAAGATTGGGCCTTTCTCTGCCACTTTGCCAGGCCATAAGCAGGAAGTTAGATTGGAAATGGAGCAGCAGGACTAGAACTGGTGTCTGTATAGAATGCCAGTGCTGCAAGGCAGAGGATTAGCTCTGGTCCTGTAAAGCTAAATATTGATGGTTTCATCAGTGGTTCTTCTTTTTTTGTTAATTTATTTTTCATTATTATTAGTTTTTATTGGAAAGTCAGATATTCAGGTAGGAGAGAGAAAGAGGAAGATCTTCCATCAACTGATTCATTGCCCAAGTGACAACAATGGACGCAGCTGAGCTGATCCAAAGCCAGGAGCCAGGAGCTTCTTCTATTTCTTTCATGTGGGTACAGGGTTCCAAGGCTGTGGGCAACCCTCAACTGCTTTCCCAGGCCACAGCTGCGAGCTGGCAGGGAAGTGGGACCACCGGGGTTAGAACAAGCGCCCACAGGGATCCCAGTTCATGCAGAGCAAGGACCTTAGACATTAGGCTGTCATGCTGGGTCCAGTGGTTATTCTTTTATACTATAACATGAAACTTTATATATATCAATTGTTTTCTGGTTTTTTTTAGTCTAAGTTTTGAAAGGCTAAATTAGATTGGAAACAACTCAGTGCTTTTTAGTCACTGGACAAGGAAAGCTAATGACAATGAGACAGTTTTACTCTTGGTGTATTTCTCTACATGGAGCATCATGGAAACACTTTATAGTCACTGAAAGTATAATGAATTCTACTTTGAAAGATTTTTCCATGTTCTTTTGTTGAACATTATGTTTTTATTTGTGCCATGCATGCTGTTTATATAATTAATGCCATTTTCCATGTGACTAGACATGTGCAGTTTGTAAAATTGTGTTTGGAAGAGGAGGTCGTTCATTATTCAGTCTCAAAGATCTGTTTTACTGTTCACATGAGGAGTGAATGTGGCTGCCTTCTGGTAACACATTAAGACTGCAATATTTGTGTAGTTGTAGGAATATTTAGCCTTATTTGAATTTGACAGAGCAAATGAGTGAATCTAATCCTGGTGGAAAGCTTCCTCTTTAAAAAAATATAAATAATCTTTTTATTATAAAACCACATGTGTACACTGTAAAAAGGGAAGGATTTGTTTTAGTTGGCTTATCACATTGATTTTCTTTTTAAAATGTCATTATCTTTAAGTTTGAAATGTACTCATATCAGTGGTCACAGGAGATAAGTGGTTTTTCTTTGGAGTGATGTAAATTTGATTGTGGTGATGATTGGTACAATACTCTGCTTATATTGAGAGGCATAATATTAAACAAGTTAATTCTGTAGTATGTAAGGTGTGTAGCACTAAAGCTAATTTTTTAAAGATACTAATTTCACTATATACCAGCTTTACCACTGAGTGTGACCCCTTGATGTGTCACCTTCATTTCCTGAGTATTTTCCTCGGTGAGATTCTCTTATATTTTCTGAGAACCAACCATTTTTCTTTTTTTTTAAGATTTATTTATTTATTTATTACAAAGTCAGATATACAGAGAGGAGGAGAGACAGAGAGGAAGATCTTCCGTCCGATGATTCACTCCCCAAGTGAGCGCAACAGCCGGTGCTATGCCGCTCTGAAGCCAGGAACCAGGAACCTCTTCCGGGTATCCCACACGGGTGCAGGTTCCCAAAGCTTTGGGCCGTCCTCGACTGCTTTCCCAGGCCACAGCAGGGAACTGGATGGGAAGTGGAGCTGGCAGATTAGAACCGGTGCCATATGGGATCCAGGCGCGTTCAAAGCGAGGACTTTAGCTGCTAGGCCACACCGCCAGGCCCAAACCAACCATTTTTCAAGAAATTGTATTTAGAAAGGAGAATGGTATTTAGAACCCAACATTTATACACAAAATTTTGTTACATCTGTATTTATTACAACTTATCTTTAATATCATGAACTCATATTTATATTCCTAATTGATCTTAACACCACAGTGTTCTAGATTTCTTCCTTTCCTTATTTTTAGTTATCTTTTCAAATAAAAAAAATTCACTTTGAGTTTTTTCTTTCAGCACTTTTGAAATATTGTCCCTTTGTCTTTTAGCCTACATAGTTTATGATGAAATATCTGCCATTATTTATATCATTGCTTCTGAGTGTATACCTTCCTTTTCTTCTTTAGCAGCTTTCAAGCATGTGTCTGTCATAATTACCGATTTTCAGCAGTTTTGACTGCTGTGCCTGTATGTTGTCTTATTTGTATTTAATCTACCGAGGGTTTGCAGATCTGAGATCAGAAAGTTTCTCTGGAAAAACATGCAGAGTGTTGAAGCAAAGAGTGGTAAGAGAAGTATCAGCATTTAATATCTACTATTTCAGGAGTAATCCTGGCAGTTAGTTTGTTGGCAGGGCTAAAAGATCTGAAGGAAAGGAAACTCACAGGGTTATTTAGAGAGGTAAAGTGTCATAGAAGCATAGGGGAAAATAATTTTCTGAGCAAGAGAATGTAGTTGATAGTGTCAACAAGAGGTTAAATAAGGTAAAGTCATTAACCCTGCATAGGACTCAGCAAGTTAAAAGTTGCCAGAGTGCGGAGCTGAAGACCGCTTCCCAGTGAGGGATGAAAGAGCAATGAGGAAGTGAGGAAAAGAGAAATGGTAAGGTTTTTTGTTTTTTAAAGAATGCTAGTGATTTCTTCAACAGTTAATTATTCAGCTCTTATCAGTTATGAGGCATTGTTGGAGGTGTTAGTGTTAGTACCAGTGAACAACAACAAAAAAAGTGAATTCCAGCCTTAATGGATGTCATAAAGGGAAGTGGGAGAAGATGCTGGAAAGAGTGTACATTGTTAAGGAAATTGTGTGTGTGTTGTGTGTGTGTGTGTTTAATGAAGTACTTAAATATACTTAAGTCACTTTGAGGAGACAGTAGAGGTGAAGTGCTTAACAACATGAATGTAGAGGAGGAAGAATAATATTAGTACAAAATTAGGGAAGGGTAGTGATGAAGAACAAGGTGAGGTTTCTAAATCTTAAGAGGTCCTGTCTTTTCAAACCAAACATATGTGCACAAACAGAGAAGTATGAAGGAATGCTTAGTATATGACATTGATTCTAAGGTATCTAAGAGCATGATGATCAAATATAGCAAGGAGTATGGTAAAGGACTCAAGCAGAATTATGAAGCTTTGCAATGGACAATTTGGGTAAGTGCAAGATGAGATAAACAAGGACTAGTGGGACAACTCTGAGGTGGTACTGGGAAATTTATAGTAACATATGTCTAAATGCTTTTGTAACATTACCCCCCCCCAAAAAAAAATCCTCAGCTTCCTAAAAGCAATGTCTCAGATTGGTCTTTGTAGGTTATTGAGTTAGAGGGGATGGGGAATACTAGTTTGGGAAGAGGGCTAGTGAGAGAATAGTTTCCACAAATGAATGTAGTATTCAGACATCATAAGGAAAGTAAATGTAAAAATTTTGAGAAACTGAGGATAGGATGGACTGGAGAGCTTAAAGAGCTATGGAAGTAGAGGTTAACGACCTGAAAAGAGAGATGGTTATTGTTGGTGTTCTTTGATAGAACAGGAGGTGATAATAAATTCCAGTCTCAGCATACAGTAGTAGGCTAAAGTAGAGCAGAGGTGAAGGTCCTTAGAACAAAAAAGTTCTGGTGCTTGGCTGATTAGGTTTGTGCATAAGTGGAGATTCCTTGTAGATGATGGAGTATCAAAGTACTATGGCACAAATTAGTATATAGAACAAGACTGAAAGCCAAGTTTCAAAGTCTTAGTCCTGTGTCACTATGCGAACAGAGATCTGTGTTTAATACAGCTGATGAAGATAGTAAAGGTCACTGGAGATAAGGAAGTCCAAGAACTACAAAATGGGTGTGGAGTTAGTGGGCTGTTCACACGGTCGATAAAATCTCATCAAATTATAGCAGGGACAGGATAGAGAGACATCCAGGGAACCAGATAAATGACAGGAAATGTCTAGGAGATGGCTAGATGGCCATAATGAGGAAGACTATCAGCTGGTATCTCCAGGTGCTGTTAACCTAAAGCAGGGGGTGGGGAACATTCAACCTGTAGGCCATACAAAATCATCTGATCTGGCCCTGCCTAGTCAACCAAAGACAGGACAGAAAATAACTATACTAGACTAATTTTTAAGTTGATAATTTTATGTGGCCTGCCAATGACATTATGAATATCCAAATAGCTGTTGGCAGCATATAAATTTCCTACCCTTCAAATGGATGAAGTCATACAGTTGGATCAATGGGCCACATAAGCAACACAGAGGCAATAAGAGGCCATCCCCTAGTTTTCTAGAACTAGAGTTCATAGGGTGAAGTCTTGAAGCTAAAGCTCCAGAATGTTAGCTGCTTATAAGGAAGACGTGCTACTATATAGGATGTACAGGGCTTAAGTAACAAGGGTGTTGGGTTCTGTAGGGCAAAGTTGAATCAATAGATTGAGAGAAGCGAGAAGGTGAATAGGAGTATGGTGAATGTGGTATGGTAGAAAGAACCGTAGAAATAAGAGGATGTGGGTGGGCAATTGGATGAGAGATGGGTAAATGAGGTTGGCCTTCAGTATTTTTTGTTTGTTCATTTGTTTGTAAATGCTAGGTGAGCAATCCAGGGTGCCACAAAAGTATCTGACAATTACTGTCACAAAACCATTTCTTCTTCAGACACTGCTTAGATCTGAGCATCTCTATAGAGTTTTACATTTTGTGCTTCCTGCCACAAACCCTGGATTTTTTTCTAATTAATGGGAATTTTTGTTTTGTAAACACAAACTGTAATTGTGTGCTGTTTTAGAACTGCAGCTGGAATTTTTAATTCTAATAAACTTGTGTTACTTTAAAAATTTAAATGTGTATTTCTAGGAGTGAATGAAGGCATTTATTCATAGTATTTTTCTGGTCAACATTAAAGCTCAAATCCTGCTTTTACTATATAACTTGGTGGAAATTTGTTCATCTGTTTATTCAAAAAGAGAAGAAAAAGTAAAGCAAACCACTGTAGATTGTGTGCCTTTGCTGCCGACAGTTGCACAACCTAACCTTACTTAAACATTGACGAAGGTGGTCTTCAGGAGCTCTTTAACCCTGATTGTCAGATAGACTGTGGCCTAGTTAAATAAAGTCCGAAGGTGATCATTACTCCGACTTATAGTCACTGGCACCACAAAGTCTCAAAATATAACTGTTTAGGAGTTGTTTTAGATGAAAACTAAGAAGAAAACCACTGTTCACTAGGTTGAAGATAACTGGACATTAATAAAATTGAAATCCCTTAGCAAATCTTATTCCACTTTGTTATGTAACACACTGGTTAACAGCCAAAGGTTACAAGGATTCATGTGAACTGCACTGTTTGTCAAGGAAAGTGAAGCATAGCTCTTTATTAGAAAACTTTTAATATGAATGTACGAGGCAAACTTATTTTTGGAGGATTGCTATAAAGCTAGAAGATCCCTAAAGGAAATTGATGTTCTAGTCATCTCCATACAACAGTCTGAGCAATCTGTTCTGGGTTATAACTTTCTTGCTAATGGTTGTTTCTTAATTATTCCTAAAGCAAATTTGTTCAGATGTGGGGGAGAAAATGAAATGCTACTTGGGAAGCATATGTGTGTCTTTAAAGTCATTCCAAGAATTTTTAAAGGTTTTGATTGGAATAGTGATGAAAACCTAACAAAGTGGAGAATTAGCCAGAATTCTCTTACCAAGAACAGCTATTTGGTAAAGCCTACTCTGAACCTTATATAGAGGAATGAAGGTGAGTGCACTAGGATTATTAAACTGTCATTTTTTAAAAAAGTATATCTTGTATATAAGTTTATTTTGAAAGAGAAGGAAAGACAGAGGTCTTCTGTTGACTGCTTCACTTCCCAAATGGCCACAAAAGCCTGGCTTAGCCGGGCAAAGTCAGACGCAGTGAACTTCATCCTAGTTTGCCACATGGGTATCCAGGACCCAAGCGTTTGGACCATCCTGTGCTGCTGTTCAGGCACGTTAACAGAGAACTGGATCAGAAGTGTAGCTACGACATGAATCAGCATCCATATGAGATATCAACATGTTAGACAGTGGCTGAACATGTTAAGCTGGGTCAAGGACCTCTTACAATCTTGTTCCTCATTGCCTTCTGGTCATCATCATTCGACATGAGACCATTGCTGCTGTTTAAAGATAGATGATATGATAGATATGATAGTAAGCTTTGCTGCTAAAGTACAAGCTTTGAGTTAATTGGAGAAAACTCACAGAGCACCAGAACAGAGAGAAAGAGGGTTCCTGGAGTCTTAAGGCATCTTATCTTTCATGAAGAGGAAAGGCCAATACCAGAGCTGAGGTGCGTTAGAGAAACTGACAGGCAGACAAGTGTGTCCTCTGGGACCTAAGGTTGGTCATGAATCATTAATCAATTATCTGATATTTTGGTGAATACCTGCTTATATTCATTTTAGTATTTTGACTATTCTGTTTTCAGGGTTTTAACTTGGAAAATATGAGGAAAATCTGGAGAAAATCAGATATCCTAAAAAATTTTCTTGTACAATTCCTACATTTATGAATGGGAAAAAACTCAGAAAGGAACTGAAATTCAGAATTGGCTTTCTGGTAAAATAAACTTTCCACTTTGGAATGGGAATGACACTTATCACTGTGCCTAATTTGCTCCATGTACTTTAAATATTTGTTCCAATTAAAAAGGATGGACTTTCGATGTATGAGGTTTCACACATATACACACCTCTGTACACAAGTGTTTGATTTGATTTGGAAAGAATGGTAGGAGAACATAAATGTCTGAGATCAGTTCTAAACCTGTGACCATCTCTTTGTCAGAACCACTCACTGCTTTGCCCACCCTCTCCTCTTTAGTTAGAGCAAGATGAGAAGTTTCTTTCCACTGCTTGCCTGCCTGCCTATACCCTTTCTTCTCATTCCTGCACCCCAGCCTTTAAGAAACACCTTTTAAAACTGGGTTTTCTATCCTATTTGTTAACATTTTGAATGTTCCCTTGAAGTCTTGAGCACAGTGTACCATTCTGCCTATTGTTCATATATGTTAGTTTCCTAATGCATCTGGTGAATGTGGCATGATAAATTTACAAAAGTATTCATGATTCTGATTTTGTAAGCTTGCTCCTTTCTTTGTTTCTGTTTGACAGAGATTATGTCTTTATTTTAATTATAAAAATGATTGTGTTGATTTCATTTGTGCCCAAAGTTTCAAGTATAATAACCCTGCAGATGCTCTTTCATTTATTTATATTAACATTGCTTTTTTTTATATGGACATTGATTTTGTAAACTTTGTATTTGAGTGAAGAGAAGGAAGGGGGTGGGGAGGAAAGGGAGGAGAGAGAAAGAAAGATGTCTGCCTTCATACTGAATCACTCCCCAAGTGTGTGTGTTGGCTTGGGTTGGGCTCAACTGGGTTGAGCTGAAGCCAGAAGTTGGGAACAAAATCCAGGTCCCCCATTCCCCATGTGGGTGGCAAGAACCTAATTACCGGAGCCATCACCACTGCCTCCCAGGATACATGCACATTAGCCAGGCACTATAACTGATGGCCAGAGCTGGTAATTGAGCCCATGTACTCCAACGTGGGACACAGGCGTCCTAAGAAGTGGCTCAATTTTTTAAAAATCTGTGTTGGAAAGCTTGTTATTGCCAGCAAAAATATTTACTACTCCGTTGTGTTATACAACAGCAGCTTGCATGCTTTTGAGTATTTACTGTTTCATAATCAAGTATGTTTGAGTATTTGCATTATAGGTCATCATCCTGTTAAGACAGGCGGAAAACTCGCCATAGGTCATTTAGCTAGTAAATGCAGAACCAAAATTTGAATTCAAGCATCTGGCTCTAGAACTTAAGATAATTAGTTAGTCCCTGTTAGTCCCTTATCTTCCCTCAGGGGAGTACTTGAAGCAGTTTGGTTAGTTACTATGCTTTCTGAAAGAAGACCATTAGAATTGCCTATGTTAGGGTATCTCTGATTTTTTTAAGCATCAAAATTAATCATTAGAAAAATTCGTTTGACAATCACTGAAACTCTAACCTTTTTCAAACTGTATTCTCATCTGCAGTCACAGCTTGATGATCTTTTGTGATCTCAAAAAAGCACTGAGTAAATTCTGATTTGGGAGCCAGGTTAGTTTATTACCTGTTCATAACACAATAAGGTGATTTTTTTTTTTATCCTTACTGGGAAAGGAAATCCCAATTGTATAGTGAAAGTATCAGATACAGAGCTCCAGGAATCCCTGGTTTATCTCCTCCAGGGGGAATTCAGTCTGAATAGGTTTGCTGATGTTATACAGCTGTAGACCGCCATGTGTTGTAGAAACCCTTAATTAGGCTGCTGAATTTGGAATTAGTTGAACCCTCAGTTTACTGCAAGGAGATTTTCATGCAGGCATTTCCAGTCTAAGAAAACAGCAGTTGGGAATAAACTGAGATATTTCAGGAGAAAAATGAGGCAGGAAACTAGTTTGGTAAGAACAGAGCCTTCTTCCTGGGGACTCCTAGTGGAAAATGCAATTAGAATGGCTGGGGAATATCAGGTTTGTTTATAGAGTAATCTTGAAACCAAGCATGGTATATGACCAAAAATGAAATCTCTTGTCATTATTTATAAACGCTAGCTTTGGCGCATGGTACATGTGAAACACATAACAGGTTTTAAAAATAATTAGCTCATATTTTGGATTAGAAGAGGCCAAAATTATCCAAGGCTCAAATACAGATTAAACCCCTGAAATTTTTAGATTTAACTTCCCCTGGCCTTAGTTAGCCCCTGTGTTTTTAGCTTATCCCTTTGTTCCTGTGTGTGTGCTTAGCAGTGCGCTGCAATTGTATTTATATGCTTCCTTTGGATAGGCCCTACTTTGGTTTTCTATCAACTCTATGAGATTGTAAACTTGTCCATGGCAGGAACTGGTACAGTCTTAGCTCAGAGGTCAGTGAGAGGTAGAACACAGGCAGAAGGAACAAAGTGATTGAACTTTACCCCATGTGCTTCTGCTTATTCTGTGATGACCTTCCACAATGGCAGAAGGTGAAAGAGTCAAAGAGTTGCTGGGCGGCAGTGTGGTAGTAGATTGATAACCTTGGAGGGTGTGCAGAGGGAATGGAATCTAAAACTTACTAATGCATCTGGGCAGAGAAAAGCAAGATAAGTAGGGGCCTAGAGAGATGGACCTATGTTCTGAGTTGTAAATCTGTTATTGCCCTAATCCCAGGAAAACTGCTAGGGGAATGATCTTCAGGGAAACCACTACTTTAGAAAAATGTATCTAGTACAGACATTTCATACAGCAGTTGAAGCACTGCTTGGGACACCAGCATCCCATTCCTAAGTACCAGTTTGAGTTCTATTTCAGCATCCTTCTAAT
This sequence comes from Ochotona curzoniae, assembly GCF_017591425.1. NCBI lineage: Eukaryota > Metazoa > Chordata > Mammalia > Lagomorpha > Ochotonidae > Ochotona > Ochotona curzoniae. Next base: position 7,753,220 of record NW_024467087.1, read on the forward strand.
GCACACCCTTGCAGACAACAAGTGAGGTTTAAGTACTTGGGTCCCTGCCTCCAACAAGGGAAACCTGATGCAGTGTCAGATCCTGCTTTGGACTTGGCCTAGTACTGGCTATTGTTGTCATTTGGGGGATGAACCAACAGTAAAGATCTCTCTCTGCCTACCTTTCAAATGAAAATGAAAGAAGAAATCTTACTAGGTTCCATTATTTGTCAATTCTAGGACAAGATAGTGTGTAGGTATGCATATACATGTGTGTTTACATGTAGAATGCTTTAAAAACTCTAGTGCTTATTGCCGCTTGTGTTAAAGTGTCAAAGAGTTGGTAAGTGACAGTTGGGAAGATTTAACATTTGTTATGTATGTGTTCTAGTTGTTTTTATAAACAAATTTACTGTAGCTTCAGCATAGGGATAGTAAAAATTTAAGCAACAAAATTCACTTATGCTTTTTAATGTCAGTGGAAGAAAATGTTTTCCTTATGGCTATGCCATTCTTTGGCATTGGATTTTAATATTCTCCTTTATAACAAGTTACTTCCTTTCTCAACCCATTGTATGGATAATCATTTTAGCCAGGAAAGCTCTTTCCCTGTACCACTCCATTCATTAGGAGGTTCTTCCTTAGGAGAAAGAATGCTGTGATCTTAGTATAAGGATTTTTACGTACCTCTTGGACTAGTATTTATAAATATTCATGGATGTGGAATTGGTCTTGTTTTTTACTTGTAATAGAGTATCTAGATTTTGCAAACCAATCCAAAAAAAGCGTTGTTAATAACATGTTACTGCTTAATTATTTATTTGTAAATCTTTTGTGTAAACTTCCTTGCTATTTGTTATGGAAAATATGTTTACAAGTGATTTTGTTAATCTTTGAGATCTTTAAGTTTTATTTTCAGGTTTTAAAAGTACAAAGATATTGTTATAGTTTTTTAAGTGTTCTTTTATACCTTTTGATGGAGTCTTTCTTAATGTGAGACTTTCTATAGTGATACTTTTTTGTGCTTTGACTATAGAGAAATGAATGTTTGACACAAAGACCCTGCCTCGGGTTTGGTTATTAAGTAAGGTAGAGATAAAAAGAGAAAGGAACATGGTTGGCTAATTTAAATTATGTTAGCCTTGATCCCAGCCTCTGCTGTTTGATGCATACTAGCTCCTAGTAATGGGCCCTCCTGAAAACTTTTTACAGCTTGACCTTGTGCGTTATGGTAGATTTTGTTCATGGAAAGCTTCCTATAAGTAAGAGTAATAAACATTTTAAACTGATGTTTTTCACAGAAACCACATTACATTATGAATTATTTTTCTGACCCATGTTTGGCTTTTTAAAACAGGGGTAACCATGACTACCAGTTTTAATCAACTGTTTAATCAGCTGGAAATGATGAATGTGAATACCACACAGGATAAAATTGTCAAAAGTATGTATAAATCATTTAACACTACAATAACCAGTTAGATTAAATTATATTTAATGAGCATAATTGTCATAGTAGGCTATGCAAATTTCTTAGTCATAATTAATGCCTTGGTTTCTTTATGGAAACTAATCAGATTGTTTTAAAGAAAAAACGTTTTGCCAAATCAGAGCATTGACAAGTTTTCTCTGGGTAAATATTGACAGTCATGTTTGAGGAGACTTGGATTTACAACTTTTTGAATGTTGAGATTGTATTCATGTTTTGTATTGTAAATTATTGCCACTGTAAATTACCTATAGAGGTCATCAATTGAGGGAACATGTTCTTTATGTCTCTTCATTTGAATCAGGAAAAGCTTAGTGAGAAAGTGATGGTTGACAAAATCTGGAGGGTAATTTTAATAGTTAAAGAGATAGGGAAGACTCTTAGTATATGTCGAGAGAAGTAGTGGAGTAGACCAAGCCCTGGGTCTTGAAATGGCCTGGGGCTCATCTGAAATGAGGTATAAAAGAAATTCAAAAGGATAGATCAAGGGCAAGATGAAATTGGACTGGTAGGAGAGCATCATTGACAGTGCTTGAAAAATGAAAGTGCATTTTAGTTTCCAACCTTTGTGACCTGCCTGTATTCTGTTGAGGTCTTCCATTTTTCTACCCTTACCTCAGTGTAATTATTTAGTTGTCAGTTTTTTAGAAAGTTTTGCATCTTATCTGAGTTTAGAGTGGTAAAGAATGCATTTAGAAATGTTTCAATGCGTTTTTGTACACACATACCGTTTATAATGTGAGCTGAACTGAAATATATTCAGGAGAGTTTGGAGTTTTTTATGAATATTTAATTGTTGAGTACTGGCCAGGACTAATCTGCTTACATTCCAGTGAGCAACAATCAGGTTATAAAGAGACCTGCAACCACTGTGGTGTTTCATCATTTAGCTTGAAAGCTATTTTTAATGTTGACTTTAAATTCTTATAATTGTTCTAGATACTCTTTCTGTATGCTTTAGAAATATCTTCTTGCTGTTTTCAGTCATGGATTTGAATAGAACTTCAAAGTACTCTTTGTCCAATTATGTAACAAAAAGTATGTTTGTTAAAAATTTTTTGGTTTGTGGATAGTTTCATCTTTAGTGCTTGAATGGTTTTTATTTTACAGAGTCATACATTTTTAATGTATCCACTCTTCGTTTAAAAAAAAATCAAGCAGTTTTTTAAATCTATGTATGTTAGTCATGAAAAAGCATCTATAGACAAGTAAATTTGTAACTAAATGATTCATTGTTTTTTTTAAATTGTCCAAATGGTACAATTGGTACTCCTACCTTATTTTAATTTACATTTATTTGTATCTTCAGTACAGGGGCCTGGATTTCATTTTATTGGAAAACTAAATCTCACCTAGGTTAATTGGCATATTTGAGAGTGCATTCATTTTTCCACATCTGAAGGTTACTATTAAATAAATTACACTGTACCTTTAACAGTACCAAAATTAAAACCCTGAAGGAGTTTAATCTACTCAGTTTTATACTTATAACTTTAAAAGGCATTGGAACACCAATCTTTACCTGCTATTTATGGCTTTACACATTTCATTTATTTCTCCCTCCTTTTTATGTCTTGATGGCTATAAATAAATTTCATCCTGAATACTTAATTTTTCTCGTGTATTTATTTGCAAATATTTTTATTTTCAAACAGGTATTCTCTTTTATACACTTGGATTTCTTTTGTTTTGTTTTAGGTCTCTAGTCTGAAATAGGTGGCAAATGGTACAATATGTGTTGTTGCTAGGTCTGATCCTAGTTTTTCTGTATTCTCTTAGATCATTTCTCAAGCCTTCAACAAGTTACATATGAAGAGACCTGCACCAGGACACATACACAGCAGTTGATAGTAGAAGACAATTAGGGTCACATTTGTGTAATTTGTAGTCTCTCAAAAATTAAGCTTTAGGAACAAAAACACCAATAATTATGCTCAGATACTCAATTTTACTTGTTTATTTTTGGCATCTACGAGAAATTGTCATAACAATTATCTCCTTTCGTACCTGTGAATACTTCACTAATGCAGATTATTATGAATACCTTGTGCTTTTCCTATCAAGAGATCCAGCATAGGTACAGGCTGTGTATACAGACATGCTTAATAATGCAAGAAATATATTAAAATAGCATGGCTCAAACCAATTGTGTGAGACATGCTGCTACTGGAAATTCTTTGACAGAAGAAAAGTTTTGGTCACTTAATTTTGGGAAATGCTAACTTGTACAAAATATAACATTTTTTATGCTTCCAAATCTTTTATGGCTTTTACTATGTGAGTATGCATTGTAAATAGCCTGCGAACTCCCCAAGGAAGTTCATTATTGATTTGCTCTACAAAACACAACTTAGGGGATGTTAACTGTAACATTCTGATATTCTTGTTATCTTATGTCATTTCCACTTGCCAGTGCTAAAAGGCGTATGAAAAATTTTAAATTCTAACTACTTTAACCTATGGGACAACATACACATATTTATTTGATACGTACTTCAGTCAGTGTTTTCCTGTACTGAAAGTAAATATTGTATTTCTAGTGTTTTCCTGATTTTTATAGTAAGTATTTAGATACAAATTAGTGGTTAGGCATTTATGGCTACACCCAATCTTTACACTGCATACCAGCTTGAAATCCAAAGCTTTTGGAGGAGATAAGGGAGATTTATAGTTAATGGTAATACTTCTGATATACTTCCCCCCATTGTGCTGTGCTCTGGCACAAAGTGACGGTGAATTCCTAATTTTGTCACCAGAAGGTCAGATCAACTGAACTGCTTCACAGTGGAAATTTATTTTATGTTACTTGTTTTGTTAAAAGATGTTAAAAACTAGATATAACCTGGAAGTGCTATCCAAGCTAATTACATTTATGACTTGGACGTCTTGTGTAGCTAGACTGCTTTCTGTGTAATATTTAGCATTTTATCTGGGAAAATACATGCACTTTTTTTTTTTTTAACAATTCATTCACTTTTACTGGAAAGGTATATTTGCAGAGAGAAGGAGAGACAGAGACAGTGCTTTCAATCTGCTGGTTTACTCCCCAAGTGGCCGCAATGGCCAGAGCTCAGCTGATCTGAAGCCAGGAGCTCCTTTTAGGTCTCCCACATGTGTCCATGTGAGATCCTGGCATTTGTAAGGTGAGTATTTAGCTACTGAACTACTGTACAGGGCCCAAGCTCACTGGTTTTATTGGATCCACTACAGTATATCTTTGAACTGGCCAACTTTTCTAGGAAAATACTGTCACTGTGATAATAATGATGCTGTTACTGAAGCAGGATATAAAACCCTGTTTTTACCATGGGGCCGTTCTTACAAAATTGATATTTTTTTGCCTTAGTCATAATTTCTTATCTCTTCTTACACTATAATAAAAACTCTTGTCTGTTGATCTAGAAAGTGATGTTTGGATGAAAAATGTATGTCTTTTAGCTAGTGATTGATAAAGGCATCTCTAATATCCAGTGGAGCTTTTGCTTGCCATTGTTGGATATTACTGTTTGCTGTTAAGATATATTTTTCTTATGAGGGCTCTAAATAGGGAAATGTTTCAACTCTAAGAACTCACCGGCATAGGCCTTCTATAATTTTTGTACACGTTTTGAAGCTTCAGTGTTTAGTTATTGTCTGGATATCATAGTGGGTACATTAATAAAGTGTTTTTCTATATCTGCATGTTCAATTTGAGCATTTCCTTTAAGTTCAAAATTTAGCTTCAATTCTTATAACGACCTAGTCTTTGTAGGTAAAATTTAGGGGGAAAATGTTTCCAAGATAAAGAGAAAATATTATGGTACAAGATACTGATAGTTTTAAATAATGGTATTTTAAAACACGAAAGTTACAGTCGCAGTTCCGGTCGGTGAAGAACAGTAACAGGATGACGCGCAATGGGGCAATAAAGGAAGCTAGGCCACTGTAGTGCTGGTTTCAACTCTGAAGGGATAGAGCAGGTTTTTAATGCTTGCTTTGCTGCCTCCGTTGGAAGAACACAAACTTTGCAGTCCATGATTGTGTCTCTTCCCATGTTCTGAGAAACTTGGCTAGGACTTGGTACAAGTAGCTTGATCTGCAACATACTCTCTGATTTAGTGTGCCAGCAGATGTCACTATGCAGATGGTCCTGTCTTTTCCTCCAGCCTCTGATTCTTGTAGCCTGTGCATGATTCTGGTCTCTTTGCAGCTAGATTGTGCTTTGTGGTCCTGTGACCTTCTTTTTCTTGCTTTAGTCTGTGCGTTTTTATCCGTTTCCTGAGGATTATCAGAAATGTTTAACTGCGTTGTCATTCAGCCTCAGTATTACTTTTCTCTATAGAAGTACATAGCTATTTAGAGTTTCAAGAAATTTTTTTTTATTAATTACATTGCATTATGTGACAAAAGTTGGTTAATTGTTTTGAATGCAATGGAAGTTGATGTGTAGATACTGGGTAGTGAAAATGAAAAGTAACTTTTGAGCCCTTGTAGATCAGTACATTCAGTTTATCTCTGTGTATATTCAAGTGTTGTTGTTGATATGAAATGTTCCCAAGAGGAACTTCGAGAGTCTCAGATATCTTTCTATATAAGGAAAAACCTCTAAATCATTCAAAGCACTTTTCTGTTAGAATTTGAATCACAAAATGTTTACACATCTTTCGGTCTGTCGAATCTATTAACAGTCCTCTGGGAAAGCTGCTTTCATTCTCTAGAACCAGCTTTCTGTCGCCAGGAGGTACTTGGTTCGAGGACATGGGGTGGGGGTCAGGGCAGGGAGGGAGATCAGATTTGAAACACTTGGAATCAGTTGTTCCTTCCTAGTAAAATAAACTATTCAGTGTATCATACCGAGATAATAAAAGTATACCTGAGCTTGTGAAGGCGGCATTGTTCGTGCACGCGTCCTTGTGGTCAGTGTGTGTTAGGAGCTTGTGTGATAGTCCTATCGCCATGTTTCTTTGATTATGTGTGCTACCACTGGGTGAGATCTAATTAGATACCTTCTTAAGGATGACATTCGCATTCCCAAATGTATTTTGGCCAAATGTTTTAGAATTTCACTTAATACGACCTTCATTATGCTTTAAGTAAAACAACAGAAAATGGCATATTTTAAGGTTGGTTTTACTCCCTCTCGCAGCAGAGGGAAAGGCAAGTTAATGACTTAATACGTTGCAGTAAAAGCAAAATCTGAAAAGTGCAGTTTAAAGGATCATTTTATAGTTATTTCTGTATTTTGCACCTCAGGATTATTCATCATCATTTTTTTTTTGGTAAAGGAGTGGCTTGGAAATGTCATCAGTTTGACCACAGAATGTGTTGTGGTCCCCCTCCCAACTCCATGGAAATGCTGACTTTGGAGAGCAGTTTAATAGGCATCTACAACTTTGATGAAATGATCATTCTTTCAATTTTGAGTTTGTTTTTAACACTGATTATGCTGTTCAGAAATACTGGTACTTGAAAAAAGAGAATAACAGAATTAAGTACTTGCCTAGTCCTCAGATTTTAGAATTTTTTATTTGCTTTTGAGCAAATACTTTATTTGCTATAGAAACTAACAAAGTAATTCTCAACAATAAAAGTAATAAAATTAATAGAAATGACATCAGTTAAGATTATTCACTGATAAGTAACTTTGAATACAAGGCCTGCAATTCTCATTATCAGTGATCTGAACAACTAATGAGAGATTAACGACCTGCAGAGGAAGCATTGAAGGGCAATCTTTGTGAGCAATTTGGAGTTAATGTAAAATTTGTCTGCTGAAAGGGAAATTGTGGCTGAAACAGTAAAAAGAAAATGTAGGATGTTGGTCAGGGGAAATCACTGATTCATAGAGATAGTCTATGGCAATAATTTTTATCCAGGGTTGTAAATTACAATTGTCACAGAGAGAGTTTCTAGAAAAAAAATTGCACATGAAAAAAGTACATACATCAGTATGATTAAAACTTGTGTATTACCAGAATTAATACTAACATATCGGGCCCAGTGCAATGGCCTAATGACTAAATCCTCACTACATGAGCAGAGGTTCCATTTGAGCACAGGTTCGTATTTTGGCTGCTCTACTCCCCATCCAGCTCCCTGCCTGTGGCCCGGGAAAGCAGTCGAGGACAGCCCAAAGCACTGGGACCCTGCACCACGTTGGGAGACCTGGAAGAGGCTCCTGGCTTTCTGTGATCTCTGCTCTGGCCATTGCGGCCACTTGGGGAGTGGACCAGTGGATGGAGAGTCTTTGTCTCACTGTAGATCTGCCTTTCTAATAAAATAAATAAATCTTCGGGGGGAAAAGACTCACATATCTATGGGCTAAGTGATGTATTTAAATCTGACAACACATGGAAAGGAGAGGTAGGCTTTGTTTGAGATCCTTGCTAGCTTTTATATTGGCAGCCTTACATTGAAGCCTCTATTTTCCCCTCTATTCTTATATAGTCACATGTCTGGAGACAATTAAGAAACAGATTATGCTTCCAGCAGCTTTTCATTTTTATGACTGGCAATGATGTAAGATTTAATATGGAAATAGGCACCATCTTACTGATCTTTAATTTTTTTATTGTTTTTTTTTAAATGAAAATCAAGTGATGGAAAAGGGTGGTTTTTTTATCTTGAGGAAAGCACTTAAATTCTTTTTACATTGATTCATATATTGTAAATATTTCTTCAAATATTGTTCATTTGATGTAATGTGTGGTGTGTCTTTAAAATGGGGTCAGTACCAGCATGTTAAAACAATGCTGTTCCTAAGGATAATTGGGAGGGAAGCATTTCAGCACAGGATGTACTCCTGCTGAATTAAAAGCATTACAAGGGGCAGGACCCATACTCCCTCTCCAGATTGTGTTATGCTTTCCAAGCAGGATTTTTTTTAATTCCCTAAGAGGTTCTCTCTCTTGGCAAAGGAAACTACTTCATTTGAAATCACATAAGCTAGCAGCACTGGTTTTACACTATATTGGCAGCAAGCAGAAAACTACAGCGAGTTTACAAGAGGTCCAAATTGCCCATTGTTGTATTAAGCAAATAGTAATATGTAGTTGCAGGAAATTCCACCAGAGAATGCAAGTTAATCAGATTTTAGGGTGAAAAGGGCGTAAAAGTAATCTGTTCCATGTCATTTCACCATTAGTCCATACCTGCCTGGGCCAGGGAGACTTTGCCCTGTATAATCATCCAATAATGACACTGAGGGCACGTGCACACATACTCCTCATATACAGAAGTTTAGATTTATTTCCTTCAGTTTCATGAAGGTAGAGGCCATTTAGGGTTTATTTGAATAAAATCAGAGAAATTCTATATGGGAAATTTCCTAGTAAAACTATAAATGCCTTTCAAATATTTGGAGTTTACTTAATAACATGTTCTTGAAAAAAATGCATCATCCTCTTTTTCTTCCTTTGTTTGCCATCAAAAAGCTGAAGAACATTCAGAATTGGGGAAATACTGGTTTATTCTGGTGTTTTTGTTCATCAGTGGCCCGGGTAATTCAGTGTGCGACTCGCCCTGTCTCAGTGACCTGCTACCTCCTTGCCTCCTCTCTTTGCACTTAGAGACTGACTGAGAATCTGTATGAAAGGTAGCTTTTTCTTTCTGTAGTTTCTATTATTGTGCTTATGTGAAAAACAAAGCAGCCACCTGAATATGCAATTACATGTTGTGCATTGCTGTTTCCACATGGACTGGACATGTTCCATGATCCAAATTTGTGCGTTGTAAAGTTCAGTTTTGCTGTGGAGACTACAGAGACCTTAACCTGCATGTAATGCAGGAGTAGGGGTAAAGCTTATCAACTCCACCTTTGGCAGGTACATGCAGTTGAAGCTTTGTGCACTTGATACGAAAAAATTGATTGTTTCATCAGCGAGTTTTGCCAGACTCCATATATTACACAAATTGCAAACAGAGAAGTCAATTCTTATTGAATGAAAGCTACCATTCTGGTAAAGGCATTTCACTGGTTTGCAGGAACTCTTTTGCAAATTTACTTGCCACTTTTAGCATATGAAGAACCTTGGGCAACTAGATAAATAACTTGGACATACAAGATAAATAACTTAGCTGTTCAGCACAGAAGCTTACTGATCTTTTCCAGATCTCCAGGGAGCCTTCATACTTCAATAACCCGTGGCACAGTAGTTTTCCCTGAGGCTCGATTTATCGACCTAACCTGAATCTCTTTCCTACTCGAATTTTCCTTGTCACTTTTTGAAGGATTGGCTACAAATTTACAAGGCAATATTCCATCAAGTAGCTATTTAATAAGCTTACATTTAAATGATGATGAGAGGATTATCTCTGAATTTTAAAATAATTTATTATATCTACATAAGTTAGTCTTCTTTTGACAGGTTCAGACTGGAATACATCTGAGCACAGTAGATACGTGGAAAACGTAAACTCTAAGATTTTTTCTTGAAATGGTTATATGGAGGATGAGTTCTTGACCTTTAAATAGCTCATTGAAAAAGGGAAAAAAAATCTTTGTGGCTACATATATTAACACATTTACCTTTAAAAAGTTAATGGAGAACACTCGCTTTAGCAGCACATATACTAAAATCAGAATGATCCCCTGTGCAAGGGTTACACGCAAATTTGTGAAGCATTCTGTATTTTTTTAGTTATTGGAAATATATTAACAGGTGCTTGTTTCAGTCGTACTTCTACATAAATATGTGGTGATATCAACAATATAGTTATATCAAAGGAAATTATCACAAATCTTTGCGAAACATACTATTCCTGTTCTATCAGAAAACAGAGTAAAACTTAGGCAAAATTGAAGAGTAAATAAGGATTTGGTGCAATAGCCTAGTAGCTAAATTCTTGCCTTGCACCTGCCAGGATCCTATATAGGAACTGGTTTCTGTTCTGGCTACTCCACTTCCCACCCAGCTCCCTGCTTGTGGCCTGGGAAAGCAGTAGAGGACAGCCCAAAGCCTTGGGACCCTGCACTCATGTAGGAGACCCGGAAGAAACTCCTGGCTCCTGGCTTTGGATCAGCTCAGCTCCGGCTGTTGCAGCCACTCTGGAGAGTGATCCAGCGGACGGAAGATCTTTCTCTCTGTCTCTCCTCTCAGTGAATCTGCCTCTCTAATAAAAATAAATCTTTTTAAAAATATGTACGATTTTTTTTAGTTTATTTAAATGTGAAATCACAGATATATGTGGAGCATGTTTGGTTGGAGAGTGGGTTGGGAGGAGAAAGGTGTCTGCTTTCCATTCTGTGTCTGCAGAAGAGAAGGATTGCATCATCATTCTTCATATGATCTTGGAAAAAGGAATGGCTTCGTGATGCTGCCTCAGATTCCCCTGTGAGGGGAGAGGTCATTTGATTGATAGATGGGTAGGGTTTACAGAAGATCAGGGGTTGTGTCATTTCCAGCTACCTGTGCTATTAGGGTTGTTTTAGGGTACAATCATCATGCGTTCTATAGTTACTTCCTATCAATTTAGGGTTGTGTGGCTTGCTTGTCCCAGGTTTGGAGTTCTCTGTCTCACCTAATGGATCCTCTCATAAGCTGCAGGACTTCCATTCAGGTGCCATTGGCCTTGTTCATTGCATCTTCATTATTTCTAAAATGTTGTGTTCCTTGCATAGGAATGAGCAGCATAGGTGGTCTGATCACGCAAGATGTGCACCATAGCCAAACTACACACCTACGGGCTCTGATCTCTGAGATCAGAGATCCTGACATGTCAGAGACCAATATGAAATGAAAGGATGGACTTCCTGCTGACACCAAAAACCATTGTTGGACCTTGCCCCCACAGCAGGTGCTGCAGCCTGGTCCAGGGAGCTCTAGCACTCTGTTCCTATAGGCCCCCAACCTAACCTGCCCCAAACCCTGGCTCTGATGCATGCTGGCAGGTGCAGCAGCCTAGCCCAGGGATACCTGTGTTGCTGGCTTGCTGAACTGCCAGCCTGGCCCACTTGCAGCCCTAGCTCTCAGATATCCTGATGGGTGCAATGGTCAGACCCACATCAAAAACCCTTTGTGACCCCCAACCCAGCCCAGAAACACAAGCAGGTATGGCAGTCTGCTTGCCTCCCTCCAGCCCTTACAGATTGGAATAGGCAACTATGCTAGCACAATGGTACAGTTAATACAAAGTTGGCATTAACCAGACCCAGAATGCCAGCCAGGTACTAGCTGCCTTTCTTCTAGCAGTATTACACTTGCCTAGGTACAAGGCAACCTAGTGAATTACCTACAGCTGGGGTAAAATAGAGTTCTAACCATGGGCCTTTTAAGATCAAGGAATTTACTGTTAGAAAATGTAAAAGGTGTATTAGAAATATATTATGTGAAGTTGGACTTCATAGGCTCTGAAAGATATTTTAAAAAATTATTTTCTTTAAACCCAAACAATTGCAGAATTCTTTGTAGAAATAGTCACTACACTACAAGATTGGCTTTTTGTAGCATGTAAAACTGCTGCCTGCCGTGCCAGGATCCTATATGGGCACTGGCTCGTATGCCAGCTTGGCCACTTCTAATTCAGCTCCCTGCTGATTGCCAGGGAAAAAGTAGTGAAAGATAACCCCAGTGTTTGGGGGCCTGCACCCATGTGAAGGACCCTGATAAAGTTGCTGGTTCAACCCTGGCTTGTATAGATTTCTGTTTCTGTCTCTTCTTTCTCTATAACTCTTTCAAATAAATGAATGAATCTCAATATCATTCATTTCATAAATGTGGCAATCTGTTTCTGACCTGTATACTTAGAAGTAATTCTGTTGTGTTTAAGAATAATTTTTATCTGCTTTTTTACTGTCTAATAAGGTAGTTGATGTTATTTTCACAGGTTGTTTGATAAATGAAGTATTCCCAATCTGGGCTTTTATAAATTGTGTGTTGCTATAAAGGTGATACTTGAAATTCATTTGGCCTGTGGATGAAAGATAAAGACAAATGATTGTCAGGAGGTGGGCTTTGAGTACAGCAATATATCTACATCTCATATCAGACAACCTGAGTTCAAGTCCCAGCGCTATCTCCAATTTCAGCTTCCTGCTGATGGGTACTCTGGGAAGTAGCAATGATAAGTCAAATGTTTGTGTCCCTGATTCTGTTCCAGCGTCTTGGCTTTGCCCTCACTGCCTCTTAGATCCTGTGGGCAGTTGCACACTAAATCATCAAATGGAAAGCCTGTCTCTGTTTTACTGCCTTCCAAACAAACATAAGTAAATTTTAAACGGAAAAAATAACTGGCATAAAAATACAGAATTTTGTTTCTGGTAGGATGCACTCGAAATGTTTGCTGGAATGAGCTGACATTAAACTGATTAATGGGCAAAATTGTACATTTTTTTAAATGCACAAAGGGGAATCACAATGTAATAACCTAATATCTGAAACTTTAGGTATTTATCCTTTTTCACAAGGGCGGTAGAGATGAAGAATGCAACAATTGATTAGTAATAAATGTCTTTTTTTGAAAAAGGTTTATTTACTTATTTTAAAAAGGCATAGTTATATGGAAAGAGAGGGGGAGATAGATAGGGACAGATGTTTCATCTGCTGATGTACTCCCCAAATGGCTGCAATGGCCAGAACCGCACTGGTTTGAAGCCAGGAGCTTTATCTGGGCCTCCCCTGTGCATGCAGGGGCCGAAACACTTGGGACATCCTTTGCTGCTTTTCCAGAAGCATTAGCAGGGAACTGGTTTGGAAGTGGAGCAGCCAAGATACAAACTGGCACCCATATGGGTTGCCACCTGCTATATCGTAACTTGAGCCCCTCGTAATAAATGAATTTATGTGAGGAATGGATGGACTCAATGGTCAGAGTAGTTTAGTAACAAGGATCAGATAGTAGATTGTCTTCGAGGGCTAAATAGGAGGAGGAAATGGACAATAACTCTTGACAAACTCTTGTCCAGATGTGGTTGATTGGTTCCATTTTTTTTCTACAGAAATGAGTTAATAAATACTCAGGTACCAAGCATGTTTATGCTTCTTTGACAGATAAGGGAGTATCAGAGTAAAACCTCTTCTAGCATCTGCTGCTCTGTGAAAGATTTTGATTTAAAATAATCAGCAAACTAGGGTGCCATATTTTTAGAGTGAATTTCTCTAGGCTCCTGCAAATGTAAACATGCACTGTGCCCTTAGAACAGTTGGTTCAAGCAGTACTTTTACTAATCTTCACCAAATCAACAACTAAGAGCCTGGAAGATTTTGAATATCCTCAACAAGGTTTTCTTCTTTCTGTACTGCTCTCCTGAGATTATAGCGAAACATGCTTAGACAAGATTTGTGAAAGTATGTAGAAATGTGATGAAAAGCTGACTTTTCCCCCTCTTTTTCTTGGGCAGTGTGCTGGAGAAGAAAAACGAGTTGGTACACGCACAGTGTTTGTTGGAAATCATCCAGTTTCAGAGACAGAAGCTTACATTGCACAAAGATTTTGTGATAATAGAATAGTTTCATCTAAGGTAAGTTTTTTTTCCTTTTTTCACTCAGTGAAAGTTCATTTACTAAGTAAAATAAATGCATTTGATTATGTTTTTGAGGAATGTAGCATATGCTTGTGTACTTCAACAGGTCCTACAAAAATCCTTATAATTATTCCCCTGAAAGGGAGTTTATTAAAAGCAACCTGTAAGGGTGGTGTTGGCATAACGGACAAGTGAAATTATGTTTGTAAACAAATATAGACTATGCATACAGATGTAGATATGTGAAGCTAGGATAAAGTAGTGTACTTTTATGGAAGATTTACTTATTTTTGAAGTTAAAGAGAGATCTGTTGTTTATTGGTTCTTTCCCCAAATGGCTGCAACACTCAGCATTGGACTAGGCCAAGCTGAAAGCCAGCAGTTTTATCCGGGTTTCTTACGTGGGTGGCAAAAGCCCAAGCACATGAGCTGAGTTCCTTTGTTTTGCCAGGACATTAGCCGGGAGGGAGATTAGAAGTGGAACAGCTGAGAGATAAACTACCCCTATATGGGATGCCAGTGTCACGGGAAGAAGCCCCAGAAGTGTACATTTCAATATAAACTTTATTTCTTCCCCTCTGTATTATGTGTCTACCATTTCTTCTAGTTAGCTGCCATTTAATTTTGATTTGTCATAAAAGCTGTAGATCAGTTAGTGGGGAATCGGTAGTATAGTAACTTCAGAGAAGGAAGGAAATCTCGGTACCATAATCATAATAGTTAATAATTGTGAGCATAGTTTACAGTGTGGTGGTCAAGAGCTTCATCCCTAGAGACAGTCTTCCATAGGAAGGAGACTAAGTCACATAATACACCTGAAATCCCAATTTTCCTATCTTTTATAAAATATCTGGCTCGGGGGATTATGGTGAAGATGAAATCATCTGCAAGAAATAGTTAACATTGGGCCCGGCGCAGTGGTTAAGGTCCTCGCCTTGCACGCCCGGGATCCCATATGGGCGCCGGTTCTATCCCTGCAGCCCCGCTTCCCTTCCAGCTCCCTGCCTGTGGCCTGGGAAAGCAGTCGAGGACGTCCCAAAGCTTTGGGAGCCTGCACCCATGTGGGAGACCCGGAAGAGGCTCCTGGCTTCGGATCGGCATAGTATTGGCCGTTGTGCTCACTTGGGGAGTGAATCATGGGACGGAAGATCTTCCTCTCTGTCTCTCCTCTCTGTATATCCGCCTTTCCAATAAAAATAAATCTTAAAAAAAAAGTAGTAGTTAACACTGTCTGGCATATAGTAACAACTCTATGTAATGATAGTTGCTATTGCTGCTTGTCTTTTTGTGACTGTTACCACTGCGGTCCTGAGCAGTACTGTTGATTTTGTCAGATTCACGTATTTTGAATGTATGGGGTTGTCTCCTAAAATAAAGCCTTTAGGCCTACTCTGGAGATATGAACAGTTCCAGAATTTCCTCCTCAATTGCTTTTTGGCTGTTTGTGTTTGTACTAGAAACTTTTAATTGGATATAAATAATTTATGAAACATGTTAGCTGTCTTCTAGCTTTGTAGAAATGTCAATTTCCTTTCTCCACCGTTGTGTGATGGAAACAACTTTTATCTTAATTGACAGCTTATTTTATTTACAGATACTATTTGGTAATGTCATTATAACACTGAGAATGTTAATGCAGGGAACACTGAAGACAAACACATTGATCCTCTTTAAATGTTAACATAAAAATTGTAATTTTTTTTCTCCTGGCAAGAGAAATACTTTACTTAGGAAAACTTGTCCTTTGTGGCTTTATTATTTAAGTAAGTACACTGCAGAAACTTGCAGTTATCATCAAAATTTTGTAGCTTTTACAGAACTTGGAAACATTTCTTTTATACCAAAAAGAACATTGATTGCACCATGCTAGATTTGTAGGATCTTTTGCTTCCAGCAAATGTAACTGCCCTGCAGTTTTTTTGTTTAAAAATCCTGATCCCAATCTTGAAGAGCCTTCGGTCGGATAACAATCAGTGAGCTCCACCTACCTCTTTGAAGCTATGCCCAAGGTTAAAGTTAGTGTTTCTTTGTCCCCAAACATCTTGTATTACCTTTTAAGTTTAAAGTTACACTCACATTTCTCCCCATTAAAAAAAACAATAGTATAATTTATTAGACTTCTGTTGTCTTAGTCATATTTGACCCTGATAGCACATTTAAAGTTAAATTTTGGTCTCATTATGATTGCTCTGAGTGTTTTCATCTGAATTTTATGGTGTAACCAGAAAAAGTGCTTAAAAAAGAAACCTCTGTGAGGGACTAGTAATGAAAATAAGATTGCTATGCTGCTTGGATAGTAATTGACTCCAACATACAAGGACAGTTGAGAAACAGAAGCAGTAACTTAACAAAGAAACAGTTTCTCGGGATGTGATTGCTTAGTCACAACTACATGCGTATTTTAAAACTAATATTTTTTGAAAGAATTATTTGAATGACAGTTACAGAGAGAAGGAGAGGCAGACAGACACACACACACACACACACACACACACACACACACACGCACACACAGAAAGATTGTCTGTCCTCTGGTTCACTCTCTAAACAGCTGCAGTGGCTAGAGCAGAGCCAATATGAAGCCAGAATCTAGGTGCCTCCTCTGGAACTTGCACATGGGTGTAGGGGCCAAGGACCTGAGCCATCCTCTTCTGCTTTCTTAAGCCATAGGCAGGACATTGGATCAGAAGTGGAGTAGCTAGACTTGAATTGGAGCCCATATAGGATACTAGCACTGCAGGTGGAACCTTAGCCTACTATACTATGGTGCCAATCCCAAAAGTCATCTTAAGAAACAGTTATTCTGTCCCATTGTATCTAAATACATCTTGTGTTAGAAAAGGCAGTGCTCATCCTTAGTTCATTCACAGTTGACTGCTAATATTATTGCTTTACACAGCAGTTACCTCATTGAATATCTTCCTTTTCTCTCTTAAAATATTCATTTACTCGATAGCTAGAATTTTGGGGACATTGGGTAGGGGTCTGTAGAGTAGAAAAAAATGATAATCTTCATCTGCCAGTTTGCCCCCCAAATGGCCAGTATAGCTGGGACGAAGCCAGAGTGAAGCCAGGAGCCAGGAATTTTTTTCTGATTCTCCCACGTGAGTCCAGGGGCCCAACCCTGGATTATCAGTACAGGCACCACGGGCTATATCCCAGCTCCCAAGGAAACCAGGAGGAATTGGACTGCCCTTGTAGGCCAAGAACTCTGAGGTCGTCCACTCCCTATCAGATTTCCCACATGGGATGGAGGTGCCCAGATCCTTCCTCACAGGATCTAATGTCATTGGAACAACAGCCAGGAGCCCTGAGCAGTCCTCAGAAACAGAACAGTAAACTTCCTTCCGAACTCAGGAGGGGAGCTTTCTCTGGTCTTTACTTAGTTCCAACTTTGGCTCCCCACCCTCTCTTGCAATGACCATCAGGATTTCTCTGGAGCCCCACACACACAGCAAAAACTAGATTAGATAGAGACCAATAAGGAAAGCTTAGAACAGACAGGAAACAGTCAGCTTGGACTCCCATATACCTTACTAGGTAGGACGCAAAGATTAGCTACTCCTCACTAAGGTACTGAAGATTTCTCTGCACACCCCTCCTAAAACTGTTCTGCTCCTCAATTGTTAATACATGACTTGTTAGAGTTATAAGCCAGTTTGAACTATCCTAAAATTCGCCAAGTTCAGTAAAAATGACACTTGGATACTATAAGTGCTAAATATAAAAATGAAAATAGACACGAGACAGCTGAATAGTACCCTATTTTAAGGTGTATAGCAGCATTTGTGTATAAACTACAGGATGTGGTTAAGAACTTGCATTTTCTAACATATTGGTCACTCAGTACCATGTCAATTAACTCTATAGTGTTGTAAATTGTTGTTGATGTTGTGTTGTGGCTTTTTATTGGAGGGGATGATATTCTGCCAGCTCTGCTTTCAGACCAGAGATGGTCTTCCCAAGAAACAATAAGATGCTGGTCTCTATGCATGGTACATGCTTGCAATGAAGGAACCATGACTGGATTTGAACTGTAATACTGCAACAAGGTGCAGGAATCAACAATGGGGGAGGGTATGCAGAGAGGTTGGGGGAATCCCAGAGCCTATGAAACTGTGTAATGAAATGAAATTAAAAAAAAAAAAAACAGCTGCTCTACAAATTTTCTTCCTATGATTAACATTGTGTTTGGTTTATAGCAAGCCTGACTACTTTTCAGATAAATAAGTTAATTTGGTTAACTTGGCATAAATGACTAATTCAGTTTTACTTAATTGCAACAGTTTCCAAAATGTATACTTCTTTTGCTCTGCATTAAATATCATCTTTGTATTATAATAAAAATGTAACAGCAGCTTATTGTTTAGTTCAATAAACCAATGGAGTGAATGACCGAGATACAAGTTTTTATGTCTTATTTTATGATTTGCTTATTTATTTGAAAGGCAGGGGAAGTGAGAGGAGATCTTCTTTCCACTGATTCACTACACAGTTAGACGTTGCAGCCAGGTTGATCCACGCCAAAGCCAGGAGCCAGGAGCTCCATCCTGGTTTCCCACATAGGAGTTGTGATCCCAAGTGCTTCCACTTTGGCTTACTGCCTTGCCAGGCATATTAACAAGAAGCTGGTGGGGGCTCCAAGCTGCACTTTATGGGATCCTGGTGTTGTAAATAGTGGTTTAACTCATTGTAACACAACACTGGCCCTGTTGAAGAACAACACTTCTCGCCAAACTAATTGTGGGTGTTGCTGTAGAACCCAAGCTTGGGTCCACTAACTGATGCACAGAAAGCCAATCACTGATATTGGGTAGAGGAGAAAGGTCTTTATTGCAAAGTACAGAATAAGGAGCCAGACAACTATAGCTTAATTTCTGAGCTGCTTAATGAGTTAAGGGTGAAGGTTCTTATGGATTGAAATTGGGGCTGAGCTGTGCACGTTCAGTTCATGTTCCTGGTAAATGTGTGCTCTTGACCTTCTATAGATTGATTGATGATGCTATGCCCTTTAAGGAATTTAGGATGCTCAGGTTGGCCTATAGCTGGTAGTTACTGTCTTCCCTGGTCCTGGAATACCCCCTGAGCAATCCAGTCCCCTCTGGACAATATAGGCCTGAAAGGTTTTTGTTTGTTTTTTTTTTTTTATTGTTTTTGGTTTTGTTTGTTTGTATTGCAAAACCAAATAACTTTTTGAGTCCAATGACTAGAACCTTGTACTGTACAACTCTCAGTTCAATGAATTCCTTTTGATAAATGACAGGCAAGGGCACCTTGGGCTAAGGGAGATACATTAAAGTCTGGATCCTGCCTTTACATTATACAGTTTGGTCTCAGCCCCAAGACACAAGTATTAATAAGGATTTCTCATATGCCTTCCCTGTGCCAAATCCTGTGGTTGATGTATGTGGAAAGAGGATGTTTCTTAACTTGTGAAGAAGAGAGAATTAGCAGTAGTTTTCTATGAAGGGAATACACAGAGTTCTTCAAGGAAGCAGTTCATTTACTAAGAACAGTGGAAAACTCACAACTGGAGCTCAAAACAATAACAACAAAATGTTCCCTTTTCATGTGTTAACACTACTCCTTCCACAGGACTTTAACTGTCCTTGTGCTTATTTGTTTAATAGAAAAAAACTTATTTGGGAACAGAAGGTCAGTCTGCCAGAAGTTCAGCTCTTAGCCTAATGTCAGAGTTTAGTTTATGGTTTTAGAAAATTGATCTTAAGTAATTGGCACAAATAAGTAGCGATCTATGAAGAGTCAGCTTCCAGGTGGTTTTCAGTGTTTATTTTTATTTACAAGCTACCTTGAGAATCTCATAAAATGTGTGGACTTTTTTCCTCTGAAGTGGTGCACATTCATATACAATTCTGCCCTTATTTTTGAATGATCCTGAGATACTTCTTTGGACCCTATGGGAAGAAACTTCTAAATTGGCTATTCATATAATGCAGCTGTACAGCTGAATGTATTTGCCTCCATTTGTCTTCATTCTCTCAAAATTCCCTGAAATTCGAGCTTCATAAGTCAATAAAAACAGATATCACTTGTCAGTTTCCATATACTCTCGTACTTTGGCTTTTCAGTTACCTTATAAATGAATATGTTCTTATTATGCAAATAATTGAGATAGAGAATATTGAAGTATAAATTTAGCCTACTAGCTTAAGAAATACTTGTTCGTTTCTGGTTTCTGGTCATCTGTATTAAGTCATCTAGAAAGTTCAACTGCTATTTACTTTTAGCTGACATTGAGCTTAAAGTATTAGTGAGAGAAGTACATATAGTATGACAGCTGACCCCAAAGCTCTCTCCTTAGGCCTTTCTGCAGTTGCATACTGAAATCTTTACCTAGTACCAATTTCCATAGCCCATAGTCATATGATGTTGAGTAAAATCAAAAGGCCTCTGTGACTTAAGGTTGCGCATAAATCTCAACTGCCATGGATATGGAAAGTACTGGTGAAAGAAGTTTGTATCTCTGAATGTTCAGTCATTTAGTGGTTTCCTGAGGCACATAATTTATTTTCTACTGTCACACATTGGTGTAGATACTCAGGGGAATGTAATAAACAAGACAGAATGAACTACCTATTCTGATAAAACAGCAAGAATTACATAGAGAAGGCCTGGTGTGATAGCCTTGTGGCTAAATTCTCCCCTTGCAGAGCACTGGGATCCCGTATGGGCACCAGTTGGAGTCCCGGGTGATCCACTTCCCATCCAGCTCGCTGCTTGTGACCTGGAAAAACAGTGGAAGACGGCCTAAAGTTGTGGGATCATGTACCTGCGTGGAAGACTTGGAAGAGGCGCCTGCCTCCTGACATTGAATCAGTTCAGCTCCTGCTGATGAGGCTATTTGGGGAGTGAATCAGTGGATGGAGGATTTTTGCCTTTCCTTCTTTCTGTAAATATGCACTTAGATAAAAATAAATAAATATTTTAAAAAATAGAAGTAGGAAAAGACAATTGTATATAGAATGATGTTAGAGTTCATATCAGGAAACCTAGTTAGGAAAAACAGAGGTTCAGGAGCTGCTAACCATTATAATGCTTTCTGGAAAAAAAGCTGCTTATATACTATACCTCTAAATATATGCTGTTGTGTATGTCTGAGGTTTGGGTTTCAAAGTATTAGAAAAAGTAACTAGTATAATATTGAATGGTATCAGCCATTACTATTAGAATTTTTCTGATAGTATTCCTTATTTCTTTCTCCTTGTAGTATACACTTTGGAATTTCCTCCCAAAGAATCTATTTGAACAGTTTAGAAGAATTGCAAATTTTTATTTTCTCATCATTTTCCTTGTACAGGTAAGATAATAAATAGTAATTCAACTTTTTAAAAAAGGTTTTTTCGTAATACATTTCCTTGATTCAGGCATTTTCCCTTCCACCCTCCCTCTTCCCCCTCCTCCCGCTGTCTTCCCTTGCTTCATAACAATAGATTCAAAAAGTCACAGTCCATCATTCTGCTATTTAAGTCTATTGACATTGTGGGTATAAATAATGGTATGAAATCCAGCATTCTACTGTCAAGATATATTTAACAGTTTCAATGGGGTTCCAATTTTTATTCAGAAATAGAGATGCATACTGTAACATATCTCCAATTCGTGGTATAGTTGCCTCCACTTTACTGTTCCTCTATATAAATCTATGTATATGCATGTTTACCTCTGTATCTATTGATCTTGATTTTGCGTGAAGGTTGCCTTATATCAGAGAGAACATGTGATATTTGTCCTAATATGATTGTCTTATTTCACAGAGCATAATGATCTCTAGTTGGGACCATTTTGTTGCAAATATTGGTTGAGTAGTATTCCATATAGTAGATGTACCAAAATTTCTTTAGCCGTTTCTTTTTTTGGCAGGTATCTCTGTTGTTTGCATGTATATGCTATTGTAGATTATGCTGCTGTAAATATAGGATTACAGGCCACTTTCTCATACGCATATTTCACTTCCTTTGGGTATATTTCCAAAAGTGGGATAGCTGCCTCATATGGTAGATCAATTTTCAGTCATCTCAGCACTCTCCATACTGACTTCCACAGCTATTCAACTTTAAGAAAATTTGTTGACTCAAGCAAATTTTCATTCCATTTATAACCTTGATGTTCTTAGTATTTTGGGGAGGGGTGGTGATGCTGGTGTTCTGAGGCTTGTTAGTATGATTTTTTATAGTAGAAGTATTTAACAATTTAAATGATTTTTATAGGTTTTCTAAAGTATTCTTTAACTAGAAAGCATGTTTAGATTCTGTTTAACTTTTTAAACAAAGTGATTTTCTTATTTTTATTTATCTTGCAAAGACATGATTCATGTACTATTAAATGAAATAGTACATATCAAAAGTGAAAATGGTGCAACAGATTTTCTTTGTTAAATATCCATTTCAGCGAAATTGAAAAATCGTCAGTTATTTTCCTGACTTACTCATTTATTCACTTAGTGGATGGGTGAAAGCCTGGGAGATCAATCTGGCTTTATGTGTTTCTTCTGCTGTATTGTAAATTGTTGACACTTTAAATTGCATCCTTCATTTTTAAGTCTATGTGATGTAAAATTTTTCCTTGCTATAATTATACAGGAAAGTTGTTACTACATTAAAGGTCATTTTTTTCTCATTCAGTTTTTTTTTTTAAACAAAGAAAAGTGCCAATGAATGGCTCAAATGCCTTATTGAGGTTATGTATTTGTCCACTTTGAGTCTTTGAGTGGATGGTACAACAGTTGAATTAGGCCTGCTATTTAAAACCATGGTGGGATATAAGAGCCAGTTTCCATCATGAATTTAAAAAATAATTCAAAAGGAATTCCTCTGTATCCATGATCAGATATCTTTTTTTTAAAGATTTTTTTTCATTTATTTGAAAATCAGACTTACAGGTGGAAAAGAGGGAGAGATGGAAGAGAGAGAGAAAAATAGATCCTGCATTCATTGGTTTACTCTCCAGATGGCTGCAGTGGCCAGAGCTAGGTCATCTGAAGCCAGGAACCAGGGAAATCTTCCACATCTCCTACGTGGGTGCACAGGACTCAAGTATTTGGATTGTCTTCTGATCCTTTCCCAGGTGTATTAGTTAGAATCTGGATTGAAAGTAGAGCAGCCACCTACTTTCAGACCAAGGATGGTCTCCCAAGGAAACTGCTGCATTTATTTGGACAGTAAGATGCTGGACTCTCTGTATGATCCATCAGGACTGGATATGAACTGTACTACTGCAACAGTATGGAGGAATTCAGTATGGGAGGAGTGCATGGGAAAGGGTTGGGGGAATCCCAGAGCCTATGAATCTGTGTCATAAAAATAAATAAATGTAGTTAAAAATGTAGAGCAGCCACAACTCGAACTGGTGCCAGTATGAGATCCCAGTATTAATGGGTGGTAGCTCTATCCACTACGCCACAACACTGTCAGATACCTTACAGATAAAATGTTTACTGCAGAGTTTTTCTTGCAAGAGTCATTTTACTTTGAAGGCAGCACATTTCAGCATCTTAGCATCCATGCACCAACACCCACCTTTGTGCCATGTAGTACATCAAGTAGCAGTAGTGGTGGTAGGTACGCGAATATTGTGGAATACTGCTCAACCATAAAAGGAATGAAATTATGTCTTACAACAAACGGTATGCAACTGGAAACCATTATGCTTAGGGAAATAAGCTAGTCCCAATGAGACAGTTGTCTTATTTGCCCTGATCTGTGCTAACTAATATACAGAGTATAAAAAAGATAATTTATATGAGTGAAACTGACCTGACAAAATTGTATTATTATTTACAACTTTGTGTATACTCTTGAGGAACAGTAGGGCTTTTTTCTACTTGCTATTCATTGAATTCTTTAGCTACTTGAGTGTTAAGTCTGTGGTTGTAAAGTAAACTGAAAATGCGCCATTGTGAAAATTTAAAAAAAGAGAAAGGAAGGAGGAGGGTGGGTGTGGGATTTTGGAAGGATGGAGGGTAGAGGGGAAAGTACCACTGTGCTTCTACATCTGTATTGTGAAATATATAAAATTTGTTCATCTTATATATGTAAAATAAGTTAAAATTTTATGAGAAGAGTTGACTTTTTTATTTTTAAGGAATTTATGTTATGGATGAGAAGATAGTTATATTTGCTTATTATAGTGCAAATTCTTTTAGTAGCATGTTCATGGTGCTGTGGGCGTATAGTAGAAGATAGATATTTTTCTGCCCAAAAGAGAGAAAAATTTAAAGAGTGATAATTTAAACTGAACCTTTGAAATATTAAATGCATTTAGTGTTTGGAGAATGTTAAACTTGTATCTCAGGAGTATTGAAAAGATTGCCTAAATGCACAAGAGCAGGTAAAATCTTACATTTACCCAGAAATGTAAACTGTTTCTATAACACAGTAATTTTGCTGGGCAGGCCTGCCTGGACATGGCAGATGAGATTCTGTAAGTAATGAGGACAGATTGAATTTATGATCTCCCTTCCTCAAATCAATTTTCATTTATTTTTTATCATTGGAAAATATCCACTCAGGATGTTAAATAGACACTTGGAAGACATATTTAATCAACAATTGGTTCTAATTACCAGTTATACATTTGCTTCTTAAATATCTTGAGGACTTTGTTCCATGTCTTTTGCTACCACCTTCCTCCAAACCATCATGATTCACCAAGATTAGAGCAACAGGTTCCCAAATGCACTCCATGCTCCCCTGCTATTCCCTTCCAATCCATCTTTCATGAAACTGTGGGAATGATCTTTCAATCTGCACTTCAATCTGTGTCCTCTTCCTTCATAAAACTTCAAGGATTAAACACTGTTTATGGGATACAGAAGGGCCCTTCCTGGATCTGATCTCTGCTTCTCTCTAACACTACGCTGTCTCTCACCACTGTTTTCTTTATTGTTCCTGGTAAATCTCCCTTTTTAGTTAACTCCTGTTTGCTCTTTAGATGTCAGTGTCTGGTTTTATCTATAAACTGCTACCTGCAAGAAGGCAGGGGCTTGTCTCCATCTTATTTAAAATAGCAACTCGAGAGACTGGCTGAAGTTGCAAAGGGGCTGACAAAATGGTACTCAACAAATAGATAGTAAGTGAATGGATATATGCCATTGAAGGAATTAATCCAAATTGGGATAAAAATTAAGTTTAAACTTAGGACTATTTCTTCAACTGCACTGCAGGTTTATTTTAATGAAAATTAATGTTCACTCTGCTATTGCAGTGTTGTACATGCATTTTTGTCTGAAATTCCTGTAATATGTAAATGCTACATATGAGTTAATGGCTATGTTTCCTTTTGCTTTCAACTTAATTTCTTTACCTAGGTCACAGTAGACACCCCAACTAGCCCAGTTACCAGTGGACTTCCACTTTTCTTTGTCATAACTGTTACAGCCATTAAACAGGTAAATTTGTTTTCATTTATGCCTGCATTTCAATACAGATTAGTTCAAATTTCATTGCCAAATGCTTTGTTTCATATTTATATACAATGGGCAGTATCTTTAGTAGATTAGGTTTCGAATTAGCTTTCATTGAGAAAGAGTTAAAATAATATTAAGGCATATTCTTGATTTACTTGCTGTGTTCTCAATATTTGTGTGTGAGGAAGGAGGTAAGTAAAAACTAAAGAATAGGAAGAAACTGTAGCTCAGTTGGAAAATGAGAGATGTGGTTTTAATATGCATTCATTGTTTTAGTGAAATGAGTGGAAAATTTTTCATTTCAGTGGATGTTTTCTTGTTGCCTATGGCATTGAACACCAAAGCGTACTTTGTTTGCTTCCAAAGAGGGTGGTGGATAGAGGGACATTTATGCCTATTTTAAAGCTCACACACTGACACAGATTGTCATATAAATGTCCTCAGTGTTTTGAGCATTGTCTGTATACTAGTATCTTTGGAAAATCCCTGAAAATGGAAACAAGAAAACTAGAGGTGAAGGAATTGGCAATGATATTTGTCATGTATAGAGTTAATCCATATTGTAGAGAGTACTTAACCAAAGGGCTTTTAAAAACATCCCAAGGGAACTTGCAAAATGAAGGCCTGTTTACAGGTGTTGAGAACAAAATACCTTTCCTTTTGGGGTTATCTGGTCTTCTGTCTTGCCCACCAGGAACTGTAAGATGTTTATCAAGTGTTTGGTTGCTAAATAAAGACTTCTGGAATGTTCTTCCCTCTAGTCTGTTAGGATTTTTTTTTTAAATAAAATTTTGGATTCCAAGAATAGCACATGTGGCTTTCAAAGGCTTTTATGGATTCATTTTCCTTCTAATGCTAGTTCATATTAAGGCTTTTCCTCACAAGCATCCCAGAATGTATTCTGTGAAATGATAGCATGGCATTGTTATCAAGAGAGAGGGATGTATGCAATACCCAAGGTGGAAAAAAAGGGATGCAGGTGTTCAAGAGATTTTTCAAATAGCTGTATTTAAAAAGCCATAGACATTATTACAACAAAATAAGCAAAAGGCTATAAAAAATCACACTTATATTCATATAAACATCATCCTTCCGAATTAACCCCAAAAAAGTGACCTATTATATCTTTCCATGATTACTTTTAACAAAAAAGTAAACGCTGATTTATATTTTCTTTTATCTTCAAGTCAGTGAAAAAGTTCAGCTTTTGATCTTTACAACTTGCAAAACAATCCTAGTATGCTTTTACTCTTACCTGCAAGTGTTAGAGAATTGTATTTCCTTGGAACTGATCACTACAACAGTATACTCATAACACACACACACACACACACAGTATACAGTATTAGCAGTTAAGTCTTAAGAAAATAAAATTGTGGGGGGCCCGGCGTGGTGGCACAGTGGTTAAGGTCCTCGCCTTGCACGCCCAGGATCCCATATGGGCGCCGGTTCTAATCCCGGCAGCCCCACTTCCCATCCGGCTCCCCGC
Source organism: Ochotona curzoniae (assembly GCF_017591425.1). Lineage (NCBI taxonomy): Eukaryota > Metazoa > Chordata > Mammalia > Lagomorpha > Ochotonidae > Ochotona > Ochotona curzoniae. The sequence goes on from NW_024467087.1 coordinate 7,780,041, forward strand.
TTGTGGCCTGGGAAAGCAGTCGAGGATGGCCCAAAGCTTTGGGACCCTGCACCCGCGTGGGAGACCCGGAAGAGGCTCCTTGCTTCGGATCGGCATAGTATTGGCCGTTGTGCTCACTTGGGGAGTGAATCATGGGACGGAAGATCTTCCTCTCTGTCTCTCCTCTCTGTATATCCGCCTTTCCAATAAAAATAAAATAAATCTTTAAAAAAAAAAAGAAAAGAAAATTGAAAGAATTACCATTACCTTGAACATGAGTAGAATTATAAGAATAAATCATAGTCCTTCACAGATGAAGAGTATAAAGGCTCTTATTACATAAGATTGCATTGATATTTATTGGTAGAATGGAGGCGCCTGTTAGGGTACCAAAGCTGTTTACTTGGAGTGTTTTGAAAATCTGTGTCTTTATTTACTATTAAAGTTTTCAACATTGTCTCTTTAGAATTCTGACTGGAAACTAAAACGGCAGGTATAAATATCTGCTCTTCATTCATAGAGGATTGGTATAGAAATTAACAGCTTAATTTATTTGAGCTTGGTTATATAGTTGTTTTTATCCTTTTAGGGATATGAAGATTGGTTGAGACACAGAGCTGATAATGAAGTCAACAAAAGCACTGTTTACATTATTGAAAATGCAAAGCGAGTGAGAAAAGAAAGTGAAAAAATTAAGGTACTTTTTTTGCTTAGTTTTCATTGTGGTCATTCGGTGTCTTTGGTACATATCCATCTATTGATACTGTCTGGTTCCAGAATATTTTTCATCACTCATAAAGGAAACCCCAGAACCATTAAGCAGTCATTCCATATTTGTTCCTATTCACAGTCTCTGGCAATGTTAAAAACCCTTTCAGTGTCTTTATATTTACTTATTTTGAAATTTTCATATAAAATGTATTGTATGCTCTTGTTAACTTCTGTGGGTGGTTTCTCTCAGAATGCTTTGGGACTTCATCTCTATGGTAGCATCTATCATCATTATTTCTATTGCAGGCTGGATAATGCATTGTGTGGCTGTACCACATTTTGCATATCTGTTCATTAGTTTGTGAATGTTTGAATCATTTCCACTTTTCAATATTGTGAGATTTGCTGTATTCAAGTGCCAATTTTTGTTTCAACATCTGTTTTGAATTATTTGGGTTAGGTCCCTGAGGAATCATTGAGTCATGTGGTATTACTATGTTTAACTTTTTAAGAAAGCTTTGCTTATTTGAGTGGAAGAGTGAAAAAGAGAGAGTTCTTCTATCTACTGGTTCACTCCACAAATGGCTGCAGTGGCCAGCACAGCCAGGCTGAAACTAAAAGTCAGACACTCCATCCCATCAACACCTCCCAGGTGTGTTAAGGAGCCTGGAGCCTGGATTCAACAGCTTAATTCACTGCCCCAAAGTGCCAGCCTCTGTGTTTAAATGAAGTTACAAACCTGTTTTCCACAGTGGTATACCATTTTACGTTTCCACCCAACAATATGTCAGGACTCTGAGGTCCTGTTTTTTTTTTTTTCCAAGATTTCAAGCAATTTCATTTTATTTCAAACTAATCATTGATATTAGGCCCCTGTCAAATCAAATTTTAGGCTTTTCTATATTACAACTTCTTTGGTACCCAGATGTTTTAAATTAATAAGCTGTATTTTTAGAGCAGTTTTATATTCATATCAAAATTGAGCCAAAAATAAGAGTTCCCATAATTATATACACTCAGTACTCTCTCCTGCTGTCAACATTGCAGGAGATTGTTGTACGGTGGCGACAATCGTTATAATCCATGAAGCGTGGTTTGGCACATGGTTGTCACCCATAATTTATAGTTTTCATTAAGGTTCACTTTTACTGTTGTACATTCAATGGGCTTTGACAAATGCACAACATGTATTCCCCATTGTGCTATCATATAGGATAATTTTTCTTTCCTAAAAGCCTCTGTTCTCCACCTTATTTATTCCTTATTCCAGAAACCGCTAATGTTTGTATTATTTTAACAGTTTTGCCTTTTTCAGAATGTCATATAGTTGGAGTCAAGCATTATATTTTTTCACTTAATGTGTATTTAACTTTCCTCTGTGTCTTCCTGGCTTGATAATTCATTTCTTTCTATTAATGAGTAACATTCTACTTTCTTATTGCATCACAGTGTATGTTCACCAGCTGACATATTAGTTCCTTCCAAGTTTTGACACTTATGAATCAAGCTGTATAAACATTGTAGAATTTTTGTATAGATAGACATTTTCAGTTCCTATAATACCGGGATGCAAGGTTGCTGGAATATATGCTAAGAATATCTTTAGTTTTGTAAGAAACTGCCAAACTATCTTCGAAAAGTGGTATGTCATTTTACATTCCCACTGGCAGTGGATGATTCTTCCTGTTGATCCACAGCTTCACCAGTGTATGTTTCGCTGAATTAATTATATGGTATTTTTTCCATTATTAAATTAAATTGTTTTGTTACTGAGTTTTTATCAGTTCTTATGCAGCTTCTTATGATAATGATGGAAAGAAGGCTACAGAGCAGGAGGATCAACTGAATTTGAAATATCATGTTCTTCATTTCTTTGCTTTTTACAACTTGTGGGACAGACCCTATCATGGAACTAGGGTAGGTTAGGATTGGAAGCTTCAGGTGGCGGTTCCTCATCCCTGGGTACTGGGATGTTTGGAAGTCATGAGTGCTAACCCCCAGAAAAAAACAAGATGAAATAGCAAATTTGGAAGCAGTCGTTACACCAAGTTTTCCCTAAGCCATGATCCCTCCCACCCTGATCCATCATGTAATCATTATAAAAAATAAAATTTATAAAGAAAAAGATTGGAAGCTTTCTAAGCAAGTGTGGAAACACAGCATTACTGCTCATTGTAAGAATCTGAAGCTGCCTAAATGATTTGTAATATTAAATCTGTTGCTCTTAAGATACAAGGTAAGATTTTGAAATGCAAACAATGGTATCCCACATCTCCTCCTATCATTACCCCTTTCTGGTTTGTTATTTTCCACACCATCATCCTTTATAATGGGGCCTGTATAATTACCTTCTGTCCACCAACCTTCTTTGCCAGGTGTAATCTTGATTAAATGAGATGACATTGTTGTATGAAGTGTTATTTTATTTAGCACTCTCTGAAGTATACATGTGGGAAGACATGCTTTTCAGCCACTAATCCTTCACGTTAGTGTTTAAAGCCTAGTGGGAGAGGGTGTGGTGGAACTGTCTTTGGGCAGGAGAGTGACTTGGTCTGCAGCCTCAATTAACAGGGAACATTTGGAGTGTCTTAAAGCCAGACTGTGAGTTATTGGAGACTGTGTGTCTCCAATAAAGACAAATATTTCTAAAAAGTATGTTTTGCTGCAAAGAACTTTGAATTCTCTGTAGTTTTTTGTGATAATTATGTTTCATGAACTTTTTGAAGACTGCTTGGATGTTTTGATGTAGTGCCAAGTAGAAATAAAGCATTTGTGCTAGTACATGAGTGAACCACCTGAAATGTACCAAGATAATATGCTGAGCAATGCAGATGTCCATTAACACATGACTGAATACAGAAAAAAATGATATAGACACTGTGGAATACTACTCAGCCATAATATAGAATGAAATCCTTTTACAACAACGTGAATGGAACTGGAAACCATTGTGCTTAGCCAAATAAGCCAGTCCCGATAAGACATATAGTGTGTTTTCCCTGATTTGTGGTAACTAGTATATAGAGTACAGTAAGTGCAATCTATATGAGTGAAATTGACATACTGAGATTGTATTCTTCATGAAGAGTAGATTTTTTTTTTTTTTAAAGATTTATTTTTATTATTTTTTCATTGGAAAGGCGGATATACAGAGAGAGGAGAGACAGAGAGGAAGATCTTCCGTCCGATGATTCACTCCCCAAGTGAGCGCAACGGGCCGATACTATGCCGATCCGAAGCCAGGAGCCTCTTCTGGGTCTCCCACGCGGGTGCAGGTTCCCAAAGCTTTTGGGCCGTCCTCGACTGCCTTCCCAGGCCACAGGCAGGGAGCTGGAAGGGAAGCGGGGCTGCCGGGATTAGAACCGGCGCCCATATGGGATCCCGGGCGTGCTAGGCGAGGACCTTTAACCACTTGCGCCACCGCGCCGGGCCCGAAGAGTAGATTTTTAAAATATATATATATATATTTACTGGAGGAGCAGACTTAGAAAAGAGACACAAATAGAGACATCTTACATCATGGTTCATGCCCCAAATGGCCTTAGTGGTTGGAGTTGGCCTGGTCTGAAGCCTACAGCCAGCAGCTTCTTCCTGGCCTCCCATATCTTCAAATAGAACCAAAATTTCCAGAGAGCAATAGATGGTAGAGTTGCTTATTAGAGGCAAAAGTCAAGTAAGTGCTAAGTGCTGAGATAATCCAAAACCATCTAAGGTCCTAACGTAAAAAGGATTTTGAATGTTGAGTAATATTCTTTCATCACTTTTCTCATGGAATAGGATTCTGAGACACTCTCCAAGTCCCAAAGATATAGGTGCCTCTTGGTAATATTTCAACATTGATGTGAGGCATCAAAATCAAATCGTTTAGAGTTAAGATCTTTATATTCACTTTTATCTATATTCTAGGTTGGTGATGTAGTAGAAGTACAGGCAGATGAAACTTTTCCCTGTGATCTTATTCTTTTATCATCCTGCACCACTGATGGAACCTGTTATGTCACAACAGCCAGTCTTGATGGAGAATCCAATTGCAAGGTAATAGAGACAAAAATTTTGCGATCAAGATGATTGTAAAAACTACTGCTTTATAACACCCTGTAATCTTTATTGCTTTTCCTATTCATGTAGGGCTTCTGTTGCATAATTGTCATCCTCTAAATAGATATTCATCTTTGGTTAGATGGGTGGTATAGGATGGAGAAAAACCTTTACCAAATAAAAGCTAACACAGTTTTTCTAACACTGCTTGAATTTTACATTAACATTGCCTATTTTGTATTTTAAAAAATGGGAATAATTGGAATCACCATTGTGGCTCAGAGACTTTTTTAAGTTGCCTCTTGGGATACTTTCTTCCCATGTCTGTGAGTTCAAAACCTGGCTGCTCTACTTCCTGTCCAGCTGTGTGATAACACACCCCAAGCAGCCCCTGCTACCATGTGTGGGACCTTGATGACATTCTGGCCTCCGCCCCAGCCCTGGCGATTGCACTATGTGGGGAATTAACCAGAAGATGGAAGATAAGTCAGTCACTTGATCAGTCAGTCACTATCTCTGTCTCTCTAATTCTGCCTTTCAATGAACAAGTAATTTTTTTGTTTTCTAAATGTGAGTAATCGTGATTGAAACTCTGGAAATGTGATGTGACTCGTGATGTGACTCTGGAAATAACTTCATATACTCTAACCTTTTAAACATTTGATCCATTTTTAGGATAAAAGTTATGTATATTTAAAAAAAAAAAACTTTTCTTTAGCTGTAAGAAATCTAGCCAGGAACAATTTGATTGTCCTTTAAAAAAAAACAAAAACAAAAAATAAATCCCAGAGGTGTAGTATGGCAAGTGTACATGTTTGCTGCATTATTCTTTGGAAGCATAGTAAGTATGTTAAGGTAAATTTGATCAAAATGGGAAAATGTACTTCCCTGATACTTTCTAGCATAATTAGTTCTTGGCTCTTATCCAAAAGATGAAGGTGTATACTCTCTGTGCTGCTTTTAAAGATTGTTCTGAACTCTTAGTTGATCCTTGTAGGATTCTCTGCTTGTTTATTCCATCTGAACTTTAAAAGTAGGAGATAGTATATGGAAATATGTAATTTCTAATTGGTAATTTATTTGAAAAATACCATCTACCATTAGATAACTAATTTCTCTGTCTTAGGGATATCATGGTAGCATGATAAGGATCTCATAATAGCATTTAAACTGATCACAGATGAAGTGATATTTTAGGATATATCAAAATAAATCCACCTAAAGATTCCCTAATAGTTACAAATTTGTTTAGAGGAAGACTCTAATAGCATCTTTTTTTCCCATTACATGAATATAATCAAATCAAAGTACAGAGATTTTAATAAGTCAGGAGACTATTAAATACAGTTCAGGAAGTTCTATATATTCCCCAGAAACTGTGGCAACAATTTTCCCTCCTGCATATGTGGTGAACTCTCAATCTGTATTAGCCCTTCTGTGCTGATTTATAAATGGGTTCACTGGAACCTTTGAGTTCTGGGTGAGTCAAGTGTATAATATATGTGAGTGGAATACTCTAATGCAAGGTGTATCATATCCCTGCCAGTCAAACAAAATATCTCCCTGTTGAACATTTTTAAGATAATTGATACATTTTGTAATAAAACTATTGATGAATTTTTGCCATTGTTAAAATTTTATGCTTATAATCAGAAGGATTATATTTGATGTATATGTCCTCTATACTGCCATATACTAAGGTAAACAACATATTGTCTCACAACTATAAGAGGAGAAAATGTTAAATTTTCATGGGGTTTTAGTTAACTGCATCTGCTGCAAATGGAATCCCCTTGGCTGTCAGAATCAAGAAGAGCTTTTCGTTTTTTATTATTTTTGAAGTCCACTGAAAACAGTTTTTCTTTCTAATTAGTAGTTTACTTGAAGAATACCATAAAACTTTGGAATGTGCATTGAGTATTTCTATAATTCTGCCAAAGCCTCTTGCTGAAATGTACTACATAATTAGAACCAGCAGGACATATGATTACTAGACATTTTGTTTTTCCTTTTTCTTCTGCTTTCGCCTAGACACATTATGCAGTACGGGATACCATTGCACTGTGTACAGCTGAATCCATTGATACTCTCCGAGCAGCAATTGAATGTGAACAGCCTCAACCTGACCTCTACAAGTAAGAATCACATGATTTTACTTTACTCCTCTCTGTCGACTATGCTTCTTTTTTGTTTTTGTTTTTGCAACCAGTGTTACAGAAAAGCTGCTGCCAGATACCAGTCTATTCTTATGTACGTTTTATTAACTGTTTCTTTTTTTCTGAAAGGAAATTAATCCAGTCAGCCTTACTCGCTATCATTGTGATACCAGGCATACTCTGATTTTTTTGTTTTTGCTTGTAAGCTTAGCCATCTGATACAGTAATGAAATTTACTTAGAACAAAATAATCCCTTTTATGAGCCATACAGCATTAAAGAGAGAATGGAAGGGTGAGTATGCAGTTATTATGCCCAGTATCTTTTCTTACAGTGGTCATGAACTGAGAATGACAAATTGGCTGTTACTTTTCTACAGTAAACAGGTTTAACTTCAGTTAAACTTAAGTAAACAGTTAAATAGCAGTTACATAAATGGAGGTAGCATTAAAATAATGAAATTTATGTTGTTGTTTACCAAGCTTAGACTCTGGAATACATTGGTTAGTCAGCAGTCATTGTGGATTGTCAAAAATATGACATTGCATTTTGAGATTGGTTAGCTCGGTTGGTTAGAGCATAATGCCAATGAGAGTAGAATAATAGCTTTATCCTCCTGTGAGCTAATTGCATTCTATTACACTCTTACATATGCCATTTATTACCTATGTCAGCCATCTTGCTAATGCATGCTTTTGGTTACAGTGGGGAATCAAGTGGTTGGATGTGGTTTATACAGCGCCTAGTAGTAGCAAAATGAAATATTCATATCACATCAGGAATAATTCCTTCCCTCCTTTCCATCAGTCAGGCAATTATGTAAATATTAAATAACTTGGTCAAGCTTAGTTTTGACATCAGCTCCAAGACAGAGGCTCAACATTTCAAAGATGGCGATCAGTATGCACTGGTTAAGGCTAACACCATGGTTCGGGAAGTAGTCCCAGAACCAGTAACATCGTCAGTGTCACTGGGGGAACCCGACTCAGAAGCTCAGGCTAGATCTATTGATGATATTTATCATCTTGATTATATTCTAATCATCTATGATACTCTTTTTTGAAGTATACAAAATATTGTATGCCTTAAATGGTTCAATATAACTTTTTTCCAAAAATATGATAGAATTCTGTAGTTGCTTCAGTGTCTAATTTGTATTATTTGTATCTTAATTCACTCTAATATTTGTAGTAAATGAGTTTTTCCATGACTTAAAAATGGATTTGCTCTTTTGTTGTTTTTTACAGGTTTGTTGGACGAATCAATATCTATAGTGATAGTGCTGAGGCTGTTGCCAGGTTAGTTTGTTATTTCTTCAATCTGTCCTTTCGAAAGGAATGTATTTCTCTTTTAAACCCACTAATATAGCAAAATACCTTTCATATAGAAAGGAATATAAAGGTGAATAACTAATTAATCTTGTGATTGGTAGCATCTCTTCATGTTGTGGGAACATTGGAAAATAATGCTTAGAATTTCAAAATAGCTGAACTACAGATAGTTTTTTATATTCCAAGATATGGTTTCTCATTTTCCTTGATCGCACAGTGGTTAACAATATTGAAAATGTATTTGGAGAACACTGATATAGGGTAGAGTCACTGGGAGACTAGGCATTGGATATAATACTGAAATTAGTTGGAATTAAACAAAATGAAAGCTAATTTGTTTGTTATAAGGAAATCAGTGCAGAAAAGCTGCATTTGTTCATATTCTGTCATCTGATTAATTAGCTCAACTTATTCATTTGGGCTTTATAGCCACACTCAAAAATAAGTCAGAGAATTGTAGGGTTATGATGGATATTGTTGTCATAGAAAGTTAAGACATCTTTTGGGGTGCCCGCATCTCATATTGTTGAGCTGATTCAAGCCCTGATCCCTCTATTTCCCATCCAGCTTCCTGCTAATGTGTCCTTTGAGGCAGCAAATGAGGGTTCAGGTGTGTGGGTCTCTGCCACCCATGTGAAGCCAGATGGAGTTTGGTGCTCTTGGCTTCGGCCTTGAATAGCTGTGACTATTGCACAAATTTGAAGCGTGAATCAACAGTTGGAAAAATTAATCAATCTCACTTTCTCTCTGAAGTAGTTGAAAATAAAGAAATATCGGAAATCGAGTTTCTCAAAAGTCAGGTTTATTGTGTTTAAAAATGTCAGTGTGTTTTCCCAATTTTTACATTACTAATCTATTTACAACCCTCTGCTTCTGTTTCTTGCTGTGTGTTGCTCTGTGCTGTTCTTGTCCTTTGATGACACATAACCCTTTGATCCCTCTGTATTTATTTACCTCCATGTGTTGCTGACTACCCCTGTGCTATGCTTTCATCTGTGTAATGCCCTCAAGTCCCTTCAGAAAGGGGCTTCTTTCAGCTTGCCCTTGAGATAGCATATGGCAAAAACAGAAAAATAAGTTCTGTAACCCTTGCAAATGTATGTGTGTCATCCCAGAGCAGATACTGTTGACTTTTTTGGATAAGTTATTTTCATCTTTCATTTAGGTCTTTGGGTCCTGAAAATCTGTTGCTGAAAGGAGCCACACTAAAAAATACCAAGAAGATATATGGTGAATTGAATACCTCTAAGATATACTTGTTAGAAACATGGTTTGCAAAGCCTGTAAATAAACATTGCATGTAAAAAAACAAACATGGTTGATACTGCCAATTAACTTATCTAATTGTTTAGAGTTTATATGAAATATAAGAAATACTGTATAGAATTTAAATATATTGAAACTGGTATGTCAATTGCTTTAGTAGAAGAGGGATTTGAATTCTCACTTTCACAGACTTAAAATCATAAAATCATAGAACCACTGGGAATTTGGTTGACAAGGTCAATTTTAATCTAGTTTTTCATTTTATTTTGATATTCCATAGGAGTTGCTGTTTACACTGGGATGGAAACCAAAATGGCTTTGAACTACCAAGGGAAATCTCAAAAACGGTCTGCTGTTGAAAAGTTAGTGTGTACCACAATTTCTCTATTTGTTATTGTTTAAAATAGTTACTTCCTGAGTAATTCCAAACAACCGTAACAACAATAATATCAGTTACAAACAGCAGCTACCATTTTGAGCGTTTGTTTATGTTTAAAAAACTATCCTCCATGAGTTATATGGTACTGCTTGATCCTCTGATCAACTTCTGTGTTGTAATTTGTATTAGCTTCTCCACTCTACAAATAACAGAATGAACTCCTACATGGCAAGCAATTCACCTAACCTTACGTAACTGTTAAAAGGCAGAATTGACATGAACTACAAATTCACTCCCTTTTATTACTGGAGTTAATAGTTTCTGATCCTCTTGATAATTGTGTATGGTACTTGAACCCAGGCAGTTGCCTCTTGGCAAATATTAAAGTAATACCTGTATGACCTATGAGGCAGTAAAGAAATTAATAAGGATAAAAACTTTAGAAATACAAAAGCAAAAATATCAAAATTATGAGATATAGCAAAACCACTATTGAAAGGACTATTGATCTTGTATTTTGAATGAATGCTGCCCTTTATTAGAGAAAACATGATATTTGTCATTTTAGGATTGACTTATTTCACTGAGTATAAAGGTCTCTAGTTGACCATACATTAGCAATATTTGCTTCAAGAAGGTTTTTAATTTTCATTTTAATTTCTTCTGTGACACATTGCTCATTAAGTACCATGTTATTTAACTTCATAGTGCGGTGAATTTTTATTCCTCTACCTATTGTTGATTTTGTTTTTTAGCTTTTCATTTAAGGGGATGTATAGTAACAGTGTAATAGAGACTGACATATCCAGATGTGAAGATGCAATGCAGTATGCATCTGTATTTCCAAATAAAAGTTGAACTTCGAATGAAACTGTTAACTCTATCTTTCTTTTTCATTTTAGAAAGAAACTTATTACTGATTACATTGACTTAAATTCCAAATTTTAGTGATTCTCTTTCTCTGTTTCATTACTTGAGAGTAGAAATTTTCCCAAACAGCAATAGCAAGCAATTTTGTGGGATAAAACTACCATAACAGAAAAAATTCTTAAAATAGTGATACTGTAACAATGGTGCTGATAGAGGGAGAACTTGGGCTACAACTTCTTATGTAAACTAAGGAAGTCCCTCAAGGTATAATGCCATTCTGACTGCAGAGCTCTGATGCTAATGCTACGTTATTGTCACCTAATCAGCAATACACATCCCTCTCTAACTTTTATGCAGAACAGTGGAATTTATTTTTTCTTTATTCGTATCTCACCTTATCAAAATGTATTTTGAGATGAAGTAATAGAATATGATCTTCCTTTTTTTTAATTGAATAGTCAAGCTGACTAGGTTTTGAACCGCATCAAATAATTTTGCGGGTCTCATTTGGCCTCTCATCTGTATGCTCCGCAATCCTCCCATGTGATTATGTGTAGGAAATAGCTGAAAGAGTGTTTAATACTAGTTTTATTGCCTCCAAATCCCTGGAGAACTGATAATAGAAGTAAGCCAAGGTAGGCCAAGTAGTCTAAACAGTGTAAACCCTATAAATTATTTTGATAATGATATTTTTTTCTTTTATATTTTCATTTTATAATACAGTTCCATACAGGGCTGCTGGGATTAAAACCAGTGCCCATATGGAATGTGTGTATGCAAGGCAAATACCTTATTTATTTATTCTTCTTCTTATAATTATTATTATTATTATTATTTTATGATACAGTTCCATAGGCCCTGGGATTTCCCTTACCCCCTCCCCAAGTCTACTTCCCTTCCCACTGAGTTCTTCTATATTATTGCTATAGTATAGTTCTTCATACACAGTCATATGTCCATCATTGTGGGCATGGACAATGGCAGAGTCCAACATCCTATTGTCAAGTATAGTTAACAGTTTCATTGGGAGTCCATATTTAATTTGGAAGTAGAGATGCATACTGCATTGTATCGTCTCATCTGGATATGACATTCTACATTACAGTTATTATACATCCCATAAATGAAGAGCCATAATACAAAATCAGCAACAGGCAGAAAAATAGAAATTTACAACACCACGAAGCTAAATAACATGCTACTAGATATGACAGTCTCCATTACACAGTTACTATACATCCTCTTAAATGAGAAGCCACAAAACATAATCAACAACAGGAAGAAAAGAAGAAACTAAAAACACCATGAAGTTGAATAACATGCTACTGAATGACTAATGTGTCACTGAAGAAATGAAAGAAAATGAAGAACCTTCTTGAAGAAAATGATGCTACTGTATGATCTATAAATCATTGAGGAATTTAAAGAGGAAGGAAGTGTTTTGAAGAGGTGAAACTAAATTTCAAAAAAGCAAAATCTGTGAGGTACAGTTTCCACTGATCTTTGATGATGAAATATGTCTTCTGTAGGCAACAAATAGATGGGTTTTGTTTTTTAATCCAGTCTGCTAATGTGTGAAGTTTGGTTGATGAGTCTAAGTGATTTACTTTCAGGGTTAATAGGAAAGGGTGGTAATTTGGTCCTGTGATTTTAGCAATGGGTTGTTCATTGATTTAGTCTTCTGTTATTTTACTGGGATCGTCTTCACATTTGCCTTTGGTTTTGGTGGGTACTATTCCTCTTTGAAGTCAAGAGAATATCTTTTTTTATTTTTTAAAGATTTATTTATTTTATTGGAAAGGCAGAGAGAAGAGACAGAGAGGAAAATCTTCCATCCGATTATTCACTCCCCAAGTGACCACAATGCCAGAGCTGCACCAATCCAAAGCCAGGAGCCAGGAACTTCTTTCCGGGTCTCCCACGCGGGTGCAGGGTTCCAAGGCTTTGAACCGTCCTCAATTGCTATTCCCAGGCCACAAACAGGGAGCTGGATGGGAAGTGGAGGTGCCGGGATTAGAACCAGTGCCCATATGGGATTCAGGCACGTTCAAGGCGCTCTGGGCCCCAAGAGAACATCTTTAATACATACATTTTTATTTGTATGGTAGGTTTGGAAGAGTCATATTCTTTTAACTTTGCTTTACTGTGGAGGAATTTTATTTCATTTTCAAGGATAAAGGAAAGCTTTGCTGGGTACATTATCCTGGACCAACAATTTTTTGCTTTTAGAATCTGGAATATGTCATTTTAGTCTTTTCTGGCCTGTAGAATTTACTGTGAGAGGTCTCCTGTGAATTTAATTGGCATTCATTTATATGTCAGTTGATTTTTTTCACATGCACATTTGAGGACCTTTTCCTTATGTCTGATCGAAGAGAGCTTGATGATCCTGTGGCATGGTGAAGATTGCCACCCTGTTGGGAGTTCTGTGCCCCTCCTGGATGTTGTTTCTCAATTCTTTCTCTAGATCAGGGATATTTTCCCTTACTATTTCATTGAATACACCTTTAATCCCAGCTTCTCTTTCTACACCTTCTGAGACTCCCATAACTCTTATACTTGGCGTTATAGTAGTGTCTTTCAATTTTTGAATACTTTTTTTTTGGCTTGATCTAGTTCTGCTTCCAGCTTTCTGTTTGTTTCTCCCTGGTGACAGGAAATATGTTCTTCCAATTCTGAGATTGTTTATTTTGCCTCCTTCGTTCTATTTTGGAATGTCTGAAGTATAAATTTGCTCCATTGTATCCTTAATTTCTTTTTTTCCCCAAGATTTATTTATTGGAAATACAGAGAGGAGTAGAGACAGCGAGGAAGGTCTTCTGTCCAGTGATTTACTCCCCAAGCAGCTGCAACACCTGCATCTGAGCCAATCCGAAGGCAGGAGCCAGGAGCTTCTTCCCGGTCTCCCATGCAGATGAAGCGTCCCAAGGCTTTAGGCCATCCTTGACTGCTTTCACAGTCTGCAGGCAAAGAGCTGGATGGGAAACAGGGATGCCAGGATTAGAACTGGCATCCATATGGGACTCAGCATGTTCTAGAGCAGGACTTTAGCCGCTAGGCTGTCACACTGGGCCTGTATTAATTTCTGATATATCAGCTTTCATTTGGTTCATTTCCTGTATGACATGTTTCTTAAATTTCTTGAAATCCTGTATTACATGCTTTTCATTCTTGATAAGAAGCTTTATAACAAGTGTTTTGAATTCTTTATCCCCACTTTCTCTGTCTTCCTTAGTTAACTCTGAAGTTGGCAGAGGCTTTTGCGCTTGTTCAGGGGGGTCTTCCATGTTATTCACTGTGCCTCTTCTTATTTGCTCTTGGTCATTGTACTTCTGGTTATCAGATTCTTCTCCTTGGGGCAGGTTTCTAAACAGTGTCTTTCACAGGTCTACAATTTGATTTTACTTATTATGATTAGCACACGGCTCATTGTTTGCAGTCACTTGTGTCACTCCCTCCAGCAACTTTCAGGTCTGCATTCTTATATTAGGCTTCCACCAATGGTCCCAGTAGCCCCAGCTCCTGGCTTACCACTCTTCACCTTCTGCAATTCCGTTCTAAGGCTGCACCATTGTCTGTACAACCTTTCCCCCACTTCTTGTTAGAGCAGTTGCCAAGATTAGGGAAACACCAGGTATCCTATGTAGCTAGATTGTTGGTGGTGCTGATCTTGGCAGGATCTGTTGGCAGTTAGGACTCAGGGCCATAGGGACCTATTTTGACCCATAGGATGCCAAATTTTGTATTTTCCCTGTGGGAACAGTGTAATGCCCTGATCTCAGTACATTTGCTCCCAGCTCAGCAGCATGCAAAACTCACTGTTGTCTCTGTAGTCCTAGAAGTTTTTCCACACCATACAAAATGGCACCTGATGTGCCACTACTAGAATTATTAAACTGCTGGCCGTGAGATCTGAGGGCTGCTTGGACCTATCTTGGGTGGAACCAGTAGGATGCCACGTTGTTGCAGTTGACTGAGCCAGAAATGAGTCCACTCTCAGCTCAGTGCATGCGCAGTTCTGTCCATACCTTTGCTTTTGGATACAAAATGGGTCCGGATACAGCTCTAGGGGGCAGACTGTGCTGTGAAATCTACTCTGTTCCCTCACTGCCTGCCTGGGATCTTCTGTTCTGTCTCTAGTCCTAATCAAGCCAAACAGACCATCAGGATAAGCAGTTCTTTTTCTGGGTTCACCTCATGAGTCCCAGTGAACTCCCTTTCCCATCTTGTTGCTGGTACAGTTCTGGCTGCTGGTGCAAATCAGATCAGCGCTTGCTGAATGCCGCTGGAGTATTGATCAGTGCACCACCACACCATTGTTTTCACTGCTTTCCTGTAACTGTCAGTCTCCAGGTGTCCTTCTACTGTCGTTCTGTCCTCTCCTATTTCCTGGAATGTCCCCCTCTGCTTCACTGGCTGATGTTTCTCCATCTGTTTAAATGTGTCCTTACCCTATCCCACCATCTTGATTCTCCTCAATATATCTTGACATTAGGATGCTGGACTCTGCCATTGTCAATACCTCCAATGTCAGGTTACAGTTAAATAACAGAATGATGGACTTATAAGCTTTATGAAGGATTATAGTATTGTAATGATATAGGGGAAATCATTGAGGGTGAGTGAATTTGAGGAGGAGGAAAAGGAAATTCCAGAGCCTATGGAAATGTATCATAAAATAAATAATTTTTTTTTTAATTTTGAATGAGTTTTTACCATTTGCAACCAATTGGTCCCAATTAGAGGTCATTACTATCAGTGAAATGAGCCAGTCCCAAAAGGACAAATATCATATGTTCACGGTAATATAAAACAACCTCCATTGAAAATACAAAACAAAACATAAAGGTAAACACACGCTTGCAATCCTGCAAAGGATGTAATGGAGACCAGAGTACCAAGAATCAAAGAAAATTAGCAGAATGCTTCTCTACTACTGATGCAAATAAGCTCCCAATGAAACTTCAGATTACACCTAGACAACAGAATATTAAATTTTCTACCTTTGCCTATATCAACAGTTTCATAACCCACGTGAAGAACAGAAAGTTGGAGTTAAGATTATACCTGATAGACTATTTCACTGCAAATCCCAGAGGACCGTGGGGCACTGGGGGAGAAGAGGCTGGGAGGGGAGAGAGGGAAGAAGTTCTATGCCTGTAAAATTGTAAAACAGAATAGGAATAAACATATGTGGAAAAAAAATGTTGCCTGGTATCAACATGAACTTCTGTCCTCCATTCTCTTAGTTATGCAGTACATCTCCATAACTCCACTTTTAAACTACACTGAGAAAGAGTCTGTGGGAAGCTAGGGAATTACACATTGACTGCCCTGCCCTCTACATGTAGGATTCAGGGAAATGGAGGCAAGCTATAAGCTTTGAATACGTAATTGCCTGTGTGTCTTGTTACTTCACCTGAACCTTACTAAAGGTATGTTAAGCTACTCAGCCATTGAACTTTGAGGAACATTGGTGATCAATAAATAGTTCGAAATTCACCTTCCCGTTCCCCTCTTGAGAATTATGCTGCAACTGTGATCACTTAGGATTGTACATAACAGCCTGTGTTGTGTTGCATGTCACATACAGGAAAAGCTTTAGAGAGCTCAACCTTTTCATTTGTATCTGGTTGATGTCTGAAGTACAAAGGTAGTTTTAAAATGCATACCTTCTTCTTTTTCAGATCGATTAATGCCTTCCTGATTGTGTATTTATTTATCTTACTAACCAAAGCTGCGGTATGTACTACTCTAAAGTATGTTTGGCAAAGTACTCCATACAATGATGAACCATGGTATAACCAAAAGACTCAGAAAGAGAGAGAGACTTTCAAGGTAATTTCTTTTTGACTGAAAATTGTACCTCTGAAACTTGGTAATTAGGCAGTCCTTTATTGAGATACAACTTGGAAAAATGATAACATTTTCTAAGCTTCTGAGTTTTCTTTTGGTTGTATGGTGGCCATAAGTCACTAAATATTTTAGAAGTTTTGGAGCTCTTTTTCTTTATTTTGTTTCAGGCGTCTATGCTTGTGTTTAGCTTTTTAATTTAGAGCTTGAAGGCATTTGGCAAGAAATTTTGGCATGTTATTAAAATACGAGTTTGTGAGATAGTCAAGATGAGGACATAATGAATGCCTACATATAACTTTTGGTCACACATTCATGTTAGGAGTGGATAAAACAATCTAAGATGTGTAAGATAATACATTCACTGAAGAATGATCAAAGTAAAGTTGCTCTTAAATTATACTGTGATAATTTTGGCTATAATGATGGGAATCATGAACAGTGCTATCAGCAATGACATAAAATGTTAACTATTTCTGTATTATACTCATCCTGTGGAACTGTTCATCTAATTAGCATGAACTTTGTTTTATTTTAGGTTTTGAAAATGTTCACCGATTTCCTGTCATTTATGGTTCTATTCAACTTTATCATTCCTGTCTCTATGTATGTCACAGTAGAAATGCAGAAATTCTTGGGCTCCTTCTTCATCTCATGGGATAAGGACTTTTATGATGAAGAAATTAATGAGGGAGCCCTGGTTAACACATCAGACCTTAATGAAGAACTTGGTCAGGTTGGTACATATATTTACTTAAGACATTAGAAAATATCTTTTTGTGGTATAGATTACCAGTTATGTTATCTCTTTATGGAAATGTAATTGAAAGAAATTGTTTGTAGACATGTTAATAAGGAAGGTAACCAGTATTTACACAGTTACAGCAACAATTCCCTTGATGGCATTTTTGAAAAGAGTGTGGTTTATGTGTTAGATTTGAATGCTACAAAAATTCTCTTTGAAATTCAGCAGATTATGTTACTAGATTATGAGTTATCACTTTGGAATAGGAAACATGTAGTGTTTTTCACCCTCCCTAACCATTTATAGACAGATTACAGAATAGGAAATACAGCCATTTTATTTATGACTTTGTTCCAAAGCTAAAATTTTCCAAAGTTGTCATACTGACATTTTCCTTTGTGTACTTCTTAATCACATGGAATACAGACCTAGTAAACTGCTGATTATTCCAGTACAAGAATTGAAATGAAGGCAAAATGCGAGGGCATGTGCTTCTCGAAATTCTTTTTGCTTCATATACCCGTATAACCAGGACTGTGACCTTGTTTCTAATCCAGTTGCATTTATTTTCCAAAGCAATGCCATCATGCTGTAATCTTCCAAATGATGACTTCTTAGGTGCTTTTCTTGTCATTACTGTGAAAATCTTTCCCCTCGTCTGAATTTGCTATGTGTCATGTAGTGCTCTTCACAAGCTGAGAAATGTTTTTGACTTACATTTAATTTTCATGATATTTAGAATTTTAATGCTGTTGAAATGTCATTTGTGTTTGTAGAAGATGGAAATTCAGTTAATGGGACATTGTGGCTGGAACAGTGCCTTGCACTTACTTCAAATGATGCTTATTTGCATGTGTACCTAAAAACTCTGTCTTCCTGACTTTCGACTTTCCCACCACCCTTTATCTATGGTTCTGCTCTTGACAAAGCCTTTGTATAAACCAAAATATCCTCTTGAAAACTGCAATTGAAAGGGTAAAAGCACTGCTTAGATACCACTTTGTTTATACCTGACTTAACCAGTGTCCTAGACCAGGAAGTTTACACCCCACAAGAGTTTACACCCCACATAGATAAGGCACTAAGAATAAGACAGGAAATAAATGAACCTTTCCTTAGATATTGTTTATGGAAGATTGACTTGAGCTGCTATGCTATCCATCTTAAACCAGAAGTTTTGATTAAGGACAGAGCTGTCTTAAGAGAATTATTTTTGGACCTGTAAAAGGCATAGTTCTGCAATTTTTACATGAGGAAAAATGGATCATGTGAGCCATGGCTGGTGAATGTTTCCCCAAGAGCTGATTTTGTGACTCACTCTGGGGGCTGAGTGAATTTGCTTCTTCTCGATTCAGTGCCTAGCTGTGTGGATTAACACCAGCTCAAGTATATGCGTGCTAGTCTGGAATTAGCCTCAAATGCTACTGCAGGATAGAATAGGCATCATTCTGTATGTGGCACTTAGGGCTGCTCTGAGATAGGAAGGATGCTCAAGCAAGACACCATATTAGGCAGTTATCTCTTTCAGATCTGTACCTCAATAGAGTTCGTGTTTTACCTATCTATGCTAATATGATAGCCATACTACCACTTTTTTTTAATATAGCACATAAAAAACTTGTCATCATCAGCAACTTGTATGTATATAAACTACCTGGATGAAAATGTAAATCTTGCAAATAGTTATTTGATCATTTTCCAGTGGTTCTGTACATATATCTCTGTATATCCGCCTTTCCAATAAAAAGAATAATAAAAATAAATCTTTAAAAAAAAAGATCATATATAGTCAGTTTCTTCTTTGATGAGTCATAATTTAAGATGCATAGGGCTTTTGATGTTTACTAGAGAAAGTTCTGCTTCATTCTCACCAATACCAATGTAAACCTTTGCTTAGCTTCTTTTTTTTTTTAACTTTTCTTTTTGATTGTTAACTCAGTTTGATCAGGGTACTTAACTTCTTTATAAGTGACCCAGTTTTTACTTATTTTAGAACACTGTTTGATTAGAACCAATAAGAAGCAACCTTCTTAGCTCAGTTGGAAAGTAATGGGGCCATTTATGATCTAATAATAATCTTTTAGACAATAAAATGATCTTAATCCATTAAAAAAAATAATTGCCACTAGGCTATCTCACTGATTTAGCCACTAGGCTATCTCACTGAACCTAACAGTCAATATTTATATAGCATATGTTAGCTTCTAAACCATAATCTTTTTACTCCAACTTGTATGGCAGGGACCCAGTTATTTGAGCCATCATCTGCTGCCTAGTGGGATGTAAGTTAACAAAAGGGGAAATTGGAAGCACAACTTAAATTTGAACCCAAGCACTTTGGTATTGGGTACAGGACTCCATAGCATTGTCTCAGTTACTAGGCCAAATACACACTCCTGTCCCAATCTTACAGCCACGTTTGATCTTCTAGTCACTAGCCCCTATCCAAAGCTATCTAGGGGCCCCAACCACTAAACACCTCAGATTCTTTTTCAGGCAAGCTGAATTCTGTAACTAAAGAAGAATCAGAGAATTAGAGTCAAGTAGTAACATCTTGTATCCCTCACTGTCTTTATATGGTGACAGCTGATCCCCTCTCTCATTTTCCTGAGCATATGATTTATATTAGACAATAGCTTTTGTGACTATGTTTCTTGGATTAACAGCATTCAGGATCACATGAGAACTTAAAAGTATAAATTATTGGGCCCACCGTGGTAGCCTATCAGCTAAAGTCCTCATCTTGTACGTGCTGGGATCCCACATGGGCGCCAGTTCTAATCCTGGCATCCTCACTTCCCATCCAGCTCCCTGCTTTTGGCCTGGGAAAGCAATCAAAGTTGGACTGAAGAGGCTCTGGGCTCCTTGCTTTGGATCAGCTCAGCTCCAGCCATTGCAGTCAGCTGGGGAGTGAAACAGCAGATGGAAGACCTTCCTCTCTGTCTCTTCTCTGTATATCTGCCTTTTCCAATAAAAACGAATCTTTTCAAAAATATAAATTATCCAGCCCTATACAGATCTACTGAATCAGAACATTGAAGATTGGAATACAAGCATTTCAGAATCAATAAATGTTTAAAATACATGCAATACACATTACAATTTGAAAATTACTGTGCTCCAGTTTAGCTTATTTGCCTATACCTGTTAGATTCAGTGTATGCAGATTCATACTGCCCAACTTACTATATACAGGCAAATAAATTGAACTTTAACTTCTGTAGGTACCAGCTTTGACATTAATGAAAGAGATTCTAAATGGGATAATGTTCATCGAGGTGCAGGATATAGAACAAGGCAGCACAACCTTTAGCAAAAATAGAGGTTTTTAATAAATAAAAAATTTCACCTTAGCTGGAAATGTTTAAGCAATGCA
The DNA here is from genome assembly GCF_017591425.1 of Ochotona curzoniae. Classification (NCBI taxonomy): domain Eukaryota; kingdom Metazoa; phylum Chordata; class Mammalia; order Lagomorpha; family Ochotonidae; genus Ochotona; species Ochotona curzoniae. Next base: position 7,800,744 of record NW_024467087.1, read on the forward strand.
CAACTAATACCACTTGGATTAATTCAAGGAAAGAGACCCAAACTTGGCTGACTAACAGGAATAAAAGGAACATTGGAATGCTATATTTGTGCCAGTGCTGCTAACGAGAAATGCTTCGAAAAAATAATTAGAAGGCAACTGCTGCTAGAGTTCATCCCTTTCTCCTTACATAATAAAAGCTTTAATCTTTTGCTTTTTTTCCTGTCAGCCCATAATTTCAACTATTTAAGCTTAAATTGCCAAAAAGGAGGATAAAATTATGGGTTTCCAAAAGCCAGATTTTATAAATAGAAGAGGTAAAAACTGAGATAAAATGTTCACATCTTTATTTCATAACTTATTTGTCCATAATTTGTGAAAATACTCATGATCATATTCTGCCTTAACCTATCATTGTGTATTTTTTTTTAATTGAAAAACACTATTTTGAAGATTACCTGAAAAAATCCTTATTTGTTGGATTTGGACCATCTTTCACCGCTGCATCCCAGGCACATTAACAGGGAGCTGGATGGGAAATGGAGCAGCCAGGATTAAAATTGGGGTCCATATGGTATCCCAGCATTACCTGCAGCAGCTTAGTTCATTATGCCACAATATCAGCCCCATTTTAAATTCTTTTGTCCACTTATATTCTGTAATTGTTATACATTCTATGATGTAATGGCTTTTACTTCAGTATTAAAAATTTACTTTGCGGGATCAGTGCTGGGGCGTAGTAGACTGAGCCTCTGCCTGTTGTGCTGGTGTCCCATGTTCAACTGCCAGCTGCTCTACTTCTGATCCAGCTCCCTGCTGATGTGCCTGGGAGAACAGCAAAAGATGGCCCAAGTCCTTGGGCAGCTACACCAGTGTGGGAGATCCAGAGGAAGGTCTGGGCTCCTGGCTTCGGACTGGCTCAGCTCCAGCTGTGGTTTGTGGCCATTTGGAGAGTGAGCCAGTTAGTTGATTAAGGATCTCTCTCTCTCTCTCTCTGTCTCTTCTTCTGTCTCTGTAAATCCTGCTTTTCAAGTAAAAATAAATTTTCAAAAAATTTACTTTTCAGGGGGAACGAATCTCTAATTAGTTGCCCTGATGCTTTTGTTAGAGTTTCAGTTAATTTAGATTCCTATTGCCTTTTATTTTTTTAATGACTAGTAGTGTATGTGTGTGAGAGAAAGAAGTAATCGCTGTATTCTTATTTCCCATTTGAAAATTTACGTATGCAGCTTGTCTACATTAACAGAACTTCATGTGGGACCAGCATTGTGAAACAGTGAATTAGTCAACTGCCTGTATCACTGGCGTCCCATTTGGGCACAGGTTCAGTTCCTGGATGTTGTACTTCCAATTCAGTTCCCTGTTAATGTTCTAGGGAAAGCAGTGGAAAATAACCACTATACTCACTGAAAGATCAGAATGGAGTTCCAGGCTCCTGGCCTTGTGATGGCTAGTCCCTGGCTGTTGCAACCATTTGCAAAGTAAATCAGCAGGTGGAAAATCTCTCTTCCCATTCTCCTTTTTCCTTTTCTCTCTCTCTTTCTCTCTCTCACTCAGCAGTTCAAATATCTAAAACAAAAACAGAATGGATTATTCTACTTAAAGTGTTAATTAGGTCCCCTAGCTTGTCCATATAGTCTTATTTTCCCCATCCTATTGATCTTCTACATTTGAGTAGGTCTACTTAAACATGTGGTGCTATTTTCTTAAGCTGATGTTTTCTTTATTTATTATTTTATTTCTTTTTATAATAGTTTCATAGACTCTGGGATTCCCCCAATCCCTCCAAAAAGCCCACCCCCATACTGAATTACTCCATATTGTTGCAGTAGTACAGTTCATATCCAGTCCTGATTCCTTCATTGGGGGCAGGAAGTCCAGCATCTTACTATCCAGATAAATTCAACAGTTGGGAAACCATCCCTGGTCTGAAAGTAGAGCTGGCAGAATATCATCCCCTCCAATGAAAAGCCACAACACAACTTCAACAACAATTTACAACATCATGAAGTTAAATGACATGGTATTGAGTGACCAATACGTTAGAAAATGCAATTTCTCAACCACATCCTATGACTGCTTCATTGACATCTCAATTTTAGTTTATACACAACCCCTGCAGCTATATACCTTAAAATGGCTATAGGGCACTATTCAGCTGTCTCGTGTCTATTTTCATTTTTATATTTAGCAGCTTATAGTATTTGAGTGTGATTTCTGCTGAACTTCACAAATTTTAGGCTAGTCCAAACAGGCTTATAACTCAAACATGCCATATATTAACAATTGAGGAGCAGAACAGTTTTAGGTTTGAGGGGTGTGCAGAGAAGTCTTGGTGAGGAGTAAGTAATCTTTGTGTCCTACCTAGTAAGGTATATGGGAGTCCAAGCTGACTGTTTCCTGTCTGTTCTAAGCTCTCCTTATTGGTCTCTGTCAATCTGATCTAATTTTGGGGGGGGGGGGCGTAGCTTCATAGCGACTATGATTTTCATTGCAAGGGAGGACGGGGAACCAAAGTTGGAACTAAGTAAGGACCAGAGAAAGCTCCTTTCCCGAGTCCCAAAAGAAGTTTACTGTTCTTCTGTTTCTGAGGACTGCTCAGGGCTCCTGGCTGTTGTTCTGATGATGTTAGATCCTGTGAGGAAGGATCTGGGCTTCTTCCATCCCATGTGGGAGATCCAATAGGGACTGGACGACCTCAGAGTTCCTGGTGTATGAGGGCACTCCAATACCCATAGTCTCCTTGGCTGTTGGGATATAGCCCGTGGTACCCATACTGATAGTCCTTGGTGAGGATCTGGGAGTCTCCAGAGTTGGGATACAAGCCTCCTCCTGTCCTCTTGTCCTCCTGCTCCGATGTGGTGCTATGTTAAGAGAGCTCATTCATTTCTCATTTGTTCAAAAAATTATAATTCCTTGAAATTTGATAAGTCTTAAATGAGTTGATTTTTTAAAATATGAAAATAGCGTCATGTCACAGCTACTGAAAATTATTCTTACTGAAGTAATTAAAGATGTATGCTTCTGTTACTGTTTTTAGGTAGATTATATATTTACAGATAAAACTGGAACACTCACTGAAAACACCATGGAATTCATTGAGTGCTGCATAGATGGACACAAATATAGAGGTGGAACTCAGGAAGTTGATGGATTGTCTCAAACTGATGGACCTTTAACATATTTTGACAAAGCAGATAAGGTAATTAACATTTTCTGCATTATTATTTTCCAGACAAATCAGTCTGCATGCATTATAGAAATAAATAACTTCCCAGTAGGTGCATGACAAAGACAAAGACTTTTCTTTTGGCTTCACATTGTCGACATTTCTGGACTTTGTAAACAAGTGAAATGGTAGGAGATGGACTTGGGGTAAATCTTTCACTTTGTATGATCATCATTTCTTACACTTTGATTTTTTTTTAAATATTAATTCCTCTAACAATTATGCCTATGTACAAGTTATTAAAGTCGGTATTAAATGAACCAATCTGCCTATGCTTAAGCTGTTGCTGGATTATGAATTAGATACTAAATGAACTTTTTTCAGACCATGAGAAAATCACTGCTTTGCTTCAGGAGACAATACATCCACTGGTAATACATCTCCTAGTGTGTGCTTGCTGGGCATCACGAATTCTGTTAGGTACTAGGAGGATATGTCTCATTTGAATATTAGGAATGTATAAATTGCTGTTAGTTTTGTGTAAATTGTAACATCTTTCACATTAATATATACTTTGTTTCAGTCCCTAATTACTCAGTCATCACAGTAACAATAATATACTTTTCTGTTGTTCCACAGAGTCGAGAAGAGCTATTTTTGCGTGCCTTGTGTTTATGTCATACTGTAGAAATTAAAGCCAGTGATGCTGTAGATGGAGCTACAGAATCAGCAGAATTAACCTATATCTCCTCTTCTCCAGATGAAATAGCATTAGTGAAAGGAGCTAAAAAGTAAGCCTTTCTTGTTCTTTGCCTGCCAAAGTAAAATCACAAAGGAACAGGAGTTATTTCCCTCATTCTTTCTGTCCTTCAGCAACCTTATTGTGTGCATGTCTAATAAAAAAGGCTTTATCTGAAAATCTACGCAAAAAATCTCAAAATATTAAAGACCAAATAGAAAATAGCAATGTGCAGATATACCTTGTCTACTTTTTTACGCCAGCCGCAAGTCCAAATATTCATATTATATTTTGCAAATTACATTACAGTAGCCAATTTTTGAAAAATACAAATTATTTTTAAGTACTCCTAACAGTTGAGACTTGGAGTGAGAGTCCAGTTACATCCTGCAGGCCCACAATGATGAAGTGGCGAAAAGGTTACCCATGTCTTAGCTGCAGAATGATTACAGATTGCTTCTCCCTTGGTTACAGTAATTGTGACTGAACATTGATTATTCTCTGTAATCAGCTCATCTATGACAGGTAAGTGCAATTATATGTTGATATTATACATGAAAGAGAAGAATAAACATGACTAGCCACAACATGAGGTAAAATTAATCATTCTTTACAGATACATCAAAGTATTTTATTGCTTTTGACAGATACGGGTTCACATTTTTAGGAAATCGGAATGGACATATGAGAATAGAGAACCAAAGAAAAGAAATAGAAGAGTAAGTAACACTGTGAATGTTTGTCACTTTCCCATTTCTTACTCAACTTTAAATGGATTCCAAAAAGAAGAACAATGGTAAGCAAGGTACTTGCAGGTACAGGACTTGACTCTCCCATTCAGAGTTTTATACTAAAGTACATGGAGTTAGAAAACAAATAGGAAGCTTTTTTTCTTTTTTTAAGATTTATTTTTTTTTTATTGGAAAGACAGATATACAGAGAGGAGGAGAGACAGAGAGGAAGATCTTCCATCCGATTATTCACTCCCAAAGTGACCACAACGGCTGGTGCTGTACCGATCCAAAGCCAAGAACTTCTTTCCCGGTCTCCCACGCAGGTGTAGGGTCCCAAGGCTTTGGGCCGTCCTCAACTGCTTTCCCAGGCTGCAAGCAGGGAGCTGGATGGGAAGTGGAGCTGCCGGGATTAGAACTGGTGCCATGTGGGATCTCAGTGCATACAAGGCGAGGACCTTAACCGTTATACTGTCGCTACGGGCCCAGGAAGCTATTTTCAGTTGAATGTCAAAAACATGGGCTTATGTACCTGGCACAGTAGACTAGTGGCTAAAAATCCTCGCCTTGCATATGCGAGGATCCCTTATGGGCCCTGGTTTGTGTCCCAGCAGCCCCACTTCCATCCAGTTCCTTTCTTGTGGCCTGTAAAAACAATTGAGGACGGCCCAAAGGCTTGATACCCTGCTCCCACGTGGGAGACCTGGAAGAAGCTCCGGGCTCCTGGTTTCGTACTGGCTCATTTTTTGCTGTTGTGGCCACTTGGAGAGTAAATCAGTGGACAGACGATCTTCCTTTCTGTCTCTCCTCCTCTTTGTATATGTGATTTTCCAATAAAAAATAAATCTTTTAAAAATGGATTTATGGAAAACTTCCAATTTGACATATGGGTCCAATAACCAGTAAGAGTTTTTATGTACAATTTCTGAAATTCAGATACCGTTTCAGGTTTTGACACATGCTTCAAGAATATTAAGGTGGCCCGCCACAATGGCTCAGTGACTAAATGCTCACCTTGCATGCGCCATGATTCCATATGAGTACTGCTTTGTATCCCAGCTGCTCCACTTCCCACCCAGCTCCCTGCCTGTGGCCTGGGAAAGCAGTAGAGGATGGCCCAAAGCCTTGGGACCCTGCACCCACGTGGGAGACCTGGAGAAGCTCCTGGTTCCTGATTTCAGATCGGTTCAGCTTCAGCCATTGTGGCCACTTGGGGGACGAACCAGCAGATGGAAGATCTCGATATCTCGATATCTCTCTCTCTCTCTCTCTCTCTCTGTAAGTCTGCCTTTCCAATTAAAAACAAATAAATCTTTAAAAGAAAAAAAATTATTAAGGGAGCACAGATGACACCCTCTGCTTTCCAGATCCCAAGCAATTACTAAAGAATCTCATTAAGTATTGCTTTTGTGTAAACCACAACGTTTGTCTTCTTTTAGATACTCAGTTGTGAGTTACAAGATCCAAGAAACAAAGACACTCATTTTAATGGCAAGTTTAAAATAGGCTTTGTGATTAATTTTAATTCCTTCATCTGAGCATGAAATGTAATTATCTTTTCTGGTGCCCGATGTAGTCCCTAGGCCTAGGATATTAAGCACCCCTTCCCAGAAGCCTATGCTGTGCGTACTCTCCTTTGGGAGAGATGCTCAAAAACTCAGAGGAAGATTCTTATGTGTGAGTCATTGTTAGAGCCCAGATTCTAGCCCCAGATGATCAGTTTGATGTGGCCAGCATAAAACAAGATACCACATGTAAATGCCTTATGTATGCATTATGTGCCAAATCAGTGAACTGCTCCTACCACAAAGGAGCACATATTTTAAGTTCAGTGCATGTATTCAGATTGTTCATTTTCAATAAAATATTCATTTTGATCATACTTTTAAAACAACTTCTAAGTCTTCTGCATCTTTTCATCTGATAATTTTATGTTGTCATTCCACTATTTAAATCCTTTTTTTAAAGATTTATTTTATTTTTTATTAGAAAGGCAGCTAATACAGAGAGAAAGATCTTTCGTCTGCTGATTAACTCCCCAAATGGCCACAATGGCCAGAAATGAGCCAGTCTGAAGCCAGGAACTCCGAGCTGCTTCTGGGTCTCCCATGTAGGTGCAGGGTCTCAAGCATTTGAATCCTCCTTAACTGCTTTCCTAGGCCCCAAACAGGGAGCTGGATGGAAGTGGAGCCACCGGGGTTAGGATAGTACCCATATGGGATCCTGGCATGTGCAAGGCTAGGACTTTAGCCACTAGGCTGCCACGCAGGGCCCTTAAATCTTTCTTTGACTTCATATTTATTTTAGTATAAAACCTCAAATTTCTGAAATGACACTTGAAAGTCTTGGTTTCCAGCCCCTGCTTATCTTTTTTGCTTTGTCTCTGTTGCCCTGTCAATGAGTTTTTTTACCATTAGTAAACTACTTAAAGTGCCCAATGGGCCAAGTGCTGTCATGCTGTTTTCCATTTACAAGTAGTGCTCATCCTTTTACTCAGAATACCATAAACACCTTTTTTGTCCTATCGCTCATATATGGAACCAAACACAAAAACAACTTGCAGGAAGCCTTTATTTGTCTTCCGTCTTTGTGCTCACCTGTCCATTGTGAGTGCCTTTTAAAAAGTGTTTGCAAGACTAGAAGTAGAGTTATCTCATTATTAGTCTCCCATAATATGAAGTACACTGCTTAACAATCATGTACGCAGTTCCATCCCCCAAGGAGGAGAGCTATCTGTTCATTTAAGATGTTAAAATGCCTTAAGACTTGTTATGTTTTCTCTCAGTTAAATCTAGGTATTTTACTTTTCTCACTTCTCTTAAAGGTATGAACTTCTCCACACCTTAAATTTTGATGCTGTTCGCAGACGAATGAGTGTAATTGTGAAGACTCAAAGAGGTATGCATTTTCAAAATATGATTTTTTTTCATTTGTAGGATTAGATGTTAATTTGCTATGTCAAGGAATAAAAATGTTTGATTTAGTGTTGTAGAATTAACTAAAGTCGTGCAAAGCAGTAACGTGTATATATGATTTAACGTATTTATTTATGCTCCTATGTTGAATTTGTCAAATTGTCAGCAGCAGAGCTCCTGGTACAGTGGTTTATACATTTTATTGAAAATAGAATTCTATTTCTCTGGTGTGGATGGCTAAACAGATACCAAAAGGATGACTTTTATATGACATGGGGTACTCAATTGTGAATTTGTTCGGAGGTCTTGACATCTCAATGTTTAAATATTTCCCTAGTGCAGGAACTGCGCCATTGTTGGTATCTACCAATAACGTTTCACAAATTAACTCAATATAGTTGAATAATCTGACAGTAGGCATAAGTTTGGACTCGCTGATTATCCCTCCTCAGCTTTGCTAATTTGTCTACTTTTTATAAATTTAATTTTACGAGTTTGTGATTTAACAATTTTTAAGATTTTACCATATCTATTCCATATGTAGATGTTATATACATACATATAAGTACTGTTTTTCCTTGAAAATATGAGTATTAATATCAGAAAATGCGGATTCATGAGTCATCATAACATGATAGGACCATGGGCATATTGTCATGTATACCCCTGTAGCTTTACACTTCCTAGAAGCAGATGAGGTAGAAAAAGAGTCTGCCAGGCTTCTGCGCTTCTGGGCATTACAATTTCCCTACAAAGCTTTGGGTTCTTTTTTCAACATAGCACTTGCCCATTGCAAGGGAACCAACACCGTTACCATGATCTACCTATGCTTTTGAAGAACCGTGGTAGGTTGTTTTGTTTTGTTTTTTCCTTTTGCTCAGATTCTGCAACTCCATGAGGAGATTTCCACTTCTGCTTCATTTACAGACTCTGAAACGCATGTGTGTACCTTGGAAATTTGTTTTCAAAATATCTTTGATATATGTCTCAGCAGTTTACTTTTTAGTACTTAACCTTTTTCAGATTCCTTAATGTGAGAAAGAAGATTCAGACAGAACCTTGTAGAACATACCCCACTTTATTCATACTTCATTATATGAATACAAACTTACAAAATATGATTTTAGTATGTTGCCATGGAATTTGTTTCATGACTTTTTTTTCATTTTTTATTATATTTTTTGACAATCTTTACATAGTTAAATAGGGTAAAAAGGTTCAAGGGCTACATGAAAATGGGTAAGACCATTATTTCCACATTGTTTCCTTCATATATCTGAGGTAAAGGGGGATTTTAAGGGAGAAGCCCCACCCAGTTTCCCACCCCCCCCTCCAATGTCCCCGATTTGGGGCATGCTCCAAGGGTCTTGCTCAAGTGGTTTTGATAGTGTTGAACGAATTGCTGCCAGTCTCACCACTCCAAGCAAGATGAGGTCATTGAAGAATCCATTGATTGACATCATAGAGTCTCCATTTTCCCAGTTTTTCACTGCCAACATATAGCTGAGGTGATTGATTGACCTGTTCTGTCTTCTCTCTTTTCATGATTAGGGCTCTGAGTCCAGCAGTTCGACTGGGGAGATCCCCAAAGAAACTTTGTCTGAGGTGTTCTCAGACCAGATTCTTGTATTTACTAGCAAGTACAGGGCCTGGTACAGTCCATCGCCCCAATCAGCTGGTGGTTGCAATTGCTGGGTTGAATCTGCCTCCATCCCTGTCTTCCGCTGGAACCACCAGGCAAGCCCCCTACCGTAGTCTGTGTAGCAGACTAGTCCAGTCTGTCCCACGTCCAATTTGACTCTCGTACATGTCGATAGGTATTGAAGCTTAGTTCCATCTAATCAGCTCCACTATCCAGCCCTCACGGATATTGTTGAGTGCCTCTCTTTTTAGCCACCCCAGCCCCTGTCCTAGTTTTTGTGCCCTTCAGTGGGAGTGGTAACCCAAGAGAGAGGAGCCCACTATTTCCCTCCCAGGCCACTCCCATTCCCGTATTATGCACTCTCCAGGTGGGTCTGTGGTTAACTTGACAGAATTAGCCCCTAGTGCCAGCTTCTGCCAGCTGATGCTGCAGCTAAGCCCAAATAACCCTCACCCACTCTAATTTGTAGTTTGTACCAGTAGGAACCATCATCCCAGCCTGGCTTTTCCCTGATCTAGTCCACATGAGGCCCACAGGTGTTGTAGCCCTGCTTGGTCTGGTGTGCCCCCATCCCAGCCCATGATCTCCAGAGGGAGTAGCTGTCCAAGCAGGGAAACCACCCCTTATTCCCCTGCTGGCTCCGCCCCCTCCCTTCCTGATTCTCACGTGTGCTGGTTGGGCGCTGTGGTCACTTCCAGGACTGGCAAACTCAACTTGGCATTCTGTATTGTGCACTAGTCTTTGTTGCGCCCGAACCTGACTTGACCCACACTGTTCTGGTGCTTGGATTTGCCAGTGGATGACGTGGACAGATTCAGCCTGGTCTGCCCCTGATCCATGCCAAGTGTATGCCAGTGGATAACTTTCCATGGCCTGTTCTGGGCTGTTTCCTATCATGCTTCTGGCGCTTACCTGCCGGGTCTGTGTCCTGCCAGAGGAGTTGCCCAGGTTCCTCCATCCAAACCTCTCCCAAAACCTCTGCCAGGTTTTGTGCATACCAGTGGGTCCATGAGCCAGCCCTACTCAGTTCACCTCCTGTCCTAGCAGGAACAGTGGCTTTTCCTGAGTGGCCTTCAACCCAAACTGGTCCTTGCTGTTGGATGTTTCAGCCCAGCCATGGCTTGCCCATACCCACATACAGATCACACATGGCTCAGTAGGGGTTGAGACCTAGCCTAGTCCGTCCCACATCTACCCTGGTCCTCCAGAACACCAGAAGGTGTTGGAGTCTGGCCCGGCTTGGTGCATCCAGTCCCAGTCCACACTTGTGCCAAGGGAGACTACAACCGTTTCCTGATCAGAATGCAGCTCCAATTCCAGGTCACACACCCCTTGAGGGGAACCTCGACCCAGCTAGGGTGTCCCCTTAGCTCCCCAACCGGGTCTGTTCCCAGCCATAGATCATGTGCATGCGAGTGGCTGCTCTGACTCAGCTTGGCACAGCCCCTCACCTTTCCCAACCTCTGCCTTTGACACTGTGGCTTAGTGTCCCTGGCTCACACAGACCAGTAGGTGTAAGAGCCTAGCTCAGCATGACCTGTGATCCATCCTGGTGTCTAGTTTTACTTGTGGGCTAAGGTTTGCTCAGTCCTGCCTGATCTACCCTGTTCCATTAGCAATTGACACATTAGCCAGCCATTGGAGCTACTTTGCCCAGCTTGTCCGACCCCCAGGTCTGGACCACATTTTTCACCTGTGGGAGCTATGACTCGCCAGGAGAGTTTCCCAAGTTCCTCCACTTAATCCACTCCCAGACCCAGTTCTCGTACATGCCATTGAGTGTAGGCCAGTGCCCGGCATAGGCTGGCCTTCCATTTGGCCTTGCATGAGCTGGTGAATGTAGCAGCCCGGCCCACCCTACACCCTATTCAGGATGCACATTCGGGTGCTGCTGCCTTGACCAGTCCAAACTGTTGTGCGTTCCTTTACCTGTGATTGATGGCAGGCTCCTTGGTCACACCTAACTTAGTCCATCACCACCCCATCTCTTGAACTAACCTGTGGGGCTAGAATTTCCACAGGGTTTGGCCCACACTCCCTGCACAGAATCTACCCCTGGATATGGTTCTCTGGCATGCTGGGTAATGTCGTGGCCCTGCCTAATGTGACCCGTCTCCATATCCACCATCATTTCAGGTAACACGATATGATCCTGCTAGACAAGCCTGGGACCCACCAGCAGCCAGCAGGCTGCCGGAAGATTCAGCCCCCAGGTCCAAGGTCGTACCCCTCCCCAATCCCATCCCCCGCTCAGTGGTGGTGGCAGGCCCCGAGCCTGTCCGGACCCCCAAGACCTGCCCCCTTGGTGTACCCAGCCCCAAGGAGCAGCTCATCACAGTGCACACAGTGGCTGGAGCCAGGGATCCAAGCATGGAGACACCCCAGCCTGGGACCCACCAGCAGCCAGCAGTCTTGCAGAAGTTTCAGCCCCCAGGTCCAAGGTCGTGCCCCTCATGACTTTTAAATACCTTGGATGTTTGGAAGATATTTTGAATCATTTTAACTATCACTTGAAATACTTGGTCTTGTTAGGTATGCACAGCCTGTATTATGTTCTGTAAATGAAGAGGTATCTGATGAAGTGATGTACAGAAGTCATTGACTTCAGAGCTACATTCTATTTTTAAAATTTTTAATGCTTTATTTTTATTGGAAAGGCAAATTTATAGAGAAGGAGAGACAGAGGCAAAATAAGAGCCACACTTTTTAGCTGTTGAATTCAGTCTTTACCATGTAAGAAAAAGGTCTCTTGAGTGCTCAGCCATGAATATTTCTTGAACTGATCTAAAACTGCCGTTATAGTAGCATTCTACAAAGCTTTTACCAAGTTTCTATTAAAAACCATGAAGCCGGTATTTTAACAGCCAACTTGAGGATAGAAGCAGCAGGATGGCTCTTACTTGGGATGCCTGTGATTCTCCTGATTTGCACTGACCCAGCCTTGGTTATTGCAGGCAGCTGGAGACTGAACTAGTGTCTGGATGATATTCTCTTCTATCATTCGATCTCTCTCCTAACCTCCACCCCACAACCTGTCTTTGTCACTCTGCCTTTCAAGTAAATCTTTAGAAAGCTAATTTGTGTAGTTTATTTAGAAAACTTTTAGCAAGTTCAAGTTGAATTTGAGTTTGTTTCTTAACATCTGTAGATTCTTTGTGCACTCTAAGCCAATTCTGAAATTTTAAAAGAGAATTCAGGTGAAACTCAACACAATATCAGTCCTCCATGATTAACTGGGAAGAAGTATGCTTTCACACAGATACAGGTTTTAAACTAGCATCCTGGTTGTATCCATTAATGGTCTGAAGAGGTGGTGAATATTCTCTTCATTGTCTAAAAATCAGAATATTTCAATCCATTTTGGTGAACATACTAAGGAAGGTTTGGGGTACATGGCAACTGTCAGGGGTGGGGGACGTCTTGATGATTACATGTTACCAACATTTCAGTGATAGCCTTACAATTCTAAGTGAACTACTTTGGTTTTTTTGTTTGTTTTTTTAGGAGACATACTTCTTTTTTGTAAAGGAGCAGATTCAGCAGTTTTTCCCAGGGTACAAAATCATGAAATTGAGTTAACTAAAGCTCATGTCGAACGTAATGCAATGGTGAGACTCTGCCCCTCCCCTTAAAAGAATAAATGAAGAAATATCCAAGATGTTCATGTATATGAGATGACCATTTGAATGAATATAAATGAGTCTTAGCTGATTGATATCCTCAGGGTTTTTTGTTTGTTTGTTTTTAGCATTTGGAGCTTAGAAACTGTTATGTTTCTTAGTAACTGTAATATATTTTGCTGGAGTAATTTTCTGATTAGAATTTACCACCTTGAAAGATTTTTGAATAACCTTTTTTTAAGTTGGCTATTATTTTTGTTGCTCCAAATGTAATTGAATGTTACCTTTTAGTTATTTTCATTTTTAACTAAATATGTGTCAATATTTCTCTTGTACATTTAAAGAGAATATACTGTTTTCCCAACTATTATGATGGATCTCCTTTTTTTGTTGTTGTTTTTTGCCTCTAGGATGGATATCGGACACTCTGTGTAGCCTTCAAAGAAATTGCTCCAGATGATTATGAAAGAATTAACAGACAGCTTCTAGAGGCAAAAATGGCCTTGCAAGACAGAGAAGAAAAAATGGAAAAAGTTTTTGATGATATTGAGACAAACATGAATTTAATTGGAGCTACTGCAGTGGAAGACAAGTAATTAGAAAATAATTTTAATCAGTCGTTTGGGGTAGAATCTGTTCCAAATTAATAATTTATCCTCACATTTTCACACGATCTTTGCCAAAAGGCCGAGAAGCGATATATTCTCACATTTTCAAATTGTTGATTTATTTTTGTTTTCTGAATTGGATTGTGTGTAAGCTTGGGCCAGTGTGGTGTCTCCACAGGCTAATACCCATCTTTTTGCCACCAGCCTCTCATATGGAATCCGTGTCCCAGCTGTTCCACTTCCAATTCAGCTCTCTGTTTATGCTCTGAGAAAGCTCACCGTCTCTCTCTTTCTCTCTCTCTCTCTCTTTCTCTCTTCCTCTTTGTCTTTCCCTCCTTCCTTCCCTCCTCTCTATAACTCTGCCTTTCAAAGAAAAATAAATATTTTTAATGTAGGTAGCTTAGAAAATTCATTGGGTTGAGGCAGATGTGTAGCTTAGTGGTTAAAATGCAAATTAAGCTGCCCTGATCCTATAGTAAAGTATCTGGATTTGAATACCAGCTCTGTTCCTGATTCCATTTCCTGCTAATGTGTACTCTGGGAGGCAGCAGTGATGACGCAAGGAATTGAGACCCTGCCACCCAGTGGCAAACCTCGATCAAGTCTTTAACTCCTGGCTTTAGCCATAGCCAGTCCTAGTTATTGCAGGCGTTTTGAGAATGAACCAGCAAATGAAAGATTTTAAACATACATATACAGGCCCAGCATGATGACCTAGTGACTAAATCCTCACCTTGCATCTGCCAGGATCCCATATGGGTGCTGGTTTGTGTCCCAGCTGCTCTACTTGCTAACCAGTTCCCTGCTTGTAGCCTGGGAAAGCAGCAGAGGACAGCCCACAGGCTTGGGAGACCCCGAAGAAGCTTCTGGTTCCTGGCTTCAGATAGAAGAGCTTTGCCTCTTCTCCTCCCTATATATCTGACTTCAATTTTAAAAAAAAATCTTTTTTAAAAAAGTTGTATGCCTGGAAAGTGTAGACTGGTCACTTCCAAGCATGATTGTAACACTGTTTTATTGATCTGCTTTTTTGGATTCTTAATGTTTTTTTTTTTTTAAAGATTTATTTTTATTATTTTTTTTATTGGAAAGGCGGATATACAGAGAGGAGAGACAGAGAGGAAGATCTTCTGTCCGATGATTCACTCCCCAAGTGAGCGCAACGGCCAATACTATGCCGATCCGAAGCCAAGAGCCTCTTCCAGGTCTCCCACGCGGGTGCAGGGTCCCAAAGCTTTGGGCTGTCCTTGACTGCTTTCCCGGGCCACAGGCAGGGAGCTGGAAGGGAAGCGGGGCTGCCGGGATTAGAACCAGCGCCCATATGGGATCCCAGGCGTGCAAGGAGAGGACCTTTAACCACTTGCGCCACCGCGCCGGGCCCCTTAATGTTTTTATAACCAAACACAGTTAAAAACAGCCACACAGGATTGTAAATCTAATGAAATTCATTTAGTCTTAATTTCATTGTTATTCTCCAAGTGAAAGAAGCCCCAAAGAAAGTGTTACTATTTTATTATCTGTTAGGATTATACTTAAATTCTCATCTAAGATGAATAGCCTTTCCATTGTTTGGTGCATGCTTTATTTGTTTGAAAGAGTGTTAGAAAGAGAAAGACATTTTATCCACTGATTCATTCTCCAAATGGCCGTGATAGCCAGAGCTGGACCAGAACAGAATCAGGAGCCAGAACTGCATCTGCATCTAAGTGGATGTCAGGGTCCTAAACACTTGGGCCAAAATGCACCGCCTTTCCGAATGCATTAGTAGGAGGTTGAATCAAAAGTAAAGGAGCCACTTGAATCAACATTCTGATTTGGGGTGCTGGTGTAGTAAGCAGTAGCTTAATATGCCCCCAGCCTAACTTTTTGTTTTGTTTTTGCTTTTGTAAAACAAGTGAACAAACTTCACGTATTTCGCAGGACATTTTAGTAGTCTACCCTCACTCTCACCCATGTCATCACCCACCCTCCTCCTTCCTTTTACAGTGATATACTTTCAGGTCATCCATATCTTTGTTGTTGTCAGTTGAGCTACTAAAAGCATGGCAGTACATAGAAATCTTGAATGCTGATTTAATTTCATTTAGGTAAATTCCCAGAGTTGGGATAGCTGGGTTATACAGCAGTTCTGGTTTTCAGACCTGTAAGAAATCTCATTACTGTTTACTATAATGTTTATACAAGTTTACATTCCCATCTAGCAATGGATCAGAATAGCTTTCCCCCTATAGCTTTGTCTGGATTTATTGTTCTGTGGTTTCTGTATGATAGCCATTCTAATTATATTGAGGTGGAAACTCATTGTGATTCTTATTTGCAGTTCCCTCATAACTAGTAATCCTAAGCATTTTTTCCCATATCTATTGGCCATTTCTATTTCATCTTTCAGAAGTTGCCTATTCAGAGCCAATGCAATGACTTCGGTTAGTGATCTTCTGCCTACAAGTGCTGGCATCCCATATGGATGCTGCTTCATATCCCAGTTGCTCCACTTTCCATCCAGATTCTTGCTTATGACTTAGGGAAATAGTAGAGGATGACCCAAAACCTTGGGACCCTGCACCCATGCGGGAAACCAGAAAAAAGCTCCTGCCTTCTGACCATTGCCACCATTTAGAGAGTAAACCAATGGATGAAGGATCTTTATCTCTTTTTCTCCTCTCTGTAGATCTGCCTTTCCAGTAAAAATAAATGTATCTTTTCTTTTAAAATTGCTTGTTTATATCTGTTGACAATCTTTTTATTCTTAAAATTTCTTAGTGAAGGTGGTATTTTGATTTAATATAACTAATTAGAGTATTTTTAACCACATCTGTTTTAGTCCATGTTGGTATTTTTATGGTGAGATACAACAAAGGAGGAAATACACTGAAGAGATAAAGTGTTACAGTTTGTTGAGTTTTTGGACACCTCAACTTAGAGCAGTGATTCTCCATTCTGCTCTTAGATACTGGTTTTCTTTAAAAATACCTTGAATTTCTCTGAAAATTTCCTGAAATTCCTTTTAATAAATCAAACTTCTAAGAAAAACAGCATTCTAAGAAAAGAAGGAGTAGAAGATACGTGGGAAAATTAATGTGTGGGAATTATGGAAAAATTCTCTTTAACGTGGTTTCTTGCAGAATCTCCACTAAGTGTTCAGGAACAACAAAGTGTCCTTTGTATTCCCAGGCTACAAGATCAAGCTGCCGAGACTATTGAAGCTCTGCATGCAGCAGGCCTAAAAGTCTGGGTGCTCACTGGAGACAAGATGGAAACAGCCAAATCCACATGCTATGCCTGTCGTCTTTTTCAAACCAGTACTGAGCTCTTGGAACTGACTACAAAAACCATTGAAGAAAGTGAAAGGAAGGAAGATCGATTACATGAATTATTGATAGAATATCGTAAGAAGTTGCTACATGAATTTCCTAAGAATACTAGGAGCCTTAAAAAGTAAGAAAGTACATTGTTTCTTATATTTAGACATGGGTTTAGATGTAAATAATGGCATTGTGAGCAGAAGGCACCATTTTCTGTAATTTATACTTTATTTGCAAGTATTTTATCTTTTTAAATTAAACCCTTCTCTGAGAACTTGGCTAGTGGTACATTTGAAATTATTTAGCACTTTCTTCCTCTCTTTTAACATAAAGGAAATTTTACATTTCTTTAGATTTAGAAAAATGACTCAATTTCCAAATGCTTAGAAACTGGTTTGGATATTCAATATTGATATTGTGGCCTAACCCACATTAAAATTGAACACAATAAAATGAATATTTTAACAGCTGTTATGATTTTGAAGTCCCAAAACCCTTTCTCTGGGTTCTCATGCCCCTCAACTCCAAAGGGGAGCTCTGACTAGCTAATGCGGCCACTTGGATACTTTCAGTTAGCTATTTAGAAAGGGTTTGTGGAAAATAGGGGTCTGAAAGAATGCCAGGGCACAGCATAATGTAAACCAATTACTTGGGTTTATCTTGGCAATAAACAAATCCATTTTCTGTTCTGAAAGGCCATAGCACTAACTCCTATAACCCCTAACCCAAGTCATTTTCCATTTCTTAAGCACACTCTATGTTCCAGGAACAGTTTTAAGTGCTTTCTGTGATTATTGTCATTTAATCATCATTAAGAATTCAGGCAATCTGTCTTCATTTTACGGACAGGGAAACTGAGACTCAAAGAGATGGAATAACTTGCTCCAGATCATGTAGCTATGTTGATCAAGTCTCTCCAATAGCAGATCTCATGCTTTTAACATCTCTATCTGCATCCTTATCTCTGGTATTTGAACAAGATTTAAAATGCAATGGCCTCCTTCTGTGAGGCTGTGACCAGTTCTAAAAGTTATTGTTCTTCTCCTACTTGGTTATTAGTTGAATTAAACAGATTTTTATTAGTTGCTTTGAAAAATGTCTTCATTTTTATTCAAATAGTACTTACAAAGATGTCAAAAGTAAATATATTTTACTTGTCCATTTTCCTTGGTCTGGGTTTGGTCACCCATCACAGAATATAGATGATTGACCATCTGTATGTTGGCCCTCTTGCTGGTTTTGCAGCTGGCTGGCTTCTCCCTTTGTGACAGAGCTCTAGAATCTCTTATTCTTTAAAAGTAGTATTTCTATTATATGGGCCCCCCACCCTTTTGAACTCATTTAGCCCTATTTCCAAATACTGCTGTATAGTGGATAGGCTTTTAACATAACACTTTTATGAAGATACAATGTGTGGTGCTGTTCGGCAGCCATGAGACATGCAGTATGTCCATCTGTCATTGTTACCTCCTAGCTATCTGGAGTCAAGCATAAGCTTTTCCCCAGTCATACAGGTTTCAGATCCAGAACCACCATTGCCAGCTTCTGTTTCTTTGTTCCTTCTAGTCAGACTCCCAGCTTTATCTATGCTTGCTTCTTTGACTAACTGCTATGTATACAGAGAGTATAAAAAAGTAAATGACTGAAATTGACCATTTCAGATTTGGTTATAGTTTATAGCACTTGTCTATGCTCCCGAGGAACTGTCTGTCTGTTACTTAGTATCACTGAATTTTTCTTTAGTGCAGGGGTAAGCTTGTGATTACAGTGTAAATTGAAAGTATGTCACAGCAAAAATGAAAAGAAAAATACGGAGGAGTGAGCGATGTAAGGAAGGTGGGAAGTACCATTATGTTCTTGAACCTACGCATGTGTGAAATACACGACATGGGGTGTGTTCACGTCCACATTACAACCCGACTTGGCGACCTTTACTAATTCTCCATTACTGGTAGACTCGGGTCTTACAAAAGGCTGCTGGTAACATTTTCTTTTATTTTTAAAAGATATATTTATTTATTTAAAAAGCAAGAGATAGACAGATCTTCCATCCACTGATCCACTCCCCAAATGGCCATAACTGCCAGAACTGGGCCATGCTAAAGCCAGGATTGTGGACTGCCATCAAGATCTCCTATGTGGTCATTGGAGCCCAAGCACTTGGGCTGTCCTCCATTGCTTTCCCATGTCTATTAGAAAGGAGGAGAGAGATGAGAAATGGAGCAGCCAGAACTCAAATCATTACTCATATGGGATGCCAGCCTTACAGATAGCATCTTAACCTGTTGTCCCACAGTGCTGAGTCCTCAATTGACAGTTTCAACTTGCCAGTATATCACATTCTTCCATTTCAAATCCCACTGTGAGCCAGCTGTTTTGTGTGTCAATGATCAATCCAATAACTGATTGTTAGTCATGTATTAGGTGGTTTAGTTCAGTACATACCATCATACATGCTTGTGTAACCGCAAGAAGGATTAGCCAAATAAAAATCTTTGTTTTCTGTATAGACTACTTAGAATTAGTATTTGCAAATTAGGCTTGACGGATTATTGACCTGCTATTTTCTATTATGTTAGCTTTATGAGTAGGGGAGAACCCTAAGACATGATCCAATTATAAAATTATGAAGTGGAGAGTAAAGGAATGAAGATGTGTGTTGGGCCCTCCTTAGTCTACATTTGGTCATGAAACAACAGCTCCATTGTAACCAGTCCGCTTGTGAGAAATGCAGACTTTCTTCTCCTACCCCAGAGATACTGAGTCTGAATCAGTATTTGGGTCAGCATTTAGTAGTATCCCCAAGTGATTCCTTTGCACGTTAAACCTTGAATAGCATTAAGTTAGACAATTCTGTCTATAACTGTAGAATGTTGCTGTGACTGATGCATTCATGGATTCCCTTTACAAAAATTGAATATTTACTGATATTTTAATCATGGCAAAAAATCAAATGTTACCTGGCACTGTAGTGTAGGAGCTAATGTCCTCGCCTTGGACGTGCCAGGATCCCATATGGGTGCCAGTTCATGTCCCGGTGGCATCACTTCCCATCCAGCTCCCTGCTTGTGGCCTGGGAAAGCAGTTGAGGACAGCCCAAAGCCTTGGGACCCTGCACCTACATGGGAGACCCAAAAGAAGCTCCTGGCTCCTGGCTTTGGATCAGTTCATCTCCAGCTGTTGTGGCCACTTGGGGTGTGAATCAATGAATGGAAGATCTTCCTCTCTGTCTCTCCTCCTATCTGTATATCTGACTTTCCAATAAAAATAAATAAATCTTTAAAAAGTCAATTTTGGTAGAATTTTCTCACATGTACATTTTCTCTATTTTCCTTAGATACTAGGCCTTTTGTCTTTTCTTTGTTGTTAAAGGAGTTTCAGATAACTGCTGACTTTTCTTGATATCATAGTTTGATGGGTCTATAATTTTCAAAATTTGCATTTCATTCCTTCTACAAAATCAGGAAGCTCAACTTCATTTTTTTTAGTTGTTTTAGAACTTGTGTCACCTATGCGCACTTAAATCTCAAAGATGTTTTTGAAAGTTGTTGTTGGACCGTTATGAGGAATAGTTGATTATGTAAAACAAACAAATCAATAAATCAGATTGATGATTTATTTTTTTCTGGAACACTCCCTTTATGTTTCAGAATTGAGCATCCTAAATAGAAATGTGTAATACATTCAGACACAGCATTATTTTTCTTTTCCAGAGCATGGACAGAACATCAGGAATATGGATTAATTATCGATGGTTCCACATTGTCACTCATCCTAAACTCCAGTCAAGATTCTGGTTCAAACAATTACAAAAGCATTTTTCTACAAATTTGTATGAAATGTACTGCAGTACTCTGTTGCCGGATGGCACCATTACAAAAAGCCCAGGTAACTGAATATGAGGCCATGGTCTGCTATGAGTCCTGTGCATATGTTTGATTTACTTTTAATTAGCTTCTTTGTCAAAGAGCAGTTATTGCTATCTTTTCTCTCTCTCTCTTTTTTTTTGCCCTGACTTAGCACTCAGTAGTCTTTCCCCAGTTTTAAGTAAGCCTGTGCTATACCTTGTCCCTTCAGATTGGTTGTCCAGGTACTCACCTTCCAGACTCCTCTAAGGAGTGGTTAAAGCCTATTGCTTCCATTCCACTGCTCCTTGCTCCCCTATGACATTAGCCCTAGATGGTCTTTCTGTTCAGCCTACTGTCTTTCCTTCAGACAAGCCTTTATGTTATTTCCACTTCCCTCCTGAATTCTCTCTGAACTTGACTCTATCAAGTAGGTCTCATTAAAACTGTCCTTCCTTAGTTTCTGTGATATTTCATGGTCCTGATACTTTTCCTTCTTTGACAACTTAATGTTTTCATTTGGCTTTATCTTCTGTCTTCTTAATTACCAGTTTTCTCTAGAGTCAAGTCTTCCCTCTCGTTTTGAACTTTTTGTACTTTTTCTCTAGATATACACATCAATTTCTCTGATTCCCATTGATACATATCTGTCTCTGAATTCTTCTTATTGTTATATTTCCTGTTTCTAGCTGTCAGACATCTCTATGGATTCCATATTAAATTCTACTACCTAAAATGTTATTTTCTTTCCTAACAAGTTTATCCCTGTCTTATATTATTCCAATTACTGCTGCCAGTTTTCTTGTTTTGTAACTCTCAAATCTGCCTTAAATTTTTTTTCCTTTCCCTGCATGTCTTGTTGATATTAAATATCATTGTCATAGCTGTTGTTTTAGTATCATCTTTTGAAACCTTTTACTGCCAGCCTAGTCCAAAACCTTGTGACATACACAGCATGCACGGACTGTTGGATCTAGTCCACTCACCGGTCTCCTTGCTGTCAACTCTGTCCCCTTCAGTCTATCTTCCTATACTCCCAAATTGATCTTGTTAAAACACCGTCCTTCCCATCGTCTGTATTCCATCTCAAACACCTTTAGTGGTTTCATAGTTGCTTACAATAAAGGCCAAGTGGCATCTGGTGCTCCTTCAGTTTTCCCTTCATGTATCTTTATCACTCTCTTATCCAGCATAAATTCTCCAGTTAAATCTTCATTGTGTTCCTTCTATATACTACCCTCAAAACAACTGTCAGATTTTTTTCTCGTTTTGCTTCCCTATCTGAAATGTCCTCACACAAATTTTACTCATAATAAAATTTAACTCAAACACTAGCTCTATTTTTTCTTTTCCT
The DNA here is from genome assembly GCF_017591425.1 of Ochotona curzoniae. NCBI lineage: Eukaryota > Metazoa > Chordata > Mammalia > Lagomorpha > Ochotonidae > Ochotona > Ochotona curzoniae. The sequence continues at coordinate 7,822,645 of NW_024467087.1, forward strand.
CAGTCCAGGTCCATTTACTTTCTTTGCTGCTTTTAACTCACTGAGGGAAATTTAGGTTTTCGGCATACTTTCCTACTTCTTTTCTGCTAAAGTTTTAGGATCCTGTTTTACTGCCTGATTTTTTTTTTTCACCAAGTCCATTTTCTTGGCTATGACATAGTTACCCCAATTTTGTCTTATCTACAGTCCAACCATAGTTTTCTTTCGGTTTCTGTGACTGAGCTCACTATATTTCCAGATTGCTAGATTAAAAACCTTGGAATCTAGGCCCAGCACAGTGGCTTAGTGGCTAGTTCCTTGCCTTGTGTCTGCCCAGGATCCTGTATGGATGCCAGTTTGCTTCCCTGCTGACCCATTTCCCATCCAGCTCTACTTGTGGCCTGGGAAGGCAATAGAGGGTGGCCCAAAGCCCTGGAATGCTTCACCCATGTTGGAGACCTGGAAGAAGCTCCTGGCTCTGGATCTACTGGGGTCCAGCCATTGTGGCCATTTGGGGAGTGGGTCAGCAGATGGAATATCTCTCTACTGTCTGTAAATCTGTCTTTCCAATCAAAGTGAATCTTTAGGAAAAGATAAAAACAAAACCTTGAACTCTGTTTTGGTTTCCCTCACACTTTTATTCTTCCATATAGTATCAGTCACAAAACTTTGATTTCTACAACATGGTCTTTTTCATCTATTCCTTATTTTTCAAATCCTTCAGAGCTGGGACTTTCATAACTCATTGACTTTTACCTGTAATTAGCAACCTAACCTCTCTCTTCCCAGAGTGCTACCATTTCCCAGTTCCTCCTATACTGTGCTGTTTTCATCATATCAGTCCTTGTTGGTTCCAAAGGAGTTTGTTTCAATGCAAATAAATTGAATTTCATGCATATAAGGGATCTTCAAAAGTTCAAGAAAATTCATGTTTTGAAAAATCTACAGCAATATTTTTAAAAATCACACCAGAATAAACTTATCTGTTAATTTTTACACAAAAATTTTAAAAGATTTATTTTATTGGAAAGTCAAATATACAGAGAAGAGGAGAGACAGAGAGGAAGGTCTTCCATCTGATGATTCACTCCCCTAGTGGCTACAACGGTCAGAGCTGAGCTTTTTTGAAGCCAGGAGCCAGAAGCTTCTTCGGGGTCTCCCATGTGGTTGCAGGGTCCCAAGGATTTGGACAGTCTTCTGCTTCCCTGGGCCTTATTCAGGGAGCTGGATTGGAAGCAGGGCTGCCGGGACCTACACTGGCACCCATATGAGATCCTGGCACCTTCAAGGCGAGGACTTTAGCCACTAAGCTACTGAGCTGGGCTCTACACAAACTTTTTAAAATACTCTCAGAAGTGAAAACTCATTGATTGCTCAAACCAGATCTACTTTCTGAGAAGACACAACTTTTCTGGCTATATGCCTTTTAATGTGGCATTCCCTTTCTCAGTCATAATTCATTTTCACTCTATTCATGGAGATCTTACTGATATTTTCATCCTTTAAATCCCTCTTCTGGGGCCCGGCGCGGTGGCGCAAGTGGTTAAGGTCCTCGCCTTGCATGTCCAAGATCCCATATGGGCGCCGGTTCTATCCCGGCAGCCCCGCTTCCCTTCCAGCTCCCTGCCTGTGGCCTGGGAAAGCAGCAGAGGACGGCCCAAAGCTTTGGGACCCTGCACCCGCGTGGGAGACCTGGAAGAGGCTCCTGGCTTCGGATCGGCATAGTATCGGCCGTTGCGCTCACTTGGGGAGTGAATCATCGGACGGAAGATCTTCCTCTCTGTATCTCCTCTCTGTATATCCGCCTTTCCAATAAAAAATAATAAAAATAAATCTTTAAAAAAAAAAATCCCTCTTCTGAAAAATCATTCCTCTTCAGTCTGGCGGGTAGAGGGTAGGGAGATCTCCTGACGTCATAGACTTTGTGTGAATGATTTAAATGACAGTGTTCTACACTCCGGCCTAATAATACATTTTGTTATCTTTCAATAGTCTAGTTGTCTAATATTCATTTATTGATGATTTGTCTCTGCTGCTTCATTATATGCTTCTTGAGGTGTGTGAACCTTAGGGTTTCTTTGGATCTTAGCACATTGTTTTATACAACATGTTGCATGTAGTTGTAGTTGATGATTGAATACTTTTTTGCCAAAATCTTTCCATTTTCATGAAAAATATCCTAATAATTGGATGTTTATCTAACTCTTTCATGGTTTTGTAGCATGATCAACCTGTGGCGTTTTATCTTTTTACAGTGTTGGATAATAAATCTTTTAAATCTGCATTTTCCTGTGGAAGCTGTCATGCTTGATCATTTTCTCTTCATAGACTTCTCTGGCTGCAGTTCTTTTGCCCTGGAAGTTTAAATCACTATTGTATGCAGCAAGCAAGTGCAAGTAGTTAACCAGTAGTGTTGTCCACCAAATATGTTTAATTTCAGTTCCTTATTTCTGTTTCCATTTTCTATTACTCTTTCCCTTACAGGTTATGTCTGTTTCTTGTACACTTTTTTTTTTAAGATTTATTTTTATTATTTTTTCATTGGAAAGGCGGATATACAGAGAGGAGAGACAGAGAGGAAGATCTTCTATCCGATGATTCACTCCCCAAGTGAGCGCAACGGCTGATACTATGCCGATCCAAAGCCAGGAGCCTCTTCCGGGTCTCCCACGCGGGTGCAGGGTCCCAAAGCTTTGGGCTGTCCTTGACTGCTTTCCCGGGCCACAGGCAGGGAGCTGGAAGGGAAGCGGGGCTGCCGGGATTAGAACCGGCGCCCATATGGGATCCCGGGCGTGCAAGGTGATGACCTTAACCACTTGCGCCACCACGCCGGGCCCTACACTTTTTTTTTTTAACAAGAGCTGAACTGAGGATACTAGAGCAAGACTGGCATTTTCTAGTCATATAATTTTTGTGTTAAATGAAATCAGATGTGGACTTTTTTCCGTACCACTTGATACAACTAAAACCTGCCTGAGTTTTGTTTGAAAGAAGACTGCAGCGCGCCTTAACTTCGTGTAAATTATTTTTAGTTACTTCAGTTATGTTGAAATGGATTTTATTTATGCTGATTGCTCTGAGCAACTGTGAGGACAGAATTTGTGAAAAAATGTTTACATACTGAATTATTTAAGCTTTTTCAAGGCTTCTAGAATTCAAAGGGTTTGAAGTTTGCGCATAAAGATGTGATTATCTAAAACAGGGTGGGAATATAGCTGCTTACCCAATACAATTTCCGGAGATGGAAAAGCGGAAGTGTCTTTAACTCTGACAATGAACATTTTATAAAGTACCGCCATGAACTGTAGACACTGAGCTTCACAGTGTCATTTACATGTGTTGAAGATATACTTGGAATAGTAAATAGTGACAGGTTTTTTAAAATTTATTTATTTTGTGGTACAATTCCAAAGTCTCTGGGACCTCCCCTACCCTCCCTTCCCCCATAATTTCCCCTATTTTATTACAATCATATGGTCCTTCCGAAAACAGTCATAAGTCCATTGTTCTGTTTAAGTCTATCCTGACATTGTAGGCATGGACAATAGCAGAGTCTAGTGTACTGTTGTCAAGATACACTTAACAGTTTCATTGGGAATCCATCTTTGATTTGAAAGTAGACATGCATATTGCATTGTATCTTCACATTTCGATATAATAGTCTCTATTATACAGTTCCTCTAGATGACTCTGTGTATATACTTGTGCACCTGATATATGTCAATCTTGTGTTACGCATGAATGTTGCTTATATGAGAGAAAATATGATGTTTGTCCTTTGGGGATAGACTTACTTCACTGAGCCTAATGCTCTCTAGTTAGGACCATTTGATTTCAAATGGTAGAATTTCATTCTTTTTAATAGCTGGGTAGTATTCTATGGAGTAGATGTAGCACAATTTATCTACTCCTCGAGGGATATCTGGGTTGTTTCCATGTCTTTGCTATTATAGATTATGCTGCTATAAATACAGGATTACATATCCCTTTCACATATGCAAATTTCATTTTCTTTGGCTATATTCCCAGAAGTGGTATAGCTGGGTCATATGCCAGCTCAATTTTCAGTTCTCTTAGCACTCTCCCTTCTGACTTCCATAGTGATTGCACTAGCCTACACTGCCAGCAACAGTAAAGAAAGTTACCTTTCGCTCCACATCCATGCGAGCAGGTATAGTTAGTAGAGTCTGAATGTAGGCCACTGTCACTGGAGTTAGGTGGAACCTCAATGTGATTTTCATTTGTATTTCCCTGAAGCAAGGACGCTTGAGCACTTGGAATAGTTTCAGGTTTTGCTTACTTGTCTTGGGCAGATATCTGAAACTCACTCTCCTGTAATATGCTTCTTTTAAAATGTAGGTATCTGGGGAGAGTGAAGGAGAGATGAAAGGGGGAACCTCTCTGCCTATGGAATCATCATAAAAAATACAATTCAAAAAATAACAAAATGTAGATCTCTATAAGAGATTCCAAACCATATTAAGCAGTGAGAAATTTAGTAAGATTTAGATGGCAGACACATAGGTGTAAGAATTTAATGTTGGATAAATTTCTAGGAATATAGGCTGTGTGAATGGTCCTAAGGGAAGATAGCATTGTCACCAGTAAAGGGAATCAAAAACATTGTCCTCTGGCTTTCCTCTTTTTGTTGTAGTATACCCATTAATGTTACCCCAAATCAGCTTTTTCTAGCCTCTACTGATGGATTGAACGTATAATCTGAAAAGACACATCAAGCAATGACGAAAGAAGGAAATGCTGATCTTTACTATGTATGGGAGGCATAGTTTATAGCTTATAAATCTACGGAACCAGAAACAAGTGAATGTTGATGTTACATTTTGAATAGCCATGTTCTGTGTCTGAGAATTCAAAATTTTTGTACGTACGTGGACAAAGTAGCTTTCTCTTTGGTAGGCTGCCCTTTAAAAGTATAAATGAGGCATAAATCTCTAATGTAGCCCAATATCATATTCTGCTTTGACTTTTTATACCTTTTTTTGTATTTAATGTTTAGATTGTCAGAATGGTGAAGAATTTAAAAGGCAGCCCCATAACTCTGTCAATAGGTGATGGTGCCAATGATGTTAGTATGATCTTGGAGTCCCATGTGGGAATAGGTAAGAAACATCTAATGAAATGGCAGCTGTAAGATATCACAAGTGGGATCTTGTATTCTAGATAGCTTTGGTTGCTAATCTTAATTTTTAATTTGAGCGTGCTCTTAACGAAATAAAGTCTCCTATGATGATGGAACATGTTCATCTCATGGTCCTATTCCTGGTCAAAATGTAGCAATGCAAAACTAGAGGGTAGTTTTACATTATCCTAGTAATTTCCTAAACCTACTACGACACCATTGATTATTTACATTGCACTTTGACAAACATGCATGAAATGTTACCCGTTCTCATTCCTGCCTGGCCTGTTGGAGTCTAAGTGATGATAATTGGTTGGATGGTCTCCCACAAGAAAGTATTACAGATGTATAGGGATATAGTGTTAAATGTGTGATGTGTTGACATGCAGCACCAGCTTTGCTACCAAATATGTCAGTTTTTCTCATCAGGCTGATTTGAAGTGTTAAATAGATCAACAAGTTGATTTTTCATTTTTTTGTTTTCTTGTTGTTGTTGTTGTTGGTGGGATATTGATACGTGTGTGTGTGTGTGTGTGTGTGTGTGTGTGTAAAATATTATAGAGTAGGTCCCAAATGCTACATTTGATTTGTAAGAAATTTTAAATAGTGTGGAACTCTAAGATTTATGCATCGGTTATCCTGTGTGGAAACCCTCTAGCTGCTTGAGCTCATGCAGTTGACCATCTTCTCATTGAACTCCCAGACCACAAAACCCAGGTCTTAGCTTATTATAGCACCTCATGTAGTATCAAGTGCAACTAAGCACTTATTGAGTACCTTGAAACCATTTTTCACACAAAATTTTTCCCTCCAGATATTTTTTGTGATTGAAATGGTTGCTCCATATAGTTATATTATAAATCAGTAATTAAACTTAACTTTTCGGTTTGATTTGTTAAGTCTCAGTATTACTGTCTTAAAGTCTTTTTTGTTTGAAAAACATAATGCTGAGCTTTAGAAATAAATTGTAACATTTCAACAAGTAGAAAATATGAAAATAATATGTGAGTTGCTTACTCTTTTTAGGTATTAAAGGTAAAGAAGGTCGCCAAGCAGCCAGAAATAGTGATTATTCTGTTCCAAAGTTTAAACATTTAAAGAAACTGCTGTTGGCTCATGGGCATTTGTATTATGTGAGAATAGCACACCTTGTACAGTATTTCTTCTATAAGGTATGTGATAAATATTTGAAGTTAACTTGTAACTCTTTAAAAAAAACTTTTCTGTTGTTTCCAATGTGTATGCAATAGTGTTGATGACTTTTACATAATTGATTAGGATGAAAAGCACTACAAAAAAAATGGGTGAGATCACCATTTTTACAGTCTCTTTTTCCTTCCTCTGTCTGGGGGAAGGGGGAAGATAGAGAAGCCACACCCAGCCCCTCAAACACCTCTGCACTCTGGGTCCAGCCACCCAACACCACGCCAGAGTCCCTGATGTGGAGCATGCTCTGAGGGTCCTGCTCAAGAGGTCTCAGTAGTTAAATAGTTCTGATTTACTGCCATTCTTGCCTCTCCAAGCGCAATGAAATTTCTCTAGAATCCATTGGTTGACACAGTGCACCTTAGAGTTTTCATTTGCCCAAATATTCACTGCCAACATTGGCTGGGGTAGTTGATCAATTTGTTCTGTCCTCCAACCTCTGTTGTGGTACCAGGTGTTCTCTGTAGACTCCCATGTACTGCCATGTCCTCCATGTGCACCTGGATATGCTGTCCACTGCTCCATCTGAGCCACTGAGGAGGCCCAGCTCTGTCACATGCACTCCACGATCAGACCATGGAACTTGCAATTCTCTCCATGGTTGGGGTTCTGAGTCCAGTGACTCAGTTGGGGCGAATCCCCATAGAAACTTCATCTGAAGTGATCTCAGACCTGATTCTTATGTGTACCTGGCAATACAGGGTCTGCTAGTCTGTTGCCCCAATCAGCTTATGCACACACTGGTGGTTGCAGTTGCTCAGTCAGTTCTACCTCTAGACCTGTCTTCTACACAAACCAACTTGTAACTTTTTATTCCAGCATTGGATTAGCTTTGTTATGATTTTTTTCTCCTTTTTTCATGTTTATTTCACAGTCTTGATACAGTCAACATGAAAGAGAGCTTGACATGGTTGGTTTTTTTTTTTCCAAATATTTGATTGATTGTTTTACTCGAATGAGTTACCTAGAAAGGGGTAACTCATTGAAAGAGATCTTCCTCTGTTGCTTCACTCTCCAAATGGCTGAAATGGGCAGAGCTGGGCTGGTCCAAAGTCAGGATCTTTTTTCAGGTCTCCCACATGGGTGTAGGGTCCCAAGGTTTTGGATCATCCTTCACTGAATTCCCAGGCCACAAGCAGGGAGCTGGATGGGCACTGGAGCAGCCAGGACAAGAATTGGCACCATATGAGGATCCCAGAGCATACAAGATGAGGATTTAGCCACTGAACCATTGCCCAAGACCCAGCTGTTAAGCTGTGTGTGCAATGAACCAGCAGACAAAAGATCTTCCTTGCCTTTCTACAATCTACCTATATTTCTTTATTTAGGAAAATAAATAAATAAATTTTTTTTAAAAAAAAAAATCATCTTTTCAGGACATTACAGTGACATGGAACCCTAATCATCTCTCTGTGATGACAGCATTCCATATGGGCATTGGTTCATGTTGCAGCCCCTCCACTTCCAAACTACTCATGTGGGAGACCCGCAAGAAGCTCCTGCCTTCAGATCAGCTCAGCTATGGCCATTGTGTCCACTGGGAGTGAACCAGTGGATGGATGATCTTTCTCTCTGCCTCTCCTCTATAAATCTGTGTTTCCAATAAAAATAAATTAAGTCTTTAATAAAATAAAAACAAGTAGCTTGACAGCCTGGTTAAGGCCAGACCAAAGCCCAGAAACCAAGAACTGTGTTGTGATCCTCCACATGGGTGGCAGGAGCCCAAATACTTGGACCATCTTCCACTGCTTTTCCAGGCACATTAATTTTTTTCTACTTCTTTTTATTTATATGAAGTGAGCAATACGGACTTAGGAACATAGTGATATTTCCCATCCACCCTCTTCCTTCCTTTTGTCTTTGTCTCTTTCTGTTTTTTTTTTTTTTAACATTTTTGATGGTGTATTTTCATTTCATTTTGCAATCACGGGCTTAATAGGGTAACAATTCAAGATATAACAATTAGAAAAATAAAACCTACTGTTTGTCAAGAGTATAGACACAGGCTGCAAACAATAATCAAATTTTAAGACGCCCCTCTTGTTTATATAGATTACAGTTTTTATACTCTGTGTCTTAGTTGCAAAGATCAGGGGAAACATGTTTATCTTACTGGGATTGGCTTATTTCGCTAATCATAAGGGTTTCCAGTTGTATCCATTTTGTTGCAAAAAACAGGATCTCTTTCTAATATTCCATCATGTATAAATACCATATTGATCTAGTAATGCATTGATAGCTATCTGGGTTGAGTCCATATCTTAACTATTGTCAATTGAGGTACCATAAACATGGGGGTGCAGATAACTCTGTCATTTGATTTCATTTTATTTGAATAAATTCCCAGGAGTAGAATAACTGGGTCTTATTTTCAGATTTTTCATCTTTAGATATCTGAGGAATCTCGTTACTGTCATCCATAATGGTTATACTAGATTCTGTTCCCACTAGAGTGCCTTTTTTTTTTTACATCCTCACCAGAATTTTTTTTTTTAATTTTTGGATGATAACCCATTGACCTCCAGGCACATTTAACAGGAAGCTAGATCAGAAGCAGAACAACTGGGACTTGAACTGGTGCTGCAGTATGGGATACCTGTTTTCTAAGTTTTACCCTTAACCCATTGTGCCACATTGTCATACGCAGGGTGAATTTTTAAAAGAGTACATTTTGGAATATAAATACAGTGCAGTAAATTGTGTCTATTAGAACTACATATTTTCATGGGTGACAACAAATTTATGTATCTGTGTAACCATCACTCCAGCTGAAATACTTGAATCACTCTACATGGTTTTCATACATTCTCAGTCTCACCTCTACCCCAGACAATATTGAGAATCTGTTTATATTGCCATATAATACATAGTTTATATGTATGTATACATACATATAAAACACAATATATAGTTGTATGTAATCTATATGCAATATATAGTTGTAATATGTGTAAATATAACCTTAATTTTGCCTCTGTTAAAATTTAATATGAATGTAATCAATTATGCTCTTTTGTGTCTAACCCATTTCACTTGCTTTGAGTTTCTGCATTATTATCCAAGAAGTCTTTGCCTGTGCCCATGTCTTTCAGTGTTTATCATTGTTTTCCTCTAGTGATTTGATGGTTTCAGGTCATAGATTTAGATCTTTTATCCACTGTGGGTTGTTTTTTGTCTGAGCTGTAAATTAGGAATCTTGTTTCATACTTCTGCACATAAAGATCAAATTTTCCTAATGCCACTTGTTGAGGAGACTGTCCTTTTTATAGGGATTGGTTTTAGTTTATTTAACAATGACTAGTTGGTTGTTGCAATATAGATTAATTTCTGGGGTTTCTATTCTGTTCCATTAATCTATATATCTATTTTTGTGCCAGTACCAGGTTGTTTGATTATAAGAACCCTATTGTGTGTCTTGAAATCTGCTACTGTTATGCCTGTGGCTTTCTTTTTTGTACTTTTAGATTGTTTTAGCCATTGGGATCTCGTGTTTTCATATGAATATTCTGTAGATCTGAGAAAAATGTCCTGGGTATTTTGATTATGATTGTGTTTTTTTTTTAAGATTTATTTATGTATTTCAAAGGCAGGATTACAAAGGAAAGATAAGGAGAGACAGAGAGAGGTCTTCCGTCTGCTGGTTCACTTCCTAAATGGCTACAGTAACCATAGGAATCTTATCTACTGGGTCTCCCACATTGGAAGTGGAGTAGCTGGGACTCAAACTGGCACCCACATAGGATGCTGCCGCTACCCTACCACAACACCATCCCTGGATCACATTGAATCTGTAAATTGTTTTGTGTGCTGTTGACATTTTTGTGCTATTAATTCATCCAATCCATGAACATACAAGTTTTTTTTCCCCCCTCTGTGTGTGTGCTATTTTTTTCCTTAGTGTTTTATAAATTTTGTTGTACAGGTCTTTTACATTCTTGGACAAATTTAGGTATTAAATCTGTTTGTTGCTCTTGTAAATTGTACTTATCTTACAAGGTCTTCCTTGTATATAATGTATTATATAATCACATTTAGTGACTCTTAACTCCCTGATGGATCCTGGCTGATATTTTTCTCTGCTTTTTTTTTTAATATTCCCCAAATAAATGCTAAATATCTTAGAGGACTGGCTTTTTTGTTATCATCTTTACATGTTGTATGTGCTCGTTAATATGTTGGTTGTTTGATGGGGCAGTAATAAAGATAATATAGCATTAATTGATGCTGTTAATATCAACATAAGCTTTAATAATTTTCATGACTACCTATTGGCATTGACTTCAAAATATTCACTTATAGCATAATGTCAGTCTACTTTATAATTTTGGAATTTGCTATTTAAGTTTTAGTATCATTATGTGTTCACACTGGATTAGCTCATATCTTTCCTTGAAAAATATACAGAGATATCCTAAAGTAAGTGAAATGCTCTTTATTAGTAGGGCAAAAGTTAGTCTTGATGTGAATTTGTTATTTAGCTTTGCCTTTCTATAATTATAGATTTATTGTATTTTCATATTAGAAAGAATTCAGGAATGACTATAGACTACTTGGAGTATAGTTTGCTCTTTTAGTTTATGAAGCTTTATCGAGTGAGACTGTTAACCCTTATGTTAATTTTTTCCAGAACCTTTGTTTCATCTTGCCACAATTTTTATACCAGTTCTTCTGTGGATTCTCACAACAGGTTGGTGTATGAGTTCTTTGTTATAGTGTAATTTACATTTCTTGCTAATGTGTTGACATGTAAGGTCATGTAAGGTGTGTCCAGAGTTAAAAGGATTTCTTTTTTTCTTGAAACTGTTTATTTTCTTGACCTGTTTTTTTGACCAAAAAAATATTTCTACATTTACATGTTCACATTTTCTTATTTTTTTGTAAGGTTTCTGGTGCATTCTAGTGCACCTGAACTTAAAATTATTTTTATTTCCTTTTAAAGATGTATTTATGTATTTGAAAGTCAGAATGATGGAAGAGAGAGAGAGAGAGACATCTTCCATCTACTGGTTCATTTCCCAAATGGTCAGGGTTCAGTCCAAAGGAAATCAGGAGTCAAGAACTCTGTCTGCGTCCCCCCATGATGGCAGGGCCCAATTACTTGGATTTTCCTCTGTTGCATTCTCAGAGTCATTAGCAGGAGGCCAGATCAGAGCTGAAGCAGAATAGCTGGGAATTGAACCAGCACTCTAATATGGAATGCCAGCATTAAAAGCTGCTACCTAACCCACTGTACTGCAATGCTGGCCAAGACTTTTTGCTTTTTTATTATTATGTAATTTGCATCGTAATAATGCTATAATGTTATAGGTTAATGGTTTATCACAAACCTCATACCTTTTCATTTTTTTTATATTGGCTTTGTATAAAAATGTTGATTTTTGAGTTGGCCAGGAAGCTATGATTTGTAACTAAACCTTTGGATTACTTATTTTTATTTTGAAAAGAATCTGTTGCTTTGTTTGCTGTGTAGATAACTGTGGCTCATTAGAGTGAGGTTCACTGAATGCCTTAAATTTTTTTAATATAATGTATTTATATTATCAGAGCAGCCCTTTATATATGTGCTGTAGGTTCCAATTCATATTCCTTCATAATTCTTACAATATTTTTGAATGATTTCTATATACCCATTTCTGCTTTAGAGGTTTGATATTATCAAAGCCCCCAGCAATAGACCACCAGGAACACACTTGCAGTTATTCAAATTTTATTCAAATTAGATTTATTGCTCAGGACAGTGAAGAAGAGTATCTGGGGTCTCAGGAAGAGAGTGTTAGAAAAGATTTACCGTAAAATTTGAACCTGTAAAATATTAACCAAAATATGTAAATATTAAGAAAAACGCTGTGACTCATGCCTATATTCAGTTTAAGGATTCCTATCTTGTTATTTTTATTTAGTGTTTGCTGAAGAAGCTGCACAATAGCTGAATGTTTTAGCTATAGAAAAATATTTTGAAAAACTATGAAATATCTGTTAGAAATGCAGCCTATAACATATGAATTAAATCTAGTTAAAGGTGAGGGCATGTTAATATGAAGCATCACAATTTGGTAGTTTCTATAACTCCAGGTAGAGTGACTTTAGTTAAAAAGTTTTATTTACTATTACAAAAAGCATAAAAGGAAACTCTTTTACATTACCTAGTGATTTTTCTCAATACATAAGTGCCATCTTTTTAAGTTCATTTTATTTTTGATAATGTTTACATAGTTGAGAGGGATGTATGCCCATGTGTACCACTGATTAGGGTGGGGAGGGCCAAGGGATGGAGGAGAGTGGATGAGACAGTTGCCTCCAATCAACTTTTTTCTTCCTATATCTGAGGAAAGTAGGGAGAGGAGAGAAGGCTGCTCCCAGCAGCCCAACCACATCAATACCTGGAAATGGGGGACAGCCACCTGATATCCCAGGACCCCGAATGTGGAGCATGTTCCGAGGGTACTATTTAAGTGGTTTTGATAGTTCTGAGATGCCGTCTTACAGATGAATGTTTTGACACATCTGTTTCTTTTCTATTTGTCATTTCAGCCCCTGTATGATGCTGCTTACCTTACAATGTACAATATCTGCTTCACTTCTCTGCCCATTCTGGCTTACAGTCTACTGGAACAACACATCAACATTGATACTCTGACCTCAGACCCCCGGTTGTACATGTAAGATGAACATTTGGTTAAAACACCCTCAGAGATTGAAAGGAGATTCATTTAACAAGACTAGAGAAGTGCCAGAGTCCAGCTACAGCTGAGTTCGAAACTCGCGAAGGGTGCATGGATGAGGCACAAAGAAAGAGAGAGAGAGAGATGGACCACTACAATTCCACGATCATCGTGGACAATGCACAAAAGCTGTCTGCTTTATTTATACAGAACGAGTCAAACTCTGGCTCATACTTTTTACATCATGGTCAAGTGGGTGTTTCTGAGGATAATTCTGCCCTTTGTTTCACCTTAAAGCTGGATGCTATCCATCCTGACCCTATGGTCAGGAAGTTCTCAGTAGATGGTACATGTCAATCAGTAACACATTCCTACTACAATCCTCATTCTACAGCTTAGTCTTGAATCAGTTAAGGGAGGAAATGCATCACAGAAGGAAGGAAGTAAAGATCAAAGAAAGAGGGAAAGAATAGATTCCCACTACACCTGGGGTAACACCCTTGATTAGCATATGGTCAGTGGTGGAAACAGCAATAATAAAAGGCTCTTTGGCTAAAACGGTATCAACAACATCAATTTCCAAGCTCACGTTGGTAATAAACATTAGCTCCACAGAGGCAGACAGTGCCTAAATAGATTACAGAATTCTAAGGGGCATTGTCCAGTGTCCATGCAAAGGAAGGTGGAGCTGTGTTCAGGTGGTTTCCCTGCCATACAGCAGGAAATTCCTTGCAGCCCTGCCTGCAATGGAACAGTTCTCTTCACACCTTGCTGTCTTCCACTCCCATCACATGGACCCCAGCAGAGAAGTTACAGATCTGCCTACCTCATTTGATTATTTACTTCTACTATGATTTTTTTGTTAGCTACTGAAACCAGGGCATTCAACAAAAAATGGACATATTTCCTAGTTGCAGATTCGTGCATTTGGATGTGTGTGAAACATTTAGTTCAGGGTCACTGATTTTTTAAAGATTGATTAGTTTATGTGAAGGGCAGAATGTGAGTAGGGGAGAGATTGTCCTTCAACTGAATCACTTCCAAAATTGCCACGGTAGTAGAGAATGGGCCAGGCCAAAGCCAGGAGCTTCATCAGACTCTCCCTTGTGGGTGACGGGGTCATGCACTTGAGTCATCTTCCTTTTCGTTCCCATCCATACTAGCAGAGAGCTAGGTTGGAGTGGACAATCAGGGCTTGAACTGGTGATCACATGGGATGCAAGCATTGCAGGCCATGGCCCAACCTATTGTACCAGAATGCTGAACCTAAGCCACCAATTTCTAAAACTTCAACCTAAGGTGTTATGGTGCTCTAAAAGAAGATATATTTAACCATAAAAAGAAGTATGTGTCAAGATATTTCCTAGTTTAGAATGCTGTTTCCTATCTGTAGTGAGTTGAACTGATGGATGATTGTCTCTTCTCTATTTTGCCTGTACTTGAAACATCAGTGGTTCCCAGAACCACTGTATCCATTTTATGTCGTTGGGAAATGGATGGCTTTCCTCTATGAATGGAAGAATTGGCTGTAACCATAATGGCTTAACCTGTGGTTTACTTAGATTTTTACAAGCTAACCCTAAAGCAAAGGATAAATATGTTAATTTACAGTAGTACATATGCACTGCTAAATAAGGTATATTGGTATATTTGAGGCTGGCATTGTGATGGCAACAGGTTAAGCCACAGGTGGTATATCATATGAATACCAGTTCAGAGCCAAGATCTTCTATGTCCAATCCAGCTCCTTGCTAATGTGTGGGAAATCAGTAGAAGATATAACCTTTTTTTTTTTTTTTTGATGCTTAGTAGGTCCTTTATTCCAGCAGGGTAGGAACGGAAAACTGGAAGGGAAATGTCGCCTGCTGTGGTGGCAGGATGGGGGCTGCCAGGGCAGGGGAAGGGGACTAGATGGAGGAGGACGTGGAGAGCCAGGTAAAAAATGAAGGCAAGAGAGCGTGGGGGAAGAAGGGAGGAACTGTGGGCCAGCCCCAGGGACTGGAGATGATCTCAAGATATAACCTTAATACTTGGGCTCTGCCACCCAGATGGAGTTCTAGACTCCTAGCTTGTGGCCTGGCTCGTGCCCCAGCCATTGCAGCCATTTGAGGAGTAATTCAGTCTCTCTATTGCCCACCTTCTGTCTGTGTCTGTCTCTCCTCTTCTATATAATTTTGCCTTTCAGATAAATAAATAAACTATTTTTAAAAGACATAATAAAGGATACCAAATACAATAGAGTTCTCTGGTTTATTTAAAATGAAAATGCACAGATTTAGGCGATTTCTATAACCAGCAAGATGCCCCTACCTCTGCCATTATTTTCACAGAATGTAATGTAGCTCTCAGAGATGGCCTGTAAGGAAAGAAGCCTCATCCTGCTTCTGTCTTCTCTCCCCAACCCAGGTCAGGATCTTTCAAAAGCCCCATTAGCTGGAGGATCTTTAGAGAGGTTCCGTTCTACTGCTTTAGGAACTGTGACTTGGTGGCAGTAGGGAGAGCTTATTTCTGAGAACCAGCCACCTCATTCTCCTGTCATTTTTCTAAGATAAAAATGAAATCAGCATGTGAGAGACATGTTTGTATACCCATGCAGCTCAAGTAGCATTCCATAGTGCTATATGTGTAACATTTTCTTTTTCTGGTCGTCAGTTGATAGACATGCTGGATTGATTCCTTATCTTAGCTATCATGAATTGAGTTGCTATAAACAGCGGTGTACAGATAACTCTTGTCATGCTGACATCATTTCATTTGGATCTATTACCAGGAGTGGAATGTCTGGTTCATATGTCATATCAATTTTTAGATCTCTGAGGAATTATCCTCCATAATGGTTATATTAGTTTACATTCCCATGAATAGTGGATTAGGGTACCCTTTTCCCCAAATCCTTGACATTTATTGTGTTTTGGTTTTTGCTTAATATGCTTTTTAATATTCTGATTCATGTGTGCTGCTTTTGACAGATTTAAACTTTTAACCTATCTACATGCCGTGTTCCAAAGTATCAATATACAACTTCAAATATGCAATTTGACTCAATGAGAAACGTAAAGAGCCCCCAAAGAGCTGATTAAACGAAATGTCTTAATAATTGGAAGGCTTCACTGGGCATATGTGCTTTAAAGTCAAATCAATTTAGGCTTTATATTAGCTCTGTCTCTGAGTAAACTTTAGTGAGCTATTAATCCTAGTGGTTCTCAAATTGTCATTCGTATTAGAACCACTTCAGAGCTTTAAAAATGTCATGATGCCCAGGTTACACTTGTGTCAATTAAATATGAGGAAGGATGAGAACAAGGCACAGTTTTTTTTTTTAAAGATTTATTAATTTATTGGAAAGTCAGATATACAGAGTGGAGGAGAGACAGAGAGGAAGATCTTCTGTCCGATGATTCACTACCCAAGTGAGCGCAATGGCTGATGCTATGCCGATCCGAAGCCAGGAGCCAGGAACTTCTTCCGGGTATCCTACACGGCTGCAGGGTCCCAAGGCTTTGGGCAGTCCTCGACTGCTTTCCCAGGCCACAAGCAGGGATCTGGATGGGGAGTGGAGCTGCTGGGATTAGAACCGGCGCCCATATGGGACCTTAGTGTGTTCAAAGGGAGACTTTAGCCGCTAGGCCATGCCGCTGGGCCCTGTTTCATTAACTCTTAAAAGCTGTGATATTTGTGAGTTACATTGTGATGTTTCAATAAATGTTTATAATATATACTCACCAAATCATGTTACATAGCATTTTCCTCTCCTTGAGGTTGCTTTATGAGGAGGCTTTAGAGGGATGTCAGATCATGGACACCAAAACACAGAAAAAAATACATCCCTAGTGTTACTGCATTACAGTGACCACAGTTCACAGTAATGTATATTTCCTGAGAAAATTTAATTGTAGAAGCATTTTATAATATAATGCTTAAACCAAGATTGGTTTGGCTTTGACTAAGTCTGGTCCTTTACCAAAAATAGTTTCAGTCCATCAGAGTAACCCCTCTTCCTGATTAAAAAGTCGAATCTCATGTCCACCCTGGTATTTCACTATCTCTTTAAATGAACATCCTACAGAGACTAATTATCCTGTTTTTTTTTTTTTTATTTCTACCATTTCTCAATAGGAAAATTACTGGTAATGCCATGCTACAATTGGGACCCTTCTTATATTGGACATTTCTGGCTGCCTTTGAAGGAACAGTATTCTTCTTTGGAACTTACTTTCTTTTTCAAACTGCGTCCCTGGAAGAAAATGGAAAGGTAAAAAGAACATGTCATTATATCGTTGAGTTTTATAAAAAGCATGGGTGATCTTTTTTTCCATAAACATTGGATCTGTCTTACATATAGTCTTTTTTTTTTCCTTTAATTTTATTTTTCATAATGTTTACATAGTTGATCAGGGTATGAAGGATCAAAGTCCAGGGAAAAGGGGGTATAGTCTTGCTGCATTATTATTTAGTCTTACAACTTCTTTAGAGGTGCTGAAATAAGAAATCATTTTCTGAGTAGCTAACTAGATAGTTGATATACAAACCTCCTGAAAGTTTTGGCTGTTATTTTTACTAGTTAAACAGAGATCTTAGTATTTCAGATTTTGGTCCCATATATTTTGATATGAGAAAGGCTTTTTTTTTTTTAAGTCTGCCTCGACTCAATTCTTTCTACTAGTGGCCTTTCCTGCTTGGAATTAAGAGGATAGCTGCCTTATCTTTGAGATGTTTGACCAATAGATGAAGAGAGGAATTCTTTTCACTCCTCCTTCCCTTCCACATGTAAGCATAGCCTTCTCCAGAAAAGCTGCGTCGGGTTTGCCAGTGACTTCCTATCATTCATTCTATCGATCAACAGTTGCATTAGGATGCTCTAGGACTAGCTGTACCCTAGGAGAGAATTACTCCTAGAAGATAAGTGAGACTTTTTTGCTGCAGTCACACATGGAAAACCGAACACAGCCTTGCATGCTGCTTTTCACTATGTTTTGCTTTCCCATTTCTGGGATTCCACTTTTATGATCATCCATTCTTTACAATCGTAACATGAAGCAAAGCTAAGGTTCACAAAGAATTTGCTGAGTATATTGTCTACATCTGGAACCTATACAACTAAAGTATTAAAGTAATGATAGGAGCAGTGAATTTAAATGATAATTTCGACTTAGGTACTACAGTCAAAACCTCTCTAATTTGGACTAAGAGATATCCATTTAACATGAACATATGAAAATTAGTAACTACAAAGTAATTCAAAACTTTACAGTTGATACATGTAGCACTTGTCAAGAAGAATGTTCTGCTTTCAAGTTCTTGGGAAAGCTCCATCAGTAAAACAACATTATAATTCGTGATTTCTCTGGTCCCTTCAGCTTTATGACCCATTCTGTGATTTTTCACTATTTTATCTTTATTTCTCACATAAATGATATATAGGTGGGTACTTATTAAAAAGACTCTGCTCCAGTATGGGTGGATACACTCCTGTAGTCCTACTGTTTTGATTCATTTGCTCAGCAAACTTTCCATGTGGCATGTAAGAGGCACTGACCTAACCTCTGTCCAGTTCATTGTCTGTTCTGAGTTCATAAAGTCCAAATTAATAAGGTTTTACTGTATATGTCACCATCCTTCTAAATGTTTGCTAAAATCACATGAAGTATGGGAGCTACTAGCAGCAACTAGACATGACACCCATGTATGACTTAATTGAATCTTTTTTTGCTTCTATTAACCTTAATTTTTTTGTTTTTATTTTTTCAAAATCTTTTACATCTCATTTTCTGTTTTAATGCTGTGCATTCAGATCTTGACAGCGTTTGGTAAGCATATGTGCCATTCATTGCCATCCTCTTGGATTTATACATGGTATCTGCTTTTCTTTGATGTGCACATGCTAACAGCTGTGGTATTTATAACCAAGTTACAATTACTTTTAAAAAATGTGAGTCTTCGAAAATAATTGCTAATCTGAGAACTTTGGGTATATATTATTATTTTTAAAAGTCAATAACTCTTAGAGATAACTCACATGATCTGTTTTAATGAACCTTGTTAGTGGATTAGGTTTCCCCCTGCTCCTGCTGCCCTCATCAGACCAGTGTAGTGCCTCTTCAGTACTCCATAGAGTAGTGGAAATCAGTCCTATGAACCATAGTGCTGGTGTGCCTGTTCATGAAAATTCAGAGTCACAGGAAAGCCTATCATTGTGACATGGTTTTATTCATCAACTACTATCCCCCAATCAACTTATTAAAAAAAAATCTTTTGCAACTACATGCACAGTTAAACTTGGCTCAGTTGTGTTTTTTTTCTAAACAATCATATATTCATGATACATGTAATTGTTAAATGTTTTTCAGGTGTATGGAAACTGGACTTTTGGAACCATTGTTTTTACAGTCTTAGTGTTCACTGTAACCCTGAAGGTTAGATTTTCATTTATACAAATGTTTAATACCATTTTTAAATATTTCTGGTCTTATCCTAATGTATAAATTTTTCCTCCTAATCTTTGTTATTGAAGCCTTTGTCTGAATGCTTACTTGAAAATATGTGTGATGGTAGGGATTTCACATGTTATTCACTATTTTAGTGTTTGTTTATCCTTTCTAATTTGTTTTATTTTGCGATTCAGTCACTGTACTTACACTGGAAATCCAACCTTTTTTAATGCATTATATAAGTGGCATATAAACAGGCAGTGAATGAGAGAGTGTGTGTGTGTGTATGTATATATACAATTTTAAGTACTTTAATCTTTTTTTTTAATTACATATCTATATAAAAATTCAAGGCCCCAAAAGAATTTGGGTACTTGCCACAGCTAAATGGGTATCAATGATCCAGATTCATGTACAAAAGTCATTATCATTGTCATGTAGCCATGAAGTAATTGTAGGAAGCCTTATGAAATGTTACCCTTGTGGCCCATAATTTGGGATTCTTTTACAATTGTGATCATAATCAACTTTTTTTTCACTTCAATAATAAACACTACACATGGAGTCCAAATATGAGTACCTTCGAAAGAATTCATTCTGACATGTAATGCTAACCAGACTTATTGTCAGACACCTCTCTAAAAATTTTCCCTTTAGATGTTTAGTCCTAGATAATTTTTCATACCAAATAGAGTTTACACTGTGTTTTTGTTATTCATGTACTATTTCAGAAATTGTTTAAGATTGAAAGGGACATGTTACAGTTAATCTCAGCTTAGACACGTACTAGTACTGTTCTTCGCCAGATGCCTTCGTTTCTCTGCCTCACTTGTTTCTCTCTCCATAAAAATGGAAGTAAAAGTAGCACCTAGAATTTTTGCAATGACTCAGTTAATAAATACATGTAAACCATTTAGAATGGTGTCTGGCACGTAGAATGTAGTCATGAGAATAAATGATAGTTGTTAGCTATTTGTTATTTTACAAACTCATGATTAGAAACGGAAGCCTCCATTTGTTTCCCTTCACCTTGTCTCCCACCCCTGGTTTTTTTGCAAATGACTCCTTTATAGTCAGCCTTACTCTAACCTTGAAACATCTCAGAAATGTACTTCCTTCTGTTTGAATTAGTTTTAGTGTGACATTTTGCATAGCCACCCAGAAGGTGAGAATTCAAGACTAATCTGCATGAACAGTGTTATCAGCATCCTGTTTATGAATGAGAAAATGTAACAAAGAGCTGAGGACTATGGTATCCCACTTGAAATAGCAAAACTGATGCACCAACTGCTTGCTCTCTTAACAAATAAGTGTTCTGGGGCCCGACATAATAGCCTAGTGACTAAAGTCCTCACTTTGCATGTGCTGGGATCCCATATGGGCACTGTTTCCTGTCCCAACTGCTTTACTTCCCATCCAGCTCCCTGCTTGTGGCCTGGGAAAGTCAAGGACAGCCCAAAGCCTTGGGACCCTGTACCCATGTGGGAGACCCAGAAGGAGCTCCTTGCTCCTGGCTTCGGATTCATTCAGCTCTGGCTGTTTCAGTCACTAGTAGAAACAAGTTCACTCCCTCCCTCTGTCTCTTCTCTCTGTAAAATCTAACTTTCTAGTAAGAATAAATAAATCTTTAAAGAAAAAAGAAAGAAGTGCTCTAAGCTTTATCCCATATGACTCAGTAGTTTTAAGGAAACAGAGCAGAGCATAGTGTTTTGAGGTCACTTTTGAAAACTCCCCGTGACACAATATGAAAACATGGTCAATTCAAAAGGAAACACGAAGAGATTAAAGCCTAAGGCAGCAAGTGCTGGCATTATGGTTAAATCACCCCTGTGATGCCCGTGTCTCATGAGCACCTGTTCAAGTCTCAGTTGCTCCACTTCTGATCCAGCTGCCTGATAATGCACCTGGGAAAACTGAAGATAATCCAGGTTTTGGGACCGTGCTTTCCAGTGTGGAGTTCCTGTCTCCAGCTTTGTCCTGGCCCAGCTCCAACAGGCTTCTCTATTTGAGGAATGAACCCACAGATGGAAGATCTCTCTTTTTTTTTTTTTTCCTAACTCTGCCTTTTAAGTATTTTTTCTAAAAATCTATGGCAACTGAAGGTTTTATTAATGTAGTGGAATAAATACAAGTTCTCCAGTTGGAAAGACACAATGCACTGTCAGAACTGTTACCATCGCTGTATGATGCTAGATGTGGAGAGCTAGTTACCTTTACATTTTGTGACTCTGTCTGTCATTTCTGAACCTTCATGACCCCTTTGTGTAGTTTATCTACTCTTGCTAACTACCACCGCCCTATCCTACTTTTTTTCAGCATGCCTGCCTATTCTAGGCCTTTTCCTTTTGCTCTTATCTTCCTGAGTGCCACTCCCTGTGATCTTGGAGCTCCAGGCTTATGGATGCTGCTGTTACTTTTTGCATTATGCATGTTTCACTTACCGAGGCATCTGCAAACCCCCTAACTGTTGGCTTCTTGGGTTGCCTGTGATCTGGAGTTTAGAAGCTGTAGGGCAGAACTCTATTTTCTCACCCTAGCTGTTTGGAAAATCTGAATTCTGTTTCTCTTTTAGTTCTACCAGATTCTTGGCCCAAGCTACCTTCTGCCATAGCTGTATTTTGTACAAGTTATCAGATACTATAGTGTGTAACTTGGTACAAGTTTTACCTCTTACAGAATATGTTGTGTTATATCTTTTCAGCTTGCCTTGGATACTCGATTCTGGACATGGATAAATCACTTTGTGATCTGGGGTTCTTTAGCCTTTTATGTATTTTTCTCATTCTTCTGGGGAGGAATTATTTGGTAAGCAGCTATATTTTTGTGAAGGAATGTGTAAGTAACAAATGTATGTGTCTGTATATTGTTTATGTTAACATTCCTTATACTATTTTAAAGTATTGATTATGTGAGATGGTGAGTTTTTAATGTTAATGGACCAAATGTTACTTATTGCCAGTAACACTGTTAGTTTCAGGTAAGATTTCAAATGCAAATTTTAGACTATAAGAGTTACTCAAAAGACCTACCTTTAATAGTCCCTGTTAAATATTTCTATTTGAAGGCTTAGAAATATCTCTCTATTAATTGACATTAATCTGTAGTATGACCGTGTGATTTCCAGAAATATATACTATATTTTGCCCTACTTAAAAAAATGCCTAGTCCAGTGAGGGACACATAAGCTCAGATTTACATATGCTCTCCTTGTTTTGTTTCTAAATGTCTAAGTTAATTTCATTAGTCAGTGGCTTCCCATGATGGTGATGCCAGCATCAAAGATCGTGTGTAGTAGTCTATGGAGCAAGATTCTAGAAGTGCAGATTTTCACTGCTTTAAGAAAAATCTTACATACAGAACATTTTACTGCAGAGATATGAAGGTCCTGTTTATTTTCCCTTGGATACTCAATTAGAAAAAAAACTTTTTACAATTTTGAAAAGCCTTTTTGTAGTAGTTTTAAGGACATGCCACCTCCAAAAGTATAATTGCAGTATATATTTGATACATATAGGTAATAAGTAAGAACAATGAAGCTGAAGGGGATCTCTGTGTGCTTTAATACAATACAAATAAATCAGAGTTGACTAATTAAATATAATATGGAATGATATTTCCACTCAGAATACTATAATTCTGTGAATCTATGTAATCAACATCTTAATTAATGCCAAATTTCCACAAAAATAAAATGTTTCTAATAAAATAATTTCTTTCCATAGTCTATTCTCTGTTAATTAAGATCAATTTTTTAAATGATTAAGACTTTGTCACATCTGTTTCTAGTCGTAACAGTGATTACTAAAAATGAAAAACAAAACAATAGTTTCCTCTTACCCACTGGTCCACTTTCCATGGTTTCAGTTAATTCTAGTCAACTATGGTCCAAAAATATTAAATGGAAAATTCCAGATATTGAAAAAAAGCACCAAATTTTAAATTGAGTTTTCTTTGGCTCACTCCAGTCTGTCCTGGATGTGACTCATCTGTTTGTCCAGCATATACATACTATCTATGCTACCTGCCTGTTAGGCACTGAGGGGCTGTGCCTGTTATCAGTTCAGGTGTTAGAGCATCACAGAGTTTTATGTTAAGGTAACCCTTCTTTTACTTAATAATGATCCCAAAGCACAAAAGTAGTGATGCTTCAAACTTCATTATATTTGTTCTATTTTATTATCAGTTACTGTTAATCTCCACAGTGACTCGTTTATAAATCAAACCTATGTCTAAAAGAAAAGCATAATCTACTTTGGGTTTAGCATACAATAAAGTTTCATGGCACCAGCTTGGAGTGTTGCTACAAACTGAGAGAACTACAGTATTATAGTAAACCCATATTTTTTAACTTTGATGCCTGATGGACTGTCTTTAAGTAGAGCTACCTCAGGTGAGCTGCTACATGAGTATAAACTTATAAAGCAAGCAGCAAAATGTAACTAGAAATCATGAAAAACTTCAACTTAATGCTAGTTCAAATGGTGTTTCTGTGCATGTTATGCTGGAGCCTTTGAGACACACACCCCTCTTTTGGGATCGGCGGTGAGAATGATTATGTCTGAACTCATAGTCAAAAAAGGAGTAATAGCTTTTGGTCTTCACTGCCTTCCTACAAAATTTCAAAGATACCATCAAAATTTTTAAAAATCTGGCAATATTAAGCACATGATTTTTAGATACAGTACAAATGAATACCCTTTGATTACTTGTCGGTTTTCAATGTGATCCTTGTAATATACCTTCTAAGTAGTTCAGTTAACTACCTAGAAAGTCAAGGTACTCTTCAGAAATATAAAGGGGTTGAGCTCTGCAAAAGCCTTTTCTGTGTGACAGATTTTTTCCTAGAAAATTATTTAATAAAGTCCCCATGAGTTTCTCTACCTCAATGTTCCTTCTTTTATTGTACAATCTCATCTTCACAGGCTTGAATATCTCATGTTGCTTGAGGGTACATAAACACTGATTTTGGGATAAAAACAACTTGGTCTTCATTTTACCTGATCTAATAAAAGGAACTAAGTAGTCATTGGTCTAGAGACTTAATGCTAAAATAGTGGAATGTAAATCTTGGAGTGTTCGCTTTCTCTTTGCCAGCTTAAGATAGAGTAAATCGGTGAGGCTTTCTGTGGTTTAGTTCAAATGGGAAGAGAAAATGGCTGTATGCTTCTCAATGGCCTCTAATTATAATGGACAACTGGCAATGGACTGAGTGAATTTTCCTAGACTTCTGGATTCCAAGGCTTAATGTCCTATCAACCTTTTTGACACATAGTTACTCAGTATGTTAAAATGGTAGATTCCTTCCTTTTCAGAGGGAAGAAATGCTCTACAATCCCCCTTTTAAAAATATTTCTATAAAGTTTATGGAAGAGAGTGCTGTAAAAAAGTGTCTTATAAAACTGTAAATATGGAATACAAATCCATTCTCGTGTTAATAAAAATAAGCTGAAGGAATAAAATGCTTACCAGGATAAAAATTAACCACCTTTTCTCTTGAATACCTTTAAAGCTCTGGTATTTTCTCATGGTCTTAAATATTCATCAGTTGGCAGCTTTAGAGTTGATTATCTGATGGTTTTCATATCAGAAGCATTCCATTATCTTTTTCCCTTTTGATTATCATTCCTTTTATTTCCAAACAGTTCATAAATTAGATTTGTTTACTACTTTTGGCACACTCTAGAGAAAATTATTTTTATTACTGTAAGGAAGATTATTTTTAGCTACAAAAGACAGTTCCCATTAATCTCTGTTCCACACAACAGAAACTGATTTGTTTTTCCATCATGTATTTTGTTTCCACTGCAGGCCTTTTCTCAAACAACAAAGAATGTATTTCGTATTTGCCCAAATGCTGTCTTCCGTAACCACGTGGTTGGCCATAATTCTTCTAATATTTATCAGCCTTTTCCCTGAGATTCTCCTGATAGTATTAAAGAATGTAAAAAGAAGAAGTGCTAGGGTAAGAACTAAGTTTGTATTGTGATCTGATTTTTTTGAAGAGGCTTCAATGTCTGCCATGAACTAAAAATCGTATTTAGAGAATTGCATTAGTTACAGCATGTTAAAACCCTCCTTACAGGTTCATCACTTAATTTCCTCTTCTGCATAAAAAGTATAGTAAAAACTTCGTTATCCAATGCAGGTGGTAAGTAAATTCCTCAAAAGTGTTCTATGTGATCTTTAGAAATCCATATGGAGTATCACATGTGCTCCATATGGACTCATAAAAGGAAAAAAAAAAGAGTTTATTTTTGTATTTAGCTTAGAATTTTTACATCAGGAATTTCCACACCAACATTTCACCTTTTACCTTAGAAATTTTCCAGTGGGCTGTATGCAGATTTTTTTTTTATTGGTAATCTCAATTTGCCTTTTTAAACCATCCCCCTTTCTTTAATTATAGTGCTGCTTAATCTCTGTGTTGCTTCTAGCCCTGTCTGTCCAGCAGTATATCTAAACCAAAGAGAATTCTCTGGATGTGGTTTCTACATCCTAACCCTCTGAACACACTTGTAAAAAAAAATCAAGTCTGTTTAATGTGTGTGTTTTTATTTTTATCTACCAAATCATGAATTGCCTATAGAAAGCAGACGTTTCCCTCTGTTACATTATCTGATATGGTTAGAATATTTCTGAAAAACCTTTAAAGTGAAAGGAATAGATTAACCTGGAAAATGAAACTTATGGATAATTTTGACCAGTGGTTTGATTAAATATATCATATTGCTGCCAACATTAGCTCATTTGACTAACCAGAACTCTTTCTGTTATATTAACACCAACCAAATCTTAGTAGCGCCTCCATGGCTGCATTTTCAGGAAATACTCTAAGCTATGACCACCTGACTGACTTTCTCAAACTTGCCACAGACCAGGTGTAACTCGATGAAAGGTTTACCTCTTAAATTGATGAGTGGTTGTTACACAGATATGATGGTCTGAACTGGTTCAAGTAAGAAACTTTGCAATGATTGGAAGTATAAATGAAAAGCTTCATGTTACAAGTTACTCATAACAGCAACGAAACTGACAGTGGCATAAACTATATTGGTTCTTGATATAAGGCCAATCAGTGTATATTTAGGTAGTTAGAATTGTTCTGGATCCCAAAACTTCTTAATACCTTAAGAGCTGGGCACAATAGTTTTAACCTAAGACTGCCTTTTTTTTCTTTTTTAAACTTTTTAATTCTTTCCAGCCTCTGACTAACTCCTTCCGTCTGGGCTTTTGGTTTTCAGTTAGAAAATCAACTTTTAATTGTCTGGAAAAAAGTAGCATTTATACCTCAGTATCTGTTGTACAGCAATAAAACATATTGATACAAAAGGTTGCTCACTGCAAGAATAGCTCAAGTGGCAATGCTACACTCAGAAATATCTTGTATTCATAACAAAGAATTTGGAAAGAGTCTTTTTAGTTGCTCTTCCATTCTCCTTGTTTAGGAGTATACTTTTGGCTGCTCCCAAATGTTTTTCTTAATTTTAATAATGAGGATCATATTAAATAATGGCCTACACCCAACTTTATGCTCCAAAAATGACACAAAATTTTCAGAAATCAAAACCTTCGGACATGTCATTTTCTTCCATAGGTTTCCTATACTTTAAAAATTATATATTGGCTGAAAATGATTTTTTTACATAGACCACTGAATGGAGAGAAGATGATTTAGGACCTTTTATTTCTGTAAAAACAACAGATTTTAAATTTCTGTTCAAAGTAAGTGTGGAGCATAGGGATTGCAACCATCTTTACTTAGCAACAGAGAATCGCTTCTTGGCCTTTTGGCCAAGATCAAGTGTAGCAACAGAGAATGTTGTCAGTAAATCGGAGTGAAATTTTTCTTGGATTATGTCCATGTTAGGAGGAATTCTGGTGTCTGTGCTGTACCTTGGCATGCTAATGTGCTAGAAGAGCCAACAAAATTTCCATGTCATTTTCTTTCATTCATTCATTCATTCATTCATTCATTCATTCATTCCTACCCTAATCAAACCAGTAAACATTTGTTGAACCACCTACTGATGAACATCTCTTTACATCAGGTGTCTGAAAGGCAAGATAGTTTCTCAGACTACGGGATTTTGAGAGTTGCCAATGAGGCAAAATATTATGGGCACTCCACAGAGCCACCTCTCTTTTGTGCATAGTGCATGTGAATGCATAAGCACCAACTGAACCAAGGCAGCGACAGATACTCTGATAAGTTACATCCTCTTGCAGAAGGCCACATTTGGATATATCAAGAAGGCAAAGGTCAACTTCTAGTAAAGTTTTATTTTATTGGAAAAACAGAGCTGCAGAGGAGAAAGCCAGCTTCCGTCCACTGGTTCACTCCCCATTTAGGCATAACAGGCGGGGCTAGATGAGGCCAACACCAGAAGTGTAGAACTCTGTCCAAGTCTCCCATGTGAGTGCCAGGGGTCCTCGCCCTTGGGCCAGCTTTCACTGCTTTCCTAGCTTTGTTACAGTGCTGGATCAGAAATGGAACAGCCAGTACTCAAAGCAATACTTACAGGATGCTGGTATCACAGGCAGCAGCTTAACTCTGCCCCATAACTGTGGCCCCAACATATAGTCTTTATACTTAATGACTAACAGTCTGACACTCTGGATAACTTCCTTGCTCAGTATTGAAAAGGTATTGTCCTCACTGTAAAAAAAACAGTATTTTTTATTTCTGGGTCTGTCTCATACTCTTACAAACTGCATAATGCAATAGTGTATGGGGCCTTATCTAGAATAGAATATTTTAATGACTTCAGCCAGTAGGCATCTTGGAACACTGTACACAGCCAAATGCCTATGGCAGGTAGCCTGCCTGTGCTAGCCTCACATCATTCTGTTTTGAGAAGAAGGCTTAGCAGTGGATATTAAAATGTCTCTGTGGCATTTGAGGAAGACACTAAGCCATTTATATTTAATAATTAGACGAGCAACCTTGTACTGAATTCTGTTCAGTTTAGTGTGCATGACCTGAAGGCCTACTATAGGATTGCTTCTCTTTTAGGTGTTAGTCATTCAGAAAGAATCAGATTTGGCTCCAGCTCACAAGGAGCTCTCACCTCTAGTTGAGTTATAGAGGGTACTCATACAGAACATTTCTGTAAGCAGGTATGAAATAAAGTAGAATTAATTATATGGCTCAATATACACAACTAAACTGTTTAAAGATTTGAATCACTACATCCCAAAGCCTCCAGTAAAAAGCTAATATGGTGGCTTCCACCACAGATGGGTGTTGGAATAGTTATTATAAAGATTGCTGCGTCTTCAAGACGAGATTTCTCGGTTGTTTAATAAAAGGTTGTATTTAAGCTCCATTTCCCTCAGCTGAGTTTTCAACAATCATATTTAATCTAGTAACCTATATTAAGGACCATAGTGCCTTTCTATGGTTTATAAAGTGATGAAGCTGCATAGTGACCAGTTGCTGACTGTGTAATGACACTGTTCTGGAGCACTGAGCAGTGGAACAACAGGTTAACATTTTCGAATGTTTCAATGTTTAGAGATATACCTAGCATGGACTATTACAGAAAAGGAAGAATTGTCCGTTATATAGGCAACTCTTTCAGATTGGGAGACAGGGAAAGGAACTGTCATTTGAACAAAATTTTCAAGGAAAATATTTTAGAAATTTTGGAGAATACAATTCAGTAGTATAATAATGGTAGTAGTGATTACTATTACAAAACTTAATAATATTGTGTGCAACACTGAGTTCACATGGCAATTTCCCAGCGAACTGTATTAAACAAAAATAAAATCAAATCTTAACGTTGTGGCTGTTGAGATGTGCCTTTATCCATTGAGCTCTTTAATGTACTGCTAGCTGAGCTGGTATCAAACTCTGGAGGACTATAAAGGGACATGGAAGTTTCATACTGTTGTAAATCATTATCTCCAAGACTCTGCACCTGTCTCCCACTAATTGCTGGTTCTATCAATTGTGTTACTGCGTTATACTCTTTTTGTGCTTTCTACTGTTTTCTGTAGTTTCATTTTTCCCTTTTGTCTCTTTATAACATAGCTTTAACACCTATTCTAGTAACCCTGAAAGCTTCTGCTTCATGTAAATGCTTATCTCTGATGGTTAGTGACAAGTTTTTGATCATACCAAAGTTTGCTGACAAGCTGCAGTCTTACATAGACTTGTATATTAAACCCAAGGGAGGGGGACTTTTGTCATGTTAACCTTGTCACCAGGTTTTTGCCCACAAACTAGGAGTTAACACCAGGCTTTTTTTTCCTCAGAAACTATTCATTTGTTTAGCTTTATCAACCTGGTAATTTGCATGTTACCAATATGTCACCATTTTTATTCAGCTAATGTCTAATATAAATAAGAAAATACAGTTATATCAAAACATGAATAAATTGAAATATTTATCTTTTTGAAATTTTATTACTCTACTTTGGATACATATATGTTTTTAGTTGGTTTCTTTTTCTAGCCCTAATTTAATTAGCAAGTAGATAATATCAGCAATTTTGATTGGCAGAGTTCAGCTTATCACCAAAGCCGACCACTCACCTTCTGTTTTCATTGAGCAATGCCAAAACCAAATTTTAAAGCTACCTGTAATTTCAGGATTGGAACAAGGGGAGAAAATCGTCTGTTAGGTATTCTAGTTAAACTTTGCCAATTTTGAAATCTTTGGGGCTTTTAAAAGAAAAATTTTGCCTACCTTCCTATAGAGGTCTTTGTGATTAGGGGAAAGCACATCAAATTATGTTAGAACAAAGGAAGATGAACATTGACCCAGAGGCAAATAAGACTGTGGTATCTCCAAATGCTTTTTCATTGTTGCTTTTGACTAGACTTTTTACCCAGAACTGTCCAAGAGTGGCCAGTCTGTTCATAGTGTACTTTGCAGTTAGTAAGTCTAGTTGCTTCAACATAAATGTTGATTATTGGTGGAATCTAGACATAGCTCTCTGACCAAACCATTTTAAGGAAATGTCACTTAGTGATTTAAAGATTAGAGATAAGCATCATTTTAATAAAGAAGCATATTTTAAAATTGCTAGTTATTTTATTCACATTTCCATTTTCAACATTATTTTAAATTGATTTGGAGAAATAGTAGTTGGCACGTATGATAGACTATTCTGAACTCTAATCTACTTTTACTTTAGGAAATGATGTCTTCAAAACTAACATGTTTCTACTTCAAATTCTCAAGGTTTCTTTTTAAATGTCTTACATTTGAGAGAATATTTACTTTTTTTTTTTTGGTTTCTGCATTTCTCTCTCTTCTACTGCAATTTTCCACCTTTTGTGCAATTGTGAACAAGGTAACGAAACGCCTCCCTTCCTCAGGAACATCTACTATCTTCATGCTTTCTCAAACTTCCAGCAATCACAGTTTCTCTTGGAGTGAATAAGGTGATTTCCTTTCTTAATGTACCAACTTGCTTGCTTTCTCATTTGCCTGGCAGCATTTTCTTATGAAAAAAATACCTCTCATTACTCATTTTTTATTCTTTTTATTGATTCTTGAGTATTTTTGTCATTTTATTTTAATCATTTGTTCATCTTCCAAATTGTCATACTGAAAGGAAGTAATATTCGAAAACTGGGACTGTAAGTCTGTGGTGTCATTGACTCAAGTTGTGCAGTAGGTGCCATGCCATAGTCTGTTCACCAGGGCCAGGAGTGTTTTACACATATTTCCCTTTATCCAGTGCACTCGCAGCACCAGCACTATTCTCAGAGGTGTTCACCAAAAGGATGGTAAGGTTCACTGTCAAACCATACTGACTCATCTCGCCATATAACCTACCAGTGCCATTTCAGAAACCCAAGTTTGCTACAAATTACTGCCAATTGACGTCTGTGAAAACAATAGGAGACTTTCTTAGGCCTTTAAATGTATTCGTGTGAATGTTATGCATTTGCTATATAGTGTAACCATTTGTACTTTTGGCCAGAAAAGAAGTCTATAGGAAATGATTTTCCTTCTACATTTTTTATTGCCAGGTAGGTTAAGCAATCTTCAAATGCTTTAAGTATCTTTGCCTCACTGTTACAGAGAAATCTGAGCTGTAGAAGGGCATCTGACTCATTATCCACCAGACCTTCAGTCAGACCTCTTCTTTTACGAACATTCTCAGACGAATCTAATATATTGTAACAGGTACCTAGTGTTAAACAAGTGGGCTGGCTTTAAAGAAACAGATTAACAGCATTATAAGAAAAATGAAAATATCACTCTAAATTTTCTCTGCTGTTGGTGTGGTGAACTTTATACTATTCTTGCAAAAATATAAAGATGCATTACTTGGAATATGAAGAAAAAGATCTTTAAAATTTGCTAAGTCCCCAAATGAAAGTTTAGACATTTTTCAGAGATGAATGATAATTTTTATCTTTAAGGGGCAAGTTGTTACGTCAGTACCATCATGTGAAAATACTTCTTGATATTAATCAGGAAGTGCAACTTCGATTTATAAAAATCCTTTGCAAAATTGAAAATAAATATTCCAAAATTGCATCTGTATAATACCAAGTCAGTTTAGCATTGCATGTTTTTCTGGAAATTTTGTGAAAATAATCAAATGTGTCTGTATCTTCATGTGCTGTGTCTGTGTGTTTGCAGGTATACATTTAATGTCCTTGTAAATGTGTGGTCCCCAAATACATATTAATGAATCAGTCTACTCTAATCCTAACTTTTTATTGTCAAGTTTTATTCAAGCTAAATGTCTCAACTTCCAGAGGTAAAATCTTTCCTAGTCATTCAGGGGGATGCATGGCTTAATGACTTTTTAAAAAACTTCTTAATGTTTCTAAAATTAGGTAAATTTATTTTATAATTTACTTTTTTATATGGCCCCCCAAAAATATCTGTTCTGAATTGATATGCCACAGATGAATGCTTGGACTCAGAATGACTCTTGTGTGAATTCTATGTTCCCCACTATGGTGGCCCTTGCCAGTTCAGACCTTTTATCTGTCCTGGGGAGTTCAGAGTATTCCCTAAACAAAGCTCACTGGTTGTCAGCTAGAAGCCACTCTGTAGCTTTCACAGAGGGCTGTCTTTCTTGTACACAAGAAAAGTAATGATCATCATCACTTTGAAGCTAACCATTTGAGTCTACCTCGTAGGCCCATTTTATCATCAACTGTCAACTCCTCCCAACAAAGAATTTAACTAATGGATTAGACCAGTTGGCTCTATCTCCTGTAGTCCCTGAAACCAGAATCTACAGAGTTATTTTGGAAGCCAACTTTCTGAAGCATCTTTTTTTGTTACAGTCAGCTTCTTTTTACCTGTTTTTGAACAACTTCATTCTATTTTTCATTAGTAATGAATCTGCTTTACAGTAACCTTCAAAGTCTTTGATCCTTTGTCCCAGATTGCCTTGTCCTAAACCATGTGATGCATTTCAGTTGTTAACTTTGTATCCCCCTGGATTGCTTTCTTTAGCTTGGTCTGTAGTTTGGGAGTCGGTACTAGCAGCAGACACTGCTCATGCTTTTGGCCTCTCCAGGACCTTAGATCCTACAGTGGCTGACATAGAATCAAGGAAGATTTTTAAACTCAATTACTTTATTTTTAGTGTAATTACTTTTTCCAGGAGTTAGCAACTGAATTTCTTCCTTGTTATATAGGACACATGTTACTTTCACACATTGTGTGTGACTAGCAATCTTATTTTGGTTTGAGCTGTCACAACCCTGTAAAGCTATCAAAAGACCTAATAGTGATTTCTGGGGAATTCGGCAACATAAATAGAAATACAAGCTATTTTAATTGGCTTATGATCCAACCATGGCAACTAAGGTATTCGTGAGTGGGAAGAAAATAGCAGCCTTTAAGGCCTTCCCTTTTCAAGTTCTAACAGTTGAGTTTTAATGTGTAAAGTCAGTGTTGGGCTCCATCCCTTGACATATAACTTTGATTTCTCAACATAGTTGAATCACACTTGGTGATTAGTTTGTCTTTCATACATTTGATGATGTTTAACAGACAGACTGGAATCCAGAAATATTTTCAGAGAAATTTCTATACAGTTCCTTTTCCAAAGGTAACTGTGTATGTACTTATAAGCGCTGGGATCCTGTAGAGGTGCCGGTTTGTGTCCTGGCTGCTCCACTTCCCATCAAACTCCCTGTGTATGGCCTGGGAAAGTAACCTCCTGACTCCTAGCTTTGGATCGGCTCAACTCCGGCCATTGCAGCCATTTGGGGGAAGTGAACCAACAGATGAAAGATCTTTCTCTGTTTCTCCTTTTCAGTCTGTCTTTCCAATAAAAATTAATCAGTCTTTTAAAAAAGGAAAAACTGAGTAAATTGACCTATTAAAAAGAAAAATTACTTGTATAGGGAAATAGTTCTTTCTGTAAAGGTAGAATGTTTTCATAGTAATCTTCCAAAACTGAATATATCATCAAACTCTTTCAAAAATAATGCACAACCCAGAAAAAGTAACCCATTGATTCATTCAACATTTCCTGTGCATCTGCTGATAATCCAGACAGCATAATAGGTACTCTAGATAGAAAGATAAATAAAGTATCACTGTCGTCAAAGAGCTTCCAGCCTAGAGGAAGGGATTATAATGAACTAAACCTTTGCTGTGGTAGATCATCTCGGTGGAAAAAAGCATTAGGAGAATCCTGGAGTAGTCCAAAAGCAGAAAGCAAGCCTGAGTCTATTCAGCTGATAAATGATGAAACGATTCCAATCTGGTTATTGTCACTTTTTTTCTCCCTTGCATGTGAATAAAACTTGGCATTTTGTTAAGACAGTTGCTTTACTCATAACAAAATTTACTACTTGATTTATTTTTAAAAATGCTAAACAGATGGTTTCACATATTTACTAAAATAAACCTTTTAACTCTGTATATTTTGAATTTTTCAGAATCCGAATCTTGAGCTGCCTATGTTATTGTCCTACAAGCATATTGACAGTGGTTACAGCTGAAAAAGCAAGCGTGAAGAAGCAACTACAAAAAAAGTTATCATCTCAGGATACTCCATATGCAACAAACTAAACCACTTTCTTATGTCTAGGGTTCAGATTAAATGTCCATTAAAATGCCAAATGACTTTTAAGCATTTATCATTATAATAAGCAGCCGTTACAGCCAGAGCTCTACATTAAGAATTACATGAAAGTCAAAAGCAAGAACACTTAGATTTCTGCCTTTAGATAAAATAGTATAACTACCAAATGGGTGCTTCTTTAACCCATTGACTTTGTGAATGGATTTAATTACCGTAGACTAAAGTAGAAGTCATGTAATGGGAATGAGTAGATTTTGCTAATACAGTATTACATTTTTTTGCATTGCAGAAAATACAGGCCATTTGTATCACATTTCTCATTCCTTCTGAATGATTATCTTAAACTATTGTTTTTTCAAACATACAAAGGAATACTTGAAAATATAGAACTAAATGGTATCGATGCATCAGACAGAATAGTTAGTTCATCTTTTCTGTTAACCTACATTCTGATTGTGTCTTGGTATTACATACTTGCCAAAAAATACCATGAACACATAAATGGAAAGTGTTAACTTTGGATATTGTTGTGGGAACAGAAAAAATGGTTTATTTGTTTTTAATCTTTTTAAATTAAGCCCCACTTATGGGTATAAGGATACTAGACTTCAAAATAAATCAATACAACATTTCAATTTATATCCCCTAAAATATGAAACTAACAGATTTTTCCATGGTCAGTTTTACCCGGATCTGAAGTGGGCAAAACCATACTTCTGCCAAAATTGAGGCCATTCTGAACATTATTTATAATTTTATGTGAAAAACAAAAGAATGTAGCTAATTTTAAACTGTTAGTTTATTTTAAAGTGGTTGCATTTGTGCATAGATGAAGCACTTTAAGAAAAAATGCCTATTTGGGAGGGTCGAGATCCATCCCTTTGGAGTGATTCAACCTGCGAAGGGGCTAAGACTCTGAGCTTGAATGTTATCTCTAGTAGCTAGCTTGTCCAGGGTCATGGTCTGTTAACCATGATGGTATAGTCTAGAAGGGAATTTTAGCCTCTAACAAGTTCACTTAAGATATAAAAATAAATGTGAAATATCTGTTAAAAGTAAACCTAGTTTTTTTAGATATAAATGACCATATTTGACTGCTACATTAAAATAATCTTGAAAAGTATTTTCATATAATTTTCAACTTTTTGTCTGTCTGGCACGCCTGTACTGTTACCAATGTTTATACCATACCTTGATTTTGGAAAAGTATTGGATGCAGTCTGTACCAACATATTTATATAGTCCATATGGCACATTTGATTGTTCTGTATATGTTTTGTGTTAATGTCTAGGTGTAATTTTTCTTAAATTATAGAAAGGATATAAATTCACTTATAAGAAACCATTCCATCATCACTGTCCCTTTTTCATTATCTCATTTGTTGTCACCCATCAGTATTATTTTTTAATATTTTCTTAAGATATCATTCACAGCTTACATAAGTGTGCTGTGTTCTGGTAACCTGTATTTAAGGTGATCTACTGAAAACAAAGTCTTTATATTCTTTGCCTATTCCAAAGAGCTAAAAAGTCTAACCCAGGAAAGCTTTTGTGATATCTTACTCTTGTTCTTGTTTTTATAGATGTTCCTGCCACATTGTTGTTGTTTTACATAAGAACCATAGGGACTGTGAATACAAACAAGAAAGCCACAGTAGAAGTTTGTTTAATGCAGAAAGTTGACATATTCAAGATATCTAGGGTAGTAAAAATATTAACTGGTTATATATAAAATTCCTTGCCACCAGGAATAAAGTTAGATGAGGAGTAAGGAGAATTTCAAGTCATGTCTCACATCCATGTGACACTATGCACTGCAGCTGAAATTCAATAATGCAATGTTGCATAATATTATGGCCTAGATTCCTGAGGGACACCTGGCTTTTGTTTTGGAAAGATATGTTTAATAGTGAGTCTAAAAAATGGTTAGCATTGGATTATTATGTGGAATAACTTGAAATAAGCCGTCCAGTATTCCTCCCATCCAAGTACTAACTAGGCCCAACCCTGCTTAGCTTCCGAGATCAGACGAGATCGGGCACGTTCAGGGTGGTATGGCCGTAGACAAGCCGTCCAGTATTCCTAACACTACAATATAAGCATCCTATTTTGTGACAGAAAATGTTAACATAGAATCATATATCCATAACTTGAATAATTTTCACCTATCAAAATGTCCCTGTAATTTTCACAACTGTTATCCATTGTTTGATGATGTTATCTATTAAACTGAAAACATTCATTCCTTATCTAACACCTCTACACCAGCAACAGTATAAATACAAGCCTAAATTTGCAGAATCCATAATAATTTAGTGATGGAATTTTTTAATAACTATGTAAATGCCGATTTTATGCAAATATTGACAAAATCATTTTTCAGCTTGCAAAATGGACCTGCAATGTTACATTTTTCACTTAAGCAATTTTTTACATCTATGTTTTTGCTTTCTAAAATGAATGTGAATGCCATCTTTTATGAATGCAAGTTGCCTTTTTCATTACAGAAATTTTTGTTTGATGTAATCAATAAACTTTGTTATGATATGATTAATATTTCTTCCTCTTTTTTGGGAAAGTCTTAGCTTGGCATAAAAATAATACAGAAGCAATTTGGCTTTGGCAAACAACTTCCTGAATTCCTTTTTTCTTATCCAGTTTACAAATGGTTGACCGGTTGCTACAGAAGTTGGTTATTAGCCTTAGCCATCACCACAATGATTTTGCCAGAAGTGACCTACCTGTGGAAATTTTTAATAAGACTGTATTGTCACAGTACATAGAGATAAGTATAGCCAGATCAGCAAATACATGTATTAAGGCTAATGTGTGCTTGTTGCCGCCCAGTAATTGGAGGTAACAAGAGGGTGGTTTGTGTCCAACACATTGAAATAGTTTGATTCTTAAAATAACTTAAAACTTGGTCCACGGGGGGTGGGATGTGTCTATGTGTACACGTCTCTTCTATCACTTCTTAATGTTGTTCAGGTTGCACTCGGGGCCTTGAGAAAGCTGCTTTTGTAAAACCTTGCTATCTTTGCTAAGAAGCCAGAGTTGCTCCAGTGAATCTGGTTACACTGAATTTTATAGTCAATGCCTACATTTTGGTATTCTTTTATTCCTGTTGACCTTTGATGCCCCATGCATATTTTCATGGAATATTTGTGGTATTCAAAGACAAGACCTGAGTTAAATTTTAGCTTTTAGCTTTGCCGCTTAAAGCCATTCCCCTCCAAGGTCCTCCTCTTTCTCACCTATAAAATGGTGCCTGCCCAAGGGTGAGAGTGTCCAATGACATAAGGATCAAAATTGCTTTTTAATGTGTACTTTGTTGTTGAGCGATCCTCAGAAACAAAACAGTAGACTTCCTTCGGAACTAGGGAGAGGAGCTTTCTCTGGTCCTTGCCTGGTTCCGACCTTGGGTCCCCACCCTCTCTCGTAATGACCATCAGGATCGCTCCAGAAACCCCTCAAAACAAACTAACAACAACAAAAAAAACTATAATAGAACAGCAAGAAAAGCTTAGAAACAGACAGGAAACGGGCAGTGGGGATGCACTTATAACTCACTGGGTGGGACACAAAGATTAGTTACTCCTCACTAGGGTATTGAAGATTTCTCTGCACACCCCTCCTAAAACTGTTCACCTAAACTGCTGACATATGTCTTGTTAGAGTTATAGAGTTAGACTACCCGAAAAACAGCCAGGTTCTGCAAAATCATGCTTCAACGGTATAAACTGCTAAATACTAAAATTAAAATAGACATGAGATACTCTGTCGGCTCTACCTTCAGGCCAGAGATGGTCTCCCCCAAGAAACCATTGAATTTATCTGGACAACAAGATACTGGACTTTATGCTTAGTAGATGCTTGCAATGAAAGAATCTCAACTGAATTTGAAATGTAATACAGTAACAAGGTGGAGGAATCCACCATGAGGGGGGGAGGGGGAAATCCCAGTGCCTATAAAACTGTGTCACATAATGCAATGTAATCAATTTTTTAAAAAGACAAAATTATGAGTTATTTTTTAAAAGTACTTTGTTATTCAAGTGGGAGCATTATTTTATAAGGTTTTATTTTTCATTGCTTTGACATTTAATTAACAGTTGTCATTTACGACATTTTCTGGAATGTGTTTTCCATGTTTTCTAGCTGCTGGAAATGTTTCTGTTCAGCTTCCTTTCCCTTGCCCCATTCAGTCTGGTGCAGTCTTCTCCCTTCTGCCTCGCTGCTGTGTCTGCACTGCGTTGGCCATTGCAGTGGGTATCGTGAGGGTATGAATAGTTTGACCCCTTCAACAAGAAAAGAAGCACATGCAAGAATTAGGTGTTGAGGTTATCACCATGGTTATTCAGTGACTGCATCCATTGGTGATGTGCTAGAAACATAAACCCTGAAGGCCTAAGAGCTGGAAATAGTCAGAAAAAAAAGAAGAAAGATTATTTCACAGCTTTTTGTTGTTATAAACTAATTCAACACATTTTCACCAGCAACTGATGAATAAGAAACAGGTTCAGATAAATTGCTGGTGTGTGGATTGTGTTGTGCTGAAGAAATGATGCTCTATAGATCAAGTTTTTACTTCAGTGGGCCTGAGGAACAAGTGCCGGAAGAAGGCCTCTGATGTGAAAGAGCAGTGTACCTCACGATGGACCACAGTTACTGCTTGCAGTGAGTCTGGCTGTGGCTCATTGGGCGGAGACAGCAAAGGATGTCCACAGTTGAAATACCTGCTGCTACTTTGGTGTCTGTGGCCAAGGTCATGCCTCCTTTCAGTAAAGTCACTAAAAGCCCAGCTCACATGAGCTAATAAAGCAGCGGTTGCAATGTGCCACAAACTAGTCAAGTCACTTGAGATATATTTACTCCTTTAGCAGTCTCATTATGTCCAGCAGATAAGCTACTAATAAGCTACTAATATTTCTCCAGATGAATAAACTGAATCATGGAAATACCTCAGTTCACACAATTTGGTAGCACCAGAAAGTTTGGCTACAGCATATAGGTTATAGTCTATTGTATCGGTGATACATGAACGGTAGTTTTCTAAATACTTGAAATTAGGCTGTTTACCATATGGTATTATGTTTTGGCAAATCTGAGTACAGGACATATTGGAATTTTTACGCTAGTTTTTCAGCGTGAGTCTTCACACCTGCTTCTGAGACCTTGACTAAGTTCCTGGCCCCAGGCTCCAACCTGGCCTAACCCAATCTTTTGTGGACATTTGAGGAGTAAACCAGCAGATGGAAGATCTTGGGAATAACTTTCTCTGAGTTTCAGATAACTAACTACAAATGAAAAGCAAATCTTATTGTGATCATTTTCATGTGGGCCACTCAGGAATCAGTAACCTCAGAGTGGCCTAGGGACAAGTCTATTTTAAAGTACTGATGCTGAGCTTACTTAGGTATTTTCCAAGGCAGGTTTTGGCATCCTATTCCTGCTTCACACACACACTTGGAGTTATAACACCCCCATTTGTTTAATATTCAAAACAAGGCACCAAGTTGGTTACCTATCCATAGCATCTAAACTATGTAAGTTACTTAAGGCAAATGCACGGGGCATATTGCCAGCATGCTCCATCTCAAATCAATCTACCCTACTCCTGTGAAAAGCTTGTCTTACAGGGCTTATATTGTGGCAGGGTAGGCTAAGCCTCTGATTGCAACACCAGCATCTTAGAGTGCCAGATCAAGTCCTGATGACTACACTGCTGATCTAGCTCTCTACTAATGTGCCTGGGAAGACCACAGATGACTCAAGTGCTTGGCCCCCTGCCACTCGTGGGAGATCTAGGTGGAGTTCCTGACTCCTGGCTTTAACATTGCCCATGCCTGCTTGTTATATCCATTTGCGAAGTGAACCAGTTAATGAAAGATCTCTGTCTCCCTCTCTTTTTGTCATTCTACCTTGCAAATAATAAACTTTTTTAAAAGATTTGGCTTTTTAAAAATCTTTGGCTTAGACAGTTATTAAGCAACATTTCCAAAGATGAGTTGTATAAAACAGTCCTAGGAAATGTTAGATATTCCCTGAAAAAGTAAATTACCTACCTGGTTAAATATGCTTTATGCTTGTAAAGTTCTATAGTGGCCCCATATTTGATACACACTAGAAAGTTCATGAATATCCGAAGAAGTCTATCGTCTTATAGTCCATGGAATCAAATCTCATTTTTATTTTATGTGCTACGAACATTGGACCCTCTAATAAGTCATTGGGCATGAGCTTTTTATAGAATACAATATGAAAGCTGTAGCTGGCTTTGCTAAATTGGTGATTGAAACCCTTACTCTTCAGTCATTTGAAGGGACTCATTTCATAATCTGAAAAAGATACAAATGGTGACAGTTCTCAAGATTATCAAGGTCCTCATGAGAAATCAGGCCGTTCCCTCATTTCAAGTGGAGGAGACCTAATAAAGTGAATTGGTTATTCAGAGATTGTCACTGAAAAGCCAAGGGGGACTCTATGTAAAATAGTCCAGAGATTAGAAAGAGGGCAGAGAGAGCTACCTGACGGCTCGGGGAATGAAAAAAGAAGACAGATTCTAGAGCCTATGGCCTTCCTGGTAACTTGGTGGGAGTGAGAATGATGGTGGCCCCAAATGGAGCAGCTGGGGCCGCAGTGGAGTCTTAACCACAATTGAAGGGTAAGTAGAAATACCCTGATTGTTTTCTGATGCCAATCCTCCAGTCTAACTGCTATTGACTGCCCCAATGAGATTCTGACAAATGCTACGAAGTGCAATGAGTGCATCTGAGAGTAAACAGCCCAGAACTGGAACACAAAGAATTTGAGGAATCAAATTCAGATCTATTAGAATTAAGTACATATAAAAGTGAAGATTAGGGCCTGGCAGCATGGCCTAGCAGCTAAAGTCCTCACCCTGGGCATGCCAGGATCCCATATGGGTGCCAGTTCTAATCCCGGCTGCTCCATTTCCCATCCAGCTCCCTGCTTGTGCCCTGGGAAAACAGGCGAGGACAGCCCAAAACCTTGGGGTGCTGCACCTGAGTGGGAGACCTAGAGGAGTTTCCTGGCTCCTGGCTTCAGATTGGCGCAGCACCGGCTGTTGTGGTCACTTGGGGAGTGAATCATCAGACGGAAGATCTTTCTCTGTCTCTCCTTCTCTCTGTATATCTGATGTTCCAGTAAAAATAAATGAATCTTAAAAAAAAAAAAAGATGGATTTTAGTTCCTTTTTAAATCTCTCCCTTTATATTTACCACATGAAGACAATAAATGGAGAAATGAATCTGAAGGCAACACTGATATATGTAGTGCGGGATAGATGATAATTTGTATGGGTGCATAGATTAATGGAAGTAGAATGCCCTTGTTTAATACTACTTTCTCAGTAATGATAAAAGTCAGCTAGCATTAAACAGAAACTAGTGAAATAAAGGAGTTGCAATATCTAGCTGAGAGGAAGGGCCCCAGGCCAGCAGGCTGGCATGGCTTGCCAGCGTACCGGGTCTGTGGAGCTGTGCATACCCTTGGGTCCCAGGCAGGCAGGCAGGGCTCCAGGCTAGCATGCTGCACTGCTGTAAGACTGGGCTCAGGAACCCATGCACTTGTAGGCACGGGGGCTATGGATTGTTTAGGGAAGGGAGTATGCGATGTATGGAGGAATGTATGGGGACCACTGAGGGAGTAAATTATAGGTGAGGAATGTTTCTTGGACTTCCACTAACTGGACCACTGTACTTGCAGATAAATCAGGTAGCTCTCACATGGTTCAGAGGGTGCTTGGCCCTTAGCTGGTCTAGGACTAGGCTAGGCAGGGCTGGGTTGTAGCACCCACCAGTAAGAACTAGAATGGATGTGGGCAAGTCAGACAAGGCCACTGTGCCTGCTGGTGAGCAGGGACAGGAGGTGGGCCAAGTCAAGCTGGACTAGTCACCGACTAGTGTACACAACATCTGTGACTGGGAGGTAACCTGATACAAGGGCTTGGGGAACTCATTTGTCACAATGCAGTCCATGCTGGTGAGTGCAGGAACCAAGGACAGGGGCAGCCCAGACCAGGCCAGGATACAGGACCCTCAGCCATACATTTGGGTCAGGTCTGGGGTGGTCAGGCTGGGTTAGCTCATAGCACCCACTGGCAGATGTAAGAACCAAGATGGGGTATGAGACCGGCTGGGTTGGGCCATAACACCAGCCAGTTCACATTTGGGGCAGGACTGGGGGATGACTGGGCTGGGCTAGGCTGCTGCAGCATCT
The DNA here is from genome assembly GCF_017591425.1 of Ochotona curzoniae. Taxonomy (NCBI): domain Eukaryota; kingdom Metazoa; phylum Chordata; class Mammalia; order Lagomorpha; family Ochotonidae; genus Ochotona; species Ochotona curzoniae. The sequence continues at coordinate 7,865,325 of NW_024467087.1, forward strand.
GCTAGTCAATGCCAACGTGAGGCGGGCCATTCCAGATTAGGTCATAGCACCCACCAGCACAGGTAAGACTCTGGGAGGTGGTGATGGACAGTGAGCCCAGCAGTGGGGCTTCAGGGGCTCCCCTGCTGGGCCCCTGCTCCCACTGGTGAACATGAGAGCTGGGACTTGGGGTGGACCAAGCTGAGCAGGGCTGCAATACCTGTTAGCCTACATATGAACTGGGTTAGGTGGAGAGCCAGGTTGGGTTAAGAGATCGTATCCACTGGTATATATGTGAGCCAGAGTAGCTGCAGGCTGACCGGGCTTTGCTACAGCAGCGGTTGGCAAGTGCTGGGACTGGAGGCAGGTCCTGTCAGGCTAGACCACAGTATCACCTGGAAAGTGCAAGGGCCATCCCCCACCCTAGGTACTGATGTGGTTAGGCTGCCTTTCCAATAAAAAAAATGAATAAATATTTAAAAAATAAGGTAAAATGATGAGGGAAAGGCTCTCAGGAGACTCTGGGATTTTTATTTTTTTTATTACAGTTTGTGGACTTTAATATGTAAGTATTGATTATTTACAAACCACCTGCTTCTTCAGTGTGCTTGAAATTCTTAATATTATCTCTGGAAAGTGTTCTCCAAGTAGTACTTTGGCACTGAACTTTATGATTTACTAAATTCAAGTATGGCAAAGGGTCACTGTGATGTAGGAAAGAGAACACGACGTAGTGTAAGGAGTATCTGCGGCAAGGGTATCTTCATTCATGTTTTAGCTCAACTGTATACAGATTGTGTATCTTTTGGCAAGCCACAGTGTTCCCAAATCTTAGTGACCGAATCCATGAAATGAGGTGACAATCCTACCTAGCAGTGTGATGATATTTACATGAAGTAACCTTGTTCAAATAGCTAGCACAGACCCAGGTTTAGTACATACTAGGTGTTAGGTTAAGAGATGAATGAGAAAGAGGGGCTTTTAGTTCAGGCAGAGTTTTATTATGGGACAAAGTCTGATTGGACCACTCTCGCTGGTCGGAGACAGCCCAGGACCACTTCCACATGGCGAGGTGACAACTTGAGGGAAATGACCACCCAGGGTATACAGCACTGGGCTTCCATACATCTTAGTCACATGGGGAGGGAGAAGGGAGCAGCTGCCCAGTTTGCACATGTGTGTGACCTGGAGCCCAGGGTTCTCAAGACCTGAGTGATTCCTGTAGGGCATTCCACCATTCCTGAGTCCATAAGGCCTGGAGGGCCCATTGTAGGACTTACTCCCACTCTCCCTCAGGTCAATGTCCTGCTGTGCCCAATCTGGACACTGGGCAATCCAATGTTGTGAGCCTGGAGCCAGAGTTGTGGTGCAGTTGGTGAAGTGACTGCTGGTGACATTGGCTTCCCTTATCAGTGCAATCAGAGGCAGCCCTGTTTCTTGCTAATATGCCTTGAAAGGCAAGGAAGATGGTCCATGTGCTTGGGCTACTGCCACCCATATGAAAGACCCACATAGAGTTCCTGGCTCCTAGCTTCAGCTTGGCCCAGTCCCAATCCTTACTGCCACTTTGGGAGTGAACCAGTGGACAGAAAATTCCCTCTTTCTCCGCAACTATCTTGTGATAAGTGAATAAATTTTAAAATAGGAACTTGCAAAACACCTTAACAGTTTTTATTAAACCATAGAATGGGAAGCAATCAAAAGCAAAGAAACAATGTTTCTGAAAGCCTCCAATTTACCCCTTATTTTTACATAGAGGAAAACTGATCCAAATACGGGAAGTGCTATGTTCAGTTATGTAGCCAGTTAACTATAGAGGAGGGACAAGATACCATGTCTCTGGAATTAGGAAGCAAGAATATATCACTCTTCAAATAATTCCTGTGTTTTTATATTTTTTTAAAAAGTATGTATTTAATTTTATTTGAAAGGGGAGAGGGAATGGGAAAGGGGGAGGCATAAGAAGAGAGAGAAGGACAAGGAAGAAGAAAGAGGAAGGGAGGGACAGAGAGAATCTTGCACAATCTGGTTCACTCCCCAACTGCCTACAGAAGTTTGAAACAATCTGGTTTTCTGATGACAATGGAAAAGGCACGAATATCTGAGCCATCATCCACTGCCTCCAAGGGTGTGCATTATCAGGAGGCTGGACCACCCAGACTTAAACGAGATACAGATGGGTTACAGATATCTTGAGTTGTTTCCTAATTCACTTCACCAAACACCTGCTTTACTTCAATGTTTTGAGTTTCTATAATGGAGAGTTGTTAGACAATTATCTTTTCCTTTTTCACTGATCCAACTTTGCCTGCTGGAGCAACACGAAACCAGGTGAATTCCACATTGACAAGATAGCTTTTCACACATTCTGAGGTTGCCATCATGTTCTCTGTTCGTTTTCCAGGATTCCCATTTCCAATGTTGTCAGCTCATCCTTTATATAGGGAGCCGAGACCATTGCAGATCTGGTTGGTCGCCTGTCTCTGGCTAGGCTCCCAGTCACCAATGTTCTTCCTAAAAGGTAGCACTAAGAGCCGAATGCAACCTTGTACTTATAAGATAGGATAATTATTTTCCTGAATCTAGTAACAGTTTCCATTGCTGTGACTGAAAACCGCATTTGCTTTCCTAATCACTCAGTTGATAATGTCCTCCTAGATACTTTTCACATTACTTGTTGGCAAACCATGAATTTCTGCTACTTTCCAAGGACTAGTACAAAAAATGCCCAGGCTTTGTGGCTTATTGCACACAATAGAGTTTTATTCTCTCTCATTTCTGGAAGCCAGAACTCTGAAATTAAGAAGTCAGCAAGGCCAAGCCCTCTGAAGTTTCTACAAGAACCAACCCCCTTGTCTCTTACAGCTTCTGGTGATTCCAGACAATGCTTGGTTCAAAGAACCACCACGGCAATCTCTGCCACCATCTTCACATGACCTTCCCCTCTTCCTTGTCCTGTGTACCTTATAAGGATGTTTGTGAATGGATTTAGTATCCATCCAGACAATCCAGCAATTCTCGTCTAGATTTATTTACATCATTGAAGATTGTTTAGCCTAAGAAGGTCACACTGACAGATTCCAAAGAATCAGGTGGATAAAAATTTAATGGAATGTGAAATTGGAAAAATGTTTATTTCAGGAATGATGTTGTGACACAGAGCATAAAAATGTTGCCTGCAAAACCAACATCCCATATGGGCACTGAGTTGATTCCTGGCTGCTCCAGCTTTGGTCCAGCTCCCTGCTACTGGCCTGGGAAAAGCAGCAGAAAATGGCTTAGGTGCTTGGCCCCTTTCATCCATCTAGGAGACCTGAAAGAAGCTCCTTTCTTCTGGTTTCAGCCTAGCCCAGTCCTGGCCATTGTAGTCCTGTAGGGAGCAAACCAGTGAATGGCAGATTGATCCCTTGCTCACTCTCAACTCTAACTTGCAAATAAATTTTAAAATCTTTTTAAAAATGTATTATTCAGTTATTAAATGTTTAATTCTACAAATGTTTGGAATCTGTGCAAAATGTGTACATTATACAGATTTTCTATGAACTTTTTGAGTACCCTACCCATGCATGGATACCTGGTGTTTGGAGGATGACTGTACCACCCTCTACTGCCTCCCGTTGTATAATGAACAAGGGTTTTTTTGGAGCATGCAGCAAGGTTTATTATTTACCTACACTGCATTTACTGTTCTAACTTCCACTTGGGGCCATATCTGCTGGTTTCAAAATTGCACCAAAGTAATAGGATTGTAGTGTTTTGATGGGTTTGTGGTTACTGCTACTGTGGAACATCTAGTATCTATCAAAGCCATCTCTCCTGCAGACCCTGTTAAGGTCTACTGACATTTAAAGGCCTCTTCACCTACAATAAGGTGCCCATGTCTGCAGAGGTGCTGTATAATGGTGTCTCATGGCTACCTAATCACACTAATTACACTTCCTCCGGCAGACACAAACATTCTGTTTTTGCTATCTCCCCTGATGTAGGTATCAATGGGGAAAAACCTGCCCATCTCTTCTGTGGTCCCTAGACAATTTCTGCAGCAGGCTCCTCATCTACAGTTTGGATATAATAATAACAGGACCTATGGCATATGGTTGGTGTGTCAGGAAAACTACATGGAAATATGCTTAGAATTATACCTGGCACAAAGTATATCCTATATAACTTCAGTCAAGTAGTAGGTTGACACCTTAGCAGTTGAATATTGTGCCAATTATACCAGTAAGCTGACTGAGGACAGGGCCCTCTCTGGCTTTGCTCCTCACATAGCCCTCAGTAGCTAACATAGTATCTAGGAAATGATATGCAATTGGTGTTCACCGCACAAATGAACTCATGAACCAACTCTATTCAAAAGCTTTCTCCTGAAGACTAACCTAATTACTGTTCGCTTGTGACTTACCACAGCCCTCCAGTGACTTGCTTCCCTTGAGGGTTCTCAGTTACTTTCTCTACTAAAAAGATACCTTCCAGGCATGTAGCCATATGGATGTGTCCTAAAGAAATGACACCTTATGTCAAGCCGTGGTCCTCAGCGGCTTGGATTTTACCTTGATATCCCAACTTGCTGGTATCTTTTAAATATTGATTGTAAATTTCTGATAAAAACACTAATTCCATGTTCTATGACATCTGCAATTTTGACATGCCAGTATTTTAAGACTTCATACAAATCAGTTATTCAAAATAAGTAATTCTGTTTGAATACAAAAACTACACAAACTCAGTGAGACCTGGCACGATGGCTCAATGGCTAAATCCTTGCCTTGCATGCACCAGGATCCCATATGGACACCAGTTCATGTCCTGGCTGCTCTACTTCGCATCCAGCTCCCTATTTGTGGCCTGAAAAAACAGTAGAGAATGGCCCAAAGCCTTGGGACCCTGCAGCTACATGGAAGACCCAGAAGAAGCTCCTGACTCCTGGCTTCGGATCAATTCAGCTGTGGCTATTGCAGCTGCCACTTTGGGAGTGAACCAGCTGACAGATCTTTCTCTCTGTAACTCCTTCTCTCCGTAAATCTGCCTTTCCAATAAAAATAAATAAATCTTAAATAAAAAAGCAAACTGTATATGACACAAGCCCATATATTTAATAATTATAACAGGACAACAATCATGAAAAAGGACATTGTAGAAGAAATGATTACTTTATGAATTTATGATAGATGATAGGTAATGTAAAGAGTGGAAGAGATTAATGGCATATGCTGAAAATAGTGAACATAATTTTGAATTTAATAGTGTTAATAAACACAGTCATTTAAGAATGTAATTTCTTTGTAAGATCAGAATCAAATATTTTGTTTTTAGTACAGTTAAGAACAATGCATATTTGTGGAAGGAATTCCACTTAAACCTCTCCAATAATTAAACTCATGTGAGCCATCACAAGACAGATGGCTCTGCTATTTAAAACAAATTATAACCTTTAAGGATGAACATGTGCTATTGAAATCTAACTATAAATTTACTTTGCATTGTAACTGAATAGTACTATGGTTTACCAGGTAAATCTAACTTAAAGAATTTGCAGACTTTTAAAAATAGGATGAGAAGAGAATACACGTTAAATAGCAAAAAATAGAAAAAATTAGTCTACAATTTGTCAGTATTTCTGGAATATTTTAAAATGTCTTTTCTTGACATTTCATTTATCTACTCTATTGGATGATTTTGAAATTCAAAAACGATGACAGATTTTTATCTTATTTTCTTTCCATGAGTTTAAGTTGGCCTATATATAAAATTTTGATAGCTATTTAACGTTCTTGTCAATCACTGGTGTGTCATCAAAATATATGTCTAAAACTATGTTCACTGATGGTGTATTTAATATTTTCTACCAAAAACCTTACTTATGACTGTGAGAAATCCTCTGACATTTTTACTAAAATAATTATGGGGTCCAATGTCTAGATTTCAATGATTTGCTTTTTGTTTATCTACTTTGATTATCTTTGTGTTACTTAACTGCAATTTTGTCTATTTGGAGTTTTTAACAATAGAGGTTTGAAAGAACCAATTGTGCGATTTAGTCTATTTAACTTATTCCAGTGTAGATTGTTATTCTTATTTCAGCACTACTTTAATAGTGAAAGCCTAGACATGTTTTCTTCATGCTTATTAGAAAAGATATTTTAAGTATGAAATTATTACGTTTTAACACTTAATAAAGTAACATTCCTTTTTTTTAAATTTTTTTTTAAAGATTTATTTTTATTGGAAAGGCGGATATACAGAGAGGAGAGACAGAGGAAGATCTTCCGTCCGATGATTCACTCCCCAAGTGAGCACAACGGCCAATGCCAGGAGCCTCTTCCGGGTCTCCCACGCAGGCGCAGGTTCCCAAAGCTCTGGGCCGTCTTTCCCGGGCATGATGGAGGAACTGAGCACTGAATATTAAAGAGAGTGATGTAAGTAAAATGCTAACACCAGTTCCCAGGGTGCTTGCCAAGTGCCAGCACTCCCAAACGACTTTCATGGTCCAGCTTCTCTTCGCTCTTCTATGCCCAGCTCTTCCTGTACAGTGGTCATTGAGTGCTTTTCTTATCCCTACATTATTGGTGCCTTCTGTGGACAATATGACACCAGAGTTGGCAAAATTAAAATGCAGAATCCTACATCCATCTGAATCATATTCATCTGTTTACAAATTTATGAGGTCTTTGTCCTAGAAGGACACAAGAAACAAATAAAAAAGCAAACACAACCCATAAAAAATTTTGTTCAAACTGTGAAAATTTCTAGCATATTGTAAGACTAGTTTTACAAGGATAATATTAAAAATATGAGGCAAATCTGGAATCCAGCTCAGTAGCCTAGTAGTTAAAGTTCTTGCCTTGCACACAGAGGATCCCATATGGGCGCCAGTTCTAACCCTGGCAGCCTGCTTCCCATCCAGCTCCCTGCTTGTGGCCTGGGAAGACAGTCATGGATGGCCCAAAGCCTTGGGACTGTGCACCCATGTGGAAGACTGGGAAGAGGCAACTGGCTCCTGGTTCCGGGCTCCTGGCTTCGGATCAGCTCAGCTCTGGCCATTGCGGCCACTTGGGGTGTGAACCAGCTGGTGGAAATTCCCATGCAGTGGCTTTGCCTGATATGCCACTGAATCCTCTCTTATTTCTGTTTTTAAGCATGATCTTACCCAGTAGCATATGCATTTTGTGTGAGAATATTTCACTTTCAACCTGGTGAGCTAACTCATTTTAGTACTAATACTTTTTCCCCAGATTTGTCCTTGTAAATGAAACAACTGCAGATCTGCTTCCTCTACTATGCTACAGTGTATAACTTACAACATTTGTTGCTGAGTTCTACTGTAAATCAAGGCTTCCCCATACTGTTACTTGCTGACACCAGGCTGCTTTTGAAACATTTTTTCATGTTTAATTTGAAATGAAGACCAAGAATGCATTTGCTGTCAGTTGGAGCACGCACAGAGAAGCTTCGTGGCTTCTTTCGGCTGATGAAACAGAAAGAGCTGCCACTGTATGAGGATACATTTCTGGTAAGGATATCTTTACCTTAGACTAATGCAAAACCTAGAATATTCCTGTGGCCAGACATTTCCATTTCTTGTAGTAGGATCCGGCAGTTGCAGGACCAAATGATTTGCAGGATAAACTGTGGTGTCTGGAAACATGTATCTGTAGATTCGAACCACAATAATCTGCTTCATTTTCTCTTGACCATTCTACTGTCTATTGCTCAAGTGTTTCCTAAAATAATCAGGAACTGCAAGGAAATACAAGTAAGAGTTCCGCAATTCTGTTAGAGCACTTCAATGCTGGCAAACTCAGATTCTTAGTTACAGATCCAGTTCTTTCACTTGAGAAATAGATGTTTGCTGAAACTGCCTTGGTCCTCAGAAGGTGTAGACTTGGAAGCAATGTGGAATGAAAGGACTGAAGGCCATCTTATAAAACTATATGGCAGTTTTCTCAAACTTTTTTTTAACAAAGGCATTTAGTGAAGCAAAACTTCACATTTTATTTTATTATTATTATTTTATTTTATTATTTTTATTATTTTATTATTTGTGGAGGTAGGATGTTTCTGGGGAAAGAGTAGGAACATTTGCATAAGAAACCCAGGAATTTTCTGACAATGAACACATTGCAAACATCAATCCTTTCTTTTTCCGATTTGAAAAATCCTTGCAACTTTTTTGTCTGCTCCCCCCTCCCCAAAAACAAACTAGTTAGTCATTCCATTAGGAAGAGAAAGGATTGGAGCAGGACCCTTTGGGAGCGCTCTCTCCTTCCCATCTCTCTCCCTGAGCTAGACAAACATCCCTTTGGGGGATTTTTTATGCTGTGTTCCTGTATTAAATTATTATTTCCCAGACTCCTTGTCTAATTTTTTTCATATACTTCATTTTAGGGGAACCCATTCTCTACTATTAAGGTTTATGTTTGATGAGCTTTGATGATGATGACCCATGATGTCTTTATTTTACTCTCTTTTGTTTGTTTTAAATAAGAGTTTGGTTTGATATAGAGTTCTAAATTAAAAAATATTTTCCTTCATGATTTTGAAGTTACTTTTACTTTCTAGAATCCAATGCCCTTTTGATTCTTACTCATTCCTAAGGCATTAACGTCTTTCCCTTGGTAAATATTTAGGCTCTTTTTGATGTCTTGATATCTTTAAAAATTCAAAAGGATGTGCATTCTGTGGTGTTAAAAATCATCTAGCTTGGAATTTTCTTCAATTTTGGAAAATTTTTCTTATATTATTTGTTTGAAATGCAGTGTCCCATCTCATTTTCACTATTTTTCTTGGACTCCTGTAGGACATTGAGCTTCCTAAATTGTTTGCTTTTACAACTAGAGTGTATCATGTTGAGTGAAATAAGCCAGATACAGAAAGACAAATAGTGCGTGTTCTCCCTTATATGTAGAAGGTGAAATTTTAAAAGAACTAAACCAAAAACCAAAAAACAAAAAGACATGCTGCAAATATAGTTTTGTCAAACATTGTTCTATTTCTGTCAAACTAATGGTTAGAAATGTTATACTATTGAAGTTTTAACAATCTGTGACTATTTAAAAACCTACTATATATGAGTGAAATGGACATTAGTTCACTTGATTATTATTTAAAACTCTTGTCTATAGTCCTGCTGTACTATAAACCTTTTTCCTTTTTTCTTGACATTTTAGTTAGTGGAACTCCTTTGACAATAATTGAAACTAAATTAAGTCTCAAAAATTAAAAAGATAAGGAAGGGAAGCAATAGTTCAACTAATTGATCTTCCACCTGCAAGTGCCATCATCCCATATGGCCACCTGTTTGTGTCCCCACTGCTCCACTTCCTGATCCGGCTCACGGGCTGGGAAAGCAATGGAGGATGGCTCAATTTCCTGGGAGCCTGTACCTACATGAGAAACCTGGAGGAGATCCCTGGCTTCTGGCTTCAGATCAGCTCAGCTCTGGCTGTTGTGGCCATTTGAGGGAGTGAGCCGATGGGTGGAAGATCTTTGTCTCTCCTTCTCTCTGTAAATCTGCCTTTTCCAATAAAAAGAGAAATAAAATCTTTAAAAAAAATGTATGGATGGAATGAAGGGAGAGAAAGGAAGGAGGGATACATTCTTACATTCTTAGAATTGTATGTAGAAACTGCATTGAATCTGTTCTCTGTGCATCAACATTATGTTAACACGAGAAATGAGAATTGTGCTGTACTAATTATCATGTCTTTGCTGTGACTCTGAGCATCTAATGTGCCAACAAACTCCTTAAAAACAAATAAAATAAAATAAAATTTATTTACTTATTTGAGAGACAGAGTGATATAAGGAGAAGAAGAGACAAGATGAGACAAAGATCTTCCATCTACTGGTTCACTCCTCAGATGCCTGGAAACAAGCCAAATCTGGGTTGTAGTAAATCTATGAGTCAGGAAACTTAGTTTGGGTCTCCCAAGTGGGTGACAAGAGCCCTCTTGTGGGGTGGGGCTACCCTCTGCTGCCTCCCAGACCCATTGGCAAGAGCTCTATTAACAGGGTGGAATGGCCAGGACTTGAATCAAACACTTTGACATGTCATGTGAGCATCCTAAGTGGCGACTTAACCCTCAGTGCCACAAGGGTCACCTAGACTCTTTCTTTTTTTAATATCTGTTCATTTATTTAGAAGGCAGAAAGACAGAAAGAGAGAAAGACAGAGAGATAGCCCTCATACACTGATTTACTACCTAAATGCCAAAATCAGAGATGAAAGAGAAATGGTTCCTACTTTTGCTCTTTTCTGTGGATTATGACACGGTTGCATGGGCAATAGTAGGGATTACAATTTTTTGTTGTCTAGGTGTGCTTGCAAGCTTCACTGGCAGTCTACCTCCATTCCTTAGTAGAGATGTCTTCTGTTTATTTTCCTTGATTCCTGGTAGTCTGATCTCCATTACATCCTTTGTTTATGGGGTTATACATGTGCTTATTCTCCTTTTTTTTGTTTTGTATTTTTGATGGAAATTGTTTTATATTAGAGCGAACATATGATATCTGTCTGATCTCTTGGGATTGGCTCATTTCACTTAGCACAATGGTCTCCAGTAGGGTCCATTTGGATGCAAATAATAGAATTTCATTCCTCTTAATGACTGAATAGTATTCCATAGAGTAGATACACCAGTTTCTTTATCTAGTCCTCTTTCAATGGGTATCTAGGTTGTTTCCGTGTATTTGTGATTATTGATTGTGCTGCAATATGAATATAGGGGTGCAAGTTGCTTTCTCATGTATCAAATCCTTTGGATATATTCCCAGGACTGGGATTGCTCGGTCATGTGGTAGGTGAATTTTCAGTTGCATGGCTGAAAGTTAACCCAATGCTGCAAGACATTCAGGTTTGACAGCTTAGGCCTGCAGCTCCTGGCTTGGCCTCAGCACTGCCATGGTTACAGAGCACATGGCATAGGTCTGCTGTCTGTTGCACCCATACACAGTCTGTAATGCTTGTCTTTTGAGAAGACTTTAATATGGGCCAGGAGAGGGCAGGAAAGCATGACTGAAACCTGCCTTCCTGAAAGGGGAGGAAGGACGTTTCTTGGGGAAAGCTTCCATACATGTGCTCATTGGATGGACTTGGAACCAGGCAAGTGTGGTCAAACTCCCACTGTGAAAATACTGGATGGGGAAACCTTCAGGAAAAGGCTGGAGAAATATGACAAGAATTTTTTGTGTTTAGAGCATTAGAAAAACCCTTTGGGAGAACTATGGCAGCAGGGACAGTCCCTACTGTGGCAGCAGTGCAACTCTCTAGCTGCAGAGGTAGTGCTATCTATTAAGGTCAAGGCAGCCTGTTGTCTTCATGCTGTTTTTCCAGAGGAAGGCTCAAACGTCGTTGTTCTGGCCTGGTTTAAGGGCCTCCAGATGGGATAACTGAGAAATCAGATCCCAGGTATAATGAAGTATAGAGGAAGGGGAATAAAATCCTAAGAAAAAAAATTTGACCTGGTAGAAAAAGGGGGAGGATAGCACAAAGAACCTAGACTAGATAAAAGGAAATTGTCAACTTCAAGAGCAAATGCTGGGAATTGAATCCTGGAATTTCCCCATCACTTTCCTCTTATCATCTCCCTATCACAACAGCACTCTTACCTCTTTCCACTTAGCACCTATACTGTATTCTAAGTTTACTCCACTGGAAATCACTGGAGGCTGACCAAAGATGCAAACATACTCTAACACAACATACAAATGGTTAGGAAATGGAAAAAGATACTTGACCACACAAGTAATCCATAAATGGCCATTTGGGATTAAGAGAGGGACCAGTATTATGCACACTGAATGAAGTCACTGCCGCTTATGCTTGAGATGCTGGAATTCCTATCAGAGTGCTGGCTGAACTTGCGTGTGTCTGGGAAGGCAGTGAACAATGCCCAAGTGCTTGTGAAAGACAGGGTGGAGTTTCTGGCTCCTGGCATCAACCTGATATAACCCCGGCTATTGAGGCTATTTGGGGAGTGAACCAGTGAGTTAAAGATATCTCTCTGTCTGCTCTCTGTATACCTGACTTTGCAATAAAAAAAAATGTAATCTGTGCAATCTATAAATTTCAGGTAGAAGTGACAGCATTCTTAGGAGAAAAGAATTGATTAAAAATGCTAAGCTTGCAGTATTCTTATATTTTAAGATGGTGCTACTAACTGATGACTAAACATTCGACGTACACATACAATGAAATATCATTCAACCAGAAAAAGAAATATATGCTACAAAAAGGATGTTGAAAACTTGATGTTCAGTGAAATAAGCCAGACACAAATGCCACGTTTTGTACGATTCTATGTATTTGAAGTGCCCACAGTAGTTAAATCTAAAAAGACAAAAGTTGATTAATGGCTGTTAGGGTCCATGGGGATTGTGTTGGGATTAGGAGGTCATGGCTTAAAGGATACAGATTTCTTCCGAGTGACAAAATGCCCTAAAATTAGATTGTGATGGTTGCATATTTCTAAACAGACAGAAACAATAGAATTATATGGTTTAAATGAGAGAACTGTGTCATATGTGAATTAGATCTAATAAAATTGTTACCAAAGAAACATTGCATTCTGGAATACCAGAATCCTCACAGCTTACATTGCAATTCCTAAAAGGTGAGTTTCTTCATGGATTGGGAGACTGAATTATAAGCACCAAGATTCCTTTAAAACAGGCAGCCTCAAATTCATAAGATTTTTTCTAGCATAACATATTCATGTTCCAGGTCTACAGAAATCACAGTTCATTGGAGTGGTTGTTTTCACTCCAGAAATGCAAGGAAAGGGGTGGGCATTGTGACACAGCATTGAAGCAGTTTCTAGGCGCACTGGTTTCCCGCTGCAGAGTGCCTGGGCTGAGCAGTTTCCTATCCAGGTTTCTTGTAATGTGCGTGGTAGGTGGCGCATGATGGCCCAAGTGCTTCAGTTCCTGCCATCCATATGGGAGACCCAGATGCAAATTCCAGGCTCTTTGCTTCCATTTCTGCCTGACCCAGCCTTGACAGTTGGTAGCATTTGGAGAGTGAGCCAGTGGGTAAAACACACACTCACTCTCTCTCTCTCTCTCTCTCTCTCTCTCCCGTCCCCATTTAAACAAATAAATAACCATTTTAAGATGCCTAGATCAGATGAGAATCAGCTGACTTACTCTAGTTATGCTACGTACTAGCAGCATAAATTTGGGCACATGTCTCAGCTTCTCAGAGCCTTAGTTTTCTCGCTGGGAAAGTGGGGACAAACAAATTGGGCTGTCCTTGTAGACTTGTTGGGAGAATCAACTGTGATGACGGGTGGAAATTTCTTTGCAAGTATTTAATTAAAGATAGTACGCTTGTTATTAATATTCTTATTAGTGGTAACAGCAACTCTGTATGAAATTAAAATAGTGACCTGCTGATTTTACAGAACTGATTTTTAAAATTTGTGCTTACTGATAAGAACAGATACTACACTTGATCTTAGCCAAAAGGCTTTTGAACCTGTCATTGATACTGTCTCAACCCAGATGTTTCGAAGAATGGAACATGCATTATTTTTAACATATTGTTTACCCAATACTATGTCAATTAATTCCATAATGTTGTATATTGATACTGAGGCCTTGTTGGGGCTTTTAACTGACCGAATCTTTACTCTGTTAGACCTATCTTCAGACCATAGAAGGTCTCCCCAAGAGGCCACTGAACTTATCTGGACAATAAGACACTGAACTTTATGCTAGGCATGTGTTTGCAAGCAATGAATCTCAACTGAACTTGAACTATGGTTATGCAACAAGGTGGAGGAATCCACCATGGGGGGAGGGGTATGGGAGGGGTGGGGGGAATCCCCAGCGCCTATAAAACTGTACTACATAATACAATGTAAGCAACAATAAATTAAAAAAAAATACATATAAGAAATGCAAAAAAAAATATTTGTGCTTACATGAATGAAAAATATATGTGCTACAAGCCAAGGTCTCTTTGTACATTTCATATAGGTCGTTGCTGGCAAATTCAATATATATCCATATATGTGTGTGTGTGTGTGTGTGTGTGTGTGTAATACACAGCAATGCAGGGTTGGAAGAATTGGAGAAAGAGATCTTCCATGTATTGGCTCACTTCCCAAATGCCCACAACAGCCAGAGCTAAGCCAAGCTAAAGCCAGGGGCCTGCAATTCTAGCCAGTTCTCCAAGAACAACAGGGACCCACATACTTCGGCCATCGCTTGCTCCCTCCAAGGGTGTGCATTGGCAGGGGGCTGGATTGGAATTGGAGTAGCCAGTACTCTGATATGTGATGTAGGCATCCAAAGTGGCTGCTTAATAACCCACTGAGCCAGAACACCTGGCTTTTTTTTTTCTTTTTAAATAGCCAGGTAAGGTATATGACTATTAGAGCTGGCATCTATTACCTAGATTTTTATCCTCATGTGGCCTGTATAATCAGTATGTTGAGATGAGTTTCCTAAATCTAGCTGTTTAACTTGATCATCGCTTCAGATCCCTACTTTGGTCCCAACTGACTTTTGCAAATATTTTATTGAGCACTACAGAAATTCAGTGATAAGCCATCTATTCCCATTTCACTGTTTAGGCCTACACTCATCATGGCTTAAGTGGAAAGAGACAGTCCTAGCCAATGATCAAAGGAAAAAGTTGGGAAAGTATGATTCCAAGTTTCTACTCCTGTCTCTAATTTGGCCCTAAGTAGGTAACATTTACATTTCCAATATAATCTAATCATTTGAGCATGCACTTAAAGCCTTTCATGAAAGGACTGCCAACATTTATGAAAGCAGTTGTCCGCTCCACTACAAGCATAATTGCATTGGAAATATTCTTCAAGCTTTTGGCGGTGAGAACAGAGCAAGTTTTGAGACTCTTCTTTTAACGAATAACAGAAATGAAAACATTTACTTCTGAAGCAATGTTTTCCTCCAAAAGTAAAGTTTGGCCTTTAAAATGGCAACAAGTGGAAAATTTTACAAGTGAGAACAAATGAGAGTAAGATTTCTGGGGCGTCTCCTGAGGAAGAGCCAACAGTCAGGCAGTGTCGGGCCCGGGCTCAGCTCAGGTCGCTCACGCATCTCTTCTGGCTCACTTAGGGCATCAAAGTGACCTTTCTTGTGTTTAACATGCTTGTCATGATTTATACAGTTATCTAGTTGGTTACACAATGCCAATCTAGAATTAAATGAGATTTTATGCTGCATTAATTATAATGTATTTGTTGGCATATTTTTCATTGCAAATGATAGCTCTTCAACTGCAGATAAAAAAAGTAATTAATCTATGTACTTGAAAAATCCAGGAGGTGTATATTTCTTCAGATGTGGTTGAATCCAAATGTTCAAATAATGTCATTAGGAATCTTTCTCTGTATGTTAGCACTATTTTTACCATTTTGGTTTCATTCAATGGGAGGCTGTATTTATATCCTCAGGCTTACCTCAACCTTATAACTAACAACGCAGAAAAGACAATTTCTAACACTCATTGGTTCCATAAAGTCTTTTTTTTTAAAGATTTATTTATTTTTATTGCAAAGTCAGATATATACAGAGAGGAGGAGAGACAGAGGAAGATCTTCTGTCTGATGATTCACTCCCCAAGTGACCGCAACAGCCTCTTCGAGGTCTCCCACGTGGGAGTTGTGTTTCATTTCTTATAATAATATCTCCTGTACTCAGATTCCATCTGTTCTACATAGAGAAAAATTTATAAGGCTGGTTCACTCTTAGACATTCATGGAATTCTAAAGGCTTTTATTTCCAAAAGTGTTAATTATATTGTAAGCCCAGTGTGGGAGAACACCCAAAGACTGCACTAGAAAGCAGTTCAGTGGATGACTCTGTAAGTACTAAACAGATTTGGGGTGATTGAGTTATAACTGTGCATTTTCTTCTTCAGGTCTTAGAAAACCTTGATATAGCATTCCTTAAGGGTCCACATTAAAATTTAGATTGCTTTTCGTATAATGCTGCTTTTCAAAAGTACTTATTTTGCTCGTTGAAATGCAGTGCATCAGAGAGGAAGACGCCGCAGAATTGCTGCTCTACCAGAGCTGGGCCATGATAGATCCAGAAGTGAAGACCTCTGTTAGAGTTCCCGTATTGGTGGCAGGGACACAAGTACTTGAGCCATCTTCTCTGCTTTGTCAGGTGCATTGCCAGAGAGCTGCATCACAAGTGGAGCAGCCAGGGCTTGAGGCTTGTATTCCTATGGAGTGTTGATATTAAAGGCAGCTGCTTAACTCACTATTCCACAATGGAGGCCCTGTGATGTAACAGATTTTTTTTTTTTGGAGGTTTATTTATTTTATTTGGAAAGGCAGATGAGATTTGCAGAAAGAAGGAGAGACACAGAGAAAGATTGTTTATCTACTGGTTCACTCACTAAATGGCTGCAATGGCTGAAGCTGGGCCAGTCAGAAGCCAGGAGCTAGGAGCTTCTTCCAGGTCTCCCACAGGGGTGTAGGATTCCAAAGCTTTGGGCTGTCCATACTGCTTTCTCAGGCCATAAGCAGGGAGCTGGATGGGAAGTGAAACAACCAGGACACGAACCGGCATTCATATGGAATCCTGGCTCTGGTAAGGTGAGGATTTAGCTATTGAGCCATCATGCTGGGCCTATAGCAGGTTTATTAATTTATTTTAAGGATTTCATTATTTTTATTGGAAAGGCACATATGCAGAGAGGCGGAGACACAGAGAGGAAGATCTTCCGTCCACTAATTCACACACCAAGTGGCCACAATAGTTGGAGCTGAGCCGATCTGAAGCCTGGAGTTAGGAACTTCTGGGTTTCCACAGGGGTGTAGGGTCCCAAGGCTTTGGGCCATTCTCTACTGCTCTCCCAGGCCACAAGCAGGGAACTGGATGGGAAGTGGAGCAGCTGGGACATGAACTGGAACCCATATAGGATCCCAACGCTTGCTAGATGAGTATTTAACCACTGGGCCACTATGCTGGGCCCCTGTAACAGATTAAAATATATATATATATTTCTCTTTTTTATTTTCATGAGCAAGCACTTCCATATGCTGGTTTACTACCCAAATGCCTGCAACAGCCAGGACTGGGCCAGGCTGAGTAACACTCTCCCATGGGATGTGCCTGTCCCAAGACACTAATGAGCCACAAGGCTCATTCTGGATTGGGCCTTATTTATTCTGGATATAAGGTTCTTAACAGAAATATAATTTTCCCCCATTGTGTGGATTACTTTTTTTTAAATTTTGCTGATCGCATATTCTGAAGCACATTAACATTTTTGTTATCTGATTTACCTACTTTTTCTTTTAGCCTACACTTTTGGTGTGCTATCTAAGAAGTCATTTCTAATCTAGGAGCAGGAGAATATATGCGTGTCTATTTTTAATCTTCGACCTGGTGTCTCCTTCTCCCACCACAACAGCTGCAGCTGGATCAGGCCAAGAGCAGGAGCCAGGAGCTTCAGGGTCTCCCACATGGTTGGCAGGGGCCCAAATACCTGGGTCATCTGCTGCTGCTTTTCTAAGTGCATTGGAAGGGAGCTGGACTTGAACCAGTGCCCTAACGTGCCCTAATGTAGATGGCAGCTTAGTCTACTGTCCCACATCACCACCCATTTTTGTAATACTAATTCAAGTAAATAAATACATTTTTAAAAATTACCTTAGATGTAAACGTTTGTTTTCGGACTCTAAATTCTGTTCTTTTGATTGATAATTCATTCTATCTATTTTTATGTCACCATCACACTGACTTGATTATTTCAGTTTTGCTTAGATTTTGAAATGAGAAAGTGAGTCCTCTAACCTTGTTCTTCAGGAAGATGGCTCTTGCTTTCCTTGCCTTTCTTTTTTTTTTTTTTAAGATTTATTTATTTTCTACAAAGTCAGATATACAGAGAGGTGGAGAGACAGAGAGGATGATCTTCCGTCCGATGGCTCACTCCCCAAGTGAGTGCAACAGCCAGTGCTGTGCCGATCAGAAGCCAGGAGCCAGGAACCTCTTCCAGATCTCCCACGTGGGTGCAGTGTCCCAAGGCTTTGGGCAGTCCTCGACTGCTTTCCCAGGCCCCAAGCAGAGAGCTGGATGGCAAGTGGAGCTACCAGGATTAGAACTGGCACCAATAGGATTTTAGCTGCTAGGCCACCATACCGGGCCCTTCCTTTACTTTCAAATCACACTATTCTTTTGATCACCATATGTCTTTGTGGGGGAATTGCCATTCTGTACGAAATTGAATCATAAAATTCAAAAATTCAAAATAAAAAGTTAACAACAACAACAACCAAGCAGCCTAAAAAAAGGTGGAATAGCTAAGACACTATGCCTATGATACTGCAGTACCAGCAATAAGAACTAAACACATGTTTTAGTAACCCAGTGAGTTACAACAGTAATCATTCACTAAAAAAATGAAATCTAATTACTTATTAAACAAAAATTACCAGCATTGTCCTGTAACTTTGTGATTTCTCAGTTTTCACTTTTCAGCGATCACCATAATAAGCAGTTTGTATCTTTCTCAACTATTTTCTTTAAGTCTTTTTTTTTTTTAAGATTTATTCATTTTTATTGGAAAGGCAGATTTTTTTTTTTAACATAGAGAGGAGAGACAGAAAGGAAGATTTCCAAAGGCCAGAGCTCAACTGATCTGAAGCCAGGAACATCCTCCAGGTCTCCCACGCGGGTACAGGGTCCCAAGGCCTTGGGCTGTCCTCGACTGCTTTCCCAGGCCACAGGCAGGGAGCTGGATGGGAAGCAGGGCCACCGGGATTAGTACAGGTGTTCATAGGGGATCCCAGAGTGTGCAAAACGAGGACTTTAGCTATTAGGCTATGTACCAGGCTCTCAACTATTTTCTTTCTTTTGGGGTTTTTTTTTTTTTTTTTTAGATTTACTTATTTTCATTACAAAGTCAGATATACAGAGAGGAGGAGAGACAGAGAGGAAGATCTGTCCGAAAATCCACTCCCAAGTGACCTCAACGGCCGGTGCTGCACCGATCCGAAGCCGGGAACCAGGAACCTCTTCCAGGTCTCCCACATGGATGCAGGGTCCCAAAGCTTTGGGCCATTCTAGACTGCCTTCCCAGGCCATAAGCAGGAAGCTAGATGGGAAATGGGGCTGCAGGGATTAGAACCGGTGCCCATATGGGATCCTGGTGCCTTCATCTGTATACTCATCTGTATATTATTTATTTTTAACTTATTTTACAACTATAGCACTAGTGGGATTCTTAATGTGTGGGGAAGTCACAACTGGTTGCTTTTCTGCCTGCTGTGTACGATCAAGAACAGAGCTATGGGCCCGGGGGTGTGGCCTAGCGGCTAAAGTCCTTGCCTTGAAAGCCCCAGGATCCCATATGGGCGCCGGTTCTAATACCGGCAGCCCCACTTCCCATCCAGCTCCCTGCTTGTGGCCCGGGAAAGCAGTTGAGGACGGCCCAAAGCTTTGGGACCCTGCACCCGCGTGGGATGCTTCGGATCGGCATAGCATCGGCCGTTGTGGCTCACTTGGGGAGTGAATCATCAGATGGAAGCTCTTCCTGTCTCTCCACCTCTCTGTATATCTGACTTTGTAATAAAAATAAATAAATCTTAAAAAAAAAAAAAAAAGAACAGAACTGGAAAAACGTTCTCCTGGTAGACTGAGGCTGGACAGACAGCTTCAGGTGCCTAAGGGGAATAGATGTGTTTGTGTGTGTGTGTGCGCACGCGCTCACATATTCACTTTACTTTTTGTGCCTGCATGGACCCTTCTCAGAGATGAATCAGGGGGTCCCCATAGAATGTTTCCAAGAGTCACTTGATAAGATTGTTCTTTGGAACATTCATCCACTTTGCTCTCAGAAAATGTTGACAAAGGTAAGGAGCAGAGAATGGCCCCTGCAGTTCGCACAAGGATTCCTTCTGTCTGCAGAGTAAAAGCAGGTGCGTTCCTCTAGTGCTGACTGGATTTCAGTCCGACGGAGTTTTAAGGCGGCCCTCGCCCCTCCCCTCACCGGCCCCCCTCCGCGTGCCGGGATCCCGCGGGTTCTGCACTCTCCTTTTCCCCCAGACGCTGCAGAGCTCCATCCAGGCTCAGTCACCAGGGGTGGCTTTGGCCTCAGGGTAAGGAAAGAGCTCTGGTCCTCTAAGCGGTCTCCTTTTCCGGCCCGGGCTCCTTCCTTGTGCACTCTCAAAAGCGCGTCAAGCCTCCTATAGCCCAAGAGAGCCAGCAGCCCAGGTGTATAGACGGGAGACTTCCCAGGACCGGGAGGGCTGGGAACTGGGCTTGCTGGCGGGCGCAGCCCTTGTTATCCTCAAGGCCTCAGATCAGATTGTGATGTTGTTGCGTTGGCGGGGGAGGGAGAACGGAGGAAACATTGCGGCCTCAGCATTGGCCCTTTCAGACTCTCCTGGCTCATCTCCCCTTGGCGTTAGCATTTCTGCCGTGGCCACCGGCGTGTACCCACGCTGGGCAGCTCTCTGGTTCCGCGCCCTGGTTAGTACCGGCTTGGATGCTGAGGAACCGGCGAGACTCGCACGAGGTGCCATGGGCTCGCGCCTCTTGGCCACCTCCCCCCACCGCCCCAATTTGTCTGCTTCGGTCTTTCTTCCCCCCGATTAGGAGAATCTATGGAAGATTCTTCCCATTTGACTACTCGCATATTCGCAGGGCACCTGCAGTCCTTCCCTCTTCCGGGACGGATGCGCACCCCAGGGGAATTGTTCGCGCGTCCGCTACAGCGAGAAGTGCCGCGGCGCCTCTCCAAACTCTGAGCAAGTTCCCGGCTCCAGGAACGCCGAGCTCTGCGGTCTCTGGCACCTCTGCCTCTTCTAGGGGGATCTGGCCAGTTGAGCGCGACGGCTTAGCCGGGATGAGCGCAGCAGGCGGCGGCAGTTCCCCGCCGGCCGTGCTGGGGCGCACGGGGCAGGCGCGCAGAGCACATCTTCACAGAGGCAGCTGGGGGGCGGCCCCGACAGGGGACACCGACGTGGGGATGGCCACAGCAAGTTCCAGGTCCCTGGGTTCGTCCTCGCTAGTGGCCAGACAGTTACCCCAAGTAGTCCCCTCGGAGCCACAGATCCGAGGTCCTTCTCCGGAACCCGACGGCTGCACTTCGGGGCCGCTCGTTCTTGCCTACCCGATGCAGGTGGACGTGGTCATGGCCCTGCAGCGCCGGAGGATTACAGAAAATTGCGGGAAGGACTACTTCTGCTTCCTGCGTGAGGTCCTCTTGGAAGGTAGGTGCCCCCTACCCACGCACTTGCCGCTCGGCAGCCTCGGATTTTTGCCCAGTTCCGCAGCTCTTCTCCGCCCTTCCCGGCTCCCTCCGTAACTGAGCCGGCGAGCACGTGCACACTTGGCGCTGCAGCGGCGCGTCCAGCCCCGGACGGCTGGGTGGTGTGTCTGGCCAGGGGTCGCGCTGCACGCTGAAAAGCTCGGGTGTCCTTTCCGACGCTGCCGGCGCCGGGTGAGAAAGTTCGGGGAGCAGTCCGAGGATATCTGCGTCGCAGCCGCTCCGGGTCGCCAATCCACTTTTTGCAGGAGGTTTGGGATTCTATGGTGGCCTGCTGTAACTCGGCATGCCGCACACCCCAACTCTGCCTTCCCCAAGCAAGAACTTTGTACGATAATGGTGTAGGGGGGAAACTAAGTCTAACAGGCGCTAGTGTTCCTGCAGCTGGAGGAACGGTAGGGAAACGGCTGCTGCTGGCGATTTGGGCTTTTCACCCTGGGGAGAGCATCTTTACCGCCTGGCTCAAGAGCTTCCTGCCTTCTGGGGTCACTACTACAAAGGCAAAAGTTCTCCCTTGGAAGGACAAGCCAAACAAAGCAACAGCCTCACAAAACCTTTCCCGCGGCTACCGCGGTCTGGTTAAGAGGTGTGCATAGTGTAAGGTGGACTGGCCGCATCCTGGTTTACCCAGCTGGAGCCGGCAGCATTGGGAGGAGGGGAGAAGGTGCGGAAGGGAATGGGATTCTAAAGAGGTAAATTGTGGGATCTTCCTGAAAGGGACGTGAAAACAGAGGGCAACTCTGGGGTTGAAAATTCGGGCAAGGGTTTTTCCGACAAGACTCGCCAGGGTTCTACAATCAATAGACGGGTCTTCTTAGGCTTCGGAGGCAGCCTGGACTCCCGTGTGATGGCAGTTGTATTCGAGAGCGATTGGGCGGCCAGCTTTCTGCGTGTATCTGAGAGCTGCACCGCGGGTCCCAAAGAGCTTTGGTTACATTAGAGACACAATTGCAGGCTGCCATCTGTGATCTGTGCGTCTTCGCCAGAGCCCTTTGGTCTTAGCTGTTTGTTGGGAAGTGAAAGTATTTTCTAAATCCCTAAGAGCGCGCGCGCGCGCGTGTGTGTGTGTGTGTGTGTGTGTGTAGTTTTGGAGTGCAAACACCTTCCTGTCTTGAGAACAGTTTCATTGTTTTTTTTTTTTTTTTTTTGAGATGATCAAAGTACCTTATCGAAACTGTATGTGCTGTGGAAAGTACTTCTATGTCTGCTTCTAGCTTACCTGCCGCATCTTCCTGGGAGCTCAGATTCCTCCTAGGAGGTATACTTAATCACAGAAATGAAGTTAGCTGTGCTGTGAAATCCAAGTTGACAATTCTGCTGCCAGCGATTTTATTTTTAGAGCTGTGTGCTGCTTCATGTCCCCTCCCAACCCATTCATACCTCTGGAAGTTTCTGCGTGTTGGCATGTCTCGGTCACTGGGACACCACAAGGTATCGCGTGGCCAAAATGGCACCAGTCGCTGTGCTGTGTTCTCTGGGACGTGGACTAGTTAGTGCCTTTCAGCATCTCGAGCAGTGACCCATAACTGTCTGGACCAAGGATCAACCTTGAAGGGGGTTATTTACTTTCAATGTGAAAGGGATTGAATGCATTTTCAAAGAATCTATGTGTCTAAGAAAATATGTTTACAGAGCTTCTCATTGTGGTACAGAACTTTCTGCATCATGGCCATTTAGGAGTGACGCTGTAATGTTATAGGCTAATTGCATAGGTCTGTGTTCAGTCGGCCCTGGGGATAGCCGAAGAGGCAATGATTGGCTTTACTTAGAAGTAAAGGAAGACTTGACAGACGCTGTAAAGGTCTAGGTGGACCTGGAGTGTGGTACACACAGATATTCAGAGGGGTATTTCAGGCGGAGGAAATAAGCTGTGCAGAGATGAGCACAATGGGAAGAACACAGTAGGTTCAGGGAATTGTCAGTGCTGTTTAAATGATTGCAGTGCAAAGGAGGTGGAGGAGAGATGAATTTGGTGAGGTATGTAGGGGCCACACCCAGCAAAACCTTGTGAGGCATACTAAAGTGTTTTTACTTTGTTTCTGGGCATGGGGGTAGCCATGGGAGTGTTGTGAGTAAAGGAACAGAGCAAAACTGCAGCATGTGGTTGCAGAGTTGTGTGCACTGCAAAACTCTTAGGGGCTCCATGTATACAGTCTATACTATCAACAATGACTTTGCTGTGGTTGTTCAATGCATGATATTCAGTGTTCAGCAATGACTAGGCGTGCTGCAACTTCTTTCCTTTTATAAAGGTCATTCTGGCAGTTGCAAGGAAGATGCAGTGAAGAGAAAGCAGGTAGGGTGGCTGGTTAGAAAGCAGTTGGAGTAAGCTGTGTTTACCCCAGTGGAGGATGGGAAAGGTAGAATTGATCTGACCTGGGGACTAGTTGTGGCATTTAAGGACAAGAACTAAATTCATCCCAGGTTTCTGATTCGGGTGACTGGGTTCGGAGAGATACTGTTAAGATAGGGAATTTAAGAGTTTGAGCATGATTGGGGCTCCATTGTGGATTTGTGCTTTCTGTGGAACATTTAGGTAGAACTCATCAATTGGTCTGCAGCTGAAAAGTAATTTTATGTTTTAGTCTAATTTATAAGATCTATAAAACACCTTCTGCCTTGCCATCATTTCCTTAAATGTACTTATCGGTGGGTTATCTTGATAACCTGGAGAATCTGCTACCGAAGTAGTTACACATATATTTTGAAACTATCTTTGGGACTTGGCCAAATGGAAAAGGCTTTAACCTCCTCACATATTTCCTTCCATGATGAAACAGAGAGGAAAGGAAGGAAAGAAGGAGAGAAAGAGAGAACCGCAGACGTGGAGTTTGGTAAAGACTTAGGTTTTTTGTGAACAGGCCTAAGGTGGAGGAAGGATGCTCTGAGATCAATCAAGAGGTTAGTGGTTCTGGTGATGGTAGCTGGAATCAAGAGGTAGTCTTTTGTAGAGGTGATTTTTCAGGGTCAGATGGTGGGTACTCAGATATTCTGAAGATAGAGCCTTGAGCTTGCAACATCTTCCCACATCAGAGTGCTAGTTCTGGTCCTGGCAAGTTTACTCCATCTAGATTCCTTTCTGCATCTGAGAAGACAGCAGATGATGGCTCAAGTCCTGGGGTCTTCATTCTTACAAAAGTATTTGCTAATGATTTGGATATGGAATATGAAATAAAGAGAGGAGGAAGGCTGGCAGTTAGATATTTGAAGTGAGCAAGGTGATGGCCAACATTTCCCTGAGTGGAGGGTGGGGGTGCTTGTGAGAGGAGGAGCTTTGTGGGAAAGTTGAACCTTTCAAAAGTCTGTTTTGGGACCTGTTAACTTTCAGGTACCTGGTAGATATGCAGGTGGAGGTGTAGCAGGGGCAGTGTAGAATCCAAGAAGATCTGGGCTATCTGTATAAATGGAGGAGACATTAGCCTTGTGGGTGGTATGTAGGGCTTCGGATAGTCCACACTTTAAAACATTCATGGCAAATGGAGTTTAAAGATAAGTTTATTGTGGTGCAATGTGTTTGGAAGTCCATGCACATTTCATCATATGAATTTTCCATGATCAGTCAGTAGACACAGTTGTTTGTGTCCTACTAGTGAAAGCTAAGTATTGTTCCAAAACAGCAAATCATTTCTGTTTTGTTGTCCAGATATTCCTCTTACCAGATGCTCTGACAGGTCACTTTGACTCTTGGTCTCTTGGTCATAGTCTGGAAAAATGCAGTCTACACCTGCAGATGATAAAATGTAGTTAAAGTGCTACAAACAGGGAAACACTGCGACCTCTGTGGTAACTGCTCTTTATGGGTACAAAAAATATGTGCTTTAGTCATGGTTTCAATAAATTCCACTTGATGAAAATGCTATAGTATTTTCTGTCTAGGGCAGATACTTGGAAAGAAGACTTGAGCAGTAGTTGAAATTTACACATGTGCATTCTATTTCTAGCACGTTATGAGCCGTCAGTACAATGGAGGTATGACTGCTCTATCTTCAAATATTTTTCATCAATATGAAAAAGAAGTGAGTTATTGCTAGCAACAGGGAACAGGAAACGGTTTTGTTAGCAAGAGGGCAAATAGGAAATAGAATACAAGTCTAGTGCCTGAGCCTTATTTTTAAAAACATACTTTATTGATCTATTTTTATCTATTGAAAAAGAGAGAGAGAGAGAGAGAGAATCTTTCAATCTTTCAGTCTTTCATCTAGCATTTCACTGTTCATGCTTCCCAGGATGTTTTAGCAGAAACCTGGACTAGACGGGAGTGTAGTAGCCAGGATTTGAACTGGCAGTATGACACAGGATGCAGCTGTCCGAAGCAATAGTTTAATTTGCTGTGCCACGTGCCCACCCCTTTTTCTTTTAAAACACGTATTGGTTTATTTATTTTCATCTGCTTGAAAGCAGAGAGAGTGAACGAGTGCACAGATAAGCTGGATCTATTTTTAAACAACTACAGCTTTTATTCAGATATAGTTAATATATCATTCAGTTAAATACTTTTTACAATTCACTGGCTTTTAGTATTATAAGAGTTGGGCAACAATGAACACAATCGAGGTTTAGAATATACCTATTAACACAAAAGAGACAGGATACCCAATATTAGGTACTCCTCATTTTTTCCCAACATCCCTTCCCACATCCTGTCCCTCATCACCCCACCAACCTCAGCTTCTGGCAGCTCCTAATAAAGCTTTCTGTAACTGCAGATTTGCCTACTCTGGACGTTTAATATATATACAAAATCATGTTTGTGTAATCTCATTTATTTATGTATCTATGTGTGTCAATTCTTTTGACCGAATTCTTTTATTGATCATTTACAAGAGTTTATCCATGCTGTATCTATCATGCATTAGTTCAACATTCCTTTATATGCTGAATATTATTGCATTTTAGAGCTATACCGCATTTTGACGCCCCATTCATTACTTAATGGACGTTTGAGTGGCTTTTAATATTCTGACTATTATGACAAATGATGTTGTGGCCATGTTTTAAAGATTTATTTATTTGAAAGGCAGAGTGTCTGAGAAGGAGAGACAAAGATTTTTTTTACTGCTGGTTCACTACCAAGATGCCAGTAATATCAGTGCTAGGCAAGGCTGAAACCAGGAGCCTTGTATCTGCTCTTCTGGTTTTGTCAGGAAAACTAACAGGCAGCTGGATTGGAAGTGGAACAGCCAGGACTTGAACTGGTGGCACTCTGATATGGAATGCTTTTGTCCCAAGCAATGGCTTAACCTACTATGCCATAACACTGGCCTTGCAGTACATTTCTTTATACAAATTTTCATGTGAAAACATATTTTAATGTTCTTTGATACAGATCTAGCAGTGGAAATTACTGGCTCATAGTTACATGTTTAATCTTTGAGGAACTATTTTTTAAAGCACTTCCACAATATTATAAAATGAATATGGGCTCCAATTTCTTCACATCCTCCCCAGTACTTATTAATTTCTGTGTTTTGATTCCAGCCGTCCTAGTGGGTGTCAAATGGTTTCTCCCTGGGGTTTTGATGTGCATCTCCCCAATGACTAGCAATGTTAAGCACTTTTTCATGTGCTTATTGGCCATTTGTTATCGTCTTTAAATACATTTCTATTCAGATTCATTGTCAGATTCATTCATTTTATTTATTTTTTTATGAGTCAGAATATTTCCTTTATATTGAGAATTCTAATAAAACATTTTAGGTTCATTCATTTTAAAGCCGACTTTTGTTTTTACTGTTGAGTTTTAAAGAGTTCTTTATATATTAGGATTCTGCATTTGATTTGCAAATATGTTTTCATTTTGTGAGCTATCTTCATGTACTTGATGTTCAAATGTTCCTAACTTTGTAGTCAAATTTATCTATTTTTTTCTTTTTGTGCTTTTCGTATCAAATGTAAGAAAACACTGCCTAATCCAAGGTCACAAATATTTCAATGATGTGTTCATTTAAGATATTTTAGAGGTTTATTTTCTACTTTCCTACACCTTAATTATTTGATACATTTTGAGGTTTTTTGGTATGGCATGAGTTAGGGGGCCTACTTTACTCTTTTGCTTGTGCATATGTATATGTGTGTGTGTGTGTGTGTGTCACAGCCCCATTCGTTAAAAAAAAATTCTTTCCTCATTGAAATGTCTTGTCACACTGGCTGGAAAGCAATTATCCTTAGATGTAAAGGTTTATTTCTATGTTCTCAATTCTAGTCTACTGACCTGCATATAAGTTTATCATTTTACCTGTCTTGATTAGTGTGGCTTTGTGCTAAATTTTAAATTCAGTAACTGTGTATTTTCTAAATTTGTTTTTACTTTTCAATATTTCTATGATTATTATGGGTCTCTCGTATATCCATAGGATTAGCTTATCATTTTCTGTGTAAAAACGCCATCTGGGATTTTGCTAAAGATTGCAGTGAATATTGTAGATTAACTTAGAGGGTTCCTAAACTTCATTTGTGTAGTTGTGCAAATTGAGGTTTTCTCAGTTGTAGGGTAGTCGTATTTACATTTTATCACTTGCATTGTATTGTATCACTTGTATCACTTGTATTGTATCCATACAATAGGTTATTCGCTTTTGGTTTGTTATGGCTTAGAAGGATTACAATGTATTAATTCATTCCTCTTAGAATTATCCCAGACCCCAGATACAGGGAAAAATGATAATATTAGCGTGGAAACAATGGTATTACCCACTTTCACCCTGTAGTCCTTGACCCTTTGTACCCTAATCAACTAAGATTGTTTAAATAAATAAATTTAAAAAAAAAAAGAATTTTCCCAGAGATGTTGTTAAAGTCTTAAGGGGCAGGAAATTATCAACCAGAGCTGTCCAAGGAAAAACAAACGAACAAAAAAACAAAGAACAAAATATCATTCAGCATTTGTTAAGCAGGACTGTAGGACTGGTGATGGTAACCCAGGGGTAAGAGGCATGTGGTTCCATATGGTTTTGACCAGGAATTTCTAAATACCTTTCCTGGCTGGATGAATGTTCTTAGTTCATCCAGTGTGTGATCCCTCTCCTGGTGGCAGAAGCTGTCTTTCAGGAAAATAGTTTTCATAGACTAGAAAGATGGACTTAGGTCAGTTCTACAGTGTAGTGTTTAAAAAGGAAAAGATTTACATATCCTTATTTTTACATAAGTCAGTCACCGCATATATAGTTTAGCTTTACAGAATTATTCAGCCCCTCTCAAAATTTATCAACCTGTTTTGTGTTTCTGAGTAACAAATTTCTTAGGCTGTGAACAAGCAGGCCATTTCGCCAGACAGTGGCAACTCTTATTGCAATGTGGGGAAAATCTGTTCTTTCCTGGGTTAGTTTTTCGCCTGAAGGGGGCTAGAGGCGCAGACCTCTAGAGGAGCCCTTCACTGTGTACCTGTAAGAGACGGCATCGGTGGCAGCAACCCGGGAAACCAAACTCATGCTGTGCCTTGTTATTTTCCCATCATGCACTTTTTTTTTTGGCCATCTTCCTTCCATCCCTTTCTTTGTCTTGGAGTTTCCTCCTCTCTGTTTCTCCTCTCTCATTCCCTTGTTTGCCCAGTGCCTTCAGTACTCTTTTTGCCTCTTCTCGGTTTTGGTTTTTGGCAGTGAAGTATCTTTTATGTCTTTATTTTCCTATTTTAATTTTTATTTTGTTTGATATATGTCTTATAACACATGCTTATAGCTTGATTTATTTTTAATAAGTTGCTAATAATTCTCCCTGTAAGGATTCTAGATAAAGTAAGAGAAGCTGCTAGATGTTGCTAGAATATGAGTTTCCAGTAATTTTGTGGTCCAGCAGCGGTCTGGTTGATACTGAGCTGCTGCCTTGTTGGGTCAGGCTTGGTCAGCAGAGCCCTTTTAAGTTCAAGAATCAGGATTTCTCTGGTCAGTCTTTATTTGCACTCTTGTGCCACTGTTAGCTAGCTGTCAAATACCCAATCCCAAGACAAGGAAAGCCTGAAAGAATTATTTTAACTCAAATGTCCTCTATTTAAATGGAAATACTGTGATTAAGCTTGGTGACTGCATTCCTAGACTCTGATGATATGTTTATATGCATATGCATATTTGGGGGGACCTTTTTTTTTTCAATTTGCCATTGCAAATCACATCAAGAGATTAGTCAGAGAGCAAAAACAAGCAGCTCTGTTTTTATTTGTCATTTGTCAGGACCAAAGACGGTCACTTTTACTTCCTTTGTTAACGCTTTGGAAGGCCATTTAGAGATACTGTGTGTCCTGCATGCATTATATGCAAGAGGAAATCATTTTAATTAGATTTACTGTTGCGGATGCTGTGTATTTCGAAATTAGATTTTCTGAATGGAAGAAGAAATGAATAGGCACGGAGTAAAAGATCTGGTGGTTAGTCATCTATCTACATGAATATAGTGAGTTCTGACATTAGTGGGTCATCTTGTTTACTTCCATGGCTTCAGCTTTTTTTTTTTTTAAAGATTTATTTATTTTCATCGGAAAGGTATATTTCCAGAGAGAAAGGTAAACTGAGAGAAAGATCTTCCATCTCCTGTTTCACTCCTCAGAGGACTGCAATGGCCAGAACTAAGCACGTCAGAACCCAGGAGCTTCCTCTGGGACTACCACATGGGCGAAGGGTCCATAAGTTTGGGATCATCTGTCACTGTTTTCCCAGGCCCTAAGCAGGGAGGTGGATGGGAGGTGGAGCAGCCAGAACACAAACAAGAGCCCCGATGGGATGCCTGGGCTTAGAGGTGAAGGATTAGCTAGTTAAGCCAATGCACCAGCCCCTGGCTTCAGCTTTTAATGGCTTCTCTCAAAAGGCTTGATGTTATAAGACAGAGTATTTAGAACCATGTAGCAGTGGCTGGTTTTGCTATAGTTGTTGCAAACTACTACTGTGTCTTTATTATTATTATTATTGTTATTATTTGTTTGAAAGGCAGACTTAGGAAGGGGGTGAGGGGCTGAGAGAGGGGAGAGAGATCTGCTGGTTCAATCCCCTGATGACTGCAATGGCTAACATTAGGCCATGTTGAAGCCAGGGACCTGGAATTTCGAGCTATTAGCAGAGAGCTGGATCAGATGTGAAGTAGCCGGTACTTGAACCTGTGCCTCTATGGCATGGCTGCGTTGCAGGTGGACCCTTACCAACACTGCAGGTAGAACTGCAGTGTTGGCCCCTCATTGTACCTTCAAGCTTGGGTGTAAATATGCTTCTATTTGCTTGCACTGTGTATACTGAATGATGGCAATTTGTGTGAATAAACGAACCTCCTTTTAGACACCTTTTCCCAGTTTCAATATAGTGGAGCATTCAAAGTTATGTGATAAAACTTTTTTTTTTAAAAAAAAAAAAATGTGACTTCAGAGTTACCTAAGGAAGCTATTTTGCAAAGACAGTTATTTCAATAACAATGTATGATTTTAAAAAAAAAGATTTTTTTTTGGGCCCGGCGCGATGGCACATTGGTTAAGGTCCTCGCCTTGCATGCCCAGGATCCCATATGGGCGCTGGTTCTATCCCAGCAACCCCGCTTCCCTTCCAGCTCCCTGCTTGTGGCCTGGGAAAGCAGTCCAGGACGGCCCAAAGCTTTGGGACCCTGCACCCACGTGGGAGACCTGGGAGAAGCTCCTGGCTTCAGATCGGCATAGCACTGGCCGTTGCAGCCGCCTGGGGAGTGAATCATCGGAGGGAAGATCTTTCTCTCTGTCTCTCCTCTCTGTATATCCGCCTTTCCAATAAAAATAAAATAAATCTTTTAAAAAAAAAGATTTTTTTTTAAACGAAAGAGAAGGACACACACACACTCCTATATCATTTTCCGAATGTCTGCAGATGCTAGTTCTGGGCAAGTGCAAAGCCAGGAGTTAGGAACTCCATCTGTATCTCCCTTGTGGGTGGCAGGGTCTGAGCACTTGAGCCGTTGTCCTGTGCTTCCCAGGTGTCACCATCAGGGAGTTGAAGTGGAACCCTAGGACTCTAATCAGGTTGTCTGGTGTCACATGTCGGTGCCCTACACACTGGCTTATCTTGCTGCACCGTATCACTTGTCTCAACAATGTATATTTTTGAAAAATAATGCCAATAGATTTCCAAAAGTCTTTTAGGAGCTCGCATTGTGGCACAGTGTAAGTTTCCTCTTCAGACATTGGTATCTCAGAGTGGTAGTACACATACTAGCTCAATTTTCCATCCAGATTCCTGCTAATGCTGCTGAGAAGACAGTGGATACTGGCCCTGTCCCCGGGCAGCTGTGACCCGTGTGGGGGACCTGGATGGAATTTTCTGGCTCCTGGGTTCAGCTTGGTCCAGCTCTAGTGTTGTGGGCGTTTGGGGGAGTGAATCAATGAATGGAAGATTTCTTTCTTTTCTCACTGTCTCTCTTCGCCCCCTCTATTTCACTATAATTTTAAATCAACAAATACCTTTAAATGTTAAAAGCACTTTTACTTTAGACCTGGCATTTTGTAATGATTTTGTTTTTGTGAACTGTAAATTTAGGAGACGTCTAGTCAAGTCACAAAATAGCTTTAACAGAGTAGGAAAAGGAGAAGAATATAGGAAAAGACTCCATTCACCCAGCACTTTTTGCCTTTTTACATCCCGTGAACTTCATGTTAGATAATGATTTTACAAGTGGTTTCACCCATGGAGAGTGAACTTTCAATGCCTTCCACTCTAATTGTAGTATGTAATACTTTAATGGCTGTATATGTGGAGATATACATAACAATATTAGTGTTTAAAAAAGTTACAGAAATTAGTAGTCCCCACTTCATTCCGATCACACACAAATATTCATAGATGTGATCCATGAGAAGTGAGGCAGCCTGCCATGTACTGCTCTCCTAGAAGGATATTCAGAATTCCTTAGTATAGCACTGAGTCCTCACCAGAAATACATGTGCTAATCGCTTCTCAAGAGGAATTTAACATAGGTTAGATTGTAAAGCCATTTGCTTTTCTTCTATATGTTGTAGTTTGTCAGCATGATGCTAAAAGTCTTCTCACTGTGTGCTCACCATCATTGTAACCCTTATCACTGAGTGGTACCTGCCTCTTGCTTCTAGATCAGGGGTGGAGAATCTTTTTTTTTTTTTTTCTACCAAAGGCCATTTGGATATCTATCAATCATGGGCAACAACAAAAAAAATTAATCAACTTAAAAATCAACCTGCTGTTTATTTATGGAATTTTGGATACTATTTGGACAAGGCCAGACCAAATGAGTTCATTGACCTGATACAGCCCATGGAGTGGACATCACCTTTCCCCACCCTCACTCGAACCCCACTGCCGTTCTAGAAGAAGAGTTTGATAAGTTTCAAGACAGGGCCTAATTGGTTTCTCTAGCCCTTCATTGCTCAGGGCCTGGTGTAACACCGGAGTCACACCGGAGCTATGCTGTTAGGAACAGGTGTGTGAAGGAGTGGAATGGCTGATCACTACATGAAAAGAAAAAAAAAAACCTCTTAAAGTTATGTGGAAACATGGCTTCCTGTTTCGTATTCTTCTAGTTTCCCTGCATCCTCTTGCTGTCCTTTGTTTCCCATTTTCCTCTAGTATGCCACTTCATGCTGGTGGAACAAAATCATCCTTGGTTCCTGCCTTCAAAGCACAGTTAAAAGGCTGAACATCTGAGGACAGCCAGATCTGTGGCCATATGTCGTGGATTTGGAGCCTATTAATTATTATATGCTGGCTAAACGATGTTGAATATGTATTAGGTACTCAGGCAACACTTCTGAATGCTTCCTTTGGTATTGTTCATGTCTAATGCAATCTTAACTTTCCTTTGATCTTAGTTGCTGTGTCGGATTTTTTTTCCCCCATTGCAGACTGTATTTTTAAACAACCAAAATATTTTATGATTCCATTAATTTAACTATTTGAAAAGAAGAGACAAACTGAAAGTATGAGAAGGAGGGAGAAGGAGAGAGAGGGAAAAGAGAAAGAGATGGAAAAAGAGCAAGCGAGAGTGTGTTCCTGTCTGCCGGTTCATTTCCCAAATGCCTGAAACGGCTGGAGTTGGAGCAGACTGAATCTAGGAGCTGGGAACTTGGGCTCCCATATGGGTGGCAGGGATCCCAGTACATGTGCCATCACCTGATGTTTTCCAAGATACACATTAATAAACTGGAATTTGAAGTTAATCCTGGGAGTTGAATCCAGGCACTCCGAAACGGGCTGCAGGCATTCCAAGCTGTGTCTTAACTACTGTCGAAATGCCTGCCCACACTGCTGGTGTGAAGACACATACCTTTATTCTTTAGCTCTCTCAGATTGTTTTCCTTCAGTTATCACAAAAATAATTTTAGCTTGGTCTTTCAAAAATGGATTTTTCATGAAAAATGAAAAGTAAACCTGTTAGTGCCCAAGCTAAAACATCTGTAGTGATTAAATTGCTGCTTTATGTGTTTGTTTATGTCAGATTTATAAAAATGATTGCTTAAAGGCTTGGTTACCTTATTGTGCTTGACATTTGCATTTTACATATTGCAAATGCATCTTTTCAAATGTTTATTAGACATTTTATTTTCTCTTCTGTGAAATACCTGTTTGGTTACCTTTTTTTTTTTTTTTTTGCATTTGTCCACAAAGGATTGTCTTCTTAAATAAATGTATAATCTTTCCTTTTTAAACTTGTAAATATAACTCTTATTTGTTTCAATAAAAAGGAAAAAATCAAAGTATAAATAAGGCAGTATAATCCCTTATATAGCTTTGATACTGCTACTAATTCTTTGTAAATTATATATGTTGTGTATATATTAACTCAGTTTCTGGCTGGCATCACCGTGCTTCTTGTTAAGTATGTGGGATGAAAGAAAATCTTGATTTTTAATGTTACCTAATTTAACCATCTTTTCTTTGTGCTTTGTACTTGTTATCTTGTTTGCAAGATTATTTCCTGCTCACATGTTATTCAGATGTTACAGTGTATTTTCTCAGCTCGGATTCCCAGCATTGTAGAATTTGACTTCTCACCAATGTGTGAGCATTGTGTGTATCGAGATCTTGTAGCCCAGCAATTCAGATGGTGGTTGGCCTACCCTCATCTCATATTGGCATGCCTGGGTTCATGTTCCAACAACATTTCTGGTGTATAGAAGTAGAGTCCAGTTAATGTGCACAGCAGTGGGGCCAGTGTTTGGGTCCCTTGCACCCACATGGGAAACTTTGAAGTTCCAGTTGCCAGCTTTGACCTGACTCACTCTCAGCCTTTGTGGGCATTAGAGAAGAGAACTAGAGGATGAGAACTATTTGTCTTTATCTCTGTTTCTTAAAAAAAAAAAGTTTGTTTTTTTTTTTTTTAAATCACCTGAGTATTGGTCCCAGAAAGAGGAAAGCAAAATATTCACTCAAATAGTGATTTTGGTGTCTGATAATTTCCAGCAACTCTGTATTAAAAATGATTACAATTGATTTTTTTCACCTTGTTTTTGTGTTTTGTAGCAGAAAAGTTTCATTAGGATATTTAGTTCTATAAGGGAGACTTTATAATTTTAACCTTAAGACTTCAATTTTTATGTTCAAATCTGTTACCTAATATAATAGATTTTTTTCTGTTTATAGAAGAATTGAGACATGATGGCAAGCATGACGCACTATCCCATTTATGGAAGACTTAAGGTTG
Source organism: Ochotona curzoniae (assembly GCF_017591425.1). NCBI lineage: Eukaryota > Metazoa > Chordata > Mammalia > Lagomorpha > Ochotonidae > Ochotona > Ochotona curzoniae. The sequence goes on from NW_024467087.1 coordinate 7,900,174, forward strand.
AAAATACAGAAATGGCTCTCTGGCTCTTGAGTGCTCTGTGATTGCTTTGGGGAAACTGATGGAGGAGGATCAAAGCTTGTATGGAGCTGGAGTGCTAAACTGTCTGTCTGGGAGGCCACAAGCAGGAAGCAGGATGGGAAGTGGAACAGCAGGGACAGGGCAATCTAAATATTCCCATGGGTCACAGCACCAAGCAGAGTAGGAAAAAAACCAGGAATTCAGTAGATGGTTGATGAATTGAATTGTAATGAATTGGAAGGAGGCTCCAGGAGGAGTTAGTAAGACAATTTGGTGTAAATCTTGGTTTTGTTTTGTTAATGTGGAATTATGCAAGTCTTTTTTCCTGTATCTTTATTGCAAAACAGGTAGTGTACCGTTTGTTCTGCTGTAGTCTAATGGGAATTCATTTTGTGATGGTTTCAAATTAACCCTTTTATTTGTTCCACCTTCTGAAGCGTAATATTTATCAAGACAGCAGTTCAGTTTGTTGAGTCATTACTGCTTACTGGTGGTATGGAGTATATGGTGTTCGGATTGAAAGAGGGAAATTATACTCTGAGAATCTCATCTGCTTGCAGCAGGATTTAAGAACCAAAACAAAACCCCATTTCACATGTCCTACACGTCATCAGCAACAGGGAACTGTGAGAGATGAATGCTGAAAGTAAGCACTGCTGTAAAGCAGTTCAGTCTTTAAAAACAATGCATTTTTCCCCCACGAATGATTGTAAAAATCTTGATACAGTTCAGTATACAACCTGTCTGGAGGAAAATGGGAGGTAATGGAATTGTAGGTAACTAATAATTAGTGTTAAAGATAATTGATTGTTCTTTTGGGGACAGATTTTAGAATGCCTCTCTGGGGACCAGATAGATGACACTATGAAAGTTTTTTTCCATCTTCTAGGAGTCAGACACCTGGAAATTGTTTAATATTAATCCCTTGAGTGAGTAAGTGCATGAACGGAAACCTTGGATTCTCTTTCCTTGTCTGCAAGACCAGGGTTTTAATACCTAGTTTGGAGGATAGATTTTTTCTTTTTCTAACATTTGTTTATTCATCTCTCTCTCAGACACACACACACAAAGAGGAAAAGAGAGAGAGGAAGAGAGAAAGAGAGGAAGTGGGGGGAGAGAGAGAGGAAGAGAGAAAGAGGTGGTGGGGGAGTAGAGAGAGATACATTCATGCATTTACTGATCTACTCTGTAAATGTTCACAATGGGGCCCAGCATGATAGCGTAGCGGCTAAAGTCCTTGCTTTGAACGTGCCAGGATCCTGTATGGGCGCTGGTTCTAATCCCGCCAACTCCACTTCCCATCCAGCTCCCTGCTTTTGGTATGGGAAAGCAGTTGAGGATGGCCCAAAGCCTTGAGACCCTGCACCCACGTGGGAGACCTGGAAGAGGCTCCTGGCTTCGGATTGGCTCAGCTCCAGCAGCTCCAGCCGCTGTGGCCGCTTGGGGAGTGAATCATTGGAAGGAAGATATTCCTCTCTGTCTCTCCGTCTCTCTGTATATCTGCCTTTCCAATAAAAATAATAATTAAAACTTAAAAATAATATTCTCAATGGCCAGTAGCCAGGAGCTTCTTCCGGGCCTCCCACACGAGTGCAGGGTTCCAAGGCTTTGGTCTGTTCTAGACTACTTTCCCAGGCCACAAGCAGGGAGCTGGATGGGAAGTGGGGCAGCCAGGCCTTGGACTGGAGCCCATATGGGATGTTGGTGCCTTCAGGTGGAAGATTAGCCTATTGAGCCATATTTCTGTGCAGTATTTCATTAGGTGATAGTATCTAGAAAGGCAGGTAGAGAGTAATATGATAATAAATTAGAGAAGAAAAAATAAGCAAAGAACAACAAAAAGGCTAAGCATACATGAAATGATAAAACAATCTGCTGGTTGTTAGGTGGATAAACAAATGCTGCATACACTAATCCAATCTCAGAGTACTATTCTCATATCTGTAGATTATTTTTTTGTAGTGTGTGAATTAGGGAATACACATGGCTACGATTTGAAGACCTGATAACACTAAACGTTAGTGAGGATGTGGTGAACAAAGTCCCCTCATCCACTGCTGTGGCAATGTGAAGTAGTGCGACCATTCTGGAGGACAGTTCGGAGATTCTTAAGGTACTTCTTAAGTTTTTAAAAAATATTTTACACTTTAATATTGTTTACATAGGTAAGAGGGAAGATACTGCTTTTAAAGGCAGAGTAACAGAGAAAAAGAGAGAGAGGTAGAGAGAGGAAAAAAGGAAGAAAGCTTCGCTGTTGTGCTGTACTCTTCCTGCTCTTCCTTTCTCCGTGTATCTGGACCAGGCCGAAGCCAGGACCCAGAAGCTCCATCCTGGTCTCCCACCTGGGTGGCGGGGGCCCAAGCGCCTGAGCCATCTGCCTCTGCCTTCCCATTTACACTGCCAGGATGGTGTATGGAAATGGAGTGGCTGGGATTGAAACCATAGGGATGTGGCAGCCCAAGCAGAGACATTCATCTGTTGTACCGCAATCCCTGGCTGCCCTGACAATGTATTTTTCATCTGTAAAGGAATGAACTTTCTCCATGGGTTAAGGTAACCAGCTCCCAGTCAAATGTGAATCTGGTCAACAGGAACATGCTGTAATATGGACTTTACCCAGCTTTGATAATCCAGACTTTTTATTTTCCATGCCCTGGAGTAAAAGAATTTAAAGGGTCAAAACAAAGAACAATTATAAATCCTGTTTGTCTCACTGTTACATTTCAGAGGAGTATCAACAGACTCAGATACAAAACTGCATGTAAATCAATGTCATGATTTTCTCTAGCAGCAGTGCTTCTGTTTCTCATTGTTCCCAGCAGTAATCTCACTTGGCCTTCGTAGCTGTTTACTGATAACTCTGTGTCTTGTGTTGCCTTTCACGTGCTATCTTTTCTTCTTCTGTTTCGATCCCAGAACTTAATCATTTTTTAAAGTTGCAGCATGTAATTTTAGTGATCACTTCATCTTTCTTCATTAGTGTGGAAATGTTATTTTATTGGCATATTTGTAAAAGGAATTTTAGGATAGAAAAATAGTATGACTTTATTTTAACTATGGACATTGCATGTCTGGATCCCATAAGATCCAAGAGATCTTCGAAATTATTGCCGTATCATCCTCACTTCTAAAATGTAATGAGGACAGAGGTAGGGGGTGAATTGCCTAACTTTTCAAAATAGCAGCTTAGCTTCTGAGCCAATACTAAGTCCTGGCCCTCAAACTCCCAGCCCAATCTTATCTTAAGTCTCAATGCCTTTCTTACGACATGAATGTCTAAATTGTACAAAAATGGACATAGTTTCTACAGCTATCCAAGAGTCTGAATGGTATGGGAGGAATCCAGTTGCCCACATTAGTGTCTCCAGATCTGCCGTCTGCCATAAAATTAGTCAATTTGTGTCGGTAGTATTCCCACTGATGCAAGCACAGGACAAAATTGGGCTTGTTATTATGCAAGGATATTTGTATGTGAAATGATCTCTCATTGAAAAGCTTGAACACGTTTGAGCAATTGCTGCTTACGCAGGCTCCAGAGAGCAGGGAGAGTGCCAGGCCTTTTTGCATTACCCTTCTGCCATGTCTCCATGCTAAAAAATATGTGACTGATAAAACACATTTCCTTATCTGAGGAAACTCATAGCATTGAAAGAATTGCAAGTGTAAAATTTATATGCACTGACCTGGCATGCACTTGGCGGTGTGTGTGTGTGTGTGTGTGTGTGTGTGTGTAAAACAAATTCTTTAAGAATTTGTTTTTTATGTCCTGAGAGCATCTTGGTATTGACATGTGAAAACTGCTGTGTTTGTTCATTGCTTTGGGTCTCAAATGTGGGGAACATTTTATAACTGATAAGTCTTACATAGTGCGATCTGTTAAGAACTTCTTTAAATCTCCAAAGAAGGACTGACCTTGGTAAATCACATCATTATGGCATAGTTTGAGGAGTACTAAGGATAATGGTCACAAGCTTGACACCACCGGAAACCAGAACTTTGAAGATACTTTGTATCAGACAGCAGGTGGAAAATACTGAGTCAGTAATGTGAAACTACCAGCATTAAAACAATCCAAAATAGGCTAGTTTAATGCCCTGTTTTTTTTTCTTTTTAAAAGTATTCTTGTCCCTGGAAAAAGGACAGGTATTAAACATTGATTTTTGGCCCCTATAGAGTTCATTAAAATTGAGTATTACAAGTTAACCCTTAAGATCTAGGACAACTAAGACTACTGAACAATGCATGGGCCTTGCTCCATCTTTAATGGTAAAAAATGAATTAGTGCGTTGCTGCTTTATGAGCAAGGGCTAGTATGCTAGACATTTCACAGTTATTTGGCACACCAGCTTGCGAGGAATATTGTTGTGCCCCAAATTCTGGAAGAGGAAGCAGATTCAGAGAGCTTGCCCATGTTTGTACAGCCAGTAATGCAACAGGCAGAGGTTAGAGCCTGGCTACATGTGCCCTATCAAGGTCTTCTCCTTAGACTCTTTTGTCTAAGATGGGATCAGAATATCTACTTTCAGATTCTTTCAAGGATCCCCTAAAATAGAAGATCTGAGATGCAATCTGTGAAAGGCATTCTCAGAAGGCGACAACGATCGGCTACAGTGTTTGCACATGACTGTCTACCCTTAGCATGAAACCTGTGGTCAGGCCCCTTGGCTGCTTGGCTTTCTGGTGAATGAGCACGGATGTTTGAGAAGCAGGTCACTGGTCTTACATACCCAGGGCTGTGTTCAAGAGTGTGATTCCCTTGCCATGTTACTAAGAGGAGGAGAGGAACTCAGTAGTGTGTGTGCGGACATAGTTCTGTGTGACCCTCAGACATCTTCCCAGCGCGGTGAGCGAACGTGTATGTTTCAAGCTGTACTTTTAACGTGGGTGTTGTTTTTTTTTTTTCCCCTGTCTCTTACAGAAGCTGAGCTGCTCCTCCATGTAAAGGACATCAAGCATTTCTTAATGCAAGACATTGCCTTCTTGTCTGGTAAGCCCACTGTGACTTGGTTAACACATAGCTACTTACCAGATGAACCGCATATATATATACATATATAATATATAATACATGTAAGCATATGTATGCTGCATGTATAACATGTATATGTATATATTTGAGAATTGCTATTTCAATATTACACTTATATATTGTGTACCTCATTGCTAAACAAATGGACATTTAGAGAGTAGAGATTTTAAACAATTAAAAGATCCGTACATGTTTAGGTATGTGATAAAGGTAATGTTACCACTCCTTTATATTTGATGTTCAGAGGAATCTTCCAAAACCCATGCTAGGTGAAGTTAGAATCTATCTGCTAGGTGAGTGGCGAGTCCTGTGAGGGAGTGGCTGCTGCCATAGCTTCTTTGAGATTTTTTTCCTTCACCATTATTGCTCTGATTACTCAGACATGTATTACAAATACTGGTGAGTCACCCTCATTAACCAGCATGCACTAGGATTTGTTTAAACAGTCCATTTACATAAAGAAAGTTTACTTTGCTGAAATATGTATATGCATTTTCACATTTAGAAAATTTTTGTTTCTCCTCTCCCTATATGTATGTGTGTGTATATATATAACATGAAATTTATCACATTAACCATTTGACGAGTGTTCATGAGACAGGTGTTTGAGGAAGTCACCGGTTGGGATGCTCGCATCCTACATTGGAGCGTGTGGGCTAGAGTGACCCGTAGGCTTCCAACTTCCTGCTAATGAGCATCTTGGGAGGCAGCGACTCATGTCTCATGTATTTGGATCTCTGCCACTAATAGGGGAGGTTTGTAGTATACAGGGAAAGAAGCAGCAGCTCTCTCTTTCAAATAAATTGGAAACACCTAAGCAGAAAATGACAAAGAAGGATATGTTTCAGCGACATTAAATATATACACAATGATTTTCTGCTGCCCCCACCCCAAAGTTATTCTTATTTTTATGCAACCAACTTTACCATTATTTCCAGAGTATTTTTTTCCTTGTTGAGTTGAAACTCATTCCATTTCTTCTTCCCCTTAGTCCTTGGAGACCATAAAGTTTCTATCTTTGTAAGTTTGACTATTCTAGGTACATGTAATAGCAGGAACTGCATGATATGTGTCTTTCTGTGCCTGGCTTATTTCTTTTAGTATCTTCAAAGTTCTGTGTTGTAGCATGTATCAGAACTTCTTCTTTTTCAAGGTCAATTAACATTTTATTTTACATGGACTGTTATTTTGTATGTACAGGTATATACAACATTTTGTTTATCCATTCATCTATTTGGGTTGCTTCTTCCTTTGTAGATCAATGCTTCTGAAATAGAATCATATATAGTTAAGACTATATGAGTATGGTAAGCCACTCCTCTCTTTTTCTGCTCAGATTCTGGGCAAAGTTTTTTTTTTTAAAAAAAGGTTTATTTATTTATTGGAAAGTCAGATATACAGAGAGGAGGAGACACAGTGAGAGAGAAGTAAGTGCAACTGCCAATGCTATGCCTATCCGAAGCCAGGAGCCAGGAACTTCTTCTGGGTCTCCCACACGGGTGCAGGGTCCCAAAGCTTTGGACCGTCCTCGGCTGCTTTCCCGGGGCACAAGCAGGGAGCTGGATGGGAAGTGGAGCTGCTGGGATTAGAACTGGCACCCATATGGTATCCTGGCGCGTTCAAGGCGAGGACTTTAGCCGCTAGGCCACGCCGCCGGGGAAAGTTTTACATTACAACATGAATGTTACTTTCTGATACTAGATTAATCTATATAATGAAACATCACATTCATCATATTAAACAGATAAAGAATGTTTTGCCAGTATATGCATATTTTTATGAAAATTAATGCTTCATAGATACTGATTTCAGGAAACTTTCTCCTTTCAAATATCTGCTTCTAAAATGACATATACTTAGTTTACTAAAAAAAAAAAAACATTTATTTATAGATAATCCTAATTGGACACTGAAATCTGGTCTCTGCTTTTATGATTATAATTAGTTGTGAATTAATGGTAATTCAATTGATTTCGTTTTATATTTTATAAAGTGACATAAGTGTGTGACTCTAGCAGTTCTTCCTCCCCCAATCTATACTTTTTAGATTATGCTAAATTTTTAATGTTAACATAATTGAGAGGAATGCACACCCACGTGGGTCCCCAATTAGGATGGGGAGGGTTGAGATATGGAGGAAGGTGGATGAAAGAAATGTTTTGTCAGCAAAGCAGGCGTCGCCGCGTACCCCCAAGCCAAGCGGAGGGACTAGGGTTACAAAACAGACAACCCACAGTGGGTCATTCTTGTAAAGAGGATGCCGATTTATTCAAAGTCAATCCACATCTTTTATAGTCTGCTTGGCTCCTCCCAGTATTTTCCCACTGCTCAAGCAACACCTAAGCTCCCGCGAGGGCATGTAAAAGGGGAAGCAGGAAGGAGGGAACTTGTTGTCAAGCCAGGGGCTAAATGTGTCAGGCCAAGATTGCCCATCCTGTTACACCTTGAGAAACAGCTAAGCTGTGGAGTTAACCCTTGGGAGACCGGGGCCTACAATGTTTCAATTTGTTTTCTCCTGTGTCCGCAAGGAGGGAGAGGAGGGCACTCTTTACTGTCAAACTACATCAGCACCCAGGGATGGGAGACAGTCACTTAATGACACCTTAGAGGCTCTGATGTGGGGAAGAAGTAACCCCAGTATGTTACTTGAGTGGTTTTGATTGTTCTGAGACATCATTGGCTTTGTTGCATTGGGTTGAGAAAATCCCTCCAAGGTCTGTTGGCTGCCCAAGTCCACCTTAGTTCATCCACTGGCCCAGGAACATGTTGCAAAGCTTGGCTAGAAGAGTGATGCAGCCTGTTCTTCTCTTCATCCTCTGATGAGGCATCAATGTCCCCTGCTGGCCTAGATGAGCTGGTCGTCATGTCCTTTGTGTGCAGCTGGACATGCCATCCACTGTATAGGCGTCAGCAATTGAGCAGGCCCAGTCTCAACACATGCACTCCAAGGCTAGACCACACATTGTGACTTTCCCTGTGTCTGAGTTTCAGTCTAGCGGTCTAGCTGGGGAGTCTCCCAAGAAGCCTTGCTTGAGGTGTCCTCAGACTTGACTCTTTTGTATGAAAGCCAGTGCAGGATCAGGTTTGGTCTGTCACCTGCGCCAGCCAAGGCACAGGTGGATGCAGCTACCTGGTCACTTCTACCCCAATTCCCATCTCTCATGTGAACTGATAGGTGATGTAGCCTAGCTCAGCCCAGTCTGTCACAGTCCCTGTCTTCACTCACATCAGAAGTCGCTGTTCCTAGTAGGGGAGATACCCGATAACCCCCAACAAGTCTGCTCCCAATCATAGTATTTGCATGTGCTGTTATGTGCTGTGGCCTACCCAGTCTATTCTACATCCTCTCTGGCTCTTGTGTACAACCATGGGTGCTATAGCTTAGTCAGCCTGATCTACTTACAGACCCAGGAGACGTGTATGCCAAGGGGTGCTTCACCAGCCTGGCCTGCTCCAGGCCCTGCCTCTCATGATCACCAGTGGGAGCAGAGGAGTGCCTACTGTTTCTTTACCGGGCCTGTTTCCAGCCCTGGATCTTGCACCTGTCAAGGGGTACTGCGGCCAAACCTAATGTGACTCTCACCCTGTCCTGGCACTTGCCCAGTGAGTGTTGCAGCCACCCTGGGCTGGCCCGCACCCAGTCTGGCTCTCATGCCAGCGAGTACAACAGTCTAGCCCAGCTTGCCCCCCAGCCCAGTCTGGCCCACCCACAGTGTATATTTTTTTTTCCATGGTATGACTTATCAAAACTCAACTGAGTTTTAAAAGTTAATTGGAAAAACTTCAGAAAGGAACAATTCCTAGGTATTGTTATACACTATTCTGAATGACTTGTGAAATTTCCTGCCCTGCTATGCCATCAAGCCTGGACTGTGAATCATCCCCTTGTCCAGCCCTGTGTATCCACGATAAATGTGCTATCCACCAGTCAGTTGGCTGTCATGTTTATTACAGTGCAGATGTTCAAATAATTCTTACTATACTTAATAATGCCCCTCAAGATTAAGAGTACTAATCTAAAGAAGGTACCAGGGTATCAACTGTGGTACTATGTGGCAAACCATAGGGACATGTAGAAAAAAAAAAAGAGTATTGTACATAGAGGTTTGCCCCTAATTATACCTGCAAGTCTTGAAATGCAGACCCTGTGGATAAGAGGGTAAGAGCAGGTGCTCTAGTACTGTCCAGGTAAGTTAAGGAATATTTTAAGCTTACCTTTCAGAGTTGGAATTTTAAGTTGAAATCACTAATGTTTCCCAGACAAATAGAATCATCTCTGGGCATCGTCCCTGGCCTGTACTTGTTCCTATCTGCTTTGCAACTGTTTTAAAAATGTTACTGCCTATCTTTTTCTTTTTCTTTTTTTTGAAGAAAGCATTCCCTGTGGGAAGATAAAATTATAACTACCCTGTTTAGAGTATAAACATCTCTTTTATTCCTTTGTTACAAATTTACCATCTTGTACAATAGTTGAAAGCACCCAATGGTAATAGCAGTTTATAGGCTAGCCAGGGATGATTTACGCTTACAGAAGCCACATATTATTTTTTAAAAAGATTTATTTTATTTTTATTGGAAAGTCAGTTATATAGTGAGGAGGAGCGACAGAGAGGAAGATCTTCTATCTGCTGATTCACTCCCCAAATGAGCGCAATGGCTGGACCTAGACGAGCTGAAGCCAGGAGCCAGGAGCCTCCTTTGGATCTCCCATGTGGGTGCAAGGTTCCAAGACCTTGGGCGTCCTCGACTGCTCTCCCAGGTCATAAGCAGGGAGCTGGATGGGAAGCAGGGCTGCAGGGATTAGAACTGGCCTCCATATGGAATCCTGGTGCATGCAAGGCAAGGATTTAATCACTAGGCTACCAAGCCAGACCCCACGTATCATTTTCTTTCAGGTAGTTTGCCTAAATTCTACATGGTTCCATCCTTAACTAGAGTGCTCACCACCTTCATTGGCACCTGTATAGTTATATTACATACAAGGTGTATATTAACTTTACATTACTTATATAAATAGCTCTATGCTGTACTATTAGAGGCTCTTTATTTGCTTGATCTCTTGGCTCGGACTTATATACTCATTCCTTTGAGTTCTTTGAAAACTTGAGAGTGAAAGCCCTCACCCCCAGCGCTATCTTCGCTCTGCTCTTCCATTTCTAGCGTATCACACGGTAAAGGTTCATCATCACTTCATGTAATATTTTGGAGAAGTTTCCTTAGAAAGATAATTTTGGTACAAGGCTTCTCTCTTAAGACTCACGCAGATAATTTGAATTTCTTCATGTGTGTTAAACAAGAGTATGTTTTCTGCTTTTGCTGGATGAAGTAGTGTAGGGCTCATATTGTTTGAGGGTTTTGTTCATAGTCTCCTTACGATCAATTAGTGAGAGACAAGTGGTGAGATTTTTCTATATTCTGTCATCAGTTTTGCTTCATGTTTTTGTTTCATTATTTTAATTCGTTTACAACAGATTCGGTGTGACTCTAGATATAATTCTAAGAACATAATGGTATTTTTAGACATAATATTGCGTTCCTCCTTCCTTTCACTCTCCTTCCTTATTCCTTTTGTTCCTTTTTCTTTAGGTTAGGAGATAATATATTAAATTTGTGTTAAAGTAAAAGGGTTTACTCTTAGTTATTTTGAAAAGTTAAAGTTCTAGTTATTATGATATTATTCAGTGCAGCTGATTCCCACAACCGGGTTCTTCACCATGAGCTGAAAACTCCAGATGCAAGGAGGTATATTAGGAGGTTGCTCCAGCAGGCAGGAATGGGGTGCAGGTGGTGGGGGAACAGCGCAGGCAGGCGGGGGTGGGGGGTGGGAGAAGGTGGAGACACCTGGGGCCCTTTATGTTCAGGTGAGCCTGCAAGTTGTGTGTGTGTGGGGGGGATTGGGAGGGATTGAGGGCAGGCCCCAGGGACTTGGTGCCTGCAGGTGAATGCCTGGGGATGATTGGTGAGTGGGCGGGGTTGGGAGATTGGGGGTGAGATTCTCAGGTGGAATGCCGGGTTACATCTGATTGGTGGACAGCTAGACCTACGCCAATTTTGGGAGCTGCGAGGAAGGAATGGCGCAAGGCAGGGTATCTATCAGTCTTCACGGTGACCTTCAAATCGCTCCTCACACTACTTCGCCAAATGACAAGTTTAACAAGTCAAAACCAAAAATAGTTTAGTGGAAATACAGAAAATAGCTATAAACAATAATTGAAGGGGAAAAAAATGACCATTTCACCACATACAATAAAGTTCAAAACAAATCACAGGTCATTCACTTATTATGTGCAAAAGCATTTAATTACAGAATTCTGTTTGGGTGGCCATGCAAAGGGGGGGGTGAAACTGCCTTGAGGTGGTTGGAGAGATGTCTGCCAGGCCTTGCCCTGCAGCGGGAAGCTCCTGTGGCCTTGCCAGCAGGGGACTGTTCTCTTCACACCTTCATGTCATCCACACCCACTGCATGGACCCCAGCATGAGTTGATTGTCATTGTTAAATGACAATATTCTTTTTTCAGTTTTAAAAAAGATTTATTTGCTTATTTTAAAAACCTGAGTTACCAGGAGAGAGGGAGAGATGAAAGGATGGGGCAGAGAGAGAGATTGAGCTTTTGCTGCTGATTTACTCCGCAAATGGCTGTAATGGCTAACGCTGATCTGGTCTGAAGCTGGGAGCCAGGAGCTTTTTCCAGGTCTTGGGCCATTCTCTGTTGTCTTCCTGGGTACAGTATCAGGGAGATGGACTGGAAGTGGAATAGCCAGGACAGGAAACAGCCGATATGTGATGCTAACTTAACGGGTTGCATCTTTACTTGCTACACCAAAATATTGGCCTCTCTTCAAGATAGTTTTGCCTCTGAAATTGACTTTGTGTAATGTTAGGCACTGTCGTTTTGAGTAACATTGGCATCATATACCATTTTCATCGCTTTGCTTTATTTTTTAAAGATATATTTACTTTTATGGGAAAGTTTACAAAGAGAAGAAGAGATTTACAAAGAGAAGAAGAGACAGAGAGGAAGATCTTCCATCCGATGATTCACTTCCCAAGTGGCTATGAAGGCCAGAACTGAGCCAATCCGAAGCCAGGAGCCAGGAGCCAGGAGCTTCTTCTGGGTTTTTCACATGGTTGTAGGGTCCCAAGGCTTTGGGCAGTCCTCGACTGCTTTTCCATGCCACAAGCAGGGAATTGGATGTGAAACAGGGATGGTATCCTGGCGCATGCAAAGCAAGAACTTTAGCTACCAGGCTGTCACACTGGGTCCCATCATTTTGCTTTTAATATGTTTTTATTTTTATACTTGATGTGTTTCTTGGAGACAGGATACAGTTGAGATTTATTTTGATGAATTTTGACTTTTAATTTCTGAATACATTCACAATTACCATGATTATTCATTTGGTTGTGTTATAATTTATCACCTTACTGCTTGTTTCCTAATTGTCTCATTAATTGTTTATCATTTAAAATATTTAAAGTTATTTTTATATATTCATCTGCAAACAGAGACAGGACTCTCATCTGCTGGCTCACCCAAAAAATGACCAGAATATTTGGAGGTTGACTGGGCTAAAGTGCGAAGAGCAGACAATGCAAGGCTCTAGCTGCATGAGCCATCACTGCTATTGCCTAGAGCTTACAGAGACAAAAAGATGGAGTCAGTAGCTGGAGTCCAGAATTGAACCCATGAACTTGAAAATGAGATGTGTCCTAATCACTAGTATAACTGCTTGTCCCCACCCCTTTTAAAAATCATTTCCCTTCTCCATTTCTGCTTTCTTTTGGACTGATTTTTTAAAAAAATTTATCTCCTTTGCCACTGTCATATTGTATTGCTGATTTATTTAAATGATTGCTTATCTTTACTTACTTAAATTTAGGCAAATACAAAGAATTATAAATAAGACTTTAGGAAAAAAAATTTCTTAACAAGCTAAATTCAAAGGCCTCTCTGTATCTTTCCTCCTAAAATAATTTAACTAGTTTCCCTCAAATCTAAAATTCTGTTATTTACACTGTTGCCATATAGATTGCTAATTTGGTTGCTTTATTGTTATTATTACTTTTATTATTTTAGGTGGCCGGGGAAAGGACAATGCTTGGATCATTACATTTCCAGAAAACTGTAATTTCAGATGTATACCGGAGGATGTCATCGCAAACGTTCTCATTTATCTGACGTCTGTTGCAAGGTATAGTATTTCATTATATTTTATTCAATTTATTTTATATCAAATATTCATTTATTGTCATGAGAGGAAAAATGCTTATTAGTGTAGCTCTTATTACTATTATGAATAATTAGAAGATTTACTGAAATTGCTGTACAAAATGGGCTAAGCCCCACTGGTGCTTGTGAGAGCCAGGGTGGATGTAGGACAGACAGGTTGGACTAAGTTTCCACTCCCGCTGAACTGTGTGAGAGCTGGGTCTGGGGTGGACCAGGTGTGGCTGTGCTATAGCACCAGATAGTAAGAACTGGAATGGGTGTGAGCTGGTTGGGCAGGACCACTGTTCCTGCCAGGACAAGAGGTAGAGTAAGTAAGCCTGCGTCAAGGACCTCCCAGTGCACACTAGACTTGCCACTGGGAGGAGATAGATTCAGGAGTTTTGGTAACTCCTTTATCACAATGCACTCCTTGAAGATGAGCGCAAGAACCAAGGCGAGGAGCAGCCCAGACCAGATCCACACCAGCATGGGTGTGGATCAGGTCTTGTGGGTGGGCAGGCTGGGCCAGTTCACAGCACCCACTGGCAGATGTGAGAACCAGGAAGGGGGGTGGGACAGGCTGGGTTAGGCTGAACACCACCCAGGTTCACTTTGGGCCTAGGACTGCATGAGCTTGAACCAGTGCAGTCCGGGCTGTGCCAAGCTACAACACCCCCTGGCAAATGTGGAGGTAAAGTGGGCCATGCCAGACTGGGCTGCAGCACCCACCAGCACATGTGAGACCCAGTGGGATGGGTGCAAGCCTGGTAAGGGGGCAGGCAATGTGGGTTCCCCTGCTGGGCCACTGCTTACACTGGTGCGCCTGAGAACTGGGACGGGGCGGTGTGAGCAGACCATTCCAGGCAGGGCTACAATACCTGTTGGCCTGCATACGAATTGGGTTAGAGGAAGAGCCAGGCTGGGCTAACTATCTGTATCCACTGGTGCATGCATGACCCAAAGTAGGTGCAGGCTGGTTGGGCTTTGCTGCAACATGAGTTGGCAAGCACTGAGACTGAGAGCAAATCTTGTCAAGGTAGACTGCAGAATCACCTGGAGAGTTCAAGATCTTGGACTGGGAGTGGGCCCAGTAGGGAAACTAAGGGCAACTCTTTGATGGCTTGCAATTCCCACTAGTGAGCATGAAACCAGGGCTGGGGGTGGGCCTGGCTAGACAGTGGTGTTACCCACCTGCATGAGTGTGGGCTGGATAGTGGGTTGGTGAGGCTGAACTAGGCTCCAATGCCCATTGATGTATATGAGAGCTAAATGGGATGTGGGACAGACTGAGCCAGTCTGCTGCACAAACTGGCAAGCATGGGAACTGGGGCTGAGGGAGGGCCTGGGGAGGGTTATTGGGGTCATTCCGGCTAGGCTACAGTTCCCTCTGATGTACATGACCCTGAAGTGTGTATGTGATGGTCAAGTGTGTACGTGAGGGTCAAGTATGTAATAGGCAGGGTTGGGCTGGGCCACAGCATCCCTTGGTTTGAGTAAGAGATACGGCTGGAGACACACAATTGACCCAGCAATTGCAACTACCAGTGTGTGCATAGGTTGATGTGGGTGACGAACTGAGCCAGACCCCGTACTGGCAAGCACACACAAGAGTCAGATCTGGGATCACTTCAGATGAGGTTTCTTTGGGATCCCTCCAACTGAATTCAGTTGGACCCAGAACTCCAACCATGGGAGAATTGCAGGATAAGTGGACTGACTGTAGAGTGCATGTGTCAGAACTGGGCCTCCTCAGTGGCTAAGATGGAACAGTGTTTGGCATACCCAGGTGCACATGGAGGATATGGTGGTTCACTGAGGTCCACAGAAGACATCTGGTACCATAGCAGAGGAAGGAGGGCAGAACAAATTGGACAACTACCCCATCCAAGTGTTGACAGCAAATATCTGGGTGAATGGAGACTCTAAGGTCAACTATGTCAGCCAATGGACCTTGGAAGGATTTCCTAATCCTTGGATCTGTGAGACTGATAGCTTTTCAGAGCTATCAAACCCCCTTAAGCAGAACCCTCAGAACATGCTCCAGATTGGGAACCCTGGGATGACACTGGGTAGCCGTTACCCATTCCTTGGTACTGAGGTAGTTGGGAGGTTGGGTGTGGCTTCTCCCCTTATCTGCCCTCTCTGCCCAGATTCAGGAAGAAGAAAAAGAAAATTTAGAAACAATGGGCTCATCCAGTTTTCCCTATCCGTTGATCCTTCCCATCCTGATCAACTGTACAAACATCATCAAAAATAAAAAGAAATAAAATGTGCTGAGAATCTATGGAAATAAAATTGGGAGTTTATCATTCTTTGTCTCTATGAGGAACATAATGGCTTTAATTTGTTTAGAAGTAAATCTTACCAACCATATCTTCATTTCTTCCAAGAGTAATAAAAAAAAAAAAACTGAGTCATAAATGGACTCGAAAGTGATATTAGGAGACACTAGGAAAATTTTTTTGATATTAGAAATAATTTTCAGTTAGAGAGCTTTAAAATACAAAGTTTCAAATGCTTCCTGGGAGATTTTGTTTACTTTGAAGACAAACATTTTAAAGGAAGTATTTTCCAGAAGATTCTGATAGGACACACAAAGGATGCTACAATTTGAACAAAGATCAGACTCCGGAAGACTAAATTTACAGTGTAGCTGTTGAAGGTTGAAGGCAGAGCCTGATTTCCGTAGGGTAGTGGTTATCAAGTAGCAGAAAAGAGTCCTTTCGGGGATGGATGAATGGCTGCTTGTCTCGTGGTAGATTGCATTAAAATTGAATCTGATGCTGTAAAGGACATTTTTTTTTTGGGCTTCCCACACTCTACATTCTACATCAATTTTCATGCCTGTCTTCATTATGATTATACTTTCTATTCAAAAGAATGACATTAGCACTTAAAAAAAGTGTAGTGAGCTGGGAAATATAGAATCAAACTGTTCTTTTAGAGCACTTTGCAGACTTTCTGAATCCAAATTTGTCTTCATTTCAAACTTCAAATGTAAATAAAATATAGAGTTATTACAAGCATAGCAAATGCAGGTTATTATCAAGAAAAGTGTATTATTTCCTCTTATAGGAAAAATGGATCTGACTCCCGTTTTACCATTATTCTGGATCGAAGATTGGATACATGGGCTTCTGTCAAAATTTCTCTTCAAAAAATTTCTGTAAGTACCTATAAGTGATTTCTAGTTTTTGTTTTACATTTTGCTTTCTGTTTTGGTGACATCAATTATTTTGGTACTGATGAACACAATAAAAATATCTTGGATGATGAACAGGGAAAGTATGAAGAAGCATGCTAGAGGAGACTGCTTGGAAAGAATGCAAGGATGAAGAGTTAGTGGTTCACCTTATGAGTGGGAGGGGACTCATGGCACTGTGTATGTTTCAGAACAAGGCAAGTTTTTTTTTTTTTTGTGGTGAAAAGAACTGTGTTGTATACTCAAGTATAAAGAAGTTTGCAACTATTCAGAAAATGTACCTTTCAAGTTTTTAGAAAGTATTCATTTGTCCATTTATTTGAAAGGTAGAGTTATAGAGATGGAGAGAGACATATCTTTCATCAGTTGGTTAACTCTTGAAATGGCTATAATGGCTGTGGTTGGAACAGGTTGAAACCAGGAGCTTGGAACCTGGATTTTCATTTGGGTTTTCACGGCCCAACCGCAAGGGCCATCCTTGGCTGCCTTCCCACATGCATTAGCGGAGAGCTGGATCTGAAGTGGAGCAACCAGGATTCAAAGCACTACTCCTGTTGGATAATGGTTTTGCAAGCAGTGGTTTAACTTGCTGTATGGCACAATGCCTAACAGAATATCATAAACTGAGGGCTTTATATTACAGAGAGATTTATTTAACTGTCAATGTTGGAGACAACAGTCTTAAGATCAAGAGGGCTTGGGCCAGGCATTGTGGCCTAGCGGCTAAAGTCCTCGCCTTGAACGCGCCATGATCCCATATGGGCGCCAGTTCTAATCTCAGCAGCTCCACTTTCCATCCAGCTCCCTGCTTGTGGCCTGGGAAAGCAGTTGAGGACGGCCCAAAGCTTTGGGACCCTGCACCCGTGTGGGATACCCGGAAGAAGTTTCTGGCTCCTGGCTCGGGATTGGCATAGCATCAGATCGGCATAGCATCGGCCGTTGTGCTCACTTGGGGAGTGAATCATCAGAAGGAAGATCTTCCTCTCTGTCTCTCCTCCTCTCAGTATATCTGACTTTCCAATAAATAAATAAATCTTTAAAAAAAATGATCAAGAGGGCTTTCTGTTTGGCCTCTGATCAGGATCTCCTTGGCTGCGTTACAACATGGCAGATTCCGTCATTTCTGGTAGAGGGAGATAGTATAAGGCAAGGCAGGAAGCCTGGGCAATTTGGGGGCCACGTTTGGTCATTTGCTTCTGTGAGAACTAACCTGGATCTAGTAAGAATTCCATTAATCTCTTCTAAGGCTTAGGCCTCCACTGACTGAATGGACTCCAGTTAGACCCTGCTTCTCTCTACCACCTGTTGCATTGCCATGCTGAGAAGTGTCTAGCACAGGAAACCTGGGACACATTAGGAGACAGTGACATGGTCTTACACTTCTCTTTTCCTAGAAGATGGAGGATATGAGAAACTTCAGATTGCTTCTGAGCTTGCAAGACTGAATTTGTCTGCAGAAGTACCATGTAACCAAATTCTAACAGATAGGCTCAATAAAATGTTTACTTGGTCTCTGGACAGACTCAGGAGGCCATTCCTATTTTAGCAAGTTGATTCAGTTGCAAGCAGAACAAAAGTGTATATTGTTGAACTTCTGAGTCAGTATTTTTTTGCTATTGCTATCTTGTCAACAAACAAAAATATACTTGCACTGATATTGTAAAATGAATGAGAGCATTATTTTCTTCACAGCCAGCTTGCATTATTCCACATCTTGGCAAAAAGTCCGCAAAGTTTTATTTAAAGTTTTATTTTTCTAAGAGGTGTTAAATCTTTTTTTTAAATTTATTTATTTTTATTGGAAAGGCAGATATACAGAGAGGAGGAGAGGCAGAGAGGATCTTTCATCCGATGATTCACTCCTCAAGTGGCTGCAACGGCCGGAGCTGTGCCAATCCAAAGCCAGGAGCCAGGAACTTTTTCCAGGACTCCCATGTGGGTGCAGGGTCCCAAGGCTTTGGGCTGTCCTTTTCTGCTTTCCCAGGCCAAAAGCAGGGAGCTGGATGAGAAGAAGGAATGCTGCGATTATAACTGGCACCCATCAGGGATCCTGGCATGATCAAGGCGAGGGCTTTTAGCTGCTAGGCCACAATGCTGGGCCCAAGAGGTATTAAATCTGAAGAATGGAGAGTGGAGCTAATGCTAGTATCAAATGAGCTACCAAAAATTGTGGGGCTGATGCTATGGCATTCTGGGTAAAGCTGCTATCTGTGATTCTGGCATTCCGTATGGCACCAATTCAAATCTCAGTTGCTCCACTTCTGATCCGACGCCCTGTTAATGCGTCTGGGAAAGCAATGTAAAATGATCCAAATGCTTGGGCCCGTGAACCCACATGGGACACCTGGAAGAGGCTTCATCTTGTCCCAAGCTGCTGCTGTTGCCACCATTGGGGGAGTGAAGCAGCAGATGGAAAATTCTCTCTCTCTCTCTCTATATATATATATATACATATATATATACACACACACACACACACACGTATATATCATCTCTCTCTGTGTAATTGCTTCAAATAAACAAATAAGCCTTTAGAAATAAAGTAGCAATACTTTCATATTTACTAAATAATATCGATTTTTGAATTTTCTCTCCTGTTTAAATGCTACAGGCAGGTAGTATGATTAGCTCAGAGATGATGAAATTAAATTAACATGTATACTTTGGAAAGGCTACATGCTGTGACATATTTAAGTACTGAAATAGCTGGAGCAAGAATTTAAATTTCATAAATTCCAGTTGATGTCCTCTCTACTTGGATAGACGAATTTAGTGTTTCTGAGACAACGCTCAAGGACCCGAGCCATCCTCCACTGCTTTTCCAGACCATACGCAGAGAGCTGGATTGAAAATGGAGCAGCTGGCACATGAACTAGTGTCTGTAGTGGATGTTGGTGCTGCAGACTGAACCTGAGCCTGTCATGCCGTGTTTCCTGCCCCTGCTCCTGTGTTTTAACACTGGTCTTTAGCCTTGTTGGTCAGACCTTGATTTATGCCAATCACAAATCATTTTATACTAAAGGTAGCATTTGCTGTGAGAGTATTTTTATTGCCTAGCTGTTTTCTTTTTAAAACAGATTTATTTATTTGAAAGGCAGAATTATAGAGAGAGGGAAACAAACCCAAACCCAAATACACACATATATGCCGAGAGTGAGAATGTGAATCTTTCATCCGCTGCTCCGTTTGGGATGCCCGTTTCGTTTGGGATGCCCGTGTTGCAGACGGCGCTTTGGCTGCTATGCCACAATGCTAGCCCATAGCATTTCTCCTTTTCTGGCTGATACTGTACGCCATGATTGCATCAACTTTCACTATGTGATTGTTGGCACGTGTCATCAGTTTTTTTCATAAAGTTTTATTTTTGTTAACAGGAGAGGTTGCTTGGAGCTGATGTGTCTATCTCTCACTCTCTTTTCCCCATGAAGACTAGGTCTTGGTTCTGGCCACATGGAGTAAGCAAGTGACCCTGACTTATTTTGTGGGCAGTGATAGTTCCATTTCTGTTTCCCCTGAGGCTGTTCTCTCAGTGGAGAGAAACCAGCTAAGCCCATCAGAGCACTTAAGAGTCAGAGTCCCTTTCTTCTCATCACTACCAACCTGATGGTGATTGGGCAAGAATGATGTGGTAGAGGATGTGATGGCGTGTGAATGGCTGTAGGTTAATTTAGGTGTTCTTTGCTTTTTACGAAATGTTTTAAATGTTTCTGCCTGTGATATAGCTTCTATAACCATAGTCAAGGCTCATTAATTTTATCTTAACCATTATTAATGAACACTGTCTGAAATAAAAAATACTGAAAGTAAGCTTTTATGTCAGGGGGAATAGTTGGTATTTGGCAAGCATTTCTGGTGAAAGCTGTGGTGTATTTCAAATGTGTGTCTATGAAATAATCATACGATTAAATTTGAAAGCCTTAATATGCAGATTCAAGGATAATTGAAATCAGATTATAATTCATGATGAGAAGAAATATTTTTAAATATTTTTAATTGGCACATAATTATACATGTTAAGGTTACTGTGAAGTGTTGATTCATATGTACACTGTGTAATGAACAAATTAAATCAAAGCATCTATTACTTTAAAAATTTATCATCATTCTGCTGTGAGAACACTCAAAATGCTCTCTTTTAGCTATTTTAGGGAAAGGTTAATTTGGGGGAGAATCCTAAACATCTTACACAATTTGTTATTTTTATATTATTATCAAGAAAGTTTACAAACAAGATTTACAGCAAATTTACAAACTATAACCTTTTTCAGAATATGCAAATCCAGAATAGAATGTAAAGAAAAAGAAAACCAGCATTGGAATTGAAGTCACAGACTAGGACTGGAGTAAAAGGTTATCAGTTAATACTACCTTCACAAAGATTCTTCTCATTCCACCTTAAAAATCCAATTGCGCATAGCAGAAAGCCTTTCCCATCGAGGCTGCTCCTAGTGGGGGGAGCTTTGGCTGTTTCCTTCCTCCACACTTAGGACATGCCTGATCTTCTTGAGCTGTCCAGCACAAGCTAATCCACAAGGTTCAATCAGGCTAAGTAATTGCGGAATGTGTCAACTCTGAATTACAATGAGCGGCAGGGAACGATCTGTCAGCTGACTAATCAGGGATAGTGGGTTTTTTGCAGTGCTGCCACCGCGGTAATGGAAGCAGCTACAGTAGCTTTGTTTGATCGAGATTTTTGGCTGCCGTTTTTAAATACTACCCAAGAAGCAGCTCATATTTCATCAATGTTGCATTGACAATTGGAAAAGAAGAGAGTAATTGTGCATAGGCGAGATGGCAGAAGCAAATCCCCCGAGAGGCAAGATGAGGTTCAGGAGAAATGCGGTAAGGGCTCTGCCTGCAGTCCTGGAAAGCCTGTATTCCCAAGTTCAAGTGCAGGGATGCTGCAGCATGGTGCTATAGCACAAACTGCTGAATGGGGCTTCTGTAGCTGGATGGAGAGATGGAGGCTTGTATTTGCATGGATATCATTGATGTAATTACTGTGTTATTGACATAGTATAATTTAAGAGAATTGAGATAAAATATAATTTTTAAATCTGAATGTTGTGTTGTAAGTGTGTGATGGAGCTTCGTTATTTGTGTTATTTAAGACCGTATGAATAATTTTGAATAGCTTGGCAATGTAGCATTAAATCATGAGCTAATAGCTATAAAAAGGATCCATTCTTTCCTCTACCATGGTCGAGTAGGGTACGATACTGACAGGTCTTGAGGTTGATTGCAAGGCAGCCCTTCTTGTGTCCTGCCTTCTTGGGTGTATAAGTGAAAGAAAAAAATTGAAAACAGTGATGATTTTGAATGTTATGATTTCAGTTTTTCCTCTCCAAACTTAAACTTCAAAGTAGCAAAATTCTAGCCTGTTGACAACTTTTGATTTTCTTTTATGGAAAAAGAATGTGAGTCACTTTTTGCTTAGGGCTTGAATTTGGAAATCTCTCAGGTACCTTTTAGATATTCTTCCACTTAAATTTTGTTTCATTTTTCAATTATACACTAGATTGCAGAAAATTTTAAGATGACTGTTAGATATATTTTAGAGAAATATTGAAATAACAGTCCATTTAATAACAAATTTGTCATCAATAAGCTTTAAATGCCATGTTTTGCTTTCAAAAATTGAGGTTGTGTTTTTGATATTACGGTTTAAAATGCAAACTTGCTTACTAAAGCATTGAAATAACAAATGAGAATGTAAAAACTGGTTATAGAAAAACATGACATTTTGAAAAGTAAGACTTGATATGGAAAGACGATGAGCATCCATGGTGAGTAAATGATTTATTTTCTAATAAAACTTAGAACACTAATTAAAAATGACACTTAGGCTATGACTGTTGTGACAGTCTTGTGTCTTCAGCGCTGTGTGATTTTGTATTATGAGAATAGTAGCTTCCAACTCCCAGTAGATAATTATTGTGCACAAAAATGCCTGTGCATGTGCTTTGCTGTGTCGTGTGCTGATAGTAGCACTTCTGTTTTCAAAGATAACTGACTTAAGCTTTTACAAAGTTGCTGATTTCTTCAAAACATAAAGATTTTCTCAATGCTAAGCTTAGTCTCATGTCTATATACACACATTAAAAACAAATGCACGTAGGTACTTGCTGAAAAGATTTATATAGCTCTGTGCTACATGTCATACAGGTTGCAAAGACAAGCAATGAAAGGTTCTTGGGCTGAAGGAGCTCTCAAGTGAGTGTAGAGGGTCGACAGGCTCATCAATAACTGCTCCAGCAGAACTCCTTGGTGGGGAAAGACATATGTTTTTGGAACTGAAGCTAGAATATGTTCCTGTTTTCTTTCTTCAATTCTTCTGTATGTTTTTTCATCAGTCATGAGTCACTTGAAGTGCTCCCTAACAACAGACATCTTGAAAATGAAATTGATTAGGTGAAGTACACAGCCATGAACTATGGTGGAAGATTTATTTTGTTTGTATGAATAGGACTTGACCAGAATGAAAAATTTAGCTTTAAAGGGTCTCTGGAGTTGAGGCCATTGCTGGAGATGTGACGGAACCCAAAAGCACAATCCAATGGACTTTAAAGTCCAAAGGAGGACTGAGCTACATACTTGGTAGAAATTGTAATGACTATATCTCAGTAAGAAAGAGTAGGGAGAACAGATACATAGGTGACAAGAAGAGCAAACCATAAGGAAGGAGAAATACATGGAACTGTCTGATCCAAGAGTTCCTTTGGCAAGCTGTGTGGTTGTGTGTGGAGTAACTCATACTTTCTGTGTGCTTTAAGGGAGGGAACGTGGGGGAAGACTGCAAGTTTCTCATGCCTTTGAAAACTATTCTCTATAGTGGGGGATATGAAATTTCCCTGGCACATTTCTGAAGAGGAAGATCATACTTTCTCAAGATCAATAATATGTCAGCAATCTTAATATTATGTCATGATATTATAATGTTACCATTCAGTGCTTTCCAGAATGATTAATTGCTTACAACAACTTGTTGAGAGTGTTATTGCCTTCCCATTTTGCAGATGTCAAGGTCAAATCATTCCTAGGTGGTAAACGGTAAATCTCAGTCTGTAGGTATCCAGAAGGAGCATGCCTGTCTAAGATCCAGTCTGTGCCACTATTTATTTTCTAATCTGTAAAATGGGAACAATACCTACTTGACTGCAATGTTGTGAAGGCTAAATGGGATGGTATATATAACAAATATTACCCATGTGCAATGACTTCCTCTCAAGGCTACCTCTTACCAATACTGCCTTTCTTTGCCATAAAGATATCAAAGAAAAATCTATAAAAATATAAATGGTTTTATGGTAAATAACCAAACTGTATTGTATAGGGTTCTTCATATATTTTGAAAGAAAGAAATAACTAGCATAATTGAAAGTCAGGCCTGCAATATTTAGATTGCACCCAATTAGTTATTAACCAAAGAAATACTAAACCAGGTCAGTTTCTACACGGCAGTAGGGCAATGTTGTCCTGGGTTTGTGTCTGTTGTTGTTATTGTTGTGGTTACTGCCGTCAGAGCAAGGAACTGGGAGGTGTGTGGGCAGGTGTGAAGAGGAGGGAGCGCTGTGTTTTCCTGGAGGGAAAGCGGAGAGGAAGCTTGTCTGCATCTCACCCTGAGGGGCTGGTAAGGCCTGCCGCAGAGACGGGCCGGGACCGCACTCAGGCTCAGAGCCCTAAAAACTGAAGCGCGTGTTCATCTTTACTAAGGTGCCTTTAAGCAGTCACATGTTGGAACACAAGAGCAAAAAATGCCTACCAGCAGCTAAAGCCAGTGCTGTTTCTACTCTCCTGCTAAGTCTTTTCATCTCTTTGCACAGAAAAAACAAAGCAGCAAAATCAAACACGGCTGACTCCTGCTCACATGCCTTTTTTTCTTGACAACTTCTCAAAAATGATTTATAGTTTTAAAATCTAGGGCTTGATTTGGGGGTAAATAGAAATTGTGCTTTTTCATGTTTATATAACCGTACAGATTACAGATTCTTAAAGCAGCATACACAAGAATTTAGAAACGCAGTCCTTTCAAACTGGATTGGGAGACCTCAGTGGTTTTCAACTCTGCTTATATTTGTTGTGATATGTGCCCACCCTGTCATGCGCTGTTCAATTGTTCATTTAGATACTAGATTTTTAGGAGTATCTTGAAACATTTACTTACACAAATAGAAAAAGAAAAGACAGCATCCTCTCTATACCTATATGCATGCCACATAGAAGGATGCAACCGTTTTTAAATCCAGACGATCTGTCAGGTTCACGCAGCCAGCAGCCACAGAGCGGGGTGTCCGGTAGCTGCTGATGGGCCACGTTCAGATACTACTTTTTCCTTTGGAGATTTCAAAGTAGCAGCCCGCAGGTGTGTTTTGTTTAGATCATACAATAGTTTAACAAATTTTTAACTTGGTTCCCATCTTTACAAATCTTGTTTTCTTACAGAAGTTGAATTTCTGGCTTCTCTTGAGAAATCGAAGATTAGGCAATGCTGGGTTCACCTTCTCTCATGACAGCAATGGACATGAATAGTGACTTCTCCCCATTCCTGTCTTGGCTACCCCCACCCCCACCTCATTGCCGTCCCCACCACTTCCTTTGGGGCTTCCTCATACAGCGAGCGTGTGAATGGCTGCTCCACTCTGGGCTTAACTTAAATTCTGTTTCACATAATTTTGCTTATACATGGTAGACAATCAAATTTGTCATCTTTAGATTTCAGGTTGAGATTCTGAAACAGTTAGAAAAACACATTTATTTATTTAAAAGAGAAGATAGGGGAGGGGAGAGGAGAGAGCAGGGGTGGGGATCTCCTCCATCTGCTGCTTCACTTCCCCAAATTCCCAGTATCCCATTAGGGTCTCACATGTGGTTTGTAGCAACCCAAGTGCCTGAGCTATCACCTACTGACTCCAGGTGCATTGAGAAGCAGTTAAATTAAAAGTGGAGGCCAGGGCCCAGTGCAGTAGCCTAGTGGCTAATTCTTCACCTTGCCTGTGTCAGGATCCCATATGGGCACTGGTTCATATCCTAGCTGCTCCGCTTTCCATTCAGCTACCTGCTTGTGGACTGGGAACGCAGTGGAGGATGGCCCAAAACCTTGGGACCCTGTAGCAATGAAGGAGACCCGGAAACAGCTCTGGTCTCCTGGCTTCGGATTGGATCAGCTCTAGCCATTGCGGCCACTTGGAGAGTGAACCAGCAGATGGAAGATCTTTCTATTTCTCCTTCTCTCTGTATATCTGTCTTTCCAATAAAAATAAATAAATCTTTAAAAAAGTGGAGGCAACACTAGATTCCTATTGATCCCATATAGGCTGTGGATATCCTAACTGGTGGCTCAACCCGCTATGCCACAATACCAGCCTGAGTATCAATTCTGAATATGATCCTTGTGTCATCCCTTCTCTCCTTCTCCAAGTGTCTCCTGTTGATGATCAATATGCTTCTATAAGTAAGCGACAAGACTTTAATTCTATCATTCTTAAGTCTGAAAATTTACGTAACCCCTCAAAACCTCAGAATGTTAGCTTCTTATTGCAAAGTAACTTAAAACAACAACAACAAAATTATCATTATAGCCGTGGAGGTCAGACTGAAATTAAGGTGTTGGCAGGGCTGTCTTCCTTCTGAAAGCTCTGGGGTGAGTTGCTTCTTTTTGACTTTTCCAGCTTCTCAAGGCAGCTTCTGTTGTCACACCTCTGCCTCCTCCTTCTCTCTTTTCCTAATAAGGACCCTTTGGGTTAACATTGATCTCATTTTGATAATCCAAAAGTCTTCCTATCTCAGGGCCCTTAGAAAAACCACTTAAGGTGAAGTTCATCAGTTCTGAGAATTAGGATGTGGAGATCTCTGGGGAGTCATTGTTCTGCCTCTTGAACTTGGTTTCTGCAGTTGTGAAACGAGGATAAAGATAGAGCTACTGCTTGTAGATAATAATTCTCATCCCGAGCATTGTTGTCATAATAAGCACTCGATTAACACTGATACTCCTACTCCTGTCCAACCATTCAGTCTCCCCACTCTTAAGGCTTTGAGTGGTTATTTATGGAAGCTATGCAAATGAGCCATTCATGAGGAGTGTGGATTCACTTTTAGTACTAGTGCTTTGGCAATCATGTTTTAAAGTGTCTGGGAAGTGAGAATTTGGTCTAGGAAAAGGTTGCTTGGGATGCTTTCATCCAAAACCATCATCCTGGGTTTGACACCAGTATCCACTCCCAATTCCTGCTGCTTAATAATGCACCACCTGGAAGTGGTGGTGATGACTCGGGGAATTGGGTTCCTGTTGCTCTTCTGGAAAATGTGGGCTGAATTCTTGGTTCCCAGCTTTATCCCCCTCAGTTGCTGTCTTTCAGGTATTTGGAAATCGAAGTTGATGGCTGCCCTCTGTCTGTTTATTTGCCTTTCTGCCTTGTAAATTGACAAGAATAAATAAAGCGGAAGGTTTGTAAAAAATAAATTTAGGACCTGGGATAGATGAAGGGCATTGGAATAAAAAAAGTATGTTTGATTCTTAATAGGGGTGTGAGGAACAGAAACAACATCTGTGATCTAAACTACATGCTTTGGTTTCTGAAGCAAATAACTTTGAGAAATCGATTGAATTGTTTTGTGTTACTCAATTGATGAGTTGTTGTATAGCTATGTAGTTGTTGTATAGATGTTGTATAGATATGTAGTCCCCCAAATGGCTATTGAATTTGGCAATACCTAATGAGTTAACAGAATCTGTGTGTTCTATGATAATACATGTGGTAGCTCAATCAATGTCCTTAAATTATCCTATCATGCAAAATGTTATAAATGTAATGGTAGTGTAAATAACTGAAGTTTTTGTACTTAATAAACTTCTTTCAAATACAGATTTTTTTCGATAAGCAAATTCCTAAACACTTTGAAGGAATTAAGGAAAGAGAATGTGTGATTAAAATAGTCAGAAGGATTTACTTAAATTTCATCTGCTTAGAATGTGGAGTTATCTTTAGGATAGAAGCAGTTTAGATTAAATCACTTTGTCAAATGGAGCAAGTACTGGTTCAATAAGTACTCACCACAATGTACTTGACTTACGAGCAAATGAATACTGCCTACCTTTGCCTAAACTTATTTCCTGACTGATTCTATAGACAGTGATTTCTTTTTCTTTCTTTATGCTTTTCCTTTTCTTCCTTCCTTCTTCCTTCCTTCCTTTCTTTCTTTCTTTCTTTCTTTCTTTCTTTCTTTCTTTCTTTCTTTCTTTCTTTCTTTCTTTCTTTCTTTATTCCTTCCTTCCTTCCTTTCTTTTCTTTCTTTCTTTTCTCCCTCCCTTCCTTCTTTCTTTCTCCCTGTAGTGATCCCTGCTGTGTAATTGGCTATCCCCAGACCTGGCTGTTAGGACAACCTAATCGCCTAGGAATGGCAGAGTAGAGCCCAGGAATCTTGGACAAAGTATTGCCGCAAGGCCCTCCCTATCCCTGTAGAATCTTCCCACTCCTTCCTACGCAATGCACAAACTTGGAGGCACATGAGTGTCTTGGGCTTGCAGATGTTCAGTAGCAGGTCCTTATACTTATACTCATTAACAAAATACTGGAGAATGTGACAATAAGGAAAATAAGAGAGAAAAGATGATGAAATCAGATTGAACTACAATCCATACAGTAATAACAAATAATTTTGCTTTAAATGTTGACAAAATTAGTGGCTGGCATTGTGGTATAACAAGCTAAGCTGGTGCCTGTACTTCCAAAGCCCATATAGGTGCCAGATCGATTCCTGGGTTCTCCACTTCCCATTCAGCTCCCAGCTAATGCACCAGGGAAAGTAATGGGAGATGGCCAAAGTCCTTGGGACCCTGAAGTCATTCGGGACACCAGATGAAGCTCCGGACCCACAAAGACAAATCATAATCTCCTTTATATGGGGGAGCTAAAAAATAGAAAAACAAGCAAAAAACCCTAAGACTAAGAAAAAAGAACTGTCTGTCTTGTTACCTTCTGCTGTAGAGTAGTATCCTCAACATCTTCCTGCCTGAGCACTGGTTTGACTAGTACTACGGCAGGAATGTGTTCTGCTTACATCAGTGTTTCATGTTAACACATGGCCAAACACTCTACTCACTGCTTCTCTTTGTGTGTTGGAAGGTTGGGGCCTTGGGATTTGATAACCATTTTTTTTTTCTTCTGAAAGGTTTAGTTATTTTTATTGGAAAAGTCAGATTTATAGAGAGGAGGGACAGAAAAATTTCCATCTGCTGGTTCACTCCCCAAGTGGGCTGCAATGGCCAGAGCTGAGCTGATTTGAAACCAGGAGGCAGAAGCTTTTTCCAGGTCTCCCATGTAGGTGCAGGGTTCCAAGGCTTTGGGCTGTCATCTACTGCTTTCTCAGGCCACAAGCAGGAAGCTGGATGGGAGATGTGACAGCTGGGATAGGAACCAGCGCCCATAAGGGAACCCAGCACATGCAAGCAAGGCGAGCACTTCTGCCACTAGGCTATTGCACTGGGCCCCTTGATAGCCATTCTTAGAATCAGTATTTGATTTCTCCATGAAAGGAGCTGAATTGGAAGTGGATTCGCTAGCAGATGAACTGGGGCCCATATAGAATGTCAGCATAGCAGGAAGCAGCATTGTGGGCTTGGCTACCATGTGGGAACCTGCTTGTATTCTTTCCCCTTCTCAAAGCCAAAGTGATGATTTGAATGTGGATCAGACCTTGCTGTTCTCTACTCAATACCACTTAGAGACTCTTTAATTTCGGTGAAAAAGACAACACAAAAACAGAAACTTAGTATCTTTTCCAATGTGGCTCCTTAGCTCCTTTCCATTCCATCATGTGTTCTGTACAGCACCATCTTCCTCTAGCTTCACTGAACAGACCTCTTCTAGAGGCGGTGGAATTTAATGACTAAGAGCACACATTTAGGTGTAAATCAAGGTGTCACGAGCTGGGACAAGTTATACCTAAATTAACTGAGCCTCACCTTATTTGTAAAAGGTGCCAGCTATTTCCTTTATGGGATTATTATGAGGAGGAAAATGTGACTGTGTTGGCAAAATACTTGGCATAAAGCAAGTATTTAATAATTTATGATTTATTATTACTGTCATCCATGTTATTCCAGCCCTTAGTAATTTTATATATTGCCCTTCATTTTGTCTTTTGAATCCCTTCATATAACTATTAGTTTTGACTGGCTACTATGTTCTTTCACTGTCCTAAACCGGGGCAATACTTGGGAGCTAGAGTAGTGTTCTGATCCAGTTAGTTCCTCTCTGTGATTTCAATCTTTTTTGTTCTTTCTCTAGCAGGCTTTGTACTACCATTTCCCCTTGTATATTAAACTAGTCCCTGTTACATTTATCAATGCCTCATGCTATGAAATTCTTGATTGCAGGGCCCGGTCTCCCAAGGGTTGAGAGCTTAAAAACAGCTTCATTTGTTTCTCAAGAGGTGTAGCAGGAGGTGCAATCTTAGCATGACACATTTAGCCCCCGGCTTAACCTCAAGTTCCTGCTTCCTGATTGTCAAGTTATGCCCCCCGGGGATTTTAGGACAGCCGCTTGAGCATTGGATAAATACTGAGAGGAACTAGGCAGAGTATAAAAGGCAGCGTGGAGTTTCAATAAACGGCATTATCCTTACACGAATGACCCAGTGTGTGTCTTCTTTTCAACCCTAGTCCCTCCTCTCGGCTCCAGATACACGGTGACCCGGGCTTTGTCAGCACTTGATTACTAAGGGACTGTGCTATTAGACTGCCATTCTCTTACAAATTGTGTAGGGATTACATAGATCTGTGTACAATTGTTGGCTAACAATGCTTGGAATCATCTATTTACAATTTTTGGAATGGGCACATACATAATTTTTGGTAAATGTTGCTTGGATGAAAATAAAATATGTTTCCACTCCATAGTACATTTTCCTTTAAAAGAATTTTAAATTTATTTTATTATTCCAGAATTTTCCTTCCCTCCTCCTCAAATTCCCATCCTCCATTGACTTCTCCCATATCAGTACAATAATATAGTCCTTTATAATCAGTTGTACATTCATCATTCTGTTATTTAAGTGTATCCTGACATTGTAAGCATGGACAATGGCAGGGTCCAGCATCCTATTGTCAAGATACATTCAACAGTTTCATTGGGAGTTCAATTTTGATTTGGAAGTAGAGATGCACACTGCATCTTCACAGAGTATCTTCATTGTATCTTCACATGAGCATGTGATCATATAGTTACTATACATCCTCTTAAATGAAAAACCATAAAACATGATAAACAACAGAGAGAAAAATAGAAAATTTACAGCATGAAGTTAAATATGCTGTTGAATGACTAATGTTTTGCTGAAAAAATGAAAATCAAAAACCTTCCTGAAGCAAATGCTGCTATTGTATGTTCTATGAGCCAGTGTGGAAATTAACAAGAAAAACAACAATTTTGTTTTTTGAATGAATAAAAATAAAAATATGTCAATCCCCCTGAGATGTAGCAAAAACAGTATTGAAAGGGCTGTTGACCTCGTATTTTGCGTGAAGGTTGCCTTATGTCAAAGAGAACATGTGCTATTTTTCCTTTTGGTATTGACTTATTTCACTGAGCATAATGGTCTCTGCTTTGGACCATTTGGTTGCAAATGGTAGAGTTTCATTCTTTCAAATGGCTGAGTAGTATTCCATGGAGTGGATGTACCACAGTTTCTTTATCCACTCCACTTTTGAAGGGCATCTGGGTGGTTTCCATGTCTTTGCTATTGTAGACTGTGCTGCTGTAAATATGGGATTACAGATTCTTTTCTCATATGCAAATTTCATTTCCTTTGGATATGTTCTGAGGAGCTGGACTATTTATTTTGTAAAAGCATAGAGCCCTCTTTGTTTTTTTAGGGCTATCCTAGAAGCCTCTCTCCTTATTTTATTTATTTTCTTGGGAAACAAATGAAATGCGAATTCAGATGATTAGTTTTAAAATGAAATTTTAGAGTTTAATTCTTCATAACTTGGAATCTACTTGTAAAGTGTGAGAAAAGTCCATGCAAAGAACATTTTAAGGATTAATTCTGATAACCTTGCCATATTTTTATTTCTGTTTCCATGTTTTTAGATTTTATCAATCTCCATTTTAATGTGTTGGATTTTTATTGGCTTTTATAGCTTTAACGCTGTTTCCTTTAGTTATGTCTTTTCTGATACATACCCAATTGAGTGTGCTTTTTTCTTGACTTTATTATTCTTCTCCCCTCCACTCCCCTTCCGTTTCCTCTCCCTTCCTTCCCTTCTCTTCCCTCCCTCCACCCCTCCCCCTTTTTTTTCCTACAGGCTTCCTTCCCTGGGAACTTGCACTTGGTTTTGGTTTTACGTCCTACCAGTTTTCTTCAACGAACTTTCACAGATATTGGATTCCGGTTCAGTCAGGAAGATTTCATGCTCAAATTACCGGTAACAGTATTTTATTTAAATGTTTTTGTGAGGCTTTTGTGCAATGATGTTTGTCTCAATGTTCCCAGCTAACATTTAAAATAAAAAAATAAAATTTGACTTGTAAAAATGTAAATTCTGTTTTCACTGCTAAAAATGGAATGGATTCATCCATTTAAAAAGCAATTCTTCCTGAAAAAGATATGTACCATACATTTTATATATGTATATGTGTGCATTTATGTATAAATACATCTATGTGTGTACAATCAAGACCTTTTATTTTTAGTAAGAATAATTATGTGACTTTTTATGTGAATTCCCATGTACTTATGTCCTAAACTAATTCAGAGTTGTGTTTTTTTTGTTGTTTCAGAAAGATATTTTTATATGTTTTAGAATTAGTGATAGAGTGCTTAAGAATTTTGATTTTTTTTGAAAAAAAAATCAGACTATTTTGGTAAATAATCAGTTTTTCACAGAAGGCCCTTTTACTTTGTTCTGGGCAAATGGTAATTCTTTCAGAAGTTTGAGCTTGAGCAATGCAAACTCCTAAATGACTAGGATAAAGTTTCCATGGAGAACAATCAAGCTTTGTGGAGAAATGTTTTGTAATAAAAACAGTTATAACCCAAAGAAGATCCTGCCTATAAGTCTGGAGGCAAGTGCAGGAAAGAACTGCTAGAACCATTTATGAAAGCTAATTTTCTGCTAAATGTTTGCTTAAAATCATTTTACAGTATTTTTCTTGCTTATTTATATAGGTTGTTATGCTGAGCTCAGTTAGTGATTTGCTGACATACATTGATGACAAGCAGTTAACCCCTGAGTTAGGCGGCACCTTGCAGTACTGCCACAGTGAATGGATCATCTTCAGAAATGTATGTTGTTTTTGACCTTCCTGTAGAGCGTATAATTCATGTTAACCTTTGACCTATTCTAGACATTTTTCCTATTTGTGAACAACAGATTTTTGGGTCTCCTGTTTTTCAAGTATGCATATATATATGTATGTATGAATATATATATGTCAACATCTTGATTTTTTCTATAGGAAATATCTGCAAAAGATGAAGAGTCATTGGGGGTGACAATTGAAGGAGAGACCTAGGGAATAAGGAGGTCAAATTCTGCCTGTGGCTGTGTAGATACCTGAAGACACAGAGGCTTTGGGTTCAAATCCGGAGACTACTGATTTTTACCACTCTGAATATTTTCCCAACTATGTAAAATGGGAATACTACCTTGCCTCCTAGCGATGCTAGAATGATTGTTTAGCACAATGCTCAACATATGGCAATCAATTAATGTCATTTTATTAATTTTATCATCCTAGTGATGTTCCTGAGGTAATCAGTTTTGAAGCAGAGTGTTTCTGTTTTAGAAATTTACAAAATTGTGCTCGCTTCAGCAGCACATATACTAGAAATTTACAAATACATCTGTGCACTGCCCAGGTGTGAGTCTGTGTTTTAAACAACATGTGATCACTGTAGTTTGCCTTTTACTCTGCGAGTGGTCAAATCCCATAGATAAAGGAATCCTTTGGAAGGAAATACTGTGCATGATATCATGGTTGCATTTTCCTCCCCCACTTTCTTCATCTGGTAGTTGTGTCGATAATTCAGGCAACGCTGTATTCATTCAAAAACTCATCCAGCTGTATGAAGGTGTAGTCCAGTTATCCAGCCATCTTTTGCCTTTATTACCTATAAAGTTGCAAATAAAAGTGCAGATACCTTGACATATGTGAGAAACAAACGGAGCCTGGTCTCTATGTTTCTGTGAGTAGTTGATTTTGGAACAAATTGCACAACAAACCCTTACTGTCATTCCAGTGCAATAGAACTTTTGAGATGATACTTTCATATCTGCCATAGTACCAGAAATGAACTGTTTTGACAAATTGTTTTCCTATTTCCTTAGACCATCACCTTATTTTGAATGTTAATGCTTGCTCATAAATGATAACAAAAACTGTTCTCATCGTTCAGCAAAAGTGAAGTTGATATAAAACAGTTGTGCCAATTGCACAGGCAAACAGATAAGGAAACCCCTGATTTCCCAGGGCATAAAGTCAATTGCTCAGTACTTGGCCTTTAAGAATAGGTTTTCTCTGCCCTTTCCAGGATGTTGTACAAAGTGCTAAAATAAAGGGAAATTATGTACATTAGCCCAAAAGCACAACATTAAAATAATGTCAAATTAATTTTTTTAAAGATTTATTTATTTTTATTACAAAGGCAGATATACAGAGAGGAGGAGGGACAGAGAGGAAGATCTTCCGTCCGATGTTTCACTCCCCAAGTGAGCGCAACGGCCGATGCTATGCCGATCTGAAGCCAGGATCCTCTTCCGGGTCTCCCATGCGGGTGCAGGGTCCCAAAGCTTTGGGCCGTCCTCGACTGCTTTCCTGGGCCACGGCAGGGAGCTGGATGGGAAGCGGGGCTGGCAGGATTAGAACCAGCGCCCATATGGGATCCCGGCGCATTGAAGGCGAGGACTTTAACCACCAGGCCAAGCTGCTGGGCCCAATAATGTCAAATTAAAAGTTCTTCCAAAAAATAAAAAAGAAAAACAAACAAACAAAGAATAGGTTTTCTAAAAACCAAAAGAAGTTTTCATTAGTATCCAATAAATAAATATGGAAGTTTGGAT
Organism: Ochotona curzoniae; assembly: GCF_017591425.1. NCBI lineage: Eukaryota > Metazoa > Chordata > Mammalia > Lagomorpha > Ochotonidae > Ochotona > Ochotona curzoniae. The sequence continues at coordinate 7,934,694 of NW_024467087.1, forward strand.
AAAAAACCATCCAAAGAAGACTTTTGGCCTCACTTGAAGTTTGTTAGAGGCTTAGGTGCAGGATTAAGAGCTGATTGCCAAAGGCAGGGCCAAATTTGATTAGCACATGCGTGTTCATTGTTTCCATGTTGCTTGTTATGCCGCGAATACGACCGCTGATCCGTGTTTTGCTATGCTGGCAGAGTTTCCATGGAATGAAAAGAATCACTGGCTCTTTGCAGGCTATAGAAAATTTTGCCCTCACAGTGAAAGAAATGGCTCAGATGTTACAATCTTTCGGAACTGAATTGGCTGAGACTGAACTACCGGATGATGTTTCGGCAATAGAAGAAATTCTTGGAGTTCGTGCCGAAAAGTATCACCTGCTGAAGGTATTGTTTAAGACTGGACAGACCAAAGTCTTCAGTAGTTTTTTTTTCTGGAGAAGTGTTTAGTATATCCATTTTATGCAATTATGTAAAAGCAGAAAAAAGAGAAATAGTATTAAAAACTTTAAAAATAAAAATTTGCAGGACAAGAATATCCGTGATATGGTATGTATAAGTATTCCTTTTGTGAATGGTATATGATCTTGTGAAATTATTCATTTGCAAATAGAGTAATTTTTAGATGCTCCAGAATAGGAATTCTACAATTGCTTTCTTTTTAGCTATGTGTCCTTTATGGAAAGGCCTTTTAATTGGAAGGAAGGGTAAATAGCAATATAAAACCAGGTGTTTTGTTTTGTCCTCCACCAGAAGTACGGTGTGAGATGGGAGAATAACCTGAAGGGTCGGGAGGCCTGATTTTTCACGCTATCTGCCATAAGCTTGTACTGTCATCAAGACAACGTTTCTCAGTTGATTTTTTTTCCCGCTAGTTTAAAATTTTTTTTTTTACTTGAGAGAGACAGAGGGTTTCTTCCATTTCCCAAATGCTTGCAACAAGCAGAACTGAGCGAGTCTGAATGTGTGGTCTCTGGCTTTGGGACTCAGGCAGTCTGATATAGGCTGTGGGTGTTCCCAGGCAGCAATCTAAATATTGCACCAAATGCTTACTCAGTTTCTATTACTTCTTGATTGTTTTAAAATACAACAGACCTCTTCTGCCTAGTTCTGTCTGGAGCGCTGGATTGTGAAGAATTCTGAGTTTCATTTTGGAAATTAGCAAATACAACCACCTGTCTGAAGTATAATTGCCGAGTGCCCTGGCAGATTCAAGCTTAGTATAGAGATGATATGTGTAAGAAGGAAACTGAATTTTCAAATCATTTATCTAAAAACAAAACTCTAAAGGAAAAGATGTTCTGCTCCTCACAGAGCTCCTTGGCAATTTTCTTAGTTTCTGAGATTCAGCTTCTTTATGGTTACTGGGAGGTGGGTGTTGCTGCTTCTAGTATATAGACACATGCCTTACAACTGGAGACCATGAGGACGAAAAGAAGCAAAATACATTGTATTTAAATAACTTTTGGCACACAGTTGGCCCTTCTTAAATATTAATTCTTAATATTTATGTTCTTAACTCACATCAGTGGTGGTCTCATGGAACTTGTTCTGCCACTATATCTGTATGTATATATATGTGTGTGTGTAAATTTTGGGGCACAGGATTGGTCCTTGGAGCTACTGAAGGAGATCCTAGATCCATTTTCAGATATGTAAAGAAAGTTTCTGTTCTTGAATCACTTTCCAATGGTAAGACCTTATAAGTACAGGCATATGCTTCATGACAAATGAATTATATTCCAAATGTAAAGCAAGAGAAGATGTAAGACAGGGAGTGGATGGTGACAATATTAATAAGAAAAGCATTCAGCAGTATGTGAATATGCATTAAAACTTATTTGTATCCATGCTTTCTAGTGTAGCAGTCGTTATTGTGCTGTTATTGCTCTATTTGCATATAGAAAATATTAACAGGGAGTGTGCTGTTTGCCTAGCAGTTAAGATGGCCATGTCTCATAGCAGAGTGCTTGTGTTTAATTCCTGGCTCCAGCGCCTGACTCCAGCTTCCTGCCAATGTGGACTCTGGGAGGTACCAGTGATGGTTCATGGACTTGAGTCCCTGCCACCACATGGAAAACCTAGATAAAGTTCCCAGCATCTTCATTCCCATTGGAGGGTTATTGTTGTTATCTAGGGGAGTGAATCAGCTGATGTTCTGTCTGTCTGGCTCATTTTTTTCTTTCTACCTCAAATAAATAAATAAATTTCAGAATTGTTAACAGAATACGATGAGACAGATGATTATTATAACTTCCACCAGTGAGTGACTGCACAGCAGAGCAAACAATACTTTGGCCCGTGACTATCTTGTGAAAGAGCGACTGCAATATCCGTTTGGAACGCAAGGACTTCTTGCATCCTGACAGCTTTTGGTTCTGTGGCACTGAGGCATTCTTTGATTTGTTTGGGGCAGTTATGAAAGCCAAAGGGCATTCTTGGATGGCTGCTTCTTGTCTGTATGCCACAGGTGTATATTTCCTTCTCTGTAAGCCCATCAGGTAAGGTGATTAATTGGCTGATACATCCTATTTTACCTTTATACAGAATGATCTTACAGCAGTTACCAAAGAAGGAAGAATTCTGCTGTCAAATCTGGAAGTGCCTGGAGAAACTGTCAGCTCAAGCCTTGAACGTCATCAGCAAATAAGTGGTGACTGGCAAACTGTTAATAAGTAAGCATTCTCTTTTTGGCTTAGAGTTAACTATTATATATTTTTCAAGAAGAATTATACATTATTGTTGCATTCTTGGAGGTGTGAAAGTATTCCTGGACCTCTGGGAATCTGAGAATTTTTTTCCAGGGCTTTCCTTCCAAAATGAGCTTGTTTAACAGAATAAGTTCTATGGACATTGATTATCACTGTTTATCAAGTGGACTGAGTCATAGACCATGCTTTGCCTATAATTCTTAATGTCCTAAGCAGATCGAACTACATTCCTCCAAAACGGATGGAATTTGAAAGAGTTCTTTGACTTTTCTTTGTTAAGATTGCTGGCACAAGTACATGATATGGAGACAGCTTTTGATGGATTTTGGGAAAAACACCAATTAAAGATGGAGCAGTATCTGCAACTATGGAAATTTGAACAAGATTTTCAAGAGGTCAGTTAAAACGTTTCTTTTCATTGTCTCAGAGATTTTTTTAAAAGTTATTTATTTTTATTGGAAAGGCCGATACACTGAGAGAAGGGGTGACAGAGAGAAAGATCTTCCATCTGCTGGTTCATTCCCAAAATGGCCGCAACGACTGGAGCTGAGTCTATCAGGAGCCAGGAGCCAGGAGCTTCTTCTGGGTCTCCCACGTGGGTAGAGGGTTCCAGTGCTCTGTCCTCAACTGTTTTCCCAGGCCACAGGCAGGGAGCTGGATGGGAAATGTAGCAGCTGAGATACAAACCGGCACCCATATGGGACCCTGGCACATGAAGGCGAGGAGCATTAGACTACTGCGCCAGGCCCAATCTCAGAGATTCTTAAGCTTTGATAATCTGAAACCTAATCTTGTTAGATGTCTACAGCTATGCAGTGATTTAAAAAAAAAAAAGAATGAGTGAACCTTGACTTTAAATGATGAAAAAGTTCACTGAAGTTTGTGGATTTCTCCTCCCTTTGACTTACTAATTTCCTATGAGGAAGTGCTGAAACACCAACATGTACGACAAGGACAAACTCACTCTCTACATTGAGTCTTGTTATTCAAATGTATTTTGGGCACAAGGTGCTTTCATATGTTGAGTAGCTTTGAAAGGATATAATAACTTCTTCCTTGTTTTTTTTTTAACTGTTTTAAATTTTACTTATTTATTTATTTTAAGTTTTATGGTACAATTCCATAGGTCTGGGATTCCCCACCCTCCAAATCCCAACTGCCTCACTGATTTTTCCCCATATTGTTATAATAGTGTAGTCCTTCATAAGCAGTCATAAGTCCATCAGTCTGTTATTTAAGTGTGTCCTGACATTGCTGGTACAGACAATGTCAGACAGTGCAGCATCCCATTGTCTAGAGGTCTAACAGTTTCATTGCGAGTTTATCTTTGATTTGGAAGTAGGGATGCATATTGCATTGTATCTTCACATCTGGATATGGTAGTCTCTCTTATGCCATCAGTATACATTCCCTTAAATGAGAAACTATGAAACAAAGTCAACAACTGGTATGAAAAACCAAAAAATTTACAGCACCATGGAGTCAAAAAACACACCACCGAATAACCAATGCATGGGTGAAACAAAGAAACACAAAGCCTCTTGGGTAAAATGATGCCACAGTGCGATCCATGAGCCAGTGATGAATTTGACAAGAGAAAAGAAAGTATTTGGAAGAAATGAAAGTAAAAACAAAAACATCAAAACATGTGGGATACAGCAAAAAACAGTATGGAAAAGGCTGTTGATTTTATAATTTGCTTGATGGCTGCCTTAGATCAGAGAGAACATATGGTATTTTTCTTTTTGGGATTGACTTATTTCATTGAACATAATGGTCTCTAGTTGGTATCTTGGTTTTTAAAAAGCACATATCATGCTGATCATGTGACCTAAAGAACATTTTTGTTTCTGATATAGCGATTTATTTGTGAAAATACTTATAGAGGAAATGAAATCATGTTTCGTTTTGCATTATTTAAAGATTAAAGGTACCCTCCAGTTTGATCCTTAGGGGTAATCCATTGTATACACTTCAGAGACATAGATTTTGTTTCCTTTTTTTTGGCATTCTTCTCCAAGCGCCTCACAATCTCTTTCACAGTATTTGAGCAAGTAGGGCAGGGAAAACTCATTCCTTTTCTCTCTATGTGCCCCACTTGTTTTCAGTCCATGAATTAGTCACTTGCCTGGTGTTTCATTTGTTCTAGCAATATTAGATTGGAGAAGACCAGGACGTTCTGGACACAGAGTTCTGTTACTGACAGTCTTTTTCCATCTTTTGGAATTCTATATTCTTCATAAAGCAAGAGCAGGTTACACTGGTCTTGATCCTTTTAGTTTTATGTGCCTTTGCCCAATTCCCAACCACATATGTGGACAATAGCTGTTTTCCTGAACATTACACGTTGGCTTATGTGTTAATTTGCATCCATACCAAATTCTTCTCCTTTCGTTGTATTCTAGTATGCCAAGTCATAGTTGTTTTTGATCAGTATTTTAATCTCACTCATCAGTTCTGTATCTGACAGTGATGGAACGACAGGTCCTATAGGGTTAGGAATTTACCTTTAAAAAAGTTTGGAGGCTTATAGAAAATTTGCAAACATAAGAAAATCATCGGGCCCGGCACGGTGGCGCAAGTGGTTAAAGGTCCTCGTCTTGCATGCCTGGGATCCCATATGGGCACCGGTTCTAGTCCCGGCAGCCCCGCTTCCCTTCCAGCTCCCTGCTTGTGGCCTGGGAAAGCAGTCGAGGATGGCCCAAAGCTTTGGGACCCTGCACCCGCGTGGGAGACCCGGAAGAGGCTCCTGGCTTCAGATCGGCATAGTATCGACCCGTTGCACTCACTTGGGGAATGAATCATCGGACGGAAGATCTTCCTCTCTGTCTCTCCTCTCTGTATATCTGCCTTTCCAATAAAATAATAATAATAATAAATCTTTAAAAAAAAAAAGAAAATCATCAACAACTTCCCTAGATTAATTTACCGATACTATGTCATGTCATTTCCTTTATCATTTCAGTTGCTTCTCTCAGATATAGGCACATGTATATTTATATAGATATATACATACATACATATTCATTTCTATAATTTTGACCCACTTGGGTATAAGTTACATAAATGATGCCCCCTTCCTTTTAAATACAAGAATATTTTCTTTCCTGTATCAGAGACTTTCAAAAAGCTCGTGAAAAATGTATATTATTAAAAGATTGCATATGGACTGCAAAAATATTTGCTCCAAAATAGATTTTAATATTGTTTCTATGAACTTTTGGAAGCACGCTCTAAAAACCACAGTGGACTCACTATACTTAACAACAATGTGATATTTTTATATTAATCTAGTATTCACTTCTCTTGGCTGAGTCAGTCATGTCCCTTGTGGAATTTCATTTTTCTCTAGGATCCAAACTGGAGGCAGCCAATGCATTAAGTTGTCAGGTTCCTTTAGTATCTTCAAATTTTAAATATTTGTCTTTATGTCATTGACATCCTGAATAGTGCAGTCCTTTTGAAAATATAATCTTTGGGGCCAGTACGGTAGCTTAGCAGCTAAAGTTCTCACCATCGATGCATGGTAATGCCACATGGGTGCCGGTTCTAATCCCGGCAGTCCCGCTTCCCATCCAGCTCCCCGCTTGTGGCCTGGGAAAGCAGTTGAGGACAGCCCAAAGCTTTGGTACCCTGAATCCACATTGCAGCCGCTTGGGGAGTGAATCATCAGACGGAAGATTTTCCTCTCTGTCTCCTCTCTGTATATCTAACTTTCCAATAAAATAATTAGATCTTAAAAAAAGAAAATATCTGCATGTTGAATTTTATTATATTGTTTTGTGATTATATTCCATATATATGTAATCAACTAGAAGAGTGTAACTGAGGGACTCTTGTCAGAGCATGGCTTTTGGGAATGATTGGTGCCCACCTTCTGCCCATGATGGATGAGGATTTTGATTACACCATGAGATTGTTACTGAATTTGTCTAATGTGTGGTTACATTTTTCCTCTTTGTAACTAGTGGAAGATTATTGGGGAGAAAATTTCCACACAAATAGGTTGTTGCTCAGCAACATTTGCCTAGACTTTTAGCATGTATTGGTGTTTCTTGTCTGGACCTGTCTCTTTCACTGTGTGGGTTACAAAAATGGTGATTTGTCCAATCCTATATCAGTGTGCTGCAGGCATTCCGCTAAAACGAGATCTTTCTGTTCTGCTTGTTTGTTGTTTGGTTCATAGGTTTCTACTTTCTCACAGAATGTAATTCATGACTGCTTGAATACTCTATCTTTGTGACATGCCCCAATATTTAAAAAAGGCATTTCCTTACTTTCTTCCATGGATAGGTATTCCAAGCTCATCTTGTAGCTCTTCTGCCTTGGATCATGTAGGATGCTTCGCTTCTTTTCTTATAAGATCAGGGTGAGGGCTGAGTGTGCTGGATTCATTCTTCATTGCACTGCCCACCCACTCTCTCACTCACACACAGACATAGAAACGTACTTGAATGTGTATGTACATGGAAATACAAAGATATTTATGTTTTCTTATAAACATAATGGTATTATATGATTTATCTGTGTTTTTTCAAAGGCAGATTTACAAAGAGAACTTTCATTTGCTATTTCACTCCCCGAATGGCTGCAACACTCAGAGCTGAGCTGATCCAAAGTCAGGAGCCAGAAACTTCTGGGTCTCCCACTTGGGTGCAGGATCCCAAGAACTTGAGACACTCTTTACTGCTTTCTCAGGTGACAGGCAAGGAACTAGATCAGAAGTGGAACAGCCCTGACACAAACTGGCACCCCTATTGGATACTGGCTCTGGCAAGTGTGGGATTAGCTGTAGGGATTACCCACATATTATTATTTTATAAATTATGAGATTTTCATTGATATTCAGGAGGATAATTTATAAGATATTCTACTTCTGTGATTAAATAAGTTTTAGCTTGTGTGTTTTTTCAATATTGACATTTTTCTTTAATAGGATAGCCTACAAAACTTGATCATACAAAGAGGAAGTGTTTTAATATTTTGTATTCTTTTAAAACCTCATTTTATGTTTTAGCTTGTGGCTGAAGTTGAAATTCTACTCAATCAACAAGCAGAGCTGGGTGATGTAGCAGGGACTGCATCTCAAGTGAAACAAAAAATTAAAAAACTGGAAAATTTAGATGAAAATTCTCAGGTAAGATTACATTTGAGATGTTTGCTCTCTCTCTCCAGAGTATAATATTTAACATTTGCAGGATTAAGTTGTATAAATCCTTACTGTGATTAATCTTATAGTAATATTTTGTATAATTGGTACAATGGCATTGATTTATATTTTGTTCAATTTGATGTGCACGGGGGGGGGGGTGCCACTGAGGATGTGCCATGTAAAGGGAGGCTAATGAAATAATGCTATGAATTGTTTCATGACCACAAATAGGAAAAGGGATTTAGAGAAGTTTTAGAGAAGTGTGAAAAGTATCTGAAATGCCGTGTGGTGTTTAGTGATAATGGAAATACACCAAAGCGTAATCAGTAAAGTGATACCTACATGATGTATGCAGTTGAACCAAACCTAGACTCACAGACAGATCTATTTAAATTTTTCTAACTGTGTGACTTGGGGGTAAATTTCTGAGATTTAATGTTATCATCTTTGAAGTGACTTTTGTTTGAATAAGTTATTTTATTTATATGAGGTGAACACATTTTATGTATTTCACAATACAGATTTAGTAGCATAGTGATACTTCCCCCTCTACCCTCACTCCTGCCTGCATCCCCATCCTCTTTCCTCCTTCCTGATTTCTTTTTTGAAGATTTATTCATTTGAAAGAGAGAGAGAGAGAGAGAGAGAGAGAGAGAGAGGAAGAGAGAGAGAGAGAATCTTCTATCCATTGGTTTACTCCTGAAATAGCTGTAAAGGCTGAAGTGGGACAGGATGATCCCCGACGCTCCATCCAGATACCCTATATAGGTGTCATGGGTTCAAGCAGTAGAGCCATCTTCCACTGCCTTCCCAGATGCATTAGCAGGGAGCAGGATAGGAAGTGCAGCAGCTAAATATTGAACTCATGCCCTGATTTGGGCTGTTATCTTTGTAAGCAGTAGTTTTACTTACTGTGCCATAATGCCCAGCACGAAGTATTTTACTTGGTAGAGTGGTGGTAAGGATTCATTTCGATGTGTGTGTACTTAACACCACACTTGTAAGTACTCATGGGGGCAGTTGTCATCATTGCTACTGGTCATCAAGGTTTAACTCAGGGCTTTAATAATGAACTTGGTTCTTTAATAATACACTCTAACTTAACTCTTCTGCTTTGTATGTGAAAGCAAAACTGTGCTTAAGATATTTATCAGCAAGCCAATAGATTTAGTTATAAATCATAAACATGTAAAAGCAAAAATTGGAAGATAGCAGTTGTGATACCCAGTTCTAGAGTTAGGTGATGGATCTCTGTGGGCAATTTACGTAACTTTATGGTCTAGGAGAAGGAAAGGCAAAACTGCTATATAAACTAGGAACCAATCTTTGCTTTAGTTTCTGCTTGCTTTTGATAATTTACTCATTTTTAATTGTGCTAAAAATATGTAACAAAGTTTGCCATATGAACCATTCCTTTGTATTCCATTCCTTATTGTTAAACAGAGTGTTCACTTTCTGTAACACTGAACTGTATATCCATTCAACAGCAGCTCCTCATTTTAGTTCTGGTGTAGCCCTTGTTTTGGGTTTCAGTTTTCTTAATTTAACATAGTCTGTGCTCCTGCTGGGTTTCTGTCACTAAACTTGGGGAGTTGACATTGAATGCAAGATTGCTGTTCCTTTTGACATGGAAACCCTTGAAGATTTGCCTTAGACCTGTTAAGTAGTCAAGTGTTAGGCAACTGTACTGAGATTTCCAAGGCTGTAAGGATAAAACATGCGTTAATATTAAAGATTTATTTGTACTTATTTGAAAGGCATAGTTAGAGGGAGAGACAGGCAGACGGAGGCAGAGGCAGATAGTTTCCATGCACTGATTCACTCCTCACATGGCTGCAATGGTCACGGCTGTGCCAGGCTGAAGTCAGGGTATAGGAGCTTCTCCTTGTCTCCCATGGAGGTGGAGGGGCCTAAGTACTTGAGTTGGGCTATCTTCTGCTACTTTTTCATGCACGTTAATAGGGAACTGGATTGGAAGTAAATCAGCTGGGACTCCGACTGGCGCCCATATAGGATCCTGAGCACTGAAGGTGGTAGATTTACATGCTGCTCCATGATGCTGGCTCCTATGTTAGATTTTGTTTTGCTGTTGTTTTCCTCCATTGATGCATATGGATCTGTTTGAAATCTATACATACCAGGAGAGGCAAATCTTATTCACATTGTGGGCAGGATGATTGATTTTCAGTTTGTATAACTGGAAGTATATGAATTTCTGATGGCCTCACTACTGCAACCGGAAGCATTTTTTTTCAGCCCAGAGAAATAGATCACATCATGTTTTTGCTATTTTTTTCTGCTCAACTTGCTTCTTCATTCAATTTTTTTCTGTACATGCACAGAGATCATGTACTCATTATTTTCTTTCTTTCTTAAAACCAGGATCTATTAGCAAAGGCCCGATTTCTGATACTGCATGGACACAAGCTTGCATCAAATCACCATTATGCACTTGATTTAATTTGCCAGAGGTGCAATGAGTTACGTTATCTTTCTGATATTTTGGTTAATGAGATCCACTCAAAACGGATACAGCTCAGCAGGACCTTCAAAATGCATAAACTGCTACAGCAGGTAGTATGATGCAAAATCATCTATTGTGGAAAAGGAATAGAATTTTTTGGGGTCCTCCTGGTTTGATATACTTTGCCCTTCTACCTCAGAAGACACCCTTTCTCTCCTCAGAGGTTGTACGGTTGGGGTCTAGTGTAGCTTTGGAGCTAAACTTGTAAGACATTTGAAGGACTGAGTTTGATTATTGTCTTTGACTCCATCTACCTATGCAGTATTCATGGCAGATTCAGCCATAGTACATATTTTGCCTTCTCTTTAAAACATTGATGCCTTCCTTTCTATGTTGAGTAAATCTCTGCAGCTTCTACTGGTAATAGTTTGCACTGAGAACTTTAAAAAGACTAGGGGGTATGTTGCAGAACCTGAAACTTCTTTCACATTTCATATTACAGCATATAATAAGATAAAAGAAATAGTGACTGGAAAATACTACCCCCTGATTTGTGGGTCTGAACACATTCATGATTAGGCAGGGACTCAAAATGTCACTCCATAGATGGAATACAAAATAGGGTTATCACTTCTAGGCATCATGTCTAAGCACAGACATTTCATCTGGGAAGGAATATCTTACCCTTGTCCTCAGCCACCAGTAAGCATTTATGTTGCATTTTTTTTATCTTGCTAGGAGTTTCATAGTTCAGTTATTGAGTCTATGAATATAACATACATCTGAAATGTTAGTGTAGGAAAAATACCTTGACTGCTGTTGCAGAATAAATGATCTGTTAGGAACTGAACGTGGTGTTTCCCAATCATGGTTATGTCTCCACAATTCCCGTGCAGCTCTGAAATAGTGTAGATATCTAGCTTTTATGACTTAGAACTATTGAATCTGAATTTCTGGGTACAGAATACAGATAGCTTTATTTTGAAACAGCTCGGAAAAGAATTTAGATTCACAGAAGCCAGGGCTTGGTAACTACACTTATAACTGCGAATGTGCTTCTTTTCTTTTCAGTTGTGTTTCATTTCTTCATTTTTTTTTAACCAGGCTCGTCAGTGCTGTGACGAAGGCGAATGTCTTCTAGCAAAGCAGGAAACTGATAAATGTCAGTCTAAAGAGGATGCTCAGAGAGCCCTCCAAGACATTGAAAATTTTCTTGAAATGGCTCTGCCATTTATAAATTATGATGCTGATTCCTTACAGTATGAGTTCGATGTAATTTTATCTCCTGAACTCAAGGTAGGTAACTTTTTCTCAAACAAAACTATTTCAAAAAAGTGATAATTATGGTACAGTGGGTAAGAGTCACAGCGGATGTCCCCAAGACTCTTTTACAGGTTGGGTTTGTAGCAATGCCACTGTTAAGCATCAAAAAATCTTAAGGCATATACTTGTTATATAGTGAGAGTGATTTTTTTCTAGAGATCTGAATCCATTTTTAAAAATTTCTTTCCCACATTTAGAGCCATTGCCTACATTTTCTTTTACATCCTGGAAGAAAGACCAAAGATGGTCTAGAATATTGGGCTCAGTAGGAGCCCTCTCCTTATAGGAGCACTCTCTGGTAAATCTTTCCTTTGCTGCAGCTACCAACTGCATCATTCTGCTCTGTGGATGCAGGTCTGGCTTTCCTATCAGTTATTAATGAAGGTTAAAGAAAGAATCTTGATCTTCTCAAGGAATTAAGAATATGCAGAAGAAGTTGGTGGTTGCAAGGTGTCAAACTAAATAGGTTTGTCCTTTTCTGCCCCCTTGGAGATGCCATAATAGATAAGAACATTAGTGATGCTACTGATTGGAGTGTGTCTGTATTTATGACTCATCATGGAACATAGGGGATAACCCTGAAAATCAAAGGACAGTCTTGGTAAAAATGTAATGATTCTCTGGAATCAATGGAGATTAATAGCAGCTGCTTTAAAGCATCTAGGATGTTACCCATTATTGGCTCAGAGAAACCTGCTTCAACTGTGTAGACCTATAAAGAGAGGATCCTGCACGTTCAAAATGTGACAAACTATGATGACACTCAGTCATTTGGCTACTTTTATTATTTGGTGGCTTTCTCATGCTAAACAGAAAAGGGTAACATTTCTTCTTTTCTAGCCCAAGAGGGCAAACCTTTCCTACACAGTGTCCAATTTTATGAGTGCTTCGTACATTTCTTCTTCAGGTTGTTTTAGTTGAGATTTTAGTTTTATATCCATGTGATGAGAACACAATCTATATTTTGTCACTTTCCTGAGCTTTTCCTGCTTTAGTTTAAACCCTAAATCAATGTACACATTTTTCAAGATTTGTTTTATTTATTTGAAAAGTAGAGAGAGAGAAACAGAGAGAGAGAGAGAAAGAGGGATATCGATCTTCTATTCATTGGTTTACTTCGCAAATGGTCTCAATGGCTGCGCTGGGACACCCAAAGCTGCGAGCTGGGAGCTTTTTCCAGGTCTCCTTCCACAAACGCAGTGACTCAAGCCCATAGGTTTTCCTCCTCTGCATTTCCAAATGCATTTGGAGGGATCTGGATTGAAAGTGGAGCAGTCATGGCTTGGACTGGTGTCAATATGGGATGCTGATTCTGCAGGCAGAAATTTAACCTGTTACATACCACAGCAACAGCCCCTAGGTTAATATTTTGACCGTCTGAATCTGGAAACTGTAACAGTATTTGTTCTGAATTCACTTCAGAAAGTATTTTACAAAATTCTTATGCAACCTGCAGGTTCAAATGCAGACTGTACAACTGAAGCTTGAAAACATTCGGAGCATCTTTGAGAACCAGCAGGCTGGTTTCAGGAGCCCGACAGATAAGAATGTGAGGCCAATCCAGTTTGTGGTACCTGCATCTGAAGATTTGATTAGATCTAGAGCCCCATGTTTTTCACCTAATCATGGTAAAATATCTTACATTCATTTATTTCAACCCATTGTTTCCCTTGATAATATTGACCTTATTATTCCTTATGTAAATACTGAATTCTGTCTTTAACCTTAGTAAGTTGCAATTTTATTCCAGCAGCTCTTGGTTATACTTAAATTACATTTCATAAGATGGAGATCATATTGAGATTATTGTACAATTATAAAATACAGTGGAAATATAGTGTAGGATTTGTGTACATTGTAAGACTAAATATTCTCCAGCTTTCTAAATGAGTATGAAAATTTCATCAGCATTAAATTCTGAAGTTTCATCAGTAAGTGGAAGATCGCATTTGAAACTTGATGTGTGTGTATGTGTGTACATACATATTTCCTGCTATTTTAGAATGATAGAGCGAGACTTAGTTCTAACATGCTTCTGTTAAGTACGTGGCTTGGGTAATAAGGCACTGCCTTTTTAACATAAGTATTAGTAAGCAGAATGCTCTTGTGGATAGTTGTTACATAGTTTTGATGTTTGTAGACTAGCTTGGAATAAGTTATATTCACTTCCATTCTAAGTACTATAGGGAACTTAGCCTCATAAAAATTTTGAATTGCTCTTTTGAAAGAAGATGGTCCTATTGCTCCAGTAGCTCCCTTGTGTTGCCTTTGGAGTCTCTTGGAAGAGAGTAATTTGGTCTTTGGGGCTCTAAATTAGTGCAGTGGGTGGACCTCGGACTGAATTTGATGTGTCTGATCTAAATAGCATCAGAGGCTGCATTAATACAGACGAACTACTTTGAAGTACAAGTACGTCCTGAGACTGTGATAATGAACACAAAAATATGGCTTATTCCTCACACCGCTCAGATGAACAAGAGGTTGTGAAATCAAGTAAATGGTTAATGCAATAAAAGTTACGTAGAGTTATGAAGCATATAAATATACTCAAGTAAAACTATATTCAGTGCTTTAAATGAACAGCATTAACTATATTAGTTATCTCAAAAATACTCTAAATATAAACAGTAACAAAAATGTGACTGTAAAGAACAAGAAAATACATAAAGCTATGAGAGTAAAAATAGGTTAAGCAGATATTCCTAAGCAAAAGACAAAGCTCAGATTTCTGGCTCCATTTATTCATTATGTGACCTCAGTTTCTTTGTCTATAAAATAGGGACAATAATGCGTATTGACTTTAAAGGACCAAGTGTAAAACAGAATGTGGACTCTGTGTAGTACTAGGTGAACTGAACCACACTTCTCTTCTCTCTGGTTAAGGCTTCTTGCTGAGTAGTTCTCTCAAAGCACACCTCCTCTGAAGGGGTTCTTGTAATGGTGCATGTTGGGGCTCTCAGTAGACTGTCCTAAACCCACTCAAATCAATGATCACTAAAGTACATTTTGTTTTGGGTTGTTTCATTTTTCTTTTTTTTCCCCCTGATTTTCCTATTTAATGGCTTTACACTTTCTTTCTGCAGTGGGAGTTGGATACTCTTTCTTTCAAGCATGTAAACTTTTTTCAAAAGGTATTCATATTTATTATATTTCATATCACCAGTACTTTTTCTGAGTTTGTATACAAATGAAAAACCAGTTTGGCTTATAAAATCAGTGGTAATTCATTCTCGAATTTTGCTGGCAAATAACTCCTTTCCCGTTGTTATAACAATCATGCATTATTACTATATAAAGAGAAGGTTATGCTTCTTAACTGAACATCTCTCAGAAAACGATCCATTGAAAAAGAAAAACAATGAGAGATGTTAAAGTGAATCAGACTTCCGTTCCTTTGAGAAGCTGTGTCATCCACAATCCAACTGTTCATTGGGGGAAATTTGGATTCACTTCAGCTTAACTACCTAATATATTTATGAGGAAGAAAAGCAGCTTAATGAATAAATGGCATAGGTGGATAAATGATTTTATCCATTATCAGCCGTGGTTTGTGAATGAAGTAAAGTCAGTATTTATGTTCATTTTACTCCATTACTCTGGGAACAATGGGCATTATGACATTCTTTTCCAAATGATTCGGTAAGATTTTCTGTTGCCAGACCAAATATGTAAGATTTGATCAAAACATGTTAGTTTTTCATATAAAAGAGTCAAACTGCTTTTTTATTGTTGTTATCCTTTGATTTGCTCATTTTTTCCTTTTGCATCAAAGAGGGTCCTGCACGTAGGACAGTGTCTGAGAAATGCCAGGATTTAATAAATACTGGGTAAATTGACACTGAGTCCAGAGGGAATTTATTGGAGGACATTGCTAGTGAGGGACAAAATGTGAAATGTGATTGGAGCTCCTCAATCTATATCTCTAGTCTAGATTTTTCTCCTAAGTGTCAGAGTTGTGCTTACAATCTGCTGCCACCTTTTGAATTCCCTATAGGCAACTCAAATTTGACGTAACCCGAATTAACTCATCTCTACTGTACGCATTCTCCTCCCCATACAACACAGCTACTCCAGAAGTTTCCCAAGACAGGGACTTTGGTTTCTCCTTCAAAACACCTTGAGAAGCCTGTCACTCTTTGCCCCTTGAATGTCTCAGACCCATCTACTTCTCTCTAGCCCCACTGTCGTCCTTACTGCCACTTTCCTAGTCTAAGCTAACATCATCTGTGGCCTTACCGCTTGTAATAGTGTAATCTCCCTGCTTTCCCTCTTTCCCTTTCTTTTCCTGTGTCCTTCCTTGTGGACGTTACACATACTCTCTAAAACACTTTCAATGCCCTCTCCCTTTCTGCCTTGCTGACTCCCATTCCTCTGTAAAATAGCCTGTCTGTGCCATTTCTTTCTCCCCAATACCTCAGTTCAGGTAAGTATTCATGGTATGTTATAACGGGCCACCCTGTATGCCTTCTCACTCTACGTGTATCTGCCTGTTTTCGATCTCTCTTGCTGGCATGTAAGCTCTCTAAGGGCAGGAACCCCGTGTATCTTTGTATCCCCCATATCAGAGCTTTGCATCTCCTATAGCTGCAGAGATACTGTGTATATAGTTGCATTTTTGAAAGAATTAATATAACAGCCTTACTTCACAGAAAAATTTCTTATAAGTTGTATATACATTCCTTTTGCATCTCCTTATGAATTTAAAACAAATTTAGTAGTAATACAAATAATTCCTCCTAAAGTTGCCTTTAGACCTCTCTTATTACTAATTTTACATTGTATATCCATATAAGTCGTATATATACACACACACAACACATATATATGATTGAATCGAAATAAGGTTTGCATGTAAAAATGAAGTGTGTGTGTCTAATGTTGGTTACTTCTGGTAAGGAGGAAAGGACGAAAGTGTTCGAGACTCACACAGCCTGTGTAGGGAACAAGCTTTCCCACAACCCTGAGAGTAAGAATTGAAGCAGTCTAGTCTTTGGTTGAACCATGCCTTGGGCTTTGCAGAAATATCTTGACCACTTCCTTAACAATATAGGATCTCACCATTTGTAAGCCGCACATTTAAAAAGTAAAGACTAAAAGTCTTAAACTTTGATGGCATTTTCCCATGCACTGGAAGTGTTCTGTATATGTATTCTAACAATAGTTTATATGGATTTAAATACTGTCTTTGCTTTTTGGACAGTTGACCTTAGTTCTTTTATAAAATCAAAATAGATGTCATTACCTACCTCTTAGGACATCTTTGAAGATTTATTCGTTTTTTAAAAAAGATTTATTTATTTTTTATTACAAAGTCAGATATACAGAGAGGAGGAGAGACAGAGAGGAAGATCCTCCATCCGATGATTCACTCCCCAAGTGAGCACAATGGCTGATGTTTTGCCGATCTGAAGCCAGGAGCCAAGAACTTCCTCCAAGTCTCCCACGTGGGTGCAGGGTTCCAAGGCTTTGGGCCATCCTCAACTGCCAGGCCACAAGCAGGGAGCTGGATGGGAAGTGGAGCTGCTGGGACCAGAACCAGCGCTCATATGGGATCCTGGCACGTTCCAGGCAAGGACTTTAGCCGCTAGGTCACTGCGCCAGGCCCATCTTTGAAGATTAAAAATGAAAATGTCCTGCTAGGGCTTAGAACAATTAAGTACTTATGGTGTTAAATAATTGTTAGATGCCTTGGTTACTAGGTTAAATATAATTGTTTTGGGAAACTCTTTTGGATCCAGTTAATCCATGAGTAAAACTTGGTTAAATGCTTACATGTCAGAATGAATACCATGATCACAAACAATAATGGGGTACCCACTTCGAGCTCTGTCCTCTGCAAGTAAGTCAATGTTTGATGCATGAGAGAATGAGTGAATATTGCAGCAAAATCATGCTCAATAAGTTGAAATCATATTGGTAAATCAAACTAATCATTATGTCTTACGTTGTGATTTTACTAACATAAATGTGTTTGAATATTAATTCTCTTAAATTTAACAAATATGCATGTGCTTTCTCATTCAAATTTCTGGCTTTATTTCTGGTTTGAAATTATTCTTTCGTGTTTCTCTAATAGGGAAGAAGACTTGGAGACAAAATCAAAGCGACTTAAAAGTAAATATCATTAATCAATTCAATATTGACTTAATTGCTGTAGTTGCAGAACTGGTATGGGGGCTTAAACCATAATTTTCATTCGCTAGATCAATATTGTACATTTGAAAATGTATTTAATTTACAAGAACAAAAGCTGCTACACTGTGCATAATTGTAGTGCCGGCACATCCCAGATGTGTGAGCAGTTTCTCAAGTCTCGGCTGAAGTTCAGAATAATTTCTGCAGAACCTTTGATGTGAGTTCTAGCTTCTCTTCAGCACCATCGACTTTCACTTTAACAAATCTAAATAAGTGTTGCAGGTATGACAGAATCTTCTATTGCAAGTGATTTTATTTGAGCAATATGAAGCATAAGCACAACCCAACCTTAAAACAAGACACGGGATTGTTACATGAGCTATACGGCAGTCCCCATCACCCTTGAGCTTTCTGTGGCATTAGGCAGCCCGGTTCAACTGTACTCCAACATACTGGATGGATTATTTCAGAACTGGCCATTTCACAGTTTTAAATAACTTTTATTTCAACGAAGTATTACAATTATTCTGCTTTGTTATTAGCTGTTTTTTTTAATTTTCCTTTATCTAGTGAATAAACCTCTACATAGATAAGCATATGAGAAGATCTTCAAAACGTTTATGGAAATACATACTGTGAAAAATGGAAGCATGGATTTAAAAATATTTTTCAGCAAAACAAGCTTATTTTTAATTTGAAAGTACAAACATGTACTTCAATACATATATATGAAAACCACAATGTATGAAAGGGTTGACAGTCTGCGGTTACAGGAATCCCCTAGGTTCTCAGAAGGTATTCTGCACAGACGATTCCATTTTTCTCAGTCTTCTGTGATAGTCTGGTATCAATAGTGGGGAACTACCAGAATAGCTGCAAACACTTACGTTTTCTTTATATATTCTTGGTAGTAAATGAAACCCCGAAGGTGTGTGCAAGAGGCAGTGGAGCATAGTAGGACAAACTGTAGCTCTAAATTGCCTGGCTTTTGATAGCAATTACATCATTGACTGGTTGTATAACCTTGTATATGTTCTCTGAAAATTGGTTCTTTTATGTATGAAATTTGGAATAATAGAACATCCTCATCATGAAGTTCATGGAAAGATAAAGTAATTAACATGTCTGAAGTTCTTGTAACAATGTGTTGTGTATGACCGTATTCTAAGATTTTTAGATAATTGTTAGTATGCCAGTGACCTGCATAATGATATAGCAGGCCTGGCTATCAGGTTGTATAACCACAACTCTGATTTCAAGAAGGAAATAGGATCAATGCCAGATTTCATAGTCTTACCTATTGTTGGTCTGAAGTGTCAGCTCATAATACCTTAGCACACTTTTATATGTATTTCATCTCTTGCATAACTGTAGGGACAATGTGTGGGACTATAGTTGCATACATTTTCTTGGTAGGTTTGTGACTAATAAACAGTTCCAAACTACGTTCTTCCCAATCAAGTCCATTTGCATAACATTTAGTTACTTAAAAGTGTAACTTTATGTTTCAAATCCTTCCACACTATATCTCAGAAATCTATTAGAAATTAACAGTGCATATGCATCTATAAGGTACAGGATAGTCTTAATTGTACTATACAAAAACGATAAGAATTAATGTATTCAACAGACATAAAAGAATCAAAGCACACCTTGGCAGAGAGAGTTTGATAAATTTGGCTGGACAGTGGGCTTTGGCACTTGGACTACACTGTGTTTCTTCATGTATTAACTGTGAGACCTTTGCCATATTACCAAGCTTCTCTGCGCATCGGTTTTCCATACTGAAGATGGGGAAAAGAATTTTGTAGCTTGATGACTTGCTGTGAGGATTGAATAGCATGATGTGTTAAGTATCTAGAGTTGTGCCTGCATAATACATAGAAAGTTTTAATAAATGTTTGTTTCTTTCCATATATGTATATGTATATGTATAATATATAGTATATGTATACTATCTATCTGTATCTATATCTATTTCTATATCTATAGTAAGTAGGTCACAGTTTGAGGAAATATTCTTTAGCTGCTAGTTCTTATACCTCATCTTGTGTTCTAGTTATTGCAGAATAATGCTGCAGTTACTTGGGTGTTAGGCTTTTGCCAAATGTAACTAGTACAGCCATGATCCTAGGGATGGATCTCAAATGCTTCTGAAGACAAATAGTGATCACGAATCTGAAGCACTGGTCATGGCAGTTAAGTTCTTGAGGGTCTGCAAAACAAGGACACCGTTTTACACCAGGAAGCTCATGTGTAGCATCAGCTTTCCTGGGGCAGATAACCAACATGTACAGGTTGCAGTTATTTTGAGAAAACGTAGACACTTCTGCAGGTCTTAGCAGCCCTAGAGTACACCATTAGATCTTACTGAGTTCCCATTTATGAGATACCACTGTCATTGGGGGAAGGATTGATTGTGTTTTGTGTTCTTGATAAAGATTTCAAAGATACCTATAATATCATTTAGAAAATCAGTTTTTTACAAACTAGCCCCACTATCCCAAAGGTCCAAATAAATACAAATTAATGTGTAAAATTTTAGTATTTTATAATGTCTCCTTAGACAAGTAATTTTTTGGAAATACACATCATAGCTTTTTTGAAAACAATAGTAATGATAATAATATTTCTCCATTTATCTGCTGAATTAGGACCTAGGGTAAACTTAATTTGGGCTATAGAGCCTTGAAGAACCATGCCTAGAGAGATGTTTGTTTAATATTTATTTTCACTATTTCAGGTCGAAGAGGTGCATGATTGTCGAGAGAAGAGAAGTTCTGATCAAACTTCCAGTTTGGACAATGACAACAGCTTGGATATTTTAAAGAAGTAACCTTTATTTACTAACATAAACTAATATATGTAACTACCTATAGCAGCCTTCAGGTTCCTGTTAAGGGCAATGTGCTTAGAAATTTGAATTTGGAGTAGGAAGTTCTATTTTGTGTCATAACCAGAGTGATGGTTGAAGTGTCAGAAAGCCTGGATTTAGCTTGACCAAACTACGATCCGTTTTTGTGAATTAAGGAAAATTAGTCTTTTTCACAATTTGCATTTTAAAAAAGATTTATTTTTATTACAAAGTCAGATATACAGAGAGGAGGAGAGTCAGAGAGGAAGATCTTCCGTCTGATGATTCACTCCCCAAGTGAGCGCAATGGCTGGTGCTGCGCTGATCCAAAGCCGGGAACCAGGAACTTCCTCCTGGTCTCCCACGTGGGTGCAGGGTTCCAAGGCTTTGGGCCGTCCTCGTCTGATTTCCCAAGCCACAAGCAAGGAGCTAGATGGGAAGTGGAGCTGCTGGGACCAGAACTGGTGCCCATATGGTATCCTGGTGGGTTCAAGGCAAGGACTTTAGCTTCTAGGCCACACCTCCGGGCCCCACAATTTTCATTTTTGTTCTTTATTATCCTAGATTAGAAAGTAAATGGGAAATTTATGGATTTTTTAAAAGCTTGTTTAGTTTGAATGAAGTATGAGTGAAAAAGTATAATTACGACTTACCGTATGGTACTTTGATATATGTATAGATTAATTACTGTAGAAATTTAAGCCTGATTTACACTTGGAAAGACCAGTACAGTAAATCCACAAGAAGCTTTTGAAAGTTCCAAAACATTGCCAGAAAGAGAGGGAATTGATGCCTCAAGTATGTTTATATATTTTTAAGAGAAAGAGGATACTAAAGTGCTAAAACTGTGCTTTAGGGACATATTTGCAATTTTTTCAAACAAAATTAATTCTGAGTCTTAGTGAATAGAAAGAAGAAAATATTAAGTTATTATAGTCCTCAAGCACCCCTCCATTTTATTTAAAAGAGACAATTATTCTAGAAGCCTTAAAGGTTTCATATTTTATGATAAAACCAAAACCATTGGTAACTCTTGTGCATTAACTATGTTTACCTTAGACAATTTATAATACTGATAACTAAAACATTCTATGATTGTTCACAAATAAAAGAAAATAATTAACTATGGCATGTTTATTTTAGGCATGTCCTCAATGAGTTGATACAGACTGAGAGGGTATATGTTCGAGAACTGTTTACTGTTTTATTGGTAAGTGATGCGATTTGTAGTTTTCCCGTTTAGTTTTCAATGACCTCACACTACATTCACTAGAAAACGTTTTGAGGTAGATTTCTATTTCTGTCTCCTTCCTTGTTTGTCACTTGGCAGTGGGCATTTCTCCTACTGTGAGACGTTGGATGCTGTTTAAGCATGTGTATGCATGTTCTGTCTCAGTAGTGGGAATGGTTGATTCAGAATTTATTACAAAGAAGAAAAGTTGCTATCTTAGGGATACTGAAGATTGTTATAATTTTCCCCAGTGTGCTATTTAGAGACTGTGATGTGAAAAATTGAGAATGGAACCAAACACATTCATTTGCAACAAATACTATGGTATTAATTTCATCTGAAAAAGATTAAAATTTTTATCAGTTGAAGAAGTTGACAAATGTAATATAAAATTTCATCCCTGGATTCTACTTAAAAAAAAACACAGTATGTGTATATATGTGTATGTATTTGAAGGCAGAGTCATAGAAAGGGAAAGAGAGGGGGAAAAGGAAAAAGAGAGAGATTTTTCCATTTGCTAATTCATCCCAAAAGGTTGCAGGGACTGGGGCCAGGAGTCCAGAACTCCATCTGTGTCTCCCAGATGAATAGCAGGGTCCCACATAGATCCGCTGCTTTGCCAGGTAGATTTTTGGGGAACTGAAGTAGCTAGGATTTAAAAAGTACTCATACAGGATAGCAGCAGAGTGGGCAGGGCTTACATCATTGTGCCACAATTGTGCCAACTCCTCCACTTGGTTTCCTGGACTGCAATGTACAGTGTAGGTCATGGAACTGTCACTTTATTCTGCCCACTGAGTGGAATGCTTTGATTTTCATTCTTGGTTTACAAATCAAAACAAAAATGAAGAAAATGGAAAAGAAAAAAAAAAGCATGGATAACTTTGGGAACTACAAGATGTAAATATTAAAATTCAAACATCTTCATTGCCGTACATTCTGCTATTTCCACACCTTCTGTGGTCCAGTCAGATGTTAATGTACATATGTCTTAAGTGAATAAATGTATTTATTTTGCATAGGGCTACAGAGCAGAAATGGATAATCCGGAAATGTTTGATCTTATGCCACCTCTCCTGAGAAATAAGAAGGATGTTCTCTTTGGAAACATGGCAGAAATCTATGAATTCCACAACAAGTATGTAATTGCCAAATTGAGTGTTTATTTTGAATGAAATTATTTGTGGACTATTGATCAGTGTAGTGTATTTCACATATTTTTTTTCTCTGAAACTTTTTCAGTGTTTTCATGAACAGCTTGGAAAATTGCACTAATGCTCCAGAAAGAGTGGCACGTTGTTTCCTCGAAAGGGTTAGTTTTGTTATTTTTAAAATATAAATATTTTGGAGACCAAAATAGTTGAATGTATTTGGAGTCAGGCATTTTTTAACATCTATGATTTTTAAGAGGACACATCCCTCCAAGCAGGTATTTAATGTCGAACTAGGATTTGCTTATATATATAGAGAGAGTGCAGTAGCAAATGCTTCAGTGGCTCAACTCATCAGCCCTAGTGGTCCTAGGAATCTAGGGACTGTTTTGGCAAGAAAAATGTTGGGAATATCTATGTAAAACGATTCTGGGCTTGATTAATTTTAGTCTAAAACGTGTTTTGGTGGTCCCCTTATAGTACATGTAAATTCTTAATGTCCAGTCTAGCTTGTGTTTCAAACACCAAAGCACCTGTTACAGCGACTTCACAAAACAGAGAGCTGCCTGTTTTCTCTATTCAGCAAAATCTTCCAGGTAGGCTCGCTGCTTTGTTTCCCAGAGCATAGCTGACTTCTTTGGTAGTGATTGTACTCTTATCCACTAGAGATTTCTCTCAGAATGATTTTAATGGCTGTTCTCTGCTTATCTAGTTCCTCTTGTTCTGAAAAGACCAGTTTTGTATTGGTTTGCGAGTCAGTTTGATAGAGGAGATGGCTGAAAGCTTCAAAAGTTGTTGTATCCTGAAAAGTGCTTATGAAAGGTGAAATGAGTTAGGCTAGGAATGAAATGTGTGTCATTCATTTTCGCAACGTGTTCTAATGTTAAACACATTTGAACTATGGCCAATTCTTTTCTTCAGTTTCAAAGCCAACAGCAGCCTGTCTTCTCTTTGGAGTCTACAGTACATAAAGTCCATGCTAATCATATACATGAATTTTCTTTGCAACTTGATGAAAAGTTCCTTGAAGCAGGGTTCATGTCTTATGTATCTTTGTATTTCTTGTTTAATTGGTAGATTTTTGGAACTGGTAGTGATGTAATAATTGTTTAATCATCATGTGTCTATTCATTAAATAGACATCTACTAAACACTTATGCACCAAACATTGTGATTGGGAATATGAATACCAAGTCCAGTATCATTCAGGTATAAAAACAGGGTAGCCAATAATCATGAACAGAGTGAACTGCACCATATTGGAGGTAAATGAGGAATCCAGTGAGAGTCCAGATGAGGAAAATCTTACACAGAGTATTAACAATGTGTTAAGAAAATATCACTTATGGTAGGAATTTACAGAGAGCGTAGAGACTGATAATTTCAGGGAAATAAAATAGCATGAGCAGATGTCTAGATGGATTACAATGATGATGTCCCAGTGATGAACCAAGGACCACAAGCTCTAACTTAGAAATTAGCTGTAACTTCATTCACTGAGCAGGGAGGGGCTGGACTCAGGAGACTAAGAGCATAGAAATAACATATTGGTACTGCATTAACTCATAGTTGTGAAAGAATAATAGCCTTTATAATTCACTCAGAGAAGTCTTTTCTCCCTCTAACTCTCAAGCTATGTTGTGAAATTATGTGAATGATTAAATGTCCATCCACTATGTCCAATGAGTGTGCTGTACTTGGAATATAAAGAGGACTCTTGACAAGCTGCTAGCACTGAAGGCCCTTTGGGGCTGTACTTGGGCCATACTCACTCTGGCTCAATCTTTCTTATAAGAAAGCTCATATTCACAAAATGCTAATATGTTTGAATTTGTTCTTTATCTCAGAAGGATGATTTTCAGATATATGCGAAATATTGTCAAAATAAACCCAGATCAGAGACAGTTTGGAAGAAGTATTCGGAATGTGCCTTTTTCCAGGTATAGTAGCTACTCAAGTATTGGATATAGTTTTGCGGGACTATATTGGGATATTTGTTCATAAATTCATTTTCTATTTTAAGTTTTATGTGCATATAGGTTAAAGAGCAATTCTACACTCCCCAAAACACATGTCCATGCGTATTCTCACATATTTGTTGTTCCCCAGAGACAATTGATTCTAGTGCTTTAAGTTGCTTCTTTTGGTCCTTACCTCAATAAGGACCTCTATTGAGAATAATAATATTCTCTATTCTCTATTATCAGCCAAGAGGGGAAGGATATGATCATTTGGCCGGGGCAATTGTAGTGTCAGCATCTCTTTGATAAGATGAACCAACCACCCAGGGTGAGCCAAAACACTGCTCTCCTCCACAGGCAGTTGAACCACACAAAGGATCTGTTCTTTCCTCAGTTTGAGTGTAGAACTTCAAGTCTCTAAAGGAAGATACACAGCCACACTCTATCAGATACCCTATGGCGTAGTCCAAGAATTCCCACAGTCACAGAGCATAGGCCTCCCACGGGCACAAGGAGCAGTGGATCTACAAATCTTCCCCGTCCACAGAAAGAGCCATGATGTTCTCAGAGCCAGCTGCCTAACAGATAAATGTTAGCTGGTGCTCTGCCTTGGTCAGCTGAGCCTGGGTGCCTTGATAGAGGAGGAAGGAGGGGCACATCATGGGACTCAGTGGGTGCCCTGTTTGCTGCCAGCTTTCCAGGTCAGATACAGTCAGTGGGTACTGCAGGTGAATCCCTCTGATAAAATCCTCCAGTCACAAGCCTCAGCAGGCTTTGCTTGCCTTATTGTGGTGTTTCCTTGTTTCTAGTTGCCAGGAGTCTTGCTCCAAGGTGCTGGCATTCCCCTGCAACCATTGACTGGGGGATTCGCTGTCAGTGTCCTACACAGTGCTGCATAATTGTACTGTTCCTGCTGCTCTATGGAATCTCTCTCTCTTTGTATATTTTCCACTGTGAACTTCTCTCCAGTTGTCTTCTGGGAATGAAGTTCCTTCTACTTTTTCTGTTATTTTCCCGTGGTCAGAATCAGCAGGTTTTTTCCCTATTCAGCCATCTTGGATGTGTTGAATGGTATTATTATTATTATTATTCTCAAGTCTTTCATATAGATTTTCCTGTTTGCTTAATGTTATGTCTGCATCTTTCCTGTTTTATTTTCCTTTTTGGTGGAACACTAGAATCCTCCAGAAGTTGTTGTGAGAATGTATGCACAGTAGACAAAGGATTTTATTTTTGTTTTTATTTTTATTTTCATTGGAAAGTCAAATATACAGAGAGAGGAGTAACAGAGAGGAAGCTCTTCCATCCGGTGATTCAAGTAGCCACAATGGCTGGAGCTGAGCCAATCTGAAGCCAGGAGCCCGGAGCCTCTTCCAGGTCTCACACGCAGGTGCAGGGTCCCAAGACTTTAGGCCATCCTCGACTGCTTTCCCAGGCCACATGCAGGGAGCAGGGTAGGATTAAAACTGTCATCCATATGGGATCCCAGCACATGCAAAGGCAAGGACTTTAGCCGTTAGGCTACCGGGCTGGGCCCTAAACAAAGGTTTTTGAGAGCTTGCATGTTTGCACATGTCTTTATTGTTCTCTGAACACTTGATTTCCAGCTTGGCTGGATATGCAATTACCGGTTAGAAACAAGCACCCTCAGGGTTCTGAAGGTGTCGTTCCATTATCTTCTAATTTCCAGTGTTGACCCAGAGAGATGTGATGTCATTTTGATTTTTGTTTACTTATAGCTGACCTAATTTTTGTACTTGAAAAGTTTGCAGGAATTTATTTTATGGTCAGGGTTCAAATGCTGGCATTATTTTACTCAATTAGGCCTCTTTTTTTTTTTTAAGTAGCTTTTAAAAAAATATATTTATTTTTATTGGAAAGTCAGATATGTAGAGAGCGGAAGTGAGACAGAGAGGAAGATCTATCATCTGATGATTCACTCCCCAAGTGGCCACAATGGCCAGTGCTGCACCAATCCCGAGCCAGGAGTCCAGGAGCCTCTTCCAGATCTCCCACACGAGTGCAGGATCCCAAAGCTTTGGGCCGTCCTCGACTGCTTTCCCAGGACACAAGCAGGGAGCTGGATGGGAAGTGGGGCTGCCGGGATTAGAACTGGCACCCATATGGGATCCTGGCACATTCAAGGCGAGGACTTTAGCCACTAGGCCACCACACTGGGCCACTTAGGCTGCTTTTGTGGTGATCACTTTAAATTTGAAAATTTCTGTTCAAAATTAACTCTAGCTTTTTGATTTCTTCCCCATTCTTTTTCTCTATTCTCTCTGGAATTTTTATTGTACAGCTGTGGAATACTCCAAAAGGATCATCTTGTGTTGTCATTTAATCTTTAACCGATGTTCCGTTTTATTCCGCTTTCTGGGGTTTATCTTTCAGTTTCTTCTATTGAGGATTTCATGTTGGACAATATATACATATTTTAAAATTTTTGTAATATCCTTATACAGTTTTGTTCCTCGGTGTTCCTTAGAATACTATCTTTTGTTTTATGATCGCAATAGAATTATTTATCTATAAAGATACAATTTCCCTTTGAAAATGATGTTCTTATCCATGCGCAGTTTATATTGTGTTCTAGTTGTTCTTCTTCCCCGCCCTGTTATCTTGGTTTGGTTCGTGTCGTTCGTGTCTCTTTCCTCAAATGCCTGGTGATATTGCCCCTCCATTTACGTTAGGGGTGAGAACGAGTAAGCTCACTTGAATTTTCCTGTGCACATGGTGTTTTATTGTCTATAACTCTCATTTTTGAATCATTCCTCTCAAGCCATTACCTCGAAAGGATTCCTTAATACCTGTCTTTTCTTCTAGGCTAGGCAGATTTTCCAAAGCACTCCTTTCTATGAAAGGGTAAGGCTGCCAGTTTTGTGACTGCTAAATGGAGGAAAAGGTTTATGATCTCTGATTTAGTAGGAGGATATTCAAGTACTCTCCTTGCTTTCAGTGTGTTATTCTCCCATCAGCTTGACCTTTTATCCCTTAAGCTAAGTGCCCTCTACTATTTCCAGCTAAATATCTGTTTTTTTTCTGTCAGAACAAGTGGTGTTGGGGGCACAGCTACCCAGATGTGCATCGTGCTATCGTGAAATGAGAGCTATATGCTGGTCATGGAATGTTGCTTTTTTTTTTTTTTGTAGGATACATTTTCATTTAATTTTTGTTAATAACCTTATTGAGATAGAGTTAAAATATAAAGCTCATGCTTTTAAATGTATAATTTAATCTTTTTACCATAGTCACAGAACTGTACAGCCATCACCATAAATCATTTAAAAACCTTGTCATCACTCCAAAAAACCATACCTGTTCCTTTTAGCAGTCACTCCTCATTTACTGCAATTCCTGCAGGCCTAAGCAACCGTTAATCTACTTGCTGTCATCATAGATTGGCCTATTCTGTATGTTTCATAATAATAGAATTCCACAGTATGTGATGCTTTGTGTTTGGTATATTTCTGTGAGCATACTCTTTTTGAGGTTCATTCATGCTGTAGCATTTGTTCATTTCTTTTTATGAACAAATAGTATTTCATTGTAGAGATAAACCATATTTTATTTACCCATGCTTCAGCTGATGGACACTGGATTAGTTCCACCTTTTGATTATTATGGGAAATGTTATGAAAAGTATTGTACAATTTTCACTCTAGACATATGTTTTTACTTCTCTTGTCCATATACACGGGACAAATTGCCACATCTTATGGTGGCTGTGTTTACTGTTTTGAAGAACTGCTGGATTCATTTGTAAAGTTTTGCACCGTATCTATTCTCGCTTGTGGTATGTGGGCATGCTGGGTGCTTCACATCCTCCCCAGCACTTGTTGTTTTCCACTTGCTTCCTTGATAAACCAAGCATTCTTTTTGGACTCCCACCTTCACCTGCCACTTTCAGAGACACTTGGTATTTTTAGTACCTTAGTTTTTGTGGAGAATTGTGGAAAGGACAAAAATTGAGCTGTTTCTTGTTTCTTTTTTCCTTCTGTTAATTTGAGATTTATTTTCCTTCAATGTATTCAGTTGTTTGCCACCTGTCAGTTTTGTTTCTAGTTCCCGAATTTTGCCAGTATTTTCTCTTATCTCATCCTTTTCTCCCCCGTGAAAGCAAATTTCCCAACATATTAATTGAATTTTATGAATGGTCTAAAGGCACATCAGAATATTATCTTTCAACATAGTTTCAAATTTACTGTTTGAATTAGATTGTATATTGGATTATTTATTTATTATATTTATACTATCAGTGTGGTAATATTGGATGAAATATAATACCAATTGGTAATGACTGCGTTTTCTTGTGATACTTTAAAAAAAATCTGTTCATATATGCAGTGTGGTTTGTACTCAACAAGACCCATTTCATTCCTGGGTCTTATCCCATATACCATCCAATTTACTTGGATATATTGAAAAACTTTTAAATCATATTAATCTATAATCAGTTTTTTTCCTTTTTCACCCTTTCAGCATTTTATATTAATGTGAACTTGTATTTGAAAACTCTTTATTCTTTCAAGTTCTAGAATTTTCTGTGTCCTAAGTTCTTGAAATACTGTTTGCTATAGTTTTTCAGTTATATTGTATCTTAAATTCCTATGCCATATGTAGGAGCAATTTTTCTGATTAATTTTCCTTAAAATATAAGAAACATGCATGCATTTATTCTAGTAGATGAACATGAGCATTTTGACAAATAGATGTCAATTTAATAGATGTCACAAATAGATGTCAATTTAAATTTATTGATATTTGCTTTTTTTAATGACAGGAATGTCAAAGAAAACTAAAACACAGACTTGGTCTGGACTCCTATTTGCTCAAACCAGTGCAACGAATCACCAAGTATCAGTTACTGTTAAAGGTAATTACTTGAAACATTCATTTCTTTCTCTGCTTACTTGTTGGTACAGATGTGGCAAAGCGGTGTAACAGGAAGCACCCGATTCAGAACAGTTAGGAATGGGCAAAACTCAATGACTGGAAACACTGGAGCTAGCAATAGAATTAGGAGGTCGCAATAGAATTAGCACTGTGCGCTCTTTTCTTTCACTGTGGCTGTATAAATGCCACAGGCAGAGATGTCAGACTCAGAATATTTGATGTCTTAAGTATCTAATTGTCTGTATGAGTTACATGGATTTATGCATAATGATTTACTGAAAAACTTCTAATATTATTAAGAGGAAATAAACAAATATTGCTTATGTTTTGAGACTGTTTCAAACAGACCTTCTCAACGAAAAACCAGTTTAACCTAAGTGTAACCTAAAAAGATTACCTAAATTTTGTGGTAAGTGCAAATATTGTATTAATTTGAAACACAATTAGAAATATAAAAATTTAAATGTTGCTTGATTAAAATATATTTTCACCATGTTCTATGCTGTATTCAACATGAATAAATCGTGGATAAGATTTTTATAGGTAGGGGATAAGAATCACACGTTATTGCTTTCAATCTTATCTCGAAAGTGTCTTAAAAGCCATTGTTCTTCGGTTCCGAAAGCAATTGACTACCTGTTGCTCTCTGTCTGTCACTACTCCTTTGCCAATTTTGACATTATTATTAAATATAGTATCAATGTGACAGAAAGTGTATGAAGGAAATACTTCAATAAAAATAATACGATATTTGAATTCTGGTTTAAACTGCTGGCCAAAAATGTATTCATCCAGCTACTAAAATCTTTCCATATTTCATTTAATTCCTACCTTCTAATTACAGGAGCTATTAAAATTCAGCAAGGACTGTGAAGGAGCTACTCAATTAAAGGAGGCACTTGACACAATGTTGGAATTACTGAAGTCAGTTAATGACTCTATGCATCAGATTTCAATAAACGGCTATATGGTAAGTACATTTTTTATAATTGCTGCCATTTCAGAGGATAAGCCTGTTAACATCCTTTCTTCCCTGGCCTGAAATCGATTGAGAAATAATAGAGAAGAGGCAGACACATGGAGATGAAAACATTTGCATTATTACTGCTAATGCTAAGTGCAGAATCTGCTTGACAACTGCTGCCAGATGAATTTGTGACATTTTCCTTTTCCCTGACAACTTCCTCCCCAAATCCTGAGTTAGGGAGATCCTGCTTCAAGGAATGTCTAATTCAGCTAAGCAGACATATTGTCCCCAAATCACTGCTTTTCCTAGTCCAGAATAAATAAACGAAAAAAGGATGAGATTTTTGGAGTTTGCTGCCTTTGAACAGATTAGCTCCTCCCAGTTGGGACATATATCAATCAGGACTGAGAAAAACGAGGGGCAAGTCACCCTAGGCAAAAGACCTCCAGCAGAATAGGATATGCACTGAAGAAAAACAAGTTTCTATTATTCCCCACTCTCACACATTTGTACCTATGCATGTTTGTTTTACTATAAAAAGTAATGAATTAAAAAAAGTTTTAAAATATACTTTAGGGTTTTAGTAGCTCAAGCTCAATCCTAAAATGCTGACATCAGAAATCTGAATATAGCTCTGTATTTTACTAATGCTTTTATGTTTTTTCCAATCTAGGGAAACCTAAATGAGCTAGGCAAGATGATAATGCAAGGTGGATTCAGTGTTTGGATAGGACACAAGAAAGGTCCTACCAAAATGAAGGATTTTGCTAGATTCAAACCAATGCAGAGACACATTTTCTTGTACGAAAAAGCCGTTGTTTTTTGTAAAAGACGTGTTGAAACTGGAGAAGGCTCTGATAGATATCCATCCTACAGTTTTAAGCACTGCTTGAAAGTAAGACAATTTGAATTACCCAATATTACATTTGGTATATATATATGTATAAGTATTCCAGGTGGTATGCTTTTTGTTGCTGTTCAAACGAGCAGGTTTTATACTTTAACTTCACATCTAAATTTAAGTAGAAGTCTTATGTGGAAGTCAGGTAAAGCTTGAAATGATGGTGAAGTTTCTTTTCCTCCACAGCTTCAATCCTAGGCATTCCCCAAGGAGACTTCCTAACATTCTGCAGAATTCAGCTTGAAATTATGGAGAATAGCTATCCCATGCTCCCTTAGGGACACTGTTGCTCGCTTATAACCCACAGAGTCAGTAGCACCTGTTTCCAAGAAGGCTCCTGCCTAGGGTTGGGTCTCCTAGCTCTTTTCTCCTATATTCCCTTCTTTGCTTAATTTTTTGTTAAAGATTTTTAAATTCAAGAGGGGTGGGGAAGAGGTAGAATGAGAGAGAGAGAGAGAGAGAGAGAGAGATAGGGAGAGAGAGAGAGAGAGAGAGAGATCATTCCCTATGCATTGGTTCAATTCCCAAGTATGTGCAATGGCTCAGGGCTGGTCTAATTCTGGAGCCAGGAGCCAGAATTCAACCCAGGTCTCTTATATTGGTGGCAGGACCCAACTCCTTGACCTACCTCCTTCCAGTTAAAGCAAGTAGAAGGATTGGTAGAAATATAAAGCTCCGTACTGGCAGGTTCACCTCTGTCCCATAAGCTTGATGGATGCAATTTATAGGGCTCATGTAGATATAAATAACAATTTGTAAGATTAACTGATCTGACAAAAACTTATTTAAAACAACCATTAAATATTGGTGGCTTTTCTCACTGATGTTTAATTGCTTTACTTCTGTGTTTGACACAATAGTTTGTTTTAATAATGTGCATTTAATTCATAAGGGAATTCAATCTGAGCTGGACTATTTGAGTTTTCAGATATAATACATTAGTGTCAAACACTGGAGTACAATAGGAGCTCCATTCCAGTTTGTAAAAACACTTTTGTCTGTGATTGTACTTATCATTTTGTGCATGTTAAATATAAAATGGATATTTTTCCCAAGTGAAAAATTCTGTTCCATTTAGAATACTAAGGGGTGGATTTAATGCAATATTGTACTCAGAATAATGTGCTCATAAAAATGGTGATTTATTTGTTGTAGATGGATGAAGTTGGTATCACTGAATATGTAAAAGGTGATAATCGCAAGTTTGAAATTTGGTATGGTGAGAAGGAAGAAATTTATATTGTCCAGGTTGGTCATCTAAAAGTTATTCTTGAAATTCTAAACTGCAGATGCAAAAGTCTGAATTTATAAACAAAGAGAATTCTGGTGACATTTGAAAAATCTTATTCTCATATAGGTCCCTTGCAAGTCATGTTTTCTTGCATTTCAGTTATACCTGTGTTATTTTCTAGAATTTTGCTTCTAACTTTTATCGACACTTGGAGAGTTATCAACTATAGAGATAGGTGTTTCTCTTGTCACGTTTCAGTTGTTCTTATGCTCAGTGTTAAACAGATACCTGATTACGAGACATGAAAATGTGGCAATCCAGAACTTCCCCCTGCTTCTAAAGAATGTACATGATTAAAGCTCTAGTCATGTGTGCTGGAAGGTCCAACCCATTTTAAGAAATGAGAAAGAAATCAACATTTCTAGAAGATGTTGTCATATATTCAATGAGTAACATTTATGACCCGTGATTGACTGCTGTGCTGTTATATATCAGAAGTGCTCAAAGTTTTTTGTCGGTTAGTTTTAATTCTATTTCTAGCTGACTATAAATAACAAAAACACATTTTTCTCAGGCTTATTAAGGTAATAATAGTTGGTATTACAGAACAAAATTATCTTGTAAGTAATGAGAAGACATTTAAGGACAATCTCATTAGTCATTAAGAGTGATATTTAATGAATTTATTCTCAGGAACATACATAAGATATT
Organism: Ochotona curzoniae; assembly: GCF_017591425.1. Classification (NCBI taxonomy): domain Eukaryota; kingdom Metazoa; phylum Chordata; class Mammalia; order Lagomorpha; family Ochotonidae; genus Ochotona; species Ochotona curzoniae. The sequence goes on from NW_024467087.1 coordinate 7,968,366, forward strand.
GTTTTACAATTCTTAAAAATTAAGCATAAAACACATTTTTATTTAATCATTAAATTGATTTATTTGGTAGCCCTTTGTTGTGGTGTAACAGATTACATTCTGTGGCCTCTGATACTGACTTCCCATATATATACCAGTTCCAGTCCCAGCTGTTCCATTTCTGATTCAGCTCCCTGCTGATATGCCTGGGGAAACAGCAAGGTTTTTTGCCCTTCCCATCCATATAGGAAACTCGGAGCTCCAGGGTCCTGGCTTGGCCTGGCCTAAGCCCTGGTATTTGTGGCCATTTTGGGGAGTGAATTGGTGGATGGAGAAATCTCTCTTTGTGTGTGTCACTTTGCTTAAAAAAATTAAATATTTTAAAAATATTTGTTTATTATTCAAAAGGTGGGGGGGGGGAGAGAGAGAATGATATCTTTCATCCACTGGTTTATTCTTCAAATGCTTGCAACAGCCAGGGCTGAGCCAGGCCACAGCTAGGAGCCAGAAATTTCACCTAGTCCTTTTAAGTGTCTGGTAAGAACCAAATTACTTGGACCCTCCATCATCTGCTGTACTCCCAGATTAGCAGGAAACTGGATTGGAAATGGAACTTCTAATAAAACCAGTACTACCTTATGGAACGCAGATGTCTTGAGTGCTGGCTTAACCCTCTGTATCATAAGGCTGACAATATTGTTGTTGCTAAAAGACTTTGCTTGCAAAGAAAAAAAAATAGCAGGAATTATACTTTTCATTTAACCTGAGCAGGAACATTTCGTTATATAAAGGCAACTGCAAAATGGTTTTGACAATGTTATTTCCTCTCATCAGATGGCTAAGTGATTTATTTCTCCTGTTTTTCCAATCTGTGCTGTCTTTTTTACTGTTATTATTTTCCATGATTCAATATTTGTAAGTGTAGGGATTTATTCCTCCTTCTCCCCTTCCACCTTCCCATTTTTCCCTGCTACCATTTCCCCCATATTACAAGACTTATTTCCTAGGAATTTTGAGAATTACAAGGTTAGAATTTGAATATGATTGTTTAGGGGATAGATCATACTTGATATACCTACCTAAGTGTGTTTCATTATGAAGTGTCCTTTAAAAGAAAACATGCCTCTTGTTTTTTTTTTTTTAATTATCTTCAGGCTCCAAATTTAGATGTGAAGATGTCCTGGTTAAAAGAAATAAGAAATATTTTATTGAAGCAACAGGAACTTATGACAGGTAAATTTGAATATCTCTTCTTCAGAATATGTACAATATCAGCTTATTGATGTAGATATGGTGAAAATATGGAGAATGGCAATGATATTTGCTTTATACTATTTATAATTAAAGACTTTGTTAGAATTAGTTCTTAGGAAGTTGAAATTCAGGCAATTATTTAAGTTATTTGGAAAATGAACATTACACTGGAAAATGAAATCTAGTGCTTGAATAGTCAATTATTAGTTCTCAAGTGCTACCAGGAGGTGACCCTATCGGCGTATGGTAATGTTATGATAGAGGCTGGCTCCATTTCTAAGCTTGAACTTCTTGAATAAAATGTTACATGACTCAAGCCTTTCCAAATTCTACCTCAGAACTGGAATTTCCTTTGGTTGTTTAAGCCACTGAAAGCAGTTACTGCTAATAGAATGTGTGTGTGTGTGTGTGTGTGTGTGTGTGTGTGTGTGTGTGTGTAAGTCACTGACCCTTTGAGGAATTTGAAAATGTGGATTCTGAATGATGCTCATATAAATTTTGTTTATTTCACAGTTAAAAAACGAAAGCAACAGAATCAATTGACAGAGCAACATCAGTTTTCTCTTCAACAGAATGAAGAGTAAGTGATAAAGAAATAGTGCTCCTGCCATCTTTGTTTTTCATATGCAATGTGAAATGATGTCATCAAAATATTGCAGGCAATACCCACCCACTATTTTCACAATGAGTTGTCTGATTGCACATATACATTATTCTCTCAGTTCTTAACCTGATTGGAGCCTGATTGTCCCTAGCATTTATACCTGGGGCTGATTTTTAAACATGATTACGAATGCTTGTTCTCAGAACATCATGGGCTGTATTGCACGCAGGCTGATGTAAAGTTATTTGCACTCATGGCTTTTACTGCAGAGTGCTTTTGCTCTTCTTTGATTAGCATAAGAGAGGTGGGAGAATGTATGAACAGAGTAGATGAAGGAGTGGCTACAGTTTTTAATCCCTTAATTTAGACTTTTCTGCTACTGATTTAATCTTTCTACACAGAGAGGAGGTGTGGCACCTGGGAGGGAACTGTGAGCACAGGACAGCCTTAGGCACTATGGCAGTCCTATCTGCTTGGTTTAGTGATGTTGTCTTAATTTTCTGGCTCTAGGAATTCTGAAAGATATATTTAGCACAAAACATTTTCATATATGCAGGAAGAATTCTCACATTGATTCCAAAGTCCTAAAGCAGAGATTCACCATGCAGCATGTTTTAGTGAACATGAAATGACCTATTGGAAATGATACTTTCTCAATGTTGGATATAATCTTTCAGAGGTAGCTAAAATTTGGCATAATGTGTAGTAGTTCATCTGTAGTAGTTCCAAATAACAGTGCAAATCCTTATCTTGCAGTGTTCATGACATTCAGTCTTTTAGCCTAGTATATAGGAGTTAATAGGTCAGGTGTTCTTTAGGTAGCTAACTTAATAGTAACTGGAGCACACTCAACATCAATCAGGTTTCCTCTTCATTTATATGAATCTTATCTTATTCAGGTTAACATCTGCAGCGGAACAGGGAATGGCAATGGGTACAACACACCAGCTTTGGGTTTAGAATTGAATATTTTCTCTTGCATAATAAAGAGAGAAACTGCTGGATTGGATCGTAGGGTTTAAGGTTTCATATATTGTAATCTTAATATACTTAATTTCACTCTTAAATAGTAGAATATTAGTTGATGGAATGAATTCTTCAAGCTTGTTTAGAACATGGTTTTCCTGGGGGAAATACTGCTTTGAGTTTCTGCTTCTCTTCAGCTGTAGAAAAGCTCACTTATTTTTGTATATTACTATTTCAGAAACCAACAAGGAGCATTTATCAGTGACAGGGAAACTGAGTCAGAACCCGCAGGTGCAGCGGCAGAGGTCGGTGAAGCAATCGCATCAGCTCAGGCACAATCAAATGATGGTATGTGTCGTGATTGTTCCAAGATGCAATTCATGTCTGTGTACATTTTTATCCACCATTGTTAATTTGGAAAATATACTTGTCAGTTATTTTTGTACACAGAAAAGAAGTTAGCACATCTTAATAAGGCTCTCATGTCTTACATGTGCAAGACCCTTTGGTGGGCACGACAGAGCAGTGATGGTCAAAATGTGGTCTCTGGACCGTTAGCATCAGAATCACCTGGAAACTTGAAGGAAAATTCTCTGATTCCAACTCAGACCTGCTGAATACCTCGAAACCTTCTGAAACCAGGTTATTACCTGATAGAGAAGCCTGGCCACATGAACTTCAACATGTTCTCTATGTGATTCTGATGCCTACTCAAGTTTGGGAACCCTTGCTACAAAGATGAACAAATAACACATGTTCTGAATTCAAGAAATGTACAACCGACTTAGCCTTGGCTTAATGTATTCAGAAGATTCATTTCCAGCTGCAATAATAATTATTTTTATAGGAATTTTGTTATTTGGAGTGATTGTTAAAAATATTTAATTTAATAAACAACCTGATGTGGGTGCCAGGAATTGTGCAAAATGTTGGGCATACAGTTTAATTAAAATGTAGTCAGCTGCCATTCCCACAAAACTATGAGGGTCGAAAGATAATTCAACAAGCTATCATTCTAAAAAATAAAAGAAGTTTACGTCAGTCCAGGCCCTTTCTGAAATATCAGGACTTGTAAAATAGCAGAACTAAACAGGTGGGTTTTATTATAGAAAGCCAGTATTTGTGGTCCACTGAGGATTAAGTTTGTTTACTTTTCATCTTGGGGTGAGCTACCTTTAAGTGAGTTACCTTTAAGTAACTTTCACACTGCACGTTTTTCTTATAGTTTGGACTGGGATGTCACAATCTGCTGAAAATTGTGAAGAGCCTGTGGAATGGTCAAGCAACTTTTTCTACTCTACATGTGATGATGATGGAGAGGAAGATAGGCCCCAAATGGTTAGTAATGTCAAATTAAAGCTGCTGAGGGAATTTTACTGCTGAAATAAGTAGGGCACAGATGTATAATCTTTTACTGGCATCCTAATGCCATTAGACATCCATCGTCTATGGCAAAAAGATTGGAAGCAAATCTCGCTAGGAACATTCAGTAAGCACTTCTTTTTTTAAGTATAACTGGTTCTTGAGCTGTACATGGAGTTCTTACTGAACTTGATTAGACATTCCTGTCCAGTTTTAACTTTTGCTTTAGTAGATAACAGAGTTTTATCATTTTCTTCGTCTACATATGAAAGATTAAGCTTTTTGAAGCTGTTTTAAATTCATGGGACGTTATACAAGTAGTAGAAAGTGATACTGTGTACCTTACACTCAGACAATGCTCATGTCTTAAGCCTCAGCACAGTATCAGAATGTGGAATTTGATATTTATTCCATCCAAAGTTCTTATTCATATTCTACCAGTCTCCTGTGTACTCCATTGTGTTTGTTTGTATAAACTTTTGTAATTATACCCTCCACTGTATTCTCCATCTAGGCAGCTGAGATAGAATCAGAGAAAATCTTAAAGTATGTTTTCAGATCAGTTTAGATTTTAGGCTGCAAAATACATGAAATAAAACTTACACTTTAGAAACTTTTTAATAACAGTTGGGGAATGTATTTTAATGAACTTTGAAAATAGTGCTAATAAGACCAAGTGCACATATTAGAACAAAAGGACACCCACAAAACTGAAGAAGGTTGCTTTAGGGCAAAAGTAAGTGCTTCATAAATGAAATGATTCACAAGTTGTTTAAATCATGCTGAGTTATTAGGAATTTGGACTGCTTAGGGTAAATTCTTACTTTTACAAACTCACCTGATTTGGGGTAGTCTTGATTCATTGTAGTTGGCTGTTCTTGATGCCCTTCAGAGCAATCAATTCAATTTGGCAGGTGTAATCTTGATGTAAGATGAATATTGCCAGTATTAGTGAAAAAAAGGCCAGGTTTATGCCTCCAAATCATAGAGGTGCCACTAAAGGAGCACAGACTTGGTGAAACATTTGTCCAAAGTTAATTGTCTAGACCAGCAGCATATCTCAAACTCTTGAATGAAGAAAACTCTATTATTAAAAAATTTAGTTCTCCAAAGAATTCTTGTTTATGTAGGTTAAATCTATTGACATCTACTGTATTATAAACTAAGACTGGGAAGTAAATATTGTATAATATATCCTTAAAAATTTTTATTAGCTCATTGTAAATTTATATGAATAAAGTTTTCACTAAAACAATGGATCTTTAAAACATAAATAATGAGAATAGCATTTTAAATTAGCCTGTAAATATCTTCAAGGTCTGTCTTAGTAAAAGATAGCTGTATTCTCCCATGTGCTTATTTAACCCTCTGTGTTGTAGTATCACAATGAAATAGCTTCTGGAAAAGTTCACTATGTATTTTTGGGAGGATGCGTACCCTAAGGGCAGAACAAAATGATGGATCCTTAAAGTGATAACCATTTATTTCTAGTCATGAGTCTCAAAAGACTCAGAAATAGCATCATAAAGATCTTTGAACACAGGCAATAACTTAGTAAGAGGCAAATAATGTCTTAATAATAAATATGTAGATTTGACCTTTAATAACATATGAAAGGGCCAGAAACCCACAAAAGTCTGCCTCTCACATTTTGAGAACAACCAACGTACCCTAATAGTAGGAATAAATGTGATTTTCATCTGAGAATGGAATGAATGAAGTAGTCTTCAAATGTGAGCAGAAAGCTAAGGAAGTCAGTTTATGCTTAAACATTTGTTGTAGGTGTTCTATGAAGTAATTTTCAAAAATTAAGTCTTAAGTAAGCATTTTTTTTCAAATACGGTTTAAGAGTGTAAATATGCAAAATTGACAAATGCTTCCATCACAGAGGATGAGAATGTAAAACTCTATTAGGTTTCTTTTCTTTTCCCAATACCTTCCTGAGTGGTACAACTGAAGGATACACACAAAAGAGCAATGCAACATATTGCATAATTCCCTTCTCCCCAAATGATACTGGAATGATCTGTTCTTTGATTTCTTTTTCAAATCAGAATCTGAAATAATGAGTGCTGCTTCCCTTGTAGAGACGCATATCAGAGATGGCTCTCCTGTTTTGATGAAGCTGCCATGTCAAATGGCAAGTAGCTTATTCCTGCCTGCTCCACGGCCCATGTGGAAAAATACTGCTCAAAAGATGTTCAGCCCAAATGATGCTGAGGTTTGTTTCCAGGTTAAATCCTTTGAACATGCAAAGAGTCTACAGCTCATAATGATTGCTTTTCTTTCATTTGTAAACCATTTAAATTATGATACTCTTTATTTTTAAAATGATGCATTCAATGTGTAAGATATTTCGCTGGAAAAATTATCTCAGAACAGTTTTGGACTTGAAAATTATTTCTCTTCCGTCTACTGTGTAACCAAATGCAATCAGTGTGCCTTGGATTATTTAGCTTATTATTAATTAAGTTAATATTATGGCTGCAAAGTGATTAAGGTCAACAAAAGCACAAAATTATCATTTAATATGCTTTCTTTAGACCCAGAGCTTTTGTGCCGATTATTTTGACCTGTGCAAAGCTGTACAAAGGCCAGAAATCCTTTTGGGAGCATCAGAAATTTTGTTTGGGGCTATTGCTTTTGTATGTGCTGAGGTAAAATTTTCATGAGAGTAGTTTACAAATAATATCTAAAGTTTAATATTTTCCTGCTCTTTCTGATTTTAGGCTTATAATTCATGTAACTTGAATTAGCTGTGTTGTAACTTTCTGTACATTTCATGCTGTAATTCTGTTTTTTTCCCCAATAAAAATTAATTCTTCAGGTTATATAAATGGATGTCTGCTTTTTTTCCCACCACAAACTTGCTTTTGGTTTGCTCCTGCAAAACTGCTGCCTGTCCCACATTTCCCATTGAGATAAAGAGTGAATGCTGTCACAGGGCGAGCAGTTACACAAGAAGTTTCCCAGTTGCATTTGTAATGTAATTTTTCAAAACAACCTTACAGTCTGCAGGCAAATGTAAAGCCCTAGCGGTGTACAGACGGAGAGGCTGAGAAGCCCTGCTGATTAGACGTGGAGATGCCGTTTAGTTCCTGTTTGAGGATGCTGAGGGGCAATGGTAGGTGCAGGATGGTCTCCAGTGGGGCACAGGCCCGCGGGGAGCTTTTGAAACATTTCTCTTTTGCTCTGCCTTTGCCCTACAGTCTCGAGCAGCAGATATCAGAGTGACGGCTTTCATGTGCAGTACTTCAGCCATGCTTGTGTAGCTCTGGCTCACTGAAAGGAATGTTAACTTTCGGTGAGTGAAAGATGCTTTGAGAGAATGAAGTGCTGTGAGTCTGCATGTTCTTTGTGATTTACCTTTTGCCTCAGATGTATTAGCTGGCACATTCAGGCTTCACAATGGCTATACATCACATTCCATTTAGTCACTGAAGTCACTCATCAATCACATATGTAAGGCATGCCTACTGTGTGTCACAGTCCTTGTCTTGCCACTTCACAACACAGTTCGATTTCCTTTACCGGGTCAAAAATTGACTTCTCAACTTTGTCATTCTATACGTAATATAACACTGGTTGCAAAGTGTATTGTATAACAATCAGAATACACAAAGCAGGCAGGAAATACTGCTTGGAAGGAGATTTATGTTACCATCATCCTTTTGGAAATTTAAAATGAAACATTTATTTTTCATTGGCTCAATAACTGGAGCTGAAATGCTACGATGACGATATTCGCTTACCCTAGGAATAGAAATGTGTGTCTGGGGGTGGTAATTAGTGATGGATCCATAAAGAAAGAATCACTTATCTTTAGTCATGTAAGTTGTTTGTTGGTTACTCAAAGGACTCGGGTATAGCATCATGAATATCTTTGAACACTTATAATAATTTGGTAAAAATTTGAGCTGTAAAACATTTGATTTGTTTTATTGCATTCATAATACATTATTGGCTTCTAATTCATTTATTATTTAGATTGATGAAATATTAGAAGAAAAAAGGTCTAATTCCAATGGAGAAATACAGATTTTAGCTGATGACTATAGGTTTCAGAATGCTAACATTACAAGCACAATATGAATAAACTGTACATTGTCTAAAGGCTAAATTTTTTGAAGCTCTATAAACATAACATTGGCATAGAGTAAAAATAAGTTTGTTCTTAGAAAGAAGGCTGGAAATATGTTGCTGTTTTCAATTTCATGGAAAGAGTTTTAAAAACATATGAAGTTTTTCCCCACAAGGCTGATAGACTTGAAGTGAAATTCAACTACTGCGATGTCTTGTAAAGATCCTTCAGAATTCAATATTGAGGCTATGTTTTTTAAGTATCAACCCGACTTTCCAAGAACTCTTTACCAGTTTGTAGTTTTACATTGTCCTGTGGGCTATCTTAGCTCCTGCGGTAAGTTTCTACTGTCTACATGCAGAAACACACCTGAGTAAAAGCCCAGGACTTCTGTGTGAGCATGGTATCGAAGCAGTAGGAAGTAGCCAGTGTTCATTTCGAGGAACCCACTCCTTAGTTTCAACACACAGAACAGTGTTTTTATAGATTTAGACCCTATGTGACACTTTGCAATTTACAAAAGGGCAGAACAGAAAAGAAACCACTGTGTTGGTGAACAAGATTATTATATTACCATGTTCATAATTTCTCTGCAATGCTAGTTTTGGCTTTGGAAATGCTTCAAATGGAGTCAGGTTCATGTTGATTGTTGTGGTTACTCTAATCTGGGTTACTCCCTAAAGATTTTCTGCTCCAGTTGTGGAATCATTTAGATAATTAATAATCAGAATAATCTGTTATACACTTAGAACTCATTGACACTCTGAAAATTGATACCCAACAACTGTCAGATACCCCATTGTTAAGTATGCATGGAATATACTTCAAGATCTATCATAAACTGTGTCATAAAACAAATCTTAATAAATTAGTAAAGCCTCCATGTTGTCTAATAGTTCTCTTGGACGTATTCCTTACATTTAACTGAAATCAGCCAATATTTCCCCAACACTTTACTAACTGCTCCTCTCTCTGAGAACCAGGCATAGAATTAAAAGTACTGCATGACCTTACTCATATGCAGTATCTGAAATCATTTTTAACTGAAGTTTCAAGTCAATGGAATAGGGAGAAGCATATAATCTGAATATGTGGTTCCGGCAATACGTGAATACGTATGTATACGTGTATATATACATGAATAGTTTGAATAAGTGGTTTCCAGTGGAGAGAGAAATGAATTTCCATCTTTGCATCTTACTTCATAGGGGAAAAATAATTTGAATTGGATCATAGATCTAAGCACAAAAGCTGTGATCATAGTTTGTAAAGAGCGAATAGCTTTTTTTTCCCACAAGATATAAGAGGCACCAATAGTAAATCATGTCAGATAAATGCAATGAAATATTACACATGCTTAGCCTAGTACTGTATAACTTCAGGCATGCATACCTATCATGATGAATAAGATGAAATCTAAGACACTTACAAAATTTTGAACACTTACAGAAGCCAAATTATTCTTATCAAAGTTTTGCCACCAAAATAAACTGATTTCATATCACACACACATTGAAGAATTAAGTTTCAGGAACAAATGTCATGGGGTAAAAATTTAATCTGTCACTTGGGATGCCTGCATTGGATTGCCAATTTGAGTCCTGGCTACTCCACTTCTGATGCAGCTCCCTGCTGTGTACCTGGGAAGCAGTGGAAGATGGCCCAAGTGCTTGAGTCCCACCATCCACATGTGAGACCTAGCTAGAGTTCATGGTTCCTGGCTTTGGCCTGGGCCAGCACCAGCGGTTGCCTGTTACTGCTACTTAGGACGTGGATCAGTGACTGGAGGATTTCACTCCTACCCCATTACTCTGCTTTCCAAATCAATCAGTAAATATTTTTTAGAAGTTTGAAAATGAATATGGCCAACTTTCTACTTTGTGCTTGTTTAAATGATTAATAAAAAATAACAAACATGAGTTTCTGAAACTATTTTCCAAAAAAAAGCTGTTTAAATTAATGCATAAATCAGATTTTAGCTAGTTTTATTAAACAATTAAAAATGATCAAAACCGTGAAATAACAACACAATGTATCCTTTTTTAGATTTATTTATTTTTATCTGAAAGGCAGATTTTGCATGCAGAAGAAGAGAGACAGAGGTAAGTCAGAACTGAGCTGATCTGAAGCTGGGAGCCAGGAGCTTCCTCTGGGTCTCCCATGTGGGTGCAGAATCCCAAGGAGTTGGTCCAATCTCTACCACTTTTGCAGGCCATAACCCAAGAAGTAGATCAGAAGTGGAGCAGCTGGGACACAGACCAGTGCCCCTATGGAATGTGGGCAGCATAGGATGGAGGAATAGCCTATTGTACCACTGCACTGGCCCTGAGAACCTCCAAGATTTAAAAGTGAAAACAGCCAAGTGTATTCATCCAACTTGCGTAGTGTTGGTGACACATTTGTTTTCATGATAATGAATACCCAGAGTAGTTTTCCATAATTTTTATCATCACAATTTTAAGTAAAGGAGCAGGAATTCCTCATACCTAATTCAGGACAAAGTTAATTACATTAACTTTAGTTAACTGTATTGGAAGACATAAGATCACGTATTTGGCACAAATTTGATTAGTTTTAATTTAAAGTGGTTCCATTATTGTAATCCCTGTAGATTTAGGTCATATAGCACCCTTTTAAAAATGCACACTAAAATACTAGTTTCAATATAGTTATAGCCTGTGCTTATTTTTGATTGTTTTTTGTTTTTTTGGGTCCAAATTTTTTTTTAAATTTTAATAATCTTAGTTGATTAGGGTACAAAGGGTCAAGGGTGAAAGTCGGTAATATCATTGTTTCTACACTAATATAATCATTTTTCCCTGTATCTAGGGTTAGGGGAATAACAAAGGGAAAAGCCCCACCCAACCTCCCACTCATCCCCGATCCCCAACATGAGGTGTGCTCCAAGGGTCCTGCTCAAACAGTTTTGATAGTTCATCAGTTCTGGATTGCTGCCAATCTCACAGTTCCAATCGCAATGAAACCTATTCAGAGTCCACTGGCTGACAGTCTCTTGATGGTTGGGGTTCCAAGATCAGCAGTTCAGTTGGAGGGATATCCAAAGAAACTTCATCTGAGGTGATCCCAGATCTGATTCTTGAGTGAGTTTGCTAGTACAGACTCCAACACCGTTCGTCACACCAATCAGCTTATGCACATGCTGGTCGTTGTGGTTGCTGGGTCCATTCGGTTTCCAGCCCTGTCTTCCTCGTGAACCAACGGGTGTTGTAGTCCAGCTCAATCCCACCCACTTCATACTTGGTCCTCATGCAAACCAGTTGGAGCTGCAGCCTAGTTGGGGAGACTCCCCATAACCCCCACCAGTTCTGCCCCCTACCCTGGTTCCCATGCTTGCCAGTATGTACTGCAGGCTTATCCAGTCTGTCCCACATCCCATTTAGCTCTCGCACGTGTCAATGGACATTGAAGCCTAGTTCAACCCGACCAACCTATTATCCAGCCCATACACCTACTGGCAGGTGCCTTTCTGTCTAGCCACCCCTACCCCTATCGTGGTTTTCGTGCTGTCCAGTGAGGGTGGTAACCATGAGGGAGGTGCCCACTATTTCCCTTCTAGGCCACAACCACTCCCAGATTATGCAGTCTCGAGGTGGTTCTGGTATTTGACTTGACAGAATTAGCTCCCAGTGCCAGAATCTGCCAGCTAAACCCAAACAACCCTCAACTCACTCTAATTTTTACTTGCACCAGTAGGAACAGTCAGCCCACCATGACCTTTCCCTTTTCTAGCTCACATGATGCCCACAGGTGCTATAGCCCTGCCTAGTCTGAACTGCCCCCATCCGTATTCACGCTTTCCAATGGAAGTAGTTGTCCAGCAGGGGAGCCCAAGTTCCCTGTCGGCTTTGCCTCCTCCCCGATTGTCACATGTGCTGTTTGTGTGCTACAACCACATCTGGTACGGCTCATCTCACTTTGGCATTACTTGTTGTGTACTGGTATGTGTTGCAACCGAACCTGGCTCGACCCACACTCTGTTCTGATGCTCGGATTCACCAGTAGATAATGCGAACAGGTTCAGCCTGGTCTGCCCCCAACCCATGCCATGTGTATGCCAGTGGGATAATTTCCATTGCCTGTTCTGGGCTGTTCCCTATTGTGCTTCTTGCGCTTACCTACAGGGACTGTGTCCTGCCAGAGAAGTTGCCCAGGCTCCTCCATCAGAACCTCTCCCAGTGCCAGTTTTTGCGCACACCAGTGGGTCCATGAGCCAGCCCTACTCAGTTCACCTCCTGTCCTAGCAGGAACAGCGGCTTTTCCTGACTAGCCTTCAACCCAATCTGGTTCTCGCTGTTGGATGTTTCAACCCAGCCACTGCACTTCCATACCCACATATACACATGGTTCAGAAGGACTGAGACCTAGCCTAGTCTGTCACACATCTCTCCCTGGTCCTCCAGAGCACCAGATGGTGTTGGTGTCTGGCCTGGCTTGGTGCTTCCAGTCCCAGTTCACACTTGTGCCAAGTGAGATTACAATTGTATCCTGATCAGAATGCAGCTCCAATTCCAGCCCATGCGCCCCTTGGTGGGAGCCTCAACCCAGCTAGGGTGCCCCCTTAGTTCTCCAACCAGGCCTATTCCCAGCCTTAGATTACGTGATCATGCAAGAAGCCATCTTCTTTCACCTCAGGTGAAAGCCTGTGTTATTTTATTATTATTATTATTATTTTTAGTGCAAATTAAGTTTCTCGTGTTGTACACTCAGGTTCCATCTGAAAACTTGAGAGAAGTTCTTTCGAAAGTTTACATTAACAAGATAATCAGAGATTTTAAGTTCCTATTGATAGTTTGATTTACTTCTGGGCTGTGAATGTGACTATAATGTGCCATTGGAACATGTTCAAAAGGGCCTCTTTTGCAGTTTACTAGCAGTTAGTGTTGTCAGATCTGTGTTAGGGTTCTAAAATGGCTCAAAATTGAAAGTCTTACAGTTTTGATGTGATGAAATTCACATTTCCTGTGCTAAAATTTACTTGTATATGTCGTAGATTTAAAGATTCATATTTATACTAGAGTTGTTCATGTAATACTAATCTAATCTTCAGTGGTTTTATTTATTTTTGAATTTTCTAGAAGTAATTCTAGCAAACGTTTTTAATAGTGCTTTCCTGCCTATATATGCACAGATGTCTTTATCTTAAATATACAAACATGATGATGACTTTATGGAAGCACATGGGCAGATGTTGCATTCAGCGTTGAAGTTTCGCTTGAAGTATTTTATATTATCAATTCACTGAAGATGATGATTTGCAATTTCTGCTTTCTGAATCATGAATTATGAGATGGTATATCAAGTTGGCATATTAGGTGCATGTTTTCCTTATTGTTTTTATGAAAACACAATGATAATAACTGTTTTTCAAATAGGATTGTGTATTATATCAAAGTGACAGATTATGCTAGTAGCATCACTTGATGTAGCAATTTGTATGAGGAACCAACTGTGTTTTTACAAAAATGCCTGCAAATTAAAAATGTAAGACCCAACTTCTGGAATTCTTTATGGTTGATTTATAAGTTACTCATCAAAATGTCCATATGTTTGATATTTCACTTAATACTTCAATAAAAATAAAATGAAATTAAAACAGCCTCTTAAAAGGAGGTCATATGCACAGAGCAGGATGGGACTCCAGAGTGGAACAGGAGGACAGGAGGAGACTTGTATCCTAACCCCAGAGACTCCTGGTACCTCACCAAGGACTATCAGTATGGGCACCAAGGATTATGTCCCAATGGCCAAGGAGACCACAGGGAATTGGAGTGCCCTCATAGGCCGAGAACTCTGAGGTCAACCATTCCCTATTGGATCTCCCACACAGGATGTAAGAAGCCCAGATCCTTCCTCACAGGATATAGTGTCATGGGAACAACAGCCAGAAGCCCTGAGCAGTCCTCAGAAACAGAAGAACAGTAAATTTCCTTCCAAACTCGGGATGGGAGCTTTCTCTGGTCCTTACTTAGTTCCAACTTTGGCTCCCCACCCTCTCTTGCAATGACCATCAGGGTCACTCTGCAGCTACCCATCAAAAAATTAGATCAGATAGACAGAGACCAATAAGGAAAGCTTAGAACAGACAGGAAACAGTCACCTTGACTCCCATATACCTTACTAGGTAGGACACAAAGATTAGTTACTCCTCACTAAGGTATTGAAGATTTCTCTACACACCCCTCCTAAAACTGTTCTGTTCCTCAATTGTTAACATATGGCTTGTTAGAGTTTTAAACCTGTTTGGACTACACTAAAATCAGTAAAAATGACGCTTGAATACTATAAGCTGCTAAATATAAAAATGAAAATAGACATGAGACAGCTGAATAATATCTTATAACTATTTTAAGCTGTATAGCAGCCGGTTGTGTATAAACTAAAATTGAGATGTCAATGAAGTAGTTACAGGATGTGGTTGAGAACTTGCATTTTCTAACGTATTGGTCACTCAAAAATACCATGTCAATTAACATCATGTGTTGTGAATTTCCATGTTTCTTCCTGTTGTTGAAGTTGTGTAGTAGCTTTTTATTGGGGGTGATGATATTCTGCCAGCTCTACTTTCAGACCAAGAATGGTCTCCCAATGTTGATTTTTGAATGTATCTGGACAGTAAGATGCTGGATTCTGCATGGTCTGTGCCCCCAATGAAGGAATCATGATGGGTTATGAACTGTAGCACTGTAACAATATGGAGGAATTCAATATGGAGGGAGGGTATAGGGAGGAGTTGGGGAAATCCCAGATCCTATAAAACTGTGTCATAAAATGAAATAATAAAAAAATACATTTCTTTATATTTTAAATGTATATTAGACTTCAGCTTCAAAGCCGTATTTTCCTGACTTTATAAAAACTTTTTTGTTATTATTATCATTTTATGATACAGTTCCATAGGCCCTGGGATTTCCCTTGCCCCTTCCCTAAATTTTCTCCCTCCCCTGCCACTGATTCCCCTTTATCATTACTATAGTGTCACTGAAGAAATAAAAAAGAAAATCAAGAACCTTCTTGAAGAAAATGATGCTACTATAGGATCTATGGGTCAGTGAAGCAATTGATGAGAAAGTGTTTTGAAGAAATGAAAGTAAATTAAAAAAATCGAAATTCATGAGATATAGTTTCTGTTCATCTTTGTTGGTGAGATATGTGTTCTATAGGCAACAAATAGATGAGTTTTATTTTTTAAATCTAGTTTACTAATGTATAACATTTGATAGATGAGCTTAATCCATTTACATTCAGGGTTCATGTGAATGGATGGTAATTTGGTCCTGTCATTTTGATAATTAATTGTTAATTGATTTAATCTTCTGTTGTTATTTTCCTGGGATATTCTTCACATTTGCCTTTGGTTTTGGTAGGTGCTATTCCTCTTTGTCAAGAGAACATCTTTCTTAAAAATTTTTCTTTCTTTTTTTCTGGTAGAAATATTTTTTGATAATTTTTACATATTTGACTAGGGTGGGAAGAGTCAAGCAATAGAGGAAAGTGGGTGAGACCATTGTTTTCTCATTCTATTCTTTGCTTCCTGTATCTGGGGGAAGGGAAGAGATAAGGGTAAAAGCCACACCCAGCCTCCCAACCATCTCAGGCTCCCCAGTGTGGGGCATGCTCCGACGGTCTTGCTCAAATGGTTTTGATAGTTCAACAGTTTTGAATTGTTGCTGATCTTTCCACTTCAATCATGGTGAAATCTCTCCAGACTCCACTGACTGACAGTGCACCTTAGAGACTCCACTTGCCCAGGTAACAAAGTCAACACTTGGCTGGGGTGGTTGATCGATTTGTTCTGTCCTCTATCCTCTGTTAGGGTACCAGATGCCCTCTGCAGGCTCCAGTGTGCTGCCATATCCTCCATGTGCTTCTGGATATGCTGTCCACTGCTCCATCTGAGCCACTGAGGAGGCCCAGCTCTGATGCATGCATTCCACCGTCAGACTGTAGAACCTGCAATTTCCTCCATGGTTGGAGTTCTGAGTCCAGTGGTTCACTTGGGGGGATTCCCAAAGAAACTTCTCTGAGGTGATCCCTGACCTGATTCTTGTGTGTGCACGCCAATACAGGGCCTGGCACAGTCCGTCACCCAAATCAGCCTTCACACACACTGTTGCAATTGATGGGTCAGTTGTCTTCAGTCGTATCTTTTAATGGGTGTTGCAGGCTAGTCCAATTTTGCCCACCGTACACCCAGCCCCCACACAAACCAGTGGGAGTTGTAGGCTAGTAGGAATGACCCGCAATAACCCCCACCAGGCCCGCCCCCTACCCTGTTTTCTGTGCTTGCCAACATGTACAACAGATTGGTTCAGTCTGTCCCACATCCCATTCAGCTCTCATATGTGTCAATGGGCATTGAAGCTTAATTCAAACCAACCAGCCCCACTATCCTGCCCACACATGTGCCAGCATGTTCCACTCTCTATCTAGCCATGCCTGTCCTAGTCCTGGTTCTCATGCTCACCAAGAGGGAGTGGCAACCCAAGTGGAAACCCATTGTTTCCCTAATGGGCTCACTCTCACTTCTAGATCTTGCACTCTCCAGGTGGTACTGTAGTTGGGCTCAACGGAGTTTGCCTCCCATGCCAGCATCTGTCATCTGATGCAGTGGAAAAGCCCAATCAACCCATACCCACTCTGGCTTATGCATGTACCAGTAGGTATAGTCTGCCTAGCCTGGCTAGTTCCAGATCCAACTTACATGCAGGCCAACAATTGTTGTAGCTCTGCCCAGTACGGTCTGCCCCCATCCCAGCTCTCATGCTTACCAGTGGGAATAGTGGCCCAGCAGAGGAACTCCCTGTAGCCCCACCCACCCAGTTCACCTGCTCTCTCCTGGGTCTCATGTGTGCTGGTTGGGTACTGTAACCCAGACTTGTGTGGCCTGCCTCATTGCGGCATTTGCCAGTAGTTGCTATAGCCTGGCCCAGTCCAGCCCATCCCCAGTTCCAACTCACACTTTTGGGTCCATGGGCCAGCCCTACTTAGTCCACTTCCTGTCCTAGCAGGAATGGTATCCTTTCCTGACTTGCCCTCACCCATTCCAGTTCTTACTGTTGTGTGCTACAGTCCAACCAAGCCTAGTTCACACCCAGAAACAGCTCTCTCATGGCTCAGCAGGGGTAGACACCTATATCAGTCCATCCTACACCCACTCTGGTTCTCACAATCACCAGTTGGTGCTGGAGTCCAGCTCAGTCTGGCATACCCTAGACCCAGTCCACACTTGTGCCAAGGGAGACTGCAGCCATGTCCAGACCAGACCACAGCCCCCACTCCAGGCCCTGCACTCAACCAGTGGAACCCATAACCCAGCCAGAGCATTCCCTTAGCTCCCCAACCAGGCCTGATCCCAGCTACAGATCACACGCATGACAGTGGTTGCTATGACTCAGTTTGGCACAGCCCCTCCCTCGTTTTGGCCCTTGTCTTCAGAAGCTGCAGCCTGGCCTAGCCCAGCTAGCCCCCAGTCCCAGTTCTCACTGGTGGGTGATGCAACCTGGCCCTGCTCAGTCTTTCCTCATCCCTACCTGTTGCAGTATGTATGGCAGCCTAGCCCCACATGACCTGTACTCCATCCTGGTTTCTGCTCTTGCCAGTGGACTAAGGTTTGCTTGGCCCCACCCGATTCACACACTTGCTGATGGGTGGAGCTACCCTGCCCAGCATGCCCAAGACCCAGGCTTGAACTACATGCTTGTCAGCAGAAGCTATGACCCACTAAGGGAGTTTCCCAGGTTCCCCCATTTAGGCCACTCTCAGATCCTTATCTCAGGCATGTCAGCGGGTGCTTGGCCCTAACACAGCATGACCTGCTCCATTCATTCCAACCTTTGTATGACTTGGTGCATCCTGGCCTGCCTCACACCCTGTTTTATGGTGGTCATGCAGGTGCTGCAGCCTGGACCCGCCCCACTTGTTCCTAGCTTCAGCACCGGTTAGTATTGGTGAGGTATATGGTCACACCTAGCTCTGCCCATTACCATCCCAACTCTAAAGGTAACCGGTGTTATTTGTAGTTACACAGGGTTGGGCCCACTTGTTTTCCACAGAATCCACCCCCAGATCTGGTTTCCTTGCTTGCTAGTTGGTGTCAATGGCCCAGTCTTACGTGACCCATTCGATGACACTCATTGTCAGGTACTGGAATCTAGCCCTGCCAGACAGGCTCCAGTCATAGCTTGTCTGTGCTCTGGGGTGTGGTGATCAGCCATGCTCCATGCTAACAAACCCAACCCAGGGTGACCCATAAATATCTTCAGGTCTCTTCCCTCCGAACCACCAGGTCTCAGTCCCTTTGCTTACCTGCAGGTACAGTGGTTTTGTCATTGAGTGTACCTCAGGATTCATTCCTTACCTACACATACAGTGGCCTTATCCATGGATGTCCCTAGGCAGTAGCTGATACCCCCAAGACCCCAAAGCTCACTAGTGGGTGGCCAGCAGGCAAAGCCCAGCGCCAGCCAGCACACTGGCCACTCACAAGTCCAAGACTTTCCCCCCTTCTAGCAGCAGTATATGGAAAGCTAGGATCCTGAGAGGGAGTTTGGCGTGGCACAGGTTCTCCCTGCCAGAGCCATGTGGTGGGGAGAGTAAGGTACCCACTCTGCTGCTCAGACTTACCTGAGCTTGGCCCCAAGAAAACATCTTTATGTATCATTTGTAAAGCAGGTTTGGAAGAGGTATATTCTTTTAAATCTTCTTGGTTGTAGAAAACATTTTATTTCATTTTCTTCTTTTTTTTGATAAGATTTATTTTATTATTCATTGGAAAGGCAGATCCCAAGCCAGGAGCTCAGATCCCCTTCTGGGTCTCCCATGTGGGTGCAGGATCCCAAGGCTTTGAAACGACCTCGACTGCTTTCCCAGCAAGGAGTAGGATGGAAAGTGGGGCTGCTGGGATTACATCCCGTGCCCATATGGGATCCCAGTCCATGCAGGGTGAGGACTTTAGCTACTAGGCTACCACACCAGGCACTATTTCATTTCCAAAGACAAAGGAAAACTTTGCTGGGTACGTTATCCTGGGCCAACAATTTTTTGCTTTCAGAATCTGGAATATGTTGCTCCATTCTCTTCTGTCCTGTAGAGTTTCCTGTGAGAGATCTCCTGTGAATTTATTTGGCACTCATTTATATGTCAATTGACTTGTTTCATTTAAGGCTCTTTTCCTTGAGAGCTAGATTGTCATGTATTATGGTAAAGAAGGCTTTTGGTCAAGCCTGTTGGGAGTTCTGTGCCCCTCCTGGATGTTGTTTCCCAATTCTTTCTCTAGATTAGGGAAATTTCCCCTTATTATTTCATTAAACACATTTTTACACCCAACTTCTCTTTCTGTACCTTCTGAGATTCCCACAACTCATATTTGGCCTTTTAACAGTATCTTTTGATTCTTGAATATTTTTTTTAAGCTTGACCTAGTTCTGCTTCCAGCTTTGTTTGTTTCCTCTTGGTGATGGGAAATACCTTCTAATTCAGAGATTCTTTGGCTAATGTAGGCATTTGGGGAATAAGCCAACAGATAGAAGGTCTTGGTCTCTCTTTTTCGCTTTCTTACATTGTTCAAAACAAAATTAATATGTGACAACTAGGATTTTTAAACATGTAATACTTCTCTCAAAATGATTTTCTTTGTTAAAATTTATAGCCTATTTATGTCTTAAGATTTCCCTTGCACTTAAGATTTTTTTCCTGTCAGTATTAATTGATCATCTAATTTTCACATATGTGAATAAGTGCACTAAATCTTGTGGAACCATTTTCAGCATATGCCCTCTGAACAGGACATGTAATGTATATGGATAACAGGCAATGAAGTTGAGCTTTGTTCTTAAAGATCAGTGAACATTCTTAGAAACCTACACCAAAGCATGATGTAAACCACTTCAACGCTAGGTTTCACCTAAATATTTGTGAAATTGATTCATTTACCTTACTGTTACTATAATAAATACAATCAGTCTGGGGAACAAATTTAAAAATTACAATTGAGGGGTTGATGTTGTTGTGTAGTGGGTAAAGCTGCCACCTGAAATGCCAGCATCCAATACAGACTCCCAGCTGCTTCACTTCAGATGCCACTCCCTGCTAGTGGCCTGGGAAGAGCAGTGGGGAATGGCCCAGATGCTTGGGACTTTGACATCCATGTGAGATACCTAGAGGAAGCTTCTGGCTGTGGCCTGGCTGAGTCCTGGCTGTTGTGTTCGACTAGGGAGTGAACCAATAAATGGGGGAAATCTATCTGTGTCTCGTTTTCCCTCTACCTCCCTTTGTAACTCTTTCAAGCGAATACATAAATCTTTAACAAATCACAATTGAGCAGAAGAGGAAAAAGGAGAAGATCTAGTTAGTAATATTTGATGCATTAGAAAACCTCAGTTGGCTGAATTATCTTGGTTAATAGTTTGTAGCAAATTTTGATAATAAATACACTCTTTTAAATGGTTAGTTATAAGAAATCAAATAATATAAAACATTAAGCAACTAAGTGAGTCCTAATTTTATGACCCCACTAAAGATGGCTACAAAAAGAAAAATACACAATTCTAGACAAAAATTGAGGGATCTGTTATTATAGGAAAAATAATTTCCTTACCACTGGAGGACAAAGATTATATCTATACATTTACAATTAGTTTCAAAATGCCTGGATTTGGACAAAGTTGGCATTGTACATTGAGCATCAGTAGCATGAAAAATTTCCTCTGTGCCTAAAACATCAAGAATTGGAAAGGATAAGAAGTAGAAAATTTCTCGTTTACTGCTACTGAGAGCACAGATTGGTACAATTCTTGGATGAGGTATTTGCTAGTGCCAAGGAGAGATGAGGTAAATTCTCTATGGATGAGCAATTCTGCTAAGTATGTACCTCATACAAACACCCACACATATGCCACAATATTTATAACAAACTTTCGAAGAATAAATAACTTGGAAACAATATGAGTAACCATGAACAGAAGTTTAGATAAGTAGACTATGTAATCTCACACAATAAAACCTACAGGGGAGATAAAATGACTTCATAGCCACCATCTTGCCTTCAAAGAACCTCACGAGAAAAAAATGTAACATGAAAGAAATAGGACAGCATTTATATGAGGCTTTAAAACATTCAATAACACAATGTGCATTTTAATAGTTTAATGTACAGACACATGCTGGATGCCTCTGCAGAAAGGCAGAGGCGGGGGCTGGAAAGAAAAAGATGGGTAGATATGAATCATGCTAGTGCTTAGAATTTCATGATGCTATTCATTATACAGTTTTATATTTTGTAAGCAATTTTACAGTACAAACCATTTTTACTACTTTAACTCAGCACCGCATCAGTGGAATATGATGTCTCTTGGTGATTGAAATATAGTGAAACTCTCCAACAAACTTGTCTCACATGCACCTCTCATTCTCATTTATCTTACATGCTGGTTGGAAATAGTATTCAAGACCTTTTTTTTTTCTACATTGTTAATAAATGTCTTATATGTTATCATGAACTAATATATCAGCATGGTAGAAAACAGCCATAAAGTCTTCATGTGTGAAATGTGTTACATTAGAGAAGTATATGTGCCTACAAAATGTTTCGTTCTATAATGAAAAAAAAAATTGTTTCTATTTAAGAACACAATTTGAAAGCCTGATTTCTAAATATTTCTACTTTATAAGCATTCTGCCTCCTTAAACTTTACATTTTAGTCCATAGTGTTTATTTGGTGGTCACTGAGCAATAACTGAGTAGCTGGCCTGCTAAAAGGAGGAGCTTTCAAACAGATAATGACATTCTGTCCAAAGGTGTGTTGAGAAATGATTAGCAATTGTATTTCTTAAAACTAACACCCAAAATATTAGTTGTAGCATTTGCTAATTTCTATGATGCAAATACTACTAACATGACAAATTTCAAGATATCAATATTAAGTCAGTGAACTGGGAGTTGAGAAGAGATATACAAAATGGAGGTTTTAAAAAATCTACAGGCCACTTGAGTGCTCTCATGAGCAAATTGATGCCCAATGTAATCAATAAGATGAAACTAGAGGCTGTATCTACTGGAAACTACCAACTGACATTGAGGCTTTTTTCATGTCCACCAGTCCCATGCATCTTCATGTTCTTGCGGTTGCGTCATCCCACAGTCTTGTTGCTATCTCCCTGCAGGATCCCTGCAGTGGAGCGCTCTGAACCAATCTGGGTTCTGACCAGTGTCCTATTAATGATTCATTCTTTACTCTGTGAACATTCTTTTGCCTAAAGTTTTTCCTTCAAAATTGGCTTTTATGAGTTTATAATGCCAGCTCTAACACACCATTGCGTATATCTTGTGAAACAGATAAAGTGCTAATCTTGTAAGTGTTCAGTGTTCAACAAAATTCCATGTGCTAAAAGTTCTGATTTAGAGCCTTTCAGCATATGCATTGCCTGAAGTTACGTTTTGTAAGCTAATTAAGTAAGGAATCAAGTCTTTCTTCTGGGGGGTGGGGTGTGGAATGCTAAGCTTTTAAATATTTCAGAGGCAGAGAATAAGGCGGAGAGATTGACTTCATCTACTGGCTCACTCTGTGAAAGCCCACAATAGTTGAGGTTGGCCTGGAATTGGAGCTGGGAGCTGGTTGCTGGGAAGACAATCAGGTCTCTTGTGAGGGCAGCAGGAACCCAACCAGTGGAGCCAACATCATTGTTGCCCAGGTTTGCATTTCACAGATAGCTGAAGTCAGAAGAGCCAGAAATCCAACCCAGATAAGTTCGTGCAGAATGCAGTCTAACTGCTAAATACCAGCTCTCCAAAATTCTACTCTTAAGCATGTTAACATGGTAATAGAGTGTATGGGCTAGAGTATGAACGGCAAACATTACGGCAGGCATACTGGGAGAAATTAAATCCCTCTGGCCGAGAAAAGCACTTTGATTCAGATACTAAACTTTTTTTTTACATGGTAGTTTGATTGGGTAATATCACTTGAGAGAGTGAAATCAAGATGAAAGCTAAGAGGTGACCATATAAAAATAAGGTACAATAACAAAATAACCTATATGAGTGCAGACATCACAGATAAGCAAGGCAATAACTAAGATGAAAACGTCAAAACTATCACAAGGTCTTCCAGGTTAACAATTTCACATTTCCTAGAATATGATGACTCCTTGTATCTTACAACAAAAGTGAACACTGAGGGCTCTCTTTGTGTATTTGTCTTCCTTGGCATATTTCTTGATGTGTTCAAGAGAAGTATCTATTCCTACCATTAATTCTTGGGAATTTCAGCTCTCGAGTTAGTAAAAGCTTTTTCTTTCTTCCATTTCATTCACAAATAGTTCATTTATTTATCACGCATAAATTGAATTTCTCAAAGAATAGTTGTATCCTTAATTTGGCTTCCAGTTTTAAGAGCTGGGTTTTTAAAAAAGATTTATTTTATTTTTATTGGATAGTCAGATATACAGAGAGAAGAGACAGTGCTGGGTTTTAATCTCATGAATATTACTGGTTATGTTTGCAGTATAGGCCAGGAGGAAGATGTGCAAACCAGGCTTCTATATATAGATCGCCACTCAAGCATGTAATGTGTATCATGGGATCCCTTTATCTTTATGAGACTAGCACATAAGCCACTTCATGGTTATTAATCTAGAGAAGCTATATATTACAGCATCTCTAAAAGTATAGGAGTAAGAGAAAATCTCAGGGACATTTACTATGTTTTTTTTTTAATCTATCAGAAACTCTTATTTAACATTTCAATGAAGGATTTTTTTGCATGGAATTCTTATGTATTTATTTTATTTATTTATTTGAATGAGGGAGAGAGAAAGAGATGGAGAGGGAGGGCAATTTTACACCTGCTGATTCACTCCCCAAATGTCTGCAATAGTTAGGGCTGGGTCAGGCTGAATTCAGGGGTCCAGAATTCCACCCAGGTCTTCCACATGAGTGGAACTGACTCAAGTTCTGGGTCATCACCCACTGCCTCCCAGGATGTGCATTAGTACAAAGCTAAAATCAGAAGTGGATCCAGGACTTGAGCCAAGGTACTCCAGTATGAGATGTGGGCATCCTATGTGGAGTCTTAAGTATTGTGCCAAATGCCTACCTCCTTGAATGGAAGTCTTTGGAATCAGAAATATTTCCAATCCCAGCTTGCTCTTGCTCTGTCTCTTGTGAGCGCGCGCTCCCTCTCTCTTTCTCTGTCTCTTCAAAATTTATTTAGTTGAAATTCAGAGTATACAAGAAAAAGGGAAAGAGGGAGAGAGGCGGAGGTCTTCTATTCACTGGTTCACTTTCCAAGTGACTATGTGCCTGGGCTGAGTTAGCCTGAAGCTAAGAGCCCTGAACCCTTCTGGGCCTCCTACATGTGTGGTAGCAGCCCCTGTAACTGGACCATCCTCTGAGATCTTCCCAGGTGCCTCAGTAAGGAGCTCGGTTAGAAACTGAGCAGCCAGGATTTGAACCAGCACTTTAAAAGTGGGTGCTGTCTGTCATCTCAGGCATTGGTTTCACTCACTTATTCACAACAATGCCCCTTCCAGCCTTCACTTAGTCAAGAGGGTAGCTGTTCTACTGGGGTGAAATGATCTAGGCAGCAGTTTGAAGCATGTCTGCCATACTTGGTAAGGGGGTGAAGCACATTTTTTCATTGTGACCCAGAAGTATTTATCTCTATAAATATGAGGGCATTTTGTTAAATTCATGGAAAAACAGAATTAAAAGCTGTTTATTTTATTGAGTTTTTAAAAATCCACACATAGTTTTTTTTTTTTTAAATCATGGGTTGTTCCTATCAACTTTATACCCTTCATATGAGAAAGGGAATTCTCGTATGTTTGTCTTTTTGAATTAAAAATTGAGATTACCTCAAAAATCTCATAGCTATAAGAAGATGAAAACGTTTTTAATGAAAGTTTTATAGGAGAAAGTGAGTAAAGGCATCTGTGGACATGGATTAGTTGAAAACAGCAGGGTTCCCATAGGCCTTTGCTGTTGTCACTCCATCAACAGCCTCCAGTCTGTAGAACATGCTGATGCTTGTGACTGCAGCCCTGCGATTTCTAGGTGACTAGTGTAAGCCTTGTATTCAAAAAGAAATCTGACTCCTGATTGCTCTAGGCAGACAGGCCTGTCAGCAGCTGGGTTCGGCTTGCAAGTCACTCACAGCTACACTGCAATGGTTAGAATCTCAGCCTCAGTGGCTGTGTGAAGCCACCTTTAGCCCCCAGACAAGAGCTTCTGGGAAGCCTGCTGTGCCAGGGTACAGCACATGTCTTCCCCAGCACAGTTGCAAAGAATAAACTTACAATGCTGCTGGAATGATTGTGTACCAGAGGATGCTGATGAATCTACTCTGGAAGTCAGATGTCACATCTGGAAGGCCCAGTGCTCGCAGTTGGGCTAAACACAACACACCAATACCACATTTGTTCTACACGTGTTTACTGAATACCTGCTATGAACCAGGGGTGGTAAACTCCCATTTGTTATTTGCTTGACAGTCTGTCTTCCAGGCTACCTGTTGATGTTGATTTTTCTCACCTGTTGTCAATTAGAGCACCACTGGTAAGAATTTCAGGTAGATCCTGGTTTTTTGAAAGAATTGTCAACTATGCAGACGTTTTCAGCTGCTCTAAAAATACACAGTAGAGTTACTGTGCTTCAGTAAAGCTCTATGTTTTTGCAATACAAGGCAGCAGATCTGAGTTCTATTCCTGGCTCCATTATAGTGTAACCTTGGGCATGGCCTTTCCTGGCCTGTATCTCCTCATCTGGCATACAAGCAGAGTGGGTTGGGTGGTAGTTAATGGTCCATGTAGTTCTGTTATCCTTGGATGAGTCTGTAAGCACTCAGAAGTGGTTTAGAGGCCACGATTAACCAATTTTGTAAACTGGTTTGTCCTGGGCTAGAACTGGAGCAAAAGTCTTTTGTTTGTCCCTTGACAGAGACGATTGGACTGTACTTTGTTCATACTTGTCATCGTAAAGCAAGTGATATTCAGGAGAGCCAAAAAACAATCATACTTAAACAGCCAGTTAAAACGACTGCACTATATTAACACACTTTTCTTTACTCAGCAAGAGTTCCATTTTAATCTGTCACTTTCAATATTATAGCAGCATGTTTCAGCCCATTTAGGTTAAGTAGCTACAGCAATTTTGAAAGCTCTAATGATTCATGTATGGTGGCTACAAATGCCCTTGGCAGAATCCAACCAGGGCTTGGCTCTGTTGCCCTTGGCCCTCAGGTGGGCTTAAAAGCCTCATGTGTTTAGTGGTGGCAACAGGCTGCAGGTGGCTCTGGATGAATTCAGTCATTTTGTAGCTCCTGGGGAAAAGGATAATGTGGCTCAGAGGTTCAAAGGCCCAGAAGCTCCTCCTTCTGCCGCAGGGAAGACCAATCACAGGAGGTGTGAGGCCAGTTCCCCACGGCTGCCTTTGTAAGGGGTGGTCTCCATGGCAACATGGCCAGAGCATCGCACTTTTACCAATAGCAGAGTTCTGGGGTGACAGACCTTTAGTCATTCAAATTTAAAGTAACATGTTTCATGCATGAATTAGCAACCTCCTTAAAGCCAAGACAGACAATTATAGTGGATCTTCCCTTTCTCTCCTTAGGCAACAGTAGTGGAATTGAATCTTTTCATTTGTTTCTGAGACCTAGGTCTCAGGAAATTTTTTTATTCAATTATTGTCCCTTTCATGATACTCATGGTGAGACAGATTTCTACTCTGGGATAAACATGGATTCAGATTCAGCTAACGTTCATCAAGCAGACATTGTGCAGTAGTGTAGATCAATAGAGTAACTTACGTATTACAATACATGTTGATTAAATGAATGTTAAAAAGCAATGAGATATTAATGTCATAAGCGCCTTGTGAGAGCATCCTGTGGAAGTCTTTCAATATGCAAAGGGGGAGTGTCTTTCCCAGGTGTCATACACACTACTATTTCCATGTAGCTGTTTCTGGATACAGATCCCTGTGCTGCAAGACACAGTGCACGGTTATTATGAACACTTGGTAATAACGGAGCATGTGTGTTATAGCATTTGGACATATTCCTCCAAGTGTTTAGCTGACTATAGTGCATGGGATACTTCTCCGTGGACAATTTAACAAAAAATACTACCAGGCATTCAAAAATATGTTTATTCATATTTATTCTTGAAAGATTTAGGTGACAAGATACTAGCAGAACTTGAAAGGAATAACCACTACTGAGGTCTGGCTGAGCATGGGTAGGGGCTGGAGAGAGCAGCAGGGGAACTCAATATAGGATTCATGGTAATCAAAACATTCATTGGTGGGCATGATACCAGAAAGGAGGGAGTCAGGGGGCTGATTACAATAACTCATCACTTGAAGTCTGCTGCATACTTCTCCTTTGCAGGGATAAACTAGTCCAGGAGACACGATTTGCCAGTTCTCTGCTCTAGGCAACTTCTTGCTTGGCCCTGGGCACTGCTGAAGACATACTGGTGAATTTTTCCTTGAAGACTCTACCAGTTCTAGGTTGCAAACTGACCGTTCTCTTCTTCCTGTTAGTATTCCTTTTTTATATAAAGAAAGTATTATACCTGGGCCAATGTCAGCTTTTTGAGTTACAATGAAATGCCAGTATTGCCTTCTCAGGCCGCTTCTAATCAGACTTTATGGCCATCTGATTATTAGCTCTTAGGGAACTGGTTTTGATGACTTACTGCTTTCAAATTCTATTTATATAAATAACACTCTGAAAGGAACCTTCCTCGCATGTGCTTCAGGTACCTTATTTCATCCTTACATTTGAACAGGCAAGTCTGAGACCAAATTGAAAGGAAGCCTGGGTCTGAGAGATTTTTACATTTGTATAACAGCAGTAAAACAACATGATCTGCTTTTATCAGCTTTAATGACTGTGAGGAGAAAAATGAATAAAAAGGAGTGAGAACCACTAACTTGGGTATTGGGGATTGGTAAAGAAAGGATTCAGGAATAACAATAGAGGAAATATGGCGCCAGTCTTCTAATACACTGGACCAAAGGTCCTGGATCCACACCTAATAAATATTAATTATTTGCTGGGAGATACTAGAAATGTCTGGAAGATGGAGTACTTCTGAGAGAAAATCAGATGAGTAGCCACAATGGAAAACCTCATTGCTAGACAGGCAGGTGGAAAACATACAGTTTTCTCAAGGTCTTCAAATGCAGAAATGGGCATGATTTCTTACTATATAATATTTCTCCAGTGGTCACATTCTCTAATTCAGTGATTCTAGTAAAATCTGAATTCCAGACAGAAACCTCCCCTATAGAAAGGGAAAGTGCTATCCGTGGTATGTGTATATATATATATGCATATATATATATTCAAATATATGAAGAGATGGGATGGAAAAGTGATTAGGTATTATGAGGTCTGATTCATTGTCATCCTAATGGATTAACCTTGAAAATATAGTTTTCTTTAAGTGAGCCTTGTTTTTTCCTTAATCCAGTTGACATACCGGGATACCTTGGTATATATACCATATTTGCCTTTCATTGCACACTCTTCACCCCAGCTAATTATTCCAGTTAAGAAACTGGTCCCTTCCACTTCTGACACATGGGGGCCCCCACTATCTCCTTGACACGAATCTCTACCTCCCTCATGATAACCAGCACAGAACATGTTATTATAGATGGTAAATTTTGTGGAGCGAAGGCATGTGGCTCGGTCGACAAGCGGAACTCTAAGATACTGAAGAATTGTAGCTGGTCTCCCTCTGTGGAAGACTCGGCCCCAGCCACTCACATAGTTAGATCCAAACTTGAGGAAGGTGTTTGTGTATTCTCTGTTGGCAATGCAAATAGGTGTTACATAGCTGTTTAGCGTTAAAGGTTTATCCAGTTCCAGAAGAGCAATATCGTGGTTGTATTTATTAACAGATGCATTGTAGTTGTGGTGAGGAATAATTCGAATCACATTTCGTGTTTGCTCTGTATTCTCAGTCTCCTGAATGTTATATTCACCTGTCAAAGACAAATTGCATTTTCAATCACAATCGTTCATTTAATGCAACCGATTTTCCAAATAGCTTCTTGGCATCCCCAACCTAACTGGCGGTCAAATGTTGAAGGACTCAATGTCACACTGTGTTGAACTGATGAAGTGCAACAAGTTTCCCTTTTCAGACCAAAGAACCACTTAGAACTACCATGAAGACAGTTGTCTTTAAGCATGCTGTTACAAGTATTACCTTGGAGCTAATGACAGCACTTGCCATAAGTTATTCCAGACTTTCCCAATTTCAAGTGCCCTGACTCCTTTCTGAACACTAATTTGTTTGGTCATTAACTCAAATGTTGGCTGAGGACTTGAGGGACATGACAACGGCTTTTGAGAAGGTTCAGCCTGGTTGGGGAAACAGATATATCAACAAATAATTTCACCCTACTGACATGAGTGCTAATGCAGGTATTCCAAAAGAACTGTGGGGGGATGGAACAAGTTGAGTTATGAAATTACGACCCCTCTACCATTAGCCCAACTTATTTAGCAGTGGTCTTATTAAGCCTCAGTAAAGTGTGATACATCAATTATGTAGAAGATCCAGTGGTGCTGCAGATGGCTACCCTTTTTGTTTCTTTACCTGCAACAACTGTAATATTATCACCCGGCTCGACACAGTGGGCTGCAGTTACAATCCATTTTTCATTAACAATAGAACCTCCACAGAAAGCCTCAATTTTACCATTCAAAAGCACCTGTAGGAACAAAATTAAGAATCTTACTGCATGATGTATTTGATGCAGAGTAAAATAAATACTTGAGCTTTATATGGGGAGTGGGGGACAAAAAGTTGGTATTTAGGTGCTGACAGAAATAGTTTCTCTGCAAAGTGGTCGCATTTGTCAATAAATTAGCACTTCATGGTCACAATCCAAGAACACTTTCCTGTGACTGTCTGGAAAGAACAATGATAACTACGGGAAGCTGTCACTGAGGCAAATCTCAAGAATGACTTCTTTGGGTGATTTGGGGCCCTTACAGTCAGATTTGCTGATGGCACAATTGCTTCATGGGGATATGGCAAATGTATTAGGAAACACAGTGATTTGCCTCTCCCTGCACGAGGAGAGCTCTTTGCTATAGGCCATTGGAGAAAGAATAAAACTACTGATTTTTTTCAGGAGTCTTTTCATGCTCTTTTCAAACTGGAATCTGATGAAGTGAGACCTGAACCTCTGTAAAGGAGTACTTATAGCCAGGCAGGCAACAAAGAGGAAGTAGGACTCGTGCACTCTTGCCACTCTCTCTTAGTTATATTTGACTCACCCCCTCACTGGATATGTAACATACGGGGGCAAAGTGGACCAAGGTGTTTGGGTGCTCTGCTGAGCTCGAGAACACTTAGATTAGAAGCCACTCCACTGTTTCCTCTGTATGCTCACTACATAATCACAGAGGGCAATGACTACATTCACCACCTCAATGTCTAGAACAATTATGAGAATTTCAGTTGCAACATAAAGCAAGGGCCTTCATGTCTTTTCGTGAAGAATGCTGAGAAGTGTGAACACTAGAGGGCACACTCAACATTTGGTAAATGCTCTTTAGGCACACTGGCTCTTCTGTGAATTGATGCCCCTTTGTTAAAACACGGATAAGTCCCAGGCAGAAACCCATTCATAAACAGAGGGGGAAGGAGAGCTGCACTGGAGATGGTTGGCTAGGGCATGTCTTTTCAAAAGTTACTTTTGTCCAGAATTCAATGTACTGAACGCCTACCATTTCCAAGACACCAAAGTATAGATCTCTATGAAGCTGACTCCGCTAACATGCTGATCTCTCTACGCTCTGGCTCTCTATGTCTGGCTGTTGCTTTACATTTAGAAAACTTTTAAAAACATGGAAATACCCCTACCGAATATAACAAACACCTCCACACATTAAACACCGCTCAGACTTGAACAGCTTCTTCATTTTTTTTATACATCCATTGATTAGTTACAACAATTGTGATAGTTTATGTGTTTGTAATACTCAACAGTATATCTTGGTAAAGTGATATTACTATATTCATTTACATAGAGATTCACATCATCTCTCCTTAAGTTAGAGAGTGGTGAAGCTAGGAGTCAAATCCAAGTCTTCCGGATCCACAATTTGTGCTGTGAAGTCCAATAATTCTTCAAGTGTTCTGTGTGGGCCAATTGCTGTAGAATCATTCAAGGTGCTCATAGAATGCAGACTTTAGGGCTTATCTAGACTCAGCTAATCAAAAGAAGGGACACCTAATTAAGTTTGATACCTATGAATAGAATTTTCCAAGGCTAAGCTATGTTTTAAAAATAATCACTTCACAGGTCTATGCTGTGGCAGAGTGGATTAACCCACATATGGACAGAATCCTGGTTGTTCCACTTTTGATATAGTTGCCTGCTATTGCACCTGGAAAAGTAGCAGAATATGGCGTATGTATCTGAGGCCTGCGCCTACAAGGGAAACCTGGTTGGAGTTCCAGGCTTCTGGCTTTGACCTGGTCCAGTACAGGCTGTTGCAGCCATTTGGGTAGCAAATCAAAGGATGGAAGATCTCTTTCTCTCTCTCTCTCTCTCTCCAGAGATGATTATGCACTTTGTGAACTGATGCATGAAAATGCTGGAACTCTCACTTAAAGCTCAGGAAAAAAAGTGTTACCAGTGATATTATACAAAACAAAACAAAAGAACCCAAAAGGAAAAATAACAACAAAAAAACTTGTACTTTACTTCTGTTTGCTCTCACAGCCTATCGTTCAAAAGCATTTTCTTAGTTAATGTCATGTTTACGAAGATATGGAGCTATTGCTAGGAGAGTGTAGGCTGTCAAGATACCCAGGAGCTGCATCCTATATTAAGCACACTCACTCTTTAGGCTCCCTGCCTGGAAGCCACAAGATGCTGGGTCCCAACAGGGAAAGCTGAGTCAGTCATCCCTTGTCATTGCCTACTGCAGTAATTAAGGTAGAGAACTGATTCCCAAAGGATGAGCTCAGTTCCTGGAATGCAGGTGAGTAAGAGACTCATCATCCAACGTTCACTCTGTTGTGGCACATTCCTGTTCTGGAGATGATATGTGGCCATATCTCTTCCCAAAATAGCACAGGGCATGTGCACCTGACTTTAACATTCACTATACCTGTGCTCAGGCCTCTGCTGGGCACAGCAGAGTGCTTGAATCAGGAGGCATAGTGTGTCTACACATTACAAGTTAAGGGGTGGCAGGTGTGGGGAAGAACAAACAGCTGGCTAAGTTACTAGAGAGTAGGGGAGAGGGAGGCTGAGAAACCTCTCTAAGACGTGGTGAATGGTGAGTCTATGGATCAGAGCTTCAAGTCTCCAGGCTAGGCTCAGGTTTGTCCAGGGACTTCAGGTCTAGAAGACACATGCAAAATATTAATGCAAGACCCTTCTCAGTGCAAAGTCGTGCACAAGGGCATGTGTCACAAAACCACATGCCTGGCCCTGATGTCAATTTTTATTATCAACAAAATCTGGGCAGCACAGTCCTATATCAGCCGTGATGGTTACAATGGAGCACATCTGTGTAAGTAATTGGTTCAAGAATTCAAATGCAATGATTGCGTTTGCCTTGTTGCCAACTGTTTTAGGGGGGTAACTCTACATCTCTCAGTTTAATGGCTAGTTAGGACAAACCAAATGGTATTCATGGCCCTTAAGCTCAGAGACTGATGAGGCTTATCTGACTCCTGCCAAAAATTTGCTGCCTGGAGCTTCTGTTTTCCTGTGGATGGCAGAGTAATATGGTTGTGTTCTTTTAAGCCTAAAGATGATTCTCTGCCAAACCCTGATTGGTATTAGAAATTTTAGCAAACATCTTGCCAAGAAAAAGACTCAAAATATATTTGCATTTCAAGATATTACAAATGACTTGATTTGGGAATATTTGCTTGGCTAACTCAAGACCACAGCCATCTGAATATCAGCTGCTGAAGGGATGAGCTATCTGCTTGGCCAAGGACAAGTCCTTGCAGGGTATCACTTCAAAGAATCATGGAGGGGAAGGGAAAGCAAATGTGAGCAAGACAGCTGAGCTCTAACTCACCAAATATTTAGTCACAACCTAACAGGAACCTGGTCCTTCTCTTTGAAATGTACACATATATGTACACAAATCATACCTACATGCATCTACAAAACAGTCATTCACATATCTGTTATTATGTTCTTCATTGACAAAACCAACACAAAGCAATAGTTATTTCTTGGTTTTTCTTTTCCCAACCTTTAAATGCAGCCTGGTCTTTCCCTTATTCTCTGTGTATGCACTGTAACTTTGCAATAACACATTTTCTGTTTATATGTTCACATTCTCATATACAAAGCAAAAGCATTTTCTACACGATGTATAGCTTATTATGCCCATAGCTGTTGTTCTTCTAACCCTTAACCCTGTGTCATTTTGCTGGGCGCAGAAAGGAAACTCACTTAGTTTTAATGGTTAACTAGTCATTGAAATATATATAATCGCCAAACAATTTTGGAGGATAACAGTCCAAATACTCTGGCTAAATTAGATTGGTGGTGGGGGGGAACAAGTGCAATTACATATCTCATGTTCTTATTCCTCCTAATTGGAATTTTATCATCTCAGCTAAGAATAACACAGGATTACCTTAGCAAGTTGAAGGTATTCCTACAACCCTAACACCTTTATGTAATATCACCAGAGAGAAAATAGGAAGACCAAATATTCGTCATGCAGAGCTAGATGCCTCTTAACCTAAAGCACAGAAGCTGGGGATTCATGGGACTAGTCTGTGCATGGATCATGGTAAAGGGACAAAAACCAAATTATAGCTTTAGAAAGACAATTGATCGTGTTGCTCCATCAAATCTCTCCTTTTGAGCTGTTGATAAAAGTGACCTAGTAATATAGGTGTTGTTATTGCCCCCTTTGATCTTTCTGTTGAAAAGTTTTCATTTTTTCCCTTCATAGCCTTCTGAAATTCAAATCTTGTTTGTTTCCGACTCTTCTAAAGACAAATCGTCTCTAAAACAAAACTAGCTGAAACAAAACCACTGAACTATGCATTCTGATTGCATGGAGGAGCACTAACCCTCTAGCTTCTTCCACTCTTTCATCTTCCCCTTGTCCTCCCCCTTTCCCTCTGTTCTACTTCCCTCCTCTGTCTACCTTGTCTTGCTCACTCATTCTTCTCTGGAACGGTTCCGTTAGAACTGGGGTGAGGCCAACTAGACCCTTGGCTCTTGCCTATAGCACAGCAAGCTGGGGTGGAACCCCTCAAATAAGGTAAGAAAACAGCACAACTGCCACCCGACTATGTGGACAGTGAGCATGATTCTGTAAGGTCTCAATGTCCCAGGTGAACCAACATCCTCTGAGACTCTTCTTGGAGAGGGCCACTGCTGTTAACAGCTCTTCCCAGTTAACAATTTGCCAACTATTTTCAGCTGGCATTTGCTACCCACACCGCCCAGCCCAATGGCCAGGCTAGTGATTGGAAAGGCTTTCTTAACCAGAGCCGTAATCTGCCTTGCTTGCACTTTTGACCCCTCAGTTAGGCCATAAAGAAAAGTCTCCTATCCCATTCCCATGTGGGTCTTGCATTCGGCTGACATCAACCTGTTCTTTGAAAAGAGAAAAAAAAATTCCAGTTCATTCAAACTATTTCTTACTCCAGATGAAAGTGAACTCTGTCCTTTGTGGGAGATTTCTTCATGCAAGTGATGGCTTTAGCCCTTATTCCAACCAATTTGAAAGATAAAAGAATCAGTTCTGGACAGAGAGGCTTTTACGAAGCCTCAGCATTTGGAGATATCCCTTTCTGGCAGACATGACTGAACAGTGTTTTATACTTCAAGGCCAATATGCGACATTGACCACGGAAACTCCAGCTGTTGCTTAGTTGTTCTGAATGCCTTGGCCACAGCAGGTTTGTTTCAACCTTGATTGTAATCATTTAAGTGTATTTGCCATTTCGTTTCTAGGATGACAAGTGGACAGTGCTAAGGACACTAGGAGTGTATCCCTGGATAAAAACAACAACAGTTTTTTTTTTTTTTTTTTTTAAGGGAAGTCCTCTTCACAGCTATCAATACACCCCGGAGCTCCTGGAACTTCCACTTTAAGAACTGCTCCATGTTCCACAAACCCAAGGTAGGTAATTGTCACAAAGTAGGCTTTTTTTGTTGTAACCAGCTTACCTACAGAAGTTAGACACATAGTGAGTGAAAATACCTGAGAACACAAATAACAAGATTATGTAGGATGAAATGCATAGTTGTCAAAGAGAATGAAAGTAAAATTAGGGTAGCTGTAGCTAAGAGAAATTGCTCAAGGAAAGGTTGATTCAAAATGTCAGCCTTACAAAGGATTGTGACAAATACCAAGATGTAGATAAGTGAAATAGCGAGTTATGGTGGGCAAAGGAAGAAGCACAGGGAATATGTGCTCAAGCAGGGAGTAAGGGGTGTAAAATGACAAACAGGGTACTGTGTTGGCTATAAGAGCCAGTACATTACGTTTTTCACAATGGCAATGGTAAAGGAAAATGCAAAGCTTTGACTGTGATGCTCTGCCACTCTTTAATATCATTCTTTACATATGTCTGTCTGAGTCCTCCACTGCACCCCCATTCCCGGGTATTTATCTTATATCCATTATCTTGGAAAATGACAGGAACTCTGAAGAAGCCTGGATGGATACATAGCTGACCTTAGAAAATTTCAGTGTTATTAATCTTGAGGACATTTATGCAATCCTTGTTACCCATTTGATGACTGCAAAGTCTGTAAAGGATGTAAAAGTATTGAGTCTCTTAGGACAGAAGTTCAAACCTCAGCAGACAAAATATTTTGTAGTGAAGCATCCTTGAAATGACTACCAAAATAAGATGCCATAAAAATGAACATTGTTTACTAGAAGTTTCTTCAGTGATGAAAATGCTATATTAATGTCTATGGAATGTGTGCTTGAACAATTGAATTTTTAATATTAATTACAGTTGATTTGAGTTTCAACGGCCACAACTGCCTAGTAGCTACTTTATTGGATAGTATAGCTCAAAATTAACAACCAGCCTGGTTGCTTATGTCGAGTGGGAGTCTAGTCTCACAGATGGAATCACTTGAGCTTTAATCAGGGCTTAATTATATATTTTGCTGGAAGTGTGCTCTTGGTTGTAACATCAAAAATGTATGTAAGTCATTCTGTACCTGTAGGTTACCCGTAAACCATTCTTGGAAGACTAGCTCCCATGAATCCATGAATATATTTGGTGAGCCTGACTTTCATCACACGATTGTTTCCTTTGGAACAGGGCTTTTCAAACTGGAGCTTGCAAGAGAATCCCTCCATAGGTGGGCTCCACCCCCAGCCACTCAGATTCAGTAGTTTGGGAGAAGAGTCTGAGTTTTTGCATTCCTGACAACTTTCAGGTGATTCTGATGCTAATGCTCTTTCTCAGAACCACAGCCACAAATGTTGAATTATCACGCTGTGTCACAAAAATACATGCTACTGAAAGATTAAAAAACAGAAGGAAAAACAAAATGTAGCACATTGTGGACCAACCTCTTAGCCCATTTCCTGGTGCCTGGAGTCAAATTGTTTCCTGACTCTTTTCTTTTCAAGTCTTTCTCTGTCTCCCTTGAAAATACTTCCGAATCTGTGAGCCTAGGGCTGACCGTAACTGTTTATCCAGGGAGTAAAGCTGAGGCAGTACCAGAACCCTAGCACCTGGAACCTCATTTCCAGCTCTTCCTAATTCTGTCCAGTTGCTTATCTGCAGTCCTGCTTTTGCCTTGATGCCTGGTTCTTCATGATCTCATATGGCATCTCTCCTGTGCTTATCTTTCACCAGCTGCTCACTTGTGGGGGCATTTTCGTATTGTTTAGTGCTGCAACTTGCCTCTGGACTTGTCTCATCGCATCACACAGTATCCCAGTCTCAGTCACCCACCAGGCCCATCCCTTGCCAGCAGAGAGTACCTGCCACGGGAATTGACCTGGTTTTGCATTTTCTCCTCCAACAACCCGAGTGTAATTGTCAAATGATTGGGTGTCTTGAGTGAAATTATCCCAGATAGTGTCAGCTTCAGTAGAATTTTCATAGTTCACATTATTAAAAAATGTTTCGGAGCGGGTGAGCTTCTTAGAAGCATGTGAAACAGAAACTCTTCCACATGGAAATGGCACTGGAAATACAGAAAAATAAAAATTTCTTATTGGCAAACAGAACATGACTTTCAACAATTGAGAATGTGGCTCATCTTTGTCACTTCTGAGAAGCAAGGATGTAAAAATATTTTTAAAATCTAATCAGTGAACACAGACCCAAAGTAGAAGGTTGCTTGTATTATTTTTGTGGCTCATTTTCAAACCCTGCTGAAAAAAGAACATTTGGCTCAAGGATCCTTCATCTTCACAGAAATAGAATAGGTGTTCCAGAATTAAATTTGGTAAGACTTTTATAGAGTATGCTGACTTTCTGTTTAGTTTCTTTACTAAAAGTGTCATATCTGAATGGAAGTCTACATTTGCAATTACTTGATTTAGAATTAGGCTCTTTATCATTACTAGGGCCTCTTTTGTGGTTTAGGGTGTCTTCCAGGTTGCAAGGTGGGTTTTAGGGATTTGTTTGGGAGTGGATGTTTGTAATTAAATTATCTGGCAGTCAGATATTAACTAAATAGATCACTCATGATTATCATGGCCACATTCCCCTGGGATTGGACTATCTTATTCCACTGGGCTCATTTATTTCCTAAAGAAAAGAAGTCATGTATTGCTATGCTGGAGACAACCAAAATGAAATTTGTAGCTGAAGTCACCTCACATTTCATTTTCATTTCTCACTTTCCTTCTAGCCACTGTTCCTTATAACAGGCATTTCTATAGCAACCAGCTGCAGCAAAGTATCATGAAGACAGCATGTGGCTGACAAAGCAGGAAATTAGTTCTAAATACTTACATATAAATGTACATGATCAACAATGGCTAGAGAAAAGGGACCATTATTGCGAAGAGAGAAAAGCTTATTTTGTTTTGCCAACTTATTCTGTTAAAGCTAGGCTGTATTCAAATAACACTCTCAATAATAGGAGATGGTTTTCAATTCTGTTTGTCTCTTACAACACAGAAGGGGCTTATAAAAGTTCGCTTCCCATATCAGCTGTCTAGACTAGAAGTTAGACTTTCATGTTAAACACACACAAACACGTATATACATCTACTTTTCTTTTCCTACTAGCTTTGGGGCAAGACATGTGAAAATAAGTCAAGAGCAGAGGTAGGCAGGACCTGTAACATTTGAGACTCTTCATTTTAGTTGCATCATGTATGCTCCTGGATTCTGGGCCTTTCTTTAATATCCTCTGCCCGGTACATTGTTGTGATAGGCATCAAACTCAGTTTCAGGGGATTGGTGCCAGTTTAATAAGATATCAAGCTTCACAAATGCAAAAGAAATACGTAGTTTGTTTCAAAAAAGTCCATTTATCAAATACATCGATCTTTAAAAGAACCAACTTTTAAATCAATTTCTATTACTTTTGTCTTTAAAGAGCAATGTAAGTGTGGCTTTCAACTACATAAATCTGCTGTCAGTATGGGGGTATGCTTGACATGATTGGAAAGCATTATTTTCCCTCCTACTGTTTGGGTTGTTTTAACCAGACTAGACAAACTTAAGTTATTTGCTGGAAACACTGTGACCAAATGTGTAAAATTAGCTTGAGACCCATGGGTAGAAAATAAGTTTCTCAGAGGAACCAATTTGTCCTTTTTAGTGAATTATACTTAAAATTCACTATCCTTGTGCTAGTAATCTGTCACTCATTCTTCTATTTGTATATCTTTAATGGTACAGTACTGCATTTCCATATTGGTTTGATTTACTGAATTATCAGTGCATATACAAAAACCATACAAGCCAATGGCTTTGCAATGTGAAATAAAAAATTATTCAAATAAGAATGTCTACTAGAGATAATTGCAAATTTTATATTTGAACCAATGATGCAATTTGGAAAATTCATTTATCCAATTCAGGCTACTGATCTTTTCATTGATTTTAAGTGGAAGCAGACGCAAATAGGGATAAAATTTATGTAGGCTACTTAAAATGCTGTAGGGCTAAATATAGATTTTCTTTAAAATACTTATTTGAATTTGGACCTGCTGGTTCACAAGACTTCTGGTTTTCTGCGAGTCGGTATCCTTCAGTACAGGAACAAAGCACCTTGTTATCAGGACTCCGGTTACAAAACTGCTTGCACCTGCCATTCATAATTCTACATGTGGAATCTAAAAGAAAGCAAAATAAACAGGACATCAAATAATGTGCATTTTGAAGTATAAATGGAATTACTGGCTCATGAATGAGTCAAACCTACTCTTGGGGCAGTCATGGTGAAAAACTTGGAAGCCTGAAGCAAAAATTGGAAAAAAAAAATATGGAAAATCCAGTTTTCAACATGGCATAAAAATAATGGTAAAAAAATAGATTTCATTTGTGTAAAATGAGATGTTTGGATATTTCTCTTTCACTGAATCATTAGCAAGAATAAAAAAAACCCCTTTGATTTATAACATATATTCAGGAAAGTATGCACTAAAGTTTCCATAAAGTAGATTTATCCATTTAAATGCTAAAACAATCAGTATGTGAGACATTGTCAACATCCCAGAACCTCCTAATACCTCTTTCCAATCACTCTCCCTTTCCTTCATTTCAAAGTTACCATTACATTGCCTGGACCTCTAGCACAGTGACCTGTTTTGTGAACTTTATATGAATAGAAACTTGCAATATGTATTCTTCTTGTCTTTCATTCCTCCTCTTGTCTGTGAGATCCATTCATATATTTTTGATAGAGTTCATTTACATTGCTGTGTAGTATTCCACTGCTTTAATGTTACAGCATTTATCTAGTCTATTGTTAATGGATATTTGAAATGTTTCCATTTTTGGCTCTTATGTATTCTGTAATGAACATTCTTACACTTATTTTTGGTAAAAATAAGCATGAATCTTTACTGCACTTACAAGTGGAATTACTTAACTTATGTTCGGGTCTAGTAGATACTGCCAAGTAATTTTCTGAAACAGTACAAATTAAAATTGCCACCATTAGACCATTAGTGTATGAGAGTTCCAGTTATTAGATATTTGTATTGTGAGTAAATTCTACTCTGTGATGTGTCTTTTGCTGAAGAGAAGTTCTTGGTTTAAATGTAGTCTAGTTTATTAAATCTCATTGCATTTATGTTGTCTAAAAGATTTTTGCTTTTCTCATGATAACAAATGTAAACCTTCATTGTTTTTATATTAAGGTCTTTAGTCCACTGGGAACTGATTTCTGGCATATACTGTGAAGTAGGGGGCCAGATGCATTTTTCTCTATATGGATATCTTTTTGACACATCACTATATATTGAAAAATCCAACCATTCCCTATTCTAGTGCAATGACATAAATGTATCATAAATCCAGCTTCCATACATGTACACACATTGTGTTCCAGTGATCAAATTGTCTTTGTGTCAATACTATACTATCATAATTAATATATAACTATAACAAATCTTAACATTTGGTAGTAAAAGCCGTCTAAATTTATTTTTCCTTAAATGTTGCATTGACTGTCCTTGACTCTTTGCTTTTTCATATACATGCATTTAAGAATCAGCTTATCAATCTTGCCCCCTCCCTAAAAAGATTCTGCCAGGGAGTTTGATTAGTGTTATAGTAAATCCATTAAGAGAAACCTGAAATTTTGTTATATGGTATCCCTGAACACATGAATATGGCCTAATCATTTGTTGTTTCCCTTAACTGTTTCCCATCAGGTTTCCTAACTTTTGTGTAGAGTTCTTGCACATCTTTGTTATTTATAAGCACTCTATTTTTTTTTTTGATTGACAGAGTGATAGAGACCTCTCATTCAGTGGTTCATTTCCCAAATGCCCTCAGGTTCAGCAGGGCTTGAGAGCCGTATTAGGTATCTCTTTTGTCTACATACACAATTAGAATTTTAACCCCCACCCAAATGTCACTAATATGCTATTTTAACACCAACTACAGTAATTGTGATTCCTGACATGATTGGCTTATCCCTGCCATTTTATGTTTTTCTAATTGCTGTGTTTTCCTTTACTAATATGAAGTAGCATAGTTCTGGGTGAACTAGCTGAGACCTGCTGAGTTAAGAGAAACAGGTTGAGCACTTGGACCCCTTTCTGTGTGGAGAACAGCACAGGAACAGAGTGAATTCAAGATGCCTTCCCCTTTAAATGCATGCTCAACTATAGTGCACCCTTCAACAGAAATGCTCAGTTGTCACTACGCTTAAAACATGAAAAAGAATGACTAGATGTTAGGTATCTCCTATGTACCACGTTTGTTCCTCTGCCTCACTTGTGTCTTGTTTTAAGTTGTGTGATAATCAGCTCTATGTGGATTTCAATGGACTGCATTCAAGTGCAACCTTGAATTGCC
This sequence comes from Ochotona curzoniae, assembly GCF_017591425.1. Taxonomy (NCBI): domain Eukaryota; kingdom Metazoa; phylum Chordata; class Mammalia; order Lagomorpha; family Ochotonidae; genus Ochotona; species Ochotona curzoniae. Next base: position 8,010,119 of record NW_024467087.1, read on the forward strand.
TTGACCTGTCCACACTAGGCTTCTTTCACCTCTTGCCTTTGGACTGCTGTGACGATGGCTGAGCAGGAGATGCCATGTGATTCTGGGCGCTCACGCGTGCTCATCTGGGAAAATGTAGGGCACGTGAGGTCCCATTGACTGAACCTTTGCATAACAGAAGAGAGAGATGGTTGTACACATTTTATTTTCAAGCTGGTATTTGTAGGTAGAATACCATGAGGCCAGTTCACACAGATTCTGGGAGACATGGCAAGAGCTCCAGGAATCAGTTACTGTTATGAACAAGAGGTTTGACAACCCATCCTCTTATTGCTTCTTTCTCCTACTGCCTTACTCTCCTATCACCCTTTATCCAAGGACTGCACACCATCAAAAATAAGCTCGTGCCACATTTTTCTTGCAGGAACACAGGTTAATGGAGTCATCATATATAATGGAATACCATGAATTTTTGAGTGACAAGTTAGCTTATAGTCCTTATTGGTACTTCAGGAGATGAGGTAAATCAACTGTTGCCATCCTGACCTGTAATCGTTGCTGCTGCAATCCACTAGATGCGGGATCTCAGAAGAGCTGTATTTTTAGAACTTATTCTCCTTACTGATTCATTACAAAATCCCTGTGGCTCTACTCATGTTACTAGTTCTCTTTCATTTGCTACAAAGAAATACTGAAGTGTTTTGCAAAATCAAATGCCAGCTGTAGAATGTGTTCAGTCAATAGGAGTTTGTGAGAAGTTCACACAAATAAGTGGTAGCTAACTGCTTATTTTTGTCCCTGACATACACAAGGGAACGAATAAAGTCAATGTGGGGTTTTTTTTTTTTAAGATTTTCATTTTAGTTTTATTGCAAAGTCAGATATATAAAAATCTGTATATATATATTTACACACACATAGAAGAGGAAAGATAGAGAGGAAGATTTTTCCCTCAGCTGATTCACTCCCCAAGTGGCTGCAGTGGCTGGAGCTGAACCTATTTGAAAACAGGAGTCCGGAGCCTCTTCTGGGTCTCCCACATGGGTGCAGGGTCTTGAGGTCTTGGGCTGGCCTCGACTGCTTTCCCATGCCACAAGCAGGGAGCTGGATGGGAAGCGGGGCTGCTGGATTAGAACCAGCGCCCATATGGGATCCTGGCGCAGTCAAGGTAAGGACTTTAGCTGCTAGGCTTTTGTGCCAGGCCCTCAATGTGGTTTTTCAATTCTGATCCCATGGTTAAAAAAACTCAAGCTGGACCTCTATAATGTAAAAATATGGCCCAGCCCCATGCCCTTTCCCACAGCTCCAGGTGTCCTTGTCTGTCTCCCTAAGCACAAGGTGTCCTTGCCTGAGTTTTATCAAAAAGAATTCACTGACTTAAGGGAGTGATCCAGCTGGTCTTAGAGACTTGTAATCACAGGACTCCAGAAGTCATTTGCTTTTCAATAGATGAGAACATTAATGGCAAATGTTGTCTGGAAGGAAATCTTGTAACTACATTCAATTAGCCCCCAATCCCTGCGTGTGTTGGAGCTTACCAGACCATCGTAAATTCCCTAAAGATCACAGCATTGCCGATTGATCAAGAACACTGCATGCACACACCTCTCAGCCCTAATCGTCTCTAAGAACCTTCACCCCTAGCTCCTTGGGGAGTCCAAAGCTGCCCAGCTCCTTGCTCTGGCCTTTGCAATGAATGCCTACTTTTTTTCATCACTCCAGTGTTAGTGATTGGCTTTCTGCGTGTTGGGTGAGCAGATCCAGTTTGAGAGTTCTACAACAATGTCTCCAACCAGTTTGGGGTGTATAGCAACAAGACGAGTTCTCTTACTGTTTTTCTCATTAGCCATCACGCCTTACGGCCCAGTGCTTTGCTGAGCTGTTGCTCTCTGGCTTGCTTTCTTTCTACACGTGGTGGGAGTATTTCTGGTTAGTTACCAGTCTTGCCCTCAGGCAAAAGGCTCAAGATTCTAGAAGCAGAATGAGTAGGAGGAATTTGATGGGAGAGTTCAGTAGGGCAGGGTTTCAGGAATAGTAGGAATGGGACTCCTTCCTCAATGATTAAGCATTTAAATGCCAGGCACTGTGTTACAGTCTATGGGTTTTCTCTGGTACTGAGGTTTGCCTCAGTGTCAAGAATACCCGTTGAAGGTCATCTGAAAGCATTTGTTCTTCTTCCATCTTAGCATACACTATTTCTAATTCCCTTCATACCTCCTTTAAAAATATCATGTGCTCTGTTTTATTTTGCTCTACCTTAATCTTCCTGGATGTATCCACTGATGTGCCAACTGAAGCTTGAAAAAAGGTGTTTCATATCTATTCAACAAAAGGTTTTCAGTTTTATCACACAATAGGTTGCTAAATAGCTAAACTCAACATTTTTTTTTTACTCTCCAATGAAATACACAGTAAATATGATAGCAATTTCTGTGACATGCTGTAAGAAGTAACAAAAAATCTATATATGCTTGTAATTTGCTCCCCCACCCCCATACTGTCTTATAATTGGAAATTCCTCTGTACTTTTTAGAAGGGATGGGAATGATTGCATTTTACGAATCTTGATTTACATGAAAATGAGTTCAATTTGCTATGCGGATAAAGACATACCGAGTTCTTTGGTCTACCAGAAATGACCCAATAGCCAATTTCTATGCTTCTAACTAGAAGGCATGCCCTGTTTGGGTCCCTCTTTCCTGACAAGAGAAAAAGAGAACAAATCAGTCTTAACAAAGGACATCTTTCCTTTATAAACTAGAGTTTGCTTTTTAAGCAAGAGCACTGGGGCCCAGATACTCTGTATTTGTCTAATAGCTTTTGAGATTAGTTTTAAATTCGGTTTGAAGTATCAAGCTTAAATGGGAGTTGTATATGCTTTTGCTGTTGCTTTTTTATAGTATCTAAAGAACTTTTTTGACGAAATCCTATTTTGTTTCTCAAATAACTGAACTGACAAGATTTGTCTAAAGCATGATCAGATTGGCCAGGTGAGATCAGTAGCTCCCAGAGACCAGGTGTGCGGTGGCTGCAGCTCAGCTGTAGAGCTCTGGACAGACTGAAGAATATGGACTTGATGTGATTGAGGTGGTACCACTTGTATGTTTAGCATTTTTGCTCTATTGATCATCATCTTACAAATGGAGTAAACCCTATTAGAGAAAATTTGTATTTATATTTACATTCCTCAGGGTTATTCTCTTCTTCCTTTCAAATTTATCGAATTACACTTTATTGCAATGTCCCCTTCAGTCTTAACTGAGATTAGTTTTGTTGTACATGCCCTCAGTTCTAATAGCTGTATTATTTAAGCTGATAATGACTAACTACTCCCAAGATTTCTGTAGGTTTCTATAATAGGTGGATCAAATTTATCTAGGCAAATCTGAATTTGAAATTATAACCTTTCAGCTGAAAGTAGCACTTCAGAGATGTTGAGCCAATTAACACACCCACAGGAAAGGTGAGCCAGGCATTGTTTTGTCCCCACACTGGCAAGCATGAGGGAATTGGGAGTGTGAGTCAGGTGTGCATTAGTTCGTGCACCTGCACTTACTGTTGTTTATCTTTTTAAGTGTTTTTATCCTGTCTCCGTTTCTCTCTTTTTCTGTATCATCTGAGATGTTTTAAATCTCAAATGTTCTTCAGTACTGAAAGGATTTCTCAACAATGTCACAGGTGAATTTTCTTTCTCAATATGACAAGTGCAGCTTTTTATGACTTTTTTTCTTCTGTCAGATGCATAGCTATAATGCCTCAATAGTGTCCTGCTAATGTTCCACTCTCTGTTGCTAGTCATGTAGCCTGTAGTATTAAATTCTTTTCCTAGAATTGAGTCTTTATCTTTCTTGAATTTGAAAGTAAAAGGAGAATCTTCATCAGTTTTGTGTATTGCTTAGAGCCACAATATTAGCAATGTCATATCTGAAGATAATAATTAAGTTTGGATTTACTGCTCTAATTACTAAAACTTCAGAAAAATATTTTAGGTTATGCAATGGTACACAGTGATATTAGAGTTGCTGCTGTAACCTTCTGATGTAACAAATGTAGTCAAGTTCAAGAAGCCCTGATTTTTGTCAACAAGCTTAACATGTGAAACATGTGTGGAGAAGTTTGTTATGTGGGCTAATTGACCTGTCATAGTCCAGTTCTATGCTAAATTGACTTCTACTGCCTAGATTGAAAGCAAATTAGCCATGAATTCAAACAATTTTATGAACTCAGTTTTGTATTATAAGTTGTAAGCATGATTCTTTATCAAATTGGAGTTGGAGTCTTGATTAAGCTATTTATGTGTTTCTGAGTTTGAATTGTTGAAGTTGCAGTTTTCTCAACTGCCTACATGGGGATAATAAGTAAAGTAATTGGAACAAGATTACCACTTAATATTAGTTGCCAAACATTGTTCTAATTCTTAATGATTTCTTGAACTGATATGGTAAAAGCTGTGACAGCAGATGAAGCAAATATTTATAAGCTTTGAAAATATGTTTTGAAGAGAAACTTTTGATAACTATTGCATTTTTGGTTTTATCTGGCTTTAAAGGGAAACTCTGAACCATAATTAATTAAAGAATAATCACTTACCTAATTCACAGTTCTTCCCTTCAAATCCAAATTGACACCAACATTCATAGGCGTTAATGCCATCCTTGCAATTGCCACCATTTAAACATGGATTGGACTCACACTGGTTTCCATCTTTAAGATAAGTTAAGAAATTAAGTTAACAGATACATTTTTCTGATTACCCACTTTCCCGTGCTTAGATTTATCAGGATTTGAGTCCCATTCCCAGGTCAGAGTAAGCCTATTGGCCTAGAAGCCAGATGCAAATGATGGTACTGTCTTCCCAGGTTTCTGAAAGTCAGCCAAGCATGTGTTCTCAGGCTAGCACAGTTCTAGAAACTTGCCCCGAGGGAGACATGTGCATAGTTTATTAAATCCAAAGGAAGAGAGAAAATATCTTTATGCAGAAAGGCTCTACAACAGTACAAGGTGACAAGGATTTTTGATCCTTCTTTATAGAATGATGGCAGAGTTAATTCTAAATCAAAATGAATCACTTCAAGTATCATATGTCATCTCTATGTCATTGAAGATCTACTCTGTCACAGGTTTGCAAACTGGATGGTAATATTGTGCATTTTCTCAAGGTGGCTTGAGCATGGCACACATGTATCCATTTCCTTGTATTGCCATTTAAGTTTTAAGTATGCCATGTAGGGATAATTCAAGGCAATAGAAAAGGTGCAGGAAGGCTCAGTTACTCTTTAGAGATAATCTGTCTACTCACTAGAATCCAAATAGTTTAGCTAAGGTGAGAAATAATGTTCAATATATTCTAAATAATTCTAAAAGATTGTGTAATATGTTTTATTTATGTGGCAATAGGCCATATTTCCATTTTGTTCTTCTGCATTCCTACATTTCCAGAGTTCTGGAGATTATTTCAAGACACTATTCAAAAGAAAATGAGGAATAAATAGGGCAAGAGAACGGTCAGGATGGGAAGGGATCTTTAGTTTCTTAATATCCTGCCTCAATCCATACTTCTAAGGAGGCTCCAACAGGAAAGGGTGAATAGAAGAGGGAAGATTCTTGAGTTTGGGATGAGGAAAATATCCCTGAGGGGGAAATGGGAGACAGATCAGTAAGAATATATAAAAACAAAACAGTAAAATATAAAGATGACAGTGAGAGTCCAAGGATGCGGGGAAATGCTGAATGTTTAATTTCAGTTATACTTTAGAGCAAACTTGCGTGACGACTGGTATGCAGATCCCTGCTTGTTTCTCCCCTCTCTGTCATAAATAGATGCCCAGATTTCATTGACCAAGGGACTAATATCCTTTTGTCTAGAAAAACCTGCTTGCTGTAAAAATTAGACTTTATCTCCTCTGCCCCTTGATCTGATGTGCTTCTGCACGGGTCCTTCAGTTTGTTCCAACTCTATGAAATCAAAATACATTATCTTTGGTTTATTATTATTGATGCTCAGAACTAGTGTAAAAATGAACTACATTTGTACTTTTTATTATAGACTAACAAATGTGAATTATTTAGGATGTTTCATTGCAAGGGTCTGGGCTCCCAGCCAGCTACACAGAAGCTCATTTGCTCTGACATATTCTTAAAATGAGTGTCATTTTATCCCTCGGTTAGTCCTCTGGGTTCTGTCTGTGTGTACTTTGGGTTGAGGCAAAACTGTAAACAGTAAGGGTCAAAGACAAGAAGAGACAAGACCTTGCCAAATGAGAGATTCCTGTTAAATGAATGACTGCAGTTAGATTTGAAGGCCATGGGACATAATAGTGAAAGCAAGGAGCTGCGCATTAGAAATTGGATTCTCTTTTGAGCTTTATGACTCCCTAACTGGGTGATAAGTCTCCTAACCTCCCAGGTCCTCAGTTTCCTTCCCTGTAAAGTGCAGTTAATAATACTTTCCTCATAAGGGTAGTATAAGGCTTACTCCTGTTGGTGTTCTGTAAAATGCCTAATAGATGTTAGTTAATGTGCTTGGGCCATAGTTCTTTAACCAAGCTCCTTATATGGTGAGTTGATAATAGAGAATGGGACAATTGTCAGGAGCCTGAGCACACACATAGGCTTCTTTTGTAGTAGTTAGGAATCCCTACTGTAAGTGTAAAGAGCCATGGAGTTCATTTTTGCTTCTTCTTTTCTGATGCTTTACTTATTATTATTACTATTTTTGATGCTTCCCAGATATCTATACTGGAGATAGAGCAAATGGTGCACTTCTGTGATCAGAAGGCAGGAACCCAACTAAAAATCCTGTTGCGGTGGCTGCAGGACAAGGGCTCTGCAATCAAGGGATCATGGATATTTAGATATAACTAGGATTTTCTTGGCAAAGTTGCACATTGATTTTCTTTTCAAAATAATTCAAGAGATTCAAAGTGTTAAATTTAGGAAGAGTAGAGACTAAAAAGGCTTGCACTGTGGGGGGCTTGTAGCTCAGCAGAAATGGACATGATAGCACTCGTTAAGGATAAGGAAAGGTAGATAAGCAGCGTGACAAACAAGACTGCTTTTTTTCTCATGCCATAAAAGCAAAAGTGGGAGAACAATGAGTTCTGAGAACATCCGATAGTGTATACAGAGCGGGAACCATGGAGACTGGAACTGGATCTCAAATTGATGCGACCCAGTAAATTTGACGTGCAGGTCAATTTGTTTCTTCTAGTCATGTCGATGATATGGGTAAGTAGCCTACACATTTTACTCTGCTTCAAAATCCTACTTCAGGATTCTTAGTCAAATGTAAAATTTGTTGTCACTAAAGCGTTGGTTTTTCTTCCTTTTGGTCAGTTCATGGCACAAATACTACCCGAGAGACTCTGTTCCAGAGAACTAGCACTGTTCTACTTGCTAGGAGTACATAATTAAAATGATTGAACGTTCCTGCTGACATGAAGCTTGAATTCTACTGCATTGGGAAAATAAGAAATAGCATAAGAAAATGGTATAATGTATTAGATGGTGGGAAGACTTCTAATCTGAAAATCTGAATTCTCAAATGTTTCAAAATCTGAAAAATTTAGTGTTGAAATAATATCACAAATAGAACATTTCCTACTGTGAAATATTTATGGGCAAAAATGTGAAAGATAAGTTTAAAAGGTGCCTGCAAGCTGTGTGTATAAGATATATACTTGAGCACCTGGTACCTGCTGGGATCCCATATGGGCACTGGTTCTAATCTCAGCAGCCCTGCTTCCCATCCAGCTCCCTGCCTGTAGCCTGGGAAAGCAGTCAAGGACGGCCCAAAGCTTTGGGACCCTGTACCCGGTGGGAGACCCGGGAAGAAGCTCAGGCTTCGGATCGGCTCAGCTCTGGCTGTTACAGCCGCTTGAAGAGTTAATCAATGGACAGGAGATCTTTCTGTCTCCCCTTCTGTCTGTAAATCTGACTTTCCAATAAAAATAAATAAATCTTTAGAAAACACCATGTATACTTGAAACAGAAAAGACTTTCATATTCTGACTAGGGTTCTATTTCTGAGGTTACTCATTAAGTTTATGCAAGTACTCTAAAATTTGAAAAAAAAATTTCAAGTGCTTCTGGTCCCACTCCTTTTGGTAAGGCTTGCACAAGCTATATTGTTAAGAGCACAATAAATATAGAGTATGGAGTGGTAGGGCCACTAGGGGTCAGGTTGAGATATTAATAGATGCTCAAGGTAGGTCTTGTTGACAATGGGGTGTCATTTTGGTAAAAAAGAAATGAAGAAGGTATGGAAGCTAGCCTAGGGAAACCTGGAAATAGCTTAAAGGAACAGAGGGTCTCTTAACGTGGAAGCGCTCCTGGAGCTTGCCAGGACCAAACACAGGACAGGTGGGCGGCCTCACGCCCAATGTGTAAGCAGAGCGGCGGAAGAAAGGCGAGGCAGCAGGAAGGAGGAACAGGTGATCGCGGCCTTTTAGGCCATCACACTGAGGAGGACTTTTAAGGAAGAAACCTCTGAGGCCATCAGCATTCCCCATCGACCAGGGATTCAGAAGTGTCATTTTGTCCCAAGATTGCAATCATTGCAGTTTTCCTTCCAGCTTCCTAGGGTGGAACAATGTTCTTTGTGAAGCTCTAGGGAGTAGTAAACTGAGCTGCCAGCTGCTACCTTTCAAACTTGTCCTGTTATAGGGCTGAGCTGAAGTTTGAGTCATTTTGACAGCAGTTAACATATTATCTATTAATACAGAGAAAAAAGAATTTTTGAATGTTTCATGTAGCAGCCAGAGGATAAAATAAACTGCTTACCAACGTACTGCTTCCAAAATTCAGTCTGTAAAGACAAAAAGAGGATAGGTTAATGGCAGGATTTAAAGTGTTTTGATATTAATTCTTTTAAAAATCCAACAAGGAATTTCTTTTAGGTTTTTAATTTTTTTTTTGCATCAGAAATTTATAATGTGGAAATACTCACAGCTTTTTCAGTGTTTTCAAAAATTTCTCGAGCTTCTTCAAAGCTACACTTTTCTTCTCTGCATTCTCTCTCAAGGTTTCCTTGAATAAACTCTTCCAGTTTACCAGAGTTGTACCTCTTTGGCCGATTCAAAATTTTGGTGGCATTTTCATGATCAAGAAAAACTGAAATTAAAAAAAAAAAAGTATTCTTTGGCTTTGGAGAAAAGAAAGCATCAGGAAAATTAAATACATTTGTAAGAAAGGCTTTGTCTTTAATTCAACTTATCCCAAAGCCAATTTCTCTTTGGGGCACAGAGCCAAAAAATCTGTGATATTCACAGCACTATATACACATGATATTTAGGAATTAAAATTCAACTTTTCTTTCAGGGGAGTTCCAGTAATAAAATGTCAGGTTTTTTCATTGTATTTGAATTTATTTTGGATGTAAAAGAAAGTTCTCAAATAAGCAGTTAACTTCACACTTTGTCATCACTTGAAAATAGCTCGTTGCAGATCCTTGCAAGGTGATCCATCACCCTCACCAGGCTGGGTTTCAGAATGCAGTTGCCCAAATGATTTTGCAACAAATGTCTCCTGAGAAACAGAAACCTGATTGTGGTCTAGCTGCAAGTGTGACCTCACTATCTCTCTCATTAGATTTTTACTGAAAAACCACTGCATTATTATGTGGCTTTGAGATACGAAGCACCTTCAGTTGGCATGCGTTACAGGAAGTCCTGTGATGTAAGCATTGTCTGGGATTCAGGCCAGGATTTATTTTTACCAAGACTGCCTTGTGTGTAGGTAAATTCTTGAACTCTAGAGACTTGAGGTCTCTAATCAAATGTTCTTTCTTTCTTCCCTGCCTATTTTCCTGTCACTATACATACATGCGTATGCGTTTGGGAATATATATTCAATATCCATATGGCATTTCAGAACCCCCGTAAAGATAAACCCATGGATTCTCATGTCCCTTATATACCTCCCTTCTACTTTAGATAACTTCTAGTTTACTTTTAACACCTACTACAATGTAAACGTTACATAAATAGCTTTTATGTTGTATTATTTGGGAAGTAGTAACAAGATAAATTATTGGTACATGTCCAGTAGAGGAAGATTTTTTTTTCTAATTTTTCAATCCACAGAGGATCAAATACATATAATTGGCAAGAGGTACTCAAGAATTTGAGTTGGTCTTTAGGAGGCAGAAATCTATCTGATACAGTCTTAGCAGGACCAAGTGCTTACACAATAAACTTTCTGAGATATTTGGGACTATATTCTCTTTAATTCAAAATTTTAAAAAATCCCAGAAATAAGCAAATTGAACTTTATTCCCTTATTTTCATTGGAACTGTTTATGTTATGGAGAATTTGAGTCCCTCGACATCCTTGTTATCTCTAGCTCTACACATCCCCTTTGGGCTTGATTTTATTTTCTGCCTTTAGCTTAGACTTTTGCTTTTCTATCTTCACTTGCCAATTTCTCAATTCCCATGGCCTCTTGGCAATAGTTGTCCCGTCGCTGCAATCCCAAACCCTACATCAGGACAGCCATATGCCTGCTTACTGCTCTCCTGTGGCAGCTGATCACCACAGGGGAAAATTAGATATTGACACCCCCCACCCTTCCAGACCCACATCTCTTCTTGGCAGATTATTGGCCTGACTTTAGGTACTCCGATGTAGCAGCCTTCTCTGTATCCATTGACAGTGTGATTTTGTGAAAAACAGGGTTTCGAATCTGAACAGACAGATCTGGGCTTCAATGACATACTGACCTACTAGTGACTATGTGAACTTTGACTTGTCACATCATCTCTAAACCTTATCTTTGTCTAGTGTAAAATGGATTTTGTGATAATAATATCTGCCTCACAGTGTGGTTGACAGGATCAGCGAGATAAATGGTAGGCTTGACATACACTGGTTATTTCTCTCTCCCTGGTCCTCTCATGCTAGCCCTTCTTCCTTCATTTTCCTCAATTCTCTTTAGCTCTTTAATGCACTTTTGTGTAGCTCCTTTTCTTTCTTACCACCATCCATATAATTACTGGTGTCACAATCAGCAATGATCTCTCAAAGTATAATTTTGAGTTAATCATTTCCTGACTGCTCTAAAGCATTTGTTTATTTGAAAGGCAAACTGAGAGCAAATGTGAAACTAAGAGAGAAACGAGAGGGAGAGACAAAAACCAAAAACCCAACAAAACAAAACAAAACCCAACAAATTTCCATCTGCTGATTCACTTCCAGGACAAGACTTCTGTCGGTAGTGGGCTAGGCCGAAACCCTAAGCCTAGGACTTCATCCTAATCTCTCTCAAGGGTGGCAGCAGCCCAGGCACTTGGGAATGCATGTCCCATTGCTTTCCCAGGGGGCACTGACAGGAAGCTGGTGGTTTAGCCAGGGCTTGAATTGGCATTCCAATGTGATATGCTAGTGCAGCAGGTGGTGGTTTAATCCACTGTGTTGTATTGCCGTTGTCTCCGCCAAAGCGTTTCTCATCTGACCTCTTAAATAGATTGATTTCTCTGGCTAGCCCTTATGTGGTCATGGTTCTCCAAGGATCCAGCCTTAGCCCTTTCACTTTCATTCTCTGTATCTGTGCTGGAGTCCAGACTAAGGTGTGGTAAACAAGGCATCTAGGGCACACCGTTAAGGAGCCCTTGCCTTAATGGTGTGTAAATATATTTATGCCCTACAGGCTTTGGTTGATGTACCTTAGCCTGCCCCAGAACTTTTTAACTAAATATTGAGTATTCAGCCATGACTACTAAGCAGTGCACAAGGTTCCACAATACCCATGCTCACTCCCTGTGTACTCAAACATACATGGATATAACTGCTCTTTATATCATACAGGGTTCCAAGTTTCCATCTCTAGTCAGATTTATCTTTTGAATCCCAGATCTTTCTGGCTCCCTAACTGCACAGCATAATATAGCCAGTGGTAGCTCATATTTATGTACTATTTCTGCTATCTGTTATACTTAGTACTTTGAATCTGTTGTTTCATTTCATCCTTGCAATAGTTCCACGAGATAGGTACTATCATCCCTGTTGGTAAAGGAGGAGAGCTGAGGTTCATACGGGTTAAATATGTTGCCCAAGATAACACAATAAACATCAGAGTCAAGATCTATTTTTAAACTAATCAATGTAATTGAAAAGTATAGTGACAGAATTACTGAGATCTATTATATACTAGCTAATTCCTAAAATCTATGCAACAGCCAGGGCTAAGCCAGGCCAAAGACAGGAGCGAGGAATAACATCTGAGTTTCCAGTGTGAGGGCAGGAACCTGTATGCTTGGCCCATCTTTCACTGCCTCCTCCCTCCACCCCGAAGAGGTATTAGCCAGAAGCTGGATTGGGAGTAAAGCAGCTGGGTCTAGAACTGGTACTTTGATATGGGATATAGGCATCCCACGGAGTGACTTAACCTATTCTGCTGTAAACTCCTGGACCTACAGCTAGGATTTAGACTTTTGCATTGAGACTACAGTGCCCAGGGTCTTAGGGACCATGCAATGTTCTGTAATCATATCAAATTTGAGATGCATAACATATAGTCTATATACTTTCTCTAAAAATGTTTCTCTTCCATATTCAGATGGTTATTAAGTTGTATAAGTTCTACTTCTTTATCATTTGAATATTCCTGTTTTCTGTGTAGCTACGGTGTAGCTTCTGGCTCCTAAGTCACCCCTGGGTGATGTTACAAGATTGAAGGACAGTGGCCATAGAAATGCACCATCACTTTGTAGAATCCGATGACAGCTTAGCAGTGGAAGAGAAATGTGCATCCTTAGGAAGAGCCCTCAGTAACCCTCTCAAATACTATCTCTGACTACTTGGCTCCAGAATCATATTGCTTTTCTCCCTAGTATGTCTGAGAGTCATATATTTAACCTTCCTTCAGGTTTTAATCTAGCAATTATTCCCTTGACTGAAATCCTAGCCCCTCTTCCTTTGTTTCTTCTATCCTTGTTCCAACATCCTGGCTCTTCATGGGGACAATAGCTGTGTCACAACCTCCATTACCCCACTGTTATCTTAAAGGAGCCTTTGTCTTCTCAGATATCCCTTCAGTGAGACACGTCTAGTGATTTGACCTTACATCCTATTTGGTAACTTTTCCAACAAATTTTCTTTATTCCTTAATTCTACCTATTTTGCTGGTTCAATTTAACCTTTGCATTATTGCATCATTAGTTCAACCTTTCAGGCTGATTCCCTAGCTGACATCATGTCTGGAGGGGGATCACAGGGACAGTCTGCTTTCTGGTGATGCTTGGGGTTGGCACCCCTGATCCTGACAGAGTCACCTACTGGATTTGACTCTAGTAGGTTGACAATAAGCGTGATAAATGCTTCCTGTGAGAATGTGCTGTTTGCCCAAATGGGAGAAGTTATTTCTGTGTGCCCTCCTCTGGGCAGAGTATAAAGTCATTGTAGTTCTGGAAAAAGCAAAGTAATATAAGTAGCCTTAACTTCCTTTTGACGTTTTATGCTAGTTCTGAACTTACTTTTTCTTGTGTAGGGAGGTCAGCCAAGTATTGAGCCCCTGATATTAACTCAGAGGCATTTGGAATTAGAGACCAAAGGATTTCTTCCCAATTGACAAAATGCTTTGGTGATTAACTTACTAATGAAGGCTTAGCATTCATGTGTTAACCAAACTTAGCATATAATTTTCAAGAAAAGAGATGTGTCTCATTAAACGTTGTTAAATTTTGAAACATGCCATGTTTCTGTACATATATTTTTAATGTTTTTATTCAAGTGGTGACTTCAAAAAATTCAAAAGTTATTTTTCTCTGTATTCTGCTTTTTGGTTGTTGTTAAAACCTTCTCTCACTTGTAACTATCGGATCAGTAAGATGAATGTATTCTAAGAGGAATTATATTGGCAAATCATAAGTTTAACAGTGTCCATTAAGTGAAATGAACTATAAGCATTGTAAATCTTTTTAGTTTGAATAATGAAGAAGAACCACAGGTCTAAAGTTGTCAGTACTTACCAACGCTCATGCTGGCTGCTAAGATCTCAAATATTGTCAAATCACGTTATCGTTATTTAAAGAGAAAGGTATTATCAGACATATCTGTATCTAAAATGCAAACATACTCAAGGTATTTGTAAAAGGAAACAAACCTGTACATTCAGCACTGAGTAGATATCCACAAAGACAGATGACGACGAGCCCCGCTGCGTCTGCCATGACAGTGCTGAGCAACTGCTCGCGGGTTGTGCAAGTGGTTAAGGTTGATCAATTGTTCCAAAGTACAAGCTGAGCTGTATTTACTTCTGGGAAATAATGTCCATTTCCCTTAGTGGGTCCTTGGGTTATTTACAATGGCCTTTAGGGTCAGGTGAAGAAAATGACCGGGGGATATCAGTAACTCCACCTCTGAATTCTGGGAGGTTATTTGAGGTGGAAGCAGGCAGTCACCCATGCCCACAGCAAGGAGAAATTTGAGGGCTACAGTGGCTGTAACAGTAAAATTCATCAGTGGGACCCATTTTGTATTTGTCAGGGATCACTAATGTTACATAGTTCAAATATAAAGAGATGGAAACAACAAAGTTTTTTGATCAATTACCTTAAAATATACCATCCTCGGGGACCATCATTGTGGTATAACAGATTAAGCTGACATCCCATATGAGCACTGGTTCAAGTCTGGGCTCCTCAGCTTCCAATACAGATCCCTGCTAAATAGCCTGGGAAAACATTAGAAGATGGTCCAGGTGCTTGGGACCCTGCCACTAATGTGGGACCCCCAGATAGAGTTCTGGGCTCCTGGTTTTGGCCTGGCCCAGCCCAAGCTCTTGAAGCTATTTGGGGAGTGAATCAGTGGATAGAAAATCTCTGTCTCTGTATTTCCCTTTCTTTCTTTAACTCTGCTTTTTAAATAAATAAATAAATCCTTAAAAATTATGTGCCCCGAGTCTCCTGATGGGTCCCTCAGTGATCCTTCTCATAACTGGAAGTCTATAAACTTTGTTGTGCCATGAACTCATATGGCACAGCATACAGACCCTGTCTCAGAACAAATGTATATTGAATGTATATATGTGTCTACATATTTACATATGATACATTCTAAGTATGCTATGCATATGAAACAAATGAATGAACATGAGTATGTAATAGTACATATTAATAGTACATAGTATTATGCCAGTTTACATATGGTATTAAAAATTCCTAACAGTGTACAACTCTTTATTTACCATTCTTTGTGATACTATTGTGAAACATTTAACTCCCACATATTTTGTAGAATATATTATATGGTTAGTACTTTTTTTGTGACCGTCATTGAAGGAAATTTAAAAATTAGGACAGATGTATTACATTTAGATTCATATTTACCTCTTTAATACTCGGTTTCTTTGTAGATTCGGGTACTGTTCTTTTAATTTTTCATCACTCTGAAGGATTTTCATTTACAATATTAATAGTGTAGGTTTCATGGTAAATTTTTGAGGCTGTATTTACTTAAAATTGTCTGCATCTTGCTTTCATTTTTAGAAAGAATTTTGGCTGGGCCTGGTGCAGTAGCCTAGCTGCTAAAGCTCTCACCTTACATGCACTGGCATCCCATATGGGAGCCAATTATAATCCCAGCAGCCCTGCTTCCCTCTTAGTTCCCTGTTTGTGGTTTGGGAAAGAAATCAAGGACAGCCCAAAGCCTTGAGACCCTGCAGTCGCATTGGAGACCCAGAAGAGGCTCTGGGCTCCTGGCTTTGGATTGGCTCAGCTCAGGCTGTTGTAGCTGCTTGGGGAATGAATCAACAGATGGAAGATCTTCCTCTCTGTTTCTCCTCCTCTCTGTGTAGCTGCCTTTCCAATAAAAATAAATAACTCTTTTTTTTTTTTTTAAAGAAATAGCTTGGCTGTGTATAGAATAGTTCGTAGTATTTTCAGATAGGCTTTTTTTTTTCCATTTAGCGATATATATTTTAATGTTTCTTACATGTATTTTCATGAATTAGCTAATTCATTTTAACTTCAAATAATATTTCACTTGTTATACCACAGCTTATCCATCCATTTACGGAAGGACATCTTGATGGCCTGGATATTTTAGCAATTACGTTCCTGCAAATGTCTGTGTAGGTCTCATGTACTAGTAAGTTTCCAGCCCTTTTGGACAAATAAGGAGGATAATGATTGTTGGATCAGATGGTTAAAGTATGTATAGTTTTGTGAGAAGCCACCAAACTCTTTTCCAAAGAGACTGTGAATCATAGTTATTGTTGGCTGTACATCCTTGCAAGTATCTGATGTTGTCAGGTGTTCTAGGTTTTGATTATTGTGATAGGTGTGTAGCAGTAGCTGATTGCCATTTTAATTGGCATCTCCCTCATGTCATTTGATGTAGAGTATCTTTTCATATGCTTATTCTGCATCTGCATATCTTTTTTTACATGTATATATTTTTTAAGATTTATTTTTTTTATGGAAAGGCAATATACAGAGAGAAGAGAAAGGGAGGAAGATCTTCCATCCGATGATTCACTCCCCAAGTGAGCGCAACGGCCGATACTATGCCGATCCGAAGCCAGGAGCCTCTTCCGGGTCTCCCACATGGGTACAGGGTCCCAAGGCTTTGGGCCGTCCTGGACTGCTTTCCCAGGCCACAGGCAGGGAGCTGGAAGGGAAGCGGGGCTGCTGGGATTAGAACTGGTGTCCATATGGGATCCCGGGCGTGCAAGGTGAGGACCTTAACCATTGCGCCCCCGCGCTGGGCCCTTTTTTTTACACATTTTTTTTAAATTACATTTAATTTTATAGCAACGTTTCATAGGCTCTGATGTTCCCCTTTCCCCTCCCCTTGTCCTCCCCCCATGGTGGATTGCTCCACCTTGTTGCAGTATTACAGTTCAAATCTAGTTTTGTTTCTTTCAATGCAAGCATGTGCCCTGCATATCTTCTTAAGGTAGGTGTCTCTTCCAGTCTTTGGTTCCTGTTTTAATTTTATTTTTTAATTGTTGAGTTTTGAGTTCTTTTTATATTTTTGATGGCAGTCACTGCTTAAAAGTGACTTCAAAATATTCTCCCCATCTGCAGCTTGTGTTTTCATCCTCCTTCTAAATTATTTAATTTTGTTGGAGAGAGAAAGGGAGAAAAATGCATACATTTTTGTATCCTTGCCCACTCCTCAAATACCAACAATGGTTCTGGGCGCAGGACCAAGCCAGATGTCACCAGGGCTCTCGAGGTGATGACAGGAATCCAATCACTCAAGATATCATCTATGTCTTTCAGGGTGTGCATTCCTGGGAAGGTGGAGCTGTAGCTGTAGCAGAGCATCAAACCCAGGTCCTCCAATTGGTGCCCTAACTGCTAGTCAGAGACCCACGCCTTTTGTAGTATCTTTCACAAAGCAGAAACCTTTAATTTTAGCTGATACTAATGCCATTTTTTTATGAACCTTGCCTTTTTTGTTGTCTCTAAAATTAATTACCGAATCCAGAATCATCTGGACTTTTTTTCTATGGGATCATCCAGGAGTTTTATAGTTTTACATTTAACATTGAGGGCTGTGGTAGTTTCTCTGAAGAGTATAAGGTCTCTGTGTAGTTTTATCTCATTATTTTTTCTCACATGGATGTGCAGTTGTTTCACCACCATTTGTTGGGAAGCCTTTTGCTCCTTTGTCAAAGATCATGTGGCTGTGTTATGCAGGTCAATATTTGGGCTCTTTGTTCCATTCTGTTGATATGTTTGGATATCCTGTTACCAAAGCACTGCTGTCTTGAATAGTGTAGCACTCTTTCAATATTGTCATTAGTGTCCAGTAGTGTCATTAGAACATTTTTGTTCTCTTTTAATACTGTGTTAGCTAACTAGGGTCTTTGGCCTCTCCAGAATTCAATTTGTTTCCCCACATGGGTCACAGCGATACAAGTGCTTGGGAAGTTACCTGTTGCTTCTCAAAGGTGCACGTGTTAGAAGGAAGTTGCTATCAGGGCTGGAGCTGAGCCTCAGACCTAGGAACTATGTGTCTTGAGTGGTGACTTAATCATTGCACAAAATACCCATCCTTATTATATAAGTTTCTTTTTAGTTTCTTAATAATGTGCATTGCATTGATTGACTTCTGATTATTAAATAAGAATTCTGCAACTGGAAATTGTATTATTTTATTTATTGGGGAAATTAAATTTTATTTTATTATTTGCTGAAGATTCTTGTGAAAGGCGGAGAGATCTTCTACTCACTGTATCTCTCCCTAAATGACCACAGAGGCCGAAATCAGCCAGTCCAAAGCCAGGAGCCAGCAGCAGGAGCCAGCAGCTTCTTTCAGGTCTGCCCTGTTGTGCAAGGGCCTAAGCACTTGGGCCACCTTCTGCTGATCTTCCCAGTCATGCAAGCAGGAAGCTGGATCAGAAGTGCACCGACTGGAAGCAAGTGCTCAAATGGGATGTCAGCTCCAGAGACGGAGAATATTTTTGCTATGCCACAATACAGGCCCCAACACATTCCTCATTTTAATATTAAAATTTATAGCTCTAAATTTCTTAGCACTGTTTTTGTGTTTTAGAAAATCATCATGTTATATTTTAATTTTATGCATTTAATATATTGTTTCTTTTCCCTGAGACTTTCACTTTAATGTAGGCTTTGCTTTAGAATTAGTTGCTAAATTTTAATATATTTTGTTGTCTTTCTGCTATTAATGTCTAGCTTGAATCCATTATTTCAAGAGAATACACTAATTTTAGTTATTAAAATAAGTTAAGGGGTCTGTACGATGGCTTGATGGCAAATCTTCCCACCGCCAGCAATGGGATCCCTTTTGGGCACCGGTTTGTGTCCTGGCTGCACCATTTCTCACCCAGTTCCTTGTTTATGGTCTGGGGAAGCAATGGAGGGTGGTTCAAAGTTTTGGTACCCTGTATACTGGCTTTAGATCAGCTCAGCTCCAGTTGTTGTGGCCACTTGGGGAGTGAACTCATGGATGGAAGATTTTTTCCTCGGTCTTTCCTTCTCTGTAAATTTGCCTTTCCAATAAAACTAAATCGGGCTCGGTGCAATAGCTCAGTGACTAAATTCTTGCTTTGTGTACTCTGGGATCACATATGGGTGCCGGTTCACATCCTGGCTGTTCCACTTTCCATCCAGCTCCCTACTTGTGAAATGTATAATTTATGGCTCTTAAAAAGGGGGGCATTCTATTGTTATGATGTAGTTTGTTGATATATGTCAACTGGACCCTATTAATAGATTGTTCTGTTCAGATCTCCTGTTTTGCTAAATTATTTTCACTTCTTTTTTTTTTTTAAAAAAAGACATTTTTATTCACTTATTTGAAATGAAGTGTGACAGAGGAAGAGAAATATTATATTTGCTGGTTAACTGCCCAGAGGGTCACAGCAATCAGTTCTTGGCCAGGCCAATGACAGGAACCAGATACTCCATTGTGGTCTCCTACATGGGTGACAGAGTCCTGATACTTGGGCCATTCTTCAATGCCTTTCCAAGAACATTAGCACGGAGCTGGATCAGAAGTGGAGTAGCCAGTACTCAAACCATCACTCCAATATGCAAGTGAATCATGTGGCAGCTTAATCTACTGTGTCATGGTGTCAGTGTGGTGGGCAGGGCTGGACCGGGCCACAGCATCCATTGGTTTGTGTGTGACATGGGGCTGGGGACGGAACTGACCCAGCAACTGCAACCACCCGTATGTGTTGTATAGGCTGATGTGGGTGATGGACTTAGCCAGACCCTGCACTGGGTGACATACACAGGAGTCAGGTCTGGGGTCACCTCTGGTGAGGTTTCTTTGTGGGTCCCCCCACCCCAACTGGATCATTGGACTCAAAACTCCAACCATGGGGAAAATCACAGAATCTATGGTCTAAGCATGGAGTGAATGTGTCAGAACTGTGTCTCCTTGGTTGCTGAAGAATGTACAGTAGATGGCGTGCCCAGATGCACATAGAGGATATGGAAGTTCATTGGGGCCTACAGAGGGCATCTAGTACCATGGCAGAAGAATGAGGGAAGAACAAATTGGATAACTTTCCTTGTCAAGCTTTGGCAACAATTATCTGGGTGAATGGAGATTCTAAATTGGACTACGTCCAAGAATGAAGAATTTCCTCATTCTCGGAGCAATGAAATCATCAGCATCTTAGAATTATTGAAACTGCTTAAGCAGGGGACCCTGGAATGACATCAAGTGGCTGTCCCACATTCCTGGGTGCTAATGTAATTGGGACACTGGGTGCAGCCCTCTCCCCTTCTCTCCCCTTTCCCCCAGATGCAGAAATAAGAAAAAGAAAATTGGAAACAATGTTTCATCCACTTTCCTCTATTCCTCCACCCTGCCTACCCTAATCAGTGGTTTATATGGACATACATTCTTCTCAATTTTGTAAACATCATCAAAAAAATAAAGTAAGTTTCCTTTATTTGAAACAGCGGGGGTGGGGTATGGGAAAATATAGAAAAAGAACAATCTTCAGTCTGCTGCTTCACTCCCCCAGTTTTCTACAATAGCCAGCACTGGAGCACTTGGCCAGGCTAAAGCCGGGAGCTGGAAGTTTCATGAGCATTTGGGCCATCTTCCACTGCTTTTCCCGGATCATTACCAAGGAGTTGGACTAGGGCCCGGCATGATAGTGTAGTGGTTAAAGTCCTCGCCTTGTACGCGCCAGGATCCCATATGGGCACTGGTTTTAATCCTGGCAGCTCCACTTTCCATCCAGCTCCCTGCTTGTGGCCTGGGAAAGCAGTCGAGGATGGCCTAAGGCTTTGGGACCCTGCACCTGCGTGGGAGACCTGGAGGAGGCTGCTGGCTCTTGGCTTTGGATTAGCTCAGCTTCGGCTGTTGAGGCCACTTGGAGAGTGAACCAGTCGATGGAAGATCTTTCTTTTTGTCTCTCCTCTTTGTAGAGCTGACTTTCCAATATAACAAAATATATATATATTTTTAAAATTCTGTATTTACTTATTGAGAAGGTAATGGACAGAGGAAGAAGCAGAGGGAAAGATATCTTGCAGCAGCTGGTTAGCTTCCTAAATGCTGCAGCAGCTTAGGCTGGACCAGGCCCAACCTGGAGCCAAGAACTCCACCGAGGTCTCCCACATGGGTGTCAGGAACCAAAGGACTTGACCATCATCTGATGTCTCCCAAGGGCAAGATGTGCCAGAAGCATAGACTAGCTAGAGAACTTGAACTGGCACTCCAAAAGGATATGTGGGATTCCAACTGAAGCTTAACTTGCTGTGCCAAAACGCCCACCCCTTGTCGTTTATGTTTCAGTGTGTACCAGGAAGTTATTTGTTCTAGATTAGTCATTTTATGATTATTTTATGTTTTTTGTGACACACAGGAGTATTTGAACTGTGACAGCTGGATTCCATTTCAGTGGCGTATTAGGGAGCAGTTGTGAGAACTAGCTGTTGCTGAAAAACAAAACTCAGTTGTGAAAGCCGTGTTTATAGGGAATTACCTAAATCTTATGGCATTTATCCATTGTTGCAGAAACTCTCCTCCTTCTCTGTAAATTAAGCTGCCCTGGATCTTAGGTAGCAGCTGGATGGTATTTTGGCGTCAAGCCATCAACCTACAGTAGTGCTAGTGGGGGAAGCTGCCTTGTGAAATATGTTGCAGTCAATAACGTAATGTGATGGCTGATCTCAGTACCAGGAATCCCCGTGCTCTTCCTGTTTGGCTTATTTCCTGTAGGTGTTATAAATCGTGTAACCGATTTATCCCTTCACACTAGCCAATTTGGTGGTTTATGGATTAGTGAGTGTTCCAAGACGCTCAGTAGACATTGTGTATACTGATTCTCCTCCTAGTTCTATGTTAACTTTTCTAGTAATCTTCTCATTTAACTCCAGTTTCCTGACTTTTATCTCCTTATTGGTAATTTTAATTTTATTGTGATCAAAAAGAAAATAAAATTACATCTTTCTGGTAAAAGTAGGAGTATAAATATTTGAATATTATGGACATCTCAAAGTATATACCACAATTGTGCCTGTAGAAATGAAAACAGTTTTCTTTAATAGAAAAGTTGATGTGTTAAACTATTCAGCTGTACCTGCTGAATAGAATGGTGTGAGGGGCAGCAACTGAGAACACTTTTGTGGTAGTCCCTTACCTTGGACATTGTGAAAAACAATCTGAATAGCTAATTTTTAAAAAGAAGTGGGGAGGAAACCTTAGGGCTCGGTGGAAGTGGCTACTGATCATAAAATTGGAACTGGGAGAATACCCAAAGAAGGGATGCAGAAGTCATTGAGAGGCCCGGGAGGAAGGTTCAGTCCGTAGGTATGCTTTTTGCCCTGAAGTTCAGCTTTTGGCAGGGATGAGCTTTAGGTTGCTCATCCCTCTTCTTACTCATCCCTCTCAATGGAGGGCTGTATCAAAGGTTACAGAACAACAGGATGGGAAGTGGTATACGTTGGGTAGCAGGTGCATAGAAATTTACTGTGGAGCCAAGCTGATGCAAGAAGGGTGTGACTTTGGGAACCGGGAGCCTGTGCTGGCTGGGGAGGGGATAGTTACTTGGATTAGTCCAGCTGAGGTGGAGAGGAGGGTTTATTTTTAACTTTTATTTTAAATTGACATATAATGGTTGCCTATATTTATGCGGTTACAATGTGATTTTTGATGCACTCAGACATTACAGAATGATAAATCAGGCTAGTTAACATGCCTGTCACTTCACATACTGTAATGCATACATTTAAAATAATTTTATCAATAATATTTTTGCGTGCAACAAATCACTAAAATCTATTCTTCCTGTGTAATACTCACACCTTCGAACAATATACTGCTTTTAACCAGCTGCTCCCCAAACCTGTTGAGAGTGTAATTTAAAATCAGAGTGGTCAGGATGAAAAGGGTCCGAATGAGGAAAAATGTGTGTGGAAAAAATGAGGGTGCCCAGCACAGTGGCCCAGCAGCTAAAGTCCTGGCCTTGAACGTGCCAGGATCCCATATGGGCGTCGGTTCTAATCGCGGCAGCCCCTCTTCCCATCCAGCTCCCTGCTTGTGACCTGGGAAAGCAGTTGAGGACGGCCCAAAGCTTTGGGATCCTGCACCTGTGTGGGAGATCCGGAAGAGGCTCTTGGCTCCTGGCTTGGGATTGGCTCAGCTCTGGCTATCGCAGTCACTTGGGGAATGAATCATTGGACAGAAGATCTTCCTCTCTGTCTCTTCCTGTCTGTATACCTGACCTTACAATAAAAATAAATAAGTGTTAAAAAGAAAAAAGAAAAAATGAGGGTGGGCGGTGAAGTAGACAAGTTTGTAAATCCTGGGCCTGTGGCAAGTTGTGGCAGGGGAAGCTTCAAAATTTTGTTCAGGGCCGACCCTCGTCTTTTTCTTGTAGGAGGTATTTAGACTGTTTCTGGGAATGGACAATTCAGGCTGGTTATCATTAGGATCAGGTTGGTTACTGGGTTGATTTCTGACTCCGCTTGCCTGACATTGATATTGACAATGTTTGACTAAAAATAAGTCCTTAAAAATGGTCCATTCAGATTTCAGAACGTGCTTTTTCCCCAGTAAGCATGACCGCAATGAAGAACTATTTAAGCGTTTGTCAAGAGAATAAAACTGATAAATAACACCACATTCAAATAAAAATAACAAGCTTTTCAGGAGTAGTGTTGCAAAAAGCCAAGATTAAAAACATCTGTTTATTTCATTCTTCCAACATGACTTAAGTTCCCATTTTTATGTATTGTATTCTTAAAAATATTGCTTTAATTTTTAAAGTGTAATAAAGTGACATACAAATGCCTTATTTTGCCCCTTTTATAATAAGAATAGGCGGAAGTCATGTAACACTAAACATTTGTGCTAGGAACTGTATTTACACTATCCTGCTGAATCCTTACAACAGCCATAAAGTTGGAATTACATTTTTATTACAGATGGGAAAATTGATACTTTGTAGTTTAAACAAATTCTACAGCTTGTTCATGCTCACGTATTTATTGGGGTGCCATAATTCAAAAACGATTTTTTTATTACATTGCATTATGTGACACAGTTGTAGGTACTGGGATTTCCCCCCACCCCAAACACGGTTTTTCTAACTGTAGATCTGTAGCCAGGTTCTATGTTGACATGCACCTTATAAAATGGCTATTAAGATTAAAAAAATACTATATCTAAGGTAGTTTTCATTATATTGGAAGAGCTCAATAAAGGGTGTTTTTTTCATTTATCATCACCACTAAGAAGATAGGAGATCAACTCAAGGGTCTATGGGGATTTGAATTGTTTTGAAGGGGGCAGTGGTTCAGATATCGCTTGGAATGTCTGTACCCTGTATCACACTATCAGAATTTGAGTCCTGGCCCCACCTCCAATTCAGCTTCCTGCTAGGAGGCAGCAGGTGTTGGCTTAAGGAGTTGAGTCACTTTTACCAACCCACTTAGGAGGCTTAGGTTGAATTTCCAGCTCCCAAGAATTTGGGGAGTAAATTGACAAATGGTAACTTGCTTGATCTCTCCCTAATATATGTATTCTGATCCAGCAGGCAGCTAGGATATGAACTGGCAATCATATGGTGTGCTGTCGCTAGCAGGTGGAGGATTATCCTTTTGAGCTACAGCAATGGCTTCATCCATTCTTGTTATTTTTTTTTCAATTTACTAATTTTTCTTGGCAAAGCAGATTTAAGTAGAGAAGGAGATATAGAGAGAAATATCTTCTGTCCATTGGTTCACTCCCCAAATGGCCGCAGCGGTCGGAGCTGAACTGATCTGAAGCCAGGAGCTTCTTCCAGGTCTCCCACATGGGTGCAGGGTTCCAAGGCTTTGAACCATCCTCTACTGCCCTCCCAGGCCACAATCAGGGAGCTGGAAGGGAAGTGGAGCAGCTGGGGCACAAGCCGATATTCATATGGAGTCCCAACATGTGCAAGTATATATCTACTGGGCTGTCGTACCAGGTACCCTTTCTAATAATTTTAAGATGAAATTACTGAAATTTTTTTTTGTGCATCTCTCATATGCAGAAATAATATTCTTGGGGCTGATGTGGTTGTGATGCAGGCTAATCCCCTGAAAGTGCCAGCAACCCATATGAAGTCCAGTTCATGTCCCTGCTGCTCCATTTCAGATCCAGATCTGCTTATGGTCTGGGAAAGCGGTGGAGGATGGCTCAAGTCCTTGGGCCCCTGCTTCTACCTAAGAGACCTAGAAGAAGCTCTTGGTTGCAGGTAAATCCAGCTCTGGCCATTTGGGGAGTGAACCAGTGGAAAGCAGATCTCTCTCTTTCTCTCTCTCTGCTCTTTCTATAATAATCTGCTTTTCAGATAAAAATAAATCAATTTTTAAAAATAACATCCTTTATATACAATGCTGTGGTTTATGTGACTTTAAAGTTCCTACTACAGAAAATTTTCAGGGACTGTAATAACTTGATTCCAATGGGTTTATTCACTTTTTGTATAGAGTGATGTAATCAGATGGCAGTAACTGAAAACTATTAACTGCTGTGATTTAATACTTTGTTGATCGATCACCAACCTGGTCTCACTGCTGCAGACTAGGACGCATATGTTCAGAGGTCTTGGAGAATGTCCACATGGAAGCTTAATGTCAGGGGAACTTACACCATCGATTAGTGAAGCATTTGAAGAGGAAGCAGTTATAAATGCAGATTTTTTTTTTAAGTAAAAACTATTGTTATCCAGTTGCTTTTCTTCACTGAAGCCCAATGGAAGGAGAATGATGATGAGATGTAAGAAGAATACTAAAATAAATAATGTACCCTGTATTTTTGTGGTTGATAAGGCAATTAATGGAAATGTTGGAAGAATGAAAAAGTCAGTGGTATGCTGATTTATTAGGAACAAACTGTATGTTTGTCTCAGCCATCCATAAATAGTACCATCCTGATACTGCAATTTACCTGTGAAATAATTCAGGCTACCAGATGGCTTCTTGGTTGTCAAAACAAGCCAGCCTGCCTAGGGCTGGGCAAGAAGCATCTTATGCCATGGCTAGTCTCCTGGGGATTTGCTGACAGAATTTCATCACATTCCTTTTGCCTGTCTCTGGGGCTTAGATTTTTTGTCTCTGTTGGTATTCTTTGAAACCCTTGCCTGCATTTCTCTAAGACATGAGGCCACAAGAAGTGACAGAGGAATATCCTAGAAACCATTGCCCTGCTTTCTAGAGATAAGTTTGTATTTCAGCAGCTGAACAGTGGGTCCTAGAATTGTTATACTGTAATACATCTAACTCTTCAGGGCAACCATACTTTTTTCTTATATTCACTAAACTACTCCAGTGTCCTCTCTGCCCAGGGAAAGCTCAGACCATTAACCTTTGCCTTCTCCAGCCTCCTCCTCCTCCAGCCTCCAGTTAATGTACACAGTTTTAACCAGCTCTGAGGCAGAAAGGAGATTAAGACATTTCTCCCAGTTGAAGCCTGAATCTCTTTTTATTACCATGGCCTATAAACACCAAACCCGAGACAGCCCATCTACTCTACCGATCAAGACACCGGACTCAGATTTTGTCCCATTCTCCTGTACCCACCCTTCCAGTTTTTCCTCTAAACTCTCTTTTGGTGGTCTGTAGTCTCCTTGACTTACATTTTCCCTGGAGCCAGGGGCTAGTTCTTAAAATCTCAGCTGTACAGAGTTTTCAATTTTGATCTTTCAGTGCATACTGTCAGGTACCTTGGCCTAAGGAAGCTCCCCCATGAGCCTTTGGTTGTGTGTAGTGAACTGTTGACTACACTATTCCGGAACCAGGTCTCTGCATGTTCATAACTTTCTTTTTCCACCCTACTGGGATCACTGTAGAAATCTTAGTTTGAGTCCTGTCAGAGCTGGCACGGCTTATAGATCATTGTGCATAGATGGGTGCTTGACCAGCTCTGTGAAGTGAGCAAGCCATTATTGTATAATGGGAAGAGCAGGAAAAGAGAGAAAAGAGTGATGTTTCTAATTACAGTTAGCAGCTGTCTTTTTCTTCAAAGAACTTTTGTGTCAGTTGGGAATGCTTCTCTTTCACATACCATTTAGTAGCAAGTCTTAAAAATTTAAGTACCCAAAGATACTTCAAAAAGGCTCATGGAAACTTGGATTAGAAGATATGCTTGCTTTCGTGTAAAAAAAAATTGAAATCTATGCATATAGGGATCTTCTAAAAGGTCATGGAAAATATATACTGTGAAAAGTATGAATATATAAATCATTTTTCTTTCAAAATGATCTTTTAATTCCATTTTTGGGGGGGAGGGGCACAAACATTTTGAACTATTCTCATATTAGGTAACTACGGACAGACTCTCAGGACCAAAGAGCTGGGCTCAAGTTACTTCTTTTTGGTGGTAACTTGGATAAGTTGTATCACTTTTCCAGTTCCTAATTTCCTCATCTATAAAAATGGGGGATGGTGATAGCTTCATGTGCTATAGTTGAGGTGGAAGATTAAAGAATGGATGTGAAATGTTTCATAAAGTGATCATTATCCTGTGGAGAATTTTGTGAACTATGACATTTTCTTAATATAGTTTAGGAACTAGTACTGCTATATGAAGGCTTATGTTGGGACATCAGAATCTCTAATGGCTGAAAACATTTGATAACCAGCTTCCTGAGGCTTATAAGACAAATAGTGGGATTTTATTTCTTGATTTAAGGTGTGGCTATATGCCTGAAAACATAGAATTTTAAAGACTACAGATTTGGTTATAGCCGAAGTTTGCGTAGGTAACACGTTTTGGTGAAAAGAGCGTGCAAGTTTGACAACTTGGGCTCAGAATCACAGCTCTACCTCCTAGTGCTCAGGGACCTGGTCAAATTTATCAGCCTCTTTCAATCTCATAATACTGAGCTACACTATTTTTATGGAGTGTGCTAGCAATTAAAATATGTTCCTGAATTTCACCAGTCTATACCAATTAATTTGTTATAATTTTCTATACCAATTAATTTGTTACTATTTCATGTAAATGTACAGACTCTATTTAGGTCTTTTGAATCACCACTCTTTGTGTTGTATCATATCTCCCCACTTTGAAAGCCATGCTTGAAAATGTTTGAATGCCTTACTCTTGTTTTAAATAGTAGTGTATATTTTAAAGCATTTAAAAAGTAAGCCATTTCTAAAGCTTTGTAATTATCCTTATCTCCTCAGCTTAAACTACAACCAATGCGCTTTCTTTGTTTTTCTTTCCCCAAAATGTATTTCACAGAATTGTCATTGTTGCACAGTGGGTTGAATTGCTGCATTTAGGAATACCAGCATTCCATTTTGGTACTGGTTTGATTTCCAGCTGCTCTGCTTTTAATTCAACTCCACCTAAAGCACCTGGGAATGCAGTGGAAGGTAGCGTTAGTGCTGAGCACCTGTCACCCATGGAAAAGATCCAGGTGGAGTTCTAATCTTCTGGTTTCAGCCTGGCCCATCATAGCCATTTGGGGAGTTAATCAGCAGCTGAAAGATATTTCTCTCTAATTTTGCCTTTGAAATAAATTAATTAATGCTTAAAATATGTATTTCATCTTCATTCCTAAGGTGTACTTTCACTGCAGAATTCTTAGTGTCTTTTTTGTTTCTTTTATCACTTTAAACATATGGTTCCATTATGTTATATTCTTCATATTATCTGATGAGGAAGCCATGATCATATTGCATTATTGCCAATAGATAAATGTGAATAAAAAATCACAATGTGGAACCTCTAATATCTGTAATGGTGGTGTAATCTTTCAGTAGACCAACTGTCTGCTATTCACACTGGACTTACTGCAAAAATAACCACCTGCAAATTCTGAGGAAAATACAGGCATAAAAACGGTGAAGAAGGCCTGATGCAGAAGCCTAGTGGCTAAAGTCCTCACTTTGTACATGCCAGGATCCCATATGAGCACTGGTTCATGTAATGGCAGCTCCACTTCCCATCCAGCTCCCTGCTTGTGGCCTAGGAAAGCAGTTGAGTATGGCCCAAAGCCTTGGAACCCTACACCTGCGTGGGAGACCCAGAAGAAGATCCTGGCTCCTGGCTTCGGATCAGTTTGGCTCCAGCCATTGTGGCCACTTGGGGAGTGAATCATCAGATGGAAGATCTTCCTCTCTGTCTCTTCTCCTCTCTGTATGTCTGACTTTCTAATAAAAATAAATAAATCTTAAAAATTTGTGGAGAATAAAACCCCACAAGTTGGACAAGGAGCTGGCTATGCGCTGGTTTTGTTTGGGTGGTGTTGACCCAAGAGCAGTTGTTGAATAATACAGAAAAATTTAAGTAGAGATGGGGCTCTCTTTATGGCTAGGAGAATCTGGAAAAGAAAACTGGGCAACCATTACTGGAGAATGAAAGGAGGATGCTAGAGAAAGAGATCTCTGGATCCTGTGTGCATCCATCAAGAAGGGTCTCAGACTGACCCCTGAATCACATTGTTGTACA
Organism: Ochotona curzoniae; assembly: GCF_017591425.1. Classification (NCBI taxonomy): domain Eukaryota; kingdom Metazoa; phylum Chordata; class Mammalia; order Lagomorpha; family Ochotonidae; genus Ochotona; species Ochotona curzoniae. The sequence continues at coordinate 8,039,462 of NW_024467087.1, forward strand.
AGAGGCTCAGTGTCACAGATGGTACAGAAAAGACACAGACACTTGAGTTCAAGCACTACCATTTCATGGCTTATGGCTGTTTTGTTTGTATTCTATGAAAGAACCTCAATAGTTCACAAAAAATTGAAATTGAGATAAGCCTTTTAAAAATTTTAATGCTAAAGCTTTGGAAACCATGCATGGTTTTATATCATACCTTGTTTTGTATGAACGTTATTTAAAAAAAAATTTTATGATTTTCCATGTTATAGATGTGTAGTATAAGGATTAGCCCCTTCCTTCCCCTCATGTGGACTGGCAGTTGTTGTCCAAACCAGCCTGGCTTGTAGCCTGTCCTCGCTATCACTTGTGTCAGTGTGTGCTATGCACCAACCCTACCTAGCCTGCATCCGTATCAGGCTGTTACATATGCCAAAGAGTGCTGTAGCCTAGTGGGAGCTACAGTGTAACAGGGGAGTTTCTAAAATCCCACTACTAAGCCCATGCCCAAACCTTGGATCTCATGTGTGCTGTAGGTGTTGTGACCCAGCCTGACATGGCTGGCCCTCAGACCTGGCAATTATTGGCAGTTACTGTAGCCTAGCTTGACTGGCCTGCACCCATTCCAGCTCTCCCCACTGGATGCTACAGTAAAGCTCAGCTACTCAATAACCCAGACCTGGCTTATATGTGAACCATTGAGTACTGCAGCCTAGCCTAACCTAACACCCATTATGGCCCTTGCAAACAGCTGCATCGGCCAGAACTGAGCTGATCCAAAGTGTTCCGGGTCTCCCATGCGTGTGCAGGGTCCAAAGGCCTTGGGTGCTCCTCAACTACTTTCCCAGGCTACAAGCAGGGAGCTGGAAGGAAGCAGGGCAGGTGGGATTAAAACCAGTGCACATATGGAATCCCAGTGTGTGCAAGGCAAGGACTTTATTTATTTTTTCTTATTTCTTTTTAAATTATCATTATTATTTTATGATTCAGTTCGGTAGGCCCTGGGGTTTCCATTATCCCCTCCCTGCCATTGAGTTCTCCCATATTATTGTTATAGCATAGTACTTCATAAACAGTCGTATGTCCATCATTGCACGCATGGACAATGGCAGAGAGTCCAGCAACTTATTGTCAAGATACAGTTAACAGTTTCATTGGGAGTCCATCTTTCTCTGGAATTAGAGCTATATACTGCATTGTATCCTCACATGTGGATATGATAGTCTCCATTACACAGTTACTATATATATCCTTAAATGAAAAGCCACAAAACAAAATCAACAACAGGAAGAAAAAAAGAAACTAAAAACACCATGAAGTTAAATAACATGCTACTGAATGACTAATGTGTTGCTGAAGAAATGAAAATGAAGAACCTTCCTGAAGAAAGTGATGCTACTGTATGATCTGTGAGTCAGTGAAGAATCTAATGAGGAAGAAAGTGTTTTGAAGAGATGAAACTAAAAAAGAAAAACCACAAAAATCCCTGTTATATAGTGTCTGCTGATTTTGTTGGTGAGATATGTCTCCTGTAGGCAACAAATAGATGAGCTTTTTAAAATTGTTTTAATCCAGTCTACTTATCTTTGATGTTTGATTGATGAGCTTGAACCATTGACATTCAGGGTTCATATGAATGGAGTGGTAGTTTGGTCCTGTCATTTCAGGAATGGGTTGTTCATTGCTTTTGTCTTGTGTTGTCATTTTACTGGGATGTTTTTCCCATTTGCGTTTGGTTTTGTTGGGTGCTATTCCTCTTCTCTGTCAAGAGAACAACTTTTAGTATCATTTGTTGATCAGGTCTGGAAGAGGGATATATATATATATATATTATATATATATATATATATTTACTGTGGAAGAATTTTATTTCATTTTGAAAGATAAAGGAAAGTTTTGCTGGATACATTATCCTGGGCCAACAATTTTTGCTTTTAGAATCTGGAATATATCACTCCAATCTCTTCTGGCAGGTAAAATTGTCTGTAAGAGGTCTCCTGTGGATTTAATTGGCATTCCTCTAAATGTCAGTTGATATTTTTCACGTGTACATTTAAGGATATTTTCTCTTTATGTTCAATTGAAGAGAGCTTGATTATCATGTGTCTTTTTGAAGATTGCTTTTGGTCAAGCCTGTTGGGAGTTCTGTGCCTCTCCTTGATCTTGTTTCTCAATTCTTTCTCTAGATTAGGGAAATTTTCTTTTATTATTTCATCAAATACATTTGTAAACCCAACTTCTCTTTCTGCACCTTCTGGGACTCCCATAACTCTTATATTTGGCCTTTTAATAGTGTGTTTTAATTCTTGAATACTTTTTTTTTTTGCCCCAATCCAGCTTTGCTTCTGGCGTTTTGTTTGTTTCTCCAAATATCTTCCAATTCTGTGATTCTTTCTTCTGCTTCCTTCATTGTATTTTGGAGATTCTCCACTGTACTTTTAATTTGCTCTGCTGCATTCTTCATTCCTGATATATTAGCTATCATTTGATTCATTTCCTGTATGACATATTCCTTAAAATCTTGAACTCCTGTATTATGTGTTGATAAGAAGCTTTATACCAAGTGTTTTGAATTCTGTATCCCCCATTTTCTCAATGTGTTCCTCAGTTAACTCTGAGTTTGGCAAAGGGTTTTGCTCTTTTTTCAGGGAGTCTTCCATAATATTCACTGTGCCACTGTTGTTTTCTTTTGCTCTTGGTCATTGTACTTCTGGTTAGCAGATTCTTCTCCTTGGGGCAGGTTTCTAAACTGTGTCACCCACAGGTCTATAATTTGATTTTGCCTATTGTGGTTGGTACACAGCTCTTTGTTTGCAGTCACTTGTGCCACTCCCTCCAGTGAGTTCCAGGTTTGGGTTCTTATATTAGACTTCCACCATGGACCTCTATCGCCCCAGTTCCTGGCTCATCACTATCCACCTCCTGTGATACCATGCTGTTGTGGCAGAGATGTCTGTACAACGTTTCTCCCACTTCCGGTTGGAGCTGTTTTGGGGATTAGGCAGACATCAGGTGTCCTATATAGCTAGGATGTTGATGGTACTGATCTTGCCAGAGCCTGTTGGCTGTTAGGTCTGAGTGCCACAGGGAACTATTTTGAGCTGTATGATGCCAAAGGCAGTATTATTTTCCCTGTGGGACCAGTGCACTCACTGAGTTCAGTGAGTTCACTCTCAGCTCAGCACATGTGCAGTTCACTGTTGTCTGTTTAGTCCTGAAGCCTTTTCCACACTGTACAAGATGATGCTTGGTGTGCCACTACTAGAGTTCTTGATCTAGTGGATGTCAGGTCTGAGGGATACTTGGACCCATGCTGAGTGGAACCTGTAGGATGCCACATTGTTGCAGTTCACAGAACCAGAAATGAGTTCACTTGTAGCTCAGTACATGCCAAGTCCTGTGCCATAGCCTTTGTCTCCCTGCACAAAATGGTGCTTGATTGGGCTGTAGGGGGCAGACTAGGCTGTGAAATCCTCCCTTTTCCTGCACTGTCCATGTGGGATCTACTTTTCTGTCTCTGCTCTAGGTCAAGTCAAGCCGACCAGCAGGATGGGCAGTGCTTTGCCTGGGCTCACCTCCTGAGTTCCCAGTGAATGTCCCTTCCCACCTTGTTGCTGGTAGAGTTCTAGCTGCAGGTCGAGTTCAGATTGCTGAATGCAGGTGTCTTATTGATCATTGCAACACCATACTGTTGTGTCTGCTGCTTTCCCGTGTCTGTCTGTCTCTAGGTGCCACTCTGCCATCGTTCTGTCGTCTCCTATTTCCTGGAATGAGCCCTCTGTGCTTCTCACTGGCTAATGTTTCTCCACCAGTTTAAACTCCTTCCCTTATCCCGCCATAATAATTCCCCAAGGTGAGGACTTTAGCAGCTTGGCTAACATGCTTATTCCCCATAGCTTAAAAAAAAATAAGTATAAATAACTGTGCTGTCATACTGGTATAGTTAACACAAATTTGATATTAGTCTGGTCCCGATTACCTGCCAGGTTTCTCCTAGCTGATTTTTCTCCCAGCAGTGTAACACTTGCCTAGGTCCAAGGCAATCTAGGTAGTTGCTTACAGCTGTGGAGCATTCATATTTTATCAATCAGAGGTTTTTACCAGATCACCTAAATATAGTCTATAGCTGTTAGTTTTTTTTTAAGTATCCTGCTTTTCCCAAACCCCAGAAACATTAATCTAGTTCTGTCTCTGGGAATGTGCTTATTTTATGAAATGTGGTCTATTGTATTTCAGTTTTTTCACAGAGCAAAATGTTGGCAAAGTTCACCTAGCTTGTAACATGTTTCAAACCTTAATTCCTTTTTATGGTGAAATTGTCTTGTTTATGGATATGACATTTTGTTCCTCTTTTCATTTGTTGATATATGTTTGAATTAGTATAAAAATTTATGTCAAAGTGTTTTATACATATATTCTTCCAATTCCTTGGAATACAAGGTGAAATTTTTGAGATTATATGACAATTCTTTTTAATATTTTTAATATTGATTCTATTTCACTTCTCTAGATGTCTATCCAATGTCAATATGACAACATCTTAATTATTGTAGGTTTCCAGTAAACTTTGCATTTGCAAGGAGTAGTTCTCTAACTTTGCCCTGTTTTGTCAAGGTTTCTGTTTATTCTGTTTAATTGTGCTTGAGTATTGGTATCAGCTGGTCAGTTTCTGATCAAAATCCAGTTGGCATTTTGATACAGATTGCATTGAACCTGTAGAAGAGCTATTCCTTCTTAATATTAACTCTAATTCATAAACTTTGGATATCTTTCCATTCATTTAGGTTTTCTTTAATTCCTTTCAGCATTATTGTATATTTTTCAGTGCTCAAGTCTTAAATTCCTTTAAAATATTCCTATTTTTTCCTGTGACAATATTATAAATGTAATTTTTACTACTTTTTAATCTTAGAATATCTACTGGTAATTGTTGCATTATAATTGCCTTTTGTATCCTGATCCTGTATCCTGGAACTCTGTTGAACTCTCATGAATTATAAACATTTGTGGGTGATTTCTTAAGGGTTCCTATACATGACTGTCATTTCTAAGTAGAGATTCTAAGTAGAGATACTTTCTTTTTTTTTTTAAGCTGATGATTTTTTTTTTTTTAAAGATTTATTTTTATTATTTTTGTTATTGGAAAGGCGGATGTACAGAGAGGAGAGACAGAGAGGAAGATCTTCCATCCGATGACTCACTCCCCAAGTGAGCGCAACGGGTCGATACTACGCCGATCCGAAGCCAGGAGCCTCCTCCGGATCTCCCACGCGGGTGCAGGTTCCCAAAGCCCTGGGCCGTCCTCCGCTGCCTTCCCGGGCCACAGGCAGGGAGCCGGAAGGGAAGCGGGGCTGCCGGGATTAGAACCGGCGCCCATATGGGATCCCGGGCTGCAAGGCGAGGACCTCCAACCACTTGCGCCACCGCGCCGGGCCCAAAGCTGATGATTTTTATTTCATTTTCTTAGCTAGTTAACCTAGCTGGATTTTTCAGTCCAGTGTTGAATAGAAGTGGTAAGAGTGTTCTCTTGCTCCTGGTAGTGCAAAGCATTTTTTTTTCCACTTTTTTTTCACTATTGAATATGATTTTAGGTGTAGGTTTTTTCATGGATAGCAGTTTTCAGGTGATTAAAAAAAATCCCTAGTTAATCTATGTTCTGGATAATTCATAAAAAAAATTCAAGTTTATTTTGGTTCATAATTTCTAGAAGCTAGCTCGTCCAAAAATATGACAACAGCATCTGTTTGGCTTTTGTCAATGAAATTGTGCTGTTTTCAATCATGGTAGGAAGCCAGAAGGGCAAGCAAGCATGTGTAGAAATTGTACTAGAGGCAAAATACCAGCAACAGGCTTACTTTATTACAACCCACTCTGGTTATAACTAATGTCATCCAGCCAGAGCATGGATGCATTCATGAGACAAAGGCATTACATCCATTCCTGAGAACTCTGACTCCTTGCCCGAAGCACCTGCCTCTAGGCCCCACGTCCAAATACTGCTTCCTTGGAGACCATGCCTCAACATGAATTTGGGTGAGGACAAACCGTATTCAATCCATAGTACTTTGATATGTGTTGAATTCTGTCAAATGTTTTTCCTACATTTATGGAGATTATTATGTGGCTTTATTCATTATATAAATATAGCATTTTGCATTGATCAATTTTTATATGATAAATCATGTAAAAGTCCTGAGATAGAGTCTCTACAGTTATGGTTTATATAATCTCTTGTATGTTGTTGGTAAATTTGCTTTAGTACTATTTCATTATAATTTTGATATTCATATGATACATTTGTTATTTTATTGTGATGTTTCTGTTTTGGTGTTGTTCTTTGCTTTGTTTTGTTATCTTTATCTTTAGAGTGATTGGTCACTTCAAGTGTATTATTACTAACAGATTAATTTATCTGTATCATGTTATCATTCATTTCTTTCTTGCCCAATTATTTTATATTTCTTTTATCACACTTTCTTTTAAATTGATTTAAAATATATTATTCTGCTCTACTTTCTGTCCTCTGATAATTTGTTATAGGTTCCTTTGCTACAATTTACAGCTATTCTAAATACAGTGTTTTGTCAAACTTTGTCTTAAATCTTTCTCAAAATATTTTTAATTTATATTTTTAACGTATTTCTAATGAGTTTAAAATTTACTTGATATGAGTGAAGCTAAATACCTTTTTATTTGATTATTATCTGTAGCCTTTGCCTACTTTTCCTGACTGACTATAGTCTTCTTAAATTTCTATGTGTTAAAGTATTTAGTGGAACATTATATCTTTTTATATAATATAAATTAAAATTAATCTAAAATATGAAAAAGTAATATTCATTTTATTTTTAAATATGTATTTATTTTTATTGAAAAGGCAGATGTACAGACAGAAGGAGAGACAGAAAGATCTTCCATCTGCTGGTTCACTCCCTAAATGACTGCAATGGCTGGAGCTGAGCTGATCCTAAACCTGGAGCCAAGAGCTTATTCAGGGTCTCCCACATGGGTGCACATTTCAAGGCTTTGGACCATCCTCTTCTGTTTTCTTAAGCAGTAAACATGGATGGGAAGTGGAGTAGCTGGAACATGAACCAATGCCCATATGGGATCCCAGTACTTGCATGCAGAGGATTAGCCAATTGAACCATTATACCAGCCCCCGTATTTTTTTTGGGGGGGGGGCACTTTCCCGTAATCAGCAGGATCTTAGAACTTAAATGCCTCTCTTGCCTTTTTTTGTGTGATTTTATGTGAATTCTGTATTTCTCTCTTGTTATTGCTTTGTGAAGTTTATATTTACTTATATTAACCTACATGTTAGTCTATTCTCTGTTCGTGCCTTTCTGTGTTTCCATGTTTCTGTCTTTGAACCTTTAGTTGCGAGTGTTCCATTTATTCTTTCTGGCAATCCAAGATTTGGAGTGTTTTTTTTTTCCTCTGGCATTTTAGCTCATTTAGCTGCTACTGAAACTGTCTTGGGTACCTAAAATATATTTTTTAATAATTCATTCATATTTAGATACTTATCACAGTAGGACTATTTATCTGCTGTGACTTACAACATTCCATACAGTGGCCGAGGTAGGTATAATCATTTTTAAGTGCCTGTTCCACTCAGTTGTAAGCTGCATGAATGTGAGATTATTGCATACTTTGCTTATTTTGGATTGCCTAATATTAAATAAGATATTTGTAAATAAATGAGTGAATGATTGACTGAATGAGATAATGCTGATAAATTCCTGGTCACTTGGTAGGCACTCAATAAAATAAATCTTAAATTTAAGCTAAATATTTTAAAGCTTCGGTCTCCGTGAACTGTCTGTCATTCCAGTTGTTTTTACCAGTTGTCAGTCATTTTCCACTTTTACATAGAGGAACTGAGAGAAAAAGCTCGGGATTACTGCAGAACTGGGAGGTTGAGATAGAACTGATCAGTCTATTACACCAATGTGCTCAAGCTCAGCCTTGTGACTGGCATGCCAAGGATTAGCTCTTTCTTAAAAAAGTTATCTTTATTTTTATTTGAAAGTCAGATATACAGAGAGGAGGAGAGACAGCAAGAAGTTCTTCCATCTGATGATTCAATCCCCAAGCGGCCAAAATGGCTGGAGCTGAGCCAATCCGAAGCCAGGAGCCAGGAGCGTCTTCCAGGTCTCCTATGTGGGTGCAGGGTCCCAAGGCTTTGATCCATACTTGACTGCTTTCCCAGGCCACAAGCAGGGAGCTGGATGGGAAGTGCGGCCACTGGGATTAGGACTGGCACCCATATGGGATCCTGGTGCATGCAAGGTGAGGACTTTAGCCGCTAGGCTTCTGTGCCGGGCCCCAGGATTAGCTTTTTTTATGGTTTTGTGATTTGAGTTCCATCAGTAGATGATTTGTGAAGTAATGATACTCAGGTTTCAGCTGCTGGAGTATGTTAACTTGTACCTCATCTATTTATTAAAACTAAAAGAGACAATAATAACCATCAAATATCCCTTCTGTGTTATATTGTTGAAAGAGCAAAAGAGCCCAGGGGAAGTGAGGATAATGTGACTATGTAGACAAAAGGGAACAGAGAATACTGTTCAACCCACATTATATCAGGTTTTTGGTATACATCATCGTAGTGCTATAAAAGTAGCTACTTTCCAATTTGTATTGTAGTCTTTGGTAAGGTACTTGCTGTACCCTTGCATTCTGAAGCCCACAGCAGTACTGGTGGAGTATAGCCAGTTACAAGAACAGCCAGTCAGAAGTCGGCCAATCATTCTGGCTATTGATCTTTATAACATAAATTGGGGGTAAAGGATTTATACTTGATCTTTTCAAAAAGGACCTTCTAAGAGAAATTCATTGGCTTGTCTGAAATCCTTAAATTATTATCCTCAAAATTGTGACATTTTAAGAAGAGAAGCATCATATTGTCTCTAAAGATAATTCATCATGGAAGATGAAACACAAAAGGAATTTTTGAGTGATTCAGTGCAACAATATTCTTTTGCCTTTGAAAGCACTTCATTTTCTTCTGGGGCCAAAAGTTTATACATTTCAACAATTCAATTTGCTTGCTCAGCTTGGGAGCTAAGCAGATGTACTTCCCTCTAATTCTCCCAGTAGTTTACCTCATACATGGACAGAATCTTATAATTGATGGATCCCAATTCCATTCAGTTTTGTATTTGGATCTCATAGCAGCCCTTTGCTATCTGTCTTATGGCTATGGAGACTAAGTTGTAGCCAGTGGTCTTGCCATTACCCAACTCTGCCATGTGAGAGTGTAAGTTGATGTTTGGGCTAGCTTGGGTATCATTTGTTCAGCCATTGTGCATTCTCATATTTCAGTTTTTAGTGTACTAGAAAGGAAACGAGTAAATAAAATCTGAATTCTTGCTGGAAGATCAAAAGACCTCTTTTCTCAAATATTTAATTAGACTTCTGTGTAGTAACCTACCTTTAACTCTGCTTTCATCTGAGAAATTCTGTCACAGTAAAATGTCTTAGAAGAAAAATATCAGAAGGTTTAAGAAATTACAGGTTGAGATGAAGTTCTTGACTTAAATTCCTACAAAGGTAGCTTGCGCACTCAAGTGACAGAAATGGGTGGTGAGAAAGGCAAGGCTTTATAGTAGAAAGGGAAAACATGATTATTAATTCATCAGTAAGCTGTATTTTTCTCCTATAGTGTCTATCATTTTCCTACTACTAAACTTGGTATTTTTATTGATGATGAACTATCAGATAAAATAATCAAACTGTGTTTTTAAATATTTATAGATTTATTTAGAAATGCAGAGTTTTAGGTAGAGAAGGAAATAGAAAGAGAAAGGAAGGAGAAAGAGAAAGATAAGCCCAGAAGGCTTCAGCAGCCAGAGTCAAGCTGATCTGATGCCCGGAGTCAGGAGCTTCTTCAGGGGCTCTCACACTGGTGCAGAGCCCCAACACCTTGGGCCAGCCTCTGCTGCTTTCCCAGGCCATTATCAGGGAGATGGATTGGAAGTGGAACAGCCTGAACTCTAACTGGAGTCCTTATGGTATACAGGTGCTTCAAGTGGAGGCTTAGCCTGCTATACCATGGTGCCTGGCATGGTAGCCTAGCAGCTAAAATCGTTGCCTTGCACATGTGGGAATCCACATGGATGCTGGTTCATGTCCTGGTGGTCCTGCTTCCCATGCAGCTCCCTGCTTTTGGCCTGGAAAAGTAGTCGAGGACGGCCCAAAGCCTTGGGACCCTGCACCCACATGGAGGACCCAGAAGAGGCTCCTGGCTGCTGGCTTCAGATTGGCACAGCTCTGGGCATTGTGGCCACTTAAATCAGTGGACAGAAGATCTTTCTTTCTGTCTTTCTTCCTCTCTCTATATCTGCCTTTCAAATAAAATAAATAAACAAAATAAAATAGCCTTGGCTGCCTCAAGGGTGCTGCTGAACTAGGAGCAGCAATGTTTAGGTATTGCACCATCATTCTTGTCTTTAGTGTTTCATTGCAAGATGCTTTATGTTTGTATCCATACACATACATACATATATTTCATTTTGAAAAGTGAAATTAAAAATAAATTTATTTTAATGCAAGAATCTTTGAATTGTGTGTAGTTCCCCACCCCCCGCCCCCGCATGAAATTTGAATAGTTGGCTGAAGTGGATATTTCATGCAATGTAGCGCTACTATTAATGTATCTGTCTTTTTGAATTCTGAATGGGCTAATTGCCTTGGAATTTTGATTCATTTATTCAAATAATATTTGTCAAGCCCTCACCATGGAAAAAGCTCAAATGGGCTGGGTATGGGGGTTGGAGAAGGCTTTTTTGGGGTGGGGGTAGGAGGGAAGTCAGATTTCTGATTTCGATAAACTTGAGATACTCACTGATTTTCAAATGTGAGCGCTGAGGCCATTGAATGCACACATCTGGCTCACAGTAGCTGTCTTTGTATAAGCATGGAATTCAAAGCCATGAGACTGATATGATCATGAGGAAAAAGCATGGAGAAGAGGAGAGGTGTGAAGCCTGGCCCCTGTGACCCAGCGAGAGCCAGGAAAGGTAGCCAGGGTCACCGAAGAAGGCCAGCACGGTGAAGAGAAGGGCTCCAAGTGCAGCTGGCAGTGAGAGTAAAGGCACAGCAGCACTTGTTTCTTGGATTCCCATCCTTGTACTCAGAATCAGCGTCTTCGTAGGCTGGAGGGACCTCAGGATCAGCTGTGTTTTAGGGGATTTGTAATGATGTTTAAGTCTTGATGGGAGATAATCCCTTTGTAGTTTGGTGACTATGAGATTGGGCAGTGGCAGTGTCTGAAAACAAACACTGTGATGGAAATGCTTTTGTTCTAGCCGATGCAATGGATTATAACTGTGGCATTATTGCACTTGATAATTATGACTTCAGTTTAATATTTTGCCCCGTTTCTGAAGGTGAGGAGCAGGATACAGTAGGACACAGATGGAAAAGGTAACATAAGGCAAGAAAGATTAACCATTTGACACACAATGTGACAACAGGTTTCACAAAAGGGAACCCAAGGACTGTTTTTCTTCCTTTCATCACTACTAAATGTCACAGCATCAGGGACAACTTGGAGGCTGATTCCATATCGCTGTTTCTGTGAAGAGCAATCCTTGTTATACAAATCTCTCCCGTAGTAAAATGTTAAGGCCTTGTATACTGAGAGTTGAAGGTACAGCCCAACTTTTGATTCTTTGCTCTTTAAGCTTTACCTTGCCTAAACTGACCTGCCAATGCTTGCCATTTGTAAGAATCAATTTAGAAACCAGATGAGGGAATGTGAACTTTGAGTATAGCTTCGAGTCCCAGGTGAGCTTCCCTGAGCGCAGTGCACTGCAGTATCTTCGCTGGTACCTAGGAACAGTGCTAATTAATTCTCAGAGCCGTTCCCCATCTGAGAATTTTGGTCACAAAGGCTCGTTTCTAAAAGATGGCCTGGAGCAGATTTAAGCACAGAGTCCTTTAATTGGCATGAGTGAGCAACAGTTGGGCTTTCTGAATTGAGTTCTTCCTTGGTTAACCAGAGTGCATAGAGACAGCACTAATTGCCTCTTAACTCCCAAAAGGAGCTGAGGAGAGGGAAAAAAAGCAAGGCAGTGAATGGTCTGACTGAATCCATGCATTGGCATTCTCTCTGGGGCTTATTTTGTTACATGAATGCTGCTTTGGAAACAAAATATTTGAATTTCAAACAACATAACAGTTGGACTACATAATCATTTCTATAAATTGAGAACAATTTCAAAAAGATGTTCCTGTGAATAAAAAGAAGAGGGCTTAGTAGTTGAACTTCTCATGTCTTCTGAAGACATCATGGTGGGGTGCAGGTTTATCAAATGTATGCTCTTATTATGATTTATATACTGAAATATTCCTTGTTACTTTATGCACCTTCACAAACACACACACACACACACGAACACACACACACACACACAATATGCTGGTTTATGGGAGCTTTTATTTCAAAAGATAGCTGTCAAGTTAGTGAAAGAATTAAAATATGTAGAGTAGGTGCTCAATTTGAGGTGTCATTTTATATAGAATGAATCATGTTGTTAGGCAGGTAGGGTACATATATATATCCTCTTTTCATCATTGTAGGCTATGTATGAGTCCAAGAAAAGTTGTGATAGGAGAGAATTTTGCATCGTGCTACCTGACTTGCCTTCTGTGCTGTACTTTATTCTTGAGCCCAATGGTGTTCACATTTAGGGAACAAACTGGGTGTTTAGGCTTCTTCCAGGTCACACTGTGTACCCTTGTGCTGACTTGATAAAAGATTTTAGGGAAAGCATTTCAGTTTTCCTGAATGAGCTCTCTTAATCTGCCAAAGTGAACATGATGTATTGGCAAGTGCTACACTCTAGCAAGTGCTCAGATCAGCTGCACCAGAAGCAACTGCACGCAGCACTGGCAGAGCAGCTAGGGCCCTGGTGCCTGATAGGGTCACTCCACCCAAATGTCCCTTGCCATCACTTCCTATTTTGTATCCTGGTGCAGAACGTTCTTCTTGTCTAGAAGTTTTGGATTTTTGACTACCGGGTTAAAAATACTGAAGTTCTAGGCAGTAAGATACCCTTTTTGGTGAAACCTATCATTATAGGACAAAGGAAATGAGACTGAAGGATGCTGTAGTTGTTCTCGCTGAATGTCCAACTGGTGAAATGTAAACAGCTGAAAATATATGGCTCTTCTCTGGGTTCTGGCACCGAAGTGTGCTTTGTTGATGCCCTGATTCCTTCCTCCCTTATGGTCTATATCCACAGGTTTGCCTTGGCTTGCTTATCATCAACCTGCTCTGAGTTGTGTGTTACATCTGTATTCAACTAGAGAGATTTTTTTTTAGTTTATTTTTTTTCACTTGACACCATCTCCTCTTTACACCCATACATTCAGTTATTCAGTTATTTCTTCAACTATTGTTTCTCTGGAAATAACTCTGGGAGGAGATCTGTGATACGTTATACCATCCGAGAATTATATAGTTGCCAAAAACAATGTTATCAAGTTGTGATCCTACAGTTGAAAGCTCTAAAAGAAAATATGCTTCTGGAGAATATGGGACGTGATTTGCATGAGGTGATGAAGGTATCTCCAGTAATACATGCAAACATCAATTTGTAGATGTTTTTCTCTTTTTCTTTTTTTAAAAAAGTGGCATCCTCTCTTCTTTCTGACAAGCCACCTTCTTCCTATTTGCTCTGTCTGCCCCCCCCCCCTTTCCCTTCAGACTTCCTCTTCTCCTGTACCTTTCCTTCACATGGCTACATTCTCTCACAACATGTCAGGCCATATCCCTTTTCATTTGCCTTCTGTGTTTAATATTGAACCCAAAGTGCTCATTCAGTGGGAGTTAGGAGACGAACTGTGTTCCACTCCCCAGCCATTGATATGTTGAAGTCCTAAGCTTCAGGATCTCAGCCTGTGACCTTATTTAGAAATACGGTCTTCACAGAGGTAATCAAGCTAAAATGACATCATGGGCTGTCATCCAGTGTGCTTGGTATTCTGACAAAGATGGTCTTGTTCATTTATCTATCCATTTAATTAGATAAAGTAAAAAAATTCACATGTTTCACTATACAGATTTGGGGGCATAATTACACTCACTATTCTACTCTCCCTTCACAGATGAAATATTATTTTTTTCAAACAAGAAATCAAGATTGTGTTTTATTTCATTTTGAATTACAAAGACAGTATTGGCAAAAGCAACATTAGAGCAATTCTCTGTGCTTCTGAATATGCAAGCATATTTCTTCCAAGGGTTGTTGAAGAGTTTGTGTTAATTCGTTTTCTGGAAACTTCATTTGCTTACTTGTATTCTTGAAGAGCCTGTGCTAGGAAGAGTTTGCCCAAATTCTAGGCAGTGAACTCCTTGATGTTCTGGCAATAAGTGTTAATCTGGCTTGCAATGAGCAGTGAATCCATTCTCATGGGTGGCTGGGGATGCGGGAAGAGCTTGAACAAGTCTTTCGGGAGAGGGGGTTGCCCTCCACTCTGCCGCTGCATGTTCTCCTGCTGGCGCAGCTGCTGATACTGATGCTTCTGCTGCTGCTGTTTACTTGTATCCCTCGTGTAGGTGTTGTACTTAACAATATTTTGGCTCATTTCATCCACCCTGTCCATCAGCAACTGTAGGTTCTTTCCCAAGTGATTGCTGCTGGCAAGACTGAGCAGCTCATGCTTCTCTGCTATAGCCGACCTCTTCTCAAGCTCCCACATTAGGATATTGATCAGATGTGAATTTTTAATTACAATCAGCACTTCTTCAAACATGTGCTCAAATGTGATAATTGCCTTTTTCAATGATTTAGGGGAAAAATCCTTCTCTTTACAAACTTCCATCAGCTTAGGAGTCAGTCTGTCTGCCTTGAGTCACAGAGACCCTTGGGCCCTTATTTTGGGATCATAAATGAGAACCACAGATTCTTCTATGGCATGCTGGCAACTGAACTGAGAATCCAAGACGGTCCCAGTGACGAATGAGCCCTAGTACGTGGACTGGTACCAGCCCACGTGGAGGTGATCAATGTTTACATGGTGAAGGCTCTGCGTAATTTCCATCTGCTACTGAACTTCATCAAACTCCGAATCATCCTCCCTGTGTTGGGGAAAAGGAAAACAATTGGTGATTTCAAGCCGATCTTCTCCAACCAGGCCCCAAACACTCCCTGAACCACCTTGGTTCCTTGACCTTCCTGATAATGTTTGATGATTTTTAATACCATCAAGCCATCTATCTATCTGTACTTGCTTCATGGCCAAGTGTCCAGAACTGCCTTTACCTCTGCCCTTCCCTCCTGCACCAGCAGTGGAGCTGGAAGACGTGGAACTAGAGCCTGTGCCTTCCTTGCGGGATGCCATCTTTCAAGCCAGACAGGAAGAAAAAGATGGATTTTTTTTTAATGTGGGCATTTGGTACACTGAATTAAGTCATTGCTGGGGACACCCACACCCCACATTAGAGTGCCTGGCTTAAGTCCTGGCTGCTGTGCTCCCAGCCTAGCTTCCTGCTAATGTGTTTGGGAGGCAGAGCATGATGGTTCACATACTGGGGTTCTTGGCATCCATGTGAAAAGCCTGGATGGAGTTCTCAGATCTGTCTTCTATTGGCATAGTGGTGGATACTATGTAGATTTGTGGAGGAAACCAATGGATGAAAGTGCTCTGTTTGTCTGTTTCTGCTCTTTTTCACTCTCTGTCTTTCTGCCTTTCTAATACAGACAAAAACAAATAATATAAACTGAAGAGGAATTTGGGAATATGTCCAAAAGAAAGATGATGTGAAGACACAGGCCATCTACAATTAATGAAATGCACAAGTCTAGTGAATGTAGGAAAGAGATCTACAACAGATTGTCCTTTGCAGCCACAAGAAGGAATAAACTGTGCTGATGCTTTCATCTCTCACACGAAGCCCAGAGGACAGTGATATAACAAATGTCAATGTGTTGAGCCACCCAAGTTATAGTACTTTGTTATGGCAGCCGTAACAAACTAGTACTGTAGACACAAATCTGATTTCCTGATGATCAAGTCCAAAGGCTCTTTCTTATTCTCTCTGACTCATCACTCTGTAACCCTATAAGCCACCTTCATTTTTAAAATTTGAGTCAGTATAATGAGGTGGAATGGACGAGAGCTCTTAAGTTAGGCTAAACTGGGTTTAGGTTCTTGGGTAATTTTAATTATCTTTGAATAAAATTCATATCTAAGTGAATTTGTGCCTCATGTGATGATTGTGAGGATTACATGAGATAATGCATGTAAAATATGTGGTGTTAGATAAACAATCTTTAAAATATGTGGCATGTAGTAAACACAAAATAAAAAAAAATGACTCTGTCATTGGTTTGGGAGGAATATAGGACCTGAATAGTTAACCTAGCAATCCAATTAATGGAAAGACCCTGGATATGAGATTCTGATGGGAGATTCAACCAGGGGGTTGCTCCACCTTCATGGTCTTATCTTTCTCACTGTACATGGCAGACTATATAGTCTTATTCGTATGTTTGCTATAAGATTTCAAGATCACTGATAGTGGACATAGTGAATATTTGATGAATGAATTAAAATAGACCGGGACATTCTGGAACATTCTTGGCTAATCCAAAGGCTGAATGTTTATGCTGTCCCTCGAGGCTTTCGTAAAAAGATAATGTCTCTATGAACCTGCAAGATGACTGAATATGCCACTAATGAATTGTTTGGGCTGGAATGTGCCTTTCTGAAGTTTTTTACAATTCCTATCGGCTGGGACTTGATCAATGAAAATTTGTATGGTGAATCACTGCCAGAGCCAATCTGAATGAATGATGAAAATGGCATTTCCAACATATTTGAAATTTTATATACTGTCAGATGTAGAAATAAACTCAAGATTGACATTTTGTCATCATGGGGTCATTTTTATAACACAGGAAACCAAAAGAGAGAAAGCATCATATTCTATGATAGCCATCCTGCAAGTCACAAATATAAGTAGACTAGAATTTTCCAATTCCTATATCATTTCAGAAGTTGGCTCTGCATAAGAACGGGACTTTTGTACTAGTTTTCTTTAATGAACAAACTGGATGTTTCTTATGAGACCTCTAGATGGGTTTGCATTGTCTTTGTTATAGTTCAATCATATGCTTCCCTACCAGATCTTTCCTATATACTCATGGGTACAAATAGCTGTTATAGAGAACTCTTTGTATTCAGTCTATCCATGATCCCGCTCCTGCCATCTACTTATTGTAGTTTGGATACACATATTTTTTCAGTGCATATGTGGAAGAAAATAATTACAATAGGTGTTTTTTTTTCAGTAATATTTATCTTGTGTGGCATCATGGAGCTTAAAAATGAAAAGCTATATTTTAGTAAGTTAAGCAGGCATGCTTGGCTCGATATTATGCTAAGCATTTTATAAAATATGAAAAAGATTTAAGAAGAGGCAACAAGTGTGTTACCCCTGACCTTAAAAATATTAAGGCAGTGAGTGGCAGGAGATGAAGCTGAATAAAGGAGGCGTAGTTTGTAGAAAGAGAACGAATAGTAAGGTGATTCTCAGCTCCAGACCAAATCGTTAGCTAATTCAGGCTTGCTACAGTATAGCACAGCACATGTCTTTAAGTAAAGCTCAGATCATTTAGAGCACACCCTGTTATGTCAGACAACTGCTGTCTTTGTTTAAGTAACCTGGCCTACATGTTCTCATCTCAGGGCTGCTTCTGACACTGGAATATGAGAGATAGCCTAAATGTCAAAAAGAAGAGAATAAGTTCATTAATCCGTGAGGACATATTATGATAGTATATTAATGCATTTATTACACGAAAAAGATTTAATGGCATGAGCAGTCACAACATGTTAATATTTGTGGGAAAAAGATATAGTATAATAGAAACTCAGCCACAAGCATATGTATTCACATAAGTCTAGAATAGTATTTCTCAAATTGATAGTAGTGATTGATTTGGTTGCAGAATGAAGCATAGATTTGGGGCTGGCACTGTGGCACAATGGGTCTGTCTGTCGCAGACTGCAGATTTTTGCCCTAGTTGCTCTACTTCAGAGATATCTCCTGATACTGTGCCTGGAAAGACAGCACGTGATGGCACATGTGCTTGGCCCCTGCTACCCATGTGGGAAACCAGGATGGGCTTCCTGGCTCCTGGATTTAACCTGGGCCATACATGGCTCTTGGGGAGTGAGCCAACATATGGAAGACTCTCTCTCTCTCTTTCTCTCTTCTCTGTCTGATGATTTGACTTTCAGATAAATAAATAAGCACAGGTTTTACTTTTACTTTTCTATATTCTATATACACATTTAAAAATGTGTTAATTTATACTTAAAAAACCAAAATGGTAAATCTCTTTATAAATGTTATATTATGATGAATAGTGCCCCTACCCACCCAAAACATGTCTACATCATAGGCAGTGAAATTTGTGAATGTCACCTTATTTGAAAAAAAAAGATTCATGTAAATATTAAAGATCTCATGATGATCATTCTGGATTATCTGAGTAAGTCATTTTTTAATGACAAGAGCCTTCAGTAAAATAAAAACAAATGAGGCAGAAGGAGTGGGGGATGGGGTGGCAGGGAAGAAGTGGAAGAGGGAGTGGCATGGAGAGAGTGGGAGAGGGAGGGAGGAAGGAAGGGAGACAGAAGCATGGAGAGAGACTGAAGTTTTCCGTCTCCAGTTTACTGCAAATGTCTACTATGCTTTTTTGTTGTTGTTGTTGTTAATTACACTGCATATGTGACACAGTTTCATAGGCTCTGGGATTCCCCCAACTCCTCCCCGTGCCCTTCCCCCATGGTGGATTCCTCCACCTTGTTGCAGTATTATAGTTTAAATTCAGTCAAGATTTTTTAATTGCAAACATATACCAAGGATAGAGTCTAGCATCTTATTGTCCAGATAAATTCAACGGTTTCTTGGGGAGACCATCTCTGGTCTGAAGGTAGAGCTGGCAGAATATCATCCCGATCAATTAAAAGCCCCAACATAACCTCAAAAACAATTTACAACATTATAGAATTAATTGACATGGTTTTCAATGTCTACTACACTTTTTGTTGGGTCAGGCCAAAGCCAGGATTCTGATGTGCAATCAGTCTCCCACATGACTAGTGGGGAACCATCTCCTGCTGCCTCTTAGAGTGAATATTAGCTGGAAGCTGGGATGCAGATTGAAGGCTGAAAACAGATGCAGGCATTCTGATATGGAATGTTGCTACCCCGCATCGCACTTCAGCTGTTGTTTCAAACAACTGCTCTAGCAAGTGTGTTCTATGAGACAAAATGAGGGGAAGGTGCAGACTCAGAGGAGAAAGCCCTTTGAAGACAGAGGCAGAGATTAGAGTGATGTGACCACAAGTTTAAGGAATACTGACAACCATTGAAAACCAGAAGGGGTTAAAATGTACCACCAGGGGCCAGCTTTGTGATGGTGTTGCTTGTGATGCCAGCATTTCACAGTGGAGCACCATTTCAAGTCCTGACTATATTGCTTCAGCTCCAGCTCCTTGCCAATGTGCCTAAAAGGCAATCTAAGATGGCCTCAGTGCTTGGGCTACTGCCACTCATATGGGAGAGCAGGATGGCATTTCTGCCATTTGTCTTTGGCTTAGCCCATCCTGTTGGCAGTCATCTGAGGAGTGAACCAGAGGATGGAAGATCTGTTTCCTCCTCACACCTGCTTCTCCCTCTCTTTCAAATGAATAAATAAATAAATAATATTAAAATAAAAAGATTCATCACTAAAATATACAGAAGGAGTGTGGCTTTCTTGTTGCTGCCTTGCTTTTTAATTTTGGCAGCTAGAACCATAAGAAAATTTATTTCTGTCATTTAAAGTTTGTGTTAACTTGTTGGAGCAGTCAGAAAAACACACAAACTACATACTGTAGTGGACCATGTCCATTGGTGACTAATTTTATGTGACATTTCTGCCTGACATTTGAGTCTTGACTCCACTGAACCTTGGATCACTGTATTTTCTTTTTTTACACTTCTTTTTGAATTATTGTTATCATTTTATGATACAGTTCCATAGACCCTGGGATTTCCCTTACCTCCTCCCCAAGTCTACTCCCCCTGCCATTGAGTTCTCCCATATTATTGCTATAGCATAGTTCTTCATAAATAGTCATATGTCCATCATTGCACGCATGGACAATGGCAGAGAGTCCAGCAACTTATTGTCAAGATATAGTTAACAGTTTCATTGGGAGTCCATCTTTCTCTGGAATTAGAGCTATATACTGCATTGTATCCTCACATGTGGATATGATAGTCTCCATTACACAGTTACTATATATATCCTTAAATGAAAAGCCACAAAACAAAATCAACAACAGGAAGAAAAAAAGAAACTAAAAACACCATGAAGTTAAATAACATGCTACTGAATGACTAATGTGTTGCTGAAGAAATGAAAATGAAGAACCTTCCTGAAGAAAGTGATGCTACTGTATGATCTGTGAGTCAGTGAAGAATCTAATGAGGAAGAAAGTGTTTTGAAGAGATGAAACTAAAAAAGAAAAACCATAAAAATCCCTGTTATATAGTGTCTGCTGATTTTGTTGGTGAGATATGTCTCCTGTAGGCAACAAATAGATGAGCTTTTTAAAATTGTTTTAATCCAGTCTACTTATCTTTGATGTTTGATTGATGAGCTTGAACCATTGACATTCAGGGTTCATATGAATGGAGTGGTAGTTTGGTCCTGTCATTTCAGGAATGGGTTGTTCATTGCTTTTGTCTTGTGTTGTCATTTTACTGGGATGTTTTTCCCATTTGCGTTTGGTTTTGTTGGGTGCTATTCCTCTTCTCTGTCAAGAGAACAACTTTTAGTATCATTTGTTGATCAGGTCTGGAAGAGGGATATATATATATATATATATATATATATAGTATATATATATATATATATTTACTGTGGAAGAATTTTATTTCATTTTGAAAGATAAAGGAAAGTTTTGCTGGGTACATTATCCTGGGCCAACAATTTTTGCTTTTAGAATCTGGAATATATCACTCCAATCTCTTCTGGCAGGTAAAATTGTCTGTAAGGGGTCTCCTGTGG
Source organism: Ochotona curzoniae (assembly GCF_017591425.1). Taxonomy (NCBI): domain Eukaryota; kingdom Metazoa; phylum Chordata; class Mammalia; order Lagomorpha; family Ochotonidae; genus Ochotona; species Ochotona curzoniae. The sequence goes on from NW_024467087.1 coordinate 8,060,530, forward strand.
ATTTAATTGGCATTCCTCTAAATGTCAGTTGATATTTTTCACGTGTACATTTAAGGATATTTTCTCTTTTTCTGACAATTTTTTATTATATTTTGACAATCTTTATATAGTTAAGTGGGGTAAAAAGGTTCAAGGGCTATAGGAACGTGGGTAAGACTATTATTTCCATATTGTTTCCTTCATGTTTATAGGGAGGTATTAAGGGAGAAACCCCACTTAATTTCCCACCCTCCTCAGGTCCTGCATGTAGGGTATGCTCCGAGGTACTTGCTCAAGTGGTTTTGATAGTTCACCAGTTATGAATTGCTGCCAATCTTGCCACTCCAAGCACGATGAGGTCTTTGAAGAATCCACTGGTTGACATAGTCCCTTTTAGAGTCTCTGTTTGCCCCGTATTTCGCTGCTAAGATATAGCTGAGATGGTTGATTGACCTGTTCTGTCTTCTGTCTTTTTTTGGTTAGGGTTCTGAGTCCAGCATTTCGACTGGGGAGATCTCCAAAGAAACTTTGTCTGAGGTGTTCTTGGACCAGATTCTTGTATGTACTAGCAAGTACAGGGCCCGTTTCAGTCCATGGCGCTGATCAGCTGGTGGTTGCGATCGCTAGGTTGATTCTGTTTTCAGCCCCAACTTCCACTGGAACCAATGGGTGTTGCAGTCCAGCCTGGTGCTGCCCAGCACATTCTGGGCCCTCGCATAAACAAGTGGGAGCTGCAGCCTAGTTGGAGCGACCCTCAATAACCCCCACGAGGCCCGCCCCCTACACTGGTTTGCCAGTATGTGTAACAGTAGTCTGGTCTGTCCCACCCCCATTCCACCGCAGACCCTGTCTTGGTTTTCATGCCCTCCTGTGGAGGTAACCCAAGAGAGATGATCCCACTATTTCCCTCCCATGATATTTTCTCTTTATGTTCAATTGAAGAGAGCTTGATTATCATGTGTCTTTTTGAAGATTGCTTTTGGTCAAGCCTGTTGGGAGTTCTGTGCCTCTCCTTGATCTTGTTTCCCAATTCTTTCTCTAGATTAGGAAAATTTTCTTTTATTATTTCATCAAATGCATTTGTAAACCCAACTTTTCTTTCTGCACCTTCTGGGACTCCCATAACTCTTATATTTGGCCTTTTAATAGTGTGTTTTAATTCTTGAATACTTTTTTTTTGCCCCAATCCAGCTTTGCTTCTGGCATTTTGTTTGTTTCTCCAAATATCTTCCAATTCTGTGATTCTTTCTTCTGCTTCCTTCATTGTATTTTGGAGATTCTCCACTGTACTTTTAATTTGCTCGGCTGCATTCTTCATTCCTGATATATTAGCTATCATTTGATTCATTTCCTGTATGACATATTCCTTAAAATCTTGAACTCCTGTATTATGTGTTGATAAGAAGCTTTATACCAAGTGTTTTGAATTCTGTATCCTCCATTCTCTCAATGTGTTCCTCAGTTAACTCTGAGTTTGGCAAAGGGTTTTGCTCTTTTTTCAGGGAGTCTTCCATAATATTCACTGTGCCACTGTTGTTTTCTTTTGCTCTTGGTCATTGTACTTCTGGTTAGCAGATTCTTCTCCTTGGGGCAGGTTTCTAAACTGTGTCACCCACAGGTCTATAATTTGATTTTGCCTATTGTGGTTGGTACACAGCTCTTTGTTTGCAGTCACTTGTGCCACTCCCTCCAGTGAGTTCCAGGTTTGGGTTCTTATATTAGACTTCCACCATGGTCTCCATCGCCCCAGTTCCTGGCTCATCACTATCCACCTCCTGTGATACCATGCTGTTGTGGCAGAGATGTCTGTCCAACCTTTCTCGCACTTCCGATTGGAGCTGTTTCGGGGATTAGGCAGACATCAGGTGTCCTATATAGCTAGGATGTTGATGGTACTGATCTTGCCAGAGCCTGTTGGCTGTTAGGTCTGAGTGCCACAGGGAACTATTTTGAGCTGTATGATGCCAAAGGCAGTATTATTTTCCCTGTGGGACCAGTGCACTCACTGAGTTCAGTGAGTTCACTCTCAGCTCAGCACATGTGCAGTTCACTGTTGTCTGTTTAGTCCTGAAGCCTTTTCCACACTGTACAAGATGATGCTTGGTGTGCCACTACTAGAGTTCTTGATCTAGTGGATGTCAGGTCTGAGGGATACTTGGACCCATGTTGAGTGGAACCTGTAGGATGCCACATTGTTGCAGTTCACAGAACCAGAAATGAGTTCACTTGTAGCTCAGTACATGCCAAGTCCTGTGCCATAGCCTTTGTCTCCCTGCACAAAATGGTGCTTGATTGGGCTGTAGGGGGCAGACTAGGCTGTGAAATCCTCCCTTTTCCTGCACTGTCCATGTGGGATCTACTTTTCTGTCTCTGCTCTAGGTCAAGTCAAGCCGACCAGCAGGATGGGCAGTGCTTTGCCTGGGCTCACCTCCTGAGTTCCCAGTGAATGTCCCTTCTCACCTTGTTGCTGGTAGAGTTCTAGGTGCAGGTTGAGTTCAAATCACTCCTTTTTGGACTGCCTGGCGTCTAGGCTGCAAAACTGGAGGGCCAGAGAAATCCGGACTCAAACTGTGGCTGAAGTACCTCCAAAGTGGGCTAGATCCTGGGAGTGAGATGACCTCCATCTTTCCCAGCCCCCAGGCTCTCCAGCTCACTCTGGCCCTGATTAAGTCCCATGCAGTGACTCACCTACTGATTCTGGAGGTTGTTCATCAGCAGATCCTGAACAACAAGTTCATTATCGTGCGGAGGAGAGAACTCCGATGGAGAAAGGAAGACTGCCAGAGGTTTTACCAGGAGCTGAAGGGCGTTTTTTCTATCAGCGGATAGTGGAGTTCATGGCCAGTGGGCCTATCAGAGCCTACATTCTCGGCCACAAGGATGCCATCTACCACTGTAGGACACTGATGGGGCCCACCAGCGTCATTCAAGCACACCACACAGCCCTAGATTCCATTTCAGTTTCGGCCTCACTGACACCCACAACACCACCCATGGCTCAGACTCTGTGGTCTCAGCCAGCAGAGAGACTGCAACCTTCTTCCCCGACTTCAGTGAGCAGCACTGGTATAAGGAGGAGGAGGAGCCCCGGTTGCGCTGTTGCCCTGTGTGCTATAGCCCAGAGGGAGGTTTCCATTGTGCAGCTGGGACGGGAGACCCAGGCCCAGCCTGACGGACACGTCAGTCCAGGAAGGCCTCTGGCTGGGACCAAAGTGCCTTCTCTGCTGGGCACCACCACCTGCCAGAGAGCCTGGCTCAGGAGTAGGCCCAATTGCCTTACCTAAAAAATATTGTGACTGGGGACCAGTGCAGTGGCCTAGCATTGCAGCTAATGTCCTCACCTTGCATGCACCGGGATCCCATATGAGCAGTGGGCCTAATCCTGGCAGCCCCGCTTCCCATCCAGCTCCCTGCTTGTGGCCTGGGAAGGCAGTTGAGGATGGCCCAAAGTCTTGGGACCCTGCAGCCATCTGGGAGACCTGGAGGAAGTTCCTGGCTTCTGGCTTCAGATCGGCACAGCACCAGCCATTGCAGTCACTTGGGGAGTGAATCATCAGACAGAAGATCTTCCTCTTTGTCTCTCCTCCTCTTTGTATATCTGACTTTGCAATAAAAATAAATACAATCTAAAAAATAATGCCACGACTCTATAAGAAACATCTGGGCTCTCTCCCTCAATAAAAGTCAAAATTCTGTCGATTCCACACAGTTGGTTGCACCCCACTGTGAATTCTCTCACACTCAAACCTGACAGCTTTTGTTTTAAAAAAAAATAGGGTTCTCAAGTAGAAAACACTTCCATCAAGGTTAAAAATTATTCATTTTCACAACTGTAAAAAAGAATCACTCCTGCTTGAATGCTGTTGGGTTATCAGTCACTGCAACACCACGCAGTTCTTTCTGCTGCTTTCCCATGCCTGTCAGTCTCCAGGTACCCCTCTGCTGTTGTTCTGTCCTCTCCTATTTCCTGGAATGTACCCTCGCTCCTTCACACTGGCTAATATTTCTCTGTCTGCTTAAGCATGTCCTTACCCTATTCTGCCATCTTGATTTTCTTGATCACTATAGTTTCCATCTCCAAAAAGTCATGCTGTTCCTTGTTATTAGCTTCTTGTCCATTTCGAATAAGTGTGTTTCCTTTTTCTTGCCCATCTTCTTTTTGTTCTCCTTTGTGAAAATGTTTTGTTACTGTCTGCACCTTTCATTTTCCACTTACATTTACAATTCCATTTACATTGGAAATTATTTATTGCTTGACACATTCTCAAAAGTGTTTTAATGGCTGTGAATCCAAAGCCAGGAGCTTCTTCTCAATCTCCCATGTGGCTGCAGAATCCCATGGCTTTGTGCCATCCTCAACTGCTTTCCCAGGCCACAAGAATGTAGCTGGATGGGACGTGGGGCAGCTAGGGAATGAATCAATGCCCTTTTGGGATCCTGGAGCATGCCAGGCAAGGACTTTAGCCACTAGGTTATCACACCGGATCCTCCAATCACTCTTGACAAAGCTTCTTGTACTTTATTGAATCAGATTGGTACAAGTCCTGTCCTGTTCTTGTTTGCGTAAGATTAAGACCTTACCACTACTTCCTTACTCATAATGGTGAGAAGGGATTTCTTTGCTAAGATGCGGCTTTTTCAAGTTCATACCACTTTAGAATAGTATTTCTGCAATGTAAAAAAACGATAAAATGATGCCAAGTTTCCTGTGAACAGATGACTAATTACAGATTATAGATGACTAATTACTGTAAAGAAAAAGTTATAAGCAAGCTCCTGTCATGGAAATCCTTTATCTGCCCACTGAATTTGTAATGCAAAATCCCATAAGCAAAACTTTCCTTTTATCTTGCAAAAAAAAAAAAAAAAAAAGAAAGAAAGAAAAAGAAAGGCTGAAGCCGAGGAGAAAAATATTTTAAGAAGTCATTTCATGAATGTGAGAAAATTCTGATGTTGAGTGATCGTAATGAAAAAGGGAATGATCTATTTATCTCTTTACTGTACTGTGAGGTCCTTGAAGGATTCAAGACCTGGAATCCCTGTCCTGGGCTTGGAGTAAGTAATCTGTGGGTGTTTATAAGATGAATGAGGGAATGTTTTCCTCCTAGACTTGTCCTCTTTGTTCAGAAACTGTGAAGAAAGTAACAGAGCAAGTGCTTTGATACCAGCTCTACTGGTCTGGATTTACACAGGATCTTCCTATATCGCCCACCTAGAAGCACAGAAGTGAGATATTTTTTTTTAGCAATTGAGAGTGGGGAAAGCAGATAATGCTTTCTCTTCTTCAGTCTAGAAAAAGTACAAACAAGGAGCTGTGTGCTGGGAGTGATAAGGATGCCACACACAATGAGGGAAATCAATACACAGTTCCTCTGTGATCAATAAACACAGTGACACCACAGGGGACTTGGCTAAGGAAACAATCAGTGTTGTTCCTGCCATCTCTTTGTGACAGTGCCAGAATTTCGGCAATAATTGATGGGAGGTGACACACCCACACATTTAGAAGTTATACTATTTGTGCTAAAGCAAGCAGGAGATGTGTTTGGTTATTGCTATCAGACTGGAGGATAGAATTTGAAAGCAACCCTCTATTTGTATGGTCACTCCTGGAAAGGGGTAGACCTATGCTCTTTTCATTCATTAGGTCCTGGGGCCACGCCAAGTGATGTCTTGGAATGGAGTCTGCAAAAGCTCTAAATCTAGAGGGAGAATGCAATTTATAGTTGGAAAAAAAGTGGGACGATCAAGAGCCAGAGGATTGATCAAACAGGTCAGGACACTGGAAGGCAGAACCGGCTAGAAGCCAGATAAGCATAAGGCAGAGAAGAAAGTGATATGCAAAGGCCTGAAACTAAAGTGTAAAGCAATTTCATGAACATAGCCTTTGTCTGCACGGTCTTGCATGCTACACTGGGCAAGGAGCATGCATTTATAGATTCTGAGTGGATATTTTACTCCATTTCTGGGGGCCCACTTAGGTTAGCTAAGGGCTAACAATCATGAAGAATTATGTGATTTATGGCAGAAGTGGAATTAGTAGACCACTGCCAAATGCAGCACCTGTGTTAAAGGGTGTACCTGAGGATGAACAATAATGACTGCGAACCATGGAACACCACATGTTTAATTCAACAAGTATGTGCTAAATTATATTTTCTGATTGTTAGCCACTGCATTAAGAGCATGAGGATGTGGAGACAATGGTTTGATTTCATGTTCTCAGTAAATATGGGGTATATCATCTTTTTAAAATTTTAATTTTCATCATACACTATAATATGTCCATTTTTGTGGGCATGGACAATGGCAGAGAGTCCGGCATCCTATTGTTAAGATATAGTAAACAGTTTCATTGGGAGTCCATCTTTAGTCTGGAAGCACGATAGTAACAAGGAGAGAACAGAGAGTTAGGACTGATAAAAATATTGGGGAACTAAATTGCCTCTGAAATGGTAACTGATTGAATGTTGGGAATCAGATGGAGAAGAAAGACAGCAAATTTGCAAGCCTGGGTGACTAGATAAATAGGATTAAGTTATAGAAATAATAGAAGTCAGCTGACATAAATTATTTGAAATGGCAGGCGATTTGCTTGCCATTGGGTTGGGTTTCAAGTGTTAGCTTAACATGTCAGAGGAGATACCAAAAAACATTTTCAAGTGTGGAACAAAAGTGGGATAAATGCTACTGCAATGGATTCCTATGGTTCCCTATGTTCTCCCAATCCCAATGCGTGTTACCTTCCCATGTACTTATTTGTGTTATGAGTTAATTTGAACTTATTTGGAGTGGAGCTCTGATTGTTCAATATGTAATTGTGAAATCACATGTTCACAATGCTACTTAAAAAATATTGTTGATTTGAAACAATGATGGAGGGGTGGTGTCTTCTATTCATTGATTCACATTGCAAATGCCTGCAACTACTAGAGCTGGGCCAGAGGGAAGCTAGGAGCCAAGGACTCTGTCTGGGTCCTTAACATGCATGGTAGGACAAACAATTTGGTTCATCTTCTGCTGCCTCCACAGGCATATTATCAGGAAGCTTGATTAGAGGTGGAATGGCTGAAGCTCAGCCCAGCACTCTGATATAAGATGTGGGTTTTAGAAGCATTGACTGAGCCTACTGTACCACATGCAGGTGCCCACAATATGCTTTTTAAATCAATTAAATTTAGTGCTTGGGAAAGAAGTACAGAAAAGATTGCTGAATTGCATGCTCAGAAGTGATTTATTCAAGCAACTGAGTAGAGAAAATTATTGAGAGATTGGTATTGACTGAATTGTGTACCCATAGAATTCCTATGTGGAAGCCTCCAGCCCCAGTACCTTGGAATGTGACTATCTCTGGAGACAGGTCACTTAAAGAGGTGACCAAGTTCAAATGAGGTCTTAATGGTAGATCCTGATTCAATATGACTGGTGTCTACAAAAAGGAGGACATTTAGGAACAGAAATAATATGTGGGTAGAGGGAAAACCATGTGAAGAAATAAAAGGAAATATGGCCACCTACACACCAAGGAGAGAGGCCCGAGATACATTGTTTATTTTAGGCCTTCCGAAGGAACCAATCTTGCTGACACTTTAATCTCACACTTCTGCCCTCCAGAACTTCCAGGCGATAGGTTTCTGTTTTTCAAATGAGTTTGCAGTATGTTTATGGGAACTCTAGCAAAAGAATGAAAGGAGAGAGAAAAATAATGGATAAAAGGATGAAAGAAGACAGGAAAGGGGAAAAAAGCATGAGCATATTGGTCATAGAGATGAAAGGCAAACAATAGCAGTGTGGCATCAGGAAAATTGAGGGGAAAATTCCAGGAACTGGAATGGCCGTTAAACAGGTTTATATTTTACCAGGAAACTGAACAGGACTGGTATTGAAAGATTTGGGAATTAGGAGATCCTTGAGGTCTTACGAGCTTGTAAGAAAACACTTTCAGTAGTGTGGGGAGCAGATGATAGAGAAGCCAGGTTACAGCATACTGATGTGTATATGGAAAGTAAGGAAGTCAAGACCACAGCTGTCCATTTATAGCCCGGCATTTCTGAGTCAATGTATTATTTGACTGCTTCACAAACGAGTTGTATTCAAATTTATGATGTCTAACGTAAGGCCTAGAAATCTGGCTTCAAAAAAAGCTTTACATATTTTGAAAGACAGCATGATAGAGGAAGAGACAAAGAGATCATGTGTTCACTGAGTTAGAAGTGGACTTAAACTGCCACTCCCATAGGGAATGCTGCTGTTGTATAGGTGGCTTAATCTGTGCTGAAATGCCAGAGCAGAAATCTGGCTTCTTATGTAGCACTCCAGAAGCCAGTGCTGTGACACAATGGATTGCGTGCGTCATTGCCTGCAATTCCATATCAGATAAAATGCCAGTTTGAGTCCTAGCCATTCTGCTTGCAATCCATGCTAGCACACCTAAGCAACCAGCAGAAGATGGCCAAGTACTTAGGCCCTTGCCATTCTATCCCTTCCTCCCCACTTCTCTCCATCTCTCTTTCATCCTTCCTCCCCCTCCCTCGAGAAAATAAGACTGTATTGATTAGGATTGGATAGACAGTATTGCACTAACAACCCTAAGTTTCAGTGTTTCTTTCAATACAGCAAAATTTGATTTTTCACTTGTGCAGTTTAATCATCGTAATCCAGGAGAGGGGATTCTATTTGGTGCACTCACAGAAACTTGATTATCTGTTGTAGAACCTTCTAGAACATGAGTTCTCTGCAGTGTGAGAGAGTAAAGGGACATTTCAAGCCTGCTCTTCTACGCATCTGCTTCAAATAGACTATCTCCCACTCACAGTCCCTTGGCTCCAACCAGTTGCATGAGCAAGAGTGGGAAGGGCTACTTTATACACCTGATAGGAAGATGGCAACTGGACTAGTCATGTTGAATTGGAAGCCAAGTGGAAAATTTGAAAATGTATGTGTGATATATTTGTTTAACTTGAAAGGGAAACAAACACATGCGCACTTACAAATATATAAAATATGTTTTCATTTGTTGGTTTATTCTTCAAATGATCCCGGTAGCTGGGGATGGGTAAAGCCAGGAGCCAGGAATCCAATCCAGATTTAACCATATAAGTGGCATAACCCTAAATGCTTGAATCTCCAGCACTCCTCTCAGAGTTTGCATTAACAGCAAGTTGGAGTCCAGAGCTAGAGTCAGATATCAGGAGCAGCCAATGTGATGTGTGATATGGGTATCATAGTCACTAGGCCAAACAGCTGTCCCAAAAAGCTGTATTTAGAGAGAGAGATACATCTGATGTAGTGGTTAAGGCAGTGAAGATGCTATTTGGGGTGCTCTCATCCCACTTCAAACTGTCCCGTTTTCAGTCCCAGCTCCACTCCCAAATCTAGCTTCTGGCTAATTCGCACTGTGGCAGGAAGCAGGTAGTCTCTCAAGTGGTTGGGTCATTGCCAAGAATGTGGGAGACTTTGAATCCTGGCTCTAGGATTCAGCTTTGGACTGGCCCAAGCCTAGATAGTGAAGATATTTGCGGGAATGAAGCTACAGAATGATCATCTCTTGTCTGTTTCTTTCTCATGTCTCTCCAATATTTCTTGTTTTATTTTGTTTCATAAATTGCTTTCAGGGGCCACCGCCATGGTGTATCAAGTAGGATGGGCCTCTACCTGTGGTGCTGGCATCTTGTATGGGTGTCAGTTCTAGTCTTGGCTGCTCTACTTCTAATTCAGTTCCCTGGTTATGGTCTGGGAAAGTGGCAAAGGGTGGCCCAAGTGCTAGGGTCCCTAGATTCACATAAGAGACCCGAAAGAAGCTCCTGGTAGCTACTTTCAGATCTGTCCAGCTCTGGCCATTTAGGCCATTTGGGGAGTGAACCAGCAGATGGAAAATTTCTGTCTTTCCCTGTTTTACTCTCTCTCTCTCTTTCTCTCTCTCTCTTTCCTTCTCTGATTTTGCCCTTCAAATAAAAATAAACCTTAAAAAAGTGTTTTTAGCATGGGAGAAAACAGAATGTATATTGATTGAGACAAATAGGTTTATCTCAGTGGGTTCTTTCCTCAGCTAAGTACAGAAATAAAGAGCAAGGAATTGGTTGCTGAGAAGTTCTATTTGTGAAGTGACCAGGTGAATGGGAAAAGAAGGTAGGGGAAGCACCTCCTGGGAGGGATCTGGGAAATGTGTGCCTCTTGAAAGGAGAGAGGGAGAGACAGAGAGGTTTTCGGATGGGTCATGGATGGGCCATGGGATTTTAAGTGTTCCCCAGCCCCTCCTTGTTTGGGTGAAAAGCTGCAGGGAAGATTCCCCATTGCCTGGGCAATTCCAATGCCACTGCCTTGAAGGTGTGGCCAAGAGATTTTGTAGGGCAGAATAATTCTAGTCATCTCTATTAAGCAATATTATTCTGAGACTTGACCTGTCCTTCCTTTCTCCTTTGCAGATTTCTATTTACAATTCTTTCATATGAGAGTTCAGACAGTTCCGGCACTTCCAAAATTAAACCAAGACGATTAGTCAACAGCACAGAATTAGCAGGGCTTTCAAGAGTCAACTGCATCTCTCCCTCCTTAAAGAAAGTAGATGCTTCAGTGTCTGTCTCCAATTTTTTTTCTTTCTTTTCAGACTGTGTGGTTTTCTTGGGAATGTTCCCAATGCACCAGCTTTCCTGGCATTCACGTAACACTACAATTTCAATAGTGTTAAGGAAATGCAATTCTAGTGTTCCTCCTGTGTTTACATTTCAGAGAAACAGGAGTTTAGATCAGCAAAAAACCTTGACATAGGACCAAACTAAACTACCTAGACTATATGAAAAATGACTTTTTCTGTTTTTAAAGACCTGTGTCAGGGATTGATTACCCAGTTGCTGAAATTACTCTTCTGGTCTTTTTTTATGGCTAGCCTAGTTCCCTCATTGTGCATTTGTGATAGATACCCTGTTTTGCCCTTAGTGGACATGGAGAACAACTATGTAAACTCATAATCTGGTTAGACTGAAAATGAAGAATAGGGAGAGGAAGAGAGTTGTGCTTTGTTTTCTGATAGTTTCTTTCCATTTATCTTAACAGGGATAGGTGTTTTGTTTTGTTTTGTTTAATTTGAGAGGCAGAGTTACAGACAAAGAGTGAGAGGGAGGGAGGGAGAGAGAGAGGGAGGGAGGGAGAGAGATCTTCCATCTGTTCCTTCACTCAAAGTGGCTGCAATGGCAGGAGCTGAATCTATCTGAAGTGAGGAGACACTTCCACATCTCCCACGTGGGTGCAGGGGGTCAAGGACTTGAGCTATTGTCTGCTGCTTTCCTGCTGTAAACTGGGAGCTGGATAGGAAGTGAGGCACCTGGGACAGGGACAGGTGCCCATAAAGGATGCTGGTGGAAGCTTAGCCTGCTACTGCAAGGGATAGGGGCTTTAGCATCATAATCTAGGAATAATGACTAAGAGTAATGGAACACAAGGAAGAAGAAATGCACCCAGTCTGGAGCCTTTGGGATAAACTTCACAAAACAGATGATGTTGGCCTTGATCTAGATGTATTAGTAGGAGTTCCTCTTTGTCTATGATCCTTACATCTTCAAGAACTCCTATTTCCTTCTTTGGTTATGTCAACACACTCGTGTTCTAAATCATCCTATCCCATCTTCAAGTTTTATCATACTCTTTTTTTTCTTGATTTGTTCTTTATTGAGTGGAAGCAGAAGCTGACTTTCCTTGAAGCTTGGAAAGACTTTCTGAATGGTTTGATGGTATCTTATTGGTGCAAGTTATCTTTTTTTCACATTTTATTATTGTTGCTATCATTTTATGATACAGTTCCATATTCCCTCACCCCCTCCCCAATACCCCCCCCAGTTCCTTTATATCATTACTAACATACAGTTCTTCATGCTCAGTCATATGTCCATCATTGCAGGCATGGACAATGGCAGAGAGTCCAGAATCCTGTTGTCAAAATATAATATAAACAGTGTCACAGTAAGTACATCTCTGGAAACAGAAATGCATACCACACTGCATCCTCACATCTGGATGTGTTAGTCTCCATTACATAACTACTGTACATTCCCTTAAATGAAAAGTCATGATACAAAATCAACAATAGAAAGAAAAATAGAAATTTACAATGCCATGAAGTTAAATGACATGTTACTAGATATGACAGTCTCCATTACACAACTACTATGCCTTCCCTTAAATGAAGAGCCACAAAACAAAATCCACATCTGAGAGAAAAAAGAAATTAACAACACCAAGAAATTAAACAACATGCTATTAAATGTCTAACGTGTAGCTGAAGAAGTGAAAATCAAGAACCTTTTTGAAGAAAATGATGCCACTGTATGATCTACAAGTCATTGAATGATTTAATCAGAAGAAAGTGTTTTGAAGAGATGAAACCAACAGAAAACAACAAAACCCATGTGATAGAGTTTCCGCTGATCTTTGTTGGAGTGTGTCTCCTACAGACAATAAACAGATGGGTTTTGTTTTTTAATCCAGTCTACTAATCTATGATGTTTGATTGAGCTTAAGCAATTTACATTCAGAGTTAAATATACATAGGTGGTACTTTGGTCCTGTCATTTTAGGAATAGGTTGTTCATTGATTTATTCTTCTGTTGTCATTTTACTGGGATGTTCTTCTCGTTTGCTTTTGGTTTTGGTAGGTGCTATTCCTCTTCTCACTGAGCATGCTCTGAGCAGGGAGTGAACTCATTTCTGACTCAGTGAACTGCAACGACGTGGCATTCTACAGATTCCATCCGGGGCATGTCTGGGTAGCCCTCGGATTTGACGGCCAGCAGATCAAGAACTGTAGTGGTAGCACGCCGGGTGCCATTTTGCGCACGGTGGCAATAGCTTTGGGACTGTAGGGACAGCAGAGAACTGCGCATGTGCTGAGCTCGCGAGAACTTGCTGAGGTCCTGCAGGAAAATAATATCGACTGTGACATTGTACTGGTAAAAGTAGGTCCTTGTGGCACCCAGACCTAATGTCCAACAGGTTCCGACAAGATCAGCGCCACCAACAACCTAACTAGATAGGACACCTGGTGTCTCTCTAAGCCTGGAACCCACTCCAACCGGAAGAGGGAGAAAGGTTGCAGAGACAACGGTGCAGCCTCAGCACAGTATCACAGGAGGTGGAGAGTGGTGAGCCAAGAGCTGGGGCTGTGGAGACCATGGTGGATATCTGACATAAGAACGCAGACCTGGAACTCGCTGGAGGTTTTGGCACAAGTGGCTGCAAGCAAAAAGTTGTATACCAACTGCAATAAGTAAAATCAAATTTTAACCTGTGTGTGACACAGCTTAGAAACCTGCCCCAAGAAAAAGACTCTGCTAACCAGAAGTACAATGATCAAGAGCAAAAGAAGAGACAAAGGCACAATGAATATTACTGAGCACTCCCCTGCAAAGGAGGAAAACCCTATGCCAACCTCAGAGTTAACTGAGGAAGACATCAAGAAAATGGGAGACACAGAATCCATAAGACTCATTTTGAAGATTCTGGTCAAAAATGAGAAGCTCGTGCAAGAGTTCAAAGAATTTAAGGAAGCAGTAAAGCAAATCAAGGCTGGTAAATCAGAAATTAAGAACACAGTAGAGCAAATTACAAGTACAGTGGAGAGTCTCCAAAATAGAATGAAGCAAGCAGAAGAAAAAATCTCAGAATTGGCAGATATCTCCTGTCACCAGGGGGAAGCAAACAAAAAGGTGGAAGCAGAGCTGGGTCAGGCCAAAGAAGTATTCAAGAATTGAAAGACACTATTAAGAGGCCAAATATAAGAGTTATGGGAGTCCCGGAAGGTGCAGAAAGAGAAGCTGAGTTTGCAAATGTATTTAATGAAATAATCAAGGAAAACTTCCCTAATCTGGAGAAAGAATTGGGAAACAAGATCCAGGAGGGACACAGAACTCCCAACAGGCTTGATCAAAAGCGATCTTCACCAAGACATATGATTATCAAACTCTCTTCAATTAAACATAAGGAAAAGATCCTTAAATGTGCACGTGAAAAACATCAATTGACATATAAAGGAATGCCAATTAAGTTCACAGGAGATCTCTCACAGGAAATTCTACAGGAAAGAAGAGAATGGAGTGACATATTCCAGATTCTAAAAGAAAAAAATTGTCGGCCTAGGATAACATACCCAGCAAAGCTTTCTTTCATCTTTGAAAATGAAATAAAATTCTTCCACAGTAAAGAAAAGCTAAAAGAATTTGCCTCTTCCAAACCTGCCCTACAAATGATACTTCAAGATGTTCTCTTGATAGAGAAGTGGAATAGCACCTACCAAAACCAAAGGCAAAGGAGAAAAATATCATACTCTTTTTATTGTTGAGTCTGATCCCTACCCAACTTTGAATCCCTGCAATCAATGGATTTGGTAATTTCTGCTTTTGCTGTTAGCTGTGGATTATAGCCTGTAGTCACTACATTTTTATCTTGTTTCTTGAAATGAGCCTGATTGTTTTTTCTTGCATTCTTCCATGTAGAGCCAGATCTCTACAGCTAGTGAATCTTCACGACCCTCCCTGCCCTTACCCTGGGGCTTTGTGCAAAAGCTTGGATAAAGTTGGCAGACACAGAAAAGAGGCAGAAGTAAAGCAGAATGGGGCTGAAATCTAGTTCATGGATCATACTCAAGAAGCCTGTGCCATATCTGGGTCCTGGGAAGAAAGAGTAACTTTTTTCTATATAACCTAAAAATGGTTTGTGGGTTATTGTTAGCTCTGAGTTAGATTGCACCTTAGCATATTTAAAGAACCCCTGATTGAAATTCTTAAGATTTTTGTTATGTATGCCCCCTGTTAGAATAGCTAGATTCAGTATATAAAAATTTAGAACACCAGGTGAAAATTTAATTTCCAATAAACACGTTTTCAGTATATCTGAAGCAACTTTAGGAACACATATTAAAAATAATCCCATGACCACTTGAAATCAGAATACAAAGTTTCCAGTTAAGCTTGATCTGGTAATTCTAGTAGCCAAGTGATATTCTCCCATCTCCCTTACGCTCATATGAAACTCTCCAGTGTGCTCTCTGGTCTCTTATATCTGCTTTCCACCTTTTCTCTTTCCCTTTCTAGCTCTGTTTTCTTCCAATTACCCAAAGTCTTTTCAATTTTGTGGAGAGCAGTTTGGCTGTTATGTTAGCCTGGCCCAGACCATTGAATCTGCCCAGGGGAGTCATCTTCATAACCAAACATGGTCTTTGTCCTACATAAAAGAAATTCTCTCCCGGAGAGGAATTCTGCAGCCAGATGAAAGTAGCATGTGTTCAAGTTCTTCAGTATGGTTATGTAGCCAGAAATTGAGCAAAGTCTGGAGTAATTCAGTGTAATTATAATAATTGGCCCATCCTTTTACTAGAATAAACAAAAAAATCTTTTGCTTGGGAAAAGCAAACCTTTGCTTGGGAAGATAATGGTACTCACAGGTTTCAAGTCTATCAATTGAATCACAAAGCTCAGAATATAGGACTAAAATGATTTTAGAGATTCTTTTTTAGTCCATGATTATTCTTCAATTTGCAGATGGAGGAATTGAAACAAAAAGATATTTGTTCAAAGTCATAAAAAATGCACATGCCCTCCCCCCTCGGATTTGCTATACCTGTTCTTGTCTCTCAGGAGGTACAAATGATTTGTCAACTTTTAAGTTAGTCAATGCACAGTCCTCTTTCCCCTTGGCTATGGTTTTGTCTGTGGTTATTTTGTACTGTGCTTCCCAGTTCGTTACCTATCCATCCTCCTTCAGAGAATCCCAAGTGGTATGTCTATCTCATGCCTGTCTCTGCTGGACCTCCCTTTTTCCATTCCTATGATCTTATCTAGAATTTACTCCTGATTTTCCCTTGAATATAATGACAGGTGCCTTCATGTCATCACTTTCATTGTAATGAAGAGTAAGTTCCATGAGTTTAAGTGTACATGTCTTTTCACTGTAGAAATATGTCAAACATGATTTTATGGGCAAGGTGATTTTTTATCCATGTGCAATGGTACAAGTATGGCTGAGCTTGGCCATCATCTTTTCTCCTTGGTGCACAGGACAGTGTTTTCTTTTATTGGAATTTTTTTTTCCCAAGCTTGTTTCTTCACTGAGTGGTCAACACAATTTCATGACCCTTCTAAGATAGATTGTATGTTAAAATAAGCCATTCAAGGACTTGGCAACAAGACTTAGCCTCTGTGGTGGAGACTTGGAAGTTTTCAAAACTTCCTTGTTTTCAATCTCCCCTTGCTGGTGGAAATAATATGCATATATTCTGTTCAGAAACTGAACAATTAAGAGAGTTTCACAGTAAAAAAAGTCTCCAACTACATAGCCTATTAAATACAAGAGAAACTGTTACAATTTGATCATTACCTGTCTGCTACCAGGAAGACACCCAAGTTTTTGTGCAGTTTTAAAATATATGTATATAAAACCAGTTCTCAGTGCCTATGTGTATTGGCACATGTGCAATGCAACAATCTATAAGGTAGGGCTGTTGTTTTCATTCTTTGGTATCTGTGATGCATTCTGGTAGCTATTGGAATTAAAATGAATCAGGAAAATGGAATGGATTAGTTGGCTGTTGTCTAAAATTTTCTGCCTTGTGTTTACTGCTTTTCATTTGCTATTAGGACTTAGCAATTTGTTGTCTATTCATGTTAGAATTGTACCCAAAATAAGGGATCGATCTAAGAGTAATTTTCCCTGACATAGAGAACACATAAGCACTTAGTAACGAGGAAATGAATACATGGCAAAGATCAGGGTATTATATTTATTGCCTATATTTTGTGATAAGTATTTTGACTCTCTGTTGGAATTATCTGCTTCTTTTTGAGTTTTAGATGACTCCTTTCTGTTTGAAGTTGATAAATATGTAGTCTCCAGATAAGTTAGATATCAATATGCTATTTGTATTTCCTAGGACTTAAATTAAGGGGAAATTCAAAGAGAAACGAAGGGTATGTCATAGAAAACAACATTTTCTATTTTTAAAACATGTGATCCTTTCCATGAGTTCAATCCTACAGTGTACATCCATAATTTATTATAGCTTCTTATCTGAAGAACGATGTGGAGCAATGCTTTGAAATTGTACCATACTTTGTAAATGTCAAACATCTTGCTCATTTGCCCTTTTGGAACCTAAGAATATAGGTAGGCTGTTTGCCCTGTTTACAAACTGGTCACACATTCTACCCAGTTTTATTGTATTTGTTAATGTGCTAATGTTAAGGGGATGTTAGGACATAATTTTATACCTCAATTTTTCTTTTTTAAAATTTATTTGATTTCGTTTTATGACAGAGTTTCATAGGCTCTGGAATTCCCCCATCCCCTCCCTATACCCTCTCCCCATGATGGATTCCTCCACATTGTTGCAGTGTTACAGTTCAAATCCAGTCATGATTCCTTCATTGCAAGCATGTACTGTGTATAGAGTCCAACATCTTATTGTCCAAATAAATTCAACAGTTTTCTTGGGAGACCATCCCTGGTCTGAAAGTAGAGCTGGCAGAATATCATCCTGTCCAATGAAAAGCCACAACATAACATCAACAACAATTTACAGCATTATGGAGTTAATTGACATGGTCTTCAGTGACCAATCTGTTAGAAAATGCAAGTTCTGTGACTGCTTCATTGCCATTTCAATTTTAGTTTATACAGAACTGTCTGCTATACACCTTAAAATGATTATAGGGTACTATTCAGCTGTCTCATGTCTATTTTCATTTTTATATTTAGCTGTTTATAGTGTTGAAGCATAATTTTTACTGAACTTGGCAAATTTTAGGATAGTCCAATCTGGCTTATAACTCTAAGTAGGCATATGTTAACAATTGAGGCACAAAACAGTTATAGGAGGGGTGTGCAGAGAAATCTTCAACATCTTAGTGAGGAGTAACTAATTTTTGTGTCCTACCTAATAAGGTATATGGGAGTCCAAGCTGACCATTTTCTCTCTGTTCTAAGCTTTCCTTATTGGTCTCTGTCTATCTGATCTAATTTTTTTGGGGGTGGCTCCGGAGTGACCCTGATGGTCAACAAGAGAGGGTGGGGCTCCAAAGTTGGAACTAAGTAAGGACCAGAGAAAGCTCCTCTTCTTAGTCCCGAAGGAAGTTTACTGCTCTTTTGTTTCTGCGGACTGCTCAGGGCTCCTGGCTGTAGTTCCAATGACATTAGATCCCGTGAGGAAGGATCTGGGCTTCTTCCATCCCATGTGGGAGTTCCAAAAGGGAGTGGATGACCTCAGAGTTCTTTGTCAACGAGGGCACTCCAATTCCCTGTGGTCTTTTTGGCAGTTGTATCCCTCAATTTTTCAATTGCTTATATCCGACTAAAGAAAAGAAGCTGTGGATGCAAGTATTTCTAGAGGGAAGCATCAAAGGTGTTGAACAGGTTTAAGTGTTTTGGGGAACAAGTAGAATTACAATAACAAATGATTATAATTTAAATTAACAAATAAAATGCTTCTGTATATTTGCAAAGATAGAGGTTCTTGGTGCAAGTCTGCTCTTACAACCGAAGACTGTCACTCAGATGCAGAAATTGGAGAGTTGTCCTTTCAGTACAACAGCTCTCTCTTTAGAGACCACTGCTGCCTTGAACCAGATAGCTTATTTTCAGATCAGTATAGTTGTCCAAATATGCTCATGTTCAAATCAAGGTTGATCACTGGTGCACCACAGTCTCACAACCACATTGCCATGATGAAGAAAAGTGACTTCAAGTACAGAAAAGTGGGCTAGAAATGAAGGCTAATACATTGTTACCTCTTGTTTTTAACTTTTCATTTGTACTTTATCACCAAAAAATTTGAAGTGACTTTCAATGAGACACATTACAGGATAAAAATAAAGCGGAGGCAGTGCAGGTAAAGATGGGGTGTCTTTGGATGAGTCTTCTATGCCTGAATATGCATGTTCAACCTAGTACCTTCCTCAATATCATGGCTAATTTTGGTTTTGTGAGCAAAATGCTCTCCATGTTTTGATTTACTCCGTCTTGGCCTTTTGGGCAAGATTTCTGCTGTAGCAGCATCAGTTTGGAGACCTGATTCTCTCTCAGTTTATTGGATACCCATAGCATTCACTCTCTGGATGTCTTTTTAGGAATCCTGAAGCCATGGCTAATGTTATTCTTCCATAGAACAGTGGTCTGAATATCTGTTGAAGACTCACCAGCACTTATGTTATCCACCTTACACCATTAAAGTTAATAGGGAGACATTTCTGGCAAGCAGTAGCTCTGAGCCTCTCATTGAGAGGGTTTACTTCTCCGCATTAGGGAATTAATTTTAGATAAGGCATTCAATCTAATTGGTTAATACTATTATTCATGTAATCAATAACACTGTGCTGCAATGAAATTATCAGTATTATGACTAATGATATAGCTCACTGCTATTCTGAAAGCAATTATAATTATTTCTTAGTGAACGTACATGCGGAGGTTTAACTTAACAATCACTGTGCAGACGACTGCAGCGCAGCAGCTACCATGTCACTGGGAATTTGTTTTGTGCTGCTGCAGCTGTCAAGAAGAGTCCGAGTTACTACCAGGATTTATTTAGGTGACTTTTAGATTACAGTGAAAATGCATCCTACTTTGATCATCAGGCATCTCAATTTTTAATTGCAATGTATCTGATATAGTTTTCGACAGAAAGGGAAAAACCATCTCAGTATTCCATATGCTAGACCTCCTAATGGAATATGATAGACTGTTTTTTATACCCAAAGCTATCATGGGGCATAGAATATGGGAGTGAGAATGGAATTGATTAAATATTTTGTTCTGAGTAGTCTGTATTATTGTAAAAATTTGAAAGATTCATATCCTGTGACTTCTAGAAGTTTCTACACAAAGTTTCTTTTATCAGTCAGGTCTTCAGTTTTTTTTTTTTCCTGTAAATGACCTGAGTAACATGCACCTTACTTGAATTCCCTTATGAGCAAATGAACTGCTTCATTTTCAGCTAGTTTTTTTTTCTTTCTGCATGTATATACAGAACTTTTAACAGAAAATTCTAAAAGTGACTAACTCCTTTTATTCTCATTCATTAAATGCAATTAAACTTTCTATATTCCTCCAGTAGTGATAGCTTACAGAAACTGTAGTGCAACATCATAACTAAGATGTTGACAATAACTCAACATATAAAACAATTATGTCATCACAAGATCTCTCATTTTTCCCCTTAACTGTGTCCATCTCCTTCCTCCATTCATTCAATCTATAGTTATTCATACGCATAGTTAACTCAGCTTCTCTTGTAATTAGGTGAAATTCTTCCACCTTCATGATATCCTCAGATGAGTTTTATCAGTGGAAAGCAATCATAGTTGTTCTAATTATGTGTATAAGATTATGTGTATCTGCATCTAATTATGTGTATAAAATCATAGTCTATATTTTTCTAATTTATGTGTATAAAGCCTCAGGTCTGATTATTAGCATAGATCATTTGAAAATTTTCTCCAGTTGGTTTTGGTCATTCCTTGAATTAGGGGAATGAGGGACTCCTACTGATGGATTGATTAGAGTTTTTGCGGTGAACTGATACTGAGGGAGCAGCAATGGGGTGGGACAAACCACAAATCAAGTTACAGGGTATATTCCAAAGGAATGGGTATTCACTAATGAAGATTCCAATGTTAAAGTATAGTAAAAGTTTTCTTGACTAAAGCCAGTATGCGAATCTTGGAATGTCCACTGTATGTATGTGTATGTGCAGGAGTGTGGCTTGTGGCAGGAGCAGACGATGCTCTGATGTGGATGCCGAACTGCTCGCTGTGTTTGAGTGTGGCTGCTTTTTCAGGGCTGATATTTAGCTCTAGTAGGAAAGTAAGGCACAATGCTCTTAGACTTTATCCATCGAGAATGGGCTTTAAGAACTCACATCTCAATGTACATTTATTGAGTATTTTCTATATACTAGCTTCTGTGTTAGCATTTGAGAGTATAATGCCCCCAGCAACTAAGACATCAGCTGATATGTTGTGTATCAGGCAGACCTACCCCCATAGGTGAGCAACACATTATAGTCAAGTTCCCACTGCATGGCTCAGACTCCTGTAAGACTCTGTCTTAGCCCAGGTGTACATTACTCTAATTTATTCCCTGCCTTGCTCACTATTGTGCCTTAAAATAGAGGGCAGCAGGGAAGGAAAGGGAAAGAGGAGGAGAGAGGAAGAGAGAGGAGAGAGGAAGAGAGAGAAGAGAAGAAAAGAGAAGGAGGAAGGCTCAGTAACTCAGTAGAAGATAGAGGATTGTATTTTATGAATCCACCATTTCTTTATCCTTGGATAATAATACAAGATGAATTTATTTATTTTTGAAGATTTATTTATTTTTTTATTGGAAAGTCAGATATGCAGAGAGGAAGAGAGACAGAGTGGCCGCAATGAGAGCTGAGCCAATCAGAAGCCAAGAGCCAGGAGCCTCTTCCAGAACTCCCACGTGGGTGCAGGATCCCAAGGCTTTGGAACACCCTCAACTGCTTTCTAAGGCCACAAGCAGGGAGCTAGAAGGGAAGTGGAGCCACCAGGACACAATCTGGTGCCCATATGGGAACCTGACATGTGAAAGGCGAGGACTTTAGCTACTAGGCTATAGCACTGGGCGCTAACAAAAATAATTTAACACTGAAGATACCAGTACATGGATTGCTGTAGCTTTATGTCACTGAGTGATATCTTAGATCTGAAGAATCTATAGTTATAAAAATCCCTGAATGCTCTCAACTAGGCTCAAATACACTTTCATTAACATCTTTAATCTGTGTAATGAAATCTGTCACTCAAGCCTCTATCGTGGCTTGAACCAATAACCCAAATCTCAAAAAAGTAAAATGAATAAGAACATGACCTAAAGCCAAGAGCAAAGACTTATCAATCAGAAAGGGAGATTACTTGTGGAGCAGATTTTGTCCCAGAATTAATGAAAAAAAAAAATGCTTGTGGACAGAAATCTACACTTTTAACCATTTATTTTTTCGTTCATGTAGACTAATTGAATAAATCAAGAGCCCGTATCATTATCGAAAAGAAATTTGATTTCAGACTTTCCTCTACCAGTTTGATTTCTGGAACTTAAGCTTTGATTCCCTATGACTACTGGCCCTGGAACTTTGTCCTTTTCTTGCCTTTGTTAGCCCAGTTTCTGTTTCCCTTTGAAGAAGTGCTTCCCATTAAATTTTTCCCATACGTTCTCTCTCTCTCTCTGGTA
Organism: Ochotona curzoniae; assembly: GCF_017591425.1. Lineage (NCBI taxonomy): Eukaryota > Metazoa > Chordata > Mammalia > Lagomorpha > Ochotonidae > Ochotona > Ochotona curzoniae. The sequence continues at coordinate 8,082,733 of NW_024467087.1, forward strand.
TCAGGTGTTCAGATAGCAGTGGCCTTTTTAATGGGTTTCTGTTAAGATACTCTGAGGACATTAACAAATAATCCTCAACTGTCAATGATTTAAAATAAATAAATAAGTTTCTCAGTCACACAAAATCCATGGCTCTCTTCTAAATGCTGCCTCAAGGATACAGGCTCCTTCCAACTTGTGATTTTGTTAGCTTCAACACAAGCCTTGATGGCCACTGTAGAATGGTAGAAAAAGACAAGAATAACTACATTCATTTCAGACAGAATTAGTCACATGGTCCCAAACAGGCCCAAGAACAGGAAAATGTAGCCACTGGCCTTGTAGCCACTTCCCCATGATATCTCTACACTTTAGTATACTTCTAGCTGCTTGTAGCTCATCATCCTTTGAAGATATTCTTACAGGAGAGTGCCTCAGCACAAAATCTTCCTCAGTAAGTTAAAAAAAAATATTTGAAAGGAGGGGAGACAGAAATAAAGAGAAAGAGCAAAAGGAAAAGAAAAAGAGAAGCCAAAGCCAGGAACCATGAACTAAATCTGATTGGTCTCCCACATGAATGATAAGGATGCAAGCTCTTGGGCCATAACCTGCTGCTTCCCAGGGTATGTGTAAGCAGGAAGCTGGGATCAGAAGCAGACGAGCAGGGACTCAATGCCTGGCACTCTTACATTGGATGTGTGCATCCCAGGTAGCATCTTAACTGCTGTGCCAAATGCACTCATCCATTCTTATTAATAGTAATGTATATGGAAAACAGCAGCACATCTCTTTATGTAAATAGCTGCAATATTTATTTATGCTTTCTGGATGCCCTGGTTTCTGGGCCATCACTGCAAATAGATATTGCAGGATTTAGCTTATGTAAGAAATTTAAATATGCCAAATTCATAGAAACAGAATGGTTTCTAGGGGTTAGTAATGGAAGAAATGAGAAATGTCAATCAAAAGGTAAAAACCTGCACTTAGAATGACTTCTGGAGACCTAATATAAGGTATCTGTATTTAATGACAATATGTTGCGTGTTTGAAATTTATTTAGAAAGTAGATCTGAAGTATGAGTAGATTTCATGAAGTTTATGGAAAATTGAATGAAAATAAAGTTTATTTGGATCAAAATATCTCTGAAATCTATGCATATTATTTGATTATACAGATTTTCTGTGAAGTTTCCTTTGATGAGTGTGTGTGTGTGTGTGTGTGTGTGTGTATGGAGAGAGAGAGAGAGAGAGAGAGAGAGAGAGAGAAACAGAGCGAGCATGGTAGAGACTTTTCCGTTTGCTTGTTCATTGAATGACCATGGATCGGCTAATGGGGCAGAAATTTAATCCATTTCTCTCACATGAATAGCAGGGGCCAACTGCGTGAGGCATCATCTGTCCTCCGAAGGGCCTACGTTAACAGGAAGCTGCAATCAGGAGCCAGAGCTGGGAATCGGAATGCAGGTACTCCAGCACAGGAAGTGCATATTGTAAAAGATGTCTTAAACATTACACTAAATGCCTGGCCTCTTCCATGAGCTTGAAATTCCATTTCTCAGAATATTAAGTCATTAGAAAATGAGAACAAGGTTTCTCATTTCAAAATACCCATGTACATAACATCAATTTGTGGGTATATATGAGGGCCTTCACAGGTTCATAGAAAATGCATATTGTGAAAAACAGTGCCTGGATTTGAAAATTGCTTTGTACCAATGTAAGCTTATCTTTTCATTCCATTTCCCGCAAACTTATCTGTGTGCCTGTATATGTAGAATAAAAATATTGAAAGAAAATATATAAAGATTTCAATTGTTATTATCTTTGGCAGTGGTAATGTGGATGATATTTTTGCTATTATTTTCTTTGGTTTCCTAGACTTTAAAAATCAGCATGCATTCCTTATAAGAGGGACATTAGTCACCATATCTGTTAGCAAAGTCCAATGTCTAAATGATATACCTTGACAGTATGGTACCAGATTTTCTACCTTTGTCAACACTTACAATGCCATGATGTACTTAAATAGAATGATAAACTTGTAACTGTCGCTAAAGGATTGTACTACTGTAAGAGGAGCAATAAGGGGACGGAGAATGGGGAGGGAAAGAAGGAAATACCTGCCAAACTGTCTCATGAAAAATAATAGCAACAGAAAAATTCAAAAAATGATAAAAGATTACACAAATCCCAAAGAGAAGAATTTTATTGTTTAAAGTGTTTGAGTCTTGTACATTTAAATGCCAAATCATAATTTAGCATCCAAAATGCTAATTATAGCATGTTTTTCATTCCTTTATTTATAGGTAGAGCTTCCTATTTCTTTCAGATAAATAATTCCATGTGAACTACAGCCATTCTTTTTAAAAGCAGAAACATATCGAATTATGTTTTAGAAGCAGATGAAATAATTAAGTCATGAAATTGGAACCCTTGGGTGAATGGTATTTATCTTTGATACTTTCTTCATTAAAGATATGCAGTTTTGCATAGAGAGATAGCACAGGCTCTGTAATCCTGCATCTCAGTGTTGGCTCTCTCATGTGCTATCAGTGTATGACTTAGAGCTACAGATGCTAAATAATACATGTGTGGAAAATTATGAAGAGTGGAGGTAACGTATTTCACCTTAATTTACTGCTTAATCAATTGATGATAGATTAATTATTACCATTGCTCCTACTTATTACTATAACAATTCTTAGCAATATCACTGCTATGACCATGATCTTACCTTCCAGAAGTGGGAATGGTAGCTCTGGACAGTCTAGCTACACTGACATTGACAAGTCATTTTGTTTACTATTTCAGTTCAAATCAGGCTTGCATTTATCTGCTTGGTAAGGGTAGGACAAGCTTTTTTTTTTTTTTTTTTTTACACTTACCCTGACTGTCAAACAATTCAGGAGTTCGCTAATAGCTGCCCCACTCCTAAGGTCCATATCTTTTCGGTTTCTTCAGTGCATGTGGGATACTTATTGTTAACCTTTTTGAATATTACAGCTGTTCATAAAGAAGATAAAGTGAAATCATATCTTTCCTATATTACTCAAGAATAAAATGCCATAATGGCCAACAGTGTATAGAGATTGAAGGCTTGAAAAGGGATGATGATTTCCAGTAACTTGAAGTTGATAAATCTTTATCTTTCCTCTATCTACTTTGTGAGCTTTTCCCTAGGAATATGGTGTATTCAATATCAGTGCTGCTGAGTGCAGCCACTGTGATCCTGAATGAATGTCTTAAGAGAAGGACATCCTTGATGCTAACAGAGAAATTATGCTTCTTCATTTTCATTTCTGAGAGATATAAAAAGAATGCTCAACAAGTTAAAAGCAGGAAACATGTATGAATGTTGTGGCATAGTGGGATAAGTCTCAACCTGCAGTGCCAGTAGCCCACGTGAGCAGTGGTTCAAGTCCCGGCTACTCCACTTCTCACCCAGTATCATGCTAATGTGCCTGGGAAAGCAAAAGAAGGTGGTGCAACTGTTTGGGTACTTACTACCCATGTGGATGGGGTTCTAGGTTCCTGGCTTTGGCTTGGCCCAGCCCCAGCTACTCCAGCCATTTGGGAAATGTATCAATTGATGCAAGATCCCACTGTCTCAGTCTCTTCCTGTTTCTCTGTAACTGTATCAAATACATAAAGATATTTTTAAAAGGCTGAAAATGAAAAAGCAAACAACTAATTTCCACATCCTTCGTAACTACCAGTTCTCCCGTTGGGATTTTAGGAGAGAAGCTAGAGACTGAGTGCAGTCTGTGTGAACAATATCTCTGTGCATCCTCTGAGTATGTAACATGATCTGGCGCATTTTGACATTGTAAGGCAATATCAATAGAACCAATGTAATGTACTCAGGTATTCAGTTCTTGGAATATCATCCAAATTCGCATGCATTTTAATTTGAAAATTCTGTTGCCTGGCTGTAATTGCAACAAAAAAGAGAGAGGTATAAATCTTCATTGAATTAGAGGTATTAATGTGCTATGAAATATTCTCCAAAAATAATCTTAGCCAAATTCAAACCCTTAGAATTAAAATATCTTGGCTATAAATTTATATTCTGTTTCAGTTCTAGAAGAAAGTATGACTTTGCTCTGCTCTGCAAGACTAAGTGTGGGAGAACTCCATGATACCCATCCTTACTATAGCATATGTTCAGATGTATTGCTGAACAAACCATGTGCCTCACTAGCAACATTTCTAGATTGGATAGTCACTCAGACTGATATTAGCTCTTTCTTATAAGACTAGTATTATATTAAAATTCTAGGTGTCAATTTAGTAGGGAATGTGTTTCTTACAGGAGAATAAATCTGTGATTTGTGTTTTAACTGGCATAGGAAGTGAGTGATACTGGTGGTTGTTGGTTCATGCTTTGACAGTGCTTGACAGGGCCCGGTACAATGGCTTGATTGCATCTCATATGGGTACCAGTTCATATCCTGACTGTTCCACTTTTCTTTAGCTGCAGGCTTGTGTTCTTGGAAAGCAGCAGAGGTTAGCCCAAAGCCTTGGGACACTGCACCTGCATGGGTGGCCCAGAAGAAGCTCCTGGCTCCTGGCTTTGGATTGGCTCAGCTCCAGCCATTGTTGCCATTTGGGTAGTGAACCAGCAGATGCAAGATCTTTCTGTCTCTCCTTCTCTCTGTGAAGGTGTCTTTCCAATCATAAATAAATAAATAATAAAAAAGGGAAGTGTTTGACTGAGACTAAGTCAGGCAATGGCCAGATGAATTAATTGGTCAAGGTAAAAACAAGTATTACTATTGATGCAAGGATTATCATTCTTTTGAGCATTTGTGATAGGGATTTGAATGTTTGGCGAGTAGATGGAGCAACATTAGACACTGTGGACACAGAATTAAAGTTGCATTACTCTCCCGAGTCTGATGTCCTGCTAACAGTCCTTGTCTAGCAGCTTCCTGTATGCTTGTATATTGCACAAGCCTGTTTACACCTCCTTCTCAACTTACTTGGCCAGCCAGTTTGCAGTGAAAGAGACTATATGGTCCTACCTGAGCCTCTGATTCTTCGTGGCCTTTAAACAAACTCTGCCATTATGTTCTTTTAAAAGATTTAATTGTACATGCTGTTAGGTAAAGTATAATAATTTAGCATATCTATACAATATGTAATGACAAATTGTGGTAGTTAGCATTTCCATTTCCTAAACATTTTTGATTAACAAGTAAAAAATGTGCATATTCTATCAAATTCTTAATCTGCAAGAATGTGTTTTCTTTTGTGAATGTTTATTTTCTTTTTATCATCCTGTTCTTGTAGACTTGTTTTATTTTTACTTGTTTGCACTCACTATAGTGTTTGGGAAGGAAACATGATTTGTGACCAATGGAAGTCTCCCAACATACAGTTTTTATCTTCATCTAGGGGCTGATTAGGTCCCATCCTCATCTGCTCAGAAACTCTTCCATAGACCACAATGTCCTGTGTAACTTGCAGCCTTCTGGACTGTGTTCTCAGATACTTGAACTGCTACAGTTAGTGACAGAGCCTGTTGCACATACAGAGAAACCACCTAAACACAGATCTAATGTTTTCCTACAAGCACAAGCCTTGGCTCACCTGATCCTACAATCCATCAGAATTGAATTTGGATTCTGAAGTCACCATTTCCTCACTATATAATACATAGGAAAATTATTCTACTTATTTGAATCTTCTATGTGTGAAGTAGGTATAGTGTCTATATCTCACTTGGAAACTTAGCAGTGCCTAACAGCTTGCCTGTGATATTATAAATTCATTAAAAATAAGTCCTTTTATATTCATATAAAGCAAAAAAGGAGCCTGGATGTCTGTTTGCACAATTGAGAAGCTAAAGATGAAAGAAAGTCAGTAAAATCCATTTTCTGCTACTTAAATGCGAAACGGGTATGATTTATTAGAAAGGCTGATCTGTTCAATACAGTTAGTTTAATCAAGAGAGATGTTTGGGAACTTTTGCTAATTAAAGAAAAAATTCTTTATTGGATTTGTCAGGACAACAGCATCTTTATATCAGTGATTTGCCTGTCTGAAATGTCTGGACTATTTGGATGCTTGCAAATCTATTCAATAAATGAGTACTTTTTTTTAAATCCTTTGCTAGGTAATGAAATGAGAAAGCAGAGCTTGTGGATGGTAAATAAAGAGTCCCTGTTTCAAAGGAGATTGCAAGAAATTTGATATGCATATTTATGCTACTGTGATAAGAATAATATGCATTGGATAAATCTGAAGAGTTCATAGGAGTCAGCTTTTTTTTCCTTGCTGTTTATCATGTGAGAGAGGTGAAGTTTGGCTTTCTGCAGGGATATGATTTCATCTAGACTCAAAGAATATAAGCTCCTTTAAGTGTTCATTTAGCTTGTCCAAATTATGACTTTGGAAATGGTGTAAATTGTGTAGTGACCTAGTGGAACTGTCAGTACAAAAGTACAAGAGGCAAACTGATAGCAGGGGTTCTAACACAAGAAACAATGCTGTCTGCAGATGTGACTGCAAATACAAAAGCCTGTGATATACGGCCCCACGGCTTCCTTTTGTCAGGGTCTGGAGGGTTGGGTCAGCCTATCTCCAACAGGCCCAAGGCAACTGTTCAGTCTAATACATCATTTCTTGAGCAATTGGATTAAGGTGATGCTCTGATATATTGCTAGTCATCTTTTATAGCCCCAAATCTCTGACACTTTTGGCTTCCTAGATTATGGTTTTCGTGCTGGCTGTGGCAGTCCCCTGAGTGTAGTATTTGAGAGTTAAAGGAACAAAAAACCATGTTCTGTCCCGCATCCAGGAATGTTCTGTAAGTGTGCTTAGCCTAATCCACTACACAATGGCTATTTGGCTTTTAATTTTTTTTTTTAACTTTCTTCCTGATGAGGTACTAGAGGAAGGAGCACTTGCTTATCTTTATTTTTTTTTCCTACAAATTGGAGTGGTACAATATTCTTTTGTTGTCAACAGATGGTATAATACAAAATTTTCAGAAGAATTTGAAAGTAAAATTACTTGCTAATTCTGTATGTGCTAATGCTATAATAAGGCTGTTGAACTAATGCGTGCTGCCGTAACAAAGGACATCACAGTGACTTAATATAGTGGATATTTATTTATTTGTATTTTTACTTATTCAAGTTCCATCAGCAATGCTTTGAATGAAGTGCTTCTCCTGGGACTCAGATGGACAGAGATTCTGCCATCTAGTGTTGAGATTCAAGTTGATGGACAAAGAATGGATGGTGTTCGTGGTGCCAAAGGAGCTGCGGAATGGCCCTCCCAAGAAGTCAGTCCCTTCCCAGCAGCAGCTCACTTAGATGCAGCTGCGGATGGTTACTGGTTTCACTTTGGCATTGTTGTAGTCACAATGTATCATTTTCCCTCTTCTTTCATACTTCATATCATATTAAATTCTTTCGTATTTTCCTAGTTTAATGTAATAATGTTAACTTACCATATATCATAGCATCGATGAATCTTTAGTAGGCCATTTTTTTTTATTGGATATGTAGGTGATTTTTCGGATTTTGAGGATTGTACATTTTATTTCTATAAAAGTTCATCCACTTTAGAAATTTTCTGAGTTACAAATGTTTCATTTTTAAGAGGATTTATTTTATTGTTATTGGAAATTCAGATATGCAGAGAGAGATACAGACAGGAAGATCTGTCCATTGATTTATTTCCCACGTGGCCACAACTTCCAGAGCTGAGCTGATCTGAAGCCAGGAACCAGGAGCTTCTTCCTGGTCTCCCAAGCAGGTGCATTGCCCCAAGGCCTTGGGTCATCCTCGACTGCTTTCCTAGCCCACAAGCAGGGAGATAGATGGGAAGTAGGGCTGCTGGGAGTAGAACCGGACCCATGTAGGATCCTGGCACGTGCAAGGTGAGGACTTTAGCTGTTATGCTACCGCGCAGGGCCCAAAATGTTTCATATTATTAGTAGGATGTGTTAGGAATTGGGGAATCTGGATGTGAGTTTTGATTGTGACAAATATACTAATATAAGATACTAATATGGAAAACTGTGTGTGGGATATATGGAAATTTCCCCTACTTCACAAATTTTGTTTTGTAAATGTATTTACTTATTTTTAAAAATTGCATATCTTGGGCCCAGTGGCGTGGCCTAGAAGCTAAAGTCCTCGCCTTGAACACACCAGGATCCCATATGGGCGCCAGTTCCAATCCAAGCTGCTCCACTTCCCATCCAGCTCCCTGCTTGTGGCCTGGGAAAGCAGTTGAGGACGGCCCAAAGTCTTGGGACCCTGCATCCATGTAGGATACCAGGAAGAAGTTCCTGGATCCTGGCTTTGGATCAGCATAGTGTCGGCCGTTGCATTCACTTGGGGAGTGAATCATCGGATGGAAGACCTTCCTCTCTGTCTCTCCTCCTCTCTGTATATCTGACTTTCCAATAAATAAAAAAAGACATGTTAAACTACCTTTTAAAAAAATTGCATATCTATATTATTATCCCTTATACAGTTGTATAGGTATAGGGCTTCCTTTTCCTCTCTCTCTTTCCCTTTATTTCTTCCCTTTCTTCGACCCCTTTCCCCCTGTATCTTACTATATATAGTCCTTCAACTACAGCCATAATTTCAACATTCTGCTATTTATGTTATCATTACATTGTAGGTGTAGGGAATGGTAGAGAATCTGGTATCTTGTTGTCAAGGCATATTTCACAGTTTAATTGGGTCCTTCTTTCATTTGGGAGTAGAGATGTATATATAGGAATTGTGCCTGCTTCACAAGTTTTGTTTTGTAAATTTAAAATTATTGTGAAATAAGAGGTTTATTTTAAATGTTTTTCTGTTATTTTCTTAGAATGAATATCATGAATTGATTTACTGTATTAAAGGAAGAGAACTTTTACATACTACTGTGCTGCTTTCAAAATGATGTTTTAATCCACAAGGCCATCAATGGAGTGTGAAGATTTCTAGTTCAACTTACGAAGCAATGAGAATTAATGCATTGCTGTTTCTGGTCCATAGAGAATCTTAGATAAATCTTAGACAAAAGAAGAGCTATTTTCTTCCCTAGTTATCAGTAGAGAAATTATTCTTCAATATTTGGGGAGGATATTTTTTGACTCAAAAAGAATAATTAAAACTTTCCCCATGTGGTTGTATAGCCAAGATAAACCCACACAATGGAGTACCATGTATCTATTAAAAATGAATTAGGAAAATTTCTAATGAATTTCCAGAGTATACTGTTAATTGAAAAAATACGTGCAACATGCTATGTGGGTAAGGGATTTAAGAAAGAATGTGCATGTTTGGTTATCTGTGCAAAAATATAGGAAAGATAAGTCAGAAAGTGAAGATGCTAATTACCCATTGGGTCTGGTTAAGACATAGTTGGAAAAAAAAAGGAATGAATGGAAATGAGGCAATAGGGATGAGGAGGCAGTGGCCCATCTCATAGCTTATGTTTTTGTGTGACTGACTTTTAGAAACTTGGTAATGTTTCACGCAACCAGTCAAAAATGAGTCACTTATGACAATCAAGGGAAACTGGATGAGCTAGAACCCAGTTGAATTGCAAACAATAAGTAATGGACCTGGTTGTATTTCAAATTAATAGTGATCATTCTGAATTCGATATCCAAGAGCTGTCCAAGTAACTTATATGACTACACAAAGATACCACCTTCCGGCCTTTATGATTGTGTATTCCTTTCTCCTGGAGTTACAGGTAGATATAGAGATAATTTTTAGAGAAAAGAGTGTGGTAGGTATATTGGGTTGTCACTTCTGGAATTGTTATAAAAAGTTTGTGGCATTGATCTGACTTGCTTATTTTTTACAAAAGCTAGCTACCATGCTATGAGCTGCCTTATACAGAGATCTTTAGGGCAAGGAGTGTGTATTTCTGGTCAATACTCAGGAGGAAATGATGAATCTGGTCAATGGCTACAAAAAATGAGCCCGGAAATGGGTTCTTTCCTAGTTGTTCTTTGAGACAAGTGCAACTCTAGTGACTGCAGCCTTGTGACAGAATGTGAATAAAGGCAATAAGCAAAATCATGCTCCAATACAGAACTCACAACAGTATGAGGAAACATGGATTTAATTGTTAATTTCTTTCTTTTTAGTGTATTTTTATTGTTATTATTTTCCATGATACGATTTTGTGGGCAAAAGGATTCTCCCCTCCAACTTCCCTTCCTCCCTCCTCATTCTCCCTCCAATTTCCCCCCATGTTATTATAGTAATATAATCTTTCAGCAGCAGCCAACTTCTGGGGGATTTTTGTTATGCAGTGATAGATAACAAATATAGGAATTTTGGACTCTCCAGTCCACTATTTGCACTGGACGTTGTAAGATGAAAGGGCCCGGCGCGGGGGCGCAAGTGGTTAAAGGTCCTCGCCTTGCACGACCGGGATCCCATATGGGCGCCGGTTCTAATCCCGGCAGCCCCGCTTCCCTTCCAGCTCCCTGCCTGTGGCCTGGGAAAGCAGTCCAGGACGGCCCAAAGCTTTGGGAACCTGCACCCGTGTGGGAGACCCGGAAGAGGCTCCTGGCTTCGGATCGGCATAGTATCGGCCCGTTGCGCTCACTTGGGGAGTGAATCATCGGACGGAAGATCTTCCTCTCTGTCTCTCCTCTCTGTATATCCGCCTTTCCAATAAAAAAAATAATAAAAATAAATCTTAAAAAAAAAGATGAAAGGAAAAATATATACAAATACTGTCTTGTTGGTAATGCAATCACAGTGATAATGCTTAGAAATTCTGCAAGTTTATATTATGTAGATTGAACAATAATTGGATTTCTTGTGTGTGATGAACCTAGTTTTCTGATTAGGGCAGAAGGAAGTTACAAGTAATGCAATAGGGAAGGACAGAATGCACATTGGGCTGTTGGATTGGACTTAGAGGAATCAGTGTAAACACATAGTCTTTAGTACAGATACAGATGCAAAACTAGATGTTGGTGCTCATTTACACTTACATGAGCATCCAAATCTATATTTTCCAGTCTCAGCCTCTGAAAGGATGACGACTAAGTATAACTTACTAGCACTTAGCGTATTTATTACCCAGACATTGGCTTTTTCTTTTTCTAATATCTGTTGATTTTTGAGAGACAGAATAAGAGAGAGATAGAGAAAGAGAGAGAGAGAGAGAGAGAGGGAGAGAGAGAGAGAGAGAGAGAGAGAGAGAGAGAGATCCAGGAGCTTCTTCCCTGTCTCCCATGGGGGTTGGGGTGCAGGGTCTAAGGATTTGGGCCATCCTCCATTGCTTTCCCATGCTGCAAATAGGAAGCTGGATTGGAAGTGGGGCATCTGAGACTGGAACTGGGACCCCTATGAATGTCAGAACTGGAGGCTTAGTATTAGTCTGTTGGGCCACTGCACCAGCCCCAGACATTAGTTTCGAAACACAATTTTCCAATAATGGGAACCAAGACTCTGAAGGATGAATTGATTCCAGAGATTGGGAACATTAAATATAAAAAAAATACATAAAAAGATAAGAACACATTCAAAAGGGACAGAATTCAACCTGAATGCTTTCCAGTAGCCAAATCTGGAACATTTTGAGTAAACAAATAATTATATTATTGAATTTAACTCATAGACTATAACAATATCAATTTGTCTGAAGTGATACAAATAAATGACTGCATAAAAAGAAATGAAAGAGAAAGGGCACTTTTTCTTACAGCAAAACACACTTTGAATAAAGGAACAACAGAAAAATCACTATTAGGCAAGTGTCAAAATAATCATTATTAAAGGTAAGATCCTGAATGAAGATACTGCAGTCTTAAAATATGTCAAAGGTTTTTGAAATTTACATACAGGAAAATATTAAAGTGGAAAAATCAAACAGATGCCACCTTAACCAAACAATCAGGATTAGTACCAAGGGTAAGCAGTCATTGGGCATGATGTACCCCCTGCTATGATACTCTTAGAATGGTACGGCATCTTGACAGTCATGCCCAAATTACACACTTTGAATCCAGCAACAAGAAACATCATTTTCAGAGAAATCCATTCTATGAAATAACTAGCGCACTTCAAGTGTCCAGATTCTAAAGGACTACAGCTAAGGAATTCTCACAGATTGGAGAGGATGAAAGAAAAGTAACAGCTGAATACAAGGTTTGGATTGTGGAACAAACAGAAAAACCAACATTATTGGAGAAACCTGTGAAATCTGAAGCATACACTTAATAGTATTTTGCTAGGGATTAATGTTGTGGTGCAGAGGATTAAACCTCTGCTTGTGATGCTTGCATCCCATATAAGAGGATCTGGGATTAAGGCTCATCTTTTCTTTGATACAGCTTTCTGCTAATGTGAATTCTAGGAGGCAACAGATGATAATTTCAAATACTTGGGTCCCTGACACCCAAATGAGAAATCTTGATAAATTATTTTTGACTTTAGCCTGGCCCGGTCCTTGCTGCTTTGGCAAAACCAAAAGATGGGAGAATGTCTGTTTCTGTCTCTGCACTTCTATCTCTGTCACATCTTTCAAATGAATAAGTAGATTCTAAAAAATGAAAAAATAGTGTTTTCCCAATCTTTACTTAGTTTTGATGTTAATGCTTTCGTTATGTAAGATTGCTAAAAGAAGATCGATAAATGATCCACAGGAACTATCTACTATTTTTGTTTTGTTTCTGGGCGTGTTCCTCTGTGAAGACTTTTGGTCACATCCCTCAGGGAAAGATACAAATTGAGGAAGAACTTAGTTCCTAAGCAATTGAAAATTTCCATGGGACATATAACTTTGTCAGTTTTATCTTCAATGTGTTAGTAGTTCATCTTCTGATAACTTCTGTTTATGATACCAAGACATTTGTCTTAGAACTTAAGAACTGTGCAGTTCTAAATGCTTCTAAATAGGCAATCTGTCACGGCATTGGACAGTGTGTAATGGCATACAGTGTAATCGTGTTTGTCGAATGGTAGAAGGCCAAGACAGTTACTGTGGCCAATAGGAACCTGGGCTAGAGTATCACAAACCTGCTCCCACTGAGAATGTTTTTCTTTTTGAGTAGTTTCGTAAGCACTGTTACAGACAATAAATGCCCCACTTTCCCCTAAAAGTCACAGGGTAATTTATGGCTTCTGCCTGTGTTCTCTTGGGCAGGGTTTGTTTTCCCACAAGCAGGTGGTGGAGGAAGGATTACATGTTGGGACAGTAGAAGCAGCACATGTTCAATAACTTCAATCAATATGAAATTGCCCAAAGTGGTGACCCTGTAAAGTCATTCTGACAGGCGAGCCTTAGAGATGAAAGCCTCATTTCAGAGTCAAAAATAAATATCTGCCTAACGCTTTTTTTTTTTGCTTTTTCCCCTCGATTGTGTGATGAGCCTCTAGTTATTGTAATAACTGTGGGTTTCTTTATATGACAGAGAAGAACAATATGAAAATTGCAAATACTATACATTTAAAAAATTCAAAACCCCAGTACTTAGAGATAAGTGGTTGCATCAAACTTTGTGGTCATTTAATAGATAGGTGTCTTTCTAAAGTTATAAGGATGAATGAATGTGTAGGTGTGCAGATAGAAAGAAATGTAAAGGAAAGGGATCATATCTAAGCACGTTATTTTATTTAATTTATTTATTTTTTAAAGATTTATTTATTTATTGGAAAGTCAGATATACAGAGAGGAGGAGAGACACTGAGAGGAAGATCTTCGATGATTCACTCCCCAAGTGAGCGCAACGGCCGATGCTATGCTGATCCAAAGCCAGGATCCAGGAACTTCTTCCTGGTATCCCACACGCGGGTGCAGGGTCCCAAGACTTTGGGCCATCCTCGACTGCTTTCCCAGGCCACAAGCAGGGAGCTGGATGGGAAGTGGAGCTGCCAGGATTAGAACCGGCGCCCATATGGGATCCCGGTGCGTTCAAGGTGAGGACTTTAGCCACTAGGCCACTCTGCCAGGCCCTAAGTATTTTATTTTAATAAAAGCTATTACATTACATATTTTTGAAGTTGAACAAAATGAAACTGAAGAAATTGTTGAACTTTAAAAAATCTTTGTATGAGAAATCTTGGCTTTAAAAAATCTTATAAAATGTAGAATAATGATTTGTTGTATGACTCCAATTTTAAAGGGTCTGATGGGCATACTGCTATATAAGTCTGGCTGGTTAGTTCTCTGATCACTTCTCCCATTGTTTTCCCCTCTACCTCACATTTTTTGCTGCCTTTGTTTTATTTCATCTGGGCTTATAATATTTACATGCTCTTCCACAATCACAATTCTGACAGTTGTTTAAGCCCTGTGTTTAATTGGATTCAGTGCTTACTGCCCCATTACTTTATCTTGTCCTGAGTCCCTCATTAGATTCTCAACTTGGTTGGCTGAATTTAATTATCAAGTAATATTTTGTAAAGAAGAGCTCATTAGGACTACATGTCTAGAGTTTTTAATTTATTCATGTCTGCCTGTTGCCTTTATACTTGAACAATTTGAAGTATTTTGGAAGTCATTTAGTTTTGAAAAGGTTTCTGCTATATCGTCTAATGCTGAAAGTTTCTAGGGCAGACAGATTGCCTCACCTCCTTGTAGATAGTTTAATTTTCTGCTGAATACCTGAGTAGTTCTGCATTTTATTTATTGGAACGGCAGATTTACAGAGAGAAGGAGAGGCAGAGAGAAAGATCTTCATTCACTGGTTCACTGTCCAAATGGCTGCAGCAGCCAGAGCACAACCAATTTGAAGTCAGGAGCTTCTTTTGGGTCTTGCAAGTGGCTGCAGCATCCCAAGGCTTTGGGTCATCCTCCACTTCTCCACATCCATCCAACTATCTATCTATCTTTTCTTTTCTTTTCTTTTCTTTTCTTTTCTTTTCTTTTCTTTTCTTTTCTTTTCTTTTCTTTTCTTTTCTCTCTCTTTCTTTCTTTCTTTCTTTCTTTCTTTCTTTCTTTCTTTCTTTCTTTCTTTCTTTCTTTCTTTCTTTCTTTCTTTCTTCCTAATTTATTGTTATTGGAAAATTAGATATACAGAGAGGAGGAGAGGCACAGGAATATCTTCTGTCTGCTGATTCACCCCCCAAGTGGCCTTAATGGCTGGAGCTGAGCCAGTCTGAAGCCAGGAGCCAGGGGATTCCTCTGGGTTTCCCACGCAGGTGTAGGGTCTCAAGACTTTGGGCTGTCCTGGACTGCTTTCCCAGGTCACAGGCAGGGAGTTGGATGGGAAGTGGGGCCACTGGGATTAGAACTGGTGCCCATCTGGGATCCAAGCATGTGCAAAGTGATGACTTTTTCTGCTAGGCTACCATGCCAGGCCCCCCTCCACTGCTCTTCAAGATCATAAGTAGGGAACTGGATGGGAAGTGGAGCAGCCGAGACATGAGTAGATGAACATATTGGATTCTGGTACTTGAAAGAAGGAGATTAGCCAATTAAGAAATCATTCTGACCCCCACTGGAATAATTTTTATTCCAAATATATTGTGATAATTTCATTGAGAGTACAGCTTGATGGTTATTGAACTGCGATAGTGTTCCCTGGTATATAGTGTACCCTTTGATTGGAAGATAGAATTCTTTGCTCTGGAAGTGTACCTTACTTCAGATAATTTTATCCTCCTCATTTGTCATCTTTTCTATAGCTGTTTAGTGTTACTTTGTTTTCTGTATATCCACCTTCAATCTATCATTATTTTAAAGGATTTATCTATTTTTGTTTGAAAAGCAGATTTACAGAGAGAAGGAGAGACAGACAGTGAGAGAGAGATCTTCCAGCTGCTGATTCACTTCCTAAATGAGCACAGCAGCCAGAGTTTAGTCGATCTGAAGCCAGCTTCCTGGAGCTTTCCCTGCATCGCCTACAATGGTGTAGTAGATGCCAATGGCCTTAGGCCGTCCTTTGTTACTTCCAAAGCCCATAAACAGGAAGCTGGGTGGAAAGTGGAGCAGCTGGGATTTGAATCAGTGTCTGTATGTGATGCCAGCACCTGAGACAGAGGATTAGCCAGTTGAAACATCACACTGGCCCCAGGCTCTCAAAATCTGCTTCATTTACTGGGTTCTATTTTCTTACCTTTTTTCTTGCCCGGATTTGTTTCTTATATTTTGTGTTAAAGTGTTTTTTGATTTTACTTTATTTTTTTAAAGACTTATCTATTTTTTTTTATTGCAAAGTCAGTTATACAGAAAGGAACAGAGACAGAGAAGATTTTCTGTCCAATGACTCATTCCCCAAGCAGCAACAACAGCCAGAGCTGAGCTGATCCCAAGGAAGAGCCAGGAGCTTCTTCTAGGTCTCCCACGTGAGTGCAGGGTCCCAAGGTGTTGAGTCATCCTCAACTGCTTTCCCAGGCCACAAGCAGGGAGGTGGATGGGAAGTGGGGCCGTCGGGATTAGACCCACTGCTCATATGGGATCCCAGTGCGTGCAAGGTGAGGACATTAGCTGCACCAGGCCCTGTTTGTTTTACATTCTTGGCTCTATCATTTTTCTTCTTCCTCATTTCTGGCTTATTCTATTCTGTTATAACCTTCTGTTCTATTTCTCTCTTTTGTTGTAGCATAAAATTCTTCCAGAAGAAAACCTATTTATGTTTCTTTATGTTTTTATTCAGAAGGCATGAGTCTTCTCTCATTAGTTTTCTGAAATTTCTCTTTTTTAAAATTTTAGGTGATGTTACATAGTCGATCAGAGTGGGAAGGTTCTAGGGTTAGGGAGAAGTGGGTATGATAATTGTTTCCAAGCTTTCTATTCCTTTGTCCCATTTCTTGGGGGAGGGAGGAGATACCCAGTCTTCCAAACATCCCAGTGCTTGAGGATGGGGAAGGGCCACCCAGTGTCAACCCAGAGTCACAATGGTGCATGTTCCAAAGATTCTGCCCAGGTGGATGTGATAGTTCTGAAATGCTGTCAATCTTGCTGATCTGTGGATGAGGAACCCTTTCAGTATTCATTGGCTGACACCATCGACTCTATAGTCTCCAATCGCCCAGGTATTTACTGTCATCATTTGGCTGGGGTAGTTATCCATCTGTTCTGTTCTCCACTCTCTGCTATGGTACCAGATGTCCTCTGCATTACCCAATGAACTACCATGTCCTCCATGTGCACCATGGTTTGCCATTCAGCACTCCATCCTCTAAACTGGGGAGGACCAGTTCTCATATGTGGGCTCATGGACCTAAGCCAGGTGACCAGGGCTATGCTGCCCCCCAACCTTGGGTCTCATGGATCCAGCAAACACTTAGCAGGTGGGCCCATGGCCCTGATACATGCAACCTGTGACCTACTGGAACCCCCACCCTGGAACTCATGGACTCGGTCCCTACCACTCAGGTGGGCGTGGTGACCTGGACCAGGAGGTCGAGGTCCCTTTGGGTCCCCAACTCTTCAGGCACATGGATCCAGTACCCACCGCACAGGCAGGTTCAAGGACCTGGGCCAGGAGAACCAGGCCCTCCTGGATCCCCCTCACCCGGGACTCATGGACCCAACAGCCACTATGTAAGTGGGCCCTAGTGGCCCTAGGACCTGTACCATGAGACCCAGGGCCGAGCCAGATCCTCCACCCCTGGGGCTCATCAGTTTGGCACCCACAGTGCAGTTGGGCACAAGGACGGAGACCCAGGCCCGCTCGATCCACCCCCTCCACCTCTGGGAATCATGGGCCCTGGAACTTGGGCTGGGACACCTAGGATTAAGCCGGACTACCCACCCCTGGGACTCATGGATCTGACACTCACATGTAGGTGGGCCCTAGGACCTGGACCAGGAAGCCCAGAACCCTCTGGGCCTCCCATCCCTGGGGCTCATGGTCCCAACACCCATCATCTCCAGACTGACATGACTCAACTTTCCTTGGCATCCACCAGTGGGTACTTCAGCTACAGAGTCAGCCCCCAGTCCTGGCTCAAGTGTGAACTGGCTTGTGATGCAGCCTGACTCAGCCCTTCCTACACTCCGTCTTGGTTCTCAGATATGCCAGTGGATGTTATGAAGTGGCCCAGCTTAGTGGCCCACCCCCTGACCTGACCCATATGTATGCTGGTGGGTAATGTAACCTGGCCTGGGTTGGGCTGCTCCTTACCTTGGTTCTTGCGCTTACTTGCAGGAACTACAACCTGACAAAGTAATTGACTAAGCTTCTCTATCTGGTCTTTTCCCAGTGGCAGATCTTATGCATACTGGTGGGTCCCTGGCCCAGGTTGACTTTGTCTACCTTTTGTCCTGGCAGGGACTGTGTCCTTGCCCAATCAGCCCACACCCTTTCCAATTCCTACTGTTGGCTGTTGCAGCCCATCTGCACATGGTTCATACCCAGACACAGCTCCCACATGGTTCAGCTGGAGCTGAGAGCTAGCCCAGCCCATTATTCACCCACCCTGGCTCTCACTAGTACCAGTGGGTGCTGGAGTAGAGCCCAGCCTGGCCATCCCTAGACCCAGGCCATATCTGTGCCAAGCGAGATTGAAGCCACATTCAGCACAGGGCAACACACAGGTCTGGCACTTGTGCTCACCTGTGGGCATTCCAGTTTAGCCAGAACATTCCCTTAGCTCCCCAACTAGACATATTTCCAGCCACAGTATTTGCATGTGCCAGTGGATATTGCTGTTCCACATGGGTGAGCCCATATATTACCGTGCAGATTCTACTCCTAAAGCTGATTCACTCAAGTATTTATTAACTTCATGGCCCAGCCTCACAGAATCTTTTCCCTTTTCTGACACTCTGATGGGTTCCATGTTGTAGCCCTTCAAGTAGAGTGGTCTTGTCCATGCAAGTTCCAGAGAAATCATTCCTCACCTGGACCTGAACCCTAAGGTCCTTGCTGATTGCCACCTGTGCCATCTCTCAGACTCCCTGCAAGCCCACACCCCCCAAGATCCTGAGAGCATTGCTGGGCAGCCCATGTAATCCAGCCCAGATTCCCACAGTGGCACCCATGTGGCTGGGAGTGTCAAGCACCCATGCCTCCAACTTCAGATTCACCTGGGCTTCCCCCCTCCCCATCAAGATGGCGGTGGTTGGAGAAGCCAGGGTTCTGCATCTGCCTAGACCTGTCTGAGATTTTCCCACAGTGTAATTACTGTGGGAAGAGGAGTTTTTCAGCCCTTGGGACAAGCTCAAGATTTTCCCACCACCTGGCAGTGGTGGCCGGAGCTAGGATCCCACATATTGAGCCTGGCTCAGCCCTGACCCCTCAGTAGCCACCATGCACATGGGAGAGTTGTGTACCCATGCTTCCAGCTTTAGATTCATCTGGGCTTCCCCACTGAGTCCCCTCTTTATTTCACTCCCCTTCCTGTCCTTCCTTTTCTGTAGTAGTGTGTTTGTGTCTTGGCTTTGTAATTTATCTTGCTGCTGCTTAACACTGGCCAGAAGCTCTGGTTGAACTTTGTTCTTTATTAGTGCACGTGGTGATCTTTAACATCATTCCTACTTATTTAGGTCTATCTTTTTTTTAATTGATTAATATAAAGATAAAGATTATATACATTCTATAGGTACATTTCCAAGAAGACAGTCTTCCTTTCCTCACCCCCCTGCTCAATACCTCTTCCTTCCTTCCCTATCTTGAGCAGTTATTGCATAGATATAATTGTAATCCACTCTGTACTAATAGGCTTACTTTGTACCACTAAACACAATGTTCAAGAATGAAAATGTAAATCCAAAAGACCACATTTCCACTACAGTATGAGCATGGTTTGAAAGCAAGAATCATATCCTGGAGTACAGGTTCATCTTTTCAACCCTGGTCACCCGCTGAAATACACAATGTGAGTGATGGATACTGTGTCTATGTTCTCAGTGTCGGTGGATGGTTTTACTAGATGAACTTCTATTATTGATGGGAGTTTGGTTGATGTTTGAAATTTGCAGAAAATCCATATTAAAGACTTTCTTCTGAGGTTCTGTTAAACATATTAGTACCTCTGTACCCAGTCACTAGTGTGGACTAGACTTAATATATTCCTTTGGAAAAGGTGATGACTCCTGGTGAATCTTCCTGCCATGGCTAAGGCCCCATGATTGCGCATGTACCGCCACATTTTACTTTTTTTAAATGTTGAAGGGCATTAATAAATCCCTTCATGATTTATTGGACCCCCCCCCCCCTTTTTTCAATCTCATTCTAAAGAGTGAGAGTGAAGTTAGGAGCCTGATCATGGTATATTCTATGGCTAGCTGTCTCTTTGATATCTAATATAGTCTGTTCTTTCTAAGTACAAATTATATTTGCCTTTGTGATACTGATACTTCAAAAATATATCCTCTAATCATGTACCTCCATCTCTCATAGGGAAAGCGATAATCCTGGTTAAGTCTGGCTCTGCCTTCTCTGTTATTCTGAGTGACTGTACATGACTAAAGGAAAAATACAGCTTTGCTGAATGGTTTCATGAAGTGCAAGTGGGCTCTTACTGTTCCCTAAAATTGTCCTGATTTCTGCTAGGCCACTTCATGCACCCACTCTCCCAGATGACTGTTTCACACATTCTCCTCTCTCCTCAAACACTTAACACCTCCTCTCTCAAATTCTCTGTCAGAGTGTTCATATTTCCTACTTCATGGAGAAAACTGAAATGGCCGGAAGAAAACTTCTACATATGCCTACCAAAACATCTACCCACATATATTCATGGATACCCATATCCTCTGGCTTTTGTACCATTACTAAAGAGGAATTCTCTTGCTTCTGTTTTTCCCATTCTGAATTAGATATCACCTCTTAACTTCTCAAGGGCATCACTTCAACATTTTTCTCTTTCATGTTTTTTCCTTTACTCCTAGATGAATTTCTTCTGCATAAAGACATGTTATTGTCCTGTCAGCCTAAAATAGTTCTTGTTGACTCCATTTACAATCTCATTTTCTTTCTTGCCTTTTCATAAAAATTCATAGAATTCTCTGTATTAGCAGTCCCAATTTATCTATTCCCATTGTTCCTTGAAGTCACCCATATCAAGTTTCCACCTCTAGCATTCCAATAAACTGTTCTTCTCAAGGTCATTATGACTTCTGAGCTTCAAATTAAATGATCAATTCTCAGTCCTCATTTTATTTGATCAATTAGCATCATTTGCTACCATTAACAACCTCTTCTTGGAAATATTTTGTTCACAAGCTTCTAGGATAATACAGTGCTAGCTTCTAGGACAACATAGTTTGTGTTCTCAGTTTTCTTGGTATTTTGTTGGCCTTTCTACTTCAATGTCCTTTGGTAGTTCCATATTATCATTTAAATTTATTGAATTTGGTGTAGTAGCTCGAATTAAGTCCCTAGGCCTTTTTCTTAATCATCACTCTTCTGGCGATCTTATGCAGTCTCAAGGATGTAAACAAATTATATGTGCTTTTAACTACCAAATAATATATCGCTTGCCTAAGTGTTTCTACTTAACTCCATATTCATATATGTCTATTTTTTTAAAAAGATTTATTTACCTTAATGGACAGATTTACAGAGGAGAGAAAAAAAGTACCCAAGTATTAGGAGACACTATTAATACACCAAATGTAAGAGTTATGGGAGTTCCGGAAGGAGCAGAAAGAGGAACTGGTTTAAAGATGTATTCAATACAATAATAAATGAAAACTTTCCTAATATGGAGAAATAATTGGGAAACAACATCCAGGAGGGGGTACAGAACTCCCATTAGAGTTGACCAAAATTAGTCTTCACCATGACTCATAATAATCAAGTGCTCTTCAATCGAATATAAGGAAAAGTCCCTCAGATGTGCTCAAGAAAAAAAAAATCAATTGGCATAGAGAAGAACTCCAATTGGACTTACAGCTGACCTCTCACAGGAGACTCTAGAGGCCAGAAGAGAATAGAGTGACAAATTTCAGATTCTACAAGGAAAATATTGTCAGCCCAGGATAACTTACCAAGCAAAGCTTTCCTTTGTCTTTGAAAATGAAATAACAACTTTCAACAGCAAAGAAAAGCTCAAAGAATAAGACTCTTCTAGACCTGCCCTACAAATGATGCTTAAAGTTGTTCTCTTGACAGAGAAAAGTAATAGCATCTACCAAAACCAAAGGCAGATGTGGAGAATGTCCCAATAAAACTACCACAGAAGACTAATTCAAAGAATAACCCATTGCTGAAATGACAGGACCAACCCACCACCTATTTATACTAACCCTGAATGCTTGAATGTAAATGGCTTAAAATCATCAATAAAACATCTAAATCAGTGGATTGGATGAAAAAACAAAACCCATCTATCTATTGCCTATAGGAAACACATTTCACCAGAAAAGATATGCAGAAACTGAAAGTGAAAGGATGGGAAAAGATATTTCAGGCTAATGGAAAGGAAAAACTAGCTGGCATAACCTTTCTTATATCAAATAAAATAGACTTTGACGTGAAAAACATTTAAAAAGATAAAGAAGGACACCACATAATGATCAATGAATCCATCCAGCAAGAAGAGATCACCATAATCAATGTATATGCACTAAATGCCAGGGCACCTAGATACATGAAACAAATATTAATGGATTTAAAGAGAGAAAGAGACTCCAAAACAATGATAGTGGGTGACATTAATAGCCTATTAACATCAATGGACAGATCAATGAGATGAGACAGAAACTCAGTAAAGAAAAAAAAAGAATTCAGTCAGACACTACAGCAAATGGACTTAATTGATATCTACAGAACATTTCATCCTACAGATCAAGAATACAGTTTTTTTCATCAGCACATAGAACTTTCTCCAAGATTGATCATGTTATAGGCCACAAAACAAGCATCAGAAAATTTTTTTAAAAGTGAAACTTATATTATGTATCTTCTCATACCATCATGGAGTGAAGCTAGAGACCTCGGTCAAAACACCGAAGAAGAATGCAAACACAGGGAGACTGAATAATATGCTACCAAATGAGCAATGGGGTGTAGAGGGAATCAATGGGGAAATAAAAAATTGCTTGAAACAAATGATGGTGTCAACACAACATATCAGAACTTATGCGACACAATCAAGGCAGTGTTAAGGAGAAAGCTCATCTCAATCAATGCTTATGTTAAGAAATCAGAAAACCACCAAGTAAATTAGCCAACCTTACATTTGAAGGAGCTAGAAAAAAATTAGCAAAGCAATCCCAAGATTAGTTAGAAAAAAGAAATAATCAAAGTAAGGGAGGAAATAAACCAAGTAGAGATGAAAAGAACAATACATAAGATCAATGAATGAAAGAGCTGGTTCTTTCAGAAAATCAACCAAATAAATTCCACACTAGCTCAATTAATCAAAAAAAGGAGGGAGAAGATACAAAGCAATAGGATTAGAGAAAAAAAAGGAAATATAACAACAGACACCTCAGACATAAATAGAATTATTAGGAACTGTTACAAGAGACTATATGCCAAAAAATCAAAAGAGCTGAAAGAAAAGGATAATTTTTGAACATGTACAATCTACCAAATTTGAGTCAGAAGGCAATTAATCTAAATAGACCTATAACAAGGACTGAGATTGAATCAGTAGAAAATCCCTCCCAACCAAGAAAATCCTAGACTAGATGGATTCTCTGTTGAACTCTACCAGATATTTCAAAAAGAAATAGCTCCAATTCTCCATAAGCTATTCCAAACAATACAAGGGGAGAAAATTCTTCCAAACTCTTTTTATGAAGCCAATACCACCTTAATAGCAAAGCCAGATAGAGACACAACAGAAAAAGAACCACACAAAGATCCTCAACAAAATACTAGCCAAGAGGATCCAACAGTACATCAGGCAGATCATTCACCCAGACCAGGTGGCATTCATCCCTTGCGTGCAGGGATGGTTTAACACATGCAAATCAACTCATGGATATGCCACATCAACAAATTGAAAAATAAAAACCATATGATCAACTCAATAGATGTAGACAAGGCATTTGATAAAATCCAACACCATTTCATGCTAGGGCTTAATGCCTGCTGAGCCATGCAAGAGCTGGATCTTGGGGTAGGCCAAAGCAGGGTTAGGCAGTAACCCCAAACAGAGCCAGAATGGGTGTGGGCTGGTCGGGCAATGCTTCCATACCTGCCAGGAAAGGAAGTGGGCCTAGTCAGGCTGGGCCAAGAATCCCTGCTGTGTGTGAGATCTGCAGCTGAGAGGTGAGCTGATAGAAGTGCTTGGGGAATGCCTATTCAGGACACAGTCCCTGCAGGTGAGCGCAAGAGCCAAGACTAGGAGCAGCCCAGATCAGGTCAGGTTACAGTACCCTCAGGCATAATGTGGGTCAGATCTGGGTGTGGGGCAGGGTGTAAGCCCAGTAGGGGGTGCCGTGGGGGTTCTCCTGCTGGGCAACTGCTTGCACTGGTGCATGAGAGAGCTTGGCCTTGGAGCTGAACAGGCTGGGCAGGGCTACAAAGCCCTTTGGTTTGCATGTGAGCTGGGTTGTTGGGGAACAGCCAAGCTAGGCTAAGCGACCATGTTCACTGGTGCATGTCTGAGCCAGAGTAAGTGCAGGCTGGTTGGGCATTTCTGCAGCATTGGCTTGCAGGTGCTGGGACTGGGGGCAAGTCCTTGTCAGCCTGGACCATAGAAACCAGCTAGAAACTGGAAGATCCTGGACTGGCAGTGGACCTAGTAGGTGTATTGTGGTCACCCCTCTAGTGGCTGCAGCTCTCACTGGTGAGCATTAGAACCAGAGCTGGGGGAAGCCCTAGTTGGACAGCCTGTGGCACCTGTCATCACGACTGTGGGCTGGATATTGGTATTGATTGGGTTGAGCTAGGCTTCAATCCCCATTGATGTGTACAAGAGCCAAATGAGATGCAGGACAGATTGGCCCAATCTGCTGCACATAGCAGCATGTGCAGGAGTCAGGGCTGGGAATGGGCTTGGTAGAGGTTATTTGGGGTCACTCTGACTAGTCTGTAGATCCCACTAGTGTACATGAGGGCCAAGCGTGTGGTGGACAGGTTTTGGCTGAGCTGCAACATCTATTGATTTGCCTGTGAGATGGGACTGGGGACAGAACTGACCAGGTGACTTCAGCTACCAGTGTGTAGGCTGGTGTGAGTGATGGACTGAGCTGGACCATATACTAGCTGGCACACATAGGAGTCGGCTCTGGGGTCTCCTTTATTGAGGTTTCTTTGGGGACCCCTTGACTGGACCATTGGATTCATAACTCCAACCATGGCCTGACTGTAGAGTGCCACAGAAACTGGCTTTCCATGGTTGTTGAAGCCTGTGCAGCTGATAGTATGCCCAGATGCACATGGGTGCATGACAACCAGTTCATTGAGGCCTGCAGAGTATGTCTAGTACCAAGGAGGTCAGAACAAACTGTAAAGATCTCCAGGTCAAGTTATGACAGTAAGTATCTGGACAAATCTATATCTAAGGTAGATTCTGTTAGTCAGTGGACCTTGAATGGTTTTCCTCAACCTTGGAGCAACAAAATCATCAGCATCTCAGTACTATCAAAACCACTTAAGCAGTATCCTTGCAAAAGGCTCCGCACTAAGGATCCTGGAATGAAATCAGGTGGGCTTTCCCCATTCCCAAGTACTAATATGGTTGGGCTGCTGGGATCAGCCCTCTCTCCCTGTTTCCCCACTTTCCTCAGATACAGGAAGAAGGAAGGGGATTGGAGACAGTTGTTTCATCCACTTTCCCCCATTCTTTGACCGTAATTGGCGGTCCACGTGAGTGTGTATCCTCCTCACTTATGTAAATATCATCAAAAATAAGATGAACTTATTATTAAAAAACAAAAAAAATTGTATGAATGGGCAGCTAGATGAGAAACAAAATGCATTATTAGATAATTCACTAAATAAAAGTATTTCAGTAAACTCACGGAAAAATGAAAAGATGTGTATTTTGATGCAAAGAGATGAAATCCATGCATAATTTTTTTACAATAGGCACTTACTATGAACTTGTTGAAGATTCCTTTTAGATAGAAGCCTAGACATGTTCCTAAAGTAGAAAACACTTGTTATTATGTTAGTGTTACCCTTTAGATCACAAGCAAACAACTGTTAAGATGTGAATGAATTCTTAGTAAATTTAGTGTTCAAAGACAGGGCATGGTTTCCCATAGTGTATCCTACTGTACAGTCATAGCATATTCATTGTATATGCTATTGGCCAACTTGTTCACTTCCTTATACTCCTAATTGCTACAATAGCAGTGATGATAACATCTGCATGAATGGGACAATATGATGTAATCCTTTCCTGGAAATCACTGCATTGGAGAACAGGCAACATAATTAAACTTGGAGATAACAAAGTTATTTGTTTCCCCATCATGAAAAATATGATTCAGAAGCACAGGAAAACCAGATAGACATTTCAATCAGCCCTGTGTAGCTCCTGCAGAGGAGTGTTGGCAGTGATGTAGGTGGATAGGAGAAAGCTTTTACTTATAAGGTGGGGGATCTTTGCAATACAGTACAGAAAAGCGAGGAACTCCTGACTAACTCTGTGTTTAAAAGAGATTAAATAAGAAGAAATAAAGGCACATACCTATGTTTTTTTCACCCTGCCTGTAGTACATTTATTTAAACTTCCCTTGCAGCACATATCTGACTTCTTTGGCATTTATGTCTGTTTTCTTTCTGGCATCACTTCTTTTTGAAGGACAACTAATGTAATTGGTTTTTCTAAATTACATACTGCTTTGTATTCAAGGTTGGTAGGCACAAGGACTAATAATTCTCAATAACATCATCATCACCCCTTCTACCACTAATTTATTTTGGATCTACTATGCAAAAAAAAAAAGGTAGTTTAAAACTTGGTAATACAAAGAAGCATAAAGCATGCTATCCTTGCTTACAATAGCTGACGATTTTAAAAGCAGAGCATAACAATATGAAGTAACATTTTTCAGTCTGACATGTTAAGATTCAAATAAGTCAAACCCTCAAGAAAGTTTACAAGAGAGATGGAGGAAGGGTGTGTGAGTTAAGGAGAAAGAGAGAATGCAAGCTAGTGAGTGAAAGAGGCAGGCCTGCCATAAGAAGGTGAGCAAAGCCTATGGAAAAGTTACGACTTGAGCTGAACCATTGGAGATAGAAAAAGATTATTTAAGCAAAGAAGATGGAAAATTCAGTCAGCTTTTCAATGAAAGGTATATAGAGGATAAAAATCTGGACAAGGGAATACTAAAAACACGTTTAAAAGACAAGAACTGTATCCATAAGACTGGGTTGGAAACTTTCTTTTTAAAACAATTTATTTATTTTTAAATGAGTTATACAGAGACAGCTGGTTAACTACTCCAATGATCTCAGTGGCCACGAGCCAGGAGTTTCTTCCAGGTCTCCTGCATGGGTTGCTGGGTATTGAATCCAGGCACTCTGATGTCAGGGGTGGGCATCTTAACTGCTTGGCTGAATTTGCACTCCTATAATACCATCCTTATGAGTCATCCTGGTCTCCTACTGTTTTTACATTACTGATTTTTACTTTAGCCATGCTTTTGCTGTATCTGTGCCAAGCTGGGTAAAACATATTTCATTTGATGTCATTTAAAAGAACAAATTTATATAAAACAAAATTTTATTTATTTTTAGGAATTTCATAATTTTAAGTAGTTTTAGCAAATTCAATGTGATTTGTCGATGCAATTATAAGAACCCGATACTCCTTTCCACCTTCTTTTCCTCCATCTCTCCCTCCTTTCTTTTTTGTTTGTTTGTTTGTGGTATGCTTTAAATTTCAATTACAGTAAAAAGATTTAATATTTCACCAAGTAATGTTTGATTAGGAAAACAGAATGACCCTAGTTTAGTGGGAATGCAGACAATGGCTATGAACAATTGAATAAAACAGAACCATTTCATACATATACAGTAAATCTTAATCACAGATCATTTAACTTATATTAGTTTAACATTTTTTGTTTTACAAAATATATCAAACTAAGTTTTATAAAACTGTATTTGAACCAGTACTGATGCAGACACTTCTCTTTAAAATTTTAGTTCCCATATATAAGGGAAATTATGTGATGATTTGTCTCTCAAGATCTGGCTTATTTAATTTTGTTCCAAATGGTAGAATTTCTTTTTTATAACTGAATAATATTCCATTGTGTATGTAAGCCACATTATCCATTTATCTGGTCATGGGCACCTTGGTTAATTCCAAATTTTGGCTATTGTGAACAGTGCTGCTAATAAATATGGTGATACAATTGTCTTTTTGATTCATTGTGTTCAAGTTTTTGGATATATATTCAGTAGTGGGATTGCTTGATCTTATGGCAAGTCTGTTTCTAGTTTTAAAAGAAATCTCCACACTTTTCCACTGTAGCTGCACTAATTAACATTTTTACCAACAATGTATAAGTGATTTTCTCCTCATTCTCACTAGTGTTTCTAACTCTGTGTTTTGCATTTTATCCATTCTCACAGGATGGAGATGATACCTTGAAGTGATTTTGAAATTGCATTTCGCTGATGACTAGTGATGTTGAGCATTTTTTTCCTACAGCTGTTGGCTATTTATATTTCATTTTAGAACTGTCAAGGTCCCTTGCCCATTTCTGAATTGTCATATGAAAACACGGATAATTGGACATCCTAATTTCCCATTGTGATGTTTCAATTCTTTTTCTTCCTTAATTGTTCTTGCTAAAACTTCTAGTACTAATCGAAGTTGTGAAATTGGACATTTTTGTCTAATTTTGATCTTACAGGAAATGCTTTTCAGCTTTCCCTCACTCAGTATGAATTAGTTGTTGATTTCTGAGAAATATTCTTTGTAATTTTTAAAAATTTTCCTGCTGCACCTAATTTGTGGTAGGTTTTTTAAAATCACAAAAGGGCATTGAATATTATTAAAAGATTTCTCTGTCTCTATTGAGTTGATCATATGGCTCTTGTTCTTCATTCTATTGATGTGATTTATGATGTTTATTGATTTGTGAATGCTGAACCACCCTTTCATTTCTGGGATAAATCACTTTTTATCATGATAAGTGACTTTTTATGTGGTTTGGGATTTGATTTGTTAGTATCTTATTGAGAATCTTTTCATCCATGTTAAATATTGTTATAACAATATTTAACATGGATGAATGTAGTTTGATTTTTGTGTTGTGTCTTTGGTTTGAAATCAAAGTAATACTAGCCTCATAAGAATGATTTGACAGAGTTTTGATCTATTCAATCTTTTGTAATGGATTGAACACTATTGGAGTTATTGCGTCTCTGAATGTTTTGTAGGATTTAGTAGGAAAGTCATCAGTTCCAGAACTTTTCCTTGATTTGAGTTTTCATTCCTACTTTGATATCATTGCTTGTTATGAGTCTATCTTGGTTGTCTATATCTTCTTGGTTTAAACTTGGTAGATTATTTGAGGTTTTCCAGTTTAGTAGTAAATAGTTCTTCATAATACTTTTTATGATTCTTTGTATTTCAGTGTTGTCGGTTACACTATCTCCTTTATCATCTCTACTTTTATTTATTTGTATTTATTTGAGTTTTTTTTTTTGCTGTTCTGATGAGAGGTTTATTTATTTGTGTATCTTCACAAAAAGCCAACTTTATGACTGTTCTATTGCTCTTTTTGTTGCAGACTTTCTGATTTTATTTCTTTGTGGTATGAGAGGATACATGGTATAATTGCAGTCTTTTTAAACTTGCTGAGATTTGATTCGTGGCATAGTATGTAGTCTATCCTAGAAAATGTTACATGTGCTGATGAGAAGAATATGTATTCTGTAGCTGTTGGGTGAAATGTCCTGTATGTGTTTGCTAAGTCCATTTGCTCAATAGTATACTTCAACTTTGACATGTCTTTATTGATTTTCAGTCCAGATGATCGAACTATTGATAAGAGTGGTTGTTGCATTGCATAATTGAATTGGAGTCTACCTTTCCCTTCACATCTCATTTTACATATATATGTAAAATATATATTTGCATATATATACATACAAGCATATATACTTGTATGTATATACTTCTGTTTTGGATACATATTTATTTATGATTTTTAGTAGGTTTATTTTAGTTTTCTATTGGAAAGGCAGATTTACAGAAAGAAGAGAAAGAGAGAAAGGTCTTCCATCTGCTGGTTCACTCCCCAAATGACTGCAATAACCGAAGCTGAGATGAACTGAAGCCAGAAGCCTCTTCTGGGTCTTTCAAGTGGGCACAGGTTCCCAAGGCGTTAGGCCATTCTCTAATACTTTCCCAGGCTACTAGCAGGGAGCTGGGTGGGAAGTAGGGCAGCTGGGAAATGAGCTGGCACCCAAATGGGATCCCAGCATGCAAGGCGAGGACATAAGTTGGTAGACTACTGCGCCAGGCCCTATTTACCTTTTTCTTATGCTGTCATCTTGAATTGAAACTTTTGTTAAGATATGATGTCCTTCTTTATCTCTTTTTACAGGTTTTGTGTGATACCAGGATAGCTATACTTCCTCATATATGGCTTCCATCTGCCTGTTATATCTTTTTCTTCACTTTCAGTCTGTGTGTATCTTTGTGAAGTGAATTTCTTAAAGACAGCATAGAGTGAAATCATTAATTTTAAAAAATTTAATCTGTTCATCCAAATTAAGTCTTTTGGCTGGTAATTTTATTTCATTTACAGTCAAGATTAGCATTGACAGAAAAGAAACAAGACTTGTCATTTTGTTCATTGGATAATGATTCTATCAGCTCTGTTAGTGAATTTGGTGGTGACTTTGAGATGAATATAGATGAATTCACATTCTTGGATGTGAATATTTAGCTTACACAAAGTTTGGTGTTAGTTTGTTCCTGGTGCTGAGGGAGATAATCATGGCTGTTCCCTTCTATGGTCAAGTCTTGAGTGATGCTGAGGGCTCTTACACCAATTACTGTTCTGTAACAGTGTGATACTATTGGACCCTTCCTCATGTCCTGCTCAGGGAGACAATCTGGTGCTGTGATTTATAATATCAACGGCCCTAGTCCTAGGACTAGATGATGGGAACTGAAACCATTTCAGTCCTACAAGATGACTATAAGGTATACCGGAGATTTTACTCTGGAGGGCATAAGCCACAGACGTGGAATGCAGGCCTACTGGGTAGATGCCAATGGCACCAAGAAATTCAGAATTAATTGTTACATTTTTGGTGTTGCTGGGTATAATGGGATCATCACCCCCGATCTCCAGGGTGGTAACAGGTATTTTTATGGACTTTTTTTGCTGTTACCCCTAGAACTCAGACAAATGTCCTTTAGTCATTTATTATGTATAAGTGTAGCTCTGGTGAAAATGCGCCAAAACTCACAGTTGCGGGATTTAAGGGATGTGTCCTTTGCCCCACATGATGCCCTGACTCTGATCATGATACTGACAGGAGGAGATGCATACAACACATCTCTTCACTGCTGTCTTCAACAGCATACCCCGGGTCAGAGAAGGAGGCAACATGCAACTGAGAAAATAAGACACACATATGAAGGCCACTAAAGCAGATGGCCAGAGGGGATCCCCTTCTCTGAGAAAGAAGGTTGACGTAGAACGTTCACTGTTTCAGCTTTTTATTGAACTGCTTGGGGAGTTAAATTACAGGACTTTGATAGCTACATCTCATATTGATGTTAACCAGCCAAATCTTGATGATCAGGAAGCAGCATTGTTTCCCAAGTACAGAAATACACGACTCTCTCAAGCATATCTTAAAGCACATAGCTCTGTGGCTTTAGATCATTGCCCAGTCGCAGACCCCCTACCCTCAGGCTTTGACCTTGGTCTCTGACTTTGCTCATTGTAGGCTGTTCTCACAGCTTGACCTCATTCTCTGGCACCAGCAGTCTGTGAACTCAAGATTCCTGGCATAGTCTGCCTCCATCTTCTTTCATCCAGTCACAATGTTACTTTTTTACAAACTGCCTGTGGCACTGAGTATGGTGTTCTTCAGAAGCAAGTGAGAGAGAAAGCAACACAACATCCCTGCGCCAAGCCCCACAGCGGCTTAGACCCCAGTCAGTTCTCCAGGCTCAAATCACTGAGCGACTCTGGAATTTCACCTCAGCTACAACTGTGAGCAGTGGGACTGACTGTGATTTCTCCCAACCTTGAAGAGATAAGGTGGCAGCTTGCAGCTGCAGTGGTGTTTGCTCTCCTGTTTTCCCATGGAGTCTTCAGGATTTTTTTCCCCACTTCTTGGCTGAAAATTTCTGTTAGACCCCTGGGAACTTAATCCTTCCTTTGTTCTTTTCATAACCCAGAGCAGCTTACATCAGTGAGACTATACGCTATTAAAACATGTTGGATTTCCTCTAGCATTACATTAATTTTAATATGAAATATACAAAGTAGAGGATGACATACTGACATTAGAAAGACCAGATAGAACATTATTACAAAATCTCAAGAGTAAGTTGAGGATCTGCACCAAGGCAGTGCATAATGCATGCTCCAAGTACAATTAAGAATGTGTAGGCTATGGCTGTTGCAAAGAGTTCCAGAAATATTGGTCAGGTTAGATTGGTTAATTGTGTAGTTGAAGTCTTCCGTATCCTCGCTGACTTACTTGTTCTATTAAGTATGGAGAGAAGGATGTTGGGATTTCCAGATAAGTTTGTGCACCCATCTATTTCTCCTGATAGTTTTATCAAGTTTTTGCTTCATTTATTTTGAAAAAAGTTGCTAGCTACATAAACAATTTAGCATAATTAGGTTCTCACTAAATGGCTCCCTTTGTCAATATGAAATTGTCTTTGATCTGGGTAATATTTCTTGCTCTGGAATGTACTTTGTCAGAGAAGAACAAAGCCATCACACATTTCATTTGATGATTGTTAACATGGCGTATTGTTTTCTGTTCTTTTAATTTTAACCTGTGAATGCCCTTATATTTAAAATGAGCTGCTATTAAGCAGCAGAGTTGGTCTTGCTGTATTATACAATCTGACAAACTCCATTATGTAACTATGTGTGGGTGTGAGTGGTTAGACCATTTATAATTTAAGGTGATTTGTGATGTGATAAGGTTTGAATCTACTATCTTGTTCTTTGACTTGTCTTTGTCCTATTTGTTCTATGTTCCCTTTATCCTTCTGTACATTCTTTTGGAAATTGAGGGGAAAAACAACTTAGGGTTTGTGACTGGCTAAAAAGTTAAAGTGCTACAAACTAAAATAACAGAAAAACATTTCAAATAATAAGCATATGCATGAAAATTCAACTAATTTAAAACCTGGGTAGTATTGGAGACTATTAAGAGAAATAAGCAAGGTCCAAAAAGAAAAACACTTCATTTTCTCTGTTACATGTGAATGTAAAAATGTTATTTCCGTCAGTGGTGTATGGAATGGCGAATACCAGAGGCTGGAAAGGGGGAAAAGATGGGGTTTTATATTGAAATTGGCTAACAGATACAAAATTACAGTTGGACAGGAGAAATATGTCCTGATGTTCTATAGTATAATGGAGTAGCTTTAATAATAATTTATCTAATATTTTAAAATAATTAGAAGATAATCTTTTGAGTGTTCTTCACACAGAGATATGATAAATATTTGAGGTGATGAACATGTTAGTCTCCCGTTTGATCATCTCACATTGTATAGGTTTGTTAAAATATTACAGTGTACCCTATAAAGATATGTGCATGTTTGGAATTGTATCTATTATAATAATAAGCAATTTAAAAATGATACATGTAATAATTAAAAACAAATAAAAGGAAAGGTATGAAGTAGTTAAGTCTGAAGCTATTAAAGGAATGAAACCAAACATTTGTGGATTATATATCATTTTACGCTAAACAAAGGAAGTAGTTTTTGAAGCTTCTGGATTGGACAGACAAGTTATGGGAAGATGAGGGAAAGAAATGAATGATAAATTAGCACTGCCTTCTTGTGAAAATAAAAGTCTTTCAGGTGATGTAAAGTTATCTTCACAGATACGTCTCTTCTCATCTGCACAAATGGAAATTTTCTTTATAAATA
Source organism: Ochotona curzoniae (assembly GCF_017591425.1). Taxonomy (NCBI): domain Eukaryota; kingdom Metazoa; phylum Chordata; class Mammalia; order Lagomorpha; family Ochotonidae; genus Ochotona; species Ochotona curzoniae. Next base: position 8,116,608 of record NW_024467087.1, read on the forward strand.
CAAATTTTCTTTCTAAAGGGGGAAATTTGCCATTTATTTTAGGCAGTCAGAGTAAGCTTTATGCCAATTGTTGAGTGGCATATTCTCACTGTTTTCAGATTATTTTGAATTATTTTATGTCTTTTTGCCATCTTATTAGCTATTGTTCTTTGTAATATTATTTACTGTTGAGTTTTTGTTGGTAGTATACATTTTTGACTTGTCAGTCTTCCTTTAACTGATAACACTTCGTATACAAAAGCCCTTCAACACACAGTAGTCCTCCCTTAACAAGGCAAAACATACTGCAAGACCCCGGTGGATACCTGAGACCATTAATAGTACCACCCTCATATACAATGATAATTGTGTGTTTTCCTATATGTCCTGCTGCATTGCCATAGAATGCCAGAGTTAATCTTTCCATATTTTATGCTCTGGTGCTTTTAATCTCTGCTCTTGAACTGTGGAGGTACTATGAAGTAAAATATAAGTTACTTGTACAGAAGTACTATGATACAGCACAGTTGATCTGAAAACTTAGAACCTACTAAGTGAAAATTTCCAGTCATCATTTCTCAAAGTATTTTCATTGTCATCATCTCCAATCTCCCTCTCTTCACAGTTCTAAAGACCACAATACATACATACATATTCGGATGTTTCATATCTCAGAGCTCATTGACTTTGCTCAATTTTTAAAAATTGTTTCTTGATTTTGACACACTGGTATCATGTTTCATTGGGATATTTATTATAAGATCTTCTTGCTTAATATTTTTAAAAATTAAGTGAGAATTTTTTTAAAAAAATGTATATTTATTTGAAAGGTAGAGTGACTGAAAGAATTGGAGCAGAGAGGAGAGAGAGAGACAGAGAGAGACAGAAAGAGAAAGAGAGAGATCTTCCATCTACCGTTTCACACCAAATGCCCACAGTGGCCAGCGCTGTGCCAGCCTGAAGTCAGGGCCTAGACCCTGAAGCCTGGAAGCTGCGACATTATCCTGGTTTCCTATGTGCATAGCAGGGACTCAAGTACTTGATCCAACATCTCCTACTTACCCAGGAGCATTAACAGGGATGTGAATCAAAGTGGAATAGGCAGGACTCAGACTGGTGCTTTGATATGGGGCATCAACATTGCAGGCTACAACTTAACCTATTGTGCCATGCTGCTGAGCTTCTTAAATTTTTTTAAAAAGATTTGTTGTTTTTATATATAGAGGGAGAGGCAGAAAGAGAAAGATCTTCCATCTGTTGTTTCACTGCCCAAATGGCTGCAAGGGCCAAAGCTCATCTATCTGAAGGAAGGAGCCAGAAGCATCTTCTGAATCAAATATCAGGTACTCAGTCATTTAGCTATTGAGTTGTGGTACTTCCTAACATATTTGGAAATTAGCCCCCGTTCAGATCTAGGGTTTTCTCTCATTTGGAAGTTTGCATCTTTGCTTGGTTGATTATTTCCCTCATTGTGATTTCTCATTTTTCTTTTATGGTTTGATTTTTGCTATCTTATCCTTTGCAGTTGGTGTGATATCCATGAAATCTTTGACTAGACCAATGTCATGAAGCTTGTCTTCTGGGACTTTTGCAAATACAGATCTTATGTTTTAATCTTAAATTCATTTCAAGTTGGTATTTTGTGGTGTAAGACTTCAATTTTGTTATTTTTTTGTGATTAAGTAATTAATTTAAAATGGTCTATTTATCTTTACCAGAAAGTCAGGTATACAGAGAAAAGAAGATACAAACAGGAAGATCTTCTGTTTATTAATTCATTCCTCAAACAGCCACAACAGCCGGAGCTGTGCCGATCTGAAGCCAGGAGCCAGAGCCTCTTCCGGTTATCCCATGTGGATGCAGGGTCCCAAATCTTTCGGCGTCCTTGACTGCTTTCCCAGGCCACAAGCAGGGGGCTGGATGGGAAGCGGGCTGTGAGGATTAGAACAGGCACCCATATGGGATCCCGGTGCATGCAAGCTGAGGACTTTAGCTGCTAGGCTAACTGCGCTGGGACCATCCGAATGTGATTTTTTTTTATACCATTGTCAATGATTGCATGATAGTGTCTGAGCTTTCTCTGGTATTTCACTAGTCTCACTCTGTTTTTAGGTCAATACCATTTGTTTGATCACTACCTTTTGATGTTGTGTTTAAAACCAGGAAGTGAGTTTCCAGCTTTGTTCTTGTTTAATTTTGCTTTGGTTATTTGGTATCTGGTATGGTTCAAAATAAATTTTAGAATTTTTAAAAAATGTCTTTGAAAACTAGTATCAAAATCTTGGTGGAAATTAAATTGAAGCTGTAGATTATTCTGTGTAACATGGACATTTAAAAATGTTATGTTTTTCCAGCTGTAAATATGTCTTTCAGTTTCTTTGTGTCTTCTTTAGTTTCTTTTGTCAATGTTTCATAATATTCCATATTTAGCCCCCTTTTTCAGTGTACAATCCTTTGTCTCCTTCTTTAAAGTTGTTATATCATTTGCAAAGAAATTAATTTGCATCTCTTTTTGTAATTTATATGCTTTTGTTTTTATCATTCAGTTTCTTGGAAAGGAACTTCTAGTACTATGTAAACTAGAAGTGATGAGAACAGGCATTTTTCCCTTGTCCTTGAACTTAAACAATTTTTTACCATGGAATATAATGTTAACTGTTGGATTTTCATATATGGTTTTTGTTATAATGAGGCACATTTCTTCTATACCTCTTTGTTGAGAATTATTATGAAAGTGTACTGAATTTTCTGAATTTTGTTCAAATGCATTTCATGCATTTATTGAGAAGCTCATGTGCTTTTTGTCCATCATTCCCTTAGCATCATGTATCTTATTGTAATATGCTGAAACATTTTTGCATTCCAAGAATAAATCCCAGTTGATTGTGGTCTGTGATGTTTTTAATATGCATTCAGTTAGCTAGTATTTTGTCAATTCTTTTTATCTAATTCTATCAAGGATATACTGCTTACAGTTTTTTCTTATTGTAGTGTATTTGGCTTTGAATCAAGCTAATATTTCCCTCATAAAACTAATTTAGAAGAAATTTCTTCTTCATTTTGAAGTGTATAAAAAGAATTGCTGTGGGCCCTGAGTGATGGCCTAGTGGCTAAATCTTTGCCTTGCATGCGCTGGAATACCGTTTAGGTGCCTGTTCATATCCTGGCTGCTCCACTTGCCATCCAGCTCTCTGTTTGTGGCCTAGGAAAGCAGTGGAGGATGGCCCAAACCCTTGGGACCCTGAACCCATGTGGGAGACCCGGAAAAGACTCCTGACTCCTGACTTCAGATTGTCACAGCTCCGGCCATTGCGATTGCTTTGGGGAGTGAACCAGTGGATGAAGATCTTTCTCACTGTCAAATACGCCTCTCTCTTTTCTTTTTTTTAAGTATTGCTGTGGATTCTTCATTAAATGTATGGTGTAATTCACCAGCCAAATCACCTGGTTCTGAAATCTGTTTGGGAAGGCTCTTGATTAGTGATAAAATTCTCTTGTTGTTGGACTTTTCCAGTTTTCCATTTTTCCACTCTTCATTCTTAGTGAGTTGCATGTTTTTAGGAATGTATCAGTGTCTATGAGATTCTCCAATGTTTTGACAGAAAATTGTTCAGAATCGTCTGATGCTTCCATCCCTGTGATCTTTTTTGTAATGTGTTCCCTTTATTTCTTATTTTGTTTGAGCTCTCTTTTTTCTTAGCCTTGCAATAGGTTTGTCAGATTTTTTTCAAAAACACTAGCTCTTTATTTTGTTTTCTATTGTTTATTTGGTCTCTGTTTCATTTATTTCTGCTCCGACATTTATTTCTTTCCCTCTAGTTGATTTGGAAGTGATGGTATGGCAATTCCTAGCTGTAGCCTTAGAGGCATCTGTGTTTCTTCTTGCTCCATTCATAGCCTTTGACTTTTGCTATGAGAAGGACATCATTCAGAAAGCTGCTGTCCCTCCAACTTGTGTACTTTAGTGAAAGACCTGTTTAGCAAACTGTAAGTAGTTTGAAAAATCACTCCAGCTGAAAAAACGAAAACACCAAGAAATAAATCATGTTTTGTTATGTGGCAAAATTATATATCAAATTACTGTGCTGTTAGGATTAAAGAGCTAGAGACTCATTCAGAAGATTTTTTGAAGATAGTGTATAGACCCTGGTGAGTTAATATTTTGCAGGAAGGAAGTGGGACCTGAGAATGATTGTATGGCATATCATTTGAGGTCTTTAACTGGAAATGGTGAGGAAAAAAATGTCCTGAGGATATAGCGTTGCTTATTCAAGAGATGCCTAATCAGTTAAAAACAAGGGTCTTGGCTGTTGAGAATGAACTGGTCTGGGCTAGAAATACAGTGTTAGGCAGCATCAATACTTTGCTATTATAATTTGAAATGATGGGAATAATTTTGACCCTTCAGAAATGTATGATGTGAGAAGATGAAGAAGGAAGCCCTGGACTTCAAACAGCATTTAAGGGTCGAAGCAGGAAGTCTGAATGGAAATAATTTTCAATATACATTACTTTCATGACTAATATCTAAGGGAAAATGTAACAGCCTGCGCATGTAATGTTCAAGACTAAGTATTTGGTTGACTAAAATTTTATAGTGATTATTTTTATCACTGAACAAGCAAGTAAAAATGTAATAAGCAAAATTGCAAAAAGTTCTTATGAAGGTTATGGTAGACATTTCTCATGATACAGCTTCCCGAAAACTGGCTGTGTTTTTTAAACAAGCTATGTTCAAAATAAAAGCAACAAACTGCCATGTTACATTATATAGCAGTGTGATACCCTGTATCTTATTAATTAGGTACTAGGTTCCTCACACTGGTAAGAGTGAAAGTAAGTACATAAATTTCATTTGCTGTAGATATCATTGTTACTGTGACAGTCATTCAATAGTGTGAGACAATGTGTGCAAGCAATATTTGTGTATTTTACGTAATTTTTGTTCATCTGTAGTATCAAAAGTAGCCTATGGATGCAATATAGTTTTTGTTCCAAATTGTGAATATTGATTTCATTTCAGAAAATGTATAGTCTGATTGAAAATTCTTTTTCTTTCATTCTTCCACACAAGCCTACTTTCTCTAGCTTTATTTTACAAGAACATGTACTTATGGTTTCTCTATTTGGGTTGATTGCATTTGGGAAGGTTTGAGAGTTCTTTTTAAAGGATGGCCTAAGTTTGATGAGCTCTGGAGTAGTACAACCGTCTAGCTGATGCTTGATCATAACAGCACCTGTTGCCAGGGATACTGGCTATCTGGCAAACATACTGACGGTAGAATCAATGTTCATAGTAGGAAAATAGAACAGATAAAAATTTGTGAATTGCAAATATAGCAATATTTAGAAGGAATGATATAGTATTAAATACCGAGACAAGAGTTCAACCGGGGATTGAGAACCCTTATTAGGATGCCTGCATTCCACATCAGAATAACTAGGTTTTATAATCCTGTTTTGGCTGCTGACTCCGATTTCCTGCTAAATTGTAGAACCTGGGGAAACTTTAGTGATGGTTTAAATAACTGGGATTTTGCTACACACATGAGAGACTCCTGGCTTTGCTACGCATCCTCATGACTTCAGTCACTGCTGCAGGCCTTCAGGGTATAAGCTAGCAGACTGGACCATTCGCTCACATGTTCTCTTTATTTTTACTGTTTCCCAAATTAAAAAATTAAAAAATAAGTAAATTATTCCATTAGAACATATTCAAAATTTATGGTTTATATCTATTCAGGGTAAGTAGAAAAACAATAGAATTCAGGGTCTAAAATAGGCAGAATGAAGAAAATAATAAATTAAAAAAACCCAAATCAATCAATAAAAAACAAAACAGATAAAAATCACTGAAACAAAAAACTGCCCAGGCTGATATCAGAAAACAGTAGATAAGACACATATCACTTGCAGGTGACTATAGACATTCAAAGGAAAATGAATTAATATTATAACTTTTACCATAGACATATTTCTCAAGAGCCAAACTACCAAAGTTCAAATAAGAAAAAGTAGATAGGCTTAGTAATCTCCTATATTATCAAGCTATTGTATATGTTCTTTTTTTTTAAGATTTATTTATTTTTCTTGGAAAGGTGGATATACAGAGAGGAGGAGGAGAGGCAGAGAGAAAGATCTCTGTCCACTGGTTCACTCCCCAAACGGCAGCAATGGCCAGAGCTGAGCTAGTCCAAAGCCAGGAACCAAGAGCTCCTCAGGGTCTCCCACACAGGTGCAGGGTGCCAAGGCTTTGGGCCATCCTCAACTGCTTTCCCAGGCCACAAACAGGGAGCTGAATGGGACGCAGGGCCTCTGAGATTAGAACCGGTGACCACATGGTATCCCAGCGCATGCAAAGTGAGGACTTTAAGCACTATGCTATCATGCCAGGCCCTGTATATGTTCTTAAAACCTTCACCATACTGCCTGGCAAAATGGCTCAGTGGTTGAATCCTCACTTTGCATGCACCAAGATCCCATATGGGTACCAATTTGCATCCCAGCAGCCCCGCTTCCCATCCAGCTCCCTGCTAATGGCCTGGAAAAGCAGCAGAGAATGGCCCAAAACTTTGGGACCATGCTCCTGGAGGAAGCTCCTGGCTCCTGACTTTGGATCTGCTCAGTTCTGGCTATTGTGGTCAATATGAAAGTGAATCAGCCAATGGAAGAGCTTTCTCTGTATCTCTTCTCTGTAATTCTAGTTTTACAATAAAAATAAAAAAATCTTTTTAAAAAAACTGTAAAAACCTTCCTGATTCAGATAGTCATCCTAACTAAACAATACGTTTATCATATGATCCAACAATATTAATTGCAGGTAATAATCAGTGAAATGAAAATTTACATCTAATCAACCACACATTTATTTCTAACAGCTTTCTCCTTAAAAAAACAAGGATTTATTTATTCATTTATTTATTCAAAAGATAGAAATACGGGGCATGGTGAGCAAGAGCACAGAGACCTTCTGTTCTCTGGTGGCTGCCATGGGTAGACCTGGGATAGCAAGAAGCCAAGGGCTGGAAACTCCATATTGGTCTCCTGTACGGGTGACTGTCTTCCTCTGCTTTCCCAGGTGTCTAAGTAGGTAGCTTGAAATGATATAGATTAGCTGGCGCTCAAAGAGTGCCCACGAAGGATGCTGGCATTACAAGCAGTGGCTTACCCCACTACACCACATGCTGCTGCTCCACTTCCCAAACAGCTCCCTGCTTGTGGCCTGGGAAAGCAGTTGAGGACGGCCCCAAGCCTTGGGACCCTGCACCCCCGTAGGATATCTGGAAGAGGCTCTGGGCTCCTGGCTTTAGATCAGCCAAAATAAAAGAATGTGGCTACATCAAGCTGAGAAGCTTCTGTACGTCAAAGGAGATGATGCTTTCTCTGATATGTGGCCGTGAGTATAGAATTAAAAAACAAATAGGCATGAAGTGGCCATTTTGTGGTATTTTTGTTGTGCTTAGTCCTTGTTAAACTCTTATGGAACCAGAGTGTTCCTACTTTTTATTTGTTTAGAGTTGTTGCTTATGGTGAATTAAGCCTGTAAATATGCATTGGAATAAAATTATGTGTTAGCAAAACATGATTAAGAGAGGGAAGGGAGGAATAGAAGGAGTTTTGAGGGGGAGCAGGATGTGAGGGAAGTAGGATTATCTTCTTGGAACTGTACCTATGGAATGCACAAACTCTATTCTCTTTATATTAATAAAATACAGTAAAAATAAAAATAACAAAATGTTCAAAGTAACAGGGAAAATATAGCAAAATAAAAATCACCTTTTTTCAAATTGCATCATTAAATTGTGAAAAATGAAATGCATAAGATATAGTAAAAAGGAAACATGAATTTATGTGGTAGGAAAGTGTCCAAATATATAAAAATCTTAATAAATGTGCTAATCAATGTGAGGCTACATTCCTACTTCGAAAATTGCTCCAAAATATAGCACCTTTAACACTCAGATTTGTTTCTTACTTATTGTGTAAGAGGAATGTTCCAGACAATTGGGGACCTGTATTCCAGTTAAGGCTCAGGATTTGTGTTCTGTTGTTCTCTATTTCCTTGTGGAAGATTTTTCAACCTCAGTGCCACTCACGTTTTTTTTCAAGACATTGTTTTGTGTCAGGGATTATGCTGTGCATTGTATGATATTACCAACATTTTTGGCCTTTACACATTAGATGACACTATCAGCAGATTTACTAAATGTCCCCCAATGGGAGGAAACATCCCCCATTAGTGAAAGCAACTGCTTTAGGGCATTGTCAATGTCCCTTTGGTTGCCATGGTTTCGGCCATCTCGGTTGGGAAGGGGCGAAGGGTATGAGGCAGGCATGTTTCTGTCTCTAGTTCTTGGTTTAGAAATAGCACAATTCCCACCTACTTCCCTGTGCTGATAATTAGTCGTGTAGTCCCATCTAATGCAGCGAAGAATGGTACCACAGCATAGATGAGCAGTGATGGTCTTCGTCATAATTCCATTGCTGTGGAAGAAAGGGGAAAAGGATTTTTGAGGAGCAGCTAGTGTTTTCTGCCACTGCATGTATGATGTTATTAAAAGACAGGTACACTTAGATTGAAAAGCAAACAAACAAACAAAAATCACAGCTAGTAGCAGCCCCTTTAAAAGAGACCTGTGTATAAACATAAGAGGGTTGTAAATTAAAGAACGAGCAAAAACATTGTATGTATACATATGTAAATGTCTCCATTGAATTATACCCTTTACTTAATAGTGTATCTTTTTCTCATGATTTTTGCAGTGAATCCCATGCTATTTGATCTTAATATATCTACTATTTCTTCTAAGTAGTAGTATGTACGTGTATACATAATGCTTATATATAAAGCGAATGTGGCAAAATATTAAAAATTGGTAAATATATGTGCTTGTTGAAGTCTTATTTATGATTTTCTGTGTTACTTGAAAACTTTTCAAGTAAAAGAAAAATGCAAAAGGGAAAGTTAACACAACAGTAACAGAAATCAGATAAGACTAAAATATTTTAAGGACTAGAAAATTTCATGTTAATGTAAATAATACTGTACAAAATATTCTGGCACTCAGACAAGTTTAAGCACTTAACACAACTCCAAAATAAAAACAAAACTTATACAGTAACAAGGAAAAGTGTACAAATCCTCCATTTAATTTGAAAAATAGCATCAAGCTTCCTGAAAGAAATAGTTTGAGTATATGAGAGTGGTTAAGTATATAGAATATTTGAATACCTTAATAAATTTTCACTGTATTTCTGAATACTAATAGCCATCAGAAATGTTTTGATTAGTTGTTAAATAGATATAATTTATACTTTAGCAGTATTTTGGAAGCCTGGGATTGAGATATCAAAAGCTACACAAACTCATATGGAAATTCAAGAGACCAAGTACAGCCAAAAATAATTATGCAAAAAAGCACAATGAGCACATTGACTCATTTGGAGGATATACAATCTTGCACCACTAGGATCGATGTAATAAAAGATTATAACAAGAATTTGTAAAGATGTGGAGACGTTTCAACTCTGTATTGCTGGACTAATTTTGAAAACGCTTTGAAAAATGAAATATGCAAATCATAAAGGAACACTATGATGTGACACTTTGTCTACAAAATATCTGGAGGGAAAAAAATCTGTGGATACAATAAGTATGTTAGTGGTTTCAGAACCTAGGGGGAGGAGCTTGGATATACTGGGAGTCATACTTAATGGGTATAGGGCTTTTTTGGGGTGACGGGGAATGGAGAGGGAGAAGTTCTACATTCATTGTAGTAATAGTGAGACATCACTATTAATATGCTAAAAGCTATTGAACTGAATACTTTAAATATAAACTTGTTTGGTATGTGTGTTATAATTCAATAAAGATGGTTTCAAATCCTTAATTGAGATATTATTCACAAATATAACGCTGCATGTTTTCATATTTATGTATAAGGTAAACATGCAAATCTCATGGAGGAAGAGGAGGGCAACGATTACTGGAGGCTAGGAAAGATAAAGTAGAAAGGGACAACATGAGTGAGGGTAATACGCCAAAAAATACACTTAAGATGGAAGGGATAAATTCTAACATTCTATAGCACACTAAGGTGACTATGGTCTTCAACAATTTATCCATTTCAAAATGACTAAAGGGGAAGGCTGTGAAGATTTCTAGTACATAGAAATGGGCTGGCACAATGGCGTAGCCAGCTGTGAGGCTGCCATCCTAGAAGGGCACTGGTTTTTTGTCTTTGCTGCTCTGTTTCTGAACCTGCTCCCAGCTAATGGCTTGTGAAGGCAGCAAGGGATGGCTCAAGTCTTGTGCCCTTGTACCCATGTGAGACACCTGGAAGAAGCTTCTGGCTTTGGACCAGCTCAGCTCTAGCCTCAGCGGCCATTTAGGGAGTGAACTAGCAACTGGAAAATCTCTTTCTCGCCTTCTCTATCCCTCTATAATTCTGAATTTTAAGTGAAATATTTTTTGAAATATCAATGAAAATATTTGAGGATATGGAAGTTGTAATTAGCATGACTTGATCATCATACATCAAAACCACGTATCAACTAACCAATCATATTCTACCTCATAAACATGTATACTTATTATGTGTCAATTAAAAGAAATTTAAAGAGCTTTAAAAAGCTTTACACTCAGAATGCAGAATCAGCATACACAAAATAGTATCACAAATGTCTTTACACTTGTGAATCATGTAAGAAGAAATCATGAAAACAATGCCATTCAATAACTACAAAAATAAAATACTTAGAAACAAATGTAATAAGGAAGCTAAAGACATGTACAACAAAACTATAAAATACTAGTGAAATATATAAGACAGAAATTATTGGAAACATCTTCTATTGTTATGGATTAGAAAAATTAATGTTAAGATATTCATACCCAGGGCTGGCACTGTGGCACTGCAAGCTAATCCTGTACCTGCAGTGCCGATATTTCCACTAGTTCTAGTCCCAGTTGATCCACTTCTGATCCAGTTTCTGCTTCTGGCATGGGAAAGCAGCAGAGGATGATAGAAGCCTTTGGGCCCCTGCACCCACATGGAATAGCTAAAAGAAGCTCCTGGCTCCCAACTTTAGACCAGTTTAGCCCTGGCCATTGCAGCCATTTGAGGTGGGAACAAGAAGACAGAAATACTGTGTGTAATTCTAACTTTTAAGTAATAGATAAATAAATCTTAAAAATAAAGTTCATACTCCCCCAAAGGGATACATAGCTTGAATGTGAGCTATATCTAAATAATGTCAGTTTTTTTTAAAAAATAGAATAATCCTGAAATTCATGTGGAAAATTTCACTAACAGAAGAAGCTTGAGCAAATAAAGTAGGAGCCCCCTCCGTGTTCAACGCAACATTATTTGCAAGAGGTGATAGATGGAATCAACCTAAATATCCATCCTTGGATGGATGTGTAAAGGAAATGTGTTGCACTGGCAAAATAGGATGCTGTTAAGCTTTAAAAGGGAAGGAAATTCTGTCATCTACAACTATGGATGAACCTGGGGGACATTAAGTGAAATAAACCAGGCACAGAAACAAAAACATTGCATGATTTAAGTATATTTGCAGTGTGAAAACATCAAATTTTCATAATGAATTAGTAGAAACATAGCTACTAGAGCCTGGGGCTGGGGAGTTGGGGAAGATATTGGTTAAGAACATCAAGCTTCAGTTATACAGGAGGTCTGAATTCAAGAGACCTACTATACTTCATGGGAATCACAGTGAACAATAATATATTGTATACTTGAAAATTACTTAGACTAGATTTTAATTGTTCTTATCACAGAAATAATGGTCTGATTTAGCCAGTTCGCAATGTATGCATATATTAAGTCATCATGTTAATGGAATAAGCATAATTTTTCTTTCTCAGTTAAAATAAATCATGCTGTGGCTCAATGCAGAATGGTGGATAGCATTCTTACAGAAGGAGTGTGTACATCATATGGAGGAAGAAAAATGTCTCACGTTTATGGGCAACTGGGGTCTTGAGTATTTGTCACATTGTGCTGTGCATTTTTAGTCAACAAGGTAGTAGTAACTTTTGTATTTCAATTTCAGTAAATCACACTTTAGGGCCACATAACTTTCCTTTTGCCCTTGTATCTGAATTTCGATCAAAATTTCTTTCACTGTAAACTTGGAAAAGTTACTTAACATGTGCTTCAATTTTTATCACCTGTGTAATGGGACAAGCAGTAGCATTTGCTACAAATGGGTGACGTGAAAGCTAAAGAAGTTAGCACCTGCAAAGTACTGTGACTAGTGCCTGATATATCACAGAAATAGTGCCTACTACCATTGCTATTATTTTTGTTACTAAATGAGTCTGGTGAACACATGGAAAAAAAAACTCAGGATCGTTTGCCATCCGGGAAATGTATGTAAAATATCACAGTGAGGTTTCATCTTACTCCAGTTAGAATGACTTCCATCTGAAAATCAAAAAACACTAAGTGCTAATGATGATGGGCAAAATATATCCTAATCCATTCTTTAAATATAACCTTTAAGTAGGAGAATATGGGAGCTAGACAAGAACAGCAGGACTAAAATCAGTACATGATAAGGGATGCAGATGCTGGATGCCAGCATTTCAAGAGATAGGTTAACCTGATGTACTACAACACTGACCCCTATTCTGTAAGTCTTGATATGCTGTGCTTCCATTTTCATTTGTTTCAAGAATTATTTAAAAATTACTTTTGCTTTCTTCAATGACTTGTTTGTCCAGAGCATGTTGTAAAGTCTCCATGTATGTGCATACAAGATTTTCTAATTTTATTTTATCATGATCGGAAATGATACATGAAAATTTTTAAAACTTGTTAGAACTTGTCTTTTGGCCTAATGTAAGGACTAACCTATTTCATGTGCTGATGAAAAAAATATGTATTCTACAGCTTTTGGATTAGAGGTTCTGTAAATGTCTCTTAAATTCATTTAGTCTATAGTGTAGCTTAACTATATTCATTTGTTGACTTTTGGTCTTAATTATTTCCACTGATTAAAGTAGTATATTGAATAAGTTCTCCACTATTACATTTAAGGTTACCTTTCCCTTTATAAAATTGGGTGTACTAACATTGAGTGTGTGTGTGTGTTTACAGTAATCATAGCTTCTTCTGGAATTGTTCTCTTGATGATTGTGCAGTGACTTTCCCTTTGTACAGTTTTTGTCTTAAAGTTTGTTCTGTCTGACATAAGTATAGCTACTGCTCTTTAGCTTTGATTTTTTCTTGCATGGCCTGTTTTATTTCCATTCTTTTACTTTCAATTTGTCTAAGTCTTTACCAGTAAGAGACTTTCTTTTAGGCAGCATATCATCTGTTTTTGTTCTTTTAAATCTGTCCAGCCAGTTAGCTCTAATTGGAGAATTTTAATTTGAATTACATTTAAAGTTGTTTTTGATAAGTAGTGGCTTAGTCCCAGCATTTAAAAACATTCTTCTATTTATTTTGAATAGCCTTTGTTCTGTTTCTGCTGGGTTTTAAATGCATGATGGCAGATATCTTTTCTGTTTTTCTTTTTTTACCTAAGATTCCTTTAATCATGTTTTCTAAGGCTGGTCTGGTGGTGATTAGTTCCTTCAGGTTTTGCTGGCCTTGAACATATGTATTTTCCCAATGTTTGTGAAGATAGCAACCCTGGGAAAAGTATTCTTAGTTTGCAATTTTTTTTTATCTTTCAGAAACTAAAATTTATCATTCCATTCCATCCTAGCCTATAAAATTTCTACTGAACAACCAATTTCTTATACGAATACACACTTAAATTGACTGGATATTTTCTGTTGCAGAATTTAGATTTTTTTCTTTGGGTTGAACTTTTAAGTTTGAATACAGTATATTTTAGCAAGAATATTTAGTGATCTTGTTTATTTGGTGTACTATGGCCTCTTGCACTTGAATGTGCATATTGGAGAAATTTTTGGCTGTTATTTAATTGAATTATATTCTTTGCCTTTATTCTTTCCCTTCAGATATACCCAAAATGCGAACATTAGCAAGTTAGAGGTGTCCTAAAGGCCTTTAAAATGCATTCATTCTTTTTTCCCTTTTTGTCTGATCAGGATATTTCAAAAGCCACATCTTCAAATTTAATTGTTTTTCTTCTGCATGGTGTAGCCTGCTGTTGAAGCTTTCAATCTTGTTTCTTACTTGATTTAATGAGTTCTTCATTTCTAAACTTTGTCTTTGTGTCCTAAATTTATCTTTGGTTCTTTTCAAGATCTCTTTTTGATGGATTTCTCAGTTGTGACATGCATTAATTTTTAAATTTTATCTAACTATTATATTCTCTTATATGTTTTGAGTATCCTTATTATCATTCTTTTGGATTATATATCAAACATTTTGTCTGTTTTCCTTTGTTTTGAGCTCAGTGTTAAGCTATTATCAGGTCACTTTTGGAACATATTACTTTGGCTTTTCCTAATTTTTGTGTTCCTACACTGCTATCTGTCAGTTAAGTAGTCTCTGTCACTTCATAAGATGACTTTAATATACTGAAGGCTTTACCAGATTGATTCTGAAATGTAGCCTCCATGTATCTTTTTCCATTGCTTTTAATAGCAATGGTGAAAAGGATATTTGGGGCTCTTCTTATCCCAACAATGGTGTGTGGGTCTCAGTGGTGACTGCTGGCATTGTGGCAATATTGGGTCCATGTATATGCCTACTTATATTGCCCAAACTGGGTTGGACTTGGGAATGGTACCACAGTGGGGCTTAGCCCAAATAGGGGTGGCATACAGCAACCTGAGGGAATGGAGGGAGTGTGCAGCAGGGATGTCCTCAAGACTTCTAAAGCAAGCATTCTGTTGCATAAGTCTCAGGGGAGCAGGATCTGTCTTGCTGCATCAAACTGTCTGTCTCGTGTAATACAGGACGCTCCTTGGGCTACAGTGATGATGTCACTGTTGCTGCCTGATTTGGTTGTGTGTGAGGCTGTAGTCCTTGTTATTGGTGTGGTAGACTGTGCAGGTCCTGGACAGGGGAATATGCAGGCATTCCTTTGCCACAGGGCAGTATGATTTCTGGCAGGATAGTTATTGGTCAGGATAGTTATGGGTGTAGCTTGTGCTCTGGAAGTTGGAGGGGACACCACGTGAGCCGCTTTTCTGAAGCAAAGCTGCTGTGTGGATCAAGGGAGCTGTGCGTGCTGCGATCCAAGTCTATGGTGCTTGTGGATACCTCCTATTTAGTCATCATTGCTGATATCGTGTACCTGCAGCTCCCCCCTCACCCTTTCATTTGTAATTTTGATTCTCCCTGGCCACATGGCCAAGGTTATGGTTGCCAGTACACGTTGTTCTCCTCTTTATAGTGTCATTCCATCTCTCTGTGACTCATCAGTTCCTAGAATATTCCCTTCTCAGGCATCCATAGTAAAATACAGTTAATTTGATTTTTACCTGTGGGCAGGGACAAATGTTGGGTACCTCTATTTGGTCATCTTTAAACTTCCATATTTTTTCTTTTTTTTTTTTTTCAGTTTGTGGTAAAAGAAGAGTTTCTCTTGTACAATTATTTTAAGAGCCACGTCTGTCAGCCGATTAATTTGTTCTGAGATGGTAAATACACCCAAATGTGCTACTCAATAATAAACATAGTTTCTGATCTTTTCCAAGGAAATCTAGTGTGTTCTAATCAGACAGGCCACCATGAATCAGTCTTCGGGCAAAATTCATGGCTCTCTATTCCCTAATTTCATCGTTCCACTTTGATTTGAAGAAAGGTGCCATACAGCGATACCATAACCTAGTAACATGAAGGGAGATTAATCTATAACTCTAACATTGCATCGTTCTTAACCATTCTCTAGGTTTACTATAGGGCAACACAAGTTTGTGCAACGCAGAATAGATGGATAGAAAGTATCTGGTTTTGCAGTTACAAAATGATGGGAAATATATTTCAACTCTGTGTGTGACTTGTCCTGTGAACTTGGACATATTATTTAGTTTCTCTGGGAATATGTGATATATGAATTCAGTTTTCTAATTCATAAAATGAAAAGGATGTCAACCCTTTGTCTATATAATAGCATAATATTCAAGTAAGATATTAGACCATGATATGATTTTGAGCTATCACATACTTTGAAAACCCAAAACCTTGCTAAAACACTATTGACTCATACATTCATTTGACAAATACACACACACATTCACACACTCAGAATAGAGTACGTGCTTGGCTGTCTTTTGAACCTGAAATAGAGTCTAAATAAACTTCCTTTCATGGTGAAGCTTCTATTCTAGTGAGTAGAGAAAGCACAATAAACAAATAGATATGATATTTTAGAAAGTGATAAGCATGAAAATATAAAGAAATACAAGAAGATAAAGAAATATGTGTGATAAATCATGGAGCCTATTTTAGACAGGATATGTGGGATTTGAGACACCTTCATAATAGCAGTTGAGGGAGATAAAAAAGAAACAACAATGCATCCAGATCAAAGATAAGGGAAAGGCAGAGTCTGTCACTAATTGCTGCCCCGTGGCACAGTCATATCTTACTGCCAGATTAGGAAAAGTCATTACACATGTATATACACATAGTACAGAGACCCCTTTCTTCTTAATATTAGTTTAGTGTATCTGGCAACTTGTTTCCTGCCTTCAGAAATACAAGCAACGCTTTTTCAGCTAACAAACACAGGAGGAAATTCAGGGTTATCGTGATGTTCCTCCAGGAGTGCAATCTCAAAATGAATTCTGAGACTTTGAAGTGGTTGTGGGAAAGATCACTGTATGAATAAACAAAGTTGCAGCAGCATATTGCAGCACATAGAATGTGGCAAGCATATTTTGGCAATTGATATTGTATAATTGCCAGTTGGGAGAGCTTGTTTTTGCAACCAGTTGAAGAAATGAGAAATTCAAGTGACAAGATAACACGTTGTTTTTGCCAAAGAAAGGGAATGAGGAGGCTACTGTCTGTAGCAAAGATGCCTGAGACTAGTAGAACGCAGGAGAGAATGGAAAACAACATAGGTAGTGCCTCCTGGGAGAATTGCCTTGGCTTCATTCAGGGTAGTGAAGATTATCGTATGAAGGATGTGCTGCACAAATATTTCAGGAGTCAGGCCCATAATCTCCATGAGCAGATCATTCTCCAAGGGTTTAGTACCAGGAAAGTTGGCATATTACGCCCTAGCTCAAACAGCAAGTTAGAAAATGTATCTATTAAGTTACATTGAAAACTTAGGTGTCAAATGATTAGTAATATTCACATTATTTCCTTACCTACCCAGGAAGACAAAATGCAGCAGAAGCACTCTTGTCTAAGGTACTCAATGCATTGGTGATGCAGTTGATAGATTAATTTTAAATTTTTTTGATACAATGTTTAAAATTTTAAAATCACAAAAATAAAGAGACTATCCCCATGATATACTCTATACCTAGATCCATCCACTCTTTACATTTTACTCCATTTGCATTTATGAATTCTCTCTCTTCATATGCAAACATATGCACACAAATGTGAATGCATGAATACTTGTGTGTGTGATTTTTATTATCATTTAGCTAAGTTATATATATATATATATATATATATATATACATATACATATATATGTCATCCTCCAGTTTTTTGAGAGTGTCTAGGAACAAGGGTATTCTATTGCATAAGTACAGCATAAGAATCAAAGGCAGGACATTTAAGAGTGATATAATTACATAATCTAATATATTGCCCACTTCCAAGTTTAGCCAGTTACGTTAATAATGTTCTATGCAGCTAACATTTTTCTTGGTCCAAGAATATAATTTAGGTTGATTCATTGCATTTATTTTTCATCTGAATTTAGTATGATTTATTCGGGAATAGCCCCTTAGTCTTTCATTGTGTTTTTGGTCTTGACATTATTGAAGAATATAGGTTAGTCATTTTGTAGAGTGCTCTTCAATATGAGTTTGTCTGATGTTACTCATGATTAGACTTAGGATGCATACTTTTGGCAGGGGTACTAAGAAACAACGTTCTGACTTTCTTAGTCCATTGTGTTATGTTGATGCTAATATAAATGGAATTAGTTTTATAATGATTTATTTGTAGTATATATAATATATAACGTATGTAATGATGTAATATTCTGGTTCTTTACTGGATTCACTTATTCTAGCAATGGATTTGCAGTTTTTTGGTTACTTTCTACATAATAGCACTATTGGAAATAGAGATTTATTTCTTCTGTTCTATCATTATGCCTTTTTTTGTTTTATTGGGCAATCTATAACAACAGTGTTGAACAAAAATAATCAAAATTAACATTTCATGGCCAGCATGATTGCTTTTCAGGATGAACCTCTGCCAGCAGTGCTGGCATCCCATATGGGCACCAGTTCGAGTCCCATCTGCTCCACTTCTGACCCAGCTCCCTGCCTATAGCCTAGGAAACGAGTGGAAGGTGGTCCAAGTTCTTTGGTCCCTGCATTCATGTGGGAAAACCAAAAACAACTCCTGGAAAAGGCAGAGTTACAGAGAGAAGGAGAGACATAGATCTTCTGTGTGTTGCTTTACTCCCCCAGTGGTCACAATGGCCAGAGCTAGGCCCATCTAAAGCCAGGAGCCTAGGGATTCCTCTGAGTCTCCCACTTGGGCACAGAGGCCAAAAGACTTCAGCCACCTGCTGTTTTCTAGGAGCTTGATTGGAATGGAACAGGACTTGAACTGGTCCCCCTAAGGGATGCTGGTGCACAGACAGAGGTTTAGCATACTACTCCATAGTGCTGGCCCCAGATAAAGGTGTTTTTTTTTTCTTTTTTTTTTTTTAAGATATAGTTTATGAAGTCAAGGAAATGCCAAGATCCTGCTGTTTCCCAGGTGTTGATAGCATAAAACAATGTTGAACTTTGTTACTGTGTTGAAATAAACATAGTAGTCATGCAACCAGCCCCATCCATCAAGGAGATACCTGTATCTGTGTATCCAATAACAAGTCTACTGACCTCAGTCATTACTGTGGTTGCTGAAGCGTCCCTATCACCCAGTCCCTATTCTGTGCTATTCTGTGATGGTCTATAGTCAGTTCTGCCCCTCAACCTATCTGTTGGTAAATGCACTTATATGTGACTCTAGTAACAGACCTGCTGATTACAATCTCAGTGCAATCTCCGATAGATCTCAGTGGGCAGGTTTCAGAAGAAGATATAAAAATGATTCAAAGATATGTGAAATGGAGCTCAATATCATCAATCAAGCATCATAAAAATGCTAATGAAAACTTTAACAAGATGTGTACCTCACATCTGCATAAATTTTTCTACTGAATGGCGCAGTAATCCTGTTATACAGTCAATGTATATGAGGCATCTTCAAAAAGTTTATGGAAAACATATATTATGAAAAAATTTGAGAAAATTAAAAATTTAAAGCTGAAATGAACATTTAAATCATTTTCTCATGAATTTTCTAAAATATCCTTGTGTATCTACAATAATTGATTTGGGAGGAATAACTAGACTCACATATTCATTGCAGCATATTCACTGTAGCCAAAGATTTAGAAACAATCTAGGTGTCCGTAGGTGATGCATGAAGAAAATGTGATATATATACTCTACAAAATGCCTTACTATACATCACAAAAGTAAGACAGTCTTGCCATTTGTGGTAGCATTATTAGACCTGGAAGGCCTAATGTTGAATGAAACAAGTCTAGAATAGCAGGACAATTACTACAAGATGTCATTTGTATGCAAGGCTTTAAAACATTAAAGTCACAAATTAGAAATGGTAACAGTAGCTTCCAGGAGCTGAGTGAAGATAATGGGGGAACAGGAGGATGTTGGTCAAAGGATATGGAAATTCAATAATGTAGGTTAAATAAGTTCTAGAGATGTGTAGAATTTTGGCTATATTTTTCAATTGCGTGTGGTATACCTGAAATTGGCTAATGGAGCTGATCTTAAGAATCTCACCCACACCCACCCCCCCGACACACACACATTATAGCTTTGAGGGGACAAAGATGCTAATCAGCTCAATAGTAATCATTTCATAATGCGTGTGTAAAACAACATGCAAATTTCAGATACATATGCTATTCCCCAAATAGACCTTAACAAAGTTGAAAGTACCAAACATCACTACTTCTTTTTCATGGTAACAATTTCCCCTATTACTTTCTGATTTGGATTTCATTTACTTCTTTTTATTGCCGAATGGCATGACTGGAACTTATACAACCTCATTAAATAGAAATGACAAGTGAATATCCTTGCCTTGTTCCTGACATAAGAGCAAAAGCTTTACATTATTTATTATTGAAGATTATGTCAACTGTGTCCTTTCCATGTACAGCCTTCATAATGTTGAAGACGTTTCCTTCTATTCCTAGTTTATTGACAGTTTTTGTGATGCAAAACTGTTATGTCCTGTCAAGTTGCTTTTTCTGAATAGACTAAGATAGTTATACAATTTTTATCATTTATTTTTCTTAACACAATGTATCATATTGACTCTCAGATGTTCAGACATCTCAGGGACAAATTACTCGATCATAGTGTATAGTTCTTTTTATATGCTGCGGAATTGTTTTGCTAATATTTTGTAGGTGACTTTTTACTTCCATGGTCATTGGAGATATTGGCATCTTTTTAATGTATTTAATTGTCAGTATAATTCTTGCTCTATAATCTGAGCTTAAAATGTTCCCTCCTCTTCATTTTTTTTGGGGGGGGAAGAGTCTAGCAGAATAAGTTTAATTGTTCTTTAAAAAATTTATTATTGCGAGCAAAGGGATTCAACATCTGCCTTTCCCGCTCTCCCCTTGTACCATTTTCTCCTATAGTAATATAGTCCTTTGGTAATAGCTACAAATTTAACATTCTACTATTTAAGTACACTGTGGAATTGTAGGTTATAGACAAAGATAAACCAACTAGTATCACATTGTCAAGATAAATTAAACTGTTTCACTGGGAGTCCTCCTACTATTCTGGAGTAGACATGCCTGCTGCAACATATCTTTACTTCCCAGTATCCTGGTCTCCATTGTACAGTTCATATATGAAAATATATGCACTTACATGTTCACCTATGTGCCATTTGGTTTTGTAATTTGCATGAATATTGTCATATCAGAGAGAAAATATGATTTTTGTCCTTTTAGGATTGGCTTATTTCACTGAGTTTAATGGTCTCTAGCTGGACTACTGTTGCAAATGGCAGAATTTTATTCTTTGCAATGGGTGAATCCATCCCTCTTTCAATGGGCATCTGGGTTGTTTCTATGTCTTCACTATTGTAGATTTTACTGTATAACATTTTAAGTCATTTCCTGCAGATTTCATTTCCTTTGGATGTATTTCCAGGCGTGGGATACATGGAGGATACAGTGGATCAATTTTCAGCTGTCTTAGAACACTTCATACTGACTTTCATGGTGATTTTATTAGCCTATACTCTCATCAGTAGTGGTGTAGGGTACCTCTCTCCCCACAGCCAGCAGGTTTTATTACTAGATTTCCAAATATAAGCCATTCTCACTGGACTTAGATGGAACCTCAGCGTGATTTTCAATTGTATTTCCCTGACAGCTAGGAAGCCTGAGCATTTTTCCATCTATTAACCATTTGAATTTGTTCTTTTGAAAAGGATGTGCAGTTGTAATACAATATGTGTATCTACTTCCATAATGGAAACAGACTCCCAATGAAACAGTTAAATATATCTTGACAATTGGATTCTGGAATCTCTGCCGTTGTTTACCTACAATATCAGGATTCACATAAATAGCAGAATGACAGACTTGTGACTGTTAATGAGGGGTTATACCATTGTAAAATATAGGGTAAGTCAGTGGGGAGAGGTTTAGGAAGGGAGTAAGGAAAATTCCAGATCCTATGGAACAGTATTATAAAATAATAAAATGTAATAAAAAAACCCAAAAAGGAAAAAAAGAAACAAAAATACCTGCTCATTTCCTTCACCTATTTCCTAAAACAGTTTGCTTTGCTGTTCTTGAGTTTCTGATGCTTTCCCCAACCCAGGGGTTTTGTCACAGTGTTCAAAATGGCATGCAATGTGGCACTTGTGGTGTGTTGCTTTTGGGGAGGCTGGGTTGTGAACTTCACCCATTCCCACACTGGTCGAGAAGGGTTCTGCTGCTGTTTCAGCTTGTGATGAGATTAAAAAGGTTGACTTCCCAATAAACTGTTAAATATAGTTTATTAATAGAATACTGGATTTTACACCATTCTCTATACCTTCAATGCCATGATACACTTAAATAGTACAATGATGGACTTGTAACTGTTATTGAAGAACTATACTATTATAATAATATAGGAGAAATCAGTGAGGGAAGGGGAAATAAAGGGGATAGGGGAAATCTCTGAGCCTTTGGAACTGTATCATAAAATTTTTTAAAAAGTGAAAAAAAAAAATGAAATCAAAGAGTCGTACACACACACACACACCACCAGGACCCACAATGCTATGGCTTGAATCACTTGCTCCATTCCGGGTAATCTCCCCCTTCAACCTGGCCACCAGGGCAGTTCTGATCACCACTGGTGTATCTATTGTACATCTGCAATGTCTGCTGCCTTCCTCTATACCCATGGCCCTAGGGTGCCGCCCGCTGTCATTCTGGGAGCAAGAACTTGAGACATCTGTGGCTGCTTTCCTGGACATATGAGCTTATTTGAAGATATGCGATAGCACCATTGCAGGAAGCAGTGGCCCACTTACCTGTTACGGAAAGTCGATCCCTGAATTGTCACTTTTATCATATCCATATTCTGTTGTGATTTTTTTAACCTAGAGTATACTTTGTCTGTTTTAAGTACAGCCTCTACTGGTGGATTTTCTTTTTCTGTTTTATAGAATATCTTTCTACATTGCTTTACTTTCGACCTATATATGCCCTTAAATCTTAAAGTGAGTTTCTTATAGATAACATATGTTGATTTTTAAATATTCATCTCTACTTCCTAATTGTGGAGTTTGATGATCCATTTTCACTTACAGAAATTCTTTATAGGGAGGATTTACCGTTGGCATTTTCTATTTTCTATCTTGCATATCTTTTGTGCCTATTCCTCTCTTTGCCTTTGTATTTCAAAGATTTTTGTATTGATATTTGTGCACCCTTTTTGCTTTTCTTTTGTGTTATTTACCTATATGGTTACTATTAAACTTACATAAAATCCCTTGTATCTGTTTATATTAAGCTGATAGTAATTTCTACCTCATTTACAGAAACTCTCTACCATGTTAGTTTCTCTCTTTTTTGACATGTGGTGCTAATGCCATAATATATGTAAATTTTATAGCTTATCAATAAATTTTAGTTAGACCTATTTCATTGTGTTTTTTAACATTTGTAGGAAATTTTGCAATTATTTACCTCCTATGGTTGCCGTAATATAGCAGTCTGTATTTGTGTATATATTTTCCCTTACAAATAAATTTTATATTATACCATTGTGTTCATTGTGTTACTTTAGGTTCTTTTGGTTAACTTAAATGGTTTCCTTTAGCATGCCTTACAAGATCACAGTAGTTGTGATAAACAGCATTAGTTTTTGGGCAGTCTTAATTTTTCCTTCGTTTCTGCTGTGTATGGTCCTCCTGGTTAATGGTTGCTTTTTTTCCCTCCTGCCAGTACTTACAACAGATTATCTCATTTCTTTTTGTCCTTCCAAGTTTTTCCTAAAGCATCTATTTATGGTCCCATGGGACTTCTTGTATATGACAAGTCACTTTTCTCTTGTTTTCAAAACTCTGTCTTTGGCCTCTGACACTTTCTTTATATTAGTTCTCCATATGTATTATGAATTTCTTAGGTTCACCTTATTTAACGTTTCGATGCTCATTTTCTTCCCCATATTTAGGATATTTCTGCCATTGTTTCCTTTTGGATATGTGCTCTGATAATTTCTGTTTTCTCTTTCTGAGACTTCCATAATGCAAAAATTATTCCTCTTGATTGTGTGCCATACGTACTTTAAACTTTGTTCATTATTTTCAACGTTCTTCCTTGTATAATTTAAACAACCTATTTTTAAGCCCACTGTTTTTTTTGTTCTGCTTTCACAAGTCTGCTTTTAATCCCCACTAACATTTATTAAGAATTTCATTTAAGTTTCAACAAAGTTAACTCAATTTTTATTAACTTATTAACATCTAAGATATCTGTTTGGTTCTTTTAAAGTATTTTATGTTACAATTTGTACCTTAGTCACTGTTCTGAGCTCACTGAGATTTTATGGTGATTATTTTAATTATATTTCAATTAGGTAATTCATATATTCTATTTCATTAGGATCTGTTTCTAGAAATCCTTCTTGTTCTTCGATTTGTGTTTCCCTGTTTCAACATTTTTTCTTGACTATTTGTTGGAATGAATGCATTAGAAGAACAATTTTCATTCCTCATTATCTATGAATTGGTTTTGTACCCAAAAAAACTCTACCAATTATCCTGCTCAGAACTCTTGTAACTCCTTGAAATCTTCTTGCTATTTCAAATCATGTTAGTTTAGTGCCAGGTGTTGTCAGTACTCCGGTACAGGTAAGTTAAAAATGCCTTGGAAATACCATGAAAAGTTGAAGCATTTGGTCTATGTTTCAACAGTTTCCTTCCCCTGGAAAAAAATTCGGAGAGCTGAGATTTTCCATTTCCACCTGCTCTGTACTGATCCGGGGTATGGAGGTATGATTAGTGTCCAAACTAACACAAAATGCCACCTTTGTTCTGTCTGGTTCAAATGGACTGATCGCTCAATCCCATAAGCACATTGAGACAGGTGAGAGAAACCAGAACCATGGGCTGCACCCCAAATACTTATGTCATTTGTTGTGTGGACCTACTCTTTTCTTCCATTAGAAGCTTTGAACTGGGGATTTCCTTCTAATTACATGATCCTTTGCTAGCAGTGGGAAATACAGCAACACTGTGTCTCTAATTTTTCTACTGGGTTTTATGTAGCTGGTTTTGCATTTATCCAGGGTGCAAGATCCTCCAAACTAGTTTCCGCATTTTTCACAAAGGGTATTGATTGGTGAATTGTTGAATATGGTGTTTCTATTGGGGAAGAGGGGAGGGATGGCCAGGCCTGCTTGTTCAGCCATCTTGTTGATGATATAGCTTGTCTTTACTTTTGAAGAATACTGTCTTGGATATAGAATTGTTGATGATTTTTAAAAATGTCTCTATTACTTTAAACACACAGTTCTTGTTCAATGGGCATACGGTGTTAGTTTTGCCAGATGAAAGTTCGGCAGGTCTGTTATACAGTGTGAATATACTTAATGTTCCTCTACTAGGATGGTAAATTTCATGTTATGTGGTATTCAATGAAGGAAATTAAAAACACCGAAGTGTCAGCACCTAGTAAACTAAGCTTCTGCCTGCAGTGCTGGCATCCCATGTAGGTATTGGTTCCACTTCCCATGCAGCTCCCTGCTTATGGCCTGGGAAAGTAGTGCAGGTTGGCACAAGTCTTTGAGACCTTGCACCCACATGTGAGACCTGGAAGAAGCTTCTGGCTCCTGACTTCTGATTGGCTCAGCTCTGGCCCTTGCAGCCATTTGGGGAGGGAACCAGTGAATGAAAAAGGTCTCTTTATCTTTCCCTCTCTGTAACTCTGCCTTTCAAATAAAAATAAAACAAATCTTTAAAAGAATAATCTAAATATCCCTAGGAAATAAACTTTGCATTGATCACATTTTTAATGAAGCTTTCCATAAAATATGTCTTACTATATTATATGTGAAATATGTTTGAGGATTGATTTTTTAAAGTCAGTGAGTTAAAGCTTAGATTGAGTTTAAAGTGTCCAAAGACAGACAGATAAAGACCTTTCTTTAAAGATTTAATGGGAGAATAAAAAATATATTCTTTTTGCAATTCATTGTTTTATTTTTGTTTTTGTTTATGTTTTTATACTCCCAGTAAAGAAAATCCCAGGACTGGATGGCTGAACCACTAATTTCTACCAGACTGTCATGGTCTGGACTTAATTTTTATGGCAAATAGCATATAGCAGAAGACCCCTAAATGACCAAATTTCTCTATTTTTAACTCCTCCCTTTTTTCTTACTACAAGTGGCCTTCAACAAACTCAACATAAATTGATAGTGAAATCATTATTTCTTCAGGTTACATAAAGATATTAATAAACACAGGTTGTAATGGTGCTTTGCTTTACTGTACCTATTCTTCACCTGCATCCCTGTACACCATGAACATCATGGTCCCCACAACCAGGGCACACTTTCCTGCTAATCCTGTGATCTCCTCGCTGGCAATGTTGATGACTTGTTTTTACCACATGGAGATTTAGTGGATAAAAGCAGTGGCTTTGAATCAGACTGAACTGAATCCCACTTATAGCTTTATCATTTACTATTTATATGAAGTACCTCAAGCCTGTTTCCTAATTTAACAATATATTTCCTACTTTCTAAGGTTTTCAAGAAAGTTAGTGAAAATATTCTGAAGTCTCAAAAACAATGTCTGACTCATAATAGGAGCTCAATAAGTATAGATTCCCTGGTCTGAATTATCTTTTGAGTACTTGGTCCTTAAAGTACAATATTGTGTTCATGCAAATTCTCTTTCATTTAATTGCAGGTCTAATGTCAGGCCGAAAAGTATATCTTGTGAGTCCTAGCCTGGATATACAAAGTTTAAAACTTGCTTCATAAGCAGTTTTTGAATCATTCATTTTATTGCCATCTAAATTTAAAAGTGTGCCAGATTAAATTAAACTGTAGAGCAAAGACTGCCAGATGCATAGTATCTTTCTTTTAGAAATATATTTTTGAAGACTCAATTTAATTTAAAAATTATTGATGGCCTTCTTTTTGTCTGTCTAAACTTTTTGTCATGCCAACAAGGCTGTATAGCTATGTACTTCACAGATGGCTCCACCTTAAGAAACCCTGACAAGGAAAAGAATTCCGTCTCCTAAAATAATCAGTGTACCTCTCTTCAGGGGTTTTCAGCGTGTAGGAGGGCAGATGTTTGGGGGCATTGTTAAAACTTCATACGTTCCTTCTCGCCCCCCTTTATTTCTCCTTTTAATATTAATATTCAGACACTAAATCACATAGAGCCTCAGAGGGAGAAGAATGAACATTTGTTTAAAAATGTGTTGAACTAGCAAGTGCTTCTGAAATGTGCCTATTGTATTTGCTTTACCAAAGTTTTGTGTTGCAAAGTTTCTTGTCAACACTGCTACATGGAAGTTATACAGTATAGCTCTGTTCCTTGAGAAGACACATATAACTTTACAGTGACAATTTCCACTTCAGAAACACATCTAGCTCTTCATGTGAGGAACACGTGTAGGTGAGATTCTCATTCCAACTTCTCCAAAGCATTGCCTATCAATCAACACCATTTGCAGATTTCTGTTAAGGAAGAGTCAGGTCTTGGAGAGTAAGAAAGCCCAAAGAAAGAAAAAGACTTTGCATACATATATTATATCCCCCCTTCCCTCACCCACTTTCTGTTCATGAAAATGTTAGAAGTGGTAGAATGTTTTGTAGACTGGTACATCTTGGTGTGTGTGGTGCAGATGCAGACAAGGGTTGATGGAGCTCACTCTATAGAAAGAAGGAAAGGAATGGAGGGAAAGGATGAAAGGCTGCTTTTGAGTGTTTTGCCACTAGTTGATCTGATGATAGTAAGACAATAGTAACCTTGCTTTTGCTTTTGCTGTTCAATATAGCTTATTTGAATCCTGTAAGTGTCCCCAGGAAAACAAAAACATAAAAATTAATTAACTATCCTAACAGCTCAATGTACTTTTAGGTGAACTTAGCAAAGCAATAAGGAAGAAGCTCATTCCCATAAGTGCTGCTGAGATATAATATAACATTACTATGGAGAAAAATTAACTAACCTACACATCATGCAATATATCATAAGCAACAACATGAAAATTAAATTGTCAAATATTTATAAAATTATAAATAATGGATAAATATCAGGAGGAAATGAATACTTATTTGACCTGTGGAGGGACATGATGATTGATTAAAAAGAGAAAAATAAATGACAAAAGAAAGGATAGGAATTGTGATTACATGAAAGCTAAATACAACTGATATGCAACATAATATGAAAGTTAAGGCACAATAGAAGATGTTATGTTTAATATATATGATGGTAGGTGCATTTTTAAAATATGTGGTGAGTGTTTATAATTTAACATGGAGTTCCTTGATCACAGGGGTTATAGAATATGACAGGTGATTAGTTAAGATGAAATACCATTAGGTTATTAAATTGGAAACAGTGTACATTCTTTCCAGCAATCAAAGTGCAAATTCAAACAACAATGACATGACATTATATACTTCTGAAATTAACAATAAAGAAACATTATTAAAACCAATGATGGTACTGTTGGGAAAATTAGAACATTTATACATTTCCACTGGCATGGTAAATTATTTCAGTCAATTTGATGAACAATCTGGCAGTTTTTAGCAAGGGCCATTAAATGTTCATACCTTTTTACTGAATAATTTCATTTTTGAGTACTTATTTTAAGGATATAATTCACAAGAAGGCAAGCATTATGTGTTATTTATTATCATGGATAACTGGATGTATTCCAAGCAGCACTTAATGGAGAGATGGTCATAAAATTATGACATTTAAAATTAATGACATTCCTTGCAGCCAATGAAAATGATAAATATGAAGAACATTATGATACATAGAAAAATATACATGAAATGTTAACTAATTCAAAATAAAATAAAAACTGTTGCAACCAGTGTTGAAAAGGGGCTAGAGTAATATATGTGGGTACTCCAAAAAATTCATTGAAAATGGGGTATCAAAGGTTTATTTTGGTGTAAAAATATTCTAAAACTGTTCAGTCATTTGAATGGGGAAGGAATGGGGCTGAGTGACAGATAACACTCTGAATGGCGTTCCATGTGAATTTAGCATGTGGATGACAAGGACTCCATTCCCTGATTAACCTACTGGCTCCCACGCTATACACCAACAGGAGGCTGGAATGAGGGGTGGAGCTTGGACTGGGACTAAGGTATGTGTTACAAAATATAAGCATGCCCCAAGTGGCATCTTATATGTTATATTGCTCACTCACCCTGGTGCATATATTGGGTTATTACAAATTCATGGAAAATGTACATTATCAAAAAAATCTGTGCGTGGAAGGGCTGGTTTTGTGTGCAGTGAGTAGGACCTTGATGTACACTGCTGATGTGCTATACAAGTGCCAGCTTAAGCTTTGCCTGCTCCTCTTTGTGTCTGGCTCTATGATAATGCACCCAGGAAAGCAGCAGATGATGACCCAAGACTTGGGCTATACATCCATGTGGGAATGCTGGACGGAGACCCAAACTCCTAGCTTCAGTCTGGTACAGCCCTGATCATTGAGGCAATTTGGGGAGTCAAGCAGCACATGGAAATCTCTCCAGCTTTCTTTTACTCTATTATTCTGCCTTTAAAATAAATTTTAAAAAACTTACAAAAAATGAAAAAGAGTTATACATGGGCCTCAGAAGCTTTTGGGAGAAAAATAGTTATCTTTTACTTTCATTTTTCATACACTTTTCTGATATTCTCATATTCTCTGTGAGAGCTTAAAGCTGATCTACCAGGAATCCTCTTCTATGTTTGAGCCCCATGTTGAGTAGGAATTTGAGCAAGTAGAGTAAAATGAGTGAAGTTTAGAAACAATAGAGAAGAATGAAAGGATGGTCTAAATCAAAGCTAGGACGGGAAACAGATAGAGGAAATCACAGAAATAAGAAGCTATATTGTTTAGCATTCCAAGAAAGCAAGGAGGGGGCTTCGTGAAGTTAGAAAATTATGCAAACCATGCCTCTTTATAGAAGTTGAATCAATGCAAATTCACATAAAACAAGCCAGGAAAATCAATCCAGGCTAATATCATATGAAGTTACTATAACAAAACAGTATGAAACAACAACAGCAAAATCCTCATATCAGAATGACATTCTCTAAAATAAACCCAAATTATAATATTTAAACACAAGTATATTAATGAAATGATATATGAAAATAATCTAGATGGTGGGATAGGGTAAGGACATATTTAAACAGACAGAGAAATATTAGCTGGTGTGAAGCAGAGAGGGCACATTCCAGGAAATAGGAGAGGACGGAACAACAGCAGAGGGCTACCTGGAGACTGATACAAATAGAAAAGCGGCTGAAACAACGGTGTGGTGTTGCAGCAGCATTCAGCTAATGGCGATCTGAACTCCACCAGCAGCCAGAAATCCACCAGCAACAAGGTGGAAAGGGACGTTTACTGGGAGCTCCAGAGGTGAGACCAGACAAAGCACTGCCTGTACTGCTGGTCTGTTTCGTTTGACCTAGAGCAGAGACAGAGCAGCAGGTCCCAGATGGGACAGAAACAGGGTGGATTTCATAGCCCACTCTGCCTCCTAGGACCATATCAGGGGCCATTTTGTTTAAGGAGGCAAGGGCTATGGACAGGACTACATATGCACAGAGCTGGGAGTGAACTCATTTCTGGCTCAGTGAACTCTGAAAGGATTCGGCTTCCCTACCTTACTCCGGTTTAGGTCCCCCTAAAGTTTTTTTTTTTTAAAGATTTATTTTTATTATTTTTTTATTGGAAAGGCGGATATACAGAGAGGAGAGACAGAGAGGAAGACCTTCCGTCTGGTGATTCACTCCCCAAGTGAGCGCAACGGCTGATGCTATGCCGGTCCAAAGCCAGGAGACTCTTCTGGGTCTCCCACGCAGGTGCAGGGTCCCAAAGCTTTGGGCCGTCCTCGACTGCTTTCCCGGGCCACAGGCAGGGAGCTGGAAGGGAAGCGGGGCTGCCGGGATAGAACCAGCACCCATATGGGATCCTGGGCATGCAAGGTGAGGACCTCAACCACTGCGCCACCGTGCCGGCCCCCCCCCCCAAAGTTTTATAAAAAATTTCAAGGATGGGACTGGCACAATAGCTCAGTTGGTAAAATCCTTGCTTTGCATGCACTCAGATTCCATATGGGTGCTGATTTGTGTCTTGGCTGCTCTACTTCTCATCCAGCTCTCTACTGGTGGCCTGGAAAAGTAGTCGAGGACAGCCCAAAGGCTTGGGCCCCTGAGCCTGCATAGGAGACCTGGAAGATGCTCCTGAATTCTGACTAAAGATTGGCTCAGCTCGAGATGTTTCAGCCACTTGAGGAGTGAACCAACGAACACAAGATCTTTGTCTCTTCTCTGTAAATCTGCCTTTCCAATAAAAATAAAGCTTTAAAAAAACAAAAGACAAACAAACAAACAAAAAACCAAGATGGCATCCTATAAGTTCTACCCAAGACAGGTCTGGGTAGCCCTCAGACCTGACAGCCAGCAGATTAAGAACTCTAGGAGTGGCACAACAGTTGCCATTTTTTACAGCGTGGCAAAGAATTTAAGGATGCATGGGACAACAGTGAGCTGTGCATGTGCTGAGCTGGGAGCAAACTCACTGAGCTCAGTGCATTGCACTAGTCCCACAGGGAAAATAATACCGAATATGGCATCATATGGGTCAAACTAGGTCCGTAAGGCCCACAGACCTAACGGCCAACAGGTTCTGGCAAGATCACCACCAACAACAATCTAGCTATACAGGACAAATGGTGTCTCCCCAGTCCTGGAAACTGCTCCAACAGGAAGTGGGAGGAAGATTGTACAGACAATAGTGTCGCCTTAGTATGGTAACCCAGGAGGTGGAGAGTGTTGAGCCAGAAGCTGGGGCTACATAGACCATGGTGAACCCAGACCTGGAACTTGTTTGAGGGAATGGCACAAGTGATTGCAAACAAAGAATTGTGCACCAACACAACACGTAAAATCAAATTTTAACCTGTGTGTGACACAGCTTAGAAACCTGTCTCAAAGAGAATCATCTGATAACCAGAAGTGCAATGACCAAGAGCAAAATAAGAGACAAAGGCACAATGAATATTACTGAAGATTCCCCTGCAAAGGAGCAAAACCCTTTGCCAACCTCAGAGTTAACTGAGGAATACATTGAGAAAATGGGGGATACAGAATTCAAAACACTCCTTATAAAACTTATCAATAGTGAGAAGCACATAAACAGGCACTCAAAGAATTCAAGGAATATGTCACACAGGAAATGAATCAAATGAAAGCTGATATATCAAAAGTGAAGAATACAGTGGAGCAAATTTAAAGTGCAGTGGAGAGTCTCCAAAATACAATGAATGAAGCAGAAGAAAGAATCACAGAATTGGAAGGTATTTCCTGTCACCAGGGGGAAACACACACACAAAAAGCTAGAAGCAGAGCTGTGTCAAGCTAAAAAAAAAAAAGTATTCAAGAATTGAAAGACACTACTGAAAGGCCAAATATAAGAGTTATGGGAGTCCCAGAAGGTGCAGAAGGAGAAGCTGGATTTACAGATGTATTTAATGAAATAATAAGGGGAAATTTCCCTAATCTAGAGGAAGAATTGGGACACGACATCCTGGAGGGGCACAGAACTCCCAACAGGCTTGACCAAAAGTAATCTTCGCCAAGACACATGATAATCAAGCTCTCTTCAATCAAACATAAGGAAAAGATCCTTAAATATGCACGTGAAAAAAATCAACTGACATATAAAAGAATGTCAACTAAACTCAAGGAGACCTCTCACAGGAAACTCTACAGGCCAGAAGAGATTGGAGCACAATATTCCAAATTATAAAAGCTGTCGGCCCAGGATAATGTACTCAACAAATTTTTCCTTTGTCTTTGAAAATGAAATGAAATTCCACAGTAAAGAGAAAGTTGAAAGAGTATGCTTCTTCCCAACCTGCCCTACAAATGATACCTCAAGATGTTCTCTTGACTGAGAAAAGCAATAACACTCACCAAAACCAAAGGCAAATGCAAAGAGCATCCCAGTAAAATAATAACAAAAGACTAAATCAATGAACAACCCATTGCTAAAATGACAGTACCAAATTACCTCCTATTTGTATTAACTCTGAATGTAAACTTCCAAAGTGGTCACAACGGCTGGAGCTGAACCAATCCAAAGCGAGGAGCTTCTTCTGGGTCTCCCACATGGGTGCAGGGTCCCAAGACTTTGGGCCGTCTTCTGCTGCTTTTCCAAGCTACAAGAAAGGAACTCTATGAGAATCAGGGCTGCCAGGACATGAAGTGACGCTTGTATGGGATCCCAGTGCATGCAAGGCTAGAACTAGTCAGTAGGCTACCGTACCAGGCCCAAGATAACTTTAAACAAGAAATAGATGAAAGGATTTGAGAAAAAATGACAAAATGTACATTAAGCAAAGAAGATCCAAGAAAAAAAAAAAAAGGCTGGGTGTTTGCTGGGTGTTGAAACCGTGGATACAGTGCTTGTGATCACCACAGCCCACACTGGAACGTTAGGCTACTAGTCTTCCCTCTGCTTTTGTTACCAGCTTCCTGATGCTGCACTTGAGAATCCAGTGGCTGCTGGTCCAATCATGTGTGCTCTTGCTATCTACAGGAGAAATTTGGATGGGGTTCCTGTGTTCTGGCTTTGGCCTAGCTGTTGCAGGTGTCTGGGGAGTGAATGATCTTTCTCTTTCTCTCTCTTATCATCTCTGTCTTGCAGACTTTCCAATTAAAAAGGGTCTCTGGGAAATGAAAGCAAAGCAAGGAAACAGACAATATCACACATAAAATTCATGTGTACACACAAACATATATATAAAATATACATTCAAAAATTACAGTTATTGGGCACCTACTAACACTAACCTGCAATGCATACACTAAGATTATATTCTAGCAAAATTAATGGGCTTTAAATAAAAAGAAAAACTTTCAAAATCAAATAAAAAGAACAAGATTTGTAAGGAAGAATAAACTCAGAATGTCATTTTCAACAGAAAAGAACTGAATAATATTTTTAAGATATTTACAGAAAGAAAATATTGAGACTTTTATATCCAGTGAAATTGATATTCTATGTGAAAGGTACAGTGTGTTTCTAACAAGTAGTGACTATGTGACTATGATTTCTATAAGCAATTACTAGTGAAATCTATTAAACTGAATTTTAGGCAACCAAAAGATTGTTAGATATATTTAGATAGATGTCAACATAAGGATTGGTGGTGACCATTAATAATTATGCCTAGAATTAAGTCTAAGTGAGAGTTAATGGGGGAAAATATGGTTATTTGAGAAGGTCTTTCAGATGTAGTACAATTAAAAAAATAAAGGAATTAGTACAAGCCAGATACTTAAACATTTATGTTCAATAATCGCTTTAGACACACAGAGACATCTTACATTTGCTGTTAAGCTCTCAAAATGGCCAGAAAGGTAGGTATTGGCTAGGCTGAAGCCAGAAACAAGAGTTCCATCTCTCCCTCATGGTTGGTAAGGGCCCAAATACTTAACACTTTATTTTATTGCTTTTGGAGCACATTGTCAGGGCATCACTTGGATTCATTTTTGGTTTAATAATATTATTTTCCAGTAAAAGAAAACAGAATTTTTGGAACAATGGTTGAATCTAAGTCTGAGGCAAGAAATGGACAAAATAAGAAATATGCTAACGTCCTAGGTCAGATTCTGAGTAGTAGTAATAATGCTGAAATGATTAAAGACAAAACTTACAGAAATTCTCACTGGCCACAGTTAGCTTGAGCTACAGTAAGAATTTGTATGGATTGAGTTAAAGATTTCATAAATTTAAAAGTCATCATGACATTGTAAGTCTGATAAAATACAAAGTGTTCCAAAATTCAGCATTTATTTTTATTATGTAGTATGGAAGAAAGTTAGAGGTTTTTTTGTTTTGTTTTGCTTTTTTTTTTTTTTTTTTTTTGGTAAAACCATTGCCATGATCAGATGTCACAAATAAAAATGGTGGATTAAGGATTCTGAAGATTATCTCCTCATGGTGGAGGAACCCAACAATATGACAATGGGCAAAATTGTCAGAATCAATCATTTTTGTGAACCAGGAAAATAACAAAAGACTTGCAGAAATTTATGAAGCTTTTATTTTAGAAAATGGTTCGATTTCAGCAAGCAAAGGAATCTTAGTGACATTTTTTTCTATCCCTCTCTCTTTGTCTCCGTGATAGCTGTGAAAACCAGTCTCCAGTCACAGTAAAAGCCAGATCTTGGCAGCCATTAGAAGGGTTGAAACAGAGTTGGAGCTGCTTCCAAACCTTATTCCTGGAGAATTGTAATCATTTATTGTGTCTGTTGGTTCCCTGGAAGTCATCACTTGCAAGACCATTTTATTGGAGCTGATATAGAGTTCACCAAGTGCAAGAAGTCCTTTCCCTAGGGAGATTTGTTTTGGAAATAGTTGTTGAGCTTGGAATTTTCCTAAGGCAGTAGATAACATATGGGATAACAATTGGTTGAGTCAAAATCTTTAAGAAGAAAAGCTGTGGAATAAGATGTCAACAGAGACTTTGGAAAACTCCAATGTTTTCCTGATGACCTAGAATGACCCAAAATTCTGTAGGGCTGCACACATGTTTAGTAAAGGCATGGCAGCATTCTGCTCTCTTTGCACAGGAGGAATTGCCATCTGCACAGGAGGAAGTGAAGGCCAAGGTTAAGGCATAGTTGAAAACTGCCTGGAAGAGTATCGAAAACAGGCACAAAGTACAGACAGAGTCTCTAGATAAAGACCGGGAGACATGTATAACTCCATAAATTTAAGGAAGCCTCCAGTTGTTGCCACCAGATATTCCAATGACAACTTTACCTCACATGACAACAAATTTAGATTGTTTTATGGAACTAGTTCAGAAAAGTTACTAAGCAAAGAAGTAGCAGTAACAGTAACAAACGGTAGCGATGGTTGCAAAAGTTTGTGAAAATCTCCAAACTGAAAAAGCATACTTAAAATTGTTAATTTTGTGGTATGTGAATCTCATTTAAAATGCCATTCCATTCCATGAATGAAAATAGAATGATAAACATTTTCATTTTTGCCTCTGAGAACCAATGTCTGCCAACCACATAAAGCAAAATCTTAAGACAGATGAAGACCTGGATCTACAATGAAATATGAAGTAACATGTTAGATCACACCATGAGTATTCAATCAGCAACATGGAAACAATAAACTGACAGAGGCTTACAAGCCATATCAAGTTTTTCTATAACTGGATGAGATTATATTCTAGTACATAACAATTCACATTTCAGGTGCTGAATTATAAAGAATGCAGGGAAATTATTATTACAAAATTCAGAATAGTGCTTATATCTGGACGAAGAATAAGGTTATATTTTGGGACTGCAAAATTCGTGGAGTTTCTAGAGAATGTTTTCCAGCTGGTGATGGCTACAAGCATATTATTTGCATAATAATTCACTAAAATGCTTATTTGTTTTGTTTGGCTGGGTCTGTGTTTTAAAATGAGTTGAAAATGACCTACATAAAGCTACATGTTGGAAGAGATCAGAACAAAAATATGGGTCATAAACATATATGACATCCTCAAAGTTTCATGGAAAATATAGGATTATGAAAATAACTGTTGGACAGCCACCACCTGCAAAGCCAGCATCCCATTTGAGCAGTGATATGAGTCCTGGCATTGTGGCAGTTTGGTGAATGAACCAGCAGATGGATAATCTCTTTTTCTCTGTGTCCTCTGTCTGTAGTTCTGCCTTTCAAATAAATACATATTTCTAAAAAACAAAATAGCTGAAAATGTGTAATTTCAAAATCTATATCAAAATTTATACCAAAGTTAGTGCCAAAACAAGTACTAACTTGTTGCAAAATGTCTGACCTGGAGCTTGTTTGAGACCCTAAGAAGGAAAATATTAATTTGAGGAATGCCTAGCCAAGCAACATGATTTATGTTAAGACTAATGTAAAAACAAGCATCATATTTGTGGTGAAGCTCAAATGCAAAAATGGTGAAATCATTGTTGCCTCATGAAAAACTGACAGGCATAATGACTTAGAGAAATTAGTGGTTTACAAATGGCTAATTCATTTTAAGAAGCAGCACACAATGTTGCAGATGAAGCTCACAGCAGCAGACAATCCATCCAAATTAATAAGGAAAAGATTAATCTTTTTATGCCTCAAGTGAAGACCAATGATTAGCAGAAGAAACAATACTGAATAGTATTAATATCTCAAATTATTCATCTTACATTTTTCTGACTGAGCAATTCAAATGGAGGAAAGTTTTTGCTCACTGGTTGCCAAAATGAATGCACAAAAAAAAAAAATTGCAGAGCTTTCAATGGAAACTAAAAACAAGTGGGATCAGAATCTTGAAGCAGTTCTTCCAAGAACTTTAACAGGAACTAGAACATGACTTTACCAGGGTTATCCTGAAGCACAATCAAAGCAATGGCTACGAAGAGGGTACAAGTTGTTCACTCACAGCAAAAGCATACTGATCAAGAACAAATTCATGGAAACAAGTTTCTATGAGGCTCAAAGAATTTTTCTTGTCATTCTGGATGGTTAATGAATGAATGAATTATACAATCTGCATGTTATAAGAATGTTTTGAAGAATAGCCAAAACTTTAGAATAAAAACGTTTAGCAAACCTTAACCAAGAAGTCCTTTCCCACCAAAGTAATATTCTTGTGCATCTCTCTCATCGACCAAAGGCAATTTCATGAGGGTTTTTATAGAAAATCATTCAAATCTACCTGAACACTTTTGAATTGACTCCTTCTGAGAAATTTTGACTTCCTGATCTTAAAAAAAAAAAAAGATATTTGCAGGCACTTATTTTTCTTTGGTTCATAATGTAAAATACACTGCATTAGCATGGTTAAATTACCAGAGTCCTTTGTTCTTTAGGGATGGATTACATGACTATTATCATGGCTAGAAAAAAATGTCTTCAACTTCATGGCAGTTGTGTTGAGAAATAAACATATTTGTCCTTAATTCCTTTTTATTCATGTACTTTTGACATATTCTAATATTTGTTCAAATAAAATAAATAATGTGATAAAGACTTATATAAACTGACTTTTCCATCCCACTCTGATATTCTAATGGAGGAATTGCAAAAGGAAGTCATCGATCATATATCCAGATAGCCATGTCCTAACTGTCCTTTAATTGGGACCTGTTTAAGTGGGACATGTTTCAAAAAGAACATTCATCTTACACTCAGGGATTGTTTCAGATGAATACTTAATTTAGGCAGCCTCTGCAGTCATTTTTCACAAAACTGCAAACAATGGACCTTTATTTGAGGATGGCATGTTGATTTAGGATGTCCAGAATAGAATTCCAGTCTTGTCAATACCCAAGAGAATTCTTGACACAGGTTATTCCAGACTCTACCCTCATCTTCTAAGGGTTCCATCCAGCTCCCGCCTTAGCAGATGACTTCCCTTACTTTGCTGATACTAAATTTCTTTTATAAAGGGAGCTTTTGAACATTCTTGAAAAAAAGTATATTACAAAAAATTCCACATAGATTTCAAAATATTTTTCCCAAAACAAACTTATCTTTTAACTCAAATTTCCATGAACTTTTTTAAATTACTCTCTTTATATCCCCTTATCTTTGCCCCAGCTCATCTCTGCCTATGTATGAGAGTACCCCAGAATGTATATGGCAGGTAGGCATCTGGCCTAGAGATTAAGATGTTAATTTTGATGCTCGAACTCTTAAAATCTGCAAGAGTAGAGTGAATGTATGAACTTATTTTGGTGCAGAAACAATTTTAAAATCTATACATAATTTTTTGCAGAACTAATTTTCAATGTATTATGAGAATAATTTTGTGATCCATATCCATCTGTTTACTTCCATGTTCTCACAAACTCTTTATTTTTTATTTACACATTCTTATCTCAGATCTCAAAGGAAAATCAGAACCCTTCCTACTGTCTAAAAGTATCCCTTTCACCTCTGTCTGTTCCCAAATAACAGTTCTGTTTCGATGCATTGTTGTCCATAGCTGGTTTTCATTACATATATCCATAAAATACCCAGCTTCAAAGCCTGGAAGATTCCTGTGTCATCAATCTCAAAGAAAGATAAAAGGAAGATGGTACTTGGTTTGATTACAGGAAGTGAAGAATTACACTTGGGATATTATCTATTTGAAGAAATGATAAACCAGGTCCTCTGTGATTTATGTTAGTAACTTATCTTTATTATCATACTTTAAAAGTATTTGTGTTTATTTACCAGTGTATGCAATGTAATTCACAGTCATGCTCTGGGAGCAGGTGACACAGACACTAATGACACAAAGTCCTTGCCTTCAAGGAATTAACAATATCCAACTTAATAGAACAAATAATACACAGGGCAGTGGATATAGTTAAGGATGGTGGTGAGTGCTTGGGTGAGTAGGAACAGAGAGAATGCTGATGGTGGGTGTAAATATGAAAATAAACACTTGAAAGATTTCCACCTTAAAATTTCTGGACAGCACTGACATATTCTGTACTCAAGAATCCTTCAGAAATGTGGCAGGAAAAGCAAGCTGTTTTATGCATCACTTAACCCTTCCACCCCAGTATCTGAAAACTTCTTTTCTTGCACAGTTGCTGTGGGAGATCTATATAAAAAGACATATCATCTGTGACATCTAATCTGAAAAACAAATTGCATTCTAGTTGAGATAAGACAAAGACGCATCTATTGAGCTGGAGATCAGTCACAAAATGTTTGGTGTATAACAAAAGCTCAATAAAAAGCTATGGCATGTATTGCTCTTGAATTAATGTAGACTCATTAGTAAGAAAGCAACTGAAACTTTCAGTTCAGTGCGAATGGCTCTCAAATGTTGATTCAGGACTGAGGCAAGTGGATTTTAGTCACTCAGGAAGCCATCAACTTAAAAAGCATCCAGAGAGACATATCAGACTTGTGAGTTGTCTTCCTAACTCCAGGCACCATGCCACGCACAACTGGGTATTCAATCAATATTGGTTGTGTGAACAAAAGGGGCAGGAGTGCCTGTAAATACTTACTGCTGAA
The DNA here is from genome assembly GCF_017591425.1 of Ochotona curzoniae. NCBI lineage: Eukaryota > Metazoa > Chordata > Mammalia > Lagomorpha > Ochotonidae > Ochotona > Ochotona curzoniae. The sequence continues at coordinate 8,156,556 of NW_024467087.1, forward strand.
CAGTGTAGGAGAGCAGGGTGTTTGCATTGAGTTCTGATCTGCCACTTTACCAATTCTACCACTTAGGGAAGCACTTTCTGCTCTTGGGACCTCAGTTAACTCATCTGAAACATAAATTACAGTGTTCGTTGTGTTGTTAAATTCTGCAGCTTGTAGCAATAAGCATGATTCTGCACAATGAATCTATAAAATGGTTCTCTGATTAATAAGACAGGCAAGGCTTGGATTGATAGTATAGCTCATGGAGCCGATACCATATTTGTAGCTTTAACAAAAGGCCTTTTCTGTGGTCAGAATATTGGACACTTCTTGTGTCTATCTAAATAACACTTCTACAAGCCTTATTACCACATGAAATCTCCAACTAACAGTCAGGTGGTCATTTATTCATGAGGCCATTGCATCAAGACATTTCACTGATGAAGTGTTGTGTCCTTGGAACACAGCTTGTTGGAAGTAGTAATTAGAACAGAAATTTTTACATGTGAAAACCTTTCACTGTCAGCCTCAGGGGTGTGTTAACTCATGTTTGAAATGTTCTGCCTGCTTTTAATCAAGAACTCATCTACATTTTTTAAAGTTATTACTTCAGTACAGCAGAACAATGCAAACATTGACACTTTATTATGACCTTCAGATTCAAAACAGCATCAGGGGAGCTTTTTCCCTGCAAAGCCCAGAACAGGTATCATAAAACAAACATGAAGAACTGGCTCTTCCCCAGCTGTGGGCAACGGCCTAAAGCTGCATTGTACATAGGCAAGTGTTACAGTGCTGGGAGAAAAGTATCAATAGCTGGTGGAAATTCTGAGCCCTGTTATTGTCAAATTTGTGATAACTATACCAGTGTGGCAGCATAGTCACCTATTGTTTTGTTTTTAAAAGATTACTTATTTATTTCTATTGGGAAGTTAGATTTATAGAGAGAAGGAGAGACAAAGATCTTCTGTCCACTGGTTCACACCCCAAGTGGCCGCAATCACCAGAGCTGAACCAGGAGCCAGGAGCTTTTTCAATGTTTTACACGTGGGTGCTGGGTGCCAAAGCTTTAAGCCATCCTCCACTGCTTTCCCAGGCCACAAGCAAGGGAGCTGGATGGTAAGTGGGGTAGCTCAGACATGAATCAGTGCCCATATGGATGCCTGGCACATACAAGGTGAGGACTTTAAAGATATATGGGAGATGGATGCAGAGAAAACCAACAGGGAGGGTATGGGAACCCATCCGCTAGTATTTGAGGGCCCTGGGTAGACAGCAGGGCCCTGAGCTTGTGTGACACATTGCCAGAGAAGGTTTGGGGATCTGTGAGAATAGGGGGTTTTGGTTTGCTCAGGGAAGTGTGTCTGGAGATGTGTAGGAAAGTAGATTGTTGAGGGAGAATATGACAGATGAGAAATGACTTCTGGGGAACTTCCACCAACCTGGCTACTGCACTTGCAGGGAAATGAAGGTGCTGAAACAGGGTGGCTTAGAGGAGGGAAACCAGAGGACTTTTGGGACCAAAGCAATATACCCGCCCATGTGGGAGACCTGAGCTGGGATTGTTGGTATCAACCACCCACTACCAGCAAACATAAAAGCCATGGCTGGGTATCCTGCTTGGTAGGGCTTGATCACAATATCCACCATTGAGTGTCAGGGAAGGGGGTGGACCAAGTTAAGCTAGGCCATAGCAATAACCAGTTCATAAAAGAACTGGGTCTGGGAACAAATTCTGGGTGGAAGAGATCATGGGCTCACCCTAACAGCTGGTTTGATCAAGGGCTGCAGTGGTGACGTGCTGAGCTAGACATGACCATAGAACTCACCAACAGTCATGGGTTTGGGATTGGGAACAAGTTGGGCTGGTCCATGCTATAGCATGCGCAGACCTACCCAAAAATTGGATATAGACCAGGCTGGGCTGCAACATCCACCAGCACACACAAGGTCGATGCTAGAGGGAAGAATGCTGGGTAAGGGTCTAGCATCCACTAGCATGCATGAAATCTGGGTTTGAGTGTGGGCCTGGTGGGGCAACTTGGAGAAAACCCCTGGTGGGTCATTGCTCCTGCTGGTGAGCACTTGAGTCAGGGCTGGGTGTTGTTCAGGACAGGCAAGGCTGCTTCACTTTTTGGCGGGTGTGTTGGTTGCTTTTGTAGGATGTAGACCAAGCACTGCTGGGCCAAAAGATTGCACACTGGCATGTGTGGAGCCAAGATGCTTGCAGGTTTTGCTGAGATAGACTGGGCTATCAAACCCACAAGTTTGCATGAAAGACAGGGATGTGGGCAGGCTAGATACAGCTAGACTGTAGCATTCACCAGTAAGAGTTGGGAATGGGAGTGGGCCAGACCAGGCCAGACCAGGCCAAGCTGTAGCCTCTAATGGCAAAGGTCAAGCTGGGTGATGGAGCCGGGCTGGTTTGGAGTAAACATCAATATGTGCAAGACCTGTGGCAGGAAAATAGCCTGGTAAGAAAGCTAAGATGATACCCCCTGCTGGGTTGCAATTCCCACTGATGAGCACAAAGGCCAGGATGGGTGTGGCTATCTGGGCTGGACATGGCTGAAGCATCCCTTGGCATGGGTGTGGACTGGGTCTGGGATGTGCCAGACTGGGCTAGACTCCAACATATGCTGGTTCTCTCAAGAGCCAGAGTGAGTGTAGGACTTCTAGGTACCTGCTGAACCATGCAAGAGCTGGTCTGGGGGTGAGCCAGGAGAGGCTGGGCTGTAGCACCAAACAGTAAAACCAATTGAGTGTGGCCTATCAGGTGAGGCCACTGTACCTGCTAAGGTAGGAGGTGAACCAAGTTAGGCTAGGCCAAGAACCCACTGGTGTATGCAAGGTCTGCAACTGGGAGGTGAGTTGGTAGAGGAGCTTGGGAAACTCCTATGTCAGGACACAGTCCCTGCAGGTAAGCACAAGAACCAAGGCTTGGAGCAGCCCAGACCAGGCCAGGTTACAGTACCTGCAGGCATTCATGTGGGTCAGGTCTGGGGGTGGGCCAACTGGGCCAGTTCATATTGCCTACTGGCAGATGTAAGAACCAGGACAGGGTAAAGTGTTTGGTTGTGCCCACTGGCAGGGTAAAGGTTTGGTTGTGCTGAAGTGCCAGCCAGTTCCCTTTGGGGTGGGATTGGAGCTAGGAAGGCTGGGCTAGGGTGCAGCACCCACTAGCATGAACTGTAACTGGTGGCCTACTGGGCAGAGCCAGGGTGCAGCATCTACTGGTGAATGCTGATGTGAGGTGAGCCATGCCACACTGGGCTGCAGCTCCCACCAGCTCAAATAAGACATGGGATGAGGCGAGCCCATTTGGAGACCTGTCGGACCTCTCCTGCTGGGCAACTGCTCCCACTGGTGAGCATGAGAGGTGGGATTCAGGACAGACCAGGCTGGGCAGGACTACACAACCTGTTTGGCCTGAATGTGAGCTGGGTTAGGGGGAGAGCCAAGTTAGGTTGAGCAGCCATATCCACTGCTTGCATGAACCACAGTAAGTGCAGGCTGGCTGGGCTTTGCTGCAGCATCAGCTGGCAGATACTGGAACTAGGGTCAACTTCTGTCAGACTAAATCATAGAACCACCTGGAAAATGCAAGATCCAGAACTGGAAGTAGGCCCAATGGGGGAAACTATGGGCACCTCTCTGATGAACTGGTGAGCATGAGAACCAAGGCTGGGGGCAGGTCTGGCTAGACAGGTGGTACCACATGCCTGCATCAGTGTGGGCTGCCTAGTGGGGTTAGTTGGGTTGCACCAGGCACCAACACCCATTGACATGTATGAGAGCTAAAGGGGATGTGGGACAGGCTGGACCAGTCTGCGGTACAAACTGGCACATACAGGAACCTTGGCTGGGGGTGGGTCTGATGGGGGTTATTTCAGGTTGTTCCAACTCGCTCCAACTAGGCTGTAGTTCTTTTTGGTGTACATGAGGGCAGACTGTGCGGTGGGCAAGGTTAGGCTGGGCTACAGCATCCATTGGTTTGCGTATGAGATGGGGCTGTTGCCAGAACTGACCAGGTAATTGCAATCACCAGTATGTGTATAGGCTGATGAGGGTGATGCACTGAGCTGGACCCTGCACTGGCTGGCACACACAGGAGTCAGATGAGGTTACCTTTGGTGAGGTTTCATTCAGAACAACCCCCAACTCATAACTCCAACCTGGGGAAAATCACAGGATATGTTATCTGACATGGAGTGCATGTGTCAGAACTGGATTGCCTCGGTGTTGATCCTGTGCAGCAGAAAGTGCACATGTGACATGCCTGCAGAGGACATCTAGTACCAGGAAGGGCAGAATAAATTGGACAGTTCTCCTGACCAAGCTTTAATAGCAAGTATCTGGGTGAGTGGAGACTCTAAGGTGGACTATGTGAGCAAATGGACTGACTTAGAAGAATTTCCTCAACCTTGGAGCGATGATGTCAACAGCATCTCAGAACGATCAAAAACTTTAGCAGTATCCTTGGGACAGGCTCCATATTGGGGACCCTGGAATGAGATCGTGTAGCCCTCCCCCATTCCTGGGTACTGATGCAGTTGGGCTGCTGGAATCAATCCTCTCCCCTTCTTTCTTCACTTTCTCCAGATACTAGAAGAAAAAAAAGGGGGGGGGGATTGGAGGCAGTTGTCTCATCCACTTTCTTCCATTCCTCAACCCTCCCCTCCTTGTTGGTGGTGCACATGGGAATGCATCCCTCTCAACTATGTAAACATCATCAAATGTTTAAAAAATTATTACATTTAAAAAATAGACAAAAGCTCAAAAAGATAGATCTTGATTTTGTGACTGTTTCAGTCCTTTCCAGATGTGCATCTTGAAGTCTTGCCTAGTTAGTGCTTGAAAATGTTGCTCCTTCTTTTCCTTTGTCCTTTTCTTTCTGAATTATCAAGAGAGAGAATGAAAATACTATAAGAATCATTCTCTCTGTACACACATTTGCTTGTATCTACTTTGATGCAGACACTGACACCCATTTCAATCCATCCCAGTCAATCCCTATACTAACTTGTAGTCTTGGAATAGAATTATTTTAGATGTGAAACAGGTTACACACCACACGTAGTTCAGCTCTTCTCATTTTGTAACTGGCAAAGCTGAAACTCAAAGAGAAGTTGCACACAACAGAACCTGAATTAAAACCAGGTCTGATACCGTGAGGTCCATGTCTCTGTATGTCTCTACCATGAGCTTAAGGTTTCAAAGAACGGCAAAAACTCCTCAGCTGGTCTCAATAGAGATAGCCTTCGCTTTCTTCATGTAAGAAATACTGCAGAAAACTCCAGAAATACAATCTCAATCCCGTGAGGCAAAATGGAGATGTACATAAATATATCTAGTACAATGCAGGTTGCTGAGTATTCTCATAGAAGCATCAAATTATTTGGAGATGAAATTCACAAGAAATTTGTATTGAATTATTGCTTTAGGGTGCCTCTTCAAGATTTCATGAGTGGCCTCCCCATGGAGCTGTGAGAAACTAAGATCATATGAGAGTATTAGCAATGGCATTGTTCTTTCTCTGTTTGTTTAGAGATAACTCAAAAAAGACTTCTGATTAAACCAAATACTGTATTTTGCTCCTGAAAACATCTAGAAACGTACATTGTAGTTTTTGTCAGTGAGAGAAAATAGAAATGTGCATACTTTATTGCTGGCAATTCTGGCAGCGTATTTTTCCTGGAGAAAACCAGTGCGCATTGAGAAGTTTAAAAATGTTCATGCCTTCTACCTCAGTGTTTGACTTCTAGGAGAATAATCTAAAATAATGAGTATTTGTGTATGTATAGTTACAGATATTGCGTATGTGCAAAAGATGAACCTGACAAATATTTCATATATTTATAATTGAAAGAAAATAATTTTTAAGATCTCATTTGATTGATTTAGTATACCCATTTGTACCATACATAATCTAAGTGACCTGCTTTCACTTGAAGTTCATCTTGAGGTCAGTGACATATTTCATATGAAAACATGCATAGTCACAAATCCAAGGCTTAAAAATAAATGACTGACATGCGTCTTATTGAGGATTTCATGGGAAAACGGAGGAGGGGTGGGGTTGCTTCATTCTCTAAACAGCAAAACTTCCAAAATTGCTTTCCATTTGTTTTGCTTCCACCAGTTTTGATATCCTTTTGCAGTTGCTCTTCTCCTTTTGCTTACACCCTTTTAGTGACTATTTTTGTCATTAACATCTCTCCATTTCCCTCCTCTGCCAGCACTCACGTCACCAGTTATCTGTTTCTCTAGCATATCCAATGCAGTGATGAAAACGCTGTATAAGCTGTTCTCTCTAATGTACATCTGCTAGCCACGTGCAGCCACTGACAACCTAAAGTGTGGCTGATACAATTGAGAAAAAAATGTAATTTTATTTAATTTGGCTGCTTTAAATGAAATTAACTGCATGCGACTATTGAATTTTTGGAATATTGCTAATCCAGCTGAGGAAATATATTCTTAAGATTGTCTCTAGCTGTAGCGAGTGTCACTGCAATCACTCATGCGCGGTTGGTGTCTGCGACATGGGTCAGCATGACCCTCATCTATTCTTAGGTGACATTAGCTAGATTCTTCAATTTTGTTTTGTTGGGTACAAAAGGGTGAAATACTTTTTTTTTTCCCTCTCAGCATCCCTCTTGCTTTAAAAATGTCAAAATGTTTGGTAAGATTGCAAATAACTAAATAATTTTCATTGTTTTCATCAGCATGTACAGAAATAAACTGGAAAAATATCCAAACAAAATTATGTTTCTGTTTGCCAAGTTACCTGGAGTGGACATTTATTACTATTTTTTTTTTAGAAAATGCACAATATATGTTAAAATGCTGCCCATGCTTGAATTTATTTATTTATTTCAAAAACAAAACAGGAAAAATATCTCTTCCAGTGGTTCTGTAACTGGTTTCCAGAACAGTCTCCCACTTGGCAAATGGGGAAAAGCCCCGTGGCAAGCTCCTCTGGAGTAAGGCCCAGGAATGGCATGTGTGTATTTTCCCCCAGCTGCTTCCTCACATCAGCTAGCTAACAAACTAGAGCTCCTAAGCCAAAGCAATTCCCGCTGTCATCATTGATGGAGAAGTAAATAAAAGGGAGCAGTACTTCTATATTTGACCCAGTTACTATTTTTGCCAAATAAGGAAAGGCTCAGGATTTCAACCATGAAGAAATAGATCTTGATTTTGTGAACAAAATCTTGCTGTTCTTTTTCAGCCCATTGTGCATGTGTATTTCCGTTTTGGAATCAGGAAAGAGTTTTACATAACCTACACAGATCCAGAGATGTGACCTTATAAGTCATCCCATGAAACACAGAGAAAGAGAGAGAGAGAGAGAAACGAGAAGTGAGAAATGAAAGAAATTATTTGGGGGCAGAGGCTAGGTGCATAGGAACCACATGAAATTTCTGAACAAAGCAGATCGATTTGGGGAGCCACATACTATACAAGTGGCCAAAATGCAGCATTGTCATCATCTAGCTTTCAAATATGGATTTCAAGACAATTTATAGAGTTTCCTCTGGAAATGATCAACACAATAGGAACAATGATGGCTTCTAGGTACTCCGGTTTCTGACTCAGCTGCTCCCAGGCTAACCACATCATGACGTCTTTGAACGTGTCCTGCCTTTCAGCACCTTCCCACGAGAAATCAGTGCGAGATCTTTTGCAGCTCTCATGTACCATCTTCCTTCACATGATAATTATGAAGGGCATACTTTGACGTTGCCTTGTCCATTTTGTGGGTTACCATGTACTGTGAAAGTTACAAAGAAATGAGGCATATTTGGGTTCACAGTTCTTATCCAAGATCCAGGTGCTGACAGAATCCTGGGACTGTGCAACCTTTCACATGGTGAGAGATAAGAACACGCCAGAGACCTATGCAAACTGGTTTTTATGGCACACCGACTCTAGAGAGAATTGATTAATCAATTATTCAGTTAATTGCACAGATTCATCCATTCATGAATGAGGAACCCTAATTGCCTAGTAAAGACCCCACCTCATAATGTCTTATAATGAAGATTAAATTCTACTCTGAGTTAGGGAGATGACAAGCCATACAGCATGCCTCCCACAACTTGTCATGTTTATTTTATAGGTGTCTCTAGAAGGCTGAAGGCTGAAAAGCTTTATGGGTCTCAAAACAGTGAAGCTAGAAGAGAAAATTCATGGGTCTGGTGAATGAGGGGCTGCTAGGAGGTAGAAGGAAGATTGAGTCCATCCAGATTTTTCCTGCCAACTCAAAAGCAGATGCATCCCATTTCGCTTGCTTGCTGGGAGGGTTTTGAGGGACTGAGGTCTGTGTCAGCAAGGCATCACAGCAAGGCATGCCGTATTCTGGGCCTAGTTGGGTAGTAACAGAAGTCAATCATGTTTTGACATTCAATTATTTGTTTATTCTCGCTTGCTAATTTTAGTTGGTTCAAGTCTAGGGATATTTAAAAATCACTCATTGAAAAAGCTTTTAGTTCCTAAAAAATGGTACACTAAGATGTTTTCAAGTTGCAAATCATTGCATTGATGATGATAAGTTTTTCTTTTTAGTAAATAGATTAAGCAGGAAATAGGCCCTCGAGCGTCCTGAGGTATTCAGTGCCCCTAGTCAGCTTAATCACATCGATCTGCAACAGCGTCCAACAAGCAGTTTCAAGACGTTCCAGCCTGGCAGATTTCAAGTGACTCTAAAGAGATGAATATACACTTGCTCCTTGTTCATGGCTAAGAATGAGTTCTTGACATTATTTATTTTCCAAAGGACTGCCTTAGTTCTAATATAGAGAAGCACCTTGAGGGTGTGTTTTTGCAGAAAACTAGGAAACCCACATTTGGGATAATGAGCTTTCAATTTGCTAAGCCCCAGCACAGATGACAGCAAGGTCATAGATTGAATCCCAAGCAGAAGATGAAAGCTCTTTTGCAGTGTGTGTGTGTGTGTGTGTGTGTGTGTGTGTGTGTGTGTGTGTGTGTGTATGCGCACATGTACAACCAGTTTACAACTGTCCTACTCCCACCCATGTGGCAAATGTGCTAGTAGAAAGAACTGTATCTTGATGCCCGGTCTGAGGGTCTCTAGCAACTTTTTCCAGTAGGGTAACAGGAGCCTGAGTATTTGAAATGCTAGGCTAGAGTAGAACAACCAGATTAGGAAAATGTTGGAACAACGGGATTAGGAACATAATGAAACTGGAAAACAGAGCTGAACCCCAGAGCAATTCAGCATTCAGAAGGGCACACTCAAGCCTTCAAGTAGGAAACAGTGCACCAAGTAGACTGAGGGCACTATCCAGCAAGGAGTGGGTCAACTATTGGCAGAAATAATAAGCTTAGATGAGATAACCAACACTGTGTGAAGGTCACAGAAAACTTGTGCCGTTGTAAAGTTCTTGTTATGCTTTGGGATTATTGGTGTCATTCTGTCTGTTAGACTCCCAGAATGCCACTCTCCCCACACCCTGACAACATATGGGGTATCTCAATGTGACGATGTCCATGCATCCTGTGAGTCCCTTCTGTTATGCAATATACCATATTATTTTTTCCAAAATATTTGTAAATTTTCATGGACTTTAAAAGCACAGAGGGCGAAAGAGAGTGAAAATGGAGAAAGAAGAGGAGAGGAGAGGAGAGGAGAGGAGAGGAGAGGAAAGGAAAGGAGAGGAGAGGAAATAGAAATATCTTCCATCAACTGATCCACTCCCTAACTATTTGCAACAGTGAGTACTTGACAGGCCCAAGCCAGGAGCCAAGTAGTTCATGTGGATTTCCCACATAGGTGGTAGCAGCCCAAGCACTTGAAGCATCAGTAACTGCTCTGCAGAATACATTAGCAGGAAGCTGCTTTGGGAACAGAAAAACTGACAAACTAGCATCCTGAGTGGCAGCTTAGCTTGCTATAGTAGGACATTGTAAGTTTTTATAACTTCTTCTATTTATATAGTGTAAAAAATTCATATATTTCACAATACAGATTTAGGAACATAGTGATACTTACTTGACCTTTCATTTATATTTCATCTCTTTCATTAGACTGTAACTTTATCTGTCTTAACTGACACCCAGAAGCATTGAGTTAATAAATGTTTGTTGGCTGAATGAATGAGTCAGGGAAATAATGGAGCAACCAGAGAACTGTTTGGGTTCTTAAAGGATGAGTATATGTTTGATAAGAAAGAGAAGCTGCGTTCTGAACAGAGAGCATCTAGTGCTCTGGGTGCCTGGAGGGAAGTCAGAGGAGATAAAACTGGAAGGGGCTTTGGAATTAGAGGGCTAAGGGCTTTGCTTCACCTGAGGAGTCAAGCTCTCCTTTAGATTGTTGGTTCAAGAGTCCTTGCTAATTGCTTGATATACTTGATGAAACACAGGTTAGTTTACTCCATTTCTATTTTATCAAAAGGCTTGTAAGTTTTCATTCCTAAAGAGTTCCAAGATGATGTTGGTACTGCTGGCATAGGTTCAACAGTCTGCAAACCTGTGCTCTATGCTGTAGGCTTTGACTTCCTAGGGGAGGAACATTTACAGCTCAGAGCTAGGAAAGTGCAGTTGCTGTAGTAGGGGTTGCTCTTAGAACTTTGTTCATTTGTTCTCTTGGTAAAGAAGTATTAACTATACTCAAATACTTGGATTTATATGGGTGCTAATAATATCATGACAAAGAATCGATTTCAAGAGTCTGGGGGAATTAAGATGCAAATTTGACTCACCCCAGAGTCACCAAATTAGCAGGTCTTAGTCTTCTAAATTACTGCCTCCCTCAGGTTAGAATCTGCAAGAGAATCTGAGTCTTGATTAGGACCACAAGGTGTTTGCCTTTTGCGAGACAGAGCAAGGAGTCTTTCTGTAACTTTAGGAAGAAAGCACAAAAGGCTACTCAGTCACTTTAGTAGAGAAAGGCAGAGACTATACATTTTATACGTGTACTGTTTCCCAAAGTTTATCCAGATACAGAAGGCAGCTTCCATGTTTGACAGCCATGGCATTACTTAAAGCAGTGGTTCTCACTCTGGCTGTACAATAGAGCAAATGGAGGAGACATTTTTACTAAAATCTGAATATCCGAATACATTCTTGAACCAATAATTGCTGAATTCCTGAGGTGCGGCCTGGCCTAGGCATTTTGTTTAAGTATTCCAGGCTCTCTAAACCATAGCCAAGGTTGATATTTTGGAAAGATCTGAATTCCCAAAACTTGAGCTTAAGTACAAGCAGCAGAGCTCCCTGGAGGCAACTGTTGCTAGAAATGGATCCCCAAGGGTAAAGGGTGGAAGAAATTCCAGGTGGTTTCCTGGCACCTCTTTGGATTCACGGTGAGTTATACATGGTCACTGATAATTGGAAGTTTCAGAAACAGTGGCTCTTTCCTACTGTCATGGTTATGGTGTCATATCTCTCTCTCCCTGCCATTTTATATCCAGCAGTGCAATGTTATAGTTAAGAGCCCCAGAATGGAATCAGATAGACATGGTTTTGCCTTCAGACTTTTCTTGAAGATTTATTCATTTTATTTGATAGAGTTACAGAGAAAGGGAGGGACAGAGAAATATATTCCATGTCTTCTTTTATGCTCCAAATAGCCACAGTGGTCTGGGGCTCCAGCCAGGAGCCAGGAATTTCATTTATGTTACCCACATGGGTTCAGGGAATCCAAGCACTTGGACTAGTTTCTGCTGCTTTCCCAGAGATATTAGCAGGGAGCTAAATGGGAAGTGGATCAGCCAACACTTGAACCAGGACCCATATGGGCTGCCAGTGCTACATATGATAGCTTAACCTGCTCCACCATAATGCAGGCTTCTTGACTTCTGAATTCATCACTATCCCATGCATTGTCTGTGTGAATTCTCCAAGCCTCAGTTTTGTCATCTGTAAGATAAGGAAAATCGCACCTCTATCACAAGATATTTAAAACTGGAGGTGGAGGGGGCTAAATCATCATATTAATTAAAGTAGAGCACATTGTTTAAAATATGATAGGCAATCAGTTGAATATCTGAACGTCTGCATGCCAATTACCCTCACTGTCTATGGGAATTATTTTTTTATCATTTTAGGGAAGATGGAAGATCTGGATATGTTACGTTATGCTTCTAGATTTTAAAAAAAAATTTGGAAAGGCAGATTTACAAAGAGGAGAGACAGAAAGATCTTCTACCCGATGGTTCACTCCCCAAATGATCACAATGGCAAGAGCTGATCTGATCTGAAGGCAGGAGCCAGGAGCTTCTTTCAGGTCTCCCACATGGGTGCAGGGTCCCAAGGACTTGAGCCCTCATCTGTTGCTTTCCTGGGCAATAAGCAGGGAGCTGGATTGGAAATGGAACAGCCATGATACGAACTGGCACCCATAAGGGGTTCCAGTGCTTGCTGGTGGAGGATTAACCTGTTGAGTCACCACACCAGCCCCTCTAGATTGTTTTAAAGCTATAAATGCTATAATTTACCTTTTTATTTTCATCAGGTCCCCAAAATGACAAAGATGACTGCCATGTCATGCCCCCAAAGAGTTTCTAAATGAGTAACAAGCTCAAAAGTCATCCAGTCTGTGTCCCCACAAGTAGAGCTAAGTCTTCTACCATTGTCCCACAAAGCATACAGTTCCATGTCATTTTATTTTTCACACAACTGAAAATGCGGGGAAGATGTCTTTCCATATTGAGCATAGGTCTGCCCACTCTTGATACCCTCCCATTGAATCTACCTAGTTTTACTTCATGGAGCCACCTGGAGAAAGAGTAAACGTTTAAACTAATCTGATACCTTTGACAATCCTTGATATATTTAAATGAAATTCTGTCATTTTGAAATTAGCTCTCTTTAGAGAATCTCCGTATGTTTTTGCTGTCCCTTGGGGAGTACAGCTTCTCCACAGTTTCACAAATTCAGTTCTGAGGAAGGAAATGTTGAAATGAACTTTGATGTGAAACATGTTTATGATGGATCAATGTAGGTGAAAAGAACAGGTGGTAGAGAAGCAAAACTGATCAGGCAAAGACCTCTGGGCACAATATCGCATCTGAGAGTTGCCTATCAGCAGCACGACATGTCGCTATTATGCCTAACCTTTTCTTAGTGGGAACTATGTCATTTTCAGTGAGGCACTTGGCTGAAGCTGAGTCTGTCTGTGACTACATGCTCCAAGAATTGGCAACTGGTCTTTTCTTGCAGAAGGATCAGTGTTGGCATTGTGTCTCATGTCTCTCAATCCTGTCCACTGTGCCACATGAGTTCAATATTCCGCAGGAATTTAGGACATAAGTCTTCTAGGAACCAATGAAGTCAGTGGACTTGACTTCCTGAAGGGAAACTTAAAAAAAGTAGGTGAGAGTGGCACTCAGATGACTTACAGCCTCGGCTACTAGTTAGTATCAGGTGCATAGTGAAGACCATCTGTCTTCATCTAGTCTCCCCATCATCAGTCATGACGTCTATGACTATAACTTGAGAAGACTGACATATTTTCAGGAAGAGTTGCATGTCTTGTTCTTTTATAGTCACAGTTGGGTAAAAGAGAATCAAGAGACATCCCAGTAGATTACCTGAATTCTACATAGTGTCTGAAGTGACCCCATTACTTTCTGGTGACTAGGGTCCATTGTCCCTGACAAGACAGTTGCCCCCATCTACCTGCTTCTCTGTGAAAGAAGTCCAAAGTGTCCAGGAGGCAGCTGGAGTTTATAATTCAATGAAAGTCTCACCTTGTCCCCTGGAGTAGATTTCCTATTTGGGAATCAAAGCCTCAAAGGCAACAGAGCCCAGAAACTCAGAGAAACATGGAGCCCACTTAGTGTATCTGTGTGTCTTGTGAGTGATGATAGGTGGTCTAGTTTACTACAACTTTTGTAACAATGTGCCTCGGACTGGTTGCCTTAAATCATGGAAATTTGTTTTTGAACACTTCTGAAGATTAGATATTCATTATCAAGGTGTCAGCAGGGTTGGCTCTTTCAGAGAGTGGTGCGACAAGAGAGTATGCTTTGGGTCTGCTTGACTAATTTGTACTAATTTTAGTCATACCTTCCTCATGATGGAATATTTTAAAGATTTATTTATTTGAAATGCAGAGTTAGAGAATGGGAATGAGATATGCTGAGAAAAAGATCTTCTCTCTACTGGTTCACTCCCCAAAGGACCACAACAGCTGGGGCTGGGCCAGGTTGAAGCCAGGAACTAGTAACTCCATCCATTGTGCTCACATGTGTGACAGGATGCCAAAGTGTTGGGCCAGATTCTATTACTTTCCAAGGAATGTTATCAGGGTACTGGTTAGAACAGCCAGGACTCAAACCGGTGCCCATTTGAGATGTCTGTATTGCAGATGGGGGCTTAAACTGTGTGTGACAACACCAAACCCACAACATTGGTTTTTTTGTTTGTTTGTTTGTTTAAATTTTATTATTATTTTTATTGAAAAGGTGGATATACAGAGAGGAGAGACAGAGAGGAAGATCTTCCGTCCGATGATTCACTCCCCAAGTGAGCGCAACGGCCCATGTTATGCCGATCCAAAGCCAGGAGACTCTTCCGGGTCTCCACGCAGGTGCAGGGTCCCAAAGCTTTGGGCCGTCCTAGACTGCTTTCCCGGGCCACAGGCAGGGAGCTGGAAGGGAAGCAGGGCTGCAGGGATAGAACCGGCGCCCAAATGGGATCCTGGGCATGCAAGGCAAGGACCTTAACCACTTGCGCCACCGCGCCAGGTCCAACATTGTTTTTTGTTTCTACATTAACAGAGGGGCAGTTTAAGATGCTCCCATTTGCTCTCCCTCACTGAAAAGTTCTTATCACATAATTCAAGGATAATGTGGCCATTGTTTGAACTGCCACTTCTCGGGGTCCCTTTAGTGGGGACCGGGACTGGAGGTGTGATATCTGTGCCAAGAACTTTGGGACACAGGGTATGCAGAAGCTGGATGAACCAATGCATACTTTATTGAATTTTTCGGGGGAATTTATACCAGTGTTTTGCAAAGCAATTAGGCTGGTAAAGGTTACAAGTTAACTGGACAATAGCATATAAGCTACCTGAATGATAGATCACAAGGGATTAGGGGAACAATCACCAGGCTCTGAGCTGCCATATGAGCAAATATGAGTTACAGGAATGCACACTGATAAACAAACAGCTCTAACTAGAAAAGGAATCCAATAAAATTTTGTATGTATTCAGGTATGTTAAAGCTACAGTCTGTAAAGGAAGAAACAATAATGAAGATGCTTCACACCTCCCGAGTCACTCTTTGTCAACAAAGTGACCCGCAGTCTCAACAGAAACTCAGCTTCCTGCCCATTCTCAGTCTGCCCAGAGAATGTCTGAGATTCAGGGTCCTTTGGGCATTTGGTGGTTTGAATCAGGGGGCAGATCTCCACCATGAATAAACCCCAACAGTCATTGTTCCAACTGCCAAATATACCCATCATAAATTTGAATATATAATATATCATATATGTGATATATAATCAAGTATACCCATAAATTAGCTGGATCCAGTTATGCTAGACTTCATGTCTTACCTGATCCTTCATTTTTTTTTACTTGAATATGAAGGTCATAGTGACATTTCACATTTCTGGATAACAGAGGCAATTTAGTTTCATGGTCCAGGAGTCCTTGAAATGCCTAAGTGTCCCTTTTCCCAATTGTACATTTACGTGAACAAATGACTGCAAGTAATTTGGGGAAAAGATTGAGAGAAAGCTTTACTATGAATATTTCCTGTGATTTCATAGGAACCTGTCTTCTGCTGACTGCTATAGTGTAGTCAATGGGTCCAGGTCAGAAAACTGAATTCAAAATTGGACTGGGAGTCATGAATTTTTACTGAGGTAGCTACCATTAGTATCCCAGTCATCCAGTCTTAATTTCTTCAGCATATAAAATCTTACTAGTACCCTGGTTCCATGCCAATCTATTTTGCCTATAGATGTCTTAGGTTCTGTTAACCGTGTCCATAGCATTCTTACAAACAAGAACATATTCGCTGCCACTTGGAACTTCCCAGCTCTTACGAAGTTGTAGACTATGGCTATGTAAGATGCATTGCTTGGCTTCTATTGTTTTCTATTATTTAACGTATATTACTACTAGTAAGCAAAGTCTCCTCAGTTTCAGTCTACGTAGGAGTTATACCAGTGAACGTCTAGTGAAGCTAGTGGCCTCTCATTAGAGAATTGCTGACAGTTTCAGTACATGGGTATGTCCCAAGTCTGTAATGTAGAACGTGATCATCTTACAAGTTTCTCTTAGCTGTACAGTAAAGATACATTTTGTCAACTTATTTTTCTGAGCCTTTTTGGTCTTCTACTATCTGTCTTGGCTTTTCAGCTTCACTAAATATGAGCCATCACTTTTTCTTATTTTAGAGAAGTTCTAGTAGGGAGTTCAAATTAGCTGCTGGGCTCCTTACCACGATGTTAAATTGTGCATCTCGGAGTATCTTCACAGGGCAATATACTCTTATATGTCAAAAGTTATGATCCATTTCCTCTTTATCAAACACCTGGAGAACCAGGTCCTGTGTGTTAGTCCGTATCTTACATGCTAGTTATCACACCTTCTTTATGTTATAACCCCTCTCTTCCTTCATCAAATTCAATACTTTTACAGCAGGGTTATGCTTCCGTTTAACTATAGTGATAGGCCTATTTGCCAGAAGAAGTATTGAGGAGCAGATATGGAAGATGTAGTGTTTCCTTTTAGGTACATCTTTCCTGAAATACCTACCAGCAATGGGATGGGAAGCTAGCTTTAGTTGATGGTCCATTTCTGTAGTTTCATAATATTCAGAGGTATCTACCATTTTCATAAAGTTGTGTGACTATCTAGACATAGGAGTCAAGTGCACTGTAGGCTTGAAAAAGCCTTAGCCAATCTAGGGAGGAGATCTGGATCAAGTGCTGCCTTCACAGTTGTCCAAAGGCAGGTGGAAGTGGCCAGGCCTTTGTGCCTTGCTCAGTCAACAGACAATGGCAGCTCTAGGAAAGGCATTAATTTTGCTTTCCTTACTCTCTGTGGATATTACCTCGGGCCAGGGAGTTGTTCTGTGCCACTGAGAAAGACCCTGAAGGAACTGACAGCGGGAGTCTTTTGCTAGCTATACTCCCTTTGGCTAGGCAGCAGGTCCTTCCTTGAGGAGGAATCTGGGTAGTACATGCCCGTGTCTACCATGTTTCCTATCTTTCTCATCACTGGTGTCACTATTGGTTATATTCTAAAAGATGTGTCACAAATGGAAATGCTCTGAATATAACACACTATTGCCGCAGGGTCTCTATAATGAGCACAGAGTGACCTCGGGCAGATACCTCCTTCAAGCTAGATGCAATGCATAGTTCAAGCTCTTAACATGGCATTTTCTTTTAAAAATCATATTGTCTTAATAAGAAACATAGGAAATATAAGGAGAGGAGGGAAGAGAAGAGGGAAGAGATGAAGTGTGGAGAAGGGAGGGGAAAGGATTAGAGGGGAAAGGAGGGGAAGGAACAGGGTTGGGGAGAAGAAAGGAGAGGAAAGGAAAAGAAGCACAGCAGTTCCTAAGTAGTATGTGGTGGGAAGAATGTGTTACAGTTGAAATGAGATCAGTGGGATCCTCTTTCCTGCCACTACCTGCTAAGTGACCAGTAACTATTAAATTGTTCATAAATATTGGAGAATGTAGTTTGGAAAAGATTTAAAGTGATTTGCGGTTCTAAGTTGTTTGTGTTCTCTATAGGATGGGAGTAGAAACTACTTGCACACAGACTTGCTCTGAGAATTAAAGAATTATGAAAACTCGCATAATGTGACAGTTTCAGTATCAGAAACAGTATCTTGCCACTAGATAGCACTCCTATTTTTGAATGAATGAATGCATGAATAAATCAACTAAGTAGGTGATCAATTAATGCTTTTGTAATCATTGAGGAAATATATCTAAGTAGTTTATTTATTTGAAATGTAGAGCAAAAGATGGAAAGAGCTGAAGAGATTAAGAGAGCTCCTTGGTCAGTTACTCCAAATATCTACAACAGCCAGGACTAAACCAAGGGAAGCCAGTAGCTAGGAACTCCAGCTTTGTGAGCAATCATCTTCTGCTGCCAGAGTGTCCATCAAGAGCAATTCAGGATCAAAATCAAGGGCAGAACTTGTTCCCACTCTAATATGGAATGAAAAAGTCCTATGTGGCAGCTTAACTCACTGTGTCATGACTGACTGCCCTGTACTTATGAACTTACGTGTGTTAACTCAAATAATCTTCACAATCTTATGTTTGCATCTTAATCCTTTCACAGATGAGGAAACAGAGGCTTGAAAAGTTTAAGGTCATGTTACCAAAAAGTGCGCCAGTATCACAGCCCTGGAAAATCTGCGCTTTCTTCCCTGCAACTTACTGCTCTCTGTCATCAGGAGCATCACACTGAGCATCAGTGAAGTGGCGGATCTTCTCACACAAGGTCAGTCTTTCCAGAGTAAGGCACCTTTATTTTTAGTGGCTGAGCCTGCTGACAGGTTTATAATTCTTTTGGCTTTTTTAAAAAAAAGAGATGCCTTTGGTCTTGTTTTTGGCCTAGTAGTTAACACAACCATCTGCCATATCAGGCATATTCTGAAATAAATTAAACACATTTGAAATTTTTGAAAAAAAAAACTGTAATAGATGATTTACTCTCAAAAATCTATCCACTCTTCTATTTTTCCAAAGGCTGGTCTCCCCACATAGTTTTTGACAATAGAACAGGCATCAGTAAATGTCTGAGGAAACAGATTTATTCATTTAAAAAATGAGAATCATGCAAATTAAACACTTTAACCAGCACACCTTTTTGCTGCTCCGTGATTTTCTTGCACACTTATTAGCCTTTGATCTTGCTAGAGAAGCATGTGGGCTAAGTTGGGCATGATCCTTTCCAGGAAAATTTCCCCAGTGTGGTCAGTCCACTCCAATCACCAAGGCAAAGTTAACCCAGTCACCAAATAAAAGTTCACTTAATACCTTTTGACCAAAAAAAAAAAAAAAAAAAAAAAAGGTCATAAGTACCCAGTACCCAAAGAAACAGTTTAGACCTTGTTTTCTATTCTCCCTGCTGTTCGTAGATGCCTTAATCCAGCAAAATGCTTCTATTTCAGGCCAGGGGAAACTAAGCTGTTGTTAGACTTTCCCAGGGCTCTTCAATGAACAGCAAGCCCTAGATCTTCATCTTTAATCTGGGAACCATGACTTCTGTAAATTTTAGAGTGTGTAAACCATGCTATGAAATACCTATGTTAGTGTTGTCTTACAGCTGAGATTAAACTTTGATGAATGAACATATATAACTGAGAGCTAAAGATTAAATCTTTGATCTGGCAGAGGTATAATACCATACATGCCAGGAAAGCTTAAGGCACCTTTAACACAAGTGCTCCTGATCATTTTAGCAGTCCTACGCTTACAGTGAAGACTCACCAGCCCTATAATTCCATACTTAAGAAATAGAAAAAGCCTGATCTTACTCCTAATAATCTAAGCTCCACCATGGTTAGAGGAACTCACCTTATTCTTTATGTTTGTTTTTGTTCCACACTAGTGATGAATTTTTCCAATCAGCACCTGCAACTCATCACCTCGTTATTTAGACACCATATCCATTATTCCCACCACTACCACCAGCATGACGTATCATTGTAGCACCTGCTTATAACTCTACCTGAATATACCTGAATATATCTCATGACCAATTCTGCTTTCTTTAGGATCCTTTGGTAAACAATTTCCAAATTGTTAACTCTGACATTTAATTGCAATCATTCACTGAAAGACATAACTAATTTTGTTTTTGGTTGTCGCATGTATGTCTCCTTTCTTCAATCCATACTCTCACAAAAGTGATTGTGTATGTGTGTGTGTATGAGACCATCACCAGAAAATCCAGGTATGTCTATCTTAAAAATATATCTGGAATGTGACTGTATATTTACGCCTACATTATGTACACAGTGCTTTGTAGTTATGATATGTAGCCTGGACCACAGCCAGAAATAGCCTCCAAACTAGTTACTCTGGCCACTTCTCATGGTTACTCTATCTCCATGCCATCTATTTTTTCTTTAATAGCAGCCTGAGTTGATCTTTATGGATATAAATTAGATCATGTCAGTCTTGTGCTCAAAGTTCCCAGCCATTACTGTTTACATTTAGTATTAAATCCAAATTTCTTGCCCTCTCTGAATGACATTGCCCCAAGTAACCTTTAAGTTCCACCTATTCTCTCCCTTCTCATCTGCTCCACCTACAGTGAAAGAAATTTGATTCAGGTGAATGTTATAGGTTACACAGTGAGGTTTTTTTCTATGGTCTTGGAAAATCAGCTAAAGTGCAAAACTAGGGTAGTAGGTGCTAAGTAAATTGGTAACAAAGAGAACCTTCCATTGGTTAGCAGCAAACATGTTTCTTAACTTCTGTCACCTGGATTGGCTTATTTAAACACAAACCCCATGGAGTAAGGTAGTGTTATCATTCTCGTTTTCCAGAAAAGAAATCCAAAGTACAGGCATGATAAGTAACTCACCTGACTGTGAGTTGAATCCTGGCTATCTGATTGTGGAGTTCAGGGCCTTTATAGGCATATTTCAACAGCTCTTCAAAGTATGAAGGGATCAACCAAGGTACTCCCAAACATTCCATCTCAGTGCTTCCTTAATAGTGCTCAAATTTCCCCTTGAGAAACTCACCCTGCCAGAGAAGCAGAATGGACCTTTGTGAGGTTAGGAACGTCTTTAAGGAAATGGAATTTGTCTTAGTGGAAAGTTATCAAGCAGAAAGTGAACATTTTTGCTCCTGCCCCATAGGGCTAAATTAGTACTCTCTTCAAGTTCAAGCCAAATGAGACTGAATCACTGGTATATCCTAGAGTGCCAATTTCACTGAGCTCTTTAGTGACAGTGGCTATGTGATTTTGGCTCTTTGGATCTGGCAATTCGTAGTACATTGCCAGCCATGGGATATGACCTCAGCACACAGGTGAGTGTGGCACAGCTGTACCGCAGAATTTCTATGCAGAGCACTTTTCTTTAATTGACTAGGGAACACCCAGGAAATGAGATGGATGGCTTGGGCCTTGAGTGACTTATGATCTAGACAGAGAGATGGAAAGCGGAAAGCACTTGCCAAAACACAAAGAGAAGCACAAAAGGACAAAGAAAAGCTCAATAATCAGGTATGGAAACAAAAGGAAATTAGCAAGAAGGGTTTATTAAAGGTTGCAGTTATAATTATGTTCCTTTAGGACAAAAAAGACACATAAAAAATGCTGATGGCTACAAATTTATGTCCATATGGATCAGAGATTCTAGGAAGATTCAGTTACTCTGGTTTGTTGGGATCAATTTTCTCAATCCTGTGATTAACTGTGGCCCAAAGATTTGGAGCCATTATTACTGCAAAGAAATCACAATAACGAAACTTGCTGAAGAATAACGACTACATATCACATTCACATCTTACTCCACACTTGTGTCCATTAACTCAGTAAGCAGTTCCAGATTCTTTACATTAATTATAGCTGAAATTAGGAAGACTAGCAGCTATGGACTTTGCAGTAGGCACTGGAGGTGCAAAATAGAATCTAGATTTAAATGAGAATGGAGATTTAAATGAGGGTTATATATTTTTTAAAGAGTACCTATTTTATTTTTTAATATATTTTTATTTTGAATTTTGAATTATGTGTTGTAATTTCATATAGGCTGCCGACAGATTTTCCCCATTTTACTACAATGGTATAGTCCTTCATAAGGAATCATATTTCTATCAGTCTCTTATTTAAGTGGCCTTTGCCTCTTATTTTATGGCCTTTGCAATAGGCACTGGAGGTGCAAAACAGAATCTAGATTTAAATGAGAATGGAGATTTAAATGAGGGTTATATTCTGAAAAGAAAAAAAAAAGCCCATGGAGAAGAGGTTTAGAGAAACCACTTTCGCAAACAGCTGGTAGGGTGACATAGATTACACATTGTGATTTAGGATGTTGGAGCCATGCTGGCTTCAAATTGTGGCTTTGCCTATTAGCCATCATTAACTGCTGGCTCTAACATGGCAGATATGACTTTGTCTTCTCATCTATAAAATGGAGCTAATAAAATCCCATGGAGGTTGTGATGTGTTTTTTATTTATTTATTTATTTGAAACTCATAGTCACATAGAGTCAAACACAAGTCTCTTTCCTCTGCTGCTTCACCTACCCCTTAGCTGCAGCTGCAGGGCTGTGCCTTCTTACAGGTCTCCCGCATGGGTGTCAGGACCAAAACGTTTGGATGATCTTCTGCTGCTTTTCCAAGACACATGAATAAGGAGCTGGTTGGGAAGTGGGGCAGCCAAGACTCACACCTGTGCTCATATGGGATATTGGTGTTATAGGCAGCAGTTTTGCCCATTGTGCAACAACACCTTCCCCTGTTATCAATATCAAATGAAACATTGTATGTAAAGTGCTTAGCACATAGTGGTGATTAAAAAATTACCTGTTGTCACTATTTCCTGTCAGTAGTTTTTCATACTGTGGTTGTCATGATCTGGATATTTCTTTAAAACTTATTTGAAAGGGAGGAGAGGAGAAAGAATAAATATGAGAGAAAGAGAATGAAACAGAGAATGAATGAGAAAATGAGAGAATGAGACAAAGGGTGATCTCTAATCTAATGATTCACTCCCTAAATTCCTGCAATGCCCAGACCCGGGCAGGAATCAAAGTCAGGATTCATGAATGCAATACAGATCTCTCCAACATGAGTGGCAAGACCCCAATTACTTGAGCCATCAGTGGGAAACTGAAATCAGCAGCCAGAGCTAGGCATTGAACCCCGGCACGTCAGTATGAGGCAAGGATATATTAACTGCTGTGCTGAAAGTCAGCCCCATATATTTCAATAATGACATACCTTGCTGAAAACTATAAATGCATTGAATATTATAAGTATAAATATTGTATACATATGACTATAGTACACAGATAGTCCCCAACTTATGATGTTTCAACTGATGGATTTTCGACTACAGTGGTATAAAAATGTTCTACTTTCAGTAGAAAAACTACTTGAAATTTTATATTTTGATATTTTTCTGGACTAGCAAAATGTGGAAAGTGGAGCAGGCAGGACACAAACAGGCACCCTAGGGGATGCTGGCAGGTCGAAGGTTAGCCTGTTTTTGTCATGGTGAGGCCTTTGTCTGTTTCTTAAATAAATAAAATTTAAATTTAGAAATTTCTCTCTCACAATTCTGGAGGCTGGGAAGTTCAAGATCAAAGTGCCAGTGGGTTCAGAGTCTGGTGAGGGCTTCTCTCTTCTTCATAGATGAATCCTTGTTTCTGCATCCTTTGGAGGAAAAAAAAAACTGCAAGGAGACCCAAATGGAGTCAAATGTACTCCCTTTGTAAAGTATTATTCATTTAAAGCCAGAGAGCCCTCATGATCTAATCACTCTGAATGCCATATCTCTTAATCTCACTGCACTAAGTGTTGTATTAAGACTCAACATGAATTTCCAAGGGGATACAAGCATTTGAACTGTAGCAATCCTTAACAAGAATTCAAAGAGAAAGAAAGCTTGTAGGAATGAAATCTATTAGAAAAAAAAAGACAAGCCCAAAGATACAGAGGTGATTGCTAATATTTTTCCAACATTCATGAGTTGTATGAATAATAAAAAGATGTGTGACTGAGAAGCCCCTACCTTAATTAATTTTGGGGAAAGTGAAGTGCTGCAAGTATTAGAGAGCCGAGAACCCCAGATGCTTCTTCCATAGTGATAGGAAAGGCTTTGGGTAGCTTTAGCGCTATATTAAAATGTAAAACACAGATGTAGAGTTATGAAAGTTGAGGATAGACAGCAACACAGAGGGAGACCCAGCAGAGAGATTTCATAAGAAACATGATTCTGGTACTCTTAAGGACACATAGCCAACTTTGCTGCTTTTTCGCTACAAGGAAATAATCCCTGTTTTAAGTACTGAGTATTCCAAGATTAGACGATAGCCCCTGTTTAGGAGTCTATTCTTACTCCACCAATCCCAAATTTGTTTCTCTCAAGGCCATTATAGAGACAGCTAACTTTTATATCAAACTGATGCTCCCCTCTTGCTGAATGAGGTAGTAACTAGAAAGCAGCTGTCCAGCCAGGGACTTTGTTTCCTAGCCCTTGTTACAGTTTGATGGAATTGTGTGATTAGTTCTTTCCAATGGCATATGAACAGATCAATTCTATGGCAGTTGGACCAGTCATGTGCATTTTCCCCAACATACTTTTTGTTTTCATTGACCTGATAAAAGGGAGCAGAGAGACCTGGCAGGCCATATGTTAAAGATTGTTGACTACAAGGTTTAATTTCTAGTCACTGATTCAGTATTTACAAGACAGCTGTCTGCCTAACATGAACATTCTCTGGGGCTTTTGGATGTCAAATTTCTATTATTAAGCCTATTACATATTTGGTTCTATGTTCTATACTTTGTCCTATGACAACTAATACAAGTGTGATATCTGAGATTCTTTCCTCTACATTTATACTTCAGATCAGACCAATCCCTCTGTTTGGACATGGATTTTAATGTACTGTGAAGTTATTTCATATCCCCTCTATTAACGTTTGCTGTTAGTATGCATACTCTACATGTGGGCCATTGGATTTTATTAAAGGACAAAAGCACCTAAATTATTATTGACCTTGAAACAATTTAGGCAATGCCAAACATATAAAGATTGTTTATTTTGTTTAATAAATTAGTATATAGCACTTACTTAGTTGGAAACCTTTATAGCTTTCATGAATATTAATTCATTCAATTTTCTTAAACCCTGTGAGCCTGGCTCTATTATTACCTCTGCTTTACATATGAGGAACTGAGGCACAAGAACATTAAATAATATGCTCAAAGTCATAGTTTTCAATGAGAGAATGGTAAAGAAAATACAGGCAGTTTGGCTGCAGAGCTCACCTCTTATCCCCTCCCCTTTCCACATACTAAGATGCCTTCCATTAATGGAAGAGCTGGGGTTTTGGCCCTATTCTTGGAGAGCAGCAGATCCAATTCCTCCAATCAACCAGAAAAGAGAGAGTGGTTTTTCAAGGGAGAATTCAGGTCCAAGGTTCTGAACTCCTCCAGAGCTAGGTAGTAGTGGACTGCCACCTGCTGCCGCCATGCCATTCTGAGTGTTCCTTGGAGATTGCATGTGTGCACTTGGAGGGAGGCAGCCAGCCCCACAGAGCTGCTTTGCTTCTAAGAATTAATAGGATCGCATCACACCATGGTATGATTGTAAATAGAAAGACTGCTCTGTTCAAACAAATCTGTTTCTTACTTCATGCCAAGAGCTACAGCGGATAAATTTGCATTCAAATTGGCCTTAGTGGATGGAATGCTATTTCTTCTGAAACAAACCCTTGCTAGTGGCCAGATCTTGCTAGTCCATGATACCAGCCCATGGGTTCAGTAGAACAGAAGTGGCTCAATGGGCCCGGCATGATGGCTCCATTGGCTAATGCTCCTCTTGCCAGTGCTGGAATCCCATATGTGTGCTGGTTTGTTTCCAGACTGCTTCACTTCTGGTCCAGTTCCCTGCTTAGGGCCTGGAACAGCTTGTGACCCTGCACTGTATGGAAGACTGAGAAGTTCCTGGTTCCTGGCTTCAGACTGACTCAGCTCCAGCCTTTGTAGTCATTCAGGGAGTGAGCCAGAAGGTGGAAAATCTTTCTCTCTGTCCCTCCTTCTCTCTGTAAATCTGTCTTTCCAATAAAAATATATAAATCTTTTTAAAAAGTGGTCCAGTACTATGAGTTGTCAGGATAGCAGCGATCGTCTCTTCTTATTTTTACTGAAGTTCATTGAGATTTCTTTATTCCTTCGTTAGAAGTTCCTATGAGAATTTTGCAGGATATCACTTGGTTTTTATTCCTGAAGGTTGAACTTGAACTAATTCCATCAGCCCTCTTACTGGTGTACCCCTCACCCACTTCTGTGTCTCTTTCATTTCTTTAAAAATCCAAAGAGCATGATAGCTCCTAATTGTTACATCTTCAGGTTGGAAAAATCACAGAAAGCTAGAACATTAGAATGGAAAGAGCCTTTAGAGAAGGTCTGCCATGTCATTCTCTTCTGTGCATGAATAGGTGACAAAGGCCTGGGAAAGGCAACCATCGGCAAGGGTCTATACCCCTAGACAGAAATGAGTGAAACTGCTGCCTACTAAGGTTTGGCCTGTTCCCCTCAGCCAAGGGCTGTACTGTCAATGAGTCACATGTGCCTATTCAAAATATTTGCGTAATTATGAGTCAGCCACTTAGGCAGTGCACTTTACAGAGTCCATGTTTTATATAAAGATTTATTTATTTGGAAGGGAGGGAAGGAGAGAGAGAGAGAGAGAGAGAAGTAGCACTCTTCATCCTTTGGTTCACAAGTGGCACAATGGCTATGGCTGAGCTAAGCCAAATCCAGGGACTTGAAGCATCATCTGAATCTCCTATTTGGATAAGCAGGGACCCAAGCTCTTGGGCCATCTTCTGCTGTTTTTTCCCAGGCCATTAGCAGGGAGCTGGCCTGGAGGTGGAGCAGCCCAAATTGGTGCCCAAATAGGATGCTAGCTTTGAGGACAGCATCTTAATCCTGTATGCCACAACAATAGCATGTTACATTACTTTTCAAGGAATTACATGACTTAGTGCATATTCTAGGATGGTAAGAAAATGCCACAACACAGTGCTATGCTATGTTAATCATTGTGCTGTCTGCTTGCATATTCAATTTTTGAAGCAACTTAAGGATAATTACCAAAGTTGTATAATTCGAGCCTCATCGTAATCTTTCAAAGCAAATTTTACTATTTTACAGATGAACAAACTGAGGCAGAGATGGAATAACTTGGCCAGGGTCACATAGCAGAAGAATCCAGACCCCAAATTCCTACCTTTGGATTTAAAGTTCATGGGCCATACATCAAATCATGTGGAAACTGCTTATCCACACAATGAGACTTTCAGAAGCTCCCTAAGCTTTCCTTACATTTATGGATCCAGCAGTCTGGTATTCGCTCACTTTCTTTGTGAGACTCACTAGGTAGCACATAAGAACCTGCCTTCAGTAGCAGCCTGAGCTTCCTGGGGACCACATGAAGCAGCAGGAGTTTGACTTTTGTCTCTACTGCTTCCTGATTTGTCCAGCTTATTATCCCCATCATTTCTCCAGTTTACCAGCTGGCAGGTAACCTGCTGAAGTTGCTATGCATCATAACACCCTCATACTAAGGTTCTAAAAGTTTTATGGCTATGACTTTGGAGGGGCTATTGTGCTTCTAAAGAGAAGCCATTTATTTTCACTTTCATTTATATTCCAGAGGGAGAGGAAAACCTTTGAGCAGCTGATATTTGGCGATAATTCTCCTGATTATCATTTTGGAAGTTCAGAAGCAGAGACACAGGGATTTAGTGTAACTTGCTTAAGATCACACATCTCAGAAGTGAAGATGCCAACACTGTAGACCTCAGTGTTGTGACACTAAGATACAGGCACATGATCTTCACACTGGATCACCCTAGGGAGAGCAAAGTTGGCTAACGTGTGATCCCGAGAAGACATTTGAGCATGACGCCTGTGCTTTGATTCTCACTTAGCTACAATAATTACCAGATCATTGACAAAGACTACAATACGATGGGTTGAGCTTTGTATAATATGCTGCATTGTTTCTCTGTTATTTTGCTGTTGGTAGCTCCGACACGAGTTTCATGGTAAGAGCACCAAGAATCAGAAATAATCTCCAGAATATAAGCATTCTGGGTTGTATCCTTCTTCCTGCCAACCAAAAATTGATTCAGTTTTTCTACTCATCTCTTAATTATGATGTGGACTAAATCCTTTCTGGTCCCTTTTTCTGTTTGTTTCACAAGTAAGTGGAGGCAAAACCAATGCTCACCTTGTTATGCCAGAACCCTTGAGAAAAATGAGTGGGCATGTGTATCAGTAATATAGTGAAATCATCTCTGAATCATTGACTAACTTGTGAATTGGACGCAAGATAACCTTCAACCAGAAAAATGCATCCTGCTGGTGAATATTGGAAACTGCTTTTTTGCCAAGTGCTATAAAATTTTCAAATCAAGCCTCAAGAATTTCGTAGTCCTAAAACCCACTATTCTGCTACAGAAAAATAAACAAGTGGCAAGAATAATTTGATATAAGTTGCCCTACATTCATAATACAAGTGATTTTAAATATTACAAATCTGTTATTTTTAGGAGGCCTGAAACTCTTACTCTAGGTTTAGAAGGCTGCTCTAAATAAATAAATATCAATGGTTTCTGCTTAAAACTAGGTCTTTCTCAGTTTCCATGGCATCCAGTCTGTTAGCACCAATACACTCACCAGGATTTGTGCTCAGCCTTCAGAATGGCAACGTTTGCTTCAAGGTTTATAGAGCATATCGGCATTCAATGATTTTATTATACTCAAGGAAAGGGAGGATTTGTGGAAGCCTGGTGCCAATTCCCGGTGTTAGTGTTTCGTCCTAACCTTCACAGGACTCTGTGAGCAACTGGTATTTGGTACAGATGATGTATTTACCAGAAGTGCTTGGTCTCTAGCCTCATTGTCCTAGCACACTCACTGCAGGCAACTGCTCATAGGCTTTTCCTAACAAAAGGACACCCAAGGGAAGCCATTGCAAAGCAGACTGTGTGCAAACAGCCAGAGTTTGAACACTATGAAAATCTTTCTC
This sequence comes from Ochotona curzoniae, assembly GCF_017591425.1. Lineage (NCBI taxonomy): Eukaryota > Metazoa > Chordata > Mammalia > Lagomorpha > Ochotonidae > Ochotona > Ochotona curzoniae. The sequence continues at coordinate 8,185,276 of NW_024467087.1, forward strand.
CTTTGGCACTTTGAGATACCCAGCTACAAGACTCATCAACATCTTAGAGGTTAGTGGCTCCACACTCAATGTATTTCCACAGCCAAGCTATAGGTAGGTAGGTAGGTAGGTAGGTAGATAAACAGTATCACTGTGCCTTTGAGGCCTTCCTTAAATTGAGCAGAAGATTTAAACTGGTAAATGATGTAGGGCACAAAGAAATTAACAGAAAGGCAAGGGTGAACTTGTTAAAATATGTGATTGTGGGTCTGGCAGCATGGCCTAGCAGATAAAATCCTCACCCTGAACGTGCTGGGATCCCATATGGGCGCCGGTTCTAATCCCGGCAGCTGCACTTCCCATCCAGCTCCCTGCTTGTGGCCTGGGAAAGCAGTCAAGGACAGCCCAAAGCCTTGGGACCCTGCACCCACGTGGGAGACCTGGAGGAGGTTCCTGGCTCCTGGCTTTGGATCGGCATAGCACCAGCCGTTGAGGTCACTTGGGGAGTGAATCATTGGATGGACGAAAGATCTTCCTCTCTGTCTCTCTTCCTCTATGTATATCTGCCTTTCCAATAAAAATAAATAAATCTTTAAAAAAAATATGTGATTGTGTGAAGTTAAAAAAAAAAAAAGCATTATTGGGGCCAGTGCTATTGTGTAATTGGCTAAGCCACCCACTACAAACCGACTGCTATGCGTCCAATCCAGCTCCCTGCTAATGTGACTGGAGAGCAACAGAGGATGGCCCAACTGCTTGGGTAGCTGCACCCATGTGGGGGACTCAGCAGAAGCTCCTAGATCCTAGCTTCAGTCTGTCCCAGCCGCAACCACTGTAGCTATTTGGGGAACTGGACCAGAGGCTGAAAGATTTTCTCAATATATATGTATTTCCTTCCCTTTTCCCCTTGCCTCGTCCTTTCCCCTTCTCACTTCATTCCTCCTTCTCCCTCCCCCTGTCCCCTTCTTCCTTTCAAATAAATAAATAATTTTAAATTTTAGTAAATTTGGCAGAGAAGAAAATCTTTTCTAGATATCCCACTTACAAATTGTATTCCATTTACATAAGCAAGTCATGAATTTTAGAAATAATTCTGGACTCTCCTTTATTTAAAATGCTTTTATAGAATCACAATTTTGCTGTATCAATTTTGATTACTTTGATTTTATGACTTTGAAAATAAAATTTATCCTTAATATTTATGGTTTACAATAAGATGAGATACATAAAGAGAGTAAAATGGTAACCGACTCAATATTTATTCATAGTTTTGTTTTAAACAGATGGCATCTTATTTTATAATGTCTGTGTTTAATTCCTGTTTTTTTTTTCAGTTTTCTGTTTATTTAATCTGATTGCAGTTGGAACAAGATCTTTGGGAAAATCCATTTAGATAGCTCCTTAGCCCCCAGTTTCTTGTTTTTAAAGGAAAAAAAAATGCATTACAGCACAGGTTCTTCAGCTGCAATTGATGTGGGATTCTGTAAGTGCCTAGGAAACCACAGAAAGGTTGTGTGTGTGTGTGTGTGTGTGTGTGTGTGTGTGTAAATGCATGTGTGCGGCATTCAGAGGACAGAGTCAGTGGCTTGCAATCAGTCCTCACATGTTCACGCAGCTTCGGACAATGAAGAGTTTCTGAGCTGGATAAGTCCTAAGATCCTTTGTAACTCCGAAGTTTGAAGAGTTTTGGTAAGCACTTTTATTAACAATATTCCTCAGGAGGTAGGGCAATAGGAAGACCTACAGGCGACTCAACAAATGCAGTATAGCTGCCATTGTTAAGCATAGCTGAAAATAAAAGCAATGGGATAATCCAATGTTGATTGTCACTTAAAGATAAAAAAATAAAAAGAACCAATAATTTGCAAGTCCTTATAGTTTTAGTAGGTAAATAATAACGGCATGCTAAAAATTTTTGGAAATGATATTTTTGTTTGGGGTACAGATCTACAATGGTACAAATTATGCCTGAATATTGAACCATAAATTTAAAAATTAGAGTAGGATGAAACGCAACACTTTTAAGTCAGACTAGTAACTAAAAATATTTTAAAGATTTATTTTTTTCTCTTGGAAAGACAGATTTACAGAGAGAAAGATCTTTCATCTGCTGGTTCATTCTCTGACTGGCCACAATGACCAGAGCTTAGCTGATCTAAAGTCAGGAGCCAGGAGCTTCTTCTAGATGTTACCATGGGTGCAGGGTCCTAAGGCTTTGGGCCATCTTCTGTTGATTTCCCAGGGCACAAGCAGGGAGCTGGATGGGAAGATGAGCATGCAGAACACGAACTGATGCCTATTGGGATACCTGGGAGTGCAAGGTGAGGAACACACTGAGCCATTGTGACAGGCCCTAAAATATTTCTTTAAGGGGCAGTGATTCCACCTTTCTGCTAGTGCAGTTGCTATGAGCCAGCAGTAATGATTTGAGTAACCAAGTATCTACTGTGCATGTGGGAGATGGAGATTGAACTCCTAGATCCTGTATTTGGTCCTAGCCCACCCCTGGATGCTGCATTTATTTGGGAAGTGAACAAGTGGATGAGAGAACTCTTTATTAAATCAATTTTTAAAAACTTCTTTAAGCCTATCTCAGTTTTTTTAATTATCATGCTACCTGTGTAATTCTCATTCTTTTTGAATAGCTAGCTACACATATCCCATGCATTCTCAGAGTGAGCTACTCAAATAGAAAATAAACATATGAGGGAAACAAGATGAGAATGAAACTGACTGTGATTGCAAGTAGGTCAAATCTATTAATATGTGATATTTATGTCTCTGCATGGTTGAAACTGCAAATCCTTTTGCATAACATTTCCTCTTGCTTTGATAGAAAATTCCACGATCACATACTTCAAATCCATGATTTTGATTTTTATCACACTGAAACTTTCATGTATAAATGAAGCACATGTTATCAACCTGAAATAGATGTCATTGAATTACATCTCTTTGCAGGGTGTGAAACCCTGTCTAAAGTTTATGTCACCACTGCCCATCAGAAGTATGCTTATGAGCTTGGGAGATTGGAGACAGAGCCAATTGGTTCAGTCTCTGTAAGGGTGTTAACTCTCTGGCCAACCTGAGCATGAAGACCCTTGGAATCAGGAAAATGTGTGAGAGAGAGGAGATGACTCAGTCAAACCCATCCTTCCTGGTTAGAGTGCAAAGGCCTTTTCTCAGAATTTCCTTGTGGAAAGAACTCAAAATTCTTCCCCTTTTCTTCCTACCCGAAACCCATATTTGCCAATGTCCAGAGTCTTCTTTTTCTCATAAGGCAATATACTACCAATAAACAGCCTGATTTTCTGATCCAAGACACTCCATTCATGGTCATCAAAGCCTTTTATTACTGGAGAATTTATAAATAGAATATATTATACCTACTTTTATATTGAAATTGATAACTTTGGGATTGTTATTGGTGCTGTGATGCTGAGATCACATATGAGCATCAGTTTGAGTCCTGGCTCCTCCATTTCTTATCCCAATCCTGGCTGATGCCTGGGAAGGTGACAGACCATGACCTAAATGCTTTGGTCCCTGTAAGCCAATTGGGAGACACAGGTAGAATTACAGGTTCCTGTCAACCTGCCCTAGCCCAACTATTGTCAGTATATGAGGAATCAACCTACAGATGGAAGATCTTGCTCTTTTCTTTCTTTCTTTCTTTCTCTCTTTCTTTCTTTCTCTTTCTTTCCTTCTTTCTTTCCCTTTTTCTTTCTTTCCTTCTTTCTTTTCAAAGATTTATTTATTTATTTATTTCTATTGGAAAGTCAGACAGAAGAGACAGAGAGGAAGATCTTCCCATCTGCTGATTCACTCCCAAAGCAGCCGCAATGGCCAGAGCTGCGCCTATCCAAAGCCAGGGGCCAAAATTCTCTTCTGGGTCTCCCACGCGGGTGCAGAGTCTCAAGGCGTTGGGCATTCCTAGACTGCTTTCCCAGGTCACAAGCAGGGAGCTGGATGGGAAGTAGGGCTGCCGGGATTAGAACTGGCACCCATATGGGATTCTGACATGTGCAAGGTGAGGACTTTAGCCACTAGGCTACTGCAGTGGACTCTCTCTCTTTCTTTGGCCCTCACTCCTTGCTACTCTGTTTTACAGATAAGTCAGATATTTTGTTTAAAAAAAGAGATAACTATATACAAGCAAGTGATTTTTCACAAATTTCTAAGAACTGCTATAAGACTTCTGTAAATATAAACCATCTCAAGACAGTCTTGGCACTAAGTGCCTTTTGAGGCAATAATTTATAAATGTGGGTTTTTTTCACTATACCTTCACCTGTTTAATCTTACAATACCTCAGGAGTTAGAATTTTTAAATATTTATTTATTTATTTATTTTTAAGATTTATTTTTTGCTATTGGAAAGGCTGATTTACAGAGAAGAGAGAAAAAGATCTTCTATCTGCTGGTACACTCCCCAAATGGCCACAACGGCCGGAAATTAGCTGATCCAAAGCCCAGAGCCAGAAGTTTCTTCTGGGTCTTCCAGGCAGATCAAGTGTCCCAAGGACTTGGGCAACCCTCTACTGCTTTCCCAGGCCACAAGCAAGAAGGTGGCTGGGTTGAAAGTAGCCGGGACAGGAGCCAGTGCCCATAGGAGATGCTGCGCTTGGACACTGAAGATCAGCTAGTTGGGGCAATGCACTAGGCCCAGAAGGTAGAATTTTATGTATGAATTTTGTGGAACACATTCACACTATAATAATCTCTTTTTCCTGTCTGCTGTGGAGACGGTGCCAGGGTATCCTGAAGGCCAATGGATGGAAGCAGTCTGAGGTCCTGAGTCACTACTTACCAAAGAGTTCATCTACATCTTAATTATAGTGTGGCTGAGAAATAAGCCATTGTGGCATTGTTTGTTTCAGCAGCTAGATGATTAAACTAATATGTCACTTTTATAGTTTAATTAAAATGTATCAATAAGTTCAAAAGTGTGATGAAGTTTACTGTATTAATTTTTTCATCTACGTTTAGTACTTTTTGTGTCCTATTTATGAAACTTTTGCCTGGGGCTGGCACATAGGCTTAACTTGCTAATCCTCTGCCTCCAAGTGCAAGCATCCCATATGGGTGCCAGTTCATGTTCTGGCTGCTCCACTTCCAATCCAGCCCCCTGTTTGTGGTCTGGGGAAGCAGTGGAGGATGGCCTGAAACCTTGGGAGCCTGCATAGAGCCCTGGAAGAGGCCCCTGGCTCCTGGCTTCAGGATCAGTTCAGCTCCAGTCGTGGCTACTTGGGAAGTTTATCAGCAGATAGAAGATCTTTCTCTCTCCTCTCTACAAATCAGCCTTTCCAATAACAATAAATAAATATTTTTTAAAGATTTATTCATTTATTAGAAAGTCAGATATACAGAGAGGAGGAGAGACAGAGAGGAAGATCTCCCGTCTGATGATTCACTCCCCAAGTGAGCGCAACGGCCGATGCTATGCCGATCCAAAGCCAGGAGCCAGGAATTTCTTTCGGGTATCCCACATGGGTGCAGGGTCCCAATGCTTTGGGCCGTCCTCAACTGCTTTCCCAGGCTACAAGCAGAGAGCTGGATGGGAAGTGGAGCTGCCGGGATTAGAACCGGCACCCATATGGGATCCCAGGGGGTTCCAGGCAAGGACTTTTAGCCGCTAGGCCACTGCACTGGGCCCCAATAAATAAATATTTTAAAAGAAAATTCTCAGCCTACCAGGGTTGCCTGAAAGCAAGCCATATTTATTCAGATTTGGTTATTTGTATTTGACCTTTTATCAACAACAGTAATATATATCAAATAACTTTTCTATTTTTACAAGATCCTGGTTAAGAAAATCTTAGGTGTAAAATTTCATTTTCTTGCAGAATCTGTTTTCAACAAGAGAAATCTAAATCCTGAAAATCTCTTTTCATACCATCCCATTTAGTCTTCCCCTTTGACACACAGAAATATCTGTATCTATGGAATATGTTGCAAGATGTCAGAGTATATTTTTTTTTTTTTTGCTGATATGTGAACTAGTGCACTATTGCTTCAGGATTTCCCTGATTTTAGAGCAGGTTTCCAGACACCAGGCTTACAAGCTACAGTAATAGCTGGTATATGACTTTACACATGGAAACATTTTTAATTAAATGAGTTCTTCAAATTGTGCTTAATAATTTTCTTGGGTTTCCAGAGTTCTTCAGTGTCCTGGCAAGAGAAGCAGATGGTGTTTCAGTCTGTATCTCACCCAGCTGTTATGCTTTAAGGAACTTAGTCCACCCTCAGCCTCTTCATCCTCGCTGGGCACATGCCATTAGTCAAACAGGGAGTGCAGGAGTTCCTGATAGCACCAATGTCTTTTCAAAGGAAGACGAGATGAAAAGGAGGGGAGAAACCCAATTTACCTATTTGGACTGGGTTCTATAATTATTGTGAAGGACTGACAAGGAAAGGAGAACATTAGGGAGTAACTTTGCCACTTTAGGCAAGAGTGAAAAAAAAAAAAAGGAGTTCAATTTCCAATTGCTAGGAGCCTGAAGCTATCCTGGGCCCTCTGCGTGCTGTTGTTTATACACCCTTCAACCCTGTGAGACAGGCACTACTATTCCCAATAAGGAAACTGAGTTAGAGATTAAATAAGAGCTACAAGAAATCACAAGTAGTGATGATTGATTCATGGTTGAAATCTAAGTCTGTCTCATTGTAAAGTCCATTTGAATTACTATCTTGTGCTATTGAGTTTGTATACTAGTGATAAAGTCCAAGAAATAAATAATACCATATTTTGCCATGGGAAATGATGTACTCATTACACAGAATCATTAAAGGTATAGGAAATAGCCAATATGTGTATTTCTTTATGTATGCAAAAATACCAATCACAAATCATATATAACAGGCACCATTTGAGGTGCTAAGAAGTACAAAGTTCTTTCCCTCATTGAATTTGTATCAGAAAAGTTTTACAGTACAAGAAAAAGCACAACTGCTATTATTTCTGACTGCACTATGTGCTACAAACTAAGTTAAATGATCAGTCGGATTAAAGTAGGTGGTTTAGCTCAGATGGTCAGGGAAGGCTTCTCTGGGAACATAGATACAAGTGATAAGCAGATGGCAATTACCCTGCATCTCAAGCGAATGCACATACAAGAGAAACCTTGTATTGGAAGAGAGTATGTTATAAAATTTGAAAGCATTGAAAGAATACTGTGATTCAAGCATAGCTGATTGACTGGGTAGTGAAAAGAGTCGTAGGAGATAGAGTTTGAAGGTAGGCAGGGTCCAGATAAAAATGTCTTTTAAAAAAATCTCTTTAAAATGTCCTAAGGAGGTTGGATTTTATTTTTAGCACTTGGAAAACAAATGCTCTGTTTCGAGTAAGGAAAGGCTATGACCTGGCTGTTTCTTAAAGAGGAAATGTAGCAGGGCAAGATGGCAAGAAGGGCAGCAAGGACAACAGTTGAGGTTATTATGAGCTGTACCAAAGCAGAAGATCAGCAATATTCTTCCCACAAAAGATGATTAGAATTGATCAAAGACCTCTGGAAATCAAGCAAAGTCATTTAACAAGTGGGATTTATTTGTTTTTATAAAAGTACGTACAGATCCTTAGTTAAGGAACATCAAGAATCTCATGTGTTGTAGTCTGGGGCTGCTCCTATTTATCCTGTCAGAAAAGCTGTTGTATTAGGGTTGGACAAACTCTAAGACCAATGATTTGGCTGTCAAATGTGGCTGAATCGCCTTAGAATGAGTGCAGCAGGGAGAACCCCACCCCCTGAGCACTGTAGCAAACGAAGATGATCTTAGCAACAAACGAATGGAGGAAGGACTGAGTCACAGCTTGGTGATGTTATAATCATGGTTGGTAAGCAACAGACTGACAGACTAGCCTTAAACAGAAGGTCCTTGATTAACTGCCCTATTTCTCTGGAATCCTAGAAATCTGTGTACATGCTCTCCACAAGTTCCAGGGCAAATGTAAGCCTTCTATTTAATGGGAGAATAGAGGAGGTCCCCCATGAAACCGTAAGGGCTAGGATATGCCTGTAAATTATGTGAGCATTGAAATTAAATCTCCAACTCATACCCTAATCCAGCAACAAAAAGTGGAAGATCTAGAGGTTTCTGAACTGAACATAACCTCTAGGTAATCAGTGTTTGCTCATAAAAGCGTGTTGATTTGGGGTGCCTTTAAGAAGGCAGTCTAAGAATGAAAACAATTGAATATAGACATTAATGGCTATGTATCTTATGGTGGCACATTCAAATCAATCAGTAAAAAACGTTGATTAAGCCAGATGGGAAGTAGAGAATCCAGAACATGAACCCGGTGTCTGAAGGTAGAGGACTAGTCAATCAAGCCATCATGGCAGGCCTGCCTGTTTTATTGTTATGCATTATTTTATATTCTATACTGACTACCACATATCAGAGAAAACATGATATTTGTCTTTTTGGACCTGTAGGATTAGTGATTGCTTAATGTTGTGGGGGATGCATAGAATACAATCGCCACAGCATGTGAATGAGTCAGGGCTGATGGAAATACTCTTAAACTAGATTTTAGTTATGGATGAATAATTCTGCAATTTGAAAATGCCATTTTAAGTGCTTATAATGGGTGAATTGTGTAGTATGTAAATTATTTCTCAATAAAATAATAATCAAGTTCTACAAGGACTGCCATAGGCCATGTTTAGGAATTATCTTACTCCTTGTGAACTAGAGACTTTTTTCCTCTTGTAAAGGTAGATGGAGGAAACTGGAAAAAGACTTGTGAACGGTTAGTAACCAGATTGTCAAGATGTATTGGTCTCCAAGGGTTAGAGATTTTCTACTTTCACTCAGAAAGCCCAGAGCAACTAGGAATCCAAACATAGTCCTCCCCTCCATCACTAGAGCATCTTATAGCTTGGCCGTATGATATTCTCTCTGACCCTCTATGCAGGAAACATGGTACCAGACACAAGGAACATACCAAAATAGCACTGTAAAGGCCATAAAAACGAACTGTCATTGTAACTGTAACCAATAAAATCAGGTCTAGGCCTGCTTGTTAAATCAAAACAGAGTGATTTTGTGCCAAATCAGTAATAATAAAAACTTCTTTCAGTGTCCTAACTTAAGGGAAAATATCCAAGATAGGCTTGAAAACCACTTATCCCAGTAATAACAAGAAAATCAAAACTTGAATAAGCAAATAGACAAACTGATACCAACACACAGATAAACTGATGTTGCAATTCTCTGACAAGGATTGGAAAACATTATTCACAGTTATGCTTCTGCAATCAATTATAATTTCTCTAGAAACAAACGAAAATAACAGAAAATAGTACAAATGTGGTAAAAAATAAAGCCAATGAAAATGCAACTGAAGTGGACTTACCAGGATAGTGGGTGTGACAAAGGACATAAACATGAGGAAAGAATAGGAGCCACACATTCTAAGGAGAGTGAAATTAACTGAAAAGAGAGACAAAGGGACTTATAAGATTATTCTGTGGGATACTAGAAAACAATAATAGCAAACAATAGCAAAAATAAGCAAACAAGCACATAGCAAATATTCAAAATTGATATGAAATAAAATGAGTAGGGTTGAAGGATTTAAGAAATTAAGCAAACCCAAACCAGGAGAACAGTAGTGAACTCTGCGAAGTCTGGAATACAGGAGACACACTTTGAAACTATGGTCTTTCTTAAATTTGATGTTTTTAAAAAAATCATGTGGGTTGTTCATTGATTTAGTCTTCTGTTGTTATTTTACTTAGGAATGCTCTTCGCATTTGCCTTTGGTTTTGGTGTGCACTATTCCTCTTCTCTGACAAGAGAACATCTTGCAGGTTTGAAAGAAGCATATTTTTTTTTATCTTTTCTTGACTGTGGAAGAATTTTATTTCATTTTCAAAGACAAAGGAAAGATTTGCTGGATACATTATCTTGGGCTGATAATTTTTTTGCTTTTAGAAACTAGAATATGTTGCTCCATTCTCCTCCGGCCTAGAGAGTTTCCTGTGAGAGGTCTCCTGTGGATTTAATTGGCATTCGTTTATTTGTCAGTTGATTTTTTTTTTATGTGCACACAGAAGGATTTTTTTTTTTAAAAAAGGTCTATTTAATCTTTTTGGAAAGTCAAATATACAGAGAGGAGGAGAGAAAGAGAGGAAGATCTTCCATCTGTTGATTCACTCCCCAAGTGTCCAAAGCTGTGCTGATCCAAAGCCAGGAGCCAAGAGCCGCTTCTGGGTCTTCCAAGTGGATGCAGGGTCCCAAGGCTTTAGGCCATCCTCGACTGTTTTCCCAGGACACAAGCAAGGAGCTGGATGGGAAGCAGGACTGTCGGGATTAGGACCAGCGTGCATGTGGGATCCTGGTGTGTGCAGGGCAAGAACTTTCATTACTAGGCTATTGTGCCAGGCCCCATTTAAAGATGTTTTCCTTTTGTTCAATTGAAGAGAGCTTGATTATTATGCGTCATGGTGAAGATTGCGTTTGGTCAAGCCTTTTGGGAGTTCTGTGCCCCTCCTGGATCTTGTTTCCCAATTCTTTCTCTAGATTAGCGAAACTTTCCCTTATTTCATTGAATAAACCTTTAGTCCCAGCTTGTCTTTCTGTGCCTTCTGGGATTCCCATAACTCTTATATTTGGCCTTTCAATAATCTCTTAATTCTTGAATATTTTTTTAGCTTGATACAGCTCTGCTTCCAGTTTTTTATTTGATTCCCCCTGGTGACAGGAAATATCTTTCAATTCTGTGACTCTTTCTTGTGCTTCATTCATTGTATTTTGGAGACTCTCCACTGTACTTTTAATTTGCTCCACTGTATTCTTCATTTTTGATATATCAGCTTTCATTTGATTCATTTCCTATGTGACATGTTGCTTAAATTACTTGAACTCCTGTATTACGTGCTTCTCTCTGTTGATAAGAAGCTTTATACCAAGTGTTTTGAATTCTGTATCCCCCATTTTCTCAATGTATCCTCAGTTAACTCTGAGGTTGGCAAAGGGTTTTGCTCTTAAGGGGAGTCTTCAGTAATACTCATTGTGCCTTTGTCTCTTGCTCTTGGTCATTGTACTTCTGGTTAGCAGATTCTTCTCCTTGGGGCAGGTTTCTAAGCTGTGTGACCCACAGGTCTACAATTTGATTTAACCTATTGTGGTTGGTGCACAATTCTTTCTTTGCAATTACTTGTGCCATTCCGTCCAGGGAGTTGCAGGTCTGGGTTCTTATGTTAGATTTCCACCATGGTCTCCACAGCCCCAGCTTCTGGCTCACCACTCTCCACCTCCTGTGATCCTGTGCTGAAGCTGCACCGTTGTCTGTACAATCTTTCTCCCACTTCCTGTTGGAGCAGTTTTCAGGATTAGGGAGACACCGGGTGTCCTATATAGTGAGATTGTTGGTGGTGATCTTGCTGGAGCCTGTTGGCTGTTAGGTCTGGGGGCCACACAGCCCTATTTTGACCCATATGATGCCATATTCGGTATTATTTTCTCTGTGGGACCAGTGCAATGCATTGAGCTCAGTGAGTTTGCTCCCAGCTCAGCACATGCACAGCTCACTGTTGTCCCTGCAGTCCTAAAGCCTTTGCCACAGTGTACAAAATGGATCCTGATTAGGCTCTAGAGGGTAGACTGGGTTGTGAAATCCACTCTATTCCCACACTGCCCATCTGGGACCTGCTGTTATGTCTCTGTTCCTGGTCAAATCAAACAGACCAGCAGGATAGGTAGTTCTTTGTCTGGGTTCACGTCCTTAGCTCCTGGTGAATGCCCCTTCCCACCTTGTTGATGGTGGATTTCTGGCTGTATGTGCAGTTCAGATCACTGCTGGCTGAATGCTACTGGGGTATCAGTCACTGCAACACTACACTGTTGTGTCTGTTGCTTTCCTGTGTCTGTCAGTCTTCAGGTGCTTCTCTGCTGTCATTCTGTCCTCTCCTATTTCCTTGAATGCGCCTTCTCTGCTTCACACTAGCTAATGTTTCTCCATCTATTTAAACATGTTCTTACCATATTCTGACTCTTAAGATCCAGATGTGCCATTTTAAAAAGTGAAATAATTAAGAAATAAAAATGTCAAAAAAAAAGTTAGCTCGGAAGAGAGATATTTCTTTAAATATTTAATATGGTTTAAGTGTACAGTGTTTATAAGGTCTACAATGCTATGTGTTGATATCCTAGGCCTTCATATTTGTGCACTACCCACACTCTGATTCCCCTAGAGCTACTTCCAGTTCTAAAGATCCCTTCATAGTAAGTGCCCTGTATTAGTGTACTACTACCTTTATTGCTAATAGCATTTTATTATACATTTTCTATGTTTAAGTGTGTTTAGATACAGAAGTATATTGTTTTACACCTGTAATGTATAGCACAGTAACATGCTGTACAAGTTTGTAGCCTATGATCAAAAGGCTATACTATATTTCCTAGTCATATTGTAGACTATTCCATCTGGGATTATGTTGAGCACATTCTGTGATGTTTACACAATGACAAGTTTGCCTAATGATGCGTTTCTCAAAATGTATTTCTTTTGTTCAGTGACGCATGACAATCTGATGAGAAACACTTGGATACAACATCTGGAGTAAACTTACTAAAACACAACTCTCATACAAATGCTGTTCAACTTATAATGGGGTTATGTTCCAATTAGCACATTACCAATTGAATTAGTCACAAATTGAAAATGCATTTAATCGACTTAAGCTATCACATATGATCACTTAGCCACACAATACACTGTAGAATCTCAGTTGTTTCCTTTCATAGCTAGAGTGCTACCAGGAGCTGCTTGCATTGCTGCTTCCCAGTCTGGCAAGACAGGATCATTTGCTATCCCAGGAAAAGACCAAAATACAGAACTGAAAGCACCACTCATACAGAATCCATAAAATTGTGAATCTGCTTCCAATTCTAGATTCTTGCTAACGTGCACCTGCTGTGTTAGCAAGTAATGCTTCACATAGGCAGACTGCTGTCACATGTGTGGCAAACCTGGCTTGAGTTCTCAGCTCCTGCTTTCGGCCTGGCCATATATGATCTGTTGTGGATATTTGGGGAATTGACAAGAAAATGGGAGATCTCTCTGCCTCTCTGTTTCTCAAATAAATTTTAAAAACCCAATACTTAAAATCCTAAGTTGAGGCATCCTAAATTGGGTGTCCTCTGTAATTTCATTCATGCTTTAAAATCTGTGGATCACTCCCTACTGCTTTTAAAGTATGGCATACAAAACCCTCCTCAAAGTAGCTTCTTACTGTCTCTACTTTTATATTCAGACTCCTCTTCACATACCAGACTTCTTACAATTTATTAGTTAATAATTTATTCATTCACTCCACCACCATTGGTAGAGTATTTACTCATAACTTACATTATATCAGTTGGAGATATAGTCGAAATTGTGAGGTACTTTCCCTCAAGAAATAGTTTTGTGGAGGATAATTTTAGAGGGATTTGTACAAAATATAAAGAAAGAGGAGGAGAAACATTTGAGTCCACTTGTGGGGAGTCAAAGAAATTTGCCACTGGGGATATAACATTCACGCTAATACTTAAGCAATTCACAGAAGTATACCAGGTAGATTAACAGAGAAGATCTCATTAGAGAGATGCACAGAAGTGAGGAAATGCATAGTCCAGAATCTACATTTAGCTTTATAGATCTAGAGTGAAAGTGCGAAAGAGTGAGACTAGGTATTGGGCTAGAAGCTGCACAGGAGAGTCAAGTGCAGGGATTTACCTACTGAGCATACAGAAATTTAAGTTGGTCTCAGGATTCCCAATATTAACTGGTCTAATTTCACCTTGTAAATTCTGTGCTCCTAAGCTTTCACTGTGAACAGCGCGTGTAAATGAGATGGAATAGGACTCCAGTGTTTAGCTTACTAATGAATTGAGTTTGAATTGATCAGTAAAGGGAGATTATATTGTATACATTCTTAAATGGGGATTAAGCAGTCAGATAGATGCACTCCTGCTGGCTGAAGAGAAAGCACTGTTGTGGACTGCCTTTGGGGAACATTCAGTGAGGAAGTGCCACTGAGAAGTCTCTGAGAAAAAGCTAACAATTCAACGAGGCCAACAACCTGAATGAGCTTCGAGGAGGACCCTGACGCACCTATGAGAATTTTAGTCCCATCCTACATTTTATTTTCAGTCTGGTAGGACTCCGAGCAGAGGATCTAGTTAACCTACCTGAACTCCTAATCCACAAGAGCCATAAGATCATGTATTTGTGTTATTTGAAAGTGCAGCATTTGTGGCAATTTGTTATATAGCAATAGAAAACTAACACATACACTATACAAAAGAATGTATATTTGTGCACAAATGGGAAATATTAAATGATACTCAGCAGAATAATCATACTATTGCATACATGTTAGAAATATGAGAGCAGTATATAGAATAAGTGATGAAAATTGAAGGGAATATACCAAAATCCAGCTCCCTCTTCTGCTCTACATTGGACAGCAAGGCTTTCAGTCTGTGCCAGGCAGTCCCCACCATGGTGCTAGCTCCAACTGGATGGCTGCAATGGCTGCAACTTCAGGGATCTGGTTACTCTAAGTACACCTGTTCTTTAATCCCTGGTGGGCAGGTAGTAGCTAATCTCTGGATTAGCAAAAGTGAAGCCTACTCAGCAAATTTCCTCTTTTCTATTCCTATGTGTAAGATTTTTGGAACAGTGTCTCTTTCTTAACTAAATCCTTGCAAGTGGTGAGTTTATTAATGACATTGCAAAGGTAAGACAAAATGACAAAGGGAATACATTTGGTGGGAAGACACCTGAATTGTCATGAATATATTGAGTTTGATGTGCTTGTGGAACATCCAAAACAGAGATGTCCAATAGGGATGTGAACAAATGATACCATAAGATAAACTCCAGGAAACTAGAAGTTGAGATTGTCTTATTTTAACTACTTGTTAATCTTATGATCTCATCTCCTCCTCCTATTGCATGATTTGCAGGATCTGCATGTTCTCTCTGCTGTCTACCTTTCCGATGCTGTCTCCTATTACTCATCCCTTCTTCCCTCTTCTGTAGTTACTGTGGATTTTTATTTAAAAGATATTTTTACTTCATTTAAAGAGTTTAAACACAAGCAGAGATCTTTATTCTCTGGGCCACTCCCCAAATGGCCACAAAAGCCAGGGTCAGTGCTAGTCGAAGTCAAAGTTTTGTACTTCATCTGCATCTCCTGCCTAGGTGGCAGGATCCGCCTGCTTCAGCCACCACCTGCAGCCTTGCCAGTGTTTGAATCAGCAGCAATGCTGGAAGAAAGGTAGAAGAGTTGGATTCCTAGAACCAGGCACTCCAGTGTGGGGAGCAGGCATCTAAAGCAAGGGCTTTATGGCAGCACCCAATGTTTATGCCTTTCCGCACTTTCTTGAGGAGGTCCTGCTTATTCCTACCTCGAAACCGTTTCAACTGCCATGGAATGCCCTTCTTCCTGTTCTTCATTTGGCTTGTGTCCAATGTTGCTGAGTCACTTTATTTACATTAAGTTAATGTATATAAAGTGTAAAATTCAGTTCCTCAATCACTTTTCAGAAGCTCAATAATCACATGTGGATGGTGGTTCCCAAAATGAACAGAGCATATTACACTGTAAATTTGCTTTTCACAGGAAGTTTTATTGGTTATCACTGCTCTAGAGTACAGAAAGCACTTATTGAGGGTTAATACAATATATCGAGTGAATTAAAATTCACTCGATATATTTTGATTTATGTTGAGAGAGATGAATTGTTTTGTTAAATATCAATATCTCCTGGCTTTATCTTTAATTATTTCCTTCTGCTGCCATTGGCTTTATTCATTTTGACTCTTTGAACTGTTTCCTGAGTTTAAAGCATGGTTTATTTATTGTTGCCCTTTTTGTTTTCTTTTTTCATTTCTTTCAAAGATTTATTTTATCTTTATTGGAAAGTCAGAAATACAGAGAGGAGGAGAGACAGAGAGAAAGATCTTCTGTCTGATGATTCACTCCCCAAGCGGCCGCAATGGCCAGAGCTAAGCTGATCCAAAGTCAGGAGCCAGGAGCTCTTCCAGGTCTCCCATGTGGATACAGAGTCTCAAGGCTTTAGGCTGTCCTCAACTGTTTTCCCAGGCCACAAGCAGGGAGCTAGATAGGAAGCAGGGGTGCCTGGATTAGAACCAACACCATTATGGGATTCCTGCAAGTGCAAGGTAAGACTTCAGCCACTAGGCTATGGTGCCAGGCCCAACTTTTTTGTTTTCTAATTAAAGCTTTTCATTGTATAAATTTTACTTCGACAGAGGATAACTCCATCGTATAGAAGTAGGTATGTAGTTCTTTCTAAGTGATTTTCTTGGGTTCAGTGCAGTGGCCTAGTGACTTGAATGCACCAGGATTGGCACAGCTCCGACCGTTGCAGTCCCTTGGAGAATGAATCATCAGATGGAAGATCTTCCTGTCTCTCCTTCTCTCTATATATATCCGACTTTGCAATAAAAATAAATAAAACTTTTAAAAAGTTTTTCTTATTTATTTAAAAGGCAGCCTGGGGAGGAGGAGGAGAGAAAGAGAGAGGAGAATGAATGAACAGAAAGACAAAGATTGATTTTCCATCCAATGCTCCACTTCGAAAATGGCTTCAGTGGCCAAACTGGGCTAGATCAAAACCTGGAACCTGGAACTCCATTAATGTCTTCCATCTGAAATGCAGGTGCCAAAATACCTGGAACATTTTCTGCTGCCTCCCTGGCTACATTAGCCAGGAACTGGGTAGGAGATGGAGAGCCAGGACTCAAACTTGGCACCTGTAGGGAATCAGTGTTGCAGGTGGCGCCTTAACCCTCTGCATAGCAATAGCCTTCATTTGAAAATTAAGATGCTTGCTTATTTTTTTGAAAGATATAACTTGAAATTCCTAGCATGAATTTCTCTTTAACTCTGAAAAAAATCTAGCAGAAGCTCTTTAAGAAAGGCACAATCTACAAAAAATTCATTCCAGTATATCGTATTGAATATTTTAGAAAATAAAATTTCCCAAATCAAATTTTCACAACTAAAATTAACCAAAAGAAAAAAGACTTGCAAAGATGCAGGGAGTATTGATTTTGAAAACAGTGGCGATACTGTGATTTATAAATCCTGCAAGCTTTGCTGCATTTGAACCAGCCCTGCTCTCTGCCCGTCCCCTGCTGCTTGAGATT
Organism: Ochotona curzoniae; assembly: GCF_017591425.1. Lineage (NCBI taxonomy): Eukaryota > Metazoa > Chordata > Mammalia > Lagomorpha > Ochotonidae > Ochotona > Ochotona curzoniae. The sequence continues at coordinate 8,202,431 of NW_024467087.1, forward strand.
CTAGAAAACAGTGAGGATGGCAGAATGAGTTTGGAATTCTTTTAAAGCCCCATTTCCATAAGCCAAGATCGTTTTTGCCTATGTGGCAGTTGCCTAGAAAATCCAATGTTGCAGGACCTGCCTTTATTTGACCTGAGAACTTTCCCAGGGGAAATACTCTTTCCCCAAAAGGTTTATTGGAGAAAATCAGGAGTTGTTCTTTAACAACTCAGCTGCGTGAGCTTGAGATAATGGTTGGGGTAAAAAGCCTACTCAAAATGCCTGTAAGGAAACTGGAAAATGACATATCCTTAGAAATTTTTTTAATGATATGGACAGTTTCCATTTTCCAGGAATTCTAGAAGATCATGTGCATGCATTCAACTTCATGTATGAGAAGGTCCTAATATCTGACTTCTGGCTGAATTGAGGTTTGGTGTGAGCAGGAAGTGAAGGATAAGGCAGAGTTGAGAATAACCTGCTAGAGTAGTGAAAGCATTCTCTAGTATGTATACATTAGCCCTTTCGATGTGAAATGGGTATGAGAGCCTCTAGCCTTGGAATAGAAATTTAGAGGTTCAAGGAATTTAATGACAATTCTATCCAACTCGTAGCTTATCACTAAGAGAGGGGTTTGCCACCTGCTAACTCATTCCCCAAATGGCTGCAGCCAGGAGCCTGGAATTCCATCTGAGCTTCCTGTGGGAGTGGCAGGGACCCAAGCACTTCCTCAGGTACATTGGAAGGGAGCTGAGTTAAAAATGGAGAAGCCAGGACTCAGACCATTACTCATATGAAATGATGGCATCATATGCGACGTATTAGCTGACTACACCACAATGCTGGACCCAGAACATAGGCTGTAAACTGTTAGTCCATGGAAGTCACTGAGCAAGCAGCAGAAACAGCAACATAAACAGCAAAACAAAGATCCCAAGAAAAGCAAATCCTAAGGAAAAAGGAATAACCTGATTTCCAGAATTGCTTCATTATATTATTTATGATGCCCAATTTTTAAAAAGTGTATTTATTTGAAAAGTATGTATATATATATATATGAGTGTATATGTATGCTATATATATATAGTGTGTGTGTGTGTGTGTGTGTGTGTGTAGTGAGAGAATGTGAATATGGCTGCTGACTGCAGTTGAGCTAGTAACTCCATCTGGTTCTCCCATGTAGACTCGGGTCCTCAGGTACTTGAGGCATCTTCTGTTGCTTTCCCAGGCACATTGGCAAAGAGGTGGATCAGAGTTAGAGCAGCAGGAGTATGAACCAGATCTCATATGAGATTGAAGATGGTGGCTTAAACTACTGTAGCTTAATGTTGACCTTATAATGTCTAATTGTTAAAACTACGTAGATTTTTTTACTCTCACTTTCATGGTTTATACATTTTTACAAAGTTATCTCTTTCTGCAGAAATCTAAGTTTATTGCATTATCATTGGATTTTATCTCTATGACACCTAGAGTTGTGATGTACTGATATATACATATGCATGTACACACAGCTGCGTATGTATCAAATAGTATATAGTATATAGCTGATTTCTGTGTCTTGAAAGAAAATGAAGTTTATTGTGTGGTGGGTAAAGTTGCCATCTGTAATACTGGCATCCTATATGGGTGCTGGTTCATGTCCTAGCTGCCTTTCATTTCAGCTCTCTGGTAATGGCTTGGGAGGGGCATCAGAAAACAATCCAAGTGCTTGGGCCTGGCCATCCACATTATTGACCTGGGTGAAACTCCTGACTCAGCCCAGACTATGGCAGCCATCTAGATATCTGGAGAGTGAACCGCTAACAGAATCTTTCTGTCTCTCTCTCTCTTTTTCTGTCTCTTTCTTTCATAAGTAAAAACAAAACAAAAAAACAAACATAAAAAGAACATATTATCATTGAATAAAACTTTCTCTAAATCAATGTTGATTATTTTTGTTAATGTTTACATGCTATTTTTTTGCTTTATCATTTTGTTTTATGTAAATTTCTTTTAAAAATCACATTCTGGGATTTGAATATTGTTTATAGTGTTTGCTTATACACCTGAGAAAATACATATTCTATTTTGATGTTTTGTTCTTTGCTATTACTGTTATTTTCTTCTTACCAGCCGTCTTTGCCTAATAGAATGTTGAACCTGTGGTTGCAAGGTGAAATGAAAGTATGCTATCCTATACACTAGAAAAACCAAGAGAGAAGGAAGGAGGAGTGCGGATGGAGAATGTGAGTGGAGGGGGTGGGGTAGGGCAGGAAGTATCAGTAAGCTCTGAAATCTGTGTTGCAAGATGTATGAAGTTTACCACTTTATATAGTTAAATAGAAAGAGAAATTCATATTCAATTTTTACTAAAGCCCGTGAAAATCTCCCTTTAAATAGGAGAACGAAATTCTTTAACATACGTTATGATTATTGACATGCATGGATGCAGTTGCATCATATCATTTTTAGCTAATATTCATCAGACTTTGTAATAATTTATACTGAAATAGCTCTTGACATTTGTAGGACACTATTTTTTGTTATATCCTGTTTGCCCTATTATACTGAATTTTATACATTCAGTTTAAATATACTTGTTATCCTTAATATTGATGGACTGATTGCTTGATTGATTATTTTAGTCTTTACCTTTGGGAAAGTCCTTTGACACAGTTTTAGATGCTGCTTGGAGTGCCCCGGTTCAAGTCTTGGCTATGCGCTGGATTGCAGGTGTCGGCTAGTTTCTACACTAGGGGGCAGCAGTGGGGTCTGAAGCAGTTTGGGTCACTGCCACTCAAAAGGAAAACGGGATTCATCTCCTAACTCCTGGCACTTTTCAGACCAAGAAGCCCTGACTGTTGCAAACATTTGGAGAATGCAGGAGCACATGTCACAGTTCTGTGTGTCCATCTGTCTCTCTCTCTCTCCCTCTCGCTCCCTGTTTCTCTCTTTTTTCAAATCAAATAAAAATAAATAATAATTTAAGTAATAAAACAAATCTTGACATTTGTGTCATGTTGCCTTTGAAATATGCACTTAAACTATTTGGAAAAACCCCTTCAAAAAAGTGGTCTCATCGCCCTTCCCTTGTGTATGAGCTGGACTTAGTGACTTGAGTGATGATATATAACTTGGGATGCTGAGTCATAAAAATGACTTACTGTTTATCTCGAGTTACTCACTTTGAGAGCCGTCTGCAATGTTATAAGGATGTTGAAGTTTCCATGGAAAGGGGGATAGGTGAGAACCGGAAGAATCCTGTGCATAAGCAATAGCAGTTAGGCCTTTTGTCCAGTCATGTGCATGATCTGTCCCGGGTGCGGGCATGTTAGTTTCACTAAGCCTTCAGATGATGTCAGTGCTGATCATGTATTAAATCTGAACTAGGATCATCTAGCTGAGTTACTCCAAGATTACTGAACAAATAAAATAACATGCTATTTTTTTGTTTGAAGCCAGAAGTTTTTGGAGTAATCTGTTATGCACAACAGATAACAAATGAAAATACTTCAGCATCTACTTTTCTAATTGCATCTAGAGTTACAGCTTTATCCATAATACTCAAATTTAGTGCAATTGAATATTTAAGCTGCAGTTTCTGGTTTTAATATCAATTTATTGATGTCGATGAAATATTCCTCAAAGATGTCTATCAGACATGAATCATATTTTTCTGTAACGTTCCAGACAGCTTTTCCGGATCATACACTTTTTGTTGTTAGTACTCAATTGTACAGTTGTAGTATGAAAGCAGCCATAAACGGCGTGCAATGAATGAATGAATGGAGTTGTAGTGCAATAGAACTAGATTTTCTTCTCATTTATTCTAACCATTTAATAATATGAAAATAATTTCTGATTTCTAGTTCACGTGTTATATGGTGGTTACTTAACCGGATTTGGTCCGTGGTCACTTTTGCAACATGTAACCCATAGTAACACATTAGGGAGTCGGGAAAAATGATGACTTGAAATCAACATGCCTAAATCATGATCCATTCCCAGTTTTACTCAATTTCTGTTTGAATAAGATTATCAGGGAAACAGTCAAACATGGATAATAATCCCAAGTCCACAAACCGATAGTATCTGAGTAGTAACCCAGGTGGCGAGACACTTTGTTTTGGCCTAGAGTGTAGGAATCAGTAGCAGTGAGAATCAGTTAAAGACCTTCCTTTTCTTGTATTCTGACTCTGGCATTCTGTTTTTAATCAACATTTGATGTGGAAACAAACTGTTGGTTTAAGTTGTATATTCTGTAAGGTTATGTGTTTATTTTTAATTCATTTTAAAAGGGAGAGTGGCAGACTTATCAAGAGATCCTTCATCTGCTGGTTCACTCTCAACACCTCCAATAAAAACCAGTTCAGGCTCAGATGTGGACCCTGGAACTAATTCCAGGTTTCCCACCTGGAAAACTGCTTCTAGCTCTCATCTGCTGCCATTTTGTAAGCAAAGCAGAGACACAAACAGACACGCTGATCTGGGGTGCAAGCAGCTGAAGTGCTGAGCCAAGCAGCCATCTCAGCCCCTTGGTTGAAGTGGTGAGTTTATTTCCTAAGCCCTAGTATCAGGGAGTCTTTTGATCTGTGATTCATCAGGGGGCTAATTGCTTTTCAGATTGCTTTCTGCTAATGTGTAGAGTAGAAAGAAATCACTATTCACAAGACCCAAACAACCTTGACTGATGTTTGAAGATAAACCAAATTAAAAGATTAAGGCCAATAATACTGCATTTAATGAAATTCAGTTAAATTGAGAAGTAAGCCTTGTTGAACAACTTTTTCAGTGGTTCTGATTTCCATAAAATAATTCTCAGTAGAGAATTTTTGTAAAGATGCAATACAAATTCTAAATATTCTTCCATTAAAACACTAAAAGATACTAAGTTGAATTTAAATAATATGATTTTGTATTAATTTGATAGATGAAGTAAAAGATGATCAGTGGCTCAGACACTATAACGAAATAATGGAGCCCAGAGGAAATACACAGAGATGGCAACATTTGCAACAAAGTACCTGGGGGGTAGACGATGCTGCTAGGGTTCCAGAAGCAGCCGGGCTGGAAGGGTGTTATGGGGGAGAAGAAATGTTGAAGCATGTATTTAAAAGATGGATCCTGGCTTGAAGGGAAATGAATCTCAAGATCCAGAAGACTGATCAAATCAACACAAGATTACAGAAGACATGGGCCTATAAATAACCCAATTACATCCTTGAAATCACCCAGAGCGCGACTTACAATAGAGGAGGGAAACAAAAGAAATGAAGTCGCAGTCATAGCATTATGAATGAAATATACTATACTAATATACTAGGCTGTAGTTCTTTTTGGTGTATATGAGGGCAGACTGTGCGGTGGGCAAGGTTAGGTTGGGCTGCAGCATCCATTGGTTTGCATATGAGATGGGGCTGTTGCCAGAACTGGCCAGGTAATTGCAATCACCAGTATGTGTATAGGCTGATGAGGGTGATGCACTGAGCTGGATCCTGTATTGGTTAGCACATTGCAGGAGTCAGTTCTGGGGTCACCTCTGGTGATGTTTCTTTGAGGATCACCGCCTCCCCCTCTCCCCCACTGCATCACTGGATTCAGAACTCCAACTGTGGGGATAATACAGGATATGTAGTCTAACCATGGAATGCATGTGTCAGAACTAGTGGTGCTGAGGCCTCTTTTCAATTAAATGAGTAAATCTTTAAGACAATTAAAACAAAGTTCAAGGGAAATTTCAGCAGAAAAAGACAAAAGACAGAAGACAGAATAGACATGATCCAGTTGGCACAGGACAACATAATAAGAAAACAAAATTTGGAGTTGTTGTGGCATGTAGAATAAACCTCTGTTTGTGGTATTGATATCCCATACTGGATTCCTGTTTCAAGTTCTGGCTGCCTCACTTCTGATCCAACTCCCTGCTATGGTCCTGGGAAGGAAAAGGACAATTGCTAAAGTACTTGGGACACTGCAATGTGCATGGGAGACCCAGAAGGATCTCTTGGCTCTTAGCTTCAGCCAAATCTAGCCATGGCTACTGTGTTCATCTAAGAAACGAAAGTGTAGTTAGAAGATATTTCTCTGTCTTTCCCTCTGTCATTCTTTCAAATAAATACGTTAAATAATTATTTAAAGAGAACAAGAAAAATGAAAATATTACAACTAAAAAAAATAAAATTTAAAATCACTGCTTGAAAAAAGTAAAATAGAGATGATGACATCATGGATTGGTAAGCTTGAAGGCTAGATTAATAAAATATATGTATTTTGAAGGAAGAAATGAACTGTGAACTATGGCATAGCATCGGATTGTATAAGTCTTTGGCATCTAATGCTAGGAGAGACAGAATAGTGTATTAAAAGTATTTGAATAAGTAATGGCTATGAAGATTCTCGACCCAAATAAAATGACTAGAGTTCCACAGACAATGAGCAGATTAGACAGTATTAGGAGCATGGAAAACTACAAAAAACAGGCTTTCTACTAGGTCACAAAATCATCTCAAACATTACAAAAGATTGGAACCATAGCAAGTATAGTTCTGTATCACTTAATGTTGGGGATGTATTCTGAAATATGTGACAAACAAATGTAATAGTTTTGAAGTTTTGGTAATTGTGTGTTACTGGCATAAGGATAGGAAAAAATAAACCAAAATTTATACAGATAAAAAGGAATTCAGATTCTACAAATAAACCTAAATTTCTAGAGTCAGTTGATTTTTTTTGACAAATGTGCCAAAGCAAATCAGTTGGAAAAGCAAAGCTTTTCAACAAATGGTATGATTCAATAACTGGATAGCCATGTAGAAAAAGATTGAACGTATCTCACACTGTATAAAAAATGTAATTCAAGATGGATCACATACTAAACAAAGCTTCTAGAAGGAAATAAATGCAACTCAGGAATATAAAAAATATCCATCAATTGGACTCAATGAAAGTAAATAATCTCTGTTTATCAGAAGATATAAATAAGGAAATTATTGTAAAAACATGTGATATAATATTTACAAAATATGTAGCACAATGAAAACATTAATCTCCTTTAGAACTCCCCACTTTTTAAAAGAGTTATTTATTTTTATTGGAAAGACAGATTTACAGAGAGAAGGAGATGCAGAAAGAAAGATCTTCCATATGCTGGCTCACTCCCCAAGTGGCTGCAATGGCAGGAGATAAGCTGATCCAAAGCCAGGGGCCAGGAGCTTCCTCCGGGTCTCCCACACAGGTGCAGAATCCCAAGGCTTTGGGCCGTGCTCTACTGCTTTCCCAGGCCACAAGCAGGGAGCTGGGTGGGAAGTGGGACTACCGGGACACCAGTGCCCATACAGGATCTCTGCGCATGTAAGTTGAGGATTTTAGCCACTAGGCTAACACCCCCAGCCCCCTCCACTTTTTTATTTTGCTTATCATAATATTTAGCAAGTCCTTTGTTTATGTGCTTATTTTTTATAATTCTCAAAGAAATGTAGTCCCCCTTACTAGCAGATTCTGGTACCCAACTTATAACTTAGTGCATATAGGTGTTTAGTACATATTTATTGAAAAAATGTTGTATTTATATTTTCACCTAGAAGTGTGCATGCACTCACTGCAGGAGGGCTAGCAATATCCGAAGAGCCCACTACACTAAGGGGCTCCTCGGTCACAGTTCACAGCTCATGCTGAATTTATTTTTGTGTTTCCTATTGTTGGCAAGTAAAGACTTTTTCCTCATGCCACAGCCTCAAAGTAGAATTCGATGTTTTCTGGTTATGAGGAAACCAAATAATTCTTTCGGACCTATATTGATGGGGTTTTTTTTGATATTTTAAATAATATAATTGGAATCTTCCTGATTTTTGTGGTGAGTCTTTCATATTAGTGTAAGGCAAAGCTTACCATAATATCATGGATCCAAAGTTGTTTTTGTATATTGGTATGAAAGTTTCAAATTCCACATGAAAACATCCCTATGAACTGCATCTGTATGATGTGGGAAGCATTGATTATTGAATTTCCAGAAAAGATAGTGATCACTGAGAACAACTTGACAATCAGGCAGTGTTAAGGTTTTGTCTTCCAAGTCTCAAAATTGTATTTATTTGCACACTAGTAACAGAGGTCAAATTTTGAACCCAAATGGATAAATAAATGTGCCTGATTTTTGCTTACATGTGGCTAGCATTCTAACCACCATCTGGAAGGGGTGAAGTAGATAAATTTCAAAGCTGTGTTTACTCTGAATAAATTTGAGAATTTTTATTTCAGTTGAATATGTACTTAATATTAGAACATTAGATTAGACAAAGTGAAGATACTACTAGAAATGGTTGGTCTAAATTAGCCAGCTTCAACCATGACTTCACCTGTTAAAGTTAGAAGGAATACTAGCATATCCTAGAGTGTGAGAAGAAATGCACTGGCTGCCTTTGAAAAGAGAATTCAACTGGTCTCTAGGACCTGTTCACCTTTCCTGCTATCCATCACTGTAGAATTCCTAACTCATGTGCCATTACCAACTGTACATTTCTTATACTCTATGTGCCAGCAATTTTTGCAGATTTACAAAGTGCTTTTATGCATTTCTTCACACAGTCTCTGCAGCTGCCCATTAAGCTATGCATCATTAACCTCTGTTTAGGAGATGAAGAAACTGAAGTTTAGAGAAGACCAAAAGATGTTAAGCCACCAGTGAACTGCAGAGTGAATTCTAACGTTTCTTTGTCACTGCAAATGCTTTCTTTGTATCATTCTTCCTCATCAGAGATGCAGTAACATTCACTGAAAGACATGACAGAATAAATTAGATATACTTAGAGGCTGGGTTGGCAAGAGCGATGGCAGGGTGTCTGGGCTACCTATGATTTTGGGCTCCCTTAGAGATTTGAGTTGCCCAATAAGGGCAGAAACTTTTCAGAGGTTTAACTGAGGACACAGTCTTCTCCCACAATCTACACACATGAACTGGGTAGTGTGGGCTCAGGGGGTTTTGGGAACCTCTATCCTCAGGCTTAAATCTAACTCACATCAGAGACTGGCTCTCTTGAGAACCTTGATTGATTACTCATGACTTAGGTGAAAGCTTAACTTTCAGTAGGAGAGTAGCCTGACACTAACATTTGTGTCAGAGAGAGTGGCTAGTTTTGATACGTGGACCCAGATTCTGATGCTGACAATAATTCCTAGAGTCCAGGGTCACTGAAGCCTATCCGGAGAGCGCTAGTGGAGACCCAGGGGCCAGGTCTGGGATCCTTAGAATCTGGGGTGGTTGGCAGCAGGTGGACTTGCTGCAAACAATTGTAAAAAGCGCCTGGGCTTTACAGCCAGCCACAGGAAAGTGCAGCTCTGTAACCTCCCAACTATGCGACTTGGTAAAGCTACTGAATTTCTCGGATCGCGTTTCGTCATCTAAAAATCAGGGCAATTATACACATTTCAAGCTATTATTCTGATTAAAGACATGTGGAGTTGTGATTCTACTTCCTGGTACACAGTAAGAATTCTAAAAATTGTGGTTATTTTTTAATTATCAGTTGTGACAGATTAAATTGTTCCCTGAAGTTCTTCCTAGGTTTAAAATTCGGCCATTCTAGAGTTTAGGTCTTGTTTTCCAACTCTTGATGTGAGTATCAAGTTTGGGTCTAATTCTACCAAATTACTTACCATTCTCTGCCATGGTCACCAGAGCCATTGCTTAGTTCTCCAGAAACGGTGAACTCCACGAGGGCAGAGACTGTCTTAGTAACTATTGTGTTAGTGCTTAGCAACTGATGGTTATATAGATATAGATTGTCGTGAGTCCCTTAATGCTGTCTGATGTTTTCATTCACAGTAATTACTTGCAGATATCTGCTCTGCTTAAACTACCCTGGAAGGCCTTCTTAGGATTGCAGATTTCAGACAAAAGGATACAATGTTTACTTCAATATTCTCAGTCTATGAATATTCATGAAGTATTCTTTGGAAAATCACTCTCCTGTGTGCTGTCTTTTGACCTCTGCTAGCCACACAAAAACCGGCTTTAGGCTTGGAGCACTCTCTCAACAAACAATAAAGACCCTCACAGCCTGTGCTGGGCTGATTAGTTTATTCGAGAATATCCTAAATGTGTGTTCCTTTGCTTGGCTTAAATGTATGAATTATATAGTGTATAGCCAATCTCACTGTAATATCTGCTCCTGATAACAAGGGCGCAGAGTCGTTTGCTTGTAGTATGTGAAGGAAAGGGACGGATATCTGGCTACATAATGAGATCCTATGGCAGCGGGAGATTAATGCCCACAACCAAAGCTGATCTTGGTCTCACTGTTCTCTGTGTCATTTGAACAATGGAGGAAGCTGATATTTAGGAGTGTGTTGACTATTGCTTCTGATTGCAGGCATTATTACAAAATTTATTATGCTCTATGTAGTGGACCACCTCTCAGAGATGGTAACAGGTGTCATTTACTTTAATAGTTCCACAGGTACCTAACTTTTCCTGGGTATCCTGTAAATGATATACCATGGAGTCATAAGAGTAATGGAAACCTATCATGTCCACTTCAAGAGGCTCACTCTTTCCAAGGGAATACAGGGCTCAGAAAAAATAGTCATTAGTTGCTAAATACTCAGTGCAGGCGTGGTCTGAGATTACTCGTGGAGCTTGGCTTCTTCAAAACCCGAATTCCTTCTCATTCCATTAAGCATATGCCTTGCATTTTTATGACAGTCCTGCTTTATTCTTATTATTATGGCAAGATGATTAATAGCATCCTGTTTGAGTCTCAAAAGTGTCTTGATTTGAACAATGATATCAGAATAATTAAGCCACGTGGGTTCTCAAATATGCTGTGACAGGAAATATATCCAGGGTGCTGTGGGACTCCTGAGTAAAGAGCAATTAGATCTCCCTGGGGGTGGATTAAGGAAGTGGGTCATTGAGGAAGCGGAATTTGACCAACACAAAAGACTTTTTTTTCCTTTGACAGCAGAGGTGGTGAAAGGTTTTGATATGTTTTTTCCTCTCCCTTTGTTACAGCTGTCTCTGTTCATTGCCAGTGTCAGTGAGTGAGCTCTCAGACAATATACAGAGATCTGCATTTAAGTACACAAGAGTGTACGAATGAAAAATAGAACATAACATTTATTAATTACCTATCATGTGCCAGTCAGTCGCTAAATCAGTGTTATGGATCATCTCACTGAATTCTTACAACCTATTTGATAGTAGCACCTCCAAACTCTCATCCTGTTTCTGCAATAAAGAAAATGATAGCTAAGTGGGGAATAAAATCACTTACTCAGATTCAGAGAGCTATGAGTTGGGATTGTGACAGAGCTCAATCTGACTCCAGAGCTCACCTTCAGAAGTTCTTTTCTGTCCTACTTCCAGAAATTTCCAAAGTAAGAAATCAAAATGCTATTGTTGCCCATGTAAATTTTACTTTCAGTTGATCATGGTCAGCCATGTCAGTAGCTATCATATATTGTACACTCATGGTGTACTTTGAATATTTATAACAGCACTATGCAAAAGCTAGTTCATATTTTATGGATAAGCAATCTGGGAGTCATAGAGATGAGACATCAACTCTTGTGTTGATATTATTAATATCACATACGGTAGGGAACAATGCTAACTAAATGCAAGGGCTATGTGCTACCGATTTAATGAGACACTGCCTGAACTGGCAAGAGAGCCAAAACCTCGTGTCTTTTCCATCTGTGAGCCTCTGAGAGACAACATGCGAGATGAACTGTTTTATTTTCTCAGAGTCGTGAATTGTCGAACCTGGGTGAATGCCTTCCCTGTTTTGAGTTTATTTCTCAATCTGTACCCTGTAACTAAACTTCTACCTCACCCATTTGCAATGAAGATGAATTACAGAAGTACACACAGGGTGCCTAGTTGGGCATCTATCTGTTCATTACCCTTTCCTTCCCTATAATTATAGAGTTGCCTTTCTTTGGCCATTCAACAGGATTTGGTTTCAGTTTTGCAGTACTCAAGGCTGACATTCAGGTTGACTTTATTACAATTTAGGATTATGTGGGGTTTTTTTTTCTATATCAGAATATGGATAAATTGGGAAACTATACTGCAGCAATTATATCTTAAATTTCCTCTCCAAAGCATCTAAGCATTCTGTTCTCTGGGCATTTATATGCAAATAGTATCCCCTCAAAACCCACCAGAGAGGGCTCCAACATTAGATCTTTGAAAATTTACTTTATATTTTTAGTAATAGTGCACATGGGAGGAAAGACAAAAGCTACAAAGCTTATACACTGGAGAATGAATTGCCCTTTCCTACCACTCCCAATTATTTTGTGTCTTTCAGGAAATATTCTGTTCATATACAAGTATATGTGCATATTTTGATCTTTGTTCTTTTTCACACATGATTGAATATTCTACACACTGCTCTGAGCCTTGCTTTTATCATTTAACAATAAGACTTGGTGATCTTCCCATTCCAGTATGAATAGCTTTCTTTCATTATTTTTAATGATTGCATGGCATTCAAATATATGGATATCCCATAATTTATGTAAATAGTGCCAAAGTTGTTTGCAGTCTCTTGCGGTTTTGAAGGCGTTATCTTCATCCATACATGATTGTTCACGTACACATAGACATAAGGATAAATGGCTATTACAGCATTCACTGGCATATAGTGCACATACATTTGCAATGTTGATAAATATTGCCAAGATGCTTTACAAAGAGGAAGTCATGCCTTAGCTAGCATCGATAATGAGTAAGGATGTTTCTTCACATTCAGGACTAGCACAGTATTAAGTTTTACATATAATTTGTAATCATAGTTAGAAAATGATTTACTTTTGTAACTTTTTGCTGAATTGATAATCTTCTCATACAGTTAAAAATAGTTTCAATTTCTTTTTCTGTGTACTGTTATTTGCTCATTTGTCTTATGAATTATTAAATTTATTTTATTTGCATATTAAAGTTCTTTATCTGTTACTTGTTTTTTTCACTCTGCTCATAGTATTTATGGTACTTTGATACTTGAAAAATTTTGAATTTTAATTTTAACTCATTTGTATTTAATTAGCTCTGTGGGTATGTGTCATGTTCTCAAAACACTTTTGAGAAAATAAAAAATAAAATTTTCTCTGTGTCTTTTTAACTTAGTGGCATATTTTTCTAAAAACATATCTGTTCACCCAGCTGGTATTTAACTTGATGTAAGAAATGGGGTAGGTATCCAGTCATATTTTTTTTTCAAAAGGCTAGCCAGTTGGCCTACTAGCATCTAATGAATAATTCATTTTACCCGATTGATTTGAAATGCCTCCCTCATAATGGAATCAAATTCTGAAATATCTTTGGGCCTATTCCTAGGGCTCTGTTCTGTTGTTCTGATTTATCTATTCATGTACTGGTATCAAACTGTGCTAATTACACAAGCTTTGTGATATTTTAATAGATGTTATTGTTAGTGTTCTTTCACTATTCTTGCTTTTCAGAATTCTCTGTGTTTCTTATAATTCATATTTCCATTTAAACATTAGTATAAGTGTGTTTGTGAGAGTTGTGCTGGGGCAGGGACCAGGTGTGGCTGGTTGTAATACCCAACAGTAAGAACTGGAATGGATATGGACCGGTTGAGCAAGGACACGGTTCCTGCCGAGACAAGAGATGGACAAAGTCACCTTGGGTCAAAGACCTACCTTGGGTGCATGAAATCTGCCACTGGGAAGACCTGAGAGAGGAACTTTGAGAACTCCTATGTCAGGATGTAGTCCCTGCAGGTGAGCACGAAAACCACCAAGGCTAGGAGCAGTCCAGAGCATACCAGGCTAGAGTACCTGCAGGCATACATGTGGGTCAGGTCTAGGGGTAGGCCAGGCTGGGCCAGTTCATAACATCTACTGGCAGATCTGAGAAACAGGACAGGGTGCAGAAGAGGCTGGATCAGGCTGCAAGACCTGCCAGTTCACATTAGGGCTGGGATCGGGGGCTGGTAGGCCAAGCTAGGCTGTAGCACCCAAAGCAGGAGCTGAAACAGGGGGCAGCCTGGGCTGAGCCAGGCTGCAGCACCTACTCCTGGATGCTGAGGTAAGGCCAGCCATGCTAGTCTGGGGGCGGTAGATGCCAGGTCCATGTATCCTGGGGGGAGGGGATCTGGGGGGCCCACGTCATCTAACCCAGGTACTTGGGTCCACCTGCAAGAAGTGGGCCTCCTCACTGAAAAAGGTGGCACAGTAGATGGCAGGCCCTGATGCAGATGGAGGATATGGTAGCCCATTGGGGCATGTAGAGGACATCTGACACCATAGCAGAGGAAGGAGAACAGAACAAACTAGACAACTTCTCCATCCAAACGATGACAGCAAAAATCTGGATGAATGGAGACTTAAGGTCTCCTGTCAGCCAATGGACATTGAAAGGGTTTCCTCATGTTTGTATTGGTGAGATGGACAGCATTTCAGAACTATCGAAACCACCTGGGCAAAACCCTAGCATGTCCACCACATCGGGACCCTGGGTTGATATCAGGTGGCTGTTTGCTGTCACCAGGTACTGGGGCGATTGAGAGGCTGGAGATGGCTTCTCCCTTTTCCTCCCCTCTTCTCTCAGAAACAGGAAGAACAAATAGAAAATTTTGAAACAATGGAAAAAAGTGTGTCTCATTTAAGATAAAACTTTACTGTGTTTTTCTTAGATTATTGAAATGTATAAGTATTCTCAAGAGAATTGTTTTAGGAAAGATCATTTCTGCTGTTATTTTTTAATTTATGAGGGAGAGAGAAAGAGAGAGATGGGCATGGTGGGGAGAGGGAAAGGGAGAGAAGAAAATCTTGCATCTATTAATTCACTTCTAAAATGTACACAACAAATAGGGCTGGGCCAGGCAGAAGCCAGGAATTCAATGCTTGTCTGGGTATCCTACATGTTGCTATTTTAAGAGTTGCATTCTTGATTATATTTTCTGATTTGTTATGTATTGTTTTAAGAATAATTTCTTATGTAATATGTGTGTTGAATAAACATGATAGGTACCTAGTTCAAGTTTTGAAATATGTGCTTATATAAATGTTCCGAAAAATACTTTATCAGGACACAACCTGAAGCATCAACTTTGACTATCTCCAAATGATAGGTGATGACTATGAATCATCTTTGTGTTCAATGTTTTCTCTGGTGTTTTTCATATTTCTTGCACTGAACATGTATTACTATTATATCAGTAAGAAACATTTTGAAAAGAAATGTAGTTTGACAGCATATTTAAGAAATGTAACTTTGGAGTATAATTGTACTCATAGATGGACAGTGAGAGCAATATACTCAGCTGCATAATCAGGGTAGACTGTTGTGATAAACTACCCCCAAGGACTGTGTGGCTGAACAAGATTAAAATTTCTCCCTCTCTTGAAATTTAATGGAATTCCATGGGCTCTATAATGGGGAAAGCTGCTGCATTTAGTTTGTCTCAGAAAGCCAGCTGTGAAGTGATATGAATTCTTATATTGCCTTGACCGGCACTTACTCTTACAGCCATATCAAGCTCTTGGAGGAACTGGGAGCTGTAATCTAGCTGTGTACTGAGAAAGAAGAGAACACGCATACTAGTGAACCTAGTGAGTTTAAGGAGCAATTGTAGATGCACTAGTGTTTTTGCATCATTTAGGTTTGGGAGTCCCACTTCCCCCATCCCAAGGATACTTCTTGAGGAGTTATTGGGGTTCCAATACTATCCCTGAATAATTGAATAGGCAGAACTATCTTTCCAAATACTATGATTCCAACTCGAGTTTCTTGGTGTCTCATTTCCTCTGTGTAGCCATCTCCAATCCCAGGACGGAATCTCGGACTATCATTCACCAATTTACCATTCTCCAGCTTGAGATCCTCAGTCATTTACCTCACTATGGCCCTGGGTTATGTTTGATGCTGATTTCTGCATGTAAATGTTTTAAAAATTCTACCTTTCCTCCCACATTCACATTGAATTCCTGCTTCCTGACTTGATACTGATCCTGGAGTTTGATATTTTACCTATGGATGATTACTTCTTAGAGAAAGAGGGGATAGTTGCCTGTGCCAAGGTCTTTGGAGAATGACTGATGATCACCTATTGTCCACTACATTGGTGTTCATTCTATTGGCTCATTCCCCAAATGGTTGAATTATCTAAGGTCAGGCCAGATGAAATCAGGAGCCAGCCTGGCATCCTACATGGGTGGCAGGTGTTTAAATACTTGAGCCATCCTCTGTTGCTTTCCCAGGCATGTTAGCAGTACTTGGATTGACTTGGAACTCCAATGTAGGATACTGGAGTCACAAGCAGTGGCTTAGCCCACTTGCCACAATACTTCCCCTGTAATCATACTTTTGAGTATGTACTAAAAACTAGGACTGGGATTAATGTCTGTATGTGTTGACAAGTCACATCTCAATTTCCTGAGCTAGATATTACTATTTCCATTCAATACAGGAGAAAATCTAAGTTCAAAGAAATTCAATCTGTTGTTCAAGGTCACACAATAGTGGTAGTAATTGAAATAGAATCTGAGTCATCTGCAACAGGTATTTTGTATACTGGCAAAGATACATATGTTCCACATCAGAGTATCTGGATTTTCCCGACTCTAGCTTCCCGCCCACAAAGACCCTGTGCGGTAGCAGGTAAAGGCTCTCAGCAACCCACCTGGAGACCTGCACTGAGTTCCCAGCTCCTGTTTTCAGCCCCAGGTCATCCCGGGTCAAGACCTTTTGGGCAAGAATCAGTGGATAAGATTATTCTCTCTCTCTCTCTCCCTTTGTCCCTCCCTCCGTCCCTCTCTCTCCTTCTCTCTCCCCTTTGCCTCCGTCTTTCCATCTTCCCTTTTTTCCCTCCCTTCTTGTCACCCTTCTTTCCCCATCTCAAATAAATAAATGTTTTAAAAATATTCTCTCCTCTGCACACTATTCCTCCATCAAATCCTGATTTCATATGTGGCCATTAGAGCAAACTTGAACAGGATGACTTATGATGAAGAAAAAGATAAGAATAAACATTTAGCCTCTTATTGGAAGCATATTTTCAATTCATTGTTGTGTTGAAATCATATTCATGGTTTCATATTGTTCAACTGCATGCTAGTTTATTTACCCATTCCCTTATTACTGCACATTTTTCAGATTTAATTGTTTATTATTCCAAAAAGCAATTATAAACAATTCTGGCATGAATTAATCTGACTATATTTTGACTGATTATTTACTTGTTATAAACTCTTAACAGAATTCCTCTTTTAAACATGCACACATATTTAAGGATATTAATACATGATGTCAAATATAATTATATCCAGTACTATAAACATCCATTTTATTTGTATATTGAATATGAACAGGTGTGGATTATCCTTTTTTAAGAGCCTTATTTTTTCTAATGAAAGACAAAATTTGCAGAGAGGAGAGAGAGACAGAGATCTTCCATCTGCTGGTTCTATTCAGAAATAACTGCAAGTATCAGAACTCAGCTGATCTTAAGCCAGAAGCCAGGAGCTTCTTCAGGGTCTCCCCCATGGATGCAGAGCCCTAAGGCTTTCAGTTATCCTCCGCTGCTTGCCCAGGCAACAGAGAACTGGATGGGAAGTGGAGCAGCCAGGAATGAACTGGCACCCACATGATGTGATAGTGCTGGAAGGCAGAGTATTAGCCAGTTGAGCCATCATACCAGCCCCAAATGTGGATTATTCTTTAAAATAATTTTTTAAATGCCTCTGAGGAGCAGAGAGACAGAAGGAGCTTCTGTGTATTGGTTCACTTTGCAAATGCCATTAATAACTGAGACTGGGCCAGTTCCAAAGCCAGTAGCCAGGAACTCAATTGAGATCTGCATGGGTGGCAGGAAGCCAATGACTTGTGCCATCATCATAGCTCCCAGGATCTGAATTAGCAAGAAGTAGAAATCATAAGCAGGAGCTTGGAATCACTACCAGGCATTCTGATGTGGGATGTGAACATCCTGATGTCTTAATCACTTAGTCTAAACACTACCCCCAGATGTGGACTAGTTTTAAACATCATGTCTTCTTTTCAAAAAATGTTGTGTCTTGTGATTAAGGGGATGCTTAAAGGGATGGGCTTTAACTCTACCAAATAATAAAAAGCTTGGTAACCTCAGGAGAGCTGAGGTAGGCAAGCTGGATGGCATCTTCAACCATATATGGCTATGGAGAGGAGTGATGTGCGGGATAGAGGCTGAGGGAATTCTGCATACTCTAATCATTTTACATGGAAGCCACATTTGCAGCATGATCAATCCATGGGGTCAACATTGTTGAGTAGGGAAGAGAGGTAACAGTAACTGGGCTCTTCAAGTTTCTTCAAGGTTGAAGACTGAATTTAAAATGCTACTCATTTGAAATGTCATGATGCTCCCCATAAAATTCCCATGCAAAATCCTTATAAATTACACACTGTGCAGGAAATAACAATAGTAGCTGTGGACACATATTTATCACTTGCTATAAGACAAGCATTGTGCTAAATGTTATGCATGTATTCGCCATAATCTTCAAAAGAATCCCACGAGGTATGCACCTCATTTTGTAGATACAGGCAATGAGATGTCATTTTAAAATGCCTTAATTAAATTCAAAATGTTAGCAAGTTGTAGAATGGGTTTCAAATCTAGTTAGTGTGTCTCCAGAGCAATCTCAGAGGAGTAAAGTGTCTTGTTTAATGTCCCCAAAGACTAAGGAGTTGAGCTGTAACCCATGTCCAGGTCGCAATGCTCAATGATCTTTATTCCCCTGATTTCCTAATGAATAGTATATAGCTGGAAGTTTCCACCTTATCTGAAGTGCCCAAAACTGTTAAGAATTCTTGAGGCACTGGCCAAGTTTCCTCATAAACACATAGGGGCAAATAATTAGTTTGTTCTCTGACATTTGTGTATGACCTTGTGTATGTTTGTAGCTGTGAGAACAAAATGTTCCTGCAGACATAATTTTACCAATGAATAGTTAGAGGAACTGAGAAGTCAAATAGCTTTTCAACGTGACATAGCTGGCAATGAAGGCAGACAACATAATATCCATCTAGATTTACACACTTAAATGTGCCAGTCACAAAATAAGCATTCAGTAAATGAAAACATTAACAATGATGAAGGAGACAGTTATCATGTTGCTATGATAGGGCAATTGGTTTTTTTGTTTCATTGGTCCTTATGTTCTCAAACAAGGACCAGTGGAGGAATCATTTATTGTCTTTCCATACCAAATGTAGCCTGGGGGTAATTGCAATTGGGGACTCTACTTTGTATCATGAATACCTTGCAGGGCGCAGGGCGTAGCTGCTAGGCTGGGAGAAATCATCCTAACCTGGAGGCACCCAGATTTGTACCAGAACTGCACAGGCTTATATTTGGAGGCATTATTGTAAATGTATCAACCTTGCACCTATTTTTGATAAGGGAGGCACTTCTACTTTTACACACTGTACTTAGATATGAGCCTGCTTCAACATGATAGGAAGTAACAAGCTTTGCAATCCCTGCCATTTTAAGTATTTAATAGCAAAACCCTGTGGCAGTCTAGGAAACTTATCTCTGCAAAATATGCTGATACAGTTGAATTGAATTAAATGGAACTTCATACGTAGTATATTTCACTACCAGCATGTTTTATTCATCCCTGCTCAAATGTGTGAATGGGCAATTTTCCTTAGAGATGAAGAGACAGACAAGGAAGAGAGCCATAATTTTCCAAGGATTATTAGTGGATCCCTGTTTTGAAATAAGAGGTCATTTTGGTTGGGAAAAATTGATGGTTTCCTGCAATGATTATTTCCTGCATCATTAAAACATATGGCAGATTCTGGCTTGATTCATCTATGAAATACATGTGCTAGTAGTGAAGCCCTGCATCTCTTGTATATGATAGTGAGGCTAGAACAACACACAGCTCTGGGCTGAGTTTTGACTGTAGTTGTACTTCGGATTAGTTCACTGCGGGGTGGGAAAGCCATACCTCTCAAAGTAAATAGGTTGTGTTATTATCACTCTCTTCCTGCAGTCACTAAGTGCTCTTTATTTATATGCTCAGAGTCAGCTCTTACCTCACAGTAGAAAGTGAGTTTGTCAGACAATGCCACACAATCCAAGCACTCATATATACAAACAGGTGTTTCAAAAAGCTCATGAGCAACGCAGCTAAAGGATAAAATTACTTTTGCAAAAGATATTTTGGAACCAATACATAATTTTTTTAAAATAACACACATTGTCATGGCCACTTTGTGTCTTTTGTGCATGCACATCAAAATGTTTTAGCACTCAAATAGCTTACATGTCAGTTCCATATTTCAATTACAGACACACAGAATACTTCAAAATTTTCAAATTATACAATAAATTTAATGTGGTGCCCCCAGTTTTGAAATCCTTTCATTTTTACGTAATATGTACTTTCCAAGAACCTATTGAAACTATCTCATATGTGTGTGTATACGTATGTGTGTGTGAGTGAGTGTGTATACCAGGACACATACTTACATTGACTTTCGCTGAATATTGATAATGTGAACAGGTCAAGAACTTACAATGTGCTGGGATAAACAATCATGTGGGGAAAGAACTATTATTTTTATATTCATTTTATAAATGGAGGAAATGAAGTTTGGGCATACTAACAGACAGTACATGTATGACCATGTTGCCAATGAAAGGTTTTATAGACGAGAAGGCAATTAAGTGAACCCTTGAGGGATGGATTAAAATTAAATAGACCTGGCTGGTTTTATTTAGAACCTGCTGTTTGCCAGGCATTGCACTAGGTATTTTAAGCCCATTATGACTGAATTTCACAAGAATAAGGACATTATTCTCGGTTTCTAAAAAGAGGAACAAAGTTAAATCAAGCTCATGTGGCCAGATACATGTCAACTA
Source organism: Ochotona curzoniae (assembly GCF_017591425.1). Taxonomy (NCBI): domain Eukaryota; kingdom Metazoa; phylum Chordata; class Mammalia; order Lagomorpha; family Ochotonidae; genus Ochotona; species Ochotona curzoniae. The sequence continues at coordinate 8,223,277 of NW_024467087.1, forward strand.
CTCAGAGGAATAAGTAGAGGTAGGCAAGAAGAAGGCATAGATCAGGGATCAGGAATCATGATAGGTTGGAACAGAGAAATTACAGTTTTTTTTTCTTTAAGATTAAATTTATTTTCATTGGAAAATCAGATATACAGAGAGGAGGAGAGACAAAGAGGAAGATCTTCCATCTGCTGATTCACTTCCCTAGCGGCCACAATGGCTGGAGCTGAGCCGATCCAAAGCCAGGAACTTCCTCCAGGTCTCCCACGCAGGTGCAAGGTTTCAAGGCCTTGGGCCGTCCTAGACTGCTTTCCCAGGCCACAGGCAGGAAGCTGGATGGGAAGTGGAGCTGCCGGGACTAGAACTGGCACCCATATGAGATCCTGAACAGTACAAGGCGAGAACTTTAGTGAGGCTACTGCACAGGGACTGAGAAATTATAGTTGTGTTAGAAAGACTTAATTGGCCCAAATAACAAAGCTTATGAGACTCTATCTTATTGGCAAAATTCTCCCCAAAGCAGAGAATAAACAATGAGAACTGTTAAGGGAGATTTTTAGGCATTAGAATGTAAGGGGAATTAAGTGACAGAAACTGATGTGACATTATGTGCATAATTCAAATTCAAGGTGGTGTATACACAGGCTCTGTTTGCATGGGTCTGAAATGAGGTGTGAGGACCTGTCATTGATGAGTTTTGTGGTCTTATCCAAGGGATTCTGTCTCTTAACCCTCTACTGTCTCAACTGTGGAATAAGATGATATTATAGCGTACCTGCTTCAGAAGAATGCTGTATGAAGTAGACAAGAAAACCTGAGAGGCTCTGCCCAGTGCCTGAACCATTGTAATCATGCACTAAATTGGAACTTGTATTTGTCAGTTTGAACTGCTCTTACAAAATATCTCAGACTAGGAGATTTTTAATAACACATCTATTATTCACAGCTCCAAACACCGATTAGCTTGAGATCAAGGTGCCATCAGATTTGGTGTCTGGTGAGGGCTTGCTCTCTGATCCCAGGGTGCCTTTCTGCTGTGTCCTCATAAAATGGAAAGGACAAAAATAGACAAAACACAGTCTGTCAAGCTCTTTTATACAGGCATCAATCCCATTCCTGGGGCTAGAGCTCTCCTGACTTAATCACTTCTCAAAAGGTTTCACATGTTAATACTTTTATTAAGGATTGCATTTCAACATGGATTTTAGTAGGGCACAGACATTCCATCTTACCATACCATATATTTTGTCCTGAAAAGCAAAGTTCAACTTGGTTGTAGAAATCCTGGAATGAGATGGAAAAAGGCCTAACCTGAGACAGTAGCAGGAAAGACTGCTAAATGAATAATGTGAATTATAAGATGGTCATTGCTCCTTGAATGGCTAGGTTTTGGATTTAAAAAAAATAATAATGTTACTTTAGCCACAATATTTTCCGATGAAATGCACAACTGATTTGAAAATGAAATGTATTTGGTATTCACAGGGCTTTTGTTGGACTGTAAGATATTGACTCCAATTTTGTAATATCTATGTTTATCATTTTTTTTAGCGTTCAGTGTGTTGATGCCATATCTCCCAAAGCTTTTCTATTCCACAACTATTGAAATGAAAGGTTTTGAGATAAAGCAAGGGATTTGAGAATATATAAAAATGAGTCCTAAAATAGAATATTGAGTATCTTATTTACGATCTTTTATTCTATGATTTTAAATTATATCCATTATATTTTCTGAACTGACATTAATATTATTTAAGTTAAGTCTGATATTCAACTACATAAATGATGTCTGATCATGCAATTTCCGTCTTGGGTAATTAATCACTTGTCCTGGTAACCAAAACTGCATATTTCCATAATAAACTTACAGCAGCTATTAGATACATAAACCAGGCCATGGAAAGAATGAGCTTAAGCAATTCACGACAATGAACATGTCTTTGATTTCAATACTCAGGCCACAGCAAAAATGCTGTGGACCAAAAATGCTAACCACCAATGTTTTCTTGAGATGAATATATGTGGATATTTAAACATATGTCATACAATGTTTCAAAGATTTATTTTTATTGGAAAGCGAGATATACAGAAAGGAAGAGAGACAGAAGGAAGATCTTCCACCCACTGAATCACTCCTCAAGTAACCACAATGGCCAAAACTAAGCCGACCTGAAGCCAGGATCCAGGAGCCTGTTTGGGGTCTCCCACACAAATATAGGGTCCCAAGGCTTTGAGCCATCTTTGACTGCTTTCCTAGGCCACAAACAGGGAGCTGGATGGGAAACAGGGCTGCCAAGGTTAGAACCGGTTCCCATATGGGATCCCAGACCATGCAAGGTGAGGACTTCAGCCACTAGGCTATTGCACAGGGCCCAATGTCACACATTTTTTTTTTAGTAAGGTTGTCTGGAATCTGGACAAATGGACATTTAGCTTCTCTGAAAGCATATCTGTTATCATAATTGTTAGGAAAATAAAGATTATATCCATATATGAGGTAACAGTAACCCCTTCTTCCTTAGATATTTACTATAGCAGCTCAAAGGTCAATCCATAATATCTAGCAGGGAAGCCTAAATCATTTAATTTCTCATCATACAATGGTAATCAAGTTTTCTCACAGATTCTTCCTACCTTGTTTACATTTAATTCTGTAGAATCTGTTATCGAAAGTTAAAACATATGTCCAATACTAGAATGTATTATTAGCTAGATTTCAATTGCCAAAGAAAAATCACATAAATTTATTTGGGTGGCTTTAAATAATAACTGGCATAAAAAATCATTCATATTGTGTTTGTATACTCATAAATTAAATATTTCTGAATGAAAAATAGGAGAAACAGCACATGCTTTGAAATGGCACATATCCTGATAAGTCCTTTTCTAAAAACATGTTGATGGATAAAGGCAAACAAAACCACACACCTGGTGTTGGGTAGAAGACAAGCATCTTCAGTGTGCAGACACAGCAGCGAAAAGCCCCCCCGTGTAACCAGGGCTGAGCACTTCTAGGATCCTAACACTAAGGGATAATGACCATGCATTTAGGTTCTCTGGCATAAGGAAGTTAAACTGTTCCACATGTGTGCTATGGGGGGGGGCACCAGAACTATTTCAACGACTGAAATCAAGAACTGAGTTAGATCAGGGAAAAACCAGGCTGAGCTGATTGTTCCTACTGGTGCAGGCATAAATCAGAGTGGGTGAGGGTTGGTTGGGCTTTATCACAGCATCAGCTGGCAGATGCTGGCACTGGGGGCTAATTTTGTCAAGTCAAACTGCAGAACCAATTGGAGAGTGCATAATCAGGGAGTGGGAGTGGCCTCATAGGGAAATAATGGGTACTTCCCCCTTGAGTTACCACTCCCACTGGAGAGCACGAGAACCAGGACTGGGCAGACATGGCTGGACAGATCGGCACCCACCAGCATGTGAGTGGGCTGAACAGTGGGGCTGGTTGGGTTGAACTAGGCTTCAATGCCCATTGACATGTATGCAAGCTTAATGGGATGTGGGACAGACTGGACCAGTCTACTGTATATACTGGCAAGCACAGGAACCAGGGCAGGGAGCAGAACTGGTGGGGGTTATTGTGGGTTACTCTGACTAGGCTGCAGCTCCCATTGGTTTGTGTGAGGGCCGAGTATGAAGTGGACAGGATTGGGCTGAACTGCAATACCCACTGGTTCACATGGAACACAGGGCTGGAAACAGAACTAACCTGGCAATTGCAACCACCAGCATATGCATGAGCTGATTGGGGTGACACACTGTGCCAGACCCTGTACTGGCAAGCACACACAAGAATCTGGTCTGGGATCACCTCAGAAAAAGTTTCTCTGGGGATCCCTTCAACTGAACTGCTGATCTCAGAACCCCAATCATGAAGAGACAATGTCAGCCAATAGATTCTGAAGAGATTTCATTGCGCTAGGAGTGGCAAGATTGGCAGTAATTCAGAACCGTTGAACTAACAAAATTGCATGAACAGGACCCTCAGAGTTCAGGGACCTGGAATGGGTGGGAGGCTGGGTGGGGCTTTTCCCTTTATCTCTTCCCTTACTCCAGATACAGAAATATATATATAGTTTTTATATGGTTTTACCCACTTTCCTGTAGCCCTTGACCCTTTGTGCCCTAATCAACTATGTAAAGACTACCAAAATAAAAAATTTTTAAAAATAATAAAAAGGAGATCTAGTTTTAATTAGGGCGGTTCTCCAAATATCTTATCTTACTACGGGTCTCTTGTTGTTGCTATAACAAATAAAAATATAGTGACCTAACACAAATTTATCCTCTTACTTGAGCCATCACGACTGCCTCTGAGGGTGTATTGGTGGGAAAGTGATGCCAGGAGCAAGAGTTGGGAATTAAACCCAGGCACTCCAACATGGGGGCATAGGCAGCTTACCTGCTAGTGGAAGGACCCACTCTCTGGCCTGTCTTTAAATATAACACATACGCTACATTTCACTGACGTCCACACTATTTCTGATCTTCTTACTTACATTTAATCTATTCCATTACACTTTTGGCCCTTGTAGATCTTTGATTTTATAATCTTGGTGAAAAGCCATTAAAATACAGTCAACATGTCACTGTGTGAGATTCCAAAGTCTATTTCTAAGCATCTTTCACTTCGCAAGTGATATAAACATTTGTTTGACAGATCATGTGTCTTGAAGATTGATGGTTTGGAAAATAATCATAGTTAATCCAGCTTTCAGTCAGTGCATGAGAAGGAAGAGATGATAAAGCAGAGAACTTCTCCTTCTCTTGTCCAAACCAGTCATCACTAATTTCCTCTTGCCTGGGTCTTTCACCACCAATGCCTTGGAAATCTCTAAGTCTGGCTCTAATTGAGATTAGTCACAGGTTGCATGTGACAGTGATCGTGGTTGTGTTTCTGTATAGCATATGAAAGACACTTGTAAAGTTGTCAAGAAATTCTTCAACAAGAGATAAATATGAATAGTGGCAGCAGAGCAGAGATACAGTACTAGAGGGGATCTGACATGATAACTAGAAGCTATAATTGGGCACATACAATGAGGCTGAGAGGAGAGTATATTTAGGTTAGCATATGAGTGCTCAAAGCCTTGTCTGACACAACAGACAGCGGGTTTCAGGCAGTGGAACTGAGACTAAGCCTACTCTGCTGGGATTAGCACTCTGTCAAAGCATAGTTTATTGGAGGTAATGGCAAGCTATCTGGAAAAATAATTGATTCCAAGTTGTGATTCTGAACCTACACACTTAAGTATATTGAAATGACCTCAGCCATTTAAGTGCACCGCATCACATATTATATTTTTGGAAATTTTTGTTTTGAAATTTATATCTGATATATGGTCAGAGATTACAGGTTTTAGACTTCAAAGTAACGCCAAATCCTAAATAGTGAACTTTCAAAGCTTTGACTGCCATGGGGCATTGATATAATTATAAACAAAGGGAGAACAGTATTTGAAAAGGAAAAATGAGCTTCGTATCAACATTAGGTATAATAAGAATTCCAACTCTATTTTAGTGATGCTCCTATGCCTTAGCAACAGCTCTGAGAAAAATCTTCTTAGAAAGTCATGACCGTGAAAGCAGGGCAGAGGACTTGCTCTGCCATTGATGTCGTTTAACTAGAATGTGCTTCAATGCTCTGCTTTGTGTAGGTGATGTACTGCACGAGTGATCATGAGAAGAATGGAATTTTTTAAGATACCATTATATCCCTACAACTTACACTAAGTACCTAACATGTAATTAGTTGGTAGTTGGTTTGGGGCTCATGAAAGACCCAATGACTAGCACTTCATTTAATCATCTAGATTTTTAACAAGAAATATACAGAATAGTACACATAAACTTTAAAATACCAGATCATCTGGGCCTGGTGCAATGGCTCAGTGGCTAAATCCTCACCTTGCATGCACCAGAATCCTATATGGGTATCAGTTTGTGTCACAGCTGTTCCACTTCCCATCTAGTTCCCTGTGTTTGTGGCCTGGGGAAGCAGCAGAGGGTGGTCCAAAGCCTTGGGACCTAGCACCCATATGGGAGACTCCGGGGAAGCTCCTGACTCCTGGCTTAGGACCAGCTCAGCTACAACCATTGTTCACTTGGGGAGTGAACCAGCAGAAGATTTTTCTGTCTCTCCTCTCTGTAAATCTGCCTTTCCAATAAAAATAAAACAAATCTTTCTTTTAAAAAAAATACCACATCATCACTGATTGCGGCCAGGCTTGAAGGTCTAGATCAACCAGAAGTTTGAAGTTTTTGTTAAGTACATTGTAAAAAGAGAAGCTTTTTCATCTAATATAGGCAATACACACAGGAACTGGGCAGGTCGCCTACCTAAGGGAGCAGAGCAGAATGCCCGGAGCTGTGTGTATGGCTGCTATCAAGAGAAAGAAGGATTGACTTCAGTGGAACTCATTTCCAGGCTATCCACCCAGATTTACCAGTGAAATAAATGTCCTTTCTTGTGGTTCTCAAAATTTTAATGAAGACATGCAGGAAGGGTGCCTTTGGGAGGTAGAAAGTGAATAAAGGTCTCAAACACTGCCTGCGGTAGGTGATGTAGCAAAGAGTGCCTACTAAGTTGTAGATCACTTCACATACAACTAAGGGAATCGAAAGGCCACCTTGAATTCTAGACAGAGAGGCACAGGAGAACAAGGCATTTACCCAGAGAAGAGGTAAATTCAACCAGAGGCCAGGGCAAAGGGTTATTGGTGCAGCTGGGACGAGAAAGATTCTGCTAATCTTCTTTTCCTATAACCAAGTAAATGAAGAAAAGACATTCATTAAGCCAAAGCACGTTTCAAGCTGTGTTTCATTTTGCTTTGTAGAACACCTGTTAGTGTCACTCTGTTGCTAGCCATGTGTTTCTAACGTAACTAATCCAAGGCAACAGGAAGAGCCAAGGAGCCTGATGCTGTAAGGAGAAAATCAGCCGTGGCTTACCCTGTTCCTGAATATCCTGTAACTGGAAGTCACAAGCTTGAAATGGGAACAGTTTGACTCTTCTTTACTAAAGAACGGAGGTCAGTAACTACAGGGTTTGAAGAGAGCTTATATCATGGGCACTATGCTTTTGAGGCACTAACCGGTTCTCTGTGGGCAGTCTTTTTTGTTTTTAGTAACTTGTATTTAAACAAGCCCTGCTATTAACATGTGCCCTGGCTATATAACTGAAAATATAGGCCCTAACTGTAGAGCTGACAATTTCAACATCCACTAATGCTAATGATTTACTGTTAATCTTGCTTCTTGCGCTTTGAGGCTTTAATTGTTAACCCATTGTGAATGTTAAATGACAATCAAATCCTTCTTGAATCTTAAGTCTGATACTTTGCTCGAGTGCATTCAGTCACAGGGGTGTTCTTTGGGTTCCGCCTGACTTTTAGAAAGCACTAAGAGTAATTTATAAAAGTTATGGAAAATGAAACTAAAAGTATTAGAAATATTTGAATACAAATGGTCCTCAAAATGTATGGGAAATATTTTTATTTAAAAAAAACCTGCACAGATTTTTAAAAGTGCACCAAAATAAGCTTTAAACTCAATTTCCATGAACTTTTTGAAGTCCCCTCATATGTAATTGTCCATTAGTTGTACATTCATTGAGGGCATATTACTCATCTGTCAAGCTCAGTGCTCCTTGAACACTTTTCAGGCATCATTTAACACAATAACTGTGCAAAATGGGTAGTATGCTCCTAACTTCCCAGATGAGACATCATCTCATTAGAAAAACAAAGTTGCTTGCTCAGCTTGCAGAGAGAAGTAGTGAGGTTAGGAGCCACGATCAGGGCCGCTGAGCTGCCAAGCTCCACGGGCTCTTTCTAATAATACGCTCAACTGCTTCCAGCTGCCTTTCTAGTGCATCTCCAGATCATGGGAACCATTCCATATTTTGTGATGCTCACTTTGTTTCTTCCTGTTTTTCCCTGGAAAACACAAAACAGCAGTGGTCCCATCATAGTGGAATGTGCCTTTGAATGGTAAAGGTAGTTAGCTCACTGATACCTGTTTTGGTGAATTACTGAGACTCCTCTTTTTGAGTTATTTGGTTCTGTTACCAGAAATGCCTGGTGGGTCTTTTCCTCAGCTTAGTATAGAAATAAAAACCCGGGAATCTGTTGCAGACAGAAACGTTTATTTGCAAAGGGACCAGGTGAGCAGGGAAGGGAGGAAAGGGGAAGCACCTCCAGAAAGGAAGCCAGGAGGTGGGAGAGAGACACAAAAGGTGTGACGAAGGGTCTTGAGATTTTAAGCATTCTCTGACCCCTTCTTGTTGGGCGGGGAACCTATAGGTAAGATGTTCCCCATTGGTGGTCTCTTAATCAGTTAGGAAATAAGTGGGCAATGCTGGTGCCGCCCACCTGAAGGTGTGGCCAAGACCTCAGCAGGCCTGGATGGTCTCAGTTCTTTCTCTAGAAAAATTTCAAAAAAAGTAACATCATTATAATATGTTTAGAGCTTCCTTAAATAACTGCTTACACTAAAAAATTGCCCTGTTTGGCAGAGCTTCCAGTCAAAAATTAGGAATTAGAAAAGAACTTTGGTGAATATTTTAAGCCATTTATTAACAAAAATTGTACATTGAGAGTTAAAGCAATTTTATCCAAGCTCAAGCCCAGCTGGAATATAATGTCCTGTCTCTACTGATAAGCATCAAAACCAAGATGCAAGGATCTGGGGCAAACCTGGCTGCCTAACTTCCCTAGTTTGGTGGCAATGAAAATGTGAGGGCATAGCTGTGAGGGGAGGAGTAGTATGATTCCTCAAGCTCTGAATGACAGAGTCTTAGGCCAGATTTCCTGTCTGAGTTCAAATACCCAAAAGGATTATTTTCTTAGGACATTCTTCCACACAGGTGCACTCAGGAAAGAGTTAAAAGAGCAGGGCATATGGGAAATATGAGCTTAGAATTGTTCTGTGGATTCCATGATCCTGCTGGGGCCCCATAGCACATTCCCGAGGAAGGCCTTCCATCCCAGCTGACTCCAAGTAAATCAAATAACAGAAGGTAGCTCTCATATTACCTATTGGGGAGTTCCTATAACTCTGATACGAATTGATGTTTTTGAACTTTTGTAAACAAGATCTTGTGCAAATGCTCTCTCATTACAGAAGCGTTTGGAGAATCCTTTTGGGGTCTGAAGGGGCCTTTTTTTAAATGCAAATAATGCTTCTCTAATCAACCCTTATTGTTTGGGGTTTGTGGGTAGGATTTTCTTAAAGAGGGTATGCTAGTAATGTTCCAAATCACAAGAATATTGTTTACTTATAAGCTACTCACTTTAGGATACAGTTCACCTAGAAAGTGCCATCTCATTATTTCCTGTCACTGTGAATCAGGCTTGGGGGGCACTGACTTGCCTGTCCAGTCATGTCACCTTGTTAGAGCAAGCTTTGATGGCTTTCTAGGAGATTCTCAAAACTCCTGGTGTTAAAATTCATGTGGATCTTAAAAGGGAAGCTTAGTGGAAAATATCAGGGTAATAACCCTAAGATTTTTGGTTTGTTGTTTTTCTTTTACAAAATGACGCATAATATTGGCCCTGTGCTTTCCAAATAGTGGAAGGAGAGTTTTCTCTTTTAAATATCTTGTACTGAAGTTAGGCACTAAGATCCTAAAGAAGAGGAAGAAGAAGGAACAGAAAGGAATTCCAAATCAGAAATATTTGCCTTTTAAAAAAGCTTCAGTCCTCTGATAGGTGTGGGGCATTCCGTCTCTTCCTTTGCCAGTTTACCTGTTGCACTTTGCAGGTGGCTTCTGAGTAACTTAGTCTTCAGCAAGGATGTGGAGAACTCTACAGAAACTCAGGGCATAATTTTCTGAAAACAAATATATCAATTCTTCCATGAGACTAGGAAGACAATAAGTCCACACCACACAATTTGTCACCTTAAGTTGTCAAGATCCAGCTCATTGATACCAGCAATAGCGAGTCACAGGAACTTTATAAAGAAGAATATATATTCAAAAGACAGTATTATAAGCGAAGTGATTATCTCATGACATTGGCTTCTTTCTGTTTTTAAAACATTTATTTGCTAGAAAGGCAAAGTTACAGTGAAGAGAAAAAGACCATCACACAGATTTTTCTGTCTTTTCTTTCTTTCTTTTTTTTTTCTTTTTCACTACCCAAATGGCTGCAACAGCCATAGCTAAGCTAGGTCAAAGCCAGGTGCCTGAAATCCCATCTGGGTATACCATGTGGGTGGCAGGTGCTCAAGCACTTGGATCATCTGCTGCTGCTTTCCCAAGTATATTAGCAATGAGTTGGAGGAGAAAAAGAGAAACCAGGACTGCAACTGGCCCTTATACAGAATTCCAGCCACTTAGATTCTGTGACACAGCACCAACCTTTCCGTCTTTCTTAATGAGAGGGTTTACAGAAGACACCTAAAGTGAATGAGGACATAAAAACACACAAACTACACAACCCTTAAGGCTTACCAGTGAGCAGCTGCGGGGAGCGGGGTGCTGAAGCCGCTCCCAGGAATAGGAATAGGAAAGGCGATCACAGGATGGCAGCTGGCCCAGGGCCAGGAGGCGAAGTTGGTCTCACCAGCAGGTAAACAGGAAGTCACAGGGATAGGCTGATGCTCTCGCGATTATGTCATTGCTACTGGCCTATCGGGTAGCACCAAGTGGACCCATGGGGAGAAGTGATTGGTGGAGAGCAGTATAAAAGCAGCCACAAAAAAGCAATAAGAGGACAAGGAGAAGAATGACTGACAGAAAATGGGAAGAACGGGGCAGCAGAGAGGTGTGGGAAAGCTAAGGTGTACGGGGGAGAAAAAGTGGCATAGAGGGGTACTAAAAGCAGTACAAAAGCAGTAAGACCTACGGAGAGAAAAGTATGAGAACAAGAATGGGGAAAAGCAGCAGAGAAAGGGAAGAAAAGGAGAGGGAGAGGAGAAAAGAAGCGGAAAGAGGGGCATAAGACCTACAGGAAGCAAAGCAGGGAGTAAAGCAGTGGAGAGAGGGGTACAAAAGCAGTAAGACCTACAGAAAGAAAAGTACGGGGACAAGAACGGGGCAAAGCAGCAGAGAGGGGGGCTAGAAAAGCAGCAGAGAAGCACTAAGATAAACGTAACCGCTTTTGGCGATAAGGGAATGACTGACAATCTCCTACATTGTTGGGAGACACCCAGCGGCAGCATGATGGACTTGGGAAAATTCACGAAAGGCACCCATTATGAGACTGGCGGGAAGGGAACTTGGGAGAGAGGGAAGGGAGACCCCAGCGCCAACTAGACTGCATTAAAAAAGAATTAAAAAAAATGAAAAAATCAGAGGGAGACACTACTTCATACCTCTAAGTGTACAACAGGGATATGGGCAGAAACGACATTTAGGCTTATCTTCTGTACCCAAACTTACATGATATTTTTGAGATACATCTTGGGTAGATAACATTCAAGTCACTTTGAATGCGTTCAAAGGCATTAGAGAGTGAGACGACTCATTCTGTTCAAATGTTAAGTAGTCACTAGTGACACCTCTGAACCCAAATATGGGAAACCTCAAAGTGACATTAACTGATGAAGCTTGTATAAGAGACAAATTCACTCTCAATGTGCTGTATATTCTGATATAAGAAAATAACAACTTTGAATTGGACATTTGTAATACTACATTTAGTTCATTTGTTGATGAATTCCTGTGATTTTAAATAACTGTCCATTTCTAAATTACATCTGCTTCATGAGTTCCTTACCTAAGGTGAACCTGAGTATTTTTGTCTGTAGCTATGGTAATTTAGTCCTGTGCTTTGATTTTGGTGTACCATAAAAGTGAGGAAAGTCGTTGGGAAGCACCTGAAAGGGAACTTACCTAGAATAGGGTGTTTTCCCTAGAGTCTAAAGACATTTGCTTTGGGTAATTTATTCATTCACTTATTTATATAATTACTTGATTATAATAGACTCAAACACATTTTATACTATAGGCTTGAAAACTATCATTGCTGATCCCTTCAAAAGTAATTGTTGGAATAAATTGTAGCTAATGCATAACTATTAGCCCTTAAAAGCAAAATGACACGAAGCCAGAGTTAGAACCAAATTAGTGATAAGTGGTAGTTATAGAAATCGTGCCTGGAACACCAATCAGTTGGGAGTAACTCAGAGACCTGAGGACCAGGAGAACTATACTGAGAGTTGTCCTGCTAAGTAAATGGAATATTCAACAACACTCAGATGAGTTTGGGAAAAGGACAAAGGAACATTTAAAGAGCTTCAAGTTGTATCCCCAAACTTCCAGTTACCAAAACAGTGCTTCTCAGCTAAACAGAAAAAAAGCAGAGGGAGCATGGCTGGCTGATCACCCTGCACAATCTTTTCTTAATGCCACTACATCTGATGGATATGTATTTTAAAAGATTTGCTTACTTAAAAGGCAGAGTGACAGAGAAATCTTTCATCCACAAGTTCACCCCCCAAATGGTTGCAATATTTAGTGATGGGTCAGGCTGAAACTAGGATCAAAAATCTCCATCTGAATCTCCTACATGAGTGATAGAGGCCCAAGTACAGGGAGATCATCTGCTGCCTGGAGAAGTGAACTTGACATGAGATTCTGGCATCACAGGCTGCAGCTTAATCCTGCTTGCCACAGGACTGATCCCCAATGATGAATATTTTTTTAAATCCTCATTTTCCTTGAAACTGTCTTGTGAGGTACTGTTGACCACATCTTCATTGAAGTACTTCCTTTTGCAGCCCCATTTCTGGCTAGTTCTACTCAATCTCTCTTTCTCGATCTAACCTGTAACAATTGGATTGGATCAGAGTTTTGCCTTAGGTTCTCTTTGTGCCCACTCTCCACTCTCCCTAGGTGAATTCATTCACTCTCTGGCTTCAGTGGTCACCTTTGTGCTGAAGTGACAGTAGACGGATTTCTATCTGAGGCTATGCCTTCCCTCTAAGTTCTACTGCTATATATGGAACTGCCCAATTCCGTAACTAAAACACACCTCATTTCAACATGTCTCAAAATGAACTCAACATCCACTGACCTGACTCCAAACTAACTCTTGCTCCCAGGTTTCCCAACTAATTGAACACCTTCAGCATCTACCCAGTGTGCAAAACTGATAGCAAGAAGTATTCCCTATACCTCCCTTTCCCTCAAACTCCACACTTCAGCCATCACTGTTATAGCTATAGCTTTCTCAAATCAACCTGCTTAATTTAATTACTCTTACTGCCTCTCAAGTGCAAGATATCATCATCATTTACTGAAAGTAACTCCAAATAATAAAAGCACTTTTAAACAAAAACGTTGTCACATCATACAACCAGACTTCAAGATGTACTACTAAAGGTCAGTTTTAGCACAAACAGCTTGGTGACGACACAAAACCAAACAGGCATCACTGGAGCAGAATGGAAATCTCAGAAATGAACCTGTTTGGTTTTGTGTCAGTAGTATGGATATTTCGATGCTATTAATTCTACCCATCAATGAACATGGAAAGTTTTTCCATTTTTTGGTATATGGTGTATTCTTCTGGTTTCTTTTTCATTAATGTTTTATAACTTTTACTGTTTAGATCTCTCACATCCTTGGTTAAATTTTTTTTTCAGGGCATGTAATTTTTTTGCACCTGTTGTGAGTGACGCTGATTTCTCAAGTCCTTTCTTGACCATGGAATTGTTGCTGTATAAAAGTGCTAATGATTTGTGCGTTGATTTTCTATCCTGCAAATTTACCAAACATTTTTATGAGTTCCAATAGTCTCATTGTGTAGTATTTTGGTTTCTCTATATGAAGAACTGCTTCATCAGCAAGCAGGGATAGCTTGAATTCCCCCTTTTTAATTTGCATCCCTTTAATTTCTGTTTCTTGCCTAATGGCTCTAAGCTAAAACTTCTAGGAATATATTGAGTAGCAGTGCTGAGAGTAGGCTCCTTGTCTGGTTTTGGATCTTAGTGGAAACACCTCTAACACTTCCCCATTTGATATGACACTGGCTATGTGTTTGTCATACATTGCCTTGATTGTGATGAGGACTGTTTTGTCTATATCCAATTTGCTGAAAGTTTTTATCATGAAAGAATTCTGTATTTTATCAAATGCTTTTGCTTTGTCTATTGAGATAACCATGTGATTTTTATTCATCAATTTATTAATGTGGTATGTCTACTTTATTGATTTGTGCACAATGAACCATCCCTGAATACTAGGGATAAATCCTACTTGATCCGTGTGAATGATATTTCTGATGTGTTCTTGAATTTGATTAGATAATAATTTGAGTGTTTGTGCATCCTATGTTTATTGGAAATATTGGTCTATAGTTCCCTTTCTTTGACCTTTTTTTCTGGTTTTGGAAGTAAGGTGATGCTGGCCTCATAAGAGGGATTTGGAAGGAGTCCTTCCTTTTCAATTGTTTTGAATACTGTTAAGAATTGGAGTTAGTTCTTGAAAAGCTTAGTAGAATTCAGCAGTGAACCCATTTGGTTCTGGGCTTTTCTTTGCTGCAAAGATCTTTATAACTGTTTCAATCTCTGTCTTAATGATTACTCAGTGTAGGATTTCAATGTCATAATGCCTCAATTTAGGTGGATTATATGTGTCTTGAAATTTATCCAATTCTAGGTTTTTTGAATTTGTTGGAAAATAGCTATTTGTAGTAATTCTTGATTATTCTTTGTAGATCTGTGATGTCTGCTTTACCTCCCTTTATATCTCTAATTTTGTCTGTTTCAGTCTTGTCCCTCAAATTTTTTTTAGTTGGGACAATGGTTTATCAATTGTGTTTGCACAAAAGGAGGACACAGTCCATGCTGGTTAAAAATGAATAGTTCGAATCACCTTTTCTTGTTACTTTCTGGTTAATCTAGTTCTGTTTCAGACTCCTAAGACCAGAGAATGTCTCCATTTTTTTAAATCACTGTAGCCTTAGTACGCAGGTCAATCTGTGGCAAATAAATGAGTCTGATTCAGGGGTAGATCTTAGCCTTGCTTCATAGACAATAATCAAGAGGATTAGAAGCAATAGCTACTGACTACGAAGCCTGTAAGGTGCACACTTGGCATTCTCAGCAAGAGAAACCATAGCTGTTAATACAACTCTATCCAGAGGAAACCCTTAGAGCTTCTTGCTCTAATCACAGGATTCAGCTGTCCCAGAAGGGCTACTAGAGCAGGGACACTGAAACAGCCTCCCATTTGCTAGAAGCCTACGAAAGAAATACTTTAGAGTGATTATTTTTTTGGAGGTGGGTGGGAAGGTGGGGGTAGCAGGTAGCAGAGGTGATCAACATCAGACATGTGAACAATCTTTGAAGCATGACTTTGAGACGCAGTAGAAATGACTGTGAGGTTGGAGTTATGGGGGAAAATAAAAAGAAATATCTGTTATGCTTATATGTGCCAAGTACATTTGCTCTTTACAGAACTGTGTGGACTATGTGCTTCCTTATAGATGATGGGATAGAGGGATTAGATGATTTTATCAGTGCCATGCAGCTAGTGCGATGTCAAAGGCGTACCTTTAGTGAAGCATAGCTGTTTGTTCTGTGTATAGTACAATAAATCGAATGATTTATACCAATGTGGCTTACGGTCATAGGACTGTGGTATCCTCATGTGCAAATGAAGGAGGCTGCGCAAGATTGAGATCAGTGGCCTTTCTTCTTTCTGCCTATCACTGACAGTATCTTTTCTTCACATAAATGGCAGAGGTTCCTTTCAGAGTCCAGCTGTCACCTCCCTGTATCATTCTTTCATGCTGTCAGCCTCTACCTAGGAGATCTGCCTCAGTGCTTTCCAAGACCCCTCTGCTGCATTTCCTCACTGGGGAGAAAGGCTGACCATTATCTGCTTTCACAGCCTCCACATCCTCAAGGTTTCTGCAGTTCCAACACAAGCTGATTGAAACACCCATCTTCTCTTTGTAGGGTACTTTTCCTAACCCCTTCTCTGGACCTCCAGCTGGGGTTGCAAGGGCAGTAGTTGTACCACAGTGACTGTTGATACCTAGCAATGCTGAATTTATCACAATTTCTTGATAGAACTCACTAACCCATATTGGCTATGTCCTCTGTGTCAGTCTTAATGTCATGTATTTGACTACATTACCTCATAGAAGACTTGGCACAATCAGGTAGAAGTTGATGTAATCCTGCCAGTTTTGCAAAATAAAGCCAAGGATAATTAAGTCATCGAGAACTAATATTTAGAAATTTCTGTAATGGAATTTGAAGTGCAGTCATTTTTGTTCAGCACTGCTTCCCTGACATAGAATCCTGTGTGGTTATTGACTAGCAGCCTAGTTTCTCTGAACATCATCAAGGAAATGAAGATGGCAAAAGTAACTACCTTACTGGCTTGCTAGGAGGTTCAAAGTATGATTCATATGCCTAACTCATAGCAAACACTGTATGGATTACAGTAGAAATTATTTTCGTGGTTGCTATTGTTGTTGCTTTCGTATCATTACCACTGTGAGCTGCCCTAATAAGTTCTTCCAGCCATCCCTCTTCCAAGCACAACCATGAATCAAGGCAATAAACATAGTTTGGGGGGGGGGAACATGTGAACATTTTGTCTCAATATTCAACTGTTCCCTTTCCCATCACCCCTTCTCCAGGAGAACCAGTGCCAGACCCTGAGTCATAACTGTGCCCAGGTGATGATAATGCTGAGAAGATCTACCTAACAGGGAACTTGCTCATGCCAAATTTAAAAAAGTAAAATTCCTGAGGTTGGCCAGCCAGTGCCTTTAAATAAAACCAAAATCAAACGAAAGAAGAGATCTTTACAATTGTCTAAATCACTGCCTCCTGCACCTGCAGAAGGGCCTATGTGGCACTCACATGTTGAAATTTAATATGCAGGATCCTAATCTCTTACAACTAATTACTTTAATGAATTTTAAAGGTAGAGCTTTAATTAAAACAGGTCTCTGTGGACAGAAAGCATGCCATTTTGTGAGCATGGTAAATATTGTCTTTGAAACTAACAAGTTCAGTTACCAGAAATACTACTGCATATAAACAGAGACTTTTTTTTCTTCCTGTGCTTTGGAAACATAACTATATATTGAACATAGGTACACTGTATTTTAAAGCCTGGCGTTTGGCTTTTAAAATCACAGTGACTGAAATTTTCAAGCTATGTTTCTCTCCTGAAACAGGAGAATTTTACAGGCATGAGCTCATCCTGTCTTCAGCTGTCCCTCCATGACGCTGGACTGAGGGAGACATCACTCATTATAGCAGCATCTCCAGGCCTTTGTGACTTGCCTCAAGCCCTCCACAACACCCCCCCCCCAACACACACACATTTCTCCTGCACATAATAGAGAAGTCTGAGGCTAGCGAGAGATTTTCCCTTCTTCCTCAGCCAATATCATTTCAACTCTATTGAAGAACGAATAATCAATAAGATCTGTATTGTTTATGACAATAGCTGATTGTAGGTGCCAGTCACTGAGCTAAGCACTAACATGCATGTTTTTCCCTTTATCTTCAAAACAAGCCCCTGAGGAAGGTGCTAATATTATCCTCAATTTTATTTTACTTTACTCAGAAAAACAGCCAAAGCCTTGCAATGACCTTTTGTTTCCATTTACTCTCTTACTTCATTACCTAGTGGTCCAAACTTTCCCTGGCTGGGTATCTGAAAGATTGAACAGGCACAGGCTAAGCTTTTGATTATAAAGTAAATTTAAAATACATAGTTGGATTAGCCAGGATAAAGCAGAGAGGGCACATTCCAGGAAATAGGAGAGGACAGGCCAATGGCAGAGAGGCAAATGGAGAATGACAGACATGGGAATTCAGTGAAGACAATGGTGTCATGTTACAGTGACCAGATACTCCAGTGGCAGTCAGCAAGTGGTGATCTGAACACCACCAGAGGCCAAAGCTCCTCCACCAGCAGCCAGTTGGGAAGGAGAGTTTATCGGGACCTCAGCAGGTGAACCCAGGCAAAGAAATGCCCATCCTGTTGATTTGTTTGATTAGACCAGGAGCAGAGGCAGAGCAGCACAACCCAAACACGCTGTGTGGGAACAGGGTGGATTTCACAGCCCAGACCCTCACTACAGCTGCATTTGGATGCCATTAGGGTATGAATCTAAAGGTTTTGGGACAGGACTGTGCATGCACTAAGGTGGGAGCAAACTCTTTCAACTCAGTGAGTTGTAGTGGCCCCACAGGGAAAATAATACTGCTTTTTGGCATCCTACAGGTCAAAATAGGTCTACGTGGCCCTCAGATGTAATGGCCAAGAGTTTTCAGCAAGATCAGTACCAAAAACAACCTAGTTATTTAGGATACCTGGTGTCTTCCTAATCCTGGGAACTGCTTGAACCAGAATTGGGAGAAAGGTTGTACAAAAATGGTGTGGCTACATCACAGGATCACAGGAGGTAGAGGGTGGTGAGCCAGGAGCTGGGGCTATGGAGACCATGGTAGAAGTCTAACGTAAGAGACCAGGCCTGAAACTTGTTGAAGAAAATGGCACAAATGAATGAAAAACAAAGAACCCGGTACCAACCACAGAAGCTAAGATTGAACTGTAGGCCTGTGGGTGACACAGCTTTGAAACCTGCCCTAAGGAGAAGAATCTTCTAACCAAAAGTACATTGACCAAAGCAAAAGAAGAGACAGTCACAACAAATATTACTGAAGATTCCCCTGCAAAGCAGCAAAAGCCTTTGCCAATCTCAGAGTTAACTGAGGAAGACATGAAGGAAATCAATGGATAGAGAATTAGGAAAATTTTTATAAAGCTTCTTATCAACAATGAGAAACACATACAACGGTTCAAGGAATTTTTAAAATATTTATTTATTTTTATTGCGAGGTCAGATATAAAGAGGAGGAGAGACAGGAAGATCTTCCATCCAATGATTAACTCCCCAAATGAACACAATGGCTGGAGCTGAGCTGATCTGAAACCAAGAGCCAGAAGTTCTTCCCGGGTTTCCCACATGGGTGCAGGGTCCCAAGGCTTTGGGATATCATGGATTGCTTTCCCAGGCCACAAGCAGGGAGCTGGATGGGAAGCAGGGCTGCCGGGATTAGAACTGGTGCCCGTATGGGACCCTGGTATGTTCAAGGTGAGGAATTTAACCACTATGCCATTGCACCAGGCTGAAGTTCAAGAAATTTAAGTAATATGTCACACAGGAAATGGCAACACTGAAACAATCAAATTAAAAATTTCATGGAAAGTCTGCGGAGTATGACGAATGAGATGTAAAGAAAAAAATTCAGAATTGGAGAATGTGTCTTGTCATAATGGGGAAATAATCAAAAACCTGAAAGCAGAGCTAGGTCAAGCTAAAAAAAGTATTGAGACATGGTTAAAAGGTCAAATATAAGAATTATGATAGTTCCAGCTGATACAGAAAGAAAAGCTGGGTTTAAAAATTTATGTAATGAAATAATAAAGGAAAACTTCCCTAATCTGAAGAAAGAATTGGGAAACAAAATCCAGGATGGCCACAGAACTCCCAACAGGGTTGACCAAAAGCGATCTTCACCAAGACGCATGATAATCAAGCTCTCTTCAATCAAATGTAAGGAAAAGATCCTCAAATGTGCATGTGAAAAACATCAATTAACCTGTAGAGGAATGGCATTCAGACTCACAGCTGACGTCTCACAGGAAACTCTGTAAGCCGGAAGAGAATTGAGTGACATATTTCAGATTCTAAAAGGAAAGAAAAAAAATGTCAGTCCAGAATAATGTACTCAGCAAAGCTTCCCTTTGTCTTTGAAAATGAAATAAAATTTTTCAACAGTAAAGAAAAGCTTAAAGCAAATACCTTTTCCCAACCTTCCCTAAAATGATAATAGTCAGATGTGAGGATACAACACAGTATGCATCTCTACTTCCAGATCCTAGATGGACTCCCAGGGAAACTGTTAACTATATTTTGACAATAGGATGCTGGACTCTGCCATTGTACATGTCCATAATAATGGATTTATGACCATTTGTGAAGAACTATATTATTGTAATAATATAAGGGAAACTGGGGAGGGGTGATTTGGGGACAGAGTAAGGGAAGTCCCAGAGCATATGGAATTGTATCATAAAATATTAATAAAAATGGAAAAAATAAATATAAAATATATAGTTGGGGTCAGAGTGATGGCACAATTGGCTAATCCCCTGCCTGCAAGCACCACCATTCCATATATGTGCCAGTTTGTGTCCCAGCTGTTCCACTTCCCATCTAGCTCCATTCTTATGGCACAGAAAAGCAATAGAGGATGGCCCAAAGCCTTGGCAGACTGCACCCTCATGCAAGACCTGAGAGAAGTCTTGACTATTAGCTCCTGGCTTCAGATCAGCTCAGCTCTGGCCATTGTGGCCACTTGGGGAGTGAACCAGCTGATGGAAGATCTTCCTCTCTGTCTCTTCTCTCTGTAAATGACTTTCCCATAAAAATAAGTATTGTTTTTTAAAGAGGTGTGCGATTATAAAAGTTAAGAGAAGATAAGGAAGGAGGAAGGAAAATAGAGCGGAAGGAATCATGCCCTTCTAACTGCGTATGTGGACCTGTCTGCCTACTGTGGGTGGACTGGCAGGGGGGTGAGGCAAAGCTCTGCATGCAAGGCGGGGTGCCAGGCTACCGACTGCATCGCTGCTGCTGGAGGCTGACAGGTTGTGAGCAGTGAGTGAAATGCCTGCACGCTTTCACCAGACTAGAAAAAGACCAACTGGGAGGAGCATAGAGGGCTTGTTTGAGACATGTAGAATAAATTATGGGGACTTCCACGGGCCAGGCCACTACACATGTAGGTAAATGAAAGAATTAGAGTTCCTAATGGTTGCTAATGAGACCATTTCACACTTTACTGAGTACCAGGAACCGGGACTGGAAGGAAAGGTCAGGATGTGACATTGCATCCGTGGATTCACAGGAGGGTTGGGCCTGATTGAAGTCATTGTGAGAACTTGGAGATCATTCTAGGCTGGGTTTTTTTTCCCCCTTGGAAAGGCAGATATACAGAGAGGAAGAGAGACAGAGGAATATCTTCTGTCTGTTGATTCACTCCCCAAGTGGCTGCAATGGCCAGAGCTTCACCAATCCAAAGCCAGGAGCCAGGAGCTTCTTCTGGGTCTCCTATGTGGATGTAGGGTCCCAAAGCCTTAGGCTGTTCTCAACTGCTTTCCCAGGCCACAAGCAGGGAGCTGGATGGGAAGCAAGGCAACTGGGATTAGAACCCAATATTCAAGGTGAGGACTTTAGCTGCTAGGCTACGGTGTAGGGCCCATCGAGGTTGGATTCTTAAGCGTCAACCTGACAGGACAGTTCTACCCAATCCCCTGTTTCAGGGAATATCATATAAACGTGTAGTCTGGCCTTGATGCATATGTGGCAAGTCTGGGCCATGTCAGTTGCTGACTCCCATGCAAGGATAAAAAATTTACTCAGAGCCACATGAAAGACAAAGCAGTCAGTTCCTCTAATTCAACAGAATTCCTCACGTTCTTCATTAAGACATGGAAAGAAAAACACGTCAACAGCACTGCAGGCTAATTTCTCCAGCAAGTACCTAAACGCATGGACATACCAAAATAGACATTTGCAGCCAACAGGTGCTAGAAGTAACTTCTCACCTCTGTACAATGAAGTCAACGGTATCTCAGAACAAGGAAGTAACAGCCTCATGACACTCTCCGCCCCCCCATCAGGGTTCCGGGGATCATATTTGGGGACCAAATCGGTCCCCTGGTGCTGATGTCATCTAGCAGAAAGGAGTGATATAGCATCTCCCTTAGCTCCTCCCGAGTGGTCACAGGAGGGAGAATGAGGGCTTTTCTCCCACCTGCCTTCTCCCCCGATCTGTCTCCATCTTTTTCAGTGGCCCACATGAGTCTGCCACCCCCTCACCTTTGTAACAAACATTAATAAATGCATAAGCATAAAAACCTGTATATATGAAATTCTTGAAAATCTTCCCTTTATACACATAAAAAAGAAAAAGGAAAAATAAATTAGCTTGCCAATATTTTAATGCAAGATGTTTTGTTTCTGGCATTTATTCTACTCCAGATTTCATGCCAATAACTTTTGCATAAATTATTTACCCTTCCTGGTAATTATGAGAAAGGTAGCATCAATATTTAAGTGTTGAGAAAACCAAGGCTTTGGATGATCAAGTTGTTTTCCTAGGGTCCCAAACCTTGTTAGTTGTTTAGGGATTAGACTTGACTACCTTGAGAGCCTGCTCACTTTTGTTAAACTCGGAATCTCCCAAAGCTAGATATCGTTCTACAGACTCACAGAGGAATGCTACAACCTTTCTTGCTGCACATGTCCCAGTGGTCTTATTTTTTAAAAATGTTTCTCTGAAGTAACAGCAAGATCCTGGGCTGAGATGCTGTATGCATGGCAGGTATCAGCTGTCGCTCACCTCCAATTCTGTGGCTACGGCATGGAGTGCTTGACTGTTAGAAAGCAGCTTCTCTCTCTCAGTAGCAAGTATCGTCTTCATTCAGATAACCTCTAATTTGAGAGCTGAATGTTCCCTTTTGAGTTATTTAGAGGCAGTATTAGTCATTCTGTGGTCAGCTTCAGGATCCCCAGTTGTTTGCTTTTAGTCTGTTTTCGTCCTCAGATTTGTTGCGAGAACTTTATTTGCACTCTTGAGTTAAAAATCAAAGAATGGAGGTCTTTGGCCTTGGAGATGTCATGGAGAGCATCATTGTCACCATGGCTCAGATAACTTAGCCTTTTTCAGCCAGCACTTCAGCTGTTGTTCCCAGGCTCCCCACTACAGTGAGGTGTGGCCATGTTGTTATGACACAGATATATGACTGGAAATGGTCCACAGTGTTCAGACTTAACTTATAACAGCTCTATGTAATCCTAATTTCATTTTTCTATATAATTACACTAATGGGAAACTATGAGATTTAATGCAATCTTGGTTCTGGATGGCACGTTAGAACCTGCACAACCAAGAATGCTTGCATTACATTTTGACATGAGTTAGGAAAATAAAGATTTCTGAGACGCCACTGGAATTTCATTTAAGTGACTAGGTTCAGTTACTCTAATATACCAGGAAGTAGAGAGATGACAGGAGGTGGAGCAAGTCAAGAAAAGCAGAATCCCTGGGGCCCAGTGTAATAGCCTAGTGGCTAAATCCTTACTTCACATGTGCTGGAATCCCATATGGGGGCTGGTTTGTGTCCTTGCTGCTCCACTTGGCATTCAGCTCCCTTCTTTGACCTGGAAAAATGAATGGAGGATGGCCCCAAACCTTGGATCCCTGCATACATGTGGGTTACCCAGAAGAAGTTCCTGGCTCTTGCCTTTAGATCAGGTCAGCTCCAGCTGTTGCAGCCACTTGGGGAGTGAACCAGTGGATGGGAGATCTTTCTTTCTGTCTCTCCTTCTCTCTGTAAATCTGTTTTTCCAATAAAAACAAATAAAATCTTGAAAGAAAGAAAAAAAGAAAAGAAAGAAAGAAAGGAAAGAAAGAAAAGAAAGAAAGAAAGAAAAGGAAGGAAAGAAGGGAAGGAAGAAAGGGAAGGGAGGGAAGGAAGGAAAAGAATCCCTGATCCAGACAAGCAGGAATTGGAATATGATGGCACACATAACCTATTTCCTGCATTTTCTGGTGTCTCTCCTTAGGTTCCTCTTTTTCCATCCTAGAAAGACATTATAAAATTCTTACTGAGGCAGTCTCCTCCTGCAACATGCTGCTGATTACAGCAATGGACATCAGTGAATTAATGACTGCTATGTGTGTGAAAATACACTGATCAACACCAATGTAGCTTTGAGTGGTAGAGTGTCGGGGAGATATATTTGTTTGAGGAGTATTATGTGTACATGTCATTCTTGATGAAAGCATCTTCTCTCCTTCTCACCAGTCCTCCTGGCCCTAGCTGAGGAATAACTTGTCTTCCCAAACCTTCAATAATCATTCTGACCTGTGAATGTCAATCCAAGAATCAACCTGTTGGGAGAAAGAGGATTAACATGTTCAGTAATATGTTTTACTTAGCACAATTTACATACAAATTCTATGTAAAGAAATACATGGAAAGAAATAGAGATTTCCCCCTGTTTTTAACAGGTGACACACAAATTAATATAGTTCTAACCTACTCTCAAGAGTCATAACCTTTAGACCCGAAGGAGATTTGATATGGGCTGTGCACAGAGTACATGACCCGTTCAATATCCCGTAAAGGCTCAGTATCAGAGAGCTAGATTATGTTTGGCAACACTAGTCCCTTTCAAAGAAAACTTGAGTTTTTATTATTTCATTAAATCAGAAGTAAATTTAATGAAAAAAATTTAAAGATTTATTTATTTATTTTTTTATTGGAAAGACAGATTTACAGAGAGAGAAGCATATACAGAGAGAAAGGTCTTCCATCCACAAATTCACTCCCCAAGTGGACACTATGGCCAGAGCTGAGCCAATCTGAAGCCAGGAGCCAGGAGCTTCTGCTGGGTATCCTACATGGGTGCAGGGTCCCAAGGGTTTGGGCCATCCTCTGCTGCTTCCCCAGACCACAAGCAGGGAGCTGGATAGGAAGTGGAGTAGCTGGAACATGAACCAATGCCCATATGGGAACCTAGGTATGCAAGGCAAAGATTTTAGCCACTGAGCCACCGTGCTGGGCCTTAATGAAATTGTTGTTATTATTATTATTTTACAAAGGTCTGGTTTTAGAGACAAATTTTCTGTCAAAATCAGGGGAAGTTGTGGAAATATAGATGAGTGAATAAATTCATTGTGTATATATTTATTGAAGATATCAGAATAGTGATCCAGAAAGTGTTTCTAAAATATTGGAGATTGACCTGAATTCATGAAGTTCTTGCCTCTGTTGTGCTAAGTAAAACTTTGTGTGTTAGAGAGTGACTTAATGCTTGCATGTCTGTTTATATTTGTTCAGTCCTTACCCACAGAGCAATGATTGGGTGTACCGTGCAAGGTGTTGCTTGGGAGAGTGTACTGATATGTGTGCAAACAGCAGTGTCTTTCTCTGGGGTGTTGGCTCCTCAGCTCCCAGGACGCACCTCCGTATCCCTGCATAGGAGCCGTGCAGAAAGCTTGAGCAGGCTTCATCACAGTGATGTCTACCTTTCCCTGGCTGGTACTGCTCAGTTTTTCCAGAATTCCTTTTTTCAAATCTGTGGATTCATTCTTTAATGTTACTTAGGAAGTTCTGCTGTTTATGATCTCCCAGGGTTTTTGTTATGCCTTGTACTGTTTTATAACTCAAGATATATATTCTTTTTTAAAAAGATTTATTTATTTTTATTGGAAAGTTCGACACACAGAGAGGAGGAGAGGCAGAGAGGAAGATCTTCCGTTTGATGGTTCACTCCCTAAGTGGATGCAATGGCTGGAGCTGAGCCAATCCGAAGCAAGGAGTCAGGAGCCTCTTCCGGGTCTTCCACGCTGGTGCAGGGTCCCAAGGCTTTGGGCCGTCCTCAACTGCTTTCCCAGGCCACAAGCAGGGAGCTGGATGGGAAGTAGAGCTGCCGGGATTAGAACCGGTGCCCATATAGGATCCCGGGCGCGTTCAAGGTTAGGACTTTAGCTGCTAGGCCACGCCGCCGGGCCCCTCATATGTATTTATTAAGACTATGTTATTATGTCCAAAGAATAAATTTTTAGAAAGCAGTCCTCCGGGTCAAGAGTTAGACACCCTTTCTGGTTTTTAGTCTCTAAGTTTGGGATTTGATTCAGCTTCTTCAAAAAAATTTTCCTGCCCTGATTGTTCCATTTTTTGACTGAAGATGCCTCAGTGCAAGTGTGGCCCCACCGACCGAGACCTCAGGTCGCACACCCAGCTGCCTGTTAGCAGGGCTGAGACGAAGGCTTACGTTTCCTGACCCAGTGACTTGTGCACATCTATCTAGTGCTAAGAACTAAGAGAGCCTCCTGTCAGCTGGCCCCTTCTCACAGTGAGCTTAGTTTGCAGCAGCTCTCTGGCTTATCTTGACATTTTTACTCATTTCCTCTTGGGAATTGCATTACTTGAAAGACAAATACAATTTAATCATTTTAAAAATATGTGGCTGTCTCCATTCTAACTGCCCATCAAAGTGGAGAGAATGCCTTTAGAATCTTTTGAAAAATGATATACAGATCAATGTGAGGCTGAGAGGGGAGAGGGAGAGAGGCAGCCTTGTGACGTTACTGTGTCAGTGTCTCCGTGTGCGCGGAGAGCGTTAGATGTTTGGGATTCCTATATGTTTTAATGATATCAGACTATAACTCAGCAGGTTGACGGTTACAATCCAGCTTTAGACAATGAATTGTGTGGAGAATGAGGGTAATTTGGACAGTCCAGCAAATTTTCAGGATGGAGCTAGGGCTTGGAAAGAAATAGGATATTATCTGGCCTTTCTTGTCAAAAAGTTTGGATCAATAGCACATATTTGTAAATAAACTTAAAAAAGAGTTTATGAAAATTTTGAATCAGCTAGTCATAATTTATTGTGCCATAAATTTCCTGAATAGCAAAACCCAATATAGCCTGCAAAATCAAAATAACACTTATGTCAGATGCTCATTTACGTTATATACTAATAAGACATTTTTTTAACACCAGAGCTTAAACTGACACAAAGATATCCCACATATCAGCTGCAAGATGTGTCAGTTTCAGTATTGTTAGAAATGAAAGACTGCATCTAACAGTCAATGAAAAATATTAATTATTGAATTATAAAAATTGAAAGTGCATTCACTCAGTAAGGAGTATGTCTAGCCACGGTATATGAGGTTGAGAGAGTATAGTCAGTAATTGAGTTTCTCAGGGCCAGTAGGATACTGTGGGTCTAGAACCCAAAAGCAACAGAGAGCAAATGGTAGTAGAACTGCAAGTAAGAACCCCAATTTTTTTCCATTAAAGCCAGAAAAACCCTTGGCAAAACTGCCGAAGTCTACTTTTTCACAACTTTAGGCATTAATTGAAGCTGAACTTCAATACAGACAGAGCCATGTGGTATTTTAGCATTCTCTACCCACATCATCCTCTCTGAAACTCACAGAAGACTAAAAACCAGCACCCTAGCAGCCACTGGCAGAATGGCTTGGTGTTCTGCAAAAGTATATGCCGACAGAAGTTTCACTATTTGATCTTGTTGACAGCAAGTCATTCTCAACATTTTTTCCTCACTGACCTTGCTCATTTTCAGCAACTCTATTGCCAGGGTGCCTGTAAAAAAAAAAAAAAAAATATATATATATATATATATAACTGTATATATATACATACTGTATATATACTGTATATATGTATATATATATATACACTTATAA
The DNA here is from genome assembly GCF_017591425.1 of Ochotona curzoniae. Taxonomy (NCBI): domain Eukaryota; kingdom Metazoa; phylum Chordata; class Mammalia; order Lagomorpha; family Ochotonidae; genus Ochotona; species Ochotona curzoniae. The sequence continues at coordinate 8,250,556 of NW_024467087.1, forward strand.
GCATACACAGATACATATAGTACATAGATATATATACTATACACACATATATACCTACATATATATAATACATACATACTTAATATTGAAGCTGCTCGAGACAGCAATAAAAATTAAGACAAAATGAGCCCAGTCAAAAATCTTCAGACTAAGAGCTAGAGAATGAGAAGTCCTTGGAATGTTTCAAAAACTCTGTAATAGTCCTGAATACCCAAAAGGCCATGCATGTGCAAGGATTGTGTCCATGTCTAGGGCTCTGTGCATACACCCAGGAAAGCCCAAAGAAGGCTGATATGGCATTGTGGGCTGACATGAAGGCCCTGCCCAAGTGGGAAATAAAAGCTAAAGCAAAACTGTAGGCTGGTGAAACATTTTAAACGTGAATCCGAAAACCCTCCCAGGGGCTCCAGGCAGAATGTAGAATAGCTACTGGCTTCATTCACAGCTTTTAAGGAAACATTCATTGAATCATTAGCTGACTGCTAATGACCCAGTAGAGAGTTCATTTGTTGTATATGAACAATAGCAGAATCTTTTGAACCAAAGAAAAGCACAAACAACAATTAGAAGACCTGACTTTAACAAATTCTCTCTATATATAGCATATATATGTGTGTATAATATGCATATAGTAAATGTAAAAAAAATAGGAGCTACAAAAAAACAAAACCAAAACCAAAAATCAGTGACCCAAATACAGAGAGAAAAAGCAGTCACTAGAAATTTTCTGAGGAAGCGCCAATGGTAGACAATTGTTAGAGATTAGAAATTAGTTATCATAAATAAGCCTCAAAATGAAGGAAAATATAGACAAACATAATTTATAAGTATAGATGCTAAAATCCTAAACAAAACACTAGTAAACCAAATCTAGCAGTATGTTAAAAAGGTTACAAAACACAGACCCATTTTCCTAGGTTGCAGATGGTTTCCTCACTGCTTTGTTTCACCTTGCCACTCTTGGTACGTACACACCCCCTGGTTCTCTTTTTTTCTGAAGACACCAGAAATACTGGCTTAAGACTACTCTTGCACCTCAATTTAACCTTCATTACTTGCTTAAAAGTCTGGATTCCAAATGCAACCACGTTGAGGTTTAATACTTTATGGAGTTGGTGGAAGAATTCCGTCTATAAAGCAATAAGTTCCATCAACAGAATGAAAGTCAAAAATGTACATGATTATATCAACGGAGAAAAGGCATTTAATAAAGTCTTTCATGACTAGGAATATAAGGGAATTTCATCCACATGATAAGAGGTATTTATGGAAAAAACTCACAGTGAACATCATTTTCAATGGTAAAAGATGAGGATTTTTTCTCCCAAGATCAAGTACAATATGAAGGTGCTTGCCTTCTCCAATTTTAGTCAATGTTACAGTGGGAGGTCTCGCCGGAAAAATTAGGCAAGAGAAAGAAATGAATGGAATCCGAACTGAAAAGGAAGAAAGTTATGTACTTAGGTGACATGATCTTTTAGGTAGAAATTCCTAAAGCATCCACGGAATACTGTTAGTGCTTAATAGATAAAATCAAAAGAAGTCTTGGCATACAAAACCAACATACCAAGATCAGGTGTATTTCTTTGCACTTTAAATGGATAATTTAGAAAAGCAATTTAGAAAAACATAAAAATGGAATATGTGGAAAGGAATTTAACCAAGGTGAGCATGCATTAAGACTACAAACATTGCTAAAAGAAATGAAAGTTAAATGAAAGGAAAGACATCATTGTTTATGAACTCGAAAACAGTACTGTCAGGATGGCAACATTCTCCAAATTGATCTAAAAATTCATTGCACCTTCTATAAAACCCCAATAACCTTTTCTGCATACAAAGAAAAGTCCTAGAACTCAGGTAGAGTTCATAATAATTACCAAATAAATCTTGATAAAGATTTCCCATTTCCCATTTCCCAAGTTAAAATTTACTAAAAAGTTTTCATCAAGTCAGTGTGGCAAAGACATAAGGAGAGAAAAGAGAGGCCAGAAGCAAACTCATAAATGCATCCAGCTGATTTTTAATAAGGATGTTATGGCTATGTGCTGTATATGTTTACCAAAATAAAGAAGAGAATACCTTTGCTCTTTAGAACTACAAATCAGGGCCCGGTGTGGTGGCCTAGTGGCTAATGTCCTCACCTGAACAAATTAGGATCCCATATGGGCGCCGGTTCTAATGCCAGTAGCTCCACTTCCCATCCAGCTCCCTGCTTGTGGCCTGGGAAAGCAGTCAAGGACAGCCCAAAGCCTTGGGACTCTTCATCCATGTGGGAGACCCGGAACAAGCTCCTGGCTCCTGGCTTCAGATCAGATCAGTTTCGGCCCTTGCAGTCACTTGGGGAGAATCAGTGGAAGGAAGATCTTCCTCTCTGTCTCTCCTCCTCTCTATATATCTGACTTTGCAATAAAAAAATAAATAAATCTTAAAAAAAGAACTATAAATCAAAGTAATTACTGGTTGAGGGACACCATGTCTCCAATTTATGATGATTCAGGAAAAGAAAGAGAGTGCATGCCTATTTAAACATATGCAATCTTCCTGAATATTTTTTGCTTGAGCCATGGTTGATATTCTGAGGGTTTCTAGCTATAAAGAACAGGTTTCTCTACCAGCCTACTGGTGATGTGGCTAACAGACAAACCTTCCAGAAATATGAAAAAAATATATATTTGTGAAGTGTTATAGTATTCAACCTGCTGTTTAGATTGTGATCATCTCAGCATATCTTAAAGAGAGAAAGTGGAGATAGAGAACCTCCAGCTGCTCTTTCATGTCAATGTGATATTAATGCAAAAGGTTGAATGCAACTCATAGATATAATTATAAGACTATAGTGGCATTTTCTTCCTCCCTCCCTCTCCTTTCCTCTTATTTTTATTTTATCTTTTCCTTTCTTTCCCCTGAGTATGTGGGTGTGGGTATGAGTAGATGGTAATGGGCTAGTGGTGGAGGCTGGCATGTTTAGATCCACAGAAGAGCATGTTAATAGCTAGATCATCATGTACAACATGCTTTGAAATATGTATCCATTGTAGAGTGGTTAGATCAACATTATACATTATTGTGTTGATGAATACATTTAAAATCAATTCTTAGCAATTTTGAAAATTATACTATATTACTTTATGATAATCATGATGTACACTAGATCTTCTGAAATTATTCTTCAATTCTAATAGAAACTTTGTGTCCCTTAAACATCTATCCAACCTCTGGTAACTACCAGCTTAATGTCTGTGAGTTCCATTTTTTTGTACTATCAAAAATGAGTGAGATCACTTAATATTGGTTGTTCTGTGCCTGGTGTATATCACAAACACGATGTCCTCTGGGATTATCCATGTTGTCACAAATGGCAGCATTTCATTCTTTAAAATGCTGCTGGATTTCTTTGTGTATGTATATCACATTTTCTTATCCAGTCACTAAATGGTAGGTAGTTTGATTCCATATCTTGTCTACTGTAGCATACTGACTCAATTTCTCTGAAATTAACACCCAGTGGTGAGGTTGTTGCATCAGACACTATTTTTATCTTTAAATCATCATTCTGTTTTTGACAATGTGAAAAAAATAATTTTTGATGAAATATGTTCACGTGATTTTTAGCACTTAACTCAGAAGGAATTTAAAATATCAAGTGACATTGCTAAACCAAACTCCTTCCAGTGTTTGCTTCTGCGGATGTTTCTTAGCCCTCACATATAAGAAAATACAGAAGATATAATTGACACTGAACCATATTTCATTCTGTAAAAAATTAGCATTGCTTCTGAGACACATTGTAATTGGAAATACATGCATAATCTCCTAACATTTTAAAAGGTTAGTTTACAGGGATGATTTCCTTTGGGGTTTCATAATATTTATCAAACTATCTAATTCATTTATGTTATTTTGAAAAAAGTTCATCCCAGTGATCATTGTAATGATAATGCAATCCCAAGAGAAATAAACATATTCAACCTTATGCTCACAATTTTTTGAATTTTAATTTGTTTTACGTGAATTATTTTTACATATTCAGGCTGCAGAAGGAATGGGATGGATATATGTAGTGAAAGAAAAAGAGAAACTATGTGTGTTTCCACTAGATAATGGTGATTAGTAAAGACTGGTCTAATATTTTATTTTATTCACAAGATGTGCAAATTATACCCCTTGTACCTATTTACAAATGACAGAATTTTGAACTTTAAAATGTGCAAGAGTTTGTTTTAAATAATCAAAATGAATTACAAATGGAAAATCAGATAAGATAGTAGCAAAATTCTAGTACCTGAAAATTCCAAATATTGTATAACTTTTTTAAATCAGTTGATTAAATCTACGGAAAATCAATTGAAGCTTTGCATGTTCCTGGGGTGGAGTGTGCTATTTTAAACTGCTGTTAAGCTGCTTTACTTGCGAACTCATATTTTCGATTTCCTATGCTACTATTGCTTAGTTGTTAGTCTTATGTTTACCATTCACTTTAGGAAATTTTAGTATTTTTCACTTCTTGAACAGGCAGTAAAAACAAAGTGGTTCTGAGCATCATTTTTGTAGTGAGACTCTGTCATTCACAAGCTGTGAGACGGAGCAAATTATCTGCCTTATTTGAGTCCCGATTTTCTCATTTATGAAACATGATTGTATCAGCAACCATATCACAAGATTGTTGTAAAGTGCTTGTGACAGTGTCTGGCTTGTAGCACTCATTAAATATTATATACTAGCAGTGGAAATGCTATTTATATGTATTCAAGAGTTTAGCACTTCATTTGAAGTACTTTTTGCATCTAACAGTTTCCCCCTAGATCCCATTTCCTTCTTGTGGCAATAAATCACTTAGTAATTCTGTTAACAAACTCAGGATTTGTATTCAATAAAATCCATTTATTTTATGCTTCCTCTAAGATGATACCTTCGCTATATATAACTTGTTAGATTATTTTCCCCTGGAACCATGGTTAAATTATTCCACATTTGTGACATCTCTTATTGGTGATGCAGTATCTATAGCCAACATGATTTTCCTCCTGCTGTAGCTAATCTGTCTTTTCTCTGTGACCACTATTAGCTCTACAGTATGATTAAATGTTTAGATGTGATTAACTATAATTTATACTGCTAGAGATTTAGGCTGCTGCTACTTTACTTTGAGATACCAACTTTTTCTAATTTGAAAATTTCTGGGCAGTTATTACATTGAAGATGATTTCTTATACAGCAAGGTTCTAAGATTCTTGATTGTCACGTATTGGCCCCTATTTCATCATTTGTATCTAATGACCTCTTTGTCATATTTTCCACCCTTTCATTTCTTTGTGTTGTATTTTCCGTGATGTCTTCAGACTTCTATTTCATTTGACTACCTCCCATGTGTGGTTTTTTTCTTTGACATTGTTTAATACATTGAGACTTTATTTTGTTTAAAGGTTTTATTTATTTTTATTGGAAAGGCAGATATATAGAGAGGAGGAGAGACAGAAAGATCTTCTGTCCGTTGATTCACTCCCCAAGCGGCCGCAATGGCTGGAGCTGAGCCAATACGAAGCCAGGACTCCAGAGCCTCTTCCAGGTCTCCCACATTGGTACAGGATCCCAAGGCTTTGGGCCGTCCTTGACTACTTTCCCAGGCCACAAGCAGGGAGCTGGATGGGAAATGGGGCTGCCATGTTTTGAAATGGCACCCATATGGGATCCCAGCATGTTCAAGGCGAGGACTTTAGTCACTAGGCCACCATGCTGGACCTGAGACTTTATTTTAATGGTCAAATTTTAAAATATTTGAGTTCCTTATTTGGATATTCTTCAAATCCACTGGTTTGTACTGTAATTAGTTTCTTTCCCTTTATTTTTTTAAAAAAATAAAAAACATTAACTATACATTAAATAATGAAGTATTTCTAATTCTGTAGATTGAAATTCTCACTCTTTTATAGTTCTCAAAAATCAAATAGTATTCAGAGGGAATTGTTTTTAGTAAGCATCATATATCCTTTCATTGTGGATTCCTTCCTTTCTTCTTTCCTTCCTTTCTTCCTTCCTCCTCTCTTTCTCTTCTTTTTCTTTTTGTTATTCTTTTTCTTTTCAATAGATATTAAGATGCAGTGTCCCCTTACATTTCCATGAGCTGCTCTATTTCAAAAACCACTTGACATCCTGACTTTGAGGTCCTTTTTGGTTTTTAGCACAAGAGGATTTTCTTTCCTTTTTTTTTTTTTTTAAGCTTGACTCAACAACTGACCTTAAATCAGTCAAACACAACAACTGAAGCCAAAGAGCTCAGGGACAGGACTGTCCACAGCTACACTGAATCTTCCATCTTGCAGCCACAGCTTCCCTGAACCATCAGCCCAGGGGACAAGATGAACTTTAGCTCTTGGACTCAATGCCTGTATCAAGCTTCAGCTCTCTGGATTTTGATGCTTTCTCTTTCTCTTTCTCTTTCTCTTTCTCTTTCTCTTTCTCTTTCTCTTTCTCTTTCTCTTTCTCTTAGACATTGTCTTCCCGCCCTTCCATAGAAGAAGGCAAAAGCACAATTCCTTAAAAAAAAATTACTTATTTTTATTGGGAAGGCAGATGTACAGAGAATGAGAAATAGAGTTTATGTCTGCTGGTTCATTCCCTAAGCTCAGCTGGAGATGAGTTAATCTGAAGCCAGGAGCCACAGGTGAAGCAGCTGGGACAAGATCTGGCACCCTTATGGGATACCTGGGAGTAAAGGGCAAGGATTTAACCACTGAACCATCACGTTGGGCCAAACAGCAACAAACAACAACAAATCCCAATTTCTTTCAGTCTTGTCTCTAAGCTGATGTACTATACAGAAAGAACGCACTCTTCTTTGTTCAAATTTTAACCTAGGCTATCTAAATTACCTAGGAATCATCGTGTTTATTATAGCTAGAGTCTAGCATTGCAGTCATAGACCACAACCCTTATTTTAAAAGTTAAGTGTCTTCATTGAAACTGAGAATTGGAAATATTAATAGCTTGCTGTGTTAATTTTACGTTCCCTATATGTTTTTGAAATATTCTACTGTATCTGGTAAAAATGCATGTCTGATGCACCAGTAAAACTTTTTCTGTAAATTAAGATTTCTAAAATTAAAACACAGAAAAGAGAATTGAATGGTCATCATCAATAGCAGTGGTGTCCAGAGATTAAATGGAGAATTCGATTAAATTAGATTGAAAAGATCAAATGAGAGCTTTGTGACATGGGATGTGCTGTGAGTTCCTGATCACTTAAGTGCCAGCCATTGTGCTGACCTTAACACACAATAGTTTACTTAAAAAATCCTCTGAGTTGCTCTATGACTCGGACTTTTAGCTTAAGGTGCTCTCTGCTATAGAGGATGTTTACATGATCTTTCTGAGGCCACAAAGTTAATAAGAAGTATAATCAGTAAAAGACTTTAGAAGTCTACTTCTAGTATGTCTCCATGCAAGCAGTGCAAAGATGGACTCAGAGTGAAATGAATGATAATGTCTTACATTGTTGGGAGACACCTCAGTGGCAGCATGATGGATTTGTGAAAATTCACAATAAACAACCATTGTGAGACTGTAGTGGAGAACAGAGAAGAGAGAAGGGAACTTGAGTAGGGAAGGCCCCAGTGCCTATTAGGCTGTGTCATAAAATAAAATAATAATAAAAGAGAATGAGCATATTAATTTCTATTAAAAAGAAAAGATATGCTAAGACAGTTGCAGATCAGTTTGGACGTACTTGACATGAATAATACTGAGTCCTCCAAACCATTAACGTGCTTTAACCTTTCTTTTTTTTAAATTTTTATTTTTATTAAAACTTCTATCAGAAATATTTATGCTTTTACTATGCAGATCTAATGGGTGTGTTGAATGTTATTGCCTAATTTCATGCATTATGATCTTATTGTGGCTGGTTTTGAACTGTTATGGATTTTTAAACTGTTGTTCTCAGTTTATAGAAATGTTTTATTTGTTAGCTGCAAAAAAAAAAAAAAGTCTACTTGTAAACCTGAATTCTCAACCAGTCTTCTATGCTGATAAAGGAGTACACATGCCCACCTTAAAACATATTTTGTTGAAGGGAATTACATTAATTCAGATTGTGCTATGCAGCATAGTTTAGTTCAGGTAAATTGTATTTAGTACTTAGAAAGTTTATGTTAATATGTTTTCTAGTCACACAGTTGTCATTAGAGTAATTTGGGCCTCTTAATCTAATATTCCATGGTGTTCTGAATCCCCCAGTGCAATTACCAACTGCAAAATAAATAGTATTTATGAGTCCTTACTATATAACAGATACCAAATGTTTTGCTTGTAATGATTTAATTAATGTTCATATCCTCTCTCTGTGGAAATACTGATAGTATCTCCCTTTTAAAGAGAGGGAAATCAAGGCCAACACAAATATAGTGACTTTTCCTAAGTTCCCCAGTCAGACAGGAGGTAGAGCCCAGCCCACATGATGCTGTAGATGTATTATGATTGGATCAGTTGCCAGTATTTGATTTTTCACTCAATGTTGTTGTTAAATGCTAGAACCCTGAGTCAGGTTTAGCCTTCACATTCAGTGACTGATTCCCATAGTCATTCAGTATTGATTCCCATAGTGCTGTAAAGTGAGTGAAGAAGAGGTGACTTGCAGAGAAAGTATCAGGCAAGCTAGTCTGTCGACTACTTAGAATCTGATTTCTCTTCAGGAATATTTTCAAAAGATAATTTCAAGATGTGAGTTAGTGATTTTTTTCTAAAACAGATTGTACAAATAAAATGGAAATCCTATTCTCTAGTAGTATCTGAATAAATTATATGCATGATATGAGTACTCAGTGATATTTTAAAATGCAAATAGAAATGTAATCATTATAAAATCATTTTATTAAAACTAGTTGAAATTAGTGATTGGTGATATCACAGTGTAATGGGTAAAAGGAGAAAGATTTCAAAGGGCAAATATTATACAAATATCAAAATATAAGTAAGTCTTAAAGTGGCTGGGAAAATAGAAAATGTATTTAAAAATTCTGTAATATTGAAAATGTGAAGATCAGATACAAACACCCAACTCTTACATAATTACATGATAAAGTTGAGAACATATTTATCTAAAGAGTTGCATATGGAAAGACTGAAGAGACATTTAGAAAGATTATATATAGTTCGTATTTGTATACATGTATATATGTGTATTTCATCACTTTGCAACATTCTTTCTTAATATTTCTTCTTAACACAAAAGTTCAGAGTCCATATTAAATGTATAAACATATTGTTTATTATGTAAAATATACAGGGTCATCTGTGACAATGAGAAAAAGCAGGTGAAAAAGTAGGCAAAGCTTGAAACACCTGTAATCTTAAAAATAAGAGATAATATTTATTTACCACTTGACGTATTTTTATCACATTTGTGAGCATACAATTGTACAGTTTGAAACAGTCTTATTAAATATATTTTAAAGTTGTATCTTATATAACATTGAAATCAGTTTGCTATTTATATCCGACAATATGCTTTGTAATCATTGAAGATTCTCCCTTTATTTGGAAGCACCATACATTGCTCTTCTAGTGCTCTTATTGTTTATCTAGTTTGCAGATTTTATGTATTAAAAATCAGTATTTTAATAAAGTAATATTTTCAAGGAACAGATCTTACATATAATTGGATGTATTTAAATTCAAATGTTTCATGGTTTGGGTGCTATCATAAATGAAAATGCTTCTTTTTAAATTTCCAGTTGTTCGTTTTTTAAGAATTGCTAGCATACCAAAATGCAATTGACTTTTCATCAGGGAAAATTTAAGACATTTTTATTTACAAACAGATTTTCATGAAAACAGGTTGTATCTAAAGGGAAGGATGCCAAAAAATGTGCTTATGATTTGTTCAACATATTGAGCAGTTTGATTTTGACAATCCACTCTAGGGAAAGGAGGTAAAGTATTGAATCCAACCAAGCCTTTTCCTTTCTTTTCTTCTTTTTTCCATGCACACATATACTTCTTTTCTTGAAAACAGACATATTAATATCACAGAGTGGGGTTTCATGAAAGTAATCATGATGTGGGGAGGGAAGTGAGTTGTTATAAAAGCTTCAGCCTAATCCCTGAATCTCTTTTTCTGGTTTCCTGTATAGGAAGCCAACAGATTTAAACTGAGGGAGAATCATTAGCCAGGGTGAAGCAGAGAGGGTACATTCAGGAAATAGGAGAAGACAGGTCATCAAAAGGGGTACCTGGAGATCCTAGGGCACGAGGAAACAGCAGAGGCAATGGAGTGATGTGGTAGTGACCGAATAACACAGCAACAGTTGGTGAGTGATGATCTGAACTCCAGCAGCAGCCAAAGCTCCACTAGTTGGGAAAGGGGGAGTTCACAGGGAGCTTAGCAGGTGAACTCAGGCAAAGAAATACCCATCCTGCTGATTTGTTTGATTAGACCAGGAGCAGAGGCAGAGCAGCACAACCCAAACACGCTGTCTGGGAACAGGGTGGATTTCACAGCCCAGACCCTCACTACAGCTGCATTGGATGCCATTTAGTGTATGAATCTAAAGGTTTTGGGACAGGACTGTGCATGCACTAAGGTGGGAGGGCAAACTCATTTCTGGCTCAGTGCATTGTAGCAACGTGGCATCCTTTAGGTTCACCCAAAATAGGTCTGGGCAGTCCTCAATTCAATGGACAGCAGATCCAGAACTCCAACAGTGGCACATCAAGTGCCATTTTGTGTTGTTTGGAAAAGGTTGTGGTACTGGAGAGAGAGCACTGAGCTGCATATGGGCTAAGCTGTGAGCAAAATAATTTCAGGCACAGTGCATTGCACTGGTCCCCCAGGGAAGACAGTACCAACGTAATACCATGCAGGTTCCACCCAAGATAGGTCTGGGTAGCTCACAGACCTAATGTACAGCAGGTTTTGGGAAGATCAACATCACCAAAACCTAGTTATTTAGGTCACATGGTGTCTCCCTAATCCTGGGAACTGCTTGAACTGGAAGTGGGTGAAAGGCTGTACAGACAACAGTGTGGCCAAAGCACAGGATCACAGGAGGTAGAGAGTGGTGAGTCAGGAACTGGGATTATGGAAGGAAACCATGGTGGAAGCTTAACACAGGAGCCCAGGCTTGAAACTCACTGGAGGGAGTGGTACAAGTGACTGGAAACTAAGAACTGGGTACCAAACTCAATGAAATTGACCTATTAATCTCAAACCTACAGATTTCAAACATGCCCTAAGGAGAAAAATTTGGTAACCAGAAGTACAGTGGCCAAAAGCAAAAGAAAAGACAGAGGCACAGCGAATATTACTAAAGATTCCCCTGCAAAGGAGCAAAAACCTTGCCAACCTCAGAATTAACCAAAAAATACTTCAAGAAAATGGGGAATACAGAATTCAGAGAACTCATTATAAAGCTTCTTATCAGCAATGAGAAGTACATACAGAAGTTCAAGGAATTTAAGGAGTATGCCAAGCAGGAGGTAGCAACATTGAAACAAAATTAAGCCTAATTATTGGAAATGAAGGGCGCAATAGAGCAAATTTAAAATTCTGTGGAAAGTCTCCAGAGTACAGTGAATGAGGCGGAGAAAAGCATCTCAGAATTGGAAGATATTTCTTGTTACAATGGGGAAACAATCAAAAAGCCGGAAACAGAGCTGGGTCAAGCTAAAAAATGTATTCAAGAATTAAGAGACACGATTAAAAGGCCAAATATAAGACTTATGGGAGTTCTAGAAGGTACAGAAAGAGAAGCTGGGTTTAAAGCTGTGTTCAATGAAATAATAAAGGAAAAATTCCCTAATCTGGAGAAAAAAATGGGAAACAAATTGCAGGAGGGGCACAAAACTCCCAAAAGAGTTGATTAAAAGTGAATTTCACCGTGACACATGATAATCAAGCTATTTTCAATCAAGCAAAAGAAAAGATCCTTAAATGTGCACGTGAAAAACATCAATTGAACTGTAGAGGAATGACAATCATACTCAGAGCTGACCTCTCATGGGAAACTCTACAGGCCAGATGAGAATTGAGTGACATATTCCAGATTCCTTAAAAAAAATTGTTGGCTCAAAATAATGTATTCAGCACAGCTTTCCTTTGCCTTTGAAAATGAAATAAAATTCTTCCACAGTAAAGCAAAGCATAACACGTTCACCTCTTCCAGAAGTGCCCTATAAACCACACTTAGAGATATTCTCCTGACAGAGAAAAGGAATAGCACCTACCAAAAACCAAAGGCAGATATTGAGAGCATCCATGTAAAGGAACAGAAGACAAAATCAAATAGCAACCAATTGCTAAAATGACAAGATCAAATTACCACCAATTTGTATTAACCCATCAGTCATAAGAGAACTATCGGGAACTATTACAAGCAACTACCTACCAACAAATCAGAAGATGAGGGATAAATGGATAGATCTTTGGACACATACAATCCACCAAAACTGAATCATAAGGGAATTAATCTGAATAGACATATAACAAGGACTGGGATCAAATTGGTAGTTAAAGCTCTCCCAATCAAGAAAAGCTCTAGACCAGATGGTTTCACTGCAGAATTCTACCAAATATTTCAAGAAGAAATTACCCCAAATCTCCATAAACTATTCAAAACGATAAAAAGGGAGGCAAGCCTTCCAAACTTCCTATGAAGCCAATATAACCTTAATACCACAGCCAGATAGAGTCACACAGAAAGAGATATATAGAGCAACATCCCTGATGAACATAGATGCAAAGATCCTCAAGAAAATATTAGCCAATAGGATCCAACAGTACAACAGGCAGATCATTCTCTCAGACCAGGTGGCATTCATTTTGGCATTCAGGGGCAGTTTAACATTTACAAATCAATGAATGTGATACACCACATCAACAAGTCAGAAAATAAAAACCATATGATCATCTTAAAACATGTAAAAAGGGCATTTGATAAAATCCAACACCATGTCATGCTAAAAACATTAAACAAGATAGGCATAGAAGGAACATTCTACAACACAATCAAAACAATTTATGAAAAATCCAATGCCAGCCTCATACTAAATGGGAAAGAGTGTAAGCTTTTCCACTAGGATCTGATACTAGACAGTATGCCCATTTTCACCACTGTGATTCAATATAGCATTGCAAGTCCTTGCCAGAGCTACTAGGCAAGAAAAAGGAATTAAAGAAATCCAAATTGGAAAAAAGGAAATGAAATTATCTCCATTTGCAGATGACATGATTCTCTACATAGGAGAACCAAAAGACTCAGTCAAGAGACTACAGGAACTCACAAGAGACAGTGACAGTATAGCAGGATACAAAATCAATGAACACAAATCAGTGGCACTAGTGTACAAAAATGACTCCATGGCTGAGAAAGAAATTGTAAAAAGGGCCCCCCTTAAAAATAGTGGAGTGAAATTTTAAATAGCTAGGAATTAAATAATCTAACCAATAGTTGGAAGACCTCTATGATGAAAACTATGAAACATTAAAACAAGAAACAGAAGACATGAAAGAATTGAATAACTTGCCATGTTTCTGGATTAGTAGAATCAATATAAAATTTCCATATTGCTTAGAGTAATATGCATATTCAACAAAATCCCAATTAAAATTCCAAAGCTATTCTGAAGAATAATGATCAAGCTTCAGCAATCACAATTCCAGACCTCAAGACACACTACAGAGCACTGGTCATCAAAACAGTCTGGTACTGGTACAGAAACAGAGAAGAATGTCAATGGAACAGACTGTAAACACCAGAAGGGAGTCCACAATGTATAGCCAACTAAGTTAAGAGAACTGAAAAAAAATCCAGGGAAAAACCCTGATGTCTCTCTCTCTCTCTCTCTCTCTCTTTTAAAGATTTTTTTATTTAATGGAAAATCAGATATACACAGAGGAGGAGACACAGAGAGGAAGATCTTCCATCAGATGATTCACTCCCCAAGTGAGCACAACGGCCGGTGCTATGCCAATCCAAAGCCAGGATCCAGGAACTTCCTCCAGGTCTCCCACACAGGTGCAGGGTCCCAAGGCTGCACCCCGACTGTTTTCCCAGGCCACAAGCAGGGAGCTGGATGGAAAGTGGAGCTGCCGGGATTAGAACCGACACCCATATGGGATCTTGACGCATTCGAGGAGAGGACTTTAGCTGCTAGGCCACACCGCCGGGCCCCTAAACCCTGATCTCTTCAACAAATGTTGTTGGGACTAGTAGATGGCAGCATGTGGAAGTAAGAAGCAAGACCCCCATCTGTGACCTTATACAAAAATCAGCTACAAACGGATCAAGGACCTAAAACTACATCTATAAGTCATCAAATTATTAGAGGAAAACATAGGTAGCACTCTTCAAGATATAGGAATGGGAAAGATTTCTTGAAAAAACAACAAAAGCACAGGTAGTCAAAGCCAAAATAAACAAATGCGACTACGTCAAGCTGAGATGTTTTGGACAGCAAAAGAGGTGATCAACAAAGTGAGGAAGCAACCAACATAATGGTAGAAAATCTTTACACATTATACAACCGGTAGGGGACTAATATCCAGGGTTTACAAAGAGCTTCAAAAACTCAGTGATAGCAAAGCAAAAAAAAAAAAAAAAAAAAAAAAAAAACCCTGTGAAGAAATGGGCAAAGAAAGTGAACAGACATTTTTCAAAAGAACAAATTTAAATAGCTAATAAGCATACGACAAAATGTTCAGGCTCCCTAGCCATCAGGAAATTACAAATGAAAACCAACTTGAGGTTTCACCTAACTCCAGTGAGACTGGCTTACATTTGGAACTCTACTAACACCTGCTGGCATAGATGTGTGCAGAAAGGTATCATCTTTCACTGATGGTGGGTGTGTAGGCTTGTACAAGCACTATGGAAATCGTGATGGAGAGTGCTAAGAGAACTGAAATTAACCTGCTTTATGACCCAGCTATCCCACTATTGGGACTATATCCAAAGAAAATGAGATCTACTTATACAAAAGTTATCTGTAATCCTATATTCACAGCAGCACAATCTACAATAGCAAAGATGTGGAAATAGCTCAGATACCCGTCAGAAAAAGGAGTGGATGAAGAAACTGTGGTATGTCTACTCCATGGAATATTACTTGACCATTCAACAGAATGGAATTCTATCATTTGCAATCAAATGATCCCAACTAGATACCATTATGCTCAGTGAAATAAGTCAATCCCAGAAAGGACAAATGCCACATTTTCTCTCTGATATAAGGCAACCTTCATGCAAAATACAGATCAATAGCATTTTCAATCCTGTTTTTGCTGCATCTCATGGTTTTAAGTATTTTTGTTTTCATTTTCATTCTTCAAAATAGTTTCTTTTGTATTAAATTCTTCAATGATTCATAGGTCATGAAGAATTAAATTTTTAAAAATTAAATAATTTAGTAAATTATTTAATAAATTTATTTCTTAAAAATAAATAAAATGTATTTTAATTTAAAATTAAATCATTTAATATATTATTTAATAAATTTATCATTTTAATTAATTAAAGGACTAAATATTTGAAAAAGAATAATAGCATCATTTTTTCCAGGAAGTTTTTAAATTTTGTTTTCATTTTCATTTCTTCATCGATTCATTGATCATCCATTAGCATCATATTTAACTTAATGGTGTTCTAAATTTTTAACTTTATTCCTTTTGTTTATTTTGTTGTACTTCTATACATTTAAGGGAATTATAATAGTTGTGTAATATGGACTATCAAAACCAGATATAAAGATACAATATAGTATGCATCTCTACTTCCAAACCAAAAATGGGCTTCCAATGAAATTATTAAATATATCTTGACAATATGATGTTGGACTATCTGCCAGTGTCTCTAGCCACAATGTCAGGATACACTTGGGTAGCAGAATGACGGACTTATGACTGGTTATGAAGGAGTATATTATTGTTAAATTATGGGGAAATCACTGGGGGTCAGGAAAAGTTCAAAGCTTATGGGATTGCATCATAAAATGAAGAAATAAAATTTAAAAACCAGTAAAAACAAATAAATAAATAAATGACTAAATAAATAACAATTGTTAAATAATATGAAAAATGGCTGAAAAAATGAAAGACAAGCTAAAATGATATTGGACAAAATTTGATAGACAAGCCTGAGGAAAATTTTTTTTAATTACAAAAATAAATATCTAATATATAAGTAAGTGAAAAATACTAAAATGTATTTTTAATTAAAATATACAGTATTACTTTGAAAGAAAGCAAGAGTCTGCAGGAAATAAATTGTGATCACTATACATGCTCTAGTACAGCTGTCCTTGATATTTACCTATCTACATAAAATAAACCAAGAGTGTCAAAACGAAAATTTGTTAGAAATTTGACATATTCAAATATATTGATAAAATTTCATGAAGTCTAAATATATGCAAAGTCAATAATTTGAACTGGCCAATGCTTAATACCCTGAAAAATAAAAACTATTATGAAGTTTTGACTCAGAAAAAAACATAAGTATCTAGGTTATGACTAGATGACTTAAAATGGGATACTTCCAGTGATGAAAAATTGTAATGGAAAAGGCTTACTAATTGTTTGTATACAGCATTTGGGAAAATACTTAAAATTTAAACTTGATATAATTTAAAATATGTACATGTTTTATATCATTGCTCTTATTAAAAAACCAAGAGAATATTAACACTGCTTTGAAATTCATGTGTTATTTGAACCTAAGTGTTCAAATGTATTCATATGCTTGTGGAGAATAAGCCGTATAATGTCAAAATATTCTATGTTCTGAAACCACAGCACTTTTTCACTTGGATTTTTTTTTTTTTTTGCTTAGCAATTATGTTAAATATTCTGTTGGAAAGCTAGATAGTACACTGAACAAATATGAAGATAAAATGTACTAGATTCAAAAAACTTTTTGAAGTTGAGAAGGATAAGAGAAATTTGAATGTTTGCCACAAATAAATTACCATATGCATAAACTCTAGTGTAAAGATACTTATGTGAAAGGCAAAGCATCGGAGAGAGAAAGAGCTTGGGAGAACTCCGTCCATGGATCCACTCAGCAAATGGTCCTACATCCACAGCTGGAGCTGCTGGAGCAGGAGTCAGGAACGGCACTCATTTCTCTCAACGTGAGTGGGAGGCACTTCAGGCAGAGGCCCAGGTACTTAGGACATTTTGTGCAGCATCACTGAGAGCAAAGTGGTTCTCTGAAACACAATATGCTTTACCACAAGCAACAGTTCAACTCGCTTTGCCACAATGCTAGCTCATAAAATCCATTTTTTTTGTTTTTATTTTCCAAAAGAACTGGTTTTATTTGTCTCCCACCATCACCGCCAACAGCAAAAAAGCTGAACAATATTCTACAAATGTTGGTGTTTTTCTTTTGTTATCATCTATTTCATCACCTTAACATTTATGAGAATAACTTCAAGGCCAATATGCATATATGTCAAAGGTAATGGAATTAAAAGTTAACACATTAAAAAAAAAGAGAGAAAGAAATGAGCCTTTCGCTTCACACATCTTTCTGCTATTGTGATGTCATCTGCCATCCCCCATGAGGACTTCAGCAGAGCTGAGCCAATGCCAGTGCCTCGCAATTGGATCCCACAATCTATGACCTATGTAAGCATATTTCCTTTGTGAAGGTAACCTGCCATAAATAATCCATTATGGAAACAGAAATTGAACTAATATAACAAGATATATCATAATTAAAAGTTTGCAAAATGAAGGTGAGCAAAACTTCAGTGCAGCAAGAGAAAAAATAGGACACCGTTAGATATAAGAATAAAATCATTGGAATGAGAAATTTCTCTTCAGAAGCTACAGATTCCAGAAGCTAGTACAACAGTTCTGAAGTGCTGAAATAAAAGAACAACCAATTCCTCTCAAAACAAACTGTAATGATACACCTAATATGAAATAATTTAAACAGATCTATAAATCTTAATGAAACTAAATTCCTAATCTCAAAACTACAGAAGTAAACCTTCAAGCCCACATAACTTTGCGACAGAATTATGTTGAAAGAATAATAATACAAGTTTTGCACATCTTCTAAAATGCAGAAGAGAAGGGAATGCTTATCAACTCATTTTATGAAGGTGGTAATACTGAAATTAATATAAAGCACAAAAACGCAAATTTGAAATCAATATTCCCCTTGAGTACAGATGTAGAAATCCTTATCAAAATATTAGCAATGTAAATAAGCAATACATAAGACGAAATATTTGCCATGGGGATTAATTCAGAGATGAAAATTCGGTTCAGTATTCTAAAATCAATAGATACAATCTACTATATCAACATGTATGAAAAGAAAATTCGCATTGTCATATTAAGTTGTAAGGAAAGCGTTTCAGGGGCTAGTGATATGGTACACTAGGTCAAAGCTGCTGTTGGCAATGCAGGCATCTCATATCAGAGTTCCAATTCCAGTTCCGGCTGTTGGATTTCCAGTCAAGCTTCCTACTAGTACACCTAGAAAGGCAATGAAAGATGTACCAAGTTCTTGGGTACCAGCCACCCATATGGGAGAGCCAGATAGAATACCTGGCTCCTGCTTTAAGCCTTGCTCAGCACTGATGTGTTAACAGCAGCTGGTTAGGGAACCAGTGGATGGAAGATCTTGTGCTCTTTCTCCCTCCTCCCCTTCTCTCCTTCTGTCACACTATCTTTCAAACAGTTCAATCATTAGTTAAAAAGCAAATTTCTGACAAAACTCATTCATGACAAAAACTCATTGAAATAACAATAACATAGATCATGTGTGTGAAATTCTGACTGCTAACATTGTACTTATGATGTAAGACATACTACATTATCCCTAAGATTGGAATCAAGATAAGAATGCTCCACTCATTGTACTGAAATTTTAGCCATTGGAAGAAGGCAAGGAAAACAGCATAGTTTGGAAAGAAAAAAAAAAATTGCCTCTATTTGTAGAAGACAGAACGGTCTTCACAGAATTTCACAAGTACCAAGTGTCTACATAAAAACAATTTTCTAGAACTAATTTGTGAGTTTAGCAAGGTTATAATATATAAAAGCAAGTGCCAATCATTAATTGTATTTGGGTATAATGATAATACAAATGCAGAAATCTTGAAAAATACATATTCAGGTCCTCTATGTTGAAAACTATGAAATGCTGGTGAAAGAAATTGAATGCATTCTGATATTTTTGTATTAATTAATATATTTAAGACATTTATGCTTAATGTCATTATTAATATGTTTGCATTTAGATATACTATTCCATAATTTGTTTTCCATTGGTCCACTTTGTTCTGTTTCCCTCCTGCTGTCTTCCTAAGGTTATTTGAGATTTTTAACATGTGCTTCTAAATATATCCCTGTATATTTTTAGTGGTTGCTATAGAGATTATATTTAGTAATTACATTTTAATGAGCTTTCCACAGCCTAATTGAGATAAATATTGTAGCACCTTTTTAGCTGGAATACAGAAACTTTACTATCATATCCATCCTGTTGCCTTCCCTACTGTATGTTGTACACAGAAGGCCACATCAAAATGATGTTATGTTTTGTTGTTTGATCACCATCAAAATGTATTTTAAAGATCTCAAGAAGACAAGATCAACCTATATGTCTACTTATATATTTGTTGTTCTTTCTTTGTTCCTGATTTATCCCTTAGGTATCACATCCCTTTGTTTTCAACCACGTTCTGTAGCATTTCTTTTGTAGCAGGTCTGCTGACTCCAAATTCTCTTCGTTTTCCTTTATCTGAAATTGTCTTTATTTCACCTTTATTTCTGAAAAATATTTATGCTGGCTGTTGAAATCTGAGTTTGCAATAGCTTACTTTCTATACTTCAAACAAAATGGTGTATGTATTTTTTCTGATCTCTGATAATTTATGATCAATCTACAGTGTTTTGCATCATCATTCCCCCAAAACAGTATACTATCTCTTCCTGGCTGTTTGTATAATTTTTTTCATAGTAGTTGTTTTCAAATTATTTGATTATGTTTGGCATGAGTCTATTGATATTTCCCACTCTGCTCCTGTACTTCCAAATAGTTACCTAATTCTGTTAATTCTATTTCTTACATTCTTGTAAAATCTATGTACTTCTCTCCATCTTCATTCCATCCCCTTATTTCAGGCCACATTGGCTCTCTCCTCGTCATCTACTAGCTGGCCAGCTGATGACATACTTCTATTCCTATCTCCACCAGTCAAGTGCCAATGGTATGATATTTTGAAAATTAAAATCTGAGCATGTTAATCCCTTGCTTCCCAATGCTTTAAGGAAAAAGTCACCACTCTACCATGAGTCATAAGGCAATGTAAATCTGTTACCTTTCTGCCCTTGCAATTTCATCTCGGGTTATTCTTAGCTCCATATGCCCCAACAACAATGTTTTTATCTCAAGGTGTTTTGCAATTCAGAACCTTACTCCACTTGAGAAGTTACCCACTCAACACTGCTCTTTCACCATCAAACTCCTTTGCTTTTTTGTTTTTAATCTGTTTCTATATATTATATCTCCTTAGAAGGCATCTTTCTGTGAATACCAAAGCTGGAATGATTCTTTTTTAATTTCTTCTCTCTCTCTCTTTTGCCCTGCTCTCATTCTTGCTCTCCCATTCTTTCTCTCCCTTTCTCCTTCTCTCCCTCCTTCTCTATCTCTCCTTCCTTCCTTTCCTCTGCCTCTCTTCTTTCCTCCTTTCCTCTTCTCTCCTTTCTTCTTCCTCCCTCTTTGCTTGCCTCATTCCCTCCCTCCCTCTTCCTCTCTCCCTTCCTCCCTCACTCCCTCCCTTCCCCTTCCTCCCTCTCCCTCATCCTTTTCCTCTCTGGTTCCCTGTCTTTACACTGTATCATCTCTCCTTCTTAGAACGTATCAAAGCAGAATGAAACAAATGTAATTGAATGTACACCGTTCTCTATGCTAACTCAAGCCCCCCTCCCATGAAGTTATTGATTATGGTTTTGACAACTGCTGAGTCTATAGGCCCTGATCAAGACTTATCAGGAATTGAGCTAGCTGACTTACACCTTCTCTGCTCATCATAGTACTGAACCCCAGAGAACATTTTTGTTTTCAATCCACTCTAGGCTGCATCTTCTGCCTCAAACTTTTTACTCAATCTCTCTTAGACTTTAGTATATATATTATATATATATACTAATTATATATATTATATATTATATATATATAAAGTGTCCTCCTACAACTGTTCCATGTTTTCCTGTTGAGTATCTTTTGAGTTATTTTCTCATGCCCATTTTTACCCATCTTAGACTCTGACCTAAAGACCTACCCACTGTTTTCACTTAAGCTCATGTCATTGCCATATTTATGCATTTATGCGTATGCTTTTTCTTCTATTGGGAATGTGTTTTCCTGATCTCTTACTCTGCCTAAGTTTTGCCTTACCTCTTACTCGTTGAACTTAGTCTTTCATTCCTTCCTGTTCGAAATTTCTAAAACAAATTTTAAATATTTATTCAAAAAAGAGACAGAGAAAAAAATGAATGAATGCATGAGTATTTTCCATCTGCTAGTTCACTCCTCAGATGACTGCAGCAGGGAAGAATGGGCAAGGTCTAGGTCAGGACCCAGGAGCTTTATGTGTTTCTCCCACTTGGGTGGCAGGGATCCAGTAACCGGGCCATCTTCTATCGCCTTCACAGGCACATTAGCAGGAAGCTGGACTGGAAAATGAGCAGCCAGCACTCTGATATGGGATGGTGGTGTTATAAGCCATAGCTTAAGCCACTGAACCATGATACCAACCCCTCCTACTCTGAATTCCACTGACACTTTTCAGTACTTCCTTCATGGTTCTGATTACTTTCTGCCCTATATTTTAATTGTGAGTTAACAGTTCATATCTCTGTGTGCCACTTATCAGGATACTAGGAGTAAAAGGTTGTCTTTATAGCTCTAAGGGTGCCTTGCCCAGGACCTGCCCCGTAAACATTTATGGAGGGAAACTCTTCCATAAACCCTCTTTCAGCAGCTTCTTGCCTCAGTATCCATGCTTTTCAGTTACCCTGTATCTGAGCTTCTAAGTCTGCCATAACAAATTACCACAAACCAAGAGGCTTAATGGGCAGAGATCTATTGTACCACAGCTGAGATGAAGGCATTAGTGGAGCTGCTTTCTTTTGGGGACTGTTAAGGAAGGACCCCTCACAAACTTCTAGGTGGGAATAAGCTGATTATATCTCTCCACATTCTCTTCCCTCCCATGTGTGTTTCTGCATCCAGATTCCCCGCTTGTATAAAATTATCAGTCATATAAGCCCAGCATCTCAGCTTTTCCAATGACACAGTCTTCAAATACAATCAAATTCTGAATTACTAAGGGGTTAGAATTTTGACACGGAACATTGGAGAAGAATGGAGAGAGGATATAATTCATCCCAAGACATATGTCAGCTCAAGAAAAAGAAAATTTGCTATATAGGACCCCAACTCTAGTTAAATCTAAATTAAGCCAAGTTCTTATTGTGTAGGAGATGTTGTTGGACAAGGGGTTGTGAAAGAAAAATGAATTTTTGTTTCTTGCCTTTGAAGATCTGAAGATGGTGTGGCCCTGTTGTAGCACCTAGGGTGGTTCCTGAGACATAGGACACACCCTGGAAATGCCCAAGGAGTACAGTCCTGCTCCGGAGAGAAAGGGCTCAATATTTCAGACTGTTATTTGTACCAATTGTTATTTTGTAGGCTTAGAAAATCTCTTCTAGGCTCTCAGACTCAGTTTCCCTACCTCAGGATCTCAGAGCCCTTCCATTACAAACACGACCTGGTGAGTCTGTAGCGATGGAAGAAATGTCATCAGAACCCACGTCAGTCAGGACTCTTTCAGTCCTGCCTCATCAGTGCTCCAGCTCACATGCTCTTCCACTACAGCCCCATGCCGGGCCCTCGTGTTCTTTGATGTTGACTGCTCAGGAGGGGTGAGGGTCATCACAAATGGCTGACAGTTAAGCCGTCTGGGAAATGCACATGCTGGAAATTCTTGCAGGGCACATATCAGCACTTCTTTCATTTGTTAGAACTATTTTATATAGCTCTTCGGAAATGTTCAATAATGCACAAAATGAAAAAGAAAAATACAAGCAAGTGCACTCTTCCCATACCTGAACTGCAGTGGTGAGCAATGTGTATCCCTATCCATGCCCTTCAATCTCAAGTATCAGATAATTTTATCTGCACTTGTTTTAGTATATTTCTGCTATTGGCAAGATAACTAAAACACAGTAATTTTATTATATCTATTTTTAATTGAATATTTAATAGGCAATCTGTATTGGAAATTCTAGTTTGGGGCTCAAGTTGTAGCATGATGGGTTTAGTCATTTCTTGAAACACCAGCATCTCATATCAGAATATTGTTTTCACTCCTGGTACCCTGCTTCAGATCTAGCTCCTTACTAAAGCAGCTAGAAGTCATCTGAAAATGATCAAAGTACAGCCCCAACCCGATAGCCTAGTGGCTAAAACCTTGCCTTGTATCTACCAGGATCACATATGCTGGTTCCTCTCATGGCTGCCCCACTTCCCATCCAGCTCCCTGCTTGTGGCCTGGGAAAGCAATCAAGGATGGCTCAAAGCCTTGGGATCCTGCACCCATGGGGAGACCTGGAGGAAGCTCCTGACTCCAAGATTCAGATTGGTTCATTTCTGGCCATTGCAGCCAATTGTGGAGTGAACCAGTAGATAGATCTTTCTGTGTCTCCTTTTCTCGGTAAATCTACCTTTCCAATAAAAATAAGTAAATCTTAGCGAAAAAAGAAAAAGATAATCATGGTGCATGAGTTGCTGTCACCCATGTGGGAGACCAGGAAGGAGTTCCTGGGTCCTGATTCAGACCAGGCTCCGGTTGCCTTTTGCAAAGTGAACCCAGTTCTCCTCCCCGCAGTCTGCCTCTCAAATGATTAAATAAATGAGTCTTTAAAACAGCTCCCTTGGTTTGTATAACAGTACCCAATCAGAGGGAAAAAAAAAACAAGTCCTCAGTGTTACAAAACAAATAATTATAGTTTACAAAATCTGTTATATACTTTCTAAGCTAATTGGAAAGAGTGCACAAAGATGTCAGCCATAAAATAATCACAAGGAGAAATGCTATTTGCCCCGATCAGCTCAGCAGTGTTCACACTTACCAAAACCTCACATTGTACCCCCATAAATATATACAATCATAAAGTGTTAACAAAAATGCCAAAGTTTTTAAAGACTGAAATACTCGCTAACCTGATTAAATCATCACACACTCAATACATATATCAAATTGATATTACACCTCATAAATATGCATAGTTACAATAATAATAAAAAGTAAAATTTAGCATTCTGCCTCATGAATGTAGTTTTAAAAGATTTATTTATTTTTATTGATACAGAGAGGAGAGACAGAGCAAAAGAGCTTCTGTCCACCTGTTTATTCCCCAAGTGGCCACAACAGCTGGAGCTGAGCTGAGCTGAAGCCAGCAGCTTCTTTGAAAAACAAAAGATTTATTTATTTATATTGCTAAGTCAGATATACAGAGAGGAGGAGAGACAGAGAAGAAGATCTTCCATCCATTGATTCACCCCCCAAGCAGCCGTAAAGGCTGGAGCCGAGCCAATCCATAGCCAGGAACCCAGAGCCTCTTCCAGGTCTCCCAAGCGGGTACAGGGTCTCAGGGCTTAGGGTCATACTCCACTGCCTCCCATTCCACAAGCAGAGAGCTGGATGGGAAGAGGGCCCATCGGGATTAGAACTGGCGCCCATATGGGATACTTGCGGGTGCAAGGCAAGGACTTTAGCTGATAGGCTATCGCATCAGGCCCAAAGCCAAAAGCCAGGTCTCCTCATGGGTGCAGGGTCCTAAGGACTTGGGCCATCCTCAACTGCTTTTCCAGGCTGCAGAGAGGGAGCTGAAAGGGAAGTGGAGCAGAGGGGACTAGAAGCATGCCCATATGGGATACCAGTGGATGCAAGGTGAAGATTTTCGCTACTAGGCTATCGCACTGAGCCCATCTTAACTGTATCTTTCTAGCTCTTGGTTTGTCTAATTCAAGGTCAAAAGACGTTCCACACATTATATTTAGTTAACACATCTTTTAAACATCTGTTAATGATTAGGTTGACCCTTTTCTTTTGTTTCCTTAACATATATTTGTTGACAAAGAGGAGAACATGGCCTGTTCATCTCTGTATCCATGGAACTTAGAGCATCAGGTAAAAAAGAATAAGAATGTAAGGCTGAGCAAATGGATGCATGAGTGCGATGCTGAAGAACCAGAGCCCATGGTCCTGATGCTGTGCTTGAATGGGCTCAGCACTTCTCTGCCGTCTTTGCTCATTGTCCACCCTTGGAAGAGCCTCTGCTTATTGATCCCTCAGTCTCCCGGTCTGCAAAGTGGAGCTGCTGATACCTGCCTTCTGCTCTAGTTCCTGGCGAG
The DNA here is from genome assembly GCF_017591425.1 of Ochotona curzoniae. Taxonomy (NCBI): domain Eukaryota; kingdom Metazoa; phylum Chordata; class Mammalia; order Lagomorpha; family Ochotonidae; genus Ochotona; species Ochotona curzoniae. The sequence continues at coordinate 8,275,992 of NW_024467087.1, forward strand.
GTTGTGACAAAGGCAGGGATTTTAAAAATAAAGCCTAAACGGTTTGAGCAATTGGCGCTATAAATACCATAGGAGGGATTCTATTATTAAATATCCTTTGTTCCTAGAAGCCTCAGTCGGAGTGGTAGGGCTGAGAAGCAAAGCCTCTTTCCTCTGTTCTTGCCATCCTGTGTTCATGAGTGTGGTGACTGACACAGGAAGGGCCAGGAACATGCCCTGAGCGGAGGAGTCCTGAGCCAGGGAGTCCTGGGCTCCCTTTAGACAAGTCAGTGCAGGTCTGGCCAGAGCAGGCCTGTAATATCCTATTCCATCCTAGCAAAAACAGAATAGCCAGGAGACTGTGAGGACTGAGACAACGGTTCCTGTTTTGAAAAGCGTCGGAAGGATGTGACTGCAGGTGCGCTGAATGTTTGCCCCAAGAGTGAAGCCTAGCCAGGAAGCTTCTGGGCCCCAATGGTAGGAGGTTGAGATCTGGGTTGGAATCCTGACAGCACCTGTGGCCCCAGTGTTCCCAGTCAGGATGCTGGGAACAATGGAGGACTTCTTGTCTGGAAGTTAATTTTCATGCCAAACAGAGATAATACAAGATCTAATGAGTGAACAGGAGAAGCTAATCATCAACAGGAGAAGTTAGGTCAAGCTTCAACCTTCTCGGATTTGGACAGAATTCTCTTGTGAAGCCAGTAGCCATACAGTGTCGCTCTGGTCCATGTAAGCACCCCAGAACCAAACAACAAAAACCGACCCCTTCCCTTTGGGGCGCCGTTGATTTATCCTGCTCTTATAAAGGGGCTCTGCAGGAGGCTATATATCGAGTTTCTTCCTACTCTTAGCACCGCCCCAATCCATTCACATGGACGTACTCATGCACGCGTACATGCACACACACTTTCCATATGGTAAAACTCATTGAGGACAGTATCTTTGGGCTACAACATACTGGGAAAACACACTGGGCGTGTACCATTGGAATTACAAATGTGACAACACAGCATGGGAGTCTGCAAAACGAACAGATCACTAGAAATTTTTAAAGTGCATTTAAAAGTAATGAGGACCCACCAGGCCCCATATGTGGAGTGGGAAGTTTTAAAGTTTCAGCTTTTTCTAAGCTTTCTGTGTACTCAGAAGAGAAGCTTCTTTTGGAAGTGATTTTTTTTTCCCCCTCATCAACTCAAAAGTGGTTGAACTGATTTAGCTCAAACTATAAAAAGACAACACCCAACTGGATCCTGGGAGAAGATTTCTGTGTAGAATAGATTGGAAGCAACTAGAGGGGAAAGCACATGAAAATACAATGTCTTGAAACATCTTCCTCCAGCTTATTTTTCAGATCACCATTGCAGTCTTGAGGCCAGGATTTGGGACCACAGTTTCAATACAAAACTCTTTTTTTTTTTTTTAATGATGCATTCATTCATTCATTTAATGGTACAGTTCCATAGACTCTGGGATTTCCCCTCTACCCCTCTCTCAAACCCCTCACTGATTTAAGCTCTTACTTTCATAAGAAACTACTAGACGTTTCCATGTAAACATTTACATCTTGTTTTATACCAAGATAGCACCATGGCCAAGATGTTCTTATCTGTTTAACCTTTTAACTATTGAAATTAACTCTGTATTAGCAACGAAAGAGAAAAATATGCTTTTAACAACGCAAACTAAAGAGAGACCTGGGTAAAACTGAAACCTACCATAGAAGGTAGTCATAATGATTAAATAAGATGATGAACCTGAGATACTCAATATCTGACACATAATGAACTGCCCCAAGTCAGTAATGATAGTAGATTATTTATGAAATTGAGAGTACCCCAGGGGTTTCGACATGCTGCTTTCTGTCAGTTCACCCAGATCAGTGTTTTCTCCAAAGGTGAATTTATTTATTTAAAAATTCTATACATATTATAATATTCCTCTCTTCTGCCCCCTTCCTTCTTTATGTCTTTCTTGCCTCCCTCTTTTTTTATAATATGCATTTCATACATATTTTAAAAGACGCCTTTGTATACATGAATTTGGAACTTTTCACACCAAAATACATTTATCTTTTGATTCAATTTTCCACTGGCTTTTTGTTTTTTTAATATAAGAAGATAACGATGCTTCTCCGCCTTTCTCTCTAAACTGTCCTTCTTTTTCACTTTCTTTGTTAAATTGCAAACACATTATTTTCATTCATTCTGTAATCAGACTTAATGTGCCACAAACCTTCATATTTAACAAGAAAAAGAAAATCCACATTTTAAAATTACCTGGATATGTATTCACTTTGTTGTATTCACTAAACTATTGTGTTCACTTCATTGTTTAAATGTAACAAACATGAAGTAAATAATTACTTTTTATTTTTCTAAAAAAAATTATAGTCCACTAAATAGATTCCATTAATATCAAATGGGCCATAGCCAACAGTTTGTAAAAACACTTACCTGGATAAATCTGGCAAAAGCAATTAGCACTCTCAGGAGCCCAGAGAGCTATCTTGCCGAATTAACACCTCTGGCCACGGTCTGAAGCCAAAATAAATCTTCTTTGAATTTTCTTCACTCTTAAAATTACCTCTTAGCATAATGAATGACAGCTGCAAAGTGACCAGGCAAAAGTTGCCTACATATTTTTTTTGCCTGACCTGTTTTAGACCCTTCTAGCAAACCTATCCAAAACCTGGGTTTGAACCTGTTTGTGTGTGTGTGTGTGTGTGTGTGTGTGTACACGTACGCACATGCGCGCATGTGTGTGCATGTGTGAATTGGGAAAGGGTGAAAGGGTGAAAGGACTGCCAACTTCTCCATTTTTTTTCCCTCTAATGTCATCTTAGCTATCAAGTTTCTGCCAGGTTGGAGTGGGATGCCCACTCCCCCGGACAATAACACTTTCCTTTCCAAAGAAGAGATGTGTGATACAGTAAGACAGGGTCAAATGATCACCATTCTTGAGCTCTTTGCTCTGCCCCGCTGGCTTGGTCCCTTTGCCTTGACAGAGACTTGGTGCAGTAAGATGATATGGCCACAGCTGGTCTCCTACACTTAGAACAAGTTGGAAGCAAAAGAACTTGGGGAAGGAATTTGGTTTCACTAAAAATAGCTGCAATATAGACCCTGTGACTTACCACTCCTCAGAACAGTCTGATATGAAGTACACAGGGTCTGGTGACCCCTGCAATCACTCTGGACTATCAGCTTTTCCTGCCTGGAACCCTTGAAGCCAGGAGGGCTTTAGGGAATTGGGGGTGCTTTGGCCCAGATGAAAATCCCTGCAAACCTCAGAAACGCACAGTGATGGTGTGACTAAGAAGCTTTTAATCCTGGGAATACGTGACCACTGGCAGTGATAACAGGGCACTTTAAGATTTTGGTCCATGGTGGGATATTGCTTCTTTCTCACCACCAGGCCTGTTGCATCTCCACTTCTAAGGTAGGTGAAACCAAACTCAGGGAAATGTTATGATAATGGGGATCATCTTGGGTAATTCAGGCCAGGTTTCTTTGGCTTGGGGCAGGGTGACAAATAACGGGGCAGGACATAGCATGCAAAAAAAAAAAAAAGCACATATATATGTATACGATGATTCCAAGACACAAGCGAGAGGACTGGTTGGGAATTAGATAATTTCCTTGAATTCTACTAAAAAAAATGTTAAGGATTTAGCCAGTAAGAAAATATCTCAAATGTTAAGTATTTTCTTTTTAAACTTCCTATCCTAGAGTTGCTATATTCTAGTTGCTTTATCATCTGTGCCTTTACCATGTTAATTTGAATTTGGTTCTAGGCATTAGCTACTTGTGTGTACCTCTCTTCCAGTACAGCCATGGAGAGTAATACAGAACCACTTACAACATATATTCCTAAAACTCAACAGCTCCCGTGTACAGTATCCCAATCCAGGTGCATCGAAGACTTGCTTGGATTCTGTTGCTTTCTTAAAATACCACTGTTGGGAATCATCTCTGGTTACTATCCTGTTTATAGCAATGAACCTTAAGGGAGGAATAGGAACTATAGAAAAGTTCTAGGATAGAATCCCTCTTAGATGAAAATAATCATGCTGTTGGAATGTTAGACATTGGTAAATTCTTGCTCAAAGCTGGCTTCTGCCCATTGTGCTAAGCAGACTCCTATGACAACATTTCAGCTTGCCAAACTAAGGTGTTCACAGGAAGTGAAGAAAAATTTTAGTAACAGATGTGCTTTCCCTAAATGAACATCATCATCTTAAAATATCACATGACTTGAGGACACAAGCCTTCAGATTCAGACTTATTTTTCATAAAAGCGAATTGTGTTGATACCTGAACATTCTATCACCTCTCTTCCTTTTTCCTGTCACCAACCTTTAAGGATAGATGAGTGTTCAAGTAGAACAAACTTAAAATCTTATTTTTAAGATTTATTTATTTATTTATTTATTGGAAAGTTAGATATACAGAGAGGGGGAGAGACAGAGAGGAAGATCTTCCGTCCGATGATTCACTCCCCAAGTGAGCTGCAATGGCCGGTGCTATGCCGATCCGAAGCCAGAATCCAGGAACCTCCTCCTCCAGGTCTCCCACACAGGTGCAGGGTCCCTAGGCTTTGGGCCGTCCTTGACTGCTTTCCCAGGCCACAAGCAGGGAGCTGGATGGGAAGTGGAGCTGCCGGGATTAGAACCAGTGCCCATATGGGAATCCCGGCGCGTTCAAGGCGAGGACTTTAGCCACTAGGCCACACCGCCGGGCCCATAAACTTAAAATCTTAAGAAGAAGCACTTTGGAAGTTAAATGGTCTAACCGAGTATTGCAGTATGAGTTGTAATGAGTTGACCATCTTGTCTTTACCTAGATTATTGCCTCAACTTCCACAGCAATCTAAACATGGCTACATGATAGAGAATTTCACTTCAAAATATGACTTTGTCACCATCAGATTCTACTAGTCCCTTTTGCTTTTTTTTTTAAGATTTATTTTTATTATTTTTTTATTGGAAAGGCAGATATACACAGAGAGGAGAGACAGAGAGGAAGATCTTCAATCAGATGATTCACTCCCTAAGTGAGCACAAAGGCCAATGCTATGCCGGTCCGAAGCCAGGAGACTCTTCTGGGTCTCCCACACGCATGCAGGGTCCACTTGCGCCACCGCGCCGGGCCCCCTTTTGCTTTTTAACATGCATTTAAGATTCATTCATTTTGCTTAAAGCCAGATGCAACTTGAACATTTTTAATTATTTCCCATGTTGCATTTGTGCAGCCATATGACATTTTTAATACCAGGGATACAAACATGCTGTCATGTTTTATTAAAATTTGTCAGGGGTTTTGCATTTAAACTGGGCCTGCATTTTATTGAAGCACTCCAGACAAAATGATTTGTGTTTGCTGAACAAGGAGATTTGCTGGAGGTTGCCTCTAAATAGCACACTTGCTTAGTACTTTGAACAAATGACTCCAACAATAAAATTTCAATGTACAAACAACTGTTCAGCAATCTATTAATCTGTAAAGCAGTCGTTCCTAAACTCTTTCAGGAACCAATGCCAGGGTGCATATCCAGGAATCACCTGAAGAGCTTGCTTAAATTATTGTTTCTTGGCAAAATCACTGGAAATTGTTGATGCAGAAGATCTGAGGATAGAGCTCCAGAACCTCAGCTTTGAGCAAACAATCCTGGGAATTATAATGCAGGGATAGGTTTAGAAACACCGTGGAAGTCAAAGTCCTCCTGTCTTTGTTGTGTTCAAACCCTTTAACTTGACTTTGTCAAGGCCCTTCAGGATCTAGTCTTAAATCACATCTCCAATCACTTCTAATATTGCCTGTAGAGTTGAATTAGTCACTGTTTCCGTTTGCTTTCATGCATGGTACCTTAATTCGTGCCATTCCTCTCACTTGTTGTTCCCTTTCTCACTTCTGTATCCACTGAAATCTACCCCATTTCCTATGCTTTATGCTACCCCAGAGAGCAATCCCTGGGATTGTGATTCACTAGATTGTAGTTATTAAGCACCTCAGGACATCTGAAGCTGACCACATGTCCAGAAGCACTGCATCTGGATTGAGTTCCATCTCTTTAAAAACATTTGTGAATCTCAGAGACAGAAATGACCCTAGCTCTGGCTGACTCTGCAAATCCCCACAACAGCCGGCTCTGGGTTGCTGTGAAGCCAGGAGCCAGGAACTCAATCCACGATTTCCACATGGATGGCAGGAACCCAGTTATTTAGGCCATGACCACTGGTACTCAGCATCAGCACTGGTGTACACACTGGAGTCACGAATGAAGCCAGGAATCAAACCCAGGTACTTAATCAATGTCTTAACTACTTTTCTAAATGGCTATCCCTTTGTTCTTGTCTTTTCCAAATTTATTTGAGAAACAAAGAGAAAAAGTTCCCTTCCTTATCAAGCCATTCCTGGAAGTAGTTTCCAGCCACACTATAATGCCCGTAACATTTTGCTCACAGCACTACAATTTAACGCTTTGATCTCTACCTTGCGTTTGAATTATTCATGTACATAATCATTTCCTTATCATAACAAGTGCTAGTCAGTACCTTATAAAATGCATATCTTCCCCCCCCCCCAAAGACTTAACTTCTTTGAGAAAAGAGACCTTTTTCTAGTTTACTTGTGTAAACACTTTAGGCAGGAAAGTGGAATGTGTTAGTGGGAGTGGTAAAGTTAAATCTCTCCCAGAGATGGGTGGGAGGAGAGAACCTACTCCATGATGAAGTTTCATTTTCCTGAGGAAGGAAAGAAAACTTTCTGTGTCCCTATGTCCTGAATCTGAAAGTTAAACACACGAAAGGGGAATCCTCAAAGCCCTGCGTGATTGCAGTCTCGGAGCAGTGCCTGACTAGGTCTCAGGGACTTTCTTGGCTTGAGGAGGCTGAGAAGCACCTGGTATTTATAAACTAGGGCAGCCCTGCCCTGGGGAGGAGCGAGCAGGCTGCCATGGGTGCAGAGCACAGGACACTCACTGGTGGCAGTTTGGACAGGCTTCACTTGGGCTAGATTTCTTTTTGATGCCTCCCTTGGCCAAGCAACCCTAAGTTCTCTGGAATTTCCCACTGCTGAAATACTTATAATCTATTGTAAATTTTATGAAATATACACAATAATCAGTTGTTTGAATTTGGTATGTGTGCTTTCATCCTGACACATTTCTATTATCATGTAATTATATAAGTTACATATAATATGCATATGCACACATAAGCATATGCCCACTTAGAATTTTTATTTGAGAGAGAGAGAGAGAGGGAGAAAGAGAGAGACTGATGAACAGAGATCTCTTTAGCTGTTTCACTCCCCAGATGCCTGTGCTGGCCAGGCTTAGGCCAAGGCTGAAAGTGGAAGCTAGGAAATCAAGCCAGATCCACACATGGTTTACAATAACTCAATTATTTGACCTCATCACTTCCTCCCAGGATTTCCACTGGTGTGAAGCTAGAGTCAGGAATTATAGCTGGGAATCAAACTCGGGCACTCTGATTTGAGACATGGGTGTCCTAACCGCTAGGCCAAACACCTCTCTTTTTAGTATAGATTCATTTACAGAAATTGTGTTACTAAGACTTTTCTGTTCTTTTGTCATTTAAAAACTTTGTGATCTTTGGTTTTCTGAGCTATAGCTTCCTCACTGAGAAAATGAGGGTGATAACGTTACCCAACGTAGGAATAATTTGTTATAGAGATTTAGTGAGGCAATACATGTAAAATACTTAAAATTATGACATATATGAATATTGAGTGTTATCATTGTTAATATTACCCCTTTCAACAAAACCTACAAATCAAGTGTAGCTTTTCAATTTCACTCTTTTTAGTGGCTGCTTAACATTTTATGATGGGAATGAACAATAATTTAACCATTACACTTCAGTGAATATTCACTTTGCTTGCTTTTTTTTGTTTGTTTGTTTTTTTGCCACTAAAAACAAACGGTTCAATAATCACCTTTGTATATACATGCAAACTTACACATTCTTGATTTGCTAACTCTACAACAGATTCCAAGGAATGGACAGGCTGGGTTAAAGAGTGCTTATATATTATTTTATAATTTAATTTAGCATTCATTGCCGTATTGCTGAGAGATATTTAATGCTCAATTCTTCCAACAATAAATGGAAGTATTTTTTATCATTTCATCAACAGATGAGCTAATTGTCCTTTTTACATTTGGTAAGTTCTATCAGTAAAAAAGATCTTCTTGGGCCCGGCGCGATGGCACAGTGGTTAAGGTCCTCGTCTTGCACGCCCGGGATCCCATATGGGCGCCAGTTCTAATCCCATCAGCCCCACTTCCCATCCAGCTCCCTGCCTGTGGCCTGGGAAAGCAGTTGAGGACGGCCCAAAGCTTTGGGACCCTGCACCCGCGTGGGAGACCTGGGAGAAGCTCCTGGCTCAGGATCAGCATAGTATCAGCCTTTGAGCTCACTTGGGGAGTGAATCATCGGATGGAAGATCTTCCTCTCTGTCTCTCCTCTCTGTATATCTGCCTTTCCAATAAAAATGAAAAAATAAAAAAAATTTAAAAAAAGGTCTTGTTGTTATTTCAAGTTCTCTGGTTGTTTCCTGAGTATTTTGTGAAATCAATGGTGGCCATTTGTATTTGCTTCTCTATGTTCTGTCTGGTTTTGGAATAAGTCCTTTATTTCTTGTCAATTTGTGACAACTTCCATGAGCCATGAACTCTTACTCTGTTCATTGCACATATGTATGCTCCCAATTTATCATTTCTTGATTTTAATTTTGTTACTTATAGTAAAATTTTGAAAAACTGTTTATTACCAAATTTCTTTCTTTTTTTCTGATTTATTTACTTTCATTGGAAAGATAGATTTACAGAAAGAAGGAAAGACAGAGAGAAAGATCTTCTGTCCACTGGTTCACTCCCCACGTGGTTGTGATGGCCAAAGATGAACGAATCCAAACCCAGGAGCCAGGAGCTTCTTTTAGGTCTCCTGCATGGATACAGGGTCCCATGACTTTGAGCTATCCTGGACTGCTTCCCCAGGGCACAAGTAGAGAGCTGGATGGGAAGTGGAGAAGCTGGGACATGAACTTACACTCATATGTGATCCTAGCACATGCAAGGCAAGGATTTTCTTTTATAACTTTGGTCTGATAATTGGCTAAAAGGGTCGCTTTACTCCTACATTTTGCACTAGTTTTCTACTTTTTCTTGCAGGCATTTTTTTTTTTTAAACTTAAAAATATGTTTACCTAGAAACTGTAGTTACTTAGGTATAAAATAGTTACAATTTCATTTTAGGGTAATAGAAAGTCACATCTGTACTTTTCATTAACAATTCAGTTTTTTCCAACTAACATTAAATTCCGTTTTGGTCATGCATTAGATACCTATGTATGGGTCTTAATTCTGCATTCTCTATTTCTTTGATTTAATTACACATTATTTCTATGCCACTATCATGTTTTGATTTTACTGTAATGATTTTGGAATTTATTCTGATAAGCAAATATTTTCTTTCATCATTCTTACTATCACAGGCATTCAATTTTTTTCTTTTAAATACATGTTAAGTTTATATCATGAGTCCCTTTCTTTTTCCCTGAGAAATTACACTCAATTTAAATTGAGGCTTAAAAATATGATGTTGGCTTTGGGAGAAGTGGGGTTCTATGATATCCTATCTTAATGATTCATTCATTCATTCCTTTGTCAGATTTGTTTTACATCCTACTGGTCTAAAACTTTTCTTGTTAAAATGAATCATGTGTATTAGATGGGAAGTTTAATTATCATGATAATATTTTTCCCATTTTTACTTTTTGGTGCTTATTGTTATAGTAGACAAATACCATTTATTTATTTATTTTATTTATTTTTTAAAAAATTTATTTTTATTGGAAAGGTGGATATACAGAGAGGAGAGACAGAGAGGAAGATCTTCCATCCGATGATTCACTCCCCAAGTGAGCGCAAAGGCCAGTGCTATGCCGGTCCAAAGCCAGGAGCCTCTTCTGGGTCTCCACGTGGGTGCAGGGTCCCAAAGCTTTGGGCTGTCCTTGACTGCTTTCCCAGGCCACAGGCAGGGAGCTGGAAGGGAAGCGGGGCTGCCGGGATTAGAACTGGCGCCCATATGGGATCCCGGGCATGCAAGACGAGGACCTTAACTACTGTGCCATCGTGCCAGTCCCAATACCATTTATTTTATATAGTAACTTTATATTCCTTCACCATACCAAATTATTAGAGTAAGTCTCATAGTGTTTTGGTTTTACAGCTACAAATATACCATTAGCCAACCAGGAAATAGATATCTTTTTGGATGCTTATTATTAGTTCATTATTTTATCTCTATTTTTAGCTGGTACATTTAACACAATGCTGAATATTAATTGGAATGAGAGGTATAATTGTCTAATGCTGACTTATTGGAACAGATCACTACTTTTCCATTTGGGATTATATTTGATATTTGAGATAACCGTCTGTACTATTTTAACAGATTTGCTTCTAATCCTATTTAACTTAAAAAAAAGATAAACACATCAAGAATGCTGCTGAACTTTTTCAATTTACGTTTAAGCTTGCATTGGTTTTCTCTTGGGTTTCTTCTTTATAGATGTCAAGAATTATGTGGTAAACTTGCTGAAAATGGATCTCCTATGTACTTCTAAAATTAATACTATGTGTCAGTCATTTCTGTTAGACAAACTGTCCCAACGTTCAGTGGCTTACAGAACAACAGTCATTTGTTACTGCTTAGGCATCTTCAGGTTAGCTGGTTATGCATCTAATCTCGCACAGTGCTCAGCTGAGTGGCTGTGACTGTCAGAACAAGTCTATTGGTCTTTTGGGTTGCTCTGCTTCAGATTGTGGTAGGTGGCATGGCTCTTCCACAAGATAATTCTTCTTTTCCTACCAGGGCAAATAGACTAGCCAGGATAATCTCAAGTGAGTACAGAGACCATAAAGGAAGGAAGACATGCACAAGGCCTCTTAAAGCCTGTGCTGAGAAGTGACAAATCTTTACCTCATTTCAGAGTAGGTTAGTTGGCTGATTCCAAAACTAAGGACATGGAAATATATATCATGAAAAATGTGTGGACACTGGAAAGAATTGGGACTAATACTATAATCCGTATCCTAATTAGTTATTTATTTCTGCTTTATTGAATGATTTCTGGGTAGTGTTATTCAAAATATCAACATATCCATGCAAAAACAAGAGTGTAATTTTTTTTAAAGTCTTTTGTGGGTTTGAAAATTAAGTTTAGGGTCACTCTATTAACAACAACAACAAAAAACGAGGGATTTTCCTTCTTGTGTCCTGAAATAGTTTAAATGATGTGTAAACAGAGTTGAAGTGAAAAAAAAAAAGAAACTTTTCTTCAATGATGATTTTGCCAGTAGAAGATATTTATTCATCATTTTAATCACATTCAGTTTTTTCCACATTTTGTTGGGTTAATATGAGCTTCTACAACTCATTCTTTTTTTCAAGGCTTTCAAATGAATAGTTTAATATCTTTTATAATTATTTAAATGTTTTCTTTATCTGTGGACTCGTTTTTCATTTCAATTCCTGTGCATATTTGTTCCTTGCTTTTACTTAGAGAAGCAAGAAGTTACATGTTTGTTAGTTTTCTTTAAGAATAATCTCTGCTTATTCGATTAATTGCACACCTTTTGTTACTTTTGCATTTTCCTAGTTTTTGCTTTATTTGTGCTTCTTTACCACATGTCTATTTTATGATTTATTGAATCTGAAAGACATAGTTACATAGAGAGGTGTAGGTGTGTGTGTGTGTGTGTTGATGGGAGTGGGGGTTCGGCCTTATACTGATTCACTTCCTAAATGCCTGCCATATCCAAAGGTAGAGTGGGCTGATATCATGTGTCAGGAATTCTATCGGTGTCTCTAATTTGGGTGGCAGGGACCCAAGGACTTAGGTCAGTCTCTGTTGCATCCCAGGAGTATTATCAGGAAGTTGGATCAGAAGCAGAAAAGCTGGGATTTGAACGAACACTCTGACATCCAAGTGATAGCTTAACTGACTGCACATGTTCTCCCCTACTGAGTGTTTTAAAATGAATACTAAGTTCATTTAGCTTTTCCTCTTTCTTCATTAATACTGAAGACACTTAAGAATATAAAGAATATAACTGCTGACTACAAATTATTTGTATCATTTATCCATTTGTAATAATGTATTTTAGTTGCTTTCTAGATTGAATTTCACTTGATCAAATATTATTTAGGACTGCATTCTTAAATTCTTATCAGTTGCTTTGCATATTTTAAATTATTTATTTAAATTTGATAGCTGTTATGCTCAGAAAAGCATATATATCTTACAATATTTTAAAGCATATTTATATATAAAGCATATTTTACAATTGTATATATATACATATATACATATAAAGCAATTGTAAAAATTACTGCCTTCCCTCTGTTTCTTCCCTGTTCTCACCCTAGGAGGTATATAAACTTCAGGACCTCTCCTTGCCTTTGTGCTTAGTGGTTCTTCTGCTTTATCTTCCAGGGCAGTATTTTGAGTATTAGTCATGATCATTCTGTCTCATCTACGTATTGTTTTTGGAAACACCATATCTGAAGTTCCAGGAAGCCTATTTTTAAATCAATTAATTTTAATTTTGTTAGAGAGAGGGCCATCTTGCATCTGCTGATACACTTGCCTAATGCCTATGATAGCCAGGGCTGGACCACGGTAAAGCAGGAGCTTGGAAATCAATCTAGGACTCTCATGTGGCTGGCAGGAATACAAGTTCCCAAGCCATCTCCTCTGCTTCCCAGGATATGAATTAGCAGAAAAATGGAATTGGGAGAAAGCCAGAACCCCAACCTATGCACTCTGATTCAGAATGCTTGTATCCCGAGTGTCATTCTAATGTCTGTACCAAGCATGCACACTCATGTCATTTAAGTTTTATATTAAACGTATTTCTCCTTATATACTCCTATTTTGTATGTTGTTGGTTTTCAAGTTATCACTAGTATGTCCCCCTCTACCAGTTTATTTATTTGTTGCTATCAATGTTTGATTGACATTTCTCTGATTGCTTTATCCACACAAATGATTATAAGATATTTTATTGTCAGCCTCCTGAGGCCAGCTTATGGTAGAGGCAAGTGCCCATGTAGTATTATGCCTTTGAGTTCTGAGAAGCTAAGGACCTGAAGGAAGCTCAGATCTTCACTACCCGAATCTGTTCTTCATTCCTTCTTCACCTCTTAAAGGTCTAGGAGATTAGGAACACAAAGCTGATACTGTTTTTCTGATCTCTTGTGCCGCTTTCAGGTGCCGGATTCAGGTCTTGCTTAATACTCAAGGGACAAAGTCTGACAACACTTCTTTCTACTGAGGCTTCCACAACATGTCCACCTTACTCACAGCCAGCTCTTATCCATTGATTTCAACAGCTGAGGAGATGGGGATGGGAGCTAAACCGTTCTTACCTGCCTAGAGAAGATACAATTTTGTAATTTCTAAAGAAGAAGGAAAATGACCTTTATTTGACTATAGGTACAATATATTCCCAGGAGTGACTTTAGTGCAACACAGGGCTGGTGGTGATGTTCCTATATCATTTTGGCCACAGTCATGAAAATAGGGTCATTGACATATTACAGTGATAAGGGTTGCATCATATTAAAAAGATAGACTAATAGAAAGTAGGAAGTTAGGAAGATGAAATTACATATGATTCATATTGCAGTATTAGATAAATATCCCTGATGACCTGAACCGGAGGCTTTGGAGGAGGTGAAGAAACTAAAGTTTGGGAATTCTGAGAAGTCTCCAGGTCTAGCTGTGTAAGGCTGTAAGTTAGTGGCTGCTCACAGACAGTTCTATGCAGTCATATTGCTGCATTCCCCTGAGAAAAGTGGCTTTTGCTTCATATGATCCTTCAAGTCTCAAATGTACTTCTCCCAGTGGTCATCTCTAACCCTGACCCATACAGGGAAGGGGCTTTGAGGAAATCTAGGTTCCTTTGTCAAGCAGAATGGTAGTAGTAGGTGAGCTGGCAACAGATGATCCAGTATTAAATCCCAGTTTTAAGCACAAAGAATAGCAGTACAGGATTATGGATGTGGCTAAGGAATCCTTTGTAGAAGACCTGTTTGTATGGAGTTCTCAGAAATGCTCTCTCCACTGTCAGCAAAGCTAGAACATCACACACTATTTGTGGATTCTTCCAGAACGCACTTCACAAGGTTGGCAGTTAGCAATACAAAGAGCATCAGCTTCTAAAACAGAAAGAACTGAGTGCAAATTCTGAGAATGCTGTTCAAGTGTTGTACAAGCCTAAGCACATCAATTGCCATTTCTTGGCTCTTTTCATTATCTGTGTGATAATATTTAATGGTTGAGACACTGAAAAAATGGAATGACAGTTTATATAAAGCATCTATATAGTAATTGCCTCCTTGTTTTTGATCATTAGTCTTGATGCCTTGACAATGCTTCTGCTGCATGCCTACTGAAAAGCAAAATGATGCTCTTGTTTTTTTTTTTCTCATTCCATAGCAGGTGGGGCCTTTTCAAGGGGCTTCTCTTTTGCTGTCATTATCTTTTATCATTAATCTGAGTTGCTATCTTCCGAAACAGACAAAAGTAAGTCCTTATTTTGTAGTCTGGGTGATGTAGGGAAGAGGGAGTGTGTTTTATGTAGTAGAATGGAATAAATATATGAAAGAATGTAGTAGGATCAGTCATGCTTGTATTAGGAAAGGGAATGAGAACAAGAAAAAGGAAATGGCATCAGAGGTAGTGTTGAGAAAAGTGAAATGAAGAGAAGAATGAAGGAATCCAGAAGCAGGAAACAAAAAAACCCATGAATAGGGAGTTGTCTCAGAGAAAAGCCATAATTAGCCACAGTGGTTGTGGTAGGTTTAGTTGTGACAACATTGTGATGAGTCAATTCACTTTAACCATTTGCCCGGAAATAATCACACCAACTGGGTTAGAGTATTAAGGGAAGGTGGGTACAGATGTTAGTGTTTCATTGTTAGAAATGCAGCTTATTATTTTTTATTGATTTATGTATTTGAAAGTCATAGTTACAGAAAGAGAGGGGGCAATATGCACACAGAGATAGCAGCAGCAGAGAGAGAGAGAGAGAGAGACAGATCGATCTTCTTTCCACTGACTTACTCTTAAGATGATCACAATAAACCAGTGCTGATCCCTGGCGAAACCAGGAGCTTCATCTGGATCTGCCAAATGGGTGGTGTGGGTTCAAACATTTGGGTCATTTTCTCCTGGTTGCTCAAGCCATTATAAGTGAGCTGGATGGAAAGTGTAGCAGCTGGGACACAAATTGGTGCCCATAAGGGAGTCCAACCACAGCTGAAACAGTTCTGCAGTGAGGACAACTCCAATGGAGCTGAGAGCTAGAGCCCGAACACGCACCTCTCTCCCCTTGGCTGTGCAGTAAGCCTTACTTGGAAGGGGAATCCGGCGAGCCCTCCTCTATGTCTGCCATAGGAAGTGTCAGATATTAACTATACATTAATGAAAGCCCTAAATAAATAAATAAATAATGAAAGTTCAGTAAGCCCTGAGACCTCTACTTTCACTTTATCTCTTGGAAAGCTGTAGACAAAGTACTTGTTAGTCCTTAATATTTACAAAATATGCCATGACCCATCATGGGAAGAGCAGGGATTTATGTAGGTTAGAGGTTTATTTTGGCTCAGTTTTGACACTTAAGACTAGATGGACCTATTGGTTCAGCCCCTTGGTGAGGCAAGAAGATGAGGATGGCATAGCACTCATACAGACAGAATCATAGGGTAAGCCAGGAAGAAGAGAGAGAGAGAGAGAGAAAGAGAGAGAGAGAGAGAGAGAGAGAGAGAGAGAGAGAGAGAGAGAGAGAGAGAAAGGAACTGCACTGACTCAGGGTTATAACCAATCCTTGCATGAGAACGACTTCCAAAGTTATACCCTCCAGGACCTAGGACCTCCAATTAGGCCCATCTCACAAACACCATAATTACAACAAGCCTCTACCCTTACATTTTCAACTATTAACATTAACTCATTAACCACTAACATAAGACTTTAGGAACCAAGCCTTAACACATGGGCCTTTAGGATGCCTGAATTTGTATGCAAGCTCTAAACGCTGACTGAATAGAAAAATAGCATAATCTAGTTACTTAGTACAGTCAACAAATGCAGCAAGTTAATGACACTTTGGTAATGACATAATGATGATATTTATTGTGTTTCATGCACAAACCATTATGTTATATCATGGGATAGGCACTGGAATTAGTCTTAGAAAGTTTCACATGGCTCTTATAATTGTGTTGCGAGAAGGTAAAATATAGGCAAGTGCAACTTTGCTAACAATTTACTAATATATCCAAAAATATTTTAAAAATTAAAATGGCTCGCATGAACTATTTTCTCTTACTGGAATCAAGGCAAGAGTAAGATATGAAAATTTTCTGCAAACTGACGTAGGTTAAGGTCTTGTGCATGCTATCTACTGGGGGAAATGATGGCTGGATCCTCTGCTTCGGATTTAGAGAAAGCGAGAAGCATTTCTGTGAGAAAAGGCCAACTTTGATTACCCACTCGGCTTTGACATGAAAGATTCCTAATGTGATGTAATGATAGGTTTGTGGGTATAGAGCTGGTGCTGCCCAGTGATATTCATTGTTTCAGAGTGAGACTGAATCACTGAATAGGCACTGGCTTATTGTTTCCTCCTTCACTGGAGAAGGAAGTGACAAAATATTTAAAGATGTTTGTTACTGACAGGCATCCCAACATTAAATAATAGTGGTCCAGATGTTCAATTTTATGGGAGACAGAAGGTCATGCAACTGCTTGTTGTAGATTAGAAAAGTCTTAGTGTTATCAGAAACAATCATTGACTTGTCTCTCATAACTTTCCCTCACTCTAAACTCCAGTTGTTGCCTATAGTAGACTAAGGGAACAGAGATGTCTGGACTCTCATTTTACTTATTTAATGCTATGTAACAAAGTGCCCTCCACACCAAGTCAAGTGGCTTAAAAATAACATATCTGAACAATTTGCACAGGGTGCAGCAGGAATTGCTGGTTTGTGTTTCCTGCAATATAAGGGCTCTCTGTGTAGCTGGGAGCTGGCTGGGGTCGTATGTCAGGAACCTTGATCCTTGCCATCAGTAGGATTCGACCAACTTGGGCATTTTTTTTTTTGTAACATAGGTACCTGATTTTTTTACATGGTGGTTGGGTTCACCCAGAGAGAAAATAGAACTCAAGTTTCTTAAATGCCTTTTCCCGAACTGCCGAACTGATACATCACTTCTGCCACATCCCGTTGGTAAAAGTAGGGCACCAAACAATTCTGAATTCAAACAGAACAATATTAGACATTAGGGTGGCTCCAGGATTAGAAGAATTTGTGGTCATTATTTTTGCTACCATTGCTATACAACATGTTACCTCAAAACTTATTAGCTATGGACAACAGTTTAATTTTGCCTCTGGTTTCAGGAAGCAAAAATTTCTGAACAACTTCACCAGGTGGTTTTTCACTGGCTGCAGTCATATGCAAGTTTGGGGCTTCAGTTATCTGGAGTTCTGACTTAGCTGGACAAGTAAGGTTGATCTCCTGCTTAGCTGGCAAGCAACACTGGCTGTTGTCTAGGGCTCAGCTAGCACTTTCAGCTGGAGAGCCTAGATATGAACTCTCCAGTATGATGTTTTCAAGGTGGGTAAACTTCATGCATGGCAGCTGACTTTCCCAAGAACAAATGTCCCGAGAGAGCTAGGTAGATGTCACATGGCCTTTTATAACCCAGTCTAAAATTAACAGTACATCATTCCTACCGTCACTTCCATGGTGAAGCCATTGCAAGGCCAGCCACTCTGGAAGAGAGTCCCCCACTTAGCAACAATGTTTGGGAGCTACCAAGTGGCTGTCTTTGGAATGTAACACTACAGAAGTCCAACTCATCTGATTCTGAGAGAAATCCACGTTAAATCATGATGTAGAAAACTACTACAGGGTTTGAATGAGAAATGCATGCCATTTAATGTCTTCAGTTTTGATTCTGAAACTTCAAATTGGTGAACTGTGAGCTTCAATATGAAACTCATTTGCAATTCCCAGATCTTGGCCGAGCGGGGCTTTCTGCAGCTCAAGCATCCTGGCTGGAAGTACAGCTTTGCCAGCGTGCCGCCTTCAGAAATGGCTTTCTACCATGTTTTCACAAAAGAAAAATGTGCTCTGTCCAATGAGAAGTAGTCTTGTCACTTGGTGGTGATGCCTCATAGCAAAGTCGTTATACCCAGGCAGTCCACACTTCCAGGGCAAAGCCTTAAGTGTGTGTGTGTGTGTGTGTTCCATTCCCTCACTAGCTTCAACCTTATCCTCTAGCAAAGACAATGGAACCACATGGCCTCTTGTCCAGAAATATTGCTCAGACTGCAGGACAATGAGCAAACCTGAAATTCACAGGCTGGAGTCTTGAGGCCTTTGGAGACTGTCAGGAAATAGATGCCAGGGTGATGACAGGGCCAAGAAAGCAACTCTCAGAACTTATTGCCAAAGACTCAAGCCCCTGCCCTTGCTCTGGAAAACAGCCCATCTCTCTTTAGAGGCATGGTAATAACAAGTTTTGATTTAGAAAAAAAAAAAAAAAACAACGCTTCAATTCAGCATTAACTTACTTGACTCTACAGAGTAATACCTGTACCCCATATTTTGGCAGATATGTAGGATTCTCTTTCAGGGAGGCAAGATGGGACTCATTTCACCATTCTCACAAATCGGAGACAAGCCCAATTACCAGATAGTAAAAATTGCTAGTTTGACAGCAGAGGGTACTTTCTCAGCAATGGATGGAGAGGATGGCTCTAGATGGGAAGAGGAAGTGTGGGGTTCCTTTAGTGGAGGAAAAAGCAGTCCTAATCAATTACACACACAGATGCTAGATCTTCTTCCTGTTGACTCACATTCTATGTTTCCAGGAAGCTTGACCAGCAAGAGACTAGTCATTGGGTCTTGCCTTTCTCTGAGCTGGTATCAAAATATTCCATTTGTATTAAACATCAAATGGCAATTTGAAGAGAGGAATGATTCTTTTCCTTTCACAAATCAGAGTAGCTTTGACCTCTCAGGCAGGGTGTTCAGAAGTTTTGTTGCAATGAGAATGCTTGTCTTAGCACTTAAACGTTTATCACTTCTGATCTTGGCACACATGCTCACATGAAGTCAGTTATTTGTGTCCATATGGACATATGCCAGTGTCATGCTTTTGAGTTGTCTATTTCCTTTTACTTCTGGTTATTTTCGGGGGCTTTACAAGGAAGAAAGACTACATTTCAGTTGTTTGAATTTATGAACAGACTCCACTGCTATTCTCAGGCACCTATTGCCTCAAGTCACCCCAACCATGTTAATGCATGTTAATGATCCTAGGTTTATCCATGTGTTCACCAGTATAGTTCTTTAAGGAACAGATGCCTGTCATCAGCTGGGGGATACCTGTGTCTGTCATGCGTGGGGTGGGCAGTGTGAAGAGAGGCAGGTCTTACCTGTAATTTGTGCAGAGAACTTGCGTATAAATCATGTGATAGGAAAATATCGACACCCAGAATAAAGTACCACGCTCAGCATCCAAAAGACAGAGATCTTTCAAAAAATGATCTTTCTACTAATTGGGAAGTTGTGGACAAAGGAAAAGGTATAGGTATACTTAGAGAGAGAGAGAGAGAGAGAGAGAGAGAGAGAGAGAGAGAGAGAGAGATTGATTGATTTATCACATTTGTTAAGGATGATTGAAAAGACTTGCGAACTCAAGATTGACAGGTCTGCTGAAAATGTGCCTTTCCCTATCTTTAAGAGACTGCTCTGCACGTTGTTCATGTAGTGCAATGGAGAAAACAAGGGTTTTCAAGACAGATTTGCCTGCCTTCCTATGCTGGCTGCCCATTTTGTTACTCAGGGTCCAGCAACTAGCAGCTGTGCAACCTCGGGGAAAATTACTTAACCTATCTGAGCGTCACCGTTCTCCCTTGTAAAGCGGAAATCACAACAGTAGCAAGCTTCCTAGGTCTGAATGTGAGGAAGAGGTCATGATGTAAATAAAGCTTTCAATTCACTGCTTGGCATAAAGCTGGGCAGTAAATTGGCCGTAATTACCTTTGCATGCAAATTATTTAGGAACTCTTCACCCTCTTTCCTCTGGCCCTTTCCTCTAAATCCAGCCAAGCCTCCATCTCTTTTGAATTCCGGTCATTTGAAGAGAAATTCTGTCCTTCCTGGACTACTGATATTAATTAATGGTCTAACCTTGGCCGGGGTAATCACATTGTGTCATCAAGCTCCAGATTATTAGATATTATTTACAAGCAAAGCAGACCTCGGGTTCCTCCCAGACTGAGGATGGAGGCTGCAAATTGAGTTTAGAGGGTTGGTGACCTTTAGCCCCGGGCTGGCAGCAGGGGCGGGGCACACTTCTGATCTTGAAAGCCACAGCAGGCTCTCATAATTGAGTTACCGCCTGCGATGCGGCAGGACTAATCCATCTATATGATTTCTTCGCCCGGTTTAATACTATTAACGAAACCGAATTAGGGAGCGAGTGGGGTTTTCTGCATCTGCATAGCCAGGCTGAAGTCTTTGGTTGGATTAGTGGGCGGCTCTAAATGCCAAATTATGACAGTGACCACCTTGCTCCAAATAAGCCTCAGGCTTCCGGGGATCAGCAGGGTCTCAAAAGGCCGGCCCCGGACAGCCCCTGGGGCTATTCCTGAGTTTCCTCTTCTCCTCCCCCATTCTCTCCATTGACTTTTTCTGTTAACTTATTTACCTATGCCCCCTTCTCCCTTCCCCCCTCCCGGAATCATTTCTAATTTTCTTTCTAGTTTTAATTTTCAAGGCACGTTCCCGGGGGGATTGGTGTCAGAAGCATGCCCCAGGCGACAAGTCGACCCTATTTAATTCCTCTCCAGCACTTGTCCCATGTCTCCGATCAGCCTGTTTTCCTGGGCTTGAACATCCCAGGCAGGCTTTGGGTACTCCTGCCTTTAGTTTACCAAGCACAGCGAGGGGCCTACGTGTGGGGTTGCGGGTGGGGGTGGAAGGTGGCAGTCCTCTGTGGTTAGGTTCACTCTCTGCCCTAGTGACACCCGGAGAGCAGCGCGCCCTTCTCTCCTCCTGAGAATGCAGCTGTTTCAATTTTGGGCAATTGGCCAGAGACGAAGAGTCGCCGAGTCTCGGACCGAGAGTCCATGGCTCGGTGCAGGCAGGTGCCAACGGCGGAGTCCCAGAAGTGTAGGTGGTTACCAGCGCGGGCCGGGGCAGCACAGCCAACCGGGCGCGAGCTGAGAACAGAAGGAGTACGGGGCCCAGGGGGCCGCCCGACTTGGATCTCGGCTGCCAACAGCGAGTGCCCACCCGGGCAGCGCCCGCGGGCCCTACGGGTCCGGAGGCTTCGGGGGCCGCCCGGCTGACACGCTTGCCCGCACTCTGCCGGGCTCGCCGGGATCTGGCCAGCAGGCGGCTGACGTCGGCGCCCCTGCCGAGCTCTCCTTTTACTACAGCCGCCAGGCGGCTGAGTGGCGCCCCGCCCTCGCCGGCCCCCGCCCCCCGCGTGCCCGCACCTTGGCGTGTATATAGAAGGCGCCGCGGGGTCCGTGCGTCGCTCTCTGGGACCAGGGAATTCTTTGGAAGGAGAGCGCAAACGAGGGAGCGGGCCGTCTCCGAGGGGGTGTGAGTGTAGGGAGACAGACAGCAGGTAAGGGCCGTCGGTTCCAGCTCCTCCTCTCGCGAGCAACTTGGGCCCCCCCTTTGGACCAACGCATGGGACCCCGAAATGCGATAATTAGATAGACAGAAGGAGACGAACCTCCCCTGCCTGTTCCCCGTGGGCGAGAAGCTGCGCGGTTCTGCGGTGTAACAGGCTCACACGTTGCTCATCACATGTGCAAACATTCCCTTTTCTGGGAGGCTCGTTATTTTTAAGTGAATATTTTCGTCTTTGTTTTGAAATTTTTTTTTTAAATCTTCCTGGGGGGGTGGTTTATTCTGATTGAGTTGGCGGCCCCGCAGCCGCTTGCGAGAGGCGGGGTAAGCAGCCCGCCGGTGCGCGGGTTAGCACACCCGAGCAACTCCTGCGGTGGCCCGCGCTGGCCCGGCGAGCGCTTTGCGCCGAGCCCGGGCAGGCCAGCGGCGGAGCCGGGGAGTCCCGGGCGCGCGTCTCGGCGGGCGCGGGGCGCGGAGGACCAGCCCCGCCGCTTTGTCTCTGCACTTCTGGAGCGCGGGGAGCAGCTCCTCCCGCGGCCGGCCGCCCGGGCTCGCGGTGGCTGCGGCGGTGGCGGCGACGGCGGCGGTGGCGGCGGCTCCTCCTTCACCCCTCTCCTTTCCTCCCCACTCTCTCGTAGGCAGCGGCGGCGACAGCGGTGGGGAAAAGCGGATTTGGCCCCGAGCCACACCGAGGGGAGCTCGCGCTCACCACTTGCCGCCCTAAGCGCTCTCCCAAGTCCTATCCGCTCGGCGAGGACTTCATTCTCCTGGGCGAACCCTGTCAAGCAAGCTGGGATCTATGAGTGGAAAGGTGACCAAGCCCAAAGAGGAGAAAGATGCTTCTAAGGGTAAGCCCGCCCGTCCGCCCGCCGAGTCCGCCCGCCTCCCTTCTCTCGGTTTCCCTCGCCCTGTCGCGTGCGCGCTCTCCCTGCCCCCACCCCGAGCCTAAGCTGCCCGTGACCTCTGTGAACCCGGGCGAGCCAGGGGAGGGGGCGGGGCCGCTGCGGGGTCTGGGTTTGTGCCGCTTTTTTTTTTTCCTCCTTCCTCGCGGGGAACTGTCCCCCGTGGGGGGCCTCCAGCCTCCTCCGCTGCCCCTCTGGACGCGCGGTGGCAGCGCTGCGGGCAGACGAAGCTGCTGCAGCTTGGAGCGCCAGGAACCGCGCCGCCTGCTCCCGGCCGCCTGCCTGTCTGTGCGAGTGTCTGTGTGTGCATGTGCGTGTGTGTGTGTGTGTGTGTTTGAGCGACTGTACATACGTGTGCTGCGCGGGGGCAACATGGTGACTTACTCGGGAATCTGCCCCATTCTCAGAACCCGAGCTGAAGCCCACCTTCAGCCCCCTCTCCCCGCCCCCAATGCAAACAAAGAGCCTGGCCGAGATGCTGAACCCCTCCCCCCATACAGGCTCCTTCCACCCCCACACACCCTCTACTCCCAACTCACTACCTGTCCTACCCCCTGGGAAGGCTGGAGCTTGCACCTTGAGACACACCGAGTGCAAAAGTGAGCAGTCGGCTTGGGCGCCGCCCGCCCGCGCTGCGCCTCAGCAGCGCAGCCTAGCCATACCCCGGAGAACAAAGGCGCCTGTCCCCTTGCCACCAGTGCCCGGTGGGAGTGGGCCTCCGTGGGAGGGGGCGGTCTCCTCCCTCCACTCCTTGGGGTTCAGCCAGCTGGCCTGAGGCGCCTGGCCTCCAGTGCACCCCTCCCGGCCCCCCAACACACACTTGGTGCGCCTCTCGGCCTGTGCCTCCCACCAGCTGATGGGGAGGCAGAGTGGAGCGGGACCAGGCTGGGGAGAACTCGCAGAATAAGGAGCTCCCCCATCTTCACTACACACAGATGAGCACACACGCACCCGCCTGTCCTGCCTGGCTTGGCTGAGGTCCCCCTAAGCTCCAGAATGTAAACTGGAGAGAAGAGCCTTGGAGACCTGGGTGAGGGGACAGGCACTGAGAGGGCGTGAGGAAGAGCAGTGGGGGAATGGCAGGTGCCTTAGGCGCAAGTGTCCGAAATGGCTGCAGAGCAGACGCTCAAGTGGCCTGGGCTGGAGTGGCCCTGAGGGACCCACGCAGCCAACTGCAGCGCCCCACGGCGTGTCCACGCTGCAGAAGTGCGACTGCAGTGGGGGAGCCCCAGCTCAGTTCCTGAGTCTTCAGGCCCCTTTCCCTCCCACTTCTTTATTCCTTTTTCTCATCTCATCCTGCTCTCCTGTCCCCACCTCTCAGGGCTTGCTTCCTCCGGGAGATCCTAGGGCAGCGGCAGCCCTCCCCCGCTCAAAGTTGTCAAACTCTTCAGCTCAGGGCCCTTGTCCTTGTTTCTGAGTGAAACTCTTTCTGTGGGCAAAGGGGTTTGAGGAAAGGCTGGTGGGGTTTGTGGGGAGTTAGATCTTGTGTGCTGAGGGTCAGTGTTATCAATGGTCTGGCACAAGGCCAGGATTGAACTCCCCTTAACCCAGGCATCCTGGTTGGCTGTTTGAGCTGCACTGATGAATTAGAAAGAGTAACTTGGCAAAGCGGAACTGCTGCTGTACGTTCTCAGGCTTTCTTTATTGTGGAAAGTCTAGAACATATCTTCATAGGATAAAGGGTCGTTAAAAGGCTTTGTCTTCCGCATAGAGCCTAAACAAGTAAATACAATCCAATATTTTAGCACCAACCCTTTCTATTTCTGGGAATACGTCCAGTTTGATTCTGGAACTTTGCTTTCTGATTTCCATCAAGTTATTACTTGAGGTTTCTTTCAGACTACCTTTGGGAAATGCCGAAGCAAAGTTATTTTCAGAAAAAAAAAGTTGCTGTTTGAAGAATATCAAGTGTCCAAAATAGATGAATAATCTGGATATGGCAGGTTTCTGTAACTCAGTAATGATGATTTTCAGTAGGCATTGTTGAAATGTTTCTTTGAATTGTCACCGTTGAAACTGCGTACCCTTCCGTAGCTGCGTGCATAGCACCTGGCTGTTCTTAGAGCAAGGTGACTGTGGAAAGCAACTTTCAAGAGGACAGCTTACTTTCTGCATGAGAGGAGGTGGTGAGATTGCAGATACTAAGAACAAGATTGTCATTTCTGGCTTTTGTTGGTTCTTGAGTTTAGAGTGCTGTCAGCATGGTGAAGTGGGGCAGTCATCAGGCCCTCCTCCTTTGAAGGATACGAAATCTTATGTGACCAGATTTGAAAGCCTGCTTTTGATGTTGGAAATGAAACATACCAAGTCCACTTATCTTTTTAACCGATTTTTTTTGTATTGACCGTATTTATAAGTGGTTTGATTATTTACAAATTTTCGATATATTGGTCAGTTCTGTTTGCTTTTTTAAGCTAAGAAATTAATTAGCATATTGTAACACAGAAAGCTGTGTTACCAAACATTTAATAGAGATTTTGAATGTGCACACATTTAGCCTTCAACAATGGTGTGACAAATGATTGAAGCAAGTCAAATAATGTAGTAACAGTTTGAATTTCCCAATCTGTTTTCTGAGCCTGCTGCTTATTTAAATCCAGCCTCCCACCCCATCAGTTGGGGCTCATTCGCACAACCTGTCATTACTACATGGAAGATGATTGTGTATTACAGTGTTTTGGGGGTTTTCAAACACGCATAATCGGTACATTCCAGTGTGTTGCTGAATGAACTATGGCTTTAGGAACATATACATTACTGCATCTTTAAGTGACATTTTCTTCGACTCATTGAAGTTAAGAGTAGTGACGAATGACGATCTTCCTGGTAAACTTTTCAACAATGTAGCTAGGTAGGATAGACTATTCTGTTTGGAACGGGAACTGAATCTTTATTCTGATGAAAACTATGAAAGAGGCCTCTTGTGTATCCAGTTGCCTTTTGTGTGTTCATTCATATGTTGCATAAACTTTCAAACTGGCAGGTGTGTATGGAGTTTGGGTCGTATAACTCCTGAACTGGAGGATTTGTTTCCATTTCGGGGAAGAAGAAAGCATAATATTTGTTTGTTCAAGCAGATATTCACTTAGCTTTGACTCACTCTCCTCTGCCTTGTCACATCAAATCTTTCAGCAGTCTTTTGTTGGAAAAGCACTCAGTTGAGGCTGTGTCTGGTTTGTTGCAACAATTTCCCTGGTATCAGAAAACTTGCAACCTATTACAGATAAAAACCAAATCTGTTTTGGATTGACTAAAAGTCATAGCAATTCTCAAACTTTAAATCTGTTGTTTGGTTTGTAGCTACGTGTTTAAAGTGGGATTTCCGCGCCCCCCATCCCCCAGCTCTTTCCTTTGTGTTTAGCCCAAGAGTCACCTTATCCAGGCAAGTTTCAAAGGCAAGGGCTTCTGGGTGGGATGGCACTAGCGTCCTGATGGCTCATGCTTGCCACCTGTGTGATGGAAGTCAAATCTATGAATAGTCCAAGAAGCCAGCCACTGTCACAGCGGTTGCTGTAATGATTGTTGATACCCATGTACATTCATGGCTGTAGCTCATTTCCTCTTCATTTTCTGGCCTCTCTCAATAGCCTGGCTACGTTACCTAAGCAGAACAGAGCGTTGTGGTTAGGCAGCCAGCTTTCAAGGCTTGAAGCCCGAATGTGGCTCAAAAAGCTCATTTTTTGATTTACTATGTGAATCGGTTTCCATCAGGTGTCTTTATCAGAACTGGTGTTTTTAGAGGTATGTTATAATAAACCATGATGTTGGTGATTTCTTACTAAAAAATACCAACAAAAGGAGGGAAATAAAGCAGTGAAAATAAAGCAGTAACAATACAAATTTTAAAAATAGCAATCAATCTACCTAGCAGTCATGTTAGAACATCTAAGAGATCCTGAGATGAAGGCATAATACCTGCAAATCCTCTACATCCTCTCATCCTCTGATTCACGCCCCAGATATCCACAGTGAACTGGCTTGGCCTAGGCTGGGCTGGGCTGTTACCCTGACCTGGGACCTCAGTCCTGCTCTCCCGCACGGGTGGTTGTTGAAGGACATTTTGAATCTTTTGTCCTGCAAAACCAGAGCTAGGGGCAATTCTTCCCAAAGGCACCAGGAGCTGTTGAGGTAGAGATGAATGAACAGGAAACCTCTTGGCTCACAGGTTTAGATAAAGGACCTGCTAGATAAACAAGCTGTGGTTTGGGAATTGTCTCTTGCTATTGAAATGTAAATGGCTCAAGCCCCCTCCCTGGATGCAGGCTTGACAACCTTCTCTTAAAAGTCTGCTGCTGTTAATAAACTGGCTGTTGACCATCAGTCAGTGTTATTTAGGGCTCCATGCAGAAAGCCCATCGCTGCTGGACAGCGACCAGGAGACAGGGAACCAACTACTTAGTACCACCTGCTGCCTTCTAGACTCTTCAGCAGTAGGAAGCCGAAATCAGGAACTGGATTAGGAAATCAGATTTGGGGATTCTGAGATAGAATGGCAGCATCTTGATTAGTCTTAATCACTAGGTCAAATTCCCACTACCATTATAATTTCTAGTGGTTTGAAATTTTTTTTTCTTTTTTTTTTTTAAAGATTTACTCATTTATATTGGAAAGTCAGATAAACAGAGAGGAGGAGAGACCAGAGAGAAAGATCTTCCACCTGCTGGTTCACTCCCCAAGTGGGCACAACAGCCGGAGCTGTAACAATCCGAAGCCAGGAGCCAGGAGCTTCTTGCGGGTCTCTCACACAAGTTACAGGGTCTCAAGGCGTTGGGGGCATTCTGTACTGCTTTCCCAGGCCACAAGCAGAGAGCTGGATGGGAAGTGGGGCCGCTGGGATTAGAACTGGTGCCCATACGGGATTCCGACATGTGCATGTAAAATGAGGACTTCAGCTGCCAGGCTACCACACTGGGCCTAGTCTGAAACTTCTTTATTGGTTAATGCTGATCCCAAAATGGGTGCAATATAATATTAATAATTTATGGTGCAATAAAGTATAGGGATGAGCTAGGTGTCCTGGGTCTTCTTCCTCACTTAGTACTGCTTCCTCTGAATCTTGAGTGGAGTTCATATTATTAAATAAGGGATGGGGCACATCTTAGGGCTAGAGATGTTGGTGAATGGAATGGTTATTGTGAGTGGAAGCAGAAGTTACCGTGTGTGAGAAGCTGATATCCACATCAGGGAGATGATTGTGGTGGTTTCAAAGACAAGTTCAGGACCAGGGAAAGAAGTGGAATCAGAATTTGGGGGGGATCAAGTTATAGGATTTATTTGTGAACGAGTGAACAGGGTGATGAAATTGTTAGCATCCCAGGTCTCTTTGCAGCTCTCCTGTTTCATGTCTAAATCAACTTTTCATTCTGGGAATTTCATTCAACACGGGGCAACTAGAATGTGTTTCAATTCATCACACATATCAAAGAGTCTTTCTGCTGGGTTTCTTTATGACTTCCTGTTTTGGAATTTAGAACTTTGAGAATGGAAAATAATTGCTATCTTTAAATAATTTGAGGAGGGAAAGACACAGAAATTAAAGTGTAGTACGTTGAGGAGATTCTAGTTGTCTATAAGTTTACTAATGTTAATGTTATCTCGGGTCTGGCCCAGTGGCCTAGTGGCTAAAGTTCTCTGCTTAAACACACTGGGATCCCATACGAGTGCTGGTTCTAATCCCAGCAGCCCTGCTTCCCATCCAGCTCCCTGCTTGTGGCCCGGGAAAGCAGTCGAGGATGGCCCAAAGCCTTGGGACCCTGCACCCACGTGGGAGACCTGGAGGAAGTTCCTGGCTCCTGGCTTCGGATCAGCGCAGCACTGGCTGTTGCGGTCACTTGGGGAGTGAATCATCAGCTGGAAGATCTTCCTCTTTGTCCCTCCTCCTCTCTGTATATCTGATTTTGCAATAAAAATAAATAAATCTTAAAAAACAGCACATTTCTTAAAAAAAATTACCTCTAAAATGTGAAAACTGGGTACCTATTATTGTTTTAAAAATTAATACAGTACACAAATTGTCTTCATGATTCATTTTGTGCAGTTGCCAGTTCGTTCTCTCCTGACCTGAAGATGTGCCATCACTGGAGTTTATCAGCACAAGCTGAGCAGTGGATTTCCGGCACACTGTCCTGTACTGTGTGGTTTATCTTAGTCCATCTTCGTCAGCTTTCAATGTAGGTTATCTATTTGTGATGTACTGGTTCTACAAACTCAGCCAAATCTTGTGGCTTTCTTAACATTCAATTTAATCATTGTATTGAATGACCTGAGGAAACACTTCCTAGGGTTGTGGATTTCCAGAAGTGAACTAATGTCCTAAAGGAAGCAAAATAACCTGTAGCAGTCATTGTGAGTCTAAGCCCTCAGGTCCGAGTTCTCCTTGAATAGCATGACTATTCAAAGCAACATTTACCTGGGTATTTACTCTAAAACAGGTGGTTTATATTAGAAAGGAGGAAAATTCTTGATTCTTGCACCCTGATGGAAATATGAAGGACTAGTATATTGAGGGATTTGCATTGTAAGTAATATTAAGTCTAAATTACTACTACTGTTTATGGAGATTATTGTAAAGCAGTTTCTACTTCTTCCTCTGCCATCTGAAATTGCTTTTAGCACAGACGTTGAAAGTGAAATAGTTTTCGTGTCACTGGCCAGTGACCTGCCCCCGAGGCAAAGGACTCATCCATATTTCTGCTGATTCTTCTAAATCTAGGCACACTCTTGGTTTCTTTCAGCATGTGCCTGTGGTTGATGCTGAATAAAGTACAGTAGGGCTTGCCTGAGTTGGGTCACTTGCTGACCTGCTTTGGAGACATCAAAGTTGGGCTAGATGCTCATTGTTTAGCTGTAAAGAATTTCCTGTTGGGAAAGTCTGTCCTTTCTGGACCCAGGCCCCAGAAGAAGGGAACAGACCTGTAGTGAAAGGCAGGCCTGACAAGAGACCAAATTAAGAAACTTAACCATTTCTTTTTAAAGCACAAACTCATTTTCCATTTCTTTGGACTGATTTTTACCTGTGATAACATGCATCAATCTTTAGTCCAGTGAATTCTGACAAATGTTTATACCTGTGTAATCAGCACAAAACCAAGAAATATTCCCATCACACTGGATTATTCTGAGTGTTTTCTTGTTAAATCTCCCCTCAAAGGCAACTATCATTTTGATTTCTGTCATATATTTCCTTTCCCTGTGATTATCATGTAAGTGACGCACACAGTATGTACTCCTTGATTTCCAACACTTGCAGTCACCTCCCTCTCCAGCAAGCTGCTTCTCTCCCCTGGTGATATCCCTTCTCCCTGCCTTGTCCTTTGCTTTTTTGGAAGGCTCTGATCCAGTCTTGTACTAGAGCACTCATGAAGAGTATTGGACCCGGGCCTGGCGCAGTAACCTAATAGCTAAGGTCCTGGCCTTCCACATGTCAGGATCCCATATGGGCGCTGGTTGCTCTCCTGGCTGCTCCACTTCCCTTGCAGCTCCCTGCCTGTGGCCTGGGAAAGCAGTCGAAGTGGCCCAAAGCCTTGGGACCCTGTAACTTGTGTGGGAGACCTGGAAGAAGCTCCTGGTTCCTGGCTTCGGAACGGCTCAGCTCTGGCCATTGTGGCCACTTAGGGAGTGAGTCAGCAGATGCAAGATCTTTCTGTTTCTCCTTCTCTCTGTACATCTGACTTTCCAATAAAAATAAATAAGTATTAAAAAAAAGTATTGGACCTGTTTCAGGTAACACCCAGTAGTTGTTGAGTAACCTAGGCAAGAGAAAGGAATTCGTTTAAACAGAAGTTTACTTTATTATTTAGTAACAAATAAAATCAACAATTCTTCAGCGAGTTTTTCTGTACCAGGTGCAGTTCTGGACCTCGGCTTCCGATGCAAGACACCCAGTCATAACAGAAGGATGCTCTTTGCTTCGGCATGGGTAGTCTGGCTTTTCATTCGAGAGTGTGTTTCTCAATTCACACCTTCCTTCCGTTACACTCTTCTTGCAGGGAGCTTGCCGGGTGACTGGGGCTGTCAGGGCTGGAGCTTCTGTCCGTATGAGCACGATGGTACTTTTCCCCAGAACGATTTTGTTGGCTTGTTTCACCTGTGTTTTCAAGATGACCCTTTCTTTTAATTTACTGTTGAGTGAAGTCATTTATTATTATTTTTTATGACATGGCACATGCTTTCAGTCTTCCAGTGGAATCGTGTGTCTCGTTTCCTTCCTCAGCATGTTTCTCAATCCTGCCAGTTCTCCCCTACCTCACCCTCTCTGATGTGCTCCCCTTCCTTCTTGTCAACAGATGTCAGTGGCTTTTATTAACTGAATGAGGCTCCTTAGGGTGTGCCTGGCTATTTGGAGCATTCTTATTTCTGGATTGTTCCCTTATGATATCTAAATTAACCCTGAGGGGGAATAAAATCCCCCCACCTCCGTAAAAGCAGCTCTACAGAAGCAGCTTTTCACTACCTATTATGTAACTCTTTTTAAATGGGAAAAAGTGTGAGCTTTATTTTTTATACTATTTATGCTGCCTTCAGTTAGATAATATTTCCAAAAATATATCTTGTTAACAGAGACACACGCCTTGAATGAGCATATTAATTATAGTTTTCAATGTTGGGAATCACGTAGTGTTTCTGAGTGCTGCAGGAACCTATGTTTAACAGTGGTAATTAACAGTCACGAGGCTACTGCATGGCTATAGGTAAGTTTAATAAGAAACATGCAGCCCAGTTCCCTGAAATCCCTTCAAAGGATGGAGGTAGCATTTCTGTTGCTTTCCATCAGCAGGTTGGTAAACACTTCAAGTTCTTAAAATATTTATCTTGACTGTTAGAAAGTAAACAAGCCAAAGGAGTGCAGTTCTTGAATATGCCCACAGATATTTTCAGAATCTTCTTTCAATCATGTCTTTGAAAGTAGTGAGAATTGACCTGCTTCTTTTACCTTGGATACTCCATGTGTCTGCTTGCCTCTTCTCCCCTTGGGGGGCTTACTGAGCATGAAGCCTTCCAGGAGCTCTAGGATTTGCAGGAGGCTTTCACAGATCCAACCATGTGAGCCATTCTCCTGGAAACGGGGCAGGGCGCTCCCAGATGCTTTCCTTGCACAGAGCATTTGTTTTCCCGTTAGCTGGGAACTGGGCGATCGCGCTCCACGGGATGGGCAAGCGGTGTCGCGCCCCAGTCGCCACGTAATCTGGCAGGCGAGTTTATTACAGACCTCAGAGCGCTCATTAGCCTCGTGATGTGGCAGCTGCCTAAAAAAGCAGCACGGAAAAGTTGTGTCACCGAAGGTGAAACTTGGTGAAGAACTGCGCGGCGCTCGGCATGACAAAGCTTCTTCTGGCGGCGGCGGTGGGCAGTGGAGGGCTTTGCCCACTTATCCTCGGTGCCCACGGCCAGGCCGGCTGTCTTTGAGGCGCCGCAAATGGAACCGCGGCGCCGGCCCAGGGCGCCGGCGGTGTGGCTGTTGCTGGGGGTGGGGATAAGGACTGGGCGCTCCGGGGCAGCCTCGAGGTGTAGCCCTGGGGCTCTTGTGCAGCCTGTGGGAGGCGCCGTTAAGATGGTGGCAGTCGGCTGGTGGCCGCCGGGCGGGGCAGAGGGAGACTTGCTCCTAGGCCCCCTTCCTGCACTTACCAAAGCGCCCTTTTCGCCATACACCTGACCTGCCCCCTGGACGCCTCAGAGGCAGACACACGGCCAAGATTCTAAGGGGAGCCTTGAAGTCAGGCCTGGCCAACAAGAGAGCTTTGCTTTCTCTGTCCTTTGGTTAATGCTGATTCGGTTTCAGCTGTTCAAAAGCCGAAGCTGCATCTTGAGCAGACTGCTCAGGGCTGTTTTGAATTTATTTTTGTGCTTTCGTGTTGCTTCTGTTTCATTGCATTGCCTTTTTTCGGATTACAACATAATGCGTGTTTACTGGGGACAATTTGGAACATAGTAAAAGCAGAGAGAAAAAAAAATATCGCCCAAGGTTTTACCCCCAGGTTAACTTTGAGTTTTTCCTTCCTAGCTTTTTTCTCTTTATGTTACAATAAACACATAGTCAATGACACTTTAAGTACATGTGTGGTATCATTAAAAATGTATTATGTCTTGTTCTTATTTTCTCAACATGCTAGTATGTTATTCCATGTCACTAAGTAATTGGCACCAACATTGTTTATTGTGTATACTGATGTGGACATAGTGACAAAGGAGAAATGGTGGTTTTGTGCCTATGGGTTTGCAGGGTTTACTGCACGTCTTTGACAGCCTTCTTATTGGGCTCCATTCGTGCTACTAAGTATTTCATAAAAATACATGGTGCATATGTGGAGAGACATTTGTGTGTGTGTGTAACCCTGCAAGTACAAAACAAAGTATATGCGGACAACTACTCAGTGTATAAGCAAAAAAATAGAAGAAATATGCTTAGAATAAATCCTGGAAGAACATACACCAAAAGTTACCGTTGAGTGCTTGGCTTATAGAAGGTTTTTAGTTTTTATTCAGATGTGTATTATTATATTAATGATAGAAATACAGTAGAAATAAAATATAGATGGTCTTCAGACTGACTTGCCTGTTGCAGGGCCCACCATTCCTTTATCTGGAATGCTGTTTCTATTTTACATTTTGTGATCCCTCCAAGTGTTGTGGGGTAAGCAGCCAGTTTTGGGTCATAAGCTTGGAAGTCACTCTTGCCACCACCTGTGCTTCTGTCACCCTGGCACCCCGGCTCCTGGCCTGCCCAGTACCTGCTTGCTCTCTGGCTTCCTGCAGACAGGCTCCAAGGACAGGTAGCCCCTGAGCATGCCCCTGCGTGTCTGTATTCCTCACCCTCTCTTCACTGCTCGGGCAGGACAGTAAAGATAGCAATGCTAAAATGCTTTGCGTTTCCAATCTGTGTACTTTCAAGAGTTCCAGGAGAGGTGAGGCCTAGCAGTGATGGTATGTGGGCAGAGAAGCCAGGGAAAGGTGAATGTCTGCAGCTTTGTTTGTGTGTGCAGGTGGCTTATTGCATGTCTTTTAGGATAACTTATAATTACTAGGGAAGCTGGGACATAGGTCTTCAGTTTTATGGATGGACTTCAGGGTAATGACCATTTGTTCCTCCTGCTGTTTCAATTCAGAATGGAATGCCATATGGACTTGTCATCTGCTAATTTCTAGTGAGCCATGTTATCGCCAGGCTTGGTTAATACAGACTCCTTAATACACTCTACGCTTGTCTGGTGGGATCTCGCTCGCACCGCGCAACACAAGTTTACATCCACCAGGACGTATTTTTTCCACCTTCCCAGCCGGAACTGCTTACTCCCTGCCCTGGGTCCTGAGGTTACCCATTGTTGTACTAGGCATGTCGATTTGGGGTATATCTCCTGGTAAACTCTTCACCTGTTATGTTTTATATACCCAACTTGACAGTACTCTCCTCCAGGGCTCTTTTCCCGAAGCAGAGGCTTGATAAATGCCTGTTGCTTCATGGCAATGCTCAGCATGTTGCCTGCTTCTTTAACTTTGAAGCTCTATGCAGAAAGCCCTGTGTGCCAGCAACATTCCAGCTGGGCTTAATAGGGCTAATTTAATTTGAGATGTAATTGCTACTTTATGGTGGGCTATCTTCCCTGTCAAAATGACTGCATAGTTAAAAAGCATGGATGTTAGAGGTTTGGGTTCACGTCTAAGTTCCTTATTTGCTGGGTGCCTTGGGGTAAGTGATCTTCATAACCCTTAGTTATTGCTAAAGGAAAACGGTTACTTTATGGGGTTATCTTAAGGACCAGACTGGATAATAGTGGAAAGTATCAAAAATTGTTAGCCACATAGACTTTGGTCATACTTTTGATAATATTACTAAAATAGTAGTAATTTTCGTGTTGATTATTTGAGTAACAAAATATTTGTGAGAAGGCTTGTCAGCAACAGACACAAACTTATAAGTTTATGCTTCTGACATATTCCATCTTAAGAGATTTCAGTTATATCAATTCATATATTGGTTCACTCAATATTTAGTAAACTCTATGGCAGCTGCTGCCTCAAACACTGAACCTATAGCAGCGAGCAGGACAGATAAGCATCCATGCCTTCATGGGGTTTGTATTTTCCAAGTTAACTTTGGAACCCCACACTCCCAGTGTGTGAAGCACTAGGCTTCCTGGGGGTGATATGTCAAGAAGTTAGTTACCTGGCACACATCCCTAAGACCTGCACTAGTCAAAGCTACCAAGAAGACAAGCCAAATGGAGTCGGATGTGGATCTGAATGAATAAAGCTGTGGTTTCTGATCCTGCTTGTGCATCAATATCGCCTCTCACCACCTACATGCCCCTCTATGAAGACCTAGTTTAGTAGACCTGGGCAAGAGAGTTTTTCCATAAAATTCTCCAGTACTTTTGTTGCACATCTGGTTTAGGGACCTACTGCCTTTGAGCAGTAATGCTTTTAAAATTGTCCCAATTTAAAAATCACCTGTATAGTTTACTTGAAAATAAAACAAAAATCAACCGTCCCCTACCCCTGACCTGCTAAACCAGCATTTTAAGAAGTAAGCTTGATAATCTGAATTGTAAACAAGTGTCCCATCAGGAAAATTGGGGAAGCTGTCTTGGAGATAATGACATGGAAGTTACATGTGGATGTGTTGCAGGGAATTCCACACAAAAGATGACAGCAGCCTCATTTCCTGTCTCACATGAAAAAAGAATTTTCATGTGGACAATTCCAGTGTAGAAAGCAAGGTGTATTTAAGAGACAGTGAGAGAAGAGGTCTCCTGCCATAGTACCAGAGGGGGCTCCAATGGAGGAAGGCCCTGAGCAAATGGTGGAAGTGGTGTATTTATGCACCATCTCAGGGGCAGGGAAACAAATGAGTCACTCAAAATTCAGAGAAGAAAGAAAGAAAAATAACTCATTCATGTTGGGCAACAATGCCTAGCACCTTGTTCGGAACGAAAAGGACATCAGAAAGCTGTGAGTAGTGGCTTCCTCCTCCCTTCTGATGATAAGCTGATAGCTCTGGAACCATCTCTGACAGTCTCAGGTCTGGGCTTAGAATGGGCTCTACCTCCTTGCTTTTGTCAAGACAGTAACTCTAAGTGAGGGGCATTGCTATTCTGATTATATTCCTTTGTTCTCCCTCAAGGGGACTGGGGGAGAAAGCTAGGGAGAATGTGCTCTTGGAAGGGTAAGAAATGGAGAGAAACAATATTTTATATTTTGAAAGATAACTTCACCAGGGACCAGAGGCCTTAGCTACCTGTTAGGCCATCTGACTCCTTACAGATGTACATTTTTCTGCTTGGCTAGGTCCATAGCTTTCCACAGGCTCTCAAAGTAGTAAAAAATAACCAAACTTTTATTTAAGCTGTAGCCATTGAAACCAGACCCAACACTGTGGTCAGCTGTATAATTTGGCTCCTCAGTTTATTCACAGGTTGAATTAAACAATCTGTCAGGTGGTGGCACAGTGGATCAACAGGCTAATCCTTTGCCTTGCAACAGTGGCACGCCATATATTCGCCCATTCTAGTTCTGGCTGCTTCAGTTTTGCTCCAGCTCCCTGCCTGTGACATGGGATAACAGCAGAGAATGGCTCACTTCGGTTCTTGCACCTGCACGGGAGACTCAGGGAAAAGCCCTGGCTCCTAACTTCAAAACAGGAGAAGATGGCGCAGTTCTTGTGCTCCTAAGTGGGAGACCCAGGAAACTTCTGGCTCCTGACTTCAGACCAGCTTCTGCTGTTGTAGCCATTTGGAGAGTGAACCAGCAGATGAAAGACATACACATACACACACTCTCTCTCTCTCTCTGCTGCCTTTTGTCTGTAAATCTTCCTCTCAAATTAAAAAAAAAAAATCTTTAAACAATCTGTAAGGTCTCTCCCAGCTTTACTCCCATTCTACCTACAAATGTTTATTATGGAAGCATCTTTGCTCTCTCTTTCTCTTCTCACTGTAGACCTTATCTCCATTCTTGCAAAGCATTGGATTGCAGATATTGCTCTTGCAGAGCAGGACTGTAAAGGAACCTTAGGGGATGCCTTTCAAAGCTGTAGTTAAGTGTACGGATGCTGGGGTCATTGCTCAAATAACTGGATCCATTTGGTAACTTGAGCCTCAGTAGACCTTACAGTGCTGAAATAAGGAAGTGGGGGTAGGGTTCATGTGAGATAGCTCTTGGTCAATCTAGAGCAGGCCAAGGAAATTCTGCTCTTTCTCGGACTTTTCTTTCCTCAATGTATCTGGTAGATGGGTGGCAGGAGGAGGATGCAATGTGAGAGTTGGGCCAGACCTTGGTGCATCCCACCTCCTCAAGCCCTTCACGCAACAAGTAGTATCCCTGTAGTTGGTTGCAGATCAATCAAGTGCATTGACCTATTACTGTTAGCTACTTTGAGGTATAAATGGTTTCTTCTTCCCTTATGGAATTGGGGGTTCAACTTGCATAGCATGACCTGATTTGTATTACAAGAGACTTTGTGACTTTGACAGATTTCACCATTTAAAAAAAATACCCAGCTTCCTCCTTCTATGTCACTGAACATAAAAGCAACTTTTGAGTTTATGGCACAAAGAGCGTGCCTTTAAAGGGCACTGTGCACAAAAAGGGACGAAAGGGAGGCAAGGCAGTTCATCTTCTTTTCCGAGGCCATTGTCTCCAGACAAGTGACACAACTGAATACCTTGAAATATCTTGTATTGATTTTTATTGCAGTCATCTCCCTAGGATCTGAAAAACCCAGTAGAAGATAATAAACTTGTCTCTAGCCTTTGAGCCAGACTCCAGTTGCTTAGTTTACACAGCTGGAAGAAACGCGTGTAGTTGTCCCGCTGAGAGTGGAATTTTCTCTGGGGTGAATCTCTTTTGACCAGGTTGTATATAGGTGAGACACTCTATTTATGAAAGCCTTATATATACAAGTTGAACTCAAATAGTGAATGGGGAGGGAGTTATAGTGGTGAGAGAGTTATTGTTTGATAAAAAGTTTTTCTTTTCATAGCATCACTTCCAGTGTACTTGAATATTTCCTTAGGGATTGAGAACTGCTTGATTAAAAATAAAGAAAAGTCAAGCCTAGAGGCCTCTTGTTAAAACCTTTGAGTTCCCTGCAATTCTAATTATAAACTGTTACCAGAGTGACTGTTTTGTTTCCTAGTTTGTTCTTAGAATTTTGAAACATTTTTAATTTTTCATTGTGTTGAAGCATACAACATAAAATTTAATTTGTGAACTATTTGTAAGTGGGCAGTTCTTTGGCATTAAGTACATTCACATTGTTCTGTCACCATCACTACCCTTCTCTGCAGGTTCTGAATCGGAGATCACAGTGGCCAGAAGGGACCTTGTCACTCATTTGTTACAGTCTTCCCCTTACAGAGAAGAATCAGGCAGTGGCCACCAAGCTCATTGAACAAAGTGAGGGCCTAGGCCACTGCATTTCCATGTCAACACACTGACCAAATTTGGCAGGTGGCCTCACCTAGTCTACGGGTGGCAGAATCAGTGAGTGGCATAAATGTCTAAGAAGCTTTTTAAAATTTTTTTCTGTTAGCAGAAACACATTTATTTTTGTGATTGAGAGCCAAAAGATCCTTTACAGACTGTCTAATTCAAATTCCTTACTTAAAATATTGGCTCTATTTGCTATGTGTAAATGCAAACTGAACTTCAAAAAGATGTTAGTATTCTAATTTCTAAAATAATGGAGAATTCTCCCTAAGCCTCCCTTTCACTAACTCCATGACATTCCATGGTTGAAACCAGGTCCTTTGTGGGTGGCAGTTATTAATAAGCTTTCCTTGAGATGTTTACACTAAATGCTGTGACCTAAATAAGGTTGCTTGGATTGTTTTTCCCCACAAACGCAAGAACAGTTTTAAAAGTATATTCTGCCCCCCCCCAGCCCATGAATAAAGAAACTGAAGCTTGGCATTTTTCTCTTATTTATGTATTAGGTGAGAAAACTTTCATTAGATGGTATATAGTGTTTCTGCAGAAGTTACACACTTGGAATTTTTTGGCAGCATGAATATTTCTTGTAGTAGAGCTTGATGATAACATACTATGTAGCACTATAATATGAATGTGAACATTTTATTATAATTTTGGTGAAATGTGGTTAACAAAATGTGCCAACTTCATCGTTTTTAAGTGCACTTCACTACTGGATAGTACCTTTACATTGTTGTGCTACCCATCTTTAGAACTCCTTTATCTTGAAAATCTGAAACTCTGAATTTACTAAGCCACAGCTTTCTCTTTCTTCCTCCCTCAGAATATGTCAGGCACCATTCTGTTTTTTTTTCCATTTCTGTGAGGTTGACTAAATATCTCATACAGAGACCTGCAGTGTTTTTCAGTTTTTGACTGGCTTGTTTCATTTAATATAATGTTCTCAAGGTTCATCCATGTTGTAGTGTACCTGCAGATTTCTTTCCTTTTAATGTCTGAGTAATATTTCATTAAAGAAAAAGTATTGAATTCCGTGGAATACATGATATTTCATTGAATAGAAATTTCTCATTCTGTCACTGGAAAAATCAAACTTTCTAGAGTCTTGGAACAATTTGACATTTTTATTTGTTTTTATCTGCTTCTTTAGGTGTGAGACATAGCTTATGTTCAGGAGCATAAATCAGGTTTAAGTATGTGGCATTATGGTGTTTTTCCTTAACCCCTTGTAAATATTGGGAGATACATTGAGTACTCGCAATCATGTAGAGGAAGATGTCAGCCCTAGGTTTTAGTTTTGATATTGGAAGGTAACTTGTCTGTTTCTACTGTGAATTCTCTCTTTTCCCATTCATCTGTGAAGATTCTTTGTACAGGTGTTGTATGTAGCCTTGGGTTGTGCATCTAGTGCTGAGTTCTGAGTGTATATCAGGGCATAGGTTTCCACTCCATGCATTGGTTCCTAAGTCTTGTTTTTCATGTCCTCTGCCTTCTGTTGAACCCCCTCTAAAATAATTATAAGATTCCTAAAATAGAAATCTCCCAACATGGACTCTGGTTTTTAATAGTTCCTAGCAGTGTCAAAATATGTTCATGTTCCCATCGATGGGAGAAAGTGTATAGATGGATTTATTTTCAGGTGATAGGCAATGCATTAGAGACACATGCCTGACAATCTGGTCTGCATTCAGGGTATCAGCCATATGGCAGGCTCAGTGACAGGCACTTGGAAAACTGGTGTAGAAGAGTTTTTGCTTTTCAGAGTTGATAGTGGGAGGAAAAAGGCGAGGAAGCAATGCCATTGGCTGAAGATGCTAGTGAAGTCCCAGAAGATACAGGAAAGGGAGCTGAAGTGGTCTCAGTAGCCTGAAGTTGGAGGAATAACAATTTGTCAATTGATGAGGAGGAAGAGTGTCCTAAAAAATGGAAACAGCACACTTACAGTCTAGGCGTTGAACAAGAGAAGTTAGAGAACTGAAGGAGGTTTGGTGTTTCTAGAGAGGCATGTCACCTTAGTTACTTGGACAGTCTTTACATGTGCTGAATTATTGCTCTCTCATTTCAGTGAACAGTCTCACTGATTAAAATTTTTAAGAATATCTCAGACCTGGCATGGTAGCCTAGTGGCTCAAGTCCTTGCCTTGCATACACCAGGATCCCATATGGATACCAGTTCCTATCCTGGCTGCTCCACTTGCCATCCAGCTCCCTGCTTCTGGCCTGGGAAAGCAATCGAGGACAGCCCAAAGCTTTGGGACCCTGCACCTGTGTGAGAGACCCAGAAGAAGCTCCTGGCTCCTGGCTTCGAATTGGCGAAGCTCTGGTCTGTTGTGGCCACTTGGGACTGAACCAGCAGATGGAAGATGTTTCTCTCTGCTTTTCCTTCTCTATGTAAATCCAACTTTCTGATAAAAGTAAATAAATTTTTAAAAAAGAATATCTTACATGACATTTTCCATGCATTAAAAATATTTCTCAGTAAGAAGAAATACATGAAGAGAGAGGCGGGCTTGATGATAACTTATTTAAAAGTCAATTGTAAAAAAAATTCAGTTGTGAACAAAACATAGGGATACTCTATTTTAAATGAATAAAACTCACTAGATGCTAAGCACAAACTTTTTTTTTTTTTTTTGCTATGAAGATCAGAGATTGGAGTTTTATCAGTTTTGGTTGCTGTGATCAGAAATCTATACATGTGCCTGTAGCTGTAATATTTTTATTGATAACTGGAATAAAAGCTAGCTTTTTAATATTCATAAAATGTGTTGTTTAGTAACAAGATGTATCCAGTGCTGAAATCAGCTTAATCAACCTTATCCATACAAAAGTACAAGTTTAGTGTTAGTAGGCCATGACTTTTTATTAAGTCACAAAGGCTATTGATATTGAGCAGATAATATTCTTGGAAGCTTGGAGTGTTGCTCAGGGGAAACTTAATTTATTTCTTATTTCAAACTAATTACTCATATTGAATCTCAGCTTGAACTTCAGCATTTGCGTAACAGTAAAACACTTTTACAGGTATTGCTCAGATGTTGCCAGATAGGCATTCTTAGTTTATTCTTGTCACTTATTCAGTGAACATGTACTGGATACTGGCTCTGTATCAGGCTTGATTCAAGATGTTGGAAAAATGTGATCAAGCTGTAGGTGGCCACTGCTTCCAAGAGGCTCACAGTCCAGTGGGAAACAGACAAGAGAATAGTCTGTTGGAATAAACACAGTGTGGCCAGTAAGGAAATAGGAGACACCAGAAAACTGAATAAGCCCAAAGCAGAGTAGCTGAGTCAGCCTTGAAAAATCAGGGTAGGATCTCTAAGGAAAGTGTTTAGCTGGGATTATAAAGGTGATTAGCAGCAATTCTAGCAAAGGGTGGTGGGGAAGTTTCAGTGAGAGGGAATAGCAAGGTGTGAAGATAAAGTTAGGCTAGGAGGGAAGGAAGGGAGAGAGAGTGGGGAGGACAAGGGACTGTGAATATACATATAAATGTGAATAAGTGAATGATATGCATTATATCCAGGAAGAGGTGAGTGGGTCTAGAGGAGTAGTGAGGGGTCAGCACTCAAAGGCATCCAAGGCCTATTATGTGTTGGGCCCTGTTATAGATGGTACTGCAATGAATAAAACAAAACTTTATGGCATCGTTGGCTTACATTGTTGTGTGTGTGTGTGTGTGTGCATGTGTGTAAGGGTATATATAATAAGAAAATTATATGGATAAAAGTGATTTTATCTACCTATACGTGCTATGAAGAAAAAATAAACCATGTTGTGTATGTGTGCATGTGAGTTTGGTGGTAAATGCCTGAAGTTCTGAGTGTGGTGGTCAGCAATAGACTCACTGAGAAGATAATATAAGAGTGAAATACTATGAGACATTTACACAGTTATTTGTAAGAAGAGGTTTGCCAACTTTTCCATGGTGCCTGGGGTGAAGAAAAACACCCAAGAATAGAAATTGTGTTACCCAGAAGTTAGGCATTTAGAGTTGTTTTTTATTGCATTTATGTATAAATTTTGCAAGAGAGAATTGCAAATACAGTCTCCTGTTATTTAAATCTTAAAAGTGCAAAAGCAGCATTTTTATTGCACTCTCTGAAATTTCTGTATATGCATAAAGATAACATTTGCACATACTAAATTGGTATGGACCCATGGATATACCTGTTTTGGCATTGAAACTACTTGCAGATTTGCAAATGCAAGCAAGCCAGATTTTTTATTCATGCCGAAGCAAGTAGGAACTGTTCTGATATCTTGGAAGAATGAACATCTCCCTATACAGAGGATTAGCTTGGGCTATTTGGTTCCTGAAACTAGGAGGAAATATCAGCCTCTCTTGAGGACCTGCCAGCTAAGACAAGAACAGTAGTGAGATGCTAGCATTGAGTAAACCGTGAAAGTCAGGATGGACTTTTAGGGCTGGTAGACACGCTTGCTTTCTGTCTCCCTGAGCAGTGTTCTGTTAATATTCACTGCTTCCAGGTGAACAAGGTAGGAGACACCCACTAGATCTGGAAGGGCAAAGGTAATGGGGAGAAAACAAAGTGGACCAATTACAGCACCAGCCTCCGTGGGATAAGATTTGGCTGTGTGATACTTATGGCATGTCCGGCTTGTCAGTTGTGTGCGAACACACGGAGTGTGGGTGTGGATTCCTACTAGAAGAATTTATGCTATTATGGCTGGAAAAGAGCTGAAGATTTAACTCTCTTCTTGTTAAGTGCTTATCTGTTTGCATGTGTGTGTGTTAGTGTGCTCTTAACAATGTGTTAATTTTTCGAGAATCATTGGTTTAAAATTTTTCTGATAATTTGCTGTTTCATGTTAGTATAATTTCTTTCCATAGATACAATTCTAAGAATATAAGGATAACTTCTGCTTTATTCCTTTTTAGTTATTGAACATAAAAAGATCAACAGGTGGAAGGTTCTAGGACCCTAGTTCAGCAGTCATATAGACAAAGACTGTAAATAATATCTTATGAGAACGTGACCCCTTCACCTAGATATAGTAAATTTTAAAATAATCAATGATCATTAAGATTATAATAGCATGGTATGTTTAACCATTGGTTTGACAAAGACATAAAACAAATATTTTTGATTCAACACATAATTCTGTGTAGTGTATTGGTTAGATCAGCATAATTAGCATTGGTATCATCACAAACATGTATTTATTTGTAGTGAGACATTTAATATCCTCTCTTGTAGTTATTCTCAATATACAGTAAATTACTGTTAACCACAGTCATTTTACTGTGGGATAGAACACCAAAATTTATTCTTCCTAATCAACAATAACTTGGTATACATTGACTAAATTCTCCCTAACCAGCCCTGCCTTTTCACTTTTCCTGACCTCTGGTAACCAGTACTCTGATCTTTTGTTCTATGAGATCAACAGTTTTAAACTCAACACATGCATGAGAGTACTCAATTATTATATAAAGATTTGAATAGGATTGTTGGGGAGGAGGGAACTGTGTGTATTTCTGGAAAAGGGCAGGATCTGAGTGTACTTAGATGAGCCTCTTAATCTCCCTGGGTGCCAGTTTTGTGAACTTCTACAGGGACAGTCATAATGTTAACCACTGCTAAGCTTGTTGGAGAGTACAACGAGATGT
This sequence comes from Ochotona curzoniae, assembly GCF_017591425.1. Taxonomy (NCBI): domain Eukaryota; kingdom Metazoa; phylum Chordata; class Mammalia; order Lagomorpha; family Ochotonidae; genus Ochotona; species Ochotona curzoniae. Next base: position 8,319,691 of record NW_024467087.1, read on the forward strand.
TGTATACAGAAGTCTCTGACATAGTACTACCCATGCAAATATACTTTTAAAATAAGCTTCGTAAAAGGTTTTTGCTGGTGGAAGATTCTTCAGTCATCCAAGGAATATGCAGTCCTTAATCATAAAATTTCCCCAAATTAATATTATTCACATTTGAAAGGACATGTTTGGTTTCTAAGCTTTCATAACCCCGATTATTTCATTTTACTGCCTTTTCCACCCTATCCCCAGAGAACATGTGAAGAATATACTATTGACAAATAAAAGATAGTGTATTGTGAAAGTGATAGGCCAGATCAGCAGGGAAGCTTACATTTCTGGCCACCTTGTTGTCATTCAGTGATGGGAATATTATGGAATGTTTAATACTCTATGAACTACAACAATATGCAGTTTTAGAAGACACAACCTATGCCACTTCAATTTATTTAACGTGAAAGACTGATAAAGGTTCTATTGAAGTTCAAAGCTGGGAAACTTTTCAGGGAGGGCAATTTAAACTATGTAGGAGAAATAGCCTTCCCAGTCTCTTCCTGAGACTTAGCCTTTCATCTTAAAAACCAAGGTACTCCCTGAGAGCCCTTTTTCTCTGCATGAACTTTTAGCATCTTATAATATGGTAATATGATGGAGTTGTTGGAAATGCTGAGTTTGTGCCTTGTTTCCTCATTCTGCATGATAGGGATGGCATTATAACCCTTCTCACTAGACTGTTGTAAATTAAGTTAGTTAATATATATGATACTTAGGTGCCAAGCAGATAGTTAGCAAAATTGTATTTACATGTTTGATACTGTAATTTATTTGTACTTAAGCCTCCATTGTGATAATTATTTTCCTAAAAAATTTCTACCTAAAACATAAGGTTTGGGTTCTGTTAGAGAAGAAAAAGGAGGTGGTAAAGAACTTCTATTTGGCAAAGCAACATTGGTCACAAACGTCCTTCACTACTTCATCCTCCTGGAAAAGCCCTACCAGTTCATTCAAGTTCTAGTTCAACCATCACTCCTCCCCACCATTATCCAAACCTTTCTCCTAAGCCTATTGGATAATTTCCACTTTTATCACAGCACTTGATTTTTTTTTTAAGTCTTTTTTTCTGTTTCACAGTTTTGCAGATATAGGGCTTCCTCCCTTCTCTCCAGTGTATTGTCCCCTGTGTTTTACAGTAAAATAGTCCATCAGGTGTAGCCTTGACTCCGGCATTCTACTCTTTACATGGATTGTGACACTGAGGGTATAAGCAGTGGCAGAAATTCTAGTATTTTGTTGCCTAGGTATAATTAAAAGTTTCATTGTGGTACTAGTTTTATTCATGAGTAGAGATGCATTTTGTTGATTTTCCTTGTTTCCTGGCATTCTTGTCTCCCTTACATCCTTGATTTGAGAGATTACAAGTGCTTATTTAGCTTTGTATCTTTTTGTTTGTATTTTGGATGGAGGTTGTCTTACATTAGAGCAGACATATGATATTTGTCCCTTTGGGCTTGGCTTATCTAACTGAGCATAATGGTCTTTATTTGGGACCATTTGGTTGCAAACGGTTAATTTTGCTCTTTTTAAGAGCCAAGTAGTAGATGTACCACAGTTTCATTATCCAGTCCTCCTTCATGTTTTTGTAATTGTTGGTGGTGCTGCAATGAATAGAGGGATCTAGTTGCTTTCTTTTATGCATGTATCAGTTCTTTTGGATATATTGCCAGGAGTAGAATTGCAGGGTCATATGGAAGGTGAATTTTAAGTTGCCTAAATATTCTCCATACTGACTTCCAAAGTGGCTGCACGTGTCTACAGTTCCACCAGCAGTGAAAGTATGGTACCTTTTTCCCCACATCTTCACTGGCATGTGTTATTGGTAGTTTTCTGTATGTAGGCCATTCTCATTGGGATTAAGTGGAACTCCAGTGTGGTTTTTATTTGGATTTCCCTTGTTGCTAGTAAGCTTGAACATTTTTTTTTTCATGTGTTTGTTAGATATTTAAATTTGTTCCTTTGAAAAATGTCTGCTCATTTCATTTGCCTGTTTCTTAACTGGTTTGTTTGTTTTGTTGGTATTGTGTTTCTTGAGTTCTTTGTATGTCCTGGATATTAGCCCCTTATCTGTTGTATCACAGCCCTTTATTAGCAAGTTCCTGGATGGTAGACCTACAAGATGTCATCACTTTCTGTTTATTCACTCTTTCCAAACTTGATTGTGGGCTTCTTGAGAACAAACACTGGTATAACTCAGCACAAATCCTTGTATATAAAATGAAATTGATGCTGATGTTAGCTGGAAATATTTCATTTTCAGCATTGCATTTCCTTGTGTTCATTGCTTTCTCAGCAGGTCAACACTATAACCAGCCCAAAATATCCTTAACTCAGTGCCTTGACAGGTCCTTGGACTTGCTCTGTAGTGGACAGCCGGACAGCTGAAAGGATGTGATCATCACTACCCATGTGGATCATGGGCGTGACTTGAGCAGAAGTGAATAAATGTAATAAGTATAATTACTCCACTAAGTCTTTACACTTGTTGGGGTGTGAGGTGGTACAGAGACAGCTGCTCTTTGTACCTTACTACTCTAACTAAACTGGTATCTTCAATTGCACACAGAGCTGGTATTAATATACCTTGAGCTACCTTATTTGTCAGGCCTTCTCAGGTTCTCTTAGGAGACCTGGCTGTTGGCCCTCCTCTGCTTCACTCCAATTTGAGAGTATCCGTAACAGAAATAGTGTTTTGTAGCTTTTATTTCATGGCAGGGATTTGTTTACTTGTCTACTCCGTGCAAAGTATAAGCCATAGATCAGGGTTGATTATTTCTGGCTATGTAGAAGTGTTTTGCATAAATGACTGTTGAGTGAAAACATTAATTGATTTACCTTTCTGATTATGTCAGTGATTGGTCCAAATGTCACCCCAAATCTGATGAAAATTACTGGTAGGCTTGAAGTGATCACACATGTTTGAGATTTTCCACTTAGAAAGTTAAGAAAGTAAATGGTGTATGTGAGAATGAAGGTTTTTTTTTTCCATCCTGAGAAGACTAGAGCTAAGGAAAAAAAAATAGTATTTCAGAATTTGGTTTTTGAGGATTCTGGATAATAGAATGTTTGCAGTGGCTAACCCAGCTTAGAGCAATTTGTGTGTGGAACATCCAGACCAAATGTAAATGCCAGAAGGTCACTATTTACTTTGGTGTTCTGCATGGTGCCAGTCCATTAAAAGAATGTGACAAATTCATAACGTTGGACTTTGCCCCTAAAGAACTTGCATTCTTATTGGTGATCTCAAATTGTAGTATCCAAAATGTTAGTGAGAAACTTAAAAAAAAAATAAACTGTAACGCTTCCAAGATACCAGTTTTATACATGTGAAGGAGTGTTCAGATGATGCCAGCTAATGTGTGAATAAGTCAGGAAAGCCCTACAGTGAAAACCACAGGTGAGTGGAAGCCAAATGAATGACGGTAACATAAATATGACATGCTGATGATGGACCTATTATGACCAAATACCTATGCATCAGTTGAAATTTATTTGATCAATTGCTTTGGGCCAAGGCTTATGCTAGATACTAAGGGTGCAAATTCATTTAGAACATGGTACGTGCTATTTTCTTGATATATGATGTAGGTATACAAGGAGTACATTCATTTATCATTCAGTCAGTTGCGCATTCATCAACCATCTGTTGTCTAATTTGTCCCTCACTTCGGTGTTGGATAGTGAGGATACCAAAGGAAGTTAGTTCAGTTCAAGACACTTTCATAGTCCATGTAGATGCATATATTGAATTATGCAGTCATCTGTTTGTCATTTTTTGAAGTGCTTTTACCATGAGGCAGGTTTATTCTGCACAGTAGTCTTCTGAATTTTTTAAATTATCATCTTTAGATGATATAATCTAGAGCTTGTTAACCAAGAGTTATGCATGCTGGATTATAGATTTAGATTTTACATGAAGACACAACCATTAATCAATCGCCTATGATCTCACTGCTAAGAAATAGCTGAGTTGGATCATGAACCCAATTTCTCTGTATAGTTTTCTTTATGCCTTCATGATACAACACTGTTCAGTTCACTTCTGTGTGAACAAAAATGAGCTTTAGAAACTAATTTTCTATGGGAAAAGAATTCTTCTCCTAAAGAAATGAAAAATGATTTCTCTGAATGGGAAAATCACCATCAACTTGGAAAGTTATGAGAAGTTGGAAGGTGCAATGAGAAGGTGAACAAAGAACTAAAAATATGAAAGGATCTCATCCGAAGAGCTTTCTAAGCAGTCCACCTTGAGATATTTCCATTTGTCATTATTTTGTGTATATCCCGTCTTGTTCTTTCTTGTCTCAGTGTTCAGTGCAGTTGCTGAGTCCATCCACATTGAGGCTGCCTTAAGTATTTGGAGAGGATGCTGATTAAAAACAAGAACTTAACAGCAAGAACCTTCTCTGTCAAAACACTTATCCCTAACCTTTCTCAAGACTGTTGTGATCTATTTCTTCCTAAAATAATTGATGGTAGGGTACAGATGGAATCATGTAATATTGACTTAAGCTTTATATTTATAAAGTAAAACCATCGTTTGAAAGTTAACTGTATCATGAAATAATACAAAATAAAGGGAAAAGGGAAAGTTTTTTCTATATTTGACATTAAATAAATTCAATTGTGGGATCCAGTGTGATGGCTCAATGGCTATCGTCGTCTTGCATGCACTGGGGTTCCATATTGAGCACTGGTTCTAGTCCCAGCTGCTCCACTTCCTGTCAACCTCCCTGCTTGTGGCCTGGGAAAGTAGTAAAGGATTGTCCAAAGCCTAGGGATCCTGTACATGTGTGGGAGACCTGGAAGAAGCTCCTGGCTCCTGGCTTTGGATCAGCTCAGCCCTGGTCATTATGACCACTTGGGGAACGAACCAACAGATGGAAGATCTTTCCTTTTGTCTCTCTTTTTCTCTGTAAATGTGCCTTTTCAATAAAACACAAATCTTTTATAAAAAGGTTAATTGTGTTATACAGTTATCTGCACTTGTCAGTTCTTGATCTTCCTGGCTTACAGAGTGTAAATATATTTAAAATTTTTATTAGAGAAAGGGAGATATCTTTCATCTACTGGTTCACTCCCCATGTCCTACAATAAAGAGAGCTGAGCCAGGTGCCAAGAATCAATCCAGGTCTTCTGTATGGCTGTCAGCAAACTGAGTATTTAAGTACCACTTTCTACCTCCCAGGGTGCATTATCAGGAGCTAGAATCAGGAACCAGTCAAGATTGAAACCCAAACTTTTATATATACAATATATATATTATATATTATACAACATATATTGTGTATAGTATATATGTAAATATTTATATATAATTTATATATTATAGAAGTAATATGTATAACATAATAATATATAAATATATGCACACACATATATAATGTATGTATATATGTATATATAATGTATATGTGTGTGTGTGCATTTAAATAAAGGTATGCTGGGTACATTGGGGGGGAGATTGTCTTGCTTTTTTTCTCTCTTTTGCTGAGTGGATAATTTTAAAACAAGAAAGAGATATACTGGGATCCTAGGACAGGGCTTATAGTTTAATCTGGTTTTTTTTTTCTGCAATCAAAGGAGAAAGTAGGAAGATAACTGGAATGAGTTTGTGACAAAGAATGAAAGAAAGAAATTGACTGTGATTACAGACCTCATACCAAAATTATGATTATAGATCTGGCACTCAAATTACACAGATTTAAATCACATGAAACATATGGTATATTTTTTTCCTAGGCATAATTTGCTTTATCTTTATCTAAATCCCTCAGATATAGAGCTGACTGGCTATTCTTTCACTGCTAATCATATTCTCATTTTGTTTTTTATCCCTGTTGAGGTTTTAATGGAGACATACGTGCATTCCTTTCGTGACATGAAGGTGTGGAAGGTGGCTTTGGTTCTGACTTTGTGATGGGATTGTTACAGAGTTAGTATGAAAATACTTCTGTGCCTAACATTTTGATGAGGGCTGTTAGGCTTGAATATTTGTTGATATTTAGAACTTTTTGGCAGTATGGCTTAAGCGGCATCTCTCAAATCATCCTCCCCCCCCTTTTTTTTCTCATTCTCCTAAACTTAGCTGCTTTAGAGATCAACTTAACATTTGCATTTGCAGTTGATGGAAATAAGGTCTAGAAAAGAATGAATGACTTACCCCAGGCATTTTTTAGTAAAGCTGGGGGATTAAAATGCTCATTCAGAACCCAGAGGTAGTAGCATAACTGGAAATAATGCCTAGATATTCTGATTTCTAGTGGGATACTGTATTACCTCTGAATGGACATTTCTGATGGGTTGAGTCTGTCACAAGAGTGCCTCCTTCATCACTTTTTGAAATTATCATTCATTGGTACTTGTAAATTGACTTAGATTTGTAATTAAATTTTACAATTCGTAGATATTTTGTTTTTCTAAGAATATAAGAGGGGTCAGCCAGGTTTTATACCAACTTTGAATCTCCCACAATAAGTAGCTTGTAATATGCTTCATGAATATTTACTGATTGCCTGGCCCTGGAAGTCAACTGGGGATTGGCAAACGTCTAACATATATCTGGAAATTGAAGTCTTCTGGTTTCTTGGCTCAGGATAAAAGCATAACAGATAATAAAATTTGCAAATCTCTTAGCCCAATCAGGTGTTATGTAAAATTTGTTTCTTGATTTGAGAAAATCTAAGTCTGCCAACAGATTCTAAGTATTGGAAGATGAATATAAAGATTAATTTGAGGTTACAGAATTTTGGCAGAGAGTTTGTGGAATGCTATCTAACTTGTCTCTAGAGCTTTTTGTATCTGCTGGTAGTGACAAAAGTTGGTCTGGTTTCTCCTTTATAAAGATTTATGTCTTTTAAGCTTTGTGCAAGTGTTCACTGAGTAATGTTCTACTCCTCAAACCAGTACCTTGGAGACCAAGGATGAATTAAATGCCTCTTTTGGACGATTAGCCAAGTAAGTGGAGGCCAGGTTAGGCATGGGTGGAAAATGGAGAAAGGGCTAGAGGAAGGAAGAAATGGGAAGTGTAAGCCATGTGTAGGAGTCTGGCTGCAACCCAAGGATTGTATCAGGAAACAAGGCTCCTGCCATCCGGTCTGGCTGCTTGTCATCTCCCCAGATGACCTGCAGGTCAGAATGAGTTAGTGTATCACTTTACCAAGACTGGCCTTCCAGCCTGCTACCACACTAGTGCAAAAACAATCAAATTAGTCACATATAACATTTTATGCCAATTGGGTTTTGGCCCTCGTAATAAAGATTTAAAAATTCCAAATGCATTTTAAATGCTTGCAAACATATATAGGATTTATATGGAACAGTAGGTTATTTCTGATAAATACAGAGTAATAGCTGAGCTCTTTATCTTCATGGTTAATAGAAATCTCTATCTACTGGTTCACTCCCTGGATGCCTATAGCAGCCAGGGCGTGGCCGCACCTCAGCTACTTACACTGGCATCATTGCTTCCCAGCTTGTACATTCTCAGGAAGCTGGAACTGAGGAAGGAGCTGGGCCTTCACCTGAGACACTCAACATAGGAGGCAGGCATCTCCCGTGCCATCATAACTGCTACACAAAATGCCCAGCCCTGAGTTAGCCTCAAAAATACTATAAAATATGGAAAAACCACACTATTAGTATGTTATTTTTTTTTCAAGAGAAACTGACTTACATTGAGCTCACTGGAGTGTTCGTAAAGGAAAATAATAAAGCAATGCACATTCTTCACTCTGGAAAAGTTTGTGCATCAGCTCCTTGTCGAAGCAATGTCATAATCATAAGGTAGAAATGATAATTCATTGTTTTCTTGTATGAAACTATTAGCATTTTTAGTTATTCATTCATTTGGAAATCACTCACAGAAAAGAAAACAATGATCACGCTCTTTCACGTGGCTCTGCTAAGTCCTCAGGAAGCCAGTGAATAATGCTCATGATGATTTGTTATTAATGCCTTTTGTATTTTAGAAAAAGTCTCAGATTTAGAACCAAGATTGATTATTTTCCCTTTTTATATAGTGAAATATCATTACCGTAGGGGATAGGAAGACGAGTGGGTGACATGCAAGGCCACCAAAAGCAGTGAGTGGGATTGGGGATTGGGATTTATAACCCCATTTCTGATAGAGGGAGATTTTAGTCTAGGAATTAGAAGAAGTAACTAGATTAGATTCTGCCATGCATAGCGATGAATAGAAATTGCCTTTTCCACATTCCTTTGTACTTGTCACATACAGAAGTATTTTGCTTGTTTTGTTTCAACATTCTCTAGGTACTCTATTGTACAAACTAAGAAAAATTCAGTATGTAGTAATAATTTTCTTAAGGAGGCGAAAGCTGCACAACCCAGAATTTGCATTTCACATGTTCCTAATAAGGATTCTCCATTTAAACATAGCTCTGAGCAGACCCAGCCCGGTAGTCTAGTTACTAAATCCTCCCCTTGCATGTGCCGGAATTCCATATAGGCGCCTGTTTGTGTCCCAGCTACTTCACTTGCCATTGAACTTCCTGCTTGTGGCCTGGGAAAGCAGTCGAGGACAGCACAAAGTCTTGGGACCCTGCACCCGTGTGAGAGCTGCTGAAGAAGCTCCTGGCTCCTGGCTTTGGATTAGCTCAGCTCCCTCCAGCTGTTGTGACCACTTGTGGGGGTAAACCATTGGACAGAAGATTTTTCTCTCTGTATCTTCTTCTCTCTCTGTAATTTTTTTTTCAGAAAGATTGCATTGGATACTGACAGCTCTGGGGATACAAAGATGAATGGGGCACACACTACTTCCCAGAAGTTCATTGTCTGTTTAGCCACATGGGATAAGATAGACGTAAAACATACCATCTTGGTGGGAGAAGGAAATTGGTATCAACTAGGGGACTCAGGAATGTCTTCATGGATGAGGGTATTTGAAGCAGATTTTGACAGCTAGGATGTGAATATGAGAAGATGGATGGAGGGGGCAATCACAGGGCTAAGAAAGCATGGCACATGTTGCCTAACTGTGAGAAGGAATCGTCTTTGAAGTCCAGAGCTCATGAAAACGAGTGACAGCAGGTTAGGTTAGCAATGTAAGCTGAATCTAGACTGGCAAGCACAGCCTTGAATGTCAGGTCAATGTCTTTTGGACTTTATTTATAGGTAGTGTTAAGACATATCCAGAAAATTAGCCAGGCGGCCTCAAAGATATTTACAGCACATTAAGGACAAGGAACATGAGAGAAAAAGCTGCAAAATAATTGGAGTCACTAAGCTCCCAAGGTAGGGAAAGCTGGGAAGAAAAAAGCAAGTTTTTTTTTTTTTTTGTAAATAATAAACGGTGGTTATGAGATTTTAGGGGATGACTTGTAGAAGGGCATGCCAGCCCCAAATAATTGCAAAGTCTCAGAGTTCAGAGAAGACATATCATGAATGGCGATTACTTTGCTGTAGAATGCAGTTATACAGCAGCAAGATATAAAGCTAGAAAGAAGGCAGGGATCAGATCCCAACAGAACTGAGAGGCCTGGCTAAGCAATTTGGACTTCAATGGCCCTGTGCAGGGAAGGGGCTTATGTGCTTAGAAACATCATTTTAGTGGTGGCAAAAGTGATGTGTTAGCACAAATGAGAATAGTGTGGCTTGCTTGAAGGTGGGGTGGTCATGTCAAACTCTATAAACTGTGTTTGGTACTTCAAGTCTGGAAAATATGAAGGGTGCACTGAAGGGGAATGGTTTTTATACTTGTAGTCAATGCTATAGCTTTAGCAGTATACTGTTTGCCTAAAGGATATCATACACAAGCTGCAGTAAATAGGTCCAGGGGGGTATGGGCCCTGGATTCATGTCTACCTGCACTCTCAAAGATGTTCCATTTGGTGATAGCTCTTAAGGCACCTCTATGAGTCTCAAAGAACTGAGCAAATGTAGTTTGAAAAGCCATTGCTCTGAAGGATCCATGTGCCCCGCCAAGATCTTAGGCCATTATCCTATCGCCCCTGGGAGAAGGAAAGTGAAAACATGCTTGTATGGTGACAATTGGCCTGGCCTCTTTTAGAGGCTCTCTCTTACCTTATTAGGTCTTGTTGGTGAGACAGCTGGGGTATTCCTTGACACCTAGGTGAGTGGTAACTTCCAGGGCATCTGGACAATTTCCTCTAGTCGTATTGATTTCATAAGAGTGTTTTATGAGTTGCAGAAAGAAAACATGAGAGCCTAGGCCAGGGGTAAGCAAGGTGAAATTCAGGAGTGATGTCATTTACGAAGATACGTGAAAAGAAACATGAAGAAGACACATTAAACAGAATGAGTCTGGGAAGCATGCGAGGAATTAAGAGAAAAGCTAGACCAGGATGTGAAGGATCTACAGCTCATGGACTTAATTTTTAGGTAAAAGGGAGTTGATGGAGGATTTCATATGAAGTAGAATGTTCAGGATAGATTTTAGGAAGTTCTCTGTGATGGAAGTCTTGAGGAATTCTGGATCTCTTAGAAATCTGGTGGAAGCTGGTAGGATCCTGTTAGGATTGGGTATAGTGTACAGAGCCTGGGGCTGAATCAAAAAGAGCAGGGTTTGAATCCTTGCCTTACCACTTACTAGCTGTGTGACATCGAGTAAGTGATCTAACTTCTCTGAGTTCCAGTTCGCTCACCAATGTGATGAGGATGGCCATTCCTATTTTGTCTGGCTACCAGGAAGACTAGATAACAACAACAACAATGGTCATGTGACATATGGAAATTGTATACGATTAAAGCATGTATCACATAGCTGGCATATGATCAAAGCTCAGAAAACGTCACTTTTCTTTCCATTTTTAACCTTCTATTTATTTATTTTTATTATTAACATTTTATGATACATTTCCATAGGCTCCTGGGATTTCCCTTATCCCCTCCCCAGTTCCTCCCCCACTCACTGAGTTCCCCTGTATCATTACTAAAGTATAGTTCCTCATACCTAGTGATATGTCCATTATTGTGGGCATGGACAATGGCAGAGACTCCATCATCCTGTTGTCAGATAGTGAACAGTTTCATCGGGAGTCCATCTTTAGTATGGAAGTAGAGATACATACTTCATTGTATCCCACATCTGGATATGTTAGTCTCCATTTCACAGTTACTGTGCATCCCCTTAAATGAAAAGCCACAATACAAAATCAACAACAGGAAGAAAAATAGAAATTTACAATGCCATGATGTTAAATAACATGTTACTAGATATAAGAGTCTCCATTACACAGTTACTACACATCCCCTTAAGTGAAAAGTCACAAAACAAAATCAACAAGAGGAAGAAAAAAAGAAATTAACAACACTCTGAAGTTAAATAACATGTTACTGAATGACTGATGTGTCGCTGAAAAAATGAAAAAGAAAATCAAGAACCTTCTTGAAATGATCTACTGTATGATCTATTAGTCGTTGAAGAATTTAATCAGGAGAAAGTGTTTTGAAGGGATGAAACTAACAACATCAAGAAAAAAAATCAAAATTCATGAGATATAGTTTCCACTGATCTTTGCTGGTGAAGTGTGTCCCCTCTACGCAACAGATGGGTTTTGTTTTTTAATCCAGTCTACTAATCTATGACATTTTATTGAGCTTAAGCCATTTACATTAAAAAAAATTCAAGAATTGAAAGATAATATTAAGAGGCCTAATATAAGAGTTATGGGAGTCCCAGAGGGTGCAGAAAGAGAAACTGGGATTAAAGGTGTATCCAATGAAATAATAAGGGAAAGTTTCCCTAATCTAGAGAAAGATTTGGGAAACAAGATCCAGGAGTGGCACAGAACTCCCAACAGGGTTGACCAAAGGCTATATTCATCAAGACACAAGATAATCAAACTCTCTTCAATCGAACATACGGAAAAGATCCTTAAATGTGCACGTGAAAAAAATGAATTGACATATAAAGGAATGCCAATTAAACTCACAGCTGACCTCTCACAGGAAACTCAACATGCAGGAAGAGAATGGAGTGACATATTCCAGATTCTAAAAGTAAAAAACTGTTGGCCCAGGATAATGTACTAAGCAATTTTTTTTCTTTGTCTTTGAAAATGAAATAAAATTCTTCCACAGTAAAGAAAAATTAAAAGAATATGTCTCTTCCAAACCTGCCCTACAAATGATACTTCAAGATGTTCTCCTGAGAAAGAGGAATAGCACCTACTAAAACCAAAGGCAAATGAGAAGAATATCCCAGTAAAATGACAGCAGAAGACTAAACCAATGAACAACCCAGTGCTAAAATGAAGGACCAAATTACTTCCATTCTCTTCTTTTCGCTCATGGTGACCACATCGGAGTCTCTGTGTTCCTCAGAGTATAAGGGAAGTGGGAAGACACTACATTCAGTTTTCCATATGTAACATTTAAGGTTCTTGTGGGCAAAGGTGGAATTAGCACGAATCTAAAGAAATGCTAGTGTCGGAGTTTTCTTTCTAAGATCCCTTCCACGGTCATATGTCTCATTTTACCTTTATCATCTCACATTCAGTTCAAAAACACAGACTCAGAGATACTTCAAAACATCCTTGAAAATGCATATTATGAAAAAAGTGTGCCTGGATTGCAAAAGGATTTTGTGCTGATGTAAACTCACCTTTTAATTTCATTTGTCATGGCCACTTTGAAATACTGTCGTGTCTACCCCAGACCTTCCTGAACATGGACCTTCACTGTCTGTAGGACAGCTGAGGGATAATGCCAAGTACCCAGCTAGTCTCTTGAGTCTGGGGCTCAGTAATCTATTGTAGTCTTGGGGTAAATCCTCTCATTGCCAGCACAAAAAGCAGCTTCCTGGAGCCTTGCAGGAAGACCACTTCCTGGGAGCTCTCCGATAGGGAGCTACCAGCTGTGGGTGGCTTATCCTTGGCCTAGCGGCTGTTATCAGGAGATGTTCACTGCTAGTGGGAATCCCTAAATAATTATCCCAGGCTCTTTCTGAAGAGTGAAAAAGATGAGTTCTTAAAGGCTGTTTTCTTATCTGATCCAATGTTCTATGGGAGTTCATGTTAGCCGGAGATGAGGAAATCAGCCTCTCAGGTAGGCATTTGCATTGCTTCTCTCTGCCCATCTGCTTTGTGCCATGCCTGTACAATTCCAGGGAACGTGACTTTGAAGGCTGCTAGGCTTAAGAGCATTCATGCTCCTGCTTTTCTGCTAAATGAAAACAAGTAGATCTTTATTTTGTACAAAGGAGGCTTCTCCATTTTGAACAGAACTACCTTTGCCAGCCTCTCTCCAGCTCCCCAAGTGTCTGGTAGTTGTAAATGAGCTCCAGCATCCTGCACAGGGCCTGAAGCTAGATTCCTAGAGTCCCCTATTGAGTTTAGTCTGTTGATTCAGCCTCTGGTCAGTAAGAGCCACACAGAAGCACTTACAGCCCAAAATATGGCCCCAAAATGGCTGTGTGTTTGTGTGTGTGTGTGTGTGTGTGTGTGTGTGTTTATGAATCAGCTCCTTCTTTCTCGGGTGGTTAGCTCTGATCTTTGGATATATTTTACCTTCCTATACATGATTTGAGCCATAATTTTCTCCTCTCTTGTTGATATGGCTTTATGTGTCGAATTCCTTAAATTTGAGTAAATAGAGATACTTTCATGTTACCCAAACATCATGTTAGTGATGTTGCAGTTATTCATGTTCAACCAGTGAAGATTAATTCATTTCAGTGTTGCTGCCATTTTTAAAAGACTTATTTATTTTATTGGAAAGGCAGATAACCAAGAGAATGAGAAACAGGAAGATCTTCTGTCCACTGGTTCATTTCCCAAGTGGCCACAATGGCTGGAGTTGAACCTATCTGAAGCCAGGAACTGGGAGCCTCTTCCGGGTGTCCCACATGGGTGCAGGGTCGCAAGGTTTTGGGCCATTCTCTATTGCTTTCACAGGCCATAAGCAGGGAACTGGATGGAAGTGGAGAAGTGAGACACGAGCCAGTGCCCATATGGGATCCTAGCATGCGCAAGGTGAGGATTTAGCCACTGAACCATTATACCAGGTCCTGCTCACATTTAAAAAAACAAAAAAGAAAAAACAAACTTTTCTTGCTCCCCTAAAGAGCATTTCTGCACAATTATCCCCCAAAATGTTAGTGCCAGAGATATATTGTATACCTGCTTATGTAGTGTGTGTGTATATATATATGTGTGTATATATGCTCTTTAAACATAAAAATTATAAGGCTTACTTATTTGTGTAACATATAGGACTAGGGATGACAAATGTTTTTAAGTTAGAAATCAAAAGTTAAAATGCAAGTAACAACAAGCTTTACATTTACTGAATAAACTTTAATTTATTGAAAATTGCAATTTTTCACATTGTATACACAAATTGCCAGTATATAGAAAACTAATGGCAATGTGATCACTTTAAAAAAACTCAAAATTTCTATTTTATCAAAAAGCAAAACAATTGCCAAAATTAGCTTCTTTTTCCTATTTTCATTACTATTATTATTTTATGATACAGTTCCATAGGCTCTGGGATTTTCCTTACCCCCTTTACAAGTGTCGTCCCTACCTCCCCCCGGATTTCTCCCATAGATATTATGTATAGTATAGTTCTTCATACATAGTCATATGTCCATCATTGCGGCATGGACAATGGTGGAGAGTCCAGCATCCTGTTTTCAAGATATAGTAAACAGTTTCATTGGGAGTCCATCTTTGGTGTGGAGGTAGAGATGCATACTGCATTGCATCCTCACATCTGGATATGATATTCTTTATTGCATAGTTATTATACATGCCATAAATAAAAAGGCACAAAACAAAACAACAGGAAGAAAAATAGAAATTTACATGAAGTTAAATAGCATACTATTGAATGACCAATGTGTCACTGAAGAAGTGAAAGAGAAAATAAAAAACTTTCTTGAAAATGCTGCTGCTGTATGATCTATGAGTGAGCAAATAATTTAATAAGAAAAAAATATTTTGAAAAAATTAAAAAAAAATTTCTAATCCCATGAGATGTAGCAAAAACAGGATTTGAAGAGCTATTGATCTTGTATTTTGCATGAAGGTTGCCTTATATCAGAAAAAAATATGATATTTGTTCTTTTTTGATTGGCTTATTTGAGCATATTGGTCTCTAGTTGGGACCATTTGATTACAAATGATAAAATTTCATTCTTTGAATGGCTGAGTATGCATGTGGGTGACAGGGACTCCAGTACTTGGACCAACATCAGCTGATTTCTCTTTGCTTTAGCAGGGAGCTGAATCAAATGCACAGCAGCCAGGACTTGAAATGGTGCTCTCACATGGGATGCCCTTGTTGCATTTGAAAGCTTAGCTCACTGTGCCACAATGCTGGCCCCATGGATTTAACTTTTAACTATTGGTTGTTAAGGGGAAATTACTTCTAGTTTACTAATGGCTAGCATTTGATATAATTAATGATGGGATAAATAACACTTTAAGAATCAACTAATAAAAACTACATTAGGGATCAAATATAAATAAGATTTATAAAGAAGTCAGTGTCAGCAAATATGCAGACTGGTCACTTACTGCTATATAACTGACAGAATGAATAATAAATTGAAAGTGCCCAATCATAGCTACGTATTCACCATATTTTTGTGGTAGTGATCTTGCATACATTGTTTATTTTCTGTGAACTAAATGTCAGTGCTGCTTATATGATACCCCCCAAAATTCAATAGGACAAATTAATAGGCCACATAAAATCTTATTAGATCAAGTTGACCTTTGGAGGGCCACAAAATGTTGCAATAGTGTAATATATAAGCTTTTTTTTTTTTTGCTTCTCCTTCATAGAACCAATTTTCACCTCTGTAGAGGGTAATATACCTTGTAGAGGATGCATGGTTTATATCAATTATGTCTATAAAATTCTTAACTCTCTATCATACATGGCCCATGACAACTGTTCATTAAAAGCTGTGGATGAAAGACCAGGAAGATCTGGAGCATCTCTCTCTCTCTCTGCTTTTGGGGTAAAGGCAGAGTTAAGGAGAGGGAGAGAACATTCCATACACTGATTGATTCTCCTAGTGGTGTCAGTGGCCAAAGCCAGGAGCCCAGAGTTTCTCCCACATGGGTGCAGAGTTTTAAAATGGCTGGGCCATCTTCCAATGCATTTTCAGATACATTAGCAGGGAACTGAGCTGGAAGTGGAGTAGCCAGGAATTGAACCAATGCTAACATGGGATGCTGACATTACAGGCTGATGCTTAGCCTGCTATACCACAATTCTGGCCCTTTCTTGGATTCATTACATTCTTGAATTCGTTAGATTCCAATGCACACAGTAAGTGATTGATATTTTAGGATATATCTAGTGTTTCAGCTGTACATAGCCGTTGACTGCTTATTTCTGTTTTGGTCCAGGCACATTGCCTGGCACAAGGAGAAAAGGCTTACTAGATACAATAAGAAGGAGTTATTGCAAATGTACAAGGCCTTCTTCACAGGTTAGATGAGGGCTGGCTCTAACAGGACAAAGAAGATATATAATTGGATAAGAATCTCAATCTAATACTCTACCTGAGCACCAGGGAAGGAGTAATTTTGCATAACTGAGTTTGATCATTTGCAGTTTAGGTAGCAAAAAGTTTTACTTGGAGGTTTAAGTAAGTCTCTTTCTAAAATGTGCTGGTCACTATTTTCGTTTTTAGAAGCAAGTGCTGCTCAATGCATTTTATCTTGTATTAGGGATGCAAAAAGTGTTCCTAATAAATATAAATTCCCGAGCATGGGAATCATTTTATCTGGCATCAGATGAACTCAGAACAGACTTTGAGTGCCTAGCCTGATATTCCTGATTTTTTGTCACCTTCCTTACAGAATCATAGCTTGGCTGTAACCTCAGAATGTTTGGCGTGTATTAGTAGCCCTTACTCTCTTTGCTCTCGATTTCATAGATAAAGGATGTTCAATGGAGATAATTGGCCAATGGTGTAAAAACTTGGTGTAAACAGGAGAAAGGATGTCCTTGATGAGGAATTGAAAGGCTTTCTTGCAAATAAAATTTGTGGAGCTTTATGTGACGGCGTGGACGTATAGGAGCACAATTGTGTTCTTTTACAAAAAAAAAATTGCCTTTCAGTAGCACCTATGTTTTGATGGGTGAAATGCACTGATAGGTTTTGTATTGGAGAAGCAAGTGATTAACACAACAGTTTCACAAAAGAGTTTATGGAGAGTAAGCCCTTGAATTTTATCTCTGTCTTAATATACTATCCAAAGTTCCTTTAGTGGGAGCATACCCTTGAATAAAATGATTCTGATAGACTTTCAGTTCATCAGAAAAGTAACCCATGGGCGATTTGGGATGCTTTGTACATCATGGACATTATCTGTTCAAATCATCAAGTCACAGTGATTTTACAAAGTGCTAATTAAGATCTGGTTAGAGAAAGATAATTATTAGAATGGGGATTTTGACCCACAAATTTAGCTGATCATCTTGGCATATTTTGAACTTGAACATACTTTTCCTTCACAAAACATACTATTCAGACATAATGTTAGTAACCCTGATGATAATAGTCATACTTTCAACATCTGTGAAGATGCGGTGTCCAAAAAACCAGTCCCATTTGATGTCACTTCCCTGTAGCTAATGTAATTAATTCTTTTTAAAATTGTTTTTTGATACAATTTAGTTAGCAGTGGGCTTTTCCCTCCCCCTCTGCATAATTAATTCTTAATCTAATGCAGAGTGAATATCTGATCCCCAAAATCATTTGATCTGACCGTGCTAAGGCAACTGGAGGTTGTACTTGAAATGGTTTAGGAATGATGTAATGAATATCCAAATGGTGCTTGACAGAAAAGTTTCCCACCCATAATGTATTATGGTGGTACTTATTGTGCTGATAGATCTGGAAATGGAAAACCTTTGAAATGGTGTAAATTAATGATGTGTTAAGTATCACGATTTGAAAAAAAGTGGTGTGAATATTCTGAAAAAAAAAAAAAGACAATAAAGAACAGGAAAAACAGGAAGAGAAGGAAGAATCCCCAAAGGAAGTAGTAGGTTTTGTAAATACATCACCAAATCACCAAGACTGACAGCAGAAAAGGTCAAGGCTATTTTAACATTACAGGAGACAGTCCAAGTTGCTTCGAGAAGTAATGATGTTTTGAGTAATTTAAAACTGTAATTAAGGTTTGGTGTTTTATACAAAAGGCAGTCGCAGCAGGACTTGAGGCCTCCTACCTCATTGTCTGCTAAATCCCTGTGTTCTAGGAAGAGGGATCAGAGGACCCTGCCAGGACTGCCCTGTGACTGTCACCAAGCTTCCCAAGTATCTAGTCTCTGGGAGCTGGCAGTGTCTGTCTTGCACTTACAGTGAAAATGACATGAGGAGCACACTTGTTACAGCTTACAGCGCAAGTGCATGTTTCCCAATATAGATTTCTTCCTGGCCTTTCAGTGTTAAAGATAGGCATATTGTGTTTGCTTGTTTGTGCTTTTCAACAAAATCTTTTAATGTTTTACTATAGTATTTCATGTTTTTCTTTTTAAACTAATGGCCACTGACATTAGAAAGCTCAGTTTCATTGTACCTTACTGGATAAGAGCTAGTTGGAAAGGTATCTTTAGAGTAATTTCATTGAGATTTATTCTTTCTCTTTTTCTCATTTGAAAAAAGAAAACATGCCTTTATGATTTATTGTGTAGGCTGCACACAGCGTGCATAACTCTCTCATGAGCAAATTTCATCCCAACACTGAGAAATTCAGCATTAAATTATAGTCCTCAAGTGTAAGGAGTAAATTCCTGGGCAGCATTTGAAATTTTACTTGGAATAGGCAGGTATGTGTTCTGTGTGGGACTTACTGGGTGGGTGTTGAGGGAGGAATCGTGGAAAAAGAGGGGCAGAGCAAGTGAGCGTGGGACAAGGGCTAGGAAGGAAGATGGCTATCATTTGCTGCTATCTTTTTATTTCTCTTTGGAGTTGCTCCCACTTAGCCAATAAGTATCTAAGCAGAAAGGCCTCGGTTAGTCCAGTCTCCTTCGTAAAGTAGCCCCCACTGCTGTTCTGTATTTGAAAGAAAGGGTGATATTCAAGTAAGCTAGGCACCTACTATGTGCCAGGCACTTTCACATATGGACTGTGTACTGTGCTGAACAGCGCACCCTCCCCAAATCCATGGTTGGAAGACATCAGGATGTGGGCTTATTTGGAATAGCATCTTAAGTTAAGGTGACGATGTGCTTAAATCCTCATAAAGGGAAAGAGATTGGGAGACACCAAGACATACAAGCCCGTGTGCAGAGGGAGGCAGGGATTGGATTTATACTGATAAAGTTAGAAGGATCTCACAGGAGGGGTGCCTCTGCGCATTACTGTTTCAGACTTGTGACCTCCAAAACTGTGAAAGAAGACATATCTGTTCTTTTTAAGCCGCCCAATTTGTGGTTTGCTTTGGCAATCCTAAGAAACTAATAGACAGTCTTAATTAGAACTTGTGACAACCCTATCAGGTGGATACATAGATAATTTTTTATGCCTGAAAATCTAGATGATTCAGGAAGCTGAATCATACTAAGGAAGTCCTATGTTACTCAAAGCACAGAATTATTTACTTCTTAAATATTTTGGAAACTGCAGTTGGCCAAGCACTTACTTCCAAGATTAAAGAGACTATGTGTGGCCTTGGCCACAAGAAGTTTCCTGCAGTATGTGGCTTTGGCTACTTTTGGCTTGTGTGTGTTACTGGGGAAAGTGGCTGTAGAAGGAGAGGTGTTTCCAGCAGGCCCTGTAACTCTAGGCTGCTTATCCTGGGGGACCTTCATCTGCACATCTGCTCAGAAAGCTTTGATCAATTTTCATGTCTTTTCTTGCTTCAGAGATTAACAATATGGGAAAATTCAGATGAAAATATGTACCAGCTAGTATCACCTGATTCTTTTCTGAACAAAAGTTGAGGTAACAGTAGTTCAGTTTTCCTTAGAGAGAATATTGGGGTTAAGAAAGGATAGTGAATTGCAGTGTGAACTTTAAGGCATTTCTCTGGTTGGAGAACAGGAGGAGGCTAGAGGTCTTGGCAATGGAGTAGAAAAGAATTTTTGGCAGAGGAAGAAGCTATGCGCAGAGAGGGACCAAATCTGGGGTACCACTGATGGTAACACACAGCTAATGTGGATGTTGTGTGGCTTTAGCGAAAATGGAGGCAGAGAAGGAAGAAAGGGAGGCTGAGGCCATGATCAGCAGTGTTTTTTTAAACATCCATCCTTATTTTTAAAAATTTTGTTAAATTATGATTGATATATAGTAAGTAGTATATACAATATATAATTGGATAAAATTTAACCTTTACACAGATACTTCAAAAATCTCAAGAAAAGTACAAATAAAACAGAAGACTATATTGATACAAATTTTTTGAAAACCATCAATACCTTATTTTTCATAATATGCATTTTTCACGAGCTTTTGGGAGATCCCTCTTATGTGTAGTGTGAAACAATTGCATCAGGATGTGAACACACCCATCCCTCCTCAAAGATTTCCTTGTGACTTTTGCTAATCCAGCTCTCGCTCCAGTGTTCACATAGGTACCCCTAGGAAACCACCTGAGACCCTTTGAGAGGGCCTTTAAAGCCTTACTGTTTCTCATTACTCATCTGTGTAAAATTAGATTTTTTTTCAAAAAAGATTTGCCTATTTATTTCAGAGTCACTCTGCCTCTCCCCCTGTTCCCCTTCCCTCTCCCCTCCTCTCCCTTCCTTTCCCCCTCTCCTCTCCTCCTCTCCCCTCTTTCCCTCTTCCCCCTTTCTGCCTTTCCCCTCCTCCCTCTCATCCTCTCCCTCACTCCCCCAACACCTCCTCCATCCAAGGTTCACTCCACAATAACCAAAATGGCTGTAGATGGATACCCTGAAGCCAAGGCTTCCTGTGAGGTTCCCATACGGATTCCGGGGCCCAAACATGTACTGGGCCATCCTCTGCTTTCTCAGGAGCATTAGGAGGGAGCTGGGTTGAACATGGAGTTGCCAGGAGTGAAACTGGTGCTCAGATATGGGATGCCAGCATTGCAGCTGGTGGTTTAGCTCTCAGTGCCACAACTCCAGCCTGTAGAATTCTAAGAAGATAGTCATGCCTCCATCCTACTCTTTCTCCTTCCGTCAATCCTCTTTTTAATTTTTTTTTAATAAATCTTTTGTTTTACTTTTAAAAATAATTCTTATAATTTTATGATACAGTTCCTTAGGAACTGGGATTTCCCTTACTCCCTCCCGAATTTTCTTCCCACCCACACTGAGTTCCCCTATGTTATTACTATAGTATCCTTATGAAGTCTTATCAACAACGAGAAGCACATAATACAGGAGTACAAGGAATTTAAGGAACATATCACATAGGAAATGAATCAAATGAAAGTTGATATATCAGAAATTAAGAATACACATTAATAAAAAAAATCTCTGTTGTAGTCAGTATATTTTTATGAAATTGTTGCTTTTACCCTACCACTTTTCATTTATTTTCAAGATCTGACATAAAACATTTGGGGATGGCTGCAGTTCAGGTTTTGGGGTTATGCTAACATTTGTGGAACTTCTTTCGCCTAATTACCCACGGGACCTGTGGAACATGATTTTAGATGAGGATTGACCAGTTCTGTTTGATTTTTTTTTAAAGATTTATTTATTTTTATTACAAAGTCAGATATACAGAGAGGAGGAGAGACAGAGAGGAAGATCTTCCGTCCGATGATTTACTCCCCAAGTGACCTCAACGGCCGGAGCTGTGCCAATCTGAAGCCTGGAACCAGGAACCTCTTTCAGATCTCCCACGTGGGTACAGGGTCCCAAGGCTTTGGGCCATCCTTCACTGCTTTCCCAGGCCACAAGCAGGGAGCTGGATGGGAAGTGGAGCTGTTGGGATTAGAACCGACCCCCATATGGGATGTTGGCGCATTCAAGGCGAGGACTTTAGCTGCTAGGCCTCGCCGCTGGGCCCTGATTTGATTTTATACATTTATTTGAAGGGACAAAAAAAGAGGAGTGGTATAGCTCAGGTTCGCTCCCCAAATGCTCACAAAATCAAGAGCTATTTGCTCAGTGCAGGTCTCTCACGTGGGGGGCAGGAATTCAGCCCCTGGAGCCATCACTGAGACTTCTAGTATGCATACATTCTAGGGGCTGGAACTGGCAGCTGAAAGCAAGCCTTTTCACATGGGTCATTGAGCTACACATGTCTTAAGTGCGAAGCCAGGTGCCTGTTGTCTCACCTTGCCTTAGCAGAGGCCTCTGAGTAATGGGAGTAACCTGTGTGGAGAGACCAGGCAGGAGGCCACTGCAGACACTTCGGCAGGGGAGAATAAACACCCGATCTGGGACAATGAAATGGGGTCTGGAGAGAAGAGACCCAGCTTGGATGATATAAAAGTTGGTTGAAAATAGAATTCGAACTATGAGTTTATTTTGGTGCCAAAAATGTTTGGAGTAAAAGTTTTTGTTTTTTTTGTTTTTTTGTTTTTTGTTGTTGTTACTGTAACATTCAGAAAGTGTGTCTTTAAAAAATATACATGGATTTAGATTTATATTTTTACATCAAAGTGGTAATAATTTTGTTTTCCACACACTTCTTGAGGTATCCTTGTGCAGTTTTAGGATTTTATTTCCCTTGGCAGGTGAATGTGAACTTAGTGGGTAAGGGAATGTTGCTTCTTTGCCACAAGGTTTCTGGCTGGACTATGTCCTGATGTAATCTGGGAAGAGAGCAACGGCTGGCCAGATCAGGGTAGGCCTGTAAGTCTGTGTCCTTTGCACATAGTCTGGGTGATGATTCAGACTTCCCTAATCAAGGAGGTTGGTATACAGAGCCAGATTGTGGTGGGGCAGCACTAGATGAGTGGCCTGTCAGAGGACCTAGGCCAGCTGCTTCTGCTGAGAACAGCAAGGAGGGAGGTGAGGGGCGGAGCACTGAATCCTGTTGGGTTTTGCTTTTGGTCGGTTCCAGTTGGTGAATTGAATACTTGGGGAGGAAATCTGGAGGTAGCGACTATGAGAAATTCTAGGTTGCGTATTAGGGAAGCAAGAGGGGAGACAGTACTTTAAACCTGAGACCATACCAGAAGGCAGTTCAGAGGGCCGGAGAGCTTGATTTGTGTGATGGGCTAGCATTAAAGAGCACTGTGCCTGCAAGTCCCTCAGGAGTAGATTTTGATGCAGCTTCCATCTCAACAAACAGCTTCCAACCATGTCCTGGAGGAACCATGCATGTGAAAGCGGTTTATATCATCCGGAAGAACAGTTCCTTATTTAGGTTAGCTTATCTCCAATTCCAGAGAAAGCTTGAGGACAAGTAGCTTTAAGTTCTGATCAATGGGAGTTGTCTTCCCAGACTGAATGGTCCAATTTTCCATAGAGAACCTCTTTGTAATGTCTCCTCCTAGCTTGCAGAAGCCACTGGAGAGTATACATAAAAAAAAAAAAAGATTTATTAATTTCAAAGGCAGAGTTAGAGAAAAGGGTATCTTGTATTCTTTGGCTCATTTCCCAGATGACTGTAATGGCTAGTGCAAAGTGAGGACGAAGCTGGGAATTTTATCTGAAGTCTCCCACCTGGGAGACCCATGACCCAAACAACTGGACCATCGTTTGCTGCTTTTCCCAGGCTGTAACAGGAAGCTGTGTCAGAAGTGCAGCAGCCAGGACTCCAAGCGGCACCTGTATAGGATGCTGGTGGCCCAGTCCATTGTACCTCAACATTAGCCACAGGAACATGCTTTTGAACTACGTTAAACTTCTGGTAATTTGCATATCAGTGATCCAAAATCAATGCCCATTCAGTTACAACTAGGGCTGTAGTGCTGATTTTTTTTTTTAACTATGATATTTAGCATTAAGTCAGGCTTGTGTTTTGGCTGCATGTGGCAGCCTCTCCATTTTAACAGCATATAGCATGCCTGTGAATGCCCTTAGGCACCATGCTGATGACTATGGCATTCATGGGACTCTTCCAAATTACTGAGTCTATCAATATGTGCATGAGTAATGTGAGCTCGGTAACTCAGATTACCAAATCAATATCCAAACATAAATGAGTTGAAAGACTTGTAACTCTCTTCAGAATATTTACAACATATTTCCCAGAGGCAGCACCTTTCATTGGTCTTTTAAATTTTTTGAGTTCCTTATATTGCTTATCTTGCTTAAAACAATGAGAGAGAAGATGGTTTACATGGCCATACTCTATCTTTGCCAGTTTATTTTCATGACAGTAGATGATTCTATAAATACCCATTCTTCAAAAATCTGCTAGAAATTCTCCAGCATTGAACTCATATTCTGTGTGGATAATGACAACAAGCCACCATTATAATAATGAAAATGAGTTATATCTGATGAGCACTGATTCTGATCTTTTTGTATAACAGCACATTTAAATCCTTGCAACAAGTTTAGAGGCGTTATTTTTACCTCATTCTACAGATGAGTAGAAAACCAAGACTTGAAAGTAACTGAGCCAGGAGCTGGGACCAGGCAGGCTGGTACACAAGAGTTCTTTTTAAACCATTACACTATTCATATAAAAGCCAAAAAAACTTTTGTTCCCCTAAACCAGTAAGAATTATAGAGATGTACTAGTTAGTGGCATTTTCTGAATTACTGTATATTTAATTAAAGTTCTCTTAGAGAGAGCACTTTGTTACTCTATGATAGCTTATACCATATCTATTTGTATTGTTTGTGGTGCCATTTATAATGTTTTTATATGGTGATATTTTTATGTTTTTCATTGTGGTAGCTGTCATTTTTATGTACTGAACCTATAGCCGATTATCTGTGCTGTTTTCTCACTTGACAACTAAAATATTGACAATAAACAGCTCAGGCATTGCTTGCAGCTTAGAAAAAAATTGTGGTGAGACATATTTACCGTAGCTCAGCCTTGGAAGCTGTCTTCCCATTCAGGTGACAGATGCACCTGTGAAGAGTTGGTGTTTACAATACCAATTTAGATCTCACAGGAGGAATAGTGAGTGGTCTTACTTATCCTATGGGCTCCTCATGTGGAGCATGTACATTTAGCCCCGTGCTATCTCTAGCTGGCCTGGACTCCAGACACCTCAATTTCTGGCTGTTTGACTACTCAGCATGTGTGACCCAGGGTACATCAAACACATGGCCTGATGTTTTACAGACATGAAAATGCTATTTGAGTTGCATTGTCAGATACTTGCTTTTAGCCTTCAGTTACACATTTAGTTGATACCTATGGTGTGCCTACCAGTAACCAGGTACTAAGGACACATGATCTCCATCTTTGTGCTTTAGTAAGTGTTGAGGATACAGACTTCAGCAAGTTTGCATGAGAGTGGGGAAGGCTGTGAAGGAGTGCACAAACTTGAGGAACTTGCCTAGTCTAGGGACCCATAGAATGCTTCCCAAGGAAGGATGGGCTAATAAGGAAAAAGGAGGAGAGTGTTACAGGTAGCAGGCCCAGCATGTATGAATGCTTGTTCGTGTATCAAGCATGGCACTGGAGAAAACAGAGGAGTCCAACAGGGCTGTAGCATAGAGTGAGATGATGCTGACTTTGAATCTCTCTTTCTTTAAATGTTTGTTATTAATGTGAAAGACAGAGTTTCAAGGAGAGATTGGGAGGGACCAAAGCAGAGCGGGCATGTTCTGCAAAAGCCAAGTGTAGAGTATTTCAAGTACTTGAAAAAGTCATCATCAACAACAATCACTGTACCCTGTTGCCTGATTGCCTTTGTACACTGTGTTCCTGGTGCCTGAACTTCCATCCTCGCTCTTCACTGCATGTGTCTTACATTGTACCTTATCTTAGCTTTTATGATTAGCAATGCCTATAGTTCCTGGCTTGTACAACTATGCATGAATTTAGAGAACTTTTGTGTGAAACTATCAGTATCTTATAATTCCATTGCTATAGACTTTTTGCAATAACCTTATAGTTCAGCTCAGTTATTTGTTGAGTAAAAAAATGAATAAATCTATAATGGAGCTACAAAGATGAAAGATATTACCATATTTAGTTTATATTTTTCTATAAGGTATATACAAATCAGTTTAAGATCAACATGGTAACTCCCCCACTCGTTTCAATAACCATCTTAAAATTCTGAAAGCCTGAAATTCTTGGTACTTTTAAATGGATTATTCTTTTGTGTAGTCTACTTTCCAAGTCTCTCAAGAATTTGACACTTGGGCCCAGTGTGGAAGCCTAGTCACTAAAATCCTCACACTGTATGCTCCGGGATCCCAAATGGGCACCGGGTCATGTCCCGTCTGTTCCACTTCTCATTCAGCTCCCTGCTTGTGGCCTGGGAAAGCAGTAGAGGACAGCCCAGAGCTTTGGAATCCTAAACCCACGTGGGAGACCTGGAAGAGGCTCCTGGCTCCTGACTTTGGATCGACTCATCTCTAGCCATTGCAGCCACTTGGGGAGTGAATCATCAGATGGAAGATCTTCCTTTCTGTCTCTCCTCCTCTCTGTATATCTGACTTTCTAATAAAAACAAATTATTTTTTAAAGCAAATAATTTGGCACTTTATTGATGTGCTCTTTAAAAATATGCTAACATTTTGCTGGGCTCTAAATGATCTCATTTCCACATGTTCTTGTGTGTTTAGGACTCATAACTCATGTCTCTTTTTGTGGACCTGTGAGGTGCTTCTTAGAGTTCTCTTTAGGCAGTAAGGATAAGCTGTTTTAAAGATTTTTTTTAAAAAGACTCCCACTGTTTTTAAGATTTATTTTATTTTTGTTGGAATGTCCTTTTACAGAGAGAAGGAAAGACAGAAAGAAAGATCCTCTGTGCACTGCTGGTTCACTCCCCAAGTGAATGTAACAGCTGGAGCTGAGTTGGTCTAAAGCTAGAATCCAGGAGCTTCCTATGGGTCTGCCCACATGGGTGCAAGATCCAAAGGCTTTTCCCTGCCCTCTACTGCTTTCCCAGGTCGCACCCAGGGAGCTGAATGTGAAATTAAGCAGCCAGGACATGAACTCCCACCCATATGGGATCCCAGCACATGCAACGCAAGGACTTTAGCCACTAGACTATCACACTGGGCCCTCCTTTTAAAGATTTGTGTATTGATTTGAAAGAGATGGAAAGACTTGCAGTAGCTGGGGCCAGGCCAGGCTGAAGCTAGGAACCAGAAATACCATCCTGATCTGCTATGTGGGTGACAGGTAACCCTGTAGTTGAGCACAGCCAGGACACAAGCCGATCCCACGTGGGATGCCAGCATCACCGGCAGCAGCTTAGCCTGCACCATAAGGCCTCCGCTAACTTCTTGGCAGTATGATGAAGCATTTATCTTAATTAATAATAAGTATGATTTGATATGGACATACTCAGGGCTTGGAATCAGAAGACCTGGGTCAGAGTGTACACTCTATTTCATAGAAAATATGCTTGCAACTCTATACTGTCAATGTCTTTGAACTCTACTTTCCTCTGATCAGAGGTGAGAGAATAACTGCTGCGAGTTGACCAAGCCTATCCTAGGAATGAGTCAGAAGCTGACTCTAACAAACTCAGGAGTTTCATTCACTAGCTGATTGACTGTCTCGTACCACTACATGTTGAAGAGGGGAGAGCAGGGAAATAGCAGGAAGAGACCTGGACTGGACTGTGTTGTCTGTACCTAGGTTATTATGTTATATCCCTGTATGTATGATGTGTGTCTAAGATATGGGTATATAAAAATGAATTTAAACATAGAATATTTATATATTCTATATAGAATACAGAAAATGTTTGAAGGCTATGGTTCACAAGCACAGAAGCATAGTTTGAGCCAAATATGGGCCTGTTGTGATTGTATTATTTTGTCCTTATTTGTAGGAATGGCCCTTGACTTGGCATGGAGAAGCGTAGTTTCTTTACCCTGACCAGCTTCCCCAGCTAGTCTGTTCTTCTGCAGTATTCTCTAAGGCAATGACTACTATGGTTAAAACTTTTGCTTTGTAGTTAAGTAAAAGTGGCTTTTAAAAAATTTCTGGCTTTGCCACTTACATGTTCAGGCTTAATAAAGTAACTTGGGTTCTTTAAACTTCAGTTTTCTCATCTGCAGCGCAAAACTCTTAAAATTACCTCGCAGGGTTATAAAAGAGTTTATGCCTGCAGCTTGTTCAGCATCATGCCTGGTGCACCCAGTAAATGCTTAATAAATCATGGCTTCGGTTGTCATGCTTTTTAAAGTTTATTCATTTTAAGTTTTTTTTTTTTGTGGGAGAAGGGTAGATATCTCCTACCCCTGAGTCATTCCCAAAATGCCTGTAAGAAATTAAGCTTAGCCAAGTTGAAACTTGGAGCCATGAGCTCAAATCTACCATGTGAGTGTCTGAAATTCAAGTATTTGAGCTATCTGCTGCACGTTAGCAGGAAGCTAGATCCAAATCTGAGGTGGGATTCAATACCAGATACTGTGATATGGGATTCACAATGCCTAGTTCTGCTGTTGTCATTATTGTTAACATTGCTGATAGTGGGTCCCTCAAACTTTACTTTGAAGAAGGATAGCCTGTAGCATATTTTAGAAGAAAAAGACATTCAGCTTTTAACTCTTGCTCTGAACACTGTCTGAAAGCAGTGATTGGGTATTGTTTATTTGCACATTCTTGGAGCACAGGCTAATTCACTGGCCAGAATAGAAAACTGTACACAAGAGAAAATACTGTAAGTGGATGTAAATGTTGTTTCACAGTAATTTCACATATTTCCTCTAAACACATTCACTGATTTGATGACTTTTTGAGTGGCATTTGGCCAGCTGTTGTGCTCTCATAGCCACATCAATGAGTACTGAGGTTGATACAGAATTGAGAAGAGCTTAGAAATGTTGATTGCTACTCAATCAGGGTCTGAGGACTCTCATACTTCTGCTACTTAACTATATTTTGACAGTGTTGTTCACATGCTCAATGCTTAATAGAAAAGGTTAGAGACAATACCGAATTTCCTTTGGATGATCTGGAATTTTGGTATGCATTTGGCAGGTGTCTGCTTGACCAGTCCTTGCACAAAGCCCTTTGCACTTAATCAGATGAGCTTCTCTGTAGTTAAAGTTTACATGTGTTGTCACAACCTATTGCTGTGGGGTTTAAGTGTATTTTATTTGACTTTACATGGAGAGGAGTTTACAAAGCTTGCTTCTTGTTTTCCCCATGTTTCATAGTGTGTGTTTCCTTTTGCTACAGTTTCTTTGTGACCCTATACTGTAATACATAATGGTTTTGACTGCAATAATTTGCTGAATACTTTAAGTCCTCTTAGTGAATCATCAAATCTAAGGTAATCTTGAGGCTCTGACATGGATATAGATATAAATGAAAGACGTACCCTTTGCCCTTCAGAAAGCTCACAGTTTAGACAGAAAGCCAGGTATGTTTGCTTGTGATTTACACAGTAAATCAGTGCTAGAGAATGGGGTAGCCACAAGGAAGGACATTTTCTCCTAGCCCTGGGAATATGGGAGAGTTTTGGAGGAGGTAATATTTTTGTCAAATATTGAAGGGTAATAAGACTTCAGTTGTGTGAAGCAAAAGACATTACACAGTTCAAAATCAGATAAGTTTTTGTGTAGTAAATATTTTTAGATTCAATTCTTTTAAAAAGTATTCAATTACTATGCTCATTCATTCATTCATAACATGTAGATTGAACACTGTGTCTTAAATGATTTTGCACTGTGTGCTTAGGACCCAAGAGGGAATAAGAATGGTTCTTGCATTCAAGGAGTTATTGGCAGTTTACGGATTGATTTGTTTTCATTTTGAGGGGATTATGCTTTAGGGTAACAAATATGATGATGGAGTTATCAACCTAGTCTTGTGGGGAATGTTTCATGCAAAATGGTGTCTGTTGTGAAGAATGGATACTCAATCAGGATAGGACAAAGATGATCCAAAGGAAGAAAGTATCAGGGGCAAGGTCAATAATTAATGAGACAATCATGATGTCTGCTGAAAGTAATCAATTGTTCAGTGTACCTAAAGAGTGGCAGATGCAATGGAAGTATACTGGAGTTATATTTTGATGAGTGATTGGATGTACTTTGAAAAAAGAGAGATAAAAGATTCAGTGAGTGGCATTGAGAAATGGCCAAGAATTTGCACTTGGACCCATTGTTGAGTAGGATTGAGATCCAGCTGATTTGGATAGCTCGAGAATGTAGTGGTATTAGTCTGCATTTTTCCACGACATGTTCTGCAATTTGGGCCTAAGGGTTTTCCAAGTGGGAGAGTTGGAAGGAAGGAGAGGCACAGAAATTAGCGTATTGACAGATGAAGGAAGGCTGAGACCATAGTATCTTAGAAACAGGGTGGCTCGGTAGACTTCATTAAGACATCACAGTCCCTGCTCTTGTCTAAGTGCTGAAAGGGTAAAAATAAAAGGCTGAGGACATCAGTTCATTACCCTGAAGTAGATAGTTTGATGAAATGAGTGGTTTAAATTGTAAGATTTTGGAGTTGGCTCAGCCCAGATGAGTGTAAACTATATGGGTCAACATGAGTATGTGAAAGCAAATGTCGTTGTGATACCAAGAAGTTGAGAGAACAGGAATTGGTATGTTATTCACATGTACACTGAAGTCATCTAGGGTGGAGATGAGGCTCATAGTACAGAGGGAACTAGAGACCCAGTTGCCACAGAACCCAGGGAAAACCCATATTAGTTTGGTTTTCTTCTGCTGTTTGAAGATTGATTTGACGTCAGAGAAATCATAGCTTGGGCAGACAGCCTTTCAAATCTGTACAACAGCCACCAGAGCATTCATACTTGCTCACTGTCATCTGCATTTGCTGTGTTCCTGCCTCTTAGTAGGTTAGGAACCTTGTTATCCTGCAAGAGTGATTTCTGGGGCCAAGATTGTGGGTGTGGTGGGCAAAGCTGCCATCAGAGATGCCAGCATCCTCTATACATGCAACAGTTTGTTTCTGGCTGCTCTACCTCTGAACCAGCTTCCAGCAGTGCACCTGTGAAAGCAGCATTTGACCCAAATATTTAAGTTGCTGTATCTACAGGAGGTCAAGAAGAAGCTTCTGACTCCAGGCTTCAGCTTGACCCAACTCTGGCTTTTGCAGCCATTTAGGGAGTGAGCTAGAAGATGGAAAATCTTCTCCACCCTCCCACCCCCCACTTCCCTTTCCTTCTCTTTCTAAGTCTGTATTTTCAATGGATAATTTTTTAGGGGTGAAAAAACAATGACTTCTATCATGACTCCACTGAGCTTTTACTGTTGCAGATTTGTACTTGCCTGCAGAGTCTGCTTCCAAAGGGGTTCTATGTTGAAAATCTGCTTTTGGTGGTTATCAGTAGTGTCTCTCTAAGTATATTTCATTAGCGTATTGTTCCTTCAAGGTGCTTAACAATGGGAATGAGCATTGGACCTAGCAGTTGAGTTGTCTATTTAAGATATCTATGTCCCATTTTGTATTACCGGATGTTGATACCCACCTCTTTTGGCTTCTGACTCCAGTGTCCTGTGAAAAGGCACCCCAGGAGGCAACAGGGGTTCAAGTGATTGGGTCCCTGCTACTCATGTGGGAAAATCAGATGGAATTTCTGGCTTCTGACTTTGGTCTGATCCAGCCCCAGCTGTTGTGGACCTTCTCCCCCCACTTCACCCTTTCCTTCTCTTTCTCTGCCTCTCTCCCTTTCCGTCTTCGCTTCTACATTTCCCTCTCTCCTTGTCTCTCACCTGTTTTCTTCGTCTTTCTTCTTGCATCTCAAAGAATGCTTGGAAATGAAAGCTCCATATTTAATACCAGGAACCCAAATTTTCCTTTTGGAGAATGATAAATGACATGCTAATACATTAGTATATATAAAATCAAAGATTAAATGAAGAAAACATTTTTGTAACCTAGAATTATTCAAATGTATTTGACCACTGAATCCTTTTACCAACTACTTTCCCATCAATACTTAGTGAATGTACATTGGTAAGCGCTAGTCAATTGTTACAAAAAAAAAGTGTATGGATTTTTCCTGTTAAATAAATATTTAGAAAAGTGTTTATTATAGCACTGCTATATTTTAACTTTACTAAAACTAAGATCTCACTGTATTCTTGAGTTTAAATATTATGAATTTCTACATTAGGTTAGAATTAACGCATTAAAATATTTTGTTTAGACTGTCATTCTTGCATTAAGTGGCACATTAGGAAATTAACAGCATTTCATTTTCCTTTGGACGAATTTCCATAATTAAGATTAAAACCTAAAAAAAGAAAATACACATTTTTCAGAGCCCTCTTGCTCTTTTTAAATAAAAATGACAGCATACCTTTCAAATTAATTATATTATTTACTTCTAAGGCAATGATAACATTTATGTTTAAATCATTCATAAAAATTAATGATTTGTTTGGGTTTAAATACAATTGTTGGTAATATAAAAAGACAAGTATACCGAGGAAGTATTTGATGATACCATAATGGAGTCAAAATAAATAAGGGAAATTAATAGTCTATTCTCTTACATAGCACCTGTATTCTAAGAGAAGCACAGAACCTAATAATCCAAGATTTTTTAAAAACAAACATAAATATGAATATAAAATAATGTTATGAAAGTGACTCTGAGGAGCAGGTGCATCAGTGTAGGTGTTTACCTTGGTTACAAAGGAAATAAAAATATATCCACATTAAACTCACACACAGATTATCTTTAAATAGGATCCAAGTCAGAAACCAGAAATTGTGAGTGAAGAAGCAATAAAGCTGAAAGCAGAAATAAATCATTTGAAAAAAATGATGATGCAGTTTATGGCTTGTTTTTGAGAAAGTGAGCAACAGAGGGAGGGGGAGAGAGAGAGAGAGAGAGAGAGAGAGAGAGAGAGAGAGAGAGAGAGAGAGAGATTGATTAAATTAGGAATGAGACAGGCAGTCTAACCAGAAATCTTAAGAGTTAGAAATTTCCAGAGGAAGGATACCCTAAACTGTGTGCTAAATAAACCAGATCAATAAAGATGGGAATGAACAACTTCTTGCAGAAAGATAGAACTAATGTTTTACCATTTTAAGATATTGCACCAGAAATGGGAGCGATAGCTATTGGTAAAGAAAGACATTGAATAAATACTATCATTAAAAAAAGTCAAAACTCAGTAGTCCTAGTACCTACTGTGTACAAAATAGCATATACAAAGATGCTTCCAAGTGTTCCCAGAAATTTACATTATTATTCAATTCCACTTTTCTACAAGCTTTCTGAAGTACTCTTGTACATATTAAATGAACTTAGCAACAATAAAACATTCAAGGATAATCAACATATGTTCCTAGCTGCAAGCAGATGAATAATATAATGAGAAAGATAATTCTTTTTGCAATGGAGTATTGAGTGTAATTAAATACTTGGATGTTATTTTAATTTGGAACCTGGTATTTATTTTAAAAATTACATATGGAACATTAAAATAAATGGAGATATCCCTTGCTCATGTTTAAAAAACAAATAGATTGATGATTACTCTGAGTTAATGCACTTGTGCGGTGTCAGTGGATCTTAGTGAAAGAGCTAGTAGCTTTATCTCATATGTGATGGCGAATTGATAGGGATTGATGGCAATATATGTCTGAAAATATAAGCTAGAAATAGTAAATGGATTTTAAATTTATAGCTTGAAATTGTACTCTTTTCTTATATTTGTCTAAATATTGACTTCATCCTTTACTTCATATTTATCCAATTCTAAACACTGTACCATAAAAGGTGCTACAGAAGTATAGGGTGAAAGGAGAAAAGAACCCTTATTTCAGAGCTTTGGAAATGGGATGCCTTCCCACTAATGGCTTTCTCTCAAGGTCCAGAGAATTGATAAGATGGGACTTTAGCTTCTTCTATTCATTTCTAAGAAAGTAAGGCAGAAATTGTCATAGCCATAAGAGAAGAATATTCCAGACCTAGTCTGTCTGCTGACATTTTCAAGCAAAAGAGGGATCTTCCTGAACGTTTTTTCAACAGTATGGAGTGCCTGTGTTGTGCCACCAAAACGCTTGGGTGCTCTCACTCATCACCAACTTCATAAAGAAATCTGAGAAGGTTAAATATGACACTACTCTGGTATGACCTCATTTTCTGTTGTTGTTTTGGATCGCAGTCTTCTCAGTTTTCAAAAAGAAAAAAACACTCCTTCATCCTTCCAGAGTCATCTCTGATGTAAAAATTTTCTTAGGTTCTTCTAACCAACATGGCTCTGCCCCAATGCACATATGTGCATAATAATTTACTTTGTTCAATGAAGGGTCCTTGGCAGTCTGTGCTGATACTTGAACAGGCTTGTCTCCCACCTAAATCCATCAAGATGCAATCTAGGCTTCCTTTCCCCTATTCCTCATAGCATAATTCCCAAGGAGGGCTGGTTGTAGGCATCACTGTAAAAGCCATAAGAAAGAGAATTATTCCTGACATGGGTGATTCAGATTCAAGAGCTGTAAAGTAGCTGCGTGGAGGAGCCACTCCATATCCGTTTGTTGAATGGAGATATTAAATTGAATGCTATTTCAAACTGATTATAGTGTTGCTATGCCTACACTATGATACAGATTCTGGAACATACCACAGAGAGTCTTAAGCACTTAAAAGGAAATGGTCTGTGATGATCAATACCATTATTATGAGAGTTGTAGAGCACTTACTAATTTGCACCAGATTTCCCACCTACACTGTTACTGACTAGCTTAAGGCCTCATTCATAGTAAGCACTTGCCCATTTGTTTAATGATTCAAGACAATATTTTTGTTAATTCTCACAAGGACTCTGTAAGATGAGTACTCTTTTTATTGCATAAATGAGAAAGTTGAAGTAGGTTAACTTTCAAAGTCATATAATGAGTGGGCACAGAACTTTAATTTTATTCCATGTTTTTGCCAAAGACCAAATCTCCAGCAGATCCTATAGTAGAAAGATCTATTCTAACCCCATAGACTAGGCAGGAATCAATGTCTCTTTCGCTCTGTAGCCAGAATGGAACATGCAAGAGGGAGAACAATTGGCATCAAGTTCTTGAGACCTTTCAGAATATGGGATCCAAAAAAGCCAAGTGTATCCAGATTGGTGACAAGCGATTTGTAGTAGCATAATGGATGATGGTTGAGGCCTTAGTCAAACCAAGCAGTATCCATGTCCTGGGGCTACCAAGAAACATAGCCTTGCATACCGGGAAATAAGAAAAAAAGCCAATTACTGCATTTCGGGGATGAGGTGGAGATCTCAGTGGCCCAGCTGGCTCAATTACTCTGGAAAGGTGGTC
This sequence comes from Ochotona curzoniae, assembly GCF_017591425.1. NCBI lineage: Eukaryota > Metazoa > Chordata > Mammalia > Lagomorpha > Ochotonidae > Ochotona > Ochotona curzoniae. Next base: position 8,354,948 of record NW_024467087.1, read on the forward strand.
ATATGTCTTCAAGTTACCAAATCCTGCTAGAGCACAAATTCTTAAGGATGTGCTGAAAAAAAAAATGAATTAAGATATGCTTGGTGTGTTGTTGTTTTTACTGCCTATGACTATTGAGGATATGCAGCCTGTGTTACCTGGTGGCCACCAGCCCTAGATGCTTCCCCCAGCATGCCACTTAAAAACTGGCCTTTGCTGAGCACCATGGCATAAGCAAGCTTGGGAAGTATTACTGGAACTCCATCCTGTGTCTGCTTCTTAAGCACTGTGAAAAAGTGCCTTCTTTCACTGTACTACTCCAGAGTGCTGGGTTTCAACTGTCTCCCTGTGCAACACCTTTACCACACTGTGGGTAAATGCACCCCACTGACTTCAGATTCTCAAAGGACAACGATACATTTCTGCATCTTGCCGGAGGTGCATGTAGTTTGACACAAACCACTAGGTAACTCTGAAAGGCCTCTCTGTGAAGAGGGCCATGTCCCCGTTGTTTGAGAATGACTACTTCTAAATGAAGACAGCATTTCTACTTCTAATATACCCCCTCTTTCTCTAATCAGGGGGCAGTATTATCTTCCAATTGTGACTAGACAGCTTAGGCCTGGACTACTCATGATTCTCACAGAAACACAGTGTGAGAGCCTGAATCTTCTGACTCCAAGTCCAGTGCTTTTTTTTCTGTGGCACTGAGCCTCACCGCTAATATTAAGATTAGCGCCTAAGAAGAAAACAGCCCCATCAAAAGTCTGCCACACTGGAAATACAGTACCATAGAGGGAGGTGGAATTGAAGACATGCTAGGTGTGGTGAGGTAGGTTTTTGGTGGAAGTTGGATGTGGTGAGCTGACATGAAGTACCCAATTGGTGTGGGACATGGCTCAAATGTCAGACCTCCAGTGAATCCGTGAATCTGGGTGGAACACATTTAGGAATAGGTGTTAGAATTTGAGGCCTATGGATGAAACTTCCTAGTAAGCAGCAGGTGCCAGTTGGACTCTTCCAGTGATGTCTACTGTAGAATAACTCTCTCCAGGAATCATTATTCTCACTGAAGAACTGGAATGATGACTTCAAGTAAGGGCCAAGGTGATAGTTTGAAGGATGGCTGGAATAGGTTTGCGTGTTGTTAGTGATAAAGGTACATTTATTTGAGCAGGGTTTATTTAGTACCATTTCCAGGCCAAGCCCTCTGTACTGGGCACTCAGGCAGGATCCATAAATTATTAACCTGCCTCTGGAGAAGTTACTGTATCAGACAGGTAATCCCAATCGGTTGTTTTTAGTATTTTGATAGGGGCATGAATTAAGCACAAAGTAGGAGTGGGATGCAAGATAAGATGAAGTTTCAAATTTCCTTGGAGTTTCCCCTTGGCAAAGTAAAATGTATGAGAATATTCCTAGAGAAGATGATTCTTTCAAAAAGATTTAGCTATTTATTTGAAAGACAGTTACATGAAAAGGGAGGAAAAAGAAAGACCTTTTATTTGCTGGTTCACTCTGCACTGGCTGGACCAGGCAGAAAGCAGGAATTCCATCTAGGTCTTTCATAGAAGTCAAGAGACCGAGTGCTTGGATCAACTTCCGCTGCTTTCCTCGTCAATCATCAGGAACTGTATAGGAAGTGGATGAGGCAAGACCAGATCCAGTGCTCTTATGGGAATGCTCTCATCACGATCAAGATTAATCCACCTGTGTCACAATGCCAGCCTGGGAAGAGGACTCTTGAGTTTTAAAAAGTGTGTAGAATGTATAGAACATATCCAAGTAGGAAAGAAAGAGGGTGATATTGTAGGGATGGATTATGCAGACTTTCGTTTAGAGGGCCAGATGGTAAGTATTTTAGGCTTTGTGGGGCATACAGGTTCTTTTCCAACTACTCAACTCTGTCTTACAGTGCAAGGGCTGCTATCAACACTATATAAACAAATGAAGTTGACTGTTCCAATCATTGCTGACTGTTGAAGTATGTGTAACCGTATGAGCTAAGGGTACATTTGTCATCTCTATTTGACTTTGAGAAAACAGATTCTTGTAGGGTGAGGTGATTTGCTAAAGGTCAACTAGTTAAGCACATGTATGTTAAGCACCCCATGTGAACAAAACAAGGGAATCTAGGTACTAGTGGGTGAGCTGGGGAAGATGGGAGTGGACTGAGCCATGAGAATGAAAACTGGTTGTAGCACTGTAGACCTTCTATTTCTGTCCTTTCCATCTAACAGGATACCCATTTCCAAGATCCTTTTTCTGTAGGAGCTGTGGACCTGTCAGCCATGCCTCTTCATTCATAGTGTTTTGCCTAACATAAGGTGTAGCACTGAGAATATGCTCCACCTACGTTTGCTTAATTGATTTTCCATCATTCAGTTACATGCTATGGAACTGTATCATAAACATAGGAATCCTTCCAGATTATGCTGGCTCTTTCCCAAAAGGGGGAAAATAGATTTCATTCTTAACTAATCATTTTTTTTCAATGGATACCAAGTGCAACACTACAGAATCCATAATTAGCAAGCTGAAAAAGGAACTGAACATTTTTTCGTTGCCAAGAAAAATTTGCTGGTGTTAGTGACAACATTTTTTCTGGATCAGATTGAAGACATTTATGGACTAATCAGTCCTAAGTATGAATATTTCCATAGGGAGACTGTTTATAAGGAGAGTTAAAAATACTCCTGAATTCAAATGTGTAGAAATTTCTAATTTTCCAACCATCCCTTCTTGGCCCCTGCTTCCCTAATGGATGTAAGTCTGTTAACTCTTTGTTCAGGCCCATTTTGTGCTCATAATTTTGGGAAAGAAAAGTGATTAAAAGGTCTCCCGCCCTTTAACTCTCAGCCCAAAGCATAGCACATATCTCATGGGATTTTAGCAGTTAGATTCATGTTTTAGAAACTGTGAATGCTTTTGCTGCCCATGCAGCTGGGATTGGGCTTCGCACTCTATTCCTAGAGGACCCATGTAAGAAAGCTCTCGTTTGGAAGGCTCAGCTGCTTCTGTTCATCCTCAGCCCACTCTCAGCCCGCCCTCCACCCCCAGGCCTAGTTTACTCTTGTGTGCCATTAGTCTTCTCTGACTTGATTGCGCTAATAATAGCAACTGCTTATTGAGTACCAGCTCTGGACCAGGCTCTATGTGAATGTACTCTTGATTGATCCTTGCTAAAACCTTAGAAAGTACTTGCTTGGAATCCCATTTTCCAGTTGACAAAAATGACACTTCAGGAGGTGAGGTCAGCTCTCTTATAGAGGGAGATTTCTGTATTCACTTGTGGGTCTTTTGTTGCAAGGCAAGTATGAAGTGCCCATCCACAGTAGTGTATGAGGATATGAAAGTGCCTAGGAGTCAAGTCTTTTGAACACATTGAAAGGATGGACTTATCATTATTCTGGAGAAGAAAAAGACTCACAGGGGAGTGATGATAAAATTGCAGCATCCGGTAGGCTTTAACTGTGCAAAGATTTCTATGTTAATTCACATATTGCTTTCCTTGCCTTTTGTTTATCTCATTGATGGCGAAGAGGTATGCACTCTGTAGTTATGGGGATAGTCCAGCAGACAACCCCAGACACTATACAGGTAAGGTTGATAGCACTTAGATATACTCAGCTAAGGCAGGAGGAGTATGCCATATGTGGTATAGGGACCATGTGGGTTGCACAGGTGAAGTAGCAGGGCCTGTGGGAGGCAGCCTTTGCAGCATCAAGAGGGTGGGGTACACTGGTTCCCTGGGAGGATATGCTTGGATTATTTGAGTAATTCCACAGGTTGGCAGGGAAATAAAACTCTATTCATGTGTCGGTAAAAACTGTGCCATCCCTTGATAAGAGGATTGTTAAGCTAAGATGCTTAATCTACAGAAGCACAGTGAGGAGGGGAACTTTTGGTTAGGACATTTAAGGGCTTCCTAATTTCACTGCCTGTCAGAGCCACACATCACATTGGGCTTTAGTTTTAGGCCGATCACTAGGCACATTCAACACCATTTTTATTCAACATCATGGCATGCTGGGAACCATGCCTAATTTTGATGATAAGCAAGACAAAGTCTTTGTCCTCATGTAACTGACATTCTAATAGATAATAAAAAAAGATACACATTGTCAGGCTGTGATTCGTGTTTTGAAAGAGAGACACAGATAGTGCTTAGCGTGCTGATTTAGTCTCTTAAAATTAATACGTTTGTGTATGTAATGAGCCATCTAAACAACTGAATGAGGGTCTGCCTGGCAGAGGATAGACTAATGTCAAAGGGTCTGTGCTTATGATTTGTTTGTTGTGCTTGAGGTTCTAATAAAGAAGTCATCAAGGAAGTAGTGAGGAGCAGAGTGGCAGGAGGTAAAGTTTGCTAGGCAGTGGCAGGATCACTTAGGGCTTTTGATAAGCCAAGAGAGGGACACTATGCATTTTTTTTTAATGAAATAAGAAGCCTCTACAGATTTTGAGCATAGGAATGACCTGTTTTATGTACTTTTTTGAAAAATCAATAGCTTTGGACAGTGAGTTTTAAGAAGGCAGAGGCAGGATCAAGATTTTTTTTTCTAACTCCAGGGGACAATTGGAGCTTGGGCATGAGTGAGGGTGGTAAGAAATTATTTTGTACCTGCCCCTCCTTCCCCAAATTTTTAGATACTCTTTTATTGTCACAACTTGGGAAGTTGGTTGCTACTGGCATCAAATGGATAGAGGCCAAGGGCACTGCTAACCTTGCTTCATTACACGGATGATTTACTCTCATTTTCTACAAAACGAATCTGGTTCAAAATATCAATAGTGTAATGCTGTGACTGGGAAACCCTACCACTGGAGATATATTTTTGAAGATAGAGCTGACAAGGTCTTCTGTCAACTGGCATGCAGTTGTGAAAGAGAAGAGTCAAGTATGGTGGCAAAAATTTTGGTCCCAGGAACTAAGATGAAGCCTCAGGGAAAATGTTCAGATCAGAATAATCAAGAACTCAGTTTTGAACATGTCAGTTTTCAGAAACCTATTCTATATCTAAAGATTGTTTAAAGGAGGAAGAGAAGGAGTAGCTAAACAAGAATGGGATTCAGTAGTGTTGGTCACATAAGCCATGTATACAAAGTGATTCACGTGTCCTATGCCACAGCAGGGTTGAACAAGGCTAAATGATGTGAAGGTTGATTGTTGTATGTTGTCTTTAGTAATGAGGAGAATACTGGAAATTATAGCAATCTGGGCACATATAGACTGGTACAGCTGAAAAGCTGCTCATATAAGGTTCTTGAGTCAAAATCTGTGTCCCTGTGATTTGTAACCAACAGTTATTTTTGTGTTACTCTGGAAGATTGTGGAGTGGCTCATGTTTAGAGATGATATTTACACAACAGTTGTTATCCCCCATTATAGAGAATGGAACTGATATTTTTTTATGCTTTCTTTTTTGGTATTTTATGCTTTTTAAAGAAATGATGTATTTATTTTTAAAGGCAGTTACAGAGAGAAGGAAACACATACACAAAAAGAGAGAAAGAGAGAGAGCAAGAGCACATTTCCATCCACTGACTCAGGCTCAAATGACCTCAGTGGATGGACCTGAGCTGATCTGAAGCTGGGAGCTAGGAGCTTCTTCTGAGTTTCCTACATTGATCCAGGCACTCAAAGACTTGGATTTCTCTCTGCTGATTTCCTGGGGTGTAAGTAGGGAGCTGGATCCCAAGCAGAGCATCTGGGGCTTGAACCAATGCCCATATGGGCTTCTGGCACTGAAGGCTGAGCCTTAGCCTACTATATCATACTATGTCATGGTGCTAGTCCCAGGTATTTTGATGCTTTTACATATTTGAGGCCTTGATGACCCTGGTGGGACTGCCTATTACAGGTTTAGCTACTTGCTAGAGATGATAAGCAACTCACTTTTGAGTGCATCTTTCATATACCAACTAATCTACAACCCATATCCCAAGCAGCTCCCTTAGACTATCATGCTCTGAACCACTATGGGCCAATACCCTGATTATCCCAGGTAGCAATCAACTAGCAGCCACCCTTGTACTTTAGAGCTATGTGAAGTTATGCAAACAGCACAGTCCTGTACCTGTTCCTTCTCTGATTTGTCCCTTCCTGTGGAAACAACAAAAAGGCTCTTGTTCACATTTTTTCCTTATTCTCTCTACCTCCTTACTGGACTCAGAGCTTCCCACTTGATATGGTATGCCTGCTGCTTCAGGGATATTAGGAATGGTATAACAAAACTCTTTCTGTATGACAGTCATTATTATGTCCATGTGTTATATTTGATTGAAACAAATCCTGGGTGCCATATAAACATGCCTGGAGTGCTGACTGCTTTACTCATGGTCAAACAGGTGGTAATGGAGTTTCCTTTGGAAACCAAATCCCTGAAGTGTGGACACAAGCTCTTTATTTGACACAATGTATGAGATTGTTTTATCGATGGTATAGAGATATTGGTGTCAGGAAAATACTCAGCATTTAAATCTTACCCCAGCTTTTCATGGAAGATGAGAATTGGAAACTCATTTTGCAAAAGGCTATATTGATGAAGAGAATAAGGAAATATTATAAATTATAGTGATGTCAGAATCACAATACTAGAGGGCCTTAGGAGAAATACAAGCAACAATAAATGATTATATGCTTCTCCCCGCACCATTTGCTACCATAGAATGATCTTATCACATGCAAAGAGTCATCCTTACTTGTCAGGAGAGTGCCACCTGAAATTATTAGTGAGTAAGGTTATAATTGTATGTTTGTGGTTTAAAAATGAGTAATGCACTTGTCATTTTTCCTTGCCTCCTCTGCCTTCATTAGTCATCTGTACTTTAATAGTGAATGTGCTTGTCAGTTTAGGCCTGACTTTAGTCTAGAACTAGGGAGGCGTCAAGGGCTAAGGTCCTCCTGCTGGTCTGATTCTCCATAGAACCTGGAGTGCTAGGAACCCAGGCTCTATAAATGGCAGTGATGTTATCAGACTCCTCCTGAACTCACTGAGAACAGGGCTAGTGAAGATTATTTAGGGAGTTAACTCTTAGAGTCCTTTAATATTGTATTTTGAAAAAAAATCTAGTTTTGTTATATCTCATTATTTCTGCTTGATGGGTTAAGAAAGGATCTATCTGGGGAGATCTAAAAGAGCTCATCATCCTGTAAGGTTCATGCTGTGGTGGCTAAGAGTGTGGGTGAACTCTTGTGTCAGACTGACTTGTGTCAGCTTCTTGTCCTGTTAGGCTGTAAGGCTTTGAACAAGTTACTTACCATCTCAGAATCTCAGTTTTCTCTCAAAATAAGAATGATGATACCTACAGCATCGGTTAATGTGTGCATTAAATGAGTTAATATATCAGAGGTAGTGATGTGGTGATTTGGAAGACTGTGGGGACCCAATTGCTTAAGTTCAAAACCAGGTTCAATTACTGGTTGTAGCAACTTTGGCAAGCGACTTCACCTCTTTGTACTTCACTTGCCTCATCTGTGACATGGAGATATAACAGAGTTATTGCCAGGACTTAATGTGTTAGCATATGTCAAGCAGTCAAAAAGGTTTCTGTCATATTGAAGGACTCTTTTTAAAAAAAGGTATATTCATTTTCATTGGAAAAGCAGGTATACAGAGAGGAGGAGAGACAGAGAGGAAGATCTTCTGTCCAATGGTTCACTGCCCAGGTGACCGCAATGGCTGGAACTGAGCCAGTCCGAAGCCAGGAACCAGGAGCCAGGAGCTTCCTCCAGGTCTCCCACACGAGTGCAGGGTCCCAAGGCTTTGGGCCATCCTTTACTGCTTTCCCAGGCCACAAGCAGGGAGCTGGATGGGAAGTAGGGCCACTGTGACTAGAACCGATGCCCATATGGCATCCTGGTGCGTGCAAGTCGAGGACCGTAGCCACTACGCCATCGTGCTGGACCTCAATTGAATGACTTTTAAAATGCTGTCATTGTGGATAATTTCTACCGGTAGCCAAATGCTTCGTAAACTGTAATTGTTTCCATCCCTGTATCCTTCAGTAGTCAGAGAAATAAGGCACTTCTTGGAGCTGGAGTCTCCAGGAAGACATCACTGTGTGGGAAGAGCCTAGGGACACTGTATAATATGGTGGAAGGCAAATCAGTCATGGGAGTACCAGAACCAAATGGAAATCCCTCTCTCACTTTTTGGCTGAGTGACATTGGACAGTTGTGCAACCTTTATATACCTCAGTTTCTCCTTCTGCAAAATGCGAATGATGGTATATCCTTGGGAAAATTAAATAAGGAAGTAAGTGTGTAGACAATGCCTGGTACTCAGTGAATGAAGATGTCATTCACCAGTAGTTGCTCATCCACATGATTGCAAATAGAGGTAATAACAGGAATGTTTTTGGGACCGGTGTGAAAGGTGGGTGCTGTGAAATGGCTATATGTCTATCCCTCTGCATAGAAATATGTATATATATCTATATCTACATAGAAATATAGATATAATAGTTTATTGATTTCTTTTTTTAGATTTGTTTTATTTTTATTCAAAAGGTAGATTTACAGAAAGAGGGAGAGATGGAGAGAAAGATCTTCCATCTGCTGGTTCACTGCCCAAGTGGCTGCAACAGCTGGAGCTGAGCCAATCCGAAGCCAAGAGTCAGGAGCTTCTTTCGGTTCTCCCATGCAGGTGCAGAATCCCAAGGTTTTGGGCCATCCTCAACTGCTTTCCCTGGCTACAAGCAGGGATCTGGATGGGAAGTGGAGTAGCCGGATACAAACTGGTGCTCATATGGGTTCCCCGTGCATGCAAGGCGAGGACTTCAGCCACTAGGCTACTGCGTCAGACCTGAAAGGGAGATATTTAAATACTGACCCATGCAGTAAGAGAAGAAGTTGCCCGGAAGTTCTAGTGATGATGAGCAAATCAATTTGGACTTATTGGAATATTTCCATACATAGAGATGGGGTTTAAGGAAGGAGTGAAAAGCAATGAATGACAAGAAAATGAACTTTTTTGTTTTGCTTGCTAGCTTGAGAGGCTCTGTATCATTGAGTAAAGGTATAGAGGGAATTTTAGAGCAATTCTCTTGGTATGCCTCAAAATATATAAGAAAAAGTAACTCTAAAACTAGAATGAGTCTGAGACTCCATTTCTTTCAGTCTCTTCTTTTGTGGGTCATCTCTATTTTCATATAACTACATGCATATATCACATATATATGGAAATACAGGTATTTCAACAAAAAGGCAATATGTTTACTTGCTTCTGGCCATGCAAGAAGCCTTCTACCTACAGGTGTATTCTCCTTTCATCCCGCAAAATCCTCTCCCCACTAGACCAGCCCTGTACCCTCCTCCATGCCAATATGTAGAGATTCTGGAGGATACAGAGTGTGTTGCCTTTTTCCAGACATTCTTGACCTCTACTACCTGCGCCAACTTAGTGCCTTGTACCAGGGAGCTCCAAAGATGGCTAAATGTATGACCAAGCATGAAAAATGGATTCTTCATTGATTTTATCAATAGTTATTGAGAGAGGTCAGGGGTTTTCTGGTCTGGCTCCTCAGAACCGGGAAGAAATCACTGTGGATATATATGTGATACAGTGTGTTTGTGTGAGAGATAGAACTGGATGGTTTTCTCTCCTGTTTATAGCTATGCATCTCATCTGAAAATAATGATCCTCGCAGAGCTTAACTCAGAGGGTCTCATGCCGTTCTGGGTATTAATATGGTGCTTGGAAAAGGGAAGAAGCACCTGGTCCAATTTGACTGAAAGTACTTATGGTTTGGAGCAAGAGTTTTTACCTTTTCAAAATAATAGCACCATTTATTCAAATGAAAGGTTAAACTAAAACCAATGGATAAATGGAAGGATCACCAGGTGTATAGGTGGTAGAAGAGGACTGCCTTGCACATGGTGCATTTCCTTCTGGACTCTTCTGTGTACTATAAAGGCTACTTCTTAATCTGGAATGCATTGCCACTTTGGACAGGCTAATTCCTTGTGGGCTGTCCTGTGCAGCATATGTTCAACAGCTTCTAAGCCTCTACTAAGTACATGGAAGAGGCACTGCTTCTGTTGGTACAACTGAAAAAGGCTCCAGAATTTTTCCCAGTATCCCTGGAAAGGACGGCAATTTTTTTTCTCCCAGCTGAGGACCCCTAGCTAAATGATCTCCTGTACCTTTTTTTAACCTAAGTGATTATCCCTGAGAGATCTGTACACAGTATTATGTACATTAGAAACAATCACTTACTATATTCAGAGAAGACTGTTACATATTTCCCTTCTAAAGTCCTCATAGCTTGACTGTTCCTCATCTCATCCTGTGGCTATTTTTGATATCTAAGTTGGTAGCATATCTCATCTTGGAAAGCAAAATGGTCTGATTTGCTTTCTTATTAGCAGTCCCCAGGGAAGTCTAGCCATCAGTAATCAGGTGGTTACCATGGCAGACATGGGAACGTGGTCACTCTGTACTGTTCTCCCCCCTGCTGTATGTTCTTCAGTTCAGCCTTTCTTTTCCTCCCCAACATTCATTCCCCCTGGTGTTCTTTGCTTTATTCCTGGTTAATGAGCAATAGGAAATTTTTTTTTTCTACTCCCTCTTTTTGTTTCTTCATCAACTGGAAGCAACATGATCCAACCTCCAGAGTAACTTCAAATATTACTTTAGGTCACTTTAGTGAAGAGACAATTCAAGTTTGTAATATTAATATTAATATTTTCTCAAAAAATAATATTCATGACAATTCAATTACAAGAATTGGCAAAGATACCATGTGATTGTTATGGTCTGTTGAATATTAGTTACCCAAAATGAGATGGTCTTTTTTTGAGAAATTTAGGAATATTTGCTTCTATATTTTCTTCATCTAGGAGGAAAAATATTTATGGCAAAAGCATGCCAGGAAGAAAAAAATAAATTAACGATATAAATATGGTTGCTGTAATATCAGCATCCCTTTGTTTTGGAACTTGTGTGTTTTTTAATGAAAATTAGCAATGGTCACTCATCCTATATTCTTTGTGAAGATTTTAAATCCATTCACCATCAGTCTGGTTGCTTTGGATAATTTGCTACTGAAATCAAAAAAGTATTAGTATGAAGTTCTGTGAAATGAATCTCTGGGAATGCTTTCTCTTAGTCTATGGTAAAGGGCTTAGCACCTAATAAGTGTCCAGTAAACTTTTGTTAAGTTATATTAACAAAAGTGATCCTGGAATGCTGTGCATTTATTTATTAAGTTCAAGAGCCCTCTCATGATTTTTAAAAATGGGTGTAATCTGGTACTCCCACAAAAGTCAGCCCGTGCTCAAGTTACTTGAATCATTCATTTGACACATTTATTAAACTCCTATTTTGTGCCAACACAAGCTGTGAGATGGTGAACCAAGCAGACACAGTATCTGTAGTCATGGAGTTGACATTTCTAGTTGAGAAGACAGACAAAGTACAAAATATCGATACCACACAGAAATAAACAACTTAATGAAAATTGTTAAGAAATGCTATGAAGGAAATTAATGTGAATGTGATACAACAGAAAACATGCAAATTAACTGGGCAAATGTTTGTTTCCTGTGAAATAAGTTGGGAAGTGAGTAACCAGAATAGCTATGGCTGTTCAATCATATAATTGAGACACAGGCACCTGACAACCACCAGCTTCTCTGCTTTGTCCAGAGTCAGAATAGGGGCTACACCTTTACATTAACTTATTGTTCCATGGTGCTTATTGACCTTTCATTCTGGAAAGAAGGATGGAGGTACAGGAAGTTAAAGAGCCTGCCTCTCACCTGGATCATTTTGTTTTTAACATAATACCTGGATCATATCACTGTCTCTTGTGTCTCAGTTGCAAAGAAGGCTGGGCCATGCTGTCTTTTGGCCTTATACATATGGTCATACTAAATAGAGTGGGGGTTTCATTGATAAGAAGGAAGGAGACAGTGGATGTTATATTGGATCGTGAACTAGTAGATCTGAAACACATCAGAAGGATGTCAAGAGTAAAAGTGGATGGTAACAAAAGATGAAGATGGCTGAGAGGGATAAGTTTGGAGGAACAGTGAGTTTGAGACACATTAAATCTGAGGTAGCTGTGAGAATTCCAGTGAAGTTTTCAAATTGACATACCACTATATTTGTTTTACCTTAAAAGACTGATTTGTTTGAAAGGCAGCAAGAGAATATGACTGTGAATATAAATATATGAATGGGAATGAATCCTTCATCTGATGATTCACTCTTTAAGTGCAGTGCAGTGCCAGGTTGAAACCAGGAGTTTTGGACACCACTCAGATCTCCTATCTGAGTGGTAGAGATCGAAGCTCCTGGACCATCTTCTGCCTTCCTAAGTGTGTTAGCAAGAATCTGGATTGGAAGCAGGGCAGGCGGAACTTGAAGAGGTACTCATTATGAAATGAGATGCAGGCATTCTAATTGGAATCCCAATGGGTGTACCACAACACCCACTGCTACTGTAGTATTTTTCATATCAATTCCAGATTTTTATGGAAGAAAGACTTGATTGGAAAAGATAGCTCAGTGGTTTAATGTGACAGTGTACTTGTATAATACATACACTTTTAGATTGTATTTTATTGTAGTTGATGCTTTGCTAAAATAGCAGTATTTCCCTCCTTCTCTCCCTCTCTGCTTCCATCCCACTTCCTCCCTTCCTTCCTTTGTCCAACTCTTTCCTTCCTTCCCTTCCTCCTTTTTTTCTCTTCCTTCTCTTGTGCTTTTCCCTTTCCAATTATGTATAGTAGCAAACGAATACTTACTATAAGTAAGCCATTGTTCTAGGAATGGGGACATGTATCAAGAATGAAACAAAATCCTTAACCTCATATAGGACATTTTGGTGGTTTAAACAGATAAGAAATAATGAACACAGATAGATTAACGTAAGACTGGGAAAATAGTGAACAATACTGTCATTATGAATTGTTACTATGTTCAGATTCTCCATAGATAACCTCATTAAACCCTTACATCAGTCTTGTAAGGCAGACTTCATTTTCCTTATTGAACAGACGAACAGACAGGCACAGAGGGGTTTTGTGGGTAGCCTCAAACTCTTACTAAAGTGTCACCTGCCCCAGAAAAGCTTCCTGTTTATGTGTTGGTCCTGCCCTTACGATAATGCGATCTCATGTGCAAGGATTCCCTGCATTGAGTTTGATAGCTCTGTCCACTGCCTTTTAGTCAGTACTCAGTATATATTTAGTTCCCATAGAACTGAACTTGCTGTTTTAGACACCTCACATTTCTTTGTCAAAGTCAGGATTTGAATCCATTCAGGTCTGTTGGACCCTATGACCATCTTCTTTTGTAATGTAAACAATTGCTTCCTGATTTATCTATGTGGAAATGTGTATTTTTGATAAATTGTAGTTTGAAAAGTAGAATCAGTCATCTCCCTCTGCTTAATGGGATTTAGTTACTTCAAGGGAAAATAATACAGACCTTCCAAGGCAAATCGTTTCCCATAAAGGGCTTTTCTTTCCCCCATGAACATTAATTTTCCCTCACTGCCTTTTGCAAGCCAGCTTCCAGTTAGCCAGGCCCGGAAGCCTTGGAAGGAGACCTGACGTTTCCCTTCTGAGGAGCTCATCATTAAGTCACTTGATGACTTGCCATCCTAAGCTATAAGGGTATTAATTATTTAAATTCAGTGGGTATTTAGGAGATCCAAAAGTCAAGTTTGCTTTTCCTAAACAAGCAAGGGAATTTGAGAATATTAGAGCCAGAAGACCCTTAGTCATCTCTGGTTCAGTCCCCTTCATTTTCCAGAAAAAGAAATGGTGATCCAGAGTAGCTCAGACACATGGCCAAGTCATAAAGCTATGCCATCACCTGCGTCTCACACCAGTGCTCTTTCTACTCTATCAAGCTATTGCTTATGCAATACCTGAAAGGGATTTTCACCAAGAGTAAGGAATTGTGAGTGGATTTTTACTAAAGAGTAAAGTGACAAATCATTAAAAATTTACCATACATTTCATGTAACAGGCCAAATATAATCAACCCCAGCCTGGTATAAAATAGAAACACCTGTTATTGAATATTGAATTACTATTTTTTGGTAGTTTTTTCTTTATTTCTGTGTCATCTGTTAACATTGAAGAATGCACAAGAAGGGAAGTACATTTTTAAAAATTCCTTAAGAAACAGAGGCTTCAACAGAGCAGAAGTGTTATGTAACCAACAGAGCACAGGGTTTGGGGTCAGGAGGCCTGTTGGTAGATTATGGCATCATAATATACTGTCTTCCTGGATTTTGCTGAGATTTTTCGTAAGCTGTTGGAGAATCTGCCAAGTATAAGTTCATGTACTCCAAAGATGTGAGAAAGGCTGATAAAAAGAGAGATGTCAGCGTGATCTCGGGCTCCAGGGTTTGACAGTTCTACCAGTTTTTATGACTGAGTCAAAACAGTGATTTTGGTTATTTCTAGTTTGTATTAAATGTGAGAATTTGTTCTTTGACTTCATATTGTCTAAGTGACTCTGATTATGTTTTCTGGATGAACCAGGGCTAATTGCAAAGAAGTAAAATCCGTATCTCCCTTCCCATTCTCCCACCCCCGCACCCCAGACCTCTCTATATCCACACACACACACACACACACACACACACACACACACACACACACACAGCCTAATTAAGTAAAGAATTTGTGAGACGCATATTGTGCTTACTCTGCATGAGGCTCTGTTCCAGGGCCTAGAGATGCATTGAAATAGAACTAGATGAAAGGGGAGGAAATAAGTAGACTGAAAAGGAATAGGATAGCACTGATTGTGGCTCTCATTTATCTGGGGCTCACTATGAACTGGCTGCTAACAGGTTGTCTTGTGCGATCCTTACAATCAGCTTATTGGAAAGGTGCTATTACATTATATGTTATAGGTGCTTCCTCTTGCAGTGAGGACACTGAGCCCATGAAGTGAAGCAACTTGCTGACAGTCACGTAGCTAATAAATTGTGGAACTCACACCTGAACCCAGCTGTGACTGGCTCCAGTGCCTAAGGTATTAGCAATTTTTGTGGGAATTAAAATGGCAGTGTTGTGATGACTAATAGTCCAATGGTTCTTCCTGCAGTGATAGAATATTTTAAGATTAGACTGTGGTAACAGTTGCTCAACTGACATGTTTTAAATACAGAAGTCATGAAATCAGTGAAATTTATGCCATATGAATTAAATTTCAAACTTGTTATAAAAAAAGGTATTTTGATGGTTAATACTAATTAAGAATTTAATGTATGCTGTATAGTTTTGTGATAATTTTAAATTACTGCTTAATATTGAGACAGGTCTGTAAAATAAATATATCTTAATCCTTGTTTTACAGATAAGGAAATCAAGGTAAAAGTTGAGACACTTGCCAAAGACTTTGTGCCTAGTAAGCATTAGAATCTGGATTCAATTTCAAATCTTTCTGGTTTTAAAGATCATGTCATTTCTCTGCACATATTCCAATATTATGAAATGCTGTAATATGGCCACCACCCTTATCAGTAGCCAGATTAATGGGGCTATCCAATTTTGCACTCTGAAATTTGATAGCCATGAGCTGAAATAAATCCTTTTATCAATAAAAATAAGTCCCCTGTGCTTTCCTTTCTTCGGAAAACAAGGAAGTGTTTGGTTTTCTTTTTGATGTAAGAATATGGCTCAAATTTTTAGTAGTCTGAATTCAGAAATAAAATTTTACAATGTTTCTGCTACATCACTGCTCTTGTAGGAGAAATTTGAAAGGAGTGTTTGTCCAGGAATTTAATGATCCAGTTTTTATACATCATGTGAAAACCAGAGCTTAAAAATATTTTCATATGTAAGGATTTTAGTAATGGGGGAAGTGTATTAGCTATGTGTTATGTTTGTCTTTGGGAGTACTGAAGCATTTTATTTTAAATGTACTTCTCATTTTGGATGTTGTGTTTTGTTTCTTATGTAAAGTTTTCCCATTTACGACAAGCGGTAGCTTGTGTTTTTTGTAGAAATAGATGGCATTCATAAACTGAAACAGTTTCATTGGGGACATTTGCTGTGGCACTATAACGTAACTTTCCTGGCAGAAATACTAAAAATCCTATAAAAGAGTTAATATTGATATACTTTAATCAAAAATTTCTATTTAGAGGCAATAAAGCCACACATTGTTAGGCAGCCTCAGTTGCATATTCGTGTTAAAATATCATTCATCTTTGGAGTATAATGCCCTAAACATCTATTCCAGGGTTTTCTTTTCCTAGCTTTAAAATGGTACACAGGAACTCCGAGGCTTGTCTCAGTAGGTGGTATGGAATTATTTTCACTATGCTCTAATGTCTGCTAATATGATCGCGGGGTTCATTCTGGTGCATCAGTCCCCATAGCAAATCTTTTCTAGACTGGCTGTGATGATTGGCTCTGGCAGGGGTTGCTTTCTCCTCTGGAACAATGGAACGTACACTGCCCAGCTCTCTTCTCCAGCTTTGCTCAGGCTGCTCCCACCTCCTCTGGTGAATTTGCTTTCTCTCCCATCCCACTCTGCCTTTTGAGATCTTACCCATCTATGGCAGTTGGCATTTCCCTATTGGCAACAAAAGCTAAATGGGCATTTTAATGGTATTAATTAGGCACAGGGTTGTTACAAAATCTATGGGGTAGCTGGAGACAAGGGACTCAAGCCTCGGTCTCCAGGAGTGACACCCAGACCACCACCACATAATTGAACCACCAATGGGAGGGAGGGGGCACAACATTTGCATCATAAGAGGTATGGAATAGCTTGCCACCACTGGAACCTTGGGTTGCAATGCAAGGTGAGGAGGCTACCACCACTGCTTTTGAAGGTGTCTCTCCAGATTCACAAAGCAAGTGCCTGAACGCTGGGTTATTGCTATGGAATACTGCATGTCTCTATGACTTTGCTTACCAAGAATGAAAAATTACATAGCTGAGGATGTATGAGGAAGTTGGCATTTGTTTTATTCTAGTTTTCAAATATAAGTATATAAAGTGAAAAAATATGGACACACATCCATTTCAAATATATAAATATAGAACATTTTCATTTGTTATATAATAAGCATAAATAGCTTATCATATTCCTGGCAGTGTTCTAAAGTCTTTACATGTAATCACTTGTTAATCCTAATGTGTTTCATCCTTAATCTGTAAGGTAAATACAGTAATTGTACTCCTTTTTAAATGAAACAACTAAGGCACAGTCATTTATCCAGATTGTATCTTTACCTATGATACACATTTTAATCTACCAATATGGTGTCTGCCCACATGTTTGCATGGGTATTTGCTGAATTAATGCAAAATAGGTGTATGTCATTGTAAATTATTCCTCCCTCTTAAATCTTAATGTCCTCCTTAGAGAATGGGAGGGCTCGGATCCCATGATCTCTAAATTCTTCTTATATACTCGAGGGTTCATTAGGTTGAATTGCAGATGGCAACCACAAAAATAAATACTTTTTCAGTTTTCTACCTCTGTATCACATTCTCTTTGAAGTGCTCAATATGCATGGCGTCCCTTGGGCCTCCCAATAATGGCACGAGGAAGTGTGTATCATTATCACTGCACACGTGAAGAAGCGGATGCTCAGAGCAGACTGGTCCATGTCAGACTTCTACTGAATTCAATGACAAATACGAACTGCCTGGCCATTTTTCAGATAGCCTTTGTTTTCTAAAAGAGAATGGCCTTTAGGGACTATTTGTGGTTGCATCCTCTTTACTGCCATGTATTCTATTTCATCTCGATCATCATACAAAACCACTGTGCAGGTGCCCTGGCTTGTGCTTCTCACCCCTTTGGTTCATGTTGAAGTGCTTTGCATGTGACAAGTGTTGACAGCTGGGGCCTTTTACATCATTGGGTTGGTTGTTGATAACCAAAAATGACCTGTCTTATCTCCCAAAGCAGGAACAGATACCAGAGGACCAAGGTGTCATAGCTGTCAGGAGAAAACAAAAAATCTACCGCAGTTTCCACAATAGATTGCTTAATTTCTTCTAGGCATTACTATCTAATCATCTTATTTTTATAAAAGTCACTGGTGAAAATATTTTTACTTTGAAAAATATCAGTATACATATATTTATTGTTTTAAAAATCCTTGTTTGCATACAATGAGCTTTGAATGCAGAGAATGAAATTTATTTATTTTTTAAATTTTTTTTAAAGATTTATTTTTATTATTTTTTTATTGGAAAGGCGGATATACAGAGAGGAGAGACAGAGAGGAAGATCTTCCGTCTGATGATTCACTCCCCAAGTGAGCGCAAAGGCCAGTGTTATGCCGGTCCAAAGCCAGGAGCCTCTTCTGGGTCTCCCACGCGGGTGCAGGGTCCCAAAGCCTTGGGCCATCCTGGACTGCTTTCCCGGGCCACAGGCAGGGAGCTGGAAGAGAAGCAGGGCTGCCGGGATAGAACCGGTGCCCATATGGGATGTTGGGGCATGCAAGGCGAGGACCTTAACCACTGCGCCACCGTGCCGGGCCCGAGAATGAAATTTAAAAACACACTCTGAAGGGTAGTAACTTTGGCCTTCATATATAGTGCAGTAGTAACAGTTTTTAGCTGATTCTTTTTCCATTTGTATTCTGATTTTTATTATATGAACTTATTTGAGTTTTTTTTAAGAGCAGAACAGCAAAGCAAAGTATTGACTATGGTCTTTGTTTCTCTATTTTGGAAAGTCAAAGTTACCTAGAGAGGGAAGGGAAGAGATCGGTATCTTCAATCTGCTGGCTCACTCCCCAGATTACTGCAACAGTCAAATGTAGACCAGGCCAAAGCCAGTATCCGGGTGAGGCTTCCGTATGGGTGACAGGGGCCCAAACACTTCTCTGCTCAAGGAACTACACCAGGAGTGGAGCCGCTAGGACTTGATGTCATGTGAGATGTTAGCATCTCAGCTGCTGACTTGACTAACACCAGCACCCGAATTAACATCTTCTTAAAGCCAAACCCATCGCCTGTCTTTTCTTTCTTTCTTTTTTTTTCTGCTTCCAAGTTAGTCAAATACAGCACTCCGTTATATCATCTGTCTGGACATAACTGTGGTTGTAAGGCAATTGAATCTCATCAGATATCTGGATTTAACACCTTGTCCTTAGCTTAGTACAATGTTCAGGGCTCTGAAGGTTTGTGACTGTAGCTGTAAATGGCCTTTGTGTCCATAACTTTATGTACCTCACTTTATCTTACTCAGAGCTGGAATTCACAAGAGACTTGAAAAGATATATTATTTTATGTCAAGGTCAAACAATGCTCCCTTTTAGGAAATAAAATATGAAAACTGACAACTAACATCTGTATAGTAATTTCAGAGTTTGTTTGGCCTATTTACTTCTTCCATTTTGCTTGTTCTTCAGTTTTCCTGGATGTTAGGGCATTTGCTGTTATTTCATATTATAGGTGAGGAAACTAAAGCCGTCATTCTTAGCTTTGTCGCCATAGTGTTTTCCTTAACTGAAATGATATTAAATATTGCATAATCTGATTACTGTAGCCAGTGCTACTTCCCCGCCTCTTCTTCCTTTTCATCACTGTTGTCACATGTTTCCTGCTTCTGTATATATTTAGTGTCCTTATGTCATTTAACAGTTTTTCTTTGGGGGGACTGAATATCTGTTCCTGAATGATCCTCATGTTCTAGCCCCCCAGAATAACCCACATGTGCTAGACTGCCAAAAGAATGAAGGTGACACGGAAGACACAATTCTCCCTGTTGCCTTTCCTTTTACCTTCTACCTTCCTGTTCCTTCATTCCTCCTCCCGCACCTGTCTCTCATTCTGTTGTTGCTTCTATAAATATTTATTTTAAACTTTCCTATACTGATCCTTTTCTTTTCAGCAGCGAAGGATGAATGTTTCAGGATCAGCATATTTTACCAGTGACCTAAGGCTTTTTGATTACTTTCCATCTGCAGAGCCTAGTTTATTTTGTTTCTCTGACTTTTAAAAAATTTCTTATGTGTAGTATGCTCGTTACAAATAACGCATTGCTTTTGTCTCAGGAAAAGCAATCTCACGGGAGCATGTTACAATGTACCTCTCTCCTCGTGATTAGATTTGAAACTGCTACTGAAGCTTTATTATAAGAGACCAGATACTCCTACGCTAATGCCTAACATATTCCTCGATTTTTCACACTTGCCAAATTACTTACCCGTATTCCCACTCCCTACTATTTTTGGTATTCCTTTAGGGTAGGACAGTGTGTGTCTTAATCACTTTTGTATCCCCAGGGTCTGATACATATTAAAAGTGGAATACCAACAAAAAATAGCATGGGGTTTATGTAAAGGGTAATTTATAAGCTTCTGAAACCTTCAGAAAGTATCCCAAGTGTCAAGCTCCCTGTCTGTTCAGCAGGAGTAATGGTGACATTGATTACATCAAAAACCATGCTCTCTTCTGCTCTGCCTGACAATAAAGCATTCCAAACTTACATTTAAAGAATGTGAAAGCCCCGTTTTAACTTTATGTCATATCTTTCACCCATTTTATCAGGAAGTTTGGAATCCTAATTATGTCTTAAAATTCAGAAGACTTAGGCTCATTTATTCTCTAAGCCTAAGCCCAATAACCTGATTCATTAAAATATTTAAATAAGCTACCAAAATAATAATGAAGATAAATACCTCAGAGGCCCATAGCCAGCTTTCTGAGCTCCCATCCCATCTGTGAAAGTGGGTTCCCTATAAGTTTCTAAGTGTCAGGTCAATAAGACTGCAGTCAGGAAAAAGGTACAAACTCTGGGCTCCTGCAAGCAAAACTCAACCTTAGATCAGATGTCTATTGCATTGGTAGTTAGTAAAACCCTTCCAAAGGCATAGTAAAAAGCACTACTGGATGGCCCTGGATAAATCCCGAACTTTTCTGTGGCTTTGTTGAGTCACCTGGTAAATGGGAATAATCCATCTAGACTGCCTCTGAAATTTCCAGTACAGTCATGGGAGAGATCCTGTTGTGGTGATTACTCAGTCACACATTTTATATTTGAAATATAGGTTCACTTTAGTTCAAGTTTGCAAATGAACTGGATTAGCATCCCCATGTAGTACCACTTAGATTACTTCTGCAATGCTGCTATTGCCACCAGAAGTCAATTGAGTACCTCCCCATAATGATGTGTATTAAACATAACATATTATTTTATACTGTGAAGGTGATTCTGAAGAAATGAGTGAAAATCATATAGTCACACAGTAAATCCTATTTACATGAATAAGTGTATTTGGCAGAAACTATGATGAATTGTTTAGTCAAAAAAAGGCTTTGTAATATTAACCTTTTGTAATGTAAATAAATTACCTTCTAATATATGCTTAATACTTTAGATTATTTTTATCATTTTTCTTATTCATTCTAGCCTGTAATATATTCTTAAGTATTATAATACATAATAATATATTCTAACCTACTCTAAAGAGATTATAACTTTATTCAAATAGTAAGCAGAAAGTAAATATTCAGTATTTGTATTCACTACTAGTATTTATCTAGTGCTTTTGATGTGCCCCATTCTGTACTAGCTGTTATATATAAAATCACATATTAAATCCTTACTATTGGACAGATTTCATCAACTGTGTCTTTAAGACTTCAGGTCACTAGTCTGAGGCTCTAATTAGGCCAAGTAGCAGTTAGACAGTTTGTATCCAGGCTTGCATGACTCCAGTGTAAGAGCTCATGACCTTCCAGGGTGACTGTAGTAGTTTCTACTCTGTAGCATTTAGAACCTTAGCTGTGAGACCTGCAGGAAACATAGAGACTTGTGGGTTCAGAGGAAGACACTGAGGTCCAGAAAGGGAAAGCACTTTCACTCGATTCATTGAGACAATGAGTAGACAGGCTAGGACTATAAATGCAGCTTTCTTAGTTCCCATCCAGTTGCTGTTCCCAGTACTGGTCTGGTTCTGGTACCTGAGACATCTTATGATCTGTAGATGTTAGCTCATGGTATGACAACTGAGGTTAAGGAATAAAATATAAGCAAGGTTTATTTATCTGTTTATTTAGATGTATGCTGTTTTATTACTATTTTTCATGACATTTTTATTCTCCTTCTACCCTGACATTCCACATCCCCCCACTATTTTCCCCACTTTATTACAATAGTATGGTTCTTCAGCAACAATCAGAAGCCTACCTAACACCAATGAGATTGGCTTACATTTGGAAATCTAATAGCACCTGCTGACATGGATATAGGAAGAAAGATATACTGCTAAACTGTTGGTGGTGCAGCCACTGTGGAAGTCAGGCTGGAGAGTGCTCAGAGACCTGAAGATTGATCCACCATATGATCCAGATACACCACTTCTGGGAATATACTCCAAAGCAAAGTTTATTTTTAAAGTATCTAACAGCTTTGAGTCCAAACACAT
Source organism: Ochotona curzoniae (assembly GCF_017591425.1). NCBI lineage: Eukaryota > Metazoa > Chordata > Mammalia > Lagomorpha > Ochotonidae > Ochotona > Ochotona curzoniae. The sequence continues at coordinate 8,377,307 of NW_024467087.1, forward strand.
TTTGTGTATAAGTCCTGCTTAGACTTAGAATAATTGACCAGATAGGGATTCCAATGTGTTTACTGGAAACAATGTCAACGTTAATACTGCTATTGGCAAAGTGCAGTAGAGAAAAATGAAGAATTCAAATTGTAAAAAAATTATTGGAAGAGATGGGGCATTAAAGAAGACTCTGAGTTCAATATAACCTAAGTCAAGGTTTGGAGAATTATTTTCTGTGAAGGGTCAGATAGTAAATCTTTGGAGCTTTGCGGGTCAGGCTGTTTCTGAAGTCATTACTCTTTTTGTTGTTGTCGCTATACAATGGAGTCATAGAGCAAACAAAAAACAGCTCACATGATTGTGTTTCAGTAAGAATTATTTTGTTCAAAAATATGTGGTAGATGAGCTTTGGTTTATGACTGGTAGTTTGCTGACTTCTGGTTTAAATAAGCCTGATCCTAAAACACTGAGGGTATGGTGGCATGTATGTGATGACTAGTTGTGTTGCCCCCAATTCGTACATTTAAACCTAACAAGATGATAGTACTAGAAAGTGAGCCTTTGGAAGGGGACTGGGTTGTGATGGTGAAGCCCTTATGAAAGGCAGTAAATATCCTTTCCATGCAAGATTTATTTATTTATTTTTATCTGAAAGGTAGATTTACAGAGAGAAAGAGAAAGGTCTTCCGTCCACTGGTTCACTCCTCAAGTGGCCACAATGGCTGGAGCTGAGCCAGTCCAAAGCCAGGAGCCAGGAGCTTCTTCCGGGTCTCCCACGCAGGTGCAGGGTCCCAAGGCTTTGGGCTTTTTGGGCCGTCCTCTACTTTTTTCCCGGGCCACAAGCAGGGAGTTGGATGGGAAATGGAGCAGCCAGGAGACGAACCAGTGGTTATATGTGATCCTGGAGTATACAAGGCAGGGATTTAGCTGCTGTTCCCAGTAATTATCCATTTATAGAGAGTTTAAAAAGCTAGCTCCTCTTTCCTCCATGTTAGGATACATGTTGGCAACCTATTGCCTATGTGGGTACCCGATCTGAGTTCTTAAGCCACAAAAACTGCAAGAGATAAATTTCTTTCTGCTATAGGATACCAAGTCTGTGGTACTTTTTCTGTTGTAGCCAAAAAGGACGAAGACAATCTGCATGACTTTTGTAGAAAGCGTTCATGTATCAGGTTGTTAGAAAATGACCAAGCTCGTTAGGACACATCGGTCCAGTGCTGAAAGATGCCCCATATTTCTCTGAGGATTCTCCTTATAGATTGGCTGATTTTCATTCTTGTTTCTGGAGATTCAGCTTGAGAGGTGTTTTCAGCAGTAAAGTCAACTAGTGTGTATTGCAGTGGCAATGCTAAGGAGCCCCAGGAAGGCCTCACCAAGGATCAGAATCTACAGACCACTCCTCTGAATGTAAACTTGTATTACGGTGTTCTCCCTGTTTAGTCCTAAGCATTTAGCTGAGTGGTGATAAAATCTCTGTTCGTAACCATTACTCACACATTCAGGTTCTGGAGGGCGCAGGGGGCCTGCATGTCAAAGTAGTCTTAGCCTTCATCTTCCTGTCTGTTTGGCCCAAGAAGGTATTCTGGCCTCCTTTTTTTCTCTCTCTTTCTTGCTTTTTTTTTTTTTCTGTCCTTAGTTCTCAGTCTGATGTCTTCAGTAATTCACACTGATACCTCTGTAGTAGCTTCTAACTAGCCATTTCTTTTTATTTCTTTTTTTTTAATTTTAAAAAGATTTATTTATTTTTTAATTGGAAAGGCAGATCTACAGAGAGGAGGGGAGACAGAAAGAGCTTCCACACCAGCCAGAGCTGATCTAATCTGAAGTCGAGAGCCAGGAGCTCCTTCCAGATCTCCCATGTGGGTACAGGGTCCCAAGGCTTTGGGCCATCCTTGACTGCTTTCCCAGGCCACAAGCAGGGAGCTGGATGGGAAGTGGAGCTGCCGGGACCAGAACTGGCGGCTGTATGGGATCCTGGCTAAGGCGAGGGCATTAGCCACTAGGCTACCGTGCTGGGTCCTAATTAGCCCTTTCTTAAAACAGTTTGATAGAGATGTATTTCATATACCATACAATTTGTCCACTTAACCTCTATAGTTAATTTCACTATATTCACAGATATACTTAATAACAACCATAGTCCATTTTATATTTTAGTAATCCTAGAAAAATTGCCAAGCTTCCATGCCAGTGTACCCTATTCACCATGACTTCCCATTGACTCAAGTAACTGCTAACATACTTTGCCTGGATTTGTGTATCCTGGATTTTAATATATATGTTTCCAGTTAAACATATCCTTCAGTGATTGGCTTCTTTCACTTCTCATAATGTTTTTACAGTTCATATTTAATGTGTATCAATATCTCATTAACTTTGAAGACTGAGCAATGTTCAGTTATGTGAATTGATGCAGTACATTTTGTTTATCCAGGCATTAGTAGATGGACACCTGAGGTTTTTGGCTTTTTTTTTTTTTCATCTTTTGGATGTTATGAAGTAACTGGTCTCTTAATTATGTTCTACATTAAACTCAGTTGATTTTCTTTTCTTATTAAGATTTATTTATTTTTATTGGAAAGGCAGATATATGGAGAGGAGAAGGCAGAGAGGAAGATCTTCCATCTAATGGTTCACTCCTCAAGCGGCCACAACGGCTGGAGCTGAGCCAATCCAAAGCCAGGAGCCAGGAGCCAGGAGCTTCTTCCGGGTCTCCCATGCGGATGATGGGTTTCAAAGGTTTGGGCCATCCTCGACTACTTTCCCAGGCCACAGGCAGGGAGCTGGATGGGAAGTGCAACTGCCGGGATAGGACCGGTGCCCATATGGTATCCCGGCATTCAAGGCAAGGGCTTTAATTGCTATGCTATGACACCGGGCCCTCTGGTTAATTTTCTGAAACTGCAGTTCTTATCAGGTCAACCTCTCTTCAAAAGTCTTCACTGATTTCGCACTTCCTCTATAGTGCTATTTAAATGACTGAGTTTGGGTTTTATTGTGGCTAAGTACAAGACATAGAATGGGTACTTCTGTAGGAAAGAGTGCTGAGGCATCTATACTCACTTGAGCCATTGTCCAGGTCTTCAACATACATTCTTATGTTTTGGTGAATCTAGCATTAGTCTTCAAACATTTTTCTCATCGTCTCACCCTTATTCTCTTCCTTCTACTTGAAATACCTTTGTGCTTTCTGACTGATGGAGTCAGGGCTTTTTAAGCCCTGCCTGGGTGTGTGCATGGAGCCTTTTGCCTTTGCTTCAGACAATTCTCCTTTCTTTTGCCCCAGGCTTGTCACCTTCTGTGATGCTCATTTGTCCCTCAGTGTGTGCTGCTTCCTATGAGAGAGGCATGTTTCTCTTCATTTCCATTACTGCATTGGGACCCCCTTGAGGTCAGGGATCAAAAATGATTCATAATCATGATGATAAGAATAACAACAATCGCTATCATTCATTTAATGCATGGTTATATGCCAGGCTCTATATTAGGTCATTTCATTCATTAAGGAACAAGAAGGCATCAAAGTAGGAATGGTTATTCTAGTTGCATAGGTGAACATGCATTCTTGGGATTTTTAAGTTCCTTATATTTGGTGTCTCACTAAGTAAGTGATAGCTCTGAGGTGGGACACCAAATCTTGTGGTCCTCCACAATTCTGTGAAGACGATGACTTCTTTTGTTCTTCTTGCCCTTTTATCTCACTCTGATTTTGAATATGAGAACATTAAAGATCAGACAAGTAAGGTGTGTAGTCCATGGTCACATTCTTAGTAAGTGATGAAGCAGGGGCATTAAAATTAGGACTTCTGTTTCTATGCACATTTTCTTTTTTCCTGACTGTAACATGATACTAATGTGTTGTTGTGGTTGTTGTTTTTGACAATTATTATCCTGCTATAAAACAATAGGGGGAATATCACATCTATAAACAACTGGAAGGACTGCAAGATACTATATGGTGGTGAAGATTATAAATTTCATGGAGTTTTGAGAAAAGTCATGACAGGTTAACAGGTGAGCAAAGGATGATGCTTGATATTCCTCAAAGGAAGGGAGATTTTTTTTTACAAAGCTTAGAGGAGCAAGACAAAGAGAAAAATTGAGACTTTCAAGTCTTGCTTTGGAGCCTTTTTGCCATCCCGGTGTTCCACAGTGACCTGAATTCTCTTATAGCTTGGGTACTACTATTACCACCTTTGGGACTACTAGTAGAAAGAAGGAAATAGTTAAATAATATGAAATTGGGCATGTGGCTTTATGGTATGCTTATATTTCTCAAAAGGACAGGTAATGACATTATGTGATGTCTAGCAGAATTCCATCTATTTATAAATTTTATTTTAAATACATTTAGTTTGGTGAATGATATATCACCACTGTTGTCAACAAATGTAATTTGTGAGATATTTCACAAAATTATCTGTGAATCATACACCACAGTTACAGAATGTTCATGTCTATCACTAGTTGCCCTTTTCACTTGGGCATGAATCCTAAGCAAAGTCTGTTCTCTCTGTAAGTTCTCTTCTTTTGATTCTGTGCTATGAAACATAAAATCAGACAGAATAAGACTGCATGATTAAATAAAATAAGTTTAAAAAAAAACCTAGCGTGGTAAAAAGGAAGAATTCCTATTGAATTCTTGATTATATTCCTATAGCAAGCCCCTTCAAGGAACAGCAAGGGAGGAAGGTAAGCCCATGTTAGATGCTTGTGTCTCTAAGGATGTGGGAGGGCTGAGTCAGGAGCCTGATGCTTCATCAGGCAATGCCTTGCATTCCACTAACTGATTTCTCTTTCCTCAGATCAACTGCATTGTCAATGTCAACTTAAAAAAATTAAAAAAACATTAATATAAAGATAACAGATTATGTGTATTTCATTGATGTAATGATAGCCCTACTTTACTTCTGCCCTTCCCTCAATTACTTCCCCTCCATTGCTTTTTCTCTTTAGCTTATGCAGTATATTTTAATTTACGTTATAATCACAGGTTTAGTGTAGCAATAACAATAACGCTGAATAAGTAAAAAAAAAAAAGTAGAAAGACTACTATTCCACAGAAATATAAAGTCTGTAAACAATCAAATCAGAAGATGCCAGTTTAATTTTTATATGGTTTTTAAAATCAGTGTTACTACTGTATCTCAAAGAATATAGATATTTCTTTTGGGGACTGGCTTATTTCAACCAAACATAATGGTCTTCAGTTGCATTCATTTTTTTTTGTAAACAATAGGATTTCTTTCTTTTTATGGCTGAGTAGTATTCCACCCTCCTACCCCTGGCATGCATGCACACACAGAGACATTTAAACACAAACCGTGTTTTCTTTATCCAGGCATCACTTGATGGACTTCTGGGTTGATTCCACATCTTAGCTAATAATTTTCAGATTTCTGAGGGCTTTCTGTAAAGTTTATACTAGTTCATCTTCCCACCAAAAGTCTGTTAGAGAACCTTTTATTCCCATATCCTTATGAGCATTTTTTAATTTTGGAATTTTGGATAATAGCCATTCTGAGGTTGAGGCAAAACTTCATTGTGGTGTTTATTGGCATCTATCTGATGGCTAGTAACATTGAACATTTTTTTTCATCTTTCTTGGCCATTTGTGTTTAATCTTTTGAAAAATGCCTGTTCATGTATCTTTCCCATTTCTTAAATGAGTTATTTGTCACATTGTTTTTTAGTTTCTTGAGTTGTTTATTTTGGATAGTAATCCTTTGTCAGATGCACAGTTCGCAAACATTTTCTCCCATTCCGATCCTTAACTCTCACAGTGTTGAGTGTTTCCTTTACAGTGCACACGTTTCTTACCTTGACCCCATTTGTTTACTTTTGCTTTTAATTCCCTGTGCTTCTGGAATCTTTTCCAAGGAGTTTTGTAGAATTTCCCCCAGTGTTCTCCGCTAGTAATTTCATAGTATCAGGTCATAGATTTAGATCCTTGATCCCTGTGCAGTTGATTTTTAAAATATTTATTTTATTTCTATTGGAAAGGGAGACATGCAGAGAGAAGGAGATACAGAGAAATATCTTGCTTGCTCTGATTGACCCTCAAGCAGCCTCAATGGCCAGAGCTGAACTGATCTGAAGCCATGAGCCAGGAATCTCTTCGGGGTCTCTGATTTTTGTAAAAGTTGTAAGGTATAGGTTTTCTTTCATACTTTTGTGTATGTAGACCCAATTTTGCTGTCACGATTCATTGAAAAACTGTCCTTTCTGCATGGGTTGATCTTAGCTCATTTTTTCAAAGGTTAAATGATTCTAGCTGTGGAGATTAATTTTTAGGATTTCTACTTTGTTCTTTTTTTTTTTTTTTTTGCCTGTATCAGGCTGTTTTGATGAAAATTGCCTAATTGATATAGCATGAAATCTGGTATTGTGAGGACTCAGAGTTTGTTTTTGTTGTGTAATATTGTTTTAGCTATTCTGTGTTTCTTGAAATTCAGGATTTTTTTTCCTAGCTCTTAGAAGAAAGTTCTTGCTTGGAATCACATTGAATGCATAAATTGATGTGGGTAGGATGGATATTTTGATAGTATTATTTTCATCAAAAACATGAAAGATTTTTTTCAGAATATTTGTGTCATCCAGTTCTCTAATATTTTCTAAATTTTAATTAAGATGTCTTTCATATTCTTGGTTAACTCTACTCCAATTTAATGAAAACTTTTGTAGTATTTTGAACAAACTGATATTATAAATGGTTTTAAAGCTATTGCATTGTTTATCAAAATGATATAATAAGCAAAACTGATATACATTGTATCAGCTACCAAATAAAGGACCCAACTTATTAAAACCAGAAAGGAGAAAGGAGATGTTACAAAACATACCAGTTTACTGGAAAAAAATCATCAGGAATTCTTGCAATCAACAAATTGTTGATTGTAGGTCAGCAATTTGGAAAATCTAGAAGAAAGGAATAGATTTCTGGTGACACAGAGTTTGCCAATATTGAGGCATGGAAACAGCCTAAATAGAATGATAATGAAGATGGATGTTGAAAGAGTAATGAACATATCCCCCTCCCAAATAAAGGATCAAACAGCTTATCTGCTGAATTCTACTAAAATTTTAACAACCAACTAATCCCAGTATTTCCTAAAATATTGAAAACAATTTAAGTGAGTGAATCTTCTGAAAATCTTTCTCTGAGGCAAGCTCCACCTTAGTTCTAAAATAATAACAAAAATAGATATAAGAACTATAAACCAATATCCTTTGTTGAACATAGATGCAAAAACCTCAACAAAATGCTAGGTATTTGGATTCACCAACACATCAAAAAACTCAAGTGGGATTCATCTCTGTTATGCATGGATGGTTTAATTACATAGATCAATAAATGGGACATAGTAGATTAACTACTTGAGAAGTAAAAATTACATGATTATCTCTATAGATGAAAGAAAGAATTTGAAAAAAAAACATCTTTTCATGATGAAAACCTAAAGCACACTGAGTATAGAAGGAATATACATTAATGCAATCAAGGCAATATTATGACCAATCTGGAGATAACATCATATTGAATGGAGAAATGCTATAAGCATTTGTGCTAAGATGTGGAAACAGACAAGGATGCCCGTTTTTACCATTGTGATTCAATAGAGTTATGTAAGCTTTATTGAGAGCCAATAGTCAAGAAAAATAAATCAAATGGATACAAATTTGAAAGGAATAAGTTAAATTATTCCTGTTTGCAAATGGATGATCCTATATGTACGGGACTAAGACTCCACTAAGAGACTATTGGGACTCATTAGAAAATTTGGCAAAGTTATACGTTGTAAAATCAATACACAAAAATGAACTTGAAATTCTAAATAATTAAGCATTTTCTATACATGTAATTTGTTTCTGTGGAGGAATGTTTTGAAAACATTCAATGACACACTGTAACAGATTGTTCAAAACAGCAAATCGGAAGGTCTAGTGAAATATGGAAATGATTTTAAAAATTACACTTATTTTCACTTACTGCAGTTGTATAGATTTGTACCTTAATTCATTTCAGTGTCTTTGTAGATTTATTTTTTTATCCGTAAGATTCTATACTATTTCAAATTCCAATTTTTTCCCTCAAATTCGTAAAGTTTTGTTGAAAGAAAAAGTAATACCCAATCCACTGAATATTCTTTTTCAAAATGGTAAATCTGTTATATGACGTATCTGATTATAACCCACAAGTAATAGACAAATGCTCTTGTTGGAACAGCAGCAAAATACTTTAAGTTTTTAGATGTTTTTAGACTACTCAATAGGTTTTAGCTTCAGGGCTGATCAAAAATTACATTTATTGATTTTTAACCAAACCACAATAGTAATAATCTGTAGAGCATTAGTGGACTATTGGATCCTTGTCGTACTAGCTGTGAGGTGATGCTGAACTTTGGCTCTGGTAGCAGCTTCTCTGTGAAGGTCAGAGTTGAATTTCTAAGCCTGGACATTTATAGCACAGCAGTAAAGTATTCTCGATCTGAATGGACTTGCACAGTTTGAATGGGTGTGAATCAAATGTGGGGACTGGACAAACTCAAGCACTTTCATGGTTCCAGATTGCTTTTCCTTTCGTCTGATCTTCTTTGCATTTTTCTGAGATGGTAAAGCCATGGCAACTGCCTTTATTGACACGTGGCACTGAGGGAAATGAGCTGAAAGTGCATGCAAGTATTTCTGTTTCTTATGCCTAGCTGGAGGAAGGTAGCCCTCAGATGAAGTTAGTGTGTGTCTGTCCATTTTGCCATACTTATTAAGGAAAGCCTTAGGAATGACGTAATGTCTTCTCAAATACAGTGTGATTTTTGGATCTTTGTTTTCACCAACGTGGTATTTATTAGTTATTATTTTCTAAAGGAGGAATATGACTCTGAATCCTCAGTGTGGTCTTCAAGTACAAAAGTTCTTTGAGGTGTCAATTGCCTTTCTCTGAGTTGACACCTTTTGCACTTGGGGTTTCCAATGAAATGTCTAGTGTTTATTGCAAGTGCTGCTCAGGACTTCTTTTTTCTCATCTGTTTAATATTTCCCTCTTCTCTCTCCTGCCTCCTGCCATTGCTCTCTTCCTTTTTCTGTTCATTCACATGAATCTTTCTATCATTCCCTTTCCATCCTGCCATTCCTATGACTTCTAGGTGTTAGCATACCCTTAGCCAGATGTCAACTTCTCATTTATTATTATTATTTCATGATATAGTTCCATAGAGTGTAGGATTTCCCTGCCCACCCATGCAAACCCTCTCCTCCCCACTGAGTTCCCCTATATTATTTCAATAGTATAGTACTTCATAAACAGTCATAAGTCCATCATTGTGGGCATGGACAATGACAGAAAATCCAGCATCCTATTGACAAGATATATTTAACAGTTTCATTGGGAATCAATCTTTGATCTGGAAGTAGAGATGCATACTGCATTGTATCCTCACATCTGGATATGATAGTCTCTGTTACACAGTTACTGTACCATCCCCTTAAATGAAAAGCCACAAAAAAATAAAAAACAGGAAGACAAAAAGGAATTCAAAACTCCATAAAGTCAAATAATATGCTACTGAATAACTAGTATGTTGCTGAAGAAATGAAAAAAAAAATAAAACCTTCTTGAAAAAAAAATGATGCAACTACATGAAAAATTAGTTAGTGAAAAATTTAATCAGAGAAAAAACACTGTTTTGAAGAAATGAAAATAAAAACACAAACATCAAAATCCATGAGATAGTTTCTGATGATCTTTGTTGGTGAGATATGTCTCCTGTAGGCAACAGATAGATGTTTCTTTGTAATCCAGTCTACTAATCTATGATGTTTGATTGATGAGTTTAATCCATTTACATTCAGGGTTAATACGAGTAGTTGGTAATTTGGTCCTGCTATTTTAGCAATGGGCTGTTCATTGTTTTAGTCTTATGTTGTTATTTTATTGGAATGTTCTTCACATTTTCTCTGTCAAGAGAACAAGTTTAAGCATCATTTGGAGGGCATATTCTTTGAGCTTTCCTTTACTGTGGAAGAACTTCATTTCATTTTAAAAGACAAAGGAAAGCTTTTTTGGGTATTTTATTCTGGACCGACAATTTTTTTTCTTTTTAGAATCAGGAATATGTCTCTTAATTCTCTTCTGGCCTGTACAGTTTCTTCTGAGAGGTCTCCTGTGAGTCTGATTGCCATCCCTCTCCTCTACAGGTCAATTGATTCCTCTATATGTCAATTGATCTTTTCCTGTTTACATTTTCCTTATGTGCTACTGAAGAGCGCTTGAGCCTTGTAGTGAAGATCAGTTTTGTTCTACCCTGTTGGGAGCTTTGTGCTCCTCCTGTATCCTGTTTTCCAATTCTGTCCAGGTTAGCAAGGTGCCAATTTACTGTCACCTCCTCAGTCTTAACTATGTAATGTACATAGTAACGACATTCTGTGCTGGGCCAGATGCTCTGCAAGTTCCAGTTGATACCAGCATTTTGTTATGCCATACTATGTTGGTTTCTAATCTCAAAGAATTCATTTTGCTTCCCTGATAGTTGCTGAGTTTTGTGTATGTGTGTGTGTGTGTGTGTGTGTGTGTGTGTGTGTGTGTGTGTGTGTTGTGCACTTTCTCTAGTAGGAGGCAAGGTGATCCACTGGACTTTTGTATTTTTCTGGTGTTACTGAGGATCATAGGACTCATACAGTTGCATATATATTTCAGATTTTGGGTTTGGGACTTTGGGGCATATTGGTCAAAGAACAAGTTGTCAATTTCATGACCATAGGTCTAAAAGTAAAATGATTTTCATAGCTTTTCACTTTTAAATACTTTTTCTTCTCATAGGGATGTAAAAAAATCTACCCTGAAACATAATGTGGAAGTCACTCTTTTTTAACAGGTTATATTGGAGCAGCTGTGCCTGAATTGTAAGTGCAGAATTCAGTGCTTTCCTCTCTTGCCCCAAACCCCAGCTTTGATTCTTTGGGTAAGAGTTTGATATACACCTGGACCGATCCTCTTCTGTTTCATTTAATCAGTGAGAAACAGATAAGGGGCAGGCAGAGGAGAGCAGAGGAGCAGAAAGACTCAAGAGTGGAATGTTGAAGAACTTTGTGGCCAGAAGTGCAATCATTAGTCCTTAATGAACCAAAAGGGCAATCTTTGGTTTTGTATTTGTGTCACCAGGTTAGCAGCTGCTGGCCAGTATTGAGGCTTAAGATGTGGAATCATCCTTTTGTGAGATGTGAAGGATCTTCTCTACCATTATTGGATGCAGCCAAAAGCCCCAGACAAAGCCAGTGTTGGAAAGTAATTTGCCAGGCTGTGATGCCTTTAATAGAAATTATTTAAGTAAGACCAGTTCTCGTTTAATAATGAGGCTGTTATTTCCAGTTTTTATTCAAAGAAGTGAGGCTGGGATAGCTAGACTCATTAAATGCTTACTTGCCTAATTTATTTGGCCCGTGTTGTTCTAAGGCTAAGTTGGGCTGTGTCTGGAAGTAGTGAGTGGCTGGAGGAGGCAAATCAGGGAGCTGTAAGAAAAAGAGATGAATTCCTCTGTCTCCATGCAGGAGATTCCGCAGGTGTGTTGTCAGGAAAGGGGCTCTGAGGAAAAAAGCCTAATGCTAATGGAGAGTAGTGCTCATTGACAAGGAGGCAAGGCATGACCCAGGCTGCCCCAATCGGATGACTCATCCTCTCTGCTACCCTTCCCTTCTGCGATGATGGAGGTGGTAGTGGACTTCTTGCAAAGGCTCTGACCTGCCAATCTGTATTGCCCCTGGAATATCAAAAAATGCAACACTTTTCTTTCTGATTTGAAATTCTTGTTTTGCAATATGCATGGTGAAATATGCTTACAAAAGAATGCATGTAACATTCATAGAAAATGAAAATAATTAAATTTGAAAAAAACCTCCAATCCAACACAGCTTGAAATACAGAATATTGCCTATATCTGCCAACCTTCTAATGATTTATAATATTTTATTATTCTGTTTAGCTAATCATATCAATATGCAAATAGTGATACTTTTTTCTTTTCATGATTTTTCATGATTTTTGTCCTTCCTGTACTGCTTAACACATGCAGTCCAATGTTCATTCAGAATGGTAGCACTTTAAATGGATATTTGAAATATTTTATTACTCAACCTGACTTTTTCAAAATATTTCCTATGATTTACTTTTATCAGGATGGAGAAATTGGCCATTTTAACCAGTAGATTTTGTTTGTGAATGGACACTGGGTTTCTAAAATTCATATTCTGTGTATGCTGAAGTGATAATACAGTAAATTTTGTTTCTCTTTTTAAATTCTTTTAAAAGGATTTTTATTGGAAAGTCAGATATACAGAGAGAAGGAGATACAGAGAAGGAGATCTTCTGTCAGTTGATTCACTCCCCAAGTGGCTACAAATGGCTAGGGCTGCACTGATCCGAATCCAGGAGCCTGGAGCCTCTTGCTGGTCTCCCTTGCAGGTGCGGGGTCTCAAGGCTTTGGGCCATCCTCAGCTGCTTTCCCAGGCCATAAGCAGGGATTTGGATGGGAAGCAGGGCCACCAGGATTAGAACTGGTGCCAATGTAGGATCCGTGCCTGTGCAAGATGAGGACTTTCCATGCTGGGCCCTCTTCTTTTTTTAATTCGTAAAGCAGGCAGTGCTTTAAAGTCACAAATATTTTAAAAAGATTTCATTTTATTTGACATGCAGATTCACAGAGAGAGAAGTGTACACACACACACACACACATTTTCCATCTACTGGTTCACTTCCCAAATGACCGGAGAGCTGGATCAATCTGAAGCTACGAACCAGGAACTTTCTCTGGGTCTTCTAGGGGAATCCAAGGGCTCAAGGACATGGTCCAGCCCCAAGTGATATCTCAGGCACGTTAGCAGAGAGCTGGGTCTAGAAATGTAGATCATCTAGAAACATAGAGCAGCTAAGACCTGAGCTGATGCCTATATTGAATGTTGGCATCACAAGTGGAAACCTAACCTGCCACCAACCCCAGTCACATAATTTTAATATAAAAACAAACTTTGAAAAAACCACCTTTTTTTTTTTGTAATGCATGTTCATACCACCTTTGCTAAAGCTCAATCAAATATAAATGAATGTGTTTACCTCCAGGGTCTCTATTCTGTTTCTTTGGTCTATGGATATGATTATATGTTAATACCATGATGTTTTAATTACAGTAGCTTTATAATGCATTTTAAAGTCTGATAGTATACTGTGTCTTGCTTTTTTATTTTGCTCAACATTGCTTTTTTGTGTCCTGGGTATTTTATGGTTTAGTAGTGATTTTTTTAGTTCTGTAAAAAATGTCATTGAGAATTTGAGAGATTAAATTGAGTCTGTAAATCATTTGCACTAGTGTGCATATTTTAATGATATTGATTTTTCCAATCAATCAACACAATGTATTTCAATTTCCTTCTGTCCTCTTCAGCTTGTTAAATCAGTGATTTATAGTTCTTGGTGTAAAGAGCTGTGTTCTTTTTTGATTAAGTTATTCCTGCATATTTTAATTTATTTTGTAACAACTGAGAATGGGATTGCTTTCTTGATTTGTTTTTAGATGCGTCACTGTTTTATATCATGACACTATTAAATTTTTTTACACTGAATTCGTACCCTGTACATTTGCTGAATTTGTCTATTAGTTCTTTTAATGGAATCTGGGGAAAGTCTTGTAATCTACAATGACTATTTGACTTCCCCCTTTAAAATTTAGATGTACTTTCTTTCTCTTGCCTAATTGCTAGAGACTCCAGCAGTATATTAAATGAAAGTTGTATGAGTGAACATTTTTGTCTTGCTCTAGATCTTAGAGAGCTTTTCCGTATTGAATATGATGTTAGTTAACATGTTATATAGGATTTTTAGAACCTAAGTGCATTTCTCATATACCTGGTTTGATTGGAAGTTTTATAAAGAAACATTGTGCTTTGTTAAATTGATTTCTTCATTTGTTTTGATGATTATATGATTTTTGTCTTTCTATTGAGTTGTTATATTACATTGATTGATTGGTGTATGTTGAACCATCCTTGCATTGTCACAGTGAATCCCAATTGGGCATGATAAATGTCTTTTGTTGAGGATTTCTACATGTGTGTTCATTGAAGTTATTGACCTGTATGTTTGAATTTTCTTTGTATCCTTGTCTAAGGTTTGGTATCAAGGTAATTTGACCTTACAGAATGAATTCCCTGCTTTTATACTTTTGAACTAATTTAAGAAGGATTGAAATAATTCATTAAATGTTCAGAATTCAGCAGCAGAGCCACCTGGTTCAAGGATTTTCTTTGATGGGAGATTGTTTTATTACTGATTAAATTTCAGTACTCATTATTGATCTGTTCAGGTATTTTATTTCTCATGATTCAACCTGAGTGAGACCAAATAAGTGGTATATTGGAAAAATTGGATATATTTATTAATATATAATATAATATAATATATACATATATATTATATGCATAAACTTGAAATTGAACTGCTATCTCTCATCATTTACAAAAATCAACTCAATTGGCTAATCGCTGATCCTCCCCTTGCAAGGCTGAGAAACCAGATTAGTGCCAGTTCTTGTCCTGGCTGCTCTGCTGCCAAACCACTTCCCTGCTTATGGCCTGGGAAAACAACAGAGGATGGCTCAAGTCCTTGGGATCCTGCACACATTTGGTCGACCTGGAAGAAGCTCCTGGCTTCGGATCTTATCAGCTCCAATCATTGCAGCCATTTGGTGAGTGAACCAGCGGATGGAAGATCTTTCTCTCATCTCTACTTCTTTCTGTAAACCTACTTTCCCCATAAAAAGAAACTTTTTTTTTAAAAGAAAGATCTATATTTTTTCATGGTGAACTAATCTACATTCTTACCAACCAGTATAAGAACTCCTTGTCTTAATATCTGTATAAGCATTTGTTGCCATCTGTGTTTTTGATAATAGATATTCTGACAGCTTTCATTTTTTCAATTCCCTTTTGTACAGTGATATTAAGGCTTTTGCCCATATATGTGTTGGCTATTTGTGTTCCTTTTGAGAAATATCTATTGTAGTACTTTGCTTATTTCTTATCCTGATTTTTTGATGGTTTTTTTTTAGTTGCTGGTATATTCTGAATATTAATCTTTATTGGATAGCCAGCTTGAAAATATTTTCTTTTGTTAGGTTGCATTTCTCTTTATTGATTGTTTGCTTTGTCATGTAGAAATCTGTGCATTAGATATGATCTCATTGGTTTAGTTTTGCTTTATTGCCTATGATTTGGGAGGTCTTGTCCAAGTAATCATCATGTATATCAACGTCTTAAAGTGTTTCCCTTAAATTTCTTCCTTAAAATATTTCCCCAATCTTTCCCTTGGCAAGTATCATACTACCTTATATAGAATGAATTTTGAACCTCTATAAAACTTACACAGACCGTGAGCGCACTGAAGGCAACACCTGGCTTCTATATTCTGGAATCCTGAAGTAAGATCCGCTGGCATTGAATGGGTATTTGTGATAGAGTAATGTTAAACCAGCTAAAACCTCTTCCTTCATGAACTGGCTGAAGTCTGAAAGCCTGTTATTTGAATGCCATTTGTTTACCTTAATGTGTTTCTTCCTTGTTAGAAATACTAACTTGTCTGGGGAAGCAGAGATCTCACCAGGCATTGACACCCTACTCCACCTAATTTTCCCTGCTCTCTAATGAGTCAATGGGTTTGTCAAATCTTTTTGCGATGACAGATATTTATGGGACACAGGCAAGGAATGTATTTAGAAGAAGCACAAGGACGCAGGAAGTAATAGATGCCCTCAGGGTGTTGTGGGAGAAGGGGCAGTGTGGTGCTCTTGTGCTTGTCCCCTAAGCCTGGTGTCCTAACGTGCCCAGCGTGGGAGTCTTGATTCTTTGGAAACCCAGCACTCTGGAGACACTGGTATTCTAGAAATAAGTAATTATTTCCTCCAAAGCAAATTGTGTCCTCCCTTGGAGAATTTTTTAGAGGCAACTGTGAAACTCCCAATATGGATTCTGGAATCACACTGTTTCCCTTCACATTTCAAACTATGGCTGACCAAGTACTGCAACAAGACCAGAGTCATCTTCAGTATCTCTGAGAGTTCTCCATTTCCTTGTGAGGAATTGAACTTACCTCTTTATTTTCCTTGAATTAGAAGCAGCTCCCACTTGCTTCTCCACTACCCCCTCATTCTCCTAGCAATAGCAGATATTTAAAAGTATACATGGAAATGACTTAGGAAAGACTGAAACCTGTGAGCAGAAGCAGGGCCAAAATCTAAATTTACCAAGGGACAATGTTGAACATAAGAAATTACAGGCTTTTTTAGCTGGTCTTTAATCATAATGACTATGCCCATTTCACTAGAACCATCCCTTCGATCTAATGTGTTGCAGAAGATTGGTCAGCCCACTAATTTTACATCTTTCTTGTGTCTTAGTGATGACTTTGCATGTGGTTAGTTCTGGTAAGTAGTGTTCCACAGGTGTTTGCAAAATTCTTTACCCTTCCACCTGGGAACATCCATGCCTCCGTCTTGCTCCAGACTCTTTTCTTTGCTCTTGGTTGCTTCATTGCTGGACTGTGTGAAGGTTTTGAAAAAGTTGTTGATGTAAGAAGAGGGGATATGTCTTCTACTGGTGTAGATATGGGTTTTAGAATTATTGCCTTATTCTAAGATAAGCAACTAATCATAGGAAAGAAAACAATCTAGCGAATTCTCTGCAGATATCTTCTGAGAGTGGTCAGGGAAGCATGTAAATTGTTCCGAGTATGTTAAATATAAGAAGTGCTAATGAGTAGTTTCTTAGTGAATCTTTGGGATTTCTTGCAATGTCTAAAACGTAGTGGAGAGTTAGGGATCTTCCTCTGCTCTATGCGTCCCAGCTAATTCCAGAATTTCATTTGGTAAATAATAGCCAGTGAATGGGTATATGGAATTTCCAAGTGGCTCTTGCTGTTACCTTTGACCCTGGAAGACAGATACCTTTGGCTGTTTGAAGACTATTATAGTGAAACTATCTAAGAGCCAAGACTTAGAAAGTAAGAATGTTCACAGATAATAAGATGTTCACAGTGGTTATTTGAACTGACTGAGTTTTTCAATACCATCCCCCCCTATACTCTTCCTTGAACAGAAGGCAGTCGGTAGGAAAGTGTTGATGAGGTCACGTAATGTAGATTTTAAGAAGTCAGAAGGCACTCTCAATTATGCTAGAGTTAGACTAAGTGTAACCCAGTGTAGCTCTGAATAATCAGAAGCCATTTATTCAATCACATCTTTTCAGAGAACATAGGGGGTTAAAACTAACATAGGTATGAGGACTATTTGCTTCTTCAAATCACTTGATGCTATTCAATAATGTAGCATAGACCTAGCAGAACAGAGGAAGTGTATCTGTCAGCCATCCCTCCTTTGTACTTCCCAGACTGTTGCTTTATTTCTGGTTCATTTTATAATGCTTGTCTGTGTTTTGTAGCAGTTTCATTACTTCTCTTTTATGCTTATTATTTTTGTCCTTTTACTTTATGCTCTTTTTATTTATGCTTCTTTAGTTTTATTACTTCTCTTATATGCTTCTATTTTCTAACCAATGTGTCGTCTAGTGGTTTCCATATAGCAGGGTCAAGTACATCTATCCAAGACCCAGCTTAGTCCTATATTCTATTGTTAAAGACAGAATCTCCTCTTCTCATCTTCTTGTCCATGGGATTTCCCAGTAAGTTAAGCATCAGGTGTACCTCTGTTTCCCCAGCCATGGCTCATTTTCAGCCCAACTACACATCTTACCCAAACACATTCTAAACTCTTCTGCTCCTACTACAGTTTTTTATCTAAATATATTTCCCCCTTTTATAATTTTACCTATCATTTACCAATATTATCTGTTTTGCTAATCTTTTCCTGATCCCTTTCCTCCAACTGGAAATGGTGTTCTTTTTCTGAACCTAACAACATGTGATTGATTTAATTCAAATACTTACAACTGATCTGTCTCTCCCATTGGACAATGAGTGATGTTTTGAGATTCAATACTTGTCCTAGATTTATTGTCAATATTTGGTCTTGTGGCCCTAACGGAACTCTACTAAATGCTGCAGTGTCCTTCCCCACTAGACTGAGTAAAGCTTGCAAAACCCTCAAGATTCTGTAGGAAGTGATGAAACATTGCACTTTTTCTCAGGGTTTTGTATCTAGTAATATGGGGGTATTCGCAAAGTTTTCTTTCCAAGGTCCTGGTTAGCTCTAGAATTCGATGACTCAGTTTTCAATGAAGAGTTTGTGTTCATCTGTTTTCTTCCTGGAGCCCAGAATGCTTCCCCACAGCATGGTCTTGTGCTACTTTGCTTCTGTCTTTCACTAAGAACAGGGATTGACGTGTAGCCTTTGCATTCTTTTGTCTGATAAAAACATGTCTCTGAATAGTGCCTTTCTTTTTTGCAATCTTTTAAGATTTTTATTTTTTATAGTGTGGTTCTATTGGCATAGGGATTTCCCGCTTGACTCCTCATTTCACTGTTTTCCCCATATTATTACAATAGTGTAGTTCTTCAGCAACAATTCCAAGTCCAAATTGTGCTATTTAGTGTATCATGGCATTCTGAATTATAAAGCAGACATGTTTTATAATCATGTAGGATCATCATGATGCAGTTTCCTGCAGGTTTAACATCAGATATAATACTGAGAATATAGCAAACCCTCAATGAAGGCTTGCTATTCTAGTTGCTATTATCACTTTCACATAGGACAGAGTTAAGTTGAAATCCTGGTTTAACAATTCACTAATGGTATGACTAGTGATGTAAGGTTTTTGATTTTTTTCAAAATTTGTATTGGAGACTTGTCTTGAAAGTATATTATTCATATTAATTCTGGTTAAACTATTTACTATGATTATGATCCTTGACAAATAATAGCTCAAAATGTGGCCATTGTTACTAGTAATAATGGTATTGTATGCATCATTACAGTATAGGAACTTAATAAATTTATTAACTTTAAAGTGTCTAATGTATTGTAGGAGCTATGGAAAGTACCTTATTAATGGAAACAAAGGTGAGATACTATTACCTTTCACTAACATTTGTTGAGCACATTCTGCACTATACCCAGCTTGGAGAGCTCCACAAGTATAATTTCTTTAGATTCCAACAACAATCCTGGGAAATAAATACTATTATTATTCCTGTTATATAATGGAGAAGAAAACAATAGGGAAGTTGGGGAAATTACACAAGGTTGACTCAGAATTCAAGACCCGGTGAAGAAACTGAGACATAGAAAGCAAGTCAATGATAGAGGCTACGTTCAAGTCCAGGTCTTTTATCTCCAAAAATTAACCATTTCTCTCACTACACAAGCAGTGATTGGAATCATCCATAATAATGTCTCCATGGATATAAACTGGGTGTCTAGAACACTGTTTGAATTCTGATAAAATAATCTTCTTAGATTCCATGAATATGAGACTACAAGTAAGGTTGGACATTTAAAAATGTTATACACTTAGTACTTCTTAAGTTTAAGTCAGTTATTTAAAGAGCACAAAGGATCTTAGTATTTATGTAGTACAGGGGTTTCCAACTTTGATTTTACATTTTGAAGTCAATTAGAATGCATTAACAGAGTCTTCCTCATATGCCAGCCCTCTCTTGGGGTGAATCACTAACCTCTTTATATGATGCTACAGTACCTCGCTTCTTTCTGCTTCCCTCACAGCATGTGCGCATACACACAACACACACACACAGAATGGAGCTTATGTTTGGATTCTAATGTAATCAGAGTACCTCCTGTCTTAGTCTTTTTGGGTTGCTATTACAAAATACCAGATACTGAATAGTGAAGGAGCAAACATTACTTAATCTACTACTTACTGTTATGGAGGCTATGAAGTGTAAGCTCAAAGTGCTGACAGATTCAGTGTCTGGTGAGGAAACACTTTTTAGCACAGATGGGGCCATCTTGCTCGGTCTTTACATAATAGTAAAGACAAGAGAGTGTTCTGTGGCTAGATTCAATTGTTTCTTCTAAAGGTGTACACATTCCTTAGAATGCAACTGCTTTCCAGGATGCTCAAAGCATGCCATTTTGTAAGGGGTGTACACTTCACCTTAAATTTTATGTGGCTTTATGGTAATGTCATGCAATTTCAAATTAGTGACATGTGCCTTAAGATATTCTCCAAAGTTCTCAGTGCTTCACTTACGTCAATGTGCCTTTGGTTTCAAAAACCAGATCACAGGCAACCAAACACTGAATAACACATTTGAGAGCAATTTGACCAGATACCTTTGCAGAAATCAATCTGTACAAAGAATGAGTAAGGTACAAATTTCTTATCTGTGGATCAAAGATTCCTTGGTCCCTCAACTAAATAAGCTAGCTGGTTTATAGAGTCAAAGTGGTTTGAGAGGTACAGATACAGAAACTGCTGTGTTAATGGCAGTGATTTTGAGACCCCTACAAGATCTAGATCTTTACTTTCCTAGGCATAAACTGGTAGGACCAAGATAGTATGGCGTATTACTGATTTAACCCACAACTCATCATGTACTTCTCACAATTGAATAACTCTGTTAAACCAAGATTACTTTGCTCAATACAGCTATCATGATGTACAGTGGGTGTGCAGTGTTTCAAAGGATTTGGGTTACAAAAAGTGAATGCTGGGGGTTGGTATATGGGTAGAGAATCTTATCAAACAATAGGTAAAAATGTTTTCAATGGGATGCAAACAAGTAAATGAGGAAAATATTATTAGTATATTATGAATATAATAGTAGGCAAGACCACTCAAATTCTAAATATAGTTTTCTAAATTATGTGTTCAAGTTTCCTCTTCTGTAAAATAAGATGACTAAATCATCTTTCACTACTAATATCCTAGAACTATGATGATGACATTTTAAAAACTATGTATTGACTAATAATAGATATGTTCCCCAAAGAGTTTTAAAATTTTGATTTACTTGTGGCATGTTCACATGTTGGAGACACAAAAATTAAAGAGGCAAATTGTTCAGATATATGATGAATGTACCTGAGCTTGTGATTAATGGATTATATTTATTTTTCAATTGAGATGGAGTGTGTGAGTTCATATTACACATAAGTAACCATCTTAAATTGTGCATTTCTGTGGTTTGTAGTGGATTTGCAATGTTGTGTGACCATCAATTCTAATTCCAAAGCATTCTACCATGACAAAGGGAAACTCCATACCCATTTAAGCAATCACTCTCCCTTTCTGCTTTGCATCATGACATATTAAAACTATCTATTCCTTTATTGATTAAGTTGAGAGGGAGAGAAAGGTAAAGAAATATTGATTGATTGATTGAGAGGAAGTGTGAATCCTTCAAATGACTGACTATCCAGATGCCCACTTTAGCCCCAGTGTGGCCACACTGGGGTAGTTTAAAAATATATATCTGGGCCTGGCGCGGTGGCGCAAGTGGTTAAAGGTCCTCACCTTGCACGCCCGGGATCCCATATGGGCGCCGGTTCTAATCCCGGCAGCCCCGCTTCCCTTCCAGCTCCCTGCCTGTGGCCTGGGAAAGCAGTCGAGGACGGCCCACAGCTTTGGGACCCGGAAGAGGCTCCTGGCTTTGGATCGGCACGCCCGGGATCCCATATGGGCACCGGTTCTAATCCCGGCAGCCCTGCTTCCCTTCCAGCTCCCTGCCTGTGGCCTGGGAAAGCAGTCCAGGACGGCCCACAGCTTTGGGAGACCCAGAAGAGGCTCCTGGCTTCGGATCGGCATAGCACTGGCCATTGCACTCACTTGGGGAGTGAATCATCGGACGGAAGATCTTCATCTCTGTCTCTCCTCTCTGTATATCCGCCTTTCCAATGAAAAAATAATAAAAATAAATCTTTAAAAAAATATATATCTGTTGTCTTTATTTCTGACGGAATATGTTTGGGAGGTAGAAGATAGATGTGTCTGAATGTGCTTTCTAGGAGGCTCAACACACCTTGAAAACATGTTTTGGTCACTTTAAGAGATTTAGAGAGTTATGGCTATGCTACCTTATCTGCCATGACCTTGACTAAATTCACACTGATTGTTTAAAGCAAGCCTTAAGACAAGATCTCAAGCCCATATGTGACACAGTGGATTAAGATGCTGCCTAGAGTACGAACACCCCATACTGGTGTGCCAGTTTGAGTTGAGTTCTTGAGTATTCAAGAGCTTGAGCCTGTGTCTCCCAAATAGGAGAACCGGATGGAGTTCTTGGCTCCTGAGTCTACTATTGCATCTCTTGGGGATTGAATCAATGGATGGAATACCTGTTTCTCTCTCTGCCCCTTTCTTTCAAAAAACAATTAATTTTTTAATTGGAAAGGCAGATTGCAAAGAGAGTAGGCACACACACACACACACACACACACACACACACACACATCTTCCATTTGATGATTCACTGCCCAAATGGCTGCAACATTTGGAGCTGAAGCCAGGAGACAACATTTTCACCTGGGTTTTACACATGGGTACAGGGCCAAAGGACTTAATCCATACTTTACAAGGCCATTAGCAGGGTGCTAGATCAGAACTGGAGCAGCTGGGAATCAAATGGGGTACTGGCACCTTTGGCTTAGGCTTAGGCTTAGGCTGCTATGTCATGCTGATGGCCCCATCTACAACTCAGTGTCACTCTGTATTTCATAAGCTAAAAAAATAGGAATCACGTAATAAAAGAGCCAAAGAACTTTAAATTTCAATTATATATACAAAGTCACCATTTTGGGTTAGGTGTTTGGAAAGTTCTGTGTACATTTTAATGTGTGTGTGTGTGTGTGTGTGTGTGTGTGTGTGTGTGTGTGTAGAGAAAGAGAGAGAGAGAGCAAGAGGGAGAGAGAATTTGCAAAGACAGATCATATAATATATGCTGAGAATGTGTTTGTGAAAATTAATAGAAGATATGTTTGTAAGATACAAGGCAGAACTTCCATTTCTTAACTTTATTTTTGTTCATTCAACGCTGTATTTCAGATGTGGTTTTTGTAAATAGAACTTCATGCCATTGCTGTTACTGCAGTTAGTATTAATTGTATGCATTTAAATAATAATCTTTGATTAGGTCATTTCCAGATATTTAGGTGTTTTCCATTTTCAGCTATCATAGTGTTGCAGGAGGCATCTAAATTTGTGCCTACATCTATGGTTTTATTAGACATATTTTAACATGCACCCTTTGTGCATGATGATAATGCAATATAATGTAACTGGGGCACAGTTAGTTGTGACATTGGAATCAGTTGTTGATATTATAGTCAGCTATTTTGCATGTTTACATTTGATGCACTTTTTATTTTACGTAGCATATGCATTCCTTTTATTTCATTTAGCACAATCAGCTAACATTATATTTGCTTCACATATAAATATATACATGTATATGTATACATGTTTACACACAAATATATGTGTATATTGGACATTGTGTTATATGCTTTAGGTGAACACATCTTATCCAAGAGTAAATATAGTATATCAGTGTTATCTTTCCTGTAGATATTGGGAGTGTCAGGTAGCTCAGGAACTATGTAAATTCTCCAGACCATGATATATAGAAGGATCAAAATTTTGCTTTCATCTTTAGGTTCTAGTTTCACTATTCTTCTCGGTAGACAACCATTCCTCTTCCAGTTGGAATATGCTCCAAGTCCAGCTATTGACATATGGACTAAATTGTGTTCCAACAATCATGGAAAGATTTGACAGTAGGGAAGAAACTGTGTGGTCATAAACTGCTCTTTCAGTTTCTCACTGCTGACTGGCTGCTTCTGGGGATTTCTGCCTGTGGTTAGTTTCTGTGGGAATATAAGTGGGGTGCTTGCCTTTCTAAAACTTTTCCCAAAATCATTCTACAGTGTTGTATCCAAGCCAGCCAGACATGATTTATTGAAGGTTCCAAAGAGGCCAGGAGCACAAATTGGGAGAGGTCTGATTTACATTAAGAGTCACTATGAATTACGTTCTGGGGCCAAGTGCTCAAATGAATTCATCATTAAGGAGCCAATAAAAGGTTTTAAAGGACAAATTGGCTGGACTTCAATAGACTGTTTTGTACTGAGGAACAAATGATAGAACTATTTTTCAGGAAAAAGAAGCTGTAAAATGAGATGTAAGAATAAATAGGCTTCCAGGGATAATGTCTTTCTGGAAATAAACTTGGGGGCTATAGAAAGGCATCTAAAGTTTTATTCACAGACTAAAATAATTTTGGCACTGGAGTCTCTGCTTTTTTTTGAAGGATGTCTGTTAAATTCTCGTTCAGTGTTATGTTTGGCCATAATAGTTGCTGGCTGCAGTGACCCAGATTACAGAACTGAACTGGTGATTGCAAAGACTTTTAGATTTCAGAGCTGCAGAGGTCCTAAATATCATTTAAGGTATAAACTCCTTGCATTAAGGTGGGGACATCAAAGCCCAGACAAGTGAAGAAATAAATCTGGGGCTGGCACAACTGGCTAATCCTGCACCTCCAAGCACAGCATCCCATATGGGTGCCGACACTGTGTCCCAGCTGCTTCAGTTCAATCCAGCTCCCTGCTTGTGTCCTGGGAAAGCAGTAGAGGATGGCCGAAATCCTTGGGACTCTACATCCATATGGGACACCCGCAATAAGCTCCTGGCTCTTTGGTTTTTGTTGGCTCAGCAATAGTGTTTGAGGCCATTTGGAGAGTGAGCCAGCAGATGGAAGATCTTTTTCTATTCTGTTTCTTTACTCTGCCTTTTCAATAAAAATAACTAAATATTAAAAGAAAGAAACCTATGGTGTCCAAAGAAATTTCTAAAGAGTGAAGAATTTAGCTGTCATCTTTGAATCTTCAGTGTACATTCTGTTCAGCAGTGAGGGGTAGAAAGTGTTGCTCTTCACTCAATGCGTTTCTCACCCCTCCACCTGTTGTATGTTCGTCCTTGCTCCTTTCCTCTACTTTCCTTTTCGCTTCTTCTTTTTCTGTTTTTCTTTTCATTCTTATATTCATAACAGTTTTCTCTGTTGTGGATGATGTATATATCTAATTAATAATCTATGCATGCATGATGTCATTTGACCTACCATCCATTCTGTCCATATTACTTATAAATGCAAAATATTATCCTTAAATATGAAGTATAAACCAAAACACTCTCCCCAATTGTGACTGACTGGTTTCCTGAACATTGTACAAATAGTGTATGTAAGTCATGAGTTTCCTCCCTTGGACACATTTTGTAGGTGTCTTGGAGTTGGAGCTTCCTCTAGGGCAGCCTCAGTGTCAGTGGTAAGAAAGGAATGTAGTTAAGAAGCTTTCCCATTATTGAATTCTGGTCCTAAATAGACTTTCAGTTGGCAAACATACATTCAGTCTTTCCTGATTGCTCTTTCTCTGTCAGTAAGGACTCACTCACCACTAGCCTTAATCAAGGGGAAATTATGTGCAGTCATCATCATTGCCATGGATGCAGAGGGCGTAGCTCCTGAAGAGCACACCCTGTAATAACCTAGCATTCTTGGAATTATGTTTGTCTCTGAGAGATATGAAAGGGAAGGATGGAAGCAGGGAGAGGGCTAGAGAGACTGGGCTTGTAAGCATGCTGAAAGGAATTTCACAATAGTGAGACAATTTTTTCCTTTTCTTTATGACTTCCTTCATTTCAATGATAACCATTGACTAGTACCAATGCTACTTTAGAGCTCAGGAAGCAATGTTAACCTTAAAGAGTTTATATTCTAATGGGACACAAAGAATAAACTAATAAATAGGTCTATATTATACTATTATGTAATTTCTATAATGCCATTGTGCTGTGCAGAAAAACAAATAAACTTTTAATTTGCTAATGTTGTCATAGCTAATTACCACAAACTGAGTGCCTTAAAACAAGAGAAATTTATTCTTTTGTTCACAGTTTGAGGGACTTGAAGTCTGAAATCAATGAATGTGTTGCTAGGGTCCTTATCTCTCTCACAGCTCTATGGAACCCTTCCATGATGCTTTTAAGCTTCTGATGGCCAATGATAATCATTTCCATTTCTTTTCAAAAAGGTCTGTATATTTCAAAGGCAGAGTTGCAGAGAGAAGGAACATGCATGCACACACATGCACTCGCGTGCGCACACACACACACACACACACACACACACACACACACACACAGACACAGATTTTCCATTCTTTGTTTCACGCCCTAAACAGTTGCAAAAGCCAGGGCTGTGCCCACATGGGATGTTGGGGCCATAGGCAGTGGTAAATATGCTGTACCACAATATAGGCCAAGCTTTCCATTTCTTGGAATTTCTCTTCATTGCTACAATTTCTGCTTTTATTGTCACATGAGCCTCTTTGTGGCTTCTTCTCCACAGCATTCATTGTCACTGGATTTTGAGCTCACTCAAATCCAGTATAGCCTCAGATAAGTTGATTACATCAGAATTTACCCATTTTTTCTAAATAAGATCCCATTCTGAATTTCTGGGTCTGACGTAAATTATCAATGGAGAAGAAGCACTATTCAAGTCACTGCAGAGAGATAAAGGCAAAGAAAAATTAATGCTGCTATTTTAGATAAAGTAATCAGGAAGAGACTCTGAGAGATTGGGGTCTTTTAGTGTCAAAACTGAAAGAACCAGTCAGTAAGAATACCTGGGCAAAAAGAAAGAAGACTAAATGCAATTACTATAGAGAATACAGTGTACTTGATGTTCTGGAAGAGGAACAAATTGCTCATCACAGCTAAGGTTTAGTGTGAAGGCCTGGGAACGACTGGCAGGAAGTAAATCAGAGGAGTAGTCAAGGGTCCTGTCATGCAAGACCTTGTAATTCAGTGGAAAGAATATGGGTTTGTCCCAAAGTCATAGGGAAACCTCTGGAACTTCTTGAGCAGGGAACTAGAGCAATCTGATTTCAATCGGAAAATCTTACCAATAGAGGCTTTGTATTTTATAGATGTTGGTAGGTGGTAAATGTGGTAGTGGGAGTATGTGGAGCTTTTCCTCTATTGTTTCTATTTTCTCATCAAAATAAGAAGCTTGGGCATCAGCTGAGAAAGAAGACAAAGAAAGAGTTACAGGTGTTTGTAGACAAGAGCACATATGAAATAGTTTTCTCAGACAGCAGGTGGCACATAGCATGGAGGACTGTCATCTGACATTTGAGTTCATCAGTTTGAAAGGAGAACAGAAAGCATGGCTGTGTGTTTCTCTGTCCATGTTAACCTTCTTGGGAGTAAGTTTAGAATACAGCTGTATTTAACTGGAGTTGGAACTTTGCGAAGAATACTTGCTAGAGGAAGAAGGAATTGAGGGTGTATACTGTTATCTTTTTGAATCAATCCCCCTTAGACTCATCATTTCTTTTTTACTCCTCTCCTTTTGTAACTTTGCAGGTAATTGTTTACACAGGTGTGGGGTATTTCCCCTACAAGCATGCATAGGGAAGAGAATGGGGGAATGGTAATGTCTCAGAAGATGTGTGTGTGTTTTAGCAAGGGATATCAACACAGATCTTGGCGAAAACTCACTCTTAGGGAAGTTTATAGCAGATATGTTGGAAAACAACTCATGATTCTTGTTTTATGATTTTTTTTGAGTTAGCAGTGTCTTTATTTGTGTAAATGGTTTCTGAACATTTGATGATGTGTTGGTAATACTGCTGCTATTGTGGCTAACTAACATTTATTGAATACTTTCCATGTAGAAGGCACTTTTTAATTACTTTGACTGCATTAACTCATTTAGTCCTCATGAATTAAATTCACAGAAATTCAGTTCTGTTACCTCCATTTTTAGGTAAGGCAGCTTAAAAAATATTACATATAATAAGCTTTGGAGGTAATTTTGGACCCAGAGCTTTTTAATCCCACAGTCCACATTATTAACCCTTCCTGTATTGCTTTTCAATGTCCAAGATTTTGCATGTTAATGCTAGTACTGTTATCTGTAACTCTGGCCATTCGCTGTTTACCCTATGCTGTCATTGTGTTAATTGTGCATCAGTGCAAGGTGGGGTGGAGTTGAACCCCATATATTTCATCCTTTTTGTGCTCAGATGAAGATTCTTGAAGAGCTTATGGGGTAGTGGCTTTGGTCTTTCCAAGCTGTTCTGGATACTTGTGTTCTGCACTCATGGTATGTACTTGTAGTCTGATGACAAAGCCTGTACCTCCAGGCATCTGTCTCATTTATCTCCAAGCCCTGGCTGTATGTTCTGGTTTGGCTATTTCATGGTTACTAGGCTACTCTTTGCTGTCTTCTTCTCCTGGCTGTGCCTCTCCCTATGAGCTTTCACTTAATTCTGAGATTTGCTTATGGGTCCCACTTCATCAGGCATGGCATAACTAATTTCCTTCTTCTCATACGTAATGCCAGTATGAAAACTGGACTATGATTTCTGCTCATACACTGCTACCATGACTGTATTCACTCAGATCCAGGAGTCCCATTCCATAGAAGCAGTGTATGCTGGGGATTAAGCCTCTATATCAGAACTCATCAGGATAGCTTGGTGAATTCAGTAGATCACATCTGTTCTAAGCAGCAAATTAGCTATGCTTGACTTCAGCTACCACATTTTGTCTACTGTAAGTTTGTTCTATGCTTCTGTAAAAATGTATTTTGTAACGTTACAAAAGAAATACACAAGATTGATGGGAGCTGGCACCATTTGTGCATACTTCTGCCATTATTGTTGTAGTAGCTGCTGTAAAAGACAAAATTCTTCAGACAATTTTCTTTCTGTATAAAGTTTCATTTAAACTTTAGTGGGTATATTTATGTGTAAATTAAATCAGCTTCCAATGATAGCTTCTCATTGTTAGCATTTTGATACTCTGTTTGCCTTCACAGACTGATTTGACATTACAGGAAACACTTGAACTGGAAAGGTCCTCTTAACTTTGTTCACTAATCTTATCAAAGAAAATTCAGCAGAACATGTGGACAGAGATCTGCAAATTAAATTTACTTTTCCAATTCAAATGATTTACATTCATTTTAGAATTGGGACAGTAGTTACTTATTGATCCTGCAATAACATTGAGTTTTGACAGTTTTCCAAAATCTTAAACAATCCAGTGGGGAAAAGAATCATCATGGTTAATGGTAACCAACACCAACTCTGTGGTTTTAAGCTAGGGTAAAGTGTAGTTTGTCCATTTCCTTACTATCCTATCTTTCAACACTGGTGAGTACCATGTAATGATGCCATCCCTGGAAATGCCTGGGACATTCTTTTCATTTGGTTACCAGCTGCAGCAGAAATGTTAAATGCTTTCATTTGCCAAACAGTGGCAGCAGAAATGTTAAATGCTTTCATGTATGGTTCCCAGGCTCCAGGGCATCAGACTGACTCAGAGAAAGGATTGTTCACATATAGCTTTATTCAGATTTAGAGAACTGTGTTAATGTTTGGAGCTGTTTGCTTTCCCCTCTACTTTTATGTTTTAGTGATTGGCTGAATTACTTTTAACTAGGCATGAGCATCAAAATTGTTATAAAGAATTAGTTTTGAGAATTGAGACACAGTACTAATATTATAGGAATTGGGAAAGCCTTGACATAAAACTTTATACTATGACTTCCTTTAGGATGTATTTTGTTAAATGAAACTTAATTTTTTGTTAACTAATTTTTCCTTAAAATAAAGATTTTTTTCACAGTGAAAAACAATCACTGTAGAAAATAAAAAGCAAAAACATAAGCTTAAGTCCTGGATCCGAGTTGTTGATTGGCTCACGTACATGAAAGACCGTAAGAAAGTTAGGAAAACTTGGGGTCTGGCACGAATCCTGATTTTGTCACCTGTTAGTCATGTGCACTTGGCCAAGTCACTTCCCTTTTTTAAAACTTTTCAATTTCTTCATTTGCTAAGTGGATAAAATGATAGTTCTATTTTATTTGGTTGTGTTTAGGACAAACCGAGTCGCTATGACATACCTAATACAGAAGTTTTTCCTGTACATAGATCTAAGTAGCAATCAGGCATCTGTGGTTTAAAAAGCTCATGTGTTATCTTGAGATTCATCCACACTGAGAATAACCACTGCAGACAGTTCTTAAAAGATGGATATATGAGGCACCTGCTTCAAGTCTCCACTTAAGGCCTGTTTCAAATTCCATATGATGACGCCACCATGTAGAAGTATATCTGTATGTATGAATATAGGCCAAAAAGTTCATAGGAAACCTAAACATCTTTTAATTCCATCTCCTCATGAGTATCCTGAGGTGTTGTCCTATGTTAACTATGTTTGCAATGTTATGTTGCTCCTGGCAGTGTGCTATGGGATAGAAACTTGAGAACCTGGAGGATGTTTCTGACTATAAAAGTGGAATCGCCTCATGCTGCATTCTGCTTTGTAATGAAATGGCACATTGTTACCAAATATAGGATAACAAGGATTTCCTGAGACATTTAAAGGTAGATTTTGTTTCTAATAAACCTAGATGCTCCAAACAGAACTGTTTTATATACTAAATGGTAACAATTAATTCTAAATGGTTTTTTTTATAAAATCGCATCTGTAATTTGTTGAATACTACCAACGGGGTATGCTGAGTGGGCAACCAGAACCTACTAGAAATAGTGACGTAAGTGTTGAAACTGAAGCTGTATCTTTGGTACAGTCTGCATCACACTGTCTGTCCTTTGTGAAATAAGGAATTATTATCCAAAGCAATTCAGTTACAGGGTGCAAGAAAGGAAGACATTCCATGCCTCCCTACCTAAAAAAAAAAAAGAACATCTTCAAATTCAAAGAGAACATTCTTCTCTTCTGTGTAAGCAAATAGAAGCACCTGTGCTAGAGTCAGCTTTCTTCCTGGGCTGTCGTGAGACGGAATGCTGAAATATTTTCTCTGATACTTTCTAGGCAAACTTCAGAGGGATAGTTTGTCACTTGTTCCAGGTGACTTAACCATCTTCAAGATGTTGAGTTCTCAGAATATAGAAACACGTGGTGGTGGGGATGGGAATGGATATGGTGCAGAAAAGTGGCTTTCTCTCTTCCGCTGCTCCCAGGTTGAATGTCATATTCCAGCCTCAATTAAGTGATGCTTTTTATCTTTTCAGTGGTCAATTGTGTGCATTATCACAACTTGTTTGAACCCTTATGATATTATAGAGTTGTATTTTATTCATGTTTCCATTTTGGCTTCGTATATCTAGTGTGTGAGACAGAAGAGGTTTATAACCCACTGATGTTGATTGCTTTAAAGCAAATTTAGCTCTGTATACATATAAAATTCTGTGGTTTTTCCCTTCATTTACTTTGAAGCTATCTGGTGAACATGAACACTGGATAGATGCTGAGAGTGAATAGTTAGATATGTAATGATTACAAATTGCATTTCTAAATCAGTGCATTCATTCTATTGATTGCACTGATTATGTTTGACCATGGGGTAATTAGGACACATTCAGATCACAAATTCCCACTTTTGAGTTTTTTAATCCAAAGTATACTCATGGCCTGCAGAGTATTTCGATGTTAGGTGACCAGAGAAACCATTTTTATGATGATTTTACTAATTGGAAATTTTAAATATAGAGAAGTCTATTCCTATGGCTAGTGCTCTAAATAGCAGTAAAGGGCACTGGTATAATCATTGGAGAGCACTTTTCCTTATGAGTAATATGAGATGATTGTTATAGATTCAAGCTCCGTAAATGAAGGTACTTGGAGAATCATGTATATGTATATACACACACACGATTTACCATTAATTTGGTATGGGTAATTTAATACACTAGTTTAAAAATTAAATTACCCATTACAAACTAAAGTAAATGGGAAGATGGATAGCAAAAGGGATATAGATTTAGTCTGTGGTTAGATTTAGCACTCCCCCCCTCCCCAGTATTTCTTTTGAATTTAGTTCCTTTTTTCATCTAATTATTTGAGTGGCTCAGAACACTGTGAGCCAGATGAAGAGAGCAGACGAACAAAAACATCAGCTCTGAAGTGTGGGTTATACAAGCCTTATGGGGGTAGTCACAGTAGGCTTATGTCGGAGAGACAGTTACAATTGAACCACCCATATTTCTTGAATAATGCGTTGAGGATTGTATTTTGGGTAGTAACAGATAATTGCTTCTTTGACCAATGAGGAAATCATTCCCTGGAAAGAAAAGACAATATGTGTGTCTAGATTAAGTTGGGATTAGTCCTCACTAAATCCCCTTTGGGATCAGGAGTCCCTTTTCTGAGATCATTAGCCAGAAAAGTTGGGGGAAAGAAATGCAGGAGTATAGAAAGGCGGAGTGGGGAGACTAAAACAGAAGAAACTAGGAAGAGGTGAAAACTCTGTGTTCAAATCCTGAGTTGCTTCAAAACGGATGATTTTTGGGGGACTTTCCACCTAATCATGAAAAGAACATTATTCTAGTGGTTCCACACATTTGCTAAATGGACATTGGTTGTAACTGTTGCAAACATCATGGGTACTATATAGAAAAGTACATGTTATGAATGATGTGGATGCTTTGGGGGCATTAGTGCCCTCTCCCATCCCTGAGGAAGTCAAGCAGAGTTGATGTAAAAGAATGAATATGAAAAATGAGCACTTACTTAGGCAAGAGCGTGTGTGAGGAGAACATTGCTAAAAGAAGAAAAGTGCAGGCTCCAAAATTC
Source organism: Ochotona curzoniae (assembly GCF_017591425.1). Classification (NCBI taxonomy): domain Eukaryota; kingdom Metazoa; phylum Chordata; class Mammalia; order Lagomorpha; family Ochotonidae; genus Ochotona; species Ochotona curzoniae. Next base: position 8,409,920 of record NW_024467087.1, read on the forward strand.
TAAGGCATGCGAAGGCAATGCGGTGTGTTGTGATGTACTTCATGAAAACCAGTGTGTCTAGAACAAAGCACGTAACAGGGACCAAGAGGCAAAAGCCAAGACTGAACAAATAATCAGACGGCAGAGCCTTTCTGGCCCACCTACCTGCTGAAGTACATGACCATTATTCTAAGAACATTGAGAAGCATTGGCAGGTTTTATATAAGATGTTGTTTTAAATAGATGACTCTGAAAGTGTAAGGGAAATGTGGTTTAAGGCAGGAACCACACTGGAGGAAGAGAGATTATTTATGTGTCTGTTGGCAATAGCTTGGGCGAAGTGAGTTTGTCTAGGATGGAAGCAAAGAAAAAAATGGATGAACTGTATAACCTTAGGTAAGTTACAAAGACTCTCTGAGCCTAATTAGATTTATTTTCTTTCAAGTTTGGCCTAAGATGTCTAATGAATTACGATACAGCAAGCTTTAAAGCTAAAGTTATCTGCTGTGTGTAACCACTTTTAAGTGTCAACTATTCAGTGAAAATAATCTGCCCACACTTTATTTGTCAAAGAATGATAGAGGTAGCTTTGAATCTTTAGAATTTCTTCAGAACTTCACTAAGTGTGATTCATTGAGGCAGGTGGTATAGAAGAGTTATATTTTTGTGTGATGAAAGATTGGTTCTGAGACGGATTAAAGAACGTTGAGATAACACCACACCTCTTATTCCTATCATCCTTTGGTACTAAAACAAAGAGCCAACAGAAATCTCCCTGGCATTTGGCAACAACTAAATGCAAATAAACTTATTTAGAAAACTGAGAATAGTTTAAAAAGAATTTTAGTAATAGGGCCTGGTGCAGTGGCCTAGCAGCTAAAGTCCTCACCTTGAATGTGCCGAGATCCTGGCAGCCCTGCTTCCCATCCAGCGCCCTGCTTGTGGCCTGGGAAAGCAGTTGAGGACGGCCCAAAGCCTTGGGACCCTACACCCACGTGGGAGACCCAGAAGAGGCTCCTGACTCCTGGCTTCTCATCAGTGCAGCTCCGACTGTTGTGGTCACTTGGGGAGTGAATCATCGGACAGAAGATCTTCCTCGCTGTCTCTCTTCCTCTCTATATATCTGACTTTACAATAAAAATAAGTAAATCTTAAAAAGAAAGAATTTTAGTAATAGTTATTGGAGAAAAGGCAACTCATAGACTACAGTTTGTTTTGAGAGCTACAAATACTTCCAAGCAGAATTAAACCTAAAGTGTCTTTCAGGGATATTATATATTTCCCAATATCTTGGAAACTTGGCAAAATGTTTTTTCTAGATTACCATTCTAAATCCTATAATAAATCTGTATAACGTGCAAGTAGGATAGCAAATGAATAGCTCTGTGAGTGAAGATTTTGGTTGTGGTCTCCAATAATCATTGTCAATGGATAGAAGGAAATCATGGAAACTCAAATGCTGTGTCTTTCACATATCTTTTCATTTGATTGTAATGGTAATGGTTCTCAAGGCAAATCCTTGTGCTAGGCATCTTCAGGGAGAACGGTGATGGGGTTTCCCAATTGCCTATTCCTCTCAGTTTGCTAAGCAGGGATACTTTCCTCTGAGGTGGCAACAAAAGTTAGTACCCAAGGACATACGTAACAAAAGAAAGAGATGACTACCTTAAACTCTTGAGAAGAAGAGATCTAGACATGGTTAGAACCAGATATCAAATAAAATCAATCTTTATGCCAGTTACCTTCATCTCATTTTCTTCCTTGAGTTTTGTAATAGTCCTTGTAAGTTGTTTTTTTCTTTATAAGGTGTTTTATTTCTTCTTTGTCTTCTTCTACTTTGAAGCTGCGGAAACAGGCTTAAGTGATAATAAGTGACTTGTCCAAGGTCATGTTCTTGTCTCTCTGATCCCCAAACATATGGTCTTTGCACTGTGTTGTGCATCATTGCACCAAATATTCTTGTATTTTGTGGAGAAAATGTTGAACAACTCACAATACAGGTCTTGGAAGGAGGAGGGCGGGTAGAAACAGAAGATTTAGAAAAGAAGCTCATAAGCATCCTTGAGCTAGAAAAAAAAAGTACAGAAGACAGATTAAATGTTAAAATATATTTGTAAATTTCAAAAAAAAAAAAAAGACCTGAAACTTTAAGTAAATTACCAGTGATTCTCACTAAAGAACAGTAGACTTTTTGGTCTGCAACAATAAAGGCTAAAAGACATTCTTCAAAAAGATGAGGAAAAATACTAAAATTAGATTTCCATATTTAGCCAAAGTATTTGCATTCTTTATTTAAGACTAGGTGGCTTAAGTAATAGAAAATTATTTCCTTATCATTTGGGAGATAAATATCAAGGTTCCATACAGAAGGTGTTTGGTAAAGCTAATAGTGGCCTGCCTAAGCCTGTATGTTTACGTGAGAGAATGAGACAGAGATAGAGAGATGGAGGCAGACAACAATGAGAGAGGGTCTTCTTTTTAAGAAAGATCCCACCCTTACTGGATTAGGATCCCACCCTTATCACTTCATTAAACTTTAATCAAATCTGTTAAGTCTCTAACTGCTAATACTCCCATACCTCTCATACTCTCATATGTCTTTAGTGGCTGAATTTTAAGATAACATGATCTGTACCTCCATTGAAAAGGGATCCTAAAATAAATGCAGTTTGAGATGAAAGAACTGGAAGGATTTTATGACTAACATTTTTTTTGGTAAAAGAGGCTTTCGGAAAAATAATAGGGATTATATGTACAGGCTGTATTGGATCATGTCAAACAGAAGAAAACATTAACATGCCATAAACAATGTGGGTCAATGAGAGTGATAAGCAACTATGTAAATCTAAACAAGCATGTACACATGAAGTGGTAATATTTGATACTCTGAGAATGTTAAAATAAAGTAGAATTAGCATTTCTGTTTCCAGACAAAGATGGACTTACAGCGAAACTGTTTATATTATATTTTGACAATAGGAAAAAAAAATAAAGTAGAATTACAACTATGGACAGTGATGACATGGTCATGGAGAGCGATAATCAGATTTAAAGCAGTATAGAACTTTGTGTTATTTATGACAAAGGCAGAGGTGTTGATAACTGTATACTTTAAAAGTCAAATATAAGAAAGTTATGGGTGGCACTAAATGAGTAGCAATAAAATGTAGAATTTCCTTTTCAAAGGAAGTCATGAGAGAAAAAAATGAGATTTTTGCCAATTAAATGGTAGGCAGAGAAGTAGAAATGGCATAGTCAATATAAAACTAAAATTTAAGTAGCAGAAATAATTAGTATATAAAAAGATAAACTATCTGTTTTTAAAGGATAAGAATTCTCACAAATTTTGAAATAACTTTCACTTATTAGTGTTAGTTATTTAAAACACTTGAAGTTGTTAGAGTTCTTACGTTTTATGCGCAGCTAATTCCCACAGCCTAGTTCTTTTACTGTGAGCCCAAAACACCAGACACAGTGAGGTATCTTTTTTTTTATTTACTTAAAAAAAATTTTTTTTTATTATTTATTTATTGGAAAGGCGGATATACAGAGAGGAGAGACAGAGGAAGATCTTCCGTCCGATGATTCACTCCCCAAGTGAGCACAACGGCCGATCCGAAGCCAGGAGCCTCTTCTGGGTCTCCCACGTGGGTGCAGGGTCCCAAAGCTTTGGGCTGTCCTGGACTGCTTTCCCGGACCACAGGCAGGGAGCTGGAAGGGAAGCGGGGCTGCTGGGATAGAACCGGTGCCCATATGGGATCCCAGGCGTGCAAGGCGAGGACCCCAACCACTGCGCCACCGCGCCCAACACAGTGAGGTATCTTAAGAGGTTTATTCCAGCGGGGCAGGAGCAGGATGGAGGTGGAGGAAGGGCAGTGAGGAAAAGGGGAAGATGGTGGTACATGGAGCTTTCCATGTTCAGGTGAGCCTGCAAGGCTTGGGGGAGGGGCGGGATTGGGAGGGATTGAGGGCAGGCCCCAGGGGATTGGCACATGCAAGTGAATGCCTGGGGATGATTGATAAGTGGGCGGGGTTGGGGAAGGTGCTGGGAGATAAGTGGTGAGATTCTCAGATGAAATGCCAGATTGTCTGATTGGTGAACAGGTGGACTGGTGCAAATTTCATGAGCTGTGAGGAAGAGCAAATGGCACTTGGTCCAGGGTCGCTGGTCTCAGTTTCCATGACGACCTTCGAATCATTCCTCACAATTAGACCCTACTAAATATAAGGAAAATGTTGGAAGCAAAGAGATGGAAAAAAAAAATCAGACAAATAAGTTAAAATTTAGTTTAGACAGTGGCTTGAAATTTTGCACTAATTAAAAGCAAAATTAAGTTTACAGAGCCACATTAATTATTAATTAAGGAATAATTCCACACAGAATATAATCATCTTGAACTTTGTCCAGCTAGTAACAACTTCAAAAGTACAAGCAGAAATTAACGGCATTATAAAGGGAGATGGACAGTTACATATTTGTAATTGAATAGTTTAGCCTAACGTGCTCATGAAACACTGAATCAAGAAAATGAATGTTATTTAGAATGTAGACGTTTTGAGTAACAAAGTGTTTCAACCTGATCCAGTGGACACATGTAGAATCCTGCATGGAAAGATGAAATAGAAATCTTTTTAGAAAGTATTTTAATTATTTGAAAGGCTGAGTGACACTGTGAGAGACAGAGAAAAATCTATCTTGTATCAGCTGGGTCACTCCCCAAATGACAGCACTGGCCAGGCCTAGGCGAGGCTGAAATCAAAAGGCAGGAGCTTCATTTGGGTTTCCTGCATGGTGGCAGGGGCCCAAATACCTGGACCAGCTCCTGATGCTTTTTGTCACGCACATTTCCTGGGAGCTGCATCAGAAACTGGCCGTCTGAGATTTGAGTTGATTCTCTGATCTGGGGTGCTGGTGTCACCACTGCAGCACAGTGTCGCCTGTAATGCAAATCTTTCACAACAAGGAGAGAATATGTACCAAAATTACCTTGTGTTAAACATTAAAGCCAAAGTCTAGTGCCAGGTAAAGGTATCATATAGACTGGGTTGATTGCCAAAAATGCTTTGTTCTGTGAAGCCCCCCCAATTATAAATAGAAAAAAAACAATATTGTTTTAGTCAGTACATAAATCATTCGATAAGATTTATGATTAAAGACAAACAGCCATTTAAGAAACTAGACATAGATTATTCACCTGAGATGTACTATCTGCCACAATTCCACAACACATATTGTTCTTAGTTGTAAACTGTTAGATGTCCAGATATCCCTTTCAAATTAAGAACAGGGCTGACAAAGTCTCTAATATCAATTTTGAGCCAACTCATTCGGAAAAAAAATATATAAGCATTGAGTAGCCTTTGCTTTTTCTTTTTCCACAGATGGCATGATTGTCTACAGATAATTTAAGAGAAGAGTAGATAAATTAATTGAACTAATATAGAGTTCAGTGAGTCTTCTGAGCATGAGATCAGTATATAAAAATAAATAATGCTCTTCTACAGAAGCAAGAAACAAGTAACATCTTGTGTTTTGACTGTTGTCTATAACCCTACTGCATAACCCCGAGGAGCAGTGGCTTATCTGTATAGCCCTTTGTGTATAGGAGCATTGAGTATGTGATTATAAAATAAATTTAAAGTATGTCAATGCAAAAAAAAAATTTAAAGGAAGAAAAAGATGGAGGAGAAGGGAGGAGGAAAGTATCATTGTATTCTTGGAACTGCATTAATGAAATTCATGAAATCTGTTCTCTATATATTGATAAATAATGCAATTATATAATATAGGATTAAATTATAGAACTAACTGGAAAAGATAGCTCTGACAACCAATAAGGCATTCTATTTTTTTTTTAAAGATTTATTTTTTATTTTTATTGGAAAGGCGGATATACAGAGAGGAGAGACAGAGAGGAAGATCTCTCGTCCGATGATTCACTCCCCAAGTGAGTGCAATGGCCAATGCTATGCCGATCCGAAGCCAGGAGCCTCTTCAGGGTTTCCCATGTGGGTGCAGGGCCCCAAAGCTTTGGGCCGTCCTTGACTGCTTTCCCGGGCCACAGGCAGGGAGCTGGATGGGAAGCAGGGGCTGCTGGGATTAGAACTGGTACCCATATGGCATCCTGGGCGGGTTCAAGGCGAGGACTTTAACCACTGTGCCATTGCGTGGGGTGGGAGGGAAATAAGGCATTCTTAATTGTCCATGGGTGTTCCTTCTCATCTTACCTCTTAAGGTATTTCCGAGAGATTTAACAGACCCATCTCCACCACTGCAATGTGTTTTGGCCATCAAGTTCACTTTTCCTTTCTTTTTCACCTCTGCATAGAAATTAACCAAGTTTTAAAAATTTGAAATTCACCGCCAACAAAGAAAGAAATAGAAGCAAAATCATTGGGAAAAACTTAGAGAGCACCTTTCTGCAGTTCTTCTTGAGATTTCATAGTTATTTTGTCTTAACTGTGTCTGTGAAATTTCATGTTGAAGAATTTCATCCCACTGTTTGTACACTTGCTTGCAGATTTTTCTACTTCTCATTCTTTCACGTGGTGATTATCACTCTGTGTATAGCACGTCCTACAGCACCGCGGGTAAGGTTGGCTAGGAATTGGCAAGTTCCATCAATTTTTTGCTTATTTTAGAAAATAGTTCTTTTGCCTTCATTTACAAATGACAGATTTTCTGGATAGAGTATTCTGGGTTGACTGGTTTTTCTTTTAGAACCTGGACTATGTGTCTCAATTCTCTAAGCTGTAATATCTCTGACGAGAAATCAGCTATTAGCACAACTGGGGATGCTCTGAAGCTGGTTTGGCATTTCCCTCATGCACATTTTAGAATCTTTGCGTTTTACTTATTGAACATTTAACTGTAATTTATCATGGTGAAGATTGTTTGTGATCATGCCTGTTAGGAATTCTATGTGCTTCCTATACATGGATGTGCCTTTATCTCTCCACATTAGGGAGACTTTCTGCTATTAGTATGTTGACTAGGCCTTCTTATCTATTCTCTTTCCATACCTTCAGGATCTCCTAACATGCATATGTGTTTTAACAGTACCCCATAAATTTCAAATTTTGCTTTCAGTTTTTCTAAGTTTTTCTTTTTGGTTATTGTCAGACTGAGGTACCTCAAAGGATTTGTCTCCCAGATCAGATGTATTTTCTCCTGCCTCACTAATTCTGCTGTTGTGGCTTACCACTTATGTGTTGCGTTTGAATCATTCATTTCTAATATTTCAGTTTGATTCCTCTTGAATATAAAAATCTCTTGAAGATTTTTCATTCTTACCATATATAGATTTCTTTATCTCAGTAATTTGTTTCTGTGTGTGTTTGAGTAATCCTGTGATCCTTTTTAAACATCATCCCTTCAATCTATTTATAATTATGTCCTAATAGTGAAGAGTTGCTGTGCCTTCCTTGTTTCTTTTTATATTTTTCATTTATTTGGCATTTATTTAAGTACTTACTGGTTTTCTTTGGTAGTTTCTAACTTTGTCCCATGCCTCTGTAGCCTAGTGGAGTAATTGCTCCTTCAGTGGCTATCTACAAGCCTGCCCTAGGTGGGGCCGATGTACTCTACTCAGTGCTTGAGTGTGCAGTGACAGTCTAGGGTGACATTGGGGTTTTGCACTGTGGATCTCCTCTTTTGTTGGCATGAGGGAAGGCAATGATTGTGACAGCATAATCAGACGCACCTCCTATCTATCAAGGTCATCAACACCTGGGGCTAGCCTACGTTGGATAACTGCACCCACAGCAACACGTGTACCACACAAACATCTGTGTGGTTTTCTGTGGGAGCTCAGGGCCTGGCACTGATCCCCCTCAGGCAGACAAGGATCTCTTAGCTTCTCATGTCAGACATGTTGAATGTCCAGAAACCTAATTGCTTGCAATGCAACTCTCATGCTGCCACAGAATTCCCAAAGTGTTTGCATTGAAGATCCACACTAGCACAGGGTGCTGGGGATCCACACATTCCTATGAGCCTGCGCTGCCCACAGAGAGAGCAGAGGCATTCCCAGCACCATCTGCCTTGGAGTTCTCCACCTTTACAGCTTGTGTCCCGCAGCTTGTAAAAGGGTGGGTGGGTGGGTGGGGAGGTGTCTGTACATGTCTCACAGTCCTAAATGCATGTGCAGCCCCCCGCGTGACCACTAGCCAAGACTCAAAGTTAACAGAGAATGCGAATTTTTCGCTTTGAATAAATCACCTGTCATGTGCCAACACAACCAGGAATACGCTAAAATCAGTATGACCTTTGCTGATCATAGGATGACAGTTTCACTGGCTGATCCACAACTCCTTCAAAATGGCACTTTTCTCCCTGCTGTTGTGGGCACCTTGTGGGGCAATATGGCAAAGAAGTGTAATCTGTTAGATCCCTGCCTGCTCTCTCCCATTCCAACTCCAGTTCAAACCTGGAATCCGTCTGGAGCACAAGATTCTAAGCCAAGAGACATCAAGAGTGAGCCTGACTGCGATGCTGTGCCTTTCTCTCCTGATGTGCCATCTTCTCCAGCCTCTGGTGTGGTAGCTCTCTGCTCGCTGCTTACTGCGTTGTCCGTGATTCTGCATGGTGTCTGCTTTCTGTGGAACTTCCACTGCAAAGCTCTCTCCCGCTCTCCCCTGGGAATGCACGGCCCCCATTTCTGATAATCACCATCATCGTGTCTTTTCCTGATTCAGCCATCTTTGCTGTATGTATGTTTTTTAATGAAAGGTCAAAATTTCCTAAAATTTGACATGCTCAGCAGGTTAGCTACTTTAAAAACACAGCATTGATTTTCTCAGATATTGAATTTGTGGAAAAATAAGTAGAGTTAAAATTTATTTGCAAGATAAATTGTGAAATTGGAGAGGAAACTTCCCATGATAATCACATCAGCCTCCTTCTAAAAAAAAAAAAAAAAAAAAAAGCCTGGAGGTACACTTCACAAAATTTATACACAATCTTTATGTTTAAAGACATACTATAATATGTTACTTAAGCAAATAGAACAGAACTACACTTTCTGTTTGAGTTGAGGAAGCAGAAATTTAATTGGCAGTGTCATCTTAAAGCAGCCAACTCACAGGTTTTTAGTTCAATGTAATTTTGATCAAACTGTATATATTGTTTATATGAAACTAAAAAAAAATCCTAAAATTCATAAGGAAGTGAAAAAGGAAATAAAAGCCAAAATTCTTTTTGGAGGGAAATGATATGATCTAGCTCCCTGCTAATGTTCCTGGAAAACCGGCAAATGATACCTGGAGTGAGAGACCCATGTGGGAGACCCAGGTTGTTCCTTGTTCCTGGCTTCGTCTGGCCAAGCCCTAGCTGTAACAACCCTCTCTCCTTCTCTTTGTCTCTTTCTCTCCACCACATCCCCCCCCCGCCGCCCGTGACCACTGTCATGAATAAACAAATATTTTTAAAAGAATTAATAAACCATATTCTTTTTTGTCTCATTTTATGATGCAGTTCCATAGCCTCAGGGAAAACTATTTTAATTTAAATGTGATTTTAAAAAAAATGTTGTTTATTTTTATTGGCAAGGCAGATCTACAGAGAGAAGGAAACAGAGAGAAAGGTCTTTCATCTGCTGGCTCATGCCCCAAGTGGCCGCAACGGGAGCTGAGCAGATTCCAAGCCAGGAGCTAGGAGTTTCTTTTGTGTCTCCCATGAGGGTGCAGGATTCCAAGGCCTTGGGCCATCCTTTACTGCTTTCTCAGCCCACAAGCAGGGAGCTGGACAGGAAATGAAGCTTCTGGTACATAAACTGACACCTATATGGGATCCTGGCACATGCAAGGTGAGGATTTAGCCACTAGGCTATAGTACCAGGCCGTAAATGTGATATTTTACTTGGGATTAATAAGCATATTAATAGGCTAGAATTGTCCAGAAATGAACTAACACATATATGAGAACTTAAGATATGTCAGAGGGAACTCTAAAATCAATGGACAAGGTTCAATTAATAGTCCTGTGGCAATTTGCTATTCTAATGAAAAACAAAACTAAAACACACCACCCATTCATTGACACAAACACATTAAATTAAAGCTCAGCTAAAGACGTAAATGTTAGAAGCAGTAGTTATTTATCACTAAACGTTTTACGCATAGCTTTGTAACCTGAAGAATCTCTTAAAACTCCTAGAGAACATCAACAAAAGATTGATATTTTTGACTTCATACAAGTGGCAGTACTTACATGATGAAATATGCCAACAAGAATGCTTACAATAATGAGCTGCTAGGAGATATTTTAATGCATATAAATAATGAAGAATTAATATCTAAATCTAGGAAGTACTCAAAAAGCCATTATGTAAAAGACAATTCATTAGAAAATGTGCAAAGTGTATGAGCAAACAATTTACTGAAGGCAAAATCTGATTCACCTACAAACATAGGAAAACAAGTTCCCACCCTCACTAGTAATGTGGGCAGTATGAACTATATTCTAAATAATTTGCAGGCAATGTATTAACAAACATTATGAAACTGTTGGAAATGTGCGGACAATGGAAAGCTGGACTGTCTGACATTGTCTACAGCAGCAATGCTGGGGTACGCTTAAATAACAAACACAACTCCTTATGAAGGACTATACTATTGTAGCAACATGAGGAAAATCAATCGGGGGTGGGAATTTGGGGAGGGGGAGTGTGTATTCCAGACTCTACAGAATTGTACCATAACATCCAGAAATTCAAAATAAAAATGGAAAAGAAAATACAGAGCAGGATCAAATCAAGTGACCACCTGACAAGAAATGGTAAACTAGGTTTTCTGAGGGAGCAGAAGTTTGTACCTCTCCTTTGAAAAGTACTTTGGTAACATCTGGCAGAGTCAAAGACGTATGAATTTTATTACAATCCCATTCTGGATATTTATTGTGAAGAAATCTTTGCATATGTATGCCAGGGGGCAAAATAATGATTGTTACCACATTAGAATTAAATTCTAACAAGATGACGATTGAATAATGTAAGTAGACGCATATTTAAAGGTAGAAAGAATTTAGCAGTTTAAATGAATGAGCTTTATATGCTCTAACAAAGATGAATCTGAAAAATAGTGTTGAGAATAGGAGCAATCTGAAAGAGGGTATGCATAGAACATTTGTGCTGGAGGCCAGCAAAGGTGGTCTTGCCTCAGGAGTTTCTCAGGGCTCTTGTGTAGTGTGCCACACAAAACCGATTGAGTTCCCTCATGAGAGCCTTGGGAAAGTTCAGTTCTATCATCTTATGCCTGGTAAACCTTAAGCCATGAGGCAGAGATGTGCTCCTGAACAGTTTTATTTAGAGACTGTTTTTCTCTTTACCCTTGAAGAAAAGCCTGGTGTAACACCGGCTATTATTGTGGAAGTGAGTCAGGTACACTGTGTGGTGGCTTTCTGTTTAGAAGAATTGAGGGTCAAATGAGTCAGGATTCTGGATAAAAAGCCCCTCTGTACAAGCTGAACCAGAGGAAAAGAGGCACTCAAATTATGTTTTTTTTCTTTATGCATCATTGAGAAGACTTTCAAAGCGGAAAGGCCCAGTGATTGTTTTCTCAAATTGCTTTCGATTAGGTTTTATAAAAAAAAAAATAGAAACATTTTTCTCAAAATTCAGCATGTTTAGGCTTTTGGATATAGTAATAATGACAATTTCCTTACTCCCGCAGCCCATGTTTGCTTCAATCTCAAAAGCGGCCCTGGAGAATAACGTTTTGATTGATGAATCCTCTTGAACTCAGTGTAACTTTAGGAGAGAGAAAAGGAAAGCTGGCAAAGATCAATTCAGGAGCTCATGATGTGTGCACGTGTGATTACCCAGGTTGAGATTCCCAGTGTAGGTATAGGATTAGGGAGTCCTTGTGTTTGAAATCTGCATGTATGAAAGAACATAGATGAATTACATATTCATGTAGTGGGCCTATAATTATATTCATTTTGTGCTAATAAATAATTCTGTTTTCATTATTGAGTTATGGGTTTCCTTATATTATTTTCTTATACTTCTCTAAACACTGGGGAATCAGTCTATTTGGAAACTTTTAATATGTTGATTGGCTAGTTGATGCAGCAACTGATACAGGAAATTGGGCAAACTTCACTATTTAGTCACTTGTGTTGGTAGATTTATCACTTGGACAGACTAAAACTCAGTATTTGGTAGATAAATAGCCCAGTAGATAGAAAGAAGGAGAGATAGCAGGAAGAAAGAAAGTTAAGGAAGAAAGGACAACAGAAGTGAGGAACTTCCCTGAAAAGAGCTACTTTCAAGAAGGTATTGACTTTACAGAAACTTTGCCTTTCATGGGGAAAACTAGCCAACGGAGCCATCACTCTGTGCCCAGAATGTTGACTTTCATAGTTAAAAATGCCTGTCTTCTTACCTTGGATATCCACAGTGTCAGTCATAGAAATGTGCTATTTATGATCTCGAAAATGTTTACAGCATTTCCAGGGAATAAGGGAAGAAAATCGTACTAAAGCTACATTGCTTCTTTCTGGTTTTGTGTTCAAACATAGTATTCAAGATGATGCAGGCATTTGTTTGTGTAATGTAGTATCTCCCCAGAAGACCGAAACACCTGAATTATAATCTCTTTAGATTCTTTAGTATTTTAGAGGAAAGATTTTAATGCAGGAGGGTACACAAGCCCTTAAGTGGACAGCTCATTAAATGTTTATAAACAGAATAACCTTTAATCATCAATACTGAAATCAAGAATGATGACATAGTCGGCAGTCAGAAATCTGCCTTTTGTCTTAGATAACTTATTCCTCAGGGTAACCAATATAACTTCTATCGCCATAGACTGATCTTTCTATTCTATAGATTTTGCATGAATAGGATCCTATAAGAGGAAGCATGTGTGTCTGTCTTCTTTCACTTAGCATAGTGTTTTCATAATTTATCCACATTCTAGCATGTTTAAATAAATTGCACATTCTTATTGCTGAATGATATTACACTGGATGGATAAACAAAAAGTTGCTTCTTTTAAAGTTTTTTTTTTCTTTTTTAAATTTGAAAGGCAGAGTGACAAAGAAAGAGATCTTCTATCTGCAGCTTCACTCCCCAAGTGGCCTCAGCAGCCATGACTGTTCAGGATCAAAGCCAGGAGTCAGAAAGCCCATTGGGAACTCGCATGTCCCAGATGGGTCTCTGGAACTCAAGTGCTTGTGCCATCTGCTTCTTCCTGGGTGCACTAACAGGGAGCTGCACTAGAAAGAGAGCAGCTGAGAATGTAACTGTTGCTGATAGGAAATATTGCTTAAGTCAACTTCATCTGTGAGCCACAGCAGCCACCCCCAGAATTTTACATCACTGTATCCGTTCATGGAGATTTGAATAGGTTTTACTTTGTGATTTTTATGAATAACTGCCCTATGAGCTTTAATTATAAATTGTTATATATATGTAGTATATATATAATATATATTTTTATATATGGATATATATATGTATGTTTTCACTTCTCTTGGATATGTGATTTCTCTTAGTAGATTTGTTTAATTATCTTAGGTGTATCTCTAGTGATGGAATTTCTGAGTCACATGAAGAACTGTTTTTACCAAGTGGATATATCATTTTATACTTATATCCATGCGGTATACACGGAATATTCAAAAAATTCTTGTAAGAATTATAAAAATTCCATGGATTTCAAGTTTATTTTGCTGCAACTCAAATTCAAATTTTAGCTTTTTTGAAGATTTAAAAATATCCTTGAAAGAATATCAGTTGCCCCTCAACCTTTACAACTTGTTGGGAAGTTGATATCTTTTTGTTCCCTATAGATTTTTAAATCTTGATGTGATAATCAAAATGTGATTTAAGAGTTTATAAGTTTTATTATAAGTTTATTTATATAACTTCATTATAAGTTCATATAAGTATTATATAATAACCATATAATATACTATATACTATATAATATGTAATTATATATTATTATAAATATATTAATATATTAATATATAAATATAATAATTATATAAAGCAATAGATATATAATATAGAGTAATATATAATCCACAATACATTATATAATATCTATATAATATATAACTACAATAAATAACTATATTATAAGTTTATTTATTTATATAACTTTATTATAAGTTTATAAATTTATAAGTTTTTCCTAAGTCTTCTTTTACATGCCTTTAAATGGGAAAACAAATATTTCCTGGTCCTTTATAAAATATATGGGGAGAATTTTCAGGATTACCTGCAATGCTACTTCTACAGAGGAACCATCTAATACTCTATTAAGTCTACATTAAGTGGCTTCCAAAGTTTCATTTCTTTCTGTCTAATAGTAGGGATCTGATGAGTTGTATGGACAACCAACCTAAGCCTAGAGTGCAAATGTCCTGGCTCCTATTCCAGGGTGCTTTCTACTTTGCCAATCATTCATGATTCCTTGCCATTGCCTTGTTAATTTGCTGAGACTGAAATTAATCTTTGTCAGAGAACACAAAACTGTGTTTCCAAATCTTAACTTAAAAGTCAGATAAGCATATTTCCCATCATTTCAACTTTGCATGCCCAGTCATTTAGAATTACTATTATTTAAACCCAGTAAGAAAACTTAGACTTTTAAGAAAATACATTTTAATGATACACATACAATGTCTCGCTCTGTTTTACACTCTGATCATGATTAAGAATTTCAAATAGCTCAGGGAGAATTAAGAAGATTTACTCCCACATTATTACTCATAACCACTTAGAGCAGAGAAAGAAATCTTTTATAAAGATGTTTATTGCTTTCATACCAAATGAGAATCCGAGTTAAAATGATTCCCAGCATAATCTTTTGAGTTTAAAGTACGTTCAGCAGTTTTCAAAATCCTTTGTAATAACTATAATGCTCTATAATTTTGTGGCATTTTTATATTTTTGAAGAGATTAAGGAAAATGCCATAAATATGAACTTCCTAATCTGCGTCATGTGGAGACTTCCCTGGGTCAATCTTGTTATTCTTTCTCTGATGAGATACTTACACTGCCTAGCTGTCCCGGTTTCAGGCATTTTTTGTTTTCTTTAATTACATTTTCTATCTTCCTTAATAAATGGTAGAGATTCATTAATTTTTTAACATTTTATTTCAGAATTGGTTTAAATCTAGGAAATGAAAGTTGTGAGAGAGTAATACAGAATTCCCTGAAGTCGCATTCCCTGTTTCCCCTAACATCTTATTTTAGTGCATTTGTCACAATTAATGAATCACACACAATTTCCTCTAATTTTGAAATCTAAACACTTTTTATTACCCCAAACCCTCCCAGCTTCTACTAATAAGTATTCAGTGCTCAAATTGCTTTATTTTTGAACTATTGCTCCTACATATAACGGAGAATATATGCTTTTCTGTGTGTTGCCTGTTTCATTCCCATTATGTCCTCTAATTCCATACATTTTGATGGCAAAGTTTCATTCATTTCTATAGCTGAATAACATTCCTCTGTGTGTTTTATGTATCCGATGATGGATAGCATGAATGAGTTCATATTTTAGTTATTATGAACAGTATTGCAATGCACATGATAAAGTGGTTATCTTTTTCCTGTGATGAGTTTATGTCTTTTGAATATATACCCACTAGTGAGAAATCCAGACTATGTGACTATTCCATTTCTAGTTTTATTTTTTAAATGATTTATTTATTTAACTTGAAAGGCAAAGTTTCAGAAAGAATGGGAAATACAGCGAGAGGAAGAGATATCTGCTGGTTTACTCATACATGATTACAATGATCAAGGTTGTGCCAGGCTGTATCCATGGACCTGGAAATTCATTCAAGTCTCCATGCTGGTGGCAGAGATTCAATGATTTGAATCATCTTCTACTGTTTTCCCAGGAGCATTGATTGGGTGTTGCACTGAAAATGGAAGAGCCAGGACTCAACTGGTACTTATATGGGCTCTTGGGGTTGAAGGCAATAGCTTAACTCACTGTGCCACAGTACTGGCTACCCATTTCTGGTTTTCAAAGAATTGTTGAAGCTGTAAATGTGGTGTAGAGAGTAAAGCCATCTACTTGGGTTGTCAGCATCCCAAATGGGTACCAGTTCATGTACTGTCCCCTTCACTTCTAATCCATCTTCTTGGGAAAAGCAGTGGAAGATGGTCTCTGTCTTGGGTCCCTGCACCCACAAAGGAGACCCAGAAGCTCTTAGCTTCTGTCTGGCCATTTTGGCCACCTAGAGAGTGAATGAGCAGATATAAGACCTCTCTTTGTAGCTTTCAAACATAAGTAAGCAGACTTTCAAACATAAGTAAGTCTTCTTAAAACTCTATACTGTGTTTCTTAGTAACCGGAAAGATGTACATTCCCACCAACAGTGTATAAAAGTTTCCCTGTCTAGGCATCCATGCCGGCATTAGTTGCTCTGTCTTCTAGGTAATAGCCATTCTCATGGGATGAGGTGAGATTTCAATTGTGGTTTTTGTTCATGTTTCCCTATTGGGTAGTGGTATTGAACAATTTTCCACATATTTGTTTGCCATTTGTATTTCTCCTATTGAGAACTGTCTGTTGAAGTCCTTTGACCATTGTTTGACTGGATTGCTGTTGTTTGCTGTGTATTTTCATTAAATGCTTTAGTTGCTAATATATTCTGGATATTTATCCCTTGCTAGGTGAGTAACTTACAAGTGTTTTCTCCCATTATAGATTTCTCCCATGTCAGATGACTCTTCACTATGTTGACCATTTTCTTTGCTGTGTTGAAACTTCTAAGTGTGCCGTAAACTCTAGTTTTGCTTTTGTTATCTGAGCTTTTGGAGTCCTAATGCAATGTCTTCAGACATTTCCCCTATATTTCCTTCTGTCAAATTAGTAGTGTCAGTTATTTCATTGATCTTGAGGTGATTTTTGTATACAGTGAGACATAGGGAATGAAACTTCTTTCATTTACTTCTTAAGTTCAGTTTTACCAGCACCATTTATTTTACAAGACTGTCATTTTTCAATATATATTCTTGGCACCTTTGTTGAAAATTAGTTGGCTATATTTACATAGATTAATTTCTTTGTTCTATTCTGTTCCATTGGTGTGTGTGTGTGTGTGTGTGTGTGTTTATATACTAGTGCTATGCAATTTTAAATACTCTAGGTTTGTAGTACTTTAAAATGAGATGTTATAATTTTATCTAAATATAACAACAATTACTCTTTTTCTCTGGAATACTTTGGCTGTTTTGAGTCTTTTGATTCCCCATATGTACTTTTTTTCACATGAGTTTTTTTCAAATTATGACACAGTGTCATTAGAATCTTGAAGCATATTGTATTGAATCTATAGATAGATTTAGCTACTATAGTATTGTTTTTAAAATTTTACTAATTCGAAGAAAGCAAATTTCATGTATTTATGGGTATAGGTCTAAGCAGATAATGAAACTCCTCCCCAGACCTCCTCCTTGCCTCCATTCTTTTCATTCATTTTTGTATTTTTAACTATTAGTTCTTTGAAGCAATGAGAAAGAAATGTTTGTGTATTTTTTGTGTTGTTTCTCTTTTGTGTATTGAAATGTTTACCTTTTCAACCATTTATGAGAACATGTAGTTACTTTATAAAATTATTTTATTCATATAAAGTGAAAAAATCTCATGTGTTTCAGATGAGATCGGGCACGTTCAGGGTGCTAGGGCCGTAGACATATCTCATGTATTTCAAACTACTGTTTTAGGCAACAGTGATATCCTCCCTTGCTCCATCTGGCCTGCAATCCACACCCACATGCTCCCTCATTCTTTCTTTTTTTCCACAGAATTTTATCACACCATACTTTCATTTCTCAATCACAGGCTTAACAGCAGAAACAAAGTCTGTATGCAGCGGTCAATTCTTGAGATGGCAGTCTTGCTCCTCAAGATGATTTCTTTCTTTACTGTTTTACATATTTCATTGCAGCGATCTTAGACTTCTTTAGCTAAATGTAATTCCTATATATGTGAGTTGTAGCTTTTGTGAATGGGATTATTTTTTATTTCGATGAGATCATTATTGGTGTCTAAAAATGCTACTTTATGTGTGTGTGTTAATCTTGTATCCTGAAACATTACTGAGTAGATTTATCATTTCGTTTGTAAAGATTTCTTTATTTTTACATGAAAGGTAGATTTGCAGGAAAAGGAGAGAGGAAGAGAGATAGAGGAAAAGAGAGAGAGAGAGAGACAGAGATCTTTTAATTGCTGTTTTATTCCGCAAAATGTCTGCAGTTGCTGGAACTGGGCTTATCTCAAGCCAGGAACCTGGCTCTTCTCTGGATCTTCCTATGTGTGTACAGGAAACCAAGGACTTGGTCCATCTTTAGCTGATTTCAATAAAATTACAGACAGGGGACTAGATCAGAAGTGGAGCTGCTAGGACTTGAACTGGCACCCTTTGGGCTGTCAGCACTCCCGGCAGAGGATTAAGCTACTATGCCACAGTGCTCACCCCATGAATTGATTTTGCATAGAGTGTTTCAGTTTTTCAATGCAAAAACATCATGTTATTTGCTAATTTGGGTATTGGTCGGTTTTTTCCAATCCATTCAGCCAGGGAATTTAATTCATTTACATCTGAGGTTAATTTTGATACATATAAACTAACTTCTGTCATTTTGTTGATTTTATAATTTAAGCATTTTTCCTGATGCTTTCCTTTGGGTTTTTCTCAAATGGAAGAACTTTTTGTTTTATGATAATTATCTGATCATCAGTTCCAACGCTGTAAGATATGATAATCATCTACCCATTGCAGAGAACTGGTGTTCCTTGCAGAATAGTCATTGTAACACTGTCTGGTAGAGAAGAGCATTGATGAAGAATCAGAAAAGTGCACAGCACTAATTCTGAAAACTCCTCCAAAACTCCAAACTCTTTGATCTGTTCATTCATTTTTTTTCTGAAACAACTTTGCTTCTTGTATTGAGATGTGTGTGTACATATGTGTGTCACATGTATGTATATATAGTATAAAATAATTCCAAATTTAAGCATGTCATGTTTTATTTTCCTTACTTTTAATTTATAAATTTTATAAGTGTAGCTATCATTGCTGGGGACTACTAAAACCTGTCATACAAGGTTGGAAATAATAATTTATTAGGAAGACTAGCATATTGCATAAAAATATGGACAGATGAATGAAATGTAAAGCAACTCCTTTGTCTAAATGAGTGTTAGAAATAAAACCTCAGGGTCTTTCAGTTTATGCCAAACCTTGGATCTGGAATATTTCATTTGCGAGTTAATTGCCTAAAAGAAAAGAAAAATCTAGTTTTGCTAGAAGACCATTAAAATATGGCTGAAATAAGTCCTGTGCTAATAATAGACATATTTCTCAGATGCCAATGCTAATTATTACTTACTAATATAAATGTAGAATGAGGGAAATGGCAAGGGGTGGAAAATGATTTTGACTAGGAGCCATGAGACTTGGTTTCTAATTCCATATCAGTCTTTGCTTTATACTGTGAACCTGAACAAATTGTACTGATACTGTGCAATTCACTTTCTTCATCTAAAATTTACAGCTTTGTAAAAACTTCTTTAAGCTTTATTTTTTATTGGAAAGGCAGAATCATAGAGAGAAGAAGAGACGGTAAAATCTTCTGTCTGCTATTTCACTCCCCAAGTGGCCACAATCGCCAGAGCTGAGCTGATGTGAAGCCAGGCACCAGGAGCTTCTTCTGGATCTGCCATGTGGATGCAAGGTCTGAAGGACTCGAGCCATCCACTACTCCTTCCCCAGGTCACAGGCAGGAAGCTGGATGGGAAGTGGAGCAGCTGGGACCAAACCAGCACCCATACGGGATCCCATAGGATACAAGGCAAGGATTTAGCCACTAGGCTCCCATGTTGGGCCCAGTAAAGACCCTTAATTGTCATCTGTATGCTACAGAGTCCTAGGCTTCCACAGAGGAGCCTCAGAAATCACTGAAGGAAGGACTGAGGCTTCAACCTCCAGCTCAAATCGAGGTAGTTCCACTTCCCATTGATTGAAAGGAGAACATATCATAAGGTTCATGGCAAAGTGAAATTAATTTGGTATATATTTTTTAATCCCTGCATGATTTTTACATTTTTACTGTGTGGCACGGGATTGTCCACAATTGCATCCTTTTGAGACAAACTGTGCTGCTGAAAATTAAGAGAAATTCATGTCACCAATGATACTTTTATCCACAGTTCTCTATTTTTAAATCCACTTCACCTATTCATTCATCCATTTTGGTTTGCCCTTTGCATCTACATATTCTAATGCATTTGACACTTGATTCTCTTCATATGCTCACATAATCCAGGACATATGCAGGGAACCTGCTGTTTCAGAGGAAGGCTTTGGGGTAGGTACTTCTGGGGGTACAGGTGATGAGCTACTCTTTGTGTATTATTGCACTTTGGATGATTGGTGTCTATCAGAATGGTTGCCTTGAGTGAAACCTTTGATTATAACTACAGAAAGGAAATAAACTGCTGACCACAGGGGAAGACTTGGAGGACATGGGTCCTGGAACTCATTACATTGAATCATTGGTTTGTTAACATTGGTTTTTCCGTATTAAGCACCTTTAGGGCGGGTGCGTGTGCATGTGTGTGTTTACCAATGTCGATGCTAAGAGCCCAGGGTACTAGCAGGAAGCCCAGAGTTGTCTATGTGTAAATTCAGTGCATGACAGAAATGAGTCTGGGATATAACTTGAGGAACTCTTCTATACCAGGAAAACATGGCAAAACATGTTGAAGACATGTCACTGTGCGTTTTTTAAGCTGTTATGGTCACTCAGAAAGACGATTTTGTTGATTTAGGTTTGAATTGTGGCAACCAAAATATTTAGGTCCCTCCCAAATATCTACTAGGAAGGTAGCCAAAATTGTTTGCCTGACTTCCAATTTTACAAATGCCGAGATCCCAGAAATCAGAAGGAATGCCAAGAGATTCCAAAACTCCTTGCCATCTGTGCCATATGTGGCTGAACTGTGAGAAGTCATTCAGTCAGCAAGATAGAAATAACATTTGCAAGGCAGACAGCTTAGCGAACTCAGACCACCTTCCTTCGGAAGCCCAGCTGCTATTGTGACTCATGGCAAGTTCCCCGCCGGAAACAAGCCGGGCACTGCAGAGCAGAGGCTCTCCAAGCAGTGTGCAGACTAGAAAGGGCAGGGTGTCACATGAACCAGTTTCTTCACACTGCTGAACAAATTGCTTCCATTAACTCATTCCTTTTCATGGACTCAAGTCCCTTTCTGCCTGTGTCTTTCAAATAAATATCAAAACTTTCTTAAAAAAAAAGTATTCTCTGTCGAATATGAATTTAAATATAAATAAGCATGATGCTCGCTCATCTACATGGACAAACAGTTCAGTGGAACACAATAAAGAATACACATTCAAAAATATGTGGAAACATTCTGTATGCTAAATGTGTTATTGAAGTCAATAAGGGGAGATTGGCTTTTTAAATTTATGAATGTTAGAAGACTATCAGAATAGAACTACTTCTTCACAAAATGTGCAAAGTCAGATTGTAGTTTTATTAATGGTGAGATATAAAGCAGAACAAACATAGAAAAAATAAAGAAAAATAGAAAAAATGTATTCATAACTGTAAGCTCATGTTCCTTAAAGGCATGATGCATATTCTTTAAAGATACAATTTCTACACATTTAAGTAAGTAAAATCAGCCAAGTGTGAGAAAATATTTTCATGCATCTGACAAAGAAATGCTGATGTTGCTAATACACAAAATAGCCCTATAAACCTACAAACATAAAATAAATTAGAAATTCTTTTGTATAGGTGTTATTTTCCATTATACAGTAGGTGTAGGGCTTTCCCCTTTTCTCTCCTTTTTCTTCCTTTTCTCTCTCTTCATTCTCCCCCAAACACCATTTTCCCCCGTGTTATAACAACATAATGCTTTAGCTGTGAATAAATGAACATATAAATTGAACAGGAAATTTAATGGAGAAATTACCAGGCTGTTGAGATATTGATTTGTTATAGTAAAAATTGGAATTCATTCATTGGGAAAGTAGAAAAAAGTTACTCAATGTCACTAATCATCAGGCAATAGAAAATTAAAATGTGATGTTGTCACCTTGGCCCAAATAAACTAGATTAATAACCTTTACCTTTGTCAAGGATATGGACCAATTTTACTTGCCTACCTTAGTGGTGGGGTGGCTAATGTTTATAGCTGATTGGGATATTAATGTTGCAGTGTTTAATATTACCTAAATGCATATATGCTATAATCCAGTAGTTCTATTTCTGGAAATTTAGCATGCAGAAAAATGCCATTCATTATATATGTGGACAATTTTGTTGAAATATTTATTAATGGAATATTTTTGGAAGAAGTTTGAATGTATGCAAGGAAGGATTTGAATAAATTGTGATCATCTCCTGCTGTAGAATAGCACACCAGCAGTAAAAATGCTACAGATTTTCTAGCCATTTGTAAACTTCACATGCTGATCCTTCATGCATGAATACAAGTAAGCTCTACAATTGTATATATCATTAAGCCAATTTCTTCAAAAACACAAAACCAATTATGTATGGGCACATACATTTCTGTTTATGCAAAATATCATTGTGCCAATGTTTATGTCAGAACGCAGGTGAATAATACTACAACTCCCTATTCCTTCTCTATTATCAAAAAGTTACAATAAAGAAAAAAGATAAAGTTAATATTATTTCCCATAAGTAGTCCTCTTTAGAAGATAAAAGAAAGCCATGGCATTACAAATGTAATAAACTGCCGTGCATAAAATACCTACTGTGTTCCAAGTACAAGACGACCATATGGAACATGTCTGCTTATTCAAGCTTCTAACTCCTTGTTCGGATATAAAATGCTAACTTTGCAAAGCTTGCGTTGGGAAAATTGAAACTCAATGAGCTCGACTAACTTGTTTGAGTTCTTACAGCTGCAGAGTGTAGAGTTGCACTTGCTCTGAAGATCTATTGTGAAGCATTTGGACCATAGTTTACAACAGCATATTGTACAATTGAAAATTGCTAATTGAGACTTTTAATGTTCTCACCATCTAAAATTGTGAGTGTGTGAGACTACAATTACGTTCATTATCTTGATTTAATTAATTTCACAGTGTATGAGTGCATCCAAACATCACATGGTACAGTGCACATGAAATATACAGAATTTCATCTGCCAATTCAAAAATTAGTTTTAATTTTTAAAAAGGAAATTATGCCATGATTTTAGCAGTTAGCTTTGCTAAGTGATGAGCTTATCATGGTGAAACCAGCCACAGAAATAATAAATACAGCAATTCTTTAAAAAACTTCTGTTAAATTCCACACTATAAGAAACCCAGGAACATTGCAAAATGAGATGAATTTTTAAATCAATAGGAAAATGTATCTAGAGATTGTTGGCATGGAGCTGTGGTATACCATAGTTCAAACAGTATTCAAGAAAGTCAGTGAATTTACGTTATTTTCACTTCATTGCTAACTCACATAGAAATCCTGTGAATACCTCTTAGATTACATAAATTGGATATGTGAGATACTTAAATCCCTGAATTAGGAGAATGATGAATGAATGAATGAATGAATGAGGGATTTATGTTTACCTTGTTCTGATAGCTTAGGAAATAAAAAAAAATGGCTTTCTTTAGTGTTGCATTCTCAGAGCCGATGCTCAGCCTACATTTGTAGACTGGGAGGAAGGGCTGTACCGGAGAGGACTCGACAGGCCCTGTTTGATCTTAAAACCTTTAGGGGTCAGCTTTTAAGCCATCAATTTGGATGAGGCCTCAGGAGCCATGCTTGTTTCGTTTTTGTTGATTAGTTGGGAGTTGTCAATAAGTGAGATCCCATTTGTCTTAGTCTGCTTTAGTTTCATAGCAAAATACCTTAGGGAAGCTATTAATAAGGAATGAGGTTTATAAGACAAGTGTATTTAGCTCACAGTTTTGAAAGTTGGACCTCTAAGTAGCATGATGCAGGCTTCAGTGCTGTTCTCACTGTAGATGCAATAGCAGAGGACTTGTGGATGAAGGGTCACATGGCAAACCAGGAAACCCTTGGGTCAAGGGGTTACATTAGAACTCTTTATGAGACCATGACCCCAATGACTCAAGGACTTTCCACTAGGCTGTTCTTCCTTATAACATCATCCTGGGACAAAGCCTTGAACATTTGACCCTTTGGGGACCACTCAACATATTCACTGCAGCAGTAGTACACTTTCTACCTTTCTAAATTAAACTTTAGGTGAGGAATAAGGTTGAAGAGGCAGCAGATGGAGATATAGTGCTAACCCTGTAAGTTGACAGATTTTGACCTCAGATATGTAGTGAAAAGGGTTTGCTGACACTTGCATTCTTCATGCACAACTACTTCAAACGTACACACAGAGACAGGAAACCTGAGGGGAAGTTTAAAATTCACTTAAGCAGTTGTCTTACTCTGGCTGTTGCCTTTTGCTGATCATGGGGAGAAAAGGAGCAAAAATTGTAATTCCAGAGCTTAAGTCTGATTTTTACTGCAATTTAATACACATAAAGTTTATCTCTTAACCATTTTAATGTGCACTGTTCAGTGACATTTAAGTATATTTGCAGTGTGGTGTAATCACTACCTCTACATAGACAAAAAACAATGTCACTGCTGCAAAAGGAAAACACATACCCAAAGAAGATGCCTGCCACTGCAACTCCCCCTGCCCTAAGTTATTAGCAATCACTAGTTTATTGGCTAAGAATGTAGTTATTCTGGACATTTCAGTTAATGGGATTATACAATACGTTGCTCTATGTGTCTTTCAGCCTGATGTTTACATGGTGCACACCTGTTGCAGCGTGCACCAGTTCTTCCTTTTTGTAGCTGAACAGTATTGCAATTGCAAGTCTATACCACATTCAGTTTCTCTATCTTTTGATAGACATTTGGACTGTTTCTACTTTCTGGTTATTATGAACGTTTGTATATGTTTGAATATCGGCTTTAAGTGAATTAGAGTAGTTACTCAGGAATAAAGTCACTGATTTATATACAGAAACTCTAACTTGCAACAAAACCAATAACCTACTTTTTGTGCCTGTGGTTTTTTAGCATTCATTAGCTTTCCCCAGTTGAAAATGTAACCCAGTAAATGTGTCACCACCAATTTGATAACTTATTGTTCCTCCTTAGAGTGGAATAATTTACAGTTGTATAAAACCAAAACAAACAAGGAAAAAAAAACCAGAATTTTTATGCCAGTTGCTGTACCATGACAAATAGAGATAGGACAGGAAAATGGAGAATGTCATTTTCAAAAGATAATTTACAGCTGAGGAGAATAATTAATTTAAATGCATTAAACACAAACTTATTTAGCACCTATAATGTAACTGGTAGTGTGCACAACATTGTGAATACAGAAAGAAAGAAAATTCCTTACTCCATAGGTCTCCTTCTAAATGCTGAGTATGGATTTTTTAAAAAAATAATACACTAATCAGACTTCTTAATATATTTAATAATTCAATACTCCGAAATACAGATTTAACATTATTCAGTGATATCTCTCAATGATAAGTGGCTTCACTCTCACATTAGGTCAGCTCAATAAATATTTAAAGAACCATGTCCAAAAAAATTATACATAATTCGGCTGATGGGAACATGGTACAAAATTGAATAAGTCACAGTGGTTCATCTATCTTTTAAAATAATATTTACATTTAGAAACAAAACAGAGTCAGAATCTGTACTTTATTCAAAACTAGTTTTTTACATAAACAGGTGTCAATTCGTAAGCAATACACAATATGTTAATTGCATCATGTTTGTCAGTTTTAATTTACACCAATGTGAATGTATCATCATCATGTAATATGTGAATGTGTCCCTGTAGCCTGGAGCACATGAACTACCAATGGGTTAATTGTATCTCTTCCTACTTTTTTTTTAAACTATTGTTTGGCACTACCAAGGTTCCTATACCAATAAAGTGTGCCATGATCAGTGTGATTCCTGGTGCAAATGATTCATTTCTAATGGATCTGTCTCCACATACCCTAAAACTGCATTCTGCGGAGTTGAATAGCACATTAGTGTGGGCCACAGGGAACACCCATCTTGTGCTAAAAATAACAACAATTTTCTATAGACAGAACATAGCTCAGGCTTTTGGAATGGAAATAGGCACAGGTAACAATGCCTCTTTTATTGCTCAGTGTAAATGTCATTTAAATTCTTTGGTAATTTAGACACACTCTTTCTTCTTCTTAATGGCTGAATGCCTTGTATAGTCAAATGCTATGATGGTAAATTCTGACAGGTCAACAGTTTTACTCACGTGACAGAGTATACAACTATTTCCTCTACCTGGCAGGCTACCAGGCACCATAAATAACTTTTCAGTGTTTTGAGAGTATAACAGGAATTATTTTATTTCCAGAGAGTATACACTTTTGCAGTTTAATAACTGAAATTGGAAAATTCTGTTGGTGGATTTTTAAAAATAAAATGTAAGTTTATTTTGGTGAAAAACAGTCCAACTGTATGCATATTTTTCTTTTTAATTTTAGAAATCCAAGATCTATTTATTATACTAGTCTATAGCCAAAGAGCTTTGCTTGTGTTCTTAAAAATAATTTCTTTATATAAATAAGTTAATATATTATATATTAATTTATTTTATATAAAGTTTAGGAGCACAGTAATATTTATCACGCTACCCTCCTTTCTACCTGTATTTCCTTGCCACCCTCCTCCTTCCTTTTTGTGTTTTGTCAGTTGTTACAATGGCATATTTTTAATCCATTCACAAATCACAGGCTTAGTACTCAATTTGGTAAAGAATTAAACTAATATAAAGTGGAAAAGAAAACCTATTGTTCTTCAAGAGTATAGACAAAAGTTGTAAACAATAATCAAATCTCAAAATGCTAATCTTGTACAGGTTATTTTTATGTACCTTTTATATTGATTGACACGCAGCAGGGAAAACTTATATTTGTTTCTTTCTGACTGACTTATTTCATTAAACATGGTGATTTCCAGTTGTATCCATTTACTGCAAAGGACAGGATTTCATTCTTTTTATGACAGACCAGTGTTACATCATGTAATAGGTATGTCATATATATGTGTATCTATCTATCTATCTATCTATCTATCTACCTATCTATCTCACATTTTCTTTATCCAGTCAACTATTGATGGACATCTCTGTTGTTTTCCATATCTTAACTATTATAAATTGAGTGCCAATGGGCAGAATGTACAAATTACAATCTCATGTGGTGATTTTGTTTTGCTTACATAAATTCACAGGAGTGGAATGGGAGGGTCATATGATAGATCTATGGTAGATTTCTGATGGATTCCCAACTTGTCCTACATAATTATTGTACAAGTTTACATTCTCACCAACAATGGATTAAGGTACCTTTTCCCCTACATTGTCACTAGCATTTATTATTTTTTAATATTTAGATGATACCCATTCTAACTGGGTTGAGGTGAAATATTGTGGTTTTTATTAGTATTTCCAGAATGATTAATGATTCTGAGCATTTGTGTGTATGTGTATGTGTGTGAGTGTTGGCCTTTTGTATTTCATCCTTTAAAAATTACAGGTTCATATCCTTCATCCATTTTTAATTGGATTGTTGAAATTCTTGGTCTCATATATCCTGGATATTCAATCACAACAAGTGGATATAATTATTGTGAAAATATTTATTAGTGTTACTGGAACAAAGTTGAAAAGTATGATTACAATTAATTACAGCATATGGTTCTTCCAAGCAACTGAGTTCAAATGGATCTATGTGAAAGAAAAAAGTTGAAATGTGACCAAGAAAGTGCTGAAAATATACTAAGGGCTTAGTAAATGACAGTTCAGTAGATAAATATAAGCCCTAACTCAGACAAGTAATTATCCCAGAACATAATTTGGGGTATCTGTCTCTACGGAAGAGGCTCGCAGAAATTCTATTTCCAATATAGCTAACCATATTCCGTCACACACAATATAGTAGTGTGTATATCACATAATATAGTAGTGTGTATATACACACATAGTAGTGTGTATAGCACATAATCTAGTGCTGTTGTAGTCCTTTTAGCTTGTAGTGAACTCTGTGGTGTTCCAGCAATTGCAAAATAAGCTAAGAATGGTTGTATAAGCATCAGTGTTTCTGTGGACATGTTATAATCCTAGTCATTCCTTTCAAGAAAGCTATTTCATTCATTCAAATGTGCTATAATAGAAAATTGATTGAATGAGTCCATTCTGCATAATAGGATACTAGGAGAAGAAAACCTTTGTTTTGTTAACCTGCATGTTATATATACTAATTGAGAGTTGTCTATGCTTCTGCTTTCTTCTTAAAAGATATTTATTTATTTCAAGAGTTCCAGGAAAAGAGAAAGAGGTGGAAGGAGAGAAGGGTTCATCTGCTGGTTCACTCCCCAGTTGGTCGCAAGAGTCGTATGTGCCAGGCTGAAGCCAGGAGCCCATAGTATCTTCTGAATATCCCACGTTGGTGCAGGTGCTCAATCACTTGAGTCATCTACCACTGCTTTCCCTCACACACTTGCAGATAGTTGGATAAGAAGTAAATTGCCAGCTCTTGAACTGGCATCTGTATGGGTTATGGGTGTTGCAAGTAAAGGCTTGACCCCATATGCCACTAATTTGGCTCTGTGCTTCCATTTTCTTAGGTAAGGCATCATCATGCCATATTCCTCCAAAGAGTTTCGATCTTAAATGTCTTAATATTGCCAATATAATGTCCATTGTAGTTGAAGATGTTGTACTTCTCTTGTTTTCCATGTATAAGCTGCTATCCAATAATATTTCAATGCAATTAGATTCCTTCTTTTGTGAATCTGTTAACTGAAATGTGTAACTAGATACTGTCTCAACTTCCTGGCATATTTACTTACTGCAGTACTGAGTTGCTCTGCTTGCTTTTGTGTAGCTCTGCTTGCTTTATTTTTAATTTTTTATTATTTATGAGATAGTTTAGTAGGCATTGCAGTGTCCCTTCCCTCTACCCTAGTTCCTTCCCCTCCCTTGTAGTCTCCCCTCCAGTCTTACAGTGGGTGTCTTTCATGAATTTTCACAAGTCCATCATGCTGCCACTGAGGTTTAAAAATGGTTTGACACTAGAGTACTATAATGTCTCCTTCACATTCTAGATAGATACTGAAATTATAGCTACTGTCAAAGAAACTTAATATTTAGGTACTGTCTTTGCCTGGAAAGTCATTGAAAAATGTAATTTATAAAAGGTATATGAACTGTCTGCTGTATGAGAGTTGCCACTCTAGTGATACAGATTGTACAGTACCTCATTCTTGCCTCACAGCCTGTAGCCCAGTAAGCAGAAACCACTTGGAATAACTAAGATGTTCTTTTCCAGTCTTCTTACTTAGTCTTTTCCTTCTTTCATTATTATCTTCTTTACTACCTTACTTTTGCTTTTTCCATTCTTCTGCTCATTACATTTTTGTAGATGATAGAGGAAGAAAATAGTAGTAAAAAATCTTGTTTTTCATTCTCTTTTGCTTATAACATGTTGTTACTGAAAAGAAGCCTAGTGCTCATTCTTTTTGGAAAACATAAAGTGTATTCTCTTTCAAAATGTATCACCTTTTAGAATCAAGATGGCGGAATAGGGTAAGGAAATGTTGACACAGACAGAGAAATATTAGCTAGAGTGAATAAGAGAGGGCACATTCCAGGAAATTGGAGAGGGCAGAACAGCAGAGGGGTACATGGGGACTAACAGACACAGGAAAGCAGCTAACACAACGGTGTTGTGTATCACTGATACCCCAGCAGCATTCAGCAAGTGGCTATTTGAATTGCACTGCAGCCAGAACTCCAACAGCAGCAAGGTGGGAAGGGGATGTTCACCAGAAGCTCAGGAAGTGGATGCAAACAAAGAACTGCTCATTCTGCTGGTCTGTTTAATTTGAGCAAGAGAACATATAAAGCAGAAGGTCCCAGATGGGCAGTGGAGGAAGAGTGCACTTCACAGCCCAGTCTACACCTACAGCCAAATTGGACGCCATTTTGTATAAGGAGGCAACGACTATGGGACAGTACTGTGCATGCACTGAGCTGGGAATGAACTGCTACAATGTGGCATCCTACAGGTTCCACCGAAGATAGGTCCTAGTAGACATCAGATCTGACTGCCAGCAAATCAAGAGCTCTAGTAGTGGCACATCAGGTACCATTTTGTACAGTGTGGCAAAGGTTTTAAGACTGCAGGGACAACAGTGAGCTGTGCATGCAGTGAATTTGGAGTGAACTCACTGAGCTTAGTGCATTGCACTGGTCTCACAGGGAAAATAATACTGACTTTGGAATTGTACAGATCAAAATAGGTCCACATGGCTCTCAGACCTGATTGCCAACAGTTTCCAGTAAGATCAGTACCACCAGCCTACCTGTATAGAATACCTGGTGTCTTCCTAATTCTGAGACCTGCTCGAATTTCAAGCGGGAGAAAGGTTGTACATACAATGGTGCAGCCTCAAAACAATATCACAGGAGGTGGAGACTGGTGAGCCAGGAGATGGGACTATGGAGTTCTTTGTGGAAATGTAACCGAGAACTCAGACCTAGAACTTGCTGCAGGGAGTGGCACAAGTGACTACAAACAAAGAGCAATGTGCCAACTGCAATAAGTAAAATTGAACTGTAGACCTGTGGGTGGCACAGCTTAAAAATCTCCTCCAAGGAGAAGAATCTGATAACCAGAAGTGCAATGACCAAGAGCAAAATAAGAGACAAAGGCACAATGAATATTACTGAAGATTCCCCTGAAAAGGAACAAACCCTTTGCCAACCTCAGAATTAACTGAGGAATACATTGAGAAAACGGGAGATACAGAATTCAAAACACTTGTTATAAAGCTTCTTATTACAAACGAGAAGGTCATGAAACAGGTATTCAAGGAATTCAAGGAATATGTCACGCTGGAACTGAATCAAATGAAACCTGATATATCAGAAATGAAGAATACAGTGGAGCAAATTAAAAGTACAGTGGAGAGTCTCTAAAATAGAATCAAAGAGGTAGAAGAAAGAATTTCAGAACTGGAACATATTTCCTGTAACCAGGGGAAACAAACAAACAAAAAATACTGGAAGAAGAGCTGAGTCAAGCTAAAAAAAGTATTCAATAATTGAAAAACACTATTAAAAGGCCAGATATAAAAGTAATGGGACTTCCAGAAGGTGCAGAAAGAGAAGCTGGGTTTACAAATGTATTTAATGAAATAATAAGGGAATTTTTTTCTGAATATAGAGAAAGAATTGGGAAACAACATCCAGGTGTGGCACAGAACTCCCAAAAGTCTTGACCAAAATCGATCATCACCATGACACATGATAATCAAGCTCTCGTAAATCGAAAATAAGGACAAAAAATCTTTAATTGTGCACGTGAGAAAAAAATGAATTGACATATAAAGCATGTCAGTTAAACTCATGGGAGAACTCTCACAGGAAACTATACAGGCCAGAAGAGAATGGAGCAACATATTCCAGATTGTAAAAGCAAAAATATTTTCAGCCCAGGATAACGTACCCAGCAAAACTTTCCTTTGTCTTTGAAAATGAAGTAAAATCTTCCACAGTAAAGAAAAGTGAAAAAATATGCCTCTTCCAAACCTGCCCTACAAATGATACTTAAAGATGTTCTCTTGACAGAGAAGAGGAACAGTACCCTCCAAACCAAAGGCAAATGGGACGAACATCCCAGTAAAATGATAGAAGACTAAATCAATGAACAACCCATTGTTAAAATGACAGGGCCACATTACCACCTATTTCTTTTAACCCTGAATGTAGACGACTTATGCTCATTGATCAAATATTATAAGTTAGTAGATTGGATTAAATAAAACATGTATTTGTTGCCTATAGGACACATATCTTACTAAGAAAAATCAGCTGAAACTGTATCTCATGGATTTTGATTTTTTTTTAAGTTTCATCTCTCCAAAACTCTTTCTCATTAAATTCTTCACTGACTCATAGGTCATATGGTAGCATCATGTTTTTCAAGAAGGTTCTTGACTTTGTTTTCATTTCTTCAGGGACACATTAATCATTTAGTAGCATGTTATTTAACTTCATGGTGTTAATTTCTTTTTTTTCCTTCCTGTTGTTGATTATGATTTGTGGCTTTTCCTTTAAGGGGATGTATGGTAACTGTGTAATGGAGACTGTTATATCCAGATGTGAGGATACAATGTAGTATGCTTCTGTACTTTCAGAGTAAAGATGGATTCCCAATGAAACTGTTTAGTATATCTTGACAATAAAATGCTGGACTGTCTGCCATTGTCCATGCCCATAATGATGGACATATGACAGTTTATGAAGACGTGTACTATAGTAATAATATAGGGGAACTCAGTATGAGGGTGGGGATTGGGGCAGGGGTAATGGAAATCCCAGGGCCTATGGAACTGTATCATAAAATGATAAGAAGAAGAAGGAGAAAAAATAAAAGAAATGCATCACCTTGTTCTAGACTTGCTGCAAAAGTTGTGTCTTTACAATAGTTTGTAATGGCCTAGCACAAGATAAGCACTCAGTAAATATTAGGTATTTTATTAATGAGATAATAGATAAGAGGTGCCTTGTTTCAAAGTCTCTTTTCCAAGCATAATAATCAACAAATAATCAATAAATTTATTGTCATGGAATAGTAGCTTTTTATTCTATGAAAATTAATTTTGCCTTGATTTTATTTGAAAGGCAGATTCTCTCTCTCTCTCACACACACGCACACACGCTCACAAACACACACACAGGCCAAAGGCAGGTCTCAAGTACTCAGTTTGTCTTCCATATAGTGGCTTGATTCATTCATCACTTCTGCTTCCCATTAGTAAGAATTTAGAATGGGAAGTTGAGATGAAACTGCTGAAACCTGATCTTAGATATTCCTTATTGGGTGTAGACATGCCAAGTGACATGTTTTTATTAAAAAAAGAAATTTATTTCACTTAAAAGTCAGAGTTACAGAGAGTAAGGCAGATACAAAGACTAATCTTCCATTTGCAAATTCACTCCACAAATGTTTGCAATACCCAGAGCTGAGCCACTCTAAAACCAAGGGGCAGAGGCTTTCTACATATCTCCCACGTTAATGCAGTGGTCCAAGATCTTAAGCCATCCTCCATTTCTTTCCCAATCCATAAGCAGGAAGCAGCTGGGAATCAATCCAGTGTGAATAGGGTTTGTCACCATTGTAGGGAGAAGAATTAACATGCTCTACCAATGTTCTGGCTCCTTAATTGGCATCTTAACTATTAAACCAAATGCTTGCTTATAAAATGAAACTTAGCTTCCACACATTCAAATTCTTTTTTTTAAGTATTAAATGAAGTAAAAGACCCAATGATCTTGTGCAGAAGATAACATTCTAGTAGTTGTCAGTACCAAATTCTTTTAGAACCTTTGCTCTCAAAGGTTCTTTTAGCCTTCTGAAAGTAACAAATTCTATTACAATCTTTGCTCCTTGGCAGTGTAATGGAGAATAATATAGACATGATGCCTTGTCCTTGTAGATACAGAAAAACAACCTAATTAATGAAGTGATGAAAATGGTGGCAAAATATATTGAGTAAAACAGTAGTGCTCTTATAAAGAACAAGTATATTGATTATCTAATTTAAATCAGGGAAACAGGAAAGGGTTTTGATGTCCCAACTGAATTCCAAATGATGAGGTTCCAGCAATAGGAAGAGCAGGTGGAGAGGAGTAAAATGTAGGACATTAGGCTCAAATTGTGCTTAAACAGCACAGTGTCTAATATTGAAAGATGCTAGACTGATTAATGCTTACTCAGTATCCCTGTCCTAATCCCTGCAACATGTGACCATGTTCCACGGTATATTAAAGTGGAATTTCCATGTTTTATACATGTTTTGAGAGGAATAGATTATTCTGGGTTTCTTGGGTGGGCCAAACATAATTTCAGTGGTCTATATGAGTGAGATAAAAGTCAGAAAATAGGATATGGCCACATATGCATAAGTTAGAGTAATTTTGGGGAGCATGAGCCATGGAATTCAAACAGCTAATAGTAGCTGAGAAAGGAAAGAAATTCTCCCTTTGAGTTTTCAGGAAATATGCAGCTCCCATGGCACCTTGCATTTAGTTCAGTGAGATCTGTTTTGGATTTCAAGCTCCGTAACTATGAGATAATAAATGTGTGTTGTTTCCTGATACCTATTTTGTGGTAACTTTCTATAGCAGCAGTAGGGAACTAATAAACAGCCTTCTATTTTTATATTGTTTTTCACTTCAACCAAGCAGATTCATTTAAAAAGGATACCTCATTTAATATTTACAGCAATTTGGTGAGAAATGAATTCTTTTCTTCCATTATAGAGAGGGAAAAGTGAATGTAAGAGATTAGAAAATCTTTCCTATAGTAAGTAGGTGTTGTATCCAGAGATAGAATTTAGCTTTCTTGATGCAAATTTGATCATTTCCTTTTAATATCAGACTTTTTGTTGTAGATAAGTAGTAGAGGAAAGCTAGGCTTCAGGGTATTTTGGGACAAGGAGGTTATAAAATATGGACAGGCCAACCTGTCTGAACCTGGTAGAAGAGCTGGCTATATTGGAGCTATCATTTCCTGTAGCCTTCTTTGAGCCTACCTTTGGTTCAGGGCGTAACCCTCACCTAAATATGTTTCACTGAAAAGCGTCTTTTTCAAGATGAGCACATGACATTGGCTACAGCGTTTTAGTTGCAAAGGGGATGAGAGTAACAAAATGTGAATTCTTCAGCCAAAGCAACTCTGTGCTTTTCTACTGGGGGACTTCAGAAAGAATGGGGAAAATGATTTCTAAACATTTTTTTGTACAAACATGGAATATGTGCAAACAAGAATTCATCAAAATTTCATGAAAAATATGTATTATGGAAACTGGGTATGTTTCAAAAATTTTTTGCAGCAGCATAAACATCCTTTAATTTCACTTACACGAACCTTTTTGAAATATTCATATTTTCTAAGCTTTAGATACTTGACGTCTAGGTAATTTCATGGAAAAAAAGAAAAGGATTGTAGGTCTAGGGAAATGTTTGAAAATAATGGTGGACATCTTAATAATTGCCACTGTAGGTCTGGCGTGGTAGCCTAGTGGCTGAAATCCTTGCCTTGAACTCACAGGGATCCCATATGGATGTTGGTTCATGTCCTGCACGCTTCACTTCCCATCCAACTCCCTGCCTGTGGCCTGGGAAAACAGTACAGGACATCCCAAACCTTTGGGACCCTGCACCCATGTGGGAGACCTGGAAGAAGTTTCAGAGCAGCTCAGCTTCAGCCATTGCGGCCACTTGGGGAGTGAAGCAGAGAATGGAAGATCTTTCTCTCCTCTCTGTATATCTTTCCTTTCCAATAAAAATCAATAAATCTTTAAAAAATTGCCACTTTAGATATAAAAGAAGTAGACACCATGAAGTGATGCTTTATTAAAGTCTACAGAACTTAAGGAAAGAATGGGGCAGAACATAGTTTGTGGACATGCCCAGAAACATGGTCTTCCATCTTGGAAGCTGAGGATGGCTTTGAGAAGTAGTAGAATTTCATGCTTATGAAAGCATCTGGGACATTGATTTCTAAATTTCATTATAAACATTGAGGTTACATAACCTATTCATCTTAAGCACATTTTTTTTATAATTTATTTTTGATGATGTCTACATAGTTAATTAGGATCGGAAGGGCAGAGGGTTAGGGGAAAGTGGGTTAGACCATTGTTTCCACAATTTCTTTTTTTCTTTTACCTGTGTCTGAAGGGAAGCAGATGATAAGGGGAGAAGCTACACCACGCCTCTCAACTGCCTCAGTATCTGGGGATGGGGAACAGCCACTCTCCACCCTATGTTATCCCAGAGTCCCCGATGTAGAGCAAGCTCAGAGGGTTCTGCTCAAGTGGTTTCAATAATTCGATAGTTCTCAAATGCTGTTTATCTCGCCGATCCAAGGGTGAACAAATCCTTCCATTGGCTGACATAGCTCAACTTAGATGCTCTGTTGGTCTAGATATTTGTTGCCAACATTTGTTCTGCCCTCCTGCCCTCCTTCCTCTCTTATGGTATCGGGTGTCCTCTGTAGACTCCAACGGACTGCCATATCTTCCATTTGCTTACTGGTATGGTGTCCAGTACTCTGTCCCAGCCATTGAAGAGTTCCAACTCTTATACACGCACTCCACAGTCAGACCACAGATGCTGTGATTCTCCCCACGGTTGGAGTTCTGAATCCATCAGTTTATTTGAAGGAATCCCTAAGGAAACCTTGTCTGAAATAATCCCAGACCTGTCTCTTGTGTATCTGCCCCCAACACAGCCTACACACACAGTAGTAGTTGCAACTGCTGGGTCAGTTCTGTATCCAGCCCCATCTCTCAGGTAAAACAATGAATTCTGTGGCCCAACCCCATCATGCCCAACACACATTGAGTCCTCACATACACCAGTGGGAGCTGAACCTAGTTGGAGCGACCCTCAATAACCTCCAATAGGCCACCCCAGCCCTGGTTCCTGTGCTTGGCAGTTTGTGCAACAGACTGATCCAGTTTGTCCCATATCCCATTTAGCTCTCACACATGTCAATGAGTGTGGAAGCCTAGTTCAACCCAAGTAACCCCACTATCCAACCCACACTCATGCTAGCAGGTGCTACCTCTTGCCTAACCAGGCTCTCCCCTAGCCTTGGTTCTCATGCTCACCAGTAGGAGTTGTAACCCATCAGAGTTGCCCACAGATTCCCTGCTGGACCTACTCCCAGTCTCAGATCTTACACTCTCCAATTGTTCCTGCAGTCTAGCTTGACAGGTTTTGCCCCCAGGTCCCAGCACATGCCAGCTGGTGTTGTGGCAAAGTCCAACCAACCTGTACCTGTTCTGGCTTACACATGCACCAGTGGGTACAATTGACTAGCTCAGCCTGGTTCTTCTCTGATCCAGTTCATATACAGGCCAACATGTGTTGTGTTCCTGCCTGGCCTGGTCTGCTCCCATCTCAGGTCTCATGTTCACCAATGGCCCAGCAGGTGAGCCCCACAAAGTCCCCTTACTAGGCTCACTGCCCTCCCCTGAGTCCATGTGTACTGAAGGGTGCTACGTCCCTGTCTGGCATGGCCTGCCTCACCTCAGCATCTGCCTGCAGGTGATGTAGCCTGCCCAGACCAACCTACCCCCAATTTCAGCTCATGCTGGTGGGCACTGCAGCCTTACCCAGATAAGCCAGCCTCCAGTCCAGGCCTTACTGTGAACTGGCTGGTGTTGCAGCCTGACCCAACCTGTCCTGCACTCTGTCCTGGTTCTCAGATCTGCCAGTGGCTGTTATAAGCTGGCCCAACTCAGCCTGCCCCCAGGTCTGACCCACATGTATGTCAGTGGGCACTGCAATCTGGCATGTCTGGGCTGCTCCCACCCTTGGTTTTTGCATTCACCTGCAAGGACTGTCCCAACAGAGGAGTTCCCCAAGCTCCTTTATCAGGTCTCTTCCCAGGTGCAGCTCTCACACACACCAATGGATCCTAGGCTCAGCCTGACATAGTCCACCTGCTGACCTGGTAGGAACAGTGGCCTTTCCTAACTGGCCCACAACCATTCTGCTTCTTACTGTTGGTTGCTACAACCCAGCCACACTTGCTCAATGCCCAGACACAGCTCTTGAAACACATTTTTAATTACAACGTGTTTGTGCAGTGATGGTAAAGGACAAAATCAATATAATTCTCAAATCACCTCCTATTTCATAGATCGGGTGTACTATTATTCCATGTGTCACTAGTGACTTGCTCTGTGATCTTTTAGTATTTGTTAGGCATAGAAATCCCTTTTAACGTTTACTTACTAGTCCCTTGGCAATCCAATGATATTTAATATCTTTAATACCCGAGCTTTATCATCTGGAATCACTGTACAATGAACCATTGCTTTGTTTGTCTGCAGAGGAGTATGCTTGAGTTTCATAGAGCTTTTCTATTGGGAATGAGTGAAGAAGCTCTACTTTCTGTATCCTATGGAAATACCCAGTTTGAATGGAATGAATCCATGGAGAATCATGTTTTTGAAGTAAAACTCTGCTTTCCTACACTCCAAATAATGAAATATAGTTCAGCATTGGATGGTACATTTTCCAATAGAGGCTCTCAAAGAACTCCTTTTCTCCTCTTATTTCCTTTTTCTTAATTAGTTAATTAATTTTAATTGGCCATACATTTGAATATATTGTATTTGGCATATATGGTGCCAGCATCCCCATGTGAGTGCCGGTTCGAGTCCTGCTAATGAGTGTTAGTGATTCTGGTTTTTTCTTGGGAGGCAGTAATGATGGCTCAGCTACCTGTGCCCCTACTACACTTATGGGAACTCCTGATTGTTCTCTTCAGCCTGGCCCAACCATGGTTATTGCAGGTATTTGGGGAATGAACCAACAGATATAAAATCTCTGTTTTCCTCCTTCCCACTCCCCTTCTGTCTCTCTGTATTTCAAATAAATAAATAAATTTTTGATCTTGGTTTGATCTTAGATGTATTGGCCTCTCCTTTTACTTTAAAATCATGGTTTTATTATGTATGTATAAGATCTCTCTCAAATTATCTTTCTAGTGTGGTAAAATAAAGATTGGTCGTGTATGCAATGCCAAAAAGACTATCACCAGTATAATTATTGGATATATTCACTGCTATAGGCTATTTCCACCCATCAGACACTGCAAATGGCACTATATTGTTCAGTTCTAAAGAGCTAGCAGAAAAAGTTGTCCTTTGGAGTTGTTATATAAAACAAACAAACAAACAAGCAAAAAAACTCCATAGTACTTTTATTGTTAGTTGGCAAATATGTTAGCAATGTTTTATTTATTTTTATTGGAATGGCAAATTTACAGGGAGAAGGAAAAACAGAGAGTTAAAAAGATCTTTTATCTGCTGGTTCACTCTACAATTCGCTGTAATGTCTGGAGCTGAGCCAATCCAAAGCCAGGAGCCAGGAGCCTCTTCTGGGTGCAGGATACCAAGGCTTTGGGCCATCACCCATTGCTTTTCCAGGCCACTAGCAGGGAGTTAGATTGGAAGTGGAATGGCTAGTCCACATCCCATATGGTTGTCAGTGCTTGCAGATGGAAAGATTAGCCAATTGAACCATTGCACTAGTCCTGAGCAATGTTTTCAAAAAGATTTAAAACAAGTCCTGAGTGAGTATTTGATCTGGAGTTTAAAATGTCTAATTCCACTTTGGATTATTTGCATTTGATTTTGGATCAGCTCCTGACTTCCTGTACTGCAGACCTTGGGAGACAATGGATGTTAGTTCAGTTAATTTGGTTCCAGCCATGCATAGGGAAGACCTTTATTTAGTTCTTGTTGCTCGACCCCAGCCCTGGCCCAGCAGCAAATAATGTGGGCATTTAGAGAGTGAAACAGCGAACGAGAGCTCTGTTTCTTTGTTTGCATCAGTCTATCTGTGCTTCTGAACAAAAGTAATTCATACTTTAAATTCCCCCAACACTACAACAAAATCGTTTATTTTTTCCCCAAATGCTAATCTGTCCCAGATAATATTCTTTAATCAAAATGATCAGTTGTAGGAAAAAAAACCAATTAAGCAAGTACTTAAGAAAATAGGCCCAGTCTTCAAGATAGAATAATTCAAAAGTATGTGGAAAACGGTAAGCTTATTTTTATCTGAAAAATTCTGACATCTATGCATAATTTTCAGAATATGTATCTTCCCTGAGTCTTTTGAAAATTCGTTATAGTTGGACTCCACACTTACCACTTGTGAGTGGAGGATCAACAGGCCATTTGCTTTACGACTTCCCTCTGTGTTCTGCAGTCTTCTAAGAAAGGGTCCTTAATGGCCTCTTCAGCTTCCAAACCATTCACCATTTTCTCTCCTCTATACCTACATAAAACTCTTGTCACCACAGTTTCTAGAGCTCGCTCTCATTTGCCTCTGGGCCTTTTTACATGCTGTTTCCTGTGTCTTTATCACATTCTCACCACCCTTATCCCATTGAACCTGCCTGCCTCCCGTTATTTTCAAGTTTCATCTTATATGTCATTTCTTGCTGGCTCGTCTCTCTGAATCTGCAGACTTGTTTCCCTCAGTGTGGGTACTTGGTGAACACCTCGCTCACCTGCTATAGGTTCCAGAACACTGGCTTTATATAACTATAATTCCAACATCTAGCATAGTTCCTGATACAGTATTCAACAAATTCATTTTATTGTGTGTTGTAATTGCAAAACACCTCTTCCCTATGTTTCAAATTAATTAGATAAATATCTATAATGCTGATGTCAGACATTTTTTGGAGCAGGACAGACACATTATCACTCATGAAAAAAAAACCAATGCTTTTTTCAGCTCGTGGACCCTGTAGCTGGACATTACTTTCCATTCTGATTGTTTCAGATATTTTATGTTAAAAATCATAATAAGACATGTAATAATGGAGAAGAATCTGCTCGTCCCAAGCTAATTTTCCCTTCTGGTGAGAATTTATTCTATGTAATGCAAGATCACATTAATTGGTAGTTGAGTGCTTCCAGAACAGTTGCTTATTTCAGCCATTCAAAGGGATTTCTGCAGCTTTGCTCTTTGCTGTAGTCATTGGGCTAGGAAGTGAAGGGTCAGAAATATGACAATTGAGGATAGACAACACAGAGGCAGATGAAATCCCATGTGAATTTATATTGCTTTTTCTCCTTCAATAAGATTTAGGCTATCTCCCTTTAAGATAAAATCCATGATTAACTTTGAATCCAGAATTTAAAATTTTCCATATTCTTACTTCCTGTTGCTTTGGATAAGTCTGCAAAACAGAGTGTCTTATTTCCTCATTTCTACAGTGAGGACAATGATATAATCCTTTGTTGAAAATTCCCTCACACCCAAGCACGTAATTAATAAAGATTTGTTAATTCTAAATGTGAATGATGTGTAAGCTCTTGAGATAATTAATTAATGTGAACTTTCTGGCTTTCACCTTTCTCAAAAATTGTGAATGAATATAATAATTTAAATTTTTATTATTAGCACTATTTATTCACATAGTACCCTTCTGCAAATTGGATATAAAAAGGAAAATGTGCAATTTAACTTACCTTTCCAAATAAAATTGAGTTGTTTAATAAAGTGATAACTGACAGGGACTCCAATTTTGCTCTGCTTTGATGTAACTCAGATGCAAACTGCGAGCTTCCCACAGAGCTGCGAGGAAAAAGAAACCACACAAATCTTACTAAATTAGCTCGTGAATATCAACCACATTTCTTTTTTAGTATAATCAGATATGGGATTCTGGTCTTCTAGTTATTTCACCAGGCCAGCAAAGGAGAGCTGACGAATAAGCCTGAGTCTTCTTTGGTAGCAGAAAATTCAAAGAAAAGCAGAAGATCCATTGAAGTCTTCCTGGGTTCCTTTGAAATGTTTGCAATCTGTCTCCTGAGATTGAAAGGTTATTAACTTGTAGAAGGAAGGTGGTAGAAGACTGAGTTAAGAAACATCCATCTATCAGTTGTCATGGTTTCTGTGTGATTCAGACCCAAGCAGAGCAGCAAGTGGTGAGCTGCAGTGCATATATGAGTTCTGCATCAGAACTTAGGCTACTCAGTGACCTTGATGTTACCTGCCAACTATGTATAAGCCACTTGCCCTTTTGTCTAAGGGTTTGAGGTTACTCCTGTGTTCCTTCTGGAACGTCTTCTTCACTCACTCACTCTCAGTCCCGAATAATCTTTCAGTACAACCTAAGTAGGTATATATTATATGCATATCTGATACTTTTAAAAAGATTTAGTTATTTTTATTGACAGGTCAGATTTACAGAGAGAGGGAGAGATATATTGGAAGATCTTCTGTCTGCTGGTTTACTCCTCAAATGGCCACAATGACCAGAGCCGAGCTCTTCCTAAGACAGAAGCCAGGAGCTTCTTCTGGGTCTCCCACGCAGGTGCAGAGTCCCAGAGCTTTGGGCCATCCTCTACTGCTTTTCCAGGCTACAAGCAGGGATCTTATCGGAAGTAGAGCAGCTGGGATGCGAACCAATGCCCTTATGGGATTCAGGCACATGCAAGGAAAGGACTTTAGCCACTAGCTTACCATGCCCAGCCCACTTATCTGGTATTTACACACACACACATTCTCTCTCTCTCTCTCTCTCTCTCTCTCTCTTTCTCATTCACTTGAAATGCAGAGTAACACAGAGAATCAGACAGAGGGGGAAGGATAATGAGACCGGGATCTTCTGTGCACTGATTTACTCTGAAATGGCTGACCAGCCTAGGCTGGACCATTCTGAAACCAAGAACCAGGAACAACATCTGGATTTTTCACTTGGGTAAAAAACCCAAGTGCACTTCAACCATCATCTGCTGCCATTCTGACATGCATTAAATAGAAACTGAAGTAGATTAACTAGGATTCAAATCAGTCCTCCAATATGTAGGTATCCCAAGTGATGGCTTAACCTGATGCACCACCATAATGGCTAGTTCTTAGACACAATACAAAGCAGCTCTACAAGTGAGTAAAGGGGTATGTGGATTCTCATCCATCAAGGACTTCATAAGGAGGAAGCTCGTGGAAGATGATGGGCTTGTCACCCAAGAAAAGCTGAATGGAAAGAGCTGTGACTCATTGCCTTGAATAAATAATTTCCATTTCAATCTGTACCTCATATTTGCCATTAGAGTGAACTTTCTTTTAGAGGGAGAGTCCTATCACCAAAGTGACTTTTGGGGAAAATGCACCTGATCATTTCCATCTCATAGCTGTAGCATCATAGAGACCTGTTTATTGTACCTGTTTAGATCGAATAGCTGCATTTTGTGTTGGTACAAGTGGTTTGAGAGTTTATGAAGATGATAGTACATATTTTCTGTTTTTATGAATAGATACATGGTAAACTCCCACTGACCTCTTTGTAGATTGAGAAGTCTTAAATTTTTGTTTTGAGTTGGCTTTTAAAAGAATCTAGCCATGCTATAGACCCACTGCCATGAAATATGCCTCTAAACCACATAATTTGCATATTATTTCAAGGGATTGGTTAAAATAAAGCTCAGCCACATATTCTGATGGTAAATATCCCTGTGGAGAAGGCTTCCTAATTGATCACACAAACTGTTTGGGTAAATCACTAAGGAAGTATATTTTTCCCTGAGCATTCAAACTGTACAGTATAGTAATGGATTATTTAATGAGGGGGTTAATGCTTGATTCTCTTACATGTGCATATTCTGTTTGGACAGAGATACAGGGCAGTGTGATAGAAAAAGGCATTGCTTTGGACACCAGCCATAATGGTCTTTAGATTCTGTTAATGACAATATTTACCTATATACATGTTCTTTTATTTTTTCAGTGAGACTAGGCATTTTATTATGAGATCAAATTAATCCCATAATAAATTAGCAACCCTTGACGGATTATTTCTGATACGGGGCATAAAAATATGTAATGTAAAAGAATAATCTTCTGAGGGTATGTTACTTTAGGTTTCAAGGTCTGGTATAAAGGGTAGCCTGTATAGTTGAAAGCAGTTGAATGTCGACTCAGACTGGTACTCAAAAGGCTATGCTTAGGGTATTCTATCCCATCAACAAAACCCTGTGCAGAGAGGAGTTAAGTATGGATACAAGTGAAGCTTCTCCCCGCAAACATGTGCAGGAAACACTTGTCAGTAGCAAATTCCTGACATGCGCACAGACTAATTGCTTTCACCCAGTGTCTGTCCCCATAGGCAGGGTGGGGCAGCCTGGTGTCCATCTGGCTTTGATGCCACTGATTATATACTTTGGTTGTTCTTTGTTAAAGCTATTCTTATATACATGTTCTTATGCGAATCCATCTACTTCTCTGTGATAGTTTCTTTAATTCATTCACTTATCTAAGATAAGTTCTCCTTCTTGTGAAATGGGCATTTTGATATTTCAAACTTTATAATGACCTTACTAGAGCAGTTGAGAGAAATTAATGAGATTTTATATATGGCCTTGTGTGTACAGAATGGAATATTTTATAAAATATTTGATAAAAATGTCAGTTCCCTAAAATTTGTTGCAAAAAGAGTGTTTGTCTTATATGGGAAATTAAAATAGAGCCTCTCTGGTGTCCACTGTAATTCCTAGAGTCCCTGTTGGTGCATAGTTTTCATTACGTTATGTTGAATAATCCAGAATTGTCTTTTGGATTTGCTGTCTAACAGATTTCATTGGTAGGATCTTGAGCAATGTGTTTTACTCTTCAGAGTTTTACTGTAAAAATACCTTGAAGTAATCAGCTTGTTTAAAGATATTTATTTTTTTATTGTATATCCCTTATACCTGTGTATATCCCTTTGGAAGATGAGGAGACTTCGACAAAAATGTCTGACATGTTGTACTCAGTAACCAAATAGTATAGAGAAATATACAGTTATGGTAG
Source organism: Ochotona curzoniae (assembly GCF_017591425.1). Taxonomy (NCBI): domain Eukaryota; kingdom Metazoa; phylum Chordata; class Mammalia; order Lagomorpha; family Ochotonidae; genus Ochotona; species Ochotona curzoniae. Next base: position 8,454,374 of record NW_024467087.1, read on the forward strand.
ATGGTTCAAGACTGAGGTCTGTGATGTTATTTGCCTTCAGGTTTTAAAATAAGATCCAACAATTGGATCTTCAAAATGAGCACCTTTTCCACCTTTTTCATGCCTGTGATGAATCATGTTTCCCTGTAATCATGCCCTCAGTCTGAACCTGGGGTGTCTTTTGGCCATTTGAATGTGATAGAAGTGACTCCACATGATTTGCTAGACTACATAATAAAAGCACTGCAGCTTCTGAGTCTTTTTGAATGTTTCTTCTATGAAAAACTAGGTGTCAAGAAAGAAATCTGATATGCTAGGTTCACCAGGTTGAGGAAACTTAATTATGAACAAGCCATGTAATAGACAGAAGTCTAACCCGCCCCTAGCATTAGCTGCATCAGCCGTCCTTAGCTGAAGATTCAGGCATGTAAGTAATTAAGCAGTTTTGCACACCCAACCCAAGTAAATTTTTGCAAGATTTCAGATGCCATTTGACAACAACTTTAGGGTTGGTACAGTTAACTCGTAGAATTGTAAAATAATAAATTATTGTTTAAAGTGATGTTATATAATAATAGATAGCTGAAACATATGCCTAAATTATACATGTTACGTGCAGCTTCCAGCAGGTATCTTGTGGGATTGTTAGAGAACCTGGAACTTGCTAGTTAGATGGCCCACATTCCTTGGCATTGACTCAAATTCCTGTGGCTTGCTTCTCAGATTAATCTACTCATTTCTGATTGGGTTAAGGCCATTGGGGAAAGAAACATATATCTCTGCTAGGCTCCTTGATATCCAAGTTTATGTCATTTTATTTTGAAAATGAACTGTAGCCTCCCTGCAAAGATTAAACCAGAGCTTTGTGGAGTAGAGTCTACATGCAGACAAGCCCATGATTTGGTAAGTGAAGTTTTCTTGGTCTATCATTGGCTTACCAGTTTGACAGGCAGACATAGAGAGAGAGATTCCATTAGTTGGCTCATTTTCCATATATTCACAACAGATAAGACTTGGCCAGGCCCAGACCAGGAACTAGGATCTCAATCCAGGCTCCATATGGACGCCTGGGACCCATATATGTTACCTCCCAGGTGTGCGTGGGTAGGAAGCTGGAACAGAGAACATGGCCTGGACTTCAATCCATATGCTCCAATATGGGAAGTGCCGGTTTCTGACAGCTTTAACTGCTATGCCAAATATCTACCTCACATTTTTGTGCCCACTTCATCGCAATGAAATTTGAAACTTCAAGAGAAAGGTAGATTTCCTAAAATCATTTAGTTACTTACATAACTGGGCTGGGACATGAACCCAGTCTAAGGTATTCAAGCACTGGGCTGTTTTTCCTACATCAACTTCATTTTACTGTGTTGTCTGTATGTATGTATTTGGCAGTAAAATATTCTGTAAATCAAAAAAGCTACTGATGGTTCCAATGGATATAAAGCAGGTTAAAGCAGAACTGATTTATCACAGTGCTTCTGTGATTACACTGCTCTCTCTCTCTCTCTCTCACACACACACACACACACACGCACACACACACACACAGAGCGCAAATCTACTTTTAACTAGGTGCTTCCATATGGATCGAATTCTATGTCTAAATACTAATTGTGATTCTAAAGCTATTTAGTGATATGAAAAAATAGTCATTTTACAATAGAGATTGAAAACAAATTATACAAATTGTGATGTCAGCTTTGTATGCAAGATTCATTTGGGTGTGTGTGTATTAACTCATTTCCTTACAGACGCAATAGGAAGAATCTGTGCTTTAACTTGTAGACACAATTGGAAGAATATTGATATTGAGGTGCTCAGTATTGCTGGCACTGTCTGACATATTTCTCTATTATTCATTCTTCTGAATGTATCTAAAATAGTCAATTTGTAAAATATGTATCTGTATGTACTGTTTTGTGGAAATTCCTGATGTTTGAAAAATATTGGACAGCACTGAAGTAAGAGAATATACACACAAGCACAAGATGGTGTTAAAATTGTTCCTCTCTGAATCTATCATTGTCCTTTCATTTTTTTTTTGCCTGCCTCTTTATTTACAGTGACATAAAAAAAAATGGTATGAAAGGCCTTTGGGCATGTGTTAATGTAGTTAGAGATATATCTCTATCTGAGGCATAAAAAGTATTGAATAAAAGCTTGACTTGTTTAAACAAAAGATGCACAGATGTTAATTGATGTGCGATGTTACCATAAGTGTAAACACTGAGATGAACTGTGCATTTATGTAATACCTACAATGTCGGAAAATCATTGTACTGAGGAGCATGAGTGGCTTGGTAAATCTAAAGACTTAGAAAATTGTCTGTTTAGAATTGTGAAAGTTAGTTTATGGGACATGTTGTATTACTGCGCTCTAAAAGTTCCCTGTGTCATAAAGTGTATGACTGTATGGAAGTTTATGAACATTTAGATTTCTTTTAGGAAAATACATAAAGGGATATTGACCCCTTATGGATAAGTGTCAAGCGTTAATGCCAATGCTGAATTTAAAAAGATCAGTGTCAGATTTTGTAAAAATCTTTCTGTTAGATTGTAAGTGACAGTGCATTTTATTAGGTCTAAGGAAGCTTATGTAAGAACAAATGTTTTCCCAAACAATCAAATGCCACTTTGAATAAGGGGCACAGTAGAAGAGATGCAATGGATATGTGTAATGTGTGCTAAATTCGTGATTGCCTTGGGCACTACTAAAGCCACACTGGGTAATTTCACTTGACAGCCAAAAAAGAGGAGCTAAAGAAATGTGGCAGTTTCACCTCCCGTGTCTATTCACAATCTCCCATGGTGACCTCATTAATCTTGGGGAGGAGAAGCACTCAAAAACTGGCTGCATAATGACAAAATGACTGCTTGCAAAAGTCAAGATGCCGTCCATTTTTTATAGTGCTTTTGTCTGGCAGCTTTATAAAGCAGTATGCCGAGGTGTTCTAAGTTACAGTTGAGTCAGGAAAATGTTTATTGATGCTCCTTGGAATGGCAGTGGGCAGCTATTGCTCTAACCACCATGAGAGCTTATCCTTCAGCTCTCCATTCTCTTTAATGCTCCTTACTTTAAGGGTGCTGCTGGCAGCAATTGTGGGTGTAGCATGGGGAAGGTCACTGGGCTTCCTACCAGGCCATCATGTAATCGTTTATGCCCTCTGATATATGTGCCAGAGGATACTGATTTTCATGGTCATCTTAGTACACCAGACAAGTTTTTGGTATATATGCTTTGTATTCCATGACTAACTTTGTGTTTTTCTAATTGGCCACCTGTTTAATGCCCAAGAAGATTGAATGTCTTTAGATTTGAATTCAACAAACATCTGTTATGTAGCTTATTTTATGCCAGGCAATGTTCTGGAATATCGACCACTTTTATCTCATTTATTCATCATACTTTTTTTAGAGAAATGTTGATACTTACTTTTCAAATGATTAAACAATGACTCTCTCAGCAGTCCCATGATACAGCTTCCCTAATTGTGGGGAAATATATTAACATTAAAATTACATTATGTAATGTGACATAAAGATGATGCACTCGTATGTGGGTGTGTGTGTATAAAATTCCTGGAATCCTAGGTAAGAATTCGAAATGATTTTTTTTTTTAATTTTAGGACTTTTAAAAAAATTGAAATCACCCAAACAAATTTCATATTTCATAGGCACAGTTCTAAGAAGATAACAATACTTCCTCCAACTCTCCATCACTTAATTCCCCTCCTTTCTTCCTTTCTTTTCTTAAATTTTGAAAGAACGTGAATCTATACACTCTATGATCATAGCATAATTCACCATTAACCATAATATTCATGAAGTGAAAATTATAAACACCGTAGTGCTACAGGAGAATAAACAAGGGCTTAAAACAACTGTATCACAAGATGTCCATTTCATTCTTATACTTTCTGATTATTAACTGCCACATGTCAGAGGAAATATATGATATTTATTTATTTTTTTTAAAGATTTATTTTATTTTTATTGGAAAGGCAGATATACAGAGAGGGGGAGAGACAGAGAGGAAGATCTTCCATCCAATGATTCACTCCCCAAGTGAGCTCAACGGCCAATGCTATGTTGATCCGAAGCCAGGAGCCTCTTCTGGCTCTCCCACGCGGGTGCAGGGTCCCAAAGCTTTGGGCCATGCTTGACTGCTTTCCAGGGCCACAGGCAGGGAGCTGGATGGGAAGCGGGGCTGCCAGGATTAGAACCAGCGCCCATATGGGATTCTGGGCGTGCAAGACGAGGACCTTAACCACTGCGCCACCGCGCTGGGCCCGATATTTATTTTTTTGACTGATTTATTTTACTTAGCATATTAGTTTGCAGTTGCATCCATTTTGTTGCAAAAGATAGAATTTCATTACTTTTTATGACTGAATACTGTACCATCATATGTGTGTGTATAACATTTTCCTTTTCCAATTATTGGCTGATAGACATTTGGTTGGTTTTCTCATCTTAACTATTGTGACTTCAGCTGGAAAGAACATGGGCACACAGATAACTCTTTTCTATCCTGACTTCCCTCTTTTGGGTAAATTTCCAAGAATGGAATGGCTCCCTGAATAATCTCTACCCACTCTTCCATAATGGATGTGCTAGTTTACATCCTAACAGTCAGTGCATTGGGGTACCTTTTCCCCCACATCCTTGACAGCATTATTTTTGGATTTTTGGGTGGTAACCATCCCAGTTGGAGTGAGGAGAATCCTGATTTGATTTTCATTTGCATTTCCCTAATGGCTAGTGATCCTATGCATTTTTCATATGTCTGTTTGCCCTATGAATTACCTTTATTAAAAAATTATTACAAAGGCATATTTACAAAGAGAAGGAAAGATAGAATGATCTTCCTTCCAGCCATTCACTTCCCAAATGATCACAATATCCAGAGATGAGCTGATCCAAAGCCAGGACCCAGGAGCCTCTCTTGTGTTACAGTTCTCCTATATGGATTCAGAGTCCCAAGGCTTTGGGCCATCCACCACTGCATTCCTAAGGCACAAGTAGGCAGCTGGATGGGAAGTGGAGCAGGCAGATACAGACCAGCGCTCATGTGGGATTCTCTCTCTCCCCCCCTTTCAATCTGCCTTTTAGATAATAAGTAAGTAAGTAAGTAAGTAAGTAAATAAATAAATACAAATAACCTTTACAAATAACCTTGTTATTTCAAGAGTTTTGTTGGAATAAGAATATGGTTTCTAGGTAGAATATGAAGGAGCATTTTTAAAAATTGTATGACAATTAAGAGTCTCTATCATAATTAGAGTTTAAATGTAAAGGGAGATAGTGGTTTGAGATACAGGAGGATACTTTTTGTAATAGCTTTCCAAAGGTAACAGCAAAGGATGCAGGATGGTACCCAGCCAGCAGAGCAGATCTTTAGATGAATGAAGGACCCTTCAATCCTCATTCACGATTTGTAAATGTTTTGTGATACGAAAAGTTAAGGGGATAATACTGAAAGTTTCTATGTTCTTACTGACGCAGAGAGGTCTGCCAAATGATACTGGAAGAAACACGTGTTTTGTTAGGACATTTGAGTGTTGTTATGCAGTCTTACCAATGCCACTGAAGATGACAGTGAATGGACTTTTGGAAAGTACGAAGTGATGTTTCTGAGAATGCAGCAAAGGTTAGGGATCAATAATTTGTAATAATGCTAAGCTTCCTTCTTTATAAGACTTTCTCTTACTCTGTGGAAAAGAACAGGTGGGTTATAGGTGTAATCCAGGGTTTGGGATTTAAGGTTGTTGTAGAAAGACAGTTTTTCAAAACTGAGTGAAACTTGAGAAAGCCCAATGGTCACTAAATAAAATATGTAGCCATTGCATCCAGGCAATATAGGGAAGAAAGTGAAGATCAAAGTCAGTTGGGTTGGGAAGAAATTCAAAGACGCATGGACTATGGGACTCTGTGAGTGTGATGTCAGGATTGGGTAGAGGAACATTTAATCTTGAGAGGCCAGAAATTTTTATATAAAGATTCAGGAGTAATGATCATAATGTTGGATAGTGAAGAACAGGATAAAATCTTCATTCTGATACAGAGCTCTTAGGAGCAGATAGAAGAGTAACTAATCAAGTGAGGACCTGGAGGGAAAGTGAAAGTGATGTCAGTTTTTAGGGAATGATTTCATGTGCCATGGCCTTAAGATCAAGAACATACAGTGAGCAGATTTCTGTACAAAGACAGCAGTGGGTGCTTAAAGGCAGAAGCAAGCACGACAGGAGGGTGATAATGAGAATACGGATGAAGAAGTGACTTACGTTCGGGTCAGTGAGCATCAGGGAGAACCTGACTTTTTTTCATGGACCTAAACCAAAACTGGATTAAAGAAGTTGAAGTATTTAGAAACCCTTCTGAAATTTACAGCACTATTTTGCTGGAGTGTAGATAGGTACATAATTTTACTTTTTTTCCTGACAATGAAAATAGATCGTATTCAGGATAAAATTTTTGAAAATGCAAAAACTAAGAAAAATAATTTCTTAATCTCACATTGCGGAGATATCCACTATTAACATTTTGACACATGTTCTTTAATCATTCGTTTTATGTATATTATATTCATATTTATAAGTATATATGCTGTTGGAAGTAATGAAACCACAAGATGATTTCATGTTTCTTTCCTTAATCATCTTATAAATAGGATCACATCATTAATACTCTGGCAATGGGATGTTCAACGACTTCTGCATTTTATTGACTTAACTCTTCATTTTATCTTAGCTATTTTGGGTAGGAGGTATGTATCATGTTTGTACAAACATCCTTAAGGAGGAATCAACTTGAATACTCTCATGATTTCTTTAAATTAATTCTGTGAAATGTAAAAACTGAGTACTGACATCATGGCATAGCAAATTAACCTGTTCCTTGCAACACCGGCATCTCATGTGAGGCCAGGATGCTCCACATCCAATCTAACTCCTTGATAAATGCCTGGGAAAGCAGTGGAAGATGGCTCAGGTGTCTGGATCCAAATAGAGTTTCAGGTTCCTGCCTTTGGTTTTCAATACTCCTAGCCATTGTGGCTATTTAGAGTGTGAACCCGCGTATGAAAGATCTCTGTTAGGTTTTTTTTTTTTTTCGCTCTGTATCTCTGCCTTTCAAATATGAAAAAAGCAAATTCAGAACTATAATGCCTGGGTCAAATATTTTCCTCTCCCTTTTCACTTTTCTTCTTCCTCTTTTTCTTCCATTGCATCTTTCTCCTATCTTTTTCCCCTTTTTGCATTCTAGTATTGCTGTATTTATAATCAAGCTTATCCTTGTCATTATACTGGAAATTTGTTATCAGATGTGCTACTAATTTAAAGAGGGGATAGCAAAGGACAGCCTATGGGTCAAATTTAGGCTTCCTTCGGTTTATCCATGGTTCACAAGTTCAGAATGCATTTTAAATTTTTAAATGGCTGAAAAAATATCTAAAGAATGAAATTATAGGAATTTACATCATCTTTAACTGCTTCCATACTACTCTGGCAGTTGAGAAATTACAACAGATACACCGCTGATGCTGGAAAGTGTTACTACCTGGCATTCTATCACGAAAGTTTTCATGAGTCCTGTTTTTAATCAATAGAACTTAGAAAGTTATAGATAACTCCAGTGTCTAAGTTCATTCAAAAATGATTTGCTTTTCAAATCTGAAATAGTAAATTAGATCTCTGATTTCTTTCTCTGTACAATTTGAAGTAGTAATGCTAACAGGGTCATAATTTTCTGTGAAGATTGAGAAGTGTAATGCATTTGTAGTGCTAGTAACAGGTGTCAGGCTCTGAAATGACAGTGTTATTAGAGGGCACGTTGCTGCTTGCAAAGTGTTCTATTTGAGAGATGGGCTATTCATGTTTAAAGGAGGGAAGTCTGGAGAACCATATGCCTGTTTGATACACATGCATCTACCAGAGGGCGTGCAGATGCTATTTTATGTTGGGAGCATTTCTTAGCATGGCAGATGTTCACCCTGAGCAAGTAGCATGTTTTGGCCGCTGGCCTTGTTGGTGACATCTAGGGTACAGTCGGGGGGTGAATGACTTCCTTTGCAGAGTCATCATCAGTGATATGTGGGTTAATAATGCTCATGCAATGAATGAAGGAAATACAAAGAACTCAGTTGGACGAAAAGTGTATGAAACAACAGGTGCATGGGATTGCCAGCATTAAGCAAAGCCAAGAGACGTGAAAATATTAGAACATGATGAGTATTGGTTTAATGCCCGATGCAGGAAAATTGTTTGACAAGGTCATATATTATCTGCCTAAAATTAATAAGAAGAAAATGTTTGAAATATAAGATTTTAAGAATATTTCCAGATATTATTTTTCCAAAGGTTATTGTATAAGTAAAGGTTGGGATTTTTGCACTTTTTATATAACTTAATTTTTTCTGTGCTTGTTTCACTTTCTTTTTCCCCTTCTCTTATATCAGAAGAATATAGTTTTATCTACCAGAACTAAATCATTAGTCCTGCTTCCCCTTCCTTCTCTTGCTTCTGTCACATCCCTACTTGGAAAATCTTTTACCTTGTTTCAGGAATTATCCCTTCTATCTCTCTTGACTCTAAAGCATCCCAAATAGTATTTTCTGTATAAATTGTTACCTCAGGGTCTTATTTGATATCTTGAGGAATGCAAAGCAAGAAATACATCATGGGTACAGGAAACCAGTAAGTGAAATCCTTTATAACATAAACAAGTTCTTAATTGTTAGATCGGTGGAATGCAGCAATTTGCTGAAGTGTCCACTCTCTGTGTGGTTACATACTTACTATTTAAATGATTTTAAGGCACCTCATGGTATTGTCCTTAAGCTATGAACTATTTCAGTTGTATTTCCAGTTAATGAATATATAATCTGCTGTATCTATGTATCTAACTATATATGTGTATTCTTCATTTCCATGTCTTCTTTGTTACTATTTGGTGTTAGATCTTGGAATTTTGGAAAGAGTTTGTAAACATTTACTGAATTTTGAGCTCCTTTATGACAAATGAGTGATCAGATTCCCTCAATTTGAGATTTTCTAACGAGTTGAGGAATATATCCATTTTAATGGAACTCTCCCAGTATTACTCCTAACAGCATTGATTACCTAGGTGTTCAGTGCAATCTGGACAGCAGAGTTCAAGATGTGTCGTGGTGTTTGATTTTGTGAGAACGTGTATCCTATGGATCATTCTAGTTTGCATGTATGTCGGAGAGAACAGCCCAAAGCTATCCTGTCCCATTCCAAGTGTTACTTTGAAGGTTAAATGAAATATGCTAGTACCTCATATACTGTAATCTCTTCAGAAAATTCTAGCTTTCTTCTTTTTACCTGAAGATGCGTGTATGTCTAGCAACTCTATTCATAGAATGTGTTATATGTGCCATGTGTTGTACATACATGTTTATACACTTATTATATATGTCATATATATTTTTTTCAGAAGATTAAGTCATATGAGAGACAGTTGTGGCTATTTACCATAGAGATCTCTTTGAGAATTTGCCATAAAGATGATTATTAGTGATTATTTTGAAAAGACATGAAATAAAACTGATTTTGACTAAAGGAATTAGTTCATTGGCAATCTTTCACAGCAGGGGGGTGGTGGAAAATGTTTGTATGTTTTTGAATCTATATTGTGATATATATGTGAAGTTTTTCAACTTTTTCTAAATAGAGATACAAATGGATTTAAAACTTGTTTTAAAGATTTATTATTATTATTATTATTATTTTATTGGAAAGGCGGATATACAGAGAGGAGAGACAGAGAGGAAGATCTTCCGTCCGATGATTCACTCCCCAAGTGAGCGCAAAGGCCAGTGCTATGCCGATCCGAAGCCAGGAGCCTCTTCTGGGTCTCCCATGCAGGTGCAGGGTCCCAAAGCTTTGGGCCATCCTGGACTGCTTTCCCCGGGCCACAGGCAGGGAGCTGGATGGGAAGCGGGACTGCAGGGATAGAACCGGTGCCCATATGGCATCCCGGGTGTGCAAGGCGAGGACCTTAACCACTGCGCCACCGTGCTGGGCCCTAAAAACTTTTTAAAAATAGACAATGAACAGTTTGTGTAGGATGAGGGAAAGCAAGTATCCTTTGAATGGCCCATTTCTTCTTGGATCTCCATGGAAAGGCAAACTATAGGCATGCTGGGGCTTGGGAGGCCCGAGCAACCTAGATAGGACATTGGTAGGGAGGCCAAGTGATTGGCCCTGAGGCGCCTCACCGACTGTCATCTCAAGTACTGTAGTCGAGCCAAATGCTAAAGTGAATGAAATATGTTCTAGTTATGCTTGGGAGACCTCCAGAGCCCAGCTGCCTTTTTCTTCCTCCCTTTGTTTTCTTTTGCCAAGATAATGCTAGTAGGGAAAAGTGAGAGGAGAGGAAGGGGCTGAGCTAACATGTCACTGGAGTATATATGTGACATTTTTATTTGCACTTGGAAAAGCTTGCAATGCCTACCCACCCCATGTTTAGTTACCAAACATTGGCTGGGAGAAAACACGGCGGTTTGTAGAAGCCCTGATCTTTTGCTGACCTTGGAGAGATTGCTCTTTCTGAGTATCAATTCAGAAAGATAATAATACTTTTCCTGCACTTTCCACATATTACTAGTTATCAAAATATAAAACATTGAAGAGATGATAGTTTTAAATCCGTTTCACAAGTTCAAGTAACTCACATTTAAATGTGACAAAAATGTTTAGCTTAATGTAAAAAGGGCTATTGAAACAAGGCGTCTGGGAAAAGGTCATAGAAAATGTGTGCTATGAAAAAAAGACTGCTTGAATTTCAAAACACTTTTACACTAAAATAAATTTTTAATTCTATTTTCCATGAACTTTAAAAATTGTTATCATTTTTTTTTTAATTTGGAAGGAAGGTGAAGGAGAGAGAGGGGAATGTGGGAGGGTGGGGATGGAAGAAGAACCAAGATCTTTTTCTGTGTCGATGCTCTCCCCAAATCCTGCAACAAACAGCCAGGGTGGACTCAGGCGAAAGCCTGCAGCAACATGTGAGTTGCCCATGTGGGTGGCAGGAACTCAAATGCTTTCACCATATTTTATTGCCCGCTGGCATGCACATTAATCTGAAGCAAGACAAGAAGCAGGATAGCTAGTGCTTGAACCAAGCATATCAAGCAGCTGCTTGGCCCACTTCACCAAATGCCCACTGCTTTATGAGTTCTTTAATTACCCTTGTAACAGGGATTTTTAAAAAGATGCATATTGCTAAGGGAATAGGAATATTGTCACTTTAATAGCCCTCTTATGTTAGATTCTCTTTCCGATGACAACATGACAATATCTGTCAAAACCTGGAAAGATTGAAGCTTTGATTTACCAATTATATTTCTAATAATTCATTAAGAATAAAGAATCAAAGCTATTCTTTGCAAGTGAAATGTAGAAACTTCACTTTATTTTATTTTATAACTTGTTAAATGTGGACAAATTTGATGTTTCACAATGCAGATTTAGGGTCATAATGAAACCTCCCACCTTATCTACCTGCTTCCTGCATTCTCTACTCACCTTCTTCCTTTTAAAAATCCATGCTTTCATTTAACTTCGAGATCACAGGCTTAACATGCCATTAAATGAAGATGTAAACACATAGAAAACAGGGGAAAATCTACTATTCCTCAAGAGTTTGCTACATTTTTGTAATCTGTATATTAATTACCACAGCTTAGGGAAAATATACAATATTTATCTTTATGGAACTGGCTTATTCATTAAGCGTAATGGCTTTCAGTAGCATATATTTTTATGCAAAAGACGTTATTTCATTTTTTAATGAGTGACTAGCATTCCATATTGCATATACAACCATATATTCTTTTTTGTAGTTTTTTGAAAAAATATTTATTTTTATTGGAAATGCAGATCAGATTTACAGAGGAGAGAAAGAAAGGTCTTCCGTCCACTGGTTCACTCTCCAAGTGGCCACAACTCCCAGAGCTGAGCCAATCTAAAGCCAGGAGCCAGGAGCCTTTTCTCTAGGTCTTCCAGCAGGTGCAGGGTCCTAAGACTTTGTGCCATCTTCTACTACTTTCCCAGGCCACAAGCAGGGAGCTAGTTGGGAAGTAGAGCAGCTGAGACATGAACCAGTAAGTGCCCAAATGGGATCCTGGTGCTTGCAAGATGAGTTTGTAGACATGGAGCCACGGTGCCAGGCCCATATCAAACATTGTTTTATTATTATTATTATTATTATTATTTGAAAATGAGATGTAAAGAGAGGAGGAGAGACATTGAAGATCTTCCATTCGCTGATTCACTCCCCAAGTAACCACAATGGCCAGAGCTGTGCCAGTCTGAAGCCAGGAGCCCTGAGCCTCTTTCGTGTCTCCCACATGGGTGCAGGGTCCCAAGTCTTTGAGCTGTTCTCTACTGCTTTCCCAGGTCACAAACAGGGAGCTGAATGGGATGTGGAGCTGCTGGGATTAGAACTGGTGCCAATATGGGATCCCTGTGTGTACAAGGCAAGGACTTTAGCTGTTAGGCTACCGCACCATGTCCATCATTCATTCTTTATCCAGGCATCCATTTACGGACATGTTGATAGATTCCATATAAACTGTGATGTGAACTGCAATAAGCATAGATGTGCCAATAATTCTCTCATATGCTGTTTCATTTCATTTTGGTAAATTCCCAGGAACAGGATTCCTGGGTTTATGGTAAGATACATTTTTGATCTCTGAGGAAATTCCAAACTGTCCAAACTGCTGTAATGATTGTACTAGTTTACATACATTCTCATTAAAAGTGGGTGAGAAACACTTGCAGGAATTTATTGTGATGTTTTGTTAATATTTGGATGGTAGCCATTTAATTAGGGTGAAGTAAAACCCCATTGTGTTTTTATTTGCATTTTGCTGATGGCTCATGATCCTAAGCTTTTATCATGTGTCTATTGGCCATTTGTACTGTCTTTTGAATAGTGTTTGTTCATCTTTGAACTGTATCATTTTTGTTGTTGTTGGGTTTCCTGTAGTCCCCGCACCATTTGTTGAAGAAATGGTGTTTTCACCTTCGGATTGATTTGCTTGTCATAATTATTTGACTGTAAATATGTGGGTCAATGTTTAGAATTTCTCTTTTGAATTTTCATTTGTCAGTATCAGGTTGTTTTGACTAAAAATGTGTCTGTGGTATGTCTTGAGGGTTTATATTGTGATGCATTCATATTTAGTGTTGTTTAAAATTGCCCTATAAAAGATCTCTTGTGTTTCTGTATGAATTTCAGCATCAGTTTTTAGATCAGATCTGAGAAGAATGTCCAAGATATTTGATTGAGATCATATTGAATTTGTAAATTGCTTCTGGTAGTATGGACTTTTTTATTATATTAGTCCTGTTGATCAATGAATGTGGATTATTGTTTTCAATTTTATGGCTTCTAATAGCTAAGATACCCATATTCTATGTTGAAATATCTAGGTCCCTTCCCATATTTGGATCCTGATTCCAGGTTCATGTTCCTGCATACATTGGGAGTCTCACAATATTCGTGTGGGAGACCAAGAATGAATCAGTATCCTGGTTTTACCCTATGTAGGCCCATCCATTGTGGGCAGTTAGGGAATAAATCAGATTTCAGCATGTTCATTCTGTGTGTGTGTGTGTGTGTGTGTGTGTGTGTGTTTCAATCCCTGGGTTTCTCTTACTCTGTCCCTGTAATTTCTAAATAAATATTTCAAAAAGGACATTATGCAAAATTGTGGCAAATATGTCAATAGGTGATTCTAATAAACTAAAAGGGATGCAAAGTTTATGGAAACTCTTCTAGTATCTCAAAATTTTTGTTTTGTTAAGACTACTCTGAAATTAAATATTAGAATGAAGAAGAATGAGGACCAGAGCTTCCTCTTCCTGCCTGTGAGGGCACATTAAAGGGTCGTCTGCTACCAGGAAGGGTCGCATCATGATCTTATACATACCAGACAACTGTGAGAAGTCAATATCTCTTAGACTGTCACATATAATATTTTTTAGAACCACAATGAAAACGGGAGTGGCTTCTTTTTGTTTCAAATGTGTGGTAGTCTCTAGTGTGAGAATGAAGTCGAATCATGATTTCTCCAATCACCAGAAATTGTTTCCACAATGTTACATGCATTGATCCTACAAGAAAAGCATGGCATGATAATAAAAAAACCCCCACTGCAAACAGTACTTACTACCTATTGTGCATGCTGTAGGTGTTCCACAGTGTGATAGGAGGTTATACGCCTTAACCCATTGAATAGTTATAACAGCGCAGTGAATCAATGAATCCTTATTGTGCATCATTTTTTGAGACAATTACCTCAACATGACAGATGTGGAATGTATACTTCTGGAATATTAAAGCACTTACTATCATAGACCTCTGCTATGCAAAGTGAGTGGAAATTTGCTTTGTCTGGTTTCCCTGCCTCATTGTTTTACTCTTTATCGTACTGACTGGGTATATTAAGAAAAGGATTTTAGTTCTAATGGCTGACGAGGAACTGACGTGTAGACCTAAATAGTATATCATTTTTAAACATGTGTTTTTATGAAATCGAGACAATGGAAACTCTTTTACTCTTTAAAGTGCTAAATTTGGGTGAATACTATACCTTAGTATAAGTATTGAAGCCAGGAGACAAGCGTTGATACACTGCTTTTAATTAAACTACAGGTTTTATTCATGTTTTGCAATTAATTCCATCAATAATGTTTTTTCTTGTTGAGGATTCCACCCAGGGTCTTGTGTTTGTCATATCCCCTTAGTCTCTTCTGCCCTGTGATAGTTGTCCATCTTTTTCTTATCGTGTAGGACCTTGACAGTTTTCAGGAATACCTTTTAAGATATTTTTAAGAATGTTCTTCAATATGAAGTTTTGTGAACATGATGGGAAGGTTCTGATCACAAATTTTTGTAGGAATAATATTAAAGTGATAGGTATTTTCAGATGCCTCTTTTCAGAATGTACATTATTTTAATGTACTGGAGATATTATTTTTTCATCCCATGGGTGATATGGTTTCAGCATGTCATTCCAAAATAAATGTTTTGTCTTTGTATTAATATTTTATAGGGACACACTTTGTTCCTGATAGTTCACATTTTCTCAGTAATTTATTACCCATCAGTGTTTCTTAGCCTCAAGAATTATTTTTGTGGTGTCTGTCCAATGGTATATTGTCTGCATATCATTACTTCTATACTTATTTATTCAATATCTTTATTTATTTATGAGAGAGAGAGAGATCTCCCACTCTTCCACTCCCTGATTCACTCTCCAAATGGTCACAATAACCTGGGCTGGGCCAGGTAAAAACCATCAGACTGAACATCCATATCTCTTGCATAGATGTAAGAGCTGAAGTTCATGAATGAAAAATGCTGGAAAATGTTAGTGAATCCCTCTTGAAATTTGTTGTAGGAAATGGTGTTCCAATTCTTATTCAAATTCTCAATGCAAAAGTAATTAAATACAGCATTAATAACACTGACATTTAAATAAAGTGTCCTATATTAACACAATATGGAAAGGACCACTGGAAAATAAGAAAATATGTACAGCATATCACAAAAGACTACTATGTAAAGACTTAATAGGTAAAGAACTTTTAAATTATGGACTACGGCCCGGCAGCATAGCCTAGTGGCTAAATCCTCACCTTGCATGTGCCAGGATCCCGTATGGGCAATGGATCACATCCCGGCTGCTCCACTTCCCATCCAGCTCCTTGCTTGTGGTCTGGGAAAGCAGTCGAGGATGGTCCAAAGCCTTGGTAACCTGCACCTGCTGGGAGACCTTAAAGTATATCCTGGCTTTGGTTCTGCTCAGCTCTGTCCATTGAGGCTGCTTCGGGACTGAAGAAGCAGACAGAACATATTTCTCCTAGCTTCGCTTTCTCTTTGTAAATCTTCCTTTCCAATGAAAATAAATAATTCTAAAAACAAATTATGGACTAAGTGAATAAAAACTAGGAAGAAGTATGGTAAGAAGACACACACACTTTATATGCATGTAATACATATATGTCTGTGAATAATGGCATCCCATAGATCCCAGAAATATAGTAAACTGTTTAGATTCTCCAATTAGAGAAATATAAATTAATGTCAATTCATATATCATTAAAATATAAGAATATAGAAACATAGGCTAGTGGCAAAGCTATGGGAAAAGAGGTATTCTCATCAACGATGGGATTGCAACCCTGTGCAAAAGGGGACTTTTCTCCTCATAGGAGTTATATATTAGTTGAAGTGGAAATGTGTTTCCTTTCTAGTGACATTGAGAAGACTGCTTTATGATGCCCCTGAAGGTTAATAGTAATGTCAGATGTATTAAATAAGATTGTCTAGCAAATATTAATTGATATTTAAAATATTTTCCCAAATCTTCCATCTCACTATTTTTTTGGGGGAGGGTTGGATTTAAGGAAATGTGGTCATGATTTGGAGGCCAGATATCTCTATTGTTGTTAATGTTGATAATTTGCTCCCTTCCTAGTATCCACTTAGCTCAGATACTGCTTTTTTCTAAAGGGAAAATGAATTATATATATATCCATTAATGTTAGATATGAAAAGACCTTAAAGATGATCAAATTCACCTCTATGATTTACATGAGGTATGATGCTAGATTGGGTCAGTGGCTTCCTAGAGTCACATATTGTCAACTAAAAGTTGATCAGAATCTTCATCCGGATGCTCCATATCTATTGCAAACTGCTTGTAAAATACCAAACTCCCAGTAGATATACAATATGTGAGACCACTAATAATTGCTTCTTTCAAAGGGGTTAAGGGTTTCCACTTTTATTGCTTCAGAAGACTTGTCTTCTAAGTATCAAAACTGAGTAAAAGTGTAAAGTTTATTTTTATGATCATTGGTGATACTTCTCCTGGGATCTATAAATGTCAACAATTCATCAGCATTTATAGCTATCACAACGCGGAAAGGCACCTCAGGCGAGGAAGGGGTACATTTGGGGGTAATGCCATTATCCTTTTGAACTTATTGCTTGCCACTAAGCTTGTGTAACCGTCTTCTGCACCAGGCTTGGAGTCTCCAGATCAGAGGGGCACTTTCAGTTTGTGCAGTGCAGAAAGCTGCCCACAGAGGGGGGAGAGAGCAGAGGGAATGATGCTAGAATCCAGCCTGAGGCTCTGAGGTGGGGCTTCTTACACCCAAGTAAGAAACACTGTTGTCAGGCTAGCCTTTCTAATTCATGCTGAGGTGACAGCGCCATGTGGGCTACTGGATGCCCTAGTGAGGATATAAAAAGCCACTTGTCTGAATATAAAGCTGTGTTTTTCATCCTTACTAAAAGTCTATGTTTTGGGCCCAGTGCAATAGCCTAGTGGCTGGAGTCCACACCTTGTGGACTGGGATGTGCGGGGATCCCATGCGGGTGCTCTTCATGTCCGGGCTGTTCCACTTCCCATCCAGCTCCCTGCTTGTGGCCCAGGAAAGCAGTCGAGGGGACAGCCCAAAGCCGTTGGAGACCCAGAGGAGGAAACCCAGAGGAGGAGACCCAGAGGAGGAGACCCAGAGGAGGAGTCCCAGAGGAGGAGTCCCAGAGGAGGAGACCCAGAGGAGGAGACCCAGAGGAGGAGACCCAGAGGAGGAGACCCAGAGGAGGAGACCCAGAGGAGGAGACCCAGAGGAGGAGTCCCAGAGGAGGAGTCCCAGAGGAGGAGTCCCAGAGGAGGAGACCCAGAGGAGGAGACCCAGAGGAGGAGACCCAGAGGAGGGCCCTGGCTTTGGATCGGCTTAGCAATGGTTGTTGACCACTTGGGGAGTGAACCAGTGAATGGAAGACCTTTCTCTCTTCCTCTCCTTCTGTAAATATGACTTTCCAATAAAAATAAATAAATCTTTCAAAAGTCACTGTTTTACAATTTCCACTGAGAAAACTATGAGAGCTTTAGAAATATCTTACCCAAATATCATCCAGAAATTCAGCTCCCAATATTGAGGAAGCCTTCATATGTTCGTGTAATACAGATCAAAAGGTCTCGTTCTAATTGTATTGCATCTTAAATTTATGGGTAAGAGCATATTTATTAATGTTTCAAATGTTAGGAAGAGCTAAAGTCCAGACATACAATGTCCAGAAAGATTTCTTTAAGGCCAAAAGTTGTGCTCAGCATTTCTTTACTTTTCACAAAATCTTTAATAATCTCTACTTGTGGGACTCGCAGGCTAACCCTCTGCTCTATGGCACCAGCATCATATATGGGCACTGGTTGACATCCCAGCTGCTTTACTTCCGATCCAGTTCTCTTCCTTTGATCTGGAAAAGCCGCAGAGTATGGCCCCAGTCCTTGGGACCCTGCACCCATGTGGGAGACCAGGAAGAAGCTCCTGGCTTCAGATCAGCTCAGCTCTGGCTATTGCAACCATTGGGGGAGGGAACCAGTGAATGGAGCACCTTTTCTCGCTGTCTCTCCTTCTCTCTCTCTCTCTCTCTCTCTCTCTCTCTCAAAAATCTGCCTTTCAAGTAAAAAGAAATGGCTATTTAAAAAAAAAATCCATCGTTGGGAGGCACCTCGATGGCAGTATGATGGACTTCTGAGGGTACTTGAAAGACACCTGTTGAAAGACAAGAGGAGAACAATGGGAGTGGGGTGGGGAGAGGGAGGGGAAACTCAAATGCCTATTAAACTGTGTCATAAAATAAAGAATTAAAAAAAAAACCAAGAAATCCACTTTGAAAGATATCAGTTATTTAATTTTTAAGACTTAAATTATAATCACTTATTTAATTAAATGATGGAAAGAGAGTTTCCTTCCATTTGTCCACCCCCAGGTGCTTTCAATGTTCCAGGCAGAATCTGAGAGCAGAGACGGCAGTAGAGGTCTCCCCTCTGACATGGGTGACAGAAACATAGAGTGAAGACTACCAGGATCTGCATGAATAGGAAACTGGAGCCAGAACTAAAACCCAAGTACTCCAGTATAGGATACGGACATTTCAATACCTGGGACAAATACCCACACACCTTAAGTCTTCATTGCATTGAGAACTGATGGATCTGTAGCTTATTTGTGATTTTAATTCAATTAGAGGTTTGTACATGGTTGGGAGTTGGGCGACCTTAGTTCTTTTCCTGCTGTGTCCTCATAGTAGCTGTTCCACTTAGAAGTACATCATGAATATTTTTCCCATGTCATTATCCTTTTGTATCATTACATTTATTTTTACATCATATTTATTGTCTAATCTGAACCATCCACTTTAATCTCCTGTTATGGTTAGATGTCTGAGACATTTCCCAGAACTGTGATGCATTCATTCTGAAAACTATATTATTTGTCAATACAAGCTGAAAGTTTTCTAAAACGTTGAGTGAAAGAAGCTGAAGAAGTAAAATTGAATACTCTGTGATGTCATTTATGTAAAATTCCAGAAAAGCAATTCTAATCTGACAGCTGATCATTAGAAACCTGAAATGTGAAGAGGATTTTGTTAACTGAGAAGGGCTACAAATAAGCTTCTTTTGTGGTGGTAGAACATTCTGCCTTACTATGGCCACAGTTACTTAGAGGCACGCATTTTTGTCAACATTTCTCAAAATGCCATAACACTAATTTTGAATGTGATTTTCGATGGAATATACATATTTCGGAAGTTTATTTAGCTCTGAAATTTCTAAATATGAACAATTTGTAGCACTAGTTACTATTTATTGAGTATCTATCAGGCACTGCATCCTTTCGAAGGAAACACTTTGGGGCAGGAAAATCTTGTGGTGGTGTTTGGGTTAGGGAATTGTCAAGGGAAGATCACCAGTTATCCATATCACTTGTTAGGGAAATGCTGAGGTTCTAGTGAGAAACATGGCTGTGATCAGCATAGCCTGCTTGCATTCTGTCCAGGAGAACTCAGCATTAAATTAAATTAAATCTTGGGTTACCAGCTTGCTTCTGGCAAAAGTGGATTTTCGTTTTGATAGTTAATAAGTAGTCAGTAGTTCTTTTCAGTACTTAAATTCAAGTACCATTTCTCCCTTAGTTTCCTCTTGTCACGTTTCCTGGCTAGAGATATTAGATATATCATCAGCATGAAGTAAGAAACTTATTTTCCTGTTTGCTGTGCAGAAGATCATAGATTTGATTCATCTGTGACAGTAGCACAGCCAAGGATACATTAATCAAAAGGAGTGTAAAAACCTTAGGCCTCATCTTGCTACAGCTATTGCTTGGTCATTATGAGCTTTTGCAATGCTCAGGGAATTGTTCTATACTTCTTAGTGGCTAGAAAAGGAAATAGAGAAATTCACTGAGAGGCAAGTAATAGTAAGGGAGCTGGAGTGACGCATCAGTGTACAACATTCTCTGATTGCTTAAACCACAAAAGTCTGTTGCTGAGAGTACCTGTTCCTTCTTTCTATGATTTTATTTTAAAATGATGCAGCCAGGTAGAGTGGTTGGCTCATTGACCTAACTTGTAAATGATGCACTTCAGCACCAGAACCATGGGGAGTCTGCGTTACCTGGGTGATGCACATGTTACAATCATATACATGTACTAGTGCTTGCAAACTCCTGCAAGCATACTCTCTCTGCACGCTAAGGAAAGAATAGAGCTATTTTAGATCATTTATATTCTGAACCTAGAGCATTTTAGAGAAATGGTAGCATTTTAAAACTGTGTGTATTCTCACATTTTTATATATCATAATTTGGTGATGCCAGCTAGAGTTGGTGATAATAGCTCATCTGTCATACAGAGTAGATGCATTTAATTATGCATTCACAAAATATTTATATGAAGAACTTGATATGTACCTTTTCACTTGTAATTAAAATCAAAATTCTGAATTGCTGACTTAAATGCCAAGTTAGTCAGTTCTAGAAAAAAAGGCTATTTGGGAGTTATTAGTATATAAATTGTTGAAGTCGGAGAGAAGATGATATTCACAATAGGAGAAGGTATAAATAGAAGAGAAAAGGTTAATGCAGCAGCGTTTGGAACACCAATATTTACGAGAGGGGAAAACACTATAAGTAAAAGAGACTACCGAAGAGAGTCCCTCTGAAAGAACATACAGTGAGTTAGTTAGAAAATGGTTCTTGTTTTTGGTAACAAGGGGGCAAGAGAAAACCAGAAAGAATAGTAATTGAGCATTGCAAATCAAAGTATTATTTATATATATAATCATAAAATCATGGACTATTTTCATTAAAATACTTTAGTTTCAAAGTTATTACAGGCTATGAGTGAAATAGAATTTGTATGTGTCCTTTCGTCAGCTTAAAGGGTGGATTCACAAATGAATTATACATTTTACATATGCTTATTTAATAACCAAAATATTAAATGTTACTAGCCAAAAGCTAAATAATAGCTGCAAAAGAAAATAAATGCAAAGTCCACCACCATCTCACAAATTTCCAATACAAGCTTTGGGATTCATTCTTTCTCCTCATGTATCTTACTACTATGCCCAGCAGCTAAATTTTTAGTGGTAACCTTTATTTATACATCGTTTGGATCAGGACCTTTCTACTGTATATGCAATCATCATTTGTATTATCATTTCATCAGTCTTAGTGTTGATTATTCAATGAAGTTAACATGAGCCAATAAATTATCCAAATGTAAACTTAAAGAGTTTTATAAGATTTATTTTATTTTTGATTTGAAAGTTCGGGTTACAGAGAGGAGAGAAGAGACAAAGAGGAAGAGAGATCATTCACTGGTTCACTCCCCAGATATCCGCATTTGGCTGTTCAAAAGCTAGGAGTGAAACCCCCATGTGGTTGCAGGTTCCCAAGGGCTTGTGCCATCTTCTATTTCTTTTCCAGTGCATAAACAGGTAGGTGGATCAGAAGTGAAGCAAACAGGACTTGAGATGGGGCTCATAAAGAGTGCTCACGCCACAGGTCGAGGCTTAGCCTACTACACGACAGCACCAGGCCCTGACCTTCAAAATTTGATTTAATGAATTTAAGCCTTTTTTCCCATGAAGATTTACATACAAAATTGTTTTCAGGTTTTACTGCTGCTGCTGGATCCAGTGGTATGGCTACAGTATTATGAATATGCAAGTGTGCAATGCAGTGTGCATCTCTACTTGCAAGTCAAACAAGGACTCCCATTGGAACTGTAAATGCATCTTGATAATAGGGTGCTGGACTCTCTACTACTGTCCATATCTGCAATGTCAGGATACACTTAAATAGCAGGATGATGGACTTCTGACTGCTTATGAAGGACTGTACTATTGTAATAATATAGGAAGAACCAATGGGAGGGGAGGGAGTTTTGGGAAGGAATGAGGGAAATCCTGGAGCCTAAGGAATTGTATCATAAAATAAAATAAAATAGAATGTGAAAGAGAGTTATCAGCAGATTAGGAGCAGATTAAAGAAATTCTCAAGGGAATGGAAGGATAATGCAAAAGAAACAGTAATGCATAGAGATAAGAACATTTAAAATTGGTTTCTGGAAATTATGATACTTGCAATTACTCTTATCAAGACTGTTGTGGTGTCTGTGGATGTGTTACAACATTCCTGTAATAATAATCAGTATATCAAACAAACACCTGCACTCCTGTTTATGGCAACATTATTCACAATACTAAGATATAGAAGCAATGCAGATTTTTGTCACTGGATGTATGAAAAGAGAATAGAATCGGAGTATGGCATGGACATTTGACACACTAGGACACCCATGTGCCATATCGGAGTGTCTGTGTTCAGTACCTGACACCATTTCCCGACTAAAGATTCCTGCTGACACAGATCCTGATAAACTGTGGACAATAATTCAGATGATCAAAACTGTACAATTGAGCGGGGAGAACTGAATTGGCTTCTTGGCTATCACCTTTGTCTTGGACCAGTCCTCATCATTGAGGCATTTGAGGAGTGACCAGGAAATGGAAATGCTCTCTCATTTTCTATTCTCTCTCTCTCTCTCTCTCTCTCTCTCTCTCTCTCTCTCTCTCTCTCTCTCTCTCTCTTTCTCTCTTTTCCCCTTCCATTAATAAAGCCTTGAAATTGTGTGCATACCAGTGGAATAGTGAGCATTCATTAATTTCTAGTCAAATAGTAATCATCCATTAAATGACACCTTTTAACATATGCAGGAAAATGGGTGGAACCAAAAGGTCATTATGTTAAATAAAATAATTTAGACATATAAAGACAAATGTCACATATTGACTCATTTGTAGAAACTGAAAAATTGATCTAATTGAAAAAGTCATCGAAACAGTTGTCACTAGAGAAATAGAAGTGAGGTAGAGAGAAAGAGATTAGGAAATGGACAGCAAATTACGGTTACATGGTAAGAATTTGTTCTGGTGTTATGTGTGTTACACAACGCAGTAGGGTTATTAAAGTCCACCATAATCTGTGGCATATTTTAAAATCATTAGAATGCATATTAATTACTGCTTGAGGACATGGCAGTGATGAATGATGATTACTTTGATTTGATCATTATGTATTCTATATACTTATCACACTGTATCCCGTAATTAAATATCATGCATCAGTTTGAAAAATGAATCTTTTCTGTCTCTTACCTATATTACCAATTCCTTGGTATGTTGGAGTGAGATCTACGTGTGTCAGTGTTAGGTGCCTGCAGCATTTAGCTCCATACATGCCTCCACAGGCATGTTTATGTGAAAGGCCGGGCTGCTTTCCTTTGGAAAGATGTGGATTTTTATCCATTTAAAATATCTGTTGTAAGAATGTTGAGGCAGGATACATGGTGATTATTTTCAAATATTCTATTTCTGTTACTTTTCCAGGTTTGTCTTTTGACTCTGATATGTTTATACTATCATGTGACAAGGTTGTCAAATGTAACACATTTCCATTTTTAGGATGTATTCAATAAGAAAATTGGTAGCTTCACAGAAATCCACTGTACAGCAGACTTAGTCGGTGTGTCAGTCTTCTCTACAAAAGGCTTCCATCGTGTGGGAGAAAGTGCCCTCTGCCTTTCCCTGCTGGCCAGTACAAGCTCCTGGGCATGATACTAAGTAGTCTTTCACTGGATTTGCTAATCCTGTGGCTCAGATACTCAGCTTTGAATGCATGGTGAGGGTGTGGTGAGTGTACGGTCATGGCACATAATTTCAATTGCAGGCTTTGCCACTCACTTATTGTTTGATCTTGGACTTGGCTTGTTCCTCAGGTTTCTCATGAATCAAGTAAGAAACTGTGGTAAATGAGCTCTCAGTGCTGCATTAGTTGTAATCAGCCATGGAATTTGTCTTATTGTTCTAATACAGGGTGAGTGAGTGAGAAAGAGAGTATGACACAGAGAAAGGGAGAAGGAGAAGGAGAGAGAGAGAGGGAGAGGGAGAATATATCCTACCAATTTTTAAGTTTCCATGCACATAATTGGAAACATATTAGTGAGTTTCAGTGCCCTTAGGCAGACGCAGAATGGATGGTTTGAGGTAAGGGCTCGGGAGCCAGCCTATTTGAGTTAAACCCTTACTTTTGGATCTTCCAAACTGTGTGACCAAAGCTCCAAAGCTGAGTTACTCATTTTTCCCATGCTTTAGCTTTCTTATCTGTTAAATGGTTTTAATAATAGTGTCAGTTATCTGATTGTTGTAAAGATAAAATGAGTTAATGTATATGAAGCCTTTAGAGTGCCAAGCATTTTTAATTGATTAAGCTACATGGTTTTCATATATGCAATATAATCACAGCTCGTAATGAAAAAAACAATGGGGTCATTTTTAACCAGTGGCTTTTATTCATCAAAAAGTTAATAGTCTGTCCTAATAAGATTCTTAAAATGCTAAACATTTTACTGAAGGAATTATATTTTAATTTACTATTTACTTATTTTCTTTTAAATATTGTTTGAAAGGCAGATTTACAGAGAAAGACAGAAACTAATCTTCTATGTGCTACTTCACTCCCCTAATGGATGCAATGGCCAAAGCTGAGCTCAGAGAATCTGAAGCCAGGAGCTTCCCTTGGGTCTCCAACATGGTTGCAGGTGCCTAAGGCATTGGAACATCTCTTGCTGCCTTCGTGGGCCATAAACAGGAAGCTGGATCAGAAGTGGAGCAATTGGGACATGAACTGGTGTCTGTATATGATGCTGATGCCACAGGCAGAGGATTTGCCAACCATGTCATTGTGTCAGCCCCTACTTACTTATTCACAAACAACAATCATTTAGGTGTAATCCATTCCTGCAACGCTAGCATTTGTCCAGTTGTGAAGCATGCTGAGTAGCACTAGTGCTTGTAGATAACCATCTTCCTGGAGTTTTGGCATTGCAGAGTTACTTTCTCATTGCCTTTGGCCAAAAGCTGCTTTTTCTTTCTCCTCTGAAGTCTGGAAGGAAGCACATATAGTGTTCACCAGGTTTGTGTGTACATTAATTGTAATTCACAGTTGTCCGAAAGCACTTTCAAACTCTTGCACCAATATTACCCATGCTCACAAAGAGGCTAGCAGAGGATGTACGTTAAGAGTTACTTTTATTTGTTTTTTTGAAAGATTTATTCTTTTTATTACAAAGTGAGATATAAAGAGAGTAGGAGAGACAGAGAGGAAGATCTTCCGTCTGTATTTACTCCCCAAGGGGCCACAATGGCCGGTGCTGCACCAATCTGACACCAGGAGCCAGGAGCATCTTCCAGGTCTCCTGCGCAGGTGCAGGGTCTCCCAAGGCTTTGGGCTGTCCTGGACTGCTTTCCCAGGCCACAAGCAGGGTGTGATGGGAAGCGGGGCCATTGGGATTAGAAACTGTGCCCATATAGGATCCCAGGACATGCAAGATGAGGACTTTAGTCACTAGACCATCGTGCCGGGGCCTTGATTTTATTTTTGATGTCTGTAACTTACCAGAATGACTTTGGGAGTGTTTCAAGAAACTCCCTTCTGATGACCTGAAACGCTGGAAGCCATAGACTGAGAAGCAGCAGGGGTAGATTCTCCCCCATTCCTGCCCTGCCCCACCTCTCCTAGTAGGCCTGTACAACTTTGTGATTCTACCAATTTCATGAGCTCAGCTGGCCAAAAGCAAAGCTATATGAACAAAATACTGGGACATCATTTTCTATCTTTGAATTGTTGAAGCATTGATTTTCTTGCCACAGTGTTTCTGTTGTCATCTAGACACACAGTGAAAGAATGTTAATGTCTTTCATCTTTACAGATTGATGTGTTATGAGAACAAGTGTGCTAGAAGTAGGGATGCCCCATTTCCCCTCTCTGGGAAGAAGTTAGTATTTAACCAAGACAGCTTAGTATTAGTATTAGTGTAATGTATTACATGTAGTGCCATTAATATTTCTTAAAACTGCCTCTAGTTTATTAGTGCTAGAGATAATTTATCTTATGAATCATATTAATGGTATAAATACCTATACTTCACTTCGCAAATGACTGTAAAACCTGGGCCAACTTGAACCCAGGAGACAGGTACTTCTTTTTCCTCATGGTGTAGGGCTCTAACCAATTGGTCCATTTTCCTTTGCTTTCCCAGGCACATCATCAGGGAACTAGAGCAGATGTGGAGCAGGGTGGACTTGAACCAGCACCCGCATGAGATTCAGGGCCACAGGCAACAGCTCTACCTGATATGCCGCAGTTCCAACCCTATGCTGTCCTATGTTAAAGACAGCTAATGGCCAGCAATGCTTCATTGATTTTTAAGAAAAAAAAAACAATTCAGTGATAAAAACATACGGTGAACTGGCACAGAAGCTGAGTACAGTTAACTGACACATAGAACTTCTTTAAAGATCCTATGCTCGAAAAAATAACATGATACAGATCTACAAGTGGAGCACTGAGTTCCATTCTACTCCATCAATCACCAGCCAAAGCTGTACTTACTATGTGATCAAACCACTCAACCACAGGCACCACACAACATAGAAGAATCCACTAATTATTCACCTTGCAAAACAGAAACTATATGACAGCTGAGTAGCAACTATCAATTTTCCTTTATTCTTGGCCTCTGGCGAGCACAACTCTAACTCTGATTTCCAATGTTTATTTAATTTTCAATGTAAGTTGTAGCATATGTTGTACATATGTTCTTTGTGACTGGTTTGTTTCACTTAGCAGCAGGCCCACAAGGTTCATCCATACTGCAGCATGCCTTTGAATATATCGTTTCATCCACTGATACACATTTAGGTTGGTTCCATATCTTTCCAGTTGTGACTAATACTGCAAATATCATTAGAGTGCAAAGATCATTTTTGAGATCCTGATTTTAATTATTTTTGGAATGGTGTTTCTGAATCGTATGTTAGTTCTATTTTTATTTCTTTGAGGACCCTCCATATTGTTTGCCAAAGCAATTTCACCATTTTATTTCCCTACTGATAGTGTTCGAGGGTTACAATTTGTCCATATCTTCACCGACTTGTTTATAGTAACCGTCCCAATGTGTGTGATGTGATATCTCATTGTGTTTTTGATTTTCATCTACCCACATATATGTGTGTGTGTGTGCACTAAGTATATAAAATAATGAATTGATAACACTTTCGCAAACAATGCTAGGATTACTATCCATATGTAAAATATGTGGAATTGGATCCTTGTCTTTTGCCATACACAAAAATAAACTGAAGATTGAGTGAAGACTTGATTGTAAGATCGGAAATTATAAAATGCCTAAAGGAGAAAATGAAGATCCTTGGCATTGATCTTGGAGTTGATTTTTTGAATTTTACTCAAAAGCACAGGCAATGAAAGGAACATTAAATAAGTAAGACCGTGTCAGACAAAAACTTCTTTTGAACAGCAAATAACAGAATGATAATGCGAGCTATGTAATAAAATATATGCAAATCATGTATTTGACAAAAGGTTGATATCAAAAATCTGTAGGGGATTGGGTCAGTATTTCCCCTTTCTGACTTTTGCTGATTTATGCTTAAATGCTGGATCATATACATTAAGGTTTATCTTATTAATCTGTGAAGGTATGAATTCTAACACATTTGGCTCAAATAATCATCTTATCAGACTTTCTTGCGCAACTTCCTCTATGGCTTCCACAGTTTCCATGCAAAAATCTCTTAATTTAATTCAGAAGCCATTTGCCCAGACTACTAATAATTTGTTCCTCATTCAGAGGCAGTCAGTATGGATTTTCTTCTTTGCTTTTCTTTGGCAAATATCCTGACTATGTAGACAAGCATGACAAGACTAAGACATTCCTTAGAGGAATGGCAGATATAGTGTTAGAGGAAATGCTAGGGTTTGCATGTACTGCCTCTCTGTCTCGCAGTGCGCATTATGCTCTAAGCACACCTATACCCCTTAGTTCAAATCAGGTCCCTGAAACCTGGCAATAACCAATAACTCAAGTATTTTTCCAAATGTGTCCATACTTTATCTCTGGTCACCTATGCCTTCCTGATGTTAAGGACTTTTCCTCAATCCTGGCTCATCTTCAAACCTGAAAGAGCCAGTTCAATTAAGACCATTGTACCACATTAATGAAGAACTCTATTGCTGTGTTCTTCCAAGTGGACATACCCTGACAGTATTAAATGTACCCTTCCTGACCTCTTTCAAGGCCTGAAAATTGCTCCTCTCTGATCACATGACCAGGCTGAGCCTTCATATTAACCATCTATGTACTGGTGACTAATTTGAAAGACCAATCTAAGGTAGAGGACAGAAGCAAAGGAATTAAATCATCAATAGGCACCGTGGGAGGGAGGTAAAAAACAATGGATGAGAAGAAGGGTACGGGAATGGAATTTGAGAGATTTTTAAAAAAGGATTTATTTATTTATTTTTATTGGAAATTCACATTTACACAGAGGAGAAAGAGTAAGATCTGCTGGTTTACTCCCTAAGTGGCCACAACAGCTGGAGCTGAACTTATCCAAAGCCAGGAGCCAAGAGCTTCTTCCAGATCTCCCATGCAGGTGCTTTCTCAGAACACAAGCACGGAGCTGGAAGGGAAGTGGAGCAGCCAGCAACATGAACTGGCACCCATCTTGGATTCCAGTGCGTGCAAGACGAGGACTTTAGCCGCTAGGCTACTGCACTAGGTCTGTGAGAAGAGTTTGATAGTATGGCCCCTGATCCTAGGCTTGTGAATTGATTCTTTGGAACATTTATTTATTTGAAAGGCATAACTGCAGAGAGAGAGAGAGAGAGAGAGAGAGAGAGAGAGAGAAGAGAATCTTCCATTCTCTGGTTCAGTCCCCAAATAGCCACAGTTACCTAAAGGTCACCCCGTGGGAGTACAGGGGACCAAGCACTTTTATTTTCCTGAGCGGACTTCCCAGGCACATTAGCAGGGGGCTGGGTTGTGAGTGAAGCAGCTAGGAGGTGAATTAGTATCCACAGGGGTGCTGGCTCCATGGGAGGCAGCCTCAAACACTAAGGCGTAAGACCAGTCCTTTGTGGATGGTTATTGCAAAAGAATTAAATATGGTATATTGATCCCCAATTTTTAGCACTAGGTGGACTGTAATATAAGTGTACCATTGAAATCTATAACCTAAACCTGAAGGAGGAAAAAAAGCGTTCTCTATGTAGTTGAATTACAGTATAAATAATGTGTGTATGGATGATTAAAAAGAGATACACACTAATGGTTTCCACATCTTGAAATATTAAGGTCATTAGCATATACTTGACATATACTTGTGGTTCAACTTGGGATCATTTGTGACCAAAAGTCTTGTATTTGTAGTGTGTCATCCCTGAATCCTGACTCTCACTGCTTTACAACTGTGGTTTTCTAGTGGGTTCATATTTTTACATCATCTCTTTGTTAGACCTGTCAGTTTTCTCCCTTGAATGCCCCTGCCTTCTAGCTTGCTCAGGCTTCTAGTTTTATTACAAACATTACCAAGTCTCCACAATTTCCTTGATGACTGTTGAACTCCCCTGGTCTTACTTCTATGTGTGTTCATAGGACACCAATTTTAAGACATCATTGCCACAGGAAGGAAATCTGATCTCAGCCCACATTGGCCTATGAGCTTATAGAGGGTAAAGGTTGCATTGTATTCATCCTTATTCTGTTCCTGGTGCTTAACCCAAGACCTGACACATATTATTAGGCTTTCAGTGCCTGCTTTCTGGAAGTGTACATGGAAAAAAAAATTTCTACTTGTCTGCTCCATTTGACCATTTTGATCATATTTTCTATTGTTTTATGTATTAAGTAAATATGTAGATCAAGAAGTCACCAAAATTGTGAATTAACAAGTGAGCTCTATTCCTAGCATGCAGGAAATGACATTGATCTCTCCTAAAATTGAATTCTCTTCTGCTTTCCCATTAATGTGAAAAAAAAATACTTTTGAAGCCTCTGTAATGCTGACTGGCATTATTATTCTGGGGAGATTTATTAGCATTTATCAGCCAGCTGTTTCATGGGAACAATGTTTGGTAGTTGTTTTGTATGTTGTAGTTAATTGCAGGAACAAAGTAGCAACTAATGCAAAATTTAATTTTTAAAATCAAACATTGTTTCCTTAATCAAGTCCACATGGTGAAGACAACATGAAATGGTCACTTTTTACTATTTGTGAGCCAGCAGAGTGATGAATTGGCAGGTTCTTTATTATTGCTAGGTAAGAATTTGATAAGGAGTACTTTTTTTTTTTAAAGGAAATTAGCAGAACACAGTGTTACAAACACTGAAAACATCATTTCAGGTAAATTTTGCCTCATGTATTAAAAGGAATGGGTAAAACTTGCTTCTGAGCATTAGAAAAACTAAGACTGATAGACATACAAAGGCTTTTAAGAATGGGCCCAGCGCGATGTCTCAGTGGTTAATTCTTATTCTTGCAAGCACCGGGATCTAATATGGGTGCCAGTTTGAATCCTGGATGCTCCACTTTCAATCCAGCTCCCTGTTTGTGGCCTGGGGAAGAAGTGTATGAGGCCCAAAATCTTGGAACCTAACACCAACACCCTCCTTGGGAGACCCGGCTGAATCTCCTGGCTTTGGATTGTCTCAGCTCTGGCCTTTGCTGTCATTTGGGGAATGAAGCAGTGGATGAAAGATCTTTCTGTCTCTGCTTCTCTCCATAAATCTGATCTGTCTCTCCATACACACACACACACACACACACACACACACACACACACACACACAGAGTTCAGTATACCTCAGCTTTTTGTTTTCTTACAGACTTTTCCATACACACATGTATATACATACACATATCCATGTAGTCTGTGATATTATATAAGTATATGTGCCTAATATATATTGTGGATAACAATTTTAACATATTATATACTTAGTTTGTATTTTCAGTATATTTTCAAAACTTTGGCATTGTTCATTTAACTCATTAGGTTAATGGCAGATGTCCACCATATATCCTCAATAGTGAATTCAGTTCTTATTGTCAAACCAATGGGCAAACTCAGATTGGTTTTTCCGGTTGAAAGAGTTTGCTTCATTTTACTCCATTCCCCTGAGTCATGCAACTCACTACATGAAATTGTAAAATCAAGGTAGGTAGATGAGATTTGGAGACTTTCCTCTGTTGTTACTTGAATAAAATAAAGGCATGGCCTCATCATTTTTTAACCTGGACATCCTACTTTGCATGCTATGGACTGCCCTTCAGAAGTATCCATGTTCTTGAATTTTGCCTGTTTGATAACTCAAAGAATTTTACCCTCTAGGGCAATGGTGCAATCAGAAATTTAGACAGTCAAGTGGGAAAAAGGACATTGTGGGAATGGAAATGGGATTGAGAATCTACAACTATTTGGGCAGATATCTCAGGCTCGGTCAAGTCAGTTGCCCACATTTGTAAAGCACTTATCTACATCTCCCTTATTTTACAGATGGACAACTGAGACATAGAAAAAGGAGTGCTTGCACCCAATGTAGTTGGTTGTTAACCAGTGGCAGAGGCAGGGCTAAACTACAGATGTTTTGATCTCCTACCTCACAATACTTCATTATCTGTCCTGTGTTTAAATGATGATAATCTACTTAGCTAATCACAGTGGGATTTTTTCACAGAAGCAAGAGGACTGACCTTGACATTTACTCAGAGGGAGGTGTGTTTGCACAGAGGGAATCAGATTTAGTAGTTATTTGTTTTATATCTGCACTGACATTACATGCAGTTTAAGAGGGTTGTGTGACTACTTAACAAGCCTCATTCAAAAACCTGTAATTTAAGACATACATTTATTTTCTGTTAGTAAAAACGGCACTTTATAGGACTAAAACATCTTTATAATTATCAATTTTTGAATAGTTCAGTGCTTACCTCGCTGTATAAGTGTGCTGGATTTAATTGTAAAGTGCTTAAATGCCTAACCTATTTTACTTATCTCAAAATCCTCTAAAATTTTCAATCGTTCAGCATAGAAACCATTTGCAAATCAAAGATCCTTGGTTTAAATGTTTATCTGTAACTTCTTAGCAATGTGATTTTGGAGATAGTGTTAACCTTTCATACCTCAGTTGACCCCTCTATAAAATGGGTTATGATAATTTAATATATTAAGTCTAGTGCTTAGAAGGACTTGGTCTAACCAAAGGTACTTAGTAAATTTTACCTCCAGTTCCATTAGCCTTGTTTGAAACCCTAACTTAATCTTCACAGCACCACCATGGATAGCCTGTTGAGACTAGACCAGTCAGAAAGTTCCTCGGAGTCAGAAAGGGGAAAATTCCAAGGGAGAGACAGGGACCTGAGCAAGAATAGCATTGTTATATGAGGTTCAGCAAGTTCCATCTGAAAAAACAAATTATGCATAAATGTTATCCAATAGAGTTTTCATTTTGAGAAAAATTCTGTTTATTTGAAAGGCAGAGTTACAGAGAGAAATAGGGAGGGAGAGAGAAAGAGTAAAGAGAGGAGAGAAAGATATCTTTCATTGCTGATTCCATAACCAAATGACTGCCACGGTTAAGGCTGGGCCACACCAAAGCCATGAGCAAGAAGCCAAGACATTCTTTTAAGACTCTCACATGAGTGCAGGGGCCCAAATACTTGGGCCATAATATACTGCTTTCCCAGGCACGTTAGCAGGGAGCTGGAATTAGAACTGTAGCTGGGACTTGGTCTTGTGTCCATCTGGGATGCTAGAGTCACCAGGGTGACTTTACTCATTATGCCACAACACCAAATCTCACAAAATTTTAGATTATAGAAATATTGTATATGTTTACTGTCTGCTATGGTAAATATTAATCATGTGGCTCATGAGCACTTGAAATGTGCCTAATCCAAATGAGAAACTTAAGTTTCCATTATATTCACTGATTAATTTGCAGTTAAATTGAAAACTGTATATGGTTAGTGGCTAACCTGTTAGCCAGCACATGTTCAAGTTTTATTTTTTGAAGATTTATTCATTTCTCATTGGAAAGGCAGATTTATAGAAAGAAGGAGAAACAAAGATCTTCTATCTGCTGGTTCATTCCCCAAGTGGCCACAATGGCCAGAGATGAGCCAATCCAAAACCAGGAGCCAGGAGCCTCTCCCGGGACCGAGAACGGTGCCCATATGGGATCCCAGCATGCACAAGGTGAGGATTTTTAGCCACTATGCTATTGTGCTAAGTTTATATTTGACATATCAAATCTTTGAATCATAAACCAGCTTAAACATCATCATCATCGTAACAGCAAAGACTTGCTCAGAAACAATGAGTGCTTTTTTGGTTGGTCACAGTGACTTGGAATTAAGGGACATTTCTATTCTCTCGACCATCATTCTTTCTTTGTTCTTTTGAGCCAGACTCTTCATGCAAATATATTATATATTATGACTTGTACACACATAGGTAAATCACCCTACTTATTATCACATAAACTCTTCTTGAGGAAATATCCTAAGACAGCTCTGTTGCCAAGGCTAATTCCTCAGGAATGGGAGGTGATTATATGGAAATTGCAAGCAGTTGTAAGAATGAAGCACTACTTTCACGCAGAGGGTTACCCTCACTCAATTTAATATTGAGTTCATTCATCTAATAAGAAGTAGAGCATGGAAAATATATTTTAAACCTTTGTGGACTGTCAGCATAAACTCCAGTTTTACCAGAACTAGGTACAGATAATACTTGAATACCTTCCTCATAATATGTTGTGTTTTGAAAGCTTGACTAGTCATTTAAGGAAAAGAGAAATGCTTAATATCAGCCAAAAAAAAAAAAAACCCAGTTCTACTAAATACATCTAGAAGGTAAAGAAGTACTGGGTCGTCTGCTTGAGAGAAGAATCACTCATATTGTTATCCAGGTTGCAGATGGGGCAGGGTTTATCATGGGAAAAATGCTATGCACTTTCTGAAATAACCTCATTCTACAATTCTAACATCCATGTTAGAACAGCTCATTGTTAGTATTTTGAATATTTTTCAAGTGCAATGAGTCATAGTTAATATTTTAAGTGACTTTAACTCTTCCTATTATGAAAGAAGCTATTTTCTAGAGGACTGAAGAACCTCTTCTTATTTGTGGAATCCATCCATATTAAAATTATAACTTCAGGAGCTTGGAGTAGAGAAAATGGTGACTCTGACCTTCAATTCCATTTGACTAAAGAAAAGAACACTGTAATTTAAACAATCAAATCCCATATGTGTTATTGTGTGTGTTTTCTTTATATAAAATGTCATTTCATCTATCTGCTAATAAGCAACCTTAATCCACTTTCACTTGCTCCCTTTTTTTTCAGCTGATTCTCACAAATACTTTTCCATTTTATTTAAAATAAGTGTAGCTGTTGAAAGCTCTCACACATGTTCACGCAGGAAAGTTATTATTAAAAAGTATTCATTGTGAGAGTGATAGAAAAGTGGGCCACGCTTAGGGGTGATCTGCATGGGGTAGGGGTACAAGAGCTTTTCTGAGTCCTGAGCATGTATCGAAGATTTTATAGTTTCAAAAGACAGGAATGAAAACTTTTGTCATTGAATGTCCACATACAATCCAAGCTTTAAAATTTTGCCTTGTGATTGAGAGAAAGGCATATCAAATGAACATTAGCTCCAAATTTGATATGGCAGATTCTAGATCACTCCTTCAAGCCCCACTTTTCATATACACCAAATTGGCACCTTTCCAGTACACTCTTCACACAACTGCCTGCTTAATCCCCCTAAACATAACATAGTGTCTGACTTGTGCTGTTCTCATACTTGCTGTAGTTCCTTATTGCTTACCCGATGTCTTTTCTAGCCAAATTGTCAAAGCCCTTGGAAGTTTTGATCTTTTTTTTTTTTTCCATTGTCAGTGTTTCTTCTCTACAGTATGTTCTTTGAGGCCCCTTTGAACTGTTTTTGGCTCTCTTGCCTGCACATATGCATTTTTTTTATTGCCATCGCTTATTGCTTATAACATTTTCCCCCTAGAGCCTTTTCCTTTGGGTCTACCAGTCAAAGAGCTACCTGCTATTTAAATCACAGCTCAGGGTCTGGCATGGTGGCTTAGCGGCTAAAGTCCTCACCTTGAACTCCGTGGGATCCCATACAGGTGCCAGTTCTAATCCCGGCAGCTCCACTTCCCACCCAGCTCCCTGCTTGTGGCCTGGGAAAGCAGTTGAGAACGGCCCAAAGCCTTGGGACCCTGCACCCATGTGGGAGACCCAGAAGAAGTTCCTGGCTCCTGACTTTGGATCAGCACAGCACTGGCCACTGCAGTCACTTGGGGAGTGTATCATCAGATGGAAGATCTTCCTCTCTGTCTCTCCTCCTCTCTGTATATCTGACTTTCCAGTAAAAATAAATAAATCTTTAAAAAAATTTACAGCTCAAATCTATGCTTTAAGAAAACTTCCCCGAGTCCATATTCATGTAGAAGGACCTTATTCTGTATTGTATTTAATGCTTTGCGTAGTTGAAAATCTGTAAGTGTATAAATGCAGTATTGCTGTATAATTTTTGATGTGCTGTAATTTAGAAAATAATCTTATTCATTGTCTTATTTGTAAATAAATTTTGATTACTGCAGAAAGTATGGATAAGGGGCAAGAATTGAGAAAAACTCGAAAGGTTCAAGTGAAAACTCAAGTTCCAAAAGGATACCTTAGAAGTCATCTGTTAACTCCCAGATGCGCTTGATATTCACTGGCAAATGTCATGGGTCCCCGTGGCGCTTTGTAGGAGTAGAAAATTCACCTGAAGGTATGTCAGATGTAACTGGAAATCCTCTTGAAACGTCATGAGATGCTGTGGATCAGAGATTTCAAGAAGACTGTTTTTAGGAGGTTTCTGTAGCCCATCAGGCTCCAAATGACACAGTTTTCTTCTCTTCTTCCATTGTTACTGTAGAAAACACAATATGGAAGAATGGACACAGCACTGTGTCTTGGGGGAGAAGTGTGTAAATGCCAGCTGCATTTCTAACTAGCTGGCTATCTGTAAAATGGGGGTTGATGACTGCCCTGTTTATCTCCCTCCATTCCATTTTTGTCTTAAAATTTTTTTACCAGCCAATACCAGACACTGGCACTCACTGTAGATATGACAACATATAAAAAATAAATACTGTCCTTGTACCCATGAAACTTAAAAAATTTACAGCTTTTATGTACCTCTGGTAAATAAGCCTCCTGTGAGTGTTAATACTGGTGGATATAAAGTGCTCAAAATGTATTTATTGATAACAAAATGTTTTTCTTTTCTTTCCTTTTTCTTCTCTCAAATTTCACATTCTAGTGTTAGATATCCTTGTTATATAAATGCCTCATAGTTCTGGGCATGTACATACATACTCACATGCAATCACACGCAGTCATCTCTCTGACATTTACTCATTTTAGTAAAAGAGTATTGCCATTTTTCATGCAAGCCCTAATGGCAGATGAGTCAGTCAGTTTCAAACAGGCTCAGCTGATTTGCTGTGAGTGACTTTGCCAACAAAGCAGGGTAGATGTATGACTGTAGTCATTGAGTCAGGTGGCTTTAAAGTTTCTACTGGTGTTAGGATTTAGAATTTAGTTTCGTGCTACTCGTTATACACAAGCTATCAATTCTATAAAATCTTGTAGTGAGCTACTAACTTAAAAGTCACCTCTAATATTCTTAATTGCGGTTCAGAAAACAGTGGGTTTTTTTTTTTGCATTTAGAAACCAGTGTTTTTTAAAATTTTTTATCACAATACCACATGAGCTCATTATTTGTTAAAAATTGTGTTTTGAACAATTTATATTGTAATTGTCTGTCCTATTTGGTCATTCTTCACAAACTGCTAGGCCATATGTATTTCAAATCTTAAAGCTTACTGTTTCACTATGTTACTTACTCCCCAAATCTAGTCACAAAATTTTCTTGAATTTTCCCCTAAATATGTCTCTGTTCCAAACTCCACCACCTTAGTTCATGTTGTTAGCATCTCAAGTAGAGATTATGATAATAACCTTACTGGCCTTCTCACTTCCAATCCATCCTTCATTTTCTTATCACACACACTTGGCCTTGTCATTTTCCTATTCAGCATCTCTCAATGGGTCCCCATTGTCTTTTCAGAATAAGGACAACTCCTGAGCATCATGTGCAAATGCTCTCTCCAATATGTTTTCTATCCATCCAGTTTCAATGCTGTTAATTACTGTTTGTTTTCTAATCATCCAACATACTTGCCACTGCAGGTTTTAGGATTTATTAATTCAGTGGATATCTATGTGCCAGATACCTTTATAGTCCCTGGATGTGTTGTTGGAAACACTATGATTAAATATCGTTTCTTCAGGGGATTTACACTGTAGTGGGAGAAGCAAACACGAAGCTCATTCATTATTTCTACAATTTTTGTCATTTTCCATATGTTATTGCCTTTATTTGAAGTAAATTCCTCATCCTCTATTTGTCTGGAAATTGACTATTCATCCTTCAAAAATCAACTTATAAGCATGACATATTAGGAAGAGTTCAGCCTGCTTTCCTCTTTCCTCTGTGTCTTTTCATAGTTATGGTATGTTATCTGCCTTTCTGTTGTTCCTCCCCATTTGCATGTCATGACATTCTCTGTTTAATGGAGCAGTATCTTTTTCCATTGTCTTCACTGCACCCAATTCTGGGTCAGCATTTAGGACTCACAAAAAGATGTTTGCACCTGTAAAACATTGGAAGGGGAGAAGGAATATGAGAGGAATAAAATAAGGGAGGAACAAAAAGAAGGAGGGGAAATTCAAAAGAAAAAAAAAGTATGTAGAGAGGAATTGAGGGGGAAGGGAAAGAGAGAGAGAAGGAGAAGGGACAAATAGAAACAGAAGAAAAGAAGGAAAATAGAAAAGGAGGAAATTACACAAGGAGAAAGGAAGAGTGGGACAAAGTCAATTTTGTTCTGCTTCTTGACTTTGCAAATGCTTTAGCTAGTTTTGTATTATGACCTAGCTAGATTGCATAGTCAAGAAAATGTCAATAAATTTTATATCTAATGATTCCCTTAAAATGTGGAAAGAATAAATATTTGCTCTCATGATTTGGTTTATATATCACTGTACAACTGAAAGTAGAGATATTTACTCTCCTTCACAAATAGGTGGACTAATCCTTGTTCTCATATGTTTTTCCTATGAACTTTCAAGAAAAATATTTGCATTGGAGTGTTTTGTTGTTCTGAGAGGTTGCATAGGGAAATGGTATGAATGGTGTCAGGATATCCAGAGTTTGTCTTAGGTTCAGTCACTTAGCACCTGCATGATACTCTTCACTCTGATGCTCTTTTCTCCTCTGGAAAAGAAGGAAGCAGACCAACTGCTCCTGTGTTATTTGCAGTTTGAGTATCATCATTTTAGTTTACTTCTTCCAGGCAATTTAATAAATATGTTACTTGAAGTATGATTACCATGATTACCTGCTAAGTGCTTCAGTTTGCATTTCATCTCCAAAAGGTACAACTTTGTAGTTTCCTTCCACTTTAAATAGACTTCATTATAGCCTATATTCTATTTACTGTATTTTCTTGGGTTTTATCAAGGGATAGACTCTGAAAACACTTGGGTGGGATGGCTATTATTTAAAATTGTGCCTTGAGTTTCTTTACCCATATATTGCTGATTATCCAGGAGTCTTAACAATCCTCCTCTAATTCTCACCATCTCCATTAATCCCGTTTCCCTTCATCTTCTGTGTTTCTTTGTCATATGTACCTTGCCCAAATATACTTCATTTTGTCTGGGGGGCTAATGTAATGATGAAAGGCCTGCTATTGAAAATCCAGCATTAACTTTTTTTTCTTGGCAGTGCTCTTTTCAAGGGAAATTAAATTGTATGCATTGAGCTTATAATGAGATGATCTTATAATCCAAGAAAATCAGAAAGAACCACAAAGACTAAGAGATGAAGTGTATGATCAATGATATTGTGTAACTTTATGGCTACCAAGGGACAAAATCAAGTTGGATTCTGACATTAAAATGTAGACACTATCAAATTACAACCATATTAAAAAGTTAAATGTGTAAGGAAATTAAATTATAAAATAATAAAATTGAATGTCAAGTAATAATTGGAGTAGGAGGTATTTTTTGTATATAAAGCCAAAAGCAGAAATCACAGAGAAAATAATTCACAAAAACAATACAGCAAAAGCAAACACAAAACCTCCCAATACCAAACATAAAAGCAGCTCTTCTTTGACGTACTGCTTCATTGGCTTTTTGTAGTAAGGGGATTTCTGGATGTCAACACTCTTCAGGATCAGCTTCATGAGTGTTTGACTTCTCTAGTTAGTCATGTAGTTCTCCATGTTTTGATGAGCCATGTACTTGGGATCCTTAATGCTCTGTTGTCCTCTTGAAACTCTTACCTTTTGGGACTGGCATAGTGGCATAGCAGGTGGAGGTGACACCCTGAAAAGTTGATGTACCATATCAGCAATTTTGAAATCCCAGCTGCTCCACCTCTGATCCAGTTAGTTCTCTACTAAAAGTCGAGGAAAAATCAGTGGATCCTTACTACCTGTGTGGGAAACCCAAAACAAGCTTCTGACTTTGGCCTGGTCCATCCCCAGTTGTTATGGCCATCTGATAAATGAATCCGTTGATGGAACATGTCTCTGCCTCTCCCTTTCTCTGTAACTCTGACTTCCAAATAAAAAATGCTAACCCATTGACTAAAGGGATGTCCTGCATTTTAATTTTACACTGGGCTTCACAAGTTATATAGCCACTGTGACTTTCTTGAATCATTCTAGACTACCTGCTACAAGTGAGTCATTTTACATTAGACCCACTTATAAGATGCTTGCACAATAAGACAAAGAATAAGCTGCCCATTCAAATTGAACCTGGAGAGGAATATGGATCACCATGTGCCTGTATATGTTTGCACTGGCATTCATTTGTGCCCTCATTGTTGTTACTATTTGACAATTATCCTTTGTTCCAAGTACCATGCTACACACAAGGGGTGTAGTAGTGAGCAAAATAGGTGTTCTAGAGTTAGGCTTAATCATGCTCTGGAAGAGGAGTGGTTCTGAATTAATAGACAGCCATATCATGTGATGGTAAGCAGGGATGGTGGAGAAACACAGAGTGCAGGTCCCTGATAACCTGAGAAAAGAAGTAAGGAAAGGCTTTTTAAGAGAACTAATATCTAAACTAAGACCTGAAATAAGAAAGGAGATGGAGTCGAGGGACAGAGCCTAGGAATGGCACTCAAAGGAAACAGCATATTTACCTACTATCCTTTCACTACCTGTACAACATCTTCACCAGCAGTGGCAACTAGTTATATTTGAGCTTAGATGTGTACAGAACAATTATATAACCTCTGCCTAGTTTTATAGCCATCATAAGTGGTTATACTACTGCCTTTTTTCTTTGGGTGAGTAAAACTATATACTGTTTGATGTCTGAATGAAAGGAGAAACATGCAATGAATGCACGGCTCACATGTAAGACCCCTGAGTACTCCTACAATATTGGTATTTAGAAAATTCTACTGTGATTCCTGTAAGATTTATGAAAGCCCTTGAGGAGCCAGACACAATTCTTAGTTTGCAGGGCACAGGAAAATCATGGTGCGCCAGATTAAATCTGTGAGCCATTGTTTGCTGGTTTGTGATCTAGTTAAGCTCCTGCAGGCCCCAGATCCTTTGTTCACATTTGCTTTTCCTTTATCTAGAAAATTCTCTCAATCCCTTTCTGTTGAAGGCCTCTTTTCATCCTTAGTGAGAGTTTCATGGTCTACACATTATGTGAGAAACTCATTCACTGCTTCTGTATGTCTCTGTAGCATTCCTTGTAATTCCCTAATAAGTCATAGGTCATACTATCAGGCAGTTATTAGTATTTGTTCTTTTTAAGACTCTTTATATTTGGAGGACGTAATAAAACTAGAGTTCACTTCTACCTTTAAAAAAAGTTTGAACAAATATTCAGTTCTACAACCTGTCTGAAAATAGCGGCTCAACAAATATTTGTTGAATGTATGTGTAAGAGAGATATCACAGTTCCCATTTTATAAGTGACATTGAAACATAGCTGGTCCATCCTACTGACAGTCAAAGAAATATTAAATATTAGAAGGAATGGTTATAAATGGGACAAATTGGGCCTGGTGTTTCAGTATAGTAGATTAAGCTGCGCCCTTTGCTGCCAGCATCTTATATGGGTGCTAGTTTGAGTCCTAGGTGATCTCCTACTGATAAAACTTCCTGCTGGCACCTCTGGAAGTGTAATGAGGATGGCGCAAGTAGTTGGGTCCCTGCACCCACATGAGAGACCTAGAAGAAGCTGCTGGATCCTGGCTTTGATTTGGCCATAGGACTTCCTGCAAGCATATCAGCTGTGAAGATTCTCATTGCTTCATTTACTGTTGTTCTCATGGGCGATGCAGTGTAACTGGAAAGATCAGCTAAATGGAGTAGTGCAGGGAGAATGTTAAAGCACGAAGACGGTGTGAAATATAGAGAGAAGATCATAGTCATGTCCTTGCGGGAAATCACTGTGGCTCTGTGTCTCCAGAGGTACTTACATGGAGATTGGCTAGCTACTGCAAAGTGAACTATAAATTGTGAAACAGATGTCAAGGGACATTTTTAAAGTCTTCCCCAGGGGACATTTTGCCCAAACTGTTACATTAGTAGGGATGTTGAAAACTGTTTGGCAATGGGAGTAATCAGAGAGACTTTCCATTAGGGGAATTTTAGCAGATGCTTGTAGAGTTAGATAAGAGACTTAATGATTCACTAGAAAGGACTCCAGGGTTTTGAAAAGGTCTAATGTTTCCACTGGTCTATGATTTGAGACAATCTTTTAACCCATCAATAAGTTTATTGAGTGCCTATTATTGTGCCAAGAAAGTCAAATGGGGACTTTACTTCTGCTGACCGAACTTTTAACTCTTCATCTGTTTTCATTGTGTTGGATTGAACTGAAATTTTATTTGAAACTGAGAAGCACAGCAACTGTGCTGAGCCTTTTTGAATGCTATAATCATTTATGTAGTTTGGTACTCTGTTGTTGATATATTGACTGTTACTGCTTACTATAATGTGTCCTAATTAGCTGGTAAAGTGTTCCCAATCTCCTCTTTGAAGGTCTGTGTGGCTTATGGAGATACCTGCAGTTGTGCTGTGCTAGGTTACATGGGAAAGGATCCCACTTGCCCTTCTTTCCTTTTCATTTAGTTTCTTCTTTGCTTGTATATGTATATGAATATACTAATTTATGCACAGTCTTCCTTTATATTGTGATTGACTTGTAGAGAATGAGGCCTTTTCTACAGCTTATAGCCATTTTAGCAAGACCACAGAGAGCTGTGTGTGTGTTTCAGTATGTATTTCAACATCAACTGTAGGGCTCCCAAAGATTTAGCCCACACACAGAGGTTAACCTACAGTACATGAGGACCATGGAATGTCAGTGCTGCAAGAGCCCTACAGTTCATTGCACTCAGTGGTTTCCAAAATACTGTAGCCACAGAATTCACTTGTTGAAAGGGGTAAGGTAAAAAAGAGGGAGAATCTGAACAATGCTCATCTGTATCCTCACCCAAAGTGGGTCTTGAGGAGGTCCTGAGGAAGACAGATTGAATGTTTGTAGTCTACTGCAGCTCCTTCAATTCTTCATCTGACAAAATTGATTCAAAGAAATAGTACCCAGATTTAGGATAGTGTTTTGGGGAATAACAGAGACAATGAGAAACAAATGTTTGTTTCCCTTGCCTGTCCTCATAAGAACTCCAATGCAGATTGTGTTTCTGAATGTTCCATTCACCACCAACTGTTGGAATTCGCACTGAGTGGAGAGAACACACAAAATGCGGCAGGGCTTGGGGATAAGAGCTTTGGTTTATTCACTGTTACATAAATCAGTATTTAGTTCCATCCTCTCACTTTGGTCTCGTTTTACCTGTAAGTGAGTGATAGGTTTGCACTTATGCTGATCCCAGATTTTGTATGTTAAAACCACCTTAGTATTTCTTCTATGTATGTGAAGATACTCAGCTGACATTCCTATTCTAAGAAGGTCTGGGATGTGGTTACAGTACCTCTCTTGTATTAGTCCCATGGGTGAATCTGATGAGTGTGGGAATTCCCTTCCTGACTTCCATCAGTCTTAGACCTTCTCGCTTTCACATAATTCTCTCTGCATAATCAGCCCTCCAATTCGGTGCCACTAAAACTTGGTTGTATCCACGCAAATAATATGAAAGAATTTATACCTTCTCAAGAGAGCTGTAAATACGAGGATTTTCCCTCTGGAGAATTTTGTTTCTCCTTTAGTGGTCTGATGTCAAATTCTGGGGAACGTAACACATAACTGTGAGCTTTCAGCTTGAGAGAGAAGAGAGATTTTCCACCAGTTGGTTCACTCCT
This sequence comes from Ochotona curzoniae, assembly GCF_017591425.1. NCBI lineage: Eukaryota > Metazoa > Chordata > Mammalia > Lagomorpha > Ochotonidae > Ochotona > Ochotona curzoniae. Next base: position 8,498,124 of record NW_024467087.1, read on the forward strand.
CAGTTGGATAAAATGGCCAGAGCTGAGCCATTCTGAAGTTGTCAGGCAGAAGCATTTTCTGGCTTCCCATGTGGGTGCAGGGGCCCAAGGCCGTAGACCATCCTCCACTGCTTTCCCAAATCATGAGCAGAGAGCTGGTGAGAAGTAGAGCAGCCAGGACTGGGATCTGTGCCTATATGGGATGCTTGCTCCACAGGTGGATGATTAGCCTATTATACCACTATGGATCACATACTCCCTTTAACAAACTTCTTGTGTGATTTATTATTTATGCATAACAAAGTACCAGACAACTTTGTGACTTCAGTGATGTGTACCTATTTTGGTCACTGCTATATCCTGCATAATGAACACAGTGTCTGTCATGTAACAGAGGTTCAATAAATAGATCAAAAGTTGTAGAATGAATGAAGTGATGGGGCCTGAATTCAATCCAAGTTTGCCGGATTTTAAAGGTCATATTTCAGGAATAGTTACACACAAATACACACGTATTTGCTTTACATGCCATGAAATGAACCAATATTTGCTGTATAGCATCATGAGCTTGTATGTATTTAAAATATACTTGCCAAGGTATAAAGCTTATGCTTCACCCTAGAAAGTTCCTGGATGTAGAGTCCCTGTGATATATGTTCTCTGTGAATGTTTTTTCTAGACTGATTTCTTCTTTTTTTTCTTAAGAATTATTTTATTTTATCACAAAGTGAAACATACAGAGAGAAGGAGAGACAGAGAGGAAGATCTTCCATCCGATGCTTCACTCCCCAAGTGACTTCAGTGGCCAGTGCTGTGCTGATCCGAAGCCAGGAGCCAGGAGCTCTTCTGGGTTTCCCACATGGGTGCAGGGTCCCAAGGCTTTGGGCCGTCCTCAGCTGCTTTCCCAGGCCACAAGGAGGGGGCTGGATGGGAAGTGGGGAGGCCTGGATTAGAACCGGTGGGCATATTGTCGATCGTATGGGATCCTGGCGTGTGCAAGTAGAAAACTTTAGCCACTAGCCTACCATGCTAAGCCTGACAGACCTTTTTTTTTTTTGGAATCCTGGCTGTAGTAGCGTGATATCAGGCAATTCATGATCTATCTGCATAGCTACTTCTCTCAATTTAGATAGAGAATATAATATCTGCTTATCTCACAGGGTCATTAAGGATATTCAGTTATTAAACCCTACTTCTATCATCTGTATTATAGCTTTGAAAGAGTCCTGGAGAATATCTTCTGAGTGTTTTGTGGACTATGATTACATTATTTGGCATACTAGGACCTCAGGAATGGAGCTTATGAGGTTTGCCTAAGGCTTGTAGTGGCTCTTATAATTGTTTTATTATGTAATAGCAAGTTAAGGTAGGATTACAAATTGAAAATAACATACATTAAAAAGATGAAGATTAGTTGAATTTTTAGACATTTGGATGTATTTTTCTATGTTCAGGAATTCTATTTGCAGACTCTATCTACCTGTTATGTGAAATAATTTTGCAGATCATATAGTCATTTATTGGATTTCTAAAATTTAGAGGAGTATCTCTGGCTATTTGCCATGTCTGAATGAAGGGGACAGACATTTGCATGATTCCACGTAATGGAGAAGAACGTGATATTTCCTGCATACAGTTCCACACTGAACATCTTCTTGCTGTGCTAGAGAAAGGTGAGGCAGGGTTATGTACATAATGTTTTTAGATTTATTTTTTTATTATTACTTTTTCATTGGAAAGCCAGATATACAGAGAGGAGAGACAGAGAGGAAGATCTTCCGTCCAATGATTCACTCCCCAAGTGAGCGCAACGGCCAGTGCTATGCCGATCTGAAGCCAGGAGCCTCTTCCGGGTCTCCTACGCGGGTGCAGGGTCCCAAAGCTTTGGGCCGTCCTCGACTGCTTTCCCAGGCCACAGGCAGGGAGCTGGAAGGGAAGCGGGGCTGCCAGGATTAGAACCGGCGCCCATATGGGATCCCGGGCGTGCAAGGCGAGGACCTCAACCACTGCGCCACCACGCAGGGCCCCATAATGTTTTAAAATGATCCTTATTCATGCTGTTCCATCTCATCAAGTTGAGAACTTGATCCTCTGGTGTTACCTGTTCGAAGTAGATATGAATTGAATAATCGTTCCTCAGTGGAATTTCAGAATGTTACCTTATTTGGAAATGAGGTATTTTGGATTAAATTATTTAAATGCATTCGTTCTGGGTTAGAAGGGGTCCTAATGGTTGATGTCCTTTTGGGGAATCAAAGACACAGTGTTTAAAAGACTATGTGATGATGGAGGCAGAAATTCGAGTGATGCATTTATAAGCCAAGGAGTAACTGGAAACTAAGATAAGGGAAGGAATAGATCCAGAACATTCTGTGGGAGAAAATACCTACCTCTTGATTTTGGACTTGCAGGTTCCAGAACCATATAGCGCCCGATTTTGTGGTAATTTATGATGACAGCAATAGAAAAGTCTTGCACCTGTTTCCATTCTCAAACTCTTTAATTAGATATAATTTCTCATTTTCTTGACCTCTCAAGTAATGTTGTAGAAAAATATCACAAACTTAGTTTCCTGGAAAAACTAAGTTCTTAACCTTGTCTAGTTAAGGACTGAATTTTTGAATTTGTACAGCACAAATACTAAGGCTTCCTAATGGGATCATTATGTCAATAAATGTAAGTCTTTAGCTATCTTAATTGATTAAACTGTTGTATATCCTATTGAAATAATTTTATAATAAGAGTGTTAAACTACTCTTAGTAGTTCAGTCACTAGCTGGACTGCTGAATATCTCGTCCACAGGCCAGTTCAGCCTAAAAAATATATAATTGGTTCTGGTCCTTGAAAGGCAACTGTGGGTAGGAATCAACATTTGATTAATCTACCTTAAGCAAATTTCTAAATTACCTCATAAATGATATAAATATCTAAATGGCAATTTCAGAAAAAAAAAGGTTTCTCACCCCTTCTTTTTGTACTATAAAACAGTTTGTATCACCTATTAATTACAAACAGAAGACAAATGGAGCATATCAGGTGTCCAGATTTCTACATTAGACATTCCAGCTATAGACTAAGATACTGAGTTATGAAGAAGATGTAGGAAAGTACCCTTTTAGTCCCTGAGCTCCAGAGTTGAATACATATTGGTGGATATTGGCTACATATAGAACAAAAACTTTGGACATATTAATGGCCTCTGTTGATTTACAAAGGTACTGTATGCAGCACTATACCGTCCTTGCGCTTGGCTTCACAATATGATAAATGCAAGAATCTACTCCTTGGCAATCAGACATCCAGGATAGCATGCCAGAAGCCTCAGCTCTATAGAATTATTCTGTTTTTACATTCCTGGGGTTTTCACTGCTAGGTCAGAAGTGGAAGTGCAGCATATGTATTTTCTTCTGAATTCTCTTTGGCCTTGGTCTTAGATAGGGGGTGTTGTGGTGTATCAGGTTAAGGTTCAGATTTCTTGGTTTGATTGGCTACTACAATCCAAATTGAGTTCACTGGTAATGCACCTCGGAGGTGGGGAAAATTTGGTTCTTGGGTTTAGCCTGGCCCAGTCCTGGATGTTCTGTGCATTTCAGAGTGAAGCAGCAGATCATCTCTCACTGTAAAGCTCCCAACACCTACTTTACAAATAAATTACAAATACTAGATGCTCAATGGTTAACATCATGCCTGACCTTTTATTATCTGCTTTTCCAGGGTATATAATTAGAATTATTTCTAGACCTTTATATCAAGGTACACTGGAGAGTTTATACATGCCAACCTACACTCTATTGAATCCACAGGAGTTAATAAGCACCATGCACTGGCCTCCTTTGTATGAGTTTGTTCAGACTAATAGAACAAAAATACTATAGGATGGAAAGCTTAAACATCAGAAATATATTTCCTCATGTTTATGGAAGCCAGCTGGGGTCATGGTGGTAGCAAAGCTGGTTTCATTTTGAAGCTTATGTCTTATACTGCCATTTCCCTTTGCCTTCATATGCCTTTTTCATTCATGTATACCTGTATATCTTTAAGGGGTGTAAGTTAGGTTGGCTTAGAATCATGCCCATATGATCTTATTTTACCTTAATTACCTTTTTAAAGGTCCTGTGTCCAAATACAGTCACCTGAGTTGCTGTGGTTTCGGAATTCAATATATGAATTTTAGATCATCACAATTCAACCTATAATTGCTCCCCTACTAGCTTTGTGATTAGTAGAAAATGGCTTTGTCATTACTTTGAGTTAGATTTTTATTCCATTTTGGTTTTCCAAATATCACACTCTCTGAAGGCTGAGACTTCAGTACCATGCAGGAGAATTCTCAAATATATTTCTGAGATTTCCCTCATCATGGTACAAATAAATCAGAGAAGCTAACATATGATAAATATTAACTATGTGCTAGGCACTGTAGTAGGAGTTTAAATTTACTCCTCACAATATTTCGGCAAAAATAGGTATGTGCAACTCCATTTTCTAGGTCGGAAATTTGGGATTCTAAGCCCAAAGTGATTGGCTCAAAGTTTCAAAAGATGTAAATCGGGGAGTTTTGAGTTGAATGTACTTGTCTCACCATTAAATTCATGCCCATTTCCTATTTGGATGTACTTGAAAAAAGTGCATTTTGCACAATTTAAGCTGCTTCATTAAAATGAAAAAAGGAACTATATATGTTAAGAGTTGATTGTTTTTCCACATGTCAATTTATACCAATATTATGCACTTTTAATCATTGCTTCACTTGCTGCCTCAATTTCTGAGTTTGTCATACAAACTTACACAAGTGAAGGATCAGGAAATGGTGACAATAGAATGGTTAATTATAAATGCCAAAAAAGAATTGTGGGTTTGTGGGGCATGATGGGGCACAGAGTCCTTTCAACCACTTTGGTGTAATGAAGTGATTCATATTGGTTCCTGTGGCCTTTGAAATCAAGCTTCAATTTTCTTTGTCATAACACATTATTTTGCTGTGCCAAAATGATCTGTTTACAGGTATTGTTCTTTTTGAAGTTTGTTCCCAAATCCTGGCAATTAACAGAAATTATACAGGAAAAGTCAGTAACATTGCAGTTATCTGAACACTCTGAACAATTTCTATTTTGACATATTTTGTGCTGTTCCTTTTACTCAGTGAGTGATTTAGTTCCTAAGGATAGATTCATTTCAGATGAAGGAGATATTGGAAGTTCTAGTGACTGACTGAGTACATTATAGGGATTGGAGGGCCACTTAAAAATGGTAGTGTTGGTGAAAGAGCAATACTTCCCTACTGTTGAATTAAGAGTTTATGGGGGTCTTTTTTCATTGTGCTTGATTTTTACAAAAGCATACTGAAGTGATCAGTCAGGATTTGTTGTAACTGCTTTCTAGATAAACTGAGTTATAAAGAGGTTAAATGGAGAGGAAGCAAACTTCCAAGCCTTTTTATTACTGTAAGCTTCTGTAGTAATTTATTTTTTGTTATTCCAACATGTTGTCACTTTCGGCTGTTGTGTGTTTTCATAGAATAGAGGGCATTCATAGTTGCTTACTAGGTTTGAATACAAGTATTGCAGTGGATGCCAATCAAGTACTGGAGCTCTTGTCTCCTGGGCTTTGTGAATCAGAGTATTGTGTGAATCCAGTCCTTGTTTCAGTCTTCCATCTCAGTGCTTTCCTCTTGATGCTAGCTCATAATTAGTAGCCACCCTTTATTTAAAACCCTCCTGCATCAGGTCTTGGCTATGTATGACTTCTAATTTTCACACTTGCTCTGCAAGACAGAAAATTCCATATTCAACTGTAAAATGGGGGAAATTGAAGTATTAACCTAGTAAATAATTTTACCAAAAAAATCAGTGCAAATAACAAGTAGCAGAGTGACAACTTGAACTCATCCAGTTTTTCCTGAAGCGTTACTTTAAACCACCATACCTTTTTAAATCCAGTGTATTTTTAAAACCTCAATTATTTGGAATTTATGCCTTATTTGGAGGAATCTGTTTCTTAGGAAAATAGATTGACAAAAGTAAATAAAAAACCTTAGAAAATTGCAATGGGATGCAATATACAACTGGTAAAGTAAAAATGTCAATGCCTGCACATGATCTATCACTTGGTAATAGCTTTCTGCAGTTGATTGGAAAGCTTATGCTATAAAACAAACATCTCCATGTATAACCCACAGGCACCACAGGTATGCAAAGGCTATGGCCTTTGTTCATTCCTCCTATAAAACTTTTGCTGACCTCTTACCTCTCTAACTCACTAAATCTTTCTACCATATACCTGGTTTTTATTAGTTCATTCAGAATCACTTAATTGAAAACCTAATACAAAAATAAGTCTCTATTACTGCCTGCTTTTCTGCCAAAGGTTTAGTCAGTTCTGTTGGCAAACGGTGTGAATAAACATACTATAAAGCCCTAATCAGCAGAACTTTTCCCCGTGAAGTGGTTTCCCTTGTTCATTGGAGCAGATAGGAATGCTCAACTACAATGGCTTCCTTCAGATTCACTGCCTGGGTGATCTTCAGACATTTGACTGGTTCTATTGCTTCCATGCCATTTACCCTCATCATACAAGTTGAAGGAAGTCAGCATCAGAGCCGTAGCAGAGGAGCAGGCCTTTTGCAAATAATATTCAGTATTTCACATGCTTTCAGACTCAGAATTTTGTGTTAACCAAAAAACTCAGTACTCTTATTGTACAACAGTGAAGAACAGCATTTTGGATAACAAAAATTAGAAAGTAAATGATAATTGCAGATTCTGACCATAGCATCCATTTGCCTTTCATGAAGTTGCTCCTTTCCATTGCCCTTTGACCGTTCCTTTTTGCAGGGAGCCTTTGTGTGCTCAATACCTTGGCTCAACCCAGCCCCACTGGACCAGGGTACTTGGAGCAGTGCTGTCCAACAGCTTTTGTGCAAGGGTAAACTGGGGAAAAAGAAACTGTGTAGGGAAAATATACTAGATAACACATGGGTCCAATAGGAATAAAGGAATCAGTGATAATTTTCAAAATTAAAGTGGTGTTAACTAATCTTATGATATCAGTGAGGTAGTAGGAATTGTTTATTCTTAAAAATTTAGATCATCTCTTTCCTGAATTGAAAAACACCAGTGAGGAATTCCCCACTTATTTTCAGCCACACACACAAAAAAATTTAATATCTAGAAATATTTGAGGAACACAAAAACAGAAGCTTCTTTTTAAATCTTTCATTCCCAAATTAGCCTGCCTGGCTGTAAGATGTGGCTGTGATCTATTGGTCACTCAGGAGGGACCTTTGAGGGGACCTAAACTGGTAGTTCCATAAGTTTTTATCACTAAAGGCACTTTTAATTTATACCCGTGCATTCTAGGTTTTGAGATATCAGGACTACTAAACAATTTCTCACATTATCTTTTTTTTTCACATTGTTTGTTGCTCAGAGCCATTGATGATTGCCCATTGGAGCATTTTGTCAGCATGCAGTAAATAGAGAAAGTATGATAAACTGGCATAAATTCCTTCCAATAGAGAAGGCACTCAGTGATTGAGTGTTCCAGGAGACAGCTTTATATTTGGGATCTTTACAATTCATCTCCCCTAGGCATATTGAAATGTTAAAAATAGCTCATGGACTCCCAATGCGCCCTTTTTATAATCCCGTGGAGAGCCATTTGTGTTATCTCTATAAGGAAAGATGAAGGGACTAAAATTTAAAAGGTAAAAATCTTTGGTCCAAGGTCACAGAGCACCATCATGGCAAGCAGGGCCAGGACTCCTGTCTCAGTCCTCTTTCTTGATTCATCCTGGTTTTAAAGTACCTTAATGTAAGAGTTTATTAATGTGTTTTACTCTTTGATTTCAAGAGCTTTTTAATGAGATGAGAAGAATCTTACCATTTTAACTGTGGTTCTTTGAGGATGGCAGTTGTTGAGTACACACTTTTTGAATAATAAAAGACACCATGGAACCGTTGAAAAGGACCCAGGCTAAGGAGTCGGTATCTGACACAATACCTAGGCCACTGCATTATTCAACTGAACTAGTCTGGCACATGTTTGCATTCTATATATATTTATTTGATGAGTTGGCAGAATATAAACAATGATACCTTAGAGAATTTCTTGCGAGAATCAAAAACTATCAATGGTGGATTCCTCCAAAATCTAGAAACTAATACTAGTAGCCAATTCTCCTCAATTTATCATGTATGTCCTTCGCTTTCTGTGAATGATCCCAGGCATCTCCCTGTAGATTATATCCAGTGCTGTGCTCGTGAAAGGAATCACTTAGGCAGTCAAATAGTATCCATGTTATTCTGTTATGCTTTGTCACCAAAGGGTGAAACAGACACGGGATTATCCACAGCAGTCAGATTCACTCTTCACTCTGCCTTTATCCTTTTATACAGTTATGATCTTTGCTAAAGTGACTAAAATTTGAATAATAATATCCCCAGGATGGATCATTTCCAGTCCTTCTAAGGTGAGTCATAGTAAAGACTCAGAGTTTTTTTTTTTCATTTTTGCCACTTACATTCTAATGCCTCAGAGTATTACCATTAAGTGTTCTATAGTTAAACCATGTGAGAGCCATAGATTGGTCACTATTAAGTTAATGATAGTTTTGACAGACATGTATACTTATCTTCCAGTTAGGTCAGTAATAGAGCTTCAGTGGTGCATACTTGATGTGATTTTCATAAGGAATTCATACTTGGGACCTCTGGTATGCTTACTCTTGTAGCTTAGTGAAATATTGAGGCACATTCGTTAGGGACTCAGTGCAGTGTTCTACATCCATGGTGCCATTCGTCGTCCAGAAGGTGGTCTGTGCACAGCTCTGTCTGTGAAACTAGATAGTGAGGCTCTATCACGCATCCCACACAGGATTTTGCAGGGGCCTCTGTAGAGCTCCACTGCAAAGCCCCACTGCAGACTATGGATTGCATTTGTGAGCTAGTTGCATTTTTATACATAATCCTGGAGACCATGTTGTTGACCAGGAAGAAGAAGCTATTGATCACTAATCAGTACCATCCCATGTCCCTCATAGTGCAAAAAATGAAAAGATTACAGAGCATGCTCCAGTTGGAGGGTTTATGATCTAAAGGGGAAAACAGGTGTGTTTGGGGAAGAGAGATTTTAAGTGGAGCTTTTGTAAATTTCAGGAACAAAGTACAATTGGGTATAGTGTAAAGTTTACAGAAAATCTTTATTAGGCTCAAATAAAATTTTCAGTCTTGCAAATGGCCTAGAGCAATCTCTAAAATGAGAAGTTAAATGTTGAATGACAAAATAAACATTCTATATAAGACTGGGAATTTGCCTTTTGTAAAATATGAAGCAACACCTGTGATTTCTTGCTTTTACCTTATGAATACAGAGACACCATTTGACTTAGGCCCTTCCTGGGCCATTTGACCATTGGCTTGGTTTCCATAAATACATATTCACTATCAGTTTTGGCAGTTATCAGCTACAGGCTAGACTAAGCATAGAATAGATTCTATATATCTTTTTTTAAAAAAAAGATTTATTTTTATTATTTTTTTTTTTTGGAAAGGCAGATATACAGATAGGAGAGACAGAGAGGAAGATCTTCCGTCCCATGATTCACTCCCCAAGTGAGCGCAATGGCTGATACTATGCCAATCCGAAGCCAGGAGACTCTTCCGGGTCTCCCACGCGGGTGCAGGGTCCCACAGATTTGGGCCGTCCTTGACTGCCTTCCCAGGCCACAGGCAGGGAGCTGGAAGGGAAGCGGGGCCACCGGGATAGAACCAGCGCCCACATGGGATCCCGGGCATTCAAGGCGAGGACCTTAACCACTTGCGCCACCGCGCCGGGACCGATTCTATATATCTTGACATGATCACAATCAAGCATGAAAATTTTTGTGTGTGTGCTTTAGAAAAGGCTTTAAATTCCAGCATCCGTTCTCCTAAGTACTGTAAAAGCAAATAAAATTAACATTACATTGAAAGTCAACCACCAAACAAAAGGATGCCATAGGAACTGCTTCTCAAATCCTAATAGACAAACCTTTTCTCAGAGATTTTGTAGTTCTAGCCTTGTTCTGTACCCTAGATCTGCAGTAGAAACTGAGTAAAAGAGATAGCAATTGTGTTCTGCATGAGAAACTTACCTAAGTCTGTAGATTTAGGGCCCAATTTTTAGTTAGACAGTTTCTTGGAAGTACATCAAGCTCAGACTCAAATCAGAATATCTTTTGGAGAAAAATCTGTATAGAGATATTTCATTAAAAATTTCATCATTCAATACCAAAGTGTTTTGTTTAACTGCTCTTTGATGCATTCCAAATTATCCCCTCCTTTTTTATTGCAACATTGCCATTATTAGTGAATAGAATGGAAGGGGAATGGACTAAAATGTGCCAAGTGTACAACATCTAACAAAGGATAACATAACATAGGTAGTTGCAGTTCTTTGGGCTTGTAAGATTTAGCAAATCCCAGACCAATTGCTTTCTACCATAGCTCAAATTTCTGTTATTTTTGTCTTATAACCACTAGGATTTGGCCAGGAGAAATGTCTTTTCAGTTATTGAGCTGTAAAAAAAAATACTAAGAGTATTGGCAAACAGTCTATTTCCTTGAAGGTTGGATAAAAAACAGCGAACCTGGATTAAAAATTGTTACCAAGAGAGAATCAAGATGGCGGTATAGGTTAAGGACAAGTTGAAACAGATGGAGAAACATTAGCTAGAATGAAGAAGAGAGGACACATTCCAGGAAATGGGAGAGGACGAAACAACAGCAGATTGGTACCTAGAGACTGGCAGACACAGGAAAGCGGCAGACACACAGTGTGGTGTCACAGTGACTGATACCCCAGTGACATGCAGTGAGTGGCAATCCAAATTGCACCAGCAGCTGGGCAATCCACCAGCCACAAGGTGGGAAGGGATATTCACTGAGAGCTCAGGAGGTAAACCAGTCAAAGAACTGCTCATCCTGCTGGCCAGTTTGATTTGACTAGGAGCAGAGACAGAGCAGCAGGTCCCAGACAGGTGGTGTGGGAACAGGGTACATTTCACAGCCCAATTATCCCTAGAGCCAAATCAGGCACCATTTTGTATAAGGAGGCAAAGGCTATGAGACTGTACTGTGCATACACTGAGCTGGGAGTGAATTCATTTCTGGCTCAGTGAACTGCAACAATGTGGCACCCTAAGCTTCTACCCAAGATAGGTCTGGGTAGCCCTCAGACCTGATGGCCAACAGATCAAGAACCCTACTAGTGGCACATCAGGTACCATTTTGTGCAGTGTGGCAAAAGCTTTAATACTTCAGGGACAACACTGAGCTGCACTTGCACTGAGCTGGATACGAACTAATTGAGCTCAGTTTATTGCACTATTCTCACAGGGAGCTTAATCGAGGGTCAAAATAGGTCTGAGTGACCCTCAGTATGGTATATCTGGCACAGTGCTAGTTGCAGGTACCATGGTAGATATCGGTGACAGGAAATTATAGTACACTGAGATATGTGATTTTAGATATTTGTAATATCTGTAAGATTTTTTTTTCATCAAGTATTAATTGATGATCTCCACTTACTAGGGATAACATGAAGGCGTGGGAACACCTGTTGCCCATGTGCAGCCTATAATGTCAGTCGGAAGGCAATCAGAAATCAGTGTTAAGAATCACAAAGGAGTAGTTTGACTGAAAAAATTAGTGTAGATGAGTGTCTCAATTCCATATTATATATTATTCTGTGTTGAAATATTTGTGTTTGTCAAATCCTTGCCATCTTACCCCATGGTATGCAAGAAGGAACACTTTCTGTTGCTTTTATTTTCAACATAGCTTTGTAACCTTAGCCTTAGTGAAATCAACAAGGCATGGGAGACCAGAAGGGGTCATTTCATCTTGGTTTCTCTGAGCTTCTGCTAAGGGTTGTAGAGGAAATGGTAAACATTAACTTCAAGGAAAGGAGGACATGTTTTTTCTCAAGGTGAAGGGGCACCTGGGCTTGTTCTTGCCGTATCAATAATGTAAAGGCACCAGTTGCAAAATATATGATCTGGCTTTGTAGACAGATGCTGTTTCAAAGAGGGGTAAAGAAAGTCAAAAATCACCCCCACGCTCAAATCTGTCCAAGTAGGCACAGACCCTAAATCTCCTTCTTCAAAAAAGGAGTTCAAGTTCTACCCTATTGTATGTGACTCCCTTCCTCCAATGATAGGCCCTTTTAACCCCTTTGTGGATGGGTGAGGAACGGTAGCAAAATATTAAAACTGTCTGTAGAGACCAGAATATGTGAATTTGCCTAGAAATTTTCTCATAGGGACTGTGTTTTCATAGTAAGATATGCATCCTGTGTGCTCAATTGATATTTGTTGCATGAAAGAATAAATGGATGATATGTTGAGCATGAGTAAGAATTTATTCTGTTTGCCATTTAGATGAATATTAGCAATGTGAAGATGAGTGAGATTGGTTCTCTGCTATTAAGAAGCTATTAAGAAGCTCAGTTTGTAATCTCATCCAAGACTGCAGTATTAATAAATAAGTACCATTTGGTGTAACAGTGATTATAATAACAGCTAACACTTATTAAAACCTTATCATGCCTAGGCAATGCTTAATGTCCATTATCTTACTTAATTTACAATAATTTTGTGTTATATCTTTTTTAGTATCCACACTTCAGATGAGGTTATATACTTTTCATAATCTCAGTTACAAGAAAACCAGGGTTCAAATCAGGCAAATAGTTTGTATGGGTTCTGTCACCATTGAGGTTGCCTCTGTGTGTGGTCTGAAGCTGCAGGAGGTTACGCCACACAAAAGTAAGATCACCAAGGAAGAATTTTTTTTGTGTCAATGAAGCAACCTAAATCTGGAAATTGAAGTGGCAACAGAATGATGTGGACTCATTGTTCTGTGGTAGCACATTCTGTGCAGAGAATGGAGCCTGGTCTTTAAGAAAGACTGAGCCTTGGCAAGGATTTTGAGAGGATTTAGTTTTTTCAAGTTCAACTTGTTTGAATCACCCAGTGAGAATGGTTCCCAGCTGTAAATATTCACAAGAGTTGTTGGAGAAGCAGGACAGAGTCTGAATCTTTGCAAGAAGGTCCCGGCTTCCCCATGCCAAGCAGGCTGTTTACTTGCACACCTGTTTTTAGAAGCCAGAGTCTGGAAGTGTGTCTTACTCCCACCAAAATCAAATATTTTTGAGTTTTCACATTTATGAAGAGTCTTCAATAATCAAAGGAAAATGTAAATTATGAAAAGACTATCATTTCAAAATTTTTGCATCGTAATAAACTTATAGTTTCATTTTCCATGAATTTTTTGAAGTGCACTATATATGGAATTCTTGAACGGATCCAACTACATCAATAGAAGACAAAGCAGTGATTATCAATACTTAGGACAGGTGCTTGGTGTAAAATAATAATAATAATGAAAAAGAACAACATGAAGGAATTAGTTGGATTGACAAACAGAGGTGATGGGGACTAGCATTGTGACACAGCAGGTTACACCACTACAATATCAGTGTCCTCCATGAGTTCAAGTGCTGGCTACTTCAGTTCCAATCTACCTTCCTGCCAAGGTGCCTGGAAAATAAATGAAAGATGGCCCAAATTCTTGGGCTCCTGCCATGCACGTGGAAGAGCTAATTGGAGATCAAGGCTTATAGCTTTGGCCTCTCTTTGGTAGTGCATCCATCTGGGAACAAATTAGCAGATATAAGACTTATCTCTGTGTTTTCATGTCTGTAAGTCTGCTTTTTAAAGTAAATATACTATGACCAAAAAATCTTTGAAAACCAATAGTTGTGTTCAAATTCATAGAACTGTACATTAAGATAATTTTAAGTTTTGTTTTTCTTTTTTTTTTTAAAGATTTATTTTTATTTTTTATTGGAAAGGCAGATATACAGAGAGGAGAGACACAGAGGAAGATCTTCCGTCCGATGATTCACTCCCCAAGTGAGCGCAACGGCCGATGCTATGCCGATGATGATTCAGTTCCTTAGACTCAAGAATTTCCCATTCCATCCTCCACATTTCCTCTCCCCATTGTTTCCCCTTTATTACAATAGTATATTCCTTCAGCAATAGTTACAACTACATCATTCTACTATTTCAGTGTATCATGACATTGCAGGTATTAGAAAGTCCCACATATATAAAGAAACAAAGTGGAGGGGCAGTCGCCAGGTGATGAGAAGATAGTAAAATGCAAAATGGTGAGTTGTTACTTAATAGGTTTAGATTTTCAGTTTCATAAAATGGGAAATGCTCTGGAGATCTGTCTTACAGCAACCTGAGTCTACTTGGCACTATTGAACTGTGTACATAAAAATGATGACAGTCTTATTTATAGTTTACTACAATAAAAATAAAATCCTAAGTCATCTATATCTTCAAGGACAAAAAAAAGATAAATTTGCTGCTTGTTAATTTTTAAAAGTAAAATTAAAAAGAAACAAGTATACCACCTTTTGCTTTCTGGTTTTCTACTTTTGGCATCTGTCAATAACCAGGCACACTCAAAACTTCTGATGATTTGGCAGGATGGGAAGAACAATAATAAGCAAGAAATTTTCCAGACTCAAGTTGTGATTCTTTTTGGGGCATGATAATTTATCTTCCCCTGTACCCTACTTTTTTATTAAACCACTGGATTTCCTTACTTGAAATGTGTCCTGTGAACAGCAGCAGGTGGTACATGAATAGTGGTGAAGGATAGTGTGAAGCTGGGTAAAACAGTCGTTACCCATAGTGTGGTTCACAATGCTCAAATGCTCAGCTTCCTGATTTTTTGTTAGTGTTTTTACAGTTCTATTAATTTTTTATATTTGAAGCACAGAGAAGGCAGAAGTCAACTTCCATAGACCCTGACTCATCGAAAGAATCACCCACAAATGTTTCTGTAACGACTCTGGAACTTTCAATCCTGAATCTATGGGACAAAGGGGTAGAACACTTCCAACAAGTCAGTGTCTTCTGTCTCCATATTTATTCCTACTCCTGAAGGGCCAAATCGGCTATAGTCAAGGGCAGAAGAAAAAAGGGGGATAATTTGACACAAATAGCTGGGTTATATTTGTAATATGGTTAGTGAATTTTTGCAAATCTCTCCTGTATACTGACTGACTGTAGGACCTTTGTTAATTTGTTTAAAATTTGTGATTTGTTACTCTGGGATTTGTAGATAATGACCCCTGCTTTACTTAATTCTCAGAAAAACTTTTTAAATCAAGTTTTAATTTGGTGGATGCATTTACATGATAATGACGAACTGAGCTTTGTAATGGACTAGCTTGGGCACTCCACAGGAACTTACTAACTACTAAACGCAAATTAAAAATAAATAAATAAATAAAAGCCACAGTGTAGTTTTGCAATTCACAGCACATTTTATGTAGTTTAATATCTGTGAGTGGACAGTCATGTTCCATGAACAACACGTGTTTAAAATAAAGTGGAAGTCGGGCCCGGCGCGGTGGCGCAAGTGGTTAAAGGTCCTCGCCTTGCACCCCCGGGATCCCATATGGGCGCCGGTTCTAATCCCGGCAGCCCCGCTTCCCTTCCAGCTCCCTGCCTGTGGCCTGGGAGAGCAGTCGAGGACGGCTCAAGGCTTTGGGACCCTGCACCCGCGTGGGAGACCCGGAAGAGGCTCCTGGCTTCGGATCAGCATAGCATCGGCCCGTTGCGCTCACTTGGGGAGTGAATCATTGGACGGAAGATCTTCCTCTCTGTCTCTCCTCTCTGTATGTCCGCCTTTCCAGTGAAAAAATAATAAAAATAAATCTTTAAAAAAAAAAATAAAGTGGAAGTCTCCGTCCAGGTTTTCTGGCATATAGAACAGAAAGCTAAATTGTTACTGTGAAGTGGAGTAATTAGATAATGTTGAAAGGAATTTTTTCATGATGACAACTCATGAGCATACCATGCCTTTTGAAACTATTTGTTTACTCTGCTATATATGCACACAGAGATTTTAAATCCTCTAGTTCACTCCCTAAATTGTGAATATTGTTTTGGGAAACCTAGAAAGTGAAAATCATCCATAATTTTTGACTCAGGTAAACTAATCAGTTAATCTGGTTAAATGTATACAAGTAATGTAGTTGATTCTGCATATTTAAGGGTGGGGCAATGAGATGATTGATGTTCTCTAACCTCAGAGCTTGATAAGAAAGACAATGCTGCAGGTAATAAGAATCCTGGACAAAACTGAGCTTTGCCATATTCCGATTTAGGTTCTAGGAGCCAAATGTAACAATGTAGACTAACCTATAGGCAAATACACAGTATAACAAACACATTGCACTTCTGGATTTTTTTTTAATTTTCAGTTTTTAACTATAGTTATGTTTCAGTTTAGTTCCAGGAAGATATTTGGTTTTAATGGCTCAGTTACCTGTGATTTGTTGTGGAAATACAGCATTTGTGGGTGGTTTTATGGTAAAGTTAGAGTTCTGGTTTTCTACCACCCACCTCTTGTATTTGTAGGGGGTATTTATGCTTATAAAGACAGTGTTCAGAGTGATAAACACCCCGCTAGTCCCTGGAAGAGTAAATGCCCTTCAGTGTTTTCAGAGAGAATGAGCACTAGCTAAACTCTGCCTTTAGAAGACGGGAAATCTAAGCTCTGTGGATGTGTGACATGGAGAGGTGGGCCAATTTGCTGCTGCCTTTGCCCTGTGTGTGGCCACATGTGTATACGTGGTGCTGCTGGGGACTGTTTATGGGAAAACATGAACTACACAGTCTAAACCCTCTACTTGAAAGCTGAGAGTTGATCTTTTTTTTACTTTCTGCATTGAAATATTTTTGAGTATGCAAACCTCTGTTTGAATGTTGAAGATCAGCATATATTGGGCTCTACTCTTAATAGAATCCTATTTATTTAGAATACAGTTGAGTAAATTTCACCCAAGTATTTGCAAACAATGAATTCTACCAATTTCATATCACTGGGTCAAACTAGAAGATGAATGTGTTGGATGCCTACAGGTATGTGGTCACCAAGAGTTGTTTTAAAGACTGGCAAAGAAAGTTCAGCCCCAAGCCTAGATAATGTGACATGTTCTATTTTTTTAAAAAAAAACATTTATTTATTTTTATTGGAAAGCCAGATATACAGAGAGGAGGAGAGAGAGAAAGCAAGATCTTCCTTCCGATGGTTCACTCCCCAAGTGACCGCAATGGCTGGAGCTGAGCCAATCCGAAGCCAGGAGCCAGGAGCCTCTTCCAGGTCTCCTACATGGGTGCAGGGTCCCAAGGCTTTGGGCTGTCCTCAACTGCTTTTCCAGGTCACAGGCAGTTAGCTGGATGGGAAATGGAGCTCCTGGGATTAGAACTGGTGCCCTTATGGGATCCTAGGCATGCAAGGCGAGGACTTTAGCCACTACGCTATCATGCCGGGCCTGACATGTTCTATTTTTAATGAGCTCATTTTCCTGTTTCAGCTTAGAGGTGTTGATTCATCATTTTGATTATTAACAAAAGGATACTGCTTAGGCTCTCAGCTCCTTTGGGGGTTGGAGTTTCACAAAAGTATCTGCACTAAAGCACAAAGGTTCCAGGCTGTCCTAGGCAGCGTTCCCTTGAAGCTTTCTTGTAAGCATTTGTAGCTGGAAGAGTCCCTGTCAGTGTTTATTTTTTTATCTGTAGATGGCCAGTCCCACTAACTGCTGGCTAGAGAAAAGTTGACTGTTAAAAAGAAAAGGGTCCTTTTTCCATCGTATTCCTTCAGTAAGGAACCAAATTAGCCATTTTGATCAGCCCCTGTATTTGAGTAGCATCTCTGGCATGTACTTATTGCTAAAAACTTTGGGAAGTAAGTAAGTAAATACATCCAAAAAATGGTCATGAAGAAAAATAATAACTAAAACTCAATAATATAATTTTTTAAATTTGTAATTAATAATGACTAACTTAAAAAGAATTTTTATAGACTGCCCCTTCATTTCTACTATCTTTTCATTCTTTTGTTTCCTGCAGACAACCAATTATTAAATGTATGCTGTATGTGTATCTTAGTGACCAAAGTTTCCAGGATACACAAAGTTCTGCCGGCCAGCACATCCAAGAGGGGTAGGCTGCCGTCACCCTTGACTCTTAAACATAAACCCATTTGGTAAAGTTGTGGTTTGAGCTGTGAGGCCCCTGTGACAGGCTTTTGCTATGGAGAAAGTCAAAAGTGTGTAGAGTTTTATGGTATAATTTTATAGATTCATGATAAAAATGCATGGCAAGTGAGTCCTTTTGATTTTTAAAGACCAAAATATCACTAGATCTGCCCTCAAATGTATCAGAATTGTTTTTGTTCATATAGATTTTGTCTTTTCTCTGGATTTTGAAAATCATCTTTTTAGGGGAAAAAATTGTACCATCCAGAAAGCAGTGGATTGTATTTAACACTGTATTTGCATTTTACTGTCCATCTTTGTTTCTGTGACTTTTGGAATAACAAATCCTTGTGATCTAAGCTTGGCTTTTATAAAACAATTGAACACAGTAGTTATTAGTTGCATCGAAGCAGTGTTCAGGTGGACACATTATTTTGTTATGGCATAAACACAACAGAAAAGAAAATAGATACCCTAGCACCGCACATGTTTGACCAAGAGTCTGACTAATGCACTAGTTTTAATATAAACAAGTTATATTCTCCAAGTCTTGATAAAACTCATTAACTCTTTCGGACCATTTACTTCTAGGTAGCCAATATCCTTTGGGCTCAACTCTGTGTCTTCAACAATTTTCCCTTTCTTATCAAAGAATGTCTTTAAACTGAAAATGGAAGTTTTAGAATGTAGCTACATTCATTAGGTAGTATTATCAAGCACATGCTCTAGACAAAAATAGTACTAGAGACTGGAACTACACTGATAAAAACAAGGTGGCCTCTTTCTTCAGAAAGCATTTGGTCTTTGAAGTTGATCAAATAAGCACACACAAGCATAGGAGGCAAGGAAAGGAGAGGAGAGGAAGTGACGAGAGGGGAGGGGAGGAGATGAGGGGGGAAGGCAGAGGAGAGGGGGGAAGGCAGAGGAGAGGAGAGCAGGGGGAGGAGAGGAGAGGGGAGGAGAGGAGACGAGAGGAGAGAAATAGGAATATATTTCATCAACTGATCCACTCCCTAACTATTTGCACTTTTAAGCTATATCAGTTTTGTAGGTGGAAAGCTTCTCTATGAGAGGAACCATGACATTTGGTTCTTTGATAACACTTAGCACATATTCTGCATGCATTACATGTTTGTTGAATAGACTGCAATGAAAGAGAAGGCAGTTAAGATCTATTATGATTACATGTGAACTGTTTGGTCAGTAGGGAATTCAATAGGAAATTAAACATGTGGGGGAATGGAGGTAGTAGAGAAATGAAATTGAGAAGGTGAATGGCCAGTGAGCAATGATGTCATTAAATGAACTGGAAATTCATATAAGCAAATAGGGTAATAAAAACTTATTAAAGTTACAGTGTGTTCTAGTCCATGGAACATGGCACAGGTGACGGCAGAGTAGACTGTGTATTGTTTCCAAGAATAATGTGTCAATCCCAATAGCCCAGTTAGACAAGGATAAGGATCTCAATGCCAGAAGGATACGCATCAGACAAATCAATTGGTAATAAAGAAAAGATCTGAATTTTTTACATTCAATTGTTTATTCTTTAATTCATCAAAGTAATAATTTGTATTAAGGTTTGTTTTTTAAATGAGGATATGATTAGAACCATAACATTGGGTTTCCAGTTCAGGTATTTTGTTTGAATGTATTATGCAATAAAACTGGTTCAAGGTTACTACCATAGACTGACTCATCTTGGCCTTCTGAGAGGATGAACAAAACTTACTCATCTCTGGCCACATAGATCTGATTGTTACTCTTCAATTATACCGGGAAAGCTCTCACTTTAAGGTTTTTGCACTCACTGTTATTTGGTATAGAATGAGCAATTTCCAGATATCCATTGTACCAAATCCTTTATCTCATTAAGTTGTGTGTCTCCTGCAACACTGGTGCTGTCTACATTGACTACCCTTTTAAGTACCACAACCTACTGCCTACTCCAAACATTAGCACACCTGATGTCTCTTCTGTTCACATTTTCCTTACAACATCAATTTATATTATATTTTTAAACACACCACATGATTTATTTATTATGTTGATTGCTTACTGTCTGTAATGCACAGCATCTTTAAGAAAGCAAGCATCTGTTTGCATCATGTTGTATCACTAAATTCTAAACTTATACACGTAATTTCTCATTATATATTTGTGAAATGCATAACTGATCATGTGATCAATATGCATCATTGAAAGGGATTTTTGTGTCTTCAGGGGACCAAGAGAGGCACCTGTCTGATGGGCTGCAATTCCCTCTGGTGAGCATGAGAACCAGGGCTGGGGGAGGGCCTGACTAGACAGGTGGCAGCACCCACTGGCACGAGTGTGGGTTGGATAGTGCGGTTGATTGGGATGAATTAGGCTCCATCACCTATTGACATGTGTAAGAGCTGAATGGGATGTGGGACATATTAGACCAGTCTGCTGCACATACTGGCAAGCACAGGAACCAGGGCTGGGGGTGAGCCTGTTGGAAGCTTTGTGGGGGTTGCTCTGATTAGGCTGAAGTTCCACTGTTGTACCTGAGAGCCGAGTGTGTAGTGGACTGGGTAAGTTTGGGCTGCAGCAACCTTGATTTGTGGAATAAATAGGACTGGAGACAAGAAGTGACCCAACAGTTGCAATTACCAGTGTGCATAGGCTGATGTGGGTGACAGACTGTGTCAGATCCTGGCAAACACATACAAGAGTCAGGTCTGGGATCACCTCACACGAGGTCTATTTGGAGATCCCTAACCTCTCCACTGAACTGCTAGACTCAAAACTCCAGCCATGGGGAGAATTGTAGGATTTGGATATGGACTGTGGAGTGCATGTGTCAGAACAGGGGCTCCTTAACGGGAAAGATGGAGCAGTGGATGGCATGCCTAGACGCACATGGAAGATATGGCAGTCCACTAGGAGCTGCAGAAAACATCTGGTACATAGCAGAGGAAGGAAGGCAGAATAAATTGGACCACTACCCCAGCCAAGCATTTACAGCAAACATCTGGGTGAATGAAGTTTCTAACTAAGGTGGAGTATGTCAATCAATGGATCTTGGAAGGATTTCTTTATCCTTGGATCAGCAAGATTAACAGAATTTCATAACCATCGAAATCACTTAAACAGAACCCTTGGAGCATGCTCCACATCGGAGACCCTAGGTTGCTATTGGGTGGCCATTCCACATTCCCCGGTACTGGGGCGGTTTGGAAGCTGGATATTGCCTCTCCACTTCTCTTCTCCCTTCCTCCAGATACAGGGAGAAGAAAAAGAAAATTTAGAAACAGTGGACTCACCTTGTCTTCCTTAATCCTTGATACTTCCCACCCTGAATAACTATGTAAACATCACCAAAAATAAAACTGCACTGTGGGGAGAAAAAAGAGCAAGAGAGAACACCTCCCATCCCCTGAGCTGTTGGCTGTGGACTACAAATTTAAGTCTAAAGAACCATAATCCTCTACTTCTTGGGAGTGAGGATAAAACACACAGAAGAGATCGAACAGAATGAGAAGAGGAATCCTGGTTTAGAATTTCCTGGGCTGCTCTGTTGCAGTTACAGTAGTACAGATCAACATATCAGAGCTTTGAAATTAAGGACATTATCCAGAAATTGAGACAAGAGTTTCATGATGTCACTGCTTGCTGTTACTCCAATCTAAGCCCTTGCTTCCTCACCTCCTTTAATCAGAAGTCTTCATAAAATAAACTGTCATTTTCAGTGATTTTGTGTAAGATGTTTCCCGCAGCCTAGTTCATCCCTGCCTTCAATACCCATTGGAAAGCAGTGCAAAAACCTCACTCTGGAAAACTGGACGGGAGGTGTCTTGCTTAGTTTTTGAGCATGTTTTACATTGTTGTTTGAACTTGGGAGTTGTTATTTATCTAATTTGGAGTGTGGCTAATGGGGTGGATGGAGAGCCACATCTGGTTTGTGCTGAGTCATATGCTTGTGTTTGTACTTTGCCTTGCATGGAGGAATGCAAGGTTGCTTAACAATGACTTGGTTAAAATTAGCACTGTCAGAGGGCTCCTTAAAGAGTCTTGTGAAGTCTTCCAAAATAAATCAACTTTCTTGTTTGAATTTAATCATTCCTGTATGCTGCTTTCTTCAGCTTGAAATGATTTAAGTGGGAAGGTAGGCCGGTAAGATCTTAGTGATTGCCTGTTTTGAAGGTGTAGATTGTGATGAGGCAAAGTGGTAAATTAAGTTAGGAAACTCCTTAGGGGTGTAGTTCCAAATTCTGGTTATGTCATCAACCTGCTCTAGAACCTTGTATGATTTCAGCAACTACACTTGGTTTCGGGTGCGCCATTTGTAAAACATGTGGCTTCTTTACCAAGAAGTGCTATATGTATACCTAAGTGTAACAATGTATTTGAGACATTTTTCTTGGCACATAGAGGTCCTTAAGAAATGGACACAGAAATGATAGTGCTTACTGGTTTCTATATATGTTTTAAATTAACATACCCAAAAATGACTTCTTTAATCTCTGCCTATTTCCATTAAGAGCTGCTTCACTTTGGTTTTCTGGTACCACTCAGGCAGCCACCATTTACCCAGCCTGATCGTCCCCTACATGTACTGCATCCAAAACTCTATTTCTGCCATTCACCACTTCATATATGGACTATTCAAAAATATTCATTTTTCTCAACCCTTCCTCAACTACTTGGTACACAGCTGCTGTTTAGAATACCCCCTATGGTTTCCACCTGATTTTGTTTACGGAGTGGTTGCTTATCTGAATATAGTATATTATTGTGTTTTTGTCAAACAAGGACTCCATTGCTCAATGGTGCAACCACAATTTTTTGGCACAGAAAAGCACAAAATGTATATCATGTTAATGCTAGCTGGAATTGCAGTGTTTCTGATGTTGTGAGCACAAATCATAAAGGATTATAAAATAGTACTTGCCACCATGTGCAAATACACTGTTGATTTGGACATGTACCAGTTTGCTTCCTAAATTGTTCTTATGTTATTCTCATGTTGTATCAGACAGAGGTAGATGCCCAGACAACTCAGATTATCTTTCCCAAGTCTCCTGCAAGAGAACAGAGATTATGTCTTTCCTTATTCATCGCTGTGTCTCTGGCACAGAGTCATGTGCCTCTCACCTTTGCAAATGTGAGAAAAGATTATCTAAAAATGAAGTCAACAGAAAGAGTAGCAAAGCTGAGAAATGGACATGAGACAGAAAACCAATGATATATTTTTTTTCAAAACCCCTGTCATGCCTAAAGCTATCATATGTCCTTAGACATCACATTTATAAGCCAATACATTTCCATTGCTGTTAAAATAACATTAGAATTGGGTTCCTACCATTTGCAGTCAAAGGATTCTGACTAATACATTCCCTCTGCACTACCTGATTTTCTAGGAAAATCAAAGAGAACTTTTCATGAGCAAAAGGTTATAAATTCTAGTATCAAAGTTTTTACATTATTATTTTTGCCTGCCTTGATCAATTCAGTAGTACAGGGATAATGATGCCACTGGAGACAGGATGTCTTGGTAATGTACTAAAGAGTACCTGAGCTGGTGGTGAGTGTTGCTCCTTTAAATAATGGCAGTGGCATTTGAACTGAAAAGTGAATGTTGAGAAGCAGCCAGACACAGGCTTATCAAGAGGAAGAGTTCTACATAGAGTAGGGAGCTAGTACAAAGGCCCAGAGACAGGAAAGAGTTCAGAGCTGCTTTGAGAACTCTACAGATGGACTTGTGGCTAGAATTTTGAGAAAGAGAAGATGAATACCAAGGAAAGATGGTCAAGGGTCATCTATACTTTCCAAGAGCAAGAATGAGACATGATTAGTGGTCTGGACATCTAGCCCATTCTGACATGGGATAAGAGTAAAAATGGATGCCAGAGGCACAAAAAGGGCCTTCATTTATGCAGTGACATTACAATCTGGTTTTCTTTTCACTGTGTAAGTCAGTATAGCTGCCTAAGATGGTGTTTGCAAGGTTGTATCTGCAATTCCACTGCTGCACTACCAACGTAGAAATTTTAGTGAATCATCCTTCTGTTTTGATCATATAGTGAAATGTATTCTCTTTGATCCTTTAGTAAGTTATCAGAGCTTAAAATAAAAATACTCAGGTTTGGGAATAAGTTAAACTCTCACAGTCACTGGGACTTAATTTCATGATTATCTTCTTCTTTTCACAGATAGACCAATTATCCACCTTATCTCAATATGAATACTTCATTCGCAGAATTTATTCTGGGCTTCTAATGGGTGGTGCTACAAATAAGGGTTTATAATATTAATAAATTTGATTTAAAGAGTTCATCATATTGAAAATTTGTTGATTATTTAAAAGCATATGGATATAATAGGTAGAAGTGAATTTTCCTTTTCAAGTTGTGGGTCATTTTGCTTGAAAATATCTTGTTATTATATTTATTCTCTGCCACTTGCGGCATCTATAAATTACAGAAATCCACAGGTTCGAGTTAAAGAAACTGGCACTTAGAGCTATCTGGCAATACAACTCAGTTCATCCCAATTCAACAAGTGGAGTTTCTGATATACATTTGTAGCCTAGATAGAAGACTCTGCTTCTTCTATTAGAGCAAGAGACAAAGCATGGGCATCCTAGTGAGAAGTATTTTAGTACTGCAAACTAATGAAAATATTAGCATAATCTAGCAAAGTGACCATGCAAATGAGAAGTATATTTAGGGACCTGTCAGTTGCTCATAGCAAATTAGATGTGAGGAAACATGAAGAAACAGGAGCCCAGTGTGAAACTATGGAGTCAACAGTTGATAGCTGGGAAAATGATGACACTCTTAATAGAACTGGGAATACTCCAGGAAATCTAGTTTGGGAAGTTGATGCCTAATGAACATCAGAAGGCAGGTTTAGAGTTGAGCATCAAGTGAACTCCTGCAGATTAGGATGTGGCTTTGCAAGTCATTCTTCCAAAGACAATTGCTGAAATCATGGGAATGACGTAGAGATTAACCAAGAGAATATAGATATAGAAAACAATTTCTCCCAGTCTGAGGCTTGTAGCGAAGCATGGAGGCCACACTGATTGCAGTAGTCTGCCATGACTTCCATTTTCAGTCTGACTGGAACAGTTGGGTCTGCCTGGATTTGGGACTAAAGCCTTGTTCTGTGGAAGAGAGAAATTTAAGAGAGCATTCAAATTCTGCCTTTCTGAGCCTATTTGAAATCTGGATGAAGGAATTGATATGTTGGTATAAACCATTCTTCCACTCTGGATTTTTGTTTTGTTTTGTTTTTAGAAATCCCTAAATTAAGTTCATAGAAATGAGAAAACTTAGTGATTGAAATATTTTTCAGAAATATAAGCTGGTTTTTTTTTTTAGAATTATTTAGGCACAGTCAACAGTAAAATAAATATTGACACCCTAAAGGTGTTGACTTAAATGAAGAGCAGTGATATATTGGTTCTGTTTCTTTATTTCCCTGAGAAGAACGTGACTAGCTGGTTCCTCTTTTGTTTGCTATTTTGAAGCTTACCTCCTCAATGAATTTTCAACCCTGTTGAAAATAGATACCTGATAATGTTTCCGTGTTGCTACAATGCCTAGCTCAGTACAGAACCAGAGAAATATGCACTCAAGTATCTTTTATTGATTTCACTATATCGCAGCAAGTAGAATTAATCAAGTTAGAAAGACAATGGAAACATCATCAAGTCTGTTCACATCAATTTTCAGGACAGCAATCAAGCAGTCCCATAAATAATCTCTTCTTATGAATCATGAGATGCATTTGTCTCTTAGGCCTAGGGAAATAAGACCAGTGGAGAAACTAGCTCAAAGGGCTCTGTAAATCTGGTATCAGAAATTCTAAGTGAACTGTCAGTAATAGGGATGGGAACAGATACATGTAATAACATTTCTTATAATACATATTCCATAAAAATAGTCACTACTATGGAAGGGGCACTTTGCAGTTAGAATTAATAACATAAAATAAAATAATAAATATGCAATCTTTTGGTAAATATCTCTATTTAGTAATCCAAAGCCATTATGTACTTGGGAGTTCACATTGCAAAACTTGCATGGTAACTGTGATACTGTGTGAATGTATAAATCCAGTACCTTTTTTATGACCTCTTAATTCTCTTCAGCAACTTTTGTTATGAAACCTGAATAGTTTTATGAAATCAACCCATTATGGCTTGATAAATTATTATTAGTGAATTCCTTATTATTTACTATATGTATCAGATATTACACTTACTGTTCAGTACTATTTGACTTGATGCTGAAGATATTCATATGAAAGCAGTCTTTCAAACTTATTATTTTTATGGATAAGAAAATTGAGACTCATAGTTCAGTAATCTTTTTGAGGGCATTGAAAGAGTGACAGCTAATTCTCTAATAGAGAGCTAAATCTAAGATTCATGTTTTTAATAACTAAGTTATACCACTTACAGAATAGGTGGAACTTCATTACAATCTATTCCACTTAGGCTTTGCATAATTGGCTGAGGTTATGGAACCTTGTTAAGAACATCTGGAGCCTTTGTCTATGATTTTGATATAGTGAATAGAAAAGGCCGTGCAACATGGAACATTCTCCCAGCAGCTATGCTCCTCCAATCCTACCTTTTTTTTCTATTAAGGTATAACTATAGTCTTACCACTCTGACAGAGTTGGTAGATCTTCAGTTATTGCCATTTGCCTTCTGTGTGTACCATTGTATGCCATTCTATGGAAACTATCTAGAGGATAAAATGATTTCATAGTACTCAAGTGAAGAAATCCCCCAAAGATAGAATTGTTCTCATTTAAGAAATAGGTTAGCTAAGTTAATCTTTTGTTTTCTTTATGTGAACATGTAAAATTAACTCCAGCTAAAATTTTTTCCGTAAGAAAGAAAAAAAACCTTTATCATCATCATTACTGTCATTTCATACAAGCGATTAATCATCACTCTTGTAGCATGTGCTGGGCATATTATATCCATTATTTTAATCAATGTTACATAAGAACTCTAAGATACTGATTATTCTAGCTTTCTAAGAAGAAATCTATATTTCTTATTCTACAAGTGATTTTCTAATGATCATACAAGTGACAGAGCTGAGATTTAAAATATGCATGCTTGACTCTAAACCCATGCTTTTCTATTAAAATTATTTCTTATTATAACAAGATGCAATTTAAATTTATAATACTGATGCAGAAAATAATATGTAAAGGTTTCTAGAAGTTTTAAGGAAGTTCAAATTTTCTTTGAATTTAATTTTTATACACACCTTGTAAGCTCCTTCCTTTATTACCTAAAATCACATGCCTAATTGCCAAGATAAAACAAAATTAACATTTTTCCTATTTTTTCCCAAATCAACCTTCCCTTTTAAGTTTTTTTAAACCTTTTGATTTGAAAGAACTATGTATTCAAAAAAATATTCAATAGAGAAAATTTCCAGTTTCCTCCAAGATTGTCTTAAACAATTAAAGTGCAAAAGCAAAAAAAAAAATTAATAGTGGTCAAATTCTTAGAGCTTTTGCACATTTCTGTAGTTCAGCAATTATAGACTCTTTGGTAGGTGTGTGTGTGTGCAGTCCTGTGTAGTATTGTGTTATGACACCACAATCACATGTTATACAAGACTTTCCTGTTTTTGTTTGCAGCCATGTTTACTTCATTTCTTCTTCCTTCATCTATTATGACTATTTTTCTTTCATATTTATAATTGTGTTACTTCATAAAATATTCAATAAATAATAATATAGTATGCACCCTTTTGAAATGGGCCCTTTTCATTCAGTATCATTTCCTTAGTTGCTTCCGAGTTGTTGCTTGCTGTAATGTGGTTGTTTTGTAGTGAATTGACTTATTAAAGGGTGTTTGAATAATTTAGTTTTAAAAATGTGCATTCATTTTGTTGGATAAGTGCCCTAGGGTGCTATTACTCTGTTGTGTGGTAAGTCTGTGTCTAATTCTGAGAAATACTGCCAGATGATCTTGCTGAGCTCTTGTGTCTTCTGCCTCTTGTTCATTTGCATTTTCAAGATGTGTGTGAGAAAAGTATTAGGGTCTTTGGCCCACTTTTTAAAAAAAATATTTATTTATTTATTTTTGCAAAGTACGATATACAGAGAGGAGGAGAGACAGAGAGGAAGATCTTCTGTCCGATAATTCACTCCCTAAGTGACCGCAAGAGCCTGTGCTGAGCCAATCCAAAGCCAGGAAGCAGGCACTTCTTTCCAGGTCTCCCATGCGGGTGCAGGGTCCCGAGGCTTTGGGTCGTCCTCGACTGCTTTCCCAGGCCGCAAGCAGTAAGCTGGATGGGAAGCAGGGCTGCCAGGATTAGAACCCGTGCCCATATGGGATGTGGGCACATTCAAGGTGAGGACTTTAGCTGCTAGGCCATCAAGCCAGGCCCAGCTCACTTTTTGATAATAAGCTTTTGGCCCTGTTCTGACTGATTTTGAAGTCCTTTCATTTATTATTAACACTAATCCTTTTGTTGTTGTTGTTAAATATATTACAGGTTGTTCAGTCTGTGGCTTGTTAACTTGTTCACATTATCTTCTTTATGTACATGTTTTAAATTTTAATGTAGTAATAGTAATCTCTTTTATTGTTTGTGGGCTTTGTGGTCTTGTAGAAGAAATCCTTTTATATATTTTTTCATAGATAAGTCCCTAGAGTCTCAGTTTTCTTGATCATGACTTGCACACAATGCTAATATCCCTTATAACTGAATATGGAAACCAATGGCATATAAAAAGAAATATATAGGAAAAGTTCAGAAATTTTTATAGATAGATGATCTGAGAACAACAAATACCAGTGATTGTTGACTCATATCAAAGAAGTGTTCTGTTAATCATATACTTCGGGATGGCCTTCAGGACTCAAATTACTTCCTCTACGAAATGTTTCTTGATGTTAACCCAGATTTTTTCTGAGCTCCTTGTGTTTTTTTTTAATTTATTTTTTTATTGGAAAGGCGGATATACAGAGAGAAGAGACAGAGAGGAAGATCTTCCGTCCAATGATTCACTCCCCAAGTGAGCACAACGGCCGATGCTATGCTGATCCGAAGCCAGGAGCCTCTTCCGGGTCTCCCACGCAGGTGCAGGGTCCCAAAGCCTTGGGCCGTCCTCGACTGCTTTCCCAGGCCACAGGCAGGGAGCTGGATGGGAGGTGGGGCTGCCAGGATTAGAACCTACGCCCATATGGGATCCCAGGCGTGCATGGCGAGGACCTTAACCACTGCGCCACCACGCCGGGCCCGAGCTCCTTGTGTTTAAAGAATCACCCTCTGCTATCTTCTTTATGGCACTTGCCACACTGCAGAGTAACTTTCTATGAGAGAAGACATTGTGCCTGTCAAATATTTGTACCCCAGTATAATGCATGATCCATAGTAAGTTATCAGTGACCCCTCGTGGGATGCATGGATGAGGAAGATGCAATAAAAGTAGCAGACATAAGACATCACAAAAATATTAACTGACTTAGGTGTATGTACTTGATTCAAATGAAGAGTCTCATGATTCATGACTTCTTCCCATGAGGAAGAAAGGGACTGGATAGAAATATGTAGGCCAAGCTGCTCAAAGTAAAGAACAGGTTCTGTTGGCGACCAGATGTCATGTGGGAGTTTCATGCCACGGTCACTACCCTTAATAGTGAAAGGATTCGCTTAAGTAGGAGAGAGTGAAGGAAAGTCAAAATTCACTAGTGAGTCTGTGTGTCAAGAACCAGGAACTATACAAAAACAATGCTGGTGCATAAGGACACATGGAATCATATTTTTGGTGTTCCTTTTATAAGATTATTTTGTAAACTTTTGTAAGATTATTTTTGTAAACTTTTCTGTGCATAATGGCTGATTATCTGCTGGTGTGATTCCTGTCCCCACACCCCACCCTGTCCCACCTTGCTCCGTCTCACCTGTTCGCTAACACTTATAGACATAAATGTGTCTTTCTCCCAGAGGAGATGGGTCAGATTTCATAAAATTCCTGCTAGATCCCTATTTCAGTTGAGATAGGCGTGTATTTTCCTTTTAGAGTTATTGTAACTAGGGAAAATTGTTCTGACGGTGAGTCAAGAGAAAATAGGGTCTCATTTCCTGTCAGTTCTGCTGCTCCAGAACTTGGCCATCATTGTGAAGTGAGATGGCTGTTTCTAATTAGAGTGATGAAAGCCTGATGTTATGTCATGGTAACCTGTGGGATCTGAGACACCTATTCCCAGATGCTGTCTGTAGCAAGGCAACTTAAGCAAAAAGGAAAATAAAGAATGAATTTTGAGAAAGATATGGTCAACACACTTAGATATTCTTCAGTAAACTTGAAGCAATTATTTGGAAATAACCTAAAATTTAGAATTGATTGTGACAGCAAGTAAATTGCGCTGATCTGAAGCCAGGATCCAGGAACTTCTTCTAGGTCTCCCACATGGGTGTAGCGTCCCAAGGCTTTGGGCTGTTAGCAAGTAAACTATCGTGGGTGAAACTTGATGTTCTGAAAGTAAAATTGTGGTGAGTATTTTGAGCAGCAGTGAAGTCATCACTTACATGGCTGTGCATCCTGAATCTCAGTCCTCTGTCACCTCCTGCTACCATCACACTGAGGGTTGGTACTTCAACATGTGACCTGCAGGCAGGGAACATAAACCTTCAGTCCGTAATAGTGGAGAAGCTTAACCTAAACACGCATTTACCAAAGTCTCCAGGTGTTTTCTTGTTTAATACAATTGTTATATTGTTATTATTAATAGTAACAATACTAATAATTATAATTTTTTATTATTCTTGCATAATTAATAGCATTCTTTGAGAGCACCGTGTATTAGCAGTCAGGGTAGCTTTAACAGCCATCATCACATCTTATACTCTCTTGGTTTTTCTCTGATTTTCCCTCTCTCCTTCAGTGTTGTTTTCCCCTTTTTGTTTTGCTTTATATTGATAATTTAGAACTTTGGTTCAAAAGCCAGTCTATCTTACCTGTGTTAAGATTGTTAGGGCTGGGCCCAGCACAGTGACCTAGCAACTAAAGTCTTCGCCTTGAACATGCTGGGATCCCCTACGGGGTGCCGGTTCTAATCCTGGCAGCTCCACTTTCCATCCAGCTCCCTGCTTGTGGCCTGGGAAAACAGTTGAGAACGGCCCAATGCTTTGGAACCCTGCACCTGCCTGGGAGATCTGGAAGAGGTTTCTGGCTCCTGGCTCAGGATCGGCGCAAACCAGCCGTTGCGCTCACTTGGGGAGTGAATCATCGGATGGAAGATCTTCCTCTCTGTCTCTCCTCCTCTCTGTATATCTGACTTTGTAATAAAAATAAATGAATCTTTTAAAAAAAAAAAAAGATTGTTAAGGCCAGCACCATTGCTCAACAAGCTAATCCTCTACCTGCAAGTGCTGGCATCCCATATGGCTGCTGGTTCACTTTCCAGCTGCTTTACTTCTGACCCAGGTCCCTGTTTATGGCCTGGAAAAGCAGTGGACAATGGTCCAAGTCCTTAGGCTCCTGCAGCCACATGGGAGACACAAAGTGGCTCCTGTCTTCTGGCTTCAGATCAGCTCAGCTCCAGCCAGTTTGGTCATTTAGGGAGTGAAACAGTGGATAGAAAATTTTTCACTCTGTATCCCCTCTCTGTAAATCTGCCTTTCAAATAAAAATAAGTAACTGCTAATTCACTGGACAAACTTGGGAATATTCTTTTTACTTTGCAGATATCAACAATACTATCTGTAAATAGAGTTGAACAACTTCATTTGTAAATTTCCTCCTGCTTCTCCTGGTACTACTTCTCAGTGAAATATGATTACTAATCAATTGGCTATTGATGTGATGGCTGAACAGCAAGCAGAATGTAATAATTTTCCCAAATAAAGCAGCTTTTTGAAGTATTCAATTCATCAGAAAGGAGTTAATTTTGTCTGTGTGCTTCACATTTATATTTCTTTTAATGGTATCTGTGGCAACAACAGAAACAGGGATTTATAATCAGTATAGTGCACTCAGCCCGTCTCTGGCTCATTGCTGCCCCCTTCTGAGTGTGCTCTGTCAGAATGCAGAACATTCCTTTGGTCCTCTAGACAGACCTGCAAGCTTTCCCGTGTTAAACAGCCTGTGATTTCTGTGATCTAGTTTAACCAGACCAAGGACTACAGGTGGATCCATTTCAACTTGTCAACTCCAATGCATTTATGAGAGACTAGGAGTCTGTTCTGCAACGTTGTTAGGACTGTTGGGCCCCTGTGGATTGAGTAATGTCACAGTGGCCAAATATGTGACAGTCCTGTCAAAGAACTGATGCAGCAAGGATCATGGGGCAGATGCTGCTTTATGATGAGGATGTTTCATAGTGTTCTGGAAGGCATCCTTGTGTAATACAACCAAGACAAATTGGAGAAAGTTACCCAAACATTATTGAGCAGCTTGCTATTCCCACCTTTCCTCCCATGAACCAGGACAAAGATATTGGTTTCAAAAAAAAAAAGTGTTTGCAAGTGACATGGGTAAGAAAGAAGTGTCACCAGTGAAGATGCTGGGACAATGGTGAACTTAGAGAGGTCAAGAGAGTTCAATAAATTTGTCCACCATTTGTTCCATGCACAGTACATATCAGGGGTTTTAAAACACTTTGTTATATTGAATCATCACAAAACACTAGGAGAGAAATTCATAGAGGTTTCAGGATGTTTTCAAAGTTCATAGGGTCAAAAACACGAGTATCTTCATATCTCAGACAGTCTGTGTGGAAACTCATGACAATGAAGTGAAGACCTCAAACCCTCCAGCTTGAAAATAGAATTCCTCACCTTTACATCCATTCTGACAATGAAGGATGATGGGACACAACCATCTATTGAGAGTTTGATTAGTACTCTTTCTTGCCTCATTTGAGTCCTGATGGAAATGAGATGTGTGTGTGTGTGTGTGTGTGTGTGACAGAGAGAGAGAGAGAGAGAGGGAGAGAGATTAATCTATATGGATACTTTTAAAAGTCTGTGGATTGAGCTGCTATAAACACAGAGGTAAAGTTAACTCTTTTATATGCTGACTTCTTTTCCTTTTGATAAACTCTGGGAGTGGGATGACTAGGCCACATGGTAGGTCTGTTTTTAGATATCTGAAAAAATCTCTATAATGTCTTTCATAATGGTTGCACTAGTTTATATTCTCAACCACAGTGGATTAGTATGCCCCCTTTTTTTCCCCACATCCTTGCCGGCATTAATTGTTTTCTGATTTTTATTGATACCCAGTCTAATTTGGGTGAGATGAAACAACATTTTGATTTTTATTTGTATTTTCCTGGTGGCTAGTGAACCTTGCATTTTTTCATAGGTCTATTAACCATTTCAAAGTTGGAAAACACCTATTTGTGGATCTTTGCCTATTTTTAAACTGGATTATTTGTTTTGCTGTTGTTGAATTTGGGGGGGGGGTTCTTTATAAACCTGGAGATTAATCCTTTATCAGTTGCGTAATTTGCAAATATTTTCTCTCATTCTGTCTGATGCTTCATGTTCACTTTGCTTCCGATTTCCTTTGCTGTACAGAAGCATCTCAGCTTGATGTTATCCCATTTAGTTTTCCTTTTGTTCCTGTCTTCTAAGGTCTTCTCAAAATGCCTTTGTTTATGCCTGTGTCTTGCAGAGTGTCCCTAATGCTTTCTGGTAATAATTTGATCGTGTATGGGTTATAGCTGTAGAACCTTGATCAATTTAGAGTTGATTTTTGTACAAGGTGTAAGATATGGGTCTTGCATTGTATTTCTACACAGATAGATCAAATTTTGCCAGCACCATTTAAGAAACTGTCCTTCCTCCCTGGATTGATTCTGGTTTCTAGAAACTTTTGGAAGTATCCCCATGTCATCTCAATTTTTGATTTCTGACAAAACTGTTTTGAGATTCTGGCTTAGACCTGTTCCAAGTAAATAAGAATGCATATCCTTCCAGCAGACAATTCTAAGAGAGCGAAAGGAGCTGCGCTAATTATGCTAAACTCTGTAAAATCATTTGGTCTGGTGATCCTGATAAGGACCTCCCATTGGCTGCTCCCTTAAGGCAGGGTTTGAGTTTGAGTGATTTTGCAAATGCCTCCAGGAAGCACCATTAATGAAGGAGTATAATAGAAAGGAGTATAAGCCAATATGTGGTGTATAAATGAGTAGATTATGACTGTGGGCAACTAGGACTCGGTCATGCTGGAGCCTGAGGAATCATTCTGAATTGGAAATACAGATTTATAGAGAAAAGGAGATAGAAATATCTTCTATCCTCTGGTTTACTCCCTTAGTGGCCATGGTAACCAGATCTGAGCCAATCCAAAGCCACGAGCCAGGGGCTTCTTCTAGGTTTCCCACACAAGTACATGGTTCCAAGGCTTTGGGTCATCCTCTACTGCTTTTCTAGGTCGTAAATGTGGAGCTGGATGGGAAATGGAGCAGTTGGGACACAAACAGGCACCAAAACACAGTGAGGATTTAACCACTGAGCCATTACATGGGGCCCCATGCTTGAAACTGGGGATAAAAATGGGATATTTATTGACTAAATCTTCACTAACATTGATTAAGGGCTACTCTTGCTAGCATCAACTCACTGGAATTTGCTGACTCTCCAGCTTATTTTGTGCTCAGGTGGAGGTACCTCCTGGGGACTTACGTTGTAGATAATTGCAGTACAATTTTAACGTTACTTTCCTTCTTTTTCTGTTTGTAAGGCAAAAAAAGAAAAAAAAAATCCAAGAAACAGTAGTGAGGTCTTGGTACACAAACTTTTGGAAACTGTCAGTGTCCTGTCACATGAATTGGCTCTAGAGGTGCAGAGATGAGTTTACCCTGTGATACACATTTTCCCAGCTTTCGTATCCAGGTAAATTGAAGTGGAAGCCAGTGTAAGAAGAGGGGTTGGATTACATTTTAGTCTATTGGGAATGGGAGACAGAGTAGGTTAGAGGCAGAAAGTTGCAAAATAACAGTGGGAGTATACTTGGACATGAGATGGATCTTTAAATGGCCAGAGTGTTTGTGTCAAAGGCCATAGATACACCCAAGGCATCAGGGAGGGAATCATCTGATCCAGGGGCACTTCTCTGGAATCTCAAAATACTTGACCCTTTGCCATGTCCCATCTGGGGAGCGGTAGGAAGGAAATGAGTGTGGGACCTGTCTCGGGAGAGCCCCTGAGAGTAGCATCTTTAAGAGGACTGATGATTGATTTGTAATTATGGTATAAAGCTTGTCAAAAGTAGAGGAAAAATTCTTGTTTTGTTTAATTTTTGCATTTCTAGAGCCCAGAAAAAGAATAATCATCTCAGTGGTGGCCTTGCTCTCATTAATGAGGCCTTAGTTTATTTGGCACAATCCCAGTACAAACACTGGGAACAGGATAGCAGGGAAAGACTTCCCTCAGGCTTTGTCTGGACTTAATCCTGGGGTCAAGGCATATTGTTTCCATTATTTCTTCCTGAAATCGTATCTTTGAACTAGAAACCAAAAAAACAACCTCTTAAATTCTTCCAATTCTTAAGTTGGAGAAACTGGTCAAATCATACTATTGTTTTTAAGGCTCATTTAAAAATGCTCCTCGTACAGTATAATGCTTTTTTTGTTCCTTTTCCTGCCTGAATTATTATTATCCCGGGTAATGTAATTCACCATGTTTTCACAAGTTTAACAACAACTCAACTATAATTTGGGTTTATAGAGACTTATTCTGCCTAGGTGCCAGAGAAGAGAATCATTGCAAGGTCCTGCCCTTAAAAGGTGAATTTTGTTGTCTGATTGAAAATGGATTTAAATTTAATGAGATGATGTTTGCAATTTTTTATTGTGGAATTGTATCCTTGGTTTGAATAAGCTGTATTTGCAAGGGAGTTGTTTTCTCTCCCTATCAAGGTAACATAAATGTAAAAGCTGGCTTTGACAAAATGTCAGGAACAAACGCTGGGTAAAATCAGAGGCAGTGTTAAGATACTTTCTGCCAGAGAGCTGCTTGGAGCTTTTTAAGGAGGTAATGGCTTCTGGATGCAAGCTGAGAACTATCTACACCCTTATCTAATTCCCTTTGCTATTTTGAGTGGAGAATTCAGAGAAAAGCAAAACAGAATGGGAGGATAAAACTTCAAATATGACATCTTTGCAGTTACATAAACTCATGGTATTACACATAGCTAGACAACAAAATCTTTTGAGAGCCTATTAAAATGCAGATTACTGGGCAGTCTTGGCATAATGTTGATTCAGTGAGTGTTGGACTTGGGAATATGTTCTTTTATCTGCTTCTTGGATTTCTTTCTTTTGACCAATTTTTGTCAAACCGTTATAAGAACTCAACTAAATAATGGAATGTCGTTAAAAGGAGTTTCTAACTCTAATTCAGTACTAGTTTTCTTCCGTTTCTTTCTTTTCATTTGTATGGATAGCTGCCTTGCTGATTAGCATGTCTTCTGAGTCCAGGTCTCTGAAGTCAGTATTTTTGTTCTCAGACGTGCCTTTGATTTGATGGGTGACCTATAACATCTCTATGGTTGTCTTCTCTGTCCCCTTTCTGGACCACTCTTGGTTAGTAGATGCATGTGAAATAAAAATCATTGTGAAAGTTTGAAATGTCAATTGCCAAGGAAATATTATGGTATCACTAAAGCACATACACTTTAAAGATGAAGGAGAAGACAGTTTGGATGGATAAAATTATCCATTCATCAATCTTGGGCTGATCACTCTTTTTGCCATCTTAAGTGGAATGATTTAAAATTATAGATTTTTGGTCAGAATTTGTGTGGATTGGTATTTTTTTTATGTCAACCCAATCCTTTTTTTATGAAATATGTCCTGTTACTTTTCTTGGTGTGCCCCCAAAATGGTATATGAAAATGTTTGCTCACAGACCAGGAATGTCACTTCCCCGTATTCTGTTTTCCACAAAGCTGTAGGGAACTATTTTGTCAAGATATATGTTGGCCATTTATTTATCAGCTTGAGTAAAGGAATCACTCTAAGCTATTTCTGGGACAGGGTGTGATTTCTGTGTGCTTCAGAACATACAGGTGTGAGGAAATATGCAAAGCTGCTTTGACAAGTTTTTTGCAATGGTTGTAAGTGTAGGGAATAGGTAGATTACTTGCCTATGAAACAAGAAAATATTTATAATGAAAAAATCAGAGAAGTGAAGGATGCCACATGATGGGAAAATGAGCAAATGTTTTGTAGTGGGAAGCAAGATTTGAGAGATTCTATAAAAAAGACACAGAATAAAATATGTCTAAATGCTTGTCTCACATTTCCACTGAAGAAAAATAGATTTTCTAGGGTCATGAAGTCAGCAAAAGAGTCAGTATTGAAATCCTAACAGTCTAGTTCAAAAAACTGTAACTGAACTGTACAATTTTTAAAAGATCTATCACATAAAATTCTTACAAAAGAATATATCAGTCTTTAATGAACAACCCCTGCCCCCCAACACACACCAAAAAAATGAAAAATAATTAAAAAAAAAAAGAATTTTGGAACAGTGATCTGGTGGAAAGCCCAGTGAAATTGTGATAGAAATTGTCTCCAAAATACATAGAAAGATTTTCAAATAGTCCTAGAGAATGTCATTTCCTCCTTCTTGACATAATCACTTTACTATTTCATCATCCATGATTTCTTAGATTTCCCCATCATGTAAGGAAGAATGGCAAGAGATCTTAGAACTTGTGAGATATGTGAAGGAATAAATGGCAGAAGTGCTGTAAGCATGGGGAACAGGTTTGTTTGGGATGTTGATAAGGATGCAGCACTGGGACTTGTTATTGAAACTCAGAGGCCAAAAATTTTAGGAAAGCCAAGCAACCTGCTTACTTCATATTACAGTTGAAAAAGATTAGGCTTCGGAAGCAGATCACCCCAGACTTCAGTTCTGATTCTTACCTAGTGTTATCTTAGGCACACTGTATAACCATTAAATACAGTGTATAATGGTGCAGGTGGTATCACTGGTATACTGTAAACATTCAAAAAATGTAACTACTTAGGGTATTGGTTTTGGAGGTGAAGTTCAAAGAGGAATGGTAGAAGCTCACCTGGATTTCCCAAGTGTAAACATGTTTCTCCTTCAGCTTAATAACATACTGTGTCTCCTTCAAATCTCACCCCTTGGTGGGATTGGGGGCTGCTTTAAGCTAGTGTTCCCAACTTCCTTTGCTTTGGCTCCTATTTGATTAAACTTTTTAATCTTGTTGCTTTTTATTTTATTTTCCTAGGAGCTTGACCCCATGGTACCAAGATACAAGTGTTGCCTTTAGGATCGTTTTCCTTAAAATCTTCTTAAATGTGTTCTGGTCTTTGGATATGCCAAATCTTACCAAATTTTGTGGGTTGCTATAGGTAGTCAGAAATGATCAACGTGGTGACTGTGAGCTTTCAGCCCCAGCTTGGGGTAGGTGAACTACTCATTAGAGTTGAAATTAACTCATGAACCTCAAAGACTACTGACAAATTATACTCTTTATGCAAAGGTGGGAGGACCTATGGTCCATGGCTTACAGACACTCAAAACAGCACATTAGCCAGGATAACTCGCTAGACCAGCCAGATATTACTGTAAGCTGCCTTGAGCTTCACGGGAAGCTTCTGAGCTGCCTCTGAGCAGCCTCTAGTCTTCATGGTAGGCCAGGATAGTAGTGATATAAGAGCTACAAATAACTCAACTTGGCTTAACTGAGCTTCAGAAATGTAATGGTTCATGTGCATGATAATTCACATACACACCTACGAAATGCCCGTATATTTTACCCTCATTTTAAGAGAATCACTGTTTGATCATCATAAATATATTCTGATTTATAATTTTCATTTTACTGAAGAAAAATATGAACTTCAAATAAACTTCGGAACTTTACTAACATCACATAGCTAAAAAGTTGCAGACTAGCACAAACCAGCTGGGAGATTTGATGTTATTCTGCCGCAATTACTGCATTTTTATCTACATGCCCTTCCGTTTAGCCCTTGGGAAAAAAAAATGCAATGTTACAACACAATTGAGAAACAATGCTCAGTCCAATGATGCAAATCAGAAACTGATATTAACTCCCCAAATTTTAGAACATGGATGTGTTCTGCTTTGGAATCAGATTGAACTATTAAACAATAGCAGAAAGCGTCCATTAATATCATTCAGTCTCAAACCCAAAATCTTGCCATGGAATCTGCTACCATCGTTTCCTCTCTGAGTTTGAGAGAATTTCCAAATGGGAGCAGCACAGGTCACAGCATAGTTGCCACCTGTATCACTAAGGTACTCTCTCAGCTTCTTCCACACCTGCTCCCAAGACCCTCTGGGAGAGAGTGGTAGAACAAGGTTGGATAGTGAAGATCGTTAGCTCCAGATGCAGGGATCATGAAAACAGCACAAACTCTGTTTTGTTAGGGAATCCACTGTAACGTCCCTGAACCACAAAGGAAAATCACACACAGCCAACTAAAAGCTCAGGAACTGCCAGAAAATCTAGTCTTTCAAATTTTTGTTTCAGTTATATTCCTAAGTAGCATTTCTTGTGGTTAATAAGGGATGGGTTAAAATCATTTTCCCTCTCTGTGTTACTGTCAGCCTCAGTTTCATTGTTGATAAAACGGGCATAATAATATGTGTCCCTGTTATTTAATATAGTTATAATGATCAAATGAGATCATTGATGAACTCTGTTGTGTATGTATCTGATGAACACTCCAAGGTAGAATCTGAAATGTAGAAATTGCTGTAGCTGAAGGTAGATTTTGGGAATAGCTTGCTATTAGTCCCATACTTCTGCAGCAATAGCACTTGACGTTCCAGCATTAAGCTGTGACTCACAAGTGAGTGCACAATAATAGCAATACCTGCAAGCTCTTTGAACTGAGAAAACCCTAAAGAAAGAATTAGCTCTAGCTCCCATGGCTCATAGCTGCTCTGGTCATGGTGACTTGAAGTAGTCATAACGTCCCAGCTCTTTGAATTGCCAGTTAAAAGAATAATACAAGAAAAATGTGTTAGCACAGCATGTTAAAATTGAAGGCTCTTCTTCCAGTCTCTCTCTGCTCTTCTTTTATTGATGGAAAAACAAAGGACCTGTGGAAGGGAATGTACCTGGATCCAAAGTGACACAGGAAACCATGATACAAATCAGAGACTAACCCTGCTGCCATTGTTTTGTTTTGACCAGCTCATTAGATAAAATTTGAAGAAGTATAGAAAATGGTAAAGAAAAAAGGGAACACCAGTGATTTTACCCCATAGGAGATAATCATCATTACTATTTCGACATATTTGGTACAAGAAATATACCTTCCTTTCTATTTTATTTTTCTACATTTTTAAAAGATTTATTTGTTTTTTATTTGAGAGATTTTACAGAGAAAAGGAAAGACAGAAAGGGAAGGTCTTCCATCTGATTCATTTTCCAGTGGCCACAACAGCAGAGCTGAGCTGATCCAAAGCCAGAAGCCTGGAGCTTCTAGGTCTTTCGTGTGGATACAGGGTCCCAAGAATTGGGGCCATTTTCCAATGCTTTCCCTAGCCATAAGCAAAGAGCTGGATTGGATGTGGAGCATCCAGGACCCAAAATGGTACCCACGTGGGATGCCAGTGTGGAGGAATACCTTGCTGTGCCACCACAGTAGTCCCTCATTCTACAGTTCATTTTTTCACATACTTGAAAACATATTAAAATCTTGATCTTTCCACCTCACACTGAGTGTTGTTTCATAATCAGAGTGTTTTATCTTTGTTTCTCATTTTATTTAAAAGGTTGGATGGTGGGTAGAGAAAGAGATCCCATCTGTTGGTTCACTTCCCAAATGTCTGCAACAGTCAGTGCTGGGCCAGATTGATTCTAGAAATCTGGAACTCAATCTTTGTTTCTCATGTGGATGCACAGAGAATAAACTACTTGAACCATTCTTGACCCACAGAGTGCCCATCAGTTGGAATCTAGATTGGAAATGGAGGAGCTAGGATTCCAATCAGGTACTCCAGTTTAGGATGACATACC
The DNA here is from genome assembly GCF_017591425.1 of Ochotona curzoniae. Classification (NCBI taxonomy): domain Eukaryota; kingdom Metazoa; phylum Chordata; class Mammalia; order Lagomorpha; family Ochotonidae; genus Ochotona; species Ochotona curzoniae. The sequence goes on from NW_024467087.1 coordinate 8,539,213, forward strand.
ACCCAACAATTTTACAACTGTGGCAAAACTTGCTCCCAATCAGCATCTTTACTTGAGATTTGGAATAAATAAAGAAAGAAAAAAATAAAGAAATAAATATGGTTTAGACATGCTTAAAAATGTAAAGCTGTCAAGGAGACCCTGAATGCTTGACTTATTTGGAAAACAGGAGCAATAATGAAATCATGTGTGAGTCAGTTCACCAGGATGACCTAGATCAGAGAGCCAAAGGAATATGAAGATGTTAAATCCAATTCTGCCCTCAATGAGCATGCTCAGTGGCCTGAGCTCTATTTGGAATAGAGCCTCTTTGCCTGTTCTCATGCCAGCCCTGAAAGGGAAGGAAAAATGAAGAGCCACATAGGATGCTTCCTACAGACATGTTAATGTCAGAAATGCAGTGCCTCAGCTCCAGGCATTTTTGACTCAGCTTCAATTTTCTCTCTCTGGGCTGAATTACTAGAACTTCAGCTGCAGCCTGCACTTTTCACTCTCTATTCTCTTCCAAACCCACAATCTTATTATCACTGTGATTTTTAGGTCTGTAAAGAAGAGGGAAGAAGGACATAGCAGCCATGTAGCTGAGGGCAACTGAGCTAGGTCAAAATGATCTAGGAAATGTTGTTTCCGTGGGGACGATGCTATACCATCCTGTGAACTGGGGAACTGCCTCTTGTTCTCTACTACCTCAGTTACACTGAGTTAGAAAGTTTCCCCCAAGGCTTTTCTTAACAGGACATCCACTTTCTCAGCATCTCATTGACTGGACACAATTCTTTGGAGAGGCAGCAGCTCACAGGCTGTCCTAGGCAGCTTGAATAATAAAACAATCAATGGGATGGAAAGCCAGGCAGCCTCTTTGTTACACAGCATCTTAGTGAAGCAGCTGTCTATTTTTAGAAGAGGAAAGAAAAGATAGCAGCTTGCTCTTTAGGGACCGGCAGGTGGAATAACGATCTGCCAAACTTTAACATTCAAGATTTTTAGCTGGGCTGCAAATGAGGCTTTTGCCTACCATGATGCAATGCTGTCAGCATAATCGTTCATCCCCCAGCAACCAAAAGATGAATAGTGGGAAAGGGAGATGTAAGAAGGGGTCACAGAATTAAGGGCTGAGGAAGGATACTTGTACCAGTTGCATGAACAGTTGAATTCGAAAGAATAGGTGGCCTGGTTATCAATAGTATTGAAACTTCAGATCTTCTGGCAAATTGACACTTCAGTAAGGTCTTCTTTGGCAATCTATATTAAAGTAGCCTCTGTCACTGCCTTTCCTGTTAGCCTACATTATTGGTTTTTTCCCTATATTGCGCATATTACTATTGACATTGTTATTTATTTCTTCCTGATTTTTTTCTGTTGCTGCCTCACTTTCTGGAATATAAGGTGGAAGAAGATAGGGATGTTTTAGCTCACTGTTCTGGTCCCAGAGCCTAGAGGAGGGTTCTAACAAAGGGAAGGCATTCCAAAATTGTATCTTGAATGAATGAATGCATTGTGTGCATATATCAAACTAGTACTTGTATGTCATTGACCAAACTAATAAAACTGGCAACAAAAAGAAGTTAATATGTAATGAAAGTTGCACATTAATTTTCATAATAGGCCCTCATGGCACGTGCTGTCCTAATCCCTGTTTTGCAGTTATGGACAATTAGATTTGTGGGAAAGGTGGCTTGCTTCTGTGATATGTTATGAATAAATGACAGAGGCAGAATTTCATGATAGAGTTAAACACAATGAGGCAAGGAATACTAAATTCAAGATTCATTTAATATTATTCTTTGAGTTTTTGCATTTAAATGTATCTACATTTCTTTTTATGGTTTTAACAAATTCTAAAATGACCTTGCAAGGTGCATTTTTCCTTTGTGTCTTTTTAACCTGTAATACCTATTTTCTTATTATCATAAACCTACACTAGCAGGGCAGAAGGTACCTCATTGTTCTTTAGCTACAAGTATGCATTCTGTATTCTTTGGCTCAGACTTGGTTCAATAGTGCAGCATGATCAGACAGTGGCTGTTCATTTTCTAGAAAGTTTAGGAATTAGGATTAGTGGCCAATCTGACATGATCTCATATAGATCGCCACATGCAAAACCATGATTGAAATTAGGCAGCATCTATCAATTTACCTACTTACTGTGTTTTACAAAACCAGGGTATGAAGGCCTATTTTGATTTTTTTTTGTCATTCATGGAAATGCAATTTGTAAATAATCCTCTCTGCCCCTAAAAAGCGTAACGAAAGCATAGCAAACTAGAAAATCACACCAAATAAAAAGCCTCCCAGTGAGCTTCCCCAACAGCAGTTTGTATGTATATGCTGAAGTCACCAGGTCCCTGGAAAATCTCTTTTCTTCGGAGGAGTAGGGCAGCACCTGGAGCCATTTATTTTCAGACCATTCACATTATTATCTTTAGTTTCTGAAAGCTAAAGTAGCTATCATTCATTTGTATAATAATTAGCCAGTTAAAGAGTTTGATGATTCCTTTTAGTGTCCTAAATTTGAGCAAGCAAGCAAGAGAGAATGAGAGGGAGAAATTGCTTATAAGTGTAAGATTCAACGGGCCACTGCTTTTGTCCAGAACACTGGCAAACTCCATACTATCTACTCCAGATGTTGTCTCTCTGTCCTCGGAGAGTTCCAACGTTCATGGGAAATCTGTGGCATTCAACCTGCTCTAGACCTATGCTCCTTCTCTGTCTTCAAACCCTCAAATGATTTAGAGCGATTCTTCCTTCTTTCTGAATCAGTCTGTTTTTGTATTCACATCTATTATGAATTCATTGAAATTCCGAATTCATGTTCAGCATTTCATATTGATTTGAAGATAATGCATAAATCCCTAATAGAATGAAAATAGTTTCCCGATATTCATGCCAGGGAAATAACTATTTTTCTCTTTACCATCTTTTAGCTTTCAACACGTTCCATCAGTTCAATTCAGAAATTGTCAAAGAAGAAAAATTCTCTTGGTACAAATACATCGTATGTATCATCTCCCAGTTAGCTCATGTTTTCACCCTGGCTGCCTATTAAAACCGCTTAGTATTGCTTCTGTTATCCTTGCCTAGGCTCCACCACAGATGAAATGAATTAAAATTCTGGGGATGTCATCCGTAGGTGATTTGAATGTTCCTAAGAGCAGGAACTACTGAAATACATAAATTCCAGTTTCCTCCACCTTTAGAGGGTTTTGTTGTGCAGTCATTGCTGAGTAGCACTGATGTTGAATAGATGTGCATCTGTTTTCTAGTGCCTAGAAGAGTGGTAGGTGCTCGAAACATACATGTTGAGGTAGCAGATGTTCCAAACAACTCAGTTTGTACCTGTCACTTTGCGTCCTTGTGTTCAGAAATTTAAGTACAATTCCAACCGTAGTTCATTTGGGACCTCCTCCTCCAATATACAAGTACGAAATAATTTCTTCATAGAAATTACAAAATGCTTCTTCAACATGTTATTTGAGTCAATTTTCTGAAGCATATTTAAAGTTTGCTAAAACACGTTTGTGTCCTTTGGAGCAACTAATTTTTGGAATTAGAGATTTTATGTTGGGAAGGGACAATGATAATGAGGTAGCCCAAATGGTCACTCAAACTAAAATGTACTGGATATGAGTGAAGCTGATGTCTTCAGATTTGATTATTTGCTGTTGTCCATACCCTGAGGAGCAGAGATCTTCCCTCTTCCTACTTGTTGAATTCATTTAGTGGAGGAGTAAGCCTGCGACTCTTAAGTAAACTAAAAATGTGTTATAAAATTTTAATGGAAAAAAAGGAGAAGGAAAGAATTGGAACAGAGAACGATGGAAGAAAGTATCATTATTAGCTTAAAATGATATATATGCAATATATTCTCTTAATTAGAAAAAGAAACAAAGATACAAACCCCATGAGAAAATAGGGGTTTTGAAGTAATTTGGAAAAAATACTAATTCTAGACCTGATTTGCAATATGGTTGAAATATACAGGGCACCTCAAAACAACTTCTCTAACGCAATATGCAATATGCCCTGTTAAATCACAGTGGCTTGGCTGTACCAGGAGAAACACTTCTTTAGCGTGATCGCTTTCTCTCTGATGGAACATAGTTTTGTTGATCTCTACTAGTTTTGCCATTTTAAATTTTTATAAGACTTTTCTGTTTTCTTGTTATCTTTTCTATAATAAAATTTTCTGGTGTTATGTTAATCTTAACATTAGACTGTTGGCATATTCGCTGGTGGGGATTTGGAGAGCTACTTTTTGTTGCCATCCAAGAGACTTCTCTGTGGAAGAGAGTAATCAAGCTTATCCCGTGATGGTTCACAATAGCTGCTAATCTCTGTCTTTCCTTCCCAAGCTGTGTTTAAACTGTTGTGGACAGGAAATTCTCTCACTTGAGTCTAGCTTTTTCTCCTTATCCTTTTCACCATGTCCAGAAATAGTAGCAAATTTCAGGATGTAGGAAACTGATATTCATTAAAACCCTTTCTTTAACATAGCAGATAATGAAAAGTGATCCTCTTCCCAGTCCACATCTCTAGATTCAAATATTAATAATCAAGTGCTTATCTCTTGCATATGAGTCAAAACCTTCTTTTGCAGTGCATTTCAAGATTTAACTAATATATTGATCAGTCCTGGGCACTCACAAACAATTTCATAGTTTCATTTAGAATTAAGATGAGGCTACATACAACTTACTATTTTACATTTATAAATGATTAACAAATATACTCAGTATTCTTTCATAGATTTGAAAAACTATTGATAAAGTAAATATATTTTTGGTATTTATCTTGATATCAAAATCTGTCTTAGACTAGAGTTAAGAGGTTTAAATATTTATTTATTTGAAAGAAAAGACTAAGGGAAGGGGAAGAGACCTCTTCCATCCATGGATTCACTTCTAAAAAGATTATGACAAACCGATCTGGACCAGGCTAAAGGCAGAAGCCAGGAGCTTCCCTACATAGGTGGCAAGGCCCCAAATACTTGATCCATCACCTGCTGCCATGCCAAGCACATTAAAATGGAGCTTGATCAGAAGTGAAGCAACCAGGACTCGAATTCGTGTTTCAATATGGGATGTGGGCTTAACCCTCTGTGCAATACTAACCTGTTATGCTGTGTTTTTCTCACAATGATTTTCTATTCCATTTTTAATGCCTGCTACTTGTTTCTATTGCACTGATGGAAAGATAAGGAGGAAATAAAGCACCAATGGTGATATTCCCCATGTCCATAATTGGTAGCATGTCACTGGAGAGAAATGCAAGATTGTTACTTAGAAGATAAAGGGATGGTGCCTGTTGAAAGGGAGAGAAGATTCCTTCTTTACCAAGCCTTGCTATAAGAGAAGGTGTTTCCTTGTGAGAACAAAGAGTGAAACATATGAGAATAAGATTGGGGTACTTAAATAAGGAAACGTTCTCTCAGTTTGTTTCTCAGTGGATATGCTGCATCAAGAAATTTGTGTATAACACAAAAGATGTGCCATATTTACTTGTTGGTAACATTATCTAAATGGTAATTGTCAGTTGCCTTGCTCTAAAAGTCGGTCAGAATATTTCATATCTTTGTGCAGGTCACCAGCTTATATTGTTAAAAAGTAGATTTCAGGGACAGTGCTGGGGTGTATTAAGTTGAGCATTGTATATCTTCTGAAAAATCATTTTATCTCAAAATGTTACCTCATACCAATTTCCTTTATTATCTCTCTTTTAGAAGTCCTGTTATTTTGGTTGTAGTTCTTAACTTTTCCTTCCATATGTCATTATGTCTGTTTCTGTGTACTGTGGTCTTGAGTATTTTTCTCAGATAACTTGCTGTTTATTGATTGTGCACATATGGATGGGTTCAAAACATCAAAGGGTTTCATTAATCTGGTTTCCATGAATGCTGAATATCTTCAAGCTAAAGTGACTAGTGTTGTGTTATAGTGGGTTAAGCTATTCCCTTCAATATTGGATTCTTTTTTTTTTTTTACTTCTTCTTCTTCTTCTTATTATTATCATTATCATTTTATGATACAGTTCCACAGGCCACTTGAATTTCCCTTATCCCAGCCCCAATTCCACCCTCACTCACCCACTGAGTCCCCATGCATCGTTACTAAAGTATGGTTCTTCATGTACTGTCATATGTCCATTATCGAGGGCATGGACAATGGCAGAGTCCAGCATCCTATTGTCATATAGTGAACAGTTTCATTGGGAGTTCATCTTTGTCTGGAAGTAGAGATGCATACTGCATTGTATCCTCACATCTTACATGTTAGTCTCCTCACCTGTTAGTCTCCATTTCACAGTTACTGCGCATCCTCTTAAATGAAAAGCCACAATACAAAATCAACAACAAGAAGAAAAATGAAAATTTACAATACCATGAAGTTAAATAACATGTTACTAGATATGAGGGTCCACATTACACAGCTACTGTACATACCCTTGAATGAAAAGCCACAAAACAAAATCACCAACAGGAAGAAAAAGGAAATTAACAACATTATAAAGTTAATTAACATGCTACTGAATGACTAATGTGTCATTGAAGAAATGCAAAAGAAAATCAAGAACCTTCTTGAAGAAAATGAAGCTACTGTATGATCTGTGAGTCATGGAAGAATTTAATCAGAAGAAAATGTGTTGAAGAGATGAAACTAACAACAACAATAAAAAATCAAAGTTCATGAGAAAGTTTCCGCAGATTTTTGTTGGTGAAATGTGTCTCCTGTACACACCAAATAGATGGTTTTATTTTTTTAATCCAGTCTACTAATCTATGAAGTTTGATAGAACATAAGCCATTTACATTCAGGGTTAATATGTATGGGTGGTACTTTGGTCCTGTCATTTTAGGAATGGGTTGTTCATTGGTTTAGTCTTCTGTTGTCATTTTCTGGGATGTTCTTCCCCTTTGCCTTTGATTTGCGTGGGTGCTATTACTTTTCTCTGTCAAGAGAACATCTGTAAAGATCCTTTGTAGGGCAGGTTTGAAAGAGGCATATTCTTTTAATTTTTCTTCACTGTGGAAGAATTTTATCTCATTTTCAAAGACAAAATAAAGCTTTGTTGAATATGTTAACCTGGGTCGACGATTTTTTTTTTTCTTTTAGAATCTGGAATATGTCGCTCTGTTGTCTTCTGGCCTGTAGAGTTTCCTTTGACAGGTCTCCTGTGAGTTTAATTGGCATTCCTTTATATGTCAATTCTTTTTTTTTTTTCACATACACATTTAAGGATCTTTTCCTTATGTTCAGTTAAAGAGAGCTTGATTATCTTGTGTTGTGGTGAAGATTGATTTTGATCAATCCTGTTGGGAGTTCTGTGCCCCACCTGGATGTTGTTTACCAATTCTTTCTCCAGATTAGGGAAATTTTCCCTTATTATTTCATTGAATACACCCTTCATCCCAGTTTCTCTTTCTGTACCTTCTGGAACTCCCATAACTCTTATATTTGGCCTTTAAATTGTGTCTTTCAATTCTTGAATACTTGTTTTGGCCTGATCCAGCTCTGCTTCCAGCTTTTTGTTTGTTTCCCTCGGTGACAGGAAATATCTTCCAATTTTGAGATTCTTCTGCATCCTTCATCTTATTTTGGAGACTCTCCAATGCACTTTTAATTTGCTCTGCTGTATTTATCGTTTCTGATATATCAGGTTTCACTTGATTCATTTCCAGTGCAACATATTCCTTAAATTCCTTGAATGTCTGCTTTATGTGCTTCTGGTATGAGCACTGGTTTGTTTCCTAGCTGCTCAATTGTTGATGCTAATGGCTTCTATGCTATTGGCCTAGGAAAATAGTTAAACATAGTCCAAATTTTGGGTTCCTGCATCCACATGTGAGAAACAGGAGAAAATCTTGGTTCCTGGCTTCAGTATGGCGCAGCCCTTTACATTGTGACCCTCTGTGGAATGAAACAACAGGTGGAACTCTGACTTACAAATAAATAAATATATCTTTAAAAAAGAACTTTGGCTGGCATGCAGGGTTAAGCCATTGCCTGAGACAACAAAATCCCATGCGGGTTTTTATTCATATCCCAGCTATTCCATTTTTCATACAGCTCCCTGAAAATATGACAGGGAAAGCAGTGAAAAATGATCCAAGTCATTGGACATGTGCACCTATGTTGGAGACTCAGATGAAGCCTATTCTCTGGCTTCTGCTGCAGCCATTCAGACAATGAAACAGCAGATAGAAAATCTCACCATCCCTCTGCTCTCTCTAACTTTGTCATTGCATTTTGGGGATTGGCTTTTTATTTTTTTATGAAATATGTTGATTTCCATTTGCATCCATTTTTTGTTGCAAAAGACAGGATTTCATTCTTTCTTATGGCTAGGTAGCATTCTATAATGTATGTATATGAGATTTTCTTTACCCAGTATAAATTGATGGACATTTGAGTAGATTCCATATTTCATCTATTGTGAACTGAGCTGCATTAAACGTGGGGTACAAAAAAAAAACCCCAGCTAATTGGATATTCAAGTGGTGTAATGGGTATAGTTATGATATCATCTTCATTATAATTGCAAATTGAATTATGGTGGAAAGAACACTGGCCTTGAATTCTTTTTGTGATAATAAGTTCTCAATAAATGTTTAATAAATGAGTGAATGAATGAACTAACGAATGAATGAATTCCCTCATGTTACATTAGTTGCTAGGAAAATAGTAATGTGACAAACTCAGTGAATGACTTCATAGTGCTTGTACTTCGGGTAAAAAGCCATTGCACTGGGTGAGGGGCAGGCAGAGGACGACTTAGGAAACATAGAAATATATTCAATGGCATAGTGCTTATACAGAATTTTAAAGATTAGGAGTTTGCCAAAGAGGTGTAGTATAGAAGAGGTAAAGGAAATATTGGTTAATCCAAAGGCTCAGGGATACATGGAGCCTAGGATACCTTGGCCTGGATACATTTATAGCTCCTTATTAGAGGAATGCTCCGGGCCTCAAGTGATTACATAATCCTTTATGCTGGTACTGTCCACAGGCAGCTGTGCCCTATAATGAGCTCCCTATTCTGCCAGACAGATTTCCTGGTGATGTTCAGAGGCAGGTACATGATAACCACTGGACATAAGGCCTGTAGTAGATCTCCCAGGCTTTTGAACATCCCTCCTATTACAATGGCATAGTCAATCATTTCACCATTACACGCTTAACTTTCTGATAATATAAATGTAATGTGGCATGGGAAATATAGAAAAAGGAAGAAATACAGTAACATATGTGAAAGTATAATAAAATTAATCATGGGAATTTTATTATTCAGCATACACACATGCTATATTCATGATTTCCCAGTGTGATACTCTTTATTGCATAATTTATAGTTCTTGTTTTATGTGTGTATGTATCTGTGTAATTTTGGATGCTTGTGGGAGATCACCCCTGGATCTCTGCCTGCCTAGCTAATATGGGAGGCCATAAGCACATGGCACACTGCCCTTGGCTAACAGATCCCAACATAGCTTGTTCACTGACCATGCAACAGGAGCATTGGACTGTATCCCAGTCCCCCTTCCTTACTCTGCTAGGACTTCCTTTGTAAACAATTCTAGGAAGTCAAATGTACATTCATCCTGCTTTTCAGCAGGTAATGAGCCTGCCATGAGATACAATTTCCTGTGCTTTCTGACCTTTAACTTCATTGGAGGGTCCAGAGAGATAGACATATCTGTTAGCCAGTAACAAAGTTGTTTTACTATTGGGGCTGCCCTTCTGTCTGCCCCCTTCTCCTCTATAAGCTTGTGACTTATCCCAAATAAATAGACATTCTTCACCCGAGTCTGTGTCCAGTGTTTCTGCTGCAGAAGAGCACTGTTGCCTCACACTTCCCTTCTCTCCCTGCCTGTTATACAATCAAGTAAGTGTATAAGGAATATTGTCCATGACATTTGAATTAAAAGATGTTTATTTTGGTGAAAATTATTTGAAAACCACACATAGTTTTTCCATAATATCCATTCCCATTTTTGTTTTTAAGATCCTTCAAATGACCATCAACAACTTAAATTCTCATTTTTCTCTTTTCACATTTTCTTAGCACACATGCATATATACTTATACATTGTCATATTTACACACACATATTATTATGTGATCTGCAAGTTTCTGATCATAATTGAGTGACTTCACTTAAGGATCTAATCGCTTTCTGCTTCTAAATTGCAGGCAATTTTCTATAAGATTTGTACATTATTCACTTCTTTACTAGGTATTTAAGAAAGGTAAAATGCATTTTGGATCCAAGTACACTGTGTGAAAGTTTCTGTTTCAGATAAGTCCTAGGTGTAGGAGAGCTACCTCATTTTCAGCTTGACCTGTTAAATACATAGTTTGGAAATTTTGTTCTCATTCTGGGTAGTTTCTGGTTGGAGATCCAAAAAGAATTTCTGGGCATGTATCACCTAAAGCAAGCAGCCCCAGCTTCTATGAAAACATGCTAAGATGTTTTAGAACATTACCTTTGGCAAACATTCCACTTCAAAATGGAGGAAATTTACTTTGCATTAAGGAAAGGGCTGAAAAGATGACCTTCTCTTGCCTGCTTTTCTGCTCCATGGCATGTGAATGCAGTATAGAGCCTGGGCAGGATGCTGTACTGCACATATGGGACCAGGGGAGGAGAAAAGATTGCTGACTGGTTAACCGTGCCATTGAAAAATATATCTAAATATAGGCTTCCATTTTCCCATGTTTTTCCTGCTCATACATGTCAAAATCACCCCATGGCCAGTAAGTGTTCAATTTTTCCAAGTTCTGGTAATCCACATCTCATCTTCACAGGATTTTTCTTTTTGATCTTATCTATACCCTTCTAAGATGGAAGTTAAGTGGTGACAAAGTTAACGTTAATAAAGAACTAAATAAAGGCTAGAGAACCTGAGAGGTAACAAGAGGGAACATTGAATCTACGCTAACTCAGTAATCTGGTTTTTGGCATTGTGATGGAACAAGTATGCAAGGCCAGTCCCACCAGCTTAAAATCAACTACCAAAAACATCTCTCGTCAGTGAGAAGAATGTTTCCAATAATTTTAATGGGAAAGTCTTTTTCTCTTCCCTTGCAATGGGTCTAAGGAATAAGATAGGACAGCAGAGAAGAGATACACCAATAAATCACCAAACAACTTACCTCAGTAATATCTTCTTCAAACTATCCACTGACAATGGAAGACAGATTATAAGGTCCTTGCCTTGTAATCTAAATCATTTCAATGATATTTTGAGAAGATGGTAAATGATTCCCTTTTTTATTCTCTGTCTCAAATCTTCCTCTCCTAAGCAAGTTTGGGGCATTTGAATCTCTCAATATTCTTTGAACCTTCTGTTAAAAAGCTATGAATGTTGGGTCTCAACATGATAGCCTATTGGCTAAAATCCTTGCCTTGCACTGATTCATATCCTTGCCACCCTGCTTCCCATCCAGCTCCCTGCTCATGGCCTGGGAAAGCAGTCGAGGACCACCCAAAGCATTGGGTCCCTGCACATGCGTGGGAGACCTGGAAGAGGCTCCTGGCTCCTGGCTTTGAATCGGCTCAGCTCTGGCCATTGTGGCAACTTGGGGAGTAAATCAGCTGATGCAAGATCTTCCTCTCTGTCTCTCCTCCTCTGTATATCTGAGTTTCCAATAAAAAATGCATCTTTAAAAAAATCTATGAATGCTTTCAAGTAATGAGAGAACACAGAGCAAAAGGGAATTCTAGAAATGTTGGATGGGGGTGAGGTAATCCCTCATGAGTCACCCTCAAATACTGAGGCATTAAGTGGGTGTTTAGCCCTTTAGTGTCCTTGCACTTAAAAGTCTGTGTAAGTGACTGAGTAGAAGGAAAGTTGGCAAAGCCCTCAATTCAGTTCACTGTGCATTTACCAAGTGTCAACTTTAGTGCCAAGTGAAATGTCTGTCTTTAACCCATAGTGGATATTCAAGAAATAAGTATGAACTGATTGCTTTGAACTTTGGCTCTATGCTAGACCCTGTTGACACAGAAATGAAGAATGTAAATGTTACTTTCCCTTAGTTGACAGAATACACGTAGTTAAAGGGTCTGCAGTGAAATAAATTAATACTCACAGCGTCTCCCTAACTTTGTTTTTTCTCGTCTCTAGCTCTACTAAGAAATCTTAAGTCGTCTTGTTGTTATTAATGTCAGAGGAAGTATTTTAAATAGAAGATCAAATATACCTCTTGTAACTGGAGACGGATCCCATGGCATTTAGTTAGGCAACCGGGATTTAACGCCAGAGACAGCTAATGTGATATTTAAGCTTTGCACATATGGTGCAATTTGTTAGTGATCTACCAAAAGCCTAAGATGGTGTTCCCTGACCTTTCAGTTTTTTGTTAGACTGCTCTGAATGTTTGGCCTTATCAAGGTAAAATCAAAACCTGGTATAGTTTGGTTCCTTTTTTATACTGGGAATGAGCCAGGTTGAGACCTGTATCTGGACCTGTGCCCTGACTGTCTGCAATGCGTTGTCATAACAAACTGCTGTATCTACTCATGCAGGCCGTAGCTATAGCATAAGCGCTGAAGCTCACCAGAGGTAGGCTAGTAGAGTGAGTTTTTTTTTTTTTAAATCTAACTCTGCTGTACTCAGCTTAAACAGACAGCATGCCCACCTCTAGTGGCTTTTTGAATGCATCTGATTCCATCACAATGGAAATGGTGCTGGCCTAACAGAGATATGGTATTTGCATCATCCACTGTGACTGGCTCTATGCTTTACTGGTGCGATTCCCATGTTGAGTTCCAACCATACCTAATGCATTGGGGCGTGCTAACACAATCCTTTACAGTAGTTAAGTGATGAAGAATGCAAACAATTCCAATCAGAGATCCGTGTTCACTTAGTGAAGTAAGGCTAAGTGAGCTCCTCCAACAGCTCCCAATCCACAGAATTTTCCATTGAATCAACAATTTAAGTGCTCACCAACATCGTCCATCATCTATGTTTTCTTGTTATTCTTCAATCCAATGGGCTATTGCTACTGCAGCACTGTTCCTGTTCTGAATCAGTAGGAGCCATTCAAAGGAAAAGTTGGGGAAGGTAGTCCAAGCAGGGGTGATACAGCCTTTAAATGTCTCATGTGGAACATCAGTGTTTTCTGATTTAATGAATAAAGGACACTAAGACAGATTTCTTATATAATTTTTCATATATTGTTATTGAATATAATCTCAATGTTATACAGTAACTCACAATGTTACTCTTCCTATTTATATAAAACTTTGAATATTTTGATCAAAATGTTTCTACTCTCATCTTTAGCCTCTTGTAACTACTATTCTACTCTCCATTTGGATGATTTTGACTTTTTAAGTATTGTTTTAAATATTATTGCCATAAACATAAGATTTCAGATATCCTTTCAAAAACTGATGTCACTTCCTTTATATATTTATTCAGAAGTAGGATTGTTGGATCATGTTATATGTTTGCTTTTTTAAAGAACCTTTATATTGCTTCTCCATAGTTGCTGTGCCAGTCAGCATCTTTACTACAATTTTCAGGTGTAATTTTCTTTTTCTATATTCTTTCCTATATTCACTTTCTGTCATTTTGATAGTAGCCACCCTAGGTGAAAGGTTGTATGTTATTGTAGAATTTTTATTTATGAAATCAGAGAAATTGGCAGAGCCTTATTGGCAAACATATAGAGAACTCTAATCCACAGATTCACTGCTCAAATGTCTGCAACAATGGAGACTGGGCCATGGTGAAGCTTAGGGTTGGTAACCTAATCCAGGCCTCTCACATGGATGGCAGGGACAAAATTTATTGAGCCATTACATCCTGCCTCCCAGAGTATATCTTAGAAGGAAACTGGAATCCGGATGAAAACTAGGCTGCAAACCCAAGACTCTGAAATAGAAAGTTCAATCTTATGCAATGTCTTAATTGCTGAGGCAAATGACTGCCTCTCATTGGTTTCAATTTGCATTTCACTGATGGTTAGAGATGTTGAACACATTCGCATATGCCATTTTATGTTTGTGGAAAATTTGTATTCAGGTTCTTTATTCATTTTTATTTGGGTAATTTGGTTTCTTGATATGTATTCCATATGTAATCTAGATATTAAATCCATATCAGATACAAGTGTCAGTCTCCTACACACACACACGACTAAATGATAGCTGTAGATGGTAATTGTTGGTACTTAATCTTATTGTAATTGTTACATAGTTTAAACATATATCAATTAATTTAATATTTACTTCTTGAATATATTCATTGTATTTCTCAGTTATACTTCAGTAAAGCTCAAAAGCGGGTTTATCAAATAAGAGCCCCAAAGAAGTATCAGGTATGCGTACTCAGTCAAACTGAGTGCTCTGCATTCTTAGAATATGTATGCATGGCTATATTGGGGCCATTTTAGGTCCAAGACAGAAAGTGTGACTCTGGAAACTGAAGAATTGGATTCAGAAAAATAGAAAACAATTCTTTCTGAGATTTTTATTTTGCTTTGTTTTGCTGCCAAGGAGTAGTGTATGGCCAATAAGTGTACTGGCAAAAACATTGGGGCATGGACTAATTAATTGGCCTTAACACAAGCAGGAGTAAGTGAACACCTGATGGTGTTGTTGCCCAGAGGATTGTATTGCTCTGAAGTCTTGACTTTGGAGCTCCCCATAATGATCTTGCAGCCTGGAGGCTATGTGCTTTTACTGGCCATCAATCTGAGAGCAGAAAGGCCCATTCCATGGTTGGATGCATAAGCAGTGGAAGCAGCAGTGATGGCCATCCCTAGCCTGAATGTCTGTGCAGTCGTGCCTTGCAAACTTCTTCACTGCTCCAGGGAAATTTCTGTATTGCATTTTGAGTGACCGTTGGTCTTGGATCCTCATTATGCTACTAATCATGAAGTTTTTCTAGTAGAATTTTTAAAGAGCCTATGTCCTCCGATTGATTTAGGCCAAAATAAAATGAACTGAACAAGCTTGCAGTCATGCTGTCTGGATAATTCCACTTCTATACCGAGGCAGAAATATGTTATTCATTTAATAT
Organism: Ochotona curzoniae; assembly: GCF_017591425.1. Taxonomy (NCBI): domain Eukaryota; kingdom Metazoa; phylum Chordata; class Mammalia; order Lagomorpha; family Ochotonidae; genus Ochotona; species Ochotona curzoniae. Next base: position 8,554,244 of record NW_024467087.1, read on the forward strand.
CTGATAGTCTCATACAGCAAATCAAAAATTTTGCTTCCTTCCCTAGTAATCAAGAAAGTCCAAATTAATAGAGCATCTATTTTACTTTCATCAAATTTGCAAATGGTGCTTTCAACCTATTGCTGAAGAACATGGAGACTGATATTCCAGAACTCTGTTGTTGGAAAGTAACATTCAATCTGTCTTGAAATTGTTTTGACAACATATATCCAAAGCCTTAAAATGTGCTTGCCCTTTGACATTATAATTCTGCATCAAGAGCATAAACTAAGAAAGTTTAATGGACTTGATTACAAACATAATTTGGATGTGCATCAGTGCTTTGTGTATTACTGTTGATGATAGATTTTGATTAGTATATTATATGGCCTTTAAAAATATATTTGAATTCTAGTAACATGTGTAGTTCCTGTTATATAGGTTTAAGTGAAGAGATTCCCTCTTTAAGTTTGACTCTAATTGTATTGGAGAAAAAGTAACTAGAGAGAGACAGAAAATTGGAAGAACAATTTTCAGGTTGTCAGTAAAGGGTTGACTCTGTGTGGTAGGTTTGTGTGTAATTATTAATTTCCTTGTGGCTTTTCTAATTTACAAATTTCCCATATTGGATATATACAAGATTAATAACAAAAAAGTAAATTTGATATGAAATAATGTCAATCCAAAAAACTGTAATATTATTTCACCCCCCCCCAAAAAAAGTAAATTTGCACATACTTATAACACAAACTTGAGCCATGTAACTCTCTAAAGTGCTTTAGGATTACATTTCAGTAATGTGAGGTGGCTGGTTATATATATTTCACTGAACATAAATCTGTTCCCACTAGATTATATCAGTATAACATTATATACAAAGGAAGTGAGCTAGTGCTTGCTTTCCTTTCTTGGGTATTTCCTATTAATGGCCTACTTCTGATTGCATGCATGTCATTCCCAATGGGAAGATGATTTGCATGAAGTAGGAGCTTGGGCGCTAGTAGTAGTTGGGGTCTGTTTATTTTAATTTATATTTCATGCATAGCCATTAAATTTGATTGGCTGTAAAGTTACATTAAAGCATCAGGTGACTTTGGCTCCTGTGTTACATTTTTTTCTGAGCATATTTTACTCCCTGGCATTACGTATTGTTTGTGGAACTCACAGAACTGCTGAATTAAATATCTTTACTGGTATTGATGAATAAAATTCAGATGCAATAGTATACTTATTGGGTCATTTTGGCAGGAAGAAAATCATTTTTCAATGAATATGATGCGACTAGGAGTATTGTCTAAATTAAAAACCACAACAAAACCATACTGATTCTCTTTGGAGACTGAGCATAAAAGTTTGAATCATTGTAACAGAATACATTTAAAAGATATTGGTTGTACCTGTGTGTAGTACAACTTACAGATGCCCTTAAAAGAACGGAATGAGTTGTTTCAAATAAAGACATTTGGTACACTAGAGATTTAGCAGATCAAACATGCTATAGAGAATGTGTCATACCATGCACTTGGTTCACTTCTTTTGATATAGGGAGTTCGGATCTAATTTTTGTGAAGGTATCAATGGCACTGTATTCATTACGAGACAGTGTTTGTGTTGTGAACACAGAGCTGACAAGTAGGGAACAGTAACTCAGATGTTGCTTTTCCTTTTAATATTTTTCCAATGAGTTATTAAATCTGGGGATTTAGTCAGATGTGCCTCACTGAAGATTCTTCCCAATAAAAATATATTAAAATACCAAAAATTTTTTTTAAAAATCACCTTCTTTGCTATAGGAAATGGAATTTAGAGGATGAGCAGACCACATGGGAGCCAACCTTGTATGTGTATCCATCGCCTGGCTCTGCTTGTGCATAAAGAACAGCCAGCAGGGGCCTGGCACAGTGGCCTAGCAGCTAAAGTCCTTGCCTGGAACGTGCCAGCATCCCATATGGGCACGAGTTCTAATCCTGGCAGCTCCACTTTCTATCCAGCTCCCTGCTTGTGGCCTGGGAAAGCAGTCGAGATGGCCCAAAGCCTTGGGACCCTGCACCCACATGGGAGACCTGGAAGAAGTTCCTGGCTCCTGGCTTCGGATTGGTACAGCAGTGGCTGTGGTGGTCACCTGGGGAGTAAATCTTCAGACGGAAAATTTTCCTCTCTGTCTCTCCTCCTCTCTGTATATCTGACTTTGTGATAAAAATAAAATAAATCTTTTAAAAAAAAAAAAAGAACAGGCAGCAGAAATCTTGTATGAGAAAGTGAAATTTGCAGTCGTTGTGAAAAGCCTTCTCAGTCACTTACACAGAAGCAATGGCTTTCCAGCCCTCCTGGTAGTTTCAGTTCTTGATCTTATTTTTCAGTGCTTCTATAATTGTAACCACTTTGATTGAAAAGTTATCAGACAAGTTTATTCCCATAGATGCAATCCCAACTTATCTGGCAATCACTTTTTCACAGTGCCTTTTTCTCTCATAGGAACTCCTAGGTTATTAGAAATTATTTAAATAACTTCCTGAGAAGAATTGACAAAGATCATCAGGGACGATAGATGGGTCCTTCAGTGTTTTCTTCAACCATCCCAGGAACAAATGTGTTTTGACATACAAAATGTTAATGCATATTAGAATGCTAGTACTTTGGGATAAAGACAATAAGTAGCTTCGTGGTAATTTAGGTTACAATTTGCTGCCAAGATGTTATGTTCAGCCTATTGTATTATATTTGTATTTATTATGTATGAATATATTTATATGAACTTATATTCATATAATACATATTATATATTGTCTTTTGGACTTTAAGGGACTTGGCATTTGTAATTCATTGTCAGGTGATAAGCTATGATGTCTCTGTGTTAGTCCAAGTATAATGAATATAAGCATGGATAGAAGAGAAATGCCCTGCTGGACCTATTGCTTGACTCATTTAGATTGTGACTCTGTTTGTTGAGAATAGATAGGAAGATTTTATGGACATGATTCAGTTGGTCACTATAGTACTTTCTGTTTTCTCAGCAATGTCTGGGCACACATGAGTGCAGATTAGGTGACTGACTTAGACTTACTCAGAAGTTATCTAGCTAGGAAGTATGTGACCAACTCAGGCCTTAGGTTACTGAACAGATAAAATTATCCTGAAGTGGAAAGCTCAGCTTATTGCAGGAAGGGCAACATCACAAGATGAAGAGAGAGTTTAGGGTTCACACCTGATATGTTGCTTAGTTAGTTATGTATGCCCTAAGGGAAACCATTACAACTCTAGGTATAAACTTCCTTATCTATAAAATGTAGATGATAATCTTTTCCCAATTGACCTGAAAGAAAGCTGTGTGGATCTTGATAGTGGCCTTGGTGAGCTTTAAGGGACCAATGCAATTTATCGTGGAAAAATAAAGAAAAATGATAACCCTTATATCTGACCTGCCTGATGCACTCAATTACCTCTGATATCATCCTCATTCCTGGGAATCTCTTGATTGGTTCATTTCTCTTTTATTTCCTGAGTTTCAAATATTTGATGGGTATATTGAGCTTCCTCAGTGGTTGACTCTTGCAGTCTGTCTTCTAGCTTCAACCATATCACCTATTTTATTTCTTCTTTCTCTCCCATTTTTCTTCCTTTGCTTCCCTTCCACATTTCTCTGTGCAGGTCTGGATGTTGGTGCATGCTCAGTGACAATTCAATGGGTGTGTTCTCAGGCACTTTAAACATCAGAAGAGATAAACTCACAAATACTCAATCTTGGCATTCTGAGCTCCTGAATCCTGTACTGCACAGAATCCCCTTCTCATAACAGAGCTTTTTCTGTTCCAACCTTGATTTGCATTTATAAACAAAGATACCACAATAATATCTGTTCTCTGTCATATGAGTAAGAGGAATTTTGGGGCTCTTTGCATGCCTGCTGCTTCTAGTTATTTATCATTTACTTTAGGAACCTGCTCAAGGGAGCCAGAATATGGAATGTGTTGTGAAAGCCACCTGTATTGTCTTCTCAAAGATACCAGGGAAATTTGATAGGTTTTGTTCTTGTAGGATTCTAATATGTACTAACCTTGGGTAGACTGCCTGTTGTCGCCTTTAGTGTTTGTCATACTGGCATCAGTTCAAAGATTGTTTTGCTAGGGGGAAAATCAATCAAACATTGAGTTTTGAGTCCATCTGGTTAAAATTTCTATTTAAAGACGGGGCCACATTTTTCTTGTTTTCGTTTTCATCACCAGTGCATGTCACCTCTGTTGGCATAGTAGGTATGCAGAAAACTTATGTTGTTTACGTGGATTTTTTTTTCAATGGGACCACTGGAAATTCACTATGTTATTCACCTATTTGGATTTGACCATTGTAATCTTACTTCAACAAAGAATTCCTTTACTTTCCATCTGTACCCTCAATTTGCATTATCCTACTTTCTTCTCTATCCAAACATCTACCCTGTTTTATCACTTAATGTACCAAACTCTTACTTTACTTCTGTGTTCTTCCCCTACTCATTTCTTAAGCTCTGTGTCACTCATGTCTAGAGCATAGAATATGCTGAGCCCTAGGTTGATGTTCATATTAATTGGATGAATTATGTAATACCCATCTTGGGTATCAAGATCAGCAATTATTATCATTGTGTATCACACAGAGAGCTTCTTGTGGACAAAGATGAAAGGACGTGATCAGAACCATAGGAATTTCATCAAGAGGCTGATTGGTCATTTTTTTCTGCATTTAAAACATAGTAATGATGATACTGAATTCTTGGGGAAGTTGTAGTGGTTATAGGAGATTCTTTAGAGAGATAATTCATGGCTTTTTTTTTTTTTTAACAACTGGTGTCATTTTGAGTTTTCCTTTTTCCTTGGTCCTGTGAGCATGGAGTAGAATGACAGAAAAGTTGTAGAATCTTGGAAAGCAAATTCCTATCATACATGTTCTCTTTCCTTCCATCTTCCATTTCACTAACACCTTTGTAAAGCTAGATAGTGTGAGCCATCACTGCCAACCCTAGGGAGTGTGAGAAGTGCTGCCCCAAGAGGAAGATCTGCTGAGCCTGCTGCTCTGAGGACTAGAACCTTAGAACGCTGAAGCAGGGTTCATGCCAAACTGAAGAAACAAGAGCTTCACTGGGGAACTCAGATCCCACAGGCAGAAGAGGTAGTGACAGTCCAAAGACAATAAAATCTATTTGTCACCAAAATGAAGCAAACGGCACTGAAAAAGACTATGATACAGTGCTGGATTTCTCAATCTGTCAGAATTTTTATAGTACAGCATTCTTGTTAAACAATATGACTTTCTAGGTGGTGTTACTAAAAATGTTGGCATGGAATTATTCCACAAAATGGTTATAGTATTAAACTAACTTCCAGTGGACATATATTAAGCTGTTCATGTGGATAGAAATTGGCAAATGTCAGGGAAGCCTAATGGTGAACAAGATAGGACTCTATCCTGGAAGGTATTTTTGTCTTGAAAGGTATGGAGATAAAATGTATGTTCCCAGGGGGTAGTATATGGGAAGAGTTATAACAGCAAGGGATATCCAAAGAATTAAGAAGGGATTTGCATCTTGAGAATTGCTAAATGAAAAGGCATTACACTAGAAGAGAGTAGGAGGAGGAGAGAAATTATAGGAGACCCACGATTCAGCCAAATAAATATTTTGGGGGGGAGAAGAAGGTGAGATTACTCTGCAGTAGCAAGGGCTCAATCTATGAGTGACCTTGAGAGACAGGTAAGACAGCTACAAAGGGCTTCAAAATGCCCATGGAAAACTGGAATTTAGATATGTGCATTTTCCACCAATATTGTTAAAGCTTGCTTACATTCTTGTCCCCTTTAGACTGTATAAATAAATCAATATTAACACATAATACTTTTAATTCTTATGACAAACCATTGTAAAGCACCTACTGGGCTTAAGCCACTGTGCACAGGAACTGATTAAACTCATTTAGGAATGGTTTCTCCCCTTAAAGAATATTCATTCTCTTACGGAAGTTCAGGGATTTAGACTACATCACGGAACAGGAATTTGGGAGAGCAGAAAATTGAAGTCTTTGACTTAAAGTCACATAGTTTCGAACAGGCAATAGACCTGGTCAGACATATTTGTGATGTCTTGGACAGGTAAGGAAGATCCCAAGGGCTTCCTTAAATGTGTATTAAGTACAATGAGAAACGGAACCAAGAAAGGGTAACTTTGAAACAAAACTAGAATTTAAGCACAGTTTAATGTGTGCGACAATTTTAGGTAAACTTTTTTGAGTTTTCTTTGAACTTGATGTTTTACATACACTTCACGTATTTAATCCAGAATGTGAAGTAAACACATACACCCAACTGCCCGTTCCCTAAATGAGGATGCTGAGGCTCAGGGATATTATGCTGCATTATTAAGCTTGCTTGGTTCCTAATTTGTGGCTCTAGGACTCGTGATCATAAATCCCGACTCTACACACCGTGCTCCAGTCATCATGCTGCTCCTGATCACCGTGGTCCTTTACATCAACTCACCAGGCTAAACTGAAGTAGATGATAAGAGCCTGGGGACAAAGGGGCAGTCTGGGATGAAGGCCAAAGATCGTTTTTCCTGGCAGGCCTCTCGGTTATAGTTGTTTAGCAGGTACAAAAACACAAGATTGGATTTACAGGAACAGATTGACCACATTTGCTAATTTCTGACTTGAAATCACTGTTTAATCCTAGTGCCCTGCCATCATGTTCATAGCATATTGTGGTCACAATTTATAAACCTATTATATCCCTCTAGAATTTTTTTTCTGAGTAATTAAAGCTATAAAGCATAGCCCTCACACAAGCTGGATTTTAAAAGCCAGTTGAGAAGCCAGATTTACCAACCATGTGTCTGTGTCATGCTTTACAATGTTCCTCCTACCCATGCCTTTATGGCATACTCACAACAATGCAAATAAGGGCCCTTCTCATTTTGTAGTTCATTAAATAGAAAGCTAAAGAGTCCAAGGTCATAAAGTTATTCATATTTAGAACAATGTTCTGGGCACCTTTACTATCGGATTTAACTGAAATCAAGCCTGTTCTTTGGTTACTCTACCAGAGTTTGTGTTGATTTTTTCTTTCTTTAGTGAAATAAGCTAGCTACTGAAAAATTTGGGTTTTGAAAAATTTGTATGGTATATGCAGAAAAATAATGATATGCTAGGAATTTCTTTTTCATTCCAGATCCAGAAAACCAATTCAGTAAGTATTGATTGTGTCCATAAATTCTGCATTATATATTACAAACATAATACAAAAACATGGATTATTTTGTAGGTTTTCTGAAAATGAGTAGTTAATAGGAACTGCATGGACTTCTGTTCAGGCACAGCTTAATAGAATGTGGAGGCACGCGTGGGCCCATTTTAGAATGTACTATGTGCCTTCATTATATTTTAGTTTTATTTGTCCACTTGACAAGTGACAGTGAGTTCTTTCTTCCACTGTTTTGTCCCTCATGCCTGGCAGGATTGGTAGCTTTAAGCAGTTTTTACTTTCAAAACAAACATGACTCATAACCCTTGTGAATGCAGTAAATGTACTTGGTTTGGTGAACATTTGAAAATATGAAGTGGGAATAAACAAGACCATTACTGTAAATGTTTTTAAAGAGAACTTAATGCACAGGAAATTTGTAGATGAAATACAACGGGGAATGTGAACATTGGAAATATATTCCACTTAGCTCAAGCTTAGGGGAGAGGGCATTAACAATCAGGAGATACTCGTTTATCCCACACATATTTAATAGACCAAGAATTGTTTTGGGCACTGGGGATATATCACTGAATTTAAAACAAAATAAGGAAAATACCCACTTGGAGCTGATATTCAAGACAGGAAGAAGATAAAATAGACTCAAGAAAGGCATATTTGGGGACCAGCATTGTGGTTCAGTAGGTTAAGCCAACATCTGCATTTATGGCATCCCATATGAATGCTGATTCCAATATTTGTTATTGCAGTTTTGATCCACCTTGCTGCTAATGTGTTTTGAAAAAATAGAAGAAGATGGTCAACGTACATAAACCCATGTACTCACATGGGAGACACTAATGAAGCTCCTGGCTTTGGCTTGGCTTTGACCCTGTATTTGCAGCCATTTGCGGAGTGAACCAGTGGGTAGAAGATCTCACACTTTCTTCCTCTCACACTTGCTCTTGTTATCGCTTTTTCTCTCTCTCGTTCTCTCCCTCCTCATTGTCTCTCTTCCTCTCGCTCTGTAGCTCTGTGTTTCAAATATAATAAATCTTTTTTGAAGTCATATTTTATTTCAGTTGTTGCTATAGAGCAGCTTCAAGCTAGGAAGAAGAGTATTGGTATTGAGTGTGGGCTAGCTAAGGTTACATTGACAAGACAGCGTTTGAATAATGACCCAAAGAATAGAAGGGAGGAATGAATGCAGACATGTGCATGAAGAGAATTTCAAGCAGAGGGACCAGCATAAGGAGTTTGGTTTACAGGGTATTTGATGATGTTCAGCCAGGGTAGTGGACACTATTCATGCTTAGCCCAGATTGCCTTTACTAAACAGGTAGACTGATACCTTAGCTGCTGGTAGTATTTGTTGCCAAGCTCATTGTCTCCCCTTCTCTGTAGCACTACAGCCTTGCATTTTTAGTTCCTTGCCTTGCCTCTCCCTCTTAGGTCTTCTTCTCTGAATTTCTGTCTCTGGATATGCTTCTTGGTAATCTGAACTAAGAAAACAGCGTTTGGCCACCCTAATTTTGGAATGCTAGCATACTCAGTTCTCTTTGGATATTGATTGGTGTTAAAATTTACTTAGCCTGGCACCCTATGATGAGGCTGATGATTCAAGGCAGTTCCCACCATTTTCCATTGTCTTAAGGAGCCAGATGCTTGTGAAGTCGATAATACTGAATGTTCAATTGAGAACACCTGTGAATATCTTTTTAATTGTGCTCTCAGTGGATGAGAAAATTTTTAACTATGGCCTGATGACATTGTGCTAGAATGATTGAATCCTTTTTACATTGGTAAGTTAATCCACAGGAGGGTTCCTTTTGAATGCCTCATTTTTAGGTACTTGGAATCATAGTCAATATATATTGACCCCTTCCTGCAATTTTGAAATTGTGAGTGAATACAGTATCTGTTCTTTTATGAAAAACCCCAGTGTTTTTACATACCTTTTGTCAAACAGCAGCCTTTTCTTTTTCTTCAGTCTGCTTTGTGAATGGGAAATAAGCTGTAGCTAGAAAATCTGAACCCATCCAAATAATATCAAGTGATGAATTTGGTTTTTCTGTTTCTGTCACCAGTTTGGAGAAACAGACTTAATTACCAGGGACACAATTTGGAGAACAAGTGCTTTGGCTAACAAGGTTGTGGATATAAATTGAAAGTAAAGCAACTAGTGTGAGGAAACTCCAACTCAAGGCCCTCTCCCTTGCATGAGCTGCAGTGAGTAAGCCTGTGGTCTTAAGGGTCTCTTCAATTCTAAAGTTCTCCATTATTTAGCATTGGCATAGAATTTGACCATGGTCCTGAGGACATTTTATTCCCCTTTCACAAAACCCCTCTATCCAGGGAAACTCATATATCTTCATATATCATATAAACTTCATATATCATATATATCATATAAACTTCTCTATCTTCCTTCAATAACACTTCCAGAATAGTCCAGAGGGTGTGAGTAGCACTCTTAATTAATACTATGCAGTTAAGCAGTCAGGGGAGATAAAATCATTCTCACTTTGCAGATGAGAAATAAAGATTCAAAGAGTTAAGTGGTTCATTGAAGATCATATACTAGTAAGTTGCAGAGTCAGAAATTGAAGGGATATTTTTAAAAATTCAGATTATTTATACCAAATTTTAACATTTTATTTCCACAAACTTTTTGCAGCACTCTTGCATGTTTACTGCCACAACATCCCACACAACAGTGTTAAAGAAGGCAATGACTTATCTTCAGTGTTCTTCATTAGCATGTTCATTCTACTTCCTCTTGATTTGAGGATACCAACACATCTTTAAGTTATTCCAGCAAAATCATTGTTTTCTTTAAGTTATTTGCTGAGTTAGTTTTTCTCCATTGAAACTTCATGGTGGTTGATTGAGTGTGCGTCCCACTGAGGGATTCTGTAAGCCCAGGGTTTCTGGATTGTGGCTGTATTATTCCCGGGTCTCATTTTGCGACCTTTTACTTTGTCTATCTCAATGATGTAGCATATTTGCTACCTCCTATTAACTGTTTTGGCTTCTGATTAGTTTTTATTGTCTCAAGTTTCAGTGACTCCCCCAGGGTTTGCTAATGCCAAATTAACAGAATCAAAGTTACTAGCATACCCCAATCTGCTGAGATCAGCGTGCTTCCATTTCAGTTGCATGGTCAAAGTATTACAAAGAAGGGAGTAGATTGTGAGATGGTAGGAGGCAGATAGTTGATGAAGAACTACCTGATTCAATCTGGAGAAACCAGAGGCTATGTATTTTAGGTTTTCTTTTGCAGAGGAAGATAGCACTCTCTTGATGATTCAATGCATCAAAAAAGGTTCAGATCTCCCCTGCTTCCCATTATTTTAAACATGAGCAAAGGAATGCAATTCAATGGAAATTATTAACTGAACCTCTCTTCTGGGTCTCAAAGGAAACCTTCTAGGGACATTATTCTGTAGGACTTTGATGAGCTGTTTTCCATTTGATTGTATCTAATAAGGAAAAGATCCTCAGAATTTATGCTTTGGACAACATCTTGTCCTTTCAAAGGCTGTTCAGTCTGTATTTTCATTAATGGGAGTGGCTTGTATGGAGTTACTCAAGCTTTTTCTTTTTCTTTTGATTGCCCTTATATTAAAAGGTATGCATTGGTAATATGACTGGTGGCCAGTGCACAATGCTGATATCTGAAAGTGGCCAAGTTGAGTCATCACAGATTGATTCTATAGTGTATGCGAGAGAAATCCATTACACCTTTATGTGGATGCTTGGATTCCTGTTAAGTTGCCCTCTCTACACCTAATTTCACAGTGCCCCAGGCAGTCAAAGAGAATAAATCTTACCATGCCCTTCCCCAACCTTTTTATAGCAATCACCTGGTCTAAGGCAATTCTTGTAAGGCATCTAGCTAAGGAGAACACCTACCTTCTCCTACTCCAGTAGTGTTCATGCCTCTAAATGACAACATTCACACCTTGTGGTTACATATGCCTGGCTGTATTTAGATTCATGCAAAACTCAGGGAGCACAGCTACTTATAGTTTTCTTGCCAAAACATACCAACAGTTAGGGGTTGTTGACTTTTAATTCAATGAAAATGCGCACTGCCATCTCTTCCAACATCTAAGTGTGTGGAAGTACTGATTAAATCCTTAGGTTTTACTTGGGATGTAGAGTTCTTCAGACTCTTGAGGGGAACCTCCTTCAGTTCTCATTGTTGTTGTACTGAAATTCAAACAAGGAAAATAAAACAAGTTTTCTAAAGTAATTTTCAATGAAACAGGAGTGATGACAGACCTTAATTGAATAACCTGATCTAGTGCTGTTTTCCTTCCCACGGTTGCTACTAGCACCCGGGTTGCCTATCTTAGAAAGTTTTCAGGTTGCACACTTTGTACATGGTTTCTAGTTCGCTCCTTCAGGAGGAAATCATCTGTTATCTGTTATCATACCAGCATATCATCATGCATGCAAGAACACATTAAAATTTCATGGAAAACAGATAAAATCAAACTTATTTTGATAAAAAAAAATCAGTATCAATACCTAGATTTTATAATATATATGAACTTTTTGAAAACCCAGTCTATATTTTCTCTTCTTAGAGGGCTTAGATAAAACTGGAAATGGCCACCATGAATTCATTCATTCATCATCCTTGTATAAACATGCATTGCTTTGCTCATCTTTTTGGCCTTATATGGATTCTAGCACATAAAATATTGGGTGTCAAATAAATAGATATTATAGTGACTTTATGAAACTCAAGAAATCTTGTTTACATACTGAATTTGGGATTGCATACCTAGCTATGTTCCTAATTTGGTCATGCAATTTTTTCTGAGTAAACTTCAAGAAACAACTCTGAACTTCAGCCTCCATCACAGCTGTAATCAGGATGTCATCTGCCTTGTTCATCTCAGAATTGCTGGGAACATCAAAATGAGAACCTCCACTTTTTAAAAACAAATTACTAAGCATACTAAATTGGTTTCTATTCTACTGGTGATACACAACACTGGAACTCCTATGTATCATCATGATAGCAACATTCAGTGTTTTTCACTCACTCCATCAGAATAGCTTCCAGTAGAAATGATGCTGATTATATAGAAATTTTGTTTAGGATAATTACTTCAGAGCAAGAATAACACAGAATTATTTTTAAGTGTTGATTGTAACCTCAGGTGTGTATTGAATAAAGAATATAAACTATGAAATGAAATATAAAATAATTTCCCATGAAATGAAAATTTACTTTGTTATAACACTGAAAAATTATAGAAAGGTGCAATACTTCATACACAGTTTTTCTGCGTGCAGTACATTGGATACATTCATGAGATTGGGGAAAGCATGAAAATTAAGTTATTAGCTAATTGGGTAAGTTTCAAGTTTGAAAAAAGAAAAAGTAAAATATACGAATATTAGGAATGAGGAAAAATTAGGGTTGAAGAAGTCTTGTGGTCATTGGCTACCACAGCCTGTGGTCTTTGAACCATTTATATCTTAATATTTTCATTACTTGGACTTAGTAAATAGTCAGTAAAACTAGTTGCTATCATCATTGATATGGTGTATTTTTAAAAATATTTATTTATTGTAATTGGAAAAGCAGATATATAGAGAGGAGGAGAGACAGAGAAGGAGAACTTCCATCTGTTGACTCACTTCCCAAGCAGCCATATTGACCAGAGCTGAGCCTATCCGAAGCCAGGAGCCAGGAGCCTCTTCTGGGTCTCCCATGTGAGTGTAGGGTCCCAAAGCTTTGAGCCGCCCTTAACTGTTTTTCCAGGTCATAAGCAGAGAGCTGGAAGGGAAGTGGGGTCACCAGAATTAGAACCAGCACCCATATGAGATCCTGGCACATTCAAGGCAAGGGCTTTAGCCGCTAGGCCACCATGCTGGGCCCTGATATTGTGTTTTTATCATCAATATTATTTATTGCCATCATTATCATCATGGTGTGAAAGAGATTGAAGGTTCTAATCTACTCTCTGACTCAGGGACCCTCATAGTATTTGCCTTTCAAGCTATTCCTATCCTTTTGCAGTACTGACTGATACAAAATATTGTGATAACTGTGATTTTTTTTCTGTATTTTAAAGAATTTGTTGATACATTACATGCTCAGAATCACAAGAAATGCATAATTACAACACAATTTTAATCAGTTTTCACATCATTGTAAAGTTAGGATAAAGAGACTAGATCTAATTCAGTGCATGAATACAATTCTTTTTCATTTGAATTTTATATTTCAAAGTTATTTATATGAGCTGAACAGATTTCATGTATTTAATACACACACACACACACACACACACACACACACACACACACACATATTTAGGAACATACTGATACTTCCCATCTTACATTTCTTCCTAGCAACCCTGCCTTCCTATCCCACCATCCCTCTTAAGGTAATCATTATAGAATACGTATAGAGATCCTTATTAGCTACATTGGTTTACCACCAGAGCTAGTTTCTTCAACCTGAAAATTCAGCTTCAAATGGCATAACATCATTTCTTCAAAACAGTTTTCTTTTTCATATTACATTCCATACTGAATCATACATATAGTAGCAACATTTTCTTTAAGGATGATAATGATTTTTGTTTTTTAGCAACATATTAGTCATTCAGTATTTAACTTCACGGCATTGTAAATTTCTGTTTTTCTTCCTGTTGTTGATATTGTTTGTGGGGTTTCATTTAAGGCATTTTTTTCTCATTAATTTCTCAGTGACACATAGATCATATGAAAGCATCATTTTCTTCAAAGGGGTTTTTTTTTTACGATCTTTTTCATTTCTTCAGCAACACATTGGTCATTCAGCAGCATGTTATTTAACTTTATGTTACTATAAATTTCCTATTTTTCTTCTTGTTGTTGATTTTGTTTTATGGGTTTTTCATTTAAGGGGATGTATAGTAACTGGGTAATAGAGAATATCATATCCAGATATGAGGCTACAATGCAGTATGCATCTCTACTTTCAAATCAGAGGAGGACTCCCAATGAAACTGTGAAATATATTTTGACAACAGGATGCTGGACTCTCTGCCATTGTCCATGTCCACAATATCTGGATGCACTTGAATAGTAGAATGATGGACAATTTATGAAGAACAATACTATTGTAATGGCATTGGAGAATCAGTGAGGGGAGGTGATTTGTGGAAGGAGTAAGAGAAATCCCTTAGCAAATGGAACTACATAATAAAATAATAATAAAATTAAAACACATACATATAAAAAAAGGAAAAATGGCAGGACATTGGTGTCAAGAAATAAAAAAAAAATCAAAACAAAACAAAACAAAAAGCTCCTTCCAGTAAGTAGCCGGGGAGCAGGGCGTATCTTACTTCATTGCTCGGGATCTCACAAGGTCTCAGAATGGTGTTTCAGGGATGTATTCCTTTATAGAAAATCTGTATTCTCTTTTTCATTCTTGTAATTTTTGTGAGAATTAAGTGGTTTGTGGCTAACAGGCATACCCACTCATTTATTGCTTTCCATCATCTGGGGGCTGTCCTCAGATGATGGAAACCATCCAAGAAAGAGAAATATCACATTTGTTTCTAATACTGTTATTTCTGGTGGAAGAGTCTTATCTGTGAAGAGACAGGCATTGAAGTTAAGAACCTTTGAGTCAGAAGTATGCACTCATTAACAGGCAACAGTGACTTAAAGTGGATCTTCATCTTCCTCTGTAGTCTCTCACCTGTCCCAGTCCCTCCATCTACAGAACTTAAGGCATTAAGAAACTAGATGAGTCAACAGTGGCTGCCTCCCAATCCTGAACTAACCAGAAACTAGCGTTCTTAGTGGCACTGTGACTTGAGCACAGGCATTCTGAGGGGATGTGGGTATCCCTTCTTCCCAGCTCCTTCCCTCCCTCACCCTTACCTTCTTCTCTTTCCGCCTCCTCTCTCCCTTCATCCCCCCTTCCTTTGCTCTCTTTTCCTCTCCCTCTTCCCTTTTTTGCCTGCCCTTCTTCTTCCCTCTCTTTTCCTCTATCCTCCTCTCCTTCTCTCCATTCTCTGTCTCTCTGCCTCCTTCCCTCCTTTTCTTTCTGTAATTGTCCTTTCAATTCAATAAATACATCTGTAAGAAAAAAAAGTATGTAAAGAAGACATGTAAATACCCTCAGACTAGCTGGATAATTCAGGCTAATCTCATCTAAAGGTCCGCTGATGAATAACCCTGGTTCCATTTACAGCAATAGTGTAACATAGTCCAGGTTCTAGGGATGACTGCATGGGCACTTTTGAGACCCTCAGTCTGCAGCTTGTTATTTGAGACATGTTTCTTATTCTCCTTAGCATTCAATTTTCTCTGTGTCAAATGTGCATAGTTTAGCTATTTCATGTGATGCTGTAATATTGGAAATGGTATGTGAAAATATTTAGTATACATTAGGAACTGTATTTTAAGGATATGAACATTCCTACTGATCTGCATCTTAGTACCGAAACCATTGTAGGACCTACCTACATTGGAAGACCTTATCATTAGCAGGATACCAGAGAACAACTGCACTTCTACTAAAATTTCAGTTAATCAGATGGAAACACTTATAAGGAAACACTTTACTCTTTATGATCACTATACCCAAACCACCAAATGTTATTTTAAGGACATTGGATGGCTTGAGGCTTTCTACAATTATAATGCTTTTTTTTTTAAACAGCAATCCTGCCAAGAATAAACAAACACAAATACCAATTGTTGAAGAATTTTTCTCAGACAAATTTGGAGTGGGTTCTAACTTGGCACAATGTATTCTTTCATCTGTAGTCCCTGCAGGGATAGCCATCCTCGGAAGAAACACCGCTCTTTTTTATTGAAAGGAGAGTTAGAAATTGTGATGGGCACGAGTGCAAAGAAAGGCACCCATTTATTTGGAATATTTCTTTCTTTATTCCAATTATTTTCGAGGTTTCAAAATCTGTAACTGGGAATGATGTTCTAGTGCTTTACATTAGCTGGAAATGTGTTTCTTTTTAACTACATAAGAGAGACAAATTCCTCTATAGTTTACAGATAGAGAACTGTATTTCCTGAAGGTGTGAAGGATCCCTTGAGCTGGCAAATTGATGAATATGATGTTGAGACCAAATTGAATTGCTCTTGATGAGCTTCAGGGACGCTTATGATAAATTATGAAGAAAAATATGTTATCAGTGAATATTTTATTTCTTACCTTTACATTTCAGAATATGTTTAAGCGAACAAAGCAAAAAAATGGTAGAGTTGTACAGAATCCCATAGTACACTCAGCTTTCCCGCTATTAATGTCTTACATCAATATATTTGGCATAATCGATAAATGGCACTCAACTTCCCCTATTTTTAAATCAAAATTCCCTGTAAACTAACCTCAAATCCTCTAGTTATAAACATTCTGTGTTAATATTGAGGTTTTCTATTTCCTCCCACATATAAGGGATAAAAAGTGGCATTTCTTTTTCTGTGTTATTTTTTCATAGCACTTTTGGTTATCCTGAGTCTATGGTGATTCCATAAGAAATTTTCAGATTCAAGAGATAGACTCATATATATATGTGTGTGTGTGTGTGTATATATATATAAATATGTATGTTGTTATATCTCCTCATGGATATATCCTCTTTAATGTCTTTCTTTATGTCTTTTTGACATTTTGTGACTTGAAGTCTGTTTTATCAGACATGAATATAGCTGTTCTCATTTGGTTTTATTTATTTGCTTATTCATTTTCTTGTTCATTTTCTTATTCATTTTTGGTTCCATAGGTTCTAGGATTCCCCCCGCCCATCCTCTCCCACCCACTGATTCCCCATATTATTACAAAAGTACAGGCCTTCATAAATAGTCATGAGTCCACCATTCTGCTATGTAAGCGTATCCTGACATTGTAGGCATGGGCAATGGCAGAGAGTCCAGCATCCTGTTGTCAAAATATATTTCACAGTTTCGTTGGGAGTCCTCCTCTGATTTGAAAGTAGAGATGCATACTGCATTGTAGCCTCATATCTGGATATGATATTCTCTATTACCCAGTTACTATACATCCCCTTAAATGAAAAACCATAAAACAAAATCAACAACAAGAAGAAAAATACAACAACATGAAGTTTAATAACATGCTGCTGAATGACCAATGTGTTTCTGAAGAAATGAAAAAAGATAATAAATACAAAAACCCTTTGAAGAAAATGATGCTTTCATATGATCTATGTGTCACTGAGAAATTAATGAGAAAAAAATCTGTTTTTGACGAAATGAAAATAAAAAAAATATCAAAATACGTGAGATGTAGCAAAAACAGTATTGAAAGGGACATTTATAACATCAGATGCTTACAAAAACCCTAAATATCTCTAAATAATCTAATAATGTCTCTCAAGGACTTATAAAAAAGATCAAATGAAAAATATCTTTGAGTTAAGTCAGGTTGAGTTCCTTCGAATTTCTTGTATCTGAACATATCTCTTTGAAGACTTAGAAGCTCTTTACCTTTTATTCACTGAGTTCACAATGCCTTTTTAATTTTTTACTCCTTCACATTTCCTATAATACAAATGTTTGTTCACTTACTGCTAATCATATGTCCCATAGCTCCAGTGAGATTGGCTCACAATCAGAGCTCTACTAACAACAGCTGTCGGTGTTGATGTGAGGAGAAAGGTACCCTACTCCCTGCCGGTGGGAGTGCAGACTAGTACTTTCTTCCTTCTTTTAAATTAGCTTCTCTATATTCTTACCCAGCTTGGTTATTTCAAGAGTCCTGTTCACCAGAAAATCTTTCTTCTGCTTGCCTTCAGTTACATTTTTATATAATTAAGATTTACAGCTCTAAAATTTCTGTTTGGTTCTTTTGAATTTATTTGTTGAATTTACTTAGTTGTATAAACTCTATAATTCTCTTACATCTCAATTCTTTTCTTTACGATCACTATTTTGAATTCTTTTCTGGCATCTCATGGTTTTCCTTCTGGTCAGGATCTTTCTAACAAATCTACTCTTTTGGATGTACCATGCCTCCTTACTTGTTCCTGTTTCTTGTGTCTTTGTGTTGATGTCTGCACAGCTGGTGTAACACTTCATTCTTTATAAAATAGTTTTCATTGGAAAAGTCTTTGTTTATATGGAATGTTGTAGGTGATTTGTATTATTCTTTTTATCTTTGTTGTAGATGACCCCAGAAATGTAACCCCTGAGTGATTTTTAGCTATAATTAGTGTCAGCAGTGTTTACAAATACTACAGTTATTCATGGAGGTGGAAATATGGCTTTGTGGTAAATTTGAGCTTCCTAGTTTGTATATCTTCAGTCCTTAGAAAGTTCAGTATCATTCACACTTAAGTTTGTGGCGGTTAAAACTCATTCTTGGTGTTAAGGGGCACAGTGGGGGGATGTTCTGTTGTCCTTCCAGGAAAACTTGAATGATGCTGGGGCTGGTGGCACTGGGACACTGGGACTCTTTGAAGAGGAGAAGACCTTTCCTAGTTCCTTCTAGGAGAGCGTCACAGATGCTGGAACTTATAAAACCAAAAGTCCAATATGTGGTGGGGGGTGTGAAATGGCATGGGGTATAAGGAGGCCCTTTCCCCAATCCTAAGATTGAGTGCCAGACAAACTGAAGATTTTGTATTGGCAGTTGATCTCTGGACTTATGGAATGCAGATAGATTACTCCTTAGGTCCCACAGTGTCTGCTAACTGTGATGCATTTAATAGGAATGGTCATAGTTTAAGATGTAGTAGAGTTGCAACCTAAATCTCAAAGCGTAAGAGCTAGTTTTGTTGGAGACTGTGGAAGCACAGATATTACTGTACACAACATGGGGTTCTGTAGATGCTTTAGCTGAATGTGAGTTTCTGCAGGGATTGTAGCCCCAATATTAGCAGTTCCAGATCTGCAGGACACACAGAGGATTGCCCCCAGTTCCCACAGGGAATGCAAGAGTGATGCTGGGGCCTGTGCCTTGAGTACTCAACACTGTGTGCTAAGGAGACGGAAAGGGGATATTTCTCAGATCTCGTGCGCTTAGCTTCTTTACAGGGTATTGATGCTGAGCCCTAAGAAGATGAAAAGAATTTCCCCATATCACAGAGCTAGTGAGTAAGCGTGGCTGTGGGATTTGTGCACATAATTTTCACAGCTTTAAGGTGCAGTGGGCCTGCCCTCTGCCCTTAAAAGTCTCTTCCCCCTGGCTCTTACACCTTTTGGTACTAGTGGGGATCATAACTGTTCCTTTAGTCAAAACAACAATATTAGTACTGACTTCATCACAGCATGTGATATCCTTGTGCTTTGGGGGGGGGGGCACAATGTGGGTTTGTTTGTTTTTACTAAAATAGTCACTGGAAATTCAGTCAATTTTCTAGAATGGACTTCAAGTCAGGGAGGACTGTGCACTCTCCCCAGAGTACACGCCTGTGGTCTGTGGTAGTGGCAGGGCCAGAGTGCAGTCTTCTTAGCTTTCGCAGCAAGATGGCGTGTACCCCCGCCCCCAGGTGGTGGCGCTAGTACAGATGCTGTAGTGGGTGTGGCCTGGTGTATTCGCTTTGTGCTGGCTTTTGGAGTTTCTTTGTTTGCTGTCCCTGTCACTCCTTTAAAAAGTTCCCTAAATCAATCACTTGGAAATATGGCCCTGCCTTTATTCTTCTGGTATTTTTGTGTAGTTAAATTGAGACAGGGTTCTCTCTATTCAGTTATGTTTGTCTCACTTTGCCAGCGCGTGTTTTAAATGAAGCAACATGAGCCAGAACTCAAGTCTTGATCAGTTAGAAAGACCTTCTTCTTACCTTTCATATTCTATATTATGTAGAAATACAGGAAAGATAAAGCCCAAATCAGACATACACGCACACACACACACACACACACACACACGCGCGTGCACACACAATTTTTCATAGATGGTACTTTATAAAATTAACTCATGTATTAATATTTGTTTTGGTTACCTTCAAAGTGTTAATCAAGAGGGATTGCTGAAGTACTTGAATGAATATTTAATTACTGGGGTTGGAATGAGCCACCATTAACTAAGTGATGATGAATGGAAATAGTTGAGAACTATGAGAGTAAGTATAGTATTTCCTAGTAGAGTAAAATCAGTTTGCTGCTTAGATAGCTTTTTCGGTGGGAGTTACGAAGAGGTGCAGGTGATCTTGATGGTGTTTATTTCCTTCCGCAAACATAAATTTTTAAGCAACGTTGAAGCATAATTTTTTCTGCCATTAACAATAAAACCAAAGAATTTCTTTTTGCCAACAGAACTCTTGACGTGTGTTTTTTTGAGTTGCCTAGACATCCCGGGAGGCCTGAGAATCACTATAAGCAAAGTTCTCCCTTCACCCATGAGATTTGGATCAGAGATTAACTTTCTGAACGGAAAAGGAAAAGCTGAAGGGAAGCATACTGCCGGGCAGTGCAGGGCTCCCGTCGCATGCGGTGTGGTAGGGGAGGGCACATTGAAGACACAGGTGTAAGGTCTAGAGCGTGTTAGCTGAAACCCTCAGTCTCCTGAGATTTCGTGCTCTAAAAATGGAAAAGACTGAGAGGAGAAAATAGGTTTTCTTCAGCAATTTAGCCTGTGATGTTACCTGAGAAAGATCTTAAGATCAAAGGCTCTGATTATTTCAGGTAAGGAAAGTATCCGTTTAGAGGTATGATGTCATTCTCTGATTCTAAAGCAAGTACTGTAGTTATTACAACAAAAGGCATGTGTTTCACCACCCCCATACACACACACACAAGGAAAAGCTGATGGGATCAACACTCACACACGCTGAGGTAGCTGGGAGTTTTCTTAAAAAACAACAGAGAGCCTTTTAATTATGTGTGTAAGGAAGAGGCAAAAATGGATTGCAAAACAAGGCCTACAATTAACCTTTAAGTGATCTTTCATGGTTGACCAGATGTTTCAGTTCCCAGGAGACTGTGGCCAGAAACATTCACATTAAAAGTAAAATGTATGACAACAACAGTTGGAGTTTAGTGACACCTAAACAGTTTCAAGAAATTCTAAGTGACATTTTGGAAGAAATATAATTTGTCAGTCTCTATGCTAATCCCTGAGCAGTAGAGCCACCTTTTCTCTCCCTTGGACCATTCTACCTCCTGTGGTTAGAAAACAGAAGTGAAGATATTGTGATGCTTTCTCTGGAGCCAAAGAAGATAGCTGGTGGACAGTTTTGTTGCCCTAGGAAAGATAATTTCGCATTGGTTTAAATTTGATATTAGTATTTAGGTGACACTGAATATGTATGAAGAATCTATCAGTGTGGGGACTATACAAGATACTTCCATATGTACATTTGTGCTAATGCTAACTAATTTGAGAGGGAGTGTGAAGGAGCAGGAGAGAGAGCTTGTGAAAGAGAATGAATACTTATACAGAGTGATTTACAGTGCCTAATACTCCACAAAAGTCTGCAATGTTTGGGGCTGGGTTGAACCAAACTCAGGAGTTGTAAGCTTAATCATGTGGATGGCAGGAAGTAAACTATGAGTATTTGCATATACTTGTTTGCCTATACATCTATTTGTTTTGCACTTTCCTTAAAGATTACCTTATATTAAAGAGAACACAGTATATTTGTCATTTTGCAACCATTTTGCTTCAAATGGCAGAATGTCATTCTTTTTAATGCTTGTGTAGTATTCCATGCAATAGATGTACCACGATTCTGTTATCCATTTCTCTTTCAACAGGCATCTGGCATGGTTGATTTCACTTCCTTTGGATAATATTCCCAGGATTGGGGTAGCTTGATCATACAACAGTAGATCAATTTTTAGTTATCTGAGCATTCTCCACACTGACTTCCATAGTGGCTGCAATAGCATACACTCCCACCAGCAGTAGCATAGGGTACCTTTTCCCACACATCAACATCAGCAGTATTAACAGAGTTCTGAATGTGGGCCAATCTCATTGGGATTAGGTGGAATTTCAGTGTGGTTTTATTTATATTTCCCAACTAGCTAGGGAATCAGAGCATTTTTCATATGTCTATTAGCCATTTGAATTTATTCTTCTGAAAAATGCCTGCTTATTTCCTTCACCCATCTCCCAACAGAATTGTTTGTTTTAATGTTGATTTTCTGAAACCTTTTGTAAATGTGATGAAAGAGATAAATATGCCTTGCCAGGAGGAAACCAAAATTTCCACCTTTACATATTCCTACAATGCTATGAGCACTTCAACAGCAAAACTATAAACTTTAAGCTGTTATTATAGTGCTGTACCACTGTGATAATAAGGGGGGAAATGGTAGAAAGGGATAGTGGGGAGGGAGGAAAGGGATGGGGATGGAAGAATTCCTATACCTACAAAACTATTGTATCTATCTATCTAAAACAGTATTTAAATAATAACAGTAAAATATTTTTAATCCACATTTTAATATAATTTGTATTAAAAAAATCTATAAGATTCCTGAGCGAACCCCCGTATTTAGATTCAAATGGGGTGGCTGATGTAGAAATTAGTGCTGCTGTATAATTTTACATGGAGAACGGGACAAGCATTTGGTGTAGCAGTATACATACAACTTGGGATGCCTGTTTCATATATTAGAGTGTATGGATTTGAACCCCACTTTGCTCAGTCTCATTTTCTGCCAATGCAACCCTGTGGATCAGCAGTGATGGATTCAAGTAGCTGTATCCCTGCCTCACACATGGAAAATACGGATTGAACTCTTAGTTCCTGGTTTATGCCAGTAGACTCTCTGCTATTGCAGGCATTTGCTGAGTTAATCAACAGATGAAAGCAGGTTTTTTTCTGTCTTTCAAGTAATATGAATACATTGATTTTTAAAAAAAACTGTAAAGTTTTTGCATGTTTGGTAATGCCACTACACAAGGGTATGTGGCATTTGCAGTGTAGGCAGAAATGGGAGTAACACGGTCAGGGAGTGGAGCCTGCCGACGGGACAGAGAGGAGTTTCCACCACAGCGTGAGTGCAAGCTTTACTGTGAACAGCTGTAGAGTCGAATCACCTGTGGACTTTTGAATCCCTTCCATTCTCATGTCCCAGTCAGGAGATTCTGGCTTAATTGGACTGGTGGCACCTTGGGTATGTCAGGATTTGAAAGTGCCACAGGTGATTCTAATTCTAAACGGTACCTAAAACCACTGATGTAGACTGTATCTGTGCTAGGCAGAGGGGAATGCTGACAGTCAGAGATGACTGGGAAAGTCAAAATGAAGAAATTCCCATAGTTGTTCAGCAAACATGATCTGTGACCAGTAGCATCAGTGCCACCTGGGAACTTGTTAGAAATGCCACTTCTGAGGCACCACTCAAAACCACCTCAATGAGAAATGCTGGGGAATGGGTCCAGGAACTTGTTTCTAAATTTGCCTTTTAGCTAAGTGTGATCCACGCTTAACTTTGATACTCGAATGGCACTTATGCAAGGAGAATGCAAAAAAGTAAGTCTGGGCATCTCATTCCCTTCCTTTTTTTCAGTAGAGGCATACATCTTCCCCAGTCACAGGGCCCTGTAGATGTGAAGGGCAAGTTCTGAGGGAGTTACTTATATCAGCCCCAAGAGTTTCCCACCCTCCCATTCTTGCTGCTCATCACCTGAGCCAGGACTTGGCTTGGCTCAGCTCTGCTTATTAATCACAGTGCGTTCCCGAGAGTACACTTGGAACACCAAGTCACTTCATTCAGCAGAGAAAACGTTTCCCTTAGGATGAGTAACACCAAATGTAGTGGTCAGAGGCTTTCTGGGACTTGGATGGCTTCTGTGTTCACCAGTGCATTTTCCTGTCTTCCTGCTCTGGAATAGGCAGACCAGACTCCCTTGTACAGAATAACTGAGCTCTTGCAGATTGCTGAGAAACCCCAAGGGTCACTAAGGAGCTTCTGAGATGCATGCTTGTTCTTTAAAGAGCGATATGTAGCTCCATATTACTTACATCCATCATCAAGTCCAATGACACCACTGTGATGAGTTTTGCCTTCGATAGGCCGGGATGGAGGGCAGGACATTTGGTAATGTTTGGTGATACTTTCAGCTGTTACAAGTTAGGATTTTGTACCTGGCAAATAGTGGAAAAGTGGTCAGTGATGCTGACCAATACTGTACCAGCCCCGAACAATAATACTTGGGTCTCAAATGTCAGAGATTCAGTGTTGAGAAAATAAGTTCAAATAAGGCAATTGGAGATCAGAGAGGTGAAGCAACATTCCAAAGGTTACACAGAAGGCAGCGAGTCAGTGTGGGGATCCCAGTTTCCCCACTATCACAGTACATTTCTCAACAGCCCCACTTCAGCACAAAGCATTATGTCTGATATAGCTGCCCCTTACTTTGTGTCGGCTATGTGCCAGTAAGAATGCCAGGTGTTTTACATTTGTTACCTCGATATCCTAACACATACCTTCAAGGTAAGCATGGCTTTTAATAGGTGTTCATTTTTTTTTTCATGCAAAGTTATTGAGTGCAAAGTGTTCTGGACCACTGTGAAAAAGGATATGATCTCAAAAGAAACTGAGACATGGTTCTTGCCCTATGGGAGCATGTATTCGAACTGTAACTATTAACCTAGCATTTCAGCAGAAGCCCCTGATAATAACCCACAATATTCCTGAGGTATCACAGGTAAATTTCTTTAAAATTCCCATAAGCATAAGGAGTAAAGGAAAAGAGATAATCATTTCATTAACATTGTGGAAGACTACATACAGAAGGAAGGAGCCCCATTGGGTAAATGAGGAGTCTTTGAATATTATGAACAGCATACTGTCCTGTCTGCATCAGGGAGAGTGTGTTCTTGGGAGAGTGAGACAAAATAAAAAATATGTTCATATATAAATAAAATATTTGCAGATCATGACAAAGGTAAGCCTAGCTGATGTGACTGAAAAGTTATCTCTGGGGAAGATGGTGTTTTCATAGAAGCAAGAGGCACATAAAAAGGGGTAGTTACAGGGAACAGCAAGTGCAAGACCTTGAGACAGGAAAAAGCCTGGCATATTCTAGAAATAAATGGAAAGCTGGTGTGAAGTAAAATGAGAGGCATGTATGAGAATTGAGGAGGTAGGCCCCCCATATTAGGGAGTATTTGTGTCATTCTACTGTAACAATGGCACAACGACTCAAAGGATCATAGGCTAGAGGAAGACCGAGCTCTGTTTGGAAGACTGACTGGAGAACAGTGGACATTTCAGGGTAGAAGATGACGGAAGTGTCTCAAAATGGTTTTTTTGTTTTGTTTTGTTTTGTTTTTGTATTTTGACCAAATCAAATCACCAATAGCATTGACCAATTACTTTTAGTAATATATTTGCCCATGTTCGTCATGCACAGTTGCATTTGCCATTTTGATATGGCCTACTCGTGGTAATCCAGCTTAAAAAGCACATACAGAGAAGTCGATAGGTGGGAGGCAAAGTGCAGGTCTGGAGCTAGCACATCCTGTTCTTTCCCTGTAACTTAGACTGAGACAAGGAATAGCAATTGCCCTTGTTACTACGTGTGTCCTCTTCCATGATGATAATGATAGGACACTAGATATCTTTATCTTTTGCCCTATTTTCTGCGGCCCTCATTCCCTGAAAAGTTTTAGAAGAGAAAGTGACTTGATAAAACTACATGGTAAGTATTTCCCTGTTAGAGTCACTGTGATGCATGTAATATCTTTGGAAGTTTCATTCTTGTATTCCTTTCTGTTGCCCTGATTAGCTCAGGTTTGCTTTGATGTAAAATCATGTGTCACTAATTGTGTTGAGTAATCTTTGTAAACAGTTCATTTAAAACCCACACAGGGGGTGGGGAGCAATATCATGAAATGATTGAGGGTTTTTAAGTGCTTCCAGGTTGAAGACAGCAGACTTTTGAATTTCAGTGGCTGCTGAGGAGGTAGACTTCACTACAGTGAGGTCTCTGTCTCTGTTTCCTTTCACTCTCTGAAGAAATGAATAACACTTAGAAGAGAAAGGCAATCCTGGCACTTAAGAAACACTGAAGGAGATTGAGGTTCAAGATATCAATGCTTTTTGCAAAATAGTTATTTATTTAGACTTGCTGAGTAACATGAAAATCCTGATTTCTAGGTTGGTGGTCTTCTGATAATTTATTATGTAGTTTCATCAAGTCACTTTCCCTTCTAGAACTTTGCATTCAGTTATCGCTAAAGAAATTTTATTTAGGATAATGTGAAGTATCATTACATTGTAGTGTTTGTGATGCTACCCTGTTTTAGGCTAACTAGTTGTTATAGATTTATTTATTTATTATTGTAAAGTCTGATATACAGAGAGCAGGAGAGACAAAGAGGGATATCTTCTGTCTGATGATTCACAGCCAAGTGATTGGCTGTGCCCACCGAAAGCCAGACTCCAGGAGCCTCCTCCTGGTCTCCAACGTGGGTGCAGGGTCCCAAGGTTTGGGCTGTCCTCCACTGCTTCCTCAGACCACAAGCAGGGAATCAGGGCTGCCGGGATTAGAACTGGCACCCATATGAGATTTTGGTATGTGCAAGGCAAGGACTTTAGCCACTAGGCTACTGCGCTGGGCTCAGGGTCATTGTCTGTTAATGTTGACTTTATTGAGACCGTTTTCCTGGAGTAAACACAATAATTGGACTTTCCAAACATAGAAGAGATAACAATATCTTCAATTAAAAGTAAATTTAAAAGGTGTATTAAAGTGTATTAATTTATTTTGCCAGAGACTGATGTTTGGTATATATTGGTCCTCTCCTTCTGACTTGGTAATATTTGTAGGAACATGGTTACCTTACGGCAGATCTGTAGGCTTAGGCTCTAACAAACTTTCTTCAATTTTCACAATTCCATCTCTTTCCTTGATGTTAGTGATTGCTTAGAGAAGAGTTGAGATGAGCCCGTTGCATACCAATGGGCTGGATTCAGGCACGCCCATCCATTGGTTAGACAGTAAAACTTTGGTTGTGGGAAGTAACTTTTTCATAGATTTCACTCATAACTATCACCTGTCACTAAGGTCATTCATTTCTGTCACTTTGGTGTATGAGTATGCCACGTGTCAATGTCTGTGTGAGTATGGCTGTATGGATTTGTATGGGCGTAATTTTCTCCTCCAATTCTGTATAATATCTGTGTGGCTTTGGAGTCCTGGGTGAGTGACCTATATGATGGAAGATGGGGATAATGACTATATAGGTGACATTTCCATGAAGAAGCCTACTTCCTGGCAGCTGGTCTCATGGATCTCAGAAGCCTTCCCAGGAGAATGGGTCTTGTGGATCCAGATACCAGCCATGCAACACTTTTACCACCTTATGTATATTGAAGACTTCAGTCTCTGAAATATGAGGAAGCTTTGTGCAAAACAAGCACCTATACAATCACAGGAATTATTTTCCACCTTTAATTCCATTGTTGTGAAGGGAAGCAGAAATTTTTGAGTGGAATATGTCCCAAAGGTTCAAAGGAATAGAAAAAGAGTTGATTGGTGGAAAACATTAGACAAATCTGGGAACGTAGCATTCCATGGTTCCCCGATTTGACGAGCTGCCTGCTTTGCAAACTGATGCCCCTTAGAAATATTGTATTCTCATCCCTTCCTGTAGGCGAGTGTAGAACAAAGGTTCTCACCTGCCTTTGTTCTTGGTTCCTGTAGGCAAAGCTGTTTCATGCTGCTGTCAGTTGCACAATCAGCTACTCTCCTATTTTAGGGAGACATGAGAATAAAGTGAATAGAAAATAATTTTAATTTTACATAACAAATAACCCTCAGTAGTGATATCTTATGGATTTCAGTGACGTGTTGTCTATAAAGTGCCAATGTTTGTGTAAGTCCCAACTATTTATATCTGTTGCGTCAAGACAACACCAAGCAACTGTTAGATTGACTACTTTTTTCCCCTGATTTACCTCAATAGACTGATGTTCAAGTCACTGAGACAGCCTGAGATCCAAAGCAGAGCCATTAACTCCCAGATGTTCATGATTTCCAAGGAAATGTTGTGTGCCTGTGGTTATTACTCAGATTGCTACTTAAATGCTCCTACTTTGGCATCTTTTCAATTTCTAAATTTAATTTGAAGAAAAGAATAAAAGAGAGTTTTGAGGAGAGCAATTATCTTGTACTTTTGTGGCCTTCATGTTTTCCCTACCATGATGAATTTGGGGGTTAACTCTTGTGTCAGCATGTCACTTTCACTAGAATTGTTGTATGTTAAAGATAACCAGTTGTATCTAATTAAGCAATAATGATGGAAGTGTAAGGCATTTTCTGGAAGTTAATTATCAGCCTGGAATAGCTGAAGGCTGGAGAGTCAGCCAAAGGCTGTTGGACTCAATCTGCCATTAGTCTCCAGGCATGCCCATTGGTGATGCAATTGTTGGTATTGAACAACGAAAATGGAAAGGAAAATTTATTGATATTTACCATGAATTTCTGAATAGCAAATTTCCTGTGCAGTTTCCAAATGTCACTTCCTTTATCTTCCAATGCTCTTAAATTTAAAAATAGTTTTCTTACATAGTAGTCCATGGAAATAGAAGCTCTCATTTGGCAAATAATTGTGAGTGCTTTTGAAAAAAAATGTAATAAATAAATAAGTAAATAAAATGAAATTTTAAAAAAAAGAAAAAAATGTTCTAATCTTGAGAGTTTTCTTTAAGTATTTTGGATGCTAGAAACAGAATTTATCTTGAACTCTGAACCTAGTATTTGGCAAGAGTATATGTAATATTAACATTTGCTCATGGCAAAAAAAAATGGTTGCAAATGTTTTGAATAGAAGCCATTGCTAGCAAACATGACAATGTAAAAACTGGATACTAAGAAGCTATTTTAACATACTTGATAGAGGAAGGCAACTTTCTGCCAGAGAAAGCCATGCTGCTATGGAAATGTAGTGATTTTGATTACCACCGCTGAATGCTAGAGGAAAACAAAGAGAACTGAATTCAATAGGTATCATTTTCTTGCATAAGTTAATGTTTTATGCAGGAAGAAAGCAATTCCACATATAGACAATCTAACAAGAACTTGTTCAAAACTCGTAATCCTAATGTAAAATGCACATAGATTTTATGCCTTTTTATCCACACAACTTGAATTTCTTAAAATCAATCAAAATCTCAATGTGTTGTCAAAGAATCTTCAGATCCCATCTAAATTTTAGTCATAATAATAATAATAAGAAGAAAAAAACAGATTTATTCTCCCCATAAAGGAGTTTGCTGGTGGTGTCAGTCCTCCTAAATGCATGTTATGTGTGTGCATTTGGGAGAGTGGAATGAGTCAGCCCATCATTAATCACAGCTTTGGAGGCACTGACTCATGCCTGTTGAAATGGCCTGGTTGGATAGGGTGTGAAAGTTAAAAAAAATCCATTCTGGAGTCAGTTCTGTTTTTGCAAATGTAGTTCAAATTTGCACCTACTTAGTGGGTGGTTTTCAGATGCAAGTGTATCACAGTGGACCTGTAGAGACAGACATCTGTGTTTTGTCAGGGAAAAAAATAGTAATAAAATGTAGAAAAGGAAGGAATAGTAAGAAAACATAGACTGAGTGTATAGATAAGTGTATATCAAAGTATATACATGTGGGTCAGTATATGTCTAAAGACAAAATTAATCAACCAAGCCTAGCTCTTTCAGAATCCAATGATGCAGGTCTTTGGGTCTGGCTGTGGTCCTTGGGCTGCAATCTCTTGCCTTCATGAAAGGGTTTTGAGTATCTTTAGAATATTTGCAACAGTCCCAGCTCTATTAGAAAGTCAAGGAGTAAACAGAAGTGCTTTTATTTCTTTCTAACCTAGTATATACTGCTTAGAAGTTACATCCTCATAACAGGAACAGAACAAGAAATAAGGCGAAACAAATTCACTGATAATTGGTGGACATTAGCAGTTTGACCTCTAAATATTTATATTGTGTCTGAAATTTAATCATGTGAGCTCTTTATGGTTTTTTGGGTGCAACATGGGTATTAATATTAAAATATTTCATGGCACTATGGGAATAATGTAATGCTGTGAAATTTTCATTGTACTAGCAATAGCTGTATATGTGAGTATAATTGAGTGGTTATTTCCAGGGCTTCAATGTTTTAAACCGAGCCCCGGAAATTAAAATTGCCAAACTACTAGATGTTCGTCTTTGGAGGTGTTTATTATTATTACTATTATTATTATGTATTAATTTATTTATTTTAAAAATGTTGTTTCTTTAGTCTTCCCTGGGAATAGATTTGGTTTAAGAAGCTCTCTGCCTTCGTGAAGCTCTAACTTAAGTTCATTTTGTTATGTGGTGACCACAGTTCTGGATGACGCCCCCCCTGGCACACAGGAATACATTATGTTACGGCAAGATTCCATCCAATCTGCGGAGTTAAAGAAAAAAGAGTCCCCTTTTCGTGCTAAGTGTCACGAAATCTTCTGCTGCCCGCTGAAGCAAGTACACCACAAAGAAAACACAGAGCCCGAAGGTTTGTGCACGACAGACGTGTGTTTTGCTTGTTTTCTCTCATTCTTTCTTTCTCTTTCTTTCGGATTGTGCATTGCCCTTTGGTGTGCTGTGTGTTGTTCGGCCCTGCCATAGCTAGGAAGCCCTCTGGCTCGATGGTGAATGAGTTATGCAGTCTCAGATGGGACACTGTATAATTCAGTCATCTCTGGCACACTGTGCGGTATGCTGCTGCTTTTTGCAGCTGAAACATTTTCAGTTGCCATCCTAACACTGCCCTGTTTTGGCTGCCCAAGTGCTTGCTCCTGTAGCCAACATCTGACCAAGTCGTTTGCCCATCACCTTGCATTCCTGAAGCAGCAGTCAGCTGAGGAATGACACTTCTAAAATGAAATAATGAGAAGACTGTTCCAAATTTTCCAACTTCCCCACTCCACTCCATAAAGCTTCTGCATTGCGCTGGAAGAATGCTCATGATCTACTTAGTTCGCTGAAGCCGGCCTGGACTTCCATGTAATGCACGCCCAGTTGCACTTTGCCATGGTGAAATGCATGCCTCAAGGAAGTTATCAGTAGTTTGATTTTCTTTTCAGCTGAAGCGCAGTTTTGGACAACGCTACTCGCTGTTACTTAAATTGAGGTTAATAAGGTATTCATTCTAATCCATGTCATGGGTCTCTTTCTAAAGTACCTCATCTGCTGAAGGAGCATTTATTCATTTTTGCAACACTTTTTACCTAGATGTATCAAATGAGATTATTTTTCACATGATAAGTAAAACGTAGCAAATTTACTGTAATTTGTGCACATTTCAACTTTCAAGATTACATTTGAGAATGGTAAACATCTATGCTAATTTAAAATTTATTATGCAACAACTCTTCTCATATCAATCACCAGTGCTTACCCTTGGAAGGGACAGAGTCCACTGGTCCCGTGGCAGTAGTTTACAGTTTTGTATGATTTCAAGTGGCCCTTTTGTAGCATTATGGGACTCCTCCACATAATCAGGCTTCTGAGCTACAAAAGACTCCCATGTGTTTCTGTTTAAAGACTGATGTGTAAGGAAATTACTCTAGGTAGAGTTCATCCAGTGTTTTGGAAGAAAATATTTTACATTCTAAAATGTCCCCCTCTATTTCTTGCAAATGTTCATTGGCAGAAAAATGAGAAGCCTACATCTGTCTATGCTTAATTCTATTTAACTGATAGAGCATTTACAATGAATTTCTATCCGGACTTTTGGTATACATGTTGTTTCCTGTGGGTGTGAGTTCTAGTGCCAACATTTGTTCATTTGCAGGTGTAAACGTTGATCAGAATAGAACTATACTGAAAGATGAGAGCTGATATCTATGTATATGTAGGAGGGATTAAAATACTATTTGCAGTCTTACTACATTCCTTCAAATAACTGCAATGAAAACACTACATCTCTGTACAAATACCAGGATCCAGAAAACGTGATATGGATCCAAAGAAAACATGTTGTGGAACAGACCTTGAATGAATAAGGAGAAATGCCAAGAAATTAACATACTTACTTCATATAGGATATCAACGCCTGTCATTTCCAAGTGGTGAATTAACAGTGAGTTTTGAAGGGTTTTGTGGTGAATCTGGCAACACCAAAGATTTTCTTGAAAAATCAGTTTTGAATGGTGTAGGGTGTAGTCTTCATTTCTTAAAGTTTATGTAGCATTTTATTATAATAAGTGGGAGTAAAACAGTTCTTTTTCAAAGAAGGTTAGTATCTTAGGTCCAAACTATACCCATACTTTGACACATTTTATTCTCATGTGAAGCATTTTGAAAGATATTATACCTCATTTTCTCTGTGCCAAAGCGTGAGACCCTAATTTACTCTGTCTGTGGGTGCCCATAATTTCACAGCAGGAAAAGGCAGTATGCAAGATAGTTAAACTACCCACTGTTTGGTCTGTGCAATGCTATCCTGCCAAATGGCTCCTTTCAACGAGAATACTTTCATACAGTCTCCAAACCAAAACAAAGCAGAAACAATTCCTCAGGGATGAAAGCATTTAAATATGGAGGAAAATAAGCGTTAGTGCCCCAATGTATAAATGATTCCATCAGAGTGTTTTAGTATATTGCAGCAGAAATTAATTGGATTTTTCCCGTGTTGAATTTATAAAATCAACTAGCCATTTCTTGAAATTAGTAGCGGTTGCAGCCGTTTGTAAGGACCATCTTATCTCCATAGTTTGCTATAATTTGAGATTGACTTATTTAAGAGAATTCACAGTTATATATATATATATATATATATCCTTTGAAGATTTTTTTTTTTTTTTTGCTGTGCCCAGAACTCCCAAGAACCCATGTAAAGCATGGCTTCTCAAAATACAGGCCAAATTGCACTTCACAAAATCAGGTTTCTATTTATGAACAGCCAACTCCTAAACAAATTCTTTTAATCTGTGTTTCAAATACTTCTAATTTTCAGCGATGTGATTGTTTCCATGAAAACCACTTAGGAATATAAGTGAGTACTTATGTGAGTACTGGATTTTGCCTGAGGAAGCACATAAATGTATCAGAGCATCTAATTTGGCTTAGTACCAGCAACATTCTTTGTTATAAAAAAGCCACATGGAGAGTGGAGATCGTTACCAAAATCTTTTCTTACCGTTCCAAGTGCCTTTTGGCAAGAGAATGTATAATCTTCATAGCTTTACTCTTTTGTTCACTTTCTTTCTATGTCATGAATGCCAAAATGAAATCACTGATTTAGAGTAAATCCTGGAAGCCAATCTATTATCAGCAGAGTGGCTGCTTCCCAGATGTCACTCATTGGGCTTTTACTAAGGTTTGAAGATTGTTAAGAGGAATTGCAGAAAGCTACACGTGCTTGCAGGAGATACAATTGAAAAATCTACAGAAAAAAATATTTGCTTCTAGGATTAAAATTTCTGATTACAGTAGAAAATTTGAGTTAATACAAAATACTAGAGCTCAGCAATTTATCACCATCTTCTATTCAGGCATTTGGCCTCTTTCTTATATAGTCCTGTTGTCATGTGATCACACATGAAAATTACACATCGCACACACACACAAACACACTATTTCAAAAAGTTTTGGAAATGCATATTGTAAAAAATGCGCATGTATCAAAAAGATTTTGTGACAAAATAAATTTACCATTCAATTCCAATTTTATATTCCTTGAATTTTTAAAATACTGTCACACACACACACACACACACACACACACCACAACCTGTCTCATGTTGTCACTAACCTTTTTATCCAGACAGGCAATGCTTTGTTTGATGGAGATATTCTCTGCCCAAGAATGTGATGAAATGCAACAGTTTTTACATACCAGAGAAGGCAAATTTATGTTCTAAATGTTAAGGAGGTGTATTTATTTGTAAATAGTACAATGACTATTACTGTGATAATGCCTTGATTTCTTTATTCCAGAACAGCCTATGTCAACATGAATATCAGTGTTGTTTATATGTTAGGAGAGAGAAAAGGTAAAAGATTTTTTAAAGAGCATGCTAAGTTCATTTCATATTCATTTTTTCAAATGTTTTCTGTTTTCAAGCCTGCCTCATTTCAATACTGAATTTCCTTTAGAGAAAAATGGGTCAGTACTGGCTTGATTCAATCATACATTCTATTAAATTAAGTTGCTATGCAATCTTTTGTCACTAAGCTAGAATTGGGTATAACAACCTCAGATGTGCCTCAAAATGTCTTGATTTTCAGGAAAACTGTAACTGGATTCCATGTATAAGCTTTTGAAGAGAGAGAATGGAATATTACCATTCTATAAGATAACGTGGAGTCATGAGTTTGGACAACTCCAAAAAGATAAAACAACTTTGTTCTCAATCTTTTGATTTCAATGTATGTGTGGCTTAGTACCACTGTGCCTTTGATTTATGCCCAAAAGGATAACAAAATGATGCCAGAGAGTTTTCTTTGCTCACTAGCAGCTTAATTGCAGAGTCACAAGGATGATAAAAATATTGGTCCAAATAAAAGCCAGCAATCTGAAAGAAGTGGTGATTAGCAATGAGTAAGCACTGTCCTCTTCCCACAAAGTGTTCAAATGTGTTCCTGTTCGTTCTGTATCAGTTATTTCTTAGAAGATAACTTGTTATATACTAATAACATTAGGATCCCAGCAATGGTATTGAAAACAAATTCTCTCTTCTCTCCTGTTTCCCCTACTGAATAGCAGCAAACATGAAATTGAGTCATATTTGGAGGATAGTTTCTACTGTCTGTAAAAAACATAATCTGATCAAGGAAGTGTACTTAGCAGCCAATAATTTAATTTCAAGACAGGATGGGCATTTATTATTCTGTTATTGAATATATGCATCTCAATTTAGTCTCTAGGCTGGCTTTTACAGTAGAAACTAATAACCATTCATTCTTTGAAAATATGATTCACTTATTAAAGCAACAGGCCTCCTCCCTTGTGCTTGGCTATTTCCATCATGGTGGTAATGTTTCCTAAGATGAAGAAATCTCTTCTATGCACTTTTATTTCTCTCTCTCTCTCTCTCACACATGAAGGTTTGAGGTTTGTTTATTTGAAAAGGAGAATTCTAGAAGGGGGGGATTTTTGCATCTGCTAGTTCAGTCCTCATTTGGCCACAAAAACCAGGGTTGGGCCATCCACCTATGTGTCTCACATGGTTGACAGAGGTCTAAGCATTTGGGCCATCTTACACTGCTTTGTTTGGACATATTTACAAGGAGATGGATTGGAAATGGCATCTGGAATTCTAACCCACACTCATATGTGATGCTGACACCATAGGTGTTCACTT
This sequence comes from Ochotona curzoniae, assembly GCF_017591425.1. Lineage (NCBI taxonomy): Eukaryota > Metazoa > Chordata > Mammalia > Lagomorpha > Ochotonidae > Ochotona > Ochotona curzoniae. Next base: position 8,589,663 of record NW_024467087.1, read on the forward strand.
AACTTGCTGGGCCACAACACTGCACCTCCTGTAGAGTTCTATTGACTGAGATTTCTCTTACTTAATACGAGGGTAAATATGTCATCTTTATGAGGCTGTCACTGGTGATCTACTTCAGTCATTTGAAATACAAGGATAAATCTCCCATCTGTTGGCTCACATCACAAGTGTCCACAGCCAAGATTAGACCAGCTTTGAGCCAGGGGCTACGAACCCAATCTGGGTCTCTCATGTAAGTGGCAGGACTCCAGCAACTTAGGTCATACCTGCTTTCCTCAGGGTGTACATGAGCGGGAAGTTGTAACTGGAGGCAAATCTGGGACTCAAACCTGAATATCCCAAAGTGGGATGAAGATGTGGAAACAGCATCTTAACTGCTAAGCCAAATTCCCATATTCACCTTTCCAGACATTTGCTGTTTTGTTTTGTTTTGTTTTGTTTTGTTTTGTTTTAATAACACAACCCTGGAAAGTGCTCTGCAATTTTGCTGGATCAATGATGCTCTATGATGGTGGCTTTGATTAAAATAAAATCACATAAACTCGAATATGATACTTGAAAACATCTGGTATGGTATCCACTCATGAAAGTGCCACCCTGTTGAAAGCCATTGCAGCAGGGATCTTTTTGCTATTGCTCTCTGATGTCTCAACAACACTTTTTGATTTTTGATTTGTTTTGTTTTCACAATAAATTGATAAAACTGCTTGAGAAAATACACTCTCATGAGAACTCATGAGAGACCCAGCTACACTATGACCTGTATCCATAGAGGTAAAGCTGGAATGACTTTTAGCAGATTCCCCCAACGAGGCACCACCCGAATATTCAGAAATTGGCCTGTGATGAAGAGATACAGGAAAATGTGCTGCAGCCTCTCTTGTGCCTTAACTGATGTCTCACTAGGCAAGGAAAGTTTGCTCAGGAAGGGACGTAAGTCATCGGATTATATTGTGTGACATAAGATAGAAGCTCTGTTTGTGCTAGTAATACCCAGCTATGAATTGGACTTTCACAGTTTCTTAAAGATTTTTTGGATCCATGTTATTCAATTATGTTCTATAAGACTAGATATCTCTGTGAAACGAATGCAATTCTGTGTTTTAATTATATGTTTTCCAAAGTCTACATCACTCTTAGAGGTTAACAATGTATCTGAGTATTTTAACATAGTATATGGAGATCTCTAAACCAGGTGTTGGGAAAGACTGTGCTGGCTCCACTGGTCATTGTGTTCCCAAAACAAACCTGGGCTTTGCTGGTGTCACACTGTGGAAAATTGTTGCTTTCTATCTATCTCAACGGAAGTGCTACTTGTATCTATGTAAAGGGAAGTGCTACTCATGGATCAGTGGTGGGACTGAAATTGTGTATTATCAGCCCACAGATAAGTGAGGAGCTTGAGTCAGAATATAAATCACTGCACTGCTGTCTTCATCAAGAAATAATTGAAGCCTGGCTGTGGAAAATACTGTCTGCTGAACTAAATAAAAATGTCTTCAGTGACACAGCTCAGAAACTCCAGCACTAGTTCTGTGGATTGTACTTCTAGTAACACTGCACATTAGAATCACCCAAGGGACATTTTTTTTAAGTTGAAATCTTTTTAAAGATGTATTTATTTATTTATTGATTTATATTGGAAAGTCGGATATCCAGAGAGGAGGAGAAAGACATATAAGATCTTCCATCCGATGATTCACTCCCCAAGCGGCCACAATGGCTGAAACACAGCCAATTTGAAACCTGGAGCCTGGAGCTTCTGTTAGGTTTCCCACGTGGGTGCAGGGTCCCAAGGCTTTGGGCCATCCTCTTCTGCTTTCCCAGGCCACAGGCAGGGAGCTGGATGGGAAGCAGGGCTGCTGGGATTAGAACCAGTGCCCATATGGGATCCTGGCAAGCACAAGGCAAGGATTTTAGCTGCTAGGTTACTTCGCTGGGCCCACCTGAGGAACTTTTAAATTTTGAGCTCAACATTACACCAAAATCAACCAAACTAAAAGACAATCCTGCAAAATCTCTTCTTGTGAAGGTTCAATTCAGGCAACTTTTGAAAATTTCCCAAGGTTAGTTTCATGTGCTAAAAGGTCTGGAATTGTTGTCCTAGAACATGATCACCTTGGCATTAGGCCTGCTGTGTGATGTCAGCTGTCAATTTATAAATATTTTCATGCTGATTGCATGGGGCTCTTCAGGAGGTACCTACCCTGTGACTCAAGGGCAAGCTGGACAGGTTTTACTTATATGACCTTTTTAAATGACTCCATATACAGCACCCATTGTTCCTACCTCCCCTACATACTCCCATCTTTCAAGTTTGTCTTTTTGATGCTTTGTGCTTTTTGAAAAATAATCAGGTGACTTCTCCACAGGAGTGTGGTCATCTGCCACCTTGTGACCAACATCTTCGTTGCAAGCAGTTATTACAATGCTTATTCTACTCTCAAATTCTCATTCAGCTTGCATATATGAACACAAGAGTCTCAGGATTCTTGTAAAAATATACCTCAAGAAGATGGATAAAGAGAAGTGGGTGTTTCAATATGCCAGCAAGGTACTGCTCCTTCTTGTTCCCTATGACTCTAGAAAGAGATGTCAAAACTTGACTCAAACTTCTCATGGTCTGTATGTCTGTCTGCATTACACCAGAAGCTGTCTTATTTAGGCATCATCCTCTTGTAAAAAAAAAAATAGTCAGCTACTGCAACATACAGTTATTGCAGCAACATTTATGTGGAAATGGAAATGACTGGAAGGCTTTAATTGCTGTTTGTATTTATAAATTATTCTGAGCATTGTAAATGATATTGATTCAGGAAACCTTTTTTTTTTAATTTCTTGTAGCATTCCTTAGTGTGCTTAAAATAAGCACTTGTATCATGCCTGTGGGAAAGTGTTGAATAAGAGGCATTACATTCTTCATTTTATCAGCAAATCCTCCTGTCTTTCCTTGCATCAAATACCCACACAAATACCACACCTCTAACACATTAATATCACACATTTGTTTTCCCCCACCTGCTGACAGATATGTACTTCTAAGCCTCAGATAGTTTAAGACATATGTTCTCAGAAAAGTGTCAGGGAAAGCTTTGAGCATGTCCTACATTAGAAACAACAAGTGGACACTGTCTCACCTCCCAGACGTATACGGGCAAATGTCTATTGGTGGACCACTTCTTACAGAGCAAGCATTGTGCAAAGCCTGTTGGAGGCAGGATTGCCACAAATACGGCAGTACAGAGTGTACATCTCTTTCCCAACAAATGACAGGACTGGATTACAACTAATTTTTTTCTCGTTTCCAAATCCTATAGCTTTTCCCTTCCATGACTTCTCCGTAGCCCCAGTACTTACCACCCTGTACAAAATGTGCACTTAATATCTAAAAGCAATTTAAACACAGTGTAAACAGCTTTAACACTCAAACACTGTACGTATGTCATCCGCAGTCTTGTGTGAATAGGGTATTGTCATAAACAGAATAGGGATCAGGGATCTTTTTTTCCATGGGCCTGGGGGTAGATTATACCACTCAGAAGAAGTAAATGAAAAAACTTCCTTACATTCAAGGAGATAATAACTTTGTCGGAGCATAAAAGAACGAGTGCAATGGCTAATAATAATTAATTTTATTTCCTAAATGAAAGACTTAACAGGTCCTTTGCCTAGTCCCTTTACTCGGATGCTCTTCTCTACTTATAATTGTATAAACGAGAAAAGGTCATTTCTAATTATTAAAAATCTGTTCCTATTGCTGACTTTTTGGTGCAGTAGAATGAGGACCACTGATGGAAATGCTATTAACACTTGCCCTAATTATTATTTCATGTCCATAGCATTAGTTATCACCCAGAAAACTAGATAGCACCACAATATTAGCTCTCCCTACTTATAGGAACCCTACTCACCAGTCCAAGACAATGAAGTAAATGATCACAGAATTATTTAGAACTTAGTGTGCGCTAAACATTTTGCTTAATATTATCTAATGGTAACAAGAAGCCTTGAAGCTATGTAGATGTGTCCATTTCTCCATTTTGTGGAGGAGGAAATTGAGACGCAGAGAATGGAGAACACTTGTGCAAAATCACTTGACCAGGAAGTGATCTAGAGGATTCTCAAATGAAACTTGTGGCACTCCCAAGTCTATAGTCTTCAGTTATATAAGAATGTGTTTCATACCTAAGGTAGTTCTAGGAGATCCCGTTTTTCTCTCTAGTTGGTTCCAGTGACATTTAGGTATACACTTTGACTAATCTAAGTACCAATGAGGGAAGAATATTTTACCACTGTCAGAAAAACAATAAAATAAGAAGTGGCTTGTTATTTAAAAAAATATTATTTTCCATGGTACATTTTTGTAGGTCTAACGAATTCTTCCATTTTCCTCCTCTTTCTTCCTCTGCATACTCCCCTCTCACCTTTCCCCCACATAATTACAATACTGTAATCCTGCAGTAACATTCACAAGTCCAACATTCTGCTGGTTTATTTTATCATGGCATTGTACTTAGAGGCAACGGTAGAAAATCTAGCATATTGTCAAGGTACATTTGTCAGTTTCATTGGGAGTCCTCCTTTTATTCAGGAGTAATTACCAGAACATCTCTTCACTTCTAAGTATACTAGTCTCCATTAAACTGTTCAGCTATGAGATTATACGTATATGCTTGTTTACCTAAATATCTGATTTTTGTGTTTGGCATGAATATTGCCTTGTATCAAAGGCCACATAGGATGTCTGTCCTTTTGGGGCTGGCTTATTTCACTGAGCATAATGATCTCTAGTTGAGAACATTTGGTTGAAAATGCTAGAATTTTATTTTTTAATGTCTATATAGCATTCTTACTGTGTAGCTGTATATGTTTCTTTATCCATTACCCTTTTGATGGGCATCTGGGTTGTTTCCATGCCTTCCATATTTTGGATCGTGTTGCTGTAAACATAGGATTGCAGATTGCTTTCTCATATGCAGATTTTACTTCCTTTGGATATGTTTCCAGGAGTGAGATAGTTTAGTCATACAGTAGATCAAGTTTCAGTTTCTGAGCACTCTGTATACTACCAGTGACTTCCGTCGTCTCTGCCCTAGCCTGCACTTGCACCAGCAGTGGAGCAGAGCATGCTTCCTACTATATCCATACCAGCAGCTATTGTAGATTTCTGTATGTAGGTCATTCTCACTGGAGTTAGTTGTTTTTATTTGTATTTCCTTACTAGCTAGGGAGCTTGAGCATTTTTTCACATGTCTATTAGCTATTTGTATTCATTATTTAGAGAAAAAGCAAAATAGCCAGATTTAATTTCAAAAGGTTTTCAGGGAAATTTTTCATTAGTGTTGTCATAGTCAAAATGCTTGGTCATCTGCAGTGTCAGAGTCAGGGTTTTTTATGTTGCTTCTGCAGGAGATTTCTTCACCCATCCAGGGAAAGACTTCTTCTACCTTAAAATCTTCTCTCACACAATAAGTTCCTGCCTGACCAAACTTTTCTTACCTTGTGTTGAAGTAGGCAACATGTGTCAAGAGCTCTGCCAAAATACATTGTGCCACTGGCAAAGTATTATCCTTTATTATTTGCATAAAGTGGGATCGAATGCAATGAGGCGTTTGTCCCCTTAGACAAGAAGAGAGTGGTCCCAGGAATTTTCATGACATTATTCTGTGCAGGATACTATGTTTCATGTTTTGGTTTGATACACAGCTATGTTAGTATGTTCATTGTGCCAGGCACTTCAGTTTTATTATTGCAAATACCCCTAATCACCCCTTCAGATATGCACCATCAGTCTTAAATGACACAACGTTAAAATTGCAGTATTGATGTTAAATAACTTGCTTTAAGTCACAAAAAGTATCAGTCTTAACTGAGATTTGAAGCCAAGTCTATTTAGCTCTCAAACCTGATCTTCACCATAGTATGTAATCTCAGCTTCTGCTACATCTTGACTCCTCCTTTTATGTGCAGTGCTGTCAAAGAGAGCTACTGTCAAAAAGAAAACTGTAGAATTCTCTCATTAGCATATATTTACCCACAACAATGATTGACAACTTTCCTTTGTGTGTTTTCTGCAACTTGGTTTCAATATTTGGATAAGCAGTAGGCAAGGGGTTGGTCAGAACAGCATCCTGAAATTCACATTTTTAAAATTGTTGCTCCCCATATGAACACACTCACTGCAGATTATGTTTCCTGCAGTGTTTGCTTGATTGGAGCAATGCTTCAAATCCCTGGTTTATTTCAGGGAACCATAAGCTTTAAAGAAATCTTTACTGGTTCTACATGATCTGTTTTCTGAAGGAAAAGGAAGAGTAATGCTTGGTTTCTGCATTGAGGTCCATATAGTTAGAAAGGTCTTTTTTATATATCATCCAGATTTCAGAACTATTAGCCAGGGCTTACATGTTACAGCCTTCCTCTAGATTGTTGCTCTCACCTTCAATTTTGAAGAACTTTTGCACTGAAAGGAGTTGCCCCATTTGAGAAAAATCTGTTCATAGTACAGGGGATTATAGGCTCTAGAATATCAGTGCTGTGGACATTTGCTTAGTCAGTCTCTGTTATACTAACACAGATAACTTTTGCTTTATGAAGTGCAGATATTTAATCAAGAACCTCAATCGGTTGTTTTGGTTGAACTCTACCTTGGACCTGTGGTTGCCTTCCTGGTGGCCCAGAAGCTTCTGCCCTGTCTTAAGGAAAGCACTGGAACAAAGGAGATGTACCCTTCTATTGTTGCTAATTGTCATTCAAAGCGTATCTAAAGACACACACACCATACACACGTGTGTGCACAAAAATGGATTGATACTGCTTTTTAAATCAGTTTAGTGGGGAAAAAAAACTTTAACCAGGGGAAAACTAGTAGAGCTCATACAATCTCTCTACTGGAGCCCTAAGATATATGCAGCCCAGCAAAGCACAGACTAATAACCCTCAATGGGATAATATAGGCTCTAGCAAGCCATTCATACAGAGAGGGTATTTGTCCAGCGGGCTGCCTCAGGCTGTGAACAGAAAATCTGGTTCTTTTCATGCAACAAGGAAAGAGCAAAGGGCATATCAAAATGTACAGAGTATAGAAACTGCCACTCAGTCATTTTACATTCTTGTTTCCTCTTCATTTTTCATCCTGTACTCACTTAATTTTCCTCTCAGAAAGTAACATTTTTGGATCCATGCTCAAAGGTTCATGAATTGATTCAGTAAATCTTTAATTCACATGCATGGTTACTTGTTCAATTAGTGGATAATTGGTTAAATATACCCTGAATATTTACTGAGAAGAAAAATCTCCAAAGCAAATCAGAATATTTTGGGAGCTTTTTTTTCCTCTAGTACAGGTTTTTCTTTGGGAATGGCTTCTGAAATCTTAAAAGAGATCTCTCTCTCTCTCTATTTCCAGTGTGGAATTAATGTAATTATTTATTGCAACAATACTGTATAGAACTTTATGAAATACATACTATAAACATGGTACACTGGCAATATTTACTGCTTAATCAATGTTCATCATAATAATTAATTTATAACAAATTTTGATATTCTGAGTTCAATTGGCCCTAATTTTAAACAGCAAGTAATTGAGTGGTTTTAACATCCGTTAACAGAAATATTGTATTTTTGGTACGTATTTATTTTCTTGTACAAAGCAAGCAATATTCTGGTTAGTAGGCACACTCTCTTCCTTGTCTTCCTCCATTTTTTCCTTCTTTAACCAAATGCCCGAGACTGGATATTTTGTAAAGAACAAATTTCTTGGCTCACAATCTTGGAGGCTAGGGAGTCCAAGAAAGCACTGTGCCAGCATCTAGTGGGACTCTCTATAATGCATCATGGGAAGGAAAAAGGCCAAAATGTAAGAGAAATGTGTGTGAGAGAAAGCACATGAACTTAGCTCTCTGTTCTTCTCATAATGTCACTAATCTCATCATGGGGATCTCAACCTCATAGCTTCATGTAACATTACCTCACAGAGGTCCCGCCTCCGAATACTATCCACATGCAGGTTTTAGGGTTGAATTTCTAACACACATACTTTGATAGACAAATTCAGACCCCATCAGCAGTTAGGGGAAAATTAAAGCGTGCCAATAAAGGGAGAATATGAATTAACCTATTAGTAAGGTTGTATTTCACCTTAGATTATTTTAAAAACATAAAGCAGTGACACCATTTCTCTGTAGGTTGAAGCGGTGGGTTTGCTGGTGCTGCCTGAGCTTAGTCACACTGGTATTCAGCTGGTTAGCTAGGGTGATGCCTAAGAAAGTGGCAGCAGAAGATGGCCCAGTTGTTGCGGCCTCTGCCACCTGATTAGGGGTTCTGGAAGAATCTCTGGTCTCCTGGGTTGGATTTGGCCTAGTCCTGACTGCAACAGACAACTAGAGAGTGAACCATTGGATAGAAGAACACGATCTTTGTCACTGCCTCTCTTGCTGAAACTGTGTCTTTCAAATAAATCAATAAATCCTTAAAATGTTTAAATAGATATATACTTTGGCTGAATTAATATACTACAATCAAGGATAAGATTCCAATAAAGCAGGTTTTCTGCCAAATTTATAAACATATACACTTCTGCTAGATTGTGGAAATTAATCATATATAGTGAAGGTTTCTTGCTGAACCAAAGAACTAGTGTTTAATAAGAACAAATATACAGTTTGTACTCAAGAGATGTTGACTTGACAGTATGATATAGTCTATAGAATTTAGCTGAGTTGTCATCCAGGATTCGCGATTTTAGATGCCAAGGAAGTGTTAATGTTCCATGCATAATTTGATTACAGTGTTCTGTATATTGTGTACTCTTGTCCAAGGTCAAACAACTCTTCCTTAGTGGCCTTACTGAGAAAAGAGGCATTATATTTTCAGAAATAGGAACTAAGAAGTTATTTCACTTTCATATTAGAAAGTGGGAAACTTTTTCCAAAAAAAAAAAAAACCTTATACTTAATTCACCCCTTAATTTAGATTATAATAAGATTCTATGTGTTTGTAAGGTCAGAGCTACTAAGTCTAGTAGCTACTAAGTCTAGTCTACACAGTCTAGAGCTACTAAGACACTTTTTACCCAGTGCCTTGTCCCCAGTATAGCGAAATGTAGTGGTAGAAAATATAATTTTCATGCACCTACTCCTAATGACATTTTTCCTTATTTTTCCTTAGCACATCCAACACTACCTCCCTTCCTGACTTTATATTAATTGAATCAGGGCCAAAATTTAGGTCCGGGTCTCAGTAGTGGGACATGTAAGTTAATTAGTTGGTGGCGGTGGGAGAGAGATTGTGGGCAACATATCCTTGCAACTTAGGAAACAGATATCTACTCATTCTAGTCTTATTCATCTGCTAGTCTTGAGAAGAGGTGCTCAAAGAGGAATGTCAAAGAGCCTTGCCAATAGAGGAAAGAAGCCAAATTGTAACACAAAAATCCACTTTATGATCTGTCTTTCTGGGTACAGTATCAGGGAGCGGACATAAGAAGAGGCAGAAGCTAGCCTGGGCTCCCAGATGGCTTCAAAATTTTACTGTTTCTCAACTTCATGTAATGATGCCTAACACTTTTTTTTTTTACATGGAGGACTTGGAAAAATCAACCAATGCAATCTTGTGGTTGATGATGAGTAACCTTAGGTTAAAAAGTTATATGAGTTAACTTGAAAAGCACAAGTTCGACCTAAAAACTGATGGCTGCAATTGTTATATACTTCCTTCTTGATGTGAATAGTTTAAACATTTCATTTCCTTCAACTCAACTTCAGCAATACTGACCTGCAGATCCGGATGTTTCTTTGTAATATGGGGGCTGCCCTGTGCCTTTCAGGATGCTGAGCAGTATCCTTGAAACTTTATACAGGAAATGCCAGTGCTCCCCTTCACCCCTACTGTTAACACCAAAATTATTTTCCTCCAGGAGAAAAATTACTCAAATAAAAACCAGTTGGCTATAGAATAACTATGCAAATAAAATGAATGCCATATTGAAATGATCATTAAGGGCCAGTCAAAATGGTTCTGTTGATCACATCCAGGGCTATCGTTGCTTATGTTAGTAATAGTTTGAATGTATCCATGTTATGACCTCTCCAATCCATAATCCCTCTCCCAAGGGATTTAGAAGCATTTTCACGACCCAGCAAAGTGACCTATTGGCTCAAGTCCTCACCTTGAACGCGCCGGAATTCCATATATATGGGTGCTGCTTCTAATTCCGGCAGCCCTGCTTCCCCTTCAGCTTCCTGCTTGTGGCTTGGGAAAGCTATTGAAGATGATCCAAAGCCTTGGGACCCTGCACTCGTGTGGGAGACCCAGAGGAGGCTCCTGACTCCTGGCTTCAGCTTGGCTCAGACTCAGCCATTGTGGCTACTTGGGGAGTGAATCAGTGGATGAAAGATCTTCTCTGTCTCTCCTCCTCTCTGTATATCTGACTTTCCAATTGAAATAAATAAGTGTTAAAAAAAAGAAAAAGAGTTTCCAGTTAAATTCAGTGTAATGATTTCTCTAAGAAAAAAAGTTGGTCCCTAGTCATTTAATGAGTACTAACTGGATTTTCTCTTTGTGTTTACTACAGAATATTTGAAGAAATATGATAGAAACCCTGCCTTCTAGAATCTTATAATCAAAACTCTCATATCTGAGAAAGAATGCTAATTCAGTTTGTCTCATGGGAACATATAGCCTAATCCACGAAGGTTTTTAAAATTGCATCAGCCTTTTAGAATTTTTCTGCAGCAGAGCCCATGATAAACAGTAGTGAATATATTCTTCAATATTTGCTTTTGCATGTTTCATAACTAATCCCAACATCAAATTCTTAGAACATTCAGTCAAACCATTGAAATACAATGAACATTGGGCATCTGTAATTGTATGAGGTACTGGGAAGGCTATATTTCCCTTAGAGCATATAGTTTTCTGAGTGAACCTGAAAGTGAACTACCACTTTTTTCCACTTCACCTTGGTTCTTTACACTGTTAAGAAGCACTTCAGAGCATGAAAAAACGAATTTTGTCATGATTTGCATAATATTTCGGGGGACAAACAGGAATTACTTCAATAAAAATCAGAGAAGTTAATATTTCACAGGACTATAAAAAATAATTAAATTTGCCTCAGTTAATTTCATACATATTGATTTAATTTTCTCAAAGGTTATCTGGTTCTTGTTTATTAGCTTTAATTGTAATCCCTTATTACAGTATGATGCCCCCAAAGGCTTATGTAAGCTTGAATAAGGTGTATTCCTTCCTTAGGGATCCACTTATTTATCTGTATAATGAAAAAATAGGCACTTAAATAGGTACTGTATTTTCTTCTTCCCTTTTTAATTATCACTTAGGATTGTTCAAAACAGGAATGATTTGTTGTTATGTCTGGTGGCCATGTTATACGCAATGAAAATAAAATTTGTACTATTTTTTTAGTCAAACTTTATAAATATTTCTGGTTTTGCTTCCTTGATTGAGCTGGGGGGGTGGGGGGGGCTTCATATGAAGCCATATCAGGTTTCATATTTTTTTTTTCAGATTCTTGCTGAAACATGTGATATTGATTCTGTACCAAGGGTGTGCCTTGGAAGAAAGAAAATAACTTTCTGAGTACTTGACTAATTTAATTTTAAAATGTTGGTTTATTTGAAGTAGCTAAGAAATTACCCAAATCAAGCCATTAGAAAATGTGGCAGTTGAGATCGAAAACCAAAAAATCCGTTTTCTCTGAAACAGAGACTCTAATGCTCTAATAACACATCTTGAGATGGGTTGGAAGGTAAGCATCTTTCACCCTTTGTTGCCTTTCTGGGCCTACCACATTGATTTCAGGAACTTACTGTGCCTCTGGACTTGATGTAAAAAATTTCTTGTCTCGTGACTTTTGGTGTGGAAATGCTTCAGAATAAAGAGAACCCTTTTGCCATAAGCAGAAAGTTAGAATCTAAGGAGAAAAAGAGTTCTGGAAAAATAGACTAGTACCCCAGCTGTGGAAATTCATATTTCTACGTCTTTCCATCCAGAATCATTGATATAAATGTTCACATCACTCTTCAGTTCAACAGGTTCTATCTTTGTTTTTTTAAAAAAAACTTTATTTTTATTACAAAGTCAGATATATAGAGAGGAGGAGAGACAGAGAGGAAGATCTTCTGTCCAGTGATTCACTCCTCAAGTGACCACAGTGTCTGGAGCTGTGACGATCTGAAGCCAGGAGCCAGGAGCTCTTCTGTGTCTCCCACACGGGTACAGGGTTCCAAGGCTTTGAGCCATCCTCGAATGCCTTCCCAGGCGACCGGCAGGGAGCTGAAGGGGAAGCAAGACTGCCAGGATTAGGCCCGGCACCCATATGGGATCCCAGCATGTTCAAGACAAGGACTTTAGTCGCTAGGGTACCGTGCTCGGCCCAACAGGTCCCATCTTGAAGGTGTCAAGATATTCATGTCCTTCTGCCTACATCACCATCCTTTCTTTGTAGGCCCACAGAGAAACTCAAGTAGGTGGAGTCTGCTTTGTGAAAGGAGCTAGATATGTTTACTTTTTCCCCTTTGTATTTACAAACCCATCATTTCATTTTAGAAGTGCATGAAAGTAGGAAGACTTGGGCATACTGAATTTTACCATCCATCTAATGTCACGTTTGCCTATTTCTGCTGGTGGTTGTGCAGTAATCCACACACTCCCTGTGTGTAAATAGTTCCTAGGTAAGTGTTAGGTATAATAGAGAGCTATTTATTCCTCTAATGAAAAGGATGGATGTTTCTAAATGTCCAACTTATGTTTTAGGTGACAGCCTGTTTTTCAGAAAATGAGTACAGCTATTTTATATGCACCACAGCTGTTCTCTAATGTTTCTACAACTACTCCTAATTTTAAAGGTTTAAGTGATGGGATAGTTTATGGAATACTCATAAAAACAAAATTATTTCCAGTTTAAATGCAAACTGCAACTTTTTGTAGAATTACACCTCATTCAGTTTTCTACCTCATCTCTCCTCACCTCAGCTCCTAGTATTTGGCATTGGATTAGGACTAACGATAAACATAATCACTATTTGTTTGAAGGATCTATCAGTGCCAGATACTATCCACAGAGTCTCGAATTTTTGAAGAGATTATATATGTATGTATATGTGTGTACAGATATATATATGTGTATATATATGTGAGATTATACACACATATATATACACACACACACATATGGGGAGAGAGGCACGTACCTAATTTATACATGAAAATACTGAGATTCAAAAAGGTTAAATAATGTAGAAGTAGGGGATCCAGTAGATTTGAAAAGTACATGCAATTTAAATGTTGACTTAGAAGTAATCTAAACCAGATCTAAGTTTTACCTTGGATATCACTTAAATTGGAGACTGGCAATATTTAAAAAGTGACGAAATTTAAGTTTATATCCTTCATTTATAAAATATTTTATTCTAGAGTAATAGCTAGACTGGACAATTAGAGCAACACATTTTCAAATCTTGTGTTATAAAAGTGGGTGTTGCCTTTTAGCTATGTATTCAAATCTATTGGGTCATAGATAGAAAGACATATCCGTTAAGTATCTTCGTAGTTGAGTTTTCTAAAACTGAGATATTTTAATGCAGACATCATGGTTTATCCTTGTAAATCCAAAATTGGTCAAATTGAAAAACGTATCTTCCTTGAAGTCAACCTTGTCCTTTGCCTTGGCAGTTCCTTTTCAACATTCCAATCCTGAGAAACACTTGGAATTAGTCACTTGCTCCTGATTTCCAGGTACTTTGCTGAGCCCTTCCTTTTTATTTCTTATTATTGCCTACCTGGAATTAAAGGTTTTGTCTTCCCAAAGAAGGGAATCCTGTGTCTACTTCTTGGTAGTTATTAGGTGTCCAGTGCTGAAAACTGCATATGTGCTATTTTAAGAAACAGCAAGGTGGCATGACAACTAAACAGAACCCTCTGTTACCTCTTAATATACAAAAGAATACTTTTCAGAATTGGAAAACACTGTTTTCCAAATCACTGTTAAGGACATGTTTGTCTTACTAGCAAATGACTTTTCAGTGTGTGTTTCACAATAAGGTCTGTCTCCTGAGTGTTGTTTTATCTTAATGGAAATTTTAAAATGCGCAGTGAACAATAGTGTCATTACTTTATCAAGGCAATTAGCTTCCACACAGAATTTTCTTGCAGGTTACTTTGGGTTAAAAAAATGTGGATTGCTGATTGCATTTTTCTATATTTTAAATTCTGAGCTGTGAGAATCAATTCATGTATATCATTTTCTCTTAGTGCCTTCTGCTTGGTGCAGTTAACTTTAGCACAAACCACTATACATGATTATAGGAAGGTCTTTTAGAGTTTGTTTTTGCCAGTATATCCGTAAGAGACTGTTCTAGTGAAGTGGAAAGACTCCAAAACTAGGTGAACAAACCTGAGCTTCATCCACATCTGGGCCACTAGTTTCCTAGATGATAGTGGCAAATGAAAATAAAGTGCAATTAATAATAGAATCAAACTTTTAGGGTTGGTTTGTGGATTTATTGAACATAGATCCAGTCGCTTAATGGGTGTTCAAAATTGTTATTAGAAATACTGTTATTGATATGTTCATTGTAAATTATTTATGATCAGCTCTAGGTGAGTCTTTGAACTTATCATGCCATCCAGAATTCTAAATTAACCATTGCCAAGTGCAAATACATGGACTGTCACAATTCTCATCAGATATAAGCCATTCTCTCAAACTACTCACTGATACCTATCTTGCACTCTTCTAGATTGTTCTTGAGTTGTACATATTCTGTCATTTAGTAAATGCCATTGATTCAATTTGTTAAAAGTATCTTTAGATCACCATTTCATAAATGTAACCCAAATTAAAGCTCCCCTAGAAATTCCTGCCCAATAAAAACTCTCTGAGGGACAGATGTTTGTGATATCTCTGCGCTGAAGATTTGCAGTGAACACTACTGTACTGATGACTCTTAAAAGCTCTGCAGTATCTGTATATCCATGCTCCTATTTTTGCAATTGCAAAATGCTGTCCTCTCACCGTGCATATAGAAGTTCTCCAGCATGTCAATATGTTTCAGTAACTGGAAGATTTTTTCCCTTTGGTGTCTGTTGAATTTTGAAGTATAGCCGATGAATGTGGAGCATGATCTCATAAATTAGAGGCTTATGTGCTATATATGCACCCGCTATGATACAATTTCTGATGTCAAAAGCTTAATGGCTTGTTTTTCCATTTACTGTGCATTAATACACCATGTCCCAGTGTACTGCCATAAGGTTGGCCTTTGAATAAATGTTGCTCAAGGTGTGTAGCTATTGAGTTAGGGTCTCTTGGGTCATGCATAAATCCCACAGTAAGTGTTACTATTTGAACATTTGAATTTATAAAAAGAGGCAAATGGGCGCAATCATTCACTTTACTAATGCATCCATTGCAAAACTGCTTTGGAATGCCATTCCACAAAAATATTTAAGTAAGCATTGATTTATGTGCAACTTTCCAATATTAAACTGCATTATTGGATAAAGGAAGGGATGGCTGCCTTGGGCTGTGTGGTTTGATTCCATCTCTTAGCAGCAATCTTTGGTTCTAATTTTTCTTTGCACAGTCAGTGGATCCAGAGGCTTTCATGACTAGAATATTTATGTTAAATATTGCCATGTGGGTCTTTCCTTTCAGTATTAAAAATGTGTACTTCAGAACTGTGTTGTTTCCTGTTTCTGTGGATAGGTTTTAAGTCTTTGATTTTGTTCTAGATTGATTTTTGTTTGAATTTCATAAATGACTAGAAAGGAAATGAGTTAAGCCTTTAAGGGGTGTGCCAATCTTGAGTTGCCCAAGACGTATTAGTACCTCATGGACATATATTTTCTAGTGGTATTCATTTACCCTAAATGAATTCAGAGCTTCCCAAAAATACAAAGTCACTCCCAAGGGTATTTAATACATGGGGTGAATCAGCCCCAAGTTGGAGTGTAATACTAAGGTCCTATGAGAAACAGCACAGCCAGATATGTGAAGATGGATATTATGATCTCAAAAAACTTTATAAATCAGAAAACTGAGCTAATGGTGACTGGGTATTAATTTCTTTTCATTCAAGACTTACACTTGATGTTATTTCTGTAAATTCCCTTTGCCCACATTGTGAGAATCATGGTCACAGGTCTAGAAGCCTTTAAAATTGGCTCAGCATAACCAAATTATTTGTGCATTGCCTCAAGAGTTAAAACCACCATGTTTAAGAAACCAAGCAATGAGGCTTACTGATGTGTGTTTGGCTGCTACCATAAAACAAAGTATGGTGCAGAACCTTGCACGTTACTCTTAGGAAGTATTCGATTTTTGTCACATCAAGTTTGTATCAAAAAAAAAAAAAGAAAGAAAGAAAGAAAAAGAATTTGAGCTTAACTGTGTGAACCTATCCAGTAAAATTATCAATAGCTTACATTGCCATGCTTATCAATGCTAATCACTGTGCTTTATATGCATGATTTAATTTACTTTCCAATTTGCAGTTGGGAACACTGGGGCTTTCAAAAGCAAGGATTACAAGTTCACACTGTTTGTAAATAACTAAACTGCATATCAAATACAGACCTTCAAAAGTCCAAAGGGCAAGTTCTTGACCATTACAGTGCATTTTGATGAGATTTTCTTGCTTCTCATGGGGGATTAGAAAGGTGAAAGAATTACTTGTCCTTTTGAAGTAAAGATGAAAGTACTGAATTATTTTTATTTAGCTTCATATTATATCACACAACTGAGTGTGTTTTGCTAGGTTAAAGTTTTGTACGTATTGTATTTTTTTTAAATATTTACTTTTAGTTGAAAGTCTGTTTTACAGAGAGAAGAAGAGGGAGAAAAAGATATTTCATTAGCTAGTTCACTCGCCAGATGGCCACAGTGGCTGGAGTTGAGCCTATCTGAAGCCAGGAGCCTCTTCTGGGTTACCTGCATGGATTCAGGGTCCTAAGGACTTGGGCCATCCACCACTACTTTCCCAGGGTATAAGCATGCAGGAAGCTTGTGAAAGTGAAGCAGCTGAGACATGAATGCCCAACTAGGATGCTGGCACTTGGAGGTGGAGTATCATCTTGTGGAGCCACAGCACCAGCCCCTATAGCCATTATCTTTTGTAATGCTCATAATATTGTAAATTTTTGTTATTTGTCCCCAGTGGGAGAAGAGAAAGTGGAGATTCAGAGCATGGATTTGAACTTAAATGCCTAAGGTCACATAGCTAGTGAATCGTGGAGCTGAAATTTAAACCTTAATCTGCCTGCTTCCAAAAAAAACTATGACCTTTAACAGTTACGTACATATTGCCCTAGTGAGTGACTCCGAAGAACACTGAAGCAGTCACAACCTTTTTTTGTTTGTTTGTTTGTTTTACAGAACCGTGATGATAATGAGGCATAGGAGGAAAGGAAGATGAGTGAAATGACAATTTGACCTTGTATGGTCTTAGGGACTCTATAGTCACCCCTTTCAAAGAACGCTTTCCTCGAATCCTTGGGCTGGTGATTTTGTATGCATAAGAAATGAAGTGGAAGCTACCTGTGTAGTAGAAAAAATGCCCAAAGGAGAAAATGTTTGAGCACAAATATCATTCTTAAACACAAATGGAGTAGGGTGTATAATTCGCTTGCAGCAAGATGTAATAGTCTGTTTACTGAAGCAAAAAAACATCATTCCTTTTCCTTAGCGGCCAATAAACTGCAGCCAAGTGAAAGGAGAGAAAATTCTAAGTATGCTGGAGCCTCCTCTTCCTCCTTTTTTTAACAGCAAATGTTATGGGCTATTTGAAATTCTTACAGAGGAAATAGGTATAATTGAGTGAAACTTACTCAACATTTTTGGCAAAGATCATTAACATAGCTCCACACAAGATATAATGTTACTATTAAAAATATGATGTTGCTGTTTTTTTATCTTCGGTTATCTATTAACTTTTTAAAACTTAGTCTTTATTCATTTGAAAGGTAGACAGACAAGAGATGTGTAATCTACTTGTTTACTCCCAAATAGTCACAAAAGCTAGAAGTGGACAGGATGAATCCAGGACCTAGAAATTCCATCCGGGTCTCCAACATCATTGCAAGGACCCAAGTATCATCTGCTGACTTCCAGGGTTCACATTAGCAGGAAGCTGGAATGGGGACCAGAGCCTGTAATTAAATCTAGATGTTCTAACATTCAAAGTAGGTATCCTTTCCAGCAACTTAACTGATGCCCCAAAGGCCCTCCCATATCCATTAACATTTGACCTCCTAAAGGACAGTTTTGAACAAATGAGTAATATGATTGGTCAAATTCTGATTGTTAAGGATTATCTGTACTCAAGAGTCATAATAAAAGAAGTCTCCCTTTTGGCCTTTTTCACTGTCAAATTAATACAGCATATGCAACTTGGATACACAGCATTGCCACTGAAGCCATCAGGTCAGTTATATATCCTCTTTCGTGGTTCAAAGGAGATATCCCAAATCTATGTTCTGAGGCTTACCCTCTGCTTGCCTGTCTCTGAAACCTACCCAATGGATGAATTTCCAACTTTGCTGAAGAAAGGCCAAATGAGTTCCTTCAGTTTCCTCCTTCTGTACCTTCCAATTTATCATCATGTTCAGTTATTTTGCATCCTGTTTTCTATCTGGCAGGACAAGTCCTCCTACCTTTTCTTTCCACATGTACTTCATGTGCTTCCTGCCTCATCAGCGGCCTTGGTTACAGTCAGGCCTCCCTCTTTTACATGTCTAACTTCTTCCTTCTCACATCACTGACTGCTGTCTTTCAGCATATAAATATGCTCAGGTAAGAGGGCTCTGGAGACTAGATGTCTTAGATGTTAATTGGCAGGAATAGAAAATACAGGAAAGCGAGATACAGATTCATGCCCATATTTCACATCTCCCCTGTATAATAAGGATGTGTGGGCCCGGCGCGGTGGCGCAAGTGGTTAAGTCCTCGCCTTGCACGCCCGGGATCCCATGTGGGCGCCGGTTCTAATCCCGGCAGCCCCACTTCCCTTCCAGCTCCCTGCCTGTGGCCTGGGAGGGCAGTTGAGGACGGCCCAAAGCTTTGGGACCCTGCACCCGCGTGGGAGACCTGGAGGAAGTTCCTGGTTCCCGGCTTTGGATTGGTGCAGCACCAGCCATTGCGGTTTCTTGGGGAGTGAATCATCGGATGGAAGATCTTCCTCTCTGTCTCTCCTCTCTGTATATCCGCCTTTCCAATAAAAAATAATAAAAATAAATCTTTAAAAAAATAAATAAAAAAAATAAGGATGTGTAAGAAAAAGATTCTTTTAAATTGATATATTGATATAGACATGGTGTGATTCTTCTGAAGACCAAGTGAAACAATATATATCAACTCACCGAGCAATATGTATCAGAAAATATACAGAATAGCACATGATAAGTACTAAAAAGGATGACAGTTCTAACTGCTGTTATTGGTAGTTCTTACAGTGGTAGTTCCAGAAGCAATTCTACAAGGAAACGGAACTGAAATACCACCACAAAGCCTTTCCTTCTACAAGCACAACTTTGCATTGCTAGTCCACTGCTCAGACTTTTGTCATAGTGTTGAATATATTACAACTTGACGTACTCATTTCCCCCATAGGTACATTTGCAGTCGAAACTTACCATGTGCCAGTCATGTTGGGCTGCTTGCCACAACCCAATCTTGCACTTCCCGACTCTCCTGCCTTTCTTGCATCCCATAAAATTTTGAATATTGCTACCTCAAGAGCCATGTGGACCTGGTTTCCGCACTATTGTGGGAGGAGTTGTTTATCCCGCAGCCTCCAAGTGGACTGCACTACCATTGTGTATTCCTAGTTGACGTGCTTTTCCCTCTACTACCAAACAGCTAGAGTGTGTTTAATGAAACCTCACTAAAATTCTAATGATCGTGGTAATGCACACCTTGTGTCTCTTGGTTGAACCACCACCAAGTATGGAAGTACATGGTCATGTTAGCTAAATTTGGATCGGATTGAAAGTGCTTAAAAATGCTATGTTAATTAAATCTTATTTGCAATTGTTTGAAAGGCAGAGAAACAGAGAGATCTTACACTCACGGGATTACTCCCCAAATTCTTGCAACAGGCAAGATGACCAGTGCAGTGCTAGGACTAGGAAAACACTCCAGGTCTCACACATGGGTGGCAGGGATGCAACAACTACTTAAGCAGTCATACACATTTCCTTCTATGGTGAGCATTAGCAGGAAGCTGGAATTGAAAGCAGAACCAGGGCTCAAATCTGGTACCACAAAATATGATGTGAATGTTCAAAGTGATATTTTAAATGCTGGTACAAACGCCCAGACCCACTTTTCAAATTTCAAAGCAGGTAAATAGCAATATATTTTCTTAGACATTCTATAAATGGGTACTTACTACAATATTTTAGTCCCTCATTTATGTTCCATTGTATACTAAGAAATTGAAGCTTTTCAATTTTTTTCAATATAGGATGCAAGTAGCCTATAAAGCAAAATAATTGGTTTCATTGTGGAATACTACTCACCCATTAAAAATGAAATCTCATCTTTTGCAGCAAAACTGATGCAACTGGAAATGATAATGCTTAGTAAAATAAGCCAGTTCCCAAAAGACAGATAACATGTTTCCCAGATTTGTGGAAACTTAGAGAGTATAAAAAATATATAATATGTATAAGTGAAATTGACATTTTGAGACTGAGTTGTTTGCAGCCCTTGTCTATACTCTTGAGGAACAATTATTTTCTCCTCTTACAATTCGATGAATTCTTTACCTGTTAGAAGGTTAAGCTTATGGTTATGAAATAAACCAAGTATCATTATAAAAAAAGAAAAAAGAAGAAATGGACGATGGAGGGAGAGAGGATGGAGTGGGAAGAATCACTACGCTCCTAAATTTACATACATGAAATACATGAAATCTGTTCACATTATATAAGTAAAAACTGTATTCTAATAAGCAGAATCCATCTTCAGCCAGTCCTCTTTCATCTATCTGTTGGCCCCTGGTGATTTTGTGGTTGCTTACCGGTTGGAACACAACTCTGCCATTTCCTCTATGCAACGTGGATAAACCTGTGTAGTCAATTTGGAGACATTTATTAGCACCAGCTTACTCTAATCCAAGAGGCAAATCACAGCTTCAGCATTTGAGAGTTTCACAGAAGGGATTCCAGTGGGCTCAATCTTTATCCTGTTGGCAAGGTAAAGGTATGATTCTGGCACAAAATAAATTGAAGAACCAGCCGTACATGGCTCCTATAGCAAAATGTCTGAGATTTTTGCTTACTTGTAAGGTTGGCAACCTTGTAAAGGCTGATAGCTGAATAGCATCCTAGTCATTATCTTCAGATGTGTTTAAAGTCTTTGCTCTCCATGCAATGATATAAAAGAACCTTTCATTTAAAAGTGAATTTTCTACAAATTTCTCTATTCGTTGGCAAACTCAAGCTGAGAAAGGTCCTGAAGTCTATGTATCCAAATGTTCCTTTTTGTCCTTGCTTGAATCATTTCCATATACCCTGTGTCTCTGCTCATAGATCCTGTTCTAATCTGCTATGCTTATTTAGTATATGTTTATTTGATACAAAAATTGAAACTCATTTCATTTTCTTTAATTCTCATTTTTACCAAACCTTGAGGAATCCTCGGATCATTTTCTTGACCATGGTGATTAGCGTCTAGAGGTCAATGACTGAGCAGGTATTTGACCAATGGCGTTACATTCAACCTATTTCAGCACCACATAGACAGATTTATCATAAAATTCATGACTGCCAATTGAGATTATTTTGGATAGTTAATAGGATATAGGTAAAATCCACTTTATTATTCATTATTTTTGCTTATTGTTCCTGCTATGTGGCCATATAGAACAAGCTTAGTTGCCTTCAGATATTTGAAAATTTGTATTCATAGCCACATGAGTCATAAACAAGATGAAACATGTGACCACAACCTCCTATTGATTGGTCTTTAAAAATTGAAATGCCAGGATCCAGTGAAGCAAGTGCGCCTTATTATCAGCTGTCTAAATTTCTCATGTGGAGCTAAAATTATGCATCCATGATCAATCTGGCAGAGTAAGGCCTCCCAGTGAAAGTGTCATTTGACTGTTTTAACCAAGTCACTATAAATGTCTTTCATGTTATTTTGTTTTAGGGAGAAAAATATTATCTCAGGGAAAAGTACGTGTTCAATCAGAGTTAAAGCATGATTTTTTTTTTAAATACATTGGTTTGGTATTCCAAATGTTTACTTTTTATCTTTTTTTGTTTTTGTTTTTATGTTCTTACTTTCTTTTTGTTTTTTAAAGATTTTAGTTATTTTTATCGAAAAGGCAGATATACAGAGGAGGAGAGACAGAGGAAAATCTTCCGTCCGATGGTTCACTCCCCAAGCGGCCTCAAAGGATGAAGCTGAGCCAATCAGGAGCCAGGAGCTCTTCCAGGTCTCCCATGCAGGTGCAGGATCCCAAGGCTTTGGGCCGTCCTTGACTGCTTTCCCAGGCCACAAGCAGGGAGCTGGATGGGAAGCAGGGCTGCCGGGATTAGAACTGGCAACCCCAGGATCCCAGCGCATGCAAGACGAGGACCTTATCCACTGCGCTATCGCTCTGGGCCCAGCCTCTACATTTTTTATGCTTTTTAAAAATAGTCCATATGTGAAAAACTCCTCAGTTACTCTCTTGACTCTGCTTTTTCCTCCCAGAAAACAGCCATATAAAATGACTGTCTCTTTTAGTGAACAAAGGTAACTTTGGTTACTTGTTTCTATTCCGTTGGTGACTGCCCCCGAGGCATCTTTAAAAATTCCTGTTGCATTATCTGTAACTCTGGGACAGAACTGCTGACAGATGTTTGCATTACCACGTGTAAAAAGTAAAAATGAGGATTGTCTTCAACTGTCTCAGTGTGAAGAACATGGTGGTTCCAGCTGTCCTCATTTCTGCAGGAAGCCATGCTGGAGGCCTTCTGTGGGCTCTCAAGTGTTCCTATTCAGATGGAGAGATCCTGGCCAGGTGAGCAGTTATGTTTCTTGACACCAATTGAACTTCAGCTTCCGTGTGCATTCATGGTCATGCCACCTTCACCATCAGAAACTCACCATGCCTTCCACATGTGAAGGTCTGTACCAGGTACTGAGTACAGAGGTATAAAGCAGTGGATATGTGTATTGGTTTGCTTCCCATAATGAGGAAGTTGGGTTATCGTATGCACTACGGGGAACAATTGGAATTTTTTTTAAGGCCTCAAATGCATCTCACACATACACTTCCTCATATTATTCAATCTAATTACCATCATTCTTCTGCTTTATTCCATGTGGTTTAGGAGAAAACCATAGGAAGTCCTTCCTCCATGCAGTGTTGGCCAGTATTAGTGTAACATGAACCACATGTAGAATTTTATAGTTTGTGATAGTCACTTAAAGAAAAAATAATATATTTAGTCCATTGGATTTAAATATTATTTCAATATTTAATCACTATGAAATAGTTTAGTCTTTAAAACCTGGATTATAGTTTGCAGTCTCATTTAATCAAATTTACAGCAGAAAAAGTAGATCTGTAGAACCCAAGTTGTTCCAGACATATTTGAAAGTTTTCTCATAATTGAATCCAGTGCTGTTTTTACATTTAAATGAAATTTGATTTAAAATGTATGCAAATTAAATAATTTCGTTTCTCAGTACATTAACTATATTTTGAGGGCTCCAGAGCTCTGTTGTTACAGTGCATTATATCTTAGTCCAAACAACTATAAATTATTGCTAGAGTTCATTTGCTTTTCCCACTTCACTAATAAAACATAAGAGGAAATCTTCACTAGTGGTTGTATGCACTGTTACTACACTCTACTCTCCGCCTTGTTTATCTAATCATCTTCCACCTCTCATATTAATATAATGCTGCTACCAAGAGAACAGATTCAGTGCTGTTCATTGATAAAATTCTAAGAGTATAATAATGCTTCTTTCCTCAAATACCATTTTTGACAAGAGACTTTTCATCAGCTCCTCTGACAGGTGGCTTGATTTTCCCCAATCCTGTCTCCAAACAGTTTTTTCATCCAGTGAGCTTCAGGTGTGAGTTGATTCACCTCATGAACTAGTCTGGAAGCTGAAAGAAGGAATCAGAAAACAAGGGCCCACAAGCCACAGTTCATGTTTTGGAAAATTAAAGTTTTCTTAAAAGCAGCCTTGTAGGGCAATGATGCCAGCATTGCAGCTAGGAAGCATTCCAGGTCCTGTACTGCATCTGGAAAGCAGTGGGTGATGGCCGATTATTTGGGTCACTAACACCCACATGCGAGACCCTCAGCAGCTTGGTTCAGCCTGGATTGTGTGACCATTTGGGGTAGGAAGGGATGGATGGAAGATCTTCTCACTCCTCCACCCCCCTCTCTCTTCCATCACTTTTCCTTCCAATAAGTAATTACAAAAGTATTTTCATTACAGCCCAGCTACACTCATTCATTTACACATTGTCTCAGCTGCTTTCATGCCCCAGTGACAGAGCTGAGCAATTTCCACAGACATGAAATGACCCACAAAACTAAAATATGTGTTAATTTTATATATATATATATATATATATATATATATCTACCCTTTTCCTATAGGATGTGTATCGTCACGTTTGATCAGCAGCAAGTTCTTGGAAAGATTTTGAAGTGTTTGTGGAATTGAATGATAGATGCATCCAATAAAATTAAATGCATTCATTTTTTTTCTGTCTAAAATCAACAAGATTTTGGAGTGCAGGAATTGTGTTTACCTTTTTAGAATTCTTTATGATGTTGGCTATGTTGTGCTTCCTTGAAGATAACAACTTTTGTTGTACTTTTTGTCTTCCATATATATTGTAATTTCTATTTGATTTTACTTGTTCCAAAGGGTAAAAATTAGTTAAAAACGAAAACATTGAGTGCCTCCAACACGCAATTATGTGATAAAAACTGTGAATTGAAATGCTGGACTAATTGGTAACTTTGGATAAGATACTTGACCTAACTTGTCATTGTTATTTTCTGATACTTTAGTGAAAATTACAGTATCTCACTTTTATATTATTGCTGGATGTGTGTGTGAATAGGACATGCAATTTTATAATGAGTTTTAGGAATGTAACTGATAATACCGAAATTTTTTAAAATATATTTTTCAGATATATTAGTGCTAATATATTAGTATCACATGCAGTGTGTTTAATATTGCTTAGAGTCAGCCCATATTATTGAAATTTTCAATAAGCCATTGATATTCCATAGTAGGTGGATATTAATGCCCAAAAGCCACTTGGCTGTTCACTTTTAATGTTATATCTTAAAACTGAAATTACAAACGAAATTCTTGGACACTATGTTTGAGCTAAACATGCATGAATGAAAAACCTGAAGCTGCAGTTGCTCTGGAGGCTTAATGGTATGAGGGCAAAAGATGAAAAAGCTATTAGCAAGATCTTTTTCTAGAAGCTCTTTCTATTTGATAGCAATATTCATTATCCATCTTCACTCCCAACCTCAGACTTATAAATTAGGTTTGTATATTGGTTTTTTTTTTTTTTTAGATTTTTCAGATTGGTGACAAATTCAACTTATTGAGTGCTAAAAACATAATGTATGCATGTTGTTTCTTTGATTTATTCCTTAATTTTATAGTAATCTTATAACTATTAGTAGATTCAGTGTATAGATAAAAATTCTAAACCTGAAAGAAGTTCAATGTTGTGTCTTTATATTATGTAGCACGTAACATTTCTAGAATTTTAACCCAAGTTTCAGGATCACATGGTACTACTAACTATAGAAACTAATATTTTTTTTGAGATGAAAGGGTTTTCTGAGAAAAATGATCATACTATGCTATAAAATATTTTGCTGATTTACTTAAAATATTATTTCATGGGGCTCAAAAGGAGCCATAAACTCATAATTTAACCTCTGGTTATTGAACAACTTGTTCAGGTTAACTCAGGTAAGTTCATTCCTAAATCCTGGTCCTTAACTCCCTTTACTATACCTCAATTCACATTTCTGGCTGACTATAATCAACTGCACACTCATTCTACTTTATTTTAAAATTGACTTTTAGAAAAGTGCTCCTGCTTAAATAAAAGAAAGAAGAACTCCAAAAGTAAACCAAGGATAGTTATTCCTACCAAATCGGAAAGGAATCCAGTCAGGGAAACCTGCACCCCTTGAATTGCCCACTTATGATTCTGTTGATAATCATCTGGGCTACTGTTTCAAATCCCTGGATCTCTCTCCTCCACAATTTCTTAGATATTAACTGAAAAAGTTGAATTTGATGAAACTTTAGGTCATTTCTGTAGTGTGAGGTAGGAAAATCCATTCACACAGGCAGATACTTTTGAAACTCATTGAAATAACTTAAATCATGGTGTCATTAATCAAACAGAAATGAACAGTGATTTATTGGAAATGCCTTTGAAGTCATTTAGATATTAAATTAAAATTTTGATTATTAAGTTTTTCCACACTTCCAGCTCTGATAAATATATAGAAATATGTAGGCGTAATTACATAATTGGTCCTGATGTATAACTTTGCACTCTTAACACTCGCATATTAAGTATATTTGAGAATCATAGATTCTGTGCTATAAAATTTACAACATGAAAGTAAATAACATGCTACTGGATGGTCAGTGTGTTGCTGAAGAAAGGAAAAAGAAAATCAAAAACCTTTCTAAAGCAAGAGATGCTATCATGTGAGCTATGAGTCAGGAAATTAATATGAAAAATAAAAAATTTTAATGACTGAAAATAAAAATTTCAACACTCTGTGATGTAGCAAAAACAATATTGGAAGGACTATTGATATGATATTTTGCATGAAAGTTGCCTTGTATCTTTGAAAATGAAATAAAGTTCTTCACCAGTAAAAAAAAAAAAAAGTTAAAAGAATATGCCTCTCCCAAACCTGCCCTACAAAGCATATTTAAAGATGTACTCTTGACAGAGAAAATGAATAGCACCCACCAAAACCAAAGGGAAACAAGAATATCCCAGTAAAATAACAACAGAAGACTTAATCAATGAACAACCCATTGCTAAAGTGACAGAACCAAATTACCACCCATTCATACTTACCATGAATGTACACGGCCTAAACTCGTCAATCAAATGTCATAGATTAGTAGACTGGATTAAAAAGCAAAACCCATCTATTTGTTGCCTACAGGAGACATATCTCACCAACAAAGATCAGTGGAACTATATCTCATGGATTTTGATGTTTTTTGTTAGTTTCATCTCTTCAACACACTTCCTTCTGATTAAATTCTTCAATGACTCATAGATCATTTTCTTCAAGAAGATTCTTGATTTTCTTTTGCATTTCTTCAGTGACACATTAGTCATTCAGTAGCATGCTATTTAATTTCATAGTGTTGTTAATTTCTTTTTTCTTCCTCTTGTTGATTTTGTTTTGTGGCTTTTCATTTAAGGGGATGTATAGTAACGGTGTAATGGAGACTATCATATCTAGCAGCATGTTATTTAACTTCATGACATTGTAAATTTCTATTTTTCTTCCTGTTGTTGATTTTGTATTGTGGCTTTTCATTTGAGGGGATATATAGTATCTGAGTAATGGAGACAGATGTGAGGATACAATGCAGTATACATCTCTATTTCCAGATAAAAATGGATTCCCAATGAAACTGTTCAGTAAATCTTGACATTAGGATGCTGGACTCTCTGCCATTGTCCTTGCACACAATGATGGACATATGATTTTGTTTGCAGAACCATACTATAGTAATGATATTGAATAACTCAGTGAGATGGGAGGGAATTGGGGAAGACATAAGGGAAATAAGGAAGTAAAATTAAAAAAAAAAAAAAGCTTAGCCAAAGCAAACATTTAAGTTAAGAAATTGGAAAAAGACCTCAAAGACAAATGGCCAACAAGCATGAAAATATGCTCAGTATCACTAATCGTCAGGAAAATTCAAATCAAAGCCACAAATCCATGTGATATACTTTCCACAGCTCATGCTGTCAAAACGGCTAAAACTCATAACAGTAACAAATACTGGCAAAAAATTGGAAGAAAGGGAACACTCATACCCTATTAATGGGAGTATAAATTAGGCAAACTGAAGTGGAAAACAGTGTGGGGATATTTTGAGAGGAAAAAGCAAGAAAGAAAGGGAGAGTGAAAGGAAGGAATGAAGGAAGGAAGGAAAGAGCGGAAAGGGAAGGGAAGGGAAGGGAAGGGAAGGGAAGGAAAGGAAAGGGAAGGGAAGGGAAGGTGGAGATATGCTTAAAGTATAACCCAGCATTCCCACTTCTTGGTATATTCCCAAAAGACATGGACACATTGCAATCAGAGATACCTATGCTACCATGTTGGTAGCAGCACTGTTAGTGATAGGCCAAATTTGAAGTCAATGTTAACATAATCTGATGAATTAATAAATATATTTAAATTGATGTACACAATGGAATATAATTCAACTAAAAAAAGTGAAATTCTGTCGTTTGCAGCTAAATGGATGAGGTTGGAGAACATATTATTGAATAAAGTAAGCCAGACTCAGAAAAAAAAATGAATGTTTTCCCTTATATGTGGGCACCAAAATTTTAAACAAAGGCAAAACAAATAAAATGAAGTATTCAATTTTGCTGCAAATATAATTCTGTATAACTATGTTTCTTTTTCTAGAAGGAGTCGAATTTCATTATGATATCTAAGTTAAGCTGGTACAAATTCAAGTGTTATGACTTTAAGAAGTTACATACAATTCCCATGGTAGCTACAAAGAAATTGACTGTAGAATATACACAGACAAAAAGCAGGAAGGAAATGAAAATGTTTCAATACTATTAGAATGTTCTGTTAGCAAATGTTAATATAAATATTTAAAATGTAACATAAATAAATTCTTAAAATGGAATTTGAAAATCCAAACTTCTATGGAAATTAAGCAATATCTTTTTTGAGGTTTATGCATTTTTAATTATTTTTCATGATAGTTTGTTAGGCTCAGAAATTTTGCTTCCCATCCTCCCCATTACATCTCCTACTGTTTCCCACTATTTTGCAATAATAGTTTAGTCCTTCAATGAGAATCTCAAGCCCATCATTCTGATATTTAAGTGTATCCTGACATAGTAAGTATAGAGATGATATAAAATCCAGCATTCTAGTGTCAAGATGCATTTAACAGTATCATTGGGAGTCCATCTCTTATTCAGAAGTAGAGATTGTAACTATGATTTATATCTGTGTCAAACCAATGCTTAAGAATATTATACTACTGTAATCTTAATGAACTGTGATTACCTTAAAACTTATTGTATATAGGTAAATGGTGGTTTAATTCATTCCATTATTGTTTAATACCTCTTGCCTATATTCCCACTAAACTTGGGTCTTTTGCCCTTTACTTGGTAACTTTCTTTTTTGGTGAAGTATCAAAACATTTTGATGGTAGGATACATTTAAGATATGTTATCAGAAACTTTATAAAAAAAGGAAAGAAGTAGTGAGTCAGAGGAAAGATGGGAGGAAGGAAATATATTTTGGGAATTGTATCTATGGGCTATATTGAGTCTTTTAATGAATTAAAATTTAAATTTTTAAAAAATGAAAAGGAACTTAGGTGAAAAACTAAAGGAAGGACAAAGAGTGCATATAATTCTTGCTTGAAGATGGATGAGAAAATTTACAAAGAAGTAAAGCCATATAGTCATGATATTTTTATGTAAGAGAGATTAATTGCTGTAACTTCTAACTTTTCCATCGGTTCCTTTATACATTTCCTACACAGTATACCTGATTCACTACTGACAAAAGGTGAGTACACATACTACTCACAGAGAACTGGCAGAAGTGTATAAATCTTAACCTCACAGTTTATACAGAAGGAGCAAGGTGATCTTTGCTTTCTAAAAGAGACCAAAAATAACTGTTCTGCATATTATTCCTTGACTTTCACAGTGCTGAAGTTCAGCCTCTATCTGAACAGCAGGAAAGTCATTGCTTTGAAACTCTTGAGGGAATAAGGGTTTAAGCTGTTTCCTGCTTCCCATAGAAGGAAGACAGCCTAGTCTATGGCCGTGCTGTTGCCATGCTGGCCTCGTACCTCAAGTTTGGCTCAGCAGGACTCAAAGGTACTCAACTACCAGTTCTAGGGTAAAGTTGGAATGATAACTAGAATTATTTCCATCTCGTTTTACCTAGTAACATATGAGGAAGCAAAAAGTGTTCTCCATATAGTTCAAATTCTGAAGTGTTGTTGATTTACTGCTTCTAGAATCTGCCAATCATGAGTGAACTACAACAGTATGATAAATTCTTTGTTAAATATTCTCTTCACTTAACACCTTCAAAGCCTGGATTGTATATTTTAAAAGTACATTATAAGATGCATAGTATAACAATGGGGGATCCTGAATAGTCCTCAGATGAACACTTGAGAGTCTGCTTAGGGGAAACATTGTTTTGTTTTGTTTGCTTTTAAGTTTGAGATGTTTTCTAACTTCTAGAAACTTGAGAATAGTCATTTTTGGTCTATTATAAACAATGTTACAATACACAGCGTTGTACTTAAACATTTTATTTTCTTGATAATACATGCTCTGGGTGAATTCTGATAAGTGGGAATACTGGTTGGAAGTGTAAAATTAATGTTAGCATGGTTTTAATTTACATGAGTTTTATTATGAGTGAGTGAATTTTTTTCAAAAGCTTGCATGGCATGTTAATATTTATTTGAAAATTCATGAACATATTTTAGAAGTGTTTATCATATATGCATATTTAAATGTGTTTTGCAGTTAAATGTCTTCAAAGATTTTTTAGCCCTATTGTGTCCTACCTTCTGTTTACATTGCCATCCATCCTTTTCCTTATTGCTTTCTCTAGAATCCTTTACAATGGCATACATTTAGTTCACGTTACAATCACAAGCTTAACCTGCCATTGGGCAAATATTTATTTTCATTTCTTCAAATTAGTTTATTTTCTCTTATTAAATTATTCAATGACTCATACGTCATACAGTGGCATCATTTTCTCCAAGAAAATTTTTGTTTTATTTTTTGTTTCTTAATCAACAGATTGGTGAGTCAGTTTAATGTTATTTAATTCCATGGTGTTGTAAATTTTTTAACTTTATCCAAGCTGTTGATGTTGTTTTATGGTTATTCATTTGAGGGAATGTATAGTAACGGTGTAATGGAGAGAATCATATCCAGATCTGAGGATACAATACAGTATGCAGCTCAACTTCCAAATCAAAGATGGGCTCCCAAGGAAACTGTTAAATACATTTTCACAATAGGAGGCTGGACTCTGCCATTGTCCATGCCTGCAGTATCAGGATACACATAAATAGCAGAATTATGGACTTACGACTGCTTATGAAGAACTATACTATTGTAATAATATAAGGGGAATTAGTACGGGGAGGGAATTTGGGGAAGAGGAAGGGAAATCCCAGAGCCTATAGAATTATATCATAATTTTTTAAAAATTTCATTGTTATTCAAGAATATAGACAAAGACTGTAAACATTAATCAAATCTAAAAATGACTATTTCACTCATATAGATTTTTTGTACTGTATTAGTGTTAAATTTGTTAAATACTCATCATGTAAATGGGACCACATAGATGAAATAAATACAAATTGTGGATACAATTACCTAAATAGTAACCCATCCAAGATTTTTGGCAGAACTCAAATAGTCCCCTTCTTATTTTAGAATTCAAAGTAGAAGGGGAAGATTGTGAATAACTAACCAATGGTTAAAAAAAAAACTTCAGTTAGACAATAAACTCTGGAGATTTGCTGTACAAGATTATATTTATAGTAAAAAGTTGAATATTGTATGCATAGAATTCTGTTCAGGATAAATATCTGGTCTTCCTACCACAATACAATTTTTAAAAGTAGTCATGTAATAACCACATATACAGAGTTCAAATTGCTCTAATTTTTAAATCATGCATTTATAATTTTTCATTACAGATAGTTTTCAAAGTGGCCTAACTGAATCAGATCAAACCAAATATTGCTTTTTTAAAATACAAGAATTTCAGTGAATCCAGTGAGCACAACAGCTAATATATACCTTAGATTTCATATTCAATACCTATGTGCTTATGTTTATTGCAGTTTTCTGCTGTTATCTCAATTTATTTTAGGTGGAATATATTAACTATCTGAACTTATAGGAAAGTATTTTGAAAGGAATTTAGGAGAACAGACAGCATTCCACAGACTCTGGTGTATGAAATTAACTTGTCAACTGGTATAAGCTTTTATTTTTATTTATCCATGCTCACCATATATTGATTACTTTTGATATACAGACCTGATTGTGTTTATATAAATCTTAATATAGCCATTTACATTGTCGCACAGCAGGTTAAACTTCAGGTGAGCCACTGATAATCAATATCCGAGTGCCAGTTCCAGTCCTAGCTGCTCTGCTTTCAATCCAGTTCAGGATAAATATCTTGTCTTCCTGTCACAAGAAAAATTTAAGTATTTTCTTAAACCTGTTCCCTGCTGGTGTGCCTGGAAAAGCTGCAGAAGATGCCCTAAGTGCATAGAGCAGCAGGTGGATTTCATTGTTCTTGACTTGTGCCTTGTCAAAGTTGAATGTATAAGATACTACATTTATGAGGGTACTTTAAAAGTTGGTAAAAATAGAATTGGAGATTATTAGGACAATTTTTAAGTCCATATATATGAGTACAAACACTTGTTATGAAAAAGCTGTACATGAATTTCAAACTTTTTGCACTAATATAACATATAATATATTTATATAACATTTAATATATTTATATAAGATAAACAAATCTAATTCATTTTACAATAAAGATTCAGGAATATGCCCCCAACTACCTTCCTTCCTGTCCATGCCTCCACCAAAACGCCTCCCTCCTCCTCTCTTTATTTTTGTTGTATCCCAGTTCATTCATGATACTGTTAAGAGGTTTAAAATAATACTATCAATCCTTTTTTCCTATTAAGGTGATATTGCATTATTTCTTCAAAAGTATTCTGGAACGTTTTAACTTTGCGATCTGAAGTGAAACAGTAAGACTATTAAGACTCTGATGGCAAGGTTAAAATTACTCAAGTTTGATGGAAAAGACAGTCTGAGGAATTCAACATTGTCTGTTTCAAAACCTGACTATACTATAGTGCAAAATAAGACCAAATATGAACTGTTTTTATATAATTATACAGTACTGATCAGAATCACAAGGACATTCTTAAAAATAGAAGGTGCATATTTATACAAATAGAATCAAGAGTCCAATCAATGCACATAACAGAAGAACACATGAAGTGTGATTGATTGTGTTAATGATTCTCTTTTTATGAACCAGGAATAATTTGAGTAAAAAGTAAAATAATAGTAATAAGAGTAATTTGAGTAAAAAGAATTGTTGACTTCAAGTATGGTTCTGTCCATATACCCTGGCAAATGGACACACAATGAATTATACAGTCAATACAGGTAATACTTGGGAGTTAGTGGTAGTGGCCAGGGGATTTGTGACAAGGAGATATAGAGCATTTTATGAGAAAGTGTAAGGTCACATTTGAAGAATTTAGCTGTCCATGAGAATAAATGAATGATGCTAAGGAAGATGGGTTTGAAAGGACAAATTAAAAGCTAAGTGCTTGTCATTTACCTTCAACACTTTATTGTTATTAGGGAGCTGAGAATATTTTAATGGAATAAACAGAAGAAAATCTGAATTCTGTGGGAGCAAAATGAGTCAGATTTTATGAGGAACATTAAATCAAAATGTGTTAACTAACATATGCTTTTTGCTGGAGGGGTCACCTAGAGAATTGCCTCCTTTCTAGAACCCAGGCAGTAATAATAGCACAGACTGTACCAAAGCAGGTACTGTTATTTGGAGTATGGGTTTTTCTTGTAATGTGCCTTTTAGTCCCAAATCTAACACGGATTACACCACATCTGGCATCAGACCAGACCAACTCTGTCCCAAAAGAAACAAAAGTAGCTGTAATGTAGTTGTTTTATGGAAGAAACATTGTTGCTTTTTTAAAAAACTGTTGTGGAAGATGGCTCACCTAAAATTTAGTCCCAACATTATAGGTCTTCAGGAATGGCTTGTGGGTAGACTGCTAGAGTAGGCAGGGGATTACTTACTAAGATAATACAGGCACTACCTTTACAGTTTCATAAAATTTAGCTTAAAAATCAGACTTTTGGTTTCAGGTATCATGCAAAGTGTGACCTCTAAAATAGATTCTATGGGATGTACTCATTTTTGGGCTCATCCAGCAAGCTGTGGGTGTGAAAATCCTACTTCTTTCTGACCCACCAAATGCCCCATCTCCCACCTTGCCTGCTACCTGTTTCAATGGTTCCTAGAGATTTCTACTCAAATCACTGGTGTAGTGATTGCACTACCTCAGAATTACTCCCACTTGCTTTGATAAGTAGCAATCACGCACCTAATATAGGTCATGTCTTGACATCCAAATAGGGTTTTAAATCCTAGTGAATGAATTGTGAGGCTAGATGTGGTTGCAGAAAGGAGATCGGCACCCAAAGCAAGAGTGAGATGGTGGGTCGACGCCAAGGAAATTGCCATTAGAGTGGGAAAAATGAAGGAGTAATTGGGTTAAAGAACCCATGTAAAGTTGATGTTTTCCTAGGTAAGTGGCTCGTAGAGAGGAGAGAGAGAAAAGTGTCCAGTGTTTCAACTTTTGGTTCCTTGACAAATGGAGATATCTTTAACAGAAAGACATCAGAAGAGTGTATTACATATATTGAGTCATGCTTTAAGCTCAAAGTACTTATGAACAAAGCACTATTCAGTTGATGCTTCAGAAGGAAACCAATATGAAACAGAGATGGGACCCTCATGGAAAATATGCTTTAATACAGAAGAAAAAGATCAAGAGAAACATGAAAAAATGGGCTAGCCGTGAAGTAGCAGTCAGACAGATAAGAAGAGCACTGGGACAGCACAATGTCTTGGAAGTCAAGAGGCATGTTGGATAACACTTCATACACAAAAAGATCAGGTAGTGTGTGTGAGTGAAAACAAGGCCTTTGAGTTTGGTGATCCGAATAACTTCCTCTCCCTTTATTATAAGTAAATCAAGACCGCCCAACATCAGTGGATTTGTGTCTGAAAGACACTGTGAGAGTAAAATGATGCAATTCTAATTTATTAATTCAGCAAACATTTTATTGATCCTAACTATACAGCAGACATTGTACAAGATGTTAACTATCTGCTACAAATGAAGCATAAAGCTGTAACTGCCCCTTTCCTTAGAGCTAGATCTTGTATCGTTATTCATAGTTGTCAAGTTGCATGATATGGACAATAAACTACCTTTTATTGTTTGTGCCCACTTCTCCATATTCACTTGTCTACTAAAATCGCATATTTCTTTTAGCATCAACTTGACTGGAATCGTGGAGTGGGTGGTCTATGAGAGGAGTTATTCATAACACCAGTGTTTTATCACATGCTTTATGTTCCTGAACTCACCTGCCCCAGAACAACCATTCATGTGTCATGTGCCAATGACATATAATTTGCATTAGTCTTGACAACTCAGTGTAAGTATGTAGCATACAGCACTAACCAGCCTAAACTGATGGTCATCATTTTTAGGACTTTTTTTTTTGTCATTTTGTTTATTGGAAAGATTTTTGCCAAACCATTTTACGTGAGCAGCAAGTTCAGCTGGCAGAATTGACATGACCACATTACATTTTCTTCAGGGTAGGAGTGAGACTCAATCTTTTGTGAATGGACAGTCTTGTGGAGTCACTTATCTCCCACTGTTGGGCACTCTTTGCCACCATTCCTCTGCTAACTGCTTTCATTTTCTCAAGCTGAATCTCCATGTGCATAAGACCTTCCCCTTCACCTGCTCTCCCTCTGCCCTCGGCAGCGACTTTTTGTACTCTGTCTCTATGGATTATCCCAAGCATCCCATGTGAGTGCATTCACACAGTCTTTTTTTTTTTCTGTAGCAATCTCAGGTTTCTCCAGGTTGGAGCGTGTATCAGAATTTCCTCATCAAAGAGAGATAGATAGATAGATACATACATACATACATACATACATACATATTTGAAAGGCACAGTGACAGAGAGTAACAGAGAGAGAAAAGGAGAGACAGAGATCATTTATCTGCTGCCTCATTCCCCAAAGGTATTTTATCTAGTCACTAAAGAGTTAAGTGTGTTAGCCAGAGGCGCTTGGAAATGCAGGCTGTGCTTATTTCTCAGGTTTATAAATAACTTAAACCTATGCAGGAGTTAATTAATTTGGCTCCATTCCATCAACAGTTTAGCTTCTTGAGAGAATAGCTTGACCCTTCTTACACCTCATGTTCACAAAGAACTCCCAATGGAATAAATATAACCGCAGTTGGATGGAGTTCGACTTTTTGTGTACTTACACAGAGAAACTGTAAGATGTTAGGCAAAGCACCAAAATGTCAAAATACCTCTTCAGTTCAGTGAAAACACATGCATTGTGCCATTCCTGGATGGAGTTCTTTGTGATTATTTGCTACTCTTAAATCATACTTCTTCGGGGTAGTCACTACCTGCAGTGCCAGCATTCCATATGGACATGGTTTCAAGTCCTGCATGCTCTGCTTCTGCCCCAGCTCCCTTTTAATGTGCTTGGGAATTCAGCAGAGGATGGATAAAGTACCTGAGCCACTTCACCAACATGGGAAACCAAGACGTTCCCGGTTCCTGGTTTTGGACCAGCTCAGCTTCAGCTGTTGTGCTCACTAGGGGAGGAAAGCAGCAGGTCAAAGATTGTCATTCTCTCTCTCTCTTTCTCTCTCTCTGTGTGTGTGTGTGTGCAACGTTGCCTTTCAAATAAATATTTTTTAAAAATCATTCTTACTCTGAAGAAATGCGAGTTGATGACATTAATAGAAGCTGTTATTAACACACAGGATTTTGTTTCCTCATTCTGATCTCTACTTATCCTAAAGAATATATTTTTGAAAGATTTATTTATTTTTATTGGAAAGGTAGATTTACAGAGAAGAGAGGAGAAAGTAATTCCATTTGTTGATTCACTCCCTAAATCGCCACCAAGACCAGAGCTGCGCTGATCCATGGCCATAAGCCAGGAGCTTATTCTGGGTCTCCTATGTGGATGCAGGGTTCCAACGTTTTGGGTCACCCTCTGCTGCTTTCCCAGGCAAGCATGGAGCTGGACTGGAAGTAGTGCAGTGGAGAAATGAACTGAATCCTGGCATTTTCAAGGGGAAGATTATCCAGTTGAGCTATCACGCCAAGCTCCCCAAACAATATTTTTAAATGAAGCGTTACCTTTAGAACAATGTTATATTCCCCATGTACAAGTTACAAGTTTTATCAGTTGTCAGAATCCTAAAGCACAGCTATACGGAACAACCTAGTGGATAAAGTCTTCACCTTGCTTTCATCTGCTTATTTATTTCGTAAGTAGCCACAATGACCAGGGTCTTACATGTGCTCCAGTTCTGATCCCGGTGGCCCTACTTCCCATCCAGCTCCCTGCTTGTGGCCTGGGAAAGCAGTCAAGGATGGCCCAAAGCCTTGGATCCCTGCACCCACTTGGGAAAACCGGAAGAAGCTCCAGGCTCCTGGCTTCAGATGGACGCCAACTCCGGCCATTGCATCCACCTAGGGAGTGAATCATTAGACGGAAGATCTTCCTCTCTGTATATCTGACTTTCCAATTAAAATAAAATAAATCTTTAAAAAATGAGTAGAAACAAAACACTCATCATGAAGACAGTCCTTCATTATAACAACTCTAAAAAGTGCTAGCAGATTAAACTGCAGGAAAGATCTGAGAGCTCACCATAACAGATGAAAGTGAATTGAGTTGTTTGATGTCACAATGCAAATGAAGTGTGACTTCATAGAAAGTACTCATTCCAAAAAAGAAAAAAAAAATGCTATGTCCCTTGCATCCTATGATCTCTCTCAAGTGCCTGCCATCACTGAATATCATACCAGTTTCTACTTCATTGGCTGTGATGGTAGTAGATTATATGGCTTTGTTGACTACATTAAGTTTTAGCCCCTATGTTTCGCTCATTTAATGTGACTCAATTTTAGACTGTGTTGCCTAAAATAGTGACTGGGGACAGTTACATCAATGACCCAAGCAATTTCACTGAAAGACCTGAGAAACAATTAGCAGATAAAGTATGATGAATTTACTTCTGTTTAAAGCATAGTGGAGTTCACCAATTCCCTCCTTTGAGAGTTGGGTATAGGATGGAGGAGGCCTGTGGTCCTACATGATCTTCCACTTAGGTCATAGCACTGTGCATGAGACCATGCCCTCTGCTCCAAACTCCCAAACAAGCTCAAAGAGAGGATGGCAATGATTCCACTGAGCCCTTCTGATTGAATATTTTGACAACTGCCATTATGTAAGCAAATATTTCGTATCAAACATATTACATGTGAATTTGTAGTGTTTAATTCTGACATTTCAATGACATAAATATTGTAATTATCTGAATTTTACCTGTAAGGAAATTGAAGATCACCTACTTATATCACCTCAAAAACTATGTGACTACAGACAGAGCCCAGAAATGATGAACTCATGCTCATTTCAGCTCATCTTGAAACTACAGCTGAGAATTTTTTTATGGGATATGTTTATTTTTTTTTCATTTGAAAGTCATAATTACAGAGAGAAGGATTGACAAAGAGAAGTCTTCCATCTGTTTATTTACTTTCTAAGTAGCCATGATGAGCAAGAAACAGGAACTTCTTCTGAGTCTCCCACAGGGATGCAAAGGCACAAGCACTTGGGCCACCTTCCACTGCTTTTCCAAAGCCCCTAGCAGGGAGCTGGATCAGAAGTGGAGCAGCTGAAAAATGAACAGATGCACATACAGGATGGTGGCATTGCAGGCAGTCACTTTACTTGTGCCAAAAGATTGGCCAATATAGTTGAATTTTAAAGGCAGGGCCAACTGTTTTGTTTGAAGTGTAGTTGAATACTTATGTTAATAGGTTAATAGATCTTGTGTGTTATTAATTCCATATTTTGTAGAATCCTTGCTTTTCCACCTGTCTAAAAGCTCCTTCCTCACATATAAGACTAGGAGTCACTTCCAATTGCAGGACTTTTGCTGGGCTCTTACAGTCACTCATCCAACTAGTGTGGCCTGTCCTCTGGACACTGAGCATTCTGGAGTACCTGGCTGGGACGTTTGTCAGAATCAAACTATTCAGCTATAGATTTCTTGTCTGAATAGACATGAATGGGCTTCAGACCGTGCAGGACATAAATTAGTTTCCTGTGGCTGATACAACAGTTGATCATAATCTTGATGAAGGCCAAGAATCTCAAATCAAGTCTTAAGCAGGCTGCACTCCCTCTGAAAGCTCTATAGGGAAATCTGCTTCCTGCCACTTCTAGGTTCCAGTGGTATTTCTTTGGCTTGTGGCTATAGCGTTTCATTCTGCTTCTGTGCTCATATCATCTCCCTGGTCTCCTTTATCTCTCTGGCTTCCTTTTAAAAACCATATTGTCATTAGATTTTAGTCCCATTCAGGTAATCCAGGAAGATCTCAAAGCCAACTCCTTAACTGTATCTGGAAAAGTCCTTGCCCCCAAATATAATATTCCTAGGTTCTACATTAGAAAGATACATTCATTTTGCAGTTTGGGCTTAATATCGTCCAACTGCGCAGTGAGCAGTGTCTAGAACCGAACTGAGCCTCTAAGAATATGAAGACAGGATTATGACTGCCCTCCCCTCCTATCTTTTTAAATATCATCCTTCATTTTTTATACAAATATCTATTTGTTTTCATTGGAAAGTATGATTTACTGAAAGAGAGAGGGGAAGATCTTCCATATGATGATTCACTCCCCAGCTGGAAGCAATGGCAGGAGCTGAGCCGATCCAAAGCCAGGAGCCAGGAGCCTCTTCCAGGTCTCCCATGTGGATGCAAGGTCCCAAGGCTTTGGACCATCCTTGACTGCTTTCCCAGGCCACAAGCAGGGAGCTGGGGGGGAAGTGGAGCAGCCAGGACATGAACTGGTGCCCATATGGGATCCCACCACATACAAGGCCAGGACTTTAGCCACTAGGCTATTGTGCTAGGCTTCACCATTCACTCCTAGCCTCTCCGTGCTTAAGTATCCATTCTATGAGCTCAGTCTTAACCATCCTAGCGTCTTTTGTTCATGAAAATGGAGTAGTATACGAGAAAGTACACACTTAGGATTCTGTCCGAACTGAGTTAAAAGTTATTGCAGTATTTTTTTGATGATGTGACCTTGGATAAGTGACTTAAGCCTCCTTTGGGCTCAGATTCACCACTTATGGAAGAATTTTGGTACAACAATTTTGAAATTCATGCAGCTTTTCAATAGTATGTATTTTCCACAAACATTTTCAAGATCTTTTGTGGAAAGCAGATAAAAGAAATTCAATTTGGTTAAAGGTATTGGTGAGAGACTAGGACAAAACCAAACCAAACAAAACACGTAGACTTGGAGCCAATGAAGCATGGGCTTCTGTCTTGGAATTGCTACCTACTAAGTATGTCATTTGGGGTAAGACACAGAAACTCTTCAAACCCCAACTTCCTTTTCTGAAGGGCTGTGGTTTAATGATATATTCACGAAATATTGTTGATGCAATCCATGTTTATTAAATTTATTACTTTTATAATTGCCATCATGATTGTTATTAGATACAGCTAATAGGGCCAAGTTGATGCCAGTGACGCATTTCTGATAGAGAAAGTTGAACATAGAAGTGGAAAGATGATATTACCATGAAAAAATAATAGCAACATCACTCAAAATATGGACCCCCAAAATATTTCTTGAGGATACAACGAACTCATCTTCACTCTTCAGTTAAACTGCATGAATTTGAGGAGCGTAGACAGAAATGAAGAAGCTAAGGGTGAGTTAAGTTTTAATGAGGAAACATTTTTAACTATGGTAAGCATTTTGGTATCAAGACCACAGATCAAAGCTAATGTCTCTTCTGTCAAAATTCACAGATTTTAAATACGTCCTGGGGAAAAGCTGAGAAATGCAGATGACTAACAATATGAACTCTTTTTAATTGCATTTCACTTTTCTAGCTGAATGCTTATGGTGCCGTCTTGTTTTACTAGCAAATCCCAATTAGGGTCATTAAAGTGACAACATTGGCTTGGCTGTTCATAAAGATATTGCTTTGTACAGAAATAAGAATATTGCTACAGACATCAAGATACGGCATTGTAGACGAATTGAGGGAGCCTTCCATGACAGAAATCTGGGAATGCACATTAAGCTTATTACTTCCTCCTTTAATTGCAGCTAAATGCAATGTAGCAGCTGAGTTTTCTATGATTAGTTTACATGCAGCAGTACAACCAGTGACAGATGAAAAGCCCTTTCTAAACAACACATTCCATTAACAGTTTGACACAAAAGCTAGGTAGGCTGAGCTATCATAGCGATTACATAAAGGATATGTAACATTTTGTCACCTGAATGGGAAAATGAGATTTTGAGGATCCATTCCTAGGCTTGTTTGTCTATTAGGTAGGAACTAAGTACAGTCAACCCTTTGTATTCAAAGGCATCTGCCTCTGTATATGTGTGTATGCGTGTGTGCATGTGTATGCAAATATGAATATGTAGATATGTATGTATATATATGTAAACAGTTCTATATGTATATACATACATATATACAGTTGTATGTATATATGTAAAACAGATAATATATATTTATGTATTTATATTATTATGTAAGCACTGAACAAACTTTTTCTTGTCATTATTCTCTGAATAACTTGAAAAATAAAATATTTACATTGTATTAGGTATAACATACATTATAAAAATGGCATAAAGCATATAGGAAGGTCTGCATAAAATTTATATAACGAAGATAAGCACCTGTGGATTTTGGTATCTGTGCTTGCGGTAGTGTTGGTGGAGTCTTGGAAGCAATCCTTTGCACTCACGTTGACTGTACCATGTATACACCTGCCTTGTGCCAAGTGCTCGCAATACAGAAGTAAGGAAAACCCAGCTTCACAGGGAGATGCAGTGACTGTGATTCACTTGAGCCCATTTGGGAAAGAGTATGAGGAAGCAGTGGGAGAATACAAGGGGAGCAAAGCAGGCCTTTGTCTGGTAGAGACTGGGGAAGACTTCCCTGAGCACAGTGCTCAGCTGCATTGGGGAGTGTGAATGCGAGCGCAACGGGAGTCTTACAGGCAGAGGTTTTACAAGAGGCGGGTGACAAGGACATAAAGGGTAGGAAGCAAAAAATAATATTAAGTGTGCCAAAGTACACTTATCCAGGAAATACTCCAAGGTAGTTTGAGCAGCAACAGATGATGGGCAATGAAGATAGTGGAGGCAGGAAAGCTGAAATGATTTTTTTTTTTTTTACTTTGTTGGAATGGGACAGTTCAGGTTTGCTCCAGTGCAATGGAGAGACTGTTTGATGCCCATCCCCTAAATTCCTCCTTTGACATCTTCATCCCAAAATAATGGAATGAAGAGGTGGGATCTTCAGAAAGCGGTCAGGCCAGAAAGGCAGAGCCTTCATGATGTGTTTAGTGCCCTCATAAGAACAGGGCGGAGGAATAACTAGTTCTGTCTCTGTGGAGTGAGGATACAAGGAGAACGGAAGTTTCTGCACCCTGTAAGAAGGCCTTCACAAAAGCTCACCAATACCAGCACCCTGATCACCTTCTTCAAATCTCCCGAATTGTAAGAAGTTTGAATTGTTTCTGAAGCCATCCAGAGGGATCACTTGTTACAGCAGTGCAGTGACTGAGCCGGCCAGTGTTGGGGAAGCAGAGCTCTTGCTCTGGGCAGTAGGACCTGGACCTCAAGGCACTGGGTTTCCCTGCTGCTCCCACAGCCCCAGCTGGCGGATTCAGTACTAATTCAAATATCAGTTAATTGTTCCTCATTTAATTTCTTTTCAAACATTTTCACAGTGCAGATAATGAAGAAAAATTTTCTCCTTTGAAAAGCAAGACCCATCTCTTTAAAGGAATTAGTCTAAAACTGTTGCAAGTTATGAGCTTGTAACAGAGCAGATATTGGCAATTTGTTTCAGAGCTTAAGGTTTCTCTATTTACCAAAAGAAAGATCAAAGCATTGGTTGATTATGTAAACATTCCACATGCACACGCATACACAAAATAAACATGCCCAGTGATTTTTTCCAAATTTATTTTATTTCTTCTCTTTGACTTGGCACTAATAGAATTGCTAATGTGCTTTAATATGAAAAATGGAACTTGATTATAGAACTGTGTTGTTAATAGGGACCATTTCAACCATATAAAGAGATAGAGAGAACATGTGGTTTTCCCAATGTAACTTCGCCAGTTATTCACAAATTTAGTTGGATCAGAAGACAAGAGGGCAAAAGGTTTTATTGTCTTGGGTCTGTTCAGTGTTGTCCAGTTGATTGTGAACGATGGTTCAGTTTGCATAAATGGGAAGAAACAAAATAGCAGGTGATGGAAGGCAATGAGTGAGGAGGGGGATTTTAACAAGCTTATAGAGGCAGGAAGTTCTCTGACTCACTGTGATAATTTGAAGGAATAAGCCTGCCTGAAGCAGAGAGTTCAGAGAAATCAGGAAGATGGTCCCCCAGGAATGGCTCTGGAGGTGGCAGACTTAGTAACCCATGCTTGCGAAAGAGCTGCTATGCCCTTTTTGTTCCCTGAAAATAATGAATCCTCCTCCTCAGGTGCAAATTCATAGTGGGTGTTTATATTTTAATTCCTTTCCTCTTTCCGCAAGTTTTTGCCCTTGAAAAGTAGAAACTTTAATCCCAAGGTTTTTCCCACAAGAATGATTGGAAAAGTAGGTTTGTATTTTATTGTATCTGTGAAGTATTCCCTGAAAAATTTTAAGGAAGGAGTTTGATTTATTTTTAAATTTATTTTTCAATATAAGAATACTTTTAAAACTTGTAGAAAATAAAATTAAAAGTTAATACACATTTCACATGAATCTTTTCAAGAATCCTTGTATGACTCTGGTGCTGAATGGAGAAGTAGTGCTACCTGGTTAACGAAATGAAAAACAAAAATATCAGACACAATTGCTTTGGACAAAATTGGTGTAGTGGATGATATTAGATGGAATAAACAGATGGAAATGGGAAAAATTTCTGGAGGTATAATTATGAAGACTTGGGAGAAGATTGGACATGAGAGGCAGTCATGACTAGAATCAATGCTAGTTGCCTTTTTGAGCATCTGAAAGCAGCTAAAGAAG
This sequence comes from Ochotona curzoniae, assembly GCF_017591425.1. NCBI lineage: Eukaryota > Metazoa > Chordata > Mammalia > Lagomorpha > Ochotonidae > Ochotona > Ochotona curzoniae. Next base: position 8,633,991 of record NW_024467087.1, read on the forward strand.
GCAATGTGAAACGAAGAAGCATGACTTTGGATATTGCCATGGTGTGTTTGAGGTGCTTACTAGACATGCAAATAAAAACAGATATAGGTACTCACTTGGACATATGCGTGGGCATACAGACATAGGAGTCTTCAACAGATAGATGATGTTTACATTTATAGGAAATCAATGATGTCACTTAAATCTATAAGAAAGAATGAGAACAGGCTGAAAAGCAATTTGAGAAGGAATGAACAGGGATGCAAAAAATAAAACCAGGCAAGTGCACCATCCTGGAAGTCAAGAAAAAGAGGGGTGTGTTTTTTCATTCAACATATATTTTTAAATTTTATATGAAGTAAACAAATTTCACAAATATCACGGAACAGATTTACGAGCATAGTGGTAGTTCTCATCCTACCCTCCTTCCTGCCCGTGTGTCTAACCCAGCTTACTCCTTCCTCATTCTTTTTTTTTTCTTACAAGGACATATTTCCATTTCATTTCATTTTTAAAAAAGATTTATTTATTTATTGTACGACAGATTTACAGAAAGAAGGAGAGACAGAAAGGATCTTCCGTCCATTGGTTCACTCCCCAAATGTCGATTTTGAACCAGTCTGAGCTTGGAGTTTATTCTGGGTCTCTGAGATCAGTGCAGGGCCCAAAGAGTTGAGCTGTTCTCTACTGCCTTCGCAAGCCATAATCAGGGAGCTAGATGGGAAGTGCAGCTGCAAGAACTAGAACAGACATCTATATGGAATTCTGACTTGATTCCCTGGTGCTGTATTATAGTCCCAAGTTCCTCGGACCCTGCCACCCTTGTGAGACCCCGTTACATACAGTTCCTGAGCTCTGGCTTTGCAGCCACAAGGGAAGGAAACAAACACATGAGAGATCTCTTTATTGCCTACCCCTCTTTACCTTGTCACTCTCACTCCTATTCCCTGCCACTATGTATGTTGAAGAAATAAATATTTCAAAGTAGAATGAAATAGTTAAATATATCAGGTCCCGAGAGCTCAACTAATTAAGAATGGAGAAGAGACTTTGGCTTTGGCAAAATGTACATTGGTGGAGACAGAAAATAGATAAGAGTGACTTGAAGGAAAAACAAAGGAACGTGAGGATTCAAAATGGAGCTTATTGCCTACTTGTAAAAGAAATTTTGTTGTGAAAGAGGTGGTTGTAATGTGAGGTGCCTGCTGAAATGGAGAAATGGGGCAAGATGAGAGAAAAATAGGACATATCTGCTTGCTGATGTTGATCATCACCTGTAACGGGGGGATGTGAAATGACAGAGAGGGAGGGACATCACTGAGAAGGGCAGATAGGGTGTGGTAACTGTTGAGTAGCAGCAGAGGAGAGAAATGGGCACTTTACCCATTCTGCGTGGCCGATTGAGAAAAGAATAACATCTATGAGGGAAGGATTGAATGTTGTTTGTGTTTATAGGAATGATAAGAGAGAAAAAAACGGAAAAATTGTTGTTTTTCTTTAAAGTTGGAATGTAGAGAGTAATGGGAAGTGTGGCCGGGTGTCCAGCTCACATAATAGGCTCATTTGAAATGTAGAACTCTGACTTAAAATGAAACCTGTCAACATAGCTATCTATTTTTCTCAAGCAACTCAGCTCCTAAAATAGTGATGAAGTAGGCAGAAAGTCGTGTTATGTAGTGTTGAAACTTTGTAAGGCAGACACGATGGAAGGATGCATAAATGATGGAGTTTAGAAACGCGTGTTTAGAAGAGGGTCCTGGATATAATGGATTATCAAACCTAAGACCTGGCTAGAAGGAAATGAATTTTAAGTAAATGATGAATCATGGAAAACTGTTGAGTTAAGCACAGTGCAGATTTTGAGAAAACTAGAATATTATAGAATGATATTAATGTAGGAAGTAACCACAGGGAAAACAACACAGTAGATCATCGCAAGGATATTTCACAAAATTTATATAAAATAATGATCAAAAGATGAGCTTGTCTTGATGCAAACATTTTTGTGTTTGCATAGTTTTTCATAAAACTCTTCCTCGTGACTATTTATTTATTTATTCATTTATTTTATTGGAAAGTCAGATATACAGACAGGATGATCTTCAGTTCGTTGATTCACTTCCCAAGAATCCACAACAGCAGGAGCTGAGCCGATCCAAAGCCTGGAGCTTCTTCCGGGTATCCCACTCGGGTGCAGAGTCCCAAGGCTTTGGGCCGTCCTCAACTGCTTTCCCAGGCCACAAGCAGGGAGCTGGATGAAAAGCAGGGCTGCCAGGACAGAACCGGAGCACCGATATAAGATCCCAGCACATGCAAGGGGCGGACTTTAGCCACTAGACTACTGCGCCAGGCCCTCGTTGTGACCTCTGAAAGTGCACCTGTATGCGTGGATTTCAAAATGTTTTTAACCAAATTAAACCTATCTTTTAATTTCACTTTTCATAATTTTAAAATTATTTAATTATTCATTGTTTAAAAAGGCAAAAAAAGTGATAGAGAGGGAGAAACAAAACACTCTCCCATATGGTCCCCAATCTCCGCAAATGTTCTCAATAGCTTGGGGATGGAACAGACCAGAGTCAGGATTGAGGAATTTCATTCTGGGTTCCCACATGGGTGTTCAGGACGCAGGTGCTTGCACTGTCATCTGATGCTTCCCAGGAGCATTCATGGGAAGGCGGGTATGAAGGCAAACATCTGGGACTTGAATGAACACTCCAGTGTGGAATGCTGATGTCCCAAGCAGTGACTTAATCTGCTGGACTGCAATGCCTGCCCACACAGTCTTTTTTGGTGACTATTAAGTGAGATTAAAGTCTGCTTGGTGAAGTAAGAGGCCAATATTATTTGCAGAATAAAGGAACAGCCATATTTACAGAATCAAGGAATAGCTGGTAAGCAAAGACATCAAAGAAAATATGGATAGAAAGGAGAACATTAGGACCTGACATGGTAGCCTTAGTGGTTAAAGCCCTAGCCTTGTATGTGCCAGGCTCCCATATGGGCACTGGTTTGTGTCCTGGCTGTTCTACTACCCCCCCACCCCCCAACTCCCTGCTTGTGATCTGGCAAAGCAGTCTAGGAAGGCCCAAAGCCTTGGGACCCTGCACCTGCATGAGAAACCTGGTAGAGGTTCCTGGCTCCTGGCTCCTGGCTTCGGATCGGCTCAGCTCCTGTCGTTGTGGCCGCTTGGGCAGTGAACTAGGGGATGGAAGATCTTCTCTCTTTATCTCCTTCTCTCTGTATATCTGGCTTTCCAATGAAAATAAATCAATCTTTAAAAAGAAAGCAAAACATTGGAGATAATGAGAAGTAATTGTTCACTTTGATGAAGCCTATTTCAATGAAGTGATAGAATTATTTGTGATGGATAAAGACTAGGGGATGAGGAAATTGATGTATCTCACAAATATAATTCTAAGTATGTGGTGGTCCTTACCTTCCTCCCCCTCACTTCTTTTCATTGCTTCTTTTATAGCTTTTGCAGTAACACTTTAATATACTTCATAGTCAAAAGGTTAAATGGTTCACCACATAAAAAAAATTCAGCAAAGTCAAAAGGTTCAGCAGGAATATAGATAAAGGCTAGACATAACAAATTCTAACTTGTCCATTTCATTCATATACAATCAGCTTTTTAAACTCTGTATGTTAATTTGCACAAATCAAAAAAATGTGTGACATTTAATTTTTGAGGTCGGGTTATTTCACTAAGCATAATGACCAGTAGCTCTAAGCCACATTGTTGCAAAAGATAGGATTTAATATTTTCTAATGGCTCACTAGCATCCCATTGTGTTTTTATGCCACAACGGATTTTTTTAAGTTGAGAAACACTTGATTATTTTCTAATTAAAATTTTTATTGAGATTATAACTCACACGCAGTCTGTTTTCTCTCTGTTCACATGATGTGCATGTTGCTTGTCCTTGCTGGGTTACTGAATCTATCGACCCTTTAGTTTTTTTTTTTTTAAGCCCATCCAGTAAGTTGTTAAAGTCATAATATTTGCCTTTAGATTCTTTCTTGTAACTTCTGTTTCTTTTTTGGCATTTTGTATAGCTGCGATTTGATTCATGAGAATTTATAATTTCTTTTAAAACTTCTGAATTTGTTTCTATAAAGGGAACAGATTTTATTCATTTAACATACAGTTTTAAGAACATCATGGTACTTTTCCTGTACCGTATCTCTTCCTTCCTTTCTTTTCTTTTACTTTTAGCAGTAACACTCTGTCAATTTCCTTTATAACCACAGGCATAATACTCTAGTAAATGAAAAATTCAGCAAATAGTGAGTACAAAGCCACTATGGGGAGCCGCATGGTGCTGTAAAGAACAATCAGAACTCAAATGTCAGGCTCACCCGTACACACTATGTCTTTATACTCTTTCTACATATACATTACTACAAATTATAGAAAATACATGCTATTTATCTATTTTTGAGGACTGGCCTGTTTCACTAAGCATATGATTTTCCAATTGCATCCATCTGACTTGGGAAAGACGGAATTTTCATCTTTCGTGGCTGAGGAGCAGGCCATCATCAAGTTTAGTTTTTTGTGCTTAAACAATTTTATAATGAACATAATAAATATATACAGATGTGTAACTATAATACCATCTTGGAAGTCATCTTGGGAGTGGCATAGGTGCATTATGAATTTGAGTGTGAATGTCGTAACTTTACTGCCTCTTGGCATAACCGGTGAACCTGTGTGTGTCCTGAACATGTTGAGTATTATGTTAGGACACTAAAAGTCCTTTGCAAATCATTTCTTTTAGCAGGCTGCCACACAGTTAGCATTGGGCTTAAAGGCCTAGTGTGCTTTGTGCATGCTGCCTCCTCTGGCAGGTTCAGCTTCGGAGCTGTGACTGGGGTACTTTGGTCAGTCTAATTCATCTGGTGCATCAGGGGCTCTCCCATTGGACATTGCTAGTTCAGCTTAAAGATTCAGAGGGGTTTTTTTTAAGTGCCACATTAAATGAAGAGCCGTCCTGGACAGGCAATTTTAATGTGGTTGCAGTCCTCTTTATTTCCAGTAGCAGCCTCCGCTGACAGGGAAAGGGCCACCTGAGTCTGTGCCCTTGGGCAGTACTTGTTCCAGTAGGATTCCCAGGGTTAGTGTGGCCTGGGTTCTTGGTGTCTTTAAGGGAAAACACTGTCAAGTCTAAAGAGAAAAACTGGGCTGGTGCTTCCCCCGCTGCAGGGCTCCCATGTGGCTTCCGGTGATAACATTGGCTCTTTACATGATCTTGTCCGAGGGTTTAGAGTTTGTTCAGGGAAGAAATAGTACTCCCCGGGATGTCTTCTCTTATTCAGCTGGGGACAGAAAATGCTACGTCATGCCCCTCTTGTCCGGTGGTGTATGTGTGGGCAGCTAGAATCACCAGCTGCCCACCAGTAGTGTATTTCATCAATCCTGCCATTCTAAACCAATTAACCCTCCTATTACCGCCATTTAGAATGCTCCTTTGGCAGGGTCCGAACATTCTCATCTGTATTGGAACTCTGCTGAGAAGGTTAGCATTTGCAAGGCTTGAGGAAGACGGTAGACACACATTCAGATTCATTTATACGCTTGATTGAAGTAACGGAAGGACATTCTTGGTTGATGAAATCAGAGAGGCCTAAGGGTCTAGAATATGAAGGTTGATTCTTTGAGTATAAACCCCAGTTGTTCTTGCCAGCTGTGAGATCCTAGGCAAATCAGTAATGTCTTTGTTTTGCCTCAATTACCCATAGCATGGAAGCAGTAATACTATATATACCTAGGGATGTCAGGATAATTCACTGAAATGATTCCCATTTGACACTTGCGTAGCATAGATTTGTGATAATATTCAAATATTTCATAAGGCTCGTTGGAGTATTAAATGAGATACACTGTGAGAGACACAGTATAATCGGTATACAGCATTTAATAAATATTTTTATCAGTCTTAATAACTGCTCTTTTCACCCTAAAGATATTTCAGTGAGGAAAACTCACCTCAATCCCATATTTTTGATAGACAGGGCTTAAGTGAAAGTGTGCAGATGGGCACGTGGGACTAGCATTGGTGGAAATGGTAAGGATGGTTCAAGGGAATGTGAAGTGCCAGTTTCCCTAGGAGGGTGAACTGAGTGTCCAGGGCCCACTGACTTCTGCCATCCCCAGTGTACAGTCTGCAGCACTACAGGCCACTTCCTGTGCCTTTCCCTAAACAGGAAAAGGCCTCAATTCCCACAACTTATACTGTAACATCAATGACCCTGCCACAGAAGCATTTGGAAGTCCCTGAGAAAAGCAAATGGTTTCTCATGTTTGAAAGATGTTAACATAGGCAACCTACTGCATAGCGTGTGAAACAGAAGTCATAATTCTAATTGTTCTCTAACAACAGTGGAAAAATCGCTGCATCCCTCCCCCCACCCCCCATGGTGGAAAAGAAATTGAAAGAAGAGTTAAGAGTGCCATCTAGTGGCCCCATCTGTCATAACAATTTACGAGTCAAACTACCTGTGGGATCTGATTGTGTTTTCTTCATATCCCCAAGGCTAGTCTAGAAGAAATACTTAGTAATTACTTGCTGGATAAATAAATTGATGAGAGAGGAGGTAGTAATGGTGTGGAAAGCAAGTTCATCTAATGTCACCTTGATAAAATGATTCATTGTCCATGATTGATTCCGAGACCTTTAAAAATGGTGCTAGAGGCGCTCCAGTGCTTTACTATGTACCTGACATTGAAGAAAGTATAAAGAATACATTATTTAAATGATGGAATCAAGTATTGCAAGCATTTTCATGTCCTGACTTTGTAAGCAGTAGGGGAGTTGACTTGTGGTATTTATCTATTCCTACGATTATCAATGTGCTGCAGATAAAGCTTTTAAACATCATGAAAAGGGGCCAGTGCTGTGTCATAACAGGTTGAACCACCATGTGCAGTGCCAGGATCTTATACGGGCGAAAGGTCAAGATGTGGCTGCTCCACTTCCTATCCCATTCTCTGCAAATGTACCTGGGAAAGCAGCTGGGGATAGCTCAAATGCTTGGGCTCCTGCACCAACGTGGGAGACCCGGGAGAAGCTCCGGACTCCTAACCTCAAGCCTGGCCCAGCCCCAATAGTTACAACTATTTGGGGAATGAAATAGCTAGAAGCAGCAGGTGGAAGATCCTCCCCTTCATCTCTCCCTCTCCCTCTCTCTGCACTGCCTGTAGTCTGGGGGCCTAGTTATGCCCGGGTTCCCCTAGTAGGACTTCATAGGACCTCAATGGACATAGCAGCACAGGACTGATGCCCAGGCACACTATACACTAAGGAGCGAAGGCCTTAGAAACAGTCTGATTTCATGGTTCTGTTTGAATTCACTTGCCTACCAGAGCCCTGGTCCTTCTTCTAATTTTATGTGGCAACCATCATTTGCTTGTACTGGGTACTCATGTAATCACTTCTGTCATTTTTCAATTAAAATTTTTTTTTACTAAATATAGATCAGTTATCAACTTTAAATTTAGAAAGAACATGGCAGTTAGCTCTCTCAATGGTGCAGAAATGCTCTTTGCTGTTGTTGTTCGAGTCCATTCTAGATACTTTCACAGTCAGTTCTATCAGCAAGACTAAGTGAATGACATTTGTCCAGGTTTTTATTAGGAACTAATAATATGAGAAGTGGCAGCAGCTTGACGGGTGTGATTCATTTGTAGTTAGAATATTCCATGGCTTGTGATGGTTTTTAACGCTAATGGCCTATTAAATGGATCACAGAAGAACAAAAACAAATGGCTTTGTCAAAATCATGCTGGATCAATTTGTGTGAGAGCATTCAAGTTTTTATTTCCCACTTTCTGTGTGTAAATTTCTAGATTCTTTGAGAATCACCAAGAGGACTTACCAAATGTTACTGTCAGTGTTTAAAAATAGTTGAAAAAAGCATGACATTTAAGGGTTGCTGCCCATAATAATGCATCAAAATAATAAAGAGCATGAAAATTTTGTCTCATAAAGTGTTTCCTATAGTGAGTGCCATAATTTGAAAAAACAAAACAAAACAAAACAAATGGAAGCTTGAGGGTGAAGTCTGAGATATGAATCGTCCCTTTTGTATGTGCTAGAAGCAGAAACTCAGATGAATTTCTCTGGATGTAGAAATAATAACAGTAATATCGATGATAGTATTAACAGCTCCAGTTTCTGGAACATTTGGTCGACTTAGGTCCTTAAAATGTTTTACCACATTTACTTCTGATGTTTTTAAAACTCTCAAGCTTAGGAATCTTTTTCTCATGATATTTCTAAAGCTTTATTTTAAAGAGAAACAAACCTATGCTGCTAATATCGAATCAACAGCAAAGAGCAAAAGCACGCCCTACTTGCACTCTGTATGTATCTTATCAAAGCCGCCACGGAATCGACAACCTGACATTCTGAAGCTTTCTGTAAAAAAAAAAAAACAAATAGTTTTTAGGAGCTGCAACGTGGCTTGTACATACAATTTCTAAGACTGTGATATTTCCTTCTCCTCGCTCCAGGCCCCCCCCCTCAACTTCTTTCCGTCTCCCATTATTTCTTTTTTTAATAGTTGACATAACATTTGAAATTTGAATGACAGTAAAAAGGCTTAATGCTTGAAAGAGACGCTTAACAAGTAAAAAGCAAACAAAAATAAAAATAAAACTAATATACTTAGTTTAGTGGGAATGTAAACCAGGGCTGTGAACAATTATTGAATGTTAAAATGACCGTATTTTCCATACACGGTAAATTTCAAAATCTTCACTGATAATTAAAACTATAGTAGTATAGCACTCTTAGTAACTGATTTGACAAAACAACACACAAAATTTTATAAAACTGTGTAACAATACTGATAAACACAGATATTTCTCTTTTTTTCTTAATTTTTTCCTCCAGTAAATAAATGTAAATATGCATATGTGATATTTGTTTTTCTGGGTGTGGCTTATGTCACTGAACATAATGTACTTTAATTGTGCCCATTTTGCAATAGATGGTACAATTTCATTCTTTTTCATAGCTGCATAAAATTCCATTGTGTTACATATCGTATTTTCTTTATCCATTCATCTGATGATGAACATCTTCATTGATTTCAGATTTTGCCTTTTGTGAACAATGCCACTGTAAATATGACAGTGCCAGTGTGTTCAATGCTTTTGGGTGTATACCACATAGTGAGATGCCTGGGTCATGTGGCAGGGCCCGTTTCAAAGTGAGTTTGTTTCCTTCATTTCTGAGGGAAAGCTGCTTTGTCCTCTGAAATTGTGACCAATCCCTTTCTGCTTGTACATTCAATCCTGCCGTCCAGTAATGTCCATGTAGCTCTGATAAGTACTATTCAATATGCACCTATTTCTGAAATTTTAATACCAGGAAGACTTTTCCCAATTTAGCTGTTAAGACACAAAGCCAGTACATGCAGTGTTTCCAGACTTGGCAAACAAAAAGACGATACCCACTGAAATTTGACTTTCAGATAAACAACCACAAAGTAGTTTGCAGTGTTAACTCTTTCCCAACTTTAACTGGGCCTTCTGCATTTTATCTAGAATCCCTTGCTGATATGTATCATTTTCAGATTGCATAAATGAGATCACAATAACAAGATGGACTTTAACTTGTTTCATTTTAGTGGAAATTCTACTATGTGATCTTCACTGCCTGAGAGCCAAATGCGCAACAAATGTCTGATTTGGTAAATGGGCCATGAGCTCAGTATAACACACATATATAGCAATCCAAGCCAGAAGAGAGGAAGGAAACATGCTAATTATATGTGATCTTGAATAGAACGTTTTCTTTAGTTTACTCATTCTGGACATACAATGTCTTAGATTCTGCAGGGACTGCAGAAGCCATGCATTATTACAGTTCCGCCCCAACCCCCTGCTTTGGTATTGGAACTTCATTTCTTCATGTCCAGATTGCTGAAAAGAGAGAAAAGTTCTAGGCCAAAGGGCTAAGTTTGGGCCAAAGGCTATCCCATGTTCTTCTTTCTAAACCTTGGACCCATAAGGGGGATACCCCACACCACCCTCACTGCACTTCCACGCACACATGCACACATGTGCTTTGTACTTGCCTGATAACACAGACTATGCCTGATCACAACAGGTGCCATTTTTATAACTTAACAAAGGATTCCTGGCTCTGATTCTCACAAAAATTGAACAATTCATTTGCAAAGTCATTACTGAGAGCCATGGACAGCTTACATTTCTGAAAATACACAGTCACAGAGCTGGCTACTGCCTGGTTGCTCCCTTCCAGGAAATCAGTGTCTGGTGCGGAGCACCCAAGTAAAGAGATGACTACAAAATGAGACACAATAGTTGTGCACAGAAGAGGAAAAAAGATATCTTGATGTGCTGGCATGGAACTAAGAGGAATTCTTTGAGCATTTGCAGTTTGAGCAGCCTCTAAATGGAAGAGCAGGTGTGATGAGACATGAGGAGGTTGAAGGTAGAGAAACATTCTAGGCAGAGGTGAAGTGGCTCATGCAGATTTACAGTAGTGTGAAACTGAATTCAATGCTTTGAAAACGTCAAGATACTCATTCCTGTTGGAGTGAATGTACAGAGTTGAGAAAGTAGCATAGTAAGGGTCTTTACAGAAACAATAACTTGGCAAATAATGGATTCAACAACACTATGTGTGGTGGCTAGTTCCTGCTAGTCACAGTGACTCCTGGTAGTAGGCATCCTCTATAAAATGAGTGAATGGGCAAATGCTTAAATGAGTGGCAGAACTTGTCTGCATAGTTTATCATGCACTGTGTGTCACAGATCTCAGTAGCAGATAGCATTCCCTCCTTGACACAAACTATATTTCCACTGAATAATACATTTTCAAACATACTTACTTTTAGAATACATTTGGAAAATCATATTTTAAAAGATACATCAAAGTGGATAAGTAGGTGAGTGAATATAAAGTGGGTTAAGTCTATGATAAGGATTAAGACATTATACATAGGTTAAACAATGCTTATTTTTTATCTATAAATGCCTCCTTAGAACTAGGCTGCTGCTGGTGGCCAGACACAGTTTGAACTGGCTCTAGAAACAGTACGTTTTGCAAGGGCTCTTCAGGGAAAATAATTCATATTCACTTTCTGTTTTACTTCCCTTACAAATCTAGATTGTATCACAACTGATCAGGAAAATAACCAGTTGGCACATGGGTCAATAATTCCATACCAATGGTAATCTCTGAGACAGTGGTCTAAGATAAGAACAGTATTTAGCAAACACTAATCTTACCTGAATCGCTTTCTACGGTTTAGCTCATTGGTTTTTTTTGACAGTCACAAGCATGATGCTGTGGTAATAATTCTGCATTGTTTACTCTCTGCCTGGCAATGGGCCTAGCATATTGTATAAACAGTATGTGATCTTCATGCCAACCTAGTACAATGATAACAAAACTGAGTCTTGATTTATGAAAAAAAATCACATAACTGGTAACTGGCAGAGCAAAGTCTTACACCTGAATCTGCCTGACACTTAAGACTATATACGTAATTATCCCATGGAAACGCTATTTTGGCTGTTATTAATCATTTGCAGAGTGTTGGGGTACTTCAGAGAGTTCATGGAAATGAGAATAAATGCTAAGTTTATTTTGTTGCAAAAAATTGAAATAACATGAATAACTTTTCTTTATTGTACTCATTTTCCATTAACTTTTCGAAAACCATCTTGTTGAACCAAAAAGAAGTATAGTGCAATAAATGCAAATGCATCTTCAAGAAAACAATCCTAACCTTAGTGACTATTACGTAATAATTGCAAGTGGTCTTACATGGATGATGTATCGTTGTTGTGTATGTAATAGAGCAGGTGTGTCAGCAGTCATTGGATGAGAACAATAAGCTAAGGTGTATTCAAAGCTGTTTCATAACCGGTGACTGCTGCAGAATATTGACTTTTTAGAATATAAGATATTTAGATACCACCTGGACGGAGCCAAAGCAGTCAAGTACATGGTGCCTGATGGTGTTGGACTCCAAACTGCCCTGTCATCTCTCTCTCCTCTTAAGGATTTTAGTGTTTTTTGAGCCTGCTTCTTGTATCCTCTCACAAACAGATTAAAATAAGAGAAAGAAAGAACTGGTAGCAAGAATGAGTGAGATGCCAATTTGTCATCTGTTGGCACAGATACTGGCACTCATATTAGACACACACATACAATACTTGTATGGCAGTACTATACCACTTATGCCTTTGCGTGTAAAAGCCTTTATTTCATTGCATAGTTTTTGCTGACATCAGCACATGACATTCACATCATGTGACTCCAGAGGTTATGCTTATGTGTCACATGATGCATATAAACAACTACAGACCCTAGGGTGTGAATTTGGTATGACCATTAAGCTGCTACTTGGGAAACATTCATTCCATATCAGAGTGCTGGATTGGAGTCTCTGCTCCTCTGCTTCTAATCCAGCTCCCTACAAATCCATACCCTTAAGGAGAAAGATTGATGGCTCAAGTAACTGAGTCCCTGCTACTTGTGTGGGAGATGTAGCTGAACTTCTAGCTTCAACCTGATCCAGCCCTAGCTACTGGAGCCATTTGGGGAGCAAATCAGTAGATGGAAGATATTCATTCTCTCTCACTCTTCTTCTCTCAAATAAAATACTAGAACATTTACAAATCTTGCCAAATTCCATGGGAGAAGGATATTTCTCATCTTAACAAAAAATGTTTCACAGTATTTTCAGATAAACTGGCAGTCAGCTGAATAGCCAGAACGATGCTAGACTTCCAGAGCACTGTCCCTAGACAGATTTGTAACAATCCTGATCTCAGCACTTGAAGGCCATGTCCTAAGCCTTAAGCTTTGCAGTCCCTGCCAAGGCCTGTTTAAGCAGGCATTCCTGCAGAAGGAAGCTGCCAACAAGAAGACATAGCTGGTCAGCCACTGTAGATCTTCAATGCAGTCAGGTTTAATGGGACTGAACAGATGGCCATCGGCTTGCTGATAGAGTCACTGCCAGACTCTATGGTGTTGGTACAGTTTATAAACTTTCAAGCTCCCCTCCAGAATTCATATTCCTTCTTCACAAATTAGACAACTGGTTCTTGCAAATGTTAAAAGGGCTGGCCAATATCATATAATAAATTGCTGGTCTAGCTTGCAAAGCAATATTTGTTTTTAGCCAAAGCCTCTGCTTGTAAGTAAACATTATAAGGATATTTTTAAATGCTCATGGAAAATGAAGCTTAATTGATAAGTTTATTTTGGTGCAAAACATTTTTAAACAGGCATAACTTTTCTAAATACACATTTCCATAAACTTTTAAAAGGTCCTTTGTGTACTTGAAATACAAATTGCTTTGCAACAAGATGAACTTTTCCATTTTCCCATGAAGTTTTTGAAATGACCTCTCATATATATTAAGCTCAAAAACTTCATACTTGGGGTCAGTGTGCTGGCATATCAGACCAATTCTCAATCTCTGGTGCCAGCTTCGTATTTGGCTGCTGTTTCAAGTCCTATCTGCTCCACTTCTGATCTAGCTCCCTGCTGATTGCCTGGGAAAGCCGTGGAGGATGGTCCGAAGCCTTGGAGCCCTACACTCACGTGGGAAACCTGGAAGAAGCTCCTGGATTCCTGACTCTGGAGGAGCCCAGCTCTGGCCATTGTGGCCATTCAGGGATTCATGGCATGGAAGATTTCTCTCTCTCTCTCTCTCTCTCTCTCTCTCTCTCTCTCTCTCTCTTTCCCTGATACTCAAAGTTTCAAGTAAAATAAAAAAAATACATAAATCTTTAATAGAAACTCATATCCGCCCAATTACTTCATTGAAGAAATCTTAAAAAAACTAAAGACCAATTTACTCTTATTTGAAAGTCATATTTAAGAGCGAAGAGAGAGAGAGAGAAAGAGAGAATGAATCTTCCATCTGTGATTTCACTATGCAAATGGTTAAAATCAATGGAACTGAACTGATCTGAAACTTGGAGCCAGGAGCTTCTTCCAGATTTCCCACGTGGGTACAGGGTCTCAGGGCCTTGAGTCTTCCTCTGCTATCTTCCCAGGCCACAAGCAAGAAGCTGGATGGGAAGTGGGGCTGCCAGGATTACAACCAGTGCCCATATGGGATCCCAGCATCTGCAGGTGAAGAATTAGTATGTTGAGTCTCTGGACCAACCCCACAAGAAATCCTTAATTTTTAAAAATTTATTTGACATACAGGCACAGAGAGGGAAAGGGTAAAAACACGCAATATCCTATTTGCTAGTTCACTCCCCAAATGCCTAGAACATCCAAGTAAGGGCCCAGCATTCAATCTAGGTCTTCCACATGGGTGACAGGGAGCTAAGTACTTGAGCCATCTTGAGCCGTCGTCTTCTGTTGTCATTGCATTGCCAGGAACTTGGAATGAGGAACAGATCTGGAACTTAGAACAAAGCCAGACACTCCAATAAGGTTTCTGGATACCCAAGCTGGTTCTTAAGCACAGTGTTAAATGCTCACTCTGGAGAATTACTGGGTATGGCCCTAAGAAATTCAGATCAATATCTTGGATTTCTGCTGTTTGTAAGAGTTACCAAGGAAATGTTGTAGTCTCAGAATAAGCATTAATCACAGCTGTTATTACTGATGATGCCTGAAGGAAGGCTGAAGTATCCCGTAGGGCCTTGCTTCTCAAAGTATGTTCTATGGACAAGCAGCATATGCTGCAATGTATTGGGTCCCATCCAAGACTGCCTGAATGAGAATCTGAATTTAAAATAAAACCTCATAAAATTATAGCACATTAAATTTTAAAAACTTCTATGAATGCCTTAGAACAGAGTTCAGTATATTCTGCCAAAATAGTTTATGTCGAGCTTATACATGGAAAATATGAGTGTGATGCTTGATTTTCTCATTTAAAGAAGAAAAGGAAGCCATCTCCACTGCCTTATTAAGGCAATGAGAGACTGTGAGAGAATTTCACAGGTATACCCTTGCACATTCTCTTTGCTTTCTTTGAAGACACTTGCTACCATTCCTGTTAATTGAATTTACAGTATTCACACACTGTGCCATGGAAAACAGGCACCGTAATTTGCTGCAGTGTAAGGAAACATCACCCCCTCAGCTATACCTTTGTAGACATTATAAATCATAAGCAATGTCAAAAATATATTTAAACCCTCTAAATATGACCCACATTAATGAGTCTGCAATGAAATCGTGTTAGCAGGAACATTCCAGCTGCTACAGGAAAAAGTTATTTCTGCTCTCCAAGGCATTTAGTCATCAGCACAGATACCAACCAGTGGAATTCTTCAGTGCTGTGACATGGCAAACCTGATTTCCTCTAAAATTGTGCAGTAACGAGAGCACATCACCAACCTAGTCACCTATTCAATCAAAGAGCATTTATTGACCACCTACTGTGTTCAGAAGCACAATATAAGTGTAGTTATTTTAAAAAGGCAGTGAATAGGACCCAACATGAGAATTTGTGTGTAAGTATTGATATGAAATGCAGGTACATAGAAGTGACAGGTGCAACGTGAGGCCAAAGTGAAGAACTAAACTAGTTGCTTGAATGTCAGGGTGGTGTTAGGGAAGGCTTTATAGATGGATATGTTATTCAAATTGAGCTGGGCTCTGAAAAATGAATGGTTGTGAAGCTGGTGTAGTGGTGAAAAAGTAGAGTGGCTGTTGGAATTTCGGTCTCACCGGAGGAAACCTCCACCAGTCCCTTTGGAAGGAGAGAGCACAGAACATTGAAGGACTGACACAGGCTCAACAGGGTTTCAGAGCAAAGAGAAAGACTGAGTTTGGTTGCACAGGATCCTGAAGGCTGTATGAGGAATAGTGATGCTATCTTGTCGGGCACTGGAGAGACCTTAGACAGTTTTTTGTAAGATCAAAAACAAAATGAATGATATTATTTGTTCCAGGCTTCACAGCTAGGAGGGGCAGAGAAGGGATTTAAATCCATCTGCTTGCCAAGCTTGCTCTCTTAAGCACTGCAGTATAGCGCTTCTTCATATGTGGCTGTCATTTATTGAAAATCAGTCCAGGCCTTAAGTTATTACGCCATTTCTAATAGTGCCATGGTTTGCTTGAAAATATGTCTTGGGTGCTTTTTGCTATGTGACAAGTAGACACTGGGACAGAGTGGAGTGTCGGACATAGCATTAATGTGATGACTTAGTCTAGCTTTTGATTGTCAAATAAGCTGGTGGAATTTTTAATAGAGGACATGACTACAGAATAACTATCTGGAGAAAGGCATTATGCACAGTTAGTGTCTGTAAGGGGAACAAATGTCTAATAGATTTGGCATTTTTTAAAAAGGACTAAGCAAATGATTAGGGGACAAAATGCATGTACTAATAAATTTGGGATGAATGTTTAGCATGGCATCTAAAATGCCACTTGGGATGCCTGTATCCCTTACCAGAATACCAGGGTTCGAGTTCTGGTTCTGCTCCCTACTGCAGCTTGCTGCTAATGCACACCTTGGGAGAAAGCACATGATGGCTCAAGTCACTGGTTCTCTGCCACCCTTGGGAGAGACCTGAATTGGTTCCTAGCTCAGCACCAGCCCCAGTCCAGTCTGGAGTGTCACAGACACTCCTTAAGGAGTGAACCAACAGGATGGAATCTCTTTCTTTTTGTTCATCTTCCTCTGTTTCTCTTCATCTCTGTCATTTCTCTCTATAAACTTCTGTCTCTTAATATAATAATCACACTGCATAAAAGGAATTTTCACTTAAAGCATTAATGGCATGTCTGATTTTTCGTTGGACTGCACGGAAGACTAAATGGGATGATGTACAACGATATTGCAAGTAGTTCGTAGAAAATGCATATTATGCAAATAATAGCATGTATTTCAGAAAAATTTGCATCCAAATAAGTTTATGTTTACATGTACCCTCATGCTATTATCCCATTTTACAGATGAGGAAAGGGACTCAGTGAGTTCACAAACTTTTCTAAATCACATATCAATCATATTGTAGAGCTTATGTCCAAAGTGAGATCACTTAAACTCCTGAACTCTTAATAATTGTACCACTCAGAGGTTCAGTGCGTATCTATTCTATTCAATAGACACTTGTCATTAGTATAGAGGAATAATTTGCAAAGAGGAAGTAGCAGCTATCTCGCAGATTAACCTAGATCTCCTGCCTCTGTGTTACTTTTCAAATTCCCAAGAAGGCATATTTTGTATGCATTACATAGCTGTGCCGATAAAATTTTTAAATGTATAGTTAATAGCTATATTTTATGAAAAAGTTAATATAGAGAGAATAAATTTCATATACTTCATAGGTACTGTTGTGAGAAAAGAATTATACTTCTTTCTCTTCCTTTTTCCCTCAATCCCCTCCTTTCTTCCCCACATCCCCTTTTCTTCTTCCCTTTAAATTATTAAATAACTGCAAAGATGTGATTTCAATCCACTTTCAAGTGACACACTTAATTCACCAATTACCGTACTATTCCATAACTAAAAAGAAAAGAAGACCGCAGTTTCACAAGAGCCTATTGGCACCCTAAGAAAGGGGTCAACATTTTTTTTTTCTGTGAGGAGCTGAACAGCAAATATTTTAGTCTTTGCAATATTTGTTCCAACTACTCAACTTTTGCCACTATGATTACAAAGCAGCCATAGATAATACAGAAATAAATGAACACTCTAGCTACACTTATGGACCTTGAGATGCAAATTTTAGGTAATTTGCATGTATCATGAAATATTCTGCTTTTGATTTTTCAGCATTTGAAAAATGTAAAAGCTATTCTTAACTTAAATGGAAGACACTGGGCTGTATTTGGCCTTTGAGTTTACCAACTGTGGCTCTTGGAGATTAAGCAACATGCTCATAAGTTCATGTCTAGTAACTGATATTCTATTCATGGAAATGAGGTTGTTTACATCAGCAGGAATAAGAGATTAGTTCAATACTCAAGCTTTATTTCTGGAAGCATAATAAAATTTGATTGTATTCATCTAGAGTACCATAGGTTTAACTTACACATACTTTCATCTGTAAGAGCTAATGGCAGTTCATTGGCCAGGATTCAGAGTTGATATGCTGCCTATTTATAGTCCATTCCTGAGCTGCTGGACTGTTCTCACAGGATCTGGATCGGAAGCTCCCTGGGAATGGAAGGGGCTTCTCAGCTCAGTGTATAAAACGAGCAGCACAGTCAGCAAAGGCTTTTCATGCAGGGAGAACAGTGGGCGGCTTGCAATGAGTGACTGGATATTTAGACCTGAGAGTGTCTTCTTTTCTACCTGGCTGCAGATACAGGGTAGACAGTAGCAAATTTGGTTGAGGGCCCTTGCTGTTTTGTAAAGACCATCCAGCTGGTAGTATAAGTGGGGACTATCTTCATATTGCCCTGATACAGTCATTTCTCCAGCTCTATTTTCTCTGTGCTCAAATATAGACGCAAATGTAATAGTGCTGTCCCTTTTCTGATATATATTTGTAGCACTAGATGCAGTATATTCTACTTACTGCATGCAAAAACAAATGGAAGTCTTATTTTATACCTGGTGAGTTTGGCACCGGGAGGGTATGGTGCTAAGGGGAAGAATGCCAGTATCCACTGGAGCACCTCCTCATATTAAGGTTCATGATTTAAGGATAGAGAAAAATAAACTATGAATCAGAATGTTAATTAACTATTACCAGAACATTGAATCCCCAAACAAACGGTGACTTCATGCTCTCTATCCAGTTATATTTCTTGCTGTATGAGAGACTGCGCTTATGTCCGAGAGGACCTGCAAACATGAACCAAACTAAAAGAAATGCACATGATTTCTGCCTAAAATTGCAGGTATTAAGGACTCATTCATTTAGGAGAAACCCTTCTGTAACATATAGATGTTGCCATATCAGAAATACAGTGTATATAATATAATATGCAACATATGCTAGAAGACAATGAATTAGCAATAACCATATATAATATATAGTGCTATAACTATGGACAGAGACTGGCCTCATCACTCAAACAGGCTCAGAAAAAAAATAACACAGATTCGCTCCTATATGTATTATACATTACATATGATTATAAACATTTTCTCCAAAGTCTGCTTGAGTAGGGTACTGCATTGTATCCAGTTATAGTTGGCTATGGTGAAAAACTTGGTTATTTTAGGAACTCTCCCTTCATAGACCCAGAATGTCTTGAAATTTACAGTCTGTTACTATAACAATGATAGTAACGTGGAAGCACCCATTACATGGCTGGAAGTCCCAAGGGCAGAAAGCAATCCAAAAATGAGTCTATACAACTCTTTCTGCTGAGCATTTCTGCCACCTGGAGTTTCTAGGGCTTAGGTGTCGTAGACTCTCATTTTCAAACTGGCTTCTAGATAACCTGCATGTCACAATGGATGACAAGTGCGGGTCAAATTTAATATACTTAGGAAGACCTTATCCAGTCAGTGTTAGCTATTGTCATCACAATTATGCTATGCCGTATATTGCACTAGGTGCAATTTTATATATCATCTCTTGATTCTCACGATAAGCTTATTAAGTTGATACCACTATTATCTTTCTTTTTATACATTAGGTAACGGAAGTATAGAGAGGATAGGTAAGGTGCCTGCTGTTGTGTTGCCTGTAATTTTGTGATAGAACAAGAATTCGTAGGTGTAGCTGGGCTGAGCAAGGTCTCAGCCACACCCCCTTGCTGCCTGCCCAGAGGGCAGAGTGTAAGATCTTGCTTACAATCTGGAATGTGGTGATGAGGAGCGCAGGTTTTATATTTGAATACCCAGCCAATCAACTTATTCTTTATTTGAATAATCTAGTTCTCAGCTTAAAATCTAACATGTCCAGAAATTTATGAAATGAAAATTAACTGCCTTGGGTCCTTTCATTTAACAAAGATTTATTAAATTCACTGGAGGGACCAAATATGAAACTCTTCCACATCCAGTTGGTTATCAGGTCAAAGGAATCATGGGAAGCTCCCACCACATCAAAGGGCACAGAAGAGTCATGCACATACAATCATAAATAATCAAACACATTTAGAACTGTGGTATCCAGTAAGAGAGGCACTGGCTAAATTAATTCTGATTTAATGAAATTTAAAATTTGGTCCTGGCATGATGGCTCAATTGGATAATCCCTCCCTTTGCAAGTGCTAGGATCTGATATGAATACCATTTCCTGTCCTGGATGTTCTATTTCCCATCCAGCTCCCTGCTTGTGGTCTGGGAAAGTAGTGGAGGATGGCCCAAAGCCTTGGTACACTGCACCCACATAGGAGACCTGGAGGAAGTTCCTGGCTCCTGGCTTTGGATCAGCTCAGCTCCGGCTGTTGCAGCCAGTTGGAGCGTAAATCAGCAGATGGAAGATTTTGCTCTCTGTCTCTTCTTCTCTCTGGAAACCTGTCTTTCCAACAAAAATAAAGAAATCTTTTTTTAAAAGAAATAAAAATTCAATTTCTCGTGTATATTAAACGTACTTCATTATTCAATGACCACATATTGCTAACAGTTACCATGATGAAAAAGGTTTATACCACTCCTTTTATCACAAAACAACTCCGAGGCAGCTCTGATCTAGGGAGGAAGGAAGGAACGGAAAGGAAAGAAATGTTAACAGAGCTGGAGTGCCACCTTCAGTTAGAAATTATGACACATAAAAGGAGGTGGCAAAGGAGACAAACTGAAGGAGGTAGAATAGAATCAGGAGAATGCAAGGGCAAGGAAGCCAAGGGCGGAGGAATTTCAAAGAACAAAATGGGATTATTAGTGTCCAACTCTAGCAAGAGGTCTTTTAGAGTTCAGGGTGGCCGGACTGTTTCATTAATGCCAGGGTACTGGGTAGTGGAGGTACCAAGCCCTAGCCACTGCTCTCAGGTTGGGGGAGCATCTGCCAAAATTACACTATCAATTTTCTCTGAGAGCCCGACTTTCCTCTGGCTTTAATCTTGTAGACCGCTGCGTGCCTCTTTTCTTGCCTGTTGCCTCGGTGGCCTTTCAAAGCCCTTGGCCTTCAACATTTCCAAAGCAGTTACCAAAGTGGAAAAGTGCTTAGAGTCCTGAGGGAGATGTACTTTTCCACTCAGAGAATAATGACAGAGGTCGGTAATGACAGTACAAAATTGTGTGCATGGCCTTTGTCGAAATCATAAGTAATTATTGATAAGACCTGAATGGCAAGTGAGAGAAGACCAGGTAGTGTGGGGGAGAATATTAAATCCTCAGAGCCATAAAAAGCGTTAGTAAGAGCTTTTTAAGTTGGCTTAAATTAACCACCTGGGGTTCTTATAGGTAGGTGCACTTAGCATGGTGATCCTGCTGAGATCAGGGCCGGAGAACATAAATCTGCATGTTCAGGATTTTGATGAAGTGCCTCTGACAACACAATATATGACCAAACACATGTTCGCGGAAGCTGGGAGAAAGTTAAACATTCATTTTGATCTGTCCTTACTTGATCGGCCCAGCCTTTCTTTTTTACTCATACCCTTTCAACCACATGTAATGATGAAGTGTCAAAGAGCCCCAGTTACACAGATGACAGGTAAGCTCTATTCCAGTTTTTCGATTGATATACAGACCAATAAATAAAGTCCCTTTGCTTTGTTGCAGTACTTTGGGGTTAAACTGAAGGCCATGATAGTGACAGCATAGAGGAATGGAGTGCTGGCTATGTTCAACTGGCTGTGTGATCTTGGGCAAGCTAGTTAACATTACTGAGCTTCACAGCGTTTTGTAGGGGTTAGAGAAAAAGGCTGGTATGAGCAAACAAACCTTCTAGCCCTCAGTCTTCCAATGTGTAATGGCATGTCCCTAATTTCTTTCTTTTTTTTTTTTACCTGAGTCTCCCAATATCATCCCTAACCAATATTGGAGAGTTTCCAAATTTCTTATCTCTAAGATGGGTCCATTCTTGTAAAGTGAGACTGATGCCAAGGCAGGCTTCTTGCAGCTCCCCTGTTCTTCTCCAAAACTCAGTAAGAAAAATCAGAAGCAAAGTTGTGGTGCTTAGTAATGCAAAGAAACCACTTTTCAAGGGCTTTTATTTCTTGTTTTGTTTTTTTTCATCCCGGGTGTGCACACATATGCACATGCATAGTCATTCAAACCATGACAGCCAGCGCTTGTGGTACAGTGGGTTAAGCTGCCATCTGAATCTCCAGCATCCATTATGAGCGTGGATTCCAGTCCTGGCTGCTCCACTTCCAATCCAGCTTGCTGTTAATATATCTGGAAGTGCATCAGAAGATGACCTAAGTATCTGGGGCCATGGCTCCCACATGGGAGATGCCGACGGAGTTCAGGCTCCTGGCCCAGCCCAGATCATTGAAGGCATTTGGAGAATGAGCCAGTGGATATAACAATGTCTCTCTTGGTCTCTCCCTTTCTCTCTGTAACTCTGCCTTACAAATAATTCTTAAACAGTGATACGGTTCTACCTATTCAGTCCAGGATCAACACGAGGACTTGCCATTAGAGGATAACCATTTCAGGAGAAATGCAGTGTGAATAACTTTAATTTTGATTAACTCTACACAATTTGAAAACACTGATACGAACATCTCCAGGATCAGTGGTGGTTGCTGAGGTTCACGGAAGTTCAGAAAACAAACCGTTCCTTCGGTTATGAAAGTTATCTCCCTACATACGCTCACCATGGCATCATATGCTACAGTAAGGCAAGCAGAGCATCTAACAGTTCCTGGCACCTGGAAACAACTTGTCAAAACTATTCACATTCATCAAATCATTGTTCTTTTTTCTTAAGATTTAATTATTTTTTATTGGAAAGGCAGATATACAGAGAGGAGGAGAGACAGAGAGGAAGATCTTCCGTCTGGCGCTTTACTCCCCAAGTGACCACAATGGCCAGTACTGAGCTGATCCAAAGCCAAGGAGCCACGAACTTCCTCCAGGTCTCTCACGCAGGTGCAGGGACCCAAGGCTTCGGGCTGTCCTTGACTGCTTTTCCATGCCACATGCAGGGAGCTGGATGGGAGGCGTGGATGCTTGGATTAGAACCGGTGCCGATATGGGATCCTGGCGAGGACTTTAGCCGCTAGGCTACCGCGCCAGGCCCCAAATCACTGTTCTAATCATTGTTATAAATAAAGATATGGAATACAAGATCCTGAGCTTCAGTATCAGCAGAAACAGTCACTGTTCACTGAATGCCTATGATGTGTCAGCCATTTTACTGCCTTTATCTACATAGCAACATTGTATTGTTCCCAATTACAGATGAGAACCAAAAGTTCCACTAACTGATATAATTGTCCCCTGAAACGTTATTTCTAGATAGTGAGATCATGTAAGTTTTCGTGACTCCCGAGCCTATGTGCTTTCCAGGTGTCCATATTGCAGCAAAGAATTTGGACAACTTATACCATGTGGTATACAAGGGCGTGAAGCAAGGCACGTAGGATCCCAGGGGCAGTTCATTACTTTGCGCTGGGATCCAGGGCCTTGGAAGAGCATGTTGGGTCCGTGAAACTACTGCACTCATTTCCTTTCTCTGCAGCCTGTTTTAAAACTTCACTCTTCATGTTTTTGCTTGTCAGGAGACACAGGTGATAAAAAAGCACACTTGAGGTGTCCGCAGGAGCAATGCCCTGCTTTGCGTGCTATAAATAGCTCCGCTCAGGCAGATGACAAAAATAGCATTTTACAGGGAAGGTACCAGTTTGAAATAAACCCTAAGGCTATGTGAGATCGCCAGCATTTGCTGAATGCATGCAGTGTTTCTAATCCATTGCAAAAGGTAAGCAGTGTAGAGATCTTGCAGCGAAGGTGGTTTCAGCAGATTCAGTACGCCATCCTGAGCATGTGTTCTGGGTATTTACAATTAAGCAGAAACGTGATGCTTCCTTTATAAGCCCAAAGTCAACAATGAGTCAGATTAGCCAGCAATGGAAACTAGGTGTGGCCTATGCTCAGTAAGCACTACTATCTTCTCATTTTCATTAATTATAAAAGGGCTGCAGATTTGATTTTTGCTACTCTGTTAATTCTAACAATTTGATGTTAGAGTGTATTTTGTCTGTCTTTTTTGCATTTTTAAGATTTATTTATTTCTATTTGAAAGATTTTTGCAGAGAACGATAAGAAGAGAAAGAGAAAGAGAGAGAAACATCCTCCATCTGCTGGTTCATTTCTGAAACCATCACAACAGCTGGAGCTGGGCCAATCTCAAGCCAGGAGCCAGGAGCTTTTCCAGTTCTCCCATGTGGGCACATGGTCCCAAGGACTTGGGCCATCCTCTGCAGCTTTCTCAGGCCATAGGAGGAAGCTGAATCAAAAATGGAACAGCAGGAACACAAACCTGTGTCCATATGGGATGCTGGTGCTGCTGGTGGAGGATTAGCTTGCTATACCACAGCACTGTCATGTGTCTGTATGCTAACAAAGATACATTATTTTACTGTATACAGTTTTCACAATCAAAGCGCGTGCTCTGTCTCTCTCTCTCTTTCTCTCTCTCTCTCTCATTTTCTGAAAAGCAAGGAGCGCTGTAGGACCAGAATGCTTCCGGCAGACCTTGGAAGCTAGAGCATCTAAGGAGAGGGCATATGGTAGACCATGTGACAGGCATTTTCTGTGTGAGAGGGAGAAGACCAGACTCATGTCAAGCTTTAGGTGCTGGCCACTGAGAAGAGAGGGTCTGGGAGCCAGAGGAGAAAGTGAGAGAGAGCTTGAGCGGTGGGCGCTGGGGCCTGAGCTTTCCTCCTTTCATCAGTTCAGCGGCTCGGTTGCTGAGCTCTTACTTATTTCTCTAGCTGAGTTTTCATCTGGGAAACACTGTTTGGAGAAAGATATGGTCTTCAATTGGAAAAGGCAAACTATCCCAGCAATAAAATCCGGACCCCAGGAAAGAAGACTTGGAGTCAAGAGCCATGGTGGCTTCCCCAGGGCAGGCTCTCCCTCCGTGTGGTCCAAACCTCACTGCGAAGGAGAGCGTTGGTGCTGAACTTTTGGAACTGCTGACCTCCTCTTTATTCATTCCTCCCTTTCCAACTTGGAGCAAAGAATTTGGACAACTTATACCATGTGGTATACAAGGGCATGAAGCAAGGCAGGTAGGCATTTAGAGCTGCGGCAGCTTTTGGAACGGTGAGCAGTACTGCAAAAGGCAGTTCTGCAGAGTGATTAATGACCAAGTCCTTGAGTCCATTGACCTAAGTCCCAGTCTTACTCCTCCTTACTGTTTTGATGTGCATGTTTTAGCAGGTCACTCTTGCTTCTTGTTGTGACAAAGATGGCTAGTAGATAGTCCTAGCTAGTGCATGTATCTCAGAAACGGGCACAGAGTAGCTTCTTTAAATATGCCTTGTTCCAAAAAATATTTTTATATGCCTTGTTCCTATCCACTTTTGGCCTTCTTTCCACTTCAATATCTTGTCCCTCATCAGAACACTCAGTCTTCCTTACTTTGTAGAAACCGAGGCATGTATGTGTGTCTGTGCATACATATGGATCTATCTGAATAACAGGGAAACGGGGAGAGAAAGATCTTCCAGCCATTGGTTCACTCACCAAATATCCGCTGTCACAGGTGGGCAATGATGAATCGATGTCTGCCATGTGAGTGCCACTTGAGTATTTATCCCATCGTCTGCTGCCTTCCAGGCACAATAGCAGGGAGCTAGAGCTGAAGGCACTGACAGGCTTGTTTCTCAGTTCTTCCATTCTGTGCCCCGCCTAGCCCCAGATTTTGTCTGCATGCATGTTCTTAGTGTCAGCCGTACAGTAGCGGTCTTGTCACATTGCATCACTTTGTCTCAGGGAAAAGCACTTTCAGGCTGTGGGGTCTAAAGAAGGTTCCTTTGTTGTGAGTTGACCAAGTCTATCCTAGAAATGAGTGGGAGGCCGACTCTTGGGAGCTCAGGAGTCTTTATTCCTTGGCTGCTGCCAAGCTGTGGCCTGTCCCTGGAAGAGGGGAGGAGCCTCGATCAGCCGTGCTCACACCTGGAAGAGGGGAGGAGCCTCGATCAGCCGTGCTCACACCTGGAAGAGGGGAGGAGCCTCGATCAGCCGTGCTCACACCTGGAAGAGGGGAGGAGCCTCGATCAGCCGTGCTCAGGAGTTCTTAACCAATGATCGATCATCCAGTCATCTATGAGAGCCCTGGCACATGATGCTAATCATTCAATCAACCAAGGTTACATCAGTGCACCATACAAATGATCCAATCAATGGCAGTGCCACGAACAGGTACCGAGTTTAAGCATCATGCACTTTAAACTATCCCATCAGTCAGTAAGAGTCGCATCCTGCGTAGTAGTGAAACAACAAAAACCAGGCAAACAGGACCTTCCAGTTCTATTTACAGAAAACAGTTTGGGTCAGTCAGCTTATTACCTGAGCTGTAAAAGAAAGGCAAATCTCATCCTGGAATGAGATAAGCACTCTTACCTCTCTTTCAGGACTTTCCAAGAACCCAAGGTTATGGCAAAGGTCAGGTTATGGACACATCCCAGAGATGTTTCAGAAGACCTAGTATTGCTGTAGCATTTTCGATTGCCCAAGCTGTCCCATTCATGACCAACAGTGGGGTGGTTCAGTCTAGAAGCACATAAGTTCAGATGGTACCTGCAGCAGAAACACAAGCCTGGAGTCAGAAATATGCATGCCGTGTTGAGGAGCAGACATTGGAAGGGTGAGCAGGACTGTGGGTTCCAGAGGATACCTGAAATGGGGTATTTGCATCTGAGACTGAGCAGTGTGATCCCTCGGGCAGCCTAGCACGCACAGGGATTGTACTCTGATAGCTCGTCGGAGTAGGGGGATCTCACTTAGAAAGGAGGAGGAGGTCCTTTTTCAGTGCTTTGCTTGATCTCCTTATTCCACTTAGGAACATAAGGCCCTGGCATGGGACCTTGCTTGATCTGAGCCCGTGGTTTATTCTCCTCTTGCTACACATTGGTAGGAGGGAAAAAAGGCAGCTGCAATGCCGGGAGGAGTAATCATTGGCTAATGCTGCCACCTGCAGGAAGCTGCCTGCTAAGAACCTGCACATGGCATGCTTCCAACTGGCTCCTCAGGCCAACTCCTTCCTGCCCCCAGCCTGGCCCCCAGAGGCTGGCCCAGCCCTTCTAGCCTGAAATGTGGGTATCTGCAGGGAGAGGGAATCTGCCAATCTCACACTTTTGACTGCCAGTTGCCTTTCTCTCTCTCTCTCTCTTTTTTCGTTTCTTTTCTTTCTTTCTTTTTTTTTTTTTTTTGCTTGAGTTGACAAGAATGTATAAGAAAGGTTGTTATGTGCAGGGTGGGAAACCCCTTGTTTTAGGTGACAAGGGCTGCCATCACAAAATACTGAGCTAATTAAACAACAGTAATGTATTCTCTACAGTTGTGGAGGCTAAATGTTCAAGACCAACGTGTCAGTAGGTTTGCTGTCACCTGAGGCCCACTCCTTGGCTTGAACATGGACACTGTCTCACCTGTGTGGTCACGTGAGCTTTCCTCTGGGAATACACCTTTCTGGTGCCTGTGTGCATCCTGTTCTCTGCTTGGA
This sequence comes from Ochotona curzoniae, assembly GCF_017591425.1. NCBI lineage: Eukaryota > Metazoa > Chordata > Mammalia > Lagomorpha > Ochotonidae > Ochotona > Ochotona curzoniae. Next base: position 8,661,482 of record NW_024467087.1, read on the forward strand.
AAGACACCAAGCAGATTGGATTAGACCTCTCCACCCCCGTAGGCCCCATTTTATCTCAGTCATCTCTAAAAGGCTCTATCTCCAACGGAAGCAACATGGTTGGGTACTGGTGGTTGAGAATGTAAGGAGTTATTCGAATACCCCACCCTGGACCAGGCGCCATTCCTTCTCCCTCACAGCTCACGAAATTTGCACCAGTCCAGCCATCCACCAATCAGATGTAACCTGGCATTCCATCTGAGAATCCCACCCCCAATCTTCCAGCCCCTTCCCCAACCCCGCCCACTCACCAATCATCCTCAGGCATTCACCTGCAGGCACCAATTCCCTGGGGCCTTGACCTCAATCCCTCCCAATCTCCGCCCCCCTACACCTTGTGGGCCTACCTGCATAAAAGGGCCCCAGGTGCTTTCTTCTCCCCTTTTTTCTGATCTCCACCACCCTCACCCCATTCCTGCCCCGCTGGAATAAACCTCCTAAGATACCTCGTTGCATCTGCTGTTTTTAGCTCACGGTAAAGAACCAGGTTGCGGGAATTAGCTGTCTGTAAAATATCGTAATATCATATAAACTAGAACTAGAACTCTAACCCTTTTTAAATAACTAACAGAGAATGCAACAAGTGAATTGGAGGGAGATATAATAATGTCTAACACTCATATGTAGATAATAAGGTACATTATCTTATCACATTATCCTGATTCTTGCTTTCTCTGCATCTTTTACATCATTGCCGTAAATATGTTGAGTACCAGAAGCTTAGAGATCTTAAAATAAGTTATCTAAGATTTCTTATTCTGAAAGTACACTAGAAGAACAATTTCAATATAGAATTTGAATGTGCTGTTTATTTTTATGCCTTTGTTGGTTAAACAGCTAGGATTTTAAGTGTTTATGTGTATGTCAGCTGCTAGGCTAAATACAGGAGAATAAAGCTGAATCCTTTAGGTAATATTTTCTAATTAGCTCTTGGTAAATTTTTAGACATATATCATACAAGAAATTACTGGATTCTGAGGTGTAAAAATCAGAAATATTAAGTGTAACCATTCTTCTGCCTTTATCTATAAATTTTCTGCTAGTGTACAATCTGGAAGTTTTAATTCCATATACAGATTTCTCTAGTTTCCTATTGCTTGCCTGCCTTCTTTCCTTCCTTCTCTTGCATGCTGACAGTATTTCAGTGATTCATGATTTGCACTGAGCTAGGCCCTGAGTAGGTGCTATGGATACTGTCATGACTCATACCAGAAGGGTCATTGCCTTCATGGAGCTCACTGTCGGGTGTGAATCTGAAGCAGCTTCATTTGTTGCAATTAGTACATAGCACAAGACATCCTGGAGGTTTCCAACACCACTATTGGGTCTGGTGATTAACTAGAAGAACTTGTAAGGCATAGTATTGATCTTTTTCCTAGCTAAGACTTAGTATAGCACATGGTTAGGAGCAAAACCAACAAAGAGGAAAGGAATATGGGGAGAAATCCGGAGGAGACCAGATTCAAGTTCTCAAGGGTCCACTCCTAGTGTAATTCACCTGGACATTTTTATTTCCTTCAACAACATGTGACATTAGGGCCTACTCTTTATAGAGATAGCCTGCCCAGGATTTTTATTAAGGGTTGGCCATGGAGGTACTTCTGTCTTATCTGTTAAAAATTCCAGGTGCCCAGAGAGAAAACAGGTATGTGTTCAGAAGAAATCAAATTGTGCAAATGTGTTTAAAGAGAGCAGTCTACTTTTATCAATTAAAGATTTCTCATCAGTAATAGAAAGCTAATTAGAAAATATTACCTAAAGGATTCAGAAAAAAGATCACTTCTATTGCCAGGCCATGAGTAAGGAGCTGGATCAGAAGACTATCAGCTAAGGCATGAAGCAGCACCCATATAGGATGCCAGCACCACATGTGATCATTTCAATGTGCTATGCTGCAACATCAGCCCCCAGGGCTATAGGGTAAAAACTTCAGTAGTTCAGGGCTAGTGAAGTCCTGTTTACCATTTTTCTAGAACAGCCATCTGTTAACTTTTTAGTCACATGTGTCTTTAGTTGCCTGAGTGGCCACACTTAATTATGTATAAATGATGAATATGCATTTAGCTGATTATACATTCTATTTTTATTGAATTATGAGCTATAGGTAAGCATATAATTATACTTTTTTGCATAAACGTAAGTGCCAGTAGGCTGTTCTTATATCCAATTGTCTTGCCTATTCCTGAGACTCATACTTCTCCTTATGGGAAATTCTTCCCTAGACTGTTGTCTATTGTAAGTGCTAAATATGTAATAGTTGCTAAATCATTGAAAGAGTTCAAGTCCTAACACTTTCTGTGTGAACCTGAACAGCTGTAAATATACATATTCTTGGCTTTCATTATATCACCTATACAGTGCGTCAGAAGTGTCATGGAAAGATAGAATTAGAAGATAATTTTATTTGGATGCAAAAGAGTTTTGAAATGCATATTTGAAAGGAATCTTCAAAAAGTTCACAGAACATGTATATTATGAAGAAGTAGATGTGGATTTCAAGGTTTGTTTACATCAAAATAAATTTACCTTTCATTTTGATTTTCTGCAAAGGTTTTTGGAGTACTTTCCTAGTCCAATACCATGATCCATCTGTACCCAGGATTTTTAAGTAGGATTGGTTTCTACTTGACATTCTTTTCTGGACGGTGAGCCTACTTTTGTGGTAATGGACAGGAATAAAAAGAGGTAGAAGTGCCCACACTTTTCAAGCACATCTTTAAAAGTGGTGCCAGTGAGTAAAAGATGCTAGTGCAAGTGATATAAAAGCAAGATGAAGAGACGCTTAGAAGAACTGAGGAGTGACTGTTAGCTAATCAACTATGAGACTGAGAACGATTCTCCCCTACTTCCACATTCTTATCAGAGCCGATCTAGACCTGTGGGCCTGCATCACTTTGAATTAAGGCAGAAATTAAGCCAAGAAAAGTTCTTCAAACACATTTTTTTTTTCTTTTCTAACCACTAGAGGCCAGATTCTGCTAGCCTGGAGAATGGTACATGAGTATACCATGTCTTGGCAATTATACAAGAGGGTGCCAAAAAACCGAGAGAGGTAGTGGAATCATAGCCTCAGTTCCATTTTTCCCCTCAGCCTACATATCCACCATTTTCCCAAGGATGAGCCTCAGCATCTGTTTACAAAGTCATCCTGGATCAACCAGATCCCTCAACAGCATCTCACTGAACTCTTAGGAAGTTCTTCTTCCTCCAAGGAAATCATTCTTTTCTTGCTTTCTGTGACTCCATCATTTTCTGGTTTTCCTGCTACTTATTGTTTGTTTCTCCCTAGTCACTCTTACTGCTTCTTCTTCTGTATCATATGAATGTTAGCATTTGTCGTGGTTCTATCTCAGCCTTCTCCCGCTTTGGCTCCATCCATGCACCTCACGCTAGGGCATCTCACTTTGCTCATCACTACAGTTTTGTTATTTTCAATCCTGGGCCCTTTTCCATATTCTAAAATAAGTAATTCTAGATTACCTGCACCACCAGGCTACAGGCTTATCTGACACTGAATGAAGTATGTGCACATACAAGTGCAAAGACAAGCAGTTGTGCACAGGAAAGAAGTTGACAAAGAAAAGCAAACATTGCTGTTCCAGTTTCAGTCACCATTCGAGTGAGTGATGTAGTTTCCTCTCCCAGAAAAACAGAACATTGAGGGAATGAACTATAAGGTTCTCTATTCCAGTGAAAAATAAAATCCCAACCATACACTTACCCAAATCAGAAATCCCAGAGTACTTCATAATACCCCTTTATTCCTGAAATCCTCATTGTAGTCCACCAAGCACTCCCAGAGGTTCTGTAACCTTGCATTTTGTCAATTTTCCTTCCATTAAGCAGTGCTCTTTGTTGTATGGGTCCTGCATATCTTCTTCGGAAGTTTCTGAGCCGCTAGTCCTACACCTATATTCACTGTAAGCTTTCTGAAATGAGAACTGGATCCTAACTCTTACTTGTTTAAAAGCATAAACATGCTTCTCCATGACATGTAAGGTTATTTTTTTTCCTACTAATCTTGGGATTGTCTTGCTGTTGTTGTTCTAGTTCATTGAACTGTAAGGTTAGCTCATTTACTTGGTGTTTTTCTAGTTTTTTTTTGGTTTGTTTGTTAAGATTTATTTATTTTTGTTGGAAAGTCAGATATACAGAAAGGAGGAGAGACAGAGAGGATGATCTTCCCTCTGACGACTCACTGCTCACGTGACCTCAACAGTTGGTGCTGAGCTGATCCAAACCCAGGAACCAGCAGCCTCTTCTGGGTCTCACACATGCAGGGTCCCAGGGATTTGGGCCATCCTTAACTGCTTTCCCAGGCCACAAACAGGGAACTGGATGGGAAAGTGCGGCTGCTGGAATTAGAACTTGCACCCATATGGGATCCTGGCACTTAAAGGAGAGTACTTTAGCTGCTATGTTACCACGCTGGACCCTCTAGTTTCTTAACATAAGCATTGATTGAGATGAACTTTCCTCTTAACACTGTCTTGATTGTGTCCCGTAATTTTTTTTTTTTAAAGATTTATTTTTATTATTTTTTCATTGGAAAGGCAGATATACAGAGAGGAGAGACAGAGAGGAAGATCTTCCGTCCGATGATTCACTCCCCAAGTGAGCGCAACGGGCCGATACTATGCCGATCCGAAGCCAGGAGCCTCTTCCGGGTCTCCCACGCGGGTGCAGGGTCCCAAAGCTTTGGGCCGTCCTCGACTGCTTTCCCGGGCCACAGGCAGGGAGCTGGAAGGGAAGCGGGGCTGCCGGGATTAGAACCGGCGCCCATATGGGATCCCAGGCGTGCTAGGCGAGGACTTAACCACTTGCGCCACCGCGCCGGGCCCGTGTCCCGTAATTTTTGATCTGTTGTGTTGATACCTTCATTTGTGAGGCGAACACGATAACCACTACACTACGGAAACAATGCCTTCATTTGTTTAGAGCATTTGTTTTAAATTTCCCCTTTGATTTTTCTCTCTAACCCATTGCTCATTTCATACCATACTATTCAGTCTTCATGCTTGCAAATATTCTTGGGTGTTTTGACTTCTTGGTCTCTGTGATAGTCTGAGAAAATGCATGGTATGATTTCACTTTTTTCTTTTTTAATTTGCTGAGGTTTGTTTTGTGGCTATGACATGGTAAATTCTGGAGAAGGTTAAATGTGCTGGTGAAAACAATGTGGGATGAAAGTTTCAGTAGATGTCAGCTGAGTCCGTTTGCTCTAGTGTCTGAGTGAGTTCTGGTGTTTCTTTGCTGAGTTTCTGTCTTTCAGTCTGTCTATTGATAGTAATGGGGTGCTAAAGTCCCCCACTATTAATGTTTTAAAGTTTATTTCTCTCTTTATTTCACGTAGCTAGATGCCTTGGCATTTAGTGCATATACATTTATTATGTTGATCTCTTCCTGCTAAATGGATCCTTTGATCATTATGTGGTGTCCTTCTTTCTCTCTCATGTTTTTACATCAAAATCTGTATCATTTGATGTAAGAATGGCTAAACCTGCACATTTTTCCTTACCATTAGTTTGGAGTATCTTTTCACATTCTTTCACTTTCAGTTTCCTCTGTTCTTTGTTGGTGAGATATATCCCCTGAAAGCAACAGATAGATGGGTTTTGTTTTTTCATCCAGTCCTCTGATCTGTGGTGTTTAACTGATGAGGTTAAGCCGTTTACATTCAATGTTAATATGGATATGTTGTAGTTTGGTGTTGTCATTTTAGCAACAGGTTGTTCTTTGATTTAGTCTTCTGTTGGCCTTTTACTGAGATGTTCTCCACATTTGCCTTTGATTTTGGTAGTTGCTATTCCTTCTCTTTCACAGGAACATCTTTGAGTATCATTTGTAGGGCAGGTTTAGAAGATGTGAATTCTTGAAGTTTTTCTTTACTATGGAATAATTTTGTTTCGTTTTTAAAGACAAAGGAGAGCTTTTCTGGGTATGTTATTCTGGACTGAAAATTTTTTTTTTCCTTTTGTAATCTGGAATATGTCACTCCATTCTCTTTGGGCCTGTAGTGTTTCCTCTGAAAGGTTAGCTGTGAGTTTGGTTGGGGTTCCTCTATAGGTCGCTTGATTTTGTTCACGTGCACATTTAAAGATCTTTTCCTTATGTTCAACTGAAGAGAGCTTGATTATCATGTTTTGTGGTGAAGTTCTCATTTGGCCAACTCTGTGGTGAGTTCTGTAACCATCCTGTATACTGTTTTTGAATTCTTTCTCCAGATTAGGGAAATTTTCCTTTATTGTTTCATTGAATACACCTTTAATCCCAGCTTCTTTCAGCACCCTCCGGAACTCCCATAACTCTTATATTGGGCATTTTAATCATGTCTTAATTATTGGATACTTTTTCTAGCTTGGCCCAGCTCTGCTTCCAGCATTTTGTTTGTTTCCCCCTGGTCACAGGAAATATCTTTCAATCTGAGTTTCTTCTGCCTCATTCATTCTATTTTTGAGACTCTCCACTGTACTTTTAATTTGATCCACTCTATTCTTAATTTCTGATATATCAGCTTTCATTTTTTTCAGCGTTGCTGTTTCCTGTGTGACACATTCCTTAAATCCCTTGAACTCCTGAATTATGTGCTTCTCATTATTGTTCAGAAGTTTTATGTTGAGTCTTCTGAATTCTGCATCCCCCATTTTCTCAATGTCTTCCTCAGTTAACTCTGCCTGTGGTAGAGGCTTTTTCTCTTTTGCCGAAGAGTTTTCAGTAACATTCATAGTGCCTCTGTCTCTTCTTTTATCTTTTGTCATTGCAATTCTGGTTGGCGGATTTTTCTCCTTGGGGCAGGTTTCTAAGATGTATTACCTATAGGTCTACAAGTCAATTTTCATGTTCAATCAGTGTCCCAGATTAGGAAAATGCCAGCTGTCATAAATAACTGGGTTGTTGGTGGTGCTGATCTTGCCGACACGTGCTGGCCGTTAAGTCTGAGAGCTCCCTGGAGTTATTTTGGAATATATAGATTGCCCCAAAGGAACTGTTTTCTCTCAGCGATATGTGTAATGTTCTCTGCCCCACCACAAAAGACCGCACCTGATCCCCATGTTGCGCAATACACCCTGCCACTGAGCCGCCCCCTGGAGTCTCCCTCTCCTTGTTCGCTCATTGCTCAGCTAAGCTATTCTGCAGGATGGGTGGTTTTCAGCCTGTTTTCACCTCCTGAGCTGTCCTCATTAACCCACACTCGCACCTGGCTGCCACAAGAGCCATGGCCGCCACTCAATCTCTGTCTGCCTCTATTGCTTGGCTCACTGGAGTCCAGATCACTGCTTGCCGTCTGCTGGTGTGTTTTCTGTTCACTGCAGCACCAGGACTCACTTTTAGGAATGCTAACTTTGGAAGAGCTATATAAAAACCCATTGCTCTGATGTGCACCTTGACTAAGTGAATGACAACATACAATTCACTCTGCCGTCTCCCTCCCTGCATCACCCACCGTCTTGCTACCAGTGTTTATAAATCCATGTGCCTCCTGTATTGACTGAACTGCCTTCTACTGTTCACCTCTCATTTTCACAATTGAATTCTCATAGCATTCTGCTGCCAGCCTTGTTTCTAGATTCCATGCTGTTGAGGGAGAGCTGGCAGCTATGGCGATCAGGCCCTTAGGAGTGTGGAAGCTGGCTTGTTCCCAGACCTATCTAAGGAACTGAGACTGTCCTGGTGATGAGGAAAATAAAATGGTCAGTCAACAGATTCCTTTGAAATAAATGGGTTCCTTACAGCCCAGGAGAGAGTGCCATGGAATTTATTTATTAGCCCTGTTACAAAACACTCACCTGCCTGGGCACACTGGTTAGGTAAGTGACCCATGAATGTGACTAAGCTTTATTAATTGCATATTGTGTGCAAGAGTTTTTTATACATTACCTAATTGTCATAATTACCTTGAGATAGATGCAAATATTATATGCATTTTATAGAGGGCACTGAGGCCCAAAAAGAAGCAGGCCCAAAGCAGCATAGCTTACAATCAGTAGTCGAGCCAGAATTCAGATCAATGCCCGAGTTGTTCCAGATCCAATGCTTTTTCTCATTTTGCTCTATTGTGTCTGCACTGCATTGGGCAAATTTAAAAATACCTTAGATAACTAGTTGAAAAAGATCACTTACCTGTCTCCCCCAATCCGCATCAATTGTTTCTAGGGAAATTTTGCCAACAGCACAGGTTTACAGAGAGAAGGAGAGACATTTTCTGGATCTCCCACATGGGCACAGAGTCCCAAGGCTTTGGGCCAACCTCTATTGCTTTCCCAGGTTATAAGCAGGGAGTTGGATGGGAAGTGGAGCAGTTGGACACAAACCGGTGCCCATATGGGATCCAGGCGCATGCAACACAAGGATTTTGCCATTGTGCCAGTGTGCTGGACCCCAAAACTAGGTTCCTTAAAGAGAGGGACCTGGGATCTTATAGGGTCTTAAGATGGAGCCTAAAATTCCAATGCAATTAATTAATTAATTAATTCTGTCTCAAATGGGACTCTCCGTGCCATGCTGTCTCCCTCCCTGTTTCATTGGCCACATGGCAGTAGAGGTCAACTTTCTGAAAGCTGTTAGAATCCCACAGCCACAATTACCTTTGGAAACATTTCCAAATTCCTTAAAACGGCTTCCTGCATTCTCTCCTGTCTACGTCTTCAGCATAGAACACTCAAATTGTGTCTGTGCCTACAGATGTTCTTTAGCCTGTGGCCAGTCCATGTGACTGCGGGTTTCAGGTCGCTTCCCATCTCCAGGTTTTCACTCCCTCTGCTTTTCCTGCCTGGAATTTCTTATTTCCCTCAGCTACCGCATCTGCTATTGAATTGAACAACCGTTCAGTTCAGTTCTAAGTTCAAGCAGCAACTACCCAATGACGCCTATCTGGTTCCCTTTAATGTTTTTTATTCTTTCCGGGCCTGGTGCTGTCAGCAAGCCTTGCATTTATAAAGATGACACTGCTTTTCACAGGTACTTTACAGCTCTGGACAGGTTCCTCCCCAGCAGGGACCCAAGCTTATTCCAGTCTCCAGAGCACCCATATAAAAACATGGCACATGATAGTTACCCATAAAATCTTTTCTGGATTAATGAGAATAAAATTTTCTTAAAATAGGGCAAGTATTGACATTAATTTTTGACTAGGCAAGAGAATCCTCAAAGTAAATGAACTAAAAAGACCACAATTCCATTTTTCCTTTTTCATGAGATATAAACTTTAAAATCCAAATATTAATTTCCTACTCCATGTAACTCTTGAAAATAAAACCAAAATTTGTTGTACATTGTACTTCATTGGCAGGGATTGACATGCAACTGAAATATGGCATCAGTCCACCAGAGGGCACTATGAACTCAAAAAGTAACCATTCTTCATTAATTTGTTCTCGCAGAGAGGAACAGCAGAAACCAATGAACTTTTCTGTTTTCCCTGCATTTTGTACAATTTTGCAAGAAATGATCGCATCCATCATGCTTGAGAGTTAGGTATGCCTGGAGTAAGCCTTCTTGCTAATAAAGTATGCATCTGTTTACATCAAATGTAACAGACATATGCTTCTCATACCTTTAAAACATTCAGGCGTCTAGTTAAAGGATAAAGGCTTTGTGATGTTTCTGAATTTGTTTTAAAAAATGGACATGTCTTATCATAGGCAGAATCCAACAGAATCAAAACGTGTAATGTTGTTTTTAACCCTAATACACAATGAACTATTTCAGAAAAGAAGGCGTGGTCAGGTATCAGAGAAGGGATACCAGCACCTGCTGTCATGAAACGTTTGCATGCCTAACACTAGCAGCTGTGTCCACTGCTTCTGATCTGTTGCATGTAGGATCACAATGGGGAGCACGCAGCACAGTCAATATTTAGCACAGTTATCATGTGTGTATCTAGTAACATAGGCAAATCAAATCCTGCCTTTCACATCGCGCCCCTTGTTTCTGCCCTCAGTGCACCATGGCCATGGACTCTTGAGTAATGCTTCCACACTGGGTCTGACCTTTGTGTCCCTCCTTAGGTTGATTCATCCTGCAGCCTCTAGGCTGTGCATGTGTTTTCCACGTTTGTAAATCTCACATGAGGCAAATATGCTTCATTGTAAGGACTCTGTTATCGCTTGTAGAGTGCTTGCTTATTGATCTGTTTTCACAAAAATGCTGCCAAAAGTTTCAGGAAGGACAATGTTGGGATTACAGGGGAGGAAAGTGAATAAGCAGGAAGAAACTAAAGGGAAAAGAAGAGGACTAATATTCGTTGACTGCCCACAGCTGCCAGGTCCTGTCCTAGGGAGTTGATGTGTCTGTCTCATTTAGCCCAATCAAGAAACGATTATCTCCTCAATTCTGTCACCTGACAACATGCTACCTTTCCGGGCTCGTTGCTTTCCACTCAGCCGCATGTATTGAAGATTCTGCCATGTCTTGTTATGGCTTGATAACTCATTTCTTATAAGTGCTGCTGAATAATATTCCATTATCTGAATGCCCTACAATTTATTTTCCAGTCACCTACTTGGCTACTTCTGAGTGTTGACTATTATAAATAAGATTAGTGCGTGCCATCATGTGCATGTTGTTCTGTGTATTCATATTTCAACTCATTGCTGTTTACAAAATTTTAATGAAAGATATATCTGTCTTTACTCCCATGATTTCCTCTTTTTTCTAACTTCTTTCTAAGGTGAGGAGCTAGCATAGCCAAGATGCCCAATTTGTAGCAAAATGCTCTTGTTAATTAGACGAAAGGCTGTCTTGGTGCAGCAAATAAACAATGCATTACAAATCTGTTTACAGCAGCTTCTCCAGACATTTTAAAACAATTAAACTGTCAAGGAGGCCTGGAGACAGAGCTTTGCATTTTAATGGGAAATGATTAAATCTCAGGCATTATTGTCTTTGATGTGTCTGGGCTCTAAGAAGAGGGCTCAGTATTGATTGAGGCCTTCTGGAAGGCAGGAAGTTTCCTTGGGCTGTTTGACCACAGTGCACTGAAGCCTTGGAGATGTGTAACTTCTTTCACCGGGATAAAAGGCCACTCTCCAACGAATTAACTAGATTTGTCAGATCGTGTTTAGTTGCATGTTGCCTGTAGGGACAGATGATGGATTGTGACTTTAGAGGGGCACTATGTGTTGATTGACAGAGAAAGCAAAAGAGAGAGAGTCTGTTGCTGATGACATCTGTTAGAAAAAGTTGAGTGACACAGCACCAAGTGTCGATCCTACTGTTGACTCTTTTAGAAATAAAAGCATTATAAAAGCAAGTGAATGTCAGCCATTCAGTTGCTGCCCGATTCACCTAGTATAAAACTGTATGCCGTAGTCAGTGAATGTATGTGTACTACAATTATGGTAGGCACACGGTTTCAAACTTCTAGTGCGTTCACCAATTGGGAAATGCCATTCTCTCTTGATTTTTATTAATTCATGTATGTGCTTTTGATTACGAGTGGTCTTTGCCCAATGACTACCCACAAACCCATGGATGGAGACACTCATGTAGACAGCTGAATAAATCAGGGTCAATGGTATGATAGCAGACATTTGCTGAGTGCAGTGAAGGGATTGATGAGGCCATCGTGGACCTGAGAGGTGCAAAGGAGATCTCCAGGAGGACCCTATTTGAGATATTAGTACGTAAACCAAGGGAGAAGGCCACTCTTGGTGTAAGGAAGATCCTGAACAGAGGTATGAAGGTGTGAAACAAACTTGGCACATTCAAACAGCTCAGGGGAGTGGTGAGGTGTTATATATGGTATCCTGAGCCAAGGAGCTGGTTCAGTACAAACCTGTATTCCCTACCACTTTTCAAAGGGTGGAGAGACCTTGGGCCTAAGGATTAGAAATGGGAATCCAATAAAACATGGTGGGGTCTTTGGGATATATGTATGTGTATATATCTCAAAGCGGGTGAACAATAGGACTACAGATGCCAGAGGCCTCCCCATGTGTTTCTGTCTCCTAAAATATTTCCTTTTGTCACACTGTACAAGAGTTTGCCAGTTGGAGAATTAGACACATTTCCAAAGTGAAAATACCTTTAAGGAAATGGATACATGTATGTGAATGTTTTGATTCTGCATATTCTGCATTGCTTTCTTCCATAACAGGTTATCAGGATCACATTGAGGACTGGGGTTGGGGGGCATGGGTGTTAGAGAAATGTAAAATGGCAAAAGAAGGTAGGAGCAGGGGTAGTGCATGGTCAGGGCTCATTTTGCAAAGGAATGTGGGTGGGTACAGAGCAGTACACAGGCCCAGAGGCTGAGAATTAGTGCAACAGAAAGGGGAGAGGTTAACCAATAAAATTCCCCTGCTTTATGATTTGTCTCTACACCAGTTTCATTTTATTTCTGTGCTGCCTAAGCATGAAATCTCGTTTCTTTTACTCCTGTAGAGCCCTTCCCCTGCACTGACCAGTACAACTCCTGCACAGCTGTAAGAGGCTGTGACACTCCTGCTTAGACCTGATAAGACCACTCATATGGAAATGACTTCATGTTGTCCTTTGGGAAATGCCTTTTTAGAAGCTCTCTCATATTGGCCAAGAAAGACTGCCTCCATATTAGGGTTTTCTATTTTTTGCTGGAAGTTGGCATCTCTCCTGTGTAAGGAGTTTACTGAAGCCTAAATTCTTCCATTAGTCATTTTGGTTTGCAAACAGGGATGTGAACATATGCAAGTGCATGCCTGGTGGCCCGAGCACCAGCTCAGCTTCTCAGTTGCGGGGCAATGGGGTAAACCCCACATCCACCCTCTGAAGATGATCCTCTGTCTCTTTAAGTTAACTAACCAATTAGCAAATTGTATTCTCAGGGCCAGAGCTATCACAGAGTTTTCAAGGTCTGGGACAAATATGAAAGCGCAGAGCCCCTAGCTCAGGAATCGCCCAAGGTTTCAAAACATTGCCAATACAGCATCAAATCTAGTGCAGTTCTTCAAGCAGATTCCTGTGTGGTTGCGTAGTTAACAAGACCAGGAAGTCGGCCTTACAGCTGAACAACTCCTACATGCTCTTAAGTCCTGAGGGCTCCTAATGTTGCCGGAGGTTGGGAATAGGAGAGTGTGTTTGATTTCAAGGCAAAACACATTTTCTCCCTCCCTGCCTCCTGCTGAAATCCTGCCCTTACAGCTAAACCAATTTTGCTTTAGGCTGGAATCCCTTTGGGAGGGGCTAATGCTTGCAGCTGTGTCTGTTGTAATCTTAGTGTTGGGTGGAAAAAATGTACGGGGGAGAGCACAAGAAAATTTTGATTATGGAGAGAAGCTTACGGGGGGGGGGGGGGAATGTAAGTCCATGGAATGCATTGTTAATTTACATAATCTTCCTTTCTGTGTACCACTGAACATGGGTGGGAGGGTCAGTAAACACAGCAGCCTGCGGATGTCAGAAATTCTTCAATATTCATTGCTAGTGACAATATTCAGAGCTTGAGACAGATTTCCTTTCTCTCTGACTCAAGGGAAGTTTTCTCAGAGCCACACAGAAGGAGAATCCAATCTGTTCAATAGGAAAGACTCATTTGCTCCCAGAATAACTGAAATTTCCATTTTCATTTGAATTTTAACCAAAATAGTGGATCTTCCATGTTGCAAAAAATAAAAAAGAATAACAATTTGGCGTGGGGGTTTGCTTTTCCTTAAAATTTTGATTCCTATATTAACACCACTGAGTGGTTTAGAAATGTGTAAGATACAATGCCAAAATGATCCATTTCTTGCATTTTGTTATAATTAGCTAAACCCTTTTCATAGGCTGCTAGTAGATTCTCTGATTCTTTTAACAAAGTATTTGGATGTAAAATGTATTTTGAGGCAAAGAACTAAAATGTTCAGGTGGAATTTCAACATTTTGCTAGGAGTAATGGTTGCAGAAAATTGAGCAACTGTAATTCTAGCAAGGGTCTATTTTGCTAGCAATATTTTCTGTTCATCAATAATTCAATTTCAAAATAAAAGACACATTTCTACCTTCCAAAAGCTACCGGGGAGTCTTTCAGACTACAGGATTCCTGGCTGTAGGAGCAGCAGCTACCAAAACAAGGCAGTTAGCTTCAAAAGCTCCTCTAATGTGCTCAGGGATCCTGTTACAGAACATTTTTTTTTTTTGTAATTCTAGAAGGCAAAATAAAATTTTATGTTTGGAAATTATAAGTTTACGCAAATAGTATGGGCAAAGCTTATGTCTGCGTCCAAGCAGTGGTCTGATTATTGCCAGAACAATACTGCTACATGATGAATCATTAATGATCTGGGAGAGTCATAATGGTCTGTCACTAATGCCCATTAATGATCTCTCTATACCACGGCTATGGGCTGATGTTTCTGGCCAGTACCTTGGAGAATACTTTAGATATGCCTTAAACTTTCTCTGATCTCCTCTCCGTGTGTCTGCTCCAAATGTAGACAGCAACTGTCTGGATAGGACCAGCTTATAAAGAAGCATGGCTTTGTTAAGGAAGTCCTACTCAGGTAAGATTTATTTAAGAAATGTTTTTGAATGACAGATTTGAAAGCTTTCCTGGTCGTTGTTGCTTCTGTACAAAGTAGCAAAATTCTGTCAGGGATTTTTCTATTGAGATCGTTCTTTTTCTTTCCGGATGGGACAGAGGGATCTTCTTTCCCTATGCTTTGTGTTTGCGATGGACGTAGTCTTGACAAAGTATTAACTTAGGTTTCCTGAGAGGAATGTAAGATATTATTAAAGCAGAATGAGTGTTTTTATGTGACTGTTTAAGACCCTATGTGTAGTTACAAAATGGTGGCACTGGTCAATTCCAAAGAGGTTTTGTAGCTCAAGACCTGTATATACTCTATGAGGTCAGCAGAAAACATCAATTTTATTTCTAAAGGCAGAGACAAGAATGCATAGTGAAAATTGGCTTTAAATGTGCTTTTCCTTTAGCTTAAAGGAGATAAAGAGAAGGTGACACAAAACTACGGAAAGGTGGACACAGTCACGCGTTAATTCTGAGAATCTTATTAGGTGTACCTTGAAGGAAATCACAGAAGAGCGGCACTCCATAATGTCTAAGGGAAAGCAGGAAGGATGTGTTTGCTATGGCGGCAAGGGAGGTGCTGCAGATAGCTGATGGAACCAACGCCCAAGAACCTCCAAGCTGGCGGAGAAAAACAAGCAGAGTGAGGGTGGCCGGAGCAAGTGGCCAGTTCCAAGGCTCTCTAAAAATAGCAGGTCAGGGGTTCTCCTGGACGGTTGAACTCACTCCCCGGCGACATTTTGATGGGAAATTGTAATGCATAAAGATGAAAAATGATGTAATTTCTTGAAAATGTTTTGCTAATTTTTGTATTAGCTGAACACAGTAACCTCATGAGGCAAATAGTTCTGAGACACTGAGATACTTGGACACTTTTTTTTAAAAAAATCATTTAACTTGAAATGATTCCAGGACATTTTAACCCCTCTAAATGTTTTATTTTGCTAGAACGTTTTGTCCAGGGGAGTGATTACGCAGCACAATTTTTTGTTGTTGTTGTTTGTTCAAAATCCTTCCCCCTCCTCTGAAACTGCTGAGCAGTATGTGTTTATTCATATCATTAGGTGTGATTAATAGGCTTGCTCTTTTGGGTGCTCCACAGGATCCACTGCACGACTTGGAGTGGTCCTAGATCACCCCTAAATGAAAATTCAGATTGTTCTGCCGTGTTGCATGAATATGATTTATTTTCACTATTTTTTATTTCTCTATGAAAAGTAGAAAGGTTCATCTGAAATGTTAGCACAGTAAGGGGGTTATATTAGTGACGCAAAACATTCCAAAATGTGTGACTTCAGTTTAGTATTTCATTTGCAGTCTCTTGTCGAAATTCATGCAAATGCCCATTCTATGTAGTCAGGATTTGGTGTCTGTGGCCGAATCAGTTACACCCATTGCTCTGCTTATAAAATACTTGAACGAACAAACGCATACATCATTTATTTGCTGAGTAAGGTATGGGATACAGGTATTTCTCATCAAGTGACAAAAGACTTCTCAATTGATGAAATGTTATGATAAACATGTCATTGTTAATAGGTGTATGTTTATTGGAAATAAGTTCCATTTGCAAAAGTGAGAGCTATGGGACAGATCCATAGTGCCTGAAAATGCTGCAATGGTTCCATTTTGAAAGGAATGTTAGAAGTACATGATGCTGTGTAAAGTAGGCTTTGTTGATGGTAGTAAAATGCAAATGAGACTAGAAGACAGGCTTATGTAACCAAATGATGGACAGTCGCAGGACAGGTATGGTGGTTCATCTCTGCCTTTAGACAGAAACACACTACATTGCTGGTGTACAGATGACACTAGCCCAGACACTGTATCCGTTATCTCCCCCAAAGAACTCATTTCAGCAGCTCTCCAAGCCAGAATATTGATCCTAAGTCCCCCATCCTCCAGTTAAGTTTCGTATCTCTCCTGATGCGTGGGGAAGCTGAAGTAGTTGTGCTCTGTGTAATTCTTCAAAGCCTGGAAACTCATAATGATGCTTATTTAAGAATGCATGTTTCTTTAGTTCACACTTTTCATTTTGTTTCTCACCTTCCCTGTTTTCACATTCCCATTTACTTCTTTCTGTTGTCCTTGCTGTACTTTCTTCTGCATGTGTGACTCCTTTATCTTTTTAGGGTCCTTTTTTTGTGTCTTTCCGTTTCTGACTGGTAATGGGCCCTCTATTGAGCAGACGTATCTACAATAATAGTTCGCATATCATATTGAGTTAGTATTTTCAAAATGGAAAGCATGTGACAACGAATTCCCTTCTCTTAGGGAACTAGAGGAAATAACGTATTTTCAAAGTGTTTTTATTTGTAGGAACTTAGAAAATGACATTTAAAATTTTTGTAATCAATAATCCCTTAGACCATTTTTCAAGGCATACTTGTATATACTTTCAATCTTTCAAGATTGAAAGATTTCTCATCTCAAAACACCAAGACCACTGTTACCTGGGAAGTACCTCAAAGCTCCTTGTCATAATAACTTTGTTTGGAACCAGGCTAGTACATGCTATAAGATATGGTTATGCACTTAAACACACACACACACACACACACCCCAAATGACTGCATAGAAGCTAAAACTATTTTAACACATTTCCCTAGAACATATAATTTAAACAGTATATACTGATGTTTTAAAACATGAAAACAACTATTTAATTCATGCTCTTAGAAAATATAGTCAAGGGCCTGGCATGATAGCATAATGGTTAAGGTCCTCGCCTTGAATGCACCAGGATCCCATATGGGTGCTGGTTCTAATCCCGGCGGCTCCACTTCCCATCCAGCTTCCTGCTTGTGGCCTGGGAAGGCAGTCCAGGACGGCCCAAAGCCTTGGGACCCTGCACCCATGTGGGAGACCTGGAAAGAAGTTTCTGGCTCCTGGCTTTGGATCGGCGCAGCACCGGCTGATGCAGTCACTTGGGGAGTGAATCATTGGATGGAGGATCTTCCTCTCTGTCTCTCCTCCTCTCTGTACATCTGCCTTTCCAATAAAATAAATAAATCTTTTAAAAAGAAAACATAGTCAAAACCCATAATTTATTTTTGGCATGGCTTTAGAAACTGGAGTCTCTGGAGTCAAGAATAATGGTGGCGGTGAAGAAGTCTTGGCTGATGGGATAATTCATCCCATCACCTATGCTCTTGTGAAGGAGAGTGTTCACAGGAAACCAGTGCCTCCCAGGGAGAAAAAGTTCTATGGATAAGTTGTTCTTGGGATACTGTCCTTGTGGAACAAAGATGAAGATGAAATAATTTTTCTTTAACTAATACTACTGGACAAGGTGTAAAATACGTAGGCATTACTCAATTGAAAGCACAACAATTTCTTGATTAATGTGATAAAGTCATTTCCACAAAATTATATGTAAGCCAAGTCTCATTTAAAACTTACAGGGGGTATGTAATAAGGAAAGGAACTTTTTTTGTGAATGTTTCTGTAGAGTAGAGACTTCTTATATAATGGATATATTCAAAGGATTATTCT
The DNA here is from genome assembly GCF_017591425.1 of Ochotona curzoniae. Lineage (NCBI taxonomy): Eukaryota > Metazoa > Chordata > Mammalia > Lagomorpha > Ochotonidae > Ochotona > Ochotona curzoniae. The sequence continues at coordinate 8,679,501 of NW_024467087.1, forward strand.
TTAATCTATACATTGGAAAGTGTGAATTAATTATACCAGAGAAAAAATATATCATGCTCAGATGTAATTATTTGAACAAGACTTCCTCAGTCGGTATATACCTTTTCTGTGAAACTATTATAATGGTTATATTTTCTTGCTTTGTTTTTTTTTTAAGTTTCTTAATACCTTATTAGGGTTCTTTAGTAGATATTATCTGATTTGACATGAGGCTAAAGCCATTGAAAATGTTTTTTCAAACCTTTTGCAAAAGGATTATAAATAACCTATACAGTCACTTACAGAATTAAATAGGGCGCTTACAAACATCCTGGACCCATCTGTTACGCATAACAATTCCCCATGTCTAGTACAGTATGTAACTGCCAGTGTTGGATCTTTCCCAATACATTATATCATTTACTTTGTCCTTAAATGTTGAGAATTGTGCACTGGAAGTCTCTCCTTATGTGATGGCCTTAGTTGATGTTTACTGGAACTCTTTGGTTGGTTATGCGTATGCATCACTGTGATCACTGTGAAAATGCCAAATGTCATATATTACATTCTTGCTTTGTATAAAACCTTTTTCTGGCTTCACTTTGACTGTCTGTCAGTGGAGGCAGAAGGTAGCTGATATTGTTCTAAAAGCAAAGCCCACAACAGTCTAGCTCAAAACACCTAGTCATATCTCCTTCCTTCCTTCCAAGTGCTATTTCAGTTAGCTCCGTCATATGCCATGGATCTAAAGGGATTTGTCTAATTCATTAATGTGTACTCTATAGAGTGATTTTTCTGTCCTGTACTCAACATTGAGGTGCCGACATGAGGGAAAAATAGAGCCTGTCTTCCAGGAGGGCACAATGTGGTTGCCTACCTTACTTATATTGAAATAATGTTATGAGTGCTGTAATCAAAATATTTTTAAAGCCACAGAAGAATAGGAATCAAACAGAAGCCTTTTGATGACTGGATTTTGCACAGCTTCATGGGGGATATGTGATTTAACCAGAGATTTAAATTTTTGTGAAACTTTGATTCCTGTCCTCAAAGATGCCTTTTCTATTCTCCAAACTAACTGGGATTTCTTTGTTTGTTTGTTTGTTTGTTTGTTTTTTTGTTTTGTTTTGAAAGTCTAAAAGCTCTCATTATGTCTAACTTTGTGACTCTTCCCTCTGCCAGATTATGAATTTCCAGGAGCCAAGGCCAGTATCCAACACTTTTCATCTCCCTAACCTACAGTGCAAAAGTAATGATCATAGTAACTGAAAACATTCTTTTTGTAGAAAAACAAAACAAAAAACAAAAACAAAAACAAAACTTGTTTGGCTCTGGAGAATTTTTAAATTTCTTAGCCATGGCTATATAGCATACCATGATCATCAGCATAAACCTGGTTACCTTGGTTACCTTTATTACTACTAGCTGGAAGCTTAATCCTGCAGTTTAATATAGTGTCCTATTAAACTAGCCCGGACTGCATAGACATTGTGAATACTTCTTTTGCCACCCCCTCATTTGTTTACCAAATGTGTACTGGAAACCAACTGTATGCCAGGCATTGTCATTGCTTCTAGGTATCTGGTACTGAATAAATCATGGAATTATACCCTAGAAGCAATTGGTCAGCTTTTGGTCCCTTTTCCTTAATAACCTTTCTCTATAAATCTTTATATGCAAAAGAAAAAACTAGAAAAAGTGCATCAAAGGGCAAAATTTCAGGTTGTTTTCTTGTTTCATCTCCACAGTAGTTCATTCTGAATTGTGTGATACACTTGATTACCATCCTTGGCCAACAGTATTTTTGTTCCTTAAAAAAAGAGGCTTGAAGAATGACCCTAATAATTAAACTTATATTCCTGACATTGATTTCAGGTTTGATGTTTGCAATTTGTTTAGCTTTGACTTCTAAAAATTTGCTTCATTTTGCTTGTGGCTCAGTTTATGTCTTGCTTGATGAATATTCAATTAAGAATGTGGGTGTTTTTTTTGTGCTGCGAAAACTAAAAACTTATATTAAATTGTTGATGATAGTGTTGTTCTATTCTTCCATATTCTGAATTATTAATTTGAACATTCTGTCATTCCTCACCAAGTCACATTAAGAATTTCAACCATTATTTTGAGTTTTTCTGTTTCAATTCCCTGCTATTGAATTTTGCTTCAAGTCGGTATCTCACTTGTTAGCAGGTGAAAATGCATATATGGATTTGTGTGTTCTTGAGGAAGTGACCATTTTGTAACTATGAACTTTCTGTCATTGTGTTTTGTAATATTTTCACCATAAAATCCATTCTACTTAGTGTTAATACAGTTACACTATCTTTGTTAGGGTTAGTGCTTGCAATGGTTGTATTTTCCATTCAATAATTTTCATCTTATCTATCTGGGTTTTTTTTTTAAAGATTTATTTGCTTTTATTGGAAATGCAGATTTATATAGGGAAGGATAGACAGAGAGAAAAATTTTGCATCTACTGATTCTCTCCCCATTTGGCCACAGTGGTCAGAGTTGGAAAAGGCCAAAGCCAGAAGCCAGGAACATTTTGTAGATTTCCTGTATGAGTTAAGGTTTCCAAGTCTTGTTTGATCTTCTGCAGTTCACCCGGGCACATTAGTAACGAATTGGATTGGCAATGGAGCAGCCAGGACTCAAACTGTCACCCATGTGGGATGGCAGCATTGCAGGAAGAAGCTTAACATGCCCGAGTTACATCCCCGAGTTCTACCTTTTATTTTGGTTTTAAAGTTCATTTATCCTTATTATAATTGATTATATACTTCGATATAAACTCATCCATTTTGGGGTTTGAATTTGATTTGTTTCCTTTTCTCTGTGTTCACCATTATGCTTTCCTAACATTTTGGGAGTGAACCAAGTATTTTTACATTAGATTCTTTGCATTTTTAGCAAGACTATAATAAGCATATCTTTAAAGCATATCTACTATTTCAAATACTCTATTTCATCAGAAACAGGGCAAAACATGGACAGCAGTACTCTTCCAATGACCTCACTCACTGCTTTTGTGAACCCTGTCTCATTTATTTTAATCATACATGGCCTGGTCCAAATTTCTAATTTGAATGTCAAAGTTTGCTTATGGTAAATTTTAAATGGAAGACTTTTGAAGAGTCAAGGATCTATGGCTGAAAGGATGGGATATTTGCAAAAGGCAGAAAGAAATCTTTATCTGTGTCTACTTAGATTTAACTGCTGGGCAGAAGATGGATTCCACTGTGAAACTGTAGAAAACCTGGAAGGAAAACCTAGAGCCAGAACAGGAGAGCTGCAAAAAGTCCATCAGTTGACAGTGAAATGTAAGCAAGTAGGCTATTCCATGATGGGTTATGGCTCATAGAAGGCTTTGATTTAATATAAATGTGTTCACATTTTACTGCATAAAAGGATCCTCAGCAGAATATGAATTCACACATTTTCTTCAGTTTTTGTCAACCTTGGCTTTGGAATGGATAATGTAATATTAAAATACTTGGTAAGAGTCACTGTTAAAATATAAATTTTCCCATCTGTTTCCTTTTTCATATTTAGTGTTATGCACTTGTTGAACTTTGGAGCCATTTTATAAAACATTGAAATAATGAGTTACATGTAATTATTACCCAATGGGAGAATGATAAAATCACACAACTTAACATATTTTCCCAACACTCTGTTGTTCACTGTCCTATAACCTTTGAGCCATCCTTTGTGGGCCATACGTCTAAACAGCTAATTTACAACCAAGCATATATCAATCATTAGCTTGATGCCACATATTTACTAGCTGTCCATTTTTATTGTAGGTCTCACACACACAAATGAGTTGGCCTCCTGGGTATCCTGTGTATTTCTAGGTAACTCTAGAAGAACCATTCTTCCTTAGAATTAAATAAAGTGAGTTTGTCTTGTAAATATTCACTTTCATGCATCGCATTAAATTTAATCATAAAAAGTGATGTAATTATGAGGCTTAGTCAGAATGTTAGTTTGTTAACTGAAGAGTCATTCTCAGGAAGGTTGAGCAAATTTGAAATTCATATGATAGCTTTCTTTCTGTGCTTCCTTAACTCACTTTACATGCGAACAATGTTTCTTGTTGGAGAATCTACTGGTCTCCCCAGTGCCTGGGGTGGGGAGGACAGATCTAATAGCAGGGGGCCTTCATTGAAGGCTACTATTTTCTGTGCCTCATTAAAGGCAGTGTATTCATGTTTCCCAGAGAGAATATCAATGTTATAGTTAACAAATTTCTCTAAACCTTTGACACTGCTTGTAAAAATTTACCTTGTCTCTCACTTAAAATCTTCTCAGTTTAAATATGTGCGATTCTCACTCCTGTGAACAAACAGTGCAATCAAGCCAGTAGAACACGTGTTATGGACATGCACTCTAGGAGTCCCTAACTTTGTGACATTGAGAAAGTTACTTAGTTTTTCTGTTCATTATTCTTGTACCTTGAAGAAGTTGAAATAAACTCAATACCTACTTTTGAGGAATATTTTAAGTAGTAGAGATTTTTTTTTCTTGCAATGGCATTTGCTAGGCACTTAACAAATACAAATATTTATGGTATTTGAGTAAACTAAAAAAATATGAATACTGGAACTACAGTTTTGAATTCAAAATCCCAGCTGCTACTTAAGCAATTTGTTTAATCTTGGTAGACCTCATTATTTTTACCCCTATGTTATTACTAACAATAGTACCTGCCACTTCCTTATGATAGATCAACTAACACATAAGAAAAATATTAGGCACTTCAAATAAATACTCTGTAAATATTGCTTCACTCTTTCTCATTCCAAGGTAGTCTGAGCAGATACGGGAGACTATTTACTCTTAATCAGTCATTCCCATTACTGTAGATGAGCGGTTTGAATTTTTTTGTTTGTCAAGATATACTTGCAGATAAATCTGTCCTTAAAAAGGCCTATCAAAAGCAACAACCATAGTTTCTTGAGTGCATATTGTGGGCTACATACCTGCTAAGCTCCTTTTTTCATTAAGTATTTATCTATGTTTATTGGAAAGGAAGATTTACAGAGAGAAGGAGAGGCAAAGAAAGATCTTTCATATGCTGGTTGACTCCACAAATGGCTGTAACGACCAAAACGGAGGCAATCCTAATAGTATCCATTTATTTCTGACATGTGCCCTAGGAGATAACTACTAATTGTTTTCATTTTACAGTCATGGAAGCTGAGGAACACAGATATTAAATACCTTTCTATGATCATGTTTATAACATGCTGCTGAATCAAATGTCACACCAATTTGCTAGATATGTTTATATTCTGAACCACTCTGCCATATAGTTCACTATCTTCGGGGGTGAGTAGAGCTTGCCCCAGAGTCATAATAATATTCTAGTGTTTCATGATCTTTTCAGTTTGATGGAGTGATTGAATATGATGGACAGATAGTTCTATGGCTATGTGATCCATTCTCATAACCATTTCTGATTAGTGATATACTAATTACATTCAAGGAGGTTATGTGTCATTGTCTTTTTATATCATTTAATTTAGGTCTCTCATCATATATTTGAAGAAATAAAATCCCATAGTACAGACAGAGCTTTCCTAAATCACCAAGATTATTTAGTGAGAGAACTGAGACTCAAACCCAGGAGGTCTGTTTTTTTTTAAAAAAAAATCATTTTTTCAATCCTATAGACTGAAACTTACTAAATTAAACGGTGTACTAAATCACTGGTTCTAATGAGACGACGAAAATGTGTAACAACAATTGGCTTATTGTAATTCTTGATCCTAACATTTGGAAATATAAAGTCATACTTTGCATATTTAACAATATCAATATTTTTGCAAGGGGGTATGGGGAAGAAAATCCAATCCTCCAGAGTGTATAAAAGAAAGTCTTAGTGTAAATACATGCAAAAAATCCTTGTAGCCAGTATGTTGTCAATACTCTACCCTATATTGCATTCTGCTGTATTATCATGGACAAGAGCTGAAGATCTGAAAGTTGGGATGCCTGCTGTTGATACTCTTAATACTGAGAAATAGTATAGGATTACTTAGGAAGAAGAGTGCAGGTCCAGATTCAATGAGATATTAAGGAACTGTTCTCTACCAGTTGTGACTTGTCATGTGCTGGTTGTTAGACCCAATGATTTGTATGTCCTGGTAAATAACCATTTCATTATCATAAGCTTCACTAGTCTGTACTTCTTGCTTTTTCTCTTAGCAGGGACAAGGAATATGAATACCTCTCCCTGCATACCTTTTGATGTAGTATTATTTACATAATCATGATGATTTTAATGCCCAAAATTAGACAACTGGAAAAAATAAGTCAATAATAGGTTTCATTTTAGATACATCACTTAAAACTCCATAAAATTCCATCACTTGCTTCCCTATAGACCAGGTTAACCAAAAAGTTTGGTTAGGTTAAATAGTATCTGAGATGGTTTCCAGAAGAAACAACTCACAACTTGTAAAATATATTCAACTATTATGCACAAAACCATATATTTGAAGTGAGATTATGATATGTAAGATAAATGATACAGTAATTTATGATAAATTTAAACTTTTCAGAATCATTTTGCATTTACAGAAAAATTGCAAGTATCTTGCCAGGAGTATTCATATACATTTCAATCAGTTTTACCTAAATTTAGTATCTTTAGTACATTTCTCAAAACTAAAGGAACCAACACTGTTACTTTACTACCAACTGAATCCCAGACTATATTCAGCTTTCACCAGTTTTCCCACTAAAGCCCTTTTTTACTGTTCCAGATTTCAATCCAGGATAGCACATTATATTTAGTCATCATGTCTCCTTATTTCCCTCTGGTCCATGACAGTTTCTTCATGTTTTACTGGTTTTGACTGAGCCGATTTTAACAGTAACTCCACACAGCACATGTATCCCAAAGATAAGACTACTGACTGTTCCAGCAACTTATATAGTTTCCAAATCTTGACACCACATTATGAGAACCATATTTATACCTTTTCCCCTTAACATTGACCAATTGCAGCTTGTAAACCTCTGTAAGTGCTCCATACTGCATTTCTCCCTTTGGAGCCACTACCATTAAGCTATAAATGGTTATTTTCCCTTGCTTCACGTGCTTCGCATACCTAGCTTTGTCCCTCCAGCCAGATTCTCTTATAGTCCTTGTGTGGAGTATTTGACAAAGTGGTTCATGAAGGCATGATTCAGTCATCCACAAGAATTTGGGGGCGGGGCAGAGTTGTGACTTAACAGGCTAATCTTCTGGCTTTTAAACACTTTTTAGCACCTGTATCCCCTGTGGGCTCAGGTGCTAGTCCTGGTTGCTCTACAATTGATCTAGCCCTATGCTTATAACCTGGGAAAGCAGCAAAGGATGGCTCAAGCCCTTAAGACTCTGCAATCATGTGGGAGAACTCGAGGAAACTCCTGGCTCCTGGCTTCCTCCTCAGCTCAGGCTATTGAGGCCACTTGGGGAGTGAATTAAAGGATGGGAGATTTTTTCTGTTTGTCTCTCCTTCTCTCTCTAAATATGCCTTTCAGATATAAATAAACAAACAAATAAATAAATCTTTTCACAATATTATCCTAAGCATTTCTGTGTTCATACAGAATTATGTGATCCCACAGCCCCACTGTGAATACTGAAAAGTGGCAACACATTGATTTCTCCAGACATTCTACTTTATTTTTGGAGAGCCCATGCTACTTATTTTTAGATAGTCTGTTATTACAAATGCCATTATCAAAATGTGTTCTAATATGGTTTCTTGTAACTTGTGCTCATCAGCCTTATATCTGTGCTCAAGAGAATTAACAATTCAATTCCATATACAGTCTTACTGCACTGGCAAAGAGTCGGAAACATTCAGGTGATACTAAGTTTGTTTCTCTACTGTCACTCTAGGTGCACTAGCCACATAAGTATTGAAGCATCTAGCACCTTCGTCGGCACAAAGAAGTTATTCTTTGGTCATGGTAGTCAACTCCTGAATGCCCAGGATGACATGCACCATTTATGTTCTGTTGCATTTTTTTGTGTGTGTGATCTGCCTGACATCAGTGAATTTTAACTTTTTCCTCTCGTTAACTGATTTCTTAAATGATGTAATTCTTTCTGCTAACCTTTTCTCCCTCGAGGCTTAATTGAACTGTTACTGAGCAGAGCTGAAGTGTTAAATAACTTGAGAGAATCAGTGCCTAACATTCATGAATCCCATATATTGCCAATGGTAAGATTAATCATGGTAGTAGATTAGAGAGTTTGATTAAAAATTAGCAAATACCCCCTGCTAATCAAGGGAATGTGCAAATTAGGCCCTGGATCAAGACCTTGATCTAAGTTCCATGACAACATCAGGGTTAGCTATAGACATGTGAAAAGTGATTTCAAAGCTGCAAAGAATGATAGAAATCATTGTAATGAGTACAAATACAAAAACTGTAGGTACTGAGAAATATTCCCACTTCTTGAAGAAAGTAAAGCTGCTACTACTATAGGGTTAATGTGCAGTTATAGAAACAAAGCAAGCATGTAATATGTAATCCATTCACTTGAACAGATAACTATAAATTAACGATTTTCATGGTGTATCTATGTATAGCATAATTGTCTGGATTCATATTCTAGTTCAGTTACTCCTTAGCTGTGTGACGTTAGGCAACGTTTTTAATCTCACCGTGATTCCTCCTCCTCACCTATAGAGAGCGGGCTGTTACTACCTCAGAGGGCGAATGTGTGGATTGAATAAATTACCATTTGCAACATATTTAGAATCATGTATGGCCCAGATTAAATGCTCCTCAAAGGTGTTGCTGCTTTTACTGTTGCAATCTATTATCATAATTACTGCTAGCTGGTCATGATTCTGGGCTAGACTTCCTTGCAATTGAAACCCTGTGATTAAGCCACCTGGTGAGAAAGGTTGTATTTTATATTTTCTAATTTTGTTTGTGCTGGAAAACAGACTTGGGAATGTCAGCGCCTGAGAGTTTTAATAGGTATTGTCACTTTCGACTTCAGTAGCACACTTGTGAAAATGTAGCTGATTATAGTTGAAGTATCAGATCCAAGAAAAGCTGTATTATTGAAATGCTCATCAAAATCTGCAAGGGGAATAGCTATACACTGTGGTATGATCAAAACTGAATTAGCTTATCCCAGAAAGATTCGTGTGTGAGTGAGTGGGTGTGTGTGTGTGTAGTATCTATATATGGACAGGGACACTTTTCTTATAGGTCTCAGCTTATTCAGATTGTTTCTGGCTGTTGGTTGATTTGGTTTATGGTCTGAACAGGCAAATGTAGTGATTCAACTATGAATTTCATTTTCCATGCTTGTGTTTAATGGGGGATTATTTTCATAGATACTGGGCTACTTGCTTTACTGATTGTTGCTGCTTTTGTGTGCTGGCAAAACTATCATAGACCACTCCTAGTAGTTCAACAACGGTTGGAGGAAACCCAACAAGGCTGAAAAATTATGAGAAGTGATTTCAGAAACTTTCAGTTGAGACTCTTCTGGTTCCTATGCTACCTTCTGCTGTCTAATTCTTCTTCCATCAGTGTAATGTCATAATCTTTGTATATAAGCTCTATTTTCTTGTGTACCTTCTTGAAATTCATTTTCATTCTCTGGTTAGAAATATGGCCTAGAGTGATTAATAAATGAATGTAATGTTAGGCATCCATAACCTCTTTCTGAGACACTGTTTCCTGGTTTACAAAATAGATCCAATTGAAACCTACTCTGAATCTCTTTCCCATTGTCACACCAATCAAATAAGACAAGAGCTGTCAACATTACATTGTTGTATACTCTTTAAAAAAAAGATCATAACAAAACATCGCATAGATATAGACCAATATAATTACTATGCTGATTTAACTTTCCCTTTCACAGGCATCCATTGCATCCCCTATTTACAGTTTAGTACCCAACATGGACTATATCTGTTTCTAATCCTCCAATGTACTCTAATATATACAGCACAGGTACATACCCCATGAGAATGTACCTGTCCTACATTGAATGCTTTTTAAATGAATAAAAGTACGGTTAGCTAACTTATTTATTCATAAAGTTATTCGTCATTGTACCCCTACTGTGCCTGAATGTCCCTTCAGTGATAAAGGAACTCACCGTTTAGTGTGAGTGATGGATAAGTAGACCAAATTAGGCTCAAGTGTGTCATAAGTGCTGCACGTGTTGAGAGCGCTAGAGCAGAGGAAGAAAACAAAAACAGTGGCATTATATGTAAGTTGTTGGGAAAAAGTTTCCTGGAGGAGATAATAACTGATAACAAATTTGAAGACTTTGCACGTCAGATTGTCAAAGGTACAGCGATTAGAATGGCCAAAGCATGGCAGGAAGTGTTTGGGGCAAAGGAAGTATTTCAATATTCTGAAATTACAGTGCATCACAGGAAGACTGGTAGAAAAGTAAGTGTAACAAAGAAGTCTGACACCAGATATCGGAGCGCCTATATGTGATGCAGAACTACTGAGCACTCATGAACAGGACATAATATGATCTAATTTGTAGGGTGGATATGGAAGAATGGGCACAGTGGATGGATAACAGGTGAGAGAGGAGTCAGAGAGAACAGTTAGATAACTATGATGAAGCAGAAAGGCTAAAGTTTTTTTTTAAAGATTTATTTATTTTTATTACAAAGTCAGATATACAGAGACGAGGAGAGACAGAGAGGAAGATCTTCCGTCCAATGATTCACTCCCCAAGTGACTGCATCGGCTGGTGCTGCGCCAATCTGAAGCCAGGAACCAGGGACCAGGAACCTCTTTCCAGGTCTCCCATGTGGGTGCAGGGTCCCAAAGTCTTGGTCTGTCCTCTACTACTTTCCCAGGCCACAAGCAGAGAGCTTGATGGAAAGTGGAGCTGCTGGGATTATAACTGGCGTCCATATGGGATCCTGGTGCATTCAAGGCGAGGACTTTAGCCGCTAGGCCACGCTCCCGGGCCCCTGAAAGTCTAAAGTTTTAAAACTGGAAATGTAGAAGAGATATTAAGAAGATAGACTTGTCAGTACCTGTTACCCTTTGAATGTGAGGTGGAAGGAAAGACAAAGGACTCAAGAGGGTGTGAAGACTCCTTGCTTGGTTGAGATAGTGGGTTCACACAGAAATGGAAGGCTACAAGAGACACCCAAAATGATCACACAGGAAGAAAGAAAATGAACTATTGTTCATTTTCAAAAGTTGAGAAGGAGAAGTTCAACTTTAGCTTGGTTTAGTGGAACACAGAGTAGTCATCTAAACTGATGAAAGCAGTGTAGATATTTGGAGTTGTTGCAGTATAAATGATAATTCTCTCCTGTACTACTCATGTGGGGTGTGAGCAAGATCACACCAGATATGTTTAAGGTTTATTAGGGAGTCTTTATTAACCAAGCTTGGTGATAACAGGGCCCACTAGAAATGGCAAATCATAAATCCATATGGCAGTCCAGTCAATCATAACCCAAAGAGAAACAAACGGTCATTACCCTGAAGTCCATCTGTTAAGCTGAAGACCTACGTCCCAGCTTCCCCAACAATATAAGTTATCTTAAGATACATGCAACGAGCAACCTGGACACACTTACAAGGCTGCAGACATTCACGTTTCCTTGGCTTCTCTGCCCACATTCGACTACTACTGGCCTCACCTCTCCTGGAACTCCTGATTGTACACAAATTAGAAATACAAAGCATCTTAGCTTTGCTATCTGCACTGTCCCTCCCAAGCAGTGAACAGAGGGTGAGGAATTCAGACACACAGGGGCATGCTCAAGGGGTACCTGTCCTCTGAGTCTGTCCATGGGAAACCAGAGAGCAAACAAGAACTGGGAAGTGAGTGGGGGAGTGGGGACAAGAGTCGGTGTGCCAGAGCTACGGAGGCACACCATCAATAGAGTGAGCCTCTCCTTATTGTGACCCTTTATATGGGCTTGTGGGGGGAGTGGTTGCACAACAGTGCAATACTGCCCCTCTTGGGCTGTAGGTGATGATAGATGAGAGTCACAGGTGGACAGAAGGGTACACCTAGATGGTGACAGGGGAGTAGCTTCCAAGCTCATGACCCTGAACTAGCTGCCTACCTCACTACACTCATGTGACTGGATTTGTATCATATTTCATGAGTTGACAAAAAGCTGTCCCTTTTCAGAAGCTTTTCTTGATCTTCTAATCTCAGTTAACTTCCTTTGTAGGACTCTTGAACAGCATCCTATCCGTTTATATAGCAATGATCACAGTTTATACTTACATATATTTTTATTATTTGATTTTCCATTTGACTGAGGTTCTCCATGAACAGGATCATATCTTCCTTGTTCACTATTGCATACCTGCAACGCAGCATGACACAGAGTAGATGCTCAAAAGGACATTCATAGAATTCATGAGTGGATGAATTAACAAATGAATGAAGTTAACAGAAAGTTTTAGGGAAGGATAATATTGGGGAATAAATTTAGCGGACATACAACAGAACCCTGAAAGGGACTCAAATACTAGGAGGAATACATCTTGGAAAAAGGAGCAGTCGGATAGAAGAATGAGGAAAATCCGATGAGCATAGTGTTGGGAGAAGCCAATAGAAGAATCATACATCATCAGGAAAACCATGTAAAACAGTGTTAAATACTGCTGAAAGTTTGCATATAGTAATAACTGGGAATAAATCAGTACATGATAATAGGGATATCAGTTTATTGCAGTGGTTGAGATAAATAGTTGAGCTAATCAACATGTTGAAGTAGGACTTCACTTCTGCCTACCTTTTTTTTTTTACAGACTTAAGTCATAATGGTCAAAATACCAAATCTTAACATATACAAGGGAATCTGAAGGGGAAAAGGGAAGATCCTCTTCAGATGTTAGAAACAAAGAAGCTTTTTTACATCTAATTGGCCATTAAGTGTAGCAGAACTAGAAGGCCTGATTTTGCTGAATAAAAACAGGAGCAAAGAATCCCTATCCAGTTCACAAGAAACCAAAACCCAAACCTTAGGGACGCAGAATACAAGTGGACTGAGAACATAAAAAAATTAATTTTAGAACTCAAATTTATATTTGTAACACCAAGCTTGGTAATTAACATATAACCTGAGCTGTAGCTGCGGGATTGTATGAGCGCTGGAAGAAATAATACAAAACTGGACAGATAGATAACTACTACCCAGGGTTCATGTGGGGCTTCTAAGAAAACACTCTTGACCTCAAGTCCATAGTCAAATTTACAGAAAGAAGAGAATAGACCGTAACAGGGAGAATCAATAGTGACAATAAATTAGAAATTCGTATTCCTGAAATTAGGCAATATGAAAGAACTTTTAACACTTGTATTTTCAAAATGTTCAATAGGATAAAAAAGAATAGATTCCCTAAGGTGTGACAGGACATAAAAAGAATTTGCAAATTTATTTAATAAGACAAATAGTAAAATTGCATATATATTCATATTTAATTTTATGCATTTGTAATTATACATAATGTCAACTATAAAATACTATCAATTAACATATCACATGGTATATGCATGTGTCCCAATGGAATAAAAACAAAAGTCAAACAGAATTAATACAGCTCAAGAAAGAATCAATGAAATAATAAAATTCTTCAAAGAAAGATGAAGAGAGAAAAAAAATACGGAATCATGAAGGACAGAATGAGGGTTAATACGTCCCTAGCAGAAAGAGACTTAAAGAGGGGCAGTGGCTGAAGAATTGATTTTTAAATTTCCAAAATTATTGATAAAAGCAGTTGAAAAAAACAGTTGAAGAGGAAGTTAGTAGAAAGATTTAAAATATGTTTTTAATATATTCAAATACCAACCAAATCCTAATTGTGCCTCTCTGGTAAGAATTTTGAAATCTCTGTAGGCTGATGTTATGTGTACACTCACATGCAAACATTTTGATAGAGCCAGCAGTATGAAAGGCAATGTGACAGGGAGGAAGGGAGACAGAATCCATTTACAAGTTTCCTGTGCAAATGCTTCCATATTTTTTATATAATCACATTTTCCATGTATTATGAAAGAATTTTGCAAGGAAAATTTATTCTCTGTCAAAATAAAATCATACTTTTAATTCCATTTTCCATGAACTTTTTCAAGTGCACTCATGTTACATTATCTCCATATAATCCCTATTAGATTAAGTCAGTTCCTTGGGGGGTAATGAGACCATATTAGTACCCATTAACCCTACACTGAGGAAAGGACCTGATTAATGAACTGTCTTATTATAAAGCAATGACCCAGAGCTGAAATACAGAAAAGGACCATTTTAATGAAGGAGAATAATTAGGAGGGCTTGGAAGCTAAAGCCTTCTCTGGAAGAGCAGGTTCTTGTGTGGCCCCATCAGAAGAGGGGCACCTGGGTTGAGACGCTGACTTTAAAGTATTGCTTGAGGCTTGCCTGGAGTACACACACACACACACACACACACACACACACACACACACACACGATGTTGTCTTCACTGTTGCAGTGATATTGAGCGTTGTTTATTTTCTTAGAAATTCTCTTGTTTTTTATAGATATAATAGATTTTATCTTATTTTAAAATTTTTATTATTTCTTGATACTTTTCCATAGGCTCTGGGATTTCCCTAACCCCTTTCCCAAACTCCTCCTCCTCTCCCCACCTCCACTGATTTTCCCAACATTATTGCAATAGTATAGTCCTTCATTAACAGTCAGAAGTCCATCATTCTGCTAATTCAGTGTATACTGACATTGCAGATATGGACAATGACAGTCCAGCATCCTGTTATCAAGATAAATTTAGCAGTTTCATTGGGAGTCCATTTTGATCTGTTATTCTGGCAAATAAAGCAGGTGGTGGTATTTTCAAGACAGGAAGAGGAATGAAGTGAGTAGGAAGATTTTCAAATATGTTTTCGATATATTCAAATACCGACCAAACCCTAGTTGTCCATCTCCAACAGAATATTGAAATTTACATACAAGATTACTAGGATTACTTGGCTGGGACAGTCATTTCCCTATAACATTTGGTTAATTTGTTAATAAGAAATTTAATTATAATAACAAAAATAGTGCTATGACTGCCTGCATATAATTTTCTTGTTTCTAACTGGGATGGGGCTTATTCCAGTTATTCAGGAGGAGAAAGGCTGGCTGACTCTGGCATACATTGCAATGTAACTTTCATTTTGATTGACATATTTCTAAAGAGATTACTTCTACTAAAACTTCTAATGGCAGTCATAAATCAATAATGAGTGTAAGCTTAAACATTGTTCTTGACAATATGTGCTGAATGTATACAGTGGGTCAGAGAAGCCAACTGGTTTATAAGCAAGAAGGAAAAAAAAACCCTCACAAATACCCATTAAAATATCCATACAGTGTTGTTGATTCCCCAAACCCCCAGAATGATTCATAACTAAACCAGTAATGAACTTAACACAGGAGAGTACACTGCTGGAAAGCAGTCATAATGTTAAACCAACGTATTCTCAAGTGACAAAGTATAGGTGCATAAAAATCCACAGTTTTATGAATTCTTTATACTAAATCAGTTTAGATGTAAGTTTTAAGTTCCCCAATTTGCAGGCTGCTCAGCTTCCAAATTCCAAATTCAGTGTTTTTTTTTTTTTAAAAATCAAACTCAATTACTACAGTTTCCCCAGCACTTAACATATTTAATACGACTCTTACAGTGCTTAGACTACTTGTGTTTATATTAGTTTATTCATCTTCTCACTCCACATGAGGCCGAGGACAGTCACTAGAGAAGCAGTAGATTTAAGCATATTGGAAATGAAGGTGGAATATATAGATTTCGATCCTGGTTCCACCATATCCCAATTGAATGAATACATCACCCTCTATTAGTCTCATTTCCTTTAACTGTTAAATGGAGATAGACCCAACAAGGGTCTTAAGTATTAAATACACAAGCAGGGATGAAGTTGTTAGAATCATAGCTGGGATAATACATATAAGTTATTAGTAACTCTGTGTTTCGGGTCCTGGTTTAGTACTTAGCATATAGTTCTCAGTAAATCCTAATAAATGAACAAATGGTTCATGGCAAATGTACTGAGATTATTTTGCCTCAGATCTCTTCCGAAAAATGATACATTAGGTTAGTGCTGAGGCTCCTTTTATGAAAGTGTTTCTAAAATTGCTTGAGACGTTCAGTGTTTTCAAGAGAAGTTAGTTAATAATGAGTTTGATACTTTGATGGTAGTCTTGGGTGTTTAGAAGAGAGAAATGGGAGTATATTCATGAGAATGGAGACTAGATAACCCTCTGTGTGCAAAATAATAGTCATGGGTTTCCAATCATGGAAGTGAATTCATTGTGTGTAATATTTGTCTCTCTTTTGGCTGAACTCAGGCTTCCTGTTTCTGAAAGCAGATGGCAAAATAAGCTTACAGTGTGGAAAGCAAATTCCCTATGAGTAAAGAACTGTGAGAATCAAAAGTGATTAAACTTCTGGCCTGCAGTAAGCAGTGATGGAGACAAAGACTTGGAAAGGAATCAGTGTCTCGTTCCATTACAAAGCCTGGATTACCTGAATCAAACACAGTGCTAGTGTCAAACCATTTCCATAACTGGGAAACCCAGACAGACATAAGCAATGATTTATAATGATTTAATCTTTTATTAAGTTTCAGGCTAAAAAATTATTATTGAGAGTAGTATGAATTGTGCTCCTAACTATGCATGGGCCATACCTGCTTTCGTAATTTCATAATTTATATGTCTAAAAAAAAATAAAAGCCATAACAAGGCTGACAATCATGCTGTATTCTAATTTTCCCAGTTACCCATGCCAAGGGATAGCCATATCCAGGAACTGCTGTTCAGCAATTGACAGACCCAGTGCCAAGAAGAAAAAAAAAATAGAATTCAATGAACTGGCCTTATACACATAAATTGTATTGGCTGAAAATTCTTAATTTAAATTCTGGCACTGCCACTTGTGTACTAGCCAGAAAGTCATAGGTGTTTCATTTACTCTCCTAGATCTCACCGTCCTGGCTTCTAAAATGGCAATAATGGTAATAATACCTACCATTCAGGCTGCTTTAAGTGTTAAAGGAAATAGAAGCATAACAGGTAGCAAGTTTCTCGTCAAATTGCAACCAAATTATCTGTCCTGTAGTATTATCATTGGAAAACCCAGTTTGGTTAAGACAAAACAAAAGTCTAGAGGAGAATGACAAGCTTTAAAATGACCTAGGGTATCCGCTCAGTTATGGAGACTTGTCCTTCGCCCCTTCTTGAGAATCTGGTTGAGAATATTTCCTCCCAATTCAGCATCAAGTTTTCCTGCCGAAATCCAGGCTGGTGTCTGAAAAGAAATGTGCTGAGAGCGCGCTGAAGTATTTCCCCATTACCTCTACGCTTCTTTAAAATATGAAAACTCTTCTAGATGAAACTAGTGGAATAAAGTTGGTCTAGTGTCCTTTTCTCAGATTTTGAGTCTTGCTCCGATATGCTAAATAGTGAGAAACAGTAGACCATTTGAAAATGCTGAAGTCCTTTCTTCAAATCCTGACTTTAGGTCCCCTTCTTCCAGTAACCTTATTTTCTGAGACAGCTTATATCCAGAAAAATTAATCATCTTCTTTTGTTTCCACTCCTCCGTCATTTTCCCTCTAGCTTTTTTTCACTTAGATCCCTTAGTTCCATGGGCAAGAAATGAACTCAGTGTTACAGATAATTAGCCTCTGAGTCTTGCATATTTTTAGGTTATCATAAATGTTTCATCATATTACCATCTCATTTATGGTTATTGGCCACCAGTCAGTTCATCAAATAGCAAGTGTTCATTCACAACCTTCAAATATTAGTGAATAAAACTGAATCAGACTCAGAGCTGATGTTTTGTTATTCCTTGATACCATGGAAACCACTTCTACCATTAAGAATTTTTTTTGTTTGTTTGTTTCAAAAAAATGCTTTCTAATGTTTGAAGGAAAGCAACTGAAATTCAGGGTGACTGCCTTCATTTACATTCCCCAAGTTAATCCAATGTGATTTTCCACAGGGAAAGTCACTCACTACCTCCATCCCTTATCAGTAGAGACCTTTAGCATGCGCAGTGATGGTGTCACTGCTCCCTTCCCGCCTCCCTGAAAGCACTTATTCATTGCAGGGCATGGCTATATAAAGAGTAGTGTTGTTTTTATGACAGAATGAGAGTCTTGGGAGAAGTCAACCCACATACCCATTCAGGTAGAAAAGTTTTTTGTTGTATTCATGAAAGCTTCTGTGGAAGGAAAGGCAGCAGAATGATTCCCTTGCACAAAACTTAAATTACCACACACTGAAACTTAAGCTGAAGTCTCTCTTCTCCTTTTGGTCAGGAGACAACATCCCACCCCAGCAACCTGCTGCTTCTCTGCAGCTTTTCTTGATTAAATGACCGCACAGGTAATCCGAGGCCTTGAACTATCAATGTTGCCACTACTATGGCTTATTAAATCACAACCAGCTGACTTCACAGATATGATTAATACAATCAGGGTGTTATAATGGTTTTAATGGTTCTATGACTGAACAATGGAATTTTTATGTACTGTAGGATTTTTCTTCTTAAGGGATAAGAATTCATCAGTTTTCCCAATTAATTTCTAAATATAAATCATAGCAAAATTTAGTACAGTCTTATAAGATGATGGATGTATTTAGAAAATGATCTCAGAGAGAAGACATGATGAAATCTAAGCCACCATCCTAGTTCGGCAGAAACCTAGGGTTCCATGGCTTTTGATTCTGAATATAAATCAGATGAACCAATCAATTTGTAAAAAAAAAAAATACTCGTTCTGGAGCCCTTTGTTAGTGAAGTTTAACTCTCCCAAATGATTTGGCTAGAAGAGGCTCTGCCAGCTAATGAATGTGTCAGGTTGTGTTACAGAATACAATAGTCACACTTTCTGTCCCTAGAATTCCAGTGCGACGTTGACAAAAATTTCCTTAAATTGTATTTTTTTTTTTTCTGCTTAGAATTAAAGTGGCCAGAGTATATTCTAACGGTTTTCCACTAATCTCATCTGTATATCTATCCAATTGTTTCACTGGGCTTTTGAAGACAATTAGGCCAAAAAAAGTGGTACTTGCTCTCCTACTTCTTAAATACTCCCTTTGCTGCCCTTCTCAGTGAATAGGGAGGTATTCCCATTACTTGACCTCAGTGAACTTGAACCTTGTTTGTTTTCCCCACTTAGCACTTAGTATCAGTCTTTGACCTGGTAGCTAGCCATTCAGCTTCTTTTATGAAACAGTGAAGATGAAGAGCAAAGCAACAAGTGGCTCTCAACATGTTTATCTTCACGAAGCAAGGGAGTTAGAAATCTCTCAATTTCAGAGTTTCAAAAAGACAGCCAGTTCTTTTGTGCTCAAAATGTACAAAGGCTGCTTCTGATTAGGCTGTCTGAACTCTGGTATTTTTACTCATCATAATCACATCGTTTTTTTCTCTCTCTCCTCTTGAAAGCAGGTCCCCTCAGCTTCCTTACAGCTCATCTGAGTCCTGCCAAAAGAGATTGGTAGAGAACGATCAGCATTCTATGCTCTGATAACTCACATAGCTCTCTCTGA
Source organism: Ochotona curzoniae (assembly GCF_017591425.1). NCBI lineage: Eukaryota > Metazoa > Chordata > Mammalia > Lagomorpha > Ochotonidae > Ochotona > Ochotona curzoniae. Next base: position 8,699,066 of record NW_024467087.1, read on the forward strand.
AAAGAATGCGGAAACATGGTTCTCAAGTGAATGCATGAAGAGTGGAGTCTTTGGAATTCAATTTAGATTTTAAATTCTGGTGGGGTGGGAAAGGAACAGAGAGATGGGAAAGCAAGATAAAGAGAGGGGGGAAACAAGGGCACAAATAAAAATGCACGGATTTCCAGATCCCAAAGGACTTAAAGGAACATCTCATCTAGGGTTTTCAAATACTACATTTTTGAATGGTGGAATATTTTTATTTTATCACATGTAACCATACAATGAATCTTAGCATGCAAAACAGATAAAAATGGAAATTAACACTCGGGGAAATTCACATCACACTCCTGTACTGCTAAGATGTTGCAGTTTGAAAGCTAGCAATTTTGTGTAGAATTGTTTCAAATATGGGAACCATAAAACCCCAGTGGAGGAGGCAGCATACCCAGGACCACACAAAATTAGTGGAAGAAAATGCATTAAAATCTATGTCTAGGGCCCAGCAGCGTGGCCTAGCGGCTAAAGTCCTCGCCTTGAACGCGCCAGGATCCCATATGGGTGCCGGTTCTAATCCCGGAAGCTCCACTTCCCATCCAGCTCCCTGCTTGTGGCCTGGGAAAGCAGTTGAGGACAGCTCAAAACCTTGGGACCCTGCACCCATGTGGGAGACCTGGAAGAAGTTCCTGGTTCCCAGCTTTGGATCGGCACAACACTGGCCGATGTGGTCACTCGGGGAGTGAATCATCAGATGGAAGATCTTCCTCTCTGTCTCTCCTTGTCTCCGTATATCTGACTTTGTAATAAAAATAAATAAATCTTAAAAAAAATAAAATCTATGTCTACCGCAGCCAAGGATGGAATTCTTTGAGAGCTAGAGAAAGGAGCTAAGAATGCTTTCTTTCTAAACGTGATCAAGGAGGAAAGCATTGGAGGGTCAAATGACAGTAGATTCTCTGAGCTCCAGAGGAGTTAGAAGCACTGGGACTAAGCAGGAAACACTGGAAGTTTATGAATGAGGACCCAATCTAGAAAGATGATAGCAAAGCTAGGATGTCAACTGCTAGGAATGCAAGGAGCAAAAAGGAGTTTGAAAGAGCTGTGAAAAGGAGAGCTCCTTCTTCCTCTTGCTAAAATGCCATACTATTGATCTGAGATGGCAATGTGGCTGAAAAGAAAGGCAAAAATTGGTTTTCAAAAGATAGGCTGCCGATTCTGGCTTTCCCTATACCGTCAGGAGGTGGACAGGGCTCTGGCACCGTTCTCTGAAGATTTGAGAGTGAGTTTCTCACTTTTCTCTGAATTCCCAAGCTCCTAGGAAATGAACATGCTTAAAAGCATGAGAAGATTTGCTTTATTCATGGCAGTGCTGATTGTACAATGGGATTTGGATCGTGGTTCAAAAATGCTCTGCCTTCTCTTTCCACCCTGGCCTGAACTTACCTTGTAAGTCAGTTTTCTATGAGTACTCTTGGTGGAGGAGAGAGGAGAATTCTTGAGGTGTGTAGGTAGACAGACCACAGAGAATGCAAGGACCCCTTCTCCCCAATAATGTCATATATTTTCCCATCAATGGAGATTGAATAATGAAGATGGGATTTAGGTAATGTTTGTGTGTTGGCAGGGAGCATATAGCGAGAGGAGAATGTAGGTTCCTCATTTTTCAGAACTATAAAATTTAATTGAGGGAAAAGGGAGTTAGAGCAAAAGGACATCTCCACAAACACCTGCAGAACACATCTAGCTGTCAGCTTTGCTGCACTACTTCCATGAGTTCACGGTCTCGAGTTCAATTCTCTGCTCAGAAATGCTGTGGGTAGTAGATATGAACTAAAAAGAAAAAAATAGAACCAACTTGTTTATATCTGTGTGTTTGCAGCTTTGTAATAAGCTCCCTGCCCTTCCCTTATATATTCTTGAAATCTCTTCTGGGTGTGTTTGCTTCTGATATCCGTTCTACAGTGACCAACTCCGTAAGTCTACAGGTACCCTGGAAAGACTATGTGGAGGGAGTTTACATGAGCAAACCCTGAACATGCTCACGCAGAAGTGCAGGAAAAAGGAGTGTTAAACTTGCCCTCCTGTTTTCAGTTCCTTCATTATTGCCAAGACATATTCCTTTCCTGCATCACAACTTGTTGCTACACTTGATCTTAGTCAAAAGGCCAAGAAGCGATCACAATTTGTTTTTTGTTTAGCTTCTACATGCATGCTATGGATCAGGATCCCAGAGAAGTATCAACAGAAAATAAAAGGCTCTAAGATCGAGGGCTGAGCAGCTAGTAGGATGCAGAAAGCAGGAACCTCTACACTTCCCATCCCACAGCTGAAGTGTTTTGCTTTCATCAAAGCTTCTTCAGGCCCGATTTACCTCCATGGCTCCTGGAATTTGACCAACAATAGTTACGCTTGCTGGGTGCTGGGAAACATCTTCCTACCTGTCAGAACCAATTTAAATCAACCATTCATCAATTACTTTCAGCAAATTATTATTGATCATTGACTTGTAACAGGAACTGTGCCAGGAGGTGAGAATAAAGTGATGGAGAAGATCTACTTCCAAGTTTTAAGATACTTAAGTTCTGCTGCAGACCTGTCTCTTCCCCCCACCCCTCCAGCTATGTTTTATGCCTCTGAAGGAGTGAATGCTTGGATTGTGGTGCTAAAATTCTTTTCTATCTTTGCCTCCCTTTTCTCTTGTAAACAAGTAGGCAGGAGCACATTGGCATCTTTTTGTTATAACTGCCACCGTGGCCCCTGCAAACCAACCCGGACCTGCCTTGCAAACCTTCAGAGGGTGCCTCTGCTAGAACAAGGAGCATTTCAAGTTTGGAGAGTGTCTTGGGAGAAGCAGCTTTTCCTGTCAGGCAGACAACTATGGAGGGGTCAGGTGATTCCCCTGATGCGCTAAGAAGGCTTTTTCATTACTGAATGTGAGCTTGTTGGGTGGTCAGGCAAGAGGATAGGACTGTACTTGGGTGTAAACCGAGCATTTGGGTTTGTGTCTACATAAATTCTTAAAGGACGTGTAATGGCAAGGAGGAGTCACGTAAAGCTGGTCGAGTGGAAGCTCCAACATAGAGCTGCCCTACGATTTGTGGCTCCAGGAATGAAGTTGAAAAGTGAAAACAATAGTCTGTATTTGAAGATAAGGATGTGAATGTTCTCTGCTGCTTCCTTGGTCTTAAAATCCCTTGTTTCTTTTTACGTATAAATTATAGCACAGGTAGACGACATAACTTGTGAATAGAGGCTGGTAAAAAGCTAGACTTGGTTCCTGAATCATAAGGAGGGAGGCCGCCTGAGTTTGCGCAGAGAAAAGGAAGAAGCTAGGCAAATTGAGACGGGCCACAGTTCAAAGAGGCTCAGCTGTGCGTTTGCACAATACCGTTTATAGTACATGGTCCACGCGCTCTGCTTGTATCTCAAATGCGGACGGACAGATGAGGGGGCACAGAAGAAAGCAGGGTTTGGATCGCACCAATTGGCCTGGAATGAAAAGTCAGCAAAAACCACTGGGTGGCAGCGTGGTGTGCGGGCGCCGCTCTGCAGTGCCGGCTGCTGCTGCTGCTGCCACGGGGGCTGAGCCTGTCTGGGCACCCTGGCCTCTCTAGAACCGCTACAAGTGTCGCTAAACAAAATGTTTCAGCGTGGTGGTAGAGGGGAGGGGGTGTTGGTGAGTCGGACTCCGGGCTAGGGGCCCGGGCAACTTCCTAGAAGCTCTAGCCAACACGCAATCCGGCCAGCTAAGAGTCAAACACTAAGGAAACACCCCCGCCCCGCCACCCCCATCGCCGAGCAAACCCACGCTCCTTCCCCACAACTGCTTCATCCTGCTGCCTCCTCCATCACGGTTTCTTTCTGAATCTCTTTTTCGGGGAAAGGAGAAAGACTCGGGTGATGGGGGCAGTGCCTAAGCCCCTACAGGTGTTAGCTGCGGCCGCCGGCCGGGGACTCGGGGGGTGGGGGGTGGGAGGGGGGCGGTCGGCGGCGTAGAGGGAGGGGCCACCGGGGGAGGGGGCCGCCGCGCGAGACCGTCGCGCTCTTCCGGAGGGTGCTTGCGGCGGCTGAATTTGTGTGCAGCGCCTGTGCCGCGCCCAGAGCAGCAGCCACGGCGAAGATGCGAGGCCATTACCTGTTTGATCCCTGCCGGAAAGCTGGCACGGGCCAACTTTTCCCGATTCGCAGGCCAAGAAGTTGCAAGGACTAGTGGAAGCCTTGGAGGGGCCAGGGCGAGGGCGCGCTCCCCCGCGCGCTGCCTCCCCCCTCCTCCCGCCTGCCGCCCGCGCTCCCGGGCCTCTCCCTGCCCGCGCGCTCTCCCTCCGCCCGCCTCTCTGCTCCGGCCCCCTCCGCGCGGCACAGGGCGGGGGGTGCTGCGAAACTCCGACCCGAGCCACTTGGACTTGCACAGTGTCCTCGGGGCGCAGGGGCCGAGCGCACGCAGTCGCGCAGCTCAGCCTCCGCCTGCTCGTCTCGCCCGCGATCCCGGCCCGGGGCTGTGGCGTCGGCTCGGACCCTGGCAGCCAGCAGCCCGCGCGGGAGCCGGCCCACCGCCCGAGGAGCTCGGACGGCATGCTGAGCCCCCTCCTCGGCTGAAGCCCGAGTGCGGAGAAGCCCGGGCTAGCGCCGGCTTAAGGAGACTAAGGCGGCCAGAGCGCGACGCAGAGCCGGAGAGCGGCGGCGGCGAAGGAGGAGCAGGCAAACCCAGAGAGGGGCAGCACAAGAAGTGGTGGTGGTGGGCGTCGTGGCCATGGCGGCGGCTATCGCCAGCTCGCTGATCCGTCAGAAGAGACAAGCCCGCGAGCGCGAAAAATCCAACGCCTGCAAGTGTGTCAGCAGCCCCAGCAAAGGCAAGACCAGCTGCGACAAAAACAAGTTAAACGTCTTTTCCCGGGTCAAACTCTTCGGGTCCAAGAAGAGGCGCAGAAGGAGACCAGGTCGGAAAGGGCTCTAAGGCTTTTTATATACTTATACGGAGAGAGACTTTACGAGTCTTGGGGATCTGGGGCGGGGAGGGGGCCGGTATGTAAAGCGTAGGTGAGTTTGCTGATGGCCCATGTCTTACGGATGAGGCCACCTACCCGGTGTGCGTGCGTGGGAGACGATTGCTTTCTCGCCTGCTTCGTAACAGTTAACAGGCTTGCTGCATTGCAACTGCCCTGGGACAAGCGCACAGCCTGGGGGCGTACCCTTCCCGGGAGGTGCGCCCTCAGCTACAGACCTAGCACATGTGTGTGCGTGTGTGTGCGCGCGTCCGGTGGGCTCCGGACAGCTGTGACCCAGCCGTGGCTCTTGTGTGTGGCATGAAAATTGCCAGTGTGTTGCTGAGCAGACACCATCCCCGCTCCCCCACTCGCGCCGTTACTTGGAGAATCCGGGGAAACCCCTCTCGTCTTTATCTCTGCCAGTCAGACCCTGCCCTTCAGCTTCCACCCCCAAGGGACATGGGCTTCCGCTGTCTAGGCTTTCTTTTTCTTTGATTACTTCTAAGCTTCTCAGGATGGACTTGACTTGTGGTGCAGCTCTGAAATGTTTGCTGGGGAGGTGGGGGGAGGGATTTCTAGAACCTTGCCGCAAAGAGCTGAGTGATCTGATCAGATCCCTGAGAACTGTGATCACTCGATACTAAAAACGCAGGATTGAAGAGGAAACAAACTCACTGCCAGATTGTGGGTGTTTCTGAACCATTTCAGTGAGAAGAGTCGGTATATTCAGGTGTGTGTGTGTGTGTGTGTGTGTGTGTGTGTGTGTGTAGGGGGCTAGATTTCAGATGGCCATAGGTGTCAGGTTGCGTCAAGGTAAACCTTCAGTGGAACGTGAAGCAAGCATATTTGCCAACCTGAACCAAACGAATCTATTGCAGGATCATCTTACCTTTGGTTACATGAATTTGATTTCCTCATGGAGTATATATTCTAAATGCCCGGGAATGGCAGTCCAAACTGTTGGTTTTCTGTTTACACAAAGTTCTTTCTAATGCATTAGCTCTAAATTAAGCTTCTTTCAAAAGGCTTAAAGTGGTTGCAAAGCAACTTCAATATGTGGCTCCAATAATCACATAAATATTATTTCAGCGCAGGTGTCTGTATTCAGTAAGAGCGGATTTTTAATAACAGCCATTATTGGTAAATTAGGTTCTTGATTAATCTTTGGTGGTTCATAATTGAAAATCATTTTAATTAACAACCCATATTTCAGATAATCATATGTGTAACACTAATTTTAAAATCAAGTATGAACTGATTTTTTTTTTTCTCCACCAACGTAAGTCTTGCTCTCTTCTCACCCATTTTCACCTAGGGATACTTAATAGAATTGAATAGAATGATATATGATAGTTACTTAACTCCCCCATCCCTTTTGTATGGAAGTCTCAGTTTTCTGAATACACGTTTTTTTGATATGGTTCCGGGTTATTTTAGTATTTTCAATCTTACAATTATTCGAATTGTGATAATTCTGAAAGAAACCTTTGCTAACCTGTATGTTTGTTGGCTGGCAACCCCTAAGTCTGTTATTTCTCTTTTTGTTCTACATTGTTAAAAGGCAGGATATAGTATCATTTGCTAACCCATCCCAAATATTCAATGAAACAGGTACCATCTTATAACCAAAGGACAAGCTGTCAGATACTGTAGCCACTATGGGTGAGGGGTGGGGAGGCTTTAGCAGTGCTACGAAGTAGAAATCAAACCTTTCTTCAGTGTGGAGATTTATTCTGAAATTTGTAGTTGGGTTTCTTTCTTCCAAAGGACTCTCGATCATTTGCGCTAAAACATGTAAATAAAATCGCAGTGTTGAATTCTGAATCATTTCGACTTCATAAACACAATTTATCAATAGATTCAAACCATTGTTTTCTTTGCAGAGCCTCAGCTTAAGGGTATAGTTACCAAACTATACAGCCGGCAAGGCTACCACTTGCAGCTGCAGGCGGATGGCACCATTGATGGCACCAAAGATGAAGACAGCACCTACAGTAAGTGACTGCAAAATAAATACTCTATGCCAGCATGTTGTTGATTCTGTGGTTGTTGTATTTCTTTTTCTCTTAAATAAACCATCCTGATAAATCCTGAAGTGAATACCAAGTATGTCCACACTTTAATCCTACATGCACAAGTTAACCAAAAGGAAGTGGACATGAAAATCTGTAAGAGTGAACTAGAGCAAATAATGTTGACACCATCTGAAGAGCAATCCAAATGTCATCTCCATGGTAATCCAGATAGATTTATGGCTGTCCTTTGGATTTTATTACTTTTTTTCCCCACAGAAATTTTACTCACCCACATACTGATCCCGAAATAGTATGTTATCTCTACTCTTAAGAAGCCTCTCTTCCCAAGAGACAGGGGTGGTTTCATGCAATCTTTCACTTCTGCTACACTCCCATCCCCCAATGCACACACAACTGATTGGGATGTTAGCATTGTCATACCTTCCACAGGTGGATAAAGGGATTTCTCCTCCTGCTTTATTTTTAGCCGTGGTTTAAGTAAAGGTGGAACTGGAGACTATAATGATGGACTTGGAAAGGAAAGTATTGAAAATAATACCATTTTTAGTTGTAATTCTTGAAGAAAGTTGATTACAAGATGTCATAGGACCTTTCACTACATACCCTTTATTCAATGAAAATGCAAATCCACAAATAGTGTAGTCTGTTCTTCAATTATAATAATTGAAAATTTTGTGGATTCTGTAGAGTCTGGCAGATCTATAAGTATCCTGTGAGGTTAAATTACTTAATTTTTGAAAAATTCTTTTAGCTTTTGTCAATTGCTATGGAATTTCTTACAGATTTTGATAATTTGGGGAAAAGAATCCCATTGGCAGATCAGAAGCAGCTGAGCGAGATAGGACTGAATGCTAATAAATACGGTGCAGCATTGTCAGAGATACATAGCTATGGAAAACAATTCATTGACAAGGGTCCCAGTTTTAAATGATAAAGTGTCTCACCTTTAGGAATGCTTTTGTAGCTGCAGGAAAGCTATGACCAAAAGAGGAAGTCATGTTTAGTTACCCTCGAATAAATGTCTGTTGATACTTAGGCTGGAAACTCTCCATGCCAAGTAGTGCTTTACTGTTTTGGGAAATGCCTGTAATGTGATTCATGCTTTCCAATGAATCCTAGTTGTTCCTTAATGCATTCTCTCCACTTGAAACCACTAGCCAAGTGTAACTAGAAGGTTATTATGACTCTCATGTATGGGATACTTTTGTATACAAATGATATTAGAAGATGTTTAAAAAGCATATCCTGATAAATAGAATCCGTGTTAAACTAGATTGAAACAGGGGCAAGTCAACCAAACGTAAGTGTTACCATAATGTGGTTTGCATAAATGCCACCCCTAATGACAAGGTAAGGAGCTAGCTTGCTTTTCCATTGAGGACATAACTTATCCTAAGAATTTTCAGTGATTAAAGTAATGTGTGAAAGGGAAAGTGTATCCATCCAAATTTATTCCCCTAAAGCCATGTGATTTTCTTAACAGTCAGTTTTCATCAGTTATTCCAAGTGAGTGGGACAAGAATCTTATTTTTTAACATATGTATGGAATTTCCTTTGTATGTATTTCTGATATTTGTACTTTTCTTAGTTGTCTTATTCTTAGTAGTTTATGCTCTTTATATTGTTTGGTTATATGTCATTTTAATTCCGACATGATAAACAAGATCATGATAAGACAAATCAGTTCACACTTACTCAGACATTCATCTCTAAAAAGATGTCTGATACACATTTAAGCTTACATTATGTAGATTTATTACAGTGGTAAATGTCAGTCCAATGAAATTTCATCATGAGCAAATCAGCCATTATAAATTGTGTATTTCCCTAGGAAAGGAAAAGATGATGGACATTTCATGGTAGTGGTTTTATTGTATGTATCCTGGGTGCAGTGAAGACTATCTTAAAGGTGTAGTTGGCCCTTCTCAAAACTGCAGGAGCACTACCTGTCCAGTGTATCAAGTCTTTGCAATTTATGTTAAGATCCATTTTTAAGTATTTCCTTTGAGAAATTAACCCTAGCTCATCTGATGAAAAATTATGGCTTCATTGTTGTCTTCAGCAAATTCTGAATGCCAACTTGGAACAAAGCTCTGAGGAAACAGTCCCTATAAAGGGATGGATTCCTGATTATTTTAACGTAACCACAATAAAAGAGAACAACCACAAAACAGAGGCTCTTTATTAAAAGCTTTTTCAAAAAAATGTGTTTCTATATATTAGTACACGAATGATATATATCTATATTATTTCATCTTATATTTAGAGTATTTTTAAAGATTTATTATTTTTATTTGAAAGGCAGAGTTATAGGGAGGGGAGAGACAGAATAAGATCTTTCATACATTGGTTTATTCTACAAATGGCCACAATGGCCAGAGATAGGCCCATTCAAAGTCAGGAGCTTCTTTCATGTCTCCCACACATGTGCAGGGGCCCAAGACATTGGGCCCTGCTCCACTGCCTTTCCAGGCTCTTAGCAGAGAGATGAGTTGGAAATGGAGCCGCCAGGAACCACAGGAGGCATCAGCACCTGTTTAGAATATTTTATACTAATTCAAATAATATCGTATGTCAATGAAGAAATGCTATGCATTTAGACAGAGAGAAACATAGGATGATATTGGTCTTTTTCAAGCTCACATGATATAATTTGCAAATTTATTTACAAAGACTGTCTTGAATGAAGACAAGATAGTTAGGTTCATATGGTCAGCCTCTCTATATTTGCTTTGTCATCAAATTTCTGTTTTGGGTTGTTTATTATTTTAATCCAGCTTTATACAAATTTATAATATTTAGTAAAAATTTCATGTTCTATGATATACTTTTTACCATTATTCAGCCACAGATAATCCAGTTATGGATTACCTTTTCTTGTTTCACTTTCTCCTACTGGTGTCTGGTGTTTGAAATTTAAGCATTTAATTGCTCATTAAAATTAGAGAGTTCTCAGAGGAAATGAAAATCACATCCCCCCTCACTTCTGCAAGTACATTGAAAGAACTATAAGAAAGTTCAGATTGATGTAGAAAATGAAGTTTAAAAAGAAATTTTTGATTTCATCTCTCTGCATTTTCTACTACTATGATCAAATTAGGTTTCATAACATACCTGCAGTTATAGTGATCAAGTAACATGTAGTGGCCTTTAAACCAAGCACATATGAAAGTTTTCTTTTGGTGTTATTTATCTCAGAAATGTTAAACTATGTGTTTTGGTATTATGAGATTTAGATCTATTGCTTTTCAAAAATATATTATTGTTTCACCATCAATTTAGCTTTTAAACCGTAAGTGCCTGCTGAACATTTAGTGTGAGCAAGGCATAATCAACAGAAAGTGATATGACATATATGCACATATGTGATACATGCATGTATCATATATGCATCACGTATATGGTATGTATAAGATACTGATATATATGATACATATATGATACATATATACATATGTATATCATGCTGAAACATGTCAGGTTCCTTGCCTGTGAGCTTAATTGTCAAATGTAGCATGAAACTCTGGCTTGCAATCTGTGCAATTATTTTTCCTTTACCTCACTTAACAGAAGAGCACAGTGTTTTAATATGATGAGTATTGAATGAAGTGCCATTGGTGGCATGTGGTAGGAACACTTGTATTTTGAACTGTACAATATGTCCTAGCTCTTCTTCAGTAACACCCTGATTTTATGGGAAAGACACATTGTAGGCTTGTCAAGGAATACATGATTCTTCATTAACATTTCTCATCCATGTTATCCTACCTACCACAGCAGCATATATAAGTAAAATAAATAAATATACATATGGGGGAGAGAGAGAGAGAAGCAGTAACAGACAAACCATTCTTTCTTAAGGGTTGACTCTTACCTTTCTTCTTTGCAAAAATGGAAAGAGGCTGATAGATCATCCACAGTAAAGATGTGAAACAAGACACAAATCACCAATGTTGGTCTGTGACTCCTGAGAGAAAGGTGCACAGGCTATTTTCAAAAGATGTGTGTTGCAAGCACTATGTTTTCTAAATGTACTGCTTTATTTTTATTCGTGGTGTGGGAGGGAGTAGACAGCTGGTAGTGGGAGGACACCCACGGGTTGTCTCCAGTGAGTGGTGTGTGATTGTGAAGGGAGCCTGGATGTAAGTTTCACACAGTCAAACCTTTAAATGAAGAAATGACGGCCTTGTTGGCACCAACTGACTACCCACTTAAGAGCTATCTTGCAGAAAAATAGTAATGAGATTAATTCTCAAATTAATTTTTTTATTCCTATACATTTGTTCTTGGGAGGTTAAAAGCTAAGAGATCTTTCAGCTTTATCTTGGAAAATGTTGATTATTTAAGAAATACTACTCTGGGACCATAAAACTCACTACAAAATAACTCTTCAACAAGGCTTGAGTTTAGGGGTTCTCACTTAGGTAACACTACCAATCATTTGGATGAGGGTATTGAAGTGGTATCACATCTGAGCCTAGTAATCTCTCCTCAGCTGGTCAATCTTAACTGTGCCTGTGAGGATTTTAGCAATTACTTAGAGGAACAAACATTAACTTGAGGATGATGCTTTATACTATCTAATGCACCAATTCCCTGTCTGGTTCTTTGGAAAGAAGCATCAAGAATTCCCAATATTGAACCGTACAAAATATAAAAGTACAGTATTGTGATCAAAATCTTCATTTTTCCCCAGTTGTGTTTGAGAGTGTGTAGTTTCGCAGTTATGTGACAAACTGTGAATCACGTATACCAAAATATAGAAGAGGTCCTGTCTATCTACGTTTGTCCAAGTATACGTTTGTCTTTCCTCACCAATTACATACTGCTTTGGGGAGACTAGGTAGTCCTGCTGGAAACATTAGAAAGCTGTGAAATTCAGAATTATAACATTGTTTTCACATTCTTTTTAAATTTCAGCTCTGTTTAACCTCATCCCTGTGGGTCTTCGAGTAGTTGCTATTCAAGGAGTTCAAAGCAAGCTGTATTTGGCAATGAACAGTGAGGGATATTTGTACACCTCGGTAAGGCCTTTGGTTATGTGCATGTTCTTATGATTCTTGGAAGGAAAACGCTAATGTATGTGTTCAGTGCAGATTGCAGTAACAACAGTGTGTTCTTCGTGAGAAAATGTGTGGAAGGACAGATTAACAGTCTTTAAAAATTATAATTGTTACTGATTAGCCATTTGAAGCTAATAGCCTTAGTTTAAAATGAAAGATTCACTGAAGATTTTTGTATAAAATTGCATTTGGATTGTCTAGCATCAAGTGATTTTTCTTGCTGTTTTATGTTGCAGCTGTGGGAAACAAAGCATGTCTTAACTCTGTACAGCATACATTTATCCGTGTTCATCCCTTGAAGGAATTATTGAGATCTCCCTTGGATCAACACTGGAACACAAAATTCTAGAGATGTTATTGGGGTTCCATTTTAGAGTTTCAGTTCTTATCATTTCAATACCTGTTGTCTTCCTCTATATTACACATATTAGCTTTTTGTCATGTTCAGTCCCACTTTCCTCCTGTACACATTCCTGCTTGTTTTTCTCCTACACATTTTTAGTGAACGGAGTAAAAATTGAAACTTTTTCCTGGGCACAATTATGCACATGGTAGATAATTCAATAGGGAGCATGGGACCAGATGGAACTTTTCTTTAAAAAAAAGTTTCACATTAAATATAAATGAAAAGAGTATAATACCAGGATTAGGTATAGTTCCAGATTAGAGGAGGCTTCCCTATATAAGTGTTATAAATCTTTATTCTCAATTCATGCATTTTATGAAAAGGATAGTGCTTCAAAATAGAGAAAATTGCTTTTCATGCTTTGTAATAGCTAGCCTTAAAAGTGGCTATTACTATGACTTTTTAAACGTATTTCTCGAACTGCAAATAAACACTTATATTTATTGAAGCAGTTTTCTCTCCTCTGATGCCTGAATTTTTCTCAAAGTCCATGTGTATGGAGACTCTTGGCAGATATATTGGAAACCATATTGTAACCCTGTATTTCAGAGGCCAATAAACGAAAGAGATATTGAAGAATCAAACATGGAAAGGCCCATCCATTTGGTAAACCAGGTGATCTGTTTCACATAAAGATAAAAGACTGTGATGAAAAGATAATTATCAGCAAATATTTCAACCATAATTCCTCTAAGTGATTAATCCTTCTAGTTAATAAATACAGAGATTTTATATTTTTTGCTAAAGAAAGATTCTTGTTTGTTATAAACTTCATGAAATTTACCACTTTATTAATACAGCGATTTTATTATAAATGGTAGAAAACAGAATTTATTTTTTTGAATTTGTTACTTATGGTGAGATAATTTAATAATGAAAAATGTTAGTAGGTTTACTTAGATAAACTGACAGCTTGCCTCATGAGGATTAGATGCAAGGGTATATTTTCAATGTAGAGATGGTCTCTGAAACTGGTATATAAACATAAACAAAGAAGTAATAGGAAGGAGTATTGGACATACATTTGTGAAGGAAATTGATGGATGATGTAAAAAAGTAAGTATTGGTAAAATTGGTAAAGTATCTATTAATTCATTGCATTGTGGTAGTCATCATTATAAAGACCTGATGTGAAAATTTAAATAAAAATAAATCTCATGATATTACAGTTAAAAAAATAAGACATATATTGGAAATATTATTTAAGTAAAAGTTGAAAAATACTTAATAAGATAATATTTCAAGTGCCCCAACCCAAGAAATGTAGGCATTATGTATTACTTTTAAGGAAACTCACCTTGAGAATCTGTACCTTTTCATTCAAACTGACCATCATTCTATGAAATTGGAAAATGTCAATATGATTCCTAGAGAATCAACCTTGTAAATTGGTGGACTTTGTTTACATGGTGGGAATGTTAATAGCAAGATGTGGGGCACTTTATGTACATTTATTACTAAGGAGCAAAGATGCATGATTAATGACCATGGAGTTCATATAGGAAAACTTACTTAGGTAAGAAATCATTTAAGGGTATATTTCTAGTTCTTCCCAATACTCCTTACTGATTATGGCTTGGAATTCTTTCATATTGTTTATCCTTAAGTGGTCTCCTAATTTTGTTGCCATTTAAATTATAGTGTCTGGACTATTAGGATGGGGCTTTGGCCAAATGAATTAGTCAAGAGATTTTGCTCAAAAAGAAAAGGTTAATGCAACATCATGTTTTATCAAAAGGAGAGGAGAACCAGAAAGAACCACTCTTCCTTGCACAAATCCATGGAACTACTTCTACAAAAATACTGTGACATTTTGGCTAACCATTGCTTAGCAAACCCAAGGTAGAACAATGCCCAGATGAGAAGGCAGAAATGAAGGATGTAAGGGACTACTGATGTTGGCAATTTGAAAACTTTTGAGGATGGAATTGCAAAGAATCCTGAAAATGAATGACTAGAATCTGCCTTAAAGTGGCTGCACTGGCAATGGTAAAAAGGAGATGAATTTCTGGGTTATCTTAGAGGTTGAATCAGCAGAATTTGATTGCTGATTGAATTTGGAAGAAAAGCAGGGCTGCCATCTATGATTGAAAAGATGTAGTTGCCCCTCACAGTTAAGAAATAAATTGTCTTTAGACAGAGGCTGCTTTTAACAAATTTGAAAAAATAGTGCTCAGTGAGTTACCAGCAGACATGAGAGCAAAAATTTGACCTTCTGGTGTTTGGGTTGATAAACTCTTCATACCAAACTGGAATAAAAGAAACAGTTCATATTTGGGAAAGACGTTTCCTGAGGATAGTTTACAATAAATATTTGAAAATTTTGACTTGAAATCCAAGAAAGAGATGTGAGCAAGTGATAAATCTTAGAAGTTTGTGGAAATACAAGGTGCTTGATGCCATATAAATAGTTGAGAAAATATATAGCACAAGAAGAGAAGAGTTTGTCAAATATTTGGGGAATTCTAGAATGAAAATGGCCAGAAGAGAGAGAACTAATTTTGGAAAATATAGTGAAAAACTAATTGAGCATAAATTTTGAGAATTTAAAGAGATTGCAACGCCAAATGCTACTAAGAAAGGAAGAACTATGAATTTACCTATTAAGATCTTTGGTAATCTTGAGAAAAACAATGATTCAAATAGCGGAAGGAGAAGCCAGAACATAGTAACTTAAGAAGTGAATGGCAAGAAAGGAATTAGAGACAGTAGGCATTAAATTCCCAAGGTAAGGGATCATAATTTTGAAATTTTAGTAAAGGAATTGGGATTGGGGATGAATCTAATTGTTCTTGGAACATATTTTTTAACTGAATGAAGGAAGCCAATAACGAAAGAGTATTAAAGACATAGGAGGCAGGATCCTTCATAGAGTGGATCTCCAGAGGAGATGAGATTAATGGAATTAAATGTGTACCTGAAGGATTAGATTCATTTTCTGCAATAGGAGACGATGCAATAAATGTAGCTGTGCATGTCCTGAATGTGTAAGTGACAGACCAAGAGGCTGAAACGATTCATACTAGAGACCTTGTGTTTTGCCATGTAAGTAGAATAGCAGGTCATTTGATACAAAGTCAGAGGCATAGGAATGGGATTGGTGAACAATAGCTATTTTTGGAAAGGGGTGAAGTACAGTGTTACAACCAGATTATGGGAAAGCACTGTCCATGTACAGCCACACCATCACTTGTTTTTGTGCATACAATTTTATTGGAACATAGTTACTCTATTCATTGACTTACTATGGCTGCAACTACAATAACATAGTTGAAGTTTCAGCAGAGATCTTATGTGCCACAAAATCAAAATCATTTATTAAATTACTGGCCCCTTTGACCAAAAGAAAAAAAATGCTCATTCATAAACTCAGCAGAATCACCTGGGGGCTTGAAAGAAGTTCCCACTTTTTTCTACAACAAGAAAAACTTATCAGAGTATCTGAAGATAGCGTGTTTTCTGAGGTTCTTCAGCTGCTGTTAATATATAGTTTGTGTGGAAACCACTGAGATGTGGCTAAGAAAAAATGGCTGTCAAATAGCACTGAAGATGCTACAGTGAAGTTGAAATCACAAACTTTTATGTGCTTCCTGCTTTATCCCCAATTTCTGCCACTGGTCTTTTCCTGTTCTTGCAAGAAAACTACATTTACCCATCTGAACAGTTATTTTTCTAAGGAGATGGAAAGTGCTGATGTTTGGAAGAACATTCTTTTTGTTCTTTCTGTCCTCTTTTACATTTCTGCTTTGATCCCCTCAATTTAAAAATTTCTTAAATAATTACGTTCACTCTTGTGTTTGAATAACTGAAGAAATACCACCTTCAAGTTCTGGAGATATTTTACTCTCCGAGGTCAGTCTCAGGATTCTTACAGTGTACCTTTCCATCCCCTTTTTCTCTTGCTGCCATGGGGCAGACTTGATGGAGGTGCAAATGGCAGTAAACAAGCGTCTGTGACACAGAGAATTATAATCAGAAATTATTTCATAATATATTTTTGCCATAATAAAGCTCCTTCTGGAGTGATGAGGTTATTCTTCATACTACGTGGAGAACTATATTCTTATATTTGGTTTTACTCAACCAGTTTTTAGTTCTACATAAGCCTGTAAGAGTTTCTCAAAATTTCATAATGTAAGTATTTCATAGCCAAAGCTGCTTATAATTTTTTCAATACATCTTGCAGTAAACATTAATTCTAGGACATCAAGAGCATTAAATATGAAAATGTATCAGTATTTTAGTGCCTATTATACAAGTGCAATATCAAATATTCTATGGAGGATAGTGAAAACTCAGATAACCTAAAGTTTTATTTTGATTTTTTTCTTTTAAAAATATAGAATCATTCAGTTTATTTCTTGAAGATTTATTTATGTAAGTGAAAGACAGTGAGATAGAAATAGAGGTAGGAAAGAGAAAGAGTGGGAGAATATCTTGAAGTCTTCTTATCTTGTTAACTTCCCAAATGATTGTAATGCCCAGGGGTGAAGCAAGTCAATACCAGGATCCAACAACTCCATCTTGATCTCATGTGTGGGTAGCTGGGGCACAGTGCTTGCGCCATCTTCTGCTTCCTTTTGGCACATTAGCAGGGAGATGGTTTTGAAATGTAACAATCAGTCCTCAGAACAGGGCACATATGGGATGCTGGCATCATAGGCAGCAACATAACATACTGTGCCATAACACCAGCCATGAGCATTATTTTTATTTTGATATGTTGCAGAACTTACAGGAGCAGCTTTGCACATTTAATTATTTAACTCTTATCAAAGCCTGCTTAAAATTCCCAAAGTATACAGTGATGGCTGGGTTGTGGCAAGGGCAATAAGAGTGTATATAAAAGTAGAAATCCCATGGATAAATTTGCAGAGAGTATTTGTGGTAGTGATGTTACTGTCATGTGTCACGTTCACAAAAGTACTTCAGCATACTGGATTCAAGATTAGAAAGCAGGCCTCTGTAAGAGTCTGTGTAATGCCATGGAAATGAGACCCGAGGAAAGCAGTCAGACTTGGAATTTGAGTTAAGTGGACGTATTTTCCTTTTCTACTGCTTTATTTTTCATCTACTATAAACTTACCAAATTTCTTTGCGCATCACATGAAATTGGCCATAGATATATCTCACAGTTTCTCATAATGCAGACTCTTTCAGGGGAATTACTATCAGAAATAGTGACAAATAAAAAAAAATACCAGTCCACTAGTAGTGTGACACTTTAACTTTGATTGCTTTTTTTGTTTTTTATTTATAAACAGTGTATAAAGTTAGCAAATTTCATGCATCTCACAATACAGATTAGGAGCATAACAGTACCACACTACCTTCTCTCTTGCCTGTGTTCTTCACATCACCTCATCCTTCCTTCCTTCCTTTTTAAAAATAATAGTATACTTTGATTTTACTTCAAAATCACAGGATTAATATTAACTGAGTAAAGATTTCAACAAAAAACAAATAGAATAAAAATACTCTGCTATTCCTCAATAAGATAGACACTATGTGTCAGAATTCATAAAATCTTAAAATGTCAGTTTTGCACATAAACATTATATTGTTTTGTATTCTATGTATTACAGCAGATCAGGGGATACATATGATATTTTGTCTTTGGAATGGCTTATTTTACTAGGCATAATGGTTTTCAGCTGCATCCATTTTGTTTAGTTGCATTTGAAGAGAATGTCTTTTCTCCCTAAAATGATTTCAGTTCATTTTGTGAAAATTAGTTGGCTGTAGATATGGGGGTTAATTCTTGGAATTTCTATTCTGTTTCATTTATTTTAATGGTCTGTATTTGCTAGTATCAAACTGCTTTGATTACAAGTGCTCTGTGGTGTGTTTTGAAGTCAGGTAATGCGATGCCTCCAGCCTTGTTTTTGTTTAAGATTGCTTAATCTATTTGGGGTCTTTTGTGTTTCCATGTTTCCATTCTCAAATGTGATGTCCTTCTTGATGGTTGTACTAGTTTACATTGTGGCCAGTGGATTAAGGTACATTTTTCCGCACATCCTCACCAGGATTTGTTATTGTTTTGATTTTTTTTTTTCCCTGCTAATGGCTGCTGAAACTTCCAGGACTGCATTGAACAACACTGCTGAGAGCGGGCATTCTCTAGGTTTTTCCCATGTAATATGCTGGTGGGAATAGTTGTTTTTTTTTTTTTTCATATATTGCCTTGACTGTGGTGAGGAATGTTTCTTCTTCACCCCATTTATTTACTATTTTTTAATCATGAAAGGATATTATATTCAATGCTTCCTCTGCATCTATGGGGATGATCAAATAGTTTTTATTCTTCAGCTTGTTAATGTGATATATCATGTTTATTGATTTGTGTATGTTGAACCATTTTTGTATGCCAGCGATAGATTACATTTGCTCCAGGTGAATGGTATTTCTGATGTGTTGTTGGATTCCATCAGGCAGTATTTTGTTGAGACTTTTTGCATGTATGTTCATCAGGGATATTGGCTTATAGCTCAATCTCTTGTATCTTTTTTCTGCTTCTGGAATTAATGTGATGTTGGCATCATAGAAGGAGTTTGGAAGGATTCCCTCCCTTTCAGTTGTTTCAGATTAGTTCCTCTTGAAAAGCTTGTAAAATTCAGCAATAAAGCCATTTGATTCTGGGCTTTTCTTTGTTGGGAAGGTCTTTGTTACATGTTTCATCACTTAGTTATTGATCTATTTCAGTTTTCTCTGTCATAGTTCACTTTAGGCAGCTCGCATATGCCAAATATTTACCCATTTCTAGAAAATTTTCCAATTTTTTGGCATATAGATATTTGTAATAATTCCTGGTGATTCTTTATATATGTGGTGTCTATTGTTATGTCTCATGCTTTTCTGTGATTTTAACGATTTGGGTCTTTTTTTTAATAGTTGTGACAATAGTATATAAATTTTGTTATTTTTTAAAATATCTAGTTTTTCAGTTGTCTGATTGTATGTTTTTATTTTAATTTTATTTATTCTCTAATTTTAATCATTTCTCTCCTCCAACTAACTTTGGGTTTATTTAGTAGTTGTTACTCGAAGTCCTTGAGATACGTTGATGGATAATTTTTTAGATGCTTTTTTGATTTCTCAGTGTAGGTACTAATTAACATAAAATTCCCTCTTAGTACTACTTTCGCTGTTTCTCATGATTTTTGATACATTATACTGTTATCTTCATTCATTTCCAAAATTCATGTTTTTAAATTTTGCTTTAGATTTGTTTCCCATTGTTAACTTGGCAGTGGGTTTTCAGTCCCTTGGTTTTGAATATTTTTTAGAGTTTCTTAAGATATTTATTTCAGACTTCATTCCATGTTGGTTAGAAAAAATATAGTGTGAATTTTAGTTCTCTCTCTCACTCTCTTTTCTGTTTGATGAGGCTTGCTTTAAGGTCTAGCACACATTGTATTCCAGAATGAATTATATGTAGTGATTAAAAGAATATGTATTCTGTAATTGTAGGATGAAATGTTTTGTAGATATCAATTAAGTCTATTTGGTCCGTAGTAAAGATTAGCTCTGTTGTTTCTTTGTTACTTTCTATCTCTTTGATTTGTCCATTGATGAAAATGGGGTGTTAAAGTCATCCATTGCTATTGTATTGTGATCTATGTATCAGTTTAGACCCATTATCAGTTATTTTAAATGGAGTCCTGGCTTTTGGCTCATATATGTTTGCCATGGATACTTACTCTTGATCCTTACTATACAGTTACAGAATTCCCCCAGTCTTTGTGTTGAAGACTCCCATAGTAACCAGGTACCAAGGATCCATTGAGACTGCTGAGCCTACCCCGCCCAAGAGGACAGCAGAGCCATTCCTAGTACCAGCTACCTATGCGTGCTCCACCTTGCTGATTTGAGCCCCGATATCTGTAGCAGGATAAGGAATATGTGTACCTGAATCTCAAAGGATGCAGTGCCCCTGCCAAACTATTAGCATGGGTTCAAAATGTGGAGTGCAGATCTGCCCTCTTTTAAAATCCATTGTTCATGTACACATGCACAAATGCTGGTAAATGCTATAGCTGCCAATGACCGTCATTGACTCTTAGATGGTCTTATGCCTTAATTGGTCCTGGCATTCCTATGGAAGGATCAGGAAGAAAGAAGGGAGCTCTTCCCATATGATGAATCATGCATACCCCACTCTATGCCCTGGCTCCAGTCTGAGTCCAAGTCAATGTTATCAAGATTCGGTGTCCGGCAGTATTACGTGTGTCACAGAGTTTTGCGGTTGGCGTGCTTAGAATCCTCTGGCTTGCACTAACCTTAAAAAGTTGCTAACTCCTCACTGGTCTGGGAACCTGGATAGATGCATGGGGTTAAAGAGAAAGTGAGCCTTTCTCATGATGATCTGTGAACATCCTGCTACCATGCTGTAGCCCAAGTCCAAGCACAAAATCAGTGCTGTCCATAAGATTCTGTGCTTGACAGTATTGCCAGCTATCATGGCTGCAACAATCTGCCCTACCTTGCTCAGCAAGCAGTGGTATTCTCTAGGCACAGGCTGAGGGAGCCACTTGTGGTGATCCAGCTTGCCTCTTGGGAGTATCTCTCAGCTGTCCACAGTGTTTCCTCTGCCAGCTTTTCTCCACCTGCTCCCTGAGAATGTGCTTCTTTCACATCTCCACCAGCTTCCACTGGTCAAAATAAGCAGGTTTTTTTCCATAGTCATCCAGCTTGGAATCCCTCTGTTTTTCTTCCCCACCCCTCCACAATTTAGGTTTGCTTTCCTTTAAAAAAAATGTCCTGTGACTCATGTTGATTTTAAGAATAAGTTAATATGGATTTCATGCCATTTTAAAATTATTTTATGAATTTTTAGTAACCATTATAAAATTTAGCCTATTGAAAAAATTTTAGGGATCATTCATTACATAAACTAAATCTTAGAAATAGAAATATGAAGTGGAAAACCTTTCCGTGTGACTTTGCCTGCTAAATACTACTTTTGGAGACATATTTGATTACTGAATTTTGTTTATAGCAGGGTCCTTTAAGAAGTTCATGGAAATGTATACTATGGTATATTATATGTATATTATATACATATGTATTTGTTGGATATATATGGATTTAACATTTTTTGTGCCCAAATTAATATTATATTTTAATATATTTGTCTAAAAGCTGTTTGAAGCTCACTTCTTTATGTAAGCATGTGTGAAAATATGCACACTTACAAGATATGCTCAGTTCTGGGCAGGAATATGCAAGTTTGAGACATGACATTTGACATATAATAAAATGGGTATCATGATATTGCTATTACTCTCAAAGATACTGACATTGAGATTGTTAACATTTTTCATGCCTTAAGAATGGATCTAATATCTCTCAGTTCTTGGACTTTCTTGCCTTTATTTATATTTTCCTAATTTCAGCCTTCCTAACTTAGTGACCTTAACATTTGATGCTGTGGTATTCTAGGATGTTGACTCTTTTTCCTCTATTATGTCTTTAAAAATGAATTTACTGATTTGTGACATACAAACCAATAAGGCACCGATTCTCAGTTTTGTCTCAGTAGTTTTTGTTAACTAAGTTGTACACTATTTAAGAATGCTTGTATCACTACAAATGATGAAATTAAATCATTTACTGAATTGTCCTATCCACTTCCTTAAGGCTTTAAGGCGACCACTGTTATAATTTTTCTCTCTCTCTCTATATATAATATGATATTATATGATATATATTATATCACAAATATATAATAATATGTATTATATCATACATATATACTATATACTGTAGATATAGTATATAGTATATATTAATTTATATGTTATATATTATATGTTATATACTGTACATATATATTACTTTGGAAATTTCAAAAAATTGAATCATATAATATTTGAACATTTATGATTGGCTTTTTTGATTTACCAAATATTTTAAGGTTCACAAATGTTGTGGCAATTATTATTTGTTCTGTATTTTCTATAGATGCACCACATTTTGTTTTTCAAAGTCATCAACATGTATATTGTTGCTCCAGATACCTGCCTAGCTATTTCCTTCTCATTGTTCCTGTCTCCAGTGGAATGGTATTCCTTTAAAAGGCCGTGTGTGATGATTCACTGTCTATATACACTTAGCTTCCTAAAGGCCTGAACACTATCAAATTATTTAGTGTGTTTGTTCCTCATATTTTCTCACCAGAATGAAGGCATTTTGAAAATACATATTCTATTTATATAGCTTACTACTGTATCCCAAGTACTTTGGTGAATGCCTGCGATTGAATTACTACTTAATATTTGTTGATTGCTTAATTGGTCAAAAAGAGGAATATAGATATGGATATATGAGCACAATTTTGATTCCCTTTACTAACCTTTTTATTTTCAATTAATTTTAACTGTATAGGGTATCCATAATAATGACACACTTAGAAAAAGTTTCATATACTCTTCACTGATGCTCATTTTACCACATTGACAGGCAGCGTGATTGGAAGCACAGCTTTGTCATGATGCCAAGCACCCTGATAAAGTCTGCAGGCTTCCAGAATAATTCCTTAACCTGCTGTATCACAATGTCTTCAAAAATGCTTTCTCCCTTCAGTATATGACGCAGATATCACATTAAGTTGGTGTGTCTTATTCGTTTTCTTTAGAGTATAGTATTTCCACAATCATTTTGGTTTTTTATGTCCATGATATTTTGAAGGGAGGAAACCTCCAACATCCATTCCTTTTAAAATGCTTCCTGGTATGAACATGGTAGCACATAAGACTAAACCCCTGCATGGGATGCCCTCATCTAAATGAATGCTTAGAATCAATTCCCACATCTGCTTCTATTTATCTCCCTGCTGATGCACTTGGGAGCCATTAGATGCTAGCCCAGGCTCTCCGGCTCCGGCCACCTGTCTGTGATGGAGTTTCTGGCTCCTCTCTTTATTCTGGCCCAACTCTGGCTATTGCCAGAATTTGGG
Organism: Ochotona curzoniae; assembly: GCF_017591425.1. Taxonomy (NCBI): domain Eukaryota; kingdom Metazoa; phylum Chordata; class Mammalia; order Lagomorpha; family Ochotonidae; genus Ochotona; species Ochotona curzoniae. Next base: position 8,722,492 of record NW_024467087.1, read on the forward strand.
GCATGAACCAGCAGGTGGAAGATATTTGGCTCTCTTTCCTACCATTCTGCCTGTCAAAAGAAACAAATTTCAAAAAAAATTGTATAATCTTGAGTTTTATGATTGTTTATTGAATTTAAGCTGAGTATGTTTAGATAGATAAATAGTCTGTGTGATTTCCACCTTGGGGCATCGCATCAGTAGAAATGCAATGTCTTGTATGTAAATGATGCCAATTACAATAATTCAATCAATATTGTCTGGTTTTCATGTATGTTGCTCTTAGTAGTTTGGAAGTGAGTTTTTTTTTTTTTTAAGATTCATTTATTTTTATTGGAAAGTCAGATATACAGAGAGAGGAGAGACAGAGGGGAAGATCTTCCATCTGATGATTCACTCCCCAAGTGACCGCAACGGCCAGTGCTGTGCCGATCTGAAGCCAGGAGCAAGGAAATTCCTCTAGGTCTCCCATGTGGGTGCAGGGTCCCAAGACTTTGGGCCAGCCTCATCTGCTTTCCCAGGCCAGAAGCAGGGAGCTGGATGGGAAGTGGAGCTGTCAAGATTAGAACTGGTGTCCATATGATATCCTGGCAGGTTCAATATGAGGACTTTAGCTGCTAGACTACCACACCGGGCCCTGGAAGTGAGTTTTTACTTGCAGCTACTAAACAATACATTGATACATGTGAGTTCTTTGTTCTGACCAGCCATTTTATGTTTTTATTAATATAAAGAGAACAGATTTTATATATTTCATATGTACATGAAATACAAAAATATAATGATATGTGCAGCCCTCCTTTCTTTTTAAATTTTTGAGATAACATTTTTAATTTGCTATGTAACCACAGGGTTAATGCACCACTAAATAAGAGCCGAGTTTTAAGCTTTGTATTTTCAGGAATTCCATTTTAATTGGTCAACAAATTGAGAAATGATCAATGATTCCAAGATACGTCATATAAATTCACTCATATTTGATTGCTGTAGGAAAATAGTTGTTTTTTCCCCAAAGTAAACTAGTGTCACGTGAGCAGGACACTTGGGGAATGTGTGTAGCATGGCTGTTCAGACACCCAGGTTGTATGTTAGGATATGTGGGTTCAATCCCTAACTCTGCTCCTGACGTTAGCTTCTAATCAGTGCACACCCTGGGAGGCAACAGTGATGGCTCACATACTCGAATCTCTGTTGGCCATGGAGAAGTGCGTTACATTCTAAGCTCTCAGTTTTGATCCCTGCTCATCCCCAAATATTGTGTGCATTTGATCAGGAAACCAGCCAATGAAACATGAAAGTTCTTGCTGGCTGTCTGTCCCTGACTCTTCCTTCTTCCCTCTCAAAATGTAACTAATTTCTGTAAATACAGTACTTCAAAAAAAGATGCTCTGTGTCCAGCATTCTAGTCACTGGGCATTTAATTAATGCATGGTTATTTACATTGTCCAAGAGAAACTCAAGTATTGTATGTGTTTGAATTTTGTGTTGTGAGTCCGGGAGTTATTTATATTAAGATGCTACAGGTGTTCTGTATGTTTACATATTAACTGTGAACTTCCTATTTGGCTGATTGGTTTCCATCCTCTGGTTTCAGTGAGGCAGTTGAAGCCCTGCTTTTCAAGTATGTGAGTTTACATTTCTTGCTCATATTCTAGTACAAAAGAGATATTTTTTTCCTTTTTAAAAAAAGATTTATTTATTTTTCTTGCAAAGTCAGATAGATATAGAGGAGGAGAGACAGAGAGGAAGATATTCTGTCTGATGATTCACTCCCCAAGTGACCGCAATGGCCAGTGCTGTGCCGATCTGAAGCCAGGAGCTCTTCCGGGTCTCCCACACAGATGCAGGGTCCTGAAGTTTTGGGCCATCCTTGACTGCTTTCCCAGGCCACAAGTGGGAAGCTGGATGGGAAGTGGAGCTGCCGGGATTAGAATCAGCGCCCATATGGGATCCCGGTGCATTCAAGGTGAGGACTTTAACTGCTAGGCCACGCTGCCGGGCCCCAGAGGAGATAATAAAGTTTAGATGAACTCATTGATATATTCAAAATGAATGCACTCATATTGTGTAAAAAGTTTCAGTTATATCAAATAAGTATATGAGCAAGTACATATAATTTAACTTATAGTTATCATCATAGTGTAGAGGTTTATGATTTTAAAAGAATTGAATGGAGAATCCTGGCTTAAACACTAAAGCTCTTTAGCAAGTGAAATTGATTTAGTCATAAAAGAAATATGTTTAAATAAACGAGCAGTATAATATCCATTATAAGAGTCTCCTGGCTTCAGGATCGGCATAGTATCGGCCGTTGCGCTCACTTGGGGAGTGAATCATCGGACGGAAGATCTTCCTCTCTGTCTCTCCTCTCTGTATATCCGTCTTTCCAATAAGAAAATAATAAAAATAAATCTTAAAAAAAAGAGAAAATGATTGACAGCAGACAAAAATGCTAAACCAGAATGAGTGAATACAACTAAAAGATGAAGGAATCTATAAGTTGCTATTAAAACTCTTCCTTATTTGTATAGTGAATTAATAAACTACTGAATTTGTGATCATTAAGATTAGAAATATATTAACTATAAAAACTTAGGTTATCAGTTTTGCTGTCTGCATCTAGCATTTTAATGCAGTTTCAGATGTTTAAGAGATTGAAGACTTTTGATGTGCATCTTTGGTCACAGAGATGGATTGTGGGATCATAGGAATCATATGCACACATATTTCTGAGTGTTTTCACTAGTAATAGAAAATATAGAAAGTAATTGTTTTGCAGGAAGGAAAGCAGAATAAACAAGCATTTTGTTACTGGATGGCTTTACAATCTCAAGGAATTCAAATTTTTGTTTTAAAGAGGTACTCAGTGTGTTGGTGCTGTTAAGCTGGAAGTCATGAAAGTTATTGGAGTGAAAAATGTACAGAGGTGGTTATATTCATCTTATTTTTTGGTGAAAATACCAGTGAATCCAAATAATTTTCAAGCTCAAAATATATTTCATGATTCTGAAAATATTTCATATGGCTCTTTGCAGTTAATTGACATTTGATGAAAATATGAAAGAAAACTTGGATTGGCATTAGCTGAATATGAGATTTGCTAAATATAGTTGTTTATACCTTCAGAGTAAAAAAGCTCCTCTTTTTATTCGCGGGGAAAAAATAACAAATAACTAAACCGACAAATTAGTTTCTTAGTAGAGTACTAAGTGAGGATGGTACATTTTTAATAACATTATTTGTCAGAGTTGTATCCATACACTGCATGAAATTTGTTCTCATTGTATTAGTATCACATTGAGGTGAGAATTGCCTTGTAGTAAACAAGCATTTTCTGTGACCGTGATAATATGTGAATTAACGATTTCCTTAAAAAATAAAGAAACCCAGAAGACAATGGTGATTTTAACTAAATAGAACAACTTTGGGTTCTGTATCTTGTTTTCAAAGGTAAATTGAAAAAAAATCCGAATTTGAGGTCATGTGTCTTCATGGCTGTAACTCTACAGCTAAATTCTTATTTGTAGGAAAAAGCCAGTCTCGGGAGATGAAGAATAAAGTAATTGATAGGAATAACTAAGAGGAATTTTACAAAGCAAAGTTAGGTACAAGCTGAATATACATAAAAACACATGCATTACAAGTGAAATAAACCAATCTTGTGCGTGTTATACTGTTGTTACAGCATAGTAATTTAGAAATTATTTTGTTTTAAAAATAATTTATTCATTTGTATTTGAAAGGTATGATTTCAGAGAGAGGGTGAGACAAATATTCCATCTACTGGCTCATTACCCAAATAGTTGGAATGGCCAGAGCTGAGCTGAACTGAAGCCAGGAGCCAGGAACTTCTGAATCTCCCACGTGGGTGCCAGGGCCAAGGGCCAAGTCCCCGAGCCATCCTCCACTGCTTTCCCAAGCCGTAAGCAGGAAGCTGGATCACAAATGGAGCATCCAGACCCATATGGGAAGCTGATGCCACAGAGGTTGAACTTGCTATGCCGCTGTGCTGGCCCTTAAACACATATAACCTATATTGAATATTTGGAGATTATTCTAGTGTATTTTTGCTATGATGTTTTAGAAATAGTTAAACAAAAAAGAAATATAAGATATTTTGGCTTTATGTGACTATGCAAAGAGCTATGTGCTTTTTGATGAAGGCATTTAGTGCCTGATTTCTTCTTTGCGTCATACTTTGTGTCCATAATGGGCTAGAAAAAGTAGAGGAGGCTGGTCCACACAATTTTCCATGTTCCCATTCTTTCTGTGAATCTTGTGCTTTAAAATAGCTTGCTTAGTAAGTAAATCTTATACTTGTTACATGATGACTTATCTTTTTCTCCCCACCTCCCCTTTAGTCATAAGAATAGTATCTAGTAAAAGTGTATTTTTATGTAAAAGTATGTTATATATGTTTATTAAAACAGTTTACAGAAATGCATATAGTAAAGTCCTATCATTATTGCTATCCAATTTTGAGTGTAAAATACTTTAACGTTCTTTTTATAGGTCTTCATAAATGCTAATGTTTCAAGATCATAAAAGTAAGTAGATTATTGAGACACAAGAAAAATTTAAGTCTGCAGCGCAGTGTCCATGATTACACTCTTTAAAGGGAATTGTGACTTCTGAGCAGAGAAACTAGAGGAAGCACTTCCCTGATCATTTGAATAGCTGTAACCAAGGTTACTAACGGGCAAGCCCTGGACTAATACGTTTAATAAATATAATTTGGCTAGGCTGAATAGAGAACATGTCTGTGCTAAAATTCTGAGGAAGTCATTCTGATGGTAACTGCTTTTGATAGTCCTAGAAGTACAATTCCAGGAAATACCTGATGGAGTTCTTAGATGGATTTCACATAGATGCAGCAGTGCAAATATGCAGTGCAAACCCTCACACAAGGGCTTCAGATATGTCTAGAAATTCTGGTACAGCTAACATAGCAAAATCAGGACTAGTATTTCTATTTTCAAAATTGATTTTTGGGCCCGGCGCGGTGGCGCAAGTGGTTAAGGTCCTCGCCTAGCATGCCCGGGATCCCATATGGGCGCCGGTTCTAATCCCGGCAGCCCCGCTTCCCTTCCAGCTCCCTGCCTGTGGCCCGGGAAAGCAGTTGAGGATGGCCCAAAGCTTTGGGACCCTGCACCCATGTGGGAGACCCGGAAGAGGCTCCTGGCTTTGGACTGGCATAGTATCGGCCATTGCGCTCACTTGGGGAGTGAATCATCGGACGGAAGATCTTCCTCTCTGCCTCTCCTCTCTGTATATCCGCCTTTCCAATAAAAAAAATAATAAAAATAAATTTTTTTTAAAAAATTGATTTTTATTGGAAAGTCAAATTTACAAAAACAAGGCGATAGTGGCCACAACAATGAGAGCTCAACCAATTTGAAGCCAGGAGTCAGGAACTTTTGCCAGGTCTCCCATGTGGGTGCAGGGTCCCAAGGCTTTGGGCCATCCTTGACTGCTTTCCCAGGCCACAAACAGGGAGCTGGATGGGAAGATGGCTGCTTGGATTAAAACCAGCACCCATTTGAAATCTTGGTGTGTGCAAAACAAGGACTTTAGACACTAGGCCCACACTGGGCCCACTATTTCTACTTATTGAGAAAAAAATTACTTAGATATCAAAAAGTCTAAATAAAAAGCACCAGTATTACCAGTTAGACTATAATAAAATAGGATAAAAATATTTCATGGATTGAGTATATAAGTCCTCCTACAGTGCTTTTAAAACTAACAATGTGACATCAGGAGAAAAATCAAAGCAGGGATAGCTTTCAGAAAAGAAATTCAAACAGGTGAAAGTTAATTGTATATTAAAAACACTAGTTAAAAAGCCCTGTGAATAACAAATTCAGGGCTGCAACCCTTGCCACCAAATAAGCAAGGCTGCAGTAAATGTTTAGATATTAGAGTGTTTGGTTGTTGGTCATATGTATTCTCTGAAGTGTTCCTGAGTTCCTACCATGCCATATCAATATTTGCTGTCCTCAAATGGTTAAGCGTAGGAGCCTCTTGGCAGGTTATCCACGGTGAAGGTGATAGAGGCTAGTGGAGACCTAAAGCTGAGTGCTTTAGTCTTACATGTTATGCTGTGAAGTAGAGAACTCCCTTGTTTCTATGTCAGAGAGCCAAGCCACATAACTGGGTTCCCTGAGAACTCACAGAATGATCCAGAAGAGTTGGCAGCTGATCACTTAGTACATACCTGTTGAATATCCCGTAGCTGGTAGAAACTCAGTGATCACACTGGTCTAGAGCTTGCAGTGTATGTAATATTTACTTTAACTTCAGGGGTATGATTGTTAATAGTTGATCTACTATGGGAGAGATATACATAAACTGTTCTATTCCCACCTTCTGCAGGCTAGTAATGTGATTTTTAATGCAGAACTCACTGTAAGAAGATTCCAAATAAGGAAGCAATTCGAATGTCTTTGGGGCTGGAAGTAGGTGAAGGTGCATAATTTTGGAATTTGGTAGTTGCATCAAAACATGCATATTGGTTATTGAGCACCACTCTCCAGCAGAACACCTTGAGTCCAGGTTTATATATTATGGAGAGAGAAAATTGATTACCACAGACAAATGGACTTCTGTTATATCAAAAATAATTATGAGCTGAAGTACTTTCTTTTTTTTCCCCCCCTAAATTTGTTACTTGAAACATCTCTCCTACTCAACACAGCACTTTCAACTGATCAGAAATTTGGGGTATATCCAAATCTACCTTGGGCTTGTTTCCATAGTGAAACATGCTGATCTTTCTTTCCATTTTTCCAAAATCTCACAGTAGTGCGCATAGCAAAGAGAAATAATACTGAACAGTGGACAGAATGCAACTTCTTGTAGCTATAATACACAAGATATGTCATCAGTTGATACGTTAAGGAATGGCGAATGTTAATTTCTCTAGAAGAAAGTTTATTGTTTTGTCATTAATTTTTACAAATGAGGAGGAAATGGAGCAAGGTTTTGATCCTCTTCCTTCAAGATCCTCTTCCTAATCCTCTTCCTTCAAGATCCCTGTTGGATGGTGGTTAATACTAGTAAGTGTAGATGAATAAAAAAATGTACTTATCAGAAATATTTATTACATTTATGTTCCTAATATGCTTATCTGTAAGGGAAACCACTTGATCACCTGCTTGGTTTCCTCTTATTTTTTCCCCAAGCATTATAATTTGCTCAAGTGAAAAATTTCTGCTTCTACCAGGGATATCAGTAAATCAAAGAATTTGTATTTCACAAGAGTATTTGCATGTATCAGTTATTAAATTTCATATTAGAAAGTAAGCTCAGCAAGCGCTAACTGCTGGTGTCTCTGTTGAGGCATGAGACATTGTTCAAACCAGTAATTAACCTTGAGAATATGGGTCAAACCTTGACGGATGATTTTACTCAGTGCTTGTCTTTGCTGTGGACCTTGGCCTGTTTACAGTCCAGGAGGGAGTCAACAGAGTGACATTTTATTTTAAATTGTTCCTTTTAAATTGCTCTTTCCTCCAGTATACTAACTCACAGCAGATTTGCTTTTACTCCGTATCTTGATGTGAGATTATTTTTTTCCTATCCCAAACTCATTCTCTCATCCTCACCACTCTCCTCCACAGCAGCCATCATAAACCTCTGACTTCAGAATGATACTACTGCAACTTCAGCATGAAACAACACATTTTGTGTTGTGTGTTTGTAATGATGCTTATCTGTTCACATGTGGTGCTGATGGCCTTTGCTATTGGAGAGACAAAGGCTGTGCATCTTGGTGCTTGCACCGGGTGTGGGCTCTTAGAGGTGGTCATTTTCCAGCAAGCTTCCTGGTTATTTTTTGTTTGTTTGTTTGTTTTTTGCAATTTTGTAAAATGGAAGACATTCAAATGATTAAAAAAAACAGTTGAAGAAGACTAGTAAAGAAAGGTAAGAATCCCAGAAATATTTGAAACAACCCTGGACTTGATTTAGTTTTATTTTTGAAAGAGAGGGTACTTTAGTCTTGGCAGTTTCAGGGAGCTACAATGAAAATGAAATACCCTTTCTTTGTGGAATATTTTTGTGTTCTCTAGAATTCTGATTACTCTTCAAGTAATCAGTTTGACCCTCAGTGCTCAACAATTTGGAAGTTCCTGATCCAGATACATTGTATCTGTCCCCATGTTTGTCAAGATATGATGGAAATTCTGTGATTCAGTAGAGCAGTTCATATGAATCAGAAATCTTCAAATAATCTCATCATCGCTTATTTCCTAATTTGTGCTAATAGTCACAGCTATGCCAGTAGTATCTATGGAGACAGATTGCAAGTGAATTGATATCATGCCTACAGGCTAGATTTTCCTAGTATTTAGTTAACATTTTCCATCAGAATACATGACACATATTTTGTGTTCATACATATATTCCTTCAGCATATATGACAACCTACGGTGACTGACCGGGACTTTACTCTGCTAGCTCTGCCCTCAGACCAGGGAGGGTCACCCCAAGTGGCTACTGGGCTTGTCTGGACAATAGGATGCTGGACTCCATGCTGGGAATATGCTTGCAACAAAGGAATCTCAACTGAACTTGAACTGTGGTTATGCAGCAAGGTGGAGGAATCCACCATGGTTGGAGGGTTGTGGGAGGGGTGGGGGGAATCCCAGTACCTGTAAAACTGTTTCACATAATACAATGTTACTAACAATAAAAAACATGCAAAAAAAAGAGAGAGAATTAAAATTAAAAAAAAAAACCCTTAGTACAATGGTGTTTTATGTGGTCAGTCTTCCAATGGGAAAGGAGTACTTGCTCCTCTTTTCGGTGTTGAAGTCAACTGCCTCAGCTTAAATTTGGACCCGTAATGAGACTTGGCTCATATACTGGCTCAATGCTGTCCTGAATGCATACTAAATGTAGATGTACAATTGGTTGCTTTCACCACTCATGCTTAACCGAATGGTTTTAGTTAGTGCTTCCTGAAACATTGCTGCTTGCCATTGAGCAGTGACTGAGTCAACCTTTGAGAGGCTTCACGTACACATTTTTTTTTAGTTCTACTCCTCCTAAATATAACTAATCCTCAAATATAGGTTTTATTTTCACAATTTGAATCTTTCTCTGAATATGGTAGGTTTTCTTTGTTGAAATTATAGATTTTATCAAATCCAAAGTAAAGTAGTCCAAGAAATTCTAAGATATCAATGCCATTTATATGTAGATAAAAGCATATTAATATCTCTGTGTATGAAATGCGCCTTAAGAGCATGAGATGTTAAACTATATATTTATTAAATAAAAGCCTCTTTATATGTCTTAAAAATAGTGTCTAGTAGCTGAATCATGCTTTCTGTAGTCTTGGCACAGTTCAACCTGCTGAATATCGAGTTTCCTATGGTGTTTTCAAGTCAGAGGAAATGGAAACAGAGCCCATTGAGAAATACACTGTAAAGCATCACCAATAATTTGCTTCTTTCTGAGCATATTATTTAACTCACCTTGTTTTCCATCATGTTCCTATTTCCCTTGCATAAGTGCAGTAACATTTTTACAGCATGCTACCAACATTTTATTTCTTAATGAATCAATGACCGTTTCATAGGTTATAAATTTAGCCTATGGGTTCACCCAACCCCGTGGCTAAGCTGCATGCTCACATCTTTCTTGGAACATTAAGCGAAGATTAAAAACAACCAGTTATCACTTTTTATGTTTTTCTTAGAATTTAAAATTAACCTGTGTTCTTAATACCAGCAAAATGTTAGGGGGAAAAAAACCAGTCTTTTTCAGGAAGAACTTATTGAAGTACAGCCAAGTGCAGCCATAGTAAATTTTTCTGAGAGACTTCACTGAACTTTTTTTTTCTGTTATGACTGCCCAATCTGTTACTATTTCATCACAAGTTAGATTTAGTACATGAAATAAATTATTCTTTCAGGAGACCACGTTAAGTCAGCTATATCACGATATATTAAGGTCTAAAAGCTCATATGATGCCATTTAAATAAAGGAGGCTCCCACTTGAGAGAATTTAGCTGGTGGCAAACCAAAAAAGTTTTGCCACTGAAAACAATCTCCGTTGAAAGCTTGTACTGCTTCTGGAACTCGGAGGGAAGGATTATAGATATATCCCTAAACTGTAACAATACTAAAATACATAGTACTAAGAAATAAAAGTGATAAAATACATAATAGTAAGTATTATGAGCTGTACTTCAATGCCCTTGTGCCTGTTTTGCTTTATATCACAGTATATGTATTTATCAAGTAGTCAAGAGAAACTATTCATTTTTGAATTGTTGCTTTCTGCTATTAAATTTGAAGTACAATCCTAATGGATACATTTGTATTTTCATGATATGGTTGTATAGGTATGGGGGTTTCTTCCTCCATTCCCCCTTCTTTCCTTCTTATTTCCCTCCCCCACCATTTCTTCCCATATTCTTAAAGTAATTGCTCATTTACTAACAGTTGTGGTTTAACATTCTGTTATTTAGGTATATCATGGCATTTGATGTTAGACAGAGGTAGAAAATCTGGTATCAGTTGTCAAGATGCATTTAGCTATTTCATTGGGAGTGCTCCTTTTGTTCAGAAGTAGAGATGCATACTGCAGCAAATCTTCACTTCCTAGTATGCTAGCCTCCATTATACAGTTTATCAGAATATATATATGTTTATCTATAAATGCACACATACATATTCAATTATACATATTCAATTATACAGTTTACATGTTATTTGTGTATCTATTGATCTTGTATTTTGCATTAAGATTGCCTTATATCAGAGAAAACATGTGATTAGCTTATTTCACCAAGTGTAATGGTCTCCAGCTGGGACCATTTTGTTGCAGATAGTAGAATTTCATTTTTTTAATGGCTGAGTAGCATCACATGCATTTTCTAATAATAAATAAATATATAAAGCATGCAATTCATTTTTGTTTTTTTCATTCATTACAGTTTTCTGATGGTAAATAATTATTCCAATGGTTCTATTTATTTTACATGTTGTAGGCGAATTACATTTATTTTTTATGAACAATTTAGAAAGTTTTTTTTTTTTTTTACTTTGACAATAGTCCCTCAGGCAATTACACACTGTCACTAGTCATCCCAGTTGACTTAAAGGAAAAGTGCTCCTAAAGAAAGTTTTACTGTGTCATCTTCTGATTGTTAAATGAAGCCAGGATACAGAGTAGCTCATTTTTCTCTCAGCTGTGACAGTGTGAATTGAAATCAAGCAGGATTTCTTATTTGTTTTTACATTATCATACATAACTTTCCATCAATCTTTGTTCTCTTTTTCATGCTAAGAGGTAATTGGTGCAAGAATTACACAGTTTAGTGAGGAACCCCTTGGAGGCCAACATTCTGTATGTATCTGTGTGTGTTCATGGATCTTTGTCTATTCCTCATAGTAGCTGTGCACATTGCAAGTCTTTGCCACTGTTCCAAAGTAATGGTGAATTAAATGCTGTGTGATTCATTTTGTCATTTGGTACATGAGAAGCTCTGGTTGAACAATTAGTGATGTCACAGTGGCATTGGGAGCCATAATACGGGTATAGTGAGGTAGCAGTTCAGAAATCCAGTTTCCAACTCTGTTCAAATTATCGTGAGCTTGGACTGCTCCTTTATTGGGTTAGAATCTCAATCATCTAAAATATTAAAGGTTAGTGTTTGTTTGAACTCTTTACCCCTTAAATCTAATTTGTATGTAATAAAGATCTTAACTTTGAACCCAATGTTAACTTTTTCATGAACTCGACCACAATGTGGATGAGTGGTGTGCAGATCTAATGAATATACATTCATACTCTCTGTCCAGGGGATCATCCTTGAGTTGCATGGAATATATTTGGGGAAATGAACAATGATTACCTATTTATGAATAAAACAGTGGGCATAGGTTTCTACTGAACATTTTATAATAGCATTGTCTTATTTTTTCCATCTTTCATTATCTTCTCTGTTTATATGTCCACTGGAGACATAGTTGGACATCACCAATAAAGGATGCCTATTTGGGTTTTCTAATTGCCTCCACTTAATGACCCTGCTCATCATTTACTGAACTATGGAAAATGTCACATTTCCATGGCTATGATTCACAGAACAGACGAATAGTGTCAAAATACAGCATTTAATGGAAGGTAGTGACAGCTTTTGAGTGCAGTAATGACATAGCTGGATGTTTCTAAATTGAAAAAAAATAATTTGCACTTAGAAATGTCCTTTTTTGATACACATAGTTTTTAAATAATCTAATTAGGGCACATTTTCCTATTCTGAATATTCTTGTCCCACTGATAACTTCACAGTAAGCAAATCAATTATACATCCTATTTAAATATCATTAGCCATTAAATCAAGGTAAAATACAGGATTTCCTTCCACTGTTTATACCAGGTCTTTCTTTGCGCTGTTTTATTTAGTTTCCCCCATAGTGCAGTCTACCAAACATTTGTTATTTTTCTTTTCGTGCAATTTGATTTAATGTGGGTAATTGTAGTACTTAGAGGTTTTACTTTCTCACATGGTAATTATCTAATCCATAATTTATTCCAAACTCAGCAAAACAGTGTTAGAAAATTGATACTTATTGGGACGGGATTTCTGGGCATAGCTAACTATACAAGCTATGTAATCATTGACAAAGTTAATTTTGTTCCCAAAGGTATTCTAGTTACACCATATATATGAACAAGTTGTGTTAGCATTACCGCATTGTGGCAGCTGAATTCTAATGTATTTGTGGTAATCATTATGGTTTGTCAAGTAATGATCACCTAAAATTTATATGACTTTAGTAACGAAAGAACTCTCCTTTGAGAGTTCCTCAAAGGAATTATTTGCAGATAAAAACATCCAAGATGATGGGTCAAGTGAAAGGAAGAGTTGAAGTACTAAATTTGATTTCTTATTTTTAATTTTATATTTTTAACAAATTTTAAATGCTGTGCTTTGGCATTTCTGTTGATTATATCTGAGGAAGCATCATTCTTTCACAATTGAGTCAGGAAAGGCCATCATAGTTTATAGATTCATATCACAGATCTCTAAATGACAATGAAATTAAAGATAACTTTTAGAGGACATAACATTCGGCATAAAATCCCTACTTATGCACAATTTCTTTCATTTTACAGAAGCAGAATAAGGTCAGTGTTCCCAATTTCCTGCTCTAAAAAGACATATTAATAGATGGAGATTTGTATTATTTTGTTGTGAACTTTTGGACTCTGGGTTTATTTGATTTGTAAAGAGAAATCTGAGAAACTGTATTATAACACTTACTGTGAAAGAAAGACATCTCAGTGTATAGTTTGAGGGGGCACTGTTAACATTTTTAGAAAAAGCAATGCATGAACTTTTCTATCTCATGTTTATAGGAATATAAGGAAAAGACTTATACTGACAGCAGTGAAATTTCATTTTCTGTGTACCATAGGATCAAAGAAAATAGAGGTATGACATATGCAAAATGGGCTTTTAAAAATTTATAGAGATATATGATACAAATAAATATTTGAAAAAGAATTCGTGCACTAAAAAGCTTATCTTAATTCCATTTTTCATGAATCTCTTGAAGTACCTGTATAACTTATGACTTTCCAACTGTGTTGCTTTCTGCAACTTATCACATGTTTCTGGACTTTAGAATCCTTATTAAAAAAAAACAACAACAACAGGGTAATGCCTATTCATTGGGTTTGATGCAATTACATACGGGAATTACCTGTCATTTACAGCTACTCAATAAATGCTTGCTTCCCAGTACTGGATAAGTGAACTTTGGACTGAAGCCACCTTCTTGCATTTAATGAGTTTTGACAACACTTCTTGAGGCTTGTACAATTGGGAGTGTAAAATTTAATTTTGATTTATAAGTGTTGTTCATGGAAAAGCTGTTGGGCATTTTAGATTTTTTATGAAACATTTTGGAAAGACAAACATCTCTTGTGGGTACTTTGTTACCCAATTTTATTTGGTTGAGTGCATTTCTTTCTTCATTGTAGCCCGAAAGCTCTTTCTCAGTTAAATGAGCTGAGAATATCAGTGGGATGGGGGTGGGGACAGAAAAAAAAAAAAAAGAAAAAATACACCACACTCATCCAAGTTCACATTATATAAGTTTGGAATCATTTAGTTGCTCAACTGACTAGCATTAAAAGCATGGCCTATTTAGAAATATACACAAATAGATCATTGTGTTACCCTCATAATTGTACCTTCTTTCTCTTTGGTGAATGCAATTTGAATCTGAGTGATATAAACTGTATATAGGAAAGAAGTAATTAATGCATTAAAGCTGAATTTAACAGCTTATTTTTTCGGCTCAAGGAATAACTTTTTTGAAATTGTATTTTATTTCCTGAGATATCATCTCAGATTTCATCACTATTCCTGCTACTCTCTCTTGTAGAGATGTTCTATCTCTGTATAACAGACTGTACATAATGAAAAATATCAAAGCACTCTGTGATCAACTCTATTTGAAGAAAGTCCTTGTTTCAAGTATTGATCATGATCATTTTAATCTTTTATAATTTTTATTTTTCATGGGACAGTCCCTTAGGTTCAAGGATTTTCCCCTCCACCCTCCCTGTTCCTCCACTCATTGTCTCCCCTCACATTATTACAATAGTATAGTCCTGCAACAGCAGTCACAAGTCCATCATTCTGCTATTTAGGTGTATCATGATATTGTAGGCATAGAGAGTGGTAGAAAGTCCAGCATCTTACTTTCAAGATATGTTTAACAGTTTCATTTGGATTCCTTTTATTCAGGAGTAGAGATGTTTCTACAGCGTATTTTCAATTCTCGGTATGCTAGTTATGCAAGTCTCCATTATACAGTTCATCTAGGGGAACAACTTTTATACATTTCTGTTTGGCTGATTTATGAGGGAGAATCCATAGCCTTATGAATTCCTCATAAGTAAATCATATTATTCTCCATAAAGATGATCCACTCTTGAATTCTTTGTTTCACAGATTGGGAAATTGATAACACGATTATGGTATTTTAAAGTCAATGACACAAGGGGAAAAGAAAGCATGTATTCACAAAAATAAATTTTCAGTGGGCATTTAAATGGCTTTTTCTAGTGCTATTAATCTCATACATGTTTTAACATGACTTTGAACCCTTCATAGCCCAATAAACACAGCCCACACTTTAGTTCCAGCTTGCTTTATTTTCTCAGGCTGATGCTCTTACAGACCTTATAAGCTTTATAGGGCTACGCACAAAGGAGCAGCAAATGCAATGGGGCATAAAAAGTTGTAAAGCATGGAAATATTTATCAACTTTTTTGCCTTAATCTTTGTTGTTGTTGTTGTCTCTAATCAGTTATTTTTCCTGCCCAGATGGCTTCATGGTAAGACATTTTACTGAAGATAAAAATGTTTTCTGTTCCTTATCTAGATGAAAAGTCTTAACTAATAACAGTAATTGCTTCACCACTGTCAATTTTTCTTCATGATTTTATAGAACAATGAGTTCACTAGCGAAACTGAGAGGTTACAACAGCAATAAACAACAACAACAATAAACTTTAGGAAGAGTCTGACCTCATCTTCTAAATCTCACTCATTACCAATGACAAACATAACACAGATACTCAAAATGAGTACCCACCACATGAGACAACCTTGTGTCGTTCTTACAGTTCTGTGTTAAAGTTTATAAAATTAATTTTATTGAATAACTCCTAAGAGAAAATAAACCCAAAACAGTGGACCTTTTTGACAGTGCCTAAATTATTTTTGTTTGTATGTGTTGATTTATTTTGTGGTAGAGTAAGGTGCATATTACATAATCAAAATTTCCTCAGGAAAACTGTTACAAATTACTTTTAAGAGATCGTAGGACTTGACAGTGGTTTTGCAGTGCAGTAAGTTTAGCCATCATGTGCAGTACCAATCTCTTATATCAGAGTACCAATTGAATCCTGGCTGAACTTAGGTGACGTCACATGAGATTACTCGAATACTTGGAACCCTGAAACCTCCTGGGAGAACAGATGGAATCCCAGGCTCCTGCCTTCAGCTTGCCCAAGTTCTGGATGGTGCATCCATGCAGGAAATGAACGAGAGGATGAAATATTCTGTTTTGCCCCTTGGCATTGTCAGTCTGCCTTTCAAATAGATAATTAAATAAGTTTCTAAAAGGCATGTTTTACTGGTTAATCAATTATGATCATGTTTAGTATTTAATATAAAGGGAAAACATAGTGACAACTACGACTTTGTGACCTTCATTACAAAAATATGCATACTTTTTCAGAAATATTTAATTTCATTTATCATTTGACTTATGATTAAATTCATGCTGTTTCTTGACTGGGATAAGCAGGAATTTCTTAAAGTTATATAAAACAATTATTCTTTTATAAAAAAAGTATTCATCTGAAAAAGTGACAAGAAGGGAGGAAGGGAAAGAAAGACCTTTTGCTTGCTGGTTTGCTTTCCAGATGGCTATCATGGCCAGATCTATGCCAAGGCGTGAGCCAGGAATTCCATCTAAGTCTCACACGTGGGTGGCAGGGGGAACCACTTGGACCATCCTCTGCTGCCTTCCCACGTTCATTAGCTGGAAGCTGGATCAAAAGCAGAACAGTTAGGACTTATACCATTGCTCCAATATGACATCCCATATGTGACAGGCAGCCGCACAATCTGCTTTGCCAGAACTTGCATGCTCTAACATTTCTATTTGGAGCTCATCACAACCAATGAGCCTGCTTTTGTGTGATGC
This sequence comes from Ochotona curzoniae, assembly GCF_017591425.1. NCBI lineage: Eukaryota > Metazoa > Chordata > Mammalia > Lagomorpha > Ochotonidae > Ochotona > Ochotona curzoniae. The sequence goes on from NW_024467087.1 coordinate 8,739,223, forward strand.
AAAGTCCAGCTTGCTTCCTTGGGAAGACGTTGCCTGAAAGACATAACTGATGGAGTTAACAGGCTTCTGGACTCAGCGTGCTAGCCTAGCAGTTAAAGTCCTCGCCTTGCATGTGCCAGGATCCCACATGGTCACCAGTTCTAATCCCAGCCGTCCCGTTTCCTATCCATCTCCCTGCTTGTGGCCTGGGTAAGTAGTCGAGGATGGCCCAAAGCCTTGGGACCCTGCAGCCAAGTGGGAGAACTATATTGTTCATTCTTAATTATTGGTTTGCCTTGTACTTCACAGAACTTTTTAGTTCTCCCCTGACTGTGCTTCCCAAGGAGATTATCTTTTCTGCTTGATTATTGTTTCCTTTTATAAAATTTACTTCTACATTTTGGGTTAACACATACTGTTTGCATGTTTTCAAGAGATATAATGAAACATTTCAACACCTATACCTGCATTAAATGAACTACATCATGCAGGATGCTTTTCTATTTCCTTTATTAGTGTTGAAAGTTTTTTTTAGCTGTCGTTTTCCAGTCCTACTGCAAAAACACCATAGCCTGAAACATATATCTTACTAAAGTTTAGTACTTACTTTCCAAAGTATCTCCATCACCTTCTATCCACTTTGTCTTCTGCCCCTTGATCTTTTAGTTTGCTAGTTCATTGTCAGACCCTCTGCCATTCCTCTTACTAGAAACCTTCATGATTTTAGTATTCGTATAGATGACTCTCAGGTGTTCAGAACTCTCAGTTCCTAAATTTTTGCCACATGCTCCTGTCTACTCTGTTTTACATAGTCATATTCAAAGTGGAAAACCCTAGACCACTATCAGCTATAATTGGTTCGCCTCAATCTCAGTTTCAGCATTCCCACTTTTTGGCTCTCACCCACTCAATTTATAGTTCATTTCTGAGGATTCTTATAAATGACCAATCCCACTAAGACATTCATTCTAACACCTTTTCACCGATTCCATAAACTTCCTCAAGTGTGTGTCCTAATTTCCCTTTCCCCAGCTTCAGTTCCCCAGTTCTTATAATATGTGTGCTGTTCAATAACACCACTCAATATCCCAACCAACCCCAATGAATCGATATTTTGAAAATTTATCATTTCTAGGTACTGGTGCTGGAGGGAAACTGAACCAGGCTGACTGATTTCAGTTCAAATTTGTGACCATCATTGACCCTATGAAGCTCAATAAGCCTTCTGCTAAATTGACTTAGTGAATACCTTGTTCTGTCATCGGCGATGGGGGGATAATGATAAAAAATCATGGTCACAGGACTGAGAGATTCAGGTTTTGCTATAGGTAAATAATGTTGTGATCTAGTGTCCTATCTAGTATGCGTGTAATTGTTTCTTCTGCCTCCGTTTTCCCTTCTCCCTATTAGTATTAGAGCTGCTTGAATTTTCCTCTATGGGCAGGTGTGCTGGTGTAGCAGGCAAGTCCCCTGCCTGTGGTGTTGGCATCCAAAATAGGCACACGTTTCTGTCCTGGCTGCGCAAGTTCTGATCCAGCTTCCAGCCTATGACCTGGGAAAGCAGTGAAGGTTGACCATTCCTTTGGATCCCACGTCACTGTGGGAGAACCAGAGGAAAACCTTGGCTCCTGGTTTTGAATCAGCTCAGCTCTGGCTTTTGTGGCCATATGGGGGAAGTGAACTAGCATATGGAAGATTCTTATTCTCTCTCTCTTTTTCCTTCCACCTCTCTCTGTAAAACTCTGCTTTTCAAATAAAAAGAAGTTTATTATTAATTTCTTTGTTTTATTTTATTATATTATGATGCATTTCTATAGGCTCTGGTATTTCTCCTCCTTCCTCCCTACATCCACCCCCCGACACACACTGATTTCCCCAACAGTATAGTACTTCATAAATAGTCATAAGTTCACCATTCTGCTATCTAAGTATATCCTGACATTGTAAGCTTGGACAATGGCAGAGCCAGCATCATGTTGCCAAGATATATTGAATAGTTTCATTGGCAGTCCAACTTTGATTTGGAAGTGGAGAAAAATGCTGCATTGTATCTTCACATTTGGATATGACAGTATCTGTTACACAGTTACTATGCATCCCCTTAAATGAAAACCCATAAAACAAAAACAACAGGAAGAAAAATAGAAAATGTACAGCAACATGAAGTTAAATGACTTGCTACTAAATGACCAATATGTTGCTGAAGAAATGAAAATCAAAAACCTTCCTGAAGCAAATGTTGTTACTGTATGACCTATATTCCACTGAAGAAATTAATAAAGTTTCAAATAAATGAAAATAAAAACAAAAATATCAAAACCCAGGAGTTGTAGCAAAAATAGTATTAAAGGAACATTTATAACATCAGGTATCTACAATCAAATGATCTCAAATAAATGATAATCTCTAGGAAGTATTAAAATGGAAAATAAACAGGAAGCAAGAAATGATAAAAATCACAGCAAAAATAAATGGAATTGAAGCTAAAAAACTACAAATTTCAACAAGAAAAACCATTTTTGAGAAGTTGCGCAAAACAAACTTTTAGCCAGACTAGCAAAAGAACAAGAGAGAAGAGTAAGTAAAATTAGACATGAAAATGAAAACATCATAAGAAATTACTAAGATGACCTCTTCTTTCTTTAGCATTTAAATTTATTTTTTTGCATTTTTAAATTATTATTGTTATTATTACTATTATTTTATGATACAGTTCCATAGACTCCTGGCATTTCCCTTATCCCAGCCCTAATTCCCCCCACACACCTAGTTCTTCTATATCATTACTAAAGTATACTTATTCATACACAGTCATATGTCCATCATTGCGGGCATGGACAATGGCAAAGAGTCCAACATCCTATTATCAAGATATAGTGAACAGTTTCATTGTAAGTCCATCTTTGTCTGGAAATGGAGATGCATACTACATTGTATCCTCCTCACATCTAGCTGTATTAGTCTCCATTTCATAGCTTCTGTACATCCCCTCAAATGAAAAGTCATGGTACAAAATCAACAATAGAAAGAAAAATAGAAATTTACAATGCCATGAAGTTAAATAACATCTTACTAGATATGACAGTCTCCATTACACAGCTACTATACATCCCCTTAAATGAAAAGCCACACAACAAAATCAACATCAGGAAGAAAAAAATTAACACCACCATGAAGTTAAATAAAATGCTACTAAATGACTAACATGTAGCTAAAGAAATGAAAATCAAGAACTTTCTTGAAGAAAATGATGCAACTGTATGATCTATGAGTCATTGAAGAATTTAATCAGAAGAAACTGTTTTGAAGAGATGAAACTAACAGAAAACATCAAAACCCATGCAATATAGTTTCTGCTGATTTTTGTTGGTAAAATGTGTCTCTTCTAGACAACAAATAGATGGGTTTTGTTTTCTGATCCAGTCTACTAATCTATGAGATTTGATTGAGCTTAAGCCATTTACATTCAGGGTTAATATACATGGGTGGTAATTTGGTCCTGTCATTTTAGGAATGGGTTGTTCATTGGTTTAGTCTTCTGTTGTCATTTTACTGGGATGTTCTTCTCATTTGCCTTTGGTTTTAGTAGGTGCTATTCCTCTTTCTCAGGAGAACATCTTGAAGTATCATTTGTAGGGCAGGTTTAGAAGAGACATATTCTTTTAACTTTTCTTTACTGTGGAAGAATTTTATTTCATTTTCAAAGACAAAAGAAAGCTTTGTGGAGTATGTTATCATAGGCTGACATTTTTTTTCTTTTAGAATCTGGAATTTGTTGTTTCATTCTCTTCTTGCCTGTAGAGTTTTCTGTGAGAGATCGCCTGTGAGTTTAATTGGCATTCCTTTATATGTCAATTGATTTTTTTCACATGCACATCTAAGGATCTTATCCTTATGTTCAATTGAAGAGAACTTGATGATCATGTGTCATGGTGAAGATTGCTTTTGATCAAGCCTGTTCGGAGTTCTGTGCCCCTCCTGGATGTTACTTCCCAATTTTTTCTCTAGATTAGGGAAGTTTTCCTTTATTATTTCATTAAATATATTTGTACATCCAGTTTCTCTTTCTGCACCTTCTGGGACTCCCATAACTTATATTAGGCCTCTTAATACTTTCAATTCTTGGATACTTTTTTGGTGTGATCCAGCTCTGCTTCCAGCTTTTTGTTTGCTTCGCCCTAATGTCAGGAAATATTTTCCAATTCTGAGATTCTTTCTTCTGCTTGCTTCATTCTGTTTTGGAGACTCTCCACTGTACTTTTAATTTGTTCTACTGTGTTCTTCGTTTATGATATATCAGCCTTGATTTGATTTCTTGCTGCTTTTTCCTGTTTAACATATTCCTTAAATTCTTTGAACTCTTGTATGTGCTTCTCATTATTGAGCAGAAGCTTTAAAATGAGTCTTATGAATTCTGTGTCCCCCATTTTCTCGATGTCTTCTTCAGTTAACTCTGAGGTTGGCATAGGATTTTGCTCTTTTGCAGGGGAGTTTTCAGTAATATTCATTGTGCCTTTGTCTCTTTTTTTGGTCTTGGTCATTGTACTCCTGGTTAGCAGAGTCTTCTCCTTGGGGCAGATTTTTAAGCTGTGTTACCCACAGGTCTACAGTTTGATTTTACTTATTGCAGTTAGTATACAACTCTTTGCTTGCAGCCAATTGTGCCACTCCCTCCAGCGAGTTCCAGGTCCACAAAGACCTCCATAGCCCCAACTCCTGGCTCACCAATCTCCACCTCCTGTGATGCCATGCTGAGGCTGCACTGTTGTCTCTGCAACCTTTCTCCCACTTCTGGTAGGAGCAGGTCCCAGGATTAGGGAGACACCAGGTGTCCTATATAGCTAGGTTGTTGGTGGTGCTGATCTTGCCAGAACCTGTTGGCTGTTAGGTCTGAGTGCCACATGAACCTATTTTGACCCATACAATGCCACAGTCGGTATTATTTTCCTGCAGGACCAATACAATCCAGGGAACTCAGTGAGTTCTTGTGAGCTCAGCACATGCGCAGTTCATTGTTGTCCCCTGCAGTCTTAAAGCTTTTGCCACAGTGTACAAAATGGCACCTGACATACCACTACTGTAGTTCTTCATCTGCCGGCCGTCAGGTCTGAGGGCTACCCAGACCTGTCTTGGGTGCAATCTGTAGAATGCCACGTTGATGCAATTCATTGAGTCAGAAATGAGTTCACTCCCAGCTCAGCGTATGCTCAGTCCTTTTCCTTGCCTTTGCCTCCTTATGCAAAATGGTGCCCAACCCAATTTGGCTCTAGTAGGCTGACTGGGCTGTGAAATCCACCCTGTTCTTGCACTGTCCTGCTGTGCTCTGCTGCTCTGTCTCTACTCCTGGTCGAATCAAACAGATCAGCAGAATGGACAGTTCTTTGTCTGGGTTTATCTCCCAAGCTCCCAGTGAAAGTCCCTTCCCACGTGGTTGCTGGTATAGTTCTGGCTGCTGGTGGACTTCAGATCACCATTTGCTGAATGCCGCTGGAGTATCAGTCACTGCAACACCATACCATTGTGTCCACTGCTTTCCTGTGTCTGACAGTCTCTAGGTACCACTCTGCTGTTGTTCTGTCCTCTCCTATTTCCTGGAATGTGTCCTCTTTGCTTGATTAAATGTTTCTCCATCCATTTAAATGTGTCCTTACCCTATTCCACCATCTTGATTCTCAAGTGACCTCTTCTTGCTGAATGAATCCTTTATTATGTGGTATCCTTCTTTATCTCTTAATATTTTTTCACATCTAGTCTGTATTATCTGATGTAAGAATGGCCACCCCAGTTCATTTTCTTTTCCACTAGTCTGAAATATCTTTTCCATCCTTTCACTTTTAGTTTTTGCCTATCTTTGTTGGTGAGATGTGTTCCCTGCAGGCAACAGATAGATGGATTTTCTTTTTGATCCAGTCAGCTGATCTATGATACTTGATTGATGAGTGTAAGCTATTTACATCCAGAGTATATATAATATTGTTAGGCAGTAATTTGGTCCTGTCATTTTAGCAATGGGTTGCTCATTTTTTGATTTAGACTTCTTTTGATGTTTTATTGTGATGTTCTCTATGTTTGCCTTTGGTTTTGGTAGGTGCTGTTCCTTTTCTCTGTCAATAAAACATCTTTTTATAAGATTTATTTTATTGTTATTGGAAAGTCAGATATATAGAAAGGAGAGACAGAGAGGAAGATCTTCCATCCGTTAATTCACTCCCCAAGTGTACACAATGGCTGGAGCTGTGCTGATCTGAAGCCAGGAGCCAGGAGTCTTCTCCGGGTCTCCCATATGGGTGCAGGGTCCCAAGACTTTTGGCCATCCTCAACTGATTTCCCATGCCACAAGCAGGGAGCTGGATGGGAAGGAGGCTGTTGGGATTAGAACCAGTTCCTAAATGAGATCCTGGAACATGCAAGGCAAGGACTTTAGCCTCTAGGATAGCATGCTGGGCCCCTGTCAATAAAACATCTCTAAGTATCATTTGTAGGGCTGGTCTGGAACAGTTGAATTCTCTGAGATTTTCTTTACTGTGGAAGAAATTTATTTCATGTTAAATGAAGTAATTTTAAAAATCCCTTAGCTGCATTTCTTTTTCTAAAAAAATAACCTAGCTGATTATTTCCTACTTTGTTTCTGAAGTCCTGAAATCCTGATTGACTTTGAGATCAAAGATTTTCATTTCACAGAGAAAAATTGTTTATACTTCCACATAGTGTCTATTTACCCACTTCTATTTGTGACTTGATGTTTTTTTTTCCCCTTTTGTTGTTGTTGCTTCTTTGAATTATTTTCCTAGTTCCTCTAAAATCTAATCCTTAACAATTTTGCACTGAATTCTAACCCATTTCGCTTGTTGAATTTTAGTGGTCCAGAAATGATTTTTACCTCACATCTTCCTCTTCCTGCTGTACCTGTATCACCAAGTTTTCCACTGTAGAGTGCCAGCAGCACTTAAGCATTCTTCAATTTAGTAGAAAAAACTCACTTTTTATTATATATTACTCATGACGTACCACTCCATTTGTTATTTTCCCTTTGTAGTAAGACTTCTCCAAGAATTGCATTTTCCTTATTCTTACTTCACATCTGCACATTCTTTTTTTTTTTTTTTACAGTTTTTTCAGTCAGCATTTCCACCTCGTTCCCCCACAAATGTTTTAGTCAATTACTCTTCTCAAAATCACCATTTATGGGCCCAGCATGGTAGCCTAGCTGCTAAAGCCTTTACCTAGCACATGCCAGGATTCCATGTGGGAGCCAGTTTGTGTCAAAGCTGCTCCACTTCCCTTCCAGCTCCCTGCTTGTGGCCTGAGAAAGCAGTCGGGGACGGCCCAAGGCTTTGGGACCCTGTGGTCATGTTGGAGAGCTGGAAGAAGCACCAGGCTCCTTGCTTTGGATCAGCTCTGCTCTGGCTGTTATAGTCACTTGTGGAGTGAATCATTGGATAGAAGATCTTGCTCTTCTGTCCCTGTATATCTCCTCTGTACATCAGCCTTTCCCATGAAAATAAATAACTCTTTAAAATGTCACCATTTATGTCCACATTGCTAGAGCTAACGTTGAGTCCTCAGCATTCTCACTTGAAGTGCCAGTGTTGGTTAATGCAGTTCATTACTTCTTGCTCCTGAAAACATTTCCTGCACTCAGCTTCCAGGACAGCACCTTCTGTGCATTTTCCTCCTGTTTCACTGACTGGTCTGTCTAAGGCTCATTTGTTATTTCTAATCTTCTTTCGCTTTAGGCTTTTGTGAGCTCCAGAACTCAGCTGAAAGAGAGAGAGAGATGGGCGTAATATTTGTAACTGAGAGATGGTGATGGGGGACTTTAAGAAGTTTCTGGCATGTGAAATTGAAATAAATTTATTGTCAACCTTTTTAAAAAGCATGCACATTGTTTTCATTGCTGATGGAAATTTTCTTGAACTTTTGAAGACCCCTTGAATTTGTGGGGTATAGTATGATGATTTGATTGATGTGTAGCATCTTAACAATCAAACCATGGTAATTAATCTGTCTCCTCAATCATTAATCATTACTGAGTTCGGAAATATTTGGACTCTTCTACTTTTTTTTTTAATAATATCAGGATATTTCAGAAAGTTCACAGCAAATTGAAGTAAAAGATAAAATTTAATTGGTACAACAATGTCTATATTTTTCCTAATATGCATTTTCACAAACTTTTAGTTTTGTTGCTATGTGTGGATATCAAACAAATATATTAAAATAAGCATTTTTTAGTACCATTTCCAAGACTTTTTGAAATAACCTAGTATATCATGGATTGTTGTAGGCCGTTGTTACTATGCTTCCACCCCCTAATTATATTTTAGTGCACCTTATGCTGCATCCCTCGGTTCCCACTTCATCATCCCCGTTCCCATTCCCAGAGATGATTGATTCACTCTTTTCTTCTAGAAGACCAGTCTTCTGGACTGATTTTTAAGGGTATGTAAATGAATAAGAAAAGGTAATGTGAGCATTTTTGTGCCTGGCTTATTTCATTTAACGTGGTGTCTTCCAATGCCATATACTTTAGTTTAAATAACAGGATTTCATTCTGGTTTTGGTTGTATACCATTGCATTGTATATGTAGCCCACAATTTCCTTATCTATTCAACGCTTCTGGGTACCTTGATTGCTTCCATATCTTGGTTGCTGTGAATAGTCCAGCAGTAATCCTATGAAGTGTGAGTACCTCATTGATATAATGCTTGCATTTCTTTTGAGCATATACTCAACAGTGATATAACTGTATCATATGGTAATTCTACTTTCATTTTTTAGGATCCCCTATTCTGTTTTTCATAGCAACTGTAGTAATTTACATTCAAACCAACATGTGTAATGGTTCTACTTTGTCAGCATCCTCACCAACTTTCTTTTTTGTTGAAGACATTCTAAATAAATGTAAATTGATATCTCGTTGTAATTTTAGCTTGTATTTCCCTAATGATCAGTGATATCAAGCATTTCTTCATTAACTTATTGACCATTTGCACATCTTAAGAAACTGCTATTCAGATCATTTCCCAGTTTCAAAAAATCAGATTCTTCTTCCTCCTCTTATTATAAGTTTTTTTATTTTGTTTTTTAGTTGAGTTTCATAGTTTGGATATTATTCATTTGCTACCATGATAGTTGGCAAGTCTGTTCTGTCATTCTATTGCTTTACTTTTCATTCTGTTGATTATTTACTGTTCAGAAACTTCTTTGTTTGTTATAATCCCATTTGTATATTTTTATTTTTGTTGCTTGTGCCTTGGGGTTCTTATTTAACAAAATTGTTTGCCCTGAACAATGTCTTTAAATATTTCCATATGTTTTCTTGTGTTAGTTTAGTACTTTCAGTCTTACATTTAAATCTTTATTTTTTTTTCTTTTTGGTTTTCTCCTGTTTATTTTATTATTTTTTTAAAATTTCCTTTTATGACACAGTTTCGTAGTCTCTGGGATTCCCCTAGCCCCCTAGCCCCTCTAAAAAGCCCTCCCCCATATTGAATTACTCCATATTGTTACAGTAGTACAGTTCATATCCAGTCATGATTCCTTCATTGCGGGCATGGACCATGCAAAGTCCAGCATCTTATTGTACGGATAAATTCAACAGTTTTATTGGGAGACCATCCCTGCTCTGAAAGCAGAGCTGTCAGAATATCATCCCCTCCAATGAAAAGCTACTACACAACTTCAACAACAATTTACAACATCATAAAGTTAATTGACATGGTATCGAGTGACCAACATGTTAGAAAATGTAAGTTCTTAACCACAGCCTGTGACTATTTCATTGACATTTCAATTTTAGTTTATACACAACCCGCTGCTATACACCTTAAAATGGTTATAAGGTACGTTTCAGCTTTCTCATGTCTAATTTCATTTTTATATTTAGCAAGTTATAGTATTGAAGCTTGATTTTTACTAAACTTGGTGAATTTTAGGATGGTCCAACCAGGCTTACAACTCAAACATACCGTATGTTAACAATTGAGGAGCAGAACAGTTTTAGGAGGGGTGTGCAGAGAAATCTTCAATACCTTAGTGCAGAGTAACTAGTCTTTGTGTCTACCTAATAAGGTATATGGGAGTCCAAGCTGACTGTTTCTTGTCTAATCTAAGCCTTCCTTATTGATTTCTGTCTAGACAGGTATGCAACAGGTGCTCAATGAAATTATGCAGGAGAACTTTCAAAATACTGGGAACATAAATCTCCTGTTTATTTTTAAGCAACGTAGTCATTTGACAGAATGAGACAGACAGACATGATCTTCCATCCACTGATTTACTCCTTAGATGATCACAAGAGCTGGAGTAGAGTAGACCAAATCCAGAAGCCAGGAGCCTCCTTCAGGCATCCTATGAGGTGTGATTGGGTGGTTGAGACCCAAGAATTTCAGTTATTTTTGCTTCTTTTCCCAGACCATTAGCAGAGAGCTGGATCAGAAGTGGAGTAGCCAGAACACAAATCAGTACCCAATGGGATGCCAGTTTCACAAGTGGTGGCTTCACCCACTGTACAAAAATGCCAGCCCTACATTTAGTTCTTTAATTTGCTTTGTGATGATTTTTCTACATGGTTAGGGGAATTCAGTTTCATTCTTCCATACATTGATACCCAGTTTTCCTAGCACCATTTAGTAAATAATTTTCTGGAAATATGCTATTAGTGTGATTGACAAAAATAAACTGCGTAGATATATTTGGAAAAAATTTGATGTTCTCTGCTTTATTCCACTGATGAATTTGTCAGTTTTTATGCCAAAGTATGTTACTATAGTTCTGCAGTATTTTTGAATTCAGATATTACACTACCTCCAGTTTTAATTCAAGGGGTTTTTCTTTGCTCTAGATTTCTTTGGCTATTCTTTTTTCTTTTTCTTTTTTTTTTTTGTAGATATTTTTGTATGTATTAATTTAATTGAAAGAGAGAAGTCTTTTTTTCTGTTTTTGTTGTGGCTCTGAAGAAAAATTTAGCAGAGTTCCTTATTTTGCAGCTTTTTCAGAATTATTTGGAAGCAGTTTATATTCATTTTTCTAAATTTTGTGTATAATCCAGCTCTAAAATCATCAGATTCTGGAATTTTCTTTCATTGGAAACTTAATACTTTAATCTTACTACTTGTTATGGAAACTTTAGATTTTCTGTTTCCTAGTAGTTTTACCTTAATGAGTTGTATATATCCCAGAATTTAGTTATTTCTTTCATACTTTCTATTTTTCTTGAGTAAAATTGACCACAGTAATTTTGATGAGTCTTTATATGTCTACTATATTAATTCTAAGATCACATTTTTAATCTCTTACTTATTTTAGTGTGTTATCATTCTTTTTGGCTAGTCTGGCCAAATATTTGCTTTATGTATATTTTCAAAAATTTAGCATATTTCATTTTATTGATTTTTAGCTCTTCTCTGATCTTTATCTTACTATTTGTTTTTCTTTGAATTATTTTTTTAAGTCCTTCAGGTACATTGCTAGGTAGCTTACTTGAAATCTTTCTGGTTTTACTATATGCTATAAACTCACTTAATACTGCATTTGTTACATACCATAGGTTTTAATATGTTGCTGTCCTTTCATTTTAATCTGTTTCAAGATTTTTCTTTTTAATTTTTTTAGCTTAATCAAGAGCATTGTGTTTATGTTTCATTCTTATTGATTATTTCCAGTTTTATCCTCTTCTAGACAGAGAAGACACACACCAAGGTCCTTCTTTTCAAATAACATATTGAGACTTGATTTGTGAATGTATTGAGACTTCATGTATTGAGGCTTGATTTGGTCTATCCTGCAGATGGTCCCTGTGTTGTTTAGAAGAACACATGTTCTGCAGTTGTATGAACTGTTCTACAAATGTTGGTTACATTCATTGGCCTTATACCATAGTTAAACTCCATTGTATCTTTATCAGCCTTCTTGCTGGCTGGTGTGTCCTCTGTTGCAAATTGGTGCTGAACTTCCCAACTATCAATGTATCAGAGTCTATTCATTCCTCTAACTATAGTATTTGCTGTATATGTTTGAATACAAGCTTAAGTTGTAGAATCTATTAATTTCTCTATTTTCATTTGCCCTCTTGATATGCTTGACTTGGAGCCATGCCTTGAAGTTATGCTTGACATAAAGATCCATGTGGTCACTATCCAAATTCTCCAACCTACGTCCCTTATGTAAAACCCAGATGCATTCCTGACTGCTACCCTGGCATTTTTATTTGCATGTCTAATTGCCATCTTTAGCTAACATATCCAAAACAGAAATGCTCCTGTCACTTCCCTAGTATCCTGTGTGCATAATCCTGTATCAATAATGGCAACCTCATCTTTGCAGTTGCTTAAATTGATTCCTCCTTGGAACTATCCATGCCTCATTTCTTTCTCTAATATTACAGACTTCACACATTGTCAAAGTACATGCATGCCACAACCAAACTGTCTTTATTATGGATCCACCTTTTCACACCTGGATTATTACAATAGACTTCCTGACTTTTCTTCCTGCTTCTATCCTTATTCACCAAATTATCCTTTGTAAATTTAAGTCAGATCATGTAATAGCTTTGCTGATTCCTACAATATGTTCTTTGAAGTCCCAAGTCTAGAGTACAGATTGTAAAGTCCTCTGGGACATTGTCCATGTGGTGTTTGTCTGATTATGCCATCCTATCACTCAACATCTTTGTACTCCCTAATCATTAGGCTTCAATCATATTGGCTTTCCTATTTTATCTTCGTCACATTTTGACCAGCCCACCCATGCTCGAGAGCCTGTGAACTGGTTGTGCCTTCTGCCTAGGCTACTCTTCCCAAAATAGCCCCGTTGCTCACAACCTTACTACATTCAGCTCTCTGTTCCAGATATCACTTAATCAAAGAGGCTACCTTGGTGACTCAATTTAAAATAGCACTTTGTCACAATCATTTTTTCAGCTCCCATTATCTATTATTTATATATCCATGGTTTATGTGGTTCAGATAATTAGGTCAAGTCATATTAAATACGTTGCATATACATTCATTGAATAAAATGCTTAATTGTATATAACTGTTTCTCACCATGAGATATTTATTTGTGAAACCAACCAACTAAACATTGAAAATATTCCAAAAGTAATCATATCAATTATGTGTTGTAGATACTTCCCTTATTTGCAGCTGCACTTTCAGTAACTTCAGTTACTAGTAGTTATTGTTCCACAGCAATGTTGTTAATATTTAGCTGAGCTTCATTTATAAATAAATTTTATAGGTATGTATTGTAAATAAAGAACACAGTGTGTAGTACTATCCCTAGAATCAGGCATCTGTTGAGCTTTTAGGGATGTATCTGCCATGACTAAGGTGGGACTACTGTGTGTGCTGTGCTGTAACCTCCTGTGTTCATTCATACCTTCTATATATTTTTTCTATAGATATGTATCTGCATCGTTATTGTTAGTGAACAACATTCTGTTACATGTATCATAATATTGTTATGGAGTCCATTGTTGATTGTTTCCTTTAATAACTCTGTGTGGACATCTTTATGTATGAATCTTTCTGATTTGATTTCTAAAAGTGTTTTTAAAATTTCTACTTCAGTGGCATTGTTTGGTATACTATATATGAAAATAATTTCCCCCATTCTGTTTTTTAAAATATTATAAATGTCAAAGTAATATGAGTAAATGAGATTTTATTCTATACTCTGCTTCAAAGTCCTGTGTTAAATTATATTCGAAGAGAATTAAAGAGCTCATTAACAGAGCTATTTAAATTGAATATCAAGTCTATTGAGCAGTTTTACCTAAATATTCAAATCTGATCATCTTGGCATTTTTTGTTATATTTGATGGCAATAATAAAAACTTTGCAATATGCTTTAATTTCTGCATCTTATGTGTATTTAGATTTCAAAATGAAAGAATAGTGTGACAGGTTTGCATGTAGAATTTCCCACCCACACATTTCTTTCCTCTCTGACTCTGACACTTCAGCCTTTGAAACAGTTCCCATGAGCAATACTGAGATTCAGACTATTTAGATCTAAAGGAAAAAAAAATCTGCTTGTATCTAACACCTAGAAACCTCTTTGAAGAAGTGCAAAAATGTAAATCATGCTGTTTTTTTTGTTATGCACACAAGAGAAATCCTAGAGATATTTTAGGTAGGAGAAAGTCCAGAGATATTAAGAACAAGCTTCGGGTCAGCAGTAAGGGAAAGAGCCCCAATCCATATCATTTACTGTGACACATTTCTAATATATTCATATGAAATCATATAGGGGACCATGTCATTTTTATGAAAAGCTATTGTAGTCTCTGCTTTTAAAATACAAGAGATGATTCGACGGATTTGTTTAAATACTCACTAGGTTTAAAATGTTGTAAATGGATTATTTACAGTTGTCAGAAATAACTAAATGGATGTAACATTTCCTTGTCTTGTACCAAATAGAGCCAGCTGAAGCCCATACGAGTTTATTCTCTTCCTATTTTTTCATCACTCACTATGATATCTGTAAGTCTTTTCCCATTTTCTATGAAGGATCATCATTGATGAACTTTGAAGGTCATTTGGTTCATTTACCCTCTCCTCAAGAAGGGCCTCTTTTCATTTTCAGAACTAAGTTAGAGTTCCATTAATTCTATCCCTTCCTAAAGCCATGTAAACCTAAACTACCCCTTTTCCTGCCACTTCACTATGTTCTGGGCTTTTGGATTTTTCCTACTGGAATGTAAATCATTTTAAGACTGTGCTAACAAGTCATTCTTGAAACTCCACAGAGAGCATTTACCTGACTTCATTTCGTCATCTGTTTCCTATCCCTCAACACTCTTCGTTCTGTTGTCTACTCGTAACACTATCTTTAAAATGCTATTGCTCAGATCACCAATGACTGCCATCACTATTTTTTCTTCTTCCTTCATCTGTTCTGAATTGTTTGATGTCTTTTTTCCTCCAATTTCCGTCCTTTGTAGGTATCTCCTATTTTCTTGTGGCTTCACTTATTATCCATATACTGGCAACTTACCTCTTGAGACTAGATCTATGTGTGCAGCTGTCTATTGCACATAAGACTGTGTCACTAATGGGTCTCCAAACTCCAAAATGCCAATGATGGAGTCCTTGTCTCTATCTCTACAATAGAGTAAACCTCATTTTTAACTTATGATGTCCTATACTTGACAGGGAGTTATAGAGAGTAGGAGAGATACAGAGAGAGAGGCATGGAAGGAGGGAAAGAGAGACAGAGTCTCTTTCTCTCAGAAAACAAGAGATATTGCATCTACTGGTTGACTTCCCAATTCACCCCATCAGCCAGAGCTGAAGTCATTTTAAACCAGGAGCCAGGAAACTTTTCTGGATCTCCCAGATTGATGCAAGAGTCCAAGGACTTAAACCATCCTGCACTGCTTTCCCTGGCCATAAGCAGGGAGCTGGATCTGAAATAGAGCAGCTGAGACATGAATAACACTCATATGGGATGCCAGCACAGCAGATTAAAGCAGACCCCATGATGTCTAATGTTCAAATAGACTCCATCATTAGTGAAAGACACATGATATTGCTTTCAAAAATCCACAATCATTAAGATAATGCTTTTCCGTATTATATGGGTGTGAAACTCAGTTTATAAGGTTTATGAGTTGGGACAAATGAGTTAATCCCCACCCCCCTTTTCTCCTCATGTAGCACAGATCCAATAGGATTCTTAAGATGGGATGGTACATACCTAGCACTTTATATTGTTAAGCCAACAAGTTAGTGAATTTTACTGTTGTTTGCTATTATAGTTTACATAATGACATGACATACTGACTTAAGCTCAGTACCAGGCCACCTATACGTCTTCAAAGTCTATGGAATCCTACCTTGTATTACGTTATCATATATTGTTTTATAAAGACTGAAATTATGGGATTTATATTCTGTCCAAAAGAGAGTTATAATTTAATCTACAAATCCACAACCTACCCTTATCAGCCAGTCATTGAAGCAGAATCATTCAAAAGGAAAAGATCAATCAACATCCTCCCATGTCTAACATAAATCGTACCTGAAGAGGAAAACTCTGGTGTGGGCTGTTGAATTGACTACTATTGGGAGACCCTGGGCTGAACTCAGTCTGTATGCCTACTGAAGGGGGTATGGGCATGATTTCCTATACTGAGGGCACAGCCTATAACGTCATGATAAAGGTTGACTGGAACTCAATTTCAATGCCATTTTACCTGGAATCCACTCCAGTCTACTAATACAATGCTTCATGAAAGTTTAATAGATCTGTTTATTAGAAGGAACTCAACTTTCATACTTCATTTCATTACTTACCGGAATGTGCTTGAGGCTGTAAGTTTTAATTTGTGTAACAATTTGAAGTTTGAAACTGAGCTACTCTCTCTAAAGATACTTTGGTTTTACATATGTTTTCTGTTTATTGATTTAATGTATTTCCTTTGAAGAAAAATGAGTATACAAAGATACTAATAAAAGAAAAATTCTTTAAACCAGAGAAAATCAATGTTAATGTACCATTTTAAACCCATACAGTATTTGATTGGCTGGTTTGTGTGCATGTGTGTGCTCTGTTTTTCTTCCCTATATTTAGGGATACTTAAACAGCTCGCAGAAAAAAATGGAACTAAGGTATACATTTATTTTGGTGCAAGAGTTTAAATGCATTCATTATTTTTTTATAATAGAAACTTTCCATGACCCCTAGTAATATATACACTAACATATATATATATGTATGTATGTAAATTCTGGCATGCATAACATGTGTGAAGCCTACTTTTTGCTCATTGTTATGAATGTTTTCCTGTATGTTTAAATGTACTTGTATATAATCATTTTAATGTTCAAACATTAATTGTCTCTCTAGGTTGTTCTCTATTTTGTTTTAACATTTAAATATTTGTGAACTCCATACCTAGGCCATGGAATTAAATTGTTGAAAAAGGTGTTAGGTCATTGCATACTTAATACTGGTGTTTTGATTGTGTATGTTTCGTGTGTTTCTCATGTTTTGTTCATATAAACCAGTAAGAAATGACCTAACTAACCCTTGTCGTTCCTGGTATCTTAACATGGTCTTTCCTTGCAGACATCTTGGGTGATAGACAGGGAAGGGATTATTATTCTAGCTTCATAAATGAGGAAATTGATGTTTAGAGAGAAGTGGTGTTCTAAAGGAGGCAGTTAATTAATGAATGACAAAATTGGAATTTGAAATTATTAATAAGTATTCCAGCTCCAAGACAATGCTATTTCCAGTGCACTCTGCTGCGTGCCAGCTTCTCCACTTCAAGCATTTCTATTACTCACATATTCACTGCTTGCATATTTTTTGGATCATAGTTTAGAGTGTAGCTGTCTCACCAATTTCCTCATTAGTAGAAAACTGAATGTTTCTGGTTTCTAACAATAGAGACACATTTTCCCTTCAAGGAAGAAAATGTGCCATATATTATTATGTCTAGAAAAAACCCTCTTAGATGTGGATTTTTTGATGATGTTTATGAGGTAAAAGAGCAACTCAGGCTTTTTTTCAGGGATAAGAAAAGCCACTGCTATTGCAGAACAGATTGCAGAGTCTAGACTATCATCATTTATTGTTTGAACATCTTGATCCAAAATGTGGATAATCAGGTTAAAAATATAGTGGATATACCAGGGAATTTAATCATAGTGTAAAAACACTCCATCAAAATATCTTAAAGACTGGATAAAGTGGAAGCCCACACTCTCTTTCTCCCCCTCCTCCCTCTCCTCTCCTTTCCCTCTCTCTCTCTTTCCATCTCTCTTCTTCCTCCTGTCTCTTTCTCACTCCTCCTTTTTCTCCTTCTCCCACTCTTACTCCCCCTCTCTCTCCCTCTCCACCATCCAAATGCATTTTTAAGAGAAAACAGGGTATATGTTAAAATAAAGTGACACCGGGAGTGGAATCCCTCTGCTTGTAATTCCTGGGAGACAGCTGACTCTGTGCTTCCCTGTCTTGTACCAGATCAAATTAAATTGACATTATTGCTCTCCTCATTTTTTTGTCTCCACAGCAGATTTCTGTTCATGTTTATTTTAAAATAGCACCATTTGCTGCCCTGTTTTATCCTGATGCTTATTTAATACTGTTCAGGAACATGCTTTTGCCACCTGTTTTACTTGAAGTCTTCATACACTTTCTGTTTTTCTTTCAAGATCTAAGTGTTGTTACATTTCAAACTACCTCCATCTAAGGAGCAATTTTGAAATATTATTTTCCAAAAATTATCTGTATATTCATCATTAATGGGAATGCAATGCTTCTTAAAATATTTTTGTATTCATTTGAAAGTCAGAGTTACAGAGTGGATATACAGACACACGAACATACACACACATGCACACACACATGCACAGATAAAATGTTAGATTCTGCGGTTCACTGTTTGATTCACTAAAAGCGTCAGAGCTGGCCAGGCCGAAGGCAGGAGTCTGGTTTCATCCAGTTTTCCCGTACAGGCGCAGGTGCTGAAATACCTGGGACATCCTCTGCTGCTTAATGAGACCATCAACAGCAGTGAGTTGAGATGGCCAGAGGCTTGATTTGAACTGACCCCCAGGTAGCCACAAGAATCCCTATGGCCCATTAAAGATGTCCAGGACTGGAGAGCTAACAGCCCGACAAACTCATAAAACAGAGTTCTTGGTTGTGTTCTTTCACTTGCAAGGAGCTTGCTGGACAATGCTTGCCCTTGAATGCTAAATCAGTGCACGATATGTTTAGAAGTAGAGTGGGAATTAAAATGAGTAAAATGTGATGAAAAAGGTGGAGAAAGATGAAAGAACCGCTTTCTTATATTTTTGTTTCTTTGGAATTTTCAGAGAAAAAAAAACTAAACTCAGTGGTTGCCTGAATTCTTGGAGCCAGATTATGGATCACATCACTAGAGTGAGATTCAGATTTTTCACCTCTTTGTCTCCCTGTTTCTTTGTCCTTCTTAAAGCACATCTCTTAAAAAGAAATTCATTTTCTTGGCCCTGTATGGGACACCCTCTTGGCATTTTCTAACTGCCAAGTATTCTATAACCAACCATCTGTGGAAGTTTTCTTTTCTCATTTTTTGGATTAATTTATTTGCCTTCTCTATTTTGCTCCTACCTCCCACCACCCACCTTCTTTACTGTTCGAAGATCTGTGAGCCACTGATCTCCTGTGTAGCAACTTCCTTTTTGAACTTAAGACTTTATCCCTTGATTTTCTCAATGTTTTCTCCCAAGATCAGTTAACTATAAGATAACTTCACTGAAAGAAAGAAAAAAGAATCTTTTGGGAACACTTGTGCAGATACTTAGTATAGTATTTCATTACTGACTAATATTTAAAATCAGTTTGAGCTTTTTGAGGGCTCCTTCCAAAAAGTCTAAGGTAGACATTTACATTGTTGTTCCCAAGGGACTCGCACTGAAATGTGGGTAAGTAGCTTCAGGCCATAGCAATTTGCAGACTTTACTGCATCAGTCAAACAGATTGTTCTTGTGGTGGTTACTTCATGCCGGATTCGTAAGCTGAAAGCTTGTGCCACTAAGCCAGAGCAGGCCACTGGAACAGCCAAACTCTTATTCATTTATGGAGCCATTCACAAAGATGCTGTAGCAGCCATTGCCTGTGGGAAAGAACATCCTGGGCCTAAATGAGACCTAAATTACAGCAGTAGATGATCAGTAGACAAAGAATTCCAGAGGCAGGTGAATCACAAAATCCCATTTGTGGGACTTTGTGTAGGGCTTTCTCAGTGTGACTCTGGCATAACTGAAGTTTCGGTTGCCATGTGGTTGAATGAAGCATCTAGGCATGGAAAATGTGTATGGCCTAAAACCCATCTCTCTGTCACACACAGACACATATAAAGCACTTACGGTTATTTATGCTATAAAGTGAATTTGAATAAGTGGTGGGTTTGCTTTATATCCACGTCCGTTGTTAGGATTATACACGACCACATCTTGCTTTGTTTTTTAGGTGCTTGCATAGTAGAAGGCGAAGAAGAGTAGTGGAGCATGATTCATTTGAGATTAGATACGAATGCATATATAACTCAAATATTGCTGTTCTTGAGATTTGAGAGGAGCTAGTCTTGTCCAAGCTGAAACTCCTTATAAAATATAGGTAGTTTAGAAACCCTGAATGTGATTATGCTCCGGAAAGTGAAAAGGGAATATGAAAGCTTAGAAACTTTTGAAGGAAAAGGACGCTTCCTGTTTCACACTTTCGATGGGCTGGTGCTGATGTACAGCAGCTAGCCGGCAGCCAGCCGTCTCCAGACCATAGCTGAGTTCATCTCTGGACCTCCGGAGGGCGGGGGAGCCAGCCAAAAGCCATCGCTTCCCTCTTAATTATTACCCATTAGTGCACCATAATTTTCGTTGCAAAATAGATTGGAAGCAATTAGCATAAGGAAAATGGAGCAGGTCCTTGCTGCTTCTTGTGCTTTGAAGCAACTTTTGAACAGAATCAAAACGTTCTTTTCAGAGTCACATGTGCCATTATACCTGAATTTCATTTTGTTCCTCTGCCATGGATGTATGCTTCAATCCATCTAGAAATGAAAATTTTCTGGATATGGCTTCAGAATGTACTGCTGATTGCTTCATTTATTTTCAGATGCTTTTTAGAAAGCATTGTTTAGGACACTAATTCTCCCATGCAGAGCAGTGTACATTAAAAGGATGTTTGAAGCCTATTCCGAAGTCATCTTTTAACATACATGGCAAGAATGTGGAACTGTGTTGACTGCTGCTGAGGCAGTTTAATCATTCATTGTTAACAGCCAACGGTTTCATTTTTATGTACTTGTCATTACCTATCACTACAGTCTTGTCTGAAATGAGTCTATTTTATACGATAAATAATGAAATTATTTATCTGATTTTTGTCAGTACTCAGGAAGTGAATCATTCAGGGAACATCATTAGGACCTCATGAATTTCAGCTTTACTGGTGTAGGCTTTTTTTATTATTATTATTTCTCACATTCACTTGGTTGAGACTTTATGTAAATGCAAATTCCCTCATCTCTTACATTGATGCATTGTTTATTTGCATTTTATCCTACCTGCTGCAAAAAGTAGCAAAGCCTAGTTAATATGCAGATTAAAATTTTTACTGAGCACTGTGGTTTATTTTCTCCCAAAACTGAGGTGACAAAGAAGGTTAGAATCTAGTGATAACATTTGCATCACATTTAAAAAATAGTGCTTAGTGAGATTTCTGTCATAAACATTTTCACAGCTTGATTCTGTTTCTTATTATATTTCAATTACCAATTCAAATACAACACAATTCTTATAGAATGAAACACATGAAAATGTCAAGCTTCCTATACAAATGAACAAAAAAATACTCCATCATCTAAAGTGTGCTCTCTCTATCTCTCTCTCACCATAGTAATCTGAGTCAAAGTTACTAAATTATCATCTGATATTTTTGAAAACTGAAGACTATGTGAGAAACAGTGAAAAATTTATGGAGTTTCTGGTATTGAAATAATCTGATGTTACTAATGCAGTTAGTAATTTCATTAGCATTCTCAATGAACTATTTTTATGCATCCATCTTGGAATTCCAAAAAATTGAGAGGACTCAGTGTCAGAGCTTACAAAACCAGAGCTGCCCATACTTGCAGATATCTTTGTATGGAAATAGAGTTATAGTTTGAATATTCACAAAAGACACAAAACAAACTGTTAACACTTTATCCACAAATATCAGTTACAGAGGAGCAAAAAACATCTGAGGGAATATCTGCAATTTATGCTGCTTCTAATAAACTTCCTAATTTTTACTTAGTTTGTGTGCACCAAAAGGCAAAGGGCGGGAAAGAGAGCCATGATGCAAATGGGTGGGGGAAGGAAAATGGCGTGTACCTACATCTGCCAAGTAACCACTATAGCTTATTTTGATGAACTATCCCTTATTCCACTGGTGAATTAGTGGAAGTGATAATAGATTTCTGGAGCAACTATTCAGTGCATATGAAGCTGCAACATCTTCCCATTTGTTTATCTTGCGCCTTTGGATTGTGTAAGATGCTGTTTGGGTAGAAATGTTTCTTAGTAGTTGTATTTTTGAGAGATGAATATTAAATGTGTTTTCTATGAAATAGGATACACTGTAAATCATTTCATTCTAAAAATTAAATATCTTATGTGGATAGAGCAGCATTCAAACAAAATGTATGCCATAGAGAATATCTAGGAAACTAACTCAATATCCTTGAGTCTCCATCCTAGCTAAGTGTAAATTATTTAAACAGAAATACATAAATGTGTTTCAACAAGGCTGTGGAACTACTATCATTGGTTTGTAGCCCATAGAATTGTCAGGGAGGGCTATAGGTTTTTTGCTTCCAAAAGAGTGGGTTCCTTTTATAAATTAAATTAGAAATCCAGTTAAATTTCATATCTTCTGAGCAACAATGAGTTTATAACCTATATTATACCTTAATTTAGGCATGAATGCTAAAATTATGCCTCATGTGAGTAAAAGTACGCAGAATATGGAAACTGAAATAATGATGTTTACAATATCCATTTTTTAATTTTTAAAAAATCTCTGTGGAACATTTTGACATTACTTTTGAAGCAATTAGCATATGTGCTGCCGAAGTGAGCATAACATTAGAGGGAATTAATATTAAAGTTTTTCATTCATTTTTTCAAACTATTTACACATGTCCTGTATATTTTAGAAGGATTAGCAAAATAATGAGACCTGTTTTCCATATTGTATAAAGTGGATACAAAAAGTAACCTGATTTTTTTACCCATAAACTTGAGTTAAGCTCCTGTTTGGATTTATCATTGAAGTGCAATGTGGGCAAATTCCCTTAAGTTGAGGTAATTTGTTAGAATATATAAATGTGGGTTACTTGCACTTTTAAAAATAGCATCTCTAAAGATAGTGTCAAAATAAATAATACTGTGATTGTATAGCCTTATATAAATAATATTCATCATCTCTAAACTTGAAAATGAAAAAATATTATATCTTTTTATTGTGTAAAATATGAAACCCAAGTCTCATAACATTTGCTAGAGTTAGGGTTAGCTGGTGAACACATTCTCTGAGCCCTCTGCATTAAAACTCTTGGTTCTGAAGTAAAGCGATTGATTTGAATATAAAACTGCTGCAGACACTTGAATACTCATACATTTTAAAAACAAACCAAAGAGTTATTTCTAGTAGTACTATGTAAGAATTACTATTTTTTTGTCTCCAAAAATTGAATTCAAATTTGTCATGATTATCATATCTGAGTTATCTAACCAAATCTAGGTAAATCAAAAACTTTAATTTAAAAACTACAATTGGAAAAATTGGATTTGCTGGCTGCTTCAGTTGAGGTATTTACACAAAAGGTAATACAACTGTAAGGATTAATTTCTTATGTGTGTTGTGCAGCCTAGCTGATAGCTGTGGCAGTGTAGACAGTTTCTGTTAATAATCACTGGTTATATTTGCTGAAAACTTTCTTTGAAGCAAACTTAGCTGTTTAGCTAACATATTTTGTACATTCTGGAAATTACTTCAGTGTAGAAATTTTAATTTTCTTTTCCTCTTAGCAAACAGATCCCTCACTCCTAAACACACATACTGTAGTTCTGGCAAAATAAAATTTTAAACTTCACTAGTTGCTTGGTTTCAGTACAATTTTGCAATTACACCTAAAAGCTTCTGCTGTAGTCACCACATTCATGACTGATCTACAAGAAATGAAAAGTAAATAATTAATTAAACAAAAACATTTACTCACAAGAAATGAAAAATGAATAACCAATTAAATAAAAAAATCTAGCTATTAAGTTGCACATGGTTATTTTAAGCATAAAAGGCTGGTAAATAATGTGAGATGTTTATTATAATTTTGTCGTCCTATACAGTAATTGAGAAAGAAACAGAATCACTGAGATTTGCGTTAAGTATTTCTGATTGTGATATGACATCAATTCAATAATTACACATGAGTGTTTTTCCCAACAGGCAAATTTCTGTTGGAAATAGCTAGACTGGACCCCAATAGAGCCCAGTCATCAGTGAAAGTTTTGGTTTCCTTAAACTGATTATGCAAACATGTGAGCTGAAGCAAAAGCTCCTAACGTTAACTCCTTGAAGGTAGACAAAAGTTTGTATTTAAATATGCATGATGATATATATCCAGTTATTTCTAGAGCTATATTTGTGTAATTTTAATAAGCAAATAATAAGGGTAACGTGGAGTGATTTTAGTAGTGGACACATAAAGTGTTATTTGTGTTTATTTCTGATGAGATATTAGAGATCAAAAACTTTCAACTAAATTTGTTCTTTCAGTTACAAAAATCTCATAATTTAGTATCATGACCAATGGAAATCAAGATATATATATCAATCAACTTGTTTTTGTGAAAATTTATTTCCTAGTTTCTAAAGTCAGGATTCACCTACAGAGAACAGGACATAAGAATCATTTGACAAAAATTGGGACTTGAGCTCAGAGTGTACAGAGGTGATCTTGGAAATGCCATATTTGAAATGCTTCAGTGTGGGGTTATTCAATACAAGAGATTGCTTCATTCCGTGCTGTCCACTCCAGCTGAGGGAGGTATACGTTAACAACATCTGGAACTGGCACTTTGATCATTTCTGTGAGTAACATCATCCTGGTTAAGATGCCTCAGAGCATTTTCAAATTATAATGTTTGAATCTTCTGTTTTCCTGGATGCTGCATGTATTTCCTACGATTCAGAGGAGACGTCTTGTCATTTATTTCATACTTTAGTAATGTATACATAGAAAATTGAAAAGGAGATTGTGTTCTTCTACCCTCTCTGCATAAAATGTACTCCATGGCATTAAGCTGGTCACCTACTGGCGTCTACTTCTGGTGATTGCAATCTGAAATGTCTTTTTGAGTTTTGTCTTTCCTTGACTCACACAGAACCCCCAAATAGTCTCCCTTGTACCTTTAACATGCTCAGTTGAACATTTTGCTGATCCCGGGATTACTCATGTTCTCTGCTATTGGCTATGATGAGTTACCACAACCTCCTTATAAAACTTCAGGTTGGTCCCACAGTCTCTATGGGATTCACATTTCATGTGTCATCCTGTTCTCTAGGATAATGTATGTAAATATCCATGCACATTTTCAATATCATCTTTGTGTTCAATAAATGTTAGCTATATCTCTTATCATATATCTGTTATTATGATCGAGCCACTATTGAGCCTAAAATTAAAATGACCATTCAATCAAATCTAGGGTGTTCTAACTAAATGATTTCTTACTTAACCAGAGAGCTGTGTGTTATCAGAGGCATCATAGTAAATTATTGTTTCTATTACAGTACTCATTTTGTCAAAATGTACTGGCATGTTTATCTTTCCATTTCTTTAATCGTATTGCAAATTCTGAAAATGCAGCAGTTAGCTAAAGTTGTTCTCTGTTCTAAACTTAGTGCTTGCCAACTATCTGGATATCTCATGCCTTCCTTAGCTGCCCCGTGTGTGTGGAATGATAAAAAAAGTTGGTTGAGTATCACAGGTACTGAATGACTTTGCAGAATGAAACAGATCCCCAAAGGATGTGTGCATTCCCTAGTTAAATCCTCAAACCAAAGATAGTATAATCAACACATGTGCTATTAATAGATACAAATCATTAATATCAACATTTATGCTTCCAATATTAGTGTTGGGTTAGTTGTAGCAAGATTATAACCCTTTGATATTAAATGTAAGTGCTTTGATTGATAAAATGTTATCCTTTTACTTCTATTATGCAAATATTTTCCTGATGATTAGCTGAAATCTGCTGGGGGTAACAGTCTAAGAGAAAGTAACTATCGCACACACACAACTGTTAACTCTTTCTTTGCATGCGTTAGCCCTCTGACTTTTCTCCTTTCTGCCTCTTGTTGATAGTCTCAACCATATCTAAGTACTCACTTTTTACTGAATAAAGCCATCTTTTGCTCTATCTATATTTCTTCCACCTCTTCCAAGAAAGTGTTCTATAGTGTGTGTGTGTGTGTGTGTGTGTGTGTGTGTGTGTGTGTGTGTATGTGTAAGACCATTTATTGATTCAGCAGTAATCAGTACATTGTCTGATTATTGCCAGGGCCCAAGCACTGATGACTATCCACATCTGTATTTCAATAGTATTTAGATGGGAGTACAAACAAAACCAGAGACTCGAACCAACAATGTGGATAAGAAGGAGGTGCACTAGAATGAAACAGCTTTTTTAGGAGGCCACTGTCAAAATTTAGCTTCTTATAAATCATTTCTTGGCAACATGAGAAGTGACTTCACTCCAGGAAAGTGTGAGAAAGCCCAGAAGAGTGGATGAGCACTTCCAGAGAAATCTCCCGTGGTTTTCTTAGCCAGATGTTTTAAACCATTGTTTAACTTCTCAGAGGTAGAGGATTCTACCCTATAATTTAGGGACAGAAACAAATAGACTTTCTAAAGCATGAGCTCAGAAATTTTGGAACCAGCTACTACCACATTTGGAGAATCAAAAGTATAAATCTGGTGTGGAGTAAGATTTGATGTTGAGTAAAGGCATCAGTTGTCAGTTTTGCTCCTGATTATATATAGGGGTGATGTGATTCTGCCAGCAGCCATCCCTGTGCTAATATTTTAACCAGGCAAAAAGTAATCAGTTCATATAAATGCAAACATCCTAAAATACTACCATTCATCCATGAACATATAAACATTTGTTTTATGAAATCCCATGCCTTATTATGGTGCAAATCTTAACCTACTTTATCCTCCCAATAGCCCTGTGAAGAAAACACCCCTATCTTGAAATGAGGAAACTGAGGTACTCTGATTACTCATTCAAAGTTGCTGGTTAGATAGACTTGAATTGTAATCAGTATTCTGCCACTTACTGACTGTAAAGCCATTCTTTTCATCAGAATGCCAGATTGTCTTAGTATAGAACATAAACTGAACAGCAAAAGAATGTAGAACACATCAGCCTGAGAGCCTATTTTCCATTTGCTTTTAGTCAGGATCTACTTTTATTTTTCTGTGTAAGCCAGAGTTAGCAACCAAGACAGTTGATGGACATGGCGTATCGTAAAAGCCATTTTCTAAAAAAGGAATAGCTAAAGGCCCTAATGTTCTTTCAGTATTACTCTTATTATGGGTACAGGGTCTAGTCCATTAGTTTCTGTACAAAAGAAGACACTATGTTACAGGAAAACAGCCAGTGTTCTTAATTACACTTAGAACATGGCCCTGAAACTCTGCTTTAGCTAAAGCCTATCAGAGACTTAGAACCAGCGTTTCTGAGACCATTTATTAGCAAAGCACATTTGTCCACACGTCTTGCCTCCGATAGTCATGGCCACCCAGTAAGTAGAATAATGGGATATTAGACATTTACTGCTATTGAAAAAGTGTTTATTTGTATAGTGCTGACAATTTAAGTAATTCATTTTTGCTTTCTTCTTCACTTTATTACCTTTAAAATTACCCCTTTCTCTAAACACCTTGGAAGAATGGCCTGAGTGATTTTCCTATCCCATTGTCTATAATTAAGAATATGTGGCATTACTGACTTCACTCTTAAAAATATTGTTAGCTTTGAGTGGTTAAGTTGGATACAAAAGATGCTCCAAGACAGAGTTGAATTGTGAACATTTCAAGACTACATATACGTAGCTGGAGATATCTTCCCTACACGTAACAATTTAAGCAATAGTGACATCAAGCTTTAAAACCCCATGAAAAACGGTGGAATAAGCACTATGTTTTCAACTTCAATTTGTTTTTAATAAAGTCATTGAAATCATAGCATTGTCTTTGGAGAGATGTGAACTTTCTTTTTAACTCTTGCTTACACAATGAATTGATGTTTCAAATATGTTGAGATTTCACTCTTGTATATTACTGAGGTAAGCCCTGGAAGCTTACTAACCATAAGAATTCACTGCTTTCAATGATTAATTATCTTTGGCAATCATTTCAAAGGTATTCTCTTTAGCTATTTTCTTTCATCTTGCCCTGCCATTTTCATAAATGGATTTTTGTGTTTAGCTAAAAAGAATTTGAGTAAAGGTTTATATTTTTGCTTTATGTTGAAGATGCTTTGTTTTAGTTGCAATATGGTTCATAACCACAATGGAAATCAGAGCTTCTAGAACTCTAGAACTTAAGGAGTGCAATCATTTTTATGAAAAATATAATTATTTAATGATTTTGCAGAGATCTTAATAATTTGGAGGAATCTGTCCCTTTTATTTACTACACCACCAGGATTCATCCATCCTTTCATTCAGTGAAGTTTTACGATATGAATAGAAACACCAAGCATTCTTCCAAACAGGGAAACATAGCAATGAACAGATCCCAGTCCCTGTCATTGGGGAGCTTGTGTTCTAGAAAGGATAGGTAGCCATTAGGCAGACATACGGATATCATTTGGCGAATTAACCCAACAGTTGTAGGGGGATAGTGGCTGCTAGGAAATAGTTTCTTTCCTAGAGGGTGGTCAAGGAAAACCTGTGTTGATGTGGTATTTGAAAGGTGAGAGGGAAAATTTCCAGTAGATACCTAAAGGAAAAAAAAAATGAGAGTACTCTAAAAAGTTTGTGGGAACACAGAATTGAAAAGTTTCTGTTAGCTATGAAATATTTTAAATGTTGGAATTTATGTACAGTTTGATTTTTCATACTATATACATTTGTGTGCATCCTGCATATTCCAAGCAGAGATATCAACAGGCTTATCAGTCTGAGATGGGAATATGCTTTGTTTGTTCAAGGTATAAATTAAAAAAAACAACATTGTGAATGCCATAAAATGGAAAAGAGGATGATTTATCCACAAGAATAAAAAGGAAATGTCTATTTCATCAAATCGTAGAATCACAGAGCCCAAGGCAGGGATTTGAGCTAATACCCTTGGGTAAAATGGAAAGCTACTAGACAATGTTGAGTAAAGGGGTACCATAATCCATCATATATTTTAAGTAAAGTTTTGCCAAAGTTAGGGGAAGTATAGTATTTTTGATTAACGTAGTCAATTATGAAGATCTAAACTCCACCCACCCCCCACTTCACATGTGGTCTCATTGGTTTGCTTTTTCCCACAGCTACAGAACGAGTATAAACTCTTTCGCATCATGTTCTGTGGGTCACAATGGAAAAGGCAACAAAGTGTAATTAGCTTATTTTCTCATCCATACTGCAAGGAGAAAAAAATCAAGAACATTCATTTTACTCAGCCAATAACTTCTAGCTAAGTGAATCAGGAGCATCTTTATAAACCAAAGTAAGCATATTATGCCTTCAATGATGGCTCAGTGGCCTCGAGGAAGTAAAGCACCTTTTGAAGTACCTAATTTACTACCAAGCTGTGTGACTCAGGCTAGGGGAAATTGAACGTATTTATTGCTTACACAAAATACAATGAGTAACTGTAGCCAAACATTGCTACTATTTAGAAAAATAGTGTGTCACTAAGAAAACAAATATGTAATGTGCAGCCATTCTCACACCATAGAAGTTTATGTATCTGTCTGGTGACTGGTTGCTGTTTGCACTTCCATCTCCTTGCACTGGAGTTGCACACATAACCTGATGCATTTTCACTTAGTCAGACATCTCTATTCTAATGACTTCACACTGGTTTACTCTGTCTGCTCACATTTCTTCTCGGTGCCCTGCCAACCCAGCATAGTAGCTGGAGCTTTCTTAAAAGCTGTGAGGTTTGAAACTTCATTAGTGTTTTCTCCAACACCACACTCTTCATTCTGGTCACTGGGCTTAAGACTCCCTTCCTTTCTGTCTTCCTTATGATTTCCAGCTTACATTCAGTTCATGTGAACATGTCCACAGTAGAATTGAACTGTAGAAGGTACAGTTTCAGTGAAAACTAAATATCTTGTGCTGCAAGTACAGCACATTTGGTTCTAGTCATTGAAATGCTAGTAATATTATAAAACAGGACACTGACTTAAAAATGTGGCCCATGATCCAGTTGATTGACATTTGGCCGTCCATGAGGTGTCTGGTTTGTCTGTCTTGTGGACACTTTATGGTGGCAGCATTAGTCACACTTGATTGTGACTCTGCAGGATCTACGTTTAGATTTCAATGTGATATTTAAATTTTAATATATAATTTGACCTAGTAATATTTTTTTTCTCAAAAAGTATGAGAAGTGCTTACCTGCTGGTATCAATATAATTATATAAGAGATAAAATTGTCAAGTTATGTTAAAATGGAATAAATAATCAGGCTGTTTTTTGTAGAAAGACATTCACCTAGAGTGGGATTAAATCATGCTCGGTTGATTTGGACGCCAGGATTCAACTTTGGTCTGTTGTCCTCTCACTGTAAAAAACACACTGCGGATATTGTGTGAATTCAGACTGAACCTAAGAAATTTACTTCAGAAAACTGTCTGGAGAAGCCATATGCTTATTCCCTAAGGGATATGCCCCGTAGTTAATGGAATATAGCTTAGGAAAAGCAGGATACACGTTAAGTATTCAAAACATTGTTGTTGGACTTACATAACCCACCACCAAGAAACATCACTTGTACAGGAAAATTAAAGGGTGTACATCTGGTATACCCAGTCACCCTTAAAGTGATTAGCTCTCCATCAACTGATGTTTATTTCACTTGAAACTCAGCACATAATCAGTTCTTCCTGAAGCCAGAGGAGTTTTAATTCTGAGAACTGTGTTCTTTCTGAATGGCCAGATACTTCGCGTTCTCTTTGGCAAAGAATATTACTGTATCCTCAGGATGTTCTGGGTATACTAGGCAACATCATCTAGTGACATCCAAAATTTATTAAGTCTCACTTTACAAAAGAGGAACAATCAAATTGCTATTGTCATTTAGGAATAGGTGATGCAACCTATGATGACTTGGTGATGTATTATTATAAATGGATCAGGTACACTTCTGATAATTTTGTATGAAATTAATTTGAGCCATAAAATCAAGCACCAATATGTTGCATATATATAAACATTTAAAGACCTAGACCCTTGATTATCTTTCAGGCTTACTTGCCAGTATAGATTTTTCATCACCAGTCATCTGGTAAAGAAGTTAGTATGAGGTAATTAATTTAGCTTCTTTCTGTTTGGATGCGGTTCCATTACACTCCTCCTTGTTACTATGAATTCTTCAGAAACTACCGAATTGCGAGGCATTTTAGGTTCCATCCAAAGCTGAGCCTGGAGGTTTCTAACGTGCTGACACCTGACTCTGTTGCTTTGTGCATTGTGAAAAGAAGAGGTGTTGATTATTAGCAAATGGTTCCCAGATAATTCCCTTACTGGTGGCATTCCCTGCACAAGCACAGTAAGATGAATCACAACTTGAGACAACAAGGATGTCTATGAAGTTCAAGTGAAATGACAGGATTAAAAAGTAATGGTAGGGAGAGCCCAGCGACGTAGCCTAGTGGCTAAATCGTCCCCCTGTAAGCACAGGGATCCCATATGGGTACCAGTTTGTATCCTGGCTGCTACACTTCTCACCCAGCTTTCTGCCTGTGGCCTGGGAAAACAGTGGAGGACAATCCAAAGCCTTGGGACCCTGCATTTGCATGGGAGACCCAGAAGAGCCTCCTGGCTCCTGGCTTCGGATCAGCTCAGTTTTGGCCATCGTGTTCAAGTGGGGAGTGAACCACTGGATGGAGGATCTTTCTCCCTGTCTCTCCTCCTCTATATATATCTGACTTTCCAATAAAAATTTAAAAAAAATAAATGTTTAAAAATGTAATAGTAGGGAGCCTACAAAAGAAATTCATGAGCAATTAGTTTTGCAATCCTTGTGTTACACAGTGATTCTCTAGCCACAGTGAAAATATTTGCATCGAAGGCACAGTACTTGATTTGTAGAAAAGGGTTGTCCATTTATTGGCTAAAAGCAAAATCACTATTTTCATCATGACCTTCTTTCTCCAACCTGGCTGGAATTGCAGAATCTTAGGCTAGAGCTTTATGAGACTAGATGCCGGATTGCACAGGGCCTTGAACGCCACGCCAAGAAGTTGCATTTTATCCGGTAGACAGTAGGAAACCATTAAAAGATTTTCAGCAGGAGGAATGTAAAAAAAAAGGACTTGATTTGGATACATGTTTAGTACAAAAGTGCAACGATAAGATATATTAAGGCAGTGCTACTTTTCTGTTTGCAGCATGAATCTAACCAGAGGATTCATCTCTGTTGTCTAGCTCAGCTTTTAAACATGTAAATTGTTAGGGCCAGATGTAAATGTTTGATGGAAAAAGACCGGAGTAAGAATTGATCATGTGGATTTAATTGTGTAGAAGGATATGTAGTTATAAGCAACACTGGTAACAAAATAATAATTTTAAAGGGCGACTATAGAATTATTTGTTATTATGTTTGAATTCTTTCAAACTACTTCTCCGCTGTATAATTACCTTCAGTTTCAACTGCTCCCTGCCGCGATAATTTATGCATTTTTCATTTTCATGCAAATGCTTTAACATTCCACAGTGTTGAAAAATGAAAGCTGAAAATTATTCCAAATAGGTAATGATTGTATAAAGCTTATGAACTATTAATCCTTTTTATATATGCTCAGTTTGTTGTTGCACAGTTTTTTTTACAACTATGCTGAAACATGAGTAGCAAATATTTGAAAATTTAAATTGTGTATTTTGATAAAGTACTGTAATTTGTCTATTTCAAAATGTAATGTCATCAGAGCGCTTTTTAAAAACGTTAATATAAAATGTAATATATCAGGAAACACATAACTAAACAATTTAAATAACTGGAAGCTCAGTTGTGAATTATAGCTCTATACCGTATCTAAACACTCCAAAAGCATTGTATTTGTCGAATTAAACCTCACTCCCGGGCTTTCTATGCAATCGTGCTGTATGGTGTTTCTACTTAATCATAACAAACTGCATCACAAGTGATGAAAATTTGGTTGTAAATGCAGAATTCTGTGCATCTGAGTATTACATAGCCCCTGTGAAAATGTCATTAACTTGGGTTGTAGTGATGTTCATATTTCAGAGCATCTCATTTTACTGAACTTTATAGGATTGCTTTGTGCCAGTTCAAACTCCCTCAGGAGATCTGAATTTATTTATTTTTCTCCAAAGAAGCATTTATGCCAGACTTAGGAAACACTGTACAGGAGCAAGTGGAGCCCTCTAGCTCATTTCTGTGTTGATAGAAACCTGTCAATGGACCGTAACCTACCCGGTGCCTCTGCATTTTTATACCATAAGCTTAGTGCACAGAAGGAGGTTTGGACAGGAAACACAAATCTCCAACAAATACAGAAAACAGATCTATCTCTGAAAGCCCAAAAATTTAATATATAGGATTGAGTAATACAATGTTTTTTATTCTCTTTTTTTGTTTCTCCCAGATATACATGCATGCACAAATACACATAAGCATGACTACATTAATTTATATTTTTTTCTATTTATTCCCTACATCTACACTTAAAGAAGAAGCATAGTAAGAATGAAATGTCTGTGACATAATTTAGTAGATGGTTCAGCCAAACTGTTACAGGAATTCTGGTGCAGGAGTCTGATGTGAGTGGCTTGTAGCTCTATCAAACAGATTTGCATAAAATGGATGGAAATCGGCTTCCTGGTGTGGCAGAGAAAGAACTGGCCTAGAGGGCAGGCTGCTGACTTAGTAAATGCCTTGTGCTAAACACTCGCTTCAGTGGACAACATAGGACTAGTTAGGGTTACTGGTTGATCACTGTCTTGTGACCCTAGGACCATCTTAGCAACCAGACTATTTTAGGATAATGGCCTATATCACATGTCACAATTAGCTACCTTAGAGTGATTCCAGAAACTTCTAGAAGGAGCTTCATGTTCTGTAGATTCATCTTCAACTGAAGTATGAATCTGTTTCAATGTGTTAACAACGTTTCCATTTCTTCCACTGCACAGAAAGTTTTTTAGAGAATAAAAAGAGGCTTAGGGCCCAGTGCAGTAGCCTGGTGGTTAAAGTCCTCACCTTGCACAAGCCAGGATCCCATATGGGTGCTGGTTGTAATCCCAGCAGCCCTGCTTTCCATCTAGCTCCCTGCTTGTAGCCTGGGAAAGCAGTGGAGGATGGCCCAAAGCCTAGGGACCCTGCACCTGTGTGGGAGACCCAGAAGAGGCTCCTGGATCCTCGCTTTGAATGAACTTAGCTCTGGCTGTTTTGGCCACTTGGGAGTGAATCATCAGACAGAAAAATTATCTTTCTGTTTCTCTTCCTCTGTGTGTATCTGATTTTCCAGTAATAATAAAATAAATCGTATTAAAAAGTCTAATAAAATCTATTATAATCATTACTTTTATTATTGTCATTATTGAACTGTCCCTATCCTGTCGAATGCCATAACGCTTCAGACAGTTGCAGAAAAGTTTAAAGGTAGGCGCTGCTTAAACATTAGATACTATCAGATGTTTTTGCTACTGTTTTTTATTAGTAATCTACATTACGAAGGTAGAACTAGTCAAACAGTGGTTTGGATTAAAAGAAGTGAAATAATATTGTACTTTTGTGGTGTATTAATTCAAATGAGACATCTAAGCGTCATTTGGCCCATTAATAGTGGGTTATTTCAGAAATCCCTTTGATAGCTTGCGGGCTTACTGGTATACGTTACAACAGTCCTCATTTTAAAATCTTGGGATATTTTCATTCCTAAATGAAAAGTTTATTGTTGCCGTTGAAGCAAGATTACCAGGAAAAAGAGTGTCCACACATGCAGCTAATGTGTAAGGAGCTCCTGGACTCTTGTTTGCATTGGTAACCGCTGGTTTCTACACACATTATCAGGTTGGGGCGAGGAGAGAACACTACAGGTGCAATGGATCACATCAACTCTAGCTTAAGGCAGGGTGAAGAATCCAGCACCCATTGAAGAAACATTCAGTGCACATGCTGGCAGCTTCCCACGCCCTCCGTAATACTCCTCATGGGACACATCTTGTTCTTCTCATCTAGTAGATACAGGATCAGAGTACATATAAATTGCCCAGAGTCATTCAGATAGAAATTGGAAGAGGCAGATTTGAACAGAGCTCTGCAGTGTTCCAAAGGTCATTGCATGAAAATAGGAGGGGAGGCTGAAGTGCCAGGGGACGTTGGAATGGCACCTCTAGAGAGTGGGCCTTGCAGCTATTGTCTACATATTAGTTACTCTGAGTATAAATATGTATTTATGATTCATAAAAAATTACTGATGTGAGCTCTTTTCATTTAATTTTCTCACTTGTGAGGTAGAAGACCTATAAGAAACAGGTCCATGCTGAAATTATTACACAGAGGTATTGGCAAGATTGAATTTGATAATTGTATGAAAATGTCAAG
This sequence comes from Ochotona curzoniae, assembly GCF_017591425.1. Classification (NCBI taxonomy): domain Eukaryota; kingdom Metazoa; phylum Chordata; class Mammalia; order Lagomorpha; family Ochotonidae; genus Ochotona; species Ochotona curzoniae. The sequence goes on from NW_024467087.1 coordinate 8,774,565, forward strand.
AAAAGTTTATGGAAATTTAAATTAAAAGGGGAGGAGGAGAGACAGAGAAGAAGATTTTCTGTCCCATGGTTCACTCCCCAAGCGGCTGCAACGGCTGGAGCTGAGCCAGTCCAAAGTCAGGAGCCAGGAGCAAGGAGCCAGGAGCCTCCTCCGGGTCTCCCACACGGGTGCAGGGTTCCAAGGCTTTGGGCCGTCCTCGACTGCTTTCCCAGGCCACAAGCAGGGGGCTGGATGGGAAAGTGGATGGCTGGGACATGAACCGGTGCTGTTATGGGATCCCGGCATGTGCAAGGTGAGGATTTTAGCTGCTAGGCTACCATGCCGGGCCCAGAATTCTATTTTGTTTGTTTGTTTGTTTTGTTTTGGTTTTGTGGCCAAAAATATTGTGTTTATATATCATACTTTTTTTAACCTACTTATCCATTGTGAAAAATCTAGGTTGACTTCTTATATTTGCTGTTGTGAATAATACCACCACGGACAGAATGCAGACAGCTCTTTTATATGAGAATTTCATTTGCTTCAGGTATATTCCCAGAAGTGGGATAGCCAAGCCATATGGTGGGCCTATTTTTGGTGTTTGGAGGAACCTACATACTGTTATCCATAATGACAGTGCTAATTTGCATCCCCACCAGCCGTGAGAAAGGTCCCCTTTGATCCACTGTCACTAAAACACAACCAAATATAAATAGAAAGTCCTGGTGTTGCACAGTACAGGGAATGACCATAGCTCACCTGGTACATTATATTCTGTATAAAGAACTAGAGAAGTGTGATAGGCCCCAAACAGAAAGAGAAGAAAACGAAAGCCTAGTTACTTGGCTTGATTGGTTTACACTTTGTATTTGTGTTAAAAACATATTTGTAGCCTAAAAAATGTGAAAGTGTTAAATATTTATGATGTTAAATACTAAATGGATAAAGTACCTATAAAACATGATCTTGGTGCATTTTTTTTTTTACTGTAATACTGGGCCAAGTGTGGTAGCCTAGTGGCTAAAATCCTCGCCTTGCACATGCCAGGATCCCCTATGAGTGCCAGTTGCTGTCCCTGCAGCCCTGCTTCCCATCCAGCTCCCTGCTTGTGCCCTGGGAAAGCAGTCAAGGACGGCCCAAAGCCTTGGAACCCTGCACCTGCGTGGGAGACAGGGAGGAGTCTCCTGGCTCCTAACTTCAGATCAGTTCAGCTCCGGCCATTGCAGCCACTTGGACAGCAAATTACTGGTTGGAATTTCTTCCTCTGTCTGTCCTCTCTATATATTTGATTTTCCAATGAAAATAAATAAATGTCTAAAAAAAATAACAGAAAAATCCATGCAATGTGTTGTTTTCATAAAACAGTCTCTATGAGCTTTTTGAAATTTTTGTTACACTAAAGTAGTGTGTATTTTAAAATTTATAAACATTTATTTGAGAGGCAGAAAAAAGAGACAGAGAAATAACTAGAGAATAATTTTTTATTTACCCTTTTACTCAGCAATAATTTGCAGACATAATATAATACATTTCTAATCATTTGTCCAGAAGAGGCCTTTACACCTTGCCCTATCATACCACTGTTTATGTTTTTGCACTTCATAGCATCTGTTGATTATTCTAGTACATCTAGCACTAATTTCCTACATGTGCAGGATAAAACGGGGAATGTCTGCTTTGAAAGTCTTTGAAGAACCATACTCCTGATCGTTGGGTTACCCTTCTACACAGACAAACCCTACCACACTGAGCACGACTCCCATTTGACACATTAATAATAAGATCTGCAGTTACCTGAAATACTAGAACAGTATTTTCACCCACCTTTAGTTTGATTTTATCTTCAGGAGGCTACCTACCTCACAAGAGCCTTTCATTTGATTTAAGAGGAAAGAATCTCCCCTGTTTCCATGAAAATTATTTGAATCTCTGGAAAACTCAGAGTACCTAAGCTTTGGATTTTCAGCCGGGTGCTTCCGATAGTTACTAAGAAAAATAGAACCAAGTAGGCTTGTTCTGCTAACTGCCAGCACTGCAGAATTCATTCTGTGGCAGATGAAATCAGATCCCATTCTGAAGTTATTACAGAGAAGAGCACTCCTATGAATGACAAAGATCTAAAAAACGGGGCATATTTATCTCTAGTGATCACAAATGTATTCCAGTAACCAACCAAAAGACTTGAGCGTTGATTTTTTAGAAATCATGTCTGATCATCAATTTACCTTTCAATCATGTACATCATTCTTGCCATTAAAAAAAAAACCAATATACAGACTTAATGCCCATGCAAGACAAAGCATGTTTAGGAGTTCACTCCTTACAGTAAACAAAACAAAACAAATGCACTTATATATACTTTTTTCAACAGATTTAAATATTGAGACTCTCTCTTTGGTTTTGAAATATTCCTTGAGGTTCAAACAATCCAAGTGGAACATGTTTTAAATAAAATAAAGTATATCCTCTTTCACCTAAGTGGATCCCTAGACAATTTCCATTTTTCTGGAAGGTTTTGGTTAGTCTACAACAGTGTCTTGAGGCAGTCACGCAGTCATGGAGACATGTGGCATTTTCTTTGTAATGAATCTCAACAAGTTACTTCTGTTTCAAGATATATTTGATGACTAGGTTTAATGCCGAGTAAGTCTTCAGATCATGTAATTTCAATATTATGACAAATAACCCCTTTTGTCCTCATTGTCTTTCTCTGTATGAATCATTCTTCTAGCTGATTTCAGTATTTTTTAAGTAAATTGCTTTGTACAAATTTACAGCCTGAGTAATGCACCAAGTAAAACTGCTTTATAAAAAGGTAGAAAAATCTAGAACAACCCAGTAAAGGAAATCAAATGAACTCTGGGGCGAATAAATGGCTGTATGTGTGTCCTAATTCTGCTTCCAAAAGACCAATGGTTGATCGTTTCCTTCGTATTTTTCTCATTTACTTTTCTGTGAAAAACTAAGGAGAAAAAGCAATACCGTGCTGGCATAATTTGTTGGGTCAACATAAGGTAAATTAAAAAGTCTACGAAATACCTTAGGTATAACAAACGTCCCCAAGAAGTTCCCTTGTAACCATGTGAGGAAAATAGCTCTGTATAGACATTAAAATGCACATTTTTATAGGTGATTGTATGCTTTTACATCATTTTGTGATATGGTATTTCATGAAGCCATTTTAAATATCTCATTTCTTTAGTGCTGCAGCTTGAAACATTGCAGCCATTTCAGCCTATTGAATACAGAAATGAAAAACAAAAGGAGGTAAAATAGTTTTCTCGGAACCAAACTTAAAGAACAGTAAACACAATGTGTAATTCATGTGAAGTCCTAATTTTTAGCAAATTTTATATCCCTCCACGTTAATAGAAATTTGTAGGCAGGCCATTTTTTGTAAATTGATTCTATAGTGAAAAAAGAACCTGGAAAAGAAGAGCATTTATTTTTTTCCCTTGATTTTCTGGGTATAGGTTTTGAGGCGAAATCCCACATTTCATGCTAACAGCACTTCTTTCATAGCTTCTTTCCATCCCATCATCTGATTGGTTCTTTGTATAACACCCCAGTAAGATAAGTAGGACTGATTGGTATTTTTACTCCAATTCGCCATAATAAGACTAAGAAGTTTGTTGAAACTATCAACTATTTACAGACCCAAATACCAGGACTATATACATTTCATGACTAAGTATTGGCTACCAGGTATTTCTTCTTACAGCTTAAATGTTGCTTTCTCTTTACTATTATTTTCTTTCCATTTCTACCTCTTCTCTTATATCCCTATCTTTATTTGTAGTTTTTTTTTTAATTATTTCATTTCATGGCGCTGGTTGAAAATCACCCTGGCTTTGGCCATAGCCATGGGTGAAATTCAGCGCCTAGAGCCACCAGGAGCCTCAGCTCATCTCCCACTGCCTGTGTGGAAAGGTGAGACCCAGGCCCCAACAGCACAAAACAGGAAATGACAAGCAGGTGTAAAAAGAAAACCAAAGAGTGGAAGGCCCAGGGACAAGCTTGAACCTGGGGAAGTAATCTTCCAGCCACCGCCTGGGGGCTGGAAGGCCCTGGGACAAGTAGCGCAACAAGTAGCATCTCATGCCTGGATCGCACGCGGCCGCTACCTTGTGCGCTTCTGGAGCTGGTATTGGGCTGCCAGTGCACCATTTGGCGGTAGGCTCTGCCTGCTGGCCGCCCGGCCAGGGAGCTCTGGCATTTGGTTTCTATGATTGCTGCTTAGAAAGCTCCATGATGAACCCTCAGGGCTTTGGGTACATGAATCAACCCTAAAGATTCCCAATGATGTAAATCTCCCCAGATGGACCTCTACCTAATATGGTCTCAACCCATGTGTTTTTAAAATTGTATAACCAAATATATTTTCAAAACCTTTTACTACTCAGAAATTGGGTGGGAGAGCAAAGAAACCTTCCATCTCCTGTGAACGTATGAGGAAGCCATGTAGTGTAACCTCTCAGGCACATAACAGGTAACTTGTAGACAATAGATTCAAGACAACATTAGTAAAACTACAAAGACATGCAGGGAGAATCAAGAGCGACCCTGATAACCTATTAACAGGAGGTCATGTGCACAGAGTAGTGGGGGACCACAGTGGAGCAGGTGGACAGGAGGAGGCTTGTACCCCAAACCTGGAGTCTCCTGGATCCCCACCAAGGGCTATCAGTACGGGCGCCAAGGACCACATCCCAACTGCCAAAGAGACCACGGGGGACTGGAATGCCTCCAGAGGCCAAGAACTCAGAGGACACCCCCCCCCCCCACTTTGGACCTACCACACAGGATGGAAGAAGCTGAATCCTTCATCATAGGATCCAAGGCCATCGGAACAACAACCAGGAAACCTGAGCGGTCTTCAGAAACAGAAGAACAGTAAACTCCTTTCAGGACTAGGGAGAGGAGCTCTCTGGTTCTTACTTAGCTCCAACTTCGGGTCCCCAACCTCTCTGCAATGACCATGAGGGACGCTCCAGAGCCCCTCCCCCCAACCCACACACACACACACACACACACACACACACTCACAAATTGGAATGGATAGTCAGAGAACAACAAGGAAGGCTTGGTCAGCATGGATTCACACACACCTTACTAGGTAGGACACGGGGATTAAGTACTCCTCACCAAGGTATGGAAGATTTCTCTGCACACCCTTCCTAAAACTGTTTCACACCTCAATTGTTGAAATGTCATTGAAATAGTCACATAAAGTTGTTAAGACCATGCATCCAATTTTGACAAATTGGTTGCTCAATACTTTGTCAATTTATCCCTTAACGTAATATATTGTTGCTGATGTTATGTTGGGGCTTTTAATTGACCGGGATTCTACTCTGTTGGCTCTGCCTTCGGACCAGGGAGGGTCTCCCCAAGAAGCCGCTGAACTTGACCGGACAATGAGATGCTGGACTCTATGCTTGGTGTATGCTTGCAATGAAGGAATCTCAACTAAACCTGAACTGTGGTTGCACAACGGGGGTGGGAGGAGCCCGCCATGGGGGGAGGGTTGGGAGAAGGGTGGGGGGAATCCCAGTGCCTATAGAACTGTGTCACATAATACAATGTAATTAAAAATATATATATAATTTTTAAAAAGCAAGAAAAAATTATTTCATTTTGTGACACATTGTGACTCAGTTTCATGGGCTCTGGGATTCCCCCAGCCCCTCCCCATGCCCTCCCCCCATGGTGGATTCCGCCACCTTGTTGCAGTCTTACAGTTCAAATCCAGCCATAATTTCTTCATTACAAGCGTGCACACTTTCCTCTCTTTATCAGTTCTATTGTCTTCCAAGGTAGTTCACAGTTTAATTCTTACTTATCAGTATCTGCTATAAAATGCTCTCAATTCCATTTAAATAATGAGTTCTACGTTTCACCCATTTGTTTAAGGGACTTTCAAGGTCCCTTCATATGACCTGCAATTTTTCATTTATTCCATTCTTATTTTGTCACGTACTACAGTCCAAGCCTTGTTCTAGGACCTACCCTCAAGTACCTCATAGTCCAAGGGATATCTGAGTGAACAAACTATACTCTCTTTAACCATGACCTAATTTTTCTTAGCTAAAGTGCAGTGGGTAATAATGATTCCCGCTTTTCCAAGTTTCCCCTTTCCCATGCTTTGATCTCAATAATAATGAAGTTCTTTCATATCAAGTATACTCTGGGAAAAAACATCAAAGCCTTGAATATAATAATCAATCCTGGATTTTGAAATCACTGATGGAGGAGAAGCCTATACTGAGTGTAGGTAGTTGCATTGTTACCCCCATGGGTATCATTTGTTTTAATATTCCTTTTTAAAAATTGTACTAGAGTTAAAAATTTAATTCTAATTTGCATATTATATGTCCTTAGGTTGGGGAATAATTAATGCACATAAGTCAGACCTGCTTAGATAAACTGCTAACTTTAAATCTAGAAAATTATCATTAAACCATAGCTTAGAATTAGAAGAGCGATCCTGGCTATTGGCAGTAATTTTTCAATTAGCTAGATAATCAGACCACTGACAATCTGGTGCGAAGAGGAAGCCGTAGGTTTCAAGGTTCATGATCAAATGCTTTTTAAATGTTTACTCAGGGGCCAGACATTTTTATGCAACAGTTAAAGCTCAGTTTGGGACGATCACTTTCCATCCCTGAGTGCTTGGCTTCCAATTCTGGCTCAATGTTTCATTTCAGCTTCCTACTAACCTACACTCTGGGAAATAATTACTTGGCTCAAGTTGTTGGGTCCTCCCTTGATTCAGTTCTAAACTCCTGCCTTTGCCCTGGCCAAACCCAGGCTGTTGTAGGCATTTGGGAAATGAACTAGCAGATGAAAAAGCTTTCTTTCTCTCTCTGCCTTTAAAATTAATAAATAAATTTTCAAGTGTCCATATTTCATCTATACACTGTTTCTGTTTGTGTCATGTGATTCCTGATTAAAAAATGTTACATGTGAATTAGACAAAATATACTGAGAAACTATCCTGTACCAAAATGTGTGCACTTTGCATAGCATTTCTGTACTTGAAAGATTAAACTTGATGTGCAATGATATTAGGATTTATTTCCCACATTACAAACTCCATGTAACCATTTTATATATGGACAATGTTAGTATACTCTGTCGGCCTCTCTGCTTCCAGGGTAATCAGTACAGTCAATCTGTCTGGATTTAAGGGGATTACTGTAGTTCACTTAAAAATATTTATTTTGTGAGGAGTGTGCTAAAAGGAAACATTTCCATGGTAATCCTCAAAGCTTTCTATCCTACTAAAATAGGGACTCACATGAAACACTGCCAACCTGTCAGAGGTACCAGAGCTGAAAAATCTAAGTAGAGGAAAAATATGTTATTAAGGCCTCGATTTGTCGACATACTTCTTTATTCAGGAAAACATCTAATCTTGGTGTCATTGATAAAGTATTAATATATCTTTAAGATAACAAATAATAAACAGTTCTATGCTAGCTCTAAACTTCTTGGTTATGGCTACTAATAACATGCCGTAGCAATGGTAAACATCTGTGGCTTTAAGAATATTCTATATGTTCTATTATGGTAATTATGACGTTTTCATATATTTTCTCCTTCACAGTGATATTTTAGCTTCTGAAGAGTTTATTTCCCCTAAATAATGCAACACACTTGTACTTTAAATATCAAATAAGGCAGCATTCATGCAAAACACAAAAAACCCAGATATATAGATAACAATGTATATATATGTATATATATATATTCTCATTATAGTATGAATCTCTACTCCCAAGCATAAGCAAGACTCTCAATTAAACTGTTAAATATACCTTGGAATGGGATACCAGATGTTCCAACATTGGCAATACCTACAATGTCATGACATGTTCAAATAGCAGAATATTGTACTTGTGACTGTTGCTGAGGATTGTACTGTTATAATAATATGGGGAGGAATGGTGAGAGAGTGTGAATGTGGAGGAAAGAAGGGGAGGTGGAGAGCGCAATCCCTATACCTACTAATTATTATGGAAAATAATAACAACAATAGGAATATTTTTAAAATATCTAAATATGTCCTCATTCCTTTCCAAAAATTTGAGTGAAGTAACTCATTAATGTGGATCCTATAGATAAAGATTTCAGCATTCACTAAGAAGAAACAAACCTTGGTCTTTACCAGGAGCAGAAATGGTTGTACTGACGAAAGTTTTGGAGACAAATGGATTTTTAGCAAATTATAAAGATGTTTGGGAGAAGTGTTTAACTTAGTAATTTGACAACCACTTGGGATGCCAGCATCCCATATCTCAGGACATGATTCAAAGCTGCTGATATAGTCCAATTCTGATCTGAATTCCTTCTTAGTGCACACGAAGAGGCCACAGCTGCTGCTGAAAGAGTGGAGTCCCTGCCACTCATGTGGGAGATTAGGATTGAGATCTGGGCTCTGGGCTTCTGCCTGAGCTTTCATCCTGGCTATGGCAGGCGTTTAAGGAGTGATTCAATGGAATAGATCTATCCCTATTAAAGCCTCTGGCCTCTTCAAATAAACCAAAATATTTTTAAGTAGAGACATAATTTCTCTGAAAAACATAAATATGCAAGAAACAAATTGCTTTTAGGAAAAATTAGTGCATAAATACCAAATTTATGATATAATAAACTTTTTCTTTGTACTCATGCCAAGTAACTTCTTAGTGATCATGCAGAAAACAGATAACATTTTAACTCGTTTGTTCATTCATTCATCCATCACAATAGCAAGTATTAATCTCGTTCCTATGAAATCTGATGGACAGTGTTTACTGTCTTCATTTAGTGTCATGTTTGTCAAGACTGCTATTATACCTTCTTCTAGAGTGCTGGTGACCATCTCCAAATCAACCACATTAGGTTAGTTCCTTGGTATATATGTACCTGGCCTGATCTGGGTCAATTCTAATACCTATTATTTATGTGAGCCACTACGGAGACATGGAGAAGTGCAACTGTACCTGTGTCCCTTTTTTGTTCCCGTTTGTGTTGAATGTGATGTTCTCATTTTTCTGTCTCTATGTCTGCACATTCTAGTACTAGATGACATGGCAGTGTTTCATACACAGAAAAGCAGAACACTCCTTTCATTGCATCAACATTTTTTTCCTCATTTTCCTCCCTCTCTATTGAGCTTTTGAGTCCAAATTTATTGAAGATAACTAAGAAATTGCCAGGATGTGACAGCATACATTTCATTAAGTCCTTCCTTGTGATTTTCTAATCATCAACACCAAGATTTTTCTTCCCCCGATGTTATACGTGTCTTGTTATTCTTAACAGATCTTAAGTGATGCACATAATATTACTCCACACAAAGGACATCTCGTTATATATACAGCTCATTTAAATATATGGTATTAAGAAAATCTCCTGAAAATATTTTGCTAGCTGATACTTATGTGTTCTAGAACTTACAGTATTTAAGTCTGACTATCTAAAATACAGATTCTAGAAGTAAAGACTGAGTGTCTGGCTATATACTAGGTAATATGACCTTTTTGAGAGGGCATGTGGTTTCAGAAATAAGGAAGATAAGTTTCTTGCCATCTGGAGCTAATGATGCATGTTCATGAGTCACAGGGCCAGGCTAGATGTAGGTGGAGATAAATTTTATGGAAACGTACATAATGTTGTAATTCATTTTTTTTTAAAGATCATGTATGATTCCAGAAACAGTCTAACTTCAGCTGGGCCTTGAGAGATGAGATCATGGATAGAAAAATAGAGGGGTGGTATTCTGTTTTTTATTAATTTATGTACTTATTTATTTGAAAATCAGTGCAGAGTGAGAGAGAGAGAGAGAACTTGCAGTTACTGGCTTCCTCCTCAAATAGCCAAAACAGCCAGTTCTGGACCAGGCTGAAACCAGAATCAAACAAGCCATCTTGGTTCCCTCCTTTGAGCGGTAGGGACCCAAATACCTTAGCCATTATCCACTGCCTTCCTCGGTACATTAGTAGGAAGCTGGATAGGAAGCAGAGCAGTTGGGCCTGGAAATGGCGCTTCTATGTGGAGTGCCAGCATTGCAAAACAGCAGCCTAAGCCACTCTGCCACAACACTGGTCCCAAGTGATGGTGTGTATTCTAAACAAAAATAATGAATATTCTAAGATACACATGATTCTGTGATGGAGGATAACTCTGGAAGGCAAGTTATTGCATTGTGAAGAAAAGTTTTTTTAAAGATTTGTTTTTATTTTTTATTGCAAAATCAGGTACCGACAGGAGGAGAGACAGGAAGATCTTCCATCTGTTGATTCACTCCACAACAGGCTGCAACAGCAGGAGCTGAGCTGATGAAAAGCCAGGAGCCCAGGAACTTCTGGGTTTCCCACACAGGTGCAGGGTCCCAAGGCATTGGGCCATCCTCCACTGCTTTCCCAGGCCACAAGCAGGGAGCTGGATGGGAAGTGGAGCTGCTGGGATTAGAACTGGCGCCCATATGGAATCCCAGCACATGCAAGGAGAGGATTTCAGCCACTAGGCTACCACACTGGGCCCTGAATTATAAAGAATTTTTAAAGTTACATCATTTGCTTTAGGAAGATAAACCTTCCAGGAGAGGAGAGACCAGTCAGGGGTTGGTATAACAGTTCAGTGAAGAAATAATAAGGACATGAACTAAAGCAGGAACAATAGGAATGAACAGCAACTCATTACCAGGTCTGGAGAGCAATTAAATGAAGCTCAGATTCTCTGAAATGCTAAGTTTGAGCAACTTTCAGGATGGTGAATTTCAGTTACTAAGACAGAAAACATAGGATTTGGAAGTTAAATAATGCATGAGTGTACTTCAAGTATAGTTTTGCTTTACTTTCTGTGCTAAATTCCTACTAGTCCTTTAAAATTCAAGTAAATTGACATCAATGAAGCCCTCCCCACTCCTCCAGTAAGTTGAATGTGGCTTCCTTTGCTCTCATATGACACTTCCTTTCTATGTCTGCTTTTGTATATATAGTACCATTCCTAGTTTCTAGTCTTTGGGATTCTTTACTGACTCCTGAGAACACATGGAAAGCTATATGAAGTTATTTATTATTTACCAATGAGTCTTGACACCACCCAAGCACATGCATAGTATATCATTGAAAAATGGATGGATGATGCTATCACTAATATGATGTCAAATGCAGTCCTGTTGGGGTGCCAGCAACAGAACACACAATGATTGTCATCTCATTATAAACAGCAATCAATCATACAGGTTTATGTGGCCATCAGTATTACCTGCATTGATAATCTATTGCATTCACTGGATTTGATTGGTTTATGACTGTTTATGAAAGTTAAATCTCTCCAAGAATGAAAATTTTATTTTCTCAGTTGCTATTTAATTCCCAAAGAACTCCAGCAACATACTGTGCCCTTGTTCTCATCACTGGTGGAAATCTGAAGACATGTATCCAATTTCTTTGTAGACAAACCTTGACTGCCTTTGTTGAGAACTCCTACAAGATGAGTTTTCACAGTCAATAAGTAGAATATGTTGTTTTTTTTGTGTGTGTGATGGTAGCCTTAGAAGTATACTTCTTCTTGAGTAGCTAGAATTTGTGCAAATCCTGAGGCTCTAGTGGGCATGCATATAAGCTGAAGGAGCCCCCAAAGATTCTCTTCCCAATCCATAAACTCTGAAGAGCAGATGAGGGGAGCCAGATTACCATGTAAAGCAGAGGTTGTGTATTTCAAGAAAAAAAAAAAGTTGCTTGAGTAGTTCATTTTTAGATAAAAGCTGTTTTGCCAGAAGAATGTGTTCCTCTTGATTGAAGAAACTCTGAAAGGCACTTTAGGCACTGTTACACAGCTAGTGCATGGTACTTAGTACAAAAATAGAGGAAGATGGGCCATCAAAATCTTACTTAGAAAATCTGGAGTCAACAAAAGTTGGCAATATTGCTACAAGGTGTATGTGTATAAAATTAACAATTACCTTCTATAAATCTCAGAAATTAGCAAAATCTAAGGGATTCACTGGAGCCTCCTCTATCCCATATAGCTCAGTTCACATTTTCTCATTGTTGTTCTCTCCAAGTTGACTCTTTGCTTCTCTGTGATTCAATTAAAGATTTTCTCTTCACTCCATTTGGCTTATAGATGATGATGATGATGATGATGTGTGTGTGTTTGTTTACCAGATGTTTATTGGTCTAGGAACACTTTATTTGAATGGTGTACTTCAATGAAATCATAGCTAAGTATATGGAAGAAAATAATATTCCAGGGTTCATGTCCTCTGGGCTACCCTCCCTCGTATGCTTGTAGAATCAATGTAAATTTCTTGCTTCTATATTGGTTGTTTATATTTGTTACTTTAAGTCTATGCTAGGGTGATGGAGAGATTTTATAAGTCAAAATTCAATGGTGTGAATAAAGTCAATTCAATAATTTACCTTGGAGTAACAGGTAGCTTTTCTTTGTCGTATCTTTTTAGAAATGTAAGCAGCCAGCATTATAACACGAAAGTCTTGGGCAATTGGTAATGATAGTGCATAATATTTCAAGAATCCATGAAATTTAAGTGCAAAGGCCAAATATTTGTTTTGTAATAAAGATGGTAAAGCTAGCTATGACAGGATTACATTCATCTTTTCAATCCTTGGCTCTTGCATTTGTCTGAAGTCTTATATTTCCATGGCTTCTAATTTTCACATTACTTATTATGGAGAGAGCTAATCATTGTCCAGTAGTAGTTTCACTTAGGGTTCTTACTAAGACATGTAAAATGTTAAATTTAGTGTGTTGGTTTCCACTGATGATGGTTTATTCTGTTAAAAATAGAGGATTTGTCAAACAAGCTTAGCATAGTTTGCCCTGAACTTCTGAAAGGCAATCACAGAGAAATCCATAGCTGTAAACACTGAGCTTCTGTTTATTTGCTTTTGTTACAGGAGCATTTCACACCTGAATGCAAATTCAAAGAATCAGTGTTTGAAAATTATTATGTGACATACTCTTCGATGATATACCGTCAGCAGCAGTCTGGCCGAGGGTGGTATCTGGGTCTGAACAAAGAAGGAGAGATCATGAAAGGCAACCATGTGAAGAAGAACAAACCTGCAGCCCATTTTCTGCCCAAACCACTGAAAGGTAAGCTTGATATTATGGGGGCCATGGATGATGTTAGTTACAGTGCTAATTCAAATGAACCTCTCTTTCTGCTTTTGGGAGTAGAATATAATTCTTCTACTTACAAGCATTTATACAAAAGATTATCAGCATTTAACAACATTAAAACTATTGAAGTAGTGATGTGAAAGTCGTAAAATATTAAGGCATTGGCAATAGCATTGCTCTCCTGATTTTATTTTTTTCCTGGAAGCTGCTGAGCCACTGACCTAGTTCAGCCTGAACTCTAGATTATTGTAACTTCCATGTTTGAACATGATTTCAAAAGTTTCTTGGGTCCTGTATATATGTACAACACTTTTTTTCTAATAATTTTCTGTCATTTTGTTTTCCATTCTTTATCATATTAATATCAAATTAAAAATGATATAAATACTCTGTGGAAGATAGAATATTAGAAATTATGAGACATACTATGAGACGTAATACATCCATTACAGAAAATGCAAACAAAGCAGAGGAAGAGCTGCAAGAGATTAGCAGCCTAGGTTCAAATAGGATTTTAAAGCAGACACATGGTTCAACTTAACGTATCACTGTTCCACAGCATGTTTTCTGGGGCTAGACTCTCTGGATTTGAGTGCCAGCTTCACCCCTTACTAACCAGATGGTCTTGAACAGCCTAACTGAAATCTAAATGAGCCTAATGCTCCTCCGTAAAATATGTATAAAGTGTCTTACTTGCATCATGGAATTCTTACATTGACTACATTAGATAATGAAAGTGAAGAATGTAGACCACTGCTTAACTTATAATAAGTATTCTGTAATTATGAGTTGTAGTGTAATTTAAGCATAATAATAATTTTATCATTTATTACACCAAGAATAACTCCAATGTTCAAATGCATGGAGAGTTCATGTTAGAGAATGATGGAAATCATGTGTTATGAAAAAATGTCTTAAATATTAACATTTGGCTTACACAACATGGTGTAGATCATAGTTAAAATTTTAACAGTTTTGTTAACTACATTCTCATTAATCCTATTGTATATAACCACAAATACTAGAAGTGAAGCATTAAAATTCTTTCCACACTGCTATTCTAAAGCTGTATTTCCCTTAAATCTGATCCAGCCCACTTTTTATAGAGTCCTTGAAAGTTTTTGTTTTGTTTTGTGTTTGTTTTGTTTTGTTTTTAAATTTGGTTTCAGACATCAGAAGAAAAGTTGAAGTTCAACCTTTCATTTGTTCTCTTTCAACTCACCTTGAATCAACAAATAAAATATTATATATATATAAATATATTATTTCCCATGTATGACATAATATTTTGAAATATATACACACATTGTAGAATGATTATACTTGACTAATCATTTTTACTTCATATTCTCATTTTTGTTCTGAGCACACATCTGATCTATTAGCACTTTTGAAGCATACAATCTATTGGCATGCCCATTCAGTGACCTTTCACACCGTCTCTATGTGCTTTTCAGTGGCCATGTACAAGGAGCCGTCACTGCATGATCTCACGGAGTTCTCCCGATCCGGAAGTGGGACCCCAACCAAGAGCAGAAGTGTCTCCGGCGTGCTGAACGGAGGCAAATCCATGAGCCACAATGAATCAACGTAGCCAGTGAGGGCGGGACAAGGGCTCTATAACAGAACCTTACCTCCAGGTGCTGTTGGATTCTTCTAGCAGTCCTTCACCCAAAAGTTCAAATATTTCAGTGACGTTTACCAAACAGGCAGAGTTCACTATTCTCTCTGTCACTAGACATTCTCATTCATATTAAAGCCCCATAATTTAGAGTGAGCTTGTGCAAAAGAATGCCAAGCATGATCATTGAACTAAATCTGGGAGAAGGACTGCCCAATTTTCTCATGATCTCACCTAAAGCTTGGGGATGGCAAACCAAAAATATTTTACAGCACTGTTGCTGGTCAAAATTTACTCTCCAAGCAAGAATATTTAAAGACCACATTTGTTTCTCACAAACAAATCCAACAAAATAACACAAAATTAACTGCTCAACTGTTTTGTAGGGGTAAACATAATTATGTGAATCGTGTTGTTTTCTTGGCTTAATGTTTTCTATCTACGCTTGATTCAAACGTACTCTTTATTTGGAATAGTGCACCTTTTTCATTTCTGAAGTTCAGTGGTTTCATTGACTCCATGTCATTTAATCCACACCAACCAAATTCAGGGTTGAATTTGAATTGGCATCTCAGGCTCAAGGTAACAGTGTGTTTGTGATTTTACCAATTTTTTTTTCTTTTTAGATTTGTAGTATCCTGGTCAAGTTCCTGTGCTGTATTTTGTGCGTAGAAATTGAGTTGTATTGTCAACTCCAGTCAGTAAAAATATCTTAAAGATGATTATCCTCAAGTGTAGATTTCTCTTAATTCCATTTGTGTATCATGTTAAACTATTGTTGTGGCTTCTTGTGTAAAGGCAGGAACTATGGAACTGTGATGTTGTCTTTTGTGTTGTTATAATAAGAAATGTCTTATGTGTATATGTATGAGTCCCTCCTGTCACTGTATTTGGCACGTGAATATTGTGTACAAGGAAATGTTAAGACTGGTTAACCCTAAATAACATATATTATACTTGCTACTGGAAAAGTGTTTAAGACTTAGCTAGGTTTCCATTTAGATCTTCATATCTGTTGCATGGAAGAAAGTTGGAATCTTGGCATAGAGTTGCATGATATGTAAGATTTTGTGCATTAATAATTGTTAAAAATCTGTGTTCCAAAGTGGACATAGCATGTGCAGGCAGTTCTCTGTCCTGTGCACTAAAAGTTTAAAAAAGTTGTTTAATATTTGTTGTTGTATACCCAAATACGCACTGAATAAACTCTTTATATTCATTCAAACTCTTTATATTCTTTCAACATGTAGTTATGTCCATTTTATGCCATACTCTATAGCAGAAATTGACATTGCATACTGAGTTATGTAGACTGGGTTATTGCCCTCATAAAACTATAGCTTAGAGATTCAAATTGATGTCAAAAATATTTAAATTATTTTTATTGTTCGAGTTGTTGAATTTCAGTGGGGTGGAGAGAGATTCTCACTCCAGTTTGGTGACTGAATTGTTTAAATGATATCTAGCATACTCACTAGGCCATTTACTCTCACTGTTGCTTCTTTCTTTCTGTGGAGGTAATACACAGGACTAAGTCAGTCCTGAATTGAAGGTCAGTGTAAACACCTCTTAATGTTGTTGCCTTTTTCCTGTTTTCCAAGAGTTCTCATTGCCTGTCATTAGATGCTTTAGGGATATGTGGTAGAACAGTTTAAAATATGCCTGACTGGATCTTCTCAATAGTGGAGGCAAAATCAGCTTACTGGAACCCCAAGCATCATGCTTTTGCAAGGATGTGAAACTCCGCATTCATTCCTAAAATGCTGAGGCCAGCCTGTCCAGCCCAGTCACCCAGTGTTTTCATATCAAGCTTTCACCATTTCTTTCTTTTTTTAAAAAGATTTATTTATTAATTATTATTATTATTATTTTAATTGGAAAGGCGGATATACAGAGAGGAAAGACAGAGAGGAAGATCTTCCGTCCGATGATTCACTCCCCAAGTGAGCGCAATGGCCGATACTATGCCAGTCCAAAGCCAGGAGCCTCTTCCGGGTCTCCCATGCGGGTGCAGGGTCCCAAAGCTTCCGGCCGTCCTCCACTGCTCTGCCGGGCCACAAGCAGGGAGCTGGATGGGAAGCGGGGCTGCTGGGATAGAACTGGCGCCCATATGGGATCCCAGGCGTGCAAGGCGAGGACCTTAACCACTTGCACCACTGCGCCGGGCCCCACCATTTTTTTCTGAGCTCTAAAACACACCTGCATGAGCTGAAAGTGCCTACCTACCTTAGACAGGGAACCCTTGGTCTTCTGCTTTAAGCACCAGTTGACTCTTCTTTTAGTTTATTCACCACTTGAATTCTCACTGATTTTCTTTCTTTCTTCCTTTTTTTGTAGGAAATAAAAACATAAAATGCATTTGTCTCCCTCTTTCTCCAGTAAGTTTTGGTTGTTATCATGTCTATTGCTAGTCCTATGGTTTCCTTATCCAGGGATAGTGTACAACAGGTAATAATAAACCAATATGCACTTGGTGTTTTAGGAAAGATTGGTGGAAATAGGAACAAATCAACACCCAGGGGGAATCCTTTACTTCCAGCATTCTTCTTGAGATGCCTTGTGTAGTTTTTACCAGGAGGTGATATTAAGCAAATCAGTAAGTAAATGACCCTCAAAGAGCCTTTCTACAAGTAATGGTACTGACACATTCACTTCATTGCACACACTTTCTCTAGCATTTCCCATGGCAGAAAGCATTAGTCTTGCTGCATCCTTGTTAAAAGATTCTATACACAAGTAATTTTGGAAAACACTGTTGCTTCTCAGAGCTTAGCGCACATCAGAGTTGCCTGAAGGTTTAGAGGACTCTGATTACTGTACCCCACCTCTTGAGTTTCTGCAAGGGTTGGTTTGAGCAGTGGCCAAGACACTGCATTTCTAATATGCTCCAAAGTGATATAGTGTGGAATCACACTTTCAAAACTACTGGCACAGGCTAGTCCCTCCTGTGGCATTTGAAATGTCCTGTGCACTGATACATTAAGTCTGAAAATCCCATTGATAAGAAAGTCTGCTTAAATTTTGGAATTGATGAGATAAATAAATTGATTTGGCAACTCAAACATATTCTCACACATCTATTCATAGTGTAGTGAGATAATATGGATGGCCCATTAGTACTTTGTGTGTACCTAAATAAACTGGGTTATTATTTGTATGGATCCTGATGGTTTTAGGCTTAGCACGGAATATGAATGAGCCTCAAAACCACTTTTTGATGACATAGCACTTGGTCTCATAGTGTCACCAATATATGTGATGATATACTGACCATTATGCTGTATTTGGGCTCAAGAAGAATATGTGTAAGGAAATAACTGCTTTCTTGAAGCCGTTTGATACAAAACAGTCTTCATTTGTTCCCGAGTTTTGTTTGCACATGGAAAGAGCAAGTGTTCATTACCAAGCAATCTTTACAGGATCAAGATAGGAAGTGATCTGTGAAATAAATTTCATCCATTTGTGATCCAGCCTTATTCAGTTGAAATGTCATGCATGGGTTAAATTGGAAATGTATCTTCCTGGCAAACCATTAGGGCATGTCTATATTTCTATGTTTATTAACACTTGATGATGAGGTCAGATTTTTTGACATTATAATTCTCAGAATTCTTTCAACTTCGATGAAAAGCCACTTCCATGTATTAGCAATTGATAACAGTAGAGCAAGATATATCCACAGCTATGGAATTGATAAAATAGTTGAATATTCCCAATTACAATAACGATCAGTAAACTGTAGCTGGGGCAGGCCACTGGTATCCCAAATTACTACAATGACAGTTCCTCTTACCTTTCATTACTGTTGCCACAAAGATGTGGTTCAATGGGTTTACTTGATGCATTTAGCTATCCTGGTATGAAAATGCTTGGCTAGCATGTAAACTTATTCTCTCACTTCAGGTATGCCTTTTCACCCAATGATTGAAAGAGCTATATTATGCTTCTAGTTCAAGGTTGGTTGAAATTTGTTGCCCAGAAAAACCATGTATGACTAATAAATCAGCCCTTTGCTAGTGTCATGTGAGTACAAGTGTCTATATTTTTCATCACATATTTCCTATTAAAGCCGAGAAATATATGGCATCATTTTCAGGACGCTGCAGTTTCTATATGTGCATTCTTGAAGAGGTTTGTAATATCTGAAATTCTATCATGCAGAAAGTCCTTCTAGAATGTAGAATGTAAAAGATTTTCAGTTTTAAATTTGGCAACTAAATGACCACACAGCATTCCATTTTCTCTGTTTGTGTTATTATTTCATTGTTCCTCGCTAACTCTCTTACATATTTACATATTCTTCACACACACACACACACACACACACATATGTGCACATGCATTCATGTCTCCAAAAAGATTCAGTGATGCTCTCTGGTAGACTGGGAGGATGATCATATATCTGTTTTAGAGACTGGTTGAGCCGAGTTATAAATGCAGAGCTACCTGGCTTTTGAAGCCATCCTGTCAGCTATAACACATTGTTTTCCACTAAAATGTATTGCCCAGGACTGTCCCATGGCATGTGGGCATATCTGTGTGTTTCATACTCTAAATAATTATTTGCACTTTTAATGCTGTATAAAATTAACACACCAAAAAAAAAAAAAAGAAAGAAATGTGGTTGTGGTTAAGTAAAAATCTCACCTTTGAGTCAATCACTCAGCTTGTAGGTGCCGTGGGCACTTATTCCATTATGAGCTGTCAGTGCTAGCCAGCATGGTATTGAGGCCTGCAGAAAGCATTCACACGAAGAGAAATGTATTGAAACCGAGCTGGCCTTGTAGACAAAGAGATATTCTGGGGTTAGCTACAGGAGAATTTTCTTTCTTTACTGTGATTAACAAAGAAGAGCTTCAATTGAAAGTAACTATTCAATTCTACATTCTTTACATAAGTAACCCTCTCCATCAGTAAAACCCTTGCACAAACTGGATGATTATAACTTGTGTTCTTTAAAAATTTCAAAATCAGAATGAATTGTGGCTCAAAGTGTGGCTGTTCTGTAGTTCACTCTTCAGTGTAAAACAGCTGAATAAAACAAGCTCAGCACTTTGCGTTTCATGAATATAAAGCACTATGCAAAAGACATCACCAGGTCTGTCAACAAACTCAGTGTGACAATGTGAAGACTCTAGTATGGGGTGTGTGTGTGTGTATGTGTGTGTGTTAGAGTAGTGCACATACACCGTAGCGTAATTCTACTTCCTGCTCTCAGGGGTGGCTGAAACGAATTTCTGTATTCCTTCGAGTTTCATGCAAGAAGATAATATTGCGTGATTAAATTATATTGGAGGTAAAATGCACATTTTCTATTGCTTGTATAGACATGCAAGAATAAGGCACAGATTATGGTAAATGCTGTAAAGCTAGGAGGAAGCAGGAAAGAATGAGGGCGCAGAAAAAAAGTAGGAACCAGATCCATGTTTACTGACTTTCAGTTGTTATGAAACTGGCATAGACAGTTAAAACCTAAGGTGTTAATTGAAATCCTGAGACTAAACACTGAAAAGATAATTCAAAAATATATCAGAATAGTACCAAGGGAAATAAAGTAGTACAGTAGAAAAATACCTAATTTTCAAAAGAAAGTATTGAAGGAAAAGAACACAAAAATGTATGATATACAGAGAACATATCAGAATAGGTGTTAATATCATCATATTACTAATGTACTGAATGGATTATACATGGCACAAACAGCATAAGCAACCAAATCAAAAAACGTATAAACAGGATCAATCAAAATTTTAAAACAAAAAATCACACAATTTCAGTATGGGAAGAAGAAAATTAATAGTGTGGTTCTAGCACATTGTGAAAGTATTAGTGATACTCAATCATAAAATTCAAAATAGTCTAAATGGTAAATTTTATATTTATTTTATCAAAATAAAAATAATTGTATTAAACAATTATTCAATTCAGAGTTACAGGTTTCCAGAATCGGGTAAAACGTGATATATTTTAGTTATCTAAAATTATTCATTTTAGAGTCTAAAATGAGTCTATTCATTTTTGACTAAATGAATAGAAAAAGATAAGCCATGCAACATAATCATGATACATTAAAAGTGGCTATACTAAAATTGTAAAAAAAAAAAAAAAAAAGCTGTCTACTGTATCTTGACAATAGGATTCTGGACTTTCTGCCATTGTCCATGCCCGCAATGATGGACATATGACTGTGTACGAAGAACTATAATTTAGAAATGATATAGAGGAACTAGATGTGAGGGGGGAAATTGGAGGGGATAAGGGAAATTCCAGGAGCCTTTAGAAATGTATCGTAAAATGATAATGATAATAATAATAAATAAAAAGTATTTTAAAAAGTCAATACTAGAGAGCAATATTTTAGAATGAAAAATTAGTCCAGGGCCCAGCGCGATGGCGCAGTGGTTAAGGTCCTCGCCTTGCACGCCTGGAATCCCATATGGGCACCAGTTCTAATCCTGGCAGCTCCACTTCCCATCCAGCTCCCTGCCTGTGGCCTGGGAAAGCAGTGGAGGACGGCCCAAAGCTTTGGGAACCTGCACCTGCGTGGGAGACCTGGAAGAGGCTCCTGGCTTTGGACCGGCATAGCATTGGCCGTTGCACTCACTTGGGGAATGAATCATCGGACGGAAGATCTTCCTCTCTGCTCTCCTCTCTGTATATCTGCCTTTCCAATAAAAAAAAAAAAAAAAGTCCACCCATCAAGATCCAGCAGTCGTAAATATAAGCATGTGGGCCTAGCCTGATAGCTAGCGGCTAAATCCTCACCTTGCAAATGCCAGAATCCCATATGGGCTCTGGTTTGTATCCAGGCTGCTCTACTTCCATCCAGCTGCCTGCCTGTGGCCTGGGAAAGCAGTCGAGGACGGCCCAGAGCTTTGAGACCCTGTATCCACTTGGGAGACCTGGAGGAAACTTTTGGCTCCTGGCTTCGGATCAGCTGAGCTCCAGTCATTGTGGCTACCTGGGGAGTGGACAGAAGCTCCTTCTCTCTCTCTCCTTCTCTCTGTAAATCTCACTTTCCAATAAAAATAAATATTTTTAAAAATGTAAGTATATAGGCACCTAGCATCATAGCCTCCAAAGAAAGCAAAAACAGACTGATTTCTGCTACAAATAAGGATGAAAAAGTCCTAAAACTTACTCTACAAAACCAAAAACAATTCAAACTTATTTCAAGAGTCCATTGTTGATTTATCATATTTAAATTAAAATACTTGAGTCAAGTAAAAATTAATCCCAATAAAGCTTAAAAATGCTTAACAATACCCAATACTTTTCATGATAAAAACAATAAAAGTTAAGTACAGAAGTGAATGTATGATAGAATTGATATCTTGATATTTGATTATTATTTATAGCCCTCATCAATATTCCTTCTGTACATGATCTTTCTATTGTATTATTGTTGAACTCTTTATTGGAGGACTAAATTTGTACCTATAAATTTAGAAATGCATCATCATAAAAGTTATATGAAAAGGGGAAGTATTATTCTTATATATGCATAATAAACTTTATATTAGAAATAAATTATTTTTGAAAAAGGAAACTTTCTCAGAAAGCCATCATGCAAAATCTACAACTCATGTTGAATTGATTTTTTAAGATATATTTAATATACAGGAGGACAGAGGAGGGACGGTATAAGAAATGGGAAGGGTGGAAGGAGAAATTATTGAGTGTAAGGAACTGTATTACGAAAAATAAAAAAAGATGTGGAGCAGCAAAAAAGATGCATTTATTATATACATATATAGATACATTTATATATAGAGAGAGATGGAGATATATATGTGTATATATAGGCTATTCCTATTATATAAAATATATTCTATATAAAATTTTTATGTAATATGATATATACATATAGTACATTACCTTATATATAGGAAATCATATATGTAGCTAATCCATATATATCTAGAGCGTCTTGTATCCACTGATTTGCTCCCCAGATGGCCAAAGTAAGGATCCAGGAGATTCACTGTGGTCTTCTAAGTGTGTGGCTGGGGCCCAAACACTTGAGCTATCCTCTGCTTCTTTCCCAGGCACAGTAGCACGAGCTGAATCAGAAGTAAAGCAGCCAGAACTTGAAGTGATGCCCATACTGGCAGGTGGTGTCTTAACCCATGATGTCATAATGCCACACCACATTACAATTCTTGGTGAAAAACTGAAAGTCATTCTTTTAACATCAAGAGTGAAATTTGATATCTGTTACCTGTAATTCTCTTAAAATTCAAGCCAATTAGTACAAAAGGACATGAAAGCAATAAGGAAGTAAAAGTGCTTCTTTTTAAAGACGATGTAAGCTCATATAGAGAACATTGTATGAAACTTATATAGAAATTATTAGAGTCAATGAGCTTGACAATGCTGCATGGTATAACATACATATACAAAAATGACTGTACTCATTTTTATTAGTGAATCTATAATAATAAGAAATACCTCAATTTACAGTGGGATACAAAATAATAAAACAAATAAAAGAAACATATTGGAGACTATATCATTATGAACAAAATGAAAAATCTAAAAATGAAAAGACATCCCTTCTTTCTGATTTAGAACACTTACTATTGAAATGGCAAGAGAAGTGGGATAAAGTAAGAAAGGGAAAGGGCATGGCAGGAGGAAGGAAAGTAGAGGAAGGAGAGGGATAGAGTATTTGTAAAAATACTCATTTATTTCATGTTGTTGACTCACAGGTTTATGGGGCTGGTAGCGCCAAATTTGGGGAAGTGGAATGACAGGCAGCAAATCAGGATGGATTTGATGCCAAGTCTTCAGAAAGAAATTTTTTTTAAAAAGTCTTCTTTCTAAGGAAGCACATTTCTAAGTCTAACTACCTATTGAGTCATTGTATTAAGGCCCTCTCACATTGCCAATGATAATAGCTTTACTTGAACTCACTGATTGTATGTATTTAAACATTGATAAAATATCTTCATAGCAACACTGAAATTGAACCACAACTTGATTAAACAACTGAATATTAATCAAACTTTGAAATAAAACAAGCACACTCCCCAATTGATCCAGACTCAATAAAAAGTCCCAGATATTTTGTATTGAAATTGAATAAACATATTCATAAAATAAACATAAATCCTTAAACATATTGGGAAATCAAAGATATCAGAATAACCAAAACAAGAACAAAGATGAACAAATCTGTGATAATCTAGAAAATTGTGATATGCCTGTAAGAACAAAGATCAATGAAATACAATTGCGAATACAAAAACAAGCCTTCACATTTATTATGAATTGATCTGCTAAGCGTGCCAAGAAAATTCAATAAAGAAAGAATTTTATCAACACAAACTGCTGCAACAGCTGGATATCTGGATGCCAAAGAATGAAGTTGGATAGCTTGCTCATATTATAAATGAAATTAATTCAAAACGTAGATGAAACCTCAACAAGAATGATTTTCTTGCTGTTTTTTAAAAATCTTAATATTATGGTACAATTCCATTGGGTCTGGGATTTCCCATAACCCTTCCTCAAATTCCCTGATTTTCTCCATATTATTACAATAGTATAGTCCTTTAGAAGCAATCCTAAGTGTAGCAGTCTGTCATTTAAGTATGTGCCTGATATTGTTGGCACAGACAATGTCAGACAGTTCAGCATCCTATTGTCAAGATATGTCCAAGAGATTATTGGGAGTCCATTTTTATTTGGAAGTAGAGATGCATACTACATTGTATCTGCACATCTCAATATGATAGTCTACTATACTGTCTCTATACATTCCCTTAAATAAGAAGTCACTAAACAAAGTCAACAACAGGAATGAAATTACAACAAAAAATTTACAGCAACATGGGGTTGAAAAACGTGCCACTGAATAATCAACACACAGATGAAGAAATGAAAAAGAAAACACAAAAGCTTCTTGGGTAAAATGATGCCACTCTGTGATCCATGAGCCACTGATGAATTTGACAAGACAAAAGAAACTATTTGAAAGAAATGAAAATAAAAACAAAAACATCAAAAGACATGGGTTTGCAGCAAAAACAGTATGTTATTAATCTTACAATTTCAATGATGGTTGCCTTATATCAGAGAAAACATATAGTATTTGCCATTTTGGGATTGGCTTATTTCTTTGACTATGATGTACACATAAAGTCTCCATTAATATGATACTATCAAAAACAAGTTATAAAAGAAAAAAGAGACCCGTTATGTCATTAAAATTTAAAACCTTGTGCTTCAAATGTCACATAAGATGTGTAAGGGAAGTCAACAGAATAAGTGAAAATACTTGAAACTCATTTATACTGTAAGAAACATGTATCTGATATATAAATCATACTTACAACTCAACAAAAAATGGAGAATAATGCATTTAACAAACAACCCTGTGAAGAAACAGGCAAAGAAAATGAACGTTTTTTTTTTTAAAGAACAAATTTAAATGGTTAATAGCCATTTGAAGAAATGCTCAATCTTCCTAGCTATCAGGGAAACACAGATGAAAACCACACTGTGGTTCCACCTAACTCTAGTGAGGCTGGCCTACATTCAGAACTCTACAAACAACACCTGCTGGCATGAATGTAGGGAGAATGGTACCCTCCTTTACCATTAGTGGGAGTGTAGGCTAGTACAACCACTATGAAAGTCAGTATGGAGAGTGCTAAAATAACTGGAATTTGATCTGACGTATGACCCAACTATCCTACTTCTGGGAATATATCCAAAGGAATGAGATCTGTATACAAGAAAGGGATCTGGGCCTGGCACGTTAGCCTAGTGGCTAACGTACTTGCCTTGCACACGCGGGGATCCTATATGGGCAGTGTTTCATGTTCGTGATCCACCACTTCCATCCAGCTACCTGCTTGTGGAATGGGAAATTAGTTGAGGACGGCCAAAGGACTTGGGACCCTGTACCTGCATGGGGAGACCGGAAGTAGCTGCTGGTTCCTGGCTCCTGGCTCCTGGCTTTGGATCGGCTCAGCTCCAGCAGTTGCGGCTACTTGGGTAATAAATCAGCAGAGAAGATCTTCGACTCTACATATATTTATATTGAATGCTCCAGGATATATGTCTGTGTTTTCAATAAAAATAAAGAAATCTTTAGAAAAGAGAGAGAAAGGGATCTGTGATCCTATCTTTACCGCAGCACAATCTGTAATAGCAAAGACATGAACACAACTCAGATACGCGTCACAAGAGGAGTGGATCAAGAAACTGTGGTACTTCTACTCAATACTACTCAGCCATTCAAAAGAATGAAATGCTATCATTTGCAACAAAATGGTTCCAAATAGAGATCATTATGATCAGTGAAATAATTCAATCACAAAGGACCAATATATGCTCTTACTGATATAAGGCAACCTTTCTATATATTCATAGAAATATATAGGTAAACATATATTCCTCTAGAGGAGCTGTATAATAGAGACTACCTATAATATGAAAATGTGGAGATACAATGCAGTATGCAGCTCTACCTCCAAATCAAGGATGGACTCCCAATGAAATTGTTAAATATATCTTGATAATAGGATGCTGAATTCTGCCATTGTCCATACCTATAATGCCAGGATACACTACAATAACAGAATGATGAGCTTATGACTGTTTTTGAAGGACAATATTACTGTAATAAAATAGGGGAAATCAGTGGGAGGGGAAATCGCAAAGACTTTGGAATTGTATCATACAATTACTTAATTCAAGTTTAAAATAAACTGATTTCAATAGAAGTCTGCACAGAGACTACATAAAAATAGCCAATAGCCGTATGAAATATATTCAACACTATCACCTAATACAAATCATAACTACAATAAGATTATAATCGACATGCATATTAAATGGCTAGAAGAGACAATGACATATGTTGTCAAGAACATGAAGAAATTGAATCCCTCACACATTCATGGTGAAAAAGGAAAGCCTTATAGCCTCTTTGAAAAATAGTTACTCAGTATTAAAAATGAACTTACTACGTAACAGGAGAGTTCCACTAATCGGTGTGTAAGTCAGTGAAGTAAAACTTGTGGTCTCTTTAAAAAAGTTTTATGTGGAAGCTGACAGTGTGTCAGCATGTTAATCCACCATTTCCAATGCTGACCCACAATGTTATAACAATGTTTCTTGTTCTTAGTGCTCTACTTCCGATCCAGCTTATTCCTTGCTAATATTCCTGGGAAAGCAGCAGGACTTTGGCCCTGATGCTTATGTGGGAGACCCAGGTGGAGTTCCTGCCTAGCTGTTAGGATCATTTGCGGAGTGAATCAATGGATGGAAGATCTTTCTCTCTGTCTCTCCTCCTTTCTGTAAATCTGCCTTTCCATTAAAAACAAATCTTTAAAAAAAAGGCATTCCTACAAAAAAAAAAAAAGAATTGAAGTCTAGGACCGATGCAGTGAATAGGAAAGAATTAATCATACTACACAACAAAAAAGGAGAAAATGAAAACGAAGGCTGAAACAGAGATTTCTATCATTATTACTTTCTATCATTATTTCTATTGCTGTTACTCTTTCTGTGTCATTATTTTTGGCAACTGACTGTAATATATTGCATAACCCATTGGTATCTGGTAGACAATCTGTGTGTTTTTGTTTTGTTTAAATGAAAGTCACTGAGCTATTATGCAGGGCCATAGACAATGTTCTAACAAAAACGAGCATATTTCATTGTAAAGAAGTGGTCATTTCCTTCTGTGTTGTTCAATATGATGTGGATGGTTCTGTATATAATTTGAAAAAAATATATAGAATGGCACCAAACTTCTCAAAACACAAAAATCATCAAGTTTAAAATAGCAGTGTTATGCATAAAAAAGCTATCTGTATATATCCTGATTCTCTAGCATCTAGCTGTAGCTTAGGAGAATGTGGAAGCCTAGCTCCTAAAAGAACGTGGCGATGTGGAAAAACAAAAATCTCACTCACTGAAACAGATTGTATAGTAGAATACGAGGGCTTGAAAGAAGCTGAGTTTATTGTTTGCTATTCTGTGTTTTAAAACATTCCTTGTCATTTTCTGCTCTCCATTTATTCCTGACACACTGCATATAATATATAATTAACTATTTCTCAATCCAATATTGGTTAGAAAATACACTCTAATCCCAACTATTTTCTTTAACATATGAGAAAACAGTGATATTGAAATACCTAGTTCATGATCACAGATCTTGGAAGTGAGCCTGAAGCTTTCAGAACAGTTAATGTCAAACTACATCACGCTAATTGGACGGAAGTACATTTGGTTCAATAGGATGTATCATGTAGCAGGACACTGCATTTGGGACCGAAATTTTTCTTCTCCTTTCAAAAATTTCTGTGTCCTCTTACGTTTATTATAGAAGTTGGACAAACATGTTTATCTCTTTCTAAATATCCACCAATTGAACAAGCACGTGAATTAAAAGGATGGCAGGGGACTTAGTCTCTGCCATCAGGAACCGTTGTTTTTCATGTGTTAGAAATTTCAAAGAATTCCTTTATTATGAACATGTTACTATACTGAATAAATCAACTCCCTTTTGAAAATGCTTCACAGACTCATGACCATTAGTATAAGCTTTCCTTGGAATAGTCAGTCATCACCACCTCATTTGGAAAGACAAGGGCTTGAGGCAAGAATGGACATTAATGTGTAATAAGCCTTATCAAGCCCCAGTTGGCAATGAAGAGCCATGATACCAAAAAGCAACTATGCTGGAGTTTCCAGGATGTGCATAGCTATCAGAAGCAGGCAGCAGCTATACAGATGGCTGCATTTCTGACAATAACCCCAGTAGCAAGGCCAGGCAGAGCTGCCAAAGACCTGGACTGGAGACTAAGCTAAGAAGATAGCTGAATGCAGAAAGCTGTCTCAGAGCCCAATGGCTTTAGCAAACAGAGGGAATGCTTAATGGGAATACAAACATCTCTTTGGCAGGCTTCTGGAAGCACCGATCTCTACTCCATACTCTGCTTCATCTCCACTTAGATTTGAGAGGAAGATTTTCAGACAATGTGGAGGACAGTGAATGTGTGCAAGGAAAATCAATTCACATTTGCCTAAGTGTATGAGAAAATCCGTGAAAATGACAGTATGTTTGTATATGTGTGCATATATATTCATTATATATGTATAATATATATATGAAGTGATGTTTCAGAAAGCATACCAGTACAAATTCTACTTTAATTAGAATTGTATGTAACTGATTATTTCTTGAACTTTTCATACAGCACCATTTGAGAAAACTCCAAAGTCTAAGATAAATAAATCTCTCCTAAAGCCAAAGCTACTATGCAGTATTTCCAGGACATATCGTCAAACTGGATCTATATTTTGTGTTCAGCACATATGTCTAGAAAAACATATGGAAATATTTATATGTCTTTTAAAGTTTGAAGAGAATGGAAAATTAGTTCCTCTCAATCACTTACGGGGTGGAAGTGGTACTATGTCTCTTTGCCACAAGAGAAGCAAGGGGCAGAGCAGTTTAGAGAAATTTGACATGTGTTTCCTGAGCTTTGTAGAACAGAAGGACTGACATGGAGGTACTGCATGAGAGCTCTAACTATAAAAGATCCGGCCTGGCGTCGTAGCCAAGTGGCTAAAGTCCTCGCCTTGAATCTGCTGTGATCCCATATGGGTGCTGGTTCTAATCCCGGCAGCTCCACTTCTCATCCAGATCCCCACCTGTGGTCTGGGAAAGCAGTCGAGGACGGCCCAAAGCCTTGGGACCCTGCACTCACGTGGGAGACCTGGAAGAAGCTCCTGGCTCCTGGCTTCGGATCAGCTCAGCTCCAGCCATTGTGACCAATTGGGGAGTGAATCATGGAAGATCTTCCTCTCTGTCTCTCCTCCTCTCTGTATATCTGATTTTGTGATAAAAATGAATAAATCTTAAAAAAAAATAAAGATAAAAGGCTGTGAATGATCAGCTGCTTTTTTGAAAATCTGAGAAAATGTGGTGACAGAGCAGGAACAGATGAGTGAGTTTCCCAATGATCTGATGCATTCTCTGAAGGGAACTTTGTCACTCCAGGAGGATCATCTGGAGGGACAAAACGATCATAATATGACCACAACACTACTGCTGAAATCAAGAATCAAGTAGGAAATCATGAGACCAGTTCAAGGAGACATTGTCTTGAAAAAGGAATTAAAAATGAGATACTCTCAATAACAAGTTTCTCAGGATTTACAAAATTATCTCACAAGTGAAAAAAAAAAAGGAAAAAGGGATGTGTGATCTGCACGGCTATTTCACCTCTGTGCCAGCTGTTTTTGTCAAATATATCTTTTCTACTACCTTTGTGATTCATTGATAAAACTTCATTCATGTGACAGCAACAGTGGGTTGGAGTACAGGTAGAGATAGAGCCAACGGAAAGCACCAAATGTCCTTTCTCTTTAGATTGATTTCCCAGGTTGTGGAAAATTGAAGATGAGGGAGTCAGAGATGCTTTTATTTGAACAAGGCTAGGGGCCTTGATATCGCTTACAACAAACTGGTTTCTTAAGGCTGAATTCATGGCTCATCAGGCTAATCTTCCTCCTACAGGTGCCAGCATCTCATATGGATACTGATTCTAATCTTGGCTGCTGCACTTTCCATCCAGCTTCCTGCTTATGACCTGGGAAAGCAATGGAAAATAGCCCAGGTCTTTAGATCTCTGTACCCACATGGGAGACCTAAAAGAAGCTCCTGGTTCCGGGCTGCAGATTGGCTCAGCTCAAACCATTCCAACCATTGTGGTCATTTCGGGAGTGAATCAGAAGTTGGAAGATCTTCACTCATCTCCTCTTGTCTCCTCTTCTCTCCGCTCTTCTTAACTACTCTCTGTAAATTTGCTTTCCCAATAAAGAATAACTCTTTCTAAAAAATATTTTAAAATTTTTCTTGGAAAGGCAGATTTATAGAGAGAAGGAAAGACTGAGAACAAGATCTTCCATCTACTGGCTCATTCCCAAGATGGCCTCAATGGCTGGAGCTGAACTGATCTGAAGCCAGGAGTAATAAGCTTCTTCTAGATTTCCCACACAGGTGCAGTGTCCCAAGGCTTTGGGCCGTCCTCCACTGCCTTTCCAAGCCACAAGCAGAGAGCTGGATGGGAAGTGGAGCAGCCAGGAGAAGAACTGGCACTCACATGTGATCAAGGTGCTTATAAGGTCAAGATTTAGTTATTGAGCCATCATGCCAAGCCTTAAAATAAAACATCTTTAAGAAAAACCTGGAGTGTCTGGCGCAGTAGCCTAGTGAATAATGTACTCACCTTGCAAATTCCAGGATCCCATGTGGGTGCCAGTTTGAGCCCTGGAGGCCTGCTTCCCATCCTGCTCTTTGCTTGTGGCCTGGGAAAAGAAGTTGAGGACGACCCAAAACCTTGGGACCCTGCATCCTTGTGGGAGACCTGGAAGAAGCTTCTGGCTCCTGATTTTGGATTTGGCTAAGCTTTGCCTGTGTGGCCAATTGGGGAGTGAATCAGTAGGTGTAAGATCTTTCTCTCTGTTTCTCCTCCTTTCTCTATATCTGACTTTCCAATAAATAAATAAATAAATAAATAAATAAATAAATAAATAAATAAGGAAATAAACAAATAAGGAAATAAATAAAATCTTTTTTAAAAGGAAAAAAGAAAAACCTGAAAACTTCATTACTAGAAGTCACTGAAGGAATTTCTTTTAACCTGAGAATTACCAAAAACAAAGCAAACAAAAAAGAACAACAACAACAAAAGCACAATGAGTCGCAATCATTTTTTTTCCCTAGGGAAATAGAATAAGTAAATCGATAGAAAAAATATATAGCACTTAATGAGAATGAATCAACAAGCTTCCTCCAGTCCTGCTGAAGTTATTGAATGAGTAGCCTACACAAAGTTGTAAAATTTAACTCAAAGGGTGGGGATTTGGCACAGTAGTTAAGTAACCGCATGAGATGCACACATCCAGTATTGCTGTTTATAGTCCAAGTCCCTGCTTTCCCACTGCTGATGCAGCTTGCTGCCGATCTGTATGCTGAATTGAAGCAGATGTTGTCTTTAGTGCTTGGATTTCTACTGCTCATGTTGGAGACCCAGTTGGAGTTCCTGGCTGCAGCCTGGCGCAATCCTGGCTTGTTGCAGGCATTTGAAGAATGAACCAACAGATGGAGCAATCTCTCCTGTCTCCTTCTCCCTCTCTTTGCCTTTAAAATAACATTTAAATCAGTACCTTTAAAAACCATCGTTTAGATATCATGGCTATGCCTTGTGAAAAATATATAAAATATGAATCTAGGATGAATACACTTGTTCTTAAATGCCAGACTATGAACAAAAAGGGAAGGGGTACAGGAATTGAAAATGCACTTAAAGTGGCATGTAATTTATACAATGTTGTCTTGCCTAGCAAGACATTTCTTATTTCCTTTTTTTTTAATTATTATTGCTTTTGGGAACACATTTGATGTGCTTTTAATGAGATTGACCTTTCTCTGAATCACTACATGAATGAGTGCAGAGCACAGACCAGGCCCCAATGTACCATTTCCGGATTTGTTCAGAAATGAGCACATATTTCAAGCTGGCCCAAGATGCCCCCTTTGATTTGTGATGAAGTGTTATAGACATAGATGCTTTTATTAATTGCAATCCACGGTTGTGAGACAGATATGATTCTGGAAGTTCTGGGTTCTATCTATATCACTAAAATAAAAATCTCAATCTGAGGTGAGATCAACAAAATGAAAGCAGACTATAAGAAATGAATAAGGATAGGCTTTGGGGGCAACAATGAGCTATCAATTGGGACAACTTCCCTAATCAGAACCCCTTGGTGTTCTTATTCTGTTGTAAGCTAAGCCTCTGCCTGCCAATCCAACATCTCATATGGACACTGGTTCATATCTAGCTGCACTGCTTTCACTCCAGTTGCCTGATTACAACCTGAGAAAGCAACAAAGAATGTCTCAAGTCCTTGTGCCTCTGCATCAGTGTAGGAGATCTGGAAGGAGCTCTTGGCACCTGGCTTCGGATTGACTCATAATGTACATTTGGATAGTTAATCAGTGGATGAAAGATCTCTTTTTCTGTCTCTTCTTCTCTTAATGTAACTCTGCCTTTCCAATATGATAAGGGAAATGAGCCAATCCCAAAAGGTCAGAGATCACATGTTTGCCTTAATAAGAGATAATAAGATGTCAGATCTAAATATTGTACCTGCAAATTGTATCTTATTGCACTTCCTAGCTGTCTGTACCACATGCGATATGGTCTTGTGATGTAACCCTTAATCAATAATTCATGAGAGACTGATTGCATGTGATCATTGAGCTTGTTAATATCCCTCTTATCATTGTTATTACTACTACCTATGGGTAACGATGATCTAGTCTGTACTGTACTCCCATCTGAATCACACGGGTCATACACTAGCATTAATTTCTGCAGGAAGATACTGGACACTCTTGCACCACCCTAGCATCACATCGATACCCCTGCTACAAGGTTAAAAACTCCATGGAGATAAATACACACTATTTTATTTTACTTAATTGTTTTCTTTTTTTCTTTTCAACCTGTGGTGGTCTGTACCTAAGGGGAGGTATAATCAAAGTGCAGTGGGAATAAATATGTCCATTGACAGAAACAGAGAGAGGTATAGCCCTGTTCTTGCAATACAAGGATGGCTCACGGTGAAATGACAGATAAGCCCCTCCGTTGTTGGGAGACACTTCAATGGCAGTATGATGGACTTCTGAGGGCACTTGAAAGACACCTATTGAAAGACTGAGGGCACAGCAAGATGGTCTAGTGCTAAAGTCCTTGTCTTAAATGCACCAGGATCCCATATGGGTGCGGGTTCTAATCCTGGCAGCCCTGCTTCCCATTCAGCTCCCTGCTTGTGGCCCGGGAAAGCAGTCGAGGATGGCCCAAAGCCTTGGGACCCTGCAGCTGCTGGGAGACCTGGAAGAGCTCCTGGCTCCTGGCTTTGGATTGGCGCAGCACTGGCTGTTGCGGTCACTTGGGTAGTGAATCTTCGGACAGAAGATCTTCCTGTCTGTCTCGCCTCCTCTCCATATATATCTGACTTTCCAATAAAAATAAACAAACAAATAAATAAACAAACAGACAAATAAATAAATCTTTTTAAAAATGGATGTTATCTTGGCACCAGCGGGATTGTGTGGAGTCCTAGGAGCTCATATCAAGGCAGGCAGAGTGAACCTGGGGATTTGCCTATGTGCTCGGTCCCAGGTAGGGTAGTGGAGAGAGAAAGAAGAGCCATAAACCAGAACACTGACAAGGTGTGCTGGTAGACCAGGCTTGGGGATCTATGAATGGGCCTGAATTTTGGCTGTGTGAAGGGGTAAGGTCCCATGCCTGCGCGTGTTCCAAGAGCATGAGACCCTGGTGGGTAGGCAGAGCTCCAGGCCAGCACACCACCTAACTGGAAGACTGGGCTCCGGAAGGCCGGGCTGGGGAACCTAGGTGCTCTCAGGTGAAGGACTGTGGATTGATCAGGGGAAGGGACAGGGGATGTGTGGGAGGGAGGGCCCTTGAGGGAGTATGTGGCAGGTGAGGAATGACCTCTAATATATTTCCATCAACAAGGCCACAGTGCCTACAGAACTGGACCTACTCAGCGGCTTAGAGGGACCAGTGGACAGCATGCCCATATCCATATGCAGGATATGGCAGTCCATTGGGGCTTGCAGAGGGCATCTGGTACCAGCGCAGAGGAAGGAGGGCAGAACAAATTGGTCAACTGTCCCAGCCAAGCATTGACAGCAAATATCTGGGCAAATGGGAACTCTGAGGTGGACTATGTCAGCCAATGGACCTTGGAAGGATTTCTTCATCCTTGCAGTGGCAAGATTGACTGTATTTCAGAACTATCAAAACCATTTGAACAGAACCCATATTTTAAATCAGGTTTAAATCAGGTAGTCCTGTCAACTTTGTTCTCACTGAAAAATATTTTTATCTATTCCTGGTGCTCTAAATTTCTGTACATATATTTTAAGTTAATCTCATCAATATTTATTCCTCAAATCACAAGATTTTGAACAGTGTTATTGCTATTTCAGTGTTGGAGGGAAAGAGAGGAGGAGGAGAGAGAGAGAATGAGACAGAGAGAGGAGAGAGAGAAGGATCTTCCACTTACCTTGTGATTCATCAAATGACTGCCATGGTCAAGGCTTGGCGAGGACAAAGCCACGTTCCACAAGCTCTCTCTAGTCCTTTTCAATGAGTGGCAGGGACTCAGTTTCCTAAGTCCTCACGAGCTGCTTCTCTGGGTGTGAATCACAGAACTGGAATCAACAACCTGAGCTGAGACTCACTTCCTAATATGGGCCATGTACATACATGTAAACCGGATGCTTAAATGCTAGGAAAAATGTCCACAAAAAGTATTTTTAAATAACTCCAGTATTGATTCCCTATGCAAATTCTTACTAAATTAGAAATAGCTCTGGATTTCTGTAGTATTGCATCTACCCTCTATTGATTTATCTACCTCTAATATAATCTAGTTAAAAGTTGTCGAACTAAAGAATACATAGCAAGAAACTAAAGTAAGTCTACATATAAATTGCTTCTTTGTCATCTAATCACACTCATAACCAAACTAAGAATTAAGCATTACTAGTACAACAAAAGTCTTCACTATTACCTCCCTCTCCCGCTTGCCCTCTAGTTCACTCCATGCAAGCCATACTGGACTCCTTACTATTTCTTGCAAAAATGGACATATTTCTGCCTCAGAGAAAAGCTTTTATATCCTTTTCTATATCTGGAACATTATTCACCCCAATCAAGATCTTATTCTCTAACTTCCTTGAAGCCTATTTTAATGTGTCACTTGATCTAGCATCCTTCATGAATCACCCCATGCCAAGGTGCAACCTCCTTCTGCTATCATTATTCTATAGTCTCTTACCTTGCTTCATTTTTCATAACACTTCACACCATTTGTTGTAGTGTAGAAAATTTTGTTTGATCATTCATTCTTTTCTGCTAGGAGAGTGATCACCTGTCTTGTTCTGTAGCTTGGTAAACTCTTAGGGTGAAGAACAATGCCTACACAGATGTTGCAGTGAATAAGCATGTGCTAAATGAAGGAATGAGTTAATCTTTATTTTCAAATAATGCAACCAACAAAATGGAATAGGTAATATGTTTTAAAATAATAATAAAAGTCTATTTATTTTATATTTTATTAGTTAAAAACAATAATACAATTAATCAGAAAATACAGATAACAGAAATCACATTCACAACAGCAAGAAAATATTAAATATTGCAAATTAAATTTTATAAATAATATCAATCATTTATATAAATGAACCAATGGAATTTGGTAGAAATGACAACATTAAAATTTACATAATATGTAAATAAGAAACCAAGCACTTATTTAACAATTAATATGTTCAAAAAATATAATTTTCTTACTTGAGTATTCCCTTATTAATAAGGAAACTGAATCTTTTTTTAGTGATTTTATTTATTTTTATTGGAAAGACAGATATACAGAGAGGAGCAGAGACAGAGAAGAAGATCTTCCACCTGATGATTCACTCCCCAAGGGACTACAGTGGTTGGAGCTGAGCCAGTCCGAAGCCAGGAGCCAGAAACTTCTTCCAGGTCTCCCACATGGGTGCAGGGTCCCAAGTCTTTGGACCGTACTCCACTGTTTTCCCATGCCACAAGCAGGGAGCTGGATGGGAAGTGGGGATGTTGGGATTAGAACCGGCACCCACGTGGGATCACAGCACATTCAAGGCGAAGACTTTAACCACTATGCTATAGCGCCGGGCCCAAGGAAACTGAATCTTTAAAAAATTAAAAATAGTGAAGGTGTGGAACATGTTTTTGGTGCAGCAGTTATAATGATGCTGAGTGCCCCCACACAATGTTAGAGTGGGCTTAACACCTCGCTCCTGGCTCTATTTCCCATTTTAGCTCCCTATTGATGCATATCCTGTATGGCAGCAAGTGATGACTCAAACAATCAGCTGATTGTACTGATGTGGCAGACCCAATAGAGATTAAAGTTCTCAGATTCTCCCCAGCTGAAATCTAGAGATGTGAGCCTTTGGCCAATGGCCCCATTGATTTAACATCTCTCTCTCTCTCTGTTGGGTTGTATTTCTGCATGTGTCTCTGCCCCTATTTTTAAAATAATAAATGAAATAAAATATTTAATAAAATAGCCAAAGGGTCAGTAAACATAAAAGAAAATAAATTTTCTAGAAACATACAACTTGCTTTCCCAGGTAAAAGCAGTGAGCAGGATTGTAAATGGAGCAGCTAAGACACAGTGCCTGTAGAGCATGCCAGTGCTCACGAGCTGAAGATTAGCATATTGTGCCACCACATCAGCCCCTCAACACCTATAGTATCTACAGAAGTAGACATTAATGCAAGCCACCAATTATCACTGATCTGAAAAGTTCAATGTGAAAGCTTTCAAGATCGGGCAGGTTTTTGATGAATAAGCAATGTCAAGCATGCGATTATGAGTTAATAATATCATTCCCTAGCTTGTATTGTGGTTTAGTGAATAAAGCTACTGCATGTGACCCCAGAATCTCATATGAGCACCTGCTTTTGCCCTGGTTATTGCACGTCCATTCTACTTCCTGCTAATGGCCTAGTAAAAGCAGCAGAAGATGGCCCAAGTGTTTGGTGCCCTGTAACACATGTGAACGGCCACAAAGAAGCTCCTAGCTCCTTGCTCTGGAAATGCAGAGAATGAAGCATCAGATGCGTCTTCTCTCTCCAGCTCTTTTTCTGTCTCTCCATCTTTCTCTGTAACTCTTCCAAAGAAACAAACAAGCAAATAAAGTATAAAATCATCTGTGAAGGTAATTTATAGATAAATCAACATTTGACATTGTATGAGCTAGAAATTTAATGTGATTTTTCACTCTTGCTACATAACCATGAACACTTAAACGTTTTGCAGATACTAATCAAATGCTGACAAAAATTAAAACAGTATAAATTTCTAATAATAAGGATATGCTTAAATGAAGCATGTTTTCCATATAGGGAAATGTATTCAGGTAGGAAAAAAATCCAACTGTGAAACAAATTCATACGACACATTACAAAGCATTGTTAAGAGAATATATAAGTAATTACCATCTTCTTTCCCTATTCTACACTTTTTCTATAATTTAATTGGTATAAACAATATTAAGATTCACAAAAGTGAATGTTACCTCATTTAGCCTCCAGAACCAAGGGGCACATAAATTTCTGTCTTTATTTATTATCCAATTTATAGTATTTATATATACCAGCACATCAAAAGATAAGACACCATATAATGTCACTTTTCTGAGATAGCTAAAGTAGTTAGGGACTAGACTGGCACCCATCAGTTAAAATGCAGCAGTCAAAATGTTCATGGCCCATGTTGAATTAGTAGTTACCATTCCTGACTCCAGTTTCCTGCTACTACAGACCCTGGGGGACAGCAGTCATGGTTCAAGTATTTGGATTCCTATGACCCATGTGAAAAATCTTGAGGTCCCAGCTCCTGCAACAGGTCCTGAGAGCGAACCAGGAAATGAAGTGCTCATTCTCTCTCTCACCCTCTCTCTCGTTCTCTTGTTTTCACTCTCTTACTCTCCTTTCTCTCTTTGTTTCAAACTCTCAAATAAAAATAATTTAAAAAATAGTTATGTGTTGGAGTGATGGATGGAGAAAAGGGAAGAAAAAAGAAGAAAATTTTGCTTAATGAGTAAAGCTGTAAATATTTGTAATGTGAAAATTTTCTGAGCATCTAGTATGGTAATATTTGTTTGGACATTTTTTTCATTATTGTATGTGAGTCTGGGTGATATAATCTATGGAGGAGAAGGCCTAATATTAAGCCCGTATGGATTTGAACATGTGGGATAGAAGAAGAGAAAATGCCAAAAAATGAGGTTAGTGAGGAAAAATTGGTGGTACAATCAAGAAAAACAAAGGACACTGGAGTTCAAGGAGACACATGGGTATAGCCTTTCTAAAAGGGCGTTATGATCGCTCATGTCATACGCTGTCGATAAAGCTCAAAATCAGTGCTAGGAAAGGGTGTTTAACATTGGCAAGATGAAAGTTGTTTCATGAAATGGAAGAGGAAATTATGTGTAGGTATGCAAGTTCCAGTGTTTTATTGCACGTTAGGGTGAAATTAGGTAACAAAATATATTATGTACTTCCAAAAAAGCTAGAACAAAACATTTTGTATGTTCTTAACAGGAAGAAATGATGATTTTTGATGAGACAGATTAACATAATTCGATCATTATACAATGTATACATGCTCAAAACATTGCATGAGATCACATGTGTACATAGAATTCTCAAGTGTGTAATGCTAAAACTTTCAATTTGTGTCTGAGTGTGTTTTGGTATTCATTATTTAACATCCAAATATAAGAGAGAACATGCAGTGTTTGTCTTTCTGTGTCTGGAATATTTCACTTAATACATTGACCTCCAGTTCCATCTAT
Organism: Ochotona curzoniae; assembly: GCF_017591425.1. NCBI lineage: Eukaryota > Metazoa > Chordata > Mammalia > Lagomorpha > Ochotonidae > Ochotona > Ochotona curzoniae. The sequence goes on from NW_024467087.1 coordinate 8,813,786, forward strand.
TTGCTGTAAATGTCAGTGCTCTGCTTCGTAATACTGTTATATTGAGGATTTAGTTCCAACATGAACTTTGGAGAAATACAAACATTCAAACCATAGCAGAATGTTATTATTTAAAAGGAAAATAATGAAGGACTGTCAACAAATACTAAGTTAGAGGTCAGTAGGAAAAATATGTTCTAGTGCTACATTGCACAGTAGCATTATAATAGCTGTTTCTTAATTACAATATTGTGTTATACATACTATAGAAAGGGTTGAAGTAGAGTGGTTGGTAGGCTTTATGTTGCATATGTTTTGAAATAATGTATAGAATGCTATAATATGCTTGCATTCCATGCTAGCCACTTGTTGAAATTTAAGCAGTGCCACATTTAGGTTTGGGTTAGGTCATGAAGACTCTGCCCTCACTAATGAGGCTATTGTCCTTTATAACATGGACTCGTGACACCTCCAGTTTCCTTTTGTGCTCTCAGCCTTTATGCCAAGTCAGGAGACAATATCTGTTCCCAGAAAAGATACAGCAAACTGGATTCAATTGGGAATCACAGAATGAGCCCTTAGCAGACTCTAAGTTTGCTGGTGTTTTGGCCTTGGGTATTTCAGGCGTTAGAGCTGTGATAAATACACCTAATGAGTCCCTACCTTGGATATGAACCATTCTTTTGTGCATTGTACCACCATTATGTAATACTAACTCATTAAGTCATTTGAGAGCCATCATTGTTGTCTGATTGGCAGTTCACATTACATAAGCCCTTGTGTTCAAGTAATACTCATTTTCCTTAGTAATAGTACCAAAGCTGAAAGTTAATGATGCTGGAAATTTCATTACAGTGTATTGTTTTTGTTTTGGTACTACCTGTGATTTCAGGTCTGACTTGGGACTCTTAAGTGTTTCTCCAGAGGGTAATGGTGAAAAGAGGTGAGTAATTACAGTGTTTTAAAAGGATTTTATTTTTCTATGGGGTTATACCAAACTAGTTTTTTCTTTCTTGTGGATCATTTTCATCAGCATATGCTGAAGCAGTAGAGGAAATGATATTGTAATCCTTGTATAGAGACTGTATCCAAAAGCAGAAGGATTGGTCTTGGGGACAACGATGAAGCAGAGTATGCACAATATAGAGGCTATTTTAAATTTTCAATTAAGTCATCCATTTTATTATTCCATGGTACAGTTCTATAGACTCTGGGTTTTTCCTTATCCCCTCCCCCAAGCTCCACCTAGTAATCTCTCCTATGTCATTACAATAGTGCATTCCTTTACGAGTAATTGTAAGTCCATTATTTTGCTGTTTAAGTGTATCCTGACACTGTCAGTACACACATTGGCAAAAGTGTTCAATTACAGAACAGGAATTGCTTACATCTCTCTGCATTGCAGACTGATACCTCTTTTTGTCACAGAGAATGAATGTGACAAACACATATTGTTTATTATATTCAGAAAAGTGACAAAACTCTTTAAAGTTCCCTAATTTTTGTGATGATGTATTTATGATCAACATATTAATTAAAACCTTATATAGCTCATACAAATATGAAAAACAGTTTGTAGTATTTGAACCTATTTCTAGCACAAATAACTATGATTTTTACCTGCTTTACCAAAAGTTCTTGTTTAGCCTTTTTGATGTCCCTTTAGTCTCCATAAATTACATAAAGAACTGATAAATACAAAATTTGCCACAGCCAAATAGAATAGCTTCAGAAATTCCTAAGAAGTTCATTTCAATAAGGATTGTATACTAAGACAAAGAGTTTCACAAGGAATTTGCATTCAAGGGTATCATAAATGAAGAGTGGTATTAAGAGCTTACATCATGAAACAAAGCATAGATCTTGGCTTGGAATTCTATGAACTGTGAAAATCTGGCAACACTCATGCTAGGTCAAGGTAATTTGAAATAAGGCATCTTCAGTTGAAGTAAATCAGAACTAAAGAATATAACTGGGTGGATGTTGATTAAGTATTATTAGAGGTTATATGAGAGAAGTAATGAGAGAAATAGAAATTTACAAATAAAAGCAAACCCGTCTAAGTTCAATATATAATAAAGCTTGGAATTAACACCCTAATAGTCCCATCAGTGATTAATAAATAAAACTTGCTGTAATTCAAATCAAATCAACTGAGAGATTCTCATGGCATGATGAAAGGAATTGAGCAGTAATTCAGTGAGCATTATACTGGAAATGGAAAGCTCCAAAATGTAATTGGCTTTGATACTCAAGGTCTAACTGCCATCCCTGAAGGGTTTTTGTTTTGTTTTGTTTTGTTTTTGTTTTTATGAAATTCACTTTAACCTTGCTGGTGTTGGTGTAAACATTCCAGATCTGATACGACATATTCAGAGGGAAATTTGACTTTAAAGACAACTCCAGAATAATAGCGCTTAAGCTAAATTACATCCATGAATCTAAAATTTATTCTCTATCTTTGATAAAATCAGAGATCAAGCCAGATGACTCATAGATCTTAATCCATCTCACGTATGTATTTGCCTTTTACATGCAGTGCATCTGAAAATCTTCTGGCTTCTGTTTTGTGTGAGGTGATTGCAAACTAGTATCTAATGAACATGATCACCATCAGGAATAATATGGTCCTACACTCAAAAAACGAAGAAACTTTGTAGAAAGAAGTACTTTCAGATTGCTGCATATGCTGTGCTTTCGCAAAGCCCTGAAATGCTTGGATTCATCTCTCTTTTGCTATTTATTAAACTGACCTAATTTTATAGTTACTTGTGAACATTATCCACAAACTCAGTGATCCTTTGAGGCATGTCTTATGTCCACTGTCAAATATTAATCATTACTGCTATTTACCAAAGATTTCAGAATTCCCTTTAAAATCTGATAGGAGGCAGGTGATGCTGCTTTGCTCTTTCCAGTGAAATCCATCTTTATTAATTCTAGTTCTGTGTGGATGGAAAATAGTTTACAAATAAGACACAATCCTATTGTTATTTGCAGAAGACATGATCATTTACACAGTAAGTGGGAGAGAATCCAAGCAATTATAGCTGAGGAGATAAAAAACTGATGAATACAATCAACATATAAAAACAGCATTCCCATAAACCAATAAAGCAGTTATAAAAATCAGACATAATTTGTAATATTACAGGACACTATAGAGTATCTGAAAATTAATTTAACCAAAGCCACTTTTTAAAAAATGGGTTTTTTTTTTTTTCATTCCAAAGGCAGATCATTATAGGTAAGGAAGGAGACAGAGACTTCCATCTGCTGGGTCACTTCCCCAAATGGCCTCAGTGGCCAGAGTTTAGCTGAGCTCAATCTGAAACGGAAAACCAGGAGCTTCTTCTGGGCCTCCCACATGGGAGCAGGGGACCAAGCACTTGGGCCATACTCCACTGCATTCCCAGGCCATAAGAGGAGAGCTAGATCAGAATTGGAGCAGCCGAAACATGAACCAGAGCCAATATGTGATACCGGCACTTACAGCAGATGGATTTGCCCATTATGCCACCATAAAGAAAAATCACAAGATTTCAAAGAGGACACTTTAACCTAATGTGATGAAATGAAGGGGAATGAACTTAACAGTTTTTAATCATATTCTGTCCTTATTTTTAAAAAATCCCTCAAATAGTGAACACAGCACTCTTATAAGATACAGGTGATGAACCGTAACTTTCTTATCCAGTCTTCTGCTGATGGGCATTTCGGTTATTTCCATGTTTTTGCAATTACTGATTGTGCTGCTATGAACAGTGCCTAAAAAACTGTGCCATATAATGCATTGTAATACAAAAAATAAATTAAATGAAATAAAAAAAGATACAGGTGATGAGCAGCAACATTAGTCTCTGAAAAATGAACGACTTAACATATTGAAAAAATCCTTTTAGTGTGAATGCATAGCTTTAATATCATAAAAGTATTGCACCATCATACTTAGTGAAATAATATGAATCCCCAAAGGACAAATATCATGTACCTTCCCTGCTAGGTGAATGTGAACATAGAATACAAAAACAGCATAGGGATGACACAAACATCCTGTAACCTCTTTATTGTTTTGCTCCTTGTTTATACTCATGTAGAACTGTAAGCTTTCTTCCTTTTGTTTGGTGAATTTTATGGTTAGTGTTGCATTTAGTCGATTGGAAAAGCTGGAGATTTACTGCATATTTGAATTACCTTAATACTTCTGACTTGGTGTCTTGAATAAAGGCAATCAGCTCCTCTCTATTTTGAATTTGTCAATTCGTTCCAGAGGACTTTATTTTGTGCAGGGTGCACTTTTAAGATGAGCATAGGCTGTAACTATTAGACAAAGATGGTGATGGGACTTGACATAATGCCAAATTTGAAGACAATTAACTTCAACACCCCGATTTGTGGTAACTAACACAGAAGGTATAAAAACATAATGTGTAGGAGTGAAACTGACATTTTGAGATTTGATTATTGCTTGTGGTCCTGAACTCCCGAGTTTTCTGAACTCCTGAGGAACAGAGGCTTTTCTACTTATTACTTGTTGAAATCATTATTTAGTGGAGGGTTAAGATGTAATTATTACTTAAAAGTACATCACTGTAAAAATTACAAAAAAAAGACAAATGAGAAAGGATAGAGTGGGAAGGATAACTAGGCTCTTAAAACTGTAAACATGAAATACATGAAATTTGTCCCTTTATATAACCTTAAAGATTATTAAAAAGGGGGATTATAAAGATACATAACTTTTAAAAATATCTGCCGTTGTTATAAAGTAATGAAATACTCATCATTGCAAACTTTAGACACAGGATGGAGCATTCTAAAGTAAATTAGAAGGAAACACATATGTTTTCCTCTTTTAAAAAATGTTTGTTTTGAATTTTGAATTTTATGATACAGTTCTGTAGAATCTGGGATTCCACTCCTCTCCCCCACACAAATTCTCACCCCCAACTGGTTTTCCCCATATGGTTACCCTAGTATAGTCCTTCATAAAGAGTTAGAATTCCATCACTCTGTTATTTAAGTGTGCTCCGACATCACTGGTACAATGTCAGACAGACCAGCATCCCGTTATCTAGATATGTCCAATAGTTTCATAGGGAGTCCATCTTTGATTTGGAAGTGGGGATGCATATTGTAATGTATCTTTTCACACCTGGATATGGTAATCTCTATTACTCTTTCACTATACATTCCCTTAAATGAGAAGCCACAAAATAAGGTCAATGACATATAAAGCTAAAACAACAACAATTACAGTACCATGGAGTTGAAAAATGTGCCACTGAATAACCAATGCATGAGTGATGAAAAGAACAAAAAAGCCTAGTTTGCATGATAGTTTCATATATTAGAGAGAAATACGGTATTTGTCCTATTAGGATTCGCATATTTCACTGAGCATAATGGTCTCTAGTTGGGACCATCTAGTTGCAAATGGTATAATTTTATTCTTTTTAATGGCTGAGTAATATTCTACAGAACAGATATCCACCGTTTCTTTATCTACTCCTCTTTGCACAGACATCTGGATTGTTTCCATGTTTTTGCTATTGTAGATTGTGCTGCTGTAAATATTGGATTACAGACCCCCTTCTCATATGCAGTTTTCATTTCCTATGTGTATATTCCTAGGAACAGGGTAGCTGGGTAATATGGCAGCTTTATTTGCAATTCTCTAAGAACTCTCCATACTGATTTCTATAGTGATTATACTAGCCTATACTCCTGCCAGCAGTGAGGGAGAGTATCTTTCTTCCCACATACACACTAGCAGGTTTTGTTGCTGGAGTTTGAAACCTCTGAGTAGGCCAATCTCACTGGAATTAGGTAGTACCTCAGTGTGGTTTTCATTTGTATATCCCAGATGGCTTGGGAGCCTGAGTATCTTTTCATAAGACTGTTAGCCATTTGAATCTGTTCTTTTGAAAAATATCTGTTCACTTTCTTTGCCCATTTTTTAGAGGGTTGTTTTCTTTCTTTTTTCTTTTCTTTCTCTCTCTCTTTTTTTTAACTGACCCTGGGTTTCTGAAGCTCTTTGTAAATCCTGGATGTTAGTGCCTTATTATTTGTGCAGTGTGCATAGATTTTGTCCCATTCTGTTGATTGCTTCTTCACTTTGTTAATTGTTTCCATCACTGTACAGAAACTTTTCAGCATGATGTATTCACATCTGTTTGTTTTGTCATTGATTGTCAGTGCCTTGGGTGTCTTTTCTAAGAAGTCTTTCCCCATTCCTATCTCTTGGAGAGTGCTTCCTTTGCTTTCCTTTAATAATTTGATGGTTTCTGGAAGTAGATTTAGGTCCTTGAACCATTCAGGACTGATTTTCCTATAGTGTGACAGGTGTGGATCTTGCTTCTTAATCCTGCAAGCTGCTATCCAGTTGTCCCAACAGCATTTGTTGAAGAAACCAGGCTTGTTATTAGTTTTCTTGTCAAGGCTTAGTTGATTGTACATATGTGGGCTCCCTTTTGGTGTTTCTGTTCTGTTCCATCTTATTTCTTCTCTGTTTCTGTCCCAGTACCGGACTGTTTTGATAATCACTACTCTGTAGTATGTCTTGAGGTCTGGAATTATAATTCCTTCAGCTTGATTTTTATTCTTCAGGATAGCTTTGGCTATTCGTGGTCTTTTGTGTTTCAGGAGGAACTTTTGTATCTTCTTTTCTTTCCTGAGAAGAATGATGTTAGAATTTTGATTGGGATTGAGTAGAATCTATATATTACTTTTGCTAATATGGTCATTCTGATGATCTTGATCCTGCCAATCCAGACATGGTAAGATTCTCAATTTTTCAATGTCTTCTTCTGTTTCCTTTTAAAATGTTTTATAGTCTACATCCTAGAGGTCTTCCACATATTTGGTTATCTCAATTCCTAGGTATTTAAGATTCTTCTCTTCTATTGTAAAGGGGACTGTACTTAAAATTTCTTTCTCAGCCATTGAATTATTTGTATACACTAGTGCCATTGATTTGTCTTCATCAGCTGTATCCTGTTACTCTGCCAAAGTCTCTTATGGGTTCCAATAGTCTTTTGATTGAGTCTTCTGGTTCTGCTATATAGTGAATCATGTTGCCTGCAAATAGAGATAATTTCAGTTCCTCATTTAACAGAGAAATATTCTAATGTTCATCCTAACCTTGAAAAGTTCTCTTGGCGATAATATTCCAAACTACTCTCCTCAATTTGTTTTAGTTTATGTAGTTATATCAAATTTCATTTCTAGAATACCAAAAAAAAAAAAAGGAGGAAAGTCACAAGGCAGTGGATTATAATTAACCTTACGTTTTAGGAAGTCAATGGGGATCTCCTTTTCAGTTTTGGGTCAAGGGGACGTTCAATCTTTTTGTCATGTTTCTACAGATGGAGACCTGTAGACCAGTAATAGTTTCTGCATTCCTGAGCTAGGCACTGTTGGTTATTACCTTTGTGACTGATCTTTTCCCTTCTACCTTGTTATCAGAATCCTGGTTTGTTCAGCATAGACAGTGATGAGTTCAGGAAAGGTGAATATATATCTCTCTGTTCTATGCAATACTTGGTAGCTCTGTTCCTGTCTTGCCTGTGATCTGCTTAGATGTGAGCATTTGGCATAGATTTGACTATAAAGTTGTGAAACAAGCTCTTCTACAGGGATAGAAGGTCTAATGAAAATAGATTTCTTCTGTTGAATTACAGATGCACAGTCAGAGAAAGTCCCTTCTAGAACTCATTGACAGGCTTTCTGGCAATGTGAAATAGGTTGAGTTGCGGTATGATTCTTGGCAACCAAGAGAGGGAAGTTGAAATAATTGCAGGGGAGCCAACTCAGAGTCTTGCATCATAGACTCTAGTTGTGAAATCTTACCAGGAGAAGTTAAAAAAAAATGTATATTTTGTTAACTCTGATTTTATTTGGTTTCCCTTTTACTTGGAAGGGGAATACCTTTCTAGAGTCTTAGTTGAAGAATTCAGAGTTGAATGAACTATAGAAACTTCCTGACATATTTACATAGAATTTTATACTTAAGTTGTAGCATAACTAATTATTATTGGAGGAATCTAGACGTGAGCTAAAGAAAGCACCTCTTAGTGGACAGCATCACATGGCAACACTTCAAGCAAGGAAGGAAGATTGAGAAAGAGACCAGTTGGTGAGAGCTGAACCGAGAGAACAAATCCAAAATTACAAAAACTTCATTTATAATAACCTACTCTGTGGCAACCAATCCAGTCCCATGAGAAGGGCGTTAATACCTTCAGAAGGAGATGCTTTAATGATCTAATAACTTCTCACTGGGTCCTATATAATAGTTCATATCACTTCTTAAAATGACCACACTAGGGACCAAGTTCCACCACGTGAATTTTTGGGAAAAAAGTTATATTTAAACATTGCATTCTCTAAATGTCATCTCGTCAGTTTAAAAAACTCAACTATTGATCAGAAACAATGGGATTTTTCTTGCATTTTATATTACATGAGATGTCCTGATTTCCTGCATATTTATTCTATGCTAAATTTCAAATATCTCAGCAACAATTTTGCAGCAGTAGAATTGCCATTATCTCTTCAAACACTTTATAAATGCTCATGTAATTATAAATCAAAGTAAAGTTCATTTAAATCATATGCTGGAAACCATTAATGCAGATATCCTGTTGTGTACAGAAGTCGTTTGATAAGAGTTAAGGCACAGTTTCTAATCTCTCTCTAAGGCAAGACTGAATTCTATGCATACTCTGGGGAAAATCATTCAGCCATTCTGACCTGCTGTCTCCTCAGAAGTGAAAATGAGGGCACTGTTGCTGTGCGATGATCGACACAGAGCTATTTTGAAGATCCAGAGGAACAGCAGTTCTGGAAACCATGTGGAAATATAAAGGCACCCCACACATAAAATGCTTTAGTATTTTTCATCTACAACAGTCCAAAACACTGAATTTTCATTAATCCAAACTTGTCACAACTATTTCAAGTATGTACACATGCATTCCAAAAGAAATTTAATACAGCTGCATATTGATTTGAAGTCACTCTTGCCTTTTTAGATTGAGAACACTTCCTGTTTAAGAGCCGGGCATGGGGATGACAACCTTGTACAATTGGGGATCTTAGTCTTACTCCAAAAATGAATTTTATGAAAAACATAGTATCATTAAGTAAGCATAGCATTCCCTGGGAAGACTATGAGTAACTATTCTGTGAGTGTTCACAAGGAAACAGCTTGAGGGGTTCAAGCCAGAATGATATAATATATCCACATAATTTTGCGAGAAATTATGGAGGTGTCAGATATTGATCTTTTTTCTTAAGTGTCCTCTCCATGAAAGACAGAGTCAGTCAGAGTTCATGAAACTGAGATCCATCTGCTGCTTGGATGCTTAAAAACACACTAAATGTAGTAGCTATTCAGATTTCCTGCTCCAAAAACTGAAATAACTACTCAACAAATAAACAGAGGGTTTTGTTATTGCGATGCACCTGCTATGGTGTTGTCTGCATGGTGTGTATCATATACTTGAACGTCTCATAGAAACTTAGGAAAAGGGGCCTGCAAGGTGGCAGAGCATGCAAAGTTACCACTTGTGGCATTTATTCATTTCCTGGCTTCTTCACTTGCAATCCTGCTCCCTGAAAATAGCTCAGTAGAAGCGTGGAAAACAGCCCAACTGCTTGGTCTCCTGTCACCCATGTGCGATACCTGACGGAGGCTCCTGGCTCCTGTCTTCATCCTGGCACACTGCTGGCCATTGCAGCCAACTGGGGAGTATATCTGCAGATCAAAATGTCTCTATCTCTATGTAGTTCTACCTTTCAAGAACTATGGTTTTAAATGGAAAAGACCGATTCTAAAACTCTGTATTACGATGCTAGATCACTTTATCTTTGTTTGTTGGTTCTTAGCTTCTGATCTATAAAATGAGAAATTAGGTTTAGATGATCTCCAAGTATTCTTAAAATTGAAACATAATCTCATGTTTCCAGGTTTGGAAATTTGTTGAAAGAACAAAATCAGACAGTTAATACTATGTACACCAAGCCAATCCAAAAAGGCAAGAATCATGTTTTCCCTGATTCTGATTTCTGATAAGTTATACAAAGAGTACATAAAAATGTTGTCTATATGATCAATTGACATTGTGGAGTATAATTTTTGTTTATAGCTTTTGTCTATATTCCTTAGGAATAATAGAGTTTTTAATTTTAATGTTCTACTTGCTATGTGTTGAAACTTTACTTAATACAGTGTTAAGCCTGTAATTGTGACGTTACAGCAAGCCATTATCAACACTAGGTAAAAAAATAAGAAAGGAGGAGGGTGGCTGGGAGATGTGGGCAAGAGGGAGGCTCAGGTGGGTAGTATCACTACACTTCTAACTCTGTATTGTTGTGAAATATGTGAAATTTGATCACTTTAAATAAATGAATAAAATAATGGTTATAAACATTTAAAATGGTAGTTATCAAGGAAATTGTCTTCTTAATGCTAGTACAGAACTAAATCTCAGTCTCTCTCTACTACTGTGTTAATTTTAACAATTGTCTTCATATTTTTAACCCACTTAATTTAATGCATAAAACTATTTGCTAGTATTGCTTGTACTCAGAGTGGTTAATATAATGAATGAAAAATTATTGTAGAATTTAAAAAGATTTATTTTAATATGTTAAAGAATATTAGTAGAAAATTACATCAACTTTCTAAAACAACTTCACTTCCCAATCTGCATGAAAAGTACATGCAACTAAATATTGCTTCCCATATCACATTAGCAGAAAATTTAAGAATAATTTTACCAACTCAGATGTTGTAAGCGGAATCTATGTACTGTCCTTTTCTTTCTAGTGATCTTAATTTTATTTCAAGAGTAATCAAATTTTCAGGGAGATCACCTAAGCATGCTAATTACTACAAGGTGTCAGTTTGAATGTCCTGAAAATGAAGTGGACAATCCTGCTTCCAGGGTCTAGCACACAGATGCTTAAGGGTTTTCCCTGGTCAGAGCTCATCGTCTTCACAGAAGCAAAGAGGCTGAACAAGTCATCACTCACTTTTGGCAGCGTTATGTCCTCAGCATAATGAAAAAGCAAGAGTAAACAACACTAAGAATTTTGAGTAATACAGATAAACACAAACTAAAAATGTTTATTATGGTGTTCCTGGAACAGAAAAGCCTACAGATACTTGCTATACACCAAAAAGCAATTCTTTTCTGAGGAAAAAAGCTAGTATTCAATGCATCACGTAGTTCCTGCTAGTAAAGTTTTAAATGCAGCAGTAAGCAATCAGGTAACTATTACCCAGATGCTTCAGGATATAGGACACCAAAAGCCATACACAAACAAACGACTGGCAGCAGAAGTACACTAACTGTGGTAGATAAAATTCTAAGGTGAAGCTTTTGAAATCCTCAAGGGTTTTTAATCAGATATGAATTCAGGTGCTAATATGGAGGGATTTTGCTGATGTGATTAAGGCATTAAGTCTATCTATTTGGGGACTAGTGTTGTGGTGTTTTGCGTTAAGTCTCCGCTTTTGATGGCAGCATCCCATACGATGGTGTTTCAAACTCTGGTGCTCAGTGTCTGGTCCAGGTCCCTGCTACCAAGTTTGAAAGGCAGTGGAAGGTGGTCAAGTACTCGGGTCCGAACCACACATATGAGAGACCCAGTTAGGATCCCAGGCTCCTGTCTTTGGTCTGGGCCAGCCCTGATTGTTGTGAACATTCAGAGAGTAAATTGAGTCAGGGGATAGATGTAAAATCAGTCTCTCTCTTTCATTCTGTCACTCTGCTATTAAAATTGTTTATTAATTTTAAAAAATTCTTATGATACAGTTACACAGGCTCTGAGATTCCCCTCCACTTCCCTAAATCCCCTCCTCCAATGATTTCCTCTATATTATTATACTAGTACAGTCCTTTATAAACAGTCATAAGTTTATCATTCTGCTGTTTAAGTGTATTCTGACATTGCATGCATGGACAATGGAAGAGTGCAGCATCCTATTATCAAGATACATTTAACAGCTTTATTGTGAGTCCATCTTTCATTTGGAAGTAGAAATGCATAATGCATTGCATCTTCATATCTGAATATGATAGTCTCTATTACACAGCTACTATATATCCCTTTTAATGAAAAGCCATAAAACAAAGTCAACAATAGAAAGAAAAATGGAATTTTTAAAAATTTTACTTATTTTTATTGCAAAGTCAGATATACAGAGAGAAGGACAGAGAGAAAGATCTTCCGACCAATAATTCATTTGCCAAGTGACCTCAACGGCCGGAACTGAACTGACCTGAATCTGGGAGCCAGGAGCTTCCTCCAGGTCTCCCATGCCGGTGCTGGGTCAAGGCTCTACTGCTTTCCCAGGCCACAGGCAGGGAGCTGGATGGGAAGTAGGGCCATCAGAATTAGAACCAGTGTATTCCAGTGTATGTAAAGAGAGGACTTTAGCTGCTAGGCTACCATGCTGGGTCAGAAAAATAGAAAATTTACAACATGAGGTTAAATAACGTTCTACGTAATGATCAATGTATCTCTGATGAAATTAAAAAGAAAATAAAAACCTTCTTGAAGCAAATGATGCTACTGTATGACCTATGAGTCACTGAAGAAATTAATAAGAAAAAATAGTAAGAAAAACTATTAATAATACATTTAACAAAATTAATTTTTTTAAAAACAGCTAATTTTAGATAAGGAAGATATGCTCTCTTAAATTTGGGCCAAATTTTATCAGAAATAGAAAAATTCCAGATAAAGAAATTTGTCACCTGACAGATATTTACCACAAGGGAGAATTGTTGCTGGCTTTGAAGATGGAGGGCCCGTGGGACAACAGTATGGGCAATATCTAGGAGGCAAGAGTGCCCACTAGCTGTCTGTCATCAATAAAACAAGAAACTGTAAGAAACTTAATTCAGCCACAAAAACAATCTTGGAAGAAGATTCTCAGTTCTAGATGAAAACATAGCAGACAGAAAACATTGAACTCTGCTGTATAAAACATCAGTGACTTACCTGAAATTCTGAGGAACATACCCATGAGATAATAACTGGTTGTTGATTGAAGTGAATAAATCTGTGATACTTTGTTATGCAACAACTGACACTTATAGTCAAGTTGTTTCAGAAATTGGAACACGATATTTAAGTAACAACTGTGTTTACTGCATGTAAAGAAACAGAAAACAATCTAAAATATCAGAATGAAATGAAGAACAATGAAATCTTTCACAGAGTACAGTATTCATCCACACAGAGCAATAGGTATTTCATGATGCTTTCATATATAAAAATGTCATATTATAATCTTTGAATATTAATACGTGCTCCTTTCTTCGTGTTTCTCTTTGATGGTTCCAGTCTCATTTGAGTTTTTCATTTATTTTAATTGACACAGTAACTAGATGTATACCCAAAAACTTCAAAGAATCAAGGAAAATTGTATTGAAATATAAATCTCAGTTGCAAGAATTTGAAGTCCGCATTTTCTTATCATTACTTTTTATTTAAAGAGAACATACTTAACGTATTTCATGCATACACTTCTAATAAGATAACCATAATCTTTTACTTGACTTAAAGATGCTAGAAAATTTTAAAGAACAGAAATGGGATCAAATGTCTTACTTTTGTGGTAGAAGAAATTATGGAGCCAAGTAAAACACATGGATTAATACTTAGACTGGGCAGCAGGCATCACAGAATTATTGCCACAAAACTTTGGAATAAGTGAGGTATTCCCTCCAAATTCATGTTAAGTGAGGTCACCTCTCCACTTGTTTTAAGTTACAGCTTGCAGATTTTTTTTTTTTTCATGTTGTAATGCAGAAGGAAGGGTTTCCTAAATAGTGGCTTGTGGTATGGTTGAGTTGAGGAGGCAAAATCAAGCTTTAGGAAACACTTCGTGTCCGGTAAGTGTAGGGCACAAGAACAGGGAGGAGAAAGCTCCAGAGATATGTAGAGGTATCCTTGTGTGTCTTTGGAATGCCTGAGTGGGAATTAACAGTTACAAGAAAAATCATAATAAATGATAGACTGAGCAACTTTCAAAGGCCCCACTTGGCTGAGAATGTTTTTGTGTTCCAAGAAGCTAGAGTATAAAAACTGTAAAACATTAGATGTATGCCACAGCTGTGAGAAGAGTAGCAGCATAGTAGAGACCATAATTCAGGGAAAGTCTAAGAAAATTTAATGGTAAGGCTAAAGAGGATGAAACAGTTCTCAGCTAATTTGACTGAGTCAAATAACACTGTATAGAAGAAACTGCAACAACATAATAATACATTGTATAGCATTCAAGCCAAAATTTCATCCATGCAAAAATACAGGGAATTATAATTTGAGAAAAATCTGTGCTACAGAGATGTCAATTAGTTTTGTTTCTAAGGGAGGGACTAAGCAAAAACAATAGGCATCAGGTACACAGGCAACATAGCATAAGGAAACAAATGTTAACCTTTAGATTCATACTCAACTTCCCTTAAAATTTTGAAGGTATTCTTACAGTGTTTTTTGGTATCGCTTTACACATATGAAATATTATGCTCATCAGTTACTTATCTATTTGTAGATTAATTGTTCCCCTTCCTGACCAAAGCTTTTAAGAATCGTTTCTTCATAATTCAGGTGTTAAAATTTTATGAGTTCATAACTGAACACAAGAATTATTCTGCTTATCTTAGTGACTCCTCAAAAGCTGCTTTTGATGTGATAATCTGTGTCTTTCTGTTTCCATAAGACATTTCTATTTTGTTATTTCTTTGATAGTTTCTCATTGTCAAGTTTCCATACCTTTCCTTTTTGATCTCTTGCTACTCAGATATTGGCTGTTAGATTGAACCACTGTCAGCAATTTTCCCCAACATTCTGGGAAATTTCTGTAACCTTTTCTTTCATCTTGTATGTTGATTTTTATTATTTTTTTATATAAAATTTATTTTGACATTCTTTACATAGTTAATTAGGGTAAGAAGGTTCAAGGGCTACAGGAAAGTGGATAATACTAGTATGTTTTCCATATTGTTACCTTCATGTTTAAAGGGGGTATTAAGGGAGAAGGCCCACCCAATTTCCCACCCTCCCCAGGTCCCAGATGTAGGGCATGCTTATGTTGATTTTTAAAAAAGAATTTTATTTTTTTCTAAGAGTTATTTCCTATTTCTAAATTTTTTTGTGATATCTTGCTTTTATTGATGATAAAAATTTCTCAAATCTGCTTAACAATTAAAATGAGATGTTTCCATATCTTTATTTTCTATTTCCCAAAATCTGTTTACTCCAAAAATGCTTTTTTCTATTTAATATCCATCTCTTTATGATGCTTCTTTTCGCATATCTTTATGTAAATATGATCTTTTATTTAAAAATAAAGAAATACAATGGATTGTTGTTGCTTTTAACAGTTGTTTTATTTACGTCATAGAAACTTGCTGAATTTGAGAGTGGTTCCTCTCTATTAGGACTTACTAAGATGATAGATTTTAAATATATTTTAAATATATTCTACATGTCTCATGAGTGAATTGTGAATTTTTAGGTTTTTTTTTAAAGATTTATTTTATTTTTATTGGAGATACAAATGAAAACCACACAGAAGCCTAAGTATCAATGTGTAAACTAGTTTTGATTAAATAATTTTTCTATTAAAAAGAAAAAACAAGAAAAACACACTGAGGTCACACCTAACTCTGGTGAGATTGACTTACATTCTGAACTTTACTAACAACGTCTGCTGGTATGGATGTGGGAATAAAGGTACCCTGCTTCACTGTTACTGGGAATGTAGGTTAATACAACCACTAAGGAAATCAGTATTGAGAATGCTAAGACAACTGAAGATTGATCTTCTGCATGACCTAGCTATCCACCTTCTGGGAATATATCCAAAGGAAATTATTTCTGCATATGAGAAAGACATCAGTAATCCTGTATTCACAGCAGTACAGTCTACAATAACAAAGACATGTAAACAACCCAGATGCCTGTCAAAGAGGAGTGGCTAAAGAAACAGTAGTACATCTCTCTGAAATACTACTCAGCCTTTAAAAAAAAAAATGAAATTTCATCATTTGCAACCAAATTGTCCCAAATAGAAGCTATTATTTTTCACTGATATAAGGCAATCTTCATGTAAAATACGATATGTATGTATGTATATATATATACTTATTTACATATGTAAATATGTATGTACATATTTTCATCTATAGGAACTGTATAATGGAGACCAGCATACTGTGAAGTGAAGATACAATGCAGTAGGCATTTCTACACCCAAATTAAAGATAGACTCAATAAAACTGTTAAATATATCTTGACAATAGGATACTGCACTCTCTGCCATTGTCTATACCTACAATGTTAGAATACAGTTAAATAACAAAATGGTAGGCTTGTGGGTGTTGTTGAAGGACTATACTACTGTTATAACACAGGGTAAATAAGTGACAGGGGAGGGTGGAACAGAACTTCCTGAGCCTATGGAACTTTGTCATAAAAAGAAAGAAAGAAAGAAAGAAAGAAAGAAAGAAAGAAAGAAAGAAAGAAAGAAAGAAAGAAAGAAAGAAAGAAAGAAAGAAAGAAAAGAAAAGAAAGAAAGAAGTAAAGAAGAAAGAGGGAGAGAGAGAGAGAAAGGAAGAAAGGAAGGAAAGACGGAAGGAACGAAGGAACAAAGAAAGGAAGGAAGGAACTATAGGGTCAATGATCAGGTAGTGCGAACCAAGAGGAAATCTGTGTATAGATTGTGTGGCTGTGACTTTCTCTTGATTGCATTCTCAAATCTCTCCAAAATATATAATGGGGTGTAAGTTTCGCATCATGAAATCATGTGCCATTGGGAAGCATTCCTACTCATCTGGTATATATGAAAGAAATTCTACAGCTACTCATTAAGGATTCCTACGAAGGCTACTTCATAGACTTAATCTTTATAAATGTCAAGATGAAGGGACTTACTTTCCTCATTTTATAGCTAAGAAACTATTCTCAGAATGAATAAGTAAATAGTTGAATGTCATATGACCAGTCACTGGTGAACTGTGATTTTAAATCCACACCTAATTCTACTGTTCAAATAATTTGCAAAGTCTCTTATCTAACTCTCCGAAAAGGCCAGCATGTAACAGAGTGTGACCTTTGAATATTCAATGAGTGTGACTCTTGAATATTGACGCACCAATATTGGAATGTTATAGCTTATAAAATTTAATTTCAGATTTTTACAACATGAGTTGTGATCCCTATTTTAACTTAACACACACACTATGAGCATGCATACAAGTAGAGGCTCATTCAATGACTATGTTTACATTTCAGTACTTATTTAACCATTTAGGAAATCCATTGTCATGTTTTAAACATTCATTGGTGTTTCGTATGAAAGTGGGACTGATAATTCTGTTCACAATAAGAAATATCAATAAATAAATCCATTCATTAATATTTAATTACCATTAAGATCTTCTTGAATTTCATACTTTAGGCCAGATAATAGCTTATATGTGACTTCACTGTTCACCAGTACACATAAGAGATGACAGAAAGATGTATCTCACAGGAAGGACTACAGCACTCTGTAGCTAATAATCCCCACTTGAAGACCTTCTTCTGGAATGACTTAGAATATAAACAATAAATGAAATCAATATTGTCATAATTCTTCTTTTGTATACTTGCTTAGTGTTTCCTCCATTATGCCTTAATATTTAAGAGTCCCATTAATTTCATGCCAATTATTCTGTAACACCCTCTCCCTCATCTTCGTGGCTGTCACCTGCCAACTCTTCATCACAAGGGAAACCTGTCTTCAGGTGCTTTCCAACTATCACCTTAACTTGGGAACTCAACATGCATAGGAGGCCTTTAGTCAACTTCTTGATCTCAGATGGCCTTTATCAGAGCTAATGAACCCTGCACTATCACTATTTAAAATTGCTCATCTACCAAACCACTGACTCAGTGTACACCATACCATACATAGTATCCTTTCAATTCTCTATATTTTTTGAATGTAGAATAAACAGCTTCAACTAATTGTGTCTGAAACAGAGAGGTGTCTAAAGTACAGCCATGATTTAAACACTTTACTACAAATGTGCTGTTGACAATGGACTGGGGATCCTTTAGCTAGGAACATTTTGGGAGTGTGACAAGGCTGTGTGGTCTCCCTCTGGCCTCTGAGGCTATGATCTCAGCAGTTCTTCCTGGATAAAAACAATTAATCAATGTGAGAGTTAATATTATCCTCGTAAGGATGACTAAACTGTGTGTTATTCACATCAGATATGTGCACCATTGCCTATTAGTTCCAAGATTGGACCACCAAGTGAGAAAAACTGAAGTTGACAAATTCAAGCACTGAACAATGATTCTCTCATAGGAAGCAATCTACACAGCTCACTGTGGGAAGGTGTTGGGTGTAGGGGTTGATTTGGTACTTGTGGAGCAGGACAAAATATAAGTTCTATACCTACAGGAGCTGCTGTGTTTTCTTTTCCCAGATATGCTATTTACTGGATTTTGCTCTGATTGGCTCACCTTGGTTGGTCTCAGTTTCTCAACTAGAACTTTCAGAAGTTGCTGATGCAGTAGAATATGGTACAATGTGAACACATATGTATCCTTTGACCCACCATTTACTCTTGCAGCTATTTATTCAATAATATAAAAACATGTGCATGATTATTTTTATAGTTAGTACTTTTCCTAAAAAAAAAAATTCCCAAACTAGTAATATTCAATTGCTCAACAATGGAAAAATGAGTATGGAAACCGCTTATATTCATACAATGAGATACCACTCAACAACAAAAAGGAATGAATTATGACATATACAATAACACAATCTCATAGAGTAAATAAATGAACTAGACAAAAAGACATGCATACTGTACATTTATGTAAATGAATGACTACAAGTGGCAGAATTTTGTTTCTTCCTTGGTTGAGAATGGTAAGGTTACCTTTGGAAGATTTCTGGAAATTAGAATCTGTTTCTCAAAAAATTATGTAGTTAAAATGTGTATTTATTGAATGTAAATTTTGTACAATATGACATGAACAAACGTAATAAGTATTTTGGGTAGTCAGGTTAGATACAGATAAAACAAGAATGATATAATATTGATAATTTTTGAAACTAGCTAAATGGGTACATGGAATTTTATTTTTCTATATTAGTGCTTATTTTATGCCTAAAATTTACTGTAATAGAGAGGAAAAGAAAATGAAATAAGAAAGAAAAGAGGGAAAATACACAAAGAAATTCTGAAGGAGAAGAAGGAAAAGGAAGAGGAAGGAAAGAATGGATGAAAGAAAGAAAAAAATTACTGATTTTTTTCCATTATCATTGTCTAAGAATCCAGTATTTTACATTAATTAACTAGGGAGAATGTTTCCTATTCTTAACCTATTTGATATTTTTCTGAGTTAAATACACACACAAATTCACACATACACACACTTTTATACACACACACACACACAGAGGGGAAAAAAATGATGTATTCTAATCTATTAAAGTGGTTAACTTCAGGTGGTAGCATTATGGGTGAGTTTTACACTCCACATTTTCTGCTTCCTGGAAATATATAACTATGAATATGCAATTTCTTTGTAATCAGAAAATTTAAGCACTACAAAATGTTAAATATGCTTTTCATTGAGCTTAACTTATATTGTTACTATGGATCCAGAAATGTGACAGACTTTAGCTCTTTATCACTCTTAGTAAAAATAGTGCCACTAATTATTTCATTTGTTACAAAAAAGAAGCCTTTGTTAAGGTATGAGGCTCCAAGGTAATTTATTCTTTGTAAGGATAAAAATGCAATACTGCACAGGAGATCTGCTTATTAGACACTGGGTACACTCCTGGTAGAACCAAAATAACATCAGAAACTTGTGCCAAATTCACAGCTAAACTGTTATGCAAATGTAACTACATCTACATTAAATGTGCTGAGATGATCCAGCCAACAGATTTTGAAGTATGATTGCTTTTTGTAGTGTAGGCAGAAAGGTTGGAACTTGTTTTTTTCTAAGTAAACAAGATGTATCAAGTTTCTTTTTGCTTCCTTTTAGTTAGGAGTTTATAGCATACAGAAATAAATATGTACCTAAATATGTAAATTTGTGTCTACTAGAGTCTAATAAAAAATGAAAGTTCACATTAAGTTAGAATTATTTGGTATTTATATTTTGAATTATCTTAATTTTTAAACAGCTGACTTCAAGAACAGATAACCTATCTTTTACTTTTGGCTACCTCTGGCTGTAAATTTTAAGGGGACATACTTTTTATTCTTAACAGTTATGTCTTTAAAATCATGCTAAATGCCAGGGACAATTCAGGCACTCAATATTTCCTGAGTAAGTGAATGGATATTCCCAATAGCATCTAGTACCTTGCTCATTGTATAGCTTCTGTAGGTGTGTATTGACGTAATTGCCCATTAGTTCATCTCTTGAAATATTTAGTGAATGGTTACTAGGTGCCAGTCATCCATTGTTCCTAGGAACATGACATTAAATAAATTAGCATCATTTTTCTCATGTTAATTACAGGTTAATGAAAAAAATGTTATGCAGGCAGCATAATTAAATGCAAATTTTCAAGTTTCATTGAAAAAATGACAATTTTCTCCCATTTTCAATGTTACAGTACTAATAAACTTCTTCCTACAATGGGTCAAAAGTGGATTCCTTTGGCACTTTGCTTTGGTATGCTTACCTGATAAAAAGACATTCAATGTGACAAGTAGAAGCACACATCAATATTGCAAATAAAGTAATTTCCATGATAAGACATGAAAATTGTCACAGACATATAAAGTTCCCAAAGATTGCATTCTGTGAACTCAGAGAGAGTGAAGTTTCCACCCAAAACAGAAGATTCCTGTTATTGACAAAGATAAATTGTTGCACTATGACGCTCCCTTTTCTAATTTCCTGGCTAGCCGAGATCAATCAATACTCCTTAGACAGCTCCCATTCGAGCCTCTGACAAGCGTTATTTTTTTGGAGGCCGTTCTGTAAGCTTCTCATTAATGAAACGCAGCACTGTAGCATCTAAAGCTAGTTCCACTCTGCTGGCCTTGCTCCACCTGGTACTGATATTACACACAGCTGAAGTCAGTACATTGTGATATTATGCAAATGTTCTGTGACAGATTGAGCTAAGAAGAGTGTTCATTGGACTATTTTATTTCATTTCTGTATCTCTGAATTTCCTACCTTTTAAATTAACGGAACTTGCAGGCATTAGAGTAATCTAAATAAGAAATACATTTCTCTTTCAAAATAAAAATGTATGTATTTGAATGAGTTACAGAGGCAGAGAGAGAGAGAGGACAGAGAAAGAGAGATCTTCCATCAGTTGGTTCACTCCCCCAGATGGTTGCAGCAGTCAAGGCTGAGCAGGCTAAAATCAGGAGCATCTGCTGAGTCTCCCATGTGGGCAGCAGAGGTCAAAGAACTTGGTCCATCTCACAGTGATTTTCTCAGGTCATTATCTGGGAGTTGGATCAGAAACAGAGCAGTGTAACTCAACCAGTGCCTCTACGGGATATAAGAATGCAGGTAGTATGTCTGGCACAGGAGCCTAGTAGCTAAAGTCCTCCTTTCATGTGCCAGGATTCCATAGGGACACTGGTTCCTATCATGGATGCTCCACTTCCCTTCCAACTGCTTGTTTGGCCTGGGAAATCAGGCGCATGATCATGTATTTATGCCCTTAAAGGGCCACTATTCTTTAAGGGTTATAAAATGGTGAACAGATGAAGGACCTGGGAATGCTTAAGAAGAAAACACTAAGGAAGGACTTAGTAACTATTTTTTTTTTAATTGGGGGCTTTATGTCTAACAAAGACTTCAATAGACCGGAAGTTAATTGAAAGAGTTGAAACTACAGAGATACTAAGTTTGGCTGAAAATGTTAACATAGAAAAGTTTTCCAAAATGAAATGGACCTTCATAGAAAAAGTAGATCTCTGTTCCTGGATGTGCTTCAATGCCTCAGAGCACATGCTTATAAGAAATGATCTGAAGATTAGACAAAGTTGAAGCAAATTAGTCCCATGGTTTCTTCCAGTGTTAAATTCTGAAGTTACACAATTATGTTTACTTTTCAACATTAAAATAATTTGTGTTCTTGCCTATCACCTCAAAGTTAACCCATTAACAAGTTTTCTTGACTCTTCTTTTAAAGTCTGTTTCGTGTCACTCTTGTTATATATAATTAATAGTGATATTAATATTATTACATTTTCCTAATTGTAAAACTCCATCAAAACTGAAGCACATACATTCGTTGTGGGTGATTATTTACAAACAATTATACAAAACATTCTTCCATCTCTACACACATATTGTAATATTATAACCCATCTTTCATCAACTTATTTTCCCACTCTTTGAATCTGGGCTATTGTAGACTTTTCTTGACCAACAAAACATAGCAGAATTAATAATGTATGACTTTCAAATTTTAGCCATTAAAAGAAGTGCAACTTCATTGACAGTCCATGCTTTGTAAGTTTGATTTCTACCTTAAAACTCCGTTTTTACCTTCTAAAGAAGTCAAATAATTCAGTCACTGTAACAATCAGTTAAAATGCCAATGTTAGACTTTAAAAGGACTCACTCTGTTGTTGCAGAATATAAATCCAACATCTACCTGAAACTGAGCTGAAAATAACTCTCCAAAAGTTGTGTCATGGCTGCCATCTTTAAACAGCTTTGGATTTAACTGCTACTACATATAGCTTTAACAGCCAGGAGTTTGGATTGTAACAGCAGGTCTACATGTCATCTGCCTTAGCATGCTGTTTCAGGTCACTGTTTGGTCACATTTTTCTATTGTGTGAAAATTGGCCATTAGTACAGCTAAAAATAGAGCATTGACCCATCTACAACTGCGTGACTTTACAAGTATATGGATTTGAAAGGGCTGATATCCCAGAACAAAGAGAGTATGTCACATTAGGAAAGGATCTAGCAAAAAAATGTTGGGGCGTTTTTTCCTTTAGTTTTCAAGTCAGTACACATGTCATAGATTTAATTGTGCTTAGCACGATTACTAATTTTTTAAATAGATTTCCCATTTGATGAAAAGGCTCTTGGTGATAATTGTACTAGCTCCATTTTTGCTGTTTATTAAAAGGAAATTGCAAAAAAAAATGGAATACTTCGTGAAAACAGTCATGTAAATTGTGGTGTGATGTTTATTTCTCAGGTAAACATAGGCTTGAGAACTAAGAAAAGGATAGAATCTTTCTGCAAATCATGGTTCTACATTGATAGTGTCCCTCAAAACAACATTCTTTATCCCAAAGCCACTGTGCTTTAGAATACCAATAGAACATGTTCAAAGTTGACATATATAACTATAGGCCTTAAGAAAGTTAAATCAAGGAGAACTGCATGTTCAAAATTGCATCAATGAACCATCCTTAGATGATCTGCTGCATGCTGTCACTATGTTGTATTCATGCCACTATGTTGTATTACTCGCAATACTGAAAAGAAAACATGAAATGCAAAGTCAGCTATTTCTGCATGTAATTCATCAGAGTGATGGCACGATGGGTGAAATTTCAGGTAAAAATTTGGCAATAACCATGAACAATTAATTCTGCAAGGAAACTTAAGGAGTTGTAGGACAATAGAATTCTGTTGAGAATCATTATATTTTAGGCAACTATTTTGTTAGCCATTTAGAAAGTGTTACCACTTTCATGCCTTCAATATATTTCATATTTATCCTTATAACTTTAATAAAGTTTATTTTCCCTTTGAATTTTATTTTTAAAATTTTTTTTCTATCGTCATATTTACTACAACAATTCAGCAATATTGACAGAAAGGGTATGGTATTATCCAATTTTAGACATGAGAGTAAATGCCACGGAAATTATGGGATTGATTTGTCTGAATAAGAACTTGCACTCACATACTGTGACTCCAGATCACTTTGTGGCACTGCTCTTCCGGGTGCTTTCTCTTTTTCAATAACTTTAATCAGATTATCAAATTGTGTTTGTCCTAACTCTTGACTTTTGAGAACTTTCAAAAGCATTCAGCATATGAATTTGGTTTGGAGGTTACAAAATGATTAAAGTGAGATGGGGCAGGGTGCCTGAACTCTGTTCCTAAACAAGCTGAAACCAGAGGCATTGAACCTGAGCTGTAATCCCAAGAGTATAGAACCCTAAATTTTGATCTTCATGGTTTAACTATCAGCATCTGGAAGAAAAATATAAATTGAAGCCAGAAGCATGTAAATGTTATCAGGAAGTTAAAAAAAAAAAGAAGGAGACCTTGGGTATAATCTACGTAGAGTTCAGTGTCACAGCAAGATACATGATGGAGAATTAAAGATTTAAGTAGTAACTGTAATTTTGGCATAGGGAAAGAAGAATTTTTAAGGATTTCACATTGGCTGAACCACAGAGGTTGAGCCCAGAAACTGTTCTTGAGTAGCAAAAATTCTTCCCTACAGCATCCGGATGTATTACAGCATTGAAGTTTAACTGAGGTAGACTCCCATCTCACACTAGTCACAAAAGCAGTTTTAGGTAGATAATAATTCTTATATAAAGGACAAAATTTTCTTTATTATTCTGGAATAAAATCTGTGAAAGTAGCTGTATGACTTTAGTGCATATTTCTTTAAGACAGGAAATTATGCACTGTGAAAGAAACTCCTGATAACTAAAACCTTTGCAAAATTAAAATAAATCTTGACAACAAATTATTTTTAAATATAAAAGTGTCTCACATTGACAGAAATCATTTAAATTGCATTCAAAACTCTCCAGAAAGGATTGGAGTCAAGAATATGTGACACCTCCATAAGAATATATGGAAAGCATCAATTCATTAGGAATACTAAGATTCTAGCTCATAATATACTTAATTCACTGAAACTGCAGGAAGGAAAATCACTGTCTTTGTTTCACTCAATTTCCTTCTGTTTTTCCCCATGTGAATCTAAACAGATGGCAACATCGAAGGAATCCTGGTGCCCACTGTGGAGTTCAACCCCCTGGATCATATATCAAAGTAGGAAAGAAGGAAGTGTGAGTC
This sequence comes from Ochotona curzoniae, assembly GCF_017591425.1. Taxonomy (NCBI): domain Eukaryota; kingdom Metazoa; phylum Chordata; class Mammalia; order Lagomorpha; family Ochotonidae; genus Ochotona; species Ochotona curzoniae. The sequence goes on from NW_024467087.1 coordinate 8,838,851, forward strand.
TGCCGTGTCACAATAACCACTAGATTTTAAAAGCCTAACCTTATACAAAGTGTGTGAAAATATTTTAAGATATGCCAAACCCTTTAGGATGCTGGTCATCTTGCAAATTTGTACCAATACTTCAGAGAGCAATTCACAATGTCAAAGTTTATCAATACATGCCGTATGACGCAACTATTCCTCCTTTACATATATATTCTACATAAAACATTGCTGCATGCTGCTGGGAGCCTATAGGAAAGGGCCAACAAGCCAGACTCACCTGGAATGGTCAAGAAAGGATCACTGGGTGAGTTGCCATTAATTAAATGATTAGAACATCATAAGGTCTTTTAGGATTCTAGTAAGAATGAAATTAATGTGATGTTGATGCATCATCAAGTTACTAGGACCAAATGCTCTGAAAGAATTAGGAAGAGTTTGCATGTTGATAGTATTGGTGAGAAACAAGGTGGCTGAGTTTTATATATATATATAAATGTATATATATATGTATACATATATACATATATATATATATATATGAGGTTTATACAGGAAGGGCAGAAACATGTGCTTAAACAGAACTGAAAAATATTTGCATGAGAGAAAAAAGATTTTAGCTAGCAGGGCTTTAAAAATGTATGTTCATTCCATAAAAGAAAATCTCAAGATAGCTATTTGATTAAGACATGCTATGCTTCTAATACTTGCCTTATATTTGGCCACTTGCAAAGGATACTGGTCAAAGACAGTCTGGCATGGAACCAATTCTTCTAACTGTAAGTTCAGAATTTATTTTACTGCTCAGGGCCTAATCCACATTTTAAAGCTAAATTTATATGAGCATTTAAAACACGTTCTCTTACATAAACACAAATATACTGAAGAGCATGTCTAGCGAATTTGAATGGAATAGTAGTGCACACAGACATATTGCAAATAATTCATTTGCATAAGGAAGTAATTTATTGCAGTGGAACAAATAGCTCTATTTTGGGGGAAGGATGGATTGGTAAGTAATTGAGATCTAAAACGTGTAACTTTTTCTTACAAAGTATACAATCTAATTGCAAGAATAGTTCTTTATAATACATGGTTCAGAAATTACATTTTTCCCACTAGATTAGAATTTCTATAAATGAACTCAGTAAAGTAAGGCAGATGAGTTCTGATAATAGAGTTGTCTTGAAAATTTTACTTTGGCCTTTAGGTTATAGAATGTTTGAATGGAGAGTGGCAATATCTTTTAGAAAACGTGTTTATTCTGTATTTACTTTTTCCTCATCAGATCAGCTTGTGCCAGAGTTCACAGAAATACAAAAGCATAATTTCAATACACTTTTAGATAATCAATTAGGTAGAAAAGTTATTTTTAATAAATTTAATAGCCATTACTAGTACATATGTGCATTATAAAGGAAATGACACTGAAGCATACCTATGAGTGTAATCTTGGGATCCCATGCTGACCCTAGCTTTTTACTTCAAGTTATGGGGTCATGGAACTACATAATGTAAGTGTGCTGCTATCAAGTAGCCCATATTTACATTTGGAACCTATACAACATTGGAAACCAGAAAAATGTGGAGCATATACTGTGAGTGTTGTTTGCAAGACATTAATTACAAGGCCCTTCAGATAGCTTTTACTCAATAAAAAGACTGACATCTTGAGAAATTTCATACCATCGATTTCTTCCTTTGTGAAAAATTTTGCAAATATTTGTCAAACCCTTTTCTCCTCAAATCATTTGAGTCCCACACTAAGGTAAAGATAAGAAATTATAACATGGTCCCTGTATTGATTGTTTAATCGATACAGCAGGCTATTTCTGAAATCCATGTTTTAAAAAAAGAACATACAATTTAATTCATATATTTTGAAAAATATTTATTTATTTGAAATGCAGAGTGAAACAGAGATATCTTTTGTCCACTAGTTCACTCTCCAAATGCCTGTGACGAACGGGACTGAGCCAGGCTGAAGTCAGGAATTCCATCCAAGCCTCTGACATAGGGTGTAGGAACCCCACGTTCTTCGTCCATCATATTCTGCCTTCCCATTGTAATAGCAGAAAACTGGACTGCAAGCAGAGGTCATCCTGCGTCTTAGGTTCTCTGATATGAGATATGGAAGTTCTATGCAGCATTCTTAAGCTACTGGACTACAAGGCCCACTACAGATGCTAATTAGTTGAAAATAAATACAATTTATGCTGACAGTAGTTTAAAGAGATCAAAATTGTTTAAAATTTTCCAAACAGTATTTTTTAACTTACATTATGTGTCCCATGTAACATGTGGTATTTATCCACTTTTGAAATACCAAAATACAAAGCATTTAGCCATGATTTAAAATATAATTGTAAATAATTTATAATTGGGATAAAATCTAAGAAAACCATATAAAATGTAAATCTGGTGTCTAGAGCTAAGGAAATAATAGCAGTATGCAGTAATTGGATGAGCTCAGAGAAAAAGAACAAAGGATAAGCAATAACATATTAAATTATTGTTAATTGGAAAAGTCAAGATGTTCCTCCAGGCAGAAATCAGTAATTAGAATGTGGTGAAACTCATTATCATCATCTGAGTTGGAAATAAAAAGTGGATTACATCTTATTCCTATCCAAGTTTCTCTCAGTGAACAATATTTAACTTCTCCTGGCAATACAAAGCCCTGGAAAAGGTAGAAGTTAACATTTTAGCCCATTTCTTCCTTAGAGAAAGAGTACATTTGCAGGCTTGTGAATGCTTTTTGGCATTCAACAGCTGGGAGCTCAGGTCCACACCCTTGCAGCAGGAAGCAGGGGGCAACACAGAAAGCAATTTGTCTTCAGAACAGCCAAGAACACTGATAGATCTCACTAATTTCTATTCATTGCATTCTTGTCTGACTAGATCTTCCACAGTTAATCTCCATATCTTCATCTTCTCACCGCCTTTGACTCGCAAACTACTAAATTCCACCTGGATGCCTATTCCATTGTCACCCATGCCTCAAGAGTTACATAATTTATAGGACACCTTTCCTGAGGCCCAAATCCCTGTAATCATAAACTTATGTTGAAATCCATTAGGAAACTCTAACCCCCGAAACCTCCAAGTCCATGTTTCCTAAAGTGTGAACCACAGGTGCTCAGAATTAGAAATATCTGAAGAAGGCATGAGAGTCACTAACGTGAAGACGTGAATTATTAATTGGGACCTAGTGAACCTAAAGAGTTCGAATTGGAGCCCGGCCATTTGAATGAGTGTGTGAATATTTAAGAATCAGTTCTTAGTGTTTGTCATTGCGATTCATTAATTTGTCTTCCTCCAGATTCACATTTAGTTCATTCTTTCTCATCACTGAAATGTCAGCTCATGCATCATCCACTCAGAGTGGCCTTCCCAGTGCATTTTAGAAAGATGTTACGAGGAATCAAGATGGCAGAATATGGTAAGGACACATTTAAACAGAGAAATATTAGCTAGGGTGAAGCAGAGAGGGCACATTCCAGGAAATAGGAGAGGACAGACAAAGAGCAGAGGGGTAGGAAGAGACTGACAGACAGGGGAAAACAGTGAAAACCATGGTGTGCTGTTGCAGTGACTGATAACCCAGTGGCATCCCACGAGCCACGATCTAAACTCCACCAGCAGCCAGAACTACACCAGCAACCAGGTGGGAAGAGACATCTACTGGGAGCTCAGGCAGTGAACCCAAACAAAGAACCGCCTGTCCTGCTGGTTTGTCAGATTTGACCAGGAGCAGAGGCAGAGCAGCAGATCCCAGATGAGGCGTGCAGGAACAGGGTGGATTTCACAACCCAGTCCACCCTCTAGAGCTGTATCGGAAGTCATTTTGGTTAAGGAGACAAGGGCTATGGACAGGACTGCACATGTACGGAGCTGGGAGTGAACTAATTTCTGGTGCAGTGAACTGCAACAACGTGGTATCTTACAGGACCAAGATAGGTCCTGGTAGCCCTCAGATCTGACAGCCAGCAGATCAAGAACTCTAGTTGTGGTACATCAGGTGCCATTTTGTACAGAGTGGCAAGGGCTTTGAGGCTGTGGGGAAGGGAGAGGGGGAGGGATAGTGCTGAAGTGCGCATGTGCTAAGCTTTGTCCCACAGGAAACTGTTTACTATATCTTGACAATAGGATGCTGGACTCTCTGCCATTGTGCATGCCTGCGATGATGGATATATGACTGTGTATGAAGAACTATACTATAGCAATGATATAGAGGAACTCAGTGAGGGGGGGAGGGAATTGGGGAAGGAATAAGGGAAACCACAGGATCTATACAACTGTATCATAAAACAATAATAATAAACAGAAATAAAATTTTTAAAAATTAAAAAAAGAAAGATGTTTAGTCCTCACTTTAAGTCATCATTTATCCTCTTCTGTTTTCTTCATACTGAATGATACTATCTAAACGTATCCTTAGAGGCAGGAGGTGGAGACAGCAATTAAGATACTGCTTTGGTTGATTGCTTTGTATAGCTGAGAGCCTTGTTGTACTACTGACCCTGCTGGTTCTGATTCAGCTTCCTGCTAATATTCATCCTGCAAAGCAAGAGGTAATGGCTCAAGTGGGTGGATCTGTGCCACTCACAAGGGAGAGCCAGATCCTAGTTTTGGCTCATCCCAACTATGACTGTTGTGGGCATTTGTAGAGAACCAGTTGAAGGAAGATCTCTTACTGTACAGTGAAAATGAGTAGATGAAAAGCAGAAATAAAGCTATCTTACTGTATATTTCTTTACTTATGTATTATCGATCTTCCCCAGTAAAGTTTTAAAACTATAAAATTACAAAATCTGATCTTTTCACAATATATCTTTCACTGTGGTTGCTATAGCAAAGGACACAATAGTTTGCATCTCAAGAAATCTGAGAGCACTTCAGAAAGTTTATGAAAAAAATGCATTTAGCAGATAAGTTGTTTTGGTGAGAAATATTTTTAAATCTTTGCACACATTTTCTGTAATACCTGTTTTCTATTAGCTTTTTGAAGACTTTAAGCATTTGCTGAATTGAAGAAATAGGTGTATTTGTGATTAACAAATTGGTAAGTAATATGTGATCTAATAAAACACAATCCAGGAGAAAGAGTACTTCCTTCCATGTATTAGAACAATGGATACATTGAGAAATGGTCAAACTTCTCCTAATGATGATCTTCTTTTAATTTTTGTAAAAAGTCAAATTGGAAATTTGTAAAACTCAGTCTGAAGAAGATGTGAATATTCATTTTTAATACTACATGTTGGCTATACCTTGGTCCTACAACTTTCCAATGGTTTAATAAGCCTCACAAAAAAAGACTCTAAGAGAAATAATGTTTGTATGAACAATTTTTCTAGACATATGAAATACCAGAAAAACTCATAGTTTCGTGAATTATTTCTGCAATTTATTATAGCCTTCTTGGCATTAATGAATAGATCAATGCCATGGAAGTCAGCACAGTACTTCATTCACCTGAGAAAAGATTCCAAGGCAGTCAGCATCAGGACTCATTAAAAATGAGCTGCTACCTCCTTATCAGCAACTGTAGGATGCAACATTTATTTCCTAAAGTACAGAAACGTATTCTGACAGTTTATCAATGACTTCTTGAGTATTTGGCTTATGATGGCCCTTTTGGAGAAAATTTTGACAAACTAATACATTAATACAATAACATTTTGTGCAGAATTCTACGCCATGGAACATTCACTTTCTTCTAATCCCAGTCCCCACACAAAGTAATCTTTATTAACTATCTTGAATACTCATTAGAAATATTATGCATTAAATCAGATGCATAGAGATTGGCATTGTGTTGTAGCAGGTCAAGCCTCTACTTCCAAGATTGCCACCCCATATGGGTACTTGTTCAGGTCCCAGCTGCTCTGTTCGCATCCAGCTCCCTGCTGATGCTCTAGGAAAAGCAGCGGAACATCGTCTAAATACTCAAGCCTGTGCACCCATGTGGAAGACAGGGAAGAAGCTCTGGATTCTGGCTTCAGCCTGGCCTTTTCCTGGCCATTGCAGCCATTTGTGGAGTGAATTGGTGAATGGAATATGTTTTTCATTGTTTGAAGTCATTTCATCTAAATTGTGTGTTTTTATCATGAGATTTTTTTTCATCATAATCTTTTTATTATTTTTCCATTGTGTGTAAGATCTATAGTGTCATCTCCTCTTTAATTATGTTAGTACTTTGCATATCTCCCTGATTTCCTGGATCAGTGCAGGGATTGGCCTAATTATTGAATTTTTCAAAAGTTAATATTTCAACCTTCTTTATTATTCTCTAATATTTGTGTTCCATTTCCTTTAAATCAATTGTTATCTTCATTATTCATTTTCTTTCACTTATTGAAGTTAATGATTATCTTTGTTCCTTTCACTGTATCTTTTCGATATGCAGCACTTCTTAATTGTGGGTATATAAAGCTATAACGTTTCTTGTAAAGTGCTACTGCATTAATAATGCAAAATTTACATATGTTACAGACTGAGTGTTATCATTCAGTTCAAAATATTTTCTAATTGTGATAAATGTACTTATCTTCTCATCACTTAAATTTGAGTAACTTAGTTCCTTTCTAGATATATTATTGCTATTGGTTTGTGATTTCTTTAATTGTGCTTACAGAACATATGCTAAATGGCATTTTCTTTAGGTTCAGGCTTTGGTCTATGCACTTAAAGAAGAATGCACTGTCAGCCTAGAAAGGTACTGAGTTCTACAAATACACACTAACTTAAAGTCACTGATGAGAGTTTTCTTGTCTTTTCCATCTTTACTGGTTTATTTCTCTTGTTCTTTGGTTGGTGAAAGAAAAATGTCTGACTCACCAGCTGTCATAATGGATGTGTATATCTTTTTCTTTCATGCTATCAAATTTATTAGTCTGGCCATTTTATTAGCTTCAGAAGCGTTTACATTTATTATGTGTTTCTGAGTAATTGAAACAGCTTCCCCTACATGTACTTTGTTCTGAAATGTCCTGTTTTACGCATGATAATATTGTTTTATTGAAGTATATTTTATATAATGTTATTTTGTGGTCATTCCCTTTCTGTGTGTACTGTTCATATATTTTTCCCAACTACATCATTTTAATTTTTTTGATATTACTATTATAACTCTGGTTGGTAATATGTATTTGAGCCTGGGATTTTGTTTTTAATCGGTTCAAGAATCCTGTAAATTTTGAGTGGAGTATTGACTTATCTTCAATATTTACTATATTTGTTGCCTGGCACAGTAGCTTAGTGGCTAATATGGTAAAACTCATAGCATCTCTGACATGGCCAAAATGTCAGTACACTGTTCCAAAACACCCCCTGGGAATATTGTACAACCTCACTGGAAAACTATTGTTATTCAATCCCCTGGTTGTTTACATGGGGAATCTGTGGTTCAGAGGAGAAGTTTATTAGCAAAAATTTTTTTTGACAGAATTTAAATATATTCCTGTTCTCCTTTCAGGTGTTTTTTTTTTTTAACTATACCGAAGATTACTCATGTTTACATTCCCAATCTCCAACTATCACTAAATATAAACTGACATGATAGGTATGTTTGTTTCCTATCTCCAAAATTAGTATCATCTATTGTAAAAGCATACTGAATAATAGGTGGGAATTCCAAACATGAATTTGCAACAATGTAAGATAAGTAATAGGTAATTAACTGGTTTGCTATAGTTGAATTTTCTGTTATTATACTGGAAAAGCTTGATTTAGCCACTTTATAAAGTATTCCATGTAAAATCTTCATAGGCATAACTGTCCAATATTATTTCAGCATAAAAATAAGCATAGTGCTTATTTTGGTTGTATGTAAATAATGATGTATTTCCATTTTTAAATTCTGAAAAACTCAGTTCTTAGCAATTTCTTTTAAAGCTTGAGCATGGATGTAATCTTATGTTGTTCGCTCTCACAAGCATAACTCCTCAAAGAACCCCTAAAAACAGTTTTCACAATATTGCCATCCATTTGCAACTTAGTCAATTTGTTATTACAGTGCCAAGTTGAGGCAGATACCTAGCTAATTCTGCAGAAAATCAGAATCCATTTCAGTTCATCAGGGTAGTGAGCAAGACAGGTGGCTTGATTGCAGGATAACCACTGAAGAAAATTTGTGGTTTTGTGGAAGGCCTGGCCTGGGAAAATAAATGGCATCAAGTCCTGAACAGGAAAAGGCTAAATATGTGCAAGATTCTGAAATTTTGCTTCTTCCTCTAAGAAAGAGAACGTTTAGATGGAACTGAAAACAAAGCTGCAAGGCAAATACATGAATAGAAACACTTAGCAGATGGATGGGGCAAAGGGGGTTCTGAGTGGGTGCTGGCACAGATTGCCATAGTTCCTGGAATCTATCCAACCAGATTGACGCTGCTCAAGTAAGTAAAACTTTCCTTGTTAGCAATTAATAAATGAAGGATTTTCTCTAGGGCATTTCCTGACAAGGTTGAAATAGATTATTTGTTCATGTTCAAATAACAATATTTACTGAATATACTCTAGAACTCTGGCACCATCATAAAATGCTATAGTTATCACAAGGAAGGAGGAAAGAGAGAACACTTGCCCTAGTGGACTTAATATTTTATTGGGGAGATGATATGAACAATAAGGGAAATAGAATCTTCAGCTGAGACAAGTCAGGAAGAACATCTGATAAAATATTATCTAAGGAGTAAACTGGAGTAGGTAAGGAAGACGATTATGAGGTTAACTGAAAAAGACGGGTCTTGGCAGAAGCAAGAGCAAGGGTCCCAAGGCTTTGGGCTATCCTCTACTGCTTCCCGGGATATAACCAGGGAAATGGAAGGGAAGTGGAACAACCAGGAAACAGTTTGGCACCCATATTGGATGCCAGGACTTGCAAGGTGAGGATATAGACACTGTCATCATGCCGGGCCCTGATAAAATTTTTGTGGTCTGTGTATATTTTTACATAATATGTATTTCCCATGAAGATTCTTCATGCATATGGATTTTAATTTTGTTTTACTTACTTTTTAATTCCAATTCCATGTAACTTTTTTTAAAAAGATTTATTTATTTTTACTGGAAAGGTGGGTATACAGAGGGGAGGAGAGACAGAGAGGAAGATCTTCCGTCCGATGATTCACTCCCCAAGTGACTGCAATGTCTGGAGCTGAGCAGATCCAAAGCCAGGATCCAGGAACTTCTTCCGGGTCTCCCACATGGGTGCAGGGTTCCAAGGCTTTGGGCCGTCCTCGACTGCTTTCCCAGGCCACAAGCAGGGAGCTGGATGGGAAGCAGGGCTGCTGGGATTAGAACCGGTGCTGATATGGGATCCCAGGCAGGTTCAAGGCGAGGATTTTAACCTCTGCACTCTTGCACTGGGTCCTCCATGTAACTTTTGAAGTGCACCTGTGGTTGGCTCCTAAACTTCTTACATAGAAAGTTTATTTTGTCATGAGTTTTTGGAAGAGGCCTTGAATTGTGGGGAAAGATTTTGCAGGAGAGTTGAAATTGAAATATCAAAGGAAAAAATGACAAGTACCCAGAGATAGATGGATTTCTGGACATCAAAGTAGACAATTCATTTGGAATTATCAGCATATAAATGTTAAATTGACCTTTTGCTATTTAGGGAAGATTTTAACAAATGAGTATAGAATGAAAAGACATGTCACAAGAACTAAAATTCAAAAACAAATTTTTTTGAAGTTAAAATTGATCAGAACATAAGAAAGCCAGGAGAATCATGTGGTCACTCTCTGTCCCTTACATTTATTTTGGTTTCTCAAATCAATGAAAAGTAGGTGCATTTAAAAGCAATGTACTGGGACTTCATCTTAGAGAAGTGAAGTAAGCATATTCACATTTTCCATTTAATGACCATGAGTCACTCAAATTGAGATTTTCTTCCCAATTTATTTAATATCATCTATTTTCATAACACTGTTTTGAAGGAAAGTTTCTTTCCAGGTTGAATAGGAGTCACTTTGGACAACAAGCAGTTTGAGATGGGCGGTATTATGAAATTTAAAGGACTGAGGTGTACGGTAGCTAATGATACTGGTAAATTACATGAAAACACGCACTTTTAAAACAGCTGATTTCTGAATACTCTTAATTCCTTTAATATTATGGCTCACAGAGATGAAAGATTCCACAATTTTAATTCAATCCTACCTGATCAACATGTTTTAAAGTAGAATCTGGAGGTAGCAGCTGGTAGGGAGGATAGTACTATAGGACCAAACACAGTTACAAGGCTGAAAGTAATGAATGGATAATGATACCTTTATAATTCACACTTAGGGGGCGCTAATGGGTCAATATCATCAAACAGTGCTGAGACTGTATTTCTTTTGTACTTTTTGGCTGCTAATCAGCTGAGGCAGCCATTGGACTTTGATCTATAACCACTCTGATGCTTAAGATAGTTGCTATGAGAGACCTTGAGATGAAGAAAACTATCAATTTGCATTCCTAAAGGCAAAGAATTACCAAATAAAAAAAAATTGTTCTGCAGCAAAGAAAGGAGATGGAATTTAGGGTGAGAAAGAAAAAGAGATTTGTTTCTTTGTGTATGGCCAAAAACCAGTGCATTACTTCATGGAAATCATGCACAGGGATTGCCTAATATAATGTCTGGTTTCAAGAATGCCTAGCAAATGTTAACTGGAGCTGAAACTGCTCTTTAACCATTTCTCTCACAATGCAATAGTTGCAATTAGATTATTTTTTATCCACATTATTACATCAATACTTCATTAAAATAAATAAGGGACAACTAAGCAGACAGGTAAATGTTAGCATGCAAACCGAGTATTCTGCATTATGTTGAGTGTTTATGGCTTATTTATACCAATCACCTAGTTTAGGTTATTATGTTCCTGATAATTCTTCAATGGTTAGCGGAAAATGGAACATAAATGCTCAGCCTGTGTATCGCATTGACCGACTGGTGTTGACCATCTGTTTATCTTTACTGAAGCAAGGACAAGAGCAAATAGATTTCAATTGTATAAATTAAAATCTTCTGTAACATCATATAGAATTTCTCTATGTAGATTAAAAATTACAGGATAGGGGTTTGTGTTATGGTTCAACTGGCTAATCCTCTACCTCTAACCTCTGTATCTCATATTGGCACTGATTTGTGTCCTGGTTGACCTGCTTCCTGATCCAGCTGCCTGCTTGTGGCCTGGAAAGGCAAAAAAGAATGGTCCAAGGCCTTGGGACCGTGTATACACATGGGATACCTGGGGGAAGCTCCTGGCTCCTGGCTTTGGATTGGCCCAGCTACGTCCATGGCAGCCACTTGGGGAGTGAACCAGCAGATGGAAGATCTTTCTCTCTGTAAATCTGTCTTTCTGATGAAAGCAAATAAATCTTGAGAACAAAAGTGACAGGATAACCAAATTAGTTTCCCTGAATCACAGCACTGTGCTTATACTTCTATGCTCATAAGCACTTATTTACGGGCTGACACAATGGCTGAGCAGGCTAATCCTCTACTTGCAGTACCAGCATCCTATTTGGTTGCTAGTTCTAGTCCAAGTCGTTCCATTTTTGATACAGCTCCTTGTTTATGGTTTGGAAAATCAATGGAGGATGGCCCAAAGCCTTTGAACTCTGCAGCCATGTGGGAGACCTGGAAGAAGCTTCTGGCTTCAGGTCATCTCTGCTCTGATCATTGTGGTTATTGGGTTGATAAGCAGTAGATGGAAGAACTCTCTCTCTATGTGTTTGTGTCTTTCATTCTAGCTGTAAATCTAGCTTTCAAATAACAACAAGCAAATTTTTTTAAAGTCTTCATTTAATGGAGAATAAAATTAATTCCTTATTGCACATTTTCTTGTTTCTTTGCCCAGGAATTTTTCTTCATACTGCACTTTCTAGCATGCATGCATTGCTTCACATTTAGGTTCATTTTAATCCTAGCCACATTTTAAGGTTAGATGTGGTTAAAGTGTTAGTTTCCTTTCTAAGTTGTTCTTTATTCCTTTGTAATAATAATGCATTCCTTTACTGAGGAAACATTTGTTAGTGTTTATGATGCTTAGAGCAAATATGCCAACCATCTCCAGGTTAGTCACTTTATGTAACTGCAAATAGCTGAAAAATAGCTACTTAGAAAACAAGGACATTTATTTGGCTTCTTGGTGCTTGGAGGTTCACAAGGCGAGGTCAAGTGACTCTATTAATTCAGTTGTCTGGGGAAGCTGGATGATGTGTGCACAGAGTCAAAGCCACATGGTTAGCCAGAAATCAGTGACAATGGCAAACTCAGCTTTTGTAAACGATCTTCCAAAGAAAACTACCTTCCTCAGGAAAATCCTTCAATGATTTAAGGATCTCTTATTAGAGCCACTTTCTAGACATAGTGATTGCCTTAGGTGTCCATTCTTGTAGTGTTTTCAACTTGTTATTAGGACTTAACCACCTTCAGGATTTGGTGCTTCGGATCCTATTCAAGTCCAGCAACCTACTTTGTGTTATTTTCAAATCCTTCAAAATGAAAAAATAATAAATTGAAACATCCAATCTGAACTGAGTTTATTCGATATTAGGACATAATCCAAAGTCAAGTGAGAATCCAATCATTGTGCAAGTTCAGTATTAATAGTCACATATTTTAGTTTAGAAATACAAATGTATTTGATTTTGGGGTACTGACTAAAATTCCATTCAGATAGGGGTTGGCACTGCAAGTAGCAGATCTACTCACTACACCATAATACTGGCCTCAACTGTCCTTCTAAATCACCTACTATTTTAAGTATTTTGACCACAAATTTGATATAGTTCTTAGCTAACATTTATAATGCCACATTAGAAGTCAATGGCTGATTCTGAAAAGGTACTTACTGGGGTTTTTCAGGAGAATGTGAAAACAGTATAGGGTAAAGATGAATGTAAAGGTGTATTATCAAAAGTAAAAAGAATGCAATCAACCTTTCATAAACTAGGTTCTCGATATAGACCTGCGATGATAGGATGATACTTACTCCTGACCTACCACAGGACTTTGTTTGCGTCTTACTTGCCAGATAGTGTTTTATACAATTTTTCATGGTGTGGAAATGACCAAATTGTTCTTTTAAAGTATTTTTAGATCAGATGGATTTTTGTTATGGACTTTCAAAACCTTAAGCAATATTTAAGTTCTGTATGACATAAGTTGAGTTTCCTTAAATGATTTTGGAGTTATTTCTTCAATAATGGAAGTGGAAAAACACTGATTCTTTCACTACTGTCCAATACCGGCATCACAATGTGGAACCTGGAGTTGAGAGGAGAAGGAGCCACAACAGAAACCTTGAAATACTTATTACCATTTCAATAAATTGAGTCAACTAATCACAGGTCAAATAAGCACCAGTTTTCAGAAAGATAAAAATATCTTCTAGAAAACTGGCTGCTATGTGTCAGCTATTTTGTATGTGTTGAAGTACCCTTTTATAGAATAGAATGAAGGCAATCCCTTTGCCATATTGAATTCACTGTTGCAGTGACCATGTTTGTCATGAGATCAACAAGGTCTCTGCTATTTACAATTGACTAGAGTTTGACTGCTTTGATTAATAGTGCTTTATTGGTTCTACGGTTATTTTTGAAACTATGTGCTCACTTTCAGTGTTTAGTTAATTTCCAAATAAGGGAAAGTTTGCCTTCAGAAAAAAAAAATACTATGATATTAGCTCAATCTATCACAAACTAAGTATCCTTGTCCTAAGAAAATACCACCAGGATGGGTAGGGGGAGGCTTTGCACCTCCGTCAGTAAATCCTCTTTCCTAAGCTATAGTGTGCATAAGGCTTTCCCACACATCTCCCGTTGCTACGGAAACCTCTTTCAGTGTCTGGGTTCCACACAGCTGACTCATTTCAAAGTCTGGCTCTCAACCCTCTCCGCTAACAGCTTAGAAAGACAAATGGAAACAAAGAAAAACACAGAAACAATAAAATATCAATATATACTACTTGCTTTAAAAATAAATCATGTGATTTTATGTATACAGAAAAGGTAATGTAAGACAAATCTCCAGTTGCTGAAAACTCCAACTGCACTAGGTACTGCAGAAATATTACCAAAGTCCACAATCTCTAAAAGCAAATTTCAGTCCTTTGAATTTAGTGGTACAGAATAACAATGAAGCTTAAAGAGATATACACAGTAAGTCCTTTATATTAAAACAGTGCAACATAATATATGTGTAAATAAAGGCAAAGAGCTTGATCATCAAAGCAGACAGCCTGAGCTGGAAACAGTGGGGAAGAGGGGAAGGGCAACTTTGAGAACACTAAAACAGAGTTAGGAAGTGTGCAAACATGAATGACTTAAACATTACCAAAGCCTAAAGAGGTCTTTCTGCTTCACTGTCTGTCCTTGATTGACGTTAGTCAACACGTTTGATGAATATCTAGAAGATTTATTAAAGAGGACAAATGCCAGAAACCTAAGAATTAGTGTTTCAAACATGAGATTAGGGAGATCTCATTGGAATCAAATAATGAGGGAATGAATATTCCAGTATTATGAGTATCACCAAGTGGTCCAGAAGATAATATGAGATTGTGCAATTGCCATAGATAGTGATGGGACTTGGAGTCTGAAGTCCTGAACAGGTATTTTCTTTTGTACATTAAGAATTATTTTTTGGAAGAACAGTAGCTCCCCATCCACTGCTGCTGGGCGTGGGGAGGATCCTGGGCTTGTACAAGCCGAATTTCCAACGTCTACAGCGACCGTGCTGGAGACGGATCTCCGATGGCTCTGGGCATGCCTAGGACCATGGTTCTGCCCACCAGACAGGATCGGGCTGGACCGAAACACACATTAGTTAGCGTAGAAGACAGGGCTGGAGACAACTGACCCAGAAATTGCAACTAACAATTTCCACCTAGGCCGATTTGGGCGACGGACAGTACAGGACCCCGTATTGGCATGCATACACAAGAATAAAGTCTGGGATCGCCTCAGATGAAATTTCTTTCGGAATCTCCCTAAATGAAGCACTGGACTCAAAATTCCAACCATGGAGAAAATAACAGGGTCCATGGTCTGACCGTGGAATGCTTGCATCAGGGCTACGCCTCTTCAGTGGCTTAGAGCAGCAGTGGACAGCATATCCAGAAGCACATGGAGGACATGGCAGCACACTGGAGCCTGCAGAGGACACCTAGTACCATAACAGAGGACGGAGGACAGAACAAATCGATAACTCCCCAGCCAAGAGCTGGCAGTGAATACCTGGGCAAACGGAGACGCTAAGGTGGACTATGTCAGCCAGTGGAGTCTGGAGAGATTTTATTGTGATTTGAGTGGCAAAATCGGCAGCAATACAGAACTGTTGAACTATGAAAACCACCTGAGCAGGACCCTCAGAGCATGCCCCACACTGGGGACCCTGGGACTCTTGGGAGGCTGGGTGTGGCTTCCCCCCTTATCTCTCCCCTCTCCCTAGCTACAGTAAGACAAAAAGAGAATGTCAAAACAATGGCCTCACTCACTTTCCTCTAGGTCTTGACTCTTCTCACCCTAATCAGATATATAAACATTGTAAAAAATAAAATGTATATAATTTAAAAATCAATTTTGGATCTGGAGCTGTAGCCTGGTGGCTAAAATCCTTTCCTTGCATGTGCCAGGAGCCCATGTGGGTGCTGATTTGTGTCCTGCCTGCTCCACTTCCATGCTTGTGGCCTGGGAGGGCAGGAGAGGATGGTCCAATGTCTTGGACACGTGTACCTTTCTGGAAGATCCAGAGGAGGCTCCTGGCTTTGATTCAGCTCAGCTCCGGCCATTGCAGCTACTTGGGGAGTGAACCAGTGGATGGAAGATATTTCTCTCTGTATCTACTTTTCTCTGTAAGTCTGACTTTCCAATAGAAGATAAGTAAATCTTTTAAAAAATCCATTTTAATTGGTAATGAGAAAATTCCTTTGAAAATCTAGTGTGACAAAGGTTGAAAATCTTGGTCCCATTTGGCTATGGCTTTGCATTTTAATTGAGAGAGGGATATACACATTATTTTGTGTACAAATTTTCTTCAAAAATTTCATAAAAATTGTTGATTGTGAAAATGCATGCATTGCCAAGTTTTTTTTCCCACGAAAATCAGACTGAATATTTAACTCCGTTTTACCATGAATGGGCCTTGTGTTTTGTATGTGTGTATAAATGCATATACATATGCATATGTTTATATATGCATAGAGATTTTATACTCATGTATATATATACATCATTGCTTTTCTATATTGCATGTAATTACACATTAAAACAATCTAATAATTTACATTGCTTTGTCTTACATATATTTAAAATATTTTTTTAGATTTTGTGAGGTTTTTAGTGCTTCTGTTTTCTTGTATTTCTTGTAAGTATGATCATAATACAGGTTGAATGATAACTATCTGCTTCTTCTATTTACCAACACCAATCGTTATCATATTTTTACTATTGGAAATTAAAATCAGCAATGCAAACTGCCAACATAGTATAAATGAAGATATGCATAAATGAATTATCAACCAATACACATTGTGTCTGAAAAGCAGTCCAGATTCTGTCATCAGAAAGGCAGAGTGCATGACTAGCTTTAAGCCTTGCCATGATCGTAGAGAAGCCAATTTGTGTGTGCCTAGGCTTTGCTACAGCATGCCTCTTGGATCCAGTTTAGAGTAGTTCTTTCCCCTCACTTCACTCATCGCACTGTTAAATGGATGAGTGTGAATGAAGATCCTTGAAAGGCTAACTAGGCTTTTGAAACAGTATGTCTATGTCTAGATTTCAGCAAAGTGTTATGTGCCAAGCTGAGTAGTGGCCTGTAAAATGTATTTGTATCTTCATCCTCAGACTCTGCACATCTATTGCATGGCAAAGGTGACTTTACAGATGTGATTAAATAAATGAAGTAGGATATAGTTATCCAGAAATACTTTTAACCATTGTGAAATGAAGGCAGAATTAGAGAAAATTAGAGAGAGGTTGTAACTGCAGAAGTCCAGGGGTTACATGATCAGAATATGGAGGGAATGTTAGGCAAAGGATGCTGGTAGTTTCTGAAAGCTGACAAAAGCAAGGGGTCATAATAAAAACATAAAAATATCTCTTATAGCCAGCATATATATGGATCCTGTTTTTAAAAATTGTATTCTATCACCACAATTTTATTTTAAAATATTCATTCACAAATAAAAATTGCAAGTTATATAATATGGTTGGCATACACTGTGCCCTGATTGCTACAGTCAAATTAACAAATACATTCATTGTCAATAAGGGTTACTGATTTTGTGTTTGTGTACATGATTAGGACACTTAAATTTGCTTATTTATAAAATGATATTTCAAATAAATGTCACAGAATTATTTACTATAGTCACAATGCTTTACCTTAGATATCCAGAACATATTCTTCTTTTAATTGAAAGTTCGAATATTTTAAATTTAATTTTCCCTACCCTCCAGCCCCTGGAAACCACTATTTTCTGCTTCTATATGCATGGCATTTTTAGATCCAAAATTTTTGTGAGATCGTATATATTTGTCTTCCTGTGTATACCACTGCTTCAAAGGTGTTTTCTCCCTTGGTTTCTGAGTTCATTTGGTTTCTGCAAACATTAACGTATTTTCAAAAGTTCAGGTATAAGTGATTCTGCCTTTGTTCAGCATTTCAATGTTTCTCTGCAGGTATTAGCTCTTTCAGCCAGCTGCTAGGTTATTTTTACCAAGAAGTGCAGCCATGATTACCAAGGGAGTGGATGGGTTTGTGGAGAAACCTACAATGATATGATTAGAAAAGGACGGTGCAAGGGTTCTTGTGGTTTTTAGCTGTTCAGTACTAAGCAGTTATGGTTGACACACAAATCTACATCTACACATGCATGCACATGTACACATGCATATTGCACCCAAAACTCATGAGTTATGAATGGAATTAATAGATTGAATTCCATAGATCATAATGTTATACTTTAGTTATGTAAAAGTGTTACTGTAAGAAATTGCCAGAGGCTATGTGGGATCTTTCTGTATTTTCTCTTAAAATTTCAGGAAAACAATTTTATGTGAATCATCATTTCTGAAAATTTCATGTTATCATAAAAGCAAAAGTAGCATGATTTACTCAGTTTCCTGAGAGCATATATTATGTATAAGGTACAAAAAATACAAAAAAATGCCAAACTCGCAGTCTTGCTTTGATAATTCAAGTACATAATTAGGATGGAACAAACGTGACTTGCAAAAATTTATATTAAAAAATATGAGTTCTTGATGATTTCCTTTAAAGAAAATTAGTTTATTTATACAAGGTGAACAAATTTGACGTGTCCCATAGTACAGATTTCAGAGCATAGTCGTAGTTTCCACCCTTTCCACCCTTCTGCCTAGGGTTCTCATGCACCCTCCTCCTCGATTTCCTTTTCTCAATCACTGAGCTTCGTTTCTAAAACCGATTTCACAGCTTTAACATTCCCTTAAGTAATGATACAAATGGCAAGTAGAAAATTATAATAACAAAGAAGAATAGGGGAAAAAGCAAGTAAACAGAAAAGCAAAAAGCAAAACTAAGTGAAAACCTTCTGTCCCTCAGGAGTACAAAGGCTGTGCACAAAAATCACATCCCAGGTGGTCAGTCACACCAATAATTACATTTTTTATATTCTGTATATTTATTTACCATAGATTAGGAAGGCATATTTGTCATTTTGGTGACTGGCTTAGTTCATAAAATAGAATGGTTTTAGATAGCATCCATTTAGTTGTAAAAGAGCAGGTTTCATTCTTTTTTATTGTTGAGTCATACTCCATAGTGTATATGTACCAACATTTATTTTATCTAGTCATTCATTTCTTAGCTATTGTGAATTGCACTTCTATAAACATAGGGATGCAGATGACTCTCTCATATGCAGATTTCATTTCATTTGGACAAATTCCCACTAGTGGGATGGCTTGGTCATATGGTAGATACATTTTCAGATAGCTGAGGAATTTCCACACTTCTTTCCAAATGCTTGCTCTAATTTAAACTTCCACAGACAGTGGATTCAAGTCTATCCACCCACCACATTCCAGGCAGCATTGATTGCTTTTTTATTTATTTAATTTTCAGATGATAAGCATTTGAACTGGAGTGAGGTGAAACCTTATTGTGTTTTTTTAATTTGCATTTTCTGATGGCTGATGAACCTGAATATTTTTCATATGTCTGATGGGCCTTTAAATTTCATTGCATGAGAAATGGCTGCTTGTGTTTTTGCTTATTTTTTAACTGGACCGGTTGTTGTGCTGTTACTGAGTTTGTTAAACTCTTTATAGATCCTGGATATTATTCTAGTATCAGTTGCATGGTTTGCACATAGTTTCTCTGTTTCTGTCTCTTCGCGTTGATGGCTTTCTTTGTGGTACAGAGGATTCTTAGTTGATTCAATCCCATTTGCCTACTCTGGTTTACATTGCCTGTGTCTGAGGTCTATTGAAAAAAAAAAATCTTTTCTTACGCCTATGGCTTACAGAGTAACCCCAATATTTCCTGCTAGTGATTTGATGGTATGAAGTTGGATATTTAGATTTTTGACCCATTTAAGCATGATGTTTGCATAAATTGAAAGGTAGTTTTCTTTCAGACTTCTGTACACTAAGATGCAGTTTTCCCAGCACCATTTGTTGAAGAGTCTATCCCTTCTAACCGAATTGATTCTAGTTTATTTGTCAAAAATTAATGGCTCTAGATGTGTGGGATTATTTTTGGCATTTCTGTTGTGTCCTACTGATCTTCAGGTCTATTTTTTGTGTGAGTACCAGGCTGTTTGGACTACAATTGCCCTGTAGCACATTTTAAAGTCTGGTAATATTATGAATCCAGATTTTTGTTGTTTAAGATTGCTTTAGCTATTCAGGGTCCTTATGTTTCCATTTGAGTTGTAGTAGTTTGGAGTAAATTTAACCAATCTCCATAATGAAAATTACAAAACATTTAAAAAGTGGAATTTGTAGAATTAATATAATCAAAATTTCACAGTACCAAAGTAATTAATACATTTAATGAAATCAAAATCAAAATACTTATGGCATTCTTCCCAGGCCTAGGATAATCAATGCTACAACTCAATAGTCAGAGTGGATATTTTTTTTTCTGGTTTTAGCTCTTATTGGCAATACCTCTTATTTTTTCCCAATGAATATAATGCTGACTCTGGTTTTTTTTCATATATAGCTTTAATTGTGTTGAGAAATGATCCTTTTATACGTAATTTACTTAAGGTGTTTCTTATGAAAGACTGCTTTATTTTATCAAATGCTTTATCTGTATATATTGGATAAACCTATGGTCACAGGCCTGGGCCGCCTTCAAAATGGCAGCTTCCATCTTCTGGTTTGGGTGCCTTGTAGAAGGAGAGAAAACATATTCCTCTCTCACCACTATCCACCAGAATCTTTCTCTCCCTCTGGGACTTGTCTGGATCTGGAGTTGGTGCGGTTTGTGAGTCAATCTTTGCCAGCACTTTGTGCCCCATGCTTACCATGGACTAAGCTTCTGTGATTCCTGCTTGATGCGGTGGTGAGCTGTGGTTGATCCCAGCAGTTACTGGCTGGCTGGCATACAGAACACAAGTGGTGTTTCCAAGCTCTGTCTTCCTTGTCTAATGAGCTTCCATTATTTCCCTTCAATTCTTTGCTGAAAATTTTTGTCAGTCAGACTTCAAGCAATGCAGAGCTTCATTCAGTCTCTGCAGAAGAATGGCAGCCAACACTCTGAATGGGAAGGTGCATCTGCAAACAGAAGAGGACTGTCTGAGTTCCATGGCAGAAAAATGGCCACCACAGTGGTACTCCTAAGCAGAGCCCAAAACAGAAAGAGCTAATTTCCTTTTTATTTATCTGTGTGTTTGTTTGTTTTACAAAGGTGCTGAACTTGGGGATTATAGACTCATGTGGGTCACTGGTAAGGATGGAGAGAATCTTGGGGGGACAGGTGAGAGAATTGGGTTCCTAGCTACCGGTTTTGGCCTGGTCTAACCCTGACCATTCTGATCATTTGGAACGTAAACCAGTGGAAAGAAGATCAGTTTTTCCATCTCTCCCTCTCTCTGTGTCACTTTGCCTTTCAGACACATAAATTATATATTAAAATTTATTTAGAAAACTTTTGACAAGCAAGGAAGACTTGTGTATATTTATGGGGTCCTTTGTGATATTATTACATGTATGTTGTATAGTGTTCAATCATGGTTAATACTTTCTCGTCAAATGTTTCTTTATTGTGAAATCATGCAAAATCCTATCTTCCATTTTGGCTTCTAGAATTTCTGCTAAGAAGTGGCTAGGCATGTGCTGGGATGGTAGCTCAACTGGCTAATCCTCAGCCATATGGGAGCTAATTCAAGCAGAAGCTGCTCCACTTCCCATCCAGCTCCCTGCTTGTGGCCTGGAGCAGCAGCAGAGGATGGCCTTGGGACCCTGCACCCATGTGGGAGACCCAGAGGAGGCTCTTTGCTGCTGTCTTTGGTTTGGCTCAGCTCTGGCCGTTATGACCATGTGGGGAGTGAAGCAGCTAGTGGAAGATCTTTCTTTCTCTGTCTCTCCTTTGCTCTGTAAATTTACCTTTTTAATAAAAATAAACACACTTTGAAAAAGTGAAGTGTGTAGGCAGGTGTATTAGGATCCCTTATATGTTTTCTTTGCTTCTTCTCTTTTGCAGCTTTGAGAAACCTTTTCATTTTTAATTTGAAAAGCTTGACTACAATATGTATGAGGTTCTGTTGGTTGAGTTTAACCTGACTGGTACCAGTGGTCTGTCCTTACCTGGACCATTATATCTTTCTCTCAATTTGGGAAGTTTTACAACAGTGTCTTTCAATGGGCTTTCTATCCTTTTTACATTCTCAAGTCCCACTTGAAAATCAACAACTCAGATATTTGATTTTTTTCATGCTATCACCAAGTTTCTGTAAACTTTCTTTGTTTCTCTTGCTTCTGTTCTTTCTCTTTTTCCAATTGTGTGTTTTAAAATAGCCTGTATTTTGGTACACTGATTCATCATTTAGATTTAATCTGATATTGATTTCTTTTATCACGTTTTAAATTTTGCTTAATGTGCTTTCTCAGTTAGATTATTTCTGTTTCATTGTGCTTAATTAATGTCATTAATTATCTTTCTTAGAACATTAAATAATGAATTTTTAAAAAGTGAAAAGGCTGGCATGGTGGTGCTGCAGGTTAATTTTCTGTTCTATGGTGTTGGCATCCCATCTGGGTGTCAGTTAATGTCATCACTGTTCCACTTTCAATTCAGCTCTCTGTGAATGGCCTGAGAAAGCTGCAGAGAATGCACCAAGTCCTTGGGCCCCTGCATCCACATGCGAGACTTAACGAAGATCATGTTTTCTGGCTTTTGAATCAGCTCTGCTCTGATCATTGCTGATCATTACAAACATTTGAGGAACCAGTGGATGAAAGACTTTATCTCTGCCCTTCCTTATCTCTACATAAAATATTCCTGTCAATTGAAAATAAACCTTTTCTTAAAAGAATCTAAAATTAATTGTTTTCTTGTATTGTGTTGAAACTTACTGGATTTCCTTTAAACAGGTATTTGGAAACATTCATCTGAGTGTTTGACAAGTTCAAATTCCTGTGTGATTGCCTTCTGGCATCTTATTTTTGTCTTTAGGTCAGGCCATAGTTCCCTGGAAGTTCTTGGTGCTTTTTAGTTTATGACATCATCTTCGCATTGAAAGGTTATTTATAGTTATTTGGGTCCATTTGTGACTGTACCTGAAATTCTGACCAGTCTGTTTATTTGCTGAATCTATGGATGCTTCCTGTATTGCAACACTAAATGGAACATTAAACTATGGTTTGACCCAGATTCACTACAGAGGGGCTTTTTTTTTTTTTTTTCCTGTTTCAATTCTATAAAACTTCTCAAGCTCAAGTTTGTCCCAAATACACCCTTCATATGCTGGGGAAATGCCTAAAAGGTGTAATGCATCCCCACAACTTTCTTCCTGAGATTCAGCTCAGAATATTTTCCTAATATTTTACGTAATGCCTCAATGGTAAACGGCACATAGAGCCCATGACCCAAAGACCAGATTACTCTGATGTGGTGGGTCTGAGGTAGACCTGATGCCAAATGCTGTTCCTTCTAGCTACCGATGATGCTGGCCTAGATGCAAAACTGATCAGCTAGGACCACAGAATATTTCCTGTCACTGAAGTAGGCCCATAGGTTCTGTATGCAGACATTTACCTGAAAAATGGGACCGTTAGGTTCTGCTCAATGCTCGGTTTTGCTAGCCTGGCGTGGAGTCCCCAAACAGACCTTGATGTTTGCCCAAGTTTGTGAGAGAAGTGATAGAGGCCTCATGCCTCAGCTATACTGGCAGATATTAGATGGGGAAACTCAAATCTCACTGTTATCAGGCCCTATATAATATTAGGAAGTTCATACTAGTGTTATTTGAGGCTGGTGATGATACATGCCAAAGGGATCTGTCCCACCAGGACACAGATCTTTGCCTAACACTGGGGTAAGTCCAGATACTGTATTTGCAGACACTTCGTTAGGGATGGAGACCATGAAGATGTCCTCACTGAGAGGTTTGAACAGATCTGCACTGAATCCTGAGACACAGTGCCTTGGTTCCTTACTGATTGTGAAAGACTGAGGTAGATGATAAACTCAGCCCTATGGCTGGCCCGACTGGCAAAAGACTAGCTCACCCCTGTGTACCACAGTCACTAGGCCCTTGTCCTAAGGATTGCCACAGGTCTGCTTGAGGCCAGTGGTGACAGATGTCAGAATGAAGGTTTTCCTTGAAGCACAGTCCTCTTCCTGACACGAAGTGAGTCTGGATAGATGCAGAATTGTCTATATATTTCTGTGTCACTTTATGAAAAAGAATGTAAATAAAGGAGAGATTTAAATCTATTCGTGGATATGGATAATATTCTTAAATGTGGACTTAGAAAACTTCTGTATATCTGTAAATGTAAAGTGATTTCTCTGAGATTAAATTTTCTCAATGATAAACTGAGAAAAGCTACATACCCTGGATTTCTATGAAAATTATATCATATAGTATGTGGATTTTTAAATTTTATGCCTGATATATTAGGCTCCCTACAATGTACTTAATAGTTTCATTTGTACATTAAAACCCTGAAAAGCTATGAGTCAGTCCTATTTAATGAATAAATGTACTGTCCCTCTTAAATTGCTCTTCATCTGAACTTCATTGTCTCACCCACATCATTGTATTTATTGTTGCTTAATTGAACAAGCCTCATTCCAGTTAAAAGTTATGGCCACTGTCAGAGTAGAAGACTCTAGCTGGGTTCAAACTAGAATCCCCTTCCATTAATGCTCACATTGCTACAAATATAAGAATGGATCATCAGGAAGTTCAGAGAAAATGGTTGTTAAGAAAAAAAAATATGCACAGATTTTAAACATTTTTGCACCAAAATGAACTTATTTTTCCAATTCCATTTCTACAAATTATCTTAGATTCATTTTAATCATTGTATTTATATTCACGTCCATTAAATATTAAGAAAATCAATGGATAATGTAATCAAGAGCTCTATCACATGTTTCAATCTGAGCTCTGTGCCCTCACCTTATTCCCTGACCCTGCTTATGGCCCCAAGACTGTATACCTCCTATCAATGTCCTCACCTCACGAATTCCACAAAGATCTAAGTGAACTACATCATTGGCTACACAGACTTGCACAAACATTTACCAGATCTGACAGCAGGAGCCACAAAAATTACTCCCAGAAGTCTTCCATTTTTTCCTAGTTTAGAGGGTACCCTCTGTTCTCCTCAAAGAATCCACATTTGTCCCTCTGCTCGATGAACTATCTTTCAAATAAAAAGAAAAGAAAATAATAAGGCCCAGTTCAATGGCTGAATCTTCACCTTGCAAGCACTGGGATTCGTAGGGGTGCTGGATCATATCCGGGTTGTCCCACTTCTCTTCCAGCTCCCTGCGTTTGGCTTGGGAAAGCAGTAGAGGATGGCCCAAAGTCTTGGAGATCTAGAAGAAACTTCAGCTCCTGGCTTCAGATCAGCTGAGTTCCACCCTTTGCTGTCACTTAGGGAATGAACCAGCAGGTGAATCTGCCTTTCCAATAAAAATCAACAAATCCTTAAAAAATATTTAAAGACCAAAAAGTACAGGAAAATGTATATAGAAAGACTAGGCACATTTTTTCATCAAAATAAACTTCTCTTTTCTTTTTTCATTCCATTGATTGCCAGAAATAACTTCATATATTATTTCTTTAAATTCCGTTAAAATTTTGTGAAGCAGGTAAATATCTTTAGTCTACAGTTTTATATCAACTTGCTAGTAAGAGATGGAGCACAAATGATATGCTTAAGGAGTGGATACCTAACAATTATTCTGCAAATTCGAATTGAAATTTCATTCTTATGTGGTTACATTCAATATCAGATAGAATTGTAGTATATGTTGAATGTGATAAAATAGAAGTTAGTGTAGATAATATTTATTTTATTTTCAGATGGTGAAACTGTTACAGTCTTTATGAATCACAGCTACATGAAAATATGGAAAGATACCTCTAATATCTCACTGCTGTTTCCACTTTTTTTTTTTTTTTTGCGCACAATTAAAGGCAAGTGGACTAAGTTCCAATGTGGTAACTAATACAATATCAGATGGCTACCCCAAGTAGGACATTGATCAAAGAAGAGTGAATAGACTGCCTATCTGTGTAATAACAAACAATGCATTTTTTCCCAAAGACTTTGCAATCAGGAGTTTTATGTATAAAGTACAGTTAAAGAAGAATTATATTAAATTATATTCCTATTTTTAAACTTGGTATAAGGTAGAGGATATATTTTTGATTTTTAATTATTTTTGTTAGTACTTCTAAGATAAAGAAAAATATTTCCTCTCCAGAGCTCAAGAGAAGGGAAGTGCCAGAGACCCTAGGATGAAATAAGTGTATTTTGGTGCCTCTGTAACAGGATGATGGATTGAAGACTAACACTGCATAGCGGCTCATAGGCTCTCTCTGAGTCATATGATCTGCTTGTCTATGATGTTTGAGTGACAACAAGGAAGTTAAAATCATGCAAATTTTGCTTTGGTTACATTTCTTCTAAAAACAAAATATGATTTTTATGCAGACTCTATTTGCTATCAGATGCTGAAACTAACATTTCTCAAATTTTGACCTGAAACTACTGTAATGCAGTTGGGAATAACTGGTCTATGAACAAAGGAAGGAATGTTTTTATCACATTAATTTGGAAATGTTGTTGCTCTGGTCCTTCTTACTGATTCACAATGAACATTAGTATATCAAGAAATCAGAGGAACTGTGCAGTTAATTTAAATGATTAACTTTGTTACTTCAGTGTTTTTAACTTATTTGACCTCAGAACCCAATATTATAAAATACTACCAGAACAACTCCTGAGCACCGGTATATACTTTATGTATATACTTTATGTACATACCAATGTTATGTTGTTAAACCCATATTGAATCTAGTGTACTGGAAAACACTTTTGAGGCTAGGCAGGCCTAGGATGGTGTTCTATCTTTTCTTATTAGTTTCCCAACTCTCAGCCAAGTATCTAAAGTCTCAACATTGTAGTTAAAATAGCATGAAACTAAATGATAAACAACGAAATAAGTAGCATGTGCCTTTAATGCTCTTTTCTGTTTTCTGAGTACAAGTCATCTACCCCCAGATGGTCATGAGCCATGGCTACAAGCCTATCCCTTTATATGATTGATTTTCTGGACCATGCCAAACAATGATTTCCTAGGCCACCCCCCAACATCATAGGACAGATGGCAAGAGAAGACAACCTGTTAGTAGCTCTATGGCCAAATGTCAGCAAGGAAGTAGTTGTTACAAAGAGGGACCTTTACACTTGTTTCCTCCATAAGATTATGGGTTGCTATTCTCCAAGGAGGAATGATAAGGAACTAGATAGACATGAATTCATGTATGTGTGACAGGCAAAAACAGAGAATGGTGATTCCGGTGTGTAGTTGCAATTTCATTTCTGGATGATAACCAGAATTTAAATATCAAAAGACTTGCCATTGTCAATATCCTGAATGCGTGGATCCCAGTCCTCTCTCGGGTTGGGGGTCAGTTTGGGAGGAATTTCACCCACCCTTCATCAAGTTGGCTATTATGGCATTTTTGGAGGGACTCCATACCCAGAATACCTTCTGCCCAGTAATATTCCAGAAATAGAGTAGGGAGGGGTATAAAAAGAAGGCCCGATCTTGCATTGATAAAAACATACCCACCTGGTCATTCAGGTGTACACTATTCATTATTTATCTTCATTAAATGTGGTGAGTATCCCAGTAAAAGGACAAAAGACTAAATCAAAGAACAACTCATTGCTAAAATGACAGGAACAAACTACCACCTATCCATATTAACACTGAATGTAAATAGTTTAAACTCATCAATCAAAAGTCACAGATTAGTGCACTGGATCAAAAAACAAAATCCATCTGTCTGTTGCCTATAAGAGACACATTTAACCAACAAAGTTCTGCGGAAACTGAAAGGATGGGAAAAGATATTCCAGGCTAATAAAAAGGAAAAATGAGTTGACATAGTCATTATTTATCTTCATTAAACTTCGTTGGCATGCTCACTGCTAAAAAGAAATTTTAAAGCCACTTATACATACATATGCAGAATTGTGCTCTCTTATGTGAACATAAACTTAGCTTCAAAAACAGAACAACTTGTCATTGCATTAATTGAAGGTTTATTTTCTTTCATTATTAGTAAAAACAAGAATTGATTTTTCTTATTTGCCACATGTACTAATAAAACAATTTTGAATTATTAAAAAAGCTCCAAAATGTCAAACACAAACAATGCAAAACACTTTAATTCTCATACCATGTCTTCCTTTATTATGTGACCTCTTCATCACACCCTACATAAACAAATACTAAGAACAATGATTAGATTATTTTGTGCAATTATTGTTTGCCTTTAACAAAAGGAAAACATGTAAAACTAGCAATAATATGCTGCAGAAAAACCAATAAAGTACTGAAACTTAACTCTTCTAGGCAATGTGGAAAATTTCTGTAGAGCTATTGACTGATAATCTGGGAACCAAAAAGATGAATATGAGTTTCATAGGAAGACAAAAGACATTAAATATGCATTATTTTTTTTAATTCAAGTGTGTAGTTGTTCTCACCTCTTAGTACCCTTCGCTAAATCATCCTTTTACCACGGTCATCTTACATGGCCTATTACTCTGTATCTTTTATAATTCTGACTGCATGTAAAAGAAATCTCCTTATATTCAGAATTTTCACATATAATACTCTGCTCTCAACATATGCAGAAATGGAACAAAACATGGAGAGCTGTTCCTCCACACTTTAAACTCCTACATATGTAGTGGAACACTGCCTATCTCTGCACACACATCTGAAAATAAACCCTGCACCAATATTTCAAAATTGAACTCTATTTTTCTCACAAACATATGTATACTCTAACCTAATATTTGTTATCCAATAACTGAGAACAAACCTATAAGTCATGTGGAGAGTCTCACAAAAATGAAGAAGACAGAGCAGCCTCTGTCTCTTTAGGATGAGCAAAGAGAGAGGTTTATCAAAACCTTCGAGGAGGTCAGTGTCCATTGCAGCATTATTTACAATGGTCAAATTAGAGAATCAATTTAGGTTTACATTTATGGGCGGAAAGAAAGCATACTATACATCCACAAGAAGATACTATTTGTCTTCAAAAAGAAACAGAATATTGTCGTTTTCAAAACATGGGTGATGGTGGAAGACATTATACTAAATGAAATAAGTCACGCTCAGAAAGATAAATACTGCTTATTCACTTGCATGTAGAACCCAAAACAATCAAGTTCACAGAAGCAGAATGGAAAAGAGTGATTGCCAAAATGTGGGAAACGGAGAATTGTGGAGATGTTCATCCAAGAGTACACAGTTGCAATTAAGAGAAATAAATAATTATTTAAGGTGGTGTAATGAATCAACTTGATTCAATGATCAAACCCTGTACATCTGTAACATAACACCACTGTGTTCCCATAATTGTATGTGGTTATAATTTGCCATTTTCTTTTTACAAAGAAACAAAATTGGGGGGGGGGGAATGTGTTGAAGACAAGCAGATTATGAGCATCCAGAAAGCAAGCTTAGAATACTAGGGAATGTTGAAAACCTTGGGAACAGGTGTAAGAAGCTGCACAAGATCCCATTCTGTTACAAGTGCTAAGCATTGTAGTGATTAAATTGATAGACGGCAGCAGATGAGTCATGTTTTTAATTTCCAAATAATTATTTCATTGACAAAACTGAAAACCATTTTTTGATTTAAGACCACAAACAGAAATTGCAAAAAAAAGAAAATGTTCCTGCTCATACTCACTTTTAATTTTTGGTATTTTTGTGACACATACATGGGAGCTGCATGTTCCTTTTATAGTTTATACAACTAAACTCGTTAAAGGATAATTTTATAATTTCAACTCTGAAGTATAGGGGCATTTATTTGGAATCAGAAATTTCACCTAGTAGCTAGATTTTAAGTGGTTCAATCTGTTTCCCAAAATGCTGGCAAAATTAAAAAAAATGTATGGAACAAATTAATTTCATCAATCTTTTGTCTTAAACACATAAAATATTAGGGGCCAGCGGGATGGCTCAATTGGCTAATCCTTTGCCTGCAAATTGCAGTATATCATAGGGGCACCAATTCATGTCCTGGCTGCTCCACTTACCATCCAAGTCATTGTCTTTGGCCTGGGAAAGCAGCAAAGGCTAGCCCAAATCCTTTGAACCCTGAATCCATGTGGGAGACCTGGAAGAGGCTCCTGGCTACTGACTCCAGATCAGCTCAACTCCACTTGCGGAGTGAACCAGTGGATGGAGGATATTTCTGTCTCTTCTTTCTGTGAATCTTGCTTTCCAATAAAAATAAATAAATCTTAAAAACAAACAAACGAGCAGCTTAACACAGATCTGAGTGATTGCGGTTGGAGACTGCACCTCCTTTCTCCTCATGGTGAAAGCTAGAGGGAAGAGTCAAGGTGGCTGAAGTGAGACAGAAGCAGCAATGAGGTCTGATGTCACAGAACCAGCTGCGGCCCCTCCAGGACCCTGACTATAGCTCCTATGGATTGGAATGGGAAGTGGGGAAGAACACACTCCAGATCACCCACTTTGCTCCTCAGATGGCTTCCTTGGGAGGCAAACAAAGAGAAAGCAGGAGAGGACATAGGAGATGCAGATTGGAGAGTACCTCGAGTGAAGGTAGAAGTATGATCAAGGCCATGTTGGAGACCCCTCGGCACTCCATTCCCACTCCTACCAAGGGGAGAAGCAATAAAGCCACGCCATTGCCCAACATGTTGGGTAAACAAGGCGGGAGTTAAGGATGAGCCCAAAAGTTCAGAGCCATGAGTATTAGTCAAAGCCATTCCAGGCATCTGCCTCTCAACACACATGCGCTTGACATGGGCCACTTGGCTGAGTTTTCATGACTCACACTTGCGCCATCACGTACACGCAGGTGCAGCGGACCTCCCTCACAAGCCCATAGAATTTCGTCTTTGAACTCGCCTTCCTTAGGCGTGGGTTACACTGGATGTTGTAACCTTCAGGAAGGAGCGTGATGCTCAGGAGCTTCAGGTGCAGGCTGGGCAGAGGTGCGTCACAGACATCTTTGTTCAGCCTGTGCTGTGGTGACATGGTAGAGATAATCTCGCTACTGGGCAGTGTCTTCATGAAGTTCTCCATGTCCAAAATGCTGCTGTCACTTTCATGGGTAACCATGACCACCAAGTCATGTAGCTTCACATCAAAATGGGCATGGCACTGGGAGCCTTATGCATCGAGTCCTGCTGCAAAGTGGGTCTTCCCAGCTTTGGGCTTGTGGGCTGCAGTCATGGTCACTCTTGTTATTCTGGGACGAAAGCCACAGTTCATGTTGGATACAATCATTCAAGTTCAACAGCACCCATGTGCCTGGGATATAAGCAGGAGCTTTGGAGGATACACTGTGGGCTGAAACCAAACAGAATGGCAAGATCGTGCCAGTGGCTTCGGCGGTGGCAGCATGGGCTCCATGCCGAACACGAAGATGAGACAGTCACATCACAGCTGCGCACATCCCAGAATGGCTTATTCTTCTGTTGTTCAAAAATTTTCCTCAGTCATCTGTTTTGTGACAGAAATGTCTAGAGCCTAGACATGACTGGGTCAATAAAAACTAATGTTTGTCTTGATTTGAAAGAAGTGGAAAGGCACAGACAAATGCATGACAATATGGTGGACCTATAGCAATATTTCACACCAGCTACAGTTGGGCCTGAAGTTATTATCCAACTAAGGGAACTTGAGGGAACTTTCAAGAATACATGAAATGTTTGCATGCTCTGGTGAGATCATTTTGGGAAAAGAAGGTTGTATGTGAAGAAGCAGATAAGATTATAACAATCTTTTTTTGGTTAATGAAACTTCAAGTTGTTCATCTTAAGTTTCTATAAATGAGGAGATGGGGGATGAAAGAGGCCACAGGCAGATAACAAAAGACATCAGTGAGAAGCTAGAAAGGTTAGATGGTAAAGTATTTGAAAATTCAATTCGAAGCCATTATGCCTAGTGAAGTAAGCAAATCCTGAATAGACAAGTATCACTTGCTCTCCTTGATTTGTGGTGACTAATACAGAGTATCAAAACGTAATGTAGTATAATGAAAGAATGACACTTTGAAATTTCATTATTGTGCTTGCAATGAAAGAATCTCAACTGAACTTGAACGGTGGTTATGCCCCATGGGGGGAAGGTTGTGGGAGGAGCGGGGGAAATCCATGCACCTATAAAACTGTATCACATAATACAATGTTATTAACAATAAAAAATAAATATAAAAAAGAAATTTCATTATTGTTTATAACCCATGTCTATACTCTTGAGGAATCATGCTTTTTTTCTGCTTAGTACTTGCTGAATTATTCATTTAGTGGCAGGTTAAGTTTGTGAGTATAAAATAAAGAAAAAGTATGCTATTATGAAAACTAGAAGAAAAAATAAAGGAAGGAAAAGGTGGCATGGAGAGAGTGTCTCACAATCAGAAATATTTTTATGTAGTCTGTGTTTAAACTATAATGTCAAAAACATCTCTGTCCCTGATACTTCTGTTATACTGTTCATTAAAGAGAGAGGTTCATGCTGCTGAGAAAGTTGAAAAGCCTTCTCACGCATCTTGTTACAGTATTTGACCTGGCCCATAGCTTGAGTACTGAAGTATGCTATGCTTTGGACCAAGCACAACTACTGGCCTGCCAAATCCATGGTATAACTAGCAGCAGAGCAGAGGTTTCTGGCACCTGTATATTCCAAATGTGGCCCAAACTCATCAGTGTAGAGAAAAATATCACCCCAACAGGAGAGGGATCTTGTATCCTAAATTCTACCCAAAAGAGGAAATTTCTTCTGAAATGTCATATAATAAAGATGCTATGCTACCAAGTAATATGCTATGTTCAAGAGTATATTGAATCTACCTATTTTGTAGTATAGTAGTACTGCATGAGAAATTCGTTTCTGAATATTTGTGTGTGGAATTCAGGTACACAATTTAGAGTTGTATCTTTAAAAGATTTATTTAATTGTTTCAAAGCCAGCGTTACCCAGAGAGGAAGAGACAGAGAGATATAGATACTTCTCTATCTGCTGAATCCCCAGATACCTGCAACAGCTACCTCTGGGTCGGTCTAAGTCAGGAGCTTCTTCTTGTCTCCCATATGGGTGGCAGAAGCCTAAGAACTTGAGCCATCTTCCATTAGCATGGAGATGGATCAGAAGTGTAGCAGTTGGGACACAAATTAGTGCCCATATGGCATGCTGGCATTGCAGATGGCAACTTTACCTACCATGCCATAATGCAAGCCCCATAATATATGAATTTGAAACACAATTATGGCTTTTGTTTCCAAAACTGGTGGGAGACGAAGGTAAGTACTGTCATCTTCATTAGAACTGTACTTATGAAACATGAAATATGTTTTCTTCATATGAGTAACAATTTCTAAAAGAAAGGCAGCTCATATTGTAATGTTGAGTGTGCCTGCTTGTGAAAGGAAGTTCCCAGGCAAAAGAAAACACATAAACCAACAAACAAGGAGAATAGCTGGGAAATTAAACAGTGCCCATGTGGGATGTTGGTGTCATGGTAGACAGTGTTACCTGCTATACAATACCTGCCTTTTGGAGCTAATTTTAGTCGTCAATAATGCTATGAAAGAATGAAGAACTGGGATTTGGTTTTAATTACATAACATACAAATTCAGCAGATCCAAGTGATCAAATTAAAGAAACAGCTGGATATTAGTTTGTAATGTATATGTGAGATATCTTTCCTCACATTATCATACTACAATTATGAAAAATCTTAATATTTTAAAGTAAAAAATGAATCCTATGTCTTGGTGCAAACACAATAATGTCCAAATTTTAATACTTAAGAAAATTAGAAGTCACTATTAAGAGCAATTGCAAAACATTCAGAATTGAAGTCAACCTTGTTATGGGTCTGATGTGATAATGGAATATAATTTGTCAATGATCTAGGAGTTAATTATTTTCACTGTGTAATCTAAGTACATTTGTATTTATCCTTTTTTTGTATTCATTCTTAAGAGTATGGGCTATTGCGATAGTTTGGTTTCATCTAAATTTAGCTTTAATATGTGTTCTTCCTTGTAAATATATAAAGATTAAATAAAAGTAAACATTCATTTAAAAAAAGGCTATTTCATCTTGTTTTATAGCACTTAGCATTAAAATCATGGCTCATAAGCTGTCCAATTGCCTCTCCCGAGGTATTAGCTTTGCAGTTACACATGCATTCATTCATTTGGCAACTGGCTCATTGCATATGCCGTTATATGGGGGAAACACAAAATTAGGACCAAAAGATAAATAAGACTGGCCTTGGACTCATGACTCATGAGCCTCACTGTCACTGGGACATGGAAAATTAAATGGAAGCTGAAGTCCAGGATAAACAGAACCATAATAGAAGCTAGAGATTAATGCAATAGGCTTTATTTGCCCACAAAATGTGCACGTTAAGGTCTGGGTGGAGACAATGTGCTAGGGTAGTTGAAAAGAGAAGGTATTGACACACAAACAACATAATCATTAGTGAAATCACTAGTTGTGAGGATGTCAAGGTCAGACTAAGGGAGAATCATGATGGAAATTTGGGACATAAGGAACAAAAACTTCAGTAGGATAGCAAAGTTTATTTTGTGTCCTAATGTGATATTGTACAAACTCATCAATTTAAAAAGGTATCTTTATACACATGATATAATTTCCATGTACAATTCATATACCTCTCAATAGAATCTTGACTTTCTGAAATGATTCTTTTCCATTTAATCCGCTTTTCATTCTGAGCTTGTGCCATATTAAACAATAGCAACCAATACAGAAACCAACATAACTTTTTTCAAAGCCAACATCTGTCTGTTTTTTTTTAACTCTCTGTGAAACCATACACCAATTATTTAACCATTCAAAGCTTCTGTTCCTTCATCTGTAAAATGAGAATATAGTAAAGCATGTCTTAAGGGTTTGGCAAGGATTAAATAACATAGTGATTATAACACACTTAACATACTGCCTGGTGTGTAGTAAACATTTGGTAAATTGGCTCTGCTCATCAGTATTTCTCTCCTTTTTTTAGACATATCTCTAAGAAATGTGTCTTGAACATACTCAACATTTATTATAGGCTTTGTAAATAGTGATGACCCAATAAATGTGCCCTCAAATTAATTATATCAAAAGTTTGTGCAGCCAGTTTCCCTGTAGGTCACCAGAATTGTGAATAGATGAGGAATCAATTGTACTAAGCCAATAGTTCTTATCCAAGCGTATTTAACTACACTGGAAACTTATTATCCATTTAGTTTCCATTGCATTTCACAGACATTCTGAGTTCCATGTGACTTTTTATGAAATTTTAGACCATGAAACAATATAAGGTTTTTTTGTTTTTTACTAAAGAATAATTGTAGGGAATTAACAGTTTAAATAATCTGGCTGTTGAGTTTCATTTTTCTGATATTTAGAATTCACTGAGTAAGATAATTTTTAGTCACTGTTAAGTAGAAACCCATAGTGAAAGTGCAAATTAGGATTGAATACTAGCTTCTTGATATATTTGTTCAAAATGTAATTTTCCTCTGCTCCCAATGCCATTTACTAAATAAGTACAATCTAATTACATGTCAAATATTTCTTTCCTTTTTGTAACACAGTGAGATATTTATATCATTTAGTGATAGCCAACTAGGAATCAAATAGCAACTGCTTAACATCCCACTCAGTTTCTTGTACACAGAGGCTGAGGGAATGTTGAAACATAGATCCAGCCATTAGGGCCGACAAAAAATCAGAGGGAAAAACATTCAAATGGTGAAAATGTTCTGAATCATTTCAAAAATACAAAGCTATCTTTAAAATCAAATTAAATTTATTGGTTGTGATATCTGACAGCATTATTTAGATAAATGTGTCACTTAGAGCACACTGTTGAGGTCGCTACACCATAACTGTCCTGTATCAGAAATGTATTTATTTACTTACATCATAGAAAAGAGAAAAAAAAAAGGACTAAAGCAATAAGACACTCTCAGTAGTCTCTGAATGACACCGAGTGGACATTTTTGGGGATCATTCAGAAATAATCCATGGAAGACTGTCAAAGATGAGCTTGAAATGATCATGATTGGTCACATATTGAATTCAGAATTTAATAATCAGTTATTGATTGTGTTATTTCAAAAATCTATATCCCTCCATATGCCAGTGTGAAAGCAGCATGCTACAAAATTCAAATTGGATTAGGAGTTTGTGAGATAACAGGTAAAACTACAACCTCCGATGCCAGTACCCTTTATGGACACCAGTTTCCTATATCTTCTGGCTTCTTCACTTCCAATCCAGCTCCGTGTTATACATCTGGGAAAGAAGCAGAAGATGATCCAGTATATAGGAACTTTCTCTCACATGGGAGACTCAGATCAAGGTCCTGGCTCTTGGCTTCAGCCTGGCCCAGACCTAAACAATGGGGCCCTCTGGGAAGTGGATCAGTGGATGAAAGATTTCTCTCTTTATCACTGCCTCTTTCTATAACTCTGACATTCAAAATTAATAGCCAACATCCCCTATGGAAACCAGTTCATGTCCGGTTTGCTCCACTTCCCATCCAGCTCCCTGCCTCGGAAAGTAACAAAAGATGACTCTACGCCCCTGGGACCATGCATTCCTGTAGGAAACCTAGAAGAAGATTCAGGCTCCTACTTCTGGGTTGGCCCAGCTCCAGCTCTTGTAATCATTTGGGGAATGAACCAATGGATGGAAGATCTCTCTCTTTCTCACTCTCTTCTCGGTATCTCTGCCTCTCAAATAAAAATAAAATAAATATTTTTAATTAAATCATATTTTAGATGCCTAGAATGCATGGAAACTGTTCTATTTTTATTAATCATAAGTCAATTAGTATGCCCAGCAGGTAGCCTAGTAACTAAAATCCTCACTTTGCAAGCACCAGGATTCCATATGGGCACCAATTCGTTTCCCAGATGCTTCACTTCCCATCCATCTCCCTGCTTGTGGCCTGGGAAAGCAGTAGAGGATGGCTCAAAGCCTTGAGACCCTGCACTCGAGCGTGGGAGACCGGAAAGGAGATCTTGGCTCCTGGCTTTGGATCAGCACAGTTCCGGCCATTGTGGCCTAATGGGGATGAATAAGCAGAGGAGATCTTCATCTCTCTATGGTTCCCCTCCTCTCTGTATATCTAACTTTACAACAAAAATAAATCAATCTTATATATTATACACACACACATATATATAACTTTTATATATATAACATATATATAAAGTCAATAAATTGAATTTGTAAAAAATTAAAATGTTTCATCTAAAACTAAAAAAAAAAATTAAAAAAAAAGTTGTGATGCTGGATTGGCCACATTTTAGAATGTCACAAATATAAAACTTAAAAAATGTGAAACAAATACATAATCCATAAAACAAAGCATTGAAAAACTGAACTTTATGTAACTCTAAAGCTTTTGTGCTTTATTCACAGAAAAATGTGTCCAGACTACATATTTGATAAAAGGCTTGTATAAAAAAATATTTGAATAGATCTTTCAGGAAAAAGAAGATAGTAAAACTGCACAAGAAAAATGTGTTCAACCTCATTTAGTCAGCAAGGCATGAAGTAGAATTTATCCAAATATCCACAAGCTGGTAAAGGAATACATAAAATGCACTTTGTCTATACAGAACAATACCTGTAATCAGGTAAAAAAAACCCAGAATATGAAACTAATATTTCTACACTGTGAATGAACTTCAAAAACAATTCAAAGAGGAAAAAAGTAAGATGAGAAAAAAAACCAGTGTAGTGTATGATTGTATTAATATGTGATATTTAGATAAGATAAATTTATAGCTACAGAAGACAGATCATCATCATGTGGGCCTTGGGTAGGCATTGGTGACACATGGACAGGTCAGAACTTTTGGAGTTGATAGAAATTTATAAAGCTTGATTGTGATGGCAGTAGAAAAGTTCTATAAATTCATTAAAATCATTGAAATCCATAACTATATTGGTTAAATTCTATTTTTGTAAGGGAAACAATAGATATTAAAATGCCACATGATAAAAATGTGCTTATCTGTGCTGACACTGTAAACTCTGTAAACACAAAATGATAAAACTTATACTAACGTTTCCCATAACCACAAAGAGAACCTAGAGCAGACTATAGAACAAGAGAGAAATAAACAACGTTTTGAAATAAGCAGTGGAGAGGATGGTAGATGGTTTCTCTTAAAGATTTGAAGCATAAGCAGTTACAGAAAGGAATAGCAAGATGTGAACTAATATTTCTTGGAAAAATTTGAGTAAAGTATTGGACTTGAATGCTCCATTCTACACATGCTTACAGAAAACACATGTGACTAACTTGAGATGATCTGAAAGAGGAAAAATATCTGCTTTAAAAATCTAAAGAGTCATTACCATGAAGCAGGTTAAGTCTACCTAAAGTACAAGCCTCCCACATTGGCACTAGTTCATGTCCTGACTGTTCCACTTGCAATCCATTTCCCTGATAATGGCCTGAGAAAGCAGCAGAGGATGGCCCGAGGAGTTAAGCCCCTGCATCAATGTGGAAGCCTTGAAAGAAGCTCCCTGCTGCTGGCTTTAGATTGGCCCAGCTCCATATATTGTAGCTATTTGGGGGATGAAGTGAGCCAGTAGATGGAAGAACTTTCTCTGTCTCTCCTCGCTCTGTAACTTTGCCTTTCAAATATCTATATATCTCTATCTCTATCTCTATCTCTATCTCTATCTCTATCTCTATCTCTATCTCTATCTCTATCTCTATCTCTATCTATCTCTATCCCTATCCCTATATGTATATGTATATCTATATCTATATCTCTAACATATATATATGGAAAGAGAGAGAGGAATTAAAAAAAAACATGAAAATGCCGTTAAACTTCCTGCTCTGCAGGACTAATTAATACCTTCAGCTTCTAACACAACAGTAGAGAAATCCTAGGCTTCCTGGTGGTGAATTTAAAGCATTTCCCACTAATCCAATGTTTCAAAAGCTTGTAGTGAATTGTTACTTGTGCATAAAAATAACTTATGTGTGAACTGAAAAATCAACTTTCTTTCAGTAGTTAAAGAAATGGTGAAAGTAGATCATCAATGAAATAAATGTAAACTTTTTGAAGATAACCTTTAACAAACTGAGGAAGTTCCTTTCTACTAGTAGATTTTTTGGGAACTTCTTCGTTTTTTGTTTGTTTTTCAATCATGAATGGGTGCTAAATTTTGTATAAGGCCTCTTCTGTATATGCTGAAATGATTCCATGGTTTTTTTTTTTTCTGTTGTTCTGATAAATAACTCAAATTGACATTTCAATGTTGAAGTGTCTTTGTAAGTTCAAAATGAATCCCACTTTCCTACTTTGTCGTGAGACATTTCTTGAAATATTGTTCCATTCTAGTTTATGGCATGTTGTTGAGGAATTTTGTGTCGATGTATATGAGCAATATCATGAAATTTTCCTTTGTTGCAGCATCTCTGCTTTCCTTATGCTACTTTCATAACTGAATTACTAGATATTTCTTCCTATTGTATGCAATGGGAGAAATCTGTGAAATAGTTACTTTTTCCTCAGTCATTTCATAAAATTTCCAGTAAAACACTTAGGACCAGAATTTTCTGTTTTGGATATTTTTAACTTAAAAATTTAATTTCTTAGAATTACACAGCATTATTAGATTACCTGGGTTGTTCTCCATAAGTTTCGGGAGCTGGTACTTTTTGATGATTTCATTAGTTTCATTTAAATTACAGAATGTACCAATATGGTGGTGATTTTGGTTTCCTATTATTATTTTAGTATAATTATTTTCTTTCAATCATTGCTGACATTTTGTTGCCTTCCTTTTTTCATGGTCATTCTGGCTGGAAGTTGATCAATTTTAATGACGTTTTTGAGAAACTGGCTTTAGATTTGATTCTTTCTGTTTTTTTTCCCCTCAGTTTTATTGCTCTTATATTTATGTTTTCCATGCGTTTTGTTTCTTAAATATGCACTTTATTACTTAGTATCCAGTGGGGAAATTTGAGATCACAGACATGAATCCTTCAATGGTGACTTTCTGAGAAGGCCGGGGTGAAGCTGTCAAAGAGCTCAGATTTGGGGCAATAGAATTCAAATATTCTGCAAGAGGCACCATTTTTAAAAGTTATTTATGTGACCCTGAGAAGCTCTAGATTTCACATCCAATCCATAGTAGTCTATTAAGACAATATGGATCATCTTTGTTTATTGAGCAAATATTTTTCTCTCCTTTTATAAAAGTGCTACCCATTGTAGAAATTTAGAAGGAAAAGCGTTATGCAAAAAAGATTAAAAACAGGTTTCAAGATGAAATTTAGCAATAAAGTGTGCATTTTCACAGCTAAAGTTCCATGTTAGCATGTTTCTAGAAAAATTTCCAGAAAAAAATAGCTGTGTCTAAGTTAATGCATATAGGATTTGGAGTACTTGTTGCCAGACCATCTCCAGAAATACATCAAATGGTATTTCTAATTCTATCAATATTCTTGTTCTCCAGTCCATTGCCAGTGTAAGTTATGATAATTGTGTGTTATTTGGTGAATCAATAGGTGAAACTGTATTTCTAGTTATATTACTTTATTATTTGTGAGACTAAGGTTTCTCATATTTTATCAGGTTGCTTGTTTGGACTTCTAGTTTTTCTTGAATTCATGTACTTGCCAACTTGGAGAAAATGTTGTTATTCATATTTATTTGCTTGATGGCCTTGTGTAATAGGGATTATTTTCTAATTTGTGATGTAACTTGAATTTTCTTCTAAGCAGAGTTTTTCTGTAGATTGTTTTACTAGCTTATTGAATTTTGTTACATCAGATATGACAAACTTTTTGTTTTTAATTTCTATTTCCCTAATGATTATTGATATTGAACATTTTTCATGACCCTGTTGAACATTTCTATGTTTTCTTTGAGAAAATGTCTACTAATCCCCTTACCCATCTTAAAATAGGTCTGTTTTCCTGTGATTGAGTTGTTTGAGTGTGTACAGTGCACTCTTTAATCATGAAAATGCATTGATCCACTCACTATGGTGGTGCTTCCAGGTTCCAAACATTTCTCATTGGACCATATTCCAATCAAATTACTACAACAGTGAAATCAAGTGTCTAATATAGTAACTTTGAAGAACACTTCAAACTATAGCGCTAACAAATATTATTTGTTATACTTTGGTTTATCTTCAGATCCTGTAAATCTTTTACCTTTTATAGATATTCTGTTATTTTTCCATTCTTTATTTTCTACTCTGAGTTTTGTTATTTCAGTATTTATGCTAACTTTGGGCTCAGCTTGATCCACATTTTCTAATTTATTGAGGTGAAATGTAAGATTATTAATAATTTCTACCTATCATAGATGTTTTCTATTTTATGAGATATTATCAATAGACCTTAATTTACCTCTGGAAGCATGGACAATTATAGCTCCTTTTTCTTGGAATAATTAAATATTTTCTTAATTTAATTATATATATTTTGGGTTTACAAAATGATGTTATAGGATACAAATTAATAGTAAAATAGTTACTATACTGAGGCAGATTAACTTAAATCTCATCTCACATAGTTGCTATTTTGTGTGACAAGAGCAGTTAAAATCTATTATTTAGCACAAATCTGAGACAATAAAATTTTATTAACTATAGTTTTTATGCTATTCATTAACTTTCTAGACTTGGTTTTCCTTCGTACTGCTACTTTGTATCCATATCTCATTTCCTCCCTGATCTGCACCAATTACCACTATTTTATTTTTAACATTTTGTTGAAACGCGTTATGGATACTGACAAACACACATAAACATGCAGTACAGTGGGTTTTTTTTGTGGTTATCTGATCACAATCTTCACCATTCCCTCTTATTTCTAATTTCTAATATATGAAACAAGAGTATATTAACATTTATATGTTATATTCTTTTATTCTCTAGCTCAATATTAAATGATGTGTGACAAAACTGCATATTTGTAACTGAATATAATTGGAACCTTAACTCTAATGATACAGAAAAATTAATTCAAGATTGCTGAAAGACCTAGAACTATGAAACTGCTGGAAATAAAACATAAAGAATACTTCAAAACATCTGTGTAGATGTTTATTTCTTGGATTAGACTTCTAAAACACAGCAAATGAAAGTGAAACTAGACAGATGAAATTATATTAAAAGAGTCAATAGAGTGAACAAACATCTGATGAAATGGGGAAAACTAATAATTTAATTATTCAAAGAGGGATTAATCAGCAACTCAAAACATTCAAAAAGGAAAATCAACACATTAAGTTAGGGAATGGTCAAAGGACTCAGTAAACACTCTTCAAAAGAAGCCACACAAATGGCCAATAATTATATGAATAAATGTGCAGCATTTCCAGACATTACTGAAATGCAATCTAAAGCCACAGTGAGATCTCACCTGGACCGCTTCAGAGTGACTGCTATTCAAGAGACAGGAAGAAACACAGATTAGGTTGTGCTGAATGGGAAATTTATATATTGTTGGTTAAAATGTAAATTAATTCAGCTACCATGGAAAACAGTATGACAATTTCATAAATTTCTATAAATAGGGTTGCTATGTGATCCTGCAACCCTATTTCTAGCTATATATTCAAAAGGCATGAACACATTGTGTCAAAGATACCTACAGTGCCATTTTTATTGTAACATTTCAAAATAGCCAAAATATGGAGTCGACCAGGTGTGCATCACCACCATGCATGAATGGATAAAGAAAATGCAGTACATATTTGCAATGGGATATTTTCCAACTATACAAAGAATGAAATTCTATAATTTTCATTAAAATGGTTGCATCTGGAGGATATCATGTTCAGTGAAATAGTTGAGCATGAGAATGACATACTGCATATTCTCTAATTTTTAGAAGCTATTTTTTAATCAAAAAAGAAAAGAAAGA
Organism: Ochotona curzoniae; assembly: GCF_017591425.1. NCBI lineage: Eukaryota > Metazoa > Chordata > Mammalia > Lagomorpha > Ochotonidae > Ochotona > Ochotona curzoniae. The sequence continues at coordinate 8,881,520 of NW_024467087.1, forward strand.
AATGCTTGTGTGTATCAGTTTTGGTGAAAGTACAATGTTAATATAAAACATTTTTTTAATATCTTCGTTAAACCAATGATTAAGCATCATATACCACTATAGCTTTCATCATATGTGAAATGCAGGTCATTTCTACTTTTTCCTTGTGGCAATCTAGCAATGAGAATTCTGTTTTCTGTTAGAGCTCCATGTTGCCTTGCGATCAAATTTTAATATAGATATTTAAATAAATATTATAGGTGAAGGAGGAAATGTTGAAATCCAGTGTTTACTGAATGTCCTATACATGTTTCTCTAGCATTGGCAGACAGCAGATAAGGAGGCTGAGAATAAAGTGCCAGGTTATTCTTTCTCTTTTGATGTACTTTCTGAACTACACAAAGATCACCCCAGGAATCTGAAATGAACCCACACAAATGAGAAATTTTTACTTATGTGGTCCCACAACCAAATCGTAGAAACCAGTTATGGAAATCTTGAGAAAATCATAGTCACTTATACAGGAACATTCATCTAATAGAGCTATCAGTTATTTTCACACAATTAGATTAAAAAACACAACCAAATACACATATGACCTTCAAACCCTGCATGCAAAATGATTGGTCTTTATCATATTCAGAAAGCAAGTTGTGACAAGAATGACAAACAATGGGAAATAATCCTCACATCATCAAAGCTTCAAAAAGAGGTAATGTTGTAGTAAATCAGTTTGCAAAACAGGCTTCAGCCTGATGGTCCCTTTTTGGATAGATTTGTCAATGCAGCTCTCACAACAAATTTCAGTCATCTGTTTCACCAGTTGCTGGAAGTGTTGTTTCTTGTTGTCCATTTGGGTGAAATGCTGCACATGGGCTTTCCCCTATGGACAAAGAAGAGGAAAAATTCATCCCACCATAACCACACGTGCCTACGTGAACACCATATCAACTTCCTGTTCTTCATTTGTGTGGGCACAGACTGTTGACCACTTTATTAAGAACATTAAGTCTTTGCAATTTCAAGTATAAATTAAAAATGCTATTTCAAAAACAAATGAAACATTAAAATAATAGTTTAAAATAAAAATATATTAAATAAAAGGTGGTCTATAAAAAATAAATGTAACCAAGTTTTGGTACAAAGAAGTTTTGAAGTGATTACATACTTTTCATCATATGCTTTTCCTTTAACTTGTGGGACTCATATTTTCCTTTATTCTCTAAACGTCCTGAATTACACTGATTTTCAAATACAAAAGCAACTTTAGTAACTGCTACATACTAATTATGTCCCGCACTAAACATTACTCTTTTTCAAATTTTGATTTATTTTAAAGATTACATTTTGATTTGAGTTGGGGAGAGAGAATGAGAGGCAAAGGGAAAGAGAAACAACCACTCTCCAAGTTCACTTCCCAATAGTGCAGTGGCCCAAGACCATGAGTTAAACAGTTCAGAAGTTCTAGGAGAGTTTTAGGTCTATCACGTGGTAGCAGGATGCTAATTATTTAAGTCATAGCCTCTACCAGCTGAGAGAGCAGGTTATCAAACCCCGATAAGCTGGTCTTAGTCATGGGCATGTGAAAAACTAGGTCAAATTTCCGCCCTGAATTTTTATTTGTAATTGATAAATAAGTGCACATATTTATGGAGTATTACATTATCTCTCAATGCAATGAGAGGAAATAAGGTTCTCATTTTTTCAGAGATGTAGGTTGTAAAAAGTTTTCGTGTTCGTGTTACTAGGCCAGGAACATTAAGCTTGTAAAAGCAACATTCACACACGCATCACATACCTTTTGGTAGTAGGGTAATTAAAAAACAAAGAAAATTCCATAGGCTAGATGTTTAGCTTAATAATTTTGTTTAACGTAGTATTTATAATTTGTTCTAACCTTTGAATTGTTTAGAAATTCTTTCCTACATATAATATGAATCTGCTATTGCTCACTTTAGTAGCTGACAGTATGCATTTTAAAAAGCAAATATGAAACTCGAAATATTGAGAAAAATTGACAACGTCTTTATCTGACATATTTTACTTTCTCTTTCAGAATGACATATTGAAAGCCATGTTGTAACAATGTTTTAAATGCTTTAAACAAAAATTACAAGGAAATCAATTCAGTTATATTTCTACGTACTCTAAAATGCAATTAGATAGGATAAGCACATAAAATAGCATTTCCATCAAACATAACAAGTAATTGTATCTATGACAAAAACGAAAGATTACTGTGAACCTGTAAGTAAAAAATTATAGCTTTCTATATCACAAATCCACTTAAAATATATTCATGAAAATTGTTCTTAGTAGTAAACCATTACAGGAATTTTAGTTATTTTGTCCATTTTAGTCATTTTGAGAACATCGAATAACCTGTAGTAAATCAGAATTTCCCTACTGAATAAGTAAAACGCACTTTTGAGTCACATATTATACAGTAATCATTTCTGTTACAGCAATGATCAAAAAGGTGTCTCATCGACATGTTCACTATGTCTGCAAATAACAGATCCATGAATATATAAGACTGCACCATGAGTCATTTGTAAAAACAGTTCTCAAATGCAATGAGGCTTGTGTCCAGTGGTTTTGCTGCACAATAATTTTCTCACAGTTATGATATTTTATCATAATGCATCTCTATAATATTGTGGATTTATTGTTACAAAGACAGGTACTGAGTCATTGTCAAGAAGAAATATCATATAACACAGACATCATTAATTATAAAATATTGGAAATCTAAGATTTGTTCTGCCTAGAACCATTTTTGCCATATATTATTCTGCTATTTAATTGTATCCTGACATTGTTGGTAAAGACAACTACAGAGAGTCCAGCATCCTATTGTCAAGATATGTCCTACAAATTCATTGGGAGTTCATCTTTGATTTGGAATTAGAGATCCATACTGTGTAATATCTTCACATCTGGATATGATAGTCTCTATTACATAGTTACTATACATTCCAATAAATGAAAAGCCATAAAACAAAAGCAACAACAGGAATAAAGTTTAAAAAATTTTTGCATCACCATTAATTTAAGTAACATGCTACTGAATGACAAATGTGCCGAGGAAGAAATGAAAAAGAAAATAAAAAACCTTCTTGGAGAAAATGATGCTACTGTATGACCTATGAGTCAGTGAAGAATTTAATAAAAGAATCTATTTTCAAGAAATGAAAATAAAAACAAATACCAAAACCCATCTCCAAGGCCAGTGAGATGATTCAACAATAAGCTCAAATAACAATTACTAAGACACGAATGGAATTCTATATTTTGTAAGTTATAATTACATCTTACACATAATAGCTTGTCTTCCATAACTTATTTGACTTTTTTTCATAAGCCTGTGACTTATATGGCTTTAATAATAATAGGAACAGTAAATATAGCAGCAATTAGAATACAGCTTTTATAGAGTACATACTATGCAGTGCGCATTGATTTAAACACTTTGCATATGGTAATACATTTGATCTTTTCTTACCTTACAAGGTAAGGTTTTTTTTTTTAAAGATTTATTTTTATTATTTTTTCATTGGAAAGGCGGATATACAGAGAGGAGAGACAGAGAGGAAGATCTTCCGTCCGATGATTCACTCCCCAAGTGAGCGCAACGGCCGATACTATGCCGATCCGAAGCCAGGAGCCTCTTCCGGGTCTCCCACGCGGGTGCAGGGTCCCAAAGCTTTGGGCCGTCCTCGACTGCTTTCCCGGGCCACAGGCAGGGAGCTGGAAGGGAAGCGGGGCTGCGGGGATTAGAACCGGCGCCCATATGGGATCCCGGGCGTGCGAGGCAAGGACCTTTAACCACTTGCGCCACCGCGCCGGGCCCACAAGGTAAGTTTTGTATGTATAGTACCAATTTTTAAAGATAAAGAGGCTAAGCCATGGAATGATTAAGTACTATCCCCAAAAGCATGGAAAATAGGTAATTAGTGACTCAGGATTCTCCGCTTCAAATTCTGGCCCTTAGAAACTATGTTCTTAACCACATGCCCAAATTATTTATTTCTTCATTTACTGAGGAATGATTGAGTGCTTACTTCATGCCAGACCTTTCTCAAGGCTCTAGAGAGAACACCAAGGAAGTGTTGCTCTCTCTCTGTAAGTAGCTTTATTCTGAACAAAATGAGAAGTAAATTGCAGCTAGTGGTGTTATATGAGGAAAATAAAGGTAACATGAAAGACATCAATGAAAGTGGAATTGGTTTATTTATAAAAGGTTTACAATTGTGTGTGTGTGTGATACACAGGTTGGTGATTTGTGTGTGGGCATGTGTGTGTGTTATACAGGTTGGTGATTTGTGTGTGTGTGTGTGTGTGTGTGTGTGTGTGTGTGTGTGTGTGTGATATACAGGTTGTTGATTTGTGTGTGTGTGTGCCCGCACGTGTGTGTGTGCCTGTGTGTGTTATACAGGTTGGTGATTTGGCAGCTGTACAAATTGTGAATTAATTAATCATAACACTCAAATTATTAAAATATGCATTTCCTCATACTGTTGTTATCTTCCTTTTTTCCTACCTTTCCTTCCTTCCTTCCTTCCTTTCTTTTCTTTCCCTTATTCTATTCTTACTTTTCTTTCAAGTTTCACTTCCTTCTTTTTTTCTGTCTCCTTTTTGTAATGAGAACATGCTCTACCATCTTAATAAATTTCAAATACACAATATATTATAAGTAACTATAGTCACATTATTGTACCTCAGACCTGCCAATCTTATTATTTTGTGTAAGTTAACTCATATGGGATGGAACTACTTTTTACTGGAATCAGAATAATAGGAAAGAAACAATTACATAGAAGACTTTTGAACAGAAGTCATCATGAAGTAAGAATAATGATAGTCCTAGCATAACAATGACTGAAAAGACGTTGGAAATGATAAGGGGCAAATGTGTCTACAATTTAGAGGAAATGTAAGAGTGTGGTGGAAGGTGAGGTCAGAGGTGTCAAAGGATTTAACATGCTGGAGAAAAAAATGTTGGATTTTAATCTGTAATGGTGAGTTAGTGAAGGCTTTTTTACAGTAGAGCTTCATGGTTCTATTTAATGCAAAATGACTTTTTTTGGTCATTTTATGGAGATGTGACTTTATAGTGTTAAAATTAAAAATGAAAGAGTGATTTTTGTGAAAAAAAATATAGCTGATTAAAGACATATTTAGAACTCACAGGAAGGAGAAAGCCTAAATAAGAATTCAAGTCTTATGCTTCTTAGAAACTAGTTTCAATTCTGGGACAAATATTTTGATTTCCATGCAATGGTATGAGGAAAATGTACAGAAGGTATAGGAGAGAGAGGAATATCATAGCGAACTGAAAGAAAAGAAAAGGAAAAGATAAGAGAAGAAATAGATTTTGAAATACATAACTTTGAAGATTGTCTTTATTTAGAAGAATTTATTAACATAAGCAGAGCAGATGTTGTGCACTCTATAGGTGCAGTACCGAGAAGATAACCAGTTTGCTCATTCCCGAGCTCACATTCAATATCTTTTCTTCCACCCCTCCTTTTCATCAGTTTTGCAAAAATGTAATTTTAATCCACTATATGGTCATAGGTTTAATTTGCCACTGATAAAATATTCACCATGTTAAGCGTAGGAAGAGCACAGCTCCACTATAATATAAACAAAGTCTAAAAACAACAATCATATACCAACATGACCATTTAATTCCTATTAACTTTTTGTATTCTGTTAGCTGCTGCATATCAAATAAAATATGCATCATTCTTTCTGAGACCAGCTTATTTCACTAAGCATAATGGTGTACAGTCGCTTCTATTTTGTGGCAAAAGATAGGATCTAGTTTTATGTCTAAGTAGTATTCCACAGTGTATACATAAGATATTTTCTTAATATAGTTAACAATTAATGAAGACTTGGATTGATTCGATATTTTAGATATTGTGAATTGTGTCGAAATAAACATAGGAGAACACACTACTCCTAGTGAGTTACTGGGGTTGGAGGCCTTAAGTAGTAGACAGTCTTTTGATTTGGAGGAGCAAATAAATGTCAGTATAGAATAATCAGAGGAAAATTTAGCTTAGAAAATTTGCTCACTAAAGACTAAAAATCACATAGATTCTAAGTGGCTTGTAAACAGAATATCTGTGTTTATGCTCATAAAGCTGGTTTCCCCTTTATCCTCCCAACTGATACTTTCCCCACCAATTAGCAATCATCATAGAGTTCAGTCAATCAAATATATTTTTTCTTTTGTGTCTCTGATTGTAGCATTTTATTTCCTTTAAGATTTTTTAAAATGATTTATTTTTATTGTAAAGTCAGACATACAAAGAGGAGGAGAAACAAAGAGAAAGATCTTCCATTCCATGATTCATTCCCCAAGTGACTGCAGCACTTGTAGCTGCGTCAAACCAAAGACAGGAGCCAGGAGCCTTTTTCGGATCTCTCACACGGATACAGGGTTCCAAGGCTTTATCCGTCCTCAACTGCTTTCCCAGATCACAAGCAGGGAGCTGGATGGGAATTGGGGCTGCTGGGATTAGAACTGGTGACTATATGGAATCCTGGTGCGTTCAAGGCAAGAACTTTAGCTGCTAGGAATCACACCTGGTCCAGCATTGTATTTTCAAGTAGGAATGCGTATAAACAAAACATAAGCATTTCATGTGTCTAAGCAAATGCTGTATGCTTTGAAAACCCAATAGATGTTCAATCAGTCTAGTGACCTGAGTTTTTTTCATGGTTATCTTCACACTGTTCGCTGGGATGTGAAGTATACATCCTTCTGGTAAATAGAAGTAGTAGTGCTTTGCTCAATTAGTACATGTATTAGATACAACTGATAGTTGTTTCTTGGATGTAAGGCACAGTGAATTCAGAAACTATTTCGTATGTTATATTAAGTTACAGCCAATGTTTCCTCAAAATCCTCTGCTTACCAAGACTCATAGGATCACTCTCTTTAACTTTTGCTTTCCTTCATTTCCATTCTCTTATCAAAACCTGCTCTAAGGGAAAGACACCAAAGTCATTTTCTGAAGCACAAATGTCTAATAACACTTGAAAGAATTTATTTACTGCTTCAGGGAGGATTCTCATTATAACAAGAAAAAAGAAATTCGGGTCCAAAATAATAAAACTAAAGTTACAAGAACATTTATTACAAGGGCTTGCTTTATGCAATTACAAAGTTTGGAAAGTTCCAATTCACAATGTGAACTGAGAGTTAAAGATGCAGCTTCAGTACAAAGAGTCAGTGAAAACCTGCTCAGAAACCTTTGCTCTCTAATTTCATAATATGATATATATGTATCATATATTACTATATATATTAATATATATGTATAAAACCTCTACTGAGACATTAGAAAGCAGCATTTACTAAAACAGTGGGATTATTACAGTAGAAATTCATATAGCACAACTTCTCACCTATGATTTTGAGAAACAAAGCATAGACACTCTGCCATAGTTTTTCTGGATAATTCCAGCACTTATTCACAGTAAGTATTTCTCAAATTTAATGAAAGATAATGCACTTAATTTAGTCTATAACATGTGAATCGGCTTAGATGCAAAGAAATCTAGGAATTATAGTTTGTGATGGCAAAATACAAGTGGAAGAAGGTGTGGCAGAAGAGACTTGGAAGGGGTATGAAGTATGTCAATTTGCAACATTTATCATATTTTCTTTCTGTAAATTATTGAGATTGCCAGTGTCTTCAAATGTTGGAAGATGTTAAGGTTTCAAATCCAGTGACCTTCTTTATGCATCTCCTTGAAGTATATCACTGTGAGTACAGGTCCTTCAAATGTCACAGCAAGAATAGAATAACCTTTTTCAGGGGGCTTTTCATCTGCAAAAAAATTGAGCAGGCCTATCACCTTTTGTAGTTATTGCACGTCTATTAATATGACTTCACTATACTGTTGATTCATGGTACACGTTAAATAACAGGAAATCTTTTTCAGGTTGTTCACTGTTTTTAAAATAAGTCAAATCAGATTTATCTGTTGTAGAGTGCATTCTATGCACAAAAGTAAGATGTTGAAGTATGTCACTATTAAATTTCATTTTACTAAAATGTGAACCAAGTGGTTAAAACTACGGGCAAAGTCTATTCTTAAGAACTTATTTTTCCATTAGAACACATTATCTCTACTGGCTTGGTGTCTGCTAAATATTGGATAAGCATGTTAACTGCATTCTCAATTAGTTCATTAATGTATAATCAATATGACAAAAATAGGTAAAGACCTACTAGAGATGAATTAACAATAGCATATTAATTAGGACAGAGTTATTTAACTTGGCAGGTTTTGAAACAGTTGTCTGGTTGCAGTTTAGCCATGTTACACAAAGGATACATAGAAAGACTTTGTAAAATATCACATAGAAATAGTTATGCCATTTTTACGAAATAGACTTTATTTGCCAGTCTAACAATAGTCACCAGAATTTATAACATTGCTCTATTCTTGAAGTCCATTTGTCTCTTAGCTCCTGTATATCTAAGAAGCAAGTCCTCCTTCAGGTCACCTAAAATTGAGAACTGTCTCTGATATCTCTGATATCTTCAGTTGCCGGAGACCAGCTCCAGCTGATTGAGAGCTTGCAAAGGATGCGTGGATCGGCGAGATGATAGGAAGAGATAAGACACGGACCACTATGGCTTGATGCTCATAATGGACAACTCAGAAAAATTGCCTTCTTTATTTATACATAAATCATCATAAGCTTTTGCACCATATCCAATTGTTTCATTTTTACTTCATGGTTAAGAGAATACAAAAAACAATCCTAAGGAAAATATTTTCAACAAACCATTACTCATTGAAACCTGCAGTCACCTGGCTGAAGCCAGGAACTCCACGGTTGGCAGTGCATGTGGTTACATAGTCATAAGTGGTTTACTTATACTCAAAATCAATTTTTTACTAAACACGAACTAACTAATATTGCCTAAAATATTAAGAGTACAGAATTAAAAGATCATAAATGAAAGGATTTTATAAAAGTATATAACATAAATTCTTAATTCTTATAATCAAGTCATGCGTTAATTACTGTCAGCTTCACCTAGTGTTGTAACAGTTCGAGGTGTATGGTAAACAAACTCTTTGTACCTCCATGATTGCCATCTGTTGTAAGATATTATCAAGCCATTTCTTAAGGAAAGCATTACTTATACTAGGGCAAATTTCAGGGCAAAAGTGGGCACATAACAGGATGTTTGGAAACATAGTGGGCTCGATTGCACTATTGTATACTTTTAGCTGTGTGTCATAGCCTTACGGTTACTAAAGATGTTTTGATCATAACATGATTGATCAATTTGAAGTGTCATACCAGTTACAGGAATCACTTCACATTAGCAGAAAAACAACAACACCCTCAGAAGAATTCTATGAAACATCAGAGAGGTGATTGAGTTCCATACAATGGGTGAGGCAGCAATGAGGTGACCAGAGACATTCTGCCGGGCCTTGCCTCGCAGCTAGAAACTCCTCGCAGCCTTGCTAACTGAGGAGCAGTGCTCATCACACACCCATGCCATCCGACCCAACTGCATGGCTCCCCACATTCAGTTTTCTATCCCCATGATTCATTGAACCCAAGGCTTCTTACTTGTTTTTAAATTAAAATGTTCTGACATTCTAAAGTATTCATTTTGTATGTTTACCACTTTAATCCAGACCTTTAACACTTCAAGCATGGACCATAGCAAAATTTTAACTGATTTCCCTCATTTTTTAAAAAATCTGGTAACAGTGGGAAGAATGGTTCCCTTCTGTTACTTTCACTTTTGTTGAGATACACTCATACTTCAACTATGTTGTAAATATTGATCATTTTTAAAGACTCTTATCTCCTACAACCTACTTGTATGCAATTTGAAGGCAAAGATTATCAGATGAACTCCCACTATTATTGCTCTCATAAATATTGCACAAATGATGTTTATTAATAATTAGCTAAATCTTGAAGCATTAGTTAATTAATTAAGTGTGGGGAATGTTTGTAGCACTTATGTGAACATAAATTTATGCATTTTTAAACCAAAAAAGCCAAACTACATTGACCTCATCTGAATACATGGGATGAAACTTGAAACAAAACTCCTTCTGAGTTCAATACTTCATTTGCAGTGTTACGTGGAATCATTTTTGGCAGTGGCAACCATCTAGAGTTCTCCAGAGACTCACTTAAACCAGATAATGCTGAAGCATAGAAAAGTAATTTCCATTTAGACCATGGTGCAAACTTAATAAACGTACGAAAAATAAAAAGATTAAGTCATTTCTTATGAGGACATACATCTAAGTAAGTAGTCCCTAAAATCAGTCAATATATTTACTCTTATTAAGTCAATGTAGTTGAGCTTACTTATTTGAACTATACATCCTAAACATAATTGATGGCCTGGTACCATAGCAAATATATTACAGGACAGTGAAAATGAATCAATTCACTTTAAAATTGAAGTGCATTAATATCTGTCATATGTATGATAAAAAAATGAAAACAGATATTTCATGGGAAAATGGCTTACTAGTGAGAAGAACATGGTTCATTAATTATAATCCTGTGTATGATATGCGTTTATCTCAAGTCTTAAAGCAATTGGAAATATTTTTTTCTAGTCATGAGAGAATTTTTCTTCAATTTGGAGCATTTGAAATATATAGGAGTATAAAGAAAAACCAAAACACACCTGGAATTTTAACATGCAGATATTACATTATTTCTGTTACGTATAACTTGGTGCAATCGTAGTTAATATAATATTATATATAATTGTGCATATTCCCCAAATATTTTTTCTGCGAAAAAATTATTCTTTCATAAAATGTATATAGGGGAAACCAATTTCATGTATTTCATATATGCAATTTTAAGAACATAATGATACTTTTCACCCTACCCTAATTGCCTTGCTCCCACCTTTTCTACTCCTTTATTTCTAACTTTTTAAAAAATTTTTGCAATATGTACTTCCAATTTACTTTATAATCACAAGTTTACTCTTTCACTATATAAAAAAATTCAATAAGCAGCAAGTGTCACTGTTCCTTTATAGGGTAGACCAGAGTATAAAGAACAACCAAATGTCAAAATACTATTATAAGTCATTTTTACTATATTTTTTGCATTCTATGTTTTTTCAACAAACTAGATGAAAATACATGATATTTTTCTACTTAGGATTGGCTTATTTCACTAACCAAAATGATCTGCAGCTGCAACCATTCAGTTGTGAAAGGCTGTATGTTACGTGTTTATATGGTTCAGCAGTATTCCTTCATGTAGGCATACCACAATTTCTTAATCTAGTCATGAGCTGATGGACATCCAGATGGATTCCATACCTTAGTGCTTATAAGTTGAACTGTTATAAACATGGTGGCAAAGATAACTTTTTTATGTTCATTTCATTTCTTTGGGTAAATTTACTGGAGTAAAATGGCTGGATCATGTGATAGGTCTATTTCCAGATTCCTAAGGAATCTCCAAATTGCATTTCATAACGGTTTTACCAATTTAAATTCCCAAAAACAATGCATTCGGGTGCCTTTTCTCGAACATCTTCACAAAGACATAATTCTAAAAATTTTTGGGTGATAAGCATTATAACTAGGGTGAGGTGAAACTTCATTGTGGCTTTTATTTGTATTTCTCTTGTGGCTAATGATCCCTGAACATTTTCTTACATATACATAGGCCATTTTTATTTCATCCTTTGAAACCTACCTGCTCATTTCCTTTGTCTATTTCATGACTAATTTGTTGTTGTTGGGTTTTTGAATTCCTTCTTTGTTGAATGTTTTCTTTTCAATGCAAACCTCATTAGCACAGTACAGTCACATATTTATATTTTTAATTCATTACATGTTTTACTGGGTTCTTATCTACAGTCTTTACCTATGCAATGTTTGGCAGTTTCCCCCTACATATTTATCTAGCAATTTGGTGCTTTCATGTCTTAGAGTTGGATCCTTGATTCATTTTGAATTCTTTTTAGACAGAGTGTATGGTAGGGATATTTCTTCCCACTTCTGCATGCAGAGATACATCTTTCCTCCATATCACTTATTGAGAAATCTTTCCTTTCTTCAAGGATTGATTTTTCTTAGTGTGCCAAAGATCAATTGGCTGTAAATATGTGGATTAATTTCTGTTCTATTGGTCCACACGTGTATTCTCATGCCAATATCAGGACATTTCCATACTAACTTCCTATACTGAATTGAAATCTAGTATTGTGATGCCTCTAGCTTTGTTTTAGATTCTTATGGCTGCTTTATTTATTCAGAGTATCTTAGGATTTTATATTATTTTAGGGCACTGTTTTCCAGTAAGAAGAATGCATGTCTGTTTTGATTGGCATCACATTGAATTTGTAAATAGTTTGGGGTAATATGGAATTTAATTATATTAATTCTTAACACCTAAAACATTGCTGATTTTTCCTTTTTTGTGTCTTCCCATATTTCTTTCTTTGATGTTTATAATTTTCATTCTAGAGAACTTTCACAGAACTGGTTGAATTTCTTACACAGTATTTAAACATTTTTGTAGCTATTGCTTAAGGTATATATTATGAAAGGATGTTGTATTTTATCAAATGTTTTCTCTGTATCTATTGAATTAATGACATGATTTTTATTTCTCATTTTATTGTGATTTATCACATTTATTGATTTGCGTATGCTAAACCATCCTTGCAGGTCAGGCAGAAGTTCCACTTGGTCCAAGTGAATGGTCTTTCTGGTACGTTGTTGGATTATATTACCTGGTTTTTTTTCTCTCTCTCTCTCTTTTTTTTTCTTTCTTTTTTTTCAGATTATTGTGTCTATGTTCATGAGGTGTGTTGGCCTGTATTTATATTTGTTGTGTCTTATTTTCTGCTCATTGGAATTAAACCAATTTTGCTTTCATGGAAGGAGTTTAGTGGGTTTTCCTCCCATTCAGTTGTTTTGAATATTTTGAAAACAATTGAAATTACCTCTTGAAAAGCTTGGTAGAATTCAGCAAAGGCTTTCAGTCCTGAGATTTTCTTTTCTTCTTTTTAAAAGATTTATTTATTTTTATTTGAAGGGCAAAGTTACAGACAGAGAAGGCGACACACACACAAACACATACACAGATCTTCCATCCATGATTCACTCCCCAAATAGCTACTACCACCAGAGCTGAGCCACTCCAATGTCAGAAGTGTGGAGCCTCCTGCAAGTCTCCTGCATAGGTATAGGTGCCCAAGGACCTGAGCCAACTTTCGCCTCTTTCCAAGTCATAGTCTTCTCTTTTCTGGAAGAGTTTTCATTTTTAAGGTTTATTGATTTATTTACTTTCATTGGGAAAATATACATACAGAGAGAAGGAGAGACAAAGATCTTTCATTCATTGGCTCATCACTCAAATGGCCATAATGGCTGGTGCTGAGCTGCTCCAAAGTCACGAGCCAGGAGTTTCCTCTGAGTCTCCCATGTGGGTGAGGGTTCAAAGGCTTTGGACAACCCCCCCTGTTTTCCAGGCCATAAGCAGGGAGCAGGATGGGAAGTGAAGCAGTGCCTATTTAGGATGCCATACACGCAACAATTATAGGTATTTAAAAATAGTCATTAAATAATATCAAGGTACTGAGATACTTTGAGGTTGGATTTTTGACCCTCTGTCAACTCTTTCATATCATCATACTCCTTTTTACTTGCTCATATCATTCTTTCTTTCTTTATTTACTTTTTAGAGTGGTAAATTCACACAGGTCCAAGCAAAACACCAGGAGAAGTCTCAAATTGGATAGCTCACTACACAAAGGTTTGTAAACATGAGAGGTCTTCCAAGTGTTCATGAAAATGGCTGCTACATAAAAACTATGCATGAAATGTATATTTTTCAAAGAAAATAAGTTTCTTTTAATTCTACTTTCCATGAAATGCTTCAAGTATATCATATAGCATTATGTTCCCTGTATTCATTTTTATTTTTATTTTTTTATATTTTAAGGCAGATATTTTAACTATTTGGTTTTAAAAGATCAGTAGCAAAATAAATTTCTGTAACATAAATTTTTAAAACATGACATTTAGAAGTAAAGGCTGGATCTAAATACCATGAGCTACTTGCAGACATAAACATAAATCAATCTGCAAAGCTTCTCAGAATTTTCTTTTTTTTTTTCAATGGATTTCTTTAAAAAAAAAACATTGTATTATGTGACACAGTTTTGGCTTAGGAAAACAACTATATGTGTATATTAAAATATATGCTCATAAAAGCATATATGAGGGGCATAATTTCTTTAACAATTCACGTTTGAAGAACTGTCTTAATTACTTGGTTCAAGTCTTTACAACTGAGAAAGTAGATCATGAATGATACAAAAAGAGAGCTCTGACAAGTTCTTGTAGTGATAAAGTGCTGAAGCAAGAAACGGGTGAGAACTTAAAAATCCCTGACATGAAATCTCTGTTTTGAATACTAATCACAACCAGTTTCAGAATAAAAGGAAAGGACTCACGCTGTCTGGCTGCATGTCGTGTTCTTCAGCACTATTCATTCATTTGCTTCATAAGACCTACTTTCTCTTCCTCATGTTCAAGCTGTTTCTGGCTTTGGTTTGGCCACTTTGAGGATACAGCCATCATAAAATATTTGAGATGAGACTGGAAACCGCTGGAGAAACTGGAGTTTTTGTGTGTGAAGTGACTTGTCCTATTATTGTGTTGCCAGAAATAGGAATCTGGGAAAATAGGATTGTGTGTTAGATAAAGGGGAGAATGAAGCAAGGATAAAAAACACCATTTTTTCTCTTCTCAGTGATCTAAGGGAATCTTTTTTGAAAGACATTGGGGATTTTGAGAAGAAGCAGCAAAGTAATGTTGCAATGCAGTTGGAAGTATGAAAGCAGTACTACCTGGTAGCAACAGATATAATAGTTATAACAGATGTAACTGACACTGGAAATTACATACTATTAGTTCCTACCAACACAGCCACAATCAGCAGCTGAGGATTTTATTGAAAAGAAGAGGGCATTAAAACTTTGTTTAGAATCAATGGCCAGTACAAAGCCTATCAAGAGGAAAATGGAGTGACTAAGAGGAAAGCCATTTAGGGAAGCAGAAAAAAGCTGCTTCTTTATTAAATGATCTGCTCACAGTTAATATTTCTCAAACCAGCTCTTGGCAGAGTCTTGGGGAAAATCGGAAATTCAAATTTCAATCTAATAATAGAAAGCAAAAAGGTTAAATAATGACTGTTAAAGCATGTGTCCAATTTTTTTTTATCATACATCACTAGCAGGAAAGCAATAATAACTCCCAACTTGACTATTCTTCAGCTAATATGTTCCTGTACTATCCTACCTATTTTCTGTATCTAATCTAATTGGCCATTGTCCAATTAGACAATAGCACTTCTTAATGGGATCTTTGAATCATAAAATTTTCTGCCTTAACTTTTTCTCTGATACATTTAATGACTGTAAAAATCTCTTCCAAAGAGATAACATACTTTAACGACTGACAAGTCAATAACCCATGGGAGTTCAGATGAATTGATAAATATAGGTTAAAAGAGCTAACAACACCAGATGATTTAGGGGTCTTGTGCAAAGCTTGTAACTTCTGTCTTCTATTGCTCTTTGCAGGAAATTCTCATAACTGTTTTGCACCATGCATAGCAAGAAGCCCCAGGATAAGTAGCTAATAAAAAAGCCATAGAACCGAAATAATTCTGTAAAACTTCATTAGCAATAAGGATACCCTAGGCACTGCCCCTGACACCACCTATAATAATAGGTAGAGAAGCTGAAGCAGCAATAGTGCAAAATGAACAGCAGCTACATGTTTAAGGTTGACAAATTCCAAGGTCAGATCCAGACTCTAGCTGGTCCATTGTGATTTGTGAGCATTTAGTGTCTTTGATCACATGGTTTCATCCAGTCTCTTGTTGTCATTTCAATCCAGCTCATCATTATTGCATGAGCAGAAAAAGCACCACACTACAAAAGTAACAATAGTTCACTTCGAGGTGAGTATGGGAAATGTTATGAGTATGAAAACACTAGCATTAAAATGTAAACATGAATATTTCAAAATGGAATGTTAAACCCATTCCTGTAGCAAGTTTAGGAATATACTGGAGATGGATTAAAGTTTAAAAATCCTGCACATAATTTTATATTATTGGTGCAGTCCTACAAATAAACAGACTGGTTGTAATGAATAAATGAACAAAATTTATACTTTGATATAATGCTATCAAAAATATTGTAAAAACCTAGTTTAAAAAGGACTAGAAATTCAGAGACAAATGTGAACTACATTGTGACAGATATAATTTAATAATAAGTTAGATACAGACTTTGGAGTCAGATAAATTCTAGGTTCAAATTCTGGATTTGCCATTATGTGTATAATCTATGACTTTAGTTACCTTGGCTTCAGTCTTCTATTTGTCAAATGGAAATAATAATAGTACCCACTTACTAAGGATTAATGAAGATTAACCAAAGTATTGTTTAAAAAGTCCTTATCACAATGATCTGAAACATAATAGGTGCTCATTGAGTGGTTATTAATTTCCACTCCACTTTATTTTGCCTTGACTCCTTGGATTAAGAAAACATAAGATGCTGACACAATGATATGTAAAGCAAGAGTGCTCAGAATCAAGATGGCGTAAGAGTGTAAGGACTCTTTAAACAGATGGAGAATCATTAGTGAGGGTGAAGCAGAGAGGACAAATTCCAGCAAATAGGAGAGGACAGGCTGACAGCAGAGGGGCACCTGGATACTGATGGACATGGAAAGCAGCAGAGAAAACGCTGTGGTATTGCAATGACCAGATACTCCAGTGGCAGTCAGTAAGCAGTGATCTGAGCTCTACTGGTGAGCAGAGCTCCACCAGAAGTCAGGTGCAAAGGGGAG
Organism: Ochotona curzoniae; assembly: GCF_017591425.1. Lineage (NCBI taxonomy): Eukaryota > Metazoa > Chordata > Mammalia > Lagomorpha > Ochotonidae > Ochotona > Ochotona curzoniae. Next base: position 8,898,428 of record NW_024467087.1, read on the forward strand.
TTCACCAGGAACTCAGCAGGTAAACCAAAAAAGCTGCCTGTCCTGCTGTTTTGTTTAATTGAAATGGGAGCAGAGACAGCGCAACAGGTAGTGTGAGAACAGAGTGGATTTTATTGCCCAGACCCAACCCAAAGCTGCATTGAGCACCATTTTGTATTAAGGAAGAAAGGCTATGGTATAGGACTCTGCATGTACAAAGCTGGGAGAGAACTCATTTCTGGTTCAGTGCAATAAACTGACATGACACCTTATGTAATCTACCCAAAATAGGTCTGGGTAGCCCCCAGATCTAATGGCCAGAAGATCAAGAGTTCAACCAGTGGCATATCAGGCACCATTTTGTACATTGTAGCAAAGGTTGGAGGGACAACATGAACTGCACATGCACTGAGCTGAGCGTGAAAGGCTAACAGGTTCCTACAAGATCAGCACCATCTACAACATAGTTATTTAGATGACCTGTTGTCTTCCTAATTGTGGGAACTTCTCCAAACTGAACTAGGAGAAAGTTTGTATGGACAATGATGAAGCCAAAACATGGGATCACAGAAACTGGAAAATGGTATGCTAGGAGCTGGGGTTACAGAGACCGTGGTGGAAGTCTACCACAAGAGCCTAACCTGAAACTCACTGGAGGGAGTGGCACAAATGACTGAAAACAAAGAACCATGTACCAACTACAGTAAGTAAAATCTAACTATAGAACTGCGGGTGAGAAAACTTAGAAAACCTGCCCTAAGGAGAAGAATCTACTATCCAGAAGTACAATAACCAAGAACAAAAGGAGAGACAAAGGCACGATGAATATTATTAAAGACTCCACTGCAAAGGAGCAAAAGCCTTTGTCAATCTGAGTTAACTAAGGAAGACATTGAAAAAATGACGTATACAGAATTCAAAACACTTGTTAAAAAGGTTTTTTTTTTTTATCAACAATGAGAAGTACATACAAGAATTCCAGAAATTTAATAAATATGTTACCTAGGAAATAGCAACACTGAAATAAAATGAGGCAGGATTATTGGAAATGAAGGACACAATAGAGAAAAAAATTCAGTGGAAAGTCTCAATAATAGAATTAAGGAGGCAGAAGAAAGAATCTCAGATTTCAAAGATATTTCTTGAAACAATGGAGAAACAATAAAAAAGGTGGAAGCAGAGCTGGGCCAAGCTAAAAACAATATTAAAGATTTAAGAGACTATTAAGGGCCCGGCACGATGGCGCAGTGGTTAAGGTCCTCACCTTGCACGCCCGGGATCCCATATGGACACCAGTTCTAATCCCAGCAGCTCCACTTCCCATCCAGCTCCCTGCCTGTGGCCCGGGAAAGGAGTCGAGGACTGCCCAAGGCTTTGGGACCCTGCACCCACATGGGAGACCTGTAAGAGGCTCCTGGCTTCGGATCAGCATAGCATCGGCCGTTGCGCTCACTTGGGGAGTGAATCATCAGACAGAAGATCTTCCTCTCTGTCTCTCCTCTCTGTATATCCGCCTTTCCAATAAAAAAAATAATAATAAAATAAATCTTTAAAAAAAGAGAGACTATTAAAAGGCTAAGTATAAGAATCATGGGATTTCCAGAAGGGGCAGAAAGAGAAGTTGGGTTTAAAAATGCATTTAATCAAATAATAAAGGAATAATTCCCTAATATGGATAAAGAATTGGCAATCGGCATTCAGGGGGGGCACAGAACTACCAACAGTGTTGACCAAAAGTGATTTTCACCATGATACATGATAATTAAACTCTCTTCAGTCAAACATAAGTGCTTGGGCTTCTGTTACCCATGTGGGAGACCCAGATGGAGTTTCAGAACCTTGGCTGCAGCCTGGCTCGGTCTTGATCATTGCAGCCATTTGGAGAGAGAACCATCAAATGGAAGATATCTCTCACTCTCAATCTCTTTCTCTTCCTTTCTTCCACATCTCTCTCTTTTGAATTTCTGACTTTCAAATAAATAAATCATTAGAAACCTTCCTAAACACCTAATATCCTGTTTAAAGCGGCATGAGGGGAATTTTATTGAATTGGTCTCGTATGGGCATCTTTTCTCTTAAGACTTCAAGCAGATGATCCTGAAAGGATTTGGGCATGGCAGAGTAGGGTATGTTCAGCAGGAAGGCTGGCACTTTTCCAGCCTGATGTTGAAATACTTCATAATAGTCCACATTCATGGAGATATTATATTAATTCATCAGAGAAACCTAGGAATTAAACAGTTGAGTTAAAAAAAAAAACCTTTATCAGTATCATTTTCTGAAAATGGAGGGGAAGAAGGCCAGGGAAGAAGGCCAAGAAATAAATATTTTTATTGGGAACTATGCAAACAACAGCATTGCCAAGCAGGTGGCCCTACTTATACCTGCCCCCAGGATCAGCCATAAAAGTTTCTCTCTTGGAAACCTTATGGACTAGTGTCTGACAGCCAAAACATTAAAAAGAATTTAATTCAGAAAAATGGGTGAGAAATGGATATGCTTATTAGAGTCAAATTGTTTCCCCACTAGACTCTGTGGGTGCATTAAGAACTGCTGAGAAAATGCAAACACATTACAAATATACGTAAAACTTTAATTTCTTATGTTGAATTTGCTTAAAAAGTACACACCATTTTTTTCCATAAAAATGCACTCTAGGATTTTCTATCAATAGTGCATTTAGTATGAGTTTTCTCTCTATGCAACTCTGAACAAATAAGCCTATTGGGCAAAACAGGAAGTTCCAAAGATTTTTAAAAAAAAGAGTGAGAGATGATGATGTATGATAAGTAAAGAAAAGCAGACATGAATCTGTCATAACTCTTACCATTCATTCTATCACTGGTCATACTGTGCTGCCGATCACCAGGAACAACTGAAAGAGCTGTTATTGTAAATGTGGCTATTGAATTGCCTGTCTGGAACCAAACCTTGTCATAAAGTTGCATTATACACCAGCATTTGTTTCAGGAAGTTTTACATTTTGTATCTACATATTGTTCGAATTTGTTAACTATTGATTATAGGCACCCAGATGGTACATCAATGTCATCTCTAGCTCCTTGGTGAAGGAGGAGAAAGGCTGAAAGGAAACAAAAGTGCTTTCCATTAAAATTAAAGGAAATCATTAGCTAACTTCATTAAACCAAGTCACAGTCATTAGATAGCAAAATTACATATCACAAAATCGTGAAGCCTGCAGATAAATCAGTAAGTGTGGATGTATTTCTCTTCTAAAATTTTCCAATGTTACCTCAAAACCTTGTCAGAAACATAAATCCTTCTCCTATGCCCTTCTACTACGGTTATAGAACTTTACATAAGAAACTAAATCTAGTCTACATTGAGACTTTCGAAGTTGTTATTCATGTACTATTTCCTGTAGTTATATTCTGGCCAAAACAATCAATACAATGAAGAATAATTTCAAAGTAGCACAAGTCTTTATTTTACATTTCTTTTATAAAGATTTATTTATTTGAAAGGTACAGTGTCAGAAAAAGGGAGGAAAGTCGGAGAGAGAGAGGAAAATATTAGACTTACCTGTGGAAATATCACACAATAGGGAAAAATACAAAGAAATTCTGTGAAGAAACAGATATCAGTCTTTCAGCATAACCTGTAAAAATGTGCTTGAAGAATTAAACTAGCTCCTTTTGTGTTGATATAATATATACAGAGCTAAAATACATGACAAAATTAAAGTAAGTTAGATACAGCAAGAAAATATTTCATGTTCTCACTATTGTAGAGGAATGTTAAAAAAGGAACCCTCATACATCAACATAGTATCATTTATATTTTCAATATATTATCATATCTACAATATATATATAGTCTGAGCACTTTTGTAAGAATCAATTGACCATATGTGCATTGATTAATTTCAGGGCTCTCTACTCAGTTCCATATTTTTATATGTGAACTTTATGCCAGGACCATACTCTTGCAATTATCATATCCTTATAAAATTGTTTGAGATTAGGTGATTCCAGCTTGAGTGCGGGGGGGCACACAGGTTCATATCGCCTGTCCTGTTGTTTTTGCTATTCCACATGAATTTCAGTAGTATTTTGTTCTACTTTTGTAAGAAGTGTCATTGGTATTTAACTATGATTGCATTGCATCTGTAGATTGATTTAGTTTGTAACCATGACCAAGGAATATTTTCCAAAATATGCATATGCCCTTGATGATTTCTTTCTTGGATGTTTTATAATGTTTAGTGTCATTATCTTTTATTTATTTGATTAAATGTACCACTAAATATTTTATTTTTGTCTTGTGAATGAGATATCCATCTTGATTTGTCTTTTAGCAAATTCATTATTGATGTATTAAAAAATTACTGGTTTATTATGATTATAACCTGAAAAGTTCCTGTGTTGGTTTATCAACTCTAACAGCTTTTTCATGGTGTGTTTAGGGTTTTCCATGAAAAACATTGCATCATCTTTTAAAGGATTAATTTATTTATTTTTACTGGAAAGGCAGATTTGCAGAGAGAAGGAGAGACAGAAAAATCTTCCGTCCTCTGGTTCCCTGCCCAAATGACCACAATAGCTGGAGCTGAGCCGATTTGAAGCCAGGAGCCATGACCTTTTCCGAGTCTACCACATGGGTGCAGAGTCCCAAGTCTTTGAGCCATCTTTTGAGGCCACAAGCCAGACTTTTGAGGCCACTAGCAGGGAGCGAGACCGGAAGTAAAGAAGTCATGACAACAAACAGCATCCATATGGAATCCTGGCAAATGCAAGGTTAGGATTTAGCCACTGAGCCATTACGCCAGGTCCACAATATTACATCTTCAGAAATCATGAATATTTTATTTCACAGATTCTTAGTGTCTTTTCCTTCTTTTCTCCTTCAGGAACATCTATGATTACTTAATCCCTTAATGGTGTCCCCTATTTTATGCGGGGTTTCTTCATGTTCTTTCATCTTTTTCTCTACTTTTCTCCTGATTGGTTCAGTTCAAAAGTCTTGTCCACCAAATAAAAAATTATTTTCTCTACTTGCTGTATTATGCCACTGAAGCCTCCAATTCTATTGTTTTCTTGATTGAAGTTTTCATCACCAAAATTTATTTGGGTCTTTTTACTGATTTCCATCTCCTTAGTGATTTTTAAAAATTTATGCCACCTATTGTTGTCCTCATTTCTCTAAGTTGTCCAGACATCTCTAGCATTCATTCAGTTTCCTTACATTCATTATTTCAAATTTTACTTCTGGAATTTCATATATTTGCTTTAGATCAGGTTGTATTTCTCAAAAACTATCATATTGCTTTATACGATTCATGCTACCTTTCTTCTTCATCTTTCCAGTTTCCCTACATGGAATACTTTGCATCTCGTGCAACAGTCTCTGCTCTTAATGGAATTACTTTTATTGAAAAATAGTCCTTTTTTATTTGAATGCAAGGCACTACAAGACTTGCTGCTTTTACTTTGGATCTCTGTGTGTCAAGAAATATGACCTTGGGGCCAACGTGTTAGCCTAGCATGCTAATAATCCACCTGTGTTGCTGGCATCCCTTGTGGCACTGACTTGAATATAGGCTGTTCCACTTCTGCTCCAGTTCCCTAATAATGACCTGTCAAAGCAGCAGAGGATGGCAGATGAAATTCTTGGCTCTTGGCTTCAGACTGCCTCAGCTACAGCTGTTGCAACCATTTGGGGAGTCAAACAGCAAATGGAAGATCTCTCTCTTTCTCTCTTTTTCACTCTCTATAACTATGCCTTTCAAATAAAGATTAATTTAAAAATATAAACTCTGGGTTATTTCTTTTACTTAATCTATGTCAACAAATTTAGTAGGATTGCAATGTAATATGACGGTGGATGTGGGTTTCCTATGTTGCGTATATTCAGTCCCTAGGGAGCTGGGTGTCAGTCACACTAAGTCGTGTGATAATCAGCAGCTTGTTATTGATATAAACGGACACAAGGTGACTGCTCTGTGTCTCCCTAGTAAGCCTTAGTGATGCTGCAGTTCATGACATCAATAGCTGTAGCTCTACAAATATAGAATATGGATAGGAACTTCCTCTGCTCCTGCTGGTGGAGTGATTAATGATGTGAATTATAAAAACCTTAGTCCCAGGACTGGAAAGTGTGAACTGGAAAGTTCTAATCTTACAGGTAGACTACAAGATACACAGGAGGTTTTTCACTGGCAGATATGGATCCAGAAGCGTGAAATTCAGGCAGTTTCTTCCCTAGGTCCCATCAGCTAAATTCCATTGAATTTGAGGAAGTTAGTACTGGTCTTCACGGTCCTGGTGTTGTAGGATACAGTGGGTCTTTTATCAAAATGGGAGTCATGTACTGGGCATGATGGTAGCCACCTGACTGAAGCAGATTGATACAGATAAAGCAATCCAGATACGTTGAGTGCAAGTTACTCCAAAGATTATAATAACGTAGCAGCTCTGCAAGGCATTGATGGAATCCTTTCCAGGTCCCACTGATCCTGGTCCTTGTGTCTGGGATTACAGAACCATGCAATAGGAGGTACAGAGAAAATTTCCTCTGGACGACTACTCTCAGATATTTCATGAGCCACTGTTAGTTCAAGTCCCAAGAATCTGAGTAGTACACACCCGAATCTCACATGCCTCATACCTAACGCCCGAAGTCCTCACCTTGAAGGTACTGGGATTCCATATGGGCACCAATTCTAATTGCGGTGGCCCCGCTTCCTATCCAGCTCCCTGCTTGTGGCCTGGAGAAGCTGTCAAGGATGGCCCAAATCCTTGGAATCCTGCACCTGTGTGGGAGAACTGGAGGAAATTCCTGGTTCCTGGCTTCAGACTGGCACAGCCCCGACTGTTGTGGTCACTTGGGGTGTGATCATCGGATGAAAGATCTTCCTCTGTTTCTCCTCCTCTGTGTATATCTAACTTTGTAATAAAAATGAATAATACTTAAAAAAAAGCTCAACACTATCTCATGGCAAAATTCCTAGGAAGATGAAACTCTGAGGAAATTTTATAATAAGATGCATGGCATATGTAAAGAATATTGCACAGCTGATATGGTGGCTGTTTTGCCAAGGTGGCAACCAATAATTCCTCCAACCATTAAAACATATGTCCCTATTACCGAAGAGCAGTGGGTCCTATTCTTCTTTTCCTTGGTTTTAGGCTGACAGTGAGACTTCTATTGACCACTAGACTGAGGCAGAAATCACCTTTACTGACTTCTGGTACTTTAGATCAGATACACATCTCTGTTGTTTTTAAATCTTTGCAGCCATGTAAGTAAATTTCACCTAGATTGAATAATCATAAGAATAACATGGACAGAAAGGATGGAAAATCATGGAGAGAGGCCTAGCTACTCTAGGATGCAAGTTAAGTCAAGCCCACGGGTGGATATCAAGCTTAACGCAATCATGTGGCTTAGATTAGTAATAAGTAGCAGAGAAAACCCCTATCAACCCATAAATTTGTGAGAAATAAGAAGTACATGTGGTTTCCACTAAGTTTTATATTATCTTATTAAGATATAGCAGGTATCATTACACTTAACAGAAAACACAGAATGCTTCACTTAAGGTCAAGAAAAAGGTAAGGGCTTCACCTTTGATCAGTTCCATTGACTGTATTCTATGTGCTTAGTTAAGGAAGCATGAGAATAACTGGAAGGCATTCACAGAAAAAAATAAAATTGCCTTGTTTATAGACCAATCACATCTTTGTGTTAAACTCCAAAGGAATCTGCAAAAGGAAATAACTTAAAACTAGTAAATCCAGCAACATTCAAAAGTATAAGGCTCATGGGAGTGAATATTTGGCACAGTGTTTAACATGCTACATGGAGCATCTGAAACCTATACTAGAGCACCTGATACTGAGTTCTAACTAAAAACAAGGGAGAGAAAGAGAAAAGGGGGAAAAAACAGAGAGTGAGAGAAATAGTATATGTTATATATTCATATTTGAAAGGCAAACTTACAAAGAGAGATGGAGAGAGGAGAGATCATCCATCTACTGGTTCACTCCCCAAATGGCTGCAACAGCTGCGGTTGGATGTGTCTCAAGTGAGGAACCAGGAGCTTCTTCCAGATCTACTATGTGAATACAGGGCCCCAAGTACTTGGACCACCTTCTGCTACTTTCCCAAATGTATTAGCTGGGAGCTGAATCAGAAGTGGAGCAACTAGGACTCAAATACCCGTATAGGATGCTGGTGTCACAGGCAGAGACAGCTTATTGTGCTACGGTGCAGCCCATATAAGTAATAGTATAAAAGAACTATTTTATATGGATTGTATGTAAACTGAAAAAAAAAACCCTAAATACATGGAGTGTATTTCCGCATAGCAGTTAAGTTGCCACTTGGGATTCTGACATTCCATACTGGCATGTCTGCTTCACGTCTCAGCTTCTCGGCTTGTAAATCATCTTCCTGCTGGTGTTCACCTTGGAAGACGGCAGAGGGTGTCATGAATTTAGATCACTACCAGTCACAAGGAAGACCCAAATTCCATGATCTTGCCTTTGGCCAGAATGAGCCCTAGCTACAGCAGGCCTTTGGGGGAGTGAGTCAACAGATGAAATAATTCCCTACATATCTCTCTCTCTCTCTGTATCTCTTTTTCATTTCTATAAAAGGAAAATAAATAAATAGGAAGAGTTGTGATTGTTTCTGATACAGTTATTGTTATTATTATTGTCTCCCAATGCTAAAATTATAACCTGTGCATCCTTTATTTTTATATTTACTGCCATTACACTTAGGCCCATGATATAAAACAAAAATGAAAACCTTTTATTCCATGTGGGGCATATTTCTATCTTCCATCTTTTCAGAATTCTTATCTCCTTACACATGGTTCCCATGGTGGAATAGTAATGAATTGAAAAGCCATATACAATAAATTTTTTTTTTAGGTTTCAGATTGTGGCACAATTTTATTTGCATTTAGTGTAACTTGCTATTGTTATACATTATGAAAACTATTCTTTCTTCTTGAGTCTTAGAATCTTCATCTGCAGAATGAAGAAGGCTAGTGTTAATATTATATTTTTCCAAAATTTATGAAATATTACACAAGAGGTTTAGCAAAGTGTTGCACGTGAACACAAATATCTGGACTTCAGACTTGGGAAGGGCACAAAAAAAGCTTCTCCAGTCTACCTACAGCTACGCTGTTGAGACAAAGGGAACACAAATAGTGCACACTCTCAGTGAACATCATTTTCTGCTTGAGTTATTTGCACATTGTTTATAAATGCATTACTGCTTATATAAAAAGGCTTAAAATATATGGTTAATTTCATAACAGCAAAACTTGGAGCAAGAAAAAAATTTCTTTATTGCCTTTATATTTTGAAATTTCATCAGTTAGTTGAAATATGGGTACATATTTATTGTTACTAAAACAAAGTCTTGTTAGTGATAAAAGTAAATAAATGCATTACTGATCCTCCACAAAAGCCATTAGTAATGAAATCCTTTTGATAAAATTGAGGATAGAGTTAAATTTCATATGGAGTGAGCATTTTTATTTACGTTAGCATATCACTTTTTAACATGCATCATTAAAGAGGCGAAATGGTTAATATTAACTGTAGTTTATCTCTGTTATACTAATACCATCACTACTTGAATATCCAGGAAGAAATTCAACTTGCACATTAACAAGATTCATCTTTATGCTACTCTTGAGGGTCACACTAATTGACCAAAACTGAGGCAGCTATTTGTTTTAATCTCTGTGTTCTGTGTCATTACTTCCCTTCTTTAATTTTTCAATCTTTTGAAGTTTTCCATTAATATAAATATTAGCATATGTTAATATATCTGCTAATATAAATATATATTAACATAATGATAATTGATGAAAGTAGATTTTGTGCATTCCACAGGTCCCATTCAAGACGAGATCTGTTCATCCCTGCTACCTTCCAAACTGCATTCTCCCTCTCTTGTGTTCATCATTTTTTATTAGGATATAACATTAATCTGCTCTATATCTGTGGGCTCAATTCATAAAATATCATAACTTTGAATACATAAAATTTAGTAAGACCATTGTTCTGCAAGTGTACCAACAAAGACCAAAAATCACAATTATACTCCAAAATGACCGTTTCATTCCCATACATCTACAAATGATGCAATATTTCTGAGTGGAATGTCTCGGCTTTTTCACGGCCACAGAATGATGTTCCATTTTCTCTGAACTGTTTTCATTCATATTTACCACTAACATATCGTTTCTATAAGTGTCAGCCATTTTAAGAATACTGATATGTCTCTCTTGGTTAAATTTAATTTCATAAAACATATTAAATGTTATTTAAGAAATTATGTAATTAAAATCCTAATTACTGTTCTCACAGCCTGTGTTTTTCAAGTAATCAGTCTATAATTCATCCACCAAAAATGTAGCCAAAAATCCACCACATTAAGCAGGATCCTTTGAGTCTAGAATCAAAATAAAATAGGTTTCTATATTTAAAGGACTCATAACTTGAAGTCAAGAGGTAGCTTTTCATGTAGAGATATTTGCAAGAGACTTCCACTTGCTAGCCAGCACAAAGCAAATAAAATTTTATACACAAACTGGGGAGCACTGGTTATGAAAACCAGCATTGACATTTGAAATCCTTTTGTGTGGAGGCATTTGGTTGCTACCAAGGACCATCAGCCCTCAGGTTTACAGCAAAGAGAAAGGCTGAGGAACGTGGCTTGAAAGGTTGATCTGAAACACATACTTGATAGAATGTGGATATATGAATGAATAAAGAGCAGGCTTGTTTTAATGGTCTCAGTAGCTGCTTTCAGTTGTCTGCAACAACTGGTCAGTTTAAATGCCTTTTGGGAAAATCATCCACAGGCACATGATTGACAAAAAACATGCATCTAAAACCCAGGATAAACATCATCTAAGGAATTGTGAGATGGAAACAAAGTTAGTTCAGTTTATGGCGTAAAATGATATTTGTGTTTTTAGTTTTCAAAAAATCTCAGGCAGATCAAAGCAGAGATCTAGCTCCTTGCTACAAGAAGGGAAACACTGAGGGCAGATGGGCTCAAGGCAGAACCATCTGTAGCAAGTTAATGATAATTCCAGGCTTGCTCCAAAAGCACACTTAATAAGACATTAAGAGCTAAAGGGAAGACAGTTTCAAAGGGATTTGAATTCTGATGAAAATAACTGTGTACATATGCAATTATCTGATGATTTGGTTTTAATTCTTTAGGAACGGAATGTCATCTGTGAAATTGGAGGACTTAAGATGTGAAACAAACTGCTGTAAGACCTTTATTTGGACTTATTCAGGGCAATTTAAAATGTGTGTGTGTGTGTGTGTTCCTGTACCTCATATTTGGAATCTCAGATATGACTTATAGGGCAAATATAAATAGAGGCAGAGTTTCAAAATGTGGAGGTTTTATATTTTTTAGAAGTGTTATAACAAATTATTTGCTGTAGGCATTTTTAGAACATTATTTTATCCCAGTACAGGGAGTTTCGTGAGGTGGGACTTTCACTGAATCAGACGCAACACCCAGTAGCCTGTGGGGAACAGATTCCAGGGACTCTGGGAACTCTGTCGTCAAGGTTACGGTCATGTCCTACTTATAAAACTAAACACAATTATATATACATATATATTTATTATATATAATAAAATAAAAAACAGGACCTAAGACCTAGACATTTCATACAAGATATGTCTTCTACTCACAACCTGAAGTGATTGAAGTAGCAGTTTTAGGAGTTGGAAATGAGAAAATTCTTCCTTAGTCCACTGAGAAATTAATCAAAATGATTTCCCTGGGTGAAAAATCTTACTCTATGAGTAATATCAATATTAACACTGAAGTGACAAAGCTTAACATTGAGCTTTGCTAGATAAATGATAAATCAAATCAAATACAAATTAACATTCTTATTTTGCTAGCTGCAATTCACTGGAGGAACTTTTCAAACTTTATTGATATTTAGCCACCTTGCATTAGTGATTTTGCTAGTTGTCTGAATGGCATAGCTATAATTATTTTTAAGCCAAGGGCTACACTTTAGATTGTATTTTCTCTTTACTAAACTTTTATGAAAATGTTCTATAAACCAGCTATCAAATAATACAACACCCATATGGGATCAATTTACAAAGTGATTTTTAAAAAGGTTTCATTTATTTATTTTGTATTTGAAAGGCAGTTAACATGGACACATGGAGAGACAGAGAGAGTGATATCTTCCACCCACTGGTTTACACCCCAAGTGGCTGCAATGGCCGAAGCTGAGCCCATTCAAACCCAGAAGCGTGAAGCTTCTTCCAATGCTTGCACATGGTTGCAACAGGGTCCCAAGGACTTCAGCTATCCTTCGCCACCTTCCCAGGCTACAGCAGGGAGCTGGATTGGAAAGAAGCTCAGTAGGCAGAACACTAACCAGCACCCATCTGAGATTCTGGTACTGTAAGTGGAGTTTTAGCGTACTTATAAAACTAAACATATGTATTTTATATGTGTACTTATTATATATAATAAAATAAATATGCATTGCAAAACGGGGCCTAAGACCTAGACATTTCATACAAGATATACAAGATATACAAGTGGAGTTTAGCCATGGCACAGGCCCCATACAAGGTAATTTTTTATTATTATAATTATTATTGGAAAGTCAGATTCACTGAGACAAGAAGAAACAAGAAAGAAAGATTCTCTCTCTGCTGGTTCATGCCCCAAGTCACCGCAACACCTGCAGCTGATCTGACCTCCTGGGTCCTCCGTGTGGGTACAGGATCCCAAGGTTTTTTGAGTCATACTCCGCTGCTCCCCAGGCCACAAGCAGGGGAACTGGATGGGGAGTAGAGAAGCCAGAACAAGAACTGGCACCCATATGGAATCCTGGCGCCTGCAAGGTGAGGATTCAGTCATTGAATCAGCATGCCAGGCCCCACACATATGCTTTTATTATATGTAATTTTTAAAGAGTCTAGCTCCAAAGCAAGTGACAAAAAATGTTTTAGGTCTTCAGGTGAAGAAATCAGAAAAATTATTCTAGGCCACAAGCATGAAAAGTGCAGGATACTTAGAGTATAAAAAGATTTTTGACACTTCTAGCATGAGAGGATGGTAACTTGCGTTCCCATGACTAAGTCGCAATCTTATCATATAGAAAGGTGAGTTGTAGATTTAATGTGGTAGATGCATCTTGTTTGGGGAGATAAATGAGAAAAGTCTTGTCTTTTTCTTCTGCAAAAGATGTTGACAACAGCACCTACCTCATAATGCAGTGGGGGGAAGAACCAGTACAGACTCATGGGAATTATTGTTCTACCTGTTTGTGTGACCAAAGTAACATAGCCACAGAACTGTCAAGAGCTTCCCCTTAAGTATTATTTGAAGAGCTGGGATCTTTGAAAGGGAAACCAAATGCCATTCTACTTAGATTACTTACCAACTTACATGAAGACTAGAAATATTTTTTTTCTCTCCAAGGGAAAAAAAGGTTGAATGGGTTGAAACAAAAACTTCTGAAAAGTATTTATTTAGCAAATGCAAGTAGGAGAAAATGACCTATAATCTTTGCTAACAAATCAATTATTTTATCCTCCAAAATTGTTCCCTATCATAATTGGATGTTGCAAAAATAGATTAGCTGGAATTTTGTATTAGCAAAAGTCCTTTTGAAGAAAGCAATCATAAATCTTAAGTTTTTTATGAAACTTGAAATTCATATTAATTAAGTTAAATTAGGAGTGTTAGACTGATGGTCTTCAGAAATTTTTTCGCTTTTAAATACTAATTGTATGCTTTACATAAGTCTTCTGAAAATCCCATCAATGATGTACTTCAAGAAAAGGAGAGTAAAACTACAAATAAAACCTTTAAAAATTAAAATAAATGGAGGGAGTATTGTAGAGCCACTGTTTAAGTCAGCACATGCTATGCTAGTATCCAACGCCAGAGTATTGGTTTTGGTCCTAAGCTCTCTGCTTCTGATCCAGCTCCCTGTTAATGCATCCAGAAATCAGAAAGACACAGCCCAAGAACTAGGGCCCATGACACCTACGTGGGATACCTGGTATACGTCCCAGGTTCCAGACTTTAGCATTAATAAGCCCCAGTCTGAGAGTGTGTGAGGTCATTTAGAGAGCAAATCAAACAGAAGATTTTCAAACAATCTTTCTCTCACCATGTATCTGTACATGGATATATGTTTATATGTATGTGAGTGCGTGCATGTGTACTCTCTCCCTCTTCCTCTACCACCGTGCATTTCAAATAAATAAGTACATTTTCAAAAAGTCAATTGGAAGATTGTGAAAATAAACTGAATAAATCTCCTAGGATGGTTCAAAAAGGTAATGAAAGATGAAATTATACATGTGATACAAACATGATGGAATAATGTTAAGCCATTAACTACTTTATTCTTTTAATGAAATATTGTCATTCACAACAAATCAATGGAACTGGAGGACATCATGTTACGTGAAATCATCCAAACACAGAAAGGCAAATATCACATGTTCTTTCTCTTGTGTGAAAAGCTAAAATTCTCAATCCTAATACAGAATAGTAATTTTTAGATTCTTGAAGGGATAGGCGCTCCACACAGACTCTGGATTACTGGTGCCAAAACATAGGAAGATTCAGGGAATGTGTTCCTATTATTATACACTATAATGGGATGAATAGAGTTTACAATGACTGATCTACATTCTATGAGCAAATAGAAGACAAGAGTTTCAAAGTTCCAATCATAAAGCAATGTAAAATAAGAGGAAATGTTGATTTTCACAATTTAATCAGAACACATTCTATTCATATTTTGAAATTTCACATTTCCCATAAATATACATAATTCCTATTAATAAACATATACACACATTTCCCTTGAAATTTTTATTCATATAAAATCAGTAGATTCCACCTATTCTGTGATACAATATTAGAAATATAGGGGATCCTTGCTCCTCTCTTCCCTATATCCTTCTCTATTCCCCTTATTTTTCCCAAATAATTACACTGTCATATTTCCCTTTCTTTTCTGAAGTACAAGTTTAACACCCAATAAATATATGTGTATCATGAGACAGCAAGTAGAGCAAAGAGAAACAACCCCACAGGAATCCTACTTTGACTCAGGAGTATAAGCAAGGGCTGTAAATAGCAATTGAATCCTAATATATTATAGATTGTGTATTTTTCTGTTCTCTCTGTGTTAATTATCATTGATCGGAAAAAAAAACACATTCAGTAGCATGTTATTTAACTTCATGGTGTTTTCAATTTCATTTTTTTCTTCCTGTTGATTTTGTTTTGTGGCTTTTCATTTAAGGGGATGTACACTAACTGTGTAGTGGAAGCTATCATATCTAGTAGCATGTTATTTAATCTCATGGAGTTGTAAAATTCTATTTTTTTTTTTTTGCTGTTGTTGATTATGTATTGTGGCTTTTCAATCAAGGGAATGTATAGTAACTGTGTAATGGAGACTATCATATCCAGATGTAAGGATACAATGCAGTATGCATCTCTACTTTCAGACAAAGATGGACTCCCAATGAAACTATTTACTATATCTTGACAATGGGATGCTGGACTCTGCCATTGTCCATTCTGCAGTAATGGACATATGACTGTTTATGAAGAACTATATACTATTGTAATAATGTAGGGGAACTCAGTAGGGGAAAGAGGGGACTTATTTGTGTTATTTTGGAACTGACTTATTGCAGTAAGCATAAATGGTCACCAACTGGATCAATTCAGTTGCAAAGGTCTAATTTTCATTCCTTTTTCATGAGTGAGTGTTCCAATCATCAGTTGCTGGGATTCTGGGTTGATTCCATACTTTAGCTAAAGTGAATTGTGCTTCTATAAACAAGGAGGTACAGATAACTCTCACATGCATATTTTATCTAATTTGAATATACTTTCAGGAGTGGGATATCTAGGTCATATGGCAAAGTTATTTTCAAGTAGCTGATGACTCTGCATACTGCTTTGATAATGGTTGCACAAGTTTACAATCTAACTAACAGGAGATTAGGGTAACATTTCCTCACATTCAAGTTAACGTTTACTGCTTTCTGACTTCTGTATGATAACTATTCTCACTGGAATGAAGTAGAATCTCATTATGGTTTTTATTTGCATATCACTGATAAAGAACCTGAGCGTTTTTCATACATCTAATAACCATTTGAATTTCATCCTTTGAAAAATGCCTGTTTGTGTCCTTTGGCATTTCTAAACTGGGTTTTTGCTTCACCAGCCACTCTGGCTGGCTCCAGCTGGTCACACCTTTTCTACCAGAGAACTCCAGTGACTGGTATAGAATCTGCCTACTACTGCACAGGCACGCCCTCCCCACTGCTCAACAATGTTGCTGCGTCCTCTGCAGTATCCCCACCGCTGAAATCTCTGTAAACATTCCTGCGCAGTGTGCCTCCTCTGCCTCTTCCTCGCTAACCCTCCCCAGCCAAATCGGTGCGTCTTTGCCCTACTCAGATGTTTTGGAACTTTTTGAAATTTTCCTCATATAAAACCAGGAACTGACAAACCAGGGTCTGGAAAAACCTCTTTTTGTAAGTGTAGTTTATTAGAACACAGTTCTCCTTTTCATTTACCCATTCTTTTTGGCTACTTTCATGTTGTCTCCCCAGAATAAAGCAGTAACATCAGCGATCCTACAGCTTACAAAGATTTTTTAAATTTATTATCCTATCTTCACAGAATAAATGTGCTGATTCTTGGCAAAAATCACCAAAACAGAGTACACAACACTGATGAAAAACAAAGATTGAAGAGGTGGTTAGAGTTATTTTTAATATTCTTGATTTGAATGTGCAAGGTGTGAAATATTGCTTGATGTACATATTTAAATATATAAAGGTAAGACTATTGTAATGGTATGAGTAATGGTTTTGGATTTAGTGTTGAAGGCCTACAATATTTTCAAGGGACCTCTAGCATTGGTAATATAATGTTTTCTCTCCCTCTCATAGTCTTTGGAAGCTTCAGTACTTTCTTAGATGAAAACACATCAACTGGAATGCATGTCACTGAACAAAGAGTATGTTGATTCTTTAGCCAAGAGCACATAATTGTCAATGACAAAAATTCATGTTTGCAAGTATACACCTAAAAAAAGTCACATCATAAAATTGTAAGCATTCTTAGCCATAGACTAGAAGTTCAGCAGATAAATCATATGAAGCCTTAATATTTGTGAATTCTAGAACATTAAAAAACTATCCAGATAAAAGTGAACAACGTTCTATATATAACTGTAGGAAGTTCTGTATTTAATTTATTCAATAGCTCCTAATTGCACAGACGATAGTAATGAAATAATTTTAAGAATCCTCAAACATAGCTGTATTTATAGAAAATTATTGTTTTCTTGTTAAACCATTTAGCATAAACATATGAAAGGAGTAGACAAAGCTCACATTTTCCAGCAAAAATATTTGATATTTTATAAGCAGTCTAGTGTCTTAGATCAGACTTTAATCCAAGGGGAAGAAATTGAGGGAATTTACTATAATTCAATTTATATAGCTCATAATTACATTGGGGATTTTTGAGTGTTAGCTTTTAAATTATGTTTCAACACCATTATAAATCAGTAAAAGTATTAACATCCATTTCATTGACAGTTCAAGTTTCTAAGTGTAATTTAAAAAAAAAAATTTACTACCGTCATGATTTTAGTGGCTTTCTACTTCAGCTGTTGGCATGTTTCAGAAGATTGGTGATTTCAAACATATAAAGCTATGTATATAGATAGATAGATAGATATGCTTATTATAGTAATGGTTATCATAATGTGTTCTCTTTTAAATAGTTTTAGAACTTTGCAATACACAAATCCACTGAACTAGGAGCTCCTCTCAGGAATGAACTGCCTTATTTATCCTTTTACCCCCATGTGTTGGTATATAGTAGGTACTTACAATATTTTTTGGATGCATTAGTTGGCAATATGTACTCTTCTCTAGCTTTTCTGGAACAAGGTGTGCTATTCCTCATTGTTTTCATATATCTCATTATTTCTACTCTGTTTTAATGTTTGTTTTTTTCTGCCTCTTCCAGATGTGCCTTGGTGACAAAAATAACTACTTCATCTACCTATGCTCATTTCATGAAACTAATACCATTTGCATCACACAGTAGTTGCCCTGTTAATGTTTGTTGAAACGAATGCAGATTTGCAATTTAGTCTCTTCAGAGGAGTTGGATTAACATTGATATAAGAGACGAAGATGCATTCTTCATATTACTTTTGCATTCCACCTCTCTTTGTACACTGTGGGTTCCTTAAAGCCAGAAAATATTTGATGCTGAGTCATTGATTAATCCCCAGGAATAAGTACCTGTATGGCACATAATGCTTTAATGTTGAACTGAACTTAACTCCCACTTCAGATTTTGGCCCCAGCTTCACTGTAGAATAACTTATTCTGACCATTAGATTAAAAACAGTTCCTGGCTTGAGGCAATAAATGCAATGAAATTCAAATTGGGAATTTCTAGGATAAATCTTAGAGTTTAAAGTGCCAAATTATACTTTCCTGTTTTAATTAGCTTAGTCTTCTTTGATTTGGATATGGCCAATTAATTTAGATTAAATAAGCAATACAAAGCCTATGGACAATGAATTAGATGAACGTAAACTTCAAGGAATACAATTCCATGGCTATGTTTTATATGACAGTAAATATGTAAGACATCAGAACCAAATTTGCCTTTTAATGATAACAATAAGATGTTTCAGACAACAAATTGAAACTTTAAAAAAAATCCATAGACACTAGAAACATATTGGCAACCAATTTTTTTTTTTCTGTGTGGGGAGATTGCCTACAGTTTTAGAAATTATCACTAAATTGCTTGCATTGTTGCAAAAGTTTTTAAGAACAAGGTTGCCATGAGAATTTAAGAATATTTTTGAAAGACAGAGAAAGTGGAGAAGAAAGAAGGGTAGGAAAAAGGGAGGAAAAAAGATAGAAAGAGAATATTATTATGTTCTTATAATTATATCTACAGATAACCTAAAAAATATATTATAAGCTAGAATTTTTTTAAAAGACTCTTTGATATACTAGATGCTTTATTTACAACAATCATTTGTGGATGTTCACTGGAAAGATACATTTCCCTAATACAAACATCAGTTTGTCAGAATCTACTTTCTATTATAGCAAGCCACCACAACTAACGATTGAGTCCAAAAGTTCAATCTGATGAACATTAACAACAAATACATGAGTTACTTGAATCAGTGGAGAGTTTGCTTCACTGAACCAATCAGCAAATTCATCAAAACTATCTGAATGAGAATTTTCATTTTTTTTAAGATTTATTTTGTTATATTGAAAGGCAGAGTTACAGAGATAGGGAAGAAAGTGAAGATTTCCCACTAGAAAACTTCTAAAACACCACAACAGGGCCCAGCACAATGGCTTTGTGGCAAGACCCTCACTTTGCATGCACTGGTATCCCATGGGGGCACTGGTTCATGTCCCAGCTTCTTCACTTCCCATCGAGCTAGTTCTCTGCCTGTGGCCCGGGAAAGCAGTAGAAGATATCCCAAAGCCTTGGCACACTGCACCCATGTAGGAGAACTAGAGGCAGCTCTGACTTCTGGTTTCAGATCAGTTCAGCTCTGGCCATTGCAACCATTTCAGGAGTGAACCAGAGGATGGAAGATAGTTATCTCTGCTTTTCCTCTCCACAAATCTGATCAGCCTTTACAATAAAAATTAGTAAATCATTTAAAAATTGGTTACAACAAGACAAAGCCAGGTGTTAGGAGTTTTATCTGGTGTAACTGACATGGGTATAAGGGCCCAAACACTTGGACCATCTGTGATTGCCTTCCTAGGTGCATTAACAGGAACAGGATCAGAAGTGCAGCAGCTAGGATGCTGCCACTCCAGGTGGCAGTACAACTCTTTAAGCCACAATATCAGTCCTGTGAATGCAGATTCTTAATACCAAATAATTTTATTTGTTGCCATATTTGCTCCTGCTTTTTCTGTGTTAAAAATAGTCTGAAGTAGAAATTCTGAAATATTCAGAATTGTGTTCAGGTTGTTCTGAAAAATCTTACTTTCCAAATTGCCATGCCCCTTTGAACCATATGAAAAACATGTAGATTTACAAGCTTTGGTCTGTAGGACAGAAACTATCATTGGAGGAATGTCGCTAGCCCATTGTTGGTTAGGGAGAAATAAATCAGGGCAGTACACACTCCATTTCATTTGACCCTTTTGCTCTTACTTGATAGTGCTCCCCCATTTGTGAAAACCCAACAGGAAGTTGAAAGCAAGAAGATTAGTTGGTATAAGGCCAAAAAGTCAACATACTATCATCCCCACTCCACACACATACAACCCTACCATGTCAATGAGCAAGGGAGAAGGGAATACATAATGTTTGACTTTGGAAATTTCTGAAAAAAAGATATTCCAACAGCATCTGTTGAAGAGTCCAAACTATTTCCCTGTAGTACTTACATTTCTCTTATTGGAAGTCTAGTTGGCCATACATGAGCATGCTTGCTTCTTAGGTTTCTATTCTGCTTCATTGATCTTTTCTGGTTTCATGCCAGTACCATAATTTTGATGACCACTCCTCTGTGGTATATCTTGAGGTCTGGAATCATGATTCTTCCAGCTTGATATTTTATTCTCCAGGATAGCTTTGGCTATCCATGTTCATTTTTGTTCCCAGATGAATTTTTTTAAGTTTTATTTATTTGTTTTAATTGTTATTAACATTGTATTATGTGATACAGTTTTATAGGCACTGTGATTCTCCCCCACCCCTCCCACAACCCTCTCCCCATAGTGGATTCTTCCACCTTGCTGCATCTACTCCATGGAATACTACTCAGCTATTAAAAAAAAACAAAATGCAGTTCTTTGTGGCTAAATGGGCCCAACTGGAAACTATAATGCTAAGGGAAATGAGTGAATCCCAAAATGTTAGATACCACATGTTTGCCTTGATTTAACCTGTAATTTTTGTTTGGTTGTTTGTTACTGTTTGAACCTGTCATTGATACTGTCTCAACCCAGGTGTTTTGAAGAATTGAACTTGCATTATTTTTAACATATTGTTTACCCAATACTATGTCAATTAATTCCATAACATTGTATATTGATGCTGATGTTTTGTTGGGGCTTTTAACTGACCAGAACTTTACTCTGTTAGCTCTACCTTCAGACCAGAGAAGGTCTCCCCAAGAAGCCACTGAACTTATCTGGACAATAAGATGCTGGACTTTATGCTAGGTATATGCTTGCAATGAAGGAATCTCAACTGAACTTGAACTGTGGTTATGCAGCAAGGTGGAGGAATCCAGATGAATTTTTATATCATCTTTTCCATTTCTGATAAAAATTTGTTGAGATTTTGATTGGGATTGCATTGCATCTGTATATTACTTTTGGTAATATGGTCATTTTGATATTGACACTCCAATTCAGGAACATGGCAGGCTTTTCTGTCTTTTAATATCTTCTCCTATTTCTTCTTTTTAAATATTGTTGGTACAGTTGAGTACCAGCCTGTAGAGGTAAAAAGTAAAGCCCCAACTGCCACCTTATAAAACAAATCAACTCTAAGTACATCAAGGACCTAACTTCGCACCCAGAAACTAACAAACTATTAAAGCATAGGAAGCACTCTGAAATATGTAGGTATTGGGAAAGAATTCTTAGAAAAGTCACCCAAAGCACAGGCAATCAAAGCCAAAATAAACAAATGAGACATAAAACTAAAAAGCTTCTGTTCAGCAAAGGAAACAGTCAACAAAATAAAAAATCAGCCAACAGAATGGAAGAAAATCATTGCCCACTACACAGCCAATAGGGGACTAATACCCTGGATTTCCAAAGAGCTTCAGAAACTCAACAGTGGCAAAAGAAGCAACCCTGTGAAGAAATGTGTAAAGGAAATAAACAGGTATTCTTCAAAAGAACAAAGTCAAGTAGCTAATAAACATATGAAAAAATGCTCAGGCTCCATAGTTATCAAGGAGATACAAATGAAAATCACATTGAGATTCCACCTAACTCCAGTGAGATTGGTTCACATTCAGAACTCTACTAACAACACCTGCTGGTGTGAATGTAGGGAGAAAGTAACATACCTCACTGTTGGTGGGAATGCAGGCTAGTACAAACTCTATAGAAGTCAGTATGGAGAATACTAAGACAACTTAGAATTGTTCTGTAATATGACCCTTTTATCCCACTTCTGGAAATATATCCAAAGTATAAGAAATCTGAATATGAGAAAGTTATCTGTAATCCTATATTTATAGTAGCACAATTTACAATAGCATAGATGTAGACACAACCCAGGTGCCTGTCAAAAGAGAAGTGAATAAAGAAACAGTGGTGTATCTACTCTATGGAATACTACTCAGCCATTAAAAAAATGAAATACTACCCTTTGCAGCAAAATGGTTCCAACTGCTACAGACCATTATGCTCAGTGAAATAAGCCAACTCCAAAATGAAAAATATCACATGTTCTCTCTGATACAAGGCAACATCCATGCAAATATGCAAAACAGATAGTTAAACATGCATGCATTTCTTGAGGAATTATGTAATAGAGACTATTATATGGAGATGTGAGGTTACAATGCAATATGTATCTCTACTTCCAAATCAAAGGTGGACTCCAAATCAAGCGAACTGTTAAATATATCTTGACAACTGTATACTGGACTCTCTGACATTGTGCATACCTACAATGTCAGGATACACTTAATAGAATGATGGGTTTATGACTGCTTTAGAAGGACTATACTATTAAATTAATATAGGGGAAATCAGTGGGGGGAGGGTAGTCAGGAAAGGCAGGAGGAATAATCACTGAGTCTATGGAACTGCAACATAAAATAATTTGTTAAAAAAAAACTTATTAAAATTGTACAAAAAAATGTTATCCTACGTGTACCTGTCTCTTATGATGGATTTGATTATATAATTAAGCTCAATTTGAAGAAGTGATTAACACAACGTAATTTTTGTGAAAACTGACATAGAACCATTTAAGTACAACTACAATTTTATGACATAATTTGCTTTGTAAATGTGTTGCAGATTTTGGTATGTTAAGTGTTTGGCCTAGTAAAGAATAAAGGATTTAGCGTAAGTCATTTGGGATTCTGGTCCTAGCTCCTCAAACTGACATGATTTGCAACTTTAGTCAAACTATTTTTGTGTGCTTAGTTTACATATAGTTAAAATGGATGGGGATACCTGCCCTACTTGTCCGTACCACAAAGGGTGGTTTAAGAGTCAAAACACACATGAAAAACACCTTATAAACCAACATGGCTTTTCTGACACAAGTATCTACCCTTATGGCATTGCAAACTGGAGTTTAAAGATAAGTGCCAGGCTTTAGGAGAAATAAGCTGACTTTTGACATTTTTTACAGTGACTGATCTATCTCCTTCCACCCAGACAGGACTCTGCCAACTTCCCTCCAGATCTAATTAGGTTTTAAATGAGATCCAGGAAGACATAATAGCTTATTCTGATTGTTCTTTTTATATCATACAGTCTCTAAATATTCATTGTGCTCAAATGATTAAGCTGTAAATCAATAGAAAGAGGCAGTGGGGCTATTTTGAATTTTTTACTTTGCCCCACATATTTGACTGCACGAGTCAAATTTAACTTCGTAACAGTGTTTGCTGTTTTTTACATTGTCCTTATGCATTTTGCTTAGTTGGAAACATTCCTAGTCACATCTAAAAGCCAAATTAAATATCCTCACCTCGGGAATATGTCTTTTTACCTCATTTACATCAGGCATCTCACTGGACTGTTTTGGCATCATGTACTTGTACAGCTGTATTTCCCACTAAAACCTGAGAGACATGAGTCCCAGGGCCTCTTCCCCTCTGGGCTTCTATCTGTATCAATTGGTAAAGCGTCTGGTGTTTTGCTTCAATTAATTGAGGCATATGATGTAAAAAAAAAAAAAATGCTGAATCTTCATTTCACTGCATTGGCCTGTAACAAAGTAAACTTGTAACTCCATTTTGCCATGAACTTTTAAGTCATCTTGTATATTGGTTCATTAATGGTGTCTCATATTTGTTAAGGCTTTATTCACTTTTTTCTTGTCATTTTTCTTTTTTGTTCTACTGAATGTATAATTATAAATGACCTGCTTTCAAAATCACTGATTTTTCTGTTTCATAAGTCTATTGTTCATCTGCTTTATTGAACATTTCATGTAAATTACTTTATTAGTGAAGTACACAATTTCTGCTGGGTTCTTTTTTGTGGTTCCTTATTTCTTTATTGATATTTTCATCATGTGTCATTTTCCTGATTCCTTTCATTGTTATCTGTTGCAACTCATCGTGTTTCTTTGAGACTATTATTTTAACTCCTTTATCAGGATTTGTTTTGTTCCTTTGGCTCTGTTTTATTTCCCTGATTATTCGTGTTCCTTCTTAGCTTAGCTTAGTGTTGAAATATGCACATTTGACCCAATAGCTACCTCGCCCAGTCTTCACAAACTGACCTTGACAGGGAACAGATTTTACCAATAAGCATGGCTACATATACTGGGAGCGTTTTAAACATTTTCGGTGGCTTCACACATTAAACTATTCTCATTTCAACTTGAGTAAGAAGTCTCAGAGTTGTGTATCTTCTCCACATTTTGCAAAACCTGCCTGTAGTAAGCCATAAATGCCTTTTACTTAGAACAGTGCATCAAAAAGCCAATTCAGTGCACGTATGCTGTACTCCTCTCCCTTCCTTTTGGGAGACAAGTCTCGGGGTCGTAGAGCAACTCCAATTTTTCTTTAGAATTAGGCCAATTGAAGTAAATTGTATTTCATGGGCATGGTACCCAAATCATAGGTAACTGAAGGAAAAATATGCACATAGGACTATATTGAGCTAAATTATACTTTTCATAAGAAAGCAAATGAAGTCAACCTATATAATGGGAAAATATTTATCCAATAATTAAAATAAGCCAATCACAAAGACAGATATGACATGATTTTACATACCTGATATATTTCAAATAGGCTTATAGAATCAGAAGTAGAGCTTATTATCAGGGGCTGGGGTGGGAGAAGCGTTGAAATGTTCAGTGAGCATAAAGTTGGAGTTACACAAGAATATGTTACAGAGATTTGCCATACAATACACCATCATCTTTAAACATAAAGTATTATGTATTTGTTAAAACTATTATGAGGGTTTTAGGTCTCATGATAAATGTCTATACCATGAAAAAATAAAATTACAAATAAAGGGCACAACATGACTTTAGGAGCTAATGGATATGTTCATTACCTTGATAATAATGAAGGCTTGTCTCATGGTTATATGAAGAAATCTAAATGCATAAATGTATCTCTGAAGAATGTACCATTTTTCTGTTGCATTTATCCCTCAGGATAAATTTTCATATTATCAAGAAAATTAGAACTAGAAGTCACTTTTGGAATATAGCCCAATTACTGGCAACGGTGGATGATGGAGCAGGTCTTTGGGACCCTGTGCTCATGTGGAAGAACCAGAAGTTCAGCTCCTGCTATTGAGACCTTTGGGGGAGTGAACCAGTGAATGGAAGATTTTCTCTCTGCAAATCTGCCTTTGAGAGGAAAATAAATAATGAAATATAGCCTAATTAATTTTGTCCACTTTATATAAAATTAATTTTGAGTCTAGGGAAATAAATATAGTCTAATCACTTTATTTCATGCACAATGATTGAGGTTTTCTTTCAGTAAAGAGTTCATCTTCACTTCATAAGCTATCTCTTGGCTAGGCTTCATATTTCATTTTCCCACACCTCATGCAAGTAATCACTTACAAAAATTTACCTTTGCCATGTGCAGCAACTTCCACTTACCATGAAGCAGATATATCTCCCACTTATACTCCTACAGTAATCACTTACCTTCACAATTTATCTTTATATCTCCAGGTTAATCATTCTAAAACTGAATTTCAGCATGCAGTTTCACTAACAAAATAATATATTCCTGTGGTTATAGGCTAAAGAACAAACCTTCTTAATCTAACTTTTAAGATTCTTTACAATACTCCCTTTAAGTTACTGTTTTATCAGTTATCATCCCTCTGCATGAACTCCATGGATCTGAGCAACTAGAATGCCATTTCCCAGACCTGACTTTTGCCTCCCTAAAATATTCTAATCTTTCCCCCTCTAGCAGTGTCCTTTCATCTTATAGCAACCAATTTTCTCTGCTGAACTACACAATCCCCAATTTGGATCACTTTGTTGGACCATCAAACAAGATACCCAAAGTGGTTATGTGGTTCTGCTTTTGGCCAGACTCATTTTGTCTGCAGTTTTCAATCAGAATGAAGTTGTGTAACCACTAAACATGAGATTTGGACCCAATTCATCTAGAACATAATCCCTGAAGTGTTGGTAACCAGATCCTATTCTCTATACTTCCTTATTTTCTTCCAAGAAGTATACTGTCATGTGTATGTAGCCAGAGTGATTTTCACTTATCTGCTATCAGGAGCTCAGGTGAGTCTGGAGAGGTTGAGCTATGAGATGTTAGAGTTAAAATAACACAGCAAAAATGAGAGTATTCATTTTTTAAAATAACTTACTGCAGTAGCAAAAGTAGGAAACCCAAACTAAGAAAATGCTGATTTCCCTTGTTCCACATTCCTCTGTGGAATGGTATGTCAGTTGAGAGTCGGATTGATCTTTGCCACCTGGAAGATCATCTCAGCCTGAACAAAAGTTAAGGAAGGAGATTGGATAGAAGGTGGGCAAGCTCACAGTGAAAAATTTAGGTTTACAATTCAGAGTGGCAAAAACTATCGTTTAAATTTTTCCTTCCATCTCCCAGTGATTAAGCTGTAGCAGAGCTATCTGAAGAAAAACTCTGTCCAAGCCTTCAGACAGATAGATTTAAGGATAAAGACCCAGGATCTAGGAATAAAAATATGTGAAGAAAAGCATGACTGGCTGAGGCTGGCACAATGTCTCAACTGGCTAATTCTCTGCCTGCAAGCACTTGCACTTCATATGGGCATCAGTTTGTGTCTCAGCTGCTGCACTATCTAGCTTGTTTCCTGGGAAAGCAGTAGAAGTAAGCCCAAATTCTTGCAACCCTGCACGAAGTGGGAGACCTTGAGGAAGCCCTAATACAATGACAGCTCCAAGATTTCTTTTGATATGAGCAAGGAATAAGAAGGAAAGTAACAATTACTGAATAATTACCATGTGCCAGAAACCATGCCAGACACCTTGCAGTATTTATTGACTCTTTACAGTAATCCTGAAACATTTTTCCTCTTTTTTGTTTTAAAGAAGACAAATAAAACTGGATTGATTTCCAAATTATTCAACAGACCCTAAGTAACACACCGGTGTTAAACCCAGATCTGTTCAAATTCCAAGCATACTATGTTGTCCAAAATATGAGACAATAAAAATGCCAGGAAGATGTGTCTAAGTATAATAAAATGTATGATTTCCAAAGAACAGACCATAAAAAGCTCTCCTGCAAAATTATTTTTGAAAGATGTTAAAGAAGAACTAAACAAATGGGAAAAATCTTATATTCATGGACTGGAAGCCTTAAGATTATTAGGACGGCAATATTCCCTTAACTGATCTTAAAATTAAGACAGAAACTTAAGTGACCCATCACAAGCAAAACAATCTTGAAAACCTTAACACAAGTATATAGTAAGAAAGTATGGCACCAACCTCAAGGGTAGACATAAACATTTGGTGTATAGATATATAGAAAGATTATAGGACTAGAAATAAGATTCCAGAAATTCATCTGTAACCAATTGATTTGTGATAACATCATTCAATGAAAAAATACAATTTTCAACTAATGGTGCTAGGACAAATGGATACCCACCTTTTCAATGATGATCTTGGATACCAATATTATACTATACATAAAATTAACTTAAATTGACTCAATGGCAAATATAATCACTAAAATGATACAATTCAAAGAAGAAATCATGGGAATAAAATATTGAATCTTAGTTCAGGCAACAGTCTAGAGCATGACACTAAAACACAGGCAAAAGTAGAAAAGCAAACAAACTGGACCTCATAATATTTTTAAAGATTCTTTTTTTTTTTCATTTGAAAGGAGTGAGAGAAATAGAGAGAAAGAGGGAGAGAGAGAGATTCTCTCTACTGCTTCACTTCTAAAATGGCCAAATGGCCACAACAGTCGGAGCTGGACGTAGCTGAAGACAGGAAAGAAGAGCTTTCTCCAGGTCTCCAATGTGGGTGCAAGGTCCAAGTGCTTGGGTCATGCTTTGCTGCTTTCCCAGGCACATTAACAGGGAACTCAATTGGAAGTGGAGCATCATGGATGTGAACCCATTCCCAAAAGGATTACTGGTGTCACAGAACTCTTAAAACTCAATGATTATCCTCTAACCCAGGAGTTCCACAGCTAAATGTATTCAAAATAAATGAAAACCTAGAGGCACACAAAAATTCATGTTCAGTTTTCAGAGCAGAATTATTCATAATAGCCTACATGTGAAAATAACCCATATATTCATTACACAAATAAATAAACTTTGGTGTGTGTATGTGCATGTAGTTGGAAGCTGTTTGCCAATAAAATGTAATAATTTACTGATACATACGTCCACGCTGCACAGTTTCATTGGCTTCATGTGCCCAGAGTAGGCACATCCATGGAGACAGAAAGTAAAACAGTGATTCCCAATGACTGAGTGTAGGGAAGAATGGAGTTTGGGTATTTAATGAATACAAGGTTTTTATCTTGGGTCACAAAACTTCTAATATTATGCAATGGCAATAGTTGCACAATAGTTTGAATATATTATGCCCTTGAGTTCTCCTGCTTATGTTGGTGAATTCTATTGTATCTGAATTATGTTTCCATTTAACCTTTTTTTCTTTTTTTTTAGATTTTGCCTCTTCCATCCCTGCGTGTGTCACTGATTGACACATATCTGTGTGCCTATCTAAATGAGTTTAGTCATTTCCATTTCCATTGCACATGTATGGCACAGATTAGAAAGATGGGAGAAAATCCCAGCTACAATTCTAATCTAAAATAAGATAGCTGGAATACCTTAAATTCAGATGACACAGCTAGATTTTCTACTTATTGAAAGGTACTTCAGTCTATTACTTACATTGTACTCAAAAAGAACATATATCATTTTGGTAAAAGTTTTTATAACAAATATGTTGCTCTTTTCATTACATGTGATGACAATGCCCAAAATTTTCAGTACTTTTTCCAAAAGTCTGTGTATGCAGTTAAATATGATTAGTTATACTGAATAGCAATTAATATGAATTAGAAAGTCTGCATATCCAAAGATTGAAAATATCTGAAACTTGCATTTCTCGGTTGCTTAGTAGTAGTCATCAATGGTTGGACCTCCTTATTGCATTGACGAGAGTCCATTTGTCCATTCTATGGAGCACATGCATGTTCGAGGATGCATGTTGTTTCTCCTCCCTCTCAGATAACACTCTTGCAATAATAATAATTATAATAATAATAACCTAGAACTTACTAATATCTTACAGTGAAGCCTTTTCCTTTCATTTTCTTCTTGTTTTAACTGTTGATAAATTGCTAATTAAAACTTTTTATTTATATTCTTCTAGATGACTCATTCCAACTAAGAAAGTTAATCCAAAAGTGTAGCAGACTAAGAGAAGTGTAAATATTGTTATGGGCATTTTCAACCAAATCAGTGAAGATTAAACGTATATGCTAACTTAAAAAAATAACTTATTTTTTATTGGAAAGGCAGCTTCCATGTAATCTTGGAGAGAGGATAGACAGAAAGCTCTTCCATAGGATGGTTCACTCCTCAAGTGGCTCAAATAACTGCAGCTGAGCTAATCCGAAGCCAGGAGTCAGGAACACCTTCCAGGTTTCCCATGTGGGTGCATGGTCCCAATGCTTTGGGCCATCATGCACAGCTTTACTGGGTCACAATCAGGGAGCTGGATGGGAAGTGGATCAACCAGGATATGAACCGACCGCCATATGGGATCCCGATGCATGCAAGGCAAGGATTTTAGCCAGTAAGCTACCGTGCCGGGTTCATATGCTAACATTTTAACAAAAGAAAAGAATAATGTTTTGTGAATCTTTCTGTTAGATGTAACAGTCCTGAACAAATACACATTAAATCACGATATCCAGGAAGAATCTTTATAGACACACATTATCTACTGGAGACATTATTACATATTATGGATGTGATAAAATAATTTTCAAAAAGTACTCCCAAACATCTTAGCTCTTCTTAAAATTAGCTTCATTGTTTTCCACGATACATTTTTGTAGGTACAGGGAGACTCCCCTTTCCCTTCCATTTTTCCAGACTCCCCCCATTTCCCCTCATATTTTCACAGTAGTATAGTCTTTTAGTAACAGTTACAAGATTAACATTCTGCTATTTAACTACATCATGGAATTTATTTATCCTACCTTCTGTGTCTTACAAGAGCCAGATTGCTATCCCTCTGCCCTCTAGTGGCTAGATATTGTAGTAAGCATACTACTGGGAGCAGAGCCAGACAACAGTTCCCTGCACGGGACAATGTTGTTGGCTAAACTGGGTGCTGAACTGACAGCCCAGACTGTCTTTGACGTGATCAATTCCATGTAATTTTGGAGAGAGTGTAATTGGTATTCATATTTACTGATAGAATATTTATTTTGCATTTGGCACTTAGGAAAGTATTGGGCACACAATTATGAATAGAGCAGTTTACTACCTTATATATAGCTTTTGCATTTTCATTAGTAATATAAATTGTACTTATCGAACATCCACTTTTTGTCCAAAGCTCTCTTAGGCTTTTACATTAAAATTTTCGTTGAATCCTTATAGCCTTGAGAGGAATATATGATTTCTTGTCCAGCTTTTTAAAAAGTACCAACTGAAACACAGGGAAAATAAGTGAATAAATTGGAAAGATATGACAAGAACCCAAAAGTTTGGTTTCACAAATCGTAAGATTCCTACAGAATTGGTCTTAAAATGAAAAACTTATAGTCATTTATATTTTTTAAAGGTTATTCTTTTGACACAACAGTAACTCAGTGTTTCTAATGATGTTGGCAGCTCTGTTCATAAACATATGTTCTAGTCATTTTTGAAATTTAGCAATCAAAGTAGAAAAGGCATTCATTTTCTTCTGTCTTCTGTATATCATGTCACAAATACCAGGAAATTATCAGTTATTTTTTGTTTGGTATTTATCTCATGTATTGTTTTCTTTCTTTTTTTCCTGTGAAAGCATTAAGAATGTGGATACTGCAAGGTAAAATTTCAGAGAAACAAGATAAGCAAATATGCCATTGCTGAGACTTGATTTCGTTTAAAACAGTTATAATGATTTGTTTTACTTTTTTGAAAGTCATAATGACAGAGAGGGCGAGACAGAGAGCGACATCTTTCAGCCACTGGCTCATCCTCCAAGTGCTGGCAACAGGCAGGCATGAGCCAAGACAAAGCCAGAAGCCAAGAGTTAGCAGATGCACTGCGGTCTCCCACTTGGGCGACAGGAATCCCAAGTACTTCAGTTATATGACTGCTTTCTTCCAGATGCCTTAGTAGGAGTCTGCATTGGAAGCAAAGAGGAGTGAGAACTCAAATTGCCCACTGTGGTGTGGGATGAGGGCATCCCCTTGTAATTTAACTTACTGTATCACAACCCTGAGGCCAAAATATTTTTTAAAATTTATGTAAATGAGTTTACAAACAGAGACAGAAACAGAGAAAGAGACGGACAGACGCATAGAGCTCTCACATGTACTGGTTCACTTGTCAAATGCCTGAAAGAGTCCAGGCCAAATTCAGGAGCCTGAAGTTCAATCTGCGACTCCCATGTGGGATGCAGGGATCATCTGATGCCTCCCGGAGTAGACATCAACAGGAAACTCGAACCAGAAGCAGAGCTGGGACTGCAACCCAGGCACTCCGGTTGCTGAGATTTTAGTAATACCACCTCCCTAAGCACCTGAATATCCTGTGAATGTTTCATTTTTGAAAACCCACTTTTTATTCATCTAAAGCTCAATTTTTCCATTTCCTCTAAAATGAGGTTTCTATGGATGATTCGCAGTTGTATTAAATATAGCACCATGAAAGGTCCATCATTTGCACTGCTCTTTAATACTTCATCAATTAGCAGTTATTTTTAAGATCAGTTACTTATTTGTTATTCAGTATGTCTTCCATTTCTTTTTACACTAATGAGCTAAGATATTACCATGTAGGATTTTCATTTACTGACTGAGTTTGAACAGAATGCGAGAAAGATAGGGAGGAAAAAAGGAGAAAGAGAGAGTGAGAAAAGTGAGAAACCAGACCGAGAGATTTTTAACAACCTCTTCTCTCTCCTCATAAAACTGATTAAACTGCTGATGTTGGAATAAAAGGACTGAAAATGTCTCCAGGAAACCCAGCTAGCAGTTACGCCAGCTCATTGCTTATTGCCTATTTTTCATGAGAATGTTCTGAAACTTCCTTTTGCAGCACATGAAAGAAGCCCTTTGGCCTTCCATTCTTTGATCAGGTCTAGGAGTTTTATAACTGTAAAGCAACCACACTTCAGCTTCTTTTCTACCTGGCTTACCCCTTCTTCCCTGGCCTATTTTCTGCACTTTTATAGGTCAATACTTAACCTATCAACTAGAATTATTCCAACTCTGAAGAGAGTTCTGGGTTTTGTAGCGTTTCTCCTCAGTCCTTTCTTGTTATACATTTGAACAGATCAATTATAATATCCTTAATTGTGAAATAATCATAAAAATAACATTTCTTGAATAATTTGCTGTTTATGCACAAAGGAACAAAGAATTTGCATTTTATTTCTCTTATAAATTTATAAGATTAGATTGAAATATTCTTTAAATCTCAGTAACTTTGTGTGCATGTGTCTAAAACGTTGTATCTGAAAAAACTTATGCTGTGCTAGTCAGTGCAGCAAGAATTAAAAGGACTAATGTCACAGATAGCAAACAAATACCAAAAAAAGAATTTTGAATGAGGCATAGTTGTGAGCATGGATTGATGGGCTAGTATGATATCCAAAAATAATCAAATTAAAAGACAATTTACAACACATCAGTGAGTGACATCAATACTACCCTACTTGTCAGTTTTCCAGATATTTTACTAGCTAATCCAACAATGTGAGCATTGCTCTAATAATCTGTTTACTTGCCTTTCTCCCTCACTGTCCTGCAATTACACGATCTATGCAGTATAGCACATATATAAATTCTCAAGACAGTAATTGTATGAAAAAGTATAAAACTAATAACAAGAAATATGCAATCTTACAAATAATTCCTGATCAAAGTATTATACAACAAATGGAGGACATTTCAGAGTGATATTATGTAGTGTAAGTAATTCAATCTCTTTGTATCAACTCACTAATTCATGAATAATTCATAATAATTTTATGAAACTACAGTAATAACATTCTAATGAAAAAGTGAAAGTATAATAAATGGAATTTCTAGAAGTGAAATGTGCAATAAATAAAATAATTCAATGCATGGGCTTAATATCGGATTATGGATTGAAGATGGCAAAACAATGAGTTGGTGATTTAGACACTAAAAAAAAAAAAAGATTATCCAATCTGAAGATGGAGAAAGAGACAAATACAAGCAGAACCTCGGGTATCTGTGGGATAATATTGACAGATAAAGCCCATATTAGCCAGTCTTAGAGACTCTGGCAATGCTTCCCCCACAAAAGCATAAGTAATGCTCAGAAACAGCAGTTTTCCTCAATGGCTAAGACCTCCATCTCCATCAGCAGAGTGCTTCAGTCCCAGCTCCTAACCCCACCTTCCTACCAAGTAGATCTGAGGAAGCAGTGGTGAATGCTCAGGTAATTGGGTTGCTGTCAGCTTATGGCTCATGTTCCCAGTTCCTGTTCCTGGCACTGGCTCAGTTTCTGCTATTGCAGACATTTTAGGAGGGGATCAACTGAAGTGACAATTTCTCTATTCATTTCTCTCCTTGACTCTCAAATTAAAAAAAAAAACAACTTAAAATGAAATTAATGCTCAAAAGTTCTCCAAATATAAATACTGAATGTAATCAAGTTCTCAAAAGCTCTCAAGCAAACAATTCAAAGGGGGGGTCATATTATAATCAAATTACTGAACCAAAATAAAAAGAAAATCTGAAAGGTGGCCAGGGTATAAAACACCATTATACAAAGCAACAATCATTAAAAATTGATGCTGATTTCCCATTAAAAATTGTGTTGGCCAAATGATTATGAAATGTCATATTTAAAGTACTTGAAGGAAAAAATAAAATGTCTGCACTGCCTATATCCAACAAAATAGTCCTCAAAAAAAGGATAAAATGCTTATACAGCTTCAGATAAATGAAACTAGTATAATTTGGCATCAGCAGTTTCACTAGAGGCAGCGATTTCAGAGAGCTCAAGTTACATTCTCAGCTTCCAGCTAGTTAGTGTACACCCTAACACCAAGTAATTGAGTCCTACCATTCACTTGGGAGTCTGGATTGAGTTCCCAGTTCCTGACTGGCCCAACCGTGGCTGTTGAGGACACCTGGGGAGTGAACTAGCAGATGGAAGCTCTCTTTCTTTGCCTCTGCTTCTCAGAAAAAAAGAAAAAAAAAACACGAAAAAACAAAAAACAGAAACAGAACTAAAGAGCTCTCATCAGGCTGATTCGAATTGCATCAGACATAAAACAAAATGTACAACACTCCCCAAATTTAAGTGGATAAATACAAAATATTAGATTGTAATTTTCTTTGTTTAAAGATGTTTTAATTTTGTTGTAAAGGCAGACAATGAGAAAGAAGAGACAACGAGAAAGAGGCAATGAGAAAGAAAGAAGAGACAATGAGAAAGTTCTTCCATCCACTGATTCACTCCCCAAATGGCTACAATGCTTGGAGCTGAGCTGATCTGAAGCCAGGGTCCAGGAGTTTCTTTTGTGTCTCCTACATGGGTGCAGTGTCCCAAAGATTTGAGACATCCTCCGCCATTTTCCTAGGGCACAAGCGGGGAGCTGGGTGGGGAATGGAGCAGCCAGGACATAAACCCACTCCCAGATGGGTTGCTGACCAGTGTAGATGCAGATTTAACCAGTTGAGCAATCGCACCAGTCCCTATTTTTCTTCTTATGGTGCAATTAAAAGAAAAATAAAAGTAGGAGAATTGTAAGAGGGTGGTCACAATGCATGTGCAACTATTAAATATGACAACAGTAACACAAATAAGAGTAAGCCAAAAGAATTGAACCTTTATGAAAAAACTAAATCTAAAGAAGTAGGAAATATCATATGGTAAATGAGAAATACAAAGAACGTGAAGTGTCAGTTACAAAGATGTGGTAGTATTCATTGTTAAAGAGTTTTGATAAATAATGGATGCAATTTGTTAGCTCTAGAGCAAAGAAAATAAAACACAATTAATTAATTTTCATCAAAATTTCTAAATTCTAGCTCTAAAAAAGATACAGTAAAGGAAAAGAGCCAGTAGCCACATAGCAGAGGAAATATTGACAACACATGTAGTGAATGAATTTTATCTGGAACACATAGAGAACTTCTGCAATTGAAGAGTAAAATAAATAACCAATCTAAACAGATTATTTGAGCAGGCATTTTATGGACAGCCAAGAAGCACACGAAAATATTCTCAGTATCATCAGTTATTCATAAGAAGAAAAAAAGTGTGGAGTCTTAATAATCAGGAATGGATACTCTGATATTTGTTGGTAAAGAAAATGGGGCACCTGGCTGCCATAGGACTCCTAAGGATGGGCTGAAGTCATAGTCAGTGCCAAAATGAAATTCTTGGAGAGGGTTTCTCAGGTCTCCATGTCACTTGTGGCAAAGGACTTGATGTTCCACCGCCTTACCTAACGCTGCAAAAAAGGGTTGGGGAACTCAACACAGCCATAGAGAAGTCAGGGAAGATGAATCAAGCAAAAATGCTGTTCCAGCCTCTGATGACACCTACCCAGAAACAGAAACATTCTTTCCCTTCAATTTTCTAGATGTTAAGAGTTTTATCTGCCCGAAGATCAGCAGCTCGCACGCCACCCCCTCTCCTTGAAGGAGTGCTTCTCAGGCTCCTTGATAAGGAAGATGGATGACATGAAGAGCTGATAGAGCTCAGCTCTGCTTTGTCTGTGATTATGGCTTTTCCTTTAAGCATTCTTTAGACCCTGAACGTTCAACTGTCACCTGTGTATTATGACAGGAATATTTAAATATACTACTAAATAGTATATAACATAGTATATAACATATATTATATAACATAGTATATAACATATTTATATATATATATAAATATACTATGTTTGTGGTTTGTTTATGCTTGTTTTAACAAGACCCTTCTTGAGTAAATGTCTTTAAAAAAAAAAAAGGAAACCTGAGTGTTGTTATTTTTTATGCACTAGTGAAAATGAGACATTGACATCAACGGTTTCAAGTGTGTGGAGCCACCAGCTCACTCATACATGTTACGAGAGTGTGAAATGATGAAACAATCATACAAAACAGTTTGGCAAATTGATATGAATTTCAAATATACACTTACCTAACGACGTAGCTACTTCACTCCTGGGAATTTAACCAAAATAAATGAAAACATATGTCCACACACAGATTTTTAAATACATGTCCATGATAACTTTGTTCATAATAGATGACAAACTTGGAAGCTAACCAAATGTCCATCAGTGAGTGAATAAATAAATGAATCGCATACTCTTATTATAAAATACTACTCAGTTGTAAGAAGCCACATAAATAAACCTCAAAGTCCTCATCTGAAGTGAAAGAAACCAGACACAATAGCACATACTGGATTGTTCTATTTTTGATTCAGTTTAAACTCGTTGCTATATCGTTAATAGAAATCAGCAAATCATAATATGATATGGTGGAGATACTGACTGCAGAATAACATGAGGGGATTTTCTAGGT
The DNA here is from genome assembly GCF_017591425.1 of Ochotona curzoniae. Lineage (NCBI taxonomy): Eukaryota > Metazoa > Chordata > Mammalia > Lagomorpha > Ochotonidae > Ochotona > Ochotona curzoniae. The sequence continues at coordinate 8,935,434 of NW_024467087.1, forward strand.
ATAGAGATGTTCTCCATTGAGATTTCTGTAACGTTACATTGGATATACCTTTGGTTTCACTTATTAATCTGTAGAGTTGTAATCGTGTTAAAAATTGAACATCAATACTTTAACATCAAAAGTTCTTCAGCAACTGGCATATGACTGTACAGAAAGAAAAAGGTGAAATGGTAACTACTGTTTGATAAATACTGCCATAGTTTCCTTTCTCGCTTCCTTCAGAACCACAGAGAAGAATAGTAAAGAAATCCGGAGACAAAGGCAAAGGAGGAAAAGACAAAGACTTCTTTTGATAATGCGTTCTGGGAAGCATTCACTATATAGATAGAAGCAGCTGTCTCGGGCCCGGCGGCATGGCCTAGCGACTAAAGTCCTTGCCTTGAACGCACTGGGATCCCATATTGGCACCAGTTTTAATCTGGCAGCTCCACTTCCCATCCAGCTCTCTGCTTGTGGCCTAGGAAAGCAGTTGAGGACGGCCCAAAGCCTTGGGACCCTGCGGGAGACCTGGAAGCGGTCCTGGTTCCTGGCTTCGGATCGGCGCAGCACCGGCTATGCAGCCAATTGGTGAGTGAATCATCGGACGGAAGATCTTCCTCTCTGTGTCTCCTCCTCTGTATATCTGACTTTGTAATAAAAAATTAATAAATCTTAAAAAAAAGAAGTAGCTGTTTTATCATATGTCAGCAACAAACCAAGAATGATATACAAATATAAGCAGGAAGCTGTAATATTTTCACAAGCTCAGCACAAAATAGCAGAATAAGAAATAGAGCAACTTAAAAATTCTTGGAAACATGTAAACAGATACTATAGCCACAGTGATAGAAAAAAGGAGAGAAAGCTTGTGAGAGAGGCTAAAAGATGAGAGCTTGAAGAACTCTGGGAAAGATTTCTTTTGTGCTTTACTGTTCAAAGCTCATTTTCATACCATTTTGCCTTTGGCATGAAAATTCTGCATTGTGCCAATGATTATACTGAGGAAGCTCTCAGGTCATGTTTTCCGATCCAAGAAAACACTGTCTTGCCTTGTCTTGGCCTTCCTGAGCCATTCAGCTTCCAATTTCGTGCTAATTTCTCCATATCCTTTCCGGAGCATAATCATCTTTGAACCTTCAAACGCATTTCTGTGCACAGGCCAACAACGGCTTTCCCCTTTCCATCCACTTCGGCAGTGCAAATGATCCAGCCTTCTTACTCAAGCTATGACAACTGCTTCACAATGGGATCCAGTCTTTAACTTCACCAACCCTTTATGCCTACCTCCTACATGCCTGTGATGAGGCCAATCTTCATAGCTGTGTATTCAGTGCAGTTGCAAAAGAAAAAAAAAAAAGACATGTACTCAATAAAGCCTTGAACTGAGGGTTTAATTCTCTAAAGTTATTTGAAAATGATTTTCTCATTAAGACTGTACCCTGTAGGGCTAGGCGCAGTAGCCTAGTGACTACTCCATGGAATACTACTCAGCTATTAAAAAAAAAAATTCAGTTCTTTGTGGCCAAATGGGCACAACTGGAAACCATAATGCTAAGGGAAATGAGCCAATCTAAAAAGGTTAGGTACCACATGTTTGCCTTAATTTAAGATGATATGACATCAATATGAAAAACAGTACCTGTAAAATGTAATATTATCTTGGGCCCGGGGCGATAGCGTAGTGGTTAAAGTCCTCACCTTGAACGCGCCATATGGGTGCCGGTTCTAATCCTGGTGGCCCCACTTCCCATCCAGCTCCCTGCTTTTGGCCTGGGAAAGCAGTCAAGGATGGCCCAAAGCCTTGGGACCCTGCACCCACGTGGGAGACCCGGAAGAAGCTCCGGGCTCCTGGCTTCAGATTGGCTCAGCTCCAGCTGTTGCAGCTGCTTGGGGAGTGAATTATCGGATGGAAGATCTTAAAAAAAATGTAATATTATTTGAACCTCAAATAGCCTATCTCACATACAATAAGATATTGTGAAGTAACCAATGAACGAACAATCAATGTGAGTCAGACTGCTTATGATCTACATCAAAGAACTTTAAACCGAATATACTTTTGATACCCTATGTTATTCCATAATGGGGCGGGACAGCAGAGAAATCTTTCATCTCCCTAGAATGTGTGAGGAAGACGTGAAATATAACCCACTGGGATCATAACTGGTAACTCATACACAAGACTCGAATCAGCATTAAACAATAGTTAAACTACAAAGACATATAGGGGGAATTAAGAGTGATCCTGACAACCTCTTAACAGGAGGTCATACGCACAGAGCAGGGGGGGACCCCAGAGCGGAGCAGGGGGACAAGAGGAGGCTTGTATCCCAACCCTGAAGACTCCCAGATTCTCACCAAGGACTATCAGTATGAGCATCAAGGACTACATCCCAGTGCTTTAAATTTCAAGCTCCGGAGCTAGGCTCAACCTCTCCCATCAGCCAAAGCGGTGACTGGGTGCCCAGCCTGGGCTGAGATGGCATGAGGAGCATTCTTGGACATGCATACCTATGATTATCTGAGGGTGGTTCATGGTGGCAACCATTTCCATTCCAGGCTGACAGCTCCCTGATGGCTGTTGTGTGGTTCACCTCAATTTGTCTCTTGCTAGGGATAAGTCTCTTGTCCAACCAACCTCAATGTAAATGCCGAGCACATCACAATGAACAGGTATGGATGCTTTTGGTCACTTGTTGAATACCTGACTTCATTAAGCCTTTCTGTGTTCTGCAGCAGTGGCCGCTGAAAGGTGCAACATGGCAGGAGTTGGGCTTGAAGGAGTGCACGAGTGGGCTTTATGGGAGAAAAGGACCTTTCTGTACTGATACAGGTAAACAGTCACCACACTACTATGACCCAAGGCATATTCTCAGCCATCTCCAAGTCCAAGTCTGGCTTGTGTTTCACCCTTCAAGGCATCCTTCAGGTACAGGCTGCAAAGCATTCCATGTGTAATTTTAGTGATTTTTGCATACCAATTAAATGTGATCATTGAATATTGGTAGTAAAACTCAACATGGGTTCAGGTAATAGTACCCATTGTCTTCTTATTTCTGTTAAGATCCTAGTTACTCCTCAGAGGCTCTTGAAATGGTTCATCTACTCCATGGAATACTACTCAGCGATTAAAAAAACCAAAATGCAGTTCTTTGTGGCTAAATGGGCCCAACTGGAAACTATAATGCTAAGGGAAATGAGTGAATCCCAAAATGTTAGATACCACATGTTTGCTTTAATCTAACCTGTATAATTTTTTCTTTTTTTTTTCTTTTTGTTTGTTTGTCTGTTTGTTTTTGAACCTGTCATTAATACTGTCTCAACCCAGGTGTCTTGAAAAATTGAACTTGCATAACATATTTCCATGATTAATGAATGTCACCCAGCTTCTCATATTTTTTAATCAAGACTATCCCTATTTCTTCATTTCTGCAAGCCTCCAGTAATTATCATTTCACCATTTTTTGTTCAAACTGAGTTTTCATTTTTTTAGCTTCCATGTATAAGGAAGATTATGCAGTATTCATCTTTATGTGTCTAGTTAATTTCAATGAACATCTAACAAACTAAAAGGCATGTCTTTTTAAGGTAAAATATTATATTCAATTTCTCTTCCAGGAGCAAAGGAGTAAGGCTATTGCCATTTTCATTTATCATATTAAGATGGTCTTTATATAGATTGGATAATTTCTAGTTGAGTCTACAGTGGAGATGCCGTTAATAGTTTTTAAACATCCAATAATGTAAGGTAAAGATTATGTGATTTTTTGGCACATTAATGAGTTAAAAAAATTTTGGCTAGCTGAAATACTTAATCCCAAATATAGAAGAAGAAATCACAAATGCCACCTGACTCATTAACTTAGAAAATACATGTATTTAATTTCATTCATAAATGTCTTCACTGCATTTTTTTAAGATTTACATATTTTTATTGGAAAGGCAGATATACAGAGAGGAGAAATAGAGAGGAAGATCTCTGTCCACTGATTCATTCACCAAGTGGCTGCAATGGTCGGAGAAAGCTGATCCAAAGCCAAGAGCCAGGAGACTCCTCCCAGTCTCATCTCCCATGGGGGCACAGGGTCCCAAAGCCTTGGGCAGTCCTCGACTGCATTCCCAGATCACAGGCAGGGAGCTGGATGGGAAGCGGAGCATCTAGGGCATGAACTAGTGCCCATATGGGATCGCAGCACGTGCAAAGCAAGGATTTTAACCAATAGGCTACTACACCAGGCCCATTAATTTGAAAAATATTATTTATCCACTATTTATGAACAAAACCTATGAATTTAACAATGCTAATCCATGCAACACTTGGCTCCCTGTGGTAATGCCAGCTCCGCAAGTACAAGGTTAAGAATGAAATAAGCACATCACCAGCTAATCACCTGCCACTTCCATCAGAGGGCTTTTAATTTTCAGTGTAAAAATAAGAATGACACAACTGCGTATTTTTTTTTGCAAGGACCTATGTTAAAAGACTAATTCCTGTAATACCAAAACATCTAATCATCTCTTTTATTTATGTTTAACTTTTGTCTGGTGAAATTATCATTACACTTAGCTGTGTCCACTGGCCTAGAAGACACATAACCTGGAAAAAAACACCCCTGCATTTTCTATTATATGCACTTCATTTGCACTTTGATCATGTTACTAAAAGCCCAAATGTTTAAGTGCGTGCTCATATAAACAAGTAATCAACATGAAGGTTCCATGTCCAAATCACTTGAACATACCTCATTGCTTGTCTTCAAATTTCAGTAAATAACTTAAACAAATGTACCCATTTAAGTGCATTTTAAAGCATATTGCAAATTAGTAGTTAAAAACATACAAATTGCAGTATTAGTGAGATAAAATTTTCACCCATTTGAAAAGAAAGTAACAATATTATTGATGGTAAAATATAATTGAGTATAATCTTTCCAGAAAAAACTTTATAGTCTCTATTAAAGTTTATAATGTATATCCTCTAGCCTGGCTCTTTCCAGAAATGTATCTTAGAGAAACAAATCACCATCCTTGTCAAATATATTTATTATAGCAAGTTATGTAATAGCATAAAAACTGGTGTGACATTTTAATAATTAAATTTTCTCTCATTAAGAAAATGGTTGTATTTCTATGCCTTTTACATTCCCAATGCTATTTATTTGGCCAATAGAGTCTTAGCAAATATACAAATGACTGCCGTGTCAATGAAGCTGGCTGGAATATTGGGTGATGAGTGACATACCTGCCTGACAGCATTGTCACTGTGAACTGTGAGAAATGTACAAGTCTACCATGGACAGTCAACCCTGATGCTCAATCTGCCAGAATATTTTCAGTCACAAGATATCAAAAGACATCAGCAAAGTTGACACAGATGAAAAAAACAAAATGGTTCTCAATACCCACAGAATCTTGGAAATTAATATGTAATTTCTATTTAAGCCATTAAATTTAAGGCATTTAGATATATAGCAAAAGCTAACTGACTTTTAAAAAATATCTAATCTAGGGCCCGGCGCGGTGGCGCAAGTGGTTAAGGTCCTCGCCTTGCACGCCCGGGATCCCATATGGGTGCTGGTTCTATCCCAGCAGCCCTGCTTCCCTTCCAGCTCCCTGCCTGTGGCCCAGGAAAACTGTCGAGGATGGCCCAAAGCTTTGGGACCCTGCACCCGCGTGGGAGACCCGGAAGAGGCTCCTGGCTCCTGGCTTCGGATAGGCACAACTCTAGCCATTGTGGTCTTTTGGGGTGTGAATCAATGGACAAAAGATCTTCCTCTCTGTCTCTCCTCTCTGTATATCCGCCTTTCCAATAAAAAAAATAATAAAACTAAATCTTTAAAAAAATATATCTAATCTAATTGCCAACAACACAATTGCCCACTGACAGGAAGCCATTTTAATGAATAATAGCACACATTGTGGATGATTGAACACTACTACAAAGACTAACTTAGATATACATCTGCTGATCATCCCTTGCTTCTCTCCAACAAGACTGTAGGTTGTTAGAGAAGATAAATCTTACCTCTACGTTTGTTGATTTTCCCCAAAGAACAATGGGTGTACAAGTATTTACTGATTTTAATTGCTTTGGGACTCCTTTTGCTAGACTGAAAAAAAAATCTTAGAATAAATATTTTATTGGTATATAGTTAACAATAAAACATCTGGTGGAATTAGTTCAATATGAGTATCTAATTTGCAATAGTTCCCATGTAATAAACATTCACTTGATCCAGTAGGAATGGTTTCATATTGTCAACATGATCACACAGGGACACTTGTTCAGAACAATTTCACACCTGAAGTCTAAGACCCTGTGGTCACAATTCTGAAATTCTTGATCATCATATTCTGTAAGAAGTTGCATTTTTCAAATGTGATCGTGCAGGATTGGTCCCGCCCCTCCATCTGATAGGTTTCTTAGCCACAGATCAGATTCCAGAATAAGGCTGCAACCAGGACTAAATACTGTTAGGGAAGAACAACAAGAGGAAGATATGCATTATTTCAATGCAGAAAAAGGTCATGTATTGTGCCAAATAAAGTGTTGCTACTTTTATCGTGATGAGAGTAATGAAATTAACTTAAAAAATCAACATGTAACTTTTAAGAATAGTGACTATAAGGAATTGCTTCCAGCATCTAACAGTAGCTCTTGTTCACTATTTGTATATTTTCACCGAAGAATCTGCTTTTGCCTTGCTTAATATTCTCTGTGCTCTTTGTGCTAATTTATTAAGCATTAATTAATAAATTAACTTATTGATTAATTTATTAATAAATAACAATAAATGATTTCTTTAATAAATAATAAGCAATGATTTAATAGTTAATTTATTAATTAATTTATTAATTAATCTTATTCTTTTATTGTTTTCTCTGTATTAATTGGCATTATTTTGTTGATCTTGTTGCTTGATTTATATAAAATTGAGTACCTTATTAATAAGAGCAAGTCCAAAAAAATTTCCTAGCAAGACAGATGGCCTTAACCGTTTGTTGGAAGAGGTGGAGAAAGTCCAGAAACTACAGATGAACTTCATTTTGTAAGCAGGTTAATATCAAAGCACAAATGAAAAAAGTATATCAAATATGAGGTTTCAATATGTCCAAACAGTGAATCCATGACACTTCCTTTTAGTTAGGTCTCTTTACCGTTTTGTCTGCTGAGACTGTACCCAATCAATCCCCTGTTTAATGTCAGAAGATAAAGATTATCAGGTAGTACAGACTGTGCTGTTGTTCAGAGGGCAGACAAACCTGAACAAGCACTTCAGGTCTAACCTGATGCTTGGTCAATAGCTAAGAGTATGCAATACAGGATAAAGCAGCCTTGGTTTAATTCCATTTTCTTCCTGATATTAGCTCAGTTGTCTGGTAGCACTTAATCTTTCAATGACCTGTGACTGCTTTAAAATTTGTTGTACATAGAAGACATGGTTATTTTTAATTTAATTATTGTTTATAGCTGTTGCCTGTCTTCCCAATAAACTAGGGGTCTTTTTGATTTTTTGTTAAGTTTCTCATTTGGTGAAGCATTAAATCTTTATGCTGCAATGTAAAGGTCAAGTATGTTATCTCAACGATTCAACAAAAAGAGAAAGAAGGAAAGGAGAGAGGAGGAGGTAGTGGGAAAGAGAGAGGAAGGAGGAGGAAAAGAGTGAGTGAAGGAGGAAATACCATTATATACTTAGCATATAATACTTAGCATTGAATCTATGATCTGTACTGAATCTGCTAAAAACTAAACATATAGAAAAATTTACAATGGAAATGAAAATCTCCCATTTCTTGTGTGTAAAATAGGAATAAACAAAATACATTTCACTTACTTATTTTTGCTTTTAAATGAAATGAGTTAATTTCTCTGAGAAGTTTTCCCTAACAGATTCCCTTATTGCACACTATTATTTTCTTTTAAAAACTGTATCTTAATTTGCATGAATATGTTCATTTATATTTCACATATTTATAAATTACTTTTTTATTACTTGTCTTTATCTAGAGACAATTCAATTTTTGAAGGACCATGAATGAGCAATATATCATATTGTTGTCTAATAAATATAGAATGAACAGATAAAATGCTCAGTAGAGTCCTGTGCTAAATATCGTGAAATGCCTAACTAAAGACTCAAGAAATGAAAGCTAATGTACTTTCTTTTCTAACTTATTTGACATTCAATGCCTTCCTTCAGGCAAATCTTGGTAAATTTAAGCACAAGCACACTAAGCCTCAGTAGGGGTCAGTGCCAAACTTTGTTTATTTCATTACTCATTCATTTGCTAAGTCTCCTTTTACTGTATTCCCCTTGCCTGACTTTACCAAGCACTGGAAAAACCATGCCTTTCAGCTCTTTGGGGACAGTGTTCTCTATAGAGGCAAGACTAGCCTTTGAAAAGCATCAGTTAAGCCCATTTCTCCTCACTGTCTTGTTACATTTATGCACTGAAAGAGGTTCTGCCCTGAGTGCTTGTGACCGATTCACTTCTTGAGTGAATTATTCTTTTTCTGGAGAAAAAGTTAGTCTATATTGAAACACATTTAATCCTATCAGTCTGCAACTTGATTAAAATGAAGGACACTCTGTCTATACATTTATAATGACACACACCTAATACAAATTTGGGGTAACAGGATTGCCAAACCGAAATTTCACTTCATGTATATTAAGCAATATAAAGTGAAATTAAATCCTTGTACAAGAAGGGACTGTGGTCAGAGTTCTAGAGGGTACTATAACAGCTTGTAGCAACATCAGCTTCATTTTCACCAGTGGCCCAGAGCCAAAGTTTTCTTTCTGTCAGCACCAAATCTTGTGGTACAAATAATGTCTCATTTGTATTTGTTTTGCTCTAACATCTCAGTGTCAACTTAATATCAGTATGTTCCCTTGCTTTCCAAGCCTCATTGTAGGTATGAGGAAAGTAAATCAATTAAAATGATGCTTTAAATTTTCTTCCACATATCTGACATTTCCCATGCATCATTTCTATGCCTCTTATCATTTATTTGAACTAGATAGTCTTTGAAAATGCTAGTTGACTGTGTTGCCTATGTCTAATGATATAGTTTATGAGACTTTCCAAAGGAAAATAAATGGGTCAACTGACATGCCTATAATGCATAGCAAAGTAAGCGCTTGATACTGTCATTTGTATGATATGAATTTACACTTCTATCATCTTTATTTTTTCAAAACCTCTCAAACGTAAAATTTTACATATTCATATAATTTAAAGTGAAAGTTTGGAAGCCGTTCTGCATATAAAATCAGTAGCTGCTTTTGGGTTCACTGTCTTAGTACAAATATCAATGGGATGAGACACAATGACTGACATATGAGGCAGACAACCAGACCATTATTTTTACGCTTATTTTTCAAACTTCTTTTTTTTAAAGATTCATTTTTATTGTAAAGTCAGATATAAAGAGAAGAGCAGAGACAGAGAGGAAGATCTTCTGTCCAATGGTTCACTGCCCTAGCGTCTGCAACAGCCGGAGCTGCACCAATCCAAAACTAGGAGTCAGGAGCTTCTTCCAGGTCTCCCATGTTGGTTCAGGGTCCCAAGGCTTTGGGCCGTCCTCAACTGCTTTGTCAGGCTACAAGCAGGGAGCTGGATGGGAAGCAGGGCTGCCAGGAATTAGAACCGGCACCCATCAGGTATCCCGATGCGTTCAAGGCAAGGACTGCTAGGCCACCATGCAGGGCCCATTTTTTCAAACTTCTATGCAAGGACATCTTTGTTTGGTGCATGCATTTCAAATGCATTCTTTTTTTAGCTTCTTAGCTCTAGAAAGAATTCCCAGGCTCTGAGTAACGAATAGCTGTGAGGTTTGTCAGATAACATTTCTTAGATCATAATCTCTACAAGACAACAGGCAGCTCCAACCTGAATTCCTGAAGTCCTTTCCTTTTGGAATGACTTTAAAGTGAAAGGAAAGCTTTACAGGAAAGAGGACTGCAAAACCTGATGCATACATCAAAACAAAATGACGCAGCAAATGACCCAGATCCTCACTTTAGTAATGATCACGAGGTCCAGGCAACCACACCGTCTCACAAGTGGATCACAGCAAGGTATGCCCATCTACTACCCTTGACTGTAACCTCTACATAAACATGTCTTTCTTAAATATGTCGATTTTTTTTATTCTGTGCACCCAGCAGTGGTAGGGGGGCTCTGTACAAGGCTTGCCTGGGGTCCTCTTGACCCTGGCGTGCTCTAGGGAATTGAGAGTATTGGCTGACAGAGGGTCTGAGGGACGGCATAAGTGAAGGTGAGTGGGGACCTGAGGGTTCATGTCCAGGTGAGGAATGACTACTGAGGGAACCTCCAAAAGAAATGGCCACTTTAGTTGCAGGTAAGTGAGGGTGCTGAGATCGAGCAGTTTGGAGGGGAGACCAGGATAGCTATTAAGGATCAAACTGAAGCACCGGCACACATGGGAGACCTGAGATGGGGTCGTTAGCAGCGACCAACATTGAAATATCACTCACTGGCACAGTTGAAGCTAGGGCTGCTGGTCTACCTGGGAGGAATAGATCATACACTTCAACAGTGAGAGTTGAAACATGGGGTGGGTAATGTTAGACTGGGACATTTTAATAAGATGCAAGAGAATCAGTTTTGGGGACAGAATATGTTGAAGGGGAGGGGAGGGTATATGTTCTCACCACTGTGTAATTGCAATCTCCCTTGGCACGTGCAAGATCTGTGGCTGGGAACAGGTATAGTTGGGCAGCTATGTGGACACCCCACAGGTGAGCATGAGAGCCAGAGTGGGGGCAGTGGTCTGAGCTGGACATAGTCTGAGCTGGACATAGCTGCAGTACCCCTCGCCATGGATGTGGAATGAGTCTGGGAAGCACCAGACTGGGATAGACTCCAGCATCCACTGCTACCTGTGAGAGCCAGGGTGGGTATAGAACAGGCTCGGCTACATCTTGGTTCACACTGAACCACATGAGAGCTGTGTTTGGGAGTGGATCAGGTGTGACTAGATTGTAATACCCAACAAGTAAAAACAGGAAAGGGTGTGTGCCGGTTAGTTAGGCAAGGCTACTATTCCTGCCACGAGAACTGGTGGACAAAGTCAACCTGGGCCAAGGACCCACTGGTAGGCATAAGAATTGCCACTGGGAGGAGACAGGATGGAGGAGTTTGGGGAACTCCCTTGTCAGGATGGTAGTTCTTGCAGGTGAGTTGAAAAAACAAGGCAAGGAGCATTCCAGACCATACCAGATTACAATGTCTGCCAGCATACATGTGTGTTAGGTCTGGGGGCAGACCAGGCTAGGGCAGTTCATAGCATCCACTGGCAGATGTGAGAACCAGGACGGGGTGCAGGGCAGGCTGCTTCAGGCCACAATACCAGCCAGTCCACATTAGGGCTGGGATTGGGGGCTGGTTGGACTGGACTGGACTACAGCACCCACCAGCAGAAGCTGGAACTGAGGGCAGGTTGGACAGAGCCAGGTTGAAGCACATGATTGTGGATGCTGAGGTGAAGCAAGCCATGCCAGTCTGAGCGCTGTGGGTACCGGGTCCATGAGTCTGAGGAGCAGGGGTTCCAGCAGGGCCTGGATTACCTGTTCTGGACCCATGGGCCAACCTGCGAAAACTCGTCCTGCTCAGTGGAAAAGATGGAGCATTGGATGGCTGGCCTGTATACACATGGAGGATATTGCAGTCCATTGGAGGCTGCAGAGGCCATCTGTTATCATAGTAGAGGAAGGAGAACAGAGCATCACAGTCAATGGATAACAGCAAATGTATAGGTGGATGGAGACTCTAAGGTCGACTGTGTCAGCCACTGAACATTGGAAGGTTCATCCTTGGATCAGCAAGATTGACAGTATTTCAGCACTATCAAAGCCACTTGGGCAGAACCCTAGGAGTGTGGACAGCATTAGGATCCTGAGTCGTTGTCAGGCAGCTGTTTCCTGTTTCCATATACTACTGGGGCAGTTTGGAGGCTGGGTATGGCTTTTGTCCTTATTTCCCCCCTACGCCCAGATACAGGAAGAAAAAAATAGGAAAATTTGAAACAATAATCGCACCCACTTTCCCCTAACCCTTGATCATTCCCAACCTGATCAAAAAGCAAATATAATGAAAAACAAAAATAAAGAGGGCAATGTTTCTTTTTTATTATTGTTCTGAGCAAAAAACATTCGAAAGTCACAATAGTCACTATTTGTTAATGTCTGATGCATGATACATTTAAGAATTTGTTTCTAATTCTCATGGGAACAGTGTAGGAGAAACATTATGAAAGCAAATTTTACATCCAAATCATTTTGCAACAATTAACCATGATCCTGTGAAAATATAAGTTGAATCATATGCATTGCTGTGCTTGACATCTTCCCCATTTTATTTAGATCTGCCCTTATTATTTCTCAATTTTCATGTTCTTCTCTCTTATTTTTCTCTCCTAATCCACAAAGTCTGACTTCTGGACTGATGTCTTACCTTTGGCATTTATTTATCTCATATATAGTGAGAAAGTAAACTATAACTAAAGACTACTAATGAAATAAATAGACAGCATTTCCAATACCAGAAATACCTGCTCGGAGGCATCCAAACTTCATTTCCCCCAAACAATTTACTTTTCATAATTTTGTTTAAAATCAGTTTATTGCTTTTCTTACTACACACAAGAATGTATCATTTATGCATGTGGCTCTAAAAATATAGTATAACATTTTTGTATTTTTTACCGAAAGAGTTACATAAATGGACTAATACACATACATTCTTGTGAATTTTTTCTTTTTATTAAACTTATTTCAAACAGTGAATCATATTATACTGTGTAGTTGTAAGACATTCATTCTTCTAGCCACCATAGTATTCCTCTCTTGTGTAAATAAGCCATAACTTTATTCTCAATTAGACCTTCAATGAACACTTGATTTGTTCCATTTCCTTGAAATTTTAAAAAGGAAGTTAATAAATGTTCTTTATACAGCTCCAGGGGCATGCTGAAAAGCTTATTTTAAAACTATCTTTTCCACAAACATTTGATCAATATGTGGTAGAATACACTCAGTGAAATAAGTCAATCCCACAAGGACAAATACCTTTGTGCAAATTCTAAGATCGATAATCCTTTCCATAATGCTTTTGCTGTAAACCATGGGTTTTGGTATTTTTGTTTTTATTTTCATTTATTCCAAATGATTTCTTTTCTCTTATCAAATCCTTTATTGACTCGTAGATCACACAGTAGCATCATTTTACCCAAGAAGTGTTTGTGTTTTTCTTTTTCATTTCTTCATCAACACATTGGTTATTCAGTAGCATGTTACTGAATTCCATGGTGCTGTGAATTTTTTGTTTTAACTTTATTCCTGTTGATTTTGTTTTGTGGCTTCTCATTTAAGGTAATGTATAATAAAGGCATAATAAAGACTGTCATATCCAGATGTGAAGATACAGTACAGTACGCATCTCTACTTCTATATCAAAGGTGGACTCCCAATGAAACGGTTTTGATATATCTTGACAACAGGATGCTGGACTGTCTGATGTTGTCTATACCAGCAATGTCAGAACACACTTAAATTACAGAGTGATGGACTTATGACTGCTTATGAAGGACTATATTTTTGCAACAATATAGGAAAAATCAGTTTAGGGGAAGGAATTTGGGGAAGGGTTAGGAAAACCCCCAAACCTATGGAATTGTATCATAAAATTAAAAATAAAATAGAAAGGGAAAAAGAAATAAGCAGAAAGAATAGGCCACAAAATATCAGAATACATAAAGTGCAATAATAGTGAATATAGATTTGAAACATAACATATACATTTCAACATTAGTTGAAGTACATGTAAGTATATGACACACATTTTTTGTGTGCCATGAGTATTTAAAAGCCAGTGCCTTAAGGGTTTGTTTTTTTATGTGTTTTGTTTGGTCTTTAAGATATGCACATGCTTACCATTGCCAGGCTATGCCAATTTGTTTTCCAAAGTGGTTATATCTTTTATATTTTATCACAAGTTTATGATTTTCTCTTGTTTCACCACCTTCTAAACATTTGACATTTTCAGACATTTAAATGTTTTTCAGTGTAACAAGTATAATGGTATTATATGTGATTTTCCCCCATATTCATTATCTTGAGCATAAGCTATATGTCATTTGTGTTTTCCAAATTAGGAAATTCTTACAGATTTATTCAGTTTCTTTTATATTAACCTGATTTATTAATTAATTAATGTTTTTACATATCAGAAAACAAATTTTATGAATCTCTGTGTAACTTACATTTTTTAAATTTATGGCTTGTTTCCATTATTTAAATGTCTCAAGTAATCGGAATTTCCAGCTCTAGACAGAACTTATTGTCTTTCGTGATTTTAGATTATTTCATCTTCAGTATGAATTCATTACCTACTACAAAGTGTACACATTTTCTTCTACATTGTATCCTAAATCTTGTTTGATTTATTGACTGTAAGTGAAACAAATTTTATGCATTTTATATATTCAGATTTGAGGGTATAATGATACTTCCTCCGTTCCAATTTTTCCTCCTCCTTTCCATTTTAAAAATGCTTTCTTCATAAATTTCTTTCTGAAGAATGGTATTACTAGCTATGGCCCTTAGTTCTTTTATACAGTATTCAAAGTATCTTACAATTACATGAGATGATCATTTGGGGAGATATTTGAGTTGGATGAAAGCAACAAATAATACTCTTCTGCTGCATCTGAGGTTAGAACCAACTGAGGAAAAAAAAAAAAAGGAAAAGGAAATCCAGAGAGACTGGGAAAGAGAAGCAAAAGGAGATGGAGAAGGTGGAGAGAGAGAGACTCCCATCCATAGATTCACTCTAAATTCTCTAAATTCCCATGGTACCTAGGGCTGGACGAGGATAAAATCAGGAGCACACAACTGACATTAAGTTTCCCCTGTGGCTGCAGGATCCTAATCAGTTGAGTCATTTCTATTTACTTCCTTGGCCTACAGTAGCAGGAAGCTGGAGTTAGAGGAGGTAGAGCCAATTAGCTAATTCAGGTACTAGAATATGGAATGTCAGTGTCTTAACAACTAGGCTATGCACTCCCAATGTGGTGTATATATTTTCTTCAGTTATCTCATATACATGTTACCACTGACATAACTCGGTATTTTCTTCTTCTGTGAGTATGCTTCTCACAATACACCTAGGGAATAATAAGACACCAAAACCAAGCTAAGACGAAATTTGTCAGTCCAAGGGGTTCAATCTAAAAAGCTGCAAATGCTGTAAATTACGGTTGGAAATAAGCTTTATATCTTATTTCTGCATCCTGTGCAATTTGAAATATAGGGTAAGAGTAAAGAAGTGTCCAGGTGTTAGTAACCACACAATTTTTGTAGCATTGACAGAGGCCTCATGTGTTGAAGGAAGGACAAAAATGAAGAATGGGAACAGGAGGAGGAAGAAAAAATAAAGTAACAGTGTTTCTCCAGGGACAGTGTTTCTCCCATTTTAAGGTGGATATTAGTTATTTCTGAAGTTTTCCTTTATTATTTCATTGAATACAGGTTTAAACCCAGTTTTTTGCAATTTCTGGAACTCCCATAACTCTTATATTTGGCCTTTTAAAACTCTCTTAATTCTCGAATACATTTTTTTTAGCTTGGCCCAGCTCTTCTTCTTCATTTATCATCCAATTCTAAGATTCTTTCTTCTGCCTCCTTCATTGTATTATTGAGACTTTCCACTGAATTTTTAATTTGCTCTATTGTGTCTTCATTTCCAATAATTTGGCTTGATTTTGTTTCAGTGTTGCTATTTCCTGTGTAACATTCTGCTTAAATTTCTTGAACTCCTGTATGTGCTTCTCCTTGTTCATAAGAATCCTTATGACAAGTGTTTTGAATTCTTTATCCTCCATTTTCTCAACGTATTCCTCAGTTAACTCTGAGGTTGGCAAAAGCTTTTGCTCCATTGTAGGGGAGTCTTCAGTGATACTCATTGTGCTTCTGCCTCTACTTCTGCTCTTGGTCATTGTATTTCTGGTGAGCAGATTCCTCTCCTTAGGGCAGGTTTCTAACCTGTATCACCCACAGGTCTGTGATTTGATTTTACTTATTGTTGCTAGTATCTGATTCCTTGTTTGCAGACACTTGTACAATTCCTTCCAGCAGATTTCATACCTGGGCTCTCGTGGTAGACTTCCACTATGGTCTCCATAGGCACAGCCCCAGCTTACCACTCTCCATCTCCTGTGATTCCCTACTGAGATTGTATCTTTGTCTCTGCAACCTTTCTCCCACTTCCGGTTCAAGCAGTTCCCAGTATTAGGGAAACACCAGGTGTCCTATATAGCTAGGTTGTTGGTGGTGCTGATCTTGCAGGAACCTTCTGGCCATTAGTTCTGAGGACCACGCAGACCTTTTTGAGTTATAAGATTCCAAAGTCAGTTTTATTTTCCTGTGGGACCAGTGCAATGTACTGAGCTGGAAGCGAGCCCAGATAAACAACAGGAATTTAGTTCTGGAACCACAAGTCATCTGATGCAGTATTAAACTGTTCTGAACTTTGAAAATTCTCTTCCTGTACCCAGGATATCAAAATATGCTCTAACAATCAAAGACTTCAGACCATAACACTGGATTAATTGGAGTTAAAAAAATAGCTTTTAAATGGAAAATATTGATAAGAAAGGCTATTTCTATTGATTAAAAAGGAATATTGAGTTTTGCATACTGGGTTTAAGAACACTACAAATAGACTAACACCATAAGAGACATAAAATAATAGCACCATTCATTTAGAGGAATAATTTCCTAAGTTGGTCTTCATGCTGTTGCAATTTTTATTAATGTTAATGTAGGGGAAATAATTTGAGCCACAACATCTGTATAAAAATACTACTAGCTTTAAAGGCTGGAAAAAATCAAAGGTGGGTTTTCTTTTTCAATTCCTTACATGAATTTAGGACAAAGACAAATAATTTAGTGCAGATGCATTATTAAACAAGAGAATGAGGTAGTTACATGGAATATTCTATAACTATTAATATTACGAGTTTTGATTTGTTGTCCAGTGAAAGGTGAGCATCTTTTATGACATACCAGTTTAGTTTCGTCTTATTTATATGCCTGTTTTAAGAAAAATCTATAATAGAAAACTGATGTAAAATGTATTTGATTGGAATTTAGATTCAGTTTTTTCTTCCAAACATGAGTTTAAAGCGACAACATGTGATTATGAAGGGAAAAGCCCAGAGCTTTGGCTCAGAACATCTGAATTCTCATCTTTGCTCTTAAGCCTACAAGTTTAACCATTATACTAGAAATGCTATCCTCCCAGCCATTTCTGTCTTAGAGAATATGACTTGCCCAGAGCACAAAGTGGGCAGCCTTCTTTTCGTATGACCTTGTGACCTTGGTCACAGCTGAAAATTCCAGAGAAGGACACCTGACCAAGATTTGGAAAACTGCCTTATCTAGAAACTTGATGTTCACTTAAGGTAACAATGCAGTCATTTGCTGGGGGAAAGCATGCCATATGCAGATGAATATAAGTGAGCAGAAAGGACTAAGAGAAATGTACGGTGTGTGTGTGTGTGTGTGTGTGTGTGTGTGTGTGTGTGTGTGTGTGTGTACGACAGGAAAAGTGAAACAGAAAGAAAGGGTGGAGAGAGAAAGAGAGTAAGAGAGTAGGGAAGAGGGAGAGAGAGGAAAATGCCAGGAGAGAGGAGAGGGACATGGGGAGGGAGGGAGGGAGAGAGGAAGGAGAGAGAGAAAGCTGAATGATATTATCAGATTCTGCGAGACTTGCCTGTACCTCTTACACTTGGTTTTTATATGCCTTTGTAGCATACTTTTCTCAAGATAGCTCAAATGGGTTTCTACTCTTTGCAACAAATTTCATGCTTAGATTTAAGCCACCTCAGTTTTGTCTCACCTCATTATATTAGCCAGGATAAACTGGGTTATGGTGCCATAATGTATAAAACCTTTGACTTAAAAGCAGCAGAGGTTTATTTTTTTAATTCCTAGTATATGTTCGTTTTGTGCAATCTGGGGACTTTGCCATGAGTTCTAATTCTTACCCTGGATCCAAGCTTCAACCCTGCCAGTTACTACGACAGAGGGAAAAGAAAAAAGCATGAACTGGCTCTAAATGTTTTCTCCAATATATGAGACATCTGCTTAATATTTCATCAGCCAAAGCAAATCATGTGACTACACATTCAAATAGGCAGAAAAGAACAATTTTTCCAAGGCCCAGTTAAAAAAGAGTTTATGTACTTGTGATCAGTACTAATAACAATCATGCTCAGAATTTTAGTAACTTCAAATGATATTTACATGTGAGAGATAATGTCACAAATCTGCTGTAACTGAGCTATCTTACACTTGGTGTTTGTTATGTTCATCAGATTTCAGAAATCATGCTGAGGCAGAAAGTGATATAAGCATGAAGGGGTGCATATTTTTCCTTGCTCTTGCTTTATGTCTTGAGGTTGCAAAGCTAGGCCAGAAGAACTAAACTCATTTTGTGCACTGAAATTTCATGTGAAAACGAAACTAAAAATCCTTCTAGTTTAATAATGCAGAATGAAAGCACTGTGAACAACTGGATCTCAGACATGTAAAATATGATTGCTTTCTTGATACTCTACCCTAAAGGCAAAGTAATAGCTTTTTCACATTTTCCTGTTTATCTCTCCAGAATGTAAGACTCCCATTTTTTTCTAAGACTCTGACATCATGCGTCCTAATATGATGAGGACACTTGGTAGTCCTTTTCATGGGACCTACCTCTTCATATGAGAGGGAAATGAAACACTGCTTTTACAAGGAAGAGATTTGTCTTATATCAAAAGGATTGTTTAAATGGTGTAAGCTACATCTAAATGAAGACAACATGCCCATTAGAAATCTTGGCTTAAGTTGAGTGATACAGTAGAGACCACCTTTGTTCTGGGTAATTCAAATGATTTGAAATACATAGGTCAAACTAAACGTTCTTCTGGAGACTGAAATGTGTGCACTATTTGACAGAAAGATAATTTATTTAAACTCTGAAGCATTCTGAAGTGCCAGTGTTACATATATTTTGGAAATTTAATTTACCCAAATATATTAAGCAAATTACTAAATAAAACTTACTATCACCAAAAATTAGGAGACTATATCCAAGACAAATAAAATATTGTCTTTCTCTGTCTCTGCCTTATAGAATTCAGAAAGCATAAAACAGCCTTAATGAATAACGAATAATATTCATATCACTGTAATTCTTTCCAGCTGCATTTGTGAGCTTATGTACAAAAGTTTTGTGTCATAACAAAATAGATAAATGTCTTAAATTCAGTAGGCATTGCTGCTATAACCTATTAACTATCTATTTTCCACTTCTTTATTACAGAGATCAGATTGGTTTCAGTTTAGCAATTTGCCTAACTGCTCACCTTCCCAGACTTTCTTGCAGCCAGAAGTGGCTATATAACCCAATTCTAAAAAAACAGGATTCATTAAAAGTCATGTCTCCTGTGTTAGGGCAGGGGCATACTGAAGTTCATAACAGAAACAAAATCTTGGCCAACATTTGACTTACTTTGGTTTTTCTGAGTCAATGAACTACCCAATGGTTATTTTTGTATTACCAAATGAATAATTCAGTTGTCACATTAGTTGGAATATCATATTCTTTGTCATTGGCCTACAATATAACAATCACCTTCTTCTGTGTTAGAGCAAGGAAGGCAATAAAATCAAACAAGTATTATATCATGGGGTTAGCAGGAATCATTACCATAATTAAAGATTTGAGAGGTACAAAGGTGGTACTTGCTATCATAGCTCCATTTAACTCACCATTTGATGCCTGTAGAAATATAATAAATACTGCCTGATATCCGACTTAAATCTAAGCCATGGTGTATATATGAGATGCTGATTAGAAGAGATTAACATGGTCACATGATATGGGGCTACTGATTTAGAAAACTTTATCACAGAAGGATCAATAACATCTTAATGATGGACACCAAAGCACATTTATGGTTTTGCCCTTGAAATGTGTGAAATCTCTGATCCTTTGTCATAAAGCTGAAAAGATGTCAATGAGCTGTACGTTCTGCATAATATCACATTGATTCTTTAAATGAAAGATTTTATGATAACTGGCAATATCAAATATGATAAGATCAACATGCTGGAAACCCTGATAACATACTTTATAGTCCAATCCAACAGGTAAGATATATATAAAATACTCAAAAGATTAAGAGGTTTTCAGATCAACAACGTTTGCAGGCACTTATCTGTCAGAAGTGTGCTAGGACCGTCTCAGTGAAGAAAATGACCCACCATGCTGCCCACGCCACAAAGAAGGAAGCACTGTCTCTCTACATTCTATAGGGAGCTCATTTTGTATCTTGGAATAACTGTTCCAGTTCATATGTAAAGTGAAGAATAAATTTGCCAGGTTGGGAAAGGTACAAAGCAGAATAGATGCCTAAGACAGGCTAAAATTCAGGCATCCTTGCTGATTGAGTCAAATGATGGCTGACCCTATGATTTTGGATTTATTCATATGGGAAACGATGATAGGTAAAATTTATGGAAAGCTTTAGTGGGAGAATACTATTACCTAGGCCATTCCATATACAGTAGGGGTTTTGGTATTGGCAAAGACAGAGTACCTGATTCTAAGACCCCAGTTAAGCATTCATCTGGAATTTTCCTTTATGAGTTGTATTCTTTCACAAGGCCTGATTGATCCTGAAATAGCCCGTTATCAGGTGGAAATATCACATCAGAGATCAAGTTCAAGAAAAACCAGAGTCACCAAGAGTCACATGAATCAGTAGCCAGGATCACAATGCTATCAAATGTGCACCATCATCCCTCTCAGTCATGCATATGGCCACATTGAGTATCCCATATGATCAACTGATATTAGGGTTTGAAAAAAAAGAAGCAAAGCTAGATTTAAAGTTGATCACTTTGGTAGATGAATGAAAATCTGCAAACCAAAAGTGAGATGGCAGCTGCAATAGAGTTTCATTTAACATTGGCCAAGAAAGACAATAGCGCTAAACAATTTTCCCAAAAGGTAGTTTTAGGCAATGCATGGTGCTATTCACCATTTGGTGAAGGAAATGTTTCTGGAGGTTAGATATACAATCACAAACAGCGGTAAATGGAAAATAAGTTTCATGGTAAAGTCATATAGATAGACATATATAAGTAGGCACGTGTGTAAAGAACTTTGTTTCACACTGTTACATTCACGAGAGCACCTGCTGTGATAGAGGCATTAAAAAATCCATTTAAAAATGAACTTTTCAGCTTACATTAGTAAGTTTTTGACATGAGCTACTTCAGAATTTTCATGATGGGTACATGGATACAAAATTTGTACACATTGAGACAGCACTATGGATTTCTACTCACCAAGACTGATTTAACTTCTGCTTATATCAAATATTAAAGTTCTCAAAGACAGGAGCCAACACTGAGTTTTCGATAAGGATACTAATTTTTCATAGGTGGTTCTTCCATCACAATCTTACTGTTAGTAAGGTCTACTAAAGTTATAGCTAAAGTGTCAACTTGAAGGCCACTGTGAGAATGGAGTTCTATTTTTAGAGGCAATATATGAATTAAATCAAAATCATATGCTGTATTATGACAACATAGGATGAATATGTGATCCACAAACCATTGAATAAGTGCAACAGGGTAGTTCCTCTTACTAATCTCCTACCACAAAATGGGATATCTGTTTCCTGTTCTAGGAATTGTATGTTGTGCCAACTTTCTTTTTCTGAGTTTCTCCTTAAAATGAGGACTACCAGTAGATTAGGAGAACTGCTTCTCATTCTTATGTGCGTTCCAGGGGCAAAAGAGTGGACTTTGGTGGATACAGCCACACTCCTTGAAAGGAGAGGTTGCAGTCCAGTTACATAGAATGTAATGGATGAAATGCCTTCAACTGAGAGCTGCTTCTGATCATTTGTTGTTGTTTGTTTTGTTTTTCATTTGAACCACCAAAACACCATTATTCATGTTTTTGGTGGCTATAATGCAATAGCATTATGAGAATACAAGAACACAGACATTTTGTTCTACTAGAATTATGGCTGTCAGGCAATACTCACCACAGAGTAACACATGAATTGGATGAAGCTACAGTGGACCTCAGTCACCATCCAACTGTATAATTCTGCTCCTGCCTGTGTGACTGTGTTTAACAGCCTTTGAAGCTAAACTTGGAAGAGTCCCTTGCTTTGCTGTGGAGTTTAATTGGTCTTTACTCCCTTCCCTACACTGAGGGATAAGAGGAAGGAGCATTTCTGAGGCCTATTGCAAAAACAAACACACAAAACAAAACAAAATAGTTAGCATTAACATGATTTCTCAGATATCCTTTCTGACCATATAATTTTTAACTATCTACATTGGTGAAAGAAGATGTGTCTCACAGGATACTTGGTTTATAGAAAGTCAATCATTTGGACAATATATGACATTGGTTCAAAAAAATAAACCTTGAGCTCAGGCATATAGAGGTATTTTTCATGATGTACCATGCAATAGCTGGGTGCCCATGGGCAAATACTTTTGAGGTCGCAATTTCCTCATCTTTACAATTGGTCTTATAATAACACTTCAAAGCTGTAGCCTATGTACTCAATATTTTTCCATATCAATTTGAATTGTGTTCTCCTTAATGTGAAAGCACTGAGCTTACAGATAAGAAAAAGAAACACAACAAAAATTAATACATTATATTTAAAGAAACTGTGGTATATCTACTCCATGGAATATTATCCAGGTATTAAGAAGAATGAAATTATTCTATTTACAACAAAGTGGTCCCAACTAAAGACCATTATGCTTAGTAAAATGAGTCAATCACAAAAGAACAAATACCATATATTCTCTCTTATATAAGGAAGCCAACATGGAAAGTGTAACTCCAATGGTCCAATCCATACTGTTTTTTAATTGTCTGTTTGCTTTTTTTGGCTGTATCCCATGTGTTTTGATGTTATTTCAGTTTGGTTCCTTCCAAATAGTCTCTTTTCTCTAGTTGAATTCACCATGTGCTCATGATTTATATGATGTCATCATTCTTAAAAAAAAAAAAATGGGCACGGGAAATGGGCAAACATTTCACAAAGGAACAAGTCCAAATGGCAAACAAACATATGAAAAAATGTTCCAGCTCCCTAGCAATAAGGGAAATCCAAATTAAAACATCGATGAGGTACCACCTAACACCAGCAAGATTGGCCCACATAAACAAGAACACCAACGACGCTTGCTGGCGAGGATGCGGGGAAAAGGGAACCCTACTCCACTGCTGGTGGAGCTGCAAATTGGTACAGCCTCTATGGAAATCAGTCTGGAGAACACTCAAACAACACAAAATCTGCATACCATATGACCCAGCAATAGCACTCCTAGGAATATATCCAAAACAACTGTTTTACGACAAACCAACATGCATCCCTATGTTCATTGCAGCACAATCAGTAATTGCAAAAACATGGAAGCAACCGAAATGCCCATCAGCAGAAGATTGGATAAGAAAGCTTTGGTTCATTTACTCCATGGAATACTACTCAGCTATTAAAAAAAACAAAATGCAGTTCTTTGTGGCTAAATGGGCACAACTGGAAACTATAATGCTAAGGGAAATGAGTGAATCCCAAAAGATTAGATACCACATGTTTGCCTTGATTTAACCTGTAATTTTTGTATGGTTGTTTGTTATTTTTTGAACCTGTCATTGATACTGTCTCAACCCAGATGTTTCGAAGAATGGAACTTGCATTATTTTTAACATATTGTTTACCCAATACTATGTCAATTAATTCCATAATGTTGTATATTGATACTGAGGCCTTGTTGGGGCTTTTAACTGACCGGATCTTTACTCTGTTAGACCTATCTTCAGACCATAGAAGGTCTCCCCAAGAGGCCACTGAACTTATCTGGACAATAAGACGCTGAACTTTATGCTAGGCATGTGTTTGCAAGCAATGAATCTCAACTGAACTTGAACTATGGTTATGCAACAAGGTGGAGGAATCCACCATGGGGGGAGGGGTATGGGAGGGGTGGGGGGAATCCCCAGCGCCTATAAAACTGTACTACATAATACAATGTAAGCAACAATAAAATAAAATAAAATAAAATAAAAAAATAAAATAAAATAAATTAATACATTATGAAGCTTTAAGGAGGAGAAAACCAAACATGTCAATGGATAACACAGTATCTCATAATAATTACAGTCATGGACATCAATACAGAATGATTTAGCAATACAACAAAGAACACCATCTCTTTCAGATAAGAGGAGCATTTGTGTAATTGAAAGATATGTTTAGTTTTTAAAGATAAATATAAATTCATTTGATAGAGAAAGTAAGCCAATGATAGTCCTCTACAAATGGAAAATGTGTGTGAAGTCATTGAGATATTAAACAAAAAAACGCAAAATGAGGAAACCTGAAGCAGTTCAACAAAGGAAGCGATGGTATGAGGCAAAAGAAAAAGGCCAGATAATCTACAGAACTTATTAGCTGGATTAACAATATTTTCCTTAGGGTCCTAAGGAAATAGTGCAGTGTTTTCAGGAGTACATATTCTTGGTCCTCCTGCAAAGATGCTACCCAGCAGTCTGTTTTTACAAACCCTCCAGGAAATATTAATATAGACTAAATTTTGAGACCCATTGATCCATGACTGACTGGGATAAGAAAAAAAAAAACTGGAATGGGATGATTAGAAGAAGAAAAATCAGATTTGGGGAAAATATTTAAAATGCTCTTGTGATAATTCAGTCGAGAGATGATGTGGAAGCTGTAAACGGCCCTCTGAAAAATCAGGTCATTCTTTATAAATCTTCAAATTTTCTTCTCAGTTCTAGAAACTTTCACTGGTTGCAGCTACATTTCCTGACTGATTTCTTTTTTCTTGCACATTCTTTCTCCTAAAATTCCATCACCATTGCTGAAAAGAACACACATTTGACCTAATTCTGTTGGCCTAGTGGTTTTGAAAAAAAAAAAATCTCTGAGAATAACACTAAAGGGCAACTGAAATCTGGCCTCATCGCCTACTGCTCTTTGCAAACTCCTTTCTTGTGTCACTTTACATAGGTTAGTCTTTCTACTTGTAAGCTGTTTTGGTCATCTTAGGCTGAGTGGCTTATCCAGGAAAATTTGCTTGTATCTAACAGGTCTTGGTACGCTGTACCAACCAATCAGTTTTTTTTCCCAATTTGGGTTTAAAATTTGTCAGTAAATCGAAGTTCATCATTGCAAAAGTTTCAAGGCAATGAGCTAAAGTTAAACAATACAGACTTCAAGACTGTCTTGGCAATTTGTAAGTAAAAAGAATGTGAGTCAATGAAAACCCAGTATTTTAGTGACATGAAAAAAAGCTCATGTTCTGCATTGGTGACAAGTTGCTTAAAAAATCTGAGGAGTTGAGTCAATTGTTCCTCTATAGACTCTGTCTCCATGCAGGCTTGACTTCCCCATTCAAATGCCTAAATTGATGTGCTACAGCAGTACACTTGTAAGTACAAGTACTGTGCTTACATGTACACTTACTTATTGATGACAATAAGACAACAGTGTCACTCAAACTCCACAGTTTATAGTAAGGTTTGCTCTTTGGAAAATTTAAAATTTTCACTATGCGTTAAGCTTCCTTGTTAATTCCTAACTTCTACTTGAAATATGTACCTAGGGATAGAAGGCATAGTGTGAGGCTGGATGATGGGTGGTCAATCAGAATTAGATTGAAGGGATAAATCCCTACTCTTATATAGCATAATAATGTGACTATAGTTCACAATAACCTCTTCTGTAATTTATGAACAAATAGATGAAAGGAACTCCAAGGCTCTATAATAAAGTCAAGTCATAGGAGAGTAAATTGATGTCCTGATTTGGTTAGTACACATTTTATATGTACATTAAAATATCAAATTGTACAATTATCATCAATAAAATGTTTAAATAAATAAAATTATATTAAGCATAGAATAAAACTAAACACCATGGGGCTATAAATATGTTCCAGTCAATGACATCTTACCCAACTATATTTTGGAATATGTTACAGATTTTATATATTGAAGAGACTGATAAATTAGTACAGCCATGTATTGGAAATGTTGATAAAGGTAAAATGAAAAAGAAAAAGCTGCATGGGCAAATAAGTATGAATGTATAGAGCTTAAACAAAGAGATTTCCTATAATGCTATTCTTGGGGCTCTCAATACACCAATATATAGGCTGAATTTTGAAGAGTGGGAATATTGTAACAAGCATGTCTCAAATTTATTTGATAAAGTAACCCCTTAATATATTTTTGGAATTAAAACTTAGGTTGGGCAGAACCAACGGAAAAAAAGTTTTGTTAGATGGTAACATGATCAAACGTTTACGTTTCAAAACTATGACTCAGCAAACAATGTAACAGGTTTAAAGCTGATCCAAAACCAGGTAGCCATGAGTGGGGGGGGCCATCTTAGAAGCTACAGCAATACCCAGAAAAGGGGATGAGTTTCTATCTAGTGCAGGAGTATGATGGTCAAGCATACAGGATGTCTGATTTTAGCAAGGACACAATTCCAGTACAGGGTTTTGTTGGAGTACATTCAGGTTTGATTATTGTGATACAGGGAAACTCAGGGAAGATTCCAGGGATTGTGCCTTGCGTATTAATATGGATATTTGTGGTGTGGCATGAGTTGGCATAATTATGCTCTGAACCGTCTTCACATAGAAGTGTGTGGGGTGCTTAGGTCCCGTTGTCCAGTTCTATAAGCTCTGTCTAGGGTGTTTCTATGGAAACTACGCCTCTGCAGCTGCTGCTATTTCAATGTAATTGATTGAGACACCACATTGCAATTGCAGGTCTCCTGAAATCTGGCCTACTCTTGCTTCATGAAGGTGATTATTGCTCCTTTAGTATTCATTCTAGCTGTAAAGTATTCTAGGGTAATAGTTTCTTAATAAAGTGAAGGCATGTTATCGGGCTTTTAGAGAAGAAAGTGGTTTGAAGTGCTTTAGAGGAGCCTGGATTCCCATCAATTGTCTGATTATCTGCAAATTGTAGTCACTCCTGGAAATCTTTTTGCTTCAATTTTTTTTTTGTACCAATTTCTTGCTGGGCTGAATCTGGCTCAAAAGTTGTACCTTTTTTTGCACAGCCTTTAGTGGCCTGATGTTCCACTTAAAAAAAAAAAAAAACTGATGAACAAAAGTTTAAAATTAGGAGGAGGCATGCACTGATAGCCACCTTTTTAAACTCAATAATGTTTCTGAAAAACCCAGGCCCTGGCCAAAATGAGTGCCAAAACCACAGTAAGATATTTTAAAAATTCCAGACACAGCCTATTACTACAGTGGAAAATGAGCTGGGAGAGGAATCAAAAGATTGGGAGTAAAATTGGAAGAAGAAGAAGATGACAAAAAAGAAGAAGGAGGAGGAAGAGGAGGAAAGAGGAGGAGGAGAAGGGGAGGAAGAGGAGGAAGAGGAGGAGGAGGAGAAGGAGAAGGAGAAGAAGGAGAAGGAGCCACCCCCAGGAATTTCTCCTTTCTGAGTCACCAAGTCATTGTGCTACCTTGGACAGTGGATATTTGTGCGTCTCTTACTACAACTGTAAAATGAGCATAGAAATGTCTACAATACTGATCTCATTAACACATTTTGGAATCCTTTCAAATAATCTTTATGTTTTGGGGGATACTTTCAGAATTGTTACCTTATCTTTTCATGTGCTCCTTCTTTAAATACATATCATTGGGCAAATCTGTGTGCCTGGCTTTTTGATGGGTTCTGGGTAGGGCTGTGCCCTCAGGAAACTGATGCTCTCACAGAGGAGGCAGATAAGCCCAAAAAATAATAAAGCACTTAGTAATAAATTCTATGACACAGTGTAGGGTTCTGTGAAATTCTTACACTGGCTCTATGAGACAGGGAAACAGTATTCTCAGTTTCACAAATGAGAAAGATTAAGTTCAACAAATAAAGATATTTTCCCATGGCCACATAGTTAACTAATGGTAGCGTTGGAAGTTGAACTCATGCCCCTTGAAATCTTCTGGTCATGATGTTTTTAGTGACAAGGACTGTGTCAATGTTTTCCAAAGCAATCAAAATAAAGTATCTATTTTACAAAGCAGTGCCAACACTAAAAAAATCTTGACTAGTGAACAGTGTCAGAGCAGGATTTACAAAAGTGCTAATGGGAGTGGTATCATGAGCAGAAGATTCATGTAGACTTAAAATCAATTTCAGAGTGATATTTAAAAACACCATTTTAGATAAAAAGTTGTTAGTGCCCTACAATTGTAGAATCATCAGTCCATTTATGTTTAGGAATGTGTTGTTAGGTCTTAGGACAGACCAAAACAAAACAAATGAAACAATATAATCTTCACCCAAAAGGGGGATTTTTAGATTAAAGGCTGAAATTATTAATCTACTAAATGGCCTTCACTTAAAAAAAAAAGATTTATTTTCTTTATTTTAAAGGCAGAGTCACAGAGATAGAGGGAGAAACGAGAGAGAGAAACATACCTTCTACTCCTTCACTCCCTGGTAGCCCCAACAGCAAAGGTTGGGTCAGAAAGAAGCCAAAAACCTGGACTCCACAATGTTCTTCCATGTGGGTAGCAGGGACTTGAGTACTGGGTCCATATTTTGCTGGTTTTCCAGGTGAATTAGCAGGGAATTGGATCAGAAGAATATTCTAAGTCTCCAACCTTCACTCTGTTAAGGGATGCGAGTGTTGCAAGTGGTTACTTAACCTCATGTTCCACAAACATTGTTCTAGCACACATTTCAACCTGATTTATTTCACTGTGAGAGAACTAGCTTCCTAAGCTCAGCTAGGAAAGTAAAGATACTTGTCTTCAAGTGAAAGTAATGACTCTGAGATAAATGAAAACTTTGGAAGATAAATCACTGGCAATTGTGCCTGGCAGCATTAAAACAGGTAGATAGGGAGCAGTAGCCTAAATGTGTGAAATTCTAGTGACAATCATGGCTTGAGGAACACACACTACAATTATCCTAAAGTCATGTCCATTTGTATTTTTTGTCACTTTCATTGTCATCATCATGATCATTATTTAATATTCTAGGATTCTTATCATTTATTTACAAAGCATTTTGCCATGAATACTTTCATAGAACGGCAGATTCATCAGGTAGGTCAAAGCCATCACTATGTTGTAGATGAAGAAATTGGGTCTCAGAGATCAAAGAACTTCCCCAAGGTCACTTAGCAAGTAAATATAGGATCCCAACTCCTATGACTCCCAACCCAATTAGCACTTCTGAGATTACAACAGATACTAAATTCATGACATTTTGATTGACATCTTCCCCAGGAAATTTTAGGAACTTGCCTTCATTTCATTAGCAGCACATTTTCAACTCATCTCTTAGGGTTGGTTGCTTCTTAAAAGATTTCCGCAGATGGCTAACCCTATCTATTTCCTTTTCAATTCTTATTATCCCAATCAGAGTGACACTGGCTGACCTTGTCCCCTCTATTCTGGAGATGTACCCTGTAAGGGGAATTGTAGCCCTCTATCCTTGAGTATGTGTCGAGGAATATAAGGTAGTGAACTTGTTTTAATGATGGGTCTTGAGATGCCCTGTTTCACCTTGTGCGACATGCTGTTTTCCTTAATAATGCAGCTCTCCTGATGCCTGGAAAAACACAATTTAAGCTCTGTAATCTCTTTCTTGCGCCACTGACCACACTGAATCATTTTCAGCCCTTTCTTTTATCGTTTCTCCTAAGATATTAGAAACAAATATCCTGTCTACTTACCAACTTCCTCCTCAGCTGCACAGAACAAATCATAATCCTGCAGGCTGGAGATTTATGGCAAGGACCTAGTGTCCTAAAAATGGTCAATTAGGCCCTGATTACCACGGTTATGTTATATACTGCAAGAGGTCAGGCCATCTAATTTTTATAGATGCTTACGATACGCTTGTATTATTTATTATCAGATTATAAAGTGCACAATGCTGTGATAGCAGAGTTTTTCCTAAAGGCTCCTACTCAAAAAATCATCTCTGTCCATCTGACTTTGCAGAAGGAGCCGAAATGCATGGTAGGGGTCTGTTTTGTAGATTCAGGCAATTCAGAAGACAAGCGACAATCTGTACTAATCATTACATTTTCCTCAGGGTTTTCAGGTGATGGTACATTCTCGTCTGTGAAGATTTTTTCTCAGGTTTCTGGCTAATGAGGAGTAAATTTCCCCTCAACTTTAGTTTTATTGGTGGGTGGGAAACTTGTGCTACCTTAACAGGAAGACAAATGTTTACTCAGGGAAAATCACAAGCACCTGTGTCCTATTTTACCAGGCTGTGCCGTGGGAACATGCTATATTGTTAAGAGGGCCAAGAAGAGTTTGAAGAGAGCACAGTAAATGCAAGAAGGAGGCTGGTCTGGGAGGCCTTTTCCACAGGTCACAATTTGCAGCCTTTTTGGAGCCATTTTAAGGGATACTACAAATACGATCCAAACTAGCAGTTAAGATTTCAGGCCAGAAGGTGAGATGGGAGGCCATATGAAAGAAGGCTGGTAAATTATTTTCCCATTTGGGTCAGAGTAAGGCAGCAGTAGGCATTTTAGACAGACGCCGACAGGCTGCACAGCTCAGACTCACAAAGCAGAAGAGCTTGAAAAATGTGATGGGGAAACTATTTCACCACAAGTCTTATTTTTGAGTACCTACTGTGCACCACCCACACCTGTAAAGGCTTTAAAACTATGATTTCATCAAAATCGCCTGTCCAGGTAGTAATTTTGTTATTCTTTTACAAAACAAGGAACTGAGGTTTGGAGAGGTGGGCAGTGTTTCTTCACGGTCACACAACAAAGAAGATATAGGGACGATCCAAAGTCTGACATTAACAGCCTACACGGCTATGGTTCTAGAATACCTTCACCCCCGATGCGATGGTCGTCTTCCTCTTCTGCACATTGTGAGGCTGAAAGAGCTGTGGGTTAGCCAAAGTTCAGCAAGCTTTTGGAAGATGCCAAGGACACCCTTGCCAGGTTTCACACGGTTTTGCCTTTAGGACCTTTAGGCTTTCTCTAAAAAAAAGGAGGGGGAGGGAGCAATTATGGTCTTTACCAGAGATGATCATGGATGAAAATTACAGAGCTTTTTCTCTTGGAACAATACAGATCCAAAATGAAAGTGAATGCGAGAAACACTGAGATATTATTTTAAAGCATTAAACTGACTTGCCAAACAATCCAAATGAGAAGGTTTACTCTAAATCTCTGCCAACTACTCCTCTGACCCTGAAAGGTGTGTTGCCTGTTTGGGACAATCAATGTGAATTTCCTAGTAAAAAGGATCTTTGGAGGTGCTCAAGTTCAGGGAAGGTATATGAATTGCTTTCAAGTGCTCCTTCAAAATGCACATTGTCAATATTGTGAGGGACTATGCTTTTTGGAGATACCCTTAGAATTTCAGATACCCTATCTCTGAGCACCAATTCAACTTTACCTCTCCTTATGCTATAGTAATTCTATTCACAAATTGGTCTACAACCAAGTTACATAACATCCCATTAAAAATCATGAGCTCCTTACAAAATATCTGTGAATGCAAGTTTCCTATAGTCACATATGGACTTGTGTGTGGCCGAAGTGATAGACTTTTGGCCATGTGATAAATCTTCCATTCCCACTTCTCTGCTGTGGTGATTTCAGCATATATCTACAAATTATTTGATACTCATCTCCACAAAAGAGGAACTTCATTCCTCTCCTCTTCATCATGGGCATGCTTTAATGACTCACTTGTAAGGAACAGAACAAGGAACGGGAAAGGAGTAACTTTATAGTGGAGAAATATGACATTTTGAAAAATCCTTGGCCAATGTTCTTCAGTAGTATCAAGACGGTTAAAACCAAGAAAAAACTCAAAGACTTCTATTGATTGGAGGAGAGTAAGCAGACATGACACCTAACACATGGAGCAGAAAAAATGCATCAGTGGAATAAACTGATGAAGTTCAAGTAAAGGGCATAGTTATATAAAAACAATGTTAATTTTTCAACATTTATGACATGCAATGGCTTTTAAAGATGTTAACATTAGAGAAATCTGAATGAAAGATATATAGAAATTATGAGTGGGCCCAGCACAGTAGCCTTGTGGCTAGAGTCCTCGCCTTGCACATGCTGGGATCCCAGATGGATGCTGGTTCATGTCCCAGCAGCCCCGCTTCCCATCCAGCTCCCTGCTTGTGGCCTGGGAAAGCAGTAGAGGATGACCCAAAGCCTTGGGACCCTGCAACCACGTGGGAAACCTGAAAGAAGCTCCGAACTCCTGGTTTCAGATCTGCTCAGTTTCGGCCATTGTGGCCCCCTGGGGGAGTGAATCAACAGATGGAAGATCGTTCTGTCTCATCTCTCTGAGCATCTGACTTTCTAATGAAAATAAAGTAAAAAATAAAAATTATCAGCATTGCATTGGTATTTTTTTATTGTTAATAGCATTGTATTATGTGATACAGTTTTATAGGTACTGGGATTCCCCCCCACCCCTCCCACAACCCTCCCTCCATGGCGGATTCCTCCACCTTGCTGCATAACCACAGTTCAAGTTCAGTTGAGATTCCTTCGTTGCAAGCACATACCCAGCATAGAATCCAGCATCCTATTGTCCAGACAAGCCCAGTGGCCTCTTGGGGTGACCCTCCCTGGTCTGAGGGCAGAGCTAACAGAGTAAAGTCCCGGTCAGTTAAAAGCCCCAACAAAACATCAGCAACAATATACAGTGTCATGGAATTAATTGACATAGTATTGAGTAGACAATATGTTAGAAATAATGCAAGTTCAATTTTTCAAAACACCTGGGGTATTTTCTAAACATGGATATGTTTCAAAACTTTTTTAAATGTTACAGATGCATAAAAAAAATCAAACCAATATGTGTGTGTTACTGGACCATTTTTCAAAGGATATGAGGTTTGACTTGAGTCTTGAAGAAAAGTGGGTGCTAATAAGGTAGACAAAAAGAGGAAGTCCCCTTCAAAGTAGATCTCCAGGTACAGTGGGTCTCTTGGAAAAGCTACAGTGGTATAAAGTGGCTAATTGGTTTGAAGCAGCCAATGAACTACATGATTTGGAATTTCCATCTCCTGAAACCAGTGATCTAGATTTCCAACTCTAACTTGAAAGTAGTCTTCCTTCTTTTAGGATAAGACACAGGATAGAGAGATATATATTGAAATTCTCACGCAGTTTCAGTTCTTCTGCTTGGGGATTTTCTTCTTCTACCTGTGTTTGCTCACTGCCAGTTGAGCTGCCATTCTGGGAAAAAGAGATATGGTTCACATGTGAGAAATTAGAATGGAAAGAGCTAATGATGAAACTTTATTTACACTTTGAATGGCTCTGTTGAATACAACAGACAAGTTGCTAAGCCAAGTGAAACTGCCTTCAAACAATAGTGAAAATCTCCCCCAACTATATAGTGCTTGTTGTACTCATGTTCCTAGGACAATCGGCATTACAGATAAAGTGGCTAAGGAAACATGACAAGAATAGAAGCTAAATCAATCATCACCCCTTCCCTATTTTCCTTGTCTAGCTAATGAATGAGCTGATGACAGGGGATAGAAATAAGAGATAACAAGCAGAATTATATTCTTCAGGAGTTGATCATTTGAATCCAGCAATTCCAATGAGAAATAATGTATAGACGCTTGAGATGGGGATTGATAGAGCTCGTTCAGAGATGATGCCCTCTCCTGTGGCAGCCCCAAACGGCCTCTGAGTCAGCAATCATTCATCACTCCGTGGAGATTTTAGATCGCCCTCTTGAAGGACAGCTCATAACGTATTCTCTTTGAAAAAGAGCTGAAAGTGTACAAAATACATGAGTAAGTAATGAGAGACTTGAGATGATAAGACTCTGGGCCTCAGGGAGAAGGAAAATGAACAGAAAGTTCCAGGGCCCCAACCATCACTGTACCACAGTTTTCCGTGTTCTTAAGCCAAAGCAGGATTCTTTTCTTCTATGGTTAGGTAACTGAAACAGAGAACTTGGAGCTAGGAGATGAGCTAGAAACATTTCATTTGAACTGGAGAATGCAATGCTAGAAAAGTGTTTTAGTACAGACAAATAGTAGAAAAGGGAGGGCAAGCCATCAGCAGTGGGTAGAAAGGCTAGGCGGAGGTAGACCACCTAAATCCTCAATGATACTTCCTCTACCTATCCCTGATCCCTGTTATATCTAGACTGTCTTAACTCAGCATAGCTCTTGTAAAAGAAAAGTTGTCATACGTTTATACCAAGTTACTTTGCTTCTCTGTTTTTGTAGCAGGAGAAATGCGGTGAGCATTGACTTCGGCATGTTTACATAAGGTTTGGGTTAATTTGTTAGCCAGCACATGACAGCCAAGCCAGGAAGCAGAGGACTAGATGCTCTAATGAATGCCAGGGAAAGAGAACCTCCCCCAGTTCAGACAGCTCCACTGCTCTAATGAGACTAACAGCATTTTCTAGCTGAACAAACTGTTTGCTGCTAAGGAACTCTAAGTATCAATATGACTTCTACATGAAGATTATTGAGAGTTAATATACAAATTGTCAGTTATAGTGTCTTCTAGACTAGTTTAGCAGTTTGATTACCGTAGGCAGGGTAGTAATGGGAGCTGCTTGGTGTGAAGTAAAGGACATTGGCCTGGGAGCCTAGGAACCTGCATTCTCATCTTGTGTCTACATATAAGAACCTAATTGCTTAGCCGTTACATTTCTAGATCTTCTCAGTTACAAAAGAAGGCCATTTTCTCTGCCTTGCTTACAAAGTGTGTATGAAAGTCAAAAGCAACTAAGTAAGCGAATATATCAGAGACCAGGAAGCAGTTGGCCATAGTGGGTCCTATCAGCAACTAAGTAAGTGAATATGCCTGGAGAGCAGGAAGCAGTTGGCCATAGTGGGTCCTAGCAACCTCTTGCAACACATGCTCAGGTAATGTTTCTACTGTAAAATTCGGCAGTTTTACTTTAAATAGATGAACTTAATTTTGATATATTTTAGAACTTTTGAATGCAAATTTGATGAGAAAAAAAAAAGCATTGCTACCATAATGAAGTAGCTAAGTTGTTAATACTAGCAGTCACTTTCAAAAGTCCTACTTACACCCTAACTATTCCTCAACTTTGTGTCCATGTCTGGAACCACTTACCTTCAAGATCAGTGTTAGCATTTAGAACATGGTGTCATTGTCTCCAAATGGCTTAAACTTTTACTGAGGCAGTATTGGAAGTTAGGGCACGGATTCAATTTTCATTTACATCTATTTCCTCATCCAGGTACTCTTTAGCAATGAGTAATATGAATCATATTCAGCCACTCTTACTGTCCTAATTTAAGCCTTTGAGGTAACACCTGGCTTATGACACTAGCTTCTCAGTATGTTATCTGATCCTGTCCCCATATTCACTTTCCTCTGATCCACTGTGCATTCTTCTTCCAGAATACAAATCTGACAATGGTGTTTTCATGACAAGATCTTGTAATGGTGCTCCATTTCTTAGAAAATCAACCCTTCATTCCTTAGCCTAACACAGGAAATCCTCCATGAACTGAACCCTATGCTGTAGTCTTATCATTGGTTCACTCTGCTTCACACTGCAAATATAGTACCATCAGAACTTGTACTTCTCCACTTATACCTTACAGCTTTATGTTGGCCTTTACATCTACTCATTCCTCTATGTATATTTGTCTGCATATACCTCTTCTCCGCTTAGCTAAATCCTAATGACTTGTCAGCTTCAATTTGGTGTGCTCTCTGCAAGAAATCTTGAACTCCCTGCTTGTCCTCAGGTAGTTATGATTGTGGAGTGGCAGTGGAGGACAATATGATCTTCTGTTGTGCTTCCTTAGCACCCAGTGCATAATTTTACCTCCCTACCTCAATTATGGAATTGATCATATGGAATATAAGTGTTCTGTCTCTGTGTTCCTCTTCATGACCAAAAATCAGTAAAAGTGTAGTGATTGTTTCTCATTTAATACTGCATTCCCAATAACTAGAAGAGTGTTTACCATACATCTATGGACCCAAGGCATGTCTATTGAATGTATGGCTGAATGAGCAATCTAAATACTACCAAAAACATAGTTAATAAAATAATAATTTTAAAAAACCCAGGCTGAGTTTAAATTTCTCCTTT
This sequence comes from Ochotona curzoniae, assembly GCF_017591425.1. Classification (NCBI taxonomy): domain Eukaryota; kingdom Metazoa; phylum Chordata; class Mammalia; order Lagomorpha; family Ochotonidae; genus Ochotona; species Ochotona curzoniae. The sequence goes on from NW_024467087.1 coordinate 8,971,661, forward strand.
TCCCTGTCTTCTTTTTGTGTTCTTATTCTGGCCTTAGGTTCAGCTATCTCTTAAATATCTGACCAGATAGATAGGCACTTCTCCTGAGATAATTTTCAACTTATAAATCTCTGTTCAAATGCCTTTCTCCCCTATTTTCTGGAAAGTACCATCTGTCAACTGGTATTTTATGTGAATGAAATAACAGAAGGTTTGTGCTCTTTAGAACGTGTTAGAAGTTAATACTTCGCGTTGTGATCCATATTTGGTTGCTTAAAGAGAAAAAGTCTTTTTCAGTACGAGCAAGGAAAAAAAATCAACTTGAGGCTTAATTAATTCATTTGTTAACTATGACTTAGTTTAAGGTTTCTTTGATTTTTATGGAACTTTCTTGAAATTATAATATGATTTTTTTTCAAATTCAATCTCTACAAAGGTATTAGAGCAACAGGCAGATAATATTCTTAGCTTTGAAGTTATTAAAGTGTTTACAAGGCAAGATGGGTAATGTGCATTCCATGAAAATTAAACTGCTAAATACACACAAAAATGATAAGGTTATCCACACTGCAGAAGAAAATAAGTGTAATAAAGAGTTAATGCCTACATGATCTAAAGTACTTATAAAAATTGATGAGCGTGAGGGGGAAGGGAATTTTAGAGGGGATACGGCAAATCCCAGAGCCTATGGAACTATATCACAAAATTATAATAATAATAATAAGAAGAAGAAGAAGAAGAAATAAAATATAAAAACAAAAAATAGATGAGAAAAACTTCGAATCAACTGATAAATTAGAAATTGAACCTATCATTTATAAAAGAAAATTCTATTAGCAAATAAGTATATATTCCTCTAGCAAAGAAATAAGAAAGAACATTAATGATGTGATTTTTATAGCCATTAATTTATTCAAAGCCAAAATATCACTGTTCATCCACAATACTCTCAAAGTCGATGATAACATTAGCACATGTCCCTATCACTCCTAGCTGAGTGATTAGAACATTTGAATTAGGCTATTTGTAACAATTGGTGTAACACGTATACTTCTGATAATTCAGCCCCAGGAAATAATCTACAAGAAAGTAGCAAAAATTTAGTCATAAAATTTGCATTTAAAATAGGTCTATGGTAGAAAAAGGATAAACTACCTAAATTTTAATAATAATTTTATATCAAAATAGTCATTATTTAATTGATGAGATATACGGTCATTAGGATTTCAAAGACAATATAAATGGTACAGAATTGATTAAAAAAAGTAGAAAATATAAAGTAAATATAAAGTAAAATGTAACTTATTATGGTTATACCAAATAATTTATGGCAATACGCATCCTTTTCCTTAGTACTCATAGTCTTTTAAAAGCATTTTGATTCACTCTTTAGGAGAAAGCAGAAACGAAATTACATTGTAAAGCCTTTTATATATTTTTTTTCTTTTTCCTCCTCTAAGAAAGAGAAATTATTGGTATAATTGACAATATAGACAAAAGTGTCACTTGGTACAGACATACATCTGTTTCTTGCTTGCTCCTCCTTTTGGATCACTTGCTTTTTCTCTGTATTCTTTGATTTCATAATGGGTGAGAACAGCTCAGTCAGAGCACAAGACTTCTGTTCTACAGGCAAAACTAGAAGTCTCTTTCTTTTCTCTCTATTTGACTCCTGTTCATCCCAATTTTCATCCATCTACAATATTTCTACCTGGTTAATTTTTGATCTACAAAGCCAATGAGTTTCACACATACTTATCATGCTATATATAGACTTGAGAGGTAATTAAATGGAATGTCTCTCAGAGGTTGAAACCACCTCTTCCAATCTAACTATAAAAAAATTAATTTCACTCAGATCCTGATTTTATTTATTGATTGCTGATTAATGAACTTTTGCCAACCACAACACAGGTATCTATAATGCTAGAAAAGAATCCAACAAAATGAAAGCCATTTATTTCTTAAGAATACATATATATTATATATATATTCTTTACATATATATATTTAATGGTTACATATTTTCTAACTTTGTCTACGGTTTCATGATGTGCTTAAATAGCAGCATGTTAAACTTGTAATTGTTACTAAAGGACTAAACTACCTTAGTATATATAATATAGTATAACATAGTATATAATATAAAATATGGTTTAATTATATAGTGTATATTTGTATACAAACATATATACATATGTAATATGTGTATATACCATATTATAACCATATTACATATGTCCTTTATTTCATTTGAATTTGCATCAATCTAGTTTGAGATATCAACACTTCCAAACCTGAATAAGACAATAACTACTTCTTTTGGACTGAATTCAGGTAATGCCACATATTTGGCATATATTCTACAAAACTCTTTTCCAGAATTTCTACAAGCTTAGCAATGGCATAAGTGGACTTCTGTTTCCCATAGAGAGTTCTCAAGAGACCATTAATTGATATACCAAGGGACCCTGACCCAAGCTGGACCAATAGCATCCCATTCCTGGTATTTTCATAACCAACTCTCAGCAAGAAACAGGTGTAGGTAAAGACTTCCTAGAGAAGTTCCCAGAAACATTAGGCAACCAAAACAGAATTAAGTGAGATGACATCTAGCTGAAAAGCTTCTGCACTGCAATAAACTGAAGAAGCAATCAACAGAATGGGAGAAAATATTTATAAACTATGCAACTGACAGAGGATTAACCTCCTGAATCTGCAAAGATATTAACCCGACAACAACAAAACACACAGTTAAGAAATTGGCAAAGGATATGAACATTTTTCAAAAGATAAAATGCAAATGGCCAAAAGACATGAAAAAATGCTCAAGTTCTGTAATGATCGAGGAAGTGCAAATAAAAACTGCAACAGGTTTTTCCTCACCTAGTTAGAATGGCTATCATACAGGAAACAGAAAACTAAATCCTGGCAAAGATGTCAGTGAAAAGCCATCTAATCCACTGTTGGTAAGAATGTGAACTACTGCCATCGTTATGAAAATAAATCCCTCAGAAATCTGAAAATAGATCTGTGTCACTCAGTCATTCCACTCCTGGTAATTTATCCAAATGAAATTAAATCAGCATGCAAGAAAGTTATCTGCAAACTTTTGTTAATTCATGATAGTTAAAATATGGCATTAACCCAGATGCTCAACAATTGATGACTGGATAAATAAAATGTGGTATATATACACTATAGAATATCACTCAGAAATTAAAAAAAAATGTTTTGTAACTAAATGGACCCAGTTGGAGACCACTACGATTAGTGAAACAAGCCGGCTGCAAAAGACAAATATCATATATTTTATCTGATTTGTGACAACTAACACACATAGTATATCACTCTGGAATTTAGTCACTATTACACCTTTGTCTATACTTTAAAGGCATAGTAAGATTTAGCTTTTCTTTGTTTTCCCTCTCTTATGTTTTGATATATACTTATGGGAGTTTTAAATTTGTGATTGTAATATGAAGTGAAAATATGTCATTGTATTAATTATGGACAAAAATGAGAACTAGGAAAGGAGGAGGGGTTTGGATGGAAGCCTTACACTTCTAAATCTGTGTCATAAACTACATGTAATTTTTCACATTATATAAAAATAAAAAATTAATTGAAATGTAATAAATATGAGTAACATTGACTCTCCAGGATTTAATCGTTTTTATAGCTTTGATTTTATATGCCTGAAAAATATCAGGTGGTTTTTTGTTTATTTTTTTTTAATTTCTTATATATGTTGATACCTTTACTTAATGGAGTGTTGAACATATGATTGTGAAGTGAAATAAAATTATATCAGTGTAAAAATCAGAGAAAAAAATTAAGGACGGAGGATGGTTGGTAGTGAATGCAAGCAGGATATAGGGTAGCAAGGGAAGTCTCTTCGCTCCTACATTTGTATTGTGAAATATGTGAAATTTGCTCACATTATATAAATAAAAACAAAACAATGAAAATGTGAGTGAACAATAAATATACACTCAAAAGCAGAATGACAATGAAGGAAAATAATGAGCTTAGTGATTAGTAAGGTTTCTTTCTCCAGTCATTGAAAACCGCAAGTATGTCCTTTACCATTGCATGCTTGGTAACTGAATCAACAAATTCTTCAAGTTGGAGCAAAACGACAACCGAGTAAGATGCTCTGGCAATCTCCCTACTAGAGGTACCATTTTTAACAGTTATTCATACATCAATTCATCATCACAAAATGCAACAAAACCAGGTGAAAGACCACAGTGCCTGGAATATTATGACAATAAGAAAATATTTGTTGAAGAAGGCAGGAAAAAAAGAATTGCCCTGTTTTCCCTCTTTGAGCTCCAATTTGCACAACTTTGAACTGCCTCTAAGTGGAATTAAATCGCAGTATGCATCTCTGCTTTTGAATAAAAGATGGACTCCCAAGTAAAACTGCTAAATATACCTTGACACTGGAATGCTGGACTTTATACCATTCTCTATACCTACAATATCAGGATACACTTTAAAAAGCAGGTTAATGGACTTGTGACTGTTGTTGAAGGACTAGACTAAACCATTGCTACAATATGGGGAAAACAGTGGGGCAAAGAGCATGGGGGAGGGTGCAAGGCAAAAATCCCTGAGACTATGGCACTATATCATGAAAAATAAAGAATTAGAAAAGGGAAAAATGCCTCCCACTTAAGGGAGGAATAGGAGATGAAATCCAGACCGTATACTTGAAGCCAAGTGCCAGAACTAACCCAGTGAACCTGAGAGTTAGATGAGTCTTCACAGCCTCCATCAACCAGACAATGACTATGACTCGAGCCTTTGGGCAAAGCACAGTCTCCAAGCCACCAACCACTAGCATATGACACAGCAAGAATCCAGCCGCCAGGAAGAAGTTTAGATAGTTAAACTTAAGATTTTTCTTTGGAGCTCTGTGCTAGTGTCTAGCAGAGATAAGTGTCCCAGTGGATTGGGCTCATTTGAGCCTGTATCACGTGACATCAGCACTGTCAAGGTTGACATGCACCCTGACACTGCACAGGGTTCAGTGACTGTGAGAATCAAGTACAACCCAGATTTAGTGTCAGCCTGGGTGACCAAGAGACAGTGTCCACTACCTCTCCCTAACATCAGGCAAAAAGCAAGGAGGAAGAATTCAGTCATAGAAGAGTAGGGCAGAGAACTTGGCTCAGAGATTTGACTTGAACTTTTAGCACCAGTCCCAATGTGGTGAGACCCAGGACCAGATAACGATCAGAAATTCAGTTCCCCTTGGCCAATAGTCAAAGGCAAAGCCTCAACATTTACCTCTGCATGAGTAGAAAAATATACACTGACAAGAAGACAAATTTTTCAGCTTATATCACCTCTGTCCTCTTGTGAGAATGAAATGGATTTGCAACACAGTGTGGGAACCTGTATTGGCAAGATTCAGGCGGGATCTAATGTGAGGCCAGCCTTAGTTGTAAAGAGATTGCTTTTACCATGGGCAGTAGCATACTAAAATTATCATACCACTGAATCTTGGATCTGGAACAAAAATCACAGGGCAAATACTAATGATCCCTATCCTCAGGCGACTACCTGAGCACAGAGCCATACATGGTACCTTGATTCCAAATTGAGATGCCTAGACCCAGTCAATTACTTTAATATTGCAGCTAACATAGCCTGTGGTTTTCAGTAGCTTTGTACTAAAATTCATCCCAGCAACAGGGAGCCCATACTAAATGGAGCCTTGACACCCACCATTCTGTTTTGATCTTGGGGGTTGCTGTGTATTCCAAGTGTCATCTAGCATTACAGTGTATGTGTCCACAGTCCGACTCCATTTCTCCCCCATATTCTAAACATCGTAACACAAAGAGTGAAATTATCTTCTTGGAGGAAGGAAAAGTAGGTGAGTAACAAAATATTACAAGGAGACCTGGGGCTGCCACTGTGGGGGACCCAAATGCAATTTCTGGACCTTGTGTGGTCATCACTACCATGTTCTCAACAATGTTGCTACCAGAACAGTAACCCTTCAAGTCCAATGGTTCAACAGTGCTAGCTACAGTTAATGGAAGGTGAGTATCTTATGACCCCAGACTCTGTCCCTTAGACTACAACCAAGGTGCGTGTTTCCTCCACAAATCTGAGCAGAGCACTCTATGCCCCCACTGCTAATGCCATAAATTGTGAAAGAAAATATAGGGAGATTATACTACAGAACCCGACTTAAAATAAAAGGAAAATAAAGCAAAATTGATTACTGTATAAGTACCTTCAGAAAAATATCTTTTAGTGTGAAAGTCACAATTAAAGGGGACTAAAAAACACTTGTCAACCAGAGATTGAGGTATCAACACTGACGTAGGAAGTGTAATAAAACAAAGCAATATGCTACTCCCAAGTGAACATAGTTGTTCAATTGAGTGCAGTGATGACAATCAGTGCAGTAATGGTTTAGCAACAAACAGTTGAGGGAGGGTAGGGAAAGAAATTGACAAAATGCCCGATAAAGATTCAAACAGGGCCCAGTGTGGTGGCCTAGCAGCTAAAGTTCTCACCTTGAATGCTCCAGCATCCCATATGGGCAACTAGTTTGTGTCCCTGCAGCCCCACTTCCCATCCAGCTCCCTGCTTGTGGCCTGGGAAAGCAGTCAAGGACGGCCCAAAACCTTGGGACTCTGCACCTGTGTGGGAGACCTGGAGGAGGTTCCTGGTTCCTGGCTTTGGATCGGCTCAGCTCCATCCATTGTGCTCACTTGGGGAGTGAATCATTGAACGGAAGATCTTCCTCTCTGTCTCTCCTCCTCTCTGTATATCTAATTTTGCAATAAAAATAAAATAAATCTTAAAAAAAGATTCAAAAGAATGATTGTACAGGCATCCAAAGAGGAAAAATCAAACAGAGACTACAAAGTAGAAAAAAATTAGTGAAGCACTGCATCATATAAGCAGGAGTCAGCAACATTCCAAAGTAATTTTGCATGTAGAAACTTCAGTACGTCAAATAAAAAAATACAATTGAATGTCTCAACAACAGACAAAGTGAAGCAAAAAAAAAATCATAATAATAAATTTGAAGTCAGGTCCTTTGAAATATCTCATTGAGGTAGGAAAAAAAAAGTTGAAAATAATTTGGAAAGCCTCTGAGACATATGGGATACCAGTAAATAAACCAAGGATTGTGGAAACTGCTGAAGACAAAAAGAAAATTGGATGCTTAAAAAATCTATTGAACACCGTAACAGCAGAGTCTGACACGTTACAGATAAACTCTCAAAACTACAACACAAGACTTTGAAAGAGTAAAGTGTCAGTCACTTTTAATGGAACCCTGGTTAGATGAATTGCATATTTTCAATAAAGCCCTTCAGGCCAGGAGGTAATGGAATGATACACAATCTGAAAGAAAGTAACTGCCAGCCGGAAAAAGTTCACCTTTTAAAAAGTCAGCCTGTGAGGCTGGCATTGTGTTGTAGCAGGTAAAGCTACCACTTGCGACCCTGGCATCTCACATGGGCACCAGTGCAAATCTAGCTGTTCCACTTCTGATCCAGCTACCTGATAATGTGCCTAAGAAGGCAGCAAAAGAAGGTTCAAGTGCAGGAGCCCCTGCACTCATGTGGAAGATGTGAAGGAAGCTCCTGGCTCCTGGATTTACTATTGTATGACCCTGTATCCCAGCAGATGTGGTATATCGCCTTCTCTCTCTAACTCTTTCAAACAAGTAGATAAATAATTCCTCAAACATTACAAAAGCCAGCCTGAAGTTATGATAGATTATTGGAGACTTGGAAGCATGGGGGACAAAAATAGATGGAAGTACATCACAGGTTCCAAAAAAAATCCAGATAAAGTAACAAGTTCCAGAGTCCAGTATGTTTATAATAATTTATCCTATACTGTATTAGTATTGAAATGGTAAACAGAGACATTGTAGGCTCCATGCACCCTGAAAAGATGAGGTAATGGCAGCAACTGATGACTGAATAAAGAAAACTTGGTTTTCCATCTACTGGTTCACTCTCCAAATGCTCAGCAGCAGCTATTCTTAGGCCAGGCCTAAGCCAGGAGCCAGGAACTTCATCGGGATCTCCTATGTGGATGGTAGGAACTGAAGCACACAGGCCATAACGTACTACCTCCCAGGTGCATTAGCAGGAAGCTATATAGTAAGAAGAGCTAGGACTCAATCCCAGGCATTCAGATATTGGATGTGGACATTCTAAACAGTGGTTCAACCTCAGTGATTGCTTCATTTTAAAAAAGGGGATTTTTTTTCTAATATTTTATTTGCAGTGTTATAACAGTGTCTTCAAAACACTCTCTAGAGCTTTGGCACATCGTCTTTTATTTTCTTCACAGATACTGTGCTTCTATTGAAAACTAAATAGAAAGTATAAATTTGTAGGAAAAAATATAAATTTCTTCTTAGATTCTGATATTAACAAAGACAATCACACGGCCAATTAACACGTGGCAAAGGGGTTATGCTTCATCTCATGGGTCTGATTCAGTCAAGACTAAGTAAAACCAAGAAAGGAAACTGAGAAGGAACAATAACATTAGGAAACAGAAGAGAATGGTGTTTCTGAAGAAATGGTTTCTAAAGGGTGTGACATATGATCAAATCTGCTGAGAGATTAAATATAATGAGCCTGCATTTAAATGAAAACCTAACCACATAGAGTCTACTGAGAAGCCTGGTAAGAGCAGTTACCAAACACTGATTGTGGAGCTTATCGGATCAGTAGATGACAGGTGAAAAAAAAAAGAGACATGAATATAAACAACTATTTTGACATGAATTGGAAGAGAGAAATTATGTAATAACAGTCTTACTGATTTATAATAAAAAAATCAGCTTGCACACTGTCAAATTTATGCAAAACTCTTTAGACAATATAAACATGAATCAATTTTTGATGGCCAAGACTGGCACAGTAGTGTTGTATTTCTACATATTCACACAGTAAAAATCTTCATATTTTGTTGATCAAAATTGATCTAAATTTTAAGTGTGTAACAGTCTTCACTGAATCAGACTTAGTATTAGAATGATCTAGGCTTAATCTCTTAATTTTTGAAGCTTTCACCATTCTCTTTAGTAATTTCTCCTTACTATTTCCATGGTTTCAAAACTGTCTATACACTTAATATTCCTGTGTTCCTCTCTTTATTTCTGACCACTCCTCAAAAACAAGATACCTATATTCAACTGTTATCTCAACAATTACACTTTATAACAATACCATCAGACTTTACATGTCTAGGAGAATGTTATGCTCCCCTTACACTTTGTCCTCTTGGTCCTTTTTATCCTACCTATTGTCAGCTAGAATCTTTTTACTTTATCAGTCCTAAAACGTCAGAACCATCCTTGGCATCTCCTTTTCACTCAAGTATGCTATCCAGTCTATCAAGAAATTGTGTGACCAAAAACTGAAATGTCTATGAAGAAGTCACAGGATGTAGTTAAGAACCCACATTTTCCTATTAACATATTGTTAATCAATACCATGTCAATTAATGCCATAAGGTTGTAAATGGTTATTGATGTTATGTTAGGGCTTCTAATTGATTGGGATGATACTTTGCTGGCTTTACCTTCAGACCAGAGATGGTCTCACCAAGAAATCGTTGAACCCACTAGGATAATAAGAGGCTGGACTCTATGCTTGTTAAATACTTCCAATGAAAGAACCTCAACTGAATTTGAACTGTGGTAATGCAGCAAGGTGGAGAAATCCACCATGGGGAGAGGGGTCGGCGAAGGGTGGGGGGAATCCCAGTGCCTTTAACATTGTGTCACATAATGCAATAAAATTAATTAATTAAAAAAGAAATTGTGTTGATTCTAATTCCAAAATATATCTCAAATCTGACCATGTCTTACTGCCTCTATTGATGACTAGCAAGATCTAAATTAACACCATTTCTTGTACAGACTAGTGTGACAGTTTCCTAAGTACCCTGTTTATACCCTTGTCCCTCTTAGCCTATTGTCTGCATAGCATTATTAGCTCTTAATAAGTGTATATTAAATTAAATCTCAATGGTACTTAAACCCAAATAGCTTTCCATTATACTTAGAAAATTAAAGCTCTTTTGCATCTCCTAGAATGCCTTCTAAGATATTACCATATTTCTAGTGCTCTCTAATATTTTCGAATCCAGCTTCCTCTTTCTACCTTTGCCATATTCAGAATATTCATTTTAGTCTTCATACTTTCTGTTTCCTTTTGTCTGGACATTTTCCCCCAAATGTTTTTCTTATCCCAAATGCATTTCTTAGTGCCTAAATATTTTGGCACTCAAAGAAGTCCTCCTGGAGTGTTCTGCTAAATCGTTAATCCATTCATTTTCCCTATTTATCTGTATTCCCTTATTCTGGTACATTTTTCATGAAACATATCACTCTTTCATATTATACTATATATTTACACATACATTACTGTCTCTTCACATAAATCATAAGCAAGTTTCATGAAGCCACTGTCTATTGTTACAGCTTTACTGTTTAACACATAATAGATACTCACAAATACATGTGGCATGAATGAATCAAGCATCCAGTGTTACACAAGAGTAATTTTGCAGTATGAGAAGTTATTTGTCCAGGGTCACAGATAAAAAGGTTTGTCTTAAAGTCATATTTTCATTGTTTTCATTCTGGTCAAAGTTATTCATATTCATGTACTATGTTTGAAAAGAAGAACTCTTACATTATGTATATAGCAGAAACTTGCTGTATAGCACAGGACAAAATCCAACAGACTATCTTGTAATGTATTCTAATGCATAAGCAGATAGAAGATATCAAATACATAGTTTTTCAAAGACCAGATTGCCACTGCACCGAAACTTGAAATGATGATGATTGGACTTTGTTTTATACATTTCCTTTCTTATGTGTGAGTTGATTACAAATAACTCATCTTTTTCAGATTGTTCATCACTTAACGAAGAGAGAAGGAGCCAAAATCCTAGCTGTTGCCTTCTGTAAATGAGAATGAGACTCTGAAATTCACAACTATACACTAAGTTGACTTTTTAAAAATAGGGATTGTTGACTTTAATAATTCAAGGCTTAGATGTCTCTATCCATGCATATGAGCTTTTTAAAATATTTATAGATATGGGTTTAAATCATATCTTTGGCATAAAATGCAAGAACATTTGCTTTAATTGTGGCCTTTGGTAAATGGCTCTGCTTCATCATGCAATTAATGCTCCAAGGCTCATACACTTTTTTGTCTGAGAAACAGAATGCTCTATAGTACTAGATCTGCAATATAATACATAAATGAGAGGTAATTGGAGATAAATACTCTATCTCTTATTTTCCCTGGGTTAGATTCCTTGCTGTGTATCTCATATTGTGGTCCTTAATAATTTGTTCCATTGAATACAAATCTACAAAGCCAAAATCTTTTGACCATCAACAAGCACCACTCTAAAGGGTCTGTAAAATCCAAAAGGATAATGTCTATTCACGATTTCTTGATGTCATGAGTGGTGGTAAAGAATCAACTGTATCTAGATGGACTGTTATCTTAGATGGACAAGATCTTCAACTTGAAATCAATTAATTTTTTGGAACTCAGAACCAATATGCTTCCTCCTGTACTAGTCCCTATAAAAAATTAAATTAAATTAAATAAATAAAAAGAAAAAAAACTCTGAACACGACATTGAGTGAAAGGAAAGCAGTATATGAGCTTGTTGAGTTTTGTTTAAAGGAGTATCAGGCTCTAATTTTGGAAGGAGTAAACAAACAAATGCATCAAACCAAATTTCACATCTTTTCGACAGTTCCAGGATTTTCTGAATGTTCTTTGATAAGCTGAGTCATCCTTCTGTCTTTTTGCTATTCTAAAGCCAAATAGTTTAGAATTTTGGAGTGTTGGAAACCCTAGATTTAACTCATGTTACCAATTATATATTTTTAGGAAGTTTATGCAATTTATTTCTCCATTTACTCCTCTTTATAAGGGTGTTGTCAGCATGAAATGAACTAAGACTGAACCATTGCAGCCACTTGGGGAATAAACCAGCAGATGGAAGATCTTTCTCTTTGTATCTCCTCTCTGTAAATTTGCCTTTCTGACAAGAATAATTAAATCTTAAACAAAAAAAAAAAAGAAAGAAAGGAAGGAAGGAAGGAAGGAAGGAAGGAAGGAAGGAAGAAAGAAAGAAAGAAAGAAAGAAAGAAAGAAAGAAAGAAAGAAAGAAAGAAAGAAAGAAAGAAAGAAAGAAAGAAAGAAAGAAAGAAAAAGGATAATGGGGCCTGGCGTATTAGACTAGTGGCTAAAGTCCTTGCCTTGTACATGCCCGGATCCCACCATTGGAAGATGGCCCAAGTGCTTGGCCCCTGCACTGGCTTCACATTAGCTCAGTTCCAGCAGTTGTGGCCATTTGGAGAGTGGGCCAGCTGCTGGAAGAACTCTTCATCTTACACACTTTCCTTTTCTCTCTACTTCTCTGATTCAGCCTTTCAAATAAAATAACGTTTTAAAAATTAGATATTGATGACCCAAGTGCCTAGTAAACGTTTTTAGATTGCTTTTAAAACTATATAACAGACACTATGTACAGTTATTCTGCATACTGATTTTCTTCAGTAGCATAGATCTAATAATATAAAATATTTCCAAATACTCACATGGATTAGTACTGAGGATAATAAATATTTTAAAATGTTATAAAATGGGAACAGATATAACAGGTCTCCATCTGCAATGCTGGCATCCTATATAGGTGCCAGATTCAGACTTTGGCACTCCACCTCTGATCCAGCTCCCTGCTGGAAAAGCGGTGGAAGAGAAACAAGTACTTGGGTCTGTGAACCCACAGGGGGATCTGGGAGAAGCTCCAGGCTCCTGGATTTGGCCTGACCCAGCCAGCCTGGACATTGTACCCATTTGTGGCGTGATCCAGTAATGCAAGATATTTTCTCTTTCTCTCTCTCTCCTTCTCCCTCTCCCTCTCTGTTCTTCCTTTTCTTCCTGTCTCTGTAATTCTGACTTTCAAATAAAGAAAAAATAGAACTGTTGCAAAATGTATTTTGTTGTTTAATTGTGTACTCTTCTGAGTGATAGAAAATTGTATATATCTAAATAATATGTGGTTAAATGTATTCACTTCATGTTTAGAGTATTTTTCTAAGAATCCTTACTTCAAATACCTTTTTTCTGAGTGCACAGATGCATTTGTGGCATTCATGTTTTACAATGATCCAACAGACACAAGTTTCTAGATTTCTTTTGCTTCTTCTATTAGTTGTTTTTACCTCCAAGGTTAGTGATAAACAGAAAGCCAAAAATAAATAACAGGTTTATATAATTTAGATAACACTTAATTAGACCCTAACATGGCTTACCTTAGCAGATGCTCAAAGCAATCGTTTGCATTAACAGAATGTGTGTGATTTCAAATAGATATTTTTAATAGTAGTAATTGTTAATAAGAGATGCTTAGCTATATTTAATCCAGTTATTTTTCTAAATTGTTTTCTGTCTAAACAGAGGTTTTGATTTGGGGCATCTTTTAAACAAATATATAGATATTTTAATACATATTTGGGAAGGAGTTGAGTATTTTACCAGACAACAATTGCAGGGTATATGTCTAGACTCTCAGAGTTGCAAGAAATTCACTAGAGGCAATAAAGTGTGTGTCCCAGCCTGTGTTATTGGGAAGGGATGATTGTTGGTTCACTGTTTATACTTTAACGAGTGCTTTTTCAATGGCTATCACTGATTCAGCCATTTACATAAAACAGAGATATTTGTTACATGTTTTATTTAAGCATTTTAATTTTTATAGCTAAATGATACATGGTGCAGAGAATACATAATGGATGTAATACTGCCACCTCTCGGTTATGTAAATGAGAAGCTGTACAGTCATAATTCTATGTATTCAAATTGGAAAATTTAGTGCTTCAAAGTAAATTAAGCCCTTTCTGTTTTGCTTTAGCAAAAGTAGTTGCAAATAAATATCTGTGCAAGCACATATGCTTTAAAAGCCTCCATAAAGTACATTATGTATGCATTAAAAGATTGCTGTGCTTGTGAAACAAAAGTGACAATGACACTTTATACTGTGGCATCCCAGAAAGCCATGTTCTGATTTGAAATAAGCTTAGAACTGTTCAGAGTGTCCTTTATTCAATGAAGATCAAGTTAACTCAATCTTTCCTAGAGCATGGAGATCCGATAATTTTCTTTTTTTTTCTTTCCTGTTTAACAGAGTATTTCCTCCTCATTTCAATCAATTTTAATCACTTTAGCAAAATATTAGATAATCAGATTACAGGCTAGAAAAGCTGGCATTTTCCTGTTACTGGAGATCTAAAACTTTGACTGAAACTGAATTAAGTGCTGTAGGACAAAAAAAGCAAATAACTAATTTTTTTCTTCCATTCACGCGGTGGGGGGTTGTGGCAGAGGTGGTTTGCTTACAAGAGCAACACTGAATAATCTTATCGTACTTAGGTAGATGTTTCCATCAATCACTTATTTCAGCAGAAGTGGCAAGAACAGCACACAGTGGTTCTTCAGGGATGCTCTCACATTTACTGTACTTTATATTTCACACATCTCTGCCTCATCCATCAGCTCATATCAGCTCATCTATCAGTGAGAGTGCATAATGCAGTAAAGAAGGACCGACATCCTTTGTCACATAGTCCACAATGCCCTTATTCAAATCAGGAAGTAATATGAAAATGCTGTCATACAGACGGGGGCTGGCAGGATGGATATGCACCTGGTGACAGGCTAAGGTCTGTCATTCACATCTGCTCTCCTGTTTCCCCTGGCAACCAAACATTGGTACAGAACTGGGGACAGAATGTGTGATGCTAGAGCAGGTTAGACTCTGTGTGACTCCCTTAGGGAAAACAACCAAACATCAAAATTGGAGGAGAAGCCATATAGTCCTACTCTGTCTTTTGAAATATGGATAAGTAAAGGGCGATGTGAATTGGTAGCCCAACAAGTGTATAATATCGGATAGAAGTTTGGTACTTACTGCAGTACCTGCTCCTTCTCATCCTGCTATGCCATTTTGAGGACCTTGGCCTTGATTTCAGCCTTCAGGTGTATTCAGACATAGAAAGTGAGATGTGCTTCCATAGAAGGTGTTTTCTGGTTGCAACTAGTAATGGCTTCTAAGCCATGCTATGTTATGCAATATATACTCATATATTGTTGTTCTTTTAGGAGCAGAGGCATCCCCCTACAGTGGAGGGGCTTTTTATATATAGAACACAACTTCTCCTGTTTAATCTCAGAAAATTTGTCAGAGAAACACGTGGAAAAACATGCCCCATACAGACAGTGCATACAGACAGTTCACCTGTAGAATGAACATCCCATATGGCTGCCAGACCTTGTTCTGACTGCTCCATTTCTGATCCAACCCCCTGCTTGTGGCCTGGGAAAGCAGTGGAGGATGGCTCACGTCCTTGGGCACCTGCACCCACATGAGAGACCCGGAAGAAATCTTGACTCCTAGTTTCATATTGACTCAGCTCTAGCCATTGCAATCATTTGGGGAGTGAACCAGTAAATGGAAGATCTCTTTCTCTGTCTCTCCTCTCTCTGTAAAAAACAAAAAACAAAAAAACATGCCTTTCAAATAAAATAACCTTGAAACAAACAAGCAAAAACACATGGCCTATAACCTTTACATAGCTAATGGAGAAACAGAGCAGTGGAGAAATGACTTAGCAAAATTTCTATGGCAGGATTTAGGCTGGGTGTTTTTCTCATAACATCTTGATATTTAAATTATTTTTTTTCACACATTGACTGATAGGGAACTCGAGAGAAAGTGTTTTTAAAGAGTGAAAGAAAATGTAAGAGTGGACAGTGCTCCATAAAGGCTCTAAGAGCCAAGCAAGCAGCTGGATAAGGCAACAGAGGCTGAGTGAGTTAATTTTCTGAAACAGAAATTTCATCAAGTAGCAGACTTTCCTATTTCTTGATATTCTGTCACTGCCCTAAGGTCTGGACTACCACTGCAAAGAATTCATGCAATCCGAATACATTAAAGTTCCAGATATCCCAAATTCTTCTAGTGTAATTATTAATGCCTGATCCCCAAACTACAGAAGATGATGACTCGTCTAATGGAGAATAATTCATAGGCCACAGAAGCAGCCAAGAGACACAGGCAGGGGAGGGAGCTCCATCATGTTTCACACTGTAATATTGCACTGACCTCTGCAGCAGCAATTACTGTAGTGATTGTGATGCAGGGAAGGACCATTTCAGTGACTTGGCTCCCATACAGAGTTAGAAAAGAAGAGCTGTGAACTTCAGGTAATGAAAGCCTCACTCAGTTAATGTGAGACATTCTCATTTCCTCAGCAGCCAGATGAACAGGATCATTCGGGGCTACTCAGAGCATATTGCTTCCATTAGGAAAGGCTCAGCACAAAGCACTGTGGGAGAGGTGGCCTCATAAGACACAACTTGGGCTGGGGTCACTGCTCTAAACCTACACATATTGACAATGTTATTATCACATTCAATCTTGGAACAAACAAGAGAAAGAAAGAGACTGTGAGATTGTGGGTATGTGGGAGATATATATGAGAATGTGCTTTGAATATGATAACAAAGTGCTATGAATGGGCCTGCTTGGGTTTTCTGTAGGTGCATGTGGTAAATTGTTATAGAGTTATAGAAAGCATACTGTGTGTATGGTGAAGAGACGGAGGAATATCCCCTTCATCAATGGCTCAGTAAAGAGCACAATGACTCAGTGTTCACGGCTGAGTTGAACAGTAGTGGCACAGCTGAGTTGCCCTAAAAGGTCTGATATTTTGGGTTTTCTTAGACTCCAGGATAGATAAAATATTGCCCTGATCAGTAATTGCATACATTTCTTAGTTTATCACCTTTTCTTCACCTAGTCATCCATTAATGCACACCTAATTTGATTCCACATTTTGACTATTGTGAATAGAACTGCAATGAATATGGGTTTATGGGTAGCTCGTTCATATGCTGATTTCATCTCTTTAAGGTAAATTCCAACAAGTGGGATGCCTAGGTCATATGACAAATCTGTTTTTACATCTCTAAGGAATCTCCAAACTGTCCTCTATAATTATTGTGATAGTTTACTTTCTCAGGCACAATGGTTTAGGGTACATTTTGCCTATATTTTCACCAGCATTTATTGTTTTATTTTCTGTGGTTGGCATTCTAATTGGGGTTAGGTGAAAGAACATCATG
Organism: Ochotona curzoniae; assembly: GCF_017591425.1. Classification (NCBI taxonomy): domain Eukaryota; kingdom Metazoa; phylum Chordata; class Mammalia; order Lagomorpha; family Ochotonidae; genus Ochotona; species Ochotona curzoniae. The sequence continues at coordinate 8,988,874 of NW_024467087.1, forward strand.
GTTTTTCTTTGCATTTACCTGATGGCTAGCAATCCTGAGAATTCTTCAAGTCATTTATATTTCATCCTTTGAAAATGGCCTGTTCATGTCCTCTGCTCAATTCTTAATTGGATTACTTATTTTTATTGTTGCTGAGTTTCTTTAACTCTATAGACCAGGGATATGAATCTTCTTTCCATCAGTTGAATAATTTCTAACAATTTTCTCCCATTCTGTTGGCTGCTGCCTTATTTTGTCGAATATGCAGACACTTCCTAGCTTGATGTAATCCCACTTATTTATTTTTGTTTTACTTTTCTGTGCCTCTGGGATGTTTTCCCAGCAGTCTGCATATGCCTATATTTTGCAGAGTTTCCTTGATGTTTTTCTCAAGTAACCTGACAATACTCTGTTGTAGTTTTAGACCCTTGACCAATCAATCTACAGCTGATTACTGCACAGGTATAAAATAGGAGACTTGTTCCTACTTCTGCACAGATGGACCAGATTTTCCCAAAACATTTTTTTAAGATAATGTGTTTTTTCTCCCTGGATTGACATCATTTTGTCTCTAAAAATTTAGTTGGCTGTGGATGTGTGGCTTAGTTTCTGGGATTTTTACTCTGTTCCATTGAACTTATATTTTTGCACCAATCCCAGGTTGTGTAGATTACAACCGGCAAGTAGTACATCTTGAAGTCTGGTATTGTGATGTCACCAGCTTTATTTGTTGTTTAAGATTGTTTTAGCTACTCTGGGTCTATTATGCTTCTGTATGAGCTGTGGCATCATTATTTTCTAGATTTGAGGAAAATGTCAAAATTATTTTTGACTGGGATCAAATTGAATCTGTAAGTTGTTTTTGTAGTATGAATTTTTTGATTATATTAATTCCTCCCTGGTATTGAGAATCCCACAGGTCCAGGAACCCATGCATGAAATCTAGTTATGAGTGCTCTACCTTGGTAATTTGTACCCCAGAGTCTATAGCAGTATGACATCCCAATTTCTGCGCAGCCCTCTGCCAATCTGGTAGCATGGACTCCAAATCAAAAAGAAATGCAGATTTAGCTCTCTTTTTTGAAGATTTATGTATTTTTATTGGAAAGTCAGATATACAGAGAGGAGGAGAGACAGAGAGGAAGAAATTCCACCTGATGGTTCACTCCCCAAGAGGCCACAGCGGCCAGTGCTGCACTGATCCAAAGCCTGGAGCCAGGAGCCAGGAGTTTCTCCTGGGTCTTCCATGCAGGTGCAAGGTCCCAAGGCTTTGGGTCATCCTCCATTGCTTTCCCAGGCAGGGAGCTGGATGGGAAGCAGGGCTGCTGGGATTAGAACCAGCACCCATAAGGGATCCCAGCGTGTTCAAGGCGAGGACTTTAGCCTGTATGCTATGGTACCAGACCTGATTTATCTCTATTTCAAAATGTGCTAGTCACACTCAGATGCTGGTGGGAGCGCCATGGCTACCACTTCACAACACCAATCTTATTTATTTGTTTCTTTGTTTGTTTATTTTATATTTATTTTATTTTTTTGGAAAGCCAGATATATAGAGAGGAGGAGAGACAGAGAGGAAGATCTTCTGTCCGATGGTTCATACCCAAAGATTTCACTGCAACAGCCAGAACTGAGCCGATCCGAAGCCAAGAGCCAGGAGTCTCTTCTGTGTCTCCCATGTGGGTCAGAGTCCCAAGGCTTTGGCCGTCCTCGACTGCTTTCCCAGGTCACAAGCAGAGAGCTGGATGGGAAGTGGGGCAGCCAGGACTAGAACAGATGCCTGTATGGGATCCCGGCACATTCAAAGCGAGGACTTTTGCCACTAGGCTACTGCACCCAGCCCTATCTATCTATCTATTTATTTATTTATTTATTTATTTATTTATTTATTTATTTATGTATTTATTATGTTCCATGGTGCAGTTTTATAGGCATCAGGGTTCATCCCTCCCATCCTCTATCTTCATTCCCATTTGTTTGTTCCCATTTTATCACAAAACACAGTCCTTCAATTCATGGTTACAAATTTAACTTTTCAATATTTTAAATGTATCATGTCATGCTACATATTGGAAAAGTCAGAAAACATGTAACTGTAATATAAGGGTATATTTATGAGTATCATTGTTAGTTCTACTATTATTCAGGAGTAGAGATGCATACTGTATAGTTCCATTACTTCCCATGATGCTAATCTCTTGTATAGTTCACATATATGTATATATGCATATGTACATATATAATGTGTCTTGACAGAGATGTAGGTAAAGACTTGGAAAAGACAGCAAAGGCATAGGCCATTAAAGCAGAAATAAACAAATGGGCTAAGAAACTTCTGTCACTGCAAGGGAAAATGAGGAGGCAAAGAAAAAAATGGGAGAAAATATTTGTTAAGCCACACAAATGATAGGGGACTAATATCCAGAATCCACAAAGAACTTTGCTGATCATTAGGTGATGCCATACTCCAGTTGAGTTGAGCATCCCTGTGGAGAAGTAGCAAAGGAAGAAATGGACTCTTCCCCAACGATAATTCGTGGACACCTTTCCTCGACCCTGGCTCTAGTCTGAGCCCAAATGCACTACAGTCTGCATGATTCTGTGTCAGACAGTAGTATATGCACTGGACTTGATCGCCAGCACCTGCAAAAGCCACTGAGACATCCACTGATTTCAAAACGGCACTAACTCCTCCCTAGTCCAGGCACCCAGGTGGGACATGGGGAAAAGAGATGTGATCCTCCTCCACAGTGATCTCAGGATTACTCCCTCCCCGCAGTGCTTCCTCTGCAATCTTTTCGTGTTCTTGAAATGTGCTGCCTCCACCTTTCCCACAGTAGCTTCACTAGCCAAAATCAGCAGCCATCTTGGAATGTGCTAAATTGCATTTTACCTTAAATTTTACACTGTGGTAAAATGAGCCAATCCCAAAATGAAAAATATCATGTTTTCTTTAATATAAGAAAAACTCCATTTTTGAAAACGCAAAACAAAAATTAAAGGTAAACAAACACACACCTGTAATCTCACAAATGAAGGCTGTAAAATGGAGACCACAGTACCAAGAATAAATAAATAAATAAATAAAATCAGCAGAATGTATCTCTACTTCTGAATAAAAGTAGGCTTCCAATGAAACTTCTAATTATGGCTACACAACAAAATCTTAAACTTCCTACCTTTGCCTATATCAACAGTGTCACAACCCACATAAAGAACAGAAAGTAGGAGTCAAGACTACACCTGATAGACTACTTTACTTCAAAACACAGTGGCCAATGTCAGGGGAGAGGGAGGAAGCTGTAGGCCTGTAAAATTGCAAACAGAAGATGAGAATTTAAAAAGCATGTATACTTTGTATCTAATGTGTATAGGATAAACACAGTAAAAAATGATTGATCAATTACTTCGATTATCTCAACTGTGATACTGTATGGAGTCTTCGTTAGCTGAAAAATCATTTTTGTGCAAATCAGAAAACAAGCTGCCTAAGAAAAAATGACCCTAAACTGAGTGATGAAACAACCCAGCCTCCTAGATTTTTGAAGCAGCGTATGCACCATCCAGTTGTCTACTTACCTGCATGTAAGAGCTTTTTAGCCAGGAAGCAAATTCTCAATGTGAAAGAAATAGGTAAAATGCCTAGTTTGTAATTCAGAAATGCACATTGTGCATGTTACTCTGGGAATGTGGCAAATGAGCCCAAGTATGAATTCACTATATAAATCAGTAATTTAGCCAGCTTTCCAGAAAATCGTAAGAACAGCCACAAAGAACTTATTTGAGAATACAACTTTCAAAAATTTGGCTAGGCTCCTCATTTCATACCAGCTAACAGGATAGGAGACTGGTAGTTTTGGCAGATGAGGCTTCTCTGGGTAAAATGTTTTTCAAATCCAAGTAATACCTACATAACCGCCAGTAACTAATTAGAAAAGAAGGAGAGAGTGGTAACAGCAGCTTCGGACATGCAGGAGAAATGACATTTTATATATTTCTTTCTTTTCAATAAATACAAGCACTGAGAATTTAATATCAGCTGTTAACAAATAGGGGAAAGATGAGCACAAGGGATTTGGCCGACAAGTAGGTGTAAATTCCTCCCAAATATTTCCAGTGCTACTTTTTGAAGTGTTAGGCCAATTTGTACCTGGGAAATGATCCTCCTGTAGTCTTAATTGTATAATAAAACTGAAGCATACCTAGAAAATTTCTTGTCTGTTGGTTACTTAATAGCTTTCAATACGAGAAACTACATACACACTCTGAAAGTTTGTGTTTGCTATTTTTATCTACTACTTTGTTCATTTCTAAGAGCAGCCACTTACTTTTTGTGTTTAGGAGCACAACTGTTTAATTCTGCTAAGTGAGGAAACTTTTAATCTATTTTACACAGCTATTTTAAAGAATAAGCAATATATTCACCCCAAAAATTTGAACTGCATTTGATAGTTTTCAAAGATACTCCATTCAAGTTTGATACTCATTCTGTTAGGTTTGCAAGGCAGACACTGTTATCGCCACTTCAAGAATGGAAAATACAGGTTGGAATATATTAAATGATTTACTAAGATTACTTTATGAGTGACAGAACTGAATCAAGTCCAAGTTTTCTGACACTATCATTTTATATCTGGAACATACCTGACTGCAGAAAAACTTTAAAAATGGAGGAGAATTCACAAATGTTGAAAAGTAGTCACTTGAGAGAAGATTCCACTGAAGCAGGTAAACTTCCAAATGCAGTTCTTATTCACTTTGAAGGATCTGCATGAAGCTGGGAGGGATGGTTTGAAGAAGCAGAGCTTCCACTGTATGTAGTAGGACTGTGGTCCCGCCCAAGACCAATCTCATAATTTGTTTGCTTGTTTGGTGTATTTTTAATCCTCATATTTTATTTTTTAGTTTCTATAATTTCTCTTTTTTTCTCATTTTATGATACGATTCCATGCACTCTGGGATTTCCTTCCCCTCTTCCAAAATCCCCTTCCCCAACTAATTTCCCCAATGTTATTACGATAGTATAGTCCTTCAGTAACAGGCATAAGTCCATCATTTTGCTTTTTAAGTGTATCCTGATATCGTAGGTATAGACAATGGCAGAGAGTCCAGCACTTAACAGTTTCATTGGGAATTCATCTTTGATTTGAAAGTAGAGATTCATAGTGCATTGTATCTTCACATCTCCATGTGATAGTCTATTACATAGTCCCTCTAGATGACTATATGTTCATGTGTCTGTACCTATATATCTACATGAGGTTGCCTCATAATTTGTGAATCCAGGTGAAGAATGAAAATGAGAGGGACCTTGATCAAAAGTCATTAAGAATTTCAAGACAGTGGCACATTTAATAACATGTTATATTCTTGTAAGCTCAGACCCTGAATGAATGCATTTTGTATGCCCAGAAACCTGACCCTGTTCTGCTCACAGCACTGGCTATGAGAGCTCAGAGTGCTTCTTCCAAAGATTCACTCCTGATAAGTTTGACAAGACTTTCCCAGGTGTGAAAGACAAGACTGCTGAAGATGATTCAGTTTCCCAAAACACATAATGAGAAAAAAGCAGCAGATGATATGAAAATAGAGCTGAACTTCACATGAAATAAATAGGAAGCATCTACATCAATATGACAAAAAAATTACCAAATATGATGTCACATACAGAGAACCCAATGCGTATTTGTTATAGAGCCAATGCGATGAATTATGAGCTTAATCATATGCTCACTCCCATCCCCAACAAGAATTGCGATATAGAAATAAAGCCATGGATTATGAAAGTAAGTGGATGGAATCAATATCATTGGAGAAAGAAGCAATTTCTTACTAAACAGAAATCTGCAGGCTTGGTCAGAATACTTTCCCAATATGCCCACTTCTATCAGGATCCACACATTTAGTGTCATCCCTGGAGTCATTTGTATTCCATTGATTGCTCTCATCAATGATTCTGTAGGGTAGTTGCTGCTGCTAAAACAAAACAAAATATTACATGGGAGCTGAGGGTGAGGCATTAAATAAGAGGAATACAAATTGTCAGACTTTAAAATTGAAATGGCAATTGTCAGTTAACAGTTCAGACACAAGAATCAGGTTGCTCTAAACTAGCTTTGTATTCATGGGTAAGTCATTCATCTCTCTAGCACTGATTTCCTTCCTTGTAAAATATGAATAATTGTTATCCCATTTACATGTTACAAAGGAATTAATGGGATAATTATGTATTATCTTGGTTAGCATTGTGCTTGGCATTTAGTAAGCATAAAATAAAGGCATCCACTATTATTGAAAGAATTAAATATTATGTAAATGTCACAACTATGAGGGATCAGGTCTGTAAGCTCTCTTTAACTACTTTAAAAAAGCATTATGATCCTAAAATATTATCAGTGTATTTTTTTAAATGTTAGGTCTCAGACTTTAAAAAGTGTAAAAGGGACTTTCCAATAGTTTGTACAACTGTTAGAAATGTCAAGTATAGGTAGAGAGAATTTGAGGAGTTACAGCAAGATGAGTCAAAACACTGCTTTAATTTTAACCTTTTTTGTGAGGAGTGGCTTGCATATCATTCCGGAGACTGGTGAGAATCCCTCCTGTTGAACCCAGCACCGCTTCTTTCTTTTCAAGACTCGAAATTTGTATTGTTTCCGTCGTTCACCAATGAGATGTAGCCTCATGGTGGCTTACCTGAGAACTACACCCACCAATCTCTCAAGGTCTCCCCCCTAATTCCTGCCCACTTACTAATCACCTGTGGCTCCCAGAATCTCAGTCACCAACCCCTTGGGGCCTGCCTTCAGCCCCTCCCAACCAGTTCATCATGTCCCCCAACTGCTTCCAGGCTCACCTGCGTTGCTTAAAGTGAACTTCCACGTGTGCCCCTTCCTTTTTTGCCTTTGCTCTCCCATCCTTCACCCCCTTCCCATTTCTACTTTGTTGGAATAAAGAACCTTCTCGGTACCTCATTGTGTCTGGTGTTTCAGGTTGTGGTAAACTAATCGTAAAAAGAGGACTTGGCTGTGAGAATGAGCAGTGTATAAGAACTTACTGTGAGTAAAAAACTAACAATAGTAAAAAGTCATTTTGGTTTTGTGTGTGGGGGGGTTGGCCTCTATGTGTTTGTTGAATACATATGCTTTAATGACATTACATAAATGGCCATTATAACAGCTATGAGAAAGAAATCACATGTAATTATTACATCTAGAAGGAAGTAGGAAAAATTACAACTGCTTGTATTACCAGGGACAAAAGAAGTTCATTGCACTGTGGCAAAATTGTTATTTTGGCAATAAATAGTATTTCTGGCATATTCAGTCTTAAAAAATAGAAGAATATTCACCGGCATATGAGACTTTTTACTCAAGCATAATTTAAAGAAGAAATCAATATTCACCTTGTTCTTTTATCCCTTTAAAACATAAAACTGGAAGAAGAGATAAAATACTTCAAATCACTAAAACACTGCTCTATTGATTTTAAGTAAATGCCACATTTGTATTTTTGCTTCTGATAATGGAGTGCATTGTTTCCCATAAATAACCAAACCATAACCATGTCTTCAGTTTTCCCATTTTCCCCCCTGAATTCCATATGTTGAGATTGTGACTCCATAAGCACACCTGCAGGATCAAGCCTCCACTCTATTAAAAAGCCATGCTTGGGATTCAAGTAAATGGTCTGAAGAAAAACTCACCTTCTTCCTTTCAAAAATCCTCAGTGGTACCCAAGTGGCTACAGGATAAATAGAAATTCCTTCAGCTAATGTATCATTTGAGTCTTTCACTGTTGGGCTTCTTTATTTTGAATGATTAGCTCCTAGAACCTCTAATAATCAGACCCTCAAGTTACTATTGATTCCTCCAACTTAACATTACTTTACCTTCGCTTTCTCTTAGACCCTCTGGATTTCTGCTTTAACCTACCTCTGTACATCTGCATACCTAAACATTCTTAGCCCTGAGCACTTGCTGTTTTTCATTTCCGGATACATTTGTAGCCTAGATCTCCTGCCTCACATAGGTGTCTTTTCCTCAACAAAGAAGGCTAACGTTAATGTGCATTGATTATGACAATGAAAAAGAAACTATGAAGAACAACACTGAGAGAAAAAGTAGCCGTGATCTTTTCATTTTAACATGCCCCAAGCTTTTAGTTACAGTTTAGGTTAAAGAGCAAAAATATATGTTTATGGTCATATCACTTCTCTCCATGCATGCGACCTTCCCAACAATAATCCAAGTCTTCCAAAGGCAATGTTCTGCTGCTTTCCTTATTCTGGCTCATCTTTGATAAAGTTAGCACTAGTGGTACCAATACAAAATTTCAGTCAAGTTCACTTGACCAGGCAGCCATACATAATCAAGAAGTGAGGCACGGACATCATTTGAAAGGCTGAGAGCATTAGCCAAACTCACTAGTAATCTCTTTCTTGTTTGATTACCTTTTTGCTTTACTGTTAATGGTATATCCACCACTTTGCCACAAATAAATTTTTAGTAAAACTTGCAAGGCCTCTTCTTGTGGGTGTGCAAGTAGAGGCAAGGTGGTAACAGGATTTACTTGGGAAAACAAGATGCAATATTTGAAGCAGAATTTACTTCAGCCTGAAATGCATTTGATCAAAGGGAACTTTGCAGAGTGAGTGAGATAAGAGATATGCTTGGGAAGACAGTGCAAGAAAAACACAGGAGTCAGGAAAACAGTTCAGGTGCTGCATCTCCTTAAAGTTATAGCCTTGATTGCCTCATGTAAAATAAAAAGGTTTTTTTTCTAAGATTATGGAATGGCAGATAGAGTAACTAAAGAGGTACTTAAACCTTCTCGCAGACACCTGCACCAAATGGCCTTTGAGCTTCTTCTTTTAAACTTTCTATGAAGGAAACATCAGAACCTGACTAGAAGGCTCACTCTGTTGTCAAGTACTTATAACTCTTGGCAAGTTTAATTTTTTTTTTCAAATCATATCATTTCTAGCTGCAAACCCTGGAGATTGAGTGAGATGACTAGGGCAATCTGGCAGAACAAACTGTAGGTCACATTTGACCCAGGAGACTAGATGGCCTGGGGAGGATGTGGGTGGCAATTAACCGTAAAAAAGGTGAATAAACCAAAGGGAAAATGAGGAGGCAGAGAGGAAGATGGGAACACAGAATTATTTTTTAAAAAATGACAGGAGAAATATAGAGAAGAATCTTGTCAAGGAGAAGCTGCCAGTAGCATGAGTCCCCAAAGAGTATCTGATTTCATCACCCTGGGCTGGATCATGGGGGTCCTGAGCGGCAGAGCAACTACTCGCACAGCCCCAATTTGCTTAAGGCATCACTGAGCACAGATCAGCTCTCAAAGAGCTCTGAACCCTAGCACACAACCTCGAACGATTGTCAGCCTTGCTTTCTGCTGGGATTTCTCTAATTTGGAAAATATCAAAATGAATAAGAACCTTGAAATATTCTAAGCAATGCATTTTAAGCGAAACCTTCCAACCTCCACAATGCCCCCTCTCAGCTTGCCCCAAACAGCACTGAGGCTCGCTGTATGTAGCTCTTTTTGTGTGCAGACTGCTGTTTTCCCTTGCCGCGGTTTCCATCACCCTGTTGACATGTCCCCCCTCTCCCCCCGAGTCCCTCGTCATCTGAAGCACACACCAGCTGCGTGGGAGGCAGTCTCTGGAGGTGCTGAGGGAAGACAATCTGAAATGGAATATTTGCTACAGCAATTGGAACAGCACTTCCTGGAAGGTGGAAGGGCTCTGTGGATACCGGGGGAATGGGAACAGAGACGAGGGAAGGAACTCACATTTACTGAATCTCTTCCGCTAAGTGCTAGGCGCAGTGCTAAGTGCATATGTCTTCTCGTTTACCTTCCAAAAGACTACTTCAAGCTAGGCTGACTATTACTCTCATTTTACATCCATTCCTTCAGACATTCACTCCACACGGATCACAGTGGATTCTGGACCCGGGAGGAGGAATGTCTGCTGGAGGACACAGAACTGTACTCTGCCTTGTTAGCCTCACTCTGCTGAAATAAGGACTGAAATATGGCGTAAGAGATAAGATGGTAAAAGAAGTTTGTTTCATAGCTCCCAAAAGAAGTAACACAAATTGTAGTAAAAAAGGCAAAATAAACCAAAGAATCACAGGAGAGCATTCTGTTCTAAATAATAGGAAAAGCTGACACGGATTGTGGGAACTCATCACAACAAAGAAGGGTTTGGTTGGTAGTTCCATCAGACCTAAGATCTCCATGTCTTCCAGTGTACCACTCTGCTCTATGAAGTGATATGATACTGAAATTATTGCTCAGATAATGCTACCTCTGATGAACTTCCTCTAATCCTTACCTATCTAAACTATTTTGTGTTGGCTTCCAAAGAGCTGGATAGATTGGAGTTGTTCTTTCTATTATTATGATTTATTTATTATCTATTACTATGATTTTATTACATTATTTATTTGACTCCTTCCAGCTATGGGACAAGAAGCCTTGGACACCTTCGAATCATCTATGTCCCAGGGATCCAGATTGCAGAATCGACATTAGAGCCCCCAGATGGATCTGAGTATCAAAAAAGTGCAATTGCTTCCCAGAGTACTGTTCTTGTAATTGTGAGAAAGCATGAAGCCAACATTGACCTAAACCATAGTGTCTTAGCCAAGTTCAAGTTCGTAAAAATCTATGAGGAGAGCTAATAAAGTACAATGTCTGACTGCCTTGCAGCTGGATCTTGGCCATGGCCAGTCATTAAGATGTTTGCTCAGAGATTTGGTGAAAGCTTTGAGTTTCTCCTCCTTCCCTTCACAGCTTAGCTAGAACCAAGTATCTGTGAGTGTGAGAAAAATCAAAGCTTTAAAAAGTCACCAAGGTAATAAAGGTAGCACCCCCATTAGAACAACACGCAGGTTAAGTAAGAAATTAATGTCAGACACTACTGGCTAAGGGTTCTCAATGATTGTGAGAACAGCGGCTACTTTTAATTTGCCTGAAACCTTGGCATACTGACTTAGAAGAAGTTAGGACGTCATGACTGATAGGGAAACTATTACCAGGAAGTCCCAGGAAAGAAAGACAGGTGCTATGTATACGCTACTTTCCTTGAGTGACACAAGGGAAGCAAGGAAGACCTAGGGCCTCTAGAATATTCTCAATAGGAATGAGGACTACTTTGGGCTTAGAAAGTATTAAATAAAGATTAACATTTTACATGGTGCCTACTATGAACTAGCCACTGTCTCAAATGTTAGATATATTCTTTATTTAAATTCTGTCAACTGGTGACAGAAATAGGTGAGCTCGTATTATGTCGACTTTTTAGAACAGAAAAATAAAGCTCAGAAACATTAAGTCACCAGTCTAAAAACACACAGCTAGTGAGTGGCTACTATAGTATGTCTAGTTCAAAAATCATACTATGAATTATACCCCCTGGAGCCAGCAAGGTTGTACGTCAGGCCAATTATTTACCCTGTGGTGTTCTGGCTGCTCTACTTTGATCCAGCTCTTTGTTTATGATCTTGGAAAGCAGCAGAGGATGATCAAAGTACTTGCTACCCTGCACCCATATGGGCGACCCAGAAGGGGCTCCTGGCACCCTGATTAAGATGGTCTCAGCTTTGGCCATTGCAGCCATTTAGGGAATAAGGCAGAAGATGGAAGACCTCTTTCTCTGTCTCTCAGTCTCTCTAAAATCTGCCTTTTAAATAAAAAAACACATTTTAAAAAGATAAAAGAAGCATAACCTCCAAGAGGAGGTCCTAGCAGATAGGGCCTTTGAGAGGTAATTACGCCATACTCTTATGAATGGCATTAGTGTCCTTTCAAAAGAAGTCCTAGAGAACTCCCTCACCGCCTCTTTCTGAGGAATGTTATCTAACCAACATGTCCTTTGGCTAAAAATAAAAAACAAAAACACATTTTCCCAGCAAGAAGAAAATTCTATACATGTTTAATTATCACCTTTCTAGTCTTATGTCCAAAGATCTCACAGGATTTCTGATGCAGCACATTAAAAAATGATATGACATTTTCTTTTTTCGCAGGCAGAGATGGCAAGTTCTGAGTCTATCCTTTCACCCTCAGCTATTATAATAGTTCAGCCTGTTTTAGTGGTTATTTGCCTGTTTAAATCCTCACTGGTTATCCATAGTGTTTCAAGCCTGTCTTTTTTTTAATATTTATTTTTTATTATTTTTATTGGAAAGGCGGATATACAGAGAGGAGAGACAGAGAGGAAGATCCTCCGTCCGATGATTCACTCCCCAAGTGAGCGCAACGGCCGATGCTATGCCGATCCGAAGCCAGGAGCCTCTTCCGGGTCTCCCATGCGGGTGCAGGGTCCCAAAGCTTTGGGCCATCCTCAACTGCCTTCCCGGGCCACAGGCAGGGAGCCGGAAGGGAAGCGGGGCTGCCGGGATTAGAACCGGCACCCATATGGGATCCCGGGCGTGCAAGGCGAGGACCTTAACCACTGCGCCACCGCGCCGGGCCCTCAAGCCTGTCTTTTATAGGTCAAAAGTAAATGCATACATGCATCTATTCATATATGTAAAGCTACATATATGTATGATACCTATACACATGCATACAACAAAAGGCAACCATAACTTCTAGGATGAGAAAAAGTTATGGGTTATAATGATTATGATAGATTAGGAACACTCTATCAAAGAACAGTCACAGCTTATAGCATGTATTTATGGAGAACACACTGTAGACCAAACTGTCAAATGTTTTCCTGACATTATTGAATTTGATCTTCACCTTTCATTTATTGCCATTAAATATATGTGGGAAGTGAAACAAGGAGAGAGTAATTTTCCCAGATTCAAGTAACTAGTGAAGAGAAGAACTTGGCCCACATCCCACCTTTCCACAGCTCACTTGGCACATTCCTTAGTGACCTGCCAACAGAAAACACAGTAGCCCTGTTTAAGACTCAGAGAATTACTCAAACTTATGTTAACACTCATTGTCATAATAGAGTTGAACAAACAGTATCAAGCCAAGGTATTCTGCAGCCATCAATAAGAACTGAAGGGAGCTATGTTGTGTTGTAGCAGGTTGTCATTTGTGATATCAGAGTTCTGATTCAAGTTCAGTTACTCAGTTTCCCATCCAGCTTCCTGCTAATGTGCCTGGGAAAGCATGAGAAAATGTTCCAGATACTTGGGATACACAGAATTCCTAGCTCCTGTCTTTAGCTCCAGCCAACTGGAAAGTGAACCAACAGAGGCAAAGTTTTCTGTTTGTATCTCTCCCTCTTATACAGTTGCTATACACCCCTTAAATGAAAAGCCTTAAGACAACATCAACAACAGGAAGAAAAATAGAAAGTTAACAACATGAAGTTAAATAACATGCAACTGAATGACTAATGTGTCTCTGAAGAAATGAATAAGAAAATCAAAAACCTGCCTGAAGAAAATAATGCTACTGTTTGACCTATGAGTCACTGAACAAATTAATAAGAAAAAAACATTTTTGAGGAAAAGAAAATAGAAACAAAAATATTGAAATTCACAAAATGTAGCAAAAAAAAGTATTGAAAAGGACATTTATAATATCAGGTGCTTACAAAAAATCAAAATAGCTCAAATAAATGCTCTAATCATCTCAAGCATTTATTTAAAAACAAAAAAAATGAACTGGAAGCAAGAACTGAGAAAAAGCACAGCAAAAATAAATGGAATAAAAACCAAAAAGTTACAAATTGCAATAGGAGAGATCACTTTTTAAGATGAGCAAAAGAAACTTTTAGCCAGACTAGCAAAGAGAAGCAAGACAGAAAAAAAAGTAAAATTAGAGATGAAAAAGAAAACATTATTAAGAAATTAGTGAAGTGATCTGTTCTTGCTGACTGAATGAATCCTTTGACCATTACGTGGTATCCTTCATCACGTTTAACATTGTTCACATCAAAATCTGTATTATCTGATATAAGGATGGCTACAGCCGCTCATTTTTCTTTTCCACTGGCCTGGAATATTTTTCTACCTTTTTCACTTTCAGTTTCCACATATCTTTATTGGTGAGATGTGTCTCCTGTAGGTAACAGATAGATGGATTTTGTTGTTTGAGTCAGTCTGCTAATGGATGTTGCTTGACTGGTGAGTTTAAGCCATTTCTATTCAGGGTTAATATCGATATATAGTATCAGTTTTAACAATGGGTTATTCATTGTTTGATTTAGTCTTCTTTTATTGTTTTACTGGGATGTTCTCCACATTTGGCTTTAGTTTTGATAGGTGTTATTTCTTTTCTATCTTTAGAAAAGATAGGTGTTATTTCTATCAATCTTTAAGTATAATTTGTAAGGTAAGTCTGGAAGAGGTGAATTTTTTTAGTTTTTCCTTACTGTGGAAGAAATTTGTCTCATTTTCAAAGAAAAAAGAAACCTTTGCTGTGTAAGTTATTCTGGGCCAACAAATTTTTTCCTTTAGAATCTGAAATACGTTACTCCATTCTCTTCTGACCAGTAGAGTTTAGCCTGAGAGGTCAGTAGTGAGTCTTATTGGGGTTCTTCTACATATTAATTTTTTCCATGTGCACATTTAAGGATCTTTTCCTTAAGTTACACTGAAGAGAGATTGCTTGTCATGTGTTAACCCTATTGGAAGTTATGTAACCCCTTTGTATGTTGTTTCCCAATTCTTTCTCCAAATTAGGGAAGTTTTCCTTTATTATTTCACTGAATACATTTTTTAAACTCAGCTTCTCTTTCTGTGTCTTCTGGAACTCCCATAACTCATATTCAGCTTTTTAAAGGCATCCCTTAATTCTTGAATACATTTTTTACATTGACTCTGTTCCTCTTCTGGTTTTTTTATTTCGCCTCTCCCCCCCCCCCCATTGTTGAAGTAAATGTCTTCCAAGTCTGAGATTCTTTCTTGTGCCTCAATCATTCTATTATTGAGGATTTCCATGGACTTTTTAATTTGCTCCTTTGTATCCTTCATTTTTAATAATTCTGCTTGATTTTGTTTCAGTGCTGCTATTTCCTATGTGACATACTCCTTAAATTCCTTGTTCTCATTATTGTTAAGAAGCTTTATAACAAGGTTTTTTTTAGTTCTTTATCCCCCATTTCTTCAATGTCTGCCTCAATTAACTCTGAGGTTGATAAACGTTTTTGATTCTTTGCAGGGGAGGCATCAGTAATGCTCATTGTGCCCCTGTCTCTTTTGCTCTTGGTCATTGCTATTCCGGTTAGAATATTCCTCTCCTTAGGGACGGTTTCTGAGCTGTGTTGGTAACTGGTCAATTTTACTGATTGCCTTTGATACCCTGTTCTGCATTTGCAGTCACTTGTGCCACTCCCTTGAACGAGTTTCAGTCCTGGGCTCTTGTGCTTGGCTTCCACCATGGTCTCCATAGCCCTAGCTCCTGACTCACCAAAATCCTGTGCTGTGGCCATGCCATTGTCTGCACAGGCTTTTTTCTCACTCCTGGTTGAAGCAGTTCCTAGGATTAAAGACACTAGCTGTCCTAAATCACTAAGTTGCCACTGGTGCTGGTCTTGCCAGAACCTAATGAACCTAAGATGGTCTGAAGACCATCTTGACTGATTTTGGTTGGAATTTATAGAATCCCATTTCAGTACTATTTTCACTGTGAGACCAATGCAATGTGTTGAGCTGTAACTGAGTTTTCTCCTGGCTCAGAGGCTGTACAGCTTGCTAATTTCCTTCAGCCCCAGAGACTACCTCACTACACAAAAATGTCACCCAATGTGGCACTGGTAAGGGTCTGGCCTGCTAATTGTTATGTCTGGGGGCCACCTCAACCTATTTCGGGTAGATCCTATAGGATGCCAATTCAATACTGTTTTCCCAGTGAGATCAGTGCAATGCAACAAGCTGGAAATGAGATTGCCCCTGGCTTAGCACATATGCAGCTCATCGTTGTCCTCTAGCCCCACCAACTTTTTCTCAGTACACAAAATGGCACCTGATGTGGCACTGATGTGTGTCTGGGCCATGAGATCCACCTTGTTCTTGCACCGGCCTGCTTGGACTCTTCCACTCTGTTTTTGCTCATGGTCGAATCAAACAAATCAGCAATGTTGGCAGTTCTAGTCCTGCATTTCCTCCTGAGCTCCTGGTGAACTTGCCTTCCCACCTGGTTGCTACTGGGGCTCAGATCACCAATTTGATGACCACTGCTGGGGTATTGGTCACTATGACATTGCTTCACTGTCTCTGCGGTTTTCCTGTGTCCACAGGTCTCCATATGTCCCTGTGCTGTTGGCTTAACCTCTTCTATTTCCTGGGATTGTGGTCTCTCTGTTTAACCCCGGACAATGATTCTCTGTCTGTTTAAATGTGTGCTTACCTTATTCTGTCATTGTGACTATAACAACTGACATTCTAAAACTGTGTTTATACCACAGTGCAAGTGTGGCATTGTGCTCTTCTTACTTATTACTTGCTAAATATTATGATTAGCATCAAATTAAGCCTCTAAAATTGTTTATTATAATTATGTACAAATACTGTTGAAAAGAGGGAAGGGAGGGTATGGGAGAGAGCATAAGAGTGGAGAAAGTTTGATTATATTCTTGGAACAGTACTTACAGCACACAGAAAATATATTCACTTTATAATAAAAAATAAGTAAAAGTAAATAGGAATGCTTTTTGGAGGGAAGTCAATCATTAAAATAAATTCTACATACAAAGCCATTTTAATACTAAATCATTAAGAATATTGTTACTCAAACAGGTTATTTGAGTAAAAACCAAAGGGGTGGAGAGAAAATAACATAAAACTCTGGACGTTATTGGCATATTTTAACACTTTAAAATGTGTGTTTGTGTGAAACTGGTATTTTGATGCAGCCAGTTAAAGCACTACCTTTAGACACTGGCATCCTATATCAGCATTAGTTCAAGTCCCAGCTGCTCCACTTCTGATCCACTTCCCTACTAATGAGTTTGGGAAAGGAGCCCAAGATGACCCAAATACTTGGTGCCTTGCACCAATGTGGGAAACTCAGATGGAGTTCCTGGCTCCTGACTTTGATCTGGCCTGTTGTGGCAATTTCTCTGTAACTCTGCATTTCAAACAAATAAATAAATACATTCATCTTTTTAAAAAAAAACCCTGTGCTTTTAAAATATTACACTCTTATGAATGGGATTCATTCATCCTCTTATTCAATAGCTGCATTCTCAATGCTCCCAATGTGATATGGTCTAGGCATGCAGCTAATTCAGGGTTTAGAAGCCGCACCTCTCCCCTCTATGTAATTCTTTCTGCTTACCTTTGAGTCACATGACTTACCTATCATTGCCTGGAAACTGTGGGGGCCAGGGTTACAGAACCACTACCTTTTCAAGGTCCTTAAAAAGCCCATGATGAGGAGGGGTTGGCCTTCTCTCTTTGGCATGTGCGTTATACATGGCATCACTCGCTCTTAGTCTCTCCTCCTCTTTCACATACCTATTTGCTCTCATGTTTCCTGTGGACACACTGAGGACAGAGGGTAGCGATGCCTCTGAGCCTTTTCCCTTTCTGGCTCACTCTCCCTGAACACAGCCCACATATGGCTTTATTCCTCACCTTCTGAATAAACCTTACCACTTGCTTAAGCCATGTCAGTGCCTGCTCTTAAAATGTCTTTTGAAGTAACAGGCAAGAGCTTAGGAAAGAAATACTCAGCCCATACCTACACCACAACACCTGTACTGTATTAGAATAAATCTTGTTTTTTCTTTTGTAGCCTTTATACCAGTTGGGAAGACAGACAATAAACAAGCACATGTGCAGAACAAGTAAAAAAAAAATTTAGAAAAACTCCAAAGAAAATAAACAAGTAATTAGGGAAAGAATTTGACTGAGTAGATGCTGTTTTTGCTGTTGCTGTTTTGTTTTTGAAGCTATAAGCACACTAGCAAGTTTAACAACAACAAAAAAAAGCTAAATTAAAAAAAAAAGAGTACACCTGACAAACCAGGCAGTTTTTTCAGAAACAAACAAAAAACAAAACAAAACAAAACAAAAAACCTAACAGCCTAATCTGCATTAAGACTGGAAGTATTTATTTGTTAGAGAAAATTACATCAAACATTCATTGGACAGAGATGGGTCACATTTTCTAACTTTGAAAAGGTAAGAGTGTAATGAGAAAGTTCATATGTGGACATAAATAATTGCCTAATTCTTCAGTTCACTGATTGTATGATCTCCTAGGTTGTTCCTGTGTCTGCTAACCTGAAATTAGTGAGAGTACAGAAAAATGTCATCAAAGAGACCTTGGTCTGAGAGCATTGCTTAATGCCCATTTCATAGTATTTTATGACAGATTCACTTGTGCTTTATTTTAACCAACACTCCAATAAGGCATGGTTGCATTTATGGAGAGTAGGTATTAATCTATGTTTTCCTTCCCTTTTATTGTCTTATTTTTCTATCAAGAAAATGCTTTGTTTTCTTTTTAATAAATGTAGTATGTCTAATGAGTATTTGCATTTATTCCTGATATTAGGAATTTGTGATCACTCTACTTGATTAATCTGACTAGAAGCAATTTTTGCTTACCTTTTTTTATAATAGAAGTTCAGGTGATTGATTCTTAAGCTTTATTTTGAATGTATATATTTAATACTAAAACTTTGCTGCTAGGCACTGCTGTAGGTGCATACCACAAATAATAATATGTTTCTGTCTGGTTTTCTTCTTTCTCTTGTTAGCCCAAGATGATTGTTCATATTTAGGGATCATAGTGTGATAAATTCATACTTATATACAATATGAAATAATGAAATCAAGATAATTACCATTTCTACTACTTTAGAGCCCTTGAACTATTCTCTCCTAATTCTTCATTAAATATAAAATAGATTTTGTGAACTCTAGTGACTCTACTATGTTGTAGAACAATGGACAGGACTTATTTTCCTCTGTCTGTTTTGTTATACACTATCCAACTTTCCTATCCCTCCCCGCCCCCCCCCCCACCTTCTAGCAATCATTATTCTCTTGTTCTTTTGGGATCAACTTTTAGAAATGATTCAGCTATCCCACTTCTTGAAATGAAATCACCATATCAAAGAGATACTTTTACTGCCATGTTAATTACTGCAATATTCACAATAGCCAATCAACCAAGTTGCCCTTCAACAGATGAATAAAGAAAATGTGATAATATACACAATGGAATTTCATTCTGCCATGAAAAATAATGGCATCCTGTCACTGACAGCCAAGCAGATGAAACTGGAGGACATTAAGTGAAGTTAGCCAAACACAGAAAGACCAAAAAGTACATGTTCTTATTCATAAGGGGAAATTTAAAAGTTGTGTTTTTGCTTTCATTCCGTTCAAATACTTGCCTCTTTATCCAGTGGTTTTCTTTTTTATCTGTGGTTGTTCAGACGTGTGCTACCTGTTTCCAAACACTTGAGGATTTCTCAAATAATTTTTATTGACTTCTTGCTAAACTTTTTGTGGTCAAAAGCATACTCTGTCATTTCTGTGCTTTTACAATTATTTAGGTATTTCCAGCCACACAGAGAATGTCCTTGGATAGTTGCACTAGTATCTGGAATGGCATGTGTTGCTGCTAATGAATATTGTGGTTCAGAAATGTCAGCAAAATAAAGTTGCTTGATTATGTTCAAGTATTCTATATCCTCAATAATTTTTACTTATTTAAACAATTACTAAAAGAACAATATTGAAATCTCCAACCAAGCTGTTATTCTTTCCAAATTCTCACTTCATTTCTATGCAGTCTGCTATGGTACTGCGTGCATAAACATGTATGTTTGTTAAGTCCTTTTTATTCAGATTTACTTATTTTTATTGCAAAGTCAGATATACAGACAGAAGGAGAGACAGAGAGGAAGATCTTCCATCTGATGCTTCACTTCCCAAGTGACCACAATAGTTGGAGCTGAATCAATCCATAGCTAAGAGCCAGGAGCTCTTCTGGGTCTCTCACGCGGGTGCAGGTTCCCAAGGCTTTGGGCTGTCCTCAACTGCTTTCCCAGGCCACAAACAGGGAGTTGGATGGGAAGCGGGGCTGCCAGGATTAGAACCAATGCACATATGGGATCCCTGGGCATGCAAGGCAAGGACTTTAGCCACTAGGCTATCGCACCGGGCCCCAAGTCGTCCTGAAAAGTCAATTCTTTAATCATTATGTAATGCCTCTTTTTGTCACGGGGAGTTTTTCTTGTTCTGAATTGGTATTAAAAAACAGTTAAGCTTTCTAATGATTAGCGTTTTGATGATATACTTTCCTCCATTCTTTTATTTGTAATCTATGTTGGTATATTTATAGTATTTCTCTTATAGAGAACATATAGTTAAGTCTACCTTTATTATTACTTTGACAATTACTAATTTTTATATTGGCACATTTGGAACATCTACATTTAATTTGATCATCCATACCATTGGTCTTAAATTGACCACACAAATGACTTTTTCTATCTCATTCATCTACTAATTTTTCCCTTTATTTCCACCTTTCCACACTTTGTTTTGGATTGAGAGTTTTGCTTTTGTTGTTCTAGTGTTGGTTCTGTTCTTTACTTTGCTCGAGGTTGTGATTTTATTCCCGCTTGCTATCTTGCTTAATTTTTGTTTTTCTTCCTAGCCATCACTATGAGGTTGAAAATATGCACTTGTAGCCTATCACATTCTACTTCAAATAATATATCATTTATGTACTGTTCAAGAACTGTTCTCACTTAATTTTGTACTATTATGTTAATACATTTCTATGAGTTGTACACCTGACAAATCACTTATTTTTAATTCTTTAAGCATTTATTTGTTAAATGAAAAACTTGTATTTGCCAGTATTTCTTGATGCATTGTGTAGATTTGAATTTGCACAGGTGCCACTGTCTTCGGTTTGAAGAAAATTTCTCTTGGTACAGGTCTTTTGGTAATCAATTTTCTGAACTTGTAATTGAAAAGAGGTTTAAAAAAGCTGTCTAGTTTGACAAGTGTGGGAAACCCCTTGTTTGCGTCGATGTACAATGCTTATTTTATCCTCACTTCTCTTAAGTGATATTTCTTTTTTTCTGTAACTAATTTGAGTATTATCATATTATTTATTATTTTTGGCAGTTAGATTAGAATTTGCTTTGGTGTGGTTTAGCTTCATTTTTTTCAAGTTCTTGTTGAATTTATTTTTCTATCTGTAGGTTCATACTTTTCATCAAATTTGGAAATAGCTGGTTATTTATTTGTTCAAAGATTTTTCTGGACCCTCCCCTAACACTGCATCTAGAGCTACAATTGTACATTTGTTTCATGCCTAGATATTTTTTCATGGATGGTTAGAGTTGTATTTATCTATTTTTAACTCATTTTTCTGTCTGTACCTTAATTTCTGTAGCTTCCATTAACTCTTCAAGTTCAAAGAGCTCTTATTCCAATGTATTTAATGTAGTCATAATACTATCTGGTGAATATTTCATTGCAGTTATTTTAGTTTTCAGCCCCAGAAGTTCCCTTTAGTACTTTCTATACATTCCATTTTCCATTATTTTGTATGCTTTTCTTTAAACCATTTCACATATTTATAATAGTTATACAATTTGGGGATGCCAACAACTTATATCGTTCCTATGTCTGTTTCTAAATTAATTTTCCTCCTCACTATATACCGGATTTTCCTGATGATTTGTAACTTTGATAATCTTTGAAAGCTGTAGGTTGTGAGAGTTATCTTGTTACATATTCAAGGTTTTGTTTCCTTCCTTTTATGAGGGACATATTTGAATAGTTACTTCACTAAGGAATCATTTTATGAGTTTCTGAAAAAAATTTAAATGTGATTATAGGCTTTCTGCCTGCTGGGGAGTCTACCTCCCCATCTACCACTGCTGGGTGAGGGGAGGGTACTGGGTGTGTGGGAAGCCAATGTATCAACCTGGTGCCAGGATCTGCCCTTTGGCCACCTGGTGGCAAGCTCTGGAGTCTTGGAGGTATCAGTTACTGCCTAGGGACATCCATGGATCCATGTACATGTAGGTGAGGAATCAATCCTGACAGATACTCAGCAACTGAGCCACTGTAGTTGTAGGCAAGCTGGGGGGACTGAGACCTGGTGGTTTGGAGGTGAGAGACCTGAAGTTCTTTGTGGGTCAGACTGATAGACCAGCCCACATGGGAGTCCTGGGTTGGGCTTATTAGCATGGAACATGGCTGACTACCACATGCCAGTACACACGCATGAATGGGGGCCTTTCTGGCAGGGTTAGATCCTAGTATTTGATAGTCACTGTCAGATCAGGGAATGGGTCTCATTAGACTGGGTCATGACAACAACTAGCAAGCAAGAGAAACAGGTCTGGGGGTGGATTCTGTGGGGGACAAATGGGCCTAACCCTATGGAACTATAAGTCCTGCTGATCACTTTGAGAGTTGGGATGGCGATGGACTGAGCTAGGTGCGACCATGAAACTCATCAACACTCACTGCTGCTAGGGTTAGGAACAAGTGGGGCATATCCAGGCTGCAGAACCCACATAAACAGGGTGTGGGGCATGCCAGGCCGAATCAACTCATTCAAAGGCCAGGGCAGTGGCAGGCTAAGCCATGTAAGGGCCAGCCAAGCTTCCACTGACATGCATGATATCTGGGTCTGGGAATCCTCTAATGGGTTGTAGCTTCCACTGATGAGCACATAGTTCAGGCCTGGGAGTTGGAAGGCTCGGCAGGGTAGCTCCATTCTTTGGCAAGTATGGGAGTTGGCTTTGGAAGGGAGTAGACCTGGAACGGCCAAGTAAACCATAACCCACTGGCAAGTGCAGAAACCAGGATGGAGTACAGGTCATGCTAGGCTAGGCTGCCATACTTACTAGTTTACATGAGCCAGGGATGACAGCAGACTGAGTAAGGCCAGGTTGCAGCAGTCGCCAGTGAGAGCTGAGACTGGGGACCAGCTGGGTTAGAGCAGGCTGCAGTTTTCTAAGGCAAGGGTCAAGACAGGGGAAGGACTGTGCTAAGCTGAGTCAGAGCAACCACTGGCACACACATGATCTGTGCTTGGGATCAGGCCTTTTGGGGAGCTATGGGAATGCCCTGGCTAGGTTGTGGGTCCCACTGCTGATCATGGGGGCCAGAATGAGAGCTGAGGTCTGGTCTGGATATGGCTGCAGTCTCCCTAGGCACAAGTGTGGAATGGGCTGGGTTATGCCAGAATGGGCTGGACTCCAGAACCAACTGGTGATCATGAGAACCAGGGTGGGTATATGATGGGTTAGGCTAGGTGTCTACCCCTGCTGAGCCATGCATAAGCGGTATCTAGGTGTGGCCTAGGTTTGGCTGGGCCATAGCACACAACAGTAAGAACCAGCATGGGTGGGGGCCAGTCAGGAAAAGCTACTGTTCCTACTAGGACAGGAGTCTGGGAACAGCCCAGAGCAGGCTAGGTTACAGTACCCACAGGCTTACCTTTGGCTCAGGTCTGGGATGAGACAGTCTGGGTCAGTTCATATCACCTACTGGCAAATCTGAGAGCCAGAATGGCGTGTGGTCATGCCAGGTTGGGCCACAATATCTGCCAGTTCACATTAGGGTCAGGACTAGGGGCTGGCTGAGCTTGCTAGGCTGTAGTCCCCACCAGCGTGAACTGGAACTAGGGGACAGGCCAGGCTGGGCTAGGCTGTAGCACCCAATGACAAATGCCTAGGTGAGGCGTGCCATGCCATCCTGGGCCACAGTACCCAACCAGCACATGTGAGACCCAGGGGAGAGTGCAGGGAGCTCCTCTGCTGGGCCACTATTCCCACTGGTGAGTGTGAGAGCTGGAATGGGGGCAGACCAGATAAGGCAGGGCTACAACACCTGTTGGCCTACATGTAAGCTGAATTGGGAATAAGCCAGGCTAGGCAGACTGTACCTAGTGGCACATGCATAAGCCAGAGTTGGTGTGGGTTGATTAGACTTTGCCGGAGCTGGCACAGGGAGGCAGACACTGTCAAGCTAAACTTCAGTACCACCAGGAGAGTGAAAGATCCAAGAGTGGGGGTGAGCCTATTAAGGAAACTGTGGGCACCTCTCTCTTGGGTTGCCACTCCGACTGAAGATCATGAGAACCAGGACTGGGACAGGCGTGACTAGACAGAGAGTGGCACCTGCCAGCACATGTGTGGGCAGGATAGTGGGACTGGTTGGGTTGAACTAGGCTTCAATGCCCGTTGACACATATGAGAGCTGAATGGGATGTGGGACAGACAGAACCAGTCTGCTGTTTATACTGGCAAGCACAGGAACCAGGACAGGGGAAGGGCCTGGTGGGAGTTATTGTGGGTCACTCAACTAAGCTACAACTCGCACTGGTTTGTGTGGGGGCCGAGTATGCATTGGGCACGATCCGACTGAACTGCAACACCCATTAGCTTGCGTAGAAGACAGATCTGGAGACAAGTGACCCAGCAATTGCAAGTAATATTGTGAACTTAGGTCAATTTGGGTGACGGACTGTGCCAGACCCTGTATTGGCATACATACACAAGAATCTGGGATAACCTCTGATGAAGTTTCTTTGGGAATGCCCCAACTGAACCACTGGACTCAGAATTCCAACCGTAGAGAGTATTGAAGGTTCCATGATCTAACTGTGGAATGTATGTGTCAGAGGAAGGCCTCTTCTGTGGCTTCGATGGAGCAGTAGACGGCATATCCAGAAGCTCATGGAGGATATAGCAGTACACTAGAGCCTGGTGAGGACACCTGTTACCATAACAGAGGATGGGGGACAGAATAAATCATTCAACTAGTTCAGCCAAAAGTTGGTAGTGCATACCTGGGCAAGCAGAGTCTCTAGGGTGGACTATCAGTCAGTGGAGTCTAGAAAGATTTCATCGTGAATGGAGTGACAAGATTGGCATCAAAACAGAACTGCTGAACTATTCAAACCACTTGAGCAGGACCCTCGGAGCATGCCCCACACTGGGGACCCTGAGATGGTTGGGAGGCTGGGTGTGGATTCTCCCCTTATCTCTCCCCTTCCCCTAGACACAGGAAGAAAAGAAGAGAGTGTCCTCTAGCCATTGACTCTTCCCACCCTAATCAAATATGTAAAAATTATCAAAAATAAAATAAGATAAAATATTATTTGAAAGGCAGAGTGACAGAGAGCAAGAATGAGTGCATGAGCAAGTAAGTGAGTGAGAGAGAGAAAGAGAAGGCAGACATCCTATAACAAAATATTCAGAACACAAATCTTACATAGCCAGACCAAAGACGGTAATCAGAAAGTCTATCCAGGTCTCTGACACTGGGTGAGAGGGACACTGGATTGTTATCTACTGCTTTCTCAGCTGCAGTTGCAAGCAGGATTAGAAGTAGAAATAACAGCCAGGACTCGAGCCAGCACTCTTAAATGCAATGTGGTGCCACAAGCAGTGGTTCAACCTTCTACACCACAACATCCAACACTAGAGTAAGTTTTAATTCTAGGATGATTTTAGTTTTGCTACAAAAAAATGATCATTTGAGAAGTCAATTGCCTGAGGGTATGTCACTAGGAAAATGCAGAGTCAAGACTGAAACCCAGGTGTCTTGACAAGAACCTTGCTCCCAACCAGTATGATGCCTCGAGATGAAACTACCAATTGATGTTATAGGCAAGGGTACCTGCTAAAGTTCAGCATAGAATTATTATAGAAGACCTTCTCCAGAGGGGTGTTCTTGATCTGGCCATGGAAATTGGATAGAATGCAAAGACACAGAAATTACAGCAGAGTTTTTATTTAGGAAAGATTCTAGGAGCACAGCTGGAGAAATGGCAATGCTGAAGGCATGACTGCTTCTGTAATTGCAAATAGTTAGTAGGGCCAGGTGAGACAGAGTGGAAGTAATGCAGAGAAGTGGCCAACTCTGCTACATTCTAGAGATGCCAAACGAGGTATTTCCAGTGTCTAGAAGGTTTTGCTACTTCAGGACCCACCTGAATCCACATGGTGACTTTACAAGGCATTATGGGACAAACCAGAGCAATTCAGAGCCACCCGGCTTCTCACCTGAACTAGAACCACATGTAAGGGCTAATGGAAAACACATAATGTACCATTTCTAGTCCAATTTCTTGTAAAGCAATAAATTGCTTTGAAAATACAGTACTTATGCAAATGTGGTATTACTGTCAGATACCACATTTGCATAGCCATCTGCTGTATTTCAAAGTGAGCTCAGAAATCTTTCCACTCCAAGACTACATAACCTCTTGCAATACCTATCAGATTGCATACCATCAACATGATTTAAGATAACTAGAAATCCCTCCTGTGACCACTGCAACAAAAACCAACTGGACACAAGGATCATTAAGAAATTTTAAGCTAATGAATGCACTTTTAAGTCTAGACTCTACATCAGTGCCACTCAGCTGTCTGTTAAACAGCACTGCCTTTGCCTGGGAACTCATTCTAGTTCTTTCCTCTTTAGTTAGAGCCTGCTGAGGTAGAAACATTGAGTCACTAACTCATTAACTCATTCAATCAACTAGCAACAAATATTTCTTGAGCATCTATTTGTTAGATATTGCTTTAGGAGCTGAGTATATAGCTAGAAACGTGATAGACAAATTCCTCCTTTTGTACACTGTAGTTCATTGGAGGAAATAAAAGCAAATTGATCTAAACTGTAAAGTCTGGGAGTAACAGCACGTAAAAAATAATATAAAGTGGGGGAACAGGAAAGATAGTGACTAGGCTGTTACACCAGATAGTGTGATGATGGTACACACGCCATAGTAGATCTCTGATGAAATCATGTCTAAGTAGACCCTTGAATAAGCAAATGGGTATTTTCTACATGCACAGAAGCAATGGTGTTCCCGATAGAACATAAGTAAAAAGTACCTTTAAGGAATCTTGTCTGGAACATTCAAACAATATCGAGAAAGACAATATATCTGGAGCATAATGGGAAAGCAGGAGAGTGGTAGGATATTAAATCAAAAGAGCAAGCACCACTTAATCATGTAGACCTTGGTAAGCAAATCAGCTCTTATTGAAAGAGAAAGAAACCCAAGTTAATATATGAGCAGTGAAGTCAAAAGCTTTCTAGGAGCCAGCATGGTGACTTAGCAAGTTAATGCTGCATCTGTGGTGCTGGCATCCCATATGGGCGTTGGTTCAAGTCCTGAGTGCTCCACATCAGGTCCAGTTCCTTGCCTATAGCCAAAGAAAACAGCAAAAGATG
Organism: Ochotona curzoniae; assembly: GCF_017591425.1. Classification (NCBI taxonomy): domain Eukaryota; kingdom Metazoa; phylum Chordata; class Mammalia; order Lagomorpha; family Ochotonidae; genus Ochotona; species Ochotona curzoniae. The sequence goes on from NW_024467087.1 coordinate 9,016,032, forward strand.
ATTCAAGTACTTGGGCCCCTGCACCCATGTGGGAGGCATGCATGGAGCTCCAGGCTCCTGGCTTCAGAATAACTCAGCCGTGGCCATTGAGGCCATTTGGGAAGTGAACCAGTAGATGGAAGATGCTTATTAGCTGCCATCCAAAGTCTAATTTTCCTTTTTATTAAACAAAAGTTTGTGGAAATGGAATTAAAGCATATAAGAAGAAAGACCATCTGTTACTTTTTCCATAATTTACATATATTTGTATATATTAGAATATATAATTGAGTATATTGTTAGTATTAGTCTGAAAAAAAATCAACTAAGAATAACAAAAATAATTTTTTAATTTTTACTTATTCCCCTTAAGTGTGTTTTTAAAAAATTTCTTTTATCTACTTACTTTAAAGTCATAATGAGAGAGTTTATAGTTACTGGCTGTAAATATAGAGAGAAATAATTCATTTTGCTATAGAAGAAATAAATGTGTTCAGATGGAAGAGTAACTGTGGTGTTTGCCCAAAAAGCTGTTCTATTATTATTTGTTAAGAAATGACATGTTTATTTTCTAATGTTTTCTGCATTTTCAACCAAAAAATGTACTTATCTGTTACAGACCTCATAAAAGTGTCAGCAGGAGAGAATCACGGCCCAGTGGCACTGAAGCACTGCTCCCTTTGAAAGATTAAGCGTTGGCCTTGATCATTTCTACTACAGGTAATGAAGTGGCTGGTTTTAGGGGCCTAAGTACCCCCTCGTCCTTCATTTATAGGAAACTGAGCACGTTGGTTAAAGGTTTTCCTTCTTCTATCTTCCACAAAAACTATCTCCAAGCCAACCCTTGACAAGCCTAAGTGTGTGGCCCAGCCAAATATAATCATAGCATCTATCAACGAATTCCTTTCTTTGGCGTATCTCAAGAGTTTTCCTTCAGAACCCAATGACTTCAGGGACCCTGGAGGATCATCATTTCCACTGAATCAGTAAATTGTCTTAGCACCCCTCAGGGTTGCTATTATCCTACTTTTCTCCACTCCTCATCTTCCTTAAACAAACCAGTAGTCGAAGTGGGCTTAAAGGGTACAAATTCTGTGCAGAGATTTTCTGAATGCACAAAGTTCGTAAGAGTTAGCGTCACCTACTCTGTAAGGTGGTTCAGTGTGGTGGCTCAGCACTGGAGATCTGCAGACCTGGATTCTTGCAGGAACTACTATATATTAGAAGCCCAATTTAATGTGGAGAAATACTGTGAAGATTGGATCTGATAATGCATGTGGAGTTCTTTGCAGTACCTAGGGCAGTAAACGACGGTGATTATACTTCTGAATCATGCTGTCAGTGGCATTTTCAGAAAGACTGACAATTTGAGCACTTGGTGTGCACTCAGTTTCTCACAGAATAGCCAGGGTAAATACACTTACACATGCAAATTGAAGCCTAAAGTAGTGGCAAGCATTGTATGAGAAACCCACAGACAGAGCTAAACAGAGATGAGAAGGGAGGAAAGAGAATGGAGGTGAAAAGGAAAGACAACAAGCACCACTCACCAGAGAGTTTCATGGAAAAAGCAACCATAGACCTGAGCTATAAAGGATAAATAATCATCTCAAACACTTTTATGGAAGATCGATGGATAGATATTATCAATAAAAAAATGATTATAGCAGCTGCAGGCTATATTTTATTTATTGTTATATCCGCCCCATTTTGCCAACAATTGGCACTTACAAGTTGTTGTGAGGCAGAACCAGGGGAGGAGAAACAGGGTGGAATACTGTTTAGAATCACTGCAAAAGGATACCAACAGGCTCTGGTGTAACACTGACTTTTGAGAGGATGGTAAAGAAATGAAGCAATAACAATAACATCATATGCTTCGGTGACAAAAAAAATGAATGTTTCACAGAAGGAAGAAGTGAAAGGATGATTTCAAGACACAAGTACTTCATAAATTTTGTGGAAAGTGGAAATAAAAGATTATTTTGATCAAAAAAATTTCAAATTCATGCATATGCTTTCTTTCATAATATGCATTTTTTTCACAAACCTTTTCAAGTTCTCTTGTGTAATCAGCATTTACAGAATGAATGGCGAAGATTGCAAGGCTTCATGCTTCGAAGGGAGGAAATTGCAAGACCTGAATGATTACTTTGAACAGGAAGAATGAAGGGAACACAGTGTGTCCCTTACATTCGAGATCAGCTCTCTCTCGTATGCCCATACTCTCATGGGCTCTGATCCTTCCCTGTCTGGGGACTCAGATCTATCCATTTCTCATGAGGTTCTGTTCACTTTGCCCTCCCCGGTTAAGAACTCTGCTTTTCAGACATACAGTGGCCTGAATAAAGGTCATCAAGGTCTGAAATATCAGGCTTTTGCTGTGCAATATTTGGCAGGGCACACGTACATATTCTGAGGTTAATGCTATGTCCACATGCTTAGGCATTTTCTGTTTAAGAACAAACAACGTCACAGAATTCAAATAACCAGGTCTCTTCTCTCTCTCAAATGCCAAATCCTGACATTTATCTGCATTACTGCTTGTTCCTCTGGTTAGAATTGCAGGATTTTTGGGGCCCGGCACAGTAGCTTTGTGGCTAAAATCCTGGCTTTGCACATGCTGGAATCACATATGGGCACTGGTTCTAATCCCAGCAGCCCCACTTCCCATTCAGCTCCCTGCTTGTGGCCTGGGAAAACAGTCAAGAATGGCCTACAGCCTTGGGACCCTGTAAGCGCATGGGAGACCCAGAAGAAGCTCCTGGATCCTAGCTTTAGATTGGCTCACTTCTGGCCATTGCAGCCACTTGGGGAGTGAATCAACAGAAGGAAGATCTTCCTCTCCGTCTCTCCACCTCTCCATATATCTGAGTTTCCAAATAAATTTTAAAAAAGAATTGCAGGATTTTGAAAATGACCTAGAGATCATCTAGTATTCAAATACTTCATTTTACAAACAAAATGAGGGTGAAGGTGGAGGGAAGCTTCCAGTCCAGTGCCATATATCAAGCTACGGCAGGACAGGAGTTAGTACCTATGTATTCTCCTCTCTTCTTTTTCTCCTTGTGTAATTCATTTGGAATTACTGAGATCTTGTATATCCCTCTCATGAATTCTGCCTCTTGCTGCAACCCAACTGTCACCTCCACTGCCAGAGTATACTTAGGGAAATTCCTCCTTCATAAGATGTGAATGATGCTATCTGTGAGCTGTCTTCAGTGTGAGAATATTACTGTGCTCCAGAGGATCCCCAACGGAATGTGGATGCTCATGCAAGGCCCCTGCCTTTGCAAAATGACTTCAAATCATGATTGTTTGGATAAAACAAGTACACTTAACAAATATCCACCCATTCATGGGACATGAATCTCAGTGCCCAAATGACCATAGACATTGTAGCTAACTTTTTATTTCCTCGTTTTCCTTGTCTGTAAAATGGGGTTGATGAAAATGTACTTGCAGTATTGCTTAAGGAATTAAACATAATAATGCATATAAAGAGTTCAGCAGATGGAGAAGAGGCTTCATATGCACCTAATATGGATAATTTAAATAATGAGATTTTGATCTTTTAGCTGATGAGATTTAGATGAGGCTTTGGATTTTGAGCTGATGAGGTGATAAAATTTAGGCTTGGATGATGAGACTTTGAACATTGTGAATATATTTTGCACTCTTACAAGAGACGTGAGTCACTGTAGGTCAGAGCACAGGCAGGTAGTAGTCAAAATTCTAAGACAACTTCCAGTATTCAACGTCTGGTATAGAATCCACTCCTTTGAACATGGAAAGAATCTGTGAATATTGTGAAGGTTATGCTATGTGATAAAGATTAAAAGACTTTGCAGATGCAATTTAAATCCTGTATGATTATGACTTTGAGTTAGTCAAAAGATAGATTTGTTTCTTAGAAGGCTCTGATAGAATCAAATGAGCCTCTCAAGATGGAATATAGAGGGGTGAATATTTGGTGCTGTGGATAAAATGACATGTGAGATGCACACTTGCCATGCCTGGACTCTGACATCTGCTGTAGTTCTGATTCCAGCATCCTACTAGCAAGTTCCCTTGGAGGCAGCAGATGACGGTTGTAGTGTTCGGGTCTCTAGAACCACGTGGGAGACTGAAATTCAAACTTTGGTGTCTAGCTTTAATCTAGCCTGTCCCCAGATATTGCAGCAGTTGGAAAATGATGCAGCAGATGGAAGATGTCTATTTGTGTCTCAGCCTTTTGATTGAATTGAAAATAAATAAAGAAAATTCTAATGACTAAATAAAAATGTGGTGTATACACATGACGGACTAGTAGTCAGACATAGAAAAAGAATGAATTATTGACACTTGCAACAAAATAAATGGTACTGGAAAACATTTTGCTAAGTGAAATAAGCCAGACACAGAAAGACAAATTGCACATATGTTCTTTCCTAAGTGGAACATACACTTAGAAGGAACATCAGAATATATGGATGTCATGTTACTTGGGATATAATTTATATGTGATGTCTTCACTAAATTATTCCTGCTATATAGATACCCTTCTTTCATCATTCTGATTCTAGTTATGAATCCATGTTGTTGTGTGTTATTAATGCCCCTTCTTTCAAGAAAAAAAGATAAGAAATCTTTTCTAAAAAAACAATAACAGCATAGCTAGAGGCCGAAGACTCTCTTTTGTTGGATGTGAAGAAGTGCGTTGCAAGGAAATGAATTCTCCCAAGAATCATTTCAGTTTGGAAGAAACCCCAAAGCCTCGACTGAGATGACAATGTTGTTTATATCTTGATTGCTGTCCTTGAGGCCCTGTTAAAGGACACCTCCAAACCATCCTCAGATTTTGGACCCACCTAACTGTGAGACAAAAAGATGGAAATTGGTTTTCAGTCATATGGGATTTATGTCTACCTGTTAGACATAATAGGTGCTCAGTAAGTGACAGTATTTGGATATTAAATCCTTAACGTTGGCTTGGGACTATTAGTTTTGAATTTCATGTTTGTAGTCTATCCTCTTGCCTCCTATGCTTCCCACCAGAGAACTTCCTATGACTTTTCATCAATGTCTGTAGTGTCCATGTACTCATGCCTGCTCTGTCTGAGTTGTAACTGGCGGTGTTTTTTGTTTGTTTTTTTAACAGTTCTGTCCCTATAATCACAGCTATGAGAGGATTTGATGTCAGTTGTTTTTAGAAAAATCTCCGTTGCCCTCTGGTTTTCAGTTGGGCTGGCAGTATTTAGTCAGGCCTCAGTGTTCCTCTAGCTGTCCTGGCACTAAGCAACTCCTATTGAATACCTTGGGGACAGGATGTCCTCTTCTAATCTGTGATTTTCAGCTGTTTTTATGGACAATTTGGTACAGGCCTATTGTACAGGGTTGACACCTCATAAGGCTTCTGTCCTGTTACTTCAGTGCCTACTCCTTGCTAATTGACAGGATGAATTAACTAGTCTTCCAAACAGTTCTCACATTTGTCTTTATGCTATGCAAGCACAGAAGCACTCTGATCTCAAACCTATATGCAAAATGCAGGATGCGTTTGTGAGTATGAGTCAAGGCTTCCTTTGGTGGTCTTCAGAGGCCTGCAGGGCCTTATACTTAAGCAAGCGGCAGGTTCTTTTCCTCTAATGTAGGAGCTACCGACTAAGGGTATGATGCTTGCAGTACCACAGCCTCCTTAGTTGGCCTTTGAGCTCTCCAAGCAAGCTTATTTCTGCAAATTAAAAAAAAAGAGGCTCCTTGAGGTTAATTAACTTTTTCAAGCAGCAGAACCAGGTCAATCAGACTGCAAATCCCAAGTGTTTAACTGTATAAGCATTGGAGTGTGTAACTTGCTCTCTTGGGTTATGGACAACTTCAGCTCGAGAAGTCTCCAACCTCAGACTGACTGTGCCATTCATGTCACATTTTAGCAAGTCTTTCCACTCTGTGAATCTTGATTCTGCCATCACTAATATAAGACAAGATAGGAGACTATTAGATGAGATGACCTTCAAGGGAGAATATAGCTTGCTTACTAAAAATTCTATAGACTATACATTAGAGCTTCAAGTTTACCTGACTAATTGGAATATGATATTTTATGTCTGCTGTAGTTCAGGTACTTAAGATTATGACTAATCTTGATTTATAAAATATGCTAATGAAACAATAGAAATTAATTATTCATACCAGATTGTGATATATCGCTTCTTAACCTGATTCATATCAGTATGCCAACTGCTTATTCTATCTAAAGCAGATTGTGTGCTGTGGGAAACTCAAACAAGTAGGAGAAACATCACCTGCTCTCCTAGAAGTCAGTACTAAATAGCTGTGTGGAAACAATCGCCTACCTACACTCCAAGGTAATTGTAACAGTCATTTGGCAAAGTAGTTAAACTGTCATTTGTGATGCTTGCATCCCATATCAGCGTGCCTGCAGTAATCCCAGCTACTCCACTTCCTGCCCAGCTTCCTGTTAATGCACACCTTAGTAGGTAGCAAACAATGTCTAGAGTACTCAAATCTCTGCCACACATGTAGAAAACCTGCAATGAGTCCTGAACTCTGATTTCTGCCTCACCCAACCTTTGTTTCTTTCTTGCTTCCTCTCTGTCTGCCTTTCTGCTTCTTGCTCTATCTCTTTGCCTTTCGAATAAAATAAAAATACATGTTTTTTCTTTAACTACTCTAAGGTATCAATGTGTGAGAACCATAGGAAGAAAGTATGAGAGAACCAGGGGACCACATATGGCATGACTAATATCTAAACTGAGATACTGGATATCTGGATTCTAGAGTGACCTGTCAGCTCCATGTGTCACCATTATAGGACATGTCTCCTAACTTGCCTTCCTTTTCTGAATAGTGAACAGGTTGGGCCAAATGGCATTTGAGAGACTATTCAGTGCTAGCATTATAGGATTCTGAAAAATAAAATCAAACATTGTTTTCATCAGTTTGGGCTACTATACTAAACTATCGTAAACTGAATGGCTTATAAACAACAGAAAATCATGTCTTACAGTTTCAGAGGCTGAGAGTCTAAGAGATCAGGTGGCCAGCATGGTGAGAACTCTCTTGCAGTTTTCTGATAGCTGAATTTTCTTTGTATACTCCTCTGATGGACAGAGTTAGCTAGTTCCCTCACCGCTCCCCATAAGGCCATTCCCATAATATCATGCAACAGGGCTTCACCATAACCTTGTGCTCTGATTATTCCCAAAGGCTTCATATCCAAATATTGTCGCAATGGGATTAATGTTTCAACATATACATTTTTGGAGATATTTAGTCCAATGCAATCATTTTGGTAAAGATAGATAGAAATATCTCACTGGGTTTGGTGTTGTATTTTTAACATCATTCCTGAGTAGAAGAGTGAATGGAGCAAGTGAAAGACATATTAGGCCTTAATAGATAAGAATATCAATAAGTGATAAGAATGAATGAAACCATTGCATTTCAGTTTAAATAAACAGAATGAATAGAAAGATAGCAAATGGGTCATTTGGTCACTTCAAAATGGCTGAAATGATGAGGTTCCTATGTAGATAAACAGAGGTTTAAAGGGAGGCAGCAGGCAAACATTTGCCTAGTGCTTAAGACATTGCTTGCGATGCCCACATTCCATATCAGTAACCCAGGGTTTGAATCCCACTTTCTCTCCCCATTCCAACTTTCTACAAACGCCCACCATGGGAGGCAGCATGGTTCCTGTCACCCTTTTGGCAGGTCTGGCTTAGGTCTGTCTTGTCCTGGCTAATGCAGGCAATTTGCAAATGAACAGAGGAATGAGAGTACTTAGCCCTCTTACTATCCCTCTCCAACTAAGGAAAAACAAGTTAAAGGAAGAGCAGGCATTATTACAATGAGCCTTGATTGCAAAGTGAATAACTGACCTTTACTTATATTAAAAACAATAAAAATGTATACTGTGTCTGTTGCTCACATGGTTTTAAATAGAGCAGTCCAATGACAAACAAATGTGTGTAAATACTGCTAATAAACATTTTAAAGATTTTAAGAGTGTGACACATAAAAATTATTTGAAAATTTAAAACATGATAAAAAATGGAGCCAAAAAAGGAAAAGAAAGAAGGTACCGAAGCTTCTACAGAGGAGAAATGAAAGAGTGTGGGATTAGGATCAGAGGCACCATGGTCCATATGATTAGAGATGCTGCTATAATGAAATGCAAATGAAGTATTGGAATATTTTAAAGAATCACTCTGAAGGGAAGCTAACACAGTATTCTGTGTATTACTGGATATGAAGGGGAAAAATGAAAAGATATAAAGCAAAAGCCATGTCAACATTTCTCTTTAATGGCAATTGGAGAATGAATATTTCACAAAGAAGAGAGAAGACAAGGGAACGTACAGACTTGGTGGCACATAATACATGGTAGTACTCACATGATAGTACTCATGGAATATAAAAGTAGATTTATTTGGTGAAAACATTTTTGAAATGCATGATATTTTGGAAAATACACATTTTCTATGAGCCTTATGAGTACCCACAAATATGTTAGAACTTATTGACTGTGAAGGCTGACAAGATATCCATATCCAACAAATAATCTAAAGTGCTCAAATTAACTCAAGAGTGCAGCGTCATGTGGATTAGAAAATGCACAGTTTTCCTGCAAAGATATAGGGATTAAAAGTATGAGAATGAAACATTTGAAAGGATGTATTTGGGCACCAAAACAAAAGCCTCAATACATACATGCTGGGAAAGGGCACCAAATGTAACAACACAGAGTCCATTAGCCTCCTGCTCAGTGTTTCAAAGTTTTCCACATATAACCTATCCCTCTCTCTACTGACTCCTTAGGTTCTACCCACAAAAATGCTCCAACAATTTCAATTTCAGAGATCACCTTCTCCTTCCAATTGTCATCTAGATACCTCTGCATGTCAAGTCTTTTTCAGTCTCTAGCATCATGGCATTCTGATTAAGTATAACTTCTCATAGGGTAGTCATTGTGATACAGTGAATTAAGCTGCCACTTGGGACACCCACACCTTGGATGAGAGTGCCTGATAGTGAGGCACACCCACACTTCTCATCATGTTTACTACTAATACACACCCTGGGAACTAACAGATGATGGTGCAAGTATTTGGGTGCCAGTCATCTATATGAGGGACTCAGATGGAGTTCTTGGCTCCTGGTTTTAGTCTAGCCCAGTCTTGGATATTATGGGCATTTGGGGAATGAAATAGCAGATGGATTCTTTCTTTCTGTTTCTGTCTCTCTCACTCTCTCTCCATCTTTCAATCATTGAATTCTAAATATAAATAAAAATAAATTTTAAAAACATTCTAGAAACTGCCCTTGCTGATATCTCAAATAATATCATGTCACCAAATTTGATACTATTTTGGCTATTTATTTTTTCAGAATAAATGCTGTGGTTGAAGCATTTTTACATTGTATTTTGATTCTCTTATTATTATCTAAATTACTTCAGCAGAATCCATAAATATTGGGTGACAAAGAGAGGTAGTGATAAGGAGATGCATCATGTGCAACCACGTGAGGAAATTGCAGATCTAAGATGGAAGACCACATTGGATAAGACCTCTTACATAATAATTTAATATCTTTTGCGTATTAACTTAATGGTAGGCCTGGAAATTTTTACAGTCTTCTTTGTGTTTCACTGCACCTAGAAATACATGCATGCATGGGAAAGGATTATGAAATTTGTCAGAATCAAGATGGAGTAGTTTTCGTCCACCCTAACAATTAGGAATTGTAAATCAAAAGGGAAGATCAGCTGACACCTATTAGTTATTACTAAAAGAGAGAAAGTAATGAATACTGAAATCCAACTCTCTGCTTGTGACCTGGAAAAGAAAGTGAAAGATGGCCCAAAACCTTGGGACCCTGCACCTTTGTGGGAGACCCAGAAAAAGCTCTGGATCCTGGCTTCAGAACAGCTCAGCTCTGGCCATTGCAGCCATTACGGCAGTGAATCAGCAAATAGAAGATCTTTCTCTCTCTTCTCTCTGTAAATCTACCTTTCCAACACAAATATATATATATATTTTTTTTAAAAAATAATTATTATTTGGAATATAGAATGATAGGAAAGAGAGAGAGAGCATGCGCTCTTTGGTTCATTTGCTATTTCACTCCTCAAAGTTGTCATAATGGCCATGACTGAGCTAGACTGAAATTAGGAGACAGGAACTCCAGCTGGCTATCCTAAGTGTGTGACACAGTCCAAGTATTGGGGCATCATCTGCTGCTTTCCCAAACACATTAGCAGGGACCTGTACGGAAAGTGGCTCCGGGAGACAGAAAGTTGGATATGGGATGCCAGCATTAAAAATGGCAACTTAGCATTGCTGTGACAGAGTACCGATCTCTGAAAGGGGGAACTCTTATATGACTATTGGTGGGAATGTAAACTACCGCAGCTAGTTTGGAAATGAGCATGGAGATTCTTAAAAATAAAGAAAGGAAAAAAAAAATAAAAGAGAAGAAACAACAAAAGCAAGAAAAAAAAAGCTAGAAATAGAACTACTCAATGATCCAGCAATCCCACTGCTAGATAAATACCAAAAACTCATTGTCATTATAACAAACACTGCAATACCTGCTCCACCATGCTTATAGTTGCACTGTTCTCAACAGCCAAGATACAGAATCAATCAAGGTGTTCATCAATATATGAATGGATAAATAAACAACATAGTCACACAATGAAATATTATTAAACCACAGAAAATAATGAAATTGAAACAAATGGATACAACTGGAGCTACCATGTTACATGAAATAAGCCAAGTACAGAAAAAGAAGGCATGTTCTCTCATATATGGAAATTAAGAAATGCCATCTGAGTAACAGAAGAGTGATTACTGAAGGATGGGAGGGATGGGTGGGAGTAGATAGAAGGAGTTATAACAAAGCAATTACTAGAGTGACTAGTTCACAATCACCTAACGTGTTTTACGAGCAGTAGAAGAAAGGAATCCCAAAGCTTAGTCATCAAGCAATGTAAAAGAAAGAGAAATGATGCTAACCTTAATTTGATGAGTACATATTGCATACGTGTGCTGAAATGTAACCTGGAAATATGTTATTGTTAATAAAATTTATAATAAATACATAAAGCTGGAACATCATGAAAAAAAGGATCTTATGCATGATATCCAAATAAAAATGCTCCACTAGAATTAGAGGCCTATAAAGAGGTGATCCTATCCAAAAGTTGCTCTGTAAGGACTTAAAACTGCCTGTTTAACTTGGGACTAACATCTGTCGTTGTGATCAATGATTATTTTTTCAAAATATCTGATGTAATCTTTGCCATTTTGTCTGCCCGTTGCCTCAACTTCAGAAAATTCCCCTTATTAACTGTGGCATGTGTATTCCCATTGAAATGCCTTATTAGACCCAAATAAATGTCACTATCATTTTGAAAGCATGTTTGATCTTTTTCTCAGGATGAAACAGAACAGGGGCACGAACAATCTGAAAATAGCAGGGTAAGACATTTGTGTCACTTAGCTGGTGGGCCATGTACTTACACAATTAATTTTTGTGTATTTTCTGAGACAATATTCCAAAGAAAGGAGGCATCAAGTACCAAATTTCTCATGAAGAAAAGAATAGGGGTATGGAGGTATCAGATTACCCTTGGACAAATAAGAGACATCTGTTTGTCTGAGAATAGGAGGTGAGTAGGAGTGTGGGTACAAATTTAGAAGAATAAAGGCTGAAGGTTGAGAGCAGCAAGTCAGAAATCCTTTTTCTCATAGAAGGAAAATAGCAGGCCACATGTTAAGAGGAACTGAGACAGACATGGAGTTTGTGTTTTAATAAGATTAACAAAGGACCCACCGCTGAAAGAGAAAAAAGTTATGAGTTTCTGGAAGACATATGGGAGATAAAGTGGTAACTGTTGTAGAACAGAAGAAAACACAGCCTAGATTTTGTGCAGAGGCATCTGCCTCTTAGGAGCTCTTCTAGTACCAAAGGAAGACCTTGGAAAGGGGAATCTCATGAGACATCTTCCTAATATCAGTGCAATAATGTTCTCCATTCACTTGCTAAAAGCAAAGTCAGCAACGTAATAAATGCCAATTCCCATGTGCCTGGAGTTTCCAGTCAATTTCCTATTGCTTAATTTTTTTTTTTAATACAGATGTAAGCCCAAAAGATCAGCAGATATTAGAAAAAGCTTACAATAGGAAAAAGAAAGATTGGAGATTAAATTTGCTTCTTTTTTTAGAGGATGAAACATAATTCAAGAAACAAACAGTATACACTGTACTCTGAAAAAATAATGGTCACAAAACAAGAAATAAAGCTATTGTGAAAATAATGTAAAATGTCTCAGAAGGTTGAATGCAAAAATACAAAGATTACATTGGCATTACCTAATACTTCTACAAGTATTTTATATGTACTAAGTGATACAATCATAGAAGTTTTAAAAAGTACTACCACTAGTACCCATTTTAAAGATTTACTTTTTTAAGATTTATTTATTTTTGTTGGAAAGGCAGATTTGCAGAGAGGAGAGACAGAGATCTATTTTTTTTAAGGTATGTGCAGGAGTAGATGCTGGCATACCAATAGACAGAGTGGGGACAAGCATGCACGTTTACGTGGGTCCTGGGTAAGCAGGGCAGTAGGCTGGCACAGAACACTACCAGAGGGCTGGGCTAGAGGGTCTCTGGGCATGGTGGCCTGTGGATGCTCAGGGAAGTGGGTCTGGAGATGTGTAGGATGAAGGACTGCAGAGGGAGAATATGACATGTGAGGAGTGACTTCTGTGGAACATCCACCAACCTGGCTACTGCACTTGCAGATAAATGAGGGGGTTGAGACCAGGTGGTTTAGAGAAGGGAAACTGAAGAATCTTTGGGGGCCAAACCAATGCACCTGCCAATGTGGGATGCCTGAGCTTGGATTGTTGGTATCAACCACATGAAAACCGTGGCTGGACCAGGCAACAGTACCTGCCATTAAATGATGGGGCAAGGGATGGACCATGTTAGGCTGGGTCATGACACAAACCAGCTCACAAGAGAACTGAGTCTTGGAGCAGATCCTTATGGGGGCTCATGGGCTCACCCCTGTGGGACTACCATAGCAGCTGGTTTGTTTGAGGGCAGGGAGTGGTGACAGGCTGAGCTAGGCATGAACATAGAACTCAACAACACTCATGGGTACTGGGGTTAGGAATAAGCCAGGCTGCTCCTGGCTGCACCACCTGCAGTCACACCTAAGAGTTGAGTAGAGGGTTGGCCAGGCCACAGTATCCACCAGCGCATACAAAGGCTGACCCTGGGGAGAAGATTGCCAGGTAAGGGCCCAGCATCCACTGGCATGTGTTAGATCTGGGTCTTGGAGTAGGCTTGGTAGGGGAAATTTGTTGACAGAATGTAGCTTTCACTGGTGAGTACATGAGTCAGAGCTTGTTGTTGATCACTCGGGGCAGGGCTGCTTCCCTTGTTGGCAGGTGTGTGGGTTGGCTCTGTAGGGGGCTGACTGGCAGGGACAGGCCAAACCATAGCACACTGGGATGCGCTGAAGTCAGCATAGGTTGCGGGCCATGCTGGGCTAGGCTGGGCTAGGCTATCACACCTGCCCGTCTGCATAAAGCCAAAGATGGAGGTAGACTGGACAGGACTAGGCTGCAGCATCCACCAGCAAGAGTTGGGACTGGGGCAAGCCAGGCATCTGATGGCAAAAGCTCAGTTGGGCTCTTAGTTATGCTTGGCAGGGTTGGAGCAAATACTGGCATGCACAAGATTTGTGGCTGGAAGTGAGTTTGATCAGGGAATTAAAGAGACACCTCTGCTGGGCTGCAGTTTCCACTAGTGAGTGCAACAGCTGGAATGGGAGTGATGATCTAGGTTGGACATTCCTGCAGTATACCTTGCCATGTATATGGACTGGGCCTGGGGAGTGCCAACTGGGATAATATTCCAGCAATTGCTGGTGTTCACAAGAGCCAGGGTAGGTGTAGGGCAGGCTTGGCTAAGTCTTCACACCCGCTACAACACACAAGAGCTAGGTCTGGAAGTGGACCAGACAGGGCTGGGCTGTATCACCCAACAGTAAGAGCCAGAATAGGTTTGGGCCAATCTGGCAAGGCCACTATTTCTGCCAGGACAGGGGGTGGACCAAGTCAGGCTAGTCAAAGGACCCACAAGTGTGTGTGAGATCTGCAACTATGAGGTGACCTGATAGAGAAGCACAGGGAACTCCTTTATCAGTGGGCGGCTGGCCTAGATCCACATAGAGGATATGGCAGCCCATTGGGGCCTGCAGAGGACATCTGGTACCAGTGCAGAGGAAGGAAAACAGGCCAACTTGGACAAATACTCCAGCCAAACAATGAAAGCAAATATTTGGGAGAATTGAGACTCTGAAGTCGACTATTGCAGCCAATGGACATTGTAAGTGTTCCCTCATCCTTGAATCAGCGAGATCAACAGCATTTTAGAACCCATCACGTCAACCTGGGCAGAGCCCTTGCAGCGTGTTCCACATTATGACCCTGGGTTGATACTGATTGGTCATTTCCCATCCCCAGGCACTGGGGCAGTTGAAAGGCTGAGTATGTCTTCTCCCCTTATGTCTCCCTATCCCTTAGAAATGGGAAGAAATTGGAAATTTAGAAACAATGATCACACCCACTTTTCCCTAACCCTTGATCATCCCTACCCTAATCAACTATGTAAATATCATCTAGATTAAATTTTTAAAAATTTCTTTTGAAACCACATGTTGAAAATACATACTGGGGCCAGTTGTATGGCATAACAACTAAAACTACCACCTATAATTCTGGGACTCCACACGGGCACTAGTTCATGTTTCATCTGTTCCATTTCCCTTCCAGCTCCTTGCTAAGAGCCTGCAAAAAGCAGAGGAAGATGGGCCAAGTGTTTGGGCCACTGCCACCTGTGTGGAACACGTACATTAAGCCTCTGGCTCCTGGCTTCACCTGGCTTAGTGTTGGCCATTGTGGCCATCTTAGGAACGAATCAGAGAAGTGAAGATATTCTCTCTCTCTCTCTCTCTCTCTTTATCTCTCTCTCTTTATCTCTCTATCTCTGTCTCTATCAAAATAAATACATTTTTAAAAATCTAGAAAATCTACACTGCACACCAGAGAATAGTGACCACAAGCTAGTAACATCAAGACACATCCTTGGAAACTTAGTGAACTACAAAGAAAAAAGATAAACCCTCTAAGCATTAAAACAATCTGTTGCTTACAAAGAAGGAAAGTTAAAATCTCATCTGAATTTATTTCAGCAAAAATGAATAATGTATATATATGATATCTAGGAAAGAAAAGTGGGAACTAGGGCCTCTGTGTGGAGCAAAGCTAAGTTATAGGTACAAAGTGTACAAACTGTTTTCAACGTGTTATCAAAAATCAAATGTATCACTCCCATGAGCAGTTTTCCCAATGAATCTCTCACCTACTACAGAATGCATTTTAGATAGTTGGACTAGCCATTTGTACTAAAAATTAGTAAATGTTAAGTAGTTCATTGAAAAGTAGAGATGAAGCTTAATCAAAAAGTAGATTCAAAAACCTGAGTCAAAAGGTAGAGATGAATATTAAAAGTTAATATACAGAAAAGGCATAGAACATGCAAGCATGATCATAGAACAAACCATAATTAGCTTGACAATGTAAAAAAATAAACAAGCTGAGAAAACTGGAGAAAGATGGTGAGGATATGCAAAGGAGAAAGTTGGAACTCTTCATTATTTAGCCAATGAAGAAGTAAGCCGAGGCATTTGTTATTGTTGGATAATGCATCAGTAATTCAATAATGTATGTTATTTGAAGTTGCAGAGGTGCTCAGGAAAATCTGTCAGTCAAACTGGGTCCTAGAAGTTCCTTCTGCCCTATCCTTATTCCAAATGTCCCAGTCTCTCCAATTAACCCAAATGTAGACAACTTGACTCAAAACGACAACAAATCGATCTTAAGCCACATGATGCAAGAATAAAAGATACATGATAGGAATTCAAACAAGTAAACAGCAGCACCTGATGTTCAAATAATTTCTGTCCTAATTTTTGTCCACATCCTTGCATAGGTCTCTAGCCATGATAATCTGCAGATAAAGCCTGTTTTTGCTTTTAAATCTACAGAATGTTTTCATGTTGGGGGCAGTGGGGAGAGGAGCGATAGATAACACAGTGAAGACAATCAACAAAAGCAAATATAATAGTTCCCAGAGCTCCTCCTCCCCCTCATCCTGCTGATTCAGTTTGAGACAAGTTAGGTACCAAACAGAAGCAAGACAACTTTCCCAAGTAACACAGTCATTTAGCAATAAACCGATAAGTTTAATGGATGAACCAAATAAGGTTGAACAGGGAGGAGATGATTTTGAGCTTTTTGCACTGAGGATGCTGAGTAATAGACCAGCCTTATGGTGTGATGTGAGAAGTGCAGAAAGCTCTCCTTCTTGCCTAAATCATTTTCTTCCAGTCTGTCGAGAGGGCTGAACTCCCAACAGACCAAGACTTTGGAGGTCTGCCAACTCCTGACCCAAGCCATTTGGCCAAACTTCCAGCACACACTGATGACAAGAGAATGCTAATTACTGCAGATTTGTTTTCATATGAAACATGAAACTTTCTCATTATCAAAGGATTTGCATCAGTTAAATTATACAGACTCTCAATGATGACAAAATGTGCTCATTTTAATTGGATTGTACTGATACTGCATGGATGCTTTACCTCCTAATTGGCAGCAAAATGGAGACCAGCATGAAACAGTCAATACCCAAAGGAAGGTCAGGAGGAATTCTGCAATATCCTGGTTACACAGAGGGAATACAGAAGTACTAGGAAGTTCAGTCAAAAAGAGTAGCATATGGAGAGATGATTCTGCCCCAGGATATCTTTAAGGGTGAAGACTAAAGGAAAGCAGGAGATGGAAACCTATCACTTGTGTTTCTGTCATGTGTCAAATCTCTTACAATATGCCACCTCATTTAAGTCTCATTACAATCTTATCAGGAGAATGCTTTATCATTCCTAGCATTAAGGTGAGGAACTTGAGGCTCAGGGAAATAAACTGACTTCACAAAGCCAACAGCAGGTCAGTGTCCTGGGCAACTCCAGAGCCAGTGCCAATTTTAATATGCTATTTCTGAACTTAGCAGATGCTTAACACAAAGAGGTAAGAAGATATCTCTGAAAGGAAAGTCTGTGTATGGAGCCTAAACCTCAAGGATGATGTTCTTTCTAGTCCCTGGTCTGCAGAGCTAAAGAAGTGCTGCGTGAGGCTGCACTTTTCATATCTATTTTAATTGAAAATGTTTGACAGGTATTATATGCTGTGGAGGATAAAAAACCATGTCAGGCCCTTTGAAAAATATGACTGTGTTATATACTTAGAGCCTCTGTGAACATCAGACTTACCTTTCATTGAATAGAGTAGGGGAGAGGAAGCAAGTGAAGTATTTCACTCTAAATTGTTTCTAGGCCTTTCATATTGAGAGAAGATGGTTTGCTCTTGGGTTGGGCTGGAGAAGATGGATGCTCAGCGCTGTATACTCTGGCTGCCTCATTTTCTTGCTGTGGAGATTGCATGTCTGAATATAGTGTCTGTCTGTCTTCCTTGCCCACAAAAGCATTAAGCTTTATATCATTGAAAACATACCAATCTCTCCCCAGTCACAGGGCTGTGTTCTGAGAATGGATTCAGTATGTAAAAGAGACATAGAGTACCTTACTGCAAAACAGCCCAGCACAAAGAGATTGGAGGGTTTTTGGTGATTTTGAGGGTAGATATAGCGGGGTCAATAAACTAGCACCCTTGTTGCACATGAATTTATGCACTATCTTATGGACCTGGCTCATATTTGGGTTTTAATAACTTTGTCCCACAGGTGGAAGAATTTCCTGCCTTGTTGTGTTTTATAAAAACACTTCAAAATTGTGGAAAATAGAATTGAAAATTGAAATATCATATATATTTTCCACACAATTTTTGAAGACCCCAATAACCGACCTTTAACATTCTTGAAAAAAGTGACATGTCTTATTTGCCTTCGAGTTTTCTATGTTGGCACAAAATAGGTTCTTAACAAATTTTAGATGAAAAATAATTTTTTTGCCAGGAAATCTAAGACCAGCCCACACTTCAACTAAATCTCTCCCTGTCTAGTCTTTCTCTCAATACTCTATTACTCCACTTTGCTATCTAGTGTCCTGCAGTGCCCTTTTCATTTAGTAGTTTCTAGGGAAGTGAACTTAAGCTAGGACCACTAGCATTTGATAAGAAAAAGGAAAAAGTTTTCCAAAATCAAAATCGTATGCTAGCAGAAAACAAGAAGTTTGCTGAAAATCTATCTTTGTTTTGCAGAACAAACTTTCAGATGGGAGAAATGTGTACTGGATAATGAGCTTGCTGCTGTGAACACTGGAATATGCTCCCATTCTCAGGACTGGACTTGAAAGTCAGAGTTTCAGAGAGAGGGAGAAACAAAGATCTTCCATCCACTAGTTCACACCACAGATCTGGGTGGAATTTTGGTTCCTGGCTTTGGCCTGGACCAGTCCTGAATTGGCAGATGGTAGATATATTCTCTCTCTCTCTCTCTCTCTCTCTCTCTCTCTCTCTCTCTCTCTCTCTCATTCTCTTTGGTTTGAAATTTAAAAAAAAAAAAGGTTCGTTTAAAAAGACAGTGCGTAAGTACACAGGCTTTTCCAAACATTTTTTGGGTGGTAGAAACTATGCTGAATGTGTTGTGGTATATATATATATATATATATCTAATCTGCACACCTTCCTAAGATAGGTGCTGTTATTGTTCCCATTTTGCACACGAGGTAACTGGAGCTCATAGAGCTGAGTGACTTGCGGCAAAACCCCAATAAGAACCCAGGACTATCATACTTCAGAACATGATTCAACATTGGTACAAGATTGCCTTCCTTTGGGAAAGGTCCCCTGGATTCTCTTCTAGATTAAGGCATCACTTGCTACCTATGATGTGCTTGTACAACACCTGTTACTCGGCCAACATAGCCATTGTCCCATGGTATTCCAACCTCCATCCATATCTCTAATTTATTCTACTCTACCTCTTGATTGCAGGAAAACTGTTCCGTGCCCCCCAAAACTTTCCAGAATGCTTGGCAAGTGATTATTGAAAACTAAGCTGATTCAAGCAAAATGAAAGTTGTAGCTAGATAGCTCTAATCTTGAATATTCCACTATTTTGTTGGTACTTCTGTATATATATTGCTATGTGTATATAGCACATTACTGTCACTAACTTGCACACAGGCCATGAGGAACTCTTATTGAGTTCTGGTTCTATTCTTGCCTACATTTTACCATTTTCTGCCACAATAAGTTCCTTTCACTTTCCTGAGATCCATTTTATTAGAGAAAAGTGTCTTTGAACCGAGCTGATACTATTGTCCTTTCATCAATTTCATCAGCATTGTCCTCCACTATCTTCCCTCTTATTTTCCTTTGCTCCTGTCCCCGAAAGTCATTTAAACAATTAGTCTGCATGCTGGTTATTAGCCATTGTATTTGATATGCTGCCCTGAACCAGGTCTGCTAAAAAAAAAATCATTCTATATTGATTTTAAAATGTAGGGGTACTGATGGCCAAATTTATCAAATCTGTCAGGTACAAAACTGCATTCTTCTTGTCAGGACAGATTAATAACCAGCATGCTTTCCAACAGGTGTAAAAAAGGCCCTGCCTCACTGATGACTCATTCTCTTTTGGTCTGTATTGGCTTATTGTTCACTCTCAATAAGGATTTATTTGTAATTAAATTGCCATATCACACTGTTGAATGATGGACATAGGCATTGTGTGACATTTGCTTTGAGCAGAAATTGGTGAATGCTACTTTAACACTGACTTTTCCTCTTGATGAGACCAGAGAAGGAAAACATGAGAAAAATATTCTGATAGTTTATTTATAGCATCCTCTCCATTTTGCATTTCATGACTGAGCAAATTAAACTCAGAAAGATTACTGCCTATAGGAGAGGAACAATGTCCCAATTCGGAACCCCAGGTCATTTTTAGCAGCTAACTTCTTCCTTTTTTCCTTTCTGATGAATGGACGTGAGATCCCGGAGACTCCCTGAAGCAACTGTGGCCAACGTGTTTTGCATTATTTGGAAGGGCGGTTACTGATGGCCTGCCGGTCTGAAGGTCAGCTAAAATACCAAGCAATAAATCTCCAACATGCCCCAGGAACACAACATACACATCTTTCCCACAGTGAATAAAAGCAATCTGTCTATTGTTTTCCACCTGCTATCAAACTAGCCAGCGGTATGTTCCATGTGTCTTGGCTTTGAACATGGTTGGAGGCTTTCAACTCTAGCTCATTGGATAGAAGAGCAAAACACTCTGTGAGCCAATAGGGAAACCATTGATTCACTCTGGATGTGGTCTACAAAGTAGATCTGTCACTAGCTCCTTCCTTTATCTTGGAATAATGGAGACACCTCTAGATTTGTGTGAGGAGATAGGTGACAGAGGCAATGCTTAGCCTGAGAAGCGAAGTTCCTTAGCAGAAATTGAACACCAAGTTTGTGCTTGAAACTCTGAAGGGGCATCTGCTTGGTCAGGCAGTTGCTGGGTGGTGGGCAGCTGTCAGAGAATTATCCTGCAGTGTTTCAGTGGTAGCTGTAAGTGCTAGCTGACCAAGTGCATTTGTTCCACTGAGAAGCAGGGTACTCAATCTTCCCTGCTTCATAATCATTGAAGGTATAGGCAGTGAATTCAGACTTCAAGATTCCCATCTTCAGAAATTCTGATTTAGCAGGTCGGTGGTATATTCAGGAATCCAAGTTCCTAATACATGTGTTCCTTGAACACTTTGAAAGAACCAGGCCCCAAAGAGCTGACTGAAATAGTTAAACTCCTAGTCTATGGACTAGGTACCTGAGATACAGAGAGAAAGTCTTGTCTAAGTTCACATAGAATTGCAACTCAGGTCTAAAATGCCCTCTCCCCTGTGCTTTCTCCTAAGGAGAGGAAGCAGGCAAGATCAAACGATAACCCTATATTTTTGTAACTGTGTACAGATAGAAATGAGCGTTAATGGCATTTTGCAATAAATGCATTATGGCTTATGCATTACAAGCCAATAGGTATTAATGCTTATTAGCACCTTGGTCCTGACTCAGTGACAACTTCAAAATGTCTGCCCACATTCCAAACATCACTTGTGTGTGTGTTTGGAGGAGAGGAAATGGAGGGAAACAATTTTGTCTCCCATTGAGAACTGCCTTTTAGAGTAGCTATAATTGAATATTTAGCAAAGGATGTCTGATTTTGAGATTTCCTTTGGCAATGAACTTACAGGGATCTGAGGCATGCCCTGGGCTAAGGCTATAATATTCTGCATTTCTGTTTAAGGGAGTATGGTGTGGTAAATCTCAGTCTACCAGTAGATTGTCTAAATCTGACAAAAGGAATGTTGCTATGTTCCTGGGGCTCCTATGGAGTACACAGTATATGAGTATTCATGTTTCTATCACACACACTGCAGTCATCACAGTGAACAAGGCTGCCATGATGCCAAACCATTTGAAAAGCAGAGCAATAAAGAAAGGAGTGGGGTACTTCAGAAGCTTGAGCCAGATATCCGAAGACATCCATCAAATGCTTTAAATTCTTCATTTCCATACTTCTGGAACTGAGCATTTTATATTCTTTGGCTTTAAGAGAACCAGCCCTGGTTGTGTTCATCCTATCAGCTCTTAGTTGATAGTGACAGAAAATACAATGTTCAGAGGTGATATGCAAGCATGTCACAATTCCAGGAAATATGATTAGCTCCTTCAATCCCTAGTCAAAATGTAGAGGTGTTAACTATCTCAACATTTTTCTTTATGAGATAAAAGGCCATGCTTGCTGTTGGAGAAGCAGCCCCATTTCCCCAGTGCATTTCTATTTGGGGTGAGGGTAAAGATGGCTTGAGGATGATAAGAGTGGGAGAAATTCTATGCCCCTCGTACAATTCCCAGTACGGGAACATTTGATTACCCTCATCCAAGTCTATCTTTGGTGTTTCACAGAGGCCACTATGCCAGCACTCTTGGGCTAAACTAAGGCCAATTGGTGTTCTCTCAAAAGAACATAAAGCTCTTTTCTTCTCAGAACTGTAAATTGGTTCCTTGGGCCAGCTCTGTAGGGAGCAAAGGCTTCTGATTAATTTCTAGGATTGGAACATGATTAATGAAAATAATAAGTGTTGTAATTATCTTTTCATCTACCAGTTACTGCTTTTTCTAAAAGCTTTGCACCTGAGATGTTGGCTAGTTATTTACTCTCAGTTCATTTCAGACGCTTCAAGTGGTTATATCAGAGTAATTTTCTTCCCAGTTATTTTTCCTAGAGTCTTAGAGCTGAAAGAGATAGAGCCCATTTAGTCCAATTTCCTTATTTTACAACTTGGGAAAATGAGTTCTATATAAGATAAGAGACTTGCTTGGCCTCGTGTAGCTAGTTAACAACACAGATAAAATGAAACAGAGTTATTTTGATTCTCCGCCAAGTACTCCTTCCTCATTTACCTCCCTCATGACAATTGCCTTTGCACAAAATCTCCAATTTAACTTGCAGTATTGGAACTTCTGAGCACAATATGCCAACAATGCTTCCCAATCCCAGATACACACAGATACCAAGTCTTGTTGTATAGCCTGATCCATGTACAGCCAGTTCAACTAAGCAAATGCCAAACACATGTCCCAAAAGAAACCAGAAAGATAGAAGCACTTTACACTGGCAATCTGACCAATTTTTCATCTTGCTACCTGATACACTCTTTGGGGGATGTGGCTCAGTTCTGCTTGAACTTAATTGTCATACTGGCACCACAAAGAAGCCTTCAAGACTTTCACAATCTCAAACTTTCAGAATGTCCAAAATGAGGTAAGGCTTTATAGATGAAAAACAAGCCCTATACTCCAACTGTGCGCTGAGATGTGGTACTGACATTAGGTGAAATATCTCCATATATATTTTCCATTTTCTCATTTCAGAAATCGCAGGGCATTGTGCAGGCATTTTTAAAGATGGAGTGACTAGATTCTACTTACGATTCACTTACTGCATGCATACCTGATTTACTATCATTGTGTCACACCACAGGTAATTTCCAGGTCCTACCTTGCCTCAGAAAGAATCACAACCCTTCTTTCCTCAGTATATAACATACAAGCGTGTAATCCAAGGCAGAAACAAAGTTGGAAACAGATCAGTGCTATATTCAGCTCCTTTGTCTACCTTTGGAGCTTCACAGTTAAGTTGTGCTCCCGTCCTTTACCCTTCAGTTTCATTACTTGATTCAACCTCTTGAGTCTCACTGCTCAGTGAAAGCATTCAACACCCACCCACTTGCCCAAAAGAGAAGGCTGAAGCTCATCCCAGACTCTTCCTTCTGACTTTATAGCCAATCCATTATCAGGACTTAAGTCTAGCCTACCTTCTCAATAAACAGTTCCTTCATTTCTTTACTTTCCTCACTTCTTGGAGCCACCATCACCTTTTGTCTTGTCTGCAACAACCTCTTGTACTTTATCATATGACATACTGGGGAAATAGCAGTGAATAAATATTAGTATACTGTTTTCATGTAGTTCAGGTTATCAAATTAATCAGCCATTTATTTGTCTCCTCTGGACCATGAGCTTACAGAGAACTCAGATAAATTCTAATTAACCTCTATATTCCCAGAATATAGGAAAAAACCTAATAACAAATCTGACAGCAAATGAATGCCAATGAGTGAATGTTCAACTTCTCCTTGTGTAATGGCCCTAGCACAACTCTGCTCTTCCATCATGAACTTAGGATTCTGTCCATGATTTACCCTTCTTCTCAAATGCTACTTATGTTTCTTAGTCCTTTTGGTCTTTTTGAACACTTCTATGTTATACCCATTTCCTTTTATATGCCATTCTTCCTAGAGTTCCATGTGTCTCTTACTCTGGGGAAGCTTCTTAAAGCCTTTCTCCCCTCGCCAGGACCTTTGCTTACCATTCCTGTCCCTCTTGACTCAGCCTAGTGGTAGAGCCACCTGATCTCAAAAATTCTGGTAAGGTTATGAGATTATCTACAGTTCTTGAGAGGTCAAACTCTAGAAATTTGGCAACTCTTGCCCAGGAAATAAAAATCTCAGCCACCCATAATCTTTAAGTCAAACATATCTTCCGGGCCCGGCGCGGTGGCGCAAGTGGTTGAAGTCCTCGCCTTGCACGCCCGGGATCCCATATGGGCGCCGGTTCTGATCCCTGCAGCCCCGCTTCCCTTCCAGCTCCCTGCCTGTGGCCTGGGAAGGCAGTCGAGGACGGCCCAAAGCTTTGGGACCCTGCACCCGCGTGGGAGACCCGGAGGAGGCTCCTGGCTTCGGATCGGCGTAGTGTCGGCCCGTTGCGCTCACTTGGGGAGTGAATCATCGGACGGAGGATCTTCCTCTCTGTCTCTCCTCTCTGTATATCCGCCTTTCCAATAAGAAAATAATAAAAATAAATCTTTAAAAAAAAAAAAAAAAAAAAAAAAAAACCATATCTTCCACTTGAATAACTAAATTCTGTGTTCATTACCACAACAAAATGTTTCCAGAACAGGACACTATTGTCTTAAAATTTATTTGAAAGAGCAAACTAAAATAGCAGTTAAGTAGTGAGTGCATCAAGATCCTTCTGCATCTCTGATTCAAGAGAGGAAAGAAAAGTGTCTACTCCCTAGGTTGCAAGAAGTGAAGGATCTGAAGCTCTTTTTGCTAATGGCTGTACTCTCAGTGATCTCCATATGAGTGTCTCAAACCTGTTTCCTGAACAAAGGAGCTCTGAACTCCACGATAGTCACTATTGGTTTATGTGTCTAGTAACAGAATCCTTGTTTTGTAGAAGAAGAGTGAAAGAAAAAGCCTCAGACAACATCAAATTAAATCTCTACATTTTATAAATGAAAACACAAAGGTCAAGAGTGCATGAGGAACTTAGCTAATATCACACAGCAGTTTACTGGCA
Source organism: Ochotona curzoniae (assembly GCF_017591425.1). Classification (NCBI taxonomy): domain Eukaryota; kingdom Metazoa; phylum Chordata; class Mammalia; order Lagomorpha; family Ochotonidae; genus Ochotona; species Ochotona curzoniae. Next base: position 9,041,038 of record NW_024467087.1, read on the forward strand.
GAGCCTGGACTCATACCAAGCTTCCTGACCATGCTGCTCCTTTCCTTTTACCAAATCCACCCCAACCCTAGAAGAAAACCGGACAAAAACTCCCTGTAAGTATTTATGATAGCCAGGCTCCTTAAGCCCATATTCCGACTCTATGTTTTGATGTATTTTTTTAAAGTACTGACATATGCACTTGTCAGGCTATTGTTTCCCTTCACTCTTGTTCATATCCCCATATGTAGTTACTCTTCTCTTTTCTCAGTAAATGGAAACTTGAAGGACTCTGTGTCTTTAACACACGGAAATGAAGCCTATCAAGCCAGATGCAATAGATAGCTACAGACAGATAAATCACTTGCTCTAGTGTCAGATTATTCTGACTGCTTGGGACTGATTTAATAGATCGGGGGAAATAAACAAGAGAATTCAATAATGAGCACCTGCTCTTTCCAATAAACTTGCCAGGAAACAACTAAAATTGAAAGGAATCAATTTAGATATAAATGACACAAACACCAGCTTGTCTAACATAAAAGCTTGAAATGGCCCCAGCTTCTTTAGCAGCCCTTTGCCCTCTCATGTCCTGTCCCCGCTGTATGACGAGGGTTAAACGCTCTGTCTCACTTGTAACATTTCTATCTATGGAGAAAACATCCCTCTTATTTTCCTGGTTTCCTTGGAGAAATAGATCTGTCACAATAATCCCTTTCCAATAAAGATTAATCTAGCTCCACTTGAACTCTTCACAAAATTCTTTTGCATTTTTTTGGCATGATCTTCTTAGTGGATTCTCATGGCAATTGCATAAAGTAGATAAGGAAGGCATTGTTGTACCTGGGAGATGTAATGACAGTAGGCCTATCAGGGACAGACATAGGGACAAGAAACTGAGTTCTAGAATCAGACTTCACTACTCTCTATCAATACTATAACATCGTTGAAGGAGACATTCTGTAAGACAATATTTTCTTTGTTCTTCATCACAAAATTCAGTAGCTGATATATTCTAGAGGAAACAATTAAAGGGTCACAGGTTGACAGCACTTTAGTCCAGTGTTGGCAATATGGAACCCTAAAAATACATAATGAGACAGATTTATTAATTTATTCTAGTTGATGACTCAATGCAAAAATATGTGCATCCAGAGATGACATTTTCCAGGAAAGATTTGGACACCACAACTTTGGAACCAGAAGCATTAGTTCAAGGGGCAAGAAAATTCCAGTTACTTCTGATATCAGAGTTACACAAATTATGACCCATGGGCAAAATCAGACCAATGCTTTTTCCAATAAATTTTCATTAGCATACAGCCAAGTCTGTTCATTTATGGGTGATGTACAGTCACTTCCACACAGAACATGATATCAATGTGTTGCAATATGGCATGGGTAGCCTTTAAAACTTAAAATATTGACCACCTGGCCCTTTGTAGAAAAGTTTGCTGACCCCTATGTTAGAGAAATAAAGTACTAACATATTTCATGAAGAAAATTTCCTTTTGTCATGACAGGAAAATCATGTCTAGAATAGAAATGTATGGGGTTTGGAAAAGAGTAAACTTTGCTGGAAGATGTTAGTTGTTCCGTATGGATGGGTTTTGGATCTGAAATTGGTATAAACACTCATGTCTTAATATCCCTCATGAAATCATTCTTGAGCCCTCATTATTTTTTTACTGTGAAAAGACACATAATAGTGATTTGTAGCCATTTACAATTCTTGGCAGGTTCCTCTTTTCATTACCAGTAATGTAATATCAGCCCCAGTGCCAGAGGGTTAAAGAACAGTGAAATCGATATCCTGAAGCAGAGATGGCAAAGACTAGGAATATATCTTCCCTCTAAGTATCTTATTTCAAACATGTTCCATCAAACAGGAACATCAACAAATGAGGTGAAAGGTATCAAGCTTTGTGAAATTTTCTGAAGTTTATCCATAAACATTAGGAATAGTTCGGCATAACATTGACTTTCTGGAGACCAGAGTTTGCAAAATTTCTGCAGGTTTCCTTTTAAGACACAAGGACCTTTAAGTGGCTACAATAGTGCACTATTGTCTGCTTTGTAGGCCTCAATATCACAGCCAGTCAGAATAAGGAAGCTCATTTTGCTCTGCTAGGAAATGACTAGTGCCTTCAGAAAGACTTGATTAGTGTATTAGACATTTGCAGAAAAGCAGAACCAATAGGGAGTAGATACAGAAATGAGTCTCTCTCTCTCTCTCTCTCTCTCTCTCTCTCTCTCTCTTTCTCTCTCTTTCTCTCTCTTCTTCCTTTCTTCCCTCCCTCCCAGGAACTAGTTATGGAAGTTATGGAAGAGAACAAGAATTCAAAAAATCTATGTGTCATCTGGAAGATAGAGAACTATTAGAAAAAATGGTGTAGTTTAGTCTGAGTCCAAAGACCTGATGGTGTAGATCCAGTGCGAATATCACAGCCCAAGAAGCAGGAATACCATTGTCTACAAACAGGAGAAAATAAGTGTGTCTGCTCTAAGAAAGAGTTAATTTTTCACTTCCTCCATGTCTGTGTCCTATTCAAGATCCTCTCGATGGATTGCATGATGTTCACCTGCACTAAGACTAATTCAAATGGTACCAGCTTCTAGGAACACACCGGGAAATGTTTTACCGCTTATCTTGGCATCACAAACTTAATTCCATTCAAGTGTTCATTAAGGAAAGAAAAACAGTGTTGATAAAGTAAGTTATATCTCCGAATGCTAGACTGGGTTATGGGTAGGTATGCAGAAACTTGGGTAAAACACCAGAAAGAATGTCCACTGGGAGGTGTAAGGCTTTTGTTTTTGTTTTCTTGTTTGGTTTTGTTTTTCTCCTCATTGAGCCTCCTCTGGTCTATCCTCTGTGGTGTAAAGACCACCATAACAAAGTATCATGAACTAAACAATAAACATGTATAGCCTCACAGATCTGGAGATTAGATGTCTGACATGAAGGCATTCCAGGGTTGATACCATCTGAAATCTTTGAGGTAACTCCATGCTAGTCTTCCAGTTTCTGGTGGTTTTCTGACAATCATTCAACTCTCTTATGTCATCTTCCCATGGCACTCCCCTTTTGTGCACCTGTGCCCCAGATTTGCACTTTTCATATGGATATCATTAATACTGGCTATGGGTCCCACATTATTCCAACATAACCTTGCTTCTGTGTCTCAGATTCTGGGACCTGTCCCAACATCATTAGGATTTGCTATAAGAGATAAGCCAGGAAGGAAATGGCATAGAGTCAACCCTTTTTAAATGTGAGTTGTTTCTTAGACATCTACACTGGAATGTTAGCTAATGTCTTTGGGTCAGTCAGTTAGTTGGTAATATGGGAAGAATACTATTGCCAATTTCACAAAATAGTTGTTTGGACCACATGATATAGCCTAGTCTATAGAAACATTCATTCAGCAGCATCGATTATCATTTATTGTGGTAACTGCCTATGACTTCAGCATTAGGGCAGCCTTGGCTTTAGGACAAAGCAGAAAGTTGAAGAAAGCAGGTATGACACAAGTTCCATTCTTTGACCAAAAGAGTAGCTATGAAGAATAACTAGATGACAGGCTGTCTTGGTAGGGCTGAGGATTCAGCAATAAAGACAACAAAGTTCCCATAATCAACAATGATCTGGCAATCACAGTCATAGAGACAAGTTACAAAACTAGTAAACATATAGGTCAGATCAGAGAGCAACAGATACTATGAAGAAAAATCAGACAGGGCAAGGAGATAAGTGCTGAGATGGGTAGAAAATAGTCCTAAAAGAGGCTGGTGAGTGGGTGAGAAGCCCAAGGGAAAGCTGGATGATGTATTGGCACCAGGGTAAGCTGACTCTAGTTTTTGGCTAGTACTTAAGTAGTTGATGCTGCTGCATGCTTTAGCAGTGAATATTCTCATTAGTGGTTCACATGTGAATATTGATTATAACACATCTCTTTCCTGTGTCTTCTATTTGAAATAAGTATCATACTACTGATCACTTCATTAAATGCTGCCTGGTCTTCCTCACCGATATTTCTTTTGTGTTAATCTCTGACTTGGCTGTTGGTTTCGTGAAGACAGGTGACTAGCTCCCACAATAGTGCTTCCTCTACATTTGTGCCTTGAATGAATTTACAAATGTCCTACAATTTCTTAAGAGATTATCGATGAACAGAGCAAAATTAACTGGTTTTATTATGGTTAGAACAGATAGGAACCTCCCTAATGGAATAATTTGATAGGCCATCATTGTCTGGGCACTATTTCAAAAGACACTGTAGTCCCGTGGCACAAATGCATGCAATAGTAATCATCATAATGAATTCAGTGCTGATATTGTGCCAGGTGTTGTTCCAAATGGTTTACATATTCCTTCAATTTTAATCAACACCTGATGTGGATGATACTACTACTCCTAATTTACAGTTGAGGACATTGAGGACAAGAGGCTCAAAGTAACTTTCCTAAGTTCTCACTTGCAGATGACAGTTTCACACCAAAGTCTGGGTTACACTGAGGTGTTGGGATCTGCCTATAATTTTGGTGATAAGATTAAATGGTCTTGGGCACAATATAGTGAAGAGCTCTGTTTGTGGGTTTAAAGCTCAGATCAATAATGGAGGAAATTTGTGACTTTATGTAAGTATCTTTCCTACCGCAGATCAGCATGGTCATCTGTAAAACTGAGAGTTAACCTAACCTTCCCTGGAAGGAAGGTTAGGAAGGTGGAACATCAGGTTAAGCTACCACCTACAATGCTGCCATCCTACATGGGCCCTGGTCCAAGTTCCAGCTGTTCCACTTCCAATCCTGCTCTTGTTAATGCACTTAGGAAAACATCAGAACATGACCCATACTTGGACCCTTACCACCCACATGGGAGACCCAGATAGAATTCTAGACTCCTGGCTCTGGCCTGGCCCAGCCCTGTCTCTTGTGGTCATCTGGGAAGTGAACCCGCAAATGGAAGATCATCCTCTTTTCTCTCAGCCTCTCCCTCTCCCTGTGTGTATCTTCATTTCAAATGAACAAACAGTTTTTTTTAAAAAACTATCCTCCTTTCAAGGATTTTATGGGAGTCAAATAAACTTATACATCATTGAAAGCACTAGTATAGTGGCTGGTGTACTATGCACCACAAAGGATGGCAGCAATGATTCAAAGTGCTTAGCAGGCACTACAATGAGAGATTGCATCATTAGCCTTTGGAACAATATAGACTGAAAATAAAGAGATGGGTCAGCCAATGGGCCACTATGGCAGCACATTCATGGGGCTTTTTAGAAAGAAGCAGCCACAATTTGCATGGCAGGTGGTCGTGGTAAGGGTGGTATTGACAGCAGCTGAGGCTGAGATTGAGGTGTAGGGTGTAGATTGATCATGTTCTAAACTGTATGTACATTATGCCAGATTTTGAAAATATGAAAAATCCTTAGCCATGATAAAAGAAGAGTTGAGCTACCAAAACTCCACTTAACACTTAACAAAGGTAGGCTTTGGGCATTTCAATTACTGACCCAGAGTGGATTTCTCATTATATGGGGATAAACAAGAAAATCAAAATAAATTATTTTCTAGGGTCACATAAGGCCTCTCAGAACACAGCCATTAACCATAAATATATGCTGATGTCCCTTCCAAGCAGAAGACTAGCTCACTTGTCAATTAGCAGTTTGGAAAAAAAAAAAACCGATTTATTTGTTCTTATTACAAAGTCAGATATACAGAGAGGAGGAGAGATAGAAAGGAAGATCTTCCATCCAGTTCACTGCCTAAGTGAGCACAATGGCCGGAGATGAGCTGATCAGAAGCCAGAAGACAAGAGCTTCTCCCAGGCCACAGGCAGGGAGCTAGGTGGGAAGCAGGGTGGCCAGGACATGAACTGGTAGTCATATAGAATCCTGCTGCACGCAAGGTGAGGACTTTAGCCACTAGGCTACCACTCTGGGCCCAAATCAGCATAGTCTAAATGAGTTATATTCTGATTTCTCCTTGTCCTCTACACTTACCTTATTAAGATAATGGGACCAGGCCCACCAGCGTGGCCTAGCTGCTAAAGTCCTCGCCTTGAACACGCCAGGATCCCATATGGGCGCTGATTAAGCTATATGAAATTGCTCTTTGCGTGTGTAAAAAGTGAGAAAACATTGGCGATATTAATCTAATGTAAGGTTGTACTATCACTATGAGATATTAGTGCCATTGTGGGCTATGTCAGGATCACCCTGTACATTTAGAACATAGCATTAGATGCAAATGATGCTGATTTTATATGGTTTGAAACAGGTCTATACTTGTGAAGTTATCATCACAATCAGGATATAACAAACATCTCTTTCAACTTCAAAAGGCTTCTCATTAACAAATATTGGTTGGAGACATAAGAAGGAAAATACAACCATTGCATCGCTCTGGAGACCACAATCCACCAGCGTCAGTGGGTTAATGCTGCAGACCAACAAGGAGGCTCGTGCTCCATACTCCCTTACTCAGGATTCCTGAGGACAGAGAAGACAGAGGAACTTCTGAGCCATGGTGAGTATTTGAAAACACAAAGAAAAGGATCCCTCTGAAGGCTGAGTGCACTTACTGTCTGCTTAAAAGAATTAACAAAAGGAAACATTTCTAGATCACGTACCCAGAATTGGCGCCAACACTGACTTTGCAACCCTGTGCGGCTTTGTTTATCTGATTACTTTTAAAAAACTTACTGATCATAAAAACATTTTGCTGCAGATGGAGGTGGGTTTAAATCTCATTGTTTCATGGAATTTTTTTTTATGTTGTCTTTAGGAATCAACTCGGACAGAGATGGATGGCAGAGTGCTAAAATGAAACTGAATTGTAGTTTTGAGTGATTTCAACCAAGAAAGGATGCTTTACTCTTATTTATGACAGTATGCAGGTTTGGAAACTTCCACAGGGCAGTAAGAGATAATTAGGTGTGGAACTGGAGACTGTCCAAGTTTCTCCTAAGTGGGTAAGCTCACCTCCAGCTCAAATAACGGAAAGAACCGGGAACAGTCCTGAATTCATCATGGAGTTTTGCTTTCTTTTGCCCAAGATAACTGAGTCGAAGGCACAAACACACCCAAGACACTTCAGAAGTGTTTTTCATCCAGGCCCTGTCCAGATGATGTTAGGAATGTCTATTTTGTTTTTATGTTTTTTTTTTAATTTTTCTTTTCTGTAAAACAGTTTCATAGCCTCGGAATGTCCTTTTGTACAGGAATAGTAATGGAAACATGGGCTAATTCACGTGTGGAAGTATCTCCAATGAGAAAGACCCAGCAGATACCTATTTTTGTGGGTTTTTAAAACATTTTAATTAATATAAAGAGAACAGCTTTTGTACATTCCACAGGCACAGTAACAGGATGACAACCACACTTTCCTCATTCTCCTCTTTCCTCCTAATGGCCCATCCTCCCTCCCCTCTCTTCATCCATTTTTGCAAAGACATAATTTTAATCTACTCCATATTCATATGTCAAATTCACAACTAATTATAGTATTCAACAGGTATTAAGTAAGAAGACTACATTTCCACAAGGGTAGAAACAAAGGTTAAGAATGACACTCCTATCCTATTTCATTCCTATGTATTTTTATATTCAATATGATCTGCCACATATATGACATTTGTCTTTTGAAGACTGGTTATTCAACTAATTATAATGGTTTCCAGTTGTATCTATTTTGCTATAAAAGACATCATTTCCATTTTTTTATGCCTGAGAGTTAGTCCATAATGTATATATACCACATTGTCTCTATCCAGTCATCAGTTGATAGTCATCTGGATTGATTTCAGTCATCACCTATTGGGAATGGAGGTGCAATAAACATGGGAGTACAAATAGCTATTTCATGTGATTTCATTTCATTTGGGTAAATCCCCAGGCATTGGATGGCTGGATTATATGTTATTAGATCTATTTTCAGACTTCTGAGAAATCTCCATACTTTCTTTTGTAATAATTCACATTCCTACCAGTAGTGGATTAAGATACCATTTTCCTCACATCCTCATCCGCATTTGCTAGTTTTTGCAATCTTCTTTTGGGGGTAATAGCCATTCTCACTGGGATGAGGTGAAGCCTCATTGTGGTTTTTGTTAACAATTTCCTTGTAGCTAGTGATCCTGAGCATTTTTTCATATGCCTATTGGCCGTTTATATTTCTTTCTTCAAAAATTGTCTGTTCATGTCCTTTGCTCATTTCTTAACTGGATTTTTTTGTGTTGCTGTTGGTGAGTTTTTGGAACCCTTTGTAATTCCTACTTATTAACCCTTTCTTAGCTACAATTTGCAAATCTTTTCTCCCATTCTATTGGTTTCCTCTTCAATTTCTTGACATTTAACTTTGCAGTGCAGAAGCTTCTTAATTTGAGGTGATCCCATCTGTCTTTGTGCTTTAATCCTTTGTGCTTATAGAATCTTTTCCAGAATAAAATCTTTGCCTACACCTGTCTTGCAAAGTTTCCCCAATGTTCTCCTCTAGAAATGTGACACTATCCTTGATCCATTTTTTGTACAATATAAATCCTTGATCTTGATTCTTGTATAATGTTGAAGATAAGGATCTTCTTCCATACTTCTGCAAATGAGATCTAATTTTTCCAGGATCATCCAGGATCGTCTGTCAAAGATATTATCCTTCCTCCAGGCATTGATTTTAGCTCATTTGTCAAAGATAAGTAAATTTTAATTTTGGAGGGTTCTATTCTGTTCCAATTATCGAAGTGTATTTTTCTTTTTTACCAGTACTAGGTTATTTTGATTATAACTGCCATATAGTATATCTTAAAGTCTGATGATGTAATGCCCCTGTTTGTTGTTATTGTTGTTGTTTAAGATTGTTTTAGTTCTCAGGGGATTCTTTTGTTTACATTTTAATTTTAACATATATTATTCTAAACTTGAGATCTTGTTTTTTTATTGGAATCACATAAATCCATACATTTCTTGAATTAGATTGGACAAAGATCCTTGAATATTGTATTATGCTGGTGGTAGACAAAATCTGTGAGATTACAATTGGTGCTTATAATGTCTCCAAAACCATTATGCACAAGCTCCGCAGAAGATAAAAACTATTAATCTGGCAGCACATTAATGCTGTATCACTCCCAAAATGGCAGTCATGTATCCGTGGTCTGATTGCATTGGTCTGGACCATGGTGTTGGATACATTACTAAACCGAATGATCTTCATCCATTAGCATTTGATGATGACACACAAACAAGATTCAGAAGAATCCAAAATATGCCCTGTTTTAACATCATGCATGTTTTATCATTTCAGAAGAGTATACAAAGCAGTGCAATATGCTCTTCTGCAGTCCCTTGGTACCCCCAGTCATTTTTGAAAAGGAATAATTAATATGTCTTCTTATTTCAACATGCAGAGTCTTTCATTCTCCCCACACCAAAGAGAAATTTCATTTAGAATCAAAAAGATTTTAATTCCCGTACTCTGGCTGTGATTTGTAGTGTAGAACTAGGCAGCTTAAAGGAGGTTCTTTCCTCTCATGCAGGCCTCCCTGCTGCTGCTTGACAAAGCTATCGTGTCTGAAAATGGAGATTCTTTGTGTATCAGTTAGGATCTGTTCAGCCCTGCCAGTAAAATTCACCAATCCTGCCAATAAGCACAGATGATCTATCCCATCAGTTTCCAGTAAAGATAGTGCCAAATGCTTGTTCCATGTCTGTACAAAACATGAGCCTCATCAAAAAATTCATGGAAAGGCACATGACAAAAGACAGCTATGCATGGATTTAATATTTGAACAAGAATATATTTCTAAATTCATTTTCATAAAAATTTCTTGGAGTATCCACATCTATCTTGTCTCCAATAAGTGATCTATGATACTTCTTTATCTTTGGTAACCAGAAACTCATGAGATCAGATGGATTTGCAGACAACATTCGAATGATTCGCTTAATTACACGTGCAGGGAATCAGCTTTGTTGGCAGGATTCACACAATGAAATGCATTGGTTATGTTGCTCAAGTAACAGATGACGGGCTCTTAAGCGATGGGAACACATCACAGTAACTTAGGATAAGACTTTATTAGCATCAACTTTCTTGTCGATTGCTATGAGAGACTTTTGACTCTCACCGCCAATTAGATTGCTTAAAAATGTTTGGACAGGAGTAAACCTGTGGAAAATGAGAAGGGGGAAAGCAATCTGATCTTGACCAGGGAAAGATACCAAAACAAAAGAGGAATCATATTCCCAGGAAACAGAGGGTTTTCTGCACACAAGTCTAACGAAGAGAGAGTCTGTAGAGCAGTGAAGACTGTACAACCATACAGCAGCTAGCAGAACACTACCAGTGATGCCAGCAGTTAGTGACTGGCAAGGATGCCTTGCTTGGAGCAAAGTGAGAGGAATCTAAAGCAACCTGTACATCACTGGGGATCTTGTGTGAAGGAGAACCTAACTATCCCCATCTTTAGTCCAGCCTAAAGAGGTACAGGTCAAAGACAGGGTTCCTATCCAAACTTTAAAAGAAAGGGCATATATATGTAATGGAATAGTACTCAGCCATAAAAAAATAAAATCCTTTCACATGAAAATGGTTGTAATTGTAGACAATTATGCTTAGTAAGACAAGCCAGTCCTAAAAAAATAAATATATTTTCTTTGATTTATGGTAACTAATATATAGACTACAAACGTGACATACGAGTAAAATTGTTATCTCAAGATTTGATTATGGTTTACAGCCTATATCTATACACCTCATGAATGGTGGTCTTTCTCGTTACTACTTGTGTTACATTTATGATTACAAAGTAAATTGAATCTATATCAATAAAAAATTAACAGAAAAATAAGAGAGGAAGGGTGAGGAAGGGTTCGTGTGAGGAGCAAAATGTAAGAAGCATAATTATGTTCTTAAAACCCTTCAGATGACACAGTGAAATCAGTTCCCTTCATATAAAAATTTCACTAACATATTCTATAGAACTGATAGGATTAAGCAGAATTGTTTTGAATCTTATAAAGATTAATCATCAAATGTGGCTTTTATAATGAAACAAAAACAATAAAAGAAAAAAAGACTTGCTAACATGAGACTCAATTTAAAGATTTCATGGCACATACAACATTAGAGCTAGAGGAACTTTCAACGTAAGACAGGCTACTGACCTTAAGCTGAAATCTGGAGGTTTCTGTTGGTCCTCCAAGAGTACAAAAAGATATCAAAACTGCTTTTCACTGGAAATCCTAGTTTCTAAAACTGAAACTGCTCTGACAAATGAAAACATTAAGTGTCTTTGCTTTGGGCTGGGGATTTAAGAACTTAGTCACATTCATCTGAAGGTCTCCATGGTGTGTCTTTGTATATTTAAATGACTTACATGTAAGCAAAGAAATTCTTCATAAGAAATTTGTCTAACAGGTTTGGTGTTTAAGTCACAGAGTTCACAGTATTACTGAAGAGTGGGCATAGGGACTTTTGTAAAAAAAAAAAAAAGAATAATTGATTATGAGGTAGTTGAAACTCATTGGACTTGTCAAATCTCCTCACCTCAAAAATGGGGAGGGAAGAGGGAAATCCCAGTGCCTATAAAAATGTGTCACATAAGGCAATATAACCAATTTAAAAAAAAAGAATAAAAAAATGCTCAAACTGAAGCACAGAACATTCCTGTCATTGATTAGTTGCCCTGGATCTCTTGTTAAGTGTAAGTGGAAAGCTTGTGTGTTAACCAATAACGTTTGTCTCACCATCGCCACTCATGCATTCTTTTTCTCTGTACATTAGTTTTTTATTTAAGCATTCACTGTACTGAGGAACAAAGTTGCCAAATTATGCATCACCTAAGGCTTTAGTCACTGTTCTTGTTTCCCAGTCTAGTTGCATTCCCTTTCCTTTGCCAGTTATGTACACAGTTTAGTAAGTCCACCATCTTGGCTCCATTGGTCAACTGAGTTAAAATATTGTAGAACATTTCATTCATCGTAATGGGTGGCAAGAAGATATGAGAATACAGAAATCTATCTGAAGCCTATTCTGTATTGGTAATTTCTCAGCAAATTCCAGACTGCAAGAAGTAAGTTTAAGTATGGTATTTATTACTAACCCAAAAGAAAGAAGGGCAGGTCCAAGAGTCCCCCAAGCCTCTGACCAGGGAAGACCTTGGCACTAGTTGGAGGTACAAATTGTTAGAGCCACAGTCAGTACCATTTGTGTTTACCCAACTTCAGCTCCCACTGACCATCAGACACCATGGAGGAGTCACAGAGCCAGCAGCAGTGGAGCTTCTCCACCCAGGAAGGAAGAGCTCCAAGCCCACAGCCCGGGCATGAAGAATGGGGTCCCGAAGAGTGACAACATGAAAGCAGCTGCTGCTAGACATACAGGCCTTAAGGCCAAAATGAAGCTCCAACGGGAGCTTCAGAAGTTCCAATAGAGCCTCATCTACAGCACCAATGTTGACTCGGTCATGGACCTCAAGAATAAGGCACTCCACATCTTGGGGACACAGAGAAGGTGCAGGGTAAGCAAGCCAGACCTCAAATGAGAGCATCAGGAAAGGATCACTATGGTTGAGATGGAGCACCTGGTCAGCTGGAGCTGAAGACCCTGACATGAACCTCAGTGGGGTTGGTCCAAGCTGATCTGCCTACTGTTGTTATGGAGAAGTATGCAACAAGTAGCTCAACCACCTCATCCACGTCTACCTGTGCCACGCCCACAGCTTTTATGAGCACTGCAAGTCCATAAAGCCAGTGAGTTAGCCTGTGTCACAGCTGCCCTGGCCCCTGCACCTCGTCCAGACAGCACTGCTCCATTGCCACCATTGCCTTCGCTAGCACAGTCATTGAAACCAAAGCTGCCACCACATGCCTTCAATAGGATAATTTTTGTTTCTTTTTGCTTTCTGTCCCTGACTCTCTCCCTTCCACTCCCAACCCCTTTGGTTTCTCTGGCTGTTTTTCCTCAAAATTTGCCCCCAGCCCAGCCCCTCCTCCTCTCGGGCTCCCAGCCCTGGATGTTGACTGTGGATTGCATGCTTGTTGACTGCCTTCCATGTAAGGGCTCATCTTGTCCCCCAGGGTCTTTGCTTCCCTCCTTCCTGAGAATTGATCACATTGCAAATAACTCTGTGGCAAAACGGGGAACTTTGTGTTTGACACATCCTTAATAGAAAAACAAATAGTCCCCTTGTGTGTGTTTGAAGTTCCTTTCATTGTTTAAGCAGGTTTCTTGTGCTATCCAGTTGCATAAAAAATTAGAAGGCAAAGTGGAGTCAATGAAAAAAATAAATCATTTGAATAGCGTGATTGCCATTCTGCAGTGATCTGAAACAATCCAATATCACCATTTAAATCAGATTCACTGTTGTTTAGAGAAAGACCTGACCTTTCTCAGTGGCCACCTAAGTAGAAGGTCAGACAGACCAAGAAAATGTCTCAACCTTCTCTGATTCCATTTATTCTTCTAGGCTTCATTTGTTTCCATCTATTCTGTATGTTTAACTTTTCTTGCACTGGAAATCTGTTTATAAATACCACACTTGCATGAAACCAAAGTGTGTATCAGAAAATAAAAATTCCATTAGTTTGCCAAGTCATGAACATTTTCCTCATCCTTGTAAAAGTATTGACTAAATTCAGATAAGCCTATGTGCAACTGCTATCTAGAAATTTTGACATACCATATTTTTGTCCTCAAGGAAGGTATTGCTTTTCAAGCTGCAAGTTACAATTGATCAAGCTAAATATGCACACTTGGAATGCAATGTTCTCAACCTATCCTTCTGTGTCTTAGGTATATAGTATCAAAGATCATTAGCCTAAATGGTCAAATTCATGATAAGTATTCTTCACTGAAACATCATAACATCTTGAAAGTCCAAATGGTATGTCAACTATTTCAAAGGAAATGAACACAAGACAGCTTAAGTGTCAATTCCTTAATTTTATTTATATTAAGAGAACTCCCAGAAGAAAAATTACATAATTTCAACTCTTGAAAATCTGTATATAAAACAGCAACATGTATACCTATAATTATAACAGTACCATCCACAATAACAAAAGCATGGAGACCATCGCAGATGCCTGTCAAAAGAGGAGTGGATAAAAAAACTTTGATACATCTACTCCATGGAATAAGACAGAGTCACTAAAAAGAAATTCTAACATTTATAAAAAAATTGTTTCAACTGGAGACCATTATGCTCAGTGATAAGCAAACCCCAAAAGGACAACTATCTATGTTCTTTCAGATACAAGGAACATTCATAAAAAATACAAAACAAATAGATATATAGGTAAACATGTACACACACACACACACACACACACACACACACACACACATTCTTACCAATGCATTGTACAATGGAAACTAGCATACCAAGAAGTGAAGATATATTGCAGTAGGAATCTCTACTCCAAAATAAAAGGAAGACCTGTGGTGAAGCAGTCAATTGTACCTTGACAATATGATACTAGATTTTTAAAATCTTTTCCTGTAGCTTCAATGCCATGATGCACCCAAAAAAGCTGAATGTTAAACTTGTAATTATTACTAAAAAGAGTTTAATACGACTGTAATAATATGGGGAAAGATGGTGGAGAGGGAGAAAATGGAGAGAAGTGGGGGAATCCATGTGCCTACAAAACTTTAGCATGGAAAATAAAAAAATTTTTAAACAATTCTGAAACTTCAGTTTTTTTTATTTAAGACACAGGAAAGATAGCTTATTTTTTTAATTTAAGACACAGAGAAAATGTGGAAGGAGAGGGAGAATAAGAGGGAGAGAGAGAAAATGCTAGTTTTTATCCATTGAGTTACTCTAATGCCCAAAATAGGTGATCCCAGCCAGAGGGAGAACAGAACCAGGAACTTGGAATTAAATGCACGTCTTCCTTGTGTGTAGCAGGGGTTCAGTTATTTAGGTCATCATCAATGCCTCCTAATGTATGCATTAACAAGGAACTGAATTCAGGAGCCACAGCAGGCAGTCTACCCACTAACTCTGTTGTAAGAGGCAAGGCTCCTAATTGGTATCTTAACCACTAGACCCAAAGGCTACCCTGATACCTGGGTTCTAATTCCAGCAAAAGGAATTTAATGTAGCCATATACTGGGCTTTAATAGAAGTATTTCATGTATTGTAATCTTATGTCCATCAGGCTCATATTTTTGTAGTAAAGCATAATGAATCTTGTTGAAGGGAAGAGATTGCTAGATCACATGATTCTTCCTTCCTCTTGTGAATTAAATCAATGATTTTGTTTTCAGACTGTCAACTACTTTTGCAAAGAAATGATCTGATGATTCACCCACAAGTCTTCTGGCTATGGGAGTGCTGACACTTTTCTATGATTTGACTACATCAAAGAAGTGTCTTCAATATCTGCCAACACATCGCATTTCTGCATCTCAGTTTTTATATATTATAAGAAATCTATCAACACTGGCTTCATTATGCACTATAAGGGTGCTTCAAAAGCTTCACAAAAAACAGAATTTAAGATAAGTTTATTGTGGTGCAACAAATTGCGAAATCCATGCAAATGAGAAATCTTTAAAACGTTCATAGAACGTATATGTTTTGAAAAAACTATGCATGGATTTCAAAGTTTTTTTATACCTTAAACATTTAATTCTACTTTTACACAAATTTTTGAAGCACCAATGTACATTACAAGGATAAGAGAAAAAAAGGAGGCTCTGCATTGCTGGAAATTACAACAAAGTTCTGTTCCAGTTTTAACTGATTTCTTGAAACTCCTTCTTTGCAGGTTCCAGGATCCCAGCAAGGCTCTCTAAGTACCAACCTTTCCTCGTTGGTATAACCTGGGTCTCTTTAACATTAGGTTCTTGTCTTCCAAGAAGAAATGAAAAGGTAACCTCTTTAGGCTTTATTCTCTCTCTCTCTCTCTCTCTCTCTCTCTCTCTCTCTCTCTCTCTCTCTCCTCTTCCTTTCTTTCTTTTGGAACAATGGTTTCTACAACCCATCTCAGAGAAGAGTTCTGGCAACCCTGACTCAACTCTTTGAGAAGAGGGCTATTGCTCCCTTGGTATCCTTGAATGGTTTCTCACTTTTTTAAATGAAATCATGAATATCTTCTAGGAGACAATTGTCATCTTTTGTTCTTCTGCTCCTTTAGAGAAAGAGTCTAGGAGTGGGAAATCTTTTTGTTTTAACTAAGGGCGCATTCAGATATTTACATCATTCATGGGTCATTCAAAATTATCAACAGAAAAATCAACATGCCATTTATTAAACGTTTAGTCCCCTTCATAGTTGGTTGGCAGCTCCAGACCAGATGGTCTTGCCAGCCTCATACAGTCTGTGGCCTGAACTTTCCCCACTCCTGGCTCTAAATCTAGATTGGTGGTGAAAACTGAACTCTGACTTCCACTTTATGATCTCATCTTGGATCTTCATTTCAAGGTCTCCTATCTTGAACATTGAAGTAAGGTGACATGACATTTTCTTCTTATGAGTGCTCATGACACTGACTGTATAAATATCTTGTATCTATTCAATCACTTCCTTACATGTAAAATGGGGATAACAATAGTACCTATTTCATAGAGTTAAGTACTAAGTAAATATAACAGTGTGCTAAGAATAATCTCTAAGATAGATATGCTCTATTCTGCTGCATGTGAACTCAACAGAAAAGATAAGAACTCTGGCTCAATGTACATTATGAAACTTAGTTCCCTGGTAATAGGAATATGCTAGAAAGAGTAACATATCAAGTACTATGACCATAAAAATGAGAAGCTCTGTCAAATAAGGAGGACTTTGGTTGTCTGGCTTCCTTCTAATTGACCAATAATCAGTAAAAAACAAACAAACAAAAAAAACCTCTCAAGTCAGTATTTTGGGCCCAAATTAACAGGCTGACCTAATTCTGATTTTTGTGTTTAGTTTCATTAAGGCCAATATCTGGATGACTTACTTAAAAATTTTTGTTTAGATACTTTCATGAGAGCTAGATGTAATTATGGGTCTAAGCCACACAGGCTGAGATCCGTTAAGGGAAAGATTATTTGCTTATAGAATTTATATTTCCTAAAGTAGCATCAGTTGCTTCTATTATAATCAGATCTGCATTGGGTACATGGCAGCAAGCTGGCATTAACAAATGCCTGTTTAGACTTACATGCTTTCACACTTCAAGCTACAGCATAACTAACCTGACTCTTAGTATCTTAACAGTGGCATGCAGACTGACACTACTAAGAGAATATATTTTAACAGAATGGTTTTTAAAATTTAAAACTCTTTTGTTATTTTGTGACTCAACATGGATCTATGGCTTAAACTGATCTCTGTGTGTGCGCACCTCTTTCTATGAAATAGATTATGCATGCAAAGGTTTGTAGTAGCTAATGCCTTGAAGTACAAAGTGAACAGAAAGGAGTAGACAGGGAAAGCTTTCAGATGGTCATACCAATATAATGCCTATAAAAGAAAAAGGAAGATAAAATAGGATCAGATGGAGAGAGTGCCAAACTGTGGTTCATGTCATCCAACCCAACAGAGAAATTTAAAGTTCCATTAGAGGAATCCTATGATGGTGGAAAAACAGATAGGCTCTAATGCCCGAATCAGGCTCAGTGATTGGAGAGCTGAGGGCAGCAAGGTCGAGGCACACCTCCCATGGATAACTGTGATACCGTGTTTAGGCTAGGTGAGACCTTCACATGGGAAAGGCTGCACAGGAAAACGTTTGAACTAGTTCCCATTGAGTGCACAAGCTGTGTCTCCAATGTTTTATATCATTTATTGTACAAAAAAATTTAAGGGTGATCTGTAAAATGTGGAGGAACGCCAAAACCTCCTACTCCATGAAAACAATCAGAAGGCTGCCAGAACCTGGCAGGAGCCTCTTTTTGGAAGGACTGTGAGAAGCTCACTACAACCCAGACAATACTTACTGAAGAAAAATCGCTGAATCTCAATAGGAACAGAAAGATCTTTGACATTTAAATCATTTTTATTTTTAAATGGCATACAAAATTGTACATATTTATGAGGCATGTATACATTGTGTGATGTTCAGATTCTGATAAACATATCCGTCTTCTCTAACACACGTTAGTTCTTTATGATGAAAAAAATTCAAAATCGTGTCATTCAACGCTTTGAAGAAAACTAGGCCATGTATCATCATTACTTATAATGACCTTACTGTGCAATAGAACACGAAATTAATGCAATCTATTATGGCTTGAGTAGGACTTGTCTCCCTAAAACTCATACAGATATTTCAACTCTGAGGTCTTAATGACTCAGGTCTTGCTGTTAATAGCCTGTGCATGAAAGGTGGATACTTGATATAATTTTGGCAGTGACGGGGCCAGTTGGTCTTTAATTCAATAGGAACAGACCCACATCATGTTGTTCTCAGTGAGAGGTGAGGGACAAAAGCCTTCGAGCCATTTTTGAGCTCTCATCGTCAATGCTAACAAAGCTCCTCTCTGCCTTGACCAGCCCTTCCGTTGGACATGCCACTGTTTAAACAATCCAGGCATCATTGATGCCTGAGCTCCACTAGTCTGCAGTAGCTCTCTGCCCCGTCTCAGCAGCTCAGCCTCAGGCCAGCCTCAGCCCAAGCCACTATCTTAAGGGGACCTTTAGATTAAACGCAAGTTCCCCCACTATCTCAGCAGCTAGCTTCAGTTTAGACCGCACAAGTTCCCCCTGCAGCTTTGTACTGTAGCAGCCACTTAATCTGCAAGGGAAGACACTGCTGAGTGTGCACCGGTAGCTCTCTGCCATGCATTCGCCAGGCAGTGAGTCCTTCTGTGATGAACATAGTGGCAAAATGTGCTCAAAACATCTTTGTGTATAGCTGTCCCCTCAAAATGTGAAATGTTTGGAATATTAACTGACGTACTGTTTAACCTGTATGTGAAATGTGTGAAGCATGAGTTAATGAAATGTAATTGTGTGTAACTTACAGCAGTACCGTGGGGCATGTCAGGACGTGTTTGTGAGCTAGGACTAGCCGAGAACGTGTGTAAAACAAGATAATGTTTAGCCCATCCCCTCACTAATCTGTAAGGGGAGAGATACCAGAGAAGCTGAAGAAGAGACGAAGCCCCAGTGAGTATACAAAGGGGCTCCTTTGAGCAGGCTGATTGCTCTCAACTAACTCATTGACAAAAAGACCCAGTTTCGGGAGCTCAGAGCTCCAGCTTAGAGAGTGAGCCTGGCACTGCTCTAACGTCTGGCCTGAAGCCTTCCCTTCTCCCTTCTGTCTTACTCCCTCCAGGGATCATAAAGTGTAAGTGTGATGGCCTCAGGACACGCCCTCCAGCCATGCCTCCCCTGCTGTAGGGAGATGATAAGAGACTTAGCAAGATGGTAAGAGATGGAAGGTGAAGATGCTCTCAGGAACTGGACTACAGCAAGGAGCATGGCTGTAGTCTGTCCCCGTGCTGAGACATTGTGGGAACCTAAACTTCAAACTAGTGGACGGGGTTGTTTGATGGAAAAAATTCCAAGGTAGTCAGGAGCTCAGACTACTCTTGGGATGTTAAGGACCGCTTTAAGTACATTTGACAGTGAGAATCCAGCGGGAAAAGCAGCAAAGCAGAAAAAGATTTGAAAAATTTGCAGCTTGGTCAGGGAAGCAATTAAAAAATAATAATAACGTGTTTGGAACAAAAAATAAAAAACAAGGAAAACTGCTTACTAGAGAAATTAAATCAGGTAGAAAGACACCATATGTTAATTAACAAGACAATGGGAGAAAGACCCTGAAGGCATTCTGTATTCTTTGAGGCTGCCTTTCCTGGTGCAGGTACAAGGGAAGCACAGAAGTACAAATTTGTTTCAAACATCTTGCAGGCTGTAGTTGTTTTGAGGGGGAGCCCCTGGGCACCCTGCTCACTCGGAACCAGACTCAGTTGCAGGCTTGCTGGGTGCAGGTCTCCCTCCCTCCTGAGGGTGGCAGCTCTGGGCACTGTCACGTGATGCTGATTTGTAGGCACACAGAATGCAAGAGACTATCATGGCAGCTGCTGCCAAGCTTTCAGACGAAGGCTCAGAAGGCCAGGCTGAGATGATGTGTGGGACTGAAGCCCCTGTATAGAGCAGTGCATAATGAAGCTGTGAGGACGGAGCTGCAGGAAAGCCTCAAAATAGTAGAGGATGGTGGTTTTCATATAATAGCATTGGCTATTTTGAGTTCAAGTTTACCTGACCTGCTTGCTCTGCCTTTCTTGGCTCACCTCGTGATTACTCCTTCCCATCTACCAACAGCAGCCTCCACTGACACTGAGCCGTGGTTCTACCCAGTTCTGAATTGTCAACTCCAAAGCATTAAGTGAAGCAAGCAGCTTCCTGCACAAGAAGATCATCTCGGGTATTTGCATTAAAGTCACAGGACCTGGACTGATACATTAACACCAACGATGTCTTTAATCAGCCTGCCCTAGTCCTGCTGCGGCAACTGTTCTCCTCAGCCTCTGGTAATTTTGTCATCAATTGCTTTGTAATGAGCTGTTTTTAGTCCATATGTGCAAATGTCCATATGTGCATAGCATCAGAAAGAGGGAGTTATTCCCAGCCACGCAAGTTCATTGTCTCATGGATCATGAAGTATGAAGGCATAGTGACAAAAGCGCAAGTGAATATTGAAGTAAAGCTTGATGAAAAGAGACACACGTGGTAGTCCAGACAAGTGGCCCAGAAGAGAACTGAGAGCCCGGTCTGCATTCAGATAGGAGATTTTGTGGGTACAGGCTCTCTATTTCCTCCGTCTGGGTTGTTTCCCTGGGTGAAGCCTGCTGGGGATGTAGACTTCTGAAAATTCCTCCTGTACTTTATAATGGACCTAGTAGCCATCTTGGTGCAGGGCAGATGAAACTCAGCCACGCTGTGCCCAGGAAGAAGGTGGAGAGTCAGACCCCTAGTGAAAAGAGAAAACGGTGGTCCTTGGAAAATAGATAAGAGCTTGCTTTTCCCCCCATTTTGCACTTTGGAAAGCTCTTCACGGTTTCTCCTTTTATCACAATGAAACTATCCAAACCTGATAAAATATTGACCATACCTTCAAGTTGGTGACACGGGCATTGCTCAGCCATTGCCTAACTGACTCAGAGGTCACCAATGGAAATCCCTGCAGCTTTCCACCCGACAAGAAGGGGCCAGGGAACTGCCAAAATCTCATGACCCTTCCGAAAACCTCCCTGTCTCTCCCTCTCTCCTTTCAAGCAGCACACGTTTCCCAGATTCCTCCTGGGAGGGGTTTCCCTACCTCCTTCTTTCCAGGTTCACCTGGTCAAAAGTGACCAAATAAAACTTCTTTGTCTGTAACCGATCCCTGGCTTTTTATTTCTGTATTAAGCTGAGGAAAGAACCCACTGAGTTTTGACAGTTACAGTAAAAATAGCAACTTTGGGGCAGTTCAGCAGAGCCCCTGTGGGAATGTGAGTCCCACTTCCCTGAATTTCCAGTTATATCACAAAATAACAAGAAGCCAGGGAATCTCTTTAAGATGATGAAAGTGCTTATCTCCCCAAAACTATCTTTGGCCAGATCAAAAGGTCAGTCTCCATTTCCTTAAGTTTTATCTCCAGGAAGCAAGGAGACAGTGCCTGGGATTTCAGTGTATCATGACAACAGAGTAGGGGCAGTGGAAGGGGGGAGAAGTGGGCAATCATACCCTGCAGAAGGTTTTTGTTTTAAACAAGCTAAACAGAGTTAGAATTCTGGCCCCCTACCCTCTTGGAGGTTAATTACTCTTCTATTTCTTTTTTCTCAAAGTTGTGCCCAAAAGACACCACTTTCAGCATTTTTCTCTGTTCTTTCTACTCGTGGAGCAACTCCTTCTCCCTTCCCTTGATTTAATTTCCTTTCATTTAATTTGTCCAGGGCTGGGCAGGTGAAAGCCAGAAACCAGAAGGTTCTGCAAGCACCCACGTGCTGGGCCGTCTTCATCTACTTTCCCAGACACAAGAGTAGGAAGCTGGATGAGAAGTGGAGCAGCTGGGATATAAACTGGTACCCAGACCAGCATTGTAGGTAGCAGCTTAACGCACTGAACCAGAGCACCAGCTCCTGATTCTTTATATATTCTGAGTGTTAATCCTTTGTCAGATACATATCCTGCAAATATTTTCTCCCACTGTATATTTAGTCAGTTAACTCTGCTGGTAGTTTCCTTTGCCATGCAGAAATTTTTTAGGTGAATGAAATTTCACTTTGTGTTAGGTGAATGAAACTTCTCTTTGTGTTAGCTGTTTTTGCCGCAATCCCAAGATGTAGTGAGTCACACAAGAGGTCTTTATTCCAGGGAGAGGGGCAGCCATTGGGCAGAGAGAAAGTGGGCGCAAAGAGAAAGTGAGTGAGGGGGAAAGAGAGAACAAAGGAGGTGGGAGAGCAGAAAACAGAGAAAGTGCAGAGAGAGAAAGAGAAAGAGAGAGAGCAGAACAAAGGGAAGACACTTGTGTAGCCTAGAGGTGGGATTTGGCAGTGCAGGGTCCTGGGATTAGCAGAAGTGGCAGTGAGTGGGCACCAGGGATAAATGCTTCAGGGGATCGGTGAGTCTGGTATGGCGTCATGAAGTACAATGGATTGGCAGAGAACATGATTTAAACCTAAAGGGCTCAAAGCTCACTTATGAGTGGTTCCTAAAGGGATTGAGACCTAGGAGATTTATGGTGGTGCTAGGTAAGCAGGTATTTAATGCGGTGCTGGGTCTAAAGTAGCAGGGTCCCAGTCACTGCTTTGATTTCTTGTGCTTTGGTAGTGTGATTTAAAACATTCTTGCCTTTATGGAAATGTAATGTCACATGTACTGCTCTTAATCTCACTCTTGAAACTAATAGTTGGCATTCACTGTTGATATTCTCATTACTAATATAAAATAGATCACAATGGATACAAAACTAGCATATAGGCATCGGTCACTTTTCTGTAACTAGAAACAAACTATCTAAAGAAGAAAATAAAAAAGTAATTCCATTTGCAATAGTACAAAGAAGATAAGCTAGGTAAAAATACAAAGTAGGTCAAAGAACACCGCAAAACATTGATGAAAGAACTCAAAGAAGAAACAAACAAATGGAACAAAATCTCATGTTCTCGGACTGGAAAATTTAATGTTGTTAGGATTTCTATAATACCAAAATTTACCTATACACTTAATTCAGTCTCTAATAAATCACTTTTGGTATTTTATTTTTACAGAAATCAAAGAAGAATTTTACAATTGGCATGGAATTATAAAACACCTTGAATAGCCACTTTGAGAATAAACAAAGCTGAAACTACCACAGTTCATGATTTTAAGCTATATTTCAAAGCTCATTCAATGAAACCATTATATGTTCCTGGCACTGGCAGGTATATAGTCCAATACAGAACAGAGAATTCAAAATAAACTCAAGTATACACAGTCAACTGGTTTCCATTAAATGTGCCAAGGATAAGTATATGATAATCTCTTCCACAAATAGTGTTGGGAAAAGGAGATATCTACATGCAAAAAAAAAAAAAAGAAAGAAAGAAAGAAAAAAATTGGACCCTGTTTTACACCATACTAAAAGCTCAACTCAAAATGAAGACTGAATCATAGACCTTAAACTATAAGATTTAAATATTAGACTTAAACATTAAATGTTAGGCCTGAAACATGAAACCTAAACATAAGATTTAGACTATACTAAAAGCTCACTCAAAATAAAAATTTATACATAGACCTGAAGCTCATAGAAGATAGCAGAGGAGAAAAGTTCATTACATTTTTCTTAGCAATTATTTTTTTCTTCTTTTTTTTTATAAAGATTTATTTTTATTATTTTTCATTGGAAAGGCGGATATACAGAGAGGAGAGACAGAGAGGAAGATCTTCCGTCCGATGATTCACTCCCCAAGTGAGCGCAATGGGCCGATACTATGCCGATCCAAAGCCAGGAGCCTCTTCCGGGTCTCCCACGCGGGTGCAGGGTCCCAAAGCTTTGGGCTGTCCTCGACTGCTTTTCCCAGGCCACAGGCAGGGAGCTGGAAGGGAAGCGGGGCTGCCGGGATTAGAACCGGCGCCCATATGGGGTCCTGGGCGTGCAAGGCGAGGACCTTTAACCACTTGCGCCACCGCGCCGGGCCCTCTTCTTTTCTTTAAATATTTTTATTTTGAATTTGATGGTACAATTCCATAGAGTCCAGGATTTTCCTAACGTCTCCCTGATTTCCCATCCCCTGACTGAGTTTCCTCATATTATTACAATAGTATAGTTCTTCATAAGCAGTCATAAGTCCACTAGTCTGTTAGTTAAGTGTGTCCTGACATTACTGGTACAGACAATGGCAGACAATCCAGCATCCCATTGTCACGGTACATCCAACAGTTTCACTGAGAGTCCATCTTTGATCTGGAAGTAGGGATGCATGCTGCATTGCAAGCATTGACAAAAAAAGCATTAAACAAGTGGTGCCACAAAGGTTCTGCATGGAAAAGAAACAACGCAGAATGAAAAGTCAACCTATGAAAATGGAAGAATATTATGAGGGCATTCCAAAATATTCATGGGGTCAAGGACAGGGTCAAAGCAAGAGAGAGCTTAAAATAACTAATTTTAATAAAGCAAAAATGAAATAAAAAATGATGGAACATGTGATTAAGAGGTCAGTTCGTTTTGATTCAAAAACTTTGAAATTCCTGTATATTGAAAGGTCTCCAAAATTCATATTGTGAAGTTATTACACATGAGTTTAAAATGTTTTGGACCAAAATGTACTTATTGTTCTATTATATTTAAGTAGGGTTTTTAATCTGATGTTTATTTTTGCTGAATTATTTTGATTCATTTGAAAGGCAGATGGATGAAGAGAAAGAGACAGAAAAAGAATGCCCACGTGTGGCTTCACTTTGCCTGGCCAAATCAAAGGCAGGAACCTGGAAGTCAGTCTTGGTCTCCCACTAGGATAGCCGGGACAAAAGCCATAATCTGCTTCCTCCCAGAGTGCTCGTCAACAAGAAACAAACCAAAAGGAGAGCCACAATGTATACAAGACCACTCTAATAATAAGCGATTCACGCATTCCAAGTGGCATCTTTCAAAGTAAATATATTTGTGGGCCTGGCACGGTAGCCAAATGGTTAAAGTCCTTTCCTTGCACACACCGGCATCCCATATGGGCACTGGTTCTAATCCCAGCTTCCCCACTTCCCATCCTGCTTCCTGTTTGTGGCCTGGGAAAGCAGTGAAGGACGGACCAAAGCCTTGGGAACATGCATCCACGTGGGAGACTCAGAAGAAGACCCTGGCACCTGACTTTGGATCAGCACAGCTCCGGCCATTATGGCTGCTTGGGGAGTGAATCAACAGACAGAAGATCTTCCTCTGCTTCTCCTCCTCTCTGTGTATCTGACTTTGCAATAAAAATAAATAAAATCTTAAAAATGCAAATATATTTGATTTGTTTTAAAGGCAGAGTTACAGAGACAGGGGAATGAAAGAGAGAGAGAGAGAGATCGTCCATCTGCTGATTTACATCCAAATGACCATCACAGTACAGCTGATCCAGGCCAAAATAAAAAGCCAGAATCTTCCCCTAGCCCCTTAGGCTGGCACAGAAGCTCAAGTATCTGAGCTGTCATCACTGTGTTTCCTGCTGCATGAAAAGGGAGCTAGCTCCAACGTGGAGCAGCTAGGATGGTTCCACTGGTCCCCATATGGAATGTTCGCATCAGAGCAGGTAGCTTTATCCACTGCATCACCATATCAGCTGCCAGCAACAGCATCTTAACGATTGTGCCAAATACCTACCCCAACTTCACTTTTAAATACATTTCCACGAATTTGTTTAACATTCCCAAAAATCTGATAAGGATTTTATCTCTGAAATTTATAAGTAATTAATGCAAATAAACAGGTATAGTTGATCACTAATTTTAAAATGGGCTAATGTCTTCAACAGACCTTTTTGGGCTACTAGGGTAATACAGATGACCAAGAGGTAAATGAAAAAAATGTGGAGGACTCAAATTTGTTCATTTCAAAACTAACTACAATCTTATAATGATCAGAAAACGGTAGTACTCAGATTAATGAAATAGAACTGAGAGCGCAGAAACAAACCTATCAACTTCTAATCAAATGATTCTGACTAGTATACTGAGACTAAACAATGGGAAAGAATAGTCTCAAGAGGTGGTGTTGGGAAGCCTGGATATCCATGAATTTAGATATCCTAAACCATATAGCAAAAGTAAGCCAAAATATGTCATAGGCCTCAAATGTGAGGGCCAAAACTTTAAAAAAAAAAAAAAAAAGACTTAGAGGAAAGCATAGTGCATATTGGAAATCTTTTGGCTTTGACTTCAATTTTGGCAATTTCATTTTTTTTTTCAATTTGACAATTTCTTATTGATGAAAACAAGGAGACAACCAATTTAAAATTTTAAAGTTGAACTTTGTCAACTATTTTTTTTAAACTTTGCAGCAACTACTAATCAAAAAAAAAGTTCATAGAAGGACAGAAAATATTTGCAGATCATATATCTGATAGGTTCCATAATATAAAAATAACTCCCATAACTCAATAATAAAAATAAATTAATTAACTATTTCAATTTGAAAAGACATTAGAAAAAATAACTGAATAGATGCTGCGTGTATGAGGGACATTGCCTTAGTCCATTTGGGCTGCTATTTACAAAGTTCTTTGGAT
Organism: Ochotona curzoniae; assembly: GCF_017591425.1. Classification (NCBI taxonomy): domain Eukaryota; kingdom Metazoa; phylum Chordata; class Mammalia; order Lagomorpha; family Ochotonidae; genus Ochotona; species Ochotona curzoniae. The sequence goes on from NW_024467087.1 coordinate 9,067,703, forward strand.
TGGGTAATTTAAAAATGTACATTCATGTATAGTTCTAAAGGCTGGGAAACATCACATCAAGGCACCAGTAGATTCAGTCTCTGGTGCAAGGTCATTCTCCAGAGATGGTGCCTTCTAATGGTCCTCACATGATGGAGGGGCAAGGAAACTTCCCAGGACCGTACCAATTCTCCCCAAAAGGCACAACATACTCCAGCATCTGCAATGAGAACTGTATACCAACATTTTGGAGGGACACCTTTAGGTCACAGCCGCATGAAGTTGGACACAAAGTAATGGTGCAAGAGAAGTTCTCACGTACACATAATTACAGCATTTGTTTACAACAAATTCACATTGAAACGTGCACTCGGGGAAAGATCCTATAAAGCAAGCTATTTTATAGCTATATTGAGAAATGAAAAGAATAACTAGATTTCCAGGACCGTTTAGCTACTTCTTGCACTCCACTGGAAGAAGGATATTAAGATTAACTTGTTGAATTTGCTTTAATCAGCAGATGGAAGGAAGTAGGCAGGATAAATGTGGGCGTTGAAAAATAACCTTTTTAATAAATTCCAAAACTTAGCTCCATTTATGTAATCTCTGTACACTTTGGGAAATCTGTTTTTGCTGCTTTCTCTTTAGTGATATACATTTCTGAGAAACTCAGTCCCATCTGCCAACCCCTACCCACCCCCCATCCCCCGGCCGCAAAGGTCCACATTCTTCCGCAGGTGCTAGTGCTAGCTCTACAACTTGTCCTTGAGCGCCCTCTGCTGGCAATGAGAAGGCCGAGCGTTGGTGATTAACAAACGAGAAAACAGGAGGAACACAAATCGTATTAAAAGAGCAGCCTTTTTATCTTCCAGTTAGAAGAATATGAAATAGTGTCTTGGCTTACACATCTCAGTGGAAAAAAAAGATCATTGCACTCAGCAGACACAACCTTAATGACTTATTCTGTCGATATTCACCTCAACGAAGTTTCTTTCGATACAATTGGAACAGTATGGCTGCCTTTACTCTTTCTAAACATTAGGTCTGTGCAAAAAGTCCACGTAGTCCATGCATATTTTCTTGGTTTCTGGTTTTAAAATGATCTTTTTGTACACACGTGCTTCCAAAGCAACAAGGGAATGTGTGATGCATCCTCTCTTTCATCTGCTTTCTTTTAGACCCTGTAAACGTGAATTTGAGCGTATTAAGAATTGTTGCATTAAACATGAATGAAGATAATCTTTTCTGATTACCATATGTGCAGAAGAAAACACTAAAAAGCCCTGACTTTACAGATACGTTTAGATGGCACTAATTTGAGAAGATGTTGGCAGTGACAGTTCCCTTCCCACAACTCAACTGCCTCAGGCTTTCTCGTGTTTGCTCTGTACTCCAGCTGAACTCAGTGGATGGTCTTGAGACAGTACTTACCTGTTATGGATTTGTTTCAATAAATACAGAATGAAGGTGCTATGTGAGCCCATCTGTAACGACTTGCCAGTTTAGTGCTAATTGATACACAGCCCACAAAAAGCTTTCCCAATAAAATATACCAGCCGAACATTCGCATTTCCTTATTCTGCATTTTATAACCTACATTTTTTTTGTATTGGCATGTGAAACAAATATATAAAGAATTATCTTCATAGAAAACGGCACATCATGAAAAGAAGACACCAAAATTTGATATGTTTGGTTTATGAACAGCTTCCAAACACTGTTTTTAAAAAAAAGGCTAAAATAATGTGGAGAAATAATCGAGATGGGATATTTCCTGTCAGACAGTTGCTGAGAGTGGATGCAGCTGCCATTAGCGAGCTTCCCCGACGTGACCCATCCCAGTAGGGTGACACAGTACTAATAAGATTAAAGTGTCTCCTCTGGAAGCAGTCAACTTCAAATGCAGTTGATGCAAAATAAGTTGTCAACTTGCAAGTTATGAGAGATTCTATAAATGTATTAAAATGAGAACGATGATGATAATCATGTCAGAGGTTGGGGTTGTGCCTTGTCAGCATCTTCAGCTCTTTGCATGGAGATACTGCCTTCATCACTCACACATCTTTGGGAGCGCATGTAATGCATGTGATGCATGTGATGCATGGGGTATTGGTTTGTCAACAGACCAATGACCTTTCTCACATCCTTGTTCAATCAAGCTTGACCAAGCCAGCTGTGCAGACCTTGTGATCTCACATCTGGAAGGACATTTGGCTGTATGTGCAGAATGGATGTTTAAAATCCCTTGAACGTTTTTTCTTTTTCTTTTGATTAGCTATATTCAGTATCTGATTTGTCAGTAACTTAAATAAGCCTTTAGGTGACATGAGATGGGTACTTGCTTGTTAGCAGCACTGCAGAAAAACAGGGCTCAAAGGTGTCAGATCAGATCTCGGTGACCCTCAATAGCACAGTAACCCCCCTACACACACACACACACACACACACACACACACACACACAGTCACACACAGTCACACACAAAATCTAACATAATCTTTCTATTAAAGTCCAACTTCAGGACTAAGTAAGAAACTTGTCTGTATTGGTTTGAGGACTGAATCTGAGCTGAGATACTATCTCCAACCTCAGCCTCTATTTTTCTGCTCCTGTGCTTTGACTCACCACTTCCCTTAGCCTTTACCCAGCCATGGCATTCTCACATGCTATCTTTGTTCACCTCTGTATCATTATACTGGAAAATAACAAGAGGGGTGTGGAAATATTTTAAATACTCTTACACAAGATAATTGGAGCCACTGGACCCAGGTATAAATTATAACATCTATATGCAATGTATTTCTTATTCATTTCCCACAGGCATTTTGTTATCACACATCTCCTTATTCAGTCAGCTTCAGTTACGAGAGTTAGGCAACTTCAACAGTACTTGCCTTTTAAAAAGCACAGGGAGGGAAGAATGGAGGGAAGGAATGAGAGGAATACCTTCTATCTTTTGGCTCATACCCAGATGCCTGTAGCCAGGCAGGGCTCACACAGACCAGTGCCAGGATCTGAGGACTCAGTCTGCAATATGGATGTAAGCCCCTCAAGTACTTAACCTATCACCTCCCGATTTCCACAGAGCACATTAGCAGGAAACTGGGATTGAGAACAGAGCTGAGACAAACTCAGATGCTTCGGTACATGTAAATGTCCCAAATGATGAAGACGTCTCAGAGAGTGGCTTCACCTCATTTTATCCTCCAGGTTAAAACAACTTAGTAATGCCAATTTTCTTTCAGGCTTGAGATTTGTGAGCCTTAACATAGCCTATCAGCCTCTCCATTATCTAATCCTGAGCTCATATCGTGTGACTCCATCACTCCAGATAGATCACCTGTTCTATCATACTCATTTACATGCCTTTTGATTTCTCTGAGCGCTTGCACCTGTTATTCCTTCTACTGAAAAATGTCCATCTTTCAAAGGCATAGGTAAAATCTTGCTTAAATTTTTTTTCTCCAAAGTTTAGTACATGTGTCAATTGGCCTGGAGGTAGGCAAGTTACTGCTTATTTTAAAATTTAAGTTCCCCGGGCCCGGTGCGATGGCACAGTGGTTAAGGTCCTTGCCCTGCACGCCTGGGATCCCATATGGGCGCCGGTTCTATCCCAGCAGCCCCGCTTCCCATCCAGCTTCCTGCTTGTGGCCCGGGAAAGCAGTCGAGGACAGCCCAAAGCTTTGGGACCCTGCACCCGCGTGGGAGACCCGGAAGAGGCTTCTGGCTTCGGATCGGCATGTGCTCACTTGGGGAGTGAATCATCTGACAAAAGATCTTCCTTTCTGTCTCTCCTCTCTGTATATCCGCCTTTCCAATAAAAATTTTTAAAAAATCTTAAAAAAAAAATTTAAGTTCCCTTCGTAAGGACAAGAATTATGTTTAATCTTTTATGCCATAACCCACAAAACAAAGGTATCACAGTTTTTCAGTCAGCATTACCCCCCAAAAAAATCCATAGTGGAAACTCTGGATTCTGATAAATGTCATTCATACTGGGTGGAATACAATCACTCTATAGAATTAGAATGCTGTTCGGATTTTCTTTGACTTTTAATTTTGAATCAGTTGTAAAAGTAAGTCTTTTCCCCCACTGAACTTAGCAAATTTATAATTATAAGTAGACAGGAAAGCACTTTTTTGAGAGGAAAGCACTTTTTAAGGTAAAATTATAAGGTGTCATTACTGTTATTATGATAGCAGTTCCATTCAAATGCAGAAGTCTGTCAAAAGTAGAATGTGAAAATTAGTGATTGATTTTTAACTTTGTCTTTGGGGTCAATTTGCCATAAACAGAGCACATTCTGTGATTCATGTCTCTGATTCACGTAGCCTCTCAGCCTGGGATCCTGTCTTTAATTTAGCATCAAATGTGTTACATTTCATTTTCCCTTGGCCAATCCCCACTTGGCCTTGGATTGCTAAATGAGTGCTGGTTCACCTTCCAGGAAGCCAATTACTCAGAGAAGGCACACTTAACTGATGCTCATCAGAGAGAGTTGTTTTATTTCTCTTCCATTGCTGCAAAACTTTGATGGGAAAGTTGAAGAACTTGTTCTTCTCACGTCTAGAAGAACATTAAGACCATTACTGTTGGGCAATCCAAGGGGATATCGAGAAATTTAGCCTTGGACTTTTCTCATGAAAATGTGTTAGAAGAAACGAAGAACATAAACATTTTTAAGTGTTCCTTTTTCCAAGTTAATAAATTCCTAATTTCATAACTCAAAGGAATAGAAAAAGAATTTTCTCTCTAAAGATCAAGATTGTTATTGTTGCCTTTTCATTATTCCTTAGCAGTTTTTATTCCAATAATTCCCTGACCTATCACACACCAGCCCATCTTTCTAAATGTCATGACTATATGGAGAATTGTTTTTGAAATTCTGTATTTTAACTATTTATTTATGATTTTTCATACTATGCAATTGGAACATCATTATCAGGTAAGCACAGAAAGACAAACATTGCATGATCTTACTAACTAGGATCAAAAATAGTTGACCTTACAGAAGAGCTTTTAAGTGATAGGCAAAATGCATCTAATTTTAATGTAAGACATGAAATTTTCAATTATGTATACCTCATGGAATGGCTTAAGCTGATCAATATGATAAATTCATAAATAACAGGATATATAGAAGTGACAACTCAGAAGTGACAGTCAGAAGGCCATCACTGTGGTCAGGGACAATAACAGAGAGTCCAGCATCCTATTATCAAGATAAATTTAACAGTTTCATTAGGAATCCATCTTTGATCTGAAAGTAGAGATGCATACTGCATTGTATCCTCACATCTAGATATGATAGTCTCCATTATGTAGTTACTATACATCCCCTTAAATGAAGAGATGCAAAACAAAATCAACAAAAGCAAGAAAAATAGAAATTTACAATGTCATGAAGTGAAATAACATGCTACTGAATGACTAATGTGTCTCTGAAGAAATGAAAAAGAAACTTCTTAAATAAAATGATGCTACTGTATGACCTATGAGTCAGTGAAGAATTTAATATGAGGGAAAAACTATCTTGAAGAAATGAAAATAAAAACAAAAACATCAAAATGTTTCCTCTGATCTTTGTTGGTGAGATGTACCTCCTGTAGTCAAGAGATAAATGGGTTTTGATTTATAATCCAGTCTACTGATTTATGACATTTGATTGATGGATTTAAGCCGTTTGCATTCAGGGTTAATATGAATAGGTGGTAATTTGGTCCTGTCATTTTAGCAATGGGTTCTTCATTGATTTGGTCTTCTCTTGTTATTTTACTGGGATGTTCTTCACATTTGCTTTGGTTTTGTTGGGGACTTACTTTTCTCTGTCAAGAGAACATCTTGTATCATTTGTAAGGCAGGTCTGTAAGAGGCATATTCTTTAAGCTTTTTTTTTTCTTTTTTACTGTGTAAGAAATTTATTTCATTTTTGAAGACAAAGGAAAGCTTTCCTGGGCATGTTATTCTTGGCTGACTTTTTTTTTCTCTCACTTTTAGAATGTGGAATAAGTAACTGCATTCTTTTTGGGCTGTAGAGTTTCCTGTGAGAGGTCAACTGTGAGTCTAATTGCCATGCATCTATATGTCAATTGATTTTTTTCATGTGCACATTGAAGAATCTTTTCCTTATGTTTGATTGAAAAGAACTTGGTTATCGGTGTGTCATGTTGAAGATTCCTTTTGGCCAACTCTGTTGGGAGTTCTGTGCCCTTCCTGGATATTGTTTCCCAATTCTTTCTCCAAATTAGGGAAGTTTTCCTTTATTATTTCATTGAATACAACTTTAAACCCAGCTTCTCTTTCTGTACCTTCTGGAACTCAAATAACTCTTATATTTGGCCTTTTAATAGTCTCTTAATTCTTGAATATTTTTTTTTAGCTAGACCCAGCTTCACTTCCAGGTTTTTGATTATTTCCTCATTGTGGCAAGAAATATCTTCCAATTCTAAGATTCTTTCTTTTGCTTCATTCAATTATTAAGACTTTCCACTGAATTTTTAATTTGCTCTATTGTGTCTTTCATTCCCAATAATTCTGACTGATTTTGTTTCAGTGTTGCTATTTCCTGTGTGATATATTGCTTAAATTCCTGCATGTGCTTCTCCTTGTTGATAAGAAGCTTTATAATGAGCTTTCTGAATTCTGTATCCCCATTTTCTCAATTAATTCCTCAGTTTACACTGAGGTTGGCAAAGGACTTTGCTCTTTTGCAGGGGAGTCTTCAGTGATAATTATTATGCTTTTGTCTCTTCTTTTGCTCTTGGTCATTCTGGTTATCAGATTCTTCTCCTTAGGTCAGGTCTCTAAGCTCTTTCACCCACAGATGTACAGTCCTATTTTACTTATTGTGGTTGGTAAATGGCTCTTTGTTTGTAGTCACTTGTGACACTCCCTCCAGTGAGTTCCAGATCTGGGTTCTTAGAGTTGATTTCCACTATAGTCGTTGTAACCCCACATCCTGGCTCACCACTCTCCATCTCCTTCGATACCCTGTTGTGACAGCACCATTGTCTGTACAAACTTTCTCCCCCTTCCAGTTTGAGCAGTTCCCAGGATTAGGGAAACACCAGGTGTCCTAAATAACTAGGTTGTAGGTGGTTTTGCTAGAACCTACTGGCCATTAGGTCTGAGGGCCACATGGATCTATTTTGACCTGTAGCATGCCAAAGTCAGTATTATTTTCCTTGTGGGACCAGTACAATGCACTGAGCTGGAAGCAAGTTTTGGTGCCTGATGTGCTGCTGATAGAAATCTGGATCTGCTGGCCATTAGCTCTGGGGTATACTAAGACCTGTTTTGGGTGGAACCTGTAGTTTGCCACATCGGTGCCATGCACTGAACCAGAAATGAGTTTGCTCCAAGCCAGGGCATGTGCAATCCTGTCCCACAACCTTTGCATCTGTACACAAAATGGTGCCCCATGTGGCTCTGGTAACAGTCTGAGCTGTGAGTTCCATCCTGTTCCAGCACAGTCTGCTTGGTGTCTGCTGATCTTTCTCTGCTCCTGGTCAAATCAAACAAATCAGTAGGATGGGCATTTCTTTGGGTTCACCTGCTGAGCTCCTGGTGAACTCCCCTTTCTACCTGGCTGCTGGCAGAGCTCTGGTCAACTGTGGTGTTCAATTTACTTGTTGAGTGCTGCTGGGTTATCTAGTCTCTACAACACCACATCATTGGTCTCTGCTGCTGTCCCGTATCTCTCAGTCTCCAGGTGCCCTTCTGTCATCTGGCTGTCTTGTCCAATTTTCTGGAATATGCCCTCTCTGCTTCACCCTGGCTAATGATTCTCCATCTGTTTAAATGCGTCCTTACCCTATTCTACCATCTTGATTCTCCTCCAAGAACTTTTAAAGATTCATTGAATGAATCTTCATGCATGAATTTCACTTTTTTTTTTCACCAAAGCAAGCTTAGTTTTAAATTCAAATATCCAAGAACTTTTTGAAGTCCCTTCTTATGTACTGAGGTTGTCACATTAGTGCCTGACACATAGTATGTGCTTTGTAAATATTTTCTATTCTTAGATATTTCAAAGCTATTATAATTAAGTTAACCACTCACTGCCAAATTTGGTTTCAAATTTTCAACTTCATAAGGATCAATGAATTACAGAATTAGGAGGTGTCATGTTGGATAATTGGTTCTTGCAGGAAGACTTACTCCATTGCTTCCACAATTAAAGCAAAAGGAGATATAATGAAGACTAAGTATTTTTGTGAGGTTAAGTCATTAACAATGGATTAAGAATAGAATCCAATTTCCTGCTCTGTCCATGATATATTAGGCATTATCATCGTTTCAATAATGAGGAAAATAGTATTATGCCTTGTTTCTTTCCTTGGTAACATCCTGATGACTAAATGGTTATTTCAGCATAGGACTAAAGCCAAATCTTAAGTTAGCAATGCATTTAAAGAATAAACTTTTTCTAAGAAATAGAGTCATACTTATCTAGCACCAGAACCAATCAAGACTAATTTTTACCTTTATAGCTAAGATAGAAATTTAATAGTACTTTTTCACCCCTCCCCACAGGGATATTAAATGGAAGACATTGATTAAATGTTGTCAACATTTAAAAAAATAGGAAAAATAAGCTCAATAGATCTATTTAAGAAGTAAAGTGACCATAATTAATTACAATATAATATAATCTTGAAAAATAATAAAATAACAGTATATTTGTGTTCTCATCACAAAACAACAACTCTGAGGCAATTCACATGTTAATTCACACACACACACACATATACATGATTACATGTTGGAAGCAGATATTTACTCTAGTTGTTAAAATGCTTGCGTCTCACATTAATCCTGAACACTTGGGTTCAGTACCCAGATCTGCCTCCTAACCCTAGGTTCCAACTTAGACTTTGGGAGGCAGTGATGATGGCTCAAGTAAACAAGATTTTACCACACATATGCGAGACCTAGATTGCACCACTGGCTCGCAGCTTTGGTACCAGCCAATCCCTGGCCATTACAGGTATTTGGACAGTAAATTAGTCCTCAAGAGCTTGCTCATGTGCTCTCTCATTCTCTCTTTTTGCCTCTGTCTTTGCATGGATCCATCTCACTCTCTTTCAAATATATACTTTCCCAAAACATGTTGCTACATGGTAAGTACACAGTTTTATCTTTCCAATTTAAATATTTCAATAAATAAATAAATACATTTACAATTTGGAACTCATTGGTTGGTTAGTCCTACATTGAAATTAATCAGTTCATATGCAACAGTGTACCTCTGCTACATTTCCTTCACCTCTTTCAATTAGTGTTAGTACTGAGTCTATGACCATCGTTCATTATCACAGCTCTCTCCAGTAATGGGAAACCAGACGATAGAGAAGTTTGTTTTCTCTGCCAAGACAGTTCAGCCTTAAGTTGGTGGACAATGACTCAGAATTGTACTGCTCAGTTTTTGAACTAGCTTCTACGGAACTATTTTCCTTGGCAATGACAGATGATTTTCAGAAATTTTGTGAGTCTAAGACCCAAAGCCATAAACTGGAACCCTCACTCACTAGCTTTCAACACTCCAATGGGAATCCTGATTGAAATGCAAATTTGTAAAGAAATATAAAGGGAAAAATCAGTCCTTAGAAAAAATTCCATCATTTCTTCGAGAGAATGTTATGTTAATATTTATTATTTTAAAACCTTATAACCAAAACAAACCAAGTTTGCTGTAGAAAAAAAAACACAATCATTTCATTGGTAAGGTTGTTTTTATCCTTTCTAAAAGAGTCCTGGAAAGTGATATCAAAAATGAATAACAGTTGCATTTCCTAATTAAATTTATTCAATGTTTGCATCATATTTACTTCCAGTCATCCTGAAGATAGCTAAGTCTTAAAAAAAATCAAGTTTTCACTATGAATGTCATGAAGCCATTGGCTTGACATTTCCTAATGAATTGAAGATCAAAAATATATTCTGAAGAAGAATAGCAAATAGACTAGCAAATGTTTTTCCTGTGTTGAATTTCCTTCTAATGATTATTATTACATATTTTGGGAGAAGGGGAGGAATGGTCCTCTGATGGTGAAAGCTTTAAAAGTAAGAAAAGTAATAAGCTGCAATTAGCCAATATTAAGCTATCAAATGGAACTGCAAGTTAGAATATGTGTGTTGGATGTTATTTTGTATTACTTATTCTGTAACCTGCATCAGTATGGTATTATGGAAAAAGCAACTTGGAAGTACACAACTGGGTCCTTGTCTGGATTCTGTAACTTACTAGCTATACAATCAAGAGCAAGTGTCTTCACCTCTTTATCTGTATACCTGTGTTGTGCTCCCCACTGTATTTTTGTGGGAACCAAAATGAAACAAAATGTGAAAAGGCTTTGTGAAGTGGGGAACGTTATACAAATTAAGAGTAACCCTAAGACTTCTGTATAATGTAGAATACTATTAATACTATGTGTATGTAGGGGTCATCAAGGTGCTCCACCTGGCTAATCCTCTGTCTACAGTACCAGCATCCCATATGGGAATGGGTTTGAATCCTGGCTGCTCCACTTCTGATTCGGCTCCCTGTTTATGGTCTGGGAAGGCAGCAGAAGATGGCCCACGTCCTTGGGCTGCTGCACTCATATTGGATACCAGGAAGAAGCTCCTGGCTCATGGTTTCAAATTGGCTAGCTTTGGCCATTGCAGTCATTTTGGGAGTTAACCAGCAGATAAAAAAAAAAGTTCGGTTCCTTATTTTTCCTGTAAATTTGCCTTCCAAATAAAAAAGCAACTAATAATAAAAGGGCTTGGGAATGACAATCTGGGTAGGGCCTCCAGAAGATGGAAAGAATACTGAGACATTTATTTTTTGCTAGTTCCATTTCTTGATGTTTCGTGTAGAATAAAATTAAGAAATGACAAAGCATATTTATAAATTTTGCATGCTTTTAATATTTGTAACATAAAACATATTTGTAATTATAATCTCTCTTGGAACTATTTCAAAAGCCTAAATTTTAGGCTTTTTGTGAATTTCAGTACTTGGATAAAAAAACTCTATCCCTTAACTTGATCCTGCTAGTGAGCTTTTATGCACGTCTCATTTCTGGTCCTTTTGTACTATTTTCTCTGTTCAGTGTTCAGAAAAGCAAACACTGAACAAATAGATTATGAAGATATTCTAGGTCTTCTGTAAAGATTAGAAATGTGGAATGAGACGAAGGCAAGGGGGGCATTCAGAGTGCCTGAGCAAACGTTAGAGTAGCATCTTCCTAACTATACCATGATTCTGGAAAGAAAAGAAGCCCCACCTCCCCACCCCACCCCAATCACTCGGAGGAAACTCAACTCTTGAGAGGAAAAAGAATCACATTTCAAACTGTGATTCCATCTCATAGTGGTGGCATAGTAACAGTTAAAAAAAGAAATTCCGAATGTTACGTGGATAGTTGTGAAAGAATTAGAGGGCTGTACCTCATTACCCTGAAATGTCTCTCGGAGCTCCTGCCTTCTTTTTTGCACTCATTCGTTTCTGCAACTACAGGCACCTTCAGTTATTCGAGAAACTATGGTCTCATGAGTTTTTCTGGTTCTTTCTCCTATGCCTAATCCATTGTGACACTTGTCCTAGAGTTGTAAGATACTGTATAGAGAACAAAACTGGGCTTTCAAAAAAGATAATGACTATTTTTGGCATGCATATGCCTTGTGAAATATTTAGGACAAATACTAAAATATTGCTTGCTATTTATCTGAAATTCCAACTTAACTGAACTGGCCTGTATTCTTTTTGCTAAGTTGGGCACTTCTAGCCTGTATTCCAGAATAACCACCAGGGCTATGCTCCCACCCACAGATCCAACTGTGCCAACAGATGTCCAGAGAACCTAGAGCTTCCATGTCCCCCCAGGTTGCTCTTTTCTTGGTGGAAGTAAAGGTGAAAGCTTCTTTGAAGACATAAGTTCTTTCTCTGTTTTATTTTAAATATTTTAGAACAGTTTGGGTTCTCACTAAAACCAAATGCAAAATATAGGAATTTCTCTTAGATGTTTTTCTCCGTTAGATGCATAAGTTTTTCTCATTAGAAATATCTCCAACAGAGCAGTACACTTGTTAATAATCTATATGGACACATCACTATCACCCATAGCTCATATTTATACTGGGTTCATTCTACGCATATGAACAAATGCATAATGGCCCGTGTCCTTCACTTTAGGATCAGAAAGATGGCTTTCACTGCCCTAAAAGTCACCTGTGCACTTTAGACGATGTTTCTATCACACAGAATCCGAATTGGAGATCTGATTATTGAAATCCTCCACTTCAGTATATGTCATTGTAGCAAAATTGATATGGTTTAAAACAAACTTCAAAAGGGATGCACAAGAGCAAGTTTTCTTTAAGATTTGTTTATTTTTATTGGAAAGGCAGATTTACAGAGAGTATAAAGAGAAAAATTTTTCTATTTTCTGGTTTACTCCCCAAGTGACCACAACAGTTGGAGTTGATCCAGTCCAAAGCCAGGAGCCAGGAGCTTCTTTCTGATTTCCCATGTGAGTGCAGGATCCCAAGCCTTTGAGCCACTCTCTACCTCTTTCTCAGGTCACAAGCAGGGAGAAATGAAGCAGCCAGGATACGAACCAGTGCTCATATGGGATCTTGAGGCTTGCAAGGCAGGGATTCATCCACTACCCCACTGTGCCTGGCCAAAAAGTTTTCCTTTAATCCAAGCAAAAATTGTATTAAGTTTGGTTAGATGTGAGCACTAACAGAATATTTGGTGATCTGGAAAAACTAAAATTACATTTTTTGTTTGTGAAAATATTTTCTTGGTTATAGATGACAAAACGTATTATCTTGCGGCGTTGGTGGTATAGTGGTGACCATAGCTGCCTTCTAAAACATATTATCTTTAGAAATATACCCTGGAGTAGCTATGCATTAAACGGCTTGGTATCCGAGATTTACTTTAAAATAATCCAGTGTATGTGGAGGATGAGTACAAGGGGAGTTGCTATATTCTCTGCTTGCTCTATACTTACTTTCTCTAAGTATTCTATATAATATTCTTAAAGTGTCTACTAGAATTTTTTAAAATTCGTACCAAATTTTCCCTTATATAGGCTTTTCCTGATAAGAGAATGCTGGAAGCAGATTTAGCATACCTGAAAGGGATGCCTAAAGCAACACTTGAAAACAGTGGCTGGTCTGAAAGTAACTGAGGCCTGAGTCAGCACCTCTGTTCATCCATTCCAGTTGAGAACAGAGCACCAATTAATCTACTCTCTGAATCTTCAAAACAGAGTCCGCAGGGGTGCTCACATATGATGGCCTGCTTGGTGGTTAGAACCTGTTAATGGCACAGACCCTGCACCACTGTATGCTTTTTACAAAGTGTATCCATGGGGCTGTGTAGAAACAGCTTCTCATGAGAAATGGAATTGCACTGGAATGCAAATGGAACTGTGGCTATCTTACTCACCTATTTTCAGGAAGGAAAATCTTTTTCCTATGATGAACATTCAGGGGGAAAAGCTAAATTCTGACAGCTGCAAAGACAGTTGTCAGGAATAAAATGTTCCTAGAAACATTACATGAGCAGCATGCGAAAATCACTATCCTCAACTACATAGACAAAGTGTCTTATCTGCTTGTAGCCTCCTCCTCAAACACATACACACACGCACACACAATTTGACAGTTTTTATGGAATAAAGGAAGCACCGATCAAAGGAGGAAAAGTTCACCAACCTGAAGTCCAGTAAACCAGGTTTCCTTCTTCAATAAGTTTGTCATATTTTAAAAACACAAATGTTGTCAAAATACTTTTCTGTACAGGCATTAGTGCTAATAAGCTGGGATTTCTTTTCATTCAGTTTAAATTATCATATTTACTGGATACTACCTACAGACCAGATACTGAACTCTGAAGTATTTTTTGAACCAGACCATAAGTTAATGGTGACCTGCAACTTTCCAGGCATCTTTTAAAATTGTATGAAAATTAAAGATCACTGGGCTGTAGTACATTGTGATCTGAGTATCACCTAAGCAGGATGCACTTAGCAGCCTGGATAAGTTTTTCAGATTCTCAGCACACTTGCTCTTGTTTGTGACAGCACTCTGATAAAATTGTTCAATGAAAAAAATGAAACGTTGGCATATTTGATTACCAAGTCTGTCAATCAGGTATATCTGGCAAAGCTGTAGTGATGTGAATATAGTCCTTGGAGTGCAACATACCTGATGTGGAATTCCTGGAAATCACTGGACTTTCGACCTGACCGCTATTTAATCTTGATAAATCTCAATTCCCACATCAACACAAGAGGGACACTAAAACAGACGTAGCCAGACTGTTGGGACAATTCAATGGTCCATGAGTGTTTTCATAAATACTGACTCTGCTTAAAATTCCTTTCTCATGTTTTCTAGTTTTCCCAACTAGTACATATTATATAACCACCCCAAATCTAATACTCTTAACTTTAAAAGTTAAAATGAGTTTTAAGTACCCATTCTTCTTTTCACCAAAAGCCCCACCCCCACCCCTTTTCTCCAACACAGAGTCATTTCTCCTGGGTTACTTAGATGATCCACTCCTAACTTTCCACTTGACCTCTCTGTCTGCAAACGTGATGTGTCCTGCTGATACTGAACAAGCCTCCACTATCACCAGACCTTTCTTGTTTTAAGAAGACCTCCTGAATTGTGCCATCATGCCAAGAAGCACTGTTCAAGACCGAACAAAGAGATTTTCTGCCACTACTGCTATAAAATTGTCACCATTACTACCACCAAGGTGAGTTCTCCAGGTCAACCCGAGTTATTGCAAAGAATGTGTACCACAGACAAGTGTGTTGTCACAGTCACGTTGTTGAAATTAAAATCATTTACATACATATTCATTGCTACAGTGGGCTTATTGCTAGTTTTAAAATAGCATTCCCTGTTTGGGGGAAGGAAAGTGGAAAAAAAAATTTCTCCCCTTCTCTAGGTTATGATCCAGGTTATGACATCTGAATCCATGGCCTGTGCTTTGTACTTTATACTCAGTCTCCAGCAACCATTCATGAAAAAGCATGGAAGAAGTACGTGGGAGGCAAGGCCAGGAGCAGTTTTCTGCCTCCCAACATGCTACGCTATAAGCAGCTTCTCTTACCACTGGGGAATGTAACTTTTAATACTGAACCTCTGCTGCTTGTCCACGTTCCAAAATTTTCTTACGAAGACTTTTCTTGTAAAGGACTTTGGCCTTCATTCCTGCCCATTTCTCTCTATTGTGGGACCATGTTATCTCAATCATAAAAGTTGTCTCAACAAAAATCATATCTCAAAGGGAGAGTAATTGGGGTCTTCCTGTCTTCTTTTTATTGCCTTAAAATATATATAATACAAACTTTACTATTTGAACTATTTTTAATAATTCAGTGGCCTTAAGTCACTCATAATCTTGTCGTTAGCATTGCCCATCTCCAGAACTCTTCCTCTTCTACAAACTGATGCTCTAAAAATTAAACATGCAATCTTCCCTGTCCCCATCGCTGCTATTTTATCCCCTTTCTCAAGGCATTCTGCTAGTCTAGGGAGTGTGTATGAGTGGAATCATCCAACGTTTATTCTTTTGCATTTATCTTAGTTTGCTTAGCATTGTGTCCTCAAAGGTGATTTATTCATTCTTGTTGTAGGACGTATCAGAAGTCCATTTCTTTTTAGAGCCAAATAAAGCCTCCAAACAATATTGCACCATACATATGACACATTTTATCTGTCCATCCATTCAGCAGCTGGAGTGTTGGATGTTTCTATCTCTGGCTATTGTGAATAAGTATATGTGTGACTATGGCAGATATCCCTTTGGGTTTGTGTTTTAAGCCTTTGGACTATATACCCAGAGGTGGAATTACAAGTTTACGCAGTACCTCTGTTTCATTTTCTGCAATTCATCACTTCTTTGCTATGAGTTTCTTCCTCCCAAATGCCTGTACATCCTCCCCTAACGAGAATAGTGTTTCACATACAAAAAAGTTTTGGGAGTGAAACCTTGGTTTCTCAAAAACAACATACCAGATCTGTGTAATAGCAGTCCTTCTTTCCAATGTCATTGAAGGGCTTCCAATCCAGGAAGCTTTCCCTTGTCATCTCCCACGACCGCTGGCCACGCCTCCTCTGCGTGCTCCTGCATGCTCCCGGCCGGTCTCTGTACTGTTTTCTTGATCGGGTTGCTAAAGTGTTTACTGGCCTGTTTTCTCCTCGTTCCAACTATAAACTCTGCCAAGACATTTCTTTTTCTTTTTTAATTTTTTTTTTTATTGGAAAGCCAGATATACAGAGAGGAGGAGAGACAGGAAGATCATCCATTCACTGATTCACTCCCCAAGTGGCCGCAAAGGCTGGAGCTGAGCTGATCAAAAGCCAGGAGCCAGGAGCTTCTTCCGGGTCTCCCACGTGGATGCAGGGTCCCGCGGCTTTGGAACCTTTAGGTCTGGTGCAGTGGCCTAGTGGCTAAAGACCTCATCTGGGAGATCACATGCTGAGATCCCATAGGGTGCCAGTTCTAATCCCAGTAGCCCCACTTCCCATCCAGTTCCTTTCTTGTGGCCTAGGAAAGCAATTGAGGAGGACCCAAAGCCTTGGGATCCTCCCCCACGTGGGAGACCTGGAGGAAGTTCCTGGCTCCTAGCTTTGGTTAGGCACAGCTCTGGCCATTTTGGTCACTTGGGGAGTGAATCATTAGACAGAAGATCTTCCTAGCTGTCTCTCCTCCTATCTGTGTATCTGACTTTTCAATAAAAATAAATAAATATTTAAGAAAAAAGAAAAAGAGAACCAGCACCCACATGGGATCCCAGTGCTTGCAAGGTGAGGACTTTAGCCACTAGGCTACCGTGCTGGGCTCAACACAATTTTTTTTTTTTTTTGCATATCTGACCTTGTATTCTTGGTTCCTAGCATATCACATAGCACAGAGTAAATCTCTGGGAAATTATAGGCTCTTCCATGAAACTTCTGTTTTGCTTTTTCTTATATTCACTGCCTCACCGTGAACTATCTTCTAAATATTTTTCTGGAAGTATTTGAAGCATTTCTGAAATACCAATACCTTCCTTACCCTCACATCCTTCCTGGAATATTAATGACAACATTTTGGGATCAATTTGTTTCAACTTTAAAAGGCTTAAAAAGTGTCTAAGCCTTAAAAACTTTAAGTTTTTAGTGTTTTTAAAAACTGATCAATTCATTGCGTGGCAAATTAGTCAAGTGGCAGTTAGTCATGTTGCTACAATGTTATTTTGAGGTTTTAATTTTAAAACCTATAGCATTTTCAAACTTAATGAGATCCCAATTTCATCTGCTACTCAAGCTGTTAGCCTCATAGGTACAACGTTAGGCTTGTTTTTCATTTAGTGGAAATAAAAGTAGACAGCTCTAGCCATATTAATCACGTTAAAGAGAAACTTTGGAACAAGCAATAACAAGGCAATTCGCCCTACATCGTGTTGGTGACATGGGCCCAAGGGGATTTGTTCATTCACCCTCTGATCCCCTAACAGTGTATAGCTGAGAAAGTAGCATTAGAAGAACAGGATGGTCCTGCATCCGTTCTCAGTTAAAGTGAAAAATTGTAGGTGATCTCTTTCATTAGGCAAATTTACTGGAAAATAAGTCACAATTTTTCAGTCAGCTCACTGTAACAGATACCGAGAGCTTCTCCCCCAGCAGCTCCCAAGGGAAATGCAGATCCCTTAGTCAAAAAGTCCCCCATTGGGACAGGAGTCGCTCACACACTGAAGTCAGAGCTGGAAAGAATCGGGCACAGGAATGCAGAACCGAGAACTTCTCTAACTTTCCCAACCTATTTTCCTGGGAAGGTGAAAGATTATAAAACGTCACTCTGAGATCTCTCCTAATTTTACTTTCTAAATTCACACAGCTCCTATAGTCTTATTGGAAAGTTTGCATGTGTTTCAAATCCCTACAGTGTTTTACTTCCAAATCTTCAAGTAAGGTTGGGATGGATAAGAGTAATGATAATTCTACTTTGAGATTACTAATGATAATAGTAAATATTTAATGAGATTTTACTCTTTTCCAGATAATATTTGCCACTCCTCTGTGGTGACTTAATATTTACAGTAACTTCTTTTACAGATGATGAATTAAGACACAGAGCAGTTAAGCAGCTTTCTGAAGCCACAAATCTACAAGACGGGAGGATGGGAGGAGTATATACTTTTCCCCCCCTGTGGTTTCATGTACTTCAGCAAATAAGTACTCCAGTTTGAGATGAACCATGTGGTGAGAGCAGAAACATATTAAGTGAAGTCAGTACACTGAATACTATTTCATTTTCTTAAGACCTTTTTGAACATTAATTTCCGCTTTTGAAAAAGAAGACATAACAATAGATAATAGATATCTCTAAGACCATTCCGAACTACTGTGTAGCCCTCCAACTCATATAAGCGCTTATTTATAAGGAAATGATGTGATTTCACCATTATTGCTTTGAATTGTCAATAAATGAAGCTTGTAGCTTTCAATGTCTTGTAATAATAATGGAAATCTTGCTTTAAACATAACCGAAGGTAACCAAAAGCATTGCTATAAAGTTCCTGATGAGAAATATTTTAGACTTAAAAACTACCTTACTCAAATCTATCATTTTAACACAAGAAACAATAACAAGAGGTCTTTAAAATTTTTCATAAAATGGAATTTAAAAATGTTTGTTTTGATGAAAAAGTTTTCTTTTTAAACCCCTAGAGAGGTGCTTCTTAATATAGATTTTTCATGAACATTTTGGAGACACCTGCTGTAATATGCCAAAAAAATGGGCATGACTATGACACAATAATAACTTAGATATGGGGGTCTCTGTGGTGGCATAACAGATTAATCCTCTAACTGTGGTGCCAGCTTTCCATATGGGCACTTGGGTCATGTCCCAGCTGCTCCACTTCTGATCTCTTTCCCTGCTTATAACCTGGGAAACAGTGGAGGAAGATCCAGGTGTTTGGGGCTCTGCACCCACACCGGAGCCCTCGAAGAAGCTCCTGGCTCCAGATCGGTCAAGCACATTATGTCGGCAGTCCTTACCATGAAGCTCAGAGCTTAAGGGAGAGATGGAGTCGGTAAAGTCAAACAGCAATATAAGTAAGCAGATAAAGAAAGATGCATTCGATGCTGAGAGGTAATATATCATGAACTGACAAGGTGCTCAAGGTCACAGTGGGAATTCACCAAGTCCTCCAGAACAGGTGGCAGGTCCAGGCTACAGTGCTGCACCCCTCAGAAGCATTTTTTTTTACTTCATCTTTTGAATAATGGCCATTGTGACAGGGCTGAAGTAATGTATCATCACATTTTTATTTGTATTTCCGTAATTGTTAGTAATGTTGAATTGGTTTTTTTTCCATTAATTTATTGTCATTTGTTGTCTTTTGAGAACCATCTAATGAAGTTTTTGGTCATTTCTCAACTGAATTGACCAAGTCTCTGTTCTTGGTGTTGTTGTTGTTGTCTTTCAGTAGTTTGACTTCCTGATACATTCTGGATATTAACCCTTTGCCAAACCCTTTGCAACTGTTTCTTTCCCATTTTTTTCCCTACCTCCTTTATCTAGCAGAGGCTTCTACATTTGATATAATCCTATTTTTCTGGTTTTACTTCTGTTGCCTGTTCTTTTGGGTCTTATCTAAGAACTCATTAGTGTTTCTCCAACATTTTATTCCAGGAAATTCATAGTCTCAGTCCTTAAAAGATTAGACCTTTGATCCACATTGAGTTGATTTCTGCATATGGTGTGGGTAGTGATCTGATTTTGTTCGTCTACTTATATCCATCCAGTTTTGCCAACATCATTTATTGAAGACATCCTGCCCCCAGTGTATTCCCTGAGTGTACAAAAAAGCAGTAAACTCTAAAACATGGATGAGTTTCTGGGTTCTCTATTTTCTTCTTTAGGTCCCTGCACCTACATGGGAATCCTGGAAGAAGCTCCTGGCTACTGGCTTCAGCCTGGCCTAGCTTTAGGTGTGGTAATTTTGTGAGTGAGCTAGCAATGATCTCTGTCTCTTTCTCTCCATCTCTCTGTAACTCTGTCTTTCAAATAAACAAAACATCTTTTAAAAAATTAAATGTAGGGGCCTGGCGCAATAGCGTAGCGGTTAAGGTCCTTGCCTAGGATGTGCCAGAATCCTATATGGGTGCCAGTTCTAATCCCGGCAGCTCCACTTCCCATCCAGCTTCCTGCTTGTGGCCTGGGAAGGCAGTGGAGGATGGCCCAAAGCCTTGGGATCCTGCACCCATGTGGGAGACCTGGAGGAAGTTCTTAGTTCCTGGGTTTGGATTGGCACAGCACTGGATGTTGCGCCCACTTGGGGAGTGAATCATTGGATGGAAGATCTTCCTCTCTGCATATCTGCCTTTCCAATAAAAATAAATCAATCTTTAAAAAGATTGAATGTAGAGTTCAGTAGTAAAGCCATCCTTTCTATCGATAAAATACTTTCAATTACTGCATCAATCTTGTTGGTATTGTGGGCCTGTTTATATTTTCTATATCTTCTTGACAATCTAGATAGGTTATAGGTATCCAGGAATTTATCCATTTCTTACGATTTTTTTTTCCATTCTGTTAGCCTACATTTTTACTGTTTGTGATCCTTTGTATTGCTATTGATGGCAGTGCCTCCATTTTTGTTGTGAGTTGACCAAATGCATCCCAGAAATGAGTCAAAGGCAGACTCTTACAAGCTCAGAAGTCTTTTTTCACTGGCACCCACTGTAGACTGTGCCATTCCACCACACATGGAAGAGGGGAGCAGCCCCGACAAGCTGTGCTCAGGGGTTCTTAAGCAACTGAGAGAACACATGACTGATGTGATTCATTCAATCAACCAAGCTTACATCAGGGCACAATACAAATGATCCAATCAACGGTAGTGGCATGGAACTTATACCCAGTTTAAGCATCATGCACTTTAAGCTATCCAATCTAAAGTAAGAGTCGCATCCCACCTAGTAGTGAACAACAAAACAAGGCAAACAGGACCTTCCTATTCTGTTTACAGAAAACAATTTGGATCAGTCAGATTACTGCCTGAACTGTAAAAGAAAAGCAAGAGCTCACCTTGAAATGAAATAAGCACTCTCAGTTCTCTTTTGGGACTCTCCAAGAACCCAAGGCTATGGCAAAGATCAGGTTATGTCCCAGAAATGTTTCAAAAGCTCTAGCCTTAATGTTGCCATTTTCTATTGTCTGGATTGTCACGTTTTCATTCTCAGTTTTATTTGAGTGTTTTCTATTTCTTCTTTGTTAGTCTGGCTAAAGGGTTGTCTATTTTCTAAAAATAGAGCTGTTTTGTTGTTCATCTGAATTGGATTTTTATTTTTATTTCATTTTTGTTCCTTAAAATTTCCTTGCTTCCTGTTAATTTTGGCTTTTGTTTTTGTTTTCCTAAGTCTTTCAGATGTATCATTAAATCATTTATTTTAGGCATTTCTTTTTAGTAAAAGAACTTAGTGGTATAATCTTCATTTTTAATACTGCTTTTGCTGTATTCCAAAGGTTTTGGTATGTTGTATTTTCATTTTTATTTCAAAAAATCTTGATTTGTTTAATGTCGTCAATTATGCATAGGGCATTGAGTAGCATGTTGCTTCATTTCCATCTATTTTAAGTGTCCTATTGTTCTTTTTTATTGATTTATATTTTCATTTCCTTGTGGAGAAGACACGTGATACTCCACCAACAATTTTGAATGTGCCAGGATTTGATTTGTGGTCCAATACATGACTTATCCTAGAAAATGTACTATGTGCTGATGAGGATAATATATAAGCAGTAGAACCTGGCTGAAATGTTCTATAAATATCTGTTAGATTCATTTGTACAATAATATGATTCAACTTCCATGTTTCTTTGTTAATCTCCTGTCTAAATCATCTGTTCATAGGTAAAAGTGGTGTGATAGAGTCAACCACTGTTGTCGTATTGGAGTCTATTTCTTTAGATCTGACAGCCTGTAGCAGTTTCGTCAGCTTAAGTCTGACTTTGAGGTGAATGTGGGTTTCCTAGGGTATGTATCTTCAGTCCCCACAAAGTGCAATTGCAGTGATAGTAAGAGTTGTGATAGTCA
This sequence comes from Ochotona curzoniae, assembly GCF_017591425.1. Lineage (NCBI taxonomy): Eukaryota > Metazoa > Chordata > Mammalia > Lagomorpha > Ochotonidae > Ochotona > Ochotona curzoniae. Next base: position 9,089,792 of record NW_024467087.1, read on the forward strand.
GGACTTTGCAGAAGGAACTTTCTCAGGTTAGGTACAGATTTTTTATGGGCTCCTACTGGTGCTAACCCTAAGAAGCTGAGGGGCACCCCTCTGAATTATGTAGAGTAAGTGAATGCAGCTCTGGAACTTTCTCCCTAAAATTCCACAGTCACAGCACCTGGTGAGTCTGCCCTGCTTAAGTTGCCTTGACACTGGCTCTGGTCACTCAGAGATCAGCTGTGCAACTCTATGTAGACTATTGAATCTGTCACTCTGAGGGGATGGTGGAGGCGAGGGGACAATGTGACTATTTTGCAAAGCCAAGTTGTCACTGTGATTTAGGCTTCCTAGTTTAGAGCTGATTTAGTGGGGGACTATGACTTCTCCCTCTGTCACAGCTGCAGGTGACAACTTCACCGAGACTTGGGAAGATGCATTCTCACAGTTGGCAGTGCTGCACAGCTGCCCATGGCAACTTCTCTGTCTTCTCTTCTCCACTGAAATTTTTTGTCTGTCACTCCCCATTACTTTTTATTTGCTCATGTTTTTCTATAGCTGAGGGCAAGGTAGCTCTATGATATTTAGTCTTCTTGGATCCCCTGCCCCAAACATTTTGAATCAGGTATTTATCTAAGATAAAATTTAGCATATAAATTAGGCACATTAAAAGACTAACAGCATAACTAAAACATGACAATCATAACAATATACAATATATAAAATTATGTTAATTTAGTCTATCTCTGCTTACCAAAATATCTTATTGCTATTTCTGAGATTTTCCGTTTAATATTTTCAGAACACAGTTGGCCATAGACAACTGAGATTGAAGAAAGTGAAACTGTATGAAAGGGAAATCTACTTTATGTAGGTTTTCTTTTTGTTTGTTTCTTTCATTTAGACCACGAGGTCTAAACACACATATTTCTGTCTGCCAAATTTCACATAATGTACCTTAAATTCATCCATGTCATCACGAATGCAAGGGTCTTCTTTTTTTGACAATGAATAGTATTCCAATTTTATATACACACATAAACATACCACATTTTCTTTATCCATTCATCCACCTGCAAGTAACTTGGACTCTTTCCACATCTTGACTATTTGAGCACTATAATGAATGAACACAGATGCATGCAATTCCTTTTTTTAAAGACCTATTCATTTTTATTGGAAAGTCAGATATACAGAGAGGAAGATCTTCCGTCTGCCGATTCCCTCTGCAAATGGTCGCAACAGCTGGAGCTGAGCCAATCTGAAGCCAGGAGATATGAGCTTCTTCCAGGTCTTCCACATGGGTGAAGGGTCCCAAGGCTTTGGGCCATCTTTGACTGCTTTTTCAAGCGACAAGCAGGAAGCTGGATAGGGTTCCAGCGCTTGCAAGGTGAGGACTTTAGCCACTAGGCTACTGCGCCAGGTTCTACCTTTAACTTCTATCCCATGAATTGGAGAGTATATAAAGAGAATGGTGTGAATAATAAGAAATGTTGAAGGGTCTGCCAGTCCAATTACACCTGTTGTTTCTTTCCAGTCTCAGCTTGGCCCTCCATAGCACTAACGTTTCACCTAAACTGGCTGTTTTAACATTCTGAAGGAAAAATGGAACAGACAAAATATTTCCATAGCAATGTGTGGGAGATAACAGACAACACCAAATTAGCCAATAGCCCTTGTGCATAATACACCATTCTGTTCCCCATATTTGCCACTAACCTTATAATACCAGGATTCAAAGATTTCTGTTAGGTTCAGAAATGAATCATTCTTCCTCTTACTTGCAAATATTTCCAACACTGGATTCTAGAAAGGAGCTAGCGACACCTGCTTGCACGCCATTGCTTATCTATAGTATTCATGCAGGTATTAGCGTGTGAGGATATGTGTTTTTCTTAAATCAGCACAAAACTCCCAGCCAGCAGACTGTTATTTCCCCCAAGTATCACTTCTTGAAATGCCATTACAGTCACATCCTGCAGTAACATGAACCCTCTGGGAGTTGAAAGTCATCTTTACAGTGATCTGCACCTGTATCCACTGTAGCTGTAAGGGGCCTCAAAGGAAGGGATCAGAAGCTAAGGAGCTAGTTTGACCCATAAAGAGAATCCAAATCTTGACAGGTTAACTAGGAGCTCTTGTTTGCAGAACACATTAAAGAAATTGGGAACAACCTATTAACACAATCTTATATTTTTCAGAAGAACATACTGAAGAAGAAACTGGATATAACCTATTAAATACAAACACATGCAAACACACACAGACACACAAACATGCAAACACACACACACACAGACACACACACACACGTCTATGGATCTTAGCTACATGAGGTAACAAAAGAATCCATTTAAAAAGATGGCTCAATTCTGATATATAGTGTGTAAACTCACATGTTGGGGAGGATTACAAATTTCTATGAGATTTTGATGAGTATTTTAGATTTAAGTCCATGTCATTTAAGTTCATGTCAGAAACTGTGGTTTAAAGATTTTAAAATTTTATTTGAAAGACAGATGTTACAGAAGGAGAGATAGAAAGATGTTCTAACTACTGTTTCACTCCCTAAATGGTTCAATGGCTGGAGCTGAGCCTTTTCAAAGCCAGGAGCTTCTTCTGAATCTCATGTGGATGTAGGGGGCTAGGGACTTTGGCTATCCTCTCTAATTTCCCAAGCCATAAGTAGTAAGGCTAGATTGGAAGTAGACTGACTGGGACATGAAGCAGTGCCCATACAAGATGCCAGCACTGTAGGCAAAGGATTAGCCTGTTGAGCCATCACATCAGCCCCAGAAACTGTACTGGTTTTAATAGTAGGGGAATTAAACTGAAGTTCTAAGTAGCTATAGCAGCTCTTGATGTAATAAAAAACAAGTAAGCAAATAATTCATGTAGTTCCAGTGTGATGATGATAGAAATAACCATGAAGTGTAGGGAGGGTACAGAGCAGAGGCTCCTCCCAGCCTGGAGAGTGGAGGAGCTGGAGGTGCCAGTACAAGCTGTCAAGAGGAGGAAGCCCCAGGTTGAGTTTCACTGAGGGAATGGTTTTTCCCAGTGAAAAGAAAATACAAGTTCAAAGAAGAGAGATATATTCTTTCTTTCGTAAGTATCAAGAAGAATCCTATGTTTGACATCAGTCTTTTTTATCTTGCATTTAGGGATGGGAGTGGATATTTACTTCTTGTTATTTTAGTAAATACTATTAACAGAGTATAACAGTAGCTTACCTGACTGTTTAAGCATTTTATAAGAACTATTTTTTCTACTAAATGTTTATTTCTATAGAAAATCCTGGAACAAATAGAGCTACTTGCCAAAGTATCTTCTTATTGTTTATTCTTTATACGTGATACTAGCAGTGTACTTTTTTCTTTGTTGACTGGTGGTTATACTTAGTATTCATAGAATCTTGTTACATTTTAGTTCAAACTTATGCATTCATGCACAAATGGATTTCCAATAGTCCATTTCCTAGATAATTGTAAGAAAGTCCCTAAACATAAAAGATGGTTGTACTCTCTTTAAAACAGATACATTACTGAGTGATGAAAGTGAATAGAAAGTGAATAGTGTTAAACCCTAGGGTTTTGCTTTGCTTTTGCTCTTGCCTTCAGTCCACTTGAAAAAAAATTAAGGGATTATTAAGATATAAAGAAATTAGTTCATGGAAGCATGCTAAAATAATTTATCAATATTCCTTAATATTTTAACCCACAGAAAGTTTCCTTGAAGTTTACCTGTTGATAAGCTTTCCAGTAGCAAGGATGTTTACCTGTTGATAAGCTTTCCAGTAGCAAGGATGTTGACCAAATACCTTCAGTGGTACCATCTTCATAGACTATATTTTGAACAGCACTGCCTGGAGGTAGACAATGCTATACTTTTGCATGTGTTTTGTAAAATATTCACTCATTGCTCAAAAATTAGGGAGATATTTGCAGTATTCATTTACAAATTTTGTAAGAAATTAATTGATAGATTCACACGTTAAGACACTATCATAATACTCTATCTTCATGAAACAAAGACCCTATCTTATAAAACAATATCCCTTTTCTCAAATGTGTTGAGCAACATAACCTTCAACAATTCAAGTCATCAAATGGAAGTTAAGTCAAGTCCTGGAGGGCACAAGAGCATTTCTTGAGGCTGGCCCTATGGTATGTTAGCTAAACCTCCTCCTGCGGGGCTGGCATCCCAAACGGATGCTAGTTTGTGTCCAGGCAGCTGCACTTCTGATCCAGCTTCCTACTAACGAGTCTGGGATAGCAGAGGATGGCCCAAAACTTTGGGCCTCTGCATTCACATGGGAGACTGGGAAGAAGTTCTTGGCTCTTGGCTTCAGATTGGCTCAGCTCTAGCCACTGCAACCACATGGGGAGTGAACCAGTGGGTGGAAGACCTTTCTCTTTTTCTTTCTCTCTCTCATTCTCTGTCTCACTCTCTCTCTGTGTAACTCTGCCTTTCAAACAAAAAGTAACAAAATCTTTTTTTAGAAGTGTTTCTCAAGCAAATGGCCCATATGCCCATCACCTTTATTCATGCTGCATTACTTTCTCTGTCTCCTTCCTTGCATGACTGGTCTCATGGGAATTTACCTATTGTTTTGTATTTTAACTGAAGAGAAAAAAAAGAAAAAAAATAGTTGAGCTCAGTTTGCACTGTTACAGGTACCACCCAACAATCAACAGATGCACTACGCTAATTGACACAGGAAAAAAGTGGTGAACAGAAATCTTCCCAGTAGAGAAAGATTTGATAAGTGTACCTTGTTCTTCATTGTTTGTAAAAGGAGTTATGTCTGGAGACATACGTTGACTCAGGAATTTTGTTAATGGCAGGCTGGATATTCAGGAACTTTTAAAAAAATTTGGTGTGAAAAAGTTATAACATGGACATATGGGCACAAATTCTGTGAACAGAACTTTGCGAATAAGCAGAATGTTCTGATATTTGTGTCCCATATGATTGTCCATCAAAGAAAGATCTTAGCAGAGGACTATCTTAATAATAAGATGCACAACTTTATCTGTTTTTTAGAAGTCAGAAATTTGACCTATTCCTCCCATCAGTCCTGCTATTGTCCAATACAATTACAAATGATGTGGCTGAAGCAGTAAGATGGAAAATTAGAAAATGGGTTAAGCAGCATGAATTTCTGTCCAAGATTTCTCTGTTATAAACACTGTTGAATCCCATACCTGCTAGAAGCAGAAAAACAAAACAGTGATGAGTTAATATGGAGTCACTCCCCCAGAGTGTATCATCTGGCTTTCTGGTGCTAGACTGACTGCAGTGGACTACTTGCATTAATGGAAATTGCAATGTATACCACACTGCTATAGACATTTTCTCTGGATATGAATTTATAACTCCTCTAGGTTATGATACATAACCACTGTCCATGTCCTCTTACCTGTCATCATGTCCACATAGTATTGCTTCTATCAAGATTGTGTTATACAATCAAATGTAATAAAAAAGAATATAAAATTTAAAAAAAGATTGTTTCCAGACAATGAGGGCTGACTATGTGCTTCACTATGTGAAGATCTTGTGGGCCATCCACAACAGTGAAGGTAAAACAGTGATACATGTTCCAATTTGTCGTCCTGGATTCTGGTTTGTTTTCATAAGTTTATTTGCTGCTATTGTTTCCTGTTGTGTCCCTGTTGGCCCCAGTTTATTCTTATGTAGTGTAAGCTCACAAGAACTATTTTGTGCCTAATCTCTCTCATTTTGCCTGTATCTTTCCTCTTTGGTTGCCAACCCTAATGACTTCATGCTCAAAAGTGTATGTAGAAGCAACATCCCTGCATAGACTGCTTACCCCAACTTCAAAATAACAGAAGACTGAATTATTTTGAACAATTAATTTGTATAACTCATAGTGGTTCTGCTTCTCTAATCTAACTGATTCATACAACTTACATAATCTCCCTCTGCCATTCCTAGTGTTTCTTATGTACCAGCTAATTCAAATGATAGTTTGTCTTTTTTACTTCATTTTATTTACAGTTAAAGGGCAAAAAAAGAGTCATTTCTGTTTATGGCAATCTTCTTTCATTTTCATTCCTGTAATGTGCGAGTTCTGAGCATAATTTAACATTTAAGGTTCTAATTAAAATGGTAATATATTTAAAAAGCTAAAATGAAAAATAAAAGCAAGGGAAGAATGTCCCTTTGCCCAAGACCTCATGTAGGTCTGAAAACTTCACAGTTCTCTTCTCACTTAGTCTGCATTTACCTATGTCTATGCTAATTGTGTTTATAAGAAATGTGACTTTGACTATCAAAATAGGTACACTGAACCCAACTGAACTACTGGTGGTAGAATATATAAGATATTCTATGCAAAATGCATCTGGTAAAAGACTTTCTAAAGATGACCTTTCTCTTGAGCTTGACTCAACTATCCTTGGGAAATTGCAGTCAGCAGGAGGAGCCATAGTAATTCCACAGATCATTTGGTTTGATGATTGCTTCTCACACAGTGGGGGTTATTTCCTTTTAAAAATTTTGTTCGCATTTATTCTTGAGGAGGTTTACATAGTTGATTAGACTGAGAATAGCTGAGTATTAGAGGAAAGCAGGTGAAACCATGGTTTCCAAATTTTGTTTTTCTTCTTCTTCTTGTATCTGCGGCAAAGGAAGGAGATAGTGAAAGAAGCCACACCCAACCTCCCAATCGCATCAGTACCTGGGATGTCATCCCAGGGTCACCAATGTGAAGCATGGCCCAAGGGGGTTCTCCAAGTGGTTTCAACAGTTCTGAAAAGCTGTCAATCTCACTGATCCAAAGATGAGAAAACCTGTCCAAGGTACATTGGCTGACATAGTCCACCTTAGAGTCTCCATTCACCCAGATATTTTCTGTCAGTGCTTGGCTGGGGTAGCTGACCAATTTGTTCTGCCCTCCTTCCTCTGCTATGGCACCAGATGTCCTGTGCAGGCACCAGTGTACTACCATATCCTCCATGTACATCTGGGCATGCCATCCACCGCACTGTCTTCAACAACTGAGGAGGGCCTGTTCTGACACATACACCGCATGGTCAGATAAAAAAATCCTGCAATTCTCACTGTGGTTGGAGTTCTGAGTCCAGCAGTTCAGTTGAAGGGTTCCCAAGAAACTTCATCAGAGGTGACCTAAGAACAGACTGTTGTGTGTGCTTGCCGGCCAGTATGGGTTCCAGCTCAGTTACCACCCTCATCAGCCTATACAAACACTGGTGGTTATAATTGTTGTGTCAGTTCTGTCTCCAGCACCATCTCTTACAGAAAACAATAGATGCCACAGCACAACCCAATCCTGCCCACCACACACTTAGCCCTCATGTATACCAGCAGGAGCTGCAACCCTGTTGGAGTGATCCCCAATACCCCCACCAGGCCCCACCCCAAGCCCTGGTTCCTGAACATGATGGTACATGCAGCAGACTGATTTGGTCTATCCCGCCTCCCTTTCTGCTCTCGTACACACCAATGGGCACTGCAGCCCAGCTCAGCCCAACCAACTACCCAGCCCACACTTATGGTGGTGAGTACTACTGCCTGTCCACTACCCAGCCCGCACTTATGGTGGTGAGTACTACTGCCTGTCCACTCAGGTCCACCACCAATGCTGGTTCTCAGGCTCACCGGTGGAAGCTACAGCACATCAGAAAGGTATCCACCATTTCACAACTGGGCCCACTCCCAATCCTGGATCTCGCTCCCCAGGTGGTTCTGCAGTATAGCTTGACAGGACTTGCCCCATTCTTAGGACTTGTTAGCTGATGCTGCTGCAAAGCCCGACAAGCCTGCATTTTGGCTCATGTATACCCAAGTTGATGCAGTTGTTTAGCCCAACCTTGCTCTCCACCAATCCAGCTCACACACAGGCCAATATGTGCTGTAACCCTGCCCAGCCTGGTCTTCCGCCAGTCCTGGTTCTTATGCTCACAAGCAGGGACAGTGTATCAGCAGATGAGTCCTTGATGATGCCCCCTTACCAGGATTGCCCCTGCCCTGGGTCACACGTGTGCTGATCAATACTGTGGCCCAGTCTGGCATGTCTTTGCTCATGTTGGCATTTACTGGCAGGTGCTACAGCCTACCTCAGCCTGGGATGCCCCTAGCTCTAGCTCATGCTGGTGGATGGTGCAGCCTAGCTCAGCCCTGCCTACCCTTAATCCTGGCCCAAATGTGAATTGGCTGGTGCTACGGCCCAATCGTGCCAGCAATATAATTTTGGCTGGAGCTGGGCACGGTCTTTAATGTTTTGAGGGTCGGATTCATTAGAGGAGAAAAGTCCACGAGCTGTTCCAGTACATATAAAGTTAAATGCTTAGGGCCCGCCGCGATGGCGCAGTGGTTAAGGTCCTCGCCTTGCATGCCCAGGATCCCGGCAGCCCCGCTTCCCATCCAGCTCCCCGCCTGTGGCCCAGGAAAGCAGTCGAGGATGGCCCAAAGCTTTGGGACCCTGCACCCACATGGGAGACCCGGAAGAGGCTCCTGGCTTCAGATCAGCATAGCATCGGCCGTTGCACTCACTTGGGGAGTGAATCATCGGATGGAAGATCTTCCTCTCTGTCTCTCCTCTCTGTATATCCGCCTTTCCAATAAAATAAATAATAATAATAAAATAAATCTTTTTAAAAAAGAGACTATTTCTTCAATGACACATAGGTCATTCACTAGCATGTTATAAACTTTTGAACTTCATTCCTATTGTTGACTTTGTTTTATGGCTTTTCGTTTAAGGGAATGTGCAGTAACTGTGGAATAGACTATCATACAGATGTGAGGATATAATGCAGTATGTACCTCTACTTCCAAATCAAATATGGACTCCCAATGAAACTGTTAAATACATCTTGACAATAAGATGCTGGGCTCTCTGCCATTGTCCATACCTACAATGTCAGGATATACTTAAATAGCAGAATGATGGATTTATGACTGTTTATGAAGGACTATACTATTACAATGATACAGGAAAAAGCAGTTGGGATGGACTTGGGGAGGAGTGGAGGGAAATCACAAAGCCTATGGAACTGTATCATAAAATAATACAATAAATACATTTAATTTCAAAAAAATTAAAAAGACAGTGTTGGTGAGGATGTGAAGAACAAGGAGTTTTGGGGACTGTAAAGTGGGAGGGCATTTGTGAAAAGCCATGTAGAGTTTACTCAAAAAATTCAAACAGGAACAAGTATTTGACCTGGTGGGTAATACATCTACATACCATATCTGTGCCTGAGTTCAACTGCTAGCTCTGATTCTTCACTCTGGCTTCCTGCCAGTGCAGTTTCAGAGGCAATAGTGATGGCTCCTGCAATCGGGTGCTGCTACCCAAATACAACATGGGATTGATTTTGTGGCTTCCCAGCTTTGCCATAGTCCAGTCCCAGCTATTTCAGGCATTTGGAAAATGCAGTCAATTGGGAGACCTTGCTCTGTGTGTTTCACTTTGCATGTGTCTCAACTTAAATATTAGAGGGACAAGCGCGTTGGTGTGGTGGGTTGATCTTCTGCCTGCATGCCAGCATTCCATATGGGCACCAGTTTGAATCCTAGCTGTTCCACTTTTGGTACAACTCCATGCTAATGGCCTGAAAGTGCAAGAAATGATGGCCCATCACTTCGGGCCCCTTCATTCATGTGGCAGACCCAGAGAAGCTTCTGGATTCCAGCTTGAGACCAGCCTTCTTTCTTCTCCTTTTTTCCTTCTTCTAAGATTTGTGTATTTTATTGGAAAGGCAGATTTTTACAGAAAGAAAGAGGCAGAGAGATATCTTATGTCTGCTGGTTCATTCCCCAGGTGGCTGTAACATTCAGAAATAAGCCAAACTGAAACCAGGAATTTCTTCTGAGTCTCCCATGCATATTCAGTGTCCCAAGCCACTGGGTCACGTATTCTCTACTGCTTTCCCAGAGAAACATCCGGGACATGAAACAGTGTTTATATGGGATCTTGGCATGTGCAAGGTGAGAATATAGACACTAAGCCATCATGCAGGGCCCAGATCAGTCCACTTCTTACTCTTGTGGCCATTTGGGAAGTGACCCAGAAGGTGGAAGACCTCTGTGTCTCTCCCTCATCTGTCTGAAGCTCTGATTTTCAAGTAAAGTAAATAAATCCTTACGAAAATAAACAAAATTAAAGTTACCATAATATTGTATGTAGTCATCCCTTCTGGGTTTATTTCCAAAGGAATATAAGTCGAGTTTTTGAAGAGACACTAGAACTCCCATGCTAATTGCAGCATGATTCATAACGAAGAAAGTATGGAACCAACATTGAGCTACTCATTTATGAGAGAGGAAACTTGGGTGGTAATGTATTCGTCTATGGCCTTGGTGATGGTAATTGTTTCATGAAGCTATACTTATTCCCAAAGTCATCAAATTGAATACACTAAATAAGTGCAGACTTTTACATGTCAATTATACATCAATAAAGGGTTTTAATGGTACCTGTAACAACCCCACAGGGGACAAGAGAATCTATGTGATATAATATGGAGTAAATATAGCTGTATTAAAGCCATTTTCATAAGTTTAATACAACTATAGAAATGTTTATAAGTATAGATGTAAAGACAATTCACCAAATGACATTGGAGCTGTGAAAAGGTAGTTAAAATTAATATTCTCATCTTCCTCAAGATTATTAATGTGATATTATCATATTGTTTTATAAAACAGATTAAACATTTCTTTAAGGTTTATTTATTTTTCACTTGAAAGGCAGATTTACAGAGTAAGAGACACAGAGAGAGACTTTCTATGAGCTGGGTTCATTTCCCAAACGGCCACAAAGGCCAGGGCTGAGCCAAGCCTAAGCCAGGGCCTAGAGTTTCTGAGTCTCCCGTGTGAGTACAGGACTCCAAGGATATGGGCTACCTTTCTCTGCCTTCCAAAGCATATCACAGGGAGTTGAATCAGAAGTGAAGCTTCAGCGAGTCAAATTAGTGCCCATGTGGGATGTCTGAACGAAAAGCAGAAGCCTAACTTACTATGCTATAACACTGGCCCCTAACAAACATTTCTTAAAATATTCTGAATTTTAAAAGGGGAAGAAAAACTAAGATCAGAAGTGTGGTGAACTCCATTAACACAGTTCACATTAATTTACTTTGAGAAAAGCTGGTTAGCTTCTGCAGTACCCAAATTTATCTGGTATACACAGGAACTGTGTGTGATAAACCATTTTTAAATGAATTATATCTGTCGGCATGTGAATAAAGGTATCAAAGCCCAAGATTTCAAAATGAACTATTTCTCTTAAAATAATTTTGCATCCAGCGGCCCCACATGATAGTCTAGTGGCTAAAGTCCTTACGTTGCATGCGCCTGGATGCCAACTGGGCGGCCATTCTAATCCCAGCAGCCCCGCTTCCCATTCAGCTCCCTGTCTGTGACCTGGGAAAGCAGATGAGGATGGCCCAAGCCTTGGGACACTGCACCCTCATGGGAGACCCAGAAGAGGTTGCAGGCTCCTGGCTTCGGATTGGCGCAGCACTGGACGTTGCGGCCACTTGGGGAGTGAACCAGCAGATGGAAGATTTTTCTTTTACTTTCTGTTTCCCCATCTCTCTAGACATTTGACTTGCCAGTAAAAAGATTTAAAGAAAATTTTAAATATTAAATTAATTTTACATCCAGGCTTGGTAGGCTTCAGAACTGCTAATTGATTTTCCTAATCAAGCACTGAACATCTTAGGCCTGGTAGGAATTGAGACCACTAGATGTGTTCTGATTAGAAAATCCTGGAAATTCTTCAACACTCCAGGCACATATTTTTGGAGGGTCAAATACAGCTAATGATGATAACACCAAATGAATCTCTGCTGTGGACTGTGTATTCTATAGCAAAATATTAAAGATAAGCAATAATTTTCAAGGAAATCCTGAATTGGGCTTGCTGTCTGGAAAAGCTGTTTCTTGTCCTCAGTTTTTAAAACAATTGTATTTTCCCCCACCTGTAATTAAGCAACACACAGCTTCCCACAAACCACATGATTATTCATTAAGAGTGCTGTTTTTCTTTTTCCTGTCTCTCAAGAGAGAAATAATTAAGCAGAATTGGTTGAGGATGTGTTTTTATGAAATCAGCAGATATAACGTGAGGATATTTCACCAGGACCAGAAGAGCAAAAACAAATGGAGTTGGAAATATCCGAGAATTGCTGCTCCCTTTTTTTTTAGCCTGGGCCTCACCAATTTATTAAAAATCACAGGTGCAGAGGCATGGGAAAGCTTCTAGAAATCTGATCAAGCCGTGTTCAAATAAAAACTTACTTAGAATGCCACTGTTAAAAGAAATGCAAGAAATATTATCATGACTGAAGTCAGGATTGTAAACTGAGAATGCTACTATCATAACAATGTTTTCCCAGTTGTAATGCCATAGCCTTCTTCGCTTTCACTGCTCAAGGGGTTTTGCAAAACACAACTTTTCTCATATGGAAATTGAGATATCTCACTCAACATCACATGGCAGAGCTGTGCCTGGAACACAAGTCTTTAGGTCCAGTGTATTTTCTGTCAGAACATAAACTGATGCTCCTATATGTCCACTTTGATGATGAGATGAGTACTATATCGGTGCTTTCATTCCTGAGTTTTGAATTTCTTCTCATTTCCTTTGCTCATATTTTGAGTTTGTGAATTTCCATGAGTAAGATCCACGGATTGGAATAGCCAAATTATATCATAAAATTGTACATACAAATGGAAAAAAAAAACTTTCCTGAATAGAACAAAATTTATCATTGTGAGGCTACTACTTAATTTGACAGAAAAAAAAATTATAAGATAGTACCAGGTACACAGTGAAGATTAAGTAAAAGTTAATACCTTTCCTTTTACTTTTCACTTGATGAATGCTAAATTGGAAGCCGTTTTCTCCCATGCTGAAATAAGCAAAGGTGTAGTAAAACAAAAGGATTCTGGTTAAATGAACACCCTAGCTAAGTTCCTCAAGAATCTAGCAGGTCTCCAACATATTACCTAAAACTATGCAAAAACTCTCATTTTTGTTTTCCCATTTGGCATCTGTCTGGTGTGTGCCACAGATCACAAAGCAAAAGAAACTAAGTTAGTCTTTCTTAAGTGCATCATGTGTTAACAAAATTAATCAGTAATACTGACAGATTTAGAACAGCAGGGAAACTTACAATGTGGTAGGTAGTTGTTAAGAAGTGGCTGCTGAAGGAAGAAGCAGAATGCAATCAAGGATGAAATAAAGCAAAACAAGATTAGACTAAAAAAAACACTCTGCAATCAACTGTCAATAGGACCTTGGAGTAAAGGAGTTAAAGTCTAATGAAGGAAGGTTTTGCAGATATTATGATGTCTTTCCTGTTTTAATGTTTGTTTTTTGTGGTGTCTTCATTTTCAGTAAGTCTAACAAATAAGAAAAAAATGTATTTTCACTAAATTGTACCCATATGAACATATTTCTAATGTATTTCTAATGCACAGCTGAATTGCAGGGCACAGCCTTTTGCTTTGCAAGTCTATCCAATGAATTACACTCCTTCCCTTTGTTAGACTACAGTTTTCCCTTCTAGAAGATGATGGGGTGGACTGCATGTTCCTAGATAGCTCTTTGCAGTTGCAGCGTTCTAAGATCTTGGGAGCTCTTGGGAGAAGTTTTACTACAAAACCGATTTTCTGTGAGCTGTAGCTGCTCTTTTGTAAATATAGAAACTTAAGTCCTAAAGTACTAAATTCGATTTTCCTGAAGACGCTGTGAGACACTCTCACGGTTGAGGTCAAAAGATTCTGTGAAGCAAATGGGTTAATGGCTACCTAAATGAGTTTGTTTTGAATACTATTTACATCTTGTTTTTCATTCCCAGACCTCAGCCACAATCTCTGGGGATAGCACTTCCAACATTTTCCAGCTCCACAGCTAATAGACTTCACTGCCAGGAAGCTTTGTGTGATACTTATCGGAAATTTTTCTTTCTTGCAATTTCATCCACTTTTCCCTCCCACAGCTCCAAGCCCTCTCTGCCAAGCAGAAGGATGGTTTGTCTGTTTTACTGTATTAAAACTAATGGTAGTTACTAGTCCAAAAAGGTACAGGGGGAAATGTTGGCAATGTAAGAATTACAAAATTTTGCAAAGCTAAAGAGCTGGGCAAGAAAGATCCTAGTCATAAACCTTTCCCTGATTCCCCTTAAACTAGGAAAATAACTCCTGGATTTTTACCATAAATAATTTACCTTAAACTGCCAAGTAAAGGAATTTAGTTTCCCGGGTGGGAAAGATGAAATCCAGGAGGATCTTACATCTTTGCCTGGACATGGCTAAGCAATCATGTCTAGGGTATAGGGTCTGGGTAGAATCTACCACTTTCCATGGCATTTGCAAAAGATACATGCAGGTTTGGTTTGAGAAATTTGATGAAGGAGCTGTGTAATAAAATTTCATTGGGTGGCAGCTCAGAATTGGAAACTTTCTCAACTCTTTACAAGAAAATCACAGAAAGGAAGTAGTGTCTGCAGGACTATGTATTGGAGTGGCTGGTGAGCTTGTGTGCCTTTTTTCAACATTAAGCACATGTCTCCAGCTTTGATTTGATCTGTTTGGGATGAAGACATAACTCACATGCAATGTACTCACAGCAGCACCTAATTTTATTAGTTCATTCAGTTGCATATTCATTCATTAAACACATTATAATAGCATCAATTTATTTACACTATCAATAACTATTAATCAAATAATATGCCTCAAGAATTGTTCTAGAAGCAAGAAAATCACTTGTAAATAGAATAAACCTGCCATATAATCTAGTAGGGAAACCTGTTTTAATCTAAAAATTAAAATAGTAATTATTAACTATAACTGAAGTGAATGCAACAAATTTAAGGTGCAAACAGAGCATACAATAGGGAAATCTGACATAGTCCATACAGAACTTGGGGATTTTTCCCCAAGGAAGTAAACATTTTGAGTTAGATCTGAAAGTTATTTCAGCGTTTATACAGGGAAATAGAAAGAACCCTTTATGAAAACTTTGAAGTTTATTAAGACAGCCAAGGGCTGGAAAGTTCAGGGGAAATGGTACATGACCACTCATGGGTAAAGATTTCTTTTAGGGTAACAAAAGCTTTGTAAAACTCAATGGTGATGACAGTTGACAGGCCTGTGTCTATATTGATACATCTTATTCTGCGGTGAAGCTGTTTAAAAAACAATGCTATCCAAGCACAGAAACATTTTTAAAGGGACCAAAATGGTTTTTGTAGAGGTTCTCTGGGAAGATTGCCCAGAAGTAGGTAGGTAGCACTGAAAATTTTTGTCTTAAGGATATTCTGAGTTTTTGCTAAAAGTACAGATATTATATAATCTTACTATGAAAAGGGTATCTATTTGACTTTAAAAACATGTTAATTTCATTGACTATGATAACCATTTCATAACCAGTATGTTTTATGTGTATATGTACATGTATATAGATACACTAAAAATGTTACATATTTAAAACATACATATTATTATAAATCTTAAAGAATCATATTCAATGCAGATAAAGGTTACACAGGAATTCATGATATTAGTTTCATAACTCTGTTACTTTTAATATCAAAAATGTTTTAAAAAATAGAACTGGAACACCATTTATAAATTTAAGATGAGGAAATAATTATCCAATTATAGTGCTCCAGATGAGAGACAATGATTTGACCTATGCTTGAAAATGGAGAGTGGTGAAAGATACTCTGTATTTGGAATTGAAAAAAAAAAACCCTTCTGAAGACTACAATATAAATAATATAAATCATGAAAGAGGGAGAGATGCTAAAGATAACTCACAGGCTTCAGATGTTAGCAAACGGCATCTTTTACTACTGGTTAAATCTTTAAGGAAATGAGGAATTCTGGGGAAATATTAAGAGAATAACATAAGATCTCAGCATTGAGAACAGAAAAGAAAGTCAATAATTGAACTAACATTAAAACTGAAAAACAATAAACATAAAAACATCTGAGGCAGAATGGTGGTCTGTTTCCTGATCATTAAAACTGAACTCCCAAGTCTATTAGAAGAATTTAATCCTGAAATCCCAGTATTCCTCAGTTCTTCCTGCAATACCCTACTTGTATCCCTATATCCTAGCCCCATATAATTTACCACAATGCTCTTATACATAGTGCTTTACCATGAATGAGTGCTTTTGCACTCACTATTTACTACCCATGGAAGAGTCTTTAGTTCCTTTGCTATGTGTTGACTCTGAAATGACATAACTGATTTTCCTTAGGAAGACTTATGTGGTCCACTAAATTCTCACTTTATACATGAGTTTCACTTTTACACCATGGTCTCCTCAAAGAACTAAGTAGTCAGCTTTATGGCCATATTATCTAGAGGAAATGCATCATTCAAATTAATTTTATTTATTTATTTGAGATGTAGACAAGAGAGAGTGAGAGAATTCTCATTAGCTGATTCACTCCCCGAATGTCTACAACAGCCAGGGCTAAGCAGTCATAACAGATCTTGATAAGGGGAAGTTGTGTCAGTCTTTGAATGAATTGATTACAAATCAGTATTTAATAGTCACAATTAATTCCATATTCTATAAAGGTATTGGAGGACACCCTCACAGATCATTTATAGCAATCCTCATTTAAATTATTTTTCCTCTCTAATTAGATATTCTTTACATCCCCAGGCCCCTAAGGCCCCTAAGGCTTCAATCTCTTTTGAAACCGTGAGGTAGGGGAGCAAGACTTCCTTCAGACTTCTTGGTATTTCTTCAGGGTTTTCTTGGTATTCTCTATGTCCCCTCCATTCATTTTGGTTAGCTAAATAGCTCTTCTTTCAACAACATATCATTTCTTTTTAAGGATTCAGGAAAAAAATGAGAAATTAGATGACAATTTAAAAATTCTGTTTGAAATTCTGAAGAACGAGGACAGCCCAAAGCCTTGGGATCCTGCACCCACCTGGGAGACCTAGAAGAAGCTCCTGGCTCCTGTTTTGAATCAGCTCAGTTCCAGCTGTTACAAAGATTGCAGCCATTTGGGGAGTGAACCATATCTTTCTCTCTGTCTCTCCTTCTCTCTATAAATCTGATCTGCCTTTCCAGTGAAAACAAATAAATCTTTAAGAAACAAATTATTCTCTAACATAATGCAAATTATTATACTTAATCATTAACGTCTTAGTAAAATATATAGTAAATAAACATCTGAGAGTTTAAACCCATTTATCTTAAACCAAGAGAAAGTGCTATTTTAGAAACCAAAGAACCAGAGTTTCAAGGAATAGTCTGGCAAATAACCTCATCATTGCAGAAAGATCAAGTAAAATAAGGTTTCAGAAGTGCCTGATGGACATTTTTAGTATCAAATGCAGTGGGGACCTTGTGTAGAATATGTTCGCTGAAAATGATGACCTCCAAAATTATAATGGACTGATGGGTACCTGGAAACTGCAGAGGGAGAAAAAAGTGAGTAAAGGCAGTTAGATAAGTGATATCAGAAACCTTTTCTATCTTTTAACCAACTTTAAATGACACCCAACTTTTTTTTTTATATGTAAAAAAGATGTTCCATCTGCTGAATTACTCCCCACGAACCCACAACTGCGAGGTCTAACCAAGGTCAAAATCAGAAGCTGGGGATTCTATCCAGGTCTCTCATGGGGAAGGCAGGGATCCAGTCACTTGTGTTATCACATACTGCTTCCTGGGTGTCCGTTAGCAGCAGGCCGAAATTGGGAGCAGAGCTGGGTCTGAAACCCAAGCATTCTGATTGGGGATGCAGGCTTTCAACCTACAATTTAATTACCTTGCCAAACATCCACTCCCATACCTCATTTTCCATGTCTCCAAACTCATTCTATTTATTTGGCTCTGATATATTCTTCATACTTCAAAATATACAATGGAAGCAGTATAACATGTAAATATGTATAAGTATACAGTATATAGATAGCTCTAAAAATTACGACCAGATATCTGAAAGTACTTACAGCGAACTAATGGTTCATTTTTATTGGAAAAGGGTGATGATATACTTATTAAAATAGAGCTATAAATTTTACCCTATAATTCCTGACATTCAGGGAAAAGCACTAAATCCAATTGGTTACACGTGTGTTATTCACTCAGCTACCACATGTTCATTAGAATGAAATTTGAGGCCACTAAACCTTGATTTTTAAAATTTAATTTTACGTGTCATTAATTCTGTTTCCTCCTGCTGTCCATATAATATTTTTATATATCTAGACAAATTTTGTTAGAAAATAGCATGTTCTAACCACTGAGTTGAGAATGTCTTTTAGCATGCTATATATTTTCTGTTTTACATTTACAATCAGATAAAATGACCTGGCACAATATTTGGGGCATAGGCAGTATCATGAAGTTTTCAATTTTCTAGTAAAGTAAAAATTCTTTACGGATTATTCAGAATACTCTGCAGAAAAGCCGGATGAACCACATCTTGATAGTGGAGTTGAACTACCCCTATTAATGGAAGACAACACCAAACACTGAAAATCGCAAGACATGGGAAAATATGCCCTGGTCATACTAGCAAAAAAAGTATGATCAAGAACATGGAGAAAATGAGTCATTGGAAACAAATACTGAAAGGACTGAGATTAGAGGAATTCTCTGAAATTAAGTAAAACAGATATGTGTATGTATTGGAGAGAATAGAATAACGCAATGGGAAGGAAAGTAGATAATATTCAAAAAGAAGCAAATGGCAGCCAGACATCCAGAATGGAGGACCTCTGTGGGCCTCAGTATAACAGCCCAACCTGGTGAAGATTGTTCCTTTAGAGGCACCATTTCACACCTCTTGAAATGGATGTAAGGGTGCAGAGCAGACAAGCGTAACACATTAGGTTACTCCAGAAGGTCTCTCAGTAAAAGTAATTTAAAAATAAGTTTATTTGACTTAATACATTTTTAAGTCATGTTCATGTGAGACTTTCAAAAAAACTCATGAGAAGCCTGCATCAGGACTTCACTTTTGTCTCAAATAAATTCATCATTTAATTCAATTTTCCATGATTTTTTTAAAAAGCCTTTCTACATTGAAGAAAATATATAATAAAATACAATTAAATGCAATTTTAGTATGAGCAGCAAAAATCGGTAGTACTTTAATCATGCATGACTCACCGGCCTACCGCTTTTCCCAGCAGAGGATGATCAAAGGGCTATTCTAAGTGAACATGGTCAAGATGGCACAGCATCCTTCCCCTCAGTTTCCAGGGAAAGGAAATACTAGTCCACTGAGAAGAGCAGGCTACCAGCATTTCGTTTCCCCAGCTCCAACTTGCAGAGCCTAAACTCCGGGCAAGTGTGGCTGACAAATCATGGAGTCTCTTCCTACCTCCAGACTCAGCTCAAAGGGAGAGTCTAGCATGGCAGGCCCAGAATCCTAGGCCTACATTTTCTCTTACTATACTCTGTAGGGTGAGGTTCCATGTCAAGAAAGGCCAATGGAGAGAACCAGAGGTTACTATTGTTACCCAGAACCCGGCCTAAAACTATGGTTGTAGCTTCTAACTCAGAGCATATATCAACAGTAGAAAAAAAAATGGGATCATTTTTTTAAATGTAAAAACCCATAAAGAATTTGATGATTAGTAAGTAAAAAGACCATTGTCTGTAAATTATAAATACGTTGAAGCAAGAGTTGTGGCACAGTGGGTTAAAGTTCCACTTGCCAAGCCAGTATTTCATGTAAGCTTTGATTCAAGATCCAGCTGCTCTGTTTCTGATCCAGTTTCCTGATAATGTACCCATGAGGCACGTGAAAGATCACCCAAGTGCTTGGATCCCTACTACCCACATGGAGGACCAGAATATAGCTCTGGCTCCTGACTTAGATCTGGCTATTCAGCCATTTGAGGAGTGAACCTGAATATAGAAGATTTCTCATGCTCTCTACCCCACCCTCTCTGTCACTCTGATGTTCAAATAAATAAATAGATAAATAAAATCTTTTAAAAATGTGTTGGAAATCCCCTAAGCAGTTCATCAAATACAAAGTAAAAATATAATTTTCCATAAAGTTAAAAGACGGTGAGGCTCCCTTCCACTGCATTAATGTGGATGGTCATAGACAAAAACAAAACGAAAAAAACAAGCAAACAACAACAACAACAACAACAAAAAGCGAAAAGGAAAATTTGGTAAATCAGATAGAAAAGCAAGCATTAACTATAGACTGAATCTGCCAATTTTTTATATTATTGCAGATAGGTTAACAGTTATGTGCTGTAAGACCACTAAGCATAAGAAAGATAAAG
Source organism: Ochotona curzoniae (assembly GCF_017591425.1). NCBI lineage: Eukaryota > Metazoa > Chordata > Mammalia > Lagomorpha > Ochotonidae > Ochotona > Ochotona curzoniae. The sequence goes on from NW_024467087.1 coordinate 9,110,061, forward strand.
CACTTTACGTAATAATACTGGATTTGTGGAGCTGTAAGTTGCACCTTGCTTACAATGCCAGCTTCCAGTTCATTTTTTTGCTAATGTACCTTGGAAGCCAGAAATGGTCCAGGCATTTCTGTCACTATCATCCATGTTGGAGACAAGGGTGAAGTTCATGGTTCATGGTTTCAACCTTGGCCCACACATGACTGTTTTAGCCATTTGGAGAGTAAACCAACAACCTTTCTCTGTCATACCTGCTCTGTCACACTGTCTTTCAAATAAATAAATGAATAAATCGTTTGGGTTTTTTTTAAAGAAAGATTAATAATATCAGGAAATGGGGATGCATATTTTGTAGAACAGGAGGGCAATTAATCAAGAAAACAAAATAATCCCAAATGATTATTTCTGTAAGAGACCTTAAAATTGCATGACAAAAAACTAATAGGATTGAAAAGATAATTGCACAAGTGTGCAATTATTGTTGATGATAAAGTGCACTTTTAGTAATAGTTGATTGTGAAAAACCTGGATGAAGCTCCAGGCTGCTGACTTGAGCCTGGTCCATTCCTGGCCCTGGGGGCCATCTGGGGAATGGAAACTCTTTCTCTCTGTAAATCTAACTTTCAAAATAAAAAATAAGAAATCTTTTTCTAAAAATGTTGTTTTATGGTTGACTTTGCAAAGTCTGCAAGAAATGCATACAGACTTGCTAATGTGTGCACTGGCTGGACTTCTGTGCACATGTTCTTTCTACTATAGCAAGTTGCCTGTTGGATAAGGCAGTTCCAATATCACCTCCTCCAGACAATCTTCTCTCAATCCCTCAGTTCTAACTGTCCTGTGTCCTCAAAGTATTCTCATGACATATTCCATTGGCCTACTAGTACCTTCAAGGGGTGTGTGTGTGTTTCACTGTGAAAAGTTGGAAAACAGGGTCTGTTTGCAATGCTGGTCACAGGCTCACAGATGTGCATACAGCCCTGAAAGAGACTGGATGCTCATTAATATTGATTAGACAAAGGTGAAATTAGACTTTTTCTGAAATTTCTTCTACTTATTTATTGTAATTACATTTTGTTGAAGTAAAATCCATTTTGAGATATAGTTCAATAGCATCTAATACTTTCACAATGCCATGCAATAATCAATTCTGTACAGTTCAAAAGCATTGTCATCTCAAAAGGAAACCTCCTAACCATTAAGTAATCCCTTCCCATTCTGTACGTCCAGAGCCCCTGAGAAGCACTTTCTAATTCCATGTTTTTGACTATTCTGAGTATTTCATACAGGTGGAATCATACAATACATGACATTATATGTCTGGCTTCCTTCACCTAGGATAGTCTGTGAACTTCATCAATGTTATTTCATTTCTCAGTACTTCAATCATTTTTATAACTCAATAATATTCCACTGTGTGTATATATCAGATTTAGTTTACTCTTTCATCAGTTGATATACAATGTGGATTGTTTCCATTCTTGGCTATTGTAAAAATAGCTACTGTGAACATCACTGTACAAAACTATGTTGAAATGCCTGTTTATGCTTCTTTTCATTAAACACTTTAGACAGGAATTGCTAAGTTCTATGTTCATTCTATATCTGACATTTTAAAGAAACACAAACTGTTTTTCCAAAGCAGCTGCTCGATATTGCCAAGAACATATGAGTGTTTCAACTATCCCATATGTTCATCAATAGTTGTTATTTTCCTAAAAAAAAAAAAAAAAATCATAGCCAGAAGGGATCTAAGATGGCTGAATACAATATAGACACAGTAACTAAAATAGCTTTTGGATAGGAAGAATACAAAGGAAGGACAATATTCCAGACATCTGACTGACAGTTTTTTATCCCAGAATCGGTATGTGGTGGTGGGAGGGGGGGGATTTTATGGGAAAAGAGGCAAGAAGCCAGAAACACCACTGCAGTTAGCTGGGCAGTGCAGCTAGCTGCCGCATGTGAGCCACCGCCTTACCACCTCAACACAGGAAGAAGTTGTTGCCTGCCCCACCACTTAGAGTTTTAGCTGAGAGGGAATGCCATGGTCACTGACTGGCTTTGACTCCACCCTAGAAATCTGACTGTTGCCAGGTGTGCAGTACTCTCCTTTCCTACCCCCTCATAGTCACAGAGCAAAATATTCAGCCCAGAAAGGGTGTGCAGTGTGCCTCTCTTCTGTTCCTACCACCATCAAAATCAGAGGACAACATGTGAGGCAAAGCACACATCTCCTGCATCCTTCACCTGTGGAAGTTTGGGAGCATTAGCTGCACTCTGGAGGCTAACACCGGAGGCAACCCTTAAACAATTATTGCCACCCTGTACGATCTGGGCAATGATTTCCCTATACCTTGTAACACTAAGACTGTAACCATTTATATTAAATTTTTTGGTGCTACTGGACTTTCCCTGATGAATACAACACAGGACCCATTTGCATTCCTGCTCTCTAGATGCATATGCTACAGTTTGAAATCTCTGGTCTATCTTATACTCATTCGATAGGACTGGAATAAGCATTAAGTTTACATTCCTTATGTGGTTTCTGTGGTGGCTTAAAATGCTAATCCTCTACCTGCAAGTGCCAGAATCCCATATGGACACCAGTTCTTTTCCTGGGTGCTCTACTTATGGTACCACTCCCTGCTTGCAGCCCAGGAAAGTAACAGAGGATAGCCCAAGTCCTTGGGCCCCTGAACCCATGTGGGAGATCAAGAAGTTCCATGTTCCTGGCTTTAGATCAGCTCAGCTCCAGTCAATGCAGTCACTTGAATAGAGAACCAGTGGCTGGAAGATCTTTCTTTGCCTCTCATTACTGTATAAACCTGCCTCTCAAATAAAACCAAATATTTTTCTTAAAAAAAAAACAAACTCACATCCCCTGGACCCAGCACTTGAGGTAGTAGTATTGTAAGTCACAGCCCCCATTTATCTCCCCTAGCAGAACCTGAGGAATGGTCCATCTGTATCACACAATCCTACAGCCACAGCAGTTGGTGCCACCAGCCCCAGCATAACCCAGGCTTGTCAGTATGACAAGGGGGCAGCCACCATTATATCTCTCAACACCAAGAACAAAGCCCTGCCTATCAATTCACCAGGGAGACACCAAGCCCTCTGCAGGCCAAAGACACACAACAAAGGAAATCCTTAGTCATCTCAAAGCTGTTTCTATTCCTTCAGAAGTAAATTATCCCATAGCAGTAAACTAGACCACTGGGCTTCTTATTGACACAGCTGACAATGATTAAGACAAAAGCAATCACTCAGAGAGCACATTCCCGTGCTCACCAAGTCAAAGTCATCCCTGGGCTCACCAAGTCACCAAAGTCAAAGCAAGAAGGCAAGTGTTACCATGAATACTGGCTAAATAATAAACTATTTTACATTGACAGGTACTCCATAACGAAGAGTTAAATACACCATATGGGAGATGTCAGTGTAGGGAAAGAGGAAACATGAAGAAGGAAAGCAGCATTATGTCCCTAAGGAGCATAATAATGCTCCAGAATTAGACCCTAATCTGAAGGAAATCTAGGAAATAACAGATAAAGGGTTCAAAAAAAAAAATCACTGAGAAAACACCATAAGATGCAAGAAAATATAAATAAATTAAAGAAATGAGAAAAATCTATCAGTGATAAGAATTGGAATACGACTAAGGAGATAGAATTCAAGAGAAAGAGCGAAATATAATTTTTGGAGATTAAATCTTCAATCAGTGAAATAAAAATAGAATTGAGAGCTTTAATATCAGAATTTACCAAGTGCAAGAAAGAATTTCTGGCCTAAAGAACAAGAAGAAATAGTTCAGACAGAAATAAAGAGAATTAAAAAGAAAGAAGAAGGTCTACATGAAATAGAGGACACTGCTAAATGACCAAATTATATTTACAGGTACTCCTGAAGGAAGAGAAAAGGGGAAAAGTCATTGAAAAACTAGAAATGATATAATAGTTGAAAATTTCCCAGGCCTTAAAAGAGACACAAGAAGGTGAAAGGCATATCATTATTATTATCATTATTATTATTATTATTAGACTCTCACAATTTAAAGGAGAGAATCCTAAAAACCGTAAAAGTTACTCATTTAAAAAATAGCCCAATTAAATTAACATTAGATTTTCAATGGAAATCTTACAAGCTGGAAGAGAGTGGGGTGATATATTCAAGATCTTAAAAGAAAATAACTCCCAACCAAAAATATTTCGCACAGCAAAGCGGTCCTTTAAAAGAAAAAGAAAAGTTCTGCATTTTCCAGGCAAGCAAAAATATAATTTACCACCACAAGACCACCGTTACAAGAAATTCTGAAAGGTGTCGTACAAAATTCACTAACAAAGCAGATAGAATCATTTTCGATCAAAAATTTTAGGTCATCTTTCCTACCTATCAATACTAAGCTTGAATGTAAATGGATTAAATTTATCAAACAATGACTTAGTTTGGCTGAATGCATAAAAATCCATTATCTCACTATGTGCTGCTTGAAAGAAGCTCACTTCACAAAGATACACAGTGAAGGATTAAAAAATTATATACAAGGGTGCAGCTACCATGATGGCACATAAAGCAAACTTTATTTTAAAAGCTATAAAAATTTAAAAGTACATTATATTTTGAGGAAAGGGTTGATGCAGCAAGGAAACACACCAATCATATTTATGCAGCTAATGGAAAATCACCCAGATTCATGCAGCAAATAGGATTACACCTAAAATGAGACAGACTCCAATACAATAATAGGGAGTGACTTCAATATCCAAGTCTAGTCAAGGGACAGCTCATCCAGAAAGAAAATCAATAAAGACATATTGGAGTTAAAACATACTACAAAGTAAGTGCACATAATAGCCATTTACACAGCATTACACCAAACAAATAAGAACCTACATTTTTCTCATCATTAACACATGGAATACTTTTTAGGATAGATCGCATACTAGACCACATAACAAGTCTTAAGAAATCTAAAAAGGTTGAAACCATATTATTTTTCTTCTCAGACTGTGAAGGAATAAAACTAAAAATAAACACTTGGAAATTAAACAACATACTGTTGAATGATTAGTGGATTATTGAAGGAAAACCAAAAATTTTCCTGAAATAAATGAGGAAAGACAATATATCAAAACCTGTGAAATACAGCAAAAGCAGTAATAAGAGAGAAGCTTAATTAGACTAACAAAGAAAAAACAATAATGCTAAGGTAAGAAAAGGAAAGGGAGACAGAAGCATTAAAAAAGTATATGAAGAAATAATAGCTTTAAAATCCCATATTTAAAAATAATAACAACACCAATCATTACCATCATCATCTACACATCCAATGACTTCAATAAATTCCAGGTGAGATAACCTCAAAGACCTCTACAAATATACACCTCAAATCAAACTATCAATCCCTAAAGTCCTAGGAAAACCCTTGAAACCATCAAGAGAAAAATGACAGATCACATTACAAGTAACTCTTAATAATAATAAAACCACAAACCATGGAGAGGAAGACAATGGGATGAAGCATTTAAAGCTGTGGGGGAAAAAGTCTCAGAAAAAAAAATGTAGAAACAGTGGAACCTACCGGTAAACTAAGATATTCCCAGAGAAACATAAACAATATTCACTGCTAGCATACTTGCCTTCCTAGAACTACTGAAGAATGCTCCAGTTGCAATAAAAGAATACCTGAAGAAAGAAGGCAAAACCTGGGAAACATTTCAGCCCAATGCAAGACAAGATTTTAAAATTAAGAAAGAAGCTTAAAGTGGTGTTCAAGTCTTAAGAGACACAATAAATCATCAAATATTCCTATCTTAGAAATTTCTGAAGGTGTTGAAATAGACAATTGTCTAGAAGGCCTACTGAGCAAAAGAATATCAGAAAACATCCTTATGTGGAGAAAGCAAGGGAGATTCACATAGAGGAAGCACATAGGACTCCTAATAGGCATAATCAGAAACAATATTTACTATGACAGATAATAATCAAACATTAAAAACTAAAACATAAAGAAAAGTTTTTAAAATGTGCATGATAGAAACACCACGTTACATACAGAGGATCCCCAGTTAGACTTACAGCTAATTTCTCACATGAAATTCTACAGACTAAGAGAGAATGAAGAGACACAGTCCAGGTCCTAAAAGAAACAAATTGTCAACCAACAATGCTATACTCAGCAAAGCTCTCATTCATACATGAAGGAGAAATAAAAAATCATTCAAAATAAACAGAAACTGAAAAAAAATTGCCACAATTTATCCAGCACTACAGATGATGCTTAAGAATTGTGATCTTCATCATAATAAAAGAATGTGAAGTTAGAAAATCTCCTAGCAAAGATACAAAGAAAATCCAAGGAAACAATGACAGTGTCTGTAGAGAGACAATAGCATAAAGTTATTGCCTTTCAGTAATAATCCAGAATGTAAATGGCCTAAATTCTCTAATCAAAAGATACACAATGGCAGAACAAATTAAGAAAATAGAACCATATATTTGCTGCGTACAACAACCACAGCTCTCCAACAAAGGTACACAAGGACTGAAAGCAAATGATGAAAAAAGTTATTCAATGCCAATAAAAAGGAAAACGAAAAAGGTTTAACCATTCCTATCTCAGACAAAATAGACTTTAACACAGAAACTATTAAAAGAGATGAATATGGGTGTTAGATAATGATTAAGGGATCAATTTTTCATGAAAAAGTGATTATAGTAAATATATACAAATCCAGTTCCAGGACACTTGGAAGCAATTGTTAATATATATAAAGGGAGACACAGATTCTGGTACAATAATAATGGGGGAACTTCAATACCCCTCTGTCATCAATGGACAGAGCAGGTAGATAGAAAATCAACAAACAATAGAGGAAATGTATACTAAGTATCAAATGGACCTAATTGATATATACAGAGTAATTCATCCCACAGTGACACAATATACATCCTTTTCATCAGAGCATGAAACTTAATCTAGGATACATCATACACTAGGCTATAAAACAAGCCTCAGCAAATCTGAAAAACTGATATGCCTCATATGTTTTCTGACCACATGTAGAACATAAATGGATATTGGCAATTCAAGAAATCCTTGAAAATATTCACGTGTATAGAGACTGAGTAATATACTATTAAATGAATACTGAGTCATGGAATAAGTCAAAACTGAAATAAAAATATTAGAAATTATGGTCCAGTATGATGGTAGCTAAATCCTCATCTTTTCTGCTTGTGGCCTGGGAAAGCAGACCAGGATGGCCCAAAGTCTTGGAACCCTGCACCCGTGTGTGAGACCTGGAGGAGGTTCCTGGCTCCTGGTTTCAGATTGATTCAGCTCCAGTTATTACAGTCATTTAGGGATTGAAAAAGCAACGGGAATCAATCTCTCTTTCTCTCTCTCTCTCTACCTTAGCTCAGCTCTATCTCCAATTTTTCTGAAGATTACTCAACCACCTTTTTACAAATTCCTGCATGATCAAATACAGTCAAAGAGTTCATTTCTGTTACCTGTAACTCAAAATACTCACTGACAAGAGTGGGGTGGAGTTGAAGGGAATCATGCTGCAGAGCTGAAGATCTGCTTGAAAAAGTAAAGGGAACGAGTGAGACTAAACATTTATCAAGAATCTGTACCAGGAACTGAAGTAAATACCGACAAAAACCTAATTTTGCTTAATCCCCATATCTACATCTTGAGATATTGCTTTTTTTTTTTTTTTTTTTTTTTTTGCTGCTTTTACCATAGCCATTTGGGGGCAGTGGAGTAGAGGATCTGATCTCTCTCTCTTTCTCTTTCTCTTTCTCTCCCCACCTTCTTTCCACCCTGCCTTCTTCCCTTCCTCTCTTCTTTTCTTCCTGCCTGTCTCTAACTCTACCTTTCAAATAAATATATCTTTTAAAAAAAACATGAACCAGGCAAAGTCAGCTTAGTATGTACAACGTATATATGAGGCACTCAACAAATATGACTTGCCATTTCAACTACCAAATCCAGCATGTTAGGTAGCACATGTAATTCCTTTCCTGAAAGGCAGTTGCTGAAGCAGGTGCTCAAGCTGCTCTAGGAGTTAATTTTATAACATCTGTGGTGCTATTTCCTGTTTCTCCACTAATGTCTACTTTTCTTTGTACTCACTTCATGATGTATGTTTGCAAAATGGGAAAATTCCTGAAACAAATATGGAAAAGGACTTTAAAATGCTCTAAATTCAAGATTACATCAAATATAGACATTGCTTTTTGTCTTTGCTTGAATGCCTCTGGTAATGGGTAACTCACTGTCCATTAGAGTTGCTCCTTCCACCTTGAAATAGCTTTAGCTCTCAAACAGTCCTTCTAAACAAAGAATTCAAATATTAACAGATGTCATCTACCTGATGACAATCTCTTTTCTTCCTGAAGGAGCTTACATTGACTGATAATGGATCCAAGTATTTGAAACTGGCATAATCAAGAAAGATGCATAAAAATCTGTTTAGGAAAGATTTGGAAAAGCAAAGGTAAAAGCAGCCAAAAAAGCAAGGGCAGTTTCATAATAAAACCATTAAAATGATGGAAGACAGTCTACTGAGGCTCTGATGGCCTAGAAAGGTGTGTGTACATACATGTGCATAGCACATTGGCATCCCAAAACAAGGAAACAAGATTGTAAAAAAAAAAAAAAAAAAAACAAGTGGCTATAGAAGTGGAACTTCTACATCTATGCTTTGGACTGCTTCATTACAACTCATAATAGCCTTACCTGGCGGTGGCGCAAGTGGTTAAAGGTCCTCACCTTGCACGCCCGGGATCCCATATGGGCGCCGGTTCTAATCCCGGCAGCCCCACTTCCCATCCAGCTCCCTGCCTGTGGCCTGGGAAGGCAGTCAAGGACGGCCCAAAGCTTTGGGACCCTGCACCCGCGTGGGAGACCTGGAAGAGGCTCCTGGCTTCAGATCGGCATAGCATTGGCCCGTTGCGCTCACTTGGGGAGTGAAACATCGGATGGAAGATCTTCCTCTCTGTCTCTCCTCTCTGTATATCTGCCTTTCCAATGAAAAAATAATAAAAATAAATCTTTAAAAAAAAAAATAGCCTTACCTGGAAGATAGCTCACTACAAGTAGTACCAGCATATTAGTACTGTCCACACACTAATGCCCTGCCACTTACCCAGCTCCACTAACATAATTATAGTTGTTGAAACAAACCAAAATCACACATTCTGGACGTGTAAGTCAGTTATCTCCAATCTTAGAAAACTTGTAAAAAAGGACTTTCTGGAAAATTCGTTCGATGTTAAATGTTATTTGCTGGGCTTTATCCAACACTGAATTCACTGTTTAATCTGGAAATACTTGTGCTGCGTAAGAATCAAAGCTGTTCTATTCAGTTCCTTGTCTTTCCCACCAAGTTCACTCAGGCTTTAGTTTTTAAATACAGAAAATAAGACCTAACACATTTGGGGAAATCTATCACTATAATAGATTGTACATTGCTATGTTATTGTTTTTTAAATTACCCTAGAAAACTTTAAATACAGATAGAACTATTGAAAGAAATTTAAAAATGTTATGAATATATGGTTGTTAAAATAAAACATTCCTCCAAATATAGAAAAAAAAAATGACACTTGATCTGGTCATTACCCAAAGCTTCATTCTTGTTAAAGGGGAACTGCCAGACTGATGGATCTTGGGGTAGGAACTATTCACGTTAGCGACCGTCAACCTTATTCTCAACTCTTCTTCTGGTTAATGTCTTTGGTATGATCATTACTACTATTACTAAAGATCACATCTCTCCTTAGTATGCATGACCTCTTAGAGTCTGATCTCCTATACATTCTTTTGCTGTATCAGAACTATCCACCAAAGAGATGCTTATAGGAGCAACCTGGACTTATCTCTGGAAACATTGGGGACATAAATTCAATACCATCCAAATGTGGTTTGAAAGTGCTTATGATAGCAATCTCCATTTGAAAATCAATAAACTTGCATTAAATATTGATACCACACTGTTTCCTGTTACTCTGCATGAAATTGAACTTTTGAAAAATATTCTGTATTCCTTGTTATTGTTGCTTAAATTCAAGGTAACAAACACTGTAGAGCTGTTCATCTAAACAAATGAATTCAATGCAGGCCTATTGTGTTTCATGTACGTTGCATAGGACTTTTCCCATTGCTTCACCAAAGGGACATTACCTCCTAAAAGGGAACTGCCAGTGGACATTGAATTCTCAGGTTCAGACCTTAATGAAATGCAAAAGAAATACATTGCCAACTGTGACTATCTCAGATTCTGAGCCCTTAAGATCAGCTTTGTAAGTACTTATGAAAAGAACACTGATTGAGTTGCTACTTAAAATGATTTCTTGCACTTTTAGAGTTATTATTCTAGAAGAAGTCACTTAGTAGATCATGTACAAATCTTTTATGAATAGTTTTTCAAATTTTGAAGTTACTAGGTGAGTATACAAAATCTAAGTCCTTATGTTCCAGCTCTGCTCTTACTAATCATATGATTTTTTTTAAAGATTTATTTATTTTTATTGCAAAGTCAGACATACAGAGAGGAGGAGAGACAGAAAGGAAGATCTTTCTTCCAATGATTCACTCCTCAAGTGACCGCAATGGCCTGTGCTGTGCTGATACGAAGCCAGGAACCAGGAACTTCCTCCAGGTCGCCCATGCAGGTGCAGGGTCCCAAGGCTTTGGGCCGTCCTCGACTGCTTTCCCAGGCCACAAGCAGGGAGCTGTATGGAAAGTGGAGCAGCCAGGATTAAAATTGGCATCCATATGGTATCCCAGCACGTTCAAGGCGAGGACTTTAGCTGCCCCAAATGATATTTTTTAAAAAGTCATTTTATCTTTCAGTAAGAATCTCAGCTTTCTTCAATGAGAAATGAAAAAAGCATTACCTACATACACTTCAGATTTATCAAAAGAGAAAATAAGTTGAAGTTTGCAAAGTAACTTGAATGTAACACTTTGATCACAGTACATATTGAACAATCCCAGCTATTTGCATTTCTGCGTTCACACGTATGTACTTCAGTAAGTAAATCAGGGCACATCATAAAATGCCAATAACTTTAAGCACTGATATAAAATGGAAAAGCCTATAGTAGTTGCTATACATTTGGTTTTTATTTTTCTAAGGGATCTATTTTTTAGTTGAATAGATAGGGAGTCAAAAATTTGTAAAGATGACAAGGGAGTCATTCACAGGGAGTCAAAAATTTATTTTATTAAGGTTTTTTCCTACGAATCTACATTTAATTTTATTTTTGGAATGCACTCCCAGAAACCATAATATATCATTCTATTTTGCTTTTTAACTTTTAAGACAAATAAGCAATATTCCTGCTTGTATTTTGATGGGAGATGTTGAAATGTCCCCGAGAAAGTCTACAATTCTTATTTTTTAAAATAAGAATTTGCAGCCTAACATTAAAAACCACAGAAAGGAAAGCTTTGTTCCTAGAAATTTGTCATGTTGCTCAAAGCAAGAAAACTTGATGAGTCAAGATTCAAGATGACTAGGACATATTCTATGAACTTATATCTAATCTCTATTTCATATGCACAGAAGATTGAGAGACTAGAGAAAGGATGATGATAACAGTGATATTTATGTCACAGGGGTATTGACAAAATAGAATTCAACTTCTGCAATCAACCAGAGAGGCGAGGAGAAATTCAGTGTAGCTGAAAATTGTGAAATGCCTTTCACTAAGGGTTGAAATCCTAGAAGTGAGGAAGCCTGGAAAGTTAGACAATTACTGAGCTAAAACTACTCCAAGTTTCTTGTAGAAAAATAAAACTGCACCCAAATCTTTACTGCTGGATGCACAAGGAAGCAGCAGACATTTGTTATGTACATGAGTCAAAGAGAATTCAGGGGGCCAAAAGTCTGCTTAAAATTCACTAACTATGGGACATAGAAAGTCCTTCATCATCTGTGACATCTGCTACTCATTTGTAAAGTGAGAGGTTTGGATTTCTTTATCTCAAGATTTGTTTCTGTGTGCTTTGCCATCAGATTTCTGGGAATTTACCCAAAAGAATGAAATCTGCAGCTCAATTCACAATAGCTAAGACATGGAATCAACCCAGATGTCCATCAACTGATAAATGGACAAAGAACATGTGGTACACACTATGTATTACTATGCATCCATAAAAAGGAATGCAATTTTGTCTTTTGCAATAAAATAGATAAAATTGGAAACCATTCTACTTGGTGGAATAAGCCAGTTTCAAAAAGATAAATGTTTCATTGATTCATAGATACAAAAATCTATTCTATAAGAGCAAAAATAACATTTGAGTTTTGATGATTGCTTACAGTTTTAGTCTATACTCTTGAGGAACATCTTTTTTCTACTTGTTATTTGCTGAAGTTTTTACCTAATAGAGGGTCAAGTCTCTGACTGTTAAGGAAGCTGAAAGTAAGTCACTGTAAAAATATAAAAGTAAAAATAAGGAATGAGGAGGGAGAGTAGGAACATGAACAGGAGGGAGCATAATGTGGAAAGTACCATTTTGCTCCTAAACCCATATTGTGAAATATATGAAATGTCTTCACCTTATGAAATAGAACTTTAAAAAATAGAAAAAAAAATGAGAAGTTTGAATGAGATGAACTTTTTGGGAACTTTCCATCTTCAGCGAGATTCTGTGTTTTATAATCTCAGGAGATAAAAACACAGAAATACAAAAGCCACTTTTTGTTGTTGTTATATATTTCTATACTCTCCAAGTAGAAATCATGTTTTTTTCCTATGTAAGAACCTTGGACTAATACCGCTCATGTTGAATTCAACAGACTACTAAATTTAAATCATATCAACCACCACATTGATTTCTATTTCAACTATGACTTTTGGTGCATCATTAAGGATCTGGATAGCCTAGGCAAATCAAGTTTTGACATCTAAGCTTGGAAATGGTTTAGAAAATCTTATCCTTGGACAAGGACAGGTGTTCTAGCTAACGTTTGTTTTCTAAGTTTGTATGCAGCAGTATTTCCTGGGCTTGGTCATGATTGCAAGCACAGAGACCCTCCCGCTGATTTCAGCACTTCTCTCAAGAGCCAAGCAAATGTTCAAGTGTGAAAGTTCCCAGAGAATTCTGATCTTTTTTAGTCCACTTGTGTTTTCTAAGCAAGCTCAAGACTGCAGGGGTTGCTGGGCTTAGTGTGAATAAGTAAATTCCAGGCAAACAGCCTCATCTCCAATCCGTCATCTCTCTTTTTCCCTCTGTGCCTTGCTATAGGCTTGGGAACCACTTTTTATTTGACATGAGGACCCCCTCCTGGGCCAGAACCTTTTGTTTTAGTCAGAACATTCCCAGGAGTTGTCAGAATCTGCATTAACTTCGCTGTTTGTCATTGCCAAGGTGTTGCTTGCAGTTATTAACTTGTCCTTTGGTACATTTGCTAAATGTCAATGGAATGAAAAAAGCCATCTTTCCAATCTAGTTCTCCCACTAGACCCACCCAAAAGCACATATTTCCTTTTGGACATACAGAAGTAAATAGGATAAAGCTGCAGTATTACTCCTATAACGAAGTTCTTCTCAATCCTTGGGCCTGTTGTCCAGTTCACATACTAATATCAGAATTTTTAAGTGGTGTCAGAAAGGAGACCATGAATTTTAAAAATTTCAGGAGAATCTTCTTCTCAAATATTCTGCCAACTCATCCCTTTGTCCTGATATTCAATTTGAGATAGTCCCTGCATTTACTCAATCAGTACTATGACTGAAGATCTCAATGAAGACGTTGCCAACTTTGAATAATTCTAAACAACGAGTCATAAACATTTCAAATGGAGAGATTTGTTTCCCCATGTACTACACACTTCTGAACTTGGAAATAGGTAGGTGGAAAGACAGTGGAAGACTTCCTATCACTCCAGTAAAATTAACTTCTCAGACAAATGAAGATGAGATTCTCAGATTTTTTTATGAAGTAATCTCCTTTAAAATTGAAGTTTGAGATACAAAATATCAGAACTTCAAGAAGTCTTAGACATCTCCTCACTCTTACGAATTAAAACACTAAGGCCCAAGAGTAAAAATTCAGTTGTGGCTCAGATATATAGCTAGTAATGCAACCTATTAGTGTTTGTCAAGATGAGAGGCAGAGGGCACTAGAAATAAAAGAAACAAGGATAGGAGATAAGAAAAATCTTCGGCCTTAGAAAGACGGCCTTCCCTTTAAAGGCTGTTCTCATTAGGAGCAGTTGATAAAAGCTAAGCAGCTTACTGTCTCCAGATCAGATGAAGTAAATTCAGAGCCATGGCTAGCACCATCCTACTATTCAGAGACATTGATGAGAAACTTAAGAATGGTGTGTGTTTTACATGACACTAATAATAATAAAGGAAATGGTTCTGCCTCTGTATCAAACCATTGGAGATACAGGCTGTAATGGTAAGGAAAGTAAGAATAACATCATAGATGAAATAATAACTATTCCAAAGGAATATCAAGAAAGATTTGGAAGAAAAGCATGAGACCAAGTCACTAGCATAAAATAATACTATGTAGGATTATCACCCTGAAGTTCCATGAAGTGTATATGAACGCTTCAGTTGTTCAAGGGCTGTCCACTACATTACAAAAAGGTCTTTTGATATTGTGGTTGAGCAGCAGGTCAGGAAGTCAAATAGTCTTGAACTTGTATGATGACTTTTTGTATGACATTAGACAAGTGGTTGACTTTCTCCGGGCCTGATTTTCTTGATCCATAAAATGAAGGTAATGATTATTAACACTTGTAAGACTTCTTAGACTATGGTATGCTAGCTTTTAAAAAAGATTTATCTTTTTCATTTATTCATTCATACACTTAGAAAGTCAGAGTTACTGGGGATAACACTGTTCAGCAGTGAGTTAAGCTTCCATCTGTCAGGAGCTCATATTGAGGCCAGTTCAAGTCCCAGCTACTCCACTTCCAATCACATTCCCTGTTAGCAATCAAGGAAAAACAGCAGAAGATGGCGCAAGAACTTGGGCTCCTGCTCTCATACGGGAGACCCGGTTGAAGCTCTTAGTTCCAGGCTCTGGCTTGGCCAAACACTGGCCATTGTGGCCATTTGGGGAGTGACCCAGTGGATGCAAGAGTCCTTTGTATGTATATAGCTCTGCCTTTCAAATAAATTTAAATTTAAAAAAAAAATTAAAAGAGAAAGAGAGAATATCTTCCATCTGCTTGTCAATGTCCCAGATGGCTGCAATGGCATGCACTGGGCCAGGCTGAAGTCAAGAGGCAGGAGCTTCATCTGGGTCTTCTACATGGTGGAAGAGGCCCAAACATGCAGGCCATCTTCTGCTGCTTTTCTGAAGCCCTTAACAGGAAGCAGAATTGGAAATGAAGCAGCCAAGACATGAACTGGAGACAATATGGGGTGTTTGTGTTACAAACAATAGCTTTACTTGCTATGCCACAGTAGCAGCTTCCATATGCTAGCTTTCATTATCAATGGTCATATGAAAGAGAAAGGATCCACAAAAATCAGACACAAATTGACTAGCTTACAAATTGGTCTACTTATCCTTAATGAAAACATGAAATCACTTTCATTCTCTGAGCTATCATGTCGCAAAATACAATTTATAATAATAATAAATGATAATATTACCTTAAGATTTTCTCATGCAAAATTATGATTGTAGTACCCAATCTACTCGAGTCATTACTTTTCCTTAAATTGGAAAGAGATCCCATAGATAAACAGAAAGACAATAAAACAAGGATTAAACTAAAGAGGCCTGATTTTCCTTACCCTTTCACTGAGGTGGTGTCAGTGTAAACAGATCAAGGTAGAAACAAGGCAGGGGCTATCATGTTAGAATCTTATCTGGGTTGGCTTAAGCCAGAAACCTAAAAATAATGACAATGTCCCTTACGCCTTTGGTTCACTTAAAGTTGGCCAGCAATCTCGGCAGAATCACTAACTTGTTTGGATACATTTCTGGTCATCCAGGGATTCTCAAAGCGTTGCCACATCTAAGGGTAGCCACAACAGCAACTAGCCTGTGGTCCCATCAGTCACGTTAATGGTGGTGACATGAGCCACCTCCAGAGACTTTGCATCGGAGAACCCATTTCCACTTCTAGGGGTTATGTTTTGAGTCTATAAACATGGATAGAACCCCTACTGTGTGAAAGCCTTTGTGCCTGACTCAGAGTAGGCACTCAAATATTTGTTGATGGATTGATTGATTAGAAGGGTTATCAAGGTTAGCAAAACATTCCCTACTTTCAAGGTACTGACATCCACTGATGAAGACTGATTCATACAAAGCTAGTTTGCACCCAGAGTAAATTGTAATAAAGGCTCCATAAAAATGTATAACAATATAGTTGGGAATAATTTCAACTGTAGGTATGTAGAAAAGTTTTAGGAGCCGGAAGTGTATGTCCTCCTGAAGCTAACTGAAATTTTGCCAGGGGAAAGGACATCTCAGTCAGAGGGCAAAGAAAACAACAAGAAAACAATAGAGTGGGAATCCTTGTGGTCAAACCTAAGGAATAACGTGCGTGTGCTCATGCGCACAGGGATGCATGTGGGCTATGCCAGAGCATGCAAAACCAGCATCTCCCTGCAGATAACTTACATCTTTGTTTCTGTAGGTAACAGTGATCTCTGAAATAGTTTGAAAAGTATGATGGTTAAATTAGTGACACCTTAGAAGCAGAGGAGAGTCTTATCACTAGATAATAGCACCTTGAAATTACTATCTCGGAATTTCTCTGAATCACTGAGGTTGCTTGGGTCAAGAAAACAAACAGGAAACCCAGAAAGTTTGTTCAGATGAATAAACGTTTGATGAGAGCAACTTGGAAGAGAAAGTAATTGACAGCTTTGAGACTGACGCTACCTTAGTGACATTGCCATCAGCCTTGTTTCTTAAAATGTTATTTGACATCAGCCATCAACATCAGGATCAATACACAGTGCAGCAGAGGTCACCACTGGCAGGTGTCCACCAGATCTTGGCATTTCAGTTTATTCGGACTATGTTTGAAAGAAGGGACTGCTCTCTAGAGTCCACCAGAGGGAATGCATTAGAAAAGAGGCTAACTATGGTATGAATATTTTATAAAGCTGTTTCTGCCAGGAGTTAGTAGATTGCAGCATTTAACAAAGAGTGCTAATGACTAGTGAGATTGGGAAAGGTTTAGCTAACAAAAGTTAAACTAGTATCTGCTGAAAGAATTCTCAGAGACTTCCCTAGTTTCATATGCATCACGATCTTCCAGAAAGAAGGGAGAATACCCAGTATTTTCCAAGCTGTTCGATCTCAGAACGCTTTAGATTTGTCTGATTTTAAGACACAAACAGCATGCATTTACAGTATGTAATGTATTTTGACATATATTTGCAATGCAAAATTATTAAATGAAGCATACATATTGTGCTTAATATGTTTCCATGGTAAAACCTTTAAAATATACTTTCTGGAGCTAGTATTGTGGCACAGCAACTTGAGCTGCTGCTTGCAATGCCAACATCCCATACAAGCATCAGTTCAAATCTCAACAACTCCATTTCTGATCTAAATCCCTGATTATGTGCTTTGGAAAGCAGGAGAGGATAGCCCTAGTGCTTGGATCTTGGACTCTTGGGAGAATTTCATGGAGTTCTAGATCTCTGACTTCTGGCCAAGCCCTGTTCATTGCAGTAATTTGGGAATGAACAAGAGAATAGAATCTCTCTCACTTACTTTCTTTCTCCTTTCTGCCTTTCTCGTCCCTTCTTCTCAATCTCCCCTTGTCTGTAACTCTACCTTTAAAATAAACAAATGAACCAGTAAATCTCTTTAAAAATGCACTCATCAAATTTGCAAATATGTAAATACATCATTATCATGTACAATTACCAGGCCATGCTGTACAAGAGGTCATCAGAAATTATTCCTCCTATCTGAAACTCTAGCCAAAGTATCTCCATTTGCATAAGTCCCACCCATCTTAAGCACCATTATGCTCACTACTTCTATGAATTTGACACTGTATATCTCACTAAAATAAACTGAACTACTTTGTGTCTGTGTTTGTGTGTCTAGTTTACCACACTTAACATAATGTCCTCTAGCTTCATCCACGTTGTTGTGACAATTCTTTTTGAACGTTAAATAGTACTCCTTTCTGGACATACACATCTTTCTTCCATTTAAAAGATATTACTAATTTTAGAGAAAGACAAAGATAGAAAGAGAAATGGGGTCCCTAACTATTAGTTGTCTCCTCAAAAGCCTCTAATATCCGGGGCTGGCCAGGCCAATGCCAGGAGCTGAGAACTCAATACAGATTTCTCATACAGATGGCGACGACTCAGCTATTTGAATCATTGCCTGATGCCTCCTATATGCTGCATTATCTTAGAGCTGCATTCAGGAACCAGAACCAGGTCTGAAATCCAGGCACTCTGCTACTGTCAGCATCCTATGTGGGTGCCCGTTCATGTCCTGGCTGATTCTCTTCCCATCCAAATCTTTGCTTATGACCTGAGAGGGCAGTGCACAATAGCCCAGGGCCTTGAGACCCTGTACCAAGGAGGGAGACCCAGAAGAAGTTCCTGTCTCCTGGCCTCAGATCAGCTCAGCTCCGGCCATTGTGGCCATTTTGAGGGTGGACCAACCAATGGAAGACTTCAATGTATCTCCCTCTTTCTGTAAAATGTGCCTTTTGGATAAAAATGAATAAATCCTAAAAAATAATAAAATGCCTTTACCTTTTGATAGCATTAAAGTTAACTCACTGGATTGAGGGGATGATACAGCATGACCTACAAAATTCTAATCACTGGGCTCTAAAGTCATTTGCTATTCCAATCAATAACAACTTCATGACTGCTATTGTCTCAAGTGGCTTTGTTCAGAGAAATTTCAGTTCTAGGTAGGGGAGTTTCAGTTTTGGGACAGGACGCATCAGCTTCTGACTGAAGTCCACTTGGCTACCATAAAATTTCCCTAAAGAGCACATCATTGCTGATCAAAGACAGGTCACAAGCATCACTAACCAGCTAGAAATTTGAATACAAGCTGAACGTGCATCTCTCAGCCGCAACTTCAATCTAACTCCAACCTGCCTAGAAAGCATAAAAATGATGTGATAGATTCCTGGCTCTTTATGCCTCCACCACCTCAGTGTTCGTGATTAGCCCTCTGTGTTTCCAGCAAGTGGGCCCAAGTTGGGAGATTCTATAGCAATACCTCCCAATAGTTTTGAGTGTTGTTCTATACTGAACCTTTAAATAAAATCATTTATTTGTTTGAAAGTCAAAGTCTCTCTCTCTCTCTCTCTCTCTCTCTCTCTCTCTCTCTCCCTCTCTCTCTCTCTCTCTCTCTCTCTCTCACACACACACAGGAAGGACAGGAAGGAGGGTGGAGCAGAGACAGACAGATTTTTCCATCTGCTGATTTATTCCCCAAATGGCCAAAATCACTGAAGCTAGTCCACAAATTTCTTTCAAGGTTCCCCATGTCAGTGCTTTCTCAGGCATACAAGCACTGTGCTGGATTAGAAATGGACCAGTGGCAACTCAAATCAGTGACCCAATGGAATGCCAGCACATAGGCTCTGACTTTTAGAGACCAGCTATGTAACAACGCCAGGAAGAGGCTCCTGACTGCTGGCCTTGGACCAAACCAGCTCTAGCTGACATGGTCATTTTGGGAATAATCAACAGATGAAAGATCTCTCTCTCTCTCTGTCTGTCTTCCTCCCTCCCTCCCCCTCTCTCTCTGTAATTCTGCCCTTCAAACAAACAGCTGGCTAGCTTTATCAATTTCATTCCCCATGTAATATTTAATATTGTAAACTTCTTAAGAAAAGTAACTGAGCTAAATTTTCCTATGCAATTAATTCAATTTCATCTTGGTAGGCACTTACATTTATGGGATCAATTGTATGTGACTGGCAGGCATTCTTTCCTCCCCGACAATATCCTGCTTTGAAGCTGTTCTTACACAACCTGGCCAAAACTGTAAGTTTTCTCCTACTGGTGATGCTTCTTTGTTCTTCAGTTAAAGCAGGATTGTTTGGAGGTTCAAGAATCAAGTTCATTCTAATTTTAAAAGTAATTCATAAAAGCAAAAAAAAAAATCAAATCATTAAAATACAAATGAAGTTTTACCATAATGTTATGTGTTAATAGTGACTCAAAGATTGTTCAAAATATCATCATTTGTATTCAGCTATGAACATGATTTTTCTCCTTTGTAGTCACTGCCTTACTTGCAGAGAAAAATGTTATTTCCTTTAATAAGTTGATAAAGACTGCCACCTATTCGTTACTCAGTTGAAATAACACATAGGCTGAAATTTTAAAACTCTTCCTAAGAGGTTGTCATTCACTTCCATGGATATAGTAATCTTATCTGGGGGTGAGAATGGAGCTGGGGTAGGAGTAGCAGAGATAACATCTTCTAAAGCATAGGAAAAGTGTAATTCCTCTCTTGCTGAGATTCACAGAGACGTGTTGAAAGTACTGAAATTACAATCTCACTACAGCCCAACTACCAAGACCATTATGCTCAGTGAAACAAGTCAATCCCAAAAGGACAAATACCATATGTTCCTCTGATGTAAGGCAACTTTCATGCAAAATACAAAATCAATAGCCCTTTTAATACTGTTCTTGCTGCATCTCAGGGGGTTTGACATTTTTGTTTCTATTTTTATTCATTCGAAGAAAGATTTGTTTTTCTTATTAGTTTTCTCCCTGACTCACAGGTCACACAATTAGCATTGTTCGCTTCAGGACGGTCTTAGCTACTTATTTTTTTTTTTAATCTGACAACCCTATTCAGGTGTCCATTTCCCCATAAACTCTGTTTTTAGGACATATGACTATGTTTGCTGGAGGCTGATCTCAGTTGCCAAAATGGGATCTTTACTTTCTGGAATTTGATTAATGGAAGTACTGGAATGTGCTACAATGGCATAAGAAGAAAGGTCAGCTCCACAGTCCACGCCTCCCCAGTCTGACAGTGACTACATTTGTCATTGGCACAGACCCTGTCCATTCACATCTCCATGACTTCAAGGTATCTCCAGCTTTATAATAATAATGTTATCTAATTATCCCTTCAGGTGTAAAAACAGAAAGGTTTCCCAAGTCCCAGATTCCTAGTGTACCGGCAGCCTGTCATGTTTCCTTTACCCTGAATGTAATTTTATAATTCATCTCTTCACTCAATAATTTTTTAACCAAAGCTCTTGTGTTATTTGTTTCCCAACTGATCCAATCTTCAAATGGTGCAGGAAACGGATTCACAATATGAATGTACCTATAACTTTGAGTCCCTCCATTAAGAGATCTGGACTCCAGGCAAATTATTCTTCAATGTCAGTAAAATTTTACTTCAACCTCAGGGAAAAAAACTGATCCAAAAGACATCATCATTGAGTTAAGTTTATGATGAATGGCAATAGATCCAGAATTCTCAGTCATATTATTCTCGAACACACCCTGGAACCAATTATGGTCAGGCATATTGGTGGTAAACAGGGTTTCGGCAGCAGCTAGGTATAGCATGGGACACTATGATGATGAAATGAGGTACTTTCAGCCCTTCCCATGAACTTCAAATTCTGGAAGACATCCCTGAGATACTCTGGGCATCATCAAAAAGGAGCCTGCTGTGCTTTTCCTAAAGAAAAACATCCTCCTGTGGAAGGTCAGCCCACTGACATTTTTTCAGGTTTTACTCAGCCATCTTAGCAGTATCTTCAGTTACATCCTATGAATGTATTCATTTCCTCTTGTATTTATTCAGTCATTTCTGTAATAAGCAAGTGGTGAGTATCAAATGTATGCTATGTACTGTAGTATCTCAGAGACCAATCATGACTCACATGTTAGCTTACAGATAGTTTACAGAGGCAGGTAAAATAATGTCTTATGTATATAGACAGCTTTCCAACAGAGAAGAACAGCATAAAAGATGTAGCACTTTTTATAGGAAGCAACCCTTGAATTGGGTTTTTAAAGTTAAGACTATTCACATGATAAATTCTCTAGGTAGATACAACACAGTAAGTGGAGGTCCAGGGGCGTATAGCAGCCGTGCAGGATGAGGGATCTGTATATACTACAGTATGTATAGGAATTATTCATCAGGAGGGTGTAGGCAAGAAGCCCCCATCCTGAAGCACTCTGTGTACTGCATGGAAGATTTTGAACTTAAAATTTTTCATTTTCCAGTGATATAATTTCAAAGAAAAATAAGCAAAGAAATGGGGAGGATGGGAGTGAGCAATTTGCCCCCTTGTGTAAGTGGAGAAAAACAATTTGAGGTTGTAAAGAAAAAATAGTAGTATAAAACACTTCCATGGTTCTTTCTATATACTAGATACTGTCTTAAATGTGTTGTATACAGCAATCTTAATATCACCCTGTGAGAAACCTGCTATTTTATTTTTATTTTATGGACAAAGAAACTGAAGCACAAAGAGGTTAGATGACTTGTGCAGGTTACACATCTCCTAAGTGGTATAACTCAGATTCAAACCCAAACAATGCATCTCCAAGATCATTAATCTTAACCATTATGCTCTAAGATGTGCTAGGTATTGAGAAAACAAAGACAAAAAAAGACCAAATCTTTGCCCTCAGTGACTACAAAGTCTAAATCGAACAGACTAAGAAACGTATGTTTAGCAGACAAGCTGATTGTAAATCCTCCTACTGGTACTTCACACTGCTCCCTAGTTCTGTTGGCTGATTGTCAACAGGTCGTAGGTTACTGACAATCCTTCTGATGGCTTGCTATGTTTGCAGTTTGACACCTGCCTCCTGTGAACAAGAGAATCTGCATCCACTCTCTGGTTTGCATGACCATCAGAACTTCTTCACGTGCTTTGCCCAGTGAACATTGCATCGCAGGCTCTCTGCTGCAGAGCCTAACCAGGTCCTTAATCATTCACAAGATCACTGAGTGGCCAAGTGGCCCCATACTCTGTGAGAAAGAGATTTGGACATTTTCTGTGAACAACATTGCATGGGAACTTTTCTTACCATAGCAACAAGGATACATTGAGAACTAACTTTTAGCCCCTCCTTTGTGAAAGTGATGGGAAAGAAATAGAGCAACAACAAAGACCTTTGGAGCAGATGTCAACCTTCTTCCCTTAGTGGACTGAAGAGAGCACAACTTTTCATGTGAGTGAGGGCTATAAATATCCTTAGATCTTCCCATCATGCATCCCAATGGAAAGAAAAACATGGACAGTATGCTTCAACTGCCTTTGTTATTTTAACTTTATGATCTGTTATAGAAGGAAAGACTGGAAATGATGTAGCTTTACTTAGTAAGTACAAAAAAAATAAATTGTTACTAGTAATAATAGCTAACTATTGCTCACCCTGAGCCAGGCATTATGCTGAACAGCTTACATTTGTTATTGTTTGTATTTAATCCTCACACAATTCTCCAAGATAGGCATTGTGATTACTCTGGTTTTACGTGTGCAGAAAATTAGGGTTAGAAAGTTAGGTAATATGCCCTCGTGAAACACAGCTAATAATGGGCACAGCATGGATTGAAATCTTAAACTAAAATTATTTCATAGCTTCTGCTTTCTCAAGCTCACGAGCAGAAAACTGGATAGGTAAAGGAGCAGCCAGGACTCAAACAGGTCCTCCTATATGGGATGCTGGAATTGCAAGCAGGAAGTAAACCCTCTATATCTCAATTCCAAGACCTTACATGGATTTTTGAGTTATGATAGACCATGCATATGTGGGCAGCAAGGGAAATTTGGCTGCCAGACATCCACATCTTATCCTTACATTTTGGAAATCTCTTAATATTGGTGTAGGACAGGTGTGTAGATCTTATTTAAGAAAAATCTGAAAGGGCACGACAGTCTTTATGGCCATAGGGCTTGGTCATCGGCATATGTTCTGTGCTGGTCCAGTCAAATGTTCTAAATCTCTGAAGCAATTCATACACACACACACACACACAGAGAGAGAGAGAGAGAGAGAGAGAGGTACATTTGCTTCTCACTTTTCTATTTTTATCTTCTCCAATATTGGCTGCAAAACTGAAACAGTGACTGACATTGTTCATAGTTCTGATTTACTCCAAATATTCCACTTTTAAATTATGAAAAAGAACACTAAGCAAATGTTGATTTAGGCTACCTTGTTGCAGAATATTATAGTACTAAATCCATCTATACAAATTTCAATTTCTCAAGCAATTCAGTCCCAATCACAGAGATATATTGACTCTTACAGTTGAGAGGCATCATAAATCTGGGGCTCTAACATAAGGACTCTTGAGTCAAGCACATTCAGGCTGATATTCTAGGACTGACCCTAAAGTATATCCAATAGTCACATTACTTGAACCCATGGCTACCTAAACTTTCTTTCATATCATTTAACATGTTTGGAATTAGATCTATGATTTTGTTGGGTCACAGGTATTCCCTTACTATATACTCATTTTCTAGCACTGCAGCCATGTACAGTGGGGTTCAATCGATTTTTCTAAACCATGCAACTGATAGGAGATTAATATCCTGGCTCTATAAAGACCTCAAGAAAATCAAGAACAACAAAACAAACAATTCAGTTAAGAAATGAGCAAAGACTATTAACATTTTTCAAAGAATGAACTTCACATGACTAACACATGAAAAATTGTTTTGGTTCACTAACCATCACGGAAATACAAATAAAAACCACAATGTGGTTTTACCTCACCCCAGTCATTATGGCCATCACCAAAAATATCAGAGAAGAAAAATCCTGGCCTAATGCACTGGGATCCCATATGGGCGCCGGTTCAAATCTCAGCAGCCCTGCTTCCCACTCAGCTTCCTGTCTATGGCCTAGGAAAGCAGCAGAGGACAGCCCAAAGCCTTGGGAAGCTGCACCCACATGGGAGACCTGGGAGAAGCTCTGGGCTCCTGGCTTTGAATTGGCTGAACTCTGGCCGTTGTGGCCATTTAGGGGGCGAATCATCAGATGGAAGATCTTCCTCTCTGTCTTTTCTCCTCTCTGTATATCTGCCTTGGCAATATAAATAAATAAATCTTTAAAAAAAAATCCTGGCAAGGATGTGGGAAAAGGTACCTTAATTCACTCCTGCTGGGAATGTAAACTAGAGCAATCATTATGGAGAACAGTATGGAGAGAACTTAGAAATTCGAAAACAGATCTACCATATGACCCAACCACCCTTCTCTTGGGATTTTATCCAAATAAAACAAAATCAACATATGAGAGATTTATCTATAGCCCCATGTTTATAGCAGTTCAATTCCCAATAGCTAAGACATAAATTTAATCTAGATGTGCATCAACTGATAACTTGATAAACAAAATGTGGTATATATGGAATACTAGTCAGTCACTGAAAAGAATGAAATTTGTCTTTTACAGCTAAATAGATCCAATTAGAAACCAACATGCTTAGTGAAATAAGCCCGTTCAGTGTCCTTCCCCTTCCACCAAAAATAAATAAATAAATAAACAAAAGATAGCAAATGTTTCCCCTGATCTGTGAGAGAGAATACAGCTAATAGACAGCTAATACACAAAACATGCAATTTACATTACCAAGATTGGCATCCTGGGATTTAGCTATTTTTCGCAGCCTTTATCTATATTCCTAAAGAATCTTTTGTTTTTTTCTTCATTTTCTGTCTGCTGTATTTTATATCTTTACCTGTCAGAGTACCAAGCCAGTGATTGGAAAGTGAAATGAAAATATACCATTGTAACAATTAGAATAAAATAAAATAAAAGAGGGAGGAGGATGGGTGAGAAATGTGGGCAGGAAGGAGGATGGGGTAGCAAGTATCATTGTGCTCCTATAAGTCTGCATAGTGAAATATGAGAGATTTGTTCACTTATTATAAATAAATTTTAGAAGAAACAAATATGAAAATAGATTTTTGATAAATAAATATATTAATGCAACAACTGACCTACTTAACCCTACTGTTTAACCGGTGACTAAAACTTAGAACAGAAAACTGCAGTCAGAAAAGAAACTATATTTTCATCAATAGCATTACTGTTTCAAATGCAAAAACCAGTGGAAAGGGTACACAGCAAAAACGAAATCAAAAATTCTCCCTGCTCAAAAAGGCCCTAGACTACATGAAGACCTCAAAAGGTCCGTGGAAGGTTCACATAAAATTTAAATTCTGTTTTTCAGTGGGTTTTCCCAAGTTCTATCCTATTTCTGTCTTTCATCATGGAGGGTTAGCCCTGCCTACTTATCAAGGGATGAGTTCAGAACACAGGATGCTCTTTGATTCTGCATCTTTAAGCTAACTTAACCCTTCTACCCCCACACCTGTGGGTCCTTAGAGAAGAGTTGCACAAAACCTGGTTGTTTTCATATATTGCAGATAATCCCCTACTTCCAATCAATTCCCCATCCATTTTCTTCCATTGATATTTTCAATATATGATCTTGTTGTCTCATCAGCACAAGGACTTGAATCCCCCTCCCCGCCCCCCCCCCTTCTACCCCCTCACTGCTCCTCTGGTTGTGTGTAATAGAAAGACTATCAAAGAGCCTTCAGGAAACTGAAGTAGAACTGCTCCAAGCAGATCCAGTGACTGAGATTCAAGTTTTGCTGTCTCCGTATTCCTCTGTGCCTTTCTTCATCTCTTTCTCTGTAGCTCTATTTTCTTTCCCTCTTACATAGCTTCTACTCTGAAACAAGCTTTATTAGCTTTATAAAAGATAGTTGCCCTCACATCTGCCCAGTTCAGGGACTCTAAAGAATTAGATATTTTCCTGTTAAATCCTGCAAAAATTATGATTGTATATGGTTAGTAATGAACCTATTCATGAAATAATTCCTGTGTCTGAACTAATTCTTTCCAGATTTACACCATATTCACACTCAACACTTTGGAGTGCCAGGCAGGTGATTAAGGCTGTGATTAACAGCTTTTTTCCATGCCAAAGAACAAACTGTTATTATTATAAAAACATTGTGCTGGGTGAGGGTCGGTAGGAATGGCTAGTGCTGTGGTATAGCAACCTAAGACTTCACCTGCAGCACTGACATTCCATATAGGGAGCAGTTCGTATCCTGACTGCGCCATTTCCAATTCAGCTCCCTACTTACGGCTGCTGTGAAAGCAGCAGAGAACGGCTCAAGCCCTTTGGCCTCGGCACCCATTTTAGAGACTCAAAAGAAGCTCCTGACTCATGGATTTGGATTGGCTCAGCTCTGACCATTGCAGTCATTTGCAGAGTGAGCCAGTAGACGGAAAAATCTTTGTCTCTCCTTCTTTCTGTAACTCTGCCTTTCAAATAAAAATAAATGAATCTTTTAAAAGTAGTGAGGGGAGAGAAGAATGTGTCCTTGACAAAATATTTTTCTCTGTCCTTTATACTACCTGATAGCACTGTGTACCAGTACGGCTTGTTGGATGACCAGGCTCACAGGTGTTAATCTGCAGAGCTTCCTATGTCAATTTACACTGTAATTCTCTTTGTGCATATACCTGCTTCTTTATCCAAATATACCTTTTTTAAAAAAATATATATTTTTTTTTATTAATTACATTGCATTATGTAAGAACACCAATCATGCCGGATTAAGGCCCACCTTTATGACATCATTCTTGGCTAGATTATCTCCAGATAACCATCACCCTCTGAGGTACTGTGGATTAAGTTCTCAACATATCTCTTTGGGGATGACACATTGTGACCTATAGCATACTTCCTTTATGTCTCCTTTTTGATGAGGATGTGACCCTCCAGCCTGCCCTGATAGTAAAACAATGGTTCTCAACTTATGCGTGCATATTAGAATGACCCTGAAATTCTTTAACACTTTAGATGCCTGGGTCACAGCTGACACCAATGCCATCAGTATCTGAGGAAGGAGTACTCATATAGCTGTATTTTTGATTTTCCTAGGTATTTCAAATGTGTAAATTTGAGAATCACTGGTCTTTAGAAAACTACTAGGCATCCTCAGAAAGGCAGGCTTGGGTTCCAGGGAGCTGCCAGGCAATGCAAATTTATTCAGCTCCCCCCCCCCCAAGTGATACTGGGATACAGTATACATTATTTATTGTCTAAATCACAGACCACAGTGGAAAACTGAGTTATGTGCAAAAAAGTAACTAAACAGTTTTCTATATGTAAGCTAAAGAAAGCTGTCTTTAAATTTTCCCTGACTTTGAATCCGATTCCTGAGAGTAAGAGCAACAAGTCAGTGGAGGAGGGGTGGCTTTCAGCTTTCAACCTTGAAATGTATGATTTCACACATTAGGAGTCATAAAATTTCCAGAAGACAATGCAGATAAAGGTGAAATAACCACTGTTGTCCCATGGCCACAGGCTAAGCCAGCTAACACACATGCTGATGATGCAGTGTTTTCCCAAGAAGGTGTCTCAGCAAGGCAGCACTTCAGATGCTGGGTCCCATTCCAAAGCATGGGTTAAAAATGGTAAATGCTCTGGAGAAGTTTCCCATTTGGAGAGGCAGATCCCACTTCTCTTGTGAGTACAGAGTAAATTGATACCTGCTGAGAAAGAACCGGAGGCCAAGGATACAAGCCACCCCGCGGAGAACATCTTGTGACTTTCTCCCCCAGAACCAGAATAAAGAGTTTTGCGGAGATACAGGCTGCTGCCAAGCCAGGCAGGACTCCAGGCTGGGAATCAGGCAGGGGAACCGGCCCAAGGACGATAACATCACAGCTGCAGGAGCTGATATTTGCTCATTGCTTATCCTAAACATTTTATAGGCATGAAATCCTTTCATCTTCACAGCCTGTCAATGTGAACTACTAGTGTTACCATTACCATTTTAAGTGCTCTACAAATGACAGAAATGAGTTTGATCACTAGCAAATGATAAAACAAGTTTGGAACCCAGGAATGTGTACCTTAAGCAATGGATTTATAGTTTCCCTGCAAACTTTTACCCCATACTACCTTCATTCTTCGGCATATGCGAAAGGTAATTTTGAGAGAACTGAAGTTGGCAGCATCGCTCCCAAAGCACCCCCCACTACCACCGCCACCACTTTGCCCAGTGTTTTATGTGCTTTGGTGACTATAGAGAACAAAGAGTCAATGAAAGCTCAAGCCAAGCCATTAGATCCACAAGCAGGACAATAGTACGAAAATAAAGTGAGGAACAATCATAGTCAAAGAAGAAAATCAGAAATTAGAAGTAGAAAGAGGATTAAAAAGTTAAATCCTGGCAATGTGCCAGGCAGCAGAAGGTAAAGCTGATACAAGTGAGCTGTGGCAAGTGAATGCTCTGAGGGCTCAATGTAGCAGAGATCAGGAGTACGTGGGTGTGGCCAGTGTTGTGGGTAAAGCTGCCACCTGAAACTCTGGCATCCCATATTGGCACTGCTTCAAGGTGTAGCTGCTCCACTTCTGATCTAGTTCCCTGATCATGTGTCTGGGAAGGCAGTGAGAGATGGCCCAAGGGATTGGACTCCTGCACCTATGTGGGACACAAAAAAGCAGCTCCTCTTGCAGCCCCGCACCCAGCCCAGGCCATTGCAGCCATTTGGGGAGTGAATCGGGGGACGGAAGCTGCACTCGGCCCCCTTCTCTCTCCCTCACCTCTTCTCTCTTCAGTCTCTCTCATTCTACCTCTAAAATAAATAAGTAGATGATTTTTTTTTTTTTTAAAAAAAGAAGACTACAAGGGTTAGGGTAGGCTTACTGAAAAGGGATCACAGGGGATGTAACATTAACAGGCCATGTAGATATCCATTTGTACTAGAAGAGGGCAGAAATTAGCTATGAAAAAAATAACTAGCAGCCCAAATGTAGTCTTGACTTCAAAAATAAACATTTAATTTTCATTTATTGATTTTGAAATTAATTGTGGTAAGGACACTGCAAATTAGACAAATTTTAAAACTTGTGCATAGAAAATATAGTTAGAAACATTCTCAATTTGCTTCCCTGTCTCTAGGTGGAAAGAGAAAGAGCTAACCCTTAAAAAAGCTTTAGGGAAGTCCTTATTTTTCAGAAAGGAAGAAGAAGAAGCGAATAACTACTTCCATTGCCCTAACACTTTACCTCTGTGTTGTAAAATGTATTTCATTGTGTGTTACATTGACTTCCTGGAGCTTCATTGGATCCCAAAGGCAGAATGCTGAGTTCCTCTGCTTTCAGCGGATTTACACTCCCTTCGTTCAGTGACAAAGGCCCTGCTCTCAGATGGTTCCCCATCGGACACACCAGCTGTATTACACTCATACTCATCCTAATGAGTTCCATCTCCCTGTCAGCATATGGAATTATTCAAATAAGCCAACCATCCAGGTACCTGCCACTACCCGACCCTGTAGCCTTTACTTTTTCATTCTATGCCCAAGTAAAAAAACCCATGGCCCTTTGTGACCACCTATGTCCTCCTCTATTCTGTCTGATAAATACCTGCTTCACTTCATGTGTTTAGTAATAAGATTGCTTTGCTGGGCTTCTTGTAATATTTACAGTGTTGGAATACCAATCACAGTAATCTAAGAGGATAGTGTTTTTCAAAATGTGAACAAAAGATCACCCATGTCATAATTATCTGGAGATTTTTTTTAAAATATGACACCAGGTCTGATGGGAATACACTTGTCAGAAATAGAGATTAGGATTTAGTAATGTTGCTTAAAGACCATAGGATCAAAACCTGTGAGAGCATGGAGGAAAGGAGCTAGGGCTAGGAAGAAAGGAAAGTTGGGGTGTAATACGATTACAAGAAAGGGTTATAAAGCAAATAAAACCCTTTGAAGTTGCTCTGGTTTGGGTTAAGAAACCCAGGTTTTCACAGCCAGCTATTCACTCAGCCGTGCGGGTTGAACCTGAGGTTAGTCTGACCTTGGGGAGAATAGCTCTCTCCAGGTGACAGACTGCCTAGACAAGGCTTGACAATTGAGCAGTCCTCACTGCTACCTGGGGTAGAAGCCTTCAGTTCATAAAATGGGCTTGGTAACAAATTCTACTTTCCATAGCAATCTACATCTTGGGGGACTCATATTGATCTCCTCACATAATTCTGGGAATGAGTCTCTCAAGAGTTTGACAGGCCTTATTTCTTGGGGAAATTTATAAGAAGGTTAGTGGGGCAAACACCAGGCAGTGGGGTGCTGAAACTGCACTTAATGCCACAATGGTGTGCTTCATCTCCCACGTCTACTCTCCATTTGAAGTTTCTTTCATCTTTTGCCAGTTCTGATGGTTTATTGTTGGCATGGCCTAGATCTCTCTATATAATCACCCTTCCTCTTGTGGTCTAAGTGCTGTAGTTGCCCATTAATCTTCATGATTAGTACTCAAAGCAGTACTGAGACATGCCAAGAAGGATCGTTTGGGTAGCACATACATCTCCCATCCCCACGAGGGATCACTGACTCAGTCTACTCTCCTAAATAGCAGAGTGAACTACCCTTGCCAACGCGGTGATTGTTTTTCTTGCCTGCTGCTACCTTGGCACTACAGACACTGGTTGTAGATTTAGGTTAATGAGATTCTCGCACTGCAGGTACAATTCCTGCTAAAATTCCAATAGAATTTTTCTCACAGAAATACGGAAAATCCTAAAGTTCATATGGATCACAAAAGACTGAAAAACCAAAATAATCTTGAGCAGTAAGAACAAAGGTGGAAGCATCACACCATCACATTTCAAAATATGCTGTAAAGTTGTAGTAACCAAAACAGCATGTACTAGCATAAAAATAATCTCATAGATTAATGAAAGAGAATAAACATGCAAGAAATAAGTACACATTTTCAGTCAAATGATTTTTAATGAGGGAATAAAAAATACACACATGTAACAATACAATTTTTTTAAATAAATAATACTGAGACAAGTGGATGTGAAAATATGAAAATAGACCCTTGTCTCATACCACATACAAAGATCAATTCGAGCATAAGACCAAAACTGTGAGATGACCAAAAAAAGCATAAGAAAATGGTAACCTGCACCCCTGCGGGAAACCTGGAAGAAGCTCCTGTCTCCTGGCTTCAGATTGGCTCAGCTCCGGCTGCTGCGTCCACTTAGGGAGTGAGTCAACGGACGGAAGATCTTCCTCTCTGTATATCTGATTTTCAAATAAAAATAAATCTTTTTTAAAAAGAAAGCATAATAGAAAACCTTTATGATGTTGGTCTTGGCAATGAATTTTCTGATATAACCAAAAAGGCCAGGTAATGAAAGCAAAAGTAGACCAATATTATTGCATCACACTTCAAAGCTTCTGTGCTAAAAAGCAGCTGCTTTTATTTTGTTTTATTACCTCTCTCTACCTCAATCCAGAATGTACACTTTCATTTACTTATTTGGTTATTTATTTCAAATGCAGAGCCTTTCTCTCTCTCTCTCTCTCTCTCTCTCTCTCTCTCTCTCTCTGTCACACACACACACACACACACACACACACACACACACACACACACAGGGAGAGAGAGAGCGAGAAAGGTTTTCATCAACTAGTTCACTCCCCAGGTGCCCACAATTGTTGGGGTTAAGCCAGGAACTGCCTATGAATCTTCCAATTTGGGAGAGAGGAATCCGAATATTTGACCCATTGCCTCCTATGACGCATTACCAAAATAGTGGATGGATGATAAGCATTGGACAGCCAGGATTCCTATCTGGCACTCTGATATGGCATGCAAGAGCCCCAAGTCCCACTAGCCTGCTCCACAAATCCCTACCCTTCAATTCAGAATTTAGATACCTCAGAATCTAGCCCAATATATATATAGTAGAGTTTGTCAGTATGCTGTCTATGAACTACAACTTTGTTAGAGAACACAGTCTTTGGCTAGTAAGTCAAGCACGCCTTAACTAACTTCTGTTGTGAGTCGCCCTCAGTATTGTCTTAGTAGCTATAAGGTGAAATGGGGCACTGCCTCTTAACAAGAAAAAAAAAGTGATCTTCTGTAGGATCGTAAGATTTGATGAATGTCAGGATCAAGATTGTGGAGCGTATCAATCCACGAGGTGATATGATCCTGAATGTAGTCTTCAACTAACTGAAACTCCTAGAATTTACTGGCACTCCAGTGTGCTCTGGAAGTGACTGCTTCAGTCTTGAAGCAGAATGTTGGTGGGAGCATGTGAACATTCTTTGAAACTTTTACATTTTAATCAAACTCCCAAGATGGTTCTGAGGTATACTGAAGTTTGAAAGTAACTGAGATGTCGAAGTTATATTTCTCTTCACTACCTTTAACAGATATCTGTAACATCTAAGATTTTAGGGATGGGATAATGATAATATGGGCTTTCAAAACTGAGGATACTTTAAATTCTCAATAACACTCAAATAAGGAAATAAAAAGTTTCTTAAAATTCTAAAACTATTTCTAATGGTACCAATTGAATTCTGCATAGAATTAATATTTCTTCAGCTATCAAACATAGAATGGAAATTTGTCTCAAAGCCTTACTCTTTCATATTACAAAATCTGGGTTATACACAGAAATGTATTTCAGTATAGCAAGTTTTCCTTTGTAGTCACCTTGTTATACTGCGATGTGCCCACTAGTGGACACTGTTGAGCTTCCAAACAAGGCTGTTTCTGCTGGGATTGTGAGCAGGCTAAGGCAGGAATGGAGAAATGAAAGGAAAATTAAAACAGCTATAATCTTTCTGCAATCCTGTTTATTTATTTACCATATAGCTGACTAATAAGTGTTTATGTCAGTCACGTTTGGAATAACAAACAAAGTTAGAAACAGCTAAACGTACATTCTTCCAAAGAATATTTTTACAGCAGGGAAACATGGCTTGATGGCTAATAGCATAACTTATCTGCAAAACAGTATTCTATTTCTCAGGAGAATGACATGTTTTATTTTCTTGAAAGATTATTTTCCATTTTACAGGGTTTTTGCTTCAGAATTCTTTTCTTAAAAATGATGATGCTGCCATTCATTTCATCTAGATTCAAACCAAATGCTGAAAAGTAAAAGAATAAACTATCATTAAAAGGCAAGCTTGTGATAAGAGTTTAGGGCAAGAGACAATAATGCTGAACAGTGTACAATTTGTTTTAATGAGTGGAATTCTGAACTCAACATGAAGGTTATAAGAAGTTCTGGTAGAGAACCAGGGCCGTTTAATTCTCTGTGCTCTTATGACGCTGTGATGGAAATTACATGAAGTGGCAGCTTTGAAATAAAATCTACAAATAAGCTGCCTTCCTGCTGCTGACTTGCTGTCTGCCTTGACATATGGGTAGACTTGTCTGATCCTCCATTTCCTCATCTGTAAAAGTAGGAAAAGATAATATCTTCCAGGTAGGTTTAAAATAAGCAGTGAGAGTGATATTTTGGTATAATGTCTGGTATAGGGAGTGTTTAACCTAGGGGCTGAGATGTCTGCACCCCACATCCTAACACCTGCATTGGATTCCTCCTCTGGCTTTGAGTGTAGATTCCTGCCGGTGTAGGTTTGGGGAAACAGTACTAATCCTGTTTACTAGAGGTTTGCCAAGCCTCTAGTAATTTGATTCCTTCCATCCACACATGAAACTTTTGTTCTTACTTGGAAGGGGCTCTCGCAGCAAGAGGAAAACAAATAGAAACGTTAACATGTGCATTTCCTGTCTGCTTTGGAGACGCCGAAGAATGGGTGAATATCAATGAAGTGTCTGAATCCTAACTCATTTTCCCATTTTCAATGAATAACAGTAAATTTTCGGAGAAACAATAAGACAAAAAAAAAGAGTCGGAGTCTCTATGGCTGGCAATTTAAGGGAAGACAAACAAATTACAGCTGAAAGCTAAGTTAGTAAAGCTTGTTTCTGTAGATTCCTCTGGTACCACTACCAGGCTGATGAGGACGCAAAGTTGTCCTCACTGGCTAACCTTTTTATTCGCCAAAAGAAGGACAGGGAGAATAACTTTGATCTTTTGTAAATCTATGGCTTGTGTTTAGGCATTTACCGTGAGGGCAAAGAGAATGTTCCTGAATCTACATCTTAATTATCCTCAGTCCATCAATCCCTCACATAGCTGGGCAGCATATTCTGATTTCCCATAGGGATCAATACAGTTTGTAAATGAATAGGTCACGAAGATTAAAAAATATAATTAGTATCTGTGATATGGAAATTGTCATATTAAATAGCCAAAAGCGATAGGTAAAATGATCTGGGGTATATGGCAATTCTGAGAGTCATTTGTAAGAATTTTGTTAGTTGTATTCAACAGCATTCTCAGTGAGTCTTCCAGATTGCCCACGTCATTAGGTGCTAATGTGAAAGTCAGAGGCTCACGAGGGCTAGATCTAATGGTGTGTCCTTCCTAAGCACAGATTCTATCATGCCTGCACACTGGCTGCAAACCATCACGCTGAGCATCGCTCCTCCACCTTAACCACTTTATAAACATAAGCTTGCCCAATATCCTTAGATCGAGTTTCTGGATTCTATACCGCCCACAAAAGTTAGTCAACATGCCAACGTGCTAGTGGTGCTGAGTTGGTACGTCAAATACAGTGAGGCCACAGTGACTTTCATGCTTTTGAGAGAGGCAATCTCCCAACTTACTATAACCCTCAGTTTCATCTGAAATTGCATCAAACTCTATTCAGACTAATTCGAGTGCTGGCGATGGACTCCATCTGAACTGTCCGTCTTTTAAATCAATCTCTTTGGTTTTCTCTTTTGTCTATGTTCCACTCATGCTTTTCTCTTGCTTTCAACTTCTTCTGTGTGCACAAAGCCATATTGTAGAAACCTAATCAGAGGGGAGAATAGTTTCATTTGTCCAAAAAAAAAAAAAACTGGAAAAAAGAGATAAATCTGGTTCATATTTTTGGCTGCTCCACTTCCTAGATGTGTCATTCATAAAATATGATTGGTGATGCCTGTCCTATCTACTCAATAGACTTTATAAAGCAGCATGAGATAAGAGATGGAGTGCATGTATACTTTTAACCAGCAGCTTCAGGAAGGACACTTCGCCATTCCCAGAGATGTTTCACAAACTTTTCTGCCTTCCCCCGAGTGTGGCAAGGAGAGGTAGCATGTCATCTGCATTTTTTGCTGGAAGCACTTGAGTTGAAGTACTCTGTGACACAACATCTCTCTTGGTGGACATAATGAGCTCACACCAATCTGGCGGCATTCTGGTTGCCCGGATGTTTGCCACCAGGTAAACCTGAAACATGAAGCCTGATCAGGGAGGTGTTAGGTTTTAGGATTTTAGGTTTTGAAGAGAAGCACATATGGCAGATTAAAACAGAGAAGACTTCTGTAGTAGTAAAGGAAAGCATGCGATGTTGGGATAGGATTGTAGGCTACCCAGAGAGCAGGCTAGAAAGCCACAAGGCACTGTTCAGCCCCGTCTGGTAATAGGAGACTGTGTTGTTTTCTGGGATGGGTATTTTTGCAGAAGGGTCAGTTGGTAAAACTTCCCTCCTGCCTGTTTTACAAAGTCTCGTCTCAGTAACTTGGAATGTCCAGGTGAGGGGCTTTTCCTAACAAGGGAATTTCTCCACTTACTTTGGATTACTTACATCCAATCTTCTCAGGTTTGGGGGTTTTGGGCCTCAGTGGCCTAATGATTTCCAACAGGAGCCAAGTGAAAGGTCACCTTCTTCATGATCAACGCATTCTTTATAAACCTAACCAAACTCCAGAGCTGTAGTGCCAGCTTGCAGACGAACTAATGCAATAATGTGGGATGAGGTAACTAGCTCAAAGTTCTGCCCCATGTAATTCTTTTCTATTTGTCACAATACCCCCTTCCCCAGGACACCTTATTTTCAAAGTGGACCCAAGGAAGTGTAGCCATGTTGATATGTATATTAAGCTCTAATGTGGAATTCTGCAGAGATGTCATAAATTTCCCAGGTAACAACACTACCTCATAAAAGGAGGTATTGGAAGATCCCTGCTCTTCTATCAGAGACAAGGATAAGAGAAGGTGTTGAGGGTTCCTCTTCTCTCTATTCCCCTTCCTCCACCCCGTTCAATATCTGCCCTACTCTATGCCCATGCATGTGTTGGTTTACCTTCTTACATTTTGAATAAACTGTCTCTTGGTGTACCACACATGTTCCTGTACTTAAAATATTTTTCAAGTAAAAGGCAAGAATCTGGACTAGAATTAAAGCCCACTTCTCCCACATCAACAAGTTTGTTATTCATCTGTGATTACATTTAGTTAGAATAGGATTACTAGTCTTCCTCCTCAGAATAACCCTAGACAACATGAATTTCAACTAGAGATTGTCCCTTTTTATGATTTGACTCAATATACTTTCAACA
The DNA here is from genome assembly GCF_017591425.1 of Ochotona curzoniae. Taxonomy (NCBI): domain Eukaryota; kingdom Metazoa; phylum Chordata; class Mammalia; order Lagomorpha; family Ochotonidae; genus Ochotona; species Ochotona curzoniae. The sequence goes on from NW_024467087.1 coordinate 9,147,326, forward strand.
ATGATGCACTTATTAGTACATAACTCCATGGGTGTCAAGAACGTGATTAGGAACTTTATGTGCATTAACCCATTGGGTCCTAATTTCAACCCCGGTGTTAGAGCGAATCTGACACAAAAAGACAAAGCCAACTTTCATTCTTGTCTGACACAGGACAATTTTCATGTGCACAATTTCAGAGATCAAAGTTAAGATTTGTTAAAGATAGAAATCTCCTGCCCCAGCATCAGAGGGCTTCCAGTAGAGGAAGACCCAAGAAAATGGTGTCTTTTAGGCACAGTTCAAGTGAGCAGAACAGCTAACGATCAACAACAGGGCAGGGACAAAACCCATCAAAATGCCAGGATTGTAGTCCTGTCTAGCTTGCTAAGGATAGAACAAAAAGCAAAGAGAAGGGTGTGACTGGTAACATTTTCCATTCCCATGATAAGCTAAAAACTCAGAAGAATAGGAAGGCAATTCAATTTCCCAAGAGTACTTCTGGGGCAGAAGCTAGAATTTTGTGCACCTTTTTTTTTGGGGGGGGGGCTTTTTGGGTATTTTTTATTGTCGTTAGTATTTTCTATGATATAATTTTGTAGGCATAGGAATTTCCCCCTCCACACCCAGTTCGTTTCTTCCCACTCTCCTCTCCCACTATTTCCCCCCATATGATTACAGGAAGACTCCCCCTTTTCTCATTTCAAAAGAGATTTGACTCCAATTCCCAATCAGTCCTTCTAACTGTCACACCTGGACATTGGTACTATTAATGCCATTTTACAAGTGATGCAATCCTTGTACAGACAGGTTTTGCAACTTCCCCAAAATTATATACTTGTTGTGTGGTAGAGCGCAGATCCTAACCTAAATCATCTGGACCAAAGTCCACATTCTCAGTCACAACATTTTCTACTTCATAACCACTTTTTCTACAGTTGGTTTTGAGATACAGGCTAATAAATATGGACTACTGCTGTCACTGTCATTGCTAGGTATCCTTTGGAATTTACATAATATATGACATCAACGACAACCACTAAATGTTCTCTGGCCACGCAGTACTGTAAATTTGACTTCTATCTTGTTGATATCAGCCTACATCAGTCTCACCTGGATGACATCAGACAATGGCCCTCCAACATGAATTCTTGTTCTGAGTCACCAAAATTGCAGTTCACTGAGGATTTGCATGAGCAAGTAGGGCCCTGGAGGGAAAACAGACAACCTACTCAAGAGGAGCAATTGAAGAGAGTAATTGAAACATCCAGAGACTGAGACTATCGCCCAGGGAAGATGGAAGGCCCAGAGATGAGAACCCCCGCCCTGCTTGGAGACACTCTTGAAGACAGTAACTCACTGCCCACTATGGGAATCTCTGGTTTCCTGAGGGTGCAGAGCAGCCCTGATTTTCAAAGGATACTTGGTTTATTCTAACATCTATGGACTGCCTGAGCTACTAATATGTCAGGTGTTTGCCTTCGTTTTTCACCTACTAGAAACTCACTCAAGGCTAAGAAGCAGGGAAGGGTCCTTCAGAAGGAGAAGGCAAAATCTACAGCTGCCTGGGGCCAAAAATTACATTCTAGGCAAACAATAGGGCCTGAGGAACTTGAGACAGAGCTGCGAGAGAGCTTCTATGGGAAATCATGTATTCAAAAGTACTGTTTTATGTTGGGGAGCTTGGGAAGCTGTAAGTGTGCCCTGAGTGGAGCGCATGTTCAGAAATGACCTGACATAATCAAGAGTTGCAAACAACCTGGCTAAGTCTTGACAATGAGTCTATGTCCAAAGATTGATTCTTGTTTTGCTTTTTTCTCCTTCACCTTCTTCCTCTTCCTTCTCTCTCTGACTCCTTCTGGTAATGACAGTAAAGAGAATCTACGTGTATGAAAGAAAATAATAAAAGGAAATGATAATGTTTTAGTATAGAGAATGTAATAAAACATTCCTACAATGCACCAACAAAAAGATTTACAAAAGGCCATCAAACAAAGGCAAATGTGCTGTATCATTCGTTATTAATAAATGCAACTCAAAGCCACGGTGAGATGCCAGCTCACACCTGCTGAGTGGTTCTAATGTAGGTATTCAAATTAAGTATTGGTGAAGATATGGAAAATCAAAGTACATATTCATTGCTGTAGGGAATATGATGTTTCAGCAACTATGAAAAATAGTTTGGCAGTGCCTCAAGCAGTCACTATGTGACCCAGCAATTCCACTCCTAGAAATATATCCAAAATAATTTAAAACAAGTACTCAAATGTATGTGCCTACATTCCATAGCAGCACTAGTCACAATGACCAAAAATGTAAAGATAACCAAATGACCATCAGATGAATGCATAAGCAAATTATGGTGTAAACATACATAAAAATGAATTAAGTATTGCTGTAAGCAAAAATATAAGCAACAACATAGATAACCTTGAAAACATTATCCTAAATGAAAGAAGCCTGACACTGAAGATAACATATTACTTGATTCTACTTAGGGGAAATATCCAGATAAACGTATACAATAAGAAACCACACAGAGCGTTTCCACGTACTAAAGGAGAGGGGAGAGTGGCAATTTCCTGTTTATTGGGTGCAGAATTTAATTTGAGGGTGATGAAAATATCTTGGAACCAGATGAAGGTGGTAGTTGTACAGAACTGGGAATATGCTAAATAACACTGCTTCTTTCTGTTTAAAAATGATTGATTTAAAAATCATGTATATTTAAACTCAATGTTTTAAAAATGCAACAGAAAAAAAAAGAAACAGAAAAAGTAGATCCAGATCTCCCAATTTCTTATGATAATTAACAGACTCACTCAGTCATATCTAAAAATTGAAATCCATGTTACATAGAATGTGTATGAATTTGCTGTCAGAGGCATAAAGAGATGAACACTCTGACTCTGCATCTAGCTGAACATTCTGTGATGACATCAACAAGTGGCACCACTCTTTCCTTTCCCCCTGCTGTTCATTCTCCTTTTTCTCCTTCTTGATGCCATTTCTGCCTGGAGGTCTTGCCACGCCATCTACTAAAATGCTCGTAATTGTATAAAGGCACAACTTACACAAGAGCATATGTTGATCAGAGTACACAAGAAGTGGTGGGCTTCTTTCATTGCAATACGAGGTGGACTTTTGCTTTATTACGAAGACAATGAGCTATTAGGGTTCCTCCAAAAAGTCACCAGGCAAAGATCATCTGGATGTTGACTCTATTTAAAGCTGTTTCCCATCCGGCTGTTGTAGAAGCTAAAACTTATATGAATGAAAGTTTTTAGCAATATTAACCAAGTATTTCTAGTATTCCTTATTAGCACATAAGAGGATGACACGTCCCCAGACATACCTGATTTCAAATGTGGCAATCAAACTTGTTTGGATCAACAAAATGTTGATAGAAATAATGTATTACTCTCTAGCAGAAATTGTAAGTTTCTTTTTTCTCTGTGCTGTGATAATTGGCAAAACTCCAAATGGTTGCTGTTGAGTCATCCTGTGTCCTGGAGTGAGACGACATGGAACAGAGCCTCCAGCTGTCTTTTGACATGTAGTGTGAGCAATAAATAAATCTTTGTTGTTTTAAATCAGAGATTGAGGGTGTGTTTGTTACAACATACCCCAGCCTATTGTGACTAATAAGTGCTTTTTTCTGACAGTCTCGACTCAGTGATTCCTAACGTTTTGAATATAGCTCCTGTAAAACGTCAGAAATGATAGTAGTTGTATTTTAGAGCTCCATTGAGGAAATTCATAATGACATAAAGTTACTAGGAATTCTGTAATGCGCTAAATAAATTTGTATTTATGAACAATAAGAGAATCTATGTGCCTCTGAAAATTCAGTCTGGGTAATTGATATCCTGCTTCTTCCATTGTTATACAAAGGGCTCTGTGCTCTTATGGCAATAACGGATCACTTATAATGACTCCAGAGCTGTCCAGTGAGTATATGGGCCATGCCACTTTTTGTAACAAGTGTCAGCAGGACTATCAGCTGCAGAGAGGAACTCAAAAGACATGTGAAAACTCATTCCTGTCTGTATGGGCCAAGCCGTATTGATGGAAGACGGGTACCAATGACAGCATGCATGTTTCACTGGCTGAATGAGCAAAGCAATACAGCTTGAGGGTTAAGATCATGGGCTCTGAGGCAGGTGCCACGGGGTAAGCCATACTTTGAGGCACCTGGACCCCGCATCATAGTGCTGGTTCATGCCTAGACTCTTGTGCTTCTGAACCAGCTTCCTGCCGATGCACCTAGCAGGATAATGGCACAAGTACTTGAAGCCATGCCACTCTTGTGGAAGACCCAAGTATAGCTCGACGCTTCTGGCTTCAGCCTGGCCCACAGCAAGATGTTATGGATATCTGGGGAGTGGATCAGTAGATGTGAGACCTCTCTGTGTCTCTCCTTATCTCTATGGCACTTTGCCCTTCAAGCAAGTAAACAAAGCAATACATAAATCTTAAAACAACAACAAAAAACAAACAAACAAACAAAAAACAGGCCGGGGCAAAGGCTCTGGAGCTCTATTGCCTGGTTTACACAGCAATTACACCATCTACTAACTGTGACCTTTGGCAAAATTGAGAGAATAATGGCACTTTTCTCATGAAGTTGTAAAGATTATACACTTAGACTAGTGCCTGACAAAACATACATGAGCCTTTGTTCCTATGCCATTGCCTATCTTGTATCATACGTGCTCCCCAGAATCCTTCTTTGGTTCTCTCCTACTTTCCCTGCATTGGATTTTCCTGAGTCCATTTCTCCAGCAGATGCCTGTGTTCCTATCAGTTCAGAGAACGAATGATAGCATAAGGGATGCACAATTCCCAAATGCCAGTATACTGGACGTACACCTAGCCATTTATTACTGTGATTTCTCAAGACACATAGCCTATAGTCTCACAGTCTCACCCAGGAAATGCTTACATCCAGGGGCCATTTGACTTTCTGAGCGGGACTGAACTACCTGTGAATTTTCTTCTTGGTCATTTTATAGTAGTGATTCCAGACATTTTGAAAGCTTATACCCCTCAAGGAATCTAATGAATGTATTAACAGTCACCCCCAGAAATACATACATATAAATATAGGACCAACAATAAAGTCACTTGGTTCCCGAACAAGTGAAACCCATTCTGAGACATTGAGGAGGTCTTAGAGTTGGACCTCAGGGTAAACACCTCTAATAGAATCATATACTTATTTGGACCTCTGAGTCTATTGTTTGGGATTGGACAAGAAAAACAGAAAATACAAACAGGACCAGAAAAAATAAGAGCCCTTTTCCATAGGGCTCAGATTTAAGTTGGCCTAAGCCATTCACCATTGGCCTCTTTTCTGTCTTGAGGTTCCAGTTAACCTTTTAGGAAAAGGAAGGATAAGTCTTAGGAAGATTGACCCAGTCACTCTTGTAACTGAGTTGAACCATTCTATTTGTTGATGTTTTATGGGATTCCAGATAAACTTGCATTTAAGCACTCTTCATGGTTTTACCCTTGGTAAAACATATTTGGACTAGGTTTTGCTTTTCATTGAGAGTTCAGAGACAGAGATCTACTCTGGTTCACCCTTCAAATGGTCACATTGGCCAGGGACAGGCCAGACCAAAGAAGGAACCAGGAGCTTCGTCTGGATCTCCAGTGTGTGCGGCAGGTGCCTAAACACTTGGCGCATCTGCTGCTTCTATCTTTGGCCATTAGTAGGAAGCTGAATTTGGAAGTTAAACTGTTGGAACATAAACCAGGACCTGTGTAGGATGCTGATGCTGCAAGTGGTCGCTTTCCAGCTATTCCACAAAGCCAGTTTTGATTTCTGGCTTGTCTTTAAAATAAAATAACCATTGGCTGGCACTGTGACATATCAAGCTAATCCTCTGCCTGTGGTGCTGGCATCCATATAGGTACCAGTTGAAGTCCCAACTGCTCCACTTCCTATCCAGCTCCAAGCTTATGGCCTAGAAAAGCACAGAGGATGACAAAGGCGTTTGGGGCTCTGCACCCAGGTAGGAGACCAAGAAGCATCTGGTTCCTGGCTTCAGACAAGCCCAGTTCTGGATATTGCAGCCATTTGGAAAGTAACCCAGAAAATGCAAGATCTCTCTTCCTGTCCCCCCCCTTCTATGTAACTCTTTCAAACAAAAATATAAATAAATCTTTAAAAAATATTGTTAAATAAATCAGGAGTGTAAAATGTATAAAATAATACCTGTGGTACTTATGGCCTGGAAAAGCATAGAGGATGACAAAAGCATTTTGGGCTCTGCACCCAAATGCATATAATAAGTGCTATGTGGCTGTTATTACTGCTGTTGTCATTCTATATTCTCAAAATGAATATTGAAGGGGTAATTACAAATGTGAAATATTAGTAGTGTAAATAAGAAGGGGAGGAATGGGGAGAAATTGAAAAGAAGTGGGAAAAGGAAATGACAGAGAGAGGATAAAAGAGGAAGTAGAGATGCATGGAGCCCTTCCCTTTACTGAGGCGTTAGTATGTGCCAGGGAGAATATTAGTTGCTTCATAACTCATCAAATTCTCATGGAAATTCTAATATGTAGGAGATAGCATTATCAACATTTCATAGCTGAGTCAGAGTCTCCACAAGTTTTATATGCTGCACATCATAGAGCTAATTAACGACAGAGCGAGAAACTGAGAGCTGGTGTGATTGACTTCAAGCCTATGTTCAAACCCACTAATCTACAGAGAAAGTCTAATATAAGAAATTTATGATAAAATGGTGACAGAATAATGTGTGGTTTCCAAGAAGGAATGCATATGCATCCTATTTAGTAATACTGAGAATTCTACAATTGATTTTCATCCTTTCTTGGCCTTGACTTAAAAGTTGAGGACCAAATTTGAACCCAAACCATATCAACTATATCAATCCTCACGGAGGGAGGGTTTGACAGCACTTCCTTCCTTTAACTTGATTTTCCATTTATATGTCTGTATTCCTTAATATTAGTTCAGTGTTACTGGTTTTTGTTGTAAGCCACAATTTTTAGTGACCAAAACACAGCACATACAACACGTCTATAAAGAAAACAAGACAAATGTTTCCATGCTAATTTGAAAAATAGTCCTGAAATCTTCTGTATGCCATTCACAGGTTTTTCAAACCTGTTTTCTTTTAGCCCACTCATAGCTGGAATCTCAGTTTCAAGATTGGTACCAGGGGCCCCATCCGATTCTATTCAGGTACTTCAAAAAATGTTTGCATGTATTAGTATGTTAGATGGTAGGCACTTTACAAGAATAATTTGATTCTCATTGTAACCTTAATGTGTTAAATCTCTGTTAGTATCTCTCATTTTATAGATGAGAAGCTCACAGACAGAAAAGTTAAATAATTTTTGTAAGATCATGCAGAGAGTAAGTTGTTGGGCCAGTGTATAAACCTAGATGGCCTTGCTTGACTTTACACCTTCAAATGAGGCTGACCACATGAACAACCACCAACAAAGTCATGTACAATTCCTAACATTCAATAGACGCTTAGGAAATACTTGAGGAAAGAGATGACATGTAAATAAAGGATCTCAAGACAAAAGTCCCGCTAACTCTGTATGTTCATGAAGCTTGTTACTCAGTTTGGTCTCTGGCTTCGTCCCTATTGCTACACCTCTATTCCTGACACTCAGCACCCAGTTTTTCTTTCTTATTTGTAGTCACTGAGTCTCTGTTTCAAATTTGTTCTAAGCTTCCCACAGCCACCAAGAACACAGATGAGGCCCGACCCTAGTCTTAGCCCTCCAGAAACAAATACTGATCTTATCCCATTTGTCTGAAATCCTGTCTAAATGGACTTCAACAATGGAGTTAAGAAAACCCAATAAATGGTGTCTTGTACTGCTCTGGAGTCACTTTTTTATCACTGCCTTGTCTATGCACATGTGCCCATGCCACATCTGACCGAGAAAATCCAAATACCTTACTGGCTGTCACGGGACCACTTTGGTAGATCCCTCAGGAGTGAGCTTTTGGAAGAAATGCTGTTTTGCGTGGCCAGTTTTGAGCATAAAAACAAGATTGTCATCTACAGGAAATAGAAAACCAATTTCCTTTTTTATTTCAACTATTTTCAAGCTACTAGGATTAGAAATATCTGTATTAGGTACAGCCTAGTCCTTATATTTCGTGATGGAGCCATCTGAGAAGACTGCCCATTTTTATCACCTTTCATTCCCTGTTTATATTGGCTGTTCTTTTTGGTTGTTGTTTCAATGAGTGATTGTTCTGAACTGACACTGTTTAAAGCAATTTGAAAGCAAAACCATTTCATTTTATCCAAAATGTTGTTAGAAAGCACTATGCTGCTCAATCTATACAATTTTCTTCTTCATGTGGGAAACCTCAATTTCATGACACGTTCTCTTCTTTCCACTCCCCTCCTTCCCCCTTCCCTTACGGAGTTGGCCTGAATCAGAAACCTGGGGGCAATTTACAGAGACAGCCTCAATATCAATATGGATTTTAAAATTACCTGATGTCTCTCTCCTTGGGCTTTTCCCAAGCCAGTTGACACATTACAGAATATGTTCAACTAGTTGATAGGGTGAGGAAAAACTTGGAGTGAGAACACCTCTAATATGTACTATCAGTTTGACCTGAAAGCAACTCCTGGCACGAGACTGGAGGAAAAAATTCAGTTTGTTGAAGATCTCTCCAGAGTTGGTGAGTTCTTAACTACAGGAGGAAGGGGCAATGACATCAGGACTCAAGGGGTCAGAAGAAACCGAGAAGTGAGAGATAGTCCCATCTGCCCCATTCACTTCTAATGACAAGGGATAGAGACAATAAGACATGTTGCCTATCCAAAAGCCTTCCTCCGTAGGTACTAACAGTAGGTAGACTTCTCATGGTTATGAAGAGTGGCTTACATGTGTAAGGGGGTTGGGAAACTGAATGTATCATAGCTATGGAGCAACAAAGGAAGCAGAGAATTCAAAGGAATGCAAAAACTGTGTAGTAAGGAAATAACTGATACAGATCATTGCTTCCCTCACAGATTCAGACTAAAGACTAAAGTGGCTGCTCAATAAGCAGCTTTCTGCCCCAGCCTCCTTGGACACAGTAGAATCATGATTCTAATTTTCTTAAATGGTTTTATAAGGGAGTTGATATGGAAAAGGAAAGGGAAAGGAAGGAAAGTAAAGGAAAAGGGGGAAAGGGGAAAAGGAAAAGGGGGCTATAAAAAGTGATGCTTTGCTCAGGATCTCTTTCCCACCCACCAGTTGACTAGAGAGGATGTCAAAAACCTAGGAAAATTCAGAGCCACAAGAAGAAGTGACCAGAATCCCTGAACAGTCACATCTGAACAAGCGCTTCTCTCAAATCACCTGCACTGGAATGTGAGGTGAGTGAGACACTGTCAAGCCACTCTGGATACCTGTTTATTTGCTATAGCAGGCAGGCAGAGCCAGAGGAAAAAAGTATGACCAGATCTTATGATCTCTGAACTGAATCAAAGTCAGATCTAGAAATGGCAATAGTAGTAGGTAATGGAGTTTTCCATCAAGTGCTCTGTTGGTCATATTACCTGTCTACAACTGCTCTTTTTTAGTATTCTTTCTCCCTTACCTCACTTTCATCTGACTTTGTTCCATTCTCTTAGTCCCTCTGCCAACGCACGGCAAAGCTAAAGTCTATGCTATATTCCTGCCTCTTTAGGACTCCAGTTTGGTCACAGACCCCTCATAGTGCCTTCTAACTAGACCTCTGGCACCTTCGCATTTCATTGGCATCCATTTCTCTTTATATTTTCCATAACAGGAATGTAACAGGTCCATCTTGTTCCAGTTGGGTGCAGCTATACATGCCAAATTATCTTACAGGCTGATGACTGGTCTATTGCACCACTCAATCATTTGACTCTAGAGCCAGGTACATCCACCTGCTCTTTGGTAAGCTGTAATGTCTGAGTGGCAAAAAACAAAAGAAAACAAAAACCAGACCAAAAAAAAAAAAAAGGCACACATGCTTAGAGCTGGTGCAAACATTAACCTGGGCTATAAAACAATGTGGTACAGAACAGAGCAGGACTGTGGGAATGGTAACTGTGACTGTTCTATATGTAGCGTCTTGTAGGGAAGAATACATTTCCCCCAGGAAAACTGTTTGACACAGGTAAGGACAATTTCTTGCATATAATCCCGAAAGCACAGGCTGCAAAACAAAATACACACAAATGAGACTGTAGCAAGTCAAAAGCTTCTGCATAACAAACCAACCTCACAAAGTGAAGAGGAAATCCATGGATTGCAGGGAAATATGTGCAAACCATACATTCCATAAGCAGCAAATATCTAAACAGAATTCAAACAACACAGCAAGTGAACAAATAAATGTACTTTAAAATGAGTAAAAAGTCAAAATAAATTATGTCTCCAGAGGAGACATAGAAATCATTTCAAGATATAAGGAATATATTTTCAACATTGTTAATCATCAGGAAAATGCAAACTAAAGCTACAACAAAATGCCAACTCACATCCATTAGAGTAACTGTTACCAAAAAGACAAAAAATAACAAGTGCAAGTAAAGAAGTGAAGAAAAGTGAAGCCTTGTAACCCGTTGGTTCTATAGTCATTATGGAAAATGGTGTGAAAGTTTCTCAACAGTGAACATAGGACTGAGGCTGGCATAGCGGCACATCAGGCTAATCTTCCATCTACTGTGCTGGCATTCCATAGAAGCACCAGTTTAAGGTCCTGTTGCTCCACTTCCAATCAAGCTCCCTGCTAACATCCTGGGAAAGCAGTGAAAAAAGGTTCCAATCCTTGGGTCCTTGTGCCCACAGTGGGAAACCTGAAAAGCTCCTGGCTCCTGGCATCAGATCAGCTCAACGCCTGCCACTGCAGCTGTTTGGGATAAAAGCACTCTCTGTGTGTCTCTCCTTCTCTTTCTGTAAAATCTGCTTTTCAAATAAAATAAATGAATCTTTCGAAAAATATGATTACCATATGATCTAAGAATCCTGCTTTGGGGTACATAAGCAAAAGAATTGAAATCAATGTCTCAAAAAGATATTTGTATTCCTGGGTTCATTGCGGTATTGTCGGCAACAGAAAAGATAGGGAATCAATCCAAATGTCCCTTCCATTAATTGGTGACTGGAGAAAGAAAATGTCACATATACAACAGAATACTTTTTAGTCATAAAAAGAAAGAAAAGCTGTCATTTGCAACAACCCGAGTGAACCTTGAGGATATTATGCTACTTGAAATAATCCAGTCATGGCCAGATATAAATAATGCAGGATGCTTATAAGTGAAGTCTATAAGAACAGAACTCACAGATGGAGAAATTATAAGATAGGGTAGGCAAAAGTCAGGAATGGGGAGATGTTGCTAGAGAAGGTCAAAGTTTCAGTTAGATAGGAGGCAAGTTCTGGAGATTTATTGCACAGAATGGCCATTCTGGTTAATAACAGTAGTTTATGTATTTCAAAATATCTAAAAGATGAGACTCTAAATGTCTTTATCCCATGCAAAAAAAAAAAAAAGATGAGTATGTGAAGTGATAGCTATGCTTACAATTGCAAACAATTCACAATATGAACATGCTGCATCAAAATACCACATTGTGTGCCACAAAAACATGCATTCATTATTTGTAAATTTAAAATGAAATGAAATGTGTTCTCTCCATCCTTGCAGCCATAGGAATCACTCAAACTGCCCCAGAAATTGGAAAGCCCCCAGAAGGCTTAGGTTGGCTAGCCAGCAAGACCGACTCCAAGCTACCTCAAGTTAGACTCTGCCATCCCTAAGTTCCACCAGCTGTCTCGTCTTTCTAGCCCACAGATATGTTGCACTAGTTAAGAATTCATACTACAGTCACATCACAGCTCACTTGGCTGAAGTTATGACCACTGACCAAATTCCTGCTAACTGCCCTCCCTGAAGGGTGAACCCTGATTCCGGTTCTCCAGCAATCATCTGATATCCTGCTCTAGTTAAACCACGCCATCCTGTACCACGTTCCTGCCTTCTCTTTTCACTTTAAAGAGCACCAGTGCCTGAGATGTACCTAGGTTGGGCCTCCTTGGCCAATGACACAACCCTGATCAGAGGCCACACCAAATTTTATTCCCTGCATATGTTGATTGAGATTACACCCAGCCAGTGCACAGGGAGAAAGCTGTAGCTGTTTGCCAAAGGTTTGAGTAAATGTGTTGAGCAGGTCAATCCTGGACAAGACCATAGGCCAGCATGGAAAAATAAGAAGGCAATATAGAAAGCAATAGCAGGTTTTAAAGATAATGGATGAGATTTATTCTAAGTTAATTCAATTGAATCACATGGGATCATGAAAACATCTGCAATTCACCTAGGAATGAAATGGATAAAAACTAGTATTTGATGAACACTAATTCTAAGACAGAGTACTAGTTCCTTTACATATAAGTCTTACTTAATTCTCACAGTGACCCAAAAAGTGTCAACATTGCTCATTTTAAAGATGAAGAAACTGAAGTGTAGACAGCATTCGTAACTTGTCCAAGGCTTCATGCTGAGAATAAAGTAAGGCAGGGATGTGAATCCTATTCTGTCCTATTTAAAACCTAAAACAAACAAACAACCAACAACAACAACAAAATACCTTATGCTCCTTTTCAGACCTTTACTTTGCAAATACCACCATACATAGAACAGTATTGTGTGCCTACATCATTCTAAGCGCTTCCTATGCAAAAACTTCATTGTTATTTCCAACAATCATATAAGGCATTAGGTAAGCCCCAACATTTTAGGAAACAGATCGCATCCTAGGTATTTTTAAGAGATAACTTAATATAAAACATCTGTGTAAGGGTAAATTATCTGAGAAGCAAAACAGGAAAATGAGGAAATTTGGAAAATATTCACACCAAGAAGGCCCAACTCAGTGCTGACATGGCAGCACAGCAGCTTCTCATTTGGGACACTCATATCAAAACTCGGAGTGCCAGTCCAAGTGAGCTATTGTGCTTCTGATCCAGCTTCCTGCTAATGCACCTGGGCAATGGCCTGAGCACTGGATTTTTAACCATTCATGTGGCAAATTCAGATGAGGTTGCTTGTTCTTGGCTTCAGACTGGTCAACTCTCATCAGTCTTTCTCCCCTGCACTTCTGTTATTCTGTATTTCAAATAAATATTTTTTAACAGAATCCCTAACTCTCCTTAAACCAACAGGCCCAATGACAATGAGTGGTATGGCATAATGTAGACCTACAAAACCAACAGGTTACAAGGGTTCACTTTCCTTCACTTCTTTACTTGTACTTGTTATTTTTTGTCTTTTTGGTAACAGTTACTCTAATGGATGTGAGTTGGCATTTTATTGTAGCCTTAGTTTGCATTTTCCTGATGATTAACAATGTCGAGAATATATTCCTTATACCTTGAAATGATTTCCCAGACCTGCAGCCACTCAGCACGGACAATATTTGTTCTGTTTAATGTGGTAGCTACTACCCAAGTGTTACTTGTGAGCACTAGAAATATGTCTAGCCCCCATTTATACTAATTATAACTAGAAAATGTAATCCAGATTTCAAATAGTGGTAAAAATGTATATATTTTTGGTCCAGCACCATGGCATAGTAGGCTAAGACTCCAGCATCCTATGTGGGTGTCACTTTGAGTCCTGGCTACTCCACTTCCCATCCAGCTCCCTGCTCATAGCCTGGGAAAGCAGTAGAGGAAGACACAAGTTCCCAGGTGAGAAACCCAGAAGTTCTTGGCTCCTGGCTTTGGATCAGCTCAGCTCTGGCTGTAGGGACCATCTGTGGAGTGAACCAGCAAGTGAGATATCTGTCTCTACTCTCTCTGTAAATCTGCCTTTCAAATAAAGATCAATACATCTTTTTAGAAAGAAGTATATATCCTTTATCTCTTCCATTGGTGATGTATTAAAATGATAATATCTTCATTATATTTGGTTAAGCATTCTATTAAATCCATTTTACTTCTTTCTTGCATATTTTTAGCAAAGCTACTAGAAACTTTAATTTATGTGGCTCATACTGGGATGTGATTCTGCTGGCAGTTTTGACTACATGGGGAAAATCTACCTGGTAGAAAAGGAGCCACCAAAGAACCACAGCCGCTTCTAGTACCCTGTCTGAGCTCCCCAGCACTTGAATGTAGCAGGTAGGTGGGCATTCCTTGGCTTCTGGAAGCCTGCTAGCACCGATGACTGAGAATATGATGTGCAATCTATTGATCTTTCCCGACAGGCAGAGCAGAAGAAGAACCATAAAGAAATCTAAGAGCAAACAGGTGACACAGGTAGGAGGGCATTATTCCCACTTTTCACACCTGTTTTACAGATGAAGGCATGGAAACATAAAGCAGCCAACTACCTGCACAAGGTCATGCCGTAAGGAAGTGACAAAGTTAAAATTTACACTCAACAACTGCTTTTTCTTACCGGCTTCGGGTCCTTACATACTTAGCCTCTGATCTCTTGCCTCAACTCTGAACTGTGAGCTCAATCTTGACTATGCTCTGAAGATGGATAGTGCCTTGGTGGCCATGACCTGTGGCTCCCTGTCACTCTCCAATTCCCTCAGCGATCTGATCCAGCTGGGTCTCTAAATCACGCTGGCCACAGTCTGTGTGCTTTTTCTCAATCTTGGCACTAGGGGTCAAACAAAGCTCAAGTATTCTTTTTTAGAGCTCTAAATCTCAGCTCTTCTAGTTTCTCACTAATCAAAGTTGCTGTCCAGAAATTACTGTAAGGATATGATACAAGCAAATGGCTCCACAATCCTCCCTAATCGGACTTCTATCTCCTTCCCACCAAACTTTGCCATTACGATGTATCACCTGCTAACCTTCTCGCTTGCAATTAGGAGCATTAGCACAACCAGGTTTTCTCTTTTCTCTAGTATTGCTATAAACAGACAAACCTCTGGAATGGGAAGAAGTGAGTCCTTTAACAAGGGCAATCTCTTAATTACCTTCTTCCAAGAATGCTGAGGCATGGTCTTCATTCAACAGTGCCTTGGAAAATTGGCAGTGGATGCTTTGTCATCTAATCAGCTGGTAAGAACATCATCCTTGCTTAGTCTTTCCAGAGCCTCTGAAGGCTCCATCTTTGGAGTAAGTTTTGCAGAACAGAGAGGCAGTTGTTAATTATTTCATGGGCATTTCTTCCATAGGATAATAGAAGAGGCTGGAAGTTTGTTGAGTGATGGAGAAGTGGAGGGAATGGTTGCAGTTTCTTCAGGATGGCCTCTGGGTCACAAGGTCAGGTTTCTAAAAGTTATTGTACTGACTGCTCTAGCTAGATCTGCTTATTAGAGAGAATTAGATCCTTTGTGTTGTTTGTAAAAGCGAGAAAGTCCTGGCCAGACTGTGGCTTAAGTGAAACTTTCATTGCTGTCAGTCACACAACCCCTCCCGTCTGAGCCTTCTACAGGAGTTCTTAAAAGGCCAACTACTTTTCCTCATTCACAAATCTGTCTGGGTAGACTTAAAACATTTCAGAGAGCAGAGAATTCCTTGTCATGGCTATACAGGTGTTTTTCATGGGATGACATATTTAGACAGTTCTGAAAAACTGTGGGTTGCAAGAATTATTAGCTCTCATCACCCATTATTGCAATTACTTCCTTACTGCTTGCCTTCACCCCTACATATAAATTCTATGGGAGAAGATCACATCTGTTTTGTTTCTTACTCCACCCACCCCTTTTCCAGTACTAAGCACAGGGCAGAAAGTAAGTATGGGTTAAATAACAGCAAATATTTAGACAGCACCTAATACATGTGCTTCCACATTGCTCTAAGTGAGAGTATCTTATAGCCTGGGTCGAAAGCTGCATGGGTCAGTTGTAATTAGCCCAGTTAACAGAAGAGAACTCTGAGACACACAGAAATTAAATAACAGTATCACCAAGATGACAGAGTCGGTAAGCGGCACAGCTTGGCTTTGAATCCAGGCAGTGGAGCTAGAAATGGCCTCTCTATGTTATCAACAAACATGCTTTATTCTAAAGACATTGCAGATAGAAGGGCTTTCCTTATGTGGAGAATAGTTGGAAGACTGAAAAACCAAACAACACTTGTCAAAATCAAATTTGTTTTAAAGAGGCGAACATCCACATCCCTTCAATGCACTGAGTGAAAGGAGGAAAATACCAAGCAGTGTGTACACCCTAGATCACCATGTGAACCAGGGCAACCAGAAGGGGACAGCTTTCATGGAACCAAAGAGAAGTAAGGATTTAAGAAACTAAAAGATTCAGGATGGGAGAAATTGCACCAGGATGTCACTCTCTTTAATTGCTTTAAGAAATAACAATCATCTTGAGCAGATGGAAAGGAACACAGGGATGGTGTCAGAGCAAGGCAAAGGAGACAATTAAATGATCAGCTTTTCTGAACGTGCACTGTTGCAACGAGGGAGACAGCCAACCCCCAAGCTTACCCCCAACATTTCCTGCAGGAAACAAGAGGGAGACAGTGGCGAACTTCAGGGCCGGTCTTATCTCCTCACTTACATTAATAACTAAAGCATTCATCTTTGTATCACCCAATTTACAGAATGCCATTCTGCTGTTAAGGAAAAGGAGAAAACAAATGAAAGGAAAACTGTCATTATAAGGAGATGCAGAGAGCTAATAAAATTGCCCATATTACTTATTCGGGTGATACTACATATTACACTAACAGTGCTCACTTAGTTCCTGAATATCCCATAGGGTATGCACTCAAAACTGTTTTAAAATATTCATTTACTTTAAATCCAGTTATCCGTATTTCCATTTTTGATGTGCCATATATTCAAGATTGCATTTAAATATTCTATTAAAATGGATTCATTGTCAAATAACATAGAATCCACCAAAGTAATAGCTAACATTTCAGCACTAAGCCTTCATCACAGCTACGTCAAACCCTTGATACCCCCTTCATTTCCTTCCAATTCTGGCACCTGTAACCATAGCAACGTACACTGAAACCTTTCAAGCAGAACAGAACTGACAATCACACTAACAGCACAAATACCTGAGCTGAGAAAAGAGAGGGGCAGCCCAAGTAGATAACCATTGAAATTAAAAGCTAATGACAAGGAAACAGCTGGAAACAAGCACCAGCTCATACGACTGCCTCCTTCAAACGTATGAATGGTGTGTAGAGCCCAATTCCATTTCTGTTTTATTAGTGACACTGTCCTCAATGACTACTTCATTAGGCATCATCTCAACAAACGAGTGGAAACTTCAGAAAAAAATAAGTTGTTTGGAGGAAAATGCAAGTGTGCCTCTGCCTGTCAAAGAAGCCTTTCTTCTCATCCACGTGAGACAGGCAAGTCAGCTCTACCTACTGACTCCTTTCGAAATGTAAACATGTGTCCATAAATGACAAAGAACTGTCTACTACTGAAAAAAGACTTTCATTTACCAATTAGAGTAATTACACAGATGAAGATTTTTTCTATTTGGTGTTTTCCTATTTTAATTCATAATTCTCTCTTCCATAGAAAAGAAAGGAATGAAGTGGGAGGTAAACTAATGCATTCTCATCTTCAAATCGCAAAACATAATCAAAATTTTATGCTTACTACAATGTAACAGCTTGTGGTGATTTCTGTGCAAAGCTAAGCATAGAGTCACGTTTGCCCTGAACTTCAACTATGGTAGTTTCTATCTCCCCTAAAACAGCATTTGGTCTCAGAAAAAAAAAATGGCTTTAACCTGTACCTTTAATGGTACAGGTGTTGGTTGAAAGTATCAATCGTGTTTAGTCCCAAGTAGTCCATATCTTGATTAGCAGCAGTCTTTTCTTCCAGATAACAATGAAAAGTAAATATAATTTCAAACAGATGTGCTGGATTTCTATGAATAGGAAAGAGAAAAAAGAAGCTGGCACTGGCTAGGGAAGTGGTAGATGAGACTCCAGCCATTCACTGCACACAATGTGGATTTCTGGAATGTGGTCTAGACTGGATCCACATGCATCACAAGGAAGTCTTCCCGTGGCCAAGCAGCTGCTTACAAGTACCGCTGATGCCCATCAGCCAGACCCTTTCACCAGCTCCATGCGGACAATGAGCACTGATACCGTCAAGAACAGTGATCAGCAATGACTCTGAATTCAACTTAACTAGATTTGATTTACACTATTTCGGCCAGTAATGGTTCCACAGCCCTTCAAACAAATCATAATAATGAATGGCTGAACGCCTTGGTAAGTGTCTCTATGTATATTCACACATGCTGCCACATCCTGAGGTCTCATTTCTGGAGCATCAACCATGAACTAGAGAACGGCCATGAACTAGAGAGTCAGGCAATTAAAATCTCTCTGCTTACAATTATTTCAAGCACAATTTTAACAAGCAATGTTCAATTCAGTTCAGCAAATATCTGTGTCAGACCCTTGAAAGGGCAAAGAAGGGTCTGGGCCTGGTCTCCCACAGCTGCCAATCTCAGTTTCCAAGGCAAGGAAAGACTTTTCTTTAAATTGTTGCCTGTGAGGCTTTCTGTTAATTAACAGTCTCTCCATTCCACTGGGGTCAATGTCTTGGGGAGGCAGAGGCTGGTTATTAGCACTTATCTCCTCCGGATAGCCCTCCAGAGAGGTTGCCCTCTAAAAGAATTACTATGTTCTGCAAAAGTTTGTATTTAGGGACCATGTTGTCTGTGACAGGAAATGATTCCAACTCTCTTAAGTTGGGAGTGATGATTCCATCAATAAATTCCATTACCTGCAAACAGACAGTCTACTCACTTCTTTTTACAGTTAATTAAATGGAAGTTTAGAGAAGTAAAGGGAACTTTAATTTCTGGAACACTAAACTTCTTATGCTGCTTCCAGCTAAAAATCTCTTCCTCACTCTCATGGTTACTAGGCTAGAGATCCAAGCTCCTGGCACGGGTTGTAAAGCCTGTACCACTGGGCCTGATCAATATTTCCAGGCTCTTCTTATTGCTGCCACTTTGTTTTTCAATATGTCCAGTCATACTGAACTTGGGAACAGCAGCTCTGAACCTGGGCTGAGCACTAGAGTCAGCGGGCATATTTGAAACATCCTGATGCCGGGTTGCACCTCAGATCCGCACGTTATCTTCATCGATTGCATTTGGGCTCCAGATTTGGACATTCATCAACTCTGCCACTGAGTGATTCTACCATGTCACCAAGGCTGGAAACTACTCCAGCAGGTTATCTCAGAGCTTCTGTATAGAAATGAGATCACTTTCCACAGTGGCTATGAAGGGGGCATTGCTAATGCAGAGACATCTGAGTCTAACTTTGAAGCAGGATTAGAATTTCCATAGGTAAAAATATACAGGCATAGAAAGTTAGATCTGACGGTTCACCTCACCAGGAATGGAGATGCAAGTTTCCCAAAATGCACAAGCAAAAAGAGACTTCAAGTGATGTTTTATATAAGAACATATTCTTATAGATCTGTAAACAAGTTTTACACATCTTCTTCCTGAAAAGTCAGGAAAAGTTGTCAGCTGTAACCAACAAAACCAATAGCAAAGAAAACTTAATTTTCATGTAGAAAAGTATCTTAACATTCAGCCCAAGGCATTTAGTGGTGGTAGTAGTAATGAATTTAGTAGCATCATGTCCATCGTTTCAATACAGAGATATAAATTTGAATAATTCGTGAAACTTTGTAGTTAACTTCTCTTATTTCCCTGAAAAAAATTAGTTGGACTCTTAACAAAATATGTAAACACTTTGTGTCATTAAAGTTTAATTTTTGGATATGTTTCAGACCTGAAATATAAGAGAACTAAAAATCAAAATATTTGCATCACACACAAGCTAATGTGATTAAAACGTAAAGGTCTTCAGAGGCCAGCATTTCAGATATATCATTTTTCCTTTTTTAAAGATTTATTTATTTTCATTACAAAGTCAGATATACAGAGAAGAAGAGTGACAGAGAGGAAGATTTTCTGTCCGTTGACTCACTCCACAAGAGGCTGCAACAGCCAAAGCTGAGCTGATCCGAAGCCAGGAGCTCAGAGCTTCTTCCGGTTCTCCCATGTAGGTGCAGGGTCCCAAAGCTTTGGGCCATCTTTGACTGCTTTCCCAGGCCTCAGGCAGGGAACTGGATGGAAAGTGGGGCAACCAGAATTAGAACCGGCACTCATATAGGATCCTGGCTTGAGCAAGGCAAGGACTTGAGCCGCTAGGCTATTATGCCAGGCCTCGGTTTTCCTTTTTTTAAGATTTACTTATTTTTATTCAGAGTTACAGAGAGAGACAGAGAAACAGGAGAAATAGGAATCTTCCTTTTGCTAATTCACTCTCCAAATGGCTACAGCAATCATAGCTGGGCCAGTCCAAATCTGGGAGCTGGATGGAGAAGTGGAGCAGCCAGAACACAAATCTGTGCCCATGTAGGATGTCTGCACTGGAAGCTGGATTGTCAGACTGCTGTTCCACATGCTGGCCAGGATTTTAGAGATACTGTTTTTAAAAGGATCAATTACAAGCAAGGCAATAAAGTTTGAGACACTTGATATGAAATGTGAACTCCGAAATAATCATTTGGAAGTCAAATACAAAACCAATCTATTCATTGGTTCAAAAACAATTGAGGTACACTGTACTAGGTATTAGTGGCACAGCAGGAAGTTGAGTGGACCACATCCTTACTTTCAGAGTGCTTTCATGTTAAATAGAATAGATACCGAAATGGCTAATAACAACAGTAAGATAAATACTAGATTTTGAACCCTGACAGCACAGAGTAAAGTCTATGAACCAGGATTATATGAGACAGAGTCGTAGAGGGTCATTTTAATTGATACTTAAAAATACAAATATTATTCTTTGTGTGTGTGTATGCATCTCAAATGGTTAGAATTCATTGTGGAAATAAAAAATTACACTCATTTAGGGTATGGAGTGGGACTGTATGTAATAGAGAATGTGGAATGGTAGGCCAGACCAAGTCCTAAAGCTTTTATAAATATTTCTTTACAACACTATGGTTGCTAATTAGAAGTACCTTTGATTTAAAAAAAAATCAAAACCAATGTTTCCAATACACATATACATAGGCCACAGACTGGGAAAAACTGGTTTGAAACTAGTTATCTTCCCTCATATGCAATTTTATTTTCCATGGCTTCAGTCACTCTCAGTTAACTATGGCCTGAAAATATTAAGTGGAAAGTTCTAGAAATAAACCCTTGAGAACTTTAAAACTGCATTTGCTCTGAGTAATGCAATAAAATCCTAAACTGTCCTGGAACTGTTTTCTTTTCATCCAGTGAATCCACATAGTGTACATTACCCTCCATTCATCACTCAGTAGCCCTCTCAATGACCAGATGGACTGTTACAGCATCACAATATTTGCATTCAAGTGATCTTTAAATAGTAGTCATTTATGATGTCTAAGCATTGTATCATAATGTAGGCATTGTATCACCTAATATCACAAGAAGTTTGGGTAGAGTACAATAAGATATTTTTGGAGAGAAGAAACCAGCTTCACACAGCTTTTATTATGCTATATTGTTATAGTTGTTCTACTTTGGTATTAATTATTGTTTTTTTTTCCTCTCACTGTGCTCTATTTAAAAACTGAACTCTGTTATAGGTGTGAATGCATGGGATAAACAGTTTATCACATTGCATGGCTTTAGGCATTCACTGAGGTTCTCAG
This sequence comes from Ochotona curzoniae, assembly GCF_017591425.1. Taxonomy (NCBI): domain Eukaryota; kingdom Metazoa; phylum Chordata; class Mammalia; order Lagomorpha; family Ochotonidae; genus Ochotona; species Ochotona curzoniae. Next base: position 9,168,970 of record NW_024467087.1, read on the forward strand.
AATATATATCACCCATGGAAAAGGAGAGACAACTCAATCTTTTGAGAGGTTTAAGTTGTCTACCACATCTACTCAGTTACCTTTCTTTGCTGAGAAAACTTGTCTGAGTAACACTGTATGGAAGTGAGCCCCATGGGCTAAACTGTGAAAATAGATTATTTCCCTTACAGGCCTTCAGACTTTGCCTTGCACTTTTTTCTTTTTGTTTAAGGAAGGATTAAATTAAGGCCAGTTACCCTGACTCTGAAAGATAGAAGGAGGCAGATAGGGGAGTGATATCAAACAGATTCCTGATGTACAAGACCATTTGCTTCAGTGTGGCAGCAGAGAGATAAGGATGATTGAGATGCAAACCTTTATGGCTAGTGGAATGAGATTGCTAATTTGATTCATAGTTGACACAGTGTTTGCTTCTGAGCAGAAATACCCAGAGATAAAATGAGATTTTATGATATCTAAAGAGTTTTGAGTCATTTATACTCAAAATATGATAAAAATTCAAGATGTTTTCCTAAGGAGCACTTGAAAGCTTCTGAGCATAAATTCGTAGAAATTCTGAACAGTAATGTCAAGATGCTTGGTCTTTTCCTTGTTTCATTTTCAGCGTCTTTGCTTAAGGAAAAAAAAAAAAAGAAGAAAAGAAAAAGAGGTGAATAAACCCTAGAATTACGATCTCTTTTGAGTGAGAATCTCTTTAGTGCTACACAGTTGAGAACCCCTAACGGGGTTAATAGAAGATTTTGCCTCCTCAGCAGTTACATATTCCGTTAAAATCTCTGGATAACAAATCATTGCCAGACCTTCTGGGACATCATTTTTCCTCCCTTTGGAATTTCTTATTGGAAGCAGAGCATTATCTTGCTACCACAGAGCAAGTACAGTGCCCTCTAGAACCTGCTGGACATCCTTGGTGACTGTCATGCCCAGAATCTCACAATGTCACTCCAAGCAGTGAGTCAGGTATAAATTTTCAGCACTTAAAGGGACATTCAGTGTTAGTGCAACTGCCATTATCATGGTACCTATGATAATGCAACAGAGAACCCTTCCTATGCGTTATATGACTAATTCTACCGTCAGGACTAGAATATGCGTATGACTTTCATATGTAGTTTTTTCTTACATAGAGAAAAGGAATGATAACAGATGTAAGACTGGCTAACTATGCTGTGGCACAATGCTAAACTCTATACGAATTGGCTCATTTAAATCACAATAAAGCCTTGGAATTAGAAACTATGATTATTTACATTTCACGGGCTCAGAAATGGATGAGCAAAGTAACTTGCTCGGATGTACATACTGACAAGAATCAGGGCCAGACTTCTAAGTTGAATCTGACTATAAAACCCATTGCCATCCTACCTACAAAATGTAGTAAAGATGAAAATATCCAGTCAGGAAAGTGGTCTGAAATATTTGCCAACTATATTGTAAGCTTTGTACAATGGAGAGCACCTTGCCGGACCTGGAGTCTCATCAAGACTAGAGTCCTTCCCTACTGTAGTCAACATATATTTTATGGTGGGGAACACTGTCTCACTAAACAGATAAGTGGACTGAAACTTGATAAAAGGGTTCTCTGTTGCAAAGACACATGTCTGAAAAGGCCCTGACCTGCCATTGCTTCATACCAAAGAGGACAAAGGGAGCTAAAGGGAAAGAAATAACTTGAATGAGACAGCCCAAGAATTTTTGTTAATTACTTCTCATGTTTTTCTTTTTGAGCACTTAAAGCATCTTTAAGTAATTTTTTTCAGAAAAAAAATGCATTATTTGGGAGAAAGAGAGAGAGTACCCATTCGTTGGTTTACTTCCCAAATGCCTTCAATGGCTGAGGCTGGACAAAGCTGCAGCCAGAAACGAGGAACTCAGTCCAGGGTCTTCCCACAGCATGACTAGAATCCAGCTACTTGAGCCATCACCCACTGTCACTCAGGCTGTGCAATGACAGGAGGCTAAATTGGAGGTAGAATAGCTGGAGTTTGAATCCAGGCACCTCAGGGACAGGGGTATCCAAAGCAAGACTTGAACTTCTAGGCCAAATCCCCATCTACTGAGTGTAATTTTTGGTTCACAAATCTTTGCTTTCAGACAGAATACAAGCTCCCTAATGAGTAAGGATTTTATATTTGCTCTTTGGACCCCTGGTGCTAAGTGTAGTGCCTGACATATGCTAGTGTTCATTAAAAGCTCAGAATTGAAAATCTGCTTGATGAAGACATGATCTTCACATCTCAAGAATTCTATAGACTATTTTAGAATCCAAACCAGGCACGGCTTTTTCTAGGATATATAAGATCATGGAAGTTCTAGTCTCCTAGACTGTTTTATTACCATAGATAACATTTAGAAATGAACAAGGACATCCAGTTCAGGTTCGAGACATCCCTCAGATGACTCCATTTGCAGAGACTGATGTGAAACCACTTCGTTCCATTTTGAATAGTAGGCTTGGCTGTGAGGTTGGTGGAGGAGTGAAAAAACCTTAGGAGGGGATTCTAAAAGTTTGTGGAGAAAATGGAATTGAAAGGTGAGTTTATTTTGTTGTCAAACATATTCAAAATCCATGTATAATTTTTTTGTATCATTAATTTTCCAGCAACTTTTTGAAGATGTTTGTGTATGATTTAAAGGACTACTACATACAGTAGATTGGCCTGCATCAGGGACTGCCAGGGTAAAGCAGGACAAAAGACAGGAGCATGCTTTTTTTCTTTAAAGATTTATTTATTTTTATTGGAAAGGCAGATTTACAGAAGAAGATACAGAGAGAAAGATGTTCCATTTGCTGATTCACTCCCAAAGTGGCTGCAATAGCCAGAGCTGACCTGATCCAAAACCAGGAACCAGTTGTTTATAGGTTTCTCATGCGGGTGCAAGTACCCAAGGCTTTGTGTCATCCTCTACTGCTTTCACAGGCCACAAGCAGGGAGCTGGATGGGAACTGGAAGAGCTGGAACACAAACTGGCCCATATGTCATCCTGGTACATGCAAGGTAAGGATGTTAGGCACTAGGCTACTGGGCTCGGCCCAGGAGCATGTTTTCTTAAAAAAAAAAAAGTATCATGGTAAATAAACATGGCAAAAACACAAAATAACCCATGAGACTTGAGGAACTGCCCTGGGGTAATATAATAGCATGTTCACCCACGCAACAGGCACAGGAAATGTGAACTTTGCTCTGTCTCACATTTTCTAATGGTTTCAAGGGCTGCAGCAATAAGTGAAACAAATAGTGTTCTACCAAGACACAAGGAGATTACTGGCCTGCCCCGTGTTCATCCCCAGCACCAACAGCCCCTCTGAGCATGGACCCCGGTTTTAAATCTCCCCCTGTTAAACTATGTTACCAGAGGGGAAAGAGGAGGCCCAAAGGAGCTCAGATGGCACAGGGCACTCAATGTTCTGTGTGCGGTCTCTCCTTGCAGGCATACCAAGCTCATTTGAGAGAAAGAAGGGTTGCATGTTATTTATGAGCACACAATGTCCCAACATAGCAAGTCTATCACAAACGTCTTTACTAACACAGAAAGAGTCATGCAATTCTCAGATGAATCCATGATTTAGAAAGCAGAAATTCAAATAAATGGCTGGTTTTGCCCATTACTAGATTTCTCAACTATGTCCAGATGGGGGAAAAAAGAAAGAAAATTAGCCAGTTTCATAGTGCTGCCTCCGTCTTGGGTGCTAATGTTCTTCTGACAAGTTATAATGAGGGCTTCTCTGTCCCAGAGTGAGGAATAGGCTCATTAAAACTGGAAGAACAGGAGGGCAAGCTTTCAACTCCCTTGTTTTTTAAACTTCACTGGTTTTTAGAAATACTAAATGAATTGCCTGACAAAACGATGTTATTGATTTCAAAGTGTGTCTGCATTCTTGTGCTTGCATTTGCATTTGAATCTGAGCTACTTACAGTGTCAGTTGTTGGATAGAAGAATGGAAATGAGAGTTCTGTGGTGGTCTCAAAAAGACTGATGTATTGACTCTTCCACTTAGTCACTGTGGAAATGAGCCTCTTGCTAACCTTGGCCTCTTCTTGATCAAAACACATCAATTAACATAGTTTGAACCTTGCCTTCTTGTGGTCACAAAAAAAGGAGGATCCCAAATGTTAAACCATTACATATGATGGCTCTTCCACAATCTAACCCTATTAAGATGCCAGGCAATGACTGGAAGTCGCTGTAAATGTACTCTCGCAGTGCTCCAAGCCCGAGCATGTATTGTGGTGAAGCAGTAAATAATCCAAAATCACGGAGACTTGGTTCTGAGCATGCACCATGTGATTTGTGTGTATGTGTGGCAGGTGTGCCCTCCTAATTAGTTTTTCTTATGCAAATATTAGCATGGATTTCTGTGCCTCAAGCACATAATTGGTGGCAGGAGTAGGGAGAAGTCAAAGGCGTCTCTGAGCTTCAGTCACTGGTAGGGGGAAAGTAGCCTGAGTACGGTAATTCACACATATTGATTTGGAGTTGATGCAGGAAGAGCAACTCCAGGAAACATGCGCTGTCTGAAAGTCTGGGATTCTGTACCTTACACAGAGGGCTTAGAATGGAATCTCAGAGAATGGGCACAGGTGAGGGTATCATGGAGCAAGGAGAAAATAGCAAAGGAACTCCTTGTTCCATGGCTCAGGTTTGAGTAAAGGGTATGAAGGAGAGAGCAGCCAATGCTTTGAGAAGCTGGTGAGCTTTTCAATATAGTTGAGACTATCCTAAGGCCAGTGGCTGGAGCTTGCACAAATAAAGAGCTTGGGAATTACATTGTAATGGGGCATGGAGGAGCAGGGGCAGGGGTTGGGGGAGAACAGGGGCAGTAGGATGAAAGGGATTGATAGGGAATGAGAAAAATAAACCTAAATAAAATGAGAAGTAACCTGGAGAGTGGGGCCATAGAGAAATATGAATGCATGTAGTTTTCAATAAAGACCTACAATTTTTTTTTAGGAGAGACTAAAGATTATTCAAAAAACAGGTTAATGGCAGAAGTACATTTTGAGATGTTGGTCTCAGAAGTAGTCGATGGAACACCAAGGGAAGAAAAAGTTGCACATATAAGAAATACACTCACTTCTGAGACTAGCTGGGAAGCAAGGAGAGGCCAGTGTAGGGGGGAGACAGAGGAGGCAATAGAAGAAGCAGCTCATGTGATCAAACCCTAGGATACAAGGATGGGATTCCATGAGTGAAGGCAGCAGGAGAAGTTGGAATGATTGCCAGAAACAGTATCCTAGGATATATAAATTAATAAATAATAAAATTGCTTAACAACAATGGGAGGAAAGTAGCAAATCGGCCTAGGTTGACTACACTTTTTCAAGGTTATAGAATCAAGATCTGGGGGAAATATTCCAAGATAGATTAGTGGGCATAATCCTGTGGGAGAGGAGATGCAGAAAACAATCTTAAAGTGTCTTTTTCTTCAAGATCCACAAGATGTTGCTGATGCTTTTCAGCTGCAAGATGTCTGTCTCACAAAACAAAACAAAACTCCATTCACTTGTTTAATACCTTGGGAAACCAAAGACTGCAAGATGAAATTTGCTTTGGAAGAGATACAGGGTCTCAATTATGGATAGACACAGAATGGAAAGAGATGATCCATTTGATGAGAAAGGGTGGAGAGAAGAGAGAGACAGAAAGGGACTTACAGAGAAAAGAGGGAAGTAAGGTGATAGAATTTCAGGGACATTTTATTGTTGTTGCTGTTATTATTACTAAATTACATGACAGATCGGATCTCTTCATAATTCTTTAATCTTTTTTCAATGAATGACTAAATTCAAATTCTCTATGGAAGATAACATGGGTTGTGAACACATGTGCTCAGTTTTCCCTGTTATCCGAAGACTCAATTACACCCCCATGATTAAAAGAGATAGGTATATCTTGGGATAACGTTTTTTCCTTAGGGCCATTTGCCAGTTGGATGTTTATAACACCATTCAGGGGGGCATACAAAAAAATCAACTTAAAAATTGTCCTCCTGCAGATTAATGGAATTTCAAGTCCTAACCGCAATCACACTGGCAGAGCCAGACTAAACATTCTCATGGCCACATATGGCACAAGAGCCACACATTCCCCATCCCTTCATTGAAGGGACTAAGTAAGATCTCTAGAGGTCAAGTATGTAAATTCATAGTCGAGTTTTGAGACCTTACAGAAGCAATTTGTACTAGGACCAGCGCTGTAGCCTAGTGTCTACTCCTAGCCTTGCATGTGCTGGGATCACATATGGGTGCTGGATTGTGTTCCCGATGGCCCCGCTTCCCATACAGCTCCCTATTTGGAACGTCAAATATACAGAGAAGAGAAGAGACAGAGAGGAAGATCTTCCATCTGCTGGTTCACTAATTGGCCTCAAGAGCCGAAGCTGAGCCGATTCAAAACCAGGAGCCAGGAGCCTCTTCTGGGTCTCCCACACGAGTGCAAGATCCCAAGGCTTTGGGCCATCCTCAACTCCTTTACCAGGCCACAAGCAGAGAGCTGGATGAGAAGCAGGGCCTCCAGAATTGGAACAGGTGCCCTGTGGGATCCTGACGCACATATGGTATTGTGGTGTGTGCAAGGTGAGGACTTTAGCTACTAGGGTATCACACCCGGGACTCTTATAGTTGTTCCTTCTCCGACTCGTCCATTACCACTCTAGTTAAGACTGTCATTTTTTCTGACCTGGAGAACTAAAATTGTTTTCTCAATGCTCTCTCTGTCTCCATTCATGGGCTCTCTGACAGATATCCCCAAGCGAAGCCAGCGTATACTTGTAAAAACAAATCCTTTGGGTCGTTACCGTGGTGTAGGGGGTAAGGTCTATGGCACTGACATCCTTTATGGGCACCGACCCAAGTCTCGGCAGCGCCACTTCCCATCCATTTCCCTGTTAAAGTGCCTGAGAAAGCAGCAGCGAATGGCTTAAGCACTTGGACCTCTCAACTCACATGGGAAGCAAGGAAGAAGCTCCTGGCTCCTGGCTTCAGATTGACCTAGCTTCCAGCAGTCACAGCCATTTGAGCAATTGAACCAGCAGACGGAAGATTTTTCTCTTTGCTTCCCCCATGCTGAGAATCTGACTTTCAAGTACGTAAGAAAAACTGTTTATAAATATCCTTCTTCAAAACTTGTCAATACCATCTGCTGGCCTTTGAACCAAGTCTGAATTCATCACTGCAGTTCCCCATCTCCCAAATTTCTTCCCATGCCCTCTGAGTTGATTCATACCCTGTCTATTCTGACCTTTTGACTTTAACCCCTCGGTGTTCCTCAAGCTCCATCCATTTCCCTCCCCCACACTAGTCTAGATCCTATAATCTTTCATCATGATCAGAGTAGTGACCTCCTAGCCAGGCTGTTGGCTTCTTGCTCTCTTAATTCAGTCCCAACCCTTCCCCAGCAAGATCTTAAACTTGTGTCTATCACATCAGTGCTTGAAACTCAAACGTTTAAAAACTAAACTTAACTTTGAGCCCAGTCAGTGTCCCTCTGTTCCCCTGTCCTGAGCATTGTGCTGAATCCTCGACTTCTACCCTCTCCTTCGAAACTTACAATTAGGTAACAAGCCCTTCAAGGCATGTTGTGATGTTGTGGAATGTGCTACAGGTCTTCATGTGTTGTGTTTCCAAGCGTATAACTCCTAAATTTCTTGGTATCTTCAAAGTGATAAGAGTGTTTTTGTGTGCTGATGCCTAGTGGTTAACAGCATCTGGGGGAGCTTCCAGATGGTGGCTGAAAGACCAGGACAGGTCTACAGGTTTGGCATTTTGAGCCCCACACCCCAACTTCTGAGGAGGGAACAGAGATGAAAGTTTGAGTTGATCTTCAGGAGCCGATGATTTAATGAAGCAGACCTAAGTATAAATGCTTCAAAGGAAAGGTGTCCGAGAGCACCTGGATGGACAAATTGTGACAGCTCCTGGAGGGTGGAACAACCACAGTGGGCATGGTTACTCTACATCTCTTCTTCTGAACTTCTCCCTGTATTCCATCTGAATTCCTTGTGATATCCTTTATTTGGGGGGGGGGAGTGAACATATGTAAGTGTTACGCTGAGTTCTCTTTATTCATCAAACCAGGAGGGTGTCATGGTAACTGTAACTTAAAACTGGTTGTCTGAGTTCTGGAGACCTACACTTGCAACTGGATCCTAAGTGGAGACAGTGTTGGAGACTGAAACTTCAGCCTGTAGGTCTGATGCTGTCTCAGAACTGAACTGCACAGCAAGCTGATCTGCTGCCCAATTGACTGCTTGATGGATAGGAAGAAAGTCCCACACCCGTGGTAACAGAAGTATGTTGTAGACTGTGAGATTGGAGAAATAGTCTCTTTTTGTCTCCTTCTCTGTAAATATGTCTTGCAAATCAGAATAAACAAACGCTTAAAAAGTAACAAAAAGGAAGCCAGCAAGATGGTATAGCAGGCTTTTCTTTGATCTGTGACACCAACACCCAATATGGGCTACGATTCCTGTTGCAGCTACTTCACTTTTGACCCAGCTTACTGCTCATGGCCTGGGAAAGCATCAGAGAACAGCTGAAGTTCTTGGGCCCCTGCAATCATGTGGGAAACCTGGAAGAAGCTCCTGGCTCCCAGCTTCACATTGGCTCAGCTCTGCACATTGTGGACGTTTAGGGAGTGAAGCAGCAAAGGGCAGTCCTCTACCTTTCCTTCTTACTCTGTAACTCTGACTTTCAAATAAATAAAACAACTTTTAAAAACAAAATGTGAAAAAATAAGTCATATATTTTTCAGGGTTGATAAATGTTTTTAAGTATATAATTTCTAAGAATCTATTAGCACCCTTATTCTCATGTATAAAAAGACCAATAAAAGATCTATATAGGTTATTAGACTCTTAATCTAATAAGAATAAACAGCCTGGAAAAAGCATTTGTGCAACTAAGAAATTGAAAGTCCGTGGTATTAGGGAAATAATATTAATTTTGCAAGATACATGAAGTATGTTATGGGTATTTGAGAAAATGTTCTTAATTTTTCAGAAATTCATATAGGAGTATTTCTGAATTAAGTATTTATGCTTCATATCATGTCATAGTAAAATAGATTATGCATGTTTGGTAAAAAGTAAATGTGAAATTTTAATGATGAGTATTCAATATAGTATTCTCTTTTTCTACAGGTTTGACAATCTTAATACACTAAAGTAAGTGAAGGAAAAGGTTCAAGTTCATCTTGTGTTACTTTAGACTCACTTTTCTTCATCCTCGACCACTGTTTTCAAGGGAAGACCCTAGTTGTGACTGAGTGTGTATGTGTATGCGTGTGTGTGTTCTCAACAGGGGGCATGTGGTGATAGAGTCAGTGACTTAATCCTCATGAAAAGATGTTGTTGTACAACACGTAGCATATACCTATAATCAATCACTCAGTCTAGACCATTACTTCTCGTGGACTTGGGTAACAGAAGATTTAAATGACCAGGCTAGAACTAACTCGTGAACTTAAAAAGCAACATTTGTTTTGGTTCATCCCTTGATCTAGGTTCTGATTTACTTAAGTAAGAGTACCTTTATGTGAAAACCCTTTTTGACTTTTATCTCACTGGAGCATCAATCCACATAAACTTGGAATTTCAGCTATTCTAATAATATAGAAGAATATATTGGGGAGTCTTTAACACAGTATCCCCAAATTTCTTCATGTCAATTATATTCAATCAGCATTTTCAACTGTGCTGAGTCATATTCTAAGAGTTGTAGGGGATCTAAGTACTGAAAAAACCCAACAAATCTTTCTTTAAAAAGTTGAGATGTGGGCATCTTTCCCCACAATGTGATGATAACTGCAATTAGGGCTTTGCATGACATCACGTGATAATTATGGAGCTGTCATAATGAGAGTATCCCTTCTAATAAGAAAAGGACAGCTTCCTCTACTTCCCTGCTCTCCACCATGTGAGGACATACCTAGAATACAGTCCTCTGCTAACAAGGAAAAGACCCCTCACCACAGATATCCACAGGGGAAATTTTTAATCTATTTATTTTTTTTGAAAGGCAGAATTAGACAGAAGTCTTCCATTCACTGGTTCATTCCCCAAATCTGCAATGACGAGGGCTGTGTCAGGGTAATGCCAGGAGCCAGGAGCTTCTTCCCAGGCTCCCACATGGGTGTGGGAGACCAATCATTTGAGCTCTCTTCCACTGCTTTTCCAAGTTAGTAGTAGGGGGCTGGATCAGAAGTAGAGGCTGTAGAACATGAACCTGTGCCTCTACAGGATGCAGGACTTATAGGTAGTGTCTTTGTTCACTATGCGACAACACTAGCCTCCAACACCTGAGTTCAGTAGAGATGTGTTTGATCCACAAAAATAAACATCTTAAGAGAGAACATGTAATATTGAGAACCATGGTATCCTCATACAACATTTCAGTTCAAAGGGAGGAAAGACGATAAGTGGTTCAGGATTCCAAGAAAGACATGGAGTGTTACAGTCTTTCTTTGTAAGGAGGCTTTCCTGTAAGGAAGTCTTATTCTGTGTCCTTTATTTTCAAAAGGCTTCTTCCGAGGATGGGCATTGTGGTACAGTGGGTTGAGTCACTGCTTCCCATATCAGAGTGCCACTTTGAGTCCATGTTGTTCCTCTTCTGCTCCAGTTCCTTGCTAATGCACTTGAGAAGCGACAGGCGATCACTCAAGAATTTGAGTCCCTGCTGCCCCTGTGGGAGACCGGGGTGGAGTTCTTGGTTGCTACCTTTGGTCTCTGGGCAGTAAACCAGCCAATGAAAGATTTTCCCTCTCTCTTCTTCTCCCGTCTCCTCACTCTACATTTCAAGTAAATAAATACTTCTTAAAAAATAAAGCCACCCTTTCAGACCCTGCCTCACTTTGTTTAGATTGTTTCTGATATACTTTTTTTGTACTTTGTCTTAAAACCAAACTGCTTCTTAATGCAAACTATACATATTTCAATAAACAAAATATTTGCTTTTATTTATGCAGCCTGAACTTCTGTCATCCTATCAAATACGAGGTAGGTTTCCCATAAATTCCCTATCTTGGTAGTTCTTTTCAGGATGTACTCGGAGGAAGATGCCTAGTTCCATTTCTACCTACAAATAGCAAAACAATGTAAACTGGCAGAGATAATTGCCTGCTTGTGAAAGCAGTGTTATTTCTTTCTGCTGCAATGCAGTGCAATGGAAATGTCACTCCGAGCTGGGTTATATTAAGTAGCTTTGTGTCACATAAAACAGTTTGAACTGACACATGCTGTGCTTCTAGATTACATCTGGGGTCACAAATCTAAAGAAACATTTTTGTATAGAATTAAGGACTAAAGTCTATTGTAGTAACAAACCTGTTATTCATCAGTATTTTTGTTTTTGTTTTTTGACATCTTTATTTTTGCTGTGTTGGGAAAATAACGGTGCTGAAATTCATTGTATAATTTAACGCACACCTCTAATGTGAATTTTTAGCTGCACTTTATACATGGCTTCCTGCCTCTGCATGGCTGATGCAGAAAGTCCCTACACACTGAAAGACTGACATCTGGGTGTTGCCTCCTGTCTTTGCCGCTTACTAACTGGTAGCCTGAGAGCAGTTCCTTTTCCTCTTTGGTCTCAGTTTCTCCATTTACAAAATTAGTATAAGACTAGAATCTTGCACCAGACTCTAGAATCTTAATTCTGGATTCTGACCGTTTCACCCAGCTTTAAAAAGCTAATGTAATCTGAAGCTCTGTGATAATACAGTAAGGATTCCACCACAGCACAGAAACTGTTAACTCTCACTTCCCCCATTGGCACTTGGGCTTTGAATACGAAATCACCATTGCTTACGTTTTAAAAAGGTCTATTTTGTTGAACGGCAGAGTTAGAAAGAGAGTAGAAGAGATAGAGATCTTCCATCCAGTGGTTCACTCTCCAGATAGCTGCAATGTTCAGAACTGTGCCAGGCTGATACAGCAGCTTCACCCAGATTTACCACCCAGATAGCAGAGGCCCCTTCACTGGGGGCATCTTCCTCTGCTTTTCCCAGACCACTAGCTTGGACCTGGATCAGAAGTGAAGCTGCCTGGACATGAACCAGCTCCCATATAGGGTGCCGCTGTCTCACACAGAAGCTTTACACACTGCACAACAATTGCAGAACCAGACGCTCACATTTCCAGTCCTGCTGTAGCTCCTCATGAGATTTTATAGACAGTGACACAGTTAGCAGCTAAATATCATAGACTGGTCTGCTTATTACAAAAGGTAAACCAAAATTTCACCAGAAAACTTCTTGACAAAGTAAAGTGCACATGCAATGAAGGGCTACTGCAATTACCAATCGGTGACTCAGAGCTTCAGCTCTGTGATGAAAAAGCCCATTTTCAATTATATGTGAAATGTAACCAGCCTTTTTGCTTCCCAGTAGACAAAGATTGTTGTATATTGTGCAATGTAAATGTGGTAACTTGAAAATATTCACCTAGAATGAAAATGAATTTGGCAGGAGAGAAAGCAAAGCAGAGGGAAGAGACATGACAGTCAAAAATATGGCTCTGGATTAAAAGCATAAACACCCTTCCCGCTGCCCCATCTCCTGCATATCACTACTCCAAGGGGACTGAGCAAATCTGAAGAGATGGTGGCAGTGCAATAAGAAGAATTTTTTAAGTATTTTGCTAGCAAAGAGGAAGGTATGAAAGGTTCAATTCGACCTGGAAAGACAGACAGAAACAAGTTAATGCAATCTCTTCCACCGTGAGCACATGCCAAAGAGGATGGGATTTTAGAAGAGGGAGTGGTTAACATGGGTGAGGGCAGAGGGAGGTTCTGGTAGAATCAGGGAGTAGAGCTGGTGGATTCCAATGGAAATGGTCTCTACTGGTCCCTGAAGAAAGCAGGTATTCAGAAGACAGATTCATTTGTTTTAATCCAATCATAGCAATTATAACTCTGATGTCACACGGGGTGAATGACAAATATGTCCGTCTATATCATACTTGGAATTGGGATCTGCCATCCTTCCCTGAAGTACAGGTTGTTGTATAAGAGATTTGAGGGCTATTGATGGCTGGAAAGGGGTGCAGTTCACAACAAAACTCTTAACCTACAGGAAAAGCCTTTGATCTAATGATTTGCTTCACATCAAATGACTAATGTGCTATCGCAATAATAACAGGAGCATTGATTTTAGTTTTGCAAATATTTCTTTCTGAATGTAAAAGAAAAAATAGTAATATTGTAATTCCATTAATGAGCAAAGAAGAGTAACTTCATTGACCTAAGAAAATCTCCACTGGACAATGATGTAGCTTGAAGAATAAATATGGCCACTGAAAAGAAATGCTGAAGGAACAAAAAACTTTGCCTCCCAACCAATGGATCACATCACAGCAGATTGGAAATGATGGGAACTACAAAAAGAAACAGAAAATTAGGCTAAGAAAAATTCTTTTTGATATCTCAATCTTTCTGGAAGATGCAGGGTAGATCTTAACTATACAACCTTCCTAGATTCTCCAACTGTTTGGTCACTTTTGGCCATTTTCACCACTCTCTCTACAATTATTAAATATTATTACTGCATTTGCCATAAATGTCTTGCTTTTAAGGATTTCATTTTAAAAGCTGAAGCACCCAAGTGTTTATTTTTTGTAATACAGCATATTCTAATGGTGCTCTTTAGCTAATGCTGCAGCCACCTCATGCCCAATTTCCATTATGAGTCATTATTTTAAGATGTGTAACTTGGCTACAGAAAATTGCTCTCTAAAGACACCTGAACAGCAAGTTCTCATATGAGCAAGAAAATTTTAAGGTGATGAAATGCTAAAAAAAAGATAATAAATAATCTTTAATAGCTTAGACTACCTTTCTGAGCTCTTAAATGTTGAAAATGAGTTGTTGAGGATTTGCTATTGGATTTTTCTCTTTTTTTTCCTTTTTTTCATTTCTTTTTGAAAATAAAAGACAACCTATTAGGCATCCATCTAGAGAAAGCTTCTTTCTAACTTCTTTGCCCTTATAAATCAGGCTATAAAGAGGTGAGAATCAGCACCAGATTTGTTGCACCTTTCTTTCCTACAGCCATGAACATTGCCAACTTCATTGGCTTGAAAAAAAAAATAATGTGTTGCTTGTAGTCATTAAATTCGCCATTGTTTAAGGATGTCTCATTAATGTTCAGTTCTTAAAATTCTACCCTTGGGGCACTAAATGTGGTGAAAAAAAAAAAACCTGAAGGTTGGGTTTTATTTTTTTAAATACATTCCACTCCTGGCTGCTGAATGTCATGACGCTTACGAAGTCACTACAGGACCCTGAGCTTCTGTGTTCTCAGGCCTAAACAAAAGATGCAAAAGATAACAAGGAATTAATGAGCTAAGGCAAACAAAATTACTTAAACATGGAGTTGGCTGCCCTGTGGGTACACAGCAAGTAGTAGCAAAATGAATAATGATGATTTGATGCCGTTGATGAGGTATGGAAAAAAAAGAGCTTTCCTCCTGGTATTTCTAGTTTTGGCTGAGACTCTGTAGGAAAAGACAAAACTACTCAAGAACACTGATTTTAGATCAGATTTGCATGACAATAGAAGTTTCATGAGGAAAACCTACAGAAAGACTTGGCTTGAGTATTTTTATATTAGAGTTGATTGGCAAAAGAGAGTTGCTGAAAAATATGACCAATCCAAAAGACAAAAAAAAGAAGTAAACGAAAATTGATACCCAAGCTTTCTGCGGCCCCTGTATTGTGCAGCTTTACTTTCCTCTGAGTATACAGAGGGTACCTTTCATGGCAGTATTAGGCTCCAAGGCATAAGGTCAGAGTCTTTATCGGTATCTGTCAGTTTTCAAATTCCTTTAGCTTCAAATATTCAGTATGCCAAGGTGCCATATTTGGGGACAGTATGTCCTGAATTTCATCAGGAACAGAACTACTAGACCTTGTCTAGTCCAAAGGAATAGGCAGAAAGTCCCAATCCACACACGCGAAGGCCCTTATTATTCTCATTACATGAACTAATGATTGACAAACAGAGTGTACTCAGCTAAATTTTTACCATTCTGAGAACCAGAAAATAAAAGATTTTAAAAGCGTTAAAATAGAGGAAATAAAAACTGACATAAAACTAATCAAATTTTAAAATAAGACTTCTGTGCTAACACTCTCTTAAATTTAGCCAGTGCCTAAAGGAAAGCCTCCACGTTAACATCAGGAAATTTCAAGCAGCCTTAAAGTATTATGAGAACAAAACTGATCTGCGTAAAGAAACTCAGATAGTACCCCCCACACACACACACACGCACACACACACCTTTTAATGTTCTAATCACTTGAACTAGCAACAACAGGAATTTTCTAACTTGTTTGACCCAGACTTAAGTGATGGAGGATGAAATTTCAGAAAGCCTTAATGCAAAGAGTAAGCAAATGATATGTTCCTGACTCAATCTAGCCACATAGCTTGAAGTTAAGTCATGTCCTTGTCACCCTATAGATGTGTGCTGGTAAAGTTCACCAAGCATTCCATGGACATACTTAAGGCAATCCATCCCATTTAGCCAGCACTGCTAAATAATGTATTCTTGACAGTGACTTAGGTTGGGGTGTTGCATTTGCAAGGAAAACACACTCTACTCCCTCAATATTGGCTGCTTTAGTGGAGGCCCTTATAGCTGACAACACAACAGAGAACTTCATAAAGAAAGTCTCATGATAGCTGTTATTTATTATGCAAATGCTGTCTGCCATGGCAACATTGCATCCAGGAGTTTGCTTTATTTGCACTAGGACATGGCCTGCATATTCAAATGAAGGCAGCCGTACATTATGCCTACACATTACAAAGATTTTGTTTTCCTTGACACTTACAGGAGAACAAACTGCAATTAATATAGCCTGTTTAAGCAGACAGCACCCAATTAGTTATCATCCATTTTCAGATTGGGATGCTAGACAAAAAACATGGAGCTGGGCTCCTTATTCAAAAGGAAAATACATCCAAACTACAGGTTTTCAAAGACACATTTAACTCACAATGGCAAGGATACTCACTTAGCCTTTAATGTGAAATGGAGTGTTAATTTTTCTCTGTCACCTCTTAATTGCTTCCTTATTATACTGTTCAAGCAGTTAATTGCTAGACTGAGTGAAAGAGTGTTTTCAGGGGAAAGGAAATGCCACAGCATGAAAGAAAAAAAAATAGAAGCTGTTCACTACCGTAATTGGGTCTGATATAACATTAGCTATGGTATTCCTTTTAATGATATCTACAAAAATTAATCGACAGACCCAAATTATTTGTGATTGGGAAAGGAGAAAAGGATTGAGTCAGTCAACATGCCTGCGGGCAACTTGCATCATTGTCCCTTATGAAGCCAGCAAGTTGCCCCTTCCCCACTGTCCACACTTGGCCTAGATGCAGGCAGCCCTTCCCCTGCATGGTACAGATGGAGACATCTCCACAAGTTAGATATTCTTGCTGTAGAAGCTGGTTCCAACGATCTGTGAACACACGTGGTTGATGCCTCCCCTGTGCTAACTGTTCACAACAGAGCTGAGGAAGAAATGGAGTCAAAGAGCATTCTGTGCTTCCAAATACCTTGGAGCTCCCGCTATTCCATTTTGACTCAGAAAAATTGACCCTCCCTTTTTAGTATCTTCAAAGATGGGAGTTGACACAGTCAGAGCTTCATTGGGCTATTTCAGAAAAAAAAAACAGGATTGTAAAAATGGAAATAAAAGACAAGAAGCACAGGCATTTATCCAAACAACAAAACATAGAGCCCTGACTTAATGAGAATGTTTGCATGGCAGTGTTAGAGAATTCATAACAAATATTATTTTCTACATTCTCTGACTTTATTAGAGCATAGCAATTACTAATGAAGAAAATGCTCCCTTTACCAGTAAAGTTGGGAGGGAGATTTTTATTTGTATGATCTAAATTATGATCAAAAGATATAACTCCTGGGCCCAACGAGGTGACCTAGCAGCTAAAGTCCTCGCCTTGAACACGACGGGATCCCACATGGGCACCAGTTCTATTCCCAGTAGCTCCACTTCCCATCTAGCTCCACTTCCCATCCAGCTCCCTGCTTGTGGCCTGGGAAAGCAGTCAAGGACAGCCCAAAGCCTTGGGACCCTGCACCCGTGTGGGAGACCTGGAGGAAGTTCCTGGCTCCTGGCTTTGGATCAGCACAGCATCGGCCGTTGCGCTCACTTGGGGAGTGAATCATCGGATGGAAGATCTTTCTCACTGTCTCTCCTCCTCTCTGTATATCTGACCTTCCAATAAAAATAATAAAATAAATCTTTAAAAAATATATAACTCCTGAATCGTAAATTCAATTTCTCATTGACAAATAAAAAAGTGAGACATTTACTAAATTGCATTTATGTGCATTTGTGTAATGATTCATTTTTCTGTTCCTGTTGGTTTACTGAAGTTTACAGAGGATTTTGCCTCATAAAAAAGATGCAGAAAGTGATTATAGTAGATCCTGTCTATTAATGGAACAATAATATAAAACTGATCCAATGATTTCCCACTGGAAAGAAATAAAAATGAATTTGGAAATGCAAAATATTCGACTGTGTGGTATTAAACAGTGAAGCAAGTAAACTATTCAGTATAAAACATCCCAAAGAAAATCTGCAGGAATTTTTGCTTTTCTGCAGCTGTTGGGCAAGCAGCCTACATACGTGATTCTTAATCTAGGCTCCAGTCATGGGAATCAGGCTTCATAAATATCAAAATATTATATAAAATGTCTGTACATATCAGTATCTACATTTTTCTTGAAGAAGAGTCACAGTTCTGGCATTAACAAATTATTACAAATGCAATGACTTAAAACAATATACACATTTATTTTCTCACAGTTTTTCTGGGGTGGGAGTCTGACATGGATTATCAGGGCCCTCTGTATGATGGACTTCCAGCTATGGACCTGATCTCCAATCGCATATTCAAGCTTGACTGAAGAAGGTTTTGCTTCTAAGTCCACACTGGTTTTGGCAAGACCCTAGATGAAATATTTTAACACAAATATGTCTTCTGCAAGAGAGAATAATCTCTGCTGTGACAGCTCACTGCCTTTGCCACATTCCATTAGTTACAAGCAAGCCACAGGTTTTGTCCACACTTCAAAAGATTGTAAACACAAGAAGGCAGGGAGCTTGTGAGCCACATTAGTTGTCATTAGCTTTTCAGAGGAACCTATAATTCCTTGAAGTTATAAGGTGCTAGTCTTGTCCACACAACAGAGTAGATCATTATTCATTACTGAGTACAATGAGTTGCTCTTGGTGTATGTGGCTCAGGACTTCAGACTGGATACAGTGGGGGGGTGGCATGTATCTGATCTATCTCGTTTGGTGTCTCAACTGGAAAACAGTGATTTAGAGCTGGAATTTTCTAAAGGTTGATTCACTCAGTGTTTGATGGTTAATGATGACTAGCAGCTAGAAGCTTCGGTTACTCTACATGAATCCCTTCATGTGGCACAGCATAGTGTCTAGGCACCACAGCTTATCACACACACACACATACACACACACACCCCAAAACAGAGAGGTGGGAACAAGCTCTATCACCTTTTTCTAAGAAAGTAAAAATTTACACAGCTTGACAAATACTGTATTTTGTTGGAGGTGTTAACTCATTTCCAGTATGAAAGCAGAGAAGATGGGCTCAATGAGGATGAGATATTCCTGGCAAATATAATCTTCCACAACAAACAAATGTAAGAATTGAGTATTTACTGAATCCTAAGCTTTTTAAATCACTAGTGCACCAATGCTTTTGGGTCAAGGTTGTATTACTCCAATTAAACCGTCCTTCGTGTTGGGAATTTGGTGCAGTGGGTAAGATGTCACCCAGGACACCAAAATGACATTCCTGAGTTTGAGTCCCAATTCTAGTTCCAATTCCAACTTCCTCCTATTGTACATCCTGAGAGTGACATGAGCCTGGCTCAAATCCTTGGCTTCCTGTCACCATGTTGGAGATCTGGACTGAGTTTTCAATACTTCGGTTTCAATCTGGCCCAGTACCAGTTGCAGAAAGTATTTGAGAAGTGATTGATCAGAAGGGTTTTTACTTTTAACAGATGCACTCTCTATAATCTCTTGGATGAATTCCTTTTGTTTTAAATTAAGAATGTTGGGGACTAGTATTTGGTAGTGGTGGTTGCCTAGTACAGTGGTAAGACAATGGGAAGGCCAGCCACTGCCCATATTAGAGCAGCTGGATTTGAGTCACAGCCCTACTCTGTGATTCCAGTTTCCTTCTAACAGTCATCCTAGGGAGCAGGTACTGATGGCTCATGTAGTGCATCTCTACCACCATGTGAGAGCCCTGGATTGAGTTCCACACTCCTGTCTCCCTACCTCCTGAATAAAATAATAAATAAAAGCTTCCAATCAAATATGAATATCCCACAAAGGATTCCTCCACATTTTGGAGATACAACTGAAACATAATTGTATGATTCAACTATTTGTTTACTGAAAATGTGTTTATTGAAGACCTACCACTTGGGGACTGGGATTACAGTAATTAACAAGAAAGCCACTGTTTCAGTCCGCACTGAGCTCTCAGTCCAATGGAGAAAACTAAAAACTAAAGATTCAATTATGTTACACTGTGAAATGTTATAGTGAGGAAAATAATTTGGTTGGTTAATACATCCTGAGGGAAATAACTACTGGTTGCAAGTCCACACAATAGATTATATAAGATAAATACTCCTGAAATTGCAACATAAGCTCTTCCTGGGTGCTTCTTAGTGCCTTGGTTAGTAGATTGCATTCTACCATACTCTTCTAAAATCTTCAATGGCACACAGCCATCTTACTAGGGTATTTGGAGATTTCTATGACTTGGCACTGCCATTCTTTTCCATTCCCCTCCATCATCACATCTTTCTAAACACCCTGCACTCTCACTTTGCCAAAAACATAGCGTACATATTTATAATACTATGCAATGTTTCTGCGATATTACTGTATTCTGAAATTCCCTTTCTCTTGTGTATGTGTGTGTGCACGTGCGTGCATGCATGCATACACATGCATGTGAATATTTTACTTATCTTACTTATTCTAAAAAATTCATTCAAATGTTATTGTCTATCTGTTGTTTTTCATGATCAATCTCACTTAAAATGAAATTTAGTACATCTTTTAGTGGTGCCCATAACTGCGAGCTTAATCTCCTTGTTTTACTTTTTCTGGTATTATAATTACTCCTGTGTATCAATCCCCTCCCTTAGTCATTCATTTACTTGTCAACAAGTATCAATTAAGCATATGCTGTACATTCTGTGTACTCTGGTAGTCGCTAGGGACATAAAATGGAATAAAATAAACCAAATTCCTGCCTTGTAGAAACCATCTCATTACTCTTAGAAAAGTTGAAGATGTCTGATATATGTTAAATAAATTAATGGATGAATGAATTTGCAAGGGGATGAATGGTTTAAATCTTGGCTAAACACCTTTAGTTCATTTCCTGTTACTGTAACAAAGAGACTTTTGACTTACAAAGAATGAAAGTGTATGTAGTCCGTGGTTCTGGAAGCAGGGATCTAAGAGCATGGTGCTCTCTTCTATTTGGCATCTGGAGGGAGCCTTCTTGTTATGCCATAACATGACAGAGGGCATCACATGACATGACAAAGCAAACGGGCTAACTTAGCTGTCTTTTCTTTGTGGACTCATTCTCATGACCTCATCTAATTCTAATGACCTCATCAAAGCCCCATCTTCAGATGTCATAAACGTGAATATGGTGATTGAACTTTTGAGAGACACAGTTAAACCACAGCAATCTCCTCAATGTATCAGTAAAAGCTTGTATTTTCAAACTAAATATATATGACATCTCTTAGATAAATTGCTTCGAATCCAAATGAGCCCAAAATAGACCTCTTGAAAGTGTTTGGTGATTTCTATTTTAGTGAAATACTACACTGTCCCTCTTGAGTTAAAAGACCATATCCTCTTATTAATAAGTCTGTTTACCCTAGAAAAAAAACTGTATTACCAGAACTAGACAAGTAGTACTGTTCACACACATATTGTGAAAACATTAATACACTGCAAATTTCCATGGAGTTGACATTGATTTTCTTCCTTTCAGTTATTAAGTTCATGGATTCTTTGCCTCATAGATCTCATATTACCTTGATTTTCTCAACAAGCAGTTTCTGAGTTCCTACTGTGTGGCACAGACTGTGTTAGGCACAGCTTTAAATGAACTACTTTCAGATACTGATTAGGAAAACCAATAAAAGTCACTCCCATCAGATTCATGAAAAGACAATAGCATCAATGGTTTTCCTCAATGCTGAAGAATCAAGATCATAACGTCAAAACCAGGGAAACATGGCATACACCAGGCTTCCACCAGTGCAGGAAAGCTAGTGGGGGTCTGGGAGAGCAGGCTTTCAGGAAGTCTGAGGAATGGTGCCTGTGCGGGTGTGTGGGGAACTGGTGGCTCGTGCCCAAGGAGATGGAGCAAGCCTGGGAATTTTTGCACTTGTTTGATCTTGGGCTGTTCGGGGGTTGGGGGAATCCTAGTTTAGCACACTGATGTGTTGTGCTGGTGGACCAGAATTGGGGAATTATGAGTGTGCTTGGAATTTAAGCAGATGGAGGAGTATGGTACCAGGCAAAGAACATATGCCAGGATCTTGGGTCCCTGGCAGGCAGGCAGAGCTCCAGGCCAGCATGCCACCCCACCAGAAGATTGGACTTGGGAAGACTGGCCTGGGGCACCCAGGCACAGGGACAATGGATTGCTCAGAGAAGGGATATGGAGATGTGATTGAGGAAGGACCAGTGAGGGAGTATGTTGCAGGTGAGCAATGACTTCTGGAAGATTTCCACTGACAAGACCATTGTACTTGCAGGTAAGTAAGCAAGGGTACTGAGACTGAGCAGTTTGGAGGGATGAAGCCAGAGGACATTTCTGGGTGAGACTGATGCACCCACTCACGGGGGACACTTGTGCTGAGCTACTTAGCATTGACACTACTGACCACCACACATCGGTACATCCTACTAAAGCTAGGACCTGAGGCAGGCCCAATTGGCAGAGCTAGATCACAGCACGCAACAGTAAGTGTCAGAACAGGGGATGGATAATACGGGACATGACACTAGGCACATGTGAGAATCATGTCTGAGGGCAGATTCTATAAGCCATATGTGGGTTCACTCCTGTGGGAACTGTTATATCTGTTGGTCTGCTTAAGAGCTGAGGTGGGTGATGGGATGAACTGGGCATGACCATGGAACCCTCTGACACTCATGGGTATTGGGGTTGAGAACATGCTGGGCTGATCCAGGCTGCAACAGCCGTAAGGGCACCCAAGAATAGGGTGTGGGGTGGGCCAGGCTACAATATCCACCAGCACACACAAAGGCCGGAATAGAGAGGGCACACTGTGTAGAGTAAGAGCTTAACACACTGGTACACATGGGATCTAGGTCTCAGAATGGACCTGGTAGGGCAATTTGGGGAACTCCTCTGGTGGGCTGTGGCTCACACTGGTGAGTACATGATTCAGGCCTGGGTTTTGGTTAGGCAAGGCAAGGCACCCACTAGCATATACAAAAGCCAAATTGGATGTGGGACCTGTCTGCTGCACATAGCTGCATACACAAAAATCTTGGTTGTGGGTGGGCCTAGTGGGGGTGATTGAGGGGTACTCCAAATGGGCTGCAGTTTCCACTGGTGTACATGAGGGCTGAGTGTGTGGTGGACAGAGTTGTACCAGGCCACTGAATCCATTGATTTGTGTATGAGATGGGGCTGGAAACAGAACTGACCCAGCAATTGCAACCACCAATGATGTGGGTGATGGGCTGATCTAGACTGAGTACAGGCTGGCACATACAGGAGTATGGGGTCACCTCTGGTGAGGTTTCTTTGGGGACTACATCAACTGGACCCCTGGACTCAGAACTCCAGCCATGGAAAAAACTGCAAGATCTGTGGTGTGACCATGGAGTGCATGTGTCAGAACTGGGCTTCCTCAGTTGCTGAAGAAAGTGCAGCATACCCAGATGTCATACCCAGATGTCCACAGGGGATATGGCAGTCTATTGGTGCCTACAGAGGACAACTAGGACAGAACAAATTGGACAACTCTCTCAGCCAAGTTTTGACAGCAAGTATCTGGGTGAGTGGACTATGTCAGTCAACAGACCTTGGAAGCATTTCCTCAACCTTGAAGCAGCAAATCCAACAGCATATCAGAACTACTGAAACCACTTGAACAGTACCACTAGAGCATGCTCCATAGCAGTAACGCTGGGACGGCATCAGGTAGCTATCCCCCATCCCCAAATACTGATGTGGTTAGGATGTTGGGTGTGGTTTCTGTCCTTCTCTCCCCTCTTCTCCCAGATATAAGAAGAAGAAAACGAAAATTGGAAACAATGATCTCATCCACATTCCCCTATTGTACAACCCTTCCCACCCTAATCAGTGGTACACATGGACATACATCCTTCTCAACCATGTAATCATCATCATAAATAAATCAATAAATAAGAGGAAAGAAAGAAAGAAAGAAAGAAGCCCCCATTCTTTCTTTCTGCATTGGTTTCAGCCTGTGATTGTTGCACTCCTACAAATGAGTTAAATTGCATAGGATAATTAATAAGGAAGCATATGCAGGGAAAATTATCCTGGAATAAAAGACTTCTTTCAATACTCCACATTGGTACATATTACCACCATGTTCCACCCCACCCCCAACAGCCATGGATTTAACACCCTGGAAACATTACCTGTGCTGCCATCGACGAACAGTATCCTTCCAATTTTCAGATATTGAAGTCACTATGCACTTCCGACACCGGAGGAAGTGTGACAATGGCAGCTAATGGATCTCCCATTGTGTTAGGCAAGCACATAGACCCAAATAATGCTGTCATTACAGATCTCTTCCAACTCTCATCGTGACCCCTAATCAGGGTTTTTAAAATTAACAGTCCTTTTAAATACTTCATTTCTGATTATCATATCCAAACCAGCTGGCTATTAAGGCCTGACACTCCATTCATTAGGGAAGGTGTTCTCTGAGCTGCTATGCAAAGCTTTGATAATGCCACATGACTCAACCATTCTATCACTTGTCCTTTCAGTTAGTCAGTTGATTGAGCTGCTAATATTGCTCTTAAAAGAAGAGAATAATCAGTGATATTTACAGTGCCATTAGCTGACAGGTTGGAGTCCTGCCGTGCTTTCCATAGGTTCCAAAAGCACACAGTGGTTTCTGAGTTCCTAGAAAATGTGGCTTTGTACATGCATTGGTTGAATAAACTAATAAATACCATCTGAAGCTCTGTGGCTGTATTCTCAGTACAATATGAAGATTGCAACACTAGCTGAATACAAAACCACAAGAAAAACCTGTGGTTGTAGAAGTTAGTGCTAAGGGAACACAAACAAACAGAAAACCCTACCTCTGCCTATTGGCTGTTAACTGGACATTTGGAATAGTGGAAGGAAAGCATAGGCTTAGGGTTTATTAATACATTCCCATTGTTCCAAAGGGGATCTTTATCATGATTCACTCCAACCAACCAATTTTCCAGTGGGACCAATTCATCAACATTGCTGAGAACCATCTGATATTATTTTTCACAACACACAATCACTTAACACTGGTACAGGTAGGAGTTAGTGGAATGACACCATTGATTATGGCACTCCACATCATCAATATCTCATTTGGAATGCTGGGAATTATAGGTTCACAATAAGCTCATTGCCACCATGTGCCCCCTTCCTTGCTTTTTACCACTCTTCAGACTCACTCAAACCATTAGAGTAGTTTGAAGCATGTCTTCTTCCACATGCTCTTGTAAACTCTCTGGAGGACAGATTGCTAGTTTCCCCCAGCACCTTCTGTCTGTGTTGCAGCAATTACCAGCATGATTCACACATAAATGCTCATCATAATGATTGCTTAGGATGCTGCTAGTAATTGCCATCAAGCTGTCAATTTGGTCCATATATTTTTTAATATATTTATTTATTTGAAAGGCAGGCCTACAGAGAGTGAGGGAGAGATAAACAAAGAGAGAGGAGGAGGAAGGAAAAGAGAGAGAGAATCTTCCATCCTCTGATTTACTTCCCAAATGACTGTAACAGCCCAAGCTAGGCTGCTTCAAAGGCATGAGGCAGAAGCCTCTTTTTGATCTCCCACACAGTGCAGAGGTCCAAGCACCTAGACCATTCCCCATTGCTTTCTTAGACCTTTGTGAGGGAGCTTGATCAGAAGTGGAGCAACTAGAACTCAAACTGCCACCCACATGGGATGTCGACACCACAGGCAGCAGTTACACCAGCTACATCACTGTGTTGGCCCCAGTGTATGCTTACTAGTGCTGACCATTAGTTTCTGCCAAGATATGCAGGTTCTCTTCTGAGGCACCCTCCATTTGGCAAATGGAAAAGCTTGTAGGTTTAAGTAATTTATGTGACCTGCACTAGGAGAAACAGTTTCTCTCCAACATGATTTTATCAGGACCCATTGTATGTGTGTAATGAAATAACACATTCTCACCCATAAATATGCACAATTATTGTTAGACATCTTTTTCAATTTTTAAAAATGCATATGTAGTCCAAAAAAGGAAAGCTTATTTTTTGTAAAGATTTATTTATTTTTATTGCAAAGTCAGATACATATATAGAAGAGGAGAGAGAGAGAGGAAGATGTTCCGTCCGATGAGTCACTCCCCAAGCGGCCGCACCAGCCAGTGCTGAGTCAATCTGAAGTCAGGAGCAGCGTCCCAAAGCTTTGGGCCATCCTTGACTGCTTTCCCAGGCTTAAGCAAGGAGCTGGATCAGAAGCGGGGCATCCGGGACTAGAACCGGTGCCCATATGATATCTTGGTGCATTCAAGGCAAGGAACTTACCCGCTAGGCCACTGCACATGGCCCCTGTGCAAGGATGACACACAAATTTGTGAAGCATTCCATATTAAAACAAAAAAAAAAGGAAAGCTAATTTTATAACCCCAAAAGAAATAGATTCTCCTCATTCTTCAGGTCAAAACAGTAATCTCATATTCCAAAAAGCTTTCTTGTTTAAAGCTGCTTTTTTTCCAAAGCAGAAGAAAGAGTGCACATGAATAATAAAATGCCTCTCTTCAGAACACTGCTGATAGAAGGATGACAATTTTCCAATAAACATGGGACAAACGTTTGCCCAGTGGTTAAAATATTGGTTCTGTCATCCACACTCTATGTTAAGAGTATTTGGGTTGGGTTTCTGGCCCTGGCTTCCAACTCCAGCCTCCTACTAATGCAGACCCTGTGAGGCAGTGGGGATACCTCAGGTACTCAGATGACTACCAGCTGCACTGGGGATCTAGATTGAGTTCCAGGGTGGGAGCTCAGTGGATGCGCAATAACTGGGAACACCTTCCTTCTTTCTCTCTCTCCCTTTCTAGTATAAATGCCTTAACCAAATATTTTTAAATTGAATTAAAGCAAAATAAGTGCTCACATCCTAGATAAATTGCTGTTCACCATGTTTCTAAACCTTATCAGCACTCTCTAAGACTAATCAATGTTCCTTTTAGCCAATGTTTTCACCTTCTCAATTCAAGTAAGACTTCTGTCAAATATTTAAAGACACTTCTCTGCCAGTATAATCTTAATCATTCCAATACAATAGGCTTGATCTGCATATGTGTAACTCTCAAAACAATGCACACCCAGATAGACACAAAATTTGCTCTTACTGTTATGTATGGCATAGATTCTTTCCCTTTTCCCATCATGTGCTAGTCTTTCTCACATAGTCCTCATCTGAAATAAAGAATATTTTATATAGTCCATGCAATTTGGGAATAAAAATACATTTTTTACTGAGGGTGGTAAATGACTGAATTAAACAGTCTAATGTCTGACCTCTGCATGATTCCATTTGCATTGAACTACACATCTATTCCTACTTCTCTGCCTTAAGTTCCTTATCAAAATTTATCTTCCTTTTTTGTGACTTCCAATTCTCTTTCGTCAAAGCATATCATGTCTCATGGGGGGTATCGGGAGCGACCCTGACAACCTCTTAACAGGAGGTCATATGCACAGAGCAGGGAGGAGTCCAGGGTGGAGCAGGGGGACAAGAGGAGACTTGTGTTCTCCCGGAGACTCCCGGATCCTCGCCAAGGACTACCAGTATGGGCACCAAGGACTACATCCCAATTGCCAAGGAGACCACAGGAAATTGGAGTGCCTTTGGAGGCCGAGAAATCTGAGGTCATCCACTCCCACTTGAATCTCCCCCATGGGACAGAAAAAGTCCAAATCCCTCTTCGCAGGGTCCAGTGTCACCAGAACAACAGCCAAGAGCCCTGAGCAGTCTACAGAAACAGAAAAACAATAAACTCCCTCCAAGACCAGGGAGAGGAGCTTTCTCTGGGTCTTGCTTAGTTCCAGTACTGGATCCCCACCCACTCTTGCAGTGACTATCAGGGTTGCCCTGCAGCTCCCCTCAAAACAAAACAAAACAAACAACAACAAAAAAATTAAAATAGAGTAAACAACATGGAAAGCTTAGAACTAGACAGAAAACAATCAGTAGGGACTCACACATACCTTACTTGGTAGGACATGAAAATAAACAACTCCTAACTAGGGTATGGAGGATCTCTCTGCTCACCCCTCCCAACAGTGTTCTATGCCTCAACGGGTGTCACATGCCTTGCTAAATGTATAAACAGACTATCCTAAAATCTGCCAAGTTCAGTAAAAATTATGCTTCAACACAATAAACGGCTAAATACTAAAATTAAAATAGACATGAGATAGCTGAATGGTATCCTATAGCCAATTTAAGGTAGATAGAAGACAGCTGTATACAAACTATAATTGAAACGTTAATGAAGTAGTCTCAGGATGCGGTTAAGAATAAATAAACAAATAAACAAACAAAAAAAACCTAGAATAGATAGAGAACAGCAAGGAAAGCTTAGAAACAAGAAATGGTCAGCGGGGATGCACTTATACTTCACTAGGTGGGACACAAAGATTAGTTACTCCTCACTAGGGTATTGAAGATTTCTCTGCACACCCCTCCTAAAACTGTTCACCTAAACTGTTGACATATGTCTTGTTAGAGTTATAGAGTTAGACTACCCGAAAAACATCCATGTTCTGCAAAATCATGCTTCAACGCTATAAACTGCTAAATACTAAAATTAAAATAGACATGAGACAGCTGAGTAGTAATCTATAGCCATTTTAAGGTGTATAGAACCCAGTTTGTATATAAACTAATAATTGTAATGTCAATGTAGAAGTCATAGGATGTGGTTCAGAACTTGCATTCTTTTTTTTTCTCTCTCTCTCTTTTAACATGCTGGTTACACAATACCATGTCAATTAATTCCATTATGTTATAAATTGTTACTGATGTAATGTCAGGGCTTTTAATTCATTGGGATGATACTCTGTCGGCTCTACCTTCAGACCAGAAACTGTTGAACTTACCTGGACAATAAGATGCTGGACTCTATGCTTTGTAGATGCTTGTGAGGAAAGAATCTCAACTGAATTTGAACTGTGGTAATGCAACAAGAATCCACCGGGGGGAGGGGGGCTTGGGGAGGGGAGGGGAGAATCCCAGTGCCTATAAAACTGTGTCACATAATGTAATGTAATCAATTAAAAAAAATTTAAAAAAAAGAGAACTCGCATTCTCTAACATATCAGTCACTCAATACAATGTTAGTTAACACCATAATGTTGGAAACTGTTGTTGATGTTATGCTATGGCATCTAATTGGTTGGAACGATAATCTGCCAGCTATGTGTCCAGACCAGAATTGGTCTCCCCAAGAAACCGTTGAATTCAGCTGGGCAATAAGATACTGGACACTATGCAAGGCACATGCTTGCATTAAGAAACAAGACTAGATTTGAACTATAATACTGCAATAAAGTGGAACAATCCACCATGAGGGGAGGGCAAGGGAAGGGGAAGGGGGAACATCAGAGCCTATGAAACGTTGTTGTAAAATGAAATGCAATAAAAATATATGTAAATTAAAAAAAAAGAAAATACACTACTGTAAATGATTATGGCCAATACAAGGAGAGATAGGGAAGGACGGGGCAGGGAATGTAGGCAGGCTGGGGTGAAAGGTATTACTGTTATTGCAAAATACGTAAAACTAATTCACTTTATGTAAACGAAATTAATTTTAAAAAGCAAAGCATGTCTCATATAGCCTTGAAATCAATTTTACAGTCTTTTTGTACAAATTTGCAATATACAACATTTGCATTTCTGTATCTCCCTTTAATTCACAAAGAATACTATACCTCCTCCAGTAAAGCCTGAAAAATGAGGCTTCAGAAATATTAAAATCTCCTATAACTTGAAAAAATGATTTGACACATTCATGTGTAAAAACATAAATGATCCCTTTTTGTTGCTAACTTCTAAAAGGCTTCATTTTTAAAATGCATGGAAGGTCCTCATTATACCAAAAAAAGAGTCAAGAGAGACAATTCATCTTGCCAGCCCATGAATTTATGCACTTTCCCATAAAGTTGGAAACTGCTGTTAACTTAATCTTCCCCTCAAATTCCATTCCTATATGCTTACTTTGATGTTTGCTGTCACTGATTCAAATCTACATTATTGTAGGAACCACTATGGAAGTAAACAAAGGTCATCTAAAGTACGAGACTCTTTGGTTTCCTTCCACAAGTCCAAGATCACTCTTCCATAAAATAAATTGAAACAGTACAGCAATGGACATGTCCCTCTAATAGGCTTTGACAGTCCCTAATCAGTTATTTGAGAAAAGGATACCTGTATGGTGAAAGCACATTACCAGAAATGATAAAAGAAAAAAAAAGAAGAAGAAGAAAAGATCAAGTAAAGAATAAGAACAAATAACGGAGAAGAATGAGTAGTAAAAATCCAACTTCAAGAATAGAACTTTAACATTGCTGTAAATAATCAGATATGTACAGTAAAATACCCATGAACATCGTTAATACTAATAAGTCATTAATCTTACACCACTACAATATTGCTATATACTTTCTATACTTAGAAGGGGTCTAGTCACTACCACTCTTTAAAAAAAAAGTCAGAGTTACACAGAGAAAGGGAAAGACAGAGATATCTTTCATCCCCTGGTTCACTTCCTAAATGGCCACAGTGACCAGAGCTGAGCCAACCAAAGCCAAGAGTGTTCTCTGGATCTCCCACATGAGTGCAGGGTCCCCACTACCTTCCCAGACAATAAGCAGAGAGCTAGATAGCAAGTGGAGCAACAGGGTCTCAAATAGGTGCCCAGATAGGATGCCAGCACTGAAGGCCAAAGATTAGCCTATGCACCACGGCACCCAACCACTATACACCACCAGAAGCCAAGTGGGAAGGACACATACACAGATGTCCCAGTGAAGTGAATGTTATAATGAAGAGATGTGAAATGCATAGCATGGGAGCACAGAGATCGGGTCTTGGGTCCTCCGTTACTTATTGAAGAAAGAGAATGAGATATCAGGAAATTAATGTCTTCAAAAATAAGGAAATCTCTAATGGCCAGACCTAGAGATACAGAAATATTCCATACAAATGGATCCGTAAGCCATTGCTGAGTTGTTAAAACTGCCTGACCATTCATTTTTTTTTTTTAAAGATTTATTTTTATTATTTTTTCATTGGAAAGGCGGATATACAGAGAGGAGAGACAGAGAGGAAGATCTTCCGTCCGATGATTCACTCCCCAAGTGAGCGCAACGGGCCGATGCTATGCCGATCCGAAGCCAGGAGCCTCTTCCGGGTCTCCCACGCGGGTGCAGGGTCCCAAAGCTTTGGGCCGTCCTCGACTGCTTTCCCAGGCCACAGGCAGGGAGCTGGAAGGGAAGCGGGGCTGCCGGGATTAGAACCGGCGCCCATATGGGATCCCGGGCGTGCTAGGCGAGGACTTAACCACTTGCGCCACCGCTCCGGGCCCTGACCATTCATAATGTTTCTGAAATCCACCTTTGAAAAATAAGGTTGCTGTGGAAGTAGTGTCAAGATCACATTTTGAGAAAATCAGATGAATTCAGTTTATTAATTGACAAATTTCAGTTCAATGATTCATCCCCACATCCTGGAGTTTGCTAGTACAAATGTTCCTTGCTTACCCAACTCTATGCCAGGTATTGCGCAAGGAAATGGGGGACACTAAGATGCAGGTGAGTAAGACAGGGTGTGCCATCAACAAGTTCAAGGAGAATGGTGAGTTGTTCCTGTCATGAAGTCCCTTGGTGTGGTCAGGTTCCAGGAAGAGACAGAGATCACAACAGATTTGAAGATTTGTTGATGTATTAATTAACTCACAATGACAAAAAGAGGGGAGAAATAAAGACAAAGCAGAGAGCAATCTTTGATCCTCTGGTTCTCTTTTCAAATAGCTACAACATCCTGTCTATACAGGGCTGAAGCCAGGAGCTAGGAACCCCCTCTTGGTCTCCCATATGGGTACCAGGGGCCTAAGAAGTTAAGCATTTTCTTCTGATTTTCTAGGCACATTAGCAGGGAATGAGATTGGAAGTGAAGCACCTAAGGACTTGAATCAGCCCTCAGATATGGAATGCTGATGCTCCCAATGGCGGTTTAATGTGCTGTACCACAATGTCAGCTCCCACACCAGTTACTTAAAGAGAGATAATTTAGTATAAAGGTTTACTAACAAGGTCTGAAGCAGTTGCTTAGGTAACTGCAATGTGAAAACAAGAACTCCGTTGCACAACACAGGTAGTGAGTGTAGGAAGAACCAGCTACAACCTAGCACACCTAGATTTGGGAGAACAAACAGAAGAGTCTGGAACTGTTGAAAGGGAAGCTTGGAACTATAGAAATGGAGAAGCTTCATGGAGCTGAAATGGAGATCCCCGAGTCTCGGGGGTCCCTCTAGTGGGGACTGGGACTTGAGGTGTCTGCGCCAAGAATAAATTTGGGACAAAAGGGATGCAAAGGTGAGATGAACCAATGCATATTTTATTGAATTTTTCTGGGGCAACTTATACCAATCTTCTGCAGGGCAAACAGGTAGATAAAAGTTACTAGTTAACCAAACAATAGTATGCAAGCTACTGCAATGATAGATCACAAGGGATTTGGAAAACAATCACCAGGTCTCAGGCAACAGGATAAGCAAACACGCGTTACAGGAACCAATACCGGTAAACAAACAGATCTAACTAGAAAAGGAATCTAACAGAACTTTGTTTGTACTCAGATACATTCAGGCCACAATAGGAAGAGCAAGATGATAATGAAGACGCCTCACACCTATCCAGGCACGCTTTGTCAGCAAGGTGACCCGCAATCTCAGCAGGAAGTTTGCTTTCTTCAAAATTCTCAGTCAGCCAAGAACGTTTGAGATTCAGGGTCCTCAGACATTTGGTGGTCTAGCTTTTGGGTGGGGGCTGTCTTTAAACATCTGAAAATGGATAATTGCTTCTGGTGGCTAAGATCCTGGAGCTCAGAAAAGGACTTCTGTTGGTTTTGGATCCAAATTCTTCAGAAAGAGATGCTGGCTGACAGGGTATGGTGAAGAGAAGGGAAGAGGAAATACAATGGTGCTTGCTTCTATGGTTTTTGGAAAAACTAGAAGCTGGATTCAACTACTGTCATGAGAAAGTACAACTGCTCCTGGGGTTAAGAAAAGGGAAAAAAAAAAGTGAGGTGGAGTGATGTTTCCAGGACTGATAAGTAAGAATCCCTTGGAGAATAAATGTGAATGTCCAGCCTTGCGCTGACTCCCTCTTGTCAGGTCTATTTGCAGGGACTAATAAGGAGTGAGATAGCTGAGAAGAAGTGTGGCTTACAAGACCGAGGCCCAGTTTCTCAAAATAGGATACAGAGGGGTGAGTTTCAAGTTTAGCAATATTAACTTGATAGTGGGTATAACAGCCTATAACACAAAAACAGAATGAGATAATATTTTAGAACTCTGCAAACGTATACAGGAAAGAGAGAACTTCAAGAGGAATATTTAAGAAGATGAAAATGAGTGTTAGCACTGTGCTTTAGAAAGTTGGAGAAATACCGAAAGGATTAGTAGAGAAGAAGGCTCTAAATTGGTGCATGGGAATAGCTGGGAAGGGGCACAGGCCAGGCAGTCTTGGTCACTTTCCACTGCAAAATCTCATTTAATCCCCACAGTAGCCCTTGCAGGTTGGCAATATTATCTTCACTTGTAGACTACAAAAAATCTCACAGAGCCCTTGCTCATTCATCACTGACTCATGAACTATATACTATAAGCCAGACATCAGGGATTGCAGCATTTAACAAATAATGTCCCCGCCCTTATGTCCCTGCCTTACACTCCAGAGGTAGACTAACTTTCCCAAAGACATGTAGATAGTTGGGAGCAAAAACAGGACCAGCAAACAAATGGATAAAGCACTACCCCTACACAACACTGCTTCTAAGAGGGATCACCTACAAATAATATAGACAAGTCTCTAAAACCTTTGGTCAATTGCAAGACTTCAGCCAGTGAAGATATGTCCATTAGTGAGACCACAGATCACCAGGTTTCTGACATCATAGAGACATGGAGTAACTGAAAATGCATGAAGAAAGACTACAAAAATGGTAAGTCTAGCTAAACATATACATTAAAAAACTGAAAGGGTACCACATAAACTTGTTTATATAGGGTCCTCTGTTAAAGTCAACAGTTAGGTCTGAAAATTAAACTGGAAAAGATTCTCAGAAGAAAAGCTCATATATTTATGTAACACAAATTTATATAACAAGGGAACCTTTAAATGAAAATGAAGTCCCAAAGAAACAGTTCAGACAGAGTATTTTTATATTAGGTTCCATAAGACTGGAAACTAGTAGGAAAATGAGATCAAACGGTATGAGCTAAGGATGTTAAGACTTGGCAAGGCCTGCTCATTCACAATCCTCTTGGTGTCTGCTCACATTCATAGATAACAATACTTCTTTCTTCTACGTAGATAGAGCACATATTTTACATGTGGAACATATGATCTGCTTCAGAGAATAGAGCTCAGTGAGTTCTTTTTGCACCTGCTATTTCTCAAATTTTTTCAGCTTCAAATATTCAATGAACTAAAAAGCATCATGTTTTGGGACAGGATATTCTGAATGCTATTGCATCGTGAACAACAAGGAAATAAGAACATGGCCTTATTCGTGAAAGCTGCCTATCAGAGAACTAGGGTGAATCATTTAAACTATGTTTACTGCTTCATTATCATTTGAAAATTGTACTGAGAGGGTGGGAAGAGAGGGAGAGAGGGAACTTCATCTGCTAGTTCACTCTTCAAACCACCTGCAATAGCCAGGACTGACTAGACAAGGTCAAAGATAGAGCCCCAGAAACCAGCTAAGTCTCCTGTAGGGAACCAAGTGCTGAGGCATGTCTGTTACCTCCTTAGGCATACACTCCAAGTACATTGGTTACATGTGAAGACAGGACTCGAAGCCAGGCGCACAGATATGAGATGCAGGTGTCTCGGTGGTTTAAAGGCTGTGCTCCATCCCTGCCTCAGATACTTTAAAACTTGGAGCAGAAAAAGGCACTGAATTTAACACTGTTAGGTGGATGTAATACTTTACAAAATGAATAATATTTGAATACCTGAAGGAAGTGGTATGTATTCAAACAAAAGTAGCTTCACAGACAATTCAACATAAATGCATGGTTTACAAAGGGCTAGCTCTCTAGGCAAAGAATATATAAGCGTTTGGAGTTTGTAGTATTGGAGGACAATATTAGCAACCACTAGATCCTGAGTCAAACCCAGAGGTTGCACTTCCACAGAAGCATGGCAAGACTTGGGAAGGAACTTAGATGGGGGCACCTCAAGTCCCTATATTTCACAGATGTAAGCTAAAGCCAGATGACTATAATAAGTGTCAGCAATTATCCTCATTTGCCTGGGACTGAAGATTTCCCAGAAGGAAACACTTTCAGTTCTTTTTTTTTTTTAAGATTTATTTTTATTATTTTTTCATTGGAAAGGCGGATATACAGAGAGGAGAGACAGAGAGGAAGGTCTTCCCTTTGATGATTCACTCCCCAAGTGAGTGCAACAGCTGATCCGAAGCCAGGAGCCTCTTTCAGGTCTCCCACACGGGTGCAGGGTCCCAAAGCCTTGGGCCGTCCTGGACTGCTTTCCCAGGCCACAGGCAGGGAGCTGGAAGGGAAGCGGGGCTGCCGGGATTAGAACCGGCGTCCATATGGGATCCCGGGCGTGCAAGGTGAGGACCTTTAACCACTTGCGCCACCGCGCCAGGCCGGAGCACTTTCAGTTCTCAATCTGGGTTGGTCCACGGGAGCCTGGATGAGTGTTCACCCTAATTGCTGCAAAGGAAAATCCCATTACAAGGTGCTTCTTTTCAAGAAAATCGGTAGAATATCTTTGTGATGATTTATTTTAAAAAAGTCACACTCTTTCTACCTGGGACAATGATCGATTGCAAGTGTTTGAGAATGTAAGGGCACCTTGTCTCAGAATGAAGAAGTGGAGTTCAAAGATACAAACCCCTGCTTTTCTTACTCAGAACTCTATGGGAGATCATATTGCAACCACTGATCAAGGCATTTCATTTTCCTGGAAATAAACTGAGTTAAGTTTCATTGAGTCTCCCACATCTAGGTGGATATGGTACTGGATAAAGAGTCTTTCCTCAATGATTGGCTATCATAAATCTGTAATAATTTGCTACACATCCATTTACATGTACAATTCAAAAACTTCACAGAATGCCAGTTTCAATACAACTAAGAGATACAACTTATTTGATACTCACATTAATAAACATTTAACTTTTCAAATTTCAACTAAAAAGGAATCATATTGTTTTACATACTATTGTAATTTTCATTAGGCAACCATGATAGCTGCAACTAGCTGTAAAGCATCAGAAAAAATGCTATTTAGTTAGTGGTCATTGTTATATGCATAACTTCTAATATTAGGAGTGTGAAGAAGGTACTGATTCTCTTATTTTTAATTACTTTTCAATTGACATGTGTATAAAATCATATGGACACTAAATGACGTTCAATCCATGTGTATATTGTATAGTGTCATGTCAGGGTTAATACGCCTATCTTCTCAGATATTTAACTTTTCTTTATGGTAGAAACATCCAACAATCCTATCTTCCTGGGGGATTTTACTAGAGAAATCTCCATCACATTAACAATTGTCAATAGTTAGCCAATTCCGTATGAGAGTCCCAGAACTTCTTACTCCTTTCTGATTGAAACCTAGTGTGCATTAATCAACCTTTTCCTATTTCTTTCTTCCCACTTCTTTCCCCAGCCTCTGACAACCACCATTCTACTTCTAACATGTAATAGATCATGTGTTTTTTTACCTCTTATGCAAATAAGGTCATGCAATACTTTTTTTTCCTATGCTTGGTTCATTTCATTTAACATAAGAACTTCCATTCCCAAAGATGTGATATCAAATAGTAAGACCCCATCCTTTTATCCACATGGTATGAGATAAGATTACATCATTTTCAGGGCTGAATATTATCTTGTATGTATATACTTTCATTGTTGGAAGAACCTGATGGTGGAATTCCTTGCAGTTGATTAATAAGACCTTTGCTTCAATAGATTTTCAAGTTGAACAGTTTCAAGGTTTAAACTACAGTCATTAAACACTATTCTTTGGAATGCAGTTAGGAAAATGATTACATAAATCTCAGCAGAGTTTAGAGCACAGTTTGAAATACAATACCATGTCAGAGAAATCAATGCAATATAATTAGTTTAAATTTCAGAAGTATTCCAAAATTTATAGAACATTAAGCAATATGTATCTGGCGCTTAGTTTGTACCAGGTAATATTACAAGATCCTTTAGACATCTTCATGCAAAATAATTAAGGAGGGTTATTAGCAAAACAATTGATCATTTTAATCATGTTAGCATGTCATCACTTAGAGACAAAAGTAATGCTACTCTGAATTTACATCTTTCCTTTCTTCATTCTAAGTATCCTTCTGAGATTGCTTACAAATTCTGAGATAACCCACAGCTTACAGATAATCATATTCTTTCCACAACATTCTTATAGTAACTTGATTTCACATACAGGAACTCAGATTTGAAAGTAAAGGAGGTGAATTCCTCCACACAACAATAATATACCTGTTGTATACTAGCCCAGACTTAGTTATCAGGGTAATTATTGAAATGATAGTATTATGGATATGGTACATCAAATAGCATCAAGCTTTTTAAAATAAAAAAGTAAAATAAAGGGCCTAGCTGTGGTACCTAGTGACTAAAATCCTCAACTTGCAGCCATGAGGATCCCATATGGGTGCCTATTCACGTCCCAGCTCCACTTCCCATCCAGCTCCCTGCTTGTGGCTTGGGAAAGCAATGAAGATGGCCCAATGCCTTGGAACCCTGCATCCACAAGGGAGACCTGGAAGAGCTCCTGGCTCCTGGCTTCAGATAAGGCTCAGCTCTGGTCCTTGGGCCACTTGAAGAGTGAACCAGCAGATGGAAGATTCTTTCTGTCTCTCCTTGTCTTTGTAAATCTGACTTTCAAAAAAAATAGAATAAAATAAAGTCAAACATATGACTTCTCTAAATGACATGTGGCCCAATATAAATTTTAAGTCAATCTGGAACAGTTTGATGAACATATCTGTTCAGGGACTTCTTTATACAGAAGTTCATAAGCTACATGGCATTTCAATCAAGTAAGCAAAGAATTTAGCTGAAATAAAGGCAAGTGAGGGGTGAGCGCTGAGTCCCAAAATGAATTTTGTCGTTTCAACATTTTTCTATATTCTTCAGTAAGACTGTTTTTATTCTTTTTACCTTGATAATCTCTCCATTTTTTCTACTTCCATGCCTCCTATAAAGACGAACATGCTGAATGCCTGAGTGTATTTAATAAAGGCCCTACTGATGTGGAATATAGGGCTGAAGAATTATGTCCTGGCTTTTGTACATCATAGCCCTGTTCACAAAACCCAGGCACATAGCAGCCCTTTAAACAATGGCCCTGTCTTGTTTCCATTTCCTCAAGGTGTGATTCAGAGTGATGGCTTCCCCAGCCATTCCCCAGCAGGTATTCATGTGGTTTGGATTTGGGGAGCACATGGATTGCCCAGCACTGTCCCTGTTGAACATCAAATGTCAGCCTCCCTTTGACAGATCATTTTTCTAATTGGTCAAGGTTACCTTGGATTCTGCTCTTGCCTTGCACAAGATTTTTGCCTTTTATTTTCCCCCCACCCTCTCAGACACATTTCCCGGTGTGGTATCTTCTGTGGTATTTTTCTTATTTCTCTCATTCCAGACCTTGCAGGAAAAAAATTAAAAGCTCTGGAACAAACCTATGTGGTCTCTGCTGTATGTTGTCCCAGGTTCCTCCCAAAGTGTAGCTGAGTGCCCTTGCAATAAGACTCATAATAGTACAGGGCCTGATATCCCTGGCTCATTAATGGAAATGCCTTGCAGATACGCAAAGCTTTAGTGAAGTCCAGATGTGTCCCACACTGATTGCTCCCCTCTTTATTCAAGATCTGCAACTGTGTTGCAGAAGGAAATGAAACTGACTTAACATGAGTTGCTCATCATGAAGACAGTGCCTTGGAGTATTAGCAAATGGCTTGCTTGATTTTTTTTTCTTATCATTTTCATGTACATTAAAGTGAAAAAGACTGAACATAAGGAATGTTTTTCTGTTAGAACTATCCAAAGATTTAGTGGGCTGCCATGAGGAAGTGGTAAAAACGCCATCCCTGGAGGTATTGCAACAGAACACTCCGAGGAGATGCCTGCAGTGGGTAAGGCATTGAATTGGGTAATTTTCAGGTTTGCTTTCAAAGCTAAGTTTCTGTAATTCTGCATTTTTATTTGTACTTTCCACTAATACAGTCCTTCATGTTTAAGATTGCTTTTTCAAATGTTTCTTTTCAAATATATTCTCAGATTCCCACAAAATAGCAACTGTTTTTTTTTTCCTTTTCCTTATCACATTACAACAAGACCACTATTGGATTAGAAACGAGCAGAGGCTATCAACTGAACAAATTTTCAACCATTTATCTTTAGTATTGGAGTAAAATGGTGAAAAAGAAAAGGGAGCAATGCTTTTTAATTTATCTACTCCTTCCAGACTGTGTAAATTAAAGTGGTAAGAGTTTATTTTTAAATACAAAGTTCTCCTCGCAAAGCTTATGTCAATGACTGATGAGCTATTTGAACTTCCACTAGTTCCTTCATAGTAGAGCATAAGACACTTGCTCATCCGAAACCCTTCCCAGCATCAGAAATTATGGATTTTAACCAATGAAGCATGCTCAAAAAGACCAATATCAATGAACATTAAAGCCAGCAGTCATAAGCCAGATGAAATGTGGACCAAATTTGGTTGGTACATTCCTTCTCATAGCAGCCTTAGGAGAAACATGACACATTGACACAGCTGAATTCCTGGCTCGATTAACATACAGACTTCTGAGAAGCTAAGAATCTCTCCAGATTTGCACTAATACACATTTAGAATTGTATTCAGAATTTGGAAATGAGCAGATCAAAAGTGACAGCTACGAATGTTGTTCAACACCTACATGTTGTAATAGAAAACAAATAACTTGGGCCTGGCGCGGTAGCCTAGTGCTAAAGTCCTCACTTTGAAAGTACCAGGATACCCTATGGGTACTAGTTCATATACTGGCCACTTATTTCCCTTACAGCTCCCTGCCTGTGGCCTGGGAAAGCAGTGGAGGACGGCCCAAAACCTTGGGATCCTGCACTGACTTGGGAGACCTGGAAGAAGCTCCTGGCTCCTGACTTCGGATTGGCTCTTGACAT
Source organism: Ochotona curzoniae (assembly GCF_017591425.1). Classification (NCBI taxonomy): domain Eukaryota; kingdom Metazoa; phylum Chordata; class Mammalia; order Lagomorpha; family Ochotonidae; genus Ochotona; species Ochotona curzoniae. Next base: position 9,208,830 of record NW_024467087.1, read on the forward strand.
TGGATCGGCTCAGCTCCAGCTGTTGCGGCCACTTGGGGAGTGAACCAGCAGATGGAAGATGTTTCTCTCTATCTTTCCTTCTCTCTGTAAATCTGACTTTCCAATATAAATAAATAAATCTTAGAAAAATTACAAAACAAACAACTTGCCATGGGTGCTTCAGATTAAGCATGCTTCCTATTTTCTGGGAAAACTGGGTGTTTTAACAATATAGGTAATTCCTAAGTGATGTCTACACCATGACAAGCACTTGATTTCCTGATGTATATAACAACCACCAAAGTGAGCCTTAGTTAGAAAAGCTAACATTTGTTAGGGACTTGAGATGAATTCTAAGGTCAATCTTGTGCTAGACTCAGCCAAGTGAGGAAAAATTGCAAGTGGAATGGTGATGAATTGCCCACTCCTTAACATATAAATGGACCTCAGCTTTCTTCTGTAGGACAGCCTTAATGAATTTAAACATATAGATGAGGTTGTGCATAACAATGTTTGACCCAAGTGACATAATCCACTTTTCCATACCTTACAGAAGGAAGAAAATGGATACAACATATTAGAGTCCTGCCACCCAAGGAACTTTGTCTTATTCCTGAAATCCCGAAGTTTTGCCTTATATGAGGAATGAAAATGAAAGAAAAGGAGGAAAATAGCATGCAAAGAGATAGTCTATACTTCCGGTTGTCTTTTATGGAAAAAAAAAATACTTTGGAATTCTGTTTTCCAAGATCAACTCAATGGTTTCGGAGTGCTTTCCAGCACTTTCCACTGCTCAGTCTCAGTTTGCACTCTCTTCACCAAAGCAGATCCTGAAAGAATGACTGCAACACCAGCAGTCCGTTAGGAAGTGACTCTAGTACGCAGTGATGGGCAAGGAGGCATGAAAGTCGTAAAAGCGAAACAGTCAATAACATTGGCATTGTCCCCGACCCTATGGAACTGTATCATAAGATAAATTAATTAATTGCAGAAATATTTGCATTATCAAACCAGTTGATACCATGGGCATTGACGATCAGGCCTTCAGCAAGACTCCAGGAGTCAGTGCCGAACGCTCTTCTGTTATTGCAGCTGAGGAGCAAGAAAGCTGCAGTATAGGACGGTACAACAAAAAGCCAGTGCAAATATAATTAAAAGGTGTTGATTCCAGTGCAAAAAAAAAAAATGAAATTAATGTATGGGTTTTTTTTTTTCATAAGATGCATCTCCATGAACATTTTTGAGACTCCTTCTATAACAAGCAGTAATATAATTGTTAGCCTTTGAGGGCTATTTTACTTCTGGCTTGCACTGCTGGCAGACTGAGCCTGCCCCATTAGTTAAAAACAAAAACAAACATGCTACTGAATGATTCATCTGTTGCTGAAGAAATGAAAATCAAGAATGTTCTTAAACAAAATGATAGTCCTGTATGATCCATGATTCAGTAAAGAATTTAATTAAAAAGAAAATGTTTTGAAGTGATGAAACAAAAATTCATAAGATATAGTTTCCGCTGATCTTTGTTGGTGAGATATGTCTCCTATAGGCAACAAATAAATGGGTTTTGCTTTAAAAAAAAAAAACTTACAAGGGGCATTGCTGGGAAGATACTGGCAAGTCACTGACTGATTTCAAGATTCATTGTGGACCTTGGCCTAAAGTCTAAACACTTACAGCTTTCTCCATGAAATGGATTACTACTGAGGTAAGTAGATATCTATTTTGCATTATGTCAAGCATTAGTAAAAATTGCAATATAAATTCTGATTTATCGATATGGTTAAACATACTATAATAGTAATGCAATCACTTATTCATCATTTTAGTGTGCAGTTAGTCTGTCAGAACCAGAACAGAGAAAGAGAGATCTCCCATCTGCTGGTTCACTCCCAAGTGGCCATAATGCCTCGAGCTGAGCCAGTCAGAGGCAGGAGCCAGGAGCCTCCTCCAGCTCATTTTGCACAACTAATTCCTCCTTGAAATCTCAGAATGAGCCTACCAAAGAGCCAGTAGCATCTCTCATCAATCGAAATAGAGTGTAATACGCTTTCCTCCACCTCCCTTCTACTGGAAAGAACCTTAAAGACAAATAGGAGTGCATTTAGCGCCTGTTCACACCACTGACTGCATTTACTGGCACTGACTGATTTTTTTTTAATCTTTGAAATAATAATGATAAGACAGATCTCACATGTTTCACATGAAGATTAAGTGAACCATTTTGAATAAAGTATTGAAGAGCAGTGCCTGGCACGTGGCAAGCACCCAATAAGTAGTGATTTCTAATGGATATCATTATGTAACCCCAATAAAGTGGTTAAATGTGCACGCTCTGAAGTCAGACTGTCTGTGATGCAACCACAGGTCTGCTACCCTAAGCTGTGTTAGAGAGCCTGCTGGCCCTCACTCACTGGGCCTCAGTTTCTTTACCCAAGACCGATTTTATAGCAGTCATCGTACAGATGAAAGAAGAAAACATAGACAAGTTGACAAACATAATCCCCAGCCACAGAAGTGGCAATTTCAGTGGCTTGGGGTTAATGCTTTCCCCTAATTTCCATTTCTTCTCTTCCCTTTACTTCAGCACAGCATTTGTTTCTCCTAACCTGTGCCTATAGCTCCACACACAACTCAATAAATGGGATATATACTTTAGTCTTTAACAGGAAGTTTTGAGAGCATGAGTGCTGCATTCCCAAGTACAGGTGAAAACATATATTCAGAGCCCCCATTAACTTGTTTTCTCTTTTGGTTCTGTCACTGCACGACCATAAACAGATTACTTAACCTCTCCCTGATGCAGGTCCCTGACCTGCAAAATGGAGATTAAAAGCACACTGCGTTCCTCATAGGGCTCTAGTTAAAGTTGTACAGCACTTGGCACACAGTAAATGTGAGCCATTCTCACCACTTTAGAGTAGGCTATGGCACTTGACTATCAGGGAATAAAAGACAGTCATTGTGATGGCCAATTCACAGAATTGCAGTGTGTGTAAACCTGTGTGCTGCTCCCACGTGGGTGTCTCACAGATATACTGGGACTAAAGCAGATGTGAATTAGGTCCCATAGAACAACGAGGGCAGCTAGAATTAAGGGAAACACTACTGCGAAAAGACATTGGAATTTGTGTCAAAAGATGCAAATGTGAGCACAGTTCAGTTGCTTACTGCTTGTCCATCGTTGTAAACAATTCACTGAATCTTAATTTATTCATCAGAAAAATGGGCTCCATCAACTCTTTGTGGCAAGCTTTTTTTTTGTGAAGAATAGGATTTCCAAGAAAAGTGCTTGACAAATTATTAAATACTATGCAAATAAAACGCTTCTTTCTGCTCACAGTTGCTGCTATTGTACTTGCTACTTTACAAATATGCATGTCTCCATCCAATTTAATTGTCAAATGGGCTTTTACCTTGGGGCTTTGTAGGACCATCTGCTTGGATCTAGAATGCGAAGGATCTGGACCTGTAGTGGTCAGAACAGATTGAAACTCCAGCCCCTGCTTGAACTTGATGCCAGTGTCCTAACAATCACACTCACACATAAACTTGGGTGGTTGTAAATATAGGTAGGGTCACTAATCAACCAGGTGGCTACCCGCTGCCCTGAACGTGAGCAATTAAGTACAAGGGCTATTTTCATCCAGAGGGTTTGCTATTTCATAGCCAATTACCCCAGCAGCTTCACCCCACTTTGAACTTTGTGGGAAGTAAGGGCAGCATATGCATCTGCAGCCTCAATAGCTTCCCTGTAGCTCCTGCCATCAACCCTATTCATCTCTTTCTAAAGGAGCGTCAGCATCCACCTGCCTTTCAGTATTTAACTCCTTCATTTAGAGAGAAGCAGCAGGAAATTTGAACCAAGAGCTATTTTTATCTTTATAACGATAAAAGCAATTTTAACACTATATCCACGTCGTAATCTGCATTTGTGCAATCTGCTATATTTTTAAATATCAAAATCAGAAATGAATGTGTTCTCAGGCATTCACAGGGCTCCCTAATGCAATTTTTCCCTAATTAGAATGGTGCTCAGTTCAGAGTAAGACATTTAATGTTGTTAGTCCCTAGAGCAAATGGAAATTTTACTGAAAACCAGTGTGGCTCAGCTTTACCAAAGTAAATGCAGCTTATTGGTATGAGTTTATTTGAAAAGAGACTATTATTATAATGCACCAATTAGGCCTATAGCATTAGAGGAACCCTGAGGTGGAGGCTTACGCATGTATTTATACATACAATGACATACAATGACACACACCAGACTGCCTCCAGCTCACCATCTGAGGAGCTGATCATGCAAGGAAAAAGAAGAGAGAAGGGGAGGGAAGTGGCTGATGGGTGGAAATGATACCTTTGTGTCATCTATTCCTGTTGCAGGAGTACAAGTTCTCCGACCAGTCTCTCTCGCACACACGCACCCCCCCCCCGTCTTACCTTTTCACAGTTGCTTACATTTCTTCCCCGAATCCCTCCCTAACTTGAAGCCATCTCTCTATCTTCCTATCACTACCCTGAGAGCAGAGTTTGAAGACACTTTGGAAACTAAAAATGGCTTTCAAACAATAACTTGAATGAGACAGGGACAGTTACATCAACCCTGCAGGCATTTCCTCCTTGACATCTTTCCTGCCCTGTCCCTCAAGCAGTAACATACAGTTGTATATGCATGTATATGTATGTATATATGTGTGTGTCTGTATGTATGTATTTGAAGCGTAATATATAGTTGCATACAATAAGTTACCAAATTTGACAATGTGTACAAGTTACTTGAGAATCTTACTGAAAGATTGATTCAGAAGGGCTGTCCTGGAGCCTTCTGAGTCTTTCTATTGGCTGCAGGTTCATGGAAATGCTGCTGTGGTGAGCATTTGGCCAACTGATCAAGATGCTGGTTAGGATTCACATGTCATATCGGAGTGCCTGAACTCCTGGCTTCTGGTCCTGAGCTCAGCTTTCTGTTGATGCAAACCCTGGAATTCAGGAGATTCCCTGCAAGTAGTTGAGTTCCTGCCATCCATGTAGGAAACGTACTTTGAGTTAGCAGCTCCCAGCTTTGGTCTAGCAGGCACTGTGGGCATCTAGGGAATAAATCAGTATTTCTCTCTCTCTCTCGTTCCTCTCTCTCTTTCTCTCTCTCTCTTTCTCTCCACCCATCTCAAACAAATATGAATTGACATTTTTTTAAATTCCGGGTACTCAATTGTGGTGCAGAAGCTTAAGATGATCTTTTTTTTTTAATGGAAACGTTTTTGAAAAAAATTTATTTTCTATATTAAAACTCTCATTCAAAAAGCTGCCTCTGGGGCTCCTAATTGAGCGGGATCTTGCTCTTTGGGCCATACCTTCAGACCAGAGAGGGTCACCCCAAGAAGCAGACGAACTTGTCTGGATGATGGGAAGCTGGACTCTGAGTCTGGTGTATGCATGCGGTGGAGGGGTATCAACTGATTTTGAACTGAAGTCCCGCAGCGGGGTGGGGGAGTCCACCATGGGGGGATGGGGAGGGAGGGAATCCCAGTGCCTATGGAACTGTACCCCATACGACAATGTAACCACCAAGTTAAAAAAAAATAAAGAAAAAAAAAGCTGCCTCTTAAGATGTTGTTGTATTTTGTACTAGACTGCGTTTGAGTCCTAGCTTTTCAAGTTTCTGTGCTAATGTGCCTCAGAAGGCAGTGGAAGACAGTGGAAGTAATTTTGTGCCTGCCATCTACACGGAAGACCAAGGCTCCTGGCCATTGTCCCGACCCGCTATGCCTATTGCCGGCACTTGAGAGTGAGCCAGCAGACAGATGCCTGCTCACTCTCTCTGCCTGTCCTTCCCACTTTCTGTGTGACGACCTTTCAAATAAATGAACCTTTAAAGACAAGAAAGTACTGCTCATACATAAACAATATTTTTAACAGTAAGTGCGTATCTCACAATTTAGCTACAAATCCTAATCTCTTTGCTTTCCCAAACAGATTGTTGATGTTCTGAGGTCAGGGAGTCCATCTTTTCCTGATATACATGCTCACAATGCTGATTTCATCACTGGGGCTCCTAAATGCTCTGCATTAACTAATTATTATTGTAATGGAAGTTTTGACCTCAGGCAAGGTGGGCTGCCATTTCAGTGGTACTCCTTACAAGCAATGGGTTCTTGCAGAAGTCATTCTCTCTGAATCTTAGCTTCCCATCTAAGACAACATGAGTGACTTTCGTGAAGTGCCTTGCATAGTGCTTCACACAAAGTAGGCTCCCAATAAATACCACAACTGTGTTGCTTTAGATTTCCCAGAATAAGAATTGAGGATAATCAAACCCTTTAATAAATGTAAGTGAAAATCTTAAGGGAGAAAATGCATTTTAAGTATAGGTATATTTCTGAAAAAAATGAATCTTCTTTCTTACCATTTTCTGGGACTTTGAGCTTACTTACTTCTTGGATTCCACAAGGAAAATTTTTAATGTATTTTAATTTTTAATGGATTTTAATATTTTAACATATTTTTAATTTCTTATGTATTTATTTGAAAGACGAAGTGATGGAGAGAAAAAGAGCAAGAGAGATGAGGGAAAGAGAACAGAGAAGAAAGAGAGTTTTCCAACTACTGATTGACTCCCCAAATGCCTTTAACAGCCTGAGGTGGGTCATACCAAAGCCTGGAGTCAAGAACTCCACTCTGGTTTCCCACATGGGTGGCAAAGGCCTAAACATTTGAGTTATCATCTGCTGCTTCCCAGGCACATTGGCAGGGAAGCTGATTAGATGCAGAGCAACTGTGACTCAAATCAGTGCTCTTACATGGGAAACCCAAGCAAATTCAAGCTTACTGAAAAGATCTTTGAACTTCCCAATCAGAAAATCTAGGTTCCTAGTTCAGTTGTTACTACCAGGAGACTTCAAGGAAAAATCTTAATCCCTTTCTGCTTCAGTTCTCTTGTTTGTGAAAGAGGAGTGATTGTCACCATCCCATTGTGCCAGTCTTTTTGTCCTTTTCCTATCTGCCATTAGCTGCAGTATAAAGAAGAGTAAAATAAAGTAGATAAAACAGATACTATTTGATACAATTATCCAGTTAGTTATACAAACTTGCCAAGAAAATCCTTTTTGGGAGTTTGGATGTATATTCCAATGGGTGAAACACTAGTAAAGATAGCCATGTCCCACACAGGAATACCTGGGCTCAATTCTGGACTCCGGAGCCTGACAATGCAAACCCCAAGAGGCATCAGGAATGTTTCAAATAATTATACCCCTGTACCAATGTGAGAAACCTGCGCTGAGTCCCTGGCTTCTGGCTTCAGGTGGGATCAGCCTAGCAAGCATTTGGCAAAAAGTCCTGGATGAGAATTCTGTATGTTTGTCCCTGTGTCTTTCCATTTCCCTCTGCCTCTTAAACAAACAGACAGACAAATTCTTTTTCCTTTTTATTAGAAAAAATACACATGAAGACATCTTGCTTGAAATCAGGAAAGGTAGATTTTTAAAATAAATTAGATTAAAGTGTAAATTATCTGAAAAATAAATATCAAGGGATACTGTTTTCATATTTAAAGATGAAAATACCAGTGCCAGCACAACAGTGCAGCACATTAAACCTCCATCCTGTGGCTCTGGCAGCCCATGTGGGCTCTGGTTTGTCCCAGCTGCTCCATTTCCCATCCAGCTCTCTACTGGAGGCCCAGGAAAGCAGAACAGGATGGGAGACCCAAACAGGAGATCCAGAAAAGCTCCTGGATCCTGGCTTTGAAACAACTCAGCTCTGGTCATTGTGGCCACTTGGAGAACAAATCAGTGGATGGAAATGAAAGAATCTCAACTGAATTTGAACTGTGATAATGCAACAAGGTGGAGGAATCCACCATGGGGGGGGGCGGTGTTGGGGGAAGAGTGGGGGAATCCCAGTGCCTATAACACTGTGTCACATAATGCAATACAATTAATAAGAAAAAAAACCCTTCTCTCTGTCTTTCTCTCTCTCATCTGCCTTTCAGAAAAAATTTAAAAAAATAAAAATAAATGTATATAAACAATGAAAACTGGAACTCTGGGCTAATTTTTTTTCCCACACAAATATACTATTCCCTTTTTAAAGGTTCTTTTCAATATTACCAAATTTTAGTATTACACTAAGGAGCTAAATAGGTTTCTGGGAAATGCAATGTGATTCTATCTTCATTCTTCTGAAAGGTCCAGAGCAATTGCCAAGAAGAATCATCTGAAACTAGTTCATAAGAGTATATGCCAAGATTATTATTCCTGGTGTGTTAATGTTCTGTACGTTTCTCATTATATTTACTCTGACACTGAACTAAACTGCCATTACATATTTGTACAATTGCCAAAATCTTCTCAGTGTCTTAAAACAACCAGTCATACATTACATACGTGTGTAATACTGAATTGAGAACGTTGCAAATGCTGGTATAGGTGGGGAGACACCCTTTCATATTCTCCCATTTAAATTGAAAAATCGATAGAGTATTTGTTTAAAGTAAAGGTCTCTGTAGCTTGCTCCAACTTTAGACTTGGAAAGGATTACAGAGTCACCCATAAAGGAAAGATCCGTGAGTATAAAATCTGACTTTGTCTTCAACAGTGAGGAAGTAGAAGGATCACAGATTGCAGACAATCTAATTGGAGGTGATGAAGCTAAAGAGTAGCTTGCCCTTCTTTGGAGAGAGGAAACGACCCTCTCTAGAGCATTCCAGATTGCTGTATTACACTTTTCTCCATACATTCATATTTTGTAGTAGTTGTTATTTCTTTTGCTTTTGGAAATGAAAAATGTATTGGGGCAGGAGTCTGTATTTAAGAGCGCCAGCTGCAAAAGAACGACAGAAGTAAGATTGGATAAAGAAAAATAGTATGACATACTTGAAAAAAGAAAAAAGAAGGCATCAGCCTATCTCCTAAAGTTGCTCTAAAGTTAAGATGGCCTTTCAGGATTTAGGACCTAAACTAAAGCAAGACTACCAGGTCATTGTAGAACTGTGTCAACTAGTCATCACAGGCGGCTGCCCTGAGAAGGGTGTTTCAATCCCGGACTCTTTGTAAGCAAGGCAAATCTACAGAAACAAAATCATCTATAGTCCCTCATAGCTAAGGAAAGGAGTGTCTCACTCTTTTTATTAGTCGCAAAACGTGAATCCTGCCTACAAGAGTCCAAGTGCATTGTACTGTAGCAAGGTGTAGAATAATACAAACATACCATATTAACTACATAAATTAAATGTAAAGGCAGGAAGCTGAGGTTTCAGGGCTGGGCTGATGGGATCCCATTCACCCTTCCCTTGTTCCTTATTTGAACTTTTTTTGCAGAGAAGGAAGAACTCATCAGTCTAACTAATATCACCCATGTGGACTTCAGCGCCATCATGATGAAAGAGAAGGAGTGTTTTTGCCATCCATCTAGTGACAAACCTGAGTGTCTGACACCAGGGTCCTGTAGCCTCTTGGTGATGTCACCATACCAGCGTTCCCCCGCATACAGCCTCTTTACAAACCCCTGAGTAACCTCATCCAGAAGAGCAGTGATCTCTAGAACATAGCTGTGCTACCCTCCCATCAATGAACAGATCAAATGTTCCCTTTCCCTCATTCCAAAATCCTGTTCTCCTTATTTTGAGTGAGGACAAGGAACAAGCTTCCCGAAAGGGTATATAGTCAGTTACTCCAAACATCAGCAACTTAAAGCAACAATAATTAATTATCATTTCTCTGAGTTATTTTTGACTGTAAATTAATATTTTAAAAATAGAATAGATAGAACATACAATAAAAAAAAGATGTTTTTAAAAATTAAAACCTAGCAAGGCCTAGACTAAAACTGAAAGATTCCAAGATCACTGACTCATACATAGGTCATACAGCAGCATCACTTTCTTCAAGAAGATTTTTTATTTTCATTTCTCCATCAACACACTGGTCATTCTGTAGCAGGTTATTCAACTTCATGTTGCCATAAATTTCCTATTTTTCTTCCTGTTGTTGATTTTGTTTTATGGCTTTTCATCTAAAGGGATTATAGTAACTGTGTAATAGAAACTATCATATCCAGATGTGAAGATGCAATGCAGCATGCATCTCTAATTCCAAATCAAAGATAGATTCCCAATGAAACGCTTAGATATATCTTGACAATAAAATCCTGGGCTTTCTGCCTTTGTTTATACCTACAATGTCAGGATACACTTAAACAGCAGAATGATGGATTTATGACTGTTCATGAAGAACTATACTACTGTAATAATATTGGGGGAATCAATGTCAGGGTAGGGGATTTGAGGACGAGGGAAGGGAAATCCCACACCCTATGAAACCGAATCATGAAATAATTTTAAAAATAACTAAAAAAAAAGAAGAGTACATGGGGTGAGCTATTTCCTGATCTTGCAGTCTTTTGGAAATACAGCTTGCAACATCACCAAGTAGAGATCCAAGCTAAAAATACACTGTCTGCTTCAGTCTATTCTTTCTGGATGCTTAAACCTACACCTGTCACAGGATTCTGGATGGCTATTTTTCCCAAGGAAAAATATAACTTTTATTGAATAAATGCCAGTTAGTCACTTCCCCTGATACTGATCTTAAATCATAACTGATATTCATTCTTCCCCCTCGTATCTTTTCTTCAATATTCCCCTTTCTTTCAACTGCAGGTCTAGGTGGCTTACTTGGTGAGGTGACTCAAACCCCCATTTTGAGTGATCAGAAGCCTGGCCAACATATATTTATTGAACAAGCCTGATGTTTTGTTCATTAATGATCAGCAATATGGCAGGGATGATACAAAAACAAAGTTATAATGGATTACCTGGTCTACAACATAGTCTTGGTACCATTGTGTAACAGCCCTATAGATTCCCAATGATTTGGCTCAATCACTCAGCCAATGCGGTGACTCCTTCTCTTGACTTTCAGTCCACTAAATGAAGCTGAAGAAGCTTGAACAACAGCTTGTGGCTTAAACATTTAGTGGGAAGCTTACTATGTCCCCTAGGGGGGAAAAAAAAGCATATCTCATCTGGGAAACATAGCTTTTAAAGCTACAGACCCTAAGGGTGTGGAAATAAAATACAAAAACATGCCAAAGGAAGTGCAAAGTGTAGCTCACAGCCCTTCCCATGAGGGAATCCAGGTCTACAGATTTTATTTTATTATTGATACAGTTCCATCAGGACAGGGATTTCCCTTTCCACCCTCCCCATATCTCTTCTTGCCCCACCCTACTGATTTCCATTATATTATATTATTGCAATAGGACAGTCCTTCAACAATAGTCATAAATTCATCATTCTGCTATTTGAGTGTGCCATGGTATCAGACCTACGGTTTTTAACTATTTATTACTGTTGTGGATGTTGTTCTTGTTCCTGTTATTGATGCTTAGTTTGTGTATTGTTGCAACCAGGGAGATGGTTTGTTATTCTGGAAAGTGTATGGGGGGGGTGGAATGAGAAGGGGGCATGGGAAATCCCTGAGCCTATTGAACTGTATCATAAACAATGAAAGAGAAAGAGAGAGAGAGAGAGAGAGTTGTATTTTGCAATCTTGTCTTCAAGATAACACCTGATCTACACTTGCCAATGGCCCTTCTATTGCATTATCTGTACAGAACTTTTTGGGTGGTATGATATATGGTATGATTACGAGATGCCAAGGTAATAATATACTTATTACCCAAATTTCTCAGGAGTAATCTTTTTTTCTGCCTCACTTTGCCTTTTGAATAAATAAACAAATATTTAAAAAGATATGCTCTAGCTGTACCAGCAGTTGTGTTTGGCCTACTCTTTGATGAATTTACCATAATCCATTGTTTTGATTCATAGTAAGGAAGTGAGATAATGATCCATTGGACTGTGCCTATCTTTCCATTCAGATAGGTCTTTGGGTCAGAGATCCAAAGTTAGAATTCTTCCAAATGCCAACTAATTCCATTCAAATTATTCTTTTATGGGCTGGGGTAGTGACCACCATCTGATAGAGTGAACCTGTTGTGATATAAACCCGAGCCAGGATTCCATTTCTTTTTTTACTTCACTCATTCATTTGTTACTTGAAGTTTTAATATTGATTACATATTTGAGATGGGTGCATATTCATGTGAGCTTCAGGTAAGGAAGGAAGGTCAGGTATGGAGGAATATAGGTAGACAAATGTTTCAGGTTTCTCTCTCTCTCTCTCTCTCTCTCTCTCTCTAGTGTTTGCAGGAGAGTAAAGGAGAGGGCTGCTCCCTGCTGTCAAATTATTTGATGATGCCTTACAGGCATTGATGTGGGGAAGAGTGTTCCAAGGGTGTTACTTGAATGGTTTTGATAACTCTGAGTCATTATCTGCTTTGTTGCGCCAGGGTTGAGAAACTATTTCAAGGTCTATTGACTGACCACTGCTTCCAAAGACCCAGTCACCTGCGGCACAGCTCGACCAGGAGAGTTGTCCAACTTGGTCTGCTTTCCTTCCTCTAGTGAGGAATTCAACATCCTTTGTTGGCCTAGGTGAGCTGCCTGTCATGTCCCTTTTGTCCATCTGCACATGCTGTCCACTGCACGGCATCAGCAACTGAGAAGGCCCAGTCCCTATACATGCACTCCAAGGTCGGACCACATATTCTGTGGTTTTCCCTGAGAACAGGGGTTCAGTACAGTAAATTGGTTGGAATTCTCCCAAGAAATCTAACCTTGGAAATTCTCAGATTTAACTCTTGTGTGTACCAGTTAGTACAAGGGTCAAGTTCAGCCTATCTCCTGCACCAGCAATCACATGTACTGCTGGGTGCTACTGCCTGGTAAGTCCCACCCCCAGCCCAATTATACAAAGCAGCAAGTGCTGCATCCTAGGTCAGCCTAGCCCATTCCACGTCTGACTCATAAGCCCAACAGGAAGCACTAATCAGAGTGACCCCAAATAACCCCCACCAGACCTGCCCCCAATCTCGATTTTCACACGTGTGACAGTATGTGCTGTGGTTTAGCCCAGTCAGGCCTGCCAGCTCCTGCTCTCATGGGAACCAGTGGGTATCTATTTTCTAATCTCCATACACTCTCAGTCTAAAGATCCTTCATGATAGTTTTGGTGTTCTGGCAGCAGTATCAACTGATCCTAAGAAATCTGAAAACGCTTAGGAATTCTACTTCAGTAGATCTTAGGTTTCTTCAGGTAAGAACTGGGGAAAACAGTATAGATTTCTCTTCTTGTTTTGGTGTTAGATATGAAAACTGGCTCAGGGATTGAAACTGGCCAACAGATCATAACTTTTTATTGAGGAGGCTGCCAGTTCTGGTTATCCATCTCTGTTTTCCTTGTGCTTTTGTTAATTAAGCAAAGCCAAAACCTTTTTAATTCCCACATACTACCTTTCACCTAGAGCAGCATGATGATCTATTAATGATCTCCATAGTTCTCTGCAGGTCAAGACCCCTTTGTTTTCACTCTGACCTTGCTGTTCACTACCGTAATTACAATCACTTTGCTTCTGATAGTAAATCACTGGCATCTGGTTTTTATTATTTCCAGAACCTATCATCACCTCTGACATCAAGTAGCCCAGTTTTATTACAGCATTTCCTACTGTCCGCCTGGATCTGCATAGGGACAGCCAGTAAGTGTCTCAATAATGATGGTGCCCCTCTTCCCAGCACATTCATTATTGCTTTGATAAATGGAGTGTTTCTTGAGCCTTCCTACTGAAAACATTTGGCTTTGGGGGCTTCCAAAATTTCAGTATGTTTCCTTCCCCTAGCACGGCCAATTACAGGGGCTTTTCTTTTCTTCTTCCACTGTCTCCCACACAGTTTATGTGTTTTTTTTTTTATTATTACTTGTGTTGCATTATGTGACACAGTGTTATAGGCACTGGGATTCCCCCCACTGCTCCCTTAACCCTCTCCCCATGGTGGAGTTCTCCACCTTGCTGCATTACCACAGTTCAAATTCAGTTGAGGTTCTTTCATTGGAAGTATTTACCAAGCATAAAGTCCAGCATCTTATAATTCTAGTGAGTTCAACGATTTCTTGGTGAGACCATCTCTGGTCTGAAGGTAAAGCCAGCAAAGTATCGTCCCAATCAATTAAAAGCCCCGACATAACATCAACAACCATTTACAGCATCATGGCATTAACTGACATGGTATTGATTAACCAATAAGTTTATGTATTTTTTCTTCACTTTACATAAATTCTTTCTCCAAATTTTCATGAAATAGCATTATTGCCCAGAGTCCTACATACAGTAAATCTTGTATCATGGGATAGTAAATACGTATTAACAAACTATTATCCAACTTCATGTTTATATCCAACTTCATGTCATGTGTGTTTTGATCCAACACTTTAAAAATCCAACCCCACATGTGATGATTTGACTCTTGTTCTTCTTTAAAAAAAAATTTACTTGTTTTTATTGGAAAGTCATACATAAAAAGAGGAGGAGAGACAGTGAGGAAGATCTTCCATCTGTTGATCCATTCTCCCCCACCCAAGTGGCCGCAATGGCCGGAGTGCAGCCGATCTGAAGCCAGGAGCCAGGAACCTCAGCTGGGTCTCCCACATGGGTACAGGGTCCCAGGGCCTTGGACCGTCCTCGACTGCCTTCCCAGCCACAAGCAGGGAGCTGGATGAAAAGTGGGGCCTTCAGGTTATGAACTGGCATCCATATGGGATCAAGGGTGTGCAAGACGAGGACTTTTGCCATTAAGCTACCACACCAGGCCCGACTTGACTCTTGTTAACACAAGTTTGTTAGATCCTTCAGTTCCTTTGGTACACAATTCCTTCCCTCTCTTGACAGGCCAAACACATCCTCAAGTGGCTAATATAACATCATTTAATTCTGTTCAGGAAGAGAAGTGAAAGGAGATTCTGAGAAACCATACATGTTTTCTGGTAAGGTAGAAATATATGCAATGTCTAGTGCCAGCGTGGTGGCTTAGCAAGCTAATCCTCCACCTGTTGTACAGGTATCCCACATGCACACCAATTTCTTACCCTGCTGCTCCAGTTCTGATCCAGCTCCCTACCTGTGGCCTGGGAAAGCAGTGAAGGATGGCCCAAAGCCTTGGAACCGTGCATCTACTTGGGAGACCTGGAGGAGGCTCATGGCTCCGGGCACCCAGCCACTGTGGCCTTTTGGGGAGTGAATTAGTGGATACAAGATCTCTTTCTCTCCCTCTCTCTCTCTCTCTCTCTCTTTCTCTCTCTCTCTCTCTCTTTTTCTCTATGCCTTTCAAATAAAAACAGATGAATAGATTTTTAAAAGGGAAATGGCATTCTGCTTTAATCTTTAATCAAATTTGTTTGTATTTTTAACACTTCATTGTCACCATTATGTCAAGTCTTAGAAAGAGATCCCTGCTGAATTTTAGACAAATGAACTAACAAGATGATACCAAACAGTTAAACAAAGGAAGTAACAGTGAAGAAAACATTGAAGGTTCAGTGCTACATGGCTTAGAAATGAAATCACCACAAAACCAAAACACACAATAACTGTGTTATGTATTTCAAGGAAATAACCAAAGTAATTCTTACTGTGTTAGAAGAAGTACATTTGTTACAGTATACCATCATCATATTGCCTTAAAGCTGGAAGTAGCTAAAGTTCTTAAACAACGAAGTGTTCGGGATTGTTTCTTTCTGTACATTCAGGAACGATCATATGAGTGGTTACATACAATTCCCTCATCGTGCAAAACCTCAGTCATTTTCTAAGGTCTTATTAAATCAGATCAAACCAAGAAAAGTAATTTCATCAGCAAGCTGTAATTTTGAGAGCTGTGGAAATTTAGCAGCTGAGCTGTATTTCCTGACTGCTGTACTGCTCCTGTTCCAACT
Organism: Ochotona curzoniae; assembly: GCF_017591425.1. Classification (NCBI taxonomy): domain Eukaryota; kingdom Metazoa; phylum Chordata; class Mammalia; order Lagomorpha; family Ochotonidae; genus Ochotona; species Ochotona curzoniae. Next base: position 9,224,639 of record NW_024467087.1, read on the forward strand.
GATTCCTTCACATAGAAGGATTAACAGACACTGATGACTAAGAATTTCCCAACAGCAAGTGACAGAATATGTAAGAGAAAGTGTTCTCTAATGTTATGATAATCTTCACAATCCTTTAAGAAGTAAAGGATTCCGTGTGTATGCACTTCCGCGATTTCTTACCCAGCTCTCCGTTGACGGGGCTGCTCACCCGAGGCCACCCGAGAGGAACTCGTGGAGGTCTTGTTCTTAGGATCCCCTTGATGGGCCAGGGCAAGGCCATCGAGACCATGGAGACCATCATTGCGGGGAGCTCTGGGAGTCGGTTCAGGGTCGCTGCTGGTGTAGGGTCTGGGAAGAGAAGGGGTCCGGTACTCGCAGAGCTCCCTGCCAAGGCAGGTGCCAAGAACCCACTCAGGGCAAAGACCGCCTGCGCCTCTGGGTGTCCTGGAAACAGCCACACGTGTCATGGTCACAACACAATCAACCCCGACGCCAGAGCCTAGGCCGCCCGGCATGGCAGCCCTGCCATTTTATCTACGGCTGGCGGAAAGTGACTGGCCTAGATCCTCAAACTGCGGATGGCCACAAGATATATATATAACATCTTCCAACTGGCACAGAGGGACAGACTCTTAAAAGGAGAAATCGCTCCCTTTCATAAGCCTACAGTGTTCAGAAAAATCTTGCACATCAAGTTTTGGGAGGCCAGTCACCCAGAAGCTTCTCTCCTGTGTCTCTGTTCCCACTCTATAGTCAGTGCCCAGCACTGCCTTTGCCGAGTTACCAGAGTTGAGAATTCAACCTCCCCTGGAGCTCTCATATGCTTGTGATTAAGTCCTGGATGTGATCGCCAGGTCTTTCAGCTTTCTCTGTGTCTACTGGCAGACCTTCTGCATTCACACCCACCTTGGGTTAGTTATTGGACCTCTACATTCTCTCAAATGTCCTTGTTGAAAGCACTAACAACATCTAGCGAAAACCTACAGCAAATGCTTATAATTACTACTTCACCCAAGTGCTCAAACATAAGATCATGGCTCCCAGCAGCGTGTTTCCTTTCTCTGGCTCAACCCACTACTGTTAGTCTAAATGATTCCACTGCTACAGAATTCAATACATTGCTAATATTCCACCACCGCAATCTAGGAAATGTTCTCAGTCCTGTCTAACTAGTGGGTAATCTACTTCCAAAATCCTATTTCAGAGTTTGTCTCCCTAGGCTCATGCCTAGCACACACTCTTAGAAAATTCTTTGGAAAATATAGTCTGAAATTAATATCTGTATATTGGAGATTAGAGGGGTATCCTCTCAGAAATAACACATCTAAGATTAAGGAAACAGGGCCTCACGTGGTAGCCCAGTGGTTGAAGTCCTCACCTTGCACACACTGGGATCCCATATGGATGCCAGTTCCAACCCTGACTGCTCCACTTCCCACCCAGCTCCCTACTTGTGGCTGGGAAAGCAGTCGAGGACAACTGCACCCTTGGGACCCTGTACCCGTGTGGGAGACCCAGAGGAGGCTCCCGGCTCCTGGCTTCAGATCAGCTCCAGCTGTCGCTGCTGCTGCAGTCACTTGGGGAGTAAATCAGCAGATGGAAGATCTCCCCTTCTCTGTATATCTGACTTTCCAAAATAAATAAATAAAAAGATTAGGGAAACAAAACTGGACACGGAGAAATTAATGAACTACAATGCAGTTGCAACAGTCTTTAGCCAATCGCACAGATGTGCTAGGATTGAGATAAACCTTTGAGGTTACTCTACATTCGTATTCATTCCACAGTCCCAATTGTATACATACAATGTATCAGGAACCATTTTAGGTGCTACCAAATTCAGTAATTAGCAAGGTGAATACACTTCTTATATCTTTCTTTTGAAAGGCAGGAAAAAGCAGACAGGTATTTTATCTGCTAGTTCGTTTGCCAAATGCCTGCAGCATTGGGAGCCTGGCTAGGCCAAAGTAAGGAGCCTGGAGCTTAATCCATATCCCTTATAGGGATGGCAACAACCCATACTACTTCTGTCAGCACCTGCTACATCCCAGCATGTGCATTAGCAGGAATGTAGACTTGGAAGCAGAGCCGGGACTCAAACCCCGGCAATCCAATGTGGGATTCCAGCATCTCAAGCAGCATTTATGACAATAAATCAAATGCTCACCTCCAGTCCTTATTGTCCTACAATTCATATTTTGGAGCAGACTGGAGAAAATACCTTTAAGAAACAAACAAGAAATTTTTAAATAGTTATAAGTGACTCAGGGTGTTTAATTTCCTAATGGCGCGGTCAGAGTAGGACTTTCTGAGGCAATATTTCTTCAACTGAGACTGATATGATGAGGATGATCTGCAGAAGTGAAGAGCTGTAGATAGAAGTTCATTAGCACTGAGATCACAGTGAAGGGAGGAAGCAAGCCATGAGAAAGCCTACTGGCTATAACCTTCAGACACACAGAAAGCGTCAATGAGGCAGGCATGCTCGAGAACAAAATACCAGCATGGCTAGAGTTCATGTAAGACATAGACATTCAGACAAGATGAGAACGGAGACTGGGTATGGGATAGAATTAGCTCTGGAACTAGGGACAGTAAGCAGACAAAGCAAATTTTCAGTAGAATGGTAATATCTATCTTATGATGCAAAGGAATAACTCTTGTAGCAAGCATGAAACAGACCAGGGTCAAGTATAGTAACAAGAACATCAATGAAGAAACTATTGCAATAACTCGTAAAGGTAATGGTGGCTTGATCAGAATGGCAGCCAAGAAAATGGGGAGAAATTTTTAAGACCCTGGATGTATTTTGAGGGTAGAGCCAAAAGGATTTGCTGAGAGTTTAGATGCAAGATGTGGGAGAAAGATAGGACTTGGCTTAGCAACAACATAACTGGGGTCAAAATGTCAAGTAGAGATTTGGACAATGAGTGCTTGCAGGAAGATGTTATCCAGGGCCAAATTAGCAAAGTTTAGTAGTCCTCAAAGGGTAATGTGTTTGTGTGTGTGTGTGTGTGTGTGTGTGTGTGCGTGTGTAGTGTGTGTGTGTGTTTGCTGAGCAAGAGAGTACAGAAACAGAGATATAGTGAGCAACTCTTGTGATTGAAGATGTCTGCTATACTTCTATGTTTGACCAAGGCCCGTGTTTTCTGTTTGGGTTGACAGAATTGAGGAGGTCTTTGCTATCATTGCTGCCAAATGCCACACAGATAAAGGTATCGCATTTTTCCTAGTCACAGCCACCTGGTGGCAATGATTGTTACAGAGCCTCAAGCCGGGCTTCGGGGCGCTTTACACTGGCTGCTGCATGAGCAGGCACTGCACAGATGTAGAAGTGTAAGCGGAAGCCCATGTGGCTGTGTGGCTGGAATGCCTGCCCATTAGCGAATCCTTTTGCACTTCACAGGCAGAAGGGCATTCTGCTCGCAGAGCCATCCCACTGGCGCTGGGCTGGGGCACAATTGATTTCCTTTGTGGAACAAGCCACAGAGAAATCCTTCATGTGTGCTCTCAGACTCAGTGGCAGTTTCCAGTTGATGTGAAGTACGAACACACAGCACAGAAGTGTTACAGTTAGAACATTTTGGAATTTCAAAGCATCACCTGATGGGAGAGGGTATAGAGAAAACAGAGGTTAAGAGAGGTAGGGTTTTTACAAAGTGGAGAAAGTAGTTACACATTTTTTATCACACTATATTGAAATTTTCCTCTTTAATGTCTCTATAGCCTAGGAACTGATATATCTCAGTCATCATTAGCAGAGAAACTGCCAGAAAATAGTTGTTCACAAAACACTTTGGAAGAATGGGGGAAGAGGTGAGTATGAATCAATCTCACAGTCTCTGCCAACAGAGTCATGTTGTCAATACTTGAGTCAGCACATTTGAAATATCAAGTCCAATTCCTGCTCCTGTGTCTGGTACGGGGTATGTAATAAGCCTGCAAATATGCAGCAGATCATTTTGTGGAAATGATCAGTAAATAAAAGGAAGGAACCAGGCAACTGTCTCAAATGACTGGCTTCACTGTTTGTTTGTTTTATTATTATTATTCAATTGCCTAGTCTTCTGTCCAAATTGACAAAGCAAAGAAAACTAACATAAATTTTAAAAGTATGCTCATGTGTACTAAATGCAATTACATTCCTGTCCTGGGCTGTGGCTATCAGTGCGAAATCTGCAAAACTGAACAGTGGGAAAAATATATTGTGCCTCTAACCTTAGCTAACGTCAGGGATTGGGGGTGGAGAACAACCAGATCCGTCGCTTGATGTCATGAATTCAAAATACCCAACTGATTGACTTAATTTTCCTCTACTTATATAATCAGGGCTCTTGTATAATCAGCATCTGTTCTCTCTACAAGGTATCAGGCAGATTCTTTGTCACCTCTCAACTGCTCCTTTTAAAAGATTACAAATATTAGACACCTTGACTCATCCCTGTTTGGATATTTTCCTATCTAAACCTCTCTAACCATTCCCTACACTTCCCCCTACCTTGGCAGCTTGTGTCTCTAAGGATTTTCTTTCTAATCAAGACTGGAATCCATGTTCAATTTTTCAGTAACCAAACTCGGGACTGTCTATGTCAGCAAGCGATACTCTTGCCATTCAGTCCTGATTTGCTGAATTGAAGGTTTCCACAGTCTTCCCCAAGTGTCAACTGTGTAAGCTAAACAATAACATTGAATGAAGCTGCATATCAAACAAAGGCGCGTCAAGAAGAGGGAAAAGATGACACCGATGTCCTAAGGGCTGCCTCAACCGGGGAGCCGCAGGCAAGGCAAAAGGCTTCATACGGCACAAGTGAGCACTAACACAGAGCAAGCCAGGAGACAACACACAGAGAGGAAAAAACACAATTGCGACAGAGAAAGAAATGTAAAGTGACAACGGCTTTGTTACAATTTCCAGTGTCCCACGTGTAGAAGGAGGCTATTGTGTCTGTCTCCTAGTTGGTGCACAGTATTCAATAACAAACACATAGTTTTGAAAATTATGTGACAAACAAATAAAATGCATAATAGTTTCAGGCCTAATAGAATATTTTCATGATTTAAGAGCATAATAGCTATGCCCCAGGGTAGCATAACAGTAAGTGAGCTACTCAGTATTCCCCAACGAGTGAAAACAAAAGTGGTTTTATACCAACAACTTCCACTTCCTATTATAATTCACTCTATCCCTCACCAGCAGCCTGAATTTATAAAGAGCACAACATTTAATGAACTTGCTCTCATTAAACGATGTATATCATCTAATGCTGGGGAGAAAAAACTAAGACTCACAGTTTGAACAATCCTAGAACAACCTTAACAGCAGCTTGTTAACAATCAAACTGAGGAGTGTTACACTATTTCAGCAGCTGGGAAGCAATTTATTTTATTTATTCACACCACTGCAGTTTTTGGACCTATAATATATTCCACCTATCAGAAAGCTCGATCTCAGCTAGAAAAATGAATTCTTCTTTTGGTTTCCAAAATTCCACTCCTTTACAAAATCCTAAGTGCCTTTTCAAATCAAAACACTCCTGGTTGACATTTATTCTTATAGGTAAAATACATAGTTACATTCACATTTTTAAAAGAGTGTACATTTAAACCCATACCCTTAACATGTAAATAAATGATTTTTTAAAACCTTCATACTTTGCAAAGGGCATAATTGAAAGTAAGAACTCTACCCTATTGGTTTGGTTGCTACTTGCATGTCAGATTTTCTGTTCACCCAAAATGCACTTGTGGGCCACATATTCCAAGAGACAAAGACACCATTACGAGATAGTTGGGGCTATCTTCTCTACTTCTCACCACTATTGTGTTGGAATGCTGCTGAAGTTCTTCAAAGATGTAGTTTTCATCTCTGGACAATTATACAAAAAAGTGTTAACTGGAACTTATTTTTAAAAGAGGGGAGCACACTTTTAAAGGAAACTAAATAAAAGCATAAAAGAAGGTTGTCAAATTACCTATTTTCTACTTATTTAATGTGGTAGCTTTTATTTATTTCATTTGAATGGCTTAACAGTAACAGGATAGAGCGAGTCCAAAATAATTGAACATGTTTACAAGCCATTACTTAGTAACTAGGTGCTATATGACATTTTAGAACTATTAAAGTGTAGAATAATCCACATAAATGTCTACCCACTAAAGAAATACAATTTTTGGCTACAATCTATGACTTCATAACTGAAATGCTGGCGAGTGTCCTGCTGTATTTGCTCATGCTAAATTATTCACTATGGAAAGTTTTCATGCTACCCCTCATATAAAATCGAGGCTGCAAAATATATAAAAAAAAATCTTTAATTCTGCTGAAAACTGCTCCAAGTCATTCATCAACAGATATACATTATTTTTTATTTCATAAGAATAGTCTTCTATATGTTTAAAATAGATTTGGACATCATTAAAATTACTTCCTGTACTCCTACAAGAAAGTCAGCAACACAGAAACACACTAAAAATCCAGCAACCAAATTTGATATTTAAAATCAGTGCACAAAATTTTCTAGAAGCAAAGACACTACAACAGGAGGTAGGCAAGTGAATGGATAGATAAATAGATAAAAGTGCTAGATTGATAGAAAAATCGACAGATTGATATAAACAAACAATAGATTGATTGCAATCCTGAAGACTGGGCAGACAAACAAATCGGGCTGAAGTCAAAAAACCTCGGGGGGTGGGAGGGGAAAGCCTCTGGGTTTATACAAGCTTACCTAATTGACCATTTTGACTAAACTGACCAGCCAATTTAATGAAACAGTTAACTCCTACCTCTATTTGACCAAAACCACCTGTTAAGAAACTCATAGACCATCTTATTTTTCTGACCTTCCAAACACTAATTCCTTCCATTGCTTTACTCACCTGTCTTTTCCAAAGCAGCGTTTACTCGTACAATTGTTTTCTCGATTGTGATTGGAGTTAGGGAATAACTATTTTTCCCCAGGACACACATTTTCCCAGGACTGAGGGAGTTACAGTAATCAAGTGAGCTGATGGCTGCCCTGGGCAGAACCATTTGCAGGCCCCCAAGGAGCAGGTTAAACTCCTGAGTGCTCCAAGAATTTTGCTTCAATCGAAAAATCCATGAACTGCTGGTTTGGCATTCCATGCACCATTTCATAGCCTTACTCTGCTTGTGATTCCGGTACAATTTATCTTGCGGCTATCCAATAAATTGAGCGGGACAGGCCAACCCACAATTTGTCAAGAGACAGCCACTCAATGGAGACACTTGTCCATTCACTTAGACTACATGTGTGGGCTTCAAAATGTATGTTGAGAAAGACAATGCAATTGTGTGGTTTTTAATTGAGATGTGCTCATTTTCATTTTAATCCTTACAAGAATTCTCAACGGGAGACAATATATGCATGAAAACTCCCCAAGAGAACATGTAAGAGACTATCAGACTCACTGCTTTTTTCCCTAGGCATGAGATACCCACCACCTTCCACAAGATGGCAGGCAGTTTTCATTTTACTACTGGTGATCCACAGGAAATTGTTCCACTCTCAAATGACAGCAGCCCCAGGTAGCCAGGGTGACATTTGCTTTACATTATGATACACACTAATTAATCATTAGTGATCCCAGAAGTAAGTCTGCTAAAAATCCTTTGCTATGGCTTTTCACAGCAGGAGCTTTCAATATTGATACTATTACATGCACATGTGCTCAGCCAGTACATGTTATAGACATGGCTTTACACTTTTGGAGTATTTTAATTAATATTGTCTAGATTAATATTCACCTCGTATTTTGAAGAATTAGGCAAGCAAATACACAAAGAACAAATGATAAAAAGACCTTGAGAAACTAAATGCAGCTGTGACAACTTTTCAGCATGAGCCACCTTAGTCTTCTGACATTTGTTGACATTTCCAGCTTTTTTCCAGATTCACCTCAAAAAAGGATTTGGCCAGCACTGTACACTTACCTTATACCCTCTGGCTTTGAAGTAGATTACCGTCAGGGGTGATTGGAATGTCCCATCTTGGATCCGGGGCAACTTTCTGCTTCCCCTTTCCCACAGCTAGTGAAATTTGCCCTGTTCCAGTTATACTCCTATGAGATGTAACCTGGACCCTTACCTGAGAATCCCACCCCCAATCTCTCGTGGTCCCTCTCACTAGTCCCCACCCGCATACCTGTGGCTCAGATAATATCATCACTAGTCCCTGAGGCCAGCACACAGCCCAAACAGCCCCTCATTTCTCCCACCTCTCTCTTCCCTTCCCTTCTTACCTGGCTCTCTCCCGACCTCCTCCATCTTGTCCCCTTCCTCTGCCCTGGCAGCGCTCATCCTGCCACCACAGCAAGAAATGTTTCCCTTCCGGTTCCCCCTCCACCCCCCCACTCCTGTTCCTACCATGTTGAAATAAAGGACCCCCTAATACCCCATCGTGTCTGGGATTTTGGCTTGCGGTAAATTAATCATGAAAAGAGGACTTGGCTGCAGGAATTAGCTGCACATAACAACGTAAGAACTTTAAGTGCGTTTGAAATGTAACAATTACCTTCTGAAAGATTTACCCCATCACATCAACTAACAGGAAATGTTCACATACCTTACAACATGGATTCAACTCCTCAGCATGAAACCTCATTGCTATAAGCAAAACACCAAGCCTCAGCCAGAAGCCAAGCTTCACTTAATGAGCAAAGATACTCTTTTTGTCAAAGAACTTTCCAGGATTGATCACCAACCCCTGAGCAAGCAGCCAAGATCTCTCCACCACTGAAGCTAGACCAGGACAGCAAAAAACAAACAAACAAAATATCTCTCTGTCTCACCAATATTGGAAAATCTTAAACAGTTCAAGTTTACACTTTATTTCTTATTGCTCTTGGTTAATTCTCCACATACTTCAACTGCATTTATGCAAATACAGCCCTTGAAGAGTTTGTTTTTAACCACTCCATGAAAATCTAGCTTTCTTCTGATGACATTTGCTTTACAACTGCTTTTGCAATGCTCCTTGAACTCCACTGTGTAAGAGTTCCCTGGGGACCTTACAAAAATGCAGATTCGAACTCAGTAGCTCAACAACAGGATCTGAGAATCTGCATGTGTAACAAGCTTCCACACGATTCCAGTTGCTGCTGCTACATAGGCCACATTTGAAGGAACAAAGCCCTGTAGTTTCTTCATTGAACCACACTCCATATATTCTGGAAGAAAGGAGAGTCCAGTGAATTTTCATAATCCCTATTGTACCTTCTAGACTGTCTCATAAGTAACTCCCTTCTCTTTTGAAGCTCTAATCTAATGCACTCTTGACAATCATCTCAAGATGTTTTTTCCAGGCACTACATTGTATCACTGAAAGTTCTGGAACCCAGATTATCACCTTCTTTGTACCTTGTCCTCTCTCAATGCCTGAAAGAAATTAGCTCTTGTGCGGACGAGTCATTCATAAAAGTATCCTTTCACATCATTTATTTCAATAACTTCATTTCTCTTCAACTTTAGCAATCAACTCTGTGGCCATACTCTGACCTTATTATCAACTGATACTGTTCTTGTCCTAAAATCTTATACCTTAAAATGTCCCTTTTTTAACCTAAGATCTTAACAATGGACTTTCAATTCTGTGCTCCCTTACTCCCACTTAAACACACTGTGTCAGTTCATCCACTTCTTGAGTTCCTAACATCGCTTCTTTGCACCTCCATTTGTACCCAGTCTGGAGATCAGTTAATCATTTCTGCTCTGAACTCAGTACTATTTTATTTTTTCCTAATTCTGTCTGCAATTATAGCACTAAATTCAATCCTTCATACACCCATTACTATAAGCAAAACATCAGGCTTTTATATTTGTAACTGTAAAGAGTCTAAATGAACACATAAACACAGCTCATATTATCACATATACATATTTTTATATTTCAATTTGGCTTTCAATTCTGCTACCCATTTCTTGTATTTGTTCTTCCTCAAATGCTTTTCTGACTTTCATCATACTTCTCAAACTGTCACGTTGTAAAATATGTCTTCTGCTCTTGTTGATTTATACCTAATGCTTTTCCATTATCTTCAATCAGTTTTCTTTGTCTTCTGCTGTGATTTGCTTTTCTTTTCAAATTTAATCCCACCAGGCCTGGCACGGTAGTCTGGCACTCAAAGTCCTCACCATGCACACAGCAGGATCCCATATGGGCACCAGTTCTAATCCCAGTAGCTCCACTTCCCTTCCAGCTCCCTGCTTGTGGCCTAGGAGAAAGCAGTCGAGGACGGCCCAAAACCTTGGGACCCTGAACCCAGGAGGGAGACCCTAAAAAAGGTCCTGGCTCCTGGCTTTGGATCAGCACAGCATCGGCCGTTGTGCTCACTTGGGGAGTGAATCATCGGACGGAAGATCTTCCTCTCTGTCTCTCCTCCTCCCTGTATATCTGACTTTCCAATAAAAATAAATAAATCTTTAAAAAAATTTATTCCCACCAATATCATCAGCATTATAATATAAATCCCTCTTCATGTTCCTAATTTTTCCTTACGCCAATAATTTTCCTTTAATTTAAATGATCATACTTTGCCTTCCTATTGGCTTTTCCTCTTAACTAATGCATACTCTCATGTTTTCTTCACAAACTACTTCCACAAACAAAAACACTCTCCACAACCTTATTTATTGCTCACTCAAGGTACAAACTCAACCCTACATTTTAATATAAATTGTATCAATAATGTTCTTTCTTTACTTTTTTAAAAAAAATCATCCATTACCTTTCATTCCCTTCAAGTATTATAAAAGAAAAATCACACGAGTTGCCTTCAGCCCTACCTCTCCCTGGTATCTTAGTTTGCAAATCACAAGGATGTATCTCAGTCACCAATTTCTTGATCCCTTGGCAAAATTTCACTGCAAAGCTCAATCACTAATTGAAATATTTACTCTTATCACTGTGGTTTTCTTAGTCTTCCTAGTCATAATTTGATCATCTCTACTGATAAATCACTGTTATTTTTTATCAGAAAGGGAAGTTTGCAGATACAAAAAAGAAACAAAGATAAAGATCTTCCATATGCTGGTTCATTCCCCAAAAGACTGAGTGGCCAGATCTGAGCAGATATGAAGACAGGAACAAGGAGCTTCTTTCAGGGCTGCAGGGTCCCAAGGTTTTGGGTCATCACCCACTGCTTTTCCAGGGTACAGGAAGGGAGCTGGATAGGAAGTGGAGCAGCCAGGGCACGAGCTGGCACCCATATGGAATCCAGGGACTTGTAAAGCAAGAATTTAGCCACTAAGCCATTGTACCATACAAAATCAAAGTTAAGAGTAACTTACTTAAGAAGTAATATCTAGGGCGCAACCCAGTGAGCTAGTGGCTAAGGTCCTCACCTTGAACATGCTGAGATCCCATAGGGTGCTGATTCTAATCCCAGCAGCCCCCCTTCCCATCCAGTTCCCTCTTTGTGGCCTGGGAAACAGTTGAGGATGGCCCAAAGCCTTGGAATCCTGTACCCACATGGGAGAACAAAAGGAAGCTCCAGGCTCCTGTCTTTGGATTGGCGCAGCACTGGCCGTTGCGCTCACTTGGGGACTGAATCATCGGACAGAAGATCTTCCTGGCTCTCCTCCTCTCTGTATATCTGACTTTTCAATAAAAACAAATAAATATTTAAAAAGTAATATCCATAGTTCTGCTTTTTTTTAAGACTTTTTAAGACTCACTGTCTATCTCTCCCTACTAGACACTCCATATGAGCCCCATAACATCAAGGGTGGTGTCTGTCCTGCCTTGTTGTTCCCTGCACTATCCACTAGACCTCTAACAATGTCTGCAAGAACAAAACAGAGCTATATAGCTTTCCTCACTCCTTTGGTTCCTTTCTCTCTCTCTCTCTCTCTCTCTCTCTCTCTCTCTCTCTCTCTCTCTCTCTTCTCCCCTCCCTCTCTCCCTCCCTCTCCTTTTTCTCCATTTCACTCTCTCACTCTTTCCATTGTCCTATATCCTAATCTCTTTAAATCCTTTAGAGCTATAAGAAGTAAGAAGTAATGAAGTGAACAGGTTGAAATTACTGGATAAAATGTCATTTTTAGCTTCTGCATTTGTCCAGATGAATTTTAGAGTAAGGAACATTTTGACGCTGGTAGTGTAGAAAAGAAGCTCTTCCAGATACCCTCTGCCTTCGACAGTTTTCATTTATAAGAAGGAAACTGTGGGGGTAACTGTACTTGAGTTTCAGGGGGAATGCTGAAGATATCTATATAGAAGGACCAGGAAGAGGACCAGGAATACATTTACATCACAAATAATCAATATCTAATTTAAGCAAAACAGCAGGCAATGGCTCAAAAAAAGGGTATCATCGAATTTGAGCCTGATGTTACTCAGACTTCATTATGCTTCCTGAAAGAAAGACTCATCCATTTTCATCTGGAAGCAGTAGCATGAAGTGGATCATCTGAGGGTATTTCAAAGAGTTTGTGGAAAATGGAGTTAAGTTTACTTGAGTACTTACTGCTCACTCAATGTACAAACTTAAGCATAATTTTTAATTTTTATTTTGTACCAAAATAAATTCATATTTTAAATTCCATTTTTCAAATGTATCAAATAAAGACACATAATTAATTTTTATGGAATACTGAACCTTTACACAAATGCTAGATAGTATAGTGAACATAAAAGAAATGTAAAGGATTTGGTTTCAAACTCAGAGGAGACAAAGCAAAAGAAATATCCTCCAAAGTAGAGTCTTTTAAAACAAATTAAAGGCAACCCTTTCCTCTCCATTGCACCTCGACAAACTTCACGTCTCTCGGGATTTTTCCAAAGCCACATTTCTGATTTAGTCAGCCAACGAGCATCTTGGCCTCTCAGTCTCCCAGGAGCTGTTCCCTCTGAAGAGTAAACAATTGCCTTTCAAAGGGAAACTCTTGTGACCATTCAGGTTTTACTCTGTAGTTGAGGAAGTAGCTGTTGACTATTGATTCAATTTCCATTTTGGAAAAGTTGATGGAACAGGACACTAAAAGGGAAATTTATAGCTTAACAGCAAACTTTGGTAGATGTTATCATTTCCATTTACCCATGCAGTCATTCAGCTAATAAATACTTACAGTGTCCCTACAATAGCAAAGGACTGTGTTAGGTGGTGGACAAAGCAAGCATACCTCCTACTGTTTATCTGGACTGTGACCCAATGTAGGGGAGCTTCTTCTAGAACCAAAAACTGACTAAATATTGTCAAAGTCACATTATTATAGGTTGAGGGCTTTCTGTGTGCTTTGCACCATGCCGTGTGCTGCTACGTGTTATGTTTTCATCCTCACAGCCATCTAATACTGTGCTTTTTACTATTTTCCTGTTAGAGATGCAGAAGGAGAGATACATACATTTACCTCAAGGGATTTTTCCCATCAAATTTGAAGGGAATTGATGGCAGAATTATAGTCATTCTGTAATTATATGTGTTTCCTTTTGTAACCCTTGTAAATGGCCATCAACAAAACACAAAAACAGGTCTGTGGTCTCTGAGTGGAATTGTGGACCTGCAATGATCCACTCAATCAAAAGCGGAGAGGTCTATGCACAGACCTCTCTACTGGGCTCTTCAGGCGATGAGTTGAGGCCCTCAAGGCCTGTCATCACTGAGGTGAAGAGTCTTCCTTGTGGATGGACTATGCTCTAGGCATAGCACAAGGCACCAATCCCACACTTCTCCAACCCGTTCATGGGGCTGGGCTCCAGAGCAAACCCTATTCACACCTCAGTGTGTTTTAACTAGATATCCACCAACCTAAAAGTTCTTCACTTTATTTGTAAAAAGTACACCTTCTCCAATGTGAATCTCTGAATAATTTCAGTCAGTACCTCTCTCTGTCTCTCTCCCTCCCTCTCTCTCTCTCTGTCTCACAGCTCTCTGACTCAGCTTTTTATCAGAAAATACAATAGCAATGTGTTTTCTCTGAGATTAGGAATTTCTGCAACATCTCTGTATGACCACAGTGTCTAACCAAATATGTACCAAGTGCTGCACCGAACACCAAATGCTCACTGAGCCACATTTGGCTGACTGATCCACAATTAAAATTTATTCTTTCTACAACATAAGTCCCCTACCTCACTCCAACCTGGGCACTGGCAGTCAAGCATTGAGGAGCCAAAATAACAAAAACAAAATATTGGCATTTGTGTCAGACCAATTTGAGCTCAAATGTAGCAACTCAACTTTCTAGCTGAATAACTTTGGCAATTCAATTTGTTCTCTGAGCCAGTTTTCCTACTCTATGCAGGAGGGATGTAAGAATCCTTTAAAAAGATTTTTTTTAATTGGAAAGGCAGATTTACAGAGAGGAGGAGAGACAGAGAGAAAGATCTTCCATTCACTGGTTTACTCCCCAAGGGGCTGTAACGGACGGAACCAAGCCAGGTCCTTCCTCCGGGTCTCCCATGCAGGTTCAGGATCCCAAGGCTATGGACCATCCTCGACTGCTTTCCCAGGGCACAAGCAGGGAGCTGGATGGGAAGTGGAGCAGCCAGGACATAAACTGGTGTCCATATGGGGTCCCGGTACATGCAAGGCAGGATTTAGTCACTAGGCTATTGTACCGGGATCCATAATTTTGCTCTTGAGGGGGAGCAGCAGCTGGGCCACTTGCCCGGCCTGCCATTTCAGATGAGAAAAGAGTGGTACAGTCGCTGTGGCTCCGTGTATTCTAGGTCTGCTGAAAATGATAAAATATGAATTTAGGGTAGTTGAAACCGGTAATGTAGGCAAGAAAATACCCTAAATTCAGAATCACTTTTTGTTTGAATATGAACCTATCATAAAGAATTGCTACAGGAAATAGGTGGTGACCAATGGAGAAATCTGCCTCTTGTGTATTTCTGATGCAGCAGGTCAAAAGGAGTACAGGATCCTGAGGGACCAGAACATGAGGACTGGGGAGGACATTTTTGGTGTATTTGACATAAATAACACTAAATAATTTGAAGATATTCATCATTATAGAGAAAAAATTAAGAGTTTTGTACTCCAAAAAAGTCTACTTATGCTTCTAAGTTCTAGTAGAAAATAAATGTGATTTGCCTCCTAGAACACTACACACAAAAGAGGCTCAGGGCCGCAAGAAGTTATGGAATTCCTTTTATGGAAAAATCTGCAAGATAAAATAGGGTGTTGCCGATGCTTTCTATACATTAGGTGGGAAGGTTTGAGTACATAAAGAAAAGTGAGTAAAGATAGTAAAAAGAAATAAAGCAAGTGAAAGTGCGTAATTATGTAAACAGAATTTTCAAATATTTTTTAAGGCACATTTAAGGAAAAGTGGTAATTTTCTTGTATGTTACTCTTAATTATTAGCAGTTGTTATTACCTATTTTTTTATGCTCCGTGCAAACTATTTTAACTCTTATCCTTCAACTCTTGCTTTAACATGACACTGGAAACTTTTTTTTTTTCGGAGCTGGGATTTTAAACTAGCAATACAATAACCTAAAATGTTGTGGTTTTTGGTGCAAGCAGTTGATTGCTTCCTATCTTTCTTACCAGTTCTGAATGTTGGTGTGAAACAAATCACTCCTAGTTTAGGTTTTCTCTAGTCACACACATGGATTACCCAGCCACTTTGACTTCCTCTGAGACTTTATGAGTGATCTGGCAGAAGCACTGAGGGACCACAAACGTACGACCTTGACTGCTGATCCATCTTCTGGGTGGCATGTCCTCTAGACCGTTACCCCCATGAACGCAAGGTGACAGTGCTCACAGAGGTTTCCTCTCTTCTCACTGCTAATAATCATAGCCACCCTCCTCAAAGTAGCACACTTTTTCTACCGGAAGGAAAAGCATGGAAAACATATGAGGCAACAGATAACATTAAAAGGTTTTCAATTTTCCACATTAGATAAATTGCTAAGACTTCTACTAGATTTCCATGTTAAGGAAAACTCAGTATGAACTGGGGATTAAAGCAACCGTTTGAGGGCTGTGTTTACATGCTACTAAATTTTTATAATAACTGAAAGAAATAATACACGTCTTTCTTGGAATAAATGCACATCTTTTCTCAAACTTCATTCTGAAAATACTATTAATTCCTATAGTGATGCTGATGATTTTGAGGAGCAGTTATGGCTTAGTAGGTGTTAAAGTGACCACAGTTTGAAGGCTGTGGGAACATGTGAGCGTTCACAGAGAGGTTCAGAGCACTGCCCTGTGAGCGTCTATTGCTGCATTGGTTGGTCACAGTGGGGACCAGGAGTGCCTGGAGAGCTCAGCAAGTTGTACACACACCTTGTTGGTAGTCCTACTGACAAATCAAGAGCATAACCTATTTCTTTAAGAAAAAAAAAAAACCTTTTAAACGCATGTTCTCACTTATATGTGCTAACTAAAATGAAATTACAAAGCAGAAAGAAATGTCTGTGTGTATCAGAATTGCTGAAAATAAAGTTTTGTAAAGCTTTATTTTATACCTATGTCAAACAAATAGGAAGAATGTTATATTACGGGGCTGGCACCATGGCAAAGCAAGCTGAGTTTCTTCTGACTGAGCATCCCATATGGGCACTGGTTCAAGTCCAGGCTGCTCCATAATCATCTATTTTGTGCTTATGGCAAGAGAAGGCAGCAGAGGAGGCTAACTTGGGGCTTTGGGCTGCTACACCCACATGGGAGACCCCGAGGAGACTGCTGGCTCTTGACTTCAGATCAGCTCAGCTCTAGCCATTGAAGCTACTTCCTTGGGTGAACCAGCACACGGAATGACTCTCTGTTTCCCCGTCTCTCTGTAACTCTTCCTTTCAAATGAAAAACATTAATAAATAAAATGTATATTTTAAAAAGAATGTTGTACTACTATACTGCTATAGTTTTAAAGATCTGTGATCACTTTATAATTTACTGTATAGAGGTGAAATGGTCATTTTTATTTTCAATTATTGTTTTTTGTTTTCTATATTCAAATTAAACTAAGAACACTTTGGTTTTGCTTATTAAACTTTGTATTCAGTAATGCAACAAGCCTTTTACTGTCATGAGAGTCTAGAGTGTGTTATCTCAAAAGATAAAAAAAAAAGAGGGCAGAAGAAGGGGGAGGCAGGGAAAAGAGGAATGTCATCGTGTTCTTAGAATTGTATCTAAACTATTATATATTAATTGCAAATTTTTTATTGTTAATAACATTGTATTATGTGATACAGTTTTATAGGTGCTTGGATTTCCCCCGCTCCTCCCACAACCCTCCCCCCATGGTGCATAACCACAGTTCAAGTTCAGTTGAGATTCCTTCATTGCAAGCACATACCCAGCATTGAGTCCAGCATCTTATTGTCCTGGTAATTTTAACGGTTTCTTGGGGAGGCCTTCCCTTGTCTGAAGGCAAAGCTAATAATTACAAAATTTTTTTAAATATTATTTTAAAGTATTTATTTACTTACTTAGAAGACAGAGTTACAGAGAAGAGAGGTAGGGATCTTTCATCCATTGGTTCACTTCCCAAGTAGCTGCAACGGCCCTTTCATAAGATCCATGACTGGATACAACCTTCTTTTTTTAAGATTTATTTATTTTTATCGGAAACTCATATAAACAGAGAGGAGAGACAGAGAGGAGAGACAGAGAGGAAGATCCTCTGTCCGCTGATTCACTCCCCAAGTGACTGCATAGCCAGTGCTGTGCCAATCTGAAGCCAGGAGCCTGGAGTCTTCCCCCAGTCTCCCATGGATGGAAAGTGGGGATGTCGGGAATAGAACCAGTGCCCAGAGCCCAGCATGGTGGCCTACCGGCTAAAGTCCTCGCCTTGAATGTACTGGGATACCTTATGGACCCCAATTTTAATCCTGGCTGCCCCACTTCCCAACCAGCTCCCTGCTTGTGGCCTGGGAAAACAGTCGAGAATGGCCCAAAGCCTTGGGACCCTGCACCTACATGGGAGACCTGGAGGAAGTTCCTGGCTCCTGGCTTCAGATTGGCGCAGCACCGGCTGTTGCGGTCACTTGGGGAGTGAATCATCGGACAGAAGATCTTCCCCTCTGACTCTCCTCCTCTCTGTATATGACTTTTCAATAAAAAGTAAAATAAACCAAAAAAAAAAAAAAAGGAACCAGTGCCCATATGTGATCCAGGTGCATGCAAGGTGAGGACTTTAGCGTCTAGGCTACCACACTGGGCTCAATGCAATCTTCTTTTAATCCTTCTATTTCTCCTAACCTCAAAAGCTTTTGCTGCTATGAATACCTTCATGAAGCTTGCTTAGTAGGTCATGTTCAAAATGTCCTACATCTTATTTCCTCAGGGCTCAAAATAATCTGACAGTTACTATAACGGAATTTGACCCAATCACTGATATTTGGGTGTTACTTGTAGCAATTTAACCATGATCCTTTCAACATTATCTCTTTGCTGCACAGTCTTCTTGTGACTCCCAATTTTTAAACTAGGTCTATATAGACGATGCTGTCCAGAGCAGGTGACATTTGAAAAATAGAATGCTGCAGCCTGCAGCTAGAATGGGCTCCAGTAACAAAGATACAGTCCATTGTTTCAAAAACTAAAATCTTCTCACAACGTAAAGTACTGTAATATTTAATTCAAGTGGCTCACTTCTTATGGAATTCATTTATTCTACAAACACATTGAGTGCCTACTAGATGCCTGCCATGATATCAGGTGTGCTGATCAGGTGTACCCAACAGAGGGCCACGACCCCTGTCCTTAAGCATGGTCTGTAAGGTCACAGTATGACATTTAGATGTGACACACAGGGAACACAATGTGTATTTTAGTTTTCCAAAGAAGTTTGAACTATGAGGATTCTCCCATCTTTAAAATAGCTATTGCTATGATTCCTTTGTAAATGTATAATCAAGCTAATTTATGCAAATCACCTCATTGTTTTAGAGTATACTTGATCATATTAGGATTTTTTGAGTTTTTTTTTTTTTTTGGCACAGCTTGAATGCCAGTTTAAGATCTGGCTGCTCCACTTTTGACCCAGTTCCTGCTAATGCTACTGATTAAGCAGTAGAAGACAGCGAACATACAAGGGCTTGGATCCTGATACCCAGATGAGAGATCCAGATGGAATTCCAGGTCTCTGCTTCTACTTGGCCCAGCCCTGGCTGTTGAAACCATTTGGTAAGTAAACCAGTAGATGAAGGCCAAATGTCAGTCTCTCTGTCTCCTAGAACTGCTTTTAAAATAAATAAATCTTGTTTTAAAAGACCTCTCTTAAGGCCCCCATACAATGACTCAGTTGTTACAACCTCATCTTATACATGCCAGGATCCCATTTGGGTGCCAGTTAGTGTCCTAGCCATTCCACTTCCCATCCAGCTCCCTGCTTGTGGCTTGAGAAAGTAGTAGATAGAGAATGGTCCAGATAGGCTCAGCTCCAGCCATTACAACCACTTGGGAGTGAACCAGCAGATGGAACATCTTTCTCTGTGTCTCACCTTCTCTCTGTGAATCTGATTTATCTTCCCAATAATTTTTTTTCTTTCACAAAAGATGCCTTTTAAAATTACTGAGGAAATAAGTGTGTGCGCTTATACACACACTCATATAGCAGACACACAAAAACCTTCATTTCTCTTCCCTCTTTATCTAATCTCTGTGATTAACTTTATTTAGGAAATTTTTTTTAAAAAATGAAAAAAGCTCTGTCTTTAAGGAATAGTCTACCTTGGGCCTGGCGCGGTGGCACAGTGGTTAAGGTCCTCGCCTTGCATGCCCCGGGATCCCATATGGGCGCCGGTTCTAATCCCGGCAGCCCCCCTTCCGTTCCAGCTCCCTGCCTGTGGCCTGGGAAAGCAGTCGAGGACGGCCCAAAGCTTTGGGAACCTGCACCCGCGTGGGAGACCCGGAAGAGGCTCCTGGCTTTGGATCGGCATGGCATCGACCGTTGCGCTCACTTAGGGAGTGAATCATCGGACGGGAGATCTTCCTCTCTGTCTCTCCTCTCTGTATATCTGCCTTTCCAATAAAAAAAAAAATTAAAAAAAATAAAAATAAATCTTTTAAAAAAAAGGAATAGTCTACCTGTAAAAGCAAAATAAGAAGAATAAGAATTGTGAAAGATGCACACTAATAATCCTAGGGATCAAGGGCAAGTGTTTGTTCCATAGTAGAGCATCTGGGTTTGAGTCCTAGTATTGGCTGCTGACTTCAATTTCCTGCCCGTACATACCCTAGCAGATGATGGGTCAAGTCAGGGGTTCCTGCCAGCAATGTGAGAAACCTAAGTTAAGCTCCCAGAGTCTCACTTTAGTTCCCACCCCAGGTGTTACAGGCATTTAGAAAATAAAAGGAGTGGGTTCTTATATTCAATTCATCCTCTCTCTCCCAAAAAGTAAACATTTTTCTCCGTAAATCCTAAAGTGCACACGCTAGTTGCCAGACGTAATCAGAGTATAAACAGGTCTTAAGCGTCAACAGTCTTGAGGAAAGCATAAATGTCCTCCAAAAATTAGGTTCAGACCAGCACTGTAGCAAAACTGATAAAATTGCTGTCTATGGTGCTGGCATCCAATGTGGGAGCCAGCTTGCATCCAATCTAGCTCCTTGATGATGCACCTGGAAAAGTAGTGCAATATGCTTCAAGTCCTTGGTCCTCCAGAAGAAGTTCCTGGCTTCTGACTTTGGATCAACCCGGCTCTCACTGTTGTAACCATTTGGGGAGTGAACCAGTGAATGGAAAACCTCTCTCTCTCTCTCTGTATCTCTCTCTCTCTCTGTATCTCTCGTGTGTGTGTGTGTATGTATATATCTGACTTGCAAATAAATCAATAAATATGTTTTTTCTAAAAAGGCTAAAAAAGATAATATTGTGTATGCAAATGGCAAGGGGAGCAATTCTTCATTGGTTTGGGGGACAATCAGGTGCTAAATCTGTGTCTGATGTTAGGTATGTTTAGTCAGGAGGAAAGGAGATATTGGACCACGGAAAGCCTTAAGTGTCACCTTGAAAGTAACATTACTGGGTTAAGATGCAGCTTGGGACACCTGAACACTGTATCAGAGTGTCAGCATTCCAGTCTTAGCTCTGTTTCTGATTCCAGCTTCCTGTTAATTCGGGCTCAAGGATGCAGCAGGTGAGGCCTCCAGCATTTGGGGTTTTGTCATCCCTGTGGGCAATCTGGATGGAGTTCGAGGCTCCCATGCACATGGGGAGAGAATCAGTGGACAGGAGTCTCACCCTCTGCCTCTCAAGCATAAGCAAATGCAACAATGCGACTCATGGGCAAATGGCAATCGGTAGTAATTGATGCGGTCCCTTTATTTGAAAACTACCTTTCAATTTTTAGGAAACATCTCTGCACATTTGTGCTTTGCAGATTTTTAGAGTACCCACTCTCATCAGTGGCTGGGACCCCTGGACTGTGGGAAGGAAGCTGAGATGTTAGTGATCTTGAATCAACCTCTGAAGCCAACGAGTCTCAGGGCTCTGTGTGTCTAATGGCAATGACTGCCAGGACTTCTCCACTGCAGCTCCTCTCACAGCATGCTGGGCATTGTCTCCTCCAGTCCAACACAGATGCCCCAGAGAATACACTGCAGGCAGGTGTCACCAAGGTTCTCCTCTCTCCTCCCCACCCAGCCCCAAGCTGCACATTCCACACTGCACCCACAGAGCTAAAACCTACCACAGGCACTCCGGAAGGGTTTGCTGGTCATGGATCCACATAGCAAGGTGTCTGAGCCCTCATTTTTCTGGAGATAGACATCAATGCTGACTGGCTTCCAGCTATCTTGGCTGAGTTGTAACAAGAACAAAGAAGGCACTTGTCACCAATGAGGGGAAAAGCTGCACACCCTACCCTAATCCTCCCACCAGCACCTGCTGGGTAAGAACGTTTAGTTCAACAGGAAAGAGGGATGGGGAATGGGGAAAGGCCAGGTGGTGGTGTGCTTTGCTCCGGGATGCTAAAAGCATTGTGAGCCACTGACTCCATGTAGGCAAGCAACAAAGTAGGAAGACCCCTCTTCAGGTGAGCTCAAGTGCCCATCAGCCCCTTCGATGAACTGCTGCCTCGCCTCCTCCTGCCTCCTGCCTGTTTAATTTCTATTAGAAAAGGGGCATCTCTGTGTTAGCTCATTTGCATTCTTTGGTCCCAAACAAAACCACATTAAAGTGCCTTGAAGAGCCCAGCTAACTGAGAAGCCTGCTTGCCTTGGGGGCGGCGGGGGGGGGGGGGGGATGTCCTTACAATGAAAAGGAATTAATGCAGTATTCTATTTTCATGCCCAGTACAATGCTTGCATTGGAGGCAGGAGGAATCTCCCATTCACTCTTAACTAGCAAGCATGAATGTTATGAGTAAGGATTTAGCATCTTTTTCAACAGACTTCCTATATATTATTTCATGTTTTCTTTTTCACTTTTACTGACTTTTTTGAGACTGGTGAATTCAGTGAGAAAAGGAAAGAAAGAACAGGAGGGAACAGCAGCTTCAGCAACAGCCTGCTATCCCTCCAGAAGTGGGGACGCAGTTCCTTTTCTTATTTGGGAAACAGATGGTGTTTTCTGCTTAACACAATCAGCACTGCCTCTCTATCTGTGCCTCTATCCTTCCCCACCTGTGTGAAACCTAATCAGTGCCTAATGAACATGCTTGGAGCTGCCTGGATAGAATTAGTCCCAGTAGGAGCTGGCCTTCAGGTACCCGGCACTCTCTTAAAGCTATGTAGCTGCAAAAGACAAGAAATCTTTACATCAGGGCTAATTAAATAAAGGTCTGCTTTTGGTAACTGCATGTTGTTCCCTCCCCGCTGCAAGGCAGCAGCATTCAGGGTATCGCATTGTTAAGCTAACACAGATCCCTTCCCCGACTGCAACTGTGGGCAAAGATTTGTGGTTTTGAACCGGGTCTAAAGTCATATGATAGCAAATAACCTTTTCAGTCATTTCCTCTCTCCTTGGCTCATACAATCCTTTATGCAAAGGTGTGCACAAGGATGCGCAAGCTTGTCAAGAGACTACCCACCACCCCCTTCAACAAAGCTACGATTTGGTCCCAAGAGAGGAATTAGTTAAAATGTTGCTTGAGGGCCCGGCGCGGTGGCGCAAGTGGTTAAGGTCCTCACCTTGCACGCCCGGGATCCCATATGGGTGCCGGTTCTATCCCGGCAGCTCCGCTTCCCATCCAGCTCCCTGCCTGTGGCCCAGGAAAGCAGTCGAGGACGGCCCAAAGCTTTGGGACCCTGCACCCGCATGGGAGACCCGGAAGAGGCTCCTGGCTTCGGATTGGCATAGCATCGGCCGTTGCGCTCACTTGGGGAGTGAATCATCGGACGGAAGATCTTCCTTTCTGTCTCTCCTCTCTGTATATCCGCCTTTCCAATAAAAAAAATAATAAAAATAAATCTTTTAAAAAAAATGTTGCTTGAAACACACACATGCGCTTGCGCGCATGTACCTCCCCCCCCAAACACACACTGTATCATCAGCAAATTGTTATTGACACATTTGGGATTCTGTGAAGAATGGAAACAAACTAGAGGCTTCTGGGTAATTTGTGAGTCACTAGGAAGAAACTCACTATTTCTAGTCAAAAGCTATATATATTTTGATGGTGTAAAATAAGGTCAATAGGTCTTAGTAGCCTCATTGCCTCACATTGAGTTGAACCTTGCAGATGACATACCAAAGTCATGATAAATCATGATAGATTAACGAAAATATTGCTCTGACCCCCCCACACCATCTCTTTAAATGTTGTGAAATATTGATACCCATAGACTGTTCTTACTCTCTTCATCTCCCTGTAGATTCCACAGATTTACTGGGCTATGCTAGTGAGCCTTATATCTTTCCCTTTGGATCAGAAGCAATCTTCTAACCAATTCAGTTTCTTCTTTTTTATTTATTTTTTTTAATTTTATGGTACAACTCCATAGGGTCTGGGGTTTCAATTCAGCTTCATAGACCTAGAAGAATTATTAATCCTAGATTGGAATTAGTCAGTAAGGTTCAAACAATATTCGGGTTCATCTTCCTGCCCCGCCCCCCCCCAGCCTGCACTTTCATCATTCTCTAAACTAGGGATCAGTCAGCTATAGTCCTTGAACCAAACTCTCCCCACCACTTGTTTTCATTGTTATGAGAATCCCTGTTTGTTCATGTGTAGCCTGTGCTTAGTTCCAATTGCAATAAGTGGAGTTGGGTAGCTATGAGTAGTTGGGACAAAAGCCCTGTGGCTGGCTAACTAAGCTCAAAACACTTAGCACAGCATAGGAAAGGTGTGCTGGCTTCCGGTCTACATTTTGTCTTGCAGAGTACTAGTTATGTTGTGCTATTTTTAATTCAGGGTTAGTTGTAGTGGTTACCTACCTTTAGCTCTATTTACCTCAGCACCTATGAACCCTCAGTTGACAACAGTTTGGCAGTTTAAAATGTACCAGTGACTGCTTCCTATTCAACTTGCTCAGAGACCCAGAGGGGAACTCAGATTACATTATGTGCCCTTACTGATTCTGCCCTCATCCTGGAAAAGGTGAGAAAGCACAATTGAAAATCTTTCCTTTCTGGTTTCATAGGCACCTGAGAAGCCATACATCATTTCTAACACAAAATACACATAATGACGATTCTTCGGAGGACACCAAACAAAAATGCATGTAGCAGTTTCCTGAGATAACCTGACTCAGTGTCCAGTATTTTATATCAGGTATCAAACAAAACCTCAGTACTCTTTTGACCCACAGTCTCAGCTAATTAGACTGTAAAGAGAATTCCTTGAAGCCTGTCCACAATTTCTGTTTGCTCCTCAACTGTTGAAGAAAACAACAGCATAGTATTGAATTTCTAGATATGAACAAGCTCTGCATAACAAGTTGCAGTAGCTGAAAATCATTTGGAAATGGTTCATCCGTGATAGTGACAGTCTAAAATCTATTTCCTTGCCAGGAAGAATTTGTCTTTGGCTACCTGGCAACTTTATTTTTCTAAAATGTTATAGAATTTTCCATTAACCTAGACATGATTGATTAAGCAATTACTTAGAAAATAATCACAATGAAAACTGTTTGTTTCTTTTACAGATTAAAGGCAATCACAGTAAAAGTATTTAAGAATGTACTATGGGGCCAGCTTTGTGGCATAGTGTGTAAAAATACCACCTGCATAGTGGCATCCCATATGGGCTCCAATTTCTGTTCTGGCCAAGCCACTTAAAACCTAGCTCGCTGCTAGAAGCAGAGGAAGATGGCCCAAAGGTTCGGGTCCCTGTCATCCATATGGGACACCTAGACAGAGCTCCTGGCTTCTGGTTTTGGTTTGGCCTAGTCCTGAGTATTGTAGACACCTAGGAAGTCACACACTAGACAGAATCTCTCTCTCTCTCTCTCTCTCTCTCTCTCTCTCTCTCTTTCTTTCCTTCTCTGTCTCTGACTTTCAAAAAAAAAATCTTTAAAGAATGTATTGCATGCCAAGCACTATTTGACGAGTGCTTTACATGTATTACCTCATGTAAACCTCACAAATCCTTGAGAGTTTAATTTTTAATTTTTTAATTTTGTGTTTGGATTTAATTTATTTAAATCCTTTATTGATGCTTAAAAAATAATAGAGAAAGGTCAGGTAACTAACCCAAGGTTCCAATAGCTGGTATGTTGTTGGGCTGCGAAGAAAATGTCATATACACTGGCTCCCCTGCAACTCAGGAGCTAAGATGCCTGAAGCTTTCCTTCTAGTAAGAGGATAGGGTTTCTCTGAACCATCCATATTCTCAAACCAGCTCCACGGCTGTCCAATGGCAAATAATATAAATATAAAACATCCCTCTGGATTCTTAAAATAGAGCAAAGTTGAGCGGTGCTGTCTGGGTTCCAGCTCATGGAACTACTTTTTAATGAACTAACCTGAGTGGAGACAGAGAAGAGGCTGCTTCTACCGTTTCAGCAGCTGAAACCCGTGTACCAACGGACAATGTCCCTGCCATCACTGGCAGAGCCTCCTTCAGTCGTATTTCTCTGGTCTAAAAAATTGCTCCTCTGAAACATGTGCTTTAAAACATAGGAGCCTTCCACTTAGCTAACCAAGGTTGTTAACTTAAGAGGGTTTACGGTGAAAGAAGGCAAAATAGGATGTATTAAGGATCTCAGTGGTGGCAAAGATGCCAGAGAGACACATGCAGCAATGAAAAGCGGTACGATGATGTGAATGTGCTAGCAATGATTCAAACCTCATTGTTTATCCACTGTTCATGTAACACCTGCAGAAATACCCAGATTAATCATCTTTCACAGAGGATGTAAAGCCAACAGCAGCTTTGCCACCTTCAACATAGGGGTTTCTCAGGATTTCCTGGGGGCGGCCATCCCCGTTCCAGCTGGCCAAAAACCGGCTTCTTGAAGCTATCTGCTAATAACTCTTTGTTAACCATTTTCTCTGCATGTGCCACTTCCTAATCTGTGTTCTCACAAAACACTGGACATATCTGCCTTACAGCCGTTACCCTTCATTGAAATTGTCAACTTATCTGTCATCCTACTGGAGAGTGGGTTCTTTGAGGGAGAGTACTTGTGTTTTATACTTATCTCTATACAGGTAGTGCCTAGCACTGTGGTAGGTACACAGTAAATACTCAGCTAAAGTCAGATGAAATAAGTGAATGAATCACGAAATGAATTAACGCACATGTCTTTGCCTGCCATTAAAGACAATCTACACAATACTTGTGGCCTCACTCTTTCCTCAAAATAAAGATACTGACCTTTCTGAGATCTACATTTCTGTTACATAAACTGGTTCACAGTACAGCAGCATACAAGCCAATTTGAAATAAATTGGAAATAATGGTAATTTTCTACCCAATCCACGGCCTTTCCATTCTTTCAGACTATTAAGACTCCAATGTGGGAGATTTTGACCAATAGAAATGCTGATGCTGTCCCCCAAGCAATGCTGTGGAGGGTGTAAAATAAAACCTCCCCTGGATTCAGTTATTGTGCCAGCAATAACTGAATACTTTAAAGCATGTCTACCTTGTGACTTGGCCAGCCTTTATATTATAACAATGGAAACTCACAAATGTGTCTAGGGAGTCATTTATGCACTCAAGTGCCATATAAGAAACCCAATTGCATATAATGAAGTGTATAATGCACATAAACTTTTAATGAAGAGTAAAAGCATTGCCAGGCCTTTCTAGGAGCAGCTCTTGGCTTTTTTTTTTTTCTCCCATGAGAGCCTCTACATAAGGAAAGGGTTAACCAAGCTGTTCTACTCCTGCCGAAATGTGAGGACCTGGGCCAGCTGCTGATGGGACAAAGCAGGAAATGAGAGAAAAAGACACGTGGGTTACCTATAGTGAATGGGGTGACCTTATCTGCTGCTAGTCAGCCTTAGGTCTCTAGCCTGATTTGCCCCAGCAAGAAAACCAGATTAACAATTGCAAGACTACACTGTAAATTTGATATGTCTCAACAGAGTGGCTGGTAATAATACTACATTAAAGATTTGGGTTATTGACTCTCGCAGGTCAGCATTTATCCTGACCCTATTCCTTATTAGGATCAAATAAGCAAATGAAGGTGCCTGAACTATACCAAGAGCTCAACAAATGAGACTTGACAACGTTTTCATTATGAATCACTCTTTGGGGAAGACCAATCCACATACTGTTGGTGCTGCTTCCCACTGAAGATGTTTGGTCTCCAAGGTAACTGCAGCACAGAAAATACTTTTTTAAATACCCATCCATTTTCACCAGCTAGGGGTTAAACTCCAAACCTGTGAGAGTTCATCTTACCCCTTAGCTTTTAGCACAAATCAAGACATGCTTGAGAAGTGTACTTCATGCTTAGTTAGATTTTCTTTGTAACAAATCACCCCAAAATGCAACAGCTGAAAACAGTAATCATTTATTTAGCTTATAATTCTTCAGGTCAGTAATTTGGGCTGGATTCGGCTGGGTGGTTCCTTTCTTAAGTCAAGGTTAGACTAATCCATGAATCTGCGGTTAACTTCAGTCACTCAATGGCTTCATACGTCTGGATGTCAGATGGAATGATGGGGACCACCAGTTCATGTGTCTCTAATTATCTACAAGACTAGCTAGAATATTTTTTCTTTGACTGCCTGGGATTCCAAGATTAGCAAGAAGCTAACCTTCATGCACAAGCACTTTTCAATATTCTGCGTGTGTCAAAGAAAATCATAGAGCTGATGCAGATTTCAGAAGTGTAGAAATAGGTTATCTTTTGTTTGGAGAATCTTCAATAGCATGACTACATTTGTCACTGCATGGATTGCACGCAATTGCAAGGGAATGGGTGCATAAATGGAATGAATTTACAGTAATTTTTACAGTTGACTTCTCTGTCCCTCCCCACTTAATTTCCTATCCTTTCCCCTTCATTCACTCCATTCCAGATCAATGACTTGGGTGTGCCCATCTTATGACTATGCTGTATATAGTACTCACTCTCTAAAATATTCCTCCCTCAGATATTCACATGCATGGTTCATATCTGGTCACATCCAAGGTGAGAGGGAACTGAAGAGAAAAGCCCTATGTTTCACAGTTGGTCAGCTATAAGCTGTTATATGTACCATCGGATAGATCTGTATTCCTTGAGGTGACTTTCTCTCTTCTAATTGGCTTTAGTGGATTTTTGGTTATCATCTCTGGAAATGTCCAACTGCAATTGCCACTTCATGAATAAAGTCACTATTCTGCCTGGGCAATATTTAAATTTATTTTTAAAATTTATTTTTAATATGGCTTACTTAATAGAGAAGACCCATGTAGGTCTCTGACTAAGGTGGGGAGGGTTGAGGTATGGAGGAAGGTGGAGGGGGCAAATGTTTCAATTTTTCTTTCTCATGTGTCCACAGAGGAGGAAGAGGTGAGGGTCATTCCTTGCTGTCTAACTGCTTTAGTACCCAGCTATTTGGGGACAGTCATTTGATGACCCCTTACAGACCCTGATGTGGGGAAGAATGTTCTGAGGGTGTTACAGGACTGGTTTTGATAATCCTGAGTCATCCTCTGCTTTGTTGCACCAGGGTTGAGTAAATCTTTCAAAGATCTGTTGGCTGACCAAGTCCCCCTTTATGTATCCACAGACCTAAGAATATACTGTAAAGCTTGGCCAGGGAAGTTGTTCAAGCTGTTCTGTTTTCCCTCCTCTGATGAAGTACTCAGTGTCCTCTGCTGGCCTAAGTGAGCCAACTGTCATGTTCCCTATGTGTATCTAGATATGCTGTCCACTGCACAGGCATCGGCAATTGAGGAAGTCCAGTCCGAATACACGCACTCCAACATGAAACCATGTTTCCTGTGGCTGGGGTTTGAGTCCAGCTATCTACTTGGGGAATCTCCCAAGAAATCTCTCTTGGGGGTGATCTCATATTTGACCCTTGTGTGCCAGTCAGTGCAACATCAGGTACAATCTGTCACCTAAGCCAGCTGATGCACATACCAGTGTATGCAGCTGTCTTGTCAATTGTGCCCGAGCTCCATATCTCACAGAAATTTATGGGTGCTATGGCCTAGCCAAGCCCAGCCCACCACAATCTCAGTCTTCATGCATACCAGCAGGTGCCACAACCTCGTCTGGGCAACCCCCAATAATACCATCAGGCCTGCCCCCAGCCCAAGTTTTTCCTTGTTCCAGCATGTACTGTGGCCTAACTAGGTCTGGTTCTAGTGTACACAATAGGTGCTACAGTTTAACTTAACTGGACTCATCCCCTGCCCTGGTCCACACACAATGAGTGCTGCTGCTTTGCCCAACCTGGCCTGCCCCCAGCACTGGCTCTCATGTTCACCGGTGGGAGCTTCAGCCTAACAGGGGTATGCCCACAGTTACCCCACCAGGTCCACTCCCAGCCCCCAATCTTGGTGCTTGCTAGAAGGTACTTTGGTCCAGTCTGACATAACTTGCCAATTCCCAGCACTTACTAGTAGGTGCTGTAGCCTAGCTGTATTGGCCTGCACCAATTCTGGCTCTTACATGTGCCAACAGGTGCAGCAGCACAATCCAGCCTGGCCTGCGTCAATCCAAGGACTCATGCAAACCAGTTGACGCAGTGACCCAGCAAAGGAGTCTACACAAATTCCCCTAACAGGCCCACTCCCAACCTTGGGTCTTGCACATGCCAGCGGGTGCTGCAAACAAGTCTGATATGACACGCCTCCAGTCTCAGCATTCACCAGCAGGTGCCACAGGCTGGTTCAGCCTGGAACACCCTCAGTCCCAACTCTCATGGAGGGTGAAGAAGCCTAGCCCAGCCTGACCCAACCCCAGGCCTCTTGTGATTGGGCAGATGTCACTATCCAACCCAGCCTGGCCTACATTCTGTCCGGTTCTTACTTGTGCCAGCGTGTGCTGTGGACTGGCTCATCTCAGCCTGCCCCTTTATTCAGTTGACAAATATGCTAAGTGATATTGCAGTCCAGCCTGGTCTGGCCTGCCCCTAGCCCTGGCTCCTGCACTCACCGTGGGGAGCTACAGCCTAACAGAAGAGTTCCTCAAGTTCCCCTTTCAGGCCCAGTCCCAACCCTAGACCTTGTATGTGCTAGTGGTTGCTACAGCCCAGCTTGATATAGCCTGCCTCCAGTCCTGGCACTCACTGGTGGGTTCTGTGGCATATTCTAACTAGCCCACATTCATTCCAGCTCTCACCACTGGATACTACAGTGTAGTCCAGTCTGGCACACCCCTAGACTGGCCCTCATGTGACCCAGTGGATGCCATGGCTTAGTCCGGCCTGTGCCATATCCATTCTGGCTCTTACAAGTGCCCATTAGTGCTGGAACTAACCTAGTTTGGCCTTCCCTGAAACCCAGTTCACAAATGGGTGCTGCAGCCTTACTTAACCTGGTCTGCCCACAACTCCAGCTCTCGCACTGACAAGCAGGAGCTGTAGTCCAACAGCAGAGTCCCCAGAGTTCCCCTACCAGCCCTGGTCTTGCATGTGCTAGTGGGTATTTCAGCCCAGCCTGGTATGGCCTACCTGCAGTCTCAGCTTTTGCTGACTGGTGTTGTAGCCCTGCCTAGCTGGCCTTCATGCATGCCAGCTGGTGTTGCAGCCTGGCCCAACCATGCCTGCCTCCAGACTGGCCCATACAAATGCTAATAGTACAACTTTGCCTGGCCTGCCCTCCCTGAGCCCTAACTATTATGTTCCCAAGTGGGAGATGCAGCCTAGCAGGGGAATACCCCCAAGTTCCCCAATTAGGCCCACCATCAGCCATGAATCTTTCCTGTGTCAGGGGGTGCTGTGTTCCTGCTTGCCATGGTCTGGCCTCAGTCTAGGCCTTTGCTGGTGGTTGCTGCAGTCTATTCCAGCCTGGCCCCCTCCTAGCCCAGTTCCTGCTAGTGTGGGTTGAGTTTCATGAACCAGCCTGGCTCACCCAGTCTCAATCCCCTGCTCTCTGCATAAAAACAGTGGGTGTTAATGTTGCATTGAGGTGAGCCCACAAGTCTGCTACAGATTCTGCCCCCAGCTATGTCTCTTTCATGTTCTGGTGGACCTAATATGGCTCCCCCCATGCCTTCACACTAATTGGTGGGTACTAAAGCTTAGCCCAACCAGATATGGCCCAAGCCTCAGCTTTCACATGTGCCAGTGGGTGGGCTGCAGACAATGTTACTTAGCCCAGGTATCCCAAATGGGCAGAGACCATGGCCAGATATACTTGTCAATTTCCCCTAATAAACCATTCCGTCTCACCTCCCTTGCTTACTTGTGAGTGCAGTGACCTAGTTTGTAGAAGACTCCAGAAGTCATTCCATCCCTGTCAAACATGCCCTCAGCCCTGGCAATTCCAATACATCCCCAGACCTCCTTCCCCAAGCAATCTGCAGTCTGCTCATCTGGTGGCTGGGGTGGCATGCCTCAGCCCAGTGTTCCCCACCTTCCTCACAAACCTTTAAAAAAATACAATAGGCAGCTGTTCTAGCACATTGGTAGAGTTAGCACAAATGTGGCATTAACCAGGCTCAGAATACCCTCCAGCTATTGGCTGTTTTTCTCCCAGCTGTGTAGTACTTGCCTAGGTACAAGGAAAACTAAACATTTGCCCATAGCTGGTGATGGGTGTTTTTTTAAGCAGGTTTGTTGAGATATATTTCACACATTATGCAATCTTTCCACTTATAGTGTACACTTCTATAATTTTTAGTATGCATAGCATGGTGTGACAACCACAAATCCATTTTAAAGCGTTTTTATCCCCTGAGAAAGAAACTTCAAATTCTTTAGCTGCTATATGACTCTTCCTCCATTCCACTTCTAAACCGAGGTAACCAATAATCTAGTTTCTGTAAGTATAGAAATTCTGGAATTTCACGTGAGTGGATACATGTGATACATAGTCATGCTGTAGCATGTATCAGTATGTCATCCCTTTTTATTGCTGAATATTCCGTTGTATAGACATGTTTTGTTTAAGTACATCAGTTGGTGGACTTTTTGGTTGTTTCCACCTTTTGGCTGTTATGAATAATAGATGCCTAATAATGTAGAAAATTTTGTGTAAACATGTTTTAAAATCTCTTGGGTAGACGTGTTGGAGTAGAAGTGCTTGGTTGTATAGTAATATTATGTTAGATTTCTGGATGGGTTCCCAGATTGACTTCCAAAGTAGTTGTACCACTTTACATGCCCACCAGGCAGCACACAATGATTCAAATTTTTCCACACCCTCTCCAATCCCTGTTCTTCTTTGTGGTTTTGTTATTGCAGCGATCCTAATGGATGTAAAATGTGTCATTGTCATTTTGACTTGTATTTCCCAGGTGACTCATACTGTTGAGTGTCTCTTCATGTGCTTGTTGGCTGTTTGTATATTTTACCTGGGCAAGTGTCTATGCAAATTAGAGAAATTGCAATGTTGTTTTATCACGGACTGGCAAACATTATTTATACCTTATAGCTAAGTCTTTATTAAGTGTATGATTTTCAAATATTTTCTCCCATTCTACATTTTTTTAAAATTTTCTTGACTGTCCTTTGAAGCACAAAGTCTTAACTGTTGATGTCATCTTTTTAAAGATATACTTATTTTTATTGCAAAGTCAGATATATAGAGAGGAGGAGAGACTGAGAGGAAGATCTTCTGTCCAATGATTCACTCCCCAAGTAATTGCAAAGGCCAGTGCTGTGCTGATCCAAAGCCAGGATCCTCTGGGTCTCCCATGCAGGTGCAGGATCCCAAGGCTTTTTGAGCCTCCTTGACTATTTTCCCAGGCCACAAGCAGGGAGCTGGATGGGAAGCAGGGCTGCCAGGATTAGAACTGACTCCCATAGGAGATCCCAGCTCATGCAAGGCAAGGACTTTAGCCACTAATCCACCGTGCCGGGCTCTGATGTCATCTTTCTTTGTTTTTGTTGCCAAATCCAGAATTACAAAGATTTATCCCCCCCCCCTTTTTTTTTTTTAAGAATTTTGTTATAGTTCTCATTCTTACACTTAGGTCTTTAATCCATTTTGCGTTCATTTTTGTGAAAGGCAGTGTTCAAATTTCATTATTTTACATGTGGCTATCCAGTTGTACCAACACCACTTGAATAAACTATTATGTCTGCATTGAATGGTGCTAATGTTTTTGCCTAAAATCAGTTGACCACAGACATACGACTTACTCCTGGATTCCAAATTCTTTTCTGGCTAGATTCATATGACTCTAAGCTTCAGCTCTGGCTTAGTAGCTCCTTCTGGGCTACATTGCTTCCCCTGCAGACAGCCTCTTGGGCAGAATCCCATTGTAAGATGCCTTCAAGCTGACATCTAGCCCGCAGATCACCTAGGACCATAACACAAAAGGCAAATCATCCACAGAAAAAGGAAGTACCCTTTTTTGCTTTCTCTTTGCTCTTAATTTTGCTCCCCATGCTGTCCTCTTATTCCCCGGGTCCATAGATACAGACTTCATTTATCAGTCAACTTTCACAGCTTTAAGTGACATGTATAAAGCCCTCCTCATTTATCATATGGAAAAGAAGCACTCCTCCTAATCAGGGCAAGGTGTAGAAGTCATAGAACATTTCACAGAAGGCTCATTATTCCATATGGTGGAATTGTCTCTCTATATTTATTTATCTTAATCTTTTTTAGTACCTTCAAGATTCTTTATGGCACATGACTTACAAACCAGTTTCTAGAAATTTCCACTGAAAGTCTCACATAAAAGAGCTCCTCTTTACAATAGGAGATGTTTTCTCAGTGTCTGAGCACCCAACTAATAGTAAGACATTAACAGTCCTATTTTAATATCCTTGTATAAGTAAAATAATAAATAAACAAATATGTAGATGGATGTTAGCTTCCTTATCCCCACTCCCTGTAACCTTTTAACTTAATTAGCACCCTTCATGTTGTTACATCAATCAATGTTGAGTGACATTGTGATGTGCAAATCTAACAAATCAAATTACCATAATGGTCATTTTTTAATTCATTAAAATAATCTCTTGATATCCATAAAGCAAATAATTTTAAAGAGCTGAATGCATTTTTAATTTCATGATATAATATTACAGTACCTCTCAAAAATAATAGGATACTAATAAGGAGGGAGAGAAACTAAGACCAAGTCCCCGCCAATGAAATGAAGCGTGGTAGTCTCAAAGATCATTCTTAACAACAGCCTCCTATGTTCATGCCACTTTTTAATCAACAGTTGGGGCTTTATTTCTTTTCCCTTGAGAAGTTTTGTAAGAATTGAGTGATAGACCATATCAGAAGTGCTCATTCTGAGGCTGCTAAATATAAGCCTTGGGATGGATGGTTCTTTCCGTGTCTGTGTCTCTCAAATAAACGAAAAAGGGAAAGAGAGGTTTTTATTTTAAGTGTCAGTCAATATGTAACTCCCATGAAGAAACAAAATTGGAAAGAAAATAAAATGTAGTTATGACTTATTTGCTTTAGAAGTGAGTGTATTAGATAAACTTAGTAGTAAATACATAGCATAGACTTAAATTCAAAGGTGGGATTTTGGGGGAAGATGTGAGAAAGATACATGTTTATGTATGGACACATATATGTCTGGGTAATACATTTGTAAAATTCAGGGTAAGACATCACAAAATCTGAGAGATAACGCACAAAATTCAAAAAAACTGGCTGTGTGCATTCTTCAAAATTTGGAAAAACTAGAGGTAAATTCACAAAAATAGCTTTGGATTTGAAAAGTGTTTCACACTACAGAATGCAGTGGATCGGCTTAGGGAAGGGACTGATGATCATCAACTAAGGCCTTTTGACATTACAGGACTTTTAAAATTATTATATGGGACACTTTCTCTTTTTTAAGTTTTCAATTATTTAAAATTCATTTCATTTTTATTTAAATACAGACTTACAGGAAAAAGAAGTGAGAGAAAGAGAGATCTTTCATCCACTGGTTCACTCTCATAATAGCCACATTAGCCAGAGCTGACCCGAACTGAGGTCAGTAGCCAGGAGCTTCTTCCAGGTCTCTTAAGTGGGTACAGGATCCTCAGGACGTAAACCATACTCTGCTGCTTTCCCAGGAGTATAAGCAGAGAGCTGGATTGATGTTGGAGCAGCTGGAACACAAACTGACACCCACATGGGATGCTGACATCACAGGTGGTGGCTTAGCATACTATATCATGACCCCAGCCCAATTTTTGTTTTAAACAGATTCAATATGGTTTGTAGATACAATTCTTTTTTTTTTTTTAAAGATTTATTTTTATTATTTTGTTATTGGAAAGGCGGATGTACAGAGAGGAGAGACAGAGAGGAAGATCTTCCGTCCGATGATTCACTCCCCAAGTGAGCACATGCCGATCCGAAGCCAGGAGCCTCTTCCGGGTCTCCCACGCGGGTGCAGGGTCCCAAAGCTTTGGGCCGTCCTCGACTGCTTTCCCAGGCCACAAGCAGGGAGCTGGAAGGGAAGCGGGGCTGCCGGGATTAGAACCGGCGCCCATATGGGATCCCGGGGCGTGCAAGGCGAGGACCTTTAACCACTTGCGCCACCGCGCCGGGCCCTGTAGATAAAATTCTAAGAAGATAAAGATATCACTTTCCTCCCTCTTTTCCCTTCCATATTCCCTCTCCCTCCCTTTCTCTCCAGTTTTAGGTTTTAAGATAACATATTTTAAATTTACATTACAGTAAAAAGGCTAAACACTTCACCAAATAAGAAGCTTCACATGGGCTCTACGAGGTGGCCTAGTGGCTAAAAAAAATCCTCACCTTAAATGCATATGGGCGCCAGTTCTAATCCCGGCAGCTCCACCTCCCATCCAGCTCCCTGCTTGTGGCCTGGGAAAGCAGTCGAGGATGGCCCAAAACCTTGGGACCCTGCACCCGCGTGGGAGACCTGGAGGAAGTTCTTGGCTCCTAGCTTCAGATCAGCACAGCACTGGCCGTTGCAGTCACTTGGGGAGTGAACCATCAGACGGAAGATCTTCCTCTCTGTCTCTCCTCCTCTCTGTATATCTGACTTTCCAATAAAAATAAAATAAATCTTTAAATAAAAAGAAGAAGAAGTTTCACGTGTTAATAAAAAAGTCCTAGTTTAGTGGAAATAAAAACAATAGCTATAAACAATAATCAAATGAAAAAATGATCATTTCCCCTATATACAGTAATTTATTTAAAATCACAGGTCATTAAAAGCATAGTAGTATAACATCCGGAGTTCCACCCTGGGGCCTGGATGGTGGGAACCCCCAGCAGCATGACTGCTGCTGGAGATACCTGAGCCAGGTCAGATTCAGTGTTTGGGACCCTAGCTACAGCCACCACTGCCACGCAGTGAGCTAGTCCTGGCCTTGCCTGGACACAAGAAGTTTCTCTCTTTGAAGCAAGTACGCTGTGAAGGAATCTCTTGGGAGCCAGGCAGTCCCTGGCTCCACTATCCACCACCATCTTGTGGCAGGAGACACCTAGGGGAGTTTGATTTGGGAACTTGGGTGATGGGAGCTTCCAGCAGCCTGGTGACTGCTAGGAGTATCTGAGCCAGATTGGACTCAGTGCTTGGGACCCTACAGGTACAGATGCCACGCAGTGAGCAAATCCTGGGCTTTTGGGTGGCCAGCAAGCCAACTGGTGCCAGACTCCGCCGGCTGACTGCCTGTCTGGGACCTCGGGTATGGAACTGCTGCCTAGAAACATCCATGGATAAGGCCACTGTGTGTGTTGGTGAGGAATCAATCCTGAAGGACTCCCAATGATGGGGTCATTGTACTTGCAGGTAAGCGATGAGACTGAGACCTGGTGGTTTGGAGGGAACAGTCTGGATGATCTATATGGGTCAGATTGATACGCCAGCCTACATGTGAGTCCTGAGCAGGGCTTGTTATCAGAGAACATGGCTAACCACCACATGCCAATCCATGCGAAAGCAAGACCTGGGAGGCTATCAGGGCTAGATCCTAGTACCTGACAGAATGTTGGAACAGGGGACGGGTCACATTAGGCAGGGCCATGAAACTAACCAGCATGGGAGAGAACCAGGTCAGGGGGTAGATTCTGTGGGGGATGTGTGGGCCCAATCCTGTGGAAATACAAGTCCCACTGGCTAGCTCAGGAGTTGGGATGGAAATGGGCCGAGCTGGACGTGGCCATGGAACCTGCCATCATTCACAGATACAGGGACTGATGACAGTCTGGGCAGATCCAGACTGCAACACCCCCATGCGTATCCTAAAACAGGGTTTGGGGCAGGCTGGGCCGCAACGTTCATCAGCTCTTGCAAGGCCAAGATGGAGGGGCAGGCTATGCCAGGCAGGGGTCTAACACCTCAGGATTTGTTCCTCACCAACATACACAGTAGCCTTATCCATGGATGTCCCTAAGCAGCAACTTCATACCCACAAGATCCCGGACCTCACCCCCTAGGCAGCCAGTGGGCAGAGTCTGGAGCCAATTGGTGTGCTGCCACCCAAAAGCCCAGGATTCGCTCACCGCGTGGCAGCAGTAATGTATGAGATCTTGGTCTGGGAGTGGGCCAAGTGGGGGAATGTGGGAAACTCCCATAGTGGGCCATAACTCCCACTGGTAAACACATGGCCCAGGCCTGGGGGTCTGGCAAGTTGGGCAAAGTAGTTCCAACTGTTGGCTAAATATAAAACAGAGTTTCAAAAACTTTAACCTGTAGCAGTATCATGACATACATAAAGAACACAATGCTAGAGTTAAGACTATATTCTATATTATAGAACTATATTAATGTAGAATGCAGAGGGCCATGGGGAGAAGAGGGCGGGAAAAAAGGGAGGAAAAGCAGGAAGGCTCTATTCCTGCAAAAACAGAAAATGAGAATTTTTAAAAATCTGTAACAATATGGATATGTATTGGCATTTATTTCCTTCTTCCCACCCTCCCTTCCTTCCTTCCCTTTCTTTCTTTCTTTCTTCCCTTTCTTTCTTTCTTTCTTTCTTTCTTTCTTTCTTTCTTTCTTTCTTTCTTCCTTCCTTCCTTCCTTCCATCCTTCCTTCCTTCTTTCCTTCTTTCTTTCCTTTGATTTTTAGCTTCCACATATAATGGAAATCATGTAGCTTTTGTCTTTTTGGTCTGCCTTATTTTGCAACACATTGTCCTCTAGTAGTGTCCATCTTGCAGTAAATCATAGAATGTCATTCTTATAAACAGCTTAATAGTACTCCATTTTGTATATTAATCACATTTTTGTTATCTGTTCATCTGAAGATGGATACCTTGGTTGACTGCGAATTTCTGCTGTTGTGAACAATGTTGTCATAAACATGGTGGTTTTTTCAAGGCATTTTGAATGGGATTTCTTTCCAGATGTTTGTTTCACTGATTTCATCATTAATATACAATAAATTTAGCTGCTATTATGCATTTTTAGCTTGTAATCTGTACATTTTCTGAATCAGTTTATCAAGTCTCAAAGCTTTTTGGTGGAGTGTTTAGGTTTTTCAACACAATATCATGTGGACTAAAAACATAATTTGAGTTTATCTATTCCAATTTTGATGTCCTTTATTTCTTTCTGTTTCCTAATTGTTCATGCTAAAACTTCTAGTATTATGTTGAATGAGTGGCAAAAGTGAACACCCAGCCGGGCTATGCTGCAACACTCACGAGCAAGAGCTGAGACTCAAACCCCAGCCACAGGGAGAATCACTATATATGTGGTCCCAGCTTGGAGCAGGACCATGTGTGGGGGGGACTGGGCCTCCTTAGTTGCTGATGCATGTGCAGTGGTCAGATGCCCCGATGCATACAGGGGACATGGTATCCAGCTCATCTAGGTTACCAGAAGATGTTGAGTGCCTGCCTCATCAGGGGATGGAAAACAGACAGGTTGGACCATTCACTTATAAGCTTTTCAACATGTTCCTGGGTCTGTGGATGCACTAAGGTGGACTTGGTCAGCACAAAGACCTTGGAAAGATTTTCTTGGACCTAGTGCAACAGCCCAGGGTTAAACCCTTGCTTTGCAAGTTCCAGGATCCCATACTGACACTAGTTTGTGTCCTGCTTGCTGCACTTTCCATACAACTCCCTGCTTGTGGCCTTGAAAAGCAGGAAAGGATGGCCCAAAGACTTGGAAACCTGCACCTACAAGGGCGACCCAGAAGAAACTTCTGGTTCCTGGCTTCAGATCGGCTCACTTCAGTAACTGCAGCCACCTGGGGAGTGAACCAGCAGATGAAATATTTTTCTCTCTGTCTCTCCTTCTTTCTGTAAATCTGACTTTTCAATAAAAATAAGTAAATCCTTTTTAAAAAAAAGAGTTGATTTTTCAACCCTGGTGCAATGAAATCAATGACATAACAGAACTATCAAAACCCCTCAAATAACACCCTCAGAACATTCTTCCCCACATTCGGGTCTCCAAGACATCATCAAATGACTGTCCCCAATAGCCAGGTGCTGGCCTAGTTTAAAAACAAGGTGTGACTCCCTCCCATTCCCCCAATTGAGGACACATGATAAAGAAAAATGGAAACGTTTGTCCCACCTATCTTCCTTTATAGCTCAACCCTCCCCACCCTAATCAGAGACCCACATAAGCGTGCACCCCTCTCAACTAAGTAAACAATATTAAAAATAAAATTAAAGAATAAAATTAAAAGAAGTAGAAATAATAAATTGAAAAATATTAAAATAATATATTTTAAAATTATATTGTTATCTTAAGACCTTAAAAAATATCATGCGTATCTCTGCTTTGCCTGCTGCTTATTATATTTCAAAATTGAAAAATGAATAAGAAACACAGAGAGCTCCCCAACACAAGTTAACTCAACTAATACACTCTATCCCTGATTACTACATTCACATACATATATAATCCTACAAAATACAGAATATTTCAAAAGTCATACATCTCAGGAAGTGCAGAAATATACTTAAATCTTTTGTTACTCACACTTTTTTTCGAAGGAAGACCAACAACCAAAGTCGCCTAAAATGAGAGAATGGTGTTATCTTACCGACTGATTTCTAAGCATTTTGTATTGCTTATTTGCCATCAAATTTTGCATATTGCACATGTATGAGTGCAACCACACAATGCTTACTAGTGAAAAAGTCACTGCTAAGGGAATATTGTTCCCTTCCTTGAGCACAGCACCATCTTCATATTTTATGGTTTTCAACCTATAATTTGCTTATATACGGTTAGCTTTTCAAGCAACGATTCAAGTTCACTAGGAAGAGGTTTGGTTATCACCTCATCTAGAGTTGTGTGTGTTTGTGGAGGGTATATATGTATGTGTCTGCATTTCTCTACAGCGAGCCAAAACAGTCCTTGGATTCTCAAAGGCATCTGTGACTCAGGAAGGGTAACATTTGTGGAAACTGGGGCCCAAAGAGGGGAAACAATTTGCCTAGGGATGTAGTGACTGAACTGGGGGAGGGGACTTTGATTTTGCAGTTTTGCAGAACTTCTTTCCTCTGTGTGATGGAAACTAGCCCCTAATCCATAAGCCTTCATTATGCCTAGGGCATGGCACGTACCCAAAGGGTGTTCATTCTTCACTGATGAGAATGACGGGCATAACAGTTTAATATAACTCAATAGTAAGAATTCAGTGGTGCATGACTTTCTTCCACTAAGGCAATTTCTGCTCCAAGATTGGCAAAAGTATCCCTCATCCATTCCTATAAACAGTCCCCTTTGTGCAAGATGTAAAACATTCTTGAATGTTGATGTGAACTTATATATCAGATCTTTTGAAATAGAAATAATAGGTCCCCAACCTCTTTCAAATCTTCTCCTACCTCAATTTAAATCCTGGCTACATAACTACTTCTCAGCATTGCACTATCTCTGCTTATTCAATATTGTCTTCTTGGCAGAAACTTTCATCTGAGATCTTTATTTCTGAGACTACAGCTTGTTGGAGTATGACCATATGGCTTCGACTCCGAGTAGTAAGAGTTACAGTCCAAACATTTCTCAAGAGGTCAACATGGACATCTGAGGTGAACGTAATGTTTGGTCTTTGATGGTCACAGCTGATTTAGGCCAAATAAGCTAAAGGTGATAGGCTACATATCTCTTCCAAAATCCCTGTAATCTAAACTCTTTAACTGCTAGTACTTCTTCTAGCCAAAAGTACAACTCAATTTGGTGATTTTGCGCTACAAAGCAAAATGAAATATTCAAAATGAGATTTTTGCAAATTCTTTTGGAGTTTCATAAAGTAATGAGTGTCTTGTACAATATTTATTGCCATGGGTTTAGCTTTGTATTTTTAACTCTCTTTGTTTCATGGCATACTATAATTATATGCTCAAACCATAGACTAAATTTATCCTATTGTAGTTTTCTGGTAAAATGCTGTGTACTACACACAACATTTATATGTATGAAGTCTATGATAAAGGCAGAAAGAGGTTTGTTTAGACCTTTAAATTGGATGTGGGGAAGAGAAGGGAAGAAGAAGAAGCAAATTTCAAGGGAATTTTGTGTCAAAGGGTACATGTTAAATGCTCTCATGGATGTCAGTGCATGAGATGATAGGATAATTATTCATTATCATCTCTTTTGTGCTAGTGTCATGGAGTCGGGGACCCCTGGTTCTC
Organism: Ochotona curzoniae; assembly: GCF_017591425.1. NCBI lineage: Eukaryota > Metazoa > Chordata > Mammalia > Lagomorpha > Ochotonidae > Ochotona > Ochotona curzoniae. Next base: position 9,266,587 of record NW_024467087.1, read on the forward strand.
TGCCTGGTCCTGCCACTAACTAGCTGCCTGACTGCTGTAGTTTGAATGCCTCATTTGTGAAATGAGGCAAGCTGGACTAAACGATCTTGAAGGCTTCTTCCAGCTTTAAAATTCAACAACACTCTGCAGAATTAGACATTGAAAATATTTTCACAGGGGACCAGAAAAAAAAAAGACCTGGCTCAGCTGTACCAACCTTTTAAGGGCAGTATTTGTAAAAATATCTTCAACATTTTTTCAAAGAAATATAAAATGTGTTTGGGAGAATTATGAATCTCATAAAAAACATATGTAACCCATTTTTATGTTGACTGCTTTCTTTAATAACCAAAATATATTTTTTAATAAGATGAGCAATGAAGGTATCAACTTAGAGATTTAAATATTCCCTAAAACAATAATAATTTTTTAAAACATGATAATGGAGTAGAACTAGACTGGCCTATCAGCAGATCAGGAAAGAAGGCACAAAACAAGTCCCTAATGTATAGAGGAACTTAGTGTGTGATGAAGGGGGCGTTTCAAACCCTTGGAGGAAGAGAAGGTGCTGGACCATTGCTGCATCACTGAGGATAAACTGAGCAAAATGAATCCCAAATGAATTAAAATGTTGAAGCATTACAACTGAAGCAATCAAAACTAGAAAAGAATATCATCTTGAAGTAAACAAGAAATTTTATACACAGCACCGGATAAAAGGTAAAAATAAGAATGAAATGATTTGACTATATAATATTAAAATAATTTGAATATTATAACAGTGTCATAAACAAAATTGAGAAGGAAAGAGAAAACTCAAGAGAAATAATTTTATAATACATGAAAACAATTTAATATTTCTAATACATAGAAAATGCTTAAAATCAAGAATAAAGAACAACCCCTAAAAGGAAAAGTAAATAACAATATATGACAGGGAAATATATAAAAGAAGAAATTTGAATTGGCAATAAATGTAAGAAATGCATGTTTTTTATAGTTATCAGAAAAAAGCAGATTAAAATAATGCAACAAACAAAATTAAAAGAAAAATCATAAACTCATAAACTTATTTTTACTTAAAAATACACTACACATTTAAAACAAATATACTCAAAGTTAATATTGGTCATTAATTTCACTCATACTTATTAAGCAACTGTTATCTGTCAGGCATTGCCTTAAGCAATAATTGGTGGTGAATTAAGCATGATTTGTGTCCCAGAAATGTTTGTATAGAAATGGAGAAAGACAAATGGTAACAGAGAGTCAGACAAAGTCCCTGTCATGCACCACAGGTGGAAGCGTGCATTGACAAGTCCCTTCTGCCAAACAACTTGCCAACATGCACTGAGCATATTAAAAATATAATAGATGTACCCCTTGACCCTGCCAAGATTTTGTCCTCAGGAAATAATCAGAGATGCATAAACATAAGAATAATAACAAATAGTTTTTTAAGTTGTTTTTTATTATTATTATTGTAAAGTCAGATATACAGAGAGGAAAAGAGACAGAGGGGAAGACCTTCTATCTGATGACTCACTCTCCAAGTCACAGTAACAGCCAGAGCTGAGCTCGATCCGAAGCCAGCAGCCAGGGGCGTCTTCCTGGCCTCCCACAGAGATGCAGGGTCCCAAGGCCTCGGACCATCCTCTTCTGCTTTCCTGGGCCAGAAGCAAGGAGCTGGATGGGAAGCAGGGTCGCTGGGATTAGAACTGGTGCCCATATGGGATCCTGAGGCATTCAAGGCGAGGACTTTAAACACTACGCTACCATGCAGGGCCCCAGTAAATAGTTTTAAGACTGCTTTCAAGGTTTCACAACTGATTCTAACAACTTCACATCCATAAATTCTTTTGCTTTTCTGAGCTTTCTGAAACTGGTACTGTTTTATCCCGTTTTCCACGTGCAGACATAGAGGCACACGAAAATTAGGTCATTAACTGAGTGTTTACAGAATTTTTAAGTGGCAGAGCCAGGATCCAAAAACCAGCAGTACTAGCTCTCAAGTTCTGTGCCAACATATCTAGGAAAAGATATTAAGGAGAGCGTGGTTTATAATGTGAACAAGCATAAATAATCATCAAATGTCAATGGGGTCTGAGTTTAGTAAATCCAATGGAATACTGAACTGTGGCTAGAAATCTGCTTGGGACAGTATAATTCATTTGTGGACATTTATGAGGACTAACCTGTGGAGAGCTGAAGTGCAACTGCCAGGTTGGCCAGCCATAACACAATATAAACACTCAAGAAGCTAAATAAAATGTTTTACTGTACAATCTGTGTTTCCATGACATTAGAACCCAATAGAATATAATGAAATATAGGACAATCATAATGAAATGTTGCAAACATATACAGAATAAGTTTCTGACTCAAAGCATAGTTTTAGAACTCATTTGCTAGATTTTTACACCTCAGTTTCCTTATCTGAAAGATAAGAATATAATGAGGCCCACTTTGTTAAGGCTGCAAAATTTAATGAGATAATGCATACAGATGCATAGAGCACAAGATTCAATGCAGAATAAGTGTCCCCAAATATTAATTATTATTAGTAGTAGTATCTATAGCACAGACTCCTTCATGTATATCCATGTTCTTTCTTTTTCTTTTTTTTTCCTGAACACCCAGCTAAATACATTTCCCAGTCTCACCATTTATAGTGGTCATGTTTGACAAATGAAAACTGAGCCAACATGTGTGTACCACTTCCAAGTTTTCTCTTTCAATGCGCAGTCCTATTTGCTCTTTCCCCTTCCCTTTACCGTAGGTTGGCATCCACAGCAGCCATGGTGCTCCACGTTTAAAGTGTGGGAATCCCCATCAACCTGCATCCCTAAGTGAACACATAGAGAAGAACTCCATCCTTACCACCACAGGGAATATTCGTAGCTGGCCATTGTGCAACCAGCAAATTTCTATTATGCTAAGACACTGAGTTTGGGTTTTATTTGTAATAGCAGCTAGGATCATCCTAACCCACCATTGAAGTCATGGAAAAGCAGCCCTGTAAAACTCCCTGAAGGTCTCCTTCACACAGAAAGAGATATTTCAGGCTCGGAGATACTGATTAAGGTACTCCATAGATTTTGTCTTCTAGAATACTTTGTATGTTGTTCCTGGCCATTTTGTATACAATACTAAATAAAGACTTGAAAGTCAAATCTTCTCTGTCTAGTTGAAGTCAAATCTAGTCCTAGGGAAATTTTAACACAGGGGTTAGTATATAGACTCACTTTGCTGAGCAGTAGAACAGATTTGAACAAAATCAAGAGAGCCATTTCTTTGTATTTTAGCATCATAGTAAATTAACTGAAAACACTGTGCCTTGCTTACATAGGAGCACAGGAGATAAATTATGATCTTATCTTTTGAAAAATAGTTCTAGCAGTTTATGGTGTTATTGCTTAGAAATAATTTTTCTTGAACAATTTTTCTTTACAAAGACATGGAAAGCTAATGGGATTGGCACAGTGGCATAGCCCACTAATCTGCCTGTGCCAACAGCATCCTATATGGGCATTGGTTCGAATGCTGAATGTTCCTCTTTCAATCCAGCTCCTTGCTAATGGCCTGGTGTCGGAATACAACCCGTAGGAAAGCTGGGACAGCAGAGGTCTCTGGGACCCTGCTGAGAAGAGGCTCCAGGAAAGAGAAGGCGGAAGGCCTCTCCCCCACAGTGTGCTCCTGCCCCCAGTGAGTCCTTGGATGTGCTTTCGTGCTCTCCCTGAAGATGGGCAGGCATCTGTGCTCTGTCTCGTCAATCAAGGACGAACAGTATTGTCTATTCCTTGTTTCAGTAACTCTGACTAAGTCGCCCTGTTAGCCTCTTTGTTGTCTCTGTGTTCTTAGGGATGATCTAATTCTGAGTTATGTCTGAATCATTGTTTCATGAAATGTATAAAAACTAAAACCTTGGAAATAAACTTTGTCAGTTGCCAAAAGAGCACTGTCCCCCCATTTTTTCAAGTCGCATCTCCTCCCCAGGAACCCACAAGGTAAACTTGCAGCCTGGGAAACCAATGGAGAGTGGCCCAAGCCTTGAACCTATGCATCCCCGTAGGAGGCCATTGTGGAGAACAGTCTGAAAGAACCTCCAAAAACCTAAAAATTGGAATTGCCATATAGATTGCCATAACCAGCAATCCCACTTCTTGGCAAATATGTAAAGGAAATAAAATTCAGCTGTCAAGTGACATCTATTACATCACTCTTCACAATGGCCAGGAAATGGGAACAGCCTGAGTGCCTGCCGATTTATGAACAGATAAAAAACTGTGCTGTACATAGAAATGAAGTATTACTCAACTGCAAAAAGGCTGAAATCTTGCTCTCTGCAACAACAAGGATGGTTTTGGAGATTCTGTTCGCTGAAGTGATGCAAGCACAGAAAGACAAATATCACTTGATGTCAGTCATATAAGAAGTCTGAAATAATAGGTCTCAAATACATTGAAAACTTACTTGTGCTTACCAGAAGCTAGAGAGAGAAGTGGGGAGGTTGGAAAAGATTGATTGATGACTACGAGGTTATAGTTAGATAAGAGTAAGAAGTTCTGGGGTTCTATTGCACACTGGAGTGAAGATAGGTAATGCTAATTTACTGTGTATTTCTCAATAAAAAATACCCTAAAGGATAAGATTTTTGGACAGGTGATGAAATATCACATAATACTCTCTATATATGCACAATTTCATATGCTGCTAAGTATTTTAATATATTTTTAAAGGAGAATCTTCAAAGTAATATCAAGCTTGTGAAAGACTCCTTGAGAATCCCTGGGGAGTTCACATTCCTCTGTTGTTGGGGGTCGGTGGGGAAACGGAGTTTCAGAGTCTCTGTAGTACTATGTTCTAAATAGGTTTATTTCATCTTCTCCCAACATTTCCCCAACTTTCTGTGTACATTTCAGTCCACGATCACTTGAGTAAAGCAGCAGTCTCGCAAGCAAGCCTTAACTCCTAAGATTGGAGTGAGCAAATCAGACTTTCAAGCAAAATTGCTAAAAACAGGATAGAAGCTGCACTCCTTTAAGCAGTAATAGCCAAATCTGATATTCCAAAAATTGATAATAGTTATTTAAAAAAAAGTACTTGTACCCACATTCTGGTGAAGATCAGAGTTAGCTGAAGAGATCTGCCATTATCCACAAAGATTTGTTGGATTTTAGACCTTAAAATGATAAATGGAGAGAGCCGGTTTGATGGTCTGGTTATATAAAGAGAACTCACAAACTTGGATTGTAATAATGTCTTTCATACTGGCTTGTGTGTGAAACTGTTAGAAGTGTCTTTTTCTGCCCCAAGGGAACTACTCACAAAATAGCTAACCAGTAAATATTAAGCAGAGCTTATAGCTCGTAGGTATGTGGTTTTTAAAAAGTGCTACATCCACTATGTTGAGTTGTATCTATAGATCTTTCCCTAGAATTTCTGATGCGCTAATATCTGCTCAGCCACAATTTCTGTCCGCAGCACTAATTAGTGTGGTACTATTTATTCCCCACGCCTAAAATTTGCCTCGTTCTCCCAGCCCTAGTCTCCGTGTACTGAACTGAAGTCCCTCAGGCACCAGGAGAAAAAGAGCTGTCTTGGAAGAGACACAGATCAGAAATCATTCTCTAGTCAGCCTTCTGCAGGTCACCATAAAGCAGCCTTGCTTCCTTTCATTTGGTTGACATTAACCCTCCGTGGAGTTGTGGCCTGACCTGTGCTGAGCTTTGGAGAGCATGGCTGTCAGAACAACGGCAGAAAGGACATCCTTCTCCTGACTCCCCAGGTGTAATTACAATGCAGATTCAAAAGCAAACAACAAGACAACTTGATCTAAACAGGGATCATCCCATACTTTGAAATGCTGGGTTTTAACGGTCAAGCAAAGCTTGGGGCATAACTTAGAGCTGTCTATCAGTTTTGCTGTATTTCTCCACAAGCATGTGCTCTACAGCTTTCTATTGCTATTATTTGAAATTCCTAAATAAATAAATAAACACAAATTGCTGCTACACTGGAAATATAATCATGTAGAAATATTGTATGCATATTGACAGGGACTAGAAGGCAGGAGGAAAACTGAAAACAATTTGGTTTGCTGCGGGTGGCAGGACTGTGAATGAGCATTTGTTTCTTCTTTGCCTTTGGAGTTTCATTAACTTGTTGGAAGGCAGTTTGTGCCAAAACTACAAACAGCGAAAAGCTGTAAAATTTGTAGATAAAATGCTGATCGTCCTTCTATTTGCTTGATGTTTCTTTTACACGGACAATGCTTCAACTTCTACGTTACCCGAAAGAACAATTTTCAGTATAATTTAGGGATTCTTTGCCAAGAAAATCAATAAAGGCATATTTGTACAGAGCCTGGAGTGGGCTGGTTTTATCCAGGAATGTGTTGAGTTAATTGAAAAGGTTTTGGTTAAAGTTAGCCCGTCAGAGATCACAGCACTGTAGACAACACATACTGTGAGTATGAACTTCGTACAACCTTTGAAATACCTTTGGGAAGGCAGGAAATTGAAATATTGTGCTATATTGGCAACTAAATGGTCATTTATCATCCATGCTAACTTTGGAGCAGAGAAGAATGATTTGGAAACTCTCAAAGGGCTTTTATTAGCAGTTTCAAAGTTAGACTCCTATATGTAGATTCCCACAGCATATTTGAAGAAGACTAAGAGATAACATCTGCATATACTATTAACACAGCCCGTCTAATAATGACCTCAGACTGCATTCGCACCCACAAAAGCTGCATTAAAAAACATTAAGCTTGAGACACCAACTGACAAAAGCAAGGAAATTCACAGTTAAAGGGGAAACGTGCCATATGTTCTTCAATACCTAAGAGCAACGGGGTGCATTTGGAAAGTCATTAAAGCGGCACCCAGTTGTGCCTAGGTATTGGAGAACATATGGAATCTTTTCCTCCACAAGTGTAATTTTCTCTGCTCTCACTGAATGCTTGTATCCATCTTCTCTTTTTGGCCATATAGGTTTTTGTTGGTTTAATTATCATAGTGTATAAAATAAATACTTTCTCACTTTCAGAAATCAACACAAAGGAAATTGATCTTCAGCCATTGCAGCCTGATGTCTCCTATTTTTTCTTTCTCAAGGGACCTACACCATCCTCAAAGGGTCAACTGCCCACTGCCTCTATTGCATTTTTTACCCTCGTCTAGGTGGATCAACTGGCTCAAATCAGAGTATCAGCAGCAAGATTGTTATGGACTTTTTATGTTGAAGCTTCCTTCGTTGATAGCTTTTTATCTTGTTATTTTGGCGATAGTTGCAACTAGTGTAATACAAAGAGCTGTAGGTTAACAGTATAACTGAGTCATTTTTTGTGCTATGTCTTAATCCATTCCTTTATTCAGTTGCTCAGTTGTTGAATGCTTGCTGTTAAGAATAAAATGCTTGGGGCAGGCATTTAACATAGCAGTTAAGACACCAGTTACAATGACTACATTCCACATCACAACCCTTGGTTCTGACTTCTGACTCTCTAGCTTCCTGCTGAAACACACCCTGGGAGACCAGGTTTAAGTGACTGGCTCCTGGCACCTAGCTGGGAGTTTGGGATGAAGATCCCAAGTCCTGGCTTCTGAAACAGAAGATAAGAACCTGCAGCTTGTTTTCTCTCTCTCTCTCTCTCTCCTCTTCTGCCTTTCAAATAAATATATCTTTTCAGAATCAACTAAATAAATAATTCTTTAAAACAAGAACATTAACTGGGGTCCAAGGCCTGGCATGGTAGCCTAGCAGCTAAAGTCCTCAACTTGCACATGCCAGAATCCCATATGGGCACTGGCTCTAATCCCTGAAGCCCCACTTCTTATCCAGCTCCCTGCTTGAGGCCTGAGAAAGCAGTCGAGGGTGCTCAAAACTTTGGGATCCTGCACCCACGATGGAGATCCCGAAGAGGCTCTGGGCTCCTGGCTTTGAATTGGCTCACCTCCGGCCATTGCAGCCACTTGGGGAGTGAACCAGCAGACATAAGATCTTCCTCTCTGTCTCTCCTCCTCTCTGTACATCTAACTTTCCAATAAAAATAAATCTTTTAAAAAATACACTCACTGGTATCTCTGACCTATTCCTAAGTTGCTCACTATCTGTGAGTAGACAGAATAGCAATGAGGCAATTATCCCCAATGGCACGCAGATCAGCAAAGGGGACCAAGGCAACACACAGGAAGACCAACAAAACCATAGGAGGATATTATTTTTTTTCAATGAAGAACTTGAGAGGGGTTGTAGGGGTTGTTATGATACACAGCCACTGTTGAACCAAGCTTCCCATTGAATTCATTTCACACAATCCACAATCATTTATTGAGTACCTACTGTATGCCAAGCCATGGAATTAGCCAGTGACAATATAGAAAAAATTCCTGCAGAGGAGTGGCAGGAATCACTTGAGGCAACCATTGAGAATGAAAGAATGGAGAGGAAGAGACTTATGGGATCTCAGAGTGGGAAAGTATGCTAGATCTGTTAGATATAGAATCTAAGTAGAATTTAGACATTATTCAGATCATTCTTATCATTTTTTAATGAAAACCAGAGAACCACAACTTCATTGACTTGGAACATGTTGACAAACGTATTTTCTGGTACAGGAAGGACTACAATAAAGATCTTCTTGTTCAGAATAAAAGTTTTGTTATTAAAAAAAAACATTGAAAAATATTTGTGAATCGACCACCTCTTTCTTGAAGAAAATTATGCTACTGTATGATCTATGAATCATTGAATAATTTAATCAGAAGAAAGTGTTTTCAAGAGGTGAAACTAACAAAAAATTAAAATCCATGAAATATAGTTATAAAACAAAATTGTATTTTCCACTGATCTTTGTTGGTGAGATACGTCTCTTATAGGCAACAAATAGATAGGTTTTGTTTTTTAATCTAGTCTGATACTCTATGATGTTTGATGAGTTTAAGCCATTTACTTTCAAGGTTAATACAAATAGGTGGTAATTTGGTTTTGCCATTTTAACAATGGGTTGTTCATTGCTTTACTCTTCTGTTGTCATTTTACTGAGATGTTCTTCGCATGTGCCTTTGGTTTGGAGGGCGTTGTTCCTCTTCCTTGTCTAGAGAACATCTTTAAGTATCCTTTGTAGAGCAAGTTTGGAAAAGGCATATTCTTTTAATATTGTAACTTTACTGTGGAAGAATTTTATTTCATTTTCAAAGACAAAGGAAAGTTTTGTTGGGTACATTATCCTGGGCTGACAATTTTTTGCTTTTAAAATCTGGAATGTCACTGCATTCTCTTCTGGCCTGTAGAATTTCTTGTAAGAGGTCTCCTGTAAGTTTAATTGGCATTTCTTTATAAGTCAATTGATTTTTTCCTGTACACATTTAAGGATCTTTTCCTTGTGTTCAACTGAAGAGAGCTTGATTAACATGTGTTGTAAAAATGGCTTTTGGTCAAGCCTGTTGGGAGTTCTGTGCCCCTGCCTGGATGTTGTTTCCCAATTCTTTCTCTAGATTAAGGACATTTTTCCTTATTATTTCATTAAATACATTCGTAAACCCAGCTTCTCTTTCTGCACCTTGTGTGACTCGTGTAAGTCTTATATTTGGCCTTTTAATAGTCTTTGAATTCTTGAATACTTGTTTTGGCCTGATCCAGCTCTGTTTCCAGCTTTTTGTTTGCTTCCCCTGGTGACAGGAAGTATCTTCAAATTTTGAAATTCTCTCTTCTGCCTCCTTCATTCTGTTTTGGAAACTCTCCATTGTACTTTTAGTTTGCACCACTGCATTCTTCATTTCTGATGTATCAGTTTTCATTTGACTCATTTCCAGTGTCACATATTCCTTCAATTCCTTGAATGTCTGCTTTACATGCTTCTCGTTGTTGATAAGAAGTTTTATAACAAGTGTTTTGAATTCTATATCCCGCAATTTCTCGATGTCTTCCTCAGTGAACTCTGAGTAGGGCAAAGGGATTTGTCCCATTGCAGGGAAGTCTTCAGTAGTATTCGTTGTGCCTCTGTCTCCTCTTTGCTCTTGGTCATTGTACTTCTGCTTAGCAGTCTTCTCCTTGGTTTCTAAGCTGTGTCACCCACAGGTCTACAGTTCGATTTTACTTATTGCGGTTGTTACACAGCTCTTTATTTGTAGTCACTTGTGCCATCCCCACAGCAGGTTCCAGATATAGGTTCTTATGTTAGATTTCCACCATGGTCTCCATAGTCCCAGCTCCTGGCTTACCAGTCTCCACCTCCTTGGATACTGTGCTGAGGCTGCACCTTTGTCTGACAACCTTTCTCCCACTTCCAGTTTGAGCAGGTTCCAGGATTAGGGAGACACCAGGTGTCCTAAATAGCTAAGCTGTTTGTGGTGCTGATCTTGCAGGAACCTGTTGGCCATTAGGGCAAGGCTTACTGAGGGCCATACAGACCTATTTTGACCCATACAATGCCATAGTTGGTATTATTTTCCCTTTGAGACCAGTGCAATGCACTGAGTTCAGTGAGCTCTTGCTGAGTTCACTGCATGTGCAGCTCCCTGTTGTCCCTGCAGTCTTAAAGTCTTTGCCACACCGTGCAAAATAGCGCATGATGTGCTCTACTAGAGTTCTGTTGGCTGTCTGGTCTTGAGTGGAAGGTGTAGGGTGCCACGTTGTTGCTGTTCGCTGAGTCAGAAATAAATTCACTCCCAACTCAATGCATGTACAGTCCTGCCCCCATAGCCCTTGCCTCCTTAAAATAATGCCCGATACAGCTTTAGTGGGCGTACTAGTTTGTGAAATCCACTCTGTTCCCACAATGCTGCTCTGGTACCTGCTGCTCTGTCTCTGCTTCTGGTCAAATCAAACAGATCAGCAGGACAAGGAGTGCTTTGTCTGGATTCACTTCCTGAGCTCCCGGTGGACATCCCTTCCCACTTAGTTGCTTGGTGGTGGCTGCAGGTGGAGTTCAGCTCGCCATTTTCTTATTGCTGCTTGGGTATCAGTCACTGCAACACCACACCGTTGTGTCCTCTGCTTTCCTATGTCTGTCAGTCTCCAGGTGCCCCTCTGCTGTTGTTCTGTCCCCTTCTTTTTCCTGGAATGTGCCCTCTCTTCTTCACACTGGCTAATGTTTCTCCATCTGTTTAAACTTGTCCTTACCCTATTCCACCATCTTGATTCTCCCTAATTCTTTATCTCTAATGTAGTATGCTTTCCTCCTTCATTTACATGTATTATTCAAAAAGCATTTTACTGCACATTATATAATATTTGGGATGATTTACTTATCATTAGATCACACGAGTTTAGCTTGAATCTTAAGCAAATCTACTAACACTACTCTTCATTTGAAATAAAAGTAGATTAGATAACCAGGTTAAAAATATGCAAACCGATTTGCCTATCAGGTGGCAGTAGCAAGTAGAGCAAAGTAGTAGTGCTCCATACTGACTGCTGTGTTGATTGACAGGGACCTCTGAAATAAAAGACGAATATGCCAAACAACTCTCTTTTGCAATCTAACTCAAAAGTCCAAAAATGCTTTCATGAGACCCACAGCTGGCTGGTATATTCTTTGATGTGGTAAAATTTCAGTCATTTTCAGCTGCAGTTGCAAATTGTGATGTATGGGAGGGGATAGGGGCTGATTCTCCAGTATTATTTTATTATTTTTTCAATTCAGTTCTAATATAATAATGGAGAGCCTTAGCAGTTCAGCCAAAGAATGGTACAACTGTGGCCTATTGAGAAACCTTAGTCTAAAATTTCGCTTTTGATAGGTTATTCTTTCAGACATTCTTCTGGAAGTTAAAAACATATTAATTATTTGCATCAGAATATTCCGTATTGTAATGTGTCCAGCAATCCAGCAATTCCATGGTAGAAAATCAAGGAAGAAGAACAGCACACTGTCATGTATAAACAATGATATTTAGAATGAAAACAGAAAGACATTGCTCATTTTGCAGTCTACCAAGCAAATCAATTCTGAGAAAACTGCACATGTGAGCACAAGCTTCTGTATTTATGCACAAGCCTGTAGACTGATGAGAGCATCTGACAAAGATATGGATTTATAATTTGCAACAACCAAAGGAAACACTTTACATGGTACTAAGTTAGCGAGGGAGCAATGGCAGGAGGCAAGGGTCATAAACTCCAGTGCAAGTGGATGGAATGTTTCACTTTTGTGTACATTTTTCAATCTTAAAACAGACTGACTCAGGATTTAAGAGTTTATTAAGGCCAAAAGGATTACATTCAGTTCATAGACACGTTTGTTATATTAATTGAGTCATAAGTTCTGGCCGTCTGCAAACACATTTGAAAACAGGCATCAGCTGGTTTCCATTGCCATAATAGATCAGAAAATCTGCTAGTAAGTCTGTTTGCAGCTCTTAAAACTTGTTGAGCAAAAATGTGTTTTGAAGTATCGACAATTACCTGAGAAAACAACTGGATTCTGTAAGTGGATTTGTTTATACTCTCAGTATTTCTCTCTCTCTCTCTCTCTCTCTCTCTCTCTCTCTCTCTCTCTCTCTCTCTCCCTCCCTCCCTCCCTCCCCCTCCATACCATCCTCCTCTGCTCTTACTGTAGACTTTCTTCAGTCCAAAGCCTGGCACCTGTTATCACAAGTTATCACTCCTTCAACACATTTCTGTCTGTTCCTTCATTTAGAAGGAATACAAGGAGCATGCTAAGCAGTCTTTTGAAAAACGATGTTGAAAAAATGATGCAACACTGATAGTAAATGGAAGTAGCAACTCTAGAACATCAAACTTAGTTGTATTTTTATTAAATTATACTTAAGAATATACTTGGAAATCATATTTATAAATGCATTTAGGTTACGAAAATACTACCATAGCACTGGAAAATCCATTGGTTCCTCCACCATCCTAAACCTTCCTCTTTGCGCCCAGAAGTAGATGGTCTCGAATTTCTTCTTTATTTCCCACTTGCTTTTTCTGTAGTATACATTAGTATATACATTCTGTAGTATATACATTAGTGCACCTTAACATCATATTACTGATAATTTCATATTTTGAACTTTATAAGACAAAATAACAGCTGATATATTCTCTTATAAATTTTCCTTAAACATCATGCTCCAAAGGTCTATTCATGTATGATAATGTAACTGGAATTAAATTATTTTTCATTGAATCATAGCATTTTCCTTTATTTTTTTTTCCATTTTTGGGACAAGCATGATGATTCAGTGGCTAAATCCTCACTTTATACTTACCAGCATCCCATATGAGTACTGGTTCTTGTCATGATTGCCTGACTTCCCATCCAGCTACTTGTTTATGGCATGGGAAACAGCAGAGGATGGCTTAAGTCGTGAGCTCATGTTTCCACATATGAGACACAGAAGGAGCTCCTGGCTCCTGACTGTGAATCAGCTCAACTTCAGCCATTGTGGCCATTTGGTGAATGATGTGGTGGATGGAAGATTCCTCTCTGTCTCTGCTTCTGTCTCTCACTCTCTGTGTAAAATCTGTCTTTCAAATACAAATAAATAGATTTTTCATTTAAAAAGTTAAAAGTTAAAATACTTAACCAAATAAGAAGTTTAATAAGTAGAAATCCAAAGGCCTTAGTTTAGTAGGAATAGACAACAGCTATGAACAATAATTGAATGGAAAAATAATCATTTCACTCATATGCAGTAATTTCAATGTAATTAAAGATTATTTAAACTATAGTACCATGACCTTCTTAACCATCAGTTTCACAAAAGCATAAAGCAAAGCTCTGGAAATCTATGTTTGCAAGAATACTGATACATACAGACATTTCCTTCGTTATATTTGCTTTAGTCTTGTCCGTACATCGAAGACTCCATATCATTAACAGGTCTATGCTACCTAAAGTACTATACGGATTCAAGGTAATCTGTTTTTTTTTTTAATGACAGACTTTACAGAATTATAAAAAGCAACCTAAAAATCATATTAATCAAAAAGTCCTAGAATGGGCAAAGCAATCCTAAATAAGAAAAATCAAGCAGGAGGCATCTCAGTACCTGATTCCAAAGCATATTACAAAGTTATGGCAATTAAAACAGCTTGGCACTAGCACAAAAACCAATACATACACCAATGGAAAAGATTAAAAGGTTCAGAAATTAATCCATATAAATATAACCAACTTTATAAAAGTGCTAAGATCAAAGTAGAGTGACGATAATCTCTTCAAAAAGTGGTGCTGGCAAAATGGGTATTTATGTTTTGAAGAATGAAATTAGATTCATACCTCTCACAATACACAAAAAGCAATTCAATGTGGATCAAATTTAAGACCTGAGACTACAAATTTTCTGGAAGAAAACATAAGCAAAGCACTTCAAAACATTGGTATAGGGGACAATTTGTTTGACATCACCTCAAAAGCACAGACAACAAAACCAAAACTAAATAAATGGAACTATATCAAACTTAGAGACCATAGCAAATAAAATGATCAGTAGAGTGAAGAGAGTTACAACAGAATGGGAAAAATAATTGCAAGTTACGTATCTGACAGAGGATTGATATCCTGAATATACCACAATAAAATGTCACCTAATTCCTGATAAAACGGCTCACATCAAAAATATAGAAAGTAGCAAATACTGGCAAGGATGTGGCGAAAGTCATGCAAATTAGCGCAGTTGTTATGAAAAACACTGTATAGATGTACTTTAAAAACTACAGAGACTCGCCATGTAATCAGCAATCCTGCAGCTGTTTATATATCCCAAAGATTTTAATACAATGAATCAAAGAAGCACCTGCACCACCATGTGTATAACAGCACTGTTTATAACAGCCAAAAACTTAAAATTTAAACCACCTGAAATGTTCAGAAGTGTCTATCATCAAATGAATGGATAAAGAAATACATATATGTGTGTGATAGAATAATATTTAGCAATAAAATAATGAAATTCTACCACTTGCAGCAAAATGAAATAAAAAATGAAATAAGCTGGACCCAGAAACATAAATACCACGTATTGTTTGTTGTTCGTTGGAAATAAAGTTTTAAAAAGCAATGTAGTATTCTATTCATGTTTATTCCAGAATTTATTTATACATTCTATAAATTTCTACAGGTATTTAAGCTACCAATGGCTTCATTTTCTCAGTGATATAGTAAAATCACAATTTTTTTCTGTATGCTTCAAGTATGCCCAAATTTAGAGTATATTGGGATTGCTTTAAGAAGGAAATACACATTTTCTATTTTACCACACAATGCCAAACTGCAGTCTCCTTCCTATCCTCAGGAATTCTGCTAGAAGGCAGCTGTGAAATAGTTACTTCACTGTGCTTTCTTTGTTTAATGTTATTTTTGATGATGTTTACATAGTTGATCAGCGTGTGAAGGGTGGAGGATCAGGGGGCAGTGGGTGAGACCATTGTTTTACATATTTTTTCTTCTTGTGTATGAGGGGAGTGGGGGATACATGAGGAGAAACTATGCCCAGCCATCCGATGGTTGTATTACCTAGAGATGCAGAACTGCCATCTGATGTCATCCCAGGGTCCCCATTGTGGAGCATTTTCTGAGGTTTCTACACACGTGGTTTCCGTAGTTCTGAGATGCTGCTGAGATGGCCACTCCACGGGTGAAGAAATCATTCCAAGGTCGATTGGCTGTCATAGTCCATCTCCGAGTCTTCATTAGCCAAGATATTTGCTGTCAAGCTTCACTGGATTGGTCAGTTTGTTCTGCTCTCCATCCTCAGTGCTGCAGTCCAACCCAGTCCTGCCCAATACACACTTGGCCATCATGTACACAGAGGGAGCTACAGTCCAGTCAGAGTGACCCCCCAATAACCCTCACGGAACTGAACCCCAGCTCTGGTTCTTGTGCCTGCCAGCATGTGCAGTGGACTGCTCTGGTCTGCTACACATCCTGTTGAGATCTTGTATACATCACTGGGCCTTGAAGCCTAACTCAACACAATTGACTTCACCCTCCAGCCCACACTTATGACAGTGGTGCCACTGCATGTTCAACCATGCCTGCCCCCAGTCCTGGTTCTCATGCTCACCATTGACAGTCGCAGCCCACCCGTGTGGAGCCCACAACCTCCATATGGACCCGATTCCTGCCCCGGTTATTACACTCTCCAGGTTGTTCTACAGCCTAGTTCAACAAGATGTATCCCCAGCCTAGTAACTATCACCTGAGGCTGTGACAAAGTCCAACCCACTTGCCCTTATTCTGGCTCATGCTTGTACCAGTGGATACAATTGGATACCCCAGCCTGGCTCTCTCCCTAACCCAGTTCGCATAGAGGCCAATATGTGTTGTAGCCCTGCCCAGCCTGGCCTGCCCCCATACCTGGGTCACACATATGCTCCTTTCTTTGGTTTTTGCACTCACCTGCAGGGACTGCACCCAACAAAGGAGTTCCCCAAGTTTCTCTATCAAGTCTTCTCTCAGTGGCAGATCTCGTACACATTGATGGGTCCTTGGTCTGGAATAAGTTAGTCCACCTCCTGTCTTGACAGGAACAGTGGCCTTGCCAGACTGGCCCATATCCAACCCGCTTCTTAATGTTGCATGTTAAAGCCCAACCAAACCTAGTCCATGCTTGATGCATCTCTCATATGACCCAGTGGGAGCAAAAATGTAGCCCAGCCAGTCTTACACCCATTCTGGCTCTCATGAGAACCAGTGGATGCTGAAGTCTAGCCCAATCTGGCACACCCCAGATCCTGTCCACACCCATGCTGAAGGACACTGCAGCCATGTCCAGCCCAGCTAACCAAACCTATTTCAGCTCTCGCATTCACCAGTGGGAACCACAACCAAGCCAAAGCATTCCCTTAACTCCCCAACATGCCTGTTCCCAGCCACAGATCTTGTGCATGCCAGTGGATTATGTGACCCAGCTCTGCATAACCTATCCCCTGTCTTGACCCTTGCCATCAAATGTTACAGCCTGCCCTGACCCAGCCTGCCCTCAGTCCCAACTCTCGCTGGTGAGTGCTACAGCCTGGCCCTGTCCAATCTGCTCCCATCCCTGACTCATGCAAACCCACAGGTGTGATAGCCTAGCCAGGCATGCCCTGCATTCAAGTCTGGCTCCTGCACTTGTCAGTAAGCCAAGGTTGGCCTGGCTCTACCTGGTCCACCCTCTTCCAAAACCACTCCACATGTGTGGAGCTATTCTGCCCTCACTAACACCCTGGCATGAATCACGTGCTCACATGCTGGAGCAAAGGACTGTCAGGGGCATTTCCTAGTCCCCCCATGAGACACACTCCCAGACAGTGGCAGTGGGTACTAGACGCTTACCAGGCATAGGCTACCCCCTCCATTTTGCATATGTATGAGCGGTGGGTGTTGTGGCCTGCCATACATCATACTCTTCCATGTGTTTGAGGGTGCTGTGGCCTGGAACAACCTAGCCTGTACCCAGCCCCAGTACTCTTGAGTGTCTTGGGGTTTCATGGTCTTGCCTAGATCAGCCTGTAACCACCCCCAGCTGCAAGCAAATCAGCTGAAATTACAGATAATAGAGGTGCGTCCTCCCACACACACCCCTACAGAATTTGCCCCTTGACCCAGTTCTCTTGCATGATGGTTAGTGCCATGGCTCAGCATAGTATTACCTGTCCCCTGTTCTGACTCTCGTTTGCAAGTACTATGATCTAGGCTTACCAGATAGGCCCCAAACCCTAGCTTTGGTGTGTATTGGTGAGTGATATTTGGCATTGGTCATACTAACTACCTCAGCTCTATTATCCCACAAGGGCTGGTGCTTTGGTCTGAACCTTAAAGTGCCTTGCATTCCTCCCTCAAGTTCCCATGGCTGGATGGCCCAGGTGCCAATGGCACTGGGCAAAGACATCAGGCCACCTTGCCCAAGCCCTGCTGCCTAGAAGCACAGAGCCAGGGCTAGCTGACCCTCTCTACTCCAAGCTCCCAGCAGACCAATCAGCTCAGATCTTCAGACTCAAGCTCAGCCCCTGGGACTAACCGACTCACCTGGGTCCAAGCATATGGTGGGCCATGGGCCCAGGCCTTCCTCCAGACCCAAGCCAGGTCCAGGGACAACCCAACCCACCTGGCCCAAGCTCTGCTGCCTGGGAGCTCAGAGCCATGGCTAGCCGGCCCTCTTTGGCTCTGAGCTCCTCACTGTGGTTTCAATGCATTCTTCACTTATTATTAATGAAGTAGTGAAATTCCTCCTTATGTACAAGAAGTTTTTCAATAAGTTTGTGTAAAATCTACGTTATGAAAAATTATGTGTGACTTTGCATTTTTTTTAATTTTGGTTGTTATTTGTCTGAGAGTGAGACACATAAGGAGTGCTAAGAAAAAAGAGAGAGAGAGAGTCCATATTCTTTTTCATTCCCCAAATGTTGGCACAAGCCAGGACTGAACCAAGCCAAAGCTGAGCACCAGAAGTTTGATTCAGATCTCATCCACTTGAGCATCACCCACTCCCTCCCAGGATGCACATAAGCAGGCATCTGGAACCAGGAGCAGAGCAAAGCCAAATCCCTACCTCAATGCTTCCTGCAGAGAAATAAATGTGTCTTAATTCCATTTTCCATAAACTTTCTGATGTCTTCTCTTACTTATCAGCTATTCCTTTTTATTCTGGAATGTGGTAATGCCACTTGATTGTTATGTATTGCAATTATCTTGATCAAACATGTATAAATCTTAGTATTTTACAAATATGCACACAATTATTTCTTATAGACAGTCATATCTTTATAAGCACGGTCTTAGTTTTTTTGCTTGCAATATTCAAATTATTTCACTTTTTAAATTATTTCACTAAGTTGATTTACCACTACACTTTCAAGTGTGTGTATGGGGAAAATCAGTTGGGGGTGGAAACTGGGGGAAGGGGAAACTGAAGCTATACAGAATTGTTCCATAAAATACAAAATTTAAAATAAAAATTTAACAATAAAGAAATTTAAAAAACAAGTGGAAATTGTGATAGCTGGCATCTCTTTCTTCTTCTCAATTGCAAATATTTTACCATAAATGTGATGTTTTACAGCATTTTTTTTCTCATTAAACAGGTTCAGGATGTTCTCTTCCTTGTTTATTAACAATCTTATCAAGAAAGGATGTTGAACACCGCCAAATGGTCTTTCAACTTCTATTGAAGTAGTCATGGTTTTTTTTTTTTTCCCTTCAATTTTATGGCGTGGGGCATTCCAATAACTGATTCTAAAATTAAGCTCATCTTGATTTCTGGAACCAAATATACTTGGTTATTATATACTATTGTTTTATGCATTGGTGAATTTGGATTGCCAATATTTCACTTAACACTTCTACATATGTATTCATGAATAGAAATGACCTATGACTTTCCTTCTCCATTCTTACTTGATTTGCTATCAACTCCATGTTAGTCTCAGGGAATGTATTTTTGGGTGTTTCCTCTTCTTAGCTCTAGAATAATCTATGCAAAATTGGAATTATTCTTAAATGTTTGTTATAGCTCAATTGCAATTGGTCTTCTCCACATTTTTTCCAGCAACTCCTCAGTGTCATCCTCAGTTATCTCAGAGATTGACATAGTAGGATGCTCCCTTGTGCCGAGGCTTCAGTAACCTCATTCATTGTGGCTGTGTCTCTTCTTTTTGTCATTGGTCATTGCAACTCACATTAGTGGATTCTTCCGCTCAGAGCCAATTTTTAAGCCATGTCATCCATAGTTCTACAGGTCGACTTTACTGATTCCATTCAGTGCCCATTTCTGAGACTACTCCCTCCAGTGAGTTTCAGTCCTATGCTCCCATGCTATGCTTCCGCCATGACCTCCACAGTAAACAGTTCCTGGGTCACCACTCTCCACCTAGTACGATCCCATGTTGTGGCTGCACTATTATCTGTTTAGCTTTTCTTTTGCTTCTGGTTCCAGCAGTACCTGGGATTAAGGGAGACACTAGCTGTAACTTTAACCTAGAACTCAGAACTCTCAGTGATGCCTATTGTATGAATTTTCCTTTTCTTTCTTGTTGGAATGTGCTAGCAGTTAGATCTGGGGTCAACCTGGAACTGTTTTGGATGAAACCTGTGGGATGCCAAGTTGGCATTATTGTACTGGTTGGACCAACACAATGTGTTGAGCCAGAAGTGAGTTCTCCCCCTGGTTTATTGTATGCACAGCTCTCTTTAGTTCATCCAGAGACTTTGCCTCAGAAGTCAGAATGGTGCCCGATATAGCACTGCTGGGGGTCTGGGAAGTGAAATAAATTCTGTTCCCAATCCTGACTGATAGGGCTCTGCCCTGCTGCTTCTGCTCATGGCCAGATTTTTAAAATCAGTGAGACACGGGCCCGGCTAGGTAGCCTAGTGCCTGAAGTCCTTGCCTTACAGGTGCTGGGATTCCATATGGGAGCCAATCAGGTCCCTGCTGATCCACTTCCCACCCAGACCACTGTTTATGGCCTGGAAAAGCAGCAGATGATGGCCCAAAGTCTTGGGACCCTGCTCTGTGTGGGAGAATTGAAAGAAGCTCCTGGCTCCTGGCTTCGGATCACTCACCTCCAGCCATTGCGGCCACTTAAGAAATGAACCAGCAGATGGAAGATTTTTCTCTTCTCTGTATCTTTTTCTAACTGTAAGTCTGACTTTCCAATAAAAAATAAATATTTTAAAAGATTAAAAACTCAATGGTACATGCATTATCATTTTTATATATTAATTTATATGTTCTGTTCTGAGCAATATTTGCTCATTCTCCAAAGACAGACTTTGGAGGAAAAGGAAATCCTGTTTTCTTTACAAAAAATGAGAGAGAATGTGCTAGCACATATGAAAGTATTTTTATTTTGAGACAAAACACAGAATATAAAGTTTCTCTTCCTGTCTTTTAGAGCATGTTTTATTTACTTATTTTCCTCTACTTGCAAAGCAGAGCGACAGTGGGAGAAAGACCTTCCATTCTCAAATGGCTGATTCATCCCCAGACCAGGCTGGACCAGGCTAAAACCAGAAGCTGGGAACTCCATGTTTTTCTTCCACATAGGTGACAGGGACCCAAACATGTGAGTCAACATCTACTGCCACATAACACTCATTAGAAAAAGCTAGATTGAATGTGGAGTAGCCAAGATTTGAACAGCCACTCTGGGACTTGAATTCCAGCATGGAATGTGTGTAATCAAGATGGTGCCCCTAACCTAACCCACTGCACCACAATGTCCACCTCCGTTATAGCCATTTTTTAAAAACATAGTTTAGTAGTGTTAAATGTGTTTACTTTTATCAACTTGGAAACACAAAATTCTGTATCTACTAAATTACTCTTTCCCACCGCCTCTAGCCCTAGCAACTACTGTTCTATCTGTTTCTATGAGTTTGCCTATCTTATCACAAATTCAAGGCATATTTCATACATTTTTTAAACAACAAAGACAATTAACAGAGTGTTAAAAGCTTAATATGAAGAATATGACCTGTATGAAAACCCGCTTGAATTTCCTACTTTTCCAACCCATGGTGATTATTGAAATTTTTGTTGAAACTCTTCATCTGCATAGTTAGTTCCAGTGCCTCACAGGAACAGATTGAGACCTAAGTAAGGAAGTCAGGAGTTGGACAGAAGTAAACTCCGGAGGAGAAGAGGTTGCATTAACCCCTGCTCTCAGGTACATTTCAGTGGAAACAAAGGGATGTCCCAGGAATGCAGTAGGAGATGGAAAGACCTCTGGACAGACAGGCCTATAGACTTCTATAGCTGTAAGCAGAGCAGCAGAAGGCAAAGAAGCAGAAAGGAACTGAAACTCTCAATCAAACCAAAGGAGATGCTCAACAAGGACTACAGTAACTGCAAAAGTCTAACAGCTAAGCAAGGTCCCAAAGCCAATTTTCTAGAATGAGACAATGCTAATAGATAAAACAGAACAGAACAAACCACAAAGAAGATCATACCAGGTGCAAGGAAATCAAAGCATTAACACCAAAATACCTCAGTGTGTACAGCAGTGCAGCTTGGGGGAGCCTCTCAAAGAGAGAAACACTTCTCACTTAGATGTCTGGCAGTCCTCCCTGGTTGAGTTGCCAAGCTCAGGCCAAGGCAGTCAACTGAAGAAATATGGCCATCTTTAACCCTGTCCTGGAAGAGCGGCCTTGATGCTTTTCAGCAGAATTGGGAAAACCACATGCTCGGGAGAGTTGCAGCAATACAGCAAGCTGTCCAGCAGAACAAGCCTGGTGGAGGAGCCTGGGGAGATGTTCAGGAGCTGCTGAAGACCTCATGGCCTCTGCCAAGAGAACAGTGAGAATATTCCTTGTTGGACCACGAGTGACAGAGATGGCTAGGCGGAGATTCAGACTAGGGTGCTTCTGAAGCTGACAATGGCTACCACAATAGACCATCCCTGACCCAAAAAGTCCTCTTTGAAAGCAAAAGAGCAGTTACCAAGATTAGGAGAATAAAGCCAGCTCATTCATTTTCCTGCCAAAGTAGGCATTTTAATACCAGAGCATACAGGTACAGTTGCCCCCACACTTATTAAGTTAAGCCCCAATAAACACATCGGAAATTGAAAGCATCATAAGTTGAAAACGCATTTGCTCCACCAGATCACACTATAGGGTAGGGGCTATTTTCCCCCATGATGGTGGGGATAACTGGAGCCTGCATTTGCTGTCCTTGTCCAGCATGGTGAGAAAGGCTCATATAAATATCACTAACCCAGGAAAACTTAGTATTCAACACTTCAAGCGTTGGTTTCTACTGAATGTCTTTCTCTTACTATATTATATATTCAAAACTATTAAGTTGACTGATCTAAGTTGGAGACCATGCAATGCCAGCAGCCCATATAGGCACCGATTCATATCCTGCTGCTCCAATTCCCAGCTAGCTCCCTTCTAATGTATCTGCAAAAGCAGAAGAGGTTGGCCCAACCTGTTTAGTCTCCTGCATCTACATAGGAGACCTGAAGGAAGATCCAGGCTTTGGCCTGACTCATCCCTGGCAGTTACAGGCAGCAGGGGAGTGAACCATCAGGTGGCAAGTCTCTCTCATTTTCTCCCTTTGCCTCTGTCTTTCAAATAAATAAAATATATTTTTAAACTAAAGAAATACTTTCTCACTGGCTTTTGAACTAACCAAATTTATGAAAAATTTAATCCCCCCAGCTTCAAACATTGTTTAAAAAGGTATATGATGTAAAAAAAAAAAGTTTTTTGAATTTTCAGTGATATTTTTCAAGTGTATTTTATTAGAAACAAGCAAAACTATTGTCCCATGCTTACAACAATTTGCATTTATGTTTAGATTTTTGTCTGTTTTGCCATTTTGAATTATTTGCTATGCTTATCAAGTTATTTGAATGCGGTTTATTTTTTAAATCTTTTCATTTTCTCCAAAATTGATTGATTTGAAAGACATAGGTATTTATAGAGGGAAGAGGATGGAGAAAGGGATAAAGAGAGAAAGATTTCCTATCCACTGGTTCATGCTCCAAATACCTTCAGTGACTGGGGCTGGGCCAGGGCTACATCAAACACAAGCTTGGATCTAAATCTGAAATTCCTGCATTCAGTGGCAGAGGCCCAAGCACTCGCAGGTGCCTTAACAGGGATCTGAACTGAAAGTGCAGCTACTGGGAATCTAACTAGGTCTCATAACAGATACATTCCTGGCTTTGGCTTAACTCACTGAGTCACAATACTGGCCACATGAAGATCAGTTTGCTGCTTGTAAATCTCTACTGTTCAATATCACCTTAACTCTGTCCAAATGGCTATTATCCAAAAGACAGAGAGTAATGAATGCTGGCAAGGATGTGGAGAATGTTATTGCCGGGAGTGTAGATTGTTGCAGGCTCTGAGGAAAGCACTCAAAAGGAAGGAAGAAAGAAGGAAAGAAAACAAAAGAAAGAGAAAGAAGGAAGGAAGGATGGGAGGGGAAGCTGACACATGCTGCAGCAATTCCACTACTGGGTATACATCCAGAAATATGAAACCATTGTATCAAAAAGATAACTGCTCCACCATGTTTGTTGCAGCATTTTTTATATTAGCCAAGATATACAATCAACAGAGCTGTTATTCACCAGCTTCGTGTATATAAATTTGCATTATGTGCACACACCGGAATACCATTCAGAAATTGTGTCATTTGCAGCAAAATGGGTGGTATCGGAGGCTAACACATTAAGAAAAATAAGGCAGAGACAGAGACAATTGTCTGTCCTCTCTCCCATGTGGGAAACTAGAAAATTCCATCTGAACACAAAAGTGTATTCACTTGATACTGGGAGAGGAGATACAAAGTTTGGGTTGCAGGTACCAAATCAGAATCAGACTAAAGGGATAAGCTCCTAGTATTTCACATTGTGGTAGAGAGACCATGGCTCATTATAGTCTACTACATATCTTATGGAAAAATGGAAGCGAGAAACTCCAAGCCTCAATGACAAAGAAGAAATGTTGGATACCCTGTTTGATTAGTACACAGTGCATACATGTATTGGAATATCACACTAGAACACATAAATATGAATGATTATTACTCATTTTAAAATTCTATATGCATAAGCTAATTAGAGACTGTAAATCTTCTCCATGTAAAAAGATGAACAAACTGAGGTTTGAGGTTGCCCAAGGCTATCATAGCTAGAAGGTGACAAAGTAATATAGGCAGTGACAAAAATTTGTCTTCAAGGACAACCATTCAAACCTAGCCACAGGATGTGTGTGTGTGTGTGTGTGTGTAACTTGGCCTTTCAAATAGATATTTTTAAGTAAGTCTTCAAAAAAGAATAAATGAATGCTAGAATACCTCACAGAAGTTCCCCAGTGTATCTTCCAGACAACAAAAAGTGTTTTCTACGGTATGATAGCATTCCTATTGCCTCAGCTCCACCAAGGATTGAGCAACATTAATAGAATCTATTGCAAAGTCCTCAGATCTTTCAGAATTGGGTATTTATCCAGGGTAACCCCTTCTCCCACCCATGTGCTTCAACTCTCACTAGCCTGGAACTTGCGTGACTTCCCTTCTCTTTCAACTCATCTCCTGCAGAATAAACGTTACCCTTCAAGACTCAGCACAAATGCCACTTCTTCCATGAAGCCTTCTTTGATCTCCCCATCTGGAAATGATTGCACTTTCCTTTGAACAGCATTGCCCTTTGTACTGCTCTGTTGGCACTTCTCCCATTCCTCCTTCTATTAGAACTGTAATCCTGCCTTAGCTCCCCTGCTAGTCTGGGACTCTTTGAGGGCACAGAGCAGATTTTATTCACTTTCAGTTTCCCCAACAGCACCTAGTACTGCTGAGTTCATTGGTACTCAACACACACTTATATGAATGAGTGAATCCAAGCTGGGTACTATAATACAGAACTTTGTAAAAGTTGGCAAACCAATAGAAAATCTGGCTTTACATGAAATGCTTAAGGATCATGCTTTGTAATAAAATGAGGCCTGGTTCATGACCATATTTCCTTGTCAGGAACCTCCTTATTAGCCTGAACATTGCCTAAAGCAGGATGCCAGCCAGAGGATCTAGCAGAAAAAAAATTTTTTTATTAAATCTAAAATAAAATAACATACATTTTTAAAACTCATTAAATCCTAGTGAAGATTTAAATGGTTGTATCAGCATTTCAATGGATGACATTTATGAGACTCAAAATGCTCAATTTTGCCTTGACAGAATTCATCCATCACCTCAACCTTGTTTGCCTCAAAAAACGTTTGGAGTCAGCTGGTTTGACCATTTCCTCCTGTGTTGACCTAAGCTCCCGTGACTGCTACCTGGTGAGTTTGCAGTCAAAGCTGACTGACAATTGTTGCAGCAAAAAAAATGCTCTTTATTAGCAGAAACCAAGACCATGTAAATACAGTCGTGGCGGCAGGTTGTATGCTTAAAGCACGCAGCTTAGGTACTCCAGGGCTGCCATCCCATTAGCATGTCAAAAGAGTCTGTCCGAATTACTACAGAAATCCTTTATTTGCTCTTGATTTTTTTTCCTTATGTGTAAAGGATTGCTCCCCTCCACCAAGAAAAAAAAAATTCATTTGACCTTTGTGTGACCTCATCTGATAAGTCACTTCAAACAGGTTGCTCCCTGGGATCAGCATAAGCCCTGGGCAAGGCTGAAAAGTCCACAAAGTTCTTGGATCTCTGGATTCCCTCAACCTCACATGCGGGCACTTTCATTTCTATTTTGAAAATCCCTCTTCTTGGCTCACTCCAAATTCACATTGCTTCATCACTCTCCAAGATGTATAGGCCCTATACATTGCCCATTTTTTATCATCCCCATATATACCCTTTTGATTTAGTGTCCTCATTTATTGAGACCCTGTTCTGGGCTAGATTTCAATAGGTGGTAAAGGGTTAATTTGATTGGCTTGTTTTTTTACCATCAAAATAATTTGATGTTTTAAAGAAGAAAATGTATACTACAGGATACTCAGAAAGCTTCAGGTGGCCGTTGGTGGCAGGAGTACCGGCGCTAAAGCAGGAAGTAGCTAGGCCTTTTCAGTCTGATCTAATATCAGACTCTTCAACTCCTGTTACAAGAACTGCCTTTATGGTGACTGGCAAGGCTAATCCTCCCTAACCTGGCAGCAAACCTAGTGAAAAGAACTGCAGAGGAAGAATAGGTCAGATGCACATGGCTAAAAATAGGGCAAAGATAGGTCTGTACCCCAAAGAAATGCAGACTGAAAAGCTGAAAGCAGCCTCAATGCTAATTATCAGAAAAGAATTATTAATTTGTGGCAATGTATTCAAATATTATGCTAACAAGAAGGATGAAAGAAGCCTAACCACACCTTTATAACATGTATACATCGCACACAGTATTGAGCAACATAAGACACAAGGGATTCTGCTATTATATCCACTGATATTAAAGTATAAACACAAGCTAAACCAATCTGCAATGTTCAAATTTAGTGCTTACAGTTGGGTGTCTGGAGTCGTAGTTAGGAGGTGGTATTCAGATTATGTTTCTTGGTTTGGGGCCTGGTTACACAGATAAGTTTAGTTTTTGAAATTTCATCATGTTAACATTATTTATTCATCTTTGTATATATTTTACATTTCATTGGAAATTTCAGGAAAATTTAATACCAATATAAACTGAGTAAACTGAGTTTTCATGCGACAAACAGAAATGAGACAAAGCAAAGGCAGGAAGAAAGTGGTTTAACTTGTTGAAATAGGGGTTATGGAGAAAACCAAAGAAGAAAACAGGGGGCCACTCAAATAATGATTCTCATAATTGCACCATTCAGTCAGCCACTCGAGATAGTTCTGTGTGTGTGTTTATTTCCTTTATTCTTTATGTTATTGTGATATTAATACAGATAGAGGAAATTCAAAATGGTTCCTGCTTTATTTCTTTCCCCCTTTTTCTTTCCTTCTTTTGTTACTGTATTCTGAGGGAGAGGTTCTTTTTTTTATCAATTTATTGTTTTATTATGATATGATACAGTTTGATGGGCTCTGATATTTTGCCTTGTCTCTCCCCCAATCCCCTCTACTCCACTGCTTCCCCCTATATTATTAAAATAGCTTAGTCCTTCTTAAGCAGTCATAAGTCCATAATTCTGCCATTTAATTATATCCTGACATTGTAAGTATGGACAATGACAGAGACCAACATCTTATTGTCAAGATATAGTTAACAGTTTCATTGGGAATCCATCTGCGATTTGGAAGTAGAGATGCATACTGCATTGTATCTTCACATCTGGGTATGATAGTTTCCATTACACAGCTACCATAAAACAAAATCAACAACAGCAATAAAGTTAAAATTTTTTACAATGCTATGAAGCTAAATAACATGCCACTGAATGACCAATATGTCACTGAAGAAATGAAATAGAGAAGTCAAAAACCTTATTGAAGAAAACCATGGTACCGTATAACCTATGAATTACTGAAGAAATTAATGAGAAAAAGATTTTGTGAATAAATGAAAATACAAAAATACCAAAACCCATGAGAGGTAGCAAAAATAGTATTGAAAGGGACATTTATAGTATCAGGTGCTTACAAAGAATCAAAATATCTCAAGTAAATAATCAAATAATGTTAGCTCCATAACTTATTAAGAAATAAAATGAAAAGGAAGCAAGAAATGATTAAAATCACAGCAAAAATAAATGGAATCAAAACTAAAAGACAAGTTATAGCAAGAAAGAGCCGTTTTTTCAGATGAGCAAAACAAACTTTTAGCCAGACTAGCAAAGAAAACGAGAGGGGAAAAAAGGTAAAATTAGAGATGAAAAAGTACACATCCTAATAAATCAGTAAGGTGAGCTCTACTTGCCAAATGGATCCTTTGATCATTATGTGGTATCTTTATCCCTCTCTTTTAGTACTTTTCACTCAAAGTCCATATTTGCTGATATAAAAATTACTATGCCAGCTTGTTCTTTTCCATTAGCCTATCATAGCTTTGTCCATTGGCTCACTTTTAGTTTCCACATATTTTTATTGGTAAGATGTGTCTCCTGTAGACAACAGATATATAAGGGTTTGGGGGAGGGGTTTGTTTGTTTGCTTTTGTTTTTGCTTTTATCTACTCCACTTATCTATGATGTTTAATTGATGAGTTTAAGACTTTTACATTCAGGGCTAATATCGATATGGAATGATTTGGTCCTGTCATTTTAGCAATGGGTTGTTCATTGTTTGATTTAGTCTTCTTTTGTTGCTTTACTGGGATGTTCTCCAATTTGTCTTTGGTTTTGGTAGATTCTATTCCTTTTTCTGTCAATAGAACATCCTTAAGTACCATTTGTAGGATAGGTCTGGAAGAGGCATATTCTTTGCACTTTTCTTCATTGTGGAAGAATTTTATTTCATTTTCAAAGGCAAAGGAAAGCTTTGTTAAGTTATTCTGAGCTAACAACTTTACCTTTTAAAATCTGTAATAGGACATTCCATTCTCTTCTGGTCTATCGAATTTCCTCTGAGATGTCAGCAGTGACTCTGATTGGGATTCCTCTGTGTGTTAATTGATTTTGTTTTTCATATTTATATTTAAGGATCTTTTCCCTGTGTTCAACTGTAGAGAACTTGGTTATCATGTAAGGTGGTAAAATCACTTTTGGTCAATCCTGTTGGGAGTTCTGTGCCCCTCCTGTATTTTGTTTACCAATTCTTTCTCCAAACTAGGGACATTTTCCCTTATTATTCCATCGAATACATTCTTAAACCAAGCTTCTCTTTTTATGCCTTCTGAAACTCCCATAACTCTTATTTTTGGCCTTTTAATAATGTCTCTTAATTTTTGAATATCTTTCTTAGCTTGACTCAACTCAGTTCCAGCATTTGGGTTGTTTCCCCATTGTGACAAGAAATTTCTTCCAATTCTAACACTCTTCTACCTTGCTCAGCCTATTATTGAGATGTTCCACTGAATTTTTAATTTGCACCAGTTTGCCCTTCATTTCTAATAATTCTGCTTGCTTTAGTTTCAGTGTTACTATTTCATGTGGGCATATTCCTTAAATTCCTTGAACTTCTGTATGTGTTTCTCACTGTTGTTAAGAAGCTTTATAACACATTTTTTAAAGTCTTTATCCAGTATTTCCTCAATATCTTTCCCAGTTACTTCTGAGGTTGACAAAGACTTTCGTTCCTCTGTTGATGAGGCATCGGTAATATTCATTGTGCTTCTGTCTCTTCTTTTATCTTGGTCATTGTATTCTGGTTAGCAGATTTTTCTCCTTATGGCTGATTCCTAAGCTCTGTTGCCCACTTGTCTACAGGTCGATTTTACTGATTGTGTTCAGTACCCAATTCTTCACCAAGACCTATGTTGGGTGAAACTTGTAGGATGCCAAGTTGGTACTGCTTTGTCTGTGAGACTAGTGCAATGCCTCAAACCAGTTGTGGGTTCTCTTCCAGCATAGCAAATCTACAGTTCATCATTGTCCCTCCAGCCACATAGCCTTTCCCATAGTACACAAAATGGCACCTGATGTGGCACTGGTAGGGATCTGAGCCATGAAATCCACCCTGTTCCTTCATTTGCCTGCTTGGGCTGTGCCACTCTGCTTCTGCTGTTGGTCTAATAGAAAAATCTGTAGGATGGGCATTTCCATGTGTGGCTTTTCCTCCTGAGCTCCTGTTGAACTTCCCTTCCCACCTATCCAGTGGTAGAGCTCCAATCACTGATTGTTGACCAATACTGGTATATCTGGTCACTGCAACACTGCTGACTCTGCTGCTTTCCCATATGCACAGGTCTCCAGGTGTCCCTCTACCATCAGTCTGTCCTCTCCTATTTCCTGGAATGTACCCTCTCTGCTTCAGCCTGGCTAATGATTCTCCATCTGTTTAAATGTGTCCTTACTCTATTCTTCCATCTTGTTTCTTCCCAGATAAAGAGATCATAAACAACCATCACATATCAGGCACAGTTCTAAATGCTTGTGGCAATATCTATGAAAAAAACACACACCCCAGTTTTGTGTCTGTAACGTTCTGGAGTGATCCATATCCTACCAGGATAAAGAGCAGAAGCCTTTCAAAAGAAGCATGAAGCGATCCCCAAGAATTATTCTCATGTGCTTAGTAACTATGTCAAGACATCAGAAGGGGTCGTGAATACATAGTACATGCCCATTCTTCCTAGGAGGTATCAGATGCTTTGACTCAACACTGCCGTGTTCTGAAAGAGAGATAACACAAAATTGTGAGTTGCAGTCTGTATGTGTTCTGAGTCCAGCTCAAAGGGCATGCTGTGCACTTCTTAGCTGGCTGAAAAAATAGGCTTTGCCCTCCTCCTGCTGGACGTCTCTCACTCTGGCACCTGTCATCCATTAGAAGCCCTCCTACTGGGATCTTTCATCATTGAAAATATATGATGATTTTCATTACCGCCTAGGCTAATTGGTAGTGAGTATTCCTCTAAAATATATTCCCCTAAATACTGGGCTTTGGGTTTGCTTTGAAGTTTCTAACACCAACACAGTTGGACTAGAATCATAGATACTAATCACAGAAACTGAAAAGTCCGGTGCAAGAAAATCACCACCATGGTTTTTCCTTATTACAGCAGGTCGGGCAGTAGGCACACATGTGAAATGAATCCTTACAGCTTTTCGTTAAACCATCCCATGACTGTCTCCAGTAACGGTTTGCTAGGCTGACTATGTTTACACATCTCCTTGTGAAATTACCATCAAAAATGAAGTGTTTGATGTCTCTAGCTTACTTTCCAGCCAGTGAAATAACATCAGATCTTTTAGAAAATCAAAAATCTTATGGCATAAAATTTTAGCACACAAAATAATATGCTGAATTTAATATAACATATATGTATTTTCTCAGAGAAGGAGTGGAAATAGGATAGGATATCTTGCTTATTGTTAACATCTGACTTAATGAACTGTTCAGTCTAAAAGAAAAAGACAACATGAAACACCTTATGCAAACTTGTCATTTCTGAATGGGGAAACCAGGAACTTGAAGGCTCGGTGATTCCCATCCCGGCACACTCATTTTAGAGATAAAATCATGCCACAAACATACACTTCACCTTTGCTACACATATAAGTGTATGTGTCCATAAAGAAAGAATAGAAAGTAAAAACACTGTTGAAATGCAGCCCCATACTATCAACTATAAGTATTTTAAGCTATACTTTTAAATTGATCTACTTTTTCCGGTTTTTTTAAATGTGTATTTTTAGGAGGTACAGTGTGATGCCCAACATAGCTACTTAAAAATTTCCTAGAATTTTGATTAACACTTAGTAGCTCTGCATGTTTCTGGAGTACAGTGTGATATTTCAATCTGTGTGTGTAATGTATATTGATCGAATCATGGTAATTACCATTCCTATCTCCATATCATTACTTCATTTGTGGAAAGTTCACTTCTCAAGATTACAAGATAGGTAGTAGAAATTGTAAATTTAAAATCAGACCCATATGTCCAAATTAGTTTACAAGGAGGCATTAAATATAAGAAAATGGATAAACCTAAGGAAAAACTTATGGGATAGAATATATAGTTTACTTCCTTGCAGTTGTAGAGAGATATGGTTTCCATTAGTTGCTTTATAACACACTTGCAGCATGAACTTGTTTCTTTAACACTTATTCATATATTTATTTATTTTGACAGACAGAATGATACAGAGCAAGACAAAAGAGAGAGACGCTTTCCATCTACTGGCTCACTCCCCAAATAGCTACAACAGCCAAGACTGGACCAGGCTGAAACTAGAAGTCAGAAACTCCATCTTGAACTCCTGTATTGTGGCAGGGTCCTAACCACTTGTACCAACTTCCATAGCCTTCCCAGTCACATTAACAGAAAGCTGGATGGGAAGCATAATACTCTGAATACAGATACATTATCATTTTAGGCAGCAGGTTAACCAACTATGTCACAACATTGTCCTTCATAAAATAAATTTGCTCTAAAATATGTATTGAATGTGATTAATCACACAAATACTCAATATTTATCTAGGTAGTTGCTTATGACATTAGGGATACCCAACATGATCTCTTCAAGAAAGAAAACAATAGAAGTATTTCTGTTTATAGTTTTCCCCATTTTTTTCTAAGATGGTTCCAGGAGCCATGGACAACCTATAACCTCTGTAAGAATAAGAATCAAGCCCTGTCATTTGCCACTGGATTCCAGTACCAAATATGATACTCACTACATGGTATGTGCTCAAATAAATATAAGAAAATGAATGAAAGCAATAAATGTTAGGCTCAAGCTGGCTATGAGATGTACATCTGTATGATATTTTCACTGTTAATAGAGTCCAGTCTATAGATTGAAATGATCAAGTGTTTGAATTTCAAATGAGCTTTCTTTACCTGACACTCTTCCCCACAGAATGCAGGAGAAAGAAAGAAAGGAAGGATGAAAGAAAGAAAGAAGGAAGGAAGGAAGGAAGGAAGGAAGGAAGGAAGGAAGGAAGGAAGGAAAGAAGGAAGGAAGGAAGGAAGGAAGGAAGGAAGGAAGAAAGAAAGAAAGAAAGAAAGAAAGAAAGAAAGAAAGAAAGAAAGAAAGAAAGAAAGAAAGAAAGAAAGAAAGAAAGAGGAGGAGAAAGGAAGGAGGAGGGAGAGAAAGGAAGAAAGAGAGAATGGGGAAGAAAGGAAGGGAAGGAGGGAGGGAAAGGAAGAAAGAAGCGAAGGAAGGAAGGAAGGAAGGAAGAAAGAAAGAAAGAAAGAAAATAAATTGATCATGGGGATCCCACTCCCTTGTTTTACAAAGGAAGAAACAGCTGGGTCTATAAAGACGGAACTGACTCCCTTAAGGATCACACAGCTGATTAGGTAGAAGAGCCTGGACTAGGTAAAACCCAATGCAAGGCCCCTGACTAATTGACTAAATCAATAGCTGGCAAACTGTTCACTAATAGCAGCATCAGTAGATCAGAAACCTAGGTAGGAATGCAAATTCTTGGGCCCCACCCTAAAATACTAAGGCAGAAACTCAAGCTGTCTTTGAACAAGCCCTCCTGAGGAAGTTGAGAAACTTCGGTCCGGAGAAACACCTCAAGAAAATTCTGTGAGTTTTCAAGAATAGTGAGTAATCCATCTACATGAAAATAAAGGTTTTTTTCCTTCATCATTTGAAGTTAAGAACACAAAACATGTTTTTATATAACATATTCAGGTTCCTGGCATGTAAGATCTACTCAGCAAGTTTCTGCTCAAATTATCTCAGGATCTTGTCTCCATTCGTGAATATTTCTTTTCTTAATAAATCTTTTTTTTAAAAGATTCATTTTTTATTGAAAATTCAGATTTACAGGAAGAAGGAGAGACAGGAAGAAAGATATTCCATGCACTGATTCACTCCCCAAGTGGCAACAACAGCCAGAACTGAGCCGATCTGAAGCCAGGAGCCAGAAGCTTCCTCTGGGTCTCCCACATGGGTGCAGGGTCCCAAGATTTGGGCCATCTTCACTGCTTTCCCAGGCCACAAGCAGGGAGCTGGGTGGGAAGTGGAGTAGCTGGGATACATACCAGCACTCATACAGGATCTCAGTTGATGCAAGGTGAGGACTTAGCCAGTAGGCTAGATCTCTAGACCCAATATTTCTTTTCTCTAAACATATTTATGTTTATATTTATGTTTCTATATGAATGGCAAAGTGTCAAAGACAGGAGATCTTCCATCTGCTGGTTCATTCACCAAATATCTGTCACAGCAGGGTTTATAGCAGCCTGAAGCCAGGAACCTGAAATACCACTCAGGTCTCCCACCTGGGTACAGAAATGTAAAGACTTGAAACATCTCCTTGGCTTTCCCAGGCACACCGGCAAGGAGCTAGAACAGACATGGAGCAGCTGGGACACAGATGGGTACTCAGATGGGATGCTGCTGTTGCTGGAGGCTGCCTAGCATGATAGGCCCAAACACTGGCATTTTCATGTGTACTTGATAGGCAATAAGGCCTAGTGGTGAATTACGTAGGTCTTAGAATCAGACATACTTTTGAATCCTAATTCTGTCACTAACTAGCTAAGGGAACTTGGATGTGTTATTTAAAGCCTTACTAAGCCTTACTATCTCATCTCTACAACAGGGCTAATTACATACCTACCTACTCTTTGGTATTATTATGAGGATAAATAAGAAAAGTACATGGGGGAAAATCAAAATGATGGAATAGGGTAAGGTCATGTTTAAAGACATGGAGAAATACTAGCGAGTGTGAACCAGGGTGGGCACATTCCAGGAGCAGGGGAGGACAGAACAACAACAGAAAGGTAACTGGAGACTGATAAACACAGGAAAGCAGCGACACAACAGTGTGCCATTGTAGTCACTGATACCCCAGCGGCATTCAGCAAATGGCAATCTGAACTGCACCTGCAGCCAGAACTGCACCAGCAACAAGGTGGGAAGGGACGTTCACTGGGAGCTCCAGAGGTGAACTCAAAGAACTTCCCATCCTGCTGGTCTGTTTGATTTGATCAGCAGTAGAGAAAGAGTAGCAGATCCCAGATGAGCAGTGTGGGAACAGAGTGGATTTCACAACCTAGTACATCCACTAAAGCTCTACCGGGTGCTATTTTGTTTAAGGAGACAAGGGCTTTGCACATTACTGAGAATGCACTGAGCTGGGACTGAATTCATTTCTGACTCAGCGATAAGCAACAACGTGGCACTGTACAGCTTCCACCCAAGATAAGTCTAGGTAAGCCCTAAGATCTGACAGACTGCAGATCAAGAACTCCAGTAGTAGCACATCAGGTACTACTTTGTACAGTGTGGCAAAGAATTTAAGACTGCAGGGACAACAGGGAGCTGCACATGCAGTGAATTCAGCAAGAGCTCACTGAGCTCAGTGCATTGCACTGGTCTCAAAGGGAAAATAATACCAACTATGGCATTGTATGGGTCAAAATAAGTCCGTATGGCTCTCACACCTAACGGCCATCAGGTTTTGCCAAGATCAGCACCACAAACAACCTAGTTATTTAAGACACCTGGTGTCCCTAACCCTGAAACATGCTCAAACTGGAAGTGGGAGAAAGGTTGTACAGACAAAGGTGCAGCCTCAGCACAGTATCCAAGGAGGTGGAGACTGGTAAGCCAGGAGCTGGGACTATGGAGACCATGGTGGAAATCTAACATAAGAACCTATATCTGGAACCTGCTGTGGGGATGGCACAAGTGACTACAAATAAAGAGCTGTGTAACAACCGCAATAAGTAAAATCGAACTGTAGACCTGTGGGTGACACAGCTTAGAAACCAAGGAGAAGACTGCTAAGCAGAAGTACAATGACCAAGAGCAAAGAGGAGACAGAGGCATAACGAATACTACTGAAGACTCCCCTACAATGGGACAAATCCCTTTGCTCAACTCAGAGTTCACTGAGGAAGACATCGAGAAATTGCGGGATATAGAATTCAAAACACTTGTTATAAAACTTCTTATCAACAACGAGAAGCACGTAAAGCAGACATTCAAGGAATTGAAGGAATATGTGACACTGGAAATGAGTCAAATGAAAACTGATACATCAGAAATGAAGAATGCAGTGGTGCAAACTAAAAGTACAATGGAGAGTTTCCAAAACAGAATGAAGGAGGCAGAAGAGAGAATTTCAAAATTTGAAGATACTTCCTGTCACCAGGGGAAGCAAACAAAAAGCTGGAAACAGAGCTGGATCAGGCCAAAACAAGTATTCAAGAATTCAAAGACTATTAAAAGGCATAGGATCAAAAGGGGAGTTAGCACCTTTGATTAGCATATTGCCACAGGATGCAGCCATAACAGCAATAACAGCTTTTTGGCTAAAAAACGGTAACAGCAACAGCAGCTTCTAAGCTCCTATTGATATTTAACAGTAACTCCGCAGAGGCAGACAATGCCTAAATAGATTACAGAATACTCAGCGGGGTTGTTCTGTGTCCATGCAAAGGGAGGCGGAGCTGCATTCAGGTGTTGTAGAGACATCCACTGGGCCTTGCCACACAGTGGAAAGTTCCTTGGGGCCTTGCCTGCAAAGGAACGATACTCTTCACACCTTCCTGTCTTCCACATCCATCACAGGGCCAGAAGAGAATGCAGTGACATTCCAAATTTTAAAAGCAAAAAAATTGTCAGCCCAGGGTAATGTACCCAACAAAACTTTCCTTTGTCTTTGAAAATGAAATAAAATTCTTCCACAGTAAAGTTACAAAATTAAAATATGCCTTTTCCAAACCTGCCCTAATAAGGATACTTAAAGATGTTCTCTTGACAGAGAAGAGGACTAGCACTCACCAAAAACAAAGATAAATGTGAAGAACATCTCAGTAAAATGACAACAGGAGATTAATCAATGAACAACCCATTGCATAAATGGCAGAACCAAATTACCACCTATTTGTATTAACCTTAAATGTAAACGGCTTAAACTCATCAATCAGATGTCATAATTAGTAGACTAGATTAAAAAACAAAACCCATCTATTTGTTGCCTACAGGAGACACATTTCACCAACAAAGATCAGTGGAAACTATATCTTATGGATTTTTATTTTCTTTTTGTTAGTTTCACCACTTGAAAACACTTTCTTCTCATTAAATTCTTCAACAAGTCATACAGTAGCATCATTTTCTTCAAGAAAGTTCTTGATTTTTATTTTCATTTCTTCAGTGACAAATTAGTCATTCAGTTGCATGTTTTTTAACTTCCCAGTGTTATTAACTTTTTTTTCTTTCTGTTGTTGATTATGTTTTGTGTCTTTTCATTTAAGGGCATGTGTAATGGAGACTATCATATCTAGTTGCATGTTATTTTACTTCATGGCATTATAAATTTCTATTTTTCCTTCCTGTTGTTGGTTTTGCATTATGGTTTTTCATTTAAGAGGATGTATAGTAACTGTGTAATGGAGATTATTATATCTTCTTGACAATAGGATGCTGGACTCTCTGCCATTGCCCATGCCCACAATAATGAACATATGACTGTATCTGAAGAACTCTACTGTAGTAATGATATAGGGTAATTTGATGAGGAAGGAGGGAATTGGGGAGGGGATAAGGGAAATTTCAGGGCCTACGGTATTGTATCATAAAATAATAATAGGGCCCTACGTGGTGGCCTAGAGGGTAAAGCTCTTGCCTTGAACGCACCCGGGATCCCATATGGGCACCTGTTTTAATCCTGGCTGCTCCACTTCCCATTCAGTTCCCTGCTTGTGTCCTGGAAAATCAATCGAGGAAGGCCCAAAGCCTTGGGACCCTGCACCCATGTGGGAGACCTGGAGGAAGTTGTTGGCTCCTGGCTTCGGATCAGTGCAGCACAGGCGGTTGTGGTCACTTGGAGTCTGAATCATCAGACAGAAGATCTTCCTCTCTGTCTCTCCTCCTCTCTGTACATCTGACTTTGCAGTAAAAATAAATCTTAAAAAATAAGTAATAATAATAAAAGAAGTAAAAAAAATGTATGCAAAGAGCTTAATATGGTGTCTTGTACATAGTAATTGTTTAGCAATGGCAGCAATTATTTTTGTGATTTTAACATAATCATCATTACCATCAAAATCATTTATTCTTAAGAAGGGTAGATGATTTATTTGCACAAAGGCTTGGCATAAATTTAAAGCTGGTAGGTAGTATTTTTTAATATTCCAAGTGTTATGTTGACCAGGAAAAAAATGTGTGTTTTCAACGATATTTCATTGGCCTTGGGCTTTTGGGGAATGCCCAAATTCTGGGAAAGTGTTTCCTAGGGCTCCCCAAGAACACAACTACACAATTTTGCCAATGGTGGATTTTGGTTCCAAAATATAAAATTGCTTATCTCTGAAATGTATTTTCACACGTAACAGGATGCACTAATGATGGAAATTAAATTAAAAAGGAAGTTAGTTTTGATGCACAAATTTTTGAAATCTGTGCATGTGAGGGCTTTTCAAGTTTGTGGATACTGTATATTATGAAAACAACTGCACTTACTTCAAATCTTTTACACCAAAGCAACATCACTTAATTCCATTTCTCTGTGAACCTTTAGGGACATGCTCATAGATAGTTCAAAATAATTTGCTTCATACTTTCGCAAGCCATGTATAGCAGAGGAGGAAGCAGAGAATTTGACTGATAAAAACTTGGCTATCTTGCCCCACATGGACTCTATGTTGCAATGAGTCAAGAAATCTGGTTAACACTCCCTTATTCTTTAAATGTAGGAATTCGGACAAAATAGAGCCATCACTGTTTTTCCCCAGATGAAAAGAAAATGAAAGGAAAGGAAAAGAGGAGGGGAGAAGAGAGGAAAAGAAAAGGGAAAGGAGGAAAATAAGGAGAGGAAAAGAGGAGAGGAGAGGAGAGGAGGGGAGGGGAGGGGAGGGGAGGGGAGGGGAAGGGAGGGGAGGGGAGGGGAGGGGAAGGAAGGGGAAGGGGAAGGGGAAGGGGAAGGGAAGGGAAGGGAAGGGAAGGGAAGGGAAGGGAAGGGAAGGGAAGGGAAGGGAAGGGAAGGAAGGGAAGGGAAGGGAAGGGAAGGGAAGGGAAGGGAAGGGAAGGGAAGGGAAGGGAAGGGAAGGGAAGGGAAGGGAAGGGAAGGGAAGGGAAGGGAAGGGAAGGGAAGGGAAGGGAAGGGAAGGGAAGGGAAGGGAAGGGAAGGAAAGGAAAGGAAAGGAAAGGAAAGGAAAGGAAAGGAAAGGAAAGGAAAGGAAAGGAAAGGAAAGGAAAGGAAAGGAACATTCCAAGCAGGCACTGATAGGCCTTTGGCAGATGTCTCCTAAGCGCCCTCCCCTCTGCTCACCGCCTCCAGTTCCAGCCAAGCAGTCAGGGAAAGTAGCCACACCTGGAGTGAGTTTGGGTGGCGGTGTCCCATGCAAATTCTCCTTTCAAGTCATTTTCAGGA
The DNA here is from genome assembly GCF_017591425.1 of Ochotona curzoniae. Lineage (NCBI taxonomy): Eukaryota > Metazoa > Chordata > Mammalia > Lagomorpha > Ochotonidae > Ochotona > Ochotona curzoniae. The sequence goes on from NW_024467087.1 coordinate 9,305,864, forward strand.
TTTCAGTGCTGCCAGCTTTGATTAACAGTTCTCTATTTTCTGTCATTGAAAGGAAAGGAGGAAACAGCCTCCCTGGTGGATTTCTTGTCGGAGAGCCATGAGTATACTACAGCCTTTCAATTTTTGAAGTTAGCTACATTTCAGGAGATGAAACAAAGGTAACTCTTAACAGCTGCCAATATGTTTTCAGTCCTCATATCAAAGAAAGAGAAATCGCCACAAACCCTAAAGAAAGAAATCAGGCTGTTTAATTTATTCAATTAGAACATGGGAAATGCTGGGCTAAGTCGACTTTGGCAAGCAAAGTGTTGTCGACAGACATAAATGCTTTCAGGAAGAAGCACCCGAATGGCAAGAGCCTTCGTGGTCCGGCTTGAAAGCCTTGAGGCTTAGCTGAACTCCCAGACACTCCAGCAACTGTTCGTGAGCTGATTCATTCAGCTTTCAGAGCAAGAACTCAAAGACCTTTGGTCCTAAGTTCATTTTTATGAAGACTCACCAGAAACTATCTTCTTTTTTAAGTAGACTAGGAAGCTTCTAAAGATCCTTTGGAATATAGAATTAAATTATAATGTGCATTTTCCATTAGGCTTTTGAAGCCCTCTTATATTCTTGTCCTTTTTACAAGTCTACAAAAATAAAGCCTTTTTAAAATTCCACACTCGTGTAGATGTGGCCTTAGGGAAGACCCATTAGACACAGCAATGATTAATGCTCCCCTCAGAATCTTGTTTGCTTCTTCAACTGATTACGCATATAGAATGTTACTTACCAAGTACTTAAGTATTTAAGTGCCTTATCATTCTTGGAAATCACCACTCACCAGCCTGGCTCTGAGAAGGAGGAGAGGTGCCAGCACACATTGTTTCATAAATGGGCAAAGCAGCTCACTATCTCCCCAACTCTGCCCTTGTAATACTGTCTTCCCATTTGGCCCCCAGTAGCCAAAGCAAAACAACAACATAACCACAACAAAAAGGTACCAGCCATGAAATTCTGCTCCCTAGAGCATTAGCCCTAGACATACAGGGGCCTGCAGCCTATCTAAATATTGAGCATTCTGTTCTTTGTAGAACCTGATTTCTTTCAAATGGGTGTTAATTCTGGCGATCATGGAGAAAGAAGAGGAGGAATGAATTGTTAACAGATCATAATTTCTAAATGTCTGCTGGGCATCTCTGCTTTGATACAGCACAATGAACTCAAGATGCTCCATGGTAAAATCTTTATTTATACCCTTACACCCTGCCAAAAAAAAAAAAAAAAGGAGTATTGTTCCCGACTGCTCTGTTTCTATGAACCCCTCACTCAAAACTCAGAGGCATCCATATTAGCTCTCTAAACCTCTTTAAGTGTATTTACTGACATTTCATCATTCACCAACATTTCTTGATAACTGTTAGTAAATTCAACCTTCTCAGTCTTTCCTTCATCTTGCCTCTCCTTTCTACTCCCAGTAAACCCCGTTGTTCAGCATGGAGTACTTCTGCACTGGCCCCACAGCCTCTCATTTCCTCCCCTTCAAATCAACCCTCCACCTGCCTCATGAGAGAGCTTTCTAAAAACACAGGCTTGATCATGTCACTAAAAGCCTTAAATAATAAGAGAAAAGAGGTGAGAGGATAAAAGCTGGGTGGGGTTGTCAGAACTCTTGCTTTAGTGCTCAAAATGAACAATTATCCTGATTTTAAGTATAGCCAAGTCATTTTCCTAAGAATCACGATCATTACAGTGGAGCTCCTCAATCGTAGGCCATATAACCACATTATGTGAAGAGTATGTTGTACGTAGTTGTATTTCTAGCAGCTTTATCTGACATGGTTTAGCCAGACTTATGCTGCCATAAATTCTGTTATCCACAGAACATTTGCTGAGCACTTACTAGGTGCCAGACATTGTACCATGCACTTGGGACATAAATATGAATATGACATGGGAGCTGCTATCACGGAACATCAACTGGCTTTCTGAAACACTGGGACATCTTAAATGACCCTCCGTTATCTGTAGAATAAAATCCAAAGTCAAATTTATGAACTAGTGAATTAATGAAAGAAATCTGTGTTGAACATTACTCTGACCAAGAACATTTGCTAGGCCTCTCTGATGAAACTGCTGAATAACCCTGATGCTACTGAATAACCCTGATGCTACTGATTAGCTGTGTGACCAAGGGCAACCTGTTTCCAGTGTCACACTTGGCTCACTTAGGAAAATGGCAAAAACGATAGTGTTTATTGATGTTTCTGATATGAACGATCTGGTCCATAATCCATGTGAGAGATGTCAGAGCTATTGCTGTTATCCTTTGAGAGTTTTTTCAATAAATTTCTCTTCTAAATTACAAATGCATTTTGGGGGAAGGAATCAGTGAAACTCCATAGTTAGTGAGATTTGCTATAGGGCTGTCTACCAGTACAAGTCCCCAGGGAAAGCACTGGGTTCCCGGGCTATGTAAATACACCAACCAGGGAAGTGGTATAATTTCCCAATATGTCTTGAGGCTCCTCTGTCCAGCCCAGCTGTATAGGCAGGAGTCCTCCTCTCCAAAGAGTGAACAGGGGCGACTGTCATACTCACTAATGTTCAAGGGAAACGTGGAAGCTTACAGAAGCTCTCACTTAAGAGGAGTTTCCTTATAGCTTCCTGTGTGAGGCAGAGCTTGACACTGTAGTCTATGGAAATCAGTCTGAAACACCATAATTGCGATCTACCAGTGAGCATGAAAAGTCACATTAGTACTTAAAGATCAGCCAAGTGCTATGATTACACTAAATCAACCTAATTTCTACATTATTGGAGTAAACCCTTATAGGATGGCACCATAAAAACTTGAAAGGATTCAATAAAAGATGGCAAACAACATGGTAATCTTACTGAGATGACAATGCCTGGACTTATGAGACCTAATGCACTTCATTCAAGGAGAGCAAGTGACCTTGGTCTGTGAGATCGAGCCTTTAATGAGAGTTCCTGTGTATCCTAGATTCATTGCATAAACCTTGGCTGAGATCACACTGTATGTCTGAAATTTATCTTGATGTTGGGAGTATGGCAGTGGCCAACAAAACTTGAGTTTTCTTTTTTTTTTTTTAAGATTTATTTATTTTTATTGGCAAGTCAGACATACAGAGAGGAGGAAACAGAGGAAGATGTTCTGTCAGCTGGTTCACTCCCCAAGTGGCCACAACAGCCAGAGATGAGCCAACCAGAAGCCAGGGACTTCTTCTGGGAGAGGCAATGGATGGTAGGAAATGTGGCAGTTGGCTGTAGGGCAGATAAAAAAGGCTTTGGAAGCTAGGCTAAACACTTCAGATTTTGTTCTGAGGGTACTGGGGAGCTAAAGGAAAGCCTGCAGAAGTACTAGTATCAACTGCCTTCTTGTCATGGATTTTCAAATTATATTTAATTATAGTGGGCACACGTAAGATTGACTATTTTAACCATTTTTAGTCACTCAGGCTAATGGCATTAAATATGTCCATAATTATACAGTAGTCACCACCATCAATCTCCAGAACTTCTTACCATCCAAAATTGAAACTGTATGCTTTTAAACAGTAATCCTCCATTCCCTCAAGCTTTGGTAAGCAGTATTCCATTTTCTGTTTCTATCCATTCGAATACTCTAAAAAACTCATATAAATCGTACAGGATTAATCTTGTGGTAACTTGATTATTTCATTCAGCATAATGTCTCACCAGGGATCTGGCTTGTGGTATGATTTTCCGTTTTTAAGGTTGAGTTACACTTCATTGTATCTACTTACCATATTTCATTTGTTCATTCCTTGGTCACTGGATATTTAAGTTGTTTCTACTCCATGAATATTGTGAATAAAGCTTCTACCAAGACAGATATGCAATGATTCTCCCTTATAAAGTATCACTTTGACTACTGTACTAATACAAGGCAGTAGACTGTCAGAATCTGGCTTTCTTGGAAAGACAATGGTGGCCATCCTGGCTCAAGCAGTATATTTTTCTGTGTTTTTGTTTCTAACACCCCAGGGTCTGGCTTAGTGCGAGTCACTTCTCTCAGCACCCTGTAGAAAGCCAAAACGGTGGCCTGAACAGATATTTCCAGTTTCACGAATGGTCAACAATTCTCCATGCAGCACAACTGGGAGATGGGACCTAATGGGAGATTTTTCAGGTCATAAAGTTTCAGCCCTCATAAATGGTTCAATGTCACTGCAAAAAGAACTTGTGTCAAGTGGGCTAGTGCTCTTGTCCTGTTCCCCATTGTGAGGACACAGCATCCCTCCCTGCCGGAAGCTGAAAGATTCAAAGCAACATCTTTGAAGCAGAGATTGGACCCTCATCAAGCAACCAAGCCTGCCAGTAACTCCATCTTTGACTACCCAGCAGCCAGATATGTGAAAGGATAAATTTCTGATCTTTCTAAAGAGCCCAGCTTTTAATATTCAGTGATGAAATCAATAGTCAGAAAGTGCTACTTTAAAAGAACGCTGGTTATTCATCCACAATGGCACCAACAGATGTGCTGCACAATCTGTACTTACTACACAGACAACTAAGTTGGAGTTATTTCTCAGAACACTAGATACCCCAAAAAAGCACTGAACTCTTTGGAGTTTTAAAAAACTGTGTAAGATATAATAGACTTTTCTCTACCTTCTTGTGGAGAAGATACTGAAAATATTTTAGACTGCTATCACACTTCTTAGCAACTTTAATCCTAACAAAGGTACATTATAAACTATGTCTGTAAGGTTACTGAAGTGAATTAGTTTCGCTTGCACTAAGTGTACTTCATTTTTAGCACTTTTGATAATCTTGGACTCCTTCCTGGGAATTTTCTGTCCCCTCTCTGATTGAAGCACCTAAAGGTTTTTTTTTTTTTCCTTCTCCTATAAGTTGGGAAAGCAATATGTATCTTTGTAGCACTGAGGTAGTAAGAGCTTGATAAATACTTGAATAATTAGGATAGCTACACATGTATCTTGGGTAAAAGAAAACCAGTAACGGACGGAGGAACTCCTTAGTGTGCAGTCTTCTGGTTGTTCTTTTGGGCCATGAAAGTTTTATTATTATTATTATTATTATCTTCCTCCTTTTCATGTATGTTCAGAACAGAAGAGTTTGCACATGATTGCACTCCATCCATTGGAGGAGTTAGACGCTTGGCAGTTGGTAACACAGGTCTGTTGGGACCATGCATGTTGCTACTAGGACAGTGAAACCACAAAATGAGAAATCTCTTCCTGTCTCATCTATCGCAGCCATACTCATACTGTAAAAACATGTGCAATATTTTGAAAGCATCAACTGTTTGGCATCTGTTTTAAGAACGTTCACAAGCACATTTTCAATGACAAAAGTAGTGTGTTATTCTCTTTATTTTCTTGCCAAGAAGAAAAGCCCACATTCTGAAACATAGACTATTTGAATGGGGTCACATTTAAGCTAAAAGTACATGTGAAAATGACAGAATCTGAGAACAAGAAGGGGCCTGGAGGAAGGGAAGAAACAGGAAGAGAGACAGATGTGGACATGATGCTAGAGAACACCCTCAGCATTACAGTTTACATTGCATATTTCTCACACAAGTATTTCTACAGAGCTGTTTCTAGAATTCAGTTTACATAGGCACACCTGTTATGAGGAAAGCAATGAATCTTCAAAAAAATTCATGGAAAATGAAAGTAAAAGAAAACTTAATGTGGTGCTCAAAATTTTGAAATTCATTCACGTGAGGGAATCTTCAAAAGTTCATGGAAAATGTGTGCTGTGAAAAAATTATGCATGGATTACATGTTTGCATCAAAATGAACTTATGTTTTAATTTTGTTGCTCACAAACTCTTTGAAGTATGCTGCTATACCAGGGGGAGATCTGAAGTTCGCATTGACCCTACTGATTTAATGAATTTGGGGTATCTTACTTTAAGAGCATGAAAACTGACTCTATAAATCAGGAAATGGTGTTGATTTCACATCTATCAGTAAATTATAACATCTAGCTTATACTGAAAATTATCATATACCTTTCACTGTGCTAAATACTTTAATCATAATTAACTTAATTATCAACTGACCCTGTGAAATAGATAGCATTATATTTGCTGCTTACCAAAGAAAACTTTACGATTAGAGAAATGGCAGAGCTGGGGGCCCGGCGCGGTGGCGCAGTGGTTAAGTCCTTGCCTTGCACGCCCGGGATCCCATATGGGTGCCGGTTCTATCCCGGCGGTCCCGCTTCCCATCCAGCTCCCTGCCTGTGGCCCGGGAAAGCAGTCCAGGAAGGCCCAAGACTTTGGGACCCTGCACCCGCGTGGGAGACCCCGGAAGAGGCTCCTGGCTTCGGATTGGCATAGCATCGGCCGTTGCGCTCACTTGGGGAGTGAATCATCGGACGGAAGATCTTCCTCTCTATCTCTCCTCTTTGTATATCCGCCTTTCCAATAAAAAAATAATAAAAATAAATCTTAAAAAAAGAGAAAGAAATGGCAGAGCTGGAATTTAAATGCAGGTTTGTCTGAGGCCTTAACTGCTATACCATAATACATGAAAGAGAATCAGAAACCGTGGATCTCTGCTAATTGTTCAGAAGATGATAGCTGAATTTAAACAAAAGAATAGCACCACTGCATATCTCAGAGGTCTGTAAGAGAGTTGATTTCTGCAAAACTACAAAGCCTCATTAGATGCCAGCAGAGGGGTCAGCATATACATTCACCAATACCTAAGCCCTAGAAATGCTAAGATCTAAGTAAACAAGAACAGGAAATAAGGGTACTCAGAGATTGGGTTAACGGATTCACATTGCTGGTTTTGTACTCAGAAAGGGAACCCTGAAACTGGCAAGTGCAGCCATCAGAAGGCAACAGGCTCTCGCCTTAGACATCATCTATTAGAATGTTAAGTGCTCTAAGTTAGGATATGAATTCAATGAATGCCTTTCCCAAAGAAATAGGTTTCCTGTCTGTTTCCCACCCCAGAACACAATCTCCTGAACACACTATGTCTTTTGAAGAAAAATGTATCTCTAATTCTTAAACTAGTATCTGGCACATAGAGTACTTGATAAATACCAGGTTTGCATGAATGGACAACAGACTTTAATTTACCTTCGTGAACTGGATCCTGTCTCCAGGTTTTCCAGTCTTTGAGCATCCAAATGAGCCTGGGTTGCCAGTGCCCTGTGTGGAAGTCATTAGTCTTTTTAACCAAACAGTTCTAACCCATTGCTCTCCAGGCACATGGCAGGACTACAGTTCTATATCATTTTTGATGTTACGAATAGCATTGTGCTACTTAACCTGTAAAATGTGACCAGAAATTTCCAGAACTTTTCCATGCTTTAGAAATCATACTGAGAACAGCCAACTAAATCACAATACATAAACAAGGAGTTTTCAAAAAGTTCATAGAAAACACATTTTAAGTGCATTTATTTCTAATCTTTTACACCAAAATAAACTTTTAATTTTCCACAAATATTTTGTGAATCTTCTTATCATAAAAGATAATTAATAAACAAAACTCTATTGTTTTAAGCCACTGCAAGTTTAGGAATTTTGCTTCATTTTAATAAAGCATTTCCTGATTGTCCTATCACTTGATTTTCAGAAGTTAACCTTGTTATTAGATGCTCTTTGCCAGGAATTACTGGGACTTATTAACAGCTACGTGCAATTTATGAATCTATTCTCATTGTTGTTTGTCACTTCTAAATTTGTTGGTTGCTTCTCACTTCAGTGTAACCAAATTTCTGCCATGATACCGTTGCTTCATTCAAACCATCTCACAGTAGATAATAACAGAGGTAGAGCTGCATACAGAGTTTAACAAACTTTTAGGAAAGGCTTTGGAATGGCAGAGGTGGGGATGAGGCTGGAAGAAAAAAAAAAAAAAAAACTTAATTTGGGTCATTTAGCAACATGTAGCCTAGCTTCTACTAGCCAGATTTGTCCACAGGGCCCAATAAGCTCTTTTCTAAGTCCTATCATTTAGTGTCATAGTGAAAATGTTACCAAGCAACACGCCAAACTGACAGGAGGCATTGTTAGAGAACTCACAAGTTGGGTTCATTCACCCACTATACAGAAAGCCAAAAACTGACATCGGGATGTGGAAGGTTTTCACTCTAATCTGGGAGCAAAGTGCCAGGCAGCTACAGCTTACTTCCTAGGCTCCCTGAGCAGTTAAGGATGGAGGTTCTTACAGATTGAAATTGGGGCTGAGAGTGTGTGATCGGCTCATGTCCAAGTTCCTGGCTCATAACCTTCCTTTGGTTCATCATGATGCCATGCTCTTTAGGGAACTGATGATGACCAGGCAGGCTCCAAATTAGTCTTAGGGTTACATTAAGGTGACAGTTACATTCTGCTCAGACCAGGAATTCCCCCACACAAACCTTTCTTGATGATAGTGATCATTAAGCTTCTTCCCTATTGGAGAAGCACATGATTCTCTGAATCCACTGAATAAGCTGTCCACCTTGTAAGGACAGCTGTATCACTCCCAAGTCACCGAATTACTTTTGACAAAGCACAGGGAAGGACAGTTTGGGCTTAGGGAGACAGAAAAGAGGCTAGGTCCTGCTTTTTGTTCCAATTTTAGTATATGTACTGCCAAAGCAAGCATCCTGCTTTTATACTGTAGGGGTTTGGTTTCAATCTAGCTCCACATTGAAGCGCCTAGCTCCCATGGAGGAGATTGGCTTCGATCTTGTCCACAGCATCCAGAAGACACCCACCAACTTTATCTTTCAAGACCCAACTAGAAAAGTAAAATTGTCCTTTCTCCAGTGGAAATCATCAATCTCTATAGAGCCCATCTTCTACAGGGCAGTATATCTCTTCATTCCTACTATTTCTCTATTATGGAATACAGTCTGAGCCTGAACATTGCCAAATCAAAGACACAGTAAAGTGACTTTCCCAAAAGAACAATTTTTTCTCAGCAATGAATTCCCAAAGCACAAATAAGAAGTTGTTGTCAGCTTTAAATAGCAATTTGTCTCTGCTTCTAATTAGTTTTTGCTTTTTTATGTCTTTCATAAAGTCCATTTTTCTCTCTACACAGATTTTCAGCATTGTTCCTCTTGATTGGTGTTACATCTGATCACATAACTAATGCTCTGTGTATTAAGGATCTGTCCCACAAACTGTATCTGGTGGCCTCAGCTTAAATGCAAAAGAGAGGCCAATTCACATAGAGGTTAGGAGTTTGGACTCTGGAGCCAGACCTCCTGACACAAAGTAAGTGTTAAGTGTTTTCTATTACTCTAATGCCTCTGGGACGATCTGATGACGTGTCTGGTTCCCTTTCTAGAAGGCTGAGGCTGGATGGATTGAAAGTGCTCAGTCAGAAATAGAACTAGTTTAAGGGCTGAGTGTCACTTTGAATTGAAGAGGAAATCCAAGAGCAGTGCCACATGCAATAAGTAAGACCTGGAATCAAGGCAGGAGATGAAGAATCGCAGCAGTCAAAAGCAGGAAAATAGAATCCTAGGTGAGTTTGGGATTTGAACTCCTGGCAAGAGCAAAAAGCAGGTGCTGGTCACTGAAGTTATATGGTAAGGACAGGACCACGTTGGCCATTCTGCATGTTCTGCAAGGCCTTATGTGAGTGGTTTTTTTCTTCTTAACTGCCTAAGACTCCATCAAGGATTGGAGATATTAATCCCATAACCCAACAGTTTCCAAATCATGCTCTAGAAAAAACACAAATTCTTAAGGAAATTAGTAGGCATTTCGGGAAATCCATTTGGAAAATACAGCATTAAAGTTTAACACATGCTCTCTTACTCTAGGGCTCCTCAAAGGGTGATAATATGCAGCATGAATCTCCAGGAGGGAGTGGGAGTATAACCTGCCACCTGGAACAAAGTTGAGAAAGAAATTTTCTTTTAAGCACCATTGTTCGTTGCCATATCTCATTATATCAACGATGCACTTTAGGCTCATCCTGGTTGAAGAGGTCACATAAGTTCATTTCAGTTTTATGTCGCAAATGCATGTATCTGATCACACTTTAAGGCAATGAATTTCCTTTTCTCTATTTATGTTTCTTTTTTAAAAGATTTATTTATTTTTATCATAGAGACAGATTTACAGAGAGGAGGAGAGACAGAGAAAAATCATCCATCTGTTGATTCACTCCCTGAGTGACCACAATGGACGCTGAACCAATCCAAAGTCAGAAGACAGGAACTTCTTTCAGGTCTCCCACACAGGTGCATGGTTCCAAGGCCTTGGGACATCCTCTACTCCTTTCCCAGGCCATGAGCAGGGAGCTGGATGTGTACTGGAGCAGCCAGGACATGAATCAGTGCACATATTGGATCCTGGAGCATGCAAGGCACCAGGTCTTATTGCTTACTTTTTATGATATGGTTCCATATGCACAAGAATTTTCTCTTCCACATTCAATATCCCCCTCCCCCACAATTGTTATCACCTTCACCACTGTTATCACCAATATTGTTACAATGACATAGTCCTTCAGTAACAGTCACAAGTCCATCATTCTGCTATTTAAGTGTATCTTGGCATTGTAGGTATAGGCAATGATAGAAAATCTGGTATCATATATTCAAGGTATAGTTAACAGTTTCGTTGGAAGTCTTTCTTTTATTCAGGAATAGAGACACATACTGTAATGTGTTTTCACTTCCCAGTTTGCTAGTTCCCATTATACAGTTCATCTATGAGAATATATGTATATGCATGTATCTTGTGTTATGAATGAAGGTTGCCTTATATCAGAGAGAGCATGATATTTTTCCTTTTGGGATTGTCTTATTTCACTGAACATAATGGTCTTTAGTTGGGCCCATTTGATTGCAAATAGTGGATTTTCATCCTTTTTAATGGCTGAGTAGTATTCTATGAAGTAGATTCACCACAGTTTCTTTATCCCCTCCTTTTTCGACAGGCATCTGTATTGTTTCCATGTCTTCACTATTGTAGACTGTGCTGATTTTTGTAAACATAGGATTACAGGTCACTTTCTAATATACAGAGTATATTTCTGTTAGATATATTCCCAGCAGTGGGATAGCTGGACGATACAGTAGATCAATTTTCAGCTGTCTTAGCACTCTCTATTCTGACTTCTATAGTGGTTGTACTAGCCTACACTCCCATCAACAATAGAGTAGGATAACTTTCTCTCCACATGCATAGGCAAGAAATTTCGAGGTGGAGATAAGAGGGACTCCAGAGCACTTCTCCCAACCAGGAAGTTGAAAAAGCAAAAATAGGGAAAATCATCCATGTAATCTTGAAGTTTGTGAATTCCAAGGAATGGGGAGATTATGCAAGGTGTCAATCAGAAGGGAAAAACCTCTTCTCTATGAGGGGAGCAAGGATGATTTCTAGACGATTACCATTGCCAGAGCACAACATTGGATTAAATCTTCCCTACCATCTGTCAATGTAGCTCTTATGATTCTTATTTTGCTGATTAAGAAATTGGCGTCGGGGCCAGCATGGTGACATAATGGATTAAGCCACCACCTGCAATGTGGACACTCCATGTAGACTCTGGTTGAAATTCCAGCTACTCCACTTCTGATAGAGTTCCCTGCTAATTTGTCTGGGAAAGCAGCAGAGTTTAGAGCAAGTCTTTGGGCCCCAACACCCACATGGGAGACCCACCTAAAGCTCTTGGCTCCGAGCTTCCTTTTGGTGCAGTCCCAGCCATTGTGGCCAGAAGCAAAGTGAACTAACAGATGGAAAATCTCTCCATCTCTCTATTCATATCTCTCCTCCTCTCTCTGTTACTCTGCACTTCAATAAATAAAATAAATCTGGAAAAAAAAGAAGCTGACACTGAGGTTCGGAAAAAAAATAAAATTCAGACAGGTTGTGTGAAATGCCTACAGTCACTCCATATATTCATGTTCAGAGCTAGGATTAAAGCGTAAGTTGGACTAACTCCAAAATCTGTGAATCTTCTCAGTATGCTGGACCATACAGTTTCAATACACACTTGCTCCATGATTCCTAGCCCTTGCTTTGGGAGTACGCACATTAATAATAAGGATGGAACATGCCAAGAAATTAATTCAGACATATTTACACTTAATTCAAAGAAAAAGAGCATAGAGGGAAGCAAGTGTCATGATATCATGTCAGCTTAGCATGGAGACTGGAGGGCAGATCAAGAGGATATGGTCTAAGAACAGTGCCCTGAGCTAGTCCCCATGAGAGTCACCAGGGGACAAGGAGCAGGTGGTAGGTGGTTGGTGGGTGGGAAGTACATTTCTGACAAAGAAAACAGTGTCCATATGGCAATTTTCATAAAACATTTAAAATGAAAAACAAACTTCTCTTGAAAACAAACAAAGCAAAAAGAGTCTATACTACTGTTGCTGACAGTTCCGCTTTCAGAAGTTCAGAGACCTGACCGCCAAAGGAAAAGACAACAGAATCAAACAAAACCAAGGGGGGAAAAAAACCAAAGGCATTGCTAATCTGCCATCTCCACCAATGATGTAGGAAAATAAACGAGGACTAAGCAAGGCAAAATCAAACAGAGACACACCTTAAACAACAACAACAAAGCCCTCTTTTGAGATGGGAGGAAAGCTCTATGTCCCAAAGCCACATTTGTGTTTTCCGTGTTTATGTTGCAGTCTGACCAGGGCCTCAGAGTCCTACTGGGGGCCTGTCCCTTTTTTATGCCTCATGGCTTAATCTGTCTCCCTCACTTCCCGAAGTTGGAGGGGAATCAGCTTCATATGCCAAGGCTTGACTTCGGCTGCGTGGCGCCTGCCTCCCAGGCCACAACATCTTAGTGCAGCTCCTCCCAGGCAAGGAAACAGTCAATAAGGAAATACCATAGTTGGGCTCCTTTGCAACTGGCTTGAAGTGTGAGGCCGTGCTTCATTTCCTGATCGCTCAGGTGGAAATTGTAAAAACAATTAAGACCAATGACTAATCACCGAATCAAAGCAGGTTGCCCAACTCATTTGCAACTGTGTGTTCATTTGTGTGTGCCAACAAACAAAGACTCGGGGAGTTTATTATTTAAACCAATTAAAAGCTGTAGGCAAAGCAAGTAGTCAATTTGTGGCCACGTGGTGGGAGAACATCAGTTGGAAGAGACTAAGGAATTTCGTGAGCCGAGCCATATGGCCAAAATTGGAATGAAGCACCCAGGATCACTGGAAATGTCTTCACGGAGAGCAATTTGACAATAAAAACATCAGCTAGCAAGACGGGGCTTGTGTTCTGCGCATGCGTTCCTCTCTGCCCCGACCCTTTCCCAGCACACACACACACACACACACACACACACACACACAATTCTACCTTGCCTGCAGTACTGGTAGTTTCTAACCAACAGTCAAAGAAAAACAAACTGACTAAACTCCGAGCTTGGACTGTTCAGCAAGAGACACTTCGAAATTTCCTGTCCACCATTTGCACTTTTATGTATTTTAGGGCTACCTAGAGAGTTCTTAAAGGCCCAGATGATGAAAATCGGCTGCCCTTCTTCCCAAATGAGGTGCACAGTCCATCTGGAGAGGGCACTCACACTTTTGTATGAAGCTGTAGGCCGTAAAACGGAAAGTAAAGAATTAAAAACTGAAGCCATTTGGTAGCAGTTATAAAAAAAAAAGAAAGGAGGGGGAGGTAGAAGGTTGAGGTAGTGGGGGCAGTTGCTACAGCAAATTAAATTTACAGAATGGAAGTTATAGAGTAAACCTTTACTCAAAGTTCCTTTTCACATTCCCATGAGATAGTGCCCCCATACATTTGTTTTGTGACCTACAAGATCCCCTTACTCCTAAGCATTCCCCACTCTGTCTCCCTACGCATCCACCATTCCCGCTGTGCACATTTTCCTGGAAGCTTTAATAATTCTTGTATTCTCAATGGATCTCCTTCTTAAGTTCCTGGTTTCTTTCTCCTTCAAACTCTGTCCACACAAGCATTCTCAGACACTTCTGATTACAGTAGGAAAGAACAATTGTACAAGAATCAACTGGAAAATTCTGAAACTGAGTCAGCTAGCTGCAGCTGTACAGCACTATGTTGTTTTATAACTAGCTCATTAAGATTCAATAATTTTTGTATGTTAATAAATAATGTGGCTCGTGATATGCCAACAAGTAAGTTGAACAACAAAGAATGACGGCTATGATATCACTGCTTTTGAGCAGTTTAGTGCCATCAATATCAACATTGACCAAATTAACATGGCAACTCAGTTCATGTATTGGGCAGTGGCCAGAATCCCAGCACCAGCTTTCTGCAACCTGGAGACTAGCAGCAGGAAAAGGGTGGAAGCGTTGCTATGCTCTCCACCTGGAGCTTACCCTAAGTCATCATCTGGCTGCTGGCATTCAATCTCACTTCATTTCATCCCAATGAATTGGCAGCAATAGCACTGACTTGCATGGCAGATCAAGGGGACAAGTCCCTGCATGTTGAAACCAGAAGCCTGTAAAGTTGGATTGAAAAGCACAAAACTGCAAAATCTGTAGGATCTAAGAATAACTGCTGCTACTACAAACTCAAAGCCCTTAGAAAGCTAAATTGCCTCAAGGACCTCCTGAGAAACTGTCTTTTCTAAACTACCAGCGAAAAAGACACCTTGGTGATCATTTGAGCATTTAGACATTGAACTGTGGGAATGGGAATACAGACTAATGGAGCTGTTCTGAGTAGCAGAGTTCAGAAGAAGGCACAAGAGATGGAGTCCAGCCCAGAGGTATCACTGAAGTATAATGTGACACAGCTTTGCAGTGGGCTCCCATCTGCAGGGGAGCACCAGAAATTCCATTAAGTTACAAAATGGAATGCCAACCCTGTCACGTGGTTGGCTGTCAATTGCAATAGGCATTAAAACTGCTAAACAAGAGGTAGCTCTCAGGAAGAGATCATCCTTCCTGAGGAAAGAAAACTTTGGTTCCTTTCAAGTTCAGCACAGCCATGTCATTGGCCTTGGCCTATAAAGCAAGAGTGAAAGTGCTATGTGTTATCTCTGGGGAAAGGCACTTAATTGTCAGACTTACCAGAGTTTTGTTTTGTTTTGTTTTTGTTTTTGTTTTTGTTTTGCCTGGCCTCCAAAGCACAGGGTTGAGATCAAATCACGATATGCTATGGAGTGACTGCGTGCGGTTAACCCACCTTATTGGCCATGAGGAATATGGAGCATGGGGTCTGAAATGATTTTGTTGTAGGAACTACTTAGATTCAGGTGGTGGTTCTTATCACAGAGTATTTAAGCCTGTTTGAAGAGGGAATCACCATAATCTTAGGCTGTGGATTTTTTTCCCATCTCAGAGTGAATGTATTCATTCACTAGAGATCCTAATCTTGACTTAAAAGAGTATTTTCCAAGAAGAGGTATTTTCCATATTTACAAGAAGAAAATATGATTCAGATGAGTAATATTTATAAAAGATGTCTAGAGGCTATGTTGACCAACCAAACTTTTAAGTCCTCCAGTGCCTAATGTGACACAAACTAAATAAGAAGAAACTTATTTAATCTGGCTAATTTAGCTTAGGCACATTTAGGAATGCTTTCATTAATCCTTAAGATGTTACTCAAATTTGATTCTTTTAAGGTTTTTCTCTGAGGAGACAGTGGAATGCTGCATACAAAACCCTCTATCTCATACTCCCAAGGAGAAAGTCTGCCAAGAGTCTGGTTCTGAGACAGAAACTTCTCGTTTGTTTTAGCTAGCCTTCTTTTTCAACATTTGGAACAATGTCTTCTCTCTTACCTTGGCTTCCAGGATACTCAGAGATTATTTACAATTCTGTTTCAAGAACTATCATATTCCTGGCATGATTCTTGTTCTTATAACTTCAGTATTCTCTCATTTACACCTATTATCAATCCATTATATTGTATGTATTGTATATATATATATATACATATACATATACATATGTATATATTTTTATCTCATAAACCACTTTAGAAAGCTTCGGAGATATTCATGGTGATAGCTATTATAAATTGTTTTTCAGGGCAGACTGACTTTCATAGTAAAACCACCTCTTCTAAGTGAATGCATTCCATTCCCATGAGACTAAGGTCCAAAGTGTTAAAGTCTTTCTCTTGTTCCCCTACTTTCTTCAAAGGGAAGAAAAGAGTCTCACAGGTATCATGGGGACCTTAATTGACCTTTAGGAGTGGTGAGACCTAGGGTCAGTACTGTGACATAGTGGGCTAAGTCGCCACCACCTGCAGCCCTGCCATCCCACAGGGGGACTTATTTGAATTCTCACTGCTTCACTTCCAATCGAGTTCCCAGTTCATGTATGTGGGAAAGCAGCAGCAGATGGCCTATCTGTGTGAGCCTCTGCCACCCAGGTAGGAAATCCAAGAGGAATTGCCGGCCCCTGGCCTTGGTTGGAGCCAGCGTTGGCTCCTGCAGGCATTTGGGGAGCGAACCAGAGGATGGAGGATCTCACTCTCTGTCTTCACTTTCTCTCTAAGTTTTCCTTTAAGATGAATAAATAAACCTTTTCTAGAAAGCTTTTTAATCTTTAAATATCTATTTTTGTTTGATTCTAGGTGACAAGAGTTAGACTATAAATTAGGAAATCATTTGAACACTTTCATTTTTGAAAAAAAAAAAAAGATGTGACAAATAGAGGTGATAAGGCATTCCAGGTATCACTAAAGTAATTTTATCGTTACAAAATCAATGCACTTATATGAACTTGGCATTTTAAAGTACATAGTCCTCATGAGTGGAAGGGAGAGACAGAGAAGAAATGTATAAGGCTAACAACTAAATTAAATGACTCTCCAAACGTGTCAATAAGTCTAGTAACTTGTGGTTAGCAAGCATAGTTTCTTCATCTCAGCATTTGGCAGTAGATAATGACTTATGTGAGGCTGGGGCTAAGGGACAGCTTCTGTACATGTTTCAAGATGTTTAGCGGCATCCCTGGGCTCTATGAAACAGTAGCACTTTCCTGGGGCATGAACATTTTAAAAGAGTCTCTAGACCCTGGCAAATAACTTCTAGGGAGTCAAAATTACCCTTCAATGAAAATTGGGAGACTGTTTCATCAGAAACTTTCTATCAGAGTATTTTGAATTTTGTGTGAAATAGTCACAATGGCTGTCATTATTGTGCAGTTTCTACTCATTATCCCATTTAATCATTACCATAGCCCTGTGGCGGACTATTTTTTTTTTTTTACCATTTTATAGATAAAAACTTTAAAGTTAGGGAAGACTACACAACAAGAAGTGAGAGATGAACTGCTTGGCTCTAATGGTGTTTATCCTAATTTTAGAAATGAAGAAACCAACGTTCTTCTAGCTTAAGCGATTTCCCTATAATACATGGCTAACATTTGCAGAACCAGGCTTCTAATCTTGGTTTCCACAGCTCAAAGGACACAAACGCTTTATTTTTTTCCACCGTAGGGATCCATTAAGGGGTTCCTGGGCCATTTGTACCCTCTCCCACTTCGGTGCCAATAGAGGCAAAAAGGGGAGACATCTGCAACCAATGAAGTTCAGAGATTACTCTAAAGGGAAATACCAGCACAGTGGCAATCAGAATGGAGGAAAAAATTCTATCAGTACTAGGGAGGCCACACAGCTACCAAAGTTTGCAGTGAATCAACCCAAGAACTACTACTGCTTCTCTGGTAATCCGTGACACTCACCTGCTTCACTGAACTCCAAACACAGAAAGAAAAGAAAAAAAAAAAACTTTGCAACTATGTTGAGTTTTTAAAATACACATTGAGATTACTCTGTTTTATGTTTGCTAATGACGGAGCCAGACCAAATCACATTTTCTATAATGATGACCATGAAAAGTCAGTATCACATGAACTCCCCACGTGCCCAAGCTGGAATTTAACATGGCAAAATTGATGTGTGAACCAGTGTTGCTATTTAATGTGGTTTCTATCAAAGTGTTCATAAAACCTGGAGCTGCAGCTGGCCCCCATTAGGTAGTTTCTTGGTGAAAGTTTTCCAAGGAAAACTTTTTTAACAACTTCATAAAGCCAGGCACAAAAGGGCAGAGCAACAACTGGCTGAAAGACATTGGACTTTTTATCTTTGACTGGGATGTTAAATGGGGGTTTACTCTGTTTCTGGAAGAAAACTTGGAAGGTAATAAAAGCCACCTCATGAGCCTTGCATGATTTCATTCACTTATGTGCGAAATCATTTGTTCAGCATTTATTTAGCGCCTACTGCATGCCAGGCATTGCGTCAAAAGCTGGACTGGGTAAAATCTGAGTAGCACTGGATAGGAGACGATAACATTTTGAAAGCAGACTGTACCAAGGGTTTCAGTGGAAGAATTTGTAAACCTGTCTGGAAAAGTGCTGGGTGCCAAGTAGGTGCTCACGAAAGATGGCATTTACTCCTTCTCCAAGTACAGTTAGATGTTGATGTCTGGAAAAAGAGCCATGCATCTATTGACTGATGATGATTGCAAAACTGACATGAAAGGTCATGTTTGGGGCCTAATTTGGCAATATGAGCTATCATTTTAAAAGGTAAAAATTTGGGGGCCTGGTACAATAGTTCTAACTGGCTAATTCCTCACCTCCAAGCACCTGGATTCTATATGGGCACTGGTTCGTGTTCTGGTCACTCCAGTCACCAACCAGCTCCCTGCTTTTGGCCTGGGAAAGCAATGGAGGATGGATGACCCATTGCCTTGGGATACCCACATCCACATGGGAGACCCAGAAGAGGCTCCTGGCTTTGGATAAACTCAGCTCTGGACATTTGGGGAGTGAAGCAGCAGATGGAAGATCTTTCTCTCCATCTCTCTCTCCGTAAATCTGCCTTTCCAATAAAAAAAAAATGTTTAAAAAGTGAGAGACTATTGCATAGACCATAGGAAGTAATATATCAGCTTGAATAATAATATACCAGTAATTCAAGTTGTATTTATATCAACTTACAGTAAATATGATTTGACTTGCTATTCTGGTAGATTCTGTTGCCTATTTAAGTATCACGTACTAAACCTACACAGTTACACCAGCAAATAACCTTTTTGAAGCACTCTACAATTTATGGAAGTTCAGTACACAATTTCCCACTGAAACAGCACCACCACCCAATTTTACAAACCAGAAAGATCAGAAAGATTAAGAAATTTCAATAAATACTACAGTAGATTCAAACCTTGTTCTTTTAACCCATAACAAAGGTCAATAAACCAGTATTAAAACATTCATTTTCATTCTGGCAAAATAACTAGTTGAAAGAGCAGGAATAGTCACCGACTTAACTACTCTGGGAGGAATCTTCCGCCTATTATTGAGGCCAAAGTCGGGAGCCACAAAGTCAATCCAGGACTACCGTATGGGTGGCATGGAACTACCTTTTTGAGCCCTCGCCTGTTACCTACCATGGTTCACATTGCCAAGAAAGTGAAATCAGAAACAATCCAAGACTGGAACGCAGGCATTGAGGTATGGGCTGTGGACATTCCAAATGCTGTCTTTCAAGGTTTAATTTCTTTTTATTTTATTTGAAAGTCATGGAGGTCATGAGAGAAAGAAACAGACACACAGATAAATCTTGCATCCACCTGTTCACTATTGAAATGCCTGCCACAGTCAAGGCTGTACCAAGACAAAGTCAGGAGCCCACAACTCTCCGCAGGCATCCCACGTGAATGGCAGGAATGCAGGTGCTTGAGGCATCACAGGATGGGCATCAGCTCACAACTGGGTGGGATGCAGAGGAACTAAGACTTGAACCACTCTGATGTGGAATGTGAGTTTCCCAAGCAGCAAATTAACCACTTCAGAACTACATACCACCTCCGCAGGTACCATGTTTGCAACTTTACCAGATGCCTGCACAAGTGCTTTGATTTCCATATTTTTAGTTTCTGCAATTCCTCTCTCTGGTCCTATCTCCAGCTCTCTATTGATCACATTGACAAGCTGGTCTGGTACCAAGCAGGCATAATTAATGTGTCACAAGCTCAGAGAAATATCCATTCCTCCAAAAAGATCCAAAATGCAATAAACATGACTTTAACCTTAAGGAAATCCAAAACATATGGCAACCGTAAAAAATGGCATTGGAGAAATTAACAACAGGTTATCAGAGACACACAAATCTCCAGTAGTGTTATGTGGATGAGTCATAACTAGCCCCTGTCAAAGAAACCTGAAACATATTATAAAGATATAGATGATGGAGAAAATGTAGGAGTCAGATAAAATAGCTACCTTTTTGGGCAAGCACAGAAACTCAAGTGACTTCTGAAATTTCCCATGATTAAACCACTGTATTACCAGACAATCTTACCAGTTCATGTATTTTCAGCCATATATCACATGTATAAATAAAATGCATGCATATACATCAATCAGCTAATAACCTTACATGAGAAAAATCAATCGATTATATCCTGGCACAGTAGCCTAGTGGCTAAAGTCTTCTTACATTTGCCAGGATCCCATATAGTTACCTGTTTGTGTCGGACTGTTCCACTTCCCATCAAGCTCAGTGCTTGTAGCCTAGGAAAGCAGTTAAGGATGGTCCAAAGCCTTGGAACCCTGCGTCTGAGTAGGAGAGCCAGAAGAAGCTCCTGGCTCCTGGCTTCAGATCAACTCAGCTCTGGCTCAGATCCATCCATTGCAGCCACCTAGGGAGTGAACCAGGAAACAAAAGATTTCTCGTTGTCTCTCCTTCTCTCTATAAGTCTGCCTTTCCAATAAAAATAAATAATTCTTACCAAAAAATCAGTTACATTTAAACTCATTAAATGAAAATACTAATCGAGGTCCTTCTTGATCAGTGACTTAATTATATGACAGCCTGTTACTTGATCAATCCTCATGTAATTCAGTCATCCCCCAGTATACACGACGGCAGGTTCTATGACCGATTTCAGATGCCAAGATCTGGCGCTGCTCAAGTTCCTTATATCAAGAGGCATTCAATCTATGCAACACTTCCATACACTTTATTTTTTACATCCTTTTTATTATTAACACATCCTTTAAATTACTTGTGATGCCTAATGCAATGTAAACACTGGGTGAATTGTTGTTGCTCCGTACAAAAGTTGTACGTCTTCATTGTTGACATTAGCATCAGCAATGTAGGCCTAACTGCATAGCACACAAGCAAGACTCAAGGTGAGCAATGCTCAAGAAACAAGTGCTGGAAAGCAGCCAACGACACGTGTAGTGGCATAGTGTGTCTACATCTTACCTCATCTGTGTGGACTTGGCATAATGCTTTCTGTGCAGCAAATTCAGATTTTGCTTTTTGAAACTTTCTGGATTTTTTTTTTCAAATATTTCTTATCTGCAATTGGTTGAACCCATGAGTGTGAAACCAGGAATAAAGAGGACTGATTGCATAGTTTCCCAAATTTGAGAGTCCATCATAATCATCTGGAGGGCTTGCCT
This sequence comes from Ochotona curzoniae, assembly GCF_017591425.1. Taxonomy (NCBI): domain Eukaryota; kingdom Metazoa; phylum Chordata; class Mammalia; order Lagomorpha; family Ochotonidae; genus Ochotona; species Ochotona curzoniae. The sequence continues at coordinate 9,327,233 of NW_024467087.1, forward strand.
ATCCACAGACTTCCAGGGACAAATTTTAGGATTTCAGATGTGGTAGAGCTGGCTTAGGGATCAAAAAAATAGAATTTCTGGGGCCAGCATGGTAGCTCAATGTCTAATTTTCTATATGCAAGCACTGGCATCCCATATGGGAGTTGGTTTGTGTCCTAGCTACTCCACTTTAAAATAAATTCAGTATTTCTGGGGGCAACGTTGTAGCATAGTGTATAAAGCAGCTGCCTGTATTACCAGCATCCCATATAGCTGCCAGTTTGTATTTCAGTTGCTCTGTTTCCAACTCAGCATCCTTCTAATGACCTGGAAAAGCAGTAGAAGATGGGCCAAGTACTTGGGCCCCTGTACTCATGTGAGATACCTGCAAAAATTCCTGGCTCTGGGCTTCAGCCAATCCCAGCACTGGCCATTGAGATAACCAGGAGAGTAAACCAGCAGATGGAAAATATCTTATATCTCTCTCATCTCTCTCTCTCTCTCTCCTCTCTGTAACTCTGATTTTCAAGTAAATAACTCTTCAAAAATGTGCACTAACAGGAAATCCCGAATTATTCTAGCTGAATTATTCTGGCCCTACATATAGCAGCAGCAGTCCTAATTTTTGTCCCTCAGTTTAATCCAGAACTTTAATGAATGTAATAGTTGTCTCCTGAAGGGCCATGTCACAAAGCAGCATTCTCTTTTACTTAACATGACACCACTGGCCCTAAGTAAATACAGTATTTTTTTTCCTTTAAACATTTCATCAGTAACCTTTATTTGCTGTATTTTCAAGTACACCATGGTTTACTTGAAATATATGACATGTTACACTTGAGTACTGACTGGGAATTTTTAAAAAGTCAATGAGTTACATTTCTATTTTACATTTGTTAGAAGATTCTTTATTAATAAAAGACAAAATCGGGACACCCACATAAACATAATACAAACATGAGCAAAAGAATTTAACTGAATCAACTTGTGAAGGAACTAGTAGGATGTTACAATTAGTTTGAAAGAGAATTATAAGAGCAGAAAGATGCACCGGCAACCAGAGATGCTCAGACAAACTTGTTCAATTGACACAAACATTGGCCAACTGCCAGAGACACTCATCAACAGACAATCACCCATCACATGCATAACCGATGGTGTTCTACAATTCGCACTGTTGAAAATAACTCGAGTTCAATAACAAGCAGAGCCCACATGGAAGAGTGGGTTCCGTTAGGACACAGTGTGCTCTCTTTGTTCTCCATTTCCACATGGCTCACATGTTTCATCTGCCAAGTTATGGACAAGTTCCAGAGTCTGAGTAAATCCACAAAAAGGGCTAATGACAAAAGCGCGATGTTCAATAAATTATTTCAAGTGTGTGCTGTGGCTCTTGATCTTACCACGTAAATATGTTGAAATCAAATTCTCTATCTAAAGAAGTGGAAAAAGCAATAGTCTTCAAAGTGGGAAGCAACCTTTCTGAGGCAGGAAGCTTCTCCAATGTAGATAGGAGATACATGTTATGGGCACGTTCAAACTAAAAGGAAACTTTAATGATGCATCCTGGAGCTTGTCACTGAACACTGATATAAAGAGATGTTATTCCCTAGCTGTAGCCAACTGCCTGGGTTGCATTATGCCTAGGCAAGTGTTACATTGCTTAAGAAAAGCAAACAATAACTGACAGATATTCTGAGCATGGTTAATGGCAAATTTGAGTTAACTATACCAGTGTGGCAGTATAGTTGCCTATTCTTTTATATTCTTTTATATTCTTGTTGTTGTTGTTGTTAAAGATATGTGGGGGCAGACACCAGCTCAATGGCAAAAGGGGCCTGGGGAACTGTTCCTGAGCATGCATGGGACCTTGGCAGGCAGGCAAGGCCCAAGGGTGGCACGACACACCACTGGAGGACTAAGCTTAGGGATCAGCGCACTTGTAGGTATGGTGGGTTGTGGATTCCTCAGGAAAAGTGCTCTGGTGATGTGTGGGAGGGAGGACAACAGAGGGAGAATATGACAGATGAGGGGTCTTCTGGGGGTCTTCCACCAACCAGGCTACTGCACTTACAGGTAAATGAAGGGGCTAAGACATGGTGGTTTGGAGGAGGGAAACCAGGTTACCCTTCAGGGCCAAACCAATACACCCACTAGCAAGGGAGACATGAGTTGGGCATGTTGGCATCAATCACCATCTACTGGTGCACACACAAAAGCAATAGCTGGGTGGCGGGAGGGGAGTGTTGCCTGGCAGGGTTTAATCACAGTACCCACCACTGAGTGTCAGGGCTGAGGGGGGGACCACATCAGGCAGGGGCATGACACTAGCCATCATGCAAAAGAACTATATCTGAGAGCAGATTCAGGGGGGCAGGATGTACGGGCTCACCCCTGTGGGACTTCTATACCAGCTGATTTGCTTGAGGGCTGGGGCGGTGACAAGTTGAGCTAGATATGATCAAGGAAGGAACCCCCCGATTGTCTGTTGATTGTCTGTTGATGAGTGTCTCTGGCAGTTGGACATTGGGGTTAGGAATAGGCTGTGCAGTTCCAAGCTGTAGCACCCACGGGCACACCCAAAAATTGGGCATGGGGAAGGCTGGGCCGCAACATGCACCAGCACACACAAAGGCTGAAACTGTGGACAGACTATGCTGGGTAAGGGGCTAATACCCACTTGTGTGAGTAGGATCTGAGTTTTGGGGTGGAGGAACTTGGGGAACTCTGCTGGTGGACCGCAGCATGAGTCAGCTGGGTGTAGGTCATGTTAGGCAGGGCTGCTTCACTTGTCAGTGGGTCTGTGGGTTGCCTCGGGGGGAGAGAGGGAACAGACCAGGCAAGGTTTGGCCAAACCATAGCACATTGGCATGCACAGGAGCCAGGACGGGGTGCAGACCATGCCGGCTAGGCTATGCTACCACACCAACTAATTTGCATGAAAGCCAGGAATGCAGGCAGGCTGGGCAGGGCTAGGTTGCAGCATCTAGCAGTCAAAGTTGGGACTGCAGGTGGGCCAGACCAGGCCAGGCTGCAGCATTGATGGAAAAGGCTGAAACAGGTGATAGGCTATGCCAGATGGATTGGAGCAAATACCAACATGTGCAAGATCTGTGGCTGGGAGCAGGCCAGAACTGGGATCTGGCTGGGCTGGGCTAATTTGCAGCACCCATCAGCATAAGCTCAGACTGTGGGAAGACTGGGCAAAGTCAGACTGCAACACCAACTAGAGAATGCCTATGTGATGTAAGGTATGCCAGACAGAGCCAAAGCATTTACCAGTACATGTAAAACCCAGGGGTAGTGGCGAGCCAGGCAGGGAGCATGTGAGGATTCCCATCCTTGGCCATTGTTCCCACTGGTGACTATGAAAGCTGGTACTGGGGGCAGACCAGGCTGGGCAGGGCTACAAAAACTATTGGCCTGCAGGTGAACTGGGTTAGTGGGAGAGCCAGGGTGGGCTAAGTGACCATGTCCACTGGTACGTGCAGGAGCTAGAGTAAGTACATGTTGGTCAGGTTCTGCTGCAGCATTGGTTAACAGTTGCTGGGACTGGGAACAAGTCCTCTCAGGCTAAACCGCAGAACCACCTGGAAAGTACAAGACCTAGGGTGAGCCTAGGAAGAATATTGTGGGGCACCCCTCTGATGGGTTGCAGCTTCCACTGGTGAGTCTGACAACTAGGCCTGGTTCTGGGCAGACCTGGCTTGAAAGGACATAGAACCCACAAGCATGAGTGTGGGTTATATAGTGTGGTTTGTTAGGCAGAGCTAGGCTCCAAAACCTACCGATGTGTATGAGAGCAGAACAGGATATGGGACAGACTGGACCAGTCTGCTATACACACTGTCATGTTTAGAAACTGGGGACTGGGTCAGGCCTGGTGGGGGGTAATGGAAGATCACTCCAACTAGGATGCTGTTCCCACTGGTGTGCTTGAGGGCTAAGTGTGTGGTGGGTAGGGATGGGCTGGATCACAGCATCCATTACTTTGCATGTGAGATGGGGCTAAGGACAGAATTGTCTGAGTGACTGCAACCACCAGTGTGTATAGGCTAATGTGGACAATAGACTGAGCTGGATCCCATACCGACTGGCACACAGTCAGGTCTAAGGTCACCTCTGATGAGGTTAATTTGGGGGCTTCTCCAACTGGATTACTGGACTCAGAACTCACCCGCAGGGAAAATCACAGGAACTGTGGTCTGACTGTGGAATACATGAATCAGAATTGGGTCTCCACAGTCATTGAAGCCAGTGCAGTGGATGGCATGACCAGACGTACATGCAGACTCATTGAGGCCTACAGATGGCATCTAGTACCATGAAGGGAAGAAAAAGTTGGACAGCTCTACCAGACATGCTTTAACAGCAAATATCCAGGCGAGTGGAGACTTTGAGGTAGACAATATCAGCCAATGGACCTTGGAAGGATTTTCTCATCCTTGGAGCAATGGAATCAACAGCATCTCAGAACTATCAAACCACTTGAGCAGTGCCCTTGGAACATGCTCCGCTCCACATCAGGGACCCTGAGATGCCATTGAGTGCCCTTCCCCCACCCTGGTTACTGATGCGTTTGGGCTGCTTGGAGCAGCCCTTTCCCATTCTCTCCCCAATTTGCCCAGACACAGGAAGAAAAAAGTAGATTGGAAACAGTTGTCTCATCCACTTTCCCCCTTTCCTTGACCCTCCCCACCCTAATCCATGGTCCACATGGGCATGCATCCTTCTCAACTATGTAAACATCATCAAAAATCAAATAGAGTTATTATTAAAAGAAGATGTTAGAGTACATACACAATTAATGCGAGTTAATAAGGAAAATTATTTTTAAGGCTCATTCGTAAATGACTTTCCCACTTCAGTGATGGAGCAGAGAAAACATCCCTTTGTTGTTCTCAGTTGCCATGGCATTAAGACCCACATGGAAGAGCATTAGGCAGTATATAATGAGATCATACAACTATTTTCCATATGTACATACATGTACATAAACATATGTCCTTACACAGTTTACATTTTTTTAACATCCGTTTTATTTTTATTGGAAAGGCAGAGTTACAGAGCGAAGAGACAAAGATCTTCCATCTGCTGATTCATTCTCCAAATGGTCCCAACAGCCAGGACTGAATCAATCTGAAGGTAGCAGCCAGCAGATTCTTCTTGGTGTCCCATATGAGTGCAGGGGCTCAAGCACTTGGGTCTCATTGGCTGTTTTCCCAGATTATAAACATGGAGCTGGATCCAAAGCAGAACAGCTGACACTAGAACAGGTACTTACATGAGATGCCAGCACTTCAGGTAGAAGCTTAGCCTACTACCCAAAATGCTGACCCCATAGTTTGTATTTTCTATGTAATATCCTGAAAACCTAAAAGAGAAAAGATATAGCCATATATATCACTTCATTTTGTCTTAGGAAAGGCATGTATTTTAAACATACATGTGTCTATCCACATATACATACCATGTGCAGGAGGGTACTTAAAAGAACTTATAGAGAAACGGAAATCAAAATCATTTGTTGTCTTGTAGAAATTTTTGAAATACAGATGTAAGTTTTCCAAAATAAACATTTCTCCATAAATTTTTAAGAACCCCTAGTGTACGTGGACTCCAAAATCTTTTTACACAAGAATGAACACCTTTTAACTCCATGTTTCCATGTGCACACTAAGAACATATGCAGACATGCATATGATGCACATACATTCATTTGACCACAATCATTATGTGCTTGGTGACCAGATGGTGATCTGTGTGGGAGTGCTCTCTGTCTTGCCTCGGCTGTCAAGTCACACCTCACGCATCCTGTAGAGACAATGGGCCGTGGACAAAAGAGTGGCAGGTGGCAGTTTCAGAGTTGCCGATCTCCTTGATTCTTGCAGTGGTTGTAAGGATTTAGATATTGGGGCTCAAGCAGGCCAGCAGATTCAAGGCAGCATGGAGCATCCTCCCTCTCCCTCGCAACAGGGCAGGCCAAACAACTAGGGCTGGGAATTACAGGGAACACAGCACCAGGTTGGCCTTTCTTGTGAGATCTTGGATCAAGTGGTCATCAGAAACCATGGCCACCTGAATCCCTGCCACTGGAATGCCTCCACCACACTGGGGGCATCTTCAAGAGCTTTTGCATGGGAAGAGATGAAGGCCTCCTGGCCTAAGAAAGCAAGATGTCAAGCTCTGGCTTGTCACTCCTTGCTTACTTCAGGGATATGTCAGAGGACCATGTGTACAAACAGACTGGAAACTTCTGTGTCTGCTGGGTTTCATTTGGAAGGACACTGTCCCGGAGTTGGTGGCAATGCTATGCTTTCGCAGGTGAAGGATCAGTTTTTTCAACCCTTGGCCTGAGGGTGGCCATAGGGAACAGTTCCATCAACTTTCTTTGGCTGTCTCTTCAACTGCTCTTTGGCCATGGGAAATTATAGGATGAAGCAGCCACATATTTCTTGAAACACCACTGAATATCGGCTTTTTAAGAGATTTTATTTTTCAAATATTTATCTTACTGGGAAAGCAGAGTTACAGAAAGATAGAGACAGAGCGATGGAGATCTTACACCTACTGGTTCACTCCTCAGACAATTGCAAAGGCAACAACTAGGCCAGTCCAAAGCCATGATCCAAGAGCTTCTTCTAGGCCTCCCATGTGGGTTAAGGGACCCAAGGACCTGGCTTTTGCAGGTCATTATCAAGGAACCAGATCAGAAGTGAGCCTCTGGGACTCAAACTGGCATGTGCATGGGATACTGGCATGGCAAGTGGAAGCTTAGGTGATATGCCACAGTGCCAGCCCCATAGTCCTTCTAAGTCCAGAAGGAAGCCATCCACATCAGTGATAAGATGGGTACCAGGTTGCAGTGGGGGCGCAGGCACAGGCACCACCCTTGTAGTCCTGTGAGAGCCAAGGTGGGAGCAGGGAAGAGGCACACACCCATCTACATTCCTTTCTGAAACACAATCCCAAAGTAGGCATTGTGCAGTAGCATGTTAAGGCACCACCTGGGACACCTGCATTCCATTCCAGAATGCTTGATTTGAGTACTAGCTACCACACTTTTCTGATCCAGCTTCCTGTTGTTATGTCAAGGAAGCAACCAAAGTACTTGGGATCCTACCACATATACAGGAGACAGTGTGGAATTCCTGGTTCCTGACTTTAGGAATGCGTAGCCCTGCCTGCTGCAGGCATTTAGGAAGTGAGCCAATAGATGCAAGATGTTTCTCTCTCTCTCTCTTTCTCTCTCTACCTCTTTGTAGCTTTCACTTTGCATTTCAACTACATAAATAAAAATAAAATACTTTATGAAGAATGACACATTTTTAAGGTCTGGTGAATCTTAACACTAATAAATGTCACATTTTAGTTAGTTTTATTTTCAAGTTTTTCTATATTTGTTTTAAAATGCTTTGATGTTCTGAGAATTCTTGAGGACAGTCACGTTTGTAATATGAGGTTGAAAACAGACGTGACAACATGGATTCTATCTATGCATTTGCTGATCACTGCTGGATATTTCCCAATATGCTCACACATGGAGCCCAGACCTAATTTACACAGCTCAACTTAACCCTCTGGTAACGCAGATGCGTCGTAGGTGCCTTTGACCCAGATCAGCACCAAACACTGATCCGGACATATGCTAATTAGGATTCCATTAGCGACAAAAATACCCTGCCTCTGAGGGATGGCTTGCTGAAACAGGAGGCAGATTAAAAAGACAATTACATTTCTCAAATCACCCCCCTGGTGATCTAGGAAATACTCTGGGGCTGATTTGCTTCAATTCTGCCTTTTCCAAAAATCTCACTTGAGGGAAAATGCGAATATAAAAATAATAATCTCTCAAAGCAAATTTAAGCTATTCTAACAGAGAGGCTGCCTGTGAAGAGCAACTAATTTCTTAAACCATGCTGCCTTGCTTTGTCCCCGCACAGAATCTGAATCATTTGGATTGATGAAATGAAAATAAACAGAAGCTGTGTCTACACGCCCGTGCCAGCTTGTTCCTAACATCTTCCTTTATTTTTCAATAGATTACCAATGTGAATTTGATTTCAAACATTTGATATCTTTACCATCAATTGTCTTCATTGCAGTCTCACATGACTACATATGATGATAGAATATGAGGCTATGATGAGCTTGCAGCTGTACATCAGTCCAATAACAAAGGACAGTGTTCCTAAAACCAATGCTTTTAGTTGGAGCATGTCATGGCTTTTGCTTCATTTTAGGTATCCTTCTCTCCAAAGAGGATACCCAACTCCAAATACTTTGCTGGAGTAATGACTGCTGAAATGAGTACAAACATTACAGGCTTGTTGGTCTCTATGGCAGGCCATACATAATCACCATAGAAATATATAATTACACCTGTCAAACCCATCTTGTGTAATTGATTCAATGACTAACAATGTCAATGGCAAGCTAAGCTTTGGGGTCTCACTGTGAGAAAATACTCATACATCGCTAAACATCTTGGTGTCTTAATTGCTTGTCATACTGCCAAGACTCCCTTGTTGCATCTATTTCCACAGCACTCTACTAGAATAAATGAAACACATGTACAAGCCTAAACTAATGGATAATTTTGTTTTTGTTTTGCAGGCTCTCTAAGACAATGAAGTTAGTGAATATAGTCTGGTTTTGAAGCCAGACTTGGGGAAAAAAAGCTGAAAATACGATTTTGTGCATTAAAAACTAGATGCATGCTCAGAAATTTTAAAAATATCCTCTAACAAAACAAAGACCAGGTGATGCCTGAACACATACAAAGGCCATACTTCACAAGAAACCACCCTCACATTCACTGCCATATGAGGACTTGTTGGAACACATTAAAGTTCATCAACTGCGAAACCCAAAAGCACCGAAAACTGGTAGCCATTGGCAGGTTTGATTTGGTTTTGCTGTCTTGAGAAGGCAATTTGGAAGTCAATACAAAGAAGAGCAAGATTTTACCAATACAACTGGGGGAGGAAGTGGGAGGGCAGCATATCAGATAAAATCTCACTTAAAGATAAAGGGAAGTCATGGCTAGTATTATAGCAACACACAATAGGTGGGTTTTTTTTTTTTTAATTCGGCAAGTTACAAGCTGGAGCTCATGCTTAGAAAGTATAATGATTAATTTTATGTTGTTAAAAGGCTTACAGAGGGATGCCAATATTGGTTCGGCGGGTAAGGCACTGACATTGCATATGGGCGTTGTATAGAATTCCAGCAGTCCCATTTCCAATCCAGCTCCCTGCTAATCTGCCTGGGAAAAAAACAGAAGATGACCCAAGTGCTTGGACTCCTGCACCCACATGGGAGACCCAGAGGAAGCTCAGGGATCTCCCCTTCCACCTTCCCCACTCCTTCACCCCACTGATTTCCCACACATTATTATAATAATATAGCCCTTCAATAACAATCACAAGTACATCATTCTGCTATTTAAGTGACATTGTTGGTATAGACAATGGTAGAAAGTCCAGCATCCTATTGTCAAAATATATTTAACAGGTTCATTGGGAATCCATCTTTGATTTGAAAGTAAAGATACATATTGCATTGTGTCTTCACATCTCCATTTGAGAGTCTCTATTTAACAGTTCATCTATGAGAATTATGTATATAGATGCTTACTTATGTATCTGTTGATCTTGTACTTTGCATGATGGTTGGCTTATATAAGACAGAATATATGATATTTACCCTTCTGAGATTGGTTTATTTCACTGAACATAATGGTCTCTAGTTGGGACCATTTTATTGCAAATGGTAGAATTTCATTCTTTTTAATGGCTGAGTAGTATTCCATATAATAGATGTATCATAGTTTATTTATTCACTCCTCTTTAGATGCACATCTTGGTCCTATTGCAGATTGTACTGCTGTAAATATAGGATTATGAGTCATTTTTTCATATGTAGACTTCATTTCCTGTAGATATAGTCCTATAAGTGGGGTAGCTGGTAGATGGATTTTCAGTTAAGACTAAGTAACTTTTTATGCAGTTCAGTTACAGAGCATTCATATATTCAATGTTGACTGGTCTCTTAAAATGCTTTTGAAAGCGATTTTTGAACCATTCACACTCAGGCTACTGCTTTCCATTCCTTTGTTACTACAGTTGGTCCTAGCCAAAATGCCAAGAAGCACTATGATTCATTCATGTATTTGTCTATTCTGAATCATTTAGCATATATTGAGTATCCATCATTTACCAAGTACTATTGTAGGTAACAAGAGAATGGGTATGTGGCAGTGTGTCAGAGTATCATTAATCTAAACTCAAAAGATCAGAAATGTTTTCCTGAATGAGGTGGCACCTAAACTGAATCTTGTTGGATGAGTAGAATCTCAGCCTGGTTTTAGCAGAAGGAATATTAGTCAAAGGGAACAGAGTTATAGAAGGGAGAGGGTAGGGGAAATCACAGGGCCTATGGAACTGTATCATAAAATGATGACAATTTTAAAAAGAGTGATATAAAAAAAGCATTTTCAGTGTGTTGGCTGTAGGAGCCACACATATTATGCAGCTTATTTATAAGCAATGTTAACAATAGGTGAATGTTTCCAGAAGAATTAAATTTTCATTTTTCAATTTTATTTTTTTGATTAGCATATTTGACACTGCTAACATTTCTTCAAGGTCTCCAGGTTCTTATTTTGATCTACTTCCTTCTGTCGAATTAGTCAATTCTTCCCTTTTCCCATTGTCATGAAACATATGTAAGTTTTCCAAATTAGTTTACTAATCTGCCTCTGCATGGGAGAAGAGATTTACAGGTCACATATCTGATAGCAAGTTAACAGTCAAAACATGAATCCTTACAAGTCAGCAACATCCACAAAACAGCCCAGTCGAAAAATGGACTGAGGACTAGAATAGAATGTTCTCCAAAGGAGATATAAAAATGGCCAATAAACATGAATCATTAAGGAAATACAAATCAAAATAGCCACAAGATGCTATCCTAGGATGGGCAATGTAGCGCAGGAGGCTGAACATCATTAGAGCTGTTCATATTCCATGCTGGAATGCTTGGGATCAAGTCCTGTTTCTGTTGCTGATTCAGCTTCCTGCTGATGCACCGACTCACTGCCACTCACACTGAGTCCTCTAGATGTGCACCCTTCGGTAGGATCTTATAGCAAAGCTTCGAACTGGAAACAGCGAAAGTGGGTTCTCTTGGTAACTTTTGTCTTTATCTATTACTACCGTTTTATTTCTGTTCTCTTAGCACTTCTGGTTCTAGTTTCTGGTTTTCAAAGTGCTGGGCTTCCTCTGCGCCTCTACCCTGCTTGTTCTTGCCCCTGTGCCTGCCTGGCATCTGGACCTTATTGGTTCTGACCTTTGTTCTTGCATGATCTGTCTTAGGCTTTTCTGGTCACATATGACCCACAGATTTATTCGTACTTGAGTATATGAGTATCCACATTCATCATTAGTTTTTAATTGACTAACAGCTTCTACCTCTGTGATTTTTTTCACCTGTGAATTCTTTTATCTTATATTCCCAGGTTTCCATGTCTTCTGGTCTTTATTCCTTATTTGATGTTTAAAATTTGCTGAAAACTCTTCAGAGGTATACATTATACTAGACCAATTGGATAGCTACGACAGGGCATCATAACACTGAGGTCAAGGTCAGATTCTTAATCCTAATTGGAGTAGCTAGCCCAAAACCCACTTGATCACAGGGAAAAGACAGGGATTGTACATGATTTCAATCTCACAAACCTACTCAGCTGGTGAGAGCACATCTCTAAAAACATGCCTGAATGACTCTGGTAAGCAGTAACATGGAGATACAGAAAAGACATCGTGATGATTTGCATATGTAGAGGATGGATAAGCTGGAGACCCCCTCTCAATCCCAACAGGGACGGTTTGTGTGTACTCCTGCTCATGGACAACGCCTCTAGGATCTCAGAAAGCAGTTTGTGTTGCCTAAAGCAGACTGTTGAAAGTATTGGAGCATGCTGTCCTTTCAACACTAAAGAAGCACGAGTTTGATAATGATAATTTGCATTGTGAAGGATGATTGCTATTACATCCTCCCTGTAAGGAATGGAACCAAAGGATCCCCTGAACCTTCTAAAATCTATTTCTAGATCTCATCAATGAAATGAACAGACACGGAGATTTTCTAATTAGTTGGAAGAGCGCCAATGCTGCCTTTTAATGATGTTTCTGAAACAAAACAAATGATTTCACAATAGGATGGTGTATGTTCTGGAATGCAATGCAGTATTTATTAATGCACAAAATAGAATTTTTCACAGCATCATTAAATGAGCCCTGAAGAAAGAGACAATCCTGATTGATGGCAAGCATAAACATTAGGAAAGTATTTTACAAGTGAGTCACACATTCTAATTGTCTAGTTACAATTCAGACACAAATAAAATCTTGCTTTATAATTCCATGCTAGCATTGTGAGTAAAGGTATTAATGCTTATATAAAGCAAATACAATCTGTTGTAAATCCGATTTTTTAAAAGATTTCATTTATTTACCTACAAGGGAGACAAACAAAAGGAGAGAGAGCCTCCATCCCCTGGCCCATTCGCCAAGCACCCACAACAAACAGAAGGCTTAAACCAAAAGTCAGAAATCCAATGCAGGTCTCTCACAGAGGTGGCAGAGACCTAGTGGCTTGAGCCAGCACCAGTGCCTTCCAGGGTTCATACCAGCAGAAAGCTTGCAGCGCTGGAAGTCAAAGCCAGGCACTTTGATCAAAGATGCAGGCATCACAACCAGTAAGCCAAACACAACCGGTAAGCCAAACACCTGCCCCAACACAGATTTGAAAAATAAAAATCAATATTTCATCAAGCATTTCTGTGAAATTTTATTCAGAATTCATTCTTTTCTGTATTGAGAGTCTCATTCCCTTCTGTCTACAAAATTCATCAATTATTTTTTTTTTTTACCTTGAATACCTGTTTCTTGTTTGGCTTGAAAGATAACAGATTTTTAAAAATACTTTCAAAGGAGGTTTATTAAAGACTTCTTAGTCACTTAATCTGTGTCTCCATTAACTCATCAGAAACAGAAAAATAAAACTGAGGGGACACAGGCAGCCGGGACTTGCCAGCTAAATTCGAGGACACTTATTTCCTATTCCGCAGCTCTGTTCTGCAATCAGGAAACTAACTTACTAACTTACATTGCTTCCTAGATTTTGAGATTTCAATTGCATTCATTGAATGTGAAGAACTGGTGTGTCTGAGGTTATCATGGGAATGACAGGGTGGAGAGATGATGCGATGGTTCAACAGGTTAATCCTCCACTTTCAAGTACAACATACCATATGGGCACTAGTGCATGTCCCAGCTGTTCCACTTCCTATCCAGCTCCCTGCTTATACTCTAGGGAAGCAATAGTGGATGACTAAAAGTCTTAATACTCTGTGTCCACATGGGAGACCCAGAAAAAGCTCCTGATTCCTGATTTGCTAAGCTCCTGCCATTGTGGCCATTTAGGAATGAACCAGAAGATGGAAGATCTTTCTCTCCATTCCTCCTCTCTGTCAATCTGCCTTTCCAATAAAAAGAAGTCTTTTACAAAGAGAGAGAAAGGGAGAATAATATTGGGGTATCTTTTCTCCCCAGCTCCCTCCCTGCTAGACTACCATAGATTGGCTACATTCTTTTGCTTAAAGTAAGAATTTCTTTAGCCCCTGTCTTATGGTCCTCCTCTGTTATTTTCTTTAATCTTTCTTTGTCCCTTCAGGCCTAAGGTTCTAGTTGTTTTTCTGTTAATGCTTTTTGCTTTTTTTTTTTTCAGGGTTCAGTGCCTTAGGCTCAGGGATTTTCCTTTCCACCCTCCAGGTTACCAACCGAGAGCACTTCAATTCCACCTGTTGGTTTCCCTGTAACCTTGTACCATATCGGTCAAAATCATCACTTGTTTGAAAACTGTGCAAGGTTACTCCGACTGAACATACCATCTATTTCAGCAAGCACCATAACTGATGTTCCCTGTCAGAGATTTTTAGGATATTAAGTGAAATAACACATGTAAGATTATATGAAGGTATTTCAAAAAGCTTATGGAAAATGGAATTAAAAGATAAGCTTATTTGGTTTTTAAAAAGGGTGTAAATCCATCATTTTTTCATAATATGCATTTTCTAAAAATTTTTGAAGCTCCATCATAGACCAAAATATAAAACATGTGCAAATAACAGTCCTTCTTTTTTGTCAGGAATCATGAAATGTGTGATTGAACTAATCAGTCAAAAGATCCAGGCAGATCTCCAACTAGAGGTTAAAGGGAAACTCACCAATCTGTGACAGCTCAGCACATCAAAAATTGCCAGGGCCAAAAAGACTGAGAAGGAGCAGGCAGAAAGACAAACACCCCCAGGACCTGGCTTAATTTTATTCTCCAAGCCAAAATGCCTTTGGCAGTCTCTTTGCTACCCAGCCACAGCCCTTCTGTAGATTGGAGGCTCATGTGCTCTCAGACTGTTCTGGGACCATTGTGGCATCATGGATAGTATAAACATAAAACAACCATGCATCCATGGATCTAGTGTAACGGCTTGACTAGCTAATCCTCCACCTCCAAGGGAAGCAATTCCTATGGGCACTGGTTCTGTCCCACCTGCTCCATTTCCTTTCAAGCTTCCTTCTTATGGCCTGGAAAAGCAGTGGAGGATGACCCAAGTCCTTGGGAATACTGTACCTGCATGGAAGATTTGGAAGAAGCTCCTAGCCTGGCTTTGAATCAGATCAGCTCTGGCCACTGCACTCATTTGGAGAGTGAACCAGCAAATGGAAGATCTTTCTGTCTCTCCTTCTCCCTGTAAACCTGCCTTCTCAGTGAAAATAAATAAGTCTTTTTAAAAAAAACTATTAAACAGAGCAATGGCTGGCACATAAAAACATTGGGTCATCTGGCAACCTGCCATGTATCACTGATGTTTCTAAAGGTAGCCCTATTTCTGGCCCAAAGCTTGCTAAAGTAAATGCAAATGACCCATACACATTAAGATTCCAGTTTTTGGTACTGAGAGTCTTCAATGAAGCAGCCACAAACATTAGCTTGCAGCACAGAATCAGAAAAGAGATGGCACTAGGTTAGGCCTGGTACTGTCTACATGCCCTCTCCTGCTGCCTCCCAGATGTCAGCCTCTACAGATCCATGACTTGATGAAAAGCACCCTTCCCAACTCAGCCGTAACTACAAGTGTTCTTAGCCCATTCATCTTTATTTCAGTAAATTTGATTCTACCGTACGTGCCTCTGACCTGGTTCTTTAAACTCCATGAATCTAATTCCAAATTTGTAATTTAAATTTATTCCCTGGGCCCGGCGTGGTAGCCTAGCACCTAAAGTCCTCGCCTTGAACACACTAGGATCCCATATGGGAGCCAGTTCTAATCCCGGCAGCTCCACTTCCCATCCAGCTCCCTGCTTGTGGCCTGGGAAAGCAGTCAAGGACAGCCCAAAGCCTTAGGACCCTGCACCCATGTGGGAGACCTGGAGGAAGCTCCTGGCTCCTGGCTTCACATCAGCACCAGCCATTGCAGTCACTTGGGGAGTGATTCATCAGACAGATGATCTTCTCTGTCTCTCCTCCTCTCT
Source organism: Ochotona curzoniae (assembly GCF_017591425.1). Classification (NCBI taxonomy): domain Eukaryota; kingdom Metazoa; phylum Chordata; class Mammalia; order Lagomorpha; family Ochotonidae; genus Ochotona; species Ochotona curzoniae. The sequence continues at coordinate 9,342,811 of NW_024467087.1, forward strand.
GTATAGCTGAGTTTGTAATAAAAATAAATAAATCTTTTTTAAAAAATGTACTCCCCAATGGTACTATTGCTTGTGGATTTCGGCATATTATATGTTTTTACTAAATCTGAGCTATTTCTCAACTTTAATCCTAGAACCACCAATCAACATAAAAGATCTGAATTCAGTCTTGTTGCAGTGGCAAAAATTCAGGCAACTCTTTATATTGCTTATAACTTACATTAAAATAACTTGACATAGGGGAACTTCTTGTAATAGTACATGAGTAAAACAGGTCACACAAATCCCGCAAAGATAACAATTGCCAAAAATGGATAAACTTAAAACTATGTAAAACACGAGAAAATATCCCAAAGCTGAGAGAGAATCCAGAGAAAAGTTTAATCTTGAAAAACTTGGTCTTAAAAAATAGTAAGAATTGGAAACTTGGGGGTTTACTGGCCCATGGCAGTTTGGAAGAGAAAAAAGAAGAAGAAAAAATAAAGTACACAAATATACAGAGGAAATAAAAGATGGAGGAACTTGAGAGGGTAGATTTAAAAAGGGAGGGATTGAAACTTTCTCCTTGCCCTCTCTGCTGAATCACTCATTTTAAGGAAACTAATTGGTTTACCCAGAGTCCCATGTGTTTAACTAAAACTTCTTGCCAACCTCTTGCCAATGAGCCATGGGTTCTGGCAAGTATCCGTGTAAACTCAAAATCTTTTTTTTTTTTCTCACAGTCTTGGCAAATGGATCCTCCAGCCCCAGTCAAACCTTGAGACAGCAGCCCACACTGACAACTTAACTGCGACTTCAATGAGTAGCGTGGCACGGGAGACACTCAGCTAAGCCCCTTTTGATTAACTGAACCACAAAATAATGCCTGAGATACTGTGTGAAGCTACTTCTTTTGGGATTAATTTTGAACTGGCAATGCACAACTAACACACTGGCCTAAGGATGCTGAGCATCCCCTACAGCTGCAGCCGGGAAAAGAGCAGTGGATGAAATTGCATCCTCAATAACTAAAGCTCTCGGAGGCCAGAGTTCAGAAATCAGAAATTAGAAGGTGAAACTAAAACATGGCAGTTCAGAAGCTAAAGAAGGAGTGAGATCTGAATTCAGAATGGACACTGCCCACATCCCTGGCTAACTTTAAATGAGCCGTGCTTTGAGGAAGACTCCAGCAGATCTAGTGAAAACCATGAACACAAGGACATCCGCCCAAAACACAGAGACCTATAAAGCAGAACCTGTGGGATTGCTATGTTTTTTCTTTTTCTTTCTTTTTCTTATTTTAAGATTCATCTGCTTTTGTTGGAAAGGTGGATCTACAGAGAGGAGATACGGAAATAGCTTCCATCTGCTGCTTCACTCCCCAAGTGGCTACAACAGAGTTTCAGCTGGTCTGAACTTAGGAGGCAGGAATCAGAAACCAGGAGCCTCTTCTAGGTCTCCCACGCTGGTGCAGGATCCCAAGGCTTTGGACCGTCCTCTGCTGCTGCTCCAGGCCACAAGCAAGGAGCTGGATGGGAAGTGGAGCAGCCAGGACACGAACCAATGCCCATATGGGATCTCAGTGGTTGCGAGGTGAAGATTTAGCAACTAGGCTATCATGCAGGGACCATTTACCTCCCTGTAACTCTTTTACACACATAAGTATTGAAAAACTTGTCTAAGACCCAGCCAATGATCTACTCATTGCTAGAAATATTCAATGCAGAAAATTTCTTGCTTAACACACTTGGCTTTTTCTCTTATGGCATTTTAAAAATTTATTTTATGATACAGTTCCATAGGCTTTGGGATTTTCCTCCCACCCCAAATACCCCCCCCCCACTGATTTCCATTATTTTATTACAAGAAGTAAACATAAGTCCATCATTCTGCTGTTTAAGTGTATCATTGTAGGTATGGAGAATGGCAGAGAGTCCAGCATCCTACTGTCAAGACATATTGAACAATTTCATTGGGAATGCATGTGTGATTTGGAAGTAGAGCTGCATACTGCATTGTATCTTCACATCTTGGTATGGTAATCTCTATTACACTGTTCCTCTAGATGACTATATGTACATGCATGCTTACCTATTTATGTATCAGCTTTGTGTTCTGCATGAAGGCTGCTTTATATCAAAGAGAACATACAGTATTTGTTCTTTTGGGATTGGTTTATTTCATTGAACATAATGTAATATAGTTGGGACCATTTGGTTTCATTCTTTTTAATGAAAATATTTCATTCGTTTTAATGGCTGAGTAGTATTCTGTGGAGTAAATGCACCACTGTTTCTTTACTCACTCCTCTTTTGACAAACATCTGGGTTGTTTTTATGTTTTCACTATTGTAGATTGTGCTGCTGCAAATATAGGATTTCAGGCCATTTTCTCATATGCAGATTTCATTTCCCTTGGATATATTACCAGAAGTAGGATAGCTAGGTCATATGGCAGGTCAATTTTCTGTTGTCTTCACATTATTGATACTGACTTCAAAAGTGATGCTCCCTCCAACAGTGAAAGAGGGTACCTTTCTTTCCACATCCATACCAGCAGGTGTTGTTAATAGAGTTCTGAATGTAAACCAATCTCACTGGAGTTAGGTGGAATCTCAATGTGGTTTCAGTTGTATTTCCCAGAAAGCAAAGGAGCCTGAGCATTTTTCCATATGTCTATTAGCCATTTGAATTTGTTCTTTTGAAAAATGCATGTTCACTTGCTTCACCCATTTCTTCACAGGATTATTGGTTTTGCTGTCATTGAGTTTCTAAGGCTCTTTAAAATAAGGCAACTTTCATGCAAAATACAAGATCAATAGATATATAATCATGCATGCACATATAGTCACCTAGAGGATCTATGTAATAGAGACTATCATATGGAGATGTGAGGACACCATGCAGCATGCAGCTCTGCATCCAAATCAAAGATGGACTCCCAAGAAAATTGTTAAATATATCTTGACAGTAGGATGCTGGACTCTCTGCCATTGTCAATACCAAGAATGTCATGATGTGCTTTAACAGCAGAATGATGGACTTATAATTGCTTATAACGGACTACACTATTGTAACAATATAAGGGAAACCAGCGAGGGAAGTGATTTAGGGAGGAGGAGGAGTTGTATCATAAAATAAAATCTGAAAAGCAAAGAGAAAGGTTATAATTTCCGAGCCCTGATCATAGCATAATATCATTTGCATCTTATAGAAGAGGCTTATAGGCTGAATCAAGGCAGATTAATTGTCTACTAGAAAATGACAATCCTGCGAAGAACATGATGTCACTGTAGTGTATTATCTACAACAGCTGATATTAAAAAAAAATCACTAAACATGATGGGACAAAAAAGTGACTGATATTAGGGGAAAGTACATATATTTAACTTATCAAACACAAATTCCAAAACACATAATAAAAAAATGTGTTTAAAGACTTGCTTAAATGTGTTTAAAAATTGGGGAAAAAAATACATGTTGAGGTTAGAGTGGAACAGCAGGTTAAGCCACTGATTTTGAAATAAACATTTGATATCAGAGTGTTGGTTCAAGCCCTAGCTACTATGCTTGCTACTGAGCTTTCTACTGATGCGGCTGAGAAAGCAATGCAGGATGGCCGCAAGTGCTTGCATCTTTGTCCCTCACCTGGGAGACCAGGATGGAGTTCTGGGCTTCCGGATTCATCCTGACCTAACTCTGGCTATTGCAATCATTAAAGGAGTGAACCAGTGACTAGATCTTTCTTTCTCCTCCCTATCCCCATCATTTAGCTTTTCAAGTAACTAAATCTTAAAAAGAAATGGAAAAATTTGTGTTTAATGAATAGAGTAACAAAATTTGGGGAAGAGGAAATTCTAAAACTGTAGTGAATATTTACTAGATGAATTCGGTATCAGAATACAAATCTCAGGACAATTTATGAGCTCGAAGATAAGCCAACCAGAGCTGGTGTTGTACTATGCCTATGTTGGCAGCATCCTCTATGAGCTCTAGTTCAGATATCAGCTGCTGTGCTTCCAATCCAGCTCTTTGCTAATGGCCAGGGAAAGCAGAAGACGGCCCAAGTACATGCCCCCATGTGCTCACACGGAAGCCTCACATGGAGTACTGTGTTTCCAGGTTCCTGCCTGACCCAATTTTGGAGTTATTGTGGCCCTTTGGAAAATGAAACAGAAATGAATTAATGAATGGGTTATCTCTCTCTCTCTTTTTATTGGAAAGTCAGATATACAGAGAGGAGGAGAGACAGAGAGGAAGATCTTCCATCCATTAATTCATTCCCCAAACAGCCACAAAGGCCTTAGCTCAGCCGACTTGAAACCAGGAGCCCAGAACTTCTTTTGGGTCTCCCAAATGGGTGCAGGGTCCCAAATCCATCCTCGACTGCTTTCCCAGGTCACAGGCAGGGAGCTGGATGGGAAGTGGGGCCTCCAGGATTAGAACCGGCACTCATTGCGGGGGCTTTAGGCCCTAGGCTACCATGCCAGGACCTCTCTCTTTTTGTAACTGTATCAAGTAAACAAAAAATAAATCTTAAAAAAAAAGCCACTCCAAAGAATAATAATAAAAAAAAGATTTTAAAAACCCTGAATAAGAACTCAGAGACCTAGAAGCAACACAGAACAATTAAAAAAAAGTTATTGCAATCACAAGAAAAGATAAAATATTAATATTTGTCAATCTGATGACGTTAAAGTAAAAAAAAAAATAATTGCAGAGCCAAGAAATTTTAAAAATTCAAAACCGAAAAAAAAAACAGAGCAAATGATTCTAAACAGATTATGATGAATCAGCCAAAACCCTAAGACAAGGAGAAATCCTGAAGGCAGAAAAAAAAAACAGATTTCATAGAGAAGCTCAGATGTAAGATTAACAGGCTGCTTCTTGTGATAAATTATAAAAATCATTGGAACAACATATTCAAACTGCTGATGGAAGGGAAAAATGTCTCCCAACCAAGAATCCTGTATCCAGGGAAACTAGTCTCAAAACTGAAGAGATAATGAAGACATGTTCAGTATAAACTGAAGGAGTTCATTACCAGAAAAGCTGCACTGCACAAATTGTTAAGGAAGATTTTTCAAAATCAAATGGAATGACACTAGATGACAACTTCAATCTATAAGAAGAAATGAAGCGTACCAGAAAAGCTATGTGGAAAACTATGAATTGTAATTTTTTCTTTCTTTATACTCAGATAGACATATTTTTACAGGTCAGGATGATAATTCTGTACTCATATCATATTTATCACATATGCAGAGGTAGCATGCTGCTGTCACTTGGATGTGTCCCCCAAAGGCTCATGTGTTGAAAGATCGGCCTCAGTGAAGCCATGAGAGACTTGGGGAAGGTTTAAAGGTGGTCACTGGAGGTGTTATCCTGGGAAGGGATTGTTCTGGTGGAACCCTGGTTCAACCCACAAGTGTGAGTTGTGAAAAACAAACCTGATCTCTCTCTCTCTACTCTCTGGCTTCTGGTTCTCACCAAGCAGCCCTCCTACCCGCAACACCTCCCGCACCTCCCACACCTCCTGCACCTGCCGCACACGTACATGCTCCCGCCGATGCGCTGCCATCTGCCATGAGGTCCTCACCAGGACTAAGGGAATGTGAATGCTATGCCTTGATCTCTCCAAATTGTGAGTGAAACGAACCTATTTTCTTACAAATTACCCGGTCTCGGGCATTTCATTATAGTAATTGAAGTGGACCGATACAGGCGTGTGGGTGTATTGCATACCTAATTGTGTGCCTGTAATAGTACAAAGCAAGGGAGGCATGGAAATAACGCACTTTTGTAAGACTGCTGTATTTTACCTGAAGTAATTCAATATTGAATAGACTATGGTAAGTTTAAGGTACATTTTTTAAACACTAGAGAAACGGATTAAAATATTACAGAAACAGTTACAATGCCAATAGACTAATTAAACATACTAAATTATACAAAAGTTGAAACAGTAGCAGAAAATATGAAATAAGTAAAACTGAAGATAAATTGGAAACCTAAACAGAAACATATTATTAATAACATTTCATGTAAATGAACCAACTGGATCCCTCACCACAGGTTCTATTCAACTTGATACAAAAAGCTTAAAAATAAAACGTGGGGCGCTTTGGCATAGAGGCCACCGCTAGTACCAGCAGCCTAATATGGGCACGGGTTCCAGTTCCACCTGCTCCACTTCCAATCCAGCTCCCTGCTAATGACCTGGGAAAGCAACAGAAGACATCTCCAATGCTTGGACTTTTGCACTCATGTGGGAGACAGAGAAGCAGCTCCCAGCTCCTGGCTTCAGCCTGGCCCAGCCCTGCATTTTGGAAGTAAACCAACAGATGGAAGATTCTGTGGCTGCCTGTGCTTCTCCCTTTATGTAACTCAGCCTTTTAAATAAATGCCTTTTTTTAAGTTAAAAATTGGGAAATATGTCTTGTTATTAGTCGTTAGAATTAGCTACATCAACATCAAGCAATAAATTTCAACACACACACACAAAAAAAACATTAATAACATCAAAGACAAAAGCATGGGCACAGGAGTCCATGTATCAGGAACACGTGAACTCCTTCGTGGGCCTGAAAGCTGGCGGATTGAGATGGCACATGGCACGGCAGTCAAGACAGTGCTTGAGATTTCCCCATGCCAGAAGGGAATGTCTGAGTATAAATCACAGCTCAGCTCCTGGCTCCAGCTTCCCGCTGATGCGCACCCTCGGAGGCAGCAAATGAGGGCTCAAACACTGGGATCCCTGCAGCCCATGTAGAAGTCTGAGATTCTGTTCTAAGCCCTGGCCTGTCCCAGCTGCAGCTGTTGCCGGCATTTGGGGAGTGAAGCAAAGATGGAAGATCTTTTTCTTCGTTTCTCTCTCCAATGTCTCTTTGCTTTTAAATAAAAGGAAAATGAAGTAGTTGATCTAAAAAAAGGTAAACATTTAGTATGTTCATGCCTCGAGGGAACATTTTAAAGCCAAAGATGTGATCTGTATTATTATTGTCATAGTGATATATTTGTCAAAGCTTATAAAATGGTTCGCTGAGGACTGATAAATGCTAAGATACAAAATTTATATCTTAATGAAAAAATGAAAAGCAATAAATAAAATAAAATCAGTGTAAACTTAATGATGGGTATGGAAGGAGCCTTAAATGTACACCGTAGGGCACTTTGCATTTGAAGTGTCCTAATCAGAAATCCGCACTCCAGGGGAGAATAGTTAGTGTTTGAAGGACCCTAATCAGGAATCCACACCCCTTATGTGACTGTGGCAAGTGCTTTTAAAATGTTATCCAAATATGCGCCCAAGTGTTCATTATTTAGCATAAGGGCTGTTAGAAATAATTAAACAATTTTATGGGAAAATGAATCACATCCAAGAAATATTAGGCAGGTATCACCGGCTGAAACGAAGAAGGTGCAGGGACTCGGCAATGTCTACAGCAGTCCACACCCTACACAGGCCGTCCTCGAGGCCTTTGTCTACCCATTTCACAAAGAAATGTGCCACATTTTGAGCTGGGACTTGGTTAGTCATGCAGCCAGAATACTGGTGTGTCCTCCACAGAAGGAGCCTTTATTTCCTTTAGTGCTGTGGGGGCCTCTACTCATGGCAGAATTCAGGCTGAGTCTTGTTGGTGTCATCTCCATCATCTGGTAGTGACAGTGCTGGGGAGAAGGAGATTCCTTCCATTATCTCTGATTAACAGAAGTGACGATACTGTGACTAGCCGATAGGTTTAGATCAGTTTACAACAGCACACTGGTTCATCCGAAAGACCTTGTGTTCTTTCTTTCCAGTTAGAAGATAGGTAGTTTAAACGAGCTAAGTTTCTTTCATCAAGCAAGTTCTTAAATCTTAAGCTTTCAATTCAGTTTCCTCAATTTCTTTTGTGAAAGCCTCTGGGGTTTTTTTGTTTGTTTGTTTGTTTGGTTGGTTGGTTGATCGGTCGGTTGGTTTTTGTTTTTGTATTTTTCTGGTTTCAGCTCACAAATGCAGTTCATGCAGGGTATTTAAAGGAGCAATTAATACTGAGATTTTAAGATGCTTGTCAACAATTACCATGTTAAACTCTAACACTGCAGCTTGCCAAGCAATATTGTTGGAGCAGGACTTCTCATGGGGTACTGACTTCTTTTGGTCGTGGCTGCATGTAAGGAAAGTTGTGTTAGAGCACAGCCAGACTCGTTCACCACATGTTGCCTGGGGCTGCCTTGTGCTACAATGACAGATTGCAGTGGTTTGCGTGGAGACAAAGGCAATACGGCCGGTAGAGCCTAAAATACCCTCTGTCTGACCTTCACAAAGTTTGCTGACCCAGATGCTAGAACAGTATTTACTCTAAATTATCCTAAATCAATACTTCCCAACTGAGACTACATAAGGATCTCCATTCATTTCTACCTTTATACTTTCTAATCCCTCCCTTTTAACTTCTCTCTTGAATCTTTCTTAATGTTTTGACTATATTACAAACCTTTCCGATTTTCAAGAAACTACATTTAATGTCTAAATTTTTCTCTTCTTGGGCCTGGCATGATAGCGTAGCGGTTAAGGTCCTTGCCTTAAACGCACCAGGATTCCATATGGGCACTGGTTCTAATCCCAGCAGCCCCGCTTCCCATCCAGCTCCCTGCCTGTGGCCTGGAAAAGCAGTGGAGGACGGCCCAAAGCTTTGGGACCCTGCACCCACATGGGAGACCCGGAGGAGGCTCCTGGCTTCGGATTGGCTTGGCACCAGCCGTTGCGGCCGCTTGGGGAGTGAACTTCTCTGTCTCTGTCTCTTACTCCCTGTCTCTCTTCTCTGTATATCCACATTTCCAATAAAAAATAAATAAACTTTTTTTTAAAAAAAATTGTTTTCTCTTCTTAGCACTCAGTTATGTTCCATAGCTTTGTATCTAAATAGTTTGCAAATGTCTCTTGCTTCTCTCTTCAGCCAAAAACTTACATAAGAACATGTGTTTGAAAACCGCAAGCAGATAGAGGACCTTAGCACAACACTTAAACTACTGGCTCCTTATTTCATTATATTTCAGTCAAGGAATGAGGCTTGTATGACTTATGCACTTAGAGATTTAGAAATTTTTTGCAGCGTGACATGCGGTCAATATCTGGCAATTTTCCGTGTGCATTTGAAGATCATTTCTATGCTTACTTTTTCAGCACAAACTTGTTATACAAATACATTTGAATAACATTACATTTATTGTGTTATTCAAGTATGTAGTCTTCTTACATAGTTTTGTCTTCTACAAATATTTTATGAGAAGTAATATAATGATTATTGACTTACAAGTTTTCTCTTCTCTCTCAAAAGTCCTGGTTCAACTCCTTGCAGCTCCTCCTCATTTAATCCAACTCCCTGAAGATGTGCTTCCTATGAGCGAGTAGATGATGGATCAAGTACTTAGGTCCCTGCCACCCAGATGGAGACCCAAATGGAGCTGTGGGCTTCTGGCTTCAGGCTGGTCCAGCCCCAGCTATTGCAGGCACTTGGGGAGTGAACCAGCAGATGGAAAACCAAACTCACTGGCGCTCTCCTTCTCTCCCTCTTTCAATTAAAAAGGAAACAAACATTCAATAACAGTGAGGAAAGAAATAAAATGGGTCTATATGCACTGACACAGAAAAGCTTCTAAGGAACATTGTAAAAAGAAAAAAAAATAACAAAGCAAAAATGATGGCATGATTTCAATAATGTAACCAACAAACTGGTGAGCACACTTGTATGTATGAATCCACAGGAAACAGTATAAACATTCATACCAAACTTCTTACATTGATCACTTCAGGAAGGTGGGTGTTGGAAGGAGTACTTGGCTGTTTTAGCTTCTGTATTTGAGGCTGGCTTGACTCACTCCCTGGAGGAATGTACTCATATATTACTTATGCAATTTTTTAGACATAGTAAAAAATTTTTTTCTTCCTTTTTTTTAATATTTTGACAATCTTTACATAGTTAATTAGGGTAAAATTGTTCAAGGGCTACAGACATAGTAAAATTTTTAAATGCTAAATAAAACTTAGGAGAAAGCATAGGGCAGGGCACTGCTGTTGCTTATCACCTTTAAATAACATTTTATTTTTAAAGCCATGCACATGCTTTGATTTGACGAAAAAAGTCAATGTTTCAAAAATGCATTGTGCACAAGGCTCAGAGCAATGAGTGGTAGTATTAGCCTTCAAAGCAAGCTTGTGTTAACAGCTTCTAAAGAAAGAAATATAAAAGAAAAAAATACAATCTACTAAAACATTATAAATATGTGCTATTCAGCATTCACTTATATTAAAAAGGTGATTATGCTCTGATAATAACCCATATAACAATCTATAAGGAGTAATATGCATTAAAAGTCTTCTGTAAAGTCCTTATCTACAGAATGACTCAGAATATGTTCTTCTATAGTACTCTGCATGTGGCTGTAAAACTGGTACTGTTGTGGCTGGCGTGTGGCACAGCAGGTAAAGCTGCTAATTGTGATGTTGTCAGCATCACACATCGGAGTGCCAACTAGAGTCCCGTCTTCTCTGGTTCTGATTCAGCTTCCAGCTAACGCACCTTGGAAATCGGCAGAGAATGGCTCAAATACTGGGGGCCATGCCAGTTGCCACTCATGTGGAAGATCAGGATGGAGTCTGGACTCCAGCACCCATTTGAGAAGTGAGCCAGCAGCTGGAAAATCAATCTCTCTCTCTCTCTCTCTCTCTCTCTCTCTCTCTATATATATATATATATATATATATATATATATATATATCTGTCTTGCTCCCTCTCTCTCTCATTCTGACTTTTTCACAAATAAATAGGTAAACCTTTTTTAAAGATTAGTATTGTTAGGATTACTTAGTATCATCCTAACTAGATCAATTAGCAGAGATACTTTATTATGTTTTTTTATGAGTTCTCTACTTTAAACATACTGTTACTTTACATTCACTTTGAGTTCCATCAGATTTAAACCAGAAAGCAAAAGATTGCTTGTTTTGATTACAGGTTCAATATTTTTCCATGTATGGGAACATTCTTGCTTTTACATATATTTATTTACAAATCAGCATTTGTTTAGGAATCAGCATTCATGAAAGTCCCTCAACAGGAGACCACAAGGTTTTGATTTTTCATTTTTTTAGGCTTCCATATATGGACAAATCCTTAAATACTTAATGACAAATTGCCACATTCATTGTTGTAATGCATGAAATGAGTTTATTCTTACAGTAAACAAAGAAAGTTAAAGATAATTTTACACTCTTTTGCCAAAAAACTACAGTTGTTGTCCCTGAAACTGTTGGAAGACTAAAAGTTTAGAGACAGTGCTGTGGTATAGCAGCTAAAGATTCAGTGTTCAGCACTGGCATCCCAGTGGATGCCACCCTGAGACTTAGCCACTCTACTGCCAATCCAGCTTCCTGATAATATGCCTGGGATAGCAGTGGAAGATGTGCTTAGGTCCCTGTACCCAAGTGGGAGACAAGGGGGAAACTCCTGGCTCCTGACTTCAGTCCGATCCAGCCCCTGCCATTAAGGACATTTGGGAGTGAATCAATAGATGGAAGGTCTACTTCTCTGCTTTTCCTTCTCTATCTGTAACACTTTCAAAAAAATAAATAAATCTTAGCAAAAAAATTTAAGGTTTAAACCCAAAACAATGCATAGTAAGAACATACGATTATGATGAACTTAACTGTCTTCTTGACACTTGAAACAAAGTTTACAAATAGGTACTAGTATTAATCATATATCTAGGAAGTTAGTAGAGTCAGCATTTGACCCCTGAGTATAGTCTCAAAATACAATTTATTTGCTATGTTAGACTCAGCTAGCACGTAGCAGCCCTTGAGGGTGCACATGCGCTGTGAGCCTGCTATGGTACTCATTACACCACTGCTGGCACTTAGAAGCAAGTGAGATTATAAGAAATCATTATTTAATACTAATTTTACCATCACCAACCCCAAGTAATGGCCCAGGCAATTCTACTGAAGCTGTTGTAGACAGGAGTTTGAAGAGCGTATGCTAACTTTTGGCTTTGGATGTCAATATTTAGAATTGCTTTATTGAAATGCTTGTTGGCAGGAAGCCATCAGCCTTTGTTGAAGTTGATAAGAACAAGAAAATTGCATTCAATTAGTGTTAAGAAACTATCTTCTTCATAGATATTCAAATATTTTATTTGAATCCCAGCATCTAAAAGGAATTTGCTTGCATTTCTTGAGATAATATGACTGATTTGATTATGTTTCCTCGTGTTCTTTGACCTCTGAGAAGGTTAGAATCAAATCACCATCTCACCTCTGACAACTAAGACATTTTCATGTGAGTGTTTTTTCTTTAGCCTATTATTTTCTGTTCACTTAGCTTCTTCAACATTTGTTTTTATTGATCTGCAGCACATTAGTCAAGCCTCCCTTCATTAAGCCACACCACACACGCATGCATGCTCACACACACACACACACATACATTTGATCTGAGATATACAAAGACTGTGAGCTTCATTCTCAGACAGGCCTATGATAGCAAGATACAAGCTGGCGGTTCTAAATCAGGCACAACTTGATCCCTAAGGCGGCACTTTGTAATCTTCGGGAATGGATGCAGATTTAGTCAGTAGAGGCCAGAGATGATGTTAGGTATCCTAAAATGCACAGAATTGCTCCATTCTTCTTTGGCAAGAATTCTCAAACCCCAAAAGGCAACAGTGACAAGCTGACCATTACCACATTGTACAGGCCAGAGCTAGAGTACATAGAGAGGGATCTAGGAGTAAAAAGTGCAGGCGATTGCGACACTAGGACAGTACAAAAATACCTAAATGAGGGGCTTTGAACTGCCACTCTGATTGGAAGGGAAAAGACTTGGTTTTACTAACCATTTTAGTAATATAAGCAAATATTATTCATGCATATCTAAAAGTAGATGAGAGCCCCAAATTTCCCTCAAGTCCCTCTCTGTGAGTGGCACTTCTGAACCAGGATGTTACAAACTCAACAACTGGGTTTTTTGATTCCTACAGACCATTTAGGAAGGGGAAGACACTCAAAGCCAGCATAAGAACCTGAATTCCAGTATCACTCTCTTCTTTTACAACTAAGTTTTCTTTGTCTCTTTGTGAACTAAGGAGATCTGTTTGCATTAGTTATTTCTTTTTAAATTATTTGCTAAAAATTACGTACTTTCATTTTATTTGGAAAGCAGAGAGATGGAGAGACACAGAGAGAGGCCTTTTCATTTACTGGTTCACACCTCAAATCACCACAATAGTCGAAGTTGGGCCAGGCTGAAGCCAGGAACCCAAAACTCAACAGAGATCTCTCATGTGGGTGGCAGGGACTCAAGTATTTGACCCATCACCACTACCTCCCTGGGGGTACATGTTAACCAACCAGAATACAGAATGGGATGGGGACTCAAACCTAGACATTCTGGAGTGGGATGTGGGCATCCCAGGAGCAACTTAGTCACTGTACCAAACCTCTGTCTCTGCTTATATCATTTATAAGATAATTATTCATGAGTCTGTATTTTATTTCATTACTTGTGAATAAAGCGTGGGAATATTTTTGTGTGGGGGTGTAATTCCTGAACACAGTCCTGAAAACAACCTCTGCTTGCAATGCCAGCATCACATATCAGAATGTTGCTTCCTGTCCTAGATCCTCTGCTTCCGAACCAGCTTCCTGCTAATACACCTGTAAACTCTTCAGAAGATAGTCCAAGTACTTGGGTACCTTCCATCTTCATGGGAGGTCCAGAAGGAGGTCCTGGCTCCTGGCTTCTGCAAACAATTGAGGAGCAAACCAACAAATGGTAGATGTCTCTCTTTCTCTCTCTCTCTCGCTCTCTCTCTCTTCTATCTCCCCCTTCTCCTTTTCTCCTCCCTTTCTCATTCTCCCTTGCAAATAATTAAATCTTCTATGATTTTTGTTGAAAAAACTTTAAATGACTTAAGCGTATAATAATTTCAGAGATCTTTGAAATATTATTCATTTGTTATTTACAATAAATAGTGCAATTCAGAGAACAAAGAACAGGAAATTTTTGTTTGTTTTTTTTTAACTGTTTCACTATGCTCCCTGCCTTTAGAGAAGGAGCTATATAAAACATGTGTATGAAGAGCTATCGCAGTGCTAGCCAATGAAAGCACTGGCCTTCTCACCCTATGTCATGCTGCACCACTGTGGGCTTCGTCCTTGCACCACGGCTTCACTTCAAATAGAAAATGTTTAACAGAAAAAGGTTGAGGAGAGAGCTGAACTGTTCAATACAGAACTTTAAGAGAGCAGGATTTTAACACCATCCTGGGTCTTTGTCTCTGTCATATGTCCCTAAAACTATTCAAAATAAAAAGTTTAATAAGGACCAGAGAAACCTCTGGACAGATGAGGTAATGAGTTCTTCCATACACAGAGATGGATGGCAATGGAAGACTGAAATCCATAGTCCTTGCAGTGCATGTCAAGCCAAGTCCCTTGGCATGGGGCGGTATCTGTGGGGCAGGAGACTTTTCCCATTGAAATCAACAGATGGAGCCCAACACGATAGCCTAGTGGTTAAATCCTCACCTTGCATGAACCAGGATCCCATATGGGCACCAGTGCATGTCCTGGCTGTTCTACTTCCCATCCAGCTCCCTGCTTGTGACCTGCAAAAGCAGTCAAGGACAACCCAAATCCATGGGACCCTGCACGCATGTGGGAGAGCCAGAAGAGGCTCCTGATTTCAAATTAGCTCAGCTCACTCACTTGGGGAGTAAACCAGCAGATGGAAGATCTTTCTGTTTGTCCTTCTCTCTGCAAATCTGACTTTCCAAGACAATTAAGCCTTAAAAAAAAAAAAAAATAAGCGGCAGAGATGCCTTTATCCAAACTGATCTAGGAGCGGGATTCGCCCCAGGTGGTGGAGACTCCCTTGCATCTCATGTTGGAGCGCGCAGGCTCAGTGCCGGCCTCCGGCTCCTGACGCAGCTTTCTACTCGTGCAGAGCCTGGGTGCGGCATGTGATGACGCAGGTCGCTGAGTCCCCAATCGCTCAGTGGGAGACAGAGACTGAATGCGCACCAGCCCTCCACACTGCAGACATTAGAGTCATGATCTGTCTGATGGAAGATCTGTTTCTCTTTCCATGTCTCTTTGTTTCACAAGTAAATTTTTTCTATTTTATTATTTATTTTATTGAAAGGTCAGATATACAGACAGAAGGAGAGACAAGAACAGTTTTCAGTCTGCTGATTCACTCCCCAAGCAGCTGCAACAACCAGAGCTGAGCTGATCCAAAGCCAGGAGCCTCTTCCAGGTCTCCCATGCAGGCACAGGGTCCCAAGGCCTTGGACTGCCCTCTCCTGCTTTCCCAGGTCGCAGGCAGGGAGCTGGATGGGAAGCAGGACCTCCAGGATTAGAGCCAGCACCTCTATAGGATCCCAGCACATGCAAAGCGAGGACTTTAGCCACTAGGCTACAGCATAGGGCCCAGTGAATTTTTTTAACGGATTTTAATACAATGTTGCAGCTTTTTATTCTGAAGCACATTCATGTGAATTCTTAAAATTTCTCAGTAAACAAACTTCATGTAGGTAAAAGAAACAGGCAGTTGAGTAGATTTAACCTAAAAGTGTTCTGGAGCAAAAATAATCAACAACAAATTGACTCTGAACACAAGGAAGTCAAAGACAAGTGAAGAACATGAAGGGGAGGATTCTGAAGGGAGGAAACAGGCAACTTGGCAGGCTCACATTTCAGCCCTTGAGGCAAAAATTTAGTTTACAGATCACGTGGTGTGGGCCAGGAAGTTTTCAGTTTGAACATCACACATTCTGCTTTTGAGAGATGCGTGATGTACAAACAAAGCAACTCAGGGTTTGTAGCAAATCACAACTGGAGGCACTGCAACCGGCTGTGCTTCCTGCAGCC
The DNA here is from genome assembly GCF_017591425.1 of Ochotona curzoniae. Classification (NCBI taxonomy): domain Eukaryota; kingdom Metazoa; phylum Chordata; class Mammalia; order Lagomorpha; family Ochotonidae; genus Ochotona; species Ochotona curzoniae. The sequence continues at coordinate 9,358,705 of NW_024467087.1, forward strand.
AGCTTCCCACGTCTGCTCCCAAAGGATGATTTGCACTTACAAGGCTGTGCAGGTGAGTCCTATGCTGTTTCTATATTATCAGGGAGAAATCACTTTTTATATGATACCTAGCTTCGATTTTGTTATCTCTACTATTTCCCAAGCTCAAAGCATAGATGATCCCCGAGTGAGATGCATGCCGGTGGAACAAGAGAGCACTCCGAAACCAGGAAGAACGTTTAACTACTGCAAACCATGTTCACACGTTTTCCAAATGAAATGATTCCAATGGCTGATTTTCCCCTTTTCAAAACTGTTGGTATTCTTCAGTGAGTAGCTAAGCAATTTAGGAAAAACCTTGTCAAGTGAAATATTGAAATAACCTATTCTGACTTAATTTGGATGTGTGAAGTGTGACTGCTTTTTAGCCCTTACCCTATGTATATGCCCTTCTCAAATAGCAGCAGATGCAGATCGCACAGTCAGCTAGTTCTCTGTGTTCTTGTTTGGCATGATGAAGGCTGTGTTGCAGTCTGTGAATACTGCGTATTACATGAGACAGAACAGGGGTCTACCCAACCTGCAGGGTATGGTGAGGCAATCAAGTGGCACAAGGAAAATGAACACAGGCCACTATTGTGGCACAGCAGGTTAAGGTATCACTTGCAATGCTTGCCTCAGATGGGTGGTTCGAGTGTTGGATGCTCCACTTGCAATCCACATTCCCTGCTAACACACTTGGGAAAGCAGTAGAGGGCACCTCAGGTGCTTCGACCTCTGCCACTTACCTGGGAGACTAGAAAGGAGCTCTAGGCACCTCACTTTGACCTGGCCAGGTCCTGACAGTTGCAGCCATTTGGGGAGTGAAAAGGGTATTTACACCATGTGCCAGGTGTTAGGACTAAAGACACCCTTGGCATAATAGACCCTTACAGTAAGTGTTCACTGAAGAGTCATTTTGCTCATGATGATGAAAAATGGATTGTATTTGTTACTTGAGAAGAGTAAGTAAGTCTATGATGGGGCATGGAGCTTGATTTGAAAGGAAGGATCTCAAATATTGTGCAAATAAGCATAATGAAAATATTTTGCACAGATTCTGACTTTTGTTTTTTACCAAAATAAGCATATTTGAACTGTTAAAACTATTTTCATAATGGCAAGAGGGGATAATAATGGATCTAAGGCCTTGGATCTTATTATGCAAGGTCTATAAGGCAGCAATGACCTAGGATGTCAGTTATCGAAATGCTTAGATTATCACACATGCTCCCAGAGCAATGAGCCAGAAATGACATAAAACCGTAGGTCATGGACCAGCATGGTGGCATAGGAGGCTAATCCTCTGTCTGCAACACCAACGTCCCATGTGGGTGTCAATTAAAACCCCAGCTCCTCCACTTGCTATCCAGCTCCCTGCTTGTGGCCTGGGAAAGCAGTGGAGGACGGCCCAAAGCCTTGGGACCCGGAACCTACATGAGAGACTCCAAAGCAATTCCTGGCTCCTGGCTCCAGAGCAGTACAGCTCTGGTTATTGGTGACATTTGAGGAGTAAACCAGCAGATGGAATATACTCTCTCTCTCTCTCTCTCTCTCTCTCTCTCTCTCTCTCTCACTTTCCAGTAAAATAAATAAACCACAGAAATATGCAGGCCAAACTGGAGCACCTTCTGTACCAGTAATTTTGTTAGATGCTGAGGGAGAGGAAATGGTTACTGAAACATAGACGCACATTCTATGGTATAGAATAGCGATTTTTACAGGTCTATAAAGTGTAAGAATTCAAAGCAATGTCTCATCCCTCCCCTTGGGCGTTGAGGCTTTACTACTTGGCTATCAGGAATTCTTCAATTTCAGAGAAGACAATGCAAGCCACAAAAGGCACTCACCACCCAATTATTTCTCTCTTATTTCTTTTAGGATCATTCTAAGAAAGGCCCTCAACTGTAAGCTCGCTGAAGTTTGGATCCAAGCTTAAGGCAATGATTTCCCAGGATGCAGTTTATACAATCATCAGCAGCATTTGTCCAGGTTCAACAGAAGCACATTTATCTTACCAAACAAGAGATGGTGGGGCTGGGGCGGGGGGGGGGGGGCGGTGTATGCTGTGACACAGTGGCTTAATCTTAATTTCTAATTTGTACATATTGTTTCAGTTAACAGGACCAACAAAAAAAAAGTTATTTTTTAAAAGACTTATTTATTTAGTTGAAAAACCAGATTTGCAGACAGAGTAGAGAGATAGTAATATTAAGAGAATTTTTATGTTTACATTCACTGTTCACTCCCCAAATGCTAACAGTCGGATCTGGGCCAGGACAACTCCACTCAGGTCTCCCACGGGAATGGCAGGAACCCAGGTGCTTGGGCCATCATCGGTTGCCTTCTGAGGACATCAGAAGAAGAGCTACCACGTTTCAATCCGGCATTCTAATATAAGATGTCATCACCACAAGCAGTGGTTTAACTTGCTGTGCCACAATGCCAGCCATCCTCACAAGAAATTACGCACTGAATCTAAACTTGAGAGACTTTAGAATCTGAAGTTCTAAAAGAGAAAATCCGTTTTTTTCTGTTTATTCACATACCTTCACTGTCGTCTTAAGCACCTAAGACTCCATGAACTGGGAGGCTGGTACCTTCACACTTGCATCTGTGCCACCAACAGCAGTGGTGTCAGGAGCCAGCTACAGCTCCCACCGCAGACTGACATCCAGCAGCTGCTTATTACATATTGCCATTAATGGAACAAATTGCATTATCTTTCTGCATGACTCTCTCCCTTTCCATGCATAGATGTCGCATTTTATTCTGCACTCATTAGCTACCCTCACACTTCCACTTTATTACTAATATTGAAGCTAAGAAAAGAAAGAAATTGTGTTCCACCAACTATGGATCCTGCTGCACTTGAGTTTTCATTCCTAAGTTTTTATAAATGGATTATATTGACAGGGAAAAAAAACTACAAAAAGCACACTTTGCCTATGGTAGTTTAGTTTTTGAAGCTTTATCACATCAGAACAGAGTTGCTTTTATCTTTGGAGTACAAATCAAAGGACGCTTTTGCAAGCTTATCTGAGAGCTGGCTTTATGTGTTTCTTTTAACAATGAGGCTGCATTTGGTGATTTTGAATTCTCCAGGAGGACCTGATTATACACCTCACAGAGTTGTTTTCTATGTGGAAAATTCCATGGGGGGGGGTGGGGCCGGCACGGTAACTAGTGGCTAGAGTCCTCGCCTTGAATGCACCAGGATCCCATATGGGTGCCAGTTCTAATCCCGGCGTCCCCACTGCCCATCCAGCCTCTCTTCTTGTAACCTTGGAAGGCAGTCGAGGACAGCCTAGGGCCATAGGACCCTGCACTTGCGTGGGAGACCTGGAGGAGGCTCCAGGCTCCTGGCTTTGCATCGGCTCACTTCCAGTCATTGCGGCCATTTGGGGAGTGAATCAATGGGTGGAAGATCTTTCTCTCTGTCTCTCCTCCTCTCTGTATATCTGACTTTTCAATTAAAATAAATAAATATAGAAAATGCATGGGGGTTCCCCAGCGCAGTAGCCTAGCAGCTAAAGTCCTTGCTTTGCATGTGTTGGGATCCCATATGGGTGCCAGTTCTAACCTTAGGACCCTGCACCCACATAGGAAACCCAGAAGAAACTCCTGGCTCCTGGCTTCAGATGGGCTCAGCTCCAGCCATTGCTGTTGCAGCAGATGGAAGATCTTTCCCTCTGTATCTCATCTCTGTAAATCTAACTTTCCAATAAAATAAATAAAGCTTTTTAAAAAAGAAGAATTCAGAAGATGGCAATCATAAAAGCCAGAATCTTGCGGGGGCGGGGGGGAGCAGAGATTTGCAAAAATACAGACTCACTTCTTCCAAGTCAATTACAAAACTATGCCTGAATGTCTAAAATATTGTATTGGCCACTGGGTTATACAGATATCTCCCCATAATCCCCTTACCTTACAGAAAGGTAAATTTCACAGATCCAGGAGAGGAATTGATAAAATGATCTAGTCATGAGATTGGATTTTGAAATAATACATTTATAGGTGAAAACAAAGTTTCATCTTTGGGAGAGCAAAGGAGGACAAATGCCGCCGCGTTTGAGGGGGAAAAAAAGTGCTGAGCGTGTGAGAGGCCGTGATAATGCCAGGCAGTCACGAATATTGCAAAGTTGGAACCACGTTTTTAAATTGGATTTTAGAATGGAGAGCAAGCTGATGAATAGGGAGGACTATCAGAATAGTACATGCTTGAAACATGGTTACGTTTCTAATTTGAAGCAAAAGGGTTTTAGCCCACCTATTATTAATCTCTCCCAAGCACCACTCAGCAAGGTGATCAATCTTTAACACTTGGCTGATTTTAGTTTATAGTCATTAAACTTTAAAGGGAATACTGGTTCGATCCCTTACTGCCCACAATATCCAGTGCTAAGTCAGGCCCAAACTGGAAGCAGGAGCTCAATCCACATGGGTGACGGGGACCACTGCCTGTCCAGGGTGCATGGTCACGGACCATTGGAACTGGTAGCAGAGCTGGGCTCTGAACAGGCTGCAGGCACCCCAGGGCAGTGTCTTCAGTGTTCTGCCCAACACCCGCCCCCCCAAACCGGGCCTTCAGAATCTCACACAGCTGAACTCAAAATGTCAACTCTTACTGAGATTTCGTGTGAAACAGGGAAGCCTCTTCCAAATGCACTGGTTAATCGGAGTGACTCCTTGTGACTGTAGAATTGAGGGCCTGTGCTCCTAGAAATTACCTGCTATTCCCTGTCATGTAACTGTCTGGACAACACGACTGTTCACTTTGTTGAGACTGCAGGAAAACAACTTCAATGGTTTGGAAACTCTCCTCCAAGGGACACTCTGGACTTCCTCAAAAGGCACCACGGGATGAAGTCAGACCACCAGGATAATTTCCCTTTGGAGACATTTCTTGCCTCTGCACACCCCTTTGTCTTGTCACAGAAGTGAGACCCTTCACACTCACAAAGGGCTGTGCGCATTCAAGGGCAGAAGATGACACAGCGTGGGATTGCCTTGGTCCCACCACACTCCCTTCTCTAGCAACTCAAGCTTCCAAATCTTAGGTTTCCAAACAATGAGTCAAGGGGTAATTTTTCAAACAGAGTTAAAGTTGATTTATATATATATAAACAAAATCATATATATATGTATATATATATATAGGTATGTTATTTACTCTTTTTGGAAAGGTAGATTTACAGAGAGAAAGGTCTTCTATCCTCTGGTTCACTTCCCAAGTGAGTGAGCTGAGCTGATCCATAGCCAGGAGCCAGGAGCCAGGAGCTTCTTCCGGGTCTCCCACACAGGTGCAGTGTCCCAGAGCTTTGAGCCATCCTCTACTGCTTTCCCAGGCCACAGGCAGGGAGCTGGATGGGAAGTAGAGCAGCCAGGACAAGAACCAGTGCCCATATCGGATCCTGGAGCTTGCCCGGGGAGGATTTAGCTATTGAGCCACTACATTGGACCCTACTAATTTTTACTTGAAAGACAAATTTATAGAGGGAAAGAGAGACAACGTTTTCCACCCACTGATTCACTCCCCAAAGGGCCAGAAGCTTCCTCCAGATCTCCCATGCTGGTGCAGGGGCCCAAATACTTGAGCCATCCTCTGCTGCTTTCCTAGGCCACAAGCAAGGAGCTACAGTGGACAAAAGATCTCTATTTCTCTCACTCCACCTTTCAATAAACGAATGAATTCTTCTTGAAAGATTCTAAGTAAAAAAGCCTGTCTAGGGGGCTGCATAACAGGTAGGCATAAAAATGGAAGTTTTCATCTCTTCTGGGAGATTCAGAACTTCCAGTATTCATTTTATATGCTGTAGATTGCTGCCCCTTCATTTTCTGTCTCATTGGACATTGGTGCTAACCGAAGCATGCTATTGCATTTCTCTCCTGCTCACACACAGACACAAATGCTACATGGAAACACACATACATATATGCACATGTACACGCAACACCCCCGAATATGCACACACATGCACACACAGGTAATAGCCAGAGGAGACTGTGGTTAGCCTGAATAGTGGTTATAATCACATCTACATTCAGCATATACTTGTATTGGATTCCGGTCTACTAGGTAAGTGACCACAGCTGATGTAATTTACCTCTCTGAATTTCAATTTCCCAACTGTGAAATGGAAATGAACACAGCTAATCTCCTAGGGTTGGACAGGGAAATAAATGAGGTACCATAGACAGCTTGCAAGTCACCACAATGCCATATAGTAGGTGGATGCTACTCCCGTTTGCAAGTAGGATGAAAATTTTGTTCTGATGATTGTAACGAAGTACCTTCAGGGAAAGGCAAGAGAAAGTTCACAATTTGAGACAAGTAATGTCCTGCCATTGGGAGTAACACCAGAGGAGAAGTTAGGGGACACCAAAGATTGAAGGTCAGATCCTTCGTCCCTCTGCTGCTTCAGTAATATGGGGCCGGTCACCTGACTTTGCTGCAACCAAATCTTCTCGGTTTAATGACAGAGTGCTTGGGTACTTAAGGCGTTAGTATCACTGATTGAAGGGTTTGTTCCTATCATCATAAATGTCAAGATCCTGATTTTTTTCACTGCAGAAGCATCTTTTACGTGCCTTATGCCAAGAGGGAAGGCAGCATCAGTGACAAGAGAACCCAGTGAGAAAAGCAAAGAGACAGGATTTCCCCCTGGTCGGTCCAAATTCCATCAGATTTCCTTGCTTTAATAGCAGTTGTGTTGGGTCGCTGTAATTTATTTCCTCTCTTGCAATACAGAATGAAGTGCTCCAAATCTTCATGGTGAGCTTCGATGCGGGAGAGCGTCTCATTACCTCACTGGAGGTCACGCATGTTTGTGGCTAATTTTCATGGCAGATAATGCTGAGCCTCCTGTGATAGAGACATTTTGGGTTTTTTTTTTTTTTTTCAGGAACTACTTTGATAGAGACATCAACGAGCATAGTCAGGCGAGTGCAGACCTGAAGGCAAGAAGGGAGCCTATATGAGCTTTGATGGTTTTGCAGGGCCACTCGGATTCCTTCCTGTGCGTTCACCTCCACGTGATGCTCAGTCCCAGAGGCAGACGAAGGAATGCGAATGTGCCGACAACACCCTTCTGCCACTGCCCTTTGTATCAGGATCAGGCCAAGAAGGTCCAGGAGCAGACAGACTCTCCATTGCCCTAGAATCCAGAGTGTGCTCGCTAACAGAGGAATAGGCTTTAACTTTCTAGTGAGTGACAGAATTCCTTCATTTAATTTAACGAATTGATTTTCACCCTGTCTTTTCACCAGGCTATATCTGTGATGGGGCGTAGGGAACTTCCATCAGGAAAAGCACTGTGTCTTCTGGTCTCGTGGTGCTCTCAGGATCGGAAATTCCACAGCTTGCACTCTGAGCACACACACGGGAGAGCTCAATAGTGAAGAGGAGGACTATATAATGGAGTTGCTAGGCTTACAACTTTCAGGAAGAAAACAGCAGTTAAACTAGGAGGCAGCCCTCCATTGAACCAAGAATTCTCACGAACAAAAAGCCTGCTGAGAATTTCACTGTGTTTTCCAGACTTGGAGATTTCTTCTTCCTGTCCTTCACTTGCCTCTGCACTCCCTGAAAATAAGTTCACTGGCAGCCCCCAAACCAAGCGACCTCATTAGACAACCCTACAAGTCTCTTTGCTCACCACTTTAAGAGAAAAACTGTCCTTGTTTTCAACTTCAAGAACATACCACAACATAGTGCCCTGCCCCCGTGGGCCTTTCGCTACACAACGCTGTTTCTAAACTGTTGGAAACGCAGCTAGAGTCCTTAAGGAACAGTCAGAAATCCTCACTGTCAGCCATCCTCCAAACAGGAGGATGCCTGTCCTCCAAACAGGAGGACTCGAGCCAGCAGCCTGGAGCAGGCCGGCTCGTGAAGAAATGGTCCAGAGAGTCACAGAATATCTCCTTATCTGGTCCAACTCTACTAATTACACAGCTGGAGAAAAATGAGGTGCAAAGAAATAAAGTCATACAGTGAAACTCATGCAGCAAGTTACCGGAAGAATGATAACCATCAAGAATAAGTAACAAGAGCTTACCATCCGCTTTCCCATGGTTTCTTCTTAGAAAAAAAAAAAAAAAAAAGCTGTGTCATGGGTGAGCCTTTAGCCTAACAGTTAAGACTCTCATAGTCCCGTGTGGCATTACCTGGATTTGATACTCAGCCCTGCTAATGAAGACCCCAGGGTGCAGTGGTGACTGCTCAAATAATTGGGTTCATGCCACCCCCAGGGGAGACCTAATTTGTCTTCTCACTCCCAACTTCAGTTATTATGGCTTTTGGAGAGCAGATCACCAGATAGGATTTCTCTCCCTAGCTTAATTTCTCTGCCTCTCAAATAAATTTTAAATATATTACATATTAAATGTTAAATAAATATATTAAATATATATAGCATGATATAACACACCTATATAATATAGAAAAAAGGTGACATAAAGGCCGGCATTGTGACATAGCATGTTATGCTGCTGCTCGCAATGCTGACATCGCATAGCAGAGTCTCCGTTCAAGTCTTGGATACTTCACTTTTTATCCAGTTTCCTGTAAATGTTCCTGGAAAATGAACAGAAGATGACCCAAGTGCTTGGCTCCCAACAACACTCACAGAACACCTGGATGGAGCTCCTGGTTCCTAGCTCAGACCTGGTCCAGTCTTGGTTGCTACAGACACTGACAGAGTGAACCATTGACTGGAAGATCTTTCTCTCTCTTTGCCTTTCAAATAAAGACATAAATAATTTTTCAAAAAATAATGTAACATACAGGCTAGACTGTGGTACCCCTCCACCGCCCCAGCAGACGCATGATCCAGATCCTGATAGGGGAACTGTGGGCACTCCCCTGCTGGGTCACAGCTTCCGCTGGTGAGCATGAAAGCCAGGGCGAGGGGCAGGCCAAGCTGGTAAAGGCAGCAGCTCCCATGGGCACACATACAGGCTGGATCTGGGGGCGAGTTGGGTATTCATGGTAGCCAGATAGGAGGTGGGACAGACCAGGCAAGGCCGTAACACAAGCCAGCACATGCAGAATCTGGGGCTGAGGGGAAGCCTGGTAAGGGTTATTGAGGGTCGTCCGAACAAAGCCACGGAACCAGCTAGTATGCATGATGACCAGGTATGTGGCAGGTTTGGCTGGGCTGAACTATGTAGCAGCACCTATCAGTTCCCAAGAGAGATGGGGCTAGGCGCAGAACTGACCAGGCAACTGGTGCAGGTGAGGGGCTGAATCTGACCTTGTATTAGCTGGCTCACACAAGAGTCAAGCCTGAGGTCACCCCAGGCAAAATTTTCTTGGGAGAATCAAACCCCCATCAAAGGGGAAAATCACAAGGTATGTGGCCCATCCTTGAAGAGCATGTATCTGGACTGGGCCTCTTCAGTTGCTGAGGCCTATCCGGTGGACAACAGGCCCACTGCACACAGGGGAACATGACAGCCAGCTCATCTAGGCCAGCAGGGAACATTGACTGCCTCGACAGAGGATAGAAGCCACAACAGGCTGGACAATTCTTTTGGCCAAACTTGGCAGCAGTTCCCTGGGTCTGTAAACACACTTAAGGGGGTTTGGTCAGCCTATAGACCCTGGGAAGATTTTCTCATACCTAATGCAATGAAACCGATGATGTCTCAGATCTATCAAAACTACTCAAGCAATACCCTCAGTACACTCTTCCCCACATTGAGGTCTCTAAGGCTTCATCAAATGACATCCCTCATCTCCAGACGCTGATGTAGTTTGACAGAAAGGAGAGGACCACTGCCCGCCCCGCCCTGTGGACACAGGAGAGGGGAAAAAAAGGAAAAAGAACTGAAAAATCTGCCCCACCCACTTTCATCCATACCTTGATCCTCCCTAACCAGAGGCCCTCATGGGCATGCATCACTCTCAACTAGGTAAACAATATTAAAAACAAAACAGAAAAAGGATTTTTTTAAAAAAATAGCATGACTATTACACTGTAATGTAGTTTTCCTCAATCTCTACCCCTGACTCAGTGCAGCTTTATTAACATGATTGATACACTTCTTGACTTTTTTAACAGCTGCAGCACAAAGCTAATAGAACTAAACAATGTTTCACTGTTGACACCAATACAGTCATTCTTCCCTTGGTCTGAACTTTTGCAATTCCCTGAACTGAAGTGAAAAAAAATTTACACTTATTTTGTTCAAATACAATCCACTATTTTCAAACAATAGGCCTAATTTATCAAAAATTGTATAATGCTACTGTGCAACTTAAAAGCTATGTGTTTTAAATTTATTGCATATGTAAAATTTACATACATAAAACTTATTTTATGACATTTTTCAATTCCTTTTTAATGTTTTTATTTATTGTTATTACTTGTCATTATATCATGGTGTAAGTGCATGGCTTCCCCCATTCCTCCTTTTACTCCCTCCCATTCTCCTGCAACCTTCTTCATTGTATTTTACAGTAATATACTCCTTCAAGTGCAGTCACAATTCCAGCATTCTGCTTTTTAAGTGTGTTGTGACATTTTTAATATTTTTTAATATTTTATGTACTCATTTTAATTTTATTTGAAAGACAAAGACAAAGATCTTCCATCTGCTGGTTCACTCCCCAAATGTCTGCAATGTCCAGGGTTGGACCAGGGGACGTGAACTCATTCTGGATCTCCCATGTTACTGGCAGGGATCCATGTTCTTGAGTCATCACACAGTGCCTCTAAGGCTGTGCATTAGCAGGAAGCCGAATAGGAAGTGGAGCAACCAGAACTTGCCTCAGGCACTACAATATAGGATGTGCACGTTTCAGATAGCAAATTAATCACTAAGCCGATATTTCCAATTCTTGGTATTTCCATTTCTTGGTACATATTTGTGTAGAATAAAGAACTAAAACACTGACACTCCAGTATGTATCTGTATCAAAAAATAAACATTCTGACTTAGATTTAGAGGCTAAACATTTAGAGATTAAGGATTTATAGATTGCAATATCTTTTTACACATGTACTCAAATTTGAAATTCGTGTCTTGCCTGTGAATTGTTCTATCCTATAAATGGACAAACTAAAGCTCAAGAAGTTAGACAAACACTATTTATTGAGGTGATCAGAAAACACTTAGAAGAAAGAGGAGGTGAAGAACAAAAATATGCAAAGATGATAGAGGTGTGTGGAGCACACAACTGTGTGAAAGATGGCCTGCAGTGCAAATAACCAAGTAAAGAACAAGAAATAGACCCTAACCCTAAGGTCTGACCCTAAGGTGAGCAGATGAGAGATAGGCCGTTTCCTTTTGCTAGCCAGTAGGGGGCATAGAACATTCAGTAATCAATTTCCTCATCTGTGAAATGGGGTTAAGGATCAGAGATGAAATCATGTATTCAAAGCACTTAGAACATGCTTGGCTTGTGAGAAGCACTTAAAAATACCATTTCACTTCTCCACTACATCCCCCAATTCCTCGAAATTTCCAGGGCAACAGAATCAACCCTCCTTTCTTTTCTTTTCTTTTCTTTTTTTTTTTTTAAAAGATTTGTACTTATTCATATTGGAAAGCAGATCAGATTTACAGAGAGAAGGAAAGACACAGAGAAAGATCTTCTATCTACTGATTCACTCCCCAAATGACCACAATGCCCAGAGCTAAGCTGATCTAAAGCCAGGAGTTTCTTCCAGATCTCCCACCTGGGTACAGGGTCCCAAGGCCTTGGGACATTCTCCACTTCTTTCCCAAACCATGAACAGGGAGCTATATGGAAAGTGGAGCAGCAGGAACACCAATCGGCATCCATATAGGATCCCAGAGCTTAAATTTAGCCACTGAGTGAGACATCACACAGGGATCCCCTCCTTTTTCTAAAACCCATTGACTGCTACACTATAATTTGATTCTCATCATTGGAGTAAGTTCCCTACAGTTAAGTTTGTAACAAAGGGAGTCAAATCCTTGGAGCTTGTCTCTTCTCCCACTGACGTTTTGTCCATGGCAAGTTGCCCTCTCTCTTTGCCCCCATTTTCTAATGCTATATGTGTTTGAAGACTATTCAAGACTATTCTTCAGGTGTTCTTTTTTTTGATATTTATTTACTTAAATGCCAGAATTACATAAGGGAGAGACAGAGTATGCTTCTATTCATGTGTTCAGTCCCCAAATGATCGCAACAGAGGGGACAAAAGCCTCTGAAACTAGTAACCTGGAATCCTATCCTGGTCTCCCATGTGGGTAGCAGGGGCCCAAGTACTTGGACCATCTTTGGCCAATTTCCCAGGTGCCCTAGCAGGGAGAGGAATTAGAAGGAAAGCAGCTGGGATACAACTGGTGCTCCCAAGGGATGCCAGCCAGCGTTGTAGGCAGCAGGTTAACCATTGTGCCTCATCACTGGCCCCTAGAATCAATAGTTTATAACGAAGTTCAGTGGCAGGAAATGCTACAGGTAATTACAATTGCCCATTACCCATGCCCTCAAATATGCCTTCTAACCACCCCTTTTGGATTAGAACATTGATTCAATTGGATCCTAGTGCCAAATTCAAAAATACCATCTGACAGAGAGTAAGCTCCATGAAGGCTAACACTGTCTTGGTCATCTTGGTGTTCCTGATATAGCAAAGTACTTGGTACTTGGATGTGTCTGCTCTAACCCATCTCTGTACTTGCCCCCAGAATTTATTACCACCACCGATTCCACCCTACCCAGCATGATTATTCAAGGGACCTTTATTTTTTTTTCCCTATGTGTCTGACTCTTTACATTAAATATCTGTCCTATAAATATGAACAAATATATTTTTGGCAACTTGTGAGCATCAATTAACAAGATAGCATCAAAGTGCATCGTTCATTTATAAGCTTAGCTAGCCAACGCAAAGGGAAGAAACAAATGGAGATGCAGCCCAGTCCTCACAGGCTGAGGGAAAGGTGACTGAAGTGACACACCCTGGGAAGCCACACAAGCAGAGGCACTGGCCCAGAGGCAGGCCCTTTTCTAGCACCTCATTATTGTCCCCATGAGTAGAGTAACACACCCGTTCATGCATGTACTCATTTGAGAACTGACTAAACTGCTATGGCTAAATGCCTTAGGGCCTGAACTAAAGGATGCAAGATGGCTGAGGAGGCCAACGGAAAGGGTGTGGGCTTTGTGTCAGCTTCCAAGTACCACTAGTTGCAAGATTCCAGGCAACTTGCCCACCTCTCTGAGCTTGCTGGATTGAGATGTAGACACCTCTGACAACAAGTTGTTTTACAGTCTTAATAGTTCATCTTATAAAATGCCGAGCATTTTATAAGCATTTAGTAGGTATCCGTAATTGATAACTATAATTACCATTGACTTTGGAACCTTCAAACCTTACAGTCAAGCTGTTGTGGAGTTAAGAAATGGTGAGAGACACTGAGAGAATTTCCTCTATTATAAGGCTGATTCAAATATGTGCTAGGAAGCGATGAGGCTGCAGACCCAGAAGAACATTTGACGACACTCTAGAGGATGCACAGGAAAATGAAATTAAAAGATGAGTGTAGGAGCTCACTTCTAGCACAGCAGGTAAGCTGCTGCTTGGGATGCTCATATCCCATATTGGAGTGGCTGGTTCCAGGCCCAGTTCTTCCAGTTCCCATGCAACTGTCTGCTGCTACATATCCTAGGAGATAGCAACAGCGGCTTACCTATTTGGGTCCCTACCTCATGAGTGAGAGACCTAAACTGAATTTTAGGCCCCCAGATTTGGCTTATTCCAACCCTAGTTGCTGCAGGAATTTGGAGGAAAGAACCAACCATGGATGGAAGTTATCTTTGGCTGGCTCTGCATCTGCCTTTCAAAAAATAATAATAAATTAAAAAATAAATAAATGATTGCATAAGTTTGTTCTGTTGCACAAAATCTGAGATCTGTACAATTTTCCATAATACACATTTTATTCGGACCTCAAGTTATCACGTATAATGTCCAAGTAACACTGGTGATGGGGAGGGGAGAGAGCATCCCAGAGAATGTAGTAATTCAACTTGGAACATGAGAGAATAATAAAGATGCCTATGGCAGACAAGGGATAAAGTATGTGGTTGTGCACTTTTTGCTCCTATAAACACAAAGGTATTCCTGTAGCAGACACAGAATGGAATTAGTTAGGGTAATAAAGAAAAGGGAAGACACGGTTACGATTATGTCTCTGTAACAGCAAACATACATTCTGGCAGAGAATAAATGGAACGTGAATCACTTGCTATTTCCAGACTCAGGCAAGGGGAATTCAAAAAAAAAAAAAAAGGAATTGGAGCTGAATATCAGGATAAAATCATTTTACTAGAAAGATGGTTTTGATTGTAAGACAATCTCCCAAGAAAAAGCAAAGAATCCATTGCTAGTGCATTCCATTAACTAGAAAATACCTTGGATACATTTACATCTTTTGAATGTCCGACTGAATGAAGAACACATTCCCTTGGCAATCGTGCTTTGGCAGTCTAGACAGTAGCCCTGCCTGGACACACTGCAGTGTTCTCTGCGACAAACATAATCCCCGTCTTGACACCCAGATTTTTACTCTATGTTTTCTTATATACTATTTCATGGTTGTATCTTGCCTGATGAGACTGCAAGCTGTCTGAGATCAGGAACAGTGGCACCTGTCCTTTGCAGAATTCAGGCACGGTGTCCATGAGCTTATTTTCTCCCCTTCCAGTTGTCTCTCCAATCCCTCCAAGCCTCCAATATTACATGACCAACTGGAGTGAAAAATAGGACCCACCCATTAGTTCATTTGAAATTGATTTTGCAGATTTTGGCTCCTGCGTTTGGATTTGACCCGCAGACAGAGAAGAGCATCCATTTTTGTCTCCTCTGTAATACGTAGTAACAGGCTTTCCTCCAAGACCAAGAAAAGAAGGACACGGGGAATTTGAGCAAATTCCCAAAGGGTATAGCAGAGTATGACATTTTCAATGCAAGAAGGACTGCCTTCTGTGTTTAGCATCGGGTCCTAGCCACAGGCCTTCACACAAAAGACCTTCATAGAGTCTTGAACCCATCCATGCTCTTCTTTGGACAGACTACTAGCCTCCAGCATTGGTGAGAAACCCAGCGCCAAGCCATCTTGAAAATGGGTTCAGTGTTTTGTCAATGGTTGCTGAGAAGGTGCACAAGGGAGTAGAGCTTAATGACAAATCAGAGAGAACTGCTTGGAGGCAAGGGGCTGAATGCAATGTGTCAGTTGCGAGAGACCATCTTTGAGCCTCTTCTCCCTTTCCAGAGGGCTGACTGTACTTTTAACTAAGTGTGGTAACTTGACACATGGGAGCTTGTTAAAAATGCAGAATCACAGGTCCTCCCTTTAACAAGATCCACAGGTGCTCCATTTACCCACTAAAGTTTGAGGAATGCTGCTTTAAGCCCCTGGACCTGTTGTGCCTTCCTGTGCAATGGGGTTCATGACACCAGCCTATCTGTGACACTGCTGTGGCTAGCCAACCAGATAATGTGGGGCAACAGTTAGCCAGAGTCATTCATTAAGCTTTCAGCTAGTTGTGAAGCTTTCGGTAGTTTGGTAAGTGCACTGTGCTAGGACTCATTAAGCAGACACAGAGCCTGCCCACCAAAGCTTTGCAGTGGTTTCTCAGAGAGCCGTTTCTCTTTCACACCACTCCCAGGAACTTCAGCACATGATACCCAAGCCCCCCGGGTCTGAAGAATCTACTCTGTCCCACACAGGAAGAACTCTGACAGCTCCTTATGGCCGCTCAGAATCAAGGCTAGTAGATTTGAGTTTGGAACTAAGCGCTGGAGAGCAAAACAAGAGGGGCAAGGGAGACAGGAGATAAGCTTTCCAGAATCAAGGAGCCTGGCTCTGTTTGTGCTGCCCTTGTTTCCTTGGGGCCTGCTCTCAACAGCTGGAGCTCATTACTGAGTCCCTTCTCAAAGCAGTTCACTGCTCAAAGGCTGTTACACCACAGAGGCTCTGCATTTGGGCAGCAACGGGAGCCAGGCCCAATGTAGTGCCACCAAGCCCTATCTGCAATTTAGAAAGCAAGTTTTCAAATGGCTGATTAAATGAATACAAAAAACAAACCTTGAGAGAGGAAACAATGTGCTCACTGGTTAGCTTACTTAATGCAGACTGCGCATTAAATGGGATATTAAGATCACACCAAAAGAGAAAGAAAGCACATTGGACATCCAGCTCTTCGGTTCACTTAGGCCATCCGACTGAAAAACACTGCACACTTCGACGTCTTGGCGAGGGGAGAATGTTGTGTCTCTCGGAGGCACCATAAGCACTTTGTGATCCACAGGTTGCTATGGTGGCTACTTTTGTGTTGGACAACAAAGTACCATATAAACTTGGGCAAATGTGCATAAATGATGTCTGGCCTGCAGCTTCATGACTGTAGCTTACACACCCTGGGCCATAATTGAAGAAACATGCAAGGATGCAGAGCAATGGGGCGCAGATATCTGATGCTCCAGCAAGGCGCTTCGCAGGTAGTTCCAAGTGGGCTAGATAATCCCTATGACAAAATAGCCACTGAATTCCAGCACACCTTTTCTGGTGTTTTTTTGCAAGCCTTTTGGGACTCAGACCCCAATGAGGAACACTTGATGTTTTAGATAATGCAAAGTACTGCCAAGGGAACAGGTTTCCATTCCAAAACACAGAAATATGACTTCTTATCCTTCCAACCAGGTAGTAAAGGATCATTTCTGTTTTCACAGGCCATAAAAGCCCCAGAGCTGGGGCAGTGGCTCAGCAGACTAGTCCATTCCCTGCAGTGCCATCTCCTGTATGGAAGTTGGTTCAAGTCCTGACTGCTCTACTTCCAATCCAGTTCCCTGCTTATGGACTGGGAAAGTAGAGGTGGATGTTTCAATTCCTTGGGCCCATGGGAGACCTAGAAGGAGCTCCTGACTGCTCCTTCAGCTCAGCCCATATCAGCCCAGCTACAGCCACTGCGGGTATTTGGGGACTAAACCAGCAGATGGACGACCTCTCCGTCTCTTCTCTCTGTGTAAAATTCTACCTTTCAAATTAAACAGAAATAAATAAAATAATTTTAAAATGAAAGTCCCTAAGCTTACTACTATATTGCTTCTGTCTATTATCTGTTGGCACTCTGTAACATGATGTTCCAGAACCCTATTCTATCACAACCTTGTCTGTGGCAAGCATCTCATCTCCATTTAGTGCCATCACTGTTCCTAAGAAAGTTGAACGAAATGTTTATCTGCAGCTACCTTACAGCTTTGGCAAAGGGTTTCCTCAACCATACCCTAGTACTTCACTGAAGATTTTCTGTTAAGAAGATAAACCTACTTAGGAGCAAAATATCTCTGAAAGCCATGCAGTTTGTCCATGATATCCGTTTCCCACGAAGTTTTGACAAGACACTGTACATTTCCTACACCACTGGCTCCTTTCTTTATCTTTGTGGGTGAACAAGGTATAAAAATATCCCGGAATCAAGATGACTACATTCTCGTTTTCCCACAACAACATTTATGTTATTCTTCACTTTTGTCCTGATGTCCAAGATAACACCTAAGCCATGTACCTTGTACACCCTCCTGGAAATGCAGCCAGCTGGCAATCCACATAAAGACAACCTCCAGCTGGGAAAGCCACTCTCTCCAAGGCGAGAGGAGTGTGGCCATGAGTCATGACCGCTTCCAAATGGCAAAACCAGGTGTCTGTACTTCCAGATGATATGAAATGATCTTCCTAATGTCACTGGGCCTGAACTCTAGCTCTGTGCCAAGTGCCACAGGGAACTGCGTGCAGGCGTTTCTGCTTTTCCTCTTGTATTTCTTTCAAACGGCCAGCTTTACAGAGGGTAGCCACATGATTGGAGCCTGGGCTTTCACTTGGCCGTGAGCCACCAGCACTAACACGTGTCTAAGGACTCGCAGCTGCCTCCCCAGTGGATTCCCAGTACCTCGACTGCAGATGTGGGCTTTTCGAGCAATATGCTTTTTATTTATGAAACTTCTCAGAGTGAAAGAGAGACTGGATGAACTCGAGTTCCTGTAAGTGCCCACTCACAGGTAATGGAATATCCCAGGAGCAGGCTGGGCTGACTTCTAATCTGCAAAGCATTAGGCTGGTTCTCCAGTGTCGCAGGCTCCGACCAAACCCTGCAGCACCCTATCCCACACTCCAAGGTCTCACGGCCATGGGCCAAAGCAGTTGGCCCTAAGAACTGAACCCATGTCCTTGTCTATGAGACAAGAAGTTTGTAATGACAAGCAGATGACAATGAACCATGAGTGTTGCCCCTTATCTTGAAGGTCATAGAGACATCTCCGGGCTGGATGGTCAAGGAACATTCCAGTATGTAAATCAAAGGAGATCGGAGCTCTAGTCCCGATAGCTTGTCACTGACAGGATGGCTAACCTGTGGCAAGTGCTTTGCTTGCTTTGACTCACATTTCCCATATCTACAAGGCGGAAGTTGAACGAAAGGACTTCGGCTTTGAAGCAGATCTGTGTTGCATACGCTGTCTTTATTGGCCAGCTTGTCTCTCTCTCTTTCTCTCTCTCTCTCTCTCTCTCTCTCTCTCAGCATACATGCTTCGAACTAACTTAGAAAATTGTCCATGCTAGCCCGCCTGGTGGCAGGAACTAACAAGCTCAGCCCACCCAGCAAGGACATTTGCTACTACATGGTATTTTCTCAATTTCCAGGAACAGCTGCACAGCACCTAAGATGGAAATCAACAAGAAAACACATGAACCTTATGGGTGGTCTTCTCAAGATGTTCACACATTCAGGATATAAAGTCCCTGTGTCACTGCCACCCCGGAAAGGCACAGTATCCCTTCACCAACAGGTCCTGCTTTGGTGGCAACCACTAACCAGCCCAGAATCTTCTGCTTCCATATATTTTAAAACCAACTTGTCTTTCTTCCTATACTTCAAAATTATTTGGTCTCCAGCTAGGGAATTAATTCTCTGCCAAAGCTCCCTCTGAAACAAGAGCTAGATGGAGCCTGCCTTGGCACCATGACCGACAAAGATATTGGGAACCATCCAAGCTGAAGACGCTCCCATGAAATTTAGGAAGGAGCAAAAATCCAAAATTTAGCTCTAGCTGTGTTACTGACATGTTAGTTAACACTTGGTAAGTCACTTTCACATGCTGTGACCCAGATTCCCCACCTCTACAAGAAAGTCATTGAATAGGAAGATCTTGAAGACCACCTCCAGTTTTGACTCAATGATTCTGCCTAGAAGCCAGGAGACCCAGGATGTACTTCCAGCTTTGCCACTTACTAGCTGTGGTTTGCCAACTTGTTCAAATACTAAAGGATCTCAAAGCAACAAGGAACTTTGGAGAGCATCACAAAATAGTGGCAAAGTGGCTCTGAGTTTGAACAACAGTAATAATCTGTACCTGAAAAAAATTTCAAGAAAATGTATATATTTTTTCTGTTCTACTCATTTGTTAGCTCCTCGTTCATTTTTTAACCTACAATTCACCATCAAAGCAAAGCCGTACATGATCAAGTCCCTATTACTACCTCTGTGTGTTCCAATCCATCAGCACTCTTTCACCCAATTAGCCACCTCATCACTTTGATCTCCTTTGAGTTTCTTTCCTTTTTAGAAACGATTTGAAAGGAGAGACAGAGAGACAGAGATCTTTCATATGCTGCTTAGTTCCAAGATGGCTGCAACACACTGACAGCACTGGGCCAGGCTGAAGCAAGGAATGCTGGAGTCCTGGACTCCCACATGGCTGGCAGACTCATACACTGGGACCATCTGCTGCTGCCTTCCCAGGTGCATTACAGAAAGCCAGATTGTAAGTGGAGCATGTGTTCATATGGGATGCCAGCATCACAGACAGTGGGTTAACGCACCGCACCACATGCTGGTCCCTTTTTTGTTTCTAGAACATTCTTAGCATGCTCTCTCCTCAGGGCCTTGACATTTGCTGTTTCCTTTCTACTTCTTTCAGGTTAAATGCCATGTTCTTAGTTTTATTTCAAACCTCATCTACACTTCCTATCACCATTGGCCACTTGCTTACTTTCTTTTCTCCTTAGCCTTCATTAGTGACATCACATTTATATTTTATGTGTTTATGGTAGATACTGTTTCTTCCCTACTAGAATGAAGGCTCCATTAGAACAGGGATTTGGAGTTTACATTTGCTTTTTCTTTTCTCTGTTCCTGTTGCCCAGTGCCAAGAATCCTGCTTGGTACAGAGAAAACATTAAGAAGCTGTATACTGAAGGAAGTAAGGAATAGTAAAAGGCAACACGTGTTTAGTAAATTAGAAAAAAAAATGTGATTGAAAAAATATGTCCATTCAATTAGCAAACTGGGGAAGGGGACTCTTAACCCAGTGAGCTTTGGGAACTCCATGGAGCTTTAGGAGGGGACGTTGGGAGCTGTGGATATAAATGCTCTCCTTCCACACGGGGTCTTCTGGCTCAGATTGGCTAATCCTGTGGGCTGCCTTCCCAACCACTAACCCACACTTTCTGCTGGGAACATCCGGTGGTAAGTTAGAACACAGAGCTCAGAACATAGAGTCCTTCTAGAGATAAAAGTAACCATAGAACCCTAATGCCAAGCCCTGGGCATGAATGTTTCTATCTGTGCAGCTCATAAGCACTGTATAAGTGCTATTTTATCCTTGTTTGTTGTTGTTATTTGTTTTCATTTTTGTTTTTGTTTTTTTCCAGATGAGGCAACTGTGTCTTGAGATGCTATTTCTTGCCCAAGTGCATATAGCTAGGAGTGGTGAGTTGAGGCTTCAAATCCAGGTCTTATCTCCTATTCTCGGTTTTCTTACAGCTGCTGAAATTCTCTCCCCACTTCCTAGTCGCCAATCTGAAAACACTGGCAGTCAGTGGGGGCACTTACAATATATATGTGTGACCACAATGATGGCAATGCACTTCTATTTTGAAACAGACTATTTCTCTCCATGGAGAGGTGTAGATCAAGAAAAGGTTGGGCAGGAAAAAAAAAAAAAAAAAAAAACTGTGTTCAAAGTCTGACTCAGTCAACTTAATGAATCGAATAATCAAAAGCCCAGTGTCCTCATGTTTAAATCAAGAGGGATGCTACGGACGGTCACCAGGATGCAATAAGGGGCGTATTTAGGAATGGGGCAAAGCTGGCACCTGGCACCTAAGTGCAGTTCAGTGAGCGTTATAGGCCACCTCCACCCTCACCTCAGCCCACCCCGCCTTTGTCTTTGCAGATGGAAGCGCTTTCTTCTCTGTGATTACTTTTCTAGCCCCCAGAATGCTGCATTGTGAGTGGCAGGAGAGAACTTCTCCACTCTGAGAAGTAGTCTGCTTTTCCCTTTTATTCCTGGGTTTTTCTGTCTCTGTGCTTGCTCTTATATTAAAAGCATCACACTCCAAGAAGAGGGGATGATCTTCAAGATGTCAGGCTCTTCTTAAAAAAGAGGAAGATCCAGAAATCTGTTTCATTGAGTGTGTGCTTGTTTTTTCAATAATTCACCAGATGACCATTCAGATCTTAATTGTGCTGATTCAGAATGTGAAATTGATATTGTCAAATGCAAGCCAGGTCAATTACAGATGAAAAATGATAAAACCCAGTAGAAGGTCTTTTCCATGAGAGATGTGATATGAAATTTTTAAATTTTCATTTTGTTGGCATGGTACCAACATTTCCGACTATTGTCAGTTGTGTTGAGATATACTGTCAGGTCAGCTATATCCTGTGATATCCAATTGTTTCCCCAGGTTTATTTTAAAGCATCAGTCTTTAAATGCAAATGAATGTTTGCAGATATTTGAAGATTAATGCTGAAATGGAAATATTTAGTAAAATATCTATCTTTAGATAATGTTGTAACAATAACTCTTTGAATTTATCAAGTGCCTTTGTTCTGAGCAGCTCAAAGAGCTCTGAAATCATTATCTCATTAATCAAATAGCACATTCCAAAGCTCCAGTATCATGATGTGGCTGCTGAGTGGTATCTGCAATTCCACTCTGGAAGCCACATACTGTTACTGGAGGACTTGGGGAACAAATTGAAATATCAGGAGGCGTATGGGGAGCAGGGCAACTCCTTCAATGTTCAAGTCCCACCACAAGCCATATGAACTCTTAAAGTGCTTCCCAGGACAACACGAAAGCTTCCTACCGTCGCAGTGCACATACTCAGAAAGAATGCTGTGATTTAGGAAATTGCAACGTCAAATATTGAGAACACAGCCTCCAGCTGAGGTCAGCAAGCTCGCTTCTTGCAGCAGCTCTGTCTTGAACTTACAGCATTCCGTACCACACTTGCTCTAAGGTTTGCTTTCTTCACCTGGAAAAAGAGATGGTTGAAAGGACTTGTACTGTGCTAACAAGAAAATCCTTTCACTGGCCAATGGGAATCCGTGTAGCATATTTTATCAGTCTTCTTTCTAATCCATAAAATTTTATGCTGGAATTACTGAAAGGGTTTTTTTTTTTTTCTTTGAAATTTGTAGTAGCACTACTCACAATAGCCAAGAGGTGAAGCAAGCCCAGTGTCCATTAATGAATAAGTGTGGGGGGCGGGGAAGACTGGCATTGTGCAAAGCAGGTGATAGTACATCACATGTAGGCACCAGTTGGTGTGCCACCTGTCCTACCTCCAATCCAGCTCCCCGCTAATGCCTGAGGATGTAGTGGAAGATGGACCCAAGTGTTTGCATCCCTGCTGTCTGCACTGAGTGCCAGATAAAGCTCGTGTTCCCTGGCTTCAGCCTGTCCCAGCCCTAGATGCTACAGCCATCCAGGGCATGAACCAGCAGGTGGAAAATTTGTCTTTTTTTCCTCTACTATTCTCTATAGAAATCTTTTAAATCTTTTAAATAAATAAATCCTTTTTAAAATTTTTTTTGAAGTATACATACACACTGAAACATATTCAAGTTTCCAAAGGAATGAAGTTCTGATCCATCCTATAAGACGGATGTGCTGTGAAGACGTGATACCAAGTATAACAGCTCACCACAAAAGAACAACTTTTTAAAAATTTTTATTTATTTTCATTTAAAAGGCAGATTTTACAGAGGGGAGGAGAAAAGGAGAGAAAAATCTTCCATCTGCTTGTTCATTCCGCAAATGAACCGAGCCGATCCTGAGCCAGGAGCCAAGAGCCTCTTCCGGATCTCTCACGCAGGTGCAGGGTCCCAAGGCTTTGGGCCGTCCTTGACTGCTTTCCCAGGCCACAAGCAGGGAGCTGGATGAGAAGCGGGGCTGCCAGGACTCAAACCAGCGCCCATATGGAATGCCAACACTTGCACATGGTGGACTAGCCTGTTGAGACACCATGCCATGCCAACCTCACAAGTGTTTATTATTCCACTTACATGAGATAATAATAAGCAAAATTCATAGAGACAGAAAATACAATAGTGTTTTCCAAAGGTTAAGGGGAATTGGGTGGAAGGGAATTACTACAAAGCAGAGAGAGTTCTACTTCTATGGGATGAAAAGACTTTCGGAAGTGGATGGCAATATTGATTGCATAAAAGTACAAATAAATTCAGTTCCACAGAATTGTACACATAGAAGGTGTTAAGGAAATGTTCTCTGCATTTTACATCATTTTGAAAAATAAAAATACAAAAACAAAGCAAGCAATGCAAAAACAAATACAAAACCAGTACAAAGTTCTACAATTGAAGACTTGTTTGAAAATAATCAAGCTGAAGCATGCATTGCGGTGTAGCAAGCTAAACTGCCGACAATGCCAGCATCCCATATGCATGCCGCTTCAAGTCCTAGTTGCTTCACTTCCAATCGAACTGCCTGCTAAGGCATCTTGGAAGGCAACAGAAGCTGACCCAAGAGCTTGCATTCCTGAGCCTATGTATGGGACCCTTACGCAGTTCAAGGATCCTGCGTTCAGCCTGGCCCAGCCCTGGCAGTTGCAGCCATTTGAGGGGGGTGAAGCAGCAGATGGAAGATTCTCATTCTCTCTCTGTCTCTCTCTGACTTCCAAAAAAAATTTTTTTTAATAATTTTATTAAAAATAAGTAACAGGGCCCGGCATAATAGCCTAGCAGCTAAAGTCCTCTCCTTGCATGCACTGAGATCCCATATGGGCCCCGGTTCTAATCCCAGCGGCCCCGCTTCCCATCCAGCTCCCTGCTTATGGCCTGGGGAAGTAGTAGAAGACAGCCTAAAGCCTAGGAACTCCGCACCTGGGTGGGAGGCCCAGAAGAGTTCCTGGTTCCTGGCTTCAGATCTGCACAGTACTGGCCGTTGCAGTCACTTGGGGAGTGAACCAGCAGACAGAAGATCTTCCTCTCTGTATATCTGAATTTCCAATAAAAATAAGAAATACAACTTTTCTTAAGTGAATAGCATGATTTATAAAATCTAAAGTGTGTAATATGTGACCCTGAAAAAAAATTAAATAGAAAAAAGTGATTGCTTAAACTTAACTTTGTCACAACTGTAAAACTGGATGAACTGCTGTGGATTACAAAGAAAATCCTTATTTCTTCTATTTGTACTAAGAAAACGAACTTGTGTTGACAGAATTGCTTTTCATAGATTACCAAAAAGAGCTCTTGGTCACTGTTGAGTTTCTTACAGGTAGATGGAAAGTGGCCTGGTGTGTTTTTTTTTTTTTTTCTTTCACCCCAAAGAAGCCAGCTGTACAAAGCTGCAGAGAGCTCATTTGAATTGTTATGTTTTCCCCAAAGTTGTTAGACTGCAAGATAAAGAGTAAGAGGCAGGTGAAAATGGGATTCACACTTGCAATCCTTACTCGCTGACGCAGCGTGCAGCGCTGCCAAGGGGAGTTTGCCCTTTCGGAGCCGCGTAGACGGGCCAGTGTGAGTCCTGTTTGAAACCCCAGTGCTTCCATCTGTCCCACATCTCACATCTGAATGGAGATTCACGAACCAGCTCCCCCTGATTTCAGTTCATACTGTTGTTGGCCTAAACACAAGCCTTCCGAATCAACAGGAGACAAACCGGATACTCAGACGCACACGCTGCGGCGTTAGCTCGGCTACCAGTGAGAGGACTACCCCACCCAACCCCCGTTAGAGCTGATCTACTACTCTCCAACACCGGAAAAATTGTCATAACAATCAAGACCTAGTCAGGCCTAGGGAATGGTGAGTGGTGATCTATCACAAGAAGCTTGAAGAAGGGAAAGAATCAAAGGAATCACGGGGGTGACTGCTTTGTTCTCAGAGCAGTCGAGGGAGGGCCAGGTTGGAGGGTCTTGCACGCAAGCTTCCATGTTAGGGGATGGGTTGAGAAAGTGCCCATGGTAACACTTT
Source organism: Ochotona curzoniae (assembly GCF_017591425.1). Lineage (NCBI taxonomy): Eukaryota > Metazoa > Chordata > Mammalia > Lagomorpha > Ochotonidae > Ochotona > Ochotona curzoniae. The sequence continues at coordinate 9,383,988 of NW_024467087.1, forward strand.
TTCTCCAAGAGGAAAGTTGAAGGTTGCCATGGGAACGTTGCTTCCCAATCTCTGTGACCGGGATGATTATGTAAAAGTTGCCCAGGTGGAGATTTGGTGTTAATCACTAGATGTCCTTTAGGAGAGGATGTGACGAATTCTCTTCAACAAATGCATTTTAAAACAAAGCTGATCTCCCACTAAAAGCTCGTTGTGGCTCTGGCTGAATGCCCAGCTTGCTTAGAAATGGAATACAGGGCAAAAAAGCTAGATGAGGAATTAGGCTAGGCTTTACTCTTGGTCACTCACCAGCTAGGAGATATGTCAGACAATTTCAACTGGGATGTTTAGTTGGTTTTTTGTTGTTGTTGTTTCGTTTTGTTTTTAAGATTTATTTTTATTACAAAGACAGATATACAGAGGAGGAGAGACAGAGAGGAAGATCTTCCATCCCTTGATTCACTCTCCAAGCAGCCACAATGGCTGGTGCTGCGCCAATCCAGAGTCAGGAGCCAGGAGCTTCTTCCAGGTCTCCCACACGGGTGCAGGGTCCCAAGACCTCAGGCTGTCCTTGACTTCTTTCCCAGGCCATAGCAGGGAGCTGGATGGGAAGTGGAGCTGCTGGGATTAGAACCGGTGACCATATGGGATCCTAGCGCATTCAAGGTGAGGACTTTAGCTGCTAGGCCACTGCACCGGGCCCGTGTTTAGTTGTTAATACACTGGGTAAGATGCCCAGGCCCTGCCAAGGACTGTCTGGTTTTGATGCTCAGCTCCAGCTCCTGACTTCAGCTTTCCACTAATGCAAATCCTGGGGCTGAAGCAGCAATGACTGAAGTAATGGGTCCCTGTCACCCATGTGCAAGAACGGGATTTCCCCTGACCCAGCACCAACAGGTAGAGGCATTCGGACAGTAAACCAGTAACGGGAGCATTCTTGGTTCTCTCTCACTCCTTCTCCCGCTCTCTCTCTCTCTTCAGTCTCTGAGATAAACTCATGGACTACTCTTTTTTTCATTTTCACAGTTTTGAAGCAGCAAAGTACTTTGAGTCCTTCATTAGCTAGATGAGGGTCTAAGAGGTTAAATGACTTGTCTAAGGTCACATGACTACAAAGTGCTGAAGCTGGGATCCAAACCAAAAGCCACCTGACTCCAAGCTCAGTGCTGTCTCTTCTCCAAAAACTAGGCGTAAGAATAAATGATAGGGAGCTGGTCTGTGTTTTGTCACAGTGCTTTAAGCATGTAGTACCAGCATCCCATTTCGGTGCTGGTCCCAGTCCGGGCTGCTCTACTTCCCATCCAGCAGTGGCAGATGGTCCAAGTACACTTATGTATGAGAGCTTGACGACGCTCCTAGATCCGGGCATGGGTCTGGCCTAGCCCTGGCCACTGCAGCCATTTAGAGAGTGAGCCAGCAGATGGAAGATCTGTGTGTTTGTGTGTTTGTGTGTGTGTACATACGTGTGTATGTCTTTCTCTCTGTAACTCTATGTCTCAAATAAATGAACCTTAAAAAAAAGAAGAAGAAGAAGAGGGCCCAGAATGGTAGCCTAGCAGCTAAAGTTTTCAGCTTGAACACACCGAGATTCCATCTGGACGTCAGTTCTAATCCCAGCAGCCCCACTTCCCATCCAGCTCCCTGCTCGTGGCCTAGGACAGCAGTCAAGGACAGCCCAAAGGATAGGGACCCTGTATTCGAGTGGGAGACCCAGAAGAAGCTCCTGGCTCCTGGCTTTGGATCGGTATAGCTCAGGCCATTGCGGAAGCTTGGAGAATGAATCAAGGAACGGAAAATCTTCCTCTGTCTTTCCTCCACTCTGTATATCCTACTTTCCATTAAAAAAAAAATTTAATCTTTAAAAAAAAAAGAGGAAGAAATGACGGTCAGCACTGTGGGGCAGAGCAGTTAACTCCCCTCTGTGATGCTGCCATCCATCCCATACTGTTGTTCGAGTAAAAGCAGCTCCGCTTCTTATCCAACTCTCTGCTAATGCACCTAGGGTAGCAGTGCAAATGAGCCACGCCCTTGGGCCTCTGCCAGCATGGTGGGAGCCCAGACTGAGTTCCAATGCCTGCTTTCAGCCTGCCCAAGCTCCAGCAGCTGAGGCCATTCAGGGCATGACCCAGCAGGTTGACAACCTTGCAGTCTCTTCCTCTGTGTATCCCTTACTCTCTGTTGCGCTGCCTTTGGAAACAATAAATAAGTCATTTTTGAAAGATTCATTTTTTTATTTGAAAAGCAAAGTTACAAAAAGAAGGAGAGAGAGAAAGTGATCTTCCATCCTGTAGGTCACTTCCCCAGTGGCTGCAGTGGCCCGAGCCGAGCTAAGCTGACCCGAAGCTTCTTCCAGGTCTCCCCCATGGGTGCAGGGTCCCAAGGACTTGAGTCATTCTCTGCTGTTTTCTCAGGCCATAAGTAGTGAGCTGGAAGGGAAGTGGAACATCCAGGACACAAACTGACGCCCATATGGGATCCAACTGCATGCAAGGCAAGGACTTTAGTCTCTAGGCTACTGCGCCAGGCCCAACACATTCCTTTTAAAAGGAAGAAATGAGTTCCCAATTTTTTTTCTTCTTCTTTCCTTTTTTTTTTAATTGTTTAAATCTAAGAAGACAAAGGAAATTAAACAACAGCCTGAGTGTTGGGTAGGCTGGAATATGCTCACCTATCATGGATGTCATAGTCTTCCAATTTCCAAATTTATTGAAGGGTATTTTCTCAAGAAACCAAATGTTATTACAATAGTGGGTGAGAAGGATCACAAAAAGTAGGAAGAATAATGCTATAGTTAGTTGCATTGGTTTAACTAATTTTAAAGTCAATTCCCGTCTCACCCCCTCCCATTTCACAGTTTTAGTACTTTAATTAAAAGGGGGGGAAAAAAACCCTCCCTTTAGATAGCCACATATCTCAGGACAATGCCTCCCTAATTCCCCCAAAGGCACGCAAGATCAACCAGAAACCTTCAAGAAAATCCGAAGAGCACTGCACACGTCTGGCTCCATGGTAAATGCTTGTTTATCCCTGGTTTGTCCTCCTGGTCGTCCTAAATAAGAAGAGCCTAACTTCACCCATCAATCAGTTTGAAAATCAGACCTCATTGCTTTGTTTTGATATTTCTCCACACTTTAAAATTTGCCATTCCTTTCCCATGGCAAATCAAAGGTTTTAAACAAAATCCAACCCAGCTAAAGTAAAGCCTTAGTTATACATCTTTCTATTCTCTGATGATTAGGGCTGTGTTTTTGTTATGGTAAATAAGTATCTCATAGAAGTTCAAAAGGTCCTTTTTAGTAATCTTTTAGTAATCGTTTGCAAAGTCCCTGAGGAAAATAATCTCTTCCTAACCCTTCTGTTAGGGCTCTGTGATTCTTTTCTCCCTCAATCCTTGGAGCAAGCAGTACAAGATAAGCTTTCTAACAAAGTTGGATGAGTTGGACTAACTCTAGCCTTAAGTAAATGAGTGGCCTTTTCAAGAAGATACCCTTGTTGGAGGAGAAAGATGTTCTGCACAATTAATGTTTGCAAGAGGGTCATTGAGAAGGTCAAATTTTAACTGGTGGCAATATATCACTCAACATCCAATGGCGAGCTGATGAAAGGACTGGATTGGCCTCAGCCATATGAACCCGAAAGACAGGAATTTCTGAACCTTACCAGGAGAGAGCAACAGTAGGGGATGGCTTCTGATGCGGCTGTAAACCTCCAACAATTCTAAGCCGACAACATCCCACCCACCCTTCTTACAGTGATGGCTAGAGAAGCCAGGACTCCCGGCGATAGACATGACTTGGGTCCGAGGACCCCGAGGAGGTCCCTGTGTCCAGGGCAAGCGGCTCCAAGGTGTTCACCTAATTCTGCACCTGAACTGACTCTTTACAGCTATACTGTGGTGTCCTCCCTTCCCCCACCCCCACCTCCGACCCAAGGTGGCTGACTCTTTCTGAGAGATGAACTTAAGACCATAGGAGGGTGCCCACTCCCAGAGTGTCAAAGGTAACTTAGACATCAGTGCTTCCGATGAGGAAATCAAAACCCCAAGAAGTGACCTGACAAAGCACACAGAAGCTTCCTCCCAACCCCAGACACTATTTACTTGGTTTTAGCTCACTTCCAAAGGAAAAATGCCTAGACATCAGATTTAATCTTAAAGCTGACTCTCTCTACCTACTTCATTGTTTTGCTTCCACAAGCTGCCAGAAAGCAAAGTCCCCAGCCTTGCACCCCACCCCCACCACAGTCCCCCACCCCATTAACAGTTCTTGTTTTATCACTTCGCCCCTCCAGCTTTCTCTGTCTCCTCCCCTGCATAGGGGTAGGCTCCAATTACTTGGCAGCCCATTTAGCATAGCAAAGAGCCGGAGTCCAGAAAGGTTGTGTGGAAAAACCAGAGGATCCCCAGTTGGTGCTTTGTTCCTCCCAGCTGTGCTGACTTGCCAAGCCACCACTGTGGCTGCCCCGGGTTTAGGTCAGGCCCCAGAGGATAGCAGCATTGCGCAATTTTGCATTGTACCTCGATGCAAAGAAAAGAAACATATGAAGGAGAAAACCTACACCTCTTGTTCCATTTCCTTCCTTGGAAAGCTGAAGATCATCCCGGCTGCTGTGTGAACTGGGCCTGGCCCAGGACAACAATAGGCGGCACAGGCCAAGGTGATTAGGGCAGCAGCGCGCTGTTTGATTAGCGCCAACCAGCTCTTTGTAGAGGGACAATATCAGGCCATACAGTAACAAGATCACATCTTTTGATTTGGGTTCGCTCCCTCTGTTGATACAATCCATTATCCTGTTTGCCTTTCTTACTACAGCAAGGCATTGCACCGAGGGCTTCAAGGATTTTTTTCTATAATAACCTCCAAATCCCTTAGCACCTGCCTTCTGCCAGAGAAGCTCCCTTGTTCACATGGGTTTCTCTTTGTCCTTTCAACATCACTTTGAATAGTTAGGGAAAGCTATATACTCCCATCCCAAGGAAAAAGAGAACAAGGGCGACAACTACAGGGCTTCATATTTAAGAAGAAGCAAAATTAGGTGGGGGGGGGGAGCAATTGAGCGACTTGTTTGCTTAACCCTTTCTGTGCTGCCTTGGTTGTAGACCGAGCATACCTAGCTTTTCAGTCACCTAAAGAAATTGGTTGAGGACGGGGAGGCCAAGCTCCGGAGCTCAGGGCCGCATCCGAAAGACCCACTAATGGAGCTGCTTCAAAAAGGCAGACCCCATGTTAGCTCGAAAGCCTCCATGCAGCAGCTAGAGGAAGCCGCTTGTCGCAGGCCCCCCCACACGAGGCATGTCTAAATCCGGAAAACGAGCCTGCCCAGAGTTGGTGTCCCAGATCTCTCCACTGTCAATCCCACAGGATTCAGGGAACGTCTAGGATTTCCGAGGTTCCCCTTTTGAGCTTTAAAAATAGGTTCTCATTTAAAAGTGTATCACAGTGGCCACTTGCACCGAAAAATAGATGTGCGGAAACAATGTAAAAGCCCAACGTTGTTAGTCATGACGTTTGCAGACCGAGCTGCAGATAAACCGGCGGGCATCCAGACTCGGGAGGAAAATAATGAGTTGTGTTTGTGTGTGTGAACTAGCCACCCTCCCCCTTGGCTCGGCCACTACTGCCATCATCCCAGCCTCCCATATCATCTTGTTTATGTTTGTGCAAGCCACTCCTGCTTAATTATGATTCATCCTAATTTGGGCTGTAAATAGAAGGCAAATTAATAATTTAGAGTGAAAAAAGACCTGGGCCTCTTTCTCCCGCCTTCATCCCCTAGGTCAGCCGGCTCGTTTATGAATTAGTGCTCCAGCAGTCTGAATAGCTGAGAATGAATGTTTGACTAAATCCTCTAAGTATGAAAGCTCTTCACACCATTTGGTCTTGAGCTGATCCAATAGCGAGGTGTAACCACTAGTGACAATAAAGCGCCATCTGGCAAAGTGAACTCTGGGCAAACAATGACAAGCAGAAGTGAAAAGAATTGCAATGATTTCCACAAACATGTGAAATACTATAAACTGTGGGACTTAGCAGCTTCTTCGAGGCCAGTCAACAAATGCAAGCCTTGGGCGGCAGTGCTGAAGTGGGGGGCTCCTATGCACAGCCTGGGCTGCATTTGCGTTGAGCCAGGGAGTAAAAACAAAAAAATGTATGCAGATTGGAGAACAAAAAATATATATATATAAGCACTACGAAGCAGACGTCACTTAGCCTTGGCTCTTTACTGTCAGGGTGATGTACTGGAAGTCTTTATTTCTTTCAGCTTGGGCCTCTCGGTGCCTCATTCTCCTTCCAGCCTGTTCTCATGCCTTTCTCATCACCTGCTGAGGCCTTGATCACGGACAGAGCAGACGAGCAGCGGGGGGACAATTAGAGAGGAGTTCAGACTTTGATCATTTGACCATATGTGAATACAACAGCTGACCACATGTTTTAAAAGACAACTAACTTAAATGTATTTAAAAAAAAAAATCACAAAGCAAGCACAGATACTGAAATTTACATTTTAATTATCTGGCACAAAGCTGCATTCCACTTTTTCACAATATTTAATATGGAAAAATACATCCTGCCCCTTCAGACAGGGAAGCGAAAGCACATTTCTGGGCTTCCTCCCCACCCCCACTCGGCCACCCCCTCCAAATGTGCTCCCTTTCAGCAGAACCTTTAACCACTTCGGATGATGACGAATTCTGTTCTGGAAGTTTCAAGAGGCACATTCAAAGCTGCCCAAAGTTGGGCATGATGACTCAAGGTAAATCTCATTTAATGTAATCAAAATGACTTCTTTTCAGAAGCGCAATTTTTGTGGCGAGACTCTGGCCAGTACTTCGGAGGGCAAGCAGGTTTTTCCAATGGTAAGGGAACATGTGGAAGGCCTCAGCCACCCTCGCCTCACTCTAAACTCTAAGTATGTATTCAGAAGTGCATGAAAATGAAAGAGCATCCTTGCTGGTCTTGGTTAGCCAGACACATTGTGGTGAGGGTGCACAAATGAAGGTTTATGCGGGTGAATGCTGTGCAAACACTGTCACTTCTTTTTGAATTCTCTTTATCGAAGCCGGACTGGTTTCAGCTTGCTAGGTGAAATGCAGAGAGAGGAAGCTCTGGCTTAGAACCTTGTCTTGTATTTTTGTATGCCATTGATGAGTTATCTTTCCTTCTGGAGATATAGAGCCCTCATTATCTTCTCCACCTACTAGATAATTAACATATTCACGAAATGGTTATTTACTCTTAAATAGGAGGATAATAGAAAAATAACACTAATTGTTTTGACAGCAGTTTACTTAAGAGTTATCTAGGAGAACAAATGTTTCTTTTGTAGCGTTTGGAGGACAAGCGTTTATCTCTGTATTCAGCTTATTTTTGTTTTTATGGTAGACAGACCAAAGTAATCCTGGGTGAGGGGGAATAGTGTAGAAGAAATCATTTAAGTGAAATTTCATCTGACGTTCCCCTAAAATATTTTGATAGTCCGTTTATTTTTTTCAGTTGTGAAGATTGGCAATGGGATTTCCAACTCAACGGTCATATATACTGATATATTTGTTGTCTGCACATCATTGTATTTTTTTTTTAATGTATACTGTCTTTTAATTTCTAAAAGCTGCAGGATTGGTTGGACTTTACTTTGGCACTATCTTAAATGATCTGATGTGTGTCCATTATCAGATGAACTTTCAGCTTTAGGATTCTTATTTTAAGGCGCAACCCATTTTTACTTGGAAAGAGTACATTTTAAATACCATTTTTGAAACAACGCCTCCTTAAGACATCCTCCCTCTTAAGTATAATTGCCTTTACTGGGATTTGTGTGTCATCGTGTAACCTTGGGCGTGTCATCACCTTGGGCCTGTTTACTCTTCTGTAACACAAGTTAATTGAAAGTAGTTAATCTCTTAGTTCCACAGAATCTCGGATGCGGGAATCACCCTACTGAAACCAAATCTGTGACGCCATCTTCATAACTCTTAGTGTCCCTTCCAAACCGTCTCCCCACGGTGTAGACAGATACGTTAATGAATCTTGATATTTCACCTATTAAGTACCTGGCATTTTACAAGTATTATCTTCCTTAATCCTTCAAATCTCCTGCCTGGTAAAGTAAGCACCATTATCTCCATTTTATAGATGAAGAAACTGAGGTGTTCAGAGGCAAAGTAACTTACAACAGGCCTCCCAGCTAGGAAGTGGTAGCACCAAGGACCAAAATTGCTGAAAAGTCTCACGACTACACACAATCCCTCTACCAAGATAGCGTCTATCAGAAGATTATGGTTCTGGTCGTATTTTATCACCGATTTCCTGGGACAAATCCTTGGCCTCATTTCCTTAGCCCAACATTGTATCTCCAGGCTCATCTCACCTGCCTCATCAATGGAAGACCTGGTTAGCAGGACAGTAGGAGGCAAAGCACAGAACTTGCGGCTCCTTCAATGCAGCAGGCGATGCACGGTCCTTGCAGGTGCCTGGGTCCAGGACGTGTTTTTTAGCATCACGTAAAAGCATTTGAAGGCTGAACTGAGACACCCGAGAAAGAACTTCAAGGATGGCAGCATCCTCTAGTGACATTTCTTATGGTGAAAAGAGTGTTCTGTAAAATGAGAACATTTGGGAAAGCATAAATATGTATATATATGTACATATATGTATATATATGTGTGTGTGTATAACAGTGGTTCAATAGGCTAATCTTGCACTTGCAAGTGCTGGCAGTCTATATGGATGTCAGGTCATGTCCTGTCTGTTTCACTTCCAAACCCCTGCTTATGGCCTGGGAAATCAATAGAGCATAGCCCAGGTCTTTGGGAGACCCGGATGAGGCTCCTGGCTCCTGGCTTTGGATCAGCTCAGCTCTGGTTGTTGCTGCCATTTGGGGAGTGAACCAGTCAACAGAAGATCTTTTTCTGACTCTCCTTGTCTCTGCAAATCTCCCTTTTAAGTAAAAATAAGTAATTATTTTAGAATATATTCATTTGTTTAAAAAAAAAAAACAAAGGGAGAAATAGAAACAGAGCTGCCATTCACTGATTCATTGCCTAAGTTGAAGCAATAGCCAGAGATGAGTCAGGCTGAAGCCAGGAACCAGGAACGCACCCCCGCCCCCGCCCCGTTTCCCACCACTGGCAGGGTCCCGGGCACTGGAATCATCCTCTACCACCTCACACAAAATCAGGAGAGCTTTTCTTATAATTTGTGCTTTAATGTCCATATTTTTTTAAAGATTTATGTATTTATATTGGAAAGGCAGACTTATAGAAAGAGAGACAGGAAGATCTCAGGCAAAGATTTGGGTAAGAACTGGAGCAGCTGAGATATGAACTGGTGCCCGTATAGGATATTGGTGCTTGCCGGTAAGGAATTAACCAATTGAGCTATCTTGCTGGCTGCAGATGTCCACATTTCAAAGTCCCACTAACATCCCTAGCACATGGGGAAGTCCTGCAATTATGGCCTTAGAGCAGGCAGCCTCTGAGCTTTCCTCCGATGATTGAATAATTGCATTTTCTGCGGAATACTGAAGGAAAGACAACTTTACAAGATTTTCCAAGGAAATAGTCTGTATCATTGCCACTTAAACTTATTCTCATCAATGACGGTTCCCAAAAAAAATAAATAAGTAAAAAATGAGGATATCCACCCCGCCTCACACACACATGCAACTGCCTCACACTAACAACACACACGCATATACAAGGGGTCTTTCTAAAGTGTTTCCTAGTGTTTGGCACAGGGACACAACACACTGGTTGTGACATTTGTATCGCATAGCAGAGAGCCTGGGCTTGACTTCTGGTTCCCGCCTCCTGCTAATAAAAATCCTGAGAGGCAGAGGGTGATGGGTCAAGTTCTTGGGTGTCTCCCACTCACATCAGGCGGGGAGACAGACGGAGAGGCTCCGGGTCCACCTGCTCCAGCCCTAGCTGTTGTGCTCATTTGCAGAATGAAGCAGTGCATGGGAACTCACTTCTTCTTAAATAAAGAAAATACAAGTTTTAAAAAAAGTCATGGAAAGTTACGAAATACCATGCAGACATTACAAAATATTTTTATACCAAAACAAAGCTTTCTTTTAATTCTATATTCCACAATTGCTCGAAGCACTGCCACGCAGAGAGAGTAAAGGGGAAAGTGCACTGGACACAGGGACTGTGGCACACAGAGCGGATCCACGAACAGTGAGAGAAATAAAGGGCTGTGTGGCACAGCCCTCTGAGCCCCGGCAGTCCACAGCCAGGGAAGCAGCTGGGGGGACACAGAGGAAAATGTCTTGGAAAGTAGGGAAACAAGAAAATAGGGGTTTTTTTAAATGTTTATTTTTTTTTTAATTTGAAAGGCAGATTTTACAGAAAGAGAAATCGAGTAAGTTCACTGCTAGTTCATTCCCCAAATGGCTGCAACAGCCAGAGCTGAGCTGATCCTAAGCTGAGATCCAGGCGCTTTTGCATCTCCCAAGTGGATGCAGGATTCCAAGGACTTGGGCCCTCCTCCTTTGCCTTCTCAGGTAATAAGCGGAGAGCTGGGTCAGAATTGGAGCAGCCAGGACACGAACTGGATCCCATAGGGGATGACAGCACGATAGGGCAGAGGATTAGCCCTTGGCGTTGCAGCACTGTATTCCCCAGACTAAATCCATTTTAACAATTGTTTCTTCAAATCACTTAAGCTCTCACCTTTCTCAATTAGGGATAATAATACCTACTTTACATTATTACTCTGAGAGGTATATAAACTGTTTGAAAAATATGCAATGTGGTAAAATTCAATTATAACTTGTTAAACTTTTTATTTTCAGAATATCTTTTTTTGTTTGTTTGTTTAAAACACAGAGTGACAGAGAGAGAATCTACCATCTGCTGGCTCACTTTCCAAATGCTAGCAGTATCTTTTGAATATCAAAAAAATCCATGAACCTACACACCCACCTATGCACTCCCAAAATCTCATGTGTGACGGAGTTCTACCCACTTCACATCTACTAAGATAGCTAAACAAAAAAAAAGAAGAAGAACACAATAAACAACTATTGATGAGGACGTGGAAAAATTGCAAAGACACATACTTTGTGGAAATGTATGATGATCTAGCCACAATGGAAGCCAGTTCAGTGGCTCTTGAAATTGTCATTACTGGGCCCGGCGCGGTGGCGCAATTGGTTAAAGGTCCTCGCCTTGCACGCCCGGGATCCCATATGGGCGCCGGTTCTAATCCCGGCAGCCCCGCTTCCCTTCCAGCTCCCTGCCTGTGGCCTGGGAAAGCAGTCGAGGACGGCCCAAAGCTTTGGGAATCTGCACCCGCGTGGGAGACCCAGAAGAGGCTCCTGGCTTCGGATCGGCATAGTATCGGCCCGTTGCGCTCACTTAGGGAGTGAATCATCGGACGGAAGATCTTCCTCTCTGTCTCTCCTCTCTGTATATCCACCTTTCCAATGAAAAAATAATAAAAATAAATCTTTAAAAAAAAAAAAAAGAAATTGTCATTACTACCTGATGTAACAATGTTCCTCTTTGGGATATTCCCAAATTCAAACAGGAATGAAAGCAGATAATGGCATACCAAGGTTCGCAGCAGCATTGTTACAGTAGCTAAATATGGGAGCAGCCCACATATGAACCTGTTGGCCGTTAGGTCTGAGAGCCACACAGACCTATTTTGACCTGTATAATGCCAAAGTTGGTATTATTTCCCTTCGAGACCAGCGTAATGCACTGAGTTCAGTAAGTTCTAGTTGAGCTCAGTGCATGCACAGCTCAGTGTTGTCCCTGAAGTCTTAAAGTCTTTGCCACACCGTACAAAATTGTGCTGGATGTGCCACTACTAGAATCCTTGATCTGCTGGCCATCAGGTCTGAGGGCTTCCTGGACCTATGTTGGGTGGAACCTGTAGGCTGCCACATTGTTGCGGTTCACTGAGCCAGAAATGAGTTCACTCCCAGCTCAGTGCATGCTCAGTACTGTCCATAGCATTTGCCTCCTTATACAAAATGGCGCCCAATAAGGCTCTAGGAGGCTGACTGGGTTGTAAAATCCACCCTGTCCCACACTGCTCATCTGGGATCTTCTGCTCTTTCTCTACTGCTGATCAAATCAAACAGATCAGCAGGACGGGCAGTTCTTTGCCTGGGTTTACCTCTGGAGCGCACAATGACTACCCCTTACCACCTGGTTGCTGGTGTAGTTCCGGCTGCAGGTGCAATTCAGATCACCGTTTGCTGAATGATGCTGGGGTATCAGTTACTGCAATGCCATGCTATTGTGTCCGCTGATTCCCTGTGTCTGTCAGTCTCCAGGTACCCCTCTGCTGTTGTTCTGTCCTCTTACATTTACTGGAATGTGCCCTCTCTGTTTCACACTGGCTAATATTTCTCTGTTTAAACATGTCCTTACCCTATTCTGCCATCTTGATTCTCAATCCCTTCCCCTTTTTGCGTTGTCCCCTTTATTTTTACAATGCCATATTTTCATTCCCCTTTGTAATCACAGTCATTTCTGTAAGCTTCTCTACTGCTTTCCCAGGCCATAAGCAGAGAGGTGGATTGGGAATTGGAGCAGTCATGGCACAATCTGGTGCCCTTATGGGATCCAGTGCCACAGTCAGAGGATTAGCTTGCTATGCCAGGTGACCAGCATGAACCTCTTTGTTATTTGCTTGTTTTGTTTTGAAGACATCATACTAATCACTTCCTGAAGACTTTACACTTTAATTAATTCAAATATTTTTCTTGTTTTCATATATATACTTTATAAAAGTCTTTTTTGTGTCCTTGGGTGAATACTGAAGATTTTTTTTTCCAGTTTCACTGAAGCTTTTGTGATCCAATATTGCCTTTTTAGTTGATCATAGAATGTTCAAATGAGCTCCAAAATTTCAGTTTCCTAAAACATTTTGTTAAAAATTCTATCCCTGGGCCCGGCGCGGTGGCGCAAGTGGTTAAAGGTCCTCGCCTTGCACGCCCGGGATCCCATATAGGCGCCGGTTCTAATCCCGGCAGCCTCACTTCCCTTCCAGCTCCCTGCCTGTGGCCTGGGAAAGCAGTCGAGGACGGCCCAAAGCTTTGGGAACCTGCACCCACGTGGGAGACCCCGGAAGAGGCTCCTGGCTTCGGATCGGCATGGTATCGGCCCGTTGCGCTCACTTGGGGAGTGAATCATCGGACGGAAGATCTTCCTCTCTGTCTCTCCTCTCTGTATATCCACCTTTCCAATGAAAAAATAATAAAAATAAATCTTTAAAAAAAATTCAAAAAAAAAATTCTATCCCTTTCACACTAAATGGTCATAATACCCTTGTTGAAATTCAGTCACTCATGCCTAGAAGGATTTCTGTCTAGGTTCTTCATTCTCTTCTGTTGCTCTCTGTCCTGCTGGTACATACTGATTTAATTACTGTAGCTATGTGACAAGTTTTGAAATCAGGAAGTGTGAGTCTTCCAAGTTTCCACTTTGAAACGATTGCTTTGGCTATTCAGGGTCCTTTGAAATGTCATATAAATGTTGGAATTCTTTTTCTATTTATGCAGAAAATGCTGTTGGAATTTTGAAGATAATACTGGTTTGCCATGGCCTCCCAGCATCTAGAACACTGCCCTGAATTTGTTAGCTATCCAAGAAAGGGATAAGAGGTTGAAGGTTAATTCTTGTTCTCTCCCGTTGAAATCCATGTTCATCTACCCCGGCAATCCCTCTGACTGGGAGCTCCTCACACAAAACTCCTGACAATAAACATGGGGATGTGATCTATTACCTAACATAAATCAACCATTCATACTTTTTTAAACATTCATTTTTGAGGAGGTTCACATAGTTGGTTAGGGTGGGAAGGTTGTCAAACATTAGGGGAAAGTGGATGAAACCCTTGTTTCCAAATTTTCTTTTTTTTTTTTTTTATCCTGTAATTGGGAAGGGGAGAGACAAGGGGAGAAGGCTCACCCAGTCTCCCAACTACCTCAGTACCCAAGGATGGGGAACAGCTACCTGATGTCATTCCAGGGTCCTCAGTGCGGAGCCTGTTCTGAGGGCTCTGCTCAAATGGTTCTGATAGTTCTGAAAAGGTGTTGATCTCATGATCCAAGCATGAGGAAACCAATCCAAGCTCCATTTGCTGACAAAGTCCCCCATAGAGTCTCCATTCTCCTAGATATTTGGTGCCAACACTTGGCTAGGGCAGTTGACAAGTTTGTTTTGCTCTCCTTCTACTGTTAAGATACCAGATGTCCTCTGCAGTCTCCAGTGGACTGTCATATCTTCCAGGTGCATCTGGGCCTGCTATCTACTGCGCCATCAAAGCCATGGAAGAGATCCAGCTCTGACACATGCAATCTACAGTCAGACCATAGATCCCGCAATTCTCTGCAAGGTTGGAGTTCTGAACCCAATGAATCATTTGGGAGGATGCCCAAAGAAGCCTCGGTTGAAATGATTCCAGACCTAACTCTTCTGTGTGCTTCCAGTATGGGCTTAGTCCATCACCCTCATCAGCCTACTCACACACATTGGTACTTGCAATTGCTGGGTGAGTTGTGTGTCTCTTACACAAACCAATGAATACTGCAGTCCAGCCCATCCTTGTCCAGCACACACTTGGCCCTTACATATAGCAGCAGGAACAGCAGGAACAACCCCTAATTACCTCCACTAGGCCTCTCCACAGCCCTAGTTCCTCTGCTTGCCAGTATTTGCAGCACACTGGTCCAATCTGTCCCATATCCCATTCGGCTCTCGTACACATCAACGGGTATTGGAACCTAGCTCAACCTAACCAACCACACCATCCAACCCACACTCCAGCCAGCAGGCACCACACCTGTCTAGCCAAGCCAGCCCCCAGCCCTGGTTCTCTGCTCACTAGTGAAAGTTGCAATCGAGCAGAGAGGAGTCCATAGAATCTAACCCAGAATTTTATGTCAAGAAAACAGAATCTCAGAAGCTGACATTATGTCGCAGTAGGTTAACCTTACACTTAGCTTGCTTGTGTCCGCTAGCAGAGTGCAAGCTTGTGTCCTAACTGCTGCAATTCTGATCTAGCTCCACACTAATGTGCCTGGAAAAGCAGTACAAGATGCTGCAAGTCCTTGGGCCTCAGCCACACTTGTGGGAGACCTCAAATGGAATATCTGGCTATTGGCTTCAGTCTGACCCAGTTGCAACTATTACAGGCATTTATGGAATGAATCAGTGGGTGGAAGATCTCTCTCCTCCTCCCCAGGCCACTTATCCTCACATCCACATCTCTGTCTCGTTTTGCCTTTCAAGTAAGTGCACATTAATAAAATTAAGGATTTTAAAAGATGGAAAACTTATTAATCATAAGAGCGATTTGCAGCAATGTTCACAATAAAGCAAAATAGAAAACTATCTCATTGTTTCTTGGTAAAGGAATGGAAGAGGAAATTGCAGTGCACTTGTACAATCAACTATAATATAGCCCACTAAAGATGAGTAATAGGAAAAAGCACAATGTGGTTCTACCTAACTCCTGGGAGAATGGCCTACATTCAGAAATCAACAAACAACAACTGCTGATGAAGATGTGGGGGGAAAGGTACTCTAAGCCACTGTTGTTGGGAGTATAGAATAGTGGAGGCAATATGGAAGTCTGAATCGAGACTTTTCCGACTGTTAAAGATAGGTCTGCCGTATTACCCAGCTATCCCACTCCTGAGAATATATACAAATGAAATTAAATCTGCATGCCTACATTTGTAGCAGCACAATTCACAATAGCTAAGACTTGGAACCGACCTAGATGTTCAACAACAAGCGAATGGATGAAGCAACTGTAGTACATTTATACCATGAAATACTACTCAGCCATAAAATAGAATGAAATTTCACCATTTGTAACAAAATGGTCCCTTACTGAAATAAGCCAGTTGCAAAAGGACAAATATCATATGCTTTATCTGACATTCAACAACTAACATGCAAAATGTTTATATAAACTCTATAATGGAAATTAGCATCTTGGGAAATAATGGATGTACAGCAGCATGAGTGATTAGTACTGATTAATAGTAGGAGTCCCCTTAATACTTATAATTATACTTTCATATTACATTACTATATTTTCAACCTTTTCCTATATTTGCCCAAGTCATGATACATTTCTATGTCATAAAGTTAAGCTTGTAACAATGAAATGAATGGCTATGCCATTGTGATAACTTGAGAACAAACAATAGGAGGGGATTATACGGAGGGAGGTGGGGGGAGCAGAGGTGTGCACTCCTACGCTAATAAATCTGTTTTGTGGGAAAAAATAAATTTTAAAAAGAGAAATAAATCAAGATATACAAAATTCTGTATCTCTTATACACATAGCACTGAAATACTTAAGTCATGAACAAGTAAAAACATCTTGACTCTATCTATGTAAACTATTAAAACATACAGGATAAGAAATTATTCAGGGGTATGGGAAACATCCCCAAATTGGATAAATCAGGGCCCCAGCCTCTCTTGGCATAATCTTAGGGTCAAGAATGATTCCTACAGTTTCGAAGGCTTATAAAAGGAAGAGAAAACGTAAATGCAGCATATTCACCAGAGACCTACAAAGCTTAAAATATGGTTATCTGGCCCTTCCCAGAAAAAGTTGGCAGACATGTATGTTTTGTGGAGACATGTGTATATATAGCAAACATACAGGAGAGTGATACTGATAGCTGGGTTGGCATTTATCTCTGGGGGAAGCAAGCAACAGAGTATGTAGGCATGCAAGAGGTTTAAAAAACACTCATGAACAATGTGGATTAGGAAAAAAGTATACTTTCCAAAAATGCTTACAGTGAAAAAATAAGCATCGTTTCAAAAATATTTGGGAGAACTAGAGAGAGGAGGCCAGCAGAAAAAGATCTTCAACGCGAAAATGCCCGCCAAGAGCCGGGGCTGGGCAGGCAAAAGCCCAGAGCCCAGTACCCAATCCAGAGCACTCCCATGCGCACTGAGACCCAGGAAGGTGGACCATCACATGGGATTTACACTGGCAGGCAGGTGTACTCTGCATCCGGCAGCAGAGGCCGAGAACACATCTTAGATACCTTGAAATGGGGTGTGGGTATTTTTTCCAGTCTTAATCGGTAAGGCTGAGTCTGGCCCATCAACTTATTTTTTTTTTTAAGATCTAGTTTACTTGAAAGCCAGAGTTACAGTGAGAGAGAGAGGGAGAAAGAGAAAGAGAGAGGGAGAGATCGTCCATCTGCTGGTTCACTGACCAAATGGTCACAACAGCCAAAGTTGGACCAGTTTGGAACTGGGAGCCAGGAGCCTCTTCCAGGTCTCCCATGTGGGTGCAGGGGCCCAAGGCCTTAGTCCATCCTCTGCTGCTTACCCAGACCATTAGCAGGGAGCTGATTGGTAAGTTAAGCATCTGGGACTCTGAGCCAGCACCACAGGCAGAGGATTATCTTGCAATGTTACAGCACCAGCTCCCTTCCCTTTATCACTTAACTTTCCACAAATTTGTTTAGGTACCATTTCATCTTCTATTTCTTTACAAAGAAAGATCAGAAGCAAATATGACAAAATATGCTTCATCATGGGAGTGTAATTATTTTTATTATGGATTTACTATGTTATGTTCAGTTTGAATGTTTGAAATACTTCATGATTAAAACTAGCATCTTAGGAGATGGGATTGGCATCATGACACCACGGACTTTTGCTTTGTTTTAATAGTTTCATAGAATTACTTGTGAATATATCAAAGCAAAAATGGAAAAGACCCTAACATTCACTTCTCATGGCTAAAGCCTCTAGAGTTAGTCACTGCTTTTCCCTTCTCTTGCCTTCAGAGTTCTCATGTTCCTAACTCTATACTTTTGCTTGTGTTTTCATCCGGGAGCTTAATCCATGTTTCTCTCTTTACAATTTTGATGTCAATTCCACAATCAGTATGTGGAGGCGTTACTGGATAAATCAGGCTCAGGATAGGAATGGGAAGGCCACAAGGCTGGTCCCAAATTTGTTTCCTGCTTTCTATGTGTCCCTGGGAAATTTACTGCTTCCCTATATATAATGTTCAGATAATAGTTGTCCTTAATTTTCAGAGATGTAGATTGCATTAGAACATATAAGAGGGATGAAGGGGCTTTCTGAACCACAGAGTATCATGTCAGAGTAGGATACTCCCCTAAGAGCTTTGCAAACTTTTGCAGGCAAGATTAAACATTCTTGAAATGTATTGTTGGAAAGCTTGCAAGTTGTTCAATTGAAAGTTGTCCATGCAGGTCAGTCTTGGTCACAGCATAGGCTGACAAGTGCTGGACTGTGATTAAGTCCTATCAAGCTAGACTATAGAACCAATTGGAAAGTGCAAGATCCTGGTCTAGGACTGGCCCTAGTAAGGAAATTGTAGGCACCCATCTGATGGCATGCAACTCCCACTGGTGAGCGTGAGTACCCAGGGCTTGGGGGCAGGTCTGGCTGGACCGGTGGTAGCATTCACTCACATGAGTGTGTGCTGGATAGTAGGACCTGTCAGGCTGGGCTAGGCTTCAATGCCGATTGATGTGTGTGAGAGTTGAATAGGATGTGGGATAGACTGGACCAGTCTGCTACACATACCGGAATGCGCAGGAACTGGGGTAGGGGACGGTCTGGTGGGGGTTATTGGAGGTCGCTCTGACTAGGCTGTAGTTCCAACTGATATGGTTGAAGGTTGAGTGTGTGATTGGCAGGGATGGGCTGGGCAACAGCATCCACTGGTTCATGTATAAGATGAGACTGGGGGCAGAACTGACCAAGTGACTGTAACCGTGAGTGTATGTGTAGGCTGATATACGTGACAGACTGAGCGAGATCCCCCACTGGCTGGTATACACAGGAGTCAGGTCTGAGGTTACCTTTGGCAAGGCTTCTTTGGCAAATCCCGCACTGGACTCAGAACTCCAACCACAAGGAAAATCACAGGATCTGTGGCCTCATCATGGAGTGCATGTGTCAGCACTGGGTCTCCTTAGTTGCTGAAGATGGTAGAGCAGACGATATGCCCAGAAGTACATGGAGACATGACAGATCATTGAGGCCTACAGAGGACATAAAGTACCATAGCTGAGGATGAAGGACAGAACAAATTGGACAACTTTCCCAGCCAAGCTTTTTCAGTTAGTACCTGGGTGAGTGGACACTTCTAGGGTAGAGTATGTCAGCCAATCAACCTTGGAAGGTATTTCTGCAACCTTGGAGCAGCAAAACCAACAGCATCTCAGAACTCTCAAAATTGCTTAAGCAATACCCTCAGAACGTACTCCACGCAGGGACCCTGGGATGACATCACAAAGCTACCCCCATCACCAGGGACTGATGCAATTAGGTTGCTTGGAGCTGTCCTCAACCCCTTCTCTCCCCTCTACTCCAGATACAGGAAGAAAAATAAAATTGGAAGCAATTGTCTTACTCACTTTCCCCCATAGCTCGGCCCTCCCCACCCTAATCATTTGTCCACATGGGTACACATCCTTTTCAACAACGCCAAAAATAAAATATTTTTTTAAGTTGTCTATAAAGGCAAATCTGTGTTGCCTCAAATATGTAGTTATGGGTGTATAAAATTTTTCTTGCCCACTAAATGCTGTTGCTATTCTGCTGTCTAGACCAATTCAAGATATTTAGGATCCTTTAGTTTACTTCCCAGAACATTCATATCATTCTGCAAGCCGCAAGGAAGATCAAGATAAGCCACAATTGAAGGAATTCTGAAATGAGTCCATGTTTTCAACTCTAGCGTTTCTCCTTTTTTTCCTTTTAAACTCCAGGGTCTTTCCATGTTTTTGGTTGTTTCCCTAGGAATGTAATTTTTCAGGTTTCCTATCTGTCCATTGGGAACAGCATCTGAGCCTGTTTGAGGTCCTCTTGCAAACGGATTCCATTTTCTTTCATCATGTTTGGAACAAGTCCCATTTCTCCTTGGAGGAGTTGACCATTGACCTAATAATATTCAGATACAATTCTGCACTGTTCCACGGTACTGGAGGGGTAAATTGTTTTTCCATAAGTCTTCCTTTGACATTGACTCTGGGGAGCCTGTATCTTACAGGAGCAGAACGTGACTAATTTCATCTTCTCTTCCTAACATATTACCATATCAATCTTCACAAGTTTAAATCCCTGAACTCAAACATTGAGTCAAAGAGCTCCGAAACATTTCTGTGATCCTATGCAAAGCTATATGTGCTATTTTTAAAATAAGCACTACTAAGCACAGTACAATGTGCATGAGCTGAATCCTATACTATAAATACAGCAAATATTTGTATTTTTGAAGGTTTATCATTTATGAGTGTGATACCAAACCACATACTTGTGAATCAGAAATGACTCGTACTTCTCAGTTTTACAAGGATGCTCTCCTTTGAATATTCACCTTTTGTGCCTGTGTTGGGTATTTCTTTTTGAGGATTATCTAAAGTTAAATTCTTTGCTGTTTCTTCATTTGAAATGTACAATTTATGGGTGCACCCTCCATAAGGGAATAACCAAGTCACATGATACCTGGGTTTTCAAAATGTCACATTGTCTATGAAAAATTATCAGAAATAACACATGGATCATTTTTCATGACAAAAAGGGAAAACTGCATTTACATAGACTTGAGTCCACCTCTAAGTAAATCATTCAGGGCTGAGCATTCCCATTTGTGTTTTTGGAATAGAAGCAAATGTGTTTCCTTTCCAACATCTGTGACCACCACCCAACATCTTCTTCTAAACATATTCTTATCAGAGGTGACTGTTCCCTCTCTATAGCTTTTGAAAGGATGGAAGACAGCTAACTCCAGACTGACAAGAAATGAGAAGACTAATCAAACGTCCCAAAAATTCTTAGGCTGCTGCCTCCTGAAAACTAAATAACCACAAATATCATTATGAGTGTTCTCAGATTATTAGCTACAAAATGTATTCGCTTAAGCAGAAAGAAAAGGTTTGATAGCAATCAAAAATGCAAATATTTTATGCTTTCCTCTTCAAACATGTTGAACATCTAGGAAGGAGAAAAAAATTGAATCATTTTTTAGATGTCTTGCTAATGGCCTGAAGAATATTGGACAAGGTGAAGATTCATATTTTTAAGTAAATACGTTTATTTATTTATTTATATAAGGAACGTATATTTCATATATACAGTTTTAAAATGTAATGATAAAAAACATAATGATAAGACATGTATTTTGTAAACACCTAAATCACTGATAGGGTAGCGAGCTTAAGCTTGCCAAAAGACAGCCATCATTAATTGAAAGATCATAAACATGTAGGTCCTGACATCTGGGTATGAATCATCACAAAGTTGATCCTGATGTCACCTGAACACTCATGTACTCTGTAAGCAGAAGCAGTTGAGATATGTCCTCTGCAGGCTGCAATGCACTGTCATGTCCTCCGGTACATCTGAGTGTGCTATGCTGTCCACTGCTCCATCAAAGTCACAGAGGAGGCCCAGTTCTGCCACATGCACTGTACAGTCAGACCACAGATTCTGCAAGTCTTTGCATTTAGTTCTGGCTCCAACAGTTCAGTTGGGTCCTCCCAACTGAATCCTCGTCTGAAATGAACCCAGACCTGACTCTGGTGTGTGCTTTCAGTATGGGGTCTGGCTTAGTCCGTCAACCACATCAGCCTACTCACATACATTGGTACTTGCAATTGCTGAGTCAGTTCTGTCTGGAGCCTGGTCTCTTATGCAAACCCATGGATTCTGGGGCCGAGCTCAACCCTGCCCACCACAGACTCAGTTCTCATGTACACCAGCAGGAACAGCAGCATAGTTCTTATGCTCACCAGAGAGAGTTGCAACCCAGCAAAGAGGTGCCTGCAGTTTTCCTATGGGGCCCACTCCCAGTCCTGGCTCTTGCACTTTGAAGCTGGTTCTGCAGTCTAGCTTGATAGAATTTGCTCCCAGTCCCAGCACTTGCCAGTTGATACTGGGGCAGAGCCCAAGCAGCCTGTTCTTACTCTGGCCTAAATATGCACCACTGGGTACAGTTGATTAGCCCAGCCTGGCTCATCCCTAACATAGTTCACATGCAGGCCAGCAGGTGTTCTAGCCCTGCCAAGCCCTCTCTGCCCAAAATCCTAGTTCTCATGCTTGCCAGTGGGAGCAGTGACCAAGCAGGGGAGTTACCCCCTACCAAGGTCTCACCCCAACCCCCACCCCCCACCCCAGGTCTCACAGGTGCTAGTGGGTGCTATGGCCCAGGCTGTCAGTCTGCCTCACCAAGCCATTTGCCAGAGGGTGCCGTGTCCTGGTCAGGCCCTGTTGACCCTAGCTCATGTTAGTGAGTGCTGCAGCTTGGCTCAGCCCTGCCAGCCCCCAGCCCTAATGTGAACTGGCTGGTGTTTTGGCCTTTATCCAGCCCATCCTTGTTCTCAGATCTGCCAGTGGCTGTTACAAACTGGCCAAATCTGGCCTACCCCCAAGACCTGACTACACAATGCTGGTGGATCCTGCACCCTGGTCTGGTCTGGGCTGCTCCCAGCCTTGGTTCTTGTGCTCAACTCTAAGAACTGTTTCCAGACAGGTGAGTGCCCCAAGCTCTGCTTTCAGGTCTCTTTCCAGTGGCAAATCTTGTGTGTACTGGTGGGTTCTTGGCCAAGACTGACCTAGTCCACCCACTGCTCTGGCAGGAATATTAACCTTACCAACTGGCCCACACCCATTCCAGTTCTTACTGTTGGTTGCTGCCTCCCAGCCACACCTGCTCCATGCCCAGACACACAAGGTTCTTGCCTTGTTCAACAGGTGCATACACCTAGCCCAGCCCATCCTACAACTTCCCTGGTTCACGAGCACCAGTGGGTCCTGGAATCTATCCTAGTCTTGCACACCCTAGACCTAGTCCACATACATGCCGAGGGACTCTGTAGTCATGCCCAGCCCAAATTGCTGTCCCATTTCAGCTCTTGTGCTCACCAGTGGGAACTACAACCCTACCTGTTCATTCCCTTAATTCCCCAATGAGGCCTATTCCCTACTTGTTCTCTTGTGTGTACTAGCGGTTGTTCTGACACAGCGTAGCATAGCCCCATTCCCCATCTTTGCCTTGGCTATCAGATGCTGCAGCCTGACCTGTCCCTGCCTGCCACTATCCCAAATCTCTGGTTTGTCTTGAAGTCTAGCCCTGCCCAGTCTGCTCACATCCCTGGCTCCTGCAAACCAGTAGGGATGACAGCCTTGCCTGGCATCATCCACAATCCAGTCTGGCTCCTGCACATGCCAGTGAGCTAAGGTTGTCCTAGCCCTGCCTATTCTACCCCCTTCTAGAACCAACACACACACATGCCAACAGGGGAGTTCTCCAAGATCCCCCACTAAGCCCACTCCCAGAACCAGATCTCACGAGTGCCAGTGGATGTTAGGGACTTGCCTGTTACATTTTGCCCCTTTCATCCAGGCCTTTGTACTAGTTGGTGGATGTTGCAACCTCACCCACTCCACATCGTATTCTTTTAGTGCACTTGTGGGTGCTGCAGCTTGGTCCAGTCTGGCCTGTTCCCAACACCAGCACCCACAAGTGTCAGGGGCTTCCATGGTGATGCCTAACTCAACCTGTCACCACCCCTAGCTTATAAATAAACCAGTGGAAATAGCAGTTTCATGGGGGTGGACCCACACAATCTGCCCCCAGACCTGGTTCTCCTGTGCGCTGGTTAGTCTCCATGGCCCATTGTAAAGTGACCCTTTCCCTATTCCAGCACTCACTGGTAGGTACTGTGATGTAGCCCTGACAGGTAGACTCCCAGCCCTAACTTTTGTGCACACCAGTGGCTGGTGGTCAGTGATGGTGGGCTAGCTAGCCCAGCTCAGGTCGCCCACTTAGACAGGTGCACTGTTCTGACCCAGAAAGGTCCTCTAGCTTTCCCACTCCAAACTGCTCAGTCTCAGCCCCCTCGTGTATCTGCAAGTACAGTGGTCTTGTCGGTTGAAATCCCCCAGAAGCCATTCCTCACCTCCAGCATCCTCACGCACATCCCCATAGCCCTTTATTTGTCCTCTGGCACACCTGCAGGTCTGGGGTCTTACCTCTGCATTTGCCTGGGACACAAGTGCATGCACGAGACCCCAGGCCTGGCCCACAGGCATACTATGCCATTCTTGGGCCTTTTCCTCTCCCCTCGCCACTGAAAGACATGTGACCTCACAGGCCCACTTCCACAGCCCCCAGTGTGAGTCCCAAGACTTCAGAACTCACCGAAGAGAGTGAAGTCTCTGGCAGTTCTAGCTTTGCAAAAGCCAACAGCTCCACTTCTGATTCATCTCCAGGCTAATGGCCTGGGAAGGCAATGGAGGATGGCCCATATGCTTTAGTTCTTGTTCCCATGTGGGAGATCCAGATAAAGGTCCTGGCTCCTGCCTTGGGCCTGACCCCACCATGGCTGTTGGTGGTCATTTGGCAAAACGAACCAGTAAGTGAAAGGTACCTTTTCCTCTGCTTCCTTCATTCTCTCTGCAATTCTGCCTTTCAAATAAATATTTTCTTGAATGGATATTTTTGGGCTATTGGTGATATTTGAATGGAGTCTCTAGATTAGATGGAACACTTTATTTTCATGTAGTTTCATGACTTTGATGATGGTACTATGATAACAAAGAAAACTATCCTTTTCTTGTAGGAAATCCACAATAAACAATACAGGAGTAGTGGGCTTGCAAGTAATGCTTGCAAGTTACTCTACTGATTCTGAAAAATATGTGCATGCGTGCAAACATATATATGTACGTATGTAAACAGAATTATAATGTAAATGCAATTAATTTGTAAATGTAAGTAAAAAGTAGGTGAGAGCTCCTTGCGCATTTTTTGCAGTTTTCTGGGAAATTTGAAATTATTTCAAAACAAAACAAAACAAAAAATTCAGGAGAAAGGAAATGGACACCCATGTTAAGATAATACATTCATGAGTTGGTAGTTGCCTTAATGAACCTACTTTAAACACTACTACATTTAGTTCCTTAACTACTTCACTGGTGAGAGACATCAAGAAAAAACACTCTCGAACATAAAGCATCTTAACGCAAGTATGAGTCAGTGTAAAAATATTGCTTGACCAGTTCTTAATTATCTGGAACTTTCCCAGGCACAGTCCTATAATATAGAGTAAGCTATATCTATTTCCACAAATCACCCATGTCAATTAGTCCTGTGCTAAAATTACTGCATTTATTAAGTAAATAGTAGAGACAAGTAAAAGATATTAATGAAAAGTAGAGCGGGTGCTCATAGTAGTAGCATTGAGGAAAGTCTTGAGAAGAGTGATGCCAGTGTACAGTCACATATGTGTATAAGGAGTGATGCAAATGTTGCTGGGAAGTCTCAAGTGTCTGGAAGAGAATGGCTGCCGAATAACAGCCAATGATTTTATAACTGTTGTCATGATGATCATTCATAATTTTCTCCAAAATACGATTGCATTGCTTCTTCTAGGTGTTGGTGTGGAATCTGAAAGAGAAGTTAGGGGGCATTTCTATGGAAAATTTCCATTTGGCAGTAGAAGCAAAAGCTAGTTTGGGTCTTGTCATCAGCCCAGGTAAGTTGGCTTCCTGTTAAGGACATATAGTGTGGGAGGGCCCCTAGTGAGAGATGCTATCTGCTACAAGATCTTGACTTTATAGAAACTGGCTAGTAGCTGAGCTAGTGCTTGGAAATCCTAGTCCTTTCTGACTCCAGTCGCAGCCTTCTCCCTGTTCCATCACTCTGCCTTTCTAACACAAAGAAACACGCGACACTTGTGGGGAAAGGTTGCCTCCCCAAGCCACAAGTAGAAGCTGGAACACACAGGGAGCCGAGAGGGTTAACAAGAGTACTACTGCTGCTCAAGAAAGTGATGATGCCCCTTTGCTTTCCCACCTTGCTGTGTGTTTACTTCGCAATGCCAATGAAACCAAGCTAAACGGATTCACCACCCAATTCCCAAGAAGCAACATCAACAGAAAGTCGGACATCCTCTGTGAATGCAAACGCTCGCCCAGGCCATCTTACAGGGAAAAACAGTCTTTTGTATAAGGAGAAAAAAACCTCTGTGAGAAATGTGCAGAGGAATCATTTCCTGTCTTTGCATCTGCCCTCCTGGTGGGAGGTACCAAGCCCTGTGCAGCCCAAGAAGCTATAGGAAGCATATTACAGAGACTTTAATTTATTCAAAGAAAATCAGAATCAACTAATCAGAAGGAAGGGAAAAATGCATTAATTAAACAGCTTTACTCATGCAGAAAAGCTGCCAGCATGAGCATTTCAAATTACCTGGGCACACCTAATGCATTTGCATTCGCCCGGGAGAAATGTGCTCTGCTCTCCAAAGCCACGAACATTTCATAATTCCATTTGAGCGAATAACAAAAGGGAATTGACAGCTGAGAACCACCTTCCACACTTGGGGGCTAGAGTTTTTTCCTAGGAATTTTTAGCTCATGCAGAAATTCTCTTCTTGTCTAGATGTGGGGAGAGGAAGTTTAAAGTCTTCTCTAAAGTAAAAAGCTGAGAGAGAATCCCCCTCCTCCCCACCCCCGCAACAACGGAGGCGGGGCCTCTACTGGCAGGAGGCTAACAGGATTCTTTTGTTAGATATTAACATAAAATAAGGCAGTAGAAATGGATGTCCATCAACAGAATTAGAAAGAACTAAGTAAGCTTTAACAACAAAAGGTTTACTTATTTAAATTACAGGAGTTGAGAAACAACTGGCAATGCAATTTCTTTCCCAGAGTGAAAGAAAGAAAGAAAGAAAGAAAGAAAGAAAGAAAGAAAGAAAGAAAGAAAGAAAGAAAGAAAGAAAAGAAAAGAAAAAAAAGAAACTACAAAACAGTTCAATGTAATTATGTTGCAATATAATTTTATCATTTCAGATTGGGTGCATATAATCATTCTAACTAAAATAATCCTATAGGGAATACTTAACACTGTCTGTAGGTTGTAGTTTGGATGTCTCCGGCTTGGCTCAATATTCTATTTTTGTATTGACTCCCAAGAAAGCTTTCCACTGTGACAATAAAGCACATGATATTAACCAACAACTACCTTTAAAATCCCTTAAAGATGCCTGGTGCATTTTCATTGCTGTATGAGTTGGTTTCACATTTTTATGTACCATTCTGCACAAGAAAATATACAAATATTGGAGCCTGTTATTCTGGAGTTTTTCAGTTTTGAAAACAGTAATGACCTTTAGTGATTTTTCCCAGAAGTTTCCCTTTTGCCTCAGGAATGCAAAAGAGCAACATTCATACGTGAGACTTCTCCAGCTTTGATCTGAACTTAATTGGCAATGCATGTACTTATATTCTCAAAGAGGAGACATAGGTAAGCATATTTTCATTAAAGAACATCATTTGTTCTGAGGTGCTAGCTGAAATACTGTGCGGTTTTGCTAAAATGCTTCATGCAAATTTTGGATCAGATTTCCAATCAGACTGATCGACCCAGATTTACTTATC
The DNA here is from genome assembly GCF_017591425.1 of Ochotona curzoniae. NCBI lineage: Eukaryota > Metazoa > Chordata > Mammalia > Lagomorpha > Ochotonidae > Ochotona > Ochotona curzoniae. The sequence goes on from NW_024467087.1 coordinate 9,411,394, forward strand.
GAAATCCATCGAAGGGTTTCTATACCATAAAAGCTCCTGTTTAAAAAGATCAAGGATGACCAACGCGGAGGCAGGACACTTCCGCTGGGCGAGAGAGTAAGGAACAGCAACTTAGGCGGGAATTAGGGCACTTCAGATGCTTTCTGGAAAGGTGAAACTAAAAAAGAAACTGATTTTGTTTGGTGCATGGAATGTGAAAGTTTTCTTTTTGTACACAAATGAACTCATCTCTTGATTTCATTTCTCTCATGAAGTTTTGAAGCCCCTTCACATTGTAAAAGCCAAAAAGAAAACTGCCATGGAGATCATGAATGATTTTGAAAACCCAACGGTTTCATTTCCACAGAATCTGATCCCGTCGGATGAACCTCTTCTATGCACTGGCACTGTCCTACTCCAGAGAAAGTGCGGCTCTGGGCTGGCGTCCCCGGGATTTCTGCGACTGTTCTCCGCATTGCTGCAAAGCCGCCAGTGAGCGGCTGCTTAGCTGCGAACACCTTGGCGGGACACCGCTGATCTGCTAGCCCACGTTTCCATGCACGTGGGAGCTTAGCTTAAAAAACAAGCTTCACGAGGAAATATACTAGGGTACCGATGCCTGGGGGAGGCAGGCGTGGGAAATATGAAGGCAGGTTTGAATATTCAGTCTTAAATAGAGTGATAAGGGAAACTACAAAGAGTTGTCACTGATCTAATACTTGTTTGCACATTCCTTGGAGCTATGCGTGAAGCATAATAGGATTTCTGTGGGGCAAAACAACAAAAGGTGTAAACTGCCTTTTCAATTGCAAACTTTGCTCATTTATTCAATTAGCTAAAAGAATGTAAATCTGACCCCCTCCCCACTTTTTTTTTGTCAACTGACACCAAGTCTTTCCCACAAAAATTTTGTTAAAGGGAAAGGGATGAAGTTGACAGTAAAATTAAACCTATTTATCTTCCCATTCCACCCCCCACAAGAGGAACTTTAAAAAAATTTCATTGAATTATTTCTGTCAACTATAAACTAATATCTAAACTACTTCTAGTGCTTGAGATATTTTAGCACACATACAGATATGTAAACTTTAGGAAAGATACAGAGGTATTTAAGACTAGCAATAGTATTTTGTATAAATGTTTCCAACAAAGATTAAATAAGTGATAACGACATCTTTTATCAAATTTGCATAAGACAAAATAGTCATTTATTTTGAATTAATTCCCTAGTAGATATTTACCTAACAGTACAAAAATTTAACACAGCTTGTTCAGTTATAATTATTTCTTTTTCTTTTTTAAATATTTATTTTACTTGAAAATCAGAATTACAGAGCAAGAAGGAGGGGCAGAGAGATCTTCCACCCCCTATTTCACCCCTCAAATGGTTGTTAGCCAGAGCTGCTTTAGTCCTCAGCTGGGAGCCAAGAGCTGCTTCTTGGTCTCTGAAATGAGCACAGGACTCGGGCCAGCCCGTGTGGGAGACCTAAAAAAATCTCCTGGCTTCAGATTAACTCGACTCCATCTTTTGTGGCCACTTGGGAAGTGAACCAGCAGGAAGAACATATTTCTCTGTACCTCCCCTTCTCGCTGAAATCTTACTTTCCAATAAAAAAATAAATATTTTAAATATTAATTTTAAATATTTTTAAACATTTAAAATAATATTTCAATGTTATTTTAAAAAATATTTTAAAAACACCTTCAGTGTGGGATGCCAGCACTGAAGATGGGGGATTATCTTGCTACACCAAACCTAGTGTCCCGATTTATTTCTTTTTCATAATGATTTAATTATTTATTTGAAGGGCACAAGTGACAGAGAGAGGAAAAAGAGGGAGAAAGACATCTTGCACCTGCAGGTTCAATTCTCAGACACCTGCAAGGTTTGAGCCAAAGCCAAAAACCCCACACCCCATCTGGTTCTCCCATGTGGGTCAGAAATCCGAATACCTGAACCATCATTCTGTGTCTTCCAGTTGTGCTAACAGGAAACTGGAATGTAATTGGAGTATGTAGTAGCCCAGCAGACATTCCAAACAGGGGTCTGAAATATCGCCCCTGTTAAAAGTTTTTGTAAACCAAGTAGATACTCAACAGTTTATGCTTAATAAAATGTGAGCAAATGGTCTGTACATTGGCCAACCTGAAGAAGGAAGAAATGGAGGCTGTTGAAGCAACAAAAGAAATGAGGGAAAGACAAGAATGGAGGAATGATCAAAAAGAGGAGGAAACGGTATTTGCGAAACAGATTTCTTTTAACTCCTTCAGATTATTTCAAACAGAAACATCTGATGTTGTTAGTATTAACTTCAATCCCTACTATGCACACAGTTTGAAAAGGTACCGCAAAGGAAGGGCTTTTGGCATAGTGGTTGAAATGCTGCTTGATATATTCATAGCCCACGTCAAAGTGCTTTTCCTGGCTCCACTTCCTCTTCCTGTCTCTCTTTCAAGGAAATACATAATGTTTAAAATAGGGACAACATTGTGGGGCATCAGGTTAAGCCACCGCTTGGGACACTGACATATCAGAGTGCTGTGTTGAGATCCAGCTGCTCCACCTCTGATCCTGCTCCCTGCTAAAGTGCCTGGGAAGCAATGATTGATGGCCAAGTATGTAGGCCCCTGCACCCGTGTGGAAAACTAAATGGAAGTCCAGGCTGTTGGCTTCAACCTGACCCTGTATACATTTGCTGAGTCAGCTTGAAGATGTACAATCTCTCTCCATAACTCTGTGTTTCAAATAAGTTGTTTAAAAAGGAAATGATGTGATGAGCAGACTGGATGGGGAAACTCAGTAAGGCCTGTCTGTCTGTATTTTCTTCGGTTTCTTTGTCTGGGAAAATTTCCTCTTAGGTCTATGGCTGAGACCTTTTCTGAAAAGAGGCCATGTGCCTGATCATCAGACAAGTCAGTGTATTTCTTTATGGCCAGAAGGATGGAGAAATATCCCAAGGGATTTTTGGTCCTTGTATTAGTTTCTTATGATAACAAAGTAGCTAAAACAATCTGCTTAATAAAGAAAAGCAGTTGATTTGGGCTCATGATTCTGAAGATCGAAGGTGTAGGTGTCTCATATGGTGATGGACTTTTTGCAGCTAGGTCCTCAGGTGGCACAGAGCATCACCTGCCAAGAGAGATGGCATATGCATATCTATCTTTGTGTGTGGCCTCCATTTCTCTCTCTAGAGCCACCAAGATTCAATCATTGGGAGCCTACCATAACGTCCTAATCTATTCTAATCATTTACCAAAGACCCCAACTCTACACAGCATGACCTAATTAAATTTCCACTCAAAACCATTAATGTGAGAATCTGATGGCTAAACTTGTCTGAGTTCAAGAGACAAATCATAGCAGCTAACTCTGAAGGAGAAAGGTTCAGCTTGTGGTTTTTCTTGTGGAAAAAAGGGGAGCAGAGGAAAGAACAAGAGTAGGTCCGAGTGACCTTGTCTGTGAACCCTTTGCCTTCAGTTCCAAATGTTCAACATGCCAAGACTACGCACTTCAAAGAATCATGTTCTGGACCACACTACAACCCTTCTCTGAAAACTTGATCAGAATTTTCAAAAATTAAAAACAGCTGACTGTTGTGGCGAGATTAACAGATGGGTGATAAGAGATCTGCAAAAAGAAAAAAAATGCATAGATTAGCATAGGAAAGAATAAACAGAAAAGAACAGATCTAACCACATTTCCCCTCATCCCATTAAATCAGTCTCCTAATCCCAGGAATAGGTCAAACCAATAAAATGGTTGAGCCTCATTTATTTACTGGAGAATGTTCATCTTCTCCTTTAAGAGATGTAGATTAGACAGACACTGCTTTTCCCATTTCATTTTCATAGAGAAGCATTTTTCACCAGTGCTTGCACACTCCTCTCGTTCTGGGCAGTCAGTGTACGCAGTCAGTGTTGCAACACAAGCTAACTTCTGATTGGATAATTCCATTGCTAGTATAGCGATAGTGAATTCCTGTTCTATCATCATGAAAAGAGCTGGACCGGCCTTTTCCAATTCATGAATTCCAAAGCCTGCAAAATAAGTTCTCAACACTGAAAGGAACTTGTCACGCAAGTGGATTGTGTACTTGTCCTGTCCAACACTTGTTTGTGGTACTATTCTATGAGCAAAAGAGTTCACATTTGTAACGAGCCTGGCATTTATTTTGGGTGTCCCAGAAAAACATAGGAGCGAAGCTTCATCACTGACGACCTGGGGGGAAGCTTTGTGCCTCATGACACGGGCCCAGGAGAGTTTCACAGTAAAGTCACCTGAGGAAAATGTCCCATTGTGCGGGGAGTGCTCTTCTGGGGCTAGCCTGTGGCCCGTGTGAGTGCAGGAGGATTTTGCTTGTATTTTAATGGCAATATAGGCAATAGTTCCTAAGATCCTTCCCAACAAAGGCACAGTAGGGTTGTTGTTGTTGTTGTTTTCAAAATGCCTTGTACCTCTGATCTTCTGCCTAAGTGGGACAGTAAGGCTTGTCACCCGGTAGGTCCTTTCCTGGTTCACCTCCTGGTGATATGCTTCTCAGTATCCTTGTTTTGTTTTATATCTACTCATAGCAACAAAGCATTCAATTAAGTTCACATATTATTTGTTTAGTGAATGTTTATACACACCAATCAGGCATAGGATGACAACAACCATTTCAAAAGATTGATTTATGTCTCCTATTTGACGTGTTTCCAATTTTTATAAAGATTAAGGGTAAATCTTCTAATCATTTAAGTTCTGTTTCTTAATAAATTTTTCACATGTTCTTTTTGCTTTTTGAGGTTTTTTAAAAAAATATTTATTTATTCTTATTGCAAAGTCAGATATACAGAAAGGACAAGAGACAATGAGGAAAATCTTCCACCCACAGGTTCACTCCCCAAGTGATTGCAACGGCCAGTGCTGTGCCAATCTGAAGCCAGGAGCCGAAAACTTCCTCCAGGTCTCCCACATGGGTGCAGGGTCCCAAGGCTTTGGGCCATCCTCAACTGCTCTCCCAGGTCACAAGCAGGGCACTGGATGGGAAGTAGGGATGCTGGGATTAGAACTGGCACCTAATATGAGATCTTAGCACATTCAAGGCTAGGACATTAGCCGCTAGGCTATCACGCCAGGCCCATGTTTTTATTTTTACTTGAAAAGCAGAAAGAGAGCAAGAGAGCTCTTCCATCTGGTGGTTCACTGCCCAAATGCCTGTGCCAGCTCAAGGAGGGTCAGGCTGAAGCCAGGAGCCTAGGCTTCTGTCCAGGGCCCCGCAAGGGTGGCAGGGCCCCAAGCATTCACACCATCACTTGCTGCCTCCCACATTCCTCTGTAGCAAGAAGCTATAATAAGGAGGTGAGCAGGGACTTCAACCCAGGCCCACCAATAGGAGGTGCAGATATCTCACGTCTATCTTGGTACCTAATGTGCCAAATAGTTGACCTCCAGATTTTTCTTAAAGTTCTTTTTATGCTAACATGTTCAACTCCATTGCTCTGACATCTTGAGATGCTATGGGGTACAAAATGTTAGTAAGTACCTCAGGGACTTTGCAAGTAAGTGGTTTATTTATGTGGTAAAATACATTCTTGATCTCACTTAACCTTAAAGAAATGCCAAATCAGGAAATAATTTTCAGCTGTTAATTTCTTTATCACCAGTTGTGACAAAAAGCACATTTACTTAGACTAACAATCAGTCCACACAGTGAACACAAATCCAATCTATATGTATTATATGTAGGTGTTGATCATATAAATATAAATATGTATGCATTGTATATATAATGTACACTGCATAAATAAGCAGTGGTAACACCCTAGCCTGGAGGTAAACCTGTAATTTCCATCTGGAGGGTTACATGGGCAACATCAGACTCAGAGGACTTTGGGAGGCCATGTTGGTTTCCTCCCAAAATTTGATGAGGTACAAGAATCAGAGGGAAATAGCTTGATCAGAAATTTTGTGTGTGTCAGGAAAGAACCAGTTGTCTTTTTGTGCCTTAACTTCCCCTCATCTCCTCATGTTTCCCACCTAGTGGATACAAGTGCAAGGCAAAAGGTCAAAAGAATTAGAGGGTGCAGCAAGTATTTTTGTCCAAGTGTATAAGTGTATTTGGTAGTTGTATGGCATCCTTTTGTAGCCACTTACGTTTTTCAGAATGTTTTGCATTTTGCAAAAAAAAAAAAAATCCCATAGGGTCCTTAAAGAAACTCAATTGTTTTCATGACAATATAGGCAAAAAAGTTTCTGTCGGTGTTAGATAAGCCAAGGGTTGGGATTGTAGATCATGCTAATTTTGTACACTCGAAAGAGGTTACTGCCTTATGGGGCCAGAAAATAGACTTTGAGTTAGCATCTTGCAGGAAGATAAAAGCTTATTTTAACCAGGGTGGCAACATTAGGAAGCCATTGGCGATATCTACCAGCTGTCCCCCAGCAATCATATAGTGTCTGTTTCTGAAATAGGAATTAATACGACTACAATTTAGGGTGATATTTTGGTTATTTTGATAGAGATCATATTCATATGCGTATACAGCTTTCATATTCATCTTCTCGTGCTCATATTTAGTTGTCTTGGATTCATCATGCCAAGGTCTCATAATTTCGGGTCTCATGTTCTGACCCTGACATTGTGGTTGCTAGTCTTGTGTGAAGAGTGAGCCCTGGATATATGCATAGTCTAAATTGAGAAGTGTTCTAAGTATAAAATACACAGCAAATTTTGAATACGTGACTAAAAAGGATATAAATATACTATTAATATTAACCTCACCTGATCTTTTTTACTTTTTCAAATTTTATTTTTGATGCTGTTTACACAGTTGAGAAGGATACATACCCATGTCGACCACTGATTAGGGTGGGAAGGGCTGAGGAATAAGGGAAAGTGGATGAGGTGGTTTGTTTCCGGTTTTCATTTTCTTCTTCCTGTATCTGGGGAAAAGTGAGAGAGAAGGAAAGAATCCATACCCAGTATCCTAACTGCATCAGAACACGGGGATGGAGGATGGCCACTCAGTGTCACCCCAGGGTCCACAAGGTGGAGCATGGTATGCTCAAGTGGTTTTGATAGCTCTGAAATGCTGTCGATCTTGCCAGTCCAAGCATGAAGAAATCCTTCCAAGGTCCACTGGTTGGCAGAATCTACCCTAGAGCCTCCATTCACCCAGATATTTGCTGCCAATGCTTGGCCAGGAGAGTTGTCCAATTTGTTCTGCCATTGATCCTCCACTATGGTACTAGATAGCCTCTGCTGGTCCCAAAGGACTATCATGTTCCCCATGTGTATCTGGGTACGCCACCTGCTGCACCCTCTTCAACAACTGAGGTGGCCCAGTTCTGACTAATGCACTCCACAGTCAGACCATAGATCCTGCCATTCTACCCGTGGTTGGAGTTCTGAATCTAGTGGTTCAGTTGAGGAGGGAGAGGGGGAAGAGATGGACATTTTATTCTGACATAGTTGTAGACTTAAAACAAATTGAAAGTGTTTCTCATATTCTACAGATACTCTCCATTCAATTTTCCTACATGTTAACATTTTACATATGCATGTCATAACATAAAAAAGAAAATCACTAATATATGAATTGGTCTCCAAGATAAAATATTACCATTTTCACATGTAGGCAATCTAATAATCTTAATGAAATATTTCACATTCTTTATGTATGAAGACCAAATTCTCTGGAATTCAGCTTGCATTTGGCATGATCCAATCTCAATTGGGAGACACATTTCAGTGCTTACCATGGACATGTGGCTAGTGGGTAGCACACACCTAGTGCATGTACAATCTAAATACCCCTGTGTGTGCTTTTTAACTTGAAGAAAGTGTTTTGAACAATTCCAAGCAAAAATATGCTCAGAAATGAGAAATTAAACTCTGTATGCACTGGGAAGGCTCTTCTATATGATCCTTACCCTTCAAGTCATAGAATCATGATACATACTAGTTGAAAGTGCTGTTTAAGGTCATCTTGCAAGTCCTTCATTTTATAGAGAAGTAAAGATGCAGAATAAAAAATAGGCAGTCCAGGTTTGCATAGATAGCTTGCGTAAGGCACCAATGCCTTGTTTTGGAAAAACATCTCTTGTTTTTTCATACTGTTTTCTCTCCATTGCACTACCACCTAGCACAGACTGTATCATTCTTTCTTCAGCAGCGCAAATGGCAGAGGTAAAGAGGTTTAAGAAAATCCTTTAGGGGATCAGTGCTGCAACACAGCCATTCAAACTGTTCTCATAATGCTGGCATTCCCAAGCGGAGGAACAACTTGAGTTCTGTCTGCTCCACTTTGGGCCCAACTCCCTGGTACTACACCTGGGAAGGCAATGGGTGACAACCAAGTTCTTGGGCCCCTGCACCCATATTGGAGACAGGGATGGAGTTGCCAGCTCCAGGCTTCAGTTTGGCCTAAATACAGCTGTTATGGCCATTTAGTGGACAAACCAGTGGGTGGAAGAAATTTCTTCCTCTTTCTCTGTCTCTCTCTTTGTGTATGTGTATGTGCGTGAAACTCTGAGTTTCCACTAAATAAGTACATACACGCATCTTTGCTAAAACTTTAATTTTTTAAAAAGTTTTTTTTTTATTGGAAAGTCAGATTTACAGAGAGAAGGAGAAACCAAGATTTTCTATCTACTGATTCACTCCCCAAGTGGCCACAATGGCAGAAACTAAGCTGATCGGAAGCCAGGAGCTTCTTCTGGTCTGCCACCTGGATGCAAGGTCCCAGGGCTTTGGGCCACCAACTGCTTTCCCAGGCCACAAGCAAGGAATTGGAAGGGAAATGGAGCATCCTGAATATGAACTGGGCCCATTAAGGATCCAGGCTCATGCAAAGCGAGGACTTTAGCCACTAGGCAGTTGCACTGGGCCCAAAAGTTTAAATTTTATATCTTGATCCTGCACATATCTTAGTTATTTAGCCAAACCACATATGGTCACATGCAATCACTTGGCTCAGATTTGTAGAAGAGAAATGAAACCAATATCAGTATATATCAATATCAATATATATTCATTACGACTGAATGACCCCTCTTACAACTTCCACTAATTATGTGACAGGTAAACAGGTCTCCTAAGAAACTTATCCCAAGCACTGGCATTTAGCTGGGTAGTTAAAACACCCACAGCCCATATCACAGTGGCTGTATTGCACAGCAGCCTTTGACTCCTTTTTTCAAACCTCTGCTAATGCAGACATTAGAAGTAATGATGCCTCAAGTAATCCAATTCTTGCCACTTTGGGAGACCCAGACTGAATTCCTGTATCCCACCTTCAGGCCAGTCCCAACTGTCATGTGCATTTGCAGGGATGAACTAAAAGATGGTCTCTTTTGTTCTCTTTCTCTTTGCCTCCCAAATAAACAAAAATTGTTTTAAGAAAATAAACTCCCAATCTAATATGGGATGTGGATGTCCCAAGTGGTAGCTTAACTCATTATACCATGACGTCAGTCTTTCGTGTCTTTCACATAATGATACCTTATTATATTTAACAATGACTTCAGGTCCAGCATGATGGCTCAACAACCTAATCCTCCAGCTACAAGGGCCAGGATTCCATTTGGGAACTAGCTCATGTCCTGGCTACCCCTCTTCCTTTGTAACTCCTGCTTGTGGCCTGAGAAAGCAGTCGAGGACGGCCCAATGCCTTGCGCCCTGCATCCACTTGGGAAAGTGCATATCCTCAGAGGAGGCGCATGTCCTCAGATTGGCTCAGTTCTGGCTGTTGCAGCCATTTGCGGAGTGAGTCAGCAGATGGAAAATCTTTCTGTCTCTCCTTTTCTCTGTATATCTGCTTTTCCAATAAAAATAAATAAATCTGTATTTTAAAAAAAATACAATGATTTCAAAATGAATTCTCAATAAAGTCATAAATTCTAAACACTAAGCAATAAAATGTTTAGTAAACCGAGGCGTTCACAGAATGTAAACATTATTTGGAAAGTTTTGGGTTTTTTTTTTCTCTTCAGGAATCTTATGTCATAAATGCAATCCACCAGATGTAACTCTATCCTATTTAAACTAGAAGCATGGAGCAGAACAAAGAGACGAATACTAAGGCAGCTTTGGTACTCCAGCTAGCACGGGACGATGGCAGTGAGCGGGGGAGGAGAGACTAGAGGAGCAGTTTGACAAATGGTTCATAATAATGACCCTCATCCCATCTAGCAACACAAGGATCAAAAGAAGATAACATGTTTTACTACTGTTTAGAAGTGGAATGAAATTTTAAGATTTCAAGCGAGCAGTTGCCCCTTAACAGGAGTGCTCTGGGGACAGCTGGGCCTTCTCTTTTGTCTCTTCCGGTTGCCCAGGATGGTGATCAGCAATGCATGATCAACCAAGTGGCATGAGCTCTAATGCTATCATCATATGCCAGCCAGAGGGAATGGAAAGGGGGAAATGGGATTTGCCACTGCAAATACCATCTCAATTAATAAATATCTGAGACACATCTGGACGAAACAAATTCTGTCTTCTGCTTTCTAAATCCACAGCGCCTTTTCGATTGTATTACCTGTATAATGAACCCTCTTTAGAGCCTGTTGTGTATCCAGGCAGCTGACAAGCAGATCAAACCTCCCCCAAAAGGGTCATGTTAATCACAGCTTCAAACAGCGATCTAAAAAAAAAAAAAATGCATTCTAACATGCCTTTGCAAAGGTATAATTCAAACGATTACCTCATGCGTTCCAAAGGGGACTTGGGCCATGTCCTGTTTCCATAGCACTCAATTTCACAACATTTTGCAAGACTGCTCTGTGTGATGTCTTCTTTCAAGAGTAGCAATATCACAATCATAACTTTCTAAATTTGGGCCTGCAGTAATGACACACTTTGAATGAATGCTTTCCTCTGGTAGGGGAAAGAAGCACAACTTCCAAAAATTAGATTTTCCCCTGCTTTAAGCTTTAAACCATACTGCAGCAATTGATCCTTTAAAAACAAAAATTATGTGAACTACTCTCCCCAGAATTGTCTCTGCTTCTCAGATTTGACTGAACATTTTTATTTACTTTTTTAAATACTGACTTTTGTATTGAGGAGAGAGAAGCTTGGGAAGACGCCTCTTGAGCTGATGCTCTGCATGTGTGCATTATTCTTTCCCATTATACGATCTCATCCCCAGGAGGCGAAATGACAGTGACACGGCATGAGTTCAAGTCCAGTTGGCCAACAACTAGCTTTGTGACCTTTGGCTTTTTGTTATATTTCTCCAGGCCCAAATTTCCTGATCTGCCAATAGAAAGGTCTCTAAGGACTTTATCAGCTCTTTTGAAAAGCCTATAAATAACTTCCGGTGAGAGAGAGAGAGAGACCTGTGTCCTAAACATGGAGTTTCCAGAAGTACTATAACTTCAAATCTAAGAATACTTGATATTGTCCATTCATCATTCAGAAACTTCTGTAAAAGTTTCATATTTAGTTCTTTAGGTGAAATACACTTCAGCTTCATGGCTAACTAAACAATTCCAAGAATTCTGGCATCTACTAATTTTTGTACCATTCTGTCTAAAGCAGCAAAATGATTTCTGCTTAAAATAATGAGCTATAAAATTTTCTCTTTAGTGCCTTGGTATAAAGCTAACATCATTCTTGGGACACCTGAACTTCATCCAACTTCCAATTCTAGCTTTCTGCTAAGGCAGATATTGGGGAGACAATGGAGCGAGGCTCAAGTTATTGGGTTCCTGGAACTCAGCCGGGAAACCTGGATCGAGTTCTACATTCGTGGCTGCCACTATGTAGACCTGAGCAGTGAACCGACAGGCAGAAATCTCTGACGCGCTTTTTTGTTGTTGTTGTTGTTCTTCTTGCTCTTTCTCTTTTTCCTGTTTAAATGCAATGTAAATGAATGGTTTTTCAAGTACAAACTGTTTTCTCCATCAAAATGTTTTCCCAATATTTTCACATTATTGCATGTATAGCAAAGCAGCTCGGCCAGGCTGTCGAGCATTGCAGGTCCCGTAGATCTTCATCTGTAGTGAAGTTCCACACTGATGGCTCTGTCCTCTCTTCTCACACACATGCCTGTTAGCCTTTAGTTATTTGCCTGGCGCCCGAGAGCTACACTAATTAAAGTCAGCACGTTCCAAGGAAACAAAGCAAAATCACCTCCAAGACACAACTCAGGGCTTAGTGAAAAGCTTACAAGACTCTGCCAACTTCGATTGCACAAAGATTTCCTGAAGTCAGAACTATTATTATTAGTATTATTATTATCCTTTCCAGAGTTTTATGAAGGAGTTTTATTTTAAAGATTGTCTATGATCAGTGTGTATAGTCCACAGATTTATAAATATCCTCTCTTCTTCAATTTCATCAGTCCTCCTATGTACAAGGGATCTTGAAAAAGATCCTAGAAAATATACATTATGGACAAACTATGCCTAAATATCAAGCTTTTACACCAAAATAAGCCTATATTTCTTTTTAAAGAGTTAGTTATTTCTATTTGAAAGGCAGGTTTGCAGAGAGAAAGAGATATATATCTATGTAGCGAGAGAGTGGAAACCTGCTAATTCACACCACAAATGATGACAAGGGTCAGAACTGAGCCATTCCAGAGCCAGGACCCAGGAGCTTCTTCCTGGTAATGCAAGGTCCCAAGAACTTGAACTAGCTTCCACTGTTTTCCCAGGCCAATTAAAATCCCAGCTCCTGCACTTCTGTTTCAGCTTCCTGTTACTGCACATGGGAAAGCAATGGATGATGCCTCAAGAGCATGGGTTTCTGGCGTCCACATGGCAGACCCAGATGGAATTCCTGAATCCTGACTCCAACATGGCCCAGTGCCAGCTGTTGTAAACATGTGAGAAGTGAACCAGTGGATGTGAGTTTTCTCTGTGTCTGTCTCTCCCTCTCTTTTTCACAATGTCTTTCAAATAAATAATCATTTCAAAGAAGTATGGAACAGAAAGTGAAAGCAAGCAAGTTGACCTAATTTGGGAGCAACTTGAATATCCATTTGATGTTACTTTGAGTGGGTATAAACATAGCTACAGAACCTTGATGTGTAATGTACAATTAACCCTTAAGCCACATGCCTTTCTTCAAAAGAATATTTCAAGGATTAAAAAAAAAAAAACCCTTTTACAAAGTCTTTTCATCCCAGATGATAGTTATTTATTATTCCTACCTAAGCTTACTTTTTTTTTTTTTATCAACACAGTCATTGTTTCCTATGACAAAACGATAAATGATTTTGTTTGTTTTCTAAAGGAAGGTAGGGCCAAATAACAAAGATGGGAATCATTTTGAATTCTTTAAATTCTTTAGATGATATTTTATTTCCATGAACATATTTTCCTGTTATTGTAAATTTATACTAAGTAAATAATGATGCCATTAGCTGGCATTCTTGGTGTGCTTTTGATCATCTTTCTTACAAAGTGACTGCGAAGAGAATTTCCTACCAGACATCACTTAACTGCTAAATGGCTGTGAGTGTTAAAGGCAATTAGGCAATCATTATTTAGGAGGCACAATGAGAATTACCCACTTTCTCTGTAAAAGAACTGAAAACACACACGTTTGTGCGTGCGCACACACACACACCCCACTGAGTCCTTGAGATGTATTTTTCTATCAGACCTCCTTTCTGAAACCTGTCTTCATCCACGGGTCAAGCATTGAGTTCAGAATTCCAGCTCTTCCATTTGGCAGCTGTGTGAGTTTGAGCAAGTTACTTGTTCACTCCGAAATTCTGTTTCCATGTCAGAAAAAGGCAGATAGCAGAGCCTATTTCCTAGGAGATTTCTGTGAGAATTAAATGAGACAATGCCTGCAAAGCACTTTGCACAATGCTTGACACCTAAACCTGATCAATTGGTAACTGCATTGTTACTGCAGATGAGAATGGATAGTTTAGCAAAGATGGGTTTTCTACAGTATGGCTTTGCACCTCCATAAAAAGTAAAGCAATACAAAAAACTACTTTTCTAGCTAGTGAACGGAACTCTACTTAGTCTTGGGCGCCTCTATATGTCCTGTCCCTTTCCATTATTATACTCCCTAACCACTGCCAGATTTGACATAATCCCACTTCGAAGACGTTTGAAAGCCTTCCTGGAGAGACCCTGTACGCTTCTGTTAGTGATACAACAAACTCATACTTTTCCAGTGTATTGCTTGCATTTAAATCTCTTGAAATAGGCACCTCTCCTGTCTCCCCTGCCCATTTCAATATGTTGTCAAAACACAATGACATTTACTAGTCCCTGATCTGATCCACATGCCAGCCTGGCCAGTCCAGAGCTAAGAACAGGCAAAAACACTAAGCTCTTTGTAACAATTGGCTTGTATCCCAATTCCCAGGGAGGGTATCCGGTTCTCCTGTATTGGCTGCATAGGGAGCTATGGTTGGGCACTGATGAGACAGGCAAAATATAAATCATCATGATTGTCCATAGCCCTTTCTCTTCTAAGAAAATGCTGCCTGTGTTCAATGATGTACTACTGAATGAAGCAGTTAGTAGGTGGTAGACACAGTTCATATTCCTTTTATTACATCAGTTGTAGAATTTGGAAAACTCATGGATCTTTCTCTCCACTTATCCAAAATGTAAAATATGGCCACAATTCAATCAACTTTTGCCCTCTTAAAATGATATAGAAATTTGGACTAGCATTGTCTAGCTGAAATAGAAGTGATCATAAAATACCTTGGAGTTTGAAAATTCAGTTCATCGTTAGTATGTATAGAGCATTTAGACAAAGATTATTCTATTTTTCTAGGATCATATTTTTTATTTGAAAGCCAGAGAGGCAGACAGACAGATATTCAGGGATCTTCATCTACTGGTTCACGCCTCAAAATACCTCTAATCCGGCCTGGAGAAGGGGGAAGCTGAGAGTCCAGTACTCGATCTGAGTCACCCACATGGATGTCAGGGACTTAGCTACTTGCACCATCACTTCCACTTCTCCCAATGTGCCCTTAGTAGGAGCTGAGACCCAATCCTAGGTCCTCTAATATGAGACCACAGGTGTTCCGTGAGGCATGGAACACCTGGACCAAACACTCACTCCTAATCTGTATATTAGATGGAGAGAAATACAAAAGTGTGGAAGATGCAATCTCTACCTTCAAGCAATATGGTAGACAGATTTCTTTTTAACCTAAACAGGAATGCGCGATTCCTGTCCAGGTTAGCTGACATCCATTTGAGCCCTAAAATCCAGGGGATTTTAATGATGAAAGGAACATGGACGTTAGACTGGCAGAAAGGAAAAACACAGAAAGACAGTAAATCTACCTTAATGGATCCAGTCATGTGGCAATACAAATGGGGATTTTGGATGGTGAAACCGGCCTCAAAGGCAACTTAAGGTGGAAGAAGAATGAATCTGGAATGAGGAAGACCCTGCTATACCACTATCTAGCTGTGTAGCCTTAAGCAAATCACTGAACCTGTGGAAGTCCATTTTCTTCCTGTGAAATAACAATATGAGTAACCTGATTGTCTTACATCTCATTGTCGTGTAGCTTAAATCAAATAGATGCGATAAAGCAGGATGCCTGACTCTGAAGTGGCAACTCCGCAGGTGATTGCTTTTAAGGCTTGAGGCCTTTATGGAGAAGATAATGTACTACTTACTACAGACTGCAGCAAAAAGAGAAACTTGTTTGACTATTACTTAGTTTTACCCCATCAGGCTCCAGGAGTAGCTGTGCATAAAAACGGAGGTCACACTCGGTAAGCCCAGAAAAGGACACATCATTTTTCCATCCCTTAAACAGAAATTGCTAGAAGGTTCTATCCCAGTGCAAGTGATTCCAACCATCACATCCCAAACACATGCGAACATAACAAAGGCTCCATAAGTTTTCATGGCATCACCCCCAAAATGTG
The DNA here is from genome assembly GCF_017591425.1 of Ochotona curzoniae. NCBI lineage: Eukaryota > Metazoa > Chordata > Mammalia > Lagomorpha > Ochotonidae > Ochotona > Ochotona curzoniae. The sequence continues at coordinate 9,427,235 of NW_024467087.1, forward strand.
AATCAGGCTAACTCTATTTTGCCTTCTGTACTTTTAGCTTAGGGCATCATCCGTATCATCAACACACTCTCCGTTTGTCCACATACTGAGGTTCTGCCACTGTGCTCAGGGTTTCTGACCCCAATGTTTTGAGGCCAATCCCTGACACAAGGGCATATGTTCAACTAACAATGGCTCGGGATGAGGCTGTGCCCATTGGAGGGCAGTGAGCAGCACAGAAGGTTAAAGTCAGCTGGACTCCAGGTTAGCCAGAGATTGAAATATTCCTTGGCTCAAAGGGCTCCAACAACCCCCTACCTCTTAGAATAGAACCCAGTAGGCTTTCTGGGGCTCTAGCTCCTGCCCTGCTCTCCAGCTTCGTCTCCTCTTCACACTCTTGGTGCCTTGGCTTTCAGGACCACTGGCTGGCTCTCTCTTCTAGGCCAAGCATGAGCTACCTACAGGCCTTCATGGGGGCTCTTCTTTCTGTCCCCTAATCTTCGTGTTCTTTTTCATAGCTTGTCCCTTGTCTCTGCTCCCATCTTAATTCAATGTCTCTTCCTCAGAGGGGCATTCCTGACCCCTTATTTAAAGGCTATACCCCTTCCCCCACCCTCGTCACTCCCTTTCACATCACCCTCTTCTGTTCTCTTCCTAGCCTGTCACTCTCCATTCAAAGTGGCCACTTCTCGAGTTGGGCTGTCTCTGGGTCTTTGCACATGCTTTCTCCTCTCCCTGGAGCTCGGCCTACTCACTGTATTTCTTAATCTACCTGTGTAGACTCTTGCTGCTTCAGCAAGCCTTCCCTGATTACTTACTAGAAAGTGCCATATACCATTAGTCCTCATTCCCTCATGATATTTAAAGCACTCTTCTGGATTCTATTTTTTGTTTGTTTATTTTTCCCCATATCTCACATGGAAAGCTCCGTGATAACAGCGATTGTTGTCCATTGGGACAATTCAGCGGAATTGTAGGGAATGTCACACTGTGAAGGCAAAATGTTAACTAGAATGGGAAGGTGAGTTGAGATCACTGCTTTTAACTAATGCGTTGGCTGCTCCTACTTCTGCCTCGCCTGTAAAGCTCTCATTAACAGGGCCAGTGTGATAGCCTAGTGTCTAAATCCTCTCCTTGCACACACTGAGATCCCATATGGGTGCCAGTTTGTGCTGTGGCTGTTTCACTTCCCATCCAGCTTCCTGCTTGTGGCCTGGGAAAGCTGTCAAGGACGGTGCTTAGGGAAACAACACAACTCCTCCAATAATTCAGAACCTTTATTACTGGAGTAGGACTGGGCCCTAGAAATCTTTGGATTCCAGACTCTGTGTTCTGATGTGCCACATGAAGCCAACTACACAAGAGAGTGGGCAGCTGGGAATAAGTTTTAAAAAGACATAGAGAGCTCCGTACAGTAGCCTAGCAGCTAAAGTCCTTGCCTTGCATGCGCCAGGATCCCATATGGGCACCAGTTCTAATTCCAGCGGGCCTGCCGCTTGCCATCCAGCTCCCTGCAAGTGGCCTGGGAAAGCAATAAAGTATGGCCCAAAGCCTTGGGACCCTACACCCACATGGGAGACCTGGAGCAGGATCCTGGCTCCTGGCTTTGGATCGGTACAGCTCTGGCCATTGCAGCCATTTGGGGAGTGAATCATCAGAAGGAAGATTTTCCTCTCTGTCTCTCCTCCTCTTTGTATATCTGACTTTCTAATAAAAATAAAATCTTTTTTTTTTTTAAGAAAGAAAAGTAAATTGTTGCTATTAAAAAATGACATAGCAAAGGAGGGTACACCAGGCCCTCACACACCTGCACCTGCCTGGCTCTAGTGTCGGTGTGCAGTCCTCCGTGCTGGGTGCCCTGAGCTCAGGCATGACTGGGACAGCCTGATTTCACGTCGGCTCTCGCAGCCTAATTATCAGCAGTGCGTTTCCTCCCACTCGCAGTTTCTGGCGCTTATTAGGCAGATTGCATATTCTGTGCTTGCCACGCGACTTGCCCTCCCACTGTCAGGAAATGAAGAAGCATGAAAAAAGCAAAGAAAAAAGAAGTCATCTTTAACATATCTGTTGGCATGACGTTTTCATTATGGAAATTGCTTGTATTTTCCGTATGAAATCACTTGTGTTTTTTGTGTTACATTAATATTTCGTGAAAACCCGGTTTGACAAGACATATATGGAAACAAATGCATCTATGAGAGTAATAAATGTTGCTGTTATAGCCATTTGGGACGTGAGTGAATGATGGAAGATCTCACTTCCTAGTCAATGACTCTGCCTTCCAAATAAATAAATCAATGAATGAGTGAAAAAATATTTTTAAATAAGAGCTTTATAATCACTGATACACATTTTAACTGAAAATTTAAAATTATAGTTACAGGGTACAATGTGATATTTTGAAATATACCTATGAATGAATAGATCAAGCTAATTCTTAACTTCTCCAATGCCACACTTATTATTTTTGTAATGAGAATTATTTTAAGTGTATTTTTTATTTCTGATGGGGCATAATAATTGTGCATCTGCTTGGAGATACACTGTGACATTTATACATATATATATATATACCACACACAAAGTATTGATCAATTGGGATAACTGACATGGACATTTAACATGTATAATTTCTTGCTGTTGGGGTCATTCACTATCCTCTCAACTAGATATTTTAAAGTATGAAATTGTTACCAAGCACAGTTATCTACCTGTGCTGTAGAACATTCGGGGCTAGCACAGTGGCTCGGCAGGCTAATTTTCCACCTGCAAGTGCCAGCATCCCATATGGGTGCCAGTTCCTGTTCCAGCTTTTCTTCTTCCCTTCCAGTTCCCTGTTTATGGCCTCGGAGGGCAGTAGAAGAGTGTTCAAGGCCCTGAGGCCCTGCACCAGTGTGGAGACCGGAAAGAAGCTCCGGGTTCCTGGCTTCAGATTAGTTCACCTCCAGCCTTTACAGCCATTTGGAGAATGAACCAGAACATGAAAGATCTTCCCGCTCCGTTTCTCTTCTCCCTGTAAATCTGCCTTTCCAATAAAAAAATAAGTACATCTTTAAAAAAGAAAGAACACTAAATGTTATTCTTTCTACCCAGCTCCACCCCCGTGCCTATTACCCACCCTCCCTACTTCTTCTGCCCTATTCCCGTCTACACTCTATTGATCAACGCTCTGCTGCCTACTCGTATAACTTGTTTTTAAAAATATTTGTCTATTTATTCATTTAAAATTAAGAGAAATAGACATTTTTCATCTGCTGGTTCACTCTCCAAATGTCCTCAACAGCCAGGGCTGGGCCAGTCTGAAGTCAGGAGCCTGGATCTACACCCTGGTCTCCTACCTGACCCATCTTCACCGCGTTCCCAGGCACATTAACAGGGAGTTGGGTTGGAAATGGGGCAGCTGTGACACAAACCAGTACCCATAGGGGATGCCAGCATCACAGGCAGAGGCTTTCTCTGCTATTCCACAACTCTAGCCCCCTGAGATTTGACTTTTAGGCTCTCCCAGATATTGAGAACTGTGTTTGACTCACTGTGTTGGCAAATGTCGCTCAGTTCCATCTACTCTCAGTGAATTCCAAGTGCTACTTTCATTTTCTTTGGCTATATGTTGAGAAGATTTGCTAAATTATGTGGCAGCACTGCTTTTAATATTTTAAGACACTTCCATATGCTTTTCCACAATGGCTCTACCAATTTGCATTATGAAAAGCAAATTCCAATTTTGACCAGTAGTTGAAAAGGGCTCCTTCGTCTCCATATTCTCACTAACACTTGCTAGCTGTCATCTTTTTCATATAGGCACTCTAATTGGACCAAGCTGGTATCTTAGTGAGGTTTTAATTCACAGTTCCCTGATGGTTAATGGCACTAAAAAAATTTCATATCACTGTTGACCATTTGTATGTCTTCTTTTGACATATATCGATTTAGATGCTTTGCCCACTTTTTAATTGAATCATTTACTTACTTGCCATTGAGTTCTTTTTTTATATTTTCCAATACTAGCCCCTCCTCATATGTATGAATTCAAAATGTTTTCTTCTGTCATCTTCCTCATTGTAAAGACAAAGGGATGCTGAGGTCCAGGGAGGTGACAGAACTTACTCCAAGCCCCATAGTCGCTAAGTAAAAGCCTCAAGTTTAAACCCCAAGGGACTTTGCCCCTGAAACTTGTGTCTCTGTTGAATGAGAGTGCGGTACTAACCCTTCCACACTCATGGCCTTAGAACCAAGTCTGGTATTCCAAAACATCATAAAATATCCAATGTTTACTCTCGAAATATGAAAGAAAGCGAATTTCCTAAAGTTCCACTCCAGCAGCTCTTTACTGATGCACTAACGTTTCCATAAGCAAAATACTTTCTAAGTATTAACACCCACCTCCCAAATCATCAAAATGGAGCTCATGCAAAACAACAAAGCTCCCAGTGAGCTAATGGGCCTGAGATGCCCTCTCTGCCGTGGTGGCTGTGTCCTTGTGCAGAGCCGCACAGAGGAGGGGGCCGAGGCAGAGCTTTCTAGCAAGTTTGTAGTTGGGACAGAGCAAACCCCAATTGTCCCCGCTTCCTGCAAACAGTCACTGTGTTCACTTCCACCCACATCCTCTGAACACCTGCCGTGTGTTCACAATAGCACACCAAGCCCTGAGTACACAGAGATGAAAAAAAATGACAGTCCCCATGGGGAGTTTGCAGTTCCTTTGTTTGGGGTGGGAGGAGTCAAGAAGAGCAGAAAAAAGCCCAGTGCAAAAATCATGTCCCTCCTCCGAACGTTTCCTTAGCCTATTTACCATTCCTGCATTTCAATATATTCACTTACTTTCTAACTTTCTTTCTGTGACCCTATAGTGTAGCCATGCAATGTATTATAATACACTGAGCATGGCAGACGTTTGCTGAATGTCAGCTCATTAACTGATGCAGCCCGTGTGCCATTTGAGTGTGTCATTTCACGTATGTTGATCTCATTTCCTCTCATAGAAAAAGCGATTTAGGGTGTCTATCCCACATGACTGGTAGAGGAATCAATTGAAAGCATAGCTTTAAAATATCTAGCACAAGATCTAGCACACAGGAGATACTCTATTAAGAACATCACTTCTGGGGGCCCGGCGGCGTGGCCTAGCAGCTAAAGTCCTCACCTTGAACGCACCCCGGGATCCCATATGGGCGCCGGTTTTAATCCTGGTAGCTCCACTTCCCATCCAGCTCCCTGCTTGTGGCCTGGGATAGCAGTCAAGAACAGCCCAAAGCCTTGGGACCCTGCACCCATGTGGGAGACCTGGAAGAAGTTCCTGGATCCTGGCTTCAGATTGGCATAGCATCTGCCGTTGTGGTCACTTGGGGAGTGAATCATCGGACGGAAGATCTTTCTGTCTTCCCTCCTCTCTGTATGTCTGCTTTTCGAATAAAAAAAAAAAAAAAAAGAACATCATCACCTGTTCTCTTATGCCTGAGCTCCTGTATCAGAAGTTCATCTCCTCACAGGCATTGCCCACTGTATTTTATCTGTGTCCCTAGAATATTGAGAACAGGTCCTTCCATGTAAGGTGCCCTCGACAACAGCTATATAAGAGTCAAATAATGAAAAACGATCATAACACAAGTACAGTAATCTGTAATCCAAAGAGCTGCAAAGTGCTCAGGGATTAGAGCACGAGTTGTGCCTCATCTAGTGATTGAGGCTGGAAGAGCAAAGGCAGGAGCAGGGGCGTGCTGGAGGCAGAGATGGAGACCCGTGGGAAGAGGTGACTTGGAAAAGCACTTCAGCCTGAAGAGCCTGAAGAGGCTTGTGCTCACATCTGTCTAGCTTCAGTGCCTCCCTTCTTTCCCCAAGGTTGTGGCAAACCAGAGCTGACATTACGGTTTCTCCTTTAGCTCAAGTGCAAAGTTGTAGTGCACTAAAAGGCATTAATGCCAAGTCCTAACCTGTCGAAGACTTGTGTCATCATAGGCCTGTTCACTTCCTCTAGACAACAGCTTTCTCATCTACAAGGTGCAAACTTGCAAAACAAACAAACAAACATGTTCTTACACAGTAACTGACAACAAATGGAAACCACAATTTGAATTCCGTTTTCTTCCCAGTATTTCAGTTGAATTTACTTACCTACTCTTCAAAGTTGGCAAAACAAGTCCAAAATATATAAGTACTGAGCTGGCCAGGGATCCAAGTTGCCTAAAATAATAAATTTTACCTAAAGCTTTGCATATTACTTTATACCTCGGTTTTGATAAGTGATAGATCTGGGACTTCTGAACTTCTTCTGGCATAATCAGAACGTACAGCATGACAGTTTTAGTAGAATTGGATTTCTGACTAATTTTGTAAGACTTTAGGATCTCTAAGAAACATTAGGATCCTTAAGCAACACTGGGAAACATTGCCTTCAAAAAATAAAAATAAAATGAACCAAAAGCTGTCTAGCAGGCTGATTCCGGCTGCGGATACAGCAACGGTTCCAAGAAGGGCGATGACATTGAGGTACCGAAAGGGAGCTTGCCTGTTAATTTTTACATCCAACATTTTTGGTTCGAAGGTAAATAAAACTATAGGCTACATCAGACACAAGGAAGGAACTTCCAGAACCATGATGATATATTAAATTCCATCCCAGGCTCAATAAAGTATGACTTATAAGGCTTGTAAAATCTTTACAGGGCTCCTGACGGCTCCACATGTGCCGATGGCCAGAAGAATGGAACCTTTTGCAAAACATCTGCTAAATCATGCAAGTTGGCTTCAATTGCTCTGCCTGCTCAGGATGACAAAGTACAGAGTGAGTGGAGCTCGTGGAGATTTGAAGGAGTTAATGTGAGTGTTTCTGCACGATATAGGTGCTGCTTATTTCAAACAGCGTTTCGTCACAGCACCCATCTGTGAGATGCATTTCTGACTATATTAGATAAGGGCTGTGCTGCTCTCTTTTAATTTTAACCACGCCTCAGCAACAGGACTTTGTTCATCACATATTGAATTACACTGAGGGTCTCCTAAAAGACACAAAGCTTCTAGGAACTTCTGACAAACAAGAGCTTGAATAGATTATGCTCAGCAGGCTAAAGAGTTTCCTAATAATTTTAACTGGAGCTCATGTAGAGATGGGAACAAAACAGACTTCCATGGACAAGCAAATGATTTTCCTTTGTCTGGGAAAGTTGCTAATCAGAGTTACTGGAACTTTTTCATATCATGCTGAGTTTCGCTTCAGAACTCAAGTGCTTGTGCGATGAGAACACCATCAAGAAACAGGCTGAGAAAAAGGGCTTTGGGATGGGGCCTTTAGGCTAACAGTGAAGACACCTGTCCAGACACTCACAACCCGTGCAGGAGGAGATGAGGTCTGATTCCTTCTTCTGGATGCTGACTCCAGCGACATGCCAGTAAAGACTGTAAGGAACAATGAAGATGGTTGAAGTAACTGGGTTCGAGACCCACATTCTCTGAAATAAAAAGATAAAGAAAAAATTAATTTAAAAATTAAAAATGGGGATTTTCCTCTTGATTTCTGCAAATGCCAGGTTTGGGCTGTTGGAAGTTGTAAACAGCAAATCATTCAGTTATTAAAATCTCAATAAGCAAATCAAAGAAGTTATAAACGCTGTCTTCCTCTCTACTCTTAGATTTCCCTGGCTGATTTGCTGTTCTCAAAGGACTATCCAGGGTGGGGGAAAAACACACTTGTTTGTGAACCCTAGAAGTGAGCTTCAGACGTTCAGCTCATCTTCTCTCTAGCCAAATCTGTGGAGGTGAGACCAACCATGTAGCAATAACACCACCTTTCCAGTTGCCCACCCAACCTGGTTAGTTGATTACTTTCTGAAAATCCTGGGATCAGAGATATTTTCCACTCTGATTAAGAATACAGGAGATAACATCCACTGGCCCCTCCCTATCTCAAGACAGTGGATCCAGGTGGGAAACAGCCAAATCCTGATGCTCACTGGCCATGTCCTAAGCACCTGCTGTGTCCAAGACAGCATGCTCAGCATGAGCGTGGGGCACACAAGCTAGGGGCCCATTCTCACGGGATTCGGGAGAGCAGTGAAGCCAGCAACCAGGTAAGCCCAAGGCTCAGTGGGAACTGCGGGCTAGAGATGGGACAGGAATGTCGGTACGCCGTGCCCCTCTGTGTTGGTGGAGAGCTCGGGGACCTGTGGGAAAGACATGTCAGTCAACAAGCCCGTACAGTACAGAGTGATGGGGCCTAGGGGAAAGAGAGCCTGAGCCAGAATGGGAAGCTCTGTCCTCCACCTGCAAAGACTGGGAAAGGACTTGACACAGGAGGTGCCATTAAACCAGATGGGAAAGCGAGAAACGGCTCCAGAAGTACGGCTCGCACAACTCTGGAGCAATAGCCACCAGAATGTCCCACCTTCGAGGACCATGACCTTTAACTAATGACTAATGTGGTCCCCACACAGAGAGTGGTAAAGGGTTAAACCAAGTGTCTGCCAGTCCTTTAAAGGTTCTTGAAATCCCAGGGGAGGAAAGACTCTAATCCTGCCTCATTGCAGTAGTAGGAATGCTTTAAAGGGAGGAAACTGGGAAACATCAAAGACGGGCTGTGTTTCTGGGTGAGTGGGAAGAGCCCCGGGGTCTGAGCTCCAGTGCCACCACTAACTTACTAAAATAACCATGTAAATAACTCCGTGGTGATCAAGAAAACATTTAACTTCTGCCAGTCTCAGTTTTTGTGACCTGTACAATGACAATAATGGCATCCGCCACACAGGATGGTTGAAGGATCAGGTGGAGTGAGACAGGACATGGTGGGGGGTGTTCTGCAAACTAGAAAGCCTACCACAAACTGTGTACTATCCTACAAAGGAAGTGGTGGCAAGAGGGTAGGGGGAACAGCTGGGGTGAGCTCATTTCTAGTGTCTTCTCCCATCCCAACCCCACCCCCCACAAGGCAGACCTTTTGCTGTTGGAATCATTAGGCTCCCTAATAGGGATTCAAAGTACTTTCCATGGCTCGTGTAGCAAACTGAGAGGGAAAGACTTGAGCAGTGCAGCCACGCAGCTCGCTGGGCTGCCTTTGTGGGTTAAGGGCTGCAGTGAGTCCTGCTGCCTTGGACCAGAGGAGAGCAGAACACACAAGGCAATCCATAAGCCTGATCAAGACAGCGTGGGAACAGCAGCTCGGGGGGGGGGGGGGAAGGAGTGCTTCTCTGGGAGAGCAGAAGAGACAGGGAGCTCCGTCAAAAGAGTGTGGCACACGGGAGACCCCTGACTCGGGGATGACCCAGCTCCAACCGTGCCCACCTTTTGGAGAGTGGACCAGTAAATCGAAGATCACTCGCTGTCTCTACCTTCTCTGTAAATCTGCCTTTCCAATAAAAATAAGCAAATCTTTAATGGTAAGAGACACAAAGTACAGCCAGAGGGAGAGGCCGTCCAGTGCAGAAATAAAAACACAGACTTAGAAGCAAAAAACCCCGGGCCGTGAGCACCATTACCCGATCTTACAGAAACTGGCAGCTTGTATCTGTTGGTTTACAGTTATACATTCCCTCCCTGAGCACGGCCGCCCTTCTCAGCCCACTTCGGACTTGCCTGTGTAACCTGCTTGGACAAATAAAATAAGAATGCATACAATATATGCTATTCGCTTTACATGGATGCCAGGCCATGAATGTTTCTTTACCCCTTTCCAATTCACAAACTTTTTCCTTTTTTAAGATTTTATTAATTCTTTTTTATTGGGCCAGCCTTTGCTGCTTTCCCAGCCCACAGAGAGCTGGATGGGAAATGGGAGCCGCCGGGACATGAACTGGTACCCATATGGGTTCTGGCACTTGCAGAAAAGAGGATTAGTCAGTTAGGCATTGTGCCAAGCCCCACATGTTGAAATCCTGACACTGAGGATGATGATATTGGAGGGTAGAGTCCTTAGGAGATGATTAGATCATGAGCGTGCCCGTCCCCCTGCCCAGTGCCCTTAGAAATCAAGCTGAAGGAGTTCATCCACTTTTCCCAGGATGTGAGAACACAATGAGAAGGCGTCATCTGTGAGCTTGCAAATGGATTATTGGCACACTCCATGAACCTGCTGTCACCTTGACTGTGGACTTCCTGCATCTAGAAACCATGAGAAAGAAACTCTATTGTTTATTAGCCACTCAGTTTATGGTATTTTGTAATAGAACCCCAAATTGGCTAAAATGAATTTTATGTGATTTGGCTGTTTTTATTACTGTGAAAATAGCATGTCCCACATGTTGATTCCTCCTCCGGTCTGGGTTCCAGAATGAGGATTTGGAAACAAGGCACAGACAAACTGGAGAGACCCCAGAGGGCCTACAGCAGAACTGCTGGCTTCACATAATAGGACTACGTAAATAAGTAAGGGTAGTATTAGGGCATAGCAGGTTAAACTACCCCTTCAAAACCAGCATCCAACATGGCTCCAACTGGAGTCATGTCCTCCACTTCTGACCCTGCTAATGAGCCTGAGAAAGATGCAGAAGATGGTTCAAATGCTTGGGCTCTTGACACTCAAGTGGGAAATCCAAATGAAGCTCCAGGCTTCTGACTTTCATCTGGTCCATTGCCAGCTGTTTTGTGGCCATGTGGGGGTGTGCCAGTATATAGAAGATTTCTCTCTGTCTCACTCTCTCTGTCTCTGCAATTCTTGCTTTGAAATAAATAAATCTGAAGTAAGGAAGGAAGGAAAGAAGAAAGTGTTGAGGGTCCACAAGTTATGGCCTACAAGGCCAAATGGCGCCCACCAACTTTTTTCAACAGCCCATAAACTAAGACCTGTTTTTACATTTCTACATAGTTTAAAACTCATTAAAAAAACATTATTTCATGACATAAGGATTATGTGAAAATCACGTTTTCTTGTCCTCATCAAAGTCTTAATGGAACATTGCTATGGTTATATCTTTACCCAATGTACGTGACTATCTTTGTGCTACATTGGCAAGTATAACAGACGATGTATGACCCACAAAGCTGAAGTTTTCACTATCTGGTCTGTTACACAAGGGATAATAACCAACTCATCAAGGCCAGCAGGGTATGTCAACTGCCTAGTCAGAGAATGGAAAGCAGAACAGGTTGGACAGTTCTCTTGGTCAAGCTTTGCAGCATGCTCCTGGGCCTGTGGATGCACTAAGGTGGACTCTGTCAACCAACAGACCTTGAAAGATTATTTGAACTCTGGAGCAACAAAACCAACAGCTTTTCAGAACTATCAAAACCACTCAAGTAGCACCCTCAGAATATTCTTCCCCATATGGGCATCTCTAAGGCATCATCAGAGTACCGCCCCTCATCCCTGGGCATTGATGTAGCTTGGTAGCAAGAAACAAGCCTCTCCCCCTGCTGCCCTGTGGATACGAGGAGAAAAAAAAAAGTGAAACATTTGTCCCACTCAACTTCCTCCATCCCTGACCCTCCTCACCCTAATCAAAGGGCCACATGGGTGGGCATGTATCGTTTTCAACTAGGTGAACAACATTAAAAATAAAATTGAAAACAGAAAAAAAAAATGGCGGACTCTGGTGTAAGCCCAAGGATGTTGGTATTATTTAGTCATAATGTCAGCACAACAAGACTAATATTGTAAAACACTTCAGTTCATCAAAGCCCATTTTCCACATCTGACAAATGGGAAGCAAAATAGAATGAACTTCAGTCGGCTTTCACAAAACCCAGTCAGATTGTTTATTTAAAGCATTTAGGATGATGGCTGACCAGGAAGAGGTAAACTTCTCGCAGCAAACACAAGAAGGGGGAAGAAAGACAAGGATGAGACCAAATGTAGTCCATCTGCAACACTGGCCTAATTCCCTCCGGGGAGGTCTGATGGTCATCCACAGCTAGCTCAAGTGCAAAACGACTGAGGCACGTTGCGCATCAGACTGTAACTGCTCAATCTGTCTCAAGAATCAGCTGCGAGGTGTAGTTTATTGATCGCTCTTTTCCGGGCTCAAGCCAGAGTTTAAGAGGTCCCAAGGAAGCATTGTTAATGTCAAAATTGTCCTCATTGGTCATTGTTTCAGATTGTACCCAGACAGCAAGCAGTCTCCCTGGCCCTATCTACTTAGTAGCCAAACTTTGTTGAGGGGAAGTTGGATACCCGGGAAAGCAATAGGCCACTGGAGCCCCAAGCCATAACGACAGAAGATTAGTTGAGCACCTAAATATTAGTGGCTAGAAACTTCCATTCTGTTGTGTCCCACACTTATTCTGTTGCTGTCTATATTCATTCAACCAAAAGAACAACATAACACAAAAGCTTTGGACACTCAGGAAAAGAGCAAAATCAATTTTTCTTTTTTTCTTTTCTTTTTTCTTTTTTTTGTTTTTAGAAAAGAAAACCAAACTCTTGTTCCCCTCCGCTCCACTGCATCTAGGGTCCTGGGAGGCCTTCCTAAAATTCAATTAACTCCATCCCTCTCTGGATCCAGTGGCAAGTCTCTGTGGCACAGCCACCTGATTCAGCCCCACATCAATCCCCCGGTGTCACCCAGAACTGGCAACATATTGAAAAGTATTCCCAGAGCAATACGGTTTGGATTAATTACCTACTTTAACTTCTCCAATTCTAAAACTGAAGTGTCTCTTAGGTGATCTTTCGAAGGCTAGATGATGTGGAAATAGTTGAGTCATTGACCAGATATTCTGTTCGTTTCTCCTTTCCCAGATGTAAAATCCATTAGTTGCTAAGGCTGCCTCTGTGTTGCTGTTAAATGGGAACCAGAATGCTTTCCTCAGAAATATTAGACACTCCAAAAGTCGCTTTGCAAGCTTACCATTCCGAGCGTGTGTAACCTAAGGCTGAGACGCAAAGGTCCCTCTCCCTTGACACTTGCAGGAACCGACTGGATGGTTAGCTGCTCTATATCCAAAAACACATGCACCATTTTGTCGTGGAGATCACTTTTGTTTTTTAAGGGGCTAAACAAGCTGAAAATCTTCCAACTAATTTGGGATAGGAAAAATTAAAAACCAGGGCCCAGCTCGGCAGAGCTGGGCAGGCAGCAGGAGCCCTCACATTGGCTGCAGACCCCAGCCCGTCCCAGAAGCTTGATTTTGGCTTCCAGCGTATCACTTTCTTTTTCTATCAGTAAAAGGCTTGTGCTTCTTTCCTACTTTTCTATATGAGCAAACCACATAACAGTCTTCCAGTATGTCTCCTCTCCCCTCTGTCCTTGCGTGAGCTCCTCTGCTCTCGTCTGTCAGTGTATCCACTTATTTTTTTCCTATAGTGTTCAGACAAGGCAAAGAGTAAACATTTTCCAGAGTCATTTGCCCAGTGCCCTCCTGCGCTCCCACCCAGGAAATCTTACAGTTCACCTTTGCCACCTACATTGCCATCATCGATTTACTTGTCGATCTCACTGGACCAGGAGATCTTTAAGAAGAGTAACCTTAGGGTAACTAACTGACCTAATGGTTAAAACACTTGTTGAGGGATCACTGTTGTGGCTCAACAGGTAAAAACATTGCCTATAATGTTGGCATCCCATATGGGCACCAACTCTGTCTCAGCAGCTCCACTTTCAGTTCAGCTCCCTGCTATGGGAAGGCAGCAGAAGCCAGCCCACGTACTAGAGCCGCTGTCACTCACGTGGGCGACCCAGGAGAGGTTCTGGCTCCTGAATTCTGTGGCCCTTTGTGGAGTGAACAAATAGTTACGGGTACCTAAGTGACTACTCATTTACTGGACACCTCTAATTGTACCATACATTGCAACGGGGTGTGGCTGGGAGGGGTCTAAAAACTGTGACCCTATCCCCACTTGGGGAGTGAACCATCGGACGGAAGATCTTCCTCTCTGTCTCTCCTCCTCTCTGTACATCCGCCTTTCCAATAAAAATAAATAAATCTTTAAAAAAAACCTGTGACCCTAACCCTATTAAGACTCTGACAACATGTCCTCTTGTACTTTAGCTTCCACCCCACTCGTGCTGACCCTAAAGCAGGCTCATGGCCATTTACCCAATTTTGTCTTGCTCATCAAGATATCCAAGTACATCACCTTCTTAATCTCCATCTCCTATCCTCTTGCTTCTTTCTTCTCTATCAGAACAGAAGGTGGTGGTAGGCGGGTAACATTAAAGCTGGAAGTCCTGAGAGGTCCCATTTGATTTCACGATGGAAATTTGACCAGCCTCAACATTTTACTCAGCTCTTAGAAGATTTATGTTTATTAGGTTGACTTTAACCCTTTATGGAAAATATCTTTCTTATGTATGATCTCAACCCTTATTCATTGCGTTAAATCAGGATTTTACGTATTGTTGTCAGGTGCAATGTGCGCTATTCAAACAATGGCTTATTTATTGAAAGCTTAAAGCTCTAAGCCTACTTTCTACCTATTTCCCCAACCTTCTGTCCATAACTATCCTAACACACACACATACACTTATTTTCACTTAATTGGGTTGACCTCAAGAAATACAGAATACTTTTATCATTAATAAAAAGAAGTATAATTAGATGTCACCTATATCCCTCTCCCCAAACTCATCTAATCCAACCAACTGCTTGGCTCTGAATGGTTTTAAGGTTTTGAGGTGATGAAAAAAAAAAATAAGTCAACCACTTTGGGAGTTGTTTTAAATTTCTGAGGCCAATAAGTTACCACTCTGTAAATGACTATTACAGTACACTAAACAGAGCTCTGATAGCCTTAATGAAGAAGTGTTTTTCTGAGAGTGCCAGTTTACTCAGAGGAATGACTTACTCAGGTTACCAACAATTAGCATGCAATCACTTTCACAGGAAGGGACTAGTTTACACTATATCAGGGCCACCATTTAATTGTCTGGGTGTTAGTGTGAAACTGTTCAACAGAAATAAATATGCAGCCATCCCTAACTGTTAATCTGAGTAACGGGCCTGATCATATATTAAACAGTGACTGTGAGAACAAAGTATTGGTGCATGGCTGAGTGTGGTAGCCTAGTGGTTAAATCCTTGCAACTGCCAGAATCCCATACGGGCGCCAGTTCTAGTTCCAGCTGCTCCACTTCCCATCCAACCTCCCTGCCTGTGGCCTGGGAAAGCAGTCAAGGACAGCCTGAAGCCTTGGGACCCTACACTCATGTGGGAGACTCAGAAGAGGCTCCTGGCTCCTGGCTTTAGATCAGCTCAGCTCTAGGCATTACAGCCACTTTGGGGAGTGAACCAGCAGAAGGAAGATCTTTCTGTCTCTCTTTCTCTCTGCAAATAAAAATAAATCTTGAAAAAAAAAAGTATTGGTGCAGGAGATGAGGTTTAGTATCTAAAAAAGAGCATTTCTTTATGTAAGCGTGCAAGACACCTCAAAATGATCAGTTGCATAATAATACGAGCTCCTTCCAGATAATCACTTAAGCACACCTCCTTAGATCAATTATTTACATGTGGATAGTGTTCTTGAAATGAATCATCTCTCCGTGTGGGAATTTTCCTTATGTGTTAAATTCCAACTCATCTGCTGATTAGGAAGCCTCCCCGGATGGCACAACAGAAACTTGAGGGGAATGAGAACAGAGTCCATGAGTGCTCCATAGTGGGAAGAAGCTTGGCTTGCTCTAGGATTTGGAAGGAGATCATTATTACTGGAAAATGCGGAGCAAGGTAAAGTGGGAGCCAGTGAGACTTAGCACGGTGATGGCAATGATCTGCCAATTGCACTCTAAGGATGTAGGTAAAGTCGAATAGGGTAGGGAAATAAAATCTTACCTTCAGAACAATGATTCCTGCTGGAGTGTAGCTTACAGATTAGAGTGGACATCAGAGCAGGTAATAGCTTACTGAGTTGTCCAGGTGAAAAGTGACAGTAGTTTAGACTAACCATATGGCAGTGACATAGTAAACAGTAAATGAGTTTACTACATTTTGGAGGTAAAAATGCCAGAACATGTTAAATGGGATGCAAAAAATGAACCTCCTGGGTATGGACATGTAAATTAGTTGGGCTAGTTACAACATGGAGACAGGTTGTCCTGGATACCCAAAACAGAAGTTTGTAGCTTTCAACTAAGTGACACTTGCAATAAGAGGCTATCAGATCCCATCTCTGTGAGTTAATTTCAGTCCAGTTAGCTGACTCACCCTGCTTAGAGAAGGCTAGACTTGTGAACCCATCAAGAAATATTTGTAGTGGGCAGATGCTGGAGTACAGAGGGTTAAACTGCCACTTGCGACACCCGCATCCTATATATCAGAGTGCCTGACTGAAGTCCTGACTACTGTGCACTTCCTTTTTTGAGATTTATTTATTGTTTTGAGTTGGGGGGGGGGAGACAGAGAGAAGAGAGAGAAAGAAAGAGAGAGAGATGGAGAGAGAGATCAGTCTCCCATCCATTTGTTCAATTCCTTAAGGGCTGGACTGTGCCTGCTCCTGGGCCAAAGCCAGGAGTCCAGAGCTTCATATGGCTCTCCCACGTGGCTGCAGGAGTCCTAGAATTTGGGCTATCTTCTGCTGCTTTCCAAGGCACATTTCCAGGAAGCTGGATCAGAAGAGGAGCAGCCAGGATTTGAACCAGCACACTTATCGGATTCTGGCTTTAGACTGGGTTTAAGCTACAACCTCAGCTCCTACTCAATGTTTCTGATTGAGCTTCCTGTTAATGTGATGGGGTATGTGACAGATGATGCCACCAAGTATTTTGGCGCTTGCCACCACCACCACCACCCACCCCTGGTGGGAGACCAGGCTGGAATTTTTGGCTACTGGCTTTATTTGGGCCCAGCACACAGTATTACAGGAATTCAGAGAGTGAACCAAAGGATAGAAACTCCCTGTTTCTCTCTCTCCTCTTTCCCCTTCTGCCTTTCAAATAAATACATCAATCCCTCTACCAGTGAAGGCAGAGGGAGGCCAAGGATAGTCCGGAGGAAGTAAACCTGAGCCTTTCTAATGGGCAATTTACCAACCAGCATTCCTGCTGACTAAACACAGTTTGTAAGAATAAGCCGCTAGTCAGAAATAGTGTCTTGGATAAAGGAACATAGTTTTGCCAATAAAAAAATTGCAAAAATATACAAATTAGACATTTCAATACATGAAATTAAGTTTGAATATTGAGCTGAATATCAGGAATTAAGGAACAAGTAAAACAACTTAGTATAAAAAGCAGATAAAATGGGTCTGGCGCCGTGGCCTAGCGTCTAAAGTCCTCGCCTTGAACGCCCCGGGGATCCCATATGGGCGCCGGTTCTAATCCCGGCAGCTCCACTTCCATCCAGCTCCCTGCTTGTGGCCTGGAAAGGCATTCGGGGAAGACCCAAAGCTTTGAGACCCTGCACCTGTGCGGGAGACCCGGAAAGAGGTTCCTGGTTCCTGGCTTCGGATTGGTGTAGCACCAGCCGTTGTGGTCACCTGGGGAGTGACTCATCAGAAGGAAGATCTTTCTCTCTGCCTCACCTCCTCTCTGTATATCTTTGTAATCAAAATAAATAAATCTTTAAAAAAAAAAAAACAGATGAAATAAGAGTCAGGTCTGCTCCTGTTTTGCACTTCACTTTTTGACCTTGAGCAAAAGTTTCTTTTTTGTTTCTGGATCATGTTATCCCTTTTATGAAAAACAAGGGAGTTGGATGAAATAATCCATAGTATTTGTCCACCTTCAAAACTCTATGAGTCTGTATCAGAAAAAATCTCAAGGGGTTTTTTCCTAAGGCAATAAGCAAGACAATTCAAGATTCAATGATTTCTTAAAATTATATACTGTCAACATATAAAAGTCATAGAAACAAAAAAAAAATAGTGCTGGAGCATCAGCATGTAATCTTGCTAAAAGAGAAATTTATAGGCTAAAAGAATAAGAATTTCCCAGCGTTTTCCTGCATCATCAGGAGAGACTATCAATTATAGGCAGGCCTTTCAGCTGCTCAGACAGAAATGTTGCTAAAGAGGTTGATGGAAACATTGTAGAAACCCAATTTCCTTTCCTTGCCTTATGATTCTCTGCTCCTGGAGCTTTGGAGTGGTGGATTACTTTCCCAAGTAGGGTGCCTATCAGACAGCTGGTCTCATTTATCAGCCTAGGGGCCACTCTCCCAGTAAACTAATTAACCAACTTTCTGATTTACATTTAGTCTCTTGTGGGTTTTTCTAAAGAGTGAATTCATTCACTGGAGCCAGAACACTCCTTGGCGACAAGAATAAAATGTGTTTCTGTACCCACGAGGATGAAAACCAGCCCCTGGAGCCAAAGTGGTCTCAAAGGCATAGCGGCAACCATAAAGCCCCGAAAGGAAGTAAATATGCCAGACGAGTCAAAGTTGTTTTAGATTTTGGTTGAGATGGAGTATGTGATGGTGGCAGCTGTATTGTCACCACCTAGTGAGATGCTTTGGCTTCTTTGGTTTTTCAAGTGTTCCTGAAGAGTAAGCAAAGATCGTATGAGGGCTGGGCTCGGCCCGTTCCTCTCCTCCCCACTGTAGTCTACACATTGCTAAGCTTCGGAGTGTCTGTTAGCCCGGGAACTGTGAGAAAAGCACGCACTTGACAGCAAAGATGAACAGACAAACTGCAACTAGAAAAGGGACTTGGCAAATGTCAGTCAGTCATCCCCACCACATCCCTGGGAGGTGAGCGTCATTCTCCTCGTCTAGATGAGAAACCAAACTTGTCTTACAGGAGTCGGAAAGTCTTCGTACGCTAACTCGATCTCCACTGTCATTCCTCTTTCTTACTTCATGTTCATACAACTCTCCAGAAAGCAACAAAATCCACAGCACTCTTTCCAAGTTTCCAAGTGACATCCATAACAGAAAAGGATTTTCCCATTTATCAAACATGCACAATAATCATTAAATGATGTGCATAAGAGGTACTGTGGTGTGTAGTTTTTATAATTTAAAATTCTAAAATATTTCCAGAACAACTCTGGAAACGATACTACACTACGAGCCACCTACCTGAAAACATTTTTTTTTTTTTTTTGGAAAAAGACTCTAGACCATAGCTTTAGTATGCCTTTAATGTGAGGAACTTCAAAATTACTTCGTCACATAGTGTTTTAGTATCAGCAAAGACCTTGGTTCGGTTACAACAGAAAGTGATGAAAACCAATTCAATGGCGTGGGGGAGGGGCTGTTTGAAAACATCTTGTTTAAATTGTGTGGTAAACATGTGGTTTCTAGTTCTCTGGGGTACTGAGTTTCCTCTAAAAGGATGAGAAGCCCCTGTGCCCCAGTTCCCTGGTCCCACACGTCATTTTTGTTCCATTTCTGGAGTCACTAGAGCCTAGATTCATTTAGGGAAAGAAGAAAGTAAAGACCAAGAAACACCAAATTCTCTGGAGTTGGTTTCCTTTGCCTTTTTCAAATGTGAATGCAGTAAAGTCCACTCATAGGGAAACAAGCCCTGATCATTTGATGTCTGGACTCTGGGACCAAGAGTTTGCAACTGAGTAAAGCCAGCCTGCTAGTACACAGACTAATGAAAGGTGGCCAGCCCCAGCAAAATGCCAAAGCAGAAGTTGAGCCCTGGGGAATAATTAAACTGGGAAAAGACCAAAAATACTTCTCCTAGAAAGAAATGAAAACACGAAAACGAAATCTCTCTCCAAACACACTGATCAACTGTCTTAACTCATGACGTCTCTATGACAATTTAGCTTTCCATTCCTGTACTTTTTCTTGGTTCGTTTTCAAGAACAAAGTTCAAAGTGTGCATTCTGCCTGTGTCAGACATGCTTCTCACACCTTGAAGGAAGGGAATTCAAAATTGGTTTTGAAGTGTCTTGCAGACTGAGACTTTTTTTTTAACCGCTTTAGTCTGTTTCTTTTAACAATTAGCTACTTATTTAGGAGTGTGTGGGGAAAGGTGAGCAGTACCCCCCACAGAAAATGAAATTGTGCTTCCACTTTTGGGGCTTTTAAGCTATATTGAACTCAACTTCAATAAGCATGGCAAAGATCTTTTTGAAAGAAAAGATTTTCTCTGCCCTAGGCCAAATCCATAAAAAAAATGCAATTGATCCATCTTCAGGAATTCCTCTAAGCTCCCTACAAGAGAAGGCTCCAGCTACCATTGCAATTAAATAGACTGTGAGTCAGAAATATATACTATGTACATACGTATAAAGTTATGAAATGATGTCATTTTTAATAAGTAGCTAAAGAATGCATGACAATTCTACGTGAAAATATCTTAATGATTTTATACAAAAATTAAGTTTCCGCAAAATCTCTTTTTCCAGACAATGATAAGAAAAAGGAATAAAGCAGGGTACTTTCCAATTTCGGCCTTAGCTTCAGAAGTTCAGGAAATTGTGGCCTGGTACAGAACTGGGAGTTGTCAAGGAAACAGTGGCTTTGTGTGTCTGTTCGGCTTCTCCTTCACCGTGCTTGAAACGTCTTCATTTACGCTAACTGCAGCACTAATATCTGTGGCTCATGAATGTTCCAAAGCATGTGACAGACTTCTCAGAATACACTAAAGAAGCACGTGCCTAGCTACCGAGCTCCACCCACAGAAAGCCACAGCTTTAAGTGCACATTTCATTCTGAGACATTTCCTCAAAAACCCCATTTTCCTTAACACCAGTATTTTCTTGAATTCAGTCCTCAGAGGGAAGACTATCTATATTTGAAATTATAAAATTTTTAAATACTGTTCTTTAATTTCCTCAATGCCTACTCCTACAGCAAAGACGAAATATCATAATCCCTTCTTTCTAGTCATCAGAAAGTGCTCTACTTAATTTAAAGCCTACTGTTGCTTCTTCCATTCATGAACTGATGCAAAATGGTATATCCAAAAAACGGAATACTACTTAGCAATAAAAAGGAAAACAATATGATTGAATCTTGAGGCATTATGTTATATAAAAGGAGAGGTTCTCAAATGACTACATATTTTAAAATTGCATTCATCTTTCTGAAAAAAAAATGCAATACTGCAGTGTCACTGGCTAACACCCAGAGCAGTACAAAAGGCTTTGTCTTAGATTCCTTTCCACGTCAGAGCTTTCCAGTGTCCAAAGTACCTGATATTTGTCAAGGGTGTGGGCTTCAGTTCCCTCTGAAGTCACTGAGTTTCTTTCTTGTGGTTAATGTTGGGGTGCCCAATGCTGATCTTGTTTTTCTACTGACCCTTTGCCATTCCATCTCTGTCTCTCTCTCTCACTCTCTCTGCCTTTCACATAAATAAATCTATCAGAACAAAACAAAACAAAATAAACCTTCTCTACTATCTTTAGGGAAATCCTGCATTTATGTTTAAGAAAATTATCTGGGGCCCAATACAATAGCCTAACAACTAAAGACTTCATTTTGCACACCCCGGGATCCCATATGGGTACTGGTTCTAATCCCAGGAGCCCTGCTTCCCATCCAGCTCCCTGCATGTGACCTGGGAAAGCAGTGGAAGATGGCCCAAAGCCTGGGACCCTGCACCCCCATGAGAGACCTGGAAGAGGTTCTTGGCTCCTGGCTTTGGATTGGCTCAACTCTGGCCATTGCACCTGCTTGGGGAGGTGCAATAGATGGAAGATCTTCCTCTCTGCCTCTGCTTCTCTCTAAATATATTTGACTTTGCAATAAAAATAAATAAATCTTTATTTAAAAAAAAGGAAAATTGTCTGGCAATGCATCCATTTTGAGAGTTAACCAGTGGATAAAAGACTTTTTTTCTCTCTCTTTTTCCCCTTTCTTTTCCTTTCCCTTTGTTTCTGTCTTTGAAATAGACAAGTAAACCCTAAAATAATAATAATAATAATAAACACTGAGTACTGTATTACAGAAGATGGGTGACATCTTACTAGCCTGCCCTTCCAAGGAAATCTCTGATGAGAACATAACTATGTTAAAATTCCAAGCCAACACTTTGAAAAAGCAGCAATAAAGAACTTAAAAATTTGTCAGAGGATTTTTTTTTTTAAAAGATTTCTTTATTTTCACTGGAAAGGCACATTTACAGAGAAAAGGAGAAACAGAAAGAGCTTTCATCTGCTGGCTTATTCCCCAAATGGCCACAACAGCCAGATCTGAGCCAATCCAAAGCCAGGAGCCTGAAGGCCAAGAACCAGGAGCCTCTTTCAGACCTCCAAAGTGGATGTGGCGGCCCACGCACTTGGCCCGTCCTCGACTGCTTTCCCAGGCCACAAGCAGGGAGCTGGATGAGAAGCGGAGCTGCTAGGACACGAACCATTGCCAATATGGGATCCTGCAACTTGAAGGTAGAAGATTAGCCAGTTGAGCCGTTGTGCCCAGCCCCCATTAGAGATTTTTTTGGTTTTGTGAGGATTTTTGGCTGTTTAATATTAATCAGTCAGAGAGAGAGAGAGAATCATCCATGCACTGGTTCACTCTGCAAATGACTTCAACAGTCAGGACTGAGTAGGGGTAAGCCAGGAACCAGGAACTCTCCCTGAGTCTCTCACAAGGATGTCAGGGTCTCTAGTACTCAGGCTCTCAACCACTGCTTTCTAAGGTGCAGGAGCAGAGAACTAGTTTTGAAAGTGGGTATTTGAACCCCACTCCCATGTAAATGGTGGCTTGCCTTATTGCACCAGAGCTCTGGCTCCAGCTCAGAAATTCCTCAACTGTTACAGCCCTGCACTGCCTCAAGGAAGTACTGAGGGTCCACTGTAGAGGTAATCAAAGGTGCAAATAAGAAGCAGTAAAAGCAAGCAACATGGCAGCAAAGCAGTGAACGGGCTGCTGTGTCAAAAGAGTTCCTCCACTTGCCACTAATTTCTTCTCTATCCTTTTAGAAGTTTGTAACAGTGTGCCCACTCCGCGCTCCACCAAGTTATCAGTGATTCCCATGAGTTACTGGGTTGGATGATAAATCGAGAGACAATCTGGGCCCTGAAACCATTAGCGCGAGGTAAGCATGTTCATGCTTCTGCTAGGAATGAGAAAGAGAACATCTGTCTGCAGCTGACAAAGATCCCTGCCCACGAAAGCAGGACAGTTTGTGCCTCCTGGCTTCAGCCTGGCCCAGCCTTGGCTAGTGAAGCCATTCAGGGGACGAATCATTGGGTGGGAGATTCTCTCTCTCTTTCTTTCTCCCTGTCACCTTAATTTTCAATAAATAAATAAATAATCTTTTTATCCCATTTGGGTAGGGCCCCGCCTGGTACTACTGTTTACATATTTCTCTTTAAACTCAGAGGGCATTGCACCCTAGATTCTCCATAGACAGGTGAAGAAAGCCCGGCACCCCAGGAGCCAATAAAGTCACAGATGTCACCTGATGAGGCCCACTTCTGTCAAGCACTTCCTGCTTTGAGCAGAACTGAATTCGAAGGCTCTCCAGTAGTGACTCCTATACTGGGAATCACTTCTCTTAACCTTGTTAATAGCTTTTATACTTGGGCACAGCTGTGCCTGCCGAAGTGCACATAACCAAGCGGTTTGGCCTCACTCCTATGCCCAGCAGAAACGTTACACTTCAAAAGGCTGGCTTACCTTGGAGTGCGTTCAGTAGCTATGTGGCCATCAGTGCTTTGTGGTTTCCCACGGCGTTATAACAGATTCCCCTCTTTCACAATGCCACACAGGGCATACAGAAAGGCTGGAATTTTGTGAATTCTGAATTTGCCCCGAGCAAACTACCACGAACAAGGCAGAGGTACTTGTTTCCAGGGGCTGCCTATCCCACTCAGAGAAGCACTGTAATCGATCAAGAAGACATAGACCTTCTCAGTGCACATTGTTATAACAGAGCTTGAACCCCTTGGATTACCTGTCTGGAATATGAGACCACCTCAAAACACTGGTGTCTCCATGATGAGCTACTGTTATGTGATACTACATTGACACTGGGACTCAAAATATAACTAGAAACTTCACTTGTAAAAAAAAAAAACACAAAAACAAAAAAAAAACACTTCACTTGTGAGAAAGACTGTCGTTTAATCACTTACCCCAGACTAGTGTGATTATTCCTGTCCTGAATAGGAAAGACCCCTCTGATCTGCGATAATGGGGCTGAAGTACATGGGAACTGCAAGGGCACTACAGTTATAGTCTCTTGTACTGACAACGAGGACTACATTGCTCTTCTCTATGATAAAACCTAGACAAATGTAATTCCCAACCCAGAAAGGTATGCCTGGAAATAGCTACATGAGGGCTGGTGCTATGACACAGGGGTTCAGCTGTCACCTGCAATGCCAGCATCCCATACGGGTACAGGTTTGCATCCCAGCTGCTCCAGTTCTGATCCAGCTCCTAGCACCTAGGAAAGCACAAGAGGATGGCCAAAGACTTGGGTCCCTGCATGTGTGTGAGAGACCCAGATGAAGCTTCTGACTCCTTTCTTGGTGTTGGCTTGGACCAACCCTGGCCCATTTTGGTCATATGGGGGTGAACTAACAACTGGAAGATCTCACTCTGCATCTCTCTTTCTCTCGAACTTTCTCGAACTCTCTCCCTCTTATTTTCTGGAATTCTGCTATTCACATAAATCAAAAAAGGCCCAGCTTGGTAGCCTAGTGGCTTGCATGTGCCAGGATTCCATATGGGTGCCTGTTCATGTCCCAGCTGTTCATTTCCCATCCGCTCCCTGCTTGTGGCCTGGGAAGGCAGTGAAGGACCATCCAAAGCCTTGAGACCCTGCACCCACACAAGAGACCAGAAGGAAGTTCCTGGTTCTTGGCTTCGGATCGGCACAGCTCTGGTCATTGCAGCCACTTGGGGAGTGGGTCAGTGAGTGAAAGATCTTTTATCTCTCCTTCTCTCTGTAAATCTGCTTTTCCAATAAAAATAAATAAATCTTTACAAATAAATCTTTAAGGAAGAAACAGCTGAATGTTTCCAGAGAATCCCTCACACCAACGCTGGCAGGAGCAACCCTATGCTTCTGCTCTAGACGAACTTCAGGCTAACGGGCATCAAGGCAGCTAGCCTCAGCCCCTAAATATCTGCAGGTAGAATTCCGCATCACCCCAGCACCTTGACAAATCAAAAGATTTGGGGCATAGTCTGGCACGATAGCTTGATTCATTCACCCTGTTCAAGCACAGGGATGCCATGTGGGCACTGGTTCATGTCCCAGCTGCTCAGCTTCCCATCCAGCTCACTGCCTGTGGCCTGGGAAAGCAGTTGAGGACGGCCCAAAGCCTTGGGACCCTGCATGTGCTTGCGACACCCATGGGGATTGAACCAGCAGATGAAAGAGCTTTCTTTCTCTCTCACCTTCTCTCTGTAAACCTGCCTTTCCAATAAAAATAAATGAATCTTAAAAAAAAAAAAAAAAAAAAGAATTGAGACAAGGCCAGCCTTGTGGTACAGTGGGTTCTGTCAATATATAGCATCAATGAGACATTTGTGTTACATTTACTATGTATGTTTCAGACATTGTACTATCTCTTTAAGTCATTGCACATAATTTAAAAGTACCATGAAGGACATGCTACTTTTATAGATAAGGAAAGCAAGGCTGAAAAAATTTAGTGACGTCACAAATCACCCAGATAGTTTATAGTACAATTAGGAGTCAAACCCGTGTCCAGCTGCACTTGAAGGTGACTTGAACAGTAAGTGGACTTCTGGAGGATCAACTGGGTGATAAAAGAATCCTGACACTATTAAAAGTTTGCATCACAAAGTTATTTGGATCAAAGCACAACCAAAGCACTTTTATTTCACTTAAAGCATCACATTTAAGGATTTTCTTTGGATTAGATTGTCTGAACATCATTCGTTTTCCCCCTTCTTTTATCCCAAATTGATTCCGTGCATTTCAGAGTGTTAGAAAAGATCTTTACATTTCCAAGCCTGTAAATACAGTGGGGTATTTGACTACTACTTAGCAGTGTGTTGATAAAGGAAAAAGTCAGGAGACAGGTTTAAACACACTAGAAGAGTGCTCAGTGTGACATCTTGGGTTAGACTGTACACCAGGATAAAACAGGTAAGCAGGGAGAAGGTACCACACAAAATTTCAAGTATGAATATTCACATAGAAAGTAACTACAGGTCCCCGCGTGGTGGCCTAGCGACTAAAATCCTTGCCTTGCATGAGCCAGGATCCTATATGAGTGCCGGTTCTAATTCTGGTTGCCCCACTTTCCATCCAGTTCCCTGCCTGAGGCCTGGGAAAGCAGTCAAAGATGGCCCAAAGCCCTGGGACCCTGCACCCACATGGTTGACCTGGAAAAAGTTCCTGGCTCCTGGCTTTGGATCAGCTCAGCTTTGGCCATTGCAGCCACTTGGGGAGTAAGTCGTCGGATGGAAGATCTTCCTCTCTGTCTCTCCTCTTCTCTGTATATATCTGACTTTGCAATAAAAATAAATAAATCTTGGGCCTGGCAGCATGGCCTAGCAGTTAAAGTCCTCGCCTTGAACGCGCCAGGATCCCATATGGGTGCCGGTTCTAATACCAGCAGCTCCGCTTCCCATCCAGCTCCCTGCTTGTAGCCTGGGAAAGCAGTCGAGGACGGCCCAAAGCTTTGGGACCCTGCACCCGCATGGGAGACCCAGAAGAGGTTCCTGGTTCCCGGCTTTGGATTGGCGCAGTACCAGCCATTGGGACGATTGGGGAGTGACTCATCAGATGGAAGATCTTCCTCTCTGTCTCTCCTCTCTGTATATCTGACTTTGTAATAAAAACAAATAAATCTTAAAAAAAATAAATCTTAAAAAAAATAAATATACTTTTAAAGTGACTACATATGGATTCAATTCTGTGGTTCATTGAGTTAAACAGCTGCCTGCAATGGCCATATTCCGTGAAGAAGATCTTCTCTCCAATGATTCACTCCTCAAGTGACCGCAATGGCTGGTGCTGTGCTGATCTGAAGCCAGGATCCAGGAACCTCTTCCAGGTCTCCCACACAGGTGCAGGGTCCAGAGGCTTTGGGCCGTCCTTGATTGCTTTCCCAGGCCACAAGCAGGGAGCTGGATGGGAAGCGGAGCTGCCGGGATTAGAACTGGCACCCGTATGGGATCCCCGGGGCATTCAAGGTGAGGACTTTAGGCAGGACCTAAGCAAAATCTCTGTTAAGACTTACTAGAACGAATTACTCCTCTTCAGATAGAACTAATGATAATGAAAAGGAAAAATCCAGAGGGAATTTCTTAGTCATCGATAGTAAATCTTGTGTGTGGTTCTGGCTACTTGGACTTTTCACACACTGATCTGTAGGAAGAGTATTTCAAGTCCCTATTACGTTCAGTGTGCATCTGATGTTTACAACCCCACTGGCTCACTCAGCTTACATAGCATAGCAGTTTGCAAATGATTGCTTTAAGAAGCTAAAACTTTGAAGTTAGAAACAGTCAAGTTAACACTATGGTTTGAAACATTCTAACTTTTAAGTGTTTTTTGAATGCTTCTTTAACATTACTTGGAGCCTTTTTTTTTTTTTAAGATTTATTTTTATTATTTTTTTCATTGGAAAGGCGGATATACAGAGAGGAGAGACAGAGAGGAGGATCTTCCGTCCGATGATTCACTCCCCAAGTGAGCGCAACGGGCCGATCCGAAGCCAGGAGCCTCTTCCGGGTCTCCCACGCGGGTGCAGGGTCCCAAAGCTTTGGGCCGTCCTCGACTGCTTTCCCAGGCCACAGGCAGGGAGCTGGAAGGGAAGCGGGGCTGCCGGGATTAGAACCGGCGCCCATATGGGATCCCGGGCGTGCAAGGCGAGGACCTTTAACCACTTGCGCCACTGCGCCGGGCCCAACTTGGAGCCTTTTTAAATTTAGTTTGCTCTAACAGTTTTGTTGTTGCTGTTGTTTTCCATTTTGAAAAGAAAAGTTAGAGGTCAGTTAGCTGTGAAGTCACTCCCACTGGCAGTCTTAATGGCCTGATCAATGTTTTCCCTCCATGTCCTACTCTTCTACTTGTAAGCAAACACCCCTTGAGAAAGGGATGGCTACAGAAATCTGTGTGTTTGGGAATGTGTGTAGGTTGGAGAGTGTGTCCTTAAGCCCAGAGGAAACCACTTCCTTAGTGTAGGCAACCAGCCTTCTTGTACACAACAAGCAATCTGTTAGGCTGGTTCAACACTAAATTAGTTACTGGTGTTTTCAACACTTTGTATTCCAAAGGACCGAACTCTAATGTTCATTTCCTTCATGATAGTTTCATATGCTAAAACTCGTTCTGGTAACCAGATGTCATGTTTCATTCTCTTAAAATCTCATTAGGTGGCCTTGTTCTTATTTCTAACACACTTCCTTGGATAGTTGAGGGGAGGACCAGATGCTCAGAGACAATGCAAGGGATGAGGTAATGAAACTGATTTCCCATAAAACATCACTGGACACTTAAACGTGGATTAAAAATCTACACAGTTGGGGTTAGCTATGGCACTGTGGGTTGAACTGCCAAATGGAATGCCCAATCACATACCAAAGCGATGCTTTGAGTTCTAAATACTTAGCTCCTAATCCAACTTCCTGATGCAAGCACCTGGCAAAGCAATGGATGATGTCTTAAGTTAATTTAGCTCTGGTCACCCACATGGGAGACCAGATGGAGCTCCTGGCTCCTGGCTTTGGGTTGGCCCAATCCTTGCTTTTGCAGACAGTTGGGAAATGAGCTAGTATTCGAAAGATCTCTGTGTCTATGTTTCTCCCCAGCTTTGTGATACTGCCTTTCAAACAAATAACTTTCCTAGGAAAAACTATATATTTGTTACCTCCAAATGAATGAAGAATAAAAATAATTGTACAAAAAAGAAACTGGAACGTTAAGATATTAAAATGCTGAAAGTAACTGATTGCCATAACATTGACAATATGAAAAATGTTCTTTTAAAAATTTTCCTTTTGTAACTTTCTTTAATCAAAGTACATTCCTTTTAAATGAAAAATTCAATTCTAACACATGAATTCTCAATGTCATAGGGAAAACAGTTCTGTACTTACTAAACCAGGTAACTGG
This sequence comes from Ochotona curzoniae, assembly GCF_017591425.1. Lineage (NCBI taxonomy): Eukaryota > Metazoa > Chordata > Mammalia > Lagomorpha > Ochotonidae > Ochotona > Ochotona curzoniae. Next base: position 9,456,018 of record NW_024467087.1, read on the forward strand.
CTTGACAATTTCTGAAAGTGCCCCTGTATGCTTCTTTTAGGGTGCCTGAGAGACAGTAATGGTTTATGTTTTCAACTCTGCTCAAGATTTTTAAGCCTGGGCCTGGTGCAATGGCTCAAGCTAAATCCTCACCTTCCAGAAGCCTCCAGGATCCCATATGGGTGCCAATTCATGTCCTGGCTGCTCCACTATCCTTCCAGCTCCTTGGCTGTGGCCTGGGAAAGTAGTCGGGGATGGCCCAAAGCCTTGCGACCCTATACCTGCGTGGGAGACTCCCCCAAAAAAGCTCCTGGCTCTTGGCTTTGCATCAGCTCAGCTCCGGCCATTGTGGCCACTTGGGGAGTGGGTCAGCGAATGGAAGAGCTTTATATCTCTCCTTCTCTTCGTAAATCTGTCTTTCCATTACAAATAAAAATCTCTTAAAATGTATTTCTAAGTCTGTTTATTTCATAATTACAATTCCTGGTTCATAGTAAATTGAGACTGGGCCCAGCATGACATCTCAACTGGCTGATGCTCCCTTGGCAAGCACCTGGATCCTATATGGGCACCTGTTCGTATCCTGGCTGCTGCACTTCCCTTTCAGCTCCCTGCTTGTGGCTTGGGAAAGCAGTCGAGGACGGCCCAAAGTCTTGGGACCCTGCACCTATGTGGGGAACCCAGCAGAACTCCTGGCTTCCGAACGACTCAGTTCCGGGCAATGAGGTCATTTAGAGTGAACTAGAGGATGGGTGAGCTTTGTCTTTGTCTTTCCTTCTCTCTAGGAATATATTTTTCAATTAAGATACATAAACCTTTTATAAAAGGAAAAGAAAATTAAGACTTACATATTTTGTTGTATTGAAGCAGAAGTACTCATTTCCCTTGTCAAGGATACAGTCTCACAGGAACTCTTTAGGGTAGAGATTGGGAATTTCTGGCTTCTTTGTATTTCTACACCATTGTTTTGTTTGTGAAGCTTATTTGGCAATTAGTATTCATACTGACTTATGTTCTAGTGTTTTCTCAAGTCTACCTGATTCGTCTAGCAGATAAGTCATAAAGCTCCACATTATGGTGCCTTTGAAAAGACATGCAGTTGGTGTTTGCGAAGAGGTGGGGTCTTCGCACATGCCTGCAGGGATCCTTGAGTGAGGCCGGGGGCGTGGGATGGTAGCAGCAGAGTCACTTAGGAGTGATCAGAAGCCACGCAGCCTTACATGGAGAAAGCTGTCGCTTTTCCTGAACAATGCGAAAGAGAACAACAAATTGTAGTTCCTCCAATGAAGAAGACGAGGTTGCACTTGTTAGATGCTGCTGTTACAGCAGCAGATGCTATTCATAATATGGGGCTGTGGTTGAAAATTTCAGCAACAAGAGAGCTGATTGTTCAACCACTGGGGAGCAGGAAGGGAAACCAGAAAATCAGAACAGGAAAGATAACAGTAGCACACTGAATTTAGAAACACAGATGAGAACCTATAATCAGCTCCCCAGATACGGTCAGTTAGGTGCTCTGGATGGTTTGCTTGTGCTGGGTTAATACAACGTGCCTTTGGCCAACGTTTATTTGTGTATCTTGGTGTTCTATTTTTCATCTACAGAAGACGTAAGAATCTAGCAGACACTGGAGCTCTAATGCTAATGTGCATGGAAAATCATCAGAGGTGACTCCCGGTCTCAGCCTGGCCCAGACCCAGACATTCTGGGCATCGGGGAAGTGAACCAGCTAATTGAAGATCTTTTCCTGGGGCCTAGCTCAGTAGCCTAGTGGCTAAAGTCCTTGCCTTGAATGCTCCAAGATCTCATATGGGCACCGGTTCTACTTTCTATCCATATCCCTGCTTGAGGCCTGAAAAAGCAGTCGAGGATGCCCCAAAGCCTTGGGTCCCTGCACCCATGCGGGAGACCACAGTAGCCTAGTGGCTAAAGTCCTTGCCTTGCATGCACCAGGATCCCATATCACTGCTGGTTCTAATCCCAGAAGCTCCACTTCTGATCCATATCCCTGCTTGTGACCTGGGAAAGCAGTCGAGGATGGCCCAAAGCTTTGGGAGCCTGCACCCACGTGGGAGACCTGGAAGAGGTTCCAGACTACTGACTTCGGATCGGCACAACACTGGCCACTGCGCTCACTTGGGGAGTGATCCATCGGGCGGAAGATCTTCCTCTCTGTCTCTCCTCCTCTCTGTATATCTGACTTTTCAATAAAAATAAAATGAGTCTTAAAAATAAAATAAATAGAATGTACTGCTCCTCTCTCTCTTTAGCTCTGATTTTCAAAAAACAAAATTAATATAATTAATTACTTTTAAATTCAAATTTGAAAATACCTTCTTGGCATATGCTTTTAAGCGGGCTCTTTGCTATGGAATGCAGTGATCCTCACCCAATGTTCATTCACTCCATTATGGCAAATCTGAGATTGTAAGATGATGATGATGATAATTAGAGAGATGGTCCTAGAAATGAGAAGGGATTGTCAAAATAAAGAAAACTGTCATCTATTAGCTATCTCAGTCTTCTTTCCATTTACTGAGGATTTTGGAGAAGGTTTGAGTCAGAAAATATTCCAGAAGATAAAAACAGAACAAATGGGCCCAGCACCATAGCCTAGTGGCTAAAGTCCTCACCTTTAATGCACTGGGATACTATATGGGTGATATGCTGCTTGTAATCTTGGCAGCCCCACCTCCCATCCAGCTCGCTGCTTGTGGCCTGGGGAAGAAGTTGAGGATGACCCAGTGCGTTGGGACGCTGCACCCATGTGGGAGACCTGGAAGAGGCTCCTGGCTCCTGGCTTCAGATAGGCTCAGCTCCAGCCGTTGCAGCCACTTGGGTAGTGAATCTGTGGATGGGGGATCTTCCTCTCTGTCTCCTCCTCTCTGTACATCTGACTTTGCAACAAAAATAAACAAATCTTTTAAAAAATAGAACAAATGAAGAGATAAAACACAGTGCTTAATGTAGAGATAGTAAAACATCACGATGAGGAAGATTGACACAGTGTTACGCTACTGTGTGCGAGGGCAAGGATACCTGATTCTGAATTTATCCGTATTCATGATGTAGTTACTGATTTTAAGTTCTCAACATGACAGCAACCATTTCAAAATAATTCTTAAATATTGGTGCCCAGCGTGATACTCCAGTGGCTAAATTCTTGCCTTGCACAAGCCGCCGGGATCCCATATGGACACCAGTTAGTGTCGCAGTTGCTCCACTCCCCATCCAGCTCCCTGCCTGTGGCCTGGGAAAGCAGTCGAACATGGCCCAAAGCCTTGGGACCCTGCACCCATGTGGGAGACCCGGAAGAGGCTCCTGGCTTCAGATCTGCTTGGCTGCAGCTTCATTTGGATCTCTCACATAGGGTTAAAGGCCCAAGCACTCGGACCATTTTTGACTGCTTTTCCAGGCACATTAGCAGGGCTGGATTGGAAGTAGAACAGCCTATACTTGAACAGGAGATTATGTGGGATTTTAATGTCATGGGTAGAAATCTAACCTATTTGCCATAGTGCTGGCCTCCACCATAATAATTATTATCCTATCACTCTTAACCAAATCAGTTCCAGGGCATGTGGGACAGCCATTTGATGTCATCTTAAGGTCCCTGATGTAGAGCATGTTCTAAGGGTACTGCTTAAGTGGTGTCATTAGTTCTGAGACACTTTTGATTTTGTTGCCCTGAGACTTGGCTCTTGCGCGGCTTGGGGGGGCGCCATGACTCAGCCCAGCCTGTCCTACACCCACTGGGGCTTTCGTAAGTGTCAGTAGATGCTAGAGCTCAGCCAAGTCTGGCACACTCCCAGACCCACCCCACACACATGCCGAGGGATGCTACAGCCATGTCCAGCCCAGTCCACACCTGCTTCCCATTCCAGCTCTCATATTCTCCAGTGGAAACCACAGCCCAGCAAGAGAGTCCCCTTAGCTCTCTAAGCAGGGCCACTCCCAGCCACAGATCTTGCATGGGCCGGTGGTTGCTCCGACCCAGCATGGCATGACCCATTCCCTATCTGGCCTTTGTCACTGGATACTTCAGCACTTCAGCCTGGACTGACCTGGCCAGTCTCAACTCTTGCTGATGGGTGTCACAGCCTAGTCCTGCTCAGTCTGCCCCATCCTCAGTTTTCACGTGATCAGACAGACACAGATACCTAGCACAGCATGGCCTGCACCCTGTCCTGATTCTCATGTGTGCCAGTATATGCTACAACTTGGCCTGACCTTACCCATTTCACCTATCCAAGCTGGCCCACACATCTGCCAGAAGTGGAGCATCCTTGCCTGTTCTAGCCCACACCCAGCTCCAACTCTAGTTCCTATGAGTGTTCGTTACCAACCCTAGTTCCTATGAGTGTTCGTTAGTTCCGTGGTCATGATTTGCTCAACCTGTCACCAACCCCAGCAGTCAGTCAAAACAGCTGGTATTGCAGTCTCACAGAGATGAGCCCACAAATTCCCCCCCTGATTGTCGGGGTCCCTTGGCCAGCAAGTCAAACCCAGACACTCGTTGTCTTTGTGGAACCTTTATTGTAGAGATGACACAGCAAAACTGGTGGCCATGCAGCCGCTGCACAGCCGCCACATCGCAAGGCGAGTAGCAGCTACATCTTGGCGAGGCGCGCTCTCTCCCTCTCTCTCCCTCTCTCTCCCTCTCTCTCCCTCCCTCCGAGGCGCGCTCTCTCTCCCCCCCGGTTCTCAGGCTCCCTTATATATTGGGTAACCCGGCCAATCAACATAAAGGTCACCTGTGCACGCAGCGGGCAGGCCAATCATCACACAGATCACGTGCTGTCCACGCGCCATCCACGCACCCCTGGGCCAATCACAGCAGACTTCCTGAGACTTGTTTTTTCTACCACAGCAGGAAGCAGCAGTTTGGCGCCTGTCTGTCTAGGGTGTGGGCTGCAGGCTCTCTACAGCTCCCCACACCTGATCTCAGACCAGGTTCTAGCCACTTGCATAGACAAGCATAATTTGGATACATGAAGGAAGTGGGAATACTCAATGTCTGATAACGGAAATAACATTTTGACAGTGGGGTTTTAAAAATGTATGTCATGGCATTAATATCCAGGATTTACAAAGAGTTTCAGAAGCTCAATGACATCAAAACAAATAATCCTGTGAAGAACTGAGTGAAGGAAATGAACAGACATTTTTTCAAAACAAAAAAATTCAAATGGCTAATAGACATATGGAAAAATGTTCAGGCTCCCTCGCCATCAGGGAGCTACAAATGAAAACCACATAGAGGATTCACCTATCTTCAGTGAGATTGGCCTACATTCAGAGCTCTACTAACAACACCTGCTGGCATGGATGTGGAGAGAAAGGTACCCTCCTTCACTGTTGGTGAGAGTGTAGGCTAGTGCAACCACTATGGAAGTAAGTATGGAGAGTGATAAGAGAACTGAAAATTATCTGCCATATGACCCAGCTATCCTATTTCTAGGAGTATATCCAAAGGTAATGAAAACTACATATGAGAAAGGAATCTGTAATTCCATATTTATAGCAACACAATCCACAAAGATGCCTGTGGATAAAGAAATGATGGTACATCTATTCTATAGAATTTTACTCAGTCATTAGAAAGAACGAAATTCTACCATTTGCAAGAGAATAGTCTCAACTATCAATAGATGTATATGTAAACACCATGCATGTACATATAGTCATCTAGAGGAACTGTATAATAGAGACTATCATATCAAGATGTGAAGACACAATGCAGTATGCAGCTCTAGTTCTAAATCAAAGATGGACTCCTGATAAAATTGTTAAATATATCTTGACAATAGGATGCTGGGCTCTCTGCCATTGTCCATACGTACAATTCATGATACACTTAAGTAGCCAAATGAGGGACTTACATCTGTCTTTTTTTCTGACAGACTATACTATTATAATAAAATAGTACAAATCAATGGAGTGGGAGGGGACTTGGGGTGGGGAATGGAAAGCCCAGAGCCTATGGAATTGCAGCATAAAATTAAAACAACAAAAAAATGCCATAAAGGAAAAGCCAAGTGTGTTAAGCAAAAAGTTTTCTGCATTGAGTATTACTGGGGATGGGTAGATCATTGGCTGGGTCTCAGACAAGTTTTTCAATCTTTTTTGTATTTAGAAGAGATACAGAGAGACAGAAAGAGAGAGAAAGAGATCTTTTATTCTCTAGCTCATTCCTCAGATGGCCACACGGCCGGGGCTAGGCCAGGCTGAAACCAGCAACCAGGAGCTTCATCTGGATCTCGCTTATGGCTGCACTGGCCGAAGGACTTGAGCTGTCTTCTGCTCCTTTCCCAGGCACATAAAAAAGGATCTGGATTAAAAGTGGAGCAGCCAGGTCTCAAAGCAGCGGCCACTTGGGATGCTGGCCCTGCAGGTGGCAGTTTCACTAGCTAAGCCACAGATCCAGGTCCATCTTAGCCATTTGTAAGCAGTTTCATTGGAAAGGCACTTCTTTAAAAAAGAAGAAAAGATTCATTTATTATTGTTTGAAAGATTTTTACAGAGAGAAAAAGACAGAGAGAGAGGTCTTCCATCTGCTAGTTCACTCTCCAAATGGCCATGACAGCCAGAGCTGAACTGATCCACATCCGGAAGGCAGGGCAGGAACTTCCTCCCAGCCTCCCAAATGGGTGCAGGGGTCCAAGAACTCAGGGCAACCTTTGGGAGCTGAATTAGGTCATTAGCAGGGAGTTGACTCAGAAGCAGTGAAGTCAGGAACATGAACTGGTGCCCATATGCGAGCCCGGCACCACAGTGGATCATTAGCCTATGATGCTGATACTGTGCCAGCCCCATGGAAAGGCATTTCCTGTAACAAAATTTAACACCAAGACCAGTTTAATATGTGACCAATTATTAAAAGTTGATTATTTCTCACTACATTTTGTTAATTGAGTCATCCAGTTAGATAATGTAATTTGGTTTGGTTCCATATGCCTGAAATACATTAGAATTTTGCAGCTTTAAAAACAGTGAAAATAAATAGCAGCTGCCCAAATGTAATTATAGTGGTGTTCCTTAAACTCAGTGAGATGTTTTATATAGCCTATGTTTTAGGGTTAAAAATCAGATTTATGCAGCTATAGTCTGAGATTTTTCATATAAAATCTAAGCATGGAGAGATTTTGTGTATATATGTGTCAAATTTCTTTAAAATTACTGCTTGCAATTTTGGATTACAGAGCCCTCAAAGTTAAAATTATTTTTTAAAAATTATTCCAATTGATGGGAAGGTGGTGAGAGGGAGAACTTAGCACTGATGAAATATTACATACTGATTGCTTTGTTCTTAGTCATTTTCTGCTAACGTTTATTGAATTTTATTTATTATGAGAACACAATCAAACTGTGGACACTTAGGACTTAGCAGTGATTTTTAACATTAGAGAAATTTAAAATATGAAGTCATATTTGAAAAGTTATTGTCTTAAAATTACAGATTTGTGAGCTCAGAATAATAGCTCAAAGGCTAAAGGCTCACCTTGCAAGCGCCCGGGATCCTATATCGGCACCCATTCGTGCCCTGGCTGCTCCACTTCCCATCTAACTCCCTGCTTGTGGCCTGGAAAGCAGTAGAGGACAGCCCCAAGCCTTGGGAAACTTCACCCACATGGGAGATCCAGAAGAAACGCCTGGCTTCAGATAAGCTCCGCTCTGGCCATTGTGGCCACTTGGAGAGTGAACCAGTGCATGGAAGATCTTTCTCTGTCTCTCCTCTCTGTAAAAGACAATGTTCCAATAGAAATAAATACATCTTTTAAAAAATATGAAAAGTGTATGTACAAAAAAGAATGGAAATACTTCAGGCATTTGTAAAAACAATATACAAGTAAGGCCTGTCGTGCTAGCCTAGTGGCTAATGTCCTTACCTTGTGTATTCCAGGATCCCATATGGACAGCGGTTCATGTCCTGGCTGCTCCACTTCCCATCCAGCTCCCTGCTTGTGGCCTGGGAAACCAGTTGAGGACGCCCAAAGCCTGGTGGCCTTGGAGCTGGGTGGGAGACCCAGAGGAAGCTCCTGGCTTCAGATTGACTCAGCTCTGACAATTGTGCCCACTTGGGGAGTGAATCAGTGAATGGAAGTCTTTCTGTCTCTCCTCTCTGTAAATCTGATCTGATCTACCTTTCCAATAAAAATAAATATCTTGTAAAAAGCAAAGAAGTTAATGCTAAACTTGTGTACAACTTTTATTACTGTTTAGAGTAGAAAATATTCCATTGTTGTCACTCACCCAAGGCTGACTTCTGATACCCTCTAACCAAGACACAGGATGATTAGAAGAAGCACAAAAACTTGTCTAACCAAAGCCTTAGGTCACATGAGATCTTTTAGAATCAAAGACCGAAAGACCCTGCATGGACTGCATTTTTATGCACAGGCTTAATAAATCATAAACAGTAATATAGATGCGGGATAGAAAGTGAGCCCAATCTGATGATAAGAAAGCAAGGGAGAGGGTACTTAGGCAAGGCTGCCTCTTCATATTTTTCTTGGTTTCCAGGTATCAGTCAAGACCCCTCATTTCCATAGTGAGGTCGTGTATGACCATGCTTCAGGGGAGATGGGCCAAAGACCGGCTGGGGCCTTCTTGTGCGGTTTTCTTCATTGCCAACATGTCGTATTTTAGGGCATAGTTTTCTGAGCCTCCGCGCCATGTTTCTCTGGGCCGGAAGTAACAGCATTAATGTTTCATCTCCGCTTGGGACCCTACATCCATGTTTGAGACCTGCGAAGGTCCAAACTTGAGACCTCCGTTTCGCCTTTTTCATCCTCAGATTTATGATGATGTCTCAACAATCTCTTTCTGAAACCCCTTACACCAACCCAACTGGACTATTTTCAGACTGTTGGTTGCTGTGCAGACAGACCCAGGCAGGCTTCCCCTCTGACCACACAGTTTCCTGGGCTGGCAACATTCTCCCTATCTCCAGCTTACCCGTGGAATCCTGCTTTGAAACAGCAGCCTGATCTGAATCCTCACGGATTCCCTGAGTCGTCAGCACAGACGTGGCACAGCAAGGATGACACTGTCGGCTGGGAAGATCTAAAAGGCTGTAGTAATTCAGTGCCACCCATGGGGTAGGATGTGCCCAGAGATGTCTTCACTCACTGCAAAATGCCCTGCTGAGGTCTGGCACCTGCACTGTGTTGCCCGAACAATGTGGCCCATCTCGGCTCTGGACACAAGATGCATGGGCTCTCCATGTGGCGCCACCTTCTTACAGTATGCCAGCCTTGGGGTGCCAAACACACGAGTCTCAGCAAGCAGGTCCTACTCATTTTTGATACCTTAAATCAATCGTCCCTACGAGACCCCTCAGTATTTCCCCCTTAGCCAGTAAAAAGCTATCCGTTTTATAGTCTTTTTAATCTTTATTTTCATATTCATCCTATGTTCATGTCAGTCCCCTATAAGCAACTGAGTGCAAGAGCCAGGCTTTACTTATCCATGTATTCTCTGAAGCAAAAAGAGAAGTTAATTCCCTAACGCTCCAAAAGTATGCTGATTTCTTAGTCACTAGGAAAAAATTGTTTTCACTTGGGAGTATCATGAGGGATATCAGCCTTAATAGTCATACAAACAGGAATAGCATTTGGCAGTTGGCGGAGAGAAATTGGGTAACCACTGTGAAGTGGTTATTTTCAATCAACCGTGCATCCATGGATGGTTTGTGAACCATGCTTAATTTAATATCCCCACATGCTTATTAGAAGTATTCAGCCTCTTGCTATAATCAACTTGTTTATATATTTACAAGTAATGACTTTCTGGTTATTTGAATCAAGAAGCTCTTCATTCATTAGATCTGTTCACTAATACAATCCCTTCCAATGGGACAAAGCAGTGTTTATTGCAGATGTAGGAAGAGAGGGTTGACAAACTGCCACTGATACCCATGACGAGGTCTTCAATAGGGCATTAGTGGAGAAATTCAATTACATCAATGTTCTGCAATATTTTCAAAGATGCTAAATTGTGCATATCCTTTTACTAATGATTTTTGAAAATGTATTCAACAGTAGTTACACTAGTAAATGAACAAGAGGTTAATTGAAGCACTGGTTATAATAAGATAGATTGGGAAACACCATAAATGTATATTGAGGGAACACTGGGAAACTGAATAGTGGTACAGCTTTACAACGGATTTCCCATAGCTGTTTAAAAAAATGAAAAGTCTATTTGCAATGACACTGAAATGTAGCCATGATACATTGTTGCTCAAACTCAGTTGCAGGACAGCACCTATATCAAGCTATTATTTGTGTTAAAAACCAAACCAGGGGCCCGGCACGGTAGCCTAGTTGGTAAAATCCATGGCTTGCATGCGCCAGGATCCCACATGCGTGCCGGTTTGTGTCCAAAGCCTTGGGATCCTGCACCCACGTGGGAGACACAAAAGACGCTCCTTGCTCCTGGCTTCAGATTGGCTCAGCTCTGACCGTTGTGCTCATTTGGGGAGTGAATCAGTGGACGGAAGATCTTCCTCTCTGTCACTCCTCCTCTCTATATATCTGGCTTTCCAATAAAAATAAATAACAAATCTTTAAAAAAAAAAAAAAAAAAACAGCAGCCTGTGTTTATACCTTGTAGAAATTCAACCAGGGCCAGAGTTGTGCTGCTGTGGAGGGGAGGGAAAAACAAAGATAGAAGAGAATGCTGGGCTGCATGTAGTAATTTTGGCAACTAAAATATGTTATGACTTTTACTCAAAAGTGTCATTCCAATGCAAAGAAGCCCCCCCCCCACCTTTTACTGTCAGTATGTCTGATGGCTGGCAAGAGTTAAACCCTCAGTCTCTCAGTTGCAGAGCCAGCCCAAGTCCGTCTGGCAATTCTGTCATTTCTCTCTCCCCACCTTCTTTGGTTTCCTCTCCCTGGTAATCCAGGCCTTCATCACCCCCTCAGCCCTAACCTCTATTACAGTTGCCTCTTTGTGCATTTCCCAAGCCACAAACCCTCCCTCTGTCCTAGACCAGCTGCTCTGAGAGTCCTCTTCATCGTCAATAGTAAGCCCACACATAGCCACCAGGGCTTTGCACTATCTAGCCCAAATTACAACTGTTTTGGAAGAAGTTTGGGCCTTCAGCCACCCTGCAATAGCCTGGTATCTTCTACAACGCCATGTGCAACTCCCAGGACCCAGCATAATGAGAGGCAGTCTTTCTGTGGTCATGAAAACCCTGGGCCCAACGCCCTTCCTGGGTTTCTCGTTCTCGGAATGCTACTCGTTCTGTGATACCTACCTGCAGTCAGGATGAGAACCAGCAATGCCTTCTCCACCAACCTCTTCCAGATTCCCACTTGTCACTTTTTAACATTCCTTTTCGATTGTTATGTTTATAAATCCCTAAGATGTGTGCAATAAACCCCCTAAGAGGGGAAATCATGTCTCTTACACTAACAGACTGATTTATCAATGGATTGATTGAATTTCCTAAGGCTTTGCTAGCCGGTGGTTACAACAGGCTCACACGATCTCCACGTGCCTGACTGCTGTCGTCACCTGCTCCTGTGGGACACTGTCCTCCTGCAACGTGCCCCACAAGGTTTCAGGGAGTCGCCACGCAGCCTCACCCCAGTGCTCATGCTCAAGCCCCTGTCAGCTGCCCAGGTCTGCTATCATGTGGTCTACACCATTTCTTTCTTCATTTCCTGCTCTGGCCCCCTGCCAGGCTCCAATGCCCCCCACTGGGCACCACTGCTGCTTCCACTGGATACCAGCGTGTTCACTAGGCTCCAGTCTCCTGCAGACACCACTACAATTATATTTCTTTGTGCTTGCCACACTGCTGTGAACCTAACAGTCTCGCACAGACATTAGCTGTTGAATGAAGGATGATATTCACCAGGACATGCTTTGATTTACTTTTCCAATGGTGGAGATAGGTTGCACTGATTTATCCTCACGCTCTCTCCGGTCACCCTTGGGACTGACAGCAGACATTTGTGAAGTGGTTTTTCAGGGCACAAGGTACACAGTCAGGAGCTGTTGAGCAAAGTAATCCTACCTGCCAGGCCTGCCAGCCTGAATCAATGGGTCCTGCTCTGACGTGTTTTGATCCTTATATGGAAACTTCCTATCTCAGGGTCTTCAAAGTTCAAATCCAAGTAGGAGTTGATCTCAAATTTCAAGACAGTGCAACTCACACCTCAAACAAAGTTGCTTTGTGCCCATCTGCTGGGCCAAAGAGAGAGTTCCCTAATGTAGCTCTCATGAGGGGAGAAGTGGGCAAGTTAAAAGCAGTCAAAGAGATGCTTTCTCTGCTAGGAGTGGGGCAGGCAAGTTCAGTTAGGAATGAAAAGACAAATGTGTGGTGATGGATGCAAGTGTAGAGGAAGGATGGTCCGAAGACACTTTATGAGTGTTGATTTCTTAGGCCTGCTGCTTAACAATATTGCCACTCAAATGGTTCCTGGAGACTTTGAAGTTAACAGCTTCTGGGAAAGAGAAGGGTTCACACTTAGGGTGCCAACCCAACAGACCCAAGGTCAAGCAAGCCTGGCAATGTGAAAGGCTCGTAATAGCCGCACCAATGGTCTATTATGGAAATCTATTTGGAGTTTCTTTTAAAATATCTGGAAGAATATGTAAATACTCTATGCTTAATAAAAGCTAAGTATTAACTTTGTATATTCTTTGATGACCTTAATCAAAAGAAATACATTTGAATCATATAAACTAGGTTAACAATGATTTCCTATGACATTGAGTCATTAATAAATTGCTACATGCTTATAGGGAAAAAAACGAATGGACTGGCATGTATGAAAGTTTAGTGATGAACAGGGCATTTTGTAGTGTTTTCTTTTTTTTTTAATCTTGCAGGTATTAAATTTGCCCAAACTGCTTTCATACGCACATTTTTGGAATTTCTAGGATATCTCTGTCATATGGCTCCCATTCTAGGAAAATACCATAAATAGTTTTGTGTCGATACAAAGGGGAAGATGAGAGTCATTTTTTTCCCTAACCAAAGGATAACTATTCATGGTCCTAGAGCACATAACATGAGCTCCAACTTACAAAAATGTATCTTCTAGTCACGTGTCTTGAAATTCTACTTCAGGATTACAAAGGTAATGTTTATCATTAAAGGACAAGCTACAGTGTGAGACAGCTTTGCATTCCATGCCACCGCTTTGCTGGTTATGACAGCCTGGGGAAGGAACAGGGCAAGGCAAAATTCCCCCTTATATTTTGTTTCACCTGCATTATTTTTTAAATACATCATGAACACTTGCTTCCCGTAAAATATCAAAAAGATTCATAGCCGAATATGGAATTCACTCTTTTTTTTTGAGATTTATTTTATTTTTATTGGAAGGTCAGATATATATAGAGAGGACGAGAGATAGAAAGGAAGATCTTCCGCCTGATGATTCACTCCCCAAGTGACCTCAACAGCCAGAGCTGAGCCAATCCAAAGCCAGGAGCCAGGAGCTCTCCTAGGTCTCCCACGTGGGTGCAGGGTCCCAAGGCTTTGGGCCATCCTTGACTGCTTTCCCAGACCACAAGCAGGGAGCTGGATGGAAAGCGGGGATGCCGGGATTAGAACCGGTGCCATATAGGATCCTGGCGCCTTCAAGATGAAGACTTCAACCACTAGACTACTGCGCCAGGCCCTGGAATTCTCTCTTAACCCTATATAACACCTTAACAATTTATTTCCATCAAGTTAGAACTATTCTATCACTTTAGAGGAAAAACCCACTAAAGAATGGTAGTAATATTTTCAGTCTAGAGAAATAGGCCCCCAAACTGTGTGTCATAATTTCCTGAATATTCTAAAAGTACAGAATCTAGCAGCACATGACAGATTTTTTTTTTAATTTTTAAAAATGTTTTAAAAGATTTATTTATGTTTGTTGAAAAGATATATCTACAGAGAGAAGGAGATAAAGAGAGAAAGATCTTCTGTTCACTGATTCACTCCCCAAGTGGTTGCAATAATCAGAGCAAAGCCAGGAGCTTCTTCTGGGTCTCCCACACGGGTGCAGGGTCCCAAGGCTCTGGGTCAACCTTGATTGCTTTCCCGGGCCACAGGCAGGGAGCTGGATGGGAAGTGGGGCAGTTGGGATCAGCAGCAGTGCTCATATGGGATCTGGAGCGTGCAAAGTAAGGACTTTAGCCACTAGGCTACCATACTGGACCCCCAGCACACATTTATCAAATTACAATCTCTGGGGCTATGACCATGATACCTTCCCCTAAAATGGCACCTTGACATGTCGAATATTTTAGGCTGATAGCAATCAAGAAAAATGCAGAATAGTAAATGTCTCAGATCTTACTTTTTAAGAATTTTGTTGGCAACAGTCAGAAATCTATCATTCTTCTATTTAAGAGTCTCATGACACTGTAGGTATAGACAATGGTAGAGAGTCCAGCATCTTGTTGTCTGACATTCCCTTCTGAAGATCCTCATCCAACAAGCATCTTGCCCTGTCCTTTAAAGGAAAGAAAAGTTACCCAGCAAGACAAAGAAGACCCTGCATAGACATGGTTTACTAAGCTCTTTTCTCAGCTGAACACCTTCACGTCATTCATGTTTTATCTACTCACCCATCTGCATGACTGTCTATTCTTCATCAATCCTCAGCATGAAAATGCAGCTTTTACTGAGTGTTTGAGCCTTGAGTTTTCAAGCCTACCACGTTACAGGAAGCTTAGGATAAATGCATTTGTTGTTTTCATCTTGTTATTTCATCTTTTAAAGATTTGAAGCCAAGAAGTTTCTCCACGTCTCCCATGTGGGTGGGTGCAAGGCCCCAAGGACTAGAGACTTTATTGCTTTTCCCAGGTTATAAGCAGAGAGCAGAATCAGAAGTGGAACAGGTAGAACTTAAACAAGCGCCCAAATGGACAGTGGCAGTACAAATGATAGCTTAACCTGATAGACCCTAGCACCAACCCCAGTATATCCATATTTTGTTGCAAAAGTGGCAATCAGGAACTTTGTGATGGCTAAGAGAAAAATTGCCACAGTTTGTCCCATACATAAGAAATTTGGGATAATCAGATTTCAGATGGTACACTCCGCTTGTCTCTCTAATTGCTTCAGACCAGGCTGTAAAGTTTTTTTAGAAGCATTATTTGATAAGCAGAGAGATTTCCTCCCCTCTCCCCCCCTCCATTGCTGATCCACTACAAATGCCAGCAACCTGAGCCAGACCAAAGCCAGGAGGCAGGATCTCAGCCCTGGTTTCCCACGTGAATGTCAGGAACCCAAGAAGCCGAGTCACCACTTGCTCCCTCCCAAGGTGTGCAGACAGGGACCCTGAGCAGACAGGGACCCAGGCAGTCTGCTATGGGAAGAGGCATCTTCATTAACATGCTCAACGCCTGCCCTAAGGCTTTCATGTTTAACGAAATTAAAAGGAAACTGAGACAGTAGTTTACAAACACGAACTTGGGATTTCCACTCTCCATTCAATGTCCAACATTCCTCCTTGCAGTATTCTCACAGCAAGTGCAAAGGACCGCAAGCAAGTACGCATTTTGTCTTGTCTAGCCAGCAATAAGCCAGGTCCAGCTCGGTTCCTTGTCACGGCCTTTCATTCTATTTGAGGCTCTTGTCTCATACCACAGACTGATTTCTATTCCAGGTCTTCCGGGGAATGGGGGGGGGCAGCAGACGTAAAACAAAATGGAGTAAAACACGCACTTTTCTGCCCCCCTCCAAACCAATGCAAGCTTAAGTCATCTTAAGTGAAGACAAAAAAAAAAAAAAGATATTCTCTCACCCTATAGGAGTGCAGTTTGTTTAAACCTCATTTACATCGCCAAACAGACTGGATAGCATCTCACTCTGAAGCAAATTTCTTGTTGGACAAAGCCTGGGGGCTGTTTTGACGAAAGGAGCTCCTGGAAGGACAGACCTCCCTCCCCATCACACAAACGAAACCAGAATCTGTCACCCCCAAATGTGTTCCCTACAGCCTCCTCACTCACACTTTTCCCCCTGTCCTAGGAGCAACTCAATTCAAATGTGTTTTCTGTATGGAAACCAACCAGTCTTATCCTGTTCACCTGGCAATTGTTCATACCTGGCCTTGAGACATATTCTCTGTGTATCATTGCCCTGAACTTTGAGTTCTTTGGTCATTTAACTTTGGCTGTAAATATACACCACCCCCACCTTCCCCCAAGCTGCACTCCTCACCCCCATTTGCTGATGAGCCACTTGACCAAAGCACGTGGGAGTATCTGTCCAGCTTCTCCTCTCCAGGACTAGATTTGTCCGTGCTTGTCTCATAAGCAATCGTTGAGTAATTTGTGGGAATAATCCCAAATCTCCCTGACTCATATCATTGATTCGACTCTCACAGTAACACACTGATAATACCTGTTAGCCTTATCAACTGCATGAGTGAGGAAAAGAGCCCTTGAGACCACACAGCTGGGTCACACGGATGTAATTCTGATGTGACTCCCGAAGAATGTTCTTATAACTATTATTTGGGCAAGAAGGCCTTACGTATTAATTTATGAGATTTGTGCTTAATTTGGTAAGCAATGCAGTGCAACAGGAGGCTTTTGTGCGCAGAACTAACAGATCACAGGCTAGTGCTGTGGTGTATGGGTTAAGCTGCCACCTGCCATGCTGGCATCCCATATGGGCACCGGTTCAAATCCCAGCTGTTCCGCTTCCAATCCACTCCCTGCTGAATTTGTCAGATTTTCCAGACAGAGGAGGACAGGGTAGGGACAGGGAGGAAAGCCAGGTGAAAAAGGGGAGGGGAGCACACGGGGAGGCTCATTTTACACAATGCGGGGGGGGGGGGGGACGAACCAGGAAGGTGTTGGAGGGGAGGGAGGAATTGGTTGGGAGTGTGTGTGCCCAAGGGATGGGTGACTGATCCTCACAGGTGATTGGTAAGTGGGCAGGGATTAACGGGCTGCGAGAAAACAGGGGGTGATGTTCTCAGGTAAGGAGCCATAAGGTTACGTCTCATTGGTGGATGAACTGTGCGAATGTTGCAAGCCCTGGGAAGGAGAAACATGAAGTGGTGCTGGGTGGAAAATGGGATGTTCAAATCACTCCTCACATTTAGAAATCGAAATATGGAGATGCATAAGGAAGAGAGAAGAATGTCAACACAACACAATCTTTCTAAGTCAGTTTCTGGAGCCAAAGACACAAAAAGACAGATAAGTACCCAGTACTGTACAAAATGAAAGTACTTTGACTTGGCATCGATTTTTTCCTGTGTCATCTAAGCCTTGCCCCATTTCTCCCCTTGTAATGGTGCTTTACATGGCACTCTTCTGTTAGGTGTTTAATTTTTTATTTTTTTAAGCATTATTTTTATCAGAAAGGTAGATTTACAGGAAGAACGAAAGACAGAGAGAAAAATCTTCCATCCACTGGTTCATTCCCAAAGCAGTCACGCTGGCCAGAACTTAGCCAATGCTAAGACAGGAGCTTCTTCAAGGTCTCCCACACGGGTGCAGGGTCCAAAGGCTTTGGGTCATCCCCTAATGCTTTCCCAGGCCACAAGCAGGGAGCTGGATGGGAAGTGAGGCAGTTGGGATGCCAAATGGCGCCTATATGGGATACTGTTGCATGCAAGGTTAGGACTTTAGTCACTAGGCTACCAAGCCAAGCCAAGCCAAGATTTTTCTTTCTTTTTCTTTTTAAAGATTTATTTATTTATTTTATTGAAAAGTCAATATACAGAGAGGAGGAGAGACAGAAAGGAAGATCTTCCATCCAATGATTCACTCCCCAAGTGGCCACGATGGCCGGATCTGTGCCAATCTGAGGCCAGGAGCAAGGAGCCTCCTCCGGGTCTCCCACATGGGTGCAGGGTCCCAAGGCTCTGGGCCATCCTCAATGTCTTTTCCAGGCTACAAGCAGGGAGCTGGATGGGAAGCGGGGCTGCCAGGATTAGAACCAGTGCCCATATGGGATTCCAGCACATGCAAGGCGAGGACTTTAGCCGGCAGGTCATCGCACTAGCCCCGATATTTTTTATTCTTAAGGAAGACCTGATCACTAATTTTAAAATATCTGTGCATTAATGTTTCCCCTTGCTCAATCTCTGACTTTCCCCGTCAGCTGTCATGCAACTCAATTTTTCTAGAGTTCTTTTGGTTACTCTTATAGCTTTACAATGTGCCTGATTCAGTGTTTTTCAGACAGTTGTTACTGCATGGACCCCTACACACACCAAAAAAAAAAAAAAAAAAAAAAAAAAGAAAGGAACTAAGACTCGGTGTAGTACCATATTTTACACATCAAATGTCTTTCAATAGGTTCAAATGTTTAGCCCTTTGAGATGCGTTGTGTTACCGTAACGCACTAAGCACACTGCGGTGGTGTGGAAACCACAAGAAGGGAGGATTACTTTATTTATTAACACAGGGTTGAAGATGTGCTCTTCCATGGCGGCAGGGAAACAGAGGTATTAAAAAGCACATATGTTCTGCTTTCTTCATTGTTACCAAAGAATCCAGAGGCAGCCTCCTTTTTCATAACCAACACAGGGCCTGTGCCCTTCCAAATCTCTCTATGATCCTTTTCAGTAGTAGCATAGCTAGGACCAAAATGTTTGTACTGAAATGGAACCCTCTCTGGTTTTACTGCACTCTGGAAGCCCTACTGTACTAGGCCTCTGTTTGGTGTGCATGTTATAATCAAATCCATGTGTGAACACTTACATTTTAAAGATGTTGCACTCCAATATGTTCTGTGTTAGGGCTTTTGAAAATACTGTATAGTTGCAGCACAAAGCTAACTGAAAAGCTAATCTTCTTATTGTTACACTTTAATTAGTGAGACCCGTCATTACAACTTTTTATGATGGAAAGTATCAGGCCTTTTATCTTACTTTTAAGCCTTATTCTGAAAACAGCAGAAAAGAGACCGAAAAGACAAAAGGAAATTGCATTTTATGGAACAATAAGGAGAGTCTTTAAAAATCCGGGGAAGTTCACAAACTACCAATGAAAACTCCTTGAAGGCAGCTCTACTAAGAAAGGGACCAGTTTACAATATTAGCCATCAGCTGCCGCCCTAATCCAGGGGACAAGATTTCATAATTGCAGCTTGTAAAAGTAGGCTTTCGCTTGTATCTTTAATACCCAAGAATTTAGAAATGAGTTTCTAAGCTATTAGAAAATTCTAGTTTCTCATATTTCCATTTTCTTTAACATTGCCTCATACTTCAGCAGTCACTGCAATTGGGTCCAAGTTTGTTGTATTTAGTGCATTTGTCGCATTTATTCTCTTCTCTTCATTAAAAACTGTTCTGACATTTTTAGTAGGAAATTTGTCATTGAAAAATACAAAAATTAACACGCAAAGGCTATCAAAGATTGGAAGATGTACAGAATTGGCCTAAAATTAGGAATCCGCACAGCTGAAAATGCTACAGGTTGGGATATTTTTATTAGATGAGCTGAATTTAGCAAACGACATTTCAGTAAATAATCCCCTCAAAAAGTTCTCAGGAAATGGTAACTTTTTTTAAGAGCTGAAACAGCCACAAGCCACAGATAAAAATAGGGCTTTCCTCCTGATTTCATACTAGCCTTGCCTAGCTTCTGCAACCGCTATTTATGTAAACATTATATCATGCTTTATCCTCAAGCTAGAAGAGGCTTGATAGGAATTAATGCATGTTGGGAGGAAAAGGGGTGTGGTTTCAGAGCACCTAGAACAAAAATACAAAGTTGAGAGTTCAGGTTTGTTTTGCTGGAGTGAAAAAATGATTGATTAGTACTAAAAAACAACAAATATAAAAACTGAGTCAAGCTTTGTTTTTTTGGAGTGAATGATAATTGATTATTACTAAAATCTCTCTCTTTCGCTCTGTCATTATCCACTTTTGGGGCGACAATATTATATCTGACATGGAATTCAAAGCCTTAAATTGAGATAAGAGAGAGCTTTACAAAGTAATACAGAAAAGGAGCAGAGGGTGGCTTGTGCTTCCAAGAACACAAGATGCTGTTTTACAAGATCCCCTCCCCCTTACCAATACCAACACAAGGACCACTTCTTCCTTATTTCCACCTGCAGTTAAAAATTGCCTCCCACACCAGCATCCCTGCTCAAGGTACACTGTAATCTTAGAATTCTCCCCAGCCCTGCCCATATCCCAAAGAAGTCAGGCAAGAGAGGGATAAGGATGAGTAGTGGTCTCTTCTGCTATCTCCACCACTGCTATTCCCACTTTCAGGCAGCACAGTGGACCTTTAGTATCTATAGTTGGTTCATCAAACACTTTATGACAAAACTATCATCTGCCTACATTGTGCCTTAAAGAAAAACAAAACAAACTTTCCGGGAGGCAACCAGCAGCTCTAGCACCGGTTCTTTGGAGAAATAAATGGTGCTTAAAATAAGCTGAAGCTTTAAAAGGGAATTTTTGAACATACAAGTAACTCATTGTTAGTTGGAACTGTGAGTATTGAAAAGATTCAAAAGAAAGAATTCTGTAGCATACAAAATAGAGGTGAACCAAGCATTTCTCTCTGCTGCATCCAAATGGTATTTTTTTTTTAATATTATAGAAAGACAATCATTTAGCACCCATAATGCCAGAAGTTAACTTTAGAATTGGCTTTTGCTTCCAATGGATGCAATGTCTGTCTAAGGGAACTATAGGAAGGGTGAGTTGTTCTTATTCATTACAGTACAAGAATGGCATTATTTTCTGATTCAGAAAGTGCGAGGAATTCTTGAGAGTGCACAGTACCTATAATGTTACCGTTCTTAATGCGTCAAGATCACTGACACAAAAAGCTCCTAGAAAATGGAGGAGGACTTTTGGTGTATTGAATGTGAAATTATCAGAGTTACAAAAAGACTGGAGTTTTGCATTTAAGTCAAATGTTAAATCAAACCAACACATGCAGAGGAATCCACCTCCTGGTGCAGATAACGATTTGTTCTCAAACTTACATCTAAGAGTCTGTAAATCACTGGCGTTTATATACTGGTGAAATTAAATAAAAAAGAAAGAACTTACACAAAACTCATTTTAGATTTTGTTAATTAAACTGTTGATTTCGAAACACTGTTTTATAATAACATTGGGGAGGAATAAGTAAATTGGTAGCAAAGAGTTTTAACTTTTGTCATTCTTTATGAATAAAAATAGTTCTAAGACTCTCATACACATTCATATTCATGTGGAAGAGTGGTCTAAAAGGAAGATCCCAAAGGGAGGCCGATGTGGTACAGCAGGTTAAAGCATTGCAGCCCACATCCAGCCTGCTCCATTTCTGGTCCAGCTTCTTGCTGCTGCTCCCTGGAAGGACTTGGTCCCCTGCCTCTCACATAAGCGACCTGGCTGGAGTTCCCATCTCCGGGCTTTGTGCCTGAAACTGCCAAGGATGGCCAACCCCAACGTCAGGAGCCTCTGCTTCACTCTGGGTCCTCCATCAGAATGGCAGGCTCCCAGGCACCTGAGCCATCATCTGTTGTCTTCCACGGCACACACTACCCAGAAATTGCAGTTGAGATGGAGGAAAGGGGCTGAAAGTCAAGCATTCTGATACGGGATGTACACCTGGCCAGCAGTGTCTTAACCATCAAGTGACACCAAATGCGTCCCTCAACCCATTGACATTTGAAAAGCAAAGTGAACATACAAATCACGCAAACCTAAAGCTAATTTCTCAACTTAAAAGTCAGCAAGATGCCCTATTCTTTCATTCCAGACCATATATGTAAACAGGCATAAATATTTCAGTTACTTGATATACCCTTAGCATAGCAATTCTAATGTTTTCTACCACTGATGAAATATTTAATAATTCATTTTAGCTAAAAATTCCCCTTCTCTGAATTTACAAGACTTCAGTTTTAAAGGGTGGAGTACTATTAACACATACTTGAAACCTAATGTGGATGCGATGTTATGTACATGTGCAAGGATATATAGATCTTTTGTTGGACACCACATATGTACTAAGTAGGCTTCAATCAGTGTGGACCCCCAAAACTATAAATGCTTAAGCCTAACAAAACAAGTCCGAGGCTATACACGTAAAAAAATGAATGCAGATTAAAAAGAAACACACAATTAGCTTTAAAAATGATTTAATTTGGGTCCAGCACGATAACATAATGGTTAGTCTTTGCCTTGAACGCAATGGGATCCTATATGGTCGCCAGCTCTAATCCCGGTGGCCTTGCTTCCCATCCAGGTCCCTGCTTGTAGCCTGGGACAACAGTCAAGGATGGGACCCTGCACCTGCGTGGGAGACCTGGAAGAGCTCCAGGCTCCTGGCATCAGATCGGCTCAGCTCCGGCTGGTGTGGCTATTTGGGGAGTAAACCATCAGGCGGAAGATTTTCCTTTCTGTCTCTTCTCCTCTCTCCATATCCACCTTTCCATAGTAAACACATACTTTTAAAAATACTTTTTATAAATCTTTTTAAAAATGATTTAATCTATAAAGGATTTATTTATTTTTATTGGAAAGGCAGTTAAAGAGAGGAAAAAGAGAGAGAGATCTTCCATCCACTGCTTTACTACTCAAATGGCTGCAATAGCCAGAGTCAAGCCAATCCAAAGCCAGCAGCCAGGAGTTTCTTCCAGGTCTCCCACGCTGATGCAGGATCTCAAGGCTTTGGGCCATCCTCTACTGCTTTCCCAGGCCACAAACAAGGGACTGAATGAGAAGTGGAGCAGCCAGGACAGGAACCTGTGCCCATATGGGATGGCAGTGCTTGAAGGTGGAGGATTAGCCTGTTAAGCCATGGCACTCTCCCCAAATGATTTAATCTTTATTAAATCATATTATACTGTATGTGAATGCTTAATTGACAACATTTTTTAAAATATTTATTTATTTTGATTGGAAAGTCAGATATACAGACAAGATGAGAGAGAGGAAGATCTTCTGTAAGATGATTCACTTGCCAAGTGATCGCAACGGCCAGTGCTGAGCCGTACCAAAGCCAGGAGTCAGGAGCTCTTTCGGGTCTCCCACAGGGGTGCAGGGTCCCAAGGCTCTGGGTCATTCTCGACTGTTTTCCCAGGCCATAAACAGGGAGCTGGTTGGAAAGCAGGGCCACTGGGATTAAAACCGGAACCCATATGGGATCCTGGTGCGTTCAAGGTGAGGACTTTAGCTACTAGGCCTCGGTGCCGGGCCCAATTAACAACATTTTAAAGCAGAAAACACATTTGACAAAATATTTGTATTTTCTCAGCATTTGGCTTTTACCAGGCCCAGCACAGTAGTCTAGTAGCTAAAGTCCTTGCCTCGCATGTACCAGTACCCCATATGGGTGCCAGGATATGAACTGTTTCCCATCCAGCTCCCTGCTTGTGGCCTGGGAAAGCTGTCAAGGATGGCCCAATGCCTTGGGGCCCTGCAGCCACATGGGAGACCTGGAAGAAGCTCCTGACTCCTGGCTTTGGATTGGCTCAACTACTGCTGTTGCGGCCACTTTGTGGGGTGAATCAACAGACAGACGATCTTCTCTGTCTCTCCTCCTCTCTGTATATCTGACTTTCCTATAAAAATAGATAAATTTTTTAAGTTTGTCATTTATCATTGCAATGTAGTTTCCAATTTAATATTTGACCAATTGGAAAACAATCGTAATTCGAAGGTATTTTGAGATTTTCATTTCTCTTAAAATGGGGAAATGGTTAATGTCCTCCATTCTTATTTCAAGTAGTAAACTCCAGTTATACACTTATCCAAAGTGATTACACAGTTAATAACAGCATTTGGGCTTAAATTCAGTGTTAAAATAGCTGCATTATGTAATTACTCAGTATGCAATTACAGGGAATCTAATGGAGCCAGATGCATGCAATCCAGACACAGGCAAACTACAGATTAAGATTTCCTCAGCTCTATGCAGTTAAGCAGTGCTCCTTAAACAACGAATTGCATCCGTGTTTGCCAGTTGGGCCGTGTGAGTTTTCCTTTCATCAGAGCAATGACTAAAACTGACGCTCTCCAGCACTGTGAAGGTGGTAGGATGTTTCAAAACATACAGCGAAACAACACAAAAGATGTCTACTGTGTGTCCCAAGCTCAGACTCCACTACCCTCTCCCACTCATTCTCTTCCACGGTATTACTCTGTTGGAAAGTCTTGTGAGAATGCTTCCCCACCGTCTCACACTCGCAGTGCGACCTCGTGCCTTAAAGACTGTGTGTCAGTCACTGGCATTCACCATTCAGTGGAAGCAAGATCACTTGCCACGACTGAGATACAAGGAAATCTGACTCAGAAATCATAGTAGCCTCTGTAATGATAAGGAATTGATGTCTGATGTATGGAAGCACAACTACTGCACTGGAAGAAAAGAGAAATGCTGAAGTGCAGAATGATTTCGAAAGACTGCTTTATCAAAGACGTGGTTGGTGGGAAGGACCTGAGCTGCTAGCGCTCCATGTAAGAGATCAGCTTGTTACACAGCGGAACATGCTGGCAGCTAGACCCTGGCGAGCGAGGAGTCCACTGAAAGCACTCAGGTTGCTTAAGTGAGCACCTTGCTTTAATATGTCATTGGTCTGAGGTTAATGAAACACCTGATTATGTAATCATCACAGCCAATAAGATTTGACATCTCAGCGTGACTAAATCATTTCTGTAAAGGATAGTCAGGCCTCCAAAGAAACCATATCAGCTAGCCACGCAATGACATCCTCCGATGGTGATTAGCTACGAAGATCTGAGTGTAGCTGGCTGATGCTAACGCTGAATCCTTTGTAAACCATGTCTATGTAAGGGATTTACATCAAGATATTACGATGCGTTAACCATGAAGAACAGCCTTCTATTGTTGACTCTGGGACAACTGTAGAAGAAACTGTTGGCAATAACATTTTTTATTGTTTCACAACTGAAATTTTCTGATGACCTGCTTTGTTTTGTTTTGTTTGTTAGATTTTCCCCCAACTGAAGTACAATGAGAGGCGACAAGAGCAGGAATGCTGTGCACTGAAACACTTCTTTCAGACTCCAGTTTATAGGGATGGGGGCCTTCTTTCTGCCAAAGGTCATTAGGATATTTATTACATCATTCGAGGGGCATACACAGTAAGTAATTTAAAACTTAGCCTGCAGGGCCCGGCGCGATAGCATAGTGGTTAAAGTTCTCACCTTGCACTCTCTGGGATCCCATATGGGCACCGCTTCTAATCCTGGCACCCCTGCTTCCCATCCAGCTCCCTGCCTGTGGCCTGGGAAAGCAGTCAAGGACGGTCCAAAGTCTTGGGACCCTGCACCCATGTGGGAGACCTGGAAGAGCTCCTGGCTCCTGGCTTTGGATCGGATTGGCTCAGCTCCACATCTAGGAAAGTCCTTTGGACCCTAATATAATGTCCTGTGTGACCTGTAGGACCTGGCCGGGGTGGTCCCACAGCACTGCACGAGTCAGGCATCTTCCTTCCCAGTACCTGGCTCTTTCTGGATAACAAGCAGTAAAACTCACAGTAAGTTTTACAGGACCGACTCCTGTCCCCACTCTCTCCTCCCTGTCCCTGCCCTGTTGACAGTGCAGGATATTTGGAAAAGGGTCAGGAAGAAATATAAGACAAAGTGGAGGAAGAAAGGAATAATGCTTAGGAATAATTCTTAGGTCTCCAAAGAAAACCATTATTGTCATTCAGTGCGCTGGGAAGCCTCCAGTCCGCGAATCAAGGGGAAGCAGATTCCTACTCAGACTGCTCCTCCGGGAAGAGCCCTGTGCCCCTTTGTTTTACTGAATAAGAGATCTACAGCTGAAAATCATGTTTCTTCCTGTCCTAGTCCAGTGTTTTGCAAAGTCTTTAGTGAAGACTCAGTTTTATTAGCACAAAATAAAATAACTAGGGTACTTGTTAAAACATCAAGAAATCCGATAGCATAGCTTGAAAGTACCAAGACTGGTGACTGCTGTTTGTTTTGCTGTTCCAAATCTAAATGAAGCCCTCACCCAGGGAGGGAGAGAGGTAACTGGTTCGAAGACTACTGATATTGATCAAAATATTTCAGAATTCCTCTTTGGGAACTGCTTGCAGGGTTTTATGTTCAGGCTCCACAATAAAATCCGTCTCATTACTCTGCAGTCACACTAGCATAATACTAAGCATAAATTTAGTAGGGAAAAACTGAATAATTTAAGACGGAAGTTTTAATCTTTTGGTTACATGTGAGTATCAATTTAATGTTGTCAAATTATCATTGAATTCTAATATAGGAATCAAACTGTTGACGAAAGAAAAACATTATATCCAATTAAACCGGTAAATTATCCTGTTTACAGATTTTAAACACACAGCTTACTTCTATCTAAGAATAAGTCTATTCAATGGAAGATAAGAAGCAGGCATTTAATAACATTTTAATTGTATGTATTTAAATATTCATAGCTATGCTCATAAACCCACATGCCTGAGTAGTGATTATGCTTATGAAATGCAGTATTTCTTAGATGCCCCAAATCTCCATCTAGTTCCTGAAAATTGAATTAACATGCACCCCAGTACAAACCATTGTTTGTATTTAGTAAAATATTCCATAATGTTAAAATGGGAGAGTACCCCAAAGCAACAAGACTGTAGCTGTCTGCAAGGATAAAAGGAGGGAATTGACATTTGCTCAAGGACTGCTCTGTGACAGGTTCTTTAGGGATAGTTTCTGGTTTAGTCCTTGAAACAACTCTAGGTGATACCATAACCATGGTGCAGCTAGCTCATGCCCAACTTTGTAGATTACTTTTCCACAGGCTTCCCCAACAATCCCATTCTAGTATTCCATCGCTCACCTAAAAGAGCACAGCTTTTGTTCTCCAAAAGAAAACACAAAAATTTTAACCATCATTTTCATGGCTGATAGAAAAATGTCAGGTCTCAGGGAGCAGAGAATCAAAGAATTGTAGCCTTTTTCTAACTGGTGCAATCTCCTACTTTTTATGTCAATGAACTGCAAGAATGAGAGGGAGATGAGCTCTCCTCCCACTACTGAAGGTTTACAATATCATCAGCCTACTTACTGAAAATTTTAATAAAACTAGATCCAAAAGACAGTAGCACTGTAGTCTATTCAAGCTGCAATTTCACACTGTTTCATCATGGCACCATCATGCCAAATAAACAGATTGATGACCAGCCATTTACAGATCGTGCTAGATTGCAGATGTTAAATTTAGGATGGCATCTATAGCACCGACATCCTGTAAAGGCACTGGTGAGAGTCACAACTGCTCCACTTCTGATCCAGCCTCTTGCTAATGCGCCTAGACTAAGTCCCTGCACCTGTCTGGGAGACTGGTGGTAAGGGGACAGGAAGTGCCTGGCCCCTGGCTTAGGACCTGCTTAGTTGTGGCGATTTGGGGAGAGAATCAGCAGATGGAAAATCTTTGCTTCTTTCTCAGTAACTCTGCCTTTCAAATAAAAATAAATAAATCCTCAAAAAAAATAAAGATGAGAAATCAAGTATGAGTTGGAAGAATCTCTGCAACTTACCTTCATGCTCTCCAATATTGCAGTTAATTAATGATTTGTGGTTTAATAACACATATATTCCATGATGCTGTGTTTTGTTAAATATATATATACACATATATTAACTGGACCATATATATAATATACAATAATATATATATATATAATATATAATAATAGATAGATATAATTTGGGTCCATCACGATAGCTCAATGGCTAAATCCTCACCTTTCAAATAATGGGATCCCATGTGGGTGCCTGTTGGTGCCCCGGCTGCAACACTTCCCATCCAGCTTCCTGACTGTCGCCTAGGAAAGCAGTAGAGGATGGTCCAAGGCCTTGGGACCCTGCGCCCATGTGGGAGACCCCAACGACCACTTGGACAGTGAATCAGTGAATGGAAAAACTTTCTCTGTGTCTCTCCTCTTCATAAATCTGATCTGCCTTTCAAAAAAAAATTATTTAACTTGAAAGCCAGAGTTACAGAGAGTGAGATAGAGAGGGAGAGAGAGACTTTCCATTCGCTGGTTCACTCCCCAAAAGGCCACAGCGGCTGGAGTTGAGCCAAATCAAAGCTGGAGGCAGGAGTTTCTTGCTGGTCTCCCACATGGGTGCAAGGACTAGACCATCCTTTGCTGTTTTCTTAAGACTTGAGCAGAGAGGACCCCATGCAATAGCCTAGTGGTTAAGGTCCTCACCTTACATGCCCGGGATCCCATATGGGCACTAGTTCTAATCCTGGCAGCCCAGCTTTTTATCCAGCTCCTTGCTTGTGGTCTGGGAAAGCAGTCAAGGATGGTCCAAACCTTTGGGACCTTGCACCCGTGTGGGAGACCCTGAAAAAGGTCCTGGCTCCTGGCTTCGGATCGGCTCAGCTCAAGCCATTGTGGCCGCTTGGGGAGAGAATCATCAGATGGAAGATCTTCCTCTCTGTCTCTCCTCCTCTCTGTATATCTGACTTTCCAATAAAAATAAATAAATCTTAGAAAAAAAAGACTTGAGCAGGGAGCTGAATCCAGAAGTAGAGCAGCCATACGGGATGCCAGTGCCACAGGTGGAAGTTTAGCCTACATACCATGCCAGCACATGATACTGTTTTGAACAATGGTTGCCAAGATGCCTACCCCAAAGAGCACTTTTTGTTTCTAAATACTACATGTGCCACAATATGATGCAATGCTGCAGTGTCCCCTCTCTGGATGCCAGAGTTCTTTTCATCTTTTGCTTATTTTTATCGTTCCCTCCCTTTCTCAATTAAACAGTGCAGCTTCAGATGCATTTTTCCCCTCTCTGGAAACTCCTGCCTCCACTCCTTCCTTCCAATCAGCCCCAGTGGATCCTTGGCTCTGAATTCTTTGCCTGCCCTCCCCAGGCTCTGGCCTTCAGCCTTGGAGCTCAAAACCATTGTTTGGGGTATGTTCAGAGGGTTCACCACGACACCACCACCAGTATCATCGCTTAATGAAAAAGCCCAGTTATCAGATGAAAAACATGCGTGGGATGCAAATTGTCACAGTTCAACAGGTTAATCAGGGTTATGCATGTGCTGTGCTAGAGCTGTTACTGTAATAAAACAATAATCACAAGAATAATTTCAAAGATTTCATTTGTCGTAGAACAATTGTAGGGATGCTGGGTAGTGACATTTGATACAAACAGGAAAGTAACAAAGCAAGCATTCACATTTTGAGTCTTAGACTTTTCAGTTCTACATGTGGAATGCAGACATTTGAGAAAGATTTTCAGCGAGATCCAAGCAAGGCAGATTGAGTTAGGAATTAGGCCAAACTTCACCTCCCTCTTCCCATTTAAAAGTACTAAATTGGAGGGGGGGGTGGGTTTGATTTTCCATTTCACAAATGATTGCTCAACACAGAATGAAATATACCCAAAGAAGAAAATAGTCTTTTTATACCTAGGGAAGAAGTTACTACTCTTTAAAATGATCACTTCAAGGTAACAGACATCCAAATTGATGTGATTTTCTTTGAAACCTCATCAGTAAATCATTTCTTGCACAGTAGGTACGGCATTAACCCTGCATTTAGGATAGGGAGAGTTATGGAGGGCTGGCTGCTGCATACCAACGTCAGTATCAAGTTCATCACGAATTAGAGACTGTCTGGGATACCAAGCAGGACAACACTAGCAAAACACACACACACACACACACACACACACACACACAAAAGGAACTGCAGATAGGTCAAGACAGGCCACATGTTTTTTAGTTTTTTGTTAGAAGAATGTCATAAAATAATACGTGGAAATGTTGTTTCAGTTACGAGTTGGAAACAAGCAAACAACAACAACAAAAGAAGATGGAATTACTTATTTTTAACACCTTCTGATCAAATGGTTCTTTGCACAGGTTAGAATTTCATAAGGCCCATTAGACAACATATACACCTAATAGGAGCTCAAACACAAACGTGACATCTGGCACAAGCTATTTTGATAGTTAATGCAGACTTAGATTTCTGTGTGTCCATCAGTAAACGTCAGTCAACAGCACGAACGTAAGATGGAAAACAAAATTTCTGGGTTTGCCGGATACTTCGTAAATGAGGACGTTTTTGTTAGTTCTAAAAATTTTGTGGAAATGAGTTTTTCCAATATTCGAAGAAGTTATGCTCCTGCTAAAAGTTACTAGCAACACAAGGTGTCTAATCATCTCCATTCAAATACAACCTGCAAACTTAGTGTTTTGCAAGCTGTATATTTCACTAGTTATGATAGAAATCACAGCTCAGTGAGAAAAGCAGCGCCCTTTGAAGTCATCACTCAAACAAATATAAGAGTCCTACTAATTCATCACTTGCCTGGGTTTTGAGAAATTCCATTCACATAACTCCTATGAAAATCACCCACTTTCAGCACGTCAAATGGCCCAAAGAACACTGCAGGTATCCTGGGGACACAGTCAGCCAAAGCATTTTCGTTTGATTCTGAAGTCCATTTAAAAGAAACATTCTGAGCTCTATCACTGTTAAAGGGCCATATCCCTGTCTAACTACTGGCTAGAGGGTTTTTCTTTTTTTCAGTTTAATGAACCCCCACTCCCACCCCCACGCTTTTGATACCAAGAGATTTCGACAGGAAAAGGTTCAAACCTCAGGCTCACGAACTATAGCATGGAAATATATACAGCAAGCACCGTTTATTTCCTTTAATTTCTCCAAAGATGGCGGGGGGTGGGGGCAAGTGGCTGGGACTGGGAAGGAAATTTCACCCACAGGAAAAAAAAAAACAAAAAACAAAACAAAACAAAACAAAAAAACCAGATGCTTGGTGGCAATTTCAAAATAAGTTTCCAAACTGCTGCAGAGGCTGCAATCTCTTTGGCAGAAGAAAAAAACACAAAATACTACTACGGGGCAAGCTTATTTTAATTGCCCGAAGGTTTCCAATGCAAAGCGAGCCAACTTAAATGCATAGTCCAAATTCTTGCTCCAAAGCGATCTGCTTTGTGCACTGAAAAGGAGGAAAGACAACCCCATCAATTGTCTTCTGCAAGATAAAGGCACTGTTTTGCAGATTCCCCCCACCCCAGATCTGGGCCAGTCTTGCTAATGACTTGCCCACCCACCTGGGGCCCGTCCCAAGGTGGCCCTCGTAACTGGCCCACTCCCTCAGGAGCCCAAATGGCATGGGGCAACCCCTAGAGCGCTGCCTTTACTGCTGGGCTCCGCCAAGACGCAACCTGGAGGAGTTCGCCTAGAGAAGCTGGGGGCCAATCACGGCACCTTTAAATAGCAGATTTCTCTCTCCCTAAGGTGAATCCACAGCATTTCGCCCCACCCCCCACCCCTGCGGGGGAAAACTCTACCTCGAGATCCCAGAGTTGTTGCTTTTGTAAGAGTATTAAGGCAGTGAAGCAATAGATGAAACCCAAGTTTTCGGGCTTGTGGCTTGCTTTCTTTCTTGACCTTAACGTAAGCTTTGTAATTGAGGCGCGCGCCAGCGCACACAACACATACCCCTGTGTTTTCAGACGCTCACACTGAAATGAGATGTGTAGGGCTTGAACTTGCAGTGTATGTTGACAGATCGGAAACAATCTATTCTATTTAGAAATTGTAGGTACGTTTTACCCCGCTCACGGAATCACCACTGGCCTGGGAAGCGAACACAGTATCCAGCCTTGCGCATTTTTAGGAACTCTTAAGTTGCAGTGGAATCCCAGCTGGGGCACAATTCACCATGGCAGCTCCGACTCGAGAGCCAGGGAGAAATGTTTAAGGCAGGCCGGGAGAGTGAGGGGGCCTCGACCGGGTTTTCTGTCCAGGACTCCTAGGCACCCCAACCCTCATAAAGACAGACAAGTCTCCCAGGACAATGCCCGGGAAAAAAACTTGCATGCTTCGTTTCTGAACAATTTTGCGTTCCATCGCCAGAGCGAAGGAGTTTCCAGCACAGGACCGTTCCGCAGCCCTCGGGTTGGGCTTCGCTGCGCGCAGCGGGGGTTCGCATCCGGCCGCCATGTTCGCGACTCCAGAGCCGCCCCAAAACCAACCCCCCTTCTCGAATCCTTCTCTCTTTCCCTCAAGCCTCAGCTGATACCAGGGCACTGCAAAGCTGCTTTCAACTCTCCCCCCACCCCCTCGCAGCACAATCTGACCCGACGGCTGCAAGCTGTGCGCCTGCGCGCGGCGCGGCAGTCGGGGCGCGGGGTGTTTCGGGGGGAGATCCAGCGGCCCCCGGCCGCGGCATGAAAAGGCCGGAGCCACGGGGAGTCGGGGAGGGGTTGGGGCCCCGGCCGGAGCCTCCGCTTTCCTCCCAGCGGGTCCCCGCGCGGCCCTGGCCTGGCTCTAACACGTGCTTGCTAAAAACCCACTTCAAAGTGGGTTCCCGGTGTAGAGGTGGCCTCCTTCGGGCCGCCAGTCGGGCCCCTGCGCGGGCCGCCAATCAGGACGGCGGCCCCGTCGCCCCCTCCTACTCAGGTGATGAGAGACCGAAGGGTCGGGAGAGGGGACGGCCGCGGAGTGCAGGCCGAGCGGCGAAGCTGCCTTGAGGGTGCAGCAACAGCAGCACCTTCCCCACCGCCCCACCCCCCACCGCCTTAGAAAAACGAACACAAAGTTTGCGGCCTGTGCTGCGCAGTGGCCTTCGGAGCTCACCATTGTTTGGGCTCGTATTGACCCCAGGTCCGGATTAGGCAGCGGCCGATTCCTGCTTTACAGCCCCGCCGTCCTAATGAGGCCCGGAGGCGATGGGGCGCGAAGCGTCCTCGGAGCCCGGGCGACCTCCGGCTTACGGCCGCCAAGGGCCCTGTAGGTGGAGGTCAAAGGGTCAGCGGGCAGAAACCGCGAGAGAATTGACCCTAGGAAATGAGGTCCCCTCCCCCTGGCTCAGGCCTGCACAAGGACTTGCAGTTACTTAGTGTGGACAGGGACCCTGGGCTCCCCGATGAGGGGCCAGGGGCCAGTGAAGCCGGTGTCCCGACTTCCGAGACCTGCCTGGCCAAAGCCCAACTGGAAGATGAGGACAAGAGGCCAGAAGATCCGCTCTGCAGGGGACGGGCACGTCTTGCTTCAACTCGGTTAAAACGCTGCTTCACATTTTCTCATTTGCTGAGGATAGTGGGATCTTTTGGAAGGAAAAAAGGGAGAAGGAGCCGTGGGGAAAGCAGCAGACATCAACGCGGGGCGGGGGAAGAGACGAGCATGTCCAGAAGCCACTTTCCCGCGTGTGAGTGCGTGGGCGCTTTGTGAGTCCATTGGTATTGGTTTCCACACGCCCCCAACCCCCGTGCAGCTAGGATCCTGCTCTTGAACCTCCCACACTGAAGGAGCGAGGCTTGCCTTGCCCCAACCTATACTTGCCTTCCTCTTCTAA
The DNA here is from genome assembly GCF_017591425.1 of Ochotona curzoniae. NCBI lineage: Eukaryota > Metazoa > Chordata > Mammalia > Lagomorpha > Ochotonidae > Ochotona > Ochotona curzoniae. The sequence continues at coordinate 9,489,272 of NW_024467087.1, forward strand.
CGGTGGTTCTCTTTGGATGCTAGCTTCGCTGTTGAAAAGTTAGTGGACTTTAAACAAAGGTTTCTACCAGGTGCAGCAAGAAACATGGCAAGTAAGTGACTAAGAACCTAGCCTGGACTTCCGGCTTGAGCATTTATTATATTTTTCTTTTTTCAGGCAGTGGCTGTGTTAACTTTATTGACTGAAAATTCAAGAATATAAATATGTGCTTCAGAGCCAAATTACACACAGAAAATTTGTAAAAAAAATACAAAGTTTTCTACCACGATGATTTTTTTTGTTTTGTTTTTGCTATACAGATGACAATGGTTGAGGATCTAATTATGCGATATGCTACACCTGAATTAGAGGTAGTAGGGGGTAAAGCTTTAAATTCTCTTACCACAGCAGATATCACTGGTATCAGAAGTCTTCCACTCTTAGGACATGCATAACACATTACCCTAAAATTTTATAGTAGGAAAATTTCAAAACTACTGAAAAGAAAAACAAAAACCCTTGGGGATCCCCTGAGGAGTTATATAATGGGTTTAATTTGGGCAAAGTCTGTTTCCAAGTGACACTTGCACCCAATCCATCATTCTTCTTCAGGGTTGGGTTGGGTTGGACTGGGGGTGTAGACAAAACGGAGAAATTGTGGGAATTCACTATATGTCAGAAGGAAAACAGTATTTAAGCTTACCAGTGGTACACATTTAGAGGCCGTCTTTATGAATCTACACTCTCTTGAAAACCCGGAGCATTTAAATATGAGCTCTGGTTTGAAAGTGAAGGAAAGCTCCCCAAATAGGAAGCTAGTCTAGTACTCTCAATGTCAAGGTCAAGCTTGGAAGGTCTAAGCTGGGACTGGTAAACTGACCAATTACCTGCTCAGATTACATGCATAGTCATCCCAATCTGTTGTTGGAATTCAAATCGAAAAGACACCATCCTCCACCAAAGGAAAAAAAGAAAGGAAAAAAGGCCTCCAAAGCAACTTGCAATTAGAAACGGTCAATAATTATCTGTCGACAAAGATGAGCACATAACTTAAACTAGATAGCTTCAACTGCAACCAGGGAATCCAAGTTTCTTTTAATCATCAGTTCCCCAAGCATTTCAACATCAGGCTGATTTATGGAACATGAAAATAAATAGGGCACCAAATACAAAAAATGTTATAACATAAATAAAATGGGCCAAGGCTTTATTTTTTTTTCAAAAAGAACAACAAACAAAGCTTTAGATAGAATTGAAAATGATTAAATACCAAATGGACTGCCACCAAAAAAACCTAGAGCGCTGCCCCTTAACGAGAAAGAGGTACTTAAGCCTATTCATTACATTTCTAAGTACTTTACAATTCCTTATCTCCACCTTTCTGGCATTCACGCAGAGATTGGGCTCTCAAATAAAAAAACAGCACCCTAATAAAAAAAAAAGGTCTCATTTCTCTACCCACTCCAACCCCAAAATAGACATCAGTTTCTTTGCCATATAACCACTGTAAAGGAACTGCTTGTCCAAAGGAGTTGTTTTCAGTGAAGAGTAAATAGATTGCTAGCATTTTTATCACAAAGCAAACAACCGTTTTTCATTGTTATTGATTTTAATGGAAACAATGCTCTTAACAACTTTGCCTACAAACCATGAACTTTAAAAATACATATTTTGCAAATGTTTTTCTTTCCACAATATATCAGACCGGCTGCAGTTATTACACCGCTATATAAATGTTATGAATAATCGTGGCAATTATGAACTGAACTATATACAGCAAACAAATCAGCCTTTGCCTTCCAAAATTTAAATGGACTACATTTATTTTAAGAAGCACTTTAACCATAAGTAAGCACTGCTCAACTGGCCTTCCTCATCACCATTGTTGCAGACATATGCTATCATTTGAAAATATATAGATAGCTAGATATTTTGATAGGCAGATTAGATAAATCATAGATACATATATATAGGTGTATGGGTGACTAGATAGAACAGACATGCATCCTGCCACAATTTTCATTTTCATGTAAGGTAATAAAGAACTAAGGGACAGAAAATTCGTTAAGTTACCTTATGTTTATATATGTAGGCTAAGGATGATTAAATCCGGCCTCTCACTCTTTGAAGCACAAGATTGAGATGTCATGGCCACTAACTGCATTGATCAGTAATATTTGATTTGCATGCCGAAAATCCAGGACAAACATCTAAACTCTCATTTAAACAACCATCTGAGCTAAAGAGAGGAGGGTCTTTCCAGATGGACACTGACACGGTAAGGAATCTCTACTGCAATAGAAAAATAATTTAATAATTAAAAAAGGGATCTGCGTGAATTATAAATACCAACACACAAGACTGAATTTGCTCACGAAGCCTCTTTGAATAAGGAGGCTGTCACAAGAGAACCGAGTCAGTGGTTCAAAAATCGTAACTTCTGTGTTCCTCTTTCAAAACAATAAACTTTTAATGCTAAAGCAGTTATAATCAAAAGCTGTACAGAATTTGTTAGAAAACATTTATCCATAAATATTGTTCAGTTCCCGGCACTTGTAGCAATAATTAAATTACAAACGATAAATATGGCATCAATGGATATGTATTTACAAAGAAAAGTTATTACAAAAGGCAATTGTATACTAAACATCACAATCTGTGTAGCGTAACACCACATCCTCAGCCTGAAAAAATACTGAACAACAATTTCGACCCCATTAGACAAAGATACATTCACAAGTGTAATGCTTTGAGGAAAAGTTCAAGACATAACAGGACTTTGGCACGGTTTAAGACTGTGAGAGTTTAAACAATCACCACTAAGGCGAAGAATTTCCATCAGGGTAACATCAGCACCACCACCAAGCCTTCTGTAACTTCCTCTCAAGAAACAGGACAAGCGTTAAAATGAATTTAAGGAGTTTAGGGATGGAATGTGCAGAGCAAGAGGAAGGGGAGGAAAAAGCAGTGACAAGATTTTGCAAAAAAAAAAAAAAAAAAAAAAAAAACCTTCAAATGTCAAAACATTTCCTTATCCTGAGAAAAGGGCTTGGGTTACTTTTGGATCTTGCCCAAAACCTTCCTGGATAACTGCAACGAACAAGATGTAGCCCTATGTATGGCCTCTTGCATTAAAACTCCATTTCCGTTTCATTGGCCTCAGTTTCCTTTGTAAAATGCATTTGGTCCGTTCTACTGTTAACAGGGTGTGTGTTTGTGTTTGTCCTCAGACGTACCATTCGTTAAAATTGGGAGGAAGTCCAGGGTTGTGGCTGGCGCTAGTTTGAACTGCAGAAGGGGTTTTATCTTTACTGTTTGCAGAAGCTATGGCGGGTGGAGTGGAAGATTCATAGCCTGAACTGGCAGCAGGGGAGGAATCTGACCCTTGAGATTCATGAACCTAAAATTAACATGTATATATTATAATGAATATAATTCCAACCGGCAACGTGCAAGCAAAAACAAGAGCAGAATTTAAGCACTCTAACAGACCGCCCAGTGACCCAATTAAATTTTCCGTATTACCAATGTCTAGAAAACCCACATAAGGTTCGCAACAACCCAGCTACGATCTGACCACTGGCATTAGAGCAAAGGGAATAGAGGGCTCCGTTTTAGTTGAGCCACTTCCTAAGTGCTTTCCAAGTTGGCTAGCCGGAGGGGCTGTGTAAAACAGTCGCTCTGGGCCCAGTTTTCCCCAAATCACTTTTCAGCTTCGGAAAGCAGGTCCAAAGAAGGGTGGCACAGAGGTGCTGGGCGCCGCGGACGTCTTAGACAATCGGGGGGTGGGGAGGATGGATCAGACCTTGCTCCTTGGCCCTATTGTTTTATCGGAAGCTAGAAGACGAATGAAGCGCCCACCCTCGAGTTCGGTGGCGCCACAGTGTGTTCCTGCCGCGGCCTGAGCAGGGAAAGAGAAGCCGCTGCAACCTCCAGCCCGGCGAGCTCGGCTAGAGCTTCCCAGTTAAACAACCCACTGTTCCCTGCGCTTCCTCCTCCTCCCAACTCTGCTCTCTCTCGCCCCACCCTCCGGGTCCCCAAAATGTGTTCAAGGTGTCACCGCTAGAGTAAATCGGATTGAGCCTGGTGGACAGTAGATTTGCCACAGTGGGCACTTCCGTTCCTCGGCCCGCTGTAGGGCCGAGTGTTTACAAACCGCCGACCACTAATAAAGAGGTAATTACCTTCATGTGTTTGCGCAGGGAGCTCGGGTGCGTGTAGGACTTGTCGCACACTTTGCAGATGTAGGGTTTATCCGAGGTGTGCACATGCATGTGCTTCTTGCGGTCGCTGCTGTTGGCAAAGCGTCTGTCACAGCCTTCAAATTCACATTTGAACGGTTTCTCACCTGCCAAAGGCAAAAAGGCAAAGGAGGGGAAAAATTCAGTCAGGGTTAAGAGTTTCCCAAAGCCGGGCAACGAAGAGTGGACTCCTGCCGGGCGGTTTTCCCGGAGAGGGAGCGCCTACTGCGGGCGGCGGCGGCATCTATTTTCCCTGGAGAAAAATGGAGAGCGTTTGGTGGAGTGATGCCCTAAGGAGTGACCGTCCGGGACGGGGCTGGGCCGGGATCGGTCCAGAACTCCAGCATCCTTTTGTTCTCGCAGGACTGCAAGGCTCCAGGCGCTTGGGCAGTTTCTCCAAAGGGTGGTTCGTCCCCACCTGTCCCAAGAATCCCACTGCAAGGACCAGTTCCGCGGCACTTCGGCACAACCGAGCTAGGCGGGACAATGGGCCAGGGATGGGACAATCCTACTCAAGCTGCTTCTTTGTACCTTTTAATTTGTCTCTTTCAAATGCAGTGGTTTTGCTAAGCCCAGTATTAAAAGCCTTTGGGAGCCGTATTTAACGTTGGAAAAGAGAAAACTATATCAATCCAGGCGCTACAGTTTTTTTTTTTTTTCACAAGATGTTCTGAACAAGCCACGAAACCGTGGTGTCTTTTCTATACTTTAGCTTTCCTCTCGGAGCATTGAATTGAACCTGGAACTCCAAATAAAAATAGTTTGACAAAAGTATCAGTCATTTAATTAGGAGATGTGCCAATCAAATGTAAAAAAGAGCGGAAGTAAGAGGAAAGTTAGTTTTCATTAGCATTTGTATGGTGGCCTTCTTCGAATGTGTGCGGAGAGCTAAATCGCCTGTAAGCAATATGCTCTCAACACATTCCGAGTCCCTTCTTAGGAACCTAGAAAGGGAGACAAAAAGAGGCGGCACCAGTTTGTTCCTGGGTGCTAGGAGGTCCCAATTAGTTCGCGAGACCGTGGAGCCGTCGGCCCGGGAAGAGGCGATGGGGGGGAGGGGGGGAGGGCTGCAGGGGCACTGACAGCGCTCCTTTTCGGCTCGGCCTCGGCGGGGTGCCGCCCCTCTCCGTGGCCACCACCCCTTTGCCCCCCTGAGGTCCCCGTGCGCTCCGGGGCCGGCGCCCCGCCTGCCTTCCTCCTTACCTGTGTGCGTTCTCTTGTGGATCTTGAGGTTCTCAGAGCGCGCGAAGATCTTCCCGCAGCCCGGGAAAGGGCATGGGAAGGGCTTCTCGCCCGTGTGGACGCGGATATGGTTGACCAGTTTGTACTTCGCCTTGAAGGACTTGCCCTCGCGGGGGCACTCCTCCCAGTAGCAGACGTGGTTGTTCTGCTCCGGGCCCCCCACATGCTCCATGGTGACATGCGTCACCAGCTCGTGCATGGTGCTGAAGGTCCGGTCGCAGCTCTTCTTCGGTCGGCTCAGCTGAGCCTCGTCGATCCACTTGCACGACAGCTCCTGCTTGATGGGCTGCCGCATGTAACGGAAGAAGGCGCCCGGGCCATGGTGGGCCGCCACGTTCACGCCCATGTTCATGTTCATGGGGCTGTAGTTCGGGAACTGGGCGCCTGCCGCATAGGGATCCGTGCGCGGGCTGGCTACCGGACGGTACGGGTCGGCGCGACCAAAGAGCTCCCCACGCAGCCCCAGATGGACCTGGTTGTTGTCCACGTGCCCGGTGGGCGAAGGGTGTCCGGCCCCTTGCTCATGCAGCCCGGGAAACAGCAAGTAGCCAGGGGGCTCAGGAATGCCAGCTGGAGCATGTAGGCTGCTGGCGGAACCCGCAAACAGCCCGTGCTGCCCGCTGCCCGAGGCCGCCTCGCTGAGCCCAGAGCTGCGCTGGCGGAACAGAAAGTCGCGCGTAGAGTTGAAGGCAGCGGAGGCAGCACCGCCGTAGCTGGGCACCTGGCTGGCGTGGTGATGATGGTGATGATGATGGTGGTGGTGGCCCAGGGCGTTGGCATAGCCCGAACCCTGCGGCGTAAACGCCGAGCTCTGGCCGGAAGATAGATCGTGCGCCGCGGCCGGGCTCAGCTTGAAGGCAGCGGCGGCAGCAGCTGCGGCAGCCGCGTGGGTTGAGTCCCCGAAGGGATTCAGCCCCATGCCGGCTGACTCACGGTTGGGCATCTCGTGGTGGCGCGGCGCCCCGAAGCTGCCTACTCCCAGCCCCGGGAACTGCGGTCCTCCGTCCAGGAGCATCGTCATGGGTGGGGCGTTGTGTTCACTGACGATCCGGCTTAACTGAGCGAGGGTGCAGCTCTCCGAAGTGCAGCAGCAGGAGAGGGTTGGCAGCTGTGGGATGCTGGTCAAAGAACCCCAAGGCGTTACCAGGGGCTGCAAGTTTCCGTAGCTGCCAGAGTCTCCTGCAGGGGGATAGGAGGGAGGAGGGGAAGAAGGAGTGGGTGGGGGGAGGGGGAGAGGAGGAGGCAGCAAAGGGGGGGGGGAGAGAAAAGACTCAGGAACTAGGTCTGGTTTAGCAAACTAACTGGAGCGCACAAAGAAACTAAGCTAAATAATAAGTGGAGGGCGGAGTTTGCCAATCCTGTCCCGGGCACCCCTCTTCTCCCAGAGAGCGCCGAGCCGCGGGGCCAAGAGGCTCCCTGGCTACCAGTCTCTCTCCTGGGCTGCCCCAAGCGGCAGAGCCGCCGGATCGCGACTGGCAGGCGGTGAGCTGGCTATAAGCAGGCTCGATCCTCGCCTCTTGTCGAGCGAGTCCCAGCCTCTTCGCCTCCAGAGTAATGTCCTTGGACTGATAAAGTCAATCACTCACTCCTTGCACATAAACCGAGCGGGAGGCCGTGCAGCGCGCCAATGGGGAACCAACTGGCCCGCGGTCACCTGACCCCCGGCCCGAACTCTCATTGGTCGTCACAACAATGATTGGCAGCACGGATCTGGGAAATATGGCAGCCGCGGCCGAGCGACCGCCGCTGATTGGGCAGCGGCCGGGCGCCTGGCAGGTGAGGCGGCGGCACTCGCGAGTGGGCTCCGCAGGGTTTGCGCGGCTGCGAGGAACTGGGGCCAAGCTTGAGCCGACCTGCAGCGGGGCGCAGTCGGGCCTCTCTCGGGCTGCAGCTTGGGCTGTTTCCCAGCTCCCAAACGTGCAAGCACCCCTCACGCGTTCTTTACCCGCTTTAGCTAAACAAACTATTCTCCCTGCGAAGAGCGGTCCCGTCGTCCCGCCTCTGCTATGGGAGCGGCGCCGTCTGTCCGTCCAGTGAGGTTGGGACTGCCGCTGCATCCTCACCTTGAGAGCCTGCTCCCTCCGCAGCGGGCAGCCGCAGAGTGCAGATCCCCGACGGAGCGCTAAAATTTGGCGCTCTCCGTGCAGCGGTTACATCTGCCGTTTAAGCTACTACAAGTCCCTAAGGCCACCGGACTCACGTCGCTGTCCGTGCCCCAGGATGCCGGCAACCGTCCCAGGCCCAAGCAAAAGAAATTACACTTACGGCAGACTTCAAATACTTACGTTTGCGCTCAAGAGAACTGGCTGTTCGCCACCTTTTCAGTAGTAATTGCACTCGCCGTTACCCGATTACCCCTCCCTCACCAGGCTCACCAGACCCACACAACACTGCCAACATAGACAACATAATTGAACACAAGTGCAGACCAGGGAACCTGAACGTAACAGTAACACAGTAAACAAATACACTGCATAAAACACACTATACACATCACACAAGTTAGCACACGCAGCATAGTCAATACCACACAACTAAACACAACCAAGCAGACATTTACACACATAGAAAAGCAGAAACAAACATGCACACACACACACAAGCAATCCTAAGCAGCACATTCACACAGCACACTGAACACATAGTGAAGACGTAAGACCCACAGTATCAGTGTGCTTTCCAAATCACTTTAGAATTCTAAACGTTTTCCAGCAAAACAAGTTTGAAGTGGCAAAATGGGAACCTGTGACATGGAAGCCCCCGCCTCCCCACCCCTTGCACTCCTACTGGTAGACGCACACAGCGATTTCCCGGATGGCTCATCCTTTAAGGATTTACTTTCCAGGGCTGTGTGTGTGTGTGTGTGGTAGTCTTTCTGGACATAATGACCAGGTTAAGACCCGGCTATAAAATGCTCGTTCTCTCTCTCTCTTTCTCTCTTTTGCTCTAGCAAAGCATTTGGGAAGAATGCAGGAGGTTGAGAATGAAAAGGCCAAAAGATGATAGCTGTGATTGCCCCATTCTGAGCGGGAGAGCCTCAGGCTCGGGTGCCTAGGGCAGCGTTACAGCTTAGCCGCCATCTCCCTGTACCAAACAGAACACTGATCAAGTTCAGAGGCTCTGAGAGAGACAGCCTCCGCAGCGCTTTCTAACTGCAGCGTCCACTTCCTGTCCTCCGGATCTGCCTGGCCTGGCCACCACTTCACCTCCTTGCTTTGCTGGCAGAAAGTGCAGCTGCTAGCAGTTCTTACCAAGTCACCCCTTCTCATCAAGCACCCCAGTTCTCTCTCCAAATCCAGAGCTCTCTCCCCAGATTTGCAGGTGAGTTAACTGTTGGGTTACATTACAACATCCTGATCTCACCAAGGATGGCTGCAAGGTAGCTCATTGTAGGCTGGGGGGGGGGAAAGGGAAAGGCAGAGGGGGGTGTTCAGGAGAGAACAAATATGCTTAAACCATGCAAATGGATTCCCTGGAGTCAGGTTTACAAAAAGGGAGGATTCCTTTGCTTTCTCTACCCCCCTCTCCTTTCTTTTCACTTTACTCTTTATTTCCTTGTTCCAGCTACCTTCCTTCACTGCCATCAACCCCCATGGCCTCTGGGCAAGTAGATTTGAAATAGTTTGGAAGAGTTTGGATTTCCTCACTGAGCAGGTCTGGGGGAGATGCAGTTCTGGTGGCTGGCAGATCAAGAGGAAGAGGCTGTGTAGCTGGGTGCTGGGTCAGCACCAATGCCAGAGTTCCCACCTGGCAGCCACAGGATTGGGACCTTGTGGGAGCAGTAGTCTGGGCAGACAACTGGACTAGGGGCTGCAGAGGGGCCAGTCCGGGACAGCCTAGCATGCCCCCTTCTTGCAGGAGGGTCGCAAGCGTGGGGGGTGGGGTAGGGAGTTACCACTGCTGACCTACCCGGTGCCCTGGGTGCTTTTCGATACGGCCACATTCTGATAATTAATTGCATCCAGCACGTGCTCTGTAGTCCCTGGAACAAAAAGGCATAATTCAATTAGATCATCAACCGAGAAGTGGGGAGGTAGGGTGATGGTTGTTTAAGGGGCAGATCTGAGGTGCATCAGCCAGGCCAAAACCCCGGGGCGGTGGAGCCCTTCCCGGGGGCTGCCTGGCAGTTGGGGAGTGTGGGGCTCTGAGGGGGTGTCATTGCTCAGTGGGGTGCTGGGTTCCCAGATTCCCCGGAAAACAGGAGGCATGGGGCTTTGTAAACAGCAGGATCAAGGCTGACCGTTTGAAATTCGGTTTTGGTTGCATTGGGTGCAGGTTCGTTATTTGGGTGGGGGAGGTGGGCACATCCTTCTATGCTGTAGAAATAAAAATCTCTGCAGATGTGGCAAGTTACCTTGGATGACAACAAAGCCTTCCACCCCCTGGCAAAGCAAACCACTGCCGCTGGGGGAAGAAAAAAGTTTTTTTCTGCTGACACGCCGCTCTCCGCTCTCCCTCCTCCCAAAAGGTAATTTGCTAAACAGCTCAGCAAGGAAGAAACTAAAAAGAAGTTTTTCTTGGACGCAGCCTAGAGTGAAGCAAAGGAAAGCTTTCCTTCTTTTCCCCCCTTTTTTCAGGTGGAGAAAAGAACCAAGGGGCTGGACAAGGCAACTCGAATGCAGGGGTCGTGGTTCTCATTTTACGCTATAACCCAAGCTCCCTCAGCAGCTTCGGCTTACTGGGGTTTACATGTGTATTAGGCAGCATAAATTAACCAATAAATCACTTTTATGCGTCCCCCACTTGTATGTGGTCTGGTCTAAATATTCACGTGTCTATATGGATAAGAAACATAATGGGATCCTTTCCCTCACACTAAGCTCAAACAGTAAATATGAAAAAGATTTATTTGTATACCCAAATCTCAAGCAATAAATAAAATCAGGGAAACTGATCATTGCCAAATCAATGCTTGAGCCTGCAGTTTTAGAATCCATCTTGGAGAAGCTGGAAGAAAACCCGAACATCTGAGGGGCGGTAGGCTATGTCTGGTTTCGCTGCACAACCCGATCCCATCTCAGCAGCACTCTCCCCCTCCTTCCAGCCTCCTAAAAAAGCCCAAACAAGCCCGGCACATCACGTTCCTAGCGGGAATCTCTTTCTAAACGCACTTTCGGTGGGAGACCTGAAATTTTGCTAAGTGAGAGACCTGGCGATTTTCTTTAAGCCCAAGGAAAACACTGCGGTCTTCTGTTTTGTATTTAGAAAAGACTTGGAATCTAACACTTGCAACATTTTAAAGACCCTTTAAACCCAGCAAGCGGATTTCCGCTCTGCCAATGCTTCCTGATTTATTTCAAGAAATGAATCTTTGACTCCAGGAAGGGAATTATTCCAAGACGCTGAGTTTGGTGCCCCTGCCTCTCCCTGGTGGAGGACAAAGTGTTTCCTTGAAACCTGCACTGAAACTCACCATTATTCGCTGGTTTGGTTTTTTTGTTTTGTTCTGTTTTTTTCCTGGTCAACAACGTTTTCTTTACATAAATCTCCACCCTCCCTACAAAGTCCTAAACCTTTTAAAAGGAAAATCTATAAATGGCAATTAAAAAAAAAAAACGAAGGAGTAAGGATGCTGGGAAAAGAATGCATTTTCAATTCCTCTTTATTTTTATGCTAAAACAAAGCTCTTAAAGGGATTCAGGGACCGAGCTGAAGGGTCTTCAGGACCTGTGGAAGAGCTCACTAAGCTCCACACTTTATGGACCACTTTGGAGTTTCTCTATGGCCCCATCATCTGACAAATATGTCAGAAGCCCTAAATGCCTTTACCATTCAACAGGGAATGAACAGATCCTGTTCATCAACCCTTTTTACAAATATGATTTGCTTTGTCCATTGCAGTCCAAGGCATTACTGTACTCAATGTAATGAAATGCAAATTGGACTGGAATGAGACATTTTCATTGTACATGCCAACCAGAATGGAACAAATAATGTGTGTGTGTGTGTGTGTGTGTGTGTGTTTGAACTTTCAGAGACACAGGCTAAAGTACATGGGATTGACCTTGGAGAAGTAACCTGGGGAGTTGAATGGCAGCTACCGGAATCCAGGTTGGGGTTCTTGAAGGAGTCTTTGAAATGCCGGAAATACTGTGAGAGCCTATGCAGGGGCAGTATTCATTAGCCAAGCTATGGGCGTAAGGTGCCCAAGTCCTGCTGCCAGAGAGTAGTTCATGGCTCCAGGTGATGCTCAGCTGTTAAACGCCATCAGCAGTCTGGCTCCAGGAGCCCAAAGGGCAGCCACCTTGGAAGAGGGCTTTCCTTTCCGTTGGGGTTAGAGTGCCTTGTCGCTGGGGAATGCATGGAAGCAGGGGAGAAGGGGAGATAGAAAGGGGACCATTTGGTTTATGTTTACACGTCCCTCCTCACCAACAACAAGAGGTGGGAGAATGGACTTTGGATGGCAACCTTGCCTAGACACACATTTACCTGAACCCAAGTTCCTTCTAAGGTGCTTAATATGCCATTAGTTGTAAAAATACACATCTAAGCTCCAAAACCAGTGAAGAGAAAGCCTAGGACTATCTGAAGTCCTGGCTCACTAACCTTGCTGCTTTGAGTCAGAATCCTGCACCAAAGTGGGACTGGAAGGATCTGGAGTGCAGGATAGATTCCAGCTGGGAGTCTCATCCCTGGTGTCTGGGTCTGCAACCCCCACCATCCATTGCACAGGCTACATCTTCTCCTGTTGGTCCTCCTCTGCCCACTAAAGATATTCCCCGAAAAGAATTACATTTTGCCCCTTCTGAGAACAATTTCTACCCCACCTAGAGAAAAACGCTGTCTGTGGCTCCCACAAAGCTTTTCATAGTTTGAGAAAGACATTGGATACAATTGTTGTTTTCTCAGTTTGGAGTTGAGCGAGAGGAGACTGCCCCTCCCAAATAAAACAGTGGAGGTGAATTAGACTCACTAAACTATAGCCTGCAAATTGTAGGTCAGGTCAGCCTGACAGTTGTATGTGTACAGCCCCCAGAAGCCAAGAGTGATTTTTAAAACATTTTAAATGGTTAGAACTAAATGATGGACAGGGAAACTGGGCACTGAGATCAGGCTCAAAAAGTCTAGAATTACGTTGCATCTGGCCTTTCACAGATGCCTTCTGGCCCAGGGGCTGGAGTGTGGTGCACTCACAACATGCTAGTATTGGCAAGGAGTGGGGTTTCTCCGTTTTCACCTTGGTATTATTATTCAAGCTTCATTTTGCATATGACATGGATTTTTAGTTTTCAGGATCACACCTCAGTCATTTCTAGGGATAATTTTGGCTTTAGAGCATAGGAAAAAAAAAAAGTAGTCAAGGCAGAGACAGCCCTGGTAAGAAATAGGGGACAGACCAGAAGAGGAGAGAGGAGAGCAAAGACTTGTGAATATCTCAATCAGTGCCTTGGTGACCTCTGACCCGGAGGGTGGTTTTCTTGTCTTTCTTCCCCAGCCAGAGATGCACACTTTATTGGTCCTTTCTGCATGACTGAATTGTGAGGGGTAACCAGAGTGTCCGAACCCAAAAAGGCCTGGGAGGCACACCAGACCACCAGGCAGCCATCTTCGGGTTGTCGGAGAAAAGTGACCCCAGTTCCCTAAGGGGCTTTGTGGGATACAGTGGTCACCTGTCTCCCATCTCAACTGCCCGTCCTCACTGAGTGACAGCTGGCCACTCACTCGTCTTTCTTTCTCAGAACTACCACCTTCCTCTTGTCCATGGGGACAAATGACGACTGTGGGTACACACGGGCAAGAATTGTAGATCCCTCACTTGACATAAATTTTAAAAAAGCCATTGTAGATACATTTCTTTTTGTAAATGGTGAGGGGCAGCGGACGGGGGTGGGGGGCTCCCGAATGTTCCCTATGACTCAGCTTGCTAGCTTCCTTGACACTCTGATGAACCAGGAACTCCTCCTTAAGACTACATGCTCCTGGCCTTAATCCTTGGCCATCAAACTAAGCATTGGTAGATTACACTTCACCTTTGAGCCCTGCAGGCACAGACTGGAAGAGAACACCCCCTTCCCCAGCAGCCCTGCTACTCCCCTTCACAAGCCAAACAGAGCAGGAAAACCCAGGAAGGACACTTAGTTAAATTACAGTTTCCCATGAACGCGATGCTTCTTTTTTAAGTTCAATGTGGCACAAGTATTACATGACACATACTCATCCTAAAAGACTCAGAATTTGAAATTTGTAAAAAAATCAGACACTTGGTTTTGACTGGACAGCTGGGATCTTATCAAGCAGGAGTTTCTTTCATGTCAGCCATCTAGATAGGCTACATCATCCCATCATCACAGCTGTCCCCTAAATGTGGCCTGACCAGGTGACACGGGAGGTTTTCCAAAGGCTCCGTCTGCAGGAAAATCAATTGGAGGACAGGGTGATCCAAGAAAGGCACTGGCAAAATTCCCATGTTCTCTTCCAAAGGCAAGGGAGATACCCTGGGGACATTGATGCTGCTGGCCTGCAGGGGGCAGTTCTCCAACAGCAATCCACTTCTCTCACCCAGGCCCCAGCTGCCGCAGGGAACTCTGGAGTGCTCTGAGCACATGGTACAGTGCGTAAGCTGACCACCAGTGTGTGCTGGGGACCTTGAGACCCCATACATGCTATGCCTCTAATCGCATTGACCTCAAACTCCTGCCTCTGCCTCAGGACCCTAGCTCTGTGAATCCCAGGCCCCCTTTGCTTTGTTCATTAAGGATCTAGTTACATGTGGACCAAGCCGCAGACCCTCTGTTCAGTTCCTCCCAGCTCCTGGTTCTCCCATTTTAAAGGCTAAATGAGTACAATTTTAGGGAGAAGGGACAGTGGCACTAGTGACCCCTCTGCGCAGCCCCTCTGCACTTGGATGTATGTGAGTCAGCCCACACTGGCTACGCAGAGGCCGCAGGCCACAGGCGTCTGGGGCTAAAGGTCAAGTTTTCCTAAGGACCAGTGGCAGTGAAGTGAGTTCTATCAGCAGCCATCTGTTCTCCTGCCCTGCTCCTTGCTCTTATCACACATTCCTCCACTGAGGCTCTTCCTATCTGTCAAAGAAAGGGGGAAAGCATGGCCTAGAATGCTCCTTTTCCATTCAGTCTGTTTCAAGGGCAGTTCAGCTGCCTCAAAACTCTTCCACAAGGCCCCCTCTCTTCTAGCAGGTAAATATCTCCGTAACTGGCAAAATTCTCACCTCTTCTTCCTTCCTGGAGCCTTTTTAGCCTCCCAGGTTGCTTCTGGGTTGTTGTTACTTTTCCAATGTCTGACTACTGCTGGAGAGGAGAGTTGTTTGGGTTCTGCGTAAAGCATAACTACTGAGACATCTGTGCACACCTGCCTCTCCTCCCGAGGCTCGGAAATGGCCCCTCCTCCTCCGATTAGGAGGATTCAGTTTCTTGGAGCTGACATGTAATTCTAGCCTTGGCTAAATCTGTTCTTTCTGTGGTTTTTAGAGAGTTAGCTTTCTTTTTCATTGAAACTATAATATCATAAAATTCTTAACCATTTGTTTGGCAAAGATTTCAAACATTACATTTGAAGCAAAACTGATAGACACACATTTTTACTATTACGTTTCTAAACATTTTTTGGAAGATTTTATTTCTTTTTTTGAGAGGCAGAGTGACATAGGGAGAAGGAGAGACACAGATAAAGATCTTCGTCTGCTGGTTCACTCCCCAAATGACTGCAATGGCACGGGTTGGTCCAGGCTAATGGCAGGAGCCAGGAGTCCATTTAGGTCTCTCCTGTGAGTGCAGGGACCCAAACACTTGAGCCATCTTCTGCTGCTTTCCCAGATGTATTTGCAAGGAGTTGGACTGGAAACACCCAGCACTGTGCTATAGTAGATTAAGCCTCAGATTATGGCGCTGGCATCCCACACGGGCATCATGTGGCTGCTAGACTTTGAACTACTTCCCTATTGATAACCTGCAAAAGCAATGGAGGGTGGCCCAAGTCCCCAGGACCCTGTGCCCTCTTAGGTAACCCAAAGAAGCTCCTGGCTGCTGACTTTGGATCGGCTCAGCCATTTGGGGAGTTTCTTTCTCTCTCCATAAATCTACTTTTCAAAGAAGTGGAGCAGTTGGGACTGGAACTGCTTCCCACTTGGGATTCTTTCAGCATTGTCTACAATGGGATAAGATTGAGCTTTAAAAAACTAAATAAAAGAAATTCCACCATTTGCATCAAAATGAATGTAACTGGACAAAATGATGTTGAGTGAAACAAGTCAGACACAGAAAGACATGTATCACTTACTACCCCATATGTGTAGGAACTCTTCATTGATTTTAATCAAGACAGGGGCCGCCATTATGGCACAGCAGGTAAAGCCACTGTCTGTGATGCTAACATCCCAGTTTCCGTGACACTGTCAGTTTCTGTCTCAGTTGTTCCACTTCCAATAAAGAAAAATGCCACCCAGGTTAGAGGTGCTACTGTGGCCAGAAGAGCTCTGTGGATAAACTTGAAAAAGCCACTTTAGAAGTTTCCATGAAGAAAAAAACTCACCTTCTGCTTCTCTCTGCTTGACTCTCCTTCCTTCTTAGAAACGAATCCTTGTTCGTGCCCTCTCTGAATCCTTGTTCTTGCCTTCTGAGAGATGAACCCTGCTCCAGCTCCCGACTCCTCGACTCCTGGGAACTGAAAGAACTCAAGGGCCTCAAGTCAAAGAAAAGGCTTGTTCCTCCCCCCACACCCTCCTCGGTTTGATATATTTCAACAAGACAGATACAAGGTAGTTGTTACAAAAGTCAGTGTCCCCGAGAAGGTGAATAGCCCCAGGCAGGAACTGTTCTCTAGCCCTATAACTTGCTTTTAGAGAAAAAGAGATGGTGGGGGAAGGGAGAATATTCCATCTCACTTGCAATTGTTAATTATTTGTGGCTGTCTCTCCGCTGCCTTAGCTATATTCCATAAAACTGATGAGGGAAATATCAAGGCTCTCAATTTCTGGATTATTCCAAGGGAACAGAGCTGTCTGGTTTTGTTTAGTCTCTAGACATCTCCCTGAAGTTGTGGAAAGCAGCGAAGGATGCGGACAAGGGATTGCCGCTCAAGTTTTCTGAGTGACTTCAATCTGAAAATTTCTTTTCCTTAGAAAAATGTTCATGAAACCTACATAAGAAATACATTAGTGGAGTCTACCACTCTTTGAAACAGTTATGGCTTCTCTGTTGCTTGCACGCATGGTGAGGGAGACGAGAGGAAATAATGTTATGGCTGAGTCTTGTACATGGACTAGCAAAACATCCTGACAGCAGATGCTGCCTTTGAAGCTTCTAAACAAGTGTTTTGTGAAAGCTAAGCTAATTACCTCTTACCCGAAAGTCCAGAGAGAGCTACCAGACCATCTTCATTTTCTAGTTATTTATTTATTTATTTATTTTACTTATTTAATTCACTTTAAAGGCAGATAAAGCCAGAGGAAGATGGAGAGAGATAAACAAGCTGGCACAAGCTGGTGCTGGCTGAGTCAGTGTGAGTCTCTTAGCAGGGCAGCAAGGACCAGGATGCTTGAGCCATAACATGCTATCTTCCAGGGTGTACATTAGCTGTACGAGGCTGGGATTGAGAACTCCAAGCAGGGCATCCGGACATGGTTTTCAGGCATCACAGAAGCAGAGTTACAGAGACGGGGGGAGGGACACACAAAGAGATTTTTCTGTTTACTGCTCCAAATGGCTCTAACAGCCAGAGCTAGGCCAGTCTGTAGCCAGGGATTCCTTCCACACGGGTGCAGGGGTCCAATTTGTGCCATCTTCTGATGCCTTCCCAGCCCACTAGCAGGGAGGAGCTGGATTGGAAGTGGACAGCCAGCACTCAAATTGGGGTCTATTTGGAATGCCAGCACTGTGGGTGTCTTAACTACTAGGGCAAGGCTTGTCCCTATCATTTTTATTTAAACATGACTCTCTTAATCTTTTTCAGTGAATTTATGTTGTTGGAATTTTCTAACAACTGTTAGAGGAGAGGCTACCCTTTTCCTGAAGAAAGAAGAAATCAGTTTGCATTCACTATTTTCATAATTTGGTGCAGGGAAGTGAATTTTCCCATTATACTCCACTCCCATTGTCTTCTGCAACACGGTCTTCGGTGAGCGTTTCTCACATCCTTTCCCCTTTAAAATAAATTTAGGGGCCAGTGTTGTGGCACAGAAGGCAGCACTCTCTGCATGTGAGGTTGGCATCCCTGTGGGCATGGGTTCCTACACAGGGTGCTTTACTGCCTGTGCTGTTCCCTGCTAAGGGCCTGGGCAAAGCAGCAGAGATGCCTCAAGTGCTTGACCCCTGGCACCCATGTGAGAGACCCGGATCAAAGTCTTGAGCGCTCACTTCCGCCTGGCTCTTGCTGGGGAGTCAACCAGCAGTGGTCGCTCTCTTCCTGTCTGTGTCTCCCTCTCTCTCTAACTCTCGCGTTTCAAATAAATAAAGCTTAAAAACCAAACCAAAACTCATTCAGCCAGAATTTGAAGCTTATCATTATTATCTTGATGAATTTTGTAATTCTGTAACTCGCTCCCTCACACATACACACAAATACACACATATACACACACACACACACACACAGAGGAGGCTGGCTACCGAAGAGTTTTATAGCTTGGTCCCCTACATGAACCTCATTTCTTGAGCTGTTAGTCAATAGCTGTGACGTGCTCAAAAGACTATCCTGAGTGTAATGCTCAAATGAGTTGGGAGGCTACTGCCCTGGGAGCCTGCACTACTTTGTCATCACGCATGTCATTTAATTTTTGTTGTGTTTTTATAATGTGGGTACATCACAAATAACTCAATAAAAGAACCCTCTGAGGACAATACAATGGAGAAAGTGTATTGTGCATATGGTCTGTATTATCAAACCCTGTGACTCATAGAAAACATATGCTCAGTGAATTATTGATTTTTGCGGTTGTTTTAAAAGGTCCATCCAATTATACTGTCTGCTGCTTGGGTGTGCCGTTACATGGAGGGGATGTACACAGCTTACAATGGCGGTCCTTCATTTCTGACATGGATTCAAATCCCAGTAAGTAAATTCCACATATGAACTGCTACTCCCTGGGTGAAGAGATGGCCCCAACCATTCCCAGAGAAAGGCAACATGGCCGACCTCCGGAGAAAGGCAACATGGCAGACCTGGGGGTAACCAGAGAGGCTGCGGGAGGGCTCACTCGGCTCTGTTTCGCGTTCTTGGCCAGAACACTGTTTGAAGGGCATTTATGTCTGAGCAAAATGTGGGAAAAGAGGCAGCGTCCAAGCCAAAGAGCCACCCTGGTCCTCATCCTTAAGTCCCCTTCCCCCAGCAGCTAAAACCTTGCCTCAGTCCATTGGCATTTCCAGTTTCAGTAGAGGAAACACATTTGGACAGGAGAGGAGCGAGCTCTGAGAAGCAGCCCATGGATGTATGAGCTTGTTTTCTCCGGGGTTTGTTCAGGAGCTTGCAGCTGCTTCCCTGCTAGCTCACCGGATTCCCCAAGTTGGCAGTTTTGGGATTTCAGCATTTCCCAGTAGAATTAACAGCACTATGCCATATGCCAGGAAAGCTACACTTGCCCACCATGAAGACCCATTGACCCAAGCAAATGACTGAGAAAGTACTGCATGGGCTGCTCTGTACCAAGCTCAAGGGCTGGGCGAAGCTAAAACCAGACTGGGCCGTGTACAAGCTGGGAAGGTGGTTAGTGGCGGAGACCAAGGACTGATCTTCTCAAGAAGTCAGCATGTGGTGTGCGTGCGTGTACTGGTGCGTGTGCGAAACAACAGGCCTCACTTGCCCACAGCACATGCCACCCTTAGCGTCTCCCTTGCCATTCCAGAGGGTCCACTTACGACAGCTCCTGGGCCTCGTGCGCTTGCAGCCGGCGGATGCCTGCACACCACCTCTTCCTGCTGGTCAGGAATCAGAGGATTCCCTAGTTTGGGATCCCGGCAGAGTGAAAGCGCCGGAAATGGGGGCCCGAAGTGGGAGGGAGGGAGGGGTCGGAGGACTCCCGAGCGGATCCTCGTGCCGGTCGCTCCCCACCCCCGCTGCACCTCGCGGCCGGCGTGGCCCGGGGCACGGGGGTTGGGGGTTGGGAGGACGTCTGCTGCCGCGGGCAAGGCTTGAGGGGGAGGGTCCTGGAGCTTGGCTCCGAGCCCCAGCTCCTTGGACGGCCTTCTTTCCATTTGGTTCCCTGTGGGGAACCTCCTCCCCTTCCTCTCTTCGCCCCCTCCCTCTTCTCCGCCTCGCCTCCGTGGGGGCGCTCCCCAAGCCCCGAGGCCTCCGTCCTCAGCCGGCTGCTCCAGGCCAGAAGGGCATAGGCGCCGGCGAGCTGAGCTCTGCAGCCGCCCAGCCCTTCCGTTTTCTCTTAGAACCTAGGGGCTCCGAATCTCGCCTCCCTTCCTGACCCTCTGCCGTTACACAGGGGCTGTTTAATTAAAGGGGAACCCGCAATGTATACGTCAGATAAAAGCAACGCGCAGAATAAACTAATTAAAACATTGTGTTTGCAACACATTTTATTTCTCTCCTTCTCTTTTTTTTTGATCTTGGCTGTGTTTTAAAGAAATGTCATCGCGCCATAAAGCGAGCCGTGAAACGCTATTTCCTTATAGTGTGCGGCGCTTTTCAAAGGCTAGTGTGATATATTTTAGAAAAGGGATCCCGCTGTGAAAGCTTGCGTGTCTTCCCTTTACCAAACTAAGCTCTTGTCAATCACTCCGAGCCCGGTCCAATCACCGCGATTCTTTTTGGAAAGCAGCTCATCCCGCTGTGCTTTTATACCGTGCTCGCAGCCTGTTTTGATGCATTTTTACCAGCACGTCCAGAGAAATGAATGATGAAGCCATGGACGGTGCGGGCCTGGCTCCCCGAGTTCCTGCTTGGCTCTAACGAGGCCTCGGCGCATTGTGCACCGCCCAGACTTTCTCACGTGGCGGTCACTACAAGGGCTTACCCCGACGTCCGGCCAGGTCATTGCTGAGATCCGCCTTATGAAGGTCACGCAATGACTTCCACTTTGTCACGGTGGGCTGGTACGGAGAGGCCCCATAGCCACTCTCCCGGCCTGTCTGTGCACACAAGCAATGGGGGTCCCTCAGCCCTATCTTTAAGATGCACGGGAGGAGTCTGGGGCCCCAGCCCTGCGTTAGGTTAGGGCTTGCTTCCTAGCAGGCAGCAGGCCTCTTCTCCCTGCCCTCCTCTCCCTGCCCCACAACACCTGGTGATGTGTGTGTCTGTGTGTGTGTGTGTGGTGGTGGTAGTGGGCGGGGAGGACTGGCTCAGCCTTCCAGGAAAGGCTGCCTCTCCCTCCGCGGCACTGGGAAAACGACAAGAGTTGGGGCAGCATTCCCAGCTGGAGGCTCAGTCGCAGATGGCCACAGGTACATTCCAACTGGTGGCATGGACCCAGGTCAAACCCACAGTTAGTTACTAGATTGGACTATGGAACCACAAGGCAGGCGCGGGTGGCCCTGGATAGGTAAAAATAAACTAGTAAACCATTCCGGGAGAGCCCACAGGAAGAAGGGCCTATGTCGGTACCTTCCCTAGATGTGAGGAAAGGTTGGCAAGAGTGGACCAGAATCAGATTTCCACACACTCCCCGATCCCCCTCCCCTCCTGTCCTGTCTGCCTGGTAAGGACTCTGAGGTCCTCCTTTCTGGCAGCATTCAAATCCTTGCAGGCTTTTGTTTTCACTTCCACTTCGAACTTGAACCAAGCAGAGTACAAACCGATGAGGTCTCAGGAGACAAAGCAGTGAAAGCCACGTGGGATTCCGGCGCTTGTGGACTAGATCAAACCCTGCGTTTTGAAATAGTTGCCCCCAGTGTGACTCACCGGCCCTTCTGCCTCTGGGTCTCTTAGCTCTGTCTCTGCTTCCCACACGGGAATGTGTCCACCCCTTAGCCTCATACACACACGAGTTCATGTTCGACAACGACACTTTCTCCCCCAGAGCCCCGGCGCACCTCAGTCCCATCTGTCAGTTCCTGGCTCTAAGGGTAGGGGCCTGAAAACCAGGAGAGGGGAGTGCTCAGCTTTCCCTAATTTTGACTCACCCGCAGACAACCTCGTTGGGAAGAAAACCGCTGCCCTGTGGATCTCCTCCGAGTTGACTGCATCCTCAAACTGACCCTCTAAGGAAGACGGGACTGGGGGTCCTGCCCTGTGCTCTCCTGCTGCCGACCCAACACTGTTGGAGAGGCAGGCTAGATGAAATCCGCTGGCGACCCCAGGTGATCCCCATGCAAAGCCGGTAGCCGGCAGTTTATTCAGCATCCCCTCAGCAGAGTGCTGCACCGAGGGCCTCCGGGTGCCAAGACTGGTGTCCTGCGCTCAGCACGAAAAGAAAATTTGCTCCTGCCCGGTGCACCCGAGGAGCCTTCCGGGAAACCCAATTCAGGCAGAGTCTCCCCATTCGCAGCTTTGTGAGACAAAGCGTGAGTGAGTTTTGTTACAGCCTGCGGTGAAGTGTGGCAGCTAGCGAGATGGTGGCCCCAGAACAAGCTCCGGGGCCGCAGGATGCTGTGCACCTCGGGATTCAGTGCCAGGGACTGAGCAAGTTAACAGACGCTGTGATTTTTCTGTGATTCCCTGATTACACTGGAGGCTCTTTCTGAGCAACAGATCACACAAAAATTACTGAAATACTTGGTGCAATGGTAATTCGTGAAGATATATGTATTCATGCTACATATAATATATATGTAGATTTAAAGTTTTGAAAATCACTTTTTAATACGGCAAGTTACATGCCTCAAGGGAAAACATGATTACCCTCTGGCATCCCGGCTCCCGGGGACGGGATTGAAGTAACGTTTCCATTCGCAGGCATAAAGGAATTCACCTGTTTACTCGACGGCTGTAATAAGTGATTTTTTCCAGAGTCAGGATTGGTAAGCGAACATTCACCCGCGTCTTGGCCTCTGGAAGCCAGTGGCCACCCGAACTCCAGCGGAAAAGCTGAAAGAAACGCCAGCTCCAGGGTCTAATCCGAGCTGCCTCTGCGGGGGTCAGGGGGGCTGGGAAAGGGCCCCAGGCGTCCTGGGTTTTTCCCGGGGCTTTGGGCAACGGACTCATTCTTGATTCGAGCAGATCCGGGCCCCTGCCTGAGCAGCCCCCGTTAGCGTTTTCTTCTGGCAGACGTGCTCTCCACGGCTCGCAGAGCCCGCCTGCGCGATCACCGTCCTGGAGTCTGCTGCTCCTAGGCCAGATATGCAGAAGTGGTAGGCAATTTAAGATACTGAGTGAAAGCTCCAGGAAGGTTTGCCGCCCCCAGGTCAAGTGAGATAGCTCTGGGGTTACTGATAGATTCCCCATCCTTCCTCCTTCTGCCCCGTACCCCACCCCCTCAGTAAGAAAGATGTGGATCTGACACGGTGTGTGCTGTCACATTATCCAACTGGCAACCACAGCTGGCCCCTACCAGCTGTCTAGCCCTTGACCAGAGCTCAGTTTATAACCATCTGATAGGTTCTAAAACCTTGCGTGGACTGTCTCTTTTAATGGACCTTTTCTCGTACGACCTCTCCGGCGCCCAGGGTACTGCCCACGCCAGAAGTTTTGCACAACATCAATCGAAAGTTGCTAGGAATTTAGTGGAGCAGGCTATCCGTTCTTCAGTCCCTGAGCACAACACCCCGATGCTAAAAGTTCTACGGCAGCAGCTGGAGTAGCTTGAGCGAGGCACTCTGACTTCTACTCGGCCGATCGCACTCCTCCCAGGAAACCAAAACTACTACTTTGCTCTCCCAGGGCCTCTTCAAAACAAGGGGCCGCTGAGTGTTTAGAAATTGGAAAAATAAAGCGCTTGGAGTTCTGGCGAAGAAGTCGAGACGGATGCCAGGCTGGGCCTAACCAGATCATACAGTTCCAAAGTGGCTCGCCTTCCGAGCGGGGACGGAGACCGCGGCGTGCTGGTGACACGGTTGCGCCGTCTGCCCGCGCCGTGCGACCGTTTACTCGGTGGGGCTGCGTCGGCTCCGCCCGCCAGAGCCGGGCGCGGCGTGGGCGGTGGTGGGGAGCCCAGAGAGGAGCCGAGCTGCCCCCGCCGCGCGTGACCAGCCGCAGGCGCTCTGTGCTCCTACTGCAAGCTACCGTGGCCGCGGTCTCCTCCGCTTCTTCCCAGTCTTTTCCTGTGTCTTTTCCTGTGGTGTCTTTCTCCTGCTTGGGCGCTGCCCATCACATCCAGACCAAGAGGTGGGTGCAAAGACCGGATCCCCTGCCCTCGCTGAGGTCCAAAATCAGGAACGAGCACACCTGGGGTGTACAGTGCTCTGTTCGGAAGTCCCCTGACCCGTAAAGGTCCCCCGGCACGCCTTCCCTCCTAACCCCCAACCTAATTTAGGAGCTTAGTCTAAAAAAGCCGTCCACCCGCTGCTCTCTCTGCTTGCCCAGTGCACTGAACGACCCCTTAGCTCCTTGCATTTGTAATGTCTCTAGACTTCCTGTTCAACTGGCCATCCTCCATGGACACCGGCCTCACCGACACCCCCACCTCATCCTAGACTCTCAACTCATTCCAAAACAGGTATTCAGAACACTCCTGGGACAGCAAGGAAACAACCATTTGTTTAGCACTTCGAAGAATCAGGTGCTGAATACACACTGTCTCAAGAAATCTTTATCCCCCATTTTCTGCATCAGCAAACTGAGACACTGAATCCACAGGAGTTACTTCCAAATGTTTAGAAGCTGGTAGGTCTCACCCCTGTCAAAGGTGAGCCAAGGGCATAACTGCTCCTGCTGGCCGGAGGTTCATATTTTTCTCTTGAGGCTCAAAGTCAAGTGACAAAACGAAGAAGAGGCTCTGGGTGGAAGACATTTGGCTCATCAAGGCTGACTTGCACAAATGTGGAATTTATTAGATGTGGATTTCTGTGTATACTGGCGTTGACCAGTGTTGTCCTTGAATGCTGCCTCTGTCTTCCTCACCTTCAAATTGAGAGGAACAATGATCGCCCATTGTTGATTGGACCACGTCAGAATAAAGACTTAAAATGTTTTTGATGCTGACAAATGCGATGTGTCCTCAAGTGCAATGCACTGTTGAAATTAGCTGACCCCCGAGGGGGAGAAGGCAGAACGGAGGGCATCTTATTGGCCAGGGGGTGCCAGGCAGGATGCCTGCACTCCGCGTGCCAGGACATAAACCTGCTGCGAAAGTCTTCTGGCCTCCCTAGGAGTCGTCTCAGGAGCTGACTCCAGCACGCCCCAGGGAGCCTGCTGCGTCCCAGTGGGGGCCGCTCACACAAACCGTGGCAGTGACAGTGCGCACCTGGCAGCCAGAGCACTGCCAGATGGGAAGAATCAGGAGGCTGTTAGAAACACGTCTTGCGTTCTGAAGTACCTGGCGCTGTTGGTCAGCATGTAGGTGTTGCCGGCTTCCTTCTCCAGTTTGTGTCTTCAGAGTGTGTTCAAGTGTGAATACTTAGGATGGATCCTAGCTTCTAGGTACTCATCCTGGAAAGTTGTGCACAGGGAGCGTTTGTGAGAGAATTAAGGTTGTTCTTGCCTGCAGTGACAATGCCAAGCCTCCCATAGTAAAATCAGACCTTAAGGGTCTCTAGCTGTGGACAGAGGAATGAACACAGCATTTCTCCCTCCGGTCCTTCCTTTCTCCTTCCCTCTCTTCTTTCCTTCCTCCCTCCCTCCTTCTCTCCCTTCCTTCTTGCCTCTTTTTCTTCCTTCCTTCCTCCTACTTTCCCTCCCTTCCTTCTCTTCTTTTCTTTTCTTTTCTTTTCTTTTCTTTCTTTCTTTCTTTCTTTCTTTCTTTCTTTCTTTCTTTCTTTCTTTCTTTCTTTCTTTCTTTCTTTCTTTCTTTCCTTCTTTCTTGCCTTTCTCTCTTTGTCTCTCCTTTCATATTCTCCCTCCTCCCCAACCCCATGCCATCTGACAAAGACTGAAGCAGAGAAAACTCAGTTTTCCCTTTCCTTGAAGTGTCTCCATGCAAGGTACTGAGCAGTGCTCTATGTAGTCGTGCTATGCACGCCCGACCCTTGCTCTGAGATGTCCTTGGGGCCATTTTGGCAAGAATCCTGGGCTGTCCTGGAAGAACCGCTGTGGGTCTGCCCAGGCTTGGGCAGCAATGATCCGGGCCACTCCCACCGAAAGGCCCAGTTGCTGTGTGGTGTTAAGGGACTCATCCCCTGAGCCTACTGAGATTAAAGGGAATCCAGGCTGACCCCTCCCCCATCACAGACATCTCTCTCTGTATTTCCTTCCTTCTCATCTCCTCTCTCTCTGTTACTCTCTCGTGTACACATTTCATGCACTCATTTACTCAATCCATTAAATAACTCAGTTTCTGAAAAGTCCTGTGACGAGTACCCAGACGTTGCTGTTAAACAGTTAGGGGAAGGTTTGAATCCACTGATTGCCTTTCTGGTTTGGAACAGGTGATAGAACTCTAAGTGCCAGCTTCCACATCTTTGGAAGGACATGCGTAATGATCCATCTCATGAAGGTCTTCAGGTAAATTAAAACAGTGACTGGCATTGTGGTGCAGTGGGTTAAGCCACCACCAGCCACGCCAGCATCCCATATGAGCACTAGTTGAAATCTAGCTGTTCCACTTGTGATCCACTCTCCTGCTTTGGTGCCTGGGAAAGCAGCTCTTGATGTGCTATTCCCTCTTGGTCCAATTACTTGGGCTCCTGCCCCTCCATGTGGGTGGTCGGGATGGAGTTACGAGCTCCTGGACCAACCTGAATTGTTGCAGCCATTAGGAGAGTGAAGCAGATGGAAGGCCTCCTTCTACCTCAGTCTCTCCACTCTTCCAATAAATAAATAAAAAAATAAAGAAATAGTTAAATGAAATCTAGTGAGTGGCAAGACAGTGATCATTCAGTGGTAGCCAATTAACACGAACAAAACAATCTCTGATACAGTAGCTTCCTGTGTAATATGACGATGTCGGCAAAGTGGCAGAAAGGGTTAACGTGCTTTACCGTATTTGTGGAGTCCTGCAGAGAACCGCATTGGATGAAGTCATCATTAACATCACTTCCAAACATGGGCTTGTGGACTATATCCCACATAGCATGATACCAAAACATGTTGAGCAAACATGTTTTTCTGCTCAGATCACCCAAGAGAAATTGCAATGCCACTCACGGATGCCCTGAGCTTCTTTCCCTCCAGTCCTAATTAGGGCCAAGTTACACCCCTCTGAGCCATCACAGGATAATTCCTTCCGTTATTAAATGATAGCCACAGACCTGCTGTCAATGAGATGCAGACAATGCAATGACTCTGCTCTTCCCCTCACTTTCAGTCCAAAACAGTTTCCCTGGGTATGGTGAACTTATGAAGGTTATTTCTGGCATTCCAGAACGGTTAGGAAGGAGGACCTGTGGGGGCATCCTTGAGCTTCATGAACGGTGGGAGCTGGGGAAATGTGTAGAACTCCTACAACCTCATTAGTTTTCTCTTCACTTGATCACTGCCTGAACTCTCAGAAGTTCTGTCTAGCCCCCACTTTTGTAAGACACTCAGAGCTATGGCAATGGCTCACAACACCTACAGTCAGTCCCTGGGTCTGAGTCCTGATGATGGAAGAGCCCTAGCAATGTGACTCTCAGAAGTTCTGTCTAGCCCCCACTTTTGTAAGGCACTCAGAGCTATGGCAATGGCTCACAACACCTACAGTCAGTCCCTGGGTCTGAGTCCTGATGATGGAAGAGCCCTAGCAATGTGATCTCAAGACAAACAGATTGTAGAAGTGGAGACAACACTGGAAACCTGAATATAGCACCTCACTGAGTGATGTGACCTTGGACACTACAGATGAATTTTTTTTTAAAGATTTATTTATTATTATTACAAAGTCCGATATACAGAGAGGAGGAGAGACAGAGAGGAAGATCTTCCGTCCGATGATTCACTCCCCAAGTGAGTGCAACGGCCGATGCTATGCCAATCCGAAACCGGGATTCAGGAACTTCTTCTGGGTATCCCACGCGGGTGCAGGGTCCCACAGCCTTGGGCCGTCCTCCACTGCTTTCCCAGGCCACAAGCAGAGAGCTGGATGGGAAGTGGAGCTGCCGGGATAAGAACCAGTGCCCATATGGGATCCCGGGACGTTCAAGGTGAGGACTTTAGCCAGTAGGTCACGCCGCCCGGCCCCAGATGAATTTTTGTTAGGGACTGTCAGACTGGCTCAAAAGGCTAATCCTATGCCTTGTATCCAGCACCTCATATGGGTTGTTGCTTTGAGTCCCAGCTGCTCCACTTCCAATCCAGTGCCCTGCTTATGGCTTGGGAAAGCAGAAGAGGATGGTCCAAATCCTTGGGACCCTGAACCCATGTGGGAGACCCAAAGAAGTTCCTGGACTGAGATTGGCTCAGCTCCAGCCACTGTGGCCATTTGGGGAGTGATGCAGCAAATGAAAGATTCTGTCTCTCTCTATCTCCTTCTTGCCCTTCTCTCTGTAACTGCATTTCAAATAAAAATGCATAAGTCTTCTAAAAAAGATGACTTTCTGTTGATTTGGTGTGTTAATCTGGAAAAGCTGGGCTTGATGATTCCTAGGAACACTTTGATTTCTAAGAACATGTGATCCCAATCCTATACAAAAAGGCAAAAGTGAGAGAATGGTCTTAGATGGAGCAGAAACTGGATTAGGGGGTGTGCAGGGGATGGCTATGACATTTCTAGGCCCTTTTGGAGCAAAGGACTTTCCTTTAAAAAAGAAGAGATGGGCCCAATGCGGTAACCTAGTGTCTAAAGTCCTTGCCTTGCATGCACTGGGATCCCGTTTGGGTGCCAGTTCGTGTACTGGCGGCCCTGCTTTTCATCAAGCTCCATCCTTGAGGCCTGGGAGAGCAGCCGAGGACTACACAAAGCCTTGGGCCCTTACATTGCGTGGGAGACCCGGAAGAGGCTCCTGGCTCCTGGCTTCAAAATAGCTCAGCTCTGACTGTTGCAGCCATGTAGGGAGTAAATCAGTAGATGGAAGATCTTCCTCTCTGTCTTTCCTCCTCTCTGTATATACGACTTTCTAATAAAAATAAATACATCTTTAAAAAAATAAATAAAAATAAAAAAGAAGAGATGAGCAATCTCTAAAACCTGTTTCTTTGAGACTGTAGATCAAGAGGAAGTACTGTCTGAGGAAGCAGGAGCAAATTACTCTGACCTGGTAAGATGAACTTGACCTCTTTTCCTGAGGCCAGGAAGAACCTAGGCTCCAGAGGAATCTGCCAACACAGACCAAGTCTATATACAGTAAGTACACCATATTAGACGATTTTTCTGCCTCTGGGAAAATATTGTGAACTGTGTTCTGGCTTTGGATAGTCTCAAGGCAAGGAGTGGTTTGGGATTTCCCAGTGAGATCACTGGTAGAAAACCAGGTGGGATCATTTTTTGTTCTGTCTTTTCCAAGGGAAACATAGACTTTTCATACTGACAAGGTTGTAGCCCTAGCCAACCAACACCTCAGGCAGGCTCACATTTATTTTAGCTGGTGAATTGTGGTCGAAGTAACCCTGGGTTCCCCACAGACCCACCCATGTAAGTGAATGTGTTAAACCTAAGGAAAATTGTCATAATTAAGGCACACAGGTGATGTCATGTAAAACTAGTTCTCATTGAATGAAATGCTTCAGTTTACTCTGTGCATTTGGATTTGGTTTGTATTGTTTGAATTCTATGAAGTCTCAGTAATATGTATTTCAAACAGCTCATTGTACAATCAATGACTTCCCAAATTAAAGAGGTTTTCATTGAGTGAAAGTATATTTCCAGCTGAGTTTTACTAGCTGTTATATTTTTGTGTGTGTCAAAAAGTCTCAACGAAAGGAAATAGAATTCTAAACTGGGGTGGCATTAGGTGATTGTAGTTCTGCCTCCCATGGTTCTGTCCAGTTTGGGTATTTGGAAAAGTTAGTCTCATTGGACCCAAGGGGATTCTCTCACATGGGTTATCTTTTGCTTTGAACCATTCTTAGGAGAAGAAACAGCAGGGTGAGGGTAAAATGCCCTAAAATATGAATTTATCCAGGATACCAACTAAAATTATGTGGTTTGGTTTTGCCATGTGAGTTTAGTGTCCTTGGCTTTGCATGACATATGATGACATGGTCGCTTTCATTGAAATGGGAGGGGAAATAACATGTGGTTGTTACCTTGTCTCCTTCTGTCTGGCTTAGGGAGGTGGCAGAATTCCTGAAGTTTCCAGGATCCACATATGCAACCACTAATACCTGGGGTGATCTGTAAGAATTAAAAAAAAAAACCAAAATCAGTTAGCTTTGCTGAACATTGACACGAGGGGACCTGTCTCATTGCTCAGTGCTTTTTGACATGGCATTTTTTTGTGATTTTTTTTAAACATTTATTTATTTATTTTTATTGGACAGTTAGAGAAGAGGAGAGACAGAGGAAGATCTTCCGTCCACTAATTCACTCCCCAAGCGGCTGCAATGGCTGGAGCTGCACTGACACAGGAGCTGCACTGACACAAGAGCAGGAGAAAGGAGCTTCTTCCAGGTATTCCAAACTGGGGTGCAGGGTCCCAAGGCTTTGGGCCGTCCTCAACTGCTTTCCCATGCCACAAGCAGGGTGCTGGATGGGAAGTGGGGCCTCTGGGATTAGTATAACAATGCCATGAAGTAAAATTAAATGCTACTGCATGACTAACGTGTCCCTGAAGAAATAAGATGAAAATCAAGAATCTTCCTAAAGAAAGTGATGCTACTGTATGATCTATGAGTCATTGAAGAATTTAATCAGAAGAAAGTGTTTTGAAGAGATGAAACTAACAAAAAAAATCAAAATCCATGAAATATAGTTTACATTGATCTTTGTTCGTGAAATGTGTCTCCTGTAGGCAACAAATAGATGGGTTTTGTTTTTAAATCTAGTCTACTAATTTATGATGTTTGATTGATAAGTTTATTGAGGGTTAATACAAATAGGTGGTAATTTGTTTCTGTCATTTTAGCAATGTGTTATAGACTGATTTAGTTTTCTGTTGTTATTTTACTGGGATGTTCTTCACATTTGCCTTTCGTTTTGGTGGATGCTATTCCTCTTCTCTGTCAAGAGAACATCTTGAAGTATCCTTTGTAGGACAGGTTTGGAAGAGACATTGTTTAACTTTACTGTGGAAGAATTTTATTTCATTTTCAAAGACAAAGGAAAGTTTTACTGGGTACTTTATCCTGGGCTGACAGTTTTTTTTTGCTTTTAAAATCTGGAATATCTCACTCCATTCTCTTCTAGCCTGTAGAATTTCCTGTGAGAGGTCTCCTGTGAGTTTGACGTTCCTTTATATGACAATTGATTTTTTTTTTCACGTGCACATTTAAGGATCTTTTCCTTATGTTCAATTGAAGAGAGCTTGATTAACATGTGTTGTGGTGAAGATTGTTTTTGGTCAAGGCTGTTGGGAGTTCTGTGCCCCTCCTGGATGTTGTTTCCCAATTCTTTTTCTAGATTAGGGGAAATTTCCCTTATTTAATAGTGTCTTTCAATTCATGAGTGCTTTTTTTAAGCTTGACTAAGCTCTGCTTCCAGCTTTTTGTTTGTTCCCCCCTGGTGACAGGAAATATCTTCTAATTTTGAGATTCTTTCTTCTGCCTCCTTCATTCTATTTTGGATATTCTCCACTGTACTTTTATTGTGCTCCACTGTATTTTTAATTTCTGATATATCAGCTCTCATTTGATTCATTTCATTTGATTCATTTCCTGTGTCACATATTCCTTAAATCTCTTGAACTACTGCTTTATGTGCTTCTGATAGTATCCTATATAGCTAGGTTGTTGGTGGTGCTGATGTTGCTGGAACCTGTTGGTCGTTAGGTCTGAGAGCCACATGGACCTATTTTGACCCATACAATGCCAAAGTCGGTATTATTCTCCCTGTGGGACCAGGCAATGCACTGAGCTCAGTGAGTTCACTCCCAGCTCAAGCACATGCACAGCTCAGTGATGTCCCCTGCAGTCTTTAAGAAGCCTTTGCCATATCATACAAAATGGTGCCTGGCCTTTGCCATATCATACAAAATGGTGCCTGATGTGCCACTACTACAGTTCTTGATCTGCTGGCAGTCAGCTCTGAGGGCTACTTGGACCTGTCTTGGGTGGAACATGTAGGATGCCACATTGTTGCAGTTCACTGAGTCAGAAATAAGTTCACTTGCAGCTCAGTGCATGCACAGTACTGTCCTTAGCCCTTGCCTCCTTAAACAAAATGGCACCCTGTTTAGCTCTAGAGGGTAGAGTGGACTGTGAAATCTACCCTGTTCCTGTACTGCCTTTCTGGAACCTGCTGCTCTGTCTCTGCTACTGGTCAAATCAAATAGGCCAGCAGGACGAGTGGTTCTTTGTCTAGGTTTACCTCCTGAGGTCCTGGTGAGTGCCCCATTCTCATCTTGTTGCTGGTGGCTGCTGCTGCAGTTCAGATTGCCACTTGCTGAATGCTGCTGTAGTCACTGCAACACCACACCGTTGTGTCCTCTGCTTTCTTGTATCTTTAAGTCTCCAAGTATCCCTCTGCTGTTTCCTGTATTCAACTTTATTTTAAATAATCAGTATGGGGGCCCAGCGGCGTGACCTAGCAGCTGAAGTCCTCGCCTTAAGCGTGCCAGGATCTCATATGGGTGCCGGTTCTAATCTCGGCTGCTCCACTTCCCATCCAGCTCCCTGCTTGTGGCCTGGGAAAGCAGTCGAGGATGGCCCAATGCTTTGGGACCCTGCACCCATGTGGGAGATCTGGAGGATGTTCCTGGTCATGGCTCCGGATCGGCATAGCACTGGCCATTGCGCTCACTTGGGAATGAATCACGTGATGGAAGCTCTTCCTCTCTATCTCTCCTCCTCTCTGTATATCTGACTTTGTAATAAAAAATAAATTAATCTTTTGTTTTGTTTTGTATTTGAACCTTCTATATGTCCACTTTGCATGGGGTTTAATTTTTTCCATGTATACATATATATATTTATTTGTTACATTTCATTTTGTGACACAGTTTCATAGGCTCTGGGATTCCCCCAACTCTTCCCCATGCCCTTCCCCCATGGTGGACTCCTCCACCTTGTTGCAGTATTACAGTTCAAATCCAGTCCAGATTCTTTCATTGCAGCATCATATTGTCCAGATATATTCAACGGTTTCTTGAGGAGACCATCTCTGGTCTGAAGGCAGAGCTGGTAGAATATCATCACGGCCAATGAAAAGCCATAACATAACCTCCACTAAAATTTACAACATTATGGAGTTCATTGACATGGCATTGAGTAACCAATATGTTAAAATATGCAGATTCTTAATCACATCCTGTGATTACTTCATTGACATTTCAATTTTAGTTTATAAACAGCCGGTTTCTATACACCTTAACATGGCTATAGGGTACTATTCAGCTGTATTGTGTCTATTTTCATTTTAGCATTTAGCAGTTTATAGTTGTGAAACGTTATTTTTACTGAACTCGGCAAATTTTAGGGTAGTTCAAACTGGCTTATAACTCTAACAAGGCATATTCAACAGCTGAAGTACAGACTTCAACAGTTTTAGGAGGGGTGTGCAGAGAAATCTCCAGTGCACTAATGAGGAGTAACTGATCTTCGTGTCCTACCTAGTAAGGTATGTGTGAATCTACGCTGACTGTTTCCTGTCTGGTTCCAAGCTTTCCCTGTTGTTCTCTGTCTATCTATTCTAAATTTTGTTGTTGTTGCTGTTAATTAATTAATTGATTAATTAATTTTTTATTAGGGGGCTCTGGAGCAACCCTGATGGTCCTTGGAAGAGAGGGTAGGGTTACAAAATTGAAGCTAAGTAGGGACCAGAGAAAGCTCCTCTCCTTAGTCCCTATTCCCGAAGGAAGTTTACTGTTCTGTTTCTGTGGACCGCTTAGGGCTCCTGGCTGTTGTTCCGATGACCTTGGATCCTGCGAGGAAGGATTTGGGCTTCTTCCATCCCATGTGGTAGTGGGTGGGGGTCGGTGGCCTCAGAGTTCTCGGCCTTTGAAAGCACTCCAATTCCCTGTAGTCTCCTTGGCAGTTGGGATGTAGTCCTTGGTGCCTATACTGATAGTCCTTGGTGAGGATCTGGGGGTCTCCAGGGTTGGGATACAAGCCTCCTCCTGTCCACCTGGAGCTAGATTTTAATTCAGGCACTTAGATGGTGGAATACAGTGTCTTAATTAACCGCTTGTTTTGTTTTGTTTTGTTTTAAAAATTCAGTTATTTGGAAGGAGCAATTATGAAGAGAGGGGGAAAAAGAGACTGAGAGAATTTTCCATCTGCTAGTTCACTCTCCAAATGGCCACCACGGCAAATATTCAACCCTTTTTATTTATATATCTCAATGCGATAGCCTAGCAGCTAAAATCCTTGCTTTGAACGCACCAGGGTCCCATATGGGCACTGGTTCTAATCCCGGAGGCCCCACTTCCCATCCAGCTCTCTGCTTGTGGCCTGGGAAAGCAGTCAAAAATGGTCCAAAGCCTTGGGACTCTGCACCTGTGTGGGATACCTGGAGGAAGTTCCTGGTTCCTGGCTTCTGATCGGCACAGCACCGGCCATTGTGGTCACCTGGGGAGTGAATCAGTGAACGGAAGATTTCTTCTCTGTCTCTCCTCCTTTCTGTATATCTGCCTTTGCAATAAAAACAAAATAAAAATCTTTAAAAAAATATAGACATTGTGATTGGTACTAAGTGGTATCTCATTTCTGTTTTGGTTTGCATGTCTAGAGGACTAATAATGTTAAGTATCTTTTCATATACTTCCTGGCTATTTGGAGATCTTTTTTGCCACATTTTAGATTGCTTTGTTTTTCTGTTATTTTTTTAGAAAATCTCTCAAATATATCATGGGTGTTAGTATTAGATATTTGATTTGCAAGTGTTTTCTTCAATTCAGTAGATTGTCTTTATGTTTTTATTTTCTCCTTCAGCATTATAGAATAGTTTACAATAGCATTTCTGTTTTTCCTGGACTTCAGTTTGCTTTTTTTTTTCCATCTGACTTTAGACAAATGAAGCACAGTTGTCTAAGTGATGTAGTATACACAAATAGCATCTCGATTCTTATAAAAACACATTTGTAACCAATCTCTGACTAGCTCCAAAGGACACTAACTGAGCACTGAGCATTCTGGGTATTAAGTTTTGTCTTGGAAGAAGACTTTGTGGTCACCATGTGCATGTCTAGCGTCAATGAGGTTGTTCCTCTTGCATGCTTTGATCCCAGTTTCTGTTACATATGCATCAACAAGCAGGTTTATGTTTTCACTTTGTTTACTCCCACTTAACTGTACATGTATGAGGGCCTGCAACAGATGTTATTGAATGCTATTTAGCACGTACTAAGATGGCATAATCCAATGTCATTATTTTGTTAAGATTAAAGCTATTTATGGAAGTCTGTAGACACTTCCAGAGTTGGGTTTACTTCCTACATGGGAAGATAGTCAAGAAATCCAGAGCAGGCTTTCCCATCTGACATTTCCTATTTGTGAATCCCTAGTCACCAGGGGCACGGGAAGGGAGCCCAAGGTTGGAGAACCTGGATCTGGATCTGGCCCGGCCCTGGCTGCTGTGACCATTTGGGGAGTGAACCAGCAGATGGCTCCTTCTTCCTGTCTTTCATTTTCACTCCTTATGCTCTGCCTTTTAAATAAATAAATAAATCTGAAAATATGCAAAATGTACTGTGAAATGGAAAGTGGAAGTCATAGAATATTTGCAGAATCCCCACTACTTAGAAAATTTATTTTTTGCAAAGCTTTAAACAGTTTTTTTAATTGCTTGTAAGGGAGAGAGTAATCTCCTACCTGCTGATTCACTCAGTACATACCAGCAGCATCTGGAGTTGAGCCAGGCCAAAGCCACTATATAGAACTGAATCTAGATCTGCCACATGGTGTGGTTGCGCTGCAAGTGCTCACACCATCACCTGCGGCTCCTCAGAGTGCACACTAGTACAAACCCGGAATGAGAAGCAGGGCCAGAGCTGCAGTCCACACACTCCAGTGCTGCTGTGCCCCAGAGGTATCCTTTTTTTTTAAGATCTATTTTTATTATAAAGTCAGATATATACAGAGGAGGAGAGACAGGAAGATTTTTCTGTCTGCTGATTCACTCCCCAGGTGGCCAAAATGGACAGAGCAGAGCTGATCCAAAGCCAGAAAGGAGCCAGGAACTTCTTCCAGGTCTCCCACACGGGTGCAGGGTCCCAAGGCTTTGGGCCATCCTCGGCTGTTTTCTCAGGCCACAGGCAGAGAGCTGGATGGGAAGTGGGGCTGCCGGGATTAGAATCAGTACCCACATGCATCAGTACCCGGTGCATTCAAAGTGAGGACTTCAGCTGCTAGGCCACTGCGCCGGGCCACACCCCAATCTTAACTGTAGGACCAAGTGCTTGTGTCTCAAATCCCCAATTGTTTTATTTCATTTTTGTAGATGCATTTAAAGTATTTTTTATAGGTCAAAGCTGAGTACAAAAGCAGTTACTGGAACAATGGTTATCTTGAATGAGGAAAGTGGAGAAATGATGAAATACAGGTAATTTACAGTTAAACAGGATGAATATATGTAAAGAACTAATGTATGGTATAGGATTGTAGTTATAATTCTAATTATGTAATTTAATCAAATATCACATTCCATATATTGCAACCATAATTAGATAATTGGTAAAACAGTTAATAAGTCTATTATATATACTGAATGTTCAACAAGAGAGTAGAGTTTGGTGGCTCTTTATACACACACACACACACACACACACACACACACAAAGTTGGGTAGGCTTCTGCTTTGTGGTTAAGACATCAGTTAGGCTGCCTGAATCTCACGTTAGAGTGCCTGCGTTTGACACCGAGCTCCGGTTCCTAACGCCAGCTTCTTTGTAATTTGGACCCTGGGAGGTAGCAGTGATTCTAGTACTTGAGTTCCTGCCACCAATGTGGGAGACATGGGTTCAGTGCTCAGTTCCTGGCTTGGGCTTCCTGTCCTTGGGGTATGAGTGGAGCAAACTGTTGATGGAGCTTTCTCTCTCTCTCTCTCTCTCTCTCTCTCTTTCTGTGCCTCTCAGAAAAATACAAACTCTAACAAATTTAAAAACTTGAACCTGTGTTGTGCATATAGCAGGTAAAGCCACCACCTACAATATTGGCAGGAATCCCATATGGACACTGGTTTGAGTCCCATTTGCTTTATTTCTGATCTAACTCCCGACTGGGAAAGCAACCAAAAGATGGCCATGGGCCCCTGCCACACACGTTGGAGACCTGGAAGAAGCTCCTGACTTCTGGCTTCAGTATGACCCAACACTGCTGTCATCTGGGAAGTGAACCAACAGATAAAATCTCTCTCCCTTTCTTTCGTTCTCTGTCTCTGTGTCCTCTCCATGTAACTGTGACTTTCAAATAAATAAACTAAATCTTAAATTTTTAAATTATTAATGAGAGGTGACGAAAATATTAATTATATATATATACACATAGATATCTCAAAACATAGCATGCTTTTGATCTGTTATGGATTTCCTATATGGAGTAAAATAAGGATAACATTTAATTCTTTACATATTGATTTCCAATTTCCTCAGTATCATAGTTTAAAAAGACTGTCCTTTCCCCACTGAATGGTTCGGGCATATATATGTGTTGTTTTGAATGTGGATCCCTGTTAGCATCATGGCCTGTTTTTTTTTTTTTTTTCCAGATTTAAAAGATGTATTTGAAAGGCGGAGTAATAGAGAAAGGGAGAGAGACAGAAGGATGTTCCCTCCACTGGTTCACTCCACAAATGCCAAAAGCAGTTGCGGCTTGGCCAGACCAAAAGCCAAGATCCAGAAACTCCATTTGAGTCTCCTCTGCGGAGGCAGAAATTCACACATTTGGGATGTCATTCTTTGCCTCCCAGGCACATTAGCAGGAAGCTGGAATGGAAGTGTGGAGTAGCCGTGACTTGAACCAGGCATGCTGTTTACAGGATGTGGGAATCCTAAGTGCC
Source organism: Ochotona curzoniae (assembly GCF_017591425.1). Lineage (NCBI taxonomy): Eukaryota > Metazoa > Chordata > Mammalia > Lagomorpha > Ochotonidae > Ochotona > Ochotona curzoniae. Next base: position 9,526,667 of record NW_024467087.1, read on the forward strand.
AACTTAACCTCCTGCGCCAGACTACCACCTTTGACTTGCCCCCCTTTGGAAGACATGTCCTGGCTTTTGAGTAGAGGTGACTGGGGCCAGAAAAGAGAATGCCCATTAAGGTTGAAAGCTGCTAGACAGGGCTTCCACAGGATAACTGTACCTCTTAGTACATAAGACTATCGAATTTAAAAAATATATTCTGCATGCTACATTTTACATTTACATTGTGGATGCTCACCTAAGTATTTGTTGGACAAATATTAAAAGTGCATTTTTTCTCCTTAATAGTAGTATAGTGACATACCGTCTTTATAAATATATTTCAGTTCCTATAAAAACAAATGGAATTCCTTAAATGAGAACCTGTGACATTTTCAAATATTCTGATAACTTCATAACTTTAAAGGAGTTTTCAGAGTTTCAGAAAGTTCAAAGGGTTCTTTGATTATTATTCTGTCTCTCCCCGATTCCCCCAGCCTTTATGTTATACAACATGGTACAGATTCAGATCTCTCTTTGATAAAGCTGCTAGTAATCTTTCTCACACTTAGGAAGTGAGTACAAAATAACACAAAGTAAACAGATTTTTTTTTTTTCACATTTGTACTTTGTAAGCACGAGGCGCTAATGGATAAGCTGTTCGCTCTCACTTGGTGGCTGTAATATGCTCAGCACTGCACAACTGGAAAGCAACGCTGTGTTTCGATAACATTGCATGCCATACTCAGCCATGTGGCAAGATTCTTGGTGTTGGAGGGAATAGATGTGTATCGCGTGCTCTTGATACAGAGCCTTTCTGGCAAGCACAAGTCGTGCAGTTCCCTCCATGGTGAAGCTGAAGCCATTTGCAGGAACTCATTGAAGACTGGCGAGCCAGTGATTTCCTATGTACAGACAGTAGGATCTGCCTAACAGGGCCCATTTTGCGACTGACTGCCGAGCCTCCATCAGGGAAGATCGATAGTTGGCATGGCAACGAGCTCGTTCCTTCAGAAATGAGCTCCTTTTATTAAATTTTGTTAGCTATTGATCAACTCCTGATCCACATATCAAAACATGACAACCAGTTAATGAATCACAGCTCTGCTTGAGTTAAATAACAACAAACGTATTTAAGAGAGTTAGGGCTGAATCTTTTCCTATAAATTCGGTCCAAAGACTCTAAAATAAATCGTGATGGTTATAACATAAACCCATGAGAAAAACTGTAGGCGTTACTAAGACAGGAAAATGGAATGAATAAAACACACTTTCACAGTAAATTTAAGATTGCAACTTGCCCCTTTTCCCCCTCTTTCGATACTTTAAGACAAAGCTATTTTTCCTATCATGCATGATCTTACTTTCTAAGTTCCGTGCTGAAAGAGTACCTGGATAATGTGGAGGCAGAACTGGACATTTCTTAAAGAAAAAAAAAAACAAAAACCTGTTAATGGTACCACCACTCTTCTTCCTGTAATTTTAGGCTCTCAGGCTCTGTGCGTGAAAGAAGGAACTTGGTGAAGGGAATGGATCCCATTGTGAAGGAGAATGGTCAAGACCACAGAGACTCATTCCCTTCCAATTTTCCTTCCTTCAGCCTCTTTCCCATTTCCTGACCACTCAGAGCCCTCTTCAGCTGATTTTCTCCAGCCCAAATAGAAGACTGATTCTCCTGTAAGTAATGCTCTTACTAGAGGATCCTCAGGGGTTCATCTGCTTTCTTCCATTAACCAAGCTCATGTCACTTTAAAGAGTGAAAATAGCTTAACGCTCCTGAGTGTCCAAACTGCAGATTAAAATCGCTCAAAGGGCCTTAATGATGTCAGAAAAGGCATATCAAGAAAAAAACATGCTTTCAAAAAAATATGCCCCAACCCTTATTTACATGAGAAATAATAACAGTTCTGTTCTCAGTGTTTTCATATATGGTATAATAAGATTATAATTAACCTAAACGCTTAGTGTAATGCCAGATTGTCAGGGATCTAGAAGTTACCTTTATAATCTCCATCATTAAACTTGGTATTGTTCAGAAATTGTCAGCTTCTCATTTATTCATGCAATATGTGTCATGACAATTATTATGATAGGATTATGATCATATGCAGCATATGAATTACGTAAGTAAAGATATAATGATCAAATATAGGTTATGGTTTAGGCTATGATGACATCATGACAATTATTGGGAAACAGTAGCTGGGAAAGAATAGCACTGAGAGCTCTGGTAGGGATGCCAAGCTTGAATTAAAGATGCTGTTTGCATAGGGGAAAATTAGACCCCACACTACTGATGGGTGACTTTCTTATGTCTGATATTTTCTTTTTTTCTTTTTTAAAGATTTATTTACTTCTACTGGACAGGTATACTTACAGAGAGGAGGAGAGACAGAGAGCAAGATCCCCCATTTGCTGATTCACTCCCCAGTGACCACAAAGGCCAGAGTTGAGCTGATCTGAAGCTAGGAGCCAGGAAGCTCTTCCGGGTCTCCCACGCGGGTGCAGGGTCCCAAGGTTTTGGACCATCTTTGACTGTTTTCCCAGGCCACAAGCAGGGAGCTGGATGGGAAGTGGAGCTGCCAGGATATGAACTGATACCCAAGCAACAGGAGAACATTAATCACTAGGTTACCAAGCCAGGCCCATGTCTGATATTTTCAAAATGACTGCTGAAACAATTAAAGTGATTGGAGCATAAAGTCATGCCTGTGTGCTTCTGGGATGGTCTGGCAACATAAAAATTCAATCGGATAGAAGCAAACTAAAACAATTTAGAACTAGCAGCTATTTTATATGCATATATGTGCATCTGTGTGTCTTTGGAATTTTATTGGACATCATTTTTCGGTGGTAAGGTAAGTTCCATGTATAGTAAAACAGCATTTTCTAGACATTGAAAATTACTGAATAATTAGATTCAGCTTCAAAATAAATGTGTCCTTGGCTTCTATTATGAATTACCTAACAGCAGTAGGTCCCACAGAGCAAAGGTAGCTAGGTTACAATTTCAGAATATAAAAGTGTTGTTTAAGGCTGGGTGTGATGGCTTGATTGGCTGATCCTTGCCTTGTGTGCACCGAGATCCCACATGGGCACCCGTTCACTTCTCGGCTGCCCCACTTCCCATCCAGTTCCCTATTTATAGCCTGGGAAAGCAATAGAGCACAGCACAAAGCCTTGGGACCCTGAATCTGCATAGGAGACACAGAATAAGCTCCTGTTCTTAGTTTTAGATTAACTCATTTCCAGCCATTGCTGCCATTTAGGGAGTAAACCAGCAGGTGGAAGATCTTTGTCTCTCCTTCTCTGTGTAAGCCATTCTTTCTAATAAAAATAAATAAGTCTTAAAAAATATTGATTATACAGTAAAACCACATACTAGAAAAAGCTCCATTGTCTTTACAAAATTTACACTTTGTTATACTAATAAGATGCCCTTTTGTGACCAAGGGATTAGCCTTTTGGGCCAGTTGGTTTTAGATTGGGTTTGTGAGGCTACCTCAGGGCAGTTAGAAACATAGGTTCTTTTTTAAAAAAAATAGATTTATTTTTATCGCGAAGTCATATACAGAGAGGAAGAGAGGCAGAGAAGAAGATCTTCCATCCGATGATTCACTCCCCAAGTGACCGCAATGGCCGGTGCTGTGCCGATCAGAAGCCAGGAGCCAGGAACTTCCTCCAGGTCTCCCACGGGGGTGCAGGATCTCACGGCTTTGGGCCGTCCTTGACTGCCTTCCCAGGTCACAAGCAGGGAGCTGGATGGGAAGCGGGGTCATCGGGATTAGAACTAGTGCCCATATGGGATCCTGGTGTGTTCAAAGCGAGGACTTTAGCTGCTAGGCCACTGCGCCGGGCCCCAAAAGATAGGTTCTAACTGTTCTTCTCTCATGGCCTCCCTGGGATCTCCCTGAAGATCCAAAGCCCAGCTGTTCATTCTGAAGTTCCCAGAGCATGGTATGGTACTGAGCGCCAACAGTTAAACAACGTATGTATGAATTTGTAAGGGAGGATTTTAAAAAAATATATTTATTTATTTATTTTTGAAGGGCAGAGTTACATATAGAGAAGGAGAGACAGAGAGCAGAGATAATTTTTACCTGTTGGTTCACTCCCCAAGTGTTTGCAATGGCAGAATCTGTACCTATCCAAAGCCAGGAGCCATGAGCCAGGAATTTCTTCTGAGCTCCCATGTGGGTACAGGTGCGTAAATACCTGCTCCACCTGCCACTGCTTTCCCAGGTAGTTTAGCAGAGAGTGTCATCTGGAAGTAGAGCAACTGGAATTTGAACCACTGCCCATATGGGATGCTCACACCTCAGGCTGAGGCTTAACATGCTACACCAAGGTGTGAGCTCCACAAGGGGCATTGCTAGATCAACAAGAGTTTATAAAAATGCTTGAGATGGTGGAGAGAGAGAGAGAGAAAGAGAGCAAGAGGCAAGAGTGAGAGAATGTGGAAAGGCAGGCGGCATTCTGTTTTCTGAGGTCTTTTGTTGGTGCTGTCTGCCTCAGTGACCATGGGGACTAGAGGAGACCCACCTCCATTTTCTTAGGACTGCAGGCTTGCAGGGCAGGCAGGGAAATGTAATGGGGAAGTACTGGATTTTCCCCTATCTTGCATCTAGGCAATCTGGGACTACGACTGTATCTAGCAAATATAAGATAGTGGAAGCAACACTGCTCAAGTTCTGGATCTTCAGTCTTAAAAAAAAAAATGCCTGATTATTTTCACTTTCTACAGTCTTGGGAGCTTTAAGCCATCATAGGAGAAGTCTGAGCACCTGCTGCAAGAAACGCGACCAGTGACAGAGATGGAGAAGCTTGAGACTCCTGGGGATGAAGAGCCTCCCAGCGGTGTCCGCTTCAAAATCGAGCATAGTCCTAGCCACCCTAACAAGACCTGGAGAGGAACCATCCAGCCGAACCCAGCTCATATTGCAAAGCAGGACTAAACCAAGCAGTGGTTGTTGGAAGCCACCAAGTGCTGATTTCCTTGTTAACTCAACAAGAGGTAGCTTAAACACTTCACACATAGTACTGGGAGGACTGGATTGTACATCATTTGACCGTTTTAGACTAGACTGTGACTGACAACCTCTGAGCAAGGCAAGAGAAAAAGCTAGTGTAAATTGCCAAATGAGGAGCTACCTTAGTTCGCTCTCTTTTGGACGAGCGTCATCGGTGCAGCTCCACAGAGGGAGCACAGAGGAGCAGGTGAGCATAACGCAGGCACAAGTGCCATGAATGTTGTGTGGCCACCAGAGGATGTTTATAAAGATTGATTGCTTATCATTAAAAGACAGTATGGGAAGGTACTAGGGAATTAATATTTATACATTACTAGATATCTACCAAGCAGTGTGCTGAACATTGTAAATCAGTTCTGATTTGACTTTTGCAATAATACTGTTGACAAGGGCGTTTTTTCCTTACATGGCTACAATTCACAGATAATAAAATCAGTGACAGCCATGTATCATCTCCCAACTCAAGAGACAGAGCAGCTGAAATCTGGTTGAAGTCCTGCAAGGTCACGTTGAAGTCCTGCAAGGTCCTGCAAGGTCACGTTGGCCTCCTTCAATCCTACCCCACAGAAACAGCCACTTTATAAAATTCTGTAGCATTTGGTGCTTATCATTGCAGTGCCTGTCTTTATAATTTTACAGTCTGTTTTAGCGTATACAATATCTATACATTCTGAAGTAAACTATACTATTGTTTGATATGTTTTTAACTTTATGGAGATGCTTTCCTACACCAGGTTTCTTATCATTGCTAAGTGTTTGATTATGATGGGTTTTAGAGATTTCTCCACGTTATGGGTCACTATTTGAGTTTAATTGTTTATATTAATTGCTATACAGGCAAATTTTCTTGGCTAGCTTCCTGTTGGTGGGCATTCTGTCTCCAGGTCTTCGCGGTGTTGCAGTGGACATGCTTATGCAAGTGTTCTGATAGACATGAAGAAGTGGGATTCTTGGGTAACTTTTTAACTTTTTACATACATATACATAGTGTAGATACGCACCTACTTGTAATTTATGAAAAGATCTGGCTTCTTATTATTTTTTGATGTCTCCATTTGAAATAAAAGTATACAGTACTTAAAAGACCCTTCACATTTGCAGCATAGTCACCATTCTTAGCCTGTTTCTCTCTGATCTTCCATTCAGAATGAATTGGAAGGATGACATTTGTAAAGGTTTTGTATCTTCGACTGGCAAGTTCACCATTTCCACAACACACCGTAAGATTATTCGTGGGTTAAATATGAGTTTTGCACTTCTGTCAAAAACAAAGTACTTAAACCTCAGTAAGGGCTAGTTAGCAGTCCGGAGAACTGGAAAGTACAGGGACCATGTTTGTGTTCACCACTGCTAACTAAGTGCTAACAGCACCTGCCACAGAATGGGCCTTTAGTGCCTAATGAACAAGGAACATATATATTTTAGATGTTACCTTAGTGTTTTTGCCATCTTCTTCCCTAACATGTTAGGAAATCCTGGAAATGAGTTGTAACACTTCCACCTACTAGCTATTTGATCTTGCCATTTTTTAATAGATTTATTTTTGTTTGAAAAACAAAGCTATAGAGCAAAGAAGAAGAAGAAGAAAGAGAGAGAGAGAGAGACAGGGAGAGACTCTTCCATCTGCTGTTAGTTAATTGCCCAAATGGCAGCAATGGCCAGAGCTAAGTTGATCCACAGCCAGGAGCTTCTTCCAAGTTTCCTACAGAAGTGCAGGAGTCCTGCCGGAGTCCAGCTCCAGCTGAGTTCAGAACTCGCGAAGGGTGCGTGGATGAGGCGTAAAGAGGAAAGAAAGAGACGGACCACTAGGAACTCTTGATCATCATAATGGACCACGCACAAAAGCTGTCCACTTTATACAAAATCAGTCAAACTCTGGCTCAGACTTTTTACGTCATGGTCAAGTGGGTGTTTCTAAAGATAACTCTGCCATTTGTTTCACCTAAGGCTAGGATGTTATTCACCTGGTGCCTGGCACCTGGCGCCTGGCTAGGAAAAAGTTCTCAATAGATGGTGCATGTCAATCACTAACACATTCCTACCACAATTACTTTACAGCTTGGTCTTGAGACAGTCAAGGAAGGAAGGGACCTAAAAGATCAAAGAAAGAGGGAAAGAATAGATTCCACTACACCTGAAGACAGAACACCCTTGATTAGCATAGGATCAAAAGGGGAGTTAGCACCCTTGATTAACATATTGCCACAGGATGCAGCCTTAACAGCAATAACAGCTTTTTGGCTAAAAAAACAACAGCAACATCAGCTTCTAAGCTCCCATTGATATTTAACAGTAACTCCGCAGAGGCAGACAATGCCTAAATAGATTACAGAAATTTCAATGGGGTTGTCCGGTGTCCATGCAAAGGGAGGCAGAGCTGCATTCAGGTGTTGTAGAGACATCCACCGGGCCTTGCCACACTGCGGGACATTCCTTGCGGCCTTGCCTGCAAAGGAACATACTCTTCACACCTTCCTGTCTTCCACATCCATCATAAGGACCCCAGCAGAGTCCAAGGACTTGGGGCATCCTCTACTGCTTTCCCAGGCAATAAGCAAGGAGCTAAATCTGTAGTGGAGCAGTGGGGACATGAATCAGTATCCATATGAGATGCCGGTGCTTTCAGCTTAAGGCTCAGCCTATTATGTCACCATGTTGGCACCCAATTCCGGTCTTTTCTGGTGGCTTAATTGACTGGTGTGGATATCTCCTACAGAAGGAAGCAGAATGAAGAAAATTCTAGTTACACATAATAAACACAATAATATAAAAAGGAAGAGCAACTTCAAGACTACATGACACTATTTCTGGCCAGGACTGATAGGCCCTGATGGTCGTTTAAAGTATTTTCATTTTATTCAAGGTAAAAATAAGGAAAAAAGACACATTGCATGTATTTTCCCCAATATATTGATTTTTAAACAATATATAGATACAATATAGGGAAGGTGAAATTATATACAAAGCTGCCAAATAAAACAACATATTAGAGAAGCGGGTGCAGCATGCAGATTGTCAAATTCCTGGATATTCATATTTTGCCAGTTGGATTGTGTGCAATAATTGATTTTTGTGATATAAATTCTTATTTCCTTAGTAACTAGACAGAATGTCTTAAATTCTTCGGACTTCAGTAAGACCATATCTTACTCTAGGTCATTTGTAACAATATAAATTTTTCCTGCTTTTTTTTTTATGATTCATTTGAAAATCAGAGTTACAGAAAGAGCGGGAGAGACAGAGAGAATCTCCCATCTGTTTCTTCAGTTTGCAGAAGCCTGTCTTGGCTAGTGTTTGCCAAGGTTGAAACCAGGAGCTAGGAACTTCTAGGTCTCTCACACGTGTGGCAGGAACCGCAGCTCTTGGGCTATCCTTCACTGCTCGTCCCAGGTCATTATCAGGAAGCTGCATCAGAAATGGAGCAGCTGGGTGTGAATCAGAGCCCATATGGGATGGCGCCACTGCAGGTGGTGGCTTGACTCGCTATGTCACAATGTCAGTCCCTGTTTCTTGCAGTTCAAGTAGGTGTGAAGTGCAAGATCATGGTGCTGGCAGTTTCAGTGTCTGGTGAGGACTTCATTCAGCGGTGACACCTTCTTGCTGTGTTCTCACAGGAAGAAATGGGAATGGCCAGCTCCTTTTGGCCTCTTTTATGAGGCTCCTAATAGCACCCACCAAAGTCTGTCCCCTTGACCTCGTCGCCTCCTAAAAGCCTCACCTCTTGACCCAGCAACACACTGGAGATTAGATTCCAACCTATGAAATGCAGAGGGACAGGAACACTCAAATGATAGCGGCGAGTTTCATGTTTTTATTCACCATGCAGATTTTTTTCTTTGAATTGCTTTGTTGCATGCGTTTGTCATTTTTCTTCTGAGTTGTTTCCTTTTACTTAATTTTAAGGGATTCCATATTCCAGAGAATAACCCATGTCAATTTTATGCTTTGACATTTAACATAAACAAGTTTGTTTATCCTGTTTTACAGGTGAAGAACCAGAGGGAGCTGGAAGCTCAGAGAGATTTAGTAAGTTTTCTGCTCTCACACAGCTAATGATACGTGGAGCTGGGACTTGGGTCTAGGCCTGACTACATGTGGACATGTAGTGGCTGCCTTGCACTCACTTAAATTTATAGTTTGTACGAATCAGAAACCTCTGAAATAGATGCTTCTAAGATGAACAGAATTGATTATGTTGGAAACGCTTATTCTTGGAAGATTCAATTTAGTATTTTGTGACAAAGAGAGACAAGTTCCAGCAACTGTTACTGTTAAGTCTATTCAGTTCCTTGAATTTACTTGCAATTTTCGTAATTATCAAATATATTTCATTAACATCTACACTAACATACCTATTTTTAGATATCACCTGCCACCAAACAAAACTATTTACAGGGGCACGGATGTTATTATAATAGTTAATATTGATCGATTTTCTAAAATAACATTCTAGCATGGCTCACTCCATTAACGGTGCTATTAAAATCTACTGAAAATACCTTCATGGAAGCAAGAATCCATTGACCCTCAGACTGGATTTATTGTGCTATCAGAATATAGTGGTTAGGCTTGTAGAGTCCCATATTAGCATGCATGGACGCCATTCCTCACTCCAACTCCTGATTCCAGCTTCCTGCCTATGCGACCCTGGGAGGCAGCAACTATGGTTCAAGTTATTGAATTGTTTGGCACCCATGTGGGAGATTTGGACATAATTCTCACAGCTCAGCTACCTGTGTTGCCTCCTGGGAAACCAGAACAGATTACAATTGAGCCTGTGCTACACACCAGAGCTATGGAATCTAGCAAAGCTCTGCAAAAGGCGTGTTCTAGGGGAGAATGCAGTGTCTGAATAAAGCCTGGTCCAAGGACTGCAAAATCCATAAGAGACGGAAGGAAAGAGTTTCTGGGCCCGCTAGAGAGACACAGGGCGTGAAGACATTGATGTGTTTTTCTCAGCCTCAGGATCAAAGTGCGGACAAGAAGCTGTGAGGAGGGTTACGGATTTGCTTTTTTCTCCTATGACGAATGAGGTATTCATTCCTAAAGAAGCCCAAAGTTCATTTCTCGGCGATGCCTCCAAAAAACGAGAGGAGAAAGCGAGACTTTCAAGAGGTGAGAATCACAGAGTTAAGCTGGATAAAAGCAGAACATGTTGCAGCTGTGAAAACATAGGCCAGCTGCAGACAGGGGGGCTGGGGAGCGGAGTGTGGAGATGCAGTCTTTTTTTAAAAAAGTTGTTATTTATTTTTATTGAAAAGGCAGATCTACAGAGAGAAGGAATGACAGAAAGATTCTCCAACTGCAATGGCTGGAACTGAGCTGATCTGAAGCCAGGAGACAGGAGCCTCCTCCGGGTCTCCCACATGGTTGCAGGGTCCCAAGACCTTGGTCCATCCTCTACTACCTTCCTAGGCCACAAACAGGGAGCTGAATGGGAAGTGGAACAGCTGGGATTAGAACAGGTGCCCATATGGGATCCCACTCATGCAAGGCAAGGACTTTAGCCACTAGGCTACCACGCCGGGCCTGATACACAGGTTTATGAAGGAGGTTATGTGTAATCAGGGAGATCCTACAAGTGGCAAAGGCCAGTTTCTCTCTTAGAAAAAGGGATGGGGTGGTCCCGGCACAGTGGCCTAGCAGCTAAAGTCCTCACCTTGATGGTTCTAATCCTGGCAGCTCCACTTCCCATCCAGCTCCCTGCTTGTGGTCTGGGTAAGCAGTCAAGGACAACCCAAAGCCTTGGGACCCTGTACCTGCGTGGGAGACCTAGAGGAGTTTCCTGGCTCTTGGCTTCGGGTCAGCACTGGCCACTGGCCGTTGCGCTCACTTGGTGAGTGAGTCATCAGATGGAAGATCTTCTCTGTCTCTCCTCCTCTCTGTATACCTGATTTTGCAATAAAAATAAATAACTCTTTAAAAAGAGAGAGAGAGAGAAAGGGCCAGGGCTTGCTGTGAGTGCAAATTCACCACTAGGTGGGAATGAGGAGGACCAGTTCATACATGTATATAGTGAGGAATCAACGACTGCCTCTGGGAGGGGAAACTCAGTGGCCAGGCCTTGAGACAATGAGGTATCCGTTTGCCTTGAGCCAGAATAAACTTGCCCAGAGTCTTGATTCATAGGGGGCAGAGCTTTTTCATTTTCGTGCCAAAAGACCATCTCCTAGGATCTGGAGACCATCTGTGTCAGGAGCAAAGCTCCTAAAGATGATTTCAATGTAAAATGCAGCGTGACGGGAGCCATATTGTTTGCCACTGTCCAACCCCTTTTGGTATTTCAACAAGTTAAACACAAAGGAAGTAAAAAAACGCCAGCAACAATGCAGCAGAATTCCCAGACAGCTCCAGGGGGGAGAGAGAAGGTTTTGACAGATATAAGACAAGTCAGCACGGATATGCATAGAGATGTCTAAAATCATGAAGTCCAGCATTTGAAATGAGTAAAGAATGATGGCCAGCTCCGTGAGAAGCTGTGCCCATGGACCACATGCTGTCCTTGCTCCTTGCCACTGTGGATCGCGGTTCAAGGAGAGAGACTGCCTCTCCTGATGGCACACAGGCTGCCACGCTGTGGGAGCACTCTGGCATGCAGGCCTCAGTCGCTGCCAGAAGCAATTCTGCTCAGGTCACGTTGGTTTCCAGTGGTTGCTGTGCTGGGCTCAGGGGATATTACATTCTGCAGCAAACAGTCTCTTGATTCTCATACTGAAATGCTTAGGGTTGAAATGGTGTGATATTTGAGGTTTGCTTTGAAATAATTGCAGGGTTGGAGTTAGCCACGTGATAGGGAGTACAGCTAGAACAAGATTGGCTGTGACTCCATCATTCTTGAGGCTGAAGTTCATTATTCCTGTTTAAAAAGGAAAAAAAAAAAAAATGAATCCATTCACCTGTCGCTGTCTCAAGGTCTTTTCTGACTGCTTCACATTCTTTTCTTTCCCCACAAGGAGCACCACTTCTCTTCTGTCTCTTCTCATCTTTGTATTCACAAGCATCCCCAGCTACGGATTCATACAAGACCCGACGCCAGACACCGAGGGGCATGCGGAAGAATGACTCTGAATTGTTAGGTCACAATCTCAAAGGAAAGATATGTGTGGCCAGAAGACTGGGAGAAAGGATGGCTTAGGAGAAAGGAAAGAAGAACACGATTTGGTGAACATTTGTGGGAGAACTTTCTGGAAGAAGTGGGATTTGAAGTGATCCGTGAAACAAGTTCACAGCTGTGCCTTGTGGACCCAGGGACGCAAGACTACCTGTGACATTTGTACGGCTAGGTTAGGAGTTTGGCCCAGAGGAGCTAGCAAACTAAAAAAGAAAGCATATTCTAGCTTTCCACCTTGCTAACAACTTGAATGATTAGACTCAAAATATTTTCACTTCCTAAAATTCTTGGCCATATGGGGATGTTCAGGACCTGGTCCCAGTCTCCCTGGTCCCCACAGACTCGCTCACCCCACCCTCCCTACCCTGGGTTTCCTCCTTCCTCATAGGGACTTTCACGTGTGTGCAAATGGAAATCTCAGCCTTGATACCTCAAATCAACCCCACAAGCTCCCTGTTTGTTTTTAAGTGGGTGGACGATAGGAGAGATCGCATTTACACCCTGGAAAGCAGACCTAACATATTTGGGTAGTAAAATCTGGATTGCCACCTTTTTGTGTTTTGTTTAGAAGCAGAAGGGAGGAGTCCAGGCACTGGGTGGAGAGTTTTTCTTGGCCCTGCAATTTTTTTTCTTTGCTCTATGGGTCAAACTGCCAGAATAAGCTCTCCCCATCCCCCATTTTAATTTTTTTTTCCACTTGCAAGTCAGAATGACACAGAGAGGAATAGACAGAGAGAAATCTTCCATCTGTTGGTTCACTCCCAAATAGTCACAATGGTTAGAGTTGGGCTAGTTTGAAGCCAGGAGTTCTTCCAGGTCTCCCACATGGGTGCAGGGTCCCAAGGCTTTGGGCCGTCCTTGACTGCTTTCCCAGGCCACAGGCAGGGAGCTGGATGGGAAGTGTGACAGCCAGGACATGAACCAGTGCCCATATGGGATACCTCTGGAACTGTGCCAAGAGCCCTGCTATCCTTCCCCCAGCACCTGTAAAGCCTTTTAAAGGACAAAGCCACGTCATCTCTTACTGCTCACTTTGGGGTTCCTATTAAATAGCAACTTCTGAAACTTTTGTTTTCTTTAGTTTGTAGCATGAGGATAACAAGATTTGACTGATTGCAGTGGATTGGAAATTGAGATGATACATGTAATGCTTTGAGAACAGCATCTGAAGTGTTGTAATTGCCCAATGAATGAAAATGAAGCCAGCTTGGTTTCTCACCCTCTGAAAGAAGCGAGCACATGAGTTGCTTTCAGGCAAAAGTGAGTAAGAAAGATGTAAAAACAACTTCAAAAAATCTTGTCAATATATTAACGAGCAAATCTTAAGCATATGGAGCAGAGTCATTTGTCATAAAAGTATTAGTTTTGTGTGTGCTGCGTGGAAGCCTATGAATGTTTGGAGGGAGGATGGGCTAAGCCTGGTCACTGTGAATCAAGATGGTAGAAGAAGCACTTCCCTTTTCATCAGGGAAAGCAAGTAGAGTTCTTGCCACTTTGGGCCTGTAATGACAGCAGTCTGCCCTGAACTATTTCATATGGGTACATGCTCATCACAGTTAGCTAGAGACCAGATTTTTGCTCTGAGGGGTTGCGCCAGCACGCTAGGGGTAATAAAGTGACCTCCACGTTGTGTTTTCCAGTGCAGTTAGTTGTAGGCTCTGCAGTCAGAGGTCAGCATCGTGCCCTGATTTCTCGCTTGACAACTGGGCGACCATGCCTAAGTTTCTGAACTTCTCTTCAGAGCTGGCCATACTAAACTTTAGATAAACATACTTTTAATAGCATTACAATAATTTTTAGCATGTATCAATGCCTCCCAAATATTACACATTGATACATAATTCAGAATTATTGGGGCTTAACTAAGGAAGCTTCATTACTACTAACGATGGTGATATTAATTAATCTTTCATTTTTATTATAAAGGAGGTGACTCAGAATTCTAAGTTTTTGCTGACAGGCATCAGCTCTTTCTTCCTGACCTCAGTCCTCTGAGAGATGTGCTTTTATCATCCACATTTGATGGATACGGGATCTGAAAGCCACAGACCTGGGTGAATGTAAGTAGGGTCCTTTAGCTATTTCTCAGTGAAGTCACGTTACCAATCCAAGCACACTGAGGGCAGAGCTGCCCTGTCAGCACCCCTTGAACTATCTAGAAAGCCGACTTCTTCGATGTTGCTGAGAAAAAGAGCTGATGCTTGGCACAGTCACTGTAAAACTTTCACAAACAGCTCTGTGGGAATGGATTGCCGGCCGTCGGGTAGGAGGAGGTAGATGCAATGGAAGAAAGCAACTTCCCCCGCTTAGACAATTTACGAATGTGGAGCACTTCTCTGCCAAGCCCGGGCACAGAGCCCAGGACAGGGCCCAGGAGTCCTGGGGAACAGCAAGATGCCTTGCTGCCACAGGCCATGCGTGTGCACCTGGGACAAAGGATGAGCAAGTGGTGAATGCAGCCTTGAGTGGGAACTGTGCATAATGCTTTCTCACTCCTTTTCAACTACTTGGCTATTTGAGGGCTAGAGAGGTACGTTATCCAGTTTAAAATCTTGTGGGCAGAGACTTTGTTCCCTGGTCAGAACTCCAGTGCAGAAGGTATCCTGCTTGGGCTGGTGCCATGGCTCAGCAAGCTAATCCTGTCCCTGCCACGATTGCCAGGTCAAGCTTGCTTTAATGAATTAATTTAAAAGATTATTTATTTTTATTGGAAAGGCTAATCAGATTTACAGGGGGGAGGAGGAGAGACACAGAGAAAGATCTTGCATCTACTCGCTCACTTCCAAAATGGTTGCATTGGCCAGAACTGAGCCAATCCAAAACCAGAAGCTAGAAAATTCTTCTGGATCTCTCACAGGGGTACAGGAACTCATGGCTTGAGGCCATCATCTACTGCTTTCCTAGGCTATAAGCAGGAAGCTAAATTGGGAAGTGGAGCAGCCGAGACACAAACCAGCACCCATATGGGATTGAAGCACTTAGAGTCGTCATGCCAGCTCCTGCTTAATTTTTTAAAACTATTTTTTATTATTATTTTATGATACAGTTACATTAGCCCTGGGATTTCCCTTATCTCCTCCCAAGTTCCCTCCGCTCACCCAACCAACAAGTTCCCCTATAGTATTACTACAGTTAACTTCTGCATAATCACTTATTTGTCCATCATTGTTGACATGGACAATGGCAGAGTCCAGCATCCTATTGTGAAGATAGAGTAAACAGTTTCATTGGGAGTCCATCTTTGTCTGGAAGTAGAGATGCATACTGCATTGTATCCTCACATCTAGATCTGATAGTCTCTACTACAAAATTACTATACATCCCCTTAAATGAAAAGCCAAAATACAAAATCAACAACAGGAAGAAAAATAAAAATTTACAATGCCATGAAGTTAAATTACATGCTGCTAGATATGACAATCTCCATTACACAGTTAATATACATCCCCTTAAATGAAAAGCCAAAATACAAAATCAACAAAAGGAAGAAAAAATAAATTAACAACTCCATGAAGTTAAATAACATGCTACTGAATGACTTGTGTGTTGCTGAAGAAATGAAAATCAAGAACCTTCTTAAAGAAAGTGATACTACTGTATGATCTATGAGTCATTGAAGAATTTAATCAGAAGAAAGTGTTTTGAAGAGGTGAAACTAACAAAAAAATATCAAAATCCATGAGATATAGTTTACACTGATCTTTGTTGGTGAAATGTGTCTCCTGTAGGCAACAAATAGATGGGTTTGTTTTTAATCCAGTCTACTAATCTATGATGTTTGATTGAGCTTAAGCCATTTACATTCAGAGTTTAATATGTATGGGTGTTAATTTGGCCCTGTCATTTTAGGAATGGGTTGTTCATTGGTTTAGTCTTCTGTTGTCATTTTACTGGGATGTTCTTCACATGTGCCTTTGGTTTTGGTAGATGCTATTCCTCTTCTCTGTCAAGAGAACATCTTGAAGTATCCTTTGTAGGACAGGTTTGGAAGAGACATTGTTTAACTTTACTGTGGAAGAATTTTATTTCATTTTCAAAGACAAAGGAAAGTTTTGCTGGGTACTTTATCCTGGACTGACAATTTTTTACTTTTAAAATCTGGAATATCTCACTCCATTCTCTTCTTGTCTGTAGAGTTTCCTGTGAGAGGTCTCCTGTGAGTTTGACGTTCCTTTATATGACAATTGATTTTTTTTTTCACATGCACATTTAAGGATCTTTTCCTTATGTTCAATTGAAGAGAGCTTGATTAACATGTGTTGTGGTGAAGATTGTTTTTGGTCAAGGCTGTTGGGAGTTCTGTGCCCCTCCTGGATGTTGTTTCCCAATTCTTTCTCTAGATTAGGGGAAATTTCCCTTATTATTTTCATCAAATACATTTGTAAACCCAGCTTCTCTTTCTGCACCTTCTGGGACTCCCATAACTCTTAAATTTGACCTTCTAATAATTTGACCTTTTAAGAGTGTCTTTCAATTCTTGAATATTTTTTTGGCTTTTTTTTTTTTTTTTTTAATGCGGCTCTGCTTCCAGCTTTTTGTATGTTTCCCCTGGTGACAGGAAATGTCTTCTCATTTTGAGATTCTTTCTTCTGCCTCCTTCATTCTGTTTTGGAGACTCTCCACTGTATTTTTAATGTGCTCCACTGCATTCTTCATTTCTGATTTATCAGCTTTCACTTGATTCATTTCCTGTGTGACATAGTACTTGAAATCTTTGAATGTCTGCTATATGTGCTTCTCATTGTTGATAAGAAATTTTATAACAAGTGTTGTGAAATATGTATACCCCATTTTCTCGATGTCTTCCTCAGTGAACTCTGAGTTTGGCAAAAGGTTTTGCTCTTTGCAGGGGAGTCTTCCGTAATATTCATGTGCCTCTGTCTCCTCTTTTGATCTTGGTCATTGTGCTTCTGGTCACTGCAACACCACACCATTTTGCCCGCTACTTTCGTGTGTCTGTCAGTCTCCAGGTACTCCTCTTCTGTTGTTTTGTCTTCTTCTTTTTCCTGGAATGTGCCCGCTCTACTTCACACTGGCTAATATTTCTCTGTTTAAATGTGTTCTTACCCTATTCCTCCATCTTGATTCTCTTCCTGCTTCATTTTTGATCCAGTTTTCTGTGTATGGTCTGAGAAAGCAGCAGGGGAAGCCTCAAGTTCTTGGACCTCTACACCCACGTGGGAGACCTAGGGGGCTCCTGGCTTCAGATCAGCTTAGCTCCAGCCATTGTGGCCTTTTGGGAAATGAACCAATGGATGCAAGATCTCTCTGTCTCTTCTCTGTATAAACCTGCCTTTCAAATAAAAGTAAATAAATCTTTCTTTAAAGTTTTTGTTTCCCTCTTATTGATTTCATTGGAAAGGTGGAAGTACAGAAAGGAGAACAGATGGGGGAGATTTTACACGGACTTGTGCCAAGGACTGGATATGGAGCTGCTAGGATCCTAACACAGTACCTATATGGAATGTCGGTTCCACAGGTAGAAGATTACCCTGCTATACCATGGTGCTGGCCCATAAATCGTTTTTTTAAGATTTATTTATTTATTTTTTATTGGAAAGGCAGATATACAGAGAGGAGAAGAGACAGAGAAGAAGATCTTCCATCTGATGCTTTACTCCCCAAGTGGCCGCAGCGACTGGAGCTGAGACAATCCGAAGCAGGAGCCAGGAACTTCTGGGTCTCCTTTGCAGGTGCAGGATCCCAAAGCTTTGGGCCATCCTCAACTGCTTTCCCAGGCCACAAGCAGGGAACTGGATGGGAAGTGGGGCCACCGGGATTAGAATCGGCACCCACATAGGATCTTGGCAAATTCAAGGACTTTAAGCAGTACAGTATTGCGCTGGGCCACCATAAATCATTTTTAAAAAGAGAAGGTATCCTGCTATGGAAGTACATCCAGTGGATGTCTTGTAAGGGACGAGGTAAAAATTAATGGTACCCCTTGTACTCAGGAGGGTTACTGCAATGGGGTCCCTAAAGGACGAATGAGGCTGAATGGCAGGTGCTGCAGGGACGCTTGAAGATCAATGCAATGCAACTGCGTCTACAGACTGAAAAACTGAGAATTGGAGACTCCTAGGTTGGGGAGTGGCTTTTATAAGGTCACATGGCACATTGCACTTTTCATTAGCTTGCTGCGGGAAATTTCTTCCTATTGGCATCGGCTGCGGACAGGCTGAGATTAAAGCACTTTTGGCATATTTCTCAGCTGAACTAAGTTCATACAAGAAGATGTTTTCTTCCACATAAAACCAATGTTGTCTCACCACTTAAAACTGATATCCCCCAAAGTATCATTTCCTCACAAGGATAATACTGCTACAAGTTTTTCATTAATCTAATCATAAATCTAGTGATTTTCTTGGCAGCTTACTGGAATCTTCAGAAACCACAGGGGACTGGACACACTGTCTGTTTTTATAACCATAATAAAATGAGAAAGAAACCAGCAACAGTCTCAATTTAAAAATTGTGGTTTATTTTCATATAAGGTGGAGAACTCGTTCACTCACCCAACCAATAAACAAATACATATCAAGTACCTCTTGAATACAGGAGGATGCATGAGAACAGATGTGGTTACAAATAAGAACTGCTCATTTGAAAAACACTGCCCACTTGTTTTCTCAAGGCTCTTTGAGCCTAGTAAGAATAACAATATACAAACTAACCATTTTAATACAGAGAACAAAGTGGGGATCATAAAAACAAATCTGAATAAAATTCACAGGAGGAAAAAATCCTGTGTGATGGGACCAGAAAAAACTTGATGGAAGAGATTTGCCTGGGCTTTGAGTAGGTAGTGTTTGGACAGGCACAGATGATCATGAAGGATTTTCAGGATGGGAGGACATGGGGTGTTCAGAAGTCCTAGAGCATTTCAGCTCCTCTAGAATGTGGATTTTTTCTTTCTTTTTTTTGTAAGATTTATTTATTTTTATTGGAAAGGCAGGTATACAGAGAGGAGGAGAGACAGAGAAGAAGATCTTCCGTCCGATGATTCACTCCCCAAGTGACTGCAAAGGCTGGAGCTGAGCCAATCCGAAGCCAGGAGACAGGAGCTTCTTCCAGGTTTCCCATGCAGCTTCAGGGTCCCAAAGCCTTTGGCCATCCTTGACTGTTTTCCCAGGTCACAAGCAGGGAGCTGGATGGGAAGTGGGGCCACCGGGATTAGAACTGGTGCCCATATGGAATCCTGGCATGTTCAAGACAAGGACATTAGCCGCTACATTTTTGCACCAGTCCCACAATATGGATTTCTAATTAGGTTTACTGGGTCTGCTTTAGAAGACGCTGCAGACAATGACGGATTTGTGACTGCTGTTGAAATACTATACTGGTGTACTGATACAGGGAAAATCAGTGGGGGTGGGGAGGCAATGGGGAGGGTGGATGGGGAAATCCCTGAGCCTATGGAACTGCATTTTGAAAAAAAAAACAAAACAAAAACCCAGAAGAAGACACTGCAAAAAAGGATAAAGATCAAGTTGAAGAAATCCATTTCAACCTTGTTTTCATGCCTTCCTTGCACATGCTGCTTCCCCTGGATACTTGGCACGTGTCAGGATTACAGAGAGCAATTCCACCCATTCTACATGCCTCATCTCTAGGAAGACTTTCTAGACTAGCATCCCCAGCAGGATATGATCTTTTCCTATCCAGAATTTTGATGCCATTTGCTTGTCAGTTTCCTACTGGTCTCTTAGTCTTTTACCTTTTTTATTTTGTAAACATTTATTTATTTATTATTTGAAAGACAAATTTACAGGGAGAAGGTGATAGAGTGAGAAGGATCCTCTTTCATCCACTGGTCCACTCCACACATGGCCACCATGGTTGGAGTTGAGCCAATCCAAATCCAGGAGTCAGGAGCTTCCTCTGGTCTCCCATGTGGGTGTAGGATCTCAAGTACATAAGTCATCTTTCATTGTTTCTGCAGGCCACAACCAGGGAGCTGGATGGGAAATAGAGCAGTTGAGACACGAATTGGCACCTACAAAGGAAGCTGGCACTTCAGACAGAGGAAATAGGCCTGGTTGGAGAGCTAAGGAAATGCCCCAACTGGGTTGTGTTCCCACTGGCTACCTCAAGAGCTGGAATGGGGTGGTGATCTGGGCTGGGCATAACTGAAGTGTCCCTTGGCATGGGTATGGTCTGGATTTAAGATGTGCCAGACTGGGCTAGACTCCAACACCCACTAGTGCTCCTGAGATCCAGGATGAGTCTAGGCTGGGCTGGGCTAGGTCTCTGTACCTGCTTAGCCATGAAAGAGCTGTGTCTGGGTGTGGACCAGGTGTAGCTGCGTTGAAACACCCAACAGTAAGAACCAGAATGGGTGTGGGCCAGTTGGGCAAGGCTACTGTTCCTGCCAAGACAGGAGATGAAATAAGTCAGCCTGGGCGAAGGACCCACTGGTGTGCCTAACATCTGCCCCTGAGAGGAGACATGATAGAGAAGCTTGGGTAACTCCTCTGTCAAGACACAGATCCTGCAGGTGAGTGCAAGAACCAAGGCTGGGAATAGCCCAGACAGACCAGGTTGCATTATCTCCCAGCATACCTGTGGATTAGGTCTGGGAGCAGGTCAGGCTGGATCAGTTCATGATACTGACTGGCAGATGTGAGAACCAGGATGGGGAGTAAGACATCCTGGCTTGGGCTGCAGCACTGGCCAGTGCATATTAGGGCCGGGACTGGGGGATATCCATGCTGGCTGGACTGGGCTGGGCTGAAGCACCCACTACCATGAGCTGGATCTGGGGGCAGACTGGCTGGGTCAGTTGGCAACACCCACTGGCAAATGCCGAAGTGAAGTGGGACATGCCAGACTGGGCTGCAGCACCCACCAGTACATGTGAGACCTGGGAGGGTGGTGTTCGAGCCCTGAAAAGAAGGCAGAAAGAGACTCTTTACTGGGCCACTGGTCCCACTACTGAGCATGAGAACTGAGACTAGGGGCTGACCAGTCTGGGCAGGGGTACAAAACCTGCTGGTCTGCATGTGAACTGGATTAGGAGGAGAGCCAGGCTTGGCTGACTGACTGTATCTATTGGTGCATGCTTAGGCCGGAGTAAGAGCAGGCCGCTTGGGCTTTCTCAAAGAATGAGCTGATAAACACTGGGACTGGGGGCAAATCCTGTAAAGCTAAATTTGCAGAATCACCTGGAGAGTGCAAGATCTGGGACTGGGAGTGGGACCAGTAATGAAACTATGGGTAACTCCTGATGAATGCACCAGACTGGGCTAGCTTCCAGCACCCACTGGTGTTCATGAGAGCCAGAGAGGGTGTAGCAGGCGCTGGGATAGGTCTTGGTACATGCTGAACTATGCGAGAGCCATGTGTCTGAGTATGGACCAGGTGTGGCTGGGCTGCAGCACCCAGCAGTAAGAACTGGAATGGGTATGGGCCACTTTGGCAAGATCAATATTCTTGCCAGGGCAGTATGTGGACTAAGTCAGTCTAGGCCAAGGACCCACCACTGTGTGAAGGATCTGCCACTGGGAGGAAATGTGAAAGCAGAGCTTGGAGAACTCGGCTGTCAGGGAACAATTCCTAGAGTTGAACACAAGAACCAAGGCTGGGAGCAGCCCAGACTAAGCTAGGGTGCAGGATCCACCAGCATATGTGTAGTCAGGTCTGGGCATAGGCCAGGTTTGGCCAGTTTACAACAGCCACTGGCAGATCTGAGAAAAAAGACGGGGTGCTTGATGGACAGGGTAATGCCAAAACACCAGCCAGTTGACATTAGGTTGGGATCTGTCAGGGCTGAGCTAGGCTGCAGCACTTACCAACATGAGCTGGGGCCAATAGGGCTTGGCCAGGACACAGTACTCTTTGGCAAATGGTGTGGTGAGGTGGGTTGTGCCAGCATAGGCCATAGCACCCACCAGCACATGTGAGACCTGGGGTGGGGGTGATACCCTGGTGGGGGCACTCCCCTGCTGGGCCACTGCCTCCAGTGGCAAGCGTGAGAAGTGGGACGGGGGGGGGGTTAGAATTGGGTTGGGTAAGACTAAAACACTTGTTGGCATGCATGTGAACTATGCTAGGGGTAGAGCCAGGCTGGGCTAATTGGCTGTCTCACTGGTGCATGCTCAGGCCAGAGTAAGTAAGAGCAGGCTGATGGGCTCTGCCCCAGCATTAGCTGGTAAGTGCTGGGACTGGGGACAAGTCCTGGCAGACTGGAAAGTGCAAGATCTGGGACTGGAAGTGGGCCCAGTAGGGAAAGTGTGGGCATCTATCTGATTGGTTGCAACTCTCACTGGTGAGCATGAGAACCAGGGCTTTGGGTAGGCCTGGGTATATAGGTGGCAGTACCGTCACCATTATTGAGTATGGGCTAGATAATGGGGTCAGTTGGGTTGAGCTAGGCTTCAAAGCCCATTAATGTAAATGAGAGCTGAATGGGATATGGGACAGACCACAACAGTCTGCTGCACATTTTGCCAAGTACAGGAACCAGGGCTGTGGGGAGGCCTAGTGGGGGTTATTAGGGGTTGCTCCAATTAGGCTGCTGTTCCTGCTGGTGTATGTGAGGGCGGAGTGTGTGCTGGGCAGAGTTGGGCTGGATTGCAATATTCTTGGCTTGTGTAAGAGACAGGGCTGGAGACATACAACTGACCCAGCAATTGCAACTACCAGTGTGTGAATAGGCTGATGTGGGTGATTGACATAGCTGGACCCAATACTGGCAAGCACACACAAGAGTAAGATCTGGGACCACTTCAGTTGAGGTTTCTTTGGGCATCCTCCCAACTGAACCACTGGACACAGAACTCCAAACCATGGGGAGAATCACAGTATGTGTGGTCTGACTGTGCAGTGGAAATGGCAGAACTGGGTCTCCTCAGTGGCTTAGACAGAGCAGTGGACAGCATACCCAGATGCACCTGGAGGATATGGCAGTCCATTTGGTTCTGCAGAGGACATCTGGTACCATAGCAGATTATGGAGGACAGAACAATTTGGAGAACTATCTCAAACAATTGGTGACAGCAAATATCTGGGCAAATGGAGACTCTTGGGTGGATTATGACAACCAATGGACCTTGGAAGGATTTCTTCATGCTTGGATCAATGAGATCAATAGCATTTCAGAATTATCCCAACCTCTTGAGTAGAAACCTTGGAGCAAGTTCCACATTGGGGATCCTGGGATGACATGGGGTGGCCATTCTGCATCCCTGGGTACTGAGGCTGTGGGAGGCTGGGTGTGATTTCTCCTCTTCCCTGCCCCCTTCCCTTAAATACAGGCAGAAAGAAAAGAAAATTTGCCCCAGCTGTAGGCAATGGGCTAGGTTGCATTGTACTTAGGCAAGTGTTACAGTGCTGGGCAAAAAGCAGCTAACAGCTGGAGGGCATTCTGGGCCTGGTCAATGCCAACTCTGTGTTAATCATACTAGTGTGCCATCATAGTCTCCTGGCCTATTTTTTTTTGTAAAGATGTGTGTGTGTGTGTGCACGCGCCAAGTCTGTGAGGCCCAGGGGCAGGGAGTTTGGCGGGGTCCCGGTTGCCTGGCCCAGGTCCTTGAGTCTACTTGTGTGGTAGGTTCATGATTCCCAGGGGCAGGGGTTCCAGTAAGATCTGGGTTACCTGGCCTGGGTCTTGGGCCCACCTTTGTGGTCGGTGCTGGGTCCATGAGCTCTAGGGTGGGTGGGGGTCTGGGCGAGGTCCTTGTCAGGTGGCCCAGGGTGCCAACAGTTCTAAATGAATTGCACTGGCCACCTGGTGGCATGCTTGTGGTGGCTTGGTGTGGGCTTTGTGGGACCTGGGGGATGGCACAGGTGTGCGTGTGCAGGGATATGAGGGCTCACGTCCAGGATTGGTGGTCAGAAGTGGTCCTCTTCAGTGTAAAAGGTGGAGCAGTGGATGGCAGATCCAGATGCACATGGAGAATATGGCAGCTCATGGGGATCTTCAGAAAACATCTGGTACCATAGTAGAGGAAGGAGGGCAGGACAATTTGGACCACTATCCCAAACCAACCGATGAGAGCAAATATCTGGGCAAAGGGAGATTCTAACTCAGAGTATGTCAGTCAAAGGGTTTTTGAAGGGTTTCCTCATGCTCGGATCAGTGAGACTGGCAGGATTTTATAACTATTGAAACCACTTAAGGAGAACCCTTGGAGCAAGAGTCACACTGGGGACCTGGGTTGATATCAGGTGACCATTCCCCTTCCCTGGATACTGACGTGGTTGGGAGCCTGGGTGGGGCTTCTCCCCTTATCTCTCTCCCTTCCACCAGATACAGGAAGAAGGAAAATTTAGAAACAATTGATCTCATCCACTTTTCCCTAACCTTTGTTCCTTCCCACCATGATCAACTATGTAAACATCATCAAAAGTAAAATGAAAGATTATCATTCTGATTTCAGTAATGCTGAGAAAACTATACTGTAATATTTATTCAGAACCCATATATGTACAATCTTGTCATCAGCTTTGTACGTTATCTGTGTGAAAGGCTGTACTATTTCATTTAGTTCCTGCAGTTTCTTAAACCAGGTGTGTGAACATGTTGTACAGCCTGTTCCGTTGAGGGTAACTGAGGTCCTGCAAGGCTTTGTGTCCCATCCTTTATCACAAGAGGCAGCAGCGGCACAAGGCTCATGCTTCAAGGTTCCCGCGAGTAAGGCTCGGCCCAGGGCAGGGGTCAGTATAGAAGCAGCAGGACCATTTTCAAAATGCTGATCAGGAGGATCCAAAACAGGAACTCGTCCTCCATAGACGCATCCTTAGACTCGTCTCCCTGCTTCTGGCCAGGCTTCGTGCTCTCTGCCACAAACGCGACCTCGCCAGACGAGCGCTGCTCCGAGGTCCTGATGTAATACACCTTCATCTCAAACTCGCTCTCCTGATGGGATGGGTGTCCGTAGATGCCGATCCCCACGGGGCGTCGGAAGCTGGCCGGGATCCACAAGCCATCCTGGCCATAAGTGACCGATTGAAGCTTGTAGTCCTCAAAGGTTGGGTGGAGGGTGCTGTCGGACACGTAGAGGTCTGCGTCTCCTTTCAGGCTCCTCATGTGGAGGACAATCCTGCCCTCGCGGTTCAGCTTGTGGTAGTTGTAGCTCCCAGCCTCTACACGGCCCTTGATGATGTACAACAACAGCCACTCAGCGGGAACCTTGGCATCTTCCTTCAGGCGGCCAGCCTGGGCCATGGCCTGCGAGGCCAGCAGCAGCAGTAGCAGCACTGCGCTTCTCCAGGGAGTAGCCATCACATGCGGTGTTCAAGTGGGACTTGGCTGTCATCCGGGTACCACAGACCACTGCTTCTGTCCTCACATCCGCCCCAGGAGGCGGAAGGAAGGCCGTGCCCGGAAGTGATGCAAAGATAAAGGGAGCGTACTCACCTCTGTGAAATGTCCTCTTAAACTTAGTGGCATCGCAGTTCAATGGTAGATGTAAATGGATTCCTAGGCTGCATTTTGAGTAAGCAATTGGCGAACGGGCTAGCTTCTGGCATTCAGGAGGCCTGGGTAGAGTTGAGTACCAAAAGCCAGACATGGTGCTCTATGAGGACAGTATTATCACCCTCTCCCCTAAGTAGGTGATGCTAGCTTGTTACTTAATGTACCTGCTCTGCTTACAGGAAGTTAAAGTGACCAGTAATATTTTCAGATAACTGAAACAGCAAACTCTAATTTCATAAGGCTCTTTCATATTTCAAGAAATATAAGACATTTTCAGCTTGATTACTTTTTTTAAAGAAAAGATTTATTTATTTTTATTGCAAAGTCAGATACACACAGAGAAAGACAGACAGAGAGGCTCTTCTGTCTGATGATTCACTTCCCAAGCAATGGCCGGAGCTGAGCCGATCTGAAGCCAGGAGCCTCCTCCAGAGGTCTCCTATGCGGGTGCAGGGTCCCAAGGCTTTGGGCTGTCCTGGACTGCTTTCCCAAGCCACAGGCAGGGAGCTGGATGGGAAATGGTGCTTGGATCCCTGCCACTGACATGGGAGACCTGGATGCAGTTCCTGTTCTTGGCTTTAACCTGAACCAGCCCTGACTGGTAGACACTGGAATAATGAAACAGCTTTGGCTATCTCTGTCACTCTGGTTTTCAAACAACTGAAGAAAGAAAGAAAGCTAAACTTACGACTTGCATTCCTTTGTTTTCTTTCCAAAAAGCAGTTTTAAATACATTCATCTGACTGTACCGTTGGCAGGTATGTTATCTTACATGGTTCCAAGAGTTTGAAGCTGGTGCCTGTCAGGGCATATGAAGAATCCTTTCACAATCCATAGTAGGAAAACAATAATTCTTCTGTTGGAATCGATTTCCAAAGAGGTGGAAACTCTTGGCAATATTGTCTATTAGCCAAGAAAATTGTGTGGCTTCTGTT
Source organism: Ochotona curzoniae (assembly GCF_017591425.1). Taxonomy (NCBI): domain Eukaryota; kingdom Metazoa; phylum Chordata; class Mammalia; order Lagomorpha; family Ochotonidae; genus Ochotona; species Ochotona curzoniae. The sequence goes on from NW_024467087.1 coordinate 9,553,133, forward strand.
TTCAAAGAGGAGTTTTTATAGGTTAACACTTTGTTTCAAATCAGTCAGCTTAAATTACTCTCATTCACAACCAAGGACAAAAAAATATTAGGAGTCTCAATACTTGGTCATTACAGAGAAGTTGTGTGTATGTGACCACATTTGTAGGCTTACAGAATAGTTTTAATTTATCCCTTTATTTTAAATATTTTCATGAGTTTAGTTAACTCTTTATTCTAATACTGAGTAATATAAGAAAATTAATAGGAGAAATTTAGAAAGCTACAGTTTAAAAAAACTGGACTGTTTCCAGTGTTTAAGTGCAGTGATGGATTATTTCTGTATGGTTTTGTCAACCAAAAAAAAAAACCATGATTGAATGAGGTGTTGACAAGCATTCCAACCAGTCAAAGACCTTGAGGAAACAGCTACAGTTAGTGCAGAGTTTAGTTTTTGTGTTAGGGTTTCCCTCTACGTGATTATGGAATCTAAGAAGTCCCGTGATAACACCATCTCTAGGCAGGAGCTCTAAGGCAGCCCATACTGTAACCCATCCGGTGTCTAAAGGTTCAAGAACTTGGTGTTCTGAGTACAGGAGGAGATGGCTATTCCAGCTCCAGAAGAGAGAGAGAACTGGCTCTTCCTCAGTTTTTTTTAAAAAAATTCATTTTATGTTTGAAAGAGTTATAAACACACAAAGAGAGAGAAACACACACACACACACACACACCTACAGAGATAGATCTTACTTTCGCTGGTTCACTCTGCAATGGCCTCAGTGGCTGGAGCTGGGCTATCCCAAAGTAAGAAGCCAGGAGTTTCTTTGGGTCTCCCATGCGGGTGCAGGGGCCCAAGGCTTTGGGCCATCCTTGACTGCCTTCCTAGGACACAAGCAGGGAATTGGATCGCAAGCGTAGCAGCTGGGACTAGATCTGGTGCCCATATCAGATGCCGGTGCCATAGGTGGAAGCTTTACCCATGATGTCTCTGCATCAGTCCCTTCCTCTGCCTTTCAGAAGATACTTTTTAATTGCTCAAACTTGTCTTTCCTTTTCTTTTCTGTTCCACTGGACTCTCAGCTGATTAGATGTTGCCTATGGTGAAGATGGATCTTTTTTTTACCCAGGTCTCTCTTTGAGAAGCACCCTAGCAGACATACCCCAAAGCAAGGCTTTACCAGCTCTCTGGCATTGTTGAACTTGGTTAACATGACATCTAAATAAAGAAATGCAACGATCCTATTGGTGCTGATGACTACTGAAATCCTAAAACCATGTGCAAAGGTCTAGTGCATCAGGGTCAAACAGAAGTGGAAGGTTGGTGCGGCAGTTGATATCACCTGGGCATCCACATCCTCTATTGGGCGCTTGGTTTACACCCTGCATCTGCTTTCTATCTAGCATCCTGTCTGTGCACACGAAGGAGACTCAAATGGAGTTCTGGGCTCCTGACCTTGTCCTGGTCCAGCTCTAGCTGTTCCTGGCATTTGGGCAGTGACCCAGTTGATGGGAGATATCTCTTCATTTGTCCATCTCTCTGCTTTTAAAATGGAATGGAAATAGGTAAAATAAGCTTTCTAAAGAGGAAGTTGGGCAGTAAGACATGCATGTAATGGGAGACATTGTAGGCAGGGGTAAGGGGTAGGGGGAGCTGATTTCTGGAGAGTTTCAAAGTAATATGTAAATCCCCAATCATACTTTTCCTTCTAGTCACAAATTTAAGAACTAGATTTTCAAAATTTATGTTCTGTATTTCTATTCATTTTGTTCACAATTAAAGACATAAATACATTGTGTTTAAAGCATTCCCTTGAAATTAAATATTTGCAGTTACAGTAATTTCCATTTTATAACTGAAACAAATTTGAAATAATATTTGTATTACCATTATTAATGCTTTTGCTTTTCCAAATTTGTACTCATTTGTATGAGGAAAACATAATGGAACTTTCCAATACATGCCCAATCATCATGGGAAAACAGTAGGGCCACATGATAGAGTGAGATGCCAATTTTGAGTGACAAATTATCATAGAATGTCAGATGTTTGGAGGCCAAAGATTACCTCTAACAATGGCCTCATCCTCTCTGCTGAGCTCCTCTCTGCGTGTCCCACTACCTGTCCTAGAAGTGCTGCAAATGTAAAGGGCCCGAACTGAACGCTCATTTCCCCTAATGCTCCTCAGCCACTTGTTCTTCCCCTGTGTTCTCTGTATCTGATGACAACTGTGCCAGCCATCCACCCACTCATGCCGGAAACCTGCGCGTAATCTTACAGCCATTCTTCCTTCTTTTCACATTCATAGCATCCCACTAAAGCAACAAACCTTGCCGATCCTCTGTATAACCTTAACCCAAGCCCGAGTCTTCTCATACCTGAATTATTTCACCCACGTTTTTCCTTCTTCCCCTTCTTACTCTTTCTTTTTTAAAATAAAGATTTAATTATTTTCATTTAAAAAAAAAGCAGATTTATAGAAAGGAGAGACAGAGAGAAAGAATCTTCTACCCACTGTCTCACTCTGAAAATGCTTGCAGTGGTTCAACTTGGGCCAGTCTGAAGCCAGGAGCTTCTTCTTTGTCTCCCACGTGGCAGGGGCCCAAGACTTTCTTCAGTAGTAACTTGCAACCAGGTCAAGTGAAGTAGCTCTCACAGCGTCAGATCTTCAGCAGTGCTAGACTTGGGCGAGGAAGAGAGGAGAACATGGTAGAATGTGAACTGCTACTTGTATTTCTGGCTAACAAAATTTGAGCCAGATTACCCAAGAGACAAATTTTAAACATTGGAAACAATTAAGACTGGGAGACCTGCATCAGTTGTGTCAGAAGAAAAACCAACATCAAACCAGTTTAGGTACATCAATGTTTGCATTGTACAAAATGTGGTGGTCTGCATAGTGGCTGAGAATATCTCTGGGTAATAACATTCTTGATGTGTGCCTAGTATATGTGGCTTTGGGTCCAAATTCATCTTCAAAAAAGAGAATCACAGTGGCAATCATCCTGTAAATATGTTCAGAGTGGCAGCATGCTCAGACCCAGGTTGGCACATGAGCACAGGGCCCTTGGAGGGTCTGCTGGACCAGGGCCACCCCCATACCCACACATCTCTGCTTACAATGATGTAAATGGTCACTGATGATCACTTCTCTCTGCGTGTGGAGATTTGTAGGAATGACCACAGTGCCCACAGCTACTCTGAAGTTGTCACCATCTGTGCTTTGATAAAATCTTTGCGTTTCACCTGTTCCATCTCTTCTACTTGTACAATGTGCTCACCGGTATCAGCTGACCCCTGGTAATCCTTAGGTTCTTGACTACCTTCCCCCTCAAGGCAAGTGTATAACTGTCCCGCAAGAGCACACGTGTGTCACAGTCCACACATTGCCATGATCTGATGAGGCCATAACTCCTGCAACCCTGACGTCCTGCAGGATGTAGGACCAGCAGTCAGGAGGACTGATGACCCAAGGAAAGACTTCTGGACTGTTATGCCAAAATCTTGCTCAAACTCATGAATTCCAGGAAGGGGCCTGCACCTTCCTCGTACTTTCCTGGGATGCCACTTCCCTGAATTCCCAAGTTGGCTGGCTGGCCGGAGCCTCTGGAGAACACTCCTGCCCTTCCAGAAAGTACAAGTTGTCTCATGAGAAATCTACTGTCACCCTTCTTGCATGTAGAGGTACCTCAGGTGCCCTCGAGCCCACCGAACACAACACAGGGGTTCTGGATCCTCCAGCAAAATCATGGCTTCCTTCCTGTGGTGTGGAGGCAGTGAAGATGCCTTAGCTTCTCCCGTGAAAATAAAGCCTGATTTATCTATCATCCCTGTGTCTGGACTCCAGGCTGCCCCTGCCTTCAAAGTAGGCATGCCTGTGGCAGCACCAGCTGTGAACCTGATCCACACAGGACTCCTGGGTCTCTTTTGCACCTGTGCCTTTGTAAGTGGTGTGTGTGTTTAAATAAAAAAAAAAAATTGACTTGGCCAATGGCAGAATAAAAAGACTTTCAATCAAAGTACATCCATTTTTTTTTTCCTGCCAATTTGCAATACAATCCAGTTCAAACTTCTGTCACGGTAGAATACAAATGTAATCAACATAATACAGCATCTTTGTTTTGGTCTTAACTAGAATTTTGTTTTAAAAAAATACTGTTGGAAAGCCCAGCCTATGTAAGGGGACACACCAATGCTGAAAGGTGATTAATGGCGAGACACCTTGGTGGACTTCAGTGTACTTGGATTACCCTGAAGCTGACTGGGTGTCTACACTCTTGTTTTTTCTTTCCTTCCTCCCTCTCTCCCTCCCTTTCTTTCTTCCCTTCCTTTCCCTTCCCTCCTTTCTTTCTTTCTTTCCTTCCTTCCTTGTAAAAGTAATGAAAGTACTTGCCTTTTCTTTTTTTTTAAGTCAGTATGAAGCATTGTTCCTGTAAGTAGATGATTTCGATTTCTTGCTTTGACAACCATTGGTAAGTTCTGCATAGAAACCGAATTGCCAACTCTGTGCTAATACTCCTTGCAAAGGCAGCAGAAAATGGCCCAGGTGCTTGGGGCTCTGACACTCACGTGGGAGACCTGGGTGAAGCTCCTTGCTTCAGTTTGGCTCACCCCTGGCCACACCTAGCTTTCACTTGGAGAGTAAGCCAGTGGATACAAAAACAGTTTTCCATGTCTCCCTCTCTGTAACTTTTTCAGATAAATATATTAATTAATAAAAACTGATTTAAGCAAGAAGGGGACAGGGCTGCTTATAAAACCTGAGAGCAGCTAAATTTTTCCTTCATCTTGAGGTAGAGCAAATAATAAAGGCCAGTTCAACTCAGGGACCACTTGAAGCTGCAATTCCTGTTATGCTGTTTGAGCTAGACCTGCCCTGTGTAACATGGTGGCCATGAGCCTCATCCACGCCAAAATGCCAGGTCTATCAGTTAATTCAATGGAAAACAAATATACTTAATGCTGAGTAGACAAATTTACTAGGCAACTGAGCTCTTGAACAAGGATTGGTTTGAATTGAGATGTGTTGTGGTTAGACAAACATTTTATTTTAACGAGTTCATATGGAAAATATACAAATTATCTTATTAATAATTATGTATTAATTTTATGTTGAAATGATACCATTTTGAATACATTAAGGTTAAGATGCAGATTTAAAATTAATTTTAGGGGCTTGTGTTGTGCCATTACTTGTGATATCAGCATTCTGTATCAAAATATTCTTTTTCAAAAGTCATGGCTGCTCTACTTCCAATCCATAATGTGTCAGAGAAGGCAGTGGAGGATCCCCAAATACTTGGACCTTCACTATCAGTGTGGGAGGCCAAGATGGAGTTTCTGGCTCCTGGCTTTAGACTGGTTCACCCTTGGTTCTTGCAACCATCTGGCATGTGAACCAGTGTATACAAGTTATCTCTCTACCTCTATCCCTCTTTCCTTCTTGCCTTTCAAATAAATAAAAAGATAGATGAATGTATCTTTATGAGATTAATTTCAGCTGCTTCTTTTCACCTGCTAAAAAAGAGGCAATAGGAAAAAATTGCAATCACACATACGGCTTGCTGTTATTTCTCAGCAGCAGCAGCTGACCTAGTGTCTTGCCATGCAGAAGCATGAAGTGAATCTTACGGCTTCAGATGCCTTCCCATACTCACATATCTTAGCCTTCACTCCCTTGAGCATTGATGTGTGCTGAGAGGAACATGTGGGAGTGGCTGCTCTCACTGTAAGGCTTAGGCTCTCCTTCTGCTGGAGCGCCAAGACCTGGGTGATGGGGACGTAGATGTTTTACCTGCTGTTGCTGTGGGAAATGCTGAGTTGCCAAATGCTGCTCTCAGGAGGTGAAAAAAAAAAAAAAACCTTTCAGTTCATCTTCTGATGCGCAAATAAATCTTGGTTTTCACCCCCACTGCAACGAAAATATTGCAATAATAAAGCATTTGTGTCAACCAAAAAGTATCCTAAAGCCTTTTGCGCCTGTAGGGAGACCTGCTGCCAATAGGCATTAAATCCGAGGGAAACATTTCTGCAATTACTGATCAAATACAATACAGCTAAATTTCACCTCCAGCATATAATTTGGAAAATGGGTATGGAAATTATCCATTCAATAGCTATTCAAAAATAACTCAAGAAGATTGGTTACTAGATACTTCACAGACCTTTATAATAATCCTTTCTAATCAGCTGGTGGGAATTCAATAGGCAATATTCCCCTTGGACAAAATAACATTTTGGGGGGTTGCAGGGCTGTGGGCTTACTCCTTCTCTTACTTGGTGTCCAAGAGGTGAAAGCACAAATAAGCAGAAAGGCAGGGACTGTTTTCCTGCGGACCGAGCTGCTGCCCAGTACCCACCATCGCTCAGTGCAGACAGCTGTGTCTGCAAGTTAAGTGAGGCGCCTTAGTACTTATGAATCAGGAATCAGCAGGGCTTCTGGAGTTGTCCTCATTAAATTTAAAGTATATTCTCTCCCCAGCAGCAGACAGCTCCATTGCCATCCATTTCTGCACAGCCAATTTTATGCAATCAAAGAGCGTTGGCTTCATCACTGTCTCAGAACAGATTTCCAGTTTCACACAGTTCTTTCCAGTTTCTTTGACAACCAGTAGCTCCCTTCCTCTGGTCACCACCAACTCACCTAAGCCTCTAAGCCAGTTCTTGTCATTTTATTTTCCAGATGCTTCCACAGATCATTATGTTTTTGTCCATTAAAAAAAAAGTCCCATTCCTCTCTGTTCCAACAAAAATACTCTTTCTTTCCTACTCCTTTTGGTTTACTTCTACCCTATTTCTCACTTAGCAGGTGGATGCTTAATGTTTAATGTGTACTTGCTCACTTAGAAAGCTGATGAGATGAGGTTTTGGATGGGATTGGGGGACCTCAAACCACAGTTGATTCACTATGTGAAACCTGGGCCAGTTACCTACTTAGGTAGTACCTGGATTTTTGTAACTGTAGTTCAGGAGTGATTATGATTCCTTTCTCATCATATTATTGTAAGATGCAAATGAGAGAGGTACAAAATGTAAAATCTTGTTCAATCATTTGTGATGCATTCAATGAGTCCTTATTGGGGGTCAGACACAAAATCTAGAGCTGGGCTGTGAAAGTCAAACAAAGCCCATTTCTTCCCAACTTGGGGGCAGAACACACACATATAGCTGACTGTAATGGCAGGTAAAATGAATGAGTGCCATAGTTGGTACAGTAGCTGCTATTTTTCATGGGATCCCAGAAGCAGGGGGATTCACCCTGAGCTCAGGTTTGGGGAATGGAAGAAGGAAGGAAGACCTTAGAGAAGAGGCAGTATTAATGCTGGGCCACCAGGATGGCTTGGGTTCCGGCAGATGAAGAGGAGGGTATGAAAGGCAGATGGGGATTCTGAAATGTCAGAGGCCGATTTGGCAGGATTCCAGAGCACCTAGAATGCATGGATGCATACAAAAGGACTTCAAAAATGTTCATGGAATTGTGTCTTATAACCTATGCATGGATTTCAAAAAGTTTTACATCAAAATCAAAATCAATATATCTTTTAATTTTCTTTCCCATGAACTTTAAGGGAAAAAAAAGATGTATTTATTCATAAAGCAGAGTTATCCAGAAAGAGGGAGACAGATTGAGATCTTCCATTTGCTGGTTCACTCCCTGAATGGCCATACCAGCCAGAGCTGGGTCAGGTTGAAGGTAGAAGTCAGCAGCTTCCCTTGGGCTGTCCTCTCCTGCTTTTCCAGGCACATTAGCAGGGAGCTGGATTGGAAGTGGACTTAGGGACTCGAACTGGCACCCATATGGGATGCTGGCAAAATAGGCAGTGCCTTAACTCACTGCTTCAACATACCAGCCCCACCTGTAAACTTTTGCACCCCCCTCACAGTTGCACCTGGGGTGTTGGGTAGCAACTAGCTTGTGGTGAGCTTAGGTGCTTGTAGAAGAGGTTGAGTTCAAGTTCTGTACTGAGAGAAGACTGGATAAAGTTTTAGAAGTAGTTTAGCAGTTTGGGAAAGTCCCTCTAGTGATTGACTAGAGAATGGAAGAGCATGTACAGGACCAGAGCTAGGGTGACCAGGTAGGAAGTGACTGCAACCAGAATCATGCAAACTAACATTTCCTGAGGGATTCTGCAGAGCCCCTAGACCCAAGAGAGACGGCTCAGTGTGGCACCTGGCAAAATGTGTACGAAATGCTGCCTGAGTTGAAAACAGCAGGCACCAACTTGCTTCTCCTACTGTACTCTCACAACAAGCTGCAGGCACCAGGTGTTTGGACGTTTCCCCAGCCACCATGCAAACAGTGCCTCACCGACTGGGGTCCTCCGATCCAGCTGAATTTCCACAGTCTGTGGGCTCCGTCCCAACACTGTCCTCCCCTTCCACATCACACCTAGTTTCAACTTCAGAATTCTGATTGTCTGGTTAGAAACTGTGCTTCCCTTGAGCGCCCCTCTTCCCTTCCCTCTCCAAATGGGCGCAACTCATTTGCCAGAACAACTCCCAGAGCTCAGGGAAAACACGTTGGTTTTTCAAAAGGGATATTACAAAGGATTTGGACGAAGAGTTGTAAAGGGCAGGAGATGGCTTCCATTCCCGCTGTGCCTGCATCACCCTTCATGAACCTAGCTAGTTTCAGCTGTCTGAAAGTTCTCCTAACCTTGGCCTGTCAGGTACTGAGGGAGGTGATATTTCATAGGTGTGACTAATGAAATCATTGGCTTTTGATGATCATCTCAACCTTTAGGCTCTCTCCCCTTCCCAGGGTGTGAATCTCATTTTGCCAGTGGCCAGCTCCCATTCAGAAGCTACTTAAAGACTGCTATCATTTAACTGATTAGCATACAAGAAGAGATTTATCTTGGAACTCTGCAAGGGTTTTTAGGAAACAGGCTGAAAACCGAAGGTGATGTGGCACAGCAGGTTAGCCCACCACAATGCTGGTTGAAGGCCCAGACACTGTTTCTGATTCAGCTGTAGGCTAATGTACCTGGGAATCAATGATGATGGTCCAGGTGCTTGGGTCTCAACCACCGTTGTGGGAGACTCAAATGGATTTTCAGGCTCCTGGCTTTGGACTGGTCTAGCCCTGGCTCGTACAGCCACTTATGTACTGAACCATGGATGGAAGATCTCTTGTCTTGCACTGTCTCTGAAATAATCTCAAAACAAAACAAAACAAAACAAAACAACATCACTCTGAGGATTACAGTTTCTTCTTGGTGTTCATAAAATATATTAGGATATTTCTCTAGCTTCTAAAAACTCTTTGTTTAATCTGTTTTTTTCTTTTGAAAGATTTATTTATTTTTATTGCAAAGTCAGATATACAGAGAGGAGAGACAAAGAGGAAGATCTTCTGTCTGCTGATTCACTCCCTAAGTGGCTACAATGGCTGGAGCTGAACCGATCCGAAACCAGGATCCAGGAGCCTCTTCCAGGTCTCCCACACAGGTATAGGGTCCCAAGCTTGTGGGGTGGTCTTTGACTGCTTTCCCAGGTCACAAACGGGGAGCTGGATGGCAAGTGGGGCTACCTGGCCCTAATCTACTTTTTCTAAAGTTAACTGACCATGGAATTGTTTTCCCCTCCACAGTTATTAAAACTAATGTTCAGATCTAGTGTCAGGGGCCCAGAACTGTTGCCTAGCGGCTAAAGTCCTCACCTTGCTCACACCAGGATCCCATATGGGCGCTGGTTCTAATCTCGGCTGCCCTGCTTTCCATCCAGCTCCCTGCTTGTGGCCTGGGAAAGTAGCGGAGGATGGCCCAAAGCCTAGAGACCCTGCACCCATGTGGGAGACCCGAAAGAAGCTCCTGTCTCCTGGCTCTTAGCTTCGTATCGGCTCAGCTCTGGCTGTTGCGGCCAGTTGAGGAGTGAATCAGTAGATGGAAGAGCTTCCTCTGTCTCTCCTTTTCTCTGTATATGACTTTCAAATAAAAAAAAGAATCTTAAAAAAAAAACAACCTAGTGTCAAGATTATGAAAGAAAATGAATGACATTGAACTTGTTGCAGTTTGACGCTAAGGAGATATCACGAATGATATTCTGAATTACGGCCTGTAATAGAAAAAAGGATACCAGACGAAAATCTGCTAAAATTAAAGTGCAAACTTCCATTTAGCGGAGAGTTCTGTGCTAATGTTGATTTTTTTTCACTCTGACAGGTTCCCCGTGGTTAGTTAAGATGGTAACATCTGGGGGGCTGAGTGATGCGGTATGACCTGTCTACACTTCTGCAATTCTATCAATCTAAGATAAACTCCAAGTTGTAAGTTCCCCAAACACCCTTGTTCACCAAAACAACCCCTGAGAAATTATGGCCTAAATTGATTTTAAGCACAATTGAGGGTTAATAATGTATTTCATTTTCTTAACATTTGGAAATAGAAATATTCTTTTATATTTATTACACAGATGCAACTCTCCCCCACAATTTCAGCACTAATATAAATAAAACATCTGGGGACAATAAGTCCCAGTGCCTTTTCCATTCTTTTATTTAATTTGGGAAACACTATTGTTGAGGGTTTTTTTTTTTAAAACACAACTTGTTGAACTAAAGGGCGATGCTTAGAAGTTGAGAGCTGCCTGATGAGTTTTCTCATTTCCACAGCACATAGAGCTAGAAAAGGACAGCCAGCACCGTGCCATCGCATCTCCCAAGGGCTGATAGCAACAGACAGGGTGCAATGTCTAATTACCTATTGTCTTATGCTGATTAAATTACATAATGATAGCATTATTGTTTTTAAATTTTATTTTTTATTTCATTTGAAGGGCAGAGGACACACACACACGATGTGAGAGAGAGAGAGAAATTTTTCATTTTCTGGCTCATTTCCCAAAAGCCTTCACTAGCTGTGGGCGGACCCAATTAAAGGCAGGCGTCTGGAGCTCAGCCCTAGACTCCCACATGTGTGGCATGGACCCAAGTAACTGGGCCGACATGTGCTGCCTCCCAGGGTGCACATTAAGAGAAGAGCTAGCCTGGAAGCCCCGCTCAGCCTCACATTTTTAAGCATCTAATACGTTACTCAGCAGGAAACGCTGGCGTTTGGAATGTCCACATATCATATTGGAGTTCTGGTTCAAGTCCCGTTTGCTCCACTTCTGATTCAGCTTTTGCTGACGTGCTTGGGAAGTAGCAGGTGATGGCTCAAGCACTTGAGTTCCTGCTACTCACATGGGCGCCCCATATGGAGTTCGTGTCCCCTGACTTCTGGCATAGGCCAGTCCCAGCTCAGCTATTGTAGTCATTTAGGGAGTCTTTCTTTCCTTCTCTTCCTTCCTGCTTTTATCACTTTGTCTTTCAAGTAAATAAATATTTTAAAATGACCTCATAAATTTGCAGTGCAGAATCAATACATTACATAAAACTGATACAAAGATAAAAAGAAATTAGGATTTTTGTGTTTCTGCAAGGGATCATATTGCAAACACTAAGCCAAGCATGGGCTTTGACATCAGTTCAAATTCACATATTAAGGCAGAGTAAAGCAAACTGTGATCCAAGTAAATTGATAAAAAGTAAAAGCCTAAGGGCCCAGCATTGTAGCCTACTGGCTAAGTCCTCTCCTTGCACATGCTGGGATCCCATATGGATGCTGGTTCTAATCCTGGTGACCCCGCTTCCCATTCAGCTCCCTGCTTGTGGCCTGGGAAAGCAGTCAAAGACCATCCAAAGCCTTGGGACCTAACACCTGTGTGAGTCACCTGGAAGAGGCTCCAGGCTTCATAATAGGCTCAGCTCTGGCTGTTTTGATCACTTGAGGAGTGAATCAGCGGATGGAAGATCTTCCTCTCTGTCTCTCCTTCTCTCTGTATATCTGACTTTTCAGTAAAAGTAAAGTAAATCTTAAAAAAAAAAGAAAAGACTAAAGGCTCTGGGATAATCAAACTGTCATTTTAAATCTCTACAGCCTAGGATTCAGCATTCACAGCTATTTTGGGTATTTCTGGGTATCTCACGGGGTGTGAACAATTTTCTTGAGCTGAACAAACTTATCAGTCATCAGTCTCATGTTGATAATGCCTGTTATTTCCCATGGATTGAAGACACATGGAAGATTCAGGAAGCCTTCCTTCTCAATGCCATGCAATCCTTTTACCAATCTTGAAACCAGTGGAATCCTGTGTAGATTTTCCACATGGAATCAATGAGCTCAGTTACACTTAATTCAATGAGTCGATTGGTCTATTCTTTTAGCTTAATGATCTCTTGGGAACTTTTAACTATTTTATACTCTTCCTTCTAACCTTTATTATCACAGTCCATCCGTATTTCTGGATCCAGCTCTAGGTAAGACCTGCCATTTTTATTCTAGTACATACACCTACACTTAAGTTGCCATGGCCTTTCTAAATCCACCCATAGCAGGCTGCTGCGATGAATGTGCAGGTTTTCAACTGTAAGACAGTGAAATCAGACAGAATTCCTATTATATCCACTGTTCATATTGCTTGTGTAATCCAGTTAATTTCCAGGTGACACATTTAAGGCTGTCCACTGGGTTTGAAAACATAATTATGACACAATCACGAGGGTTTCTGATGAACAGTTGAACACTTGTAGTTCGCATTGTGGTCCTAGAATCAGCAGTCATACAATAGTTTTGTCTGCTACAATTTTAGGTGTCTGTGGGAATAAGCTTTCTTGCTTCAGATTCATCATGTCTCTTTTGAACTTATCTTCCAAAACAGTCACAGGGCAAATGTTTCAGTCTGAGACTTTCCCAGAATTCGGACAGCACATGCCATACCAATTTGTCCAACACCCACTAGCAGACGTGGAGTATGTTTTTTTTCCCTGCCAAAGCACCTTTGGATATTAATAGCATCATTCATGGACTACACAACATTATCAACTTACATGTTAGTCTGTTTTATAGACTTATTGAATTTCAAGCCCTGTTTGTGGTTGTCTTGGCGAGGCCAGACAAAATGATTGTGTGCTCCTTATATGGCCTACAAGCCAGCTACTTCCCGCTCCTGCTAGTGATCTCATTTTTGAGGACTGTCACCTCTTTTGCAATTGGCATGTGGAGTTTGTCCATACGACTTGTTATTTTACATAAGGGAGAAAACTCTCAAAAGCTGTCATAACAGTTGTTTGAAGAAGATGATCTCTGCTACACATGTCTTGTTGGATTCAGACTCTGCAAAAGAAATTGAGTTTTGAGAGGGGAATGTAAGATATGGAAGTGGGTGCAAGTAACTCATCCAACTTCCATCGGCTAACACACACATATATACACACACTCCTTTTTCCATCCTCAGTTGTCTGTTATAGCATTAGGAGTTGCCAACAATGATAGGTAAAATGATCACAAATCGGCTTGAACCAAATAGACTGCACATTAACAATGCTGTATATGAGATGTTAGCAAGTTGGGAAGATGCACTACGGCCTTCATGTCACCACCTTCTTTGTAGGAAGCTGGTCTCAGCACACTGTCTCCCAGATGGACAGTTCCAAGGATATCTGGCATGGCTCTTGCAGTATCTCCCCCAATCAACTTTATCTTCTTACTTCAAGCATTTTAATCCATATCGAAAGAAAACAGTGTTTGCTCTGCCCAGACTTCCAAACTTCACATGCAGCTAGAGGCAGTAGGGTGATGCTGCTACTCCTTGAAAAGTTGGTGCTCCCATTCTCTGAACTGCCAGCATTTATATCTCCAAGTGTCATGATCCCTTGTATTTCTCAAGGGACACTGATAAAACTTTTGAGATTGACAGTGGAAATAAATGGGTTTATTAAGCCCTTACAGATATTAAGTAATAAAAGGACTAGCACAGCTTTGCTTAACTGCCAGTGGTTATGGCTTAGCAGGCAAGGACCTCTTCCTGAATCTCACCTGCCATGGCCTCTATGCCAGGCCCGCAGCTCCAGCATGTAGTCTCACTATTGGAGAATGTGCTTTCATAGGTGTCAGAGCAGCCAGGGCATGTAAATTCTGGGGCAAAGGAATTTCTCCCACAACCTGGAGCTGGGGAGATGGTTTGATTCCCCTTCTCTTATTTTTTTAGCTAAAAAATGATGATGAAAATCAGATCTTCTCATTCAGACATCTTGTATCTCATGGGTTCTGCAGTTATGTAGACATTATCTTCATCAAGACCATGGTAAAACTATGACCTAACTTCATGGATGCACTGTTCTTGGATTTCCCTCAACCAAAGAGGTGAATCAACTAGGGACAATAAACAGAATTAAGCAGTTTAGAAGAGATGATTTTCATGTGAATATCATGGTACATATGCAAACAAATGAATAATGTATATAGTCATATCTGAAAGTAGTTTTCTTTAAAAGTAGAGCTCTCAGCCTGTATAGAATAAGGCATCTACTCTTCATTATTTGGCTGGTTCTGCCATAAAAGAGAGAGATTAATTAATGACCTCCGCAGTTCTATGTGTAACTATCCTTCAAATGCATTCAACCATCCTTTACTTCATTTTCTTTGTTGCTTTGCAATAGAAGAGACAACAGGGTATATATTCCCGAAGAACAATAGATTATTATCCTAATTATAGTTGCCTGATGTTTTCTACACTTTTACCATTTTATTAAAAACAATTATCTGAGAAGAACCAATCTTTTGTAATACCTACCCCATTGTTCTCATTTCTCTCTGATTCTGATGAGGTCTTTTCAAAGGGTATTTGATTCATAATTATAGACTATAGGGCAATTGCTCAGAAACTGAGTCCAGGAGATATTTCACTGAGATTAATTTTTCTTGTGATTCTTGATCCAATTATATCTTTATTTTTATTTGAAACGACTAGCAAGTTAATAAACCTATTTCTTTTCTCTAAGCCAAACATACTACTACTAATGATTTAACACTAAAGCATGTTTTCACAGAGTGAATGTTTTAGAAAAGTATGAAATTGCATATACATTTTTTTTCTTGTTTCATAGAATGAATCTAGTCATTGCAACAACATGTCTTACATACAGGTACCTCTGTCTGTGTGGTTATGGGGAACATCTGATGAATGTTTTCTATAAGTTTTGTCATCTCAGAAAAAGAAAATTTATGGAACTAGGTCTTTTACATTTTGTTTTTTATATTTGTTCATTTGAAAGGGACAAAGAAAGAGAGAGAGAGAGAAACTTCCAACAACCAGGGTTGGGTCAGGTCAAGTCAGGCATTCCATGTAAGTGGCTTAACCTACTGTATGATAAGGCTGGTCTCTCACTTTTTGTTTTAAAAAGTCAGTTCAATAAAAGATACCTGGAGGAAAAGACAGCTCAATCTAAAGTGGAGGAGAGGCAGCAAATCTGGCTTAGAGGCTTCAAGTGACAATGTTCTCCAAATCTAATGGATAGTATCATCTAGACATTAAGCCTTTCATTTTTAACTTTCACAGTTTTGTATATATCCTGGAATAACACATTCATTATCACTGACATTATTGATGAACATTCATATGTATCACATATACAAACACACACATCTGCCATATTTCTTAGCTACTTAATATAAGTTCCATTTCAAACACAAGTTGTAGCTGGTTTGCATTTCTATCTAGAGGTTGTATATCTTTGGAAGATGAACAGGGTAGAACAGTCAGATCCCCAGCTATAAGCAACTGCCTAGGTTGTGCTGTATCTAGGTGGCTGGGAGAAAAGTGGCTAATAGCTGGTGGGCAGGCATCCCTGGGCCTGATTAATGCCAAATTTGTGTTAACCATACCAATGTGCCAGCAGAGGTACCTTTTTAAAAAGATATATGGGGGCAGAAGATGCACTCTGGCAGACAGGGTTTAGGGACTCACATTGAGGGTGTTTAGGGCCTCAGACTGGTACAACACACAGCTGGAGGACCAGGCTTGGGTATCTGCATACTCATTGGCATCGGGGGATGGCTGTGGATGGCGCAGGGAAGGTAGTGTAGGGATGTGTAGGAGGGAGCACTACTGAGGGAGAATGTGACAGGTGAAGAATGACTTCTGAGGGACTTTCACAAACATGGCAACTGTGCTTGTAAGTAAATGAGGGGGCTGAGAGCTGGAGGTTTAGAAGGAAACTGGTGCAACTTTCAGGGCCAAACAATGCATCCTTGCGGGAGACTTGAGCTGGGGTTGTTGGCTCAACCACCATCTACCAGCACACAAAAAAGCCATGGCTAGGGGACCTACCTGCCATGGCTAGACTACATTACCTGCCAGTGAATGTAAGGGAAGGGTAGACCATGTCAGACTGGGCCATGAGAGTAATCAGCATGTGAGAGAACTGGATCTGGGAGCAGGTTCTTATGTGTGGCGGATTTTGTGGGTTCACCCCTGTGGGACTACCATACCAGTTGGTTTGCTTAAAGACTGGGGTTGGTGACCGGCTGAGGTAGGTATGACAATGGAACACCCGATACTTATGGGGTTAGGAACAATCCAGGCTGGTCCAGGCTGAAGCATTCACAGGCATACTAAAGAATTGAATATGTGGATGGCCAGGTTGCAACATATACTAGTACACACAAAGGCCAGCACTGAGGAGCAGACACTGTGCTATATAACACCCACTGGCATGTGTGAGATCTGGGTCTGGTGAGGGAACTTGGGGACTCACCTGGTGGAACACAGCTCATTCTGGTGAGCATGTGAGTTGGCTGGATGTTGCCAGGCCAGGCAGGGTTGCTTCACTTGTGGGCAGCTGTGTAGGTTGGCTCTGGGGAGTGTGGACCAGGCAGGGCTAGGCCAAGCAGTAGCACACTGACATACTCAGGAGCCAGGATGGGCTTTGGACCTTGATGACTAGGCTAGGCTGTCACACCTACTTGTTTGCATAAAAGCCAGGGATGGGGGCAGGCTGGGTAGGGCTAGGTTGCAGCATCCACCAGCACAAATTGTAACTAGGATGGGCCAGTCAAGGCCAAGCCAGGCCAGGCTGTAGCAAAGGCCAATCCAGGAGATGGGCGATGCTGGGCTGGGTCAGAGTAACCACTGGCATGTACAAGATCTGTGGCTTGGCGTGGGCCTGGGCTGGGAGCTAAGGAGATGCCCCAGCTGGGCTGTAGTTTGCATTAGTGAGTGCAAGAGCTGGAATGGCTGGAAGCCCAAACCAGGCCGGGTTTGGCTACAGCATCCCTCAGCATGCGTGGAGACTGGATCTGGAGTGTGTCAGGCTGAGCTGGGCTTCAGCACCCACTGGGCTAGGTCACGACACCCACTGAACCACAAGAAAGCTGGGTCTGTGGGTGGGCCAGGCAAGGCTGGACTGTAGCATCCAACAGTAAGAGCCAGAGTGGGTGTGGGTTGATGAGGCAAGACTACAGTACCTGCCGGTGCCGGAGTCCAGCTCCAGCTGAGTTCGGAACTCGCAAAGTGTGCGTGGAGGAGGCACAAAGAAAGAAAGAGATGGACCACTAGGACTTCATCATCATAATGGACTATGCGGCCTTGCCTGCAGTAGAACTCTTCACACCTTCCTGTCTTCCACATCCATCACAAGGACCCCAGCATGCCAAGACAGGAGGTGGCCCAAGCCAGGCTAGGCCTCTTAAGAACCCAGTGATGTCGACAAGATTTGTGACTGGGGGCGACCTCATAGAGGAGCTTAGGGAATTCCTCTGTCAGGATGTAGTCCCTGAGGGTGAGTGCAGGAGCCAAGGCTGGGAGCCAGGTACCAGCCAGTATACATGTGGCTCAGTGTGGGTCAGGTCTAGGTGTCGGGCCAGCTGGGCCAGTTCATAATACCCACTGGTAGATGTGAGAACCGGGATAGGGTGCATGCCAGGCTGGTTGGGCCTCAACACCAGCCAGTTCATGTTAAGACCTGGACTGGGAGTTGTGCAGGCTGAGCCACACTGCACTGACTGCTGCTCAATGCCCAGGTGAGGTGAGACATGCCAGTCTGGGTCACAGCACTGGCATGTACAAGATCTGTGGCTATGAATGGGCTGGTTGGAGAGCTAAGGGGATGCCCCAGCTGAGCTGTGATTCTCACTAGTAAGCATGGGAGCTGAAATAGGGGCAGCTAACTGGGCTGAACATGGCTGGAGCACTCCTTGGCATGGATATGTACTGGGTCTGGAGTGCATCAAACTGGGCACTTTCCAGCACTCACTAGTGCTCACAGTAGCTAGGGTATGTGTAGGACAGGTTGAGCTAGTTCTTGGCACACACTGAAGTGTATGAGAGCTGGGTCTGGGGAGAGGGGGGCAGGAAGGCCTGGAGTGTAGAGCCATAATTCTGTAAGAGCCATCTGAGTGTGATCTGGTCAGGCAAGAGCTTTGTACCTACCAGAACAGAAGGTGGGCCAAGTCATGCTAGGTCAAGAACTCACTAGTATGGCCCAGCATGATAGCCTAGCGGCTGAAGTTTTTGCCTTGTACGTGCCGGGATTCCATATGGGCACCTGTTCATGTCCTAACTATTCCACTTCCCATCCAGCTCTCTACTTGTTGCCTGGGAATACAGTAAAAGATGGTCCAAACCCTTGGGGCTCTGTACCCACTTGGGATACCTGGAAGAAGCTCCTGGCTACAGGATTCAGAGTGCCTCAATTCTCGCCATTGTGGCCACTTGGGAAATGAGCCAGTGGATGGAAGACTTTTCTCTGTATTTCTCTGTTTCTCTATAAATCTGCCTTTGGAATAAAAATAGATAGATAGATGGATAGATAGATAGATAGATAGATAGATAGATAATAGATAGATAATACTAAAGAACCCACTGTTGTGTGCCAGATCTGTGACTTGTAGGTGCTTTACAGATGAGCACACAAACTCCTTTGTGTCAGGACACAATCCCTGCAGGTGAGCACATGAACCATGGCTTGTTGGGGGTCCGTGCAGTGGATGTGGGGGACACGAAGGTGTGAAGAGTATTGCTCCATTGCAGGCAGGGCCGCAAGGAACTTCCTATTGTTTGGCAGGGCCAGGCTGACCTCTCTACAACCACCTGAATGCAGCTCCACCTTCTTTTGCATGGACACCGGACCTCCCTGCGGAAGAATTCTAATCCATTCAGGCATTGTTTGCTACTGTGGAGTTGGCCTTTTACTCAATGTGAGCTTGGAGGTTAATGTCAATAATAATGTCTTGCAAAAGGGCCTTCTATTATTCCTACTGTCTTGGCTGTCCCCATTGACCTTATGCTAATCAAGGGACCGATATTTAGAGTTTCATTCTTTCCTCATTCTTTAGGTTCCCCTTTTCTTTGGGATACAAGATTGAGTTGTAGGATAAGAATTGTAGCAGGAATTTCTATTGTTTTTAGGTAAAACAAATGGCAGAATTATCCATAGAAGCAGCCACTTGACCATGCTGTAAAAAGTCTGAGCCAGAGTTTGACTGATTTTGTATAAATAAAGCGGACAGCTTTCGTGCATTGTCCATTATTATCATGAAATCCTAGTGGTCCGTTTTTCTTTCCTCTTTGCACCTCATCCACCCAACCTTCACGAGTTCCGGACTCAGCTGGAGCTGGACTCCGGCAATGGCTGGGAGCAGCCCAGACGCAGTGAGGTTACAATACCTGGTGGCACATTCATGGGTTAGGTCTGGGGGAATGTCAGGCTGGGTCACTTCTGTAACACCCACTGGCAGATGTAAGAATCAGGATGAGGTCCAGGACAGGCTGGCTTGAGCCTCAACACCAGCTAATTCATATTAGGCCTGGGACTGGGGACTGGCTAGGCTGAGCTAGGCTGTAGCACCCACCAGCATGAGCTGGGACTAAGGGTGAACCAAATTGAGCCAAGGTGCAGAATTCGCTGGTGAATGCTGAGGTGAGGCAAGACATGCCAGACTGGGGTGCTATATCCACTAACACGTGTAAGACTGGGGCAGCTAAAAGGCCTTGAACCTGTAGGGGTGCTTGTGGGCTCCCCTGCAGGGCCACTTCTCCTGCTGCTGAGCATAAGAATTGCAGAGCAGAGCAGGTTAGCAGGACTATTAAACCTGCTGGCATCAAAGTGAGCTTGGTTAGGAGAGAGCCAGGCTGGGCTCAGTGACTGTATTCACTGGTGCATGTATAAGTCAGAGTAAGTGCAGGCTTGTTGGATTTTGCCATAGCTGATGCCACAGCATGAGCTAGGAGGTATTAGGACTGGCGGCAAGTCCTGTCGGGTAGTAGTGATTCTTACAGAGATGCTGAGGCGCCCCAAATGAATCTGCCATGCCATCACTAAACTTTGCCACCTGTCCATCTGTAGCCCTTGGAGGGGGCAGTGGTCTTCTCCAGATGAAATGGACCAGGAAAGTCTACCACAGAGCTACTGCAGCTCCATTGATGCCAGAGCTCCACGGACGGTCCCACTACCGAAAGACAAGACTCATGGAGAGAAGGAGGGAGCTGGTGTGGCTGGGAGCACCGTGATGTAGCTGCTATGAAATAGGCTCTGGGGGCCGAATTTCCTGCATTTAAAGCCTGGCTCTATTCCTTACTAGCTGTATAAGCTAATAGGCAAACTACTCAACTCTCCAGGCCTCAGTTTTTCCATGTACAAAGGGCCTGGAATATTTACTTGCCTCATAGAACTGA
Organism: Ochotona curzoniae; assembly: GCF_017591425.1. NCBI lineage: Eukaryota > Metazoa > Chordata > Mammalia > Lagomorpha > Ochotonidae > Ochotona > Ochotona curzoniae. The sequence goes on from NW_024467087.1 coordinate 9,573,602, forward strand.
GAAACACTGTTTGCCTGCTGTCAATATTAGGAAGTGGGGTCTAATATTTGCTTTATTAATTCACATTTACTTAAGATATCAATCCGGGGTTCTGGCTTCTTTAGACTTCCTGCTCTCCTTTCCTTTCCTCCCACAGCCAGAGACAATCAGCTGAGAAACTGAATTGACCCGTATGGAGTCCTAGCACTCATCTTTCTTGAAGCAATTGCAATTTCATATGGAAAGAAATGTGAGTGAAAGGAATTAATTGTCAATGACAGGATGATTGATAATTTGAAAATGAAGGAGAAGTCTGGGGTTGCAGAGGAGTGTGACAATCAGAGGGAAGAAACCTGCCAGATGAATGTACCTCTGGAAGTTCACCCCAGTCCTCTGCTTGTAGTGGCCACATTCGGGTCCCAGCTGCCCTTCCGATCCACCTCCCTGCTTGTGGCCTGGGAAAGTAGAGGAGGATGGCCCAAGGCCTTGGAATCCGGCAGCCACGTGGGAGACCTAGCAGAGGCCCCTGCTTCCCAGCTTTGGGCCAGCCAAGCTCTGGCCATTGTGGCCATTTGAGGAGTGGGTCAGCAGATAAAAGACCTCAGTCTTTCTCTCTGTGTAATTGTTGCTTTCACATAAATAGGTACATCTTTTTAAAAAGTTCATTGAAGATGAATTGAAAATATTTATTTTTGTGAAAAATGCAATCCATGCTTTATTTTTTCTTAATATGTGTTTTCATGAACTTTCTGAAGAGTCCTTGGTTGCATCAACTTTTAAAAAAATGCATTTACGGGAAATGGGCAGACATTTCATAAAGGAGCAAACCCAAATGGCAAACAAACACATGAAAAAATGTGCAAGTTCCCTGGCAATAAGGGAAATCCAAATTAAAACATCAATGAGGTATCACCTGACGCCAGTAAGATTGGCCCACATAAGAAAAAAAAAACCACCAACGACACTTGGTGGCGAGGATGCGGGGAAAAGGGAACCCTACTCCACTGCTGGCAGGGCTGCAGGTTGGTACAGCCTTTATGGAAATCAGTCTGGAGAACACTCAAACAACTCAAAATCTGCATACCATATGACCCAGCAATAGCGCTCCTAGGAATATATCCAAAACACCTGTTTCATGAGAAACCAACATGCACCCCTATGTTCATAGCAGCACAATCAGTAATTGCAAAAACATGGAAACAACTGGAATGCCCATCAACAGAAGACTGGATAAGAAAGCTATGGTTCATCTACTCCATGGAATACTACTCAGCTATTAAAAAAAAACAAAATGCAGTTATTTGTGGCTAAATGGGCCCAACTGGAAACCATCATGCTAAGGGAAATGAGCCTATCCCATAAGATTAGATACCACATGTTTGCCTTAATTTAAGATGAAATGATGTCAATATAGAAATAGTACCTGTAAATTATAATATTATCTCAACCTCAAACAGCCTATCTCACGTACAATAAGATATTGTGAAGTAACCAACAAACCAACAATCAATGTGAGTCAGACTGCTTATGATCTACGTCAAAGAATTGTAAAACCGAATATACTTTTAATACCCTATGTTATTTCGTAATGGGGCGGAACAGCAGAGAAATCCTCCATCACCCTAGAAGGTGTGAGGAAGACTTGAAATATTAGTTACTCCTCACTAGGGTATTGAGGATTTCTCTGCACATCCCTCCTCAAACTGTACTGCACCTAAACTGTTGACATATGTCTTGTTGGAGTTATAAGCCAGTCTAGACTATAACCGCCCCCCCCAACAAAAGCCAGGTTCAGCAAAATCATGCTTCAACGCTATAAAATGCTAAATGTTATAATGAAAATAGACACAAGACAGCTGAACAGTAATCTATAGCCATTTTAAGATGTATAGAACCCGGTTGTATATAAACTAAAATAGAAATGTCAATGAAGTAGTCACAGGATGTGGTTAAGAACTTGCATTTTTTTAAACATGTTGGTTACTCAATACTATGTCAATTAATTCCATAACGTTATAAATTGTTGCTGATGTTATATTGGGGCTTTTAATTGATCGGGATGATACTCTGCTGGCTCTACCTACAGACCAGAGAAGGTCTCCCCAACAAGCTGTTGAACTTATCTGGACTATAAGAGGCTGGACTCTATGCTTGATATGTGCTTGCAATGAAAGAATCTCAACTGAACTTGAATTGTGGTTATGCAACAAGGTGGAGGAATCCACCATGGGGGGAGGGCTTGGGGAGGGTGGTGGAAATCCCAGTACCTATAAAAACTGTCACGTAATACAATGCAATTAATAAAAAAAGAAAGAAAGAAAATATAAAATACAAGGAAACAAAAATGTGGGGGAAGAATTCACAAATAGCAAAAAAAAAAAAAAAAAAAAGCATCCAAACTTATCTCTTAATTCCACATTGGCGTTTTATTATTTATTTTTTGTTTTCAGTTTTTCACAGATTGAATATAGTTTATAAGTACACCTGTAAGTCTATAATGATATAATGATATAACTTTCCTTCCTTTCTATCCCTCCCACGCTCACACTCACTCTCACTTTGTTCTTTCTTTTTTCACCTTCCATTATTTTCTAAAATATTTAAAAAATTTACTTGGTAGGCAGAGCAAGACCCAAAATACTAAAAGAAGTTCCTAAGATATATAGGAGCACAAAGCTGACATCTTTAAGAGAAGCCATCAAACCATCACCTGGAACTTTCTGTGTGAAGTTTTGTTCTAGGGCATTCGTTCTCCTTGGGAACGTGGGCTTGCTACTGTCTACAAGAAGCTGGGATCAGGAGTGAGCTTTCAACCAAACCTTTTTCACTTGGCACGGTTGACCTATTCAGTTGGGTTTTAATGACTCCAGGGTTTGGTTTGGGTTTGGGCCACTTACTAGGCACAATGAAACACGCAAGCATTCTTCTGAACTCCCCACTCCTTTTAAGGAGACAATCATGTCTCATATGCTGGTGTCAGCTCCTAGCTTTCCTGCTTGTAACAGCACTGGAGGGAGCAAACACAACTGCTTAAGATGAGTTAGTCCGTGTATGGGCCAGAATGGAGTCGAAGATAGCGAGAAACACAATGAAATAAAGACCCTTTGGCAGGTGGCTGGGCCCAGGTTTTTATCTCTTGTGCAAGAAGAAATTTGACAATGAGATGTAGGTAAAGGTCAGCAGAAGGATGCAATTTACTTATGTGCAAACGGAAGTGCAGACTCAGGAAGGAGTGCCAGCAAGAGAGAATGAGCTGCACTCTACACAGGCGGGTCGACCTCTCTCTTTCTCTCTCTCTCTCTCTTTCTTAATACAGAAAGGTCATGGCATCAGGTGCATGATAGAAGTTGGTGTGCCAGCCATGGTAATCTTATTGCAATGACTTTATAATGACCTGTTGGTCATTGCGAGGTGAAAGTTGGCAGCTGCTGGTGGGGAAGTTGCCACTTGCAACTACAGTGAAGTGTGTGCAAGGGTGTTTGGCATATGTGGGGCTCTAGTGGCCGGCATGGCTGCAGACTGAAGGGAGAGCATGGCGACCTCAGCTCCTTGTCAGATACCTCTCTGTCTCGTAAGTGCCATTTTTACGCCTAATGGCTTTGTAACAAAATATGCAGATGTTTAAATTGTGGAAATTCATCTTACACAATACATGGCGGGAGTATTCCATTTCTAGCAAAGTAAAAATTTCACTGAAAACCCAGGTGAGAGACAGCAGCACAGGCACTGCGGGCCGTTGCAAGGAGTCGGCAAGGTACAGGAAGTGGAGCAAAGGCGACAGCAGTCTTTTCTAAGGTTCATGTACCGTGGCCAGGACTTGTATCAGTTGCTGGGTGAGTCTGAGGAGCAACGCGTGCTATTGTACAGAGCCTGCTGGAGTGGGGATGAATGGCAGGCTGCAGTAGAAACAACACTTTGTGCTGAGGGGCCTGTGCCAGATCCCGAAAGAGGCCCCACCCATGGAGCAGCCAGAATGTATGGAGATACGCGTGCAGGATGACTTCATCCTGCCTAAGATGGTGAGAAGTGTGGTGGACATTTACCAGGGAAAGACACACAAGCAGGTGTTTATTCAACCCGAGGTGATTGACCACCTCTCAGTGAGCTCTGTATCACTACAGGTATGTGCAGTGCTGTCAGCCCAACACGGAAGCTGCCCAGAACTCATACTTCACCCACCTCAACTCACTTGCCCTGCTAAGAAACAGAGAGAAAAGATAATTTCAAATCTGCAGTGATTCAATCACAGCATTTTGTATTTGTCCTTCACAGTTGGAGCTCTCACAACCTACACCCCGTACACTAAATCTAAATGTTAAGCTTGATGTGTCACTAATTTTGATCATACTATGAATCCTCATCCTCACCCAATCAAGTGGTGCTTAAGAGACCTAGGCTTCTCTTTTTAATTTTTTTTTTTTACTAGTGTTGTCACTCTTAGGAATCTGTTTTCTGCTCTCCACTCAGTTTTCAGTGACTGACTATAAAGAGAAATTGCGTACACTGCTGTAGATTTAGTGGTTTCTTTAGATTATAAGAAAGCAACACAGTTGCCACAGGTAATGTTTTCTCGCGCCCCCCAAGTGCCCATTTAGTTGAGTGCAGCAGGCCACAGTAGGTATAAAGTTGGCAGATTTAGATCGATGTACAATGCACACAGCGCTGGCTGTGTGAAGGCTGGGAAGCACCTCCTTGCCCTGTGAGACTGTAGATCCCAGGAGACTGGTGGCTTGGAAAGCGCCACACTCTCCCCAAGGGTACAGTCTACTCGTGAATACAGGCCTGCAGGACAGCAAAGCCAGCCATTTTGAATAAAGCCTTACTAGGGTCTTTGAATAAAGCCTTACCAGGCTGGCCTAACATTTCATTTCGAATGTGAATGGATTCACACAGCTTTGGGTAGCTGATATTCCTTAGCAACTCAGTAGCAACCGCTTGAGGTCATGATCTTAATTACAAACTTGCCTCGGTTCAAGGGGCACCCCAAGCACTTTCTGAATATTTTAAATAAGATTTTGGAAAAAAAGATTTATACTGATTTAATTACCTTTGGCCAAAGAAAAATGGTCTCCGAGCCTCTTTGCTTCCCTCTTGGCATATTTTTCTACAAGGAACTGGTGATGAAAGAGCCCATTTTCTACTCGCTGCTGTCTGTGCTCCAGTTTGCCTAAGCTGATGTAGATACTCCCTTAGTGATTTTTTACACTTATGATGTACAGAGCTAAGGCAGAACTCAAGCAGGGTCCGGGTCAGGAATAATGTGAAAACCTAGCTAATAGACAACCTTACACAATGTGGGTTGAATTCATTGGAAAAGTATTTACCTTTCAGCTAATTGCTACTGAAATTTAGAAATGAAACACTCTGTTATTGATGGCATTAAATGCTACCTAGATCTGAAAGGAAAAGATGATAGTAGCAGTCACTCCTGATTGTAGCAATCCTTCAACTTTTTCCAAAGCATTGTCACGGGCCGAGTTTCATTTTGTCTTCATAAAAACTCTACAAGGTGTCACACACTAAAAAGTATTATTGTATCATCTACACTTGCTAGCCTAGAAAATTTATACATGTGTGTGTGCACACACACGCAGACACACACAAGTCCAGTTGGCACACACAGTAACCATAAAGAGGACAAAAGTCTTCAGAATCCACCACGGTGTGGGAGGAAGCAGGAACCAAAAATCGCGCATTCAAGCCATGGCTTTGTTTATGGACAGGGGGGTGATCACTGTCTAGTTCTTCACTCCTTTATTAAAAAATAAAACACAAAATGGGCAGAACCGCTACTTGCTTGACGCCTAGGAGGAAAGCACAGCACAGGAACCTCTAACAGAAAGGGGATGCAGTCACTCTTAGATGTCAGGCTAGCAAACGCAAAGCATTTTGCCTGCTCAGAGCTCTAAATTTCTCATGACACAGAATTCTTTCTATTCTCCAGGGGGGTGGTGAGAAGGGAAAAAAAGGAGGTGTAACGCCAATGGGATACAGTATTTAATTAACCTGGAAATTTTGTTCCTTTGAGAAAAGACATGGCCTCTTCATATCTGATTTTTAACTTCAGTGTCAGCACTGTTCTTGAGGCGGCATAGTGGCTACTTCATAGGGGGTGGCTGTTTTACATGTATCCCGTGCACAGAGATAAAATATAGCCAGCCACCATCTTGTTGGAGTCCCTTTGTGGACATAAAATGGTGGCATAAAGGAAAACTTTCAGCCGAACCCGTTTGCACTGTCGGGTATCACCTATGGCTTCTCCCCAACTTGCGTGTTGGTATTGGATGTGCTGATCCCTCCAAGAATTTTCAGGAGATTTTCCCCCTTCAGTTCAGTCCTGTAGTGCTGCAAATACTTCCACACAGGCAATGTAATGCTCTTTCTCCTGAAACCCATTACGTCCTCACCTCTTAATTATAATTGCATTTGTAAGAAATACAGAGAAAAAGAATCAGCGACAATGGAGGCTGATTTTAACACGGACAAAAGATAAAAAGAAATCTTTACAGATATCCTACAGTGAACCTCAGGACTAAGTCCTAAGGCAATGATTTTACTTCTTTTCCAAGTCCTCCCCCTTCTCCTTTAGTGCGGGGGCCATGCTGCAATTACAATCCCCAACTAATGCTTTCTAATTTTCATTAGTGACTGAGGCACAGAATCAGGGGGATGCACTGCCAACGCAGAGAAATCAATTCTAAAGGTTTTGGCATGCTGTTTTCTGCTGGGTGCTGGTGAATTCTGTACATGTTGATTTTTTCCTTAATGATGACATCATCACTTGAAAAGTGATTTGGCTAAGGAACAAACATAGCTGACGGCGGGAAGTTGTCTTTCCCTGTAGGAGTCGGAGCACATCATGGTCATTACGGCTTCCAATTGTTGATCCAGCGCTGCAAGGCATTTAGAAGGGATCTTACTCCAAATGAATTTCGACATTCTATTAGACATATAGACTACTACTTAGATGTTCCCGGGTCTTTCTGATTTCCCACCCGTATTTCTCTCTCGTGTTCTAAATCTGTAAACATCTGTGACTGACAGAGTGTTTTAATGGCAGCACCAGTTTCCCAATTTGTAGTCAATGTAACTTCCCCCCCCCCCATCTTCGGTCTCCAACAAGTTCATGGGAAATGCGCATTATGAAAAACTGCATGACACCTCCCCCTTTTTTTTTGCAGCAAGACTAGCTTATCATTTTTTTTACTTTAAAACAATCTGTAAAATATTTATTTGCTTATTTGGAGGTCAGATTTATATATAGAGAGACAGTGAGACAGAGAGATTTTTCCTTCCACTGATTTGTTCCCTGAACGCTTCCAATAGCCAGAGGTGGACTGGGCTGAACCAGCAACCTGGAGCTTGCTCCAGGCTTTCAAGGTGGATGCAGCCAGTCCAAGGACTTGGACCATTCTCTCTAGATTTTCCAGGTGTGTCAGCAGAAAGCTGAATTAGATGTGGAACAGTTGGGACTTTAACTAGTGCCCATGTGGGATGTTGGCATGAATGATGGAAGATTGATTTCCTACATCATAATGTCAACCCTTTGTTTTAAAATCTTTAATTATTTAAGAATTTTATTAAGAGACAGGGAGGGAGACAGAGACAGACAGATACTGATCTTTTATCTGGTGGCTCACTCCCCAAATGTCTGCAATAGCAAAGCTGGGCTAGACTGAAGCCAGGAGACCAGAACTCTATCTGGGTCTCCCACATCAGTGCTAAGGATCTGAGCACTGGAGCCATCACTGTCTCACAGCGTGCTCAGTAGCAGGAAGCTGGAAGCAGGTTGAACTGAAACACTAATGTAGACATTCTGACAGAGAATGTAGGTATCCCAGTGTCTCAGCCGCTGTGCTGAACACCCACCTCTCACCTTTTAATTCCATTTTCCACAAACTGTACATTTAGCCATCCACAAAGCAGAAAAGGAATCCAGGGAATCTTCTTTGTTTCCATCACTTTTAATGCTTTTCTGACCCATTGCAGTGTACCAGGTCTATTTTCACAGTGTTGCAATCATTGGGTACAAGATATTTTTCATTCTGCTGTTTACAACTAGTATTACTTTCTACAGATTTTTGCGCACATTGAAACAACCCACCTGCTTGCTGTGTTAATGGTTGTAGAGTGGGCACCATGGGCTTGATGGGATATTCTTGGCTTTGCCAGTCTCCTCAGCCTCCTTACTATTGGACTCTGGATGGGTTCCAATTCTTACCTTTATTATAATTGGCTTTGCTATAAAACTCCTTATAAAATTATGGTTTGTCTTTTGGATGGTTTTCCTAGAATGTTGTCCCACGTGTGAGACCACCAGGTTAAACGACAGGCATGGTTTTAAAGCTGACATATGGACTCGTCTACAATTTAGAAACTCTTGCTTCAATCTTCTGATCACGAGTCTACACAGTAGTCCCAAGAGCTTTCATCTGAGTCCATGCTTTTAATAAGGGACACATTGTTATTTATACCTCTAGAAAATTACTTCACAATGATTTTTTAAACTTTCTTATCTAAAATTAAAAATACTAATTAGTGAGTGCTAGGGTGGGGGAGACAACCAAATCTTTTGAGAGAAAAAACATTAAATACTCATTTGAAAATGAAGGATTTCATTTGCACCCTGTGGCTAACCAGTGTGAGTTAACTCACAGCCCATATAGTCACCAACATAGGACTGAGCTCTGCCAGAGTCTCCTGAGGGCTTGGCTGAGACAATCTGATTCGCTTTTCTTTCTTGACAAGAAATGCATTTTGATTCAGTTAACACTAATTCATTTTTGTACTCATTTGTTCAACACATATTTGTCAGTGATTCTCCATTCGGGAATCCTTGTACAAGGCTCTGTGCCTGGCACGACACAGCAGCCACAGCTTGGCATGGCTTGGGCTAAACTGTGTTGGAACTCTGCCTTTGGGCACAGCTGGGCAAACGTTGGCAAGCATAGCCTTCACTGTGAACACCGCACCATTGATAGAAAATTTTGAAATTGCTCGATTATTGACATGCTGAGCTCTATACCTTAACAGGGCTTCAAGCTGTCAGCATAATATATCTCATTACATCCAGCACTGGCCGAGGAAGAGATTATTTTTCAAGGGTGTGAATCCAAAACATCAATTAGTCATACGAGAGAACAGTTAGCTGGCATGTGTCAAGACTGTGCCCTTTGGGAAGGAGGGAAAAGGCATATACTTATTTTTTATAGGTGAATCAAGTGAAAATGGCAACAACAACACTACGCCGTGTTGGCTAGCTGATTCTGTCACCAGCCATGTGATGGCATGCCTTTCCATGAACTGCAAATGCACAAAGTGAACAGAGAACAGAGAAAGCCAGGGAGGTGGCCTCTGCCATGCACTTTCCATAGTCACCGGGACATTACCACACTGCGGCAGGAGGCTACAGAAATCAACAGCTTTCTTGGGCTTCTGTCCTGAAAGCCACAGCTGTCCTGGAGAAACTCCCTTTCCTTGTGTCACCTTTGATTTCTTTCCTTAAACAGAACAAAGGCCAGATTCAACAGATATTGACTGAGCTCCAACCAGGTACATGACTGTGGAGTGTGGACTTGGAGAGTTCTTCTCTGCAAAAATATGGGGAAGGAGCTGTAGCCTAGTGTTTCTGCTTGCTCTTGTAGAAGAACGAGTAAATATAGCTGGTTTTTGGAGGCAATCTGGGCCAGGTGAATATGAACCAGGATGATAAGGAACTACTGTTCCTTTTATCATCTCTGACAAGGATAGTCTAATTACCTAAGAATATGTCTATATCTTTAAAACATGTCTGAAGTGCACAAGGGTGAAATGACATGATTTTTGCCTTTCATTTTAGCATAATACAACCTGAGACTGGTTAGGAGATAAGCAGATTAAGCAAGTTTGGCCACACCATAATTACTACTCAAGTTGAGTCACGGATCAATGGGGCTTCAGTGTGCTGCTTTTTGTTTTTTAATTTTTTTTAATGTTTTGAAATATTTCCTATTAAAAAGAGTAAAGTGAGTCTTTATTCGAACCCAGGTGTGTTTCTCTTATTTTCTCTGTAGAATTACGGAGACAAGTAGATTGAATAATAGGTACCACAATACAATTCAATAGGAGTTGGTTCTAGTGTCCTGTAGAACAATTAGGGGACTATTGCTCATGATAATGCATTACGTATTTTATGAATCAATAGAAGAGAGGAACTTGAAGGATACAAACAATGAAGAGGAGATGGAGATGCTAATCACCCTGATTTGATGAGTGTACAGTGCATACCTTTGTGGGAGAATTACATTCTATCCCCCAACTCTGTATAATTCTTAATTGTTAATCAAAACATTTTAAAAGTGCTTGCAGTGAAAATGCGAACTAACCTGATGTGTTCATTACGCACAGAATACTCATCAGATTGTTACACTGTATCTGCTAATATACATAATTAGAGTAATTAATGTGTTCAGTAAAAAAAAAATGAAGAGTAACAGTATGTGATGTTGTATGACTTGCCTTTCGTGCATGTTATAGGAAGCAGTTCCCCAGGTGAGCGTCGCAGCTGGCCCACCTGAGAAATGCAGCGCGGTTAGAGCCACACACATGCAACACACATGCAAATCAAAGGACGACATTTCAACACTGGCAGAAGGGAAGGGGGACAGGAAATACCAAGTTTGTCAAATAAAGAAAAAGATTGAGATTGACGAGCAGCTGAGGCAGCTATGATTGTGTATTTACCTGTGCACACAGCAACTGCTGAATCCTGGGGTCATTTGCAAGTGACCTGAATGCAGCAAGCTATCCCTTCCTATGGGGGGCGGGGAGGAGGGTGAGAGAGAGAGAGGTGTGTGTGTGTGTGTGTCACGCATTAAAACCCCTCCAGTTGAGATGGAGAGTGCATACTTTGGGATCTATTAGGCCTTTATAACACTACTTGCCCTTGGATGTGATCAAGTATTTCAATTTTTCCAATTGTTTCTGTTTTAACCCCTTTCTGTAAAGGACAGTATATCTTTGTTTATTCAGCTGGGGCCCTCCACAGTCAACATATGCATTGTTGTCTGAGTGTGCTGGCACCTGAGTCATTAACTGTGCTCTGGAAGGTCCCTCCCTCCTACCCCACCCCACAACTGAAGTGATCTCTTGTGCATCCTGAACCCAATGCAAATACCTCTCAATTGGGAAAGGTCTCCCCTGCATAAGTGATGCTGACCCTGACTGTGGTAAGTCCGGTTTCATGGGCATTCTGCCAACCAGCCATCTCTATGACAAAGACGCTCCACTAGGATCCAGGTGGGGTTGTAAATGTTTGTGGCCTAGATGCTGTAAATGCCTGCTTGCCTGCATGCTGTACCTGTACAAACAAAGCCTTCCCTCAGCTCTGCTAGGACTGCGCTGGAGGAGAAATGAAAATCCCAGATCCCTGGGACTATGCTTGACAGCACCTTTCGTTTTAAAGATTTATTTTTATTGGAAAGTCAGATTTACAGAGAGAAAGATACAGAGAAAAAGATCTTCCTCTGTTGGTTCACTCCATAAGAGGCCGCAATGGCCAGAACTGAGCCAATTTCAAACCAGGAGTTGGGAACTTCTTCTGGATTTCCCACATAGGTACAGGGTCCCAAGCCTTCAGGCCATCTTCTACTACTTTCTCAGGCCACTAACAGGAACTGGACAGGAAGTGGAGCACCCCAGATACGAACCAGCACCCATATGGGATCTCTGCACAATCGAGGTGAGGATTTAGCTACTGCTAGGCTATGACAACGGGCCAGGGATAGCACTTCTAAAATGAAAAACAGAGGTTCTCCTGAATCCCAGAAAATTTAGGCATTTCCAGTATTATCTTAAGTGCTTCAAGGAAAGCTGGTGCTTTTTATTCTGAGCATGCCAATTGGCCAAAACAATTGATCTGGCATGGGCTGTCTTGTGCAGAGATGTGGTCTAGTAGCTGCCTTAACCAAAGCTGCTGGGACCCAGGCACTTGCAGTGCAGCTGTGCTTGGCTTTCTGGAGTGGATGGCTTCCAGAAATGCTGGCTCTGATGTATGATGTTGTAAACTGAACCACGTTTCCCTCCTCAGCCACTTTCATAAAGTTACAGCTATTTTCATGAGAAATCTCTGGCTACTAAGAAGGAATACATATGAGATTTTAGAGGTGAAAATATGCTTTTTGCCATAATAGAAAAGCAATAAGCCTTTCCCCCTTTTTTTTTTTAAAATCAAATATCTCAAAATACTTTAATAGTAAGAATTAGAACTCTCACCCTGATTCTACCTGGGGAAAGAGCTGTATTCCATGTGGTGTCATTGCTGGATATGTTCTAGTTCTCACTCCTCCCTGCATAAATATTTTCTTTGAAAACTCAAAGCTTTTAGCTGTCCCTTCTGTGAAGGAGTTTATCATATAGGTTCTCTCCTTATCCTTTATTTATCTCATCATCCTGTTCAAGGCTGCCTGTAGTTGCAATGTGTGCATAGTATGCCAAGAAGTTAAGCCTAGAGAAGCCATTTGATCTTTCTACAAAGTGGAGACACCAAATGCTGCTTGAAGCACAATTTTCGGGGCTGATGTGATGCAATGGATAATGCCATACCCTGCACACTAGCGTCCCCCACGGGCTCTTATCTTGGCTGCTCCACTTCCAATCCAGATCCTTGTAATGGTCAGGGAAAGCTTTGGAAGATGGTTCAAGTGTTCGGATTTCTGCCATCCATGTGGGAAAATTCTGGATTTTGACTTTGGATTAGCCCAGCTGCAACTGTCACAGTCATCCCGGGAGTGAATTTATGGATGGAAGACCTCTCTCTCTCTCTCTCTCTGTCTCCCCCTCCCCTGCAATTCTACCTTTCAAATAAATAAATAAATAAATAAATAATCAATCAAACAAATAAAATTTTAAAAAGTACCACACTATGGGCCCGGCGCGGTGGCGCAAGTGGTTAAAGGTCCTCGCCTTGCACGCCCGGGATCCCATATGGGCGCCGGTTCTAATCCCGGCAGCCCCGCTTCCCTTCCAGCTCCCTGCCTGTGGCCTAGGAAAGCAGTCGAGGACGGCCCAGAGCTTTGGGAACCTGCACCCGCGTGGGAGACCTGGAAGAGGCTCCTGGCTTTGGATTGGCATAGTATCGGCCCGTTGCGCTCACTTGGAAGTGAATCATCGGACGGAAGATCTTCCTCTCTGTCTCTCCTCTCTGTATATCCGCCTTTCCAATGAAAAAATAATAAAAATAAATCTTTAAAAAAAGTACCACACTTTGTTATTTCCACTGGCATAGTTCTCCTAATGAATCATGTCTCATGGAGAACCACTTACATTAGGAAGATATCCATGGCCATTCTGATAGGCTTTTTCTACCATCATTTTCCTTCATCTGCCCCTCCTCCCCATGTGAGAGATGGAGGTATCTTGATGATATGAATGTTCATATAGTTGCATCTTTCTAAAAGCTTTATTTATTTTTATTGGAAAGCTAGATCTATAGAGAGAAGGGGAGACAGAGACAAAGATCTTCCATCTGCTGGTTCACTCCCAGATGGCTGAAATGGCCAGAGCCAAGTTGATTCAAAGCTAGGAGCGCGGAGCTTCTTCTAGGTCTCTCACATGGGTGTAGAATGCCAAGGACTTAGGCCTCTGATTTTCCAGGCCACAGCAGGGAGCTGGGTGGAAAGTGGAGCAACCTGGACATGAATGGGCAACCACATGGCATTCCAGCTCTTGAAGGGGGAGGATTAGCCAATGGAGTTATTGCGCCAAGCTCCATAGAGTTGTTTCTAAAGAACAAGGGAATTTGAAGCTTTAGACATGTCCTACTAGGAAAAAGCAATGGCTTTTAAGTTGTGTATTCTGAGAAGATCAAGTGAAATTCTTTAGGGTTAATACTTCAACCTGAAAAGTAACATGAGGTAGTATAGCTCTTTTAAGTGTTTACACTATCCTCACCTCTATTTCTGCACCAAGTTGTGTTTTTAATTTTAAAATAATTTTGATTTCTTTGAAAAACGATGGAAAGATAATGAGAGCAAGACATAGAGATAGCAAGAGAGATAGAGATGGGTGAGAAAAAAAGGCACAGATACCGAGAGATAGATCTCTTCCCTCTGCTGAATCCACTTTCCAAATGCCAAGATCCAGGACTTGTCCAGGCTGAAGCCAGGAGCTGTGAACCCAGTCAGAGTCTTGCACATGGATGGCAGCAATTCAGCTGTTGGCGCTATGATGGCTGCCTCCCAAGAAGCACATTAGCAGGAAACTGAAGTCAACATTGGATTCTAGACCTGAGTCCTGGCACTCTGCTATCGGATAAGACAAGTTATGCTTTCTAGGAATTTTCCCATCTAACTGAGAAGAGTTTTAATACTCAAAAATCCTAGGCTAAGCCTCGGCCTGCAGTGCTGGCAATCCATATGAGGATACCAGTTCTTATTCCAGCTGCCTCACTTTAGGTCCAGCTCCTTGCACATGACCTGGGAAAGCAGTGGATGATGGCTTAAATCCTTAGGACCCTGCACCCTTGTGGGAGACCTGGAAGAAGCTCCTGTTTCCTGGCTTTGAATCAGCTCAGGTCCAGCTGTTTTGGACATATGGGCAATGAACCCACAGATGAAGGACCTCTCTCTGCCTCTCCATCCAATTCTGAAAATCTGCTTTTCAAATATAAGTAAATCTTTAAAACAATGTACCATCATGATTAACCTAAAAAAATCTTAAATAAAAATGGAATGGATTCCACTGTGATATGATCCATTTCCTGAAAGGATGCTTTGTTTTAAATGTCTTATAGAGAGTAATCAAAAATCCTCTAAATCTGATTTCTCATTTTCTTCTTTAAACTATGAGTTCTGGATTACACAAAATAAATCAATAAAAAGTAGAAGTAAGAATCTTAGGGGAAATTCTTAAGGAAAAACCTGAACAAAGCAGATAGTATTTATTAATGGTAAACTTTCCTTTGTTCCTAACAGGTGATGTTTTCCAGATTTCAGTGCTTGGGAAATCAATCCTACATGAGTAGCATGAGTATTTGTTTTCTTTTTTCTTTCTTTTTTTTTTTAAAGTTCTAGTTTTGAAAGGTAGAGTCTTGTAGAGGAGAGAGAGAGAGGGAGAGATTTTTTCATCTTCTGATTCATTCCTCAAATGCCATGTTGAAGCCAGCAACTTAGAACTCCATCCAGATTTCCCACACGGGTGGCAGAGGCCCAGACACTTGAGCCATCTTCCACTGCTCTCCCAGATGCACTAGCAGGCCACTGGAGGGAAAGAGGAATAGCCAGGACTTGAACAAACACTCTGATATGGAATGGTCTCTTATCTAGAATAAAGTGAAAAAATATGTATTTACACAACAGCAAACATTTGCAAATATCCATAGTAGTGACTGTTCAAATCATTTGAGGGTAAGCAAAAAGAGCCAGTGTCACATGTACCGACATGTCAACTACTTAACAACAATCCAGATTTCGTTTCCTTTCAAATGAACATCATAGTAATTAATTTGACAGTGTATCTATTGCTGATTCTAAAGAAAACACATACAGAAGAACTCCTGGCTTTATTTTAAAGAAAACCAATAGCAGATTTAAATCAATCATTTATCTAACATTTCATAAGTTGGTTTTTGTTTTCAAAACTACTCTCCAATTAATTGCATAGGATTTCCCTATAAATCTGCAGACACGTTGTTAATAGATGCTTTTTCAAACATGATTATGCAAAGAACAAATGAATATTGTTTAAACTGAATAATGTATTAGTAATTTTCTAGAAGTATATTAATTCAGTGATCAAACAGCATGAATTAAAGTAGTTCATTGTTCTGAAGCTTTGGCTAGCTTATTTTTCACCACTATATTCAGATTGGTTTGTAGTAACATTTTTACTGATTTTTCTCTTCCTCTCAACTATGAATTTTTAAACTCTATAAGTTGTATAGGTTCTTTAAAGGAAATTTAGAAAATGTAGATGTATAGAAAAAAGGAAGGAGGACTAATAACATCAGTACTTACACATAGTCGCTGCCAGCATCTGTGTGTGTTTTAGCTTTTCACCATTTACGTTGATTTTCGGTTTTCTGAAGTGGTTAGTCCTTTTCTGAAGTATGACACAAACTTTGAAACTTGATCCTGCTTTTTAAAAATCTTTTCCAGTTTATTTAAGCTGCAGAGACATTGATATTGAATGAAACCAATCACACATGAAAACAAATCAATTGTTTTTAGTACCAAGCATGTATTCTGCCAAAATTGTGAATGAATTTCAACCTTTTTCAGCAAAATAAACTGATCATTTTAATTCTTATTAGAAAATACTGAACAGATAAAGCTGCTCATATTAATGGGGTACCATGTGATGCTTTGTTCCATTTATACATTGTGGTATGTCCAATCAAGGCAAACATTAATTTTTTAATTAAAGAAACCAATTTTCTAGTTTTCAACAAAGAAATGTGAAATAAGTTAACATTATCTTTCACTCTATTGTACAGTAGAACCCAGAACTTAAAAAAAATATGTATTTATTTGAAAGTCCTAGGTACACACATTCACATAAAGAGAGAGAAAGAGAGAAAGAGAGAGATCTTCCATTCATTCATTTACAGAGGGCCACAATGGCCAGGCTTGAGCCAAGACAAAGCTAGGCATGAGAAACCAGGAAATTCATCTGGCTCTTCCATCTGGGTGGCAGGGCCCAAGCACTTGGGCCATCTACTACTGCTTTCCCAGGCCATTAGCAGGGAGCTGAATTAGAAATTTTGGACATGAACTGGCATCCATCAGGGACCCTAGGGTTGCAGCTAGCAGCTCTAACTGCTATACCACAACACTGGTGCCCCTGAAACTTCTAATCCCTGTCTAGCTATAACCTAGAACCATAAATCAATCTTCGCAATTCCTCCCTCACACTTCTCTCCCCAGGCTCTGCTAATACGCACACTCACCCTCTCCCACATATACATATAAGATTTTAGATTTATTTATTTTAGATTTATTGTATTTAGATTTAAATGATTAAGATTTACTTACTTGAGAGGCAGAGAGAGAGAGAGATAGACATTGTCATTTACCAACGCTTTTTTGCAATTTTAGTAATAGCGTGGTTTTAATTTGCATTTCCACGACAGTCAGTTGGACATTTTTCCTGTACCTGTGAGGCATTTGACTGTCTTTGAGAAATACCTGTTTAGATCTATTGCTCATTTTTACTTGGAATTTTGTTTTTGCTATTGAGTTCCTTATATATCCCAGATATTAATCCCTTGTCAGATGTACAGCTTGCAAATATTTTCTCCCGTTTTGTAGTTTGTCTTTTTGTTCTGTTAATTGTTTTCTTTGCTGTGTAAAAGCTTTTTAGTTTGATGCAATCCCAGTTGTCTATTTTTGCTTTCATTTCCTGTGATTTTGGGGTGTGAGCCATGAAAGTGTTGCCCATACTGAGTTCCTGGAGTGTTTCCCTTCTGTTTTCTTCTAACACCCTTAAAATTTCAAGTCTCACATGAGATGTTTATTCTGCTTTGAGCTGAATTTTCTAAGTCATAAGAGATATGGGTTTACATGTGTTCTTTTCTGTATGCATATCCAGTTTCCCCACCATCATTTATTAACAAGTCTTTTTCCCAAGACATATTCTTAACACCTTTGTCATAGATCAGTTGATTACAGACGCATGGCTTCATTTCTAGGGTCTCTATTCTGCTCCATGGCTCCGTTTATGGGTTTGTTTGTATATCAGTACCATACTTTGTTTTAGATTTTTTTTTATTTAATTGGGGGAGTTTCAGAGAGAGGAACAGACAGGAGGTAGTCTCATCAATGATTCACTCCCCCAGGCTGAAGCCAGGAGCCAGGAGCTTCATCCGGGTCTCCCATGTGAGTGCTTGTGCCCAACTGTCTGGGCCATCATGTGTTGCTTTCCCAGATGAATTAGCAGAGGTTGGATCTGAAGTGGTTGTAGGACCACCACTGGATCTAAAGTTCGGGTAGGCCCCGAACCAGCACCTGCATGGAATACCAGTGCTGCAGGCAGTGGATTAACTAGCTGCCTCATGACACCAGTCCCCAATTACTGCAGCTTTGTAAAAATATTTTTAATTCATGTTTCCATCACTCTATTTTATTAAAATTCTTTTTGTTTTGCTTTTTTCATTTTTTATTTTTTATGATACAATTCCATAGGCTCAGGAATTTCCTCTCTCCTCCTAATTTCCTCTTCCCCTACTGATTCTCCCTATATTATTACAGTAGTGTAGTCCTTCAGCAATAATCACAAGTCCATCATTCTGCTATTTAAGTTGACATTGTAGAGAATTGCAGAAAGTCCAACATCCTAATGTCAAGATATATTTAAAAATTTCATTAGGACTCCATCTTTTATTCAGATGTAGAGATGCATACTGCAATGTATCTTCACTTCTTGGTATGCTAGCCTCCATTATACAGGTACCATAATTTATTTTACTTTGTTCATTTTGCTCAATATTGCTTTGGTTGCTTGGGAGCTTTTGTGGTTTTGTACAAATGTTAGTAGTGGGTTTTTTTTTTAACTTTTGTGAAAAATGTGATAGAGATTTTATTGAATCTATAAATTCCTTTTAGTTGTCTCTATATTTTAATGATGCCGATTCTTCTGATCCTTGAGCATAGATGTCCTTCTATTTGCTTGTGTCCTCTTCAATTTCTTTATCAGTCATTTATTGTTTCATCTCTTTGCTTAAATCGGTTCTTGGGAATTCTAATTTGTCATTGCTCTTGGGAATAGGAATATTTTCTTGATTTCTTTTTTAAATAAATTACTAGTGTGGAGCAGTGCTACTGATTGCTGTACATTGATACTGTATTCTGCAACTTCGCTGAATTTATTTCAGGAAATTTTTGGTGGACTCTGGGATTTTATATATTTGTGAGGTCACATCACTTGCAAGCAGTGACAGTTTGACTTCTGCCTTTGCAACTGCAATGCCTTTTACTTCTTTCTTTTGCCTAATTGCTCTATCTAGGACCTTCAGTGTTGTGCTGAAGTAAGAATGCTGAAAGTAGGCAAGCTTGTATTGCTGCAGATCTTAGGGAGAAGATCTTCAGCTTTCCCCATTCAATACAGTGTTAGCTATAAAAAGTGTCTTCATTATGTTGAGGTCTGTTTCTTTTCTTTAATGCTTAATTTGGTCAGAATTTTCATCATGATGAGATATTGAATTTAATCAAATGCTTTTTCTGTATTGAGGTGATTAAACGGTTTCTGTCCTTTATTGTACAGATACGGTGCATCACATTTACTGATCTGCATCTATTGAATCATCCTTGTGTCTCTGGGATGAGTCCCATTTGATCATGCAGAGAAAGATTTTTTTTTGAATGTGTTGCTGTAGAGGGAAGAAGAGGGAGAGGGAGAGAGAGGGAAAGTCCCTTGGTTCACTCCTCAAGTGGCTGCAGGTGGCCATAACAGCCAAGGCTGGGCCATGAGCCAAGAAATTCACCCTAGTCTCCCAGGACAGTGTAGTGCCCAAGTACTTCAGCCATCTACTGCTGCTTTTCCAGGTATATCAGCAGGAAGCTGGATCAGAAGTAGAGCAGGCAGGGCTTGAACTGGCACCCGTATGGGATGCCAACTTCATAGCTGGTTACTTAAGCTGTTGGGCAAAACACCAGCATCAGAATAATTTTAAAGCACTGACTCAGTGCTTTAGACTTAGTGCTTGTTACTAGTCTGTTTAGATATTCTATTTTGTCATAATTCAATTTAAATAAGACATGTATGTGTCCAACACCCACACTAAAGGAAACTTAGGCAGGCTCAGTAGCAACCTAAAAATAGAGTAGAGGGCAAGTTGAAAGGCATAACCTAACTAACACCCAGAAGTTTGTAGTTATGAAAGTTTCAATTGCCAAATTTTACCAGGCCAATCTCTTCTCTATCAAGAGCCCTTTTCTACTGTCTGCTTCTAGCTGTGTCTGTTTCCACATCTTGTGGTAAGCAGCTCACTGCCTTAGGTCTTTGTTTTGGGCAGAAGAAAAACACCAAGAGAATATATGATATCTCAGGTGACAGAGCAATTGTACAGATATCGTCTTTTCCCCTAACCGTTCTATCACCCCTTCAAGCTTGGTTTACTCTCATTTTACTGGGGAGGAAGCTGAGAGAGAGGTCGTATGAGTTGCTCAGAGTCAACACAGGTTGAAGGTGGCAGAGTACAGATCTACAAGGTGTGCCTCTATGTGTGAATTATGCAAACTATATTTCCTGTGTGCTCCATGGTTGGTCTCTTGGGGCGCAATCTTGGTCGGCAGCAATGCAGGCATCTCACCTCCATCTTTAGAGCCTTGCTCTGTAGCTCCAGGGTGACAGGGTGCTGGTACTCTCAAATCAGTCTCCAGGAAGAACAGCCTCACATGACTATTCATAAATGGTTGGAGGCCTCAAAGAGGTTAAGCCTAGAGTAGGTCCAGACTGCTGCATGTGGGGAACCACAACAGGCATAAAAGGAAATTTCTTTGGAAGCTTCTTAAATGCAACTAAATAAGTCAGCATTCCTAGTAAATTGCTCCCAACCATACATTTTATGGTTTTGGCTTTTTAGCTGGCTGTCAAGGCTGTGATGATTGTGGTCACCAGCCTAAGGGCTGGCCAGGAAATAGCTCAGCAAAGTTACAGCTGCCTATGCACACAGAGATAAACAAGCTCAGTAGGAAGTGTGTGTGTGTGTGTGTGTGTGTGTGTGTGTATGTGTGTGTGTGTATGTGCTCACATGCACAGGCATGGTAGATCTCCCCTGCAGGATTCCTTTGAGCAGGAACAGGTGCTGTTGACTTTTCACCTGTTGTTGGAGAATCTGGTGAAAATTGAAAGTGATTCTCTATTCTTTCTGGGGGTATTTCAACACCCTTTAAAGGCTGTGCGCTTGCTGAGATAAACAGAGCCTAGATCTTCCTTGGCAGTTTCTCACTCCTTAGCATTTGTTTTTTCCAGATTTGACTTCAGGAGCTTGCTATGCTCAAGTTTCCACTCTAGCTCAACTGGTGGACTACCGCACGGCCTCTGGGACCACATCCTCCAGTGGTCCTTGTCATTTTTGCTGTCTCATTTTTTATAACACCTGGATCTTAGGAAAGCTCAATGACTTTTATCTGACCACCTTTTTCTTATATCCTGGCTGACGTACCTGGAAAAACAGCAGAAGATGACTCAACTTTTTGGACTCCTGCTCCCCGTGTGGGAGACCTGGAAGGAGTCCTAGGTTCCTGGCTTCAGCTTGGAACAGCTCTAACCCTAGCCATCACAACCATTTGGGAAGTGAACCAGAGAATGGAGGATTCTTTGTCTTTTCCTCCCCTTCTGTGTCATTCTGCCTTTCAAATAAATAGAATGGATCTTTAAAAAAAGTTAGCAGTTCTTAAATGTCTAATGAAAATCTTTAGATAAAATTTACTTATTAGATATCTATGGCTTGGCGAGACTGACAGAATCTCTGAACACAGGTTTAATTTTTTTAACCTGTGTTTGCCCCACATTCTACTGAATTGAAAAGTGTTTGATTATGTAGGAGATTTGAGAATAACATAGAAGGAAGCTTGCAAATTCTGACAGAAACACGGGAATCCGTAAGTTCACACTTACATAAATAAATAAATGGGGAGGAAATGCTTCTCCTTACATTAAAAATCCACTAATAAATGTTAATGGGATGATTGAATTAGAAAATCACCATTTGGCAACCATCACAGTAATAATTAATTCAGGCAAGAAACATCAATGGATGCTAAAATTAGTGGGGGAAATTTTGATGAGAAATGGAATATTGACATAGTCTCAGGATACCTCCACACAGAATACTTATTAATTACAAAGGGAATAACTTTACAGTGGAGAAGCCTGGCAGATACTGCCACCTTAATGAAGTGATCAAAGTGAACATCATTAGTAATGGGACCAATTGAAATCATGTGCCACCTGATAGGATGCAGTGAGAACATAGCTTCACTTTTGTGCTATTCTTGCCAAAGATGCATAACTTAAACCTAATCACAGGGAACCATAAGACAAAACTGAAAAAGGAGACATTCTACAAAAAAATAGTCTGGACTTCTTAAAATCGTCAAGGTCATGTAAAACAAGGAAAGATACAAGAATGACTCTAGACTGAAGACACTGTGGAAAATGAAAATCTATCCAGAATCTATCCAGAATCTTCTGGATTGGGTCGTTTTATTGTAAAGGACATACTAGGACACTTGGGGAAACTTGAATGGCACTGGAAAACTACATGGTAGTGATGTAACAGTATTAGTACATTGGGTTTTAAAGCAAGTTTTGCTTATTTCAACAGCAGAATGATTGAGGAAGTAGCAGAGAGAAAGAGCTTATCATTGTGCTTGTTCACTCTTCAGATATCTGGCACTGTTGGGGCAGGCCCAGATTTTGGCCAGGAGCTATGAATTATATCCAGGTCTCCAATATGAGAGGCAGGAACCCAAGCACTTGACTCATTATCTACTGCTGCCCAGACACATTAGCAGGAAGATGGCTGGAAAGTGCAGAGTAGCTGAGACTCAAACCATACACTGCATCATGGGATGTGAGTGTCCCAAGTGTCAGCTTAATGTGCTGTACCACAACATATACTCCAACATATTAGTTCTGATGTCTGTATTCTGACTATTTGGAATATTCTTTTATTTTTAGTTTTATTTTTTGGCAGGAAATACATGCTGAAAGATTCAGGGGTGTCGGGACATAAAATTGAGAATTTATGGTCAAATGCTTCAGAAATAAATCATATTGATGTTATTCTTGTACCTTTTTGTGAATTTGGAAGTTTTTGAAATACATAATTTTGTATTTCCAATCACGCTATTGAGACATATGCTGTATTTGAATCAGTGGCAGGAGAGGTGGAATTACAGACATTGAACCTATATAGTCAGGTTGTAGGAAAGAGGAAACATGTGCCCTCACGTGTTTGGGTTGCCCTTCACTACTTCTATGACACTCCAGTTCATCCCAAGACTCCGGAGACAATGAACATAGAAAAACTGCTGTGGCATTATTAGCCCCACTGTGAAGCTGAGCACAAACAAATAAAAAAAAATAAATAAAGTGTTATGCTGGAGTAAGAGGCCACCACCTTATTTTAAGGGTGAGGAAGCTCACTCACGAGCTCACAGGACTCGCCAAATTCCTAGCCAGTGCTGAGCTGGAATCCAAAGGCCAGCAACATATCACTTGTTCCAAACTGCTCCTCATTAAAAATGCCTATGTGTGTGTGTAAATCACACGTGTGTGTACACGTGTCTGTGTATGCATTTATTTTGTGTTGATAAAAATCACTTGTTTTGGTATATTTAGTGATAGTTAACAAGCACAGGGCAGGGATTTTCCCCTTCTGTCTCCTGCTGTATCTCCAAGGCTGGCCAAGTGGCTGGCTCACCGCAGGTTGCCCCCAAAGGGTTGTGGAAAGAATGCATGCCGAAGCCAACATTGTACCAGAGCAAGTAAAGCTGTCGTCTGCTATGCCAGCATCCCATTTGGGAACTTTTTTGAGTTCTGGCTGCTCCACTTTCAATCTAGTTTACTGTTAATGGTCTGGGAAAGTAGCAAATGGTGGCTCAAGTCCTTGGGCTTCTGCCACCCACAATGAGGTTCCTGGCTTCTGCTTTGGCTTGACATAGTCCTGGCCATTGTGGCCATCTGCGTCTGGAGAGTTAGGCGGTCATGCCTGTTGCCCTCAGGGTCCCTGTTAGCAGGAAGCCGGAATCAGAAACTGGAGCCATGAGTTGAACTGGGGTATTGCAGTGTGGTATATGGATGTATTAATGGCTGGGCTAACCCCAATCCCTGTCTTTTAACTCCAGTCTTCCATGAATGCTCTGAAAAGTATTCCCCAAGCACCACAGCATACACACACACACACACACACACACACATACACACGTAACTGTCAAAATGTTTCAGTTATTTCCACGTGTCGGCGGCTTGTTAAATTATAGTCTTCCTCACAATTCCCCTTAGTTTTTCTCCCAGGCCAGCCCTCGCCACACCATGGCGCTTTCCTGTGTACTTGCTGACTTTTCATGGACTGCTTTATAGGGGGAACATTTACCTTGGTTCCTAAAAGAGTCATAAAAATTCAAAAAATTCAGAAAGAAGGAGCTGGACTACCTGTCAAGGAAGGGCCAAGCACTTAGGGCCTCACACATGTCAAATGTCCTATGTCCCTAGCGCTGACATCCACTCACCAATAGTGAGTTGTGCTGCTTTCGTATCTTTCACTAAGTACTCAGGCACAGGCTCTGAACGGTGCTTTTATGTTGCTTAAAATAATATTTTAAAAATCTTTAGGGGCTCACATTATGGTACCAATGGCTTAAGGCACTGTTTTTGAGTTGGGAATCCCATATCAAAGAGTTGGTTTGACTCCCAGATGCTGTGTTGCTTACCTGGTTCCCTACTAAGGCACCTGGGAAGGCAGCAGAAGACGGCCCCTGGCTTTCACGAGAGACCAGACTGGAGTGCCTAGCCTCTAGCTTCAGCAACATTGGCCGTTGTGGCCGTTGTGGCCGTTGTGGCACTTGACAAAGTGAACCAGCAGATGGAAGATCTCTCTCTCTCTCTCCTCTTCTCTTTGTTACTTTATCTTTTAGATAAATAAATCTTTAAAAATTTTAAAATTTAAAAATGTTTAGAAGCTTAAAGTGATGAAGTGACTTATAGAGACAACATGGTGTCTGTGAGGATGGAGTGGGCACAGATGCCAGTGCTGCCATTCTTAGTTGGGTAATGTGGGGAAAGCTCCTTAACCTCCCCATGTTAGGATGGTGCTATTGATGCCATCATGCTGGCCTCATAGGTAACCATTTTGCTGCTCTTCATAGAGCTGTCATGATTTTATGCCTAGATGTCTGCAATTTGAAATTCTCATCTCACTTCACATCAGTTCTGAATTGCCAACTCTTTCCTAGCCTTCCTAGGTCAAATTACTTGGGGGTGAGATTTGTGGTACAGTGCTGGGATGCCCACTTCCTATACAGGGGCACCTGGGCTAAATTCCAACTACTCTGGCTGTGATTCATCTTCCTGCTAAGGTGAAGCCTGGGAGGCAGCAATGATTGGGTTCCTGTCACCCATGTAAGAGACATTGGTGGAGTTCTGGGCTCAGGCCTGGCTGCTGTGGTCACCGGGGGTGAATTAGCAAATGGAAGATCTCTTTCTTTGCATCTTTCTCTTTCTCATTCTCTGTCACTTTGACTTTCAAATAAGCGTACTAACTTCCTTAAAATCTGACTTGAAGTTAACACATCTTTACTGTGAAATCCTGGATTCCTTTACTTCTCTACCTTTCGGCACTTTTCTTAGGTGCTTTGTCAATAATGTTCCTTTCATTCTAGCTAGGAATTTGTTGACAGCATGGTATGTGACTGAGGGTTTGGGTTTTGTTTTTTTTGTTTGTTTGTTTGCTTGTTTGTTTTGTTTTGTTTTTTTTTGCCTTTTATACATTCGTATTACCAGTGCATTTAAAGCCTTTTAAAAGATTTATTTTTGTTTGAAAGGCAGGGGAAGGACAGGGAGAGGGAAGGAAAGAGAGAAAGAAAGAGCAGAAAAGAAAGAGAAAGAAAACACCAAGAGCCAGGAGCATCTTCAGGGTTTCCAGTGAAGAATGAGTGTAATACAACACTGTGCTACAAATATTTGCAAGTAGGTGATGTCAAATTGGTGCTTTCAAGAAAACTGAAGAAGGACTTAGCTGTACTTACTGTCAGC
Organism: Ochotona curzoniae; assembly: GCF_017591425.1. Classification (NCBI taxonomy): domain Eukaryota; kingdom Metazoa; phylum Chordata; class Mammalia; order Lagomorpha; family Ochotonidae; genus Ochotona; species Ochotona curzoniae. The sequence goes on from NW_024467087.1 coordinate 9,599,315, forward strand.
TGATGGATCATCCAGACATTACTTCTGGAACCCTTGTGTGCTCCTGGTGAGAATATAAAACAGTACAGCCAATGTGGAAGACAAGTCAGTTTTTCAAAAAATTAAAAGTACAATTACTGCTGGATTCAAAATTTTAATTCTGGTTCTATGCCCCAAGGAATAAAAAAATAGAGACTGAAACAGATATCTATTTATATTTAAATAATTTATTTGGAAGGCAGAGTTACAGATGGGAGGAGAGAGAGAGACAGCGAGAGAAGCAAAGAAAGAGGAGAGAGAGAAGAGAAGAGAGGAAAAGAGAGAGAGAGAGAAAGAGAGACAGAGAGAGAGAGATCCTTAATTTGTTGATTCACTTCCCCAAATGGCTGCAATGATCAGGGCTGGGTCAGTCCAGAGCCAGGAGCCAAGAGCTTCTTCTAGTTTGCCCACATGGGTAGCAGAAGCCCAAACACTTGGGCCATCTTTCTGTTGCTTTCCAAGGTGCATTAGCAGGGAGCTGGATTGAAAGTGGAGCATGTGGGACTCAAATTCATGCCCATATGGGATCCACATATCACTGGGGGTAACTTTACTCACTATGCCGTAGTCTGAGCCCCTTGAGCAGATATTTTTATGCCTATGTTCTTGCAAGCATTATTTGCAACAATCAGAAGATGTAGAAGTCACCAAGTCATTTGTGGATGAATGGAGAAAGTGTGGCATGTGCAAGCAGTGGAATATGAACACTGTACAGCCATGAAAGTGAAGGAATTTATGACATATGCTACACTATGGCTGAAACTTGAAGAAATTATTGTAAGTGAAAGAAGTCAGGCACAAAAGAACAAATATCATATGGTTCCACTTACATGAGATACATGCAGTGGTGACGTTCATAAAGACACAAAGCAGAATGGTAGTTTCCAGGGGCTTTGGATAGGGAATGAGCAATTAATGTTCTGTGGAAATGGAGTTCCATTTTGAGATGAATCAGTTTTGGAAGTTGATGATGGTCATGTCTGTACAACTATGTAAAGGCAATTAATGCTGTTAAATTGTACACTTAAGCTGGCAAAGCAGCAAGTTTGTAATGTATATTTTATTGAAGTAACCATTTCTTGATGGTAATAATATGATGTGGGGAGTGTGTAACATGTACATTTTTGGAACAATTTATTTGAAAGGCAAATATTTTAGGCCTGGCCATCGAGGATTAAATCTCTGAATCTGTGTGTGTGTGTGTGTGCGTTTCTGTGTCTCTCCCCTTCTTTCTGTAACTCAAATAAATCATCCTTTTAAGAAAATTTTAGTTATATCAACTAGACGAATTTCACCTATATCCAGAGATTGAGGAGCTTAGTGACCGTGAGCACTCTTCCCTGTCTGCTGCCTGCACTTCCTGCCCTCTTCTTCTTTATTGCTGCCCCCTTTTTATGATAGCATACTTTCATTTCATTTCACAATCACAAGTGTTAATAATTCTAAGCTCCTGCCTGCAATGCTGCCATGCCATACCCGAACTCCAGTGTTCCAGCTGCTCTACTTCTGATTCGCCTTCCTGCTAATGTGTTTTGGTAGGCAGGGGAACTTGGACCCAGTGCTCGGTTCCCTGCCACCTACATGGAAGACCTGAATGAAGCTCCTGGCTCCTGACTTCCACCTGTTCTAGCGGAGAAGCAGCAGATAGAAGATGCCTGTGTGTCTCTCCACCCTCAAAGGATTCTCTTGGTCACACATTGCTCCTATTGGAAGGCGGGTGGGCTCCAGGCAGGTGTTCAAGAGACATGCAGGAAGACAGATGGAGTCCATAATGCCCTGATTACCTAAAGTAGAACTACACATGCAGATGTTGGGATGTTGTGGGAAGTGCAGATAATGAATGCGATTTACTTAAAGCAAAGGCTATGGGCTCTGGGAAAAAAACAACACAGAATTAGAGATATGCTGGAAAAGAAATAGGAAGTATTTTTCAGGACACGTTGTGTTGCCCAGGTGCAATCCTCAACCTTTGCAAGCTTCGTAAGTGATTGATAACAAGGAAAAAACCTAAAATATAAAAGGCTGTCAGACTAGAATGAATTCAGTTTAAAACAATTCCCACAGAATGGTGGCAGAGAAAGCACACACTTCAAATATTTCTCCAATCGTAAGATGCTCCACAAAATGCTTCTGATGATAAGTGTTTTGTATTTAAGGTTAGGAGGGTATTGTTCTAGAAAGTGCCTTTGTGCAATAAGCAGAAAAAAGGATGAGGAAAAAAAATCACAAAAGCTACAGAATAAGAATTCGAAAAAAAAGAAAGATAAGTAGACAAGGAAGTTGTAGCACCTATAGGAATCTAAATGGACTTGGCATTTCATAGCTGTACAACTAAAAAAACAATTCACAGGTACTTAACAATTACCTTTAAGTAAAAATGCTGCACATCGTTTTTACAAGCTCCAGCCTTTACTAAAATTCATATTCAGGAACAAAAAGTACATGTTTTTCAGACATTCAATTCCAGGCCATAACATCATATGGTTTAGTTTTCCCACCTTTTTTTTTCTTTTTTCAAAAAAGAATACTTGATTTTTGATGATGTTTACATAGTTGAGAAGGATGCATGCCCATGTGGACCACTGATTAGGGTAGGAAGGGTCGAGGAATGGGGGAAATTGGATGAGACAACTGTTTCCAATCTACTTTTATCTTCCTGTATCTGGGGAAAGTGGGAAGAGAAGGGAGGAATGGTCACTTCCAGCAGTCCAACCACACCCGTACTTGGAAAAGGGGGAAGGCCACCCAATGTCGCAGGGTCCCTGACACGGAGCATGTTCCGAGGGTAATGCTTAAGTGTTTTTAATAGTTCTCAGTTGCTGTTGATTCCGTTGCTCCAAGATTGACAAAATTCTTCCAAGTTCCATTAACACAGACCACCTTTGAGTTTCGATTAGCCCAGATACTTACTTTCAAAGGTTGGTCAGGAGAACTCTCCAATTTGTTCTGTCCTCTGCGGTACTAGACGTCTTCTGTAGGCCTCAAAGAACTGGTTGTCATGTCTTCGATGTGCATCTGGACATGCTGTCCGCAGCACAGGCTTCAATAATCAAGGAGGTCTAGTTCTGACACATGTACTCTAGTCAGACCACAGATCTGATTTTCACTATGATTTGAGACTAGGGGTCCAATTGGTAGGGTCCTGAAAGAAACCTCACCAGAGGTGACCCCAGTTATGACTCCTATCTGTGCCACGCATTATGGGGTCTGGCTCAGTTTGTCACCCACATCAGCATAAACACACTGGTGGTTCTGTCACTAAGTCAGTTCTGTCCCCAGCCCCATCTCATATACAAACCAACTGATATTGCGGCACAGTCCATGCCTACACACCACACACTTGGTTCCAATGTACATTGGTGGGAACCACTGCATATGTGGGTGACCCCCAATAAACCCTACCAGGGCCTCTCCAAGCCCTGGTTCGTGCACAGGCCAAGGTGTGCAGCAATCTGATTTATTCCATTATGCATCTCATTCAACTCTTGTACACATCAACGGGTGTTGGAGCCTAGTTCAGCCTCACCAATCCCACTATCCATGTCACTGCCTGCCCAGCAAGGCCAGCTCCTATCCCTGCTTCTCCTGCTCACTGGTGGGAGCTACAGCCCATCAGAGAGGTGCCCACAATAACTCTACTAGGCCCACCCCAGCCCTGGATCTTACACTTTCCAGGTGGTTCTGCAGTCTAGCCAGACAGGATTGGCCCAGTCCCAGTACCCGCTAGCCAACACTGCAGCAAAGCACAACCAGCTTGCACTTATTCTGGCTCATATATGCATCAGTGGATATTGGTCACTTAGCCCAACCTAGCTGTCCACCTATCCCAACTCACAAGAAGACCAGAAGGTTCTGTAGCCATGCCTAGTCTGCTCTGACCTTACTCTCAGCTCTCATGCTCAACAGTGTGAGCAGTCTTACATTCCTCCCTACCGGGCTTACAACACAGGTCTCTGGCTCCTATGTGTTCTGGTGGGCATTGCCACCCAGACTGGCATGTCTCACCTCACCTGGGCATTGAGCAGCAGTCAGTGCAGTGTGGCTCAGCCTGCACAACTCCCAGTCCAGGTCTTAACATGAACTGGCTGGTGTTGAGGCCCAACCAGCCTGGCATGCACCCTATCCCGGTTCTCACATCTACCAGTGGGTATTATGAACTGGCCCAGCTGGCCCGACACCTAGACCTGACCCACACTGAGCCACATGTATACTGGCTGGTACCTGGCTCCCAGCCTTGGCTCCTGCACTCACCCTCAGGGACTACATCCTGACAGAGGAATTCCCTAAGCTCCTCTATGAGGTCACCCCCAGTCACAAATCTTGTCGACATCACTGGGTTCTTAAGAGGCCTAGCCTGGCTTGGGCCACCTCCTGTCCTGGCATGCTGGGGTCCCTATGATGGATGTGGAAGACAGGAAGGTGTGAAGAGCTCTACTGCAGGCAAGGCCGCATAGTCCATTGTGATGATGAAGTCCTAGTGGTCCGTCTCTTTCTTTCTTTGTGCCTCATCCACGCACACTTTGCGAGTTCCGAACTCAGCTGGAGCTGGACTCTGGCACTGGCAGGTACTGTAGTCTTGCCTCATCAACCCACACCCACTCTGGCTCTTACTGTTGGATGCTACAGTCCAGCCTTGCCTGGCCCACCCACAGACCCAGCTTTCTTGTGGTTCAGTGGGTGTCGTGACCTAGCCCAGTGGGTGCTGAAGCCCAGCTCAGCCTGACACACTCCAGACCCAGTCTCCATGCATGCTGAGGGATGCTGTAGCCAAACCCGGCCTGGATTGGGCTTCCAGCCATTCCAGCTCTTGCACTCACTAATGCAAACTACAGCCCAGCTGGGGCATCTCCTTAGCTCCCAGCCCAGGCCCACGCCAAGCCACAGATCTTGTACATGCCAGTGGTTACTCTGACCCAGCCCAGCATCGCCCATCTCCTGGATTGGCCTTTGCATTGGATGCTACAGCCTGGCCTTGACTGGCCCATCCTAGTTACAATTTGTGCTGGTGGATGCTGCAACCTAGCCCTACCCAGCCTGCCCCCATCCCTGGCTTTTATGCAAACAAGTAGGTGTGACAGCCTAGCCTAGTCATCAAGGTCCAAAGCCCATCCTGGCTCCTGAGTATGTCAGTGTGCTACTGCTTGGCCTAGCCCTGCCTGGTCCACACTCCCCAGAGCCAACCTACACAGCTGCCCACAAGTGAAGCAACCCTGCCTGGCCTGGCAACATCCAGCCAACTCACATGCTCACCAGAATGAGCTGTGTTCCACCAGGTGAGTCCCCAAGTTCCCTCACCAGACCCAGATCTCACACATGCCAGTGGGTGTTATATAGCACAGTGTTGGCCTTTATGTGTGCTGGTATATGTTGCAGCCTGGCCCTCCACACATTCAACTCTTGAGTATTCCTGTGAATGCTTCAGCCTGGACTAGCCCAACCTGCTACCAATCCCAGTACCCATGAGTGTCAGTGAGTTCCATTGTCATACCTAGCTCCACCATCCATCACCTCAAACCTTAAGCAAGCCAGCTGGCATGGCAGTCCTGCAAGGGTGAACCCACAAATCACCCCACACCCCGAATCTGCTCTCTGATCCAGTTCTCTCACATGCTGGTTATGGCCCAGACTAACATGACCTATCCCTTGACCCAACACTCACTGGTGGGTACTATGGTTGAAACCTGCCAGGCAAGCCCCTAGCCATGGGTTTCATTTGTGCCAGCAAATGGTGATTGATACCAACAAGTCCAGCTCAGGTCTCCAACTTTGGTGTATTTTATTGATTTGGCCCTGAAAGGGCCTCTGGTTCCCTCCTCCAAACCACTTGGTCTCAGGCCCCTTAGTTACTTGCAAGTGCAGTAGTCTGGTTGGTGAAAGTCCCCTAGAAGTCATTCTTCACCTGTCACATTCTCCCTCAGCAGTCCTCCCTCCCACACATCCCAAGAGCCCCTTTCCTGAGCTGCGCTCATCTCATATCCGTGAGCATGCAGATCCTGCTTCCTGGTCCTCCTATGGTGTGTCGTACCAGTCTGGAATTCTGTCTGCCTGGGACCTGCACATGCTCAGGTGTGATTCCTCAGACCAAGTCTGCCAACATGCTGGCATCTGTCCTCCACATATCTTTAAAAAAAGAATAGCCACGTATGCTGGCACACAGTTAAGCTAGCACAAATTTAACGTTAATCAGGCTCAGGATGCCTGCCAGCTATTGGCTGCTTTTATCCCGGCAGTGTAACACTTGCCTAGGTACAGTGCAACCTAGCCACTTGCCTGCAGTTGAGGATCTATTATTTTTCTTTAGACTAAAAGTATTTTCAAACGTATTGAAGACAGAAACATGGATATGGATACAAGCACAGACAAGTTCTGTTTCTATATGTAAACAGAAGCGTGTGAGATACATACTATAAGGATATTTTTGAAGTTGTGCTTCAAATCAATACTTTTAATGTTTAGCCATGTTTCATTGAACCACAATGTTATTATATTTCATGTCATTCCACAACAGAATGCTCAAATGCATATAGTGAGAGTTCATTCTGACACAAGCTCTGTCACTTCTGAACCAAGATATTCTGTACTTTGCTCTTTAGTAACCCATCTTCTACTCTAAAACTATGTAACTAAAATTATTTTTTTAACCCCAATGGACTTGGGTTTTATTGTTAATTTTGAATTTGTATAGGGAGTTGTTAAGTCTTGCCCCACTAACTCAGCCTAGGGTTGTTGGGTGCTATGTGCATGGCAGGGGCTGTGTTAGGCTCTGATATTGCAGCAATTATGAGATCTGAGTTTCTGCTTAGGAATAGCACTGAATCCATATTGGGAGACCTTCAAAAAGGCAAGCAACAAAGGCGGTGGCCAAGGGTGTTTGGATTACACAACAAGGGCCAATGATCAGAACAGGAGACCACTGAGGACTTCTTTCAAGCAGTGATATCTGAGCTACCCGCAAAAGTCCAGCCTTTGCCACTTCTGATTGGGAGCTCTATAATAGCAAGGAACTGGCTCACGTGTCCTCAAGGACTTTGCAGAGTGCCTGGAGCGCAGTATACATCAATACATGGTACATTAGATTGACAGATATTCTCTGGAAAGATTGCAAGGAAAAGGATTTACCTAACTAAAATTTACACCATTATATTTTCACAGCAGAAAACATGCCCACAATGCAAACTGGCTAAATAAGTGAATGAAACAAAATGACTGTCTAAAAGGAGCAAGTTCAGTTTCACAACTAATACACATGGTGTGCCAACAATCTGCCACAGGGATAGCTAAGACATAGGCTCTGGCTTCAGGGCATTCATTGTCTTTTGGGGGGAGACAATTTGGTATAATTCAGTCACTTGGTTGTGAAATGTATCTTTCCTCCTGAACAGGCAGAAGGATGCACTTGAGAGAGAGAGATGGCCTGGTGAGTTGTCCCCTGAGATCAGCTCCGTGGCAGCCTGGATGCATTGAGGGTGATCATGCCCATTAGAGGAAATGCCAAGTTCATCCAGGATTCAGCCTGTGTGTATGTAAGCATTAGTGTTTCAATTTTGCAGAAAAAAAAATCTGCCCAAAATGTATAATCAGATTTCAAAGCATGCAAATATCATGACGACCCTTTGCTTTGGTTTGAAGTTTAAACATAACTAATGCTCAAGCAACCCATGAAAGGCATGGTGGCCCCGAGGGTGACGATGAGGGTGTTTCTAGGAATAGAGAGTAGGAGGAAGAAGGAATGATTTACATATGTTTGTTGGAGCTTAGACTTTCAGCATAGAGCACTAGTTCTAAAGCGATTTATCTAAGTATGGCATCCATCATGAAAAAAGACACAGAATTCAGAAAGAGTGCAGCCAGATCATAGGTAGGCAGAATGGCCAACTTAAAGGCCTGGTGTAGATATGATTTAAATTCAGTCAGAGATGTGCTTTGCTTGGTTAGGTTAGCAAAGCAAAACAAGAAAAAACATGCATGAAAAGGAAAAATGATTTGAATACTTTGGCCAGAACAAATCCTCCTGGTTTCACACAGCTGCCACAGTACCTTATTATCTTTAGTCCCCTGCCTTACTCATAGTTTCTTTTTTAAAAATGTATTTATTTATTTATTTATTTATTTATTTATTTATTTATTTATTTTTATTTCCCCTGTCCCCTCCCCAAATCCCCACCTCCCCCACCGAATTCCCCTATGTTATTACTATAGCATAGCTCTTCATAAACAGTCACATGTCCATCATTGCGGACATGGACAATGGCAGAGAGTCCAGCCTCCCATGGTCAAGATACAACTAATAGTTTCATTGGGAGTCCATCTTTGATCTGGAAGTTGAAATGCATACTGCATTGTATCCTCACATCTGGATATGATAGTCTCCATTACACAGACACCACACATCCCTCTTAACTGAAAGACAACAATGCAAAATCAACAACAGGAAGAAAAATAGAAATTTACAACACCATGAATTTCTCAAGAGGTTTTGATAGTTCAACAGTCCTGAATTGCTGGCGATCCCGCCACTCCAATCATGATGAAATCTCTCCAGAATCCACTGGCTGCTATAGTCTACCTTAGTGTTTCCATCTGCCCAGATCTTCACTGCCAATGATTGGCCGGGGTAGTCGATCATTTATTCTGTCCTCCATTCTCTGCCATGGTACCAGGTGTCCTCTGGAGGCTCCGATGTACTGCCTTATCCTCCATGTACATTTGGATATGCTGTCCTCTGTTTCGTTTGAGCCACTGAGGAGGTTCAGCTCTGACACATCCATTCCCACAGCCAGCCCATGGAACCTGCAATTCTCTCCATGGTTAAGGTACTGAGTCCAGCAGTTCAGATGGTAGAGAATTGTCCAAGAATCACCTGAGCCCATCCTAGACCTGCTTCTTGTGTGTATTTGCCAATGCAGGGTCTGGCACCATCTGCCACCCAAATCAGCCTACACACACTGGTAGTTGTAATTACTGGGTCAGCTCTGTCTCCAGCCTCATGTTTTATGAAACCTGACGGGTGTTGGAACCCAGCCCAATCCTGCCCACTACATATTGGCCTTCACATAAACCAGTGGGAGTTGCAGCCTAGTAGGGGCAACCCACAAAAAGCCCCACCAGGCCCACCCCTGCCCTGGTTCCTGTGTTTGCCAGTATGTACAGTAGACTGGTCTGGTCTGTCCCACATCCCATTCATCTCTCTTACAAAGCCCAGTCAATTCACACCAACACTGGCTTATGCATGCACCAGAAGGTACAGTCAGTCCAGCCTGACTTTTCCCTGATCCAGCTCACATGTAGGACATTAGATGTGGCCCTGCTTGACCTGATCTGCCCCCATCCCAGCTCTCATGCTCACCAGTTGGAGTAGTGGCCCAGCTGAGGGGCCTTTGCAGCCCCCTCACTGGGGCCCTCCCCACCCCCCTCTGTGTTTCGCATGTGCTCATTGGATGCTGCGGCCCAGTCTGGTACAGCCCCCTCACCTCAGCATTTGCCAGTGGGTGCTGCAGCCGGGCCAGGCCAGGCCAGGCCAGGCCAACCCCCAATTCCAACTCACACTGGTCCCCAGCCCAACCCTGTCAGCCCCCAATCCTGGCCCTCATGTCGACTGGCTGGCATTGCACCCTGACCTGGCTGGACCCACACTCCATACTCCATTCTGGTACTCGGATTTGCCAGTTGGTGATGTGGACTGACCCGGTCTGGCTTGCCCCCGACCTGCACCAAATGTATGTCGGTGGGTACCATATTTTGGCCTGGTCTGGGCTTCTCCCTGTCTTGGTTCTTGCACTCACCTACAGAGAGCGTGTTCCAACAGAGGAGTTCCCCAGGCTCCTCCATCCGGATCTCTTGCAATGCAAGATCTCACACACACTGGTCGGTTCATGGGCCAGCCCTAATTAGTCCACCTCCTGTCCTAGCAAGAACAGTGGCCTTTCCTCACTGGTTCTCACTCATTCCTGTTCTTGTTGTGGGGTGCTACAGCCCAGCTAAGCCTGCTCCATACCCAGATACAGCTCACACATGGCTCAGCAGGGACAGAGACCTGGCCTTGCCCATCCTCTACCTACCCTGGTTCTCACGAGCACCAGTGGGTGCTGGATTCTAGCCCAGTCTTGCACATCCCGTACCCAGCCCACACACATGCCAAGGGATTCTGCAGCTATATTCAGACCAGACCGCAGCTCCCACCCTGGCCCTTGTGCTATCCAATGGGGACCACAACCCGGCCAGGTATCTCCTTAGCTCCCCAGCCAGGCCTGCTCCCCTCAACAGATTTCACACGTGTCAGTGGTTGCTCTGACCTGGCCTGGCATAACCCCCATCTGTCTCAGCCTTTGCCTCTGGATGCTGTAGCCTGGCCGGACCTAGCCAGCCCCCAGTCCCAACTCTCGCTGGTCGGTGCTGCAACCTGGCCCTGCTCAGTCTATTCCCATCCCTGACTCATGTGAGCCAGTAGGTGCAATACCTTAGCTCGGCATGACCTGTACTCCAGCTTGGTTTTTGCTCACGCCATAAGATCTGCTCGGCCTTTCCTGGTCCGCCCCCTTCCAAAACCAACCCACACACTTGCCAATGGGTGGTGCTATCTTGCCCAGCTTGCCTGACCCCTAGGCCTGGAACACATGCTCACCAGTGGGAGCTATGGCCCAGCAGGGGAGTCTCCCAGGTTCCTCACTCAGCCCACTCCCAAACCCAGATCTCACATGCTCCAGCAGGTGCTAGGTCCTTGCCCAGGCATAGCCTGCCCCTCCATCTTGGCCTTTGTATGAGCTGGTGGATATTGCTGCCCCACATCCTGTTTTAGGATGCACATGCAGATGCTGCAACTTGGACCTGCCCAGCCTGTTCTCAGCTCCAGTACCCATGAGTGTTGGCAGTTCACTCCTAGTTCAGCCAGTCACCACCCCAATTCTTGAGCTAATCAGCAGGACTTATATTTCCATAGGGTTGGGTCCACTTATCCCCCATGGAATCTACCCCGAGGCCTGGTTCTCTCGCTTGCTGGTTAGTGTCACAGCCCTGCTTGATGTGACCTATCCCCTGTTCCAACACTCAATCGGGTACTTTGATCTAGGTCTGCTAGACAGGCCCCCAGTCATAGCTGTCATGTGGTATGGCATGTGGTGGTTAGTAATGCTCTGTGTTAACAAGCCCATCTCCTGACTCCCATTTGGGTTGATGAAGCAGTCTGACCTATACAGATCTTCCCATCTCTTCCCTCCACACCACCAGGTCTCAGTCCCCTCATTTACCAGCCAGTACAGTGGCCCTGTTGTTGGGTGTCCTTCAGGATTAATTCCTCACTTTCACATATGGTGTCCATACCCATGGATGTCCCTACACAATATTTCATCCCCTTAACTCCCCAGAGCTCATTGGCAGGTGGCCAGTGGGCAAAGCCCAGTGCCCAAAGGGCACACTGGCCACCCACAGAATAAAGATGGTGATGGCTGCTTAAAAAGTGGCCGATAAAGCGGAGTTCCACTCAGCATGCCTGACCCCACAGTTTCTGTTCTCTGTCCATCTCTGGTAGGGTTTGGGGCTAACGGGTTCTGATCCAGTGAATTTTCATTCCCACTTCACAGCTGAATGAGCAAATGCTTCAAATTGGCACTAGGGAAAGCTAATCTTACAGAAAATTTTAAGATACTAGCAGCCTAGCAAATATTAACAAAGGAAGCTGAAATTGTGATGGCTACCTTGAAATGCCTGGGCTGGAATCTTTCCCAAAGTTCCCCATTGATTTAAATATTGGGTCTCACATTTGACAACTCTCTTCCTTGCCAGTGCCACAGTGTTCCAAGTGCAGGAAGATATGGAATCCCACTCCATTTAAAACTTACTCTACAGGAGCTCACAGAAAATGTGATTTATGGAAAAAAGTATGCATGGATTACAAAAGATGTTTTTGGATTAATTCTAATATATAGTTTTTTAAAATTTATCTATTTGAAGTGCACACATGCTCATAAGAGAGAGAGAGAGAAAGAGAGAGAGATATGAGTGGAGAAAGTGAGAGAGAATGAACACAGAGAAACTCATCATTTACCTACTGGGTCACTTCCCAAATGCAGGCAAAAACCAGGGTTTGGAGACATGGATCTCGTACCTGGTGGCAGCGGTCTAACCACTTAAGCTATTACCTGCTGCATTCCTGATTGCAGATTAGCAGTAAGTTAAAATAGGAATGGGAGTTGAAACTCAAACAAGCACCCGGCATAGGATGTGAGCAGTGCAAGTGGCCTCTTACTCTGTCGTCCCAGAACACTTGCTCCAAGGTGCATTTTGCTTACATTTTCTCGCACATTTTTGGAGACCCCCCTCACATGTTCCACTTTTCCTCTTCTCATGTTCTGTCCCCTTCAAGTGCAGTAGCAGAGCAATACAAAATCAGGAGGATGGTACTGGCATCGTTTGGGGGATGGGGGAAAGTGACAATCAAGAATGCAGAGCAGAATGGATAAGGGTGAAGTGGATCAGCAAAGCAGACAGGGGAGAACCCAAAGAGACCTTGAGAGAGGCAGCATAGTGACTCTCAAGAACTTTAGCTTTTCTAACAGGTGTCGCTGCCCTCCCTGGTCATGGGCTGAAAAGCACTAGAAGCAAAAAGTAGCTGTCTGATATTACCTCTTTATGCTACAGAGGAGGGAAATGCTCCGCTGGCAGCATTGGTGCATCAGCATCCCATATGGGTACTGGTTTACGTAAGGTCTGCTCCACTTCTGATCCAGCTCTGTGCAAATGGTTTGGGACCCTGAATCCACATGGGAAAAGCTCCTGGCTCCTGGTTTCATATCAGCTCAGCTCCAGACCAGTGTAATCAGCCATTTGGGAAGTGAACAAGTGGATGGAAGTTCTCTCTCTATGACTCCCCTTCTGTCTCTGTAACTCTGCCTTTCAAGTAAAAATAAATACTTTTTAAAAGAGTAAAATATTCTGGAGCTGCAAAAAGTGAGAAATTTCTACTGTAATAGCCAATACTGAGTAATCGGTCAAGAACACTATCAACAACTATCAACTATCAATCGGTTAACAACTCTATCAACAGTCTAGAGTGGAGCCATAAATGTGTGCTACATCTATAAGTCTTACATTTCTGGTAGCCTCGCTTAAAAAGGTAACAATAAATCAGTAAAGTTAATATAAATAACCTATTTTCCAGTATAGCTGAAACACTGCCATTTCCACTTGTAATCAATACAAAATTATTAATGAAATCTTAGAAATTTTTGGTGGTATGTCTTTTAAATCCTATGTGCATATTCCAAATACAACACATTGCAGTTTAGCCTGACCATCTTCCAAATGCTCAATGGCTACATGTGGCTTGAGGCCAGCGACCTGGACAGGCAGGCCCGAGGTGAATGGCAGATATAACTTGCTAAGACAGTCTGTAGCTTTGTGACCTGCGATTCCAACCTTGGCCATATAAACCTAATGTTTTAGCCCATTTTGTGCTGCCATTATAAAATACATGGAATTGGGTGATTAAGAGCAGGAATTCATTCTGTCATAGTTCTGGAGGCTGTAGGATTCAAGATCAAAGTATTATCAAGTTATCAGCCCAATTTTCTTCCAAGATGGCACCTTGAACTCTGTTTTCTCGGGTGGAAGAGGGGCAGCCAGGTCATGACACAACAAAATAGTAGTAGAGGGTACAATCACTTCTATCCACTCCCAATTATTTTTTTAAAAAATGTTCCATTTTTGTTTGAAAGGCAAATTTACAGAGAGAAGAGACAGAGAGAATGATTTTTCCATCCACTGGTTTCACTTCTCAGATGACTGCAACGGCTAGAGCTGAACTGATCTGAAGCCAGGAGCCTCTTCCAGGTCTCCCATGTGGGTTCACGGTCCTAAGGACTTGGGCCATCCTCCACTGCTTTCCCAGGCCATAAGCAGCCAGCATATGAGCATATGTAGAGGATGCTGGCACCTATATAGGCAGAAGCTTCTCCTACTACGGTGTGGTGCCGGCTCTACTGCTGTCCCTTTTACAGTGACGTTAATTTCATCATGAGGGCAGAAGCATTATGACCTAAACTCTTTCCCAGAGGCCCCAACTTGCCATGGTGTTGGACTTAGGATTGAATTTCTAGCCTCTGAATTTCAGGAGTGCCCTTTAATCATAGCAGCTGGGAAGTGAGGTGGAAAAGACAGAGAGGAGCAGGAACCAGCATACAGTAGACCTTCAGCCTCCAGGGATTTCATGATTTCATCTATTCATGGCATGTCTTAAGCCACTTAGCCAGTGAGCAAGTGTAGCATATACAGTTGCATATGGCTTTGTCATTGTCACTGTTAGAAGTTTCATGGCGATTAGTGAGAGGAATAATGAAACTGGCAGCAGCCGTACTCTTTGTGGTAAACAAGTCTATTATAGACTTTGGACAGCAGCAAGAAAACCCAATTCAAGCCCTTACTTCAGGTGTTCAAAGCAGTGTGCAATTGCTCCCTGAGGAAAACCAATACCTCAGTTCAGATTGAAAAGCCTGAGGAACACAAATACATCAGCAAAAATGACAATGATGTTCTTGAATCTGAGAGTTCCCCAGTGTTGCCAGCCACAGCCCAAGGGAATGTTCGGAGGCTACTTCTAGTCCTTTTCTAGGACCCTGGTGTGAACAATGCTTTGCTCTCTGGCTTTTTCTACCCCGTGCATTGCTACTTGAGACTTGTTTGTGGCCAGCACATAAGCCTGAGAGTGTCTCAGCTTCTATCATTTCCACCATGCAAGATCAAGGGTGTCCACAGAAGAACTCTCAGGTAGGGGCATAGCACAATAGAATTCTAGAGTAGGCAGCCCTCTTGGCTGCCTTCATCCTTGCTTGCATTCTACTCTTTTAGAAATAACACGGTTTCAGAGTCCAAAAATGTCTAAGAGGGCTCTGATTTCACTTTGTTCTCAGAATCTTTTACCATTAAAAGTTGCTTTAAGCCATCATTGAGCCCCTTTTTCACTCACATAAATTGTAAGCGGGATCGCCTTTTGTTTCCAGAATTACTTTTTGTTCATAGGGACCATAGAGACAATACACGCCAATCTCCACTCATTAAACTCAGAGACAAGTGACTCGCCTGTAACTTACTGGAAGGCACTGTAGCCAAGGCCATTCAGTACCCTGTGTTCATTATAGCATTACTAGCTGCCTCTTGGTTTTTGAGAGGACCGGGGGTTTCAAGGCATGGTAGACTGACAACAAACATCAGAGCTTGAAACTGAACAATTTGATCTCAATCTCCTCTCAGTCAAATTGAGATTTTTAAAAAGCCTGTTTTCCCAGTGGTGAGATATACTTTCACTTTTTGGGAATTCCATGGGTGGAAACACACAGCAATGCGTCCTCTCACTCTCCTTGTGTCTATTTTCAAGAATTCATGTTATCATTTCCTAGAGCTGCTTTGCAGCCTCACTCTAAGCTGAGCACACCATTCCCACCTCCACCTACCATTGTCACTTCCAAATCTGCAAATAGAGTTTGGCAGTGACGAGTGTGCCCTCTGCTGACTCGATGCCTGCCCTGCAGCCATGTCTTACTGACTCTATTTGCCCCTTCAGCGCCTCAGCTACCTGAGAGATTTACTCAATGGATGCAGGACACAAACAAGAGAGTTTCTTTTGTAAGAAATCCATACATTTTAGGGCAACTCAAAGTCTTTGTTCCTCTTAGGAATTCCCAAAACAAAGAAACTATTACGTAAGAGGTTTCCAATTTCTATTTTTTTTTTTACAGGTTCTGCCAGAAATATTTGTTTCTGGTATCTACCATCCTCCCACCCTACACAAAAAAGTTAAAATGTATACACAGCGCTTTCAAGAGTGGACTATAACTCAGTACAATAACAAGCCTTTAAGATAGAACTTAAAAGGAGCCTGCTTTCTGGGAGCATGAAAAGTAATTAGAAATACATTTTGAGTCCTTCCTAGATCCCCGGCTCTCCTGGGGTGTGCTTTAGGATGTGTCACTTTTCTCACACGCCTCCCTCTGCCCTCCCCCGCAGCATGGCCTTGGGAGCCAGAGGCGTGCATTCTGAAGTCTTTTCAGCCAGAGGCCTCCCCACACTCTCCCAGCATCGCCTACCACCAGGGCCTCTGATTCTCACTCCCTTTCTTTTTTTCTCTTTCTTTTTTCTCTTTCTTTCTTTCTTTCTTCAACTGCCTGACATCAAGACTCCAAGGCTACACGCAACCACATAGGAACAAACCTTGATGTTGCCACTGAAATGAGCCTGCCACCTGCAGACAAGTATCCATACCCCCGGGTCTCTGAAGAAGAAATGCCAACCCACTTGGAAGCCTCCAGGAGGTCAATGTTGCCACATAGATCTAGTTGAGAGAGTGGGCTGGGGTGAGAGTTGCATGCTTACACCAAGGCCTGCACATTGATTCTCTTAAAGCACCTGGGGGGTGGGGGGGCTGGCAGAGCCACAGCTATGCTCAAGCTTCAGATGAGAGACCGGGAAAGCTGTCCCCAGAGGACCTTAGATTGAGTGAGAGGGAGAGAGGGAGAAGGGAGGGAGAGGATGAAAGATTTGTCAGGAGAAAGATCAACAGCAACCACCTAGGATCTGGGCAGTTGGACAAGTGGAGGACTAGAATGCAACAGAATGTGTATTTTCATTCAACCCCAAACACAGGAAAATTGGGTCCTTTGCTGAGCACCGTTCCAACCAGCAATCTTGCTACTAGTCAGCAGACAAGCACCACCTTCAACTTCCAGCTCAGCATCCTGTGTCCATGACTTCTGAATTTACGGGAAGAGCCCCACCTCCCCTCAAGAATCTAGTTTTAAGTGGTAGTGCAACATTGTATTCGTGTTGACAATAATTCAAGGTACTGGACCTGTGGGGGGGGGGGCAGCGATAAATCAAAGCCCCTTAGGAAAAGGCAGACTATGGAGAGTGTCTAACACAGGTTTTCTTTCCTACTTAACCAGAAGCTGCAAAGGGAGGTCAAGGAAAAGGGGTGCCTCATTGTTCCTGGAGAAGAATCCCCGCTTGGGCCAAAGGGCAGTTTGGAGTAAGGGGGGGTGTTAGTGGCCTTGGGCAAATGAGTGAGTTTGTGTGAGGAGAGGTGGCTGTCAAGCCCAGCCACAGAGAGAGCCACACACACAGTGTGTGTGTGTGTGTGTGTGTGTGTGTGTGTGTGTGTGTGTGTGTGTATGTGGTGGAACTTCATCCTCGCCAAGGTCCAGAGGCAGTGCAGGGCAGTTAGGGGTTAGCAGCTCTCCACCCACTCCCCTGCAGGGCACACTCATAAACACAATACTGTTGTTCCTCTGCCTAGGAGACCAGAGGGGGGAGGAGGGAAGAGCCAGGGGAACAGGGAAGGGGTGCAAACTTCTGGGCCCCGGAGGGTGGGTGAGCAGACGGCCCAGGCTCCCAAGAGGCCAGCTTCGTCTTCTCAGTTGTGGAGACAGGCTGGAATTCGGAGGATGTTCTTGAGGACTCGCTGGGAAACTTGAGTTCCACTTTCTTCAGAAGACAGGTAAAGTGTGCCAGGAGCTGCCACAGCTGCTCACTGCTCGCTGCCTCTGCTCACAGAGCCAGCCTTGGGTTTAGGGGCAGGTTTTTTTCCCCGTTGTTTTTTCTGCTCCCCTCATTTCGCACCCCACCATCCGAACCTGGCAGGTGACTGCGAGACATCAGTTGCAGTCCCACTCCCTCGCCCTGTCTACCTGTGAATCTGGGGTGCCTGGAACCCGGGGCTGGTCGGCATGATGAGAGCGTCGCGCGGCACAATCTCTGTTGATTTAATACAAGTGCACCGTGAACGCGGAAAAATAAATAGAAGGACTGAACATTGGACGCTGCGTAGTGAAAAGTCTTTTCGAATAAATAAAAAGAGGCCGAGTTTTCACTGTTGAATGTAAATTCCTTTGAAGTGGAACTAATCATTTCAAGGATAGTTCACGTTGTCCTAACAACGAGGCTGAATGGCGAGGGCCCTTCTTTTTGTTAAAGATATGTTTTCTTTCTTTCAGTCAAAACTGATGATGATACCCCTTTCACGCTCTGTCCTCCAGGATCGTAAATCTCCACTCTCAGCTAGCCACATCGCACTTGGAGAAGCCCAGCCCCGGCGGGTGACCGCTTCCCAGGCGCGGCTCCAGCGGCTGCCCAGCCGGGGCCCACGTCGCGGCCGTAGGGGGCGCTGCTACAGGGAGCCGAGGTGCTGGGTCCAGGGACACACGCCCCCCCACTTTCCACCCAAGCGGGATGCCACCACCCTTTCCCCCTCCAAGGCCGCTGGCAGTGCGTTCCCGGCTGCAGGAAAGTGTCCCAAAGGCAGATTGCCCCTTGGCCGCCCTGATCGGAGAACCTCCTGTCCAATTATTGGGAAGTCACCCCAAGACAATCCCGGCCAGCCAAGCCGCAAGAAATGCAAACTTTTCTCCCCCAACGGGGGCCTCCTTGGCCCAGCCTGCAGCCGCGCTCGGCTCCCCGTAGCGTTAAGACCCACCCATGCTCGACGCCCCCCGGCCTTGATGGCCGCTGTTTGCGCACAAGTGGAGGGGCGGGCTAGGATTCGCCGCCCGGGAAATTATGTTTGTGATTTGGAGTGGGAAAGTTGCTTCCAGATCACCTACTCTGAGACCCCGGAGCATGGAAGCAGGCTCCGTATCAAGGCTGAGCTGAGGGGCCAGGGCGGCCGGCTGGGTTTCCCAGAGCGAGAGGCTTAAGGAGGCTCGGTTTCTCCGACTGCCCCCGCCCCCTCCGCGCCCCCCACATTCCTTCTGCCTCTGGAACAACCGGATCCCATCACAAAACGAACGGGGCTTCGTCCCGAACAACGAATGTAACCGGCCGAGCGCGGTGGCCAAGGCGGGTTTGAGCTAGAAGGGTCCGGACCGTAGCGTGGTGAGCCGTGGTTCCCGTAAAGCAGCAGACTGGGATGTTTTGTATGCGGATCCGAAAAGGGAGCAGGTGGCACTCCCGGTGGGCCAGCTCCAGGTGGTCACACTCGCTGGCCAGGCCCTCCAGGCCGGGCGTACAGCGCTGTTCATGGGGAAAGGTCGAGGGAGAGAAAACGAGGCGCTGACCCCTCCTTCCTTCTTTCGCTTTCCTGATCTTCGGCTCCGGTACCTCCGGTACGCTCAGAACGCTGACCATTTGCATTCGATCAGCTGTGAGCCGTGGCTGCACCCTAGGGTGATAACCTTTGTGCAGTCTCTTCAGTGTGAATGGGGAGGGGAGTGTTTACGGGAGCAGAGGGGAGTACAGAGGGGAGCTGTCGTCTGTCCCCACTGCCCGATTTTGGCTATAGGTAACAGCGACGCCCGAAAGCGGGCACAGTCAGAACTTCCACCTCTGCCCCTCGGTGTCTTGGGAGGACCCAAAAGAGTGATCTCCAAGACACGACAGGAAGCAACTTGGAGAAAGTGCTTCAGCTGGGCCACTGGGAGCTGGCGCTAGTTGAGCCCCGGGGCGCTGATCTTGCAAAAGTGGCCTCATTTGTATAAAACGAAAGAAACCCTTAATTCCGGACCGTCTGTCCGCTGCCAGCTCGGAGACGAGGGCCAGGCCCTGCGGCCCTTTGTTCCCGGTCCCCTGGGCCTGCTAGATTAAGTTATTTTGGAGAATACTTGTAGCGCTGTCGTACAAAATGGGCATGCTTTTGCAGGAATCCCCTTCCTATTTTCGGAAGAGTCGAACTTGATGAATGGCCCGCGTTTGCCAGGGTATCGGCCAAGGTGCTCCCGGACTCAGTTTGTCCACCTGTTGAGAAGGAACAAGGATGCTTCTTCCCACCCATTGCTGGAAGCTTGTGTTAGTGAAGGGCAGAGTCTGGCACACAGTAGGTATTCAAAAAAAATCACGTCTCGTCTCAACGCTCAGGTCGCCACATTGGCGTGTCAGGAAGCTTAAAAAGGAAGACCCGCGGGCCCACTGTAGGCAGCTTCTGGGTCCTGCACCGTGCTTGTGGGGAGGGCTGCGCTCTCGCATCCCAGCACGCGTGACCCGCACTTAGGGGTGACCCTCACGCCGGCAGCGCCTGGCTGGCTCCTGAGACCCTCTCCCTGGCTTTCTCCCTAGGCCCGGGGGCCCGCCCGGAGCGATGGGGACAGCCATGTAGGGTCCCACCTTTCCCCGCAGCCTCCCCGCCTCTGGCCTCAGGGTCAGGAAAGGGCATTTTTAGAGGCTGTCGTGGAACACTCAGGGAATCCCAGGGACAGAAGCAGGCGCAGGGCCAGCGCACGGAGCCATGTCGGCTTCTGGGCTCCGGGGAGCACGCTGGCAGCCAGCGTCCAGCCTGCTCGCCTCTGCCCGCGCTTGCTGTGCACTTGCTCAGCCGGCCGCTCAGGGCCCGCCAGCGGCTCAGGGCCCGCCAGCGGCGCTCACTTTTGCCTTGTTTTGGTCGGGTGGGCGGGAGAGAGGCGCTTCGCCGGCCGAGCCTTCCTGCCACCTCGCCGGCTGCGGAGGTAACATCTGTGTCCACCCCTCCTTCGCTCCCCCCTCCACGCCACCTCTATTTTTTTTTTTTTTCCCTAAAGAAAGAAGAGGAAAAACCAACCTTCTTTCCCTCCACAATAGACACCCCAGGGGACCTTTCACTTGGCCAACCTCAGGAGTTTCCTATGAACTTCATTAAATCAATTACTCGGTGAACACATCACAATTTATTTGCAATTAGTATCAAAATGTCTTACTTTTCCTAATAGATCTGAGCAGATGTAGCTACAGAAGGGACAACGCGTTTTCGTGAAATCTATCTCTTGCAACATATTAAATCTTCTGGTCAGAATAGGAGGAGGAATTCAAAGGCAGTCCAGAGGAGCAGTGGAAAGCCACACTGGAGACAGATGTCAACTGTGCAGGTGTTGTGGTAGCTTGCGTTATAATTGTATCTAGCAAAAAAGGTTACCTTTATTATCATCCAGGAGGGAACAAAAGTCACTGTAATTAAAATGTCTGGTTTCCTCCGATGACTGAGAGGTGCGTGTCTAAAAGACGCCTTGTACGGCGAGAGACTTCAGAAAGAGTTAACGGGACTCTGGTCTTGAATAGTGCTTTGTCTTTGTGTGTGTGTATCTGTGTGTGTGCATGTTCGCACGCATGAACACGTGCAGAGGTGTGTGTGGGGGGAGGGAGGTACGGGAGCATGGACCAGTAGAAGAAAGAAAGAACAGTTAGTTACCTAATTTTCATTGCCCCAAACCAGAAATTTATTAATTGCTACAACAGTTTTATTGTACTGCAGAAGGGGTTGCTGCGGGTTTATAAAAACCGATTTACCTTCATTTGGAGGGAAAATCACATGCAACAATCTCCTGCCGTTGAAAGGTTGGACCTCAGCTCCTGTTAATACCATTAGTGACACAGGATTGAATTTCAAATGAAGCCTGGTGACAATTATAGAAGGAAACAGATGCCTTTGGAAATTTAGGTCAAGTGTTCAAGATTCTGGTTTCATGGTCAAGGTTGTATTGGGCATAACCTGGGGAGATGCGCATAAATCTGCCCCCCTCTCTGAACTGGGATGAGCCGTGTAGGGCTGTCAGAGGAGGGAGGGCAGCAAATGTGTTTAGTGGCAGTCTTGGGTCACAAAGAAAATAAGACACGCCAATGTGTTGTAAACAGAGCAAGCGTTCTCGGCTGGGCTGTGTGAATGTATGGACAGGAAGGGACTGGCTGGCTGCACAAAAACTCCAACCCAATCTACAGCAGACATACCCGGATGCTTGTCTCTTAGCCTTACGACCTTGTTGTGCCCATCTGCCAAATGGGAATCATAGTGGCTGGGTGTTTCAGAAAGACTGCTGGCGAGGATTAAATGTGATAACGAATTTGAAAGTACCTTGGTTTTCAAATAGAAGATGTCAGTTGGGGCATGCACTGCCGCCCTCAATGCATGCATTTTAATCATTTGCTCCTGGGATAAGTGAAAAACACATCCTGTCTTTCCCCTGGCCAAACCTTCTGGCTGTGCTGCTCACAGTGGTGCTCACGGCACCTACATCTTCCTCTAGGACAACAAAAACAAGTTGTCTTTCTACCCGACTCGCCATCCCCACTGGTATCTTTAAATATGGCAATCTTCAGGGTTTATGTAGCTCCAGTGGGTTTTTTCCACTTGACAACTCTTTTAAAGATGTAGAACTATATTTTATTTACTGCCTACTATAAATTATTTACTAGCAGGCAGAGGTAATTCCATTAAAGCCTCACGATTTGTTTATACTAAATAGTTGTCTAGGGACTCTTTGCTTGCCTTTGAGGGAAGTGTGGATGATCCACGTGGGTGAGAGATGCCCACGGAAAGGAAATAAGTACATCGGAAACAAAAATGACCTCTATTCTCCTGCTGACTCTATATATTGCAATCTAATAATTGTTTGTTTGCTGTTGTTTCGCTTGAGCTGTCCTTACTGGCCACTCTCCCCCATATGGCACTTAGTAGGAAAATGACTGTCAAGGAACTATCTCAATGTGGGGGAAGATGGAGGACTTAGCTGGGCGAAAATTCCTGGAGCCATTCCTGGGAAGAGAAGAGCAAGGGCAGGGCAGCAGCTCCTTGCAGGGGTTGCCTGGGGAGGAAAGCAAGCTTGCCAACTTTGCCTCCGCTCTGCTCCCCCTACACAGGCATCCAGGCAGAAGAAGGGTGACCAGAAAAAAAGCCAGCTTGAGTGGCACCAAGCTGTAAGTGGTGTGGGTGTATGTGTGTACACAGCACCCATGTCTCCTTTGCCAAGATTTTAGCACCAGCCTGATGAGTTCATGCTTTCCACTTCTCTGTGGTTTGTGCCATAAAACAATGACTTTCTATCTCTCAATTTAGGGGCATTTTTTTGGAAACATGAAACAACCCAGGACCTTCCGGGAGAGAGGGGCATGGAGGGGATGGGATTCAGTGAGCTAATCACAAAGGAATTAGGCTTGGGAGTGGGGAGGAATCTGTCCCTTTCTGTGGTAGTCTTTCCCAAATGGAGCATTGGAGGCGGTAGTGGTGAGGTGTGAATTTCCCACCTGGTTTTACAAATGGGGATTTCAGAATGGGTCCTGTCTGTAACCCAAGGAAAGAGAGACACAGAGGCCTGGACAAAAGGCCAGTTTTCTGAAGCAATTTGGAAGTGATCTACAGCTCAGAGAAAGATCATTATGGCATAGTTTGTTTTCTCTTTTTCTTCTAACTGAAATAGAACCGCAAGGGCAGGAAAAATATCTTAAGGGTTTCAGTGAGGGAAGAGCCCCTGCTGTCCATTGCAGGGCTGTGAGGCTGGAGTTGACTTCAACATTCAGGATGCATTTTGAATTCACGTCAGTTATGTTCACAAATAATTGAAAGTTTAAAACATTTTTTTAAAAAAATATTGACTATTTCTTGGTAATTGAGTCATCTTTACTACTTTAAATTCTGTTTTTTCAAAAGGTGGAGGAAGTGTAATGTGTATAAGCACCTTAAGTATGCAAATCGCTACCAGGCATTTTGTGGTAATGGAGATGCATGTTAACCCTGTGAACATCAAGTTAAATGTACATTAGTTAACCACAGAGCTCCTTGCATGGATTCTTTTTTAGAATCATGTGCTTCTGATATTACATAAAATTAACCATTTTGAAGTGAGCAGTTCAGTAGTGTTCAGTTCATTCACAATGTTGTACAGTCTTCCCCCAATGTTTAGTCACAAAGCCATCAACCCAGAAGCAAACACTGTATGCACCAAAGCATTACTCCTTATTCTCTCCTCTTTTCAGCCCCAGAAAGTATTTTTGGTGCTTTTATGTCTTACAATGAGTGCTTTCCTGAACTGCAACTTCTGTATGCTCTTATTTCCTCAGATCTCTTCAAGCACATTCTCTTAGTGACAGATGCAAAGATAGAGGGGAGGAATGACATCAGTGCTCATTTGTATTTGTGTTAGATGCCAGCAGCTTTCCACATCAGTATTTGCAACTTCTTTTTAAACTGAACTAGTTGATCCCTGGGCAGCATTTACAAATACTGCATTGGTCATTGTGGGAGGGACTTGAGTCTGAGGCAGCAGTTCATCTTGCTATTTACAATAGAAGTAGGATTAAAGTAGTATTTTCTCTTTTGAAACGTAATTCATAAAGTTTAATAAAGAAATGGTTTCCATGAAAGTTTTTTTGGAGAAAAAGAGTTGCAGGACAAATAGTTGCAATTCATTTATTTTTGCCATCAAAACTGTGCTCTGCCTTCATAATTATGGGGGGAGGGAAGCTTTGTAAATATCTTAAGGAATGAAGCCCCGCAGCTCCTACTTTTGTGTGTGCTGATGCAATCATTGGTTTTACAAGGGCTGACCACAAAGGCAAAGCAAGCATTGGGGCTTGAGACCCTCCATCAAAATGGAAGGCACCACAGATGTGAGTGGGATCACAGTGTTTGAGCTTTCCCTGTGAGGTGGCAAGCAAGAGGGTGGGTATAGGTGGATTTTTGGAACCCCATCTGCCACCCTGGGTTAATATGGAATTAAAGGAGCCAAGAATGTACTGGGGGCAAAATCATGAGTGGTCAGTTAACATTTGGCTCCATTCTCTTTGAGGAGTAACTTTCAGAGGTGCTAGATGATTTTGACCCTCAGGGATAGACTACAGAAGACATACTTGGATTTAATTTAGTGCCAGTGCATCATGGGGCAACAGCAAAAAGTGGCACCCACTACTGTTCTGTCCCTTACGATAGACTCAAGAAAACAGATTTCCTTTTTTCTTGAAAGAGTCTTTGTGCAGCAAGGTGTTTCAATTTGGTCACTACTGGCATTTTGCACTGCATGGTTCTTCACTGTGGGAAGCTGTCCTGTATATTGTAGCACGTTTACCAGCACTCCTGGCCTCTGTCCACTCAGAAGGTACCTTGTAGTAGCTCCCTGTCTAGTCATGATCATCAAAGAGGTCTCCAGATATTGTCAAAGGTCTCCTCGGGGCCTGAGTCACCTCTTACTGAGAACCGTGATGTTACAGTGCTATCTTTATTTTGAGAAAAAAAAATTATTTTCCTTTAAAAACTACCTATATGGTAGTTTTTGAATTTGAATGAAGGGGTGGGTGGTGGGAGAGAGATCCACATCCTTTGGCTTACCACCCAGGTGTTTGGTGCAGCTGGGGCTGGACCAGGCTGAACCCAGGAGGTTGAAAATCTGTGTTTCCCAAGAGATTGTAGGCACTCAAATATTTTTCCTTTTTTTTAATTTTGAATTTTATGGTACAATTATGTAGGGTCTGAGATTCCGCTCCCCACAAATTCCCACCCCCTGACTGATTTCCCCATATTGTTGCAATAGTATAGTAAAGTCCTTCATAACAGGCACCCAAATATGTAAGTCATCATGTATGACTTCCCAGGGAGTGTGCTAGTCGCAAGCTGAAGGGGAAGTAGACCTGAGACTTGAACCCATGCACTCCAATAGGGATGCAGTCATCCCAAGCAATGATTTGGCTGTTGGGCAGACACCTTTCTCTATTCCAGATTATTCATAAAAGAGGATTTCTGAAGTGTTTGTTTTTATGTGACTGAGTTATTTCACTTAATCTGATATCTTCCTGGTTAATTTGTGTTGTCACAAATGGTTGTATTTCCTTTTTTTTGCTAAGGCTAGACGCTATTTCACTGCATGTATGGGCTCTAATTTTTAAAATCTATTCTGTGTGACTGGTTCATTTTTTTCTTAGAGAATATCACACAGTGCAGTAAATGACTTGGCATGCACTAAGTGAGGGATGCACGACTTTAACGCAAAAAGCAGCGGACAAACTCATTCCATATTCTTGCCATCATTCTTCTTTTGTTTTGAAAAAGCTATATTTTTGTTTGGAAGGTGGATTTATACAGAAAAGGAGAGACAGGGATATTCCATCTCTTGGTTCACTCCTCAAATGGCTGCAATGGCTGGAACTGACCCAAAGCCAGGAAGGAATCAGGAACTTTCTCTGGTGCAGGATTCCAAGGACCTGATCCATCTTGTATTGCTTTTCCAGTCTAGCCTAGCTACTGCTTTTTCCAGTGATTTTGTACCAGGTACTGGGATAAAATACTTATTCTAAAAATATAAATTGTGTTTACTACCATTTGAAGACTGATATACAGTAGATTTTATCCCTATCAACCTAATTAGCCAAAAAATCATTTAAAATTTATGTATTTGAAATGCAGAGTGACAGGGAGAGATAGAAAGCAAGAGAGACTTTCCATCCCCTCGTTCACTCCCCAGAGAGCCTCAACAATCAGGATTAGACCAGTCTGAGAACAGGAGTCAGGAATTCCATCAGGGTCTCCCTGAGGAATGACAAGGACTGAAACATGTGCATTGTCATCTGATATCTTCCTAGGCTCATGATCAGGTGGCTAGTTAGACTGGAAGCAGAGTGGCTGGGGCTCAAACTAGGCAGTGAATGTCCCAGGCTGGGGCTTAGCTAGCTATACCAACTTGTCCCTCAACTTGTCCCTTGACCCCTGCTGTATATAAAAGTGAAGAAAAGAACTGTTTTATTCTCACTTTTTCCAGTTTGATGTGAAGTGTGAACCAAAATAGTCAGGCCTGTCAGTTTCTTTTATCCAGGTCTTAATGATTTAGAAATATTTGAGGCTTGACTTCATTATCAGAGTTAATGAAATACCCTCTTACTTTTCTGAAAGACACACCAGCTTCTTTCTTTGCTTAAAGTAGCTCCAAAAGTGTTTTGCTTTTTATGTTGCTTAGTAGTTTTATAAAAGAATATGTGGTCAGTTGCTAATAACTGATAAATCTGAAAGTTCTATTCTTTTGAAATTGTTTTCAGGGCTTGGTGCCACAGTGTAGTAGATTAAGCCTCCACTTGGGCTGCTGGCATCCCAGTGAGTTTCGGGTCAAATCCAGGCTGTTCCACTTCTGATTCAGCTCCTTGCTAATGTGCCAGAGAAAGTAGAAGAGGATGATCCAGGTCCTTGGGCTCCTGTACCCACGGAGAAGGAGCTCTAGGATTCGAACCAGCTTAGCTCCAGCTGTTCAAGTCATTTGGGGAGTGAACCAGCAAATAAAAGCTCTTTCTCTGTCTCCATTTTATCTGTAAATCTGCCTTTCAAATAAAGATATTATTAAAGTGAACATTTCTCTAGTTTAAAATAGGAAAATATAGTTGCAATTTTAAATTTTATCAATGAATAATTGGGGAAACAAACAAAAATAAACATTTTAATGAATCAGACTTTTCAATGCATACCAAAAAAGTTTAAATGTCAGTGTATAGATAAATATAGATAAATCAGTATAAATTCTTTGAAAACATATTATTAAAAATCTTTCAGAATTATTTGAGAGAAAAAGATAGAGTAATGGAGAAACTATGTGCTTCCATCTACCTGGTCATTCCACAATGCCCACAATGACCAGGTTGAAGTCCGGAGCCAAGAACTCAATTCAGGTGTCCCGTGTGGGTTAGAAGACTCCGAGTACTTCAACCGTTACCTGCTGCCTGCTAGGAGCTGCATTAGAGCACTGCTAAAGTGGGAGTCCAGAGTCAGGAATTGAATCTAGGCACACACTTGTGAGACATAGCCATCCTTTTAAAATCTTTTTTTGAGAAGTTTGTGTATCTGAATGTTAGAGACAGAGATATTCCATCTGCTAGTTCATTCCCCAAATGCCTACAACAGCCAGACTTGGGTCATGGCAAGACAGGAGTCCAGAAGCCAATCTGTTTTCCCACTTTCAACGACTTGAGCCATCATTGCTACTTTCCAAGGTGTACATAAGCAGGAAGCTGGATCAGAAGTGGAGGAGCCCTTTGATATGGCATATGGCCATTCCAAGAGGTGTCTTAAAGACTGTGGCAGGTGCCAGCCCCAGGATGTAGACATCCTAGTCAGTAAATACATTTAAATTTTGGTTAATAACTTAAAAAATATATATTGAATCTACTTGAAAGTGTGTGTGTGTGTGTGTGAGAGAGAGAGAGAGAGAGAGAGAGAGAGAGAGAGTATGTTCCGTTCACAGGATCACTTCCCAAATGGCCACGACTGGAGTTGAGCCAATCTGAAGCCAGGAGCCAGGAGCTTCTTCCAGGTCTTCCATGTGGGTGCAGGGGCCCAAGGAGACATCCTCTGCTGTTTTCCAGGCCACTAGTAAGGAGTTGCACTAGTAAGCAGTGCAACTGAGACATGAACTAGTACCCATACTGCATGCCAGCACCACATGTGGAGGACTAACTCACTATGCTATAGCACCAGCCCCATTAAATGACTTTTTAATCATTTTAAAGATATTTAGCATCCCCAAAGCTCTGCAGCTGTTCTTTCCACAGATGTTTGTTGAGTACCTCCACCATGCCTAATAAGTCTACCTGCTATTGAGATACAAAGATCTGTAGAGGTGGCCGATATTACTGAAGAATTTACAAGTGAGAAGTGGTATCATATTCTTCCAAAAGCTCTGAAAGTGTAAACAGAAGCTACAAGCTTGTAAAAGCGAGCAGACAAATTACTCCAGAAGCCCATTCTGCAATGCAGCTACTCCCGATTGCCCACTTGGATTCTTTCTCTAAAGCAGAAATAATTCCTCTCTTTGGCTTTGTGTCCTCTCTGTCTTTCTCTACCATTTCCTCATCTCTGATTCTTTTTCATTGTTCACATCATTACATTTTCAATCATATATTTGAACTGCTTACAGTCATGTCTTGATTCTCAACATAGCACATTGCTTTTAGGATTTTGAATGGTAGGAAGAACAGAGGCACCAATTACAATTGTTCTTGGAACATCAGGAAATTTCCAAATAAAACAGCAGAAATAATACAAGCTTCGCAGCACCAATGCCTCATTCACTAAACAGTGTTGGCTAACTTCATGTAAATTGATCCCATAATATATAAAAAAATTTTTAAAGCCCACGAGAGAGAAATTCCTGTGTTAACAAAGGGCTTCCTTTCTGCACTCTCATTGCTTA
Source organism: Ochotona curzoniae (assembly GCF_017591425.1). NCBI lineage: Eukaryota > Metazoa > Chordata > Mammalia > Lagomorpha > Ochotonidae > Ochotona > Ochotona curzoniae. The sequence goes on from NW_024467087.1 coordinate 9,628,207, forward strand.
CTCGCCTGTGCTGCTGGCTTCACTCTGTTTCATGGGGACAGTGCCTTTTAAAATCCTTTGAGCAGCAGCCATTCCAGCTAGCAGTTATGAGGCTAGCAAAGGCACGCCCACCCCACACTGCAGTAGCTGGCGCCCATGCCAGGCTCTGGCTTGTGATTCCAGCTTCCTGCTCATGTGGTGCAGATCCTGGGAGGCAATGGGGAGGGCTCGAGGAGCTGAGTTCCTGCTGCCGTGTAGAGATGGGAACTGGCCTTCCGTCTCTAAGCTTCTATCATTCCAAACACTTGGAGAAAGTCAGTGGAAGGGAGTTTCTCTCAAATCTGAAGATATAATAAAAACTTAAGGAATATATTTGAAAGGTATGAGTTGGGCATAGAGGCAAAAATCACTGCAGAATAGTATTTTGTCTGTTTATTTTCACTTCTCTGGAACTAATTTGATTACAAAGACTTAATACCTTCTTTCCAATGCTTGCACTTACCTGTAGAATGATTCTCACTTCAGGTTGGCAAATCATGCGTTTCTCTGAACAACAGCAATGACAGGAGTCCAGAGAAGTTTAGTCTGATTTGAAGAGCTTCAAAACCAAGGGATTTTTAAAAAAGGATTTCTATTTCTTTTTTTCTGCAGAGTGACACACACATGTATACATGAACACATACATACAGAGTGAGATAGCACATGTGTGAGAGAATTTTTCACTCCTTGATTCACTACCCAAATTTCAGCCGGTTCTGTACCAGACCTAAGCCAGGAAGGAGGCAGAACTATCTTTTTTTTTTTTTTAAGTATGGGCATCATCTGCTATCTATTAGGGATATTAGGAAGAAGCTGGATGGGAAGCCAATCAGCCAGGACACAAACTGGCACTCCCACTAGGGGATGCTGGCATTACAGGTGTAATAAACCTGCTGTGTCTCAATGCTCATGCCTACTGCGTTTTTAAGGGTGAAAGTGGGGGAGAAGAACAAGTAAAGAGGAAACTATTCTTCTGTGGCTTATTGTTCCATCCTGAATGGTTAATAGTTAACTTACAGTTTCTGCCAAGTTAAAGGATAGGTATGCTCTTTTTCTTGAAAAGTAAATTGTTTTCATTTCGATTTGAAAAAGAAAGTGTTTTCATTTCTATTTGAGAGAAAAAGAGAGTTTTTTTCCAATTTATTTTTATTGGAAAGACAAATTTACAGAGAGAAGGAGAGACAGAAACATTTTCTGTCCACTGATTCACTCACCAAGTGGTTGCAGTGGCCAGAGCTGAGCTGATCTGAAGCCAGGAACCTGGAGTTCTGGGTCTGCCACATGGGTACAGAGTCTTAAGGCTTTGAGCCACCTCCTGCTGCTTCCCAGGCCACATGCAGGGGGCTGTAAATGAAGTGGAACAGCCCAGACATGAACTGGCATCCATATGGTATCCCAGTGCTTGCAAGGGAAGGATTTAGCCACTGAGCCATCATGCCAAGCTGAAAGGCAGATTTATAGTGGAAGAAAGGCAGAGACTGAGAGAAAGGTTTTCTACCCACTGGTTCAGTGTCCAAATGATTGAAATGGACAGAGTTGAGCTGATCTGAACCTGGGAGCTAGGAACTTCTTCCAGATCTCCCATATGTTGCAGGGGCCCAACGACTTTGGCCAACCAACTTCTGCTGTTTTCCAAGGCCATAAGCAGAGAACTGGACTGGAAGTAGAACAGCTGAGACCAGGATCAGTGACCATATGGGATGCCAATGCCACAGCATTGCCTGCTGTGCCACTGCACCGGCCCTGGGAATTCTTATTTTTATGATGTCCACATTTTCTTGTCCATGAGTCTATTGTATTGTACCATTTAATTAGATTGAGCAGAGATTGTGTGGTGCAAAAGAGCCGCAAAATCATTTGATCTGGCAATGCCAAGACAACTGTAGGCAAAACTTATAGAAAAACAAGCTGTAGCTCTAAATCAGGAGTGGGCACCTCTTTTTTTCTGCCAAGTGCCAGCTGGATATTAATAGCATCATTTGGAGACCATATCAAATTATCAACTTAAAATTAGCATGCTATAGATGCAAATATATGTGCCAACACCTTAGGTAGTCTAACATGTAATTTCATACCTATGTGTATTCTCAGAATTGAAGAATTGAAATGAAAGTAAAAATAAACTCAGTATCCAAAGGGACATACAGAATGTGGCACCCACATACAAATGGATGTTATTTACCTACAAAAACAACTTAAATACTGATATATGCTACAATATGGATGAATTTTGAAAACATTATGTCAAGTAAAAGAAAACAGCAAGGGCGATATAGTGCATAATTTTATTTATACTATTTATTAAAAGCTGATTAGTTGAATCAGAAAGCACATTAGAGGTTGCAAGGCCTGGAAGTAAGGGGTAACAGGAACTGATGGAACTGATTGCTAATAGCTTTTCTATTCATTTGGGAAGTGGTTGAGATGTTTTGAAATTACATAGTGGTTTGGGCCCGGCGCGGTGGCGCAAGTGGTTAAAGGTCCTCGCCTTGCACGCCCGGGATCCCATATGGGCGCCGGTTCTAGTCCCGGCAGCCCTGCTTCCCTTCCAGCTCCCTGCCTGTGGCCTGGGAAAGCAGTCGAGGACGGCCCAAGGCTTTGGGAACCTGCACCCACGTGGGAGACCCGGAAGAGGCTCCTGGCTTCGGATCGGCGTAGTATCGACCCGTTGCGCTCACTTGGGGAGTGAATCATCGGATGGAAGATCTTCCTCTCTGTCTCTCCTCTCTGTACATCCGCCTTTCCAATAACAAAATAACAAAAAATAAATCTTTAAAAAAAAAAAGAAATTACATAGTGGTGGTGATTACAAAACTATATGAATATGCCAAAATGATTATAGACCTTGAGTGGATGGGTTTTATGTTATATAAATTAAATATGAAGTTATGTCCATAAAACACATAAGGTCATATTGCATGGATTTGAATTTCTGGCTGGTGACAGCATCAGTCATCTTAGCTTGGTTGTGAATTAGCAACAATAGTAGATTAAATAATTGGTTCCAATGCTTCATTATTGCAATAGTTTTATTATATATTCCCACCCTTGTCATAGTTTTATGGTGAACTGATTACATTTTCCTACATCTTGACTTTGCATTTGACCATGTTACTTCTTTTATCCCAATGTGATGTTAGAAGATGTGTTACCACTAGATGTTAAGAACAGACTTGGGCAGTTGGGCTTGCCCTCTTGCATTTCCACATTTATATGAGAAAATCATATCACTAATAGTTATTGGCCTTCCATACTGGGACCTAAAATGAGACACATGGATCATAGCTGCCCCATTGAACTGCCAACTTGAAAGCAAGAAATAAATGTTTATTACTGCATGCCATGGAGATCTGGCGGTTGTTACACTGCCAAAGATGACAAACACAGGAACGAAGTTTTTGGTGGTTTATAGCCACAAGGGTTTAATTCTCAGTCTTGTTATGTGTACCATCTGGATCAACTTCAGTTCTGCTTCATTTGTCTTCACTCTAGGTTCCAATATGAAGGAACAGTTCCTCTCTTGATCACTAAGGCTCATAAAGGAGAACAGGTTGTGGTGAAGCCTGAGCTGACTTTTAAGACATTGGTTCAGAACATTTTACTTCTGTTCATATACTGTAAAACAAAGCAGATGACATGACTTGGCTGCCTGTAAATTCAGAGGGAAAGAAGATTCTTCCCACAGACGGGACACTACAATTTTCAGAGTCAAAGCAGATGGCACTAGGTCAGGGATGGATGCAAAATGTTCCCACTGGGATGGTCAGGTAATAGTTTAAACAATAATGTAGTCTACCACAATCACTTTCAGCATTATTGCTATTTGAGTTCTTTGTGTCTTATCTATCAAATGAGAATAATAATAAAAACTGAGAGTGTTATTTTGGTGATAAAAAGAAGTTGATATTGGCCAGGTATTTAAAATAACATCTTATGTGGCTTGCACTGTGATATAGTAGGCTAAGCCTCCACCTGTGGTGCTGGCATCCCATATGAAAGCTTGTTCAAGTCCTGCTGTTTCACTTCAGATCCAGTTCCCTACTGATGGTCTGGGAAAGTGGCAGAAGAAAACTCAAGTCCCTGGGCTTCTGCACCCATGTAGCAGACCCAGTAGATGCTCCTGCCTTCCGATCAGCTCAGCTCCAGCTATTGAGGATATTTAGGGACTAAATCAGCAGATGGAATCTCTCTCTCTCTCTCTCTCTCCTATAACCCTTTCTTTCTAATAAAAAATAAAAAAAAGTAAAAGACTGCGCATACCTGGGTTTCTTCTTGTAGTGAAAATGATGTATTCAGTACTTCATTAACACGTGCCGGGGGGGGGGGGGGAGCTGCTTTATTCACAGGCATTTAAAAACAAGATATTTTCATTTTTTAAAGTCTATAATTTTAAAAATAAGTCCTCATAAGTTTTCTGATTGCATCAACTCCTTTAAGGATGTTCTTATCATAGGCTTGCAGTATAACTCGTTCTTTCTGAAAAAAGGAATAGTATGTGTGTGATAGGAACAGGACAGCAGGTGGTGGTAGTATAAAACAGAAACGAAGCTGCATGGTGGCAAAAGGATAGCAGCCCGAAGTCGCTGCAAGCTGTTCCCGGCTGTGATGGAAGCAGCCCTGTAACCGATAGAAGAGCCGCTGGCTGACGGCGCCACGACCACTGAGAATAAAAATGATTTCTATTCACATTATACTTTTCCCTTTTCACTGCTACTCGGAGTGCGCAGTGGTATATTTTTGCAGAAACACTCTACTCACTCAACGGACCTGTGAATCCCCAGCGGCAAGAGTGCAAACACCCCTGGGTTTTGCAAAAAGCCTTGGAAGTTGTTTTTCTCCTTGCTTCCTGGGTTTAAAAATGCAGCTGTTGATCCATAACAGCAAACTGAAAACACACACACACACACACACACACAGTAGTTTGACAAAACTCAACTTTTAATTTGTACCAAGATAACAACTGTGTGTGAAAATTGGGAAAGAAAAGAACTATTTTTTTTTTTAACTTATGAACCTGCCATTAAAAAAGAAAGAAAGAAAGAAAAGTAAAAGGAAAGAAAAAAAGAGAGTGATCTTAGTAAATGCCTCTGCTGGTATACTTTTCATTGAGTATATTGCACTTCTCTGTGCACGTCCTGAGATCTTTCCGGTGACTTTAAGGCCTGGAGATTGTACATTGAGTATAAAGGGGCTGGCACAATGGTTCAACTGGCTGATTCTTTGTCTGCCAGTGCCGAATCCAATATTGGCACCTGTTCCTATCCTGGATCCTTTCCTTCCGATCCAGCTCCTGGCTTATACCCTGGAAAAGCAGCAGAGGATGGCCCAAAGCCTTGGGACCCTGCACCTGCGTGGGAGACTGGAAGAAGCACCTGGCTCCTGATTTTGGATTGATCAGCTCCAGTCATTGACGCCATTTGGGAAGTGAACCAGCGGATGAAAGATCTGTCTGTCCCTCTCTGTGTAAATCTGCCTTTCCAATAAAAACAAATAAATTCTTAAAAAAAAAAAAATATATATATATAAAGCCTCACTATGGGAGTTGGTGAGGGATGCTAATTTCTCCTTTTTTCTAACCTTTTGTGTTCCACAATGGTGAAGCAGAATTAAGAAACCCCTTTCACATGGGGCTGGGCCAATGATCTCTTTGGCCTTGAAAGTTGATAGAAAAGTTACGCTAACAACATTATGGTATCTGCCATGAGTGATATTTGTTAAAAATTTTCAACACCTGCCTAATTTGTGCATTATTATTATTTTTTAATCCATTATTTCCATTCCATGAATGAAAGAATGCACATGGACATTGTGGGGAGGCAGTCTCAGTCCCTGCCTGGGACGCCTGCATCCCACATCAGAGTACTGGGGTTTGGATCTGGTGCATTGTACTTCCGATCCAGTTTCCTTTTAAGGTGCACTGCAGATGATGGCCCCAGTGTTGATTTATTTTTTCTCCCTCTCTCCTTCTACTTCTGTCTCTCATTTTTACTGTCTTTGTGTCATTCTGCCTTTCAAATATTTACACAGGTTATTTTTTAAAATAAGGAATGGAATTCCTCAAATGCAGTCTGGATTCTTCAACTCTTTAATGCTAGCCTTTGAATGATGGCTTTCATATTTACTGATTGTTTCACATTTTTCAATCTCTTTGCCCTTCTTGTGTCTGTTTATTTTAAAATGGAGATGATGATTATGACAGACTCTCTCTTAAGGCGATTGTGGGAATTAAGAAAGTTAACTAAGGAATAGATTATTCACTGTGCTTGGGACATTACAAGCATTATAAGGGTGTTTGCTAATTCATGATCAAAAACTCTCAACAGAATAGGAATAAAAGAGACACTCCTTTACAAAGCCTACAGCTAACGTCATAATCCATGGTGAAAGTGGGAGTGCTCCCCGCTTAGGTCAGGAAAAAGACAAAGATGATGGGTCTCACCATGCTTATTCTAAGGTTACTTGATATTTAGCATAATAAGATAAACAAAGGAAATAAAAGGCATGCTAATCGGAGGGGAATAAACACAACTTGTCTGTTTGCAGATGACATGATTGTCCATGCAGAAAACTCTTTGAGGACCCACAAATCCACTAGAACTAGAAAGCATGGTTGCAGAACACAAGATTAACATACAAAAGGCAACTGTGTTTTTATATGCTAGTAAACAACACCCAGGTGCGGAAATTAACATTATAATAAAATTTACACTCACCTGAAATTACTCAGCTGTAGATCTAAGAAAATGTACATAGAGCTTGTCTGATGAAACAAACGAAGAGTCTAGGTGAATGGAGAGACATTATTTTCACGAATTAGAATATTCATCTGAATAAAAGTAGCAATTTTTGTAATCCGGGCGCTAAGATGAAGACAGCTCCTGTCAGAATTGCATCCAGAACAGTTATAACATTAGAAAAGCTATTTAGGGTCCGGTGCAATTGCCTAGTGGCTAAAGTCCTCACCTTGAGTGCGCTGGGATCCCATATGGAAGAGGTTCTAATCCCAAAAGCCCCACTTCCCATCCAGCTCCTTGCGTGTGGCCTGGGAAAGCAGCGGAGGATAACCCAAAGCCTTGGGACCCTGCACCCGCGTGGGAGACCCAGAAGAAGCACCTGGCTCCTGGCTTTGGATTGGCTCAGCTCCAGCCATTGTGGCCACTTGGGGAGTGAATCATCAGATGGAAGATCTTGCTCTCTGTCTCTTCTCCTCTCTGTATATCTGACTGTCCAGTAAAAATATTTTTTTTAAAAGAAAACCTATTTATAACGGCAAAGAAACTTGAACAGCTAAAATGATTTTGAGTGCTAGTGTTCTAGTGCAGTAGGTTAAGCTGCCACCTGCAATGCATGCATTCCATATTGGAGTACTGGTACAAATACCAGCTGCTGCTCTTTAATCCGGCGCCTTACTACATCCACCTGGGAATGCGGCACCAGATAGCACAAGCACTTGGGCCCCTGCCACCCATGTAGCAGATCAGGGTGGAGTTCTGGGTTCTTACATTTGGCCTGGCCTAGCCCCGGCCCCTGCGACCATTTTGAGAGCAAACCAGGAGATGGACGATCTCTTTCTGTCTCTCTCTCTCTCTTTCTCTCTCTCTGTGCAATTCACTCTGTCATTCTGTTTTCAAGTAAGTAAATAAGTAAATAAATCACATAAACTTTAATCTTGATAAAAAAATACAGTGGGAGGGCTCACTTGGCTTGATATTAAGGTTGTACTACAGTGAAAGAGATCAAAACTAGGTACTGTGGTTAGAGAAATACTCTTACAGGTTAATGAGACAGAATAGATTATCCAGAAAGAGATGTATGAGTATGTGCCCAATTTATTTTGGGAATAGACAAAAGGAATATAAGGAAAGAATGAGAGATTTTTCAAGAAATAGTACTAGAACAAAATAGCATCCATTGGCAAAAAGAATTTCAGTATCTGAAAATCAACTTGAAATTGATGATAGACTGCGATGTAAAACTCTGACAAACTTTCTTTAAAATACAAGAAAATCACTCTGACCCCGGGTGAGGTGAAGAGTTTTTAGATTTGACACTAAAAGTATGACCCGTAACAGGGAAATTGGATATTTTGATCTCATCAAAACAAACAAACTAAAAAAACCACTTTGATGTCTGAAATACTCTGTTAAGACAAAAAGATATGCCAGTGTCACGATATAGTAGGCTAGGAATGTGCCTGTAGCACAGACATCTCATATGGACTCCAGTTAATGCTCCACTTGCTCAACTTCTGATCCAACTCCCTGTTTATGTTGTGTGAAAGCAGCAGAGGATGGCTCAGGTCTCTGGACCTCTGTACTTGTGGGAGACCCAGGGGAGGCTCCCAGCTCCTGCCATCGGATCGTCTTAGCTCTGTCAGTTGCAGCCACTTGGGGGGGGGGGGGTGAACCAGCAGAAGGAAGATGTATTTCTCTCTGGAATTCTGCCTTTCAAATAAAAATAAAATAAATCTTTCAAAAGAAGACAAAGAGACAAGTTACATGGTGGGAGGAAGTATCTACAAGCCTCTTATTGGCAAAAGACTGGAATCTAGAATGTGCCAAGAACTCTGAACATTTAACGAGAAGAAAAAACGCCATTAAAAATGAGTGAAAGACCTAAGCACATATCTTACAGAATAAGATATACAGGTGGTGAATAAGGGCATAAAAGGGACTGATGTTGTGGCACAGCACATTAAAACATTGCAATGCTGGCATCCCATCTTGGAGTGTTGGCTTGAGTTCTGGCTACTGTTTTTGATCCAAAATCCTGCTAACATATCTGAGGAGCAGGGGAGTATGGCCCAAGCACTTGTACCCCTGCCATCCCTGTAGGAAGTTGGGATGGGGTTCCAAGCCCCTGGTTTTGACCTGGCCCAGACCTGTTTGATGTGGTAATTTAGGAATGAATCCAATGGTGGTCCTCTTCTTTCTCTCTCTTGCTGTGTTTCTGCCTTGCAAATAAGTTAATGAATCTTAAGTGAAATGAGTTAAAACAGCTGTTTTGTACGAATGGAGGGCCTTTGCAAGAAACTTTTTCATCTTTTTAAATGGTTTTCTTTTCATAAATATAAGTGCCAATATAGAGTAGAAAAAATTTAATCCATGGAAAATATTCAACATCATTAACAACTAAAGAAATTCAATTAAAATCACAATGTGGCATCACTGTACATCACTCAAGGGGGCCACGGTCAGAAAGTAGTGCAATGCCAAATGATGATAAAGTAGAAAAAGCATCATTACCATGCTATTGGTGAGAATGTCAGATGGTATAGGTACCCTGGAAACTAACAAGGCCATTTCTTTTAAAAGTGATAAAATGCAGTGTGCATCTGTACTTTCAGAACAAAGATGGACTCCTAATGAAACTGTTAACTATATCTTGACAATAGCATGCTGGACTCTCTGCCACTGTCCGTGCCTGCAATGATGGACATATGACTGTTTATGAAGAATTATGCTATAGTAACGATACAGGGGAACTCAGTGGGGGTGAGAGGTCTTGGGGAGGGGGAAAAGGAAGTCGCAGGACCTATTGAGCCCTATCATTAAATGATAGTAACAATAAAAAGTGGATTTATTATGTGAACCATGCCCTGTATTTATCCATATTTATTCCCAGTAGAAACTTAAATTTACACAAAAACATATACACAAAAGTTCGTAGCAGCTTTCTTCATAATATACCCAACCTGGAGCTAATAATACAAAGGAATTGACGTACTGATTAAAAAAATAACTTGGATGTAGCTCCATGGATTTATACTAACTGAAAAAAAAGTCAATTTGGGACCGAGCACGATGGCTCATTCGCTAAGTTCTCACCTTGCAAGCATCTGGATTCCATACTGGTGACGGTTCATGTCCTGGCTGCTCCACTTCACATACAAATCCCTGCTTGTGGCCTGAGAAAGCAGTCAAACACAACCCAAAGCCTTGGGACTCTGCAACCACGTGGGAGATCTGGATGAAGCTCCTGGCTCCTGGCTTCGGATTGGCTCAGCTCTGGTTTGTTGTGGTCACTTGGAAAGTGAACCAACTGATAGAATATCTTTGTCTCTCCTTCTCTCTGTAAATCTGCCTTCCCAATAAAAACAAATTTTCAAAAAAAAAGAAAAATGTTTCAAAAGTTTAAATACTGTATGATGTAATTCATACGACATGATTCAGATAACGAAATTGTCGAGTTGGCAGGCAGATTAATGGTTGCCAAGGTCCTGCAATGAGTAGGGGGCGTGAATATAAAGGGGAATCATGAGAGAGATCTTTGTGTAGATGAAATGGCTCTGTACCTTAATTTTGATGGCAAATATATGAATTGTCATACAATAACTTACATTATATTGATATTGTACTATAATTATGTCAGTTGCAACCATTTGGGAAAATTTGATAGAACACCATCTCCCTGTACATTGTCTTATAATTTATTGTGAATTTATAATGATTTCAAAACAAGAAGCTATAAAAATGCTGTACAAATCAGATGTTGGGAACAGAGCTGGAATTTGAATGTCCATTTGCTTGATTAAAAAGTTATGTTGTATAAAGACAGGGAACATTTTTAAGTGTTTACCCAAGGCTTGGTCCTGTGTAGTAGCTCCAGATGTTACACACTTAAGAAGTAATAGCACAGAAACACAACTCAAGACTGGTTCTGAAAGTGAATCTTTTAAAAAAATTATTTATTTAGCTAGAAGGCAGTTACAGAGAGAGGGAGAGAGAGAGAGAGAGAGAGAGAGAGAGAGTAGAAGAGACAAACACAGAAAGAGATATTCCATCCATTGGGTCACTTTCCAAACGACACTAATGGTCAGGCTGGGCCAGGTGTCACAGAAGTGCGCAGGGGCCTAAGCACTTGAGCCAACCTGTGCTGCTTTCACAGGCACAGTAACAGAGAGCTGTACTGGAAGTGGAACAGCCAGGTCACCACTTGGTGCTCATATGTGATGCTGGTACTGCAAGCAGGGGCTTAACTTACTATGCCACAATGTGTGTCCCTGGAAGGGACACTTTACTCACTATGCTGATTGTCTCTAAATCATATGGGGGAGAAAGGGCAAGTGCAAGGGGTGGAGGAAAATAATGCAAACATCAAATAATCTAAATGAGAGAAAAGAAGGAAAAAGTGGCATGGTTTCCTCATTGCAGTCAGGGAAGTAAAAATTAAATGTATATTACGATGTCTCAACACAGCCACCAAACTGACAAAACGAAATGCCACCTGCCGTCACACAATATAGTATTGGGAAACACTGCCCGCTGGGAAGGACTGTATAAATTGTTATGGCAACTCTGGGAAAAAGGCTTGACTAGCTAAACTGAACATACGCATGCTCTACGTCTAGTAATTTCACTCCTAAGTCTTATGCTATGAAAAATTTTTGCACTTGGAGGTATTTATTTTTTTTTTTAAACTTGTGATATCTGCAACTTTATTTGGGATACCCCTAGAAGGTATTTCTAAGAACTAGATGACAATTGCAAAGAGCTGCAATTCGTGCAGTTGCTCAGTACTGGTAAAAAGGCCCAGAAAACATGGCTCCAGGAAGTAAGGAGGTAGAGCGCTTGAGCAACGCTGTAAACACATGGGACCTGAGAGACTCACATGGAACAATTCACCGGTCAATCAGCAAGATGCATTCACCTAAGTGCACGCGGAACACCTTCCAGCAGAGCCCGTATGTAAGCCACAAAGCAAGTCTCCATACATTTTAGAAGATGGAAGTGATATAAAATATTGTTTTCAAGCACAGTAGAGGTAGGGTATAATTACTAACAAGATTAAAACAAGAATATTCACAAGTATATGTCTGGTAATACGTTCTTTAAAATACAAAACGATCCAAAAGGAAACCACAAAAAAAGTTAGAAAATATTTACACGAATGAAAACATTGCATACCAAAGCTGAGGGGATGTAGTAAAAGCAGTTGTCAATGGGAAATTTATGGAAATAAACCCCCTACATTTAGGACCTGGTGCAATGGCCCAGTGGCTAAATCCTCGCCTTGCCCAAGGTTACTAGGGATGAGAGAATACAAGGAGTTTGTGAAAAAAAAAAAAAAGTACAGGGTGCTGGTCATGATGGTTCATTCCCTGTGACGAACACACTAATATGATGTGTTCATAAGACGAGAAAAGATGAGCAAGGCATGTGAACTCTTTGTATTGCTACCTCATAATTTTCTTTTATGAATTAATGACTATTCTGAGACAAAATGTTTTCAATGCAATCAACTCGCATGCAGTAATAACAATCACTAGCCTGAAATAAAATCCCCAAGATTTGGTAACAAACTAATAATTTAAGCCACAGAAAGTTGGTAAAATCATTAATTCAGAAAATATATAAGGCTTACAATGATTTTGACACTATGTTAAGAGAAATTAATATATTAGGCCTGGCACAATAGCATAGTGGCTAAATCCTTGCCTTGCACGGGCTGGGATCCCATATGAGTGCCGGGGAATGTCCTGGCTGCTCCACTTCCCATCCAGCTCCTTGCTTGTGGTCTGGGAAAGCAGTTAAAGATGGCCCAAGGCCTTGGTACACTGAACCCATGTGGGAGATTTGAAAGAACCCCTTGGTTCCTGGCTTTGGATTGGTTCAACTCCAGCCATTGTGGCTACTTGGGGAGTGCATCAACGAACAGAAGGTTTTTCTCTCTGTCTCTCCTTCTCTCTGCCTTTCCAATAAAAATAAGTGAATCTCAAAAAACAAAACAAAACAAAACAAAAAATAAGTAAATGTTTTTGCAAATATATATACTTTGTTCTTCAAGATCTAGAGCTTTTACAACAAATACAAAAGCAGTTCAATTCTGTGGCAAATGTAACATGGAAGAAAACAGTATTTTCATTGTAGCTGTGAAAAACAAGAATTTGAACAGTATGTACAACTCCAGTTTTTTGTTTCATGAATATCACACTCAGACAGATGATGAGTAAACAGATAAGATATATAGTAACCTGTTTAGCAGACTTCACAAATAAAAATATGAATGTTGGCAAACAGCTCTGGTGGATGAAATTATATATGGTCTTTTTCCATTCTTCATAAACTATCTTCCAAATGCCATACAATAAATATTATTACATTTGCAATTTGAAAGAATGTTTAATGTCTTTTCAGCTATACGTGGATTTAAAATATTTTGCATATGCCCTGGCATGCAAGTGTATTGAGTGTTCTTTTCTCACAGATTATATATTGCAGTTAAAAGCAAAGAACAATGAAGCTAGTCCTGTTGTTAAAACCTGCTCTATAGAATAATCTCATATACCATTTTAAACCACTCATGAAGGCTTAGCTTTTTGAATTTCAAAAAGCCTCACTTTTAAGCAAATACCACAAACAACATTATGACAATCAACTTGTTTTGCCATATGCTTTGGAAAACAGGAGGATTAATTGAAAATTTTTATGCGATATCATGGGAGTAATTACATGTGCTAATCCAAATTTACTTGTGATAATACACTTAATTAGAAAATTCTTTAATGTACAATTTTATTAAGGACATTAAAGAAATTGGGAAATTTGAAGAACATCTAATCACTTCTGAATTAGAGTTGTGAATGAGAGCAGATGACCTAATCTGCTTACGTAAATCAGAATTATTAATTTAGCGATTGTGCAAATGAGCGCAAAGCATGAACTCCAATAATTACAATGCAAACCAATAACTTTATTGCACAAATGATTAAATTATATGAGGAATGTTTTCTCTATATTTTAAAAGCTAATGTAAATTTAAGAACCCAGGGAAATTATTAGTCTAATTAAAACTAATAGGTATACACACATATGGAAAACAAACAGCTGGATTTGAAGGGCTTGAATACAGATCATTTCATTCTACTTATCCACCAATATCATGCATCTTTCATTGTAACTGTAATGAATAATGAATCACTGGAAAAATGATACTGCTTCCTTCTGTAAGTTACCATCCACAGTACTTGCTTTTCAAAGCATTTTACATTCAAGTCTTTCCTTGAAATTATGTCTTCTCACTCCCATCTTACCACAAGCAATTTTACAGCTTGCTAAAAATGCTGTTCACTGCAAGCCAACCAAGAACACTAAGTGCAAACCCTGAGTTAATTTTCAAAGGAACTCTAAATGCTAACTACATTTCATTATATTGTGATTTGATCTGAGAGAGTATGTTGGGAGAAGCAGATATCGTGCTTATTTATTGTAGGGTTGAGGAACAGAAAAAGCACTAAAGTCTCCGACAAAGAGCAGCAGAAACCATGAAATTTCAGAAATGATGGTGGCAAAATATGGGGAGTTGGATGGGAGACAGTGCCCAGATTGACCTTCCATGGTTTACCCGGCTCATCAAGAGCTGTGAAGGACTTGGAAATACACATGTGCAGGAGTGTGCAAGGCATCTATCACCCTCTCAGGTGTGCGTGCTTCCAGCCTAGGCCTGGTGGGCTGTCAGAGCATGTGGGCAACCACTCAGCATCCGCTCCTGACCAAGGCACAGCTGTGGGCTGGAACTGGAGAGTGAGGTTCTCGCAGCGCCAGTGGCAGAAGCAAAAATTGAGGGAAAATGGAATCATGAAGATCCAGAAAAACCGAAGCAGGCCAATAACCAGTAGTGATATTGATCACTATTGATCTTGATCAGAGGTTTTCTAACCAAATTACTTCATTGTTTGAATTCTATCAAACTTCTAAAGAACTAACACCAATTCTTCTCAAGCTGTCCCAAAAAGTGTGAGAGGAAGTTCTTCCAAATTCATTCTACCTGCTCATCTTTTTTAAAAAATTATTTGTTTAAATTATCTGAGAGAGAGAGAAGAAAGAGGAGATATGGAGAGTATGCATGCAAGAGGTATCTTCCATTTGCTGATCTTTGTTGGTGAAATGTGTCTCTTGTAGGCAACAAATAGATGGATTTTGTTTTTTAATCCAGCCTACTCATCTATGACATTTGATTGATGAGTTTAGGCCATTTACATTCAGGGTTAATACATTTTAGCAATGGGTTGTTCATTGATTTACTCTTCTGTTGTTATTTTACTGGGATGTTCTTCACATTTGCCTTTGGTTTTGGAAGATGCTATTCCATTTCTCCGTCAAGGGAACATCTTTAGAGTATCATTTGTAGGGCAGGTTTGAAAGAGGCAAATTCCTTTAACTTTACTATGGACAAATTTTATTTCATTTTCAAAGACAAAAGAAAGCTTTGCTGGATATGTTATCCTAGGCCAACTTTTTTTTTTTAGAATCTGGAATATGTCCCTCCATTCTCTTCTTGCCTGTAGAGTTTCTTGTGAGAGGTCTCCTGTGAGTTTAATCAGCATTCCTTTATATGACAATTGATTTTTTTCATGTGCACCTTTAAAGACCTTTTCCTTATGTTTGATTGAAGAGAGCTTGATTATCATGTGTCTTGGTGAAGATCACTTTTGGTCTACCCTGTTGGGAGTTCCGTGTCCCTCCTGGATGTTGTTTCCCAATTCTTTCTCTAGATTAGGGACATTTTCCTTTATTATTTCATTAAATACTTTTTTAAACCCAGCTTCTCTTTCTGCACTTTCTGGGACATCCATAACACTTATATTTGGCCTTTTAATACTGTCTTTCAATTCTTGAATACTTTTTTTTCAGCTTGACTCAGCTCTGCTTCCAGCATTTTGTTTGTTTCCCCCTGGTGACGGGAAATATCTTCGAATTTTGAGATTCTTTCTTCTGCCTCCTTCATTCTGTTTTGGGGACTCTCCACTATGCTTTGAATTTGCTCCACTGCATTCTTCATTTCTGATATATCAGCTTTCACTTGATTCATTTCCAGTGTGACATATTCCTTGAATTCCTTGAACACCTGTTTTACGTGCTTCTCATTATTGATAAGTTTTATAACAAGTGTTTTGAATTCTGTATCCCCCATTTTCTTGATGTCTTCCTCAGTTAACTCTGAGTTTGGCAAAGGGTTTTGCTCCTTTGCAGGGGAGTCTTCAGTAATATTCATTGCTCCTTTGTCTCCTCTTTTGCTCGTGACTATTGTACTTCTGGTTAGCAGAGTCTTCTCCTTGGGGCAGGTTTCTAAGCTGTGTCACCCACAGGTCTACAGTTTGATTTGACTTATTGCAGTTGGTACATGACTCTTTGTTTGTAATCAATTGTGCCACTCCCTCCAGCAAGTTCCAGGTCTGGGTTCGAATGTTAGATTTCCACCAAGGTCTCCATTGTCCCAGCTCCTGCCTCACCAGTCTCCACTTCCTGTGATACCGTGTTGAGGCTGCACCTTTGTCTTACAACCTTTCTCTCACTTCCAGTTGGAGTAGGTCTCAGGATTAGGGAGACATCAGGTACCCTTGAGTGTTGGTGGTGCTGATCTTGGAGGAACCTGTTGGCTGTTAGATCTGAGGGCCACACGGACCTATTTTGACCCGTGTGATGATAAAGTCAGTATTATTTTCCCTGTGGGACTAGTGCAATGCACTGAGCTCAGTGAGTTCTCATTAGCTTAGCACATGCGCAATTCACTGTTACTCCTGCAGTATTAAATTCTTTGCTATACTGTACGAAATGACGCCTGATTTGCCACTACTAGAATTTTTGATCTGCTGGCCAGCATGTCTAAAGGCTACTCAGACCTGTCTTGGGTGGAACCTGTAGAATGCCACATTGGTGCAGTTCACTGAGTCAGAAATGAGCTCATTCCCAGCTCACTGCGTGCTCAGTCCTTCCCCTTGCCCTTGCCTCCTTAAGCAAAATGGCACCCAATTCAGCTCTAGGGGGTGGACTGGGCTGTGAAATGCATCCTGTTCCTGCACCACCCGTCTGGGACCTGCTGCTCTGTCTCTGCTTCTGGTCAAATTAAACAGACCAGCAGGATGAGCAGTTCTTTGTCTGGGTTCATCTCCTGAGCTCCCAGTGAAAGTACCTTCCCACCTGGTTGCTGGTGGAGTTCAGATCACCATTTGCTGAATGCTGCTGGAGTATCAGTCACTGCAACACCACACCATTGTGTCTGCTTGTGTCGGTGGGTCTCCAGGTACCCCTCTGCTGTTGTTCTGTTCTCTCCTATTTCCTGAAATGTGCCCTCTCTGCTTCACACTGGCTAATATTTTTCTGTCTGTTTAAACATGTCCTTACCCTATTCTGCCATCTTGATTTTCTATTAATTTTTTGGCATAGCTTGCTTACTTGTTCTGAAGCATTGAAAACCAGTGGAAAGGTTACAAATGAACTCATGAAATATTAAAAACAATTTTTTAGATCATTCATGTTTTAACTGGATAGTAGAAAAGTTATAAATCATTTATACTTGTTATAATGCATTTTTGTACTACCTTCTGTGTTTTAGAAGAAAAAATTCATTATGCTTTCCAACATATAGAATTCAAATTTTATGCCCTTAATTCTACCAGGGAATCTTATTGTTGAGTATTTTCATTCTTTGTTCATTAACTACTTATGATATTTTCAAAAAATGTACAAAAATATACAGAAATATAAAGAAGGGTCACTTTGACTACGACTACAAATTCTATGATTTTGTTCTTATGAAAGGTGAAGCCGCTTATTAAGAACTCATAATTTTAAACTGTCACGAATGAAGTCACCAAAGTGACCTTTAGGATTTGTGAAACAAAACTGTTTTGTATTTGGAAATATTTTTGAAAAGGCTTTCCTTGGCTTAAAGCTGAGAAGTCTAGCATGCAAATTAATGTAAAGGAAAATGTTAATGTTAACAGGATTGTGATAAGCAAGGAAGAATGGCGAAATACAAAGAAAATTGATTGAATTTAATACTTGGTAAGGAACAGTGCTACAAATCCTCGTGATCTGAAGCCAGGAGCCAGTAGTCTCTTCTGGGTCTCCCACATGGGTGCTGGGTCCCGAAGCTTTGGGCTGTCCTTGACTGCTTTCCCAGGCCACAAACAGGGAGCTGGACTGGAAACAGGGCTGCTGGGATTAGAACCAGTGCCCATATGAGATCCCAGCACATACAAGGTGAGGACTTTAGCCACTAGGCCACCACACTGGGCCCTATTTAGGACTTTTTGAGTATTGAGTAGAACAAGAATTGATTTAGCTAGGGAATATCGAACCAACTTAAGAAAGGTATTAAGTGACAGTAAACTGCCAATTTGGAGAGAAGTCTAATTATAGATGCCATCTACAGTCTTTAATCTACAGCATTAGCATAGGGCCAGGCACACTGCAGGCACTTAACCAGTATTTGTTAATTACACTTAAATTTATTATGATGAGAACATGCTAGGCTGAAGATTATTTTTCCCAGGGAAAAGGATTTCCTAATTAAGAATACTGACTTGGAAAAAAAATTAGTATACTCTTCACTGATAATGTTAGCTGATGCTGGGATGTAAAGAACCTATTTTTGTGCAACTGCAAAGTCTAGGTCTTCCTAAGTAATTCTTGCTGTTCTCTCGGTTGAGAGTCAGCCTTGGCAAGGTCATGGGCATGCACATGGAGATTTGCCAGACTCTGGAGGTCTACTTACATTCTAGGGACAAATAAGGCCAGGGACTTCCAGAGACATTTCTAGGTTATGAAAGTAGCTGACTTCTCTGGCCCTTGGAAAGACACACTTACATTTTAAAACGTTTCTATAAACCTAGATTCTTCCTATCTTATCTCTAAAGAGCAAAGATTTTATTCCCTCCTTTTGAGAAGGAAGCAAAGGCAGATGGCTGTCTTCTATACCAAGGGAACTTACTTTTCTGTTTCTCACCTGTTTTAGAGATTTTATATGTGTAACAGACTGTTTGTTACTATTATTGTTTAATTTCTTATGTTCATATGATCATTGTCAGCAGATGGCACTGAACAGGAATTTGATCAGATTTTTAAAAAGTGCTATTTGCTTATCCCACTCATACTTCACAATGATGACCTGTGCCTGGCTGAAGATACAGCTCTAGCTATAACACTGCCTACATTATAGCCGATTTTAGATGCAGGCAAGTCTGGCTGCCACAGGTCTCACGTGGGGAGTTATGCTTCAGTGAAGGGAGAGTCGACCAGATGGCTCATTGGGATATTCTGCTTCAGGATCCCACATGGACCACAGAGCCCTGCAGATGAGATCTGTGCTGCATGTGACAGGCCTTCCAGCTTCAGCTGAAGCTACTTGTGCTGGCCACCTCCTCGTCATGCAAAGTCAGACACTTAGAAGTTCTTGATCAGGCATGCTGGTGTCCCAGACTTGGGTATCACAATCACATTTCTCCAAACTCGGAACTGAATCAGAAGCTGAGCTCGTTTCCTTGTGCTTTGCAGTAACCACCTTGATCTTGGGATCCTCCAGTGGAAAGGGTCTTCAGGTTTTGTGCAAGGTCTAGCTAGAGAGCCCAGTGGGGCTGTAGGCTGGGCCAGTGATGCCGCACTGGATCAGCTTCTCCTGTACAAGGTATGGGGGACACTTGACCTGGTTAGTAACTGGCTTATGTTTCAGTCCAGGCCTGTAAAATCGGTTCCATCTGAGCGTAGTTGAACTTGGGGACTTCGAGGGCTCTAACCAGCCTCTGTACCACCAGCTTCTCCAGGAACACCCAGGCATTCAAGAATGTCCGTTTGCTGGTGAGGATATTGTCTTTGTCGTCTTTGGGGGAGTATTTCCTGCCTGTGTTGCAGCCCTTGCGGCCAGTGAGAAAGATATAGGTTCAGTTCAGATCCATGAGAGTCTTCTTCAAGGCTTCCCTCGGTAGTTTTCTCTCAAAGAAGGCAGGCCACAAATTGCTGCTGATGAAGAGCTCACAACAGCCTTCTCTTTGATCTGCTGGCTGGCTTCTCCCATTTTATTCTTGTTCTGGTAGACACAGAAGCTACTAGCGTGGCGGGTGTCAAGTGTCCTGCATCCCCGGCTTCTTTGACTTGGATGGCAGGAGACCTCCAAGTGCCCAGGCCACGATGGACATGCTGGTTTTAGTGCTGAACTCCACAAAGCTGGTCCTGCCTGGTGCAGAATCAGTCTTTGAGAGCTGATACTGGCTGGTTTGCTGGGTAGAATATTTTCTCTGGCTCTCCATGCCTCACTTCCTCCCATCCCGGGGGTTAAGGATCAGTGTGAGGGGGAACTGAGCTCATTTTTCCTTTTGAAATGGCTAAGAAGAATCTCATTCTGATCTAGATCAACAATAAGATTAATATGGATGAATGTTAAAAGCCCAATTCAAGGCATTTGTTTTCAAGAATTGTTGTCACAGCAGCATTTGCATTCAAACAAGTATGTGTGATTTCTTAGCGCACTTACAGGATCCTCAGGTGCAGCACTTGAAAGTAATAACATGGCCGGTTACATCTGAAACGTTCTCTAAGTCTATTCTCCCTGAATCTGGGTGACCATCTAATTAACAGAGATAATTATGAGGATTTTACCAAAATTAAAGCTTATTTGAATCGTGTAATTCTGCAGAGATAAGAGCCTTTCTTTAAAAATCAGAACAAAAACACTAAAATCTGGAGGGACTTAATTTTGTTGTTGCTAATATTATTCCATTTGTTTTTCGCTTACAAACATGTCATGGTAACAGGGACACAGGCCTTCCATGAAAGAACAGCTAGAGATATTATTTCATTTATTGTCAATAAACATTAGATAATATTGCTCAATTTGTGGTTAAAAAAAAAAGCTCTTTGCTATTTTTGTTATGAGAGGATCAAAATGATCACAGAAACAGAAAAGTTGGGAACTTTGAATCCAGAAATGACGTTGATACTGTGACAGCAATGACTGAATTCTATGCTAATTTTTTGTTGTGTCTTTCTTATATACAAGAATTAGGAAAGGAAAGTTAAGGGAAAGTTTAGAAGGAAAGTACATTAATGCCCAACTTCTTGGCTTCCATAAAGGTCCATGTTCCTTGCAATAGCTCCTGAAAACATTGCCCTGCTCCATACTTCCTACCTCATTCCGTACCTTGCTTGATATATTTGCTGTTCCAGCCATGGCAAGTCCCTTCAGATTTTGTGAACTTGCTGGACAGTGTTGGATCTCCTCATTTCTCCATCTCATCTTTCTTTAAATCCTCACCTTATCCCTTAAGGTTCTATTCAGGTATGATTTCTCTCATACCAAGTCTTCAATGATTACACTTCCTCATAGCATCTCTGCGGTCCTTTCTTTTTCCTGTACACACATTTGCATTTGGCACCACTCTTCTTTACCATGATCATTTATGTACATTTCTGTAGTCTATATTGTCATGTCATATATTCCTTTGTTTAACACAGTGTCTGGCACACGATAACTACTTGGCAAATATTTGTTGAATTAATTAACAAGTAACTGCTTGGTTAGACAAATGAATTGAGATGTATGACCTTACTTTCCTAGTTCTTGACAAATACCATAGGAAAAAGGAATTTAGAGCAGTAAATGGATAGCTCTGGAGTTCCCCAATTGGAGGATGCCAGCATCCTCACACTGCAGTCCTGCAAAGGGCTGGGACATCTCCAGGGAGAGGACTCTCCTTCCTGAATAGTTACATTTACTGTTAGTTTGCTTTCATATTTAGAGGGTTTTATTCATTTATCCTGTTTATCTGAAATATATTTATTTTTAAATAATTCCAATCTGTTAGTTTTAGAGCAAAACAAGTGCAATCCTTTATTCCATTTCTTTTTTTCTATTTTAAATTATTTTTATCAAACTTTTTAAAAATTGGAAAGTCAGATATACAGAGAGGAGGAGAGATAGAGAAGATCTTCCGTCCGATGATTCACTGCCCAAGTGAGCACAACAGCCGAAGCCGATCCGAAACCAGGAGCCAGGAGCTTCCTAAGGGTCTTCCACGTGGGTGCAGGCTCCCAAGGCTTTGAGCCATCCTCTACTGCTTCCCAGATCACAAGCAGGGAGCTGGATGGGAACTGCTGGGATTAGAACAGGTGCCCATATGGGATCCTGGAGCATGCAAGGTGAGGATTTTAGACACTAGGCTACCGTGCTAAGCCGCATCATTCATTCCATTTCAAATCTCACAAGAGTTACTATGTATTAGTTTAGTCTTCTTCTTTTCAGGCTAAACATACAACGATTTTAACCATTTCTTGTACCTTGTGGATTCTAGGTCTCTCCTCTTCCTGATCATCTTCTTGCTTAAGTTTGTTTTTATTTATTTGAAAGGTAGAGAGACAAAATTAGAGATACAGACAGAAATCCTAACCACTGATTCAAGCCTCCAAATGCCCACAAAGTTGGAGCTGGACCAGGCTGAAGCTGGCAGCCTAAAACATGGTCTCCCTCATGGGTGACAAAGGCCCAAGCACTTGAACACAGCTGTTATCTCCCAAGATGTGCATTAGCTTGGAGCTGGAAATGGAAGTGGGGCTGGAAAATGAACCTAGACGCCTAATAAGGGTTGCAGGCACTCTAATACGGATGTCGACATCCCAAGCAGCATCTTAACTGTTTTTTCAAATGCCTTGCTTTGGTCACTTTCTTGTGTATTTGCCCACTATCACACCTAAAGTATAATATGTATATTAGAATGTGGTGCTCTGAAAGTATTCTAATCCATGTCCAGTAAGGATGTTATTTATTGTATATGAATATAACTAGCTTGAGAAGGGAAATATGGGTTTATGGGCTGGCTAACAAAAAAATGTTACATAAAACAAAAAGCAAATGGGTATCACAACATCAAGACAGTATTACCGTAATGTACAAATTGAATCTCCCAGATAGGCTCACAATTGCCGATTTCCTAGATTGTCACTAGCTCCATTTACGTAACAGAAAATGTGGATGGGATTAAAAAACCCAAGAGGCAACCCTAACTTGCACCTCTACCTGTGGAAATACATGTTGCAGTCTTGGAGTGTATGTTTAGTGACACTAAAATCAGATGAAAGCCAAAAACAAAACAAAACAAAAAACTGCTGTATGGAAATTGGATCCAGCCCTCCTGTCTCAGGAAACATTAGCACAAACCAGAGACTCCTCATCAACCAACAAAAAGCCAATTATCGCACAGTTTGCTTTTCAAGGAGACACGGTTTCAATAACACCCATCTAGGTGGGTCAAATCTGGCACCTGCCGCAGCTCCCCTCTTTTCATGTCAAGTTCATGCACAATTTCCTGTGGCCACTGAGGTTTCCATTTTGTTGACAAGCAGAAGATACAGACATTTTGTGCAAAGGACAACCGAGACTACTGTCCTGTATTTTTATAAAGCACTTTTAATTCCTTATTCAGATTAATCAATAATTGCTAAGCTCTGTTTTATGCTTGGTGCATTTTGAGTCTTAAATTCTATGTTTAGGAAATGTTGGCCTGTGTGGAGTGCACATATGCACACAAATACACAGTCACACATATACAGACAAGGGCTTAGCATTTGAAGAAACAATATTGGGTTTGTGCTCAGGATTTTGACAATTTTTTATCAATAAAATCTCCTCGCATGCCTCAGTGTATCTCTTCTATCACCCATGTAAAATGCATGGCTCGCAAACCACACATTGCTGCCTGGGTTCTGATGAAACATAGCCACAGCTCCGAGTAAATTTCTCCAGTCTTGCATTTACAAAGATTATAGGGAAAAGTCTTTGGATTCTTGGCAAACAAAGTAAATCCTTTGGCCTTTTCTTTCATATAGGCTGAAAGCACAGCTGATGTGAGACTCTGCTCTCTATCTGATGGTATTTATTCTCTAGACATAAAGTATCAAATATTTGCTTCCTTATTCATTCAGTTTTGGGGACAAAAATGTTTTTTCAGAAACAATTTCATAAGATTAGAAAATTGAGGAACTCTTTCTTATTCATCATCTTACAGCAATTATTTACAATGCTCTGGTCAGCTAATGGGATGCAATTATAGTCAGAGAAACATCTTGACTTAAAACTATATTTAAAATATGTGTTGATCCTAGAAACTTAGAGCCACAATTCCAAGAATTGCTTGTACTTCCTGGACTCTGTGTGCCAGTCCCTGGATGAACTATTCTCAACTATTTTCTTATTTAATTCTCAAGAAGCGCTATCAGCTAGACACCGTGAATGCGTTCATTTTAAGGAAAAGAAACCGAGGCGTGGTGTGTTTAAGTACTGATTGAGAATCCACACAATTGGTTAGTAGTTGAGCGGTCACTTCACTTCTGTGCTGCCCTGTCTCCCTAAGGTTGGAGAAGAGGTAGTTGAGTGCCAGAGATGCTGTGTTTTATTTCCAGTTGTGCAACTAACTAGTGGCAGAGGCAGGAATCTCATTCTCTTATCTTTCTGATTCCTAACCCAGTGCTCACTCGCTTTCTCTGGGTTTCCAGCGTCTAAGCTCTTGAGAGTTGAATCAGTGTTGCTTCTTCAACAAGATCTAAAAATCAAAGGCATACAGAAAGTCATTTTGGCTCTATGTTGCATAGACTTTGCACTAAAATAAGAAGAAAAAAAGAAAATATCCTGTTCCTAAAAATAGTCCTTTCTGCATGTACTACCTGATGGGTACGCCCTGCCAGGTGGAAGTGTCTCAGTGGAGGGGCACAGAACTGCCATCCTTCCGAACAGGATTCAGGAGCCTTGAGTTCCCCAGCTACTTCAGCAATTGTTATGTGGTACCTCCATTCTCAGGGCAAAGCTATATGCAGCTGCAAAATTGTTCTCAAAAAATACAAAGGAATATATTCTAAAAGTAGGAAAATGTGTTTCGGCTGCTGTACTTGATAGATGGCTATTGGCTGATACTGAAATAAGGCAGAGGAAGGTTCTTGGAACTGATCTGAATGTAAGTTTTGTATAAATCTATAGGCAGCATTCAAATGCTGGGTTCATCAAAAGTCGGTGCAGGTCACAGGTGAAATAAGTCCATTGGACTTCAGATAGCTTACTTAATAGGTACACATTGTCTTGGATTTGCCTCTTGCTTTTCTCCTGGCCCTGGTTTACAGTTTGTCAATGTCAAGCACAGGTTATAGTTTACATTAGGTGCTTGATGATTGTTTTCTAAGTGCACAGCTGATAGGTTGATTTGGCTTAGATTACCAAGGATTGTTAACACTGGGATTGGCCTTATAGAAGGTCTTCAGAAACATAAACAGTAACTGTCTCTTCTGTTTGGAGGATCCTTGAATGAAGCAGAAGGTTTGAAAGCATTTCTCATTTGCTAGTTTTGTTGTAACTGTTTTCCCCTCTGGACACTGAAAACGTGCAGTTCCAGGTACATATGTGTATAGTATGGCATTCTTGGCTCCTGACATAAGATCATTCCACACCAACCACTAGGTATGACCTACTGAAACCTATGGCACCGTGTGGTGCTGGAGAAACCATGGTGTACACTGTGTCAGTTCACATTGATGTCCATAGAAGGAGACAAATCCCCATCCCTGCACTGTTGAGGAAGGCCACAGAAAGCCCAAGGAAGGAAGCCTCCTACAACCCACGCTTATCTGTCCTCCCTCAAGGGCAGCAAGCAGCCAGAGGGGAAGCTCATCTTCTGAGACAGATGGTAGCAGTGCCTGGGCACTTTGGCACCATCCATTCTTGGCCTACATGTCCCCTCGGTTCAGCCTACCATGAAGACATTTCCTAAGCATCATTTATAAACTTCAGAGTGAGGCAATTAATAAGAGGAGTTGTTCAGCTCTTCCAGGGAGGAGAGTTCATGTTAAAATAACCTTAAAATCTACCTGTGACTGCCTGTTTCTCAGGGCTAGTTAGAAAAGAAAATGTCATACATGAAAACCTAAAAGTAGCAAATGTTACCTTGCTTTCACAGAGGTCATATGGGAAGACTGAATTGGACATGTAAGAAGCCATAAAGTAATTCTTAAAAAGCATACTTTCAATGCCAGAATTATGGATCTTCCTGGCTATCCATCATAGTGCTGCTTTTCTCCCAGACCCTTCAAACGTTCTCTGAAAATGGAGTGGGTAACTGAAGGAGAAAGTATTGCCTTTGGCACTTTCCACTGTGTGATCCTCAGCAGGTCAGATGGCCTCTTTGGGTCAATGAATGAGCATTTCTGATGTCCTTATGACGATGGTATAAGAACAGTGAATACAATTAAAACAGTGTTGCTTATATTAAGATAATCAATTTTCAGAGTATTGGCTATCAACCAGTGCTATCATATACTTCTGGCAGAAAAGCAGAAGCATTTTGTTTGGCATTGTACCTGCCAAAACACATACTAATCAAAACATCATTTCCTCCCGGTAATTAAAGCCCTCGCAAGAATTCCAAAAGCAGCTGAAATTGTCTGGAACAAGAGTTTGTGGGACAGAGTAGTGGGAAGAGCACATGGTCAGAGTTTAGAGGTTGGAATATAATTTAGAGCTATACCACTTGTTAGCTGTGAGACTTTAGGCAAGCCACTTGATCTCTCTGGGCCTCAATTACTCACCTGGAAAACAACGTCCATTTACCCAGACTATGAAAAGAAGGAAACTAAGTGATATACTCAGGTTCCTTGGCAATTAGCAGACGCTCAATAAATTAGTGATGACTTCTTCCCAATCATTCCCCCTCCCCCGAAAGACACAGAAAACTCAGTCCTTACATGTCAGGAGTATATAATCCAGTAGCCAAATCTGCAAGAAGACACTCGAGAACAACTAAGTAACTGTCACACATCACATAAGCAGGACGGAAGCAAATGCTTCTTAAAAGACTAAAATGGACATGCAGCTTCTTAGAGGAGGCAGGCTTTACCAGAACATATTTCATTTTCCAACTTTGCATCTTAAAAATGTCCATGTAGCATGCTGTATATAGACTTGTTTCAACTGTGTGGATGAGAGAATGGTGCAAAGAAGACTAGTGATCTGTTTGAAGTGATGCAGTTTATAATGAGAAGATCCGGGGTTGAAAACCAGATTTTCTGGCCACAGCTGTACATTGTTTTCAAAGCCAAGGGACTGAGCCTGGGTAGATAGAGAGGATTGGGTTAGGGAGGGAGAGTGTGAAGTGTGAAATACAGCAAGAGAAGAGATGAATGTGGCAAGAGTAGCTTTCAGAGCAGAACTGCCTCATCTCTCTCTTTTAAACAATTCATTTTTGAAAGGCAAAGTTAGACACACACACACACACACACACACATACACACACACACACACAGATCCTTCATCTACTGGTTCAACCCACAAATGGCCACAATGGCTGGGGATGGGCCAGGCAAAATCCAGAAGCCCAAAGTTTCATCTGAATTGCCCACATGGGTAGCAGGTCCTCCACAACTTGGGCCGTCTTCTGCTGCCCTCCTAGATGCATTAGTAGGGAGCAGCATTGGAACTGGAGCAACTGGCGCCCATACAGTATGACATGGTCACAGGTAGTGGCTTAACGCACGATGCCACAGTGCAAACCCCTAAACTATATCTTTTCAACACTAGATATTTTCACCTCCAAGATACACCCACTTTACCTCTCTTCTTGTTGCAATAGGTAATGTGATCTTTGTTTCACCTCAAATCAAACTCTAGATCCCCGCCAATTTATCTTTTCAAGAGCTTTGTTCCTGCCATTTTCTTATTTTTCACTGTTCTCATTTCTCCCTATTCATGGAAAAACATTTTCAGAATTGTTTTCTTCATTTGCTATATTACATTCTCACTATCCTTTCTTTTCTTTCTGGCTTCCAATTCCTCATGAACTGAAATGACAACAATAACCATATCTTAGTGTTAATAACCCTGTAGTAACCCAATAATGGTCCCTATAGTTGGCAAATCCACTGGATATTCTCACTACTATTTCATTAACTCGCAGGACTATTTGGCATGCCTTTCTGAGCCCTCTTTCTTTAGAAAGCACACATTTACAATAGTCAATGCTCTTTTGTTTTTTCTTCTAGACACTCAATCCTTCTACGTCTACTGACTTCTCTTCCTTTTGCCTTATTGACAGAATGTTAGAGGTCTGAGGTTCATTTCTGGAACCCTGTTGGGTGCTGGATTGTGTTCTAAATTTGTATGTCCAGCACTCCCCTTCCTGAGTACATGAGGATGTAACTGTACTTGGAAACAGGGCTGTAGAAGGAGTGATTTAAGTTAAAAAAGAGCCATTTAGGGGTAGGACCCCCTGATCTTGCTGGCATTCTTGTAAGAAGAAATGTAGACAGAGAGAAATCTGGGCCATATGCACAAGAGGACAGGTCATGGGAGAAGGCAGTGAGAAGCCGAGAGGCCTCACTGGGAGCTGATGCCACTAACACCGTGATCTTAGATGTTCGGCCTCCAGAGCAGTGAGCACATGGCAGTTATTTGAGACACTTATCTGTAGAATTTTGTTACAGCAGCTCTGAGTCCTAGCAGCCCATTGTCCGTCTTCAGTGTCTATGCTCACTGTCTCTCTGATTTTACCTGGTCCCTAGGCTCTGAATACAATATATTTGTTGACAAGTCCTAAATTTATGTATCTAGCCTTCTTGTTTCTTATGGCCAAATATGCACCACACATTTCCAATTAGAGGCTAAATAGGCATCTTCAAACTGACAGGTGAGGCAAAATCAGAGTTTTCTGAATCTAAGACTCTCACTTTTAACCACTTATTACGTTAGAGTTATTTCTTTGTGCACTTCTATTAATGTAGACCATGATTACATTACTAATTCTTTGACCCATTTGTTTTTGTCTTTATCAAAATACTGTTGTCTCATACTCGAGATATAAATCACTTGGAGTATTCTCAGGACAAACATTTTTTATGATGTACTTTGACAATTTACTTTTTAAAAACTATTTATTTTTTTTACTTGAAAGAGTTACAGAGAGAGACAAATCTTCCATCCACTAGACTCCCCAAGTATCTGCAATGGCCAGACACTTGGGCATAGGAGCCCAAAGCCCTGGATAATCCTTTGCTACTCTCCCAGGCCATCAACAGGGAATTGGAGCAGTTGGACCACAAATAGGCGTCCATATTAGATGCTGGTGGAAGATCAATCTATTATGTCACGGTACTGGCCCTGGCAATTTACATCTTTGAAAAACTTTGTTCTTTCACTTTATCCTCATTAAAGTTCAGCTTTTTGGTTTGTTATTATTCTTTTTTTTCCTTTTCTTTTTTTAAAACATTTTATTATTACTAGCATTTTAATATACAGTTCCATATTCCCTTATCCCCTCCCCAACTCCCCCCCACCTACTTCCTCTATAAAATTACTAACATATAGTTCTTCATACTCAGTCATATGTCCATCATTGTGGGCATGGACAATGGCAGAGAGTCCAGAATCCTATTGTTAAGATATAGTGAACAGTTTCATTGTAAGTCCATCTTTGTCTGGAAGCAAAAATGCATACTACACTGTATCCTCACATTTGGATATGTTTGTCTCCATTTCACAGCTACTGTACATCCCTTTAAATGAAAAGCCAAAATACAAAATCAACAATAGAAAGAAAAATAGAAATTTACAATGCCATGAAATTAAATGACATGTTACTACATATGACAGTCTCCATTACACAGCTACTATACATACCCTTGAATGAAGAGCCACAAAACAAACTCAACATCAGGGAGAAAAAAAGAAATTAACAACACCAAAAAGTTAAATAACATGCTATTAAATGACTAATGTGTAGCTGAAGAAATGAAAATCTAGAACCTTCTTGAAGAAAATGATGCCACTGTATGATGTACGAGTTATTGAATGATTTTATCAGAAGAAAGTGTTTTGAAGAGATGAAACCAACAGAAAACAACAAAATCCATGTGATAGAGTTTTGGCTGATCTTTGTTGAAGTGTGTCTCCTCCAGACAATAAACAGATGGGTTTTGGTTTTTAATCCAGTCTATTAATCTATGATGTTTGATTGAGCTTAAGTCATTTACACTCAAAGTTTAATATGTATGGGTGGACTTTGGTCCTGTCATTTTAGGAATGGGTTGTTCATTGGTTTAGTCTTCTGTTGTCATTTTACTGGGATGTTCTTCACATGTGCCTTTGGTTTTGTTTGGTGCTATTCCTCTTCTCTGTCAAGAGAACATCTTGAAGTATCATTTGTAGAGCAGGTTTGAAAGAAGCAAATTCTTTTAACTCTTCTTTACTCTGGAAGAATTTTATTTCATTTTCAAAGACAAAAGAAAGCTTTGCAGGGTATGTTATCCTAGGCCAACAATTTGTTTCTTTTAGAATCTGGAATATGTCACTCCATTGTCTTCTTGCCTGTAGAGTTTCCTGTGAGAGATCTCCTGTGAGCTTAATTGGCATTCCTTTATATGACAATTGATGCTTTTCACGTGCACATTTCAGGATCTTTTCCTTATGTTCAATTGAAGAGAGCTTGATAATCATATGTCTTGGTGAAGATCGCTTTTGATCAAGCCTGTTGGGAGTTCCGTGTCCCGCCTGGATGTTGTTTCCCAATTCTTTCTCTAGATTAGGGACATTTTCCTTTATTATTTCATTAAATACATTGGCAAACTCAGCTTCTCTTTCTGCACCTTCCGGGACGCCCATAACACTTATATTTGGCCTTTTAATAGTGTCTTTCAATTCTTGAATACTTTTTTTTTTGGGGGGGGGCCTGATCCAGCTCTGCTTCCAGCTTTTTGTTTGCTTCCCCCTGGTGACAGGAAATATCTTCCAATTCTGAGATTCTTTTTTCTGCTTGCTTCACTCAATTCTGGAGACTCTCCACTGTACTTTTAATTTGCTCTACTGTGTTCTTAATTTCTGATATATCAGCCTTGATTTGCTTTATTGCTCCCTTAAATTCTTTGAACTCTTGTATGTGCTTCTCACTTTTGATCAGAATCTTTAAAATGAGTCTTATGGATTCTGTGTCTCCCATTTTCTTGATGTCTTCCTCAGTTAACTCTGAGGTTGGCATAGGGTTTTTCTCCTTTGCAGGGGAGTTTACGGTAATATTGATTGTGCCTTTGTCTCTTCTTTTGGTCATTGTACTTCTGGTTAGCAGAGTCTTCTCCTTGGGGCAGGTTTCTAAGCTGTGTCACCCACAAGTCTACAATGCAATTTTACTTATTGCAGTTGGTACACAACTTTTTGCTTGCAGTCACTTGTGCCACAGCCTCCAGTGAATTCCAGGTCTGGGTTCTTATGTCAGATTTCCATCATGGTCTCCATAGCCCCAGATCCTGCCTCACCACTCTCCACCTCCTGTGATACCGTGCTGAGGCTTCACAGTTGTCTTTGCAACCTTTCTCCCGCTTCCAGTTGGAGCAGGTCCCAGGATTAGAGAGACACCAGGTGTCCTATCTAGTTAGGTGGTTGGTGGCTCTGATCTTGTTGGAATCTGTTGGACATTAGGTCTGGGTGCCACACGGACCTATTTTGACTAGTACGATGCCACAGTTGGTATTATTTTCCTGTGGGACCAGTGCAATCCACGGACCTCAGTGAGTTCTTGCGAGCTCAGCACATGCGCTGTTCACTGTTGTCCCCTGCAGTCCCAAAGCTATTGCCACAGTGTGCAAAATGGCACCTTCCGTATCACCACTACAGTTCTTGATCTGCTGGCCATCAGATCTGAGGGCTACGCAGACCTGCCCCTGGTGGAACGCGTAGAATGCCAGGTCGTTGCAGTTCACCAAGTCAGAAATGAACTCACTCCTAGATCAGCACATGCTCAGTCCTTTCCCTTGCCCTTTCTTCCTTACACAAAATGGCACCCAATTGAGCTCTAGTGGCTGACTGGGCTATGAAATCCACCCTGTTCTTGCACTGCCTGTCTGAGATCTGCTGCTCTGTCTCTGCTCCTGGCCAAATCAAACGGACCAGCAGGACGGACAGTTCTTTGGGTTCACCTCCCAAGCTCCCAGTGAAAGTCCCTTCCCACCTGGTTGCTGGTGGAGTTCTGGCTGCTGGTGGAGTTCAGATTGCTCTTAGCTGAATGCTGCTGGAGTATCATTCACTGCAACACCACACCGTTGTGTCAGCCTGTGTTGGTCATTCTCCAGGTATTGCTCTGCTGTTGCTCTGTCCTTTCCTATTTCCTGAAATATGTCCTCTCTGCTTCATCCTGATTAATTTTACAAATTTGATCAGCATGACTAATTTCACGTAAATCTTGAAAAAGAATGTTCAACAGTATAAAATCAAAAAAAGAACTTGCTAGTACTCTAATGAGCCATTCCAAATTGCCAGCAACTTGAATGATCTACACTTTGTTGCAGCTACCAAACCAGTTGCAGCTATAGCTAAGTAGATGACAATCTAGCTCTCCTATATCGTAATTTGACTCCTATGTCTAAAACTTGCAGCTGGTTACTTTGATCCTTTCAATAATCCACAAAAATGAAAATGGTCTAAAGCAAGACAACACTGGAAATGCAACATTACTTAAAGTCTTTTTGGTTATACTCATATATTAGTGCTGACATGAATACCTACCTGTGTTGGGAAAGAACAAGATTCTTTTTTTTTTTTTTTTAGATTTATTTTTATTATTTTCTTATTGGAAAGGTGGATATACAGAGAGGAGAGACAGAGAGGAAGATCTTCCGTCCGATGATTCACTCCCCAAGTCAGCGCGACGGGCCGATACTATGCCAATCCGAAGCCAGGAGCCTCTTCCGGGTCTCCCACGCGGGTGCAGGGTCCCAAAGCTTTGGGCCGTCCTCGACTGCTTTCCCGGGCCACAGGCAGGGAGCTGGAAGGGAAGCGGGGCTGCCGGGATTAGAACCGGCGCCCATATGGGATCCCGGGCGTGCAAGGCGAGGACCTTAACCACTTGTGCCACCGCTCCGGGCCCAAGAACGAGATTCTTAGCTCAGGGTCAGATTATCTGTTTGTCATTGGTTGTACTTTGGCATTACAGAAATGTATACAAATACATTCTTAATCTAATAATTTAATGTTAATTCCCCAAGGTTAATATTTTCCTAGATTCTTGTTAAATGTGTCCTTAGAAAACATATTTCTAAGAGTTCATGAAATGGCACTTGGAATTCCTTTTTATTTTTTTCCATAAGTTCAGGAAGCCACAGGAAGGGTTTTGCGGTTTTCCTCTATTTCTGTTGTTACCATTTTCCATCAGACTCCCAAGCTCACTTCTTGACCTGACTTAAGCCTAACTTAAATATTTCAAATATTAGGAATCTTCATGTGCTGCCTTCCACTGGTAAGATCTACAGAAACTTCTAAGTTAATATATGGAGTCAAATTATTAATATTCTCCCAAATGCCAAGCTGTTCAACTTCTCCAAATGCTAAGCATACAGTTTTTTATACCCACTGACAAATTTCAGTTATCCAGGTATCTTCAATTTTTATCCTAAAAGATTGATAAAACCAAGAATGTTTTGCCTTAATCATTAATGTACCTGCATTTTATTACTCACAATGCTATTTTCACCGTGAAAATACTGATTGGTGCTATTTAAACAAGTTGAAATTACCGTTGTTCCAAATGCTGTGGTTAAGAAATCATAATTCTCCTTAACCACATTTTCACAATTAGTTATAAACTCATAAATGGTGGAGGGTGGAGACAATTGATGGCACTTTTTTTTCATTTTGGATAGCATTGAAATTGTTAATTAGGATTGCAATTTGTTCAAATTGAAACACATTGAAGGTCTTGTGGAAAATGTTTACGAGGTAAAAATCACGTGGTTTTGAAGAGGAAAGTGTTCCTAGAGAAGTCTCCATCTTGAAATGAAAACAGACTATATTCTTTGTCTTTGAAGATATTCTGATTTTAAACTTTCATTTTTATATGTTCCTTAAGCTATTATACTTAAACCAAATCTTTCATGGAATTCTTTGTTTTAATGTATAGTCAACTCTTGATTATCTCAATCAACATTACTATTGAACAAATATTTATTGAGCTCTTGCTATCTAGCTCTTGGTGCAGCTAATCTAAAATAGTAATTTAAAAAATAATTCACATTGGATTTTGTAATACATTATGATTTTCTTATAAAAATATCTTGATTTGGGCTCGGTGTGATAGTGCAGCGGTTAAAGTCCTCGCCTTGGATGCGCTGGGATTCCATGTGGGCACCAGTGCTAATCCCAGTGGCCCTGCTTCCCATCCAGCTTTGGGACTCTACACCCATGTGGGATAGCCGGAAGAGGCTCCTGGCTCCTGGCTTCAGATTGGCTCAGCTCCAGCCATTGTGGTCGCTTGGGGAGTGAATCATCGGACAGAAGATCTTCCTCTCTGTCTCTCCTCCTCTCTGTGTATCCGCCTTTCTAATAAAAATAAATGAATCTTTAAAAAAATAAAAAATAAAAATACCTTGATTTGTATAGTCCTTTATAATTTTCAGAGTACTTTCACATACATTATCTCATTTGCTTTTATGCTTATTCACCTCTCTACTTAGAAGAAGCTGATTCGGCTTCAGCTGAGTGATATTGATATTCATCTGTGTTCACCTTGCACACTGACCGAACAGCAGGAGGAGGCACCTGCTGGAGTGTGTTGGGCAGAAGGGGAGCTCATGTGCAATTACGGTTCTGCACTGGACAATAGAGCTGATGTACATAATAGTGTGGTAATGACCACACATACTCACTTGCAAATATGCCTGAATTTACTTTTACATTGCTGCTAATCACTGAAACAGGCATTTTGGAGGTTTAAAATTGGTAGCTAATTGTGATAGGCAAATAAGATGGTATAATAATTCTGCTTGGACGAGTCATTCACTTGAGATCTAGTAGTTGAGGAAACCTTTGACTATCAGTATTGACTCCAGGAAAGAAAAGAATTTATATGGAAATGGAGAAAGTAACCACACATAAGAGTTTACCAAGTAGAGGCTCATGGCAGCAGATGCACTGACAGACGAGCTTTAGAAAGCAGTTTAGTAAAATGTGGATCAGTGACCATGTTACTTTTGGGAGAACATTTAGACTTTTGTCCCGTCAAAGGAAAGGGTGAGAAAGACAGGGGATGCAAGCACCTGTTTCAGAATGTGAGATCAAATCTTAGCTCTGGGGCTTGTAAACTGTGAAGGCCAGTTGTTCAGGCAACAAATGGAGTTCACACCTCACAAGATGCTGTGAGGAGTCCATGGCAAGGTTTATGTAAAGTTCGCAAAGTAACACCAGGCAGAGAGTAAACACTCAATATATGCTAGCTGCTATTTGTAACAGTTTTAAAAAGCTGCTATCATGGATTGCTTATCTTTCCTTGGAGAGCCACCCATTCTTCCAGATACAAGATGACTGGAAAGAGTGGATGTAGTAGGCATCATATGGTGGCTCTGAGTAGCAGGTGTAATGTATAAGGATGGGTAACTGGAGAGGAAGAATGGTGGTATGAGATGTGAAGAAAGTCTGAGTCTCAATGAACACGGATTACAAGGAAGCTGGCTGGTCCTCAGCTAGTTACTTACAGTTACAAAAGATGGACTCGAGGACCCCAGCAGCACCACAATAGCAAGAGAGTGTGGAGGAAAGAATATGCAAGTACCAATCCAGAGCAGCACAACAGCTTACCTTTACTAATCAAGGTCAAGGAGAAAAACACAGAGGACATGGGAAGAGAGTTACGTTCAGAAGCAAGAAAGGCTGTAGAAATGGTTTGGGCAACAGTCATTCTGGATTGATGCAATATAATAGAAATGAAACAGGTGGACAAGGATGCTGCTGCTCAACTCTTTGGGGCTACAAACCCTTTTAGAAATTCAATGAAAGTTATGAGAGGACTTCAAAAATTCCAGTGTGCTTTGATACCACAAATTTGAAATTCATTCTTACTTCTTTTTTAATATTAAGCATTTTCATGAACTTCTTTTAAAGATATTTATTTATTTGAAAAGTAGTATGAGAGAGAGAGAGAGAGAAAGAGAGAGAGAGAGAGAAGATATTTTCTGCATCTGCTGGTTCACTCCTCAAATGGCTGAAACAGCTAGAGCTGGGATAGTCTGAAATCAGGAGTCAGGAGTTTCTTTTAGATCTCCCATGTGGGTGAAAGGACCTGCTACTCTTCCAGGCCATTGGCGCTGAGCAGGATCAGAAGTCGAGCAGCTGGGACTCGAACTGCATCCTTATTGGTTGCCAGTGCTGTGGGCAGTGGCTTTTATCCACTATGCCACAGTGCCAGATCCTCCATGAACTTCTTAAAGTCCCCCCATAAGTGCTCTCCCAGGGAAAAGGCAAATGTACACCTACCCACAAAAAGCTGCAAGCCATTCAAGGGATTCGTAGAGTTCCATAAATACAGATTATCGATTTTTGCTATCCAAGATGTAGGTTACTCTGAAAGTGGCATCATGAAGATGAGCTGGGAGTTTAAAATTTCAGGAGATAATAAATGATAGTCCAGTGTCTATCACAGTTTTTATGAGTTTTTTGAGATATAATTGACAACTACCAAGTGAAATGAGAAAAAATTGTCCAAATTTTCTTATTTGTTCTTGGGTACTAGCAGCCTAGGCAACCATGTCCCAGTTTCCGCTAAAGGAACCAGCCTAGCACTAGTGAATTTTTGCAGGACTCAATGGGTTATTCTAACACTCATGACTAAAGCAAAGTCCAGCTCCTGAAGAAAGACTCTCCCTGTTGAACAAAACACTGTTTCAAATCTCTGCTCTTTACATTATGAAGAGTATTGGGTCTCAGAGTAACTATGAGTGTATTCCAAAATGATCACCGAAAGTGGATATTTCCTTCGAGCAAAAATGTTTCAGAGCCATGCCTGTGAGGGGTCTTCAAAAAGTTCATGGAAAATGTGTGTTGTTAAGAATGAAGAACTATGCCGGACACCAGTGTTGTGGAATAGTGAGTTAAGCCACCACTTACAGCATAGTCATACCATATGAGGGTGCTGATCCAGGTCCTATCTGGTCTGCTTCCTGTCAAGCATCCTGTTAACTCACCTGGGAAGGCAGTGGAAGATGGCCTAAGAACTCTGGCATCAATTTGGCGGTGGGGGCAGAATGGGCTTCATGACTCCCAGCTTTGGCCTGGCTCAGACAAGGCTGTTGTAGCCATTTGGAACATGAACAGAAGAGATCTCTCTCTCTCTCCCTTCCTCTCTTTCTTGCTTTGGCTTTCTTTTCTTTTCTTTTTTTTTTTTTTAAGGCATAAAGGTGGTTTATTCAGGTTAACCTAGGTCTCCCAGCCACCTCCCCCAGCCCAGCATGGCTGGGCAGGGGAGGGTGCTTTGGCTTTCAAATAAACAATTCATTTTCAAAAAAAGAGTTATTGATTTTACTTGACAGTGAGAGGCACAGAAACAAGGAGAGAGGAAGAGAGAGGAAAAAAGAGAGCGAGAGAGAGAGGAGAGAGAGTATTCTACCTGGTGCTTCAAATGTCCGCAATGGCCAATGCTTGGCTAGTCTGAAAATGGGAGCCAGAAGCTTCTTCCAGGGCCACGTGGATGCAGGGGCCCAAGGCTTTGGGTCATCCACTGCTGCTTTGAGATGTAGAGCAGCTGAGACTCAAAGCAGCACCTTCATGAGATGCCATCATCATTAGTGGAGCCTCAGCCTGCTATACCACCATGTCAGACTCAATACATAATTCTTAGATTTTTTTAAAATAAAATGCAATGATTCCATATTATTTTGCACCAAAATAAAATGATCTTTCACGCCATTTGCCACAAATTTTTTGAAGTCTCATTGTGTTTATTTTATGTATTGTATTTCCCTTCTTCAGTTTTTCCCACAGTGCAGACTATATGGAAAATATAGACAAGCTGTGGCTGAGCACTTTAATGGCCAGGAATTAATTCATCATAATCATTACTAACTTATGCCTTGTTTAGACACTTCCAAGTTTCACAACTCCAGAAATATGCATTTAAATGACTGACTTTTGTTCTTCACAGATTTTAGTGAGAATCTCTGTAGAATAATGTGACGCATCAACTGTGGGCCAAGAATGTCTGAGACATGGGCTGTTATTGCACAACTGAAATATGAATTTGGGTAAGTGTTCTCTTGACAAGACTGTAAATTTTTTTAAGTGGTAACATACTCCAACACAATTACCATGGCATTTCAAACCTTGAAGCTGAAGGATCTAAAGCTGTTTCCGTTTCTTTTCCTTTGAGGAGATCTTTAGCATCCAGCTATCACCCTAAAATATTTGGATAGACTGAATCTTTACCCCTTTCCCTTGGAGGCCAAGCAGAAGCAATGCAACTCTGAGTGAATCTTGGCCAGCTTCACACCTGAACGCAGGGGTCCCTCCCAGCCAAATGACTCACTCCATGCAGGAGGACACCTACATGCAGAGATCGGAAACGAAGACTTTGAGAAATCTGGAGGCTGGGCACTAAAGGAGAAGACTACAATTAAGGGTAGGAAAAAGGTGCAA
This sequence comes from Ochotona curzoniae, assembly GCF_017591425.1. Taxonomy (NCBI): domain Eukaryota; kingdom Metazoa; phylum Chordata; class Mammalia; order Lagomorpha; family Ochotonidae; genus Ochotona; species Ochotona curzoniae. Next base: position 9,666,412 of record NW_024467087.1, read on the forward strand.
GCGGATATCAGAAAACACAGGGAACACAGAATTGCAAGTTCTCAGTCTAGAATTTGAGCCAATTTTTAAGCTTACAATTAGGGTGTGTGTGTGCGTGTGTGTGTGTGTTTTGATTGATAGACTGGGGTCAGAGCTGTGGCTCAACAGGCTAATACTCCACTTTCAAGAGCAAGCATCCACATGGGATGGCTGCTCCATTTCTGATTCAGCTTCCTGCTTATGGCCTGGGAAACAGTGGAGGATGGCCCAAGTGTTTGGGACCCTAAACCTGTGTGGGACACCCAGAAGAAGCTCCTGGCTCTTGGCTTCATACCTGCCCAGCTTCAGCTGTTGTAATCACTTGGGGAGTGAACCTTAGGATGGAAGTTGTTTCTTCTCTCCTTCTCTCTGTAAATCATGCCTTCCAAGAAAAAGTAAATAAATCTTTAAAATAAGACATTGATAATGCAATAATCCAAAAAATGCCTGGGATGAGCATGGCTTTTACTTTAAGTGGTTGCCTTTAGCTTCTTCTGTACTTTATATGATGGTCCTAAGGTGATATTAACAAAAATATATATTCATTTAAATGTGATGACAATATGAGATAGCTATTGTTAACAGTCTCCTTGAGCAATGAAATGGCATTTAATTACAAATTTGTCCTGGAGCTAAACCAATGTGGATTACACTAAGAAAATCTTTCTCTTGTGCAGGCATTTTCAGTGTATTAGGCCACCAGATTCAAAATTAATTTCCCTGAATGTTGTCAAGAAGAATGCATAATTGATAATGTGAGTGGCGCTTCTCCACTTTGCAGCACCTCGACTGAAGTCAGTAAAGTCCATATGGAAACAATGTGGATCAGCTTGAAAGAATGAGCGGTGGGACTCAACATAGATACCTGTAATTGGGCAGTCTCAAAATAATAGAGTTACATAATCTCCTGTGCGTCGATCTGATACCTTGGCTTTTGGGATCCTGTAGCTTTTAATTAGGCAATGCTTGCTCTACTTTTTTTTTTTCTCAGCTCTCATCACAAGCACTTGAGTGATACAGATAGTTATTTTTTTAAGATAATAAGGTTGACTAATATGCATAATAGCTTATATTTACTAGCCCTTTCTGAGTGCCAAGCATTGTTCTACTCACATGACCCATGCCATCCCATTTAAGCTTTACAATGACTTCAGTGAAGGTTGTGATCCTCATTTGGCTGTGAAGAGACTCCGAGGTATGAAGCTGACCCCAAAGCTCATGTAGCAGGCTCTGCTGTCTCCTAATCGTAGAGTTTATAAATGTGGCTTTGACTTGTGTTAAATGAAATAAGTCAGGCGCAGAAAGACAAATGCTGCATGCTCTCACTTAATGTACAGAAGCTAAAAAAATTAATCTTGTGAAAGTAGGGAGTAGAAAGTAATAGTTACCAGAGTCTGAGCAGGCTCTGGAGAGCGGAATGGCAGGAGGATGTTGAAGGGGTATAGGGGTGCAGATGGGGAGGTGGAATAACCTCTAAGGCATGGCAGCAAAGTAAGATAACAATGGTTGGCAACAACTCATTGACTAGCTCAAAGCAATTATTAGAGAGGATGGGCTTGGGATGTCTCTAACTCAAACAAACGATAAATGGCTAAGGTGATGGAAATGCCAATGATGTTGCATAGGAAGGTGACACTGATAAATGAACTGTAAACCATATGAAATGACACAAACGAGAACCATAAATATGCACAAGGACTATGTGCCAATTAAATTTTAAAATAAATAATTGAAATGAAGAAAAATGTTGACGTGACAAATTAATCTCCACTCCCAAGATCAGAGAACATTGTCAGGAGCAGGAAGTCCCTGGCATGAGTAGATGGGAAATCCCAGGCCTGAGAATCTTTATACCATTTACCCTTTACACCATTGACCTCATTATCCTTCCGACCTGTTGCCACTCCACAGGCCAGTATGTCCTATTTGATGATGAGGGAACTCCAGTCTACCTCCGCAGACTCTTCCTCCTCGAAGAACTGCTGAGCCTGTGGGTATAGAGACAGGAAAGAGAAAACAGGGTATGATGCTTGACCTTGAAGAGTTCTTGTTCTGCCTCATCTGGAGTTGATGAAAGCCGTACGGAGTTCCCACCAAAAGCCTGATGCCTACACTACTACACAGCTCCAGCATGTAACAATCTAGAGGGCAGGGCAGAGGTGACGCAGCCTGAGATGGAAGTGCTGTGGCTCCAGAGGTCCTGCAGGAGATCAGAGGCACCCAGTGCACGACATCCAATCCCACTTGTTTCCTGAGAGGATTTTAAGAGTTGGGGATTTTGTCTTCTCCTTTTTCATCCCTAGAAATAGAAAGTCAAAGCAGAAGAAACCGTGCAATAGGTACTTTGCTAATTGTGATGTTTTAAGATACCGAGAAAAGCTTTTAGAAAAAATATACATCTTTGAAAGTTGGTCCCAAATCAAATGTTCCCCCCAAATATCTGTAGCTAATCAGAGAAGCGCAAGTGCAGCCCTTGCTGATTGATAGGCGTGACCAAGCAATTCCCCACACTCTGTAAAACAGCAGTCATGCAACCACCCACATTTTTGCTGATACCTGGGAGAAGCACAATGTAGTTCGAGCTGTAGTGGAAGTGAGAAAAAGCTCTGAAAAGGCTGTTTTTTCTACCCCAGAAATAATATATTGCCCATGACCATCATTTCTCAATCTCCCTAAAGAGCCAGCCTTCAAAGATTTAAATAACTACAAGGGGATTTAGAAAGTCAGAGCAGAAAGAGCCACAGGCAAAGATTAGTGTCAGGAAGGCTGACAGGTAAATTGTCATTGTGATGTGCTAGGTGGAGAGAAATGTGTGCAGCCTGTCACTAATTTCCCTCACTAATTTCCCCTAACAATGTGGTGTCCCAACCCACATGATTCAACTCCATGGATTAGGAAGAAAGCAAAAATAATAATAATGAGTATAAATCAAGCTTACTGCATCACTAAACATATTATTATTATTTAACACTTAATGAGTACCCATGGCATGCCGAATGTTGGTTCCTCTCAACAATAGCAGTTTATTCATAACACTTCATGGAAAGTGAGTAGCACAATGTAAGAGTTCAAGTTCATTTCAGGTTTCCAATTCTGGAGCAGTGGGAGATAATGTTATTGGGACCAAAGCCAAATCTGGAAAGCCAATGAGACATCATTCCTTTTGGTTGCACTTTGCTTCTTTAGAACTAAAAATAAATGAGACAAAGAAAAGAGAAAGAAAAGGCGAGCAAGCAGGGAAGGAAGAAAACAACACCACAGAGGAAATCAGCTGTGAGGAAAAAGCAGAAATGGGAGATACTGTCTCCAGCAAAGAAAAAAAAAGGTGGTGGTGGGAGAATGCCTTGCTGCTGCGTGGAGAGCATTCATTCTGGAATTATGCATCAGCATCTAGTCTCCTTGTGTTAGAACAAGTCGCAATGCCATGGTTTGAGTGGAGCAATGCAGTCATTTCTGTCCCTAGGAAAACCCTTGTTCCCTGTTTACATGGCCTGGAAGCCTGCTACGGGATTGGTTTTACAGTGGGAGCTTGGGGAATTGTTGTTTACATTTCTTTCTCTGAGACAAAAAGCAGATCTTAAATGTGTGCACAACCTAATTATAGTCAATAGTAGTGGATTCGGAATCTGGTTTTAATAGGTGTATGAAGGAGCAGTTAGAAACCATATGGCCACCGGTTCTAATCCCAGTAGCCCCACTTCCCATCCAGCTCCCTGCCTGTGGCCTGGGAAAGCAGTCAAGGATGGCCCAAAGCCTTGGGACCCTGCACCCGTGTGGGAGAGCCAGAAGAGGCTCCTGGCTCCTGGCTTCAGATCAGCTCAGCTCCGATTGTGGTGGCCAATTGATGGGTGAATCATCGGATGGAAGATCTTCCTCTCTGTCTCTCCTCTCTGTATATCTGACTTTCCAATAAATAAATAAACCTTAAAAGAGAGAGAGAGAAATTGGAAGGTCCTGTGCTCTTTGCCAAGTGGGGATCTTGGTGATTGTGCACTTTTGGTAAACTTAATTTGTTCTCACATGGCTGACCAATCCGGCTGTGAGAACTACTCCAGCATAGGTAGGTGTCCTTCCTGAGCTCCACATACTTGTCTGTCTTATCTCTAGCCTGGCCCACGTTGCACTGCCTGTTTGCTGCTCTGGCTATCCACACTGAAAGCTCCACATGTGAGGGAGAGAGTATGCCCATCACACTCATGACTTCATTCTCACTCCCAGTAGTGTCTCCTGAAGGCAGTGTTTAATAAAGATGTTTAGCGAATTTGTGAGTGTGTGCATACATGTATAAACACACAGCTTACACCCATTTGGTGATGGCCATTAGTGAAATCTTGCTGGAAGGGCTCTGGAATTCATGAGTCGCTGGACGATCAGAAGAGTATTTACGCAGCCCCATAGGGTGAAGTCCCCCCGCTAAAGGCCCATATGGAATCAGAGCGAGCACAGTTCCAAGTTGCTGAGCAGTCACTATGTGCTGGGCATTTTTGCAAGCGTATCCTACAAATGTTTCGGAATGGCCATTCTCATGCTCCAGATAAGAGTAGTAACTAGGTTCCAAAGTCTGACTCCAAAGCCACTGATAGCTGAAAAATGCTGTGGTTACTTCTAGTTTGGTGCTTATTGTCTTGTGGTGACCTCTCTGAGATGTCCTTTAATGTCCAGGCATACCCAACAAGAGAGAGACAACTGTAATTGCTTCTCATGTGTTTTGGTCTCAGAGACCTTTTTTATTTCATGAAGAAAAAAAATACAGTTTCCATTTATGCCATATAATAAAATTGAGATAGCTTTATGCACTTCATAAATATGGGCAACCTTCCACATACCATTGATATTAAAGCAATAAAATAAAAGTTATCTTCCTAAGTTTATACCTTAAAGTATTACTGAAAAAGAAGAAAGTGAAGAAATTTACTTTAGAACAGAGAGATCTGAGATTGAAAAAGAAATACAAAGTCTATTTAAAAAAATTTTTTTTGGTTCTTTTGTCAAGAACGACCCAGTAGCAGGAGACAAATTATAAATGTCAACATAAGATTATGCAACAAACAGTGAAAACAGCTTCATAATTTCTGCTTGTTTTTTGCCTTTAAAAATGGTAAACTAGCAATTATTTGATTAAAATTCCCAAGGTATTTTTCTCTTATGTTTTAAGCTATTTTAGTTACACAAGGTGAATAAATTTCAGGTATTTCACAATAAAAATTCAACAGCATATTCCACAGTACCCTCTCTCCTGTCTGTGTTCTCAACCACCTTTCTTTCTTCTTTCTTTTAAATTTTTAAAATGGTATACTTTCAGTTTCACTTAGAAATCACAGGGACTTAAAACTTCATTAGGTAAAAAAAAAATCAAACAGCAAGTAGGAAAAAAATTCACTGTTCCTCTAGACTATAGACACCGGGTGTGAACCATAATCCAACCTCAAAATGCCAATCTTGTTAATCTGGATAATTTTTTTTGTACTCTCTATTAGTTACCATAGGTCAGGGAAAACATAGTTGGCTTTGGGGGACTGGGTTATTTCACTAAGCATGATGGTTTTCAGTTGCACCCATTTTGTTACGAAAGATAGGTTTTCATTTTTTATGGCTGAATACTATTCCACAGTATATGTATAACAAAATTTGCTTTCCAGTTATCTGTTGGGGGCATCTGCGTGTATTCCATATTTTAACTAATGTGAACTGAACTGTAATAAGCATGGCTGTACAAACATCTCTCTCGGATGCTGATTTCATTTTATCTGGGTAGATGTCCCGGAGCGGGTTGGCTCCCATGCCCTCAGGTGATAGCTGTTATAATCAGAGTGAGGTGAAACCTCATTGTGGTTTTTATTTTCATTTTGATGATGGTTAGTGATCCTGAATATTTTTGCATGTGTCTGTTGGCTATGTATTTCATCTTTTGAAAACTGCCTATTTATGTCCTTTGACCTTTTTCACCTGGGTTGTTTGGTTTTGTTGTTGTTGAGTTTCTTGAGCTCTTTATAGATCCTTATTAATTTTCTCTCAGTCACATAATTGGCAGATATTTTCTCCCATTTTGTTGGTTGAAGGCTTCCTTTGCAGTGCAGAGTCTCTTGACTTGATTTAATCCTGTTTGTTTATTTTTGTTTTGATTGCCTGTATTTCTGGGGTCTTTTCCAAGAAGTTTTTCCCCATCCCTATGTCTTGCAGACTTCTCTGACGTTTTCCTCCAATGAGTTGATGATGTCAGGTAACCATTCAGGAACCTTTTGTATTTTTAAAAATTACTGAAGCCTCCGAAGTTTTAGCATTATTTGTTGAAGATTTATTTTTTTATGTCAAAGAGCAGAGAGAGAGAGAGAGAGAGAGAGAGAGAGAGAGAGAGAGAGGAAATCTTCCATTATTGATCACTCTCTATACAGCAGCAACAGTTGGGGTTGAGCCAGGCCAAAGCCAGGAGCTCCATCTGGATTCCCTGTGTAGGTGGCAATGACAGAAGTGCTTGTTCGGCCGACTTCTGCTGCTTTCCCAGGACCTTAACCAGGAGCCAGACCAAAAGTAGAAGAGCTGGAACATGAACTGGCACTATGTACCATATTAGAAGCTAAAACCAAGTCATTACTGTATGCATTAACTCATTTACAAATACTGCATGTAGCAGCACATAGGACCTGGAAAATAGTATACGTATCACTATGTTTTCCACAACAACCCAGTGAGAAGAATAATATGCGCTCCCTTTCTGCAAATCCCTTCAATGTCCTGCTTAGCAGAAGACAATTTTATTTGATCATTTGCTTGCCAATTCAGTTTGCAGCTCCATTCTTTGGAATGCAGCGTATTGAAGGTAAACCAGGCACAGAGACATGGAATTGTTAAAAGGAACCAACAGGTTGAGAATCGCTCTTCTAGTCTCTCTGCTATCTGCAAACAGTATATTAGCAATGCACCCATGCCAAAGTCTAACAATGCTCTTTATCTTCCTAGAAGGAAAAATATTTCAGAGTTGCCAGACCAGCACAAAAATCGACTTGGCTTAAAAGAATAGTTTCAATGAACTTGATCAGTTCAGGAAAGGATGTGGTTTGATCCCCATGGTACAAAACAGTAAAGTTTCAAGATTGGCCTAGAGGCACAGAAAGTTGCTTGGGAGCTGGAAGCATGCTCCCTTCTCTCTCCAGGGCCCAGCTGGATGGAGACTTCTTAAGCAGTCTTATTTTTACTTCAGATTTTGAGAATGGCAGGGCCAATTAAACACCCACTCCAGTGTTCCAGGCTAACCCATTATGTTTCTTTTCAAGTGTGATTATTATTAAAGATAATTGCAGGTTGAGGAGCAGAGTCCAAAAATGCCCAGTGTGCCCCTCACACCTTTAGAGAACAAGGAGAGGACATTCTGACAAGGAGAGAAGCTTGCTGAGTCCTCTCTTTTGAAATTGGGCCACCCAGTAGGTTGTGTTCATTTGTAAGTTGGCAAAGGTCTCCTGACTCCATGGGTGTGAAAGAAGTTTTCTCAACATTTGTTACAAAGTAGCATTAACTCCACTTCAAGCACCCCCCACTTCTGCTTTAAGTGCCTCTATTTTTGGAGAGTGGAGAGCTGGGTGCAAGGTGACTCAAAAAAAAAAAAAAATCCAACTGCTTGAAAGCCAAGTTGTAGGGAGCCTCATGACCCAACCTGGGACCAAAATGGTTTACTTCTTGGAAGCCAAAATCATCCTCTCTGAATGTAATTGTCAGCTGATTATTGGAGACAATGTTTTAAAAGAATACTGTGTGCAGTACCAGGGGATCTTCAAAAATGTCACAGGAAATGAAGAGTAGTGCATTACAAAGTATGCAGGGCTTTCATTTATTGTATTGAAATGAAATTATCTTTTATTTGCATTTTCTGTGAATTTCTGAAGTGCCCTCATATGGCCTGAAAACCTGTATGCCCTGTAAGAACTTGTTCAAGATAACTTTCTTTCAGTGCCGCCCAGAAGTTGAGGAAAGCCCAAGTCGGGGGGCACTCTCAGGTGAGGGGCAGGCTCTGCCCTGCCAGCTCTCTGAGGAGTGTGGATCCAGCTGGGCTCGGCTTGAAACTAGCACTGGATGTCTTTCCTGCTTGGCAGTGCCCGTTTCCTTCTTGGGCAGCCTCCTGTCTCCTGCTAGCTCTCACCTCCAGGAATACCTGGAGGTCTTGCTGAGATGCAGAGAAGAAAGCGCATTGTGAAAAAAATTGCACATTCCTGGGCTCTTCCCCCAGAGGCTGGGGCTCTCTGCAGGCAGTGCAGGGAAATCGTGTAGGGCAAGAGTCAAAGACAGTAATATGAGTATCTGAACATCTTTCCACCTGTTTCCCCTTATTCTGTGATATTCTCTCTCTCTCTCTGTCTCTCTCTCTCTCTCTGTCTCTCTCTCTCTCTCTCACACACACACACACACACACACACACACACACACTGAAGATACTTCAACACTCTTCAGTTGTTTTGAGTCCAGGTGTTATGTGATGCTCTTTTGGAGAGTTGACAAAATTAGACAGTTGGGTAAACATGAGCTCAGCAGGAAAGTTCTTGTGGTGAGACAAAATTTCATGTTTTATCTGAGAATCTGTAATTTGGAAGCTTGTTGTCACCGCTCTTCAGTTTTTCTGGCCACAGATGGTAGAAGGGAAGTCAGAAGCATCTACCCTGGTGATTAGAATGACTTGGAAATTCTCCAATGTCATTGCCTGCTATGGGGAAGTAACCCTTACAGTGGGGACTACCACATTCCTGGGAATGTTGGTGGATTCTGCGACACCGAGACTGTCCTGGTTGGGCTGCGCAAAGGCTGTATTCTTAATGCCTCTTTCTATCTCCATCTCCCTGCTTTTCCTCTACCTCTGACTTCTTGCTCTCTCTCTCACCCCACACACTCAACTTGATCACTAGAGAGTTCTACAGATGGTTGTGTCCATCTTGTTTGGCTGGTCACTTCTGTTCTGGGATTCCCTGCTTCTCAGCTGTCACTTACCCTGTAGAATCCCTCGCTGCCCTGGCTCCCTTGCAGCTTGAGTCTTGCTCTTTCAGCTGCTCTTTTTCTGTTTATCTTCACCTCTTCCTGTCAGCCTGACCCAGTCACTCACAGACACTCATGGCTGCTAACCCCAACACTGAGTTGGCGTGGGTCTTTGAGAGGTTCACCGGGACAGACCTGGCATGTTTGCTCATGCCTCACTCTAAGCCTGCAGAGGCTTCAGCTCACACATACCAGAAGATGACCTGCTTTGAAACTCCCAATGGCTTCCTCAAGTGGCAAAAATGTCTGCAGAGGGCTATAACAGGTTGTGGGAAAAGGAAAGGAGAATTTTTGGAGGATGTATGAAAGAAGAGCCTTGGTGTCTTCTAGAACTTCAGATCTTTGGCCACTTACTGAAAGTGTGGTCCTGGACACAGCATTTAACATATTTCACATCCTGGTTTCCTTACTGCATCATGGGGGAAACAGAAGTCTGTGTCTACCAGAGTTAGTGAGAAAATCGCTAACAGGTACATAATATGTACTAGCAAAGATGCTACTTGTCCTCTGCTTGTGACCGAGTTTCCCCAGGGGTTCTCCAGTTCACTTATGTGGGGGCAGTACTTTGGATGTTTCTTGCTCACTGACTGTGTAACATGAGCTGACTTACAGCAAAGACATGCTCAGGAAGTTCAAACACTGGATATTTCCCATTCCCTTGTTCCTTTTAAACACTAAAAAATAACCCCATACAATAAACAATAAAACTTGTGATGGACAATGTCTCACTCAACTTCATGAATGCCTGTAGTACACACATAATTTCTCCTACACATTCTGTGTTAATAGAAACCTCCTCTATATAACTTACTTGAAAAATGAACCAAGTGCAACCCAGCAACAGATACTCCCAGGAGCAGAACACACAGTGCCTCCAGAGCATTGTGAAGGTATGGCCTCTGTTGGGGTAAGGAGTTGAGTGGAAGGCAAGACGGATGGTGAGGTCAATGGTCATTCAGCAAATCAAACATAGAGACAGAATCCAAACCCTCAAGATGGAAGCCCTAGCTCTTAGATCTCCACCTTGGCTCAAGAAATTTTTTTTTGCAGGGTCTGCCATTGTCTTAAGAAGATTGCCAGGTGAAGTGAAAGCAGCAAATAGACGAGTCTCCAATAGTCATTCTACATTATCTACTGGCACTTCTAACCTGGTCTCCATTCTCTTAGTGGTAGTAGCTGGCTTATCTTTCTGCTCACCTTTTGTTTCAGGTTTTTCTGTTAAGGCCTCAGAAGGACCAGTAAAAGGTAATTCAGAAAGCAGTTGCCTTGCTTAGCACCTGCAGTTGTATTCCCAAGTCTTGGTCTTTGAGCAGATGAGTCAACACTTGCTATTATTTTTGGCACTTACACCTAGTGTGGGAGCAAGGAATGAGTTCAGTTTGTTCTGGGGCAAGACATTAATGAGAAGCAAGAGCAGAACAAATGAGAATGAACTGGATGTCATTGGCTCGGAGTCCTCAAGAGGAACTGGCCTCAGCAGGGTTTGTATAATCTTACCTGTCCAGATGGGGGCATTTTGCGTACCTTGGTGACGTAGAACAAGAGAACTTTCAGAAAGTCAGGAAAATGGCACACATCAAGTGCTAGAGAAAAAGGGAGGGGGCTGAGATGAATGAAAGGCTGAGAGCCATATGTATGAATCTTATAATACTCTTAAGAATCCATCTGCTACCTATAGTATGACAGTCTCTTTGAATATCTCACAATCAAGCAAACTATCTCAATGAAGTTGGTATTATAGACTAATAGCTCAAGTCACGCCTCAGGAAGTCTCAGTGTAAAGTGAAAGCTGTTTAGTACATCCAAGAGGTCCATTATCAGATAATGTCCACTATTGTTGAGTTTGGATCCTGCAGCATTAGCAACATTAGTGGGATATTTCATTTTTAAAATAATTCAGATAATTTCTGCAGTCATGAACACTTCAAGGATTACATTAATGACAAATCACAATTCATTTATTTCAAAAACATAAGAAATGAAGGAAACCAGTGGATTCCATTGTGCTTAGTTTTTGGTGCCTGAAAAACGATAATATGCTAAGTTGCTCTCTAAATCTTCACATGGACTTTTTTGTTTAGTATGTCTCTCTCTAAAAGAATTCTGCATAATGCTGCTCCATATTAACACAGGTTGTACATAATTCATTGTCCATAAATTTGCTTCATAATCTTTTCAACAGCATTTCTAGAAATGTCGTATTTTGGACTGACTACTTAAATCTAGGCAAAATCGGAGCCCTAGATGCAAATGTAACCTTACTGGAGAGAAGACCTTTAAGGAGGAATTAAAGTTGAAGGACATCATTAAGATATGTTCCTAATCTAATAAGATTGGTGTCCTTATTGGAGGAAGAAGAGACACCAGAGAGCTCTCTTTCCATGCAAATGCAGAGGAATTACTATGAAATCACATGAAAAGAAAATGACCATCTTCAAATTAGAAAGGGAGACTTCAGCAGAAATGGATCTTGTTGGCACTCTGATCTTGAACTCACAATATCCAGAACTGTGAGGAACTGAGACACCATCCCTCAGTGGCAGTGAGGGCCCCTTCCATCCCTATCAGTACTACAAACTCTTAGTAAAGGTAAATAGAGAATTGGTATTGTGGCGTGACAGATAGCCAAAAATCTGCTACCCCATATGAGTGTTTGTTCATATCCCAACTGTTCCACTTTTAATCCAGACTCTGATAATGAATAGCCTGGGAAAACAGAGGAAGATGGCCCAAGGACTTGTGTCTCTGCACCCACATGGGAGATCAGCCTGAAGCTCTTGGCCCTGGCTTCACCCTGGCCAGCCTCAGCCATTGTGGTCATCTGAGAACCACGGAAGGAAGAGCTCTCTTTCTGTCTTTCCCCACCTATCTCTCTAACTTTAACTATGAAAGTAAGTACTATTTTGAAAAGGTTACACACCAGGCATGAAAGAGAACCAAATGGAATTTCTAAAAAAGAAAACGATATCATCTAAATACATATATGTGTTTGCATACATATACACACATGTATATATGCACTGTATCAATGGAAAATAGGATGGGTTAGACATTGCAAAAGAAACGATCAGTGAATTGAAGACATAGCAATAGGAATTAACAATAATGAAACACTGCGAGACAGGGAAAAAGAGTGAAAAAGAAACTAAATCTCTATAATGCAACAGCAGGACACAGAGGGAGTGAGCCAAGATTTTAACCACTGATTCTAACAATATGTAAAAAAATGTAAAAGAAAAATGTATCATAACCAAGTGGGGTTTATTCTAGTAACACAAGTTTAACTTAATTTTAGAAAATTGATCAATATAATTAACCATATTAACAAAGTAAAAAAGAAAAGAAAAGGTAATGTTAATAGACACAGAAAAGAATCTTAAAGAAAATGCAACATCCATTCCTGATAAAACCTTTCAGCAAACTAAAACTGGAAAATGATGTCTTCAACTTGACAAAAGATGCTCATGTGCCATGCTCTCTGGACCATTCAGAATCGACTCATGAGCACAATACTTACCTGGATGGCTGAAACCTACCGTAGGAATCTCCCCCCTTGCTCTTTTCCATGACATCTGCATATATATGAAAATTCAGCAAAGGCTCTCAGGTGGGAAACACACGGAATATCACATTTCTCTTACTTCAGCATCAGTGGTTTCCATTGCAGTTCTCCACAAACCCCCCAGCTAACATTGTACGTAATGATCAAAGATGAAAAGCTTCCTTCAAAGTTCAGGAAGGAAAAAGGAAAGAAACTCTCAACACTTATGTTCAACACTCTACTGGAGGTTGTAGCCAGTGTGGTAAGGCAACAAAAAAGAAACAAAAAGCATCCAGGTTTGAAAGCAAGAAAAACTATCTCGATTTGTGGATGACATAATCATGTATATGAAAGATCCTAAGATTTCAGGATATAATAGAAATATACAAAAATCAATTGTATATCTACATACTTTCGAGTAAACAATCCAAAATGAAAAAGGAAATGAGATTATCTGGCCTGACGCAGTAGCCTAGTCCTTGCCTTGCATGCAGTGGGATCCCATATGGGCACTGATTTATGTCCTGGTGGCACCATGTCCCTTCCAGCTCCCTGCTTGTGGCCTAGGAAAGCAGTTGAGGACAGCCCACAGCTTTGGGACCTTGCACCCACCTGGGAGACCCTTAAGAGGCTCCTGGCTTCTGGTTTTGGATGGGCTCAGCTCTGGCCATTGCGACCACTTGTGGAGTGAATCATCAGAAGGAAGATCTTTCTCTCTATCTCTCCTTTTCTCTGTATATCTTCTTTTCAATAAAAAAATTTTTAAAAAATCTAGAAAAATGACATGATGTAAAAATCATTGCTGAGAGAAATTATAAAAAACTAAAAAATGAAAAAAATTATGTGTAATATTGTATATGTGTTCAAATATTGCTGGAATGTATGGCCTCAATATACAATGTCCTCAACATGAGCTACAGAATCAACTTAATTCCTGAAGACTTTATTAAAATTTGCTGTAATATTCTCTACTGAATTTAGAAGTATAAAAATCTATAATAGTGGAAAATAAACTTTGAACAGTAACAAGACTGTAGAATTCCAAAACTCACTATAAAGCTCAGTAAGATAGCCACATCAAGATAGGCAACAACTATAACAGAAACAGCTCTATAGAGATATTATGGAAAACTAATTTTTGGATCAAGGTATGCACAAATTGACGTAGATTGGATAATCATTTCAACAACTGGTGTTAAAATAACTGGATATGCATATACAACGAAAGAGAACTTCCATCTGTACCTGCCACCATATACAAAATTTCTTTCCAAGAACATCATAAAAGTAAATGCATACTTTAAAACATAAAATTTTAAAAGATATTCGGATGAAACTATAAAGACAAGCTACAAACTAGGAGTCAATCTTTGCCAAGAACATACTTGATAAATGACCTGAATCCAGGATAAATAATTATCTCTCAAAACACATTAATAAGGAAAAATCTATTAAAACAGACAAAATATGTCTACAGAAAAATTCATTAAATTGGACATATAGATGATAAGCAATGGAACAATGTTCAACATCTTTAGGGAAGCGCAAATTTTATAAGTGAAATAAGCCATGTATAGAAAGACAAATACTTCATGGTCTCACGCATGTGTGGAATCTGAAAAAGCTGATCTCATGGAAATTGGGAGCAGAATTGTGTTTACCATAGGCTGGAAGATTAGTAAGCAAGGGATCGCTGGGGAAAGGCAGGTTAGCAGCTACTGAGCTATCATTAGACATGAGTAAGTTCTGCCGCTCTATTGCACAGCGAGGTGACTGTAGCTATCAATAATATACTATACATTTTTCTTTTTAAAAAAAGAAAGACTTTTTTTAAAGAGAAAGGATTCTGAATGCTTTCACCATAATAAGCGTTTGAGGAGACAGGTGTTTTTACCATGGTTGGAAATATTGATGTATACATATATCAAAATATCGCGTTATCTCATAAAATGCAAGATTATTATGTGAAAGCTAAAAGTAAAATCTAAAACCCCATGATAAAATACAATTATGGAACATCAAATGGATAAAATTGAAAAGACTGAACATTTTGAAAATGGGCCAGGATAAAGAAAGACTGGAATCCTCTTACATTTTTAGTGGCAATATAAAGTGATATAACCACTTTGTAAAGGTGCTTGGACATTTCCCAAGAGTTTAAACACAAACCCTCTATACGATCTCTATTCCTACGTCCTTACCACAGGTGAAAGAAAGCATACATGTACACAATGACTGATCCACACATGTTGCTAAGAATTCTATTTGCATTAAGTAAAAACCGGAAACAATTCAAATGTCTGTCAATAGGGTTATGCAGAACAAATTACACTTTGTGGATGAATAAGTTATGAAATGAGAAATAAAAAATAATGATATATGAGACAACATGAACAAAAGCCAAAGTAATTATATTAAATAAAGGAAACAAGACAATAAAGGACATAAACTGTTTCCAATCATACAAATGTTTTCTAAAATGGAATTTAATCTCCATTGACAGAAACAGAGAGCAGTGGTTGCCTGACTGAAGGAGACGAGGATATGGTGAGAAGGACGGATTAAGAAGGAGTGCAAGGAAAGTTTCTGGATGGTAATACGCTCCTTACCTTGACTATGATAATGACACCCTGCATATACATATACACATTGTATCAGCAGCTATGAACGTATACAATTCCAAATCTGTTCCATTTATTCAATGTCAATAAAGGACAGTGAGAAAACTCGGGGCTTTGGAGCAAAGAGGTCCTGTCCACTTGGAAATGCAGTCCCAAATCCAGCTATGGGAGGGGACAGCATTGCAACTCTATCCCATATTCACTCCATTTTAAGCAAAGAGAAGGCTCTGGCTTTCATCAACTCACATTTATTTTCACTTTCGTTGACACTCTTAAGAATTAGAGGCCCTCAGAGAACTGCTGCTGCCAGCTTCTACTTCTACGGGAAATGGCCCCGAGTCTTAACTCTTTCTCACACTCAAGCCCTCCTCAAAAGCAAATGCATAACTATTGGGTGTGTAAATGCATTATTACAAGCATGAGACTGATCACCTGCTATAGAGAATATGGGTAGATGTAACATATGTGGATAAGCATGCCCAAGCAATACATGCTTATATTACAGCCTCACTCAGTGGGAGGAGACATATGGCTCTTCTAATCAACCCTTCATAAACTTACCAAAGCAAACTCTTGTCCTGGTTGTTGGGGTGTCTATACCTTCTTAGGATATTCCGTGGTTCCTTTGGTTCCTTTGGCTCCTCCAGGTATTACCTTAGATATATTTCCAAAAAGTGCCCCAAGTACTTAGATTTCCTGTCATGGTAGGTCCCAATTGAGTCCAAGCATCCAAGCGTCTTTGGTGAAGAAAGCTTTTCCTCTCAGTGCCTGGAACACAGAGCAATATTTGTTGACAGAATGAATGATGGAAAGACAGAAAATGTCTCATTTCACTTGTATTTTGCCCTCTGACATGACAGGCATTCCCCTGAAGATATAGGCAGAGTGTACAAAACTCTTTTCCATATGTTAGTTGCTTTGATTGTGGCAAGACCCCTTCAGAGAACTGTCACTTTATGTCCTGTTTTACACATAAAAAAATGTTTGTATTTGGGCAACGTAAAAGGACTTGACTAGAGGAACAAAGCTAGTGAGCAGTAGAGCCATGACTCAGATCTAAATTAGCCAAACGCTACGAAGCATGTTTTGAGATGGAGACATTGGTCACCAAGGTGCTTAGCATGGGGTCTGTTCCAGATCCAGTTTTCAGTTTTCTCCTTTCCCAACTCTAAGATTTGCCCTGCTGTATTCCAGCATTAATCAAGGGAGAGACTATAAATCATTATTACCTTCTATTTTCACGTCTCTTCATCTTGATCTCCTCATCCATACCCCCCAACATAGTTTCCTCATCTTTTTAAAATTGGTTCTATAGCACCCACTCTCAGGAGAAATGTGATCTTTGCTTCTTCAATGCTCATCAATTGTTCAAAGTAAGACTATAGTTAGATTGCACATACAAATATAATATTTATTAGAATACCTACAGATTGTACTTTACTGATTAGAGCTTCTGATGTGTCTTTGCACCTTGATTTTAAACACCCTAACAAGGAAACATTTATTGGTTCTGTATAAACTTGTACCTGTGACTTCAGTAAGAACCAAAGTAATATCAGAAATGCACTTCAAACTCACTTCTGGCTGATTGGATCAGGGAAGACTTCATACTGAAACCATCACTGTGTTGTGTGCTGGGGAAGCACAACTGAACAGGTGGACCAGGGGAAAAAGGTGTCACATGCAAGCCAATTAGAACAAGACAGGAAAATAAAAGCAGACATGAATTGTTGGCAGAGACTAACCCTATTTGAGTAGGATTCTAGATAGCAGCAGAGGGGAAAGCAGTGATGGTAATGGTAGTAGTGGTGAAGGTAATGAACAAATGAGACCAAAAAAGAAATTACTGAAAATTCTGGTCTTTGGTCAGGTTATGCAGAAATTGTTATTTTCCCTGCTAGCTAATGAGAAGATACATCACTACCAAAATTTTCTCATGGAAAATTTCAATCTGCACTATTGGTGTACTGAGGATAGTTCATGGAAAACAGAATCAAAGATAAGTTTATTTTAGTGCAAAATAATGAAACTCACGAATATTAGGGGTTCTTAAAGTTAATTAAAAATGCATTTATGATAAAACTATGTGTGGATTTAAAAGGGTTTGCACCAAAATAAATTTATCTTTTAGTTTCTCCTTGCCATTAACCCCTAGAAGTAGCCTGTTACTTCTGTTGAAGGTAGTCACACTATTATTAAGGCTACCCCTAACCCAGTAGCCTGCCTGTCACCTATGAATGTGACATAGATTTTTCATTTGAAGCAGGGAGCACAAAAACATGCCTCTAGAGTGTGAAAAAGGCTGTAAAATATTGATGACAAGATATTCAAAGAGGATTTTCTGCTAGTACTTTTTTTCCAGTAATTTTCCCACATGCATGCTCAGCTTTTTTTCCACTTCGGGTTGTGGGTTGTGTGTGAAGGAGTCAAGTGGAGGGTCTTTGCTACTTTCCAATCAAGGTTCGGGCCTGTATACCTTCTTCTTCTTTTCTCCAAATCCTTTTCTAAACTGCACTACACTTGATTAACTGCAAGCATCCTTTGCACAGCCTTCCACAAGCTGGCAGTATATTTCTACTTCAGAAACATTTTCTTGTATTATGAGTCAATCTCAGTATGCGGCAAAATGATGACAGACATTGTTTCTGGATGGTGAGATTACAGATGATTCCTTATTTTGTTCTTCTGGCTTATCTGTACTGTCTGGCTTTATTGCAGTGAATATGTATTACCAACGAATAGAGACATAATAAAAGCAGTTCTCAAGAAGATTCAATTTCATTAGACTGTCAAGTAAATAAGGCCAGATAGAACATTCCATAAGCAGAAAGGGCTCAACACACTGAAAAATGGATAACTGATTAGGAGAACAGAGCAGAAGGAAATATGCCAAAATGTAAACAGCTTTTTCTTTTCTGAGATCATAACCTGGGATAGGGTGAGAAAGGGAGGCACTAAAGGCATGGAGTGTGAAAAGAAAAGTCTTTCAGGGTCAGTGTTATGGCATAGCAGGTTAAGCTGCCACCTATGAGCTCATTATTCCCAATCCGCACTAGTTCACATCCTGGTTGCTCCACTTCCAATCCAGCTCTCTGATAATGGCCTGGGACAAAAGAGGACTGGTCCAAATGTTTGGGCCACTGCATCAACAAAGGAAACTAGGAAGAAAAGTCTGGTTCCTGACTTCGGCCTGGCCATTGTAACCATTTACAATGAAGTAAATGGGGAGTGAACAGGCTGGAAGATCCCCTCCTCATCTGAATCCCCTATCTCCCTATAATTCTGCTTTCTAACATTTACTCTCAAATAAACAAACAAATAAATAAATATTAGTCCAAAAGGAATCCCTCACTGCCAAAGGTTATGGAAATGCTGGACAGCGTCTATGAACCGAGAGCATCAGTACATGTCATGCCATAAACACTTCACCTTGTCCTAGTCTGGATGCTGCCTAGGTCTTTGAAATGTGAGTTCTGATGTCTTAAAGCAAGGCATTTTCAAATGGTTATTTGCTTGTATCACTGTATGGGACAGATATTATCCATTTGCCACCATTGATGAGCTATTAGCTTGTTATATGACCTTTCTCTCCAGCCACATTTGTAAGTCTTCCTGCTTTACAACCATTCTTTTTAAAAAGTATTTATTTATATTATTTTTATTTGAAAGGCAGTGTTACACAGAATGAAGGAGAATCAAAGAAATCTTCCATACTCTGAACACCTCTCCTAATGGCCACAATGGCCAGAGATGGACTGGTTTGAAGCCAGGATCTAGGAGCTTCCTCTAGCTCTTCCATGTGTTTGCTGAGCTCAAGGACCCAGGCCCCCCTCTGCTGCCTTTCCAGGCCATTACCCAGATCAGAAGTGGAGTCACCACGACTCAGACTTCTGTCTATATGGGGATCTGGCACTGCAGGTGGCAGCTTAGCCTGATATGCAACAGCACCAGCCCCTCAACCATTCTTTTACTAATGAACTGAACTCATGAGGTCACTGGAAAATTGTGACTGTGGATAAAGCTTACCAATTATTTCCTTTGACCCTACATTAGAGCAGCTTCTAGCCTCAGCTGGGACTTTGTCTCAACACACTACCAAACAAACCTGAATGGCACTTGTCAGTCCCCCCTTCCCTTCCATATGAAAATTGATTTTGCCTCCCTGTCCATTCATCTGCACACATTAAGAATCAGATACCCTGTCCAAACTGAATCATTAAAATGGATTTAATAAAGTGATCATTGTAAAAAGTTCAGGTCAGAGTTTGGGGAAGCCTAACATAACATAGTGAAGACCCTTGGGTCAGCAAGAGCCAAACGTTTTAAATCCCCAAACTTTCAGGGGTCAGGAAAGTGAGCAGTCACCTTAGATTGCAGAGGACAACTGTGTAGAGATAGATGGATGCTTGATAGGAACTGTGGCCCTTGTGGAAATAGTCAACTTGAAGTAATGCAATAAGGAGAAAACCAGAAGAATACATGTTCAGTCTTCACTGCACCCTCTTCATCCTGCAGTTGGTAACTACCATTGGCTAAACGCAATGTGAAGGTCGGTATAGGCCAGTCTTCCACTTACAGAGAACAGATGGGGTAGGATGAACTATAGATCTGGAAGCATAAACATCTTACTGCAAGGAAACCAGAGACACTTGGATAGCATTTCCCTTCATTTCTATGCATCTTTTTGGGTTGTTTTTCAGTTTTTTTTTCCTTTCTTTCCACCTCCATGGAAGTGACGGCCCTTGTCCTTTATGGGGCTCACTCCATGCTCTGCTCATCACTCACTTTGAATTTACTGGGTCACCAGTTACTCCAGCTGATCTTTAAGTACTCTTTATAGGTAGGTTCCTTGTAATGTAGCATTTCAGCATGCTGAACCTCTCCCTATAAAAGCTCCACAGATTCCTTGACTCTCTTTCTTTCCTTTTTTTTTTTTTTCACAACCAATGATGAATGCAGCCACTCTTGAAGGTGTACTCTTATTTTCCATTTCCCACTCTCTTTCGTTAACCAACATTAGTCTGGCTCTTGACACTTCTTTTTCTTATTGTTAGCAGTTAGGGATGTGTTTGACACTGGCTAATTCCTCTCTAGAACTTTTAAGAGTTTCCTACAGAACTCTGAGGTCAACCATTCCCTATTGGATCTCTCACACAGGATGGAAGAAGCCCAGATCCTTTTTCACAGGATCTAATGTCATCAGAACCACAGCCAGGAGCCCTGAGCAGTCCTCAGAAACAGAACAGTACATTTCCTTCAGGATTCAGGAGAGGAGCTTTCTCTGGTCCTTACTTAGTTTCAGCTTTGGATCCCCACCCTCTCTTACAATGACCATCAAGGTCACTCCGAAGCCCCCCAAAATTAGATCATATAGACAGAGATCAATAAGGAAAGCTTAGAACAGACAGGAAACAGTCAGCTTGCACTCCCATATACCTAACTAGGTAGGACACAAAGATTAGTTACTCCTCACCAAGGTATTGAAGATTTTTCTGCACACCCCTCAAACCTAAAACTGTTCTGCTCCTCAATTGTTAATATATGGCATTTTTGAGTTATAAGCCTGTTTTGACTATCCTAAAATCCTCCAAGCTGAGTAAAAATCATGCTTGAATACTATAAGCTGCTAAATATAAAAATGAAAATAGACATGAGACAGCTGAATAGCACTCTATAACCATTTTAAGTTGTATAGCAGCCGGTTGTGTATAAACTAAAATTGAAATGTCAATGAAGTAGTCACAGGATGAGGTTAAGAACTTGCATTTTTTTAAACATATTGGTCACTCAACACCATGTCAATTAACTTCATGATGTTATAAATTGTTGTTGAAGTTGTGTTGTGGCTTTTCATTGGAGGGGATGATATTCTGCCTGCTCTACTTTCAGACTAGGGATGGTTTCCCAATGAAACTGTTGAATTTATCTGGACAATAAGATGCTGGACTCTCTGCATGGTACATGCCCCCAATGAAGGAATCAGGACTGGATATGAACTGTACTACTGCAACAATGTGGAGGAATTCAGTATGGGGGGAGGGCTTTTGGATGGGTTGGAGGAATCCCAGAGCCTATGAAACTGTCATAAAACGAAATAAAAAATAAAATAAAAAAATTTTAAAAAGTTGTTTTCTGAAAGATACACTTATACATGCTGAGAGTTTCTAATAGAGAAATTGTCTCTCTGGCTAGTAAAGGCAAAGGTGTTGCATCTTAATGGTGTTGTTCTGATGTATAACACAGATGCCTCAGGTTATGTGAAAATTCTTTTTGCTATTTACCTAAAATGTAAGAGAACACCAAATAATTTCCAAAGTTAAAAAAAAAGAGTTTCCCACAGAGTACAGTAAAATGTGGTAGTTAACAGCATGTCCACTGGAGTTAGAGAAACATAGGGTGAACCCAACTTTCTATTCTTGAGCAAAATAGTTAAGCATTCTGGGCATTAGTTTTCTGAAATCGAAAACTGACATAGTCATATCACCTACCATAGGGACTGATTTCAAGCAAGATGATCTGTACAAAGCATTTAGCACAGATCTGGGCGCAACACAAATATTCTGTACATGAAAGGCATTTTTGTGTTATTATGATTGTGTTGCTTTATTTGTGTTTTTCTTTGTGCACAGTGCATGGGTAACTAACAGAAACATCTTCTTCTGGACCTGGTGCATTTGCCTAGAAGCTAAAGTCCTCACCTTGCTCATGGCAAGATGCCCTATGGGCACTGGTTGGTGTCCCAGCTGCTCTACTTCCCTTCCAGCTCCCTACTTGTGGCGTGGAAAAACAGTTGAGGACAGCCCAAAGCCTTGGGATCCTGAACTCATGTGAGAGACTCAGGAAGTTCTTGGCTCCTGGCTTTGGATCGGCTTAGCTCCGGCCGTTGTGGCCACATGGGGAGTGTGGATGAACCCGTGGATGGAAGGTCTTTCTCTCTGTCTCTCATTATCTCTGTAAACCTAAGTTTCCGATATAAATACATAAATCTTTTTTAAAAAGTACCTTCTTTCACTGCCATCTCCAAGCTATTGACTGCAATTCGTTATCCAAACCTCACCTCTGGTGGGATATTGCCACGTCGATGTCCTACCAGCACTTCAAACTTGATGCCTCTGAAATGAAACTCATGGCTTCACTATAATCTGTTGAGCATCACTCCTTTTCAGAGCTCTTTATGCTAAGGAGCATCACCCAATTCTCTTAGCTGCATAGCCAGAGTCCCAGAATCTCTGAATCTCCCTCCTGCTGTACCCTCTACTCAATTAGCCCACCTGAGAGTATTGAGTATTCTGCTTTATCTGTTTTGGATTCTTCCATGGTTCCTCATCAATAATGTTAGCTCAAACACTTATTGCTTCTCACATGACCACTGTACTTATTTTGTAACTGCTAAGAGTCAACTGCACTCCAGCCCCATCCCTTGTGCCTACGTACCAGAGTGTTTCTTCCAAAATGACACTCTGATCATATCACTGTTATCCATGGTCTTCCAGATAAAGCATAGGATCCTTAGTCCAGCACAAAAATATCATGACATGGATCATGAGTTCTTGTTCCTATCTCTCCAAGTTAATCTGCCACATCTCCCCAGATGCCTACTGCTGTAACAACTGCTTTCAGGTCCATCAATTCTCCATGCTTACTTTCACCTTTGCTTGTT
Organism: Ochotona curzoniae; assembly: GCF_017591425.1. Taxonomy (NCBI): domain Eukaryota; kingdom Metazoa; phylum Chordata; class Mammalia; order Lagomorpha; family Ochotonidae; genus Ochotona; species Ochotona curzoniae. Next base: position 9,689,267 of record NW_024467087.1, read on the forward strand.
TTTTCCTTAGAAGATCTTTCCCCTATTGTTCCTCAGCGTGTTCTGCTTATCATGATTAACTCTTACATGTTCCTTAGGACTCAGCTTATATTTAACCACACTCTGAATGCCCTTCTGGGTCTATCACAGTAGTCACCATGCTGTATTACAATACAGAAATAAGGGCATCCCATCTTTTATACAGCCATGCCCATTTATTTATGTATTTTCTACAGCTGTTTTTGAACTTCAGTCACAGAGTTGAGTAGTTATGGTTGAGAATTCATGGCTCACAAAGTCTGAAGTGTTTACTTCCTAACCCTTCATGGAGCTTATGTGAAGACCCCTGCTGTAGATCAGTTCTATGGTAGCTCGGGGACACATAAAACAAATGGCAAAAGCTTCAGAACTGTTGGCAACAACTCAATTATCGATAAAGTCAAGTTCAAAACTCCCACATGCCCCCTCACAGACACAAACCTCTTTTTTTATGTATACTCACTGTACAGTGTAGCCAGAGATGCTCACAGTACCCCTAGAAACATGGCAAGCATCCTGAGGAATCGAGGAGCCATGGAAACAGCCTGTTTGGTTATGTGAAACTGTAAAAAGCAACTGGATTTTCCAAAACTGAACAAGAACAACAAAACCAACTAGGATTTTCTCATGAACTGTCTTGCAACTATCTTATTGACTTATTGTTTTGTATCTCAATTCTCATGTAACACATAGATACAAGTTTTCTTCAAGAAGTTTGAAGAAAATAGAAGATGCTTATTTTCGTTTCAAAAATATTTGAAACCAATGTGGCATCTCCCTGCATGTTCAAATTATCTGAAAACATCCTAATGCTCTGGTGCTCTGGTCTCCCTCCCCTTACTTTGTCTGTCTTCTCTCTCTCTCTCTCTCTCTCTCTCTCTCTCTCTCTCTCTCTCTCTCTCTCTCTCTCTCTCCCTCTTCCTCTCTGTCACACACACACACACATACACGTGCATGCACTCATGCACACTCACACCCCTCTTGTATGTGATTGCTTCTATGCCTTTTGGCTTTCTAGTGTGAAAGCCTGTTAAATGAATCTGATCTGCAATTTTGAGAACCACTGATGTAGACTGTTAATTCCCTGAGTTCTACATTTTTGTCTTTGCATTTCATGTCTCTCTTCCTAGTTTCAGCACAATGAGGACCCCATATTAGGGAGTTGATAAATTATTGTTGCACAAGTAATGATAAAGTGATAATTGGTAGCATTTACTATTTTCTATATTCCAGGACCTATGTCAAGAACCTTACATATATTATAATTTTTAATCTTCACAATGAACCTTGAAGATAAACATTATTGTTGCACCTCTTTTAATACAAGAAAACAAAGGTTCAAAGAAGTTGTGTGACACAGCAAGTAAGGGAGGGACTGTGACTTGAAGCCAAGCTAACTTGCTTCTGGAGCCAACATTCTCAAACTAACATATTCTGATACTTTTAAGATTTCATGCAATTTGTTAGAAAAGAAAATCTCTGTCTGGTCACTATCAATGAGCTGGTAGTTGAAAACGAGAGAGAGAGAACATGTGCACGAGCAGCATTTTTTAAAGTAAAGACATGAGAACGTAACAATAATACAACTGGTAATATTAACACCTCCGACTTCTGCAGCATTCAGAAGTGTCAGATGCTGAGTGATCAATCATCTTAAATGACTGATTGCATTGAATATTTAGACCTGCAAGTATTCTTTGACAAGACTTGAATGCTTAGGTAAAACAACCCAGCGAAGGTTTTCAGTCTCAATGAGAATTTGAAAAGAGCCCTGCAAACTTTTGGCTATCAAGAAGCAAGAGAAGGTGAAGGAGATGATACAGGCATACTTTGTCTACTTTAAATGCTCATTGTGTCACTTTGCCTATGTAACAAAACAGCTACGATTATAATAAATTATTGAGTGTGCTTTTAGTGACCACAATTAATAAATGACACCTTTGAAATAATTTCAATTGCATTCATAGAACAAAGAACACATTTTAATGACATGCTTCACCTATAGGAGTTTCTACTTTGGGGCAATAAGGCACTCTTCTTTCTCTTCCACCTTGATGGATAGAACGTCTAATATGTTCTTAATTTGAATGCTGTCGTGAGGCTCTTAAAATAGAATTCTAGTGATATATAGATGTTTTATTTAAGGAGAGAGAGAGAGAGAATATATCCTCATTTGATTGTTCATTTCCCAAATGCTTTCAATAGCTGGGGCATAGCTGGGTGGGGGCCAGAGTGCAGCAGCACATTCTAGGTCTCTCACGTGGGTCATAGGGACTCAGTTTCCAGACCTATCATCGTTGCTGCCCAGCATGAATCCAGAGTTTATACCAGAGCTTGACATTGAACCTAGACACTCTGAGAGGATGCAGACACCTTAAGCAGTGTCTTAATGACTACACTAAGCTCAACCTCCAATCATTGCTTTGGAAGCAGATTACAGTAATTGGCAAATGCTTTTCCCCTACTCCATTTAACATTAGCCAACAATGAAACTAACATTTTGCACATTGAAAAGATGGAGGAGGCTCTAGAGAGGAAAGGTAAGCTTTCATAGGGTCACATATTTAAGGAGTAGGCAAAATCTGGATTTCAAGTCAGATTCTTTTCATTCTAAAACTCTTGATTCTATGAATGAATAAATAAGCTGTGTGTCACCTGATGTTACAATGAAAAGAGTTTTATCTGAGTTGCAGCCGAGACCCCACAACTGAGGAAGTTTTAAAAACTGGATTTTTATTATGAATCCTTCATCAACATTGAAGATACAAAGCAGGAACCCATGAAGCAAGCAAGACAGTGAGAGTGAGCTTTCAACACCTGTTAAACACAGCAGGCACTGGACTGGGTTATCACTGCAGCGCTTGCCAGTGAAGTTCTTTATGGCCCCTTTGCTTGCTTTCTTTCTGCTTTGACACTGAGGAAGTAAAAAACCATCCTTAGCTAGGTGGGGAAAAATGGAAGTGAGAAGTATGGAACTTCAAATATATGCAGTCACCTTCACTCTCTTACACACAGGTCCTAGTTGAGGGAATGCAAAAGCTGCAGTTGTAAATGAATACAGGGGTTTTGACTCATAAATGAGGTTGCACATTGTATCAAAAATAGAACTGTGATAAGAACTGAAGTGATCAGAGAATTTTTTTATCTGAACATTACCCAGTCAGTTAGAGAACTATATCCCTAGCTTTCATCAAGGAAGACAATGCCCGAGTCTCAGAACAGATTAGAATGGTCAATGGTGTGTCCTTCATGCGACGGGACAGATGCAGTAACACACAGACAGCTGGTAGAGTACGAGGAACATTGCTTCAAGAGGTAAAAGCTGGGGATCAGTGTGGAGGCTTCAATGCCTGACAGTGGTTTTATTTAGGATGAGCCATTAATCTTTCCGAGCCTTAATTTCCTCATTTGAAACTTGGAGATTTACTTATCTCATGAAGGTGTTAAGAGAACACAGGGAGAAAAATGGAGAAAAAGCTTTGCTTGTGTATGCATATGAGATTACCAGCATGTAAAAGTAAACAGAATTTACACCAAAAAATGCACTTAAGTGTTACTAAGGGAGCTACCAGGATATATCTGAAAGATCTTAGATATGTTCAAGGAAATGCAGATTATGGAAGATGCCACATTGGTTTCAAATATTTTTGGAACGAAAATAAGCATCTTCTATTTTCTTCAAACTTCTTGAAGAAAACTTGTATCTATGTGTTACATGAGAATTGAGATACGAAACAATAAGTCAATAAGATAGTTGCAAGACAGTTCATGAGAAAATCCTAGTTGGTTTTGTTGTTCTTGTTCAGTTTTGGAAAATCCAGTTGCTTTTTACAGTTTCACATAACCAAACAGGCTGTTTCCATGGCTCCTCGATTCCTCAGGATGCTTGCCATGTTTCTAGGGGTACTGTGAGCATCTCTGGCTACACTGTACAGTGAGTATACATAAAAAAGAGGTTTGTGTCTGTGAGGGGGCATGTGGGAGTTTTGAACTTGACTTTATCGATAATTGAGTTGTTGCCAACACTTCTGAAGCTTTTGCCATTTGTTTTATGTGTCCCCGAGCTACCATAGAACTGATTTAAAGCCATTTTTCAGGCTGTCAACAAGAAAATTTTAACCTTTGGCCTTCAAAAATAATGAATGATCATTTGTTTTTGTAGAGCCACTTTCCTTTCTATGTCCCAATTTTCCCTCCATGCCTGCAGAAAACTTCTAACCAGACAGAATTTGTGGAAATATTAAGGCTATAATTGGCCAATACTAAAAACCAAAGTGATTGTGGAACTTCTGTGGACTTCACAAGAAAGAAATCATCCTGTTTACTCTCACCAATCGCTAGTGTTAAGTAAGGGAATTAAACTACTAATTATCTCCCCATTATTACATCTCAGATTCAAAAATCACCCATACGGCACATCCGAAAAATGCTTTTGTAAAAGCTGGAGGTGCTATCAGCCCATTGGGATGATGAGGTTCTTCTCCAACCCAATTGAAACATAAACACAGTGTACCTGTGCTCTGTACTTCCTGAGCGCTAGGAGGATGACAGGTACGTTATGAAAAAAGGAATTGCCTTGTTAACCCCAAAGTAGACATTTACACTTGTGATTTAAATATCTAGCAGTTATTATGGTCTATTAATCATGTGCTAAGGTTTTATTGATATGTATATATATATATACACATATATATATATATACATATATACATATATATATATATATTTCTTTCCATTATACAGTTCCTTAGGTTTAGGGACTTCCCCTTTCACTCTCCCCCTTTCCCCACCACTGTTTCCCCTATACTGTAACAGTACTATAGTCCCTCAATAGTCACAAGTCCATCATTCTTCTATTTAACTGTATCCTGACATTTTAAGCATAGACAATGGCATAACATCCAGCATTCTATTGTTAAGATACATTTAGCAGTTTCATTGGGGGTTCATCTTTAATTCAGAAGTACAGATACATACTCCAGTGTATCTCCACTTCATGATATACTTGCCTCCTTTATACAGGTCCTCTATAAAAATATATGTATGTGTGCTTACCTATGCATCTATTGATCTTTTTAAAAGATTTATTTGTTTTTATTAGAAAGTCAGATATGCTGAGAGGAGGAGAGACAGAGAGGAAGATCTTTTGTCTGTGATTCATTCCCCAAGTGACCACAACAACCAGAACTGCTTTGATCTGAAGCCACAAGCCAGGAGCCTTCTCTGAGTCTCCCACAAGGGTGCAGGGTCTCAAGACCTTAGGCTGTCCTTGACTGCCTTCTCAGGCTACAAGCAGGGAGCTGGATAGGAAGCAGGACTACCAAGATTAGAACTCATGCCCATATGGGATCCTGGTGTATGCAAGGTGAGAACTTCAGCTACTAGGCTACTGTGCTGGGCCCCTATTGAACTTGAATTTTGCATGAAGGTTGCCTTATATGAGAGAGAACATATGATATTTGTCCTTTTAGGATTAGCTCATCTCCTTTTTTCTAAATTTATTATTAAGTTTAAATGATGTTAACATAATTGATCAGAGTGGGATGGATGAAGGATTCCGAAAAAGTGGATATGATCATTGTTTCCAAATTTTCTGTTTCTCCTTGTTTGGGAGAGGGGTGGAAGGAAAAAGAGAGAAGCCATACCCAGCCTCCCAACTGTTCCACTGCCCAGGGATGGAGAATGTGCACTCAGTATCTAGTCAGTGTCCCAGTGTGGTGCATACGCCAAGGCTTCTGCCCAGATGCTTTCAATATTTCTGAAATGTTGTCGATCTTGCTGTCCAAGGATGAGAGAACCCTTTCAATGTCCATTGGCTGACATAGTCAACCTCAGAGTCTCCATTCACCCAGACATTTGCTGTCATTATTTGGTTGGGATAGTTGTCCAATTTTTTCTGTCTTCCTTCCTCTGGGATGGTGCAGATGTCCCTGTAGAGCTCAGTGGGCTGCTGTATCCTCCATGTGGATCTGGGCTAGCTGTCCACTACTTCATCTTTTGCACTGAGGATGACCAGTTCTTGTGGGTGGGCCAAGGACCCTAACCAGGTGACCCAGGCTTTGCTGGGCCCACCACACCCAAGGCTCATGGACCTGGCCCCCACTGTGCAGGCAGACCAAGGACCCAGGTCAGAGAACCCAGGCCTTGTTGGACCTCCAGCCCCTGGGGTTCATGGACCCAGCCCCCACCATGCAGGCAGGTCAAGTGCCCAGGCCAGGTGACATAGTCTCTACCGGACACCCTACCTCTGAGGCTCAAGGGCCTAGTATAAACTGGGTAAGCAGGCAAAGGACCTGGGCCAGGCGACCAGGGTACTGCTGGACCCCCCACCACTGGGGCTCAAGGACCTGACACCCACTGTGCAGGTGGGTCAAGGACCTGTGCCAGGCAACCCAGGCAAGCCAGACCCCTATCCCTATGGCTCACAGACCCTGGCCCCACCATGCAGGTGGGCCAAGGACCTAGGCCAGGCAACCAGGGCCTTACCGGGACCCCACACCCAAGGCTTATGGGCCTGAAACCCACCATGCAGGCAGGCCAAGGAGCAAGGCCAGGAGACAAGAGCCCCATTATGACCTCTATCCTGAAGCTCAAAGACTCAGCATCCACTGCACAGGCAGGCCAAGGGCCTGGGACAGGTAGCCTGGAACCCACTGGATCTCCTACCCCTGAGGCTCAAGGACCAGGCACCCATCACACAAGTGAGCCATGGACCTGGGCCAGGCAACCCAGGCCCTGTTGGACTTCTCACCCCCAGGGCTCGTGGACCAACACCCACCTTCCCCTGATTGTCATGGCTTGCCTCACCTCAGCATCCACCAATAGGTGCTATAACCTAGGTCAGTCCAGCCTGTCCCCAATTCCAGCTCATGCTGGTGGGTTCTGCAGCCCAGCAAGATGCAACCAGGCCCCATTCCTGCCCTGATGTAAACTGGCTGCTTTTGAGGCCCTACCTGGCCCATCCTTCATCCTGTGCTGGTTCTCAGATCTGCCAGTGGATGTTATGAATTGGCCCAACCTGGCCTGCTTCCAGACCTGACTCGCACATATGCTGGTGGGTATCATAACCTGGCCTGGTCTGGGCTGCTCCTTGCCTTGGTGTTTGTGCTCATCTGCAAGGATTGCATTCTGACAAAAGAGTTTCCCAAACTCCTCTTTCAGGTCTCTTCCAATGGCAGATGTTGCACACACCAGTGGGTCTTTGGCCCAGGTTGGCTTTGTCCACCTCCTGTGCTGGCAGGAAAAGTGGCCTTGTCTAACCAGCCCATACCCATTCCAATTCTCACTGTAGGATGCTACAGCCCAGTCATACCTGGTCCAACTCAGACATAGCTCTCACGAGGTTAAACAACAACCAAGACCTAGCCCAGCCAGTTCTACCCCCATGCTGGTTCTCATGCTTACCAGTGGATGCTGGAATCTAACCCAATCTGGCAACCCCAGACCCAGCCCACACTCATGCTGAGGGAGACTGCAACCATGTCCAGCCTAGAGTATCATCCTCATTCTGACTCTTGTGTTTACCAGTGGGAACCCCAACCCAGGTAGTTGTCCCTTAGTACCCCAACCAGGCCTGTTCCCAGCCACAACTTTTGCATGTGCAAATGGAGATTGTTATTCCACAGGAGTGACAACCCCATATGCCCCCACAAATTCTGCCTCTAGTCCTGATTCACTTACTTGCTGCTCAGTGTCATGGCCTAGCCACACATTACCCATTCACTGTTCTGACTTTCACTAGTGGTCACCTTGAACCAGCCCTGCCAGGAGGGCCCCAATCCCAACCTTATTATGTGCCTGTGAGTGATATTTGGTGATGGTTAATGCTAACTGCTCCAGCTCTGGCCTCCTAGGTGAACTGATACTTTGGTCTGACCATTAAAGTTCAACTGAAGAGAGATTGAATATCATGTATCATGGTGAAGTTTGTTTTTGATCAACTCTGTTGGGAGTTCTGTAGCCCTCCTGTATATTATTTTTCAATTCTTTGCTCAGATTACAGAAGTTTTCCTTTATTATTTCATTGAATACAGCATTAATCCCAACTTCTCTTTCTGCACCTTCTGGAACTCCCATAGTATTTATGTTGGACCTTTTAATCGTATCTTTTAATTCTTAGATACTTTTTTTGGCTTGATCCAGCTCTGCTTCCAGCTTTTTGTTTGTTTCTTCATGGCAACAGGAAATATTTTCTAATTCTGAAATTCTTCTGCCTCATTCATTCTATTGTTGCAAGACTCTCCACTGTATTTTTAATTTGCTCTACTGTGTTCTTAATTTCTGATATATTAGCATTAATTTGATTTATTACTACTATTTCTTCTTTGAACTCTTGTATGTGCTTCTCATTGTTGATCAGCAGCTTTACAATGAGTTTTCTGAGTTCTTTGTCCCCCATTTTCTCAATGTCTTCCTCAGTTAACACTGAGAGTGGGCAAAGCTTTTGCTCCTTTGTTGGAGAGTCTTCAGTAACATTCATGATGTCTTTGTCTTTTCTTTTACCTTTTGTAGTTGCCAGTCTGGTCGACGAAATCATCTCTAAGATGTATTACCTACAGGTCTACAAGTCGATTTTTATGGTCAATCAGTGTCCTGGATTTGGAAAACACAGCTGTCCTGAATAATTTCTTTGTGGGCAGCACTGATTTTGTAGGCAGCACTGAGCTTGTCACCCCCTCTGGCCGATAGGTCTGAGTACCTCCTAGGGTTATTTTGGGTGGAGTTGGCGGGGTGCCTTGTCAGGCCTGTTTTTTCTGTGGAGCCTGTGCAGTGCTCCAAGATAGTGGTGTTTTTGTCCCCAGGTCAGTTCTTGGGTGACTCAGCTGTCCTCCCTTCAGTATAACAGTGTCTGGTCCGGTGACACTGCTATCTGAGAGCTGCTGAATTAGCGCATGCGCAGTTTACCACTCCTCCGCTTGCAGTTTATCAGTGTTTAGAGCACTTGCCTCGGTGTCCAAGATGGCGCCCACAGGGTCACCAACAAAGATCAGGGGGCTGTCAGCCATCAGCTCCAGGGACCACACCGACCCTGCAGGGAGCAAAGCTGGTGCTAAGCTCCCAACTTGGATCAGTTCTGTGTGATCAGCCAGAAACAAGCCTCCTCTGTGCCGCTCCGTCAACTTCGCCTTCTACCTCTTCACATAAGATGGCGCCCTGAGTCTCCTATTCTTTCTCTGCCTGTGGCTGGTCCAGTTACCCAGCACAATTGTCAGGTCCCAGACTGCACTCGCCTCCCGAGCTCCCCACGTGGACCCAGGTTACCACCTGGCGGTCACAAGAGCTGTGTGGAGACCACTGCTGGATGCCTGGCTGGCGCTGGAAACGGATCGCCGGAGCCTGGATCACTGGAGCCTGGATTGCCGGGGTCTGAGTTGCTGCTTGCCGACTGCTGGTGGGTTTTTCTGTCCACCGCGACACTACTGTCCTGTCACTGCAGCTTCCCTGTGTCCAGGGGTTCTCCAGGTACCCCCTGCTTACTGCCTGAACCCTATTTTTTCCCTGTAATCTACTTATTGTACTTCACCCTGTCTAAAGATTCTCTGTCTTATCAAACATGTCTGTACCCTATGCCGTCATCTTAATAATCCTGTCCTGCATTTTAAATTGTCGTTACTGTTATTGAGCAGCTTAGATTTGTGGAACATAAATAATGCTTATGTGTACCTGATTTACATGCATTATAACTAATCCGACAACAAAACTTCAGCATGGATATGCCCTGCTGAGTGTAGAAGAGGAAACCGAAGCAAAGAGAGTCACATATCAGGTGAAAGTATTAAGTTTTCCATAGACACAGAACCAGTAGGCCAGCTAAAGATATATAAGGGAGACATCCTTATGGGATTTGGCTAATGCAATTACGGAGGTTGAGAAGTCCCATTATATGTCACTGCTAATGTAAATTTTAGACTTCAGAAACCTGCAAATCAGAAACTCCGATGGCTGAAGGCAGGAGAAAATAGATGTTCCGGGTCAAGAAGAAAGCATGTTTCCCTGTCTGCTGTCTTTTTGTCTTCGCTGTGACCTCATCAGCTGGGACGGTCGCCACCCACATGGATGAAGACTGTTTTATTTCTTAGTCTAGTGTTTCAGATCCTAATTTTTTCTAGAAACATCCTCATAGACACACCCAGGATAATATTGTACCAGAAAACTGGTATGTCTATATGTCTAGTTGACACATAAGTTTAGCCATCACTGTTAGTATTTGAATCGAGGCTGGTCTATTCTTTTGGGCTGAACTATAGTGGAAATAGCAACTGTATTTTAGTGGGTGGAAGAGTCATTGGTAAACAGCAAAATACAGATCTTTCTAAAACCTCTCTGTAAAGTTTGGGAGAGAAATGTGCCAAAAGGACCAGGGAAAGTTTGCTCACCTGGCTTGTTCCAAGTGGGAGTGGAAGTCATGGGGAAAAATATTGTCTGTTCTTCAGGAATTTACGTAGAAATACTCCTCAATTAGCCACACAGAAAGCCACTCCTAGATAAGATGCCATTTCCAAGCTTCTAGGTCAGATATAGACACTAATGCCCAATGGGCATTCTTTGGCTCTCAATAATCAAAGAAGGAATTGCAACCATGTACAAACAAGGGAAGAAGCAGTTACAGGGGAGCAGGAACCAGAAAGCAGTCTTTCAGATCTCTCCACATAGTTACATAGCGTCCACAGCTTGTCACAGTCAAGGACTATCTTGACATGCACTTCGTTTTTCTTCACATCCACTTGTGATGAAAAATATCTGAAAATGGTCCCAAGAGTTCTGATCGCCCTGATATACATGCCCCACATAACCCCCTTAAGTGCCAGTGGGACCTGAGAATACAATGAGATATCACTACAGTGATTATTATGTGCTGTTATGATAAGGGGATATTATCCTGGCTAAGCTGACCTAGCAAAGTGAGCCCTTTAAAGGCAGAGATGGGGTTAGAGATTTGAAGCTCAATGAGGATTTGGTACATCATTACTTCTTTGAAGATAGAAGTGACTACCTGGAAAGGAATGCAGGCAGCCCTATATGCTGCAGGTGAGCTCTGGCTGACAGCCAGGAAGAAGACAGGGATTTTAGTCTTACAACCTTAATGGGCTGAATTCATTTCAACAATACAAATGAAATTGGTAACTGATTTTCTTTTTCCAGAGGAGAATTCAGTCTGGCTAATATCTTAATATCAGATTTGTGTTTCTCTGAGAAGCTAGCTGATCTATGGTCTACAGAATTGTGAAATACTAAATGGTTGTGAGTTTGAAACCACCATATTTGTGGTATTTGATTAGGAGGAGATTGAGTGGTAAGCATAATATTGTCTTCATCACATGCTCCAGAAGGAAGGAAGTCCCCTACCTACCTTGCCTTGTGACTTGGATATAGTCAGGGCTCTTTTGCTCTCCGGATAGGCCTACTCATGTTATTGCCAAGGCAAATGAATCGAATATTGCAAGAATATAACGGAATTGAAGTTGATTCAATAAACAACAAGAATGAAAACAGCTACTTTATTTGGGTTCACTCTGGGGCTTTCCATCTCTTCTCCTTTGAGAATCTATTTCCCTTGAGCATATGTTCCATTCATTTCTCAGTCCATCTGATTTCACAACGATTTCCACCTTGGACATAGCCTACTATGATTTCCCTGGTTCTGAGCCTCCCAGAAGAGTTTTCAGCTAAGCTGCCCTGATATGGTTTTTCTTAGTTTTCCCTTTTACATTCCTTAGGACAGGAGTCTTATCAGATTAGCTCAGGCCACCCAACCAAGTTCACTTTCCTGCCACGATACATATGAGTGGCTATTGTGTCACAAGCTCAGCCCTGCTCACAGAGGACAGCCCAGGGGGCTGGGACTCATACCTTCCTAACCATTCAAAAAGGCTATGGGACAGATTTTCCTGTGGTTCCTCCTACTATAGTTATGGCAGGCAATAATTGAAATTTTGGGATAATAATGCTTTTAGGACAGTAAGTCTATGTAATTGTAGTGTAAAAAGCTCCCCAGTACGCCAGTCATGCAAGACCAACAGATTATCCCAGAATTAACTTGTAGGCATATTGCGTATTAATTCACTCACTTTCTGGCCCATTTTCCTTTTTATGTGCCTGTCTATATTACAGAAGTTAGAACTCCAGAAACAACATACCCAACTATCTCTTATATGGGGCTCTGGATTAAAAACAGATACTCCCAATTGGATGTGTGTGCTTAGATCTTTGAAGGCAGAAATTAAAATGTAAGCCATCTCTTTGTCTTTTCAATTATTTCATGCTGGCAAGTTTGATCTCAAAAACATGACACTTTTCTGCACTGGTGGCCTGTGTTCATTCTCCAGCCTCCTGGTGATTGCTAAAGAGTTGTGATTGTGACAATGACCACAGTCCTTGTTCCATTACCCAGTCACCACTACTGTGCAGGCTGAGAGGAAGTTGGCATATAAGTATGGCAGCATAAGCTTCCTAATTCTATCTTCCTGATTTCTGGATCACAGCAAAAATTGTTTTTGAGTTTGGTAATGCCATCGTGGCCTTAAAGATTGTTCATCAGACAGGTCAGACTCTTCACGCTCTGGGAGTCACTTTTGGATGTGCAAGATTTGACACCATTTCTTTATCTCTTCACGTTGTCTTTTGGTGTGGGTTTTCTGTGTAAAATGTCTGACTTGTACACCTTGCACATTTTTTTTTTACCTCTTACCTGAACCCTGACTTATATAACGGTATATATGCTGCCCCCATATGGAATGAGAATAGAAGAGAAAAAAACTTGAAATGCAGTCATCAGCTCAGTGTTTGCATATGAGATTCAGTCACTTTGTGTAAGTATAAGGTTCCTATGCATCAGGCCATCCTCTTCGCAATTTAACTGTAAAACTGCAAAGAGTTTCATTAATCATAAGATGAACTTTATCAGCAAGTGTGCTGCAGAAACTTTCCAAGTTAGAAGCAAGTGTTGATTTTAGATTCAACTCAGCAAACAGTGATGAAATGCCTCCTCTTTGCAGACACAGCGTGGAAATGGGAGGCGAGGAGTGGGTGATGCAAAGATAAGTAGAAATATAAACCATTCTGTTCTCTGAAAGTGTACTGCCTCTCTGTTCAGGAAAATAGAGCGAGGCAATTTGGTGTAAATTCTGAACAAGTCTGAGTCAAAATATTATGGATAAAATGGAGGAAAGAGAAGAAACAGCTATAGTCTGCCCACAATGGCGGAGGATGATTCTGTTAGGCTGTATCTTGAAAGGTAAGTAGGATTTTGTCAGGGCAAACAACACTGACCTTCCATGAAACAAATTAAGTACAGTGTTTAAGTCATAGAATCATCTTTTTAAATTTTTATATAAGAGAGAGAGCATTTCATCTGCTAGCTCACTGCACAACTGCCCCGACACATGGAGCTGGACTTCATCAAAGCCAGGAGCCAGGAATTCAGTTCGGGCCTCCCGTGTGAGTAGAAGGGATCCAAGTACTTGAGTCATCACTTGCCACTTTCCCAGGCTGTGCACTAGCAGGAGTAGCCAGGGTTTGAACTAGACACTCTACTATTGAACATGTCATTCTAAGCAATGTTTTAACTACCACTTAAAATATCTGACTCACTTGATTTTCCTTGAAAAGCAGTTTTATGTGATTTTAGATTTCACTGTGTTTTAATTTCTTAACCTTTTTTTCACTGAAAGAACATGTGAGTCACAACTACTTCTTCAGACAAACATGAACCAGAAAGATGGAGATGAATTCCAGTGTGATTTTTTTGTCCATACGAGGGAGGCAACCATTATAGCTTAACCACTTGCTAAAATTATTCTCTATCAGTGAAAAAAGAGATAACCAAATTAAATGTCTCAGACCTTGGTAAAACCTCAAAGAAGAAACTGAACAGAAATTATTTTTTTAGAGGCTTCACTGCAAATCAGGTAAAGTTCTAAGAAAAGTGGGATGCTACAATTGTACAAGGTGGGTGTGGCCAGCCAGAAAATTTAACTTTTCTATTCTGGAATGTGGTACCCAGTAATTTTCAAGGGCTACTTCCCTTGTTTACATTTGATGATTTATAGATTTGCCTTGGAGCAGTGAATATAGGGAGCAAATGCAGGCAGCAAAATCCTAGTTTAGATTCCAGATGCCTCAAAATTAAGAAAATAAGGAAGCCCTAAAATGCATCTATATTAGTTACAAGTCTCATGACTTTCAACTTCTCTGTAACAGGAGTGCCCCAGGGACTCGATCAAGAAAATCTACACTCTGCCCCACCACTGAAAGCCTGGCCTGGATAACTAAGTATGTGGGTTAGCTCCATTTTGACCTTGTTTGTGCATCAAGTCAAATTTGGCCACGTCATGACTTCAGTTGTTAACTACAACATAAACACAAGCAAGGAATACAGGATCAACAGTGGGAAAATTAAGGCTCAGGGAAATTCAGTAGGTGAGTCAGAATTAAACAGTTGATGGTATCAGAGTTGGTTCCAGAACCCAAGACAGTCTCTTTACAGATTTCGGATTCTTAGCCACTACTTAAATATTGCTACAATAGCTAAAATACGCACTATTCAGTTTTTGCATCTTGCTGTGTGTCACTAGCATTTCCATTTTATTGCAAGAGGTGAATATGGTTTATTAACTTTATAATAGTTTTTTCTTGCTAAGTATAAAAGTACCAGGGACTTGGTGACGTGTGCATAGATCTGCCGTCTTCACATAATTGCTGACAGAATTCATTTTCTTACATCTTTGAGGCTAGCAGGTAGAAAGTGTGGGTTCTTTGAGTTTCTTCTTTTAGGGAAGGCCTGGAGAGCTCAACTGATTAGAGAAATAGTATCCAAGATAATTTTCCTTGAGATTAACTCAGGGTTAATGAATCAGGAAACCTTACTTACCTCTATAAAACGCCACCACCTTTTCCATATTCTTTCTCTCTCTGTTTCTCTTTCTTTCTTTCTTTCTTTCTTTCTTTCTTTCTTTCTTTCTTTCTTTCTTTCTTTCTTTCTTTCTTTCTTTCTTTCTTTCTTTCTCTCTCTCTCTCTCTTTCTTTCTTTGTTTCTTTCTTTCTTTCTCCTTCCTTCCTTCCTTTCTTTCTCTGTTTCTTTCTTTTATTGGAAAGTCAGATACACAGAGAGAAGACAAGACACAGAGGAAGATCTTCCGTCCACTGGTTCACTCCTCAAGTGGCCAAAATGACTGGAGCTGAGCTGACCCAAAGCCAGGAGCCAGGAGCTTCTTCTCGGTCTCCCACACAGGCACAGGGTCCCAAGGTCTTGGGCCATCTTCTACTGCTTTTCCAGGCCACAAGCAGGGAGTTAGATGAAAAGTGAAGCAGCCAGAACAGGAACTGGCACCCTAGGGGATCCCAGGCATGCAAGGCAAGTACTTTATACACTAGGCTACCACGCCGGGGCCCTTTTCCATATTCTAATGTTTGTAAACATGTAAAAGATTCCACTCACGTGTAAAGGGCTGGTTTGCATAAAGGAGTAAATATGACAAGGAGGGAGTTACAAAGTCCATCTTAGAATTAAGCCTGTCACAAAGTCCAGCTGATTTTTCCAATTGAAGTTTTCACATTTGTATCCAAGCAACCGAAACATTTAATATCTCTGGAGCTGGAATTACAATGACTGTTTCTGATAAAAAAATATAATAACTTTGTTTTCTTGCCAATGAACAATTTAAGACATGCAATTATAAAAGCAAATGCTAACAAAAGTGCTACCTACCTTTCAGAGTTGCTTAGATAAGAACACTTAGTTTAAAAATAGGTGAAAAACCCCTACGATGGTACATACACACAATAGGTGCTAGAGGAACAGCGGCTATGATAGTGAGGATAGGAAGGGCTGTTTCTGCTGCTGGAAACCTTGTAGATGTCAAGAAAAATCCTTTAACAGTCTCACTTCCACTATCTTTGACCTACAAATACTGAGTTCAGGGGCTGCTTGTGGAATAAACAGTAAGAGAAGATCTAAAAGCCCCTTTGAGAGATGAGAGTTATGCTAAATAGCAGATATTAAAATAACACATCATTTCTTTGAAGGCAAAGTGTGAGATATATGTTAGTTGCCTCTGTCAGATGATTTTAATATTACAAAGTGTGTTGTGATTCTTAGTTGTGAGTTTATCTTCTTTGAAGTGAATCAAGCAGGAACTAAGCCCCCTTTTGTTTGCATAAATAAAAGCTATCGTGTCCCTTTGTGTGTGTGAAGAATAACAGAATGACCCTGAGGTTTTACTTAGTCCTATACATTCTCTCATTTTTCACTCTCATTTTTCTTCTCTTATATACATGGCCACTTTCTAGCCCTATAATATTTGATTGCCCCAGAAGATGTATGAAAGAAAGTGTGGCAAATGCATTCATTACTAAAAAGGACTTGAGAAAGATATGTTGTCATCTCTGTTCTGTTTCATACAATCCATCAATACGATGGCAGAGGAGCAAAATTAACTGTAGCAGAGCACACAAAGTATGAGCAATCCAGTAAGTCAGATTCTATTACATAAATAAATGCTAGTAAAATCAAATTTACTCAAATAAGTCTTAGGCAGTTGCTTCTTCTTTACCTATTTGCCTGTGTTTTGACTAAAGCCCAAATCAAATCAATGATCCTTATTTTTACAAATATTCCTGCGTAGTACAGTTAATGCCTTGGTATCATCACAACATGTAAAGTAATGACACTTTCAGTTCTTCCTAGCTTACAGTAATTGCTATACCGTCCCAGGCTATACCAATAAAATATAAGAATCTGATGCAGGTGCACAAATTTCTTGATACTGGCAAACTAATTTGTATGGAATTGTCGCATGTTCTCTCAGCTTAACCCTAGTGCTTGAAGACTGGGTCAACTTTCAAAAAGGTACAGCCAGTCCTTAAGCATCGTGCTCCAGGGTACAAACTAATATAAAGGCTGACTAATTCCATCAATGTCAAGAGGCAGTGTATGTCATTCGAAAATTGCAGAGTTTACTTCAAGTATCCAGTCATTTTTCAAAAAGACTTGCTTTATTTATTTGAAAGTCAGAGTGACAGAGAAAGAGAAAGCTGTCTTTCACTTTCTGCTTCATTTCCTTAGTGGTTGGTTGTAGCATCCAGGGCTGGGCCAGATTGAAGCCAAAACCCCGGGACTCCTTTTGGTTCTCCCATGTGGGTGTCTTTTAGGGCCATCATCCACTGCTCTTCCGTATGCATTATCAGGGACCTGGATCAGAAACAAAGCAGCCAGGGTTCAAGCCAGCACCCCAGTATTGGAATTTTCATGCACCTTGATATACCACATCAAAATGTCAGCTGCAAGTACCTAGCTTTTAAGTCATTAAAAAATGTATCTCAGAAGCCAGAATTACCCATATTTTATGGCTATGTTGATGCTTTTTAGCATAAAACTTACCGGTTCTAGTTTTCCCTGAAGCACTATGGACGAAAATGTTCTAAGCCAGGCTAGAAAGACACCAAAGAATTTGTCCTGTAAAGAATTTTTCTTCCTTCCCAAATGGTCATTTGGCAAAGTGCTTTCAATATTCTATATGACTTCATCACCTCCCCTTACACATGACTGTTAAAACAAGTTTGTACTTTAGACACAGCTATAGAGTTTGCGTATCCCATCCATTAAAAAGTTGTTTATTTTGGGCCCAGCATGATAGCATATCGGTTAAGGTCTTTGCCTTGAACACACTGGGATCCCATATGGGCACCGATCCTAATCCCAGCAGTTCCACTTCCCATCTAGCTCCCTGCAACTTCCCATCTAACTCCCTGCTTTGAGCTCTTTGGGAACAGCTTTTTTTCAAGCACTCCCGAGCAGGGGTAGATTCATTTTTGGATTGATAATAAATATCATAGGAAGCCCTGATTGCTGGCTTCCACCTGAAGTCTAAGGAAGCAGGAAACAGTTGTTGAGTGGCATTGACTTTGATGTCTATTACTTCCATGATTCGCTATATCACTCCCCTTCAACATCGAATGTATGAACCGCAGAGAGGAAATGATGACTAGGATATAGCATATGTTTTAAATATATGAGGGAAGAAGGAAGTTGATGGTCTAGTTAGAGGATCACAGTTCTTCAGCACACCAATTTCAAAGAAAATATAGAGAAAAGAATGCTTAGGAATGAAGTAGTGATACTCAATTCATGGGGGATGAGGAGAGAAGGAGCATATGCCTTAAGTATAAGACGCCCCAAATGCTATTTTAGAAATATTCAAAGGTCACTCTGACTCACCACCCCTCTTACCATTCCATTCAGAACCACTGCACAAGGGAGTACTCAAAGATTACCTCACAGCCATGAGTTACCATCTTTTTGAAAGGAAAGTTTGGTTTGGTAAATACTTGAATAGAAGTAGTTATTTTAGAGCCATTATTGAGTGATTTACTTGGACAAAGAGCACCGGCAGAGAAATGTCAGCAAGCTGGCCTGAGCTCATGAAAGAAAATTGACCCAAAGGGATGTTGATGGAATTAATTTAGAAGTACATAGAATTCCATCAATAGGGCTGCATGAGCCTAGAAAAGCAATATTATCTCCAGAAAAAAATACTGAATGCAGACCTACGCATAGAATTTAAAATGGAAAGTTTCTACATTTCAATGGGAATATGAAGTCAGACATCATGAAGCTAAAGCATCTGCAAAGTACAAGTTTCAAGAGCTACCCAAGATCTTCTGAAAAAGCTGCCACCTTTATTGACACAGGCTCCTCTTCATTTTTTTCAGGGCAACCTCCCTCAGACTTAGGAGACCTTAATGGAATGCATGCTTGCTTCATCTTAGGGCCACAATAATAGCATATTAAAATGACACAAGATATGTTCATTAAATAAGCAGCTCACTGGCTGCAGAAAAACCTTAATTAGCATTTTATCCTGTAATTAAAAGTGTGCTATTGGAAGATTGATAGCCTAGGAGAATAGAAGGGCAGCTAGAGATCAAGACACAAAGAATCTTGCATACCAAGAAGTTGGGATTCTGTCTAGCTTTAAAAGGAAACTATCAGAGGATTTAAAGTTTAAATGATCAGGTTTATGCCTTCAAAAGCTTGTGCTAGCTTAAAATGGGCTCAAAGGAGCAAAGGTGCAAGTTACCACAGCAATGAAGATGCTACTGGAACTTCCCAAACATGAGACACTGCTGGCCTGGATTAGGGAAATTTGTACTGAATGTACAGGTGAACAGAAGGGAAGAGGGTAGAGGAGTCAGACAGGGACCAGATCTTGTATTTCCCTAGGAGCCATGGGAAGGCTATGGGTTTTTATTCAAAGTTCCAAAGGAAGCTGCTGAGAACCAGGGAAGACATGCCCTGATTTCTGTTCTTGAAGACTCTTCTCGGTGTTATCATGAGGAGGGACCATAAGAAGGTAAGAATGAATACTGGGACAAAAGTAAAAACAAATAAACAAACAAAGAAATGAACAACAACAAAAAGCATGAAATGGAAAGGAGTTAGTCACTGACTTAGGAAAAACAGCAGATTGATTTGGTCATTCTACCTTGTATGAAAAAAATCACATTTTGTATGCCATGCATATGTACATAGCTATAATTTGTCAATATGCAATGAAAAAGAAAAGCAACTTAAAATACAACTCCTTTATGATATATGGCTATGTTGTTAATCATCTTTTTTCAACTGATTTGAACATAAAGCATGCATGGTGTACTCTGTTGTATCAGCAATTGATCCAACTTGAAACATGATGTTTGGGGGATGCTGGTACCACCCTGCATCATTCTAAAGATCCATTCACAAAAACCTAGGTCCAGAAAACTAACCTTGCTAATTTTCTGATCATTTGTTTCCATTCTCTTCAAAAAAGGCTAATATAGTTCATCCTCAGAGTTTCTAGCTTGAGTTTATTAAGAAAGCACCCAGTTGTGAATTAGAACACCTTACATTTCGTTCCCCTGGAATATGCTGGAGCCCCAGTCTTTTGTATGTGTTTTAAGCATGTGGTTTTCCACCTATCAACCATATTTCAAGTGCAGAGGTTGGCATATGGTGGCACATGAATGTTCTGTTGAAAGGGGCTGTGGGATCCCGAGAAGGAAAAATGGTGCAAGGGTTTGAGGTGTCCACAAGTAGCTTGGCTGATGACTGTCCTCCCTCACCTAGAATGCCAAGGTTTTCATTTACAACACTCATCAGCCCAGAAATAATGGGAGAGTTGAAGTCACAAACTGACTTCTGGGAAGAGTTTGGATAAATTGGGTTGTCTCATTGAAAACCTAGAAAGTAGGGTTTCTACAATCTTGATAGTGAAGCTGATATTTCTGATGTCAGCATTGGTGTTATCTATTGTTGAGAAGAAGATGGAGCAAGGGAAAACCAGTGGAGGTTGGGAGGGGAAAGGATATTAACCAAGAGCATTTTCAGGGATAGGGGGAGGAAGACAAGAGGGAATCATAGGTGCTAAAGGAGGAATTATGGAGTTTGAGAGGATGAGGGTGGCAGGAGCTGTTTCAACAAGCCTTTCGTGTGGTGGCAATGTTCAAGTGAGGAGAAGGTGATTGTCAGTGAATCTGACATGGCCAAAGAGCTCAGAGTCCCGAGATTCTAATCAAGTACAAGTTCATAAACAGTATCAGCCAGAAGCCAAGACCTAGTGATTGGAATTAGTGTATATGCTCTAGAAGATACTGAAGTTTGATAGAACACTAGGCAGCAGGGGGCACGACTGAGAATAATTCCATAACAAGGAAGCACAGCAGTGACCTCTCACAGCTGACCTCTCACAGGAAACTCTACAGGCCAGAAGAGAATGGAGTGACATATTCCATTTTAAAAGCCAAAAAAACACAATTGTTGACCCAGGATAACATAAGTTAAAGCTTTATTTTGTCTTTGGAAATGAAATAAAATTCTTCCACAGTAAAGAAAAGTTAAAAGAATTTGCCTCTTCCAAACCTGCCCTACAAATGATACTGAAAGATGTTCTCTTGACAAAGAGGAATAGCAACCACCAAAACCAAAGGCAAATGTGAAGAATATTCCAGTGAAATAACAATAGAAGACTAAATCAATGAAGTAAATGACAGGACCAAATTACTACCTATTTATATTAACCCTGGAGTTAAATGGCTTAAACTCACCAATCAAACGTCAAGACTAGTAGACTGGATGAAAAAAAAGAAAAAAAAAACATTTCTTTGTTGCCTACAGAAGACACGTCTCACCAATGAAGATCAGCATAAATTACATCTCACTAATTTTGATATTTTGTTTTTAGTTTCTTCTTTTCAAAACACTTTTTTTCTCCTATTAAATTCTTCACTGACTCATAGATCATACAGTAGCATCATTCTCTCCAAGAAGATTCTTGATTTTCATTTCCTCAGGGACACATTAGTCATTCAGTAACATGTTATTTAGCTTCATAGCATTGTAAATTTCTTTTTTTTTTCCTTCCTGTTGTTGGTTTTGTTTTGTGGCTTTTCATTTAAAGGGATGTATAGTAACTGTGTAATGGAGACTATCACATATAATGGCATATTTAATTTCATGGCATTGTAAATTTCTGTTTTTCTTCCTATTGTTGATTTTGTTTTGTAGCTTTTCACTTGGGGGAATTTGTAGTGACTGTGCAGTGGAGACTCATGTCCAGATGTGAGGACACGGTGAAGTGTGCATCTCTAATTCAGGACTGAGGATGGACTCCCAGTATAACTGTTGAATGTGTCTTGACAATGGAATGCTGGACTCTCTGCCATTGTCAATGCCCACAATGATGGACTTATGACTTTTTATGTGGAACTAAAGTGTTGTAATGATATGGAGGAACTCAGTGTGGGAGGGGATTTAGGGAGAATATAAGCAAATCCCAGGGCTTATGGAACTGTATCATAAGATGATGATGATGATAAAAAGAATATCTGCAGGTAACATGTTAGGATTCTTCTATTCTTTCCCCAAAATTCTTCAGGCAATTAAATTATACTCCGCAAAAAAAATGTTAATTTTGAATTCTAATTCATAATCCACTAAAAGTTTCAGGAAAATCTATGGAACTTAATCCTACTTTTTTCATGAGTGTATAAGTATAGCTTGCAGGGAAACTACAGCTATCTTATCCATTTATCCCATGTAGTAACTCATTTGAGGTCTGTGGGAAGTACAATGAAAACTGAAGTGTCAAAAAAATTTAACTAAAATAATTGAACAACATTAAAGTTTTTCCTTTCAAATCCAGGAAATGGAAGGGGCAAAAAATTTTAATATAGAAATTCTAAGTCCAAATGTGGATAACAAGTATTTGGCCAATCCTTAAATATAACAGAAGGATGTACTGTTTAGAGGTATGAAGTTTAAGAGAATGAGGTCAGACTCACTGGAGGTTCTATTTCTTTCTTTCTTTTTTGTTCCTCCACCCATGATTTGAAGATTCATATATTCATTTGAAAGGTAGAGTCACAGAACGAGAAAGAGAGAATGAAAAAAAAATGGCTAATGCTGAGCCAGACAGAAATTAGGAGCTTCATCCGGCCCTCCCACATAGATCCAGGGGCCCAAGCATTTGGGCCATCTCCTATTTTCCCAGGTACATTAGCAGACAGAGGATTGAAAATGACTCAGCTCAGACTTGAAGTGGTACTCATATGAAATGTTGGCATTGTAGGCAAAGGCTTAAGTTCCTGTGCCACAACACTGGCCCTGAAAGTTTTATTTTCCACTTAGAACTGGTCTTCATGGCAGATCTTGGCACAATCACCATACCAAATTTTCTCCCTCTGTCTCCCCAGATAAGCCACCTTACTGTGTGGCCTGGTAGGCTGTGCTATGTGAACTCTATCCCCTGCACCCCGCAGAACTTCCCCTTGTGTCCCATCACTGAGAAACACAGGCAGATAGTTGAAGATGTATGGAGAAAGCGGTTGGTGTATTGATTGTCCTGTGGAATACAGGTGGGCTGTGCCTGAATACAGTTATAAAAGCTACATCAGTATACAATTCCTTCCGAGATGTGTTCAGTGTATTCTGTACTCTCTCCCATCTCTCCTCCAGACTAGGCATGGTAACAACTCCCTGTTATGGCTAATTTCCTGACCTTTCACGATCCCTTGTTGGTTTCCTTTAACCAACAATAAAATCCCTTCTGCAAGCAATTTCTTCCTTATACTCTTTTTGAATCGCCCATGGGTTGCATCATCTCTTTCCCGTCAGCACCGTGATGGATATATTCACTGAACCTCTGCAGATCCTCAAAACCTTTGTTCGGGTAATGTTATTTTATCATCTGCCAATCCCAGGGAGATTCAAGAATTCATTAGATATTTATGGGAAGTTTATAATGCCATATGCTCAAAAGAGAGACAAGAGCGCTAGTGATGTCTTTGGTCCTACTATGAGGAGGAGATGGTGCTTGCCTGCGAGCGGATAGGGCTTCATTCGTCCTGCTGCATTTCAACATTCCAACTAAGGCATCTGGGTACTGACTGAATGGACTCAGCAAGGAACACCTGTCCTCCTCATGCAGCCTGCCCGCCTCAGAAAGCTCATTTCTGGGAGAGCAGCTTCAGGCAGATGGAATAGACATGTTACGAAGGCTGGAAAGAAGCTGTCTTTTATGTGACCTTTATGTGATAATAGCAACTGCAATTAAATGTAAAATAATAATACTACTATTTCTAGAAAACTTGAGATACAAGTTTCAGTGCCTGCATTTGCCTGATCTAAAGACCTAACTATGTGACTTGACATACAGTAAATATTATGTAATGACAACAACAATATCAGCATCGGTAATAACAACAACTGCAGTAGTGAATACTTCGATCGTACTTACAACTTGGCAGGCATGGTTTGAAAAAATGCTCACACAAAACTTGACAAGGAAGTGCTGAAACTGAGGCACTGAGATTGGGGTCGTGTCAGTGGGCAGTTGCAACGAATTACCACAAGCTTGTTGCCTCCAAACAAGAGAAAAATATTCTCTGGCAGCTCTCCAGAACAGAAGTCCAAAATCAGTATCACTTGATGGAGAGCAAGGGATGAGCAGAGCCACACTCCCTTGGAAATCTCTAGGGGAGAATGTCTTGCTCAACACTTCCAGCTTTAGTGGCTGCCAGAATTCCTTAACTGGACATGACATCGCTCTAATTTGTCACCACTACAGCGCACACTGCCTTCTCCTCTTTTGTTAGTGTCTAATCGGCACCTTCCTCTTTTTGCCAAGGATGCATGTGATTTGGGCCTTCCAAGGATCAACTTTCGACTTTACAACCTGCAAACTCCCTTTCTTTCCATATCAGGTAATTTTTATAGTGCCAGGGGTTGGGAGCTGGATACTTTGGATGTTGTTATCCAGCCTGCTGAGGAGAGGTCAAGTAACTTGTCCAACATTACACAAATACCTACTGTTAGTAATTCGGTCTTACTGTATGATTTGGGATAATTTACTTAACCTTATGTGAAAAGTGGTGATGAAAATTCCTGTGGTACATAAAAAATAATTACTAGGATCTTCAGAGAGGTGTGAGGGTAAAATGTCAGGGCCTCTGCATTTTCAGCTTTGTGTCTACTCGGCTCATAATCAGCAGTCAGGAAGTCTACTGAAGGAAAAAATACACACATTAATGTTAGCACAGTATGCTCACATTGAGATTCTTAGTTTATGGAGTCCGTTCTGTTCATCATCTCATTCAAGCCCACAATGGGCTTGTGAGGTCATTGGTGGGGGCTCCATCATACATGGGAAACCAGCTCAAGAAGGTCAGTCATAGTATCAACTGACACTGTACTGCATCCTGTACTGGATATTAGGTGAGACAAATGTTAAAGCTGAACAGGCAAAGAAATCAGTGTCCCAGTGCTCATGGGCCAGGATGTGCACGCAGTGGTGACCACAGGCTCCCGCTTGCCCTCTGGGAGAAATCTGATGGATTTCATGTTTGTGGAATGTGAGGTTGTATGTTCTGTTTGGGATCAAGAATTTGGGAGTGAGAGACACCTTAGATCAAATGTGAATGCTATTGTTTAATACAAACTACTTCAGCTCTCTTAGCCTCTGTTTCCTCATCTGTAAAATGGACATGGCCGTTGTCCCTATTTCACATAGCCTTTGAGAGCATCAGGCAAAGTGCTTGTGTAGCCCTTAGCAGAGGATCAGGCCACAATACAAGGTTCAGCTCTTGCTAATTATTACTATTATTGTTGCCACTTTTAGTAGCAATGCTATTAACCACTGAACTATATAGACAAATTGATTCTGGAGATTTCTATCATCTGAGTGACCTTGATAAAAGGAAGCAATATTCAACGCAAAGCCCCCAAAATCCTGGTACTTGATATCCCAAGTTATTCTCCCATTCTTTTTTTTCCCCAGTTTTAAGCTTACCTTTAAGGATGTTTATCTGAACTGTTTTTACTTTGATTCGAATGTCTTCAGGTTTGAGAAACAAAATGAGGCCACACAGAAACGTTCCAGTGTTATACTGCTTGTTCTTCTTGCCCGTGGCATACTGTAGACCAAACACTCTCCCACTACTTACCTAGTCCCCCATCTGGGGATCTCAAGGCCTTGGACTATGCCTTTCTCTGCCAAGGATTTGTCTTTTAAAGCTTGCATCATCTAATACTAGTTCTGTTATATCTGATGCCTGTGTGTCTTCCACCAGAAAATAAACCTGCAGCCCATGCAACGGCATCTACAGTACTGTGGCCTTTGGCATGGGCATGGCTTTTTGGACTTTGATTCCTATTGATTCATGCTGTTTCACAGATGAGGCCTCTACTGATACAAGTGAATCACCTTGTTCATTGCCTTACACCATCACCAGGCTGGAAAGCTGTACAATCCATGCAGTTTTCCAATGCTACTTTTAATAAAAACCCAATGGAATGGAGATGGCCATTCAAAGCTATCTTTGAAAACTATTCTGATTTCTCACTCTTAGAAACGAATATTGTGTATATTGCATTATACCTAATATAACTACTAGTTATCAATAATAGTAATGACTATTTAGGATGTAATGGAGAAAACTGTAATAATGGTATATTATACACATTATTTTATTTACTGGTCTTGGAGATATTACACGTTATTCTGAGATTTCTGAGAAGATCGAGAAGATTCTCCAAGATCACACAGCTAGCAAAACATAGAACCAGAGTCCTAGCCCAGGCTTGAAGGAGTCTGGAGCATCCTTTCTTCATGTTTCATCATCACATGAGCTCTGTGATTCAGTCAGTTGATCTTCTTTACTTTTCCTCATATAGCTTTTGGAAAGACACAGAAAATCTAGAATAAAGTAGAGGCAGGTACTACATCTTCTGGGACTTTAGGCTTCTTTCTCATCAAGCTTCCTTCTGCTTGCCATGCTTACAAATGCCCTCTCAGAATCAGTGCCATGACTTGAATTATCCAGTCTGTGGACTTCACAGACCACATGGCTGGGGTGTGGGGAGCAGGGGCGGCAATGCTGCTTAGGCCCTGCCCACCAAGCCATTCTATCTTAGAACTATGTCCAAATCTCCCCAATTCACACAAAGACACTGTGAAGAGGCCTTGTCAGGTCAGAGTTTATTCACATTCTGTCACTGGACTTGCTGCGTTCAACCTATAGTGATGTAGCATTCATTAATCCATTCAGTAAGTATTTACTAGGTGCTGGGAATACACGAGTCACTGTAACTCTCCTGCAGTGAAGAGGCCAGTGAAGGATACATATAACGAAAACTAAATGAGAAAACACAAAAGTATAAATTATTAAAAGATGTGAAAAGGAAAATAGCAGTGAATTGTGGTAGAAAACAATCAGAGAGGCTCTACAGCAAAGTGTGTGGTTAGGAAACTCTTCTCTAAAAGAAGAATACTTAAACTGAGATTAATGGAAAAGTATGACATCTAAGTGAAAATGGAGGGAATAGTATTTTAACTAGAAGTCACAGTGGATACAAAGCAGGATTACCAACTCTCCTGATATATCCTAGATTGAAGGATACTTGAGATACGGGGATTTTTAATGATAACATCAGGAAAATCCTGGGAAAACTGCGGTGTACTAGTAACCATAGTGTAAGGACTTTGTAGTATAAAGAGCATGAGAGATTAGAGCAGACTAATTTCATTATATTTTTAACCTGCAGCAGCCTAATTCTCTGAAATCTATTCTTCAGTCAGGAAGCATAAAGCTACCTCAACTAGAAAGCCAGCCTGAAATAGCCAATATCACATTAATACACAAAGCTACCAGTCAGTTAATCTCTATAAACCATTTGTTTCATTAATGGCCTTCTGAAGGAAAAAGTAAGGGGTACAAAAACAGAAAGATGAATGCAATTTTACTTAATTTGCCCTTCCCATTCTCCCCAGCTCCATTTACTGATAGAGTCGTGAATCTAGCAACTTTTGGCTTAAACGGCTGAATCGCCCTTCACCCTGACTCTTCATCCCAGCTTTCCAACCTGCATCAGCCCCTGTCTCTCTGAATTCCCGTGTTCTGCCCACTGTCCCCAATCAGACACACCTCTTAGGGTTTTGAGCCTCAAGAAAAACCCCAAAGGGGTGGGTGGTAATTCCAAAATGGCAGCCAGAAGTCCAGTTTGTGTCTTGAATTTCCCTACTCAACAGGAGAGTGCCAGATGTAGAACATCATCTGTGGAGTAGCAGGTGGCATTTGAATCCTGGCCCTAGCAATGACTAACTCCATGGCCTTGAGCAGGTTATTTGACTGCTCTGTGCCTCAAGTGCTTCATTAGTAAGTAAAAGGGCAAGATGAACTCGGGGATTTAACTGAACCTGCAGCATAATGCTGTCGTGATGATTGAAGTAGATGTACTCAAGCACTGAAGGTCATGAAAATAGAGAGGATGCTACTCAGAAATGTGACATGCTGAGGTTTTTTGTATGGCTATATGAGGTAATTGAGAACAGGGTTTGCTTTCTCAGTGACCACACAGCCAGGGACAAGGAGCAGGCAGTTTGTAGTGTTCAAACACCAGTTTGGATGTCCAGACAAGGGGAGACATGAACACGGTGATTTCCATGAATCAAGTATCTCATTTCTCATTGTTCTCCACCTTCAATGTTAGAAATGTCTTTTGAATCCAACCTTCATTTCTCAGCAGCAACCAGGAATTTTCCAGCAGGTTTTTTGAATTTGAGAGTACCCAGGCTGATCCCTAGAAAGTTAAGTGCAACAAAAACTCTTCAAGAAAAGACTGCTCACTTGTACACAATTTACCTCTCCAGTACACATTTGCCAGTAGTCAGTAAAATGTGGCCCCACACCCACCCTGGTGTTAGGATCTGAGCATTAGAGGCATGTGTGCACAAACTCAGAATTCAGCCCCAGGACAGGTCAATGGAGATTGAGAGCTAGACTGAAGCCTGCCAGCAATCTGCAAAGGTCAATGGAGGCTAACAAAACTTCACCCTGATCAACAGCCCTCCTGAAGACCACTCAGCCATTGATGGACACAACATCTTCCTCATGTTGGAACAGTAACACTCATATTTCTGGGAGGATTACATGATAGGAATTATTCAAGTAATAAGATTCGATTTCTCATTAGTTCACCCTACTCATCTGTACCATGATCTTAAGATCGTGAGACAAGCTACCACGTATCTGCCATGTAGATAGCAGTTCTGAGTTTGATTCCTAATTCTACAATTTGTCAGCTTTGGAACCATTAGCTTATAATGTCATGAGAATTAAACAACATAACTAAAGATTCAAGTATAGTGTTGGCACATGGCATATAGTCAAAGAAAAGTTTGTTTACCATAAAATATCAGTAGCATTACCATTTGTTTTTGTGTTCCCTGAAGTTATCTCTGGTAACTTGCACATGCATCTGTTTCGCTTTCAGCAACTTCCTGAGAATTTCCTATAATGTTTATATTTTACTGTGTCTACTGTTACTGACTCTTTGGGTGGATACTTCCCTTGCAGGAGTCATGGTCAAAGTCAGAACCTTGGCTGCCATTACAGATGCTGTCACAGATCGTGTTGCAACATGGAATTGTAACCCAATGTTCTTGCAAACGACTTCATGGGGTTTCATTATTGGTGCTCAGGGAGTTGGCTTGATTACAATTTTAATGACACATATGTTCATACAATTTGTGTATTAGCTGCCTCTCCTTCGGTGCTGTTTAGTATGTAATAAACATTATCCTTCACTGTAGCAGAAATCTGACTTCTCCAGGATCATTTATAAATGTCTGCTTCTACTGATATAAGGAGGCTCAGCCGAGACCTTGTTGTTGAGGACAGGATGTTCTCTATTCTACTTCAAGGGAGGGAAACAGCCCTAACAAATGAACATCAAAGGGAGTAGCAAAGTGAATTTTCTGATAGAGGCAACCTCAACTCCTAAAAGCTGTTTTCGAAAGACTGAGAGAGCTGCTGTGCTCTGCTAATTACAGGTACCTGTGATGTATGGGTCTGGAGGAGATACAAGCACACCCTGAGCATGAAATATCCCCATTTGGATGATTCAGAACCATCACTGATGTGCACAGAGCACGGGCAGTTGAGTCATGTTTCTAAATCAAAGAAACTTGCTGATGAGAATCTTAGCTGATGAAGAAAACATGGAGCCCATTCACAACATAGGAGAAGCCAGAGAAGCAGAGTTACTGTGTGTGATCCATGCTGGGCTACCTAACTCCTTGTAGCTTGAAGAAAGGTCCTCTTGGTGACATTGCCGAATAAGAGAAGGGTCTTTTTGATAAAAATAAAGTTCATATAACACAGAATTAATTACTTTAAAGGGGCAATTTGGTTACATTATTTTGACAATAGTGTACAAACAACACTTCTATCCAACTTCAAAACATTTCATCTTGGAGGCTGGGGTTATGCATTGTGGGTAAAGCCATCACCATTTGTGGGCACCAGTTTGAGTCCTGGCTATTCTACTTCTGACCCAGCTTCTTGCTAATGGACTGCAAAAAGCAACGAAAAGCGACCTAAGTGATTGGGCTCCTGCCACCCATGTTGGACACCAGGATGAAGCTCCTGTCTTTGACTTGGAACAGCTCTGGTCATTACCACCATCTGGGGAGTGGACTAGCACCTCTCTCTCTCTCTCTCTCCTCCGCCCCCCCCCCCACTCCCTATAACTTCAGTTTCCAAGTAAGCAAAACATCTTTAGGAAATATTTTATCACTCCAAAAGGAAATACTCAAACATTAGCCAGCCATATATGTACCCATTCCTGGTCCCTAGCAAACACTATGCTACTTTCCATCTCTCCAGATTTGCCTAGTCTGGATACGCCATTTAAATACAATCAGGCAATAAGTGGCCTTTTGTGTCTGATTTCTTTCATTTAACACAATATTTTTGAGGTTCATTCATGTTGTACCATGAATTGGGACTTTATTACTTGTTTTCAGTGAGTACTGTTCCACCATATGTACACAACATATTTTATGTAATCATCAGTCAATGGGTGCTTATGCTGTCTTCATATTTTCATTATTGTGAATAGTGCTGCTGTCAACATTTGTGTGTAGGTGTTTCGGTACCTGATTTGAATACTTTTGGGTAAATACCTACGAGTAGAATTTCTGGGGCATACAGTAAGTTCTTGTTTAGCATTTTGAGGAACCACCAAACTGATTTATGTGGTGGCTGGATGATTTACATTTCTACCAGCAATGTTTGTGAATTCTGATTTCTCCATATCCTTGTCAATCTGTTATTATTGTCTTTTAAATATTAAAGCCAGTCTAATATTTTGGAAAGTGGCATTTTACAGTCGTTTTTAAAGATTTATTTTACTTATTTGAAAAGTAGAATTAGAGAGAAACAGAGAGGGGGAGAATTTTCCATATTCTGGTTCACTCTTCAAATGACCGCAATGACCAGGGCTGGACCAAACCAAAGCCAAAAACCAAGAGATTCTTCTGGGTCTCCCACGTGGGTGGCAGGGACTCAAGCACTTGAGCTATCCTCCTCTGCTTTTCCAGGTGCATTAACGGGGACTGGGTTGGAAGTGGAGTTGGTTTCTTTATCCACTATGCCACAATGCCGGCCCCTTCATTGTGAGTTTTGTGGAGTATTTTCTTATGTAGAATGTCAATTCTACTATTGGCCATTCGATTATCTATTCAAGCACCTTGTACATTTTTGAATTCAGCTGTTCCTTATATATTCTAGATACTAGATTCTTATATGATAAAAGAATTGCATGTATTTTCTCCTGTAGGGTATCTTTTCACTCTCTCGATAGTGTCCTTTGATGTATAAATTGCTGCATTTTAATGAAGTCCAATTTATCTTTTTTCTCTTGTTGCTTGTGCTCTTGGAGTCATAGCAAAACATCTATTGTAATATTCAAAATGATGAAGATTTACTCTTACATTTTCTTTTAAGAATTTTATCCTAATGTTTACATCTTTGATCCATTTTGGCTTAACTTCTGCATATTGTATGTGATAGGGATACAATTTCTTTTTTTTTTTTACATGAATATTCAGGTGCCCCAAAATTACTTGCTGTGGAAATTTCTTTCTCCAAGTTAAGGTCTTGTCACATGATTTAAAAGATAACTTATCACAGATATGTTGGTTTAGTTTTAGTTTTAGTTCTATTCCCTTGATTTCTATTTCCACACTTACACTGGTATCACATTTTCTTGATTAATATAACCTTGCAGTACATTTTGAAAGTGATAAGAATTCTCCATTTTCCCCCAGGATCTTTTTGCCTATTAAAATTCCTTGCAATTCCATGTGAATTTGAGTATCAGTCTTCCTGCTCTTAAAAAATGCATGAGAATTTTGATAAACATTGCATTGACTGTGTTTATCACTTTGGGTGCTACTAACATTTTAACAATATTCAGTATTCCAGGAACACAAGCTATGTTCCTTTATTTAGGTATTTTTGAATTTCTTTCAGGGAATAGGACTTTTAAAAATGCATTTATTTGATTTGAAATGAAGTGAGAAGCAAGGGGAGGTACAGAGAAAGCAGGGAGAACAGGGTGGGGAGAGAGAGAAAAGGCTCTCCTGCCCATTGTTCACTTTCCAACACTGACAATAGTCTGAGCTACATTGAAGTCAGGACACGGGAACTGAATCCACACTTCCCACATGGGTATCAGGAAGCTATTATTTGCTGCCCTCCAAAGTATTCATCAGAAGGAAGTTCGAATCAGGAGCTGGATCTAAAACTCAGTAACTTGGATGTGGCAACATGGGAGTCTCCAAGCAACATCACTGTAAACAATATTTATTTATTTATTCAGCTATCTATTTATCTATCTATATATCTATTTATTTGAAAGGCAGAGAGAGAGAGAAAGATCTTCCACCTGCTATTTTACTTTCTCTAATACCACAATGGCTAGAGCTGGATCAGGCCAAAGCCAGAAGCTAGGAATTTGCTCTGAGTCTCCCACACTGGTGCAGGAATTCTAAGTATTTGGAGCATATTCTATTGCTTTTCCAGACACATTAGTGGAGAGTTGCATTGGAAATGAAACAGTCGGGTCAGGAACCAGTACCCGTAAAGGGTACCAGCATTGTCAGGTGGTGACTGTATCTGTTATACCACAGTGCCAACCCCTCCAAACCGTAGCTCAATCACTATCAAATACCTACCCCAGTGAGTAGAAGTTTGATATTCAGATCTCCACAAGGGACTTTAACCAAAACAGTGTTAGAGTAAGCTGGACCAGAACCAGTTGGGTTGGAACTTTTCCATTCTTGTAGCAACACAGGCTGAGTTTGGCATTTGTTATCAACAATAGTGAATAGAATTCAACTTCAGAATATTGATGATGTTAGAGTTTTTCAAATGGGGAAAAAAAAATCAAGAATGGAAGTTTGATCCAGGAATGCTGGTCTCAGTTAAGATTCATGGAGAGAACATAAGCACATTTCCACCTGGGGGATCGGGAACACTTTCCTAATTACAGCTAATAAACAAACTGGACAATGTCCAACAGAGATCTAATGAAGAATGAAATGGTTCTTCCCATTTATCCAGTCCTAAGAGGTATCAGGGATGGAAAACTGCAGCTATGATTGGAGACAAGATGGTTCCCAAGGACTTCTGCTCCTCAACATGTCTTCTGAATTAGACATCCAAAAGTCAGTCTTGGGGAATACAACTCTATTACTTAATGTGCTGTGCCGCCTTGGGAAAATCATTATAATTCCTGAAGATGATTTTTGTAAAATTGGCATTATTGTATTGTAAAATTAGCATTATTGTAATACCTTCCTAATGCAAATTCATATTGGGTGGGGTAAGCATTGAGGCACAGGGGGGTTAAGTCACTGCCTTAAAAAAGTGATTGATTTAAGCCATGACTACACTGCTTCTGATACAGTACAGGGTGCCGTTAACACACCTAACAGGCAGCAGATAGTGGCTTCGTTACTTGAGTCCCCTGCCAGTTACAAGGGAGATGAGGATGGAGTTACTGGTCCTGGGCTAAGTTTGGCCCAGCCCCAGTTATTTCAGATATTTGGGGAGTAAATAAGTAGACATATAATCTCTCTCTTTTCCTGTCACTCTGCCTTTTAGATAAGTCTTTAAAAACACCAGAGGGTTACTGTGATATATAAACAAGAGGTATAAGAAAATATTTACAGAACTTATAGTAGTAATTCAAATGTTAGGTATCATGGCTGAGGTCACTTTGGAGGTCCCCGCTCTTGGAGGAAGGCTTTCACCCACAGGGATCATTCATGATGCGAAGGAGTAGATCTCTGTGTATAGAGATCAGACTACTCAGAACCAGATGGGAAGAAAGTGATAGAAAAGTTCCTACTGTTTTTGAACCCGAAAGAGGTTGTATTGATTATTGTATAAAGCAACGAATGAGTGAATGAGCAAGGGCTAAACCATGAGAATCTATTGTATACCAAACACGGCCTGAAGCTCTGGGCACCGTCTGGTGAGATGCATAAAGCTCCACAGAGTGTGGAAAATTTAGTCTGGTTTGAAAATTAAAGGTTACTTGGGAGATTACAGGATGAGTAAGACATGGTCCATATTCTCACTTCCTTTTAGGCATTTCAGATGAATATTGGAAATGCACAAATAACAGGGATGGTCACCAGAAAGTTACATTTAAAATACTCATGTAAAACATCCCTTACCTCTTGGAAACTTCCTTATATGCACTAGAATCCAGTGAGAGAGTGTGTCAATAAATAAGTAATAAGATAAATATAAAAGGTTATATCACATAGAGGTAGAGGGGTGCAATAATAGAGACAGTTTGTCGTTGGAAAGGGATGCTATTTCAGATAGAGTGTTCAGGAAAAGGTTTCTAAAGTAATGTCATTTTAGCAGGGATCTGGGGACATGAGGAAGAGATTCAAAAATCTAGAGGAAAGATCCTTCCAGGAAGAAGGAAGAACAGCTAGTGCAAAGGTCCTGAGGTGGGAACAAATTTTTCTCAGCCAAGGAGAAACAAAGTAGATGGACTGAGCAATGAGTCTCAATAAGGCACCAATGATCTCTATAGGAAAATGAAGAAAACGAAATGAGTACTTTTTAAAAAAACATTTACTTATTTTTATTGGAAAGGCAGAATTACAAAGAAAAGGAGAGACACAAAGATCTTCCATCTGTTGGGTCACTCCCCAAATGGCTGTAATGGCCAGATAGGGAGCGAGGACTGGTCAAAATCCAGGAGACAAGAGATTCTTCCAGGTTTTCCACTGAAGAATCTTTGGATCACCCTCTGCTGCTTTCCTAGGTCATTAGCAGAGACCTGGAATGAAAGTGGAGCAGCCAGGATTTGAACCATTGCATGTGGAGAAGTAATTTATTACTCCATCACACCAGCTCCGGTTATGGGTGTGCTTTATTTCATACATATTTCCAAGATTAAAGGACCTTACTTATAGAAGGGAGAAAGATATGACAGGAAAAAATCATACTCCATTTTGTTTAGAATTTTATCAAGAGATATTTGATGATGGCTGGGTGGAAGGCTGCATTTATTGCCCAGTGGATTAAGCTACTTCCTCCGATGGCATTGCATATGAGCACTAGCTTGAGTTCCAGCTGATCTGCTTCCATCACAGTTCCTTTTTTATATACCTGGGAAGGCGGTGGACAATGATGCAGCAACTTGGACTTCTGTCACCTACAGAGAGTGTCTGGAGTTCCCTAGTTGTTGCAACCGTTCAGGGAATGTTCCAGCAGATGGGAGAGCTCTCTACCTCTTCCTCTTTCTCTCTCATCATTCTGCTTTTCCAATGAATATTTTTAAAGGAAATGTATTCAGGGTGCAGAGAGAAAATAATCCTTGCAAATTGTTGGTGAGCATATAAATTAATATCATCATATTGGAAAACAGCATCAGAAGTTCCTCAGAAAACTAAAATTAGAATTAACATGTGGTCCAGTGATCTCACTACTGGGTGTATATCCAAAGGGACTAAAATCAACTAACCTAGGAAATAGTTGCATTTCCATGGCCATTGAAGCATCATTCATGACAGCTGAGATATAAAAACAAGTTATGTGTCCATTAAAGTCTGAATGAATGAACAAGGAAAACACGGTACATATGTATAATAGTATCCTATTCAGCCTTTAAAAAGAAGGAAATACTGTAATTTGCAACAACCTGTGTGCATTTGAAGGACATTATGCTAAGTAAAATAGCCAGCTATGGAAACGCAAACACTGTATGTTCTCACTTAAATACAGAATCAAAAAAAGTCCAACTCACAGATGGAGAAAAGGGAGCTGTTGATCACAGTGTACAAAGCTTCAAGCAGACAGAAAGAATAAGCTTTGATGATCTGTCCCTTGGGAAATTGTAACAAATAACGCACAATTATAGTTTGAAACTACAAAAAGGAGAAATGTTCAGTATTTCAGAAAAAAAAAATCCCCTTGCTGATAGCAATGCAGTTCTGTGCATTTAAATAGTCCCCACAATACACTTGTAAAAATACGCATTTGGACATGGGACATTCACTATGATTTTTAATTGCGAGTACAAAGCTTCTGACTGCTTCTTTATATCTTCAGATATAGCTGTCTTAGAATTTACATGTTTATATATATTACATGTTTTCATTCACCTTGCATTTGTTTATATTATTTGGGATACCGTACTGATTTCTTTAAAAAATGTGCTTGGGAAAGTTATTGTAATTACACATATAGCATTTCAGAATAATTAAAGATGTATTAAAATGTTTATTAGAGGCCAGCACAGCGGCATAGTGGTAAAGCCTCCATCAGCAGCATTGGCATCACATAGATGCAGTGTTTCAAGTCACGGTTGGTTCATTTTTTTTAAGATTTATTTTTATTGGAAAGTCAGATATACAGAGAGATGGGTGGACAGAGAGGAAGATCTTCCATCCATTGATTCATTCCCCAAGCAGCTACAACTGAACCAACCCAAAGCCAGGAGCCAGGAACTTCTTCTGGGTCTCCCATGCAGGTGCAGGGTCCCAAGGCTTTGGGCTGTCCTTGACTTTCCCAGGGAGCTGGAAGAGAACTGGAACAACTGGTATACAAACTGGTGCCCATAGGGGATCCCTGCGTGTGCAAGGCAAGGACTTTAGCCACAAGGCTACTGAACTGGGTTCGGTTGGTTCATTTCTAATGCAACTCTTTGCTAATACATCTGGGAAAGTTGTGGAAGATGGCTCAAGTACTTAGAACTCCCACACAAACGTGGAAGATCTGAAGCAAACTTCTGGTTATAACCTGACGCAGCCCTGGTCATTGTGGTCATTTGAGGAGTGAAACAGCAGATACAAGCAGGAAGGTCAGAAAAGAAGAGAGATCAGAAAAGTCATACAGACTAGATCATGCTGACCTTTGTAAATCATGGTGAGAACTTTGGGTCTGACCCTGACACGGGGAGCTAATGGAAGGTTCTGAGCAGAGGGTGATTTGCTATGATGTCAGAATGGGTTTTGAGATACACAGATGAAGCTACGGGAAGAGGCTGGAGGCTCTTCCATGTAGGCCTTGGAAGCAATGTTAGTGAATTGAAGCAGAGTAGAAGCAGTAGAGTTGGACTCAGGCTGTTTCATTTAAGATGTGCTTATTTATTAGAAAGACATAGTTACAGAGAGGGGGAAAGACAGAGAGAGAGACAGAGAGAGAGAATCTTTTATTTGCTAACCAGTCCCTTAAGTGACTATAAGAGCTGGGCGAAGTTAGGAACTCCATACAGGTCTACCATTAGAATGCAGAAGTATAAGTACTTGGGCCATCTTTAGTGCTTTGCCAGGTGCATTAACAGGTAGCAGGATTAGAAGCAGAGCAATAGAACACAAAACATTATGCATTTAGGATGCTTGTGTTTCAGGCAGTAACACAATGCTGTTCCCAAGGGCTAAATGTTTTTGCAGGTAAAGTGAAGAAGATCCTTAAAGGAGATAGACTTTGAGCTAGGCCTAGAGAGGATGGGAAACAACAGCAAGTGGAATAATAGAAAGGTAGGGCTACACATAATGTCCTTGTGGGACACTAAGAAACTCTTAGGAAAGGAAGACTAGAGCATAGCCCGGAAGAAGGAAAGAAAACTCATCTTTAAAATTAAAGGACCACTGAAACCCAAAGCAGGAGAGTTTGATCCTGAAGCCCGCCCTTGCAGGTTTTTAGAGCAGTACTGTGTGCTTTCTGGGGGCATGACCCCTGCTTCCTGCCGTTGTCACTGGGCAACTTGGACAAGGCTCACATATGGTAGAATGTCTAGTGGATAAAGTGCTACAGGACCAATCTAAATCATTGTAAAATGATTTGGAAGATTTATAGAACTTTACAGGATTTTCTGTTTAGTTACATACTTGGTTAGAAACATAAAACTAAGAAAAGATATTAACTGTAGGAATTTACAAAAGACATATACCCCCTGGGGCCTTAATTACTTTGCCACTCCTGCTGACTTTTGGCCTTTGGATGCCAGGGAAGACTCTGGTGGAATTCATTTAGGAATTCCGCTCCGTAAGTCTTGCTCTTCTGCAGCTTTCAACAAGGCTTCTTAACTAAATTTTGGCCATGTTGCTGAGACTTTACATAGGCCCATCTGTACACGACCTTGTGAAATCCAGTTTTAGTAAATAATCCTGCTAAGTCAGTAAGAATCCTCCATCCTCAATGTCTGATCAACCTCAATATCTGAAGAGGTTCTTCATCACTTCCCATCTCCCAGGTGATGTCTGATTATCATGGTATCTCTAGCAAGAATTCTGTTGGATCTGTTTAGCCAAAATATCCCCTCTTCATGATGTTATTTATTTTTTAGTAATCTTCTATTCACTGATTCTACTCTGCTCTTCATTATAATGGCCCACCACACCCTACTCCCACATTGGTTTGTAATCGCCATTGTTTGGAAATTCCAATGTAAATATTCTTCCTGTCACCATGGATCTGGATAATATCTGCCTTTCCATGTGTTGACAAGTTTCATTGAATCACTTTTTTTCTTTAAAAATATCAAAACAATCTATTTTTTTTTTTTACTTTATTGATGCAGACACACTATCAGTAGCAGAATGGTCTTCCAGAGACTCTACTAAACTTTATGGAACAGCATTGCTATGACTAAAGATCTGAGGTAGGCAGGGGTTGCTTCCCTTAGTAAGTGAAAATCTTCCTCTATGTACTTTGCTAGAGTTCCTTTAGGCCGCTAACACCTGTCTTTAGCCTGGTCCAAATGCTTGGAGCTATTGATGTAGTCTTCTCACTATTCGGATCCCTTGTTTCAGAATATACATAGAAGTGCTTTATCAGGGAGCTTCAAGTCCCAAAGAATATTTTATGGCAGCCAGTCAATGTTGGAGGAGTCCAGCCTATCAGATAACATTTATACATATTCTCTATAGCTTTCACTCTTGCTGCCCTCACTATTGTTATTCCCATCAACATCAACAGATAAGGGAATGAAGAGGGAAACTGAAGCTAGATTACTATAGTGCTCTGGATTATCATGCTTCTGGAACCCTAAACCATAGTGCAAGTTCATTTAGCAATGGGGAACAAACTGATTTGATCACAAGCTCAGAAGCATCCAGAATTCAGACCACACTGGGATGGGGTTAGCACACAGATCATGGTATGGAGAAACAAACCATTCATTGAACACTCTGCTTTCATAATTTCTGTTCCTTCCGACCTACAGTTTAGGTCCCGAGTCTGGATTTTATGATCTATTCCTGTTAGCCCTAAGTTTTATGTTCATTAAGTTACAAACAAAAAATGCTCTCATTCATACATTTAGCATTTTTAAAGTTTTTGCCTACTATGGGCCAAGTTTTGATCTAGAAGTGATCAAAACAAATGTGGATTCTCACAAAAACAAGAAATGAGCTAGTGTGATGAGTGCTGTGAAATGTCAAGAACATGCTGCCGTGTAAACCCAGAGAAAGGACAACACACTCCATTTGGCATTCAGGGGAAGGTTCCATAAGTAACGCTTAGGCCAAATTTTTTACTGATGAGTAGGAGTCAGCTGGGAAGAGAGCAATCAAAACATATTACTATGTGTCTGTTTTAGCAGAGGGGGTAAAAACTGATTGTAATATATACTGATCTCAAATTTTATGAAGACTGCAAGCGTAATTCAAAAGTTTGTGGAAATTAATCTAAAAGAAATTTGTTTTGAAACAAATTTTTGATGTCAACGCAACAGAGGGGTCTTCAAAAATTATGGAAAGTACATATGATGAAAAATATATACACAGATTTGGGGTTTTAAGGGATTTAAAAAAATTTCTTTGCACCTGAATAGGACTTATCTTGTAACTTCATTTTGCATGAACATTTTGAATTAGCTTTCATATTGGCTTAGAATGGAAGATCAAGAAGGATATACTTCAAATATTAATAGTAGGGCTATGAGTCAAGTCCAATTTCTGTGTAAGATTTCCTATTTTCCAGATTTTTTCCTACGAAAATGTTGATCTCTGTTGACAGAAACGAGAATCTGATCTTATGCAAAGAAATCTTGTCTCTGTTGTTGCTACTGTAGCTCTGATCCTGTGACTGCCTCCTTTGGATGACTTCCAAAGAGCTCTTTCCTGGGGCCTGGTGGCCAGCCATACAACTACCCCCTCCCAATTGCTCCTCTACATCCAGCTGTTGATGGCTGGCTCACCCCGATCAGTTAATGGAATCCTCTCTTGGGAGCCCCTATGTAGCTCCACATGCGGCATCCATCATTCTGTTACCCCTCCTGTCCTCTTACATTTCTGAGCCCCAATTTCTTTCAACAGCTCTGTTTTTCTTTCCTCCTTGTAGAATTGCCATCACATTTCATCAGCAGGCTTGTCATGAGATTGCCTGCAAAATAATTCCTGAGTGCTACAAACATTGTTAAAGCCTATTTTTCATTAATAGCACTTCCGGCCCAGCTGAAGATGGCTGCTCTCAAGTCTATGCAAGTAATTTTGAATGATTTTTTCTCTATAATCTGGACAATAAGGATATATGTTCATTTCATCATTATATCCAACAGAAAATATTGTGGGTCTTAAGACAGTTATGAGTTTACACCTCTCTTCTGATCTATGTGATGCCAGCTATGGACAGGGGTAAGAGCAATCCCAGGCTTCACAGGCTAACCAATTAGAATGTAAAGAAGGTGAGTACAAGCCAGGATTACCAACAGTTGGCCATTCCACTTCTGGTTTCAAGATGCATGGAGTGTCTGGAAAAGTGGCTTCAAACCTAGGGGAATAGGTAAAAGAAAGACAGAGGCAAGAACACAGTTTTTCTGGCAGAGTTGCCTCCAGATGTACACCCTTGGTGCCAATCTCTAACACTTCAAACTCTATGTTTGAAACGTTCACTGTTGCTTAGCATATAAGCCTTCCTTATTTGGGAGAATTTGCAAAAAGGACAGAAAGGCTCCTCCTACTCAACTCACAGCCCAGGTTACTATATGGAAAGCAAGAAGGAAAAGATATGACAGAATATTAAGAGTTCTGTAAGCTGTTCTCCAATAGTTTATCATAGAATCAAAATTTCAAACTTGGAAGAAGACATTAATATTTTCTCCATGACTTACGATGCCAATTTGCTGTCTCTGAAAGACAGGAATAGGCTGTGGTCTGTTGGGCCCTTACTTAATTAATAGAGGTGCTTATTTCTCAGCCTTAAGCCTATCAGTAGGAGGCTGTTTCAGAGGCCTTGAGACAGATAGCTTATGCTGCTATCTGTAATCAGTTGAAGCTAATTCAGACAAATTGGTAAGAATCTGTTTCCATGTCTTTTCAGGTCTTAGTGTTCTTCAACCCAACTGACCCCTCCCACTGTGATTTTGTTTACTTTCAGCTAACTTCTCTTCCACGGTAACACTTGGAGATGATGTGGAGAAGAAATAAGAACAGAGTTTCGTTCAAACTAGGAGTGGACAGTTCCAATTGAGACCTCCTAACTTTATGCCCTAGCAGTTTGTGTTATTTCTGAGGTTTTTGCCTTTTTTTTTTTAAGATTTATTTTTTATTGGAAGTGCAGATTTACAGAGAGAAGCAGAGACAAAGATTTTCCATGTAGTGCTTCACTCCCCAATTGCTCTCAAAGACCAGAGCGAGCCAATCTGAAGCCAGGAGTGAGGAACTGCTTCTGGGTCTCCCACATGAGTGCAGGGACCCAAGGCTTTGGGCTGTCCTTGACTGCTTTTCCAGGCATCAAGCAGGGAGCTGGATGGGAAGTGGAACAGCTGGGACAAAAACCGACACCTGTATGGGATCCTGGCAAATGCAAGGTGAGGATTTAGCCACTAGGCTATCATACCGGACCTAATTTTAGTCCTTCTTCTTTTTTAATGTAAAGAAACAACTGTTTTATATGTGTACTTAATATTAATGTGCTGTTTACTGGAAAAGAAGCATTTAAAAATTTATTTCCTTCTCTAGTCAAGGAACCTTAAGCACTTAAAATATGGAATGATTCATCCAGCACATTCATTTCAGACATGGCAAAAACTGTAAAAACCCAAATTGAAGACTGGAAAATTGCGGGATGTATTTCCTGGCTGTAGACTTGTTTTCCCAGCGAGTGTCAATCTTTTGTGGGTGGAAGGCAATGAGAAAGGATGTATCAGAATCTCTGAAGGAGACTGAGGTAATATGTAACATAAAATAGTAGTCCTGTCATTTAAAAATACCAAGGATAGAGCGCACAGCTCTGAAAAAAAAAAAATCTTTCTGACTAGAGATTATACAGAGAGGATACAGTGAAAAATATTTTAGAACTGGCCACTGATAGATCAAAGTAAATCAATGCCACCACTGGAATACTCTCTCCGTAATATAAACCTTTATGATAGGATGGAAGCAGGACAAATTTCCAAGTCAAAGTGAACTGTAGAACCTCAGTGGGCTATATCTTGCCCGCTATTCAATCTCTAATGCCTGGTGTTCTGTCTGGCATTGTAATAGCTTCCCCATAAATAAAATGTTTACTATATAAATGTACTATTGAAAGAAATATATAAGCAACATCTCAGACTTAATTCAATTTGTACCCATCATTTCTTTATGTACAACCAAAAACTCATTTAAAAAGCAATGGAAAATATGGAAGAAAAATGCGATCAACTTGCATTGAATATACACAGATAATATAAGCTAACATGCAGTTTTACCTGAACCCAGTGCTCTGATCAGCAATAGCATAGAAGAACTGCAAAAATATCTTTTATAAATGAATGTAGATATGACTTCAAAGGTAATGTCTACTGAAAAATATATTACAAAGTATAGACACATCTTAGTTTTTTATTTTCTACTTTGCAGCTT
Source organism: Ochotona curzoniae (assembly GCF_017591425.1). Classification (NCBI taxonomy): domain Eukaryota; kingdom Metazoa; phylum Chordata; class Mammalia; order Lagomorpha; family Ochotonidae; genus Ochotona; species Ochotona curzoniae. Next base: position 9,731,980 of record NW_024467087.1, read on the forward strand.
CTTGTTCAGAAATGTTGCTGGTCCATTAAGACAAATCAACCCGTTCAAAGCAATACTAAGCCATGTTCACCAAGACAAGGCAGACTGCGTTCTTAGAGCTCCTTGTTTCCTGCCTGCAATCCATTGAGGAACACTGCAAAATCATTCTGGGGGTCACATTATATCCAAAGACCCAATGGGGAAAATAGCTGTTGGGAATGAAAGGAAAACATCAATATCTGTTTGTATTTTTTCTGCACAATAATACTATTTTCTCAGTATGAAGTTCAGTTTCTATTACTTTCATTATCAAGCCAGACTTTTAAGGAACTAATCAAATGAAAGGTGATTTGTTTTTTTTCCAATGCAGATATTTACATACAACCATTTGCACGAGCTGAAGAGCTTCCCCGTCTCTCCTCTGTACTGTGAGGCCATCACACAGACGGTTTGCATAAGTAATGCATTTATTTACTAATCTTCAAAGAGTCTCTATTTTTCCTGCCTTCCCACTGTAGTCATTAGGGGTCACAACCCTGCAGGAAATATGGGCTGCCATGGTAACACAAAATGTCTGCTGCTGGGCTTAGCGTAATTCCTTCCTAATAGAAAAACAACGAGCAGTAAATCCCATCTTTGATAAACTGGCTTATTGTTGTAAGGAGCCTCTACCTGGGAGGTGGAGATCCCTCAGAGCAGTTTTAAATGATACAAATGCAATCCACATCTGGATTGATTTCTCATTTTGTGGGAGGAATTGGGTAAAATTATACCAGATCAAGTTAAATTCCTTGTCACATTTAAAAATCATCGCTATTGCACACAGTCATCAGTTGGATACATTTATTAGATGTTATGTGGAATGGAGTAAAGGGGCTGGAACATAGCAAATCATTTCCCCAAGTCACTTTTAATCCCCATAGAGAGAACTACATATAAAATGCACCGACTCCATCATTTTCAACCATTTAGTAATGGTAGCTATTTTGTTGGTTTACAGTCTTTTGTAGTAAAAGTGAAGTGAGTCTGTTTGGGGTTAAGGGACCAGACATGAGAGAAAGATGCTCTTAATCTCGACCCCAAAGAGAAATCATATACAACGAAGAAAAGGCTCTCTTGCTTATATTTGGAAGCAAAAAACATGTAAAGTAAGAGAGAGCTACTATTCAATTGTTTTTACCTCAATGGATTACATCCTTAAACATCCAGAAAAACATCCTCAAAGCAGAAACGATTACATAAGCAAAACCACAATGCAAATGCTAAAAATTGCTGTCATAGCCAACACATGTGCTCATCAACATGGATATATTTGGACAATCATATTATTACCCTCTTGGACATTGGTAACATGTTCAGTGAAGAAGAAAGGCTAATTCTCCTTTCACACAACTCTGTATCTCTCTGAAATCACTAAGGCCGACTTTGAATCTGATGTTTGCTTCTATTGCTTCCCACTATACACCAAAACCGAGGTCCTAGTGCACTCTTCCCATTGTTCTGATTTCTGAATGTACTGTCTTATGCTGCCTCCTCCTCCGTACACACACCCTATGTCTGATCTGGAATGCCTTCCCCTCCCTGTCATTAACCCTCACCATCAAAATTCTTTGAATCCTATCATGGCCTATCATCATGCACTTAATTGAGTTTATCGTATACATCAGGTCTTCAAACATTTCATAGTGAATGTGTATATTATGAAAAAACTATGCATGAGTTTGTCCAATCTTCAAATGCAATCTGAACCCTGGCTGATAACCATGGTGTAGTCTGCGAGACATCTTGAAGCAGGGGACCTGCTAAGTGCTAAGTCATGCCTGAATTTCTAACCCACAAAAATTGTGATAATAAATATGTTTTTATGTGAGCTGCTACGTTTGGGCATGATGTGTTACACAGCTTTAGAAAACCGTCTCTATGAACCTAGCTGCTAGGTATTTAGAGCAGAGATACACTGAGTATTCCTGTGGAATCAGAGCTATGCAACAGGCAATTCTATTTGGTATATATTCTCCAGTGATTTCAGAGTTTGGGGGAATAACATCATATTCCTTGTTAGATGAAGTTTGGGAACTTTAAATGATTGTTTGAGTCAACTACCACTTTTAGACCATGGAGAGGGCAGATAGGGTCTTTCATTTCCCATTTGTGATTTCATGGCAAACAAGTGTAGTACTTATTGAAGTCACCCAGAACTCACGTGCAACCAGCCTCTTGGGTGGAGATGGTTTGCCAGTATTGACTTTTGGTTGGTGCCCACTGCCAGAAGAACTAACTCAAAGTCCTTACTCCATTGAGCATCAAGCTCTCCATTTGCCCAGCCTCATTTTGCACCAAATCTCTTTCTCAAGCCCCCTAACAACCAGAATAAAAACACAGCTCTAATCATGTCCCCCTTGTGTTTTTAACCCTCCAGTGACTTGCTATTCTAGTTGGCAGAAAGGCCCTGCTCAGCCAGGCTCCTCCCTACAGTTGCAGCCTTCCTTATCTTGTGTCATCCGTATTTGAATGCTCTCCTCTCTAGCCACAAGGATCCAATTTCACTGTGCCATATGCTATGTTTTATCTTGCCACAGAACCTTCAAACACGCAGTCACCTGGCTAGCTTTTATTCCTTCTTCATTTCTCGCCATAGCAACAGTACCTTAGGAGGCATTTGCTGATTTTTTTTTCTCAACCAAATTCAAGTACTGAATTCCATACTCCCATGGCACTATATGCCTCCCTTTTTTGTAGGTCTTGTGATTTGCATGACAATCATGTTAGACTCAGTCCGTCACTATAACATCTGCTACAAAACATCTGCTTACAGAAGGCTGGGCCTTCGCCAAAGAACATGAAATATGTCAATATGTATCATATATGTCTATCCATTATCTAACTAGAAACACACACAATTTATTTTTGACATTGAAACATTTGACAGACAGGTTTAGGGACATTCAGACTAGCAATTAAGACACCTACATCCCGCATGAGAGTGGCTGGGTTTGAAGGCAGAAGGTGATGGCTCAAGGAGCTGATGTTCTGTGACCCACATGGTAGACCTGGATTGCCCTTGTGCTGCTTTCTGGTTCTAACCTCACCAGAAGGTTGATCTCCCTCAAGTCACAGTTAGTTAACTTATCTGTCAGCAATATTTCAGTATGGAGCTTCATTCGATGTCATATTCTCATTTTCTCTTTCTTCCTCTTTCTCTCTCACCATTTTCCTCTGAATTTGCATTCAGGGAAGTTTTAATGAAGTGAATGCTAAAGAGAAGCAAATAGCCAAAGACTAAATCTTTGGCTAATCTGATGAGAAAAATGAAGCACAATTAACCGCTGACACTCAGGAAAGCAGCCAGGAAACTTCATCTAAAATCCCTGTCAAATTCATAAACCCTACAGTGATAGAATGAGCATATAATTTTTCTACAAACTTCTGTTTTCCTCATAAGAATCATCACATTCTTACTAAGCCAGTCATCCCATCACCTCAGCAAAATACAAATTTTATGTAATGTTATGGTACTTTAAGACCACTCATGATTATTTAAGTTGTGAATATTTAATAACAAAAAAATCTGAAGGCCTTCTAGTTCTTAGCTATTTTGGTTTTATGGGTCTGAATTTGTAAAATTTGGAAAGCTGTTGGCTCACAAGTTACATGTAAAAGCAGAGAATATATCTAGAACAATAAGGAAAATCAACACCATTGTGGTCGGACCTGCTGCAGTAGCCTAGGGGGTAAAATGATCACTTTGCATGAGTCAGGATCCCATATGGGTGCTGGTTTATATCCCAGATGCTCCACCTCCCTCCCAGTTCCCTGCTTGTGGCCTGGGAAAGCAGTAGAGAATTGCACAAAGCCTTGGGACCCTGCACCTGCCAGGGAGACCCTGAAGAGGTTCCTGGATCCTGGCTTAGGATTCATCTTTGGCCTTTACAGCTGGTTTGGCAGTGAACTAGAACATGGAAGGTCTGTCTCTCTGTCTCTCCTTCTCACTGTAAATCTGACTTACCAACAAAAACAAACAAATCTTTTTTTTTCAAAAAAGGTGATTATGGAAGAGCTTTCCTTCTCCAACATATCTGATTATTAGTATCTATTTTTGTCTGCAATTTAGGAATGGACCATTTGTACCTAACTCTGTATCATAGTATAATATGAACATTCACAAAATTGCTTCACAGGGTCTCTCCTGTTTTAGGAACTTAAAGTAAGACTCAAAAGGTGGTTGAAAATTCACCGGAGATTGGTAAATATCAATGCGAGGAAAGAGAGGATATTTCACAGCATATCATAGAATAAAAAACACTTGATCAAGAGGAAATGACATGTATAGAAAGTTCAAAGAAGGAGCCCCCAAATGGACCAGGTTTTCACTGTTGTTACCCTAACTATGAAGGTGAAACCTGAAGAGCCCTTTTTCTCTTTCTGGTTTTGGTTTTTGATCTCTTTAAAAGAGAACTGAATTCCACTATCACCCAGCATGGGAGTTTATATGTAGCAGAGGTTTGATCATTCACTTTTATGAAGATAATTTCATTGAAGCGTAATCTACATGCAGAAATGTGTATGAAGGGTAAATGTTTTTTTTCAAACTTGCGGAAATTGAGCTCACCGTTGTAATCAGCACTCAGATCAGGAAACGGGACAAGGGGCAGGCCAGGATTCTATCATGTGAAACACGTGTGACCCTCATCCAGCGCCCGTGTTCCTTTCCCAGCTCCTACTCTTGATTGCAGCTGCCTGCTGCTGCCAAGCCTGGGAAACAGTGGTGATGGTTCAAACGCTTGGGTTCCTGTCACCTATATCAGCTACCTGGACCGAGTGTCTAGCACTTGGCTTCACCTTGGCCTAGTGTTGGGGGTTGTGGCCATTAGGGCAGGAGACCAGCAGATGAGAGCTTTCTCTTTCTGTCTCTCAAATTAAAAACAAATTAAGAAAAACAAAGGGAGACACAGAACGTGACCAGCATTCCCCACACATGTTGAATTAGCCTTCATTATGAATACGTACTTCCTGAAACTGAATTAGACTAATTTTGCCTGGTTTTTGGACATTGTATAAACAGAATCTTGCAGTATGGGAGTGTGCTGTCTTCCACGAAACACAGTGTTTGTGAGATCTGGCCTTATTAATGCACGTAACTGTGTATAAAGACAATTTTGGAAGCAATTGGGCAGTTGTATGAACTTATGATGTGTGAGGATCACATTAAATATTCCACTCATTGTTTTTGGGAATGATCAAATGGGCTAAATGTTCAACAGGGAAGGAAGGAAGTGAGGGAAAGGGAACAAGATCTGCATGAAAGAAGGGGAATGAGGTGTTGCCAAGGTCTGCACAGTCTGGTCCTTTAGGGAAAGGGACAACTGGGTGAAAAGTAAGAGGGATAAAGAGGTCTGAGTAGCAGATCCAATTGAGATGAATATAAATCATTTTGTTAGCCCAGAGACAAATAGGAGTGCCACTGCAACTTTATGTAAAGGTTATATTGGCCACAATCAAGTTTCTGTAGGATGAAGTAATTCCCCATCCCCCCCCCACCACCAAACAAACAAACAAACAAAAACCCCAAAAACTCTGCTGACTTAAATTGAGGAGAAACATCAGCCCTAAGTGATCTCTGCCTGGCCAAAAGTCTGAGGAAAAATGGGTGATTTTAGAAGGGTTTTTTGTTCTCTCTTATTTGGCATTAAGGTAACCAGCTAATGATGGGACTAAATGCTCACATCTTTCAGGGGAAGGATACATAGATGTGCCCTAACAGAATTCCTGGGGAAGCTCCCAGGCTTCCCAGCTGTTGTGAGCAAGAGCATATTATTAATTCAAGAAGCATTTCCTATCTTTGTGCCAACCTATGGACTATGTCTATGTGGTGAATGGACTCGACTTCTCATGGAGGACATGGTGGGGCTGGGCCAGCCATTCCCCAACACTGTGCAGTAGTGATCGGGTGCAAACATGTACCATCCAAACTCATCTGGAAGGGCTCTTGACCTGAATACAAAGCTGTCCCTGTTATTCTCAGCACTTCTCTTGATGCCACTTCAAAGCAGTGAATCCAGTCTGAGGTGGGCATTTCACATTCCTTGTCCTATTCTGTGTGACCCATTCACTGCCTTCAGAGACAGGGACTGCTTCCCAGAACTTGTAGCAGGTTAGAGAGGAAGAAGACAAGGGCTGGGGAGGTAGGACAGCTCCATTGCCGGGAACTTTCTGCATCAGCAACCACATCTTACAGAGTTCCTGCCAGGTGACATTGAATATCTTCCCCCACCTCAGATCCTAGGGACCCATACTCTTATTCTTGCTTCTTATTCCTCTTTCTGCCTGGGTATAATGATATGTGGTAATTGGACATATACCCACAACTCCCTACCTGGGAAAAGGTAAAATAAGTCCTTTTGGATTTTGAAAACCTAAGCTCCACTTCTGTGTATGGAATTCTCAGAAACTATGTATAGGCTGGAATGATTCCTAAAGACAGGCGGGACTGGTAGTCCACACTGCAACAAAAAGATTTGCCATTTGTTTTGGTGTCAAATATCTTGTATGACAGCGAATTGATAGAATACTTTGCATTGGCCAGGTCCTGTCTATAAGCTTTATCCATGTCTAGTCTTCACAGCAGCATCTACAGTGTACATATTATTATTAAAGAGGAGACAATGAATGACTGAATAAAGTCCCTCAAGTCACACAACTAGTAAGTCAGAGAAGCTACAATTCCAAGTTAGCTGTCTGACGTTATAGTTTGGAATCTAACCGGTAGCCCACACCCTCTGGTGTTTGTAGTGTCATTGAAAGTTCACCTATCAGTCCCATGGAATAGGAGTTTCCTCTTTTACAAAAGAGTTTATGGGTCAGAGACTTGATTAACTACCAAGTAGCAAAGCAGGGTTTGAAGTTAAATCTTTCTTTTTGAATCTGTAAAACTTCCTCTTGAATTCAGAATAGAAACCTAAGTGATGCAGGGCTTCAGAGGGAAGGTGGGTGAATCTGTTTGGCCTGGCCTGAGTAAGTTTTTACTGCCATCTCCGCTTTTCACTCAACCAGACAAATGTGAAGTTGAAGTCCAGAGACACAAAGATGAGAGATCAAAATTCTGTACCACCCGTTTGACCTTAGAGAAAGTGATTGGATTTCTCAGAACCTTTAGTTTGTTTTTCTGCCATAGAAACAAAGATAATGGCCCCTGCAAGATACGGTTGCTATTGTGGGTGGGCTAAATAAAAATTAATCAAAGTCATTTACTGCAGCACCTTGCTTTAAACAAATCCCCAGTGAACGACTACTTGTATTAGTTATCTTTCTGGTCTGGTCATTTCCCTCATTTTCCCTCCCAAGACACAAGTTATATTCAGCTCTATCAAGGTCATCAAACTGAGTACAGTGGCACAAATGTCAAGACACACAAAGGCCACTTCCAAATGCAACATGAACTTTCCAAATCCAAAATTATTCTCACATAGATTTACTGGAAAAGGAAGAGTTAGAAAAAAAGCAATTTCAAAACAGCTTTTGTTTTTGAAAATGACAAGACGTTGAAGTTCTTTACTCCCCCACCACACATCCCAGCTCCTGAGAGCAAACTGTTCCCCTGGTCTTCAAGGGTACTTAGGAAAATGATAAATGATTACACACAGAGCTGGCTGAAGATTGCCCTTTAGGTTTCTAAGATAATGTCTTCCCAGAAAAAAAGAAAAGAGATGGACATTGTATGTTGGAAGACTTTGTACATGGAGCAGGACTACCACCTACTTGTTGCCTTAAAGATAGTTATCGAAGGTGGGGGGATGGGGTGAGGGCAGGCCAGGGGTTGCTGTGGCACCACCCAGTTAGTTGCAATAGCTGGGACCTGGAACTATTTAAGCTTGTTTTGAAGCAATCAAGCGTGGTTTTGTGCAGACACACTAGCCTCTTACTACTCTTTTATGGATGTGGGCAGCTACGGACTTACTGTATTTCTAAAAGCCTCATCTCTTTATAGCCAGAGAAGTCACTTCCTTTGTTCCCTGCCCTCTTGTATCAGAGTTGCAAATGCCACTTAGGACTGAATAGGAAGTCAAGTATTTTTACTGATAATATTTTTTAATGCCATTCATTGTGCTGGGCATTGGGCAAAGCACTCTATCTGCATTAGCTTATTTAATGTTCACAAGAAGCCGATGGGCTTGGTCCTGTTATGAACCTTCTGCTTACATAATGAGGATGCTCTGACCTGGAGAGGGCAAAGTAACTTTTAAGGTTCTCATTACTTGGAAATAGCAGGGCTAGGGCTGAAACTCAATTTAAGTTGACTAGAAGTAGAGTAACTTTTCACACGGCAAAGGAAAGGATACCCGAGCATTGGTAAATGCAAGCATTTTGGAAGATAGTTTGTGAATGTGTCGTAGACTTGAGTTGCCATTCTGAGCATCCTCTCAGCAGCTCCAAATGGAAATGGAATGTGGAGAGTGAAAAATCCAAAACCTAAATGTGATGAAGTATGAAAGTGAAATTGGCTTATGGTACTTTTAAAAAAAAAACCCCAAATATTCATGCATATCGTCTGAGTGACAAATCTATAAAATATCTTAATATATTACAACAAATTATTAAAATGTAAGAATCAGGACATGTATAATAATTACAGAAACACAGAGTGATCCCATGGAAAAGAATGTTTAAAATGAATTTCAATGAAGTGATAAAAAAAACAGAATATTGACTGCTCTTATTGGAAATGATTTACACTTTGCAAGCCCCTGAGTTTCAAGTTCTAACAGCTGTCAGATAGCATTGTCATATTGTAGAGAAAAATGTGCTCACTTTCTGCAGATCTGCCTATTTAAGGCACTTCCCTACTGAAAAATCACTTATAAAGAATTAGGTAAAGGGTAACATGAAAGGGTTCAGGAAGCACTTTCTCCCAGATTTGATTAAATTCACTAAATCAGATCAATTTGAAGTCTTCCATTTTTGTGTGTAGCATTTTTCAGAAGAACACCTATTGGATCACTAATAAGAGAAAAACCACGATCCTCTGCCCCCTCTGTAGCTCCATAAAAGCCCTGACAAAATGGAATCAAGTCCTTTCCAAAAGCATGCTGTTGGTGCCCATTTCATTTTCCCCCTTGGGCTCAGTTGAAAAATTTAGTGTGCAGCTTTACTGAAGGTTTCTCATCTTCAAATGAAAGTCCAACAAAGAAATCATAATGGCTTTTGTATTTCAAGTCAATCTGAACATCTCACGGATTCCCTGAGAACACTAATTGCCTCAGCACGCAATACGTGCCTGATAAGACCCTCAAGTTAGTGGGGTTCATGTGGTGTTCACACATGAAGTCAGATGCGCTTTGATTTCTTTTTGGGTTTTTCTTTTTGGGTGGCAGGGACACAACTACTTGGACCATCTTAGCATGTTACTTTCCCTGGCACATTGGCAGGGAGATGGATTGCAGGTGGAGCAGTTGGGATTTGAATACACACTCACGGGATGCTGATGTAACAGGTGGTGGCTTAACCCACCGCATCACAATGCCATCCACTCAGAGCTTCAATCTCATATTCACCATGTGGCATTAGGTAATATTCTCTAATTCTGTGAATGTAAGTACCCTGGGAACAATACAGACCATAACTATTGGGAGAGTTCAGAGGAAGGGAAAATTCTTTAGGTAAATATATTCTACCCTTCTCTACCCTGAAAACACATATATAGCATTGTGTTGGCTGGTATGTTTAAGTTTTTGCCATCTAATTTTCTGGCTTTGGTTCACAATGAATCAGGTACTCCAGATGATTGTTTCATTCTCCCAATTAATTGAATCTGTAGAGGCACTATCTATCCAACAGTAAATATTTACATATTATATATCTTCTGAATGATGCACTTCATTCTAAGTTTGGGATCTTCTAGAGGTAGCTTTTATATCAAATAAAGGAATGCATCTTTTGCATTTTTTTTCCATTCAACTATTAATTACTTGGCTTTGCAATTCTGATATCTGATTGAATTGATTCTTTTTTCACAACTAGATCTTTCCCTCTATTAGATTAATAGAGTGATAGATAACTTTAGCAATAAAGCAATGCCGTTCCATCCCTGCCTTAGCAATTTCCTAAAGACACATTGCCTACTAGTCATTGGGCTACAGTTAAAGAATGACATTCTGGGCTTACCCTTTAAGATTTTTCTGCCTGGTTGGATAGATAGAACCACATTGTGGTTGATCTTTTTATTTTTCCGGTTTAAAACGAGACCACCTACTCAAGAAGGTTTGATGCTTGCCAGTTTAAGGTGGATTTTGATCTCAGGCACAGGCACTCACAGGACCAGGCAAGCAACAAGCAGCCAGGCACACCTGGTGGAGACTGTGGCCAAGAGATTTTCCCTGTTTAATGAGGAAGCCATGCAGAAACAATGGTTGAGGAATGCCAAAACTTAGGACGGAAGAAAGAAAAGAATGGAAGGAAGGAAAGAAAAAAGAAAAGAATGGAAGAAAGGAAGGAAAGAAGAGATTCAAAAACAGTCATTATCAAAATGTAAAAACTCTTTCAATTTTGAATATTAGCAACCAATCTAAAAATATTTTTAACACTACTAAAGGCCAAACAAGAGTTATCTGTGAGTCCAACAGCAGAAGTTTGTAAAATGCCAATTTATGATGCCTACTTTATCAGTGTCATGCTGACTAGGTAGTTTCAGCAAACTTATTATGTCATAAAGTTATTTGATGTTCCCTTTGCCCTCAGTTTTCTTAAGCGAAAATGGGGATAAAAATATCTGTTTCAGACTCTACTAAGGAATCTAAGATATGCAGATAATTGATGGGAGGGAGCATGTAGCCTGGTTGCTAAAACATCCCACATCCTTTACTGTAGTGCTTAGCTTGGAGTCCTGACAATATTCCTAATTCCAACTTCCTGATAATGGGAGGCAGTAATAATGGTTTAAGAACTCAGGTACCTAACAACCACGTGAGAGGCCTCAACCGAGCTCCTAGCTCCAGTGCTTTTGGAGAGTGAACTGGCAGGTCTCTCTCCCTCCCCATCTCCCTCGCTCTTTCTCTTTTCCTCTTCCCCACACACCTCAAATAAATAAACATTTATTTTAAAATATGAATGCGATTAAGAGAAGATTTTGTGAAAATGCAAAGCATGGAATTCCTAAGACACTACAGTGTCAGTTGTTTTCTCTGGATCATGACAGCACCCATGTTGATAAGAAATCCTAAAATGTCTCTTCATGTTTCTGTGAGATGAGATGGAGCATTTCTGTGTAGGCAAACTTATTTACAAATGCATCAGATTTCACAGGATACAAACACCAGGTTAACGAGTTTGAGTAAATAATAAAACTACATTCATGAGCATCTGATTTGGCAATTATTTAGAATCCTGTTAGGCCCTGTCTGATGTACAGGGTACAATCGGCCTTTCGCAGAATTACAGATTAGCACATTTGTTCTCCCCATTTAAACAGAGAAAACTCAATTTTACAATCGAGAGATTGGTATTGTCCAACAATACCACAACAATTTAGGGAATTGTTTTAAATTGTGACGTTTGGAACACTGCTTTAATTCTGCTCATCCCTACTCCTGATCACGTCACTCAAGCAAGCCTGACAAATAGCACCATGATTTTTTGTAAACAGCTGCACGGAGGCCAGTTAAAGTGCGATGTCCGCTGCAAATTTAGTGATCACAGTCCTCCTGAACAAGCAGAGTCAATCCCCAAGTTTCAGCTCAGCTATTTTGCGTGTCTATTTTAGAGAGAGAAAAAAATGTAATTCTATATGGCTTTTCTAGAATCAAAATCTGCTTTTTTTTTAATTTTATAACTTCAAACAGACAAAAATTCAGCTTTTAGAAGCTATTGGAATGTGTAGGGGTGGTGGGAGAGAGAGGGAAGTGATGAAAAGGGGTAAGGCCTCTATCTATAAAAAGTACGTAATGGGAAATAAGAATAAAAAATAAAGTTAAAACAAAAAAAAGGCGGTATTGCAAGAATCTGGTCAAGATATATTTCTTTTAGTCTCTAAAATTAGTTTTTTCTAGTAAAGAGCTGATGTGGAATGTGTGACTTTAAAATAATCTGAAGCTTCATTTTTAAAAAAAATTTGCTTTCTGTTGACCTGCTATGAAAATGCTTGTTGCCTTAATTCCATCAGGTTTTCTCTACTTATTGCCTGCCTTTATAATCAAAGAGGCTGAAATGTCCCTTTCACTCCCACACAAAGATCAAACTTGATTGTTGAAAAAAAAGATAAACAAAACTGTGATCAAAACTCCCACAGATCATGCCTGTGTAGGCAAATCAATCTGCAAAAAAGAAATGACATATCCAATATGAAACCCTTCTCCGCAGAGTTTTCAGTGAACACACCATGCCAGGGAGCAGATCAGGGACCCTTGTGGCTGCGATTTTCGTTCTTTCTTTCTTTCTTTCTTTCTTTCTTTCTTTCTTTCTTTCTTTCTTTCTTTCTTTCTTAATCCGGAGAGAGCTTCCCTAAAGGAGAATAGCCCCTTTCGAGACCTTTCTGTGTTTCAGGTCCTTTCAGAAGCTCTACTTGGCCATTAATTTGCTTCCATGGAGAGGTGAGTTGAAAACACCACCAAAATAATTCAGTGCATGTGGATGGACAGATTTTTAAGCATTAGCAAATTGACTTTTGAAAAATATTAAATCAAGAAGCATCTTTGTTACCTATTTGATATGGAATCTTGTCATAAGAAACACCAGGCAAAACGGTGGAAAAGCACAGATCAAAGTGTGACCTACTTATTATTATTTGGCCTATTCTGACCTCATCCAAAAGCAACTATATGAATATGTCCTCAAAACATAGCGTATTTTAAGCCCAGGACAGGACCTCCCAAAGCATGGTTTGAGACCACACCCAAAGCAGCAGTCATTAGCATCATGATTACTTGTACTTTCACATTGCAGCTACTTTGAATTTTTGATATCTCAAAAATGGGTAACACGTGATTTAATCAGTCCTGCTGCGCTTTTATCAAAGTAGCAGGATCTGCCAAACACACAGGCAAACAAAAACCTACGTGAAAATGTATATACTTTACTAAATTGTGTATATACATAATTTACAGCTCATTACCCTGAAAAAAAAAATTGTTTCTCCTTTTCTGTGACACTAAAGAACATGAATTCCTGCAAATAAGATTATTATTACTGAAACATCTACCTTTTGAACAAGTGTTTGTTGACTACATTTTAAATATTTTACAGACAAGATAAACAACCTTTACACTCGGAGAATACTTCAAAAATTCATATAGAATACAATAAAAATCAGGTTCATTTTAGCGCAAAAAAATTGAAATCCATTCAGTTTTTTTCATAATATGTATTTTCCATGAACTTTTTGAAGACCCTGTGTACGTGTTGGGAAGTAGGTCAACAGACAGTGATAATAACTTCCCTTCCCCACCTTTACGTGAACATTTGGGTTTATGGTAATTGCTACACAGTCAATAATAAAAAGACGTAAAATTCAATAATCTTATTCTATTTTTATTTCAAATAAACAACAGAGTTATAGAAATGCTTTGATATTACCATGCTTTAAAATAAAATTACAGCTTTTGGCCTGCAGTACACATAACAATTTATTGTACCTGAATAATTACTTTAATTGCATAAAGTCCATATGTTTCAAATAAACCTGAAAGATGCTTGTTTTTCTTAATCTAATTCTCTCAGTTAAACAATATACTAATTAGTACATAGTTCATAAAAGATACAAGGATGTAGTAGCAGCTTGTAAATTGCTTTGCACTGCATAATATATGATTCTATAAATTATCAGAAAGCATAAAACAATGGGCAATACTGAAGGCTTGGTAAAAATTAAACTATAAAATATGACTTCAGCTAAATTTGTCATTTTTTCTTTTACTTTTTTTTTGAGAAGCGAGGACTGTCAAGAAAAAGAGAAAATGTTTACCATGAAAAGACAACCCATTTTGTTTAGATTGCAGCCGTCTTTGGGAACGGTATGCACTTACAGAGAAAACAGCATCATACTGCCACTGATTTACATTTTTAAGAGGAAGTATTAGCTAACCAACCAGCTCATATTTGATCACAAACGAAAGGTCTTTATTTCACATGGAGCAGAGAAAGGGGCACAAAATTAGGGTGATGAGCAAAACATAAATAGCACTTATTCCATCACTAACGAAATTAGAACTCGAACTGATTCTTTTTCAGAAGTGACATGATTTTGACTGAGGCATCTACTTGCATTGCATACTTTTGCAAACCTATTCAAAATAGTCTATTTTCTCCTCTAAATTCCCTTTTTTGGAGTCACAGATTGAGGAGGTATCAGCCACAATGTACAATTTGGAAATATTTCCAGAAAATGCTTTGTCTTTTCCTTATTTATCCCTTCTGAATTCTCAGCGCTACAGCAGTCAATCTCTAAATTAGGTACTATTTTCCATAATTCACTGATCCCCACTTTTCAGAATCCTCTGTCAGAGAAGCTAATGCAAAATAGCATTTTTTCCATCTATACACAAAATACAAATATTCTTGTATCTTACACAACAAAGATGCAAATTTCTACTTTAAATGATAGAGTGAATTTACAGTAAGAAGTACTGTCAACATTAATATCAATAGCATTCTGAGGGGATGGCTAGAAAGTTTTCCTTTATATCATTTTTGGTGCAATAAAATATGGCATTTAGAGAGGCATTTATACTATTAAAAACCCAAGATGCCAATAGGATATCCATTTTAGATGCCAAAAGGGGTCTATCAAAATAATTGTATTCACCTACTAGACTTATTAACACAAGTTTAAAATGTCTTTTACATAATAATTATATCCAAACATCTTCAAACTTCATGTAATTTCATTTTTCGCCTCTGCAAATATCATAACTTCTTTAATACCTTGGTGCCCCCTTTTGGTGTAGCTAGATCAAGGCTTTCTTTTTTTATTATTATTAAAAAAAAGCATATACGCTGTACACATCCATTTGTAAGATACTCTGCTTAACTTGAAAAATGTCAATTCATGCAGCAGATAGCGCATGGTTATTACAGCTTTTGTTTTGCCCTTACTATTACCAGTTACTGATCTAAAACATGTGCAAACAAAGCTAACTCTTTGAGTGGAAAAAGAAAAGCGTCCTTTCCCTGAGACAATTGGCATAGCACCCCTCATATTCTCTGAGTTCTTATCCCAGTCTTCATGGTAAATAAATGACGCATTACCTTTTTTACAGGATATTCAATGGCTCGCTGACGGCTGCATTCAGAAGATATATAATTTTTTGTCCTCGATACATTTATGTTGTATGTCTGTCCATCATCCTGAGGGCAGAAAGGCTGGTGAGCATGTGTAGATCCCAACATCTATTGACAAACAAGAAGCCCAAGCATGGAGACGCAGTCTAGTAAACAAGCTTTGGCAGAGAGCAGAATGAAAGGTCACATTTTACAGAGTTTGATCAAAATTTAAGAGAAGGAGAAAATTAAATATCCTTACGACTTTTCATATGCTAGAGCTGGTAATTATGCTTCAGAAATAAGTTCTTTCCACGTTCAACAGCTCTGTGTGAAGAAGACGAGCTGATTTCCAGCAGGGATATTGAATCCTTCCATCTGAAGGACCAATCAAGTGTGAAGTACAGTATAGTTTTAGATTCAATTGAAAGGAAAAAGCTTGACTACTAGTTCAGAGCATGACAACTTTCATGGATTAGTTCAGACCCTATTCTCCTTCCTGAAAGGGTATCACAGCATGAAGACAGTTTTCAATGCACTAAACTTTAATAGCTGAGTAGGGGAGCCAAAGCTTCCCTTTGGTCTCTATAGAAACAGTATAGCCAAAATTTGAGGGAAAATTAAGGTCTTTGGTCTTAGGTGCTGTATCTGGAAGTTCCTTTTTCCAAACAGACTTTGGCCCTTATCAAATGTATACTCCTTTGGGGGCTACTGTAAAAGGTAAGAGGCAAAACCTACTTCATTATTTTACCCTCTGAACTCTACATAGGCAGCCATTTCAATGAAATATCAGTGAGCCAGATGTGTGATGCCTAGTGTAAAAGGCAGGTGGAATCAGCTTAGAAAGACTTCACACTTTGTTGTGTTGGTGGCGGTTGCAGTTGTTGACAGAAAGCGTTTCTTATTTGTATCTGTGACCACTCCACTGTGTCTGCAGCACTCAGGCCCTGGCAGCCTCTTCCCCTCCCTCTGCTCCCTCTGCCTCCCCCAGACATTTCAGCCTTTATGATTTTCCCATAGCAGCCTCCACAGTGCTCCCTGAATTGTTTCCCTTCCCCACCCCCTACATCATAACTGAGTACATTTGTCAGAGAAAAGGCAAATTTCACCACTGCCATGACCAAAGAGATATTAAAGGTGGAACAAATCAGACAGTTTATTAAGAATTTACCATGCTCAAATTTGCTTTGTCAGAATTCCTGGTCAAAAGCTCTAAGATCCTAAAAGGTGAGGCTTTTCTTTCAATAATTTAATTTTACCTCCCATTCACGTCATCTGTGTCTGAATCTACCTAAATCATACTTGGATTCTTTTTTCCTAGATACAGCTTCATCCCCAAGTTTAGAAAAGCTTTACTGGTGAGAAAGTGCAGGCTCTTAATCTCCCCCCCCCCCCCAAAGAAAGGGAACTGCCAATGTGAGAGGAAGAAGATCTAGAATTCATTTCCCTAGAACTGTAAAATAACCAGAGTAGGATGGAGTCTGGGAAGGCATTCTGATCCTTCAGGAGTTCAGATGCAGATGATAAAACTTCAAAATAACACGCCTTTCAAGCGGTGTCAGAAGTGACTTTCTCAGGAAAAATTTTGCATTTGGCACAATGAAAGAACTGGCTTGAAAATCGATCAAGCCAGTCAGCCTTTAAGGGGTATTGGATCCAGTCCCACAGTTTGGGTTCCCACGTATACAATTTTACATTTATATAATGCCAACAATTGTGTTACCTGGCAAGTGGACTTTTACAACGCCTTAGGCTTAAGAACCTGGAAGCAGCTCAAAAACACTTTTCATAGTGAAAAGACAAACTCGCTGATATACAGATTCCAAAGGCATGACCAAAAGCAACAGCCTAAAGAATTACTCCAAATTCACCCACGAGGTGACTACTTGGGTTGCTACCAAGAAGAAAATGACACAATTTAAACCTGGCAATACATATAAAAGGTCATTTTCTTACCCATAAAAGCCAAGGGCAAATGGAGAAGAGACAACAAAAAGAGACAAGAAATGGGCAGTCACTGATAGCAGAAACACCAGAGATTAGGAGGGATGGAAGCCAGCTTCTTTAAACAAATAACTAGTACAATCATATACTCATTCAATCATTGAACATTTGTTGACTGGGTAACACATTGTGTCAGGGGGAGGCGGGGAGGATTGCCAGTGTTGACACAGTCAATGAAAATCTTGCTAGTATCCATTCATCAATGTAATATCCACCAGTTGAATATCTATCAGATGTATGGGAATACACAGCCAAGAAACACCTGAAAAATCAATTATCATTAATGCTAAGATGAATAAAAATCAAGACAATGATAATCATACTGATCATTTCCTGCAGTGGAATTGGTGTAGATAAACAGCCTTTAGGAAGGACATTTTGTCAAGCTTAAGAGCATTTATCAAACTCTTGGGCAAGGGCATCCCGCTTCTAGAAATGTATCCTAAGGTAATAATCTAAGCCATGAACAGGAATTAAACTACAAGAATTTCCTTGCAAAACTATTTGTGCTAAATAGAGGACAAGACAACTGTGATGGGGGCGGGGGGAAGTTGAATACATTATACAATAGCCATAATATGGGACATCAGGTAGCTATAGAAATCACTTTGGGGAAGAATATTTACATGAAAAGCTATTTAGAAAATACTAGTAGAAAATGGGTTTTTAAAAATCTTCTTAAAAATTTTGACAACAAAATGATCACTACTAAAAGTAATTAAAACTAAGCGAAACTGAAGAGCTGTGAGTTTAAAAAAAAAAGCTCATGATGCTACCAGCAATAAGTGCTGCTGAAGGTCTCATATATCTGCTTCCAGACATACGAAGAAACTTCCTACTTCAGGGAATTCATTGAAAAAGTCATGAAAAAAGTCAAATTAAATTTTACATTGCTTTTGGTGCAAAACTTTTAAAAAGTCATGCATATTTTCATAAAATATTCATTTCTACGAACTTTCAAAGTGTCTTCTTATTTGTTTTGCATATGCAAACACAACAATTATATTGGAGTAAAGGAAGTTATGGAATGAGATCATAAACTACTGTCAACATTGTCTTCCATGGTCCATGTCTCTTTAAGTAACAAAATACAGTTTTACATGACTATATACAATTCCCAGCTCATGTAATGAACAAGGCTTTCAATAGAACTAAGTGTTACAGCAACTCCTTGTACTCCAGCTGGAAGCCGCTATAAGTGAGAAGCCTATGGGATGATAAATTGTCCATTGGTCCTCTTTGTCTACCTTAGACCTCAGTCCTTCCAACCATTTTACTAATCATTGTTTTGTTTCAATTCAACTGGGCATATTAAAGTAATAAGCCCAGTTGAATTGAAATTCTACATAACAATGGGTAATTTTTTTAGTATAAAATAGGCATTGCTTACTACATAGTACATAAAACTAAAAATGTATTCAGTGTTTATCTAAAATGCTAATTTAAATGAATATTCTGTAGCTTTGTTCATTGAATTTGGCAAACAAAAATGCAGAAATCAGGAAACAAGAAAATAAAGAAATAGGGAAGGACACAGATGGTTCAGTGGCTAAATACTTCCTGTGCAAGTGCCAGGATCCCCTATGGACACCAGTTCATGTCCCTACTGCCCGACTTCCCATCCAGCTCTCTGCTTGTGGCCTGGGAAAGCAGTAGAGGATGGATGGCCCAAAGCCTTAGGACCATGCACCTGCATGGGAGACCCCAAAGAAGTGCCTGACACCTGGCTCCTGGCTCCTGCCTCCTGGCTTTGGATCAGCTCAGCTCTGGCCATGGTGACCACTTGTGAAGTGAACCAACTAATGGATGATCTTTTTCTCTGTATCACTCTCTCTCTCCAAAAAAAATTGCCCTTCCAATAACAATAAATAAATCTTTTCTTTAAGTAAGTAAGGGAGATATGGAAATTCCTTTCCATTTTAATATATATATGATTAATTCTATTTATTTGAAAGGCAAAGAGAGACAGATGGGAAGAGAGCAGTCAACTGCCGTCTCCCTGAATGCCTTGAACAGCTACAGCCAGGTTCAAGGTAAGAACCTGGAACTAAATCTAGGTCTCCTCTGTGTGACAGGAACCCAAATACTTGAACCATCATCTGCTGCTCCCCACACTCCGCACCAATAGGAAGCTGGCATCAGAAGAGGGAGCCAGGACTCAATGCCAGGCACTCAGATGCGAGGTGGGCATCCCAAGCAGAGTCTTAATGCCTGCAATATGCACTCTCCCTGGAAGTCCTTTCTTGACTGATAATATCCTGAGGTGGTTTTTCATATTCTGGGCTCAACAGTTGTTCAAAATTGACTCTTTAATGGTTGCTCCTGTGAATTTTTCTGAGACCCCCCCCCTGCCGAGCTGTAGAGGATGAGTAGCCTGCCGGTTTCCTCATAATTCCTCAAATGCATGCATGTATCTGTTTCTCTGGCTGCCACTGGGAGAGCAGGCATATTCTAACAGCCAAGAACTTTGCTCCTGCTCTGGAGCAATGACAAGCTTTTTGCATCGGCCAGGTGTCAACTGGAACTCACTTCACCGTGTCTGCTCACCTAACAGCTCTCCAAATGCTCTCTGGAAATTCTTGTGCCTTGATTTGATAAAGAAGGAGAAACACCCTCTCCTCCTTCATTGCAGGCAAGAGGCTCAGAGCCCAGCACTCTTGAAAGAAATCCTTACATATCTTCCCTTAATCTCTGGCAACCAGATCTTTTAAAATTCCCACTGTGGGTAAAAGCCTTGGGAATGTTAAAATCATTTCTTGATTCTTTACATCAAAATTTCATACAATATGACCTGTCCCCAAATTTGCATTTGGTATCTATTTTATCTTCATGTCTCAGGAAAAATTTTCATTTTAGTCACATTAATATTCTATCCAGGATCAGACACAATTTAGTTCTTGTGTTTCTCCTAAGCTGTTTGCTATTGACAATGTTGATGCTGCTACTTCATCAGATTTCTATTTCAAGAACATTCAGACAATCTTCCTGAGACTTATCCATCTGAGGAATTCAACCTGGTTTTGACAGTCTCAGGAAACATACCATAATGAAGATCTCAACAGTGGAGTGTCAGGCCCGGCGTGATAACATAGTGGTTAGGGTCCTCACCTTGAACATGCCAGCATCCCATATGGGCATCGGTTCTAATCCCAGCAGCTCCATTTCCCATCCAGCTCCCTGCTTGTGGCCTGGGAAAGCAGTTGAGGACGGCCTAAAGCCTTGGGACCCTGCACCCACGTGGGAGACCTGGAAAGAAATTTCTGGCTCCCGGCTTCGAATCAGCACAGCACCAGCCGTTGCGGCCACTTGGGGAGTGAATCAATGAACAGATCTGCCTCTCTGTCTCTCCTCCTCTCTGTACATCTACCTTTCCAATAAAAACAAATAAATCGTTTTTTAAAAGTGGAGTGTCACTTTTCAGGAATATTCTATGATATTCTGCCGTATAAGAGGTGCTGTCTGGCAATGGACATGCTTACATGAGGCACTGCCCATAGCCAATAATAGGTTCACTTCCAGTACTCCAGGGTGACCAAAGGCTGGTCTCAAGCCGAGCTGTACCCCCATAGTGAGATGGGCCATGTTATATATATTCACATGGAAATGGATAGCAGTTGCAAATAGTGGGAAACAAAATCCTTCCCTAGACTCACTGCTTTAATGGAAGGACCATTACCAAGCACACAAATCTGAAAACCAGTCATCTCAAGTAGAGTGGCTATGACATTGTAGTTCATGTAGGCAGAACTCTACAGATGAGAAGAGCTCTTAACATTGACCCTAGTGCCAGGAAACCATTTCTGAAGCAATGTTTACAAAAAGCAACACGCCCCTGGACAGTGTGTGCTCTTCAGGCTGGAACAACTTAACAAAAAATGATGTTTGCAACCAGAGTTCTCTAGTCTCAAATACCTGACTTCCTTTGTAAAGTTTTTTTGTGGCAAGTCAAATAAAAATTAATCACAGTACTTCACATTCACTTAATCACATATTATTGGGGATTGGAATAGCTTGGTCATATAGCACTTACTTGTTTCACTTTTTGAGGAAATTTTTGTGATTTTAGACATAAAGAAAATGGTGCAAAGGCGGTATAGAGATTTCCCATATGCTCTTCAACTATCTTCTATAAATATCTTTCATTAATCATGATGCATTTGTCAAAATTATGAAGTTATCATTATGAAGTTATCAGTACTGCATTGTTAACTATACTATTTGAATTTCACCAGTTTCCCCATTAAAATCGAGTTCTTTCCCTGGTTTTATTACAAGATAACACTTTGTATTCTTACTTCTCAGGTCCTCTTAGTTTCACCCAGTTTGTGATAATTTGTCAGTATTTCCTTGTTTTTCACAATCCTGACAGTTTGGAAAAACATAGGTCATGCATTTTGGAAATTGTCCTTCAATTTATGTTTGTCTGAAGGATTTTTTTCTGTGATTATATTGAGTTTCAGAACTTTTTTTTTCCTTAGGGGAGCACAGATGGTCAAGCGCCTTATCCAGCACAGTATACCAGAGAGTATACAATATTAATGATTTGTCAAGAGTGGTTTTAAACTTGGTCACTTGGTTAAAGAATTTAGCCAGTTCTTGCCCATTTGCCTTTTTACAAATTCATTTGTTAATGTGGTCCATAGGCTCAAGGGAAGGGAGTAAGGGACGGTTAGGGAGAATCTGCATATATTATTTGGACTTCTCTAAGGAAGATGTGTCATTTGTCCTCCATTCATTCGTTCATTTGTATCAGTATGGATTGGAGGATATTTATTTTCTTCTTTGTATTGTAATTCAATGCTATTGTTTATTCTGCTTCTCAAATTGTCCGAATTGGTTCAACTTCTATTGGAATCTTTTCCAGTTTGACTTCATTGCCTATTTGACACTCTTGCTCTCTCGTTCCCTCCCTTTTTTTGCACTTCCTGGCACCACATGATGCACCTTGGGTGCAACACTAAAATCAGCCATTTCTCTAAGGATTCCATTCCTTGAGAATTAAATTTGAAAATGAGACATTGACTGTAAAGGTTCTAGTTGGTATACTTGAATATCGATTTCTATGCCTTTTCAGTGGCCAGATATAGAATATTTGAGGATATATTCCACAGTATGCATCACATATATCTATTTTTCTGTATTTATCTCTCTGCATAAACAGGCATATGTGCTTGTATTACGAATCCTCTAACTCTAATAGAGCATGGATTTTCATTTTATCATCCATTTTTAATTTATTTACAACTTCTTTCTCTGACACTGAAAAACCCGAATCATTAGCTATGATTTATATATATATATGCTTAATTAACTCTGTAAATTATATGAAGTTATTTCAGAATCGTATTTCCATGCTAAACAAATTAAACAACCAGCATACAGTATTTATGTGTGGTTTTTTTTGTTTGTTTGTTTGTTTGTTTGTATGTTTGGTTTCTTTTTCAAACAGTGCTTGGAAAAATACTAACCCAACCCAAAGTTACGTATGTTGGCCCTCCTGTTTCTTTAATTCTTTTTTTGAGGATTTATTTATTTATATTGGAAAGGCAGATATATAGAGAGGAGGAGAGACACAGTGGAAGATCTTCCATCCGATAATTCACTCCCCAAGTGACCTCAACAGCTGGTGCTGTGCCAATCCAAAGCCAGGAGCTTAAAGCCTCTTTCAGGTCTCCCATGAGGGTGCAGGATCCCAAGGCTTTGGGCTGTCCTCTTCTGCTTTGCCAGGCCACAAGCAGGGAGCTGGATGGGAAGTGAGGCTGTTGAGATTAGAACCAGACCCAATGGGATCCCGACATGTTCAAGCAAGTACTTTAGCCGCTAAGACTTTAGCCATTGTGGGCATATTTTCAGCCCTCTTTGGTAAAAACTTAGAGATGCAATTGGTGGATCACATGACAAGTGTATCCTTAGTTCTATAAGAAAAGACTGAACTGTCTTCCAAATTGGCTGTACCATCTTTTGCATTCCAACCAACAACAAATGAGATTTTGTGTTGCTGTAATTCATCATTATTTTACACTGTAATAGTTTTAGGACTTGCTCAATCTATGACTGATTTTATTTTTGCTGTGCTTACACTAGCATTCCCTATGTGGTATACAGCTCCATAGATTTTGAAAACACATAAATTCATTTATCTACCAATCAGGTATCACACAGAACAGCTTCACTAGCATAACCATGTTCTTAATGTGGACAGTTTGTAGTCAACTCTCTTTATCTAACAAATACTAACCTTTCTCCATATCCATAGTTTGTCCTTTCCATAATGTTATATAAATGAAATGATACAATAATATGCAGCCACTGAGTCTTTTTCACATAGCAAAATGCATTTAATATTCATCCATGTTATTGCATGAAATTAATAGCCATTTCTTTCTGTTGTTAAGTAGTATTCAATTGTATCAGTATACCATAGGGCATCAGTTGTATTCTGTTGAAGAAACACACACACATACACACACATACAAATCTCAAGTAATTGGCAGTTGTAGGGTTGTGGTTAAACAAGTCCAAAATACACAGAACCAGTGAGCAGGCTGGAGCAAATGATGCAAGTCACAGGTAGAATTTATTCTTCCCAAGAAAGCCACAGTTTAGCTCTCCAAACCTTAGAACTGATTAGATGAAATCCACCCAAGTTATAAAGGCGACTATCTTTTATTTAAAGGCAACTGATTGTGCATATTAATCACATCTCAGAAAAGCTTCACTGCAATACATAAATTGATGTTTCATTGAAACAGCTGAATATTACAGCAGAACCAAATTTACTAGCCAACATACACTGATTGAGTAAAACAGATGGTACTCATTCATCTGTGGAATATTTCCCTTGCATTAGAATGATCCAAGTGTAGAGTAGAGAATACAGGGTAGCACAGGCATGAACATGATAGTGTTCATTGGAACACTATAAGAGCTACGAGAATGAACCAAAGTCTAATGATAGCATGGATACATAAACTACAGTGTGGATGATTACACAAAACTACGCTTACTGATGCAATAAGTAATCCATGGAGCTACTCAAAGAGAGTGCAGGAAAATTCCAAGGTTCTTGGTTCTGGCATGTGATATGGGTTCTGTTGAGACAAGTGTGTTTACGGTGTAAGTCATTTGAGATATGCATGTCTGAGTTCAACATTTTTGTGTATGTTTATTATACTTCAATAAAATGTTGTCCTTTGAGCATTGGGGGTCCTAGGTTCACATCACAACTCTGTCAGTGTTATACTTGTGTGATCCTATGTACATAATGTCACCAATTTCCACTTCTTCATATATAAAGTGCAATAACATCATTTTATTAAGGGTGTTTCAAGGCTTAAATTGTACAATATATAGGGCTGGTGTAGTGGGATAGCAGGCTGATCCCCCACATGCAGCACCAGCATCTCTTATGGGTGTTGATATGTGTCCTGGCTGGTCTCTTCTGCTCAGTCTCCCTGTATATGGCCTGCAAAAGCAGCAGTGGATGGCCCAAGTCCTTGGGCTCCTGCACCCATGTGAGAGATCCAGAAGCTTCTGGCTCCTGCCTTTAGATCAGCTCAACTCTGGCCTTTGCAACTATTTGTGGGAAGAAGGGGGAGGGGTGAACAGATTTCTCTCTCTCTCACACACTTTCACTCTCTCTCTCTCTCTCCCTCTCTCTATATCTATCTTTCTCCTTCCCTCACTGTTTTCTGTAACTCTGCCTTTCAAATAATGTATAGACAATTTTTTAAAGATTTATTTATTTTTATTGGAAAGTCAGATTTACAGAGAGATGGAGAGACACAGACAAAGATGTTCATTAACTGGTTCATACCCTAAGTGGCCACAATGCCTGGAGCTGAGTCAATACAAAGCCAGGAGCTAGGAGCTTCTTCCCAGTCTCTCACGTGGGTTCAGGGTCCCAAGGCTTTAGGCCATTCTCTACTGCTTTCCCAGGCCACAAACAGGGATCTTGATGGGAAGTGGAGCAGCTGGGATATGAACCAGCATGCAAATGAGATCCCAGCACATGCAAGGTGAGCACATTAGCCTCTAGGCTACAGTGCCAATATACAACCAAAGCAGATTTTAATTCCTTGAAAAACAAAATGCAGTGATACCAGTGTTGCTCTGAATGGATACCAGTAAAAGAAAAGTATTTCACGTTTCTGATGACAGCATCTTGGCACAAGGATAAAGTCAGCAACAAGAAAACACTATGACAAGCGATTATCTCCTCAGATTGATGCAAATAATAAACAAATGCAATAAATGTGTTCATGAATAAAACCTGATTTGATGTGGGGCAATCTCTAACTCATAGTGCACCTAGTGCTTCTAGGCACTTTAATTTTCACCTCACCAGGAAAGGGGTAGTCTTCTTCTACCTGTAGGAGATACTTTCTTAGACCCAGTGAGTGCCTGACTGTGAAGAGTATGGAAACCGATATACCATGCTGTTCTATACATGCCCACCTATGTCAAAGTTTAATTTATAAATTCAGCATGGTGAGAGATTTACAACAACTTAGAAAAAATTAGAACAGTTGTAACAACAGACTGTAACAAAGTTTCAGCACTATGATGCTTTTGTGACCTGGTTATACAGTTTCTCTGTTGGTGTCATTCCATATCCTTGTAGGAAATTCCTCTTTTTGGATTTATTAACCAAAGTTACTTTCTGTTGTTCACCAGTAACAGCAGCTGTCTCAAAAGGCACCTTTCAAGAATATATTATCTTCTTAGAATTTTACCTATAAAGTATATGTAATCTGTTGTTTTTGTGTTATGAACAATTTTTTAAATGTTTGAAGTTATTAAATAAATAGAAAAATCTTCAAAATGAAATGTACAACATTTGGAATCCTTACATATAGTATTCATCAAAGTACCTGAAAACTCAAGAAAATGTCCTTCAGCAACTGCGGTCAGTCTGGGTGATGTCTTGTCTGTGCTTTCTCTAGTGGTTATCTTCCACTCTTAGAACAGCTGTAGAGTGTAGTCCTTCACAAATACCCACACACATTCACATTCTCTGTTGATACATCTCTTCTTTATTATTCTAGGTTCAAAATGTCCTGTGCCCTGAATGTCATTAAAACACCAAACATAGAGACTTCTCCATTATTCTTACAATACAGTGCTACAGAAGCCTACAAGGGTCAGGGATATTTGGTTCACTGGCAATCAAGATTTTCAATAGATAAAAATGTTTATCAAAGTTGGCTGTTTATTTTCAAATTATTCCTAAAACTCTACCTGAAATGGAACTAAGAGCCATAAAATATAGCAATATTGTGTATTAGAATAATATAATCTAATATGGAAGTTCATAAATTGGAAAAAAGCACTATTCTTACAACAGCTCCAGTATTTGTATCTACAGTATAAGAATGCTTCACATATGAATATTCTTTCTAACTCATCTAACAGTCTTAACAATAGAGATTATCACCCTCATTTTATACACAAAGAAATGGTCTCACCTATACGTATTGAACATGTGTGAGAGTTGGCTTTCCAAAACAAGTTTATTTTGACTTCAGAAACAGTGTTCATGTCAGTATTTCACAGGAAAAACCCTTCCGTGAGATTATCTCGTGCATGATTGGGTAGGTGACGAAGACATCTGGCTTCCTGTCCCTTTCAAATGTCTAATCTTCCTGTCATCTTGATGTGCAACTTTGTTGAATGTTTTGTTGCCCCAGTTATAATCAGGAAAAATAAGACAAAGTTTTGAATTTTAGTTTTTCATAAATACTCTGCATTGACATTTGAAGTAGTGACTTTTCTGCTTTTCAAACACAATCTGGATTTTGATCTGGTGGGCTAACCTTTTCCTAAATAGCATCATTTGCTAAAACGCTAGACATAGAAATTTCTGGCCTACTGAAACAAATTCTATGGATGTAGAGTAGCCCCTTGTATTTTAAAAAGTTCTTCAAGTGAGTCTGATGCTTGCTAAAGCAAGAGACCATTTGGGACGATCAAAGAATAGTTGGAAATACATGTGTGGACTCCCTTCTGGGGTTTCTATTCTGTTCCAATGATCTCTATTTTTTTTTAGCAGTACTGATTTGCATAACTTAAACTATCCCTATGTGCCAGGATAAATTTCACCTGGTTTGGGTGAATGATCTCTCTGCAGTATGGTTAGATTCTGTTGGTTAGCATTTTATTGAGAATCTTTGCATTCATGTTCATCAGGAATATCTGCTGTTGTGCCTGTCTCGCTTTGGTAGTAAGGTAATATTTGCTTCCTGGACAGTTTTGAAGAATAGCCTCCCTTACTGTTGTTTTCAATAAATTGTGGAAGATTGGTTTAAATTTTTCTTCAACATTTGGTAGAAATTAGCAGTGAAGCCATCCGGTTCTGGGGGTTTTATTTTTGGGAGGGACTTAATTATTAATTAAACCCCCATCATGGTTATAGATCTATTTAGACTTTTAAAATTGCCTAATGATTCAATTTTGGTAAACTTTATGCTTCAAAAAAGCCTATCCATTTCTTATGGGCTTTCCAATTTATTGGCATATGTTTACCTGTAATATTTCCAAATTACAAGTTTTTTTTTTCCCTTTGGTTTTTGATTCTATTGATTTGTATCTTTCCCTCTTTTTTCCTTTTTTTTTTTTTTTGATTAGTTGGGTAGTTGGAAACTGTTCTGTTGATTCCAAGCTTTTTGATTTGTTAATTTTATGGGATTTTTAAAAAAAGACTTCTTTATTTTTATCGGAAAGGCAGATATAACAGAGAGGAGGAGAGACAGAGAGGAATGTCTTCCGTCCGATTGTTCACTCCTCAAGTGGCCACAATGGCTGGAGTTGAGCCAATACAAAGTCAGGAGCCAGGAGCTTCTTCTGGGTCTCCCACGTGGGTGCAGGGTCCCAAGGCTTTGGGCCACCCTCAATTGCTTTCCCAGGCCACAAGCAGGGAGCTGGATGGGAAGCAGGGCTGCTGCAATTAGAACCAGTGCCCATATGGGATCCCAGCACGTTCAAGGCGGGGACTTTAACTTACATGCTATCATACCGGGACGAATTTTATGGTTTTTTGAGGGGGCGGGGCAAGGGTGTCTATTTAGCTTATTTTCTCTCTTATTTTCATTATGTCTTCTGCTAGTCCTGGGACTACTTTGTTGTTGTTATCTCTAGCTCATACAGTTGTGTTGCTGGCCTGTTTACCTGGTGCCTTTCTAATTTCTTGATATGGGCATTAATTACAATAAACTTTTCTCTCAGCATGGCCTTGACTGTGTCCCACAACCTTTATATGTTATGTTGATGCCTTCCTTTATTTCAAGTAATTTTATTCAATTCCTCTTTGTTTTCAACCTAACCCACTGTTCATTTAGCACCAAGTTGTTCAGTTTCCAAGTATTTGCATATCATCCGGGGTATTTTGATTTGTTTGTTTCCAGTTTCACTCCATGATGTTCTGAAAAGATGCATGATATGATTTTTTCCCCTAAATTTTGTGATCAGTCCTGGAGAATGTACCATGTACTGATGAAAAAAAAAAGTGTATTCTGTGTCTGTGGGATGAAAAAGCTCTGTAGATATCAATTGAGTGCATTCTTTCTATTGCCGTAGTGAGCTCTGTTGTTCCCTTGCTGAATTTCTGTTTCATTGATCTGTCCTTTGGGGGTAAGTTGATGTCCCTCACTTTTCTGCCTTTAAATCCATTCATAGCATGTACCCTGGCATGGGTATACATTTATTGTCATGATTTCTTCTTGCTGACCAGATCCTTTTGTCTTTATATAGTGTCCTTCTTCATCCCTTTTAATACTTCTCATGTATGCTTAGAGTTCTGAGTCCATGGTTATAGTTCTGAGTCTGGTAGTTCAGTTGGGAGGATATCCAAAGAAATGTTGTCTGAGGTGATCCCAGAACTTACTCTTGTGTGTGTTTGCCAGTATGGGGTCTGGCTCAGTCCATCATGCACATCAGCCTACACACACACACACACTGACAGTTGCAATTGCTGGATCAGTTCTGTCTCCAGCCCCATCTCCTACACAAACCAATGGATACTGCAGTTCAGCCAAACTCAGCCCTCTACATACTCTGTCTTCATGTACACCACTGCAGCTTAGTCAGAGCAACCCAAAATAATTCCCACCAGGTCCACCCCCAGCTCTGGTACCTGTTCATGCCAGTATGTGCAACAGACTAGTCCAGTCTATCTTAGATTCTGCTCTAATGCATATCAATGGGCATTGGAGCCTAGTCCAACCCAACTAAACCTACTATCCAGCCCATGCTAATGCCGGTGGGTGCCACCACCAGTCTAGCCAGGCCAACTCCCAGACCTGCTTCTCATGCTCACCAGTGGGAGCTGCAAACCATCAGAGGTACCCCAGTTTCCCTAATAGTGTAAAACATACACTAATATTAGCATTCCATTAATTCTTGAAAGGGGATCTGTATGATTATCTGGATCTGGTGTTACCTTTGTGGAGATACATTTTTTAAAAAAAACAATGGTTTTTACTTTTGGAAAAATAATAAGAATTCCATATTATTATTTATTTTTGTTATTTGGAAGATAGAATCCATCCACTGGTTCACTCCTCAATTGACCAGAATGGCTGTGATGCAAGTAGAGAGGAAGAGAAAGAGGGGCTAGGGAGAGAATTTGAATCCCCTCACAGGTTCACTCCTCAAGTGCTTACAGCAACCAAATCTGAGCCAGGTCAAAGATGAAAGCCAGGAACCCAATCCACATATCCCACATGGGTAGCAGGAACCTAGTCCCTTAGTCTGCTGACTCCCAGGGGCCGCAGTAGCATGAAGTTGGAATCAGGAAATTACCAGGAATTTCAATGTGCGATGCAGGTGTCAGAACAACAGCCTAAACCAAGCATATGCAGAAAAATTCTTTATTTTTCCTTTATCTTTGGAAATGAGAATTTTCTAGGATTTTATCAGTTCTATGTATGTTTTCAGATGAATTAGCATGAAATTGTTCAAAATAAGCCTTTAGTATCTAATTTCTGAAGAGAATCTAGTTCTTTTCATTTCTAATCCTGTTTATTTGTGCCTTCTATATTTTTAGAATATCAAAAGTTTGTTTCCTTTACTAGTCAAAGAAATAACATGTCTTTAATGATCTTATTATATCTTTAATTTCTATTTCATTACTTTCTGTTTTTTTATTGACACTTTCCTTCTGCTACAACAGTATTCATTTAGATTTTTGCTAAAAAAAATTTAGTTGAGAAGTAGCATGGCATAAAGAGAGAGATTCCAAACACTAGTTTACTCTCCAAATGTCCATCATGTCCCCAAATCTAAATGGCAAAGTCAGGAAGCAAAAAATATAATCAAGGTTATTCCACATGACAGGGACACAACCGCCTATTATCACTGCTGTGTCCAAGAGTCTGCAACACCAGGAAACCAGTGTCAGGAGCCAGTTTATTTATTTATTTAAAAGGCAAATGAGAGAGAGAGAGAGAGAGAGAGAGAGGCAAAGATAATGAGATCAATCCTCCATCCACCCTCCCAAATAGCCACAACACTCAGGACTGGGCCAGATCAAAGCCAGGAGCCCAGGAACCTCCTCCTCGTCTCTCAAGTTGGTGCAGAGGCCTAATAACTTGGACCATCCTCCACTACCTTTCCAGATACATTGCCAGGGAGCGGGGTGGGGAGTGAAACAGCCAGGATTTGAAGGAGTGCCCATGGGATGCTAGAATCTCAGGTGGCTTTACCCCCATACCCCAATGACAGAGCCTGTGTTAAATTTCTTTATTTCTGAAGTACACATTGATCACTCACTTAACAAAGATCCATAAGTGCTAAATAAATAAATATCCAAATGTGAAAATATCCAAATAATAAAATATGAAAATATTTTAATAAAATTTTATATTAGTTTTATTGTAAGTTTTATGTATTTTGCCATGAGTTTTGAGATGTTTTTAAAAGATCTATTTTATTTCTGCTTGAAAAACAGAGTTACAGAGAGAGAGGAGAAAAAGCTAGGGATCTCACTCCCCAAATGGCTACAGTGGCTGGAGCTGAACTGATCTGAAGCCAGGAGCCTCCTCCAGGTCTCCTAAGGGGTGCAAGAGTAACTGCTGTTTTCCCAGGCCACAAGCAGGGAGCTGGATTGAAAGTGGAGTAGCTGACTCCAGCATTCTGCTCTTTATGTTTGTCATGACATTGTTAGTATAGCCAATGTTAGAAAGTTTAATGTTTTGTTGTCTAGGTATATTTAGAAGTTTCACTGGGGACCTACTGTTATTCAGGAGTAGAGATGCAGTCTGTCAATTTTCTTTGCTTCCTGGCACTCTGGTCTCAATTACATCCTACATTTGTGAGATTACAAGTGTATGTTTGTTTATCTTTATATCTTTTTGTTTTGTATTTTGGACAGAGGTTGTCTTGTATTGCAGAAGAATGCTGTAGTCAAAACTACACTTGATGGACATTTTTTACTATAAAACAGGGAACAATGGTGGGCAGAGACGGGGATGTGGAGGGGAAAGAAGGAGGAAGCCTGATGCTCACAAAAATGGAAAATGGAAAATAATAATTTAAGAAAAGGTAATAGCAACAGGTAAAAGAAGCAATGGAAACAATCCATATGTCCGTCCAAAGAGGAGTGGCTGAAGAAACTGTGGTGTATCTACTCCATGGAATATTATTCAGCCATTAAAAAGAATGAAATTATAGCATTTGCAGCTAGATGGTCCCAACTAGAGACCATTAGGCTCAGTGAAATAAGTCAATCTTAAAAGGACAAATACAGTATGTTCTCTTTGATATAAGGAAGCTTTCCTGCAAACTGTAAGTTCAATAACCATTTCCATACTGTTTTTGCTACATCCCATGCGTTTTGATGTTTTTTATTTCATTTTTAATTCTTCCAAATAGTTTCTTTTCTCTTGCCAAATTCATCACTGGCTCATGGATCTCACAGAGGCATCACTTTATCCAAGAGGGTTTTGTGTTTTCTTTTCTTCATCCATGCATTGGTTATTCAGTGGCACCTTTTTCGACTCCATGGTGCTATAATTTTTATTTTTTAACTT
This sequence comes from Ochotona curzoniae, assembly GCF_017591425.1. Lineage (NCBI taxonomy): Eukaryota > Metazoa > Chordata > Mammalia > Lagomorpha > Ochotonidae > Ochotona > Ochotona curzoniae. The sequence continues at coordinate 9,764,232 of NW_024467087.1, forward strand.
CATACCTGTGTTGACTTTGTTTTATGGCTTCTCATTTAAGGGAATGTATGGTGATGGCATAACAGAGACTACCATATCCAGATGTGAAGAAATAGTGGAGTGTGCATCCCCACTTCCAAATCAAAGATGGACTCCCAATGAAAGTGTTGGATCTATCTAGACAATGGGATGCTGGACTGTCTGACATTGTCTGTACCAGCAATGTCAGGGAACACTTAAATAACAGACTGATGGATTTATGACTGCTTATGAAGGACTACACTATTATAACAATATGGGGAAAATCAGTCAGAGGGTGGGAATTTGGGAGTTGGGGAATCCCAGACTCTATGGAATTGAAAACATAAAATTCAAAACAAAGAAACAAACAAATAAATAAATACAAAAAACACGAAATTGTATTTAAAATAATTTGAAATCCTCAATGAATCTTAAAGTACATATGTGAAAAATTGAGCATAACATTTCTTGAATAAAAGCCAAAATATAGCTCCTAGAGTTAAAATTAAAAAAAAAAAGTGGAGCAGCTGGAAAATGTACCAGTGCTTACATGGGATGTAGAGTCACATGCAGAGGCTTAGCTTTCTCCATGGCACAGGCCCCAAAATATGGCAACTCTGATATAGTAAGGTGTAAAACAATTAAAGCATAATTTGTTGAATTTCCATATACGTGTATAACTTTATAACTACAATCCATGTTTCAGAAAATGTTTTTGAATGATATAGGCTTTTACTTTGAAGGTACTGTAATATTTTTTTTTGCTAGCTATGTTAATATTTTTCATTATCTTATGCCTTGGAATTCATTAAGTTTGCTATTCATCAAACTGCTATTCTTTGAAGGGTAATTTATCTCTACTCTTGGATTGCTTTTTACAACATTTTGGTATTTTGTATTTATTGAATTTGTGCTCAAATGTGGATGAATTTTACTGTTTCAACAGAAACCTAGGGGAAACACAGGAATGAACAGTGAATTCTCTGAAGAGGGCATTTGTATCAAAGTCAGTAATAAATGCAAATATCCTGAGGAAGGGATATTCTGGACTGTTAAAGAAAAGGTCAGAGGCCAGACAGGCTAGAGAAGAGTGACTGAAATAAAGAGGGTTGAAGCATGGTCACCTTGGAGGAGGCCACAATATATCAGGATCCAGACTTGAGAGTTTAAGCTAAGCTGCGAGCCATTGGAAATTTTCTGAGTAGGGGGTGATAGAAACAGGCATAAGTGTTAGGAATCCTCTGGATTTGTTGGTGTTGAGAAAGTGCAGTGGGGACTATTGTGAAAGTAGGAAGATCATGTGAGGAACTATTCAAGCACTGTAGGTAAGAGGAAGTGAATAAATTAGATCAGGAATATAGAGAAGGGATGGTGACAAATGGTCATATCCTGGATATAATTTGGCAGTGGAGCCAACAGACTTTTACTGCTGTATTAGACATGTCATTTAAAAACAACAAATAAATCAAAGGCATTCTCAAGCACTTAGGTCTGGAAAACATGAAAAGAAAAATTATCATCTCAAAACGGGGAAGGATTGCAAGAGGAACAGGTTTACAGACCTGAAAAATCAAGCATTCAGCTTTAATATCTTAGGTTTGGAATAGGTAAATACATCCCATTTACCTAGATGTCAAGGATGCATTTGGATACACAAGTATTAACTTCAGCCAAGAGGCTAAGACTGAAATGATGAGCAGTATTTCAATGTTTTAATGTATAAAGTCAGGAGATTATAAGATTTGCCTCATAGAATTTTGATTTAAATGAGTCCACACGCACAAAATTCTTTGCCTTGTGCTTAGCACTATACGAGACATGCAATAAATAGTAACTGCTACTTTAAAACTGGAAGGAATGTCAAGCCCAACTTGTAGAAAGAACTGAACTTTGTTTTGAAAACAAGAGTAAGCCAGTATAAATTCTTGAGCAGGAAACTCGTCACCAAAGTGGTACCACACACCAAAGTGGAGGGTCAAGGGAAATGAATTTGGGACTCAGGGGCGTAGTTTCACGGTATAAGTAATGAGTAACTTGTAGGTGAGAAATTATAATAATAAAAGGAGCTAAACAAACAAAACAAGCACCTAAATCAAATAGTCTTTAGGGTTACAATATTTATAAAGGGAAAAAAGTACAAAATAACACACACAAACAACTAAAGTTGAGGGACTGGACAGAAATAATGAAAATGGGTAAAAAGAGCAATGTGAGCCTGAAGATCAGTGAAGCTGTTGGAGAGAGAGTAGAAAAAGTAGAAAGCAAGTTCTGTAAGCAGATTGAAGATGAAGTCTTGAGCACAAAGGGCCAGACAAGCTTTGAGGAGCTGCACTAAACTAGTAGCTAACCTCTCTAAATCCTAGGCCTTAGCATTGAGGTTCCTGGCTTACCTGCCCAGGCAATGGAGTCGGCATGTTTTCATTTCAGGAAAACTGACTTCTTTAGCACTCCTCTCTGCAAAATTCTAAAATGCCTTGGTCCTTGCTCTTAGGCCTGCCCACAATGGTCACCACAAACCACCCTCCTGCTTCTGTGCAAATCTAACTCTTCCTCTAGTCTTCCATTTCACCAAGGAAATCTGTGATTATACCATCTCACTGATACTACCTGTCCTTCCTCTGAGCTTCTTCAGCATTTATGTGTATTCTTGATTGGATTCGTTATGAGTTAGCTCGTATTCTTTTTCATTTTTAGTGCACATCTTCTCTTTCTCAAAGTAGATTATAAACTCTTCAAGTGTATAAATTCATCTTCCTATTTGCAGTTAGGAGCACACAAGAAACACTCAGTAATTGATGGTTGATGATGATTACAGCAAATTGAAGAAAAATATCATCAAGCTGCAGTAGCCTGGTGAGTCACCCTTACCACTATACAGATACTTGTCAAGGAAACAGAACTATTCCCATTAGCCTGGCAGGGCACTCTGCCCCAGGGTTATGCCAAGTCATAGTACTTCTTCTTCATATTGGTGTTCCTGTTCAGCTATTTGAACATACGGCATTCAGCTTTAATAACCTGCTTCGATTTCTTGTTTGCTCAGTAAGTCTTCTTTGCCTCCTCAAGAAAGTTAGGAACACATCTTAGTGCCATGCAAATCACCCTTGGGACTATATTTTTTATTCTAAAAAGCTTACTCTACATTCATGATGTATGGATCCTGCTGAATTACACAAGGGATTCACATCTCGATCTAAATTTTCTGTTTCAATGATTCTATAATGTCAAAAGTCCTGATATAGTCCAGCTATGTTTGCATTAGTATAATTGTTAGAGCCAAGAAACCCAGCTAAGTTCTAATTAGAACAGAAGAGCTATTATAGGGGATCATGGGGAGAGTGACATGGTACAAGTAACTTCAAAATAACTTAAATATGCTTTCCCTTTATGATTTTGCAGCCTGGATGAAAGAAGACGGTGAACCCTCTTTGGTTGTTTGACTGAATCTTACACTTAGAGAACTTCTCACCAGATGAGTTAGAATGGGGCAGAGTCTGCCTCTCACCACAGAAACTAAAATGGTATTTCTCCGTTTTTCCTATAGTTAGGGTATGGGCACAGCTAAGGCACAGATATTCAGACTTACTGAGACACTGAAGCAGAGATGGGGGCAAAATTTGACGGCACACAGCAGCATTGATCAGAATCCAGGGTCAGAAACCTGTAGTTCAGGGCTTAGGAGTAACTGAGTAGTAGTGCTCTTGCTGTATAGGATTTGTAGCAAAATTATGCTTTCCCTCTGGCTGCACAGACTTGTTCCTATCTATTTTCAGAGTCTTGTCCTGCTGTCTTTATGGGAACAAATAATTTCCTTACTCCATATGTAAATTTTTACTTTGAGAGTTTCAAACAGTCAGGAAAAATCCAAAGAAGGATGCATTCATTCTTTTATTTCCCTCACCTGCGTTCACTCATTTGCTAATATCTCCTACATTTTCTCTCATATATATATAGGAGCATATATGTGTGTATATACATAAAGACACAAATAAGTACTATAGGTACGCCATATATGTTTAAAAACGATTTGCAGGCATTAACAGACTTCATTCCTAAATGCTTTCACCCATATCTCTTAACAAGCACAATCACTTACAAAACTACAAAAATTATTATCAAACTCTAGAAATATAATAATCATTCCTCGCCTCTGTCAAATCACAGCTTTCACAATTCCTTGATTGTCCCTCAAGTGCCTTTTGTATCTTCTTATACTCAGTCCAGATTTCAAGTAAGGTTTATACAGTGCATTTCATTGTCATGTATTTTTAGACCCCCTAAGCTAGAACACTCCATTTCCCTTTTCGGTTTTCTTGATACAGTCTTTTTAAATTTTTTCCCAATGATTCAGGTTTGTTTTCTTTTAGTATACCCCGCAATCTGGATGTCTTTGATTGTATCCTCATGATAAGAATAAGGCCAGGCACTCTTAGGAAAAGCAATTTGTGCAGCCATGTGATTTGTGAGTGAATCACATTAGGGGCATAAATGTCAGTGATTCTAAGACTGATCATTTAATTACAGTTTTAACTGTGAGAACTCCTCTCATAAAACTGCGTGCTCCCTTTCGTAGAGTAATATCTTAACATCATGTACATATCCTGTTCTCCAAACTACTCTTCACTTGATGGCTTTAGCATCCATTGATGATCCTTGCTAAAGTTTTACATTGGAAGTTCAAAAATGGAAGAGCTTCTAATTCTGCCATTCTTTCCACAGTTGATAGTTGTATTTGGAAAAGATTTTTTCCATCCTCATCACCCCACTTTGGCCCCATCACTTCACACTCATGGATTACTTTAATTTAGTCTATTGTGATGTTAAAATTGTTTTGAATTTAGCCAGTGGGAACCCTTCAAACCAGCCCTGTGTCCTCTATTTTGACATAATTGGTTTGTGAACATTTTCCTTCTTTCTGATACAAGATGAGTCTTTGCCCAAATCCTGAAACCAGTCATTTCTCCAAAGGTCCCAGGTTTTTTGTTTGTTTGTTTGTTTTTTAGTAGAGAATGGTATTTAGAAACCAATATTTGGACTTTAGGTATTCTCATCACTACTGGGATGTTAGTAATTGCCAAGTGCTTTGAATGAATACATGGACATACAAAATGAATTCATACTGATATCTTTCATTCAAATTTAAAATTATGAGACCCTCCCTTACTTCCTGTTATATACACTGACATTTCTTTCATTGTAAAATTCTTGGTTCCTGTTCATCTTACTATATTTATCTATTGGTTTCGTGCTACTTTATACATGAACAAAGCTATAATATACTGTTAGCAATAAACTTAATGTTTGTGATTATACTGTAGATCTTTCTTCCTTTAGACCATATTTGTACTAATGATTTACACAGTTTAAATGTTATTCAAATTTTTGAAGAAACTTGCATTTTCTTTTTCTCTTTTGTTACTAACATGAAATTTTGTTAGGACCATTTATCTTCATGTGTATTGAATTTTAAGGCATACTTTTCATATCTTTTGAATTTAATTTTTAAAGATTTTTTTTTACTTAAAAGTCATATACAGAGAGGAATCAGAAAGAGAGAGAAGGATGGAAGGAGAGAGAGAGCCACAGAAAGATATTCCACCCACTGGAGCAAACCACAAATGGCTGGGTCTGTCGAAGCTGGGAGATAGGAGCTTCTTTTGGGTCTCCCTTGTGGGCGTAGAGACCCAAGGGCTTGAATTTTTTTTCTGCCACTTTCACAGGCCAAAAGCAAGTAACTTGAATCAGAAGCACAGCACTCAAAGCAGCAGCCATATGGGATGTTGGCACTGTGAGGAAGTGGATTAGTTTGTTAAGCCACCATGCCAGCTCCTGAATTCCATTGAAAGACTGCCTAAAACTCTAGCATCAGGAAAATCATTCTTCTCTTTCTATTCTTTGTCCCCAGTTTGTGCCAACTCCCTAGTGGAATTGTTTTTCTTCCCCCCATTTAGTTTTAAAGGAAAAAAATATGAATACAAATGCTTTTCTTTTGTTTTGTCATATAAAAGTTGCATACCATACATATACCGTACTTTTCTTTTAAAGTTACTTTGCCTTAGAAAGTTGGCCATGCCATATCATAGACTCTGCCTCATCCCTTCATATGACTGTGTTCCATTATTCTCCATATCTTGAAACTCTGTCTCTTTTGTGGGACCCAGCACTATCTCAGGTTGATGCCAGGTAAATAATAAATATTTTGTGGTTGGCTAAGCAAAAATAATAATAATAATAATAATGGTCTAAATGACAGTTTAATCTACTGTGGTGAGACTTAAATAAGAAAATCCTGCAGTAAAAAAATATTAAGTTCCTTAAAAATTGCTTACAGAGGTTGTAGTAAATGTCCTAAGGGCATCAAGAATTAAACGGGGTATACTGAAGTCTAGGTGAAGATATATTATTGGTCCTTTATTGGGTCTAACAGACCTCAGCATTCACAAAATTTCAGAAACTGAAATGAAGCACAATACATACTATACCAAGACTTTTGAAATGCAATTATTGAGCTAAAAGATTCAACTATCAGATAACATTATTTTAATTACAACATTACCAAGATGTGATTTAGTAGTGAATTCCCTTTCACATTTCAAAACTCTGTAACGATAGCTCATTTGTTGAACTTCAATTTCCCCCCTCATTATGGTTTTTGGGACAAACTGTGCCTTTGCTTTGACCAGAGTTCAATTTCCAAAAGCGTGGAAAAGTATTATGTATTCACTGACAAACATCTACTAAATGTTAAAAGAACCTGGTTAATATTGAGTCTTTGACATACAGCTTGATGCTAGAGCTCCTCTTAATTGTCCTGAATAACTTTGTTCAAATTACTGCACCTTGATTAAAAAGTTAAACTTTCCAACAATGCACAGAAATGCCACGAAACACCTGGCTTGTCAACGCATACTTGGGAAGATCCAGTGCAGGGACCAGCAGCATTACCATGCACTGGAAGCTAGTGAGCCATGCAGAACCCAGGGCTTCACCAACCAAATCAGATTCTGTGTTTCAACAGGATTCCCCAGAGTAACTCATGGTTCATAACTGAACTGAGGAGGCATTTCTGTAACACTTGCATTAGAGACAAGGAAATGCCCGAACAAATAAACGCATGGAAAGTGTTAATCACCTGTGCTGCCACTGGAGGAGTTTCAGTTGCATAATGGAGTGTAGTCATTCCACAAATTCATAGGCAGGGGGACCACAGATAGATAAAGGTTATTTCAGTGGCTTCCAAGCCAGCAGTTTTGTTCTTCCAAGAAGCTAAAGAACTTCACAGAATGGTTCTCACTGCACCAAAAGGAAGTGGGGTAGGGAGGGAGATGGGGAGCAAGGAAACTGGAGGAGAGTGAGTTGGCAGAGTGGAGGACAGAAGATGCCAGGAAATTGGAGCATCACTGCTGATGGCACACTTGTGCTAACTCGGGTTCAAACCAGCGATCCTGGGAGGGTTATCAGTAGGGTCTTGGTTAAGCACAGCCAGCAGGGCAGCAGTAGTAAGCACAGTTCAGACTCCAGCTCTGGTATAGTACAGCCCTTCTCCTCCCTGAGATTTATTCTCCCATATATGATTGTTCTGAAATCCTCCACATACTTGATGGTAATGAACATTTTAAGCACTCTTCTCCTTGATGTGCAATCCAAAGGTTCATTATGGATGTGCTAGATTAATTAAAACTCTTCCAATAGCAATGTGTTAAGAATGCCCTGTGTGATGGTGGTGGGGAAGGGGGAAGGAATGGCACCAAGGAGGTAGTTCCACCTGTGTCTAGATCTAATAGGAAAATTGTACCAGTGAACAAAATAAATATTCGCCAACGCAGTACAGACATTTACGGCATTAAATTCAGAACTGAAAGGCACTGTTGAAATTTCTCACCATTCACATGTTGCATTCACTTACTTCAATACAACGTGCTAAAGACCTCCACCTCCAAAGGGGAATTGCCAAGACCAGAACCAAAACATCTAACCAGGCCACATAGAAAGATGCTGCTCTACTTTCTCTTGTGCCTGGGAAGAGATTTATTTTCTTTCGACATGTAATATTCTGTATGATTTGAAGCTTTATCCCCACTCCCCCTCTGCAACCCCTTTTAACGCCTTATTTAGAATCACTGGGAGTGAGAGAAGCACCTTTCACCTGCATTTTCAATAACCCTATCAAAGAAAGAGAAGCCAGAAAGAAATATGAAGACCACTGTTTGCACAAATGAAGCAGCATGCAGTGTACCTAGCTATTTCTTTTAATAAAGAAACAAGTAAATTAGTTTCCCAGAGTAATGCTAAAATTGGTTTCCTCCTCACACAAAACCATGAAGGTATTTATATATAATTTATCTTTCTAAGTTGTCATGTGGCAAAAGACCACTTGCTGTGCAGCAGGCTCCTCTTGCTACTTAGAGAGAATTACGTGATTAAATAGAGACCTGAAAAGTTTTTGAACAAGCACTGAAGGAGAAAAGGTTTCCTCTTCAAGCCTTAATGAAGTGAGCTCATTCCTCCTCCAACATCAACTTAGCCTTGTGTAGTTTGTTTTCTCGCGGGTTAATCACTGACCAGAGCCGCAGTGCGGACCACCAGTTTCCAATAAACCATAAAAGGCCGATCAGCGGCCATTGTGCTTTTCTGTAGCGCTGAGCAGACAGCAGCTGAATAAACCTGTTCAAAGTCAGAACAGTCAAGCGGGAGCCCAGAGGCCCAACGAGTGCCTTCGGTGAATCCTGAAAAGCAAATTAATTTATTAGGACATAATTGATAGCATGTGCAAATACACTAGCCAAAGACTCCCCCTGTGCTAGTTCTGGCATAATTATATACAGGGCAGCTAATGAGTGGTGTTCTGGGAAAGCAATATTATGATAAATATCCAATTATTACTTACTGTATCCCATACTTGCTATGCTATACGCAGGCCGATGCCTCACTTCCATAGGGGTCAGGGGTTAGAGAAAACCCAGAAGTAATGCAAAGACCTAACAAACTGTGATTTTCTTGAATTTAACTTGAAATAATGACCACTGCAAATGCAATATGCCCAGAAACGTAATTATCTGGATGTGTGGAAGAAGAAGGACATGACATGTATATTTTCATATAAACGTACAAATTTCACAATTTGTAAAACTATTCAAACTCCCTGGGTATACATTGTCTAAATAGGGAATTCTCTAGAAGAAAAAAAATTCACCTGCCAAAGTCAAGACCATCCAGCGACATGCTGGCATTTCGCAGAACAAACCTAACACACCTGCCACAGTGCTGCTTGCTGCATGAGCTCCTCTGGATCTAACTCCTTTTTTCTTTCTTCCTTTTCCTTCACACTTGCTTCAGAATTTATCACCCCAAATGATGCTTTCCTAGAGTCATGACCTGATATTCGGGAGGCCTTCCAGGCTCAGAGGAACACAGCAATAGCTCCATCAAGAAGTTTCTATGGTGACCTTCAGCTACTGACAGGTGAAGAAAACAAAGCAAGAGGAGTAAAACAAACATTCACTGATCAAAATAAATACCACCTCCCTTACCAACTCAGTGAATGGAGCTTTTGATGTCCCAGCATCAGCTTGCGTAGAGAATGCCAACTGTCTAAATTGTGCCATTTTCCCTCCAAAGGATCCTTGAAACAAACTTTGAGGATGGAGTGACGATCCCCTTTTGTGCTGTAAACAAAGGTGCCCTTCCCTAGCACTGTGCCTCCCCTGAGCCGTGAGACTGATGGGTGAGGGAAAGGAAAGGTGGACATTTTGATTTCCTGCCTTCACTGACAGGGGTATGCTTCTGAGAAATCTCAGATCTGTGGAGAGTTCATTGTCACCAAGAGTTATGTCTATCTTCCCAAACCGGAGCCTCTTCTAACACATTTCAACTGCTTGTTGCCAATTGTGTTGTCAAGGGCTGGGGTTTTCTGAATTCCGCGCTGCTGGTTTGTATGTGACATGCTCCTGAAGGCAGAGGTAACAGGAGGCTTACCCCATCTGCTCTGGTCAGTTACTTTTCCCCAGCTGGCATCAGTGTGTCATTTCTATTCTCCACACTCTTGGAGTTTCTGACAGCTAAAGCTGCCAGATAAATGATCACCCTCCTTACATTTGTGATGCATGTTATGCCATAGAATGCGCCAAACATCACAGTGACCCCTCTTATAATTTCAGAAACTAGAATATAGGATGTTCATGTGTGTAACCTCTGCATGTTTTCTTTCAGAATCGTAATGGCTTTTCAATCAACGTGAGGTGGTTTATTCCAGGTTAAACATCCTCTGAGTTGAAATCAGAGAGCTGTTACTTTCCAGGCTGTGCAATCACTTAGGGCCAAAGGCCTGCCTGTGCTATTAAGCCGTCAGAAGACAGATTGCTCGGCAAGATGCATCTCCAAACTGAAGGGCACTTCCGAAAAGGGAAGAGAAAATTTCATCCAACCAGCTCAGAATCTATTTGCATTTTCCAAAGTAGTCTAAGTTAGAAAAAAAAAAATCTCAGGACATTTTAAAAGAACAACAACAACAACAACAAAAAGGAACAGGAAAACCTAGATATTTATCAACCCTTGAAAAGAGAGCTAGCCCATGGGGAGACTTTCCAGAGAGAGAGTGTGGACCTACTGACCTGGGTGGCAAAGAAGAGACTGGGTCATGGAAAATGGACACGACTCACCTGCTTGCAACACACCCCGGCTGAATGGGAACTAGTACACAAGTCCAGAGAGCAAGCACTGCGAATCATTTGTCTGTGTCATATTAGCAGGCAGCTTTCCAGACTTCTGGGAAGTCTTGCATTGCAGATTCCTTAAACTTGGGTATTGAGCATAAACTGCTATTTTAGAGCAGTTTCTTTCTCTCACCTGCACACCCCATGGAGACTCACTGATTGCTTTGATTCTAACATTTGGAGTGGAACCCATTCATGAAACTTTCTGGCTGTGTGATTCAAACGAAGGCTTCTCTTTCCTCTTTTTGTTCTCACAAGAAAATCAATTCACTTGAAGAGCCTCTTAATCCCGTTTTTGCAATCAACAATTGCCACTTGTATATCGCTCTAATAGATTAAGAAGTGGGATGATGCGGTTGTCTGGTCTAATTCAACCCTATTCAGGTAGCTGCAACCCGAGGCACTTTGTAGTGCCAAGTGCAGAGCTCGACAGGAAGACTTTTGCTATCATAATTTCCTGTGGAGCTATGCACTGCCCCCACTGTGGAGCCTGAATTACTTTGAATTAGGCCCGACAACCACAGAGAGTGGAAATCCAGCAAGCAACAATAACCAACTCTTTGAGCATGACTTGCATGGGTTATTTTTTTCTTTGCATTACTGAAGAAAGGAGGAATTTCAAAATGCACATCTATTTAAATGACAGCAACCTGCCATAAATCAAGTGTGAAACAAAAGAGAAACAGTTGAAGTGAGAGAGAAGTTAGAGTGGGGAAAAAATTAATCAAAACAGTTTTCAAAAACTTCATAGTTGGAGCCTGTGAAAATCCTCAGGCCTACACTATCACCATGACAACCCATAGCAAGCCCATGTTGGATAACCACATCAGAAAAAGGGTTGTTTTGTAAGAATGAAGCTTTCACATTTTCACTCGAAGTTCAAGTCTCACTTGTGAAATATCTTTTAAAAATTACAAAAGTGAAACCATAAATATAAAAATGTACCTGGGCTTCTTTCGTGCCCTGGCGAAAGTAGAAATAGACAAATCTGGTGTGTGAGTTTAAAGTGATCTTATCATGAAGTGCATGCTACAGCCCAGACAGGCAGCAGGCAGGCCCCCTCAGGTAGGCAGTGTTTGAGTCAAAAAAAAAAAAAAAAAGCCACCACTACAAAGAGCCAGATCCAAGTCGCAAAGAAACAGCCAAGCATTAAATCACCTAGAAGATTCCAAGAATCAGCGAAATTGGAAGTGTGTGATTAAAATGCAGTCTTTCCAGACACCAGTTCAACAAAATGTTCTAGGCAAGGAAACTGAGCCCTCGATTCTATTTGTTGTAACTCCTTAATGATTTCTGACATGGCCCAAAAATGAATTAAATCTAAATAAATATAGGTTTCTCTTCTTAAGTGTTCCAATCCCTATTTCTACTCTTTTACCTTTCTGTGTTCAGAAAATAAAGAGAACAAAGAGGGAGTCCCACTGATTCGAAACTAGCAGAACAGCCCAACAACAGGGCACAACTGTTCCCTCATGCATGACTGGGATTAGGATAAAAGCAGAAAAAGACTTCTGAGAAAAAGAAAACAACAAAAGAAACAGGAGTGCTGACAAAACTTTTTTTTCTATTGAGGCAAAAGGGGGTGGGGGGGAAGAGGATTGCTTTAAAAAAAAAAAAGAAGAAAGATTAACAAACAGAAGTAAGGGCTTTCACCTCCTGTTTTACTTTTAGCCCAATCTGGTCATAGACACAAAACCAAGAAGTAAAGTAGATGATAACCTAAGACACTTTGGCAATTTTCCCACTCCGAAGAGAAGCCCAACTGCTACGAGACCTACTTTTATGTTAGCAGTTCATTCTTCCCGCAAATCTCCAGGATGTGGGGACAATGTCTCCCGATTGGAACTTTCCCCCTGCACCGCTGGGACAGGATGCGTGTGAGCTCACATATTCTTCCACCGAGGGAAATAGGGGCAAGACAAGGGAGCTTGGGCGTTTGGGAATTGCATTCACAAATTAAATATAATTATTTTAAAAAGAATGACCTTGAGGTCAACGCCACCGGCATGGCAACATTGAACCACTGGAGGGAAGGAGACAAAGCTCAGACAACTGCAAACTTTGATTCAAGGCTGCGCACAAAGGCTTCCGGATCAATCATGCTCATCTGTGACTCCCCACACCCGTCCGCCTCGTGTTTTTGTGGATCCCAGTAGATTCTAACAATTAGAGCAGGAGGGTTTTTTTTTTTTTCCTTTAGGTTTTCGACCTACATCTCGGATTCTTACCACACCTTAAAATAGAAATGCCGTTCCTCCTCTATCATTTAGTAACCATCATGATCTCTGAAAGAGTCTGTCTGTTCTTCTGACAGCCATCATAATGCCTTATCCTGGGATCCTAAAATACGCTATTCTCATAGAACCTGACAATTGAATAGATGAGTTTACGGTTAAGTAGAAGCTTGTATTGTCAATAGAAAATGCCTTTTGTGTACATGACAGCCTTCAGTGTATCAACTTCAGGTATACTGTAGTTGATAATATGAAATTATTTTTAGATGCATAAGACAGTATTTTCTCACATTCCATCAGAAGAAAAATACCTCACCAAATCTGGGAACAGCTCAGAGCACCTACTGTGTGCCAGGTGAGGTTTGATTCCTGCTAACAACCATGTGGGCTTCACATCAGATGCTCATTTTGCTATGTTATGCTATGCTGTGTTAGTTTCCTTCCTTAATTCATTTGCCAAACTCTGACCTAGCATCTACTGGTAATGATAACTACCCAGTTTTTGTCTTGCTGACGCTTACAATCTGTTAGGGAACCTGATGACATGAAAAATTAGCTATAGTTATTTACAAGTGTTACACTCTGTTAAAAAAAAAAAAAAGCATGAAGCCATGAGAATTGAATAGACCCAGATGCCTAGCTTAGACTAGGATGGCGAAGAAAGAAGCAAAAAGAAAAAGGACAAGTGTGAATGGAAAGCAAGTTGGTGCGTTTGGAAACTACAAGGATGAACAGGAGGAGTGGAGTTGAGTGACCAAGAGCAGCAGAAGACAAATTGCCTGGTGGTAGGTCATGCAGGGTCTAGTTTGTAAATAACTTAAAGATTTTTCATTTTAAGTTCAATGCGAAGATTGTAGTGACTTGAAGAATGTGAGTGACACGTGCAGAGTGGGATGGAGCCCGGCAAGCAGGGTGGCCGTGTACAGTCGTGCAGGCAGCTCATGCGCAAAAAGGCCTGCTGAGTGGCATATGGAGGCAGCAGTTCCCTCTGAGCTCTTCTTGTCAAGCCATAAACCTAGACTCTAGGCTCTGTCCACACAAAGGGAGCTCACTTTTTTCTAATTCATGCGAAGGCAGAGTACAGGCTAGTAATGACCTCAGGTGCAAGAACAACAGGAGAGAGATAAATGAGAAGGCTGTTGAGGTCATCCAGGTGATAATAAAGCACTGAGTCATCAGTGGGAAGCATGCCAGAAATGTTAGGTTAAAACATCTGTAGAGTCCTAGATGGTCATGTGATACCCAAGCATCGGCCAGCAATTGCTGACAAAGTGCATCGGCACAATGGCGGCATCAAAATGTTCCTACATGTCAACATCAGCATCTCTAAGGATAGGACATCTGATACCACTTGCCGCCTCATGTCATGCAATGTGAGCATGCAACTCTACCTCAAGGGGATTAGAAGAGTTTACCAGGGTTTCTATAACAAGTTATCACAGACTTGGTATTAAAATATACAAAATCGGTTTCTTCGCGGTCCTGGGGCTCAACATCCAAGATGAAGGTGTTGGCAAGGTTGGTTTCTTCTGAGCCCTCACTTCTTTGGCTTGCTGATGGACATCTTCACCCTTTCTTATGTCCCCCAAATTGCCAGGCATTGTGCATCCATGGTGTCTCTTTGACGATATGGAACAACTCCTCTTACAAGGAGCCCAGTGTGATTGATTGGATTATGGTCCACCCTGCAGGTCCTAATATAATTGGGTCTTTAACATTCAGGGCCCGGTGTGTTAGCCTAGCAGCTAAAGCCCTTGTATTGCATGTACCGGGACCCCATACGGACACTGATTCTAATCCCGGCGGCCCCACTTCCCGTCCAGCTCCCTGCTTGTGGCCTGGGAAAGCAGTTGAGGACGGCCCAAAGCTTTGGGACCCTGCACCTGTGTGGGAGACCCGGAAGAAGCTCCTGGCTTCGGATTGGCTCAATTCTAGCTGATGTGGCCGTTTGCGAAATGAAAAAAATGGATAGAAGATCTTCCTCTCTGTCTCTTCTCCTTTCTATATATCTTACTTTCCAATAAAAATAAATCTTTAAAAAATTCAAATGTTAGCATCACATAATGGCATTGGTTCTTGGCCTGACTGTTTCACTTCAAAACCATCTGCCTGCTGACGGCCTGCAAAAAGCAACAGAAGATGGCCCAAATACTTGGGCCCTTGCTGCCCATGTACAAGCTCCAGATGAAGGTCCTGGCCCTGGGCTCCTGGATTCAGCCTGGCTTATTCCTGGCCGCTGTGAATAGGTGATTGGAAGTTCTCTCTCTCCCTACCACTTTCTATCTCTAATTCTAACTTTCAAACATATACATCATTTTAAAAAGATTTATTTATTTTTATTGGAAAGTCAGATATAGGGGGAGGAGGAGAGACAGGGAGGAAGATCTTCCATCCAATGGTTCACTCTCCAAGCGGCTGCAATGGCTAGAGCTGAGCCAATCTGAAGCCAGGAGCCAGGAGCCTTTTCCTGGTCTCCCACACAGGTGCAGGTTCCCAAGGCTTTGGGCCGTCCTCCACCGCTTTCCCAGGCCACAAGCAGGGAGCTGGATGGGAAACGGGACTCCCAGGATTAGGATCGGTGCCAACATGGGATCCCGGCGCATTCAAGGAGAGGATTTTAGCTGCTAGGCTACTGCATCGGGCCCAAATCACTTTTTAACAAGAAAAATGTCAGCATGAAAAAATTAGTAGTTGCTGTACTAACAGAATAGATTAAAAGAAATTATAAAGACAGTACTAATGCTTGATTGAATATCACGGATATTTTAGGGACAACTGGAGAAATTTGAATATCAGCATTATTATATATTATTAAAAAATTATTGGTCATTTAGCAGATGTTGTTGTGGTTATGCAGGAAAACAGCATTAATTTACAGAGCTCCACACTGAAGTATTCATGATGATAATTCAAATATGAACAGGAAGCAAACATGCAAGTTATTAAAAATAGTTAGATCTAATGATAGGAATATGAGTATGCACACTGTTTTCTTTCTGTGTGCTTGAGAGTTTTCACAAGGAAACATCAAGCGTGAGACTATCTTCCCCCAAATGGAAAAAGGAAGAATTACTGGAGAGACGATGAAGGCTTAGGTAAAAGAGACAATAGGGACAGAGAAGTAGATACGCTTAAGTAATTTAAATGAGTGAATAAAATGTTCAGAATTTAACTGAACTGCATTTAGATGATAAGAAAGAAAATGAGAAGGATGCCCCTCACATTTCCGGGAGGGCTGTTGAGCCAATGGTGATATGTTTTCTGGAGATTCATAAGGCAGGGAAAAATTGGTTTCGGATAGAATAGGAGTTCAGTTGGGAACATGTCCTGTTCATAGTACCTTGAACACACAATGGACATGTCCCTTCCAAACTCAGTAGAGAGAAATGTGAGAATTACCATATTGCCGTGGTAGAAGAACTGCCTAGGGAGAGGGCACAGAATGAGGGGAAAACAATGATAGAAAAATAGAAAAGCTGTAAATTTGCATTATACATGTATTGATAACCTATTATGTACTCAATTGTAGTGTTTTGAAAACTAAATCAAGACTGTTTTTCAGGGACCCAATGTCTAGTCCAGGAGAATGTCTAGTTCGATTGAACAGAAATTAGAACATGTATAATATGCTAAGGACCATGTGTTAAGGAGATATGAGGCATAATTATTTCTGCAGTATTAAGTCTTAAAAAATGGAAATTCCCATCAAAAGCATACTATACATCTAGTTACTTGAAAGCATTGTGTTTGGAGGTGACTTTTAATAAATGGTTCATAAAATGCCATTAAAACAGCTCATTAAAATCTTCACTGAAATGTGCATAAGTGCAATTTTCATTCTTACCACCATGACACTCATTAATAAGCCTACAAGAGCAACAAAAATCAATCTTTTAAATAAATAAAAGGACCCAAAGGAAGCAAACCTGGTTGCCTTACAGGAAACAGTCCAAATCAGCACATCTCAAAAGCATTGAGGAAGTCACCATCTCACACCAGGCACTTGGCTGCTCATTTTCCCAAACCTTATCTGATTAACCACCCCCCAAAACAATGAATCCAAAATATTATGCTCATTATTTTGCCAAAGATATTAGAGGCTAAGAGAAGTAAAACAACAAGTTTGCCAGGGCACTGCCAACTGCTGGCCACAGGTCTTCCACAGCTATAGAAATACTTTTGCTACCAAATTTGAACTGCAGCAGGGATGCATGCTATGTGAAGAAACCACAGGATCACCCTTTTCAAGAAGATAATAACTTGTTCTGTCATTGAGCAACCCCTAAGTTCTCCATTTTGCAATGTTGGGGTTTTCATACAGCAGGTTTCTTTTGAGAAACAACCACCTATATTTTAGAAGATTTTCAGGAATGAAATTGTCCCCAGAAATTGCTCTCTACTCCTCAAGCTACAAAATTAAATAAGCTCAGTCAGTGTCATTTCCCCCTGGTTTTTCAAAAATAATTAGCTACTTCTGTGTTATGATTTGCAGACTAGTGACCTTTTAAAACGTGTACATAGCCACCTTATGGGCTATGTCTGTGCTTTAAAAGCACACCATTTTAATACTGTCATGAATCAGAATTCATATAATATCATTAAATTCTGAAACCATTTAAAATGCCATTTAATAATG
This sequence comes from Ochotona curzoniae, assembly GCF_017591425.1. Taxonomy (NCBI): domain Eukaryota; kingdom Metazoa; phylum Chordata; class Mammalia; order Lagomorpha; family Ochotonidae; genus Ochotona; species Ochotona curzoniae. The sequence continues at coordinate 9,781,814 of NW_024467087.1, forward strand.
AACTATAAGGAATGAGCTATTTTCCCTTCCTTAAGTGATCAAAATAAGAATGAGAAGGAGGATCTCTGGGTTGGGGAGAAGCAGCATTCCCTGAGTTGAACACCAACACTGGATACATTTCATCTCAACCACACAGATTCTGAAGTGACTTTCTCTGGGTTGAACCTGCTTAATCCACAGAGCATCATGAAGAAACGGAACGGCTAGACCAGGGAAACAAAAACATATAACATATATAATAAAAAATTGTCTGAAAATAGAACGCAAGTTGCTCTTGCCATTGTCAGGAATGCACTATGGAGGTTTCTTGTTTCTTTCGGCATCCTCGTTTGCTTTGAATACACTGACCTCCATCATCAGCAATATTCTGCTCTCCATCTTCCTCACAGCCTTTCTGTTCAAGATATACATGTCTTTCAGAATCCTTGGAACTGAGGTAGATTTTGCTGTGAAACTAATCTATTTCAGGACCCAACCCTGGGAGGGTCTTAGCAATGTGTTCTCAAGATCATGTGTCAGTACACAATTTGCCAAAGCAAGGCACTGCTATATTATTTTTCATATAGAGATACCTATTCCTCCCCAAGTTATAAGTGCTTTAGGTACCACAAAACCTGGCTATATGCCTGATTAGGAAACATTGCAAACACACACTGATCCAAGGGCACATAGTGCCTCACACTCTAAAGGGCTTTTCTAAGTCAGCTCAACAGAAGTCAAGCCAAGTTATAAAAGACCATCTGCATCCAACTTTAAAACTTCAAAAGAACACTTGCAAAATAATGCTTAGAAGACAAGGTCTTCAATGGCTAACAATAATTTATTGTGTTTTTCAAAAAGAGCTGAAAGTAAGAATTTTGAATGTTCCCAACACAAACAAGTGACAAATGATTTAGATGATGGATATGATAATCACCCTGATTTTCTCATTACATACAGTACACGTTTTGAAATATCACGCCGTACTCCATAAATAGTATAATCATTATGTGTCAATTAAAAATAATAAAAAGAAAAAGCAAAAATACTCGTTTTTGAAAATATGTTTTTAGACTATTAACCACTTGTAACACCACTTACACAAATGATAGAATATGTTCAGCTGTGATGCCTGTCCTATTATCATATTAAAATTATTCTCCAAAACAACATATTCTACGGTTCTACATTTTCTGAAAGGCTCTTACTACAATTTGAAATTATAAATCCATTTAGCCCTTATTTCGCAAAGTGTAAGCTCGTCACTTTTTTCTCAGAAGAAAAGAGAAGTTCCTCTCGGAGACTGAATACCATGGCACAAGGATGGAGCAGAGCTTCAAGCAGCCCATGGATTATGATTTCGCACCACCTGGGTAAGTCTGTGCTACTGGGAGTTTAGGAGTAAAGGGGGCGGAGGAAATCCTACAGCTTCTGCAGCAAGTGATACTCTTTCTGGAAAGGAACTTCAGTAGTTTATGACATGAGTTCCAACTCAGATACAACACTGAAAGGGAGGCAAGCATTCTTTCACCCTGATTTGATTATTCACAAATTGGAGGCAGGATTAGGGAAACCTCATCTGACATTCATTTGGCTACAGTTTCAGGCACACCGTTCCTGAACTGCTCACATTCACTGCTGGTTATCACTTAGAAGTGAACCCACAATGCACACTGAGTTTTTCTTTTTCTGTGTGTCAATATGAGATTATTAAGAGAGGAGATTCAGTACCTAGCACAGTTTACTGAAAGAAATGGGGTTAAGTATCTGATGTGAGAGCTAACTAGGTATCTCTTTTTTAGCATATGTTTTTCTTTTCATTCATACATTCACTGACACATGAATCTTTCCCAGTTGTCTGCAGCAATGGGTCAGTTGTGGAGTGCCAATTGGCATAGCCCCTGAGGATTCATACATTCTAGTAGTGCAATTCAGATCCTAAGTCTTAAAACATTTCTGACTGGGTGGCCCTTTTCTGAAATGTAGCCAAGATTTTTCCAGTTCTTGGCAATAGCCCTGTGTCTTACATACTATTTCATAAGTGTTTTACAATATGTAATAAATCACAGCAGAAAAATTATTATTTAACCAATCTTTAATGAAAATAATTTGACCATGAAGCATCACTAACATATCCAGCTTTACATCACTGTCCATCAAATCTTGGATTTTGGTGTGCTTTTCCTATTCCTAAGGTATTAGAAATGCTTTTTTTTCAAGGAGCAGTAGAAAACAAAAACATTGGCAAGATATATGGATACTCCTGACTTACAGTTTTGACTTAAGCTTCTTCAATTTTACAACTGTATGAAAACAATACACATTTAGTAGCAAATGTACTTGGAATCTCAAATTATTACCTTTTGCCAGGTGACTGCAGTGGGATACTCCCCTATGATGCTGGGCAGTAGCAGTGTCCGTAATGCCTGGTTGACCACCACATGACCACAAGTGGAAACAACATTCTACAGCATTCTGTGTTGCTAAGCAACGATGCTCAGATGCTTAGGTATCGTCAAAGCAGTTTTGAATCACAATAGTTTCAATTAATGATGAGTTCATTGGGTACAATTACAAGCTGAAGAACATGTTGATTCCCACAAACACTGCAGCAACCCAAGCGTAGAGAAGCAACCACGCGGTCTCTTCCCCATGGCGGGATGCACTCTTGCAGCAGTTCACTCTGACTTCTTCCAGGGGCCAGTGAACTACACCCATGGTGATTCTCACAGCATTTCAACAGCAGACAACACCCAAATAAGAACATGACTGCTAGCTTCAAATGTATTCTGGAGCTGCCAACTCTGTCTGGCTCTAGGACCCAAAGGAGAGTTTTCCATGGGCATTGTGATAGTTACTGAATTTCTTTCATTAGCTATCTGACATTTATAACCAGAAAAGAATATGTATGGACTCATAGGGTGAGCAAACTACAAAAATGACTATTTTAGTCTATGGGAAAACTTCAAGAGAGGAAGGAGTATCTTTTGAACATTATCTTCTTACATAGATTTACTTATGATTTAGAAAAATCCAAGATGAACAGGCCTGGGATTATAGTTGTATAACAAATTATGGTATACTGCTATACTACATTATTTTTTAAGATAATATTGTGCTATTAGCCTTTGGATGGCATTCTCATTCATCCAGCACATATTTACTAACTGTTGACCATAAGCCAGGAGAACTAAGCACTGAGAACTTAGTGCTTGAGAAGACACACTGCCTTCCCTCATGGATTTAGAGTTTTAGAGAGATAAACATAGAAGCCTTCCACTACAGGTGGCACAGGAGACAGTAGACTGATAGGAGTGTATGAGTGTAGAAAGGTGTATAATGCAGTCCTGTGTAGCCAGGAAAAGAAGAAGAAAGAATTATATTAACATTTTAAAGAACATTAAGACTCACCAAACAAAAGAAGGAGAAAGAGTGTGAAAAGATACTTTCCCCAAAGATAGGGATAAACTCTGACAGAACAATGATGATGTATGTAAACATGAAACTCAAGAAGCCAGGGAATTTCAACTCTGGTAAGGTTAGTAAGCAGTTACTGAATGGTCAGGAAAGAGAAATAATTTGCACTTTAGTAATATCTTCTGGGCACAGCATGGAAGTTAAATTGTTATAAGAACAGAATACAAGTAGAATAATGAGCAAGAAGACTTGTGGTGGCACAAGTAAGTCATAAAGGTGAGTGAGAGCAGAGGACAAAGAGAAGTAAACAGACAAGAGAATTAGTACATGCGGGCTGCTGTAACAACATGCCATAAGCTAGATAGCTTATAAAATACAGACATTTATTTCTCTCAATTATAAAATCTTGGAAGCCCAAGATGAAAGTGCAAGCTGATTCAGTGTCTGGTGAGGACCTGATTCCTGGCCCATGTGTGCCATCTTCTCATTGTGCCATTGCACGATAAAAAGGGCAAGAAAAGCTCTCCAGGACTTCTTTGGTAAGGCTATTGAGTCCTATTCATGACAGGGTATTGATATTAGTCCTAAGGGCATTAGGACTAAGGGTATTAGCCCTATTCATGATCCAATCACTTACCAAAGTCTCCATAATTGCTTTATCATCATCCTGGTAATTTGGGTTTCAGAATTATTTTTTTAAAGTTATTTTTCCTGGAAAAGTAGATTTACAGAGAGAAGGGGAGACAGAGAGGAAGATCTTCCATGCACTGGTTCACTCCCCAAATGGCCACAATGACTGGAGCTGAGCCAGTCTGAAGCCAGGAGCCAGGAACTTCTTCCAGGTCTCCCAGGTTGGTGCAGGAAGTGGAGCAGCTTAGACCTGTGCTAGCGCCCAAATGGGATCTTGGCTCTTGCAAGCAGAGGATTAGCCAACTGTGCCATCATATTGGCCCCAGGTTTCAGCACGAATTTTAAGTGGCACAAAATAGTCCTGACAGATCTTAAGAATAAAATCAATAGAAATAGCCAATGTTTATTTTGCATCAGTCTCTGTAACATGCAAATACTTGCATTATCTCACTTGATTCACTCAGCAGCCCTATGAATTTGTCACTTCACAGGAAACTGAGGCTCAGAGAGATTAATTCATCTGAAGTTCGTTGACTAGAGCAGACACTTGTTCTTAACCACTATAATCTACTGATGAAATAAAAATTCAGAACCTTACTGGAGAGATTGAGAGGGTAAGGGAAGAAGAGACAACGCTACTCCAATTTAATTGATGTGATAATGCAGAAGTCTAAGGGAAGGTAGGGGAGTTGGGTTATGCGTTCTGTTTTTTACACATGTCCAGTTTAGTTTCTATTAGACTTTCAGTATAATTTATCAGCAAATAGTTGAATATATGAGCCTGGAAGGTCATAGATCTTTTTAAGGAAAATTATAAATTATGGGAGAAGTAGAGGACAGACAAGATAGTTTGCAGATTAAAAAGAGACCCTAGAAGACAGGCATTTAATGTTGAGCCAGAGAAGGGGGATTATGATAAGAAAGAAGAAACTAAAAGACAAGTATTATTGAAGATGAGGGGAAAAAAGTAGTAGGGAGTAGTCAGGACTCACTGTTGCTACAAGGGAGTCAAGTGTGGATGGGTCCTGCGCGATGGCTCAGGGGCTAAATCTTCACCTTGCATACACCAGGATCCCATAGGGGAGCCTGTGTGTGTCTGGACTATTCCACTTCCCATCCAGCTCCCTGTTTATGGCCTGGGAGGGCAGTGAAGGACAGCCCAAAGCCTGGGGACCCTGCACCTACCTGTGAGGCTCAGAGGAAGCTCCTGGCTCCTGACTCCAGATTGGCTCAGCTCTGCCCATTATAGCTACTTGGGGAGTGAAGCAGGAGATGTAAAATCCTTCTCTCTGTCTCTCCTCTCTGTAAAATATTCTTTTTCCAATAAAAATAAGTAAGTATTTTTAAAAAGAAGCAGTCAAGTATGGGGTAGACTAAAATGTCCACAGTGCTTACCAAGAACATCAGAGTGTCTCCCCTGAAGTGCTCAGAGGTGATGAACAGGAAACAGAGGGAGGAACCGCATTCAGGACTGTTGGTTGGGAATTTGGAGAAGGAGCCAGGCAGCAGGTGGAAGGAGGAGTGTGGAGTAAACAAAAATGCCTGTGTGGGTTTCTTTTCTAGCGCTTGAGTAACTTGAACACATCAGTAAGGAGGCAGAGGAAAAATAAGCCAGTGTAACAAGTGAATGAAAAAGTGAAGAAAATGGGAATCAGACAGGCAGACAAAAACTGAACTTTAGAAGGGTAGAGATGCTGTTCTAACATCATAGGAGCTAGGGCATAGATGACTGGGAAAAGCGATTTTTCTCAAAACACTTGTGAAGTTGCTGCAAAAGATTCCCAGACATCTGAAATTACAACACAAATTTATTTTGCTTTACATATTGTGAAATCTGTTCAGACTTTTTTCATAATATTCATTGTCCATTAGTTTTGAAAGTACTCATGGATTTCAAATTCTTTTTGGCCTAAAGTTCCTCTTAGCTCTACTTGCCAGGAGCTTGTTGGATTATCTACATATTTCTTGAAATTTCTGAAGGTTGGGAAGAGCAACATCAAGGTTGGAAGACTTTGTGTCTGGTGAGAGCACCTTCCTCATTTGCAGCTGGCTAAAACGTATTTTTTTTTTTGGGTCCCCATGTAAACTTTCTTGGGTGTATGGACATGGAAAAAAGAAAGAAAGCTGTTGTGTCCCTTCCTGTTTTGAATAAGAGCACTAATCTTGTTACGGTGGGCTCCCTCATGGTTTCATTTACATCTAATCAGTTCTCAGGAGCTTCACTTCCAAATACGATCACATTAAGGATTACATCTTCATAATATGCACATTGGGGAGAAGAAAACATTTGGTTTGAGGTATAGGAAAAAGAAACGTTTTATCCTCACCTATCTTTAGCTCATGAATACCGTGCCTAAAGCAAAACACTGATTACCAAAAGAAAGGTAGCAAATTTATTTAACATTAGTTTTATACACCTAAGATCCTCCATAAGGTAATGATGATCCAAAACAGCAGTTAAACGTGCAGATTTTTACACTTGGTTTCATGAGTTAAGTGGAGAGTCATTAAGAAATAGAATTGGACCAGCGTGGTGGTACAAGAAGCTAATCCTCCACCCTATAGCACCTGCTCCTCTTGTCAGCACTGGTTCATATCCCGATTGTGTCACTACCCATCCAGCTCCCTGCTTGTAGCCTGAGAAAGCAGTGCAGAATGGCCCAAAGCCTTGAGACTATGCTCCCATGTGGGAGACCCAGAAAAATTCCAGGTTTTGTATTTGCTCAGCACTGGCCATTGTGGCCATTTGGAGAAGGAACTTGCGGATGGAAAACCTTCTGTATCTCTTCTGCTTTTTCTGTAAAATCTGCTTTTCAAATAAAATAAATAATAAAAAAGAAATAGAATTGGATCAAACGGGTGAGAGCTAGTGGTACTAAATTGGGGGAGGCTGAGCGAGCTCTGTTCAGCTTCTTCTTGGTGACTTTCCACTTCCCAGTTAAGGATGCTCCTTTGCTCTGGATATAGACAAAACACCTCTCACAACAGGCTTCAGGGAAGGACAGAAAGTCCTTTCTCAGCTTTATGACCAGCTTGGTGAAGAAAAGATGAAGGTGACTCAGAGAGCCGTCCTGCCTCTGAGGTTTTCTCAAATGCCAATCTGTCATCTTTTGCTGTAGCATTTTCTGAACCCCATCATTAGCAACAGGTAAATTTTTAGGCTTGGCAGCAGAAAATTAAAGTTTGCATATGATAATTTCCATTTTTAAGAAAGTATGAAGTAATATCATCTGTCAAAAGTGAAAACGGAAGATATCAGGTAGAAGTTTTAAGAAAAGCAGAGAAATTTTGAAATAATAGCTTTAGAGAACATAAGAACTAACAGGAAAAAAATGATTATTTCTTTTTAAAAAGATATATTGACTTATTGATTTAAAAGGCACATAGATAAAGGAAAACACAGCAGAGATATTTCTCTTAAGATCTATTTACTTTCATCGCTTCTCGGCCTTTTGGCTAAGATCAAGTGTAGATCTATTTACTTTGATTGGAAAGGCAGATTTTACAGAGAGGAGAGACAGAAAGATCTGGTTTTACTCCAGGTGGCAACAGCTGGACCTAAGCTGACTGAAGCCAGGAGCCCAGTAGCTTCTTCCAGGTCTCCCACATGGGTACAGAGTCTCAAGACTTTGAGCTATGCTTCATTGCTTTCCCAGGCCATATTCAGGGAGCTACATCAGAAGTGAAGCAACTAGGACATGACCCAGAGCCCATATGGAATGCTGGCACTTGCAGTGGAGGATCAGCCTGTAGAGCCGTGGTGCCGGCCTCCAGAGAAGAGATCTTCTATTTCTTGTTTTATTCCCCAAATGGTCGCAGTGGTTAGGGCTGAGCCAGGATGGAGCCAGGAGCCTGAACTCTACCCAGGTTTCCCATATGAATAGCCAGGGCTCAAGGATTTGGGCAATCATCTCCTTTCCCAAGTGGAGTAATGGGGAAGTGAATCAAAAAGCAGAACAACAGGGACTCAAATTGGCACTCTAGTAGGGAATGTCAACATTGTAAGTAGTGGTTTAACCCAACATCAAGCATGAATATATCTAATGACTAAATAGGAGTTGTTGGAAATCCAAACTATGACGCATCAGTCTGGACCTTCTGTGATTTTTTCACTACCAGTCCCCAGAGGCCAAAGTAGTCAGGCACAGCTCTAGCATCTGGAATTTACCAGGCAATTGGGATAGAGGAAACACAGGTCTGTGGAGCCAAAAATGTTAGTGAGAGAGCTGTTGAAATCATCAATCATGGGAGTGGTTGGATAGGAATGAAATAACCAGGCAATTCTCAAGCAGAAGAGTAAGGGACAAGAAATCAAAGATTGGTGAGAAGGAAAATCAGATATATGGAGAAGACTAGAAGAAGAGGATGTCTCAGTTTATAACTTTAGTTCCATGCCATGATCATGGGAAATGGATGACTCACGTAGGATGGATGCAAAGGCCACTGAATTTTAAACGGTGAAACACCTGAGAGGTTAGAGTAGTGGTTAGATTGCCCTGCTAATAATGATGGCATCTTTCTAGAAGGACGGCAGGACACAAAGTAGAAAAGACTCTAATCCAGATGCTAAAGCTTCTAATGAAGAACAGGAAGGGGAGGTTGTAAACATGAGGTGTGAGGCTAAAGCAAAACCTTTCTCACCTTCTTCTAGAATCAATATTACATAGCTAAGAATAAAATATTTTGTGAGTTGTCTGTATGTGCCAAGAATTCTTTCTAACCATTTCACATATATGAACACAGTGTTAAGGCTGCTTCTCATGACTGCTTCTCATTCCTGTGATTTGTTTCTTATCAGCAACCAGCATCATCACGGCTCAAACGTGTCCCTAAGGTGTCCTCTGGTCAACAGTAGCCTAACACCATATTACAATGACTAAGCCATTCACCTCACTTCATTTCATCATATAGGCACTGCATCATCCCATCTCACCACAAGAAGATGAATACAGTATAATGTGGTGATATGACACTGACATAACTGAAATGAACTGAAAGTATGCCATTATAAAACATTTTTAAAAAGGAAGGAAAGAAGGAAGCTTGGTGGGATACATGGGCAGGAGGGAATGTGGGGTGGAAAGCATACTATGTTTCTAAATCAGTATTGTCAAATTTCTTTACTTTATACAAATACAACAATTTAAAAGTTCAAAAAGCAATACGTTGTTACGATTGCTACATTGGGATTTAGCACTGTTGTTATTCTCTTACAGTGCCTAATTTATAAATTAAATTATCATATATAAAAAGATACTGCAAAAAGTATGAGAATATAGAATTAAGAGATATTCATTTGTCCACTCTTATTTGTAAGAACACATCTCTTACAAATAAGAGTGGACCTCAGTATTATTTCATTGGATCCTTGCAACGACTTTATGAAGCAAGATCTAATATCATCACCCTCCCACTTCACAGATGACTGAAATATGGTACAGAAATATGGTTAAAGCTATTTAACCTTTTTAAAGCATTGCACAGCTAGGGCATGGCAGAGCTAGGACTTGATTTCAAGCAGACTGACTCTACATCCTATGCTGATGATCACCGTAATGCTGTCAGATCTGCTATTTAGTGATCATTCCTTACATTCCAGACACCATGCTATGAGTCTCACATACAATATCTCATTTAATCATGACAGAAGCACTCCCAAACAGTTACTATCAGTTCTCCATTGCATGAAAAAAGAAAAACAAAGCTCAGAAGCAGAGAAGTGCTCTACCATACTATCCCCAATAATACATATTCTATGGGAAGATTAGGCTTCATTTTATAACTTTGTCTAGCACCTATCCCATGACCACAACATTCATCTAATTCCAGTGTTTGGATATTTAATAACATATAGTTCTACTTTGGCTTTAAAGTGTTGTTTTCAGTAACTACCAGTAAGAAAAAAAATTATGTTACCTGATTAAACCAGCAAAAAAAAAAAAAAAAGGAGGAAATAAGCTTTACTGGTAGAACAATGGCTTGCAATAATGCTATGTTGTGTAGTACTTTAATGTTTTACAAAGGACTTTAACATATACTATTTCATTTGATCTTCTTCAGAGAAGCGTTTCCTGAATATGAACGTTCTAAGGCCCTGGAACACAATGCACAAGGGAAATCTTACCTCAGGAGGCCTGCTGCTGTTGTCAGTTCATAAGGTACAAACAATCATTGGGTCAGTGAGGGTGAGGGTGAAAAACAGTTCCCTTCGGAGGCACAGGTCTGGTCTCATCGAGACAAGACTCATTTGATGTCTTTAAAACTTTGTGAGAACACTGAATTCATCAACATATTCTAACGCAGAGATCTCCATCTTTGGGGCAATAGGGCATTCTATTGTCAATCCCACTCATTTTCGTACTAAAGTATAGGATATTAAAAAAATAGCAAGTCATATTGTTTTTACCTTGAAAATTTTATGTGATATTACTGGAGCTATCTGAAATGCAATAAGAAAAGGGCTTGATATTGGGTTGAGGCATAATAGCAAAAACCATATATTAACAACTAACAATTACGAAAGGTTTGAATAAGGACCACATCAACTTATCCAATAAACACAAAGTCCACACTGCACAAATCACTGCTGAATACTGAAATCCTCATGCATCAGTCTTAACCAAGGTGGGCTAACTTATGTGACTGTGACAATGAATCCTCAAATCTCAGGGGCCAAATGTAACAGAAGCTTATCTTTTCTTCTTGTGAAGTACAATTCAGCTGTCCCTGGGCAGTTCTCCAGGTGTGGACTCAGGGTTTCAGACTTTACATCTACTCTATTGATTTCGCCAGCCCTGGAACCTCTGAGTACTCCACTGAATACTCTGCAACCAGTTGGCAACAAGGCAGATAGGAGGAACAAACGGGATGTTTCCATAGTCAGACCTGAACATGGCATATAACACTTATACCCACACTTCATGGACCAACCTTAGTCCTTCAGCCCCAACTTGACTGCAAAGGAAAACAGAAGGTTGTCATAGATACTAAAATAAATACACTGAATTCGGTGAACAGCTGGTCAACCTCTGCCACAATTGCCAAACTTCAGTTTCTCTCATTTCCAAAAAGAGAGATGAGCAAGTGTTGGCTACCCATGTGGCACTAGTTAGTTAAAACTTACTTCTTATCAGAGAATTAAGAAACGGTTGAAACACCAGGACCCTCAGAGTGTGCCTCACATCGGGGACCTGGGATGGGTGGGAGGCTGGGTGGGGCTTCTCCCTTTGCTTCTCCCTTTGCTTCTCCCCTGACCGTAGATACAGGGAAAAAATGACATTAGTGTGGAAACAATGGTATCACCCACTTTCCTGTAGCCCTTAACCCTTTGTACCCCAATCAAGTAAGTAAGATTATTTAAAAAAAATAAATTTAAAAAAAGAAACAATTAAAATGCCAAATTTTAACATTCTGAATAATGTAATTCTTTTTTGTGGAACTTTTTGTTATGTCCTAAGTACTTGATTGTTGCATTTTAGAATTTCTAAGATTTTTTTTAACAGCAACTGAAACTGAGACCTAAAGAGGTTAAGTAGCTTAATCAAGGTCTCACAGCTAATAACTGGCATGACTATAAGTACGACAAACATCTATTGATGCACTGGCTTATGAACACTTACATGAACTAAAGCTTACCATGACGTACTTTAATTATTTATGCTTAAGTAACATTTGAGATTGTTTGAACACCTGGTGGCAGTGAATCAAGAGTGTTAGGTCTTTATGATCTAGAAAAATTGCCCAAATCAATTAATAAATAATAAAGCATTCCTCAAAATTTCTGGAAAAGAAAACATTTGAAGGGTATAGTCTTAACTGTGAGGTGGATGAATTGAAATAGAATGATGAAAATAGATGCAAATATAGAATAATTTTTTTGATGAAGCTGTCATTTCATATTAGTGAGGAAAATGTGAACCGTTTCAAAAAAGTTCACATTTTTGGAAATGTGCACTTTTTGAATTGGGAAAAAATGATAACTATAGGAAGAATCATTATTGTAATTTCATCCTATATACTTACATTATACATGTGCTTGTAGTCATATGAAATACCTACAAAAAGATACATAGGAAATTTATGCTGGTGGCTACACCAAGAGAGGGATGCTAAGCCATTGACATACAAGCATGTGTTGTCCACTATTATTTAATTGACACACGATAAGCATTGTGGATGAGCACAGACAACTTCACAGGGCTACCCATTCTTGGATAGAACTTTCAATTTCTTCTTGTTTTGAAAGCATTTTCATTCTATTGTCTAGTTTGTCTTCATCTGGTGTCACTTTACGACTATGACTCAATTGCAAGGCCAGGGGCGCTCCCAGAGCAGCCATCTCCCCTAGCTTACTCAACACTTCAAAATACATATGCCTCAGGCTAGGCTTGAATTAAATCAGGCCACCAAGAGTGCAAATTTTAATAATGTGGCAATGCATAACAGCATTCATCCTGTATTCCACTACATTATAAATATTACCCAGTGACCTAGAAACATATAGTTCCGAGATTTTAGAGTGTCAGGAAGAAGGCTGAACGTTGTAACATTTTTTTTTTCTCTAATGAGGTATTGATTTTTCAATGCTTTGGCAAATCTGTATCAGGATAGAAAATCCCTCCTGCAAAATGTGGTTGTTCTAAATGAACCTAGAGGGAGGGGAGACAAAAGGTATGGGAGGGGCCCGGCGCAATAGCCTAGCAGCTAAAGTCCTTGCCTCGCACCGGGATCCCACATCGGTGCAGATTCTAATCCCTGTGGCTCCACTTCCCGTCCAGCTCCCTGCCTGTGGCCACCTTGAGGAATGAATTAGTGGACAGAAGATCTTCCTCTCTGTCTCTTCTCCTCTCTCTATATCTGACTGTCCAATAAAAATAAATCTTAAAAAAAAGTAAGGGAGGAGGTGAGAGATTATCTGTACATTCTTAGCAACTTTCATTTAGTATTTATAAAACTCTCACACATACACACCCTGTTTATCAAAATACCATTATCTCATTCTTTTGTCATCTTTGCACTTTTTATCACTGCACTTGCCATGTTCTATCAAACCAGATTAAATATCTGTTGCACTAGTGAAACCACAGCTTCTTAAGGACAGGAACTACTTGATTCATCTTTGACTATGAAAGGTTATAACACAATTCCTAGAACCTACAAAATCTTCTATAAATGAATGCATAAACAAAGGAAGATGTATGTGCTCTTAAACTGAGTCACAACAATGCTGCCACTCCCTCTGCATCCAGTCAGCAGGAAGGCTCACAGCGGACGTGTCTGAACGCCCAAGAGCAATCATCAGAAGCAACACTAATCCACCTGAAGGACCTAAGATTTCCTTTTTCCATTAGAAAATACACTTGCATGGATGGAGTTTTCATGACTATATTCGGACATGTTCATAGAAAAATGTGTTGGTCTCCGTGCTACTCTACAAAAAGTTAATATGGCTCAAGCAGGAAACACAAGTCCTTGGGCATCCTAGACAAGAGTATCCAACTGCATGGCGGTGTCCTGGCACTGGCATCAATGTGTAGGCTCGTGTTGGCCATATTAAACTTCTATGGCAGTGTGCTAAGTGGCATACAGAAATGACAGTTCATCTAACTCAGAGTGAGGCCATAGGAAAATACAGTTAACCAGTAGTCACTAGCAAGCAGACACAAGTATGCACGCATCTTCATCCATTGATTCATTTTCCAAATGGCTAAAACAGATGGGGGCTGGGTCAGATGGAAGCCAGGAGCTTCATCAAATTCCCCCAAGTAGGTGACAGGGGCCCAAACGTTTGGGTCATATTTTGCTGTTTTCACAAACACTTTTAACAGGGAGCCAGATCAGAATTGGAGTAGGCAGGACTTGAAATGTCACTCACATGGGATGCTAGTATTGCAAACTTAACCTGCCGTACCACAGTGTACAGGATAATTCTAAGGTAACATATAACCCAGGCCATGTCAAAATTTGCTTACCTTGGGAACACTTGAGGTAATTATGAGATACAACCAAAACTTAGAACAATCACCTCTAATCTTGCCTGCCTTCCTAAAGAACTGACCTGAACAATCCCATACTCACTAGTTCAAGTAATTTTCTCTAGCTTTGCTTTTCCCAGGGCAAGTTGCTAGGAGCCACAAAGAGCCATATCTTCACTTGCCAATGTATTTTTTCTTTTTTCTTCCCTCTCCTCCACTCCGTAGTGAAGAATTCCTTAAACATTTAGGTCTCGATGTTGATAATACATCAGAATCACAAAGGAGGGGCTCATCAAAAACAGATAACAAATACCATATGGGTACAAAACCAAGCCTAGTATTTTAGTTGCTCCAAAGAAATTCAGAACAAATTCTTAACAAGTCCTCCCAGATGATTCTGAGACAGACAGGATTAAAATGTGTATCATAAACTTATATTTTGCAAGTGTTTCTGTGCTTTAGCCAAAAAGCACCTTTCCCAGAAGTGTGCATCTAAGAAGAGCGCACAAAGTGTTTAGATATTGCTCTAATCTAAATGAGTGTAACTGGCCTGTCTTTCTGCATTTTCCTGCAGAGTTGTGATGGTGATCCCAAAGGAGATGGAAATTTCAGAAGTCCCAAAAATCACTATTTCCACAGTTTCTTATTTGATCGTCTGCCAGGTGGTGGGGATAGAGGAATGCGCTAAAAGCATCCCAAATCTCATGTAACACACAGTCTACTGTAATGAAATAAGTAATAAATTCATAAAGTATAAATGCTATGAAGGGAATGAAATTGGGCTTCAAAAGAGCTTAGGGCTTGATGGAGTTTCCATCCAGCAGCTGGAAGGTTGCAGCTGATCTTTGAGATGGCAAAGGCACTGTGTTTGAAGAAATGTTTGAAGACTTGTGTTCACTTGAGTGAAGTTAATAAGCGAGAGTGCCAAATGATGTATTTTCAGTGGAACTCGTGAAGAGTTTGGGTCTTATTAAAGATGTAAATGTATGGGCCTGGCACAATTGCGTAGCAGTTGAAGTCCTCACCTTGAATGCACCAGGATCCCATATCGGTGCCGGTTCTAATCCCGGCAGCCCACTTTCCATCCAGCTTTGTGCCTGTGGCCTGGGAATGCAGTCGAGAATGATCCAAAGCCTTAGGACCCTGCACCTGCATGGGAAACCTGGAAGCAATTCCTGGCTCCTGGTTTCGGATTGGCTCAGCTCCAGCTGTTGCAATTGATTGGGGAGTGAACCATAAGATGGAAGATCTTCCTCTTTGTCTCTCCTCCTCTCTGTATATCCACCTTTCCAATAAAAAATAAATAAGTAAATCTTTTTGGAAAAAAAAAAAACAAGATGTAAATGCATTGGTAAAATAACAGGACCAAATCAGCCAATATTAGCCGTGAATGTAAAATGAGTAAGCTCATCAACCAAAAGACACAGATAAGCAGGCTGGATCAAAAAACAGGACCCACTTGCTGTTGCCTATAAGGAGACATACCTCACCAATGAAGAAATGTGGAAAGTAAAAGGGTGGGAAAGGACAGTCCTGGTTAACGGAAAGGAAAATTGACCTGGTGTAGCCATTCTAATACTAGGTAATATAGATTTTGACATGAAAAGCATTAAAAGAGGTGAAGAAGGACACTCACTCACATAGAGATCAAGGGATCTTTTCAGCAAGAGGAATTCCTAATAAATGTAAGCTCACCACATGCCAGGGCACCAGCTATGTGAAATAAACATTAATGGATTTGAAAGGAGAAGTAGACTCTAACACAATAGCTAGTACCTTAACCACTCCACTAATGTCCATGGGAATATTGATGAGGCAGAAACTCAGCAAGGAACGACCGTTAACCCAAAATATAGAACAAACTGACTTAAATGATATTTAAAGAACCTTTCATCCTATAGACACAGAATGCATTATTAGCAGTACATGGAACCTTCTCCAGGACTGATCACATTATTGGCCACCAAACAAGCCTCAGCACATCATGGAATGAAGCTGAAAACCAATAAGTCAAAATATGCCAGAAGACAAGCAAATGCCTGGGAACTGAACAACATACTGCCAAATTAGCAATGGGTTATAGAAGGCAAAGAGTAAATTTAAAAATGCTTGAAATGAATGAAAAAAATCAACACAACATACCAATACTTGTAGGACACAGTCAAGGCAGTGCTAAGAGGAAAAAAATTCCTTGCCTACATCACAAGGAAAGCTTAGAACCAGACAGGAAATGGTCAGCTTGGACTCCCATATACCTTTCTAGGTAGGACACAAAGATAAGTTACTCCTCACTAAGGTATTGAAAATTTCTGTGCACACCCCTCCTAAAACTGTTCTGCGCCTCAACTGTTGACATATGCCTTGTTGGAGTTACAAGCCAGTTTGAACTATCCTAAAATTTGCAAGTTCAGTAAAAATTATGTTTCAACACTATAAACTGCTAAATGCTAAAATGAAAATAGACACGAGACAGCTGAATAGTACCTTATAGCCATTTTAAGGTGTATACAGCCAGTTGTGTGTATAAACTAAAATTAAAATGTCAATGAAGTAGTCACAGGATGTGGTAAGAACTTGCATTTCCTAACATATTGGCCATTCAGTACCATGTCAATTAACTCCATAATGTTGTAAATTGTTGTTGATGTTATGTTGGGGCTTTTAATTGGTCAGGATGATATTCTGCCTGCTCTGCTTTCAGACCAGAGATGGTCTCCCCAAGAAACTGTTGAATTTATCTGGACAATAAGATGCTGGACTCTACGCATGGTACATGCTTGCAATGAAGGAATCATGACTGGATTTGAACTATGGTAATACTACAACTAGGTGGAGGAATCCACCATGGGGGGAGGGTACAGGGAGAGGTTGGGGGAATCCCAGAGCCTATGAAACTGTGTCATAAAATGAAATGTAATTAAAAAGAAAAACTAAAAAGAAATAGTAAACAGGCTAACATATGCAAATCAATACATGTGTTACACCACATCAACAAATTGGAAACAGACGATTATTTTTCAAAAGAAAAAACTCCAATAGCTAATAGACATGAAAAATGTACAAGCTCTCTAGCTGTTTAGGAGATACAAGTAAAAAGAATGTTGAGGTTCCACCTAACTCCATTAAGATTGGCCAGTATTTGAAAATCTACTGTCACATTTGGAAATTTGGAAATTACCCTGCCAGTGTGGGTGTGGGGAGAAAGGTACCCTATTCTACTGTTGGTGGGAGTGTAGGCTTATACAACCACTATGGAAATCAGTATGAGGAGTGCTAAGAGAACTGAAAATGGATCTACTGTATGACCCAGCTATACCATTCCTGGGATTTTATTCAAGGGAAGTGAAATCTGCATATGAGAAAGGGATCTGTAATCCTGTATTCACTGCAGCACAATCTACAATAGCAAAGACATAGAAACAATCCAGATGCCCATTGGAGGAGAAATGGATAAGGAATGGACATCTACTCCGTGGAATACTACTCAGTCATTCAAAAGAATGAAATTCTACCACAAAATGGCTCCAACTACAGACCATTATGCTCAGTGAAATAAGCCACTCCCAAAAGTATAAATACCATATGCTCTCTCTGATATAAGGCAACCTCTATGCAAAATACAAAAGAAATAAATATATAGGTAAACATGCACATACACATATTCTCGCAAGTGAACTGTATAATGGAGACTAGCATACTGAGAAGTGAAGGTACGTTGCAGTATGCATCTCTATTCCTGAATAAAAGGAGGACTCCCAATGAAAACTTTCCAGTGTACCTTGACAATAGGATACTACATTTTCCATCATTGTCAATACCTATAATGCCATGATATACTTAGCAGAATATTGGATTTGTGACTTGCTAAAGGACTATAATCTTCTAGTAATGTGGAGGAAATGGTGAGGGGCTGAAGGAGCAGGGAGCAAGTGGAGATGGAGGGGGGCATACTTATACCTACTAAACTGTATCATGAATAACATTAGTAATAAAAAATCTCAAAAAATTATGTGGGCTCAAAGTGGTAGCCTAGTGGCTAAAGTCCTCACCTTGTACAGGTTCGGATCCCATATGGGCACTGGTTCTAATTCCAGTGGCCCTGCTTCCCATCCACCTCCCTGCTTGTGGCCTGGAAAAGCAGTAGAGGACAGGCCAAGGCCTTGGGACCCTGCACCCACAAGGGAGATCTGGAAGAGGCTCCTGGCTCCTGGCTTCAGATCAGCTCAGCTCCAGCCATTGCAGCTAGTTGGGTAGTGAATCAGTAGACTGAAGATCTTTGTCTCTTCTCTCTGGATATCTAACTTTCTAATGAAAATAAATAAAAATCTTTTAAAATAATTTTTAAAATGTGTGTGTACCATCAGTTGGTATCATCTATTGTTGATGTTTTTCAACTAATTTCCCATCTCTGTTCTGGGATCAAATCCTGGACACCACAGTGTATTAATTGCTCTCTTGCCCTTACTTTTGGTCATCTCTGAG
The DNA here is from genome assembly GCF_017591425.1 of Ochotona curzoniae. Taxonomy (NCBI): domain Eukaryota; kingdom Metazoa; phylum Chordata; class Mammalia; order Lagomorpha; family Ochotonidae; genus Ochotona; species Ochotona curzoniae. Next base: position 9,800,296 of record NW_024467087.1, read on the forward strand.
AGTTTCCACATTGTTTTTTCTTGTTTTTCATGTCATTGTTAATTTTGAAGTGTTCGGATCAAATATCTGTAGAATATTTCCTAAATATTGACTTCTTTTTTATTATTATTATATTTTTGACAAACTTTACATTGTTAATCAGGGTAAAAGGTACTAGGGCTGTAGGAAAGTGGGAAAGACTATTATTTCCCTATTGTTTCCTTCATGTATCTGAGGTAAATGGAATATTGAGGGAGAAGCCCCCACCCAGTCTCCCATCCACCCCGGTCCCGGATGTGGGGCATGCTCTGAGATCCTTGCTCAAGTGGTTTTGATATTTACCAGTTATGAATTGCTGCCAGTCTTGCCACTCCAGGCATGATGAGGTTGTTGAGGAACCCACTGATTGACATAGTCCATCATAGAGTCTCCCTTTGTCTAGTATTTTGCTGCCAACATATAGCTGAGGTGGTTGATTGACCTGTTCTGTCCTCCGTCTTTTCTTGGTTAGGGTTCTGAGTCTGCCATTTCGGTTGGGGGAATCTCCAAAGAAACTTTGAGGTATTCCAAGACCAGATTCTTATAAGTACTAGCAAGTATAGGGCCCGCCACAGTCCATCGCCCCAATCAGCTGGTGGTTTCAATTGCTGGGTTGGTTCTGTTTTCAGCCCCGACTTCCACTGGAACCAATGGGTGTTGTAAATATTGACTTTAATATTTTCCTCTCATAATTATAGCCATGCTTGTACATTTTGTGAAAGACTGACAGAGGTGATATAGCCTACTCACTACATTGTATCAGATGTAAGCTTGATTTAGGATGATAGCAGATGGGAAAGAGGTTTATGAGCTGATCCCAGACACAATTTCAAGGTAGAACTGGCAGGATTTGATCATAATATGGATATATATACACATGTGATTAAGGAGTGAAGAATAAAAAGAATCAAAGATGTCAAGTGCATTTTGGTTTGAGAAACCACATGCACAGTGATGCCATTTGCTGCTCTAATGGGGAAGGATAGGGGAGGCCATGTTTGGAGGGGGCGGATACTGAAGTCAGAAGTTCTGCTTTCCATTTTCTAACCTCCAGATATTCCTTAGATTTGCCAAGATGAGATGTCAAATAGGCAGGGGTTTATGGTAATGTGGTGCTCATGCAAGCTGTCTGGGTTGCAGATATTGATTTGAATTAGCTCACTGTATAGATGGAAGCTGAAGTGAGAGGCTGTGTGGCATAACAAAGGGAGGAGGTGAAAGCAGTGACAGAGAAATCAAGGGCCCAGCACCAAGTCCTAGGACACATGAAGGATTTCAGCTAGAGCAGAGGAGTTGCCACAAACATACAAGTTCTCCATTTTAGCTCAAGATTTATGCTGCATTTCATCTGAGAAGTGCATCACAACTCCTCACTGTTCATACTAACACACTGAAAAGCAGAAGAATGTCTTATGTCAATTTTGTTTTGTAACTGCTACAGAGAGGCAGGTGGAGATGATTCAACTTTTTTTTTTAAATCGACCTTTATGGGTGGTATGGATTGACTTGTTACATGGCATTCTCTTCCGAATCTATTGTTCCACTTTGTTTTCATGAGGTTGCAATTGACTATTCATTGTCAAGTCTGTCTTCCTTTTCCTCATGACATCCCAGCACAGCCTTCTAAGAAAACAAAGAGGGCCATCCTTGTGCATGGTGAGAGTGCCAGGCTGCACTTAGGATCAAGGATTCCTTTCCTTTCTTAAGCAAAAATAAGAAACCAAGTCTTAAGATATGTCAGATCCCTGAGGCTTATCCATTTCTCTAGTTCTGCTTGCATTTCCACCACTGCTGGCAAAAAGCCAAGCTTTTATCACCCTGCCAAGATGAAAGGGATTGTAGTCTAGAGGTTGAAGGATGTAAAGCCTGAGCTAAACAGTCCTGGTGTTTAACTATGCCACTTAGTAGCTGTGTGGTCTTGGAAAATGTGCTTAATTTTTGTGCCTTAGATTTCTTACTTGCAAAATTGGTGTAATAAGTGTGCTAATTTGATAGAGTTGCGATGATTGAGTTAGATAATGTGTGCAGTAACTTCAACTCTGTAGAAAGTATCCAGTATATAGTTATGTGTGTACTTATATAACTATTATTATTGCAACTGACTAACATGTACTCTTGTCTGCATACCTCCAGCATTATGTATGCTCTCTCTCAGCCACATTCTGTCACTTGGAAACTTTTCGTTCTCTTTTTCCTGCATTCTCTGAACTGATCATTTTTCAATCAACTATCATGCACAAGGACTATATAGATACTGAGGATATAGCTGAAGACAAGATGCACAAGGATTTTGATTTCCTGGCGCTACATTCAAGAAAGAGGAGACAGGCAATGAAAACAAAAGTGATTCCTAACAGTATTTTACCTATTCTGTAGTAATAGGAAGAAGATGTAGGAGTGAAATGCATTAGAGTGAGATTTCCAGTGAGTGATCAGGGAGAACCTTTCTCAGGCAATGCCTTTTCATCAGCTCATTGGTCATTGGGGGTCATTTTTATTATAAAAAAAAGCACAGGCCCAGGGATTGCGAAGATCCTAAGGGGAAAGGGACCTAGGCATGTCGAAATAATTTTTAGATCAGTGAGACTGGATCATAGTGGCCGTGGAGGCAGAGGCTGTGAGCATTTACCTGCATGTGTGTTCTCTTCCTCTTACCAGACTCTATTTCCCAGCCTTCCTTATCATTATCTGCAACTACAGTCATTCATAACTGAGCTATGGTTAGTAGAATGTGATCAGAGCTGAAATACCTGACTTCCAGGATGGGCCTATAAAAATCTCCAACCTTTGCTGCTTTCTCTTTTCCTTTACCTGCTTTCTGGCTATCAAAGAGATCAACACACAATCCCTGCCCCTCGAAGTTTTCAGAACATAGGATGAAAGAAATCTGGTGTCTAAGTTCATGGACTAGAGCAAAGAACTGAGAATTTCAGAATGTGACAGCAGCTAACACATTTACCTCAATGATAACATAATCAAGGTACAGGATGTCACATAGCTGATTCTTCCTAAAACCACTGTTTTCTACTATTCCTGTGTCTTATTTTCTAAACTCCTCAGCCCCAGCTCTGAAGCCTGTGTGGTCAACCCCGTACAGCCTGCTCACCAGCATCTGTCTCTGACCTGTATATCTCAGGCTTTAATCAGATCTCCCCACTGCCTTGCCCTTGCAGCTTAGCTAATGCCATCCATCTCTTTAGTGCCTGCCTCCCAACTCAGAAGTCCATGCCATCAGATGACTGAGTTTCTTCCTTCACTGTAAATAGCTTGTTTTGCACATGGCGGTTACTTTGTTCTTCAGGGTTAGTTACAGGATAGAGAAGCCAGGTAATTGCTTCTTCAATCCCTTGTACAATGTCTGACAGTGTGCGCAACACCAAAAACATTCAGCAAATGCTTCATTCCCAACATCAGATTGTGTGCATTATCAGCTGCTCCACTAGAAGGCAAAGATGGCTATATTGGTAGCCACTAAAGCAGATGTCTATGACAGTGCAGTTTGCAAAGAGGAGTCACAATATATGTTTCTACCATGGCTGTGACTCTTTAAAGTGCCACACTTTAAAATGAAGCCTCTAGGGCCAGTGTTGCAGTACAAAAGCCCAAGTCACTGTTTATGCTGTCAACATACTGTATGGAGATATTGGCTGGAGTCCCTCTTGGGCCTCAATAAATGACGAACCATGTTATTGGACCCTTTTCACCCACTTTTACCATTTTTACTTAACATAGCTCTAGTGGTCCTAACCAGAGCAGTTTGGTAGGAGAAAGAGTATCCGCACCACAAAGGAGGAAATCAACTTGTCACTATATGCAGATAACATGATCTTACATGCAGAAAATTCCAACTACTTCACCCCTTCAAAAACTTGAAGCTGGGGCCTGGCTTTGTAGCACAATGAGTTAAGCTGCTACATGAAATGCTGGTATCCCATATCAAGTGCATGCTCCAGTACAACTGCTCTACTTCCTATCCAGCTCCCTACTAATGTACCTGAAAAAGCAGCATAGAATGCCCTAAGTGATTGAGTCCCTGCCACCCACGTGGAAGACCAAGATAGACTTACTGGCTCTTGACTTTGACTGGGCACAGTCCCAACTGCTGCGGTCATTTGGATCATGATCCAGCAGGTGGAACATCAGTCTTTCTTTCACCCACCCTCCCTCCATCCCTCTCCTTCTGTCTCCATTCAAATAAATAAATCTTTGACAAGATAGAATGAAATCTCTGCCATTACAATAACAAGACTTTCATATCATTCACAGCAAACCTTAGAAAACAAAAATTACAGAACCTTGCTCTCTGAGACTCAGTGAAAGCTGGCTGTCGTGGCTGTCTGCTCTAGACCTGGCATAGTACCAGTTCTTTGTATTTCTGTGCTGTTTGACCTTCCATTTCATCAATCTATGTTGGGCAACTTGAGCCCTCAGTCTCTGGGTTAAGTTGGAAGTTTTTCGCCAGCCCAGTTCACTGTAAAGGCAGTCTGTTCCTAGTTGTCTCAGAGATTTCAGCCACAGGACCTAAGCAGACCTGAAACAGAAGTAGCATGGCTCAAGGTGAAGTGCAAGGTTTATCCAGAATTAGCCCCATTCAGAGGCTAATATATAGATATTTTTTCTATACAACTTAATGATGAGGAAAGCATCCAAAAAGAAATAAATGCAACTTGATTTGGTTTCTAAGGTAAATGACCCTTGGCTCCAGGAAAGGAGGGCCTTAAGAGATGGCAACATTAAGACAAGCGGAGGAATGGGCTAGGAAGATGTGCTCCACCTACTTTTTCTTTTAGCCCTGCCATCAACCCTCCTTTGAGAAGTGCAGCAGTAGCCATGACTGGGTGCTAAATCAACACATTGACCCAAGTGGCAACTTCAGAAATCCTAGATCAGGGTCGACTCTTTGCTAGCAAGATACTTTGTATTTTGAAGTTTGGACTCAAGTCCAGAAAGATATTATTCACATGTACTTTCTTTTTTTCTTCTCCTTCCCTATTGTTTTTCCCTAATTGCCTTTCTATGCTTGCTTGCCATTTGCACTGATTTTTCACAGCCCTTTGATCTTTTTTAAAAACTCATTTTATTTGAAAGGAAGTATGGAAGAGACACATGAACAAAGATTTCCTACCCTCCAGTCCATTTCCTAATTGCTCATGACCACTAGGGCTGAACTAGACCAAAGCCTTGAGTTCAGATTTCAATTCTGTTCTTCCCCGTGGGTGGCAAGGACCGAAGTCCTGGTACCACCATCTGCTACTCCAGTGCACATTAGCCAGAAACCGGACAGAAGCAGAGTAACCCGGACTTGAGCTAGGAACCCCAGTATGGGATGCTGCCATTCGAAGCAATGATTTATCCGCTGTTTCTCCCTCTTTCACCTTTTTGTAACAACAACAACCCATGATGGGAAAAAGTTGGTGTTAAGCTTCAAATCAGTCACTATGCTAAGCTCTTTGACATATATGTTCCTGCTTGTACATATATACATTATATACACACAGGAGAGGACTTAATGAAGTTTACAGAAAACAGAATTAAAAGATATGTTTTGGGACCAGCATTGTGATTTGTCATTTTAAGTTGCTTCCTGCAGTGGCAGTGTTCCACATGAGCATCTATTCAAGTCACAGCTACTCCACTTCTGATCTAGATACCTGTTAATGTACCTAGGAAAGCCGTGGGAGATGGTCCAAGTGTTTAGGTTTCGGCCACACATGCTAGAAACTCAGAGAAAGTTTCAGGCTCATGGATTTGGCATGACCCAGCCACAGCTGTTCCAACCCTTTGTGTAGTGAACTAGCACATGGAAGAGCTCTGATTCTCCTTTTCTCTCTCTGTGTAATCCTATCTTTCAAGTAAATGAATATTTTTTTAATAAATAAGATAACTTAATCTTGATATTAAAAATTTGAAAGCCATGCCTTTTTTTCAAAATGGATATTGCCATGAATTTTTACCCCCTTGCGTGTATATGTGTGTGTATACACACACACACACACACACATACATATATATACACAATTTCCTTAAACTTTCACTCCAAAAGTAAGGTAGTTGTTATCAGTCTTATTTCCAACCTAAGGAAAATGAAGGTCACACAGTACAAAAACTTGCTCTCAGGTCAGATGACGGAGCTAGCATTTGGATTCAGATCTTGTTGACTTAAAAGCTCTTGTTCTTTGTACCATGACTACATCCTGTTCCCAAAGACATTGCATATAAACAATGGTGTTATTGAAAGCTGCCCTGTTCCAGTGCTTCCATCACTATCAAAAGGAGAGATTATTTCCACAATGTACCTGTATGATCTCCTCCTGGGGAATGAAATAGAAAATTCCTGTTGAAAAGCTACTCTTGACAGTGTTCAGCTAAGATGAAGTCTCAGCGAAATGATTACAGAATATTACTTTGCAGAATCAATTGAGATTTCTGTTGCCAGAGAAACCGAAGGTACTCAGAAGTGAGGTATGCAGAATTGCATGGTGGGCGAGCACCAGACCAGGCTTGGGACGCAGATGGCCTGTCTTCTTAGCTATAGCTTTCAGTAGCTGTGAAAGGTTAAACAAGGAAGTGAAGCTCAACTTCCATCATCTGTAAAATATGTGAGTACTATCCTATTGGATTCTCTGACATTGACTGGGCTCCCGGTATGGGTAGTAACTGTTCTAAGTACTTTCCACATAGTAGCTCACTCACTCGTACAGGAACCCTAAGAAGATGTTTATTATCTTCATTTATACATGAGAAAGTAGAGCAACAGAGAACTTAGTTAAGCTCTCCAGAGTGCCACAGCTGGTAGATAGCACTGTCAGGTTTGAGGATGGGCAATTCTTTAGCTGCCTTGCTGCTCAGCATCACTTTCCTCCCTGGAAGACTCATAATGCCTACTTTGTAGACTTGTTGTTAAAGAGTGGTCTGGCTGTTACACTTTGAATGCCTGCTGCAAGGTAAATTCTCAACTCTCAGCTATTATTATTATTATTGAGGAATGCTAGAGCGTTCAGTTTAGGCAACGAGTTACTTTGAATGGATAAAAAAAAAGTCCACGATGAAACAAAAACAAGCCTGGATATGGTGAACAATCCAAGCCACATGAATCATGCCAGTCACTCTGCTTTCTATTTTGTGCTCCCATTTGAGCCCACGTACTCATTTCCCTGCTTATCTGGTTAGAGTGGCTAAATGTATTGTATTCTCAAAATTTCAAAAGCTTAGAGTCAGGTATGAGAGTATGGTAATGCCAGCTTTAACTCCAGCAAGAGTATGGACTAGAAAGACATTGAGCTTTTTATAGCTTCCTCTGTTTCCATTTACAGCCTCCAGAGCATTAGAAAAACATGTAGGTAATTATTTGTGTAGTTACATGTTTTTTTTGTTTTTCTCTTCTTTCTCTTCTAAACTGATTGCAACCTCCTTGAGGGCAAGTGCCATTTGTGTATTTCCACCAGTATATTTCCTCTTAGGATGCAGGGAATGCTAATCCATGTGCAATTTCTAGGTATAGCCAAAAGGTGGCAGACCAAGGCAGCGAACAGTCACTTTTCAGCATCCAGAAGAGAGAATGGCTCAGCCTCAGATGAAAAACAGTCAGAAACTGGAAGTTAGGAATGCTCTCTGTAAGCCTGCATGTTGCCCAGCACAGGGCACTGCACATTATATGTGCTCAGAGATGGTTTTTGAGGCATATTTTCTTTTTAGCCAAAGTTTTTAACATTCATTTTTGTTCGATGCAAGCTGCCTTACAACAAATATTTGAGTGTGTATAATGCAGGCACTGAGGCAACAATGATTTAATTCCTTTGAGCTTATGTGTAAAAGAGAAGAGTTGAGTAATGAGACAAATCAGCGCAGAAGATGCTGTAGGGAGGGGCTCCTGATTGGTTACAGGAGAGTTAAGAGAGGCCTTTTGAATGTCATTAAAGCTAAGGAGTAATTACATGTGCACACACCCACATGAGTCATTGTCCCTTTGATTAACAGATAATTCTTTGATCCTATAAACAAAACCAAAGCATGGTTAATGCGAAATACACAAAAGTTTAGGAAATTCCAACATTGGCCTTTTTCAAATTCACGAAGTAGACAAAAATGTAGCTTTCTTTTTTTAAACAAAAGACATTTGTTGAAAAGGAATTAGAAATACAGGTCATATCTCAAGATGTCCACAGATTTTTCTGAATTCTCTGCTAGAGGTTCTTATGTGTTTTAGAAGTTTACATTTCCCAGAATGTTAACTTGTTCAAATCTTACCAAAAAAAAATCTTTGTGGTTGGAAAAACAAGCTTCACTTGCCCATTTTACAGGGTCTAGCATCTCAAAGAGGGCAACGGAAGCTCGGAGGCAGTGTTACCACCCTAACTTGGTCCCTTTACAGGCTCCGAGGTGATTGGTCTGCCTATGACACTGAGCTATTTATTACAACATACCAGTGCAAACACATGCTGAAAACCTCTGCAGACCCCCGACAGTGATATGAAACCTGCGTTTGGGATTCCTATCGCTTACTATGCTCTGGAGTGATTTTTATAAGGAAGGTTCTTTGGTAATAGGTCTATTCAAAGATTTGAAAGCATTCCTGAAATAAATTTTGTAAATAAATTGTCCTAAAAACTCATCTTTAGATAGTCAAATTTATAGCCATAAAACAGTAAAGAGTAGTATTCAAAAATAATTTTGCAACAGTCTCAATATTACTTTATACAGATGTGTACCACTTGGCCTGAATCATGGAAAGGGAATTGTGATTCTTTACCAGCAAATACCTCAGCATATGTCTGCTAAAACTCGGGATTTTTCTTATATGATCACAGCAAAATTATACAATTCAAGATCTTGAGCATCGGCAAAATGCTAGTCCCCAGTGCAAATTTCAAATTCAGATTTTACCAGTTACTCCAATTAAGTCCTTTATGAGAGCCGTTTTTCAGTACAGCTTTCAATCTAGGATCATTCATTATATTTATTTGCCCTGTCTCTTTAACCTTCTGGAACAACTCCTCAGCTGTTCTTTAACTGTCATCAGATTGCCATTTTGGAAAGGGACAAATCAATTACATCGTAGAATGGCCATCGGTTTGGCTTTATCTGATGCTTCCTTACGCTTGTATTCAGGTACTGCACTGGGGACAGAAATGAGACCTAAGTAATGCTGTCCCTTCTCAGTGCATCACTAAAGGAGGGGCATGATGTTAATTGGTCCCATTTTTTGTAGATGTTCATTTTGTATGGTTAAGGTAGTGTCTGCCAGGTTTCTGTGCTGTTAATATGCCTTTCCCCTTTATGATTCATAATAAGTAATCTGTAGAGAAATAATTTCCAATCTTTTTGTTAACTTTGTACCCAATGGCTTTGGCTTCTTGCCTAAATCAATGATTGCTATGTTAATTGCAAAATATTGGTTTCAAACTCTATCATTCTCATTATGTTTATTAGTGAGCATTCTATTGCAAAGAACAGTTTTTGACTCAGTATTTCACTCTTATTTTTCTGATTGCAGTTAGCATCAGTTTGAATTAATGGATTCTATTCTATTTCACGTGTTACATCTATCATGTTCACGATTACATATTAATGATAAAACTGTCCCTAACTTGTTAGAAAGCTGACTCCTAAATCCACTTGACAGCTTGCCTCAGTTTTTGATTATTCTTTTAACTTTTGGCTTACCGAATCGGGCCCTGCTTATTTTATACTTCTCTTGCCATAGCCCTGGGACCAGTTATTTCTCCAAAAAGCTTTGGTTTCCTTAACTTTTCGAAAATTATCATTTAAAAAATAAGATCTTGCCACCAGCTATAGTTTTTCTTACTGGGATATTATTACTTCTAGATTTTTCCAGTGAACAAATTTAAGAATGGATTCATACTGGTTGCTCCCATTCCAATCCAACCTACCACCACAAGGCTCTTCCTCGTCTTCTCTCTCAAACAGGTATTTTCTTTCTCTGATAGTCAGAACTCTAGTTCGTAACATTTGCTCTGTCTCAGGATCAATATACTGATGCCACTACCAACTACAAATCTATTAAAGAAAGTTCAAGATTTCTTTACAGATAGAGATGTGTATCCAAAGTTACTTGACGTAGTTATTGTTTTCTTCCAGGTTCACTATGTCAACAACACTTAAATTAGGTTCATCTCCTTCCACTTGTGATTCTTTTAGTTTTCTCATCCTTACAGATTTAATTAAACTTTTAAACTATTATTATGATTTTAGCAAAGACTTAATGAAAAGCCTTACTTAATGCCCCTGAAAATAATTTTTCATATTAGTTATATGCTCCTGGTTCTAAACAAAATCTTACTTTTATATTCCATTTACCACTTTTTAAGAAATGGATAAGATGATTTACCTTATTTCAATGATTTATTTTTTAATTTAGCAAAGCTTTTCAAAATATTTTGTTCATATTTAATATAAAGCATGTATGTATTCAATATGATTCCAATCAAAATACCATTCTTCTCAAATATAGAAAAAAAAGATCCTAAAGTTAATATGTAAATATGGGAGACCAAGAACAGTCAAAAACAACCTTAAGCAATAAAAACAAAGCTATAATCACAGTACTAAATTTGAAGACATGATATAGGGCTATTATAATCAAAATAACCTGTTACTGGCAAAAAAGAAAGATATGTGGACCAACAGAACAAAATATGAAGTCCACATTAATTCATGTACATACTACCAACGAATGTTCATCAAATGAGCTAAAATAATTCCTTGGAGAAAGGATGGTCTTTTCAAGAAACAGTACTGGAAAAACTCAATCTTGGCATGCAAAACTATGAAACAAGACTTTTATCTTACACCCAATCAAAAAATTAGTTGGAAGAAAAATCTAACCCTAAGATCATAAAGTATCAAATTATTAGATTGAAATAGGAAGGAGACATTCCAAGGAATTGGCATATGCAAAGGCTTCTGGAACAAGACCTCAGAAACACAGATCTAAATGAAATATGTTTGCCTTATATTAATAAAGGAGACAAATGGGACTATCTCAAGCTAAGAAACTGCTCACAGCAAAGGAAAAAAAGTAAACGTGCATCAAACAGAATGGAAGAAAATATTTGCTATCTATGAAGCTGATTAAAGGACTAATATTGGTCATATACAAGGAGCTCAAGAAACTCAGCAAGCATTCATTTAGAAATGGGCAAAGGACTTTAATGGCTATTTTTCTAAGAATGAAATATAAATGGTAAAAAGACACATGAAAAAAAATGTTCAGGATGATTAGCCATTAGGGAAATGTAAACAAAAATCACATGTAGGACCTAGCACAGTGGCCTAGTGGCTAAAGTCCTTGCCTTGAACGTGCCAGGATCCCATATGGCTACACTCCCATCCAGCTCCCTGCTTGTGGCCTGGGAAAGCAGTCGAGGAAGGCCCAAAGCCTTGGGACCCTGGACTTGTGTGGGAGATCTGGAAGAAGGTTCTGGCTCCTGGCTTTGGATCAGTGCAGCACTGGTTGTTGCACTCACTTGGGGAGTAAATCATCAGGTGGAAGATCTTCCTCTCTGTCTCTCCTCCTCACTGCATATCTGACTTTGCAATTAAAAAAAAATAAATCTTTTAAAAAATTATGTGTGGCATAATTTCACAGTTAGAATGGCTATCATAAAAAGTCAGATAAGGATGTGGAGATAAAGTACCCTAATCCATTGTTGCTGGGCATATAAAATAGTTCAACCATTATGGAAGACAGTATGGAGATTCTTTAGAAATCTGAAAATAGATCTACCATGTGACCCAGCTATTCCTCTCCTGGGAATTTATCCAAATGCAGTGAGATCAGCATATGAGACAGTTGTCTATGCCCCTATATTTCTAGCAGCTCAACTCACAATAAAAGGATGGAATCAAATTAGATGTGCATTAACTGATGACTGGATAAAGAAACTATGCTATATATGCTATGATAGAATACCACTCAGGTGTTAAAAGAAAGAAATCTTGTGTTTTGGAACAAAACAGATGTATCTAGAGACCATTAGTGAAATAAATGGAAAACACCACATTTTCCCTGACTTTTGGAAGCTAATATGCAGGGTACCAAAAAATTAATGTATACAAATGAAACTGGAAACTTGGGATTTCATTATTTACATTCTTTACATTCCTACTTAGCATTGGCATTTCTACTTTTTACATAATGAACTCTGTTAAGTGGAACATAATTCTATAACTATAAAGCAAGTTAAAAATATACTGTCTCAAAAATTATAAGGTAAAGAAGGAAAGAAATAAGGAAGGGAAAGGAAGAGGATGGGAGAATAATATTATTGGTTTTCAGGATTGTATCAATGAACTATATAAAATATGGTCTTCTTATATTAAAAAGAGTATAAAAAAGGGGAGACTCAAGATGGCAGAATAAGTTAAGGACACGTTTAACCAGATGGAAAATCATTAACCTGGGTGAAGTAGAGAGGGCACATTCCAGGAAATAGGAGAGGACAAGCCAACAGCAAAGGAGCACCTGGAGACTCAGGAACACGGGAAAGCAGAGGAAACAACTGTGTGGTGTTGCAGCAACCAGATACCCCAATGGCAGTCAGCAAGCAGTGATCTGAGCTCCACCGGCAGCTAGAGCTCCAACAGTAGCAACGTGGGAAGGAGAGTTCACTGGTTGCTCAGAAGGTGAACCCAGACAAAGAACTGCCTGTCCTGATGATTTGTTTAATTCGAACAGGAGCAGAGACAGAGCAGCAGATCGCAAACAGGCATGGGAACAGGGTGGATTTCACAGCCCAGACCCAAACCAGAGCTGCATCGAGTGACATTTTGTGTAGGGAAGCAAAAACTGGAGCATGGGACTGTGCATGCACTAAGCTGGGAGCAAACTCATTTTTAGCTTAGTGCATTGCACCAATGTGGCATCCTACAGGTTCCACAAAAATAAGTCCAGATAGTCCCCAGACCGAATGGCCAGCAGCTGCAAAACTCCACAAGTGGCACATCTGGCACAATTTTGTACAGTGTGGCAAAGCATGTGAGAATGGAGGGACAACAGTGAGCTGAACATGCCCTGAGCTAGGAGCAAAGTCACTTCCAGCTCGATGCATTACACTGGTCCCAAATAAAAATAATGCCAACTTTAGCATCTTATCACTCAAAATAGGTCCAGATGGCCCTCATACTTAATGGCCAGCAGGTTCCAGAGAGATCAGCAACACCAACAACTTAGTTATTTAGGACACCTGGTGTCTGTCTAATCCCGGGAACTGCTCAAACGATGTGGGAGAAAATCTGTACAGACAATGGTTCAGCCTCAGCACAGGATCCCAGGAGGTGGAGTGCTGAACTAGGAATGGAGTCTACAGAGACCATGGTGGAAATCTAACAAAAGAACCCAGACCTGCAACTTGCTGGAGGAGTGGCACAAGTGTCTGCAAATAAATAGCCAAGTACCAATCACAATAAATAAAACTGAATAGTAGACCTGTGGGTGACAGAGCTTAGTAACCTGCCGTGAGAAGAATCTGCTAACCAGAAGTACAATGACCAAGAGCAAAAGAAGAGACAGAAGCACAATGAATATTACTGAAGACACCCCTGCAAAGGAGCAAAAAGCTTTTGCTAACCTCAGAGTTAACTGAGGAATATATTAAGAAAATGTGGAATAAAGAACTTTAAAAACTTGTTATAAAGCTTTTTAGCAACAATGAGAAGTGCATAAAGCAGGAGTTGAAGGAATTTAAGGAGTATGTCACACAGGAAATAGCAACACTGAAATAAAACCAATGAGAATTATTAGAAATGAAGGACACAATGGAGCAAATCAAAAATTCAGTGGACAGTCTCAATAATAGAATGAATGAGGCAGAAGAAAGAATTTCAAAATTGAAAGATATTTCTTGCCACAATGGTTAAAAAAAAAAAAACCTGGAAGAGGAACTGAGTCAAACCAAGAAAAGTATTCAAGAATTAAAGGACACTATTAAAAAGCCAAATACAAGAGTTAAAGGAGTTCCAGAAGGTACAGAAATAGAAGCTGCGTATGTTTAATGAAGTAATAAAGGAAAACTTCCCTAATCTGGAGAAAGAAACAACATCCAGGAGGAGCACAGAACTCCCATCATGGTCGATCAAAAGCAATCTTCACCACAACACATGATAATCAAGCTCTCTTTAATCAAATATAAAGAAAAAAAATCCTTGAATGTGCACATGAAAAAATAAATTCATATATAGAGGAATGGAAATTAAATTTACAGCTGACCTCTCACAGGAAGCTCTACAGGCCAGAAAAGAATGGAGTGGCATATTTCAGATCCTTAAAAAAAAAAAAGTCAGCCCAGAGTAAGGTAGGTATCCAGCAAAGGTTTCCTTTGTCTTTGAAAATGAAATAAAATACTTCCACAGTAAAGAAAAGCTCAAAGAATAAGCCTTTTCTAAACCTGCCCTACAAATGATAAATACATTCTCTTAACAGAGAAAAGGAATATCACCCACATTTGCAAAGGCAAATGTGAAGAACACCAAGTAAAATAACAATGGAAGAATAAGTCAAATAGTGAAAAACCTATTGCTAAAATGACAGGACAATATTACCACCTATTCATATTAACCCTGAATGTAAATGGCTTACAACCATCAGTCATATGTCATAGATTAGTAGACAAGATCAAAAAATGAAACCCATCTATTTTTTGCTTACAGTAGACACATCTCACCAAGGAAGATCAGCAGAAACTATATCTCATGGATTTTGACTTTTTTGTTTCATATCTTCAAAATAATTTCTCATTAAATTCTTCACTGACTCAAAGATCATACAGTAGCATCACTTTCTTCAAGAAGGTTCTTGACTTCATTTTTCATTTCCTCAGGGACACATTAGTCATTCAGTAGCATGCTATTTAACTTCATGATGCTGTTAATTTCTTTCTTCCTGTTGTTGAGTATGATTTGTAGCTTTTCATTTAGGGATGTACAGTAACTGTGTAATGGAGACTGTCATATCTAGCAGCATATTATTTAACTTCATGATGTTGTAAATTTCTATTTTTTTCTTCCTGTTGTTGATTTTGTATTGTGACTTTTCATTTAAGGGGATGTATAGCAACTGCGTAATGGAGACTGTCATATACAGTTGTGAGGATACAAAGCAGTATGCATCTCTACTTCCAGATCAAAAATGGACTTACAATGAAACTGTTAACTATATCTTAATAGGATGCTGGGCTCTCTGCCATTGTCCATGCCCGCAATGATGGACATATGACTGTGTATGAAGAACTATATTGTTGCAATACTATAGGGGAGATCAGTAAGGGGTACTTGAGGAGGGAGTAAGAGAATTTCCAAAGCCTATTGACTGTATCATAAAATAATAATAAATAAATAAAAATAGGAAAAACCAAAATAATAAAATAAAAATAGAAATTCTTATAAATCTAAAACATTTTTAAGTTTTATTATTATTAAAATATTTATTTCTTTAGTTTCACTTTCTAGAAAGAGGGAAAAATTATATTTATCATTTCATTTTAGTTATTTGTCACCTTAAACTCCATAGCACATTTTTTTTTAAGATTTATTTATTTTTATCAGAAAGTCAGATATACAGAGAGGAAGAAAGACAGTGAGGAAGATCTTCCGTCTGATGATTCACTCCCGAAGTGAAAGCAACGTCCGCTGCTGCGCTGATCTGAAGCCAGGAACCAGGAACTTCTTCCGGGTATCCCACATGGCTGCAGGGTCCCAAGGCTTTGGGCTGTCCTTGACTGCTTTCCCAGGCCACAGGCAGGGAGCTGGATGGGAAGCAGGGCTGCCAGGATTAGAACTGGCATCCATATGGGATCCTGGCACGTTCAAGGCAAGGACTTTAGCCGCTAGGCCATGGCGCCAGCCCTCCATAGCACATTTTAAAAACTGTCTAAAAATATTAGTGGCATTTACTTCCTTCGCACATAATGGAATTACTCTTATGCTTGCATTTGACTTCCATATTATGTTCCTGTTTACAATTCTTTCCATTTCTTCTTCTACCTTTTCTGTTAGGGTATCAATCAGGAATTTGGTTGCAAGAGCTCATTTCAACTAGTTTAGCAAATGAATCCAATAATTTAAGTATTTATTTTTTTAAATTATTATTATTATTTTTATTGGAAAGACGGATATACAGAGAGGAAGATCTTCCGTCCGATGATTCACTCCCTAAGTGAGCTCAACGGCCGATGCTATGCCGATCCGAAGCCGCCGGGATTAGAACCGGTGCCCATATAGGATCCCGGGCGTACAAGGCGAGGACCTTAACCACTTGCGCCACCGCACCGGGCCCAATAATTTAAGTATTTAAAATAGATTACAAAATCTCTGAAAATATCAGAGAAACAAGTTTGATGTCTACATAGTCAGTAGAAATGTTCAAACCACAGTGGAGACTCTGTGGCTACAGCTACCCTTCTGGCAGACCAGATGGTACCTCCTTCTCTTTTCAATTCAAAACCACATGTGAATGCATTTTATTGGCTCTGCACCACAGCATGGTGCCCTAGCTGCAAGGGAGCTTGGGAAAACAAGTTTCTGGGTTCTAAACTGAATAAGTTCAAAATCAGTTGAGGTAGTTTTCCACGCATAGAGGACTGCACAGCGGTAGTGACCGATATGTATGTACTATTGCTGCATTTATTGTTTTTCCTTGTTCTACGTTTTTCTCATAATGCTTTATAGTTGAGCACTATATTTCTACCTTTATTTCTTTCTAAAGAATGCATGTTTATTTATTTGAGGGAGGGAAAGACAGACGGATTTTCCATGTGCTACTCTCCTGAAATGCCTGAACCAGCCGTGGCTAGGCCAAGCCAATTCCAGTGCTAGGGCCTCAAATGAGACACTGTGGTGCATTGTAGGGAGCCCACTGTTGGAAGCATCAGGTGCAGTCTGGTATGATGACCATAAGTAGGAATCTGGATCAAAAGCAGAACCAGGATCCAAACCCAGAAATTCTGATAGAATGCAAATGCTCCAAGTAGCATCTTAGCAGTTATTAAGCGAATGCCTGCCCCCTATTTCTTTCTTTCTTTTGTGATCACTGACAATTTTTTTAAAACTGCCAAATCTTACCCACTTGAGGTTTCGCTATTCTATAAATATCTAGAATCAGTAAATTTCTATATCCTTTCTCCAAATAAAATAAGCTCATTAGTATGCTGTTGATGCCCCTCCAGAGTCACTGTCTGCTCACTCCTCTTTCAAGGTGATCATCTGAGATTTTAAATATTCCAGACAATGATTGCTTTTGCTTTGGGCACTAGCAGCTATTTAGACCTAACTGAAGTTATTATTCTTGCATTTGATGTTCCTCCATGTTCCCCAGAGTGGTATGCTGGACTCCTAAGAGCCAGTTGTTAGTACTTCTTTCCTAACGTGTTCAGGGAAATCATGTTAGTGGCTTGATGTCAGCCACAGTGGGAGTGATGCTTCTGACAAAAATCAAGGTGTTTTCCCCCAGAGAACTGGTTGTTCTAGAGTTACCAGTGCACCACTGGTTTCTTTTATGTCATGTCTTTCTCCTTATTGTATTAATTTTTCACTTTGAATATTTCAGAGACAGTCCATATACAATAAAATGTGTTCTTATATATTTATTTTCATATAGGGTCAGTTTGCCTAAAACTGGGTTTATTGCAGAGGCCCAACTATAACTCTCTCTTTGCAACTGAACCTCAATTTTAGCAGGATACCTCTAATAAATACTATACTTTTTCAATCTGTAAGCAAGTGTGGCCACAAGATCATATTCTAGCCAGCAAAGGAGCCAGTAAAGGTAAAATACATGCAGTACTAGACTAAGAAAGTCTCCTTAGAGAGAATTGGTGAAACTAGAAGACATATTTTCTCTCACTTCCTTCATTTGCTATTTGAAATACAAACCAGGTTAAAGCAGCCTAACCACAGATAACTCCCTAGAATTAGGATGATCTTCTGTGACCCAATTTTCCTCTGATATTCTCACCTCTTTGTTTTTGGTTGTATATTTTGGAAGATTCCTTTGATCTAGGTTGCACCAGCTGATTTCTTCTTTACTCGCATTCAACATATTGTTCAGCCAGCTTTTTAGTATCCTAAACCATTTTCCAGTTCTGCATGGTGGATTTAATGTTGCAACAGGCTTTCCCCTTCTTATTGCTGAGTTCTACTCCAAGTAAGTCGTTAATACATACATTGCTGTCTAGAACTAAAAACCAGACTTCCAAGTGATATTTTGTTGTTGTTGTTCTGGCTTTCAACTTTCAATTTTTGAACTGGTGCTTCACCTCTGTAAGTTTCTTGAGGATGGAGGTAACAGATGTTACTCAGTTGAATTCATTGATAGAGACTTACTGAAGAATATAGCCTCGGCAGCAGGAAAAGGTAGAATGCTTTATGAATTTGGAGTCATTGTTGCACAGGAGCCATGCTAATCTTCTCTGTGTCATTCCTGTTTTAGTATATGTGCTACTGAAGTGAGCACTGAAGAATAAATTCTTACAGAAGATACTTCAGTATTGATCAATCTTTCCTCAAATCATTATAACTCTAGGATTAATAAGGTGAGCTGGGGTGGGCATAATGGCTCAACTGGCTAATCCTCCACCTCCAAGTGCGGCATCCTATATGAATACTTGTTTGTGACCCAGCTAATATACTTCCAATCCAGTTCCCTGCTTGTTGCCTAGGATAGCAACAGAGGCAAACCCAAGTCCTTAGAACCCTGCACCCATGTGGGAGTCCCAGAAGAAACTCCTGACTCCTGGCTTCGGATTGGCTTAACTCCAGCCATTACAGCTATTTGGGGAATGAACCAATCGATGGAAGATCTTGCTCTCAGTTTCTCCTTCTCTCTGTAAATCTGCTTTTCCAATGAAAATAAATTTAAAAATCTTAAAAAAGAATATTATCTGATAGAGAGTTGCATGCAATAAATACCAAATATCAGCTCATCATTTTATCTGAGGAATTGGCAAAAAAAAAAAAAGTTTTTTTTAAGGCCAAATAATTAAATGTTTCCATCTCTGTGGTCCACAAGGCTTCTGTCACAATTACTCTGTCATTGTAATACTAAGCAACTGTAGATAATATGTAAATGAAGGGATGTAACTGTTTTTCTATGAAACGTTACCAATAGATATTAGCATTTGAATTTCATCAAAATTTCATGAAATCTTCCTATTATTTTTATGTTTTTTTAAAACATAAAAAACCTTCAAGATTTCAGGTTATAAAAAAAATTGAGTGCTAAGCTGGAGTGGTCCTGCAAGCCAGATTTTGCTGATCCTCTTACAGCTAGCACCTCCTAAAAATATATATATTTGAAAGGCAGGATGACAGAGAGAGGGACACACACAAGCACAAACATGCACAATGAGAGAGAGAGGGAGAAGGAGGGAGAAAGAGAGAGAGAGAGAGAGGAGTGAGGAGAGAGAGATATATATCTTCCATCTGCTTATTCACTCCCATGTGTGGCAGGGATCTAAGGACTTAAAGCCCTCTTCTGCAGCTATTCCAGGTACATTACCAGGGAACTGGTACAGAAGCAGAGCAGTTGGAAATCAAACTGGCTCTCCTCCATGGGATACCAGCATTAGGAACAGTGGCTTAGCCCATTGCACCACAATTCCTCGCCAAGTCTATCACTTTTAATGCCTGTTTAATTCCAACAAACCAAGTAGCATTAATAACTTCTTTTTTGTCCTAATTTTATCATCAACCAGTGGGCTTTGATTAAAGATGATAGCTGTGTCTGTTATTTACTTTCCATCCAGTCTCATTTTGGCTCCAGTATTATTGCTTTACTTTGATTTTTTCTTCATGATCTCATTAATACCAATATAATCCATGCCACTCCCCTCCACCACACACACACACACACACACACACAGAGGAGAAGTTTAAGAGAGAGATCAAGATAGCCATCTTGTGTAATTACCATGAGATACTGAAGTGGCTGAATCTTGCGCTTTCTGCATATTGATGCTTCAAGAGAGTGAATAAAGCCAGACATTTTCTAGAGAGGAATTTAGTGCATCTGAGTCACAGGGCTTTGATTTTTAGAGTCAAAAAGACTCAGAACAAATTTGGGAAATACTTAGTAGCTCTTGCCTTGTGCTTCTAACTGGAAACATTCTCCTTCAGAATATGTTTACAGGTATTTATGTTTCAAAAATTTTCCAAATTTTAGTCATCTTGGATTTGCTGTCCTGAAATGAGTCTAACCAAGATACCTCTCAACCCTGGCCAGTGTTTCTGAGAAAAGTCAGGAAGTGTGGTGAACTTCATGAAAATATTTCACAAAGCACATTGCTATTTTGCACCTCACATCGTATTTGCATAAGAATAAATAATTTAATGCCTATAGGACTTTTGTTCTGAACTAAAAGGCATTTGTAAAAAATTGAGCTTCCCTCCCCCCACTCTTTTTGAGTCATCCTTAGCAGAATAGGATTAAGGTAAACCTGTGGGGAAAGCAGACATGGTCGCTTCAGGCTGGGTCCCGTTACTGGGGTCATCACAAATACCAGTGTCTGATCCTTAGCTTAACAAATTCAGAAAGTTGATTTTCATGGCATACACATTAAGGTGATCGGGCTTGAGGGGGCTGACTCATGGTAAACAAATTTACAGGCAACTGCCTGACTAAATGGGAAGCCAATTGATTAATTTACATTTTGAATTGAAACTGCCAGCCAGCCAGTGTATTCACGCCAGAAGAAAAGACAACTTGGGAAACCAAATTAAAGTCCAAAGGCTGTTTGAAGAACACAATAATCTGGACAGTAGTTGTTAGAGAGACTCATAGGATAGTCACGAGGCTGTTGGATGAGTCTTGATAATTTGCTGCACTGACAGATTTTCCTACCAGATCCCAGAACTTACATGAGTGGTCAGGTTCCCCTTTATTGTGTCCACTGCTTACTGTAAGTCAACTGTCTGATCTGCAGCTCCATTTGTCAAGTCTCTAAGAACAGGCCAAATCCTTTCATGTCCAAGTTCATTCTTACTCCCTGTTATTTTTCCAACAAACTCAATATATTGTCTGCACATTTCATTAACCTTCTTGCTCTAAATGTAACTCAACTATTCCACGAGAACATCTTTCCTCTGTTGCTTTCTTAAATAGTAGCTTTTTTTTTCTAACAATACTCTCTTGGCCACACTACTGGTTCTGAAAGTAAATGAGTTTCCTTCCTGTTTTATGTTGACTTTCCATGCCATTCTTTTCTCCACCAAAACTCTCTCATTTTGATCTCAGGTCATCATGGCAAACTACATACTAACTGCTCCTTGTTGAAATAATCTACAGATTCCTGGTGTCTTATTTTCCCTAACCTTGTTTCCTTACTTGCTGGTGACTTCAATATTTTTATGACATTAATTAAAATACCTGCAAAAGGCCAGTTGGAAAACAATAGATTTATTTCAGCTTCCTGTTCAGGTTACAGTTCAAGATTGGGTGACACCATAGTCTGTTTTCTAGAAGTGACCAGTAGTGGTGGAGTCGTTGTGGAGAGAGAGAGAGAGAGAGAGAGAGAGAGAGAGTTAGGAAGAACTTAAACTCAAATAATCAACTGCTTCATGAGAACCACCCTCCAAGGCCATATCTTCAGTGACCTAAGACCTACCATGAGACTCGTCTCTCAGATGTTAAATTAGATCCAATCTGCACTATTAACATTGGCATCAAAGTGTGACAATTCGCATTAATTTTGGAGAGACAAACTATTCAATTCATAAACATAGACTATTCTACCTGCAATCTGAATTATTAGCCTTTCTTATTTTCTGTGACACTATTCTCTACCTTCATCCTTATATGATCAAAATTTTATACATACCGTGATTGATAATCACTTATTTCTCCACTCATTTCCTCTCAAAGTATCCATACCAAGAAATTACTCCATTTAAAACTCAGGTTAAAGTTCACTGACCTTAACAACTTTTCACTATTTTTCATCTACCATAATCTTCATTTCATTTATTACATAACTTGTATTTCAGGCTCCATTGTAACAATTTCTGTCTTACGTAAACCTACGATTTCTTTGCCCCTTGTCTTCTTTTGACATACCCATTAGACAAAGATTTCGCTTTATTTTGATTAAAATTTTTATGTCTCCTAAATGTGCCTAGTATGGAAGACATACCACATGCCTATTAGTCTTGCCTTAAATTCATTGCAGTTATCCTCAAGTGAGCCCTTGGTGCTGCTCAATAATTGCAATGTATTTACTAATTGTAAGTAAATAACATGTGCAATCCCCGGCATCTCCCTCATGTTCATTCTCAATGGATGACATCTTTTATTTCGCTTGGAAGTAGAAGCCATCAACTGAGAAGCCATTCTCCATCCTCTTATCAGCAGTTGAATTTTGCCTTTGTGTGCACACCACCCTCTCTCCTGTTACCACAGTTGAACTGTCTGTGTCCACAACAAAGATCAATCTCTGCACTTATATGCTCGACTCTATTCCATTTCACCTATTTCACAAAAGCCTTCTGGCAATGTTTCCATCCCTGTCCTATATCATTAATTTTTTCCATCATCACTGAGCAATCCTATCAGCACATAAACATGCAGTTATTTCTCCCATATTAAAATATAAATTTACTCTTATAGTACCCTTCAATTACTACCAGTATCTTTTACAGAAATAAATCCGTACACGTTTTCACCCCATCCTCATCACATTCAGTTGCTCTCTACTAAATCTCTTAAAGTTGTTCCAATCAGACTTTTCCATCTACCACCTTCCCTGAAACTTCTGTTGTAAAGATCATAGTGACCCCCATGTTGCTGATTCCATTGCTCACCTTTGAGTACTCATTGTACTTCACTTATCAGAAGCATCACTTCTTTCTCTTAGACATACTTAGTTTGTGTGGCCACCAGCACTCCACACTCTCCTGTCCTCATCCTCATCTAACTTCTTTATTTGTGCTTTATTGTTTTCTTTTTGTCTTTTTGTCTATTTTTAAACAATTTTGTAGGTATAGGGCTTCATTCTCCCCCCTCCTGGTCCTCCGTCCTCCATTCTCACTAGCTGTTATCTACTGAATTTTTACAGCAAAGTAGCCCCTTAGTAACACAAGATTAACTTTATGCTTTTTTTTTTTTTAGCATATCATGACATAGTAGGAATAGGCAGAAGAAGAAAATACAGTATCATGCTGTATGGGTAAATTCACATTTTTCACAATGGGAGTCTTATTTTAGTCAAGAATAAACACATACACTGTAACATAAATTTATTTTCCACTGTGCTGATCTCTGTTATGTCGTTCATCTGTGAGAATATGTGTTGATACTTGATTATCTATATCTACTTAATCTGTAATTTACCTGAATACTCTCTTATATCTGAGAGAACATATTGTATTTGTCCTTTTGGAACTGCTTATTACGCTAAGCATGATGGTCTCCAGCGGAGAACATCTTGTTGCAAATGGTAGGATTTTATTCTTTTTAAGGGATTAGTAGTATTCCGTGGAGTAGATGTACTACAGTTTCTTTACCCATTCCTGTTTTGACAGGTATCTGTCTTATTTCCATGTCTTTGCTAATGTGAACTGCACTGATATAAATATAAGGTTTCAGGTCACTCTCTTTTATGCAGATTTCATCTCCTTTGGATATATTCCCAGGAATAAGATGGCTGAGTCATAGGATAGGTCAATTCTCAGTTGTCTGAGCATGCTCCATTCTGACTTCCAAAGTAGCTACACTACTTTTCACTCTTACCAATGGTGGTTTAGGGAGCCTTTTCTTCCACATCCTCACCAGCAGTTGTTAGTTGATTTCTGCATGTTGGCATTTCTCACTGCAATTAGGAAGAAACTCAGAGTGATTTTTATTTGCATTTCCCTGATATTTAGGAAACTTGAGCATTTTTCATTTATCTATTAGCTATATGAATTTCTTCTTTTGAGAAATGTCTGCCCTTATTCTTTGCCTACTTCTTCTGAGTTGTTTGTTTTGCTGTAGTTGAGTCTCTGAAACTCTTGGTAAATCCTGGATATCAGTCCCCTATCTCTTGTGCAGTGTGCAAAGATTTTCTCCCTTTCTATTGATTTTCTATTTGCTTTGTTGACTGTTTTCTTTGCTGTGCAGAAACTTCTTAATTTGATGTGGTTCCCTTTGTTTACTTTGCCTTAACTTACTGTGCTTCTTTATTGCTTTCTTATATTCATTTCCTTGCTGACCACATCTGGTCTTGTGGAATCAATACTATCTATGTACTGTCAATACTCAAACTTAATCTTCCAATGCAGATCCCACCCCTGAGCTTCACACCTGTATATATAGCTGCATACTTCAGAGCTCCACCAGAATACAGTTAGCATTTCAAGACTAATATGCACAATATCAACCTCTTTGCATAGCTCCTTTATCCATGGCCACTGGTAAAATCTGTGCCTCCTGTAGTTTCACCATGTCAATAAATGGCATATTCATACTTCCAATTGTTCTGGCCCTGAATTT
Organism: Ochotona curzoniae; assembly: GCF_017591425.1. Taxonomy (NCBI): domain Eukaryota; kingdom Metazoa; phylum Chordata; class Mammalia; order Lagomorpha; family Ochotonidae; genus Ochotona; species Ochotona curzoniae. The sequence continues at coordinate 9,824,789 of NW_024467087.1, forward strand.
GATCTCATTTTAAATTTCTTTCTTTCTCACATATTCCACATCTAATTTATCAGAAAATTTTATTGACTTGGCTCCAAAACATAGCTGGAATCTAGTCACTTCCTAACTCTTCCCCTACTATAACCATGTTCTGAACCACCATCATCTCTTACCTGGATGATTGCAATAAATTCATACTTAGTTTCTCCAAAACACATGTTCCAATTACTTTCAACACAGCATCCACAATTAATTTTGCTCAAATGAAAAATCAAATGATATCATACCTCTAGTTAAAACTTCCTAACAGCTTTCCATCTACCTTCAAGCCAAACTGGCTACAGAATATAAGGTTTTATGTAATTATGTGATTTACTTCATTACCTCTCTGACTTTGTTCGATCAATGCCAGCCTCTTTGCTTTCTTCAACATATCAAGTAGCCTTAGCAAATTTGCCTCAACCTTTTCCCTGACTAGGATAATCTTCCTCCTAGTAGCTTAGAGCTTACTCCTTTGCTTCCTTCAGGGTTTTTATCACTGACTACACTATTCTGAATTGCTCCACAGACACACGGCCTGTCCTCTCTTGCCTTTTCCTTCATTTTTAACCACCATATAAATTGAATATTCTACTCACTTGCCTTTTTCACTCTTTGTATCCTGCACAGCCCTTGCTAGCCTCAACTCCATGGCAGGAATTTTTTTCTATTTCCTTCATTTATGTATCCCAGGGCCTAGAAGAAAATCACAGTAGAGGATTTATTAACATAATTAAGGCATAGAAGTAAGGTGTAAGGGAGGGAGTAAATGCTTAAAATAGAAAGGACTTTGTTTTGTCCATGGGAAATTCTGAACCATAAATCCATTACATGGAATTAAGAATATAATTTGTAATAGAAATAATAAATTGCTATTTAAAGTAATAGCTCACTAAATTCAATGTTGTATCCTGGAATAGGTCCTAAAACACACAAAGGATGCTGGTTTTATAATTATAATAAAATGTACCATGGTGACATAATATTCCAATAGAACAAAATGAATAAGGGGCATGTGGGAATTCTGTGTGTCATCTGTGCATATTTTCTGCAAATACAGAAATGTTAACCAAGTTTTAGCCCCCTAAAACCTATATACCTGAAGATGTAACCAAAGTGCTGTATATTTACAAGTTTGGGGGAATAGGTTTTGAAAAACAAAAATGAAGTGCAGCAATGTTTTTAATTAATTATTTTTAGTATTGTTTTATGATGCAGTTACATGGCCTCTGAGATTTTCCCCCTCCCCAAGTTCCTTCCTTCATTGGTTTCACCAAATATTACAGTGGGTGGTCTTTCATGAACGGTCATAAGTTCATCATGTTGTTATTGAAGTGTTTCCAACATTGTATGCATGGACAATGTCAGAGAGTCCAGCATCCTACTGTCAGGATGTTTTCAATTGTTTCACTGGGAGTCCATCTTTGGTCTGGATGCATAGACATACCCGTGCAGTCACTTTTTAATGTAAACATCGAAAAGTGTATTTTCTAAGGATATTTAGATACTTCTAAGATACATCCATGTAAGTCACCAATCCTGTTCTAATACTGACAAATGAAATATTATTCACTTTTGCATAAGTAGTGTTTGTTTTTTTTGAAGACCAGTGGGAACTTAAGGTAAATTATATTTAATTAACAAAAGAAGTAAGGAGATAGAGACTTCTATAGCTAAGTTCAAGGTGATTTCAGGTCATTGCCAAGGCTTTGGAGAGTGAGGGCACTGCTCAGTTTTTTAAATATCTAATTTTACTTCAAAGCTTATGGATGCAGATACATCACTAGCACTGCTCTTAGCTTGCCTTGATCAGGATTGTTTTCAGCTCACAAAAGAACATTGCTTCCACTCAGAAACAACAAAAACATTGCCCCAAGCCTCAAAGGCAAATTTCATAGTCCATTTTTTTTCTTCCCTATTTTCTGTGTTTCTTACAGCGTCCTTGTCTTGGGCTCTGCACTTTTCTGTCTCCACTTAGGAGCAGGGTATATAGGTTTGGAGTTGATAAATCATTTTCTTCTCCATTAACTCAGTTTGATTTTGATGCCCTGAAAATCCCTTTGAGGCAGGCAAGGCAGGTATTACTGTTCAGATTTTAGAAAGAAGTCAGCCAAATGCTCAGACAACGAGATGTAGGACACCAACCCAAGAGATTCTGAGTCAGGGTCTGTTATCTCTACCACACTACTAAGCAACTTTTTCTTCAGATACAGATGGAAACCAAAGTTAGGAAAAAGCTGAATATAAGGATCCGCTTTTCTAGGGGGGAGGAATATGAAAAGTAAATCTAGGAGAGGAATGCTGTGTTGCTGCTATGAGAAGAGAGAACAAAATGACAATATTTATGGAGCCTGGAATGAGTGCAGGGGTGAATCTTCTGTGCCATTTCTGGGTAGTAGACAAGGAAAAATGGAAATGCCCGAGAGTTTACAACCAGTTCCTCACAAATTGACGAGTGTGTGTGTGTGCTTGCGCACATGTGAATTGACAGGTGAAATGAATAGGAGAGATGTCAGAATCACCAAAGCATCATCGAAAGGTCAGAAACCTGAGAATAACTCCAGACATTGTAAACTAAGTACATTGCTTTATTCTTTTATTTGTTTGAAAGCACAGAGGTGGGGGGAGAAGGGGAAAGAGAGAGGGAAGAGGGAGAAGGAAAGAGAAAGAACAAGAGAGAGAATTTTTTAATCCACTGGTTCACTCTTCAAATGACTACAACAGCTGGGCCTGTATGAAGCCAGGAGTCAGTAGCTTCTTCAAGGTCTCCCTTGTATGTGTAGGGCCCAGCTATTTTAGCCATGACCTGCTGCTTTCACTGGTTTAGCAGGAAGGCAGTCAGGAAGTAGGACAGCTGGGACACAAGCCAGTGCCTGTATGGGATGCCAATATTGAAGCTGGCAGCTTAACTTGATATGACACAATGCCAGCCCAAATTTTACTCTTTAAGACAAAGTGCATGCCATTGATTTCATAGGGTAGGGTACACAGATTTGTATATCAAATAATCACTCTGTCTATTAAATGGGGATCAAACTGAAGGGAAGTGGGAGTGTAAGTGGAGAGACCAATGAAGAAATTTGAAATGGTCTAAGCCTGGTGAGAGCAGATTGTACCTGAATACCTGAATAAGGGCCGTGGTTGTGGCAACAGAGAGAAAAGATTCTGCAAATGATAGCTGAGACTACTAAGGGGCTGGATATGAGGGTAAAAAGTGGGATGTGTCGGTGATAACTGCTAGGTTTCTGGATAATGGAACAAGATAAATGAAAGTGTTATCAGCTGAAACAGAGATTACTGAAAGAAAGGCAGGTTTTGTTGAGAGAGTATGTGTGTGAGAGAGAGAGAGTTTTTTAATATCAGTTTCATCTGAATTTTCTGGGATACATCCAACAAGAGATGTCAATCTGGCAGCTAGAGATATAGATCCAGATCTTAGAGCAGAGTTCTGATCTGAAGATACAAACATATGAGTCATCCGCCTAAGAGTGGTAATTGAAGCAGAGGTGGTAAATGAAATCACCTAAGGAAAGAGTGTAAAGTGAGAAGAGATGAATATTCTAGGATTGAGCACTGAGCAGCTACAATACTTAATGGCTGTATACATGTACTCAATGCACTTGTTCATGAAGTAAGCTTAATAATGTTTATAGAACTACTTTACTGAGAAAGGTTCTGATGCACCTGTTGGTGTTGACTGGGTGCACAGAGCTCACAAGCATATATCTTTAAACATTACCGTGCTTGCCTGAAGCACCCTCCATCCTGCTGGCAAGACTCCAACACTCCCCACAGAGAGATGGAAGATTGCTGCCAAGTCATACTGAACTTCATTCAAGCCAGATTTGTTTTCTCATGCTTACTTTTGCAGGCCCAAGACACAGCCCGTGCAGATTAGTCTCTTAGGCACTTTCTTTAAACCTTCCAAACTTACCCTATACCAATAGAATTCAGTAGCAAGACTCCTGGTATTACAATTGAAAACAACATATGCTTTTCAAAACAGATTTTCAAATGCTCATTGAAATTTTACAAAACAGTCTTGATCGTGTCCATAGGACATGACCAAATATCTGTTGAATGCCTAGTCTTTGGAAGATCTTGTGGATAATAAGAGAGGTGAGAGACATAGTCATTACACTTGAGAAACTTTCAGTCTATTTAAGGAGACCAGAATAATATCTAACACAAGTAATGAAAAATAAAAGGAAGACTTCATGAACCAAGTTCGCATTGCACATTCTAGAAACTAAGGAAAACTAAGGCTTTTAGAGTTCAGGTCAAGAGCTCTAATCTGCATTCACAGAACAAAATATATGAGTGACTTGATGGAGTTGCACTGCTCTCATGTCACCACTCTTCTCCTAGGATAACCTGGACAGAAACCATATTTGAAAAACCAATCTCTGCAGGGAGAATGCCAAGCAACCACCTGCAGAAACCAATTCAATCTCATGTAATAGAATCTGAACTACTTTTTAAATGATTTAAGCCACTTGAGTGTTTTATAAATCAGTTCCCAAATTAGTTTAACATTTATCTTTCAGACAGGCTATTACCTCTAACAATAAACTCCCATTAAAGGAATTTACATGAATGTGGTCAAGGAAAGGAGATCCTCATTTCTCATCCCACTCTACCAGTCTTCAACATTTGACATTGTTGACCAATGGTACTACTTCCCACGCTACCCAACACTTCATGCTATTGGTTCCTTTCCTACTCCTATTTCTGATCCAAACTCAAGCACAGTGTGGAACACACAGTAGGCACTCAATATGCCTACTGAGTTTATTGAAGAATAAACTGCTTCTTGTGGGCCCCTTCTGCTTTATCCCAATTCTTCAATGAAGATAAACCTCCAAATGAGTTTCCATCCCTGACATTTTCTCTACTATCTGCATTTCTATTCTATGACTTTAGCTGTGACCTTGTAGATTAAGTCCCTTATTTTGACCTCTCCTTAATGTGCCTCAGGCAATTCAAAATAAATATGCCCAAAACTGAAACTTATAACTCATTTCTGTGTTATGAATATCAATGTAAGTTTAATGTTCCACCATCCTTTTGGTCATTGTAGCTAAAACTTTTTAGAGCATTTTCCAACCCTTTTGCTTCGGCATACTCTTTAATGTCCAATCAGTTGTAGATTCTATCCATTTTCCCTCTGATATGTGTCTGCTCCTCCTCGTTCTCACTTCCACTGCATTTTCTATGCTTATTATCTGCACTCTCATCACTACTACCTCATTAACTTGAATATAACAATTAATCTCTCCAGTTCACTTTTACCTTATCAAAATGTAACTCAAATTGTATTTCTACTTCTCCAAAAATCATAATTTATCTTTTTAAATCATTTTGGTGTATAAAATACTTTCATTTGGGGCTGTGGTCATGACTTAGTAGGATAAGCCTCCAGTTGTGGCACTGGCCTCACATATAGGGCACCAGTTCAAGTCCCAACTGTTCCATTGTCAATCCAGCTCCATGTTTATGGCCTGAGAAAACAGTAGAAGATGGCTGAAGTTTTGGGGGACCCTGCACATGTGTGGAAGAGCTGGAGAAAGCTCCTGGCTCCTGACATTAATTTGGTTCAGTTCTGGCTTTTGCAGCCATTGTGGAGAGTGAACCAGCAGACAGAAGACCTCACTTTGTCTCTCCTTTTCTCTGTAACCCTACCTTATAACTAAAAATAAAATTAACCTTTTAAAAAGTACTTTCATAAATGCAGATAAACTAAAAATATTCCCAACTAGCAATGATCATATAAATAAGAAGTTTGGGTTTTTTTTTTTTTTTTTGCTTGCTTGTTTGTTTCATGCAAATCCAGAGATAGAATGATGACTTCCGTCACTGGTGCCAGAGAGTCCATAGCTTCTCGAGTATCTCTGAACTACCACCAATGCTAAAAATACTGGCGTTCACCTTCATTGTTGCCAGTAACTCAGCTGAAAAATGGCTATCGGAATCCCAGGTACCGTGTGTGCTTTCCAGTCCAGAACTAAGAGCCACCAGACAGCATTAGCAATGTCTGCCTCTCTTTTTCCGCAACCTCTGCCAGAAGTCCCTTAGAAATATTTTATTTATGCATTTTACATAAATAAAAATACCAAAAGAGGAGTCATCTGTTTACTGGCATTATTCATAAGTGTATCACTGTCATATGGCTGCCTGCAGCACCAAAAGGAAGTTGAGGATGTACTTAGCTGTCTAACCCTCTATGATAGATGCAGGCAAGGCAGAAAGAGTGTTGAAAACCCTGAGTTACTCAGTCCACAGCATTTGTGCATTCCCCTTTCATTTGATCAATAGTGCCACCTTAGGAGCATAATGTTTGCCTTCATTTTCAGGTTGAGGAAATTGAGACCGAGAGACATTAAGTGATTTGCTCAAGGTCAGCAAGTAGACAGGAGAGTAATAGATGCCAATTAGGCCTTCCTACTGAGCTCCAGCCTTACCTCAGGCACTAGTTAAAGCTGCTGAACATTGAAGGTCCTTAGGAATATGATCCTAGGACACCTTTCTGGATCCACTCTCACAACATCCTTCTACACTCCTTTTGTCCCTTGATTATACCAGGTAAATCCAGGTCCCCATTCCTTTGCGTATACTGATCCTTCAACTTGAAATGATCATTTCCCACCTCTACCTCCAAAGCACCTTGAGACTTTGGAGTGAATTAATATTCGCACTTCAAGATCCAGTTGAAAATTATGTCTCCAAATGAAGTGCTCCTTAATTACATCAGTCAGAACATCTCTGCTAGAAGTCAAGCTCTATTACACAATGTCTTTTGCTTTATATTGATAGTTGTTGCATTTCCTATCTAAGTTGTAAATCATTGAAGGCTTCTGAGTCCCCCATATGCACATATTCATATAGAGATATATGCAATTTGCTTTTGAAGTTCAGAGAGGGTGGGAGGAAAAGGGAGAGGGAGACAGGGAAGGAAGGGGGAGAGAGAGAGAGAGAGTGAGATCACAAAATTTACATGATTTACCCATTTGCTCCTGTTTCCCCTAAACTGGTTTTCCCATATTTTCTATCACTGCACAATTGAAAAGCGTAAATTTAGGATCTGGCATGGTAGTACAGTGAGTTAATCCTCTGCTTTGTGGTGCCAGCCTCCCATGTGGGCAATGGTTCATATCCCAGCTTCTCTATTTCTGATCCAACTCAGTGTTTATGACCTGGGAAAGCAGTGGAGGACAAGTCAAGTATTTGAGATTCTGCACCATGTGCAAGAGGAAATTCCTGGCTCCCAGCTGCAGATCGGGTCAGCTCTGGCTATTGTAGCCCTTTGGGGAGTGAACCAGTGAATAAAAGACCTTCTCTATCTCTCTGTTGTCTTTAAAATCTGCCTGTCAAATAAAAATAATCTTTTTAAAAAGTGTAAATTTAGCGTAGCTGTTGGGAAAAGTAAATAATTTACTTTGCTAGAAAGGGGGACAAATAGCATTAATACAGAAGATGAAAAGATATTAATATAGAGCCAAATTACAATCCTGAAGGATCCTGCAAAGGATGTCAGTCAATAACATATAAGAAATGTGAAGCCATGTGAAGATAGAGTAGCACTATCCGTATGATCAGAATGATAACCCTGGCAGCAGTGGGAGAGGGCTCACTGAAAGAAGAGACACGGAACCGTTAGGAGCAAGATTGAAGCTGAATGTTGTCATATAAACTTGAGACAATGGTAGCTATTGTCCAGACATGTAAAAGAAATAAAGAGAATTTGATTATTGATTTAATTGAGGGGAATCTAAGAGAAGATCAGTGAATATTTTTTGCTTAGACAATTGAATAAATTGTAGAATTGTTTACAAGAGAGGGAATACAAGAAATTTAAGAGAACATAATTTTGTTTGGGACGTGTTGAATTTGAAATACCTATAACCCACCAATGTAACAAAGCCCGGTAAATCTTTTAAAGTATGCATTTATGAAATTTATGGAAAATTGAATTAAATATAAATTTATTTTTAAAATCCACGCAAATAAGCGCATTCACAAAGCTTACTAGAACTGTGTATTATGAACAAGCTATGCACGTATTTCAAAAAAGTCACCAAAATAGACTTACCTTTTACTTGTACTTTCTGTGAAGACTTTGGATTCCATTCATTTAGTTTGAGAGCAAAGGCAACTGGGTGTAATCACGGGTACCTAGAATAATAATTAAAACCATCATAGAAGATGAGATGACTTCGTGAGAGAACAGAGAGTGAAAAGAGCAGCAGGGTTAAGTTCTCATGAACAATTTCCCAAGAGGAAAAGAAGGAAGACAGCAGAAAAGCAACTGGTATAGAGTATCGGGGCAGGACAGTCTGAAAATACGGGCTCTATGATGTGGGTTGGGGGCTAGTTCACAGGTTGGATTGGATGAAAAAGAAAGAAAAATCAACACATCACTGGAGTTAACGTGTCAATAGTATTTGATCACAAGTAGGTCAAAACAATATTATTCCAATGGTAAGAGAACCTAAAACATAGCTAGAAGGCAATTCTGGAAATAAAGCAATGACAAAACACTCTCAAGAAGCCTGATGAAAGGCAAGAGCAATGAAGTACTTGTACAAATAAGATTAGTTCCAATGAAAATATTTAATGTGAAACTCTGTTAAAATGCATAGGGCACTTATTATTCTGTTAAGTAAAGGCTGTTCTCAAAAAAAAAAAAAAAATTAAAAAAGCCCTCCTACCAGCAAATGGATGAGTCATTAGGCAAAGGAAATAGAGTTTCTATCATAATTTCTGTTTTCATGGAAATGGCAGCACTGTCCATTCATCTGTTTGAAAAATTACTCCCTTAGATTGATTTGGAAGCTTCCTTTGATACTCAAAGTGGTAGGTAGAGCACAACAGGATATTGCATTAAGCAAAATGTCATGAGCTTGCTGTAATTTTTTGAGCTTGGAGATTGGAACCATACACATAAAAATACCCGACAAGAGGCTGGGCAATTTGTGCACTGAATTCCTCCTGAATATGTCAGTGTGTTGGCCCAGCCTGGGGCCTCTCAGTCAACTACAAAGTCCCTTTAACAAACTGAGCATCATACATTCTTCAAAAGTCAGAGAGAAAAGGTACAACATCATCTGAAAATATTCAGAGACAAAGCTGAGAGGGAAAGAGAGACTTGTTATCAGGTTATGGACAGGTAGGAATACGAATTGGATGGAAATTGACACTGGTTTTCTGCTATTTCGGTGTTCTATGCAATAAAGGAGACAACTCAGTCTGACAATAATAATATCCCTATAATTGACAAAGAACTTCCACATCTATTACATCATTTGATCCTAACAACGCTGAAAGATAGGATGTGTGGTGAGTACATTGCTCTTTTGATGCTGTAGACACTAAAGCACTGGGGTTTAGCAACTCATTTATGTGGCATAATACTAAGTGGCAGGTGTGTCAGAGGCCACTTCTGCCTCCTAATTGTGAGTCCAGCACTCTTCCAGCTAACTGTACAGTTAGCCTCATCGAGCAGTGCAATGGCACTGTGGCCTCAGTGACACAACAAGTATAAGTCTGAAAAACCGGGAAAATGTGCTCAGAGTCAGGCAGGGGCTTAAATGTAAATTTAAGCTTTTGTTCTTATGACTTCATTTTTCTGCCCAAACCAAAGATCACTTAAATTCCTGGGGCATCATATCAAAGATTCTTGTCTGAGTAAGACAGACAGGCTTGCCCATGCTGAGTCCATGTCTGATTTTGCAATCAATGGTCTTCACTTTGTTAAATCCTCCTGTATTTCTTACTCATCTACTCCCCTAAATTCAACTGAGAAAAGCAACCACACCTGTGAATCTCACAGTTTGAGATTTGAATCAGAATTTGGATTTATTTCCATATCTGTTATTACTGTCAAGATATAAGTTGAGGAAAATGGACATATTAAATAAATGAATTCAGCATAATGAAGGTCATTTTCAATTGTGACTGCCCATTATACAACTCTGGCTAGCATTATAGACAGATGCCATGCAATAGAATTTTTTTTCTGATATCGAGTTAGCTTCTTGGCAGATTGAGGTAGCTCATTAGTAATCTTGGATTCCTTTCCACAGTTGTGATTCAGCTTGAGATATTAGCTAGTAAGTGATCTGGGCTTTATGCCATAAAAATCTACAATGACATTTTCATACAAATCCTGATTATTGAGAGGAGAGTCCTCTTTCAAGTGATTTGAGTCTGTTTTATCCTAAATTAATAACCCTGATTCTGGATTAGCTAGGGAAAAACAGAGAGGAAGAAGAGCGGAAACCAGACCTCAATTTTACTTGAAGAATAGTTATTGAAACGAACATTTTAAAAACCGCCTAAGACAAACTACAGAATCATTTTAAAATGTTCAAATAGAAGTCTGATGTGACATTGTTTCTTAGGTATATACAATAATGGGTAATAAATTGAATTAGTCTGAGTTTATTAGGGTTCTCTTTTAAACAACCTAACTTTTTTCTTCTTTGATAGTTAACTCCTACTGCGTTGAGCCAAGTTGGAGATTCACAGATGGTGCCTCCTCTTAAGTCCCCTTACTTGGCCTTTTTCTCCACTGGGAGTCCATGATGCACATTTCTACCAGTGATTTCCTTAGGGACGACTCTGATCATAGTAACCCTGTGCTTAAATGCTAGGATTATTTTTATCCACTCTCACACATCCCAGCCCCTAGACACACCAACTTACAATCCAGCTGGAAAATACGCCGTTTACCCATTAATTTGTGCTTTTATGTATAGTCATAACAAAAAATCAACTGGGAATAGATTAGACAAAAACTGAAATTGCTGAAAGGATGCTGAGGAAAGGACAGGGATGCAGCTGCAAATCAGGGATGGAACCCAAGAAACATCCTGTTACTGTCACCTCCACTTCTGGCATATCTCTTCCCACAGTCTCCACTTTGCTGTAGCTTCGTGCTCTTTCATGGCATAAAAGCCTCTTTTAAGTGGTAGAAAATGTGGTCAGCGAGACCTAGTAAATTTTATCTGTTACTATGTCCACTAACAGTCATACACTGGATCTATAGGTTCCAGTTTTAAATTCCCTGCAGGTGATTCTAATATTCTCAATTACAGTGAGAGACTTGACGGTGTAATGTAGACAGGGGAAGAGGGAACAGTTTCCAGGGAAGGAAAGTATTGTTAACTCGGTAGTCTGTAAAAGTTCATTACTTTATATTTGTTCTTTTGACTTATGCTTGCTTCTACTTATTGTGAGTATTCTACTTTGGTTCATATTCTCCATTATTCTCTTATTTCTCTAAATTCTTGCAGTACTGTTTTATATCAGCTATCTAATCCTTGGATACAGCAGTTTCTCTGTTGCTAGATTTGTTTCTCCTAGGTTTATTACCTTGTATGTTCAATGTCTTAATAAGTGGTTTTTGGGACAGGGTTACAGGACACCTTGCATGTCTTTGGAGCGCCCCAAATTCTGAAACTCTTGATACATAATGCAAGTTCATACTCTTGTTGAGTTCAACTGAACATTTGTTAGATTATCATGGTAGAAAAATGTGTTTCCTGGAGAGAAATAATTCATTTATCCAATCCAAGCCCCAGTCACTGAATACAGAAACTGGTATTTCTTTTAATTCCATCCATCTGAAAACATTGAATGGATTATTACTCTGTTCTTTCACTGTGTTAAACACTGAGGATATAGAAATTAATTGGATAAGATATCTACGCTGGAGGGCACAGTAGCTGGGGAACAGACATGAAAACAACTAAATCAACACTGCACCAAATAATGAGTGCCTGTTAAGAGAGCCCAGAGGATGTGATTGTAGGTGGGCTTCTAGCCTTAAGGTTAAAATTTCTAGGAACTATGTCTATTTAATTGTTCATCTTGGACAATCTTCTTACAAGATTATGAAGCTCCAAAATAGGGGAAAGAAACAAAAAGACATTTTCTCTATAGAAAATGCTTTATTCAACGATGGTATGTCCCAGCTTCCTTCTCATGTACTGCTTTCGTAAGTTATTCAACCCTCTCATCCCACCCCCACCCCATTAGCTTCTACTGCTTCTGAGAAATCTCAGAAGACGGAAGAAGCACTGATTCTCTTTCTTGTACAACCTTATTTTATGGAAAAATAGCCTGGAAATCAGGTGGTCAATTCAAAGGATTTCTTTTTAAGATATTTTATTTATTTGAGAAAGGAAGGGGGGAAACAGAGGAAGAGGGATCTCCTTTCTGCTACCTCCTGCTGTTAAATGCCCACAAAGGCTGAGTTTAGGCCTGGGGAAAGCTAGGAGCTTGGGAACTCAACTTAAGGATCTCATGTGGGTAGCAAGGGCTCAATTGCTTGAGTCATTACCACGACTTCCCACGGGTAAGATTAGTAGGTAGCTGAAGCCAGGAACCAAACCCAGGAATTGAACCCAGGTACCTTGACTGCTACACTACACATTTGCTTGCAAAAGGATCTTATAACTGGCAATATGCTGCCAAATAATCCCTCTTCTATTGATTTTCTATTTTAAATATTTAAATATTATTAGCTGCTTGTTTCGGTTCTGTTTTTGTTTAATAAAGACTGATTTATTTGAAAGGCTGAGTTACAGAGAGACAAGAATATACACACACACACCCTGCAGAGGTCTTCTGTCTGCCAGTTTGCTACCCAAATGGCCAATCATCAGTGCCGAGTCAAAACCAGAGTCTTGGAATTTCATCCAGTTCTCCTGTGTGAATGGCAGAGGCCAAAGCACCTAGACCAGCTTCTGTTGCTCTCCCAAGCACATCAGCATGGAGCTCAACTTAAAACAGAATAGCCAGGACTTGAATTGGTGCCCATGAGGAATGGCAGAATCATAGTTGTTGTCTTAACCCTCTGTGCCACAAAACTGGCCTCTGGCTATTATTTTCTTTTGTGTGTGTGTGTGTGTGTGTGTGGTTATTGTTCACATTTATTCTGATATAACAATATTCTGTATTTAATTGTCTTAAATGAATATGTGAGCAACAGTACTAAGTTCAGCACTGATAATAGCATCTTTCAAACCACTGAAGGTTATTTTTTCCATATTGTTACCTTCATATTTAAAGGGGGTATTAAGGGAGAAGGCCCACCCAATTTCCCACCCTCCCCAGGTCCCGGATGTAGGGTATGCTCTGAAATAGTTATGAATCGCTGCCAATCTTGACTATGAGCACTATGAGGTCTTTGAAGAATCCACTGGTTGACATAATCCATCATAGAGTCTCTGTTTGCCCCGTATTTCGCTGCCAAGATATAGCTGAGATGGTTGGTTGACCTGTTCTGTCTTCTCTCTTTTCTTGATTAGGGTTCTGAGTCCAGCATTTTGATTGGGGAGGTCTCCAAAGAAACTTTGTCTGAGGTGTTCTCAAACCAGACTCTTGCATGTGCTAGCAAGTACAGGGCCCTCTGTGCCACAAAGCTGGCCTCTGGCTATTATTTTCAATAATATTCTGAGACCTACAATATTGCTTCTGTGATGTTAATTTGTTAGAGTACAACTGCATGCTGATGGTAGGTGGGATTTAACTCAGAGATCAAGTAAATTTTTGTTCATCAGCTATTATAAGGGCCCAGGACAGGAAAGATATGCTGTAAGCACTTTGGGGTACCACTTCTCTTTCCTGGTTCTGATTTTATCAAAATGTTTTGTAAATTCCAGTTTATCCCTACATGTACTGTATAAAACCTATTTATTTATCAAACACTAAATATGCAGGAAACGATCATTTAGAAATTCCAAATACTAAGTTACAGCAAGCAGGTCAGCAACAGCAGAAGAGAAGGGAATTTGAGAGCAATCACCACAGATATTCCCCCTCACAACCACCGCACGCCCCACCCCCATGAAAGCCTAAACTGCTTGCCAAACATTCAGCAGTTTTAGAAACGTATTTTCCTATCACAGACATTGCTTCAGAATCTAACCACACTTTGACCATGCCAACACGAGCCCCTTCCACAGCTGGTCAACGGAACTAGATAAGCAAATCCCACTAATGATGTGAACATCTGCAATCTTACCTCTCAATGAGCACGAAACTGCTTTCAGGGAATTTCTTGGTGTTGACCATAGGACAGCCCCACTTTATTGAAGATACCAGGAGTGGTACCACCATGTATGCCAAAACTTGGCATTGCACTATGGCAAGGAGGTTGTACTGAGCACTATGCCAGGTCATCAGCACCCTAGTGCAGAGAACTAAATTTGTGAATTTAACTAAGTCTTTAGAGCCACATTGGGTGGTTGCTCATTGGTATAAAAATAATACGAAATTGCAATGGACAATTTGACTGTATTGTGCTATCACAGGAGCATTGTACGCAAGCTCCTGAAACTGTATTAGATCACTGAAGTCCCTCCTGCCATTGATACTACCTGTTACAGAAGGTAATATCTGGGTATTTTCTCAATGAGTTATGCCCTTTCTTCCCCCCCCCCTTTAGAACAAATTTACACTACTTAGCTTTAAGTTGTTATTTTAATATCTGTCTTATCTCCTCCAACTTCTGATTCATGTAATATATCCCTCTTTTTTGAGGATGGATGTTTTCCTGTCTTTAATATAACTCTTATATTAAATATAGTTTAATAAAAGAGTTCAGTTTACTTTTGGAAACAGGAAATTGAAAATCCAGATTCGCTTAGCCTCGCAAACTATACAGGATTATATGCTATTCTGATCAAATCATAGAATGCTCCCTCCCTCTTTTATTATGAAGAATTTCATTATATAAAAATTAGAATATTATGAACTCATATGCACCTATAGCTTCATTTATTATGAGCTGGCAGATCGTATCTAGTCAATATCTAACTTACACATTATTTTGAAGCAAATCCTGTATGTAATGGAACTTTCATAAATATTTCAGGATATGCGCTTTTGTTAATAATCATGTATATGAGCTACAACAAAACACTTCAATACATGTACACAATGTTACTGTCAAATCAGGATAACCAACCTTTCCCCTTCTTTGACATTATTATTTGATTGGAGCCTTGGAATTCCTTTTTGCTACTTCCTCTTAAAATACATGTCAGGTTACTGTGAACTACAGTCACCACCATGCTGTGTGACACTGGGAATTTAATCCTATTTAACTCTGATTTGCACCTGCTTAGCCAAATTCTATTTACTTCTATCCCTCCCAGGCTCTGGTTATCATTATTCTGTGTTCAAATTGAGGGGTTTTTTTTTTAGCTTCTCTATATGATGGAACATGCTATATTTGTCTTCCTGTGTCTGCCTTATTTTACATGATGTTCTCCAGTTCCACACATTTTGCTGTAAAAGGCAGGTTTAAATTTTTTATGACTGAATGGTAATACATTGTGTATATGTGTCATTATTTATCCATTCATTTGGTGATGGACACCTTGGTTGATTTCATGTCTTGGCTACTGTGAATAGTACTGTGATGATGATGGTGAAGCAGGTGTCTCCTTGAACTAAGTTCATATATACATACACAAATACCCAACAGCCAGAATTGCTGAATCATTCAGCAGTTTTATTTGTAGTTTATTTTTTCTAAAGGAATCTCAGAATATGTAGTTCTTTTTAAAGCACAGAATGCCACTATCAAAGATAAAATTTAACTAAATTTCCTGTGTTCTTGAGAACTTTTAAAAAGCATTTTAGTAAAATAGACTATACAACCCAAGAAATGCACTTTGATAGGGTTTTGGACATTTAATCACACTCTTCACTAACACCCAAATTAATAAGAAAGAATATTAGCAAAAAAAAGCATATTAGCACTCTAATATTTCTCTGTATTCTCCTTCTCCCCATTTATTTACCATGTGAAATAAAAATGCATTATTATTTACATGGTATGATTCAGTGAAGCAATGTTTGTAACTACCAACATTCATGTAATGTTTATCCTCTCTATATATTAACGTCCACACAAACAAGAGAAAATGTCAATTTGGGGGCGAGGGGGGCGGTTGGGAGAGCATCTGGTTTATTACACTTAGATAATAATCTCCAGTTACATTGATTGTGTTGCAAATGTGCAAACTTCCTTTTTTTTACAGTTGAGTAGTATTCCAACATGTATACTCCTTTCAAAAAAAAGATTTATTGTATTTTTACTGCAGTCAGTTATATGCAGAGAGGAGGAGAGACAGAAAGGAAGATCGTCAGTCCAATGATTCGCTCCCCCAAGTGACCACAAAGGCCGGAGATGAGCCAATCTGAATCCAAAAGCCTGGAACCTCCTCCAGGTTTCCCATGTTGCTGCAGGGTCCCAAGGCTTTGGGCCATCCTTGACTGCTTTCCCAGGCCACAAGCAGGGAGCTGCATGGGAAGCAGGGCTGCCAAGATTAGAACTGGCGCCCATACGGGATCCTGGCGCATTCAAGTTGAGGACTTTAGTTACTAGGCCACTGCACCAGGCACACAACATGTATAGCAGAAAGCCTAATCTAGAGCCTGAACTGGAATACTGTGAGAGAATGGCTTGTGAGTACCTGTGAATCTCCCTGGGGAATCTTGTATCTAAACTTGATATGCCAGAAGCTTGAGATACAGTACTCTGGGGAGGGAAACACCAGTCAAGCATATTTAAATTGTCCCTGCCAATGCAATGCCATTAGTATCCATGTAATAGAAAGGCTTGGAGAAATTTAAGTTATACCAGGATATAAGATGGGATGACTTTAACAGATATTAGGTTATCCAAGCAAATCAAGGCCCCCTTAACATCCTGTTCCTTCACATATCCTCTGGGTTCTAGGAAACTAGATGTCTTCTTGTGCTAGATTCCCTGTGGTCCCTGCCATGTGCTCTGCTGCCAGTTACATGTTATCATCCCTCCCAGCTCACTGTCACCAGCCATGTGTCCCTAGCCTAACTCCACTGAGATCCACATTAGTGAGATCATTCACATCTGGTTATCTATCAATAACCAGATACTTATCAAATCGCCTATTCAATAACCATGAGCTCCAATGAAGAAATGGAAGCAAAAAAAAAATCTTTTTCTCTGATTTTATTTTTTAGGCAAATCTCTCTCCTGCTATTGGAAATCACCAACATCCTCCTTCTCCCATAAGATAAGGAAATGGAAATGTAAGTGCCTGATTTTATCAGTTTATTCTGTATGCATGCATTGAAATGTGGTAGTATGCCTCATAAATTGTACATGTGCAATCTGTTAGTCAAAAATTAAAATAATTTTAAAATGAGAAATTCCCTTTCTTCACTCCTGTTACAAACTCTAACTTACATGCTCCCAAGCACCGATCCCAGTTACTTCCCCATTGGATTATACCACCTCTTCGTTACAAGTTTTATATTCAACCATACATCAGAGAATTCCTCCCTCACTGTCATCTGCACAGTGCATTAAACCTCATAGTATCTGAGCTAACTTCTATCAGCTTTTATAACATTTTATTATCATTGTTTATGTCCAATATCTGTGCATTCCTCTGGGGCCAAAAGCCACATGCTCATCATTATGTAAATATATGACCCAGGGCAGAAATTGATGAACAGGTGGTACACAAGAAAAATTCCTTAAAATAATGATGCTGTACAGGATGCCTAACTTCCCTTTCTCCATTGCACTCTAAGCACAGACTCAAAGGCTCCCCTATCATATGCCACTAACCTTTTCAAGAAATACCACACACACACACACACACACACACACACACACACACACACACACTCCTTTTCTTTGACTAGCACCAAGAACCTATAGTAAGGCTCTCATGAATATTCTGTTACTTAGTGTATATTATACCACAGTGGCTTTTTTTTTTCTTTTTTTTCCCCATACACCACATCTTGTTGAACATTCTTGGCTCCAAGTTATGCTGAGAAGTTTAATTCACAACAAGAAATATTTAGCAACATTTGTTCAGTAGATGGTATATGAATGTGGCATGTTCTGCCTTCCTCATTCTGTTGCCAAATTCCTGTTCTTGTGAGCCAAGAGCCTTTTCTCGCTTACTTTATTGCCTCTGTTGCTTGTCCTCCTGCCTTTCTCACCTTAGCCTTCCAACTCTATCTCTGTAAGGTCTGGGGGAACACAGAGATCATTTGCTACCCCATTCCTAAGCCAGCCTGACTCATAGCCTCAAAGACTTACTATTCCTAAACTTATCTTGCAGGGGACAAAGGCTTTTTCTCCATTGTCCTGAAACTCCCAGCACTTAAACATTCCCTTTCTGATTAACCCTTCATTTTTCTCTTCTTTGCCTTCTTTTTTTTTAGAAAATGAAATAAATTTCAAAACTCAAGGGATATGCCTTTTTTTCCATTAAATGGATAGAGACTCACAAACACATATGAAACCTCTCTGTCATGGAGAAACCCTAGGCTTGCTAGTTCTTCATGAATGATGGAATCATATGCAGACATGGCTGTAGACTGTTTGTACCTGGAAACTGGAGTAGAGCTTAATCATTCCCCAGCCCTACATTCTTCATAAAGTTTGAATTCCATTGATCTGCTGTATAGTGAGAACCACAGATAGAACAATTTCTAACCACAACACAATTGGAATCAGATTACCCAAGTTATTCTGTTGTCAAATGGCATGTGCCCTCTTTAATGAGGCTTCTGAGATTAGAGCAAATGCTAAACAAAGGACCATGGTTTACAAATCGAGCAGAGATTGCAACTATGTGGGAATGCATGCTCAAGCATGATACCTCTAGACTTTTGGAACTGCTCAGTTGCAATATTGAAGTGGCCAGCAATGGCCAGTAACCAGATTGAAGGTGGAGGAGTGCAAAGTATCTGGAACTGGAACTCATCCTCATATTCCTTTCTCAGGCTCTTTTTGATCTCATTCTGTTGCCTTGACCTTACTCACTACTTGGAACTTTCTCTGGTCTTCAATATAAAATTGTCCCAAGACAGAAACTATTGGTTGATAGTCTCACGCAGCACACATAATTTTGCTATGAATACAACTTAGTTTGATACACACCTTGGTAATTCAACCTGAGAGCATGTTCTAGGTGCACATATTTCCTTAAGTCCAAATAGGTCAACATTCAAATGTCATTTAGCATCCATGGGAGGCACAAAATAAACTCTTGTGATTTAATACAAGACATCACAATTCAATCAGAATTTCATCCATTGATTCTTCATATAAGCATTTTTCAAAAAGTTTATAGCATCAATCTTTCCCTTTACTCAGTAGCAAATTCCATTAAGTCATTTATATACTCCATACAAAATAGGGGCTTACACAACTTGGAAATTTGGAGCAAGTGCCTTGGGAAGTATGTATTATTGAATCACTAATCAACTTTTTTGAATAAAGCAAAGAAATGTATGATGTAAGGTGTACTTAAAGTCAGTGTTTGTGGAAGCATTGTTTATATGAGTGCAACGTTTGGAGGAATCTATTAAACCCAGCAATGAAAATAATTTCAAAATTTCATTTCCATGAAAAATTTCATTTCCATGCTTTAATTCACCTAAAAAACAACAGATTAATATTTATTGGTAGACAAAAATGATATCGATAGAAACATCAAATGTTTGTAGAAGAGGGGTTGGCATTGTGACACAATGGGTTAAACCACTGCCTGAAGTGTCAACATCCCATATTAGTGCTGGTTCATGTCCTGGTTGTTTCATTTCCGATCCAGTTCCCTACTAATGGCCTGGGAATACAGCAGAAGATGGTTCAAGCCATCTTGGTCCCCCGCCATCAACAAGGGAATGGCGGCTCCATGCTCAAGATGACCTATTGGGAAGGCTGGCAAAAGGTAGTTGCTGTCATCTGGGAGCTTTTTCAGGCTGCTGACTAGGGACCTTGGTTTTCTTCTCATGGGCATCTCCACAGACTTTTTAAGAATTTTTCATAGCATACTAACTTGAGTTTAAAAGTTCTTAGCTCAAAGTCACAGAATTTCAATTCGACCATGTTCTGTTGGTCAAGAAGTCACTACAGTCTGTCCAAGGTGAGAATTAGACTTTGCCTTTAAAATCAGTTTTAATATTTATTTATTTATTTATTATTTGCACAGAGAGAAAGAGAGAGAGAGAGAGAATCTTCCATCTGCTGGTTCATTCCCCCAAATGGCCACAGTGGCCAGAGATGAGCCAGTCTGAACCCAAGGAGTCAGGAGCTTCTTTCGGCTCTCATACATTGGTGCAGGACATAAGTCATTCTCTGCTGCTTTCCCAGTCTACAATTTGGGAACTTGATTGGAAGTGAAGCTGCTGGGACACCAACCAGCATCTGTATGGGATGACAGTGATACAGGCAGAGGATTAGCTTGCTACACTGCCATACCAGCCCCAGCTTTGTTTATTAATTTCCATTTTTGAAAAGTCAAAAGGTAAACTCACACAGAGAGAAAGAGATCTCTCTCTCATCTGCTAGTTCACTGCCCAAACGGCCAACAGCCAGATATGAGCCAAGCTGCAGGCAAATGATAGGAATTCCATTAAGCTCTCCCCCCTGAGTGACAGGGACGTACATGAACCATTGCCTGCTGTTTTCCAGTGTGTATATTGGCAGAAAACTGTACTGGGAGCAGAGTAGCTAGCCAGTCACTCTGATGTGGGGATAAAGGCGTTTCAAGGCATGACGTAACAACCATGCCACACACCTGCCCTAGATCCTGACTTTTGATAAGAGAAACATCAGATACCTTCTTGCCATCTTTCATCTGGCACACAGAGGTAGCACTACCAATGTGGTCAAGAGCTCAAGTCCTAATGAAAGCAAGGATTGTTGTGATCTTCAGTCATTACCCACTGAGGTGTTATGTTATTATCAATATAGGTATTATATAAAGAAGCAGCCAATTTTAACCAAATTCTTAGAGCATAAAGAGACCATGCTTAATAGTTTCCTTTCCCAATTCTTTGAAAAATTTTGTAATTCTAGGACAACATCTTTTACTATGGCTTTCACTTTCCAACTTTTAAAAGAGAGGCACAAAAATCAGATTGACCTAAATGATTAAATGATGTAAGGCTATGAATGTGTACAAATATTTTTAATTGTTATAATTTTCTATGATACATTCCTTTAAGTATAGGGATTCTTCCTTCCCACTCCCGTTCCTTCCTCTCAATTTTCCCCTCCATTTTCCCCTCTAACCATTTTCTCCCATATTGTTACAGTAGTATAAGCCTTTAATAACACTTACAAAGTGAACATTCCACTATTTAAGTGGATCATGGCATTGTAGGTATAGGCAAAGGCGGAAAATCTCATGCCATGTTATCGAGGTATATTTGAATGCTTCATTGGGGGTCCTCCTTTTCTTTGATAATAGAGATGCATACTGAAGTATCTTCAATTCTCAATATGCTTGTCTCCATTATATGGCTCATCTAACAGAATATATGTATATACATATTTAACTATATGTCTGTTTATATATCTATTTTGCATGAAGGTTGCCTTAATCAGAGAGAACATATGATATTTGGCCTTTGGGACCTGCCTATTTGACTGAGCATAATGGTCTCTAGTTGTGTCCAAATCTTTCCAACATCCCAATTTCTATTCTTTCTATCCTCTCTACCGAGAATGTCTTTCTCCACATTGCTATCCTTTCTTCTCAGTTTTCAAAGCCTTCCTTGAGTCATGCATCCCTTAGATGCAATTGTTTGAACAATCATCACAGTTTCCCTTTTTAGTTCAGGGCATTGATCATAGTAGATATGAAGTAAATATTCACTAATGAATACATAAATGTTATTGTTACATGTAAGATTATATTTTAAAAAGTGGTAGTCCCTGGCAGGCAGGCTATACAACAGCCACAATCTATGCTGAACCTAACAGATGGCCAGGAGCTTTTTTTTTTTTTCATTTTTGGTCTCTCTTTTGAAACATCTATAAAGATTGCCCTCTGTAAAAAAAAAAATATATTTATGGAAAAGAAAGTCTATAAATGCAAAAGACATGAGGTTTTTTTTTCAAAGGTTTAGTATTTACATTTTTAAACACTCATTAATTATATACCAAAGGCATACTTCAGGCATACTTATATTCCAAAATGTAATGCTCTTCATAAACCCTAATTGTGCAAACTGGTGAATTGCAAATTCTGTCCTTCCTTCCTTCTCTTCCTTTCTTCCTTCCTTCTCTTCCTTCCTTTCTTCTTTCCTTGTTTCCTTCCTTTTTCCCTCCTCCCCTCCTTCCTCCTGTCTCTCCTTTTCACTCTCTATTTCAGTGATTATACATTTAAGCCCTACTATATACCAAGAAACAATGTTAGTCCCTGTCCTCAAGGAGTTTACATTCTGTAAAAGATACACAACGTCAATAAACAAAGTAATTCTAAACTGAGAGGTGCTACAAAGAGGAAGTCAAGGTAAATGAAAGAACGTTGGGGCTGCATTTAGCTAAAACCTAAAGAATAAATGGAAGCAGTTATATTGAAAACATGGGCTTAAGGGAATTGATCGCTAGGGTGAAGTCTTTTATAATATTATTCTTTGCCAATTTTCTCATTTTCTCCATTCCAATTCACTAGTCAATGGTTCTTAAAGAAAAGCAGAATTTAAAATAAACTGACTTGTGAAGTAATATGATGGAAAGGGGATTTCTTTGCATCAAAATAGAGTCAAGTAGGATGACAATGTCATAGGTCAAGCAAGATTGTTGAAACTGAATGATGGGTATTAAATGATTACAATGCCCAATGTGCTTTGCACATTTTGGAGATTTTTTTTTCTCCAGAAAATTTCAAAACAACTGTATTTGTTAGATAGCCCCTCCATATTTTCCCTAATACTTGCAGTTAACAACTATGCAAAAGAGAAAGAAAGGGCTATAAGAAGATACTGAAGGATTCAAAAATACGGTAAAGGATTATGGCTAGAAAAGTGTTTTGGTTTCCAAGATTCTGAGGCACTTTAAGGTGGTGCTTGGGAACTGTTCAGATACTACTAGCTCTCTCTATCTCCTCTGATAATGCAGTTTCTATTTTTGCTCTGAACATATGTCAATCAAAATAATAATGTCTACTTTACAACAATTTAGGGTGATATTATAAAGTATCAAACCATTCAGTATGGACAGAAATGATTTTTTGCCACTTCCACTTATACCTTTAAAGGAAGGAGGACCTTCTCTGTGCTCTCCAATCATCCCACGGGCAGTAATACAAACAAAGCAGCAAGTATGGTAGCATGCTTGGGAAAGCTTAGGAAAAAAAATCACAGACCAATACTACCAAAGCAGAACCTTCTTTATGTGTGAGACATTTAAACTTCTCTCTTTTTAAAGCACCTTTCATTTTGGATGTCTTACATTTAGCCATAGTTACATTGCCCGCTATTTCAGGATTAGATTGCAAAGGCACTAGGACACAGTGATCTTAACGTACAACATAAGCTTTAAGAGAAAGCTTTCCCTGCAACCGGAAGTCCCAGTGTCTCCCAAAGAAAAACAAACACCTTGAAAATATGCAAACAGAAGCAAAGAATACAAATACCAAATTAATTGAAAGTGTTAACTTGCCAGCTTAATTCAGTATAGAATAATGCACATATTGTAAGCAAATTATTTGGAAAAAAACATCTGCAATACATATGGCAAAGAAATGCATAGTACCATTTATAAAGAGCTGCTACAATTTTGAAAAACAAGAAATTTGATAAAATATGGGTGAAAGATATGAAGTCAATTTAGAGGAACAAATTCAAAAGGGCAGCAAAAATAGAAAGATGTTCAAGCTCAGTAGTAGAGAAATGAAAACTAAATTTAATGCAGACTTAACACATTATATCCATTATGCTGTCAAGACTTTCAACTATAAAATATCATCTTACATGTGTCAATTGAAACATAATTCACCAAGGCTTTGTGTGATATATGTGTTAATATGTTATATGCATACATGTATATTGCATGATACTAATATATATTATATGATATGGTTCCATAGACACAGAGATTACCCCTTCCACCCTTATCCCCACATACTGTTTTTCCCCATATTATTACAATGGTATAGTCCTTCAGCCACAGACATGAGTAAAAAGAAACATATCCAAAGGAAGCAAACTTTCTACATAAGTGACCTGAAATCATATATTTATAGCAGCACAATTAGAACAGTGAAGACATGGAAACGACCCAGATGCCCAATGGAAGAGAAATGGATAAAGAGACTGTGGTACATCTACATGATGGGCTTTTACTAACACAGTCTGGCAGTAGCTATAAAACTAAAAACATGCATGTTCTTCTAGTCAGCAATTCTAGTTCTCAGGAAGGTTTGAGTCTCAGCTCTGGCTCTTGACTCCTTTCCTGCTAATACAGACTCTGAAACAGCAGGGAGTGCTTAAGTAATCTGTTTCTTGCAGTCAATGGGAAGACTTTCATGAAGCTCTCAATTCCAAACTTTGGCAGCAGTCTATTTCCAGCCATCGCAACTTTTATAACAGGGAGCAATAGATGGAAATTCTGTCTATCCACTCCCTCCCACAGCCCCCTCAGTCCTTTTCTCTGGCTCTCAAAAAATAATTCTTAAATAATTAAAAAAATTACATGTACACATATAATTGCATGTGATTATATGACTATGGAGAAAAGTATATGAAGGATTCACAGGTCTTTTTTTTAAAGATTTATTTTATTTTTATTGGAAAGGCAGATGTACAGAGAGGAGAGACAGAGAGGAAGATCTTCCGTCTGATGATTCACTCCCCAAGTGAGCGCAACGGCCAATGCTATGCCGATCCAAAGCCAGGAGCCTCTTCCAGGTCTCCCACACGGGTGCAGGGTCCCAAGGCTTTGGGCCGTCCTTGACTGCTTTCCCAGGCCACAGGCAGGGAGCTGGATGGGAAGCAGGGCCGCTGGGATTAGAACCGGCATCCATATGGGATCCCAGGCGTGCAAGGCGAGGACCTTAACCACTGCGCCACCGCGCCAGGCCCACACAGGTCTTTTTATAAACAAAATTTCTTTTTAAATGTATCTATAGATTTACAGAACAGTTTCAAAGATAATACAGTGCATATAAGTCCTCCACATCCTCAAAACTTGTGAAATGGCCATCTTTCCATTTGATTATTATTTATAACCCTTGACTATATTCCCACTAAACTGGAGGTTTTCTACTTTTTACTTGAACTTTTTATCTGACAGAGCTTAAGTCCTTGAATGTTTAAAATATGAGAGAGAGAGAGAAAGAAAAAACAGAGAAAGAGAGAGAGGAAAGAAGGGAGGGAGGAAGGAAAAAGGGAAGGAAGGAAGAGGAAAGAGGAGGGAGGGTTGGGAAGGGAATAACATTCTTAAAATTATATATGTGCAGTAGAATTATGCTTCAACGCTATAGACTGCTAAATGCTAATATGAAAATAGACACGAGACAGCTGAATAGTACCCTATAGCCATTTTAAGGTGTATAGAAGCTGATTGTATATAAACTAAAATCAAAATGTCAATGAAGTAGTCACAGGATGTGGTTAAGAACTTTCATCTTGTAATGTATTGGTTACTCAACACCATGTCAATTAATTCCATAATGTTGTAAATTGTTGTTGATGTTATGTTGGGGCCTCTAATTGATCAGGATGATATTTTGCCAGTTCTACCTTTAGACCAGAGAAGGTCTCCCCAAGAAACCGTTGAATTTATCTGGACAATTAGATGTTGGATTCTATGCTTGGTACATGCTTGCAATGAAAGAATCATGACTGGAGTTGAACTGTAATAATGCAACAAGGTGGAGGAATCCACCATGGGGGGAGGGCACAGGGAGGGGTTGGGGGAATCCCAGAGCCTATGAAACTGTGTCACATAATGCAATGTAATTAATAAAAAAAATTATATATGTGAATTATATTAAATCTGTTAAAAACTAAAAAACTATAAATAAATAAAATATTCAGTAGTATTTGTATAGGTAATCTCCAAATATGATGCCATTTTATATTAATGTATTGATCAGTCTTGGATTTTGATATCTGTAATCAATACCCCATGAGTACTAACATGAAAGTATCAGGATAACCATTGCCTTTATAAAGAACAAATTCAACATAGGTAATAAATACATGGTTGCTCCAGTCGAAAAAGAAAAAAAAATGCATAAAGAAAACTCATTTGTCTATTATTAACATCTTATATTAATATGGCAATTTGCTACAATAAAAGAACAAATGTTCCTACATTATTGTTAACTGGAGTCCATACATGATTTGGATTCTCTTGTATTTTTATCTAATTCCATGTTCAGTCTTGGATTCCAGACAGAATACCTCACAGTTAGCCTTCAGGTCTCCTTAGACACCTGTTGGTTATAGCAGTTTATCAAAGTTTGCTTGTTTTTGAAGATCTTGACAGTTTCTAAGAATATTGGCCATATATATTTTTTTAGAATGTTCTTCTGCTGGGATTTGTTGGATGCTTTTCCAATGATTAAACTGAGGTTATGGGTTTTTGGGGAAAAGACCACAGAGAGAATGTGCCATTTGTATCACAACATGTCAGGAGCATGTACCATCAACATGACTTAGCACAATCAATATTGACCTTAACCACCTGACTGAGGTAATATTTGTCATGTTTCCTTCCTTTAAAGTTACATTTTTCCAGTCTCCATACTATTTGGAAAGAGTTCACCATGTATGGCATGTACTTGAGGAGTAGTGTACACCTTCTTTGTGGCAGAAATTCTACATGAACTATTTGGAATTCTTCCATGCACAAGTTGTATCTCTACTTTCTCCCTTATTTCCTTGCTCAATAGTTTAATGATGAGTATGGGTTCATAAACATTTACTTTATTTTGGACTTTAACGCAGTACTACTTTGTGTATTTTGCTGTTTAAATTGTTCCAACTTTTAGCCAATGGTAACTATTTACTTTGGTTTGAATCCCTTTGACATAATATCATCATTGTGGGTCTATTTTATTTTTCAACACTTTACTTTCTCACACTACAAGTCACTCCAAGCTCATACTAAATACTTCTTGCCTCCATCCTAGAATCCATCATTTCTCTTAGAACTTCTCTCTTTTTTTTTTTTTTTGGTAGAGTGATGCTATAAACTAAGATCTACTCAATAGTTCTACCCAGTGATACTCATTCTAAATTTTATATATAGAGAGAGAAAGAGAACTAGAAAAAAAAGGCACAGCTCATCAGATTTCCAAGAAGTGTTTCCTGGGCCCAGTCTAGTGGTTAAAGCCTTCATCTTGCATGCGCCGGGATCCAATATGGGCACTGGTTCTAATCCCAGCAGCTCAACTTCCCATCTAGCTCCCTGTTTGTGACCTGGGAAAACAGTTGAGGATGGTCTGGAGCCTTGGGACCCTACATCGATGCAGAAGACCCAGAAGAAACTCCTGGCTCCTGGCTTCAGATTGGTTCAGCTCTAGGCGTGGCAGCCACTTGAGGAATGAATCAGTGAACAGAAGATTTTTCTCTCTGTGTCTCCTCCTCTCTGTGTATCTGACTTATTAATAAAAATAAATACATTTTTTTTTAAAAAAAGAAGTATTTCTTTGCCCAATTGCATTGCAGCTCTCTGACTTCACATGCCCCAGGTGCACATAAGTGTTGTGTGTATGTGTGTGTGGTGGGAGAAGTCTATTGCATATAGGAATTGAGGGGAAGAAGTGTACTTTTGTTTGGGGAAATGAAAAAACTTCAACCTCTGTATCTTTTGCTTCACTGAGGCCTCAGCCACATCAGTACAGGCCAAATTTAAATGGCCCTCTGAGGTTCCTGCTATTGTGATTATTGAATCAATTACTCCCATTATTAGATCCCATGTCAGAACACAGACAAAAGCATTTCTTGTTCAAAGGAAATATCTTACAAATGATTGTAATAGTCTTCAGAGCTTCGATGAGCCTGAAGGAAAATACTGGGACATTACCTAAAAGAGGAGTAAAAAGATCACTAACCTGATTTGTCTCCTTAAGTTACATGAAAATGCAGCTTGAAGAGAAGGAGAAACACCTGGGAAAGAGGCAGTTGTGTGTGAATGAAAAAACACAGGCAATTGCAACTTCACAAATGGGTTGTGTTCTAAAGGATCATTTATAAATGAGCTGTTTGAATCCAGATGGTGTTTTTCCACAAAGACAATAAGTTCTGTAATTAAGGAAGTCCCAGGCTGGCCCTATGAAGTCTGCCATCCTGTGTTCAGAGACTGTCTCCCTGAGTCCAGGGCCTGAGTAGCAGAACAGAGACCCACATTCTGCCAGACCAGACAGAAGGGAGGCTGGATATGTAATGGTTAAGAACTGCATTTTGAAGCCAGATCTAGGTTTTCATCTAGAACCTTCTGTCTATTTTCAAGGACATATTTGGCAAGTCATTTAATGCCTCAGGTGGTTTTTTTCTGTAAAATGAGATTTATAATTTCCATTCTGAAGAGTAGAGTTTAAATGTATAACTATATAAAGTAGTTGGTATTTGGTAGAGAATAAACAATGATTACTTTTGTTAGGGGCAGAGCAAGCCACAAGCAAAATTTCAAAAGTCAATGGTGTTTACCTTGCCCATCTTTCTGTGTCTCTTCACCTCAAAGTTTCTTCCTAGTGTTCTATTTCCCTGAGTACCCACAGCCTTGATGTCTGATCTGAACAACCCATTGCCCACTGTGCATCTATCAATCTGGTTTCCCTGGATTCTTGCTCCATGCTACAAAAAATATGTACAGTCCTCCTTTACTGTCCTTCTCCCACCAAAATTCTAATTCCATGTTGGTTGAAAAAAAATCAGTGGTCCCTTAACTAGCTGAAGTATGTCAATGTTTCCCAAGAAAATCTAGTTAACGTGAATGATATTCTAATTTGTGCAAGTTCAAACAGTATAACAAATAATCCAAAATACCAGGGATGTGACATCACATAACCATGCACACAACTTTAATTCTTCCAGGAATGGAAGAATCATTCCTAGTCTCTAATTCGGTAAATTTAAAATCCTCAATATTTGCTTACTAAATGAGGGCACTTCAAATACTTCAAGGAAGTTTTGAGTTAAGAGGTTAAAAAAATGGATCTTCATGATGGTGTGGCTGAGTAATCCTCTTCCTGTGGTACCAGCATCTCATATGGGTGCCAGTTTGTGTCCCAGCTGTCCCACTTCCAATCCAGCTTCCTGCTTATGGACTGGGAAAGCAGTTGAGGATGGCTCAAGTCCTTGAGACTGTGTACATGCATGGGAGATTAAGAAGAATAAATATTCTAATAAGATAGAAATTAATACATAACTTCCAACAGGTTTACAACATTTTAAAATGATGGAATACCTGTCCGTTCTCAAAGAACTGAGATCCTGGTAATCCAATCATGCGAATGAAATGATTTTTACATTATTAGCTACAGAAACGTGGATATCCTGTAAATCATTTTAAAAATTTGGAAACAAAAGAAAGTCAGAGGTTGCCAAATTCAGGTGATAAAGTGGATATCTAATGATTTCCATAAAACCTTTCACAAAATTGGCATTGTTTGATGAGAGAAATGAGCAGGAATACTGTCATTATGAAGAAGGACTCTTTAATGAAACTTTCTCAGACATTTTTTCTGCTAAACCTTTGAGGAAGTTTCACAGAACCATGAGCAGATGTTTTAATGATTTGACCCTCCAGAAAGTCAATAGCCAAAACTCTTAGAGTACCTTCCAAAACTACCATGACCTTTGCCCTTGAGCAGTTTGTTTTTGTTTTGTAGACACTGCTTTTATTGTGCTTTGTTTTTGGCATTGTACTGGTAAATCTATGTGCAATATATAATTACAGTTCTTCAAAGGAACATTGAAAGGTCTTGGTTCCATTTGCTTAAATTTCAATTAATAGATACAGATATGAACCAATCAAGTGTCAATGGAGACAGTGTGCAACATGAGCTGATACTATCACTGGGAGTAATGAAGCAATTTATTCACCTTTTACTACCACAAAGATCTCAGAAAATGTCAACTAAACCAAAAAGTTTGGATCAGAATTAACGTATCAATACAAAAAGGATCAAGTTTCAACAATAAATTATCGGTTATACAAAATCACGAAGAATCAAAAGACATCAAATTCATGAAGAATTATTAATATATGCCAACCTTCAAAAGATAGAGGTGTTAGAATTAACTAAGCCTGTTACAGAAACCATCACTTGAACTATTTCAAGGGATAATTAAAACCATTTTTTTTCAGGAACTTATACTTTGCACAGTGGTTAAGACAGTGCTGGGGACACCTGCATCCCTTATGGAGTGCCTGGACTCTACTCTTCATTCCAACATTCCTGCTAAGGCATACCCGGGGATGCAGCTCTGATAGCTCAAATGCTTGTGTACCTAGGGACCAAATGAGAGGTCTGGATTGAGTTTCAGGCTCCTGGCTTCAGTCTGGCCCAGTTCTGGTTGTTCAAACGATTCAGGTAGTGAACCAGTAGATGGAAGATTGCTGTCTGCCTCTGCTTTCTTTACTTCGAATAAATAAATATAAAGAAAATATGGGGGGAAATGAAGGGGTGGTGTGCAGCATAGCAGTTGTTGCTATGGATACCTGCATCTCATATCGGAATCCCTGATTCAAATCCCAGCTACTCAAATTCTGATTTTACGAGAATATAAATAATGAATCAAGTATTTGAATTCCAGTCATCCATGTGGGAATTTAAATTGCATCCTGGGCTTCTGGCTTCAGCCTGGGTCAGCCCTGCCTCTTGCTGAAAGTAAACCTGTGATGGAAAATATATCTCCTGGTCCTCTCCCTCCGTCTCTCTTCTCTCTCTCTCTCTCTCTTTCTGTCTGTGTGTGTGTGTATTTCTCTTTCAAATAAAATGAAAACAAATATTTCTTAAAGAACATTGCATCATAACATTAAAAACAATGCAGGAAAATAATAAATTACAGTGAAACCAGAGAAGGCTTTAAGAAAAATGATATTTGGAATTTTAAACTACAATTTTAAGAAGGAAAACACAGTGGAAAGAATCAATGAACTGACAACTAGATTAACAATTACCCAATTTGAACAACAAAGAATTAAATTAAATGAAATATCTGAATGGAATGCCAGGGGCCAATGGGGCCATACCAGGGTATCTACCATTCATGTCATCATAGTCCTAGAAGGAAAACAAGCAAAGAAAGCAAGGCTGAACAACATTGGCTTCGTTGTCTCCGGAAATCTTTCCAAGCTCCGCTGGCTGACCAAATATACCTTGGTGCATGCACAGAGCTAGACCCTAGATAAGAAAAAATCATTCATATGCAAAGAGTACACAGAAATCTTAAATGAGTACTCTGAACAACTTAACCTCAAATTATTTAAAGACAAAATTAATAGAAATAGAGATATATACAATAATACTCAGAAAATATTACAGTTCCTAGCAACATTTGATAAAACTAGACAAAAACTCAACATGGATGTACAGGAAACCAACATATTATCCACCAAAAACATCAAATTCACATTTATAGAATAGATATTTCCCTGATTCATGCTATTATATAGAGCACAAAATTTAATGTGGATGAATGAAACTGACATTTTTAGATGTGATTATTGTTGATAGCCCTTGACCATAGTCATGGTCTTTCTCTCTCCTTGTTAAATTTTTGTTTAGTGGAGGATTAAGTTTGCAATTATAAAGTCATTGTGAACATGGTCATTGTAAATATTAGAAGAAAAGGAAGAGGGAGAAAAGTATCATCATGCTCTTACAATTGCACACATGAAATACATGAGCACTACTCCCTTTATGTAAAGTTAGAACATTTAGAGAAAGGATATAATGCTACTGTGAGCGCAACACACATTATTTTCAAATGCCCATGAAACAAATACTGAGATAGATCATATCATGAGATGTAACACAAATCTCAACAAATTTAAAATTGTTGAACTCTCGCTCACATTTTGTTGTTCCAGAAGAAAGAAATCAAACTAGAACATCTAGAACATCAGTGACCAAGTGATCACAGTAAAATCCTCAAACCATTCAAAAATAAAGAATTAAGCAAAAAAAAGAGCCAAACTTTCTTTGAGACTTTGAATTTATAGACTCTCTGGAAAAAGACCATAATAAAACTTGGTGTACAACTTAAGAAAATTTGCAAAGCTATAACTTGTTCGTTTTACTGAAGATATAATCTCAGTTAAAGTCAACAACAAAGTGGATTAAAGGAGAACTCTAAGCATACACTTATTATTGTGGACACTAGCAAGTCCTTTTATTATCTGTAAATGAGGAATTCACTGTTAAGCTTTTAATAACAGGCACTGTAATGTAGTGTTTGGGTCCATTAGCTCAAGTATCTGACAAACTTAGGCTCAGCCATTTTCTGTTGTAATAAAGCTAAGCTCTCTAAATAAATTTTCACTCTCAATTTCCATGTTGGTGAAAGGGACATCAGAGCAGTTTCTTTTTCCTGGAGTGATTTTGAGGCTTACAAGTGACAAAGAATGGTGAGCCTAGTGGATGTGCTGATTAGCCACACTCCCCATTCACTCAGGGAAATAAGCACTCCTGGTTGCAAAGAGCAAGTTGGGGAGAA
This sequence comes from Ochotona curzoniae, assembly GCF_017591425.1. Lineage (NCBI taxonomy): Eukaryota > Metazoa > Chordata > Mammalia > Lagomorpha > Ochotonidae > Ochotona > Ochotona curzoniae. The sequence continues at coordinate 9,857,300 of NW_024467087.1, forward strand.
TAGACGTTCCAAAAAAAACCAAGACCATTATTAATAAAAAAAAACTAGTCATCCAATAGACACATTCACATAAGTCACATTTGACATCTGTCCCATAAAGTCCCAAACATATTTGTTTTTTGCAGGGTGGATCACCTTGTACTTCATTGGTTAAAAGCTGCTCTGTTCAGTAGTCAGTTCAAGCATATATAAACAGACATTTCTGTAATGTCAGAGGTTTCAAATCCTGTTTTAAATGAAGCAAATAATTTCAGTTACTCTTGAGGTTTTCAATTACATAGTTAATGATTAATCCTCTTAACATCTTAGTGAAGGACTCTATATTTAATAGAACTGACTACTGTAGAATTTTCTCAGTGGAAAATTTCTACTTGTGAGCCTTTTTCTGAATTCTAATATACCCACAAGGGTAAAGCCACTGAGGATATCCTTTCATAAAAAAATGTCATTTAAACCTTGAACTCCTGTGGTACCATACAGGACGTTGCTTGTAATGTATATTTAATCCTCTAGAAGCCACAAAGCTGAGCTGCTGGGCTCTCCCTCGGGAAGGCTATGGTTACTCCAGTGAGGAAAACAGTTGGTACACAGCCTCTGGCTGCAGTGCCTTTGGCATCTGTAACATCTTGGAGGTGAGGCCACAGCTCTTCACAGGCTGCCTGAGACCAGTGAGTGAGCAGGTCAGGGTGTTGGGGCCTGGCCAGTTCGGCCCATTGTGAGCAATATCACAGTGCCTACTCCAGTTCCTTACCCTTTCTTCATTCACTACCCTCAACAAACAGCTTTCCTTTTAAACCCCTTTCTGCCTTTCCATAGATTCAAACCAATGCACAAATCTAAATTTGATGTCTAAGCATGATAAGGCCTGGAGGATTCCTGGACATAACTGGATATAGAATATTATCAACTATGGGGATCCTGAGCTAGTCAGTGGGGCTAAAGCTTTACAAACACAGGCTACAAAAGTTTCAGACAGTTGGAAAGGGAGGTTTGACACCTAGAAATGTGGCCCCTTACAAGCAGGTCTTTACTGGCTTGGTCTTCGCCTTTTCTCATTAGATGTAGATGCTAAAACTGCTGTATTCCAGTTGCCATTAGACATAATTCACTAGAACTTGAAATCTAATCACCTTCATTGTACAGAGTGGGAGTCCCTGTTTCTATGGAATAGCTGATACAATGAAGTTTAACTCTTTGATAGTCATTAAAAATCATCAGTAGTCCTCCCAATCATTTTGCTTGTCAGACTGAATCAGGGTGTCGTGAATGAGGAAGAGATGAATACAACATGTTGTAATTAGTGCATAAGTTAAGGATTTATTTAATTGTGTTTTATTCCAAAAAGACGTCAGAGCAGAATTCTGAATGTAATCCAAAGCCATTTCCACTTCTTGCTAAGTTAGCCCTCCTTCCTGGCAGACACCCCTGAGTTCATGTGTATTCATTAAAATCCAGTTCTAATTGCTCCCTAGACAGCCATGAATTTTAAGAAGCTTAACTGTTAAGTGCTTAGACTATGTTTGCTGACAGAAAATGAAATTTCTATAATGATTTGCTGTGAATGTCTAGATACTGTTATTATAGTAAATTTACTCATAGTAAATTTTGGAGACTGGAGAGGAAAAAAGAAAAAAGAAAAAAAAACAGCATTGTTATTAGGTTTGGTTCAGTGAAAAACCAGGCAGGTTTAGCCCTCTCTGGATCCTTCCTCAAAAGGCCAGTTGAGTATCGGCCAATGAAGAAATTTCTAAGTTTGGGGCTATAAAGAGAATTCCAGTTTAATAGAGTGTAGGCCCAACATTATTTCCTGCATCCAGGGTTTTACTTCTAAAGACCATGGTGGGATTTGAAAGGAATGTACAGGTGGGGATATGGGATGAAGGGAAACCATAATCCTTCACTCTTTCTGGATGAAGTTAAGTGAACAGAATCGTCTATTTCCCCTGTCCTACCCACACAATTCAGCCTTCTTGGCACTATCCACTGAACTGTATTCTCCAATAGGAGCACTTTCTGTCTTGCTTCATACAATATGCCCATCAGCACCAAATTTAGCACACTTTTGGTAGCCATACTCCAGGATCTTGCACCCATAATCCACTCACACTTTGCCTTTTTTGGAGAGCTCTCTCACCAGGAGGCCTCCTTTCTCCATGAGCAAATGCCCCTGTGTGGACACTCCACCTTCTTGAGCTGTTTTGACCACATAAAGATAGAAGCATAACAGCTATCATGTATTGACTAATTTCACTGTGCGGAGCAAGCATTTTACATGTCTGATCTCCTTCACTGTTGGAAAACATCTAAAATTTGTAACACAGTTGAACTCTTTCTGAAATGAGAAAACAGAGACCCAGAAGAAGGGAGAATAAAGAAATCAGAAGATTTATCTTGACACTACAAATGCTGGCCTTTTAAACATTCTCTATACACACAATGTCAGGATACACTTAAATGGCAGAATGATGGACTTGCGACTGTTGTTGAGGGACTAAATTATTGCTACAATTGGGGGAAAATGGTGGGGGAAAGATGGTGGGGGGAGGGTGGAAGGAGAAATCTCTGAGCTTAAGGAACCATATCATGAAGAATAATTTGAGAGAGAAACGAAAGAGAAGAGAAGGGAAGGGAAGGGAAGGGAAGGGAAGGGAAGGGAAGGGAAGGGGAGGGAAGGGGAGGGAAGGGGAGGGAAGGGGAGGGAAGGGGAGGGGAGGGGAGGGGAGGGGAGGGGAGGGGAGGGGAGGGGAGGGGAGGGGAGGGGAGGGGAGGGGAGGGAAGGGGAGGGAAGGGAAGGGAAGGGAAGGGAAGGGAAGGGAAGGGAAGGGAAAGGAAGGGAAGGGAAGGGAAGGGAAGGGAAGGGAAGGGAAGGGAAGGGAAGGGAAGGGAAAGGAAGGGAAGGGAAGGGAAGGGAAGGGAAGGGAAGGGAAGGGAAGGGAAGGGAAGGGAAGGGAAGGGAAGGGAAGGGAAGGGAAGGGAAGGGAAGGGAAGGGAGAAGAGGAGAGGAGAGGAGAGGAGAGGAGAGGAGAGGAGAGGAGAGGAGAGGAGAGGAGAGGAGAGGAGAGGAGAGGAGAGGAAAGAGAAGAAAAGAAAAGAAAAGAAAAAAGAGAAGAGAAGAGAAGAGAAGAGAAGAGAAGAGAAGAGAAGAGAAGAGAAGAGAAGAGAAGAGAAGAGAAGAGAAGAGAAGAGAAGAAAAGAAAAAAGAAGGAAGTGGCAATGGGAAGCAAGGAGTGCCTCCTCTACCTGAGTGTGAGGTCACCACAGCAAGTAAGCAGCCACTGCTTTCCCAGGTCCTGCTTCTGACAGCTAGAGAGGAAGGAAATCTCTCTGTCGCTTTTCTCTATCATGTCTTCCTTTTTGAAGCACACATATTGTGATTGCTCTGCCCACTACCCCATGCAAACTGCTCCAAGGTCCTCAGTATCCTTTTTCTTAAGGTTCCTCCAGTGTCTGTGAAGCTAATTGTCCCTCACTTTCCTGAGTTCCCCTGCCACTTCTCTTTCCATTACCTGCCAGTTGAGATAGTGTCTTCCGATTCCTTGAATCATTTGCTCGAACTTTCTCTGACTCCTAAACACAATCTCTTGTGCTTGGTGTTTTTTCCCCTCCAATAAACCCCTACATAAAAACAATTAGTGGTTTTCTAAATGAGGAAAGAAATTTTAGAGAGGCTAAGAACCTGACCAAATTCACAGTGCCAAAGAGGAACAGGATTGACATCCATACTTGGGAATTATTCTTAATTACTTATGTGTCCAAAACCTCCCTCTCATCCCCACCATTGATTTTTCAATGACAGGAAATAAGTTGTGATAGAGACAGCTCCCAGATACTTGGTAGGTTGCCGATTTAGTATGACAGAGAATCTCTAGATGTCCGTGAGAACAGAGGCTCCATTTCTTCGTACTTTCTTCCTCCTTTCAGTCCTCCATCTCTGAGAGCATTATAGTTTGAGAACCCAGAGCCAAATTCCAGATCCCTGTGAACTGAAGTGCTAGAGACTTTCCTGGAAAACAATACCTCAAAGGTGAGGGAATAAACATAGCAATGCAAACCTTTGAAAAATACCAACTTGAAGGTGCCAAGAGTTGCCTGCCAGAATGTGCATTGTCTCCTTAGAGATTCCCAGAGTGACAGCACTAAAGAAGTAGTGAAGGCAATTGTGATATATGGGAAACGTGCTAATCATTAAAGATACTCTGAGATTCTGCAACTGATGTAGAAGAACCACGCACTGCCAGCTCTTCCTACTCCCGTGCTCTTCTAGAAGACCCTGGAGGGCCATAAAAAGGCTGCAGAAAGATCATGTCAAGTGTGAGAACATACAAATGAAAGGGTCAAAGATCTGTGTTCAGTTCTATTTCCACTTTTTATTAGCTCTGCTAGATGTGACCATGAATGACATTTTTATTATTTTTTAAATTATAGAAAATGAACAAATTGCATGCATGATACAGGTTTAGGAGCATAACAATACTTCCCACTCTAACCTTCCACCCAACCAAACTCCTTATCCATCAGCATCTTTGCTTATTTGTTTTTTTGCCCTAATTTTTATAATGTCATATTTTAATTTCTCTTTGCATTCACAGGCCTAACACTCCATTAGTAAAGATTCAACACATAGCAAGAAGAATAAAAAAAAACTACTATTGGTCAGAATTTTAGACAAAGGCTATAAGCAATAATTCAATCTCAGAATATCAATTTTATTCACACAGTTTACACTTCATGTACTTTTTATATTAGTTATCACAGACTAAGGAAAACATATGCTATTTGTCGTTTGGGGACTGGCTCATTTTGCTAAGCATAAGGGTTTTCAATTGGATCTATTTACTTTCAAAAGACAAGATTCCATTGTTTTGCTTTGTTTACAGCATAGTAGTAGTCCATAGTGTATATACAACACACGCTGTTTATCCAGCATCAAGTGGCAGGCACATGGATTGATTCCATATCTCAGTCATTATAAACTGAGATGCTATAAACATGGGCTACAGATAACTCTCAGGTGCTTCATTTAATTGAACCTTAATCTCTTCGGCTTTCAGTGGATCTCACAAATTTTGTCCTAAATGGTTATTGTTGTTACATCTTCCAAAACACCTAACTTATAATGCAAAGCATATAGTAAAATTTGATGTTGAATTGGCTCTTCTTTTTTTCCATTTATTCATTCATTTATTTTATGAAACAGTTCCACAGGGTCTGAGATTTCCGCTCTTCAAATTCCCTCCCCCCACTGATTTCCCCTATATTACTACAGTATTATAGTCCCTTAAAAAAAACAGTCATAAGCCCATAATTCTGCTATTTAAGTGTAACCTCACATTGTAGGTATGAAAAATGGCAGATAATCCAGCATACTATTGTTAAGATATGTTTAACAGTTTTATTGGGAGTTCATCTTTGATTTGGTAATAGAGGTGCTTAGTGCACTGTCTTCACATCTGGATATGATAGTCTCTATTATCCAATTCCACTAGATGACTATATGTGCCCCCATGTTTACCTATCTATCTATTGAGCTTGTTTTATGCATGAGGGTTGCTTATATCAGAGAGAACATGCAATATCTGTCCTTTGGGGATTGGTTTATTTCACTGAGCATAATGGTCTCTAGTTGAAAATATTTGGTTGCAAATGGTAAAATTTCATCCTTTTTAATGGCTGAGTAGTATTCCATAGAATACATGTTCCATAGTTTTTTATTCACTCCTCTTTTGATGGGCACCTGGATTGTTTCCATGTCTTTACTATTCTAAATTGTGCTGCTGTGAATATAGGATTACAGATCTTTTTCTCATATGCAGATTTCATTTCCTTTGGAGATATTCCCAGCAGTGATATAGCTGAGTCATACGGCAGATCAATTCTCAGTTCTCTAAGCACTCCCCATACTGACTTATATAGTGGTTATACTAGTCTACACTCCCACCAACAGCGAAGGAGGGTGCCTTTCTTCCTACATCCACACCAGCAGGTGTTGTTAGTAGAGTTCTGAATGTCAACCAATCTCACTGGAGTTAGGTGGAACCTCAATGTATGTCCCTGACAGCTAGGGAGCTTGAGCAGTTTTTCATGTCTATTAGCCATTTTAATTTGATCTTTAAAAAAAAAAAAAGTCTGTTCATTTCCTTCATCCATTTCTTCACAGCGTTGTTTGTTTTGCTGTTTTGTTTCTGAAGCTCTTTGTAAATCCTGGATATTAATCCCTTATAAACTATAGTGTGCAAAGATTTTCTCCCATTCTGTTGGTTGCTTTTTCACTTTGTTGATCACCTTTGCTGTACTGAAGGTTGTTTTGACTTTGCCTGTGCTTTTGGTTACTTTTCTAAGAAATCTTTATCAATGCTATTTTTTTCTTTGCAAAGTATTTCCTGTTCTCCTCTAATAGTTTGATGGTTTCTGGGTGCAAACTTAGGTCCTTGATCCATTTAGAGCTGATTTTTTTTAAGATAAGAGGCAGGGTATCTTGCTTCTTACCTCTGCAGGTTACTATCCAATTGTCCCGGCAGCCTTTGTTGGAGAGACCAAACTTTTTCCCTGGATTATTTTCAGTTTTCTTCTCAAAGATTAGTTGGTTGTACATATGTGGGCTCCATTCTGGTGTTTCTCTTCTGTTCCTTTGATCTTCTTCTGTTTCTGTAACAGTACCATACTGTTTTGATGACCACTGACCTGTAGTATGTTGAGATCTGGAATTGTGATTCCTCCAGCTTGATTTTATTCTTTAGGATAGCTTTGACTGTTCATAGTCTCTTGTGCTTCCAGATGAACTTTTGTATCATCCTTTCTACTTCTGAGAAGAATGTTGGGGGGATTTGGATTGGTATTGCCTTGAAACTGTAAATTATCTTGGGGTTATATGACTTATTTGGGCTGGTTCATGAAAGGTTTCACATGCCTTATAGTTTCCAAAGGTGCATCTCTTCTCACCAGAATGTCTTTCCTTAACTATACCTCCAACTCTCATTTCAGGCAAAATTTCCTGTCTGAAAGACAATCTTAATGCAATTCCCCCATGAAAAGCATTTGGGGTACAATATCTGGGTTGGATACTCCCTTGTACATGCCTACCACAGCACAGGGCCTTCACAGCAGTGTTCATCCCTCATTTTGGCATGCCCAGCATCCGGTCCTACCTGCCACAGAGTAAACACTCCATAAACATCTTAAAACTAAATGCATACTGACTGCTAATTACTTCCTTGATCTAGACATTGTTGCAGCATTCAAAGTTATTCAGACGGACTTTTGTTCTGCGTGTTCTTGGAAGCTAGCTTAATATATGATGAAAGCGTTCATAATACAAAAGGAAGGTGAAAGGGGTTTAAGAAGATGAAAAAGCTGTTATAATGGCTATTGTGAAAACAACAAAAAATAGCAAGTATTGATAGGGACGTGGAGAAAAGAACCCTGTGTACTGTTGAAGGGAATATGACCTCATGTAACCATTTAGAAAAACAGTATAGAACTTCTCCAAAAACACCAAACTAGAATTACATATAATTCAGCAGTCCCACTTATGGGTATAAATACAAAGAAACTGAAACTGGTATGGCAAAGAGACATCTGTACATCCATGTTCATTTAAGCATTATTCTCAATGGATAAACAGAGCACACACAATAAAATACTATTCGGTGTTCAAAAAAAAAAAAAAAAGAAAAAGAAAAATCTGAAACTCTGTGGAGTTTTTTGTTTTGCTTTATTTTGTTTTGTTTTGTTAACAACTTGAATGAATCTAGCTAGGGAACATTATACTGAATGGATAAGTTAACCGAAGACAAATACCACATGATCTCACATGAATGTGAAATTTTCTAAAAGTAAAACTCACAGAAGTTAAAAATGCAATAGTGGTCACCATGAGCTGAGGCTTGGGGCATAGGGAGACAGGAACGATGGGGTGATAAGAGTTGAAGGGTACAAAGTTTGAGGTAGACAGAAAGAATAATGTCTAGTGATCTATTACATATTATGGTAAACACATGAAAGGATTTCAGGAAGTTTGTGATAAAAATGGATCTCAATGATGCTGATTTTGGCACAAAGGTTCTTAAAAGCCACTCACAGTATTCTCTTAACAAACAGTGTCCTTGACCTTCTTTTGAAGATACCTCTTATGCATGCATTTTTCAGGTTTTGCACCAAAATGAATTTTTTCAAATTCTTACCACAAACTTCCAGAAATACCTTATATGGCTCAAAATTACTGAACGAGTAGATTTCAAATTTTCTCTCACTACAGAATGATGAAAATTATGCTAATTAGCATAACTGCTTCATTCCACAATATATACATATTTTAGAAGTACATTGTATACAATAAATATATACAGTTTTTGTAGATTAACTTTTAAAATTTTAAAATAACAATAAAACAAGAAAAGGTGAGGAAGGAAAGGTGGGAAAATGGTAGGAAAGAAAGCAAATGGTAGGAAAGAAACTTCTGTAGGACCATGAGGAGAAAGATTTGGTTTAGGTGTGGAAGAATGGGTAGATTTAAGAAATGTGAAAATGAAGAGGGAAGGAAACATGGTGAGAGTAAATAACAGTAGTCAAGACAAAGTAACAGATACACAGAGCTTGAGTATTTGTTTTACCATTCCATTGTGTGGCTAGTTTCTCATTCTTTTCCTATTCTCTCTTACAGAGAAGACATTTATAACTTTAATGACATCCATCTTGTCAATTATTTACTTCATGGATTATGGAATTGGTGTCTTATCTAAAAAGTCATCAGTATGCACAAAGTCAATCAGACTTTCTATTTTGAACGAGTTTTAGGTTTTTGCCTATGATCCATTTTGAGTTCAACTTGTGCAGGTAGTAAGACCTGTGGGCAAATTTCACTTTGCAGAATGTGTATGCCCCATTGTTCCAGCATCATATACTTTGCTACTATTTTTAGATAAAGGGACTATAATTTTGTGGGTTGGTTTCTGGGCTCTATCCTATCCTTTCTATCTATTTGTTCTTTCAACAATACCACACTGTATTGATTACTGTAGCTTTATAATAAGTCTTGAAGCTGGGTAATATCAACGCACTTGTTCTTCAATATTGAGCTGAATTACCTGGGTCTTCTGTCTCCCCACATAATTTTAGAATTAATGTTTTAATACTTCCCGAATAACTTGCTGAGGTTTTGATTGGGACTACATTGAATCAACAGATCAATTTCAAAAGAACTGACATCTTGGGGGGGGGCAATATTATGTCTTCCTTTCCATTTTCTTATTTAATATCTTCATTGGATGTTATAGCTTTCTTAATATAGATCTGGTGCATATTTTGTTAGATATATACTTAAATACTTCAGTTTGAGGCATGATGGTGCAAATGGTAATATGTTCTTAATTTTGCATTTCACTTGTTCATTGTTGACCTTGTATGTTATAACTCTGCCATAAGCATTTAGTTATTAAAGCTTACTTTTTTATCTCTTTCATATTTTCTACCCAGTCATGTTAAATGTGAGTATAGTTTGATCTATTGCTCTTTTAGTTGCAATACCTTTTGATTTTTTTTATTTTATCATTACAGTTTATGTCTTCTAGTACAGTGTTGAAAAGAAATAATAAGAAATAACATTATTGTTTTGCTTCCAATTTTAGTGGGAAAGCTTCATGTTACTTATGATTAACTATAATGTTCATTATAAGGTTGCTGTAGATATTACTTATTGAGTTGAACAAGTTTCATTGTATTCCTACCTTGCTGGAGGTAGCAACATGACTGGCTGTTGGTATCTGTTCAATGTTTTCTGTCCACTTATTGATAAATTCTTTACCATATTGATGATGATTTCTACTCATTGACTTTTTAAATGCTGACCCAGTCTTACATAACTGGGATAAGTTCCATCTGGTTGTGGTGTACAAATCTTTTTTGTACATTGCTGAATTCAGCTTAAGTATTTTTATAAATATGCTCATGAGAAGTATTGATCTGTAGTTTTGTGGGGGGTTTTTTTGGTTGTTTGGTTGTTTAATCTTTGTCAGGTTTTGTTCTCAGCCTAATACTGGTTACATAGAATGAGTTACAATGTATTCTTCTAATTTCCATATTCTGGAAAAGATTGCTGAGATTGGTATACTTTCATTTATAAATGCTTGCAGTATTTTACCAATGATCCCAAATAGGCCCAATGGTTTCTGTTTTGGAAAGCTAATTATTGAATCAATTTATAATTCTGTATTGTCTTAGTCAGATTGTTTATTTCTTACCATGTGAGTTTTGGCAGATGCTTCAAAGAACTGGCTTGTTTCATTCATTACCACAGTTGTGTACATATATTTGTTCATACTATTCTTTTATTATTCTTTTAATCTCTATAGTATTTATAATGATGTCTTCTTTCATTTTTGTCATTTTGGACAAATAATTTTACATACTAATGTGATATATAGTATAATATACAATCTTTTATTTCTGATTTAAGTAACTATCTCTTCTCTCCTTTTTGATATTTAGTGTAGTTAGAAACTTATTAATTTCATTGTCTTTTCAACCTTAGTTAAAACAGGAGAAATATACCTGTAAACCACGATAAGAGAGTTTTCCCATATCAGGCAAATGTATTTTATATGGTAAAAATGGACAATCTAATAACATTGTTTATAGAAGAATAAATCTCTGGGAATAGTCTCTAGGAGGGGAAATTATCAACATCCATAAAACTATAAAGTTCACATGCCCTTTGACCCCAAAACTTCGTGTTCCAGAATTAATCCTTTAGATATAATCATATGCAATTCTATAGATATACTCATACGTATATACTGAAATATGTATAAGGCTGTGCTTGAAATAATTGTTTAAATAGCAAGAATTGGGAACCATGTTACATATTCAGCATAGGAAATTGGCTGAAGAAACTATGATGTTCTCATGGAGTGGAATATTATGTAGCTATTAAGTCAAATGGAGTACTTCTAATTGGGCTAAACTATTATAGACCTATCTTGTGATATAAGATCGGAGGTGGGGGAAGAAAGAAGTTGCAAGCTGTGTGTAAATTATGAGACTATTTGAATAAAAAAGAAGAAAAGGCAATACACCATATGCATAGTTTTACAAGCATAGACTATCTCTAGAAGAATACATAAACATAAAAGTGATTACCTCAAAAGAAAGAAAGAGACATGTACAAACAAAATACAGAGCTCAAGCTCTTACAAAGACAACCAACTGACTTTGAGAAAAATAAATTCCGTGGGAAAAGGATAGTCTTTTCAACAAATGATACTAGAACAGTTGTACCTTATAAATCCACATGCAAAGAAATAAAATTAGCCAACATCTAAATGTCACAATTTGTACAAAATTAAAAGAAAGGTCATAAGCCTACACACAAATCTAATAAAAATTTTAGAAAATTGGAAAAATCTTTTTAACCTTGAGCTTAGTAATTAGTTTGTAGATACAACATCAAAATCATGACCAAAGTAAGAAAAAATTATGACTTCATTGAAATCATAGTGTTCTCTATCAAAGGTATTGTTGAGAAAAAGATGTGAAAAATAAAGAGTGGGAGGAAATATTTGAAAATCACATATCTGACAAAGTACTTGTTTCCAGAATAAAGCAGTCCTAAATGCCAACAATAAGCCAAATTACAACAAAGTTAAATGTTTTCAAGGGCCAAAACACTTGAGTACTAATTTCACCGAAGATTATTTTAAATGGCTGTAAGAACATGAAAGCATGCTCACAGCCTTAATCATTTGGGCATTAAGAGTGAACACAATGAGCTGTCATCACATGTATAACTGCATGGCTAAAAACCCATTCAAAGTGACAATAACTAATGAGAATACAAGCAAGTGGAACTCCTAAACACTGCTGTTAAGAATATAAACAACGCAGATACTTTCCAAATCAGCTTGCTAGTTTCTCACAAAATTAAACCTGTTTTCACGGCATGGCCAGAAATCCCACCACTCAGTACTTACCTAGGTGAGATGAAAATTTGTGTTCACACAGGTAAACAGACATCGAATGAATATGTTAATGAATGAAAAAAAGGAATGATCTGTGGTAATATAAAATAAGTAGATAATCTCTAAAATTATTAAAATTAAAATCTAGGATTCTTCAGGAAGAAAGAAGTAACTAACATTATGAGTAGTTAAATGAGACTGATTCTCCAGGGCAGGACTAATCAGTTGCTGCTATTTTTTCATTAAAAATCTTCTAGTACTATTGATTTTATAACTACATGAATATATTACTTTCATAAAAATTTTAAAGGAAGTCATACTGCATGATTCTATTTCTGTGAAGTTCTAGAACAGGGGAAATTAATCTATGCTAGCATGACACAATCATAAATGTTGTATGAAAAAATCTGTATGTATAGAAAGCAAGCAAATACCAACTCAAATGAGTCAGATGAGTTAGATGTCAATGGGAAATGGGGCTGATGATGGGTATCGAGGTGGTGTTTGTAGTATTCTTTTTCCTGTAACTTTTCTGTAAGTCTGATTTTTTTCTAAAGTTTGGTTTTAAAACTCATCAACAGGAGAAAAATTGGAATAATAGTGTGTGGGGGTGAAAGCAGCAATTAGGAGGAAGCATGAGAGAACGTTCCAGGGTGTTAATGATGTTCTATATTTTGATAAGTGGCCTGGGTTATATGTTGTATGCATCTATCAAACCCCATTTAATTATACTCTTAAGATTGCTGCATTTGAACATATGTCAATTTTACTACAATTAAAAAACTCAAATATTAAACTTAATGACATCCATGCTGAAGGGTTTAGAAGTAAAGCATACTGATGTTGGCAGCTTACTTCTCAATGCATCAGTAAAAGAACCCCTAAGATGGCTTGACAGATGGAACCAGCTATAAATAGATGGACAGATGTGTAATAAAGCAAAAGTAGTAAAACATTCATTATAAACTCCACTACTGATATGTGGTTACACATTGGTTTAAAAAAAAAAAGGCAAAGGATGTATAAACCATAATAAAGGAGGCACAAGATTTTAAAGTTCATCCAAAAAGCATTCAGTCCTCATAAAAGGATCCAGTTCTTGAAAATACTGCAAAAATGGGGCTCAACGTGATGCCTCAATAGCTAAATCCTCACCTTGCAAGCACCAGGATCCCATACAGGTGTCAGCTCATGTCCCAGCTGCTCCAGTTCCCTTCTAGCTCCCTGCCTATGGCCTGGGAAAGCAGAAAAAGATTGCCTGAAGTCTTCGCACCCTGCACCCCTGAAGAAGTTGGTTCCCTGCTTCAGATCAGCTCAGCTTGACCTGTTGCAGTCATTTGGGATTGGACCAGCAGATACAGGTTCTTTCTCTCTGTCTCTCTTTCTCTCTGTAAACCTAATCTGCCTTTTAAATAAAAATAAATAAATAAAGACTGCAAAATGCAGAGCCAAGATGGCTGAATGGGGGGCGGGGCGGGGAAGAACTAACATAACGATGTGAAAAGAATGAAGGAAGGACTGCATTTCCACAAGTTTAACAGAAAATTTTAGGAAAGAAGTGATAGAAAACAACGTAAGTGCCAAGGAACAAGAGAACTGAGCAAAGAAGCACAACTTGCAGTGAGCCATGCAGGAAGCTGGTGGGACACGGTGGACCACAGCTCACCACTACCTCAAGGAAGGAAAGATTGCACCTGGGATTGGGGAAAACAGCAGCCAGGGGAAAGAAGTCAGAACACACTGCACAGTCACTGGTGGCATTGAATGGATGAAATTGAATGGATGCCAATGGTGGCATTTTCATCCACTGGAATGGATGAAATCTCGCAAACCACATGAATCAGTAGAAGAGGAACCAGAGTGAGGGAAAAGTTCTGATGGTTCGGCCTGAAGAACGCACTTCAACTAAATTACTTCTATGTAAATATTTCCTCAGGAAATAGTCTCATATTGAGGTGCTGGTGTGGGGACACACATTTCCAACAATAAGTAGGAAACTCTAGGCCTACATGTGTGAGAGCAGCAATGTTGTATCCACTGTGGAAGGTTTTGTCGTCTACTAATTAATTTCAGTCCCTCCTCAAAACCATCTGAAAATTTGTTGTGAAAATCATGTTCATAAAGCCAAATGCTAATGTGTGATGCTCAAAATCTTCCAGTCTCCCCAAAAACCTCATAAAAAAGCATAAAACAAAGCACAATAGTAGCCTTGTGGCTAAAGCCCTCACTTCACACAAGCCAGAATCACAGTTGGGTGCCAGTTCCTGTCCTGGCAGCCCCACTTCCCATCCAGCTCCCTGCTTGTGGCCTGGGAAAGCAGTCGAGGACAACCCAAAGCCTTGGGACCCTGTACCTGTGTGGGAGTCCCAGAAGAAGCTTCTGGGTCCTTGCTTCAGTCCTTGCTTCAGATCAGCTCAGCTCCAGCCACTGCAGCCCTTTGGGGAGTGAATCAAGGATGGAACATCTTCCTCTCTATCTCTCCTTCTCTCTCGGTAGATCTGACTTTCCAATAAAATAATATACATATTTTTTTTACTTTTTGAAATGTATTTTTAAGATTTATTTTATTTTTATTGGTAAGGCAGATATAGAGAGGAGGAGAGACAGAGAGAGAAAGATGTTCCATCCACTGATTCACTCCCCCTGTGGCTGCAATGGCTGGAGCTAGCCAATCTGAAGCCAGGAACCCAGAGCCTCTTCCTGGTCTCCCAAGCAAATGCAGGGTTTCATGGCTTTGGGCTGTCCTTGACTGCTTTCCCAGGCCACAGACAGGGAGCTGGATGGGAAGCAGGGCCACCAGGATTACAATCAGCACCTATATGGGATCCCAGCGAGTGCAAGCCGAAGACTTTAGCCACTAGACTACCATGCCAGACCCCCAATAAAATAATATTAGTAATAATAATTAATTAATCTTAAAAGCAAAAAGGTGTAGTCTTTTAGGACATGTGCTATAGAGCCCTCCATACCCAACCCCAGCCTACATTTCCAGCCTCACATTTCAGCACTACTTGCTTTACCTGAGTGTTCTATTTCTCCTCTCAGCCACAGACCTCAATGGTTCCAGTGTCTGCTCCTTTGGTATGAGGTGTTCCTCTTCCCGGTCTCCTACTGTGGCAGTTATTGCCCCAGCTATGTTTCCCCAGACTGAGATGGCCAAAAAAGGTTCACGTCATTGACAAAGCAGTGGCTCTTGGGATAAAGCTGTGTAATGGAAGAGAAGGCAGTGGGTCTGAGCAGAAGGGAAGGCTGAACTGCAGCTTAATCAAAGCAAGTCCTCAGCCACACTAACAGGAGATATAAGCCTGGGGTGGCTCTTGACAATGTCATAATTCGCAACAGGGAAATCAGCCCTGTACATCGTGTGGCTGACAGCCCTTGGTGCTGCTTCCTAGTTGTGTTTTGCTTGCTGAGGTTCACACCCTGAGCTTGACCTGGTAACCTTCTCCTTACCCGCAAAACACAACAAAGGTGATGGAGTATAATTTTCATGATCGTTTGCTATTATATATGAGGGTCCTCCAAAAGGTTCATGGGAAATTAAAGGATACTTTATTTTGGTAAAAAAAAAAAATATATATATATATATATATATATATCCCTGGCACAATGGCTCAGCTGCTAAATCCTCACCTTGAAAGCATGAGATCACGTATGGCACCAGTTTGTGTCCCCATTGCCCTGCTTCCCATCCAGCTCCCTGCTTGTGGCCTGGGAAAGCAGTTGAGGACAGCCCAAAGCCTTGGGACCCTGCACCCACATGGGAGACCCAAAAGAGGCTCCAGGTCAGCACGGTGTTATAGCAAGCTAATCCTCCCCCTGCAGAGCTGGCATCCCATATTGGTTCCAGTTCATGTGTCAACTAATCTATTTCTGCTGCATCTCCCTGCTTATGATCTAGGAAACTAGAGGAGGATAGTTCAGAGACTTAGGCACCTGATCCCATGTGAGAGACCTGGAAGGAGTTCTTGGATCCAGCTCCTGCGGTTATATCAAGTAAACCAGTGGAAGGAAGAGTTGTTTCTCCTTTGTAACTCTGCCTTTCATATGAAAATAAATATATTAAAAAACCGTAAAAACAGAAAATTATATAGATATGAGGTATATGTTGTTTCTATCCATATGTGTGGCAATTGGTTATGCAGCAATTGGTAACTAACACAATCTCCACGTTGACCAGCCATTAAAAGCATGCTTTCTCCAAGAAAGGGACTTGGCTTTGGACCAGTTGCCCACTTCAACAGAGGCATTTAAAAAGTACTGGCAGTTGAAGAAGAGCATCCAGCAGAGTCACAGCGTCTACATGTGCAGCCCTTCAAGCAGGGCCAGAGACAGGAAGAATACAGCACAGAATACAAGAGAGCATACTCACCTTTCACATTTCATTCAGTACTTTCAAGTGGCTGTCACAACAAATCGCCATAAGGTGGCTCTTAGAAGAACAGGATTTAATTATCTCACAGTTACAGTGGCCAGAAGTCTGATATCAAGGTGTTAGCAGGGACACACTCCTAGTGGTGCTAGCACAGAATCTGTTACAGCTTGTGGTGGCTTCCTAATGTTCCGTGTTATGGCTTGGTTTGTGACTCCACTGCTTCATTCTCTGCCTCTATCTTCATGTCATTTTCTCCTCTTCTGTCTCATAAGGATGCTCATGCTGCCTTCAGACTCTTACGACTTCCCTATCTTTGGAAAGCCTAGAATCCTGAGTTGCTGTCTCCCCTGTTGCCTACTATGAAGCATGCCATGAAGCAATGGAGTTTTATGTTATTCAAACATAGGATGCACTCAGTAAACATTAGCAATTACTTGGAGGACAGAGACAACCTTTCATGTCTTTATCCTTGTCACCTCCACCAACCTGACAACTTCCCTATTCCCTTGCCAGCCACTAAATGCAGCGCTTTCCACACAATTATCACCAGATCAATATCTGCCGAAGCAGATTTAATTCTCTAACTTCATTGTCTAAAGCCAGGATTATTTTCACAAGTTGAAAAAAAAATATGAAACAATCCTTTTGCTGTTTGCAACTCCTGATTTAGGAGGATGAGGGATAAGGGGAAGTATAGTCAGGAAATGAATTCCTTCATTCCGGCAAGTGGCTCCAGTGGTGATGGCACAGCCCTGTTGAAGCCTCCATGTGCTTGTTTTGTTTTTCTTCTCCCCAGCTTTCCATTTTGAAGGAGGCAAAAGAGGAAACTGCATAGTAACAGAAAGCTCCAATTTGTTGACAAGACAAAGCTGCAGATATTTACTTTTCAAATGCGGTATCCTGGCGGGTTTGTTTGCTTTCTGTTTGGAGTACTTCTTTGCACTCTGAGGAAAGACTACCCATAGCAGATCATAATTCCTTGACAGGTGTCTGGTGGTTTCAAACAGGGACCTGAACAGTGGCCACTGGGAGTACATGTGCCTTTGTCTAACTTCTCCCCTGAGATATATTCATTCAAATGCTTTATGGCCTTTGTATAGAGATAAAACTGCAGTTAAGCATGTGTTGTTTAAGTAAAAGCATGCATCATTTGAATTGAATTTGTTGAGAAAGAATCAACTGCTCAGTATCTGCCCTACAATTTTTGAAACTTCTCAGCAATTAATTCCTCAAAAGGAAAAAAAAACTGTTCTAATTTACTCAACTTCATAGAAGTGCACTCAGAATGCTGTTCAAAGCTTCAACTTTTGCTGTGAGTCAAGGTAATCGTTCAATATCAGCAAGATGTGTGAATTTAATTAATGGCACTGAAACCAAAGAAGCATTTCCAAAGTGCTAGAGTCCATACAAGACCAATATGTTAACTTGTTGATGTGAATTTAATTAGCGTCTTCAAGCGTAACTCCAAAAACCCCTTTTATCTATTCATCACATTTATATAAACCATTAGCACACAGTACTTGGTTTGAAATATTTTGCTACATAATCCAAACTGTTGTCCTACCAAAAGAGAGCCTATACTAAGTTCAGTACTTTTTCTCAGAGAAACTTTCATATCCATATTAAGTCAATTTAAGCTCAACAGTTGTGAAAAAGTTAACTGAAAACCATTTTGAGTATATGGAGTAGCAGTGATTTAGTGCTTGTTCTGCGTTTTTGTCACCTTCAAACGTGTGCAAAATGAAGTGAATCAGACTGGGCTGGCCTACCCAATGTCAGGAAGAATCCCAGTGAATAACCGAGCTGCATCCCAGGTCTCCATATTGTAGGGAGTGACAGTGACTAAGAAAGCCAGTTTGTTGGCCAATGTTGACTCAACAGATTTAGGCAAATAATTATTCCTCCAGTTGTCCCAGGAACAATGTTTAGTAATAAGTGCATCTATCTCTTAGACATTCTTCTTTGTTATTTCCCCAAAAAACAGTTCTTAAAAATAGAATGCATTTTCATGTGGTTTTCAGTGACTATTGTATTGCTCTATAGGCCTGAAATTTAATGAGGTCACATTTCGTTGATGATTTAACACTTTAGGATCAATGCAATTAAAAACTCAATCTTTTGGCTCATAGGGTGGGATCCTATGCAAGTTGGTAATGTGGTAATAGAGAACAGATGGAACTGACTCCAAATCTCAATTTTGCCCTTACTTTGCAGCCTTACAAGTGTCACTTACATTTCTGTAGCTTGATTTCCTCATCTGTTGAGTGGGAACAGTAATATGAACCTCCATGTTTTAGTTTGCTGGATATGATACCTAGCGAAGTACCACAAACTGGCCTGGAGAAGGCTTGGATGACATGAATGCATTGTTTCGCAACTCTGGGGGTGTCAGCAGAGTTGGTTCCCTCCAGGGGCAGTGATGGAAAGAGCTGTTTCCATCCTTTCCCTTTGGCTTCCCCATGACTGCCCCATAATCATGTGTCTTGTCCTTGTATACATTTCTGTTTCCTCTTTTTGTGAGGACAACAGTAATGTTGGATGAAATCCAACACCAATGAATTTATTTTTCCTTCATTATCCCTAAGGATGCCCTATCTCTAAATTAGGTCACAATCTGAAGTATGACTGGTTAGGACTACACCGTATGAATTTGGGAGGGGATCACAATTCAAACCCCTAACACACATCAAGTCGATAGCATCAAGAGGACTATATATACCCCTTAGCTTAGCACATGCATCACAGAACTATTCAATAAAACGCAGCTAATATCAGACACTGTAAATGTCCATATTTGCTGATTTTATGGTTATAAGTAATTCTTGATACAGCTAAAACTAAGCCTGTCCACACCACGCCTGGAGTCTATTTCTCTCAAAAAGTAGAGAGGGTCAAGTTGAGAAAAGCTAAATCATTTCAATGGGATGCCAATGAGCACATTGACAAAGCCTGAGAGCAGAACTGCATGTCAGTGGCAGGAATCAACTTTCAGCTTATCAAGAAACCTCGCAATGGAACAAAACACTTCCAAGGCAATGTCAGTCTAGAAAAAGCATTTTAATACGGGCTAATCAGAACTACAGAACGACAGTCCTAGAGCCCTTAGTTACTTGGACTATCTTTGGAAAGACTGGGGTTCGAATGCAGCATGAAGCATTCCCTGTGGCTAAGAAAACTGACTCTTGAATGGTAAGTCTATTAGTTTCTGCTTTCGAACAACCACAAACGTGACTTGAACACACTCTGAGAAATCAGAACAAGTAGGGATGAAGAAAATCTCAGAACTCAGGGAAAATAGCCCAAGGGGCTCACAGTAGGTGGCTGTAACAACAGCCCTTCCACTTTTTGTTTTCAGAGACAGTATTTTTTACCTATTTAAATCCTCTCTTTTGACACCTTCTAATTTAAATTCTCAAAAAGTCACCAAAACATTTTCGGTTACATATGTATTTATAAGTAAAACACTCATAGGATGACCATAAAGAAATCAGAGTAAATTTTCCATGTATTTTCCAACAACATAGTCAATTCTAGTTCTATCGTTGAAAAAGAACTCTGTAGCAGACAGAGTATATACATGTGGGAGTGAAGAAACTTGGCCTCTTGACCTTGATCTGCTAATAAACTGCAACCCTGTATAAACCATCTCTCTGGAACTTAGTGAAACAAACAACTTGCTCTGGTCTGAATGATTGCTATTTTGTTTAATAATTATGTCTTATACAATAAAATAATAAATAATACACCTTAAACTAGTCACAGAGGTTGTGAGAACTGTCCGTCTCACAGTGTAGTTAACGTTTTTCTGTAACATTTATAAACGACCAAAATCCACCAAACTTTCATAAGGTCATTTCCTCTTGAAAATCTTTGCCAACAACCTTTTTTCACATAGAAAACTTCCTGTTTATTCTCACCCAGCCCATCCTTCATGCCAGAAACCTAGGAGACATCCTTTAAAATTCTTCTTCTTATAAACCCCACAACCAGTTCATTGCTAATTTTCATCCATCCCATTTGCCAAATGTTTCACAGATTTATTTTACAGCTTTTATTGCCACTGACCTAGACCAAGCCACAGTAGCTTGACTGTGACAACAGTATTCATTCATCTCACCATTTCAACCCAGACCTGCCCTTTTGTGGTCCATCTTCCATGTAACACCCTGAGGCAAATAATGAAAATGTAAATCAAGTTACATCACATCTCTGACTCAAACTTCCAATGGTTTTCCAGGGCACCAGCACAAAATTCAAAGTACATAGTAACTGAACTCTTCTCAATTATCCAGTACACTTTGTCTCTCATCTGGACCGTCTTCCTCCCCTTCTCCACATTCTACCTCACATGCCATTCTTTATCCAGTGCCAATGATTTGTTTCTAATATGCAGTGAGGTTTCCAATGTCATGATTAAAATCCCTTAACACCTCCCTCGTATCTCCTGGCTAAGTCCCAATTCTTTAGGTTAACACTTCGGGATCTTTCATTGTCTGCCTTTCTACCCCTCTCCCACCCCATCACATAATTCATCAGCCTCAGTTGTGAATATATCCTTCGACCTCTAATTTGCCCTGATTCTATCAATTTTTATTTCTTTAAGAAGTTTTGTTGTTGTCATGGAAACTTTCAGATATACATAAAAGTAGAAATAATTCTGAAATTAATCTCCCTACACTTATAATTTCCATGTAAAATTATAAAATTTATGCCATTCTTTCTAATCCCTGCTCCTCCCCATACCACATGCTTCCATTTTTCTGGAGCATTTTAAAGCAAGCTATATGTATCATGCAATGTCATGTAGGAAGTACTCAAGTAGGCCATTTTCACAGAGGACAATTGATCATCCTGCTTGGTGTTTACTAAATATTTTATCACAGTATATGCCTGCTGAATTTGGATGTAATTCTCTCACTTTCCACCTGATGAACTCTGAGATATCCCTCAAGACCCATTCCAAATGTTGCTATCTAAATGAAACCTTCTAAACCTGCTCCATGCTGTGCC
The DNA here is from genome assembly GCF_017591425.1 of Ochotona curzoniae. Lineage (NCBI taxonomy): Eukaryota > Metazoa > Chordata > Mammalia > Lagomorpha > Ochotonidae > Ochotona > Ochotona curzoniae. Next base: position 9,878,636 of record NW_024467087.1, read on the forward strand.
CTCAGAGTTTTTTGTTTGTGTTTTCATGGATTTATAAAATAGAAATTAAAAAGAAAAATGTAAATGAAGTTCATATGATACTAATGCTATACAATGTTATGTACATTGGATATAAGTACTAAATATATATGCTATGGTACCTAGTCTACATATGTATCTATGCATAAATTCAAAATGCATGTGTCTGCACCTGTCTCTCCTACAAGAGTAAAGTATTAGGGGGAAAAGAATAATTTTTGCCATTTTGCACTGCTTGGGTCCAATGCCCATTTACAAACTGCAGTCTTAGCCACATAGTGACTGATCTAAAATATTTGTTGCACTAATTAGGTGCAATATCTCAAGAATCATATAAGATTTGTTCTTGTACAAACCTAGATTTAAATTGCACTCCCAGGAGCTCGGTGCAGTAGCCTAGCTGCTAAAGTCCTTGCCTTGCACAAACTGGGATGCCATTTGGGCTCTGGATATGGTCCCAGTGGCCCCGCTTCCCATCCAGCTCACTGCTTGTAGCCTGGGAAAGCAGTTGAGATTGGCCCAAAACCTTGGGCCCCTGCACCCACGTGGGAGACTTGGAAGAAGCTCCTGAGTCCTAGTTTCGGATTGGCTTACCTCCAGCCGTTGCACCCAACTGGGGAGTGAAATCATTGGATGGAAGATCTTCCTCTCTGTCTCTCCTCATCTTTGTATATTTGATTTTCCAACAAAAATAAATAAACCTTTTATAAAAATTGCATTTATTTAGTACTTATTGGACGCCCCTTGGTGTCAGTTTCTTCACCTAGTAGTTGGAATAGTAATGTGAGACTATCTGGATTGTCATGAGAATAAAAAGACATTAAGTATAAAGATAATCACTGACAGAAGCAAGATGGCGGAATAGGGTAAGGACACATTTAAACGGATGGAAAAACATTTAATCGGGATGAAGCAGAGAGGACACATTCCAGGAAATAAGAGAGGACAAAACCACACCAAAGGGGTACCTGGAGACTAACAGACACAGGAAAGCAGCGGGCACAGCAGTGTGGTGTTGCAGTAACTGATACTCCAGCACGGCGATCTGAACTCCACCAGCAGCTGGAACTCCACCAGCAACCAGGTGGGAAGGGACTTTCACTGGGAACTTGGGATGTAAACCCAGACAAAAACTGTCCATCCTGCTGGTCCGTTTGATTTGACCAGGAGCAGAGACAGAGTAGCAGAGCACAGCAGGACAGTGCAAGAACAGGGTGGATTTCACAGCCCAGTCAGCCTACTAGAGCCAAATTGGGTGCCATTTGCTTAAGGAGGCAAAGGCAAGGGAAAAGACTGAATATACGCTGAGCTGGGAGGGAACTCATTTCTCACTCAGTAAACTGCATCAACGTGGCATTCTACAGGTTCCACTCAAGACAGGTCTGGGTAGCCCTCAGATCTGATGGCCAGCAGATCAAGAACTCTAGTAGGGGCACATCAGGCACCATTTTGTACACTGTGGCAATAGCTTTAGGATAAGACGGGACAACAGTGAACTGCGCATGTGCTGAGTTTGCGAGAACTCACTGAGTTCAATAGATTGCACTGGCCCCACAGGAAAATAACACCAACTGTGGTATCACACGGGTCAAAATAGGTCCGTGCGGGACCCAGACCTAACAGCCCACAGGTTCAGGCAAGATCGGTGCCACCAACATCCTAGCTATATAGGACACCTGTTGTCTCCCTAATCCTGGGAACTGCTCCAATCGGAAGCAGGAGAAAGGTTGCAGAGACAACTGTGCAGCCTCAGCATGGTATCACAGGAGGTGGAGAGTGGTAAGCCAAGAGTTGGGGCTATGGAGTTCTTGGTAGAACTAACATAAGAAGAAGACTAAGATAAGAATCCAGACCTGGAACTCACTGGAGGCTGTGGCACAAGTGACTGCAAGCAAAAAGTTGTGTACCAACTGCAATAAGTAAAATCTAACTGTAGACCTGTGGGTGGCATAGCTTAGAAACCGGCCCCAAGGAGAAGACTCTGCTAACCAGAAGTACAATGACCAAGAGCAAAAGAAGATACAAAGGCACAATGAATATTGCTGAAAACTCCCCTGCAAAGGAGCAAAACCCTATGCCAACCTCAGAATTAACTGAAGAAGACATCAAGAAAATGGGGGACACAGAATTCAGAAAACTCATTTTAAAGCTTCTGATCAACAATAAGAAGCACATACAAGAGTTCAAAGAATTTAAGGAATATTTTACACAAGCAATAGCAGCAATAAAGCAAATCAAGGCTGATATATCAGAAATTAAGAACACAGTAGAGCAAATTAAAATCACAGTGGAGAGTTTTCCAAAATAGAATCAGGCAAGCAGAAGAAAGAATCTCAGAATTGGAAGATATTTCCTGTCATCAACAAACAAACAAACAAAAAGCTGGAAGCAGAGCTGGACCAGGCCAAAAAAGTATTCAAGAGGCCAAATATAAGAATTATGGGAGTCCCTGAAGGTGCAGAAAGAGAAACTGCTTTTACAAATATATTTAATGAAATAATAAAGGAAACTTTCCCTCATCTAGAGAAAGAATTGGGAAACAAGATCCAGGAGGGGCATAGATCTCCCAACAGGCTTGATCAAAAGCGATCTTCACGAAGACACATGATCATCAAGCTCTCTTCAATTGAACATAAGGAAAAGATCCTGAAATGTGCATGTGAAAAAAAATCAATTGACATATAAAAGAATGCCAATTAAACTCACAGGAGACCTCTCACAGGAAACTCTACAGGCAAGAAGAGAACGGAGTGACATATTCCAGATTCTGAAAGAAAAAAAATTTCAACCCAGAATAACATATCCAGCAAAACTTTCTTTTGTCTTTGAAAATGAAATAAAATTCTTCCACAGTAAAGAAAAATTAAAAGAATTTGCCTCTTCCAAACCTGTGCTACAAATGATACTTCAAGATGTTCTCTTGACAGAGAAGAGAAATGGCATGAAGCAAAATCAAAGGCAAATGTGAAGAACATCCCAGTAAAATGACAACCGAAGACTAAACCAACCCATTCCTAAAATGACAGGACCAAAGTACCACCCATGCGTATTAACCCTGATTGTAAACGACTTAAGGTCAATCAAACATCATCGGTTAGTAGAATGGAGTAAAAGGCAAAACCCATCTATTTGTTGTCTAGAAGAGACACATTTCACCAACAAAAATCAGTGGAATCTATATCGCATGGGTTTTGATGCTTCCTTCAGATTCATCTCTTCAAAACATTTTCTTCTGATTAAATTCTTCAATAACTCATAGATCATACAGTAGCATCATTTTCTGCAAGAAGGTTCTTGATTTAAATTTCTTCAGCTACATGTTAGTCATTTAGTAGCATGTTATTTAACTTCATGGTGTTGTTAATTTCTTTTTTCTTCCTGATGTTGATTTTGTTTTGTGACTTTTCATCTAATGGGATGTATAGTAGTTGTGTAATAGAGACTGTCATATCTAGTAACATGTTATTTAACTTCATGGCATTGTAAATTTCTATTTTTCTTTCTGTTGTTGATTTTGTATTATGACTTCATTTGAGGGGATGTACAGTAGCTGTGAAATGAAGATTAACATATCCAGATGTGAGGATAGAATGCAGTATGTGCTTCTACTTTCAAACAAAGATGGGACTCCCGATGAAACTGTTTACTAAATCTTGACAATAGGACGCTAGACTCTCTGCCATTGTCCATGCCCACAATGATGGACATATGATTGTGTATGAAGAAATATACTTTAGTAATGATACAGAGGAACTAGGTGAGGGGTGGGAATTGGGGCTGGGATAAGGGAAATACCAGGAGCCTATGGAACTGTATCTTAAAATTGTAATAATAATAATAAAGAAAAATAAAAGTGAAAAAATAATGGAATTTTCTTTAGGGAAGATGCTGGCAAAAAAAAAAAAGATAATCACTGACAAAAAAGCTTGCCACAGCCAAGATTTTTTGTGATCAACAAATATGCAATAGAACCTAAGGCATGAGAAATGCTTAATATGATACCTAGCGCAGTGTAACTACTCCCCGAAAGTGAGCCACCATTACAACTTTCAAAGCCAAAGCTGCTGACAATCATCCTAGTTTTGCATGCACCTGTGTGTGAGAAGAGAGCAATGGGTGACTGCACAGCCATGGCCACACAGCAGATGCTCTTCATCTGTTGTTCCATGCTTATATGGCCCTGCTGCTCACATACTCACTCCAGTGTCAGAACTGCCCAACTGCTGATTGCTACTGCAGCTTAGCAACTACCTGAAATATTGCATGCTGCTGTGCGTAGGGTTCAAGAGACCTTTAAAGCTTATCCAAGATAAGCTGTATACAACAGTCCCCAGATTGTGTTGGTGACCCAGCATAATTATTAGCAGTATCCACTTTCACTTTCAGAGGGATCACAGTTTGGACAATGAAATCTACAGTCATATTAATCAAGGATTTACTTAGCTTTTTGGTTTTCAATGATGAGGAAAACATTCAAAGTAGGAATCTTGTTAGTTCTTCTTCAATGTTAATATCCTTTTCTTTCTTCCTTTCTTGATTTTACCCAGCGAATGAAAGCAAATCATTAAGAAAATGGAAAGTAGCACAAGCAGCCTCATGTCACAGACCCTGGGTTCATCGATATCAGGAAACTGTATGCATTGCCATCCATTTCTGTAACAGTATAAGCATGATGTCTTTCTAAACCCAAAGGCATTCTTCTACAAACTCTACCAGCTGCACTCTGCTTGGCTACAGGCCATGTGACAGGGTAGTGAGCAACTGCAGCTACGACCTTAGCAGAGTCCCCAGTCTTCAGGCCTTGACTGAAATTTTCTAAAGCCCCTGACTCTAGCTACCTGACATCTGTTATACAAGTCTCCAAACACTTATTGCTATCCCTGGAGTCTTCAGAAGCCAGAATGAGAACCAAGGGACACAAAACCAGGGTGGTCAATTTGCCTGCCTCTATTAATCCCCTCTTAAAATGACTGTACCTATGACAACAGTTTTAACCTGAGTGTTTACAAAACATTCTGTCAGTCAGATTGGCCACAGATATTTACATTCTTTCTTGCCTATTGTGTGTGTGTAGGTGAAACTTCCTATCAGCTGCTCACCGTCTGAAGGATCCTCACTGTGGATGATACTGCAGCCATCGTCAACTATGCTTGATTTATGCCCAGTCTGTCCCCAGCAAAGCAAAGAGTTCAAAGTCACAACTCTTGATTTCTACATCTCAAATTCCCTTTGGGAAAAACACAGCACTGATATCTGGTCAAATAATTTACCCTGATTGGGTTAGGACTACACTATACATTGAACTGAAGTATCTGGGCACAAGGAGTGCAATTATAACCAAACTGCATCATGTATGTACTCATGAGATTTACAGGCAAACATCTGGAACTTCTTTATGGTTCTTTTCTGAGATTTGCATAAAATGTAATGAAAAAAAGTTATCGTTTGATGAGTTTTGACAAATGCATAATCCTGAATAACAGAGAACAAAACAGAGAACATTTTTGTCATCCCTGCAAGTTTTTTCATGTAGTCACCTCTGGTTGTCAGTCAGTGTCCATCTAGAAGAGGCGACCACTGTTGTGGTTTTTTTCATGATAGTTGCGTTTTCTTATTATAAAACTTATAAATGAAATCCCGGAGTCTAGAGTTCTTGTTTCTTTCTACTTTCACTTAACATAGTTCTGAAATTCACTTAATCTGTTGCATGTACCAATAGTTCATTTATTTTTATTGCTGAAAAGTTTGTCGTAGTACAGAATGTTTATCTCCTTCTCCATAATTTTTTTAATCTTATTGCTAAATTCAGCAAATTCCAAGAAAGGAGTAACCAAGTATCAGTAGTCCAAAAAACAAAAATCAAACCACCAGAACGCACACATAATGGAGTCAGAATGCCTGGGGTCGTGTCAGGACATAGAATGAAGTAATCTAGAGACTAAGAATGTATAGCAGTGACAGTTCAGAGTATTAAAAAATCTGGAAAATATATGGAAAGAAGGCAGGACCTTGAGGGCAAACTTTGGGATTGCTGAGTTCCAACAAGGTTTTCCTTTTGTTCCTGTTACGGTTTGAGAAATATCTGGCTACACTACTCATGCAGATGTTTAAACCTCAAAGTCTTAAATTACCACTGAATGGGTTAATGCTAATGCTCGGTGGATTAAGAGTGAAGAACCAGGCTAGTTTAGGCATTTGGGATGTGTGTCTAGTCTAAGCTATTTAGATCTTTGTGGTCCTGCCCTTAGAAGGTAATTCTTGTAAGAGGGTGGTTATATGAGCCAAGTTTGACTGAGCTTCACACTCTGCTTCTTGGCTTTCCACAAGACTCCTCCCCCTGCATGTGTTTCACCATGGTTACCATCAAGCTTCACCAGATGGCTGAACTGCCTCTTTTTGGACAATGGACTTTCAAAACTATAAGCCAAAATAAGTCCTTTTTTCTTCTTAAATACCTCTTCTCAGGTATTTTAGCTGTCATAATGAAAAACTTGCTAATACATTTCCCAATCCAAAAACTGTTCATCCAGCAGGTAGAGTGGGTAGTGCTCAGATTTACCCTACCGTAAAATGAGAATAACAAGGAAACTCTTAATTAGGTAGAGTGGCCAAGAAGGATTTCTCTCAGGAAGCAATAGGTGAACTCAGATCTAAAAATAAAGACACTGCCATGCAAAAAATCCAGGAACTAGTATTCTGGGAATTTGCTAGAACAAAGTCTAGAAGATGAAAAGCAGATTGAGGAAATTAGAGTGTAAGGAACAATAGGGAGATTGAAGTATGATAAAGCTGATGAGAAAGGAATGTGACGTCTTTGTAGGCAATGCAAATTTTGTCTCTAGCATAAAGATAGGAAGTTTTAGAGGACTTTAAGAGGGGAGGAAAGGGATGGCTTCATTTATATTTCAAAAAGGCCACAGTACAGAAATTATAGAAATTAGTTCGGAATGACATGGGTGGAAGCACGCACCTAGTTAGGAAGTTATTACCGTTGTCCAGGGGAGGGAAGATATTAGGATCATGGCAGTAAAAGTGAAAGTAGAAATAAAATTTAGGGGCCAGCATGATGGCTCATTTGGCCTAGCCTCCTTCTGCAGAACCAACATCCCATATGGTCACCAATTCTAGTAATGGCTGTTCCACTTCCCATTTTGCTCCCTACTTATGGGATGGGATAGCAGCAGAGAATAGCCGAAAGCCTTGGGTTCCTGCACCTGCAGGGAGACCCAGAGAAAGTTCCAGTCTCCTGCTTTTGGATCAGCACAGCTCCAGCCATTGTGGCTGCTTAGGGAGTGAATCAACAGAGATCTTCCTCTCTGATTTCTCCTCCTGTCTGTATATCTGACTTTCCAATAAAAAAAATCTTAAAAAAAAAGGTGCCCTGAGGATCCTCCAGTTAATATCCACAATGACTGAACAACTTCATCTTTTGACAATAGGCTAAGGGTTTTGAAAACAGGTGTCCTTTAAAACCATATCTGTTGGGGTCTTCCCAGGGTTGCGGTGCAAGTGGAGGGCTGAATCCACTATTATAGTCAACCTAAGGACCAACAGTGACTCCAAAGTGATTAGATAGGATTTTTGGTGTGGGGGGTTTGTAAATAGGCTCTAATGGGGTAGGCGTATTCCAAAGAAAGTTTAATTCTAGCTGGCTTTTCAAAAGTGGGAGTGTCATTACATGTAACCTTTACAGCCTCCTCAGTTTAAAAAATTAGCATCTTGACATTATAGTCATTGCTTATAGATTACAGGCAAACTCTCCTTCCTGAACACCAATAGGAAATATCTCCATCTAATTCCTACAACCAAAGGCTTAGGTTCAAGTCAGGGTTCCCAAGTTGCACTTGTTCAATACTTAGAGATAATACTGCAGAATGTTATTAAGCAACATGAATCAGAAACAGAAGAGATAAGACCCTGATGAGCAAGCAGAAGACCCATAGCAATAGATGAACATAGGCATGTTCTATGATGAAAGAACAGTACAGGAAAGTTATTGAAAACAATTACAAAACATGAGTTGGGGCTTTTGTCCAGTTCCTTCACTTCAAACCCAAATGCTGATTCTAGCCAATCAGACCTGATTTTCAGCCACAGGCAGCAGCTGTTTGGGTTCTAAAAGAATAATAACAAAAAGATTCAGCCATCTAACTTTCTAACCAATTTATTTTAAATGTTTAAAAACTTACCTCCTGTCAGTGATATATTAGATGACTCGTGGTATTTTATGGTGATGCATTAAAGTAATGTAATTATGAATGTGCCATTTGTAGAACAAAGTCAGTATCTTGGGGAAAATTGCTATTGTAATTGGCTGCAATAACTATATGGGTTTAAGGGCCTGAAATATGTGGTTGTAATGCAGAAAAAATTAAGGGAAGTTAAAATAAGGACTTCAGTGTTCAGATATCTAACTTTTTTGAGGATATTTGTGTCTGGGTACCCTCCACTGACTCCAAGCAAAGAGAAAAAAGACACCTCTGCCCAGTCTTCACACCCAGGGCTTTCTGCCTTATTGTCTATATGCATGTTCTTTTTTCTAGCTCTCCTCTATTTTCTAGTCAGAGTCATTGAGTAGATGGTAAACATCATTCACTATCATATAGAATACAGAATAAAGAACAGTTTTCAAGAACTGTGATGCAATCAGTCTTGGATATGTTGAGTTTGTAGTGTCCAAAATAGATTCGGATGGAGCTGTGAAACAGGAGTTTGCCTATGTGGCTTTGGAATTCAAGAGAAGGTCATGTCTGAGTATAAAGAACATTTAAGAAATAAGTCGAGGAAAGGGGACCTGACAAGTAGCCTGAGAAGGAAGAACACCAGAGGCTCTAGGAAAACTACCTCATGTTGATACCATGCAAGACACATCACATTTCAGAAACACAGCAGTACTCTCGATAACCAACACCTCCTGTTTTTCTCCAAACTTTAAACCTTCAGTTATATGTAGCCTGGAAACTTCTAAAAGCTCAATGCCAGACAGATTTCAGAGATCATCTAATCCGTGTTATAGGACTGCAATGTGCAGCCACTGTAACCACTGTACTGTTCCATCTTAGGCAGAGAATTTGTCCCTCAGCTTACTCACCTGTAAAGTGATGCTGGCACATTCTTCATAAAACTGTAATGAGGATTAACTAAGCTTATATTTATAAAGCATTCAGAACATTGTCTAGAAATAAATGAACATCATTTAAATGCTTAGTAAAATAAATAAGGTAGAATCATCTGTGGTGATTGTGGCTTACTTTATATCAGCTGAAACTAGACATCATCATTTGTTAACAACCCCTTTAGGTTAGTATATTGTGAAATCAGCGTTGAGACCCTGTGATCCAGCCCTGGGTTTCTTAGCATTTGTATGCATAGGATTCATCTGCAGAGCTTGATAAGATGCAAATTCTGGCTCAGATTTGGGATGCAGGTTGTGTTTTAAAGAAACTACCTGATAGCGGGCCCGGCGCGGTGGCGCAGTGGTTAAGGTCCTCGCCTTGCACGCCCGGGATATGGGGATCCCATATGGGCGCCGGTTCTAATCCCAGCAGCCCCTCTTCCTTTCCAGCTCCCCGCTTGTGGCCTGGGAAGGCAGTCGAGGACGGCCCAAAGCTTTGGGACCCTGCACCCGTGTGGGTGCATAGCATCGGCCCGTTGCGCTCACTTGGGGAGTGAATCATCGGACGGAAGATCTTCCTCTCTGTCTCTCCTCTCTGTATATCCGCCTTTCCAATAAAAATAAAATAAATCTTTAAAAAAAAAAAAGAAAAGAAACTACCTGATACAGATCTGCTGGTCCAAGGACCGCATTTTGACTAGCAAGGCTCTAACACAATTTGCTTCATTTTCCAATTTAGATTAAAGAATTTGCCCCAGATCACACAGCTAGTTAGTAAAATTGAATTAGGGCTCTGACATTTAACTTTTCCTACTCTATTTTCTGCTTCAGTGTTAATGCACAGCACGCAAAATTCACTCTTGATGTTCAAGCAGTTCTCCATTTTTCTTTATTGATACCCCTAATTGTGGGGCAATCCCACACATGATAAAAAGCATAGGCAGATGTTGTTTCCATATCTCTAGCTGTACCTCCTACATTTTGCCACTTCCAGGAATTATATCCATACTTCTGGGAATTATATCCATTTGAGTGTGAATGAGAGTGATATCAATGGAGGGGGTCAACTTTGAAAGTACACAAACTACTTGAGCCATCCGAAAGATGGGGTCACTACTCGTAACATGACAATCCCATGTCACCATCAGCACAGTGTTACTGATACCATAAACTCTGCGGTAGTCAGCTTTCCACTGTGGCTGTGAAGTATCTGATACTACATACTTCATATGAAGAAAAGCTTGATCTAACTCATGGTTTTGGAGATTCAATGGTATGGTGCATGCACTGGCTCAGTTCTGGTGTGGACTTTTTGGTGGTATGCATGCAGAAGCAGCATCACAAGATGAGCCAGGAAGCAGAGAGAGCAAGGTAGTGCCAGGTTTGCTCCTTTTATCAGTAACTACTAAGGAAGTTACTCACACCCCTAGGGAGCTAAGGAGCTCCCTCTAACCCCAGCCCTGCGAAGTTCTCTTGCCCCTCCCAATAAGCACCACCCTGAAGAACAAGTTTCCTAGTCAAAGGAATCTTTGCAGGAACTCAGTGGAACCAAAGTTTAGCCACGGAAACCTTCAGATTTAAAAGCATTTCTCCTGGCATTTTCTTTTTTCAAAGCAAAACTTCTTTCAGAAAAGAAAGAAAAATCTCCTATAATAACTTCCTGTGGAAATGTGGGCTTTCATAGCTCGAGGTTACTTGAAATGTGTTGTGCCAATTGCGTTTGGGTCAAAATAGATAGACAAAAGAATCTGGGTGGCTGCTTGAACACTGAGGTCTGGCAGTGGGGGTGGGGGTACTTTCGTCTTCTTTGTTAGTGGTTTGTGGAAGACAGGCTTCACAAGATTCTGACTACTTCCCAGCAACCACATCCATGGCTTTCCCAGAGGTCTTGTTTCCCATGAGCTGCTCCTCCTGCTTGCTACTCAATTCATTCAAATGTCAAATCAGTTGTACCAATTAGCACTGACCCAACCACCAAGAGCTGAAAGAGGAATGAGATGTAAATGCAAAAGTCATGATGAAGAAGCCCTTACAGAATGCTCGCCCCTCTCCCCAGTCCTGCTGTTACATTTTTTTCGAGGCAAGAAGCCCTTTGTCATAAGGTGCTGTGGGTACAAGAGAGGCAGAACATGTGCAAGCAAAAGCAAACAGGGCCAGGAAAGATCTCCGTGAGCTGATCTTTTCAGGTTCTGTTTGCAGAACTCTATTAAACTTTCTCCGGAAACCTTATGACATTCTTCAGGCAGAAATAACAATACCTCTGTGAAGTGCTCACAGGGGGATTGTTAATAAGCAATTCACTCCACTGCGTGTATGGATTAATCAGACTCATTAGAAGGAAAATGTTGATAATTGTGTCCAAATGTACTTAGATTCAGTGACAGCCACAGAAGTCCCTTGGGACTTGCCTGAGACAACCATATGCACCCCTATTTGAACTGAAGACTGAATCTAAATAGGCTCCAGGATCAAATGACTGCTTATGGCAAACAATAGCCTACACCTTCTTCAATTTTTCAACTGAGTCAGTAATGCCCTGTCAACACAGCAAAATGCTGATTATAATTCATCCTACCACTTTGGCTCCCAGTACTTCGAGGTTAGCCCAGATAAACGTCCCGCCCCCCCCCCCGGGTTTTTTTTTTTTCAATCCATCTTAACGAACTGCAGAAGCATTCACTTTGAGCTCTCCTGGCTCCTGCCGTCAATTTTTGTCACCAGCAATGATACTCAAGAAAGAAGAGATGCCTGAAGGCGAAGTCAGGCAGCAAGCTTGAATGAGAGCACAGGGTAAGGGCTGGGAGAGCCCATGTCTGCGGTCTGCCACTAACCTCATTTCCCCTCCAGCACTGTCTCTGTCTTGGTTAAATGAAGAGAGCAAATGAGGTCAGTTCAAAGATGACTTCCAAACCCTTCCTACTGGGATCCCTCCAGAACCTACTTTCTTCTGTGTAACTATCACCGCACAGCTGTTGAAGCATCTGTATCTGATATGCTTGTGTGTAAATTCTTAGCTTGCACCCAAGGGCCAAGCTCTCCACAGCTGGAAGGAAACTGGTAATTATCTATGAGCCAGTATAAGCCTTGCCAAGCCAACTCCCCAGGGACTCCAGAATTTCTGCCCTAAGCATGATTGCAAGGTAGAACATTTACATGATTTTGATGGGCAGATTTTAGGATCTAACACAAAGATTAGGACTTTGGTTAAGAAAAACAAATTCTCAAGATGTCAAGTCCAACAAAGCAGAGAGACTTGGGTTGGTACCCAAACCCACCCCATCATAATGATGCAAGATCACATTCTGTAGCCTCTCAGAACTCTATGTTCCTCATCCGTACAATGGGAATACCCATAGTAGTATCTATCCCACTGGGCTCTACTGCAATTTAGAGACACGACAAATGCTTTTCCCCAAGCATGATGACCATTCAATAAAGGATGTTATCCTGCAATGCAACATTTAGAAACACTGAAGTCTCCCTGTCTGCCCTAATGTCTTAAATATATAAGCATTTATCATAGCTCCCTTTGGAAATGATGGTAATGCTGGTGCATGCAGAGGATTAATGAATGGGATAAACTCAGATGTAGAAAAATGAGAAAGAAAAGAAGAAAGGAAAGGACAGAGGCACATATCATACGATTTCATGGAGTACCTTGACTACCTATAACATCGCATGCCTGCTCTGAGGTTATGGTTGTGACTGTGGTTGTGGTTGTTTGCAAAATGGAACTTTATTTTTCCTAAAAACAATCTGAGGCGTGATGTGCAGATCATCACCTATTTTTAAAAGTTTTTATTGATTCATTCATTCTTTTTTTTTTTTAATAATCTTACTTAGTTGATTAGGGTACAAAGGGTCAAGGGCTACAGGAAAGTGGGTAATACCATTGTTTCCACACTGCTATCATCATTTTTTCCCTGTATCTACGGTCTGGGGAGAAACAAAGGGAAAAGCCCCACCCAGCCTCCCACCCATCCCAGGTGACCGATGTGAGGTACGCTCCAAGGGTCCTGCTCAAGCAGTTTTGATAGTTCAACAGGTCTGAATTGCTGCCAATCTCGCCGTTCCAATAAAAGCCAGAGTTACACAGAAAGGGAAAGTTAGAGAGACAGAGCCTCTGTGTACCGGTTCACTGCCAAATGGCCACAACAGCCAAGATTGGGTCAAGGCTGAAGCCAGGAGCCAGCATCTTCTTCTGGATCTCTCATGTAGGGGGCAGGGACCCAAGGCCATGGGATATCTTCCACTGTTTTCTCAGGAGTATTAGCAGACAGATGAAACAGAAGTGAGATAGCCAGGACTTGAACCACAGTACCTGTAATGCATGTGGAATGGCAGCTTCACAGGCAGCAACATTATCTGCTACACCTAAACAGCGCCACACACACACACACACACACACACACACAATCTTTTAAACTCCCGAGGATACAAAGTGAGGCATATTAAAGGCAGGAATTCCCTGAGAAAGGTGAACTGACTCCCTGTTGGGCTTTAGAGTTCTATTTCGGTCTGTTCTCTCTTATCACAACAAAACACCAGAGGCTGGGTCATTTATAAACAAGACAAGTTTTATTCTGGCTCACCATTCTATCCAAGACCAGGAGGCTTCATCTGGCTGGCTTCTGGTGAGGACCTTGTGCTATATTCTATCATGGGCAGAAGTAGAAAGGCTGAAACAGGCACCTTTGGAAGAATTACTGGTGCCAAAGAGCCAGAGAGGAGGTGCCAAGCAGACTGTAAAACATGCTCCTATAGGTACAAAGACAGTCCCAAGAGACTTAATAGAGTATCTCCAGAACAAACTCAGTCTCTCGGAAAAAAAAAAAAGTTAATTTATTCATGAGGATGTGGCTTCATTGGCTGGAATGCTTCCTTAAAGCTGCACCTGTTGACAATGCTGCCTCATGAGAGGTGCTTGTAAGGACAACCCACATTCAAAGTTCAATAGTTTCTAAACTGAAGTCAGCAGAATATATGACTTTGAAGAATGCTTTTTACCTTTTCACTCTTCAAATTTAAAATCAAAATCATCTAAGCCTTGCCCAGATGCCTGAGAAGAGAGCCGCCTGTCCACACTCCTTTACTGGCCTGACAAGTATTTCCTCCAGTTTCTATAGGCTCCTGAGCAATGACAGTGCAGAAATTGTGGCTGAGAATCATCTTACTCCACAAGTATTTCAACGATTCCCTTTCTAAGCAATATGAACTGTAAAAAAAAATGCGGTTTGATTAGTTTTTAAAGTGATCAAGTCAAGAAAAGCTTAAAAATTGCTCCTCTTTCTGATGAGAAGCCCATCTTGTATTTCTTCTTTCTTGAGATACTGAAGGCCTCGTGTACCATACAGTGTTGAGGCATTTTGTGAATATTGTCTGACTGGAAGATAATGATGATGACTGAAGGAGCACATCACCACAGATGAAGACTTTAATTATAATAACAAGTGTATCCACATATGTCATGTGTATGTCTATTAGGGAATTGGTGTCTTTCCTTTCTCAAATTATCCTATAGCTCACCTACACCAGGGAACATTGCAAAAGGGAGCAGAGCAAGGGATTTTAGTCTTAGCTCTGCCCCTGCTACTTATCGTGTTTCTTCAGACAAGCTATTCAAGCCCTTTGTGCTCTATTTCTCACTATAAAATGAGAATATTCTAGTTAGGTTGTGCTGATTAGAACAATATAATACACGCAAGGAACCAGCCATGTAAGGAGTGCTTGAGACTTGCATGTCATCAAGCCCTCCATTACAAAGGACCATGATAATAGTTTTACCATCAAAACAAAAACACTCCAACACCCTTATTCGTTCTGAGAAATAGCCAGAGAATTCCGTACCCTTTACACCGAGCAATAGCTCCTCTTTTGAAATATCCACATTCACTTGCTTCCTCCCTTGTGGCCAACCAAGGACTACCAAGCAATGCTAAAGACAAAATAGAAAGTCTGCCCACCTTCCAAAATTCTCATCCTAATAGAAAACTTTTCAATCAGAGCATGTCTCAGCATTTCTCCTCCCATGTTCCATACAACTTACTCTCTGTTCTAAAGCTTTTTTTTTTTTAAAGATTTGTTTTTATTATTTTTATCATTGGAAAGGCGGATATACAGAGAGGAGAGACAGAGAGGAAGATCTTCCGTCCGATGATTCACTCCCCAAGTGGCCGCAACGGCCGATACTATGCCGATCTGAAGCCAGGAGCTTCTTCCGGGTCTCCCACGTGGGTGCAGGTTCCCAAAGCTTTGGGCTGTCCTCGACTGCTTTCCCAGGCCACAGGCAGGGAGCTGGAAGGGAAGCGGGGCTGCCGGGATTAGAACCGGCACCCATATGGGATCCCGGGCGTGCAAGGCGAGGACCTTTAACCACTTGCGTCACCGCGCCGGGCCCCTAAAGCTTTTGAATCCTTGATGAAATCAAAGTGACAGCCCCAAGTTTATGAATAAACAGCCTTTGTCAATTTAGTCTCAAACTTACTTTTGTCTTTGACATGTGAAACAAATAGTAGCTAGGTTAATTTGTATTTTTATCCCCCTGCCACTTTGACAGCTGTTTTATATTGAATACTCAGTAGGGCATTGCACGTAGAAGGCATTCAATTCATATTCATGAAACAGTTAAGTGTATGTTAACGATCATTTTAATCAATATTGATCAAACTTCCCATGTCATTCAGCCACTATGTTAGATGTTTCCCTGCATTTTATCCTTTTATCATATTATTAATTAAACCTAATACGGGTTGAAAATATGTTCATTATTTTCTAAAAGTTAACAACAAGAAAGGGCTCTAGCATCGATAAAGATTGAGATTTAGAAAAAACCCAAGGCCCATGACATTTCTGACTTACACTTGGGATAACAAGTTTCTATTAGCATGCAGGAATCATGTCCAATTAAAGAATATTGTTTCTCATTTCCCAATAATGGCAATACTTTTCCCAACTGCCTTTAGGAATCTCTTTTACTTTGGTATTATGCAGTGTATGGGAAGGGGAGAGAAGGTCCCTGCACTTAAGACCCTTGCACTTAAAATTAGGGGATATACCCAATGTTTATTAATGAAAGAATGGAAATGCAAAAGCACAGTCTATTCACACAACAAAATTCAGCCCTAAAACATGAAGAAATCCTACAACACACTACAACATGAATGAACTTTGAGGACATGATCCTGAGTGAAATACACTGGTCTCAGTAAGAAAAATACTATGTGATTCTTTGTATATGAGACACATAAAATAGTTGAATTCATAGAGATGAATAGCAGAGTAAATAAAGATTGTCAGGGTCCAGAAAAAGAAAGGTATGGATATTTCTGTAGAATGGATCTAGAGTTTCAAATGATGAAAGTCTATTGTACAACAATGTGAAAAAACTCTTGTGCTACACATAATGTGTTAATCAGTGACAGACTGCATACTTACAACAGTGATCCCATATGATTATAATAGAGCTAAAAATTTCCTGATATCTAGTGACACCATATCCAATGTGCAACTCACATTTGTGGTGTGGTGATGCTGGTGCAAACAAACCTAGTGCCATTTATACAAAAGGATAACACATAATTTTGCATATCTTATGGCAACTTGGTAAAAAATGACATGTTCTTGGTTTATGAATGCTAACATATTTTAGCATTATTTTAGCATGTACTCCTTCTACTTATAATTAAAAGTCCACTGTAAAACAATATGCCAGGTACCCGGCATGGTAGTCTAGCGGCTAAAGTCCTTGTTTTGCATGTACCAGGATCCCATATGGGCCCTGATTCATATACCAGCTATTCTACTTCCTTTCCAGCTCCCTACCTGTGGCCTGAGAAAGTAGTAGAGAACAGTTCAGACCTTGGGATCCTGCATCCACATGGGAGACCTGAAGAAAGCTCCTGGTTTCAGATTGGCTCAGTTCTGGCCACTGCAGCCATTTGGGGAATGAACCAGCAGATGGATGATCTTTCTGTCTCTCCTTCTCTCTGTAAATCTGATTTTGCAATAAAAATAAATAAATTTTTTAAAACAATATGACAGATTATGCCTACAGCAGCCTCATATAAGAGTACTTTCAAAAGTTCATGGAAAATAGAATGAAAAGATGAGTCCATTTGGGTTCAAAACTTTTTAAATCCACACATAGCTTTTTTTTTTCATGATGCACATTTCTGCAAACTTTTTAAAGTTCACTTGTATGTCTCGTGTCTGCCGCATCTCTGGATTACATCCAATGGTCACGCTGAATAACTTAACAACACCATCTAGGTTCATGTAAGTGCACTCTGCAAGGTTCCCAGAATGACGAAAATGCCCAACAATATATTTCTCAGAAAATATCACTATTGTTGAGTGATGTATGACTCTACTTAAAACTACTGAACTGTGTACTTGGCTAAGCTGGTAAGTTTTGAGTGATATATGTTTTGATACAGCTAAGAATACTTAGAAGATGCAGGCTTCACAATGGGCACAAAGTCCTATGTTGTGGCATAAATTC
Organism: Ochotona curzoniae; assembly: GCF_017591425.1. Lineage (NCBI taxonomy): Eukaryota > Metazoa > Chordata > Mammalia > Lagomorpha > Ochotonidae > Ochotona > Ochotona curzoniae. The sequence goes on from NW_024467087.1 coordinate 9,896,269, forward strand.
AATAGGAACAGACACCTACAATGATGCCTTTCATTTCAAATGAAGGCTTGCATTCAATGCCCATGCCCGTCTTATATTAGAATCATTTCTGCGTCTTCTCACTTACCAGCTTCCTAGAGAGCTTTACCTTAGAGTAGGAGACTACAAAGATAGAAATCATGAAAACAACTGTTTTCCCACCAATTGCCTTACCCTGGATGTTTAGAAACTTTCTGCTGTCTCAGAAACAGCACGCAGGAATGGGCTTCTGCTTATCTCGCACACATCCCCCTACTAGCAGGTGCTCTGTCAAAGTCATTCCATGTGAGCTTGTGACTAAGTGTGTGGATCAACTGAGTCATTGTGCATATGAAACACAGCCATAATGCATATTGAAAACCCCAGAGCCTGCCTTCAGATACTCTCATTACCATAAAATTCATCTGCAAAACAGTCTCTAAGGCAAAAGTGACCTAACAGCATGAAAGTGATGGGCAGAGAGACTTGGAGAGAAAAGAAGTCAGCTCTGATTAAAATCTCACCTTGTTAACCCTGATTCTTTTGTTTGGCTCTAATAGTGATCTCTGACCAATCTCAGATGTTGCAATTTATGATGGTGTTCAGATAAACAAGGCAGTTGATTGTCTAAATGTCTAAAATATTTTCTGCTAATTGAGAAGAATATCAATATGTTTTTTCGATCCTTAGCTTCTTGCATACTAAACTTTAAAAAAACCTGTCATTAACAACTTCCCTTAAAAACAAACATGACCTGCTAAAAATGGAAAGCACAGAGAGGGGATAAGACAGCCCAAATCATCTTCTTTCTGTCATTACACATCATCTACCCAATAAGTTTGTTTCTCCCACTATCACTTCTCAGCCTTTGGACTATGATCAAGTTTGCTTGTTTCTCCCTCTTCCATACGTTCCCTATTTCTATCTCCCCTTTTTGCAACAACACCATCCTATCAGTAGATGCTAACAAAAGTAACCTCCCAACCTTTTCTTGAATGCTAAGTGTCTGATTAATAGTAAGGGTAACATCAGTAACAGTAATGATGCTAGGAACAACTGTACTTTATTGAGCTTCTAATATGTGCCAGGCGTGGCACAAGTTTTTATGTATATGGTATCCTTTAACTCTCATCAAAACTATTGTGAATTAGATCCTTTTACCCCACTTTCCAGATGAATAAACTTACCACAAAAAACTAACACATACAGTAGTTAGGTCAAAACTGAACAGACCTATCTGTTCCTTTGTGCTCCTCCTGTTACCCTTAAGAAAGAACTACATTAGTCTTACCAACACATGGCGGGTATTATAATCCACGTCCGTACAGCGTATAAGTGCAAAGTACTGCAGTTATTCAACCAATCACCAGAATATTTTTCTTTCAGTGAATTGGTGTCATTCTGACTTGGACCCACAGGAAGACATACACTGATTCTAAGGACATAAACATTGCCTCAAACTTTGCTGTTCCGTTTGGCAGCTACCTTTGAATTTCACTTCCAAGCTAAACAGGAAAATTTCTGTACTCAACAGAGAGATTGATACAACTCATTTCTAAATCCAAAACATTTATTGCCGAGCATGATCACCCACCTCATTCCCCAGTGTGGGCTCTAATGACATCTCACTTGTTCAAATATAACCCGTTCTCAGAGGACACAGATTTGTCACCACGGAGGAGATTCAAAGGAATGTGTGACATGCTTTGAATGCAACTGGAGATATCTATATATATCTATAGATAGATAGATAGATAGATAGATAGATAGATAGATATAGATATAAAATACATATATATATATATATTACTTTTTCTCAACATCTAGCATATGATTTGCCTTTCAAACTTCTGTGGTAAATAGGATATAAGGAATCTAGCACTTTCTTTCAGGAAACAAATTCTTGAAAAATCTGTGTGTAATGATAGATCCAGAGAGCTTACATTTTCCAAGAGCCAAAAATAGATCCTGAAAGGAATCTAAATGAAAAGCAGCTACTATTTGCTCCTTTGATTGGGAGTGGCCAGAATTCAATTGGATCCCTGGAAACTGTTCATAGTGAAACAAAAAAACAACTTCTTACTGCAACTCTCCTTATCTTTGAACTGTTTACTCCAGGAGCAAATTAATTACCAATGTAAAACTATCTTTAATCTCTCTGCTGTGTGTTTGTGAGAGGAGAGAGCAGGGCTCAGCCAACTAACCAATCTTGTCTGTTGGTCATCTCCTTGCCATCTGATATACTTTCATATTTTAAGCCTTCTCTCCTACTCTTACTGAGAAATGTTCTGGTATATTTATTGTTCAGGAAGTAATCATTCTCACATAAGCTTGATTTACCAAAGCACATTGCTAACTAAGATATATGTTTTATGGCTTGGTTACCTTCATGCAAATAGCACATAGCTTTAATTGAATACACCCCTTAAATGCCAAGCTTTCTGCATTGTGCCCCAGAGGCCACAAAGAGAATTGTTATTTTAGCACTGAAGAATAGCATACTACTAACATTCCTGGGTCAAACGGTGGCATTCTCTGTATGTGGCAGCTGCTAAAAAGAAAAAACAAAAGGAATGGGGGGAATTCAAAATAGTCTCAGCAAGGAATGGCCTGGCCTACCTGTGAGTATGAAAGAGAACCAAAAGCTATTCTGAATGAAATTGATGCTGTAATTAAACATCATATTACATCCCTTGCATGATTTATTGCCTTTGAAATGCCTGGGAGCACTGTAATCAGTAACCACTGGAGGAAAAAAATGGTATGATCCTGTTTTCACATAAAACGAACAGTGGATTTGGTCATTTGTCAGAAATACTGGTGAAGTCCAGTATTTGACCTCAGATTCCGTTGAAAAGCTTCACCTTAATAATGCAAGAAGCAATATTTTTGGCAAATGATTGGGGATCCCTTAGGCCACTGAACCATTTCACCTGCCTCCTCCTTTTACTTCTCATTCCCCATTCACTGAAAATCATCTGAAATAATTCTCAGAGCACAGAAGCTATTCTAAGATTCTGCTCTGGGCTGACATGAAATCTGTGTGGCTATATTAAACCAGTGTTTACCTTTGTGAAGTAACAAAGTGCAACCCAGCTGAGATATATGACTGAGGATTTGGCCTGAAAAGCACAATACCCTAAATGGGTCTAGAAATTCTCATTAGTGACTAAACTTTCCATTCCTACATAAACTGGAAATGCCCAGTTTCTTCCCTAGGTTTTTGCCTCTTGCTAGTGCTGCCTTCATCAGAGTTAAGGTGCAGTAAAATACCCTTTATGTGTGTTTGTGAGTATGCAAGCCTTTGTCTTTGGTCATTCTCCCCCTGGCTTTTAATATTCCTCCAGATAAAGGTTTGTTTCACACGTAACCTGAGCACACCATAATATCCAGATCACCTAGTAATTCAGCAAAATGCCATTGCAAGCACTGCTAGGAAGTTAGTGATGTCCATAAACATCACTCATGATTGTTACATTTGCCCCATCCACAGGATTCATCTGCATTATTATGATGTGCTTCAGCAATAATATGCAACCAATTCTTCTGTCCTGTGAATAGAAACAGGAAGCCCAGGGTTACAAAGCTGAGTGTCTGGTTGTGAAAACAGATGCATCTTCTTCCACCATACGATTTCTTACCAGAGAGACTCTTGGTTCTTGGTGACTGAGTTTCCTGGTCAGTCACATGAAAGCCTGAATTGATAATGAGGGATTTGCATCTTTCCCAGCTTTCAGGGGACTGCCAGCCACAAAGAGAACAATCCCAAATTGCCATCTTCCCCAGCATGGTAGGCTGCCTACCACTAAGTGAATCACAGAGTGTGACCACAATCCTTCTCCAAGGCTACATTTGCTGCTGCTAAAGTCTGTGGAAACATCAGTTTTGACAAAAGTAATTTCACATAAACTTGTTTGGTACCACATTAGACCAGAATATTTTTATTTCCTGCACCTTTCTTCAAAATGCATTATATTGCTTTGGAAAACCAAGTAGTCAGTCTCTATCAGCATTTCCATGACCCTCCGCAGCCCCAAAGTCATGACAGCAGTTCGTAGCCCTTGCAGACTGGGTCAAAGAATTCCTCTGCTTTGTCATATCATCACCAAGACCTAATCCCTTCTTAAGTCCAATGCTTCAACAGTCCCATATCATACTTGCATATTGCTGCAAACTCCCCATGAGAGATTCCTCATGCAAAATTTTTAAAATGAATATCAGCTAGTAACCATGTGAAGAATGAACTGATGAAACACTGTGTGGGTAAGGCACAGCGAGGTCATCATGGTGAGTACACACTTTGGCTTGATATATTTCTGATTATGAGTCAAATGAGAAAACTATTCCTGGCCTGCAATTTACTTGAAACTACTGAACATGTGTATGCACATCTTGAGTGAAGTTGGTAGAAACTAAATGAGGTATGCTATTTTGTCATTGCTAAGGGAGTCCACAGCCTGATGGCATTATATCATCCCTATCAATTCAGAAAGGTGCTAAGAAAACATTTCCCTCTAACTTACATAGGAAGGATTCAATAATTTCTTGAGACTGAAATCAAGTGGGTAAAGAAAGATTTCAATTGAAAAACCACAACAAAATTCCACCTCATGAGTAAGTCTGGCTATGACCAGAAAATTAAAAAATAATAAATGCTAGCGAGGATGTGGGAGAAAAGCTACCCTAATCTATTGTTGAGGGGAATGTAAACTAGTACAACCAAAATAAAGAGCAGTTTATTGATTCTTCAGAACTCTGAAATTAAATTTGCTGTATGACCCAGTATCCCACTCCCAAGAATATACTCAAATGAAATGAAATCAGCATAACAGTTTTTTTATACAGCTGTGTTTATTGCAGCTTAATTCACAATAGCAAAGATATGGAATCAATTCAGATGGCCATAGTTGATGACTGGACAACGAAAATATGGTTTGCCTATGCTATGGCAATGAAAAGACTGAAATGCTGTCTTTGCAATAAAATGGATGCAATTGGAAATCTCTCTGCTAACTGAAATACGCCAGCTCCAAACAGAAAAAATATTATGTTTCTCCTGATCTGTGGTAACTAATACAGAGAGTACAAAGAAAAAGGTAATCTATATGAGTGAGATTGAAACCCTAAGATTTGATTATTGTTTGCAGTCTTGATCTATACTCTTGAGGAATAGTAGGCTCCTTTTATCCTATTGGCTTTTTGCTGAGATCATTAGCCAATGGAGTGTCAAGACTGTCATTGTGAAGTGAGATGTAAGAATGTCATTGTAAATTTTTTTTAAAATATGAACAAGGAGAAGGGTTGGTAGAGAATGCAGGAAAATGGGCTAGCAAAATGACAAGCATCGTTACGCTCCTAAATCCATACTATGAAAAACATGAAATAAAATAAATTTTAAAACATGTGGCTACTTTTTTTCCTCCCATTTATGAATAGTCCCAAATACTTTGTGGGCATCAGTATAAGTAATTGCCTCCAGCTCTATCAGTTTTCTTTAATGATACTGTATCCACTTCCACTTCTCTAAGAAGGTGGAGCTGAGCAAGAAGGCAGACAGGGAGAAGGAGAGGAAATGAATGATTTGGATTATCAATGCAATGTAGCAATAAAGTAGGAATGGGAAACTTAGTTAAACCTCTAGAATAATGTCAATAGTACATATTAATCCCTAGTATTGACCCAAATGTCACAATAAAGAGTAACTAAGGGCCAGCCTAGCGGCACAGTGGGTTAAATTGCCACATGAAATGCCAGCATTCAACATCAGGGTGCAGGTTCAACATTTGAATGCTCTATTTCAGATCCACTTTTCTGCTAATGCACCTGGGAAGGCAATGGCAGATGATCCAAGTGATTGTGTCTCTGTCATCCAAGTGGGAGACCCAGATATAGTCACAGATGCCTTGCTTCAGCCTGGCCCAACCCATGTTGTGGTAGGAATTAGGGAATTAAACCAGAGAAACCTTTCTCTCCATCCTTTCCTCCCCTTCTCTCCTCCCTCCCTCCATTTGTTTCTCTTTAACTCCATCTCTCATTTAGTCTTTCAAATACAGAAGCAATTCTTGTTTTAAAAAGAAAGATGGGGCCCTGTGTGATAGCCTAGTGGTTAAATCCTCACCTGGCAACCGTCAAGATCTCATATGGTGTTGATTTGTGTCCCAGCTGCTCCACTTCCTTTCAGCTCCCTGCTTATGGCCTGGGAAGGCAGTGGAGGGCAGCCCAAAACCTTGGGACCCTTCACCCACATGGGAGACTTGGAAGAAGCTCCTGGTTCCTGGGTTCAGATTGGCTCAGCTCTGTCCATTGAGACCACTTGCAGAGTGAACCAGTGATGGAAGCTCTTTGACTTTCCTTCCCTCTGTAGATCTGGTTTTCCCATAAAAAGAAAATAAATCTTTAAAAAATGAAAGGTGATGTTATATATAATCTAAGTTCTTGTGGTTCCTGAGAGAAGCTATAGATCCCAACATTCTTGAATCAATAAAGGTACTTTTAATATATTTGATTATATAGATTATATGTGTCATTTGTACGTATGATGCCTATCTGTGAAGCAAATTTAAGCAGCAACCCCATCTCCAAAACAAGCTGTATAGAAGCATTCAATTCTTTGGACACAGCGCTAAATGCACTCGGTCATCTGTGTCTCACTCCTCCCCATGCCTCAGACACCTTCAGTTCAGCTTGAAGGTTTCTGCACATAGCCCCTGCTTCCCAAGAGGAAATTGCATTTTGGCCAACATTGTCAAGAGAGATGGAGTGGAATGCATGGGTAGCATGACTGCTTTGTGTAATCAACTGGCAGTGACCTGGCTGTTGACCATTCAAATCCTAGAAACCGTCTGGCAGTGGGATTGAGTTTATTCCCCCTGGGACTCACAGGTATATACTGGATGGCAATTAGCTCAAACAACAGCTAAACAATTTTATATTCTTCATAAAAAATATCTACACCTAATTCCAGCACAAGCAAACAACTAACAACCTGCTGTTTTTGGCTGTTTAGTTGCTCACTTGTATATGAGACAAGCATTTCACAGAGATCGTACCAGCCTGTATTTGTATTATACAACAGTACTTCAAAAAGTTCATGGGGAATAGAATTAAAGGATAAGTAATTTTGTGCAAAAATGTTTTAAAAATCTATGCATTTTTTTAATAATACACATTTTCCATTAACTTGTTGAGGACTCTTGGTAAGGATGGACTTCAGAAAAGTTTCCATTAGATTAAAAAATTTCATTAAACATCTTTTAATCCTATTTCCACAAACATCTTTAAGTACCTTCATAGTCTCATGAAGGGCTTTCCCATGTTTTTCTTTGCAATCACTTAGTGGTGGGGGCGGGGCGGGGCGGGGCGGGGAGGCGGTGATAGTCAATACAAGCACTACACTCTGCCTTTTCCAAATGGCAAGGTTAAGACACACAATGTTGAATGACTTACTTCCCACATACTACAGCTGGCTAGTGAGAGACCTACACCTTGAACCTGAGCTTTGTGATTCCCTGTGTTCTGTCTGCATGCTGATATATAAACATTTATTATCAAATGACTGAGGAAGCAAGGGAATTACCAACACAGGCGATGAGAGACAGAACAGCAACATGAAAAGACAAATCAGGGCTACTGTCTGTATTGGCTCATCAACATGTTGAACTTCCCAGATAAGCTCTGCAATCTTTCCTAAGCAAACACTGACCTACTGCAAGATGTTCCTTTGCCTCCCTCAGAAACACACTGCCATTCACCCAGCATGCTCTTTGCTCCCAACCCTCGGCTTCTGCCCACAACTATCTGAAACTCGCCAACCAGACTTCCAGAATCATAATGGCGTTACCTCTGCAACACTACATTGATATCTCCCAACTCCTCGGCTTCTTGGCTTCCCATCAGGAAAACGGGAGAAAACTCAATGCAAGGAAAAAAAAAAATGTTGAATTGGTCTCTAGCAGCCACAGGGGAGGGGGAGACCTCAAAATAAACTGGGATGTCCTTAAATAGGTTGGGTTTTTCCCAATTTCCCCTGGGCTACATATCTTCCCAGACCACCTATTTGTCAGAATCTTATTTTGTTTGTTTTTATTTAATGAGTGTGCCTGCAGGACTATGAACTTTCTCACTGGAGAGGAGTTGCCAATAAAGCAGAGTCATGCCATTAAGTCACAAACATTGCAATTCATTTTCATACTCCCCAGCTCTACTAATTACTGAAAATAATTATGCAACAGTAAGAGTTTTCTCCATTGTGCTTAGGTTGATCATAATAAGAAGTCCTCAAGCAAATTTGAAGTCTAACAACTACTCTGTTCCAAGTGGGAGGAAACGGTAAACTAAGAGGAGGGAGCACAACCACAAAACCAAGGAGAAACACAATGACCTGAGTTCACTTAGAAAATTTATCACCTCAGAAACAGAGTCCATTTAGTAATGATTCTTTTTGCATTGTAAGAGCAAAGCCAGAAAAACTGCTCCTGAACATCCTAGTGGCAACTCAGGAAATCTCCCTCAGCTCTTTGCTTAGGTCAATGAAGGTAATTTTCTTGCTGGAAAAATCACTTATTTCAATGGCAGTTTCTAGGCCAGTGTTGTCATCCAGCATATTGAGTAGCCACCTGCAATGCCAGCATCCCATAAGAGCATTGGTCCATGCCCCAGTTGCTCCACCTCTGATGCAGCTCTCTGTTAATCCACTTGAGAAAGCAGCAGATATCCCAAGTGCATAGGATATGCTGACAGTTTTCACACTCCTGGCTGTGGTGTGGACTATCCCTGGATGTTGCAGCCATTTGAGGATGTTGCAGCCATTTGATGAGTAAACCAACAGCTAACTCTCTTTCGCTCTCCTCTCTCTTTCAAACAAAAATGAATAAATCTTCTTTAAAAAAATGACAATTCCCAAGAAAGCATCCCAGAGTTCCATTGCAAGTAGTGAATCCAAGCTGTTGCTTCTGGGGAAGGGCTTACCCAGACCCATTTATGCCTGATTCATTGTAATTACTCACAGTGGAGCTCATCCAGGGCATTTGTAACCCAAGCACTATTGTTTGACTTTTATAAGCAGATTTTATACAAGGAAATCTTACATTTTTTATGAAGAGTGACAAAACCACACACAAGGATAACAAAAACTCACACTGAGTCAAGAATATATTTCTATCACCCCATAGCATTCTTTCATGCCCCATTAAGGTGAATACACATACACAGACACACACACTCACTCACCATCCCCACAGACAACCAAGTGGTCTTATGTCTTTCACCATCGCCCATTCTAGCATCTCAATCAGATGAAATCATAGGGCACTATACTTTCATGGATAAGACTTTTTGCGCTTGTGTAGAGATTAATCAACTCACTCCTATTAATTGTGACATAGAACTCCTGGACTATGCCACAATTTGCTTCTTGCCTCACCCACTGATGTACATTTGGGTTGTTTACAATGAAAAATTATCATGCATAAAGCTTCTACAAGCATTCTTTTTCAGGCATTTTTGTGGATACAGGCTTCCATTTCTTTTCTATTAGCAAATGCCTCACACTGAGATTGTAAGAAGACATGTACGCATATTTAAAGATTAAACGACAGATGTATTTCCAAAATATCTGTAACATTTTGCATCTATACCAACAGGGTAAGAAAATTCTGACTGCCCCACCTTTTTGTCAGCCTGAGACGCTGTCAGTCTTTCTCCAGTGTGAGTGTGAGTCCTGGTGAATGTGGCTCAGTGCTATCTCAAGGTTTTAGTTTGCATTTCCTTATTGGTTGACCTTGAGCACTTTTCATGATTTATTTTCCATTTGCACTATTTCCTTTGGAAAGTATTTGTTTAAATCACCCACTTGCTCTTTTTACTTGGATAATTTTCTTATTTAAATATGAGCATTCTTCACATATTTAGATCTAAATCCTTTGTTTTAGAAGTGTGAATATTTTCTTCTAGCCTGTGACTTATGCACCAATTTTATGAATTGTGCCATTTGGTGAGAAACAGTTACACAATTTGATGAAATCTACCATATTTTTTCTTCTATAATTTTTGTTTTCTGTGTCAATCAGGAAGCCAATCAGGTTTCATTACACTTTAAAAGTTCAGTTTATTAGTTAATTGATTACATTTTACTATTTCTGAGGGTCGTTATTTATATAATTTTTAACTGCATGGTGTAAACATTATGAAGAAAAAATGACTAATGAAATTAAATCGGGCCCGGCGCAGTGGCCTAGCGGCTAAAGTCCTCGCCTTGAACACGCTGGGATCCCATATGGGCGCCGGTTCTAATCCTGGCAGCTCCACTTCCCATCCAGCTCCACTGCCTGTGGCCTGGGAAAGAACTCGAGGATGGACCAAAGCTTTGGGACTCTGCACCCGTGTGGGAGACCTGGAAGAAGTTCCTGGATCCTGGCTTCGGATTGGCATAGCATCGGCCGTTGCGCTCACTTGGGGAATAAATCATCGGATGGAAGATCTTCCTCTCTGTCTCTCCTCCTCTCTGTATATCTGACTTTCCAATAAATAAATAAATCTTAAAAAAAAAGAAATTAAACTGAAGGTATACATCTTTTTGCTTCACTTAGCCATTTTTTTTCTTATACTATAGGGCAGGAAAGAGGTGAGGACGGTAAATGGGGAGAGTGGAAGGGAAAACTCCTGAGTCTGTGGAACTGTATCATGGCAAATAAAAAAAATTTAAAGAGAAAGAGAAATGAAATAAAACAAGAAAAAAGAAAAGAAAAAAAGAAGAAGGATCTGCACTAACATTTTTTTGTTTTCACAAAATTTCTGCAAACCCTTTAAAACATTCAAATTGTCTAAGAAGCAAACCTAAACCTCAACTCCAATTATAAGGTGGATAGTCTGAAAGGAAAAGTTTGCTTTTTCACTGTTTAGAGCCCTCAGAATGAGGTATGACATTTTATGAAAGGGCCGATGAAATGAGCATTGTAGGGGAGGAAGAGCTGCACAGAATGTTTTTCTTCCTTAATGGAAAACTTGCCTTTTAACACAATGTTCATTCCCTAGCTCAGTAAAATCTAAAGTATTTTCAGACTAAGTTGACTATATGTGCTTAGTTTTCATAACTATTAAAATCATGTTACTCTGTGCTATGCAGAAGCAATCTACAAAAATGTCATTTCTGAGCCATTATTTTGGTATATCTTAATAATCGATTCATTGTCAGGGCTATCCCTTCTCACCCACTTTTCATGGTTAATGCCAATCAATTTTTTAAGTGCTGTCCACTAACTTCTTATATCTAGCTCCTCTTCTCTAATTTTCCTTTTGAAGATAACCAATTCCAAGGCAGCAGCATCTTTTGTCAGGGCCAGCACGAGAACACTTCAGAGTATAAATATACTTCTCACTCCCAGTCCTGCACCTCCCCTTCCATTCCTCCCATCTATGTAAAGTCACTCAAGTCAAAACCCAGAAATCATCCTGGAATTCTCCTTCTCCTATAACCCGTACATACAATCCGCTATCACTAAGTCCTTCTGTCTTCATCTCCTAATTCTCAAATGTGTGTGTGTGTGTGTGTGTGTGTGTGTGTGTTTCCCTCATTTTCGCTTTTACACCTTCATACAAGCCATTTTGGCTACATCAGCACATCTTAACTAGTCTTTCCAACTTCACTTTTAGTCCACAACACATTCTTCATTCAGATACCAACAGAACTTTTCCAGGTATCTATTGCTACATGAGAAAGCACCCCATCCTGGGCATACACCCAAAAGACAGTAACTCATTGTTTCAAGAAGATACTTCCACCAATATGTTTATAGTATCACTATTCACAAAAACTAGGGTGTTCATTATAAGGTGAGTGATTAAGGAAATGCGGTATGCATGCATAATGGAACACTATTTAGACACAAAAATATTGAAATTCCACTGATTGCAATAAAATGATTGGAACTGGAAGATATCATGCTGAGTGAAATAAATCAGACACAAACAGACAAATATCACATGTTCTCCTATGTAAGTGAGAGTTAAAATTTAAATTTTTTAAAAGAAAACAAATACCCCAAGCATTCAGCAGTGTAATGCAACTACCAATACATTGTGCCCATGAATTCCAAAGTCAAAAGTTAAGAAAGGCTTTTAGCTTCTCCTTGATATCAGGAGCCTCAGTTAAGAAGAGATTTGGAGAGCTGGAGTGATCGGACAACTGAAAATTGATCTATCATATGACCCAGCTATCCTATTCCTGGGAATAAATCCAAATGAAAGAAAATTCGCATATAAAAAAGTAACTGGCGACCTTACATTTATAGCAGCACAATCCGTAATAGTGAAGACATGGAAGCAACACAGATGCTCATCAGAAGAGGAGTGGATAAAGAAACTGCATTACATCTTCTCCGTGGAATACTACATAGTCATTAAAGGAAGGAAATGCTACCATTTGCAACAAAATGCTGCCAACTGGAAACCATTACGCTCAGTGAAATGAGTTAGTCCCTTGGAAGGGAGTCCCAAAAGAACAAATATTATGTGTTTTCTCTGATATAAGACACCTATCGTGCAAAATATAAAAGAAATATATAGGTAAAAATGTATGTACATGTGTGTGCGTGATGAACTCTACAATCGAGACTAACGTACTGGGAAGTAAAGATACTTTGCAGCATGCATCTCTACTCGTGAACAAAAAGGGGGTCTCCCAGTGAAACAGCTAAGTATACCTTGATAATATGATACTATACATCTTCTACATTCATCTATACCTACAATGTCCTCATGCATTTAAGTGGCAAACAGTTAGTCTTATAACTGTTACTGTAGTACCATAGTGCCATAATAATATAGGGGGAAATGGCCGAGACAGGGGAGGAAAAGAAAGGGGGAGGAAAGAATACCCATATCCACAAGGCTGTATCATGGGGAAAAATTATCATAATTTAAAAATAAATACCTTGGGACCTCTGGTGTCAAAAAAAAAAAAAAAAAGAAGAAGAAGAAGAAGAGCTGAGGCTTAGAAACACCCGGAGGCTTCACCAGCTATATGTCACATCCTGGTGTGGGATAACTTAAAAGCTGGGTTCAGTTGTGTATCAAAGTATCTATGTGTGGCCTTTCCATGGGGCTTGGACTTCTCAAAAGTTTGGTAACATTAGGGTAGTTAGACTTCTCACATCCTGGTTCCGTTTCCAAGAATAAATGTTCAAATGAGTAGTGAACACTGAGTGACTTTGTATGCAGAGCCATGGAAGTCACATATGTTCACATCCCTTGTAATTTACCGCTCAAAGCAGTCACTGCACCCACATTTAACAGGAGGCATCATAGTTCCCACTTCCTAATAAGAAGCATACCAAAGAATTTTCAGTCATATTTTAAAGTGTGACAGTGCCATCTTGAACCACTAAGCAGATGATGGTGTTTTCTGACACAGATTTCTAATTGCTTTAGAAGACCCTCGCATGTGAGACCAGCCTGCTTACAAGGGGGCTAGGACTTTCCAAGCAGCAGCCCAGCTCCCTGGCAGTTTCTGTGCTCCACAAGATGTAAGCTTGTCTAACAAGTTAATTCTTTCTTTGATGCAAAAAAAAAAAAGTTATTAGGACAAGGATACAAATGTCATATATTTCATAGATGTGATTCTTCGAAAAATAATGATATTTACCAACCTACACCCTCCTCCTTCTTTTCTATCTTTTAATTTTTGTGATATAATACTTTCAACTTACTTTATAATCACAGACTGAATGTTCCACTAAATTTTACTGTCCAACAAGTAAAAAGTAGAAAGACTAGTGTTCTATGAGAATAGAGACAAGGACTATAAACAACAATCAAATCATGAGATGACAATCATTGTTAAAGATTCAAGTCTTTGGTACTCCCTCTGTTAGCTACCACAAACCAGAGAAAGCACAAGTTATTTTTCTTTTGGGGTCTGGTTTATTTCAGCAAACATAATGGCTTCCAGTGGCATCCACTTTCCAACCACTTAATTCTTACTCATGAATGTTTCAATCTGCTTAGTACTGCAGATAAATTACCCAAGATTTATCCATAAACAGAAGTTTATGTGGGCTTATGATTATTGAGGCAGAGAAGTTCATGATGAAATGTGTTCATTTGGTGAAGAGTTCAGGCTGTGTTATAACATGGCACAGGACATCATTTTGTGGAAGCACATGAAAGAGCGGTCAGAAGCAGTACAGATGATGGGGAAGAAGGCTAAACTCCCATGAGAACTAACCCATTCACACACACACACACACACACACACACACACAGCACAAATCCATTCATGAGGTCTCCACTCCCCAATACTGCCTCATTGAAACACCTTTTCACCAGGTTCACCAAAGGTCAATCCTAGCTACCATGGCATTTTTATACAGATTTGAAATGTGTTGATCATCTGCTTTGCATGAACACATACCTAATCCAGCATGTGGGCTTGATCAGTGGAGCAGGACTTTATGTACTCCCCCAACCCGTTGCTTTTTAATTAGGATGTCTTTCTGCATGACAAAGTTGCACAACGACAAATTACCACATTAGGAGCACAACTCTTTCTCCCTAAGACACTTCCCAACATCTCTGAGTGGATCCCCACCACAGCAAATAGCTCCTTACTTTTCTATTATATTTATTTGAAAGGCAGAGCAACAAGAAGGGGGAAAGGGAGAGAGAGGGAGTAAGAGCTGGAGTGAGAGCAAGAGAGAAAGAGGGAGATCTCCCATTAGCTAACTGACTGCCCAAATGCTGTCACAGCCAGGTCTGTGCGAAGTTGAGGCCAGAGGCCTGGAATTCTCTCCCAGGCTCTGCCTTGGTGTCAAGGGCCCAAGGACTTAAGCTGTCTTCTGTTGTCTTTTCAGGTACACTAATCAGGAAACCGAAGGAGAAACAAAACAGCTAGGATTCAAACTTGTGTTCTGGAATGGGATGTGGCAATTGCAAACGGCAGGTTAACTCACCACATGATAATGCTGGTCCTGATAGAAGTGACTTATTCCTAGTTACTCAGGCCAAAACCTTCATTCCACCCTCACTTTTTCCTTACACTTACATTTCATGGCCAATCAGGAAGCCATGCCACTTCTGTCTTCAGATAGGAATGTCAGTATAGTTGCAGTACAACAGTTCTAGGAGCTGTTTGTAGTCTATTCTGTTAGTTTGGAAACTCCTAAAGGTAAAAAACAACACCCCACTCACTTTCATGTTAAGAGAAAACAATTATTCAGGGTCCTGTGTGATAGTTCAGTGGCTAAATCCTTGTTTTACAAGCACCGGGATCCCATAAGTTTATTGGTTCATGTCCTTGGCTGCTCCACTCCCATGTAGTTCCCTGCTTGTAGCCTAAGAAAGCAGTACAGAGTGGCATAAAGCCTTGGGACCCTGCACCTGCAAGCAAGACCTAGAAGAAGCTCCTGGCTCCTGGCTTCGGATCAGTTCCGCTCCAGTCATTGCAGCCACTTAATCTTCGCCACAATCCTTACGACGCAGTTATTAGCATTATCCCAACTGCTAAAAATCTTTACTTTTATTTTCATTACATTTGTAAGAGAGGTTGAGAGAGACAGAGAGAGGAACAGAGATCTCTCATCCAGGAGATTCACTCCCCAAATGCCCACAACAGCAAGGGCTGTGCCAGGCTGAAACCAGGAGCCAGGAACTCCCTCTGTATTTCCTACGTGAGTGGCAGGGAACCATGTACTCGAGACATTTGCACCGCTTCCCAGGTTGTGCATTAGAAGAAAGTGAGATTGGAAGTGGAGGAGCAAAGATTTGAATCCAGCCCTCCAACATGGCATGTGGGCACCCCAAGCAGCAGCTCACCTGCTGCAGCAAACACCCAACCTTTCCAGTATTTACAGAGGAGAAAGTTGATACTCCGAGGAGATAAGTGAATTTTGTTCACAGATACTTAGCTACTAAATATCACAGCCAGTACTCCATCTCAGACAAACTAATTCCAGGGCTCAAACTTTTTAACAATATAGCAGTACTTCAAGCACATTTAAGGAACAAAGACGAGGAGAGAAAGAAAAAAACACATGGTTCCAGTGCCTTGTGTCTGAGTGGTAGGACAGAAAGGAATCGGTATTTTCTTCTTTTGATTTTCTCTATTTTCTAAAGTCCTTACAACAATTTTGTATTGCTTTTATGTTCTCATTTTTAAGATCAACAATTATGTTTTAACCGATCAAGGACACCAAGTTCTTACAGATGAAGTTCAGCTCTTGCCTCTGACTTTCATCATCACTTGGGGCAGAACAATCCCCCAGAGTCCGAACCTGACAATATGCCCTGATTATCCCCCTACCAAAATCCACTGATTCCAGGCAGCAAATGTAAACGTGTTTACTCCCTTGCCGAAAGTACAGAGAATTCAGGACCTTGAACAGTTGCCTTGCCGTGTCACTGGCTTTCCGGCTTACCTGGGTGTAACCCCTGGCCCATGTGAGCTTTCTGCCTTCCTGGAAAACTCCTCTTGCGCTCCCTGCTCCGTTTTTGTCTTTCACTCTCACAGAGCCTGTAGGCTCAGTCTGATGTCACTGAAACACCCAATGCGACAGCGGGGGAGGGGAGTCTGTGTGCAGAGTTCTTGCAGTGCACAGAATTCAGAGACAAGCCACAACAGCCCTCTTTGCTCTGTGCCTTCTTCACATCTCTCTTCAATTACAGACCCCAGGCTGATCGCATCACTCTAATAAGGCCCTGATCAATGCTAAGGAGTTATTTTATGATTCCTGCAGGTAGTATTCCTGTTATTATTACACATCACAGCATCACATCAGCTTTCAAAAACAAAGCAGCATTGATTTGCTGACTCACTCTATGGTCTCCTATGACGCCCAGATCTTTCCATTATGTTTGCATCTCCAGGCAAGCAGAGAATTGATTTCCTCTCTAACACTCCACTAGAGGTTCCTGTTCACTTGCTGCTCCCAATCTGCCCCTCACCTTTAGCCCTGAAATCTGAAAGGTGTGGAAAGCAACAAAACTCTGAGGGCTATTTCTCAAAACCTGAGCAACAAGAAATCAAAGCAAAAACATCATAAGTAAGCTAAAGGCATATCCCAGCTTTCCACCAGACCTCTCCAGGTTTTGTTTTAAAACCTTGGAAAGCTGGAATTCAGCTTGATTTTACATACTACAAACTAATAATACAATGTAGTTAGGAACTGAAGCTATGGGGTTAGAAAGATCTAAATTCAAATTCAAAGTCAGGGACCAGAACAATGTCTCAATGGCTAAATTGTCACCTTGCAAGCACCTAGATCGCATAAAGGTGCCTGTTCAAGTCCCAGCTGCACCACTTTTCATTCAGTGCTCTGTTTGTTGTCTGAGAAAGCAACAGAAAATGGCCCAATGCCTTAGGACCCTGCATCCATGTGGGAGACCTGGAAGAAGCTCCTGGCTCCTGGCTTTGGATTGGATCAGCTCAGCTCCAGCCATTGTGGCCATTTGGAGAGTGAATCAGCAAATGGAAAATTTTTCTCTCTGTCTCTCCTTGTCTCTGTAAATCAGCCTTTCATATAAAAGTAATTTAATATCTTAAAAGTTCAGAGTCCGTGGCTAGTGCTGTAGTATATCAGGGTAAGACTCTGCCTGCAATACCATCAACCTATGTGGACACTGGTCCAAGTTCTGCCTGCTCCATTGTGTATCCAGCTCCCTGCTTTGGGTCGGGGAAAGCAGCGAAGGATGGCCCACCCATCTGGGAGACTTGGAAGAAGCTCCTGGCTCTTGGCTTCGGCCTAGCGTAGCCTCAGTCATAGCAGCCATTTGGAGAGTGAACTAGTAAATGGAATCAGTGCTTTCTCTCTGTAACTCTGCCTTTAAAATAAATGAATAAATCCTATATTTAATTATACAGAATTAAAGTCCTCTAGCTGTGTGATTTTGGACATGATTTTACCACCTAGATGTCATTTCTTTTTCAATATGATGTATCTGTCTAAGAAAGTCACCACACCATGTAAGACTGCACATGAAAGGTTACAGGGCTAGGACAGATGTTATGACACAGTACTTTGAGCCACAACTGTGAACAACTACATCCTACCTATAACGGAGTGCCTGGTATGAATCCCTACTCTGCTCATGATCCAGTTTTCTGCTAACGTATCTTGAAAGGCAGTGGCTGTTGGCCCAAGTATTTGATCCTCTGCTACCCACATAGGTGACGTGGATAGAGCTGTAGGCTACTGGTCTCCATCTAGCCCAGCTCCAGCCATTAAAGGCATTTAGGAAGTAAACCAATGAGTGGAAGATTTTCTCTCTCTCTCTGCTTTAAAAATGAGGGAACTAAACTTTTTTAAAGCCATAAAGCTTATGGAAAAATGAGGTTAGAGGCACAACACTCAAATACCTTATCAACAATACATGTTAAGAGCTAGGAACATGTTAAATAATAGTATTACTATGCATAAGTATTATAATAAATGCAACAGTTTAAAAGGTTTGCAATTTGTGGAAGTGGCTACTATAATACTCAAGTCACAGTTGAGGATTTTTGAAGCTATCAAAAGAGAATGTACTGATCAAGCAGAAAATCATAACAGAACACATATCTTGGTGAATTGAGGTAGCCGGTGGATGCTATGTTCAAATCATTCCTTAATATATCAATCACATTAGAGCAAATTAATAATTTTCATGGCAGCAGTTACTGCAGAACTGACTGTTCCAGCATTTTGGGCTTGGGAAGATTATATGAAAAAATGGTTCATAAAAAGTAAATTGTCGATAAAGAACTGCAGTTATAAAAAGCAGCAATAGGGCCTGGCACAATGGCTCAATGGCTAAATCCTCAACTTATCAGAGCCACCATTTTGTGTGGGTGCCAGGTCATGTCCTGGCTACCCCCCTTTGCTTCCAGCTCTCTGCTTGTGACCTGGCAAAGCAGTGGAGGATGGCCCAAAGCCTTGGGACCCTGCACCCTCATGGGAGACCTGAAAGAAGCTTTTGGCTCCTGGCTTGGATCGGCTTAGGTTCAGCAGTTGCGGCCACTTGGGGAGTGAGCCAGTGGATGGACAATCTTTCTGTCTCTTTCTCTTTGCAAATCTGATCCACCTTTATAAAAAGAAAAATTTAAAAATTTAAAAAGTAGCAATAGCAGTGCCAACCTAAGGAGCCTCTCAGTGCCTGTAGCTGGAACCTGGAACTGTCCTAATTTGGGTTTTCGCCCATTTGATGAAAGACAATAGACTCCCTGTAAAGCACAGCTCTGTGTATAGTCCCTTCTCCCCACATCCCTACATCCAATTAATTCTGTGAAAGTCTCTCATGAACTTAGAACAACAGGCAATGACTAGACAGTGCAGGCCCCACAGAAGGAACCAAGGGTCTAGCCTCTGATTTGAAAATGTAAAGGGTAAGGCATTATCAGTGCTGAAATGGACTTGAAGGATAATTCTCAATAAACAATAAAAGAGTGGGGTTTTTTTAAGCAGGCCAGTGACAAGATTATAGCCGTATTTTAAACTGGATATCAGTAAACAATTTCTGTTAAAAGAGTGCAGTAAGCTTTTAGGCTTTTCAGATTGTATGATCTTCTTGGTTAGAAGCAATCAAATATGCTGCTGTAACATGAGTGCAGCTATTCATAATAGCATATTAACAATGAGTAAAGCAGTAGGCAACACTGATAGGAGGCAAGATTCAGTGTGCAGGCTCTGGTTTGCCTGCCCTTCCTTGTAGAGAAGTCCTCACAGACAGAATTTATGGCGCCAACACAAGGCACACAGATAATTTTAGAGTTTTAAAACAGCCCTATTTTGAAAAGTCAAAAGAGCTGTAGTTAATCCTAACAACACATTTTATTTAACTCAATATATCTTACCTTTCCCTAAACCTACAATGCCATGATATATTAAGTAACAAAAAGTTAAACTTGTAACTGTTGCTAAAGGGCAATACTATTATGATAATACGAGAGAAAATACTATGTGTTGGAGGGGTGATGGAGAGAGAGGAAGGGGCGAGAGATGGAGGGCTCCAAAATAAGCTGAATTGCCAACCTCTGAATGTGACATTATATGGAAATAGGGTCTTTGTAGTTGATCAGAATAAGGTCATTTGTGTGGTTCCTAATTCACAAGAGAAAGCTGAACACACACACGCACACTCACACACACACAAGAATCAGCATTTGAACACAAAAACAGTAAAACATTTCTACAAGTCAAGAAATGCCAAGAATTGTGAGAAGTAAGGGGAGCAGCTTAGAGATTCTCTCTCACAGCCCTCAGAAGGAACAAAGCTTATGCCTTTCCCTTGGACTTACAGCTTTCAGAAGTGGGAGAGGATGAATTCATATAATATAAGCCACCCATTTTTGCTGTAATTTGTTATAGCAAATGATTTTTTAAAAATTACCCTTGTGTTGTACACTCACAGCACAGCTCAGCTCAACTAACCACACAGCACGTGCTCAGTGGCCATCCACAACTAATGGCCACCAAATTTGATGTTGCAACTTTAGGAAGAACAAACTCATTCTCCAAAAGAATCATCATCATCAATTCAAAGATACCAGAAGCTTGAAGTTACAGTGTAAACAGCGAACTTTGAAAAACAAAACAAAAACTTTACCTTCTTTACAACATATTAAATAGGAAGGTGCTGTCAACTTACTTTAATTCAACTTTTTCTGCCATGAATTAACCATGGCACAGCCAAAGAATGCTCTATTTCCTTTGGCTAAAACCATTTCATTCTAGAGCTCTTTATTTGCTTCTCTGATGTGTGATCATTTTTGTCTCCCAAATGATTTCCTGTGAACTCAATTTGTGATATTTTGCTTTTGAAGTAATGTGGCAGTTTCCCCATTAACTCTAGTAGTCCATGCAATATATCAGCCAAAATTAAAGGAAGAGTGTGACAAAAAGTCTGATTCCATTTTTGATGCATGACTACTGACAACTTCAAGCTTCACCACCTTCCTTTTCCCCTTTTACCCCAAAAGAAAAAAAGAAATCCTGCTCCAGCTGTAGGCAACTGTACCTACAGGTTGCTTTGTACCTAGGCAAGTGTTACACTGCTGGGAGAAAAGCGGCCAATAGTTGGCTGGCATTCTGTGCCTGGCTAACAACAATTCTGTGCTAACTATTCCAGTGTGCCAGTATAGATGCATATTCTTTAAATCTACAATAGAGATGAGAGAGTGGATGGGCACTGCTACCACCTGCTTCTTGGGGTTCTTAGACCAGGGTGTGGGCCACTAAGAGCTTTGGATGTGGGTAAAGTTGCAACCACAGGCTTCCCAAGGCTGGACCACAGCACCCACTACTGTGCACAAGAGCCAGAGCTGGGATCAGGCCAGGCAGGAGAGCCTAGAAGGCCTTCTTGGGCCAGGCTGCAGCACCTGGTGTAGGGGTTGGCCCACTCAAAGCTTTTGGATCTGCCAAGCAGTCTATCTTCTTTCGTTGTGACGTCAGACCTGATAGGGTCTCCCATCTTGTGGATTAAAACACATGGCTGTGTGCTGTGGCCTCAGTACACATATTGCATGACCACCTATGTTGCTTTCTCTTGTCCGAAGAAGCCAACAACATTTCAGGGTAATGATGAAGATGTGGTGGACATAACCATTGGCACTGAATGGAAGTTCTTGAGCTCACGAAAAGGATCCATTAGATGAAACCACACTCCCTCTGTTCCTTATAAATCAAATAATCCTTCACCATGACATACTTCCCCTCACTGGGTACCTGGGATGGTATCATGAAATCACTCCCCTGCCCAAGATCATATGAAGACTGGCAACACAGAGGATGAGCTTTCTTCCCAGACACAAAGTGGAACAAACGTTCCTTCTCACCCAGCTTTCCCCCCTCAACCCACTTCACCCTTGAACATGCCTTTGCATGTATCTGTGATTTATTCACATTTTAAATAAACTTTTAAAAAAAGAAACCTCCTTGTCAGTGGTAAGGAAATTCAAATCTAGAAAAACCTGAGTCACATAGAACAGCCTTCCCTCTGAATCCGCCCCCATAATCATCCTAACAACAAGAGCCATTCACCCCTCTTTGATTGAAGCCAGGTGGACAAGCTTGGACGCCAGCTCTAATTTACCCAGGGACGCTTCGTGATGTGAATAAAGTATTTTTACACCTTTTTGGTAAATGTGTGGCATCCTCAGTCTCAAAATCCAAATCTATGTGGAACAGGAGTGGAAGGCTAAATGTTACCGTCTATGGTGAAATATCAAGATAATTGGCCTTGAGAAAGCCCGATGGCCTCAAATACAAAGTTTGATGGCCTCAAAGATGAACACTACCACCTGGAAATCATTTTTCTCATGTTTTTAGCATAGGGATTGTTCTTGAATCCTCCTGCCAGGGAGGCACTTTAAGTTGTGGCACTGTGTGCTGGTGAGCTTCATTTAAGTTCTTGGTGTTTCGTGCTGCATTTAAGTCTTAGAAGCCTCAGGTAAAGATTTAGCTGATGGTCCAGGTGCAGTAGCCTAGTGGCTAAGGTCCTCGCCTTGCACATACCAGGATCCCATATGGGCACCAGTTCATGTCCTGGTGGCACTGCTTCCCTTCCAGCTCCCTGTTTGTGGTCTGGGAAAGCAGTCAAGGATGGTCCAAGACCTTAGGACCCTGCACCTACATGACAACCTGACAGAAGCTCCTGGCTCCTGATTTCGGATCAGCTCAGCTCTGGCTGTTGCAGCTACTTGATAAGTGAATCAATGGACAGAAGATCTTCCTCTCTGTCTCTCCTCCTCTGTATATCTGACTTTCAAATAAATAAATACATAAATAAATAAACCTTTAAAAATAAAAGATTCAGCTGATCTAAGGTCAGAAACTGTGCATCTAGGGACAAGAGTGTGGGATCGAGGACTCCCATCAAATGGACCCATACTGAATAGCTTAGTACGGCCTTATCTCAAATTCAACCATGTATCTAAATTCCAGCACAAACTGTGGCTAGAAACCTGTGCTAGAAGCAAACAAATGAAACTTAGTCTACCCTGTGACCATTGGATTCATGCTTCAACCAGACACTGTCCCATTCTACAGCATGGTTCAAGCTTCAAGGAAACACTAGTCCCATTCTACTTCCCATCCAGTTCCCTGCTAATGGCCTAGGAAAGAAGCAGAGGATAGCCCAAGGCTCTGAGTCCCTGCACTCACATGGGAGACCCGGAAGAAGCTGCTGGCTCCCATATTCAGACTGGCTTAGCTCTGGCCATTGCAGCACTTGGAGAGTTAACCAGCGAATGAAGGATCTCTTTATCTCTCCCTCTGTTTTTCTGTAACTCTGAGTTTCAAGTAAAAAATAAACAAATTCTAAAAAGGGGGAGGAGGACATGACATGCCACTGATATCCTCATGACACAGGAAAGTATTCAAAATACTGTTTTCCCAGCCCCTATTGAAGATTCATGGGACATCACCACCCTATTGAACAATTCTAAAGTAAATCAAAGGAGACCCTGGGTTCTAACAAGTGCTGTGAGTGCTAAGACTCAAATTGGACTTAGAGAGTCTCTATACAATGGTTATCCTAAGTAAGTTCTTTAAGAAAGGTCTCTAGTGGGCCCGGCAGCATGGCCTAGCGGCTAAAGTCCTCGCCTTGAACAGGCTGGGATCCCATATGGGTGCCGGTTGTAATCCTGGCGGCCCCGCTTCCCATCCAGCTCCCTGCCTGTGGCTTGGGAAAGCAGTCGAGGAAGGACCAAAGCCTTGGGACTCTGCACCCATGTGGGAGACCCGGAAGAAGTTCCTGGTCCTGGCTTCGGATCAGCATAGCATCGGCCGTTGTGCTCACTTGGGTGAGTGAATCATCAGATGCAAGATCTCCCTCTCTGTCTCTCTTCCTCTCTGTATATCTGACTTTCCAATAAATAAATAAATCTTAAGAAAAAAAAAAAAAAAAGAAAGGCCTCTAGCCCTGATGACACTAATTCAGGACTCTGTGAAGACACTTCTCCCCCTGACCAGATAGAACCCCTTGTCTCCCATGAGATTTATCTAGTAACCATTAAAACAACCAACCAAATACTTTACCAGAGGAGGAAAGAAAAGCTAAAATAGAAATCTGCAACTTTTGCCAACTGTATATTCACAATTTACTAACATAATAAAATGGAAAGATGAAAGGGTGCTGATTTGCTTCTGCATCTATAAAATACCTGTTCTGGATTCACTTTGACATTTTCAAAAATGCACCACTTGGCAAATTTTAAATAACACTAGTCATCAGAGAGCTTTCTTTGGTCAAGGTAATTTCTACCCTACACAACTTCTATAGCCAATATTATTGTTGTTACTGACCACATCTAATCAGTAGCTGGAAAATCTTTTTGCTGTTATGGATATTGTTATTCAATGCCAATCTCAATAGTCTTTCAGTAACAATTTCCCTTCATCTTTGAAGAACTCAACATATCTTCATCAGTATATGCATGAAGTATTCAATATCCTGCCCGCTGCACACAAACTTTTCAAACAAGAGCTTATGTGTGCCTAACTTTCTCTAAAGGCACATCATGATTACATCTTCCTTGAAAGGATGATTTGAGACTTGGCACGGACATTGGCGAAGAAGTTCACAGAAGGGGAGGGTCCAACCTTCAGGTAACTTTCTAGGAATCATTTGGTCACTCAAGCATCATTTCTTTCCTTTCACTGGCAAGAAATATTCGCTGATCTTCTCAGCATCCACATCATTAAATTGATGCCTATAAATGTTAGAGATCTGGGAATTCTGGAAGCAAGCAGTGTTTTTATTGCTTAAACATTTTTACTTAAGACCAATTACACTCGCACATACAAATTAGTCCCTCTTGAGAGGCACCTCCTCCAATGCAATGTTCTGGAATTGGCCCACACAGCCATACAGTAGGCAGTCCCTTGGGCACTTTGTAAAGATTTGGGTTTTCACTTCAGAAGCCTCAGCAACTTCTTATGTCTCCAGAAATCTCTGGGCCACCCTTGGTGACTGTTAGTTGTGTTTGTGCTTCTGGTGCTAAATAAAATATAGCTAAATAAAACCAGCTCTCTTCACTACATACCATCAGAGCAACCACTTCTGAACTGCATACTGAACCCTTCTGGAGGTGCAGACTCTCCTACATGATATTTTGCCCTCAGATGCTAATTTCTGCTTTTGTTTTGGAGGGAGCAATCCTCCTTACTGAAATGAACATGATACTTAGACAAAACAGCTGAATCTGGGCCCGCTGGCATTTCCCACATAGGAAAGAGTGGTCACTCCTATTCTTGGTACCTTGACAGTAGTTATATTGACAACTACTTTGCGAGACCTTCTGAATCACCTGAATGAACAGAAAAAAAAAAAGATTGTATGTACTTTATAGCTAGCAGCTCTGCTGAACATCTGTTAACATCCATCCCTCAACCTGGATGGGAGCACATATGAGAAAAACTAGGCAGATTTCAAGCAGTCACCTTAGCACTAGAGGTTACCCTGGTCAACACTTGGTTTCATATGTAGTTTTTACAGTCATACACCATTGTCAACAGTCTGACTATCCTGATCAAAGGTAGCAACAAGTCCTTCTACAAAGAAGGGTAAAGAATTCTGAGAAGGAGAAAGGATAGTCACTTCAATAAATGGTGTTGGTAGAATAGGAACTATGTAAGCACAAGTATGAACATGACCCTGACCTTAGACCTCACACAATAAGCAAGTCCAAATTGATTTATGATATAAATATACAACCTGATTTCATCAAATTATTGGAGAAAAAATTGGGGGACACTCTACAGAACATAGGTGTAGACAGAAACTTCTTGGAAAAGACCCCAGAAGCATAAGCAATTGAAGCAAAAATAAGCACATGGGATTGCATAAGAACCTCCTGCTCTATAAAAGAAGACATCAACAAAGTGAAGAGGCACCCAACCAAATGGGAGATGGTATTTGTAAACTATGCAGTTAATAAAGGATCAATATCCAGGCTCTATAAAGAGCCCCCCCCAAAAAAAAAACTCAACTACAACAAAACAAATAATCCAGGTAACAAATGGGCAAAGAATATTTTTCAAAGGATACAATTCAAATGGACAATAGACATGAAAATACGCTCAGGCTCACCAGCCATCAGGAAAATACAAATAAATACCACAATAATCTTTCACCTTACCGAAGATAACACTGCTATCAAACAGAAACCAGAAAACAATAAATGCTAGAGAAGATGTAGGGGGAAAATTTCACTCTAATCCACTGTGATTGGGAGTGTAAACTAGTGCAACCACTATGGAAAACAGTATAGAGATTTCTCAGGTAATCTTAAAAGGTAACTACCACATGACCCAGCCAGGCCACTCCTGGGAATTAGCTCAAACAAAATGAAATCAGCATATGACAGAATTATTTGTACCTTCAATTTTATAGCAGTTCAATTCACAATATCTCACATACAGATTTAACCAATATAGCTGACAACTGATACTAGATTTAAAAAGTGGTGTATATACATTGTGGAATACTACTCAGCCATGAAAAAGAATAAAGCCTTGTCTCTTGAAACTAAATGGATGTAATTGGAAATGATTGTGCTTAGTGAAATTAGCTCATCCAGAAAGACCAATATCATAAGTTTTCCCTGATCTGTGATCATATACAGAGTACCAAAAATGCAGTCTATATGAATGAGACTGACATCATGGGATTGTTGTTTGCAGTTTTTGTCTATGCATAGTAGGCTGTTGATTTCTTTTCTACTTGCTACATGTTAATCTGTTTGCCTAACATAGTTTTACGCCTGTGACTGAGAAGTGAAATGACAATACACATTGTGCAAATTGGAAGCGGGTGGGGGGTGATGAATGGAGAATGCAGAGCAAAGGGAGGGCACAGTGGGAAGTACCATGTTGCTATACTCTGAATCTGAATCGTTTGTTCAAAAAAAATATTGTATAACCCATAAGTATGTACAATTATTATGTCAATTAAAATCTTAAAATATTATTTAAAATTAAAAGAACCCTGGGAATGCATCTCCTTATGAACACTCAAAATATAAATCAAGAACACAAATTTCCCTGCACATATTTAATGCCATAATACAAGGGCTCATAGAGACATCCCAACCTTTCTGAAGTCTCAGATCATATTGACAGCAACCAAAGCACACATTTCAGTTCTCAGAATACACAGTTCTGAGTTCTTCAACAGGATACTCAAAGAAACATTAGCCTTCCTTACTGATTGCAAACAGCAGGCCTCATAGAGTAGCATAATGACATGTTTAGGCAAGTTCCGATACAGTAACATTGAACATGGAGGAATTCTGTCATCAACAGCAAGGAGTATGACTCTATTTCCTGATGTACAACTGCTAACGGTTTTCAGTCCTCACTCCTCCTTTGCCGTTTGCCCCATGTTCGAGCAATTGCATTAACAAAGTCTGAACAGCACCTCCCTAGAGGCAAGTTCAAACCGTTCGAACTTCAGTCTGTACATGGGAAGCCTCATCTCAGCCTCATAAACCACAACCCAACCAAAATCACTAGTCCCCTTCTTCATTCATGCTAAATGGAGCTGCTTAGGCACTTGCCCTGGCCTCCTTTAAAAACCTGATGGTGTGAATGGGCCTTTTCATACCATCTTTGTGCCTGTGTGAGATCACCAGCCTCAACTTCCAAACTTGTCTGAGGTCCAAAGTTGCTCACGTCCTCCTCAGAGCAACCACAGGACAGAGAATCTGTGTATTAATAAAATAAATAAATAAATAAAGATACTGCTTTAAAAAAAAAAAACATGGAAGCAACCGAATGCCCATCAATAGAAGATTGGATAAGAAAGCTTTGGTTCATCTACTCCATGGAATACTACTCAGCTATTAAAAAAAACAAAATGCAGTTCTTTGTGGCTAAATGGGCACAACTGGAAACTATAATGCTAAGGGAAATGAGCGAATCCCAAAAGATTAGATACCACATGTTTGCCTTGATTTAACCTGTAATTTATTGTTTGGTTGTTTGTTATTTTTTGAACGTGTCATTGATGCTGTCTCAACCCAGATGTTTCGAAGAATGGAACTTGCATTATTTTTAACATATTGTTTACCCAATACTATGTCAATTAATTCCATAATGTTGTATATTGATACTGAGGCCTTGTTGGGGCTTTTAACCGACCGGATCTTTACTCTGTTAGACCTATCTTCAGACCATAGAAGGTCTCCCCAGGAGGCCACTGAACTTATCTGGACAATAAGACGCTGAACTTTATGCTAGGCATGTGTTTGCAAGCAATGAATCTCAACTGAACTTGAACTATGGTTATGCAGCAAGGTGGAGGAATCCACCATGGGGGGAGGGATATGGGGAGGGGTGGGGGGAATCCCCAGCGCCTATAAAACTGTACTACATAATACAGTGTAAGCAACAATAAAAAAAAAAAAAAGAACAGAAAATATGCATCATGTTGCTAATGAAAGTGAACACCACCTCCACAAGAAATTGACTTTTACTCACAGGAAAAAAAAAATGATTTTCTGAATTGTATCTGTGAAGGAAGAGGACATTTTTTGAAGCTTATATAACATGTCACATGCTTGCTCCACCTCCCACTTAGCTACAGATTAATTTCTCCTTCAATATATTTGCAAAAGCTGACTTTTCCAGCCAGGCAGAAAAGAACACAACATTCAACATCATTATCTGCACAGAGATCCTGATAAAGAATTTTACAAAAATGCAATGTCACTGTTATCCTGGCATCATAAATTTTTGAAAAGGGGAGCTGGCGTTGCCCAGGAAAGCTTTGCGAATTCTGTAACTGTCACAGATTGGACCACGAACAGCAACAATACAAACATAGCAGCAGCAGGGTTGGAGCTCTGACGGTTTTGGGGAAAAGAAGTTTTGAAAGGGGTTCCATAGTGGACGTAATATTAACAAATACCACAGCAACCAACAATGCCTGTTGCTTTGTGAAAACGAATCTTCCTGAGGGTGTGGCATTGATGTGTGTCTGTAAATAGGGGGTATGAATAAAAGCCTCCTTCAGAATAAAAATACATTTCAGGGCTGCTGGCGCTGTTAAGAAGGGTGGAAACTTTGATTTAGGGTATCTCTTTTTCTCTTTCTAATCCTGCATAGCTGTCAATTTCAGCTTCCACAGGAGGCAGAAAGAAATATGTATTTATGCAAAAAAGTGAAGTAGGAAGGTGCCTATAGAGTCACCCATTCCACCTGCCCATCAACATTGTATTCCACAGCACAAGACTTTTCATGTTCTCCCTTGGCACAACATTGACCACCATCCTCACCTTCTGAGTCTAACTTCTATTCTTGTGTTGTTTCAGTGCTTCTTACTCTGTGGCATATTGCTTCCCTTCTACCTTGTGGGTAGACTGGATGATGATTCAGCCTCCTGTTGGCTTTGGGGTAAATTTACAGCTCCTGAATGTTGCATTGCCTATAGGTTTATGAACTCAAATACATTTCCATTCAATCACAGTACTCTTCCCAGCATTGCTCCACTTGGACATGAGTCTGTCACTAAACTTCATGATTCCTGTACGAAAGGAATTCCAGTGGTTGGGATTCCCTGTGCTTTAGCATCCTCCCGACTGTCCAATGCTCAGGGTCTCAGCCGCCACAGTCTCAACATAGCAAAAAGAACAATGACTTGAGTTCATCCTAGCAGCTTCCCACTTGAAGGACCTCTCCAATCCTCACCCAACCCTGAAGGCTATCTTTCTTCATCTCCAGATACAGAAGCTGAAGCTCCGAGGCAGAAGGGAAGCACTCACAGACTGGCACTTGGAAAACTAAGCTTCCAAGCTCTAACTCCTAGATGCACACAGCATCTAGAGGCCCCCAGAGGCCCCAGGCCAGTCCTGCTCCCCAGTAGCAGGCGTGAAGATCAAGCACAGCAGGTGCTGGGAGGCAGGAGGCATTCCTTCCTCTCCTGCTGAGAGAGCCAGCAACACCATGCAACTTTTCAACTGTCCTTCTTCAAGTCCATACTTTCAGTTTAGCTATAAAATCAGTATTCTAAGAAATCCAGGTTCCCAACATGAATTAACAAATCAAACTTATGCCCCATGAGGCTCTCCATCGACTTCTTTCCTAGTTTCTGCCTACTCTCTCTAAGCCAAAGGTATCTGGGTCCCTGCTAAGGGGGGCAGTGGGAATCTTTCCCTATTTGGCTTTAGTAGACCCTATAGTCTTCACCTTTGCAAGCAGGTTACACAGTCACAAATGGAAACACATGTTTGAACACTGGAAGATGAACTCCACCTTGAACTTTGAACCTTATACATACATGACAATAAAATCAAAAATACAGAAGTCGCATAAGGGAAAAAAAAAAAGACAAGAGAGAAGAAAAACACCAATTTAAGAGGATCTGTACAATGGGAGTGCTTTTTTAAGCCGTGAAGTTTTTGAAGATGACATGCAGCTGTCTCTTGCGATTGTATTTCTCTTATCATTTTTTCTCCCCAAACTCTTACAGATCTGCCATTCATGGGAAACACATTTGGTGACATGTACTGAATCAGAATGTTCTACTTTTGCTAAATGAGAAAGAAGGAGAGCAAAACTCAAATAAGGGAAGTTAATGCCATAAGTGAGGCCAACAAGAATTCTTTTTCTCACTTTTGCGATTCAAAATATCTTAACATTTGAAGGGGTGAATTCCTGTCCTCACAGCCTCTGCTGTTCAATACCACAACTCATTGGGAAGATGCGGAGAGAAATCCCAGGGTCATTGAGAACAGGGAACAGTGGGAAAATGAAGACCATGTTACAAGCCCCATGGCCAAACTCAAAAATGAATGAGAATTAAATTGCCGTACAAAACGTGCAGCCCATCCGCCTTTGCAGAAGGCAGAGGCAGACCACGCTCAGAATGGTGTCCTTCAGAGGCATTAATGGCACACTGTCCATTTTGCCCAGGAATAAATGATAATCTGGTCCTTATTAAGTGCCTGTACCGGTAGCAATCCACATTTTGGCACAGCAGGTCCTCTCAAATTTATTTTGCTTTGTTAAATCCAGTTTGCTTTAATAGTTTGCTGAGCAATACACAGAAGCTGCGTGGGGGTGGAAATAGGTTTCTACGTCTGATCAAACACCGGCTTTTCAAAGACCTCAGCGCCCACGCTGGAACTACACGAGGGTATCTTCCTGATCTTTCCAAGATGTGAGACTCGCCTGAGACCGCAGGCTCACGTTTAGCTGGGAGCAGGCTGCCCACTTCTCCCTGGAATACTCCCCAAACAAAAACGCTGGCTAGGGCGACAGGTAACAGCTGCGAGGGCACTGTGACATGGGGGCTGGCAGAGGCACTGCTTAAACCGACTCCCCCACTAATGTTAGTGTGAAGCGGTCACCCTTGGCTGAATTCCTATCGCAGGTGCTGTTCTTGGGTGGATATGACGCCCTCCGGGACAGGCGAGGTAAAGACGAGCACACGCTGGAGCACAGATTTGCTAAAGAAATAAAAGACACCAAGTGCCAGTGCCTCCAACATTGCGTCCAGTGGAGCAGGGGTTGGGGCGCTACAACCCCCTGGAGATGAGGCATCAGGGAGCTGAGGTGCCCGGGGGGGGGGGGGGGGGGGGGGGGGGAGGTAGTTCTTTGCAATCACTCATGGTGGGTCTGTGCTCGCTCACGCAGTGACGGTTCTGCAGCACCAGAGGGCGCAGTGCACACAATTACACAATTTGTTCTCTCTTGCCCGGCGAAGTGAGGCAAGGCAAGGGAGGAGGAGGCCTCTGGGACCTTGGGGGCCACAGCCAATATCCACTAGCCCAGTTGAACCTGGGCTCATCTACTACGTTGATCCTCGGCCTCCCTGGGCGGTCCACAGGGAGCATCTCAAACTTGCCAGAAACATCCCAACAGACAATGTCTGATTCACACCCCAGCAAAACCCTAATAAAGGAGGGGAACTCTCTAGAACACCTAGAGGAGTTCATTTGTTTTTACAGATTTACTTATTTCTTAGAAAGAGCTACAGGGGGTGGGGGGCGAGTTTTTCGTGTTAAATCACTCCGCGGATGACCGCTGACATAGGTTGGGAGCAGACAGACGCCGGAAGCTTCATTCAAGTCTCCCACGAGCATGCAGGGGCCCCAAACACCTAGGCCGTCTTCTGCTGCTTTCTAAGGCACGTTAGCAAGGAGAGAGATGGGAAGTAGACCAGCCAGCTCTTGAGGTGCCCATGTCAGATGGCCAAATCACAGACAGTGGCTTGCCAGCTGTGCCACAGTACCTACCAGGGAGCTCATTTTTTAAAGTGTTGTGAGTACCTGTACTGTCTGCCTCCCCAGCAGCCTGGGGTGGGGTCGTACCTCCTGGTTAGGACTCTAAGGAACTGCATCAGAACCAAACCAGGTCTCCTGGCTGACTCTCTGCTGTTCTGAGTACTTTCACACCAAAATATTTAATCCTTGGGGCAATCCCACAAGATAATTTAGACCCACTTACAGGTGGGGAAATGGAGGCACTAAAGAGTGATGGAGACTGCCTGGATTCACACAGACCTGATTCCTTACCATCCAGCACCATCTCCCTGATGAGGAATACAGCTGTCCACATGGCTGCTTATGCATGTCTTCAGGCCAGCAGCCAATACAAGGTTTGGAAGTCAAAGTATGCATATGAATCCATAATAACTGCCTCGGACTTGTTTTCACATTGAATATATTCTCCCTGCTGTCGAGTGTCCTTTGAATATTGGATCTCAGAATGGTTGACGAAAGCATTTCCCCCCACCTCTGCAGTTAGGAAACCAGGAGACCCATCAGTAGACACAGTGGTTCCACACACTCAATCTTTTCTTGTGACCTCTTGGACATGAATTCTCTGTCACCGGCACTTGCAAAGTCCGCCTCCTCTGTCCAGAGGGAAAAGTGCCCGTTGTCACCAAGCCCACTGTATTAGGGGCTCAGGCCAAGATCTTACCTCCTCCCAGACGCCCTTGCCCACCCCAGCGTCTCCTGCTTCTGGCCGCCCCCAGCACTTGATGAATGAGTCCTCATGTAGCAGCTTGCTTGTTTCCACCTCCTGGTCTCTGCTTCTGCCCCCACGTGTCTGTCTCCACGGTAAGCTGATGAGAAGCATGGGAGCCAGAGGCCGTGTCAGCACTGAGCACATCACAGCTCACAGAGAGTTGTGAAATTGAATTATGGCTGTGTCTCTGCTGACAACTTCGACCACTTTCCACCAATTAAATCAGCTGCCTTTGCTTTTTCTTCTTCTGGTTTTAAGATTTATTTATTTCAAACAGCGAAGCCTGCTGACAGATATAGTTTATAAAAAGACCACAGAAATTGTGAAAATGCTCATTTCCTCTGCCCAACACAATGCTCACTGTACCTTCTCTCCCTGTTTTGGCCCCTATTTTCATCTGTCTTTTACAGCTGCATCTTGATAAGAAGACAAATACAAATTAATATTAAAAGGAAATACTGGCATCCAACAGATTCTTGCTTTCTCCACCAGTTGCTAGAATATTCTTAGAGTGTTCTGTGGCAGTCAAACTTGCAGGGCTGTATACTTTCTCCCTCCTCATAATGTAATGACTGCATCCAAAAGGCACACATTTGTTCTGGAGTTTTCCAGATATCCCCGACCTTGACCCCCACACCCCGCCATTGCTGAGCTGCTCCCTCAACTTAAAGATGAGTTCCTCAGGCCAGGAAGGTGTTTTGTTTAGGGTGAAAGGGAGAGAAAAGTCTTATCCAGAGTACATTAAGAACAGAGTTCAATTCATGAATGAATGAATGAATCTAGTGAATGACTTCCGGTGGTTGCTAACATCACTTGCAGGATGACCAGGCATGGTGTACTTCCTGGTAGATGCACACAGCACCAGCCCTGAAGGAGTCTGCCAGAAAGCAAATGTGAATCTGATCCAACTGCAACCTAACTGTAAATGTGCAAGACATACAGAAAAAGCAAAATGTGAAGACACCACAGAGATGCGATCAGCAAGGTACAGACTGTGAGATGGAGAGACAGAGAAATGGGAGAAGTGCAATCTGTAGATTAAAAAGGGGCCCCAGCACAGTAACCTAACGGCTAACATCCTTGCTTTCCAAGCGCTGGGATCCCATTTGTGCTCCAGTTCTAACCCTGGCTACTCCATTTCCCACCTAGC
Source organism: Ochotona curzoniae (assembly GCF_017591425.1). NCBI lineage: Eukaryota > Metazoa > Chordata > Mammalia > Lagomorpha > Ochotonidae > Ochotona > Ochotona curzoniae. The sequence goes on from NW_024467087.1 coordinate 9,930,355, forward strand.
TCCTTGCTTGTAGCCTGGGAAAGTAGTCAAGGATGGTCCAAGGTCTTGGGACCCTGAACCCACATAGGAAACGTGGAGGAGGCTCCTGACTCCTGGCTTCAGATCGGCACAGCTCCAGCCATTGCAGCCACTTGGGGAGTGAATCATCAGATGGAAGAACTTCTTTGCTGTCCTCCTCTCTGTATATCTGACTTTCCAGTAAAAATAAATAAATCTTAAGAGAACAAAATGCATATCAACAAATTACAATGTGTACATCTTATTTCTATCCTGATTCTGGAAAAGTGTAAAACTAAAAGTCCTTACGGCCCTTTAGGAGATAATAGTTCATCATATTAAACACTTATTGTGAATTATTTTACATGTGATACTGGTATTGTGTTGGCCATTTTTAAAGGCTGTAGTGTTTATAGGCATATATTGAAACACAGATGAAATGTTATAACATGCAGAATTTCCTTCAGAACACTCTAGGACTTAACTTAGTATTTATAACATCATTTACAACGATCAAAATACAGAAACGGCCCACATGTTCACCAACTGGCACATGAATAAATAAAATGTGATGTATCCCTACAATGCGATATTATTCAACCATAAAAAGGTATGTAAGGAAACCCTGGAAGTTGATCAAAATGTTCTGAAACTTGAGACCAGCACTGTGGTTGACACCATTGCCTACAGTATCAGCATCCCATGTGTGTACCAGTTCAAGTCTGGCTCTGTGCTTCCTAACCAGCTCCCTCCTCATGTGCCGGGAAACAGCAGAGGATTGCCTACACCCATGGGAGATCTGGGTGAATTTTGTGGCCCAGCCCTGTTATAGCCATATGGGGAGTGAACCGAGGGACACAAGCTATTCTTTTACTCTCTCTCTCGCTCTCCCCTCTCTGTCACTGTCACTCTGTTTTTCAAATAAACAATAAATAAATATTTTTAAATGTTTGAAAACTCAACATAGTGATATTAATAAAACTGTGTACATTTACTAAAAGCCATTGATTTTAATGTTGAATGGTATGGAAATTGTGTGCTTCGGTAAGGCTGTTTTTGCTTTTAGTGTCCCAGGGAAAGGGGGTAAAAGTGGGAATTAAAGGAGACAAGATTGGCCATGAGTTGGTAATTACTTAGGCTGGATGAGGGATATATGGGGTTGTCTAAACCGTTGTCTTTATTTTTGCATGTGTTTGAGAATGTTCAAAAGAAAAATAAAATGATGATATGAAGAAAGGGGCGTGAAGTTAAGAATCCAGCCCAGCATAGTAGCTTAGTAGCTAAAGTCCTCACCTTGCATGTTCTCTGGGATTCCATATGGAAGATGTGCCATGTAGTTCCCTGCTCGTGGCCTGGGAAAGCAGCAGAGAATGGTCCAAAGCCTGGGGGTGCTGCATCCACATGGGACACCTGAAAGAGGTTCCTGGGTCCTGGGTCCTGGCTTCGGATTGATGCAGCACCAGCTATTGTGGCCACTTGGAGAGTGAATCATCGGACAGAAGATCCTCCTCTCTGTATATCTGACTTTTCAAAAAAAAAAAATAAATAAATCTTAAAAGAAGAAGAAGAAGAAAGGAATACCCTTGTTGCCAGCCCAGGGACCACTATTGGGTCTGGCCCAAACAACCATGTGCCAGGTACAAACAAAATTCACGTGACCAATGACACCAGTACCATTGGTACCAGGCAGTAATGAAACTAGCAGTTTGGCCTGAAAATGCACCCTGTGCAGAGCAGAAACTAGCATGTCACACACAGCCTCAATTCTTACCACCCGAAGAATATATGACGAGCTCTTTCGTTTCTGTCATTGCCTCTGGGATTCCATGTGGAAGATGTTCCGTGTCCGGCTACTCCACTTCCCATCTAGTTCCCTGCTCGTGGTCTAGGAAAGCAGCAGAGAATGGTCCAAAGCCTGGGGACATGGCTGCAGGAGCTGAATCTGAGACTCAGAGTATGATTTTTTAGAACAAACAAGGATGATAAAGAGCTCCTGGTTAAAGAGCAAGCCTGTGCACCAGAACCCAAGGTGTTCCTGACAACTTACTTGAGTGCACTGATTCAGGAGACCTGCAGCCTTCCTTAGTGCCCGCGTTCTGACATCTAAATCACAAAGTTCTCACTGAAAAACCCTTGACCATAAGGACACTTGAAGAGATCTAAGAAGAAAAACACTTCTAGGGCCTGGCGCAGTAGCCTAACAGCTGAGGTCCTCACCTTGCATGTGTCAGGATCCCATATGGGCGCCAGTTCTAATCCCAGCAGCCCCACTTTCCATCCAGCTCCCTGCCTGTGGCCCGGGAGAGCAGTCGAGGAAGGCCCAAAAAGCCTTAGGACCCTGCACCCACGTGGGAGATACAGAAGAGGCTCTGGGCTCCTGGCTTCAGATCAGTGCAGCTCTGGCTGTTACAGCCACTTGGGGAGTGAATCAACAGACGCAAGAGCTTCCTCTCTTTCTGTCCTGCTCTCTGTATATCTGACTTTCCAAAATAATAATAATAATAAAATCTTAAAAAAAAACAAACACTTTTATGGTACAAAATCTCTCCCCCATTTGTACTGGGGCAAATAAGGAATACTGCATTAGTGGAGGTTTACCATGCCAAGCTGTGATGCAGGTGATTATATATAGTTCCTGGCATATTACCCGGTCAGTGCATCCACTATCACCCGCATAAATGGTACTTTGCCTTAAGCAGAAAAGCCGCTACATTGGGACAAAGAAAACTACCCTGCCCCTAAGTCCCCTTGACTTGTTGCACTTGAATACACCACAGGAAAAGTAGGACTGCCCTCCATTCGTGTGACACTTTGGTTGCCACTCTGGCACTGTGGGTAGGTCCATAACAAGAATAAATTCATGACACCAAGCAGATGCTCAAGGCAGACACAATCAACTCTAATCAGCCTTTTCCTCTGCCTATTGGTTTCCAAGGAGCTTTTCTCTAATGGTACCAGAGTGGTACCTTTACAAGCTCTAGATCTTAAGATGGTTATTCTCAACACTGTTCACCATTGTTGGTGTGTGAATCAGCAGTCAGCCGAGCTCAACCTTTGGAAAGGCTTCTGCTTCAATGAACCAAGCCCGAGTGTCTGAAGGGTGGATCTGCCTATACCATATGATGTCTCAGTGCCCTTTGCCCTGCTATTTTGCTTCTCTGGTCACTTGATCCACAGATGCTGGATCTCAGCATCTCTCTCACATTTCCCCACAGCTTCATGGCATGAAGGAATAAGCTATCCCATGGGAAATCTTGACGTCTCCACCAAGTAAGACATGAGAATGGAAGAAGCTGTCTCTAAGAACGTTGCTCCTCCTGGGACCATTTGCTTTGGGTTAGGCTCGCTTATTCTCTAGGCCTTTGGCTTTTTAAGTCTGTTCATCTCACCCCCAACTTCTTCACTCTTATTCTGATTGCCACTTTGTATCTCAATATACTTTCTCCTCCACTGAATATTTGCTTTACTGTGACTTTTTCATTGGCTTTGATACTATAGTACAGAGCAATAGAGCCCCTGGCTCCCAATTTGCCACCCTTGGAAGCAGTTCCCAGTCATTTCACCATGTCCACCGGCAACTCTTTCACCAAAGAGAATTCCCTGACATTAGATGAAATGGCTTCTTCCAGAAACAATCATAGTTGTGGATCAATTCTCATGGTTTTCTGATCACACGCTAGATTGGAATCTATGGAGTCAGAGAATGACCAAGCTGTGAGGGAGGCCATTGATTTCAGTACAGATCAGAAGGCATCTTCTAGGATAGTAGTTACTAGCCAAGGGTCTCTAGATGCCACACTCTATGTGCTGTTTTCATAGGTTTGTGAAACACCTGCAGTGGCTTCAGATTTATGTGCCTGTATGTGTGTGTATCCATACACACTTTTCCACAGACAGGATACCTAGCTTTCATCAGAATATAGAAGTAGCCTCTATCCCAAAAGAAACCCCAAAAATATAAGAGTCAGTGTTCTTAAAGAAATATTATGCTTAATTAGCAGTACTCTCAGACCTCTTGTGGAAAATGTTAGAGAGCCAGAGTGTAGTGCTATCTAGAGAATGCTATTCTGCATGTGGGGGTGAAACTAAGAAAGGCATTTCAGGATCCCTTTCCCCAGAGCTGCATGGTGTGGTAGCAGCCACCAACCCAGATCAGAATTCAGAGTTCAAGCTTCAGATTCTGGAGGGATCTAATCATTTTTCCCAAGATTAAGTCCATCTGAATCTAGTTCCTTATTTATACACAATAATGCATATTGGGAAGATAGTGGGAGGAACTAAACCATTTGGACCATATTTACACATCCCTGCCTTTCCTGTGGGCCAATTCTCTAAACTTAGGATATCCAGCTGAGATAAGGGAAATGGTCTTACAACACATGTTGAACACATGTTGAACACATGTCTGTGTCTCCCTACAATGCAGATGTTGAAATCCTAATGCCCAATGTGATGATAGTGATGAGGTGGGCTGTTTGCGAGATAGTTAGGGCCCCTTGAATAGCCTTAGGTCCATTAGAAAAGGCACCTCCCTCACTTGCTTCCCACCATCCAAGCTCATAATGATGAGACAACAGTGTGCAGTGCAGCAGAGGATTTCACGAGAGCCCAGCCGTAAGGACATCCTTATCTCAGATTAGCAACTTCCATAACTGAAAAACACCATGCGCTACCCAGTCTGTGGCTCTTGGTTACAGCCTTAACTAGCCAATGACTTACAAGCCAGAAGCCAGAGACCTGGACACAGCACATGATCGTATATCACCCATTGGCTTTTTTGTCCTCTGCCTAAATCCTGGCTTCTACGGAAGCTGCCAGGGACTCATCGTTTAGTCACTTACCAGGTAACTGAGAATAAAAATTTTAAAAATACTAATACCAGCATAATAAGGAGCAGAAAGCCAAAAAAAATCACTACATATGGTTTACTGTATTAAGGGAACTCCAATCAAATGTGAGCACTAGTCAACAAAAAGTTGAAAAAGAAATCACGTTGATAACCACAACAGGTTTGTAGATAGTTTTTTTCTTTATATATTGTTTTGTTTGTTATGCAAATCCAGGTTGTACCAAGAATCTGAAAGAACCAAATCTGAGTGACTAAGAAGTAACTGAATGAGGGAAGTGAGCAGAGTGCAGCAAGCTCTTTCTCCAAGCAGAAGTGTCACAAAGCAAAAAAAAAAAAAAAAAAAGCAATCCCTGTAGCGGAAGGAAACAAACACACTGAGTATCATGAGAGACAAAAGCAATTGTAGAGAAACCAGAAAAGCATCTGAAAAGCCAAGGCCAAGAAGATATGAAGGCAACATTTAGGGAGAATGCCAGCAAGGTGACCAGTGGGAACAAGTGTTGTCCCACCGAATCAGTTGTGATAAGAGATGTGCTTGGGAGCACTGGGAGTGAATACACCAAACAGTATCATTGAGTTGCCTGTTCCCCAGCTGCGTATGACTGGACTAGATAGTGGTAACTGTGAGGAATGACAAAGGCCTAAGAAATGCCGTAAATAAGCACCTTTTATGGACTCAGGAGAAGACTGTTCCCACAAAAGTAGGCCAGAAAGTGCAGGCTATCTTTACCAACATGACAAAGGATGCAACACTAATGATATCAATCCCATTCATAAAATAGGGTCCTACAAGGCTCTAGGGGAAAGACTAAGAAACTATATTTTTTTAATTTAAAAAAAAAAAGTTGAATTTGATGACTAGTTGGGCAAAAAATTGCGTAAGAGGACCCCATATCCAATCAATTAGAATGCTTTAAGTGGTAAAGACACACATTAGAATTAAAGGGAGAATAGGAACAGAAGCTTTTGATATCGTGCCAAATCACTATCAGATTGGGAGTATGGCTGTATTTCAAGTAATCAGTGAACTTTGGGAACATTAGTAGAGTGATAAATATGGTCTTCTTTGGGGAAAGAAATGTAGACAGGATGCCCTCTCCTCGAAGACTGGTAGAGAGATGCATCTTATTTGACTTACTTGAAATTTATGTCAAAAAGGAGTCAGCCTAGTAAAAATTTCAGGTTTCCAGGCAACACCCAACCCTTCTGGGTAGTAATATGTTAAGCTCTTTAGATTAAACTGCGGAAAGATGCTGAGAGGCTGTGTGAGTGGGCTGAAAAGTAGCAGGTGAGCATCAGTGTAGGCAAGTGTAACATAATGCACTGAGAAAAAGAATCCGATTAGCCACTCAAAATAACACACTGAGCAATCAAGCCTCCTTTGTACAAATCCTTGGAATCCATGCATCTAAAATGAAACATCCAAATCTGCTATTACACCAATGTACTAACACAGGACACCCAGTTCAGACTCCTTTTATGAGTGATGGGGACATGGAAGCCCAGAGATAGAGCCAAGACTAGAACCAGGGCACAGCATTTCATCCAGGACCACAGCTACTGGAAAGAATATTAGCCTTAAGACAACATCTGCTACATCAAAGGTCTTGAAAAACAATGTGGTATGGAACCATTATTGTAAATTAGGTCATTCCTTACCGCAGTAGCGTCCCATATCAGAGCATCAGTTCAAGTCCTAGCAGCTCCACTTCCAACCCAATTCTCTGCTAGTGTGTGTGGGAAGACAGCAAAAGATGATCCAAGTACCTGGGCCCCTCCCTCCCATGTAGGAAATTAGGATTAGGATATAGATGCTGGCTCTTGGCTTCAGCCTGGTCCATGTCTTATTTATCTGAGAAGTAAATCCCAGCTCTGTTTCTATCTGGGAACAAGTTAAACACTAGTCTTAATATTTTTGATTCTCAGTTGCTTCAAGTTTAAGAGAAGAGTCACAACATATGTTTTTCAAGGTTGTTATGAAGATTGTAGATATTAACCAGGTGTTCAGTAAACATCTAAATAGATTATTTTTACAAGTAAGCTGTACAAAGGCAATCAGCACATAAAAACATGCTTGACATCATTAGTTAATTAGGGAAATAAAAATAAAAATCACAGTGACATACCACACTCACCCACTAAGATGGCTGCAATTATTTTTGAAGGGAAGCTAACAAGTATTAGTGAGGATGTAAAGAAATCAGATCCCTCAGGCCTGGCATGATAGTCTACTGGCTAAGGTCCTCGCCTTGAAAGCATCAGGATCACATATGGGCGCTGATTCTAATCCCAGCAGCCCTGCTTCCCATCCAGCTCCCTGCTTGTGACCTGGGAAAGCAGTCGAGGACGGCCCAAAGCTTTGGGACCCTGCACCTGCGTGGGAGACCTGGAAGAAGTTCCTGCATCCTGGTTTTGGATCTGCTCAGCTCCGGCCATTGGGAACCACTTGTGGAGTGAAACAAGTGATGAAAGATCTGTCTCTCCTTCACTCTATGTGTCTGACTTTCCTATAAAAAAATAAATAAATCTAAAAAAAAGAAATCAGGTTCCTAATCCTTTGCAGATGGGCAAGTAAAATGGTGCAGCTGTTGTGGAATACAATTTGGCAGACCCTCAATAAGTTAAACAGAATTACTCTATGACCCAGCAATTCCACTCTTAGGAATATACCCAAAAGAATTGGAAACAGGTGTTCAAACAAAAAAAAGTGTTTGAAAGCACTTCAAAAAGTTTATTAAAAATGTAACTAAAAGTTAAGTTTATTTGGTGCAATTTTTTTTAAATCTGTGCACAATTTTTCATAATATGCATTTTCCATAAATTATTGAACCTTTTAAATAAGCACTCATAGCAGCACTAGCTACAATATCCAAAAGGTCAGAAGAGCCAAAATGCCATCATCGGTGAATGAATTAGCAAAAGGATGCACAGTCATTCACTGAAATATTATTTCATCATGAAAAGGAATAAAGTAATGGTACATTACCATAACATGGATGAACCTTCAGACCACTACAACCCACAAAAGAAGTCACTCACAAAAGATCACATACTGTAAGATTCCACTTCTTTAAAATACCCACAATAAACAATCCATAGAAAAAGAAAGTGAATTAATGATTGCCATGTGTGTTAGCTAAAAGGTACTGAGTTCCCCGCCAATTGTTCATCCCACAATGATGGACTTATGACTGTTTCTGAGGAACTATGCTGTTGTGATGATATGGGAGATCTTGGGGGGTTGGGATTTGGGGAGGGGGAGAGGGGAAATCCCAAGGCCTATGGAACTGTATCATAAAATAATAATAATAATAATAAAAGAAAACATAGAAAAAATAAACTCTAAATAAAAAAAGCTTCTTCTGAAGAATTTCATATGTGCTTCATCAAGAAAAATGTTATCCTTTTTATTTTTACCAGTAAAAAAAAATCCTAAACATATATGAACTTTACTGTTTGTCCTAAAAATAATTGGATATCCAAGCATAGCAGGAGTATTTTCTGAAATAAAAACATGTAATAAGTCTATTTCCTGTAGACTCTATTTTGAGGCATTTTGGCAACATCTCTGCAGTCCAAAAGCAACACCAACAGCTCAAGCAGAGCACCTGAGCACACTTGATGAATCATTTTCTTTGGTTAACTCACTGACTCCATGGCTCGTTTCTCATTCTGAATTGTCATCAGCCTTGGGGTTGTATTGTGTCATGAAATCAAACTTCAAACACCTTCACTCGATGAAGAAGAAACAAAGTGGCCTTCAAAAGCTCTGCCCCAGTGATTTAAGGCAGGACTAGGAAATATGTAAATTGTTTGGTAATGTAAATAATCAATATTAATTAACAATTTGTTACTCACCCAACTTTCGCACAGTGAATACATGTTCCAGGGTGATGGCGTCTTCTTCAGTGTTCCTGTCAGGTGATACAGCACCGAATTCAAAAGCTGAACCTTGGGTGTCTTTGAGAGTTTCCTGCCCTGGGAGTTGACAGTAAATGAAGCAGCTACACATTGTTGTCTCTCAAGTTTATCCACATGCTGTTTGGGTGGCATTGCATAAATTATTTAGCTTCTTTGTGCTCAGTTTTATCATCTGTAAAGTAAGAAATATTAACAATACCTACCTCACCACATTGTGGAAGAATTGGATGAATTAAAGTTTTATAAAGTTCCTTACATGTATCAGTAATCCAGTCAAAGAAATTCTGAGGACAGGGAAGCAAAACAATGTCACAGTTAAGCATTTAAGTCAAAGTCAGTCCTAAATTCAAATTCTAGCCATTCCCATTGCTAAGTGGCTCTAAATCATTGCTCCTTTCTTGGCTTTTGGTTCCCCGTCTATAAAATAAGACTAATGACAGCATCTGTCTCACAGCAGTCATTAAATCAATGAGCTTGGGAGAAGTCAGGTGTTAGACCAAGTGTAAATTCTCAGCAACTGGAACTCTTTGCCAGCCATGAAGGGACAGACACAAATCTGCAAACCAGTTTTAGAAGAGTTCATAATCTGGGTCCATCACAGAAGGAACATTGAGGTGGTATTATAGTTACTAGATCTCATGGGTGGACTGAAGAGCTCCAAGACAGGTTACTGGGAAGCCTGGAGGTCCCCTTGGGGAGAACGTTACTGTTCAAATACTGAAAGTGGGATCCTGGACATACAAAACTGAGGTGTCCTAGTCCATATCAACTCTACGTTTTCCTTTAGACCTAGTGCATACAGGTTAAACCGAAGAATATCATGAGATGAGTTTGAATGCAGGTATTCACCCATGAAACCATACTCATAACCAAGAGAATGAATACTTGCATCACCTTCAAAAGAATCTTCATGACCCTGTGCACTTACCTACTTTATGTCACTTTAGGTAAGCTTGAATTTCTGCAATCTCTCGTAGAATTATGTAGCATGTACTCTTTTTTGTCTGATTTCTTTCAGTGAGCATAATTACTTTAACACCCATCCATGTTGTGTAAGTAACAATTTGCTTTCCTTTCCTTTTTAAGATTTATTTATTTATGTATTTGAAAGACAGAATTACAGAGAGAAAAGAGAGAAGAAGAGATCTTCCACCCTATTTCACTTTCCAAGTGGCCTCAATGACCTCAAAGCAGAAGTTTAGTGCTTCTTCCAATCTCCTACCTTGATGAAAGAGCTCAAGAACTTGGGCCACCATCTGCTGCTTTTCCAGACACATTACTAGGGAGGTGGATCAGAAGTGGAGCCTCTAAAACTCAAACTAGCATCACCCATATGGAATGCCGGTACTGTAGGTGGTTGCTTAGCATGCAATGCCACAACACTGGGCTCCGTGTTCTCCTTTCTAGCTGTTTAATCCAGTGTGTGAAATCTTGTTTACCTGTTGATGAGAATAAAGGGTTGTTATCAGTTTTTTAAAAATATTTATTTATTTATTTGAGAGGAAAAGTGACAGAGAAAACAAGAGAGAATTTTCCATTACCTAGTCCACTCTTGAAATGCCAACAAGAGCCAGGGCTGGTTCAGCCTGAAGCCAGGGGCCAGACACTCTATCCTAGTCTTCCACAGGAGTGGCAGGGGCCCAACTACTCAGGGCATCAGCTATTGCCTCACAGGATTAGTAGGGAGTTGATTTGGAAAGAGAGCAACCAGGTCTCAAACCAGCACTTCTATATGAGATTCTGGCATCACAAGTGGTGACTTTGCCTGCTACATCACAATTTCAATTCCAGTTTTTCATCTATTTCAAATAAAGCTGTTCTAAACATTCGCCTATATTTTTGTTTGTACAAATGTTCTTGTCTCTCAGGGGAGTGGGAAGACAGGATGACACAGTAAGTGCACGTTAACTGTTTTCTTAAACCGCACAAACTGCTTTCCAGTGTAGTGGCACTGTTTGCCCAGAAGTATATGGCAGTTGCAGTTTGTCCAAATACATGCCAACTGTACAGTGAGGATTTATGGAGCAATGAAAGCATATTGGTGTGAGTTTTACATTTTGCTGCCTGCATTTGACTCAGGTTTGATCTGTGGGTTTATAGTTTTCAATATATTTGGAAAAGTTTCTGCTATTATTTTTTTCAAGTATTGCTTCTGACTCCCTATTTGTTTCAGGGACTTCAATTGTACATATACTAGACCATTAGGCATTGCACCGCAGCTATTGATCTATTCATTTACTACCACCACTTTTCCTTTGGTAGTTTCTAATGCTGCATCTTCGACTTCCCTGATATTCTGCAATCCTCAACATATTTTTACTCCTTTAAATATTTCTGAGCCTGTGATTTGTAATAAAGTCACTTTGAAATAATTTGATTCTTAAAAAAAAAGAAAAAAGAAAGAATTTGATTCTTTCAAACGTTGCTTTCCACCTTTACTGTATGGGACCACAGCAAACTTTTTTTTTCTAAGAAATGTATTAGGCTTTCAGAGGGCTCTAAATATCTGCATGTTTCACAAGGATCCCAGGTGATTCAAAGTTGTGATAGTAAGGAGGGTTTAAGAAAGTAATTTTAATCTTCAATACAATAAAATTAAATTATAAGTAATATACTTTAACAATTTCCACATATTAAAAGATACCTACATACAATATTGCTTTTAAAGGGAATTCATATGTAGTTCAAAAAGATAAGTATGCTACATCAAAAGTTATACAACAATGAGAAACTTTAACAACAAATCCAAGTACAAATGAAGATATTCCTCTGAACTGGCACATTTCATCAAGCATCAAAAACCACCAATCTTTTTGTCCTTTTGTACATTATTCTGTATCCCTGGATTTTATCTCATTTTTTGGGGTGACATGCTCCACAAATACAAATCATTGGCTGCTGCCTGAGGAGCTGAGCATCTTTTGGATATCCATTGTCCTGAGGAGCCGGGAGTCACTCCTGAGCGCCTCATCCAGGACTCACTCCACAGGAAAGTTCATCCTGGGGTTACTTTAGTTACAATGCAGAGGTAATTCTCCCCTTTGTCTTTAGTATGATGTCTTGCATATTAGGAAGCTTCTTTTCCCTTCTGACTATTGCAAACTGAGGTAATCCCAACCTCAGGCAAGCCCTAGAAAACACTCTACCTACTCCTTTTGAGCAGTTCTTTCTCCAGCCTTGTATAGTTTCCTCAAATGCATACACTAATAATCATCCAAAAACTTGAATAACAGTCTATTATTTCATATACTGTGTCCATTTTTAGTTATTTAAGGTAAAATGCTAAATCTAATCTCTGCCATTCTTTCATTGGCAAAAGCAGATTCCAGATTTCAGGGTTTGGTTTTCGTATATATGTATTTAGATCAGATTAGCTTTGGGAATTTTCATAACACTCAGGTCAAAAGCAGATTGGATCATCAAAACATTATATTCTTAGAACTTTATCTATGAACTACATGGAATATCTTCTGTTTGTATTAATATCACATTAACATTAGAATTAATGAAAATTTTGTTGTAATAATTATAATACATTTGCTGTGACTCTGAGAATCTAATGTACTAATATATTCCTTCTAAATGTTATCTCAAAAAATTCTCAAATAAAGAAAAAAATTTAATTTAAAAGAAAGCAGATAGAATCAAAGGTAATAAACTGAAGGGGTCCTTAGAGATTATCAAACAGCTCACCACTACCATGCATTCATTTGGCTGATTTCAGAAATGAGATCAGAGGAAGGAAAACTACAGAGTAAATCAGCCACAGAATTAAGACCAGCAATAAAGTCTCTTCCCCTGATTGTTATAGTGAATATTATTATTAACTTATTATTTTTAAATTTATGCAATGTAAGTAGATTTCAGTTTTCACAATATCAATTTAGAGGTATCCCTCTCCACCTCCCACCGCACCTAACAATCTAGTTATCTTTTATTGATTTTATCTTATAAACCAGTTGTTTATCTGAGTAACCATAGCTTTGAAACACAGACCTTCTGTACTACCCAAACCCAAATGAGCACATACCCAGATGGTAGTTTATTCCGTTTGAGTTTTGTAAACACTACTCTTAGGAATTAATCTAAAGTGAATACTACCAGAGTAACAACACTGAGATATTTAAAACTCTCCCATAGGTCAATACTCCAAAACAAAATCAGGTATCCCCACCACCACCGCCACTGACTTATTATGAACTTGCTAAGCAGGAAGGAATGTGACTTAGAATTTAGAATGGTTTCATTAAGTAATTTCAGCATCTACGAGAACTATGAAACCTATAAAAAATAAATCTTTTTTGCAAATGCACTTGTCTTCCCACAGTTCTAGCAATTTCAACTAAATCCAATTTTTGTTTTTTCTGGATGTGTCTCCAAGTCCCATCGTGGCACCAGCCTAGGAAACCTGCCTGCCTTTGAACCAGATAGAATAGGCTCAGGTTTTAGCTGCCAGCTCAAACATTTTCTAGCTATATGACTTTGGACAAGTTACTAACCTCTCTGCAAAGTCATGGATGGGATTGTCTTGCATCAATTAGAAAGCACATGTTTTTCTTTTGAGATTTTGGCTTCCTTAAAATTGAGATGTATATTACTATAAGTGATACCATGGATACATTTTCAGATTTTAAATATTAATATATTGTCCTAGATTCAAGTACAATATTATTAATTCCTAACTTTCAGAGTTTCGTCAGGAATGAAATTCAATGAAGTAAGCATAATTCTTGGTACATGGTTAGCATTCAAAGACTAGAACCAACACGTGACTGGCTGAACCTTGAGCCTTCCAACTTTCCTCATCTAGCAGTTGTTTCATCAACTGGAGCAGTTGGTACGACAGGGTAACTCTGAGGCTAGCAAATTGTTGATCACTATTGTAACTTGTCATTTGGTCCCCAGGGTGCCTCTTGCCCTCCTCTCCCACCCCATTAATGTCAGTGGTACAGTTTTACCTCTGCTGCTACTGAATTATGAAGGTATGGATATTGATCAGGGGATCTTAAACCATAATCCCAAACTCCCGCTCTCTTCTTCCCAAAGAGCTTTCCCAGAATCTAATAAGGTTTGTCAATTAAAGGGCATTTCCAAGGCCATCAAGATTAGAGCCTGTAGGGCTAGAGGAGAAATCCACCTTCTTCCACATGCCTCCCCACCACTTCCTCCAGGACATCCAGCTGAGCTGATACTTGTATGTCTTTGAAATTGAACAACTTCAACTCTGGAAAGAGAAACAAACGCCTGAGGGTAAATCACTACCAAACATATTCCTGTAATAAAAGATGGCATAGACTTATTTCCCAATACTTCCTTGCCTTTTGGTACTGTTTTCTGCAAGCAGTTTGGCCTCACTTGCATGGATCTCATCCTACCTAGGCTCTTGCACACTCCATTAACCCTCTTGGTGCCTGGTGTGTAGCTGCAGCCTCCCTAAGTCTTTCCTCTGGGGCACTCCATTTAACACATCCTCGGAGGTTTTCTGTTCTAGAGGCTCTGAAACCCACAATGAAAAGGAAGAAAGGGCAGGAAAGACTGGCCTTTGTCGCTGGCATCTTCTAGCAACTCAACTGCCTCCCAGGTGATTATAAAATAATCAAGTCTAAACAAAGAGCCGCTTGACAGTCCATGCCACCCAGGATACTGCACCATGGCTAGAATGAAGCCAGAAATTAATAACTGTGAACGATTTTTCATGGAAACTGTCTCTAAGAAAAATGACCAAATTTTTACCATTCAACCTTAGGAAGATAAAAATCAGACCTAGTTGAAAAAAGACAAATGATCCAAAGCAAACGCAGAACTTGAAAACCAAAATGCATCACGAGGCCTCATTGTACATCCCCTTGTCTTTCCATCTGAGAAACGGGCAGGGGAAAGGTAACACCATTTCCATCCAGTCCATCAGCCAACTCAGAAACTGTGCTCATAACAGATCTTCCCAATTCCTCCTGGACTTTATTCCTCTCCACTATCAAATTAGCTTCCCTGTATTCACTCAGCATCTTTTATGTTGCTTGTTGAGACCTTCCTCGTACCTCGTGTCAGTCTCCTTTCTGCTCTGTCTCCACCCAACACACCACCTTCCCTGGTACCAAGGCAGCACAGTGAATCAATAGGCCAATTCTTTGCCTACAAACACCAGCATCCCATTTGGCCACTGTTTCATGTCTCAGTCCCTCCACTTTCAATACAGCTCCCTAACAATGCACCCAGGAAAGCAGTGGGAGATGGTCCAAGTCCTTGTTTCCCTGCACCCATGTGAGAGTCCTAAAAGAAGTTCCTGGCTCCTGGCTTCGGACCAACCCAGCTCCAGCCATTGCCACTGTTTGGGCAGTGAACCAGCCGGCGGAAGATAATACATACACATATCACATTTGTCCTGCTTAATAAACATCAATAGACAAGAATTATGGATTATTTATTTATTGTTAATGTTGTGTGGTGGGAACCTGAATGGGTATTTTTATTATCATCATTACATTTATTTATGTTTGAAACTGTTCATTTAAAAAAAAATCTTCTACAGACATACAAGGTTATTTCAAGATACAGCATAAAGTGGCCTTGATATCTGTCCCTACTCAGCTTGAAAAACCTTGCTTCTGGGGCCAGTGCGGTGGCATACCAACCTAACCCTTCACCAAGAGCACTGGCATCTCATATGAGCACCAATTCGAGTCCCAGATGCTCCACATCTGATCCAGTTCCCTGATTATGACCTGGGAAAGCATCAGAGCATGGCTTAAGTCCTTGGGCACCTGAACCCACATAGGAGACCCAGAAGAAGCTCCTGGCTCCTGACTTCGGAGTGGCACAGTTCTGGCCATTATGGCCATTTGGGGAGTGAAGCAGTGGACGGAAGATTACTCTCTCTCTCTCTCCCTCTCTGTGTCTCTCTTCTTCTATTTCTCTTTCCCTCTCTCTTTGATTTTCAAGTAAAATAAATACTAAAATGAAAGAAGGAAACAAAAGCTCACCCCCTAGTGCTCATCAGGCTGCAGGCACTGTATTTCCCCAACCTTGGACTCAGCCACTCAGCTCTGTCCTGCAACCCCATCTTTGCCCATGCATCTCCTTCCAGAACACCCCTCTCTTCCCATCCTAACTGAAAAATGCTTCCTCATCCCTTGGAAATCCAATGCGAGTCATCCTGGTCTGGGCTACCTTCCTACCCTCGGAGGGCTGGGGGGGAGGGCGGGGGAGGGCAGGGGGCGGGGTGTCTTCTGAAGGAGTGTCCCCTCAGGCCTCATATACAGTAAGCCATCAATTTGTGTTTTGGGAGAGACAGAAATGTCTTAACAGAACGGGTGCAATATTTACTTGAACTTGGGCAAGTAATCTGTCTTCTTTCGCTTCTGCTTCTATAAAATGAAGATAATAACAGTATTTATCTTACAAGACTTGAATAATGATTTGATGGTATTCTCTGTAAACAGCTTAACACAATACCTGGGAAAGGAAGAGAGACAGAGACACACAGAGAGAAACGGACAGAGAGAGAACAGAAGCTGACTGCACAGACTTCGACCAGGCAATACTGAGATAAGGAGGCAGAGGATTTTGAATGAGATGGTCGCAAAACCTACACAGGAAAGCACGTGCTGGTTCGTTCTTCCCAGAAGCTTAAATTAATTCGTGGGAAATTGTTGATATCAAAGTCACGATTCCTCTCTTGGACCCAGAAACAGCTCATAATTTGGGGTATCTTCAGAGATCAAGACCTGAGCCCAAAGCCCTGCTCTTCGGAATGGCTGTGCAAATCTGTCTTGGGGACACAGCTCGAAATACTGGGGCTATGCACAAAAAAAAAAAAAAAAAAAAAAAAAAACTCAGCCTCATTGACAATCCCCAAATCCAGGAGGTCTTGCTGAGCTCGCCGCACCCGGAGTGGGACGCAGGTGGAGAAGAGCGAAGCGGGGTCGGCTGCGGCGCTCCCGCCCACCAGCCCAGCTCCTCCGGGCGCCCGCAGCCTCGTGCGTCACCAGCGCGGGCGGGGGCCGAGAGGAGGGGGGTGCCGCAAGGTGAGGGCACCGCGCTGCCTTAAGACGCCGCACGCCCCCGCCACCGCTCAGAGCTGGCAGCGCAGCGCAGCGTGCGGGCCGGACCTGTGGGAACAGGCCAGGGGCCCCGCTGCCGCCGCATCCGCCGCACCTGCCTCCCGGTGCGAGCCCGCAGCCTCCGCCTCCGAGGAGGCTGCCGGCCCCAGTGCGCGAGTCCGTAGGGATCAGCACGCAGCTCCCTTACAGCTTGACGCCTTCGGAGCAGCAACAGGTAAGCGAACCGGCTGTGCTCCCAGCGCGGCGGCTGACAGTGTCCAGCCGAACCCCGCAGCCCCACGCCTGGGTGATCCCTGCTGCTGCGGGCGGCAGGTGGCTGAGCGACCCCGCTCGGGGCCCCGCACTGCAGGCCCTTCTCTCAACCCGCCTGTGCACCTGGCGCTTTCCCTCCTTACTTTATCAGGTGCGTCCCGTTCTTCCCTTGCTCTTCCATTATTCCTTCTGGTTTTCAGCATCTTATTCTCTCTCTTCTGTCTCTCAGGCTTTCGGTTTCTTATTCTCTGCCTCTCTCCTCTGTTTCCCCTTCTAACAGTAAGATGATGGACTTTCTGACCATCTCTAAGCCCCTCGTTCTCTAGCTGCTACGCCCTCTTCTTCCTCCTCTCTCTCTCTCTCTCTCTCTCTCTCTCTCTCTCTCTCTCTCTCTCATCCCCATGCACCTCTCATTCTCTTTTCGTCTCTGTTTCTCAGCCCCCCATTGCCCTGCCTCGGTTAGATTCCCCAGTCCACCCCCTCAGCGTTCTGGCATCCTGTGCGGTTTTCCCAGAGCCCGCGTCCCCTGCCGAGGCTGACTCCGGGCGGGCCGAGAAACACGAGGAAAATGCTGTGGTGCGGGCGGGAGGTGCGCACGCCAGAGCATCCTCTGAGTTCTGCAGCCGCTGCGGCGCTCCAGGCAAACCCGCGGTTGACCCGCCAGAGCCCGCGGTGACCACAGCGCCAGGTGCTTTCTCTAGCAAAATAAGGTCTGCAGAGGGACTGATATCCAAGAGACAAGGTGTCGGTCAGAGAAAAGCCGGGGTATGGAGGCATCACAGAAAAACTGAGAGAAGCACAGGTGCTCACACGCCCAGAAACATGGGAAAAGTGCCAGGCAAGGGTGACAAGAAGGGTGCCGAGGTGTTCTGACTGAGAGGCAGAGCAGCCAACAGCTTGAGAAACGGAGTTGGAGACGGCCGGGAGAGAGAGAGATGGGGGAAAGAGAGAGAGAGAGAGAGAGAGAGAGACAGAGAGAGAGAGAGAGAGACTGAGGACTCAAGGCAGAACACCCGGCACAGAGACAAAGCGAATGTGCCGGTGAGAGCTGGCAGAGACAGACCCCGAGGGAGACCGAGATGCAAGTGTTAGAGAGACACCACTGCCTCGAAAGCCAGCGCACAGGTGTGCTAGGGACCCGCAGACGTCAGGAAGCCTGGGAAATCAGCAGCGAGAAAAGGAGAAAAGAGCCCGGAAAAGCAGTGATAGAAATGGAGACAAGCAGAAACAAGAGCATATCCGAGAGAGACACAGAGAGATAGGGAGAAGACGGGAGGAGGGCGGGCCGCACCCCAGAGCGGGCAAGAGAGGGATGCTGAGAGGGGAGAAACGAGTGGCAGGCACAGGGCAGAGTGGTGCTGAGGGCAGCGGGCACGAACTAAGCAGAGACTAAGAAATAGACGCACACTGCAAGCACGAGAAGAGACTCCTTGTGGGAGCCGGTGAAACACAGACACGCGCTTCACCAGAGCGAGCGCCAAAGTGCGCTCGCAGCGCACTCGGGAGATGGGTAGCAAACACTGCATTGTGAACAGCGAGCAGAGCACAGCGTGCGTGCTACCTGCCCAAACTCCGGGATCCAAGACGCATTCGAGACCCGCAGAAAGATTGCGGGAGTGCCCACGACCCTTCACCCTCACCCCCCGGGGAGACATATGCAAAGAAGGGAGAGATCAGGAAAGAGACAGGCAGAGAGACACCCCTACACACCCACCGGGAATAGTCGAAGAAACAGCCAAAGAAACTACCCAGATGCCTTAGGGGTGGGGCGGGGCGGGGGATGGGAGCCCCTCACACTGTGCTGGGGACTGAAAGCGGGAGAGACCGAAAGTGCTGCCGCATCAAAACTGAGCGCCCGGTCTTCTGCTCTCAGCCACAGGTTAACCGCTCCTCCCCGCCCCATTTCTTTCGTTCCCAGCACAGGCACTCAGTGTAATCGGCGCAGTGCAGTCCTGCTTTGGCCGCCGGTGCCCGCGCTGTCCCTGCATCCTGTGTCAACGTTAGCCTGCTGTCACCATGGCATCCACTTGTACCAACAGCACGCGCGAGACCAACAGCAGCCACACGTGCGTTCCCCTCTCCAAAATCCCCATCAGCCTCGCTCACGGCATCATTCGCTCGAGCGTGCTGATCATTTTCCTCACTGTCTCGTTCGTTGGCAATGTAGTGCTGGCGATCGTGCTGCAGCGCAAGCCGCAGCTAATGCAGGTCACCCATCGCTTCATCTTTAACCTGTTGGTTACCGATTTGCTGCAGATCTCGCTGGTGGCCCCCTGGGTGGTGGCTACTTCCGTGCCTTTCTTCTGGCCTCTCAACAGCCACTTCTGCACTGCCCTGGTTAGCCTCACCCACCTGTTTGCCTTCGCCAGCGTCAACACCATTGTCGTAGTGTCAGTGGATCGCTATTTGTCCATCATCCATCCTCTCTCCTACCCGTCCAAGATGACCCAGCGCCGTGGCGTCCTGCTCCTCTACGGCACCTGGATCCTGGCCATCCTGCAGAGCACACCTCCGCTCTATGGCTGGGGCCAGGCTGTCTTTGATGAACGCAATGCTCTCTGCTCCATGATCTGGGGGGCCAGCCCCAGCTACACCATCATCAGTGTGGTGTTCTTCATCATCCTCCCACTCACTGTCATGATTGCCTGCTACTCGGTGGTGTTTGGGGCAGCCCGTCGTCAGCATGCTCTGCTCTATAATGTCAAGAGTCACAGCTTAGAGGCGCGGGCCAAGGACTGTGTGCAGAATGAGAATGAAGAAGAAGGAGAGAAGTCCGAGGTGGAGGGTGAGAGTGAATTTCATGGCCAAGACGAAGGTGAGGCCAGGGAGGGCAGCATGGGGTCCATGGAAACCCAGCGTGGCAGCATGGAGGCCCGAGAGGGTCACGTGGACGGTAGGGAAGATGGCAGTGAGGTCGGGGAGAGCAGCAGCAATGCAGACAAGAGCCGAGAAGAGGTCAGCCAGTGCAACATTGACTTGGGTGAAGAGGACATGGACTTGGATGAGGATGGCATCAATTTCAGTGATGATGATGTTGAAGCAGTGAATATGCCAGAGAGCCTCTCGCCCAGCCGCCGAAACAGCAACATCGACCCTCCTCTGCCCAGGTGTTACGAGTGCAAAGCCGCTAAAGTGATCTTCCTCATCATTTTCTCCTACGTGCTGTCCCTGGGACCTTACTGCTTTCTGGCTGTCCTGGCTGTGTGGGTAGATGTCCAAACCAAGGTCCCCCAGTGGGTAATCACCATCATAATCTGGCTTTTCTTCCTGCAGTGCTGTATCCACCCCTACATCTATGGCTACATGCACAAGACCATCAAGAAGGAAATCCAAGACATGCTCAAGAAATTCTTCTGCAAGAAAAAGCCCCCCAAAGAAGACAGCCACCCAGACCTGCCTGCAACTGAAGCCGGTACAGAAGGTGGCACTGAAGGCAAGGCCACTTCCCATGATTCTACTACCCTGCCTTGAGTAAGCTGCAGATGCAGAACCTAAGAGCAGCTTTCTTTTCAGTAGATCAGCCACATTCCCATTCATGCCAACTCCTACCATTTCAGGCGAAGATGCTGTGCACACATCACTTTTACCAGAAGGTAGATAAGTGCATCTAAGTGGTAAGAACTTAGGTCTTTCCTCAAATGTGCGCCTCTGAAAGTGTGGACTTGAGGATTCTGACTGAACTTTCCCCCTAAAAGGTGACTTGTCTCTAAATATTTTTAAGCAGCAAAAGCTATTCAATTGGGATTTGTACTGGGTATTCTGTCTGCCTTCCCAGGGCTATAGCATGCTTGCTTTAGCTCTGAGGGAAAGGGGAGATGATATTTCTGAGTTTATGAACTTTTGACCCCCTCAGATTTGCAGCTGAAGGGTCAGGGCCTTTCAACAGAAAGAAAAGCAACGCAGCACATCCTTCATGGAGCCCAGGAAGCAAAACCTGACAGACTGATCGGTGCAGGAGCCAAATACTGAACTGAAAATGCCTAAAATGTGATTTAAAAAAAACTGTTGTGCAGATGGAAGCAAAGGAGTATTCTGCAGTTAAAATACCAACAAAGTTTCTGGATCTTCTAAGGGAATCTAAAGTAGTAAACGGACATGTTGGAAATGGGAAGGTAGCCCAAGGGGGGGGGGGATTCAGATATACCACACACATATTGGATTAAATGGTTGATTTTTCTTATAAAATACTGGATTAATGCATGAGCTGGGACTCAGCTCACTCAATACAAATGGAAAAAAAATGTCAGTTAACACCAAAATATTTTCTAGCTCTTGTTTCAATAATAGTGGGACAGATGCTGTGTTACTGTTTTTCAATTTTCTGTTTGTAGCTGATTTGGGATGTTCATAAGAATCCTTCATGTCTCTTCTGTTTTAATTACTTGTGTTTTAATTTGTTCGAATAGGCCTTTCTTGATAAAGCAGTATTTCCAGAAGGAAAAGAAATCCCACTAGAAGTGCTGAAAGCCCTAGAAAATTCACACTGCCAATCAAGAACTATGTGTCTGTCAGAAATCTCTTTGTTTCTCGGAGGAACAAGTAAGGCAGCGTGGACGTTTGTCATCCTCCAGACATGTCTTTCCCACCTCTGGCACTCTCTAAGCTATTAAGTTCTCTGCAGATGTTGAAGAGAAATCTAACAGTCAAGAATGAAAGAGAGGATAGTTTCACAGTACCTAGAAAACATCTGATATGGTCCAAACCATTCTAGGGTCAAAGTGTTGTGGTCAGACATGTCTTAATTACTGCTGTTGAAATGTACCACTTTGGAGAAAACCATTACAATATTCTGGTGTTCGACTAGAAGTGCTTATCTGGGGGCAGGAAATAGAATTCCAAACCTAAGTCTCTTTATACATTTTGTTGAAACTGAACTTCTTGTTTTATTTTTAAAGCTCAACCCCTTCAAAATATGTCAGAAAAAAAAATGTTTGCCCAAATTCCAAACCTGAATGGAAGCAGAACCTGCCCCAGTGTGGTAAGTCCATTTCACAGCACAGCCAACAGTTGGCCAGGTAACATGACTCACTGGATTCCTTATGCAAAGTCCTCTTTCTCTTCTTTCACTTAATCATCCATTCTTTTGGCGAATCAGATTCTAAGACCTTTAGAGAGTACGAGAGTAGAATTAGAAGCTTTTAATTAAGGGTGTTCTGCTTTGAGGACATTTTCTTCTTAATAAATACAGCCTCTGCTAAGCTTGGAGATAGCAACTGCTTCAAATTTTGTGCTGTTTGGAATAAAGCACTATCAGTTTAATGTGGTTTTACTGTACACACTTTTTGTCATTTGAAATATTTGAAAGCAACCCCCCCAAAAAAATTAATCTTTAGCTGCACATATTCTCATGTGCTTTTCCTAAATGTTTTTAAAGGACACATTATTTAGCCAAGGTCACTCATATGTGCAGGAACAACAACAACAAAAAATCCCATTAAAGTGTAAGGACAGATAAACCAGACTTTGAAAAGATGTGATTTTAAGTTTAACCATTTTTTTTTAATTTAGGAATAATAGAGCATCTAGTTTGCAAAGGAATTGCAAGTGCTTAAACCAGTACAGTAGTTCCAGTAAGTATGGGGGGCGGGGAGAGTAATACGCAGCCAGCTTTCCATGACCCCTGTGATGCCAGAGTCTGTGTCCTGTAAGATGCCACCAACACCAGCTGCTGTGAGGTCCTCTGCAGGTGCAGCTCCCTGCCTACCTCTTGCCATCATGTCCACTGCCTTCCCCTGCTTCACTCCTCTTCCCACGGCCCTGTTGTCCATTCAGGAATACCCCGTGCTTACAGTTCTCTGTGCACATTCCTTCCCCATTGGTCCCTTCTACATCCAAAGCTAATAGATTCACAGACCTGGAAGTCCGTGGAAATAGGGAAGCTGTGAAGCAAACTATAGAACTGAGCAACAATTTTTTAAAGACATTTTTCTATTTCTCCCCCATCTCCAATCCCACTTGGAGACGACAGGATGCTTACTATAAATTCTACAGTAAGGAAAAGTGCCATCCTACAATTTTGGAGGCAGGCACCTCATTTCCAACCGAAAATCACCTGATAGAACACATCTTTTAGAACACATTCTTCTTGTACATACTGTCCAATGATTCCAACCAAAAAAATTCTAGAAAATCTTTCAGTATAAATTTATAAGGTGCCTAACATTGCCTTATTTTTTACATAATTAGCTAATGACACTAGGTAAAGTTATTCAAGAAATTTTTTGTACAACCTTAAGAACAATTCATGTACTGTAGGCTTTCTTTCTTAAACTTTGCCAAAAAGCTACTAAAGTATCTGCAACATACCATTGGAAGAGGAAAAAATTATGCATCATCTGGTAATTTAAACACATTTAGATAAAATTCTCAGGGGGTATTAGGGTGAAATAAATAGGAACAGTTTGAACCACTGGAGTGTATTTTTCTCTTATATCAAGCCTCCCCCATTTTTTGATAGAAGAAAAATTTTCATAATGTCTTTCTGGTTGCATTCCTCTTTAAGACAAACTGTGTGCTGTTAGGATAGAATGCTCTAAGGAAAATGTCTTTTCCTTCTAGCGCAATTAAAAGATTAAGGGAACAGTCAGCCACTAGCCAGGAAAGGAGAGAAATTTTGCCAGTCATGGCTTTTAACACTTTTGCTCCTGATCTCTGGATATTTCCTATTTTCTATGACCTGGCTCAGGACTCTTGGCCCTTCAATGTCCCTCCAAGCTTAGACATGAGGAGACAGAAGCAATGAGCTAGAAATAGCAACATAGAGCCCCAAAACAAAACCTTGTCATAAACTTTTTAATAATGTACAATCTCTTCCTCTAAGACAAATAAATGACTAGCTTGCTTGTAAATGACAAAGCTGGCTGGAGAAAGTCTTGGAAAACCTCAAATCCACTGGACTTGGCTACTGTCTGCCAGGTCACTGGCAAGTTCATTGTATTTTGGTAAGTAAAGAATCCTCAAGATCAAAGAAGATCCCAGCTGGAGTCAGATGTTTCCATCACTGCTGATGAAAGCCTCTGTATCTTAGAACACACACATCAAACCATGTGAACATGTGCTTTAACAGATTTGTTTGAAGATTATCTCACTTGCTCTAAAATACGGACAAAACAAGATCGTTTTTAGTTTGGTGCTTCAAACTTGAGTGGACTTTCTCCCATCTTCAACCTTCAGCTGTGTTACAACTTCGATGTTAAAATTTCTGTATTTTTGTCTTGTTTCAGTGGTGTAGTCCTTTTTGTAGTAATTTTCCTAAATGTAAGCTGTGACTTATTTAAGACTGTGTTATTGGAGATAAGGTGCTAGATATTAGATTATATATGTTCTTAGATAGTGTAAAAAATGTGAAGTTAGTATATGAAATGCATGCAAAATTCTTAATGTGACCCACACCCTGGTCAGTTTGTGAAGTAGAACCTAGGATTGTGTTTTGTAAATTATATTTTGAAGTGTATGCTACAGGATCTATAAAGTGGTTCCAAGATGGGGTGGCAGGAAGTGGTGCCTTTTTTCCTTTAAATCCTTGGTACAATAAATGACAAATGAGCACTTATTCTGACATAAACGAACATTAATATGAACTAATTGTCCCGGCTGACAGTTCTCCACAACGTACTTGGCCCTGGCATTCCTGTTCATTCACTGAATGTATAGTATGCAAAATCAAGGAAAACAATCTTTTTTTCCCATTAAAAAGTAAGGACCCCATAGAGGCTGCTGAATTGTTGTTTGAAGAATGAAAAGAATACTGGTTCTCTCAAGACCCAACCATTAAGCAGTACCTGACAGTGAACTGATACAACATGCATTTAGCAAATCCATATTCTGTCTCTCCCTCCCCTCCCTAGAACAGTATCAGAACCCAGAAAAACACTCCTCTGGGTTTTTTGTTCCTTTGGATGCTTGTCTCAGAGAGAAAATGCATTGTGAATGTGCACATCACGAGGTAGTAAGACTCTTCTGAGTGGTATAGCTAAGACGATTGAAAATTACAATTGTATATCAATGATATTTGCATCACAAAGAAATGAAACTATTATATTTAAAGAATCAAAATATTACAACTAGAAACAATATCTATATACATACATGTGTATGTACACCCTCAATCATTTCTAAAACTGCCTTTAATACCAAATTTTATGTACCGCTTTGAGACTGAAAGCAGGAAGAAAAAAATGCATTCAGTCAATATAGTTATCTTTAATATCTTAAATTTTGAATTTAGAAGTTTTTTTTTTCCTATTAAAACAGGCTTTGTAATTTTAAAGTGCCTTTGCAAAGGATTATCAAACTACAATCCGAGGGCCAAGTTCCCATTGGCACAACTTACCTTCAGGTGCACAGAAGGAGTGGGTTTTATCCTCCTCCCCTCAGTAAGAAGAGAATCTCCCTTCCACCCCAATCAAATTCATAAATCAATACTGCTATATGGGCCCCAAGGCCCAGAGACTCTGCCCACGACACGGGTTTTATATATTGGTTGGCTTTAACGGAATCCTAAGATGGCTATAACACATTTTTTTTTGTTGGACAAGTATAAGAGATTCATGCTTGGGGAACACAGAGAGATTGATGTTTGTGGCTTAACTAAATATTATTAAGTGATGTTTGTGTTTCTTAAATAGGTGCTGTTAATATACGCTGTTGATATATTCTTCTGAAATACGCTAAATAAAGTTTAATTTTGTGTGTGAATCTAGTCATTATGTTGATTTCCTTGAGAAAACTGAGGGAGAGAAGAAGGAGAGAATCAAACTGTATTCTCAGAATTATATCTATGAACTATGTTGAATCTGCTACAAGCCCAAAACAACAAAAACAGTGAGAGAAAAGCGTAACTAGGAATTTATCCCTTCATTTGCTTGAACAGGAGGAGACAGGGGCTAAACAATTAACTGCATTATATAATTGGAGGGACTGTGCAAACTCCATATTTCACATTCCAATATTGTGACACGATGAATTTGCAGTGGTGAGAGTGAAGAGCCCAGATGGCAACAAGGGCTTAGCCTGGTCTTTTGTGAATGAAAATGCTTTCAAAGTGAGAATAGAGAGGGGCATATCTAAAACATAAAGGGCAGAGGGTTTGTGGATGCTGTTAAATGCTGAACTTCATTCCAGAGGCAGTGGAGTTTAGGCAGCAGTGTGATGCAGCTAGCCTTTCCTTTTAGCAAACTGTACTGCCAAACACCCAGGCTACCTCCCCAGAGTCCAACCTCTGCTAACCCATGACACGTCGCGTAGCACAGCTCAGCCCAGCCTGATCTAGTTTTCCACCCACCTTAGTTCAACACCAACTCATCAGGCTTCACAAGCCAGGAGGGCAGAACACTCTCCCAAGCCTCTAACACAGCTGGTATATATTAAATCACAGTATTCAGATGAGATGGGCAAATAAGTAAAACTTAAGAATCCCTAGCTCCTCTTCAGTCGAAGTCATGGGCCTACTAGTACTTTCCTTTCTGATGCTTTTACGGGTAGTGGTGTAAGGAACTGCCTGCCTAGTGCTTCCAAAGCAGTATTCCTGGGCTGATATGTGGGGTCTCAGGGAGCTGTCATCCCCATTTCCATCTAAATAAAATACCCTACATGATCCCTACAAAACCAACCTATATACTGATTTGAAAACCACTTCAGAATGTTCAAATAGGGCAGCTGTGAAACCCAAGTGTGGACCCATTCACCTTAATTTAGAAACACCACCTAGACAATGATTTTATTCCTGCCACAAAAATTAATTTGCTTTTCAAGCCAACTAACATCAATGCAAATAAAGGCACTTGGGAGCCCTGATAAAATTCTCAGGCAGCCAATCTGATGAGAAAAGAGTCCCCTTATGCTTCATAGACCACCATTTGGTCCAGAGCTGAATTCAGGAGAAAATGGAATGAGCCTCCCCCAAACAGCTTCTTCTCTCAGACAGAGCTATAGGCCCAGGCCTAGATTGTACTATTAGATGGGAAAGGGTTGAAAGGATAAAAATTCCAAATTCAGGGACCCTACTGTAGCTTCTGCACTGTTCTCTCTCAAATCCCTGTGTTCTAGGCCTCATGCCCATTTGCTATCAGCCACAGCCTGCCACTGGAAACAAACAAAGGCATGCTAGGGGCAAGTAAATTAGTTTTCTTCTTTCATAAAACAATTAACTCCCACTCTCCCTCTCACTTCCTCTTCTAAATGCGACTTTCTGACCCTGTCACTCACTTCTGTCTCCCCTGCAAGGACAGCACAATCTTTTGATCTCTGTAAACACAAAGTGTTCATGAATTGAAGGTTATGTACATGTTATAAAACAGAGAAAATACATGATTTCCCTGACCTCTGAAAACTACAAGATTTAATAATATTTATTATTCTCAGTTGTAGGTACCTGCCTAGGTTGCCTTGTACCTAAGCAAGTGTTACACAGCTGGGAGAAAAGCAGCCAGGAGCTAACTGGCATTCTGGACCTGGTTAATGCCAAATTTGTGTCAACTATACCAGTGTACCATCACAATTACCTATTTTTTTTCTTTTTTTAAAGATACACAGGGACGGGGAGGGGGGTGCTCATTGTGTTAACTATACCAGTATACCACCATATTAACTTATTCTTTTTTTTTTTCTTTTTTAATGATATGTGGGGGTACTCAGTGCAACAACCTAGTGGCTAAATTCTTGTGTTGCAAACACCAGGATCCCATTAGGGTGCCAGTTCATGTCCCAGATTGCTTCAGTTCCCTTCCAGCTTTCTGCTTGTAGCCTGAGAAAGCAGGAGAAGATGGCCCAAAGCCTTGAAGTCCTGTGCCCATGTGAGAGACCCAGAAGAAGCTCCTGGCTTTGGATCAGCTTAGCCCTGACCGTTGCCGTGGAGTGAATGAGTCAGAACTAGATCCGCACAGTTGCTGAAACCTGTGCAGTAGATGACATGCCCAGATGCACATTCGGAATGTAGCAACCAGTTCATTAAGACCTGCAAAAGATGCAAAAGATGTCTAGTACCATGAAGGGCAGAACAAGTTGGATAGCTCATCTTGACAAGCTTTGACAGTAAGTATCTGGGTGAATCGAGGCTCTAAAGTGGACTATGTCAGCCAATGAACCTTGGAAGGATTTCCTCATCCTTGGAGCAATGAAATCAACATCTCAGAACTATCAAAACCACTGAAGCAGTACCCTCGGAACATGCTCCACATGGGGACTCTGGGATGACATCAGGTGGCTGTCCCTCTTCCCTGGGTACTGATGTGATTGGGCTGCTGGGAGTGGGCCTCTTCCCTTCTCTCCCCACTTTCCCCAGATACAGGAGAAAAAAGGGAAATTGAAAACAGTTGTCTCAACCACCTTCCCCCCGTTCCTTAACCCTCCCCACTCTAATTGGTGGTCCACAAGGACATGCATCCCTCTCGACTATATAAACATTTGACACCTGACTAGATTTCAGTTGAAGGAAATCCAAGAAAGTTGTTGACAAAAGATTTATTACCTACACTCAGTTAATTCAAATGTAAACACTCTTAGCCTCCAATGGACAGCAAGTAAAAATAACCAACCAACAGCTAGAAATGTGTATATTTGATTGAGGGATTAAACAGTAATGTCTGGTATTTTATAAACTTTATACACTAAACTAATATACATCTTCAAACAACCATCCAGATACAAAGGTGTAATACAGTTTCTATAATCAACATCAATTAGAAAATGTACATCTCAGTTTCTTTTTTCCTTTTTCCTTCTTTTCCTTTCTTCTTCCTGGGAGAGGGCCTGAATCCTAAGATGCACTGCATTGATTGTTTCTGGAAGCAGCTAATGGATCTCAGCATGTCATATGACATTAATCTTAAAACATCAAACTATGGCTTTAGGCAGTTTGGCCTACACTTCAGGCCAACGTCTACAGCAAATTCCCAAGTCTATAGACAGCCCTTAGGAAAAAAAAAAAAAAAAAAGATATTTGTCAGTCTGGGAGCAGCAGGCCAGGGGCTGGATGCTGGGGTCCAAGGCAAGCCGTACCTACAGCATACTAATACACCATTATGGAAGCAATCAGGCCAGGGGGTTCGCAGGTCCTAGGAAAGTCATACCTGCATCAGAGCAATGCACCGGTCTGGGAGTGGCAAACCAGGAACCTGATGCTGGTAGCTCTAGGTAGACATGCTGGTCTGGGAACAGGCAGTACATGGGCCTTTTGTGATACTAGGCAGATCACACCCATGGTGCACCAACACACATTTCTGGGAGTTGGCAGGCCAGAGGCCTAACTGGTCCTATGAAGGCCATTCCTGTGGCATACCACAAGAGCCTTGACGTGTGGGCCAGGGTCCTCACGGGTTTTAGGCAGGCCACACCTGTGGCATAGCTGCGCACTATTGTGGGAGGTGAAGGGGCCTGAATGCGGGTCTGACGCTGGGGTTCTAGGCAGGCTGCACCTGTGGCGGATCACCATAGTAGGCCTGGTGCAGGTCATGGTTTGGCCTGCCCCTATACCAAGCTGAGAATGGCAGGCCTGGGGTCTGACTCCAGGGTGGACCTGTGCTGTGCCACTGTGCTTGACCAGAGGCCTGAGGTCCTCAGTTCTTGCAGAGGGGACTCGCTGATAGCTCTTGGTAGGTCATTTCTACTGCGTAACACTAAACCAGTCAGGAGAAACAGGCTAGGGGCCTGGCAGGAACCAGTAACCAGGGTAGATGCTGCAGATGTTCTAATGTCAGAGCTCCCAGTGAATGTTGTATCACTTTCTAATCTGACTCCTTTGCAGGGGAGAGAATCATGCCCAGGTGCACACGAAGGATGAGTGCACCTATTCCTAGGAACCAGTGGAGGCCCTCAGATGCTGCTTCAAAAGACTGAAAAAAGCCAGTGACTTCTGGGAGTGGCAATGACAATGCAGGGGACACAGCCATTGGCATCAGCTAGGTTTTCTACAGCTCAAGAGATGGAGAGAGGGAGAGATTTCTGATTCTGGGACATGCAAAGCCTGTACTGCTAATCAGCAGGAAACCACAGAAGATGAGATGAATCTACATCTTTCAGCTCACCAGAAACCAGGCAACAGGAAGGGGTGCCCCTTCTCTCCATGGACACAAGATGAAAGTAGCAACATCTCTTTCCCAACTTTTCCCTCTCTGCCCACTCTATCCCTGAGTGTGTGTCTGTGACTTCCTCACCTTTTAAATTTAAAAATACACATTTACATAAGATGTGTTGACTATTAATCCTGACCAAGTTATTACATGCTCTGTACATTTATAAAGGGGGGATGGGAGGAAGGAAAAGGAAAACAAAATGTTCACATGAAAAACCATTATACTCAACTTCAAATTCTCTCTAGCTCTTAATTGAATTAAATTATTTTACATCATCGTTTTAGGAAACTATGCGAATAAATGAAGTATTTTACAAAATACAAACCCAGGTCAAATGATGGAATATGATTTTTTTAAAGTTCAGGTTGATGCAATTAAGGGTACACATGCATATCTCTATGGATTTTTAAAGAGATGTATCAATATTCAAAAGCAATTGTGATGTACCAAGGTGCCTGTGTGCTTCCTGAACCCATCTGCAGTGCGCACTCTCTCTCTCAAAATACACACACACACACACACACACATATTGCTCTATATATTTTATTCACAGAGGTAATAAAGGAGAAAAATCCAGTGGTTCCAGAAACAAAATGGGAAAAAAAGGCTTTGTTAACCAGACATCATAAAAATTAAGAGAGCTTTCCCTTTCACCACCACAAAAAAGGAACAAAACCATAAGGCATAATAATAATAATAATAAAACCATAAGGCATGTTAACTTTTAGGTGGGCTACAATTTCTCCAAGTTTCTAGATTTTACATTATCAAATAAAAATCACAAGGTTGTCTTGCTGGCCAAACCAGAGGTAGCCACTTGCAAATGGGCATGGGAAACCATCTGATTAAATTCTATGTGTCTCCCAATCATCCCTAGGCATTCACCTGCAGGCGCCAATCCCCTAGGGCCTGCCCTCAATCCCTCCCAATCCCGCCCCCGACACCTTGTAGGCCTACCTGAACATAAGGGGCCCCAGGTGACTCCATCTTCCCTTTCCCCCGCTGGAATAAACCTCCTAAGATATAAATAAATAAATAAATAAATAAATAATAAACAAACGCAAGTAATTTCAATTTTCCATTTCAAAAAGCAAATAAAGAGGTCCGGGGTTAGTTTCTGATATAATCAACTCTTTGTAATTCACTTCAAGTTAGAAAAATGTAAATAACGATAATGACTATATGTGGCAAAAGGAAAACTAGTTACGTTTATTTGCTTATTCTGATTCTGTTTTATAAATGAATCAATTTTTA
This sequence comes from Ochotona curzoniae, assembly GCF_017591425.1. NCBI lineage: Eukaryota > Metazoa > Chordata > Mammalia > Lagomorpha > Ochotonidae > Ochotona > Ochotona curzoniae. Next base: position 9,961,758 of record NW_024467087.1, read on the forward strand.
AATATTCTTAAACTTAAAAACTTCTCATTTCTGAGGATTTAACCTAAAGAAATCAACCCACAGAAGAAAAAAAAATGATGTGTATAAATTAGGTGATCATATTATGGCTTAGAATACGGAAGAATTCCAAATCAGTGTCCCAAAATAAGTGAATAGCTAAACTAAGCCTAACATTCAATGAACTGTTATAGACACCAAAAATGACATATACAGTAGGTGATATTAGGTGAAAAACTCCAGCGCTCCAATAACTTGTAGGCACTACATAATGCAAATAATACCTACGTGTAAATATGTGGATTCCATAGAGCAGAGCACAGATAAGAGACCTTTATATTTTAGAGTGATGCAATTAGGCTGGATCTATAAGGCATGGTTTCATTAGTTTTCAGATTATGAGAATCATTTTCAGATGATGTTTAGGTTCAATTACTTAGTCAAAGAATCTCTGACAGAATTTCTGATTTTGTAGTCTATAATGGGACACCCCAAGACAATTCATCCAGGAAAACATTTTACTAAAAAAAAAAAAAATTACAGTAACCTTTAGTCAGAGTTTGATATCTCTTTTTCTTTTTGCCAACCTCCAACTTTAACATAACTTTCTACCCACTATGTCATCGAACCATCACCTTCAACCCTTCACAGCTTTTTCTCAGGAATCATTATGGTATAGTGACTAAAACCATGAGCACATCGTGGCACAAATATACTCTTGTTTACCAGATGTCTGGCCTTTGTAAAGTATGACCTTACCAAATCCTGTTTTTCTAAGTTGAAAATGAGGATCACCCCTGTTCCTATTGTAGGCTCCCTTCCCTAGCCCAACAACTTCTTGGCTTCAGGAGACAACAGACATACAGCTAACACATCCCTAGCTCCAATTTGTTGCCTCTTTTCCCAGCAAGCCAATGAAATATCTAAAATTTCTCAACTTTTCAATGTTTCACTTACATACAAAACTGCCTCCTTTCTGAAACACAAAACTCCAACACTTCTCATTGTTCTGATACTCGACTGAGCTAAAGAATTGGAACCTGGGAGTCAGGCAATCTAACTACCTCCTCTGTTTCTCAGATGTGAAAAGCAATCATAGCTCTAACCAACTAAAATTTTCCTGAAATTAAAAGCATAAGGCATGTTAGAATGCATATTGGAGTAAGAACTCAAGAGATGACAGCTACCACTGATGGTCCGAGCTGTTGGCAACGTTCACATTAAATGTAGCTGATAAGTGTAGCAGTTCTCAACACTGGTGACACCCTGGAAGCACATGAGCAGATTTAACCATCACTATTGTCTGAGTCACTCCCCCAGAGATTCCGATTTAATAGATCTAGGATGTAGTCCAAGCCAGCATTTTGGAAAGGTGACCCAGTGAGCTTTAATATTCAACCAGGCTTCAGAACCTCACCGCAGCTGTTGGCCTCTTTGTTCCTTTCTCTTCCCTTACTGCCTGCCATCTCTCCTTTTTTCCTCTGTCTTGGGAAATAAACATAAATAAGCATAAGAGAGATGGGGAAATTTCTCCTTTAAGGATCACTGAAGCATACAAGCTAAATGCAATCTAAAGGGTCTGGGGAAATAAAAATAGGTCTTGTGTGTGTATGTGTGTGTGTGTGTGCAACCTGATTGCCTGTATCACAACCTGGGGATACAAAAAAACGAGAGAGGAAAAATGGGAATAATGATCACTCTGGTATCTTTTCTCATTCCTTTTTTTTTTATTGTTAATCACATTGTATTATGTGATACAGTTTTATAAGCACTGGGATTCCCCCTACCCCTCCCACAACCCTACCCCCATGGTGGATTCCTCCACCTTGCTGCATATTCACAGTTGAAGTTCAATTGGGATTCATTCATTCCATTCCTTTCTTTAATTGCAACACTACAATGTAAAGAATTTGCTCTCTGATCCTAGGTCTGACTACAATGCAATTTCTTCTAAGGCTTACCCAATGTGGTGATTTACATCTTCTTTTACAAAAAGAAGAAACTGGCTAAATAAAATATTTTCAAAGTTTACCACTTTTCTATTCAATATAAACATATCTTTTAAAGAGTCTTTCCACAGCCACTTGGGGACTAAAATCAAAGACACAATAATTGCAGAACTTGCATGCTGGGGTCCGAGTGATGGATGTGGAAGACAGGAAGGTGTGAAGAGTATTGTTCCTTTGCAGGCAAGGCCGCAAGGAACTTCCCGCTGTGTGGCAAGGCCCAGGGGATGTCTCTACAACACCTGAATGCAGCTCCGCCTCCCTTTGCATGGACACCAGACAACCCCATTGAGATTTCTGTAATCTATTTAGGCATTGTCTGCCTCTGCAGAGTTACTGTTAAATATCAATAGGAGCTTAGAAGCTGATGTTGCTGTTGCGTTTTTTAGCCAAAAAGCTGTTATGGCTGTTATGGCTGCATCCTGTGGCAATATGCTAATCAAGGGTGCTAACTCCCCTTTTGATCCTATGCTAATCAAGGGTGCTCTGTCTTCAGGTGTAGTGGGAATCTATTCTTTCCCTCTTTCTTTGATCTCTTAGGTCCCTTCCTTCCTTGACTGTCTCATGACCAAGCTGTAGAGTAATTGTGGCAGGAATGTGTTAGTGATTGATATGCACCATCCATTGAGAACTTTTTCCTAGCCAGGTGCCAGGCACCAGGTGAATAACATCCTAGCCTCAGGTGAAACAAATGGCAGAGTTATCTTTAGAAACACCCACTTGACCATGAGGTAAAATGTCTGAGCCAGAGTTTGACTGATTTTGTATAAACAAAGCAGACAGCTTTTGTGCGTCGTCCATTATGATGATGAAGTCCTAGTGGCCCGTCTCTTTCTTTGCGCCTCATCCACGCACCCTTTGCGAGTTCCGAACTCAGCTGGGGCTGGACTCCGGCACTTGCAGCAATGAATAGACATGTAGGAAATAGATCTTCCCAAAGTTGAGATTCCAATCATTGTGCAAAGCAATAAAGGGAGCGCTTTTCTGCAGAAAAGAGTCCTGAGGGCCATTGATCCTACCAGCCCCATTTCACTGAACATTTATTACACACATTGTCTGGACTTAGTACTTCCATGTAGTGTGAGGGAAAGAAATAGGGCTCTGAAAGGGAAATCTCAGTCGGTGATTTCTACATATCACTACTTACTCACATCAGAGATCCACAAGTCATTCCAACTCCTCCCTCTTTTTGCACTATCTTTTTAATCATCAGGTTGCACAAATTCCAACCCTTAACCGCTTTCGAATGCATTTCCTCCATCCACCTATCTTCACAGCCAAGGTCTCCTGGCTTGTCTCCCTACCTCTAATTATTTTCTGAAACTCATTATCTATTCTGTCATTGTAAACATGATGGTTCCAGAACATGAAATTTGGCCATAACCCCCCTATTTTAAAATTTTTAGCAGCTCCCTATTGCAAAAGCAATCAAGATCTGGAGTATATTAGAATCTTTGGAGGTTACCAATACAGATTAGCAGGGATTCTGACTCCAGGGCTTTGGATGGGCACTGACGATTTACTGGTTTTAACATTTTGGGCAGGTGAACCTGCTGTACACTGACACTTGGAAAGAAGGAGTATCCGGGATGAAAGCTGCCACTCCGTAATGCCTACTCCTTTACGCTTCACTCCTTCCATCTAAAACCTTTAATTTGAAATTTCAGCAAACTCAGATGATCTAGATTTCAGTATGCCATGTCTTGCTCAGTTGTTAACTCTGCCTTCAATGATAAGACTCAGTTTTCCCTCCAAGTTCAGCTCCACCACAGTCTCAAGGAAAGCCTTCCCTCAGCTCTGTAAGTCAGCATAGCTGGGCTAGGTACCCACCATGCTGGGCTTCACCTTATCTGTATCCTTTCCACAGAGCGTGGAAATGATTTCTCTCTTCCTTCCCTCTCTTCTTCCTCTCTGCAACTCTGCCTTTCACATAAAGTCCTGATTCTACATTAGTATATGACATGGATAAGTTTCTTATCAAGTTTATGCATCAGTCCCCAAACTGTTTCCTAAGTCTATTTATAGTTTCTTTTCTCACTATTAAGACATACCTATTGGGACAGGTTTTCTATAAGATAATATTAGAATTTGATTAAGTAGTGGATTCACCTTAATATTTATTGAATTCTACATTGTTTGCTTTTTTACTAAAATTATATGTTTGCAATATAATGAAAAGACAGCTTTTGTTCAGTTTAATTAACTAAAGTGATACTCATTAGTTCCTAGGAGAGGTTCTTTGACCTTGAAAGGGTATTATATTTCAGCACCTTGTAAGTAATGCACTATTGTAATACACTGTTATTTAAAACTGGAGCAACAGCTGATATTTATAATTACATTCGTAAGCCAGAAATTTTAATAAAGTTGGTTTAAAATACATTTTTAGAAATCATAGCTTGTATCTATTTCTGAATAGTTATAGCTTTCAAAATGTCTGTTATGTCATTTTAAATTTTAGAATAATAGAGTAATATTAGTATATCTCACCACATATAGTTCATTACATTTAATAAGCAAAAAAAAATAGGGGTAAGTGATGACCACCATTGGCAGTTTTTCTCTTAGAAAAGAGAAGTGATGCTGACATAAAGACATTGCTTATATGCACACAGCTTAAGAAAAAGAAATGCAGCAGCAAACTTCTCTGTGACAACACAAATTTTGACAGATATGTTCTGTAAAACTTGGCTCTATGTATAGTTAATTATATAACCCCAGTGATATTAAACAAGCTCCTTTCAAAAGTCTGATTTTTAGTTTACCAATCTGTTAAACGAAAAAATACTACTATCTGTCTTAAAAGAAAGTATTAAGCATTTAATAAGGTGAAAAATATGTTTGAAAAGAGCTGCTCAATAAATACTGTCTCTGAATGGCAAATAATGTTCTAATTGTTTTCTAAATGCACGATTTTTTTTTTTTGTCTACTAGATTTCACTTGATTTCTCCAAGCCAATGATATCAGTTGACATTTTGTTAAAGTTTATTGGCTAATTGTAAAAAGATTAGAGGTCTTTATCGCTAATCACAGGGAGAACAGAATTTTTAACATAAGTTATGTGTGGATAATTAGTAAAATTAATGCAATGCTATTTTTAAGTACTGCCTTCTCACTTTGCCAACTTAAATAATACAGATGAAAGTAGCTAAGTCACAATAAACTAGCGACATGTTATTTCAACTCAGTTTTCAACAGTATACATAATAATTTGCTCTTTGCTTCTAAATTCCTCAGGAACGTATCTTTGTATCTAGCAGTTTCTTCAAATTTATTAAATTTTAAGTATTTAAAACAAAAAAATCTTAGAAAAAAGACTTCACCCTAGACCTGAATTTCTTGACATAGGTGCTATTCATATTCATTTGGGGCCAATAATGCTTGGTCGTGGGAGCTGTCTGGTACACAATATGATTGTGGCTCCATTCCTAATCTATGCCCTGTAGACGTCATTAGCATCCATCCAGTCATACACTTAAAAGTATCTCTAGGTATTGCAAAATGTTTCCTGGAAAGCAAAATCATCGTGGGTTAAGAATCACTGTTCTAGAATAACAGATTTTATAGCTAAATGCCGACGTTTTATCTACTTGCCAAAAGCATGCTTTGGATCGGCTCAGCTCTGGCCATTGCAGCCATTTGGAAAGTGACCCGGAGGATAGCAGATCTTTCTCTCTGTCTCTCCTCCTCTCTGTACATCTTCCTTTCTAATGAAAATAGATAAATATTAGGAAAAAACAGGCTAAATTGGTCATCTATGCTGCTAAAAGTTCAGGACGGTGGCAAGGGAGTGGAAAGAGGCCCAGGTGTGATTAATATTCATGTAAAAGGCATGCTAGTATGAGAACTCATCAATCCGTACATTATGAAATATATGCTTTTTCTGTATATGTGTTTCTACAAAAAGTTAAAAAACAAAAAGGAACCTTAAGGGAGAAGCCCCCTTTTCCCCAGATACATGAAGAAAGCAATGTAGAAATAATAGTCTTACCCACTTTCCTGTAGCCCTTGAACCTTTCTAACTAAGTAACGATTATCAAAACTACAATTTAAAAAAATTGGGGAAAAAAGGGCCCAGCACTGTGGTGTGCTGGGTGATGCACCATCTGTGACATCCCAGATGGGCAACAACTTGAATCCCGGCTACTCCACTTCTGACCTCACTCCCTGCAAATATACCTAGGAAAGCAGCAGAAAATGACCCCCAAGTGCTTGGGTCCCTGCCCATGTGGGAGATCCAGATGAAGCTCCTGACTCCTGGCTTGTGTCTGGCCCACCTCCGGCCATTGCAGCCATAGGGGGAATAAACCAGCAAATGGAGGATCTCTCTGTTTCCCAATTTCTCTGAAACTGTGCCTTTTTCATTAAAAAGAAAAAAAAAAAAAGGAGGCCTTGGAAGATAATGAAAGACGGCTCAAAGCCTTGGGACCCTGCACCCATGTGGGAGACCCAGCAGATCGGCTCAGCTCAGGCCATTGCAGCCACTTGGGGAGTGAGCCAGCAGACGAAAGATCTTTCTCTGTCTCTCATTTTCTCTGTATATCTGCCTTTCCAATAAAAATAAATAAATCTTAAAAGAGAATCTGTTGCTATGGTCTGAATGTGTTGCCCCAAAAACATATGCCAGACATTTAATCATATAATCTGACAGTTTGGGAAGTGGGGTCTAATAGGAAGTGCTTCAGTCGTGAATGTGCCACCTTATAAATGACTTCATGACACACAAAAGCAACTGAGGCTCTGAATCTCTGATTTCAATCTCTCTTTTCTTACACTGTCTTGTGCTTCTGCGTCACGCTTGTAACGACATGGCACGAAGGCCCTTGTTAGGTATGTTCCCCTTAATCTTGGACTTTCCAGATAGCAGGAGTGTTCATAATAAATCTGCGTTCTTTATGGATCACTCAGTCTCCAAGATAGTGCTTCCACCTATATGGAGGTTTGCACTGCTGACAGATTTCATCATTAGCTTTCATGTGTGCATTCAACCTGAGAGTTCAAGTCAGAAATTACTTGAAGTTTTCTCCTCTGGCCTGGACCAGCAGTGCTACCAGCAGCTCCGCCATCAGCAGTACTGCCTGAGCTACAAGCAGAACTTGAGGTGAGTCAGTTTGAAGCGCTCTCTCACTTATATTCAGAAGGTCTTAAAGCTCTCCAACTTCATTATTTCTCCAATGGAAGCATTTTATACATTTCATTTTTTCAACCGGCTTCATGGATTAATCTAGACAGAAGTTGCCATCACATCTGAACCCAAATAACCTCAAATAAATCACCTGGACAAGCATACACCTTGTCCTCCATGTATGAGTACTTATATGACCATACATAATTAACCTAATTTACTAAGCTAAAGGTTATTCAAGCCAGTTAATTTTTATGCTTGGAGACTACTCAAATGTGATTATCCATAACCCTTTCTGTGCTTCAGAACACATCCCCACTGTTTAAAAACATCTGCAGGGGCAATCTTGTGGCTAGGTACATAGGTCCTTCCAGTTCTCCAGGCTTTGTAATCTTTTATTCCAAAAGCATAAAAATTAACAGAAAGATTGTGTTCCCTATTCTTTCCACTAATCGTTAATTGCTGCTTCTAACATTTTCGCTATTTCCAAGACTCTACAGAGAGCCAGAAATAAATTCAGTAATTCTGTGTTTACCTGTGAAAATGAGTAGTCATTGTTATAATTGTTGTATAGCCTCTATACAAAATAACATTTGTTAAGTTTATGACGCAATAAATTGCATAGATGCAATAATAGGCAGCTGTAAAACTTGTGGTCAAAAAGGACCTCCACCACCAACGATCATCCTGCAGAAAGAAATAGAAAAATAATTTTTCAGGTGAAATTCTAAATGAGATGCCAATTACAGTGATTTAGAAAAAGAACACAAAGTAAACTTCCTAAGATTATTGATCAAAAGAAACACAGAGAAAGTGTGAAAAGAAATGTCATACAATATGTAACGTAAGGTGCCTCATAATTGTACCGGCTTTGTTGCCAGGGATACCACATGTGCCCTGGGGGATTAGACTTCTAATTTGTATGTTCTGACTATTCTAACACTGTCTCAGCCCTGGAAATCATTCAGCTCATATTCAACTACTGGCTGGAGTTGTGCTGGGCTTCTTGATGCCTCAGACCTCATAAGGAAAAAAACAAATGAATAATATGAAAATTTAAGATAGGCGTAGTGGTTAATGCAATTGGCTTTAACTGGCTAAATTCAGGAGTCGTAGGTGGCATGACAGTGGTCAGTCCTGCAGGTGGTTCTCACTCGGCCCTGTGGCCTCTGCCTGATGCTAGGATTAGTGTAAAGGCACTGTGGTCAAGAGTTCCAGGGATTGGCATTCCTGAGAAGAGTTAACAGCAGATCTGAGGCTGTTATTTTCACGTTGTTCTGCTTGTAAGGCTGGTGCGTGCATGCATCTGAGGGTTTGACACTGAATCATCCCCTGACTGGTAACGCTGGCTTGCTGCACTTCGACCGTACAAGCACTACGATTTATGGTGAACACTTGAGTTCCTTTTGGGAGTCTGCAATCTTTGCAGTTGCTAGGCAGCAGATGCCTACATGAGGAGCTCCCAATAAAAACCTTCAGTGCTGCTTCTAATGGGCTTCCCTGAGCAGAAACATCACCAATTTCTCACTGTATCTTTCCCTGCCAGAGAAAAGAGCACACTAGGTTTGCTCCTGCATAGGAAGGGAACAGCATTCAATGCCTGTGTTCTTCCCCTCCAACTAATACTGCTATATGCCTTCCAGCAAACTTTAGCCATGTATACATCCATAACTTACTTCTAGAAGCCCTTTTGGTGAAACACCAAATATATGGGTGATCTTGGGGACCCACAAACAAATTGAAAATGCAACCATTATAGGCTTATTGCTTATAACCATTATATTGCTTATTATATGCTTCATTAGTAATCGTGGCAGATTATGACAAAATGAGCTACCATACTAATATATATATAATTATTTGTTTTTAATCCTCACATCTATTAATTCAAAAGTAAACTTCTTAAGACAACATGTGTATGAGACTCCTTTAACTTTATGCTACCACCTTTATAAGTTCTTATTTAACTATTCAAACAAGACGGATTTAGAGGAGTTAAGAGTACACAGGCCTTTAGTAGCAATATCAAATCCACAAGTTAAAATCCTGGCCTGGCTTCAAAGAAAACTTTAATTGTTAAAAAAAAAAAAGTCAACCGCAGCTATAGGCAACTGCCTAGGTTGCCTTGTACCTAAGCAAGTGTTACACTGCTGGGAGAAAAGCAGCTAGTAGCCTGAACCTGGTTAATGCCAAATTTATGTTAATTCTACCAGTATGCTAGCACAGTTCCTTATTTTTATCCTTTCCCTTTTCTTTTATTAATGATAAGTAGGGAAGGTGGGCAACTCTGAGCTAAGACACGCCACGCCAGCCCACAGGCAGGTGGGATGCAGACTGCTCAGGGAAGGGGTCTGGGGACATACTGGAATAGGAGTAGCTGAGGGTATGTTTGACAGGGAGCAATGACCTCTGGGGTCTTTCATAGTCCGGCCCACTGCATTCACAGGTAGGTGAGGGAGCTGAGATGGAGTGGTATAGAGTGGGGAAACTGGAAGACATTTCTGGGTTAGGTCAAGGCACCCACCCGCGTGAGAGACCTGGGTTGCGCTAAATAGCATCACCCATCACCCACTAGCACTCACAAAACCTGGGGCTGGGAGGGGCATAACTGGCTGGAGCTAGGCTGTGGGAGGGAGGCATGCTTGGCTGGGCAGTACCCACCTGCAAGTGTCCAAGCAGGGGATGGGTCACACCAGGCTAGGCCACAGCACCCACCAGAACATGAGACAATTGGCTCTGTGGGCAGATTCTATAGCAGAATTATGGGCTTGCCTCTGTAGGACTGCAGACGCTGCCAGTTTATCCAGAGAGCTGGGGGTGGTGACAGGCCAAGACAGGCTGGACCACAGAACTCACCTGACAGGAACTCAAGTGATACTTGCAGGAGCTGGGGCTAAGAGAAGGCCAGGTATGGCCAGACTGCAGCATCTACTGGCACATGCAAGTGCTGATACTAAAAATACATATATATATATATATATATATATACATATATACATACATATATATATACATATATATATAAAGTAGGGCTGCTGCCTCTACTAGCATGTGTGAGATCTGGGGCTAGGAACTGGCCTAGTAGGGGAACTTGAGGAACTCCCCTTGTAGCTCCTGTTGGGGAACATAAAGGCCCAGGCTGGGTAGCCAGGCCAGGCAAGGCTGCAGCGTTCATCAGTGTTTGTGTGAGTTGAGTCTTGGGACAGGCCAGGTTGGGCCAGGATTTGCACCTGCTGGCATGCAAGAAAACAAGGTAGGTAACCTGGTGCAGTAACCTAGCAGCTAAAGTCCTCACGTTGCACATGCCAGGATCCCAAATGGGCACCATTCTAATTCCGGCGGTCCTGCTTCCCATCCAGCTCCCTGTTTGTGGCCCGGGAAAAGAGTGGAGGAGGGCCCAAAGCTTTGGGACTCTACACCTGCATGGAGACCCAGCAGAAAATCCTGGCTCCTGACTTTGGATCAGCTCAGCTTCACCCATTGTAGTCTCTTGGGGAGTGAATCAATGGACAGAAGATCTTCCTCTCTGTCTCTCCTCCTCTATATATATCTGATTTTGCAATAAAAATAAATAAATCAAGCAACGTCCTTGGAATACTGTTCCCTACATCAGGGTCTCTAAAGTGTCGTCAAATGACCATCCCCATCCCTGCGTGCTGATGTGGTTAGGCAGCAAGAAACAGGCCTCTCCTCCTCCTTTCCTGCAGACACAGAAGAAAAAAAAAACTGAAACATTTTTCCCAGGCACCTTCCTGACCCTCCCCACCCTAATCAGAGGCCCACATGAGTATGTATTCTTCTCAACTATGTAAACAATGCTAAAAAATTTTTAAAAACACTGCCAATAATAGGGAAATCTAGTGTCAGAATTCTGTATACTACTTCATGGTTTTTGTTCTGTAAATTTAAAACTGCTGTGAACTTAAAACTTTGTTTTACAAAAAAACAGTATCATTGAACCAGACATTTTATGTCGTAAATATAAAATCAGTTCTCCATATCTTTCTATGTTAACCAAATTTTTACTCTTATTATTATTATCATTTTATGCTACATTTCCATAGCCCTGGGGTTTTCCTTACCTCCCCCCAAAGTACCCTCCCCGACCCCCGCACTGAGTTCCCCTATATTGCTATAGTGTAGTTCTTCATGCACAGTCAAATGTCCATCATTGTGGGCATGGACAATGGCAAAGAGTCCAGCATCCTATAGTCAAGATATAGTAAACAGTCTCATTGGGAGTCCATCTTTGTCTGGAAGTAGAGATACATACTGCATTGCAACCTCACATTTGGATGCTAGTATCCATTTCATAGCTACTATACATCCCTTCAAATGAAAAACCACAATATGAAATCAGCAACTGGAAGAAAAATAGAAATTTACAATGCCATGAAGTTAAATAACATGCTACTGGACATGATAGTCTCCATTACAGTTATTATACATCCTCTAAAATGAAAAGCCACAAAACAAAATCAACAACAGGAAGAAAGAATAAATCAAAAAACACCATGAAATTAAGTAACATGCTACTCACTAAGGAAATGTCACTGAAGAAATGAAAAATGAATTAATAATCTTCTTGAAGAAAATGATGCTACTGTATATCTATGAATCAGTGAAGAATTTAATGAGAAAGTATTTTGAAGAGATGAAACTAAAAAAAAAATCAAAATCTATGAGATATAGTTTCCACTGATCTTCCTTGGTAAGATATGTCTTGTGTAGGCAACAAATAGATGGGTTTCATGTTTTTAATCCAGTCTAATAATCTATGACATTTGATTGATGAATTTATACAATTTACATTCAGGGTTTTTTTTTTATTGATTACATTGCATTATGTGACACAGTTTTATAGGCACTGGGATTCCCCCAACCCCTCCCCAAAGCCCCTGCCCATGGTGGATTCCTCCACCTTGTTGCATTACCATAGTTCAAATTCAGTCAAGATTCTTTCATTGTAGGCATATACCAAGCATAGAGTCCAGCATCTTATTATCCAGATAAGTTCAACGGTTTCTTGGGGAGACCTTCTCTGGTCTGAAGGTAGAGCTGGCAGAGTATCATCCCAATCAATTAAAAACTCCAACATAACATCAACAACAATTTACAACATTATGGCATTAGTTGACATGGTGTTGAGTAACCAATATGTTAAAAGAAAAAAAAATGCAAGTGCTGAACCACATCCTGTTAGTTACTCCTCACTAGGGTATTGAAGATTTCTCTGCACACCCCTCCTAAAACTGTTTACCTAAACTGTTGACATATGTCTTGTTAGAGTTATGGAGTTAGACTACCCGTACAACAGCCAGGTTCAGCAAAATCATGCTTCAATGCTATAAACTGCTAAATACCATAATTAAAATAGACATGAGACAGCTAAATAGTAATCTATAGCCATCTCAAGGTGTATAGAAACCAGTTATATATAAACTAATGATTGAAATGTCAATGTAGAAGTCACAGGATGTGGTACATTCAGGGTTAATATGAATGGGTGATAATTCAGTTCTGTCATTTTAGCAATGGTTTGTTTGTTCATTTAGTCTTCTCTTATTTTACTGGAATATTCTTCACATTTGCCATTGATTTTGTTGGGTGCTATTCCTCTTCTCTGTCAAGAGAACAACTTTAAGTATCATTTGTAGGACAGGTGTGCAAGAGGCATATTCTTTTAACTCTTCTTTACTGTGGAAGAATTTTATCTAATTTTCAAAGACAAAAGAAAGCTTTTCTGGATATGTTATCCTGGGCTGACAATTTTTTTCTTTTAGAATCTGGAATATATCACTCCATTCTCTTCTGGCCTGTAGAGTTTCCTGTCAGAGAGTTTCCTGTGAATTTAGCTGGCATTCCTTTAGATGTACATGTCAATTGATTTTTTTTTCACATGCGCATTTAAGGATCTTTTCCTTATGTTCGATTGAAGAGAGCTTGATTATCATGTGCCCTGGTGAAGATCACTTTTGATCAATCCTGTTGGGAGTTCTGTTCTCTTTCCGGATATTGTTTCCCAATTTGCTCTCTACATTAGGGAAATTTTTCCTTATTATTTCATTGAATACAACTTTAATCCCAGCTTCTCTTTCTACACCTTCTAGGATTCCCATAACTCTTATATTTGACCTTTTAGTAATGTCTTTCAGTTCTTGAATACTTTTTTTTTTTAGCTTGACCCAGCTCTACCTCCAGCTTTTTGTTTGTTTCCCTGGTAACAGGAAATATCTTCCATTTCTGAGATTCTTTCTGCTTCCTTCATTCTATTTTGGAGACTCTTCATTGTACTTTTAATTTGCCCCACTGTATTCTTAATTTCTGATATATCAGCTATCATTGAATTCATTTCCTGTGTGATGTTCCTTAACTTCCTTGAACTCCTGTTCTATATGCTTCTTATTGTTGATAAGAAGTTTTATAACAACTGTTTTGAATTCTGTATCCCCATTTTCTCCATGACTTCCTCAGTTAACTCTGAAGTTGGCAAAGGGCTTTGCTCCTTTGCATGGGAGTCTTCAGTAATATTCATTGTGCCTTTGTTTCCTCCTTTGCTCTTGGCCATTGTACTTCTGGTTTTCAGATTCTTCAGTTATCTAAGTTGTGTCACTCACAGACCTACAATTCAATTTTATTTATTGTGGCTGGTACCAGGTTCTTTGTTTGCAGTAACTTGTGCCACTCCGTCCAGTGAATTTCAGGTCTGGGTTCTTATGTTAGATTTCCACCATGGTCTCTGTAACCCCAACTCCTGGTTTACCAGTCTCCACCTCCTGTGATATCATGCTGGGGTTGCACTGTTGTCTCTGCAACCTTTCTCCCACTTCCAGTTGGAGCAGGTCCCATGATTAGGGAGACACCAAGTGTCCTATATAACTAGAATAACTAGAATGTTGATGGTGCTGAACTTGCTGGAACCTGTTGGCTGTTAGGTCAGGGGGCCACACGGACCTCTTTTGAGTCATAAGATGCCAAAGTCGGTATTATTTGCCCTGTGGGACTAGTGAAATGCACTGAGTTTAGTGAGTTAACTCCCAGCTCAGTGCTTGCACAGCTCACTGTTGTCCCTGCAGTCTTAAGGTCTTTCAACACTGTACAAAATGGCACCTGACGTGCCACTACTAGAGTTCTTGATCTGCTGGCCGTCAGGTCTGAGGGCTACTTGGATGTATATCTTGGTGGAACCCACAGAATGCCACATAATTGCAGTTCACTGAGCCAGAAGTGAGTTCACTCCCAGCTCAGTGCATGTGCAGTTCTGTCCTATAGCCTTTGCCTCCCTACACAAAATCCCACCTGATTCAGCTCTAGGGGGTGGACTGGGCTGTGAAATGCATCCTGTTCCTGCACCACACATCTGGGACCTGCTGCTCTGTCTCTGCTCCTGGTCAAATCAAACAGACCAGTAGGACAAACAGTTCTTTGTCTGGGTTCACCTCCTGAGCTCCTGATGAATACTCCTTCTCACCTTTGGGTGGTGGAATTCCAGGTGCTGGTACAGTTCAGACTTCTATGTGCTGAAGCCGCTGGCTTGGGTATTGGTCACTGCAACACCACACCATTGTGTCCTCTGCTTTCCTGTGTCTGGCAGTCTCCAAGTGCCCCTCTGCTGTCATTCTGTCTTCTCCTATTTCCTGAATTTTCCCTCTCTGCTTCAAACTGGCTAATGTTTCTCCATTTGTCTAAACATGTCCTTACCCTGTTCTGCCATCTTGATTCTCTGCTAATCAATTTTTTAAAGATTTATTCATTGTTATTAATCAAATGTACAGAAAGAAGCAGAGACAAAGAGAAAAATCTTTTATTTGCTGATTGATATCCCAAAGGTCACAACAGCCATTGCTAAGCCTATCCTCTACTGGCTTCACAGTCCATGAGCAGGGAGCTGGATTGGAAGCAGAGTAGATAAGACATGAACCCGCACCATATGGGATACCAGCACCTAAGGTGGAAGATTAGCCCATTGAGTCACAATGACAGCCCCTATGTTAACCAAATATTACACAGCAATTATAGCAAGCAACCAGAGAGAAATTACTTTTTGTTTATATTTTCCATTTTGTAACATTCCCTTGATAGCCACATAAAAATCAAAATGTTTCATTAAGAAAGCATAAACCAATCCCAAGTTGCAGCAACTATATTGTTAATATTAATTATGATCCCTTTCAAAACACACACTTGGAGTTCCAATAATGAAAGTTTAGAAAGCTTAAGGTGCATTTGTCTCCAGTGTCTTTACCTCTGCCGGTAGCTGAACATAACAGAATAAAACTGTGGTTGCCGAATAGGTAATCAGAAGAATGACAAAACAATAAATACAAATCCAAACATGTACTTTATCTCATAGGACTTTAAAACACAATCAGTTTAAAATGAATAAAAACACACAGAAAACTATCAGCTTAATTTTGTTCAACAGACTGTCACACAAGTCTTTAAATTATTTTTTAAACATTTAGCTTTTTATTCTAAAGTTTCATCTATATATCTAGCATCAAAAAATAAATAAAATTCAAATTAAGAAAAAAAACTTCCTTTACTTATGAATTTCTGAGTTTGGCTAGATCCTCTGCAGTCAGAGCAGTGCTGTTGCTCACCCATGTTTTTCTGCTCACAGAATTCATTCCTCATTTAAGACAATTCAATACTTCTAATTTTCTCTATACACATTTAAGAAAACATGCTTTCTCTTTAGAAATGGAAGATTGCAAATGACTAAATACCATCAACTACATTATAGAACAGAAAACCACAGAACAAGTATCACTCTGCCTTTGAAAATCTATTGACATACAGCTTCTCTAAATATATCCTTATAGTACAGTATACATAATTTTATTAAATACACTTTGTAACATTGTATGAAGATTATATGTAGGACATACTTTGTAAATTAATTTCTTTCTGCATTATATAACTGAGCTAAATTGGGTTGAGCAACACATTTTTTAAAAGTTGTCTATTTGAAAGGCTGAGTTGCAGAGAGAGAGAAGGAGAGATAGTAAAAAGAAATATCTTCCATCTGCTGATTCACTTCCTATACGGCTGTAACATCCACGGCTGGCACAGCTCAAGCCAACAACTAGGAGCTTCTTCTGGGTCTCCCACATGGGTGGCTAGGAACCTAGGCCATCTTCCACTGCTTTCATAAGCTCACTAACAGAGAGCTGGATCAGAAGTAATGCAACCAGGACTAAAATTGGCACCCATAATGGATGCTGGTGATGGAGGTGGTGGCTTACTTGCTAAGCTGGCAGAAAGTATACATTGTTAAAAGTGTTCTAAGGGAAACAGGAGAGAGCATTGTGATGCAGCAAGGCTCTGGTTCAAGTCCCAGCTGCTCTTCTAATCCACTTTCTGTTAATGTACCTGGGTTAAAGCAACAAAATAATAATAATAATTAAAAAAAGAGTCAAATACTTGTGCACCTGCCACAATAGTGGGTGACCTGAACTGGGCACCTGGATTCTGGCTTCCACATTAACCCAGCGCCAGCTATTAGAGCCATTTGGCGAGTGAACCAGCAGGTGCAAGACATCTGTTTCTCTCTGTGTCTCCCTTTCTAAAAGTTCTTTGGTTCACTCAGACTTCTGGCTAAGTCTGATCATATATATATATATATGATCTTAGCAATGAGGAATGGGGTTGGCAAGAATAACCTCTAATAAACACATATAAAGTTGTACACAAGCATAGTACTTTCACTGAAACTAAAATTAATTTGTCTAAAGAACCTTGGTTTTCACTTCAAAATTACTTTGCCATCAAATACACATGAAAAATATGACTTTCATAATCTATTTTTGCAGCATGCTAAATATTTAGTTGCTGACAAGGTAACAGACTTGATTACTTATCTTTCAGACAAATTTATCATCATGTGGTTTCAAAGGTGAGTAATTAGCAACATTATTAAACCTATTTTTTGACACCTTGCAAGTTTTGCTGAGAGATTCCTTTAGGAAAAAATAGTACAACAAAAACATTAGTTAGTTGGCTATTGTGTTTGATTTTATCATGCCTTTGCCCATGTCCAAAAATCCTTCCACAGTGATATCTTTTTTTTCCTATTTACTTTTTTTTTAATTACATTGCGTTATGTGACACAGCTTTAGGCACTGGGATTCCCCCCACCCCTTCCCAATCCTCCCCCCATGGAGGATTCCTCCACCTTGCTGCATTCCCACAGTTCAAGTTCAGTTGGGGTTCTTTCGTTGCGAGCATCTACCAGTGATATCTTAATTGGCCAGCTTCTGAAACTGGAATGCAGTCAAGCATCAGCAAACAGAAAGCAACTGAAATAGATGATGCAAAGCTAGAGCACCCAAACTGCTTCACTTTCATCAGAGAACACTAGTCCTTAACTCACATACACGTACAGCCACTTTGTTATTAAAATTCTGAAACCAACACAGATTAAAAGTAGCAAGTCAAAAAGGTAGTGTACAAGGAGAATGCATCCTGACACCAGAATATCTGACAGGAGAGAACAGCTCAGGACACATGAAAGCCCAAGGTCAGTGGTTTTCAATTTGTTTTTAGTAGAGAAATTCTAAATGAAATCTTGCCTGGAAGGCTAGTTTAGAAAACAGATGAAAGTCAGACTTGTCCCTTCCCATCTTCAGCTGCCTCCCTCCATACAATCTCCCACCAGCAAAACGACTCAGTCTGAGACTCACTTCCCTAAGCCATGCAGAAAGGCTTAATGAGAAGTTGCACGCCTGGGATCCCATATGGGCACCGGTTCTAATCCCAGCAGCCCCGCTTCCCATCCAGCTCCCTGCCTGTGGCCCGGGAAAGCAGTCGAGGACGGCCCAAGGCTTTGAGACCCTGCACCTGTGTGGGAGACCCGGAAGAGGCTCCTGGCTTCGAATTGGCATATCATCGGCTGCTGCACTCACTTGGGGAGTGAATCATTGGACGGAAGATCTTCCTCTCTGTCTCTCCTCTCTATACATCTGCCTTTCCAATAAAAACAAAATAAATCTTTAGAAAACAAAAAAAATGTTGGGCCCGGCACAGTAGCCTAGCAGCTAAAGTCATCGCCTTGAACATGCCAGGATCCCATATGGGCACTGGTTTTAATCCCAGCAGCTCCACTTCCCATCCAGCTCCCTGCTTGTGACCTGGGAAAGCAGTTGAGCACAGCCCAAAGCCTTGAGACCCTATACCTGCGTGGAGACCCGGAAGAGGTTCCTGGTTCCTGGCTTCGGATCAGCTCAGCTTCAGCCATTTTAGCCTCTTGGGGAGTGAACCAATGAACAGAAGATCTTTCTCTCTGTCTCTCCTCCTCTCTATATATGAGACTTTACAATAAAAATAAATATATCTTTTAAAAAAAAACATTTGAATTGATCTCATCTAGTTCCTTATAAAATAAATAAGAACTTGCTGTGAACTAGTCGCCCACCTGTGCCGTGGACACCGGCTCTCACCCCTCCTATGTAGCTGTATGAGATTCCCTGATTTGCTCATTGCACACAGTATACGAGCATCAGTTATTGCACTGTCCTCCATATATATGTAAATTACTATATGCTATTCTAACACTCGTCCAAAAACCTGAAGATTAGGAAGCTATCATACTCACCAAACATTGTTCAGAATTTGAATTTTTTTAGTTAAAGTGCCAGTAAATGGTAAAATACCACTACATATGATGTTACCAAGGCTCGGGGTCAGACAGGACATTCTTGGTATATGTACAGGACATAAAAACTGTCCAATCAGAATGAAATGAAAGTATTCAATGTACACAGCCATAATCACAATTTAGAATATACTGAATCTGAATAACACATGGAATGTCATATAGACAGGGGACAGATAAACCCTGGACAATGGAACTATAAACAAATCACAAAAGATACTTTAAACTATTTTTCAGAATCACATTTAAAAAGGAAAAAAGAAACTGATAAAATCAAATCCAATAACTTATTTTATTTAACCTAGCATATCCAAATATAATCATTTAAAGTTGTAATGATTATAAAACATTACTAATCAAATATTTATTGTTTGTTACTATTTTGAGTGTTCAAATCCTGTTCTGTATTTCATGCAGCTATAGGCGGCCACGGCATGGCTATAGATGTGCATATCTCAGAGTACCTAGAAGATGCGCTTCAAAAAGTGAAAAGAGGCTCATTTGCAGCAGGTCTTGAATATCGGGTTACAGGATGCAGGCTTTATCCTCTCAACAGCAGAAAGCACTGGGAGGGTTTTACGGCCCTAGCTGTGTTTCATAATGGACTTTTTCAGGCAGATAAATTTATAGATTTATAGATTTATAAGAGAGGCAAAGGGGATGGAGATGCTAGAGATACCCGGTGATGGCTACAATGTAAATGGGATGGAACTAAAAGGCATAAAGAAGTCTTTTGGTTAAAGACACCCGATTGAACTCACAACGTATAGCTGTGCTCCCTCCTCAAAGCTGCTCAAATTACAGTAAGGATTTACAAGCTTGACAGAGAACAGGAGAGGGTGATGTTGGCAGCACCCGTTAGAAAGCAGAGAGCAGATGAACTAGCAGACAGGAGACACCTGCCTCCCAAGTCATCAGTAGGGAAAGCAGAGAGACAACTCAATTTGTACAACAGAACTCCAGAACAGCTCAGTAATGTGTCATGCATGGTATCATCATAAGTAGACAGAAACAACAAGGATGGCTTGAAAAGTCAGCTTCGGCAGCTGAGACCTGCACGTGCCCTCCAGGTGGCTTCCCTTCCCCAACCCCAGCAGAAGGCTCGAGGTCTGTTCTCTTGAGGAATATTCCTGAAGCTCAGAAAAAAACTTGAAAAAACAAAATCTACAACTGACATGCTCAGAGAGATTAGAGAAGATATTGCAACCATAAAACAAGAAGAGGAAATTTTAAAGACTATTGAGAAAATAAAAGAGCTCCTGGGAATTAAAAACATGACAAGAGGAATTAAAACCTCAATAAAAGGTTTGGCAGATGGAGCTGATAAAATGTCTTAGAAAGCAGCATTTAAGAAAAACATGAAGGAATGGAAAACAGGTAAAACCATATAGGAAAAAAAAGCAGATGAGTAACCCAGACGTATGATGAACAAGAGTCATGGAAAGAATTCCTTAATTGTTTAAAATTTTTTTAAAAAAAAATTATTTATTTTTATCGCAATGTCAAATATGTAGAGAGAAGAACAGAGAGGAAGATCTTCTGTCCAATGATACACTCCCCAAGAGAGTACAATGCCTGAAGCTGACAAGAGCCAGGGTTTTCTTCTGGGTCCCCCACGTGGGTGCAGGGTCCCAAGGCTTTGGGCCATCCTCGACTGCTTTCCCAGGATGGGAAGTGGAGCTGCGGGATTAGAACCAGTGGCTATATGGGATCCTGGCGCATGCAGGTGAAGACTTTAGCTGTTAGGCCACTGCGCCAGGTCCAAGAATTCCTTATTAATGTTGCTTAGGGATATTAAGTACTTTGCTCAAGGTCAGACAAGTGATAAGAGAATTTTAACCCAGGTGTTTCTGACTTTTTAAAAGTAAGGCTTATGTAGGAAACTATCCTATAGTAAAGCCTCTACAATAAAACATTTTATCCTGAACTTACTCCAGCAATCACATTTATTCTCGACCAGAGCAAAGGAATGTATTTACTTGTCACCCTGTGATACACAAGATTAAGTTTTGAGGTGCACAGTTCGGGAAATCTCTGGCTTATCTCATTAACTGCAAACTCTCTCTTGGGACACCATTGTAGCATAGTATGTAAAGCTACCCCAAGACTCCAGCATCCCATATGGGCCCTGGCTCATGTCCTGGTTACTCCATCGCACCCAGCTCCTTGTGAATGGCATGGGAAAAGTAGCAGAAGATGGCTCAAAATGTTTGGGTACCTGCCACACACATGCGAGACCTACGTGAATCTCTGGCTCCTGGCTTCAGCCTAGCTCAGCCCTAACTATTACAGCCATATATGGAGTGAACCAGCAGATGGCAGACCATCAGCAGATGGCTGATGGACTTATGACTGCTTATGAAGGACTAGACTATTGTAGCAAGATGGGGGAAATCAGTTGGGGGAAGGGAGTTTGGGGAGGAGGTAAGGGAAATCCAAGAGCCTATGAAATTGTATCATAAAATTTAAAATAAAATAGAAGGGGAAAGAAAGTATGGTTGAGCTTCAAAAACATTACACACAGCAGGTCCGGGGATAAATTCTGTGGGGGGAAGTGTGAGCCCAACCCTATAGAAATACAAGTCCCACTGGGATGGTGCAGCAAAATGGTTGCACCATCAGAACATCTTGAGTGAAATAAGCCAGACAAAGAATCATAAATACAACATGGTTTTCCTTATATTTGGAAGCTACAAGAAAAAAATAAAAACAAAAACAGGCCCAGCACAATAGCCTAGTGGCTAAATTCTTGTCTTGCTTCTGCTAGAAACACATATGGGCACTGATCCATGTCCCAGCTGCTCCATGTCCCAGCTGCTCCACTTCCCATCCACTTCCCTGTTTGCGGCCTGAGAATGCAGTCGAGGATGGCCCAAATCCTTGAGAACCTGCACCTGCATGGGAGACCCAGAAGAGGCGCCTGGCTTCAGATCGGATCAGCTCTGGCCATTGAGGCCACTTGGGAAGTGAATCAGTGGACAGAGAATCCTTCTCTCTGTCTCTTCTTCTCTCTGTATATCCAGCTTCCCAATAAAATAAAATAAATCTTTTTAAAAATCAGTGTGAATTAAAATCTTAAAAACAAAAAACATTGCTGCAAATGTAGTTTTGTCAACTTGAGATTTATAACTTTGACAAACCAAGATTAAGAATGATGTACTGCTATAGTTTTAATGATCTTTATTCTAAAATGTATTATATGTGAGAGAAATTGTCATGTTTTCATTTGAGTAATGTTTATGGCCCTTGCCTTGATTGTCACTGAACTAGAGTTTTCACTTGTACCTTGCTGAACTTGTTACGTAATGGAGCATGAAGCCTTTGGCTACAGGTAAGATGAAATATGTTATAGATAGATAGATAGATAGATAGATAGATAGATAGATAGATAGGAAGGAAGGAAGGAAGGAAGGAAGGAAGGAAGGAAGGAAGGAAGGAAGGAAGGAAGGAAGGAAGGAAGGAAAGGAAGGAAGGAAGAAAGAAAGGAAAGGAAGGAAGGAAGGAGGGAGGGAGAAGAGAAAGGGAAATATATTGTTAGGACTATACCTATTAACTACCCTAATTCTGTTTTCTTTGTATTAATGTCACAGTAACATGAGAACAGATGAGAACTGTGCTGGTAGTAATTAGCATGCATTTGCTGTGCCCCTGAGTATTGAGTGTAATAATAAATTCCCTTAAAAATTTAGCAAGCTACAAAATAAAAAACAGATGATAATTTTTTAAGTCTAAGAGATCCTTGTCCTACCTTCATGTCTGATATACTGTCTCAATTTATTACTTCTTGTCATTCTGGATGCTTTCTTAGAGCTCACTATTAATCATTTGGCCTTCTCTAAACCAACTTGAGTCATTAGTCCTCTTATTTTCTTATTATTAGTCGTTTCTCATTTCCCGCCTTGTGTTTATGCTCTCTTCTGTTAATATCTCTTCCATTTAGAATAGCTCTTCTGCTCTCTCTGCTCCTGCTGCAAATCTAGCTTCAAGTCTTTTCAGACAATAGATACACTGCATCAACAAACACCTTTCACCTTCTGTTTCACAGGTTTCTTGCATCTTAATACGGGAGCCTGGTTTTCCATAATTTAACTACACTCCTCAAAATGTTTTTTAATGCTTTCTGCTCTAATGAATTTGTTTAGCAATGATATTCCTCGGCCAAATTTTCTATCATTTGAGGGATTCATTTGGACTGTTATCATTCCTTGGCCTGAAAAATTACATCTCACTTGATAAGCCACAACCTCCTTTCTTATATCTAAACTCAATTAACCCATCTCAACAATTTCCCTTCAGAAGTACACTCTAGAATGTTAATGTGTGTTTAACAAATCTGCAATTGTCCTTCAACTTGAGGCTTTTATATTTGAAATGGTTCTCATATCATCCTTTAATTATTTCCAGACCTTTTTATGGAATCTTGAACAACAAAACTAGAAGGAACCAAGAGGTCAGCTGAGTGCAACTTCTCCCTGAAACATTTATTCACACACTCATCAAATATTGAATACTTCTGTGTTATGCCCTGCTGTTCAAAGATAAATAAAACAAAAATCTTGCTCGTAAAAAGCTTGATCTAGTGGGAGATAGGCAGAAACAAATAATTTACTATAGAACGGGCAAAACACTATTGCAGAATGATGAACATAGAGCAAGAAGAATCCAGAAGAATGACCAAAGATGCTTTATAGCCCGCAAAAAAAAATGTTGCAATCCATTAGTTCATTTACTTCTCTAAACAATTCTATAACACCAGCACTATAAAGCCAAGAAATGGAAAATCAGAAAAATTACAGGACTTGTCCCCAAATCACTCAACTAATAACTATTAATGATGAAATCCAAATCATCTTCCAATTTTTTAAGATTAATTTTATGTTAGAAAGTCAGATATACAGAGAGGAGAAATAGAGAGGAAGATTTTTCGTCATTGATTCACTCCCCAAGTGACCGCAACAGCTGGAGCTGAGCCAATCCAAAGCAAGGAATCCAGAGCCTCTTCTGGATCTCCCAAGTGGGTGCAGGATTCCAAGGCTTTGAGCTCTCCTCTACTGGCCACAAGCAGGGAGCTGGATGGGAAGCAGGGCCATCAGTATTAGGACTGGTACCCAAATGGGATCCCGACGCATTCAAGGCAAGGACTTTAGCAGCTATGCTATGGCGCCAGGCCCCTCATCTTCCAATTTTTAAATCTGTGTGTATGCCAATCAAACAACAGTGCCTCTTTTATTCTTTACCTGCGATTTTTAGAGCTACAGGCAGCGAAAATACATTGGTTACTATCTTCAGGCTCCATTTTGGAACATATACAAGGACATTTGCAAAAAATATTTTTTTAAGATTGAATTAAAATATAAGTTTATGTTGGTGCAAAAATGAAATCCATGAATAATTTTTGTAATATTTTTATTTTCATTAACTTCTTGGAATCACTTGTGTGTTCATTAGTCAAAATGTTTATCTGAACATAAATCCATTTATATATAATCAGGCATTGAAAGTCTCCAAATCCACCACATTTTCAGATCTGTGTGATATGGAAACCAGTGGAGGACGGCCCAAAGCCTTGGGACCCTGCACCCATGTGGGAGACCTGGAGGAGGCTCCTGGCTCCTGGCTTTGGATCAGTGCAGCTCCAGCCCTTGCAGCCACTTGGGGATTGAATCATTGGACGGAGGCTCTTCCTCTCTGTCTCTCCTTCTCTCTGTGTATCTGATTTTTCAACAAATTTTTTTAAAGTAAAATGTATCATAAATATGACTCATCAAAATTAAACACATTGTAAAGCACCAAAAAGTTAAAGTACTGAAAAAAACTTGCAAACCATGTACCTCCCAAAATTCCAAAGTCAATAATAAGAAAACTAGCTGATAAAGTAGGAGCAGATGGTTTGCCTACTTCACCAAAGATGCTCAACATCACTAGTCATTAAAAATTCCAAATTATAAATTGAAAACATAGTGAAATACCACCACATCTATTTGAATGAAAAAATAAAGTGAATGATACCAACTGTTGACAAGAATGTTCAGCAATAAGAATCATCATAGGTGTGCTTGGAGAAAAAAGGAATTGCCACAAATTTCTTGTAAGCATATAAAACGTTGCAACCACTTTGAAAAGTAATTGGGTAGTTTCTTGTAAACATGTACTTATCATTTAACCCCAGAATTCCATTCCCATGTAATTACAAGATGAAATTAAGATTTATGTTCAACAGGGTTGGTCCTGTGGTATAGTAGACTAATCCTCTCCTCTCTTAGTGCCAGCATCCCATATGGGAACAAGTTCTAGTTCTGGTAACACCACTTCAGATCCAGCTCCCAGCTCCCAGCTAAGAGCCTGGGAAAGGAGCAGAAAATGGCTGAAAGCCTTGGGGCTCTGCACCTATGTGGGAGATGTGGAAGATGCGGAAGAAACTTCTGGCTCTTGGCTTTGGATCAGCTCAGCTCAGCTTAGGCCATTGCAGCCCCTTGTGGGATGAGCCAGCAGATGGAAGGCTTTTTTTTTTTTTTTCTTTTTCTGTCTCTTTCTCTCTCTGGAAATCTGACTTTCCAATTAGTCTTTAAAAAAAAGTGTAATCTAATCCATAACCATTTGCTTATACAAAAATTAAAGACTGTCCTTCAGAACACATGAATAGGAGAATTTTGTCCTAGATTCATATAAATGAAACATACTATGGACTGTACTATGCTTTTTTGATTTATATGTGATGAATTTGGAGATAAACACTTTGGGGTCTAATTACATTTGGATGCCGTGGAAGTGAGGTTTGCATGACAAGATTAGTGTCCTTTTAAGAGACACGAAGTAGTTCATCCTCTCTCTCTCTCTCTCTCTCTGTAACACTCTACCCCCTTTCTCTTTTCCCCTGTGCCACATGAAGAAACAGGGAGAATGTAACCTTCCACAAACCAGAAAGAGGCTCTCACTAGACCCAAACTATGCTGCCATATTGATGGGGCTTCCAAACCTGCAGATCTGTGGGAGAATAAATTCCCAATTGTTGAAGACTCCAAGTGATGTGGTTTTGTCATAGCAGCCCAAGCTAACTAACACAAACACATATCAAGAAATTTGGTGATAAATGCCTAAATGTTGTGACACACCTGTTTCAGTGAGGTAGCTGACTTGGAACGAGTTGTTCCAATCTGGCCCCAAATCTTGCATCTGCATCATTAGGGCATTGGATGAGCAACTCACAAACCCTGGCCTTCACTTTGGTTTGACTATGACTGCAATTCCAAGGACTTGCAATAGCCGGTGATGCTGCAGTAAGCAGGAGAGACAGGAAGCGATAATCCCCGAAGGCAGCAACGAGCAGAGTAACAGAAAATCCTGTGGACGTTAGCGCTCCAGCATGACAGAGTGCACGAGGTGTAGCGGAGACCAGCCTCAATGTCGTCTGTTTCACGAACTAGATCAACCTGAATCCCATGGCAATACCACTTTGTACTGGAGGTTAAGAAGCACAAAAACAAGGCAGATACACAGAGCAGAGTACAACAGCTAGAGAAAACAGCATGAGTATTCCTGTCTCTGCTGTTCTTTGTGGTGCACAATGGTTGTTGTCCATGCTGAAGTATAAGGAACAATATCACTGCATAAACAGGGGAATGTAAGACACTGACCCAGAACATAACATGCTGCCAGTAAAAAACGCATCTTCCACTTCGTAGCATTAAAAACTGAGGAAGCGGGCCTGGCGTGGTGGCGCAGTGGTTAAGGTCCTCACCTTGCACACCCGGGATCCCATATGGGCGCCGGTTCTAATCCCGGCAGCCCCACTTCCCTTCCAGCTCCCTGCCTGTGGCCCGGGAAAGCAGTCGAGGACGGCCCAAAGCTTTGGGACCCTGCACCCACGTGGGAGACCCGGAAGAGGCTCCTGGCTTCGGATCTGCATAGCATCGGCCGTTGCGCTCCCTTGGGGAGTGAATCATTGGACGGAAGATCTTCCTCTCTGTCTCTCCTCCTCTCTGTATATCTGCCTTTCCCATAAAAAAATAATAAAAATAAATCTTAAAAAAAAAACTGAGGAAGCAAAAAATCAGAATAGTTACTTACTGTAGCAACATGATCTAACCCACTTCATAAACACTAGAGAGAAATCAAGGTACAATTATATTTTTGATAGCTTGGTTAAAATTGCCCATATAGATGACTTTTTTTTTTCATTTTGCAATCTTTAGTTTCAACATTTCACACTGGAACAATAATAGATGTAATACTGCGAGCGAGCTTAACAAAACCCAGGAAACAACAGCATGCGTCATGGAGTTGACACAGGCCGTAGCGAGAGACACATGCAAGAGGCAGGCAGTGACAATAAGGATCTGAAGTACACACAGCACTTCCTAATAAACACCACCTCTCTGAGACATGTTGCATACACATTATGTAAAAGAACACACAAGGCAGCCTCTGATGGAACTGCTTAACTAATGCTGCACACAAATGGTACTCACTTAGCTATTCGTTGAGCAATATTTTTCTTAATGAAAAGATCTGATTTTCAACTGAAGGCAAATGGAAGAAGGTTTTTAAGTTGACATAGTTCTTAATTTCATTGTCCAAGTAAAAATTTAAACAAAATATCCTTTTTTAAGATTTATTTATTTTTATTGGAAAGTCAAATGTACAGAGAGGGGAGACAGAGAGGAAGATCTTCCATCCGATGATTCACTCCCCAAGCAGCCACAACAGCTGGAGCTGAGCCAATCTGAATCCAGGAGCCAGGAGCTTCCTCTGTGTCTCCCATGTGGGTGCAGGGTCCCAAGGCTTTGGGCCATCCTCAACTGCTTTTCCAGGCCACAAGCAGGGAGCTGGATGGGAAGTGGAGCTGCCGGGATTAGAACCAGCACCCATATGGGATCCCAGCGTGTTCAAGGCGAGCACTTTAACCATTACACTATCGAGCCGGGCCCTAAACAAAATATCTTATACTCTTTCCTCATTCTAGTAGTCACTCTAAAGACAGCGATCATTTTGGGCCACCAAAAACAAAACCTTTTGCTTCCTTTGATGCAAAATGAGGAATTAAAAAGGCAAAAGTAAGACTTGGTTTCAGGAAAAAATAACCTTAAGTGCTGAATTTTGAAATTATCATTGACGTCTGAGACATCTAATAACCCACATTTTACAGCAGCTTTGTTTACAAAAATGACTACCCTAGCTATCAAACTCTGACAAGCCCCATTTTTAGTTTATAAATGAAGGCTGTGAGGATTCATCAGCCAATGTGAGCCTACGAAAGATGCCATTCCATACACATACCTTCTGAGCAGCTCTTGGGCTTGCCATAGCATTACAAAACACTAGCTTCTGAACCACAAACTCCCTTAGCCCACTGAAAATACGCCTCCTTTCATGTGCTTATGTTCCAGAATGCATGCACTTTGCAGAGAAATGCATTGTAGTTTACAATTACTCAAAACTGAAGATGATATGAAGGTCTTTGATATAGGAATATACTCCAGCTCATGTCTTTTGTTCCAAAAGACATAAAATAAGTACTATAAAACTACAAATTTCTGGGGCAGATATTTGGCACAGCAAAGTAAGATGCCACTAAATGAATGCCTGCATCTTAAATCAGGGTGCCTGGGTTCAAGTTCATCTCTGCTTTTAATCCAGCTTCCAGTTAATGTGTATGTTGATAGGTGGTAAGCCATGACCCAAGATCTTAGGTCTGGGCCTGGTGCAGCAACCTAGTAGCTAAAGTCCTCACCTTGCATGCACCAGGATGCCCTACTGACACCGATTCATGTCCTGGGAGCTATACCTCACATCCAGCTCCCTGCTTGTGGCCTGGAAAGCAGTAAGGGATGGCCCAAAGCTTCTGTAACCTGCACTGTGTGAGAAACCCAAAAGAAGCTCCTGGCTGCTTGTTTCAGATCAGCTCAGCTCCAGCCATTACAACCACTCTGGAAGTGATTTAGCAGATGGAAGATTTTTCTCTCTGTCTCCCCTTCTCTCTGTATATCTGCCTTTCCAATTAAAAAAAAAAAAAAAAGCTTAGGTCCCCACCACCCTCATGGGAAACACAGGTGAAATTCCAGGTTCCTGGCTTTGGTCTGGCTCAGCCCCGGCTGCTGCAGGCATTCAGGTGACTTTACTAACAAGGGAATGAAAGAGCTCTGCCTGGGCCTGGCACAACAGCTTGAATGGCTAATCCTCCCTCTTCAAGCACTGGGACCACATATGGGTGTTGCTTTGTGTCCCAGCTGCTCCACTTCCCATCCAGCTCCCTGCCTGTGGCCTGGGAAAGCAGTTGAGGACGGCCCAAAGACTTGGGACCCTGCACCCGTGGGAGACCCAGAAGAGGATCCTGGTTCCTGGCTTCGGATTAGCTCAGCTAAGTTACAGCCGCTTGGTGAGTAAGCCAGCAGATAGATATTTCTGTCCCTCCTTCTCTCTGTAAACCTGGCTTTCCAATAAAAATAAGAAATAAATCTTTTTTAAATAATATAAACATCTTTATAAAAAAGAACTGTGTCTTTACATCTCCATCTTTGTTTCTCTGCCTTTCAAATAATTTAAAACTATTTTAATATTTTGAGCAGTACACATTTCCTTAGAATATAGTTTTCAAAGTCCTTTTATATACATGGATCAGATACAAAAGAAAAACATCAGCAGTTGACTTTGTTTAAGGTGCATGGATCTACTCACAGAAGGTGATCTGTGTCATCACCAACGGTGGTACTTAGAGCCTCAATACATCTGCACAAATCATATTCCATCTAAAACACTTTCTAGTGTCTTCCTGCAAGTGAGAACTTTTGTAATAAACATGCCGGAACTATAACAAGAGCTCTGGAAGCATGATGAAACAGAGTTTCCCTCTAAAGACAGACTACCTGGAAACGAATGACTCATGCATTTGGGAGGTCTCTGGAAGATAGGTTATCTGTCTGGTCAGCCAAATGAGTCACTCTCATATTCTAGGTTTTGCCTTCGCAGGCACACAAGTGCCTGGTTTTTTAAGGAGAAAATAAAATCATTTGACCTGCAAAAAGAATTCAGTTTTATAGATTCAATTTTAAAATTCATAAATGCAGAAGTGATTACAAGAGTCAAAATAGTATAAACAGTATAATCAAAATTATGGTAGATTGCAATGGTTGGTATATTTATCTCATACTTCAAATCATTGAAAAATTTTAATAATGTTATTTTTGGGTGTTCTGAAATATATAAACAATATAATCAATTGGATGATAACAAACAACCCCCTAATATAATTACCTATATTTCTTAAAAATCTACATATTCTATATTCTTTTTTTAACACAGATATACAGAGAAGAGGAGAGACAGAGAGGAAGATCTGTCTGATGGTTCACTCCCCAAGTGGCCACAATGGCTAGGGCTGAGCCAATCTGAAGCCAGGAGCCGAGAGCCTCCTCTGGGTCTCCCACACAGGTGTAAGGTCCCAAGGCCTTGGACCATCCTTAACACAGTAGCCATCCAATTCCTTATTAAATCAAGTATTCCATTCTTGCTTACAGGAGAACTTGACTGATTATATCTCACTTATCTGTACAGTATATGCTATGATTGTGGCCACTATTCCACAAAAGAAAATTACTATGACAAAAGACTTGACAACACTAGAAAATTCAAAAAAAAAAAAGAAAAAGAAAAAAATGGAGAAAAATTAAATCTCAGATTTCTTACTGAGCACTAAAACGAAAATGCATGTGCATGTAGAAAAAAGATATTCAAAATATCACCAAGTCAATCGGTTTTGCAACTTTAATTAATCAAAGATTGAATACAACACATTAAATAAATGTTAAGCCACATCACAAGAAATGTATAAGAAATGAAACAATAGACGCAGCACTATTCTTAAAGCTATCTTCAAATTTCTTCAAGATTTATTCTTATTGAAAGGTAGATGTACAGAGAAAAGGAGAGACAGAGAGAAAGATCTTCCACCCACTGGTTCACTCCCCAACTGGCCACAACAGCCAGAGCTGAGCCAGTCTGAGCCAGATTCTTCTAGATCTCCCATGCAGGTACAGGGTCCCAAGGCTTTGTGCCATCCTCACCTGCTTTCCCAGGCCACAAGCAGGGAACTGGATGGGAAGTGGAGCAGCTGGAGTACAAACCAGCACCTATATTGGATCCTGGCACATGTAAGGTAAGGACTTTAGCCGTTAGGCTACTGCACCTGGAATTTCTTAAGAGTATTTCCAGGGCTCAGCACAATGGCTCAGTGCATGCATTGAGATCCTATATGAGTGCTGGTTTGTATCTTGGCTGCTCCAGTTTCCATCCAATTCCCTGCTTGTGGCCTAGGAAAGCAGTAGAGGACAGCTCAAAGCCTTGGGATCCAGCATCCATGTGGGAGTCCCAGAGGAAGTTCCTGGCTCCTGGCTTCGGATTGGCTCAACTCCAGCCATTGCACCCACTTGGGGAGTGAACCAAGTGGATGGAAGATCTTTCTGTCTCTCATCTCTGTAAGTCTGCTTTTCTACTAAAAAATTAATAAATATTAAAAATAAATACTAGGTACCCTGAGGGAGTATGTTACAATCAAGGAATAACTTTTGGGGGACTTCCACTGACCAGGCCACTGCATTTGCAGGTGAACAAGATGGCTGAGACCAAACAGTTTGGAAGGGAACTGGAGGACCTTTCGGGTCAGACCAATGCACCCCCTCGGGGGGCAGGGGCTGGTCTGCACTAGCTGGCATCAATCACTGTCTACCAGCACACATGAAAGCAAAGGCTGGGGGCCTGCCTGGCAAAGCTAAACAATAATGCCCACCAGTGAGTGTAGGGCAGGGGTTAGAAAATCTCAGGCTGGGCCATGACACTAACTCACTTGTGAGAGAACCAGATCTGGGGGTGGATTCTGAGGGGAATTTGTGGGCCCAATCCTATGGGACTGCCATACCAGCTGATTTGCTTAATGTCTGGAGGTGGTGACAGATTGAGCTAGGCAAGACCACTAAACTCACTGACACTTATGGGAACTGGAGTTGGGAGCAGGTTAGGATGGTCCAGGCTGTCACACCCACAGTTGCACCCAAGATTTGTGTGCGGGCTTGGCCGGGCCACAACATCTAGCAGCACACACAAAGGTCAAGACTGGGGGATGGACTATGTTGTGTAGGAACCTAACACCAACTGGCATACATGAGATCTTGGTCTGGGAGTGGGCCTGGTGGGAGAAATTGGGGAACTCCCCTACTGAGCTGTAGCTCCCTTTGGTAAGCACATGAGTCAGGACTGGTGTGGGCCAGATCTGCCAAAACTGCTCCACTCATGGGCAGGTGTGTGGGCTGGCTCAGGGGGTAGGCCAGGCAGGGCCAGGCCAAACTGTAGCACAGGAGCCATGCCAGGCTAGGTTATCACACCTACCAATTTGCATGAGAGCCAGGGCAGGCTGTGCAGGGCAAAGCTGGAGCACTCACCAGCGAGAGTTGGGATTGGGGGTAGGCCAGGCCAGGCTGCTGCATCTAATGGCAAAAGTGAATACAGAGATGGGCTATGGTGGGCTGGGGCTGGATTGGAGCAATCACTGACAGGTGCAAGATATGTGGCTGGCAGCACTCCTGGTCTGGGAGCTAAGGGGACACACCAGCTAGGATACAGATTCCACTAGTGAGCACAAGAGCCAGGAATGGGTTTGGACCAGGCTGAACACAGCTGCATCATCCCTCAGCATGTTTGTAGGCTGGGTCTAGGGAGTTCCAGACTGGGCTAAGTCCAGAATAAGTGCCAGCTGACCAACACTGGCAAGTTCTTGGAAAGTGTGCAAATCATGTCAAGCTGGACCACAGTGTACCCTGGAAAGTGCAGGATTTGGGTCTAGGAGTAGGCCTGCTAGGGAAACTGTGGACACACTCTGCTGGGATGCACCTCCTGCTGAAGTGCACGAGAGCCGGGGCTGGGGGCAGACCAGACCAGGCTGGAAAGGGCAACAGCATACATGCAGACTGGAGCATAGGGTAGGGTGGGCTGAACTAAGCCGCAACACCCATGGGTGTATATGAGAGCCTGCCTGGAATGCAGCAGGGGCTGTACTGCTCAGCTGAACATTCTGGCACACATAGGAACTGAGACTAGGAGTGGGTCTGGTGGGGATTGTTGGGGGTCCCCTCAACAAGGCTGCAATTCCTGCCGGTGTGTGTAAGGACCAGGTCTGCGGCAGGTTGGTTTGGATTGGGCTGCAGCACCTGTCAATTTGCACAGGACATGGGTCTGGGGACAGAACTGACCAGGCAAGTAAAATCAGCAGTGTGTGCATAGGCTGGTATGTGATGGACTGAACCAGACCCTGTACTGAATGACACATGAAAGAGTCAGGTCTGGGGTCACCCTTGGTAATTTCT
The DNA here is from genome assembly GCF_017591425.1 of Ochotona curzoniae. Lineage (NCBI taxonomy): Eukaryota > Metazoa > Chordata > Mammalia > Lagomorpha > Ochotonidae > Ochotona > Ochotona curzoniae. The sequence continues at coordinate 9,994,894 of NW_024467087.1, forward strand.
TAGAAGACTCCCCAACTGGACCACTGTACACAGAACTCCAGCCACAGGGACGATCATAGGATTTGAGACCCAACCTTGAAATGCATGTGTGGGGGACTGGACCTCCTGGATTGCTGATGCCTGTGCCATGGATGCCCAGGTGCATATCAGGGACAAGATGGCCAAATCATTTTGCACCAGCAGAGGATGACAAGTGCCATGTTGTAAGACGGAGAACAGAACAGGTTGGACAGCTCTTTGAGCTGAGCTTTGACAGCAAGTGTCTGGGTGAGTACTGAAGTGGACTGTGTCAGCCAAAGGTCCTTGGAAGGATTTTCTCAACCTTGGAGCATTGAAAGCAACAGTGTCCCAGAACTATTAAGGTCACTCAAGTGATACTCTCAGAACATTCTTCTCCACACTGAGGTTTCTAAGATGACAGGAAGTGGACATCCCCCATCCCCAGCTACTGATCTAATTTGGCAGCTTGGAGCAACCTCTTCTGCCTCCTTCCCACCCTACCCCCACATACAGAAGGGAAGAAAAGGAAAATTGGAGGCATTTATCCCACTCACCTTCCCAATGCCTCAGTCCTCTGCACAGCAATCATTGACCTGCATGGGTGTGCATCCTTGTCAACTGTGTAAACATTAAAAATAAAATAAAATTTAAGAAAGAGAGTCACATCTTAGTGACTAGGCAAAATCCATAGTCTTTTCATGTGATCACTCCCTAACCACTTATCCATGATCTCTTTCTATTTCCAAAACAAAAATCTTAAAACTATCCTCAAATCAGAACCAATGCCTTCCACCCTCCCAAGCTCAGCCCAATCCAATATATATATTCTTATATACTTAAGACAATTCCTAAACATCAGCACTATGTTAGCAAAATACCAAAAGATGTTCAAAAATGTTTGTTGTGAGCAAATTAACTCACACCAGAAGCCAAAGTACATTCATTGTTACATTATAAGTATCAATATATCTAAACATTATTTGGAGACTACTCACTTCAATAATCCTCTGGAGAACCGAATTAAACAAAGTTTATCTGGAAAAAGGGTGACAAAAGGAGATCTGGACCATTGCCTAAACAGAAATCTTTGGGAAAGTTCCCATATGAAAGAGCAGGCAGTGCAGGAACAAGAATAGAGGAAGCACTTTTCGTTTAAAAGACAGTGACAGCAGGAGAATGAGTCATAACCTTATCCAACCATCTTGATAGGATCACACCTTTCTTCACTTTCATTTTGACTTTTATCGTCTTCATCCACAAGCAATTGCTTTACTACAGGATATGAGGCTAACAGGGAACAAAACATTACATACACACATTCATTTCTTTTCCATCAACTTCTCTGCTCAATCTCTTAAGCTATCAAGTTTGATCCTACACCCGCAATCATTATGTTGTCAATTGATCTGCTCCTCGATTCTGTATTAAAACTACCCCCATCAGTCACAGTCAGTCAGACCTGTGCTTTGATGCTGTTACAAACTCTGAGGAAGCATGCCCTTTCGCTCTGAATCCACTGGAATACAAGCTTCGTGGAAGTAGAATTCTTGTCTGTCTTACTGAGCACTGACTCTCAGTGCCCACTGTAGCATTCTGCATCATAATGGGTGGGGGAGGGGGAGGGACACCCCTGCAGTATGGTCCTGCACTGACACACATTCTCCACACACCACCTGACCCACTTCAATGAAACAATCACTTGAAAGTTGTTTGCCACATAGAATCCTTTCACCTAATTCTTGGCCTCTTCCCAGTTTTTCACCACATCCTTATCTTCTTCTATTCCCAGTTATTGCTTTTCCTTTCGTTGTGGATTGCTCAAACTTTCTCAACCTACAAACAGGAGCTTCCATTTTATTTGCATTGCATCTCTTGTGTGATGTCTACTTTTACAATCATCAAATCCTGCCTTCTCTCCACCCAGAATTCTTTGTGAGCAAGCAGTGTATCTCCATAGCCTCTCAAACTTCCCTTTCCACATAGGATAAACACTAGTGTATTTAAAACACATATTCTGAGGTGAGTTCAACCTTGGAGCTTGGGTGCATGGACCTCCCAGCAGTGTGGCAGCTGCTGCAGGGACCTGAGCCAGGTCGGGCTCAATGCTTAGGGCCCTAGCCCTGGCCACTGCTGCCAGGAGGTGGACAAATCTTGGCACAGTAATTATACTGTGAAGGGATCTCGGGCTGCTCTGAGCAGGAGCAAGTCCCTGGCTCTGCCCACCACCGCCATGCTGGTGGGAGGTACCCAGACGAGCTCAACTTTAGGACTTGGGTGCACGGACCTCCCAGCAGCATGGCAGCTGCTGGGGGACCTGAGCCAGGCAACCCGTGCACCAACAATGCCTGGGCATAGCTCGCAGACCATCTGGCAATGTGTTCTAGGATCTTGGTTTCCAGGGAGTTTGAGAGATGGCACATACAGGAATTACCAAGGACCTTAGGGTCAGGTCCAAGTGAGGAATGACTTCTCTGGAACTTCCATGGACAAGGCCACTCTGTTTGAAGGATTACAACATGGAACCCACCAGAAAGTGTCAAAAAAGGGAATAGGTTCTGTGAATCTGGGCCATAAAGTCAACAAATACATAAGTGAATCAGGTCTGGGGGTAGAATCTGCAAGGGAATATGTGGGCTCACCCATGTGGAACACAATCTCTGTTGGCATGCGCAAGGACTGAGGCTGGGAATAGACCTGGTTGGGGAGCTAAGGTGATGCCCCAGCTGGGCTGGTGAGTGTGACTACCAGAATCAGTGTAATGTCCTAGGCTGAACATGGTATCATCTCCCTTGTCATGGGTAGAGCCTGGGTCTGGGGAGGGCCATGCAGGGCTGGACTCCAGCACCCAATGGTACTCATGAGAGTCAGGATGGGTATAGAATGGGCTAGGCTAGGTCCCAGCTCCCACTGAATCATGTGAGACTATGTCTGGGTATAGACCAGGGGTGGATGGGCTGTAACACCCAACAGGGAAAACCAGAAAGGGTATGGGCCGATTGAGCAAGGACACCATTCCTTCCAGAACAACAGGTGGACAAAGTCAACCTGGACCAGGGACCCACCAGTATGTGCAAGATCTGCCACTGGGAGGAGACCAGATAGAGGAGTTTGGTGAACTCCTCTGTCAAGTTGCAGTCCCTGCAAGTAAATGCAAGAACCAAAGCAAGGAGCAGCTCAACCCAGACCAGGTTACAGTACCCACCAGCATATGTGTGGGTCAGGTCAGGGGACAGGCCAGACTGGGCCAGTTCATAACATACACTTGCAGATCTGAGAACCAGAATGCAGTGTGGGAGGGGACAAGTCAGGCTGCCTCATCAGCCAGTTCACACTATAGCTGGGACTGGGGACTGCCTGGAAAAGGCTAGGTTGCATCACCAACCAGCACAAGCTGGAACTGAAGGCAGGTCGGATCGAACTAGACTGTAGTTCCCACTGGTGGGTGCCAAGGAAGATGAGCCATGTCAGTCTGTTGGTGGTGGGAGCCAGGTCCATGAGCCACAGCAGTGGAGGGTCCAGTGGAATCTGAGTCTCCTGGCCCAGGTGCTTGGGCCCACCTACGTAGCAGGTATCAGATCCATGAACCCCAGGGTGAGTGTTCCAGCAGGGCCTGTGTCTTCTGGTCCAGGTCCTTGGGCCCACCTGCATGGTGGAGGCAGGATCTGTGAGTCCCAGGGATGGGGGTCTCAGAGGGACCTGGGTCTCCTGGCCCAGGCCAGTAGACCACCTGCACAGTAGGGGCCAGACCCATGAGCCCAGGGGATGGGGGGGGGTGCGTCCAGTGAGTTTTGGTCTCATGGCCTTGGGCCCACCTGCAAGGTGGTGGTGGGATCTGTGAGCCCCAAGGATGGGGGTTTAGTCTAGCACTGGGTCTCCTGGCTCAGGTCCTAGGGCCCACTTACATAGTGGGTATCGGGTCCATGAGCCCCAGAGGTAGAAGGTCTAGTGGAATCTGGGACTCATGAGGGGTCCAGGTACTTGGGCCCATCTGTGTGGTGGTTGCTAGATCCACAAGCCCCAGGAGTGGGGGGCCCTAGAGTGACCTGGGTCTGTTGGCCCAGACCACTGAGCCCACCTGCCTGAAGGGGGCCGTGTCCATGAGCCCCGGGGATGGGGGATCCAACATGGCCCAGGTAATCTGACTCTGGTCCATGAGCCCACCTAGGAGAACTAATCCTCCACAGTGTAGAAGATGGAGTGCTAGACAGATCAGAGTGACCTTGGAGGACACGGTAGCTCATTGGGGCCTGCAGAGGACATCTGGTACCATAGCAGAGAACAGAGAATAGAACATATGCACAACTACCTCGGCCAAACAATGACAGCCAATATCTGGGTGACTGGAGACTATAAGGTCGATAGCATTAGCCAATCGACATTGGAAGGGATTCCTCATTCATAGATCAGCGAGATTGACAGCATTTTGAAACTATCGTATCCACCTGGCCAAAACCTTCAGAACATGCACGACTGGGATCCTGGATTGATATCAGGTGGCCCTTTCCCATCCTCGGGTACTGGAATGGTAGGGAGGCTGGATATGGCCTTTCCCGTTATCTCTCCCTTCCCCCCAAGAAATGGGAAAAATAATTAGAAAGATTGGAAACAATGATCACACCCACTTATACCTAACTCTACATCCTTCCCACCCTGAATCACTATGCAAACATCACCTGAATTTTTTAATTAAAAATAAAATAAAACAAACAAAAACACATTCTTTTTAAAATTTTCATTGCATCTGAGAGGAAACAAAGAAGGAAAAGGAGAGGGAGGAAAGCCACACAAGAATATCAGTGATGACAAAATATCTCAATTATTAAATACATATTTACACCTTTTAAAGACATATTTACATTTCCCAGCCTAAATATACTTATTCTTTACTTCATAAAGTGCTTACGTAAACAAATTGATGTTGAATTTAGACATAGACTGCAGAATATAATCTGATCAAGAAGACCAACTAGTATCTTTGTTTTCCTATACAAAATATAGAATTGGGCCCAGTGCAACTAAAGTCCTTTCCTTGCATCAATCACGATCCCATATGGGTGCCGGTTCATTTCCTGGCTGCTCCACTTTCCCATCCAGCTCCCTGCTTGTGGCCTGGGAAAGCAGTGGAACACAGCCTAAAACCTTGGGACCCTGCACCCACATGGGAATTCCAGAGGAAGCTCCTGGCTCCTGGCTTCAGATCAGCTCAACTCTGGCTGTTTTGGCCACTTGGGGAGTGAACCAGCAGCTGGAAGCTCTTCCTGTCTCTCCTTCTCTCTAGAAATTTGACTTTGCAATAAAAATGAATAAATATTTAAAATACAGATATGTAAAATCATATTATGAAACTTTAACATAACTTTTTTTCTGATTACAATCTTGAAATAGAATAGCTATCCCACATGCACTTATTTCACTTACTTCTAATTTTACCTACCCTGAACTTTTTACCTTATTTTTATTTTCTGATGTTCTGCTTCATCTCAAAAAGAGACTGGGAAGAAATTTTTATCTTACTACTATCCACCAGTAATAGCATCTTTTTGCTACTTTCCTATGACCCCCAAATCCACCCTCTCCTTCATTTCCTACTGTCCAAACCACATTTTCATCATTGTAACTACATATCAGACTTGCGAAGATACACAGAGCTACACTCAATGAGAATCATTGTAGCTTTGTTCATAAATTTTAAAACCCAAAGATAAGCCAAAATGTCATTGGGAAATATTCAATAATCAATAAAAATAAAAGTGCATCTATCAGTGATATGTCCACCAAGTAGCATTGAAAACAGAAAAGTGAAAACTATGCTTCAAAATGACTTCAGCTTTTCCCAAGAATATGATATAGCTATCTTGCAGCTGAGGACCAATCCAGCTTTAACCATTGCGGTCATTTAGGGAGTGGCCAGCAGATGGATTCTCTCTCTGTGTCTTTCCTTTTCTCTGTGTAAATGTGCCTTTCAAATAAAAATAAATATTTTTACAATAAATGGAAGATTAATGCACTACTCCACATTAGAGGACACCAAAAATTGAATGTGACATGTAATTCCAGGTCAGATGATCAACCAGAAAGGGAAAGGGTGACATTGTTGGATAGCTGGTGAAATTTGAGTAGAAGGAGGTGACACTGTATTGATTCCTGCTAGGTTTTGCAGTAGAAATACCTTATTTAGGAGAAATACTCTCTGGAGTGCTTTTGGGTGGCTGGACAACATCTAGATCTCAAAAACACTAATGATATTGAACACATACATAGAAGAATAAACATGGAACAAACGAGGCAAGATGTTAACAATTGGGAGATATGATTAGGTGAACTAAAGGTGTGCTTTATACTGTTCTGGAAATTCTCTGTAAATACAATTTTTTTTCAAATGAACTATCTATAGCAACATATAAGATAATAAAATTTATGTAACTGATAAATTCAGGGACAAACACTTATTTCATTAAAGGACTCATTTTAGCCATCTTTTAAAATATTACTCCAACAATAAAATGTGACTTGATTTGTCAAAATCTAATATAATGCTTCTCTCCACTAGCCTATTCACTGTAGTGAGTTAACTTACATCAAGTCTTTAAAAAGGGAGACACTTTCAAATATGCCCTATGAAGATTAAATTTAAAAACAATGAGGGAATCCCAGAGCCTATGAAACTGTGCCATAAAATGATCTAAAATTAAAAATTAAATTAAATTAAATTTTAAAAATACAGAGAGTTTAACCAATCTGCAGCTTTTATGCCATGCCGTTTTGGTACCAAACATTGCCATCTGCTGGAAATAACAGACTGCCACATGTGTTACTCCACTAAGAAATTGTTCAAAAATTCCCCAAACACATTTAAGAATAAAATGACAAATACAAATGATAACTAAGCAATGGGATCTATTTTAAATTAACTTTACAACCTTAAGTCCCAGAGCTTCACAACCTTTCTTTTAAAGATTTATTTATTTGAAAGACAGAGTTATATAGAAATATTCTCCATCCACTGGTTCAATCTACAAATGATCATAACACACTGGGCTGGGCCAGGATCAAGCTAGGAGTCTGAAAATGTATCTGAGTTTCCCACATGGGTGGCAGGTGTCCAGGCACTCGGGCCATCCTCTCCTGCATCCCAGAACATTAGCTGGACCGGACATGGAGCAGCCTGGACTCACACCATAGTTCATATCAGATGGCGGTATTGCAAGCAGAGGTAATTTGCTGCACCACAATGCTGAGCCCTCAAAATCTTTCAAATAAGACAGTAATTCTCATAAAATCATAAACAGTTAAACAGGCCTTAGATGTTAGCAAGAGGAATATGCAGCAGAGGTAGAAACAAAAACAAGACTTTCTGATCTATAACACAGTATCACATTAAGCATCTCATTTGAACATTATGCAATGGATTCGAGTATAGAAACATCACACAATGCATCAGTGCCATGGCATAGCAGATAAACACCTACAGTACCATCATCTCACATGGGAACCAATGTGGGTCCCAGCTGCTCCACTTCCTATCCAGCTCCTTGCTTGCAGCCCAGGAAAGCAGCAGAATATGGCCTAAGGACTTCAGTCATTGCACCTCCATGGGAGACCTGAAAGAAGCTCCTCACTCAGGGTTTGAGACTGGCCCAGCTCCAGCCATTGTAGCCATTTGGGGAGTGAATCAGTGGATGGAAGCTCTCTGTCTATGCCTTTCTCTGGAACACTGCCTTTCAAGTAAAATAAATAAATCCTTAAAAACAAGCCATCACACAGTATTCCACATAGATGCGAAATTTTTACATGTTGATTAAAATGTTGTATTTTTTTAAATAAAATCAAATGTGTGTACTTATTATGAGAGACAGTGTGTGCATGCACCCACATCTGCTGGCTCACTCTCCACATGCCCATAATGGCTGATGCAGGGCCAGCACCAGAACCAAAATCTGAAACCAGGAGCCCAATTCAGATCTCCTACACAAGGAAAAAGGACCCGATACACTTGAGCTGTTTCTGCGGCCTCCCAGGATTCATAGACACCAGAATCTGGAGTCAAAGTCAAGGAGTGAATGCAGATATTTCTGTATGAGATGCAAGTGCGCTAAATAGAATTTTAGCCACTAGGTGAAACCTCTGCCCCCGAAAATATATATATATATACTGAAAATTCATGCTGGGGTGGAGGAAGCAGCATTGTAACACAACCGTTTAGGCCGCCACCTGTGATACCAATGTCCAATTTGGGCACCAGTTTGAATTCCAGCGCTCCATCCCAATTCCTTACTAACGCACCTGGGAAAGCAGTGGAGGCTGGTGCAAGTGCTTGGATCCCTGCACCCACATGGGAGATGCAAAAGATGCTCTGGGTTCCTGACTTCAGACTGGCACAATTCCAACTATTTCAGCCATCTGGAGAGTGAATGAAAGATTCTCTCTTTCTCTCTTCTCTCTCTTCATCCCTTCCTTCTTCCCTGCCTCCCTCCCACCCTTTCATTGTCTTTCCAAATCAATAAAACCAATCTTTTAAAAAATCAGGGAAGGTGGACGGGGAAGTCCTTCTACCCATGAAGCCCATGGAACTATATCATGAAAAAATAAAATTTAAAAAATACAAATATATGTAGGCATATCAAGAATCAAGCTGGCAAGCTACTTGTTTCCTGGTTTTTCTCAACAGTGGGAGCAGCACCCCCTAGGGGACGCTGAGAAAATGTCTGGTAAAGCTGCTGTAAAGAACACCAGCTGGCCAGCAAAACACAGCAGATGACACAAAGGAGAGTTGAGAGCTGGGCTGTGGTCTACTAACATGCAGTAGGCAAAACACTGACTATGCCGATCTGTGCCTTGAATCTAACTTCATTTCACAGAAAAACACGCTTTAGCATAATTTTAGTTTACATTGATATTTTCCCCAGGAATAAAACAACCACGTAAGTTGAGGGGAAATGGTACTACGGTTGGCTTGAGCCTTTACCAAAACTGGTTTCAGGAACTTATGGCATCATTTGGAAAACTGCTAGTCACAATGTGTAACATTATTCTGTCTCACCACTTTTATAATGATATTTATATAGGAGCAACCATTTGGTAATGCCTGAAATATATGCTTAAATGCTTATTATTTTATCTTATTTAAAGTTATTTGCCTTTTATTTTTCCTTTAAGTTCTAAATTGCTTCTCGGCCTTTGGCTAAGATCAAGTGTAAATTCTAATTTCGGTGTTATGGACATTTATTGAAAATAGCTTGATGGGGAGCCAGCAGTGCAGTGTGGAAGGTAAAAGGCCTCTCCTGCAATGCTAGTATCCCATGTGGGTACTGGTCCGAGTACCAACTGCTCCACTTCTGATCCAGCCCCATTGATGCACCTGGAAAAGCCACAGAGAATGGCCCAAAGGCCTGGGCCACCCGTGCAGGAGACCCAGATGGAGCTCCTGACTTCAGTCTGGTGCAGCTCTGGATGCTGTGGTCATTGGGAACTGAACTATCAGACAGAAAATGTGTCTGTCCCTTCCTTTCTGTCATTCTGCCTTCCAAATAGATAAATTAATTAATTTTTTTAATCCTTAGCTTGATATTCAATAACTTATAATAAGCATTCAATTAATAATAGGCTCTCAACAAATATTTATCATTTAAGTGTATTAAGGCAAATTCTCACTCAAATGTTACACTTTGTCATTCATCTGTTTTCATCCGGGGATGTGTAACTGGGAGAAGGTGGTAGTTGGCACAGAAGGTAAGAGCTGGTCTCAAGCACCACAAACTTGACCTCAGCTCCCAACAGACGACAACTTTCACCATGTGGGGGTGGGGGACAAAAGCCATGTAGCAGTCATATAACTCTCAGAATTAATATAAGCCGTGCACTTTTTTTTAAGTGCCATTATGGTTTCAATGGTAAGACAATCTGAGCATGGGAGAACCGCCCTGTAATCCTCACCCAGAGCCTGACTTGCTCAATTCCAGCTTCTATTCCCCTTTGGAAGCATGTACCATTTTCTGAAAACATTAAGTACAGATCATTAATTGTTAAGTATAAAAGCTAAATAACAAAACTTTTCAATGTGAAAATTAATACATTGCCTCTGAACTTTCTGATAGCCAGAGCCTGCCTGGTAAGGACACAGGCTCACAAGTACAACCAGGATTAGAGCTGACTATTGTGGAACAAACAATGGAGACAACCCCACATAAAGTGATGCTTAAATTCCTGCATTCTTTAGGTGACATCTGTACTTCCACTTTGGGGTCTTTGGGGATGACACTTGCAGAGAGAGAGAGAGAGAGAGATGGGGCGATAGATTACTAACAAAGTATTATATAAGCTCCAGCTGACTCAGTACTTTAATTTAGATGTGCTTTCTTTTGGTTTTACTGTTAACATGAGTTCTTTACAATAAAACTGTAATGGCTAATTGGTAACTGATTAAAATGTACAAGGACTTTAGCTCAGCAGTCAACTTCTAATAATAGGTTAAATAACAGGTTGAGTGGTATTCTCAATCACTGAGGAAAGGTTTTTTGTTTTGTTTTGTTTTTGTTTCCTTTTTTTTTTTCTTTGATTTTTCTACAGGCTCCATTTCACTGCTTTCCCTAGATTACACTTCTGTATTTCATCCAAAGATCAGAGGACTAGTCTATACTTATTGGGCTAGTAAATTGCCTGCTTTCATGAATTGAAGTTTGGATAAACTGCAGGGTGTAGGATCAAGTAATCCTGACCTCTAACTATATGGCTCAAGGTGCACTCACACATTTCTGACATAAATGGTCTTCATTTTCTTTATAGCAGCTCTGTAGACAGAAAAATATAATAGACCATTAATATAGAAAGCCAGAATGGTATAGTAGAAAAACTATTAGTTTGTGGGCCAGACGGACCTAGTTTTGAATATCACTTCCACCACCTGCTAGCTGTGATCCTGAGAAAATGACTTCAGTTCACTGGGCTTACGTCTCCTCATTTATAAAATGGAGATAACGACTGCGAGGACAAAAGCAAAGCATCCCACAATCTGGAATTGCTTTCAAAATGAGATTAGAAAGAATCACATTCTAATGGCTGTCAGGCCATCAACAGAAATGACACACACCAAGCACAATTTGTAAATGTGTGAAGAGATTTCAGACCTAGCTTCAAATAAAGTGATTATATTTCAGTTTCTAGAAAGCACATCTAAAGCTATAAAAAAAAAACTTTAAATGAAATCAACTATAAGCAACGAAGAATAAAAAATATTATATAGAGTCTTAGACAGACTAAAAGGGGGATATATGTAGATCTACATAGTCATCCAAGGTTTTCCCTCTCAAAAGAAAGCCACAAATTCAACTTTTTAGTAAATTACCCCCAGCAATGTATCCAACTGAGACTATCGGAGCTATTAACACAAGCATCTGATCCATGGAAAAGTTATAGTACTACAAGGTATTAAACACAATTCTTCATGCCAAACTTGACTTGGCTCAGCACTCCTATGCCCATCAAGAAGCTTTGTATCTATTGTATTCCACTTATATTTTCTTTCTGAAATACCATTATTTTAGGCAGACGTGGTGATCAGCTAAGATGAATGGTGTAGTCTACCAGGCATGCATTTTTTCTCCACACAAGTTAACAAATTAGTATTCTGACTTTATATATATATTGTGTACTTAGGAATTTGATAGGTATGAATCTACCTCCTTTTAATGTGCTCACAAAATCAAAATTCTGATGCAGGATTTTAACAAAAATCTAATACTGCTGAGAATGTGAATAAAACAGCAGATTCTTTTTTTTTTTTTAAAGATTTATTTTTATTATTTTTTCATTGGAAAGGCGGATATACAGAGAGGAGAGACAGAGAGGAAGATCTTCCGTCCGATGATTCACTCCCCAAGTGAGCGCAACGGGCCGATACTATGCCAGTCCGAAGCCAGGAGCCTCTTCTGGGTCTCCCACACGGGTGCAGGTTCCCAAAGCTTTGGGCCATCCTCGACTGCTTTCCCAGGCCACAGGCAGGGAGCTGGAAGGGAAGCGGGGCTGCCGGGATTAGAACCGGCGCCCATATGGGATCCCGGGCGTGCAAGGTGAGGACCTTTAACCACTTGCGCCACCGCGCCGGGCCCAAAAACAGCAGATTCTAAGGCCTGACATTTTCTTAGAAAATAATTCAGTGATTTATCAAAACAAGTAGACACGTAAACCAAAAATAATCCTACTTCCAGGAATTTAATTCTAGTGGGTAATCACATAAGTAAAAAAGATGTCCATTAAAGCAGTCTTTAAAATCATTAAAAATTAGACTTCCAGGTCATTTCTATCAGTAAATCACTAAATTGACCAATTACAGCTTAATTTATAGGTCAATAAAAATGCTACTGTGTAGTCAATAAAAAGAATGTCATTTTATATTTAATGGCATGGAAAAATATCCATGACAAATCAATTATGTGAAAATAGCACATGTAGTAGGACCCCATTTTTACAAAGCTATATACCTCTTATTATAATTCCCTTGCATATTCTACAAATGTTATACTTCATGAGTTCTTCTACAGAAGTGTATTTTAATCATTTTTACTTTGTATTGCAGTGTATTTTAATCATCTTTTGAAAAACCACAATGGTTTTTAAAACAGTGAACACTTATAAAGCCATTGTTTTCACCTTGTATTATAGTAGCAATATTCAAAATAAGCTCCCCATAGAGTTCTTTTCTCACATAATACTGATTAAAATCACAAACAAAAATAAATCAAATAATATATAAGGCAACTAGTTATTAGAAAATTCTTTAGATAACATAGGCATCAGTTAATAAACTATTCAACAGAATTCTTTTTTTTTTAAAGATTGATTTGTTTTCATTGGAAAGCAGATACACAAAGAGGAGGAAAGACAGAGAGGAAGATCCTCCATCCAATGATTCACTCCCCAAGTGACCACAATGGCTGGTACTTCACCGACCCGAAGCCGGGTTACCAGGAACCTCTTCAGGGTCTCCCACACGGGTTCAGGGTCCCAAAGCCTTGGGCTGTCCTCGACTGCTTTCCCAGGCCACAAGCAGGGAGCTGGATGGGAAGTGGAGCTGCCGGGATTAGAACCGCCACCCATATGGGATCCTGGCACGTTCAAGGCAAGGACTTGGGCACGGCGCGGTGGCGCAAGTGGTTAAGGTGCAAGTGGTTAAGATGTTCACCCGGAATCCCATATGGGCACTGTGTCCCGGCAGCTCCACTTCCCATCCAGCTCCCTGCCTGTGGCCCAGGAAAGCAGTCAAGGACAGCCCAAAGCTTTGGGACCCTGCACCCGCCTGGGAGACCCAGAAGAGGCTCCTGGCTTCGGATTGGCATAGCATCGGCCGTTGCGCTCACTTAGGGAGTGAATGATCGGACAGAAGATCTTCCTCTCTGTCTTTCCTCTCTGTATATCCGCCTTTCCAATAAAAAAAATAATAAAAATAAATCTTTAAAAAAAAAAAAGGTGAGGACTTTAGCCATTATATGCCATGCCGCTGGGCCCTATTCAACAGAATTCTAAAAAGAATATTCACCATAATGTCGATAGTGTATCTGTATGCATCTATCACGTATTAATATTTTTAACTAGAACTGTACATATTTATAAGATATCCACTCTGGGGCCCAGCATGGTAGCTTAGTGGCTAAGGTCCTTGCCTTGCATGTGCCAGGATCCCATATGGGCGCTGGTTTGTATACTGGACGCTTTGCTTCCCATCCAGCTCCCTGCTTGTGGCCTGGGAAAGCAATAGAGAACAGCCTAAAGCTTTGGGATCCTGCACCGCATGGGAGACCCGGAAGAAGCTCCAGGCTCCTAGTTTCAGATTGACTCAGCTCTGGCCATTGTGGCCACTTGGTGAGCCAGCGAATGGAAGATCTTTCTGTCTCTCCTTCTCGCTGTAAATCTGACTTTCCAATTAGAAAAAAAAAGTTTTTTTAATTTAAAAAAAGATATCTACTCTGGGACTGGCACCATGGCATATCAGGCTAAACTTCCACCTGCAGTACTGGCATCCAATATGAGCACTGATTTGAATTCCAGCTGCTCCACTTCTGATTCAGCCTCCTGTTAACATACCTGGGAAAGCAGCTTGGTCCTGGGCACCCATGTGGGAGAGCCAGAAGGGATTCCTAACTCTCAGCTTCAGACCTACCCAGCTCTAGCCATTGTGACTACTTGGGGAATAAACTAGCAGATGGAATCTTTCTTCCTCTAGCTTGCTCTCTCTCTTTCTCTCACACCTTCCTTTTCTGTAACTCTGCATTTCAAGTTTAAAAAAATCCAAATTTGTTTTAAAAAAAAAATGGGCTGGTGGGAATGCAGGCTGGTGCAGCCATTAAGGAAGTTGGAGAATACTCAGGCAAATGAAAATTCATCTACCATATAACCCAGCAATTCTACTCCTGGGACTATATCCAAAGACCTGATACATGAGGAAGCAATGCGTACATTGCAGCACAATCAACAACTGCAAAAAAATTTGGCAACAACCTACTTGCTCATTGACAGAAGACTGGATAAAGAAACTGTGGTTCATCTATTCCATGGAACATTGCTCAGCTATTAAAAAGAATGAAACCAATCATTTACAGCCAAATGGACTGATCTGAAGACCATTATGCTAAGGGAAATGAGCCAATCCTGAAAAGTCAGATACTACATGTTGCTCTAATAACTTCCATCAAAAATCCCAATGCTAATATGGTTAGGGGTTGTTTTGCTCGTCTTCTTATGGAATGGCTCTTTCTTGTTTCAATTTGCAGTTTTGTAGTGTAAAATCTATCTTTGCTGTATATCTTATCTTTTTACAAGTCCTACTTATTTGTATCTCTCCCAATTGGCTTTTGTGATTCATTAATTGGTCATCCATAAGAGAAGGACTGTTTGTAAGAGCTTGAGACTGTAAATTTCCATTTCAACACTGTTTTGTTACATATCATGAATAATGAAGTTCTCGTTTTTAATTGTAATTCCTTCAGTGCCACAGGGGTCACGCATTAGCGTCTATTCCTACAAGAAAGTCTTGATCCCCATTTTCATCACTCTAGTGATGCATTAGTATTTTTGTAGCATGTTTGTTAATTTCATGTTGATAAAAATTTAGTATTTTTCACTCTGTTGTGGACTGTGCTCACTGGCTCTGTGCTTGAGGGGCCATATCATGGAAGTGTAACTGGGACTGATACGCTCAGATATGGAGACAAAAAGCTGCATGTCTCTAAGCATCCAGACCAGAGATGGACTCCCAGTGAAAGAACTGAAATCTCCTAACAGTAGGATGCTAGACTCCCTGACAATGTCCATGCCTACATTATCAGGAAACACTTCACTCTCAGCATGATGGACTTGTGACTGTTCGTGAAGAACATCCGTTGTAAAACTAGAGGGGAAATCAATGGGCTGGGGAGGGATCTTGGGGAAAGGCACAGGTAACTCCAGAGCCTATGGAGTTGTATCATAAAACAAAATCAAATATTTTTAAATGTGAAAAAAAGATACACATTCATCAAAGAAAATACTGGTAAATGTCATATGTTGAGAACATACTCTGACAGGAACAGAATATGTAAGAGCTTTACATATTCTGAAAATAAGCATGAAACAAAACTCAGCTTCCTCCTTTCCTTTTCTTTCCTTGGAAGGACCTGGGAAACAGCTTAAAGCTTGAGCCACGCTGCGCAGACCAGGGTCTCTGGGAAAAGTACATCCACTACACAATAATGCGCTGATCTGGGGAAAGCAAGGCAGGGACCTGACACATTCCAGGTGGTCGCAACCACACTGAAGACTGGGCCTGAGGAGGGAACCCCCCACCAACGGGCCTGTGGCGTCACCAAGAAACCGAGGCTTTCATGTCCTGTCAGTCTTAGATGCAGCAAGACATCTGGTCCCAGGGGCACACACAGAAGCGTGCCGTGCTGACTCCTGTGCAGGGAAGAGGGTCATGCCCAGCTGCACACAACCAGTGGGTCAGCCTGCTCCTGGGAACCAGTTGAGACCCTCAGATGCCACTTCAAAGGACAGAATAAGGCCAGTGACTTCTCACAGTGGCAATGACAATGCAGGGGACATAGCCATTGGTATCAGCTGCACTTCCTATGGCTCAGAAGATAGATCCATCATATGAGATAGGGAGAGATTTCTGAAGCTGGGATATGTGAGGCCTATACCACTAATTAGCAGGAAGTAGTACAGGAGATGAAACGAAATCCCTTGGCAAACCTGAAGCATAGGTGTCAGAAATGTGAGGAGGAAATGAACTGGTACAGGCAAGCTTACACTCACAAACCTAAAGTCACATCTTCACCACCCTGTGTCATACAGCCTGCCTACTTGTCAATCAAATGACTCTTTCCCTAGGTTGTACTCCCTCTCACCTGGGACTGGAGGATGCTATCATGTAACCACTCCCCTTCCTGCGCTCATAACAAGCCAGCCACTGGAGAGGGGCACTCTCTCTATTCCAGCAGACACAAGATAAAAAGTAGAAACATCTCTCCGCCAACTCCCCCCCCCGCCCCCGTCCACTCCATCCCTGAACGTGTTCCTGTGATTTCTTCACCTTTCAAATGAATTTTATCAAACACAAAAGGATCATTTTACCTGCCCCCCCCACCCGAAATGAGACTCAGAAGTTATGTAACTTCAAATTATTCAACTAGTAAATGGCAATGCTTCATTTGAAAGAGCAAATCAATCTGACTTTGACAATGGTGATCTTTTTCCTACACAATTCTGTGTCTCTTAAGAGAGACTTCCAGCCGGTCCACCAGCTCCAGGCAAACCCACTCTGATAGCAGATGTGCTTGTCAAGAGCACAATGCCATGAAGTCAAGGGAGAGCGAAGTGCCTGGCACAGCATTTAAACTGTGATACACATAATTCCTTTAGTGATTGTCCTTTAGTGATAGAAAATTTAATTGTTGTAACATAAAGAGTTTACCTGCTTTCTGGGTATGCACCTCAATGTGCACCTAGCATTCAGTACATCGTGTGAATTTACAAATGCTTATAGAATTGATGTATTTTATTTAGAGCCACTCACGGTACACTACTGCGCCAGTCTGGGTATGGGTAGGCCAAGGACCTCATTGGTCCTAGGCAGGGTGCAACCCCGGTGCACCAATGCAGTGGTCGGGAAGCAGATGGGCAGCGGGCTGGAGGATGGGGACCTAAGCAGGTCACACACGTGGTGTGCACTACATCAGTCTAGGAGCAGCAGAGCAGGGGCCTGATGCTTGGATCCTAGGCAGGCCCTGTCCCCAGTGCACTACTGCACCGGACTTGTGGCTTAAGGCCAGGATCCTGGTCAGGGGAACCATTGATGGCCTTTGTCTGCCAGGAGCCTGATGGACTCAAGGCAGGCTGTGACTGTGGCACAACTCCACACAGACCTGAGAAGAGCAGGCCAGGGGCTTGATGGGTCCTATGCAGGCCAGTCCCTCAGTGCACACCGTGCGAGGTCAGGGGCCTGAGTCTGGGCTCATGCAAAGCCAGCCAGTGCGGCAGGGCAGCCTCCCTTCCTGCAGACACAAGATAAAGGTAGAAACCTCACTCTTTGCCACCTTTCCCCTCCCTGCCCGCTCTATCCCTCATTGTGTCTGTGACTTCTGTACCTTTGAAGTAAACTTTACAAAAATCAATTTAAAACATCTCTCGTTAAAGTACAATCTATTTTCTTTAAAATGCTTCTTAAGAAACAGAGACAGAGAACGCATCTACTTATGTCTACTGGTTCAATCTCCAGATGCCTACAACAGCCCAAATCAGACTGAGATGAAAACCCTAAGCTAGGAATATGATCCAGGTCTCTCTTACGGGTAGCAGTTTTCAATCACTTGAGCCATCACTGCTGCCTTCCAAGGCCTGTATTAGCAGGATGCTGAAATTAGAAGCTGGAGGTGGAAATTGAACTCAAGCACTCTGAAATGGGAAGCAGCTATCTAAACTGCTAGGCAAAATGCCCACAAATGGACTGCATAAAGCCTTTCAGAATTTAGGCTGAGGCGAGAAGTCAGTGGAAGATTCTGAGCAAAGAACTCACACAGGTGATATTTGAAAAGGAACAGACTGAATACTGTATTAAGAACAAGATGGCCTGGCATGGTAACCTAGCGGCTAAAAGTCCTCACCTGCACACGCCAGGATCCCATATGGGAGCTAGTTCTAATCCTGGCGGCCCCACTTCCCATCCAGCTCCCTGGCCATTGTGGCCTCTTGGGGAGTGAATCAACAGATGGAGGATCTTCCTCTCTGTCTGTCCTCCTCTCTATATATCCTATATATCTGGTTTTGCAATAAAAATAAATCTAAAAAAAAAAAAGAAGAAGAACAAGCTGGAACCTGGTGTGGTAGCCTAGCAGCTAAAGTCCTCACCTTACAAGTGCCAGGATCCCATCTTGGCTGATTCTAATCCTGGCAGCTCCACTTCCCTTCCAGCTCCCTGCTTGTGGCCTGGGAGAGCAGTTGAGGACAGTCCAAAGCCTTGGGACCCTCCACCCGTGTGGAAAATGCGGAAGAGGCTCTGGGCTCCTGGCTTCGGATCAGCTCAGCTCTGGCCATTGCGGTTACTTGGGTTAGTGAACCAGCGGACAGAAGATCTTTCCTCTCTGTCTGTACCCATGTGGGAGACCCAGAAGAAGCTCCTGGCTTCAGATTGTCTCAGCTCTGATCATCAGGACCATTTGGGGAGTGATCTAGTGGATGGAAGATCTCTCTGTCTCTTCCTTTCTCTCTGTCTCTCCCTTTCTCTTTGTAATTCTTTCAAGTAAAAATAATAAATAAATCTTTTAACAACAACAAAAAAGGAATAAGCTGCTAAAAGACTAGGAAGCCAAAGATCAGCTACTGTTTTGTTATTACCCTGGTATGACACAATGATGGAGCAGGTGTTTTTACTGAGAATAATGAGAAGTGATGGGTTCCGACTACACTGTGAAGGTAGGAATCAAGGTCAGCCAAGGGATTAGACTGGACATGGGATATGACTGAAAAGTGATACAAAGGGAATCAAGTGTGAAGCCATGGTTTGGGGATGCAGTTTCCAGTTACTAAGATGGGATGACAACAGGAGAAGCACATCCAAACGGACATGTCTGACAGACAACCAGATAAACAAGTCTAGAGATATAAGAGTCATCGTGCTAACAGCGTAAAGTCGTAGGCAAAAGTGCCGTCATGTTAGAATAAAGTACAGAAACGGAGTCCAGGAGACATGCAGTTTGAAGGCTGGGGAAATAGGAGACTGGGGCTTAACCAGTGAAATAAAAGAAAATCAGGAAAGCATGGTCACCAAAAAGACAAATGAAGCAAGTGTTAAAAGGGAAAAAAAATTATCGGTCATGGTACCAACTAGGAAAAGCAGCCACATCCAATACATAAAATCAAGCACAATTCAAATAAATTTAAAAAAATAAATAACTCTTTGAAAACAGGTATGGGAACTGGGGTTGTGGAACTGTGAGCTAAGCCACCATCTGCCATGCAAGCATCCCACATAATTAGCAGTTCAAATCCTGGTTGTTCCACTTCCAACCCAGCTCCCTGCCAATGTTTTCTGGAAAAGCAGCAGTAAATGGACTAAAGTGATTGGGTTCCTGTGTCCTTGTGAGACACCTGAATAGAGTTCCTGACTCCTGGCTTCAGCCTGGCCCAACATAGACACTGAGCAGCAAGTTGGGGTGAACCGGTGGATGAAAGTTCTCTGTGTGTCTTGTTTTCTCTCTCTCTCTCTCTGTGCCTTTCAAATAAACAAACAAACAAAAAAGATTAAAACAGATTATAGGCCTAGAAAATAATTGAGCCTAGCTGACTTCTATGATATTGAGCAGAATGTCTAAATTCTGCAAAAGATAAATTATTATAGCAATTACCTCTAGAGTGATTAGATAAGTTTTACTGTATGCACACATAAGCTATTACTATGGGCAGTGTAGCATAAACACAACTCTAAATATTTATTTACTTCGCTTTCCCCCCCCCGAGTGTCAGAATATGAGATACTATCATAAAATATTAATTTTAGCATGATAGATGGTGACATTAGCTTCTTAGATGAACACACTTCGCATGTTTACTGCCTTTCTAATCAAATCATTTTGAACACGAGTAGCCATCCTTAATTAGACCTCACACTTCATTCTCCTGAAGTTCTGGCTTTAGATATCAGAAGTGACACACACAGGACACGGATGATTATGCGTAACAACGGCCATGTGTTCCCTGACCTCTTTCTGCTGCATATTAACTCCTCTTCTTCTTTTTTAACATTTATTGATTTCCTATTTGCAACACCTGTGAAAATCAATAAAAAGCAAAATTTTAACAAAGCCATGCATTTTAAAAGGACATCGTTTCACTAAGATAAAACAGAATTGGAAACCTCTAGTCACCGAGGAAATGCAACTCAAAGCTATAATGCTTTATCACTTCACACCTGTTAAGACAGTCATTTCTAAAAAGACGGAAGATAACAAGTGCTGGGAAATGTATGGAGCCAAAAAGCATATTTGTAAATTTGATGGACATGTAAATTGGTAGAATCATGATGGAAAACCATATGGAAAAAGAAATAAAAAAAATAACAATCAAAACCTAGCCAAAGAGATGAATTCACTATATCTAAGATCTCTCTGCACTCCCATGTCTGTTGTAGTACCATTTACAGTAGCAAAGATATGCAATCAACCTGTGTCCATCCAAAGATGATGGACAAAGAAAATGTGATATGTTTACATGGTGGAATGCTATCCAGTGTTTGAAAAAGATACACAGGGGCCCATGACATGGCATAGTACATTAAGCGTCAGCCTGCTGCACTGGCATTTCCTATGGGTGCCAGGTCGTGTTCCAGCTGCTGCACTGCTGATCCAGAGTCCTATTAATGATCTGGAAAAGCAGTGGAGAACGTGCCAAGCTTTTGGAGTCTACAACACTATGGAAGATCCAGAAAAAAGCTGCTGGCACTTAGCTTTGGATTGGCTCAGCTCTGGCCCTTGTGGCCATCAGTATGTGCAAGATCTCTCTCTGTCTCTGTTTCTGACTCTCTGTAACTGTGACTTTGAGGTAAAATAAATAAATCTTTAGAGAGCAAGAGAAAGATACTGCCATTAGCCACAGGATGAACCTAGGCAGCACTATGCTAACGAAAAGAAGCAGGGAATAGAAAGTGAAGCACTTCATGACTCACTCTCATTGGGAATCTAAAAAGTGACCCACAGAGCAGCAAGGTAGAACCTGTACAGACGGAGAGGTCATGGGGAAATACAGTTCAAGGGGAACAGATTTGCTGAGAGGGTACAGTTTAAGTGCTCCTATAACAACAAAAGATAGCCATGAACAAATCACTCGAGTGACCATAGTTAATACACTAATATTCACGGCCCAGTGTCGTAGCCTACTGCCTAAACACCTCACCCTGCAAATGCCACTATCCCATCTGGGCACTGGTTCATATCCCAGCTGCTCCCCTTCCCTTCCAGCTCCCTGCTTGTGGCCTGAGAAAGCAGTCGAAGACAGCCCAAAGCTTTAGGACCCTGTACCTCCGTGGGAGACCCAGAAGAGGCTCCTGGCTTCAGATCAATGCAGCACCAGATCTTGCAACCACTTGGGGAGTGAATCAATAGGCAGAAAATCTGTCTCTCTGTCTCTCCTTTTCTCTGTAAACCCACTTGCCCAATACAAGCAAATAAATCTTTTTTAAAAAATACAGTAATATTCATATTGAAAAATTTGCTGAGAGGGTAGAGTTTAACTGCTGTTATAACAACAGCTGTGAGAGGTAATGGATATGCTAAGTGACTTGACTATAACAGTCATTCCAGCGTCATACTGTGGGGAAGGGGGCAGAAAACATCATGTTGCACACCCTAGCTGTACACCTGCTTTTAAGTTTTACTGGAGGATCAGAAGTTTGGCCTGCCGGTTAAGATGCCACTTCTGCCAGCTCCTCTTCCTGACTCCTCTCCTGATCTCAGCTTCCTGCTAAAGCAGACATATGGAGTCGGCAGGTGATGGCCCAAGTGCTTAGTTCCTGCTGCCCATATAGGCAACAGGATCAAGTTTATCACTCTAACTACAATCCGAGTCAGTGGGTTTCATTGGCATTTGGGAAGTGTACCACAGGTGAGCGCTCTCTCGCTCTATTTCTCTCTCTCTCTCTTACTGGAGGAAAAAGAAAACAACAAAATTATTACAAAAAGCCAAATTAGAAATGCCAGCATTCTTAATCACTTCAGGTCTGTTTATCTAAAGAAATACAAAATTTCAGGGCCCGGTGTGGTAGCCTAGTGGCTAAAGTCCTCACCTTGCACACCCGAGATGTCATATGGGCACCAGTTCCAATCAGCAGATGGAAGATCTTTCTCTCTGTCTCTCATTCACTCTGTTAATCTGACTTTCCAATAAGAATAAATAAATCTTTAAAAAAAAAAAAAAGAAATACAAATTTTCCCCTAGAAAATATACATGAATAAACGTTTCTAGGAGTCATTATATCAGGCCCGATAATAAACTCTTAGTTCAGCCTTCCAGTTTAAAAACAATAAAATTACATCTAGCAGAGATAGAGTTAAACTAGCCATGGTCAAAAGATTAATGTATGGGTGGGAGGCAAGGCGGAACTTCTCTCTTTGTCTCTCCCCTTACCCTAAACACAGAAAAAAAATTATGTTAGTGTGGAAACAATGGTATTACCCACTTTCCTGTAGCCCTGACCCTTTATGCCCTAATCAACTACATAAAAGTTATTAAAATAAAAGATAAATACATAAAAAAACAAAAGATGTGATAGAATACTCGTGAATTCCCTATCATTTCCCTTTGTGCATCAGTTGTTTAAATGGAACAGTGTTAGCTAAAATGCAATGGGATCGTAAACCTGTATTTATTCCTACAGACTCAGGGTTAACTTCAAACATGGGGCCAGCTGAGATGAGCCTAAAGTCCAAGTTCCCTAATTCCTCTTTAGCGCTGGAAATCTACGCCTCACCTGCCTCCTTTCATATATGTCACTCAATTTTCAAGGGATAATTGCCTTCATGTTGGGAGGTTTTCTAATATTTTGCCATGTGGTCACAACTTTACCCATTGTACGGTACATTCTACTCTATGTCTTTCTTCATTGAGGAGTATGAACTTTATCCCACAGTTTAAAATGCTGGAGCTGGAAAGGTCAGCTCTCTCCTACTCACTGAAAAACTGCTCTTCACAGCTCATGGGGCCTTGTACTTCCCAGGAACTACGTGCTATCAGGGGCCAACTGTGCAATCTCTAAGAGCTTAGTCACCCAGCTCTTCCTGCAAATGTCCGGGAATAAAGCGTTTCCTAACTCCTGAGGTTGCTTATCCAGCTGTTCGAGATCTCTCATTTTAACCAGCTCCCTTCATCTTACTCAACTGATGCCTTGCCGCTCGTCTCCCTGGTGCTGTACCCGTCCTCTGGAGTGACACGCACCCAAACCTAGCTCCTCTGGCCCGTGGCTGCAACGAAATGAAGAGTTGAGACATCATAAACAAAGTCAATGCTCTTGCAGAAGTCGCACTGCCTCCTCACAAAACACGGTGAACAGGTGATCACTAGAGGTGGAAAGGGAAGAAGTTGCACTTCTTTTAATTTGCACCTAAAAACCCTCAAAGGAGGAGGCTTGTATCCCAACCCTGGAGACTCCCGGATCCCCACCAAGGATTATCAGAACGGCCACCAAGGACTACAACCCAACTGCCAAGGAGACCACGGAGAACTGGAATGCCTTCGGAGCCCGAGAACTCAGAGGGCATCCCCTCACTTTGAATCTACCACACGGGATGAAAGAAGCCCAAATCCTTCCTCGTAGGATCCAAGGTCATCGGAACAACAGCCAGGAACCCAGGGCGGTCCTCGGAATCAGAAGAACAGTAAACTTCCTTCAGGACTAGGGAGAGGAGCTTTCTCTGGTCCTAGCTTGGTTCCAACTTTGGGTCTCTCCCCTCTCTGCAATGACCGTCAGGGTCGCTCTGGAGCCGCGCCCTCCAAACACACACACACAAATTAGAATAGATAGGCAGAGAACAACAAGGAAAGCTTGGTCAGCATGGACTCACACATACCTTACTAGGTAGGACACAAAGAGTAAGTACTTCTCACCAAGGTATTGAAGATTTCTCTGCACACCCCTCCTATAACTGTTTTGCACCTCAATTGTTGAAATGTCAATGCAGTAGTCACAGGATGTGGTTAAGAACTTGCATTATTTTTAACATATTGTTTACTCAATATTATGTCAATTAAATCCATAACATTGTATATTGTTACTGATGTTATGTTGGGGCTTTTAATTGATCAGGATTTTACTCTGTTGGCTCTACCTTCAGACCAGAGAAGGTCTCCCCAAGCAGTCATGGAATTTATCTGGATAATAAGATGCTGGACTCTATGCTTGGAAAAAAAAATTCCAGTACAGGGATTATCAAAGGTGAATGTTTAATAAAGTTAACAGAATTCAAAGAAATAAGGAAAAGAAAAAGAAATAAGGAGAAGCTTGAAAGCATATACACATAATAGGAAACTAAAATGGATCGAGCGTGTAAATTTGGGAAAATTGTAGAAATAAGATGATTACTGAAATTAAAAACTGCAAGGTATATGCTTAAGACAAGAAGTGAGAATTTATACATAAGTGAGAAATCCTAGCACAAAATACAGAAGATGGTTTAAGACACAGGGGAGGGCCCAGTGTGACAGCCTAGTGGCTAAAGTCCTCATCTTGCATGTGCCAGGATCCCATATGGATGCTGGTTCCTGTCCTACCTGCTGCACTGCCCATCTGGATCCCTGCTTGTAGCAAGAAAAGCAGTCGAGGATGGCCCAAAGCCTTGGGATGCTGTACCCATGAGGGAAACCCAGAAGAAGCTCCTGGCTCTTGGCATCAGATCAGCTCAGCTCCAGCCATTGTGGCCACTTGGGGAGTGAATCAGCAAATGGAAGATCTTCTCTGTCTGTCCTCCTCTCTACATATCTGCCTTTCCAATAAAAATAAATCTTTAAAAAAAGAGACCCAGGGAAAAGCAGGAAAATTTGATAGTCTCTGAAGAGGAAAGAAGAAAATATCAGACCACTGTTGATATTTCTAGAACTGCTGAAGATAATAATGCAGAAAATCCTGGAACTATACTCAAGACTAAAAAATGATACCAAGGGCCAGCACTATGGCACAGCAACTTAAGCTGCCTCTTGCAATGCCAGTATCCCATATAGGTGACAGCTCAGATTCCTGCTCCTCCACTTAATCGCCTAGAAAAATACTGGCTCAAATGCCTGTGCAACTCCACCCAGGCTCCTGGTTTCAGCCTATCACAGCCCTAACTTGTTGCAGCCATTTAGGGAGTGAACCAGCAGATCTTTCTCTCTTTCTCTCTTTCTCCTTCTCCTTCTCCTTCTTCTTCTTCTTCTTCCCTTTCTCTTATTTCTCTCCCCTTTCCCCCCACCTCGTCAATAACTCTGGCTTTTAAATGAATAAAATAGGACAGAGTGATGGCTCAATTGACTAATCCTCGCTTCAAGCACCAGGGTCCCCTATGGGTGCCAGGTTGTATCCCGACTGCTTCACTTTCCATTCAACTCCCTGCTTGACACCTAGGAAAGAAGTCCAGGATGGCCCAAAGCCTTGGGACCCTGCACCCACGTGGGAGACCTGGAGAAAGCTCCTGGCTCCCGGCTTTGGATAAGCTCAGCTTGACTCTGGCCGTAGCAGCTACCTGTGGATGAAAGATTTTTCTCCCTGTCTCTTTGTAAATTTGCTTTTCCAATTAAAATAAACAAAACTGTAAAAAAAAATAAATGAATAAATAAAATCCTTTATAAAAATTCATGGCTCCCACAGAATAATGAACCTGTACAGGTCATCTAATCAAAAAGATGACTAAAAAATATGAATAAGGGCCCGGCATGATAGCCTTGTGGCTAAAGTCCCCACCTTTCCTGCTCCACTTCCCATCCAGCTCCCTGTTTGTGGCTTGGGAAAGCAGTTGAGGATGACCCAAAGCCATAGGACCCTGCACCCATGTGGGAGACCAGGAAAAGGCTCTTGGCTCCTGCCTTCGGATTGGCTCAGCTCTGGCTGTTGTGCCCACTTGGGGAGTGAACCAGCGGATGAAAGATATTTTTCTCCGTCTCTCCTTCTCTCTATAAATCTGCCTTTCCAATAAAAATAAATTTCTAGTACAAAGAAATATGGATAAATAAAAGGACTGTAACAAAAATGTAAGTCTTCTTGAATATTAGAAGAATTACAACAGTTAAATACAGACCACATACTTTTTTAAAGTATTTAATAAGATACAAAATGCTATCATTCTTAAAGCATTATTGTATGACCTTCTAAGAAAAACACTGCCTTTTAAACTTTGACATACTATCAACTACAAGATGCATCTGGATTAATCTGTTAAAATATGGAGAAACATGAATTTTAGAATCAATATGATGAGAAATACATGGGGAAAAAGGTAAAATATAAAGGGATGGGTGTTTGGTGTTGTGGTTGACACACCACTTGGGACAGCCTTCTCCCAGGTAGGAGTGCCTGGTTTGAGTCCTGGCTCCTCCACTTCCAATCTAGCTTTCTGTGAGTGCATGCCTTGATAGGCAGCTGGTGGTGGCTCAAGTGCTTGGGCCCCGCCACACACACAGGAAGGAGCCTCTTGGCTCCAGTTTGGCCCAGTCCTGGCTGTTGCAGGCATCTGGGAAGTGAACAAACACAAGTAGGGAGGCAGGATCTTCCTTTCTCTCCCAATCTTCCTCTCTCTAGATATCCCTTTCAGATACAATTAAAATCAATGAATGCATTATGTAAAACCTTAAAAAAATGCAGAATAGATCAGATGCCTATCAACTTGTATAAATAGGCTTAATTAATCTATTAAAAGCAAAACAATTAAAGAAGACATTACAAAGCAAAACTGAAAAATGCTTTGTACAGAGGGTTTTGGTGTGATGGTTCAATTGGCTAATCCTCCACTTGCAAGCACTGGGATCCCATAGGGTCACCAGTTCTAATCCCAGCTGCTCTACTACTTATCCAGCTCCCTGCTTGTGGCCTGGGAAAGCAGTCAAGGGCAGCCCAAAGCTTTGGCCCTCACACCCACGTGGGAGACCCAGAAGAAGCTCCTGTCTTCGAACTGGCTAAACTCCACTTGTTGCAGCCATTTAAGGAGTGAACCAGCAGATGGAAGAACTTTCTCTCTGTCTCTTCTTCTCTCTGTAAATCTGCCTTTCCAATAAAAAATGACCTTTAAAAAAATGCTGTACAAGAGTGAATATATTTAAAACATTTGCTAGGATGTCAGGTGGAATACCACATCCCACAATGAGACGCCAAGCTGCAAGTCCCAGCTCTACTTCCAATTCGGCTTCTTCCTACTGCGTACACTGGGAGGCAGCAATTGATCGTGAAACGGTTAAGAAGGAACAGCAATAAGGCGAGCCCTATTACTGCCTCCAGCTCACTTCGCAGAGATATTTCCAGAGTCCGATACAGGGAAAGGGTATCCAAGAAGAGCCCTGTGACTTCTCTGAGTTAAGAAGACAAAGTTCAATGCCGGGGAAGCCGAGGGGGCTACGATGTGTGGTGTTCAAGACTAGAGTAGAGAGAGGATTCTGCTGATTTTATTAGTACAGGTATGTAAGGTGCTCCCATTACTGACCTATTGCCTCTCATCTTCAATCCCACAGTTTTTGTTTGCCCTGTATGAAAATTTACTAGGGGACACAACACTGTGGCTCAGCGGCTAAATCCTCGCCTTATACATGCCAGGATTCCATAGTGGGCACAGTTCAAGCCCCAGCTGCTCCACTTGCCATCCAATTCCCTGCTGGTGGCCTAAGGAAGCAGTAGAGGACAACCTGAAGCCTTGGGACCCTAAACCCCCGTGAGAGACCCAGAAAAAGCTCTTGGCTCCTGGCTCCTGGCTTCAGATCAGCTCAGCACCGGTCGTTGTGGCACTTGGGGAGTGAAACAGCAAATGGAAGACCTTTCTCTCTGTCTCTCCCTCTCTCTGCAAATCTGTCTTTCCGATAAAACTGAAATACATCCCCTTAAAAAAAAAAAAAAAGGAAAGAAACAAAATGAAGCAAAACTAGGCCTTTTGATATTCTCTACAAACAGGTATTTATTGACACTTTGTCAGTAGAGGGCGCTAGACAAACACTGCAAACGAAGCAGGTTAGGTTTCCAGATTAATGTAGCCTGACAACATATTGCTTATTTTTCTGAAGTGTGCTGCAACCCATAGACAATTAATGTGTCTGGGACTGGCCCGGTAACCTAGTGGCTAGAGTCCTTGCCTTCCACGTGCCAGGATCCCATATGGGCACCGGTTTGTATCCCAATTGCTCTGCTTCCCATCCAGCTCCCTGCTTGTGGCCTGGGAAAGCAGCCAAGGACAGCCCAAAGCCTTGGGACCCTGCACCCGTGTGGGAGACCCAGAAGAAGGTCCTGGCTCTGGCTATGCATTGGCTCAGCTCTGGCCATTATGGTCACTTGGGGAATGAACCAGAAGTTGGTTGGAGGATCTTTCTTGTCTCTTCTTCTCTCTGTAAATCTGCCTTTCCAATAAAAATAAATACATATATGAAAAAAAGAATTATTGGGTCCAAGCATCACAGCCAAGAAACAGAGTCCTGAGCCTCCAGGTCAAAGAACATATCACAATCTTATCTTGTCAAACAAACCAAATTTGAATGTGATCACTGAATCCAACTACCAATTTACAGAAATGAAAGGAGAGAATCATTTTCAATGGACTGAATTAAATGATAGAGATGGACTTTTAGACTGGTTAGTGCTAAATTAAACACAGCAATATGCTAATTGCACACTATGTGCTTGGTAAATAAGCATCCATGATATAATTCAACTTTTTTGTGTCATTGAAATGCACATAACAACTTATTGACAGTAGGGCCCACCACGATTTCTCAATTGGCTAATCCTCCACCTCCAAGCAATGGGATCCCTCTGGTCACCAGTTCACGTCCCACCTGTTCCACTTCCCATCCAGCTTGCTGTGTGATCTGGAAACCAGTGGAGGATGGACAAAGCCTTGGGATCCTGCACCCACGTGGGAGACGTAGAAGAAGCTCCCAGCTCCTGGTTCCTGGCTCCTGCCTTCAGATAGGCTCAGCTGCAGCCATTGCAGTCTATGTTGGGAAGCAGGCAGAAGATATTTCTGTTACTCCTTCTCTCTGTAAATCTGCCTTTCCAGGCCCGATGCAGCGGCTTAATTCCTGGCCTGGAAAGCGCCAGGATCACATATGGATGCCAGCTCTAATCCTGGTGGCCCCACTTCCCATCCAGTCCCTGCCTGTGGTCTGGGAAAGCAGTCGAGGACAGCCCAAAGCCTTGGGACCCTGCACCCACGGGGGAGACCTGGAGGAAGCTCCTGGCTCCTGGCTCCGGATCAGCACCGCACCGGCCGTTGCGGTCACTTGGGGAGTGAATCATCGGACAGTGGATCTTCTTCTGCGTGTCTCCTCCTCTCTGTATATCTGACTTTGCAATAGAGATAAATCTTTAAAAAAAAAAAAAAAAAGAAATACACTTCTTTTTAAAAACAAATCTGGCTTTCCAATAAAAATAAACAAATCTTTAAAATATTGACAGTAATCATATTTTTTTAAAAAAGATGAAGCATCTAAGGAAAGGTACTTGGGTGATAAAACCATAAAAGAAATGCCAGGACTGATGGATTTACAGAGAAGGAGAGACAGAAAGATGGTTCACGCCCAAGTAGCCACAGCAGCAAAAACGCACATCAGATTTATAGAAGAGACAGAGAAGAAGAGCTTCCGTCTGATGATTCACTGCCCAACGGCTCCGCAACGGCTGGAGCTGAGCCGGTCCAAAGCCTGGAACCCAGAGCCTCCTCCAGGTTTCCCACACAGGTGCAGGATCCCAAGGCTTTGGGCCGTCCTCGACTGCTTTCCCAGGCCACAAGCAGGAAGCTGGATGGGAAGTGGGCTGCAGGGATTAGAACTGGCACCCATATGGGATCCTGGAGCTTGCAAGGTGAGGATCCCTCTAATTCTATTTTATTTGTTTGTTTGTTTTACTAGTAATTCTTCACCGAAATTATGAGAATTTTCACTTTTAATTTTATAGATCAGGAAAATGAGGGTTTTATTTTTACTTTTAAATCGTGACTCCCTTTGTATGGCTTGTTGTGCTGGAATCAAATCCCATTCACAAAGGTGAATGGACTTACAAATTTTAAAACAAAACCCTCCATTTTTTGTTTGTTGGTTTGGTTTGTTTGTTTTGTAAGGCAGACAACCACATTTACTACTTTGATTCTAAATATCCAACTGGGTAATTCTCAAATGCTGCAGTCTCAGGATCCTCACCCTTGAATCACAGTAAGGGCCACAAGCAGCTGTCGTCTATCTAGGTCACAGCTCTCTATATTTCCCGCGTGGAAACTAGACATTTTTGAAACTCCAGAATACAGAAGCACAGGTTCCATTAGCCTTAAGAGTGATGACATCATCACATTCCCATGGAGCCGCTGGAAAATTCCACTCTACACATTAAAGAATGCGAGGAAAGCAGAGGCACAGTAGCATCGTGAAAACAGCTGTGACCTTGTAGTCTCCGCGCAATAGGCTCAGAGACCCCCCAGAGCTCTGAAAACGGCTGGTCTAATTGACGCCAATCAGTCCGAACAACCGTACTGCGGACACCAGATACAACCACGCCGCTCGCCCCAAGCTCTCAGTGTACCAATGAAAAGGAACAATATGCATGTCGGAGCTGGAAGGAGAGGATATCAGCAGAAATCTAAAGAGCCTTACATTCACAAGTACCTCTTTTTAAAAGGTATTAAAAAAAAAAATACAGCTACTGATTGTACCTAGCGTCCCACGTAAGCTGGGCATGTTAGCTTGGTAACCGTACTGAGTGAAGGCTCTTCCGTTGCACTGGTCTCTTTATTATTCACAGATCTGGTCTCAAAGCAGTAACCCTTCAATGTTTCAAAAGAACTCGCTGTCACAGATAGTTTTTAACCTAGACTACATCCGTGAAAACTTCTCCTGCTCCTTAACTTCCAACAATTTATCCTCAGCTTGAAAGAACTATCAATTAAGCAGTTGCTTGCTGCTACTCACACATTACTGCTTCTACGTCACTGTTTCTCGCTGGGACGAATACACAGCAACAGGCATAGAAAGAGATGGGAAAAGAATTTGCATGTTACTATGTTTACTTCAAACTAAATGAATAAAATAGTAAGTAGTACATTAAACCTCCAATTCATGTGAGATTATAGCTTTTTTTCCAAATAAAACTAGATTAAATAATGTATTTTTAATGGATGAATAATCATACAGTTATCTCAGATATGGTACATCAGTGACTGAAGTTTAAGAAATACTATGCCCTTGTCTCTGGAAAGAAACAATTAAGACTACTAAGATTACTATCAGCTAGACAACCAGGCCAGAAAGGTCAGGGTCATCCTATACTCTCTCTTACCTCCCTTTCAGTCCATCTTTAATCCCATGAGCCCTCTGCACAGAAAACAGACTAAAGCAGAGCTATCCTGGCTAGCCTGCTTCCTTTAGCCTCTGTGCTAGCCCGAGGACATTTCTGTAACCTTGGAGAGAATTTCAGGGACTCATCAAGGTAAAGGCTCATTTCTTAATAGTACTAGGCTGCCACTGCCTTCCCTTATCTCTGTAACCCCAGAGATTCCAGCAAGAGAGCTCTTCACTACCTAGAGAGCAAGACAGTGTTGCTGCTGGGACCAAACAGGAAGTCAATGTGCTTTTCCTTGCACGTGGCTTCCGGGACCACCTGTTTAGCCTCATCTCTAGTAGCACCCTCCATGCTCCGAACCTTCTGCCACATATTCCGATACTTGCAGGACTCCAATAAAAACATACTGTTCCACACTGTTAACCTCTTGATTACATGGATTTCTCTGTTAAATATGATCACGCCACACACCTCCTTCAGTGATAACTGTATCCTTCATGAGACCTCCCTTACCCCCATAGCCTTCTGCCACTATGTAGTATATTGCATTGATTTACTTATGTAGCTATCTTCACACTTAGGACTGTGACTTTGTAGAGGACAGAAATAATGTCTACTTTGCGTCCCCCAACTTGTAGCACAAAACTCAGGAAATGGTCGAGATCCATTACCGTTTGCTAAGTAACTCTTAGAAAGTGAATTGTGGGCCTAGCATGGTAGCCTAGTGACTAAATCCTTGCCTTGCATGCACCAGGATCCTATATGGATGTGGGTTAATATCCCACCTGCTCCACTTCCCATCCAGCTCCCTGCTTATGCCCTGGGAAAGCAGTTGAGGACAGCCCAAAGCCTTGGGATCCTGCACCCACCTGGGAAACCAGGAAGAAGCTCCTGGCTTCAGATCGGCACAGCACTGGCTGTTGTGGTCACTTGGGGAGTGAGTCATCAGACGGAAGATCTTCCAGTCTCTCCTCCTCTCTGTATATCTGACTTTGCAATAAAAATAAATAAATCTTTAAAAATCCAATATAGCTTTATAAAAGCTTCTTTATATAAAGCCCTTTAATGTGCTAATAAATTTCAGTAATGTTTGCACAACTCCATGAATATATACTAAAAACTATGATTACACATTTTAAGTGGGTAAACCAAATAATCTGCAATTTGTCTCTCAATAAACATACAACCAAAATATGGATTATAAAATATTCAGTAGTTTTATTATGAAACATATAACATATAAGGTCAAGTAATAACGATAAAGAAGATAAAGCACCACTATTATTAAACAAGAAATAATAAGCAAGAATAAGCAATGAATGGGCCTGGCATGATGGCTCAACAAGCTAATCCTCTGCCTGAAAGCATGGGGATCCTGTATGGACACTGGTTCCTGTTCTAGCTGCTCCACTTCCCATCCAGCAGATCCCTGCTTGTGGCCTGAGAAGCAAGAATAAGATGGTCCAAAGCCCTGGGACCTTGCACCCACGTGGGAGACCCAGAGGAAACTCTTGGCTCCTGGCTTCAGATTGGCTCAGCTGCAACCATTGCGGCCATATATGGGGAATGAACCAGCAGATGGAAGAGCCTCTCTCTTTCTCTCTGTAAATATGCCTTTCCAAGAATAGTAAATAAATTTTGGGGGGAAAAAAAAACTACCCTTCAGGTAAAAATAAATTATTTTTAAGGAAAAGTTAATCACTGAACCTCATCAAGTTTTAAATGTTGGCTTTGTGAAAATATTGTTAATACATTGAAAATACTCCCATTGTAAAAATAAAATGTAAATATAAAATAAATGAGTAAAACTGAAGATAAAAGTATAAGCTAAGGACTGGGTGAAACCTTTTCCAAACTGCTGTTGCAGTAATGACCTGACATTGAGAATGTAAGAGTTTGAAAACTCAACCATAAAAGAATAAAGAGTACAATTAGAAAAGGAACAAAGGGGAGGCTTTTCACTGAAGGTATGCAGATGGCAAATTAACACATGAAAAGATATTGGACAACATTAGCCATTAGTGAGATGCAAATTAAAACAACGAGATATCACTACACATCTATCAGAATGGTTGAAATAAAAATAGTGACAACATTAAGTGCTGACAAGGATATAGAGAAATTGTTCCAAATGGCCATTGTTGGTGAAAATGCAAAGAGATACAATCATTCTGGAAAACAGTTTGGCAACTTGTTATAAAATCAAACAAGCAAATGATAAAGGATTCATATAATTTTTTTAGCCACTTATCCCAGAAAAATGAAAGCCAATCTTCATAAAAAGCCTACACCTGCATGATAATAGCAGCTTTATTCAAAACAGACAAAAGCAGGACAAAATCCGAATGTCCTTCAATAGGGTGAATAGTTAAACTGCTCCATCCATATGATGGAATGCCACTCAGGAACAAAAACAGAATGAACTATTGATAAACACAACACCCAAATGGATCTCAAAAGAATTTGAAAAGAAAAAAAAAAAATCATGATTCTTCCATTAGACCTCAATGAATATGGTAAAAAGAAATGAGACAGTAAAGGTAACTGTGTTCGTAATCACAGTCTTTGTGAAAACATCTTTACTCTGACCCTGTATCTATTAAGATGTTGAACGCAGTATCAGACACTGACAGTTCAATTTCATCTGTTTAAGTCATCCTACCAAAAATATGCACACAAAATTGAATTCACTTTTGTTCTTTATAAAGTCAAATAAAATCCGAAGCGTAGCCCTGTAAAGCAGAATTACTAAGGACTACCCATTGCTTAAGGAAGATGCTTTAATAGATTCTTCTAGCAACAGCAGTTTCTACCTCTATTTTTTTTTTCTCTCTTCTACCTTCTGTGGAAATAGGGTCTTTGTTACAGTTTTAAGTCAGTTTGAAAGGATTCATTTCCAAATAAGATTTAATAATATCAGCTGGATGATGTTATTTGTCCTCCAAATAGCATTTGTCCGATATTTTGAAAAGATGTCTTCAGTTCAAGACAGTGACAGAAGTCAAAGCTAAAAAAAGGCAAGGTTAAATAGATTAAAATGTCAGCAAGGAAGTCAGTCTGTGAACTCATTCAGTCTCCACTGCCAAGGACATTGCTTCTAAAAATAGAAACCCTGAATATGATTTCTAGACTTCGTAATACATTTCTCTTTATAATGCTCAATCTGTGAAAACTAGGCATTTTGTTTGCATTATTGCCTTTCATTTGTTAAATGTAGGTAAATCAGTTCTAAAATATAAAATAACAGTATTTTCAATGTTAAGCTTCAAATTTCATACAAATCCAGGGCAAATACTTGGCCTAGCAGATAAAATATCACCTCCATTTCCCAGTGCCTGGACTTCAATGTCCTGGTTCCGGCTTCCTGCTGATGCGCACCCTGGGAGGCAGCAGGTGCCCAGCTCTCAGGTCCTTGTCACCCACGTGCGAAACTTTGACTCCTGGTTCCAGGCTTCAAAGTCAGTCCTGACCTTTCGTGCATTTGGAAAGTGAACAGATAGAACCTCTCTCTATTTCTCTTTTTCTCCTCCCTTCTCTCTCTCTTTCCATCCTTAGAAAAATATATAAAGTAAGCAAACAATTGTTGAAATCCTGTACTAATTCTGAGACATTTTAAGCTAATTGTTAAATCTTAAAGAATAAAGCTATCTCAGACATGTTCACACATATACAAATCAAAGGGTTCCTAGATGAAACAATTACAAATATCTTTCAGTAAATTTGAGTGTAAATGGCTTAAATGGACAACAAATGATAACCTCGTATTATTATTTTTATATTGATACTAACTCCCTACTTTTACACTTTATAGTTACTAAAATCCACTGAGTTTATTTCTACTTAATTAGAGCAAATGAGCAACACCAAAAGGAATCATAATTATTTTTTCTGAAAACTATGTCATTTGTTAGTATTTCCAAAAAAGGAATTATTGCAAATAATCATGTAACAACTGCACATGGCTAAATTAAACAACATCATCCAATAAAACTGCAGTCTACCTCATTTTTGAAAAATGAGCTACAACTTTGCAGGTTTCTAAAAGTGCAAAGAGTAGTAAGTTTATAATTTACCTTTCTGAGAAAAAAAAAAATCAAGCATAAAACTCCCTATGTTTTAAGCATTTTTCTCACATTGAATGCAGTTTATCCTAATTCATTTTTCCTGTAAACTTTATTATAAAATTATCACCACATTGTTTAATATGTCCAGGACTTTCATTGCCTTTAAAAAACTCAAGATACATCATAACACAATTGTCATATTACGCTTAAATATCATATTTGAAAGGTAACATTCAGGGCCCGGCGCGGTGGCGCAAGTGGTTAAGGTCCTCACCTAGCACGCCCGGGATCCCATATGGGCGCCGGTTCTAATCCCGGCAGCCCCGCTTCCCTTCCAGCTCCCTGCCTGTGGCCTGGGAAAGCAGCAGAGGACGGCCCAAAGCTTTGGGACCCTGCACCCGTGTGGGAGACCTGGAAGAGGCTCCTGGCTTCGGATCGGCATAGTATCGGCCCGTTGCGCTCACTTGGGGAGTGAATCATCGGATGGAAGATCTTCCTCTCTGTCTCTCCTCCTCTCTGTATATCTGCCTTTCCAACAAAAACATAATAAAAATAAATCTAAAAAAAAAAAAAAAAAGAAAGGTAACATTCAAAAGCAGTCATATATATATATATATTCTTGTACTAACGACCAAAGAAAGCAAGCACTCATAAATAATACACAGTAAAGTAAGTTAGCACTTGAAAAACACATAATGAAGCCACTGAAAGGTAATTGGGTCTATTGCTACTATTGATTCATAGTAGTTATAAAAGCATAACACATAAATTTACAACCTGGCAGAGTTATAAATTTTTCACCTGCCATGGCAATAATTTAATAACATTTCGTTTAACTAGTATCATTACATACATTTTTTCAGATACTTCAACCATTTTTAAATAATAGAATCTTTTGAGAATATAACAAGAGCTATGATTCCTCACCCCAGAAAAGCACACATAGCTTACAAAATTATCTGTTCAAGTTGAAGAGGTTTCATTACATCCCTGGAATCAATGGAACTCGGGTAGTAAATAGAGCCGATTAAATCTATCCATATAAAATTCTTCTCTCGTACTATCTCAATCTTTTTCATAGGAATCATTTTAAAATGCACTTCATTCTTTCCTATCCTAAGGAGAATATGAGGACCACAATTTACCTCCCTTGCTCCATCAGGGTCATTGTGGAGTTTAGTCATTGCACCTGCATTGCCTCTGCCCTTCTCAGGATCAAGCAAGGTAAGAAGAGCTGTGTGTTCCCAAGTAAGTGGCACCAGAGGACTACCACATGCCTGTCATATGAATACTCTCAGCCCCATCTAAGAACTTCATCTTGCTTGTAAAGTTTCTATATTCTTACATTTGGGCTGCCTCCTCCTTGTTCTCTTTCCTCTTCCCACAATCCAATCTGCTCTGTAACAGACAGACCTTCCCTTCCATGTGTAGAACACATAACCTAATTTTCCAAAATTACACATAAGAGTATCTAAGAGCAAGAGACTCAATGCATGAACATCACGATCTCTAACCTGGCTTTCAATGGGAATGACCTGTGTGCACCAGTGTTGTTGTAAATATAGTTTCGTCAAACTTTGTTTTATACCTTTATGAAACCAATGCTTAAGAGTGTTATATTGGGCCCAGCAGCATGGCCTAGTGGTTAAAGTCCTCGCCTTGAACACACCAGGATCCCATATGGGCGCCGGTTCTAATCCCAGCAGCTCCACTGCCCATCCAGCTCCCTGCTTGTGGCCTGGGAAAGCAGTCGAGGACGGCCCAAAGCTTTGGGACCCTGAACCCATGTGGGAGACCTGGAAGAAGTTCCTGGCTCCTGGCTTCGGATCGGCATAACATCGGCCATTGCTGTCACTTGGGGAGTGAATCATCAGATGGAAGATCTTCCTCTCTGTCTCTCCTCCTCTCTGTATATCTGATTTTCCAATAAACAAATAAATCTTTATTTTAAAAAAAAAGAGTGTTATATTGCCATAGTCGTAATGATCTATGATTACTTTGAATTCTGCTGTATGTGGATGAAATGGTCACTTTTCCATCTGACGATTTGTAGCCTTTTCATATATTTATGTAAAACTTGGGGATTTTTTTTTTTTGCCTTTTACTTATTGAATATTTTATTAACTGAAGCATTAAGCCACTGATTGCAAGGTAAATTAAAAATGTCTCAAACATGAAAGAACAAATGTAGGAAATAAGGAAAGAAAAAGAAGCAAGCAAGGAAAAAAGAAGAATTAAGGCAAGAAACAAAAGGAAGGAAAGAACCAAAAAACAGAATCGAGAAGGAAATAAGGAAACAAATGACAAAAAGAAGGAAGGAAGCAGGAAGCAAACGAAAGGGTGGGGGAAGGGACCATCATTATTATAACCATGAATCATGAATCTTAAATACTTAAAAACTAAAAAATAAAGGTTAATAAAGGTTCATTTTTAAAAACATGCACAGAAAACCATTTTTCACATGTCACATTCCTGAGGATTTAAGTGTGTGATAATACACGTTACCAAGGTTACCAAGCTGTGGAGAAACAGCTACTCTTTTTTCTTTCCTTTTTTTTTTTAATTTTATTGTTTTATTCGAAGGTCAGATATAGAGAGAGGAAGAAAGAAAGATCTTTCGTCCTAGATTCACTCCTCAAGCGGCCAAAACAGCCAGAGCGGAGCCGAACCGAAGCCAGGAGCCTCTTCCAGGTTTCCCATGCAGGTGCAGGGTCCCAAGGCTTTGGGCCGTCCTAGACTGCTTTCCCAGACCACAGGCAGGGAGCTGGATGGGAAGTGGGGCCACCAGGATTAGAGCTGGCATCCATATGGGATCCTGGCGCTTTCCAGTCCAGGAATTAAGCTGACTTTGTAATAAAAATAAAATAAATCTTTAAAAAAAAAGGATACTGAGTGAAGATACAGTCCGGGCACATGAGAAATTCCCAGAGTAAACCTCTTACCTGCTTGTGCCCTGGCATATTATTCTAGTGAGTGGAATCACCATAATCTTTACAGACTTTGACACATATTTCAACTTACTATCCAAAGGGTTAAAGTTAAACTGTTAAATGACATCACAGAAGGGAAACAGAAAACTCCAAGCTGGACATTCCACAGGATAAATGGACCTGTGTTGGGCCCGGCGCGGTGGCGCAAGTGGTTAAGGTCCTCGCCTTGCACGCCCCAGGATCCCATATGGATGCCGGTTCTAATCCTGGCAGCCCCACTTCCCTTCCAGCTCCCTGCTTGTGGCCTGGGAAAGCAGTCGAGGACGGCCCAAGGCTTTGGGATCCTGCACCCACGTGGGAGACCCGGAAGAGGCTCCTGGCTTCGGATTGGCATAGCATCGGCCGTTGCGCTCACTTGGGGAGTGAATCATCGGACAGAAGATCTTCCTCTCTGTCTCTCCTCTCTGTATATCCGCCTTTCCAATAAAAAAATAAT
Source organism: Ochotona curzoniae (assembly GCF_017591425.1). NCBI lineage: Eukaryota > Metazoa > Chordata > Mammalia > Lagomorpha > Ochotonidae > Ochotona > Ochotona curzoniae. The sequence goes on from NW_024467087.1 coordinate 10,033,891, forward strand.
AATAAAAATAAATCTTAAAAAAAAAAAAAGATCGAAAGAAAATCAGGTTGAACAGCATTCCGAGCCAGGCTCTACAACAATCATCTAGGTCAGTGGGTACCCTAAGGCAGGCACAGCAAACAGACCTTAGAGTTTCTCATCTCTGGTAGAACAAAGCAAACAACTTCTCAGAACAATCAACCATCTCTGTCCCTGAGTACTGATGTAGTTTGACAGTAAGGAGTAATGCATCCTTCCCAGATCCCCACTCGCTCACAGGAGAAAAGGCTGAAACATTAATATCACCCCGCTTTTCCTGAATCCCAAGCCTCTCCACCCTAACCAGAGGCACACATTGGTCTGCAAACCCTTCACCCATATAATCAATACTAAAATAATAATAGACCCCAGCTATAGTCAACAGCCTAGGTTGCATTGTACCTCAGCAAGAGTTCTACTACCTGGAGAGAAGCAGCTAATAGCTGGTGAGCATCCTGGAGCTGGTTAATGGCAAATTTGTGCTAACCATACCAATATGCCAGCATAATTGCCTATTCTATTTTCTTTTTTCAAAAGACATGTCGGGGGCAGACATAAGCACACCAGCAGGCAGGATCTAGGGTCCCACACCTGAGCATGAATGGGCCCTGGGTAAGCAGGCAGGGCCCCAAGCTGGCACAGCACACCACCAGGACCAGGCTTGAGGCTCTGTGGGCTTGGGGTCTGTGGATTGTTCAGGGAAGCAGGTCTGGAGATGTGTGGGAGGGAGGACTGCTGAGAGAGAATGTGACAGGTGAGCAGTGTCTTTTGGGGGACTTCTACCAGCCTGGCTACTGCACTTGCAGGTAAATGAGGGGGCTGAGACTGGGTAGTCTAGAGGAGGAAAACTGGAGGAGCTTGCAGGGCCAAAACACACACATACACACATATCTGCCCATGTGGAAGACCTGAGCTGGGTTTGCTGGTATCAACCACTGCCTACTAGCACACACAAAAGCCATGACTGGCAAAGCTCAACCACAGAACTGGCCAGTGAATGTTAAGGCAGGGGGTGGACCATTTTAGGCTGGGCCATGAAACTAGCCACCTCAGGAGAGAACTGGGTCTGGGAGCAGAACCTATGGGGGATCATGGACTCATCCCTGTGGGACTGCCATATGAAGTAGTTTACTAGAAGGTCAGGCATGGTGACAGGCTTTGCTAGACATGACCATGGAAACCCCTGACACTCATGGGTACTGGGGTTGTGAATAGGCCAGGTTGGTCCAGGCTGTAGCACCCTCAGGCACACCCAAGAATTGAGCAAGAGGCAAGTTGGGCTGCAAATCCACCAGCACACACAATGGTGGAAACTGGGAAGTAGACAGTGCTGGGTAAGGGCCTGCTGGCACACAAGAGATCTGGGTCTGGCAGTGGGCTTGATGATAGAACTTGGAGAACTCCACTGGTGGGCCATAGCTCTCACCGGTGAGCATGTGAGTCAGGACTGCGTGTTGGTCAGATCGGGCAGGGATGCCTCACTTGTTGACAGATGGGTGGATTGGTTCGGTAGGGGACAGACCAGGCAGGGCCAGGCCAAACTGTAACACGCTGGCATGTGTGGGCACCAGGATAGGGTGCAGGCCATGCTGAGCTAGGCTAGGCTATCACATCTACAAGTTTGCATGAAAGCCAGGGATGGGTGTAGGCTGGACAGAGCTAGGCTGTAGTGCCCACCAGTAAGAGCTGGGACTGGGCGCAGGCCAGGCTGCAGGATCTGATGGCAAAAGCCAAGCTGGGTGATGGGTTATGCCTGGCTGAGTCAGAGCAAAAACTGGCACAAGCAAGATTTGTAGCTGCGGGCGAGCTTGTTTGGAGAGTTTAGGGAATGACCCTGCTGGGCTGCGGTTCCCACTAGTGAGCACAAGAGCCAGAATGGGAACAGCGAACTAGCCTGGACATGGCTGCAGTATCCCTTGGCATGGGTGTGGATTAGGTCTGGGGTGGACCAGACTGAACTAGGCTCCAGAATCCACTGGTGCTTGCAAGAGCCAGGATGGGTTTTAGGGCAGGCTTGGCTAGGTCTCTGCACTTGCTGAAACATGTGAAAGCTGGGACTGGGGGTGGACCAGGCATAGCTGGGATATGGCATGCAACATCAACAACTGGAATGGGTGTGGGCCAGTTGGGCAAGGCTTCTGTTCTGCCTGGACAGGAGGTAGACCAAAATAGGCTGTCAAGAACCCACCAGTGTGTATGAGATCTGTGACTGGGAAGTGAGCTGAGTTAGTTCCTCTCTCAGGAATTCCTTTATCAGGACACAGTCCCTGCAGGTGAGCACAAGAATCAAGGCTAAGAGCAGCCCAGAGCAGGCCAGGTTACAATATCTACCGGCATATGTATGGGTCAAGTCTGGAGGTCGGCCAGGCTGGGTCAACTCATAGCAGCCAGTGGCAGATGTGAGAATCAGAGCAGGGTACAGGATAGGCCTGATTGGGCCACAATGCCAGCCAATTCACATTAGGGCCAGGACTGGGGCTGGGCTGCACTGGCCAATAAGAGATGAGGGGGCAGAGCCAACAACCGAGGGGTGTGGCCATTAGGGAAGTGATGGGCCAATAAGAGATGGGAAACCAATAAGAGCAAAGAGGTGGGGCCATTAAGAGAGGAACAGACCAATAAAATGAGGGGACGAGTCGTACAGTAAAGGAGGGGTTGGGCAATAACAGAGCCGCGAATAAGAAGTCAGAATCTATTAGAACGGCAGGCCGATACTGGGTGGGGCTATTAGGAGAGGAGGTCCGGACCAAAAAGAGGTGGGCAGGTCAAGATGAGGGGAGGGCGTGGCTAGGAGAGAGGTGGGGCAATGAGAGGCAGCAGAAGGGAAACCAAGGGATGTAGCTAGCCAAAAAGATGAAAAAGGAGAAGCTGTTAGGGAGAAGGGAATGCAGACAGGAAATAAAGGAAATCAGGGAAAAAGAAGTTCATGTCTACCAGTGGGAGGTCAGAAAGACCTTGAGACACACACACACAGAAGGTGTTAACATTGCAGTCCCAACCATTGAGTACCTAACCTTGACCACCCTAGTTAGCCCCAATACCTGGGCGCGAAACCTTCTCGTCTCATTTCCCGTTCTCCTTCTGATTCCCACTTCACAGTACTGGTTTTCCTGCGTTGCCTTGTAAAAGTCCTGTGGGGTCAACTCTGATAATAAAAACGTACTAGCTCCAGCGGTGCGTAGCCCCAGGAGTGCGAGGCAGCAGCTGGTCAGCCAGAGACTGCAGACAGCAACCACAAATCTCCATTGTAGAAAACTGCCTGGTGTGCAGGGACAAAGATTAAGCCAAATAAGGGACTGGTAGAGGGGAATAGCCAGGGAAGACAAGGGACAATCGGGGATTGGGAACAGCCTAGACCGGCCGCTGGGAGAATACACAGATGGGCTAGACAGTGGTTTCGAACCCAGTTGCTAGGACACCTGGCAGGGGTGGGGCTTTTAGCTCATTGCATGCGAGTGGCGTGGGTGCTGGGTGGCTGCCCAGTCCTTCATAGCTACTCTCTCCCCGCCGACCTGCTCCCCACCTCTGGCCCCTCCCTACGCGCATGTGCAGACGGCTCTTCGCTGGTCTCCGGCCCTGCTGAGCCTGCCCACTCGGGTCCCAGTGCTGGGTGGAGTTTCGAGGGGAGAGTGAGAGGCCTTAGCAACAAAAGCTATTCCCTGGTCCTGCGGCTGCCCTTGCGTCTCATACTAGTGCTGTCCCCTCCCTAGTCATCTTTTCAAGGCCATGTGATCCAATACGGTGACAATCGGGCCCTCAAAATGCAACTCGTGTCACACGAGTGTATAGCCCTGAGTTTCCAACACAGGAACAATGTGAAACATCTCAGGTCGTTTCTATTGATGATGTGCTTAAGTGATGTTTGCACTCTATTCCGTAGAAAAATGTATGAAAACTAATCTCATCTGTTTAGTTTGCCGAACGTGGCTACTAAAAAGCTTTTAAGTTACATAGGTGGCTCGCATATTTCTATGGGACCGAGCTGGTCTTGGGAAAGAGGAAAGAAAAACACTGAAGGAAAAGGAGGAGGGAGTCCGTGTTAGTGGAAAAAGTTTGAGCGGCGGGGATCTTCTATAAGGACCATACTCGCCCTTACCTTCTGCTTGCGATGTCTAATAATGCAAAATGACTGCATTTCAACCAAGAAGGTATTGTAAGTAACATACAGAAAGATACAAGAGCTTAATTCTTTCCCCTTTTGTGTCTCAAGAGCTTTGGAGAACAAGAGGTCACTTGTCTATGTGGAGATGCGTGTGCCCCGCCAAGTGCCTTTCTGTTCAAGTTCCCTCTCTCTGAGAGGTCGGCTGCTTCTGCTGATTGGCAGGAGCCAATTCAGGACAGAACAAAGGCAGCGAGGTGGCCTTTCGCGGAGGCCTATAACAGTTCAGCGATTAGTGCTTGTATTGGAGACATGGGCAAAGCTGTACGGTGGAAATGAAAGCAAATGCATGAAGGATCAGAAATAAGGGAATTGTGAAAGTGAAAACATTGAACTTGACCATGAGAATCGCAGCTGCCCCTGTTGACTGGGAGGGCAGAACAGCATGAATGGAAGAGCAGTGCCTTTGTGACAAGGCCTGGGAAAAGGGAGCTGAGGAGCTGGAGAGCCACATGGTGGGAAGTAACCGTGCTTGAATAAAAACCTTGTGTTTCCCTGCTGCCTTGCCACAGCCAGCTGGTCTGCTTTAGGATGAAGAAAAAGTATCTTTTTTTTTTTTTTTTGAAATACACAAATTCCACCAGCCTCCCACACTCTCAGTTCCTGGTACCTAGGGAGGGATCTCAGCCAGGGGAGATAGAGGGGAGAATGGAATGACCTCCCATCTCTGCCAGGCGATCACCCCCAGGATACAGGGCTCACCCTAAGCCTGGGCAGGAGGGAGACTCCAAATGTGCTATTGAAATCTTCCCTTAAGGCTTCCTGGGGGTGGGAGTAGGGTGGTTCCTGGATGTCCAACCTCCAGAAGGGAAACACCAAAGATGCAGCTCCCTTGCTGCTGCCAGCGTCCTGAGCTCCAGCAGCCACGTGCGCCATCCACATGAATGGCAAGCCCAACACAGGCCACTCAACTGATGCAAGCAACACGAAACCCATTCCAATATATTCTGTGTGGTACCACCTCAGAGAGGAAATCCATTGGTGAATCCAAATCACGGTTCATCTTGTCTACTCACCTTCTCCCCATTAGGATGCATAAGACCCAGGGCAATCTTACAGGAGTCAGCTACAGGCTAATTAGGCTCTCCCTAACTTCCAGGAGGGCGAGACTGACAAGCCCTGATCCAGGCCTCTTGGCCTGCGACCTCCAGCCAGCCCCCAATACCTTCCCAAGCTGAAACAGCTCAACTTCCATTTGAAACAAAGATTCCTTTTGTTTCTTTTCTTGCCATGTTGCCCTGGAGAGGATTTCCAATGCAATGCTAAATAGAAAGGGCCACAGTGGACTTCCATTTGCATCATTGCCCACAGTCTTGAAGGAAGCATCCCATCCAGCTGGGGCTTTCACAGCCCCCTCCTCTCAGGTTAACAAGTTCCCTTCTCTCTCCAGGTTCCTAAGAGTTTTTATCATGAGTGGATACTTTGCAACTGGAAATAATGCTTAGCGAAGCAAGCCAATTCACAAAAAGACAAGTATGATATGTTTTCTCTCATATGTGAAGCATTTTAATAAAATATAAAAAGTGTCTAAGAATGAAAGAGATCTGTGATATGATATGTCCTTTTTAGCCCTTGTTTGTACTCATTTGGAACTTTGGTGTCCCTAATTTTTTTTCCACTTGAAAATCAGAAATACAGAAAGAAGGAGAAACAGAGAGGAAGACCTTCCATCTGATGATTCACTCCCCAACTGACCGCAACAGCTGAGCCGATCTGAAGCTAAGAGCCAGGAGCTTCCTCCAGATCTCCCACATGGGTACAGGGTCCCAAGGCTTTGAGCCGCCCTTTACTGCTTTCCCAGGCCACAAGCAGGGAGCTGGATGGGAAGTGGAGCAGCTAGGATGTGAACTGGCACCCATATGGGATCCCAGCACAAAAAGGCAAGGTTTTAGCCAGGATCCCATATGGGCACTGGTTCGTATCACAGCTGCTCCAGTTGCATCCAGCTCCCTACCTGTGGCCTGGGACAGCAATTGAGGACGGCCCAAAGCCTTGGGAACCGGCACCTGCATGGGAGCCCCAGAAGAAGCTCCTGACTCCTGGCTTCAGATTGGCTCAGCTCCAGCCATTGCAGAAGCTTGGGGAATGAACCAGCAGATGGAATATCTTTCCCTCTGTATCTATTTCTCTCTGTATGTTTGCAATAAATATAAATAAATCTAAAAATAAATGGGGCTATATCATATATCATAGTGTGACGTATAAGATTTGCAAGACTTTTAAAAGATAAATTTGAAAGTCAATAATTACATTAATGTAGCTGTTATTAGTCGGCTTTTATTGCAGTGATATACCCGAGATGGTCTCATATATATATATAAGTGACTTGCGATTCTGGTCCACAGATCAAGTCAGGTGGGTTCTAGAGTCCCAAAGGACCACAGGGGATCACATGCAAATCCACAAGAATTCAATCACAGGGTCTGTACTAACGACTTAATGCAACGAATCACGTCCTGTATGTTCCACTTCTAAATATTGTCATTGAGGTTAGGTTTCCAGGCTTTGGGGACTAAATTACATGACTTTCAGAGAACAAATTTTGATCCATAGCAGTAAGCTATGTGCCAAACTCCAGGGAGACATAGGACTGCTCTACCAACCGGAGCCTTTTGGTGAGAAAATGAAAACTACTTCATTCGTCTTCTTTGCTTACATGTCTCTCTCCCATTACTGAACAAGCTTCTCAAGAAACAGGCATGAAACACAGGAAAAACACAATAAATGAGCTCCAAATAAATGAAAAACAATGAACCAGTGAACACCATGTAGCTTACACTAACTTTGGAGTTTTCACATATTTCACGTCATTTAGGAAAAAAAAGATGCAATCACAAAATGAGATTAAGTATGAATAAAAATACTTTTTTGCATTTTTAGCTTATTCTATTTATGTAAAGTGGACAAATTTCACAGACAGGGGATGACACAGTGGCCAAGCAAGCGACTCCTCTGCCCAGCTGCTCTACTTCCAATCCAGTTTCCAATTAATGGCTTGGAGCAGCGCAAGAGGGTTCAAGTCCTTGGGACCCTGCACCCACATGGGAGACCTAGAAGACATTCCTGGCTCCTGGCTTTGGATGAGCTCAGCTCCAGCAGCTGCAGCCATTTGGGGAGTGAACCAATGGATGAAAGATCTCTCTGTCTCTCCTCTCTGTGACTCTGCCTGTCAAATAAATGAAATGTATATTGGAAAAAAAAAAGTGCAAAGCCAACAATGTGGCATACAGGCTAAGCTTCCACCTGCAGTGCCATTATCCCATGTGGACATCAGAGTGGGATCCCAGCTGTTCCACTTCCGACCCTGCAGAGAAGCAGATGTAAGATTTTTCTATGTCTGTCCTCCTCTTTGTATTTCTTTGTGTGTCTTTCACATCAGTAAAAGGAAAAAAAAAAAAACTTTAAAAAAGTAAGTGCATCTTGGGGCTGTTTGCGTACACAATGGCTGTTTAAAAAGACCTAACGAGCAAGATACCAATTCAAAATAGTAGAGAAAAGTATGAAGTATCAGGGAATAAATCTAACTAAAAGTGTAGGAGACCTATTCGAAGAAAACTAAAAACTACTCAAAAAAGAAATTGAACAAGACCTCAAAAGATGGAATAACATCCCATGCTCCTGAATAGGTAAAATCAACATCATTAAAATGTCTATACTACCAAAAGCAATATACACTTTCAATGCAATGCCAATCAAATTGCCCAAAACATTCTTCACGGAACTAGACACAATGATTCAAAAATTCATCTGGAAACACAAAAAAACCACGAATAGCTAGAACCATCCCAAAGAACAAGAAGTTAGCAGGGGGAATCACAGTTCCGGACCTCTGGACATACTATAGAGCAGTGGTTATCAAAACAGCCTGGTACTGGCACAAAGATAGAGAGGAAGATCAATGGAATAGAATAGAAGCACCAAAAGGGAACCCCCACAGATACAGCCAATTAATCTTTGGCAAAAAAACCGACAACAATCCAAGCAAATGGGAAGGCCTCTTCAGTAAATGTTGTTGGGACAACTGGCTGATAGCCTGCAGACACAAAAAGATAGACCCACACCTGTCACCATACACTAAGATCCAATCTACATGGATAAAAGACCTAAACCTACATCCAGAAACCTTTAAACTCTTGGAAGAAAATGTTGGAAATACCCTGCAAGACCTAGGAGTAGGTCCTGACTTTCTAAGAAGAATGCCAAAAGCAATAGCAGTCAAGAACAGAATAAACAAATGGGACCTCATCAAACTAAGAAGCTTCTGTACAGCAAGGGAAACAATCAACAAAGTAAAAAAGCAACCCACAGAGTGGGAGAAGATCTTTGCACACTACATAGGCGATAGGGGGCTAATTTCCAGGATATATAAAGAACTTCAAAACAACCAAAAAAAACAAAACAAACAAGCCACTCAAGAAATGGGCACGGGAAATTGGCAAACATTTCACAAAGGAACAAGCCCAAATGGCAAACAAACATATGAAAAAATGCTCCAGTTCCCTGGCAATAAGGGAAATCCAAATTAAGACATCGATGAGGTACCACCTAACACCAGTAAGATTGGCCCACATAAAAAAGAACACCAACGACACTTGCTGGCGAGGATGTGGGGAAAAGGGAACCCTACTCCACTGCTGGTGGAGCTGCAGGTTGGTACAGCATTTATGGAAATCAGTCTGGAGAACACTCAAACAACTCAAAATCTGCATACCATATGACTCAGCAATAGCACTCCTAGGAATATATCCAAAACACCTGTTTCACGACAAACCAACATGCACCCCTATGTTCATTGCAGCACAATCAGTAATTGCAAAAACATGGAAGCAACCGAAATGCCCATCAGTAGAAGATTGGATAAGAAAGCTTTGGTTCATCTACTCCATGGAATACTACTCAGCTATTAAAAAAAACAAAACGCAGTTCTTTGTGGCTAAATGGGCCCAACTGGAAACTATAATGCTAAGGGAAATGAGCGAATCCCAAAAGGTTAGATACCACATGTTTGCCTTGATTTAACCTGTAATTTTTGTTTGGTTGTTTGTTACTTTTTGAACCTGTCATTGATACTGTCTCAACCCAGATGTTTTGAAGAATTGAACTTGCATTATTTTTAACATATTGTTTACTCAATACTATGTCAATTAATTCCATAACATTGTATATTGATGCTGATGTTTTGTTGGGGCTTTTAACTGACCGGAACTTTACTCTGTTAGCTCTACCTTCAGACCAGAGAAGGTCTCCCCAAGAAGCCACGGAACTTATCTGGACAATAAGATGCTGGACTTTATGCTAGGTATATGCTTGCAATGAAGGAATCTCAACTGAACTTGAACTGTGGTTATGCAGCAAGGTGGAGGAATCCACTATGGGGGGAGGGTTGTGGGAGGGGTGGGGAGGAATCCCAGTGCCTATAAAACTGTATCACATAATGCAATGTTAATAACAATTTTAAAAAAAGTAAGTGCAAAGTACTTGATGATACAAAAAACATAGAAATAACAGATTGAGTGAAGCATATTAATCTTAGGAGTTATCTGTAATAATGGTGGCTATGGAGCTTGCTCTGTGGTGTTGCAACCTATTGCTCCATCCTGTGGCGCTGCCATCCTATATGGGTGCCAGTTCATGTCTTGACTACTCCATTTCCCATCCAGCTCTCTACTTATGGCCTAGGAAAGCAGTACAGGATGGCTCAAGTCCATGGGCCCCTGTACCCAGTGAGGTACAGGTACCCAGGAGACCCAGAAGAGGCTCCTGATTCTGGCTTTGGATCAGCTCAGCTCTGGCCATTGTGACCATTTGGGAAGTGAATCAACAGGCAGAAGATTCTTCTCTCCATCTTTCCTCCTCTCTGTATATCTGACTTTCCAATAAAAAAAAAAGAAGAAGAAATCTTTTAAACATAATAATGGTAGCTAAAAAGATTTGACAATTTTTCCAAGAACAAAAGCAAGAAATGGCACTTTGCAGAACCAAATGCTTCAGGTTACATCAAGGTAAGTTTCTAAAACAGACTAATGCTTTCAGCAGTTATTTCTTCCACGTTTGTAACCATGTGCAGTTAAAGGTGTCTAAGTTCCAACTCTCATCTTTCTCATTCACTTCCAACGTGTACACACTAAAATTCAGTAGAACAAAGCAATACTGTTGTACATGGGAATCACGCTCTATTTCAGTGAGGTTTCTAAATCCGCACACAGGAGCATCAGAAACAGGCTAACACACCATGGTGAGCCAAGTGCACCAAATCCAGAGCCCATGTCACACCTTCTCTTGTGTTGCCACAAACTAATTGGTCCCCTAGGCTTCCAGCTTGCCTCATTCTTCTCTCCCCAGTTCCCAAGTCTAAATGAACAACCCCCATGTCTCAGCCCTCTCTAAAACCGTTCTCTCCTGGACAGATAACTCACTGCAACGTGGGATCCCGTAGCATTCAAAGGACACTAGTGGCAAAATCAGTGAAATCCAAATAAAGCCTGTGCTTTATTTAATAGCTTCTACATATGTCATTCTCTCAGTGTGGTCACTGTATGGCAGCAAATCAAGATTTTCATATTAGGTGAAGGGTTTATGAAACCTCTTTGTATCTTTGTTGCAACCCTTCAGGAAATCTAAAATTATTTTTAAATTACAAGTTGAAGAAAAATCTCCACTGCCTATACACAGGTCAAGGAGATAGAATCTAAACTCTTTACCTTTACTTAGCAAAATCTGCACAATCATCTCACCAGCCCTCTCTCCCCACATACAGATGCACCTGCTCAGCGTCACACTGCAGTGGGTGAGCAGGAGGAATAGGGGGCTCTTTCCTCACTCTCCACTCTCTCCTCTGGCACTTAAAAACTACATTCAGCTACATGAAATAGTTATGCCGCTGCTCTGGCTTTGAGAATATCAGACTAATCCTCTCCCTGCATCCCTTACAGGAACCAGTTGTAGTCCCAGTTGCTCCATTTTCAATCAGCCTCCCTGTTTGTGGTCTGGGAAAGGAACAAAGGATGGCCCAAGTCCTTGGGCCCCTGAAACCACATGGGAGACCTGGAAGAAGCTCCCGGTTCTTGATTTTGGACTGGCCACATTCCAGCCATTGCAGTCTTTGGGGAGAGTGAATCAGCAAATAGAGGCTCTCTCTCTCTCTCTTTTAAAGCTATATTGCAAAGACAGATATACAGAGCGCAAAAGAGACAAAGATCTTCATCTGATAATGGACTCCCCAAGTGACCACAACAGCCAGAGCTGCACAAATCTGAAGCCAGGAGCAGGGAACCTCCTCCAGGTCTCCCACACGGGTACAGGGTCCCAAGGCTTTGGGCCGTCCTCGACTGCTTTCCCGGGCCACAAGCAGGGAGCTGGAAGGAAAATGGAGCTGCCAGGATACAAACTGGTATCCATGTAGGATTCTGGCACGTACAAGTTGAGGACTTTAGCCACTAGGCTACCATGCCAGACCCATAGAATCTTGGTTTTATATTTTAGTTCTTATTTTGAAAGTCACTTTTTTGGCCCAAGTCTTTATATATATATATATAAAGAATGGCTCTCCAGATATGGGTAATTGCCTAGGCTGCTTTCCTGGAAGAAAATCAGCCAATAGTTGGTTATTTCCAATTCTATGCTAACTATACCAGTGTTCCAGCATTGTTGCTTATTTTTTATATATATATTTATATATTTATATATATTTATATATTTTATATATATATATATATATATATATATATGGCAGGCAACACTGGAGACACACATGCCACCCAGGCCCTCTGGTATGGGGGAGCCTGAAGGTCGCCCAGGGAAGGGGTTCTGGGGACATATTAGAGTGGGAATGGCTGAGGACATGCATGACAGAGGAAGAATGACTTCTGGGGTCTTTCCTGGACTGGGTTAGTACACTTGAAGGTAGGCAAGGGTGGTTTAGAGAAGGGAAGCTGGAGGGCATGTCTGGATCAGGTCAAGGTACCCACCCATGTGGGAGACCTGGGCTGGGCTAAATAGCATCACCTGCCACACAGAAGCTGAGGCTGGAAGCAGGAGGTGGGTCATGTCAGGCTGGGCCCCAGCACCCACTAGAATGAGAGAGAACCAGATCTGGAGGCAGGTTCTGTAGGGGACTTACGGGTTTTCCACTGTAGGAATGCAGCACCATCTGGTTTACTTAGAGAGCTGGGAGTGGTGAAGCGCTGAGGCATGCTGGGCCTCAGGACCCACCTGACACTCTCAGCACACAGTGCTGGGATGGAGCCAGGCTTGGACAGGCTGCAGCACCTGTCAGCACATGCAAAGGCCAGAACCCCACATCGGGGTGTCCAAGGTGTCATCAAATAACTGTTCCCCGGGCCTGGGGCACCGTGACTATATCCTTGCCTTGTAAGCACCAGGATCTCATTTGGACACTGGTTCGTATCCCAGCTGCTCCACTTCCAGTACAATTCCCTGCTTGTGCCCTGGGAAAGCAGTCGAAGACAGCCCAAAGTCTTGGGACCCTGCCCCTGCATGGGAGGCATGGAGATCGCTCCCGACTCCTGGCTTCAGATCAGATCAGCGCCAGCCATTGTGGTAATTTGGGGAGTGAACCAGTAGACAGAAGGTGTTTCTGTCTCTCCTGTCTGTCAATCTGCCTTTCCAATAAACAGATTTTTTAAAAAAGAAACTAATGAAATATTAAAAACAAAAAACAAATAACCATTTTCTATCCCCAGGTACTGATGTAGTTTGACAGCAAAGAGTGGCCCACCTCCCCATCCACCGCTGTAGACACAGGAGAAAAAGAATACAACAACAGGGCCTGGTGCGGTGGCCTAGCGGCTAAAGTCCTCACCTTGAACATGCTAAGATCCCATATGGGCGCCGGTTCTAATCCTGGTAGCTCCACTTCCCATCCAGCTCCCTGCTTGTGGCCCGGGAAAGCAGTCGAGGACGGCCCAAGGCCTTGGGACCCTGCACCCGTGTGGGAGACCTGGAAGAGGCTCCTAGCTTCAGTTCGGGCCAGCTCTGGCCGTTGTGGTCACTTGGGGAATAAATCATTGGACAGAAGATATTTCTGACTCTCCTCCTCTATATATATCCAACGTTGCAATAAAAATGAATAAATCTTTAAAAAAAAAAAAAAAGAAACATTCATCCCACACATCTTCCTCCATGCCTGCCCTCCCCACCCTAATGAGACCCACATGAGCATGCATTGCTCTCAACTATGTAAACAATATTAAAAATTGAAGATTATACATCTTTTAATTAAAAACAAGAAAAGGCATGGTGGGGTCTCAGGCTCCCAGCTTCAGCTTGCCCAAGCACTGGCTGTTTCAAACTTTGGGGGGTTACGGACTAAATGAAGGTCTCCCTATCTCTGTCTTTCTGATTTTGAATTAAAATGAAAATTAATTTTTAAGGTGGTTTTCACTAAACAACATGAAATCTTCTATTGCTTTCTAACCTACAGTTAGACAGCAAGTTCCCAGGGGTAGCAGTCTTTCTGAGTAACTCAACAATCATTTGTCCTTGTCGCCTTTCAAATGTCATCTTAGCAATAAGATTTTCTCTTCCTTTTCTTAAGATTTATTATTTTTATTGGAAAGGCAGATTTCTAGAGGGAAGAAGAGACAAAGATCTTTTAGAGTTTTTTTTTGCATTAACAGCATCTTTTGGACATAGAATTTTATTGGTGTAATTGTGGTAAGAAGTGAATAAACAGAGGTTTACTCTCAACAATTTCTAAGTGGATATTATGATGTCATCAACTACCTACATATTGGTATAGGATAGATTCCTAGACCTTTTCGATCTTGAATGACTGAAATCTACACCTGAACAACTAGAATCAGATTAAAAACAGTGTATACTTGGATGGCATGGAGGATTAAGCCACTGCGTGCAGCCCTGGCATACCATATAAAGCACTGGTTCAAGTTTTGCCTGTTCTGTTTTCTCTCCAGCACCTGTGAGGAGACTCAGAAGAAGCTCCTGGCTCCTAGATACTGGCTTTGGATCAGCTCAGCTCTAGCCATTTTGGCAGCTGGGGAATGAGTCAGCAGACAGAAGATCTTTCTTTCTCTCCTCTCTGTAAATCTAACTTTCCATTACAAATAAATAAACCTTTTAAAAAACATGGAAATTCATATTATGAAAACAACTATGCATAAATTAAAAGGAAAATTGAGAAAGAAGTCAGCATCAAGATAGAATATCAAGCCTTCACTGTGGTACCTACAATTGCATGAGAATGTCAATTTGTGTCCCAGCTTCTTCTTTTTAAAGATTTATTTTATGATTTTTCATTGGAAAAGCATATCTACAGGGAAAAGAAGGTACAAAGAGAGATCTCTGTCCACTGGTTCACTCCCCAAGTGGCCACAACGGCTGGAACTGAGCAGATTTGAAGCCAGGATTCAGATCTCTTCTGGGTCTTTTACATGGGTGCAGGGTCCCTAGCCTTTGGGCCATCTTCGACTGCTCTCACAGGCCATAAGCAGGGAGCTGGATGGGAAGTGGAGCAGCTGGGATTCGAACCAGCACCCATATGGGATCCCAGCAAATTCAAGGTGAAGATTGAGGCACTAGGTTACTGCACTGCGGCTGCTGCTCTACTTCTGAACCAGCTCCTTGCCTGTAGCATAGGAAAGCAGAAGATGGCAAAAGTCCTTGGACCCCAGGCTCCTAGCTTTGAATCAGCTCTGCTCCAGCTAATGCAGACACTTGGGGAGTGAACCAGTGGATGGAAATTGTTCTGTCTCTCCTTCAATCTGTAATTCTGCATTTCATATCTTTTTTTAAAAAAAATCTTTTTTAAAAATTAGGCTAAGAGGAAATATTTGCAAAACATATATAAAAATGTATATCCTTGGGGCCTAGCGGTGTGTCCTAGCGGCTAAAGTCCTCGCCTCGAACACGCCCCAGGATCCCATATGGGCACCAGTTCTAATCCCAGCAGCTCCACTTCCCATCCAGCTCCCTGCTTGTGGCCTGGGAAAGCAGTCGAAGACGGCCCAAAGCTTTGGGACCCTGCACCCATGTGGGAGACCTGGAAGAGGTTCCTGGATCCTGGCTTCAGATCAGCAAACCATCGGCCATTGCGCTCACTTGGGGAGTGAATCATCGGATGGAAGATCTTCCTCTCTGTCTCTCCTCCTCTCTGTATATCTGACTTTCCAATGGATCGATAAATCTTTTTTTAAAAAATGCATGTCCTAATTTACAAACCACTAGTTATTAATAAGACCAACAACCTAATTAAAATACTCACTTATGAACAGGTATTTCATCAAAGATACATGAGTGGAAAACACATGGCTCTCGTGTTAGCAGCTTCGCTTGGACGCCTCTGCACCATGTGAGCCAAGTGAAGGAAAAAGCAGATGAGCAGGCTGAAGTGCAAAAGCAAAAAGACATGGCAGAGGTCAAAGTAGCCAACCACAGGAAGAGGTAACCTGGGATCAGAGCCAGATTGTTCTTTGCCCTCTGCCACCTACCCTACCGTGGGGAGTCTGGGTGGTTAAATATCGGTGGCCCCAGAACCACCCTGTTGCTGGCCACCCATGCCCCAGGCGCCTGATACCCAGCCTGTGTCCCACCTGTGGCCTAAAACAAACGCTTTGGGCTGCTGTCTTCACCGGAGAGTAAATTTTAAAAATTTAAAAAAAAAAAAAGAAAGAAATAAAAAACACTTAAGACATTTAGCATCATTTGTCATTACCTAAACGCAAACTGTGCCACATTGAGATTCTATTCCTTATCCACTAAAATGGTTATTAAAGGTAAGACAAGCATTAACACTTGTCGGCTAGAATGCAAGGAACTGAAAGCATAAACTGCTCATGGTCATGTAAAATAGCATAGTGGATGTCTAAAACATTTTGGCAGTTCCTCAAAGAGATACATATAGACCTACCATACAACTCACTAATTCCATTTCTAAGTATATGCCCAAGAGATGTGATGACATGTGTCAACAACATTTTTTCATGCAAATGTTCATTGTAGCTCAGAATGTGCGCAGGTATGCATGTTGGAGAAGGGGTGAAACATGACCTGCTGTGCAAAGCTGTGATAACAGAAGGGCCGAAGCAGATGGGGCACAGCCAGCAGGCACCATCATAATTACTGCACCCGACAGTCTGAACTGCGCCACCTCCTTAGCCCTTGAGAATGTGATTTTATTTATAAACAGATTCTTTAAAGAGGAAATTAAGTTAAATGAGTGCAACAGAGTGGACTGTAGTCCAAATACAACTGATGTCCTTATCAGAAGAGACAGGCTACAAATACACACTGAGAAGTATCAGAAGGTAACCCTGCTGGCACCTCGGTATTCACATGTAGCCTGAAGAAATCTAACAAAATAAATTGCTGTTGTACAAACCCACCAAGTCTGTGGCAAGGTGTTTAGACAACCAGAGCCAATTAAAGCATTCTGTGGGCCCAGCGCAATAGCCCAATGACTAAATCCTCTCCTGGCATGTGCCAGGATCCCATATGGGTGCCGTTTCCTGTCTTACCTGCTCCACTTCCCATCCAGTTCCCTGCTTGTAGCCTGGGAAAGCAGTCGAGGACACCCCAAAGCCTCGGGACTCTGCACCCACATGGGAGACCTGGAAGAAGCTCCTGGCTTTAAATCTGCTTATCTCTGGATGTTATGGCCACTTGGCAAGTGACCCAGCAGATGGAAGATCTTTCTTCTCTGTAAAATCTGACTTTCCAATAAGAATAAATAGTAAATCTTTTTTTAAAAATGGGAAGTAGTTTAAAAATATATTCATTTGAAAGGCAGAGCTACAGAGAGAGGTGAGACAGAGAGGTCTTCTATCTGCTAGTTCACTCCCCAGCACCCAGGGCTGGGACAAGCAGAAGCCAGGAGCCAGGAGCTTCTTCCCAGTCTCCCACGTGGGTGGCAGATGCCCAGGGACTTGGGTCGCTTCTGTTGCTTTCACAGGTATATTAGCATAGAGCTGGATCAGCAGTGAACCAACCAGGACTGGGACAGGCACCCAATGGAATGTCAATGCTGTGGTTTAACATGTTACACTCATAACACCTGCCCTATGACCTCATTATACACTTGAAAATGACTGAAGAATCCTGAGGATTATTTATGTGAGTTCTGTTGATATTTTAAATTAAACAAAAAAATCAAATACATTAGTTACTTAAAATCCTAGATTAGTAATATTTAACAACTCTAATGAAGAAATACATTTCCAAAAGTCG
Source organism: Ochotona curzoniae (assembly GCF_017591425.1). Taxonomy (NCBI): domain Eukaryota; kingdom Metazoa; phylum Chordata; class Mammalia; order Lagomorpha; family Ochotonidae; genus Ochotona; species Ochotona curzoniae. The sequence goes on from NW_024467087.1 coordinate 10,051,271, forward strand.
GGCCCCATATGATGACTCGATTGGCTAATCCTTGCCTTGCAAATACCAGGATACCAAATAGGTGTCGGTTCATGTCCCAGCTGCTCTATTCCCATACAAATCCCTGCTTGTGACCTGGGAAAGCAGTGGAGGATGACTCAAAGCTTTAACATCCTGTGCCCATGGGGGACATCCGGAAGAAGCTCCTGGCTTCAGATCGGCACAGCTCTGGCTTTTGTGGCCATTTGGGGAATACACCAGCAAATGGAAGATCTTTCTGGCTCTCCTTCTCTCTGTAAATCTGCCTTTCTAAAAAAAATAAATAAATTCTTAAATTAAAAAGGTCATAAGATTGTTATTTTTCATTTGTGCAAATTCTTTAATGCCTGGCTAAATGTAAGATGGCCAGGTTCTTGTAATCGCTTCTGTTAGTTATTTAAAAAGGTAGAGTTCTCGGAGTTCTTACCTTATTACACCAGCTATTTCCCACAGCCTGGTTCTTTTACCGTGAGCTGGTGTGATACCAGCTGCAACGAGGCACTTTAGGTTTATTCCAGCGAGGCAGAAACGGAGCGAGAAGGGAACATGAAGCCACCTCCAGGGGGGCAGTAACAGGACTAAGATGGTAGCAAGGTGGTGAGGGGAAGGCCAGATATAGGTACCTGAAGCTCATTATGTTCAGGTGAGCCCGCAAGGCACAGGGTGGCGGGATTGGGAGGGATTGAAGGCAGGTGCCAGGGGATTGGTGCCTGCAGATGAATGCCTGAGGATGATTGGTGAGTGGGCGGGGTTGGGGAAGGGGCTGGGAGATAGGCGGTGAGATTCTCAGGTGATGCCAGATTGTCTGATTAATGAACAGGTGTAATGAATCCGGGTGTAGGGTGGCAGGGTCTCCATGACGACCTTCAAATCACTCCTTACAGCTTCTACATCCTGTTAATTGTGATTACAAGCCATTTAGCCTTTGGACAACTGTACACTCATGAAATAATGAGAGTGGATAAAACACATATTATCTTGGTCTTACGAAAATTGGTTTTGACTTTATGGATGCAGGAAATGGGTCTCAGACACGACTAGGAATCCTCAGGACAAACTCTGAGAACCACGTGAATGCTGAGCACCGTGAGATAGCTAAGAGATAACACGGACGAGACTTGGTGAAATGTCAAGGCTGACGCATTGACATCTGGCACTACTGTCTGGTAGAACCCTTCACACTGAGACATGGGGTACGGTAGAAGGATCAGGATTAGGGGGTGACAGGGAAAGATCAAGAGTGTATTTTCAGACATGTTGTGCTCCGAGGGTCACAAATGGAGCCATTAGACATGCGGCTGAATACGCGTCTCTGGACTGAGATACAAATTGGGGAGGTGAGTGATAATCACATAAAGGGAGAGTGAAGAAGGAGAAGGGAAGATCCAGGGCTAGTCTGAAACAATCAGCAGTTAGTGGTCCAGAAAAGAAGGAGCCGCAGAGCTGCTAGAAAAGAAGCAAGTACGAGGTAAGTGGACAAGCAGAGTCATTCGATGTGAAATACAGAAGCCGAGCTTGGGAACAGAAAGAGTGTTGTAAGGAGAAAGTGGTCAACCTCAGAGAAGATCAAGTAAAAGAACATATCTTTTTGGATTTGGTAACGTGAAAGGTATTTTAGGAAATGATTAGGATAAAAGTGAGAACAGTGTGGCTTGATAACTGAGTGAGAGGTGACAAAAGAGAAGCATTTGATGTAGACAATCCTTGCTTTCGGCTAATTTTTAATTGCAGAAACATTACAAATATACATACATTCTAGAGTGTATATTTGGGTTTTGTGGTGAAGATATTGCTTGAAATAACCACATTCCATATTGCAGTGCCTGGTTCAAGTCCTAGCTAGCCTACCTCTGATCCAGCTTTCCGATCATGTGTGCCCTGTGAGATGGCATATGATGATTCAACAAACTTGAGTCTCTGCCACGATGAGACCTTCATGAAGTCCCAGCCCCTAGTTTTGCTGTGACCCAGCCCGAGCGATTGCTGGCCTTTGCAGAATAAAGCAACAGATTTCTGTGTGTCTGTCTCTATCTCTGCTTTTCAAATGAAATGAAAATTGAAAATTTTCTATTTTTTCTTTTAAAAAATTAGGGAAAACTAAACTTCCCTTTGATCATCGTCATTACTATCCTGATAACCATTAGTTATATGTGCCCCTTTGGACTTCTTTCCCTCTATGTATTAATATGTTATTGTTGTATATACATACATATATGAAGGCACATAAACTTGCGAAAATGTTTAACATGTACAAATTAGACATAGTACATGTTATATAAAATGACCTACTTCATTATTTTAAGATACACAGTCTTAAAGAGTATCAGTAGATTCTGTTCATTGTCCATTCTTGTACTGGTAGTTGTTTTATTCCAGTCACTCAGGATTCTGTAGGATTCTACACCACAATGCTACCTATCTAATGATTCTCCTCCAAGGTAGACTGCAAAAAAAAAAAAAAAAACTGTATGTCATTGAAAATGTTGACAGATGTCTATGGGGGTCCTTGTCATGGCACAGCACATTAAATGTTGCCTTGGATGCCTGCTCTCTATCGGGGTATGGGGCCTCGACTCTTCCACTTTTCAGCAGCTCTTTGTAAATGCGCCTTTGTAGCAGCAGATGTTGTACATGAGTCTCTGTCACCCACGTGGGAGACGACAGCAGAGTTCTAGATTCCGTGCTTCAGCCTAGCCCAGCCCTGAGAGCAAACCAGCCTAGGGTAGGTATGATCTATGACTCCCTGTATCACACTGCATTTTGAATAAACAAACAGATAAACCTGTTTAAAAAAAAACAATAGGTGCTATGTGTACACACTGTGTTTTAATAGATAACTATCAAGCTGTCCTCCCAAGCGACCGTCCTCATTTTCTGTCTTAGCAGTAGTGTGTGAAACCACTGCTCACCCATTTACACACTGTCAACAAACCTTTCTTTTTTATTTCTGTTTGGGTAGGAACACTTAGCTTGGGATCTACACTTGTAACCAATTGTTTGGTGCATAGTATGGCATTGTTATGTGTCAGCACTGCTGTACACACATCAGATCCCTAGAACTTTTTCATGTTGCACAAGTGAAATTTTACATGCACCTGTACACTGATGAACAACCCCTCAATCATTAGTCCTTGACAATCACTATTCCCAAATTCACTTCTAAGGAGTTTGACAATTTTAGATACTTCACACAAATAGAATTATGCAGTATGTGTTCTTTTGTGATGGACTTATGTCACTTAGCATACTGTCCTTACAACTCATCACTGGTACTGCAGGTGGCAGCATTTCTGGCTAAGCTCCATTTTATGTGTATACCACCATCATCTCTGGTTTGCTGTTGTTGCTGTTGCTGTTACAATAAAACATTAGTAAGTAGGCAATTTGTACCTTTGGCTCATGAGTCTCAGACACTGCGAAGTCTAAGAGCATGGCATGGATGCACCTGTGTGGCATCTGGTGAGAGTCTTCATGATGCATGGTAGAGATAGAGCAAGTATGTTATCGTTGGTCTATCTACTTATTCTTATTAAGCCACTAATGCCATCACTGTAATGTGCTCATCTAACCCTAATTGTCTCCCCAAAGTCTCACCTGTAAATAACACTAAACTTTTGAATTTATACCATAATCTTTTCAAAACAGAAACTTTTGGAAGACATGTTCAAACCACAGCAAGCATTCATCTGTTACTGGACATTTAAGTTATTTCCACATCTTGACCATTGTGCATGGTGCTGCAATGAACATGGGAGCTCTTAGAAATGTTCATTTTGGGATGGCACAATTTCATAGCATGCTAATCCTCCACTTGCAGTGCTGGTATCACATGTAATAGGTGCTCTTTCCTACCATGCAGGCTGTGCAGGCTGCTCTACTTTCTTTCTTTTTTTTTCAAATATTTAGTTATTTTTATTGGAAACATAGATCTACCAAAAGAAAAAGATATATAGAGAAAGAAAAATCTTCCATTTGCTGGTTCATTCCCCAAGTAGCCATAGTGGCTAGAGTTGAACCAATCTGAAGTCAGGATCCAGGATCCAGGAGCATCCTCTGGGTCTCCCATGTGAGTACAGCATCTCAAGGCTTTGAATTGCTCTACTGCTTTTCCAGGCCACAAGCAGGGAGCTGGTTGGAAAGTAGAGCTGCCGGGACACAAATTGGTGCATATATGGGATGCTGGGGCTTGCAAGGTGACGATTTAGCCATTAGGCCATCGTGCCAGGCCCTGTGTGCTCCACTTTCTATACAGCTCCCCGTTCATGGCCTGGAAGGACAACATAAGATGGCTCAAATCCTTGGGATCTTGCATTCAAGTGGGAAAATCAGAAAAAGGTCCTGCCTCCTTACTCCAACCTGACCTAGGCTTGGCATTTGCAGCCATTTGGGAAAATCTCTCCTCTGTGAATCTACCTTTCAAATAAAAATAAGCAAATCTTTTAAAATGCTAATTTTATTAATTTTGGATAAATATCCAGACTGTGGAGTGCTGAATCATTTAACATCCTATTTATATATTTTTTTTAATTTCCTTAATGGCTTTATTAAGATCATTGACTGTTGAGAAAACAATTGTCATGTGATTGGTAAAAGAAAATGTGATTGAGTTGCGAGAGAGGCTTGAACAATTTTTTTTTAAAGATTCTTTTATTTCTATTGGAAAGGCAGATATAAAGAGAGGAGGAGGAGGAGAGAGAAGATCTTCCTTTCAATGATTCAGTCCCCAAGCGGCTGCAACGGCTGGAGCTAAAGCCAGGAGCCAGGAGCTTCTTCCAGGTCTCCCACGTGGGCACAGGGTCCCAAGGCCTTGGGCCATCCTCGGCTGCTTTCCCAGGCCACAACCAGGGAGCTGGATGGGAAGTGGAGCCTGTCAGATTAGAATCAGTGCCCATATGGAATCCTGGTGTGTTCAAGCCAAGGACATTAACTGTTATGCTATCACGCTGGGCCCTAGACTTGAACAGTTTTAAAAAAGTAAGTTTATAAATGTATATGTATTTATTTAAAAGAATCCACTGATTCACTCACCCTGATGTCCACAGTGGCTATGGTTGAGCCAGGCCTAAGGCCAGGAATTTCATGAGTCTCCAATATGGATAGCAGGGGCCCTAACACTTGAGCCATCTTCTATTGCTTTCCCCATACCCCTACCCAGGAGCTGCATGGTAAGTGGAGCAACTGGGACAGGAACCAGAATTCACATGTATTTTGGGCATCATAGGCAGCTTACCTGCTTTGCCACAATGCCAGCCTCTTGGGCTTATTTGTGTGTGTGTGTGTGTGTGTGTATAGAAAGAGAGAGAGAGAGAACAGTAGTTGAGAAATGTTTAAATACACAGAAGAAAGAAGAGGCTAATTAATGACATAACATTCTCAAGAACACAAAGAAGAAATGTGGTCCGTAGCACAGGTTGAAGAGTAGGCCTTAATTCAGAAAAGGCATTGTTCTTCTAATAGAGTGATTTTCTAATTTGATTCAGGATGAAAATCTGCCAGAGGGCCCATGAAAGCAAGGCATTGTGCCTTTGCCCTTATCTGACCTCAGAGTTTATGATTCTGTAGATCTGGGGGGGGGGGGGGGGTTGAGGTCAGCCAATTTGCATTTCTAACTGCCTCCGGTACACTGATGCTGCAAATCTGGGGAGCTCAATGAAGCTTTGGATATCACTGCTCTGTGTATTGGGAGTGAAAGAAGTTAGAATGATTATGGAAGTGGGTAGACATGTATGTTTGACAACCAGAGCAGACGAGTTCCTCTATTTGCACTGTAAAATAGAAATTATGATAGAATATTCAAAAGGTGGATCTTGGGAAGACATGGTGCTGGGGTGGAAGGTCAGAGAAGATTCAAGTGTTTGACTTTTCATTTGGTCTGGTTTGGTTTGGTTTTGGTTTTAAATTTTTATGTGAAAAAGTATAGAGAGAATGGAGTGGGGCAAGTGAGAGGCCTGCTGGTTGCTCCCCAAATGGTTGAGTCAACTTGAATCCAGGAGCCAGGAACCTTTCCTGGTCTCCCATGCAGGTCCAGGGTCTCAAGGACATGGGTCATCCTCCATTGCTTTCACGAGGTCTCAATCAGGGAGGTGGATGGGAAATGGAGCGGCTTGGACAGGAACAGGCGCGCAGATGAGATGCAAGGGCTTGCAGGCAGAGTATTCACCTGTTGAGCCACCGTACCAGCTCCCTCAAGGTTGATTTTTGTTTTTTTTAAGATTTGCTTTTGCTTTTACTAGAAATATCTACAGAGAGAAATATATTTCACCCACTGGTCCACTCCCCAAGTGGCCACAAAGGCTGCATCTGAGCAGATTGGAAGCCAGGAACCAGAAGCTTCTTCTGTGTCTCCCACGTGTGCGCTCGGTCTCAAGGCTTTGGGCCGTCCTCTACTGTTTTCCCAGGTCACAGGGCGATTGGAAGTAGAATATCCAGGACACGAAACGGCGCCCACATGGTATCCTGGCACTTGAATGTGGAGGATTAGCCAATTGAGTCATTCGTTGAACCTTCCCATGTCTAATTTCTAAGTTCAGTTTCCTGCTAATACAGACGCTAGCAGGCAGCAGTGATGGCCCAAAGAGCTGGGTTCCTGACAGCGACATGGGAAGCCTGCATTGAGCCCCCAGCTCCCAGGTTTGGCCTGGCTCAGTTCTCAGGCAATTCGGACATTTTCTTATTGGCAGGTGTGTGTGGCGGGGGAACCTGTATGTGAAAGCACTGTGCTGTACACACACGCTCCACCTCTTCTTGCCCTTCAAGTAAACATACATTCTTAAAAATACCACTTAGTTACCTGAATGCTTTGTCAAGTTATTTCAAAATCTGATTGCAGGAGCCAACACAGTGGTATAGCAAATTAAGTCTCTTCTGGCAGCACTGGCATCCCATATGGCCACTGGCTTGAGTTACAGCTGCCACATTTCCAGTCCAGCTCCTGCACATGCAACCTGAGAGAGCTATGTAGGATGCCCCAAGGCCTAGGGACCCTGCACCCACCTAGGAGACCCAGAAGAAGCTCCTGACTCTCAGCTTCAGATCAGCTCAGCTCTGGCCATTATGGCCATTTGCAGAGTGAACCAGCGAATGGAAGCTCTCTCTCTCTCTCTCTGTAACTTTGGTTTTCAAGTAAAATAAACAAATTATTGTAGATGGTGCGAAAGTTGGGTTGACTAAAGATGTATAGTGATATTGTTGATCATACTGAACTCTCATTTGAAATATTGCTGTTAAGAATTTTTTTTCTTTAAAGATTTTCTTTTATTGGAAAGGCAGATTTTATAGACAGGAGAGACAGAGGAAAAGATCTGTCTACTGGTTTATTCCTCAAGTGGCCACAGTGGCCGGAACTGAGCTGATTCCAAACCAGGAGCCAGGAGCTTCTTCCTGGTCCTCCATGTGGGTGCAGGGTCCCAAGGTTTTGGGCTGTTCTCGGCTGCTTTCTCATGCCACAAGCAAGGAACTGCGAGGAAGCAGAGCAGCCGGGACACCAACTGGTGCCCATATGTGATGCTGTGCTTGCAAGCGAGGACTTAGCCACTGAGTCACTGTGCTGAGCTCTGTTGTGAATCTTTTTATAATACATTCCATCTGCCCAATTGTGTGAGTTTCCTCAGAGCTCTAGAAAAAGTGAGTTGCTGGTTTGGGACCGGCATTGTGGAATTGCACATGAAGCCACTGCGTCCGATGCCAGTGTGCCCCAATCTGTGTGGTGACTTGTCTTCCAGATGCTCAGGTTTTGGCCCACATTTCTGTTAATGGAGCTGGGAACACAGCAAGCCATTGGCCCAAGCATTCGAGCTCCAGCCATTCTCACAGGTTTAGATGAAACTTCTGTCTCCTGGCTTTGGCCTGGCCCAACCATAGCTTTTTAGGGCATCTGGGGAGTGAACTAGGAGGTAGAAGATCAAAACTGAGGGTTTGCCACCCCGATGTCTGAAAAAGATGCTTGTCAGGGGCTTGTAAAGTAACTTAGCTGGTTAAGTTGCTACCTGCAGTGGCAGTGTTATGGGGAATTTTAGTGAAAAGATGAATGCAACCTCAGGCTACAATTCTTTCTTTTTTAATTAATTTTTTATTGGAAAGTGAAATATACAGAAAAGAGGAGAGACAGAGAGGAAGATCTTCCATCCGATGATTCACTCCCCAAGCTGCCACAATGGCTGGAGCTGAGCCAATCCAAAGCCATGAGCCAGGAGCTTCTTCGGGGTCTCTCACATGGGTGCAGAAAAACCTGTGCACATAAGGGATCCCCTTGCATACAAGGTGAGGACCTTAGCCACTAGGCTACTACGCCCGGCCCTCAGGCAAGAATTCTGATCTTGTCCAGCCTGGCTCGGAATCAAAAGGCCATTAGCAGGGTGTGCCTGGCATCCTCGTTGATAAACTGCTTCTTTGCTTCCTCAGATCAAAAATTCAGAGATGGGATTGGTTAAAGATAACCAATAAACTTTGGATGAGTTAAAGATAGCTTTTGGAGTTTTTGCATTCCCCCAAAGGGGCTTCCCAACTTCTGACTTCAGGGAAGTGGAATTCACATTCTCAGAGGCGCTGCACCTAACCCTTGGTGATTGTTTTTATGGTAAGGAGGAACCAAGAGGGACATGCCTTTCCAAAGGCGTAAAATGCAGAAGCAAGATTTAATGTTATCAAAAGGATATTTCACCATGGACCAGAAACCCTAAGGATCCTTATACCAGTGTCCTATGTGGATGCTGGTTCTTCCCAGCCAGCTCCCTGTTAACGCACCTGGGAAAACAACAGAAGATAGTCAACTGCTTCTTCATCTCTCGTTCTCTCTCGCTCTCTCATCTCTCTGTAATTCTGCCTTTCCTTTTTTTTTTTTTTTTAATTCTGCCTCTCATTTAAGTAAATTGTTACAGAAAAAAAAGACACAGCAATTCATGAAATTGGGCATCGCTTTTGGTTTCTTCCTTCCTTACCCATAGTCAATCCATCATCAATACTAATAATTAATATCCAACATAGGGTCTATTGTGTTCTAGCAATTAATCTATAGCCAGCATATAAATTTTTCAATTGCATCAAATTGTTTTCACAAAATTATCTTCCTCAGTAGAATTTCACCACGTCATTAATACTGTCTAGGTTGTTCTTCCCAAAGCTGATTGCTTCTCATCGTTGGATATCCATGTCTTTAGGATTCCTACCTTTGCACCCACATATAATTTTGATTCTCTATTCCAGAAATTGTTAAAGATTTATTTATATTAGAAAGGCAGATTTTATAGTGAAAAGACAGAGGGAGGTCTTCCAACTGTTGATTCATTCCCTAAATGGTTGCAATAGCCAGGGCTGAGCTCTGCTTCCGGGTCTCCAACCCTGGGAGCTGGCTAGGGAGTGGAGCAGCCAGGACATGACTGGGTGCCCATAAGGGATGTTGGGAACACAAGGCTGAGGCTTAACCTGCCACACTGGCCCCTGAAATTTGTTTCCTTTGTAGCAGTTTTCACTATTTTTTTCATTTTTTGTCATCTCCTGCTGCATTCTAGGCCATAAATAGGGAGCTGGATCAGCAGTGGAGTATCCAGGACTTGACCCAGTGTCCAGTTGGGATGCCAGCAGTGAAGGCAGAGGTTTAACCTACTATGGGAGGGCAAAGACCCCTATTATGTTCGATTTCTTTCATACCACTCTCTACCTTCACTGGTGTGCTTAAGATTTCAACATACGAATTTTGGGTATAGACAAACATTCAGCCATGACATACCTCATTCAAACACTAGTTGTGGATGTGTAAGAGCTTTTGTTCATGATATATTTCAACTACCTGAAACTGTGCTAGTACATAGTATATATTGCACACATACAAAGGTGTTTCAAAATGTTCATGGAAATACATATTTTGAAGAAACTTAAATGAACTTCAAATGCTTTGCATGAAAGTATACCTACCTTTTAATTTCCTTTTCCTGTAACTTGGGGAGTAAATTAGAGGACAGAAGATCTTCCTCTCTGTCTCTCCTCTTCTCTGTGTATCTGACATTCCAATAAGAATAACTAAATCTTTTTTAAAAAGTTAAAAAAAAAAAACCCACCTATCTATTCCTCTTACAGTACATCAGCAACTTTACATTTTAGATTTAAATCTTCTAACTGGTATGGACACATTTTTTTTTTCCTCTCAAAAGGCTCTCTAGTTGTCTAATAAACACACTTTTTTGGAAAATCTCTGATTACTGCCCCTACTCTCAATGTTTCTTAAGGGGTACTTTGTTGTTTTCTAATTGACTGTTAAACGTGCCCTCTTCCTGTGCGAGGAGTACAGCAGCAGTGTGACCTCATTTAGTCAGTGTGTCCTACTCAAGGCGCGAGATCAGAGTCACACTTGATTAAGAAGTTTCTATTTCTTGCTTTTCACCAATACATTGATTACAAGCAGAGCTATCTCCTCGACTGTGGCTACTTAGACTTTTTGGGAATGTTTCCCAAACTCCAATCACATAAAACTCCCCCCCCCCCCTTTCTACTTCAGGCAAGATCATTTTTTTTTTTTCTAGAATGCATGGCAGAATTACCTTTTTAGTCGTTTGGAGGATAGGCAAAAGTAGATGTAGCACAACCTTACAAATGTGCTTCCTGCGGCTGTGACATCTTCAGGGTACTCGCCTCAGTGGGCTCCCTAGTCCGGTGGCTGAAAGGTTACTTCTAAAACATAGACAATTCCACAACTACCACAGTCTGTTGAATTTTCTTTCTTCTTCTTCTTATTTTCTTTCTCATTAGTTTTAAATAAAATAGGCTCATCACTTGGAGGTAGCTATCAGCTAGCTATCAGCTAAAATGTGCTATGCACCTATTTCACCCTAAGTGCCAGGGGCAATAGGAAGAACTTGCAAGTCATTTCAAGCAGCATTCATTTAGCACCGACTATATGCCAAGGTCATCTAGGTGAGCAGCAATTTTGCTTGATTCAGTGTATGAGCCAATCACTCAGCTAGCATCTGGGAAGACACATTGAACCAAAGGGGAAAAAAATACAATAGAAAAATGTAAGTACATAATTTAATGATAATTCAAAGGGCTGCAAGGAAAGAGGCAACGAGGGAAAATCTAGACAAGGAGGGTGGGATTCAATGATATCTTTTGAATAGCCTGAGACAGGCTTTGCTAAACTGCCTGTTAATCTGACGCCCACACAGGGGGCACGCCCATGCTCCTCTTTCCGAATAACACCAGTAGCAGCCTCTGAATTGATCTTGCTGCTTCCCATTCTTCCCTCCTGCCCTGCAGTCTCCAGGGTTCAGCCAGGGTAGCCTGGTGAAAACGAAAGGATTCCCTCTCCATCACCCCCTGTCTCCCTCCCCAGCTTCTTCTCGCCGCTTTTTGTCCCCTACACAGTGCAGTCGCCCTCGTCCCGTCCCGACTCTTCCTCTTTGCTCCATTCCGGGACTTCGGCGAAGGGCAGACTGATCTGGTCCCCAGGCGTGCACATTTCCCTCTGGAGACTTGGGAGACAAGGGCGTCTATTGTGGAGCCTGCTCTGTTCTGTCTGAGACTAGGGCAGACATTGTTTGGACTCCCAGTCTAGGGAGGGTCCTGTAGTCCTGTCTGGCTCTTAAGGTGGTTCTTCCCAGCTCACACTCTGCTAGCTGAGCTGGGCGTTTAAGGCTTTTTTTTTTTTCTTTCTTTTTTCCCTGGACAATTTCCAAATATTACCAGAGTCATTAACTTACATAACTCATTCTCAAGGCAGATGGACATGACTTTTGCTTCCCTTGTTATTTTCTGGCTAGGAGAAAAGCAAGCACAGATTCTTGTCCTACGGAGCATTGTTCCTTCTGTTAGTGTTAACAATTCGGAGGCAGATCCAGGGCTCCTAGGGGCTTTTCACTACCCGAGCGCTGTCTCCTCCTTGCTGCCTGGCATACGTGGTCTTTCTCCTCGGACAGTAGGATTAGAACCATGGAGAAGAAAAATAATTTTTTTTTTTTGTGAACAAAAAACTGCTCACAAATGTCATGACACACTCCAAAATGAACTGGTAAGAGTTTAGCCTGTTTCCTTCCAGTTCGTCTTGCTGTTATTGTCTGGTCTTGGATTTCCTCTTTGCCGCACAGGTTTTACCCATGTTTCTGGCTTTTGTGACCACCTGTTCGGTGACAACTTCGCAGAGATCATCACATTTCCCAGTTCTGACATGCCAACCTTGCTCCTGCGCAAGGGTTTTGGTAAATGGCCGTCACCATCTGTCCTGCTAATATCAGACACTTAGAGTCACCCATAACAATTTTCCGTTTCCTCAATGCCTTCCCCATCTGTCTTAGTCCATTAAGACTGCTATTAAAAAAAATACCATAAATTGGCTAGCTTATAAACAACAAAAATGTATTTCTCATCGTTTTAAAAAGAGATGTATTTATTTGTATTAGAAAGTCAGATATACAGAAAGGAAGATCTTCTGTCCATTGATTCACTCCTTAAGCAGCCGCAACAACTGGAGCTGAGCCAACCCGAAGCCAGAAGCCAGGAACTCTTCTGGGTCTCCCACACAGGTGCAGGGTCCCAAAGATTTGGGCCATCCTCCATTGTTTCCCAGGCCACAAGCAGGGAGCTGGATGGGAAGCAAGGCAGCTGGGATTAGAACCAGCACCCATAAGGGATCCCAGCGCATTCAAGGTGAGGACTTTAGCTGCTAATCTATTGCACCAGGCCCTAAGTTTTTGTTTTTTAAAGACTTTTGATTTTAACTTGAAAGTCAGAGTTACAGAGAGAGCAGGAGAGACAAAATATCTTTCATCCCTTTGTTCACTCCCCAGATGGTTGCAACTGTCCAGCTGGAACTGGATCCACTGGAAGCCGGGAGTCTGAACTTTCTTCCATGTCTCCCACTTGGGTACAGGGGCCCAAGGACTTGAACCATCCTCTGCCGCTTTCCCGGGGGGTGGGGCAGAAGCAGACAGCTGGATTCTAAGGACAGTGGGGATGGGGTGGGGGAGGGGCAGCCAGAGGATTAACCTATTGTGCCTCTGTGCCTGCCCCTATTTCTCACACTTCTAAAGGCAGACAATCCAAGCTCAAGGCCCCGGCAAAATTGTTGTCTACTGGGGACCCATCCCCACCAATGTCCCGGCGTGTAGAGGGTAGCTTCTGGATTGCCCTGCTTCCCACGGTGGAAGCAGCCTCTTGCTTAAAGGCACCAATTTGGTTCCCCATTGCCCTCAGTGCTCCCAGCCTACTTGCTTTCCATAGGCCCCATCTCCTGATGGGACTTGGAGTTCAGATTTTAATACATACATCTCATGAGGACTCAAACACCTAATGCCATAGGACCATCAGATTCAGGTACAAATGCAATCCAGACTACGTGCTGAGCACACTTAGCACGCAATTGTCCCTTCCTTCTGGTGCATCTGCTGCAGCCGCCTCTACCCACCTGCCCGCCTCTCCCTCTAGCTGGCTCCCACAGCCCTGTTACTAGCTATTTCTTCACTTACTGCTCCTCAGTCTTTGAATGGCTTCAAAGGCCTGGCTTTCCTTGGCCCCTGATTTCACGTCCCTTAGACTTGGGGGGGGGCCCTTTGTGTCCCTGGATTCATGCCTGCTGAGCTCCGCCCCATCCCCCATCCACCTTGTGCATAACATTCTCTTTTCCTGCAAGGATCTTCCTTCCGCTACCCCTTAGGCGATTGGTTTTCCTTCTTTCAGCTCCGATTTCCAAATTCCCTTCTTCACACAGACCTTCCCAGAGGTCTCAATCAAATCCAGCCCTGCTCGCATTGCCTCCTGAAGCGTGGGGTTGTACTTTGTCCCCTACATCATTCAGAGCTTGCAGTTATTTTATAAGTTTATTGCATCTCACTTTTTTTTCTTGAATGTTGAAAGAAATCAAATGTAAAGAATCTTCTTTTTTTTTTCAATTCTACACCTCCCCCCCCCCCCCCCCCCCGCTAAGCAACATATCCGACTAGACAGAGACTGCACCATTCAAGTGATAGCCGCATACCCAACAGAGACTTTCTACATCCTGTGTTCTGGACAAGCTGCCAAGAAGCAGTGTGTAACTCTCCCAGTGTCAGGCGCGTCCCCTTGGTCCCAGTTGCTCCGGGTTGCATCTTCAACGCCCAGCTCCCGGATTTAGCATGTATTCAGGAATTGTCCTGCTGGCAAGTGTTTATGGTTTGGTACGGTTTTCCCTCCCCATCTCACATTCACTTAGCCACACTTCCATCATTCATCAAAAATTCTTGTTGACGACATTGTTGGAAAAATTCTTCAACCTATTGTTTTCTATGTCTATAGAATTGGCATAGCTCGAGAATGTACCTTCATCATGTAATTTTAAGAATTCAATTAACAGCAAAGTAAAAAAAATAAAGTTTTGAATTCTCCCTAGCCCATCAGGCCGTTCACTCAAATCTTCTTTATTAAATGAAGCTCGTGCACCATTTTTAGCAGAAAAAAAAAAAAAAAACCCACAAAACACAAAAAACGTGCGTTTCGGGAAAACGGGTGGGGGGTAGGGAAAACGGTTAGAAACCGGCGCGGGCCAGTAGGCGGAGACACCGGGTACGGGGCGGGATTAAGAGTGAATGGCAGGGGAGGTTAGCCAATGGAGAGGCTGGGAACCACTTCCCCCTCCCTTTGCGCTTCGAATTCTAAGCTTCGTTTCCATCCGGGTCCTTCAGCCTCGTTCCCGGGCAGTATAAAGTTTGCTGTCTCCTTTGTTCGCCCTCGTTGCGCAGTAGTGCAGTCGGCTTTCCGGTTGTGGGCTCCTGAGTGCGGCCTTCGCTGGAGCTTCGCTGTTAGGAACTCCTGGCTGGGGAGCTCGGAGGAGCTTACCACCGTCGACGCCCCTGCCGGTATGTGAAGGCTGTCAGCAGTTCATTTTGCTTACCGGCTCCCCACACCTCAAGTTGGGATTATCTCCCTGGGGATGAGGGTGGCGGACGCCATTTTATGAGCCCCAAAGTGCCGGCCCATTTAAATAAAGCCAGGAAGGTGTGAGCGAGCGCAAACTAGCGAGCGCGGCGTCCTCTTGGACCTCTTGAGAAACTTTGGCCGTGGCCGGCGGGAGCGGGGGCGGAGGTCGGGGCTTTGTGGGCTGGGGCGGGACGCGCCACCGCGGTACCTGCATTGGGACGGCATTGGCTCGCGGGACGGGCGTGCGGACTGCTACGTGGGCTCCTTGAGCGTTGGCGGTTTTAGACAGGAGAGCCTTGGAGTTTCGCGGCCAGGGCTTACGGTAGAAGTTAATACCCTGCCGGGTGTCGGTTTTTCTGGGCTGAATCCAAGTGTCGCCATTTTGTCTTTCGCACGCGGTTTTAATGACGAGTTTTAATTAGCTTCTGCTGCAGTCATGGGGGAGATTGCTAGTGTGCTTTTCAATGGCCCGGCCCGTTACTTAATGTTGACACTTTGCATTTGAATCGCACGGTAGCCTCGGTGGAGTGGGGACTGGTGAAGGGCAGTAACTTGCCTCAGACTTGAGATTTCTGCTTAGACTTACTGAGCATCCTGTTGAGGGAAAGACGGGTCCCTTGGAAGCGGGCTTGGCGTTTAGGTCCCGGGTCTGTTCTGTGACCTTGACTGGTCTGTAGGCTTAAAACATCCTGTGGGGGAGGGAGGTTGCGATAAGCAATTGAATCTGGGTTTCTAGCATTAATTTCCCTTTTCAGGTGTTGAGTAGCTAATGAATGCGAAGCAGCCAATTGGGGATTAAGGATGTTGGTCAAAGTTGAAAGTCGGTCTTTTTGAAGCTGTTGTGATGTAAATTGCACTGCCACTGAACTGCTTAACCTGAGTTGGTTTCTCCCTGCGTTTGTGGCTGATTTTTTTTTCCCGGTGTGCGTTATTAAAGCAGTAATGAACTTACCAAGTGAATGCACCAGATGCATCCGATAAACTTGAGCCTTATCTAGGTGATAACGCTTGACCTTTCTCAACAGAATCACTGGGGTAAAAAAATGGTTGAAGCGGATCGTCCAGGAAAGCTCTTCATCGGTGGGCTTAATACAGAAACAAATGAGAAAGCCCTCGAAGCGGTGTTTGGCAAATATGGAAGGATCGTGGAGGGTGAGTTATCTGAAAGTCTGTGCTGACTTGTTATCTTAAAAGATGAGCCATGATGTATCCCATTGCGTTGATCATCTGAGATGAGACTTTGTCCTCTAAGAAGTTCTGAGCTTTTCTCATATACACATTTACTTTGCTGATTTTATTTGAACCTAGAGTAACACTTTTCTGAAAACTACTTTTTAGTACTCTTGATGAAAGACCGGGAAACCAACAAGTCAAGAGGTTTTGCTTTTGTCACCTTCGAAAGCCCAGCAGATGCTAAGGATGCTGCCAGAGACATGAATGGCAAGGTGAGATTGTGCTGTGGGTGCCGTTTCCCAAGGCAAAAAGAGCGCCTGGCTGGGTCAGCCAGAGAACCTCTGTTTTAAGTCTCTTCAGTAATTCACATTTTACATCCAGAGGTTACACATCCGTATGATTTTTGGAATCCATAAGCTGTAGTTTAAATGGCTATTATGACATTTTGACAGCAAGCTAATAACGCACCAGCCTGGCTTGGACTAACCCACACCGCCCCCCTCCCAGGACCCTCTTCCTTTGATGTTGATGCTTAGTTGCTGCTCTTTGAATCCAGGCTTGAAGTAAATGACCAAAGGATCATTTATGTTGCTGGATTTTGTAGTCTAATTGGTGGGCACCGCGATTGTCACAGAGCAACTGTGCGTCTGCAGTTGTTTTAAAAGCTTGGTATCACTAAATGATTGATTTTTCTCTTAGTCTTTGGATGGAAAAGCCATCAAGGTGGAACAGGCTACCAAACCATCATTTGAAAGTGGCAGACGTGGACCACCCCCACCTCCACGAAGCAGAGGCCCTCCCAGAGGTCTTCGAGGAGGAAGAGGTGGAAGTGGAGGAACGAGGGGCCCTCCGTCACGAGGAGGGCACATGGGTAATGACTGGTGGACCTTGGGGTGTTAAGCGTCTGTACGGGTGGCGCTAGGTCCTTGCGCAAAGGCCTTTGTGAGTGAGAACAATTGTTGATCTTCTCAAGTAGTTGCGACTAAGGGAAAAAAAGTTTCCCGAGTTCACCCAGCGTTAATTTAAATGGTGAATAAAGTTCTCATTCTTCAGGGTTTCTTCCTGTGGGAAAAATAAAGGGGGATTTTTCTTGTACTTGTTGGGCACATGAAAATGAAACATTTGTTTTTTCTATGAAGTAGTCTCAAGGGTTTTGACTTTGTGTCCTAGTCTACATGACTGGATTGTACAGCTGAAAAGTGGCAGAAAAGGTGATGTTCATATTCTTGAGCACCTGTGCAATTCCTAATATGTTCTTCTATCCCAATGTAGATGACGGTGGCTACTCCATGAACTTTAACATGAGCTCTTCCAGAGGCCCACTGCCAGTCAAACGGGGCCCACCGCCACGAAGTGGGGGTCCTCCTCCCAAAAGATCTGCCCCTTCAGGACCAGTTCGCAGCAGCAGTGGGATGGGAGGAAGAGGTAGGTGCCATCAGCCTGTGTCATCACGGTACAATTAAGGTAAATTTCAGACGGGGTAATGTGGGTTAAATAAAGCAGCAGGTTGTAGGGTCTTGCCTTTAGTGGATTTGACAGAACCAGGCTTTTCTCCTTAGCTGTATTTTGTAAACGGTTGTATTTTCTTTGCGGAAGCTCCTGTATCACGCGGAAGAGACAGTTACGGTGGGCCGCCTCGAAGGGAACCCCTGCCCTCTCGCAGAGATGTGTATTTGTCACCAAGAGATGATGGATACTCTACGAAAGACAGGTAACCGGACGGCATGGGGCAGCTTCAGCCAGCACGGCTGCGGGGGATGGCTCACTCGGAGCCTTGACCGGATTCCTTTCGCTTCTGTAGCTATTCCAGCAGAGATTACCCAAGTTCCCGCGATACCCGAGATTACGCACCCCCACCAAGAGACTATACTTACCGTGATTATGGTCACTCCAGTTCACGTGATGACTATCCATCCAGAGGCTATAGGTGAGTGCCTGGCTGTGTTTTTTTAATGCTATAAATGCTGACATGCAGGGAGCTAAATTGGATTTCTCTTGAATCTAGTGATAGAGATGGCTATGGTCGTGATCGGGACTACTCAGATCATCCGAGCGGAGGTTCCTATCGAGACTCCTATGAGAGCTATGGTAAGATACCTGGTTAAGGGTCTTTCCTATCAGCTTGAGTTTTAGGTTCATGAGCCAGTTTATTAGGCTGTGTGGTGCTTGCTTTTAAAGGGACGTTTGCTTGCTCTTAAAGGGGTAACATCAGCTGGGCTTTTCCTAGTTTTGTGAGGGGCTTTTGTTTCTTCTAAGTTTTCTTTTTTCTTTCCTTTTTTGAGGCTGTTTGCTTGCTTTGGAGGGGATTTTGCTTGCTTAAATTGGCAGCCTTATGTGTTTTCCCCCAACAGTGAAAATACAATTTAAAATTTTTATTAACAAGATCAAATGTTTACCATTGCAATATGAAGGAAAGTCGACAGTTCAAAATTGCAACTTATCACTGGAAAGTGGCTGAGTGTCTACTATAAAATAACAAGCTGTCTGGAATATCCTCTTGAAATACACACCGTCTTCAGTCTTTTCAAACAAACATTAAAAATCGATCCATTTCCGTGTCTCAGCGGATGAGCAAATCCCTGTTATGGCCAGCAATGGCAGAGTTTAAAACCTCCCAGTAGAGAAAGTAAACTTTTAATACAAGAATTCTGTAAATTCAAATTTAAATGTTGTATATATACAATTTATAGTGTTGCCATATTACCTGACCATTGACCCTGCAGGTAACTCACGTAGTGCTCCACCTACACGAGGGCCCCCGCCATCTTATGGTGGAAGCAGTCGCTATGATGATTACAGCAGCTCACGTGACGGATATGGTGGAAGTCGAGACAGTTACTCAAGCAGCCGAAGTGATCTCTACTCAAGTGGTCGTGATCGGGTTGGCAGACAAGAAAGAGGGCTTCCTCCTTCTATGGAAAGGGGGTACCCTCCTCCACGTGATTCCTACAGCAGTTCAAGCCGCGGAGCACCAAGAGGTGGTGGCCGTGGAGGAAACCGATCTGATAGAGGGGGAGGCAGAAGCAGATACTAGAGACAAACAAAACTTTGGACCAAAATCCCTGTTCAAAGAAACAAACAAAATGGAAACTATCCTGTCATAACTACCCAAGGACTACTAAAAGGAAAAATTGTGTTACTTTTTTTTTAAGTTTCCTGTTAAGTTCCCCTTCCATAATTTTTATGTTCTTGTGAGGAAAAAGTAAAACATGTTTAATTTTATTTGATTTAATGACATTGCTTTTAACAAGCAAATGTTAACTGTGTAAAACTTGACTTGTTGTACTAGTGTTGTAATTTTCCAAGTAAAAGTTTCCCTTAAAGGCCAAATCCTATCTGATTTTTTCCCCCAGTATAAGAGGCAAGCATTTCTTAAGATCTTCCGCAAACATCTAGCCACCTAGATGTCCATGATCTCCATTGAGAGGCCACACATCCTGCCTGTTCCAACAGGTTAGCTCTTAGAGGGTGGTCGGGGTGTGCTAGCTACTCCCAGGATTTCAGGATGTCTTCAATCTGCAATCTCCATGTTCTCAGTATGCAAAACCTGAGATCAGATGCCTGTGTAAGGAAAGTACTATTCACCCAGTAAACCCCCAAAAGCAAATGGATAATGCTGGCCACATTTTGCCTTTCTGACATTTCCTTGGGAATCTGCAAGAACCTCCCCTTCCCCCTCCCCCAATAAGACCATTTAAGTGTGTGTTAAACAACTACAGAATACTAAATAAAAAGTTTGGCCAAAACCAACCATGAAGCTGCAAACGATGCTTGCTCTTACTGTTTCAAATTTTTGCAACTCTGTAGTGTCTCACTTTTAAAGGAACAGCTTGATTGCAAAGGAGAAAATAGATAAGCAATGAAGTTATCTCCAACTTCCTAAAGGCTTATGACTTCTAAAAAGTGAATCTATCAGCATTCCACATCAGATATAAAGCACCAAATGCCTGTGAAACAGCAAAGATGGTAAGCAAAGCAAACTAGTTTTTCCGTCTAAGTCGAAATTGAACACTTACCTTCCTCGTAGTACAGTGAAACGTGCTGTACTAAATGGCAATGGAAATGCCTTCTAGCTTAAAAACCTTTGGAAACAGCAAATGTTCAATAGCCTGGTAGAAGTTCTCCAAATTCGACACTTGGATTTTTTTTTTAAAGCATGTGTGACACTTAAAGGCCATTAGAAAAAGCTGTTGTTTACCAATGGCAATCTGGGGCTTGGGAGGGGGTATTTTTTAATTTTTTTTAAGTCTTTTTTTTTTTTTTTTGGATGAAGACCTTTAAACATGCTTCATAAGTTTTAGCTTTTTTCAAATTAGGCTTTTTAGTCAATATAGGAAATGGCTTAGGTTTGGGGTTCCCCCTCTCTACCCCTGTAAGCCATTGCAAATTTTCACATTTAGTTGGATGCCTGACTTGTTTTTAGTTCTATGAAACTACACTGTATGGAGAAAATCTATTGCAAGTGTTTTTGTTTTTTTTTTTTTTTAAAGCAAAACCTGAGGCAGCATGACCCAGGTCCAGCCATGAAGTTGAAAAAGATGCTCTTGAAATATAGTAAACTTGAAGACCTCCAACTAAAAAATCCTTACACTGCACTTATCCTTCAAATAAATTTTGTCCGTTCAACTTATGGATTTATCGTGGCAGTGCACCATTGGAACAGAAAGAGAATCCATAAGCCATGCAACTTAACCATTTAAGCCATTCCAGTCCATCCCAAGCCAGTGACTTCTTCCACCACTTAAGAAAAGTAGTAGGACATGAAATACATTAAACTGCAAGTCTGAACTTGCCTTTTCTTTCTGGAAAAGAGGGCAGTTATAGGCAAGTTTGCAAGGATGTTCCTTAAGAGGTAACTAGTTCTCATCTATCTAATTTTTGCAGGTTGAGAATTTATGGTCAAAATGGTCATGGAGTGCTGATCTATTCACAGCAGATAAAGCTGGCAGCAAGAGAAATCAATTGCTAAGGTGAGTTTAGAAAGTTTTTTTGTGGTTTGTTGCTGCTTTATGGTGGCAGGTTTTTCTTAAGATTTATTTGTATTTGGAAAGTCAGATATACAGAGAGGAAGATCTTCTGTCTTGATAATTCACTCCCCAAGCAACCACATCAGGCCGGAGCTGTGCCAATCCGATGTCGGGAGCCTCTTCCAGGTCTTTTGCATGGGTGCAGGGTCCCAGGGCCTTGAGCTGCCCTCGCCTGCTTTCCCAGGCCTCGAGCAGGGATGGAAAGGCTGCGGGGTTAGAACTGGTGCTCATATGGGATCCTGGCAAGAACAAAGTAAGGACTTTAGCCATTAGGCTAATGCACTGGGCCCTGTGCTGGCAGTTTTAGTTTCTGGAAATTGATGTGCTACTCGGCTTCTATTAGTGTGACTCATTCGTGTACTATTAACTGGGTTTGAACATTTTGCTTTGTGTACACTTTCTCACATTTCCAGGATATATTTTTCATTCTTATCAGGACCTGCTCATTTTCACAACCACAATACAAATTGACTAAAATAGAGAGCTATTTCCAGTTTGAGTAACACCATTTTATCGACAAAATGATGGCAATTTTATCGAAGTGATGGTTAACAGTAATTGTAATGGGTATTGATGGCTGCATTTTGGAGCTTATTGTTAACCAGTTAAAGCAGCTGGAAAGAGTGTAAAAATAACTAGGGAGCCGAGTGCTTTCTTGTGTGAAACCATTGTGTTGATCCCCTGCTTTCTCTTTCACAGAGTTGTTGAAGCAGAAGAAGGCCGATTGTGGAAAAGTCCCAGCAGTCCCATATGCAGTGCCCAACACAGTTGGTTTGGTGCAGGCAGTAGGTTTCCTTGAAGGGTTCTTGTGCATCTGAGGAAGGCATCAGTGGTAGTTGGCTCAGTGACTGGCCAAGCGAATGGAGGAGGGGAAGCAGTTGAGGCCATGGGTATGTGGAGAGGCAGGCGGGAAGCTTCTGTGATATTTAACGTAATGTGGGTTTTACAGCTTTGGCTTTGATTTTTGTGAAGTTGTAGGGACAAGTCTGTAATCAGACCTTAATACTAAATACCGGTTGAGTTAGAAAAGTGACAGGCCCAAAGCAATTGAGTAATTTTTGATATTGGCTTAACCAAAAGCAAGGTTCAGTTACATAAACTAAAAGTAACATCTAGAAACTGGCCAGTGCTCAGATAATCTAAAACTGGAAACAAAATTGAACCACTTAGCTTTTTACTGTGTTTCATAAGCCTGCTTAACCCCGAGCTTTCAGTCTTGGGAATAAATGCTGACATTTTATTTCTAGGAGATTAGAACCAGTGGTATAAATGTTAATGTCCTTGAGGGAAAACAGATTTGAGTTGGTGGGTTAGAGGAACCAACCAACCGAGTTAGACATCGTAGTTAACAGAACTACTATTCCTTTTCATGCTTAGAATTATAATCCTCACCTGACTTTTCTAATCACAGGCTGTGTGAGGGTATTTGACAATTTTAAATGGTTGCATTTAAATAACAGCTCAGTCCTTCCCTAATCTGCCTACTTGAGGGTTAATGGTTCTGTGAGAACTGTTCCGACTTTTGGAATTTCATTTAAGTTTTTACTGGTAGTGTAGATAGATCATTGTAGTGAATGTTAAATTCCAAGTAATGCAGTATGCTTACAAATGACTAGACACAGCTGCTTGACATTGGTGGCTTACCCAACAGGCTTAATTTTCTTTCCATTGGAAAAATAATTGCTGTTGGTTCATCTGGTTGTAAAAAAAAAAACACAATGGTATGATACAGAGAGTTTTCCTTGTTTAACTGGTGGTTGCACATAGAACATGGATGATAATAGATGGACTTTTTGGAATGTTTTGTATTAAACAATAAAATCTTAACATGTCTTTGTGGCAGTGGGTTTATTATTTCTCAGAGCTAGAAATATTTTTTTGTCTTAACAATTCCCATCTTGCCCCAACAGTAGTTTTGGTGCACTAATGCCAGTTGGTGTGTTTTAGGCAGACATGGGAGTGGCCTACCTGCCCGGTGGTGGTATGAGTGAATCCCAGATAGAAATCGGGGTGATTGAGATGGTCTCATTTTAATTATCACCCTAAAAGTGGAGCATTTAACATCACTGATGTGTACTGATGCACTTACTTTCTGCTTAATTTTTAAAGAGATTTCCATTTGTACGGCAAACTTGGAGATACGGAAAGATCTTCCATCTGCCAATTAGCTCCCTTAGTGTTCACACTAAGTGTTCAGCCTGAGCTGAACTGATCTAAAGCCAGGAGCTTTTTCCTGGTCTCACATGTGGGTACAGGGTCCCAAGCCTTTGGACCATCCTCCACTATCTTCCCAGGCCACACACACAGCTGGATATGGGGGGGCACCCATAGGGGGTCCAGGTGCAGGCGAGGTGAGGAGTTGAGCTACTGAGCCATCATGCTTACCCCTGCTCAATTCTGGGGGAAGACTGAATCCTACTTGGAGTAATGAAGCTGTTCTTCCCAGAGGCTGAGCTGCGCTTTCTTCACCAACTGATCATTTGTACTCACGGTGGAATGCAGCTAAGCACTAACAGCTTATGGGGACATTGGATTTTTCTGTATCCGTTTTGATGCCCCCAGATAAACTGCCTCAAGTCTGTACCAATAGTTTCAGGAGAGAACCAATTTGTCAAACCTGTCCAATCTGTGGATGCAACATCATATTTACCCTTGATAATAAACTTTAATGTTAGGAAGTTCCAGTGTTGATGGATTCAGCTTTTAGGTATGCAATGGCCAAGAATTTTTCCCTGAGCTATCTGGGCTGCTGCTAGGTTTGGCTGTATGTATGCTGTGAATTCACATTTCCTTTGGAATTGGTGGCTATACCAAAGAGTAGATGATGTTTAGTTTTGAAGAAATTGGCTGATAGTTTCCACTAACATTGTACCGTTTTATGTCCTTAGCTACAGTTTATGAGAATTTTGTTCCACAGTGTTCTTCCCAGGATTTGTGGGTCGTGATGTGTTTCATTTTGACTACTTTGGGGGTAGGGTAGACCTTTGTGATGTTAATTTGCATTTCCTTGATGACTAAGAATGCTGAACACTTCTTTAAAAGACTTATTTTGGGATAATTCTAAGTTTTAGTACGAGCTGCAAATAGTTTCCATATATACAGCATCCTATTTTTCTTAATTTTAGTACATTATGTAACTGGTACATTTTTCAGAAATAAAATTATCGGTATGTTACTATTCAGTTTTGTGTGTGTGTTCACGTTTGTGTCCTAGGCTGTTTAGCACACCTTCATTCATTTGTCAGTTAAAAATGGGATTGCCTGTTTTTCAAGTGTTAGATTTTATTGTGGGTTTAACTTGAGAAAATGTGTTGTGACTATCTCCTCCCGCTATATGTCCTGCTTTTCAATTTTCTTTCTTTTTTTTTTTTTTTTTTAAAGATTTATTTTTATTATTTTTTCATTGGAAAGGCGGATATACAGAGAGGAGAGACAGAGAGGAAGATCTTCCATCCGATGATTCACTCCCCAAGTGAGCTCAACGGGCCGATACTATGCCGATCCGAAGCCAGGAGCCTCTTCCGGGTCTCCCACGCGGGTGCAGGTTCCCAAAGCTTTGGGCCTTCCTCGACTGCCTTCCTGGGCCACAGGCAGGGAGCTGGAAGGGAAGCGGGGCTGCTGGGATTAGAACCGGCGCCCATATGGGATCCCGGGCGTGCAAGGCGAGGACCTTTAACCACTTGCGCCACCGCGCCGGGCCCGTGCTTTTCAATTTTCTTGAAAATTATCAAAGGCAAATTATCAAAGGTCTCAAAACTTATTTTGTGACCTCTAAAAACCCTTTGCTTTGGTCTGTTTTCTAGAACTTTTGCTTTCCAATTTTTATGTTAGGGCTATAATGTGTTTTAAATAAATTTTGTGGTATGGGGTGGGAGTTGGAATTCGTTTTTACTTTTCAAATGTAGATACTTGTTCCATATTAGGGTGTCTGGGTTCAATTCCTAGTGGCAGTTTGGTTCCAGCCTCTGGCTAGTGAGGAACCTGGCAGGCATTGGCTTCCCGTCACCCTCCTGGGAGACCTTGCTTGTTGAGTGGGTGTTTTGCCCCAGATTTTTTTGCTTTGAAATGTTTGCTGTTTTTCATTTTCTTGAAAGAGTGATGCAGGGACCTGACCTTCCATTCTCTGCTCCACTCCTGAAAGGCTCACAGTCTCGCAGGCTGGGCCAGGCTGAAGCCAGGAGTCTAGGTCTCCTGTATGGGTGGCAAGTGGCCAGGTCATAGGCCATTATGCACTTCCAGGAGCACTAGCAGGTTAGACATGCACTGTAGCTTGCCCGTGAATAAACGCCATGGCATGTGGGAGTCCCAAGTCACAACCTAGGCCTGGTGCTCTGTACCGCCTGCCCTGCTATTGCTTTTTTTTACTTCCAACTTGTTAGTAAGATTTTGCTCACGTGACTAGATCTTGGGCTGACTGTAAGCTTCACTGTGGATGCAGTTGGAGAACCCCTGATGTTAGATTTTTCTTTCCCTCTTGAGAGCCTTGGTAAAATCCTAGTCTTGAGGATGTAACATACTCGGTAGTTCAAGGAATGTGGTTGGGGTTTCTAGGCCTGTGTGTCTGCACATGTACTAAGCTGTCCGGGTTCTGCAGTGTAATCCATCTGCGCGTCTCTTGCTGCTGGGGAGAGCTGGGAAATGATCTCCGATGTGACTGTGTGGCCAGGTGCCCTCCATCGGTGGTACGGCCTCTTCACTTGGGGCTGGCCTCTGATTCAGTCCAGGCATGACTATGGGTGTTACTGGTTGACCCTGAATGTGTCAGCGTCACCCTCGTGACGGTGGGGGGCTGACCTGCACTCTCCATACTTGTTCCTGTTTGTTGACTGGCGATGGCAGCAGCTAGGAAGCTTAAATGAGTTAGCAGCGCTAATCACTGCAGAAGTATATTAGATATTGCCATCTGTTAAATTTACTGTGTCATCTTAACGGTTGGAATTGAGGCAGCTTGTTATGTTAGCTCAGCAATTTAAGGACTGAAGTGGCCGCAATGGCGGCCGGTGCTGTGCTGATCCAAAGCCTGGAGCCAGGAGCTTTTCCAGGTCTCCTATGCGGATGCAGAATCCCAAGGCTTTGGACCATCCTCAGTTGCTTTCCCGGGCCATAAGCAGGGAGCTGGATGGGAAGTGATCGGATTAGAACCAGTGCCCATATGGAATCCCTGCACATTAAATGTGAGGACTTTAGCCGCTAGGCCACTGTACCAGGCCCAAGTTTGCTTTTTCTGTGTTTTTTTTTTTTTTTTTTTTTATATAAGATTAGTTCACACGAGATCTCATTCCCACTTGTATTCATTTTCCCATTTCTATGCATATACTGGCAACATTCAATGATTTTAGTATATATCCTTTTGTTTTCTAATGAAATCTGTTGATGCTTTATATACTTGTGTTTTTTCGTTTGCAATTTGTCATTGTTTTTATGAGCTGTGTCTCACTGAATTACCCTTAGCACAAATATGTGCGGGTTATTGCTTTTTTTTTAAAAGATTTATTTGGGGCCTGCTGCAGTGGCCTGGTGGCTAAAGTCCTCGCCTTGAGTGCACCATGATCCCATATGGGTGCTGCTTTGTGTCCTGGCAGACCCACTTCCCATCCAGCTCCCTGCTTGTGGCCTGGGAAAGCAATCGAGGACAGCTCAAAGCCTCTGGGGATCCTGTGCCCCTGCTGGAGACCCAGAGGAAACTGGCTTCAGCTCGGCCCTGGCCATTGTGGTCACTTGTAAGGAGAGTCATCAGACAAAGGATCCTCCTTTCTGTATATCTGACTTTGCATTAAAATAAACTTGGGCCCGGCCCCATGGCCTAGCGGCTAAAGTCCTTGCCTTGAACACACCAGGATCCCATATGGGCGCCGGTTCTAATCCCAGCAGCTCCACTTCCCATCCAGCTCCCTGCTTGTGGCCTGGGAAAGCAGTCCAGGGCGGCCCAAAGCTTTGGGACCCTACACCTGTGTGGGAGACCTGGAAGAAGTTCCTGGCTCTTGGCGTTGGAATGGCATAGTATCGGCCGTTGTGGTCACTTGGGGAGTGAATCATTGTGTGGAAGATCTTCCTCTCTGTCTCCTGTATATCTGACTTTTCAATAAATAAGTTTTTATAAAAAAAACTTAAAAAAAAAACTAATGAAAAATTAGGTTTGCAGAGAAAGATCATCCATAACTGATTCTCCTAGAGGCCACGAAGGCTGGAGCTGAGCCAATCCAAAGCCAGGAGTGTCTTCCAGGTCTCCCACGTGGGTGCAGGGTCCCAAAGCTTTGGGCTGTCCTCGACTGCTTTCCCGGGCCACAGGCAGGGAGCTGCCGGGATTAGAACCGGCGCCCATATGGGATCTCAGGCTTGCAAGGCGAGGACCTTAACCACTATGCCATCACGCCAGGCCCAAGAAAAAATCTTGTATCCACAGATTCACTCCCCAAAGGGCTGTGCGGGCCAGAATTGAGCCTGTCCAAAGCCACGAGTTTCATCTGGTTCTCCAGTGTGAGTGCAGAGTGCTAGGCTCTGGGCCGTCCTCAACTGCTTTTCCAGGCCACAGGCAGGGAGTGTGATGGAAGTGGAGCAGGCAGACAGCACCTGGCCCCATATGGGATCTCTACTTGCAAGGTGAGGATTTTTAATTCTTTTTTTTAATTTGAAAGCACAGTGGCAGAAATAGATCGATTCCATCCACTAGGCTGGACTAAGCTGAAGGCAGGGGGCTAGAACAACCAGGGTTCCCACATGACTGACAGCACCAAGCATTTTAGACAACTGCTGTTTGCTCATCAGGACACTAGGTCCTAAGAGGAACAGTTGGGACTTGATCTGGCCCTCAGATATTGATGCCAGCATTACAGATGGTGGGTTAACCTACTTCGCCAACTCTATTATTCCATTGATTGATTTTTTAAAAAAGATTTATTACAAAGTCATATACAAAGAGGAGGAGAGACAGGAAGATCTTCAGCCCGATGATTCACTCCCAAAGTGAGTGCAACTGCCAGTGCTTTGCTGATCCGAAGCCAGGAACCAGGAACCTCTTCCAGGTCTCCCAGGCGGGTGCAGGTCCCAAGGCTTTGGGCCGTCCTCCACTGCTTTCCCAGGCTATAAGCAGGAAGCTGGATGAGAAGTGGAGCTGCCAGGATTAGAACTGGCGCCCATATGGAATCCTAGTGCTTTCAAGGCAAGGACTAACTGCTAGGCCATGGCGCTGGGCCCTCCATTGATAGTTTCTTTAAGATTTGTTTTTTAGGGACCAGTGCGATAGCCTAGTAGCTAAAGTCCTCGCCTTGCATGTGCTGGGCGCAGTTTGTATCCCACTTCCCATCCAGCTCCCTGCTTGTGGCCTGGGAAAGCAGTCCGGGATGGCCCAAAGCCTTGGAACCCTGCACCCGCCTGGGAGACCCAGAAGCAACTCCTGGCAACTGATCAGCTCAGCTCTGGGTGTTGGGGCCACTTGGGCAGTGGATTCGTGGACAAAAGATCTTCCTCTGTCTTCCTTTCTATCTGTCTTTCCAATAAAAACATTTTTGTAAGAGGAGGAAAGATTTCCGTCCACTGCTTCTCTCCCCGAATAGGCACAATGGCCTGGATTGGGCCAGGTTAGAGCTATGAGATGGGTCTCCCATATGAGTGGCAGGGTTCCGAACACTTGGACCATGTGCTGCTTTCCCAGGTGTTAGCAGAAAGCTGGATGAATGACCAACACCTATGTGGGATGCTAGCATCGCAGGTGCAGGCCTGATGTGCTACATCACAATGGCAGCCTCTCCCATGAACTTTTTGAAGAACCCTCTGTGGATAAAATAGCAGATGCAACAAATGATAATACTGTAACTACTGCTGCTTATGCTGAGACTGGAATATACACAGGGCTGTGATGGGGGGCCCAAAGAAGCATCTCCCCAACTCCAGGGCCCAAATCCAGACCGTATTGGAGAAAAGTCACTGGGCTCTGCCCTGGCAGAACTTTGTGTAGAACTTTGGGGAAATCTTACCACAGGGAGGGCGCTTGCCAGATGTATTCAGCTGTGAAATGGTTTCTGGGAAAGTTGCAGCACTGTAGGGGCCTGGGGAGGGAAATCCCACACCCCAGTGCAGGAGCTTAGCTAAACAAGCCGGAAACTGCCTTCAATGCAGAAGCAAACACACATGTGAAAACCTGCCAGGCTAGGATGCCAAGACCAAGACGCAAAACCCCCTCCTGCAGTGCCTCACCAGTACCCGCTTACTGACAAAATCTAGCATCATGCCAACTGCAAAGGAAAAAAACAGTTTAAAGAAACCAGATTTGTTCTCATAGAGCAAGAAAAACGAGCAGATTTTAAGCTGGGAAGCAGCGTATCAGTAACTGATAAAAGAAAAAAAAAGGCAGTGCTGGGAGTAGATGGCAGTTAAGGCGCCACTTAGGGTGCCCGCATTCCATACCAGAGTACTGAAGTTCATCTCCAGCTGCTTGCTCATGTGCACCCTGGCAAGCAAGGGCCATGGCCCGAGGAGTTGAATCCCTGCCATCCATGTGTGGGAGTCTGGAGTTCATGGCTCTGGGGGATTTGGGGAGTGGACCAGCTGATAGGGCTCTTCATCTCTGACTCTTAAAACAAGCCCCCACACACTGTGTTTACAAGGGAGTGCTGGCCTCACTGATTGGGATTGTTCCCTGGAGGAGCTTGTGTAGGACTGGTGGTGTTTCTGCCTAAGTGGGAGGATTCAGTACTGAATCATCTCTGTGATTTCACTTTTTTTTAAAATGCATTTTTATCAGAAAGACAAATCAGGTTTACAAAAGATAAAGATCTTGCCTCTGCTAGTTCACTCTCTTCCAGGTCTTCAGTATGGGTTGCCAAGGCTTGGAGACATCCTCTTGCTTTCCCAGGCCATAAGCAGGCAGCTGGATGGAAAGTGGAGCAGCTAGGACATGAACTGGCACCTTATGGAATCCGGGCACTTGGAAGGTAAGCATTGAGCCATTGAACCATTGCACAGGACTGCAGAATTTTCTTTGTGGGAAGATACTTTTATACTGCAAGTGTAGTTTTTGGAGTAGCTATAAGTCTATTCTAGTTTCTGTGTTTGTGTCTGTTGCAAGGAGGGTTCCGAAATGGTCCTGAAGCTTTCTTCCGTTATCCTTGGAACGATGGATATAATTGGGCAGGCATTTGATACAGCAGTACTGCTTCAAATGCCTGCATCCCGTATGGTGCCTTGGTTCAAAACCTAGGAGTGCTTCTGATCCTGCTAATGGGAACTCGGGACCTGGGCTCATGCCATCCCTCTGGGAGACCACTTCAGGTGTTGGGTAGTGACTGCAAGATTTTCTTTTCATTCTGCTTTTCAAATAATAAATAAAAACTGAAAGCATACAATTGAAAACATTTTGAAATAACTGAAGAGCTGCAGTTATGGTATGTCATATTAGCTGTGATTATGCTATTGACATGGTATTATGGTCTGGATCTCCAACAAGAGTGCATTGTGATTGGGGGTTTGAATCCCCTGAGTGATGGTATTGGGAGATGACATGGACCTTGAACAAGCGGGACCTCATGGGAAATCTTCAGATCACTGAGGTAGGTCATGTGTGACTCCCTTCCTTTTGGCAGTTCTTGAGTTTTCATGGGAGTTGCTACACAACTATGCCAAGAACTTCCTGTCCTCCCCTCGGGCTGCTGGCTAGAGATGTGATGAAAGCTGTGGATTTCATTGTCTCAGGAATGCCTGTGAGAGCCTAGACACAAGAGCAAGTGAATATTGAAGCAAAGTTTAATCATTTATTTTATTGCAAAGACAAATCTACAGAGAGAAACATGTTCCATCCATTGGTTAACTCCCTAAATGGCTGCAACAGCCAGAGTTAAGCTGATCTGAAGCCAGGAGCCAGGAGCTTCCTCCAGGTCTCCCATATGGGTTAATCAAGACCAGTATACTGGCTAGACCAGGCAGGTGTCTCCGGAGAGAACTGAGAGCCCAATCTGCAGGGCTGTGGGCCCCTCCTTTCTAGCCCGCATCCTCCCTCAGGGAAATTCTGGGTGAGGTTTGTTTATCTGGATGTTGAAATTCCTTTAAAAAATCCTCTCTAGACCTTATCAGTGCAAGGGAGAGATAAAGGCAAACAGGGTTAAGGAAGAGAGCAGTTCCTTCGGAGTAAGGGCTGGTCTGTATTCAGGGCTTGCTTCCCTGTTCCATTGCGCACTTGCTTGTTCTCTGGGTTCTCGTTGATTTCAGTCCCTCTTACACATAAGGCTACCTTCACATGACCACTCGCCCGCCTGCTGTCAGATGTGGCTGAGAGCTCTGCAGCCTGTGCTGTGCACCGCAGGCCTGCAGCCTCCCAAACTGGGAGTTCAGTGAAAGTCCCCTTTGCTCTGTGACTAACCTGTGCCGGGCATTTTGGTGATGAAAAGCTGACGGACATGGAAGTTAATCAGTCATGTTTAAATGACTCCAAAGGCAGATTACCTACTGTGTGGTGTGAATGTGTGCTCTCCAGAATTCTTGAAATGTAATCCTAGCTGTGACTGTACATGGATACTTCAAAAAGTGGAAACTTGAATTGGAATTTCATTTATTTTGGTGCATATGACTGCTCTTATACTCATGGAAAAGGCATATTATAAAAATACATATTTCGGGGCCCGGTGGCATGGCCTAGCGGCTAAAGTCCTTACCTTGAATGTGTTGGGATCCCATATGGGTGCCAGTTCTAATCCTGGCAGCTCCACTTCCCATCCAGCTCCCTGCTTGTGGCCTGGGAAAGCAGTGGAGGACGGCCCAAAGCCTTGGGACCTTGCACCCGCGTGTGGGAGACCTGGAGAAGGTTCCAGGCTCCTGGCTTCAGATCTGCTCAGCACCGGCCATTTTGGTCACTAGGGGCGTGAATCATTGTGTGGAAGATCTTCCCCTCTGTCTTTCCTCCTCTCTGTATATCTGACTTTGTAATAAAAACAAATAAATCTTTAAGAAATAATCAAAGGGAAATATGACATTTCATTCGTTTACAGCAAAGTTTAAAATAGTCACATTCCCTTTTTAAAAAAGATTTATTTATTTTTATTGGAAAGACAGATTTGTGGGGAAAGGGAGAGATGGAAAGATCTTCCATCTGCTGTTTCACTCCCCACGTGACCACTACAGCCGGAGCTGAGCCAACTCAAAGCCAGGAGCCAAGAGTTTCTTCTGGGTATAGACATGGGTTTAAAATCACAAGGCCTTGGGCCGTCCTCTGCTGCGTTCCCTGGTGCAAGCAGGGAGCTGGATGGGATGTGGGGCAGCTGGGACCTGCACTAGCGCCCATATGTGCTGTGTAGCACTTCAAGTTAGAGGATTAGCCAGTTGGGCCACCATACTGGACCCCTAAAATAGTCATATTTCATCAAAGATGGGCAGTATACAGTTGTGTTTTTTAATGGGATTTTTAAAAGTAAAAGTGTCCGTATTTGTCGCTGTCTTGCAGCGATGGACTTGGTGCACGGAGCAGATAATAACACGCGTGGACCCTGACTGATGGTCAATAGGTGAAGTTTATTAGTGGCATCAGACTTTACAGACCGAAGGTCATGGGCTAAGGGAGGAGGTATTGAGCTTCCCAAAGAAACCCATCCACTGAACTGTCCATCAACTGTCACTGTACTATTGTTTGGGACTCTTTTGTTTTGTATATTCCACCAAGTGTTCTCATTCACATGCTGTCCACTCGACTGTTCTCATCCAGATGACGTCCATTTAGCCATTTAGCTGTAGGAATGGTACCCAATCTTCATACCAGTATTATCCTATCAATGGTAATCCTGTGCTCCCTGACCTTCCAGGGTCGCGATGTCCTTCTACATTCATTTGTATTGGAAAGGCAGACCCTCAGAGGGGAGAGACAGGGAAAACTTTTCCACCTTTCTGCAAGGATACGAACCAGCACCCAAATAGGATCCGAGCATGTTCAAAGTGAAGATTTTAGCCACTGAGCTGTTGTTTCAGTTCTCATATATAATTTTTTTTAAAGATTTATTTTATTTTTATTGGAAAGGCGGATATAAAGAGGAGAGATAGAGAGGAAGATCTTCCGTCCGATGATTCACTCCCCAAGTGAGCACAACGGCCGATGCTATGCCGATCCGAAGCCAGGAGCCTCTTCCGGGTCTCCCACGCGGGTGCAGGGTCCCAAAGCTTTGGGCCGTCCTTGTCTGCTTTCCCGGGCCACAGGCAGGGAGCTGGAAGGGAAGCGGGGCTTCTGGGATTAGAACCGGCGCCCATATGGGATCCCGGGGGTGCAAGGCGAGGACCTTAACCACTGCGCCACCCCGCCGAGCTCCCAGTTCTCATATATAATTTTTTAAAAATAAATCTTGAAGATCTATTTATTTTTTATTGGAATGACAGATATACAGAGAGGAGAGACAGAGAGGCTCCCCCACTCCCCAATTGGCTGCAACAGCTTGAGCTGAGCCAATCCAAAGCCTGGAGCCAGGAGCTCTTCCGGGTATTCCACATGGGTGTGGGGTCCCAAGGCTTTGGGCCATGCTTGGCTGCTTTCCCAGGCTACACGCAGGGAGTTATGGGAAGTGGGGCCACCGGAATTAGAACCAAGGCCCATATGGGATCCTGGCTCTTGCATGCAAGACAAGGACTTTAGCCACTAGGCTACAGTGCTGGACCTTAAAATAAATATTTTAAAATCTGTTTCCCCCCACCAATGAAATATTTTAAAATTTATTTCCCATATAATATTAGCATAGTTGTCTTTTTTTCCCACTTTGTGAGGTAGTGAAAAGCAAACAAGCTTTCATCCTCTGGTTCAGGCTGCAAGTGCTCAGAATTTTTGAGGCTGAAGCCAGGAGCCGGGAACCCCATGCAGGTTTCCATCATGGCAACTTCCTTCATTCTTTCGGCCTCCCAAATCCTGCGAGAAGCTGGAGATGGGAACCAGAACCATAAATCAAAGCTAGCTACTCCAGTATTAAATGCGGGGGTTTTAATGCTGGGCCAAACCCCTGCCCTCTGCCATAAACTTTTGGAAGTTGTCTCATAAATGTTTTGAAGTGCATTTATATTAACGTCGGGCCCCTGGAACATGATTAGGTCACGAGGGCTTGTAGTGACTGAGATCAGAACTTAGAAAAAGGAGGTTTCACGAGGGCTTGTAGTGACTGAGATCAGAACTTAGAAAAAGGAGGTTTCAGGGCGCTGCCTCCTCCTCCTGCTGTCTCCTTAGCCCGGGAGGACGTGGCGCTCATCTCTTTGGCCACTCCGCTTTGTCACCGTGCGAGCACTCGGCAGCGACATGCCATCCTGAAAACCACAACACAGCCTTCACCACTGAACGTGCTGCCAGGATTTTCTTGAACTTCTCAACTTCCCGAGCTGTGAGACGTAGGCTTCTGTGCTGGGCGATTTCCCCAGTTGACTGTGTGTTGTTGCACCTGGTCCGCCCGGTCTAATCACGTGAGTTCTTGAGGAACTGGCGGCAGGGCAAGCGTTGTGTGGGGCAGTGGAGCCACAGCACCACATCCCATGTTGGAGTTCCTGGGTTCAAGTTTCTCCCCTGCTCACAGACTGCGACTCCCTGCTGACTTCCTGGAGGCCAGCGGGTGAGGATGACCCAAGTGCCACGTGGGGATCGGGCTCCGACCTGGCCCGCGCTGGCCACTGTGCATCCACGGAGTGAGTGAGTGAATGGCAGTTCTGGCTGTTGATTTGTTTCTCTACTTTTCAAATATCAAATAAAAGAATCTTTTTTTATTATTTTATTTTTAAAATTTTATTTTTATTGCAAAGTCAGATATACAGAGAAGATTTGCCGTTTGATGATTCACTCCCCAAGTGACCGCAACGGCCAGCACTGCTCTGATCCGGAACCAGGAGCCAGGAAATTCCTCCGGGTCTCCCTCACGGGTGCAGGGTCCCAAGGCTTTGGGCCATCCCCGACTGCTTTCCCAGGCCACAAGCAGGGAGCTGGATGGGAAGTGGGACTGCTGGGATTAGAACCGGCGCCCATATGGAATCCTGGTGGGTTCAAGGCAAGGACTTGGGCTGCTATGCCACGCCGCCGGACCCTTTTTTATTTTTCTTTTTTTTTAAATAGTTTTCTTGTAGGTAGCAAAAAGAGAGATGTGAGACAAATTCAGGCGCTAGTAGGGGTTTTTTTTTTTTTTTTGGTTTCATTTTTGCTTTGTTTTTTCCTCAGTACATTTTATTTTAATGTGTCTCAACTTCTGTGACAGCTTTTTGCCAAGGTATCACCATTAAAAATATCAGCTGAGAATGCTTTTTACTTAAAACTCACCCCCTCACACACAGAGTGAAACAACCCACAAAATCCTCTGCGTTATTTCTGCAGGTTTTATGATGTGTTGTTATCTGTAACCAATTCTGGAGCCAGCATACTTAATGGTCATATTTGTAGCCAATTATTCTGAGATTAATCTTCACCACTAACACGAATGGGTGGGAGGTACTATTGATAAAATTCATTTAACCTTCAGAAAGCTCTGTGAAAGCTTGTTCACTTTTTTTTTTTTTATAAAGATTTACTTATTTTTTTTATTGGAAAGACAGATATAGAGAGAGGAGGGGAGACAGAGAGGAAGATCTTCTGTATGATGGTTCCTCAAATGACTGCAACGGCTGGAGCTGAGCCAATCTGAAGCCAGGAGCCCGGAGCCTCTTCCAGATCTCCCACATGGGTGCAGGGTCCCAAAGCTTTGGGTCATCCTCAACTGCTTTCCCAGGCCACAAGCAGGGAGCTAGATGGGAAGCGGGGCCACAGGATTAGAACCAGTGCCCATATGGGATCCTGGGGCGTTCAAGGTGAGCACTTTAGCCACTATGCTATCACGCCGGACCCCAGGGCTATTGATCTTATATTTTGCATCAGCGTTGCTTTATATTAGATTTGTCTTGGAAAGTCAGATTCACAGAGAAAGAAGATAAAGAGAGGAAGATCTTCCATCTGCTGGTTGTCTCTCCAAATGTCCCCAAAGGCCAGAGCCGAGTCGATCTGAAGCCAAGAGATTATTATTATTATTATTATTATTATTATGTTTTATTGGAAAGCTATATAGACAGAGGAGGAGAGACAGAGAGGAAGATCTTCTGTCCGATGATTCACTCCCCAAGTGACCGCAATGGCCAGAGCTGTGCCGATCCAAAGTCAGGAACCAGGAAACTCTTCAGGTTTCTCCTGCGGGTGCAGGGTCCCAAGGCTTTGGCCTATCCTCTACTGTCTTCCTAGGCCACAAACAGGGAGCTGGATGGGAAGTGGAGTAGCTGGGACCACGAACCAGCATCCGTGTGGGGTCCCAGAGCATATGAGGTGAGGATTTCAGCCACTGAGCCATCACTGTGGGCCCAAGAATTTGACATACTTATGTGTGTCAGACACTCTTCTAAGAACATCCAATTTATTAACTCTTTTGTTTGTAACAAAAATTTAATAAGTTGAATATTATGTTTTCTCCATTTACTGCATGGGAAAATTTAGTTACGTGGATTAAAGAAGTTGCCCGGAGTCGTACACCTACAAAGTGATAGACTTAGGTTGTGCATTCATGTAATGTCACTTCCAAAACTGGGCTTTGGGGTTGTATTCTCGAGTGCTTATGTTGTTAGCTGAGTGCATTTGCTGCTTCAGCAGAATACATGGGAGTGAGTAACCTTGCAACAGAAACTTATTTGGTTCACAGTGCAGTGGCCAGATGATGCCGCTGATGGTCTCCTTGCTTTGTCATCACATCATCACTTGGAGAAATGTGTTGTGTATGCTTGCATGCAAGGGTGGAGGGCAGGGAAGAAGGCCTAACTTCTTTTTTTAAAAAAAATATTTATTTTTAAATTTTTTATTGGAAAGGCGAATATACAGAGAGGAGAGACAGAGAGGAAGATCTTCCGTCCAATGATTCACTCCCTAAGTGAGCGCAACGGCCGATACTATGCCAATCTGAAGCCAGGAGCCTCTTCCGGGTCTCCCACACAGGTGCAGGTTACCAAAGCCTTGGGCCGTCCTCGACTGCTTTCCAGGCCACAGGCAGGGAGCTGGAAGGGAAGCGGGGCTTCCGGGATTAGAACTGGCGCCCATATGGGATCCCGGGGCGTGCAAGTCGAGGACCCTAACCACTGCGCCACTGCGCTGGGCCCAGAAGGCCTAACTTCTAACTAAGCCAGTCCAGCAGTAAGAGCAGGAATTTGTTTATAAACCTGCATGACCTAATATTAACGATAATGACCCCTTGAAAGGCCCGCCTCTCAACACCGTTACAGTAGCAATTAGGTCGGCATGAGTTCTGGAACGGACATGCAGACAATAGCATGTATATGATACTTTATGAAGCATTAAGTTTGAGATGAATGCTAGCCACCCAAGCAGCAATGTCACATGCACACTCGGTCCTGTGTGATGGGAGCTCTGGAGTACATGAATTAGAGATATAACTTAGAGAATCATTAGAATTATTAAAAATATGAGCATGGGAATGGCTGGGGTCACTTAGGGGGAGGAGAGCACAGGTACAGAAGTTCAAGGACTGCGTGTTAGGACACTGTGGCATTTGGAGACTGAGGGGGTGCGGGTGTCATAAGGAACCTGGGGAGCAGTGAGCTGAGGGTTAGAAGGGAAGCGGGTTAGTGAGGTGTCCGGGAAGAACCACGTTTGGCCAGGAGAGTTGTCTAACCTCTGTTGGCTTCCATGCTCTGACGAGGCACTTGATGGCTCCCGCTGACTTAGCTGGGTGGACATCGTGTTCCCTGTATGCATCAGGTCATGCTGTCCACCACACGGGCATCGGCAACTGAACAGGCGCAGTCCTGGTACGTGCACTCCAAGGTCAGACCACACAGCCTGTGCTTGTCCCTGCGGCCAGGGTCTAAGTGTAGAGGTCTTATTCGGGGAGTCCCCTGAGAAAGTTCGCCCTCTTTCTTTCCTACTCTCTGTCCTTATCTTTGGTCTCCCCACCTCTTGCGCCTTCCCCTACACCGCTCCATCTCTCTCTTTCAACTAAACAAATCTTGAAAACATTGAAGTATAACATACAAAAAATAGACAAACAACAGTCACACTTGCATTATAAGAAACCATAGAACTGAAAAAGAATATAAGGAGGCAGCTGTTTTTTGGGCACTGTATTCAGTGTCACAGTGCAATCCCGGACAGGAGGGAGCTGCCTGTCAGCAGCCTTGTGTTCGTGAGTCCTCTGCCTGTGGGCAAGTTTCCCACTGTGCCCGGGGGTGGTAGAGCCAGCCCAGCGTGATGGCCTTACCACAGAGGTGGCAAGAGGAGATTCAGAGAGAGAGGACGTCAGCTTAGAGTTCCTGGGGTCCTTTGTGGAGGACCGGGCTGCCTGTGCCCCATGTGATGCTGTGACTCGGGAAAGGGCATCTTCCACAGGGTCGAAGGGTGCAGTTTCTAGCAGTTCTGCAATGTTTGGGTGATACTTGGGGTCCTGACCCACCCAGAGTAGAACTGTAGTTTAAAAAGAAAAGAAGTCACAGCACAAAGCGAAGAACTCGGGCTCCTCCCTTTGTGTCTCTCCGAAGCCTGAATTCTGGTTCACTAGGATATTGGACAGTAACTCCTGTATGAATTAAACTCAGAAGATACAGCATAATTGTGCGAAATGATAAACGGTATTCATATAAACGGTAGCATTCAACATTACAAAAAAAAATTGCTACAGATGCCTTCAAGTAGGAAACAGATATGCATGCAAACGGAAAGAGAAGTGGGTTTCCATGTTTTGCCCTCTTCCCGTCTTCCCTTGCTGAAGCTCTCTGCTCTGCCCAGTTCACTTCCTGTGCTTCTGCCTGCTTTCCCTTGCGTCCTTTCCCTCGCGTATTGCTCCCCCACCCTTGTCATCTTTCTTGAGTTAGGATTGCTTTTCACATTCCTTTCCCTTCTAAAATTCCTATCCATTACATAATTTCTTGTGTCTCCCTCACTTCTCCTACTCTTCCCCCCCCCCTTCTCTGTGTGGAAAAGTTTTCGGGCACCAGGGCGGCACTGAGAAGAGAACAGCACAAAGTCGTATTGGCAGCCTGTGTCCCAGTCCCGGAGTAACAAGGAGATGAGCTAACTGGTGTAGTTAGCAGTAGCTGCATTGAGCAAAGAAGTGAATTGAACCAATAAGGACAGTCTATCCAGTGGGTTTCTTAGAATGAGCAGGACATAGGAAAGACCAGTAAATGTAAATACAAAACAGTAGAACTATCTAATAAGAAAACCATAGAAAACGTAGACAGAAAACAAAACGTGAACAGAGCCCAGAGACCTGAAGGAGAACGGGCAAAGCTGCAGTATGTGTGCTGTGAAGGTTACATGAGGCGAGCAGAGGAAGACAGTGGGACATCAGAAATACATCTGGGGAGACTATGGCTGAGGTTTCCCCGGATTGTCTGACAGGGAGAGACTTGCAGAGTCAGGAAGTTGGGCAAATCCCGGATAAAATCCATGAAATGTGTTCAAAGACATCTGAATGAAATTTCTGAAAACTAAACACAAGGAAAAACTTTTTAAAAAAATTTACTTAAAAGGCCAAGTTACAGAGAGAGGAGGAGGTGGAAAAGAGGAGAGGAGAGAGGAGAGACAGAGGAAGAGGGGAAGGAGAAGAAAAGGAAGAAAAAGAAGGTGTTGAAAGAGAACTTTATTCTGATACAAGGATTTCTTGAAAATATTTTTATTGGAAAGTCAGATACACACAGAGGAGGAGAGACGGAGAGGAAGATCTTCAGTCCGATGATTCACTCCCCAAGTGGCTGCAATGGCTGAAGCTGAGCTGATCAGGAGCCAGGAACCTCTTCTGGGTGTCTCACATGGGTTCAGGGTCCCAAGGCATTGGGTCATCTGCCACTGCTTTCCCAGACCACAAGCAGGGAGTTATGGGAAGCGGGGCTTCCGGGACACGAACCAGTGCCCACATGGGATCCTGGTGCATGCAAGGCGAAGACTTTAGCCACTAGGCTACCACGCCAGGCTGTGATACAAAGATTATTTTAACTCTATGCATAGTTTTTTTTTTTAACAATATGCATTTTGTAAGCTTTTGGAACAGCTCTGATGTTGATAAAACAACCAGGAGTGGGTGCATTAATATCAGGTACAGTAGACTTCAAAGCTAAGAAAATTACTACAGACATAGCACACTACATGGAAGATGGAAGAAATGATCTACCGGGAAGGCATAGTGATCCTAAACGTGTGCACCAGCATGCCAGTGCTTCAGAACGCACACACTCAAGCTAGCAGAATCAAAAGGAAACACACTTCTACAGATGATGTTGGCGATTTCAACAGTTGCACTCAACAGCTGACACAACTACTAGCAATAGAATCAGCCAAGAAACAGAAGAGCTTACCATTGTCAACAGGATCCAACTGACATTTATGGAACACTCCACCCAATAACAGTACACATTATTATCAGCTGGCTATGAGACATTCACCAACAGAGCATATTGCATGTCATAAAATGGACCTCCAAGAACTTAAAACAATTTAAACCATATAGAATGTATTTACTTTCTGTGCTAACGAATTATCACAAATTTCCTTAAATAGTTTCAAGCACGTTACATTTCTGTGAATGTCTGATGTGAGTCTCATTAGGTTAAAATCTTAATGGGACTATATTCCTTTCTGTAGTTCAAGGAGAGAGCACATGACTGCTCGTTTAGATTTATCGGCAAATTTCAGTTCTTTCCGGTTGCAGGTCTGAGACTCATGATGCCTTCAGACTGTAAATCCACTGAGGGATGTGTTTAGCTTCCTCAGGTTGGCAGACTCCTTGGTCAGTATTCCTTTTCCTGCGTCCGCAACAATGGTGCTTTGAGCCATTGTCTTGCTCTGTCTCTGACTTCTTGCTTCCCTTCCCTGCTTTTAAGGACTCATGCTTAGCCTGGGTTCAGATAAGTAATCCAAGATAATCTCCATGTTAGGTAAAGTTAACTACAATCCCATCTGAAACCTTAGATTCTCTTTGTCAGTGTGACACAGCACACGTGTAGATAGCACGGATGAAGACATGAACATCTTTGGCTGGCCCTTGTTCTGCCAACCACACAGACTATGAGCTGTAACAGTGATGAAACCAAACTAGAAAGCAATGGTAGAAATGCAACAGGAAAATCAGTGACCACTTGGAAATAGTGACATCCCGCTAAATGATACAACTTGATTGGAAAGTCTCAACGGAAATCTAAACTCAGAATCCAATGTACATGAAAAGAAAACTGACCAACTTATGTGGGATATATCTAAATTTTTGTTGAAAGGCAAATGGCTTTGACACAGCAATTTCACTGTGAAATTTATCTGGTAAAATGTACCATTGAATGGCTTTTGGTGTAGAGTGGTGTAACCATTACCTCTAATTCAACATTAGCTTCCTCACTCCAGTAAGAGACACCATACCTACTAGAAGTAACTTCCCACTGCTCCCTGCTTCCCAGATCCATGCAATAGTGTGATTGCTGTTTCTGTAGATTTGTCTACCCTCTACTTGCATATAAATTGAATCAAATGATAAGTAGCCTTTGTAACTGACTTCTCTCATTTAATATATTTTCAAATTTTATTCATGTTGTGCCATGTTTACAATTTATTTTTATCATTCCATCATATGTACATACCACATTTTGTTTATCAGTTGGTATACATTAATGTTGTGTCCTTTTCAGGGCCCAGAGGGGTAGGCTAGTGGCTAAAGCCCTTTCCTGGTGTGCAGAGGGATCCCATACGGGCGCCGGTTCATGTCCTGGCAGCCTCGCTTCCATCCAGTTCCCTGCTTGTGGCCTGGGAAGGCTGCAGAGGATGGCCCAAAGCCTTGGGACCTTGCACCCTCTAGGGGCACCCAGAAGCAGCTCCTGGCTCCTGGCTCCTGGCTTCAGATCAGCACAGCTCCAGCTATTACGGCCTCTTGGGGAGTGAGTCATTGGACGAAGATCTTCTCTGTCTCTCCTCCTCTGTGTGTCTCTAACTTTCCAATAAAAAACAAATACATCTTCAAAAAAAAAAAAGATAAATCAGACTTCATCAAAGTACAAAGTTTGTCCTTTGCGAAAGAATCTATTTAAATAAAAGACATGCTAATGATTGGGAGAAAATATTTGCAAAGCACATATCTGCCAAAGGGCTTTTATCTAGAATAAATACAGCTCGTTCAAACTGAAATAGTAAAAATACGAAGAACCCAGCTTTTAAAAAAATGTCCTGAGTTATTTTAAATACAATAAACTTACTCTATGGTCTACCATATGGTCAATCCTTGAGAATGTTCCATATGGACTTAAAAAAAAAAGTGCATTCTTTTACCGTTGGGTGGCATTTTCTGCAGACATTAGGTCAAGTTGGTTGATACTGTTGCTGAGGTTTTCAGTATACTGACTATTAGTGATAATGGAGTCTTGAACTAGTATTGCTTAATTCCAACAGTTTTCTTTCTTTTTAAAAAAGATTTATTTTTGTTGCAAAATCAGATATACAGAGAGGAGGAGAGACAGAGCGCAAGTTCTTCCTTCTGATGATTCACTCCCCAAGCGGACGCAATAGCTGGAGCTGAGCCAATCCGAAGCCAGGAACCAGGAACTCCCTCCAGGTCTCCCACGCGGGTGCAGGGTCTCAAGGCTTTGGGCCGTCCTTGACTGCTTTTCCAGGCCACAAGCAGGGAGCTGGATGGGAAGCGGGGCTGCCAGGATTAGAACCGGCGCCCATATGGGATCCTGGTGCATGCAAGGTGTGAGGGCTTTAGCCACTGAGCTACGGCACTGGACCCCCAATAGTTTTCTTTTTGTATTTTAGGGTTTTGTGATAGAGCATCTACAAATTTGTATTTATATACTTATAGTGAATTGATCATTCATTAAGCTTTATAAAATGCTCTTTTTTATGTCTATTAAATATTTAGAATCTATCTGGTATCAGTGTAATCACATCATTCACAGGGTTACTGTTTGTATGGGGGATATCTTTTCTTCCTCTTAATTTCACACTGTGTATATGAAGCTAAAGTGCATCTCTTATAGACAGCGTACAGTAGTCTTGGCATTTGTATCTATTTGGATAATATTGGCCTTTGGTTTCATTGATTAATTCACTCACATTTTATGTTATTAGTATGGCTGGGTATTTTGATAATTTTTTCTTTGTTGCTCTTCCACTTTTTTTTATTAAATATATATGTATATTTATTTATTATAATTTTAAATTATATTTTTGACAATCTTCACATAGTTAATTAGGGTAAACAGGTTCAAGGGCTATAGGAAAGTGGGTGAGACTATTATTTCCATGTTGTATCCTTCATGTTTAAAGGGGGGTATTAAGGGAGAAGGCCCACCCAACTTCCCACCCTCCCCAGGTCCCGGATGTAGGGCATGCTCTGAGGTTCTTGCTCAAGTGGTTTTGATATTTCAACAGTTATGAATCTCTGCCAGTCTTGCCACTTCAAGCACTATGAGGTCTTTGAAGAATCCACTGGTTGACATAGTCCATCATAGAGTCTCTGTTTGCCCCGTATTTTGCTGCCAACATATAGCTGAGATGGTTGATTGACCTGTTCTATCTTTTCTTGGTTAGGGTTCTGAGTCCAGCATTTCGATTGGGGGGGGGATCCCCAAAGAAAGTTTGAGGTGTTCCCAGACCAGATTCCTATATGTACTAGCAAGTACAGGGCCCGGCACAGTCCATCGCCCTGATCAGCAGGTGGTTGTAATCACTGGGTTGGTTTTGTTTTCAGCCCCGACTTCCACTGGACCCAATGGGTGTTGCAGTCCAGCCTGGTGCTGCCCAGCACATACTCGGCCCTCGTGTAAACCAGTGGGAGCTGCAGCCTAGTTGGAGCAAACCACAATAACCCCCACTAGGCCCGCCCCCAACCCTGGTTTGCCAGTATGTGTATATATGTATATATATTTATTTAAGAATTATTTATTTTTGTTGGAAAGGCTGATGAGATTTATAGAAAGGAGAGACAACTCTCTTCAATTTGCTGGTTTACTCCCCACGTGACTGCAAAGACTGGAGCTGACCTGACCCAGAGCTAGGAGCCAAGAGCTTCTTTCTGACCTCCCATGTGGGTGCAAGGTCCCAAGGCTTTGGGCTGTCCTCTGCTGCTTTCCCAGGCCACAAGCAGGGAGCTGGATGGGAAGCAGGGCAGGTATCCAATAAATTTTGAAGAGGCTGCCCTTCCTGCATCGGTTTTGGTGTCTTTGTCAGAGATCACTTGAATGCAAATACATGAGTTAATTTCTGGGCTCCCTATTCTG
Organism: Ochotona curzoniae; assembly: GCF_017591425.1. Classification (NCBI taxonomy): domain Eukaryota; kingdom Metazoa; phylum Chordata; class Mammalia; order Lagomorpha; family Ochotonidae; genus Ochotona; species Ochotona curzoniae. The sequence goes on from NW_024467087.1 coordinate 10,095,583, forward strand.
ATCCATTGGTCTCTGTGTCCATTATTTTTTTATTTATTTTAGAGATTTATTTATTATTTTTACTGGAAAGGCAGATTTACAGAGAAAAGGAGAGACAGGAAGATCTTCTGTCCACTGGTTCACTCCCCAAGTGGCCACAATGGCCGGAGCTGAGCCAATCCAAAGCCAGAGGCCGGGAGCTGCTTCCGGGTCTCCCGCATGGATGCAGGGTCCCAAGGCTTTTTCTGCTGCTTATTTGTTCCTACTTTCCCAGGCCGTAAACCAGGAGCTTGAAGGGAGGTGGAACAGCCAGCATACTAACCGGCACCTGTATGGGATGCCAATGGTTGGAGGTGGAGAATGAGCCCCTTGAGACGTGAACCAGTCCCTCGGTGAGTCCATTTTAAAGCCAGTCCTGGGATGTTTTAGCTTTGTGGTATACTTTGAGATCAGATAATGTGATGATTCTCTGTTCAAGATTGCGTCAGCTACTTAGGATTCTTTGAGGTTCTGCACAATTTCAGAATTTTTTCCTTTTGGTCTCTATGAACAATGACATTGGTGGAGTTTTCTTTATTGTGGCGGGAGCGGGGGGGGGGGGAACTGTTTGTTTCAAAAGGGCACATACTGGGATCAGCACCATGGTGTAGTAGGTTAAGCCTTTGCCTTTGGTGCCAGAATCCCATTTAGGTGCCAGTTCAAGAGTTCAAGTCCTGGCTGCTTCGTTTCCAATACAGCTACCTGCGTATGGCCTGCGGAAACAGTGGAGGATGGTACAATTCCTTGGGATCTTGAATTGGCATGGGAGACCTGGTGTTGCAGGGAATTCAATGCAAACCTTGTTTCTTGTCTTACACTGAAGAATTTTCGTGTGGACACCTTCAGTGTGCAAAGAAAGATGTATTTAAGAAAGTGAGAAAAGTCTCCCGCCCTAGTGACAGGAAGGGACTCCAAGCAAGGAAAAGACCCAAGGAAACTGTGGAAATGGTGTCTTTTATGTGCCATCTCAGGGAAGGGGGAATAAAGTGAGTCACTTGAATGGCAGGAAAAATGGAATTCTTTACAAAAACGGTTGCTACAATGACAAAATATCACTGCCGAATGTGTATGTCACAGTATGTTATTTTAATGAGCCTCGCCCTGTGCTCACATCCCCTTAGCTGTTGTTCTCAAAAGCGTTTAGCCTGTATCCCCACTGGGCTCTCTCGGAAGAGGCAGAGACAATTTGGTGCAAAAGACACGGGGAAGGGTTTAAGGATGGAGGGGTTGGTGGCAAAGGGAGAAACCTGCGCTCCAATTGAAGATTAGCCCTCAGTTTATTTTTTTTTCTTTTAATTTTGATAATCTTTACATAGTTGATTAGGGAACAAAAGGTCAAGGGTTACAGGGATGTGGTAAGACCACTGTTTCCATATTTGTGTGTATCTGGGGTAGGGAAGGAGACAAAGGGAGAAGACCTACCCAGCCTCCCACCCCGTCCCAGGGTGCCCGACATGGGGCATGCTCTGAGCAGTCCTCAGTTTAGAGGTCAGCTTCTGGCAGGCTGGCTGCAGGTGGGGTTGGCATCAGAGAGAGGAGCAGTAGCAGGTGGGTCGGAGATGCTCTGCACCTTGTCAGGTCGAGCAGACTCCACTCCAGCATCTTTTTCTTTTTGCACACAGGGCCCTCCTCTTTGGTGCATTCCAGTTTACCTTCCAAATCATCAGTTGTTTTCTGCAGCTTGGCTACCCATCTTTGAGCACACTGAGCACGGGCCTCGCTGAGTTGTCAGTGAGAACCTCGCTCACAGGTGTCTTCGTCCTGAGCGTACTGTTCTTCGCTCTGACTTCAGGTTCTGGTCCATGAGTCCAATGAACTCATCTCTCCCTCAGAGACGGGACCCTGCTGGCTCAGCTCATCCTTCCATGGGTTCCAAAATCTTCAGCAATCACAGTTTGCCGGCCACTTCTATGTACTTCCTGTCTGTCTCATCTGCAATGTGCTTCGTTGCTTTGTAAACAATACATTTATTTCATTTCTGATGCTGCTTACGTATAGTTGAAAAGGACGCATGCCCATGTGGATCACTGAGTAGGGTGGGAAGGACCGAGGAATAGGATCAAATGGTGAGATCATTGTTTCCAAGTTTCTTTTCCTTCTTCCTGTATCTGGGGCCTGGGGAGAGAGAAGGGGAGAAACCACCCCCGGCATCCTAACCACATCCGTACCTGGGGGTGAGGAACGGCCACCTGATGTTGTCCCAGGGTCCTTGATGTGAGTATGCTCTGAAGGTACTGCTCAGGTGCTTTTTTTTTTTTTTAAGATTTATTTATTTTTATTGGAAAGGCAGATATACAGAGAGGAGGAAAGACAGAGAGGAAGATCTTCCATCTGATGACTCACTCACTCCCCAAGTGACCTCAGTGGCCGGTGCTGAGCCGATTTGAAGCCAGGGGCCAGGAACTTCCTCCAGGTCTCCCATACAGGTGCAGGGTCCCAAGGCTTTGGGCCGTCCTCGACTGCTTTCCCGGGCCACAGGCAGGGAGCTGGATGGGAAGTAGAGCAGTGGAGAAGTGAAGCTGAACCCACGTGGGATCATGGCGAGGATTTCACCACTAGGCTATCGAGCTGGGCCCCCAGAACCGAATGTTGAAGAGACTGTCCTTTCTGTGTGCACTTGTCAAAACTTATTTGTCTGTAGATGTGTGGCTTGATTTCCAGGATTTCTATTCCGTTCTTTTGATCTATAGTTGTTTGTTTTGTTTTCTGGTTACGGGTTGTTTTCATTACGGCTTCCCTGTAAACATCTCGAAGTCTGGTTTTGTGATGCCTCCAGATTTGTTTTAGTTGCTTAAGGCTGTTCTAGCTGATTTAGATCTCTTTGTGTTTCCTTATTAATTTTATTATCTTTCGTTTCTTGAGAAGCATTTCCTGGGTATTTTCATTGGGAACGCACTGAATCTTTACATTGCTTTTGGTGGTATGAACATTTTGCTGGCGTCCATTCTAGCAGTGTGTGCATGTGGCTGGCTCCTCCACGTTCCGGTCATAGAACGGAGCAGCGTCAGCACTTGATTTCATTTGAACCACTGTTTCTTTTTACGCCGCAAAAGCAGGACAGTGTCACAGGAGCCTTCCCTCTGTCCTAACACACTTTTCCTCACCCATCCTCACAGTCTTCAGGTTCCTGCTGGTAGATGCCAGCTGCTGCTGCGACTCGTTTTGTGTGCAGTTCTCTCTGCGCTTCTCCGGCCATCTCCTGTGGCAATGTGACTACAGTCACTGTCGTAGCTGTCGGGAGCAGATGTGGGGAAGACACCGAGAGAGGCGCTGGCCAAGTGCCTCGTTCGAACTCGTGTCACTGTCTTCAGCAAAGAGAGAGCTTTCATCTAAAAGGGGGGACTGCAGAACTCCCGAAGGTCCAGAAGCTTCCGGAGAGTCTTGGGGTTCCTGACCCCCACATATCCCCCAGTTATCCCTATTCCAAGCCTCGAAGGTCCCTTCCTTCTTTTTGAAGGTCCTGTGTTTGGTGTAAGAATCACCAGAACTTAGAATGCAACCTTTGCTTCTCGTAGGATCTGCTGCTGAATCTTTTAACTCAGTAAGTTCTCTGGCCGTAGCAAAAAGGGGGTAGTTTAAATTCCACCGAGGAGGATTATTGGCTTGCCCACTTTGTTTTGCTTTGGTAAAATATCCCCTTGAGCCCGATTTGGCTTTTTTCCCCTGTATTTAAAGTACCAGTGGTATTCAGCAACTGTTACCTAGTAAGTAACGCAGTCTTTGCAATCAGTGCTTCCCGTGCCTTTCAGTTTGCAGAGATATTTTGCAGGCCAATGCGTCTCCGTTAACCTCAGTGCCATCCCAGTCCACAGAATGAATGCCTTAGTTTTTGCACTTCTGTGGAAGACCAGGGGCTGTCAGTACTAAAACTACTGTTCAAAGGGTCATAATTGTCAATCACTTATCTGCTAGCCCAATTCTAGAATAACATTATTGGATTCAGCTTTGTACCTTGATGCCTGGTATCACCTGTTTTGGGATGTGGCGGGGTCAGCCAGGTGATGGCACTGCGTGGCAGTGAGTAGCCCCCGGGAGGGGGCTGGCTTCCTGGGATAGTACTCGAATTTGGGTGTGGGAGGAGGACTTTTGAAGCCTGCAGTGCAGACTTCAGAGGGAAGTGCCTTGGCCCCAGAGTCCCATATCAGTCATTAGTTGCTGCAAAATGGAGATGTATGCAAATTTCAAACATCTATGGGAAAATGTATTGATACATATAAATACAAACATAGATTACATATGGAAGTTTAATCCTCCCTATTGAAAATATGGGAAGATATTTCCCTGCCTTCTTTTTCTCAGAGCACTTTTTTTTTTTTTAAAGATGTATTTGTTTATTGGGAAGGCCCAATTACAGAGAGAAGGGGAGACAGATCTTCATCCACCAACGCAATCTGCAAATGGCCACAATGGTTGGAGCTGAGCCAGTTCAAAGCCAACAGCCAGGTGTCTCCTCCAGGTCTCCCATGCAAGTGCAATGTCCCAAGGCTTTGGGTCATCATCCTTTGCCTTCACAGGCCACACAAATAGGGAGCTGGATTGGAAGTGCCACAGCTGTGACATGAACCAGCACCCAGATCGGATCCTGGTGATTGCAAGCAGATGACTAGCTAGTTGGGCCACTGCACTGACTCCAGCGCACTTAATTGAAAATATATATATATATATATATATATATATATTTAGTTGAGAAGTAGAAGATTATGTAGTAAAGGAGAGGAATGGGGAGAGAGAGCAACTCCCCATCTGCTGACTCACTCTCCTAATACCCACAGGCCACAGCTGTGCCAAGCTGGAGCTAGGAGCTGCACTCATTCCAGCTCTCCCACATGGCTCCCAGGGACCCAACTGCTTAAGCCATCCTTACTGCCTCTAGTCTTTATTGGCAGGAAGCTGGGATCAGGAGCCAGAACAGGATGTCTTAATGACTAGGCTCCAATTCTCCTCGTATTTCTAGCAGCTGAAGTATGGATACTGCGAACTCTAAAACCCCTTCAGGATCACTGCATGGTGGAAAATTCAGAAGCCAGGAATGTTTCCAGTATGTGTTTTACTTAAGTGGTTAATATCTGTCTGTCACATAGAAATCCAGTCCTGTAGCAGCCTGAGGACACTTTGGGTTGGACTTGGATATATTTAACAGTCGGCGAGCTTCTTAGAAGAGTCTCATCCTGCAGGAATGCATTATTGACATTTATGGGAAAAAACATTCTAAGAGGAAAGTGCAAAATGACTTAAATAGCCAAGGGGGGGGGGGAAAGGAAATGAAATAACTAAAGGCATTTTATCTTTCAAGGAAATCTTTTTTTTTTTAAAGGAAATCTTATGCTTAAATTTCTGTTGTCTTGTTCCCTGCTTCCCCTGCATATCTTCATTTCTCCCTGATATTTTTTTTTTAAGATTTATTTATTTTTATTGCAAAGTCAGATACACAGAGAGGAGGAGAGACAAGAGAGGAAGATCTTCCATCCAATGACTCACTCCCCAAGCAGCCACAACAGCCGGTGCTGAGCCGGTCTGAAGCCAGCACCCTGGAGTCCCTTCCGGGTCTCCCATGTGGGTGCAGGGTCCCAAGGCTTTGGGCCGTCCTCCACTGCTTTCCCAGGCCACAAGCAGGGAGCTGGATGGGAAGTGGAGCTGCCAGGATTAGAACCAGTGCCCATATGGGATCCCAGCATGTTCAAGGTGAGGACTTGGACACTAGGCCAGCATGCTGGGCCCCTCCCTGGTATTCACTGGTGATATCACCTGGCGAGGGAGATGTCATCTGCTCTGTTTGAGGTTTCTGATGGCATAGTGGGTTTCATTCCAGGGCTCGGTTTCTACCGCCACAAGTTCTGCATCATGCTCACACCACATAACCAGAAAGGCAGAAGTAGTAGAGACAGCATTTTGGAATGGTAGAGAACTTTGATGAAGGATGGTGTTCCCACATGATGGTAACAACGTGAAGAGTAGATGCACTAGTCACGGAGAGAAACAAAATGTTAAGCTGATGAATGTCACCAGGGGAAGGGGATCCAAAGTGTCAGTTAATTTTCACTTTTCTTGACCCAATGGAAACAAAATCAGCCATCCCCATTTGGCTAGCCAATGAACCTAAAGCCATTGAAAGGGACTTAGCACTCCAGAACAATCCCGCTGCCTTTCTCACCAGGACTCCTGGGTAATTACTCTGCATCTTGTTTTCGGTTTGCATAGACTTCTCCCAGCAGGAGACTTTGTTACTTTGATGAAACAAGCATGGTGGAATCCAGAAGATTGCTACCCCAACTTTCTTTCACATCCTACAAGTATGAATGCCTTAAGTATTAGGTATTGTGGCCTTTCCAGCTGAGATGGGCTAGAAGACATTGCAGCTACGTACCCAGAACACAGGTGAATGCTTCATTGATTTCCAGTACTCCGATGTGATCTGAATAGTTTTGGGGCCTGGCACTTGTCCTAATGGTTATGATGCCAGTTAGAAGCTGTCCACATCCCTCATCGGAGCGTTTGAATTTGTCCTCCTGCCTCTGGCTTCTGATTCCAGCTTCTTGCGACTCAGATCCTCGAAGGCACTGATGAGGGCCCAGGTAGCTGGGCCCCTGCCACCCACTTGGGAAATTTGGATTAAGTACTTGGCTCCCCACTTCAGCCCCAACCCAGCCTTGCCCGTGGTGGGTATTTAGGGAGTGCATCAGAAGACTGGAGCTCTATCTCAAATAAATTAAAAAAATAACAGTGTATTAATATGGATCCAAGGACACATAAAAATCAAACTCTGGTCAGAACCACATTTATTTTTAATCTCTTGCTTACAATTCCTAATTAAGGAAAAGGTAATAAAAACACAAGGACAGAGTATTATTCAATTTCTACCAGCAGCTACTTGGTTTGGGAATAATCCAAAGACAAAAAGTGGAGGTTAATGGTTACTGCAATGTCTTCTTCGAACTCTTCCTGGAGGGAATAATCCTATGTGGCCAAACTATAAAGGGAAGAAGGGAACCTGTTTAACGCCATTGCAACAGGGATTGAAGAGACTTTGAATTATACACAATGGGACCAACAAAGAGAATCAGGAGAACGTAGAAGGACAAAGCTTTCAACTAAGAAAGACTTGGCAAATGACTGAAAACAAACAGACTGAGGGAATCTCAGAGGTGTGAGAAATGGCGAACACAAGCCTCAGTACCTTTTCGTCACACTGATCTGGTCTCTCCCACATTTCTCACTTCATCTGATGACAGATCAATGCTGGCTGTTGATCTTCCGGGTCAGCCTTCTGCTGATTCCTGTACAGACAGATGTGCAAATCAGATGCTCCTTTCACTGAGAACTTGCGCTTCCCCCATTTAGTTTATTTTGTGAATATTTTGACTAACATGTAAATAGTTTTTGCATTTTTATGAGGTATATTATGTATTCCAACACATTCATACAGTGCAGAAGGATCAGATCATCAGACTCTCCACCTGTCCACCCTTCCCTCCATGTCAGTAACCTAATCAGTTTCTCTGCCCCAGTGCTTCGTATCATGTGTAGTTATTGTGCCCCGTATTTATGCCACTGATCTGTAGAACTTTACAATCCAACATGTCTGCCTGTGTCTTATATCTGTTATTTATATTTAGTTGAATGTTATAATAATATAACTATTGGTTTAGATCAATGGGGAAATGGTACATAGATTTTTTTTTTTCTGAAGACTAAAACACTAGAACCATAGCATAATCCTGTACATTGAATCTCTACTTTTGCAGGAATACCTTATAATAAGACTTTTTAAAAAATTTTCATTTTTTTTTATTGCAAAGTCAGATATACAGAGAAAACCAGAGACAGAGAGGAAGATCTTCCTTCCGATGAGTCACTCCCCAAGTGAGTGGAATAGCTGGGATATGAACCAGCGCCCATATGGTCCAAGGTGAGGACTTTAGCCGCTAGACTATGGTGCCGGGCCCAAAATATGACTTTTAAGAAGATAATGACATAGGTATTTTTGTATTTCTCAGTTCAACAATTAAGAAGATGGTACAATTACAAAGGACTCTAATTGCCATGTACATAGTATATTAGGATAAATTTATTGGATCCTCAAAGGAAAACACTACTAAAGTCAGAAATTATCAGATCCCTGAACTAAGATGTCCTTGGTTTTAGATTTGTTAGGACTCCAAAAGGAGTTGCAAATTAATATTCCATAGTTAATCCTTTGAAAGCACAAACAATAAAGAGTTATAATAATTTCGTAAATCTGCAATGACTAAAGGGGTTTTGAAATTGTTAACCAAGAATATGACTGTTTATTATGAGTGTGGTCATTTCAGTGTATTTTTTTCATAGGATGAAGTGCTGATTTCCTTTTTCTTTTTTTAAAGATTTATTTATTCTATTGGAAAGGCAGATTGGATTTACAGAGAGAAGGAGAGACAAAGCTCTTCCGTCCACTGGTTCACTGCCAAAATGATCGCAACAGCCGGAACTGAGCCAAACCAGACTGGAGCCTGGAGCCTCTTCTGGGTCTCCCATGTGGGTGCAGGATCCCAAGACTTTGGGCCATCCTCGACTGCTTTCCCAGGCTATAAGCAGGGAGCTGGATGGGAAGTGGGACCGTCAGGCTTAGAACTGGCACCCATATGGGATCCCGGAGCGTGCAAGGTGGGGACTTTAGTTGCTGAGCTACTGCATCAGGCCCCTTTTACAGTTTCTAATAACACTTTTTTTTTTTTAGTTTCAGTTTATTCTGGTAACAATTTAATTCATCCCTTATGAAATGTTTTCAAATATTTACTTATGTGGAAGTAGAGTGTCAGACAAGGAGAGGGGAGGAAAACAGAGGAGAAGGGAGAGAAAGAGAGAGAGAGAGATGCAGCAGGAAGAGGTTCACACCTCAAGAAGCTGCAACAGTGTGTGTGAGCTGGCTGAAGGCAGAACACTGGAACTGCAGCCAGGTCTCCCACGCGGGTGTCAGGGACCCAAGAACAGCAGGCGTTCTCTGCTGTGTTCCCATTAGTAGCAGGCTGAATCAGAAGCAGAGCAGTGGGGATTTGGATTGGGAATCCAGCAAGATTTCCCAGCACTGCAAGCAAAAGCTTAGTCCAGTGTGCCGTGATGCTGGCTCCTTAGGATCCTGCTTTGTGTATGTGAGAGACAGGGAGCTAGAGGAAGCAGTTGAATAACTCAGGGGTATTTCCAGTTATCTCCAGACAGACAGGCTGTGGAGCTGGTTCAGCTTGCTCTGAAGATAAGTCAGATTCCCTGTCTTGGCCAGACCCATACCAGTTAACTGGTCCACAGTTCATTATACTCTCATTGTAATGCATACTACAGGACATCGCTGCAGGTGCCATGGCAGGATGCACTGTCTCACGGAAGGAATGATATGGTCTCGTAGCTGCGATAGTCATACCTGCTTCCCAAGAAAAACATGACATTCCTCTCCCTTACAATTTGCCCACATTTTATTAGATTTTGCTTCCCCTTTTATGAAACTACCCACAAGACGATATAGTTCAGAGATGGCCTCCACTCTGTGTGGAGCCTTTGCTTTTTCAAAAACAAAAACAAAAACAAAAAAACAATTAACTGCTCACTCTGCACTTTTCACTCCTGAACTCTCTTGAACTTCAGTTCAACGCCCTGGGTACAGATGTACCCGTGATGTCCCATGCCTTCCTTGGGGGAAAACCAGCCAGGAGCAGATGAGCTGGAGCCCGGGGCGCCAACTCGAGTCCTCAAATTGTGATGCATTTGCTCCCCCCCCCCTTTTTTTTTCTGATGAAACTACCCATTTTCAGGCAATCATTCTCATTCCTTTTTCTTTATTTTTTCTTCTCGTTTCTTCAGCTCACTAGGCTCCCAGATTTATTTCCCTTTGGGAAGCAGGTGTTGAGTGAGGGCGGCACTCCTGACACGGAGGATGAGGAGTGATGCGCCGCGCAGACACGCTGGAATACCTGGGTGCTCTGGGGTTGTCAGAGACTTCCTTCCAGCTCATGATCTTATCTGCTGGACACTGCAGCTCTTCCACATGCCAGGGTGCTGAGAGTTCCTGCTCGATGCTGAGCAGATTCAAGCAGTTCTAGACAGTGCCATCTGCGGTCCCCAGCGGCTGGTAGGGCACAGGCTCGTGCCACGTAGGAGGCCAAGGAGGAAGTCTCTCCGGCTCTCGCTTTCCCCCTCCTTCACATGGCTGGCCGTGTCTGCCTTCGCTCACCTTTCTTTTTCGTAAATGCTTCTACTTGCTGCTTTGCTGCTCCGCTTCCTGCCTGCTGAGTCATTGCTGCCTCGGTAGGAAAGGTCAGATGACTGGAAAACACTCCGATGACCTAAGGCAGCACTTACGTTGCTCGTTTCTCCCTTAGGGCTATAGGTGCTTTCTCCAGCACATTTGGATGAGGACCAAAAGCACCCGAGACATCCCCACCCCACCCCATAGAACAGAATCGTCCATCTCTGCTGAGGAGCCTTGGGTGGCCCTCAACATGGCAGGGAAGACAATTGAATTTTTACTGGACAAGAAGGATCTTACTCAGTCCTAACTGACCATGTGGACCCTTGACCTCTCATGCACTGTTACTTGAGGAGATGGAAAGTCAAGACCGGAAACACTCGCTCCCCCTCTTGGGTTGCACAATAGGAGAGCGGGTGTTTTCCCAGTGTCTTCATAGTCCCGAATGCCCAGTAGCCCTCCCACAACCAATTTATTGGGTAAATGAGTGACGACAGTAACAAAAGTTAGTTCACTGCTTCTCCTGGTTGTTAAGGTGAGACGAAGGGGAACACTTGTCCTAACACACACCTTTGCCCAGGTTGGTAACAGAGCTGGCTGGCACTGAGGAACCAGGAAGGATAAAGAAGATCAAAGCTGCCCCCAAAAGAGTCAAAGATCCGTCTGGGCCTTGGATCTCATTTGGTCTGAGGACCGGTGGGGACGAGAAGCTGTAAGCTCACAGTTCCTTGGGTCCAGGCCCTCAAAGCCTTGCCAAGCCCTGGGACTCGCCTGTTCTAACAACGAAGAAACAAAGGTGAGACACAGAGTTGTGCAGATCTAGGAATAATAAGCGAGGTTGTGATTACACCCAGTGGATCCTGGTCCTTGCACTCTCCTTACCACGCATGGGATTATCCAGTGGTTTACAATTCTCCGTCTGCAAGATGAATACTTCTGTGCGCCATCGTGTCTGGAACCCTGCTGTCTGTTTCCTTTGGACAAAGGAATGCTAACATACAAATGCGCTTGGCCAGGGTGCCAGACAGTCTCAAGGATTCTACAGTCCTCATCTGTTCCGAAACGCTCGGCCCGAACAGGTCAGTTACACGGAGCAGGAAATCCCTTGCGTAATAAATGACCCCATTATTGCCTCTACACTTAGGGCTCTGATCACAATGTTACAAAGACGTTACATTTCCTGACAGAAGGAGGCGCTAGAGTTTTCCTTGCTAAAGCTCAAGTCTTGTCTCAAGATGTAAAATACCTGCAACGTATGATCCCTCTGGAGAAAAGGAGCTTAACAGTTCATTAAAATGAGATCATTAAAAAAAAAATCTCAAACTAATGACAATTGAGGACATTGGTAGTAACGGAGTGATTCTGCCGTAGTGAAGCCCTTATATGAGGCCCTGGCGGAGCAATTTCAGCGCCCCAATAATGAACCAGCAAATCCCAGAGTGCAATTCAGGAATTTAGGAAAAAACTAAAAATAGCCCTTGATCTATAGCTCCCAATTTAGGAAAAGCGTTCACTCTGTTTTTGTTTTAGGAAAGGCGGATATACAGAGAGGAGAACAGAGAGGAAGATCTTCTGTCTGATGATTCACTCCCCAAGTGGCTGCATTGGCTGGAGCTGAGCCAATCCGAAGCTGGGAACCAGGAGCCTCTTCCGGGTCTCCCAAGTGGGTTCAGGGTCCCAAAGCTTTAGGCCGCCCTCGACTGCTCTCCCAGGCCACAGGCAGGGAGCTGGATGGGAAGTGGAGCAGCTGGAATATGAACAGGCACCCATATGGGATCCTGGCATGTTCAAAGTGAGGACGTTAACCGCTACACTATAGTGCTGGGCCCAAAAAGTGTTCACTGTGTATGTGAGGGAACGAAGGGGGTGTCCTAGGTGCCTGTGCTGAAAAACTTCAGCCAGATACGATTGCCAGTGTGTAACTAGATGCTAGGCCAGAAGTTAGCAGTGCTAGGACGCCCGAGGGCTGCAGCAGCAGCAAGCCATCATGCGTTAAAAATCGAATTTAACGGTAGACCAATCTCTTTTTATTACTATTTTTAAAATCTTTGGTGGTTACTTTCACTTGAAAGAGAGAGATCATCCTTGATCACTTAAGTGCCTGCAATGGCCAGAGCTGAACCATTCCAAAGCCAGGAGCCAGGAGCCTCTTCCGGGTCTCCCACGTGGGTGCAGGGTCCCAAAGCATTGGGCCGTTCTCGACTGCTTTCCCGGGTCACAGGCAGGGAGCTGGATGGGAAGTGGAGCTTCCGGGACTAGAACTGGTACCCATATAGAATCCCGGGGTGTTCAGTGCGAGGACTTTAGCCGCTAGGCCACGCCGCCGGACCCCACACATTCTTTCTTAATGTTACATTGCCCTGTGGCCATTCAGAAGGAAAGAGGCCTACTTCGTGCAAAAAAAATTCCCTGATAAAACATCATGAGGATATATTAAAATCAATATAAGGAGTATCGGTGCCCAAGGAAACAGCAGCATTTTCCCGTTGGGAACACCAAAAGATGAATAATCAGATGATTAAAGAAAATTCGTGTTGCTAGAGCTGCCCAGATGGCAGCCCTGCAGGTCACAGGGATCTTAGCCACCCTGACCCCACCGGAGCCTTACCTGTAAATCCTTGTTGTTCCTTCCGGGGAAGCTAGTGATGGTTAAAACAGTATACAACAAGGGGAAACCATTAGGTATTTACATAATATTGTTCGTTTGAAAAGAAAGTCCCAGACTGGAGTAGTGACACAGCGATTTGTAGGAAAGGTCTTTACCAAGGTTGGGAAGGAAATAGCAGGGATTTGTTAACTATGTTTTTAGAAGCGGCTTCTCAATTCCCCTTTGGCTCAGCAAAGCCATACAATATTGTTTGCTTATCCAGGGGAAGGGTGACAAGTAGACTTTACTCAAGCGCCCTCTGCTGGAGGCTTTGAGTATTTCTTGGTCTGGACGGATGATTTCGCTGGGTGAAAACAGAAAAAACAACCGCAGTAACTAAGTTCTTATTAAGAGACACACTCCCACACGTGGGGTTATCACACACTCTCTAGCGTGAGGATGGGCTTTCCATCACTGCTACGCTAAGTCAACAAATATCTGAGGCCTTGGGCATTCTTTACAAGCTACATTCTTCCCCGGAGGCCACGATCTACAGAAAAAGCAGGAAAAGCAGGTGAGATTTTGCAGTCATCCATAGAAAACTATCCAAGAACTCTCAGCGATCTGGGCAAGCCTGCTAACAACTGCCCTCATAAGAATAAGGGCAGATCCTAAAGCCACTCTTTAAAAAAAAAAAGATTTTATTTGAAAGGCAGAGTTATAGCGTGAGAAAGACACACAGAGAGAACTTCTAGCTGCTGGCTCACTCCCCGAAAGACTCCAGTGCCTAGGGCCGGGCTGGGCGCCAGAAGCTCCATCTGGGTCTCCCATGTGAATTCAGGGGTCAAGAATTTGGGTCATCCTTTGCTGCTTTCCCAGGCACATCAGCAGGGAACTGGATTGGAAACAAAATAGCTGGGACTTGAACCAGCACCCATATTTGAGGGCAGCACTACATATGTGGTACTTTAACACACTGTGCCGCAGTGCCGGCCCCCAGAAACCATTTTTAAGCTCCTGCCATTTGAAACAGTGTGTGGAAGTTCTTTTGTGACTACTGACTGTCTTTGAGATTCACGCACGAAGCAGTTAGTTAACCATATATGAATCTGAACCAGGTGCAACAGAAATGCCAAGGATAAGAGAAGGCAATACAGTATCTGCCCTGATCGAGGCCCCTTTAAATGTTTGGTTCAATGCAGAGACACACCATGTTGAAGATATCTAAGGAAGGGTGCCCATGGGCGCAGTAATAACCTAAATGGAAGTGCTACTTAGTACCCCTACTGCAACAAGACGTTAAGGAAGAGCTAGTTAGGTCTAGCTCTCTCAAGTAGAACCTGCCCTTGGTTTCCCAGAAACCAATGAAGAAGCCTCATGTATCTGCCAATCTACGCAGGCCTTAAAGCTGTCATTCCCCTGGACAAATAAGTACATGACTTGATTTCATCTTTAAGCCTGATCTCGTGGCCTGGCGTGTTGGCTCAGTGGTTAAATCCTCACCTTGTGTGCTGATGGTCCTGGGAACGCAGTGGAGGTTGGCCCAAGCCTTGGCCCCTCTGCAACTGCGTGGGAGACCCGGAAGAAGCTCCTGGCTCCTGGCTGAGGACCAGCCTAGCTCCAGTCCGTGCAGCCACTAAGGGAGTGAACTAGTGGATGGGAGATCTTTCTCTTTGTCTCTACCTCTTCCTATAACTCTACTTTTCCATAAATAAATAAGTCTTATAGAATTAATTTATAAAATTTCTTGCTGTGAGTGCTATGAACAATGTTACCACTATTGTAAAGGTTTATATTCTGTAGAGGAAATTCAAATAGAAATATGATTTATCTTTCACAGATCAAAGCTACAGGAGAAAATGTGAGCAGTTGTGGGGCTTGTCACCAACACGTGCATATGCCCAGTTAGATGAGAACTGGTGACCATTGCAGACAATGCTCCCTGCCGGGAACCGACCGCGCTTGTGCCAGTGTAACTTAGCTTCAGTTATATTTCCTGTCTTCCTTTACCACTTCGTTTCTGCTTCTTTCTAAAAATTTATCTTTAATTTTGTTTTTCTTGGAAAGGCAGATCAGATTCACAGAGAGGAGAAACAGAGAGAAAGATGCTCCATCTGCTGCTTCACTTTCTAAACGGCCTCAACAGCTGGAGCTGAGCCAACCCAAAGACAGGAGCCTGGAGCTTCTTCCGGGTCTCCCACGCGGGTGCAGGGTCCCAAGGCTTTGGGCTTTCCTTTATTGCCTTCCCAGGCCACAAGCAGGGAGCGGAGTGGGGAGTGGAGTGGGAAGCGGAGCAGCCAGAACTGGCACCCATATGGGATCCCGGTGCTTACAATGTGAGGATTTGGCTATTGAGTCGTTGTGCCTGGCTCTTATTTGAAATATTGTTGACTTAGTTGGGAGGGATGCACACCCATGTGGGTCTCTGATTAGGGTGAGGAGAGCTGAGGTATGGAGGAAGGTGGCTGGGATACATATTTCAGTTATTTTAATTATTCTTTTTCTTTCTCTTACATCCACAGTGGGAAAAAAAGGAGGGGACTGCTCCTTGCTGTCAAATTTCGCATTAGCACCTAAAGATGGGGAATGGCCATTTGATAATGCCTTAAAGGCCCTGGCGTGGGAAAGAATGCTCTGAGGATGTTGCTTGAGTGGTTTTCATAGTTCTGGGCTCTTGTCAGCTTCATCACACCAGGACTGAGAAAATCTTTCCAAGGTTTGCTGGTTGGTCACGTCCACCTTAGTGCATCCATAGACCCAGACACTTGCAGAAAAGCTTCATCAGAATTGTCTGCTTTGCATCCTCTGACAAGGCACTTGATGTCCTCTGCTGGCATGGCTGAGCTGGCAGTCTCGTGCTTCTGGGCATGCTGTCCACTGCACAGGCATCAGCAACTTAGGAGGCCCAGGCCAGATACATGCACTCCAAGGTCAGGCCACATATCTTGTGATTTTCACCATAGCCAGCAGTCTAGTTGGGGAGTCTCCCAAGAAACTTCTGGGATGAGCTGACATGACTCTTGTGTGTTTCAGCTGGTGTCGGGTCAGGTTCAGTCTGTCAAACACACCAGCTAACGCACGTACAGCTGCCAGGTCAGTTCTGCCCTAGCCCCATATCTCACATGAATTGATCAGTGTTGTGACTGGTCCACCTCAGGCTGCCACAAGCCTGGTCCTTAAGGACACCAGTGGGTGCCGCAGCCTAGCCAGGGTGATCCCCAAGAACCCCCACCAGGCCCTCCCTCAGCCCTGCTTTTGTGCATGCTGTCATGTGCAGCAGCTTGGTCTGTCCCACATCTGGCTCTTGTGTACACCCATGGGTGCTGTAGCTTAGCTTAGCTTAGCTGACCTGCCCCCTGACCAGGCCACCCTGTGTGCATATAGGTGCTGTTACCTAGCCAACCTGGCTGGCCCCCAGCCCTGGCTCTTGTGCTCAGCAGCAGAAGCTGCCTGTAGCCTAGCAGGAGACTGAACAGAGTTATTCTATGAGATCCAACCCCAGCCCACTATCAGGCCTACTCCCACATGTCAGTGGGCACCACGGCCCTGCTTAGCATGGTCTGCCCTCAGTTCCGGCCTTTGCATGTGTTGGTGGGTGCTGCAGCCCAGCCCAGCCTGGACCTCCTCCCATTCTCAGCTCCCGTTAGTGTCAGTGAGGTATATGGTGCAGCGTGGCTTGGCCAATCACCACCTCCAGCTTGCATACAAATTGGCAGCTTTTATAGTCCCATAGAAGCAAGCCCAGAGACCCCTTATACAATGTGTCCTCAAATCCAGTTTTTTATGTTCCGGTGAGTCCTGTAGCCCGGCCTCATGTGTCCCACTCTCTGCCCCAACACTTGGGGCTATGTACTGCTGCTTACCCCATCCAGGCATATCCATAGGAGACCGCTATCTCTGCATTGCAGATTTAACAACTCTTTCACGTAGGTAAAGCAAATGATGGAACTTGGAAATTTGACCACAGTCTTAAAGACTCCATATGCAACCTGAATGCTACCTAATCCACACACACTGCCTGTCTGTAATAGCTCACATTATACCCAACGCTTCCTCGGGACTGCCTACCAACTCATTCTTTCTCCTCAGGGTGAATGTTCAATGGGTCGTTTGGATCTGTTCACCAAACGTCAAGTCTGATCCAGAATAATTAGTGTCTTGGTGGGCATAGGGGCAGCCACTAGGCTGACTGCTCATTGGGGAGACTTTGCTTAACTTGAAGCAACTATAAAAGCTTTCGCATTCAGGGCTGGCACTGCAGTTTAGTGGGTCAAGTTACTTCCTATAATGCTGGCATCCCTTTGGAATCCCAGCTTCTAGTTCTGATCTAGTTCCCTGCTAATACACCTGGGGGAGCAGTAGAAGATGGGCTGTGCAGTCATGTGGGAGACTTTGATGAAGCTCCTGGCTTCTGGCTTCAGCCTGGTCCAGCCTTAGCCATTGTAGCCATTTCAGTGGGAGTGGGGCATGTATGCTAACCTAGTGGGTAGAAGATCTTTCTACCCTGGCTTCTGTGTGTGTGTACACGTGTGTGTGTGTGTCTCTATCTCTCTGTAGCTCTGCCTTTCAAAGAAATAAACAGATCTTTAAAGAAATCATTCTGGTTTTAACCAGAAGTGATGCTCTTAATCAAAAACAGCTTGCTCTTAGCTCCCTGGTAGGAGTGGCTCTCAACAACAGGCTTACCTTTGATTATTTGTTAGGTGAGCACAGTGATACCCTTACAAGCATCACTTTTTTTTTTTTTTTTTTTTTTTTTTTTTTTTTTTTTTTTGCCTCTCTTAGGATTCCCAAAGTGTAGAATCCTGCTACTGGTTTTTGGTTCATATCTGTTCAACCTACTTGTTAAACTTGTCTCTTGGACTACAGCAAGTAATCTTGATATTTGCGTACCAAGATGATGGTGAAACAAGGATTCCAGTTGTTGGTGTCTGAGCCTGACCCAACGTCACCTTGGGTACTGCTAGATAAGGTGTTCAGAAAAGCTCATACCATGGGTCAGTGGGAATGACAAGCCTATACGCTGCACTGAAGAAGTTGCAGAAGACAGATCATTAATCTCTGAGGAGTAAGTGATAGAATTACCTAATGGGGCATGAGACAGGGAGGTGGAGGAGATACTGAACCATTTGGAGGTAATAGTTTCTACAAACTCGAGACTTACAGGCTATTAGTTTGGTTCTCCTTGCTCTGAAGAAAAACAGATCTTCTCTGAGATCAGCCTTAAAGTATATTAGAACAATTTGATCATCATAAAAAAAAATCCCTGTTGGTGAACATGAACAGGAGGGAGTGCAGGGTGGGAAGCAGCACTATGCTCATAAATCTGGACTATGAAATACATGACATTTATTCACCTTATATACATAAAATTGTTTTTAAAAGAAGCCCTGTGCTTAATAACATTCACTCCCCATTTTGTTCTCTTCTTGAAATGACAGACGCTAATCTACTTTCTGTTTGTATAGATTGGTCCATTCTATATTAAAGTAGAATCAGAAAGTGTGTAATTTTTAGAAAAGATTTATTTTATTTGAGAAGCAGGTTACAGAGAGAAGACACACACACACACACACACACACACACACACACACACACACACTTCTTTCAACCACTGGTTCGCTTTCCAAATGGCCACAACAGCTGGAGCTGGGAGCCAGGAACTTTTTCTGAGTATCCCACATGGATGCAGGATCCTAAGCACTTGAGCCATTCTCCATCGCTTTCCCAGACCATTAGCAGGGAAATGGATCAGAAATGGAGCAGCCAGGACACAAACTGGTGACTATGTGGGTTGCTGTTGCTGCAGGCAGAGGCTTAATCTGTTATGCCACAGTACTGGCACCATATGTGATTTATTGTGTCTGCCTTCTTTAACTCAAAGTAACGTTTTCCAGGTTTGTCTATGATGCTGTATATATCAGTGCTTTTTATAATTAACATTCCACTGTAATATTTTATTTATCTGTTCATCAAATGGTAGGCATTTGGATTGCTTCCACATTCTGGCTGGTATGAATAATGCTACTATGAACACTTATACGTGGATTTCTGTGAGAACATATGTTTTCATTTTTCTTGAGTATTTCTACGAGTGGAATTGCTGAGTCATATGGTAACTCAGTGTTTTCCCGTTTGAATAACTGCCAGTGATCTAGTTCAATCACATCCACTTAACAGACGAAGAAAATTGGACAAAGGGGTGAAATAACAGACTCGAATTGTAGTGGCTTCAGTGCATCATTCTGTTGATGTTTTCATTCATGAAAAAGCAACATTTCTGAAAAGTTTGCAACTTGTCTTACTGACAGTTGAGTCTCTGCACAGGGGAAGTAATATGCGGAACTGCTACTTCAGTCTCAATTCTGACAAACATAGTGCAATTGTTTGCAGTGGCAAGAGCTTTGTGGAAAGCAACCATTTTTAAAATGCATGTCTGTTAAGGCAGAAACATGAAGTAAAGCGGTGTGCTTCAATTTTGAAGAAAAAAATTTTTATTGACCCTGAAATTTAGAAAAAGTTGAAAGCATGTGAGATATGTTGCCTGGATTCTTACTTCGATTCTGGACAGGAAACTGACTTGACAGGAGACAGGCTCGTAAAACCTGCAGTCTGAGAAGTATTGACTGACTGCCCACTACTTCCTGTGAAATCCTCTGGGGAGACAATGCTGAACATGAACAATGCTTCTTATCTCCCTCAGCTTTCATATGTGCCACATCTTTGTGTATCTACTGGGTGACCAGCGTTGGACAGTTGACCACCAGTGAAATTCATTTCTCTTGTTTTATAAACTCCGTTAAGTTTGCAAACCTTCTCATTTACAGCTCCATCTTCAATGTCTAGAGCTGTGTTGTCCAATTTGACAGGCGCAGGAGATTAGTGAGCACTTGAACTACAGACGGCTCTTGGTTTTGGCCTGGCCCACAGCTGACTGTTGTGGGCATTGTGGGAGGAGGTGGGTGGACAGTGAACCAGCGGAAGGAAAATCTCTCTCTTTCTGTCACTCCGCCTTTCAAGTAAACAAATATATTTCTAAAAATGAATGCCATTTATGATAAATACTTAGAAGTAACTTTAACCAAAGTGATGAAGGATTTTTGTAATGCACATTATAACATACTGATGATGGAAATCATCTAGGACATTAAAAATTTGAAAAATATTCCTAGAAGAAGCAATATCACTAAAATGTGTGTGCTATTTAAAGAAATCTACAGATTCAATGTAGTCTTTATTAAATATCAATTCTTTACAGAATCAGGAAAAAATACTAGAATTCATAGAGAGACACAAAAGAGCCATAACAAAGTAATACTGAGGGAAAAAAATTCCAAGCTGCAGGCTTTGGGCTATACCCGATGTACATGAAATTGTTGCATCAGATACCCCTGCACCATGTCTATTGCAGCACTGTTTATAACAGCCAAGATATGGAGTCAACCAACGCGTCCATTAGGAGATTAAATGCCTAGCTGAAGTGTGAGGTCATAGCATGAATCCAGAAATCCTAACAGTTTTTCTCTAGTCATGTTCATCTAGGGAAAAGTTGAATTCGGCCATGGTCGGTACGTTGACTGATGAATAAGAGGATACTTCAAAGAGTTGATGGAAAATGGAATTAAAATGTAAATTTATTTTGATGCAAGAAAGTTGAAAGAAGTTGAGGAAATAATTAAAACAATGGAACACAGGATCAAAGCTATGTAAGAAGGAAAGTGATGCTATGAGATGATATGAAAATGACGATCATAAAGACCCCATACAGTGGGGCCAAAGAATTTCTGGCATAGGGGGCCCAGAAGAGACAAGCTGGAAATATTTGAGAGGGATGTAGGGTTAGAATGTTTGAAACTGAGGTTTCAGAGGTGCAGTCTTTAATTGGTAGTGATCTGAATTCAGGTATGGCTGTGAGAGTGGGTAGGCAGAGCGAAAGCCAAGAAGTTTAAGTGAGCAAATCAGAGGCTAATACTACCTACGTAAATTAAAAATACATGCAAAATAATATATACTTTGGGAAAGAGCATGTATACTTCGTGATATTTACCCTGCATATTAGAATGACGTGTGATGGGAGAGTATTTGTGAAGGAAGAAAAAACAAACTGGGAGGAGACTTGTTATGTAGAGCTACATGTGAACAGCATGATTAAATCAATCTTCTGCATCTGCAATTCAATAAATATTTAGTGAGTGTTTAGCAATAATTAATGTGTGTGTAGCTCTAAATTTTTTTATGAGCACATTCAAGCATTTAAAAGATCAACCCATAAATCCCATAATGCTTCTTTGCAAGTTCCTTTTAAGCTTACTATATTTTGACTACCTTTCTAGGTCAACACATAATCTATATTATTTGTGGGAGTAGCTTAAGTATTTCATTTGATGGATTTAGTCGAAATCATTCGCCATTAATGGACATCTGGTTGCTTAAAAAGACTATTCTAGAGGTGAGAGGCAGCACACTGCTGTGGTAGTCTAAGTTTCCATCTATGACACCAGCATCCCATATGGGTTCCGGTGCGTGTCCCAGGTGCTCCACTTCCCTTCCAGGTCCCTGCTAAACACCTGAGAAAGCAGTGGAGAATGGCTCAGGTCCTTGGGCCTACATGGAGACGAAGATGAGGCTCTTGGCTCCTGGCTTTGGATTGGCTCAGCTCCAGCCTTTGCAGCCATTTGCAGAGTGAGTCAGTAGATGGAAGCTCTTTTTCTTGGTTTTTCATTCTTTTTGTAGCTCTGCCTTTCAAATAAATTTTAAAAATTAATATTGTGTGTATTTATTAATATTTAACCATATGGCATAGGTGGGGGTCAGACCAGGCTGAACCAGTTCACATCAACCACGAGCAAATCCAAGTGCCAGCATAGAGTGTGGGTCAGGCCAGTTTTGGTCGCAACACATACCAGTGCACATTAAGGAATGCCAAGGTGAGGTGAGCTTTGCAGCGCCCAAACAGCACAATGAGAACCGGGGGCAGGGGGAGGAGGCAAAGCCGGCAAGGGAATGTGGGATCCCCTGCTGGACCCCCACTCCCATTGGAAAGTGTGAGTTGGGGTGGGGGCAAATCAGACCAGGCAGGGCTACAACATCTGTGGGCCTCATCTGAGCTAGCTTGGGGAAGGGCCAGATTGGGCTGACTGTGCCGACTGGTGCAAGCAAAAACTAGAGTGGGTGAGGGTGGGTTGGATTTTGCCGCAGATTAAGATGGCAGAGGCTGGCACTGGGGGCTAAATCTGTTAAGTTAAATCCTAGAACAACCTGGAGAGTGCATAATCTGGAAGTTGGTGAGGCCTAGTAGGGAGATAATGGGCACCTCCCTCATGGGTAACAACTCTCGCTGGAAAGCACGAAAACCAGGACAGGGTCAGGGGTGGCTAGACAGAAAGGCACCTGCCAGTATGTGTGTGGGCTGGGTAGCAGGTTGGTTGGGTTGAACTATGCTTCAATGCCCATTGGCATGTGCGAGAGCTAAATGGGATGTGGGACAGACTGAACAAGCCTGTGGTACATACTGACAAACATGGGAACCAGGATAGGGGGCAGGCCTGGTAGGGGTTATGGAGAGTCACCCCAACTAGGGTGCAGCTCCCACTGGTTTGCGTGAGGACTGAGTATGAAGTGGGTAGGATCGAGTTGGACTACAACAGCCACTGGTTCAAGTGGAGGACAGGGCTGGAAACAGAACTGACCCAGCAATTGCAACAACCAGCATGTGCACAAGCTGATTGGGGCGACGGACTGTGCTGGACCCTGTGCTGGCAAAATCACATAAGAATCAGGTTTGGGATCATCTCAGATGAAGTTTCTGCACAATGCTGGCCTGCCAATTCCTGTTTTTATCCACGAAGGATTACTTGGTAGGGAACTTATCCTTTCAACATAAAAAACTAAAAAACTGAATATGTGGGCCTGGCATGGCAGCCTAGCAGCTAAAGTCCTCGCCTTGAATGCGCTGGAATCCCATATGGGCTCTGGTTCTAATCCCGGCAGCCCTGCTTCCCATCCAGCTCCCTGCCTGTGGCCTGGGAAAGCTGTCAAGGACGGCCCAAAGCCTTGGGATCCTGCACCCACATGGGAGACACAGAAGAAGTTCCTGGCTCCTGGCTTCGGATCGGGTCAGCTCCAGCCTTTGTGGCCGCTTGTAAAGTGAATCATCAGATGGAAGATCTTCCTCTCTGTCTCTCCTCCTCTCTGTCTGTCTGTCTGACTTTCCAATAAAAGTAAATGAATATACATATTTTTTAAAGCTGTATATGGAAAAACATAGACATTAAGAGCATAAGCAGTGCAAGAATGTTATCTCTAAGACTAGGGACATAAACAACAAGGAACCCTAAGGCTACTTAGATTCTTGTTTAACACAAAGCTCAGTGTTAGGATAATAAGAGCAATTTTACTGGTTGCTACTTCAAATGAAAAAAAACATCCTTGCAAGTCATTTTTAGGGATGAGCAGGGAATTTTAATTTGAACTTCAATTTCATGGCATTAGAGAACTTTTAATTTTCTTAGTGTTGATAATGAATCCTTGGTTATGTTGAAAATATTCTTAAGATCAGGAGAGGCATTCTGAATTCTAAGCAAAATAATATGACAAAATGTTCCCAGTTGTTGAATGTGAATGGTGGGACGGAATGAGATCATCACACCATTCGTTACATGTTTCAATATGTTGGAAATGTTTCCAAATTACTGTAGGAGGAAGAAGACCTGTCACTCTCGCTTCCCTTCCTTCCCTTCGCTCCTCCTTCCTGGCTTAAAGTGCAGACATGCTGGCTGGGGCTCAAGCAATTGTATTTTAGCAGGCATATTGAGAGAGAATTCAGATGGCAAATAATCACTTATTGAAAGTGTCTGCAATTGCACGATTTTAAAAAAAACATTCTCGGAGTTGAGCAGCCCTCACAAATTCAATTCTGTGTCACCCCCCCCCCCCAATAAATACCCCTCATTATTAGTGACTCCGTTTCCCTTCAGTCCCCATCACAATCCTAAGCAACTGTCATATTTCCTGTCTCCATGGGTTTGGCTAATCTGAAAATTTTCATGCAACTGTAATCACACAATGTATGCTTTTTCATGTGGTAGCAGGTTATCAGTAATATTTATTTTTATCGGAAAGGCAGTTCTACAGAGAGAAGGAGAGAGAAAGATCTTCCATCTGCTGGTTCACTCCCTAAGTAGCCTTGGATCATCCTCTAAGGCTTTCCCAGGCTACAAGCAGGGAGCTGGATGGGAAGTGTAGCAGCCTGGACTCAAACTGGTGCCCATCTGGGACCCTGGCACTTACAATGCCATCACCTTTTTATGGCTGATACTTCTTTTTTTAAGGTTTATTTGTTTTTGGGCCCGGCGGCGGGGCCTAGCAGCTAAAGTCCTCGCCTTGAACGTGCCAGGATCCCATATGGGCGCCGGTTCTAATCCCGTCAGTCCTACTTCCCTTTCAGCTCCGTGCTTGTGGCCTGGGAAAGCAGTCAAGGACAGCCCAAAGCCCCTGGCTCCTGGCTTTGGATTGTCACAGCACTGGCCATTGCGGTCACTTGGGGAGTGAATCATCGGACAGAAGATCTTCTTCTCTATCTCTCCTCCTCTCTGTCTGAGTTTATAATAAAAATAAATAAATCTTAAAAACAAAGATTTATTTGTTTTTGTTGGAAAGTCAGACAGATAGGAGGAGAGACAGAAAGAAGATCTTCTGTTGATTCACTCTCCAAGCAGCCACAATGGCCAGAGTTGAGCTGATCCAAAGCCAGGAGCCAGGGGCTTCCTCCAGGTCTCCCACACGGGTGCAGGGGGTCCCACGGTCTGGGGCTCTTCTTGACTGCTTTCCCAGGCCACAAGCAGGGAGTTTGAAGGGAAGTGGGGCCACTGGGACACTAACTGGCATTCATACAGGATCCCAGTGCGTGCAACGTAAGGACCTGGACTACTAGACTACTGCGTTTTTAACTTTTGCTGTTGCGAATAAAGCTGCTTTGAATATTTGTATACAGGTGTTTGTGTAGATGCGTGTTTTCAGTTCCCTTGGAGCGGAATAACTGACCATATGGGAACTCTACTTAACGGTTTGAGGAACTGCAAAGCCGTTTTCCACAGTCACTCCATCATTTTAGATTTCCACAAGCCATGCACAGGAGTTCTAATTTCTTCATATTCTTGACAACATTAATTATTATCTTCCTTTTTGATTGTAGTCATGCTAATGAATGTGAAGTGAAATTCCAGTGTGTTTTGATTTGCATTTCTCTGATTTCTAATGATATTGAATATCTTTTTATGTGTTGTTGGCTATTCGTATGCCTACATTGGAGAAATGTCAATTTGAATAGTTTACTCATTGAACATTATTTTACTATCAAGTTTCAAAAGATATTTATTTATTCTAGCTACAACCCCCTTAGCAGATATATGATTTACAAATATTTTATCCTCGTTCTAAGTGTATAGACTAGCAGACAACATAAAAACGATGTGTGATAGCCAATTCCACTGGAACTCCCTGTCGCAGCCCAGTGCTGAGATGAGATCCAAGCTTGGAAAGAGAAGTTTCTGTGTTGCTGAGTCAGTGGTACTTGTTGGACATCGGCCCTATGGAACTTGCTGGAAATGTGCCCCCCCTAAGGCAGCTCACGTGAGTGATGTCTTGCCACAGACACTTTGTTATAGAATCAGCTGCGGGCACTGCTAAAGGAAGCTGCTGCCCACTGTGCACTCGGCAAACCCGTGCTGCAGCAGCTGGGGCTTCGGAAAACCCGCCGTTTGCCATGAGCCTGTGGAGTGAGCACCCAGAAAACAGGAAGGAAATTGCGTGCTGCATGCACTTTCTCTTTACTGCCGCCTATTGACAGATCAATATCATGCCACTTGGTAAAACAAAATCTCTTTCAACTTCTCAGATCCATTTTCACAGAATAGATATTGCAGGGGCTGAGGGGTAAAATTGAGTATGGGTAGAGGAAGGCAAGGAAATGAGTGATCATGACGTGGCGTGGCTGTTGTAAAATACTGAGCTGAGGCACTGAGGGAATTGGAAGTGACAAACTAAATCATTGGCTCCAGCGTGCCTTTGGTGTCTCCACATCCAAATCATATTCAGGGTACTTGAATAGTACGGATTCCTCTGAGCCATTGTAGATCTTCTGTATTGGGAACAGTATCTCTACATCTTTCAACAAGCGTTTCAGGTGTTTTTTTTGAACCGCAAATTTACAGAGAGGAGAGGCAGAGAAAGATCTTCCATAGGCTGGTTCACTCCTCCAATGGCTGCAACGGCTGCAGCTGAACTGATATGAATTCAAAAGCCAGGAGCTTCTTCTTTAGGGACTCTCATATGGGTGCAGGGTCCCAAGGCTTTGGGCTCTCCTTTACTGCCTTTCCAGGCCACTCTCAGGGAGCCGGGTGGGGAGTGGAACAGTTGGGACACAAACTGGTGTTTATATGGCATGCTGGTGCTTGCAGGCAGAGGAATAGCCAATTCAACCATCACACCAGCCCCATATTTTAATTTGAAAAAGAAGTTAGTTACATAGTTATGAATATTTTGAATACATAAGAGTACAGAAAATAAGATAATAGGCCCCAGTTTTAACAAATGTTCATACTACCTTTTTTTACGCAGTTTTTTAAAAAATTTTAAATAAAGTGCTTCCTCTCTTATTTCAAGTTGTATTCTCTTTATCCTTTCTCCTTCATGCCTCCCAGGAGGTGATTATGCGGAATATTTTTGTTTGTCCCTGCTTTAGGCAATGGAAAGTCTTTGGGGTTTACAGAGGTATTAACACTCTCAATGAGATGCTTTGGAAAATCAGCCAAATTGGGCTCCACTAAAGAATTCATTAGGATGAAAGAATGAAGGAGAGTGAGCCATTGCTGTGGAAGGTGCAGTGGGCCAGGGGTTGTGGAACTGAGAATGTGAGGTTTAAAGAGAGAACTCTTCTTTCCATTCATGACCTGTACTAAGTCTTTTCTCTTTGTTGCTGTGATCTCCATCCTACTCCGCAAACTCATCAGCTTCTTTTTGTCTTCATTTGCTTCCCTAGCCAGCCCGAGTTGCATGGTTAGTCGTTTGACCTAGATGCCACTGCCATGTAGTTTCTCGCATTCTTGATATTTTATCATGCTAAATGTGACTTGCAGTCTCTATAACTAATAGAACAGGTTCTTCTGGCTCGAGATGGTCGTCTTGCCTTTGTGAGTTCACTTTGGTAGTACTGATGGTAATGTGCTATAACCTGTGTCCGAAAACGAGGCAGATCCAGGTGACCTCAGGGGTCTCAAGACCATTTTGGACTAGGCTGAGTACTTAAAATGGACCACGCTTTGTTCTTTTTTTTTCCCCAGGCTTTGTTCTTCATCAGAGAATAAGTGCTACCTCAGTAATACTGCCAGATTAGTTTTTTGTCTGTAGAACAAATACATGTATTTATTTATTTAAATTTATTTATTTATTTATTTTATTATTCCATGATACAGTTCCATAGGCTCCGCAATCTCCCTTCTCCCTCCACAAATCCTCCCCTCCCACTAATTTCCCCTATGTCATTACAACAGTATAGTCCTTCACAATGAATCATAAGTCCATCATTCTCCTATTTAAGTGTATCCTGACATTGCACGCATGGACAATGGCAACGAGTCCAGCATCTTATTGTTAAGATACATTCAACAGTTTCATTGGGAATCCATCTTTGATTTGTAAGTAAAGATGCACACTGCATTGCATCTTCACATCTCCATGTGATAATTTCTGCTGTGCAGTTACTATGCATCCCCTTAAATAAAAAGCTTTAAAACAAAATCAACAACAGTGAGAAAAATGTAGAGCATATATTTTGATGAGCAATTGGGAACGTGACCATTGCCATTGTATTTGGGAATTTAATTTATCAGTAAGTGGATTCTGTTTCTATGTCATCTGCATAGATTTGGCAGTTAAAACACTTGGTTAACTATACTTATTTTGCCTTATGACTACATCAAACCGGAGAGATGGCGGACAAATGCTTATTATGGAACTGTGGATAGGCACAGCAATGTAAGTGAATCTCAAAGCAAACATTTGGAATTAAAGAAGACAGACAAATGAACATATTTCACAGTATACTTCCATGCTTTCAGTCACACATGATTCTACAAAATGCAAACTACACTAAAGGGACTGATAGCCTGTCAATGGCTGATTGGGATTAGAGGAAAAGAAGGTATGGGGGTTGAAAGGATCCCAGGAGATCACGAAAACCTTAGCTGGAATGTGAATGTGTTATGTTTCTATCAATAGTGTGCAACTATGTCAAAATTAGTTAATTGGTGCACCTTAAGTATGCACAGTTTATTATGTATAAATCATCACAACAAAGCTGTCAAAACCTTTAGCAAGGAAAGATGATTAAGTCAACAATCTTTGTTATAATCATGCAGAATCTAAGCCAGGAATGACACTTGAGTACATGCATTTATTATATCACTTACGATTTTCTTCTTTTGGGAAAATTATTGATTTTCATTTATTTGAAATGCAGAGAAAGAAAGAAATAGCGAGAGTAAATCTCCCATGTGCTGATTCATTTCCCAGAAGTCTACTATACCCAGGACTGGCCCAAGACAAAGCCAAGGGCACAGGGATTCAGGGTCTCCCACAAGAATGGCACCGACTCAAATACTTTAACCAACACCTGCTGCCTGCTGAGTTACGTATCTGCAAGTAGCTGGATTGGAAATGGGGCCAGATCTCAAACGCAGGCGCTATGCCATGGAATCGTATCATCTCAAGTGGCATCTAACCATTGTGCCCAATCCTCACTTCCATCCAGCACTTTTGAACATCGCAGTGATAGGTACTAGGCTTTCTGTGTGAGACACAGTATTAAACAAGGCTCCACTCCAGAGAGTTTACAGTCTGGTGGAGGAGACAGACGAAAAAGCCATAATAAAGAGTTATAAGTGTTGTGACAGGACAAGAGGTGGCAGCACTGTGAATGTTCAGTAGTGTTATGTAAGATGATTATTCAGTAGTAGATGGCCGCAGCTGTGTTGGAAGTGAGTGTGAGGCTTATGATGGCTCAGGTGTCTCCCAGGCATGCGGAGGGGTAGGTAGTGACTGTGACTGCCATGCAGCTGCCAACCTAGGTTAGAGTAGCAAAGTAGCCTTCTCCGTAATTTCCCAATAATGTGATCATTTCAACAGGTTCTGAAAACACTTGAGAATAATGAAGGTATCTTGTTATAGACTAGTTTTTTTTTTTTTTTTTTTCAGAACAGCATCTTAAATGAAAAGTGTTGCTTGTTGGGGAAACATGAACCATCCACATTGTAGTGTAGCTAGAGGACAAGTGCTCTTTTGTTTCCAAACGTTCTGTTTTCAAGTGGATTTTCACTGCTTCTGTGACTGTGTCTGAACCTTTGCTAAGGGTACTGCAGCTGGGTTGTGTAGTGGATCCAGGTCCAGAAAAAGAATCGCTAAAGAATGCAAGTAAACAGGATGTCAGATGTTATCCTCAGCCTATTTCCCTAAACATAGCTTGCTGGCTGCAAAGTAAAATGCCATTCTTCCAGCTTCTGCTGTGACCCAGTGATGGCTGACAGCAGGCAAACTCTTCATTTGCTTGGCACGTTGTCACCGTGCAATTCAACATCTTTTGCAAGGAATGAGCATGACACACCACCTCCGTGAGCTAGTCTGAAGACATGCGGCCATTTCTTGGTAGAATTCTCTTAGCCATCCTTCTTTGAGGCCTGTTGTGCCAGCACAGCACCCTTTGAAGCTCAGTGCTGTCTGATCTAAAAGCCAGTTGGCATCTTTCCTTCACAGAACCCTGAATTTTACTAGAGATAGACAATTTATTTGTTTCCAGTGTTCTCCCAGACTGGCCCAGGAATGTTTTGTTTCAAGGACCCTGAAATTCTGGCTCACCTCTGTTTTCCTCACACAGTTGCTTCATTCTCTCTCCTCCCTCCCCAGCGTCCTCACTTCCTGCCCTTACAGTTTCGTGAACTGTTGAGAGTTTTTTTTTTTTTTTAAAAAGGGGTGTGGACATGTGTGTGTTTCTTCCTTTTTTTATCGTAATGAATTTGTTTTGCAGATTTTGAAAGAAACTAATAGGTATTATCCAGGATATTTCCCACGAATTCTTATCTGAGTTCCACATCTTTGAGAATGATCCCTGTGCTTTTCAAACCCCGTGTTTTGAGTGGGGCCACTGGTGTCTAAAAAGAGTTGCTTTGAAACCTTTCCTCCGTAAGCACCAGAAGAGAACTCCTAACAAGGAAGACAACGGCAGATGCAATCGCGGATGTGGCTTCGTCCTTGCAGCTGGCCCAGTGAGCTGTTCCCCGTGCATCGTCCTCAGGAATGAATCCAGAAGAACGAGTCGTGACCTGGCTGATATCTTTGGGAGTTTTAGATTCCCCGAAAAAGACCATCTGTGATCCGGAGGAGTTCTTGAAGACCTCGCTGAAAAATGGGGTAGTGCTGTGCAAGCTGATCAACAGACTCGTGCCTGGCTCTGTGGGAAAGGTAAGGTCCATTTGCAGCATCTTTGGGATTGCTTCCCATCACACAGCTGAAGTCATGGGCCTCTTGAGATTCCATGCACGGGTCATGGGGACCTCCTACTTTAATATCTTTTTTAAGGGTTCTATATGCTGGCTTACTGGTTTTGTTGCTTGAGAAAGTCAGAAAACGAAATGTCCTTCATGGCTTTTAAATATCAATATAGTAAAACCCATTAAACTTTTGGCAGTAGGGGACAAGGAAAGCATTCATATCACAAGTTTGCTCCATTGTGGAGACGTGTATGCTACACTGGGTATTGAGGATGATTTGAACCTGGGGTACATAGGAAGCTACAATATAGGCAAATGATTTCTAACAGATCTTGAGGGTGTTTCAACAGTTTCCCTAAAATCAATGTAAATTGTTTAAAAGTATCCTTTGAACACAAGACTATTTAGCAATTCAGAGAAATAATCCAAAATGTCACATGAAGTTTGGACAAAACAGTAGAAACCCAATGTATGTTTCAAATGCAGCATGCATTCAAAGTGAAACTAACCTTACCCTCTTAAAAAAAATCTACAGTTGTTAAAGTTGGAAGCTGATGATCACAAGAATAGATCATTTCTAAAGTAGGCACTTTACGTAAGCATAGAAGTAGACACCTATAATTGTTTTCTTGAATCATCCCAGATCATGACTGGAACTAGCTTTTTTAAACAAAAAAAAAAAAATGTTTTTTATTGAGCAAGGAGATTCAGTCAAAATTTTGTTAACTTGAGGAAGAGTGATACAATGCAGAGAAATGTGATAAAATGTAGAGAGCAGTACAGAGGAAATAGAATTTTAATATGCTATCGTGGGGAAAGGGAGGGAGATAAAAGCACTTCCTGGTTTGAAAGCAAGAGCTAAACTCAGAGAGTGTCTTGGTCTTTCCACGGCATTATCAGCACACTTGGGCTGAAGGCACAGCAAAAGGTCTGAGGGTAGAAATGGCTTGAGACTATAAAGCTTGGGTGACCATTTGAAACAGCAACCAACTGTTTAGATTTTTGCATCACTTCCTTCAGTGGTTATTTCTCTTCCTGGACCGAAAGCATTCGTACCTCCTGTCTTTAAAAAAACAAAAAAAAAAAAAAAAAAGAAAAGAAAAAACCCAAAAAAACCAAAAAAAACCCTGCCTTACCTGCTTACCAGCAAATGATGAGGATGTTTTGCTTGGTGTGGAAAGACAATCTCCAAGTGACACTTGACTCTGTTTTTTCTAGTATTGTCTGGAGCCCCAAACTGAAGCCCACTGTATCAGCAACATCAATGACTTCCTAAAGGGATGCGCAGCCCTTCAAGTGGAGGTAAGCCCACTCAGGTTGCCTTCATTGTTGCCAACAGGACTGATAGTAAAAACACGTGACTTATTTCTCACTGTTGATAGTCACCAAGTTAAACAGCATTTTCTAAAAATCAGAGTTGGAATTGATGTTCCCAGTGTCAGATTCCTCTTCTGGTTTCCAGAGAAATCAGTTCCAAACAGAAGAAAATCAAGACTCTAAAAAGGAGAGAGTGTTTTTACAACATCTCAGCCCTGAATACCAGCTTACTCGAAGAGAACTTTAGTGGTGTACTACCTTACTAAGGGGAGCCGAAAATGAACCACAGACTGCTACAGGAAGTCATGGTTACCGCCTTAATTTTGGAAGAGAACAAAAGGCCAGAACAGAAAAAAAAAAAAAAGATTAATTTTATTTTTATTAGAAAGGCAGATCTACAGGGAGAAAGAGATAGAGAAAGAATTCCCAGTTGGAGCTTGAGGTGATCTGAAGCCAGGAGCTAGGAGCTTTTTCTGGGTTTCCCATGCAGGTGCAGGGTCCCAAGGCTTTGGACCGTCCCCGACTGCTTTCCCAGGCCACAAGCAGGGAGCTGGATGGGAAGTGGAGCTGCAGGTATTGGAAGCAGTGCCCATATGGGATCCCTGTGCATGCCAGTTGAGGACTTTAGCCGCTGGGCTACCACAGCGGGCACCAGAAAAAGTATAATAAAAGGGTATTCAAGCCTGTCCTGCCAGACTTCTCAGGTTCAAATCTAGGTTTGTTCTGACTACTATCTTTATGACCTTGAGTGTGTTATTCAGCTGTGCCTCTATACTTCCTTCTCCCACCTGTACAATGGGAATTAATAGTGGCATCTATCTGTTAACTCTAGCCGCTGGAGGAATGCCTGGAATGTAGTGTCTTGCATGTAATACCTATTATTTGTAGTAGTAGTAGCAGAGGTAGTAGTGTATTTGTCCAGATAAACCTTGCTTCCTTAACAATTTTCCCTAAAGCTAACCTGGCGTTAGGTTACCTTGTCTCATAATATTTTATTCCAATTTCCCTTATTGCTCTATTGGAATGCCTGCCCTCCCTTGTTTTTGAGTTGGGGTAGCTTTAAAGCATTCTACTACATCCTTTCTAGAACAACATCTATGGTATCTTCTTTTTTATTTTATTAATAAAAACATGTTGAGCTTGCCTATGATTCCTGCATTCTGAAGATTCCAGAAGGTTCAGTGAGCTGCTTTTCACTTAGGAATGTTAGGTAGTACAGAAACATCTCCTTGCTCTGGCACTGTTGGAGATTTTTGTTTCTGACAACTCAACACTCTTTCAAGCACCAAGGTTTAAACTATTTTAAAATCCATTTTAGATGGAAATCTTTCTGAAATGTCTATTGTAATTGCTGTCTTCATAAGCTGCTGATACCTCAGGCTGATCTCCACCGTGGATCAATATCATACTGTCTGGCTTGTGGTTAAACACAAACCTTCTTGAGTTTGGCAAACTGGGCATGGAGCCTTGGCTTGTTCAATATCTGATTATGTGACACTAGGTAAAGTTATTAGACCTCTGGATGCCCGTTTTCTCATCTGCACAATGGTGACAGTAGCAGCGTCTTTTACACAGAACTGCTTCCAAAATCAAGCGAGGTAATCAGCAGCACTATGCAGGAGGCACGCACAGGAAGATGCTGGCTGCTTTGTTATCATGAAGTGTTCTTTGCACTACTGTATGCGAAATGAGGCCTCTAAAGGGGTATACAGAAGGCATATTCAGGCATTTCTAGAACTCTGAGGCAAAGTGAACGCAACCCTGAGGCCCAAGGCTGCACGTGGAGGCAGGGAGAAACCAGAGGCCAAGAAGGCTGACCCAGTAGCCTGGAGCTTCTCCTGGGAGCTCGGAGACAGACCTAAGCAAACATCACTAGATAGAATGTCTGCAGGGTGAGAACGCCTGTCATAGTGGTGAGGTTGCCGCTGGAGAGGCCTGCGCCTATATTGGAAAGCCTGATTTGAGTGCCTACGCCCCGGCTTCTGCTAGTGGACAGCATGGGAGGCAGGGGATGTCAAGTACAAAGGCCTCTGCCACTTACATGGGAGACATGGAAGGAGTGCTGGGTTTCTAGCTTAGGCCTGACCAATCTGGCTGCTGTCATCATCTAGGGAGTGAACCAGCAATTGGGAGATTTCTATGGGTTTGTTTCTCTGCCTTTAAAATCCAATAATAATAAATGTTTTTTTAAAAGGTCTTATTTTTTATTTGAAAAGCAGATTTACAGTTGAGAGAGAGAGCCATCTCCCATTTGCTGGTTCACTCCCCAAATGGTTGCTATGGCCAGAGCTGAGCTGATCTAAAGCCAGAAGCCTAGAAATTCTTCCAGGTCTCCCATGTAGAGGTAGCAGGAACCCAAACACTTGGGCCATCCTTTGTCGCTTTCCCAGGCTGTTAGCAGAGATGGGAAGTAGAGAAGCTGGGACTTGAACCGGTGCCCATTTGTGATGCTGCCATCACAGACGAAGGCTTATCTACTATACCACAGCACAAGCACCCAAAAAGAAACGATTAAAAACTTAAGAAAAATCTCTTAGGCCTAAAGTACCTAGCCCAGTGCCTGGTATAGGACATGTATAGACTCTCTAAACCTGTAAATGCCTGAAAAACAAGAACAGGATTGGATTATTGTCTAGAACATAGCATTCTTTACTAAACAAAGAATATCAGCCTGAAATGGTTTTAAAATATCAGCTGGAAATGGAGATAGAGATGCTGTACTGTGCTGACCATTGATCCCTGGAGCGTGTTGACCACCTTGAAAGAACCATCACCTCTAGCTTGCTCCACGTGACTGCAGTCACTGTTCTTTTTTATTTTTAACATGTATTTATGTATGTGAAACCAGAGTTACAGAGAAAGAGGGGAAAGAGAGAAAGAGAAAGATCTTCCATCTTCTGATTAATTCCTCAAATAGAAATTCAACAACTGGGGCTGAGCCAGAGGGGAAAGAGAGAAAGAGAAAGATCTTCCATCTTCTGATTAATTCCTCAAATAGAAATTCAACAACTGGGGCTGAGCCAGGCTGAAGCCAGGATCCAGAAACTTCTTCAGACCTTCCACACAGGTTCTGGGATCCAGGGCATTGGGCTACCTTCTTTGGTTTTCCCAGGTGCATCACAAGAGAGCTGAAACAGAGCAGCCAGGCCACAAAATGAGATGCTGGCACTGCAGGCTGAGGCGTAACTCGCTGTGCCATGGCTCTGGCTTTCAGTGTGTGCCTATGTTGCAATGCTTCGGTATCTCTAGAGAAGCACACTGCTAATAGTTGATCTGGGAAGTCAGAGGCATGTAGGATGACACACTCTCTGAAGTATCTCCCCAACTTTGAAAATGTACTTTCAGCTTTGATGACATCCAATTTACATTTTCTTTTGTTGTTTGTGCTTTTGATAGCACAGTTAAGAAAGTCTTCCCTGATCAATGTTCCTGGAGATTACTCTTATGTTTTCTGTAAAGAGTGTCATGGTTTTAAGGTCTTTGAGTGATTTTGGATTAATTAATTTTTGTGTCCGGTGGAAGGTATAGATTTACATTTATGTTTTGAAGATTATTTATTTACTTGAAAGGCAGCGTTACAGAAAGAGCAAGACTTTCCACCTGCTGGTTCACTCCCCAGAAGGCTGCAACAGTTGCAGCTGGGCTAGGCTGAATGAAGTCGGGGGACTCGAACTCCATCTGAGCCTCCCACGCTGGATGGCAGGGGCCTACCTAAGTATGTGGGCCATTCTCTGCAGTCTACCCAGGCGCATCAGCAGAGCATTGGATTGGAAGTGAAGCACCTGGGACAGGAACTGGCACCCATGTGGAATGCCTGTTTCTCAAGCTCAACATGGTATGACACACACTGCCCCCTACCCCATTCATTCTTCTGCGTGTGGATATGCAGTCCTCTCAGTATCACTTGTTCAAAAGACTATTGTTTCCCGCATGGAAAGTATGAATGTGGCTTTGTAGTAAGTTTGCTTTTTATAGTGGATTTATTTATCTGAAAGGGAGAGTTGCAAAAAGAGAGGGAGAGAGATGAGAGAGAATTTCCACCTGCTGGCTCACTCCGCAGATGGCTGCAATGATTAGGGCCGAGGCAGGCCAAACTCAGGAGCTTGAAACTCTATCTACATCTTGCATGTGGGCAGCAGGGGTCCAAGCACCTGGTCCACTCTCTCCAGCTGAGAGCAGGACCGGAAGTGGAGGAGTCAGGATTCAAACCAGTGAGCATATGGGATGCAGACATCATAGGTGGTGGCTTAGTCCATTTCACCCCAACTGCTGTGTCTGTAATGAACTCCAAAATCGTAAGATGTGAGTTCTGTGATTTTATTATTCATTTTCAAATTTGCTTTGGCTATTCTGGATCTCTCGCTTATTATCCCTATGAATTTTAGAATCAGCTTGTCCATATTTACAAAATGATTCCAGCTGAGACTTTATAAGGATCACGTGCAATCTGTAGATTACTTTGGAGAGTATTATACTATTACTATGTTAATGACATTAAAACTTTGAATCCATGAACACAGATGTCTTTACACTTACAGCTTTAGTTTTGTTGATAAACTTTTCATAGTTTTAAGGGTACATATCTTGTACTTTCTTGGTTCTCTTTATTCCAAAGAATTTTGTTTTTGTAACTGGAATTGCTTTCTTAATTTTTTGCTTAGATTATTCATTGCAAGCATACAGAAATAAAATAGATTTTAAGTAGTCATCTAGTATCCTTCAACTTGAACAAGCATGTTCATAAGCTTTATGTTTCTGATTTTTTTTTTGCATGTGTGTATGTATCTCATGATTTTTTTTTTACACACAAGATTATATCATC
Organism: Ochotona curzoniae; assembly: GCF_017591425.1. NCBI lineage: Eukaryota > Metazoa > Chordata > Mammalia > Lagomorpha > Ochotonidae > Ochotona > Ochotona curzoniae. The sequence continues at coordinate 10,132,080 of NW_024467087.1, forward strand.
TGTGAATGAAGGTAGTTTTTCTTCATTCTCTCCAATGTAGATACTTTTATTTGATTTTCTTCCCTAATTTGTGTGTCTAGAAAAACTCCAGAATAGACTGAGGTAGAAGTGGTACAAGAACATTTCCTTTTCTTGTTTATATTTTTAGGGTCAGAGGCTTTCGGTTTTTTTGTTTGTTTTGGTTTTTTAGCATTCAGTATAATGCTAGTTATGGGTTTTTCATAGATGCTGTTTAATAGGCTGAGAAAGTTCCCTTTTAGCTGTCTGTTTTAATGATAAAATTGTGCTGTATTCTGTCAAATGCTTTTCTGCTTCGTAGGACGATCATTGTTTTTTGTCCTTTGTTGTATATTGTATTATACTGACAGATTTTCACATATCAAGTTAAACTTGTATTCTTGGGATAAATTGCAGTGCGTTAGGTTGTTTATGCACATAGAAATTTGTGCATCTCTCTGATGCTTCTTAAAGAATCTTTTTTGTTAAGTTTTAATTAGTTTTTAACAATCCAATGTAGTTTATAAAATTTTTTCCCTTCATCCATCTCCCCTCTCCCTCTGCTTTTCTCCCTATTTACCATCCCTCTTTTTTTCAGTTTTTGAAATAACATCTTTTAAATTTATATGACAGTAAAAAGGCTTAATGCGCCATCAAATAAGTTTCTCTAGTAAAAAGCAAAAAGACCCAAGTTTAGTGGAATTATCGACAATGGCTAAAAATAGCAATTGATGGGAAAATGCCCATCTCACATATACAGTAAACTTTGAACTAATCACAGATCATTAAAACTATACTAGTGTAATATTGTTAGTAATTTGAAAAAGGTCTGAAAGTTTTACAAAACTACATTTGCAGCAAAACTGGTACATATAAACAGTTCCCTTTGTTGTTGCTGTTGTTTTTGAAAATCTTTCTTTATGTGAATGTAATTATTGTGTCAAGTTTGGACGGATACTGACAAATTGCCCTGCAACAATATGCTGTAGGGGCTCATTCACTGGCTCAATTGGCTAATCCTCTACTGACAAACACCATCATCCCATATGGGCGCGGGTTCCTGGCCTGGCTGCTCCACATCCCATCCTGCTCCCTGGGTGGGGCTTGTTGCTTGGAAAAGCTGTGGAGGGTAGCCTTGGGACCCCCCAGTGTTGTGGGAGGCCCAGAAGCAGCTCCTGGCTTTTTCCACATGTCCCTGCCAACACCAGAGATGATTTCTTAAAGCTTACTAAATTGATAGATGAAAACGACATTTCATTTATTGCTGTAATTTGTATTTCATGATTTCCTTTTTGAAGATTGATCTTCATTTGAAAGAGTCTTTTAAAAATACAATGATTTAAAAATTTTATCTTAAAGATTTATTTTTTTTTCTAGGGTAATGCAGATTTAGAGAAAAAGGAAGAAATAGATCTTCCATCTGCTGGCTTATTCCCCAAGTGGCCACAACAGCGGTAGCTGAGCCAATCCAAAGCCAGTAGCCAGGAGCTTCTTCTGGGTCTTCTATGTGGGCGCAGGCTCACTAGCTCTATCTTCTGCTGCTTAGCAAGTTCATTAACAGGGTTGCTGGATCAGAAGTGGAGCAGCTGAGATTCAAACTGATTCCACATGGGATGCTGGATTTGCAGGTGGAGGCTTAGCTTGTTATGCCACAGCATAAGACTCATGTCTTATGATTTCTAATGAGTTTAGATATAATCTCCATCTTTTTATAATCTATTTTTCTTTTTTTTTTGCGAGCCAAGTATATCTGTTTGATATTTTTACAAAATTGGGAAAGTAGGAACACTACTCAAATATCAGGTAAAAACTTTGTAGAACATATAGAAAAAAAATCTTGATTTCGGTACCATCCCTGTTGTGATGAGCCCCACAACAACATGTGTTCTAGCATGGATAATTTCATTATTTTGTCACTTTGGAACTTGGTGAAAGTCAGGAACACATACAAATCTTCTGATCAATTGAGAATGGCCTGGGTGATAGCTCCCTGACTGTCCTGATCTAGCCTTGTGGTTTTCTGGAATCACAGTCAAACCTTGCACTTCCCTCATTTCCAGCAGGCATTCTTTTTTTTTTTTCCATTTTATTTTTTTATTTTTATTTTTATTATTTTTTAAAGATTTATTTATTTATTACAAAGTCAGATATATAGAGTGGAGGAGAGACAGAGAGGAAGATCTTCCGTCCAATGATTCAATCCCCAAGTGAGCGCAACGGCCAATGGTATGCCGATCCGAAGCCAGGATCCAGGAACTTCTTCTGGGTCTCCCACGCGGGTGCAGGGTCCCAAAGCTTTGGTCCATCCTTGACTGCTTTCCCAGGCCACAAGCAGGGAGCTGGAAGGGAAGCAGGGCTGCCGGGATTAGAACCGGCGTCCATATGGGATCCTGGTGTGTTCAAGGTGAGGACTTTAGCTGCTAGGCCACTGCCGCCAGGCCCTTTATTTTTTTATTTTATGATACAATTCCAACCCCCGCCCCCCTGGGATTTCCCTTAGCCCCTCCTCCCAGCTGATTTTCCCTCATATGATAATGATAATAATCCTTATCAGTATGGGCACTAAAGACTATATCCCAACTGCCAAGCAGATCACAGGGAATTAGTGCCCTTGTAGGCCGAGAGCGCTGAGGTCAACTATTCCCTATCAGATCTCCCACACGGGATGGAACAAGCCCAGAACCCTCCTCACAGGATGTAATGACATCAGAACAACAGCCAGGAGTCCTGAGCTGAGCGGTCCTCAGAAACAAGAATGCTCAACTTCCTTTGGGAGTCAGGAGAGGAATCTTCTCTGGTCCTTACTTAGCTCCAACTTTGGCTCCCCACCCTGTCTTGCAATGACCATCAGGGTCGCTCAGGAGCCCCCAAAATTAGATCAGATAGATAGAAACCAATAAGGAAAGCTTAGAATAGACAGGAAACAGTCAGCTTGCACTCCCATATACCTAAGTAGGTAGGACACAAAGATCAGTTACTCCTCACTAAAGAATGGAAGATTTCTCTGCACACCCCTCCTAAACTGTTCTGTTCCTCAGTCGTTGACATATGACTTGTTAGAGTTATAAGCCTGTTTGGACTATACTAAAATTTACGAAGTTCAGTAAAAATCATATTTGAATACTATAAACTGCTAAATATAAATATGAAAAAAGACACGAGACAGCTGACTAGTACCCTATAACCATTTAAAGTGTATAGCAGCTGGTTGTGTATAAACTAAAATTGAGATGTCAATGAAGTGGATGTGATTAAGAACTTGAATTTTCTAACACATTGATCACTCAGTACCATGTCAATTACTTCATCATGTTGTACATTTCCATGTTTCTTCCTGTTGTTGAATTTGTGTTGTGGCTTTTCATTGGAGGGGATAATATTCTGCCATTACTCTCAGATCAAAGGTGGTCTCCCAATGAAATTGTTGAATTTATCTGGACAATAAGATGCTGGACTCTCTGCATGGTCCATGCCCTCACTGATGGAATTATGACTGGTTATGAGCTGTCCTGCTGTAATAATATGGAGGAAATCAATATGGGGGGAGGGCTTGGGGAGGAGTTGGTGGAAATCCTAGAGCCTATGGAACTGTGTCATAAAATGAAATAATAATAATAAAAACAAACAAAAACCAATAGTATAGTCCTTCATAAGCAGTCATAAGTCCATCATTTTCCTGTTTAAGTGTATCTTGACATTGTGGGTACTGACAATGGCAGAGAATGCAGCATCCTATTGTCAAGATGCATTTAACAACTTTATTGGAAATCCATCTTTGATTTGGAAGTAGAGCTGCACACTGCATTTTATCTTTGCAACTGGATATGATAGTCTCTATTATGCCGTTATTATACATTCCCTCAAATGAGTAGCCATACAATAAAATCAACAACAGTAATAAAGTTTAAAAATTTACAACACCGTGAAGTTAAATAACTTGCTACTGAATGACCAATGGGTCAGTGAAGAAATGAAAAAGGAAACAACAACAACAGAAATCCTTCCTGGAGTGAATGACCGGCAAGTACTCTCGCTTTGTTCATTTGTGTTCATTTGTGTCACCACCACCACTCAACTTTTGCCAGAGATACTCTGCCATCTCCCATGTGGTTCTTGGTCCAAGCATATTTTGGAGAATCAGGTTTTGTTTATGAATAATTTTGCTGAATGCACATGTGATTAAAATAGTTTCTGTCTCTTCTCATCACTTTCTCTTTCTCCCTCTCTCCCTTTCTTTCTTTGCTTCCAATACCAGCTGGTAGCAGTTCTGCTTTTCCCCTTTTGCCCCATGCCCTCATTCCCTCTTGGCTTCCTGTCACTCCATATGCCCTGTCTCTAGAGCAGTCTGGGTGCCCTGTCCACAACATGGCCTATTGGATGGACAGTTTGCCATTTCCCAGAAGTAAAGCAGAGTTGCGGATGACAGGCAGGCAGGGTTAAGTCCCAGACGAACGGGGCACCTGTCCTGTAGGAGAGCCTCGGCCTGGGGACAAGAAACAGAAGGCCAGACAACTCCCCAGTAGCCGGGATGGTGCCAACAGACCTTCCTTTCAGCCTTCCCCTCCCACCCTGGGTCAAGACACAGTCGTCTTCTCTCGGCCTCAGTTGACTCCTCTGGAAATGAAAAGACTTGGGTGGGTAACAGGTGATGAATGCACACTCTGCTTCTAACTGCTACCTTTCTGCTGTGCAAACCCTTGAGGCTTTGGCTGCTCCACTGGGGCTAGGAAAAGTCCACCTCTAGAGGATTCTGCTTAAACCTTGCTTTTGTTTTTGCTCTTGAGCAAATCTTCTACCACAGATGGAATTTTCAAGAGTCAATGAAATGCCAGCTACAACTGTGGCCATCCTAATCTTTTGCAGACTGCGTTGGAGTTCTGTAAAAATTAGAGTTTGAGGAGGGTTATAAATACTTCCTGTCAGGAACCTTATTTTCGGCCTCAGTGGTGTTGTTAGACCAGGGGCCTGTCATCAGAGAACTCAGCAAGGCAATCCAGGCTAGTATGGAGAATGCAAACGCACGAAAGGGCCGCTGGACTGTGTTTTGGGGCTTGGCTGTCCCAGCGGCTCCCCTTGCTGCTTGAGGGTGCCAGAGCTACATCTGGGGTGGAGGAGGAAGCGAGCCCCAGTGAAGGGCTAGTTCGCGAGTCGGGGATTCCCGCCCCAGGCTTTGGCAGTTGCCGCCGGCAGGCCAGGCGCCCGCAGCCCAGAGCTGGGGCTGGACCAGGCGGCAGCAGCATGCGCAGTGTGGCCGCCGCCGTTACACCGCAGCTTTTGCTGCTGCCACTGCTCCCCGGGCTTTTGCTGCTGCGGCTCTGCCTGCGCCGCTGTCACTTCCAGTTCCTACTTCTGCGATCCAGGTCCGGGTCACTGCTTCCCCACCGCTGGCCCAGTCCCTCCTGGTCACTTGCAGGCTCCGGCTCTGGGCAGGAGCGTGCAGCCGACTAGGGTCGGGGGGAGCCTCCTGGGCAGTGAGCCCCCCTCCTACCGCCGCCGATGGCCAGCTGGCCGCCAGCGCACCCAGCAGGGCGCACCCCCGGGTTCACCCTGACCTCCCCCGCCCAGGTCCTCCACCCGCCCTGCAGAGGGGCACGGCTCAGTCAGTAAGAACTTGCGGCAAGAATCTGACTTCCTTTTAGATTAAAATAAGAATCTGACTTCCTTTTAGATTAAAACACATACACAAACAAACAAACAAACAAACCACACACACACACACACACACACACACACACACACACACACACACATACATATAAAAGCCCGGACTGGAGAGGCTGCGGAGTTTGAAGACGGGCGCCCCCTCCTCGCCCGTGTCCAGGAGCAAAGTTGCAGGCGCCCCTCCCCGCCCGGGAGAGCCGAGCCAGCTCTCCAGTTTCGTCCTGGTGGCGGCTGTGCTCAGGGCAGGGTCCCAGCTCCGGCTGGGGAGAACGCTTCCCGCAGCCTTGGCACGGGCTCGCCCGCCCGCTCGCCGTCCCCGTGACTCGGAGGGCGAGCAGCTTCCAAGCGGCGGCGGCGGCGGCGGCAGCGCGGCAGGAACGAGCGAGGAGCCGGAGGACAGGCGGGCAGCAGCAAGCCAGGTGACCTGCCTGAGGGCAAGGGCTCAGGGGAAGGGGGACGCGCGAGGGCCTGGGGGCGGGTGTCCACGGACCCCCCACTGGAAGGGAGCCGCCCTTCCTCCGCACTGCCGCGACTCCCTGCCCTGGCCACGGGGTCCGTCCGTGCTCTGCTAGGGCCTCAAGGTGCACGGGGAATCTTGGTTGCCTGAGCGGGGGTGGGGGGCGAGGGCGCAGAGCGAGGACGCGACAAACTTAGGGGCGAGTTGTCCAGCTCTGGCTGAAGGGCTGACAGCGAGTGGATTCTTTCCTCCTCCCCGGAACCGGAGCAGGAGTCAACAGTACTATTTCGATACCAATTTCCTGCCCTCCCAGCCCCCCGGCATCTATACATTGGGGGATATTTTTGGCGTTGAGCACACAGATCTGTCGCAGCAATGGTTTGTGCGTGCAAAGACCCGTGCCTACGACGTGTTCTCAAGTGCCCACAGTTAATTTCTACTTTTCATTTTCCAGTTATTCAGAAACCCAACAGGTATTTAAGCTATTTCATCTCAGCTCCAGAGTGGAGAGCCCTCAAGTTTATCGCTGTGTCTTCAGGGATTTTCTGTTTTTATTTGCTTTGCTGACTGACGTCTTTGGATGTAGAGGTGACTCACATGATACCCCCCCTCCCTTCATTAGGTGGGAGTAAAACCATAGTAATGCATTTCCCCCATCCAGCTATATATTTTTTTGTCAATAAAAGCTTCACGCAAACTAAGTAAACCTTGCTGATAAGATAATGTTTTGGCTGATTCTCTGCAATGATCATATTAACAATTTTGGAGGCAAATAAAAATAGATGGCATACCAAAGATCCATCCATACAGCCTTTGTAACTTTTCTTTGCATGGAAAACCCACAGTTTGTCCTTGAACTTCCTATCTTAATTTTGACATTGACCATGGTAAGAGGATCTCTGATGACATCATTTGCTCCAGCTACAGTTCTGATGTTCCTTGGCTGAGAGCACCTCTCTCCAAAACGCAAGGCCGGGGCCTGCCCTTGTACTTGAACTGAGGCATTTCCAAGGATTTCTCTTCAGCTGAGTGTTGTGCTACATGCCAGGCAGTGCTGCAGTCCCTTCTTACATAAGCGAGTTTCAGACCGGTGTAGGCTCTGTGTGTGTTTGGAGCAGTTAAAACAAGGGAGTGTTCTGTCTGAGTCTGGGGTGTCAGGGGAGATAATTAGAGTTTTGAATAAAGTAAATTTCCGGAGAGTATTCTCATCTTGCATCACATTTGTTTCCCATTTAGTCTTTTTAAGGATCTACTTAATCTGAAACTCACCATGCCCTTGTAAAGGATATGGGAGAGATGGCATGACTTTCATTGGACAAAGAAACAAAGTTTAAGTAACCAAAGTCAGCGAACTTCCTAGTGGATACAATCCAGTCTCTAACCTTGATCCCCTGCTTTCAGCCCAGTTTTTGCTTGGTTTGTTTTTGCTTGAACATGATATAGCAAAGTGTTTCATTTTGCACGTGTTATGGATGGTATCTCTTCTGGGCCACCGCTTTCCTTCTATTTTTGCCCACTCCCATCTTGACCTTGTCTTTTCTCGCACAGGACTGTTCCTAGCGATGAGGACAGAAGCCGGGTTTTCTAAAAGATGGCCTGTTTTTTTGAAGATACATATTTATTTGAAAGGCAGAATTACACAGACAGGGAGAGAGACAGAAAGTGACACATCTTCCATGAGCTAGTTCACTTGCCAAATGGCTGCAGTGGCTGGGGCTGGGCCAGGAGGAAGCCAAGAGGCTGGATTTCCATCTGGGTCTCCCACGTGGATGGCAGAGGCCCAAGTACTCAGGCCATCTTCTGTTACTTTCCCAGGCACATTAGCAGAGAGTGGATAGGAAATGGAAGGGCCAGGACTTGAACTGGCAATCATATGGGATGCTGGCATTGCAAGCAGCTTTTTCATGTGCTGTGCTGCAGTGTTGGTCCCTGTGTTTAAAGCTGTGATCTACCTCTTTCCTTCTCACACTCAGGGGAAGCAAGTGCTGCCTAGAAAATTCAGGGCCAGAAAACTCTGATGTTCATTTGACATCATCAGGTCAAGTATATGATTGCTTCAGTCTTTACAAAGAAACTCATTATTCGAGAGAAGAAATTGGAAAGTATGAGTTTTGTAGCATTTGTAGCAATCTTTTCATCACTGTTTTCAGGAATTCGGAACAAGGACAGAGAAGTAGTTGAGTATCTGCTGTTTCTGAAAACAGGTATTATGTTCTAGGTACTATGTCAGATGCCTCGAATACACCATTTGATCTTCATAGGAATCTTGGCATTCTACCCGTTATACAGTGGCAAAATTGAGGATCAGGGATGCCCCAGCAAATGCCTTACTGTCCCAGGACAAAGCAGAGGCAGCATGCAGTCACTAATACACCTTACTTGAGAACTCATTGTGTCTGCTGTGTGCCTGACGGTCACCCTCCAGGAACTGAGAACAAGCATAGCAGCACCTACTCCTGGGTCTTCACATATGGCGCTCCGTGAGAGTCACAGGAGCCCCGTCAGCCAGAGATCCTGGGTGAATGGGTCTGACAGTGACACTTCTCTTTTTATAAGTGCTTATCTTTAAGTCAACTTTCTTTTAAAGTGTAACACGCCTGGAGGACATCCCATGTACGCAGTCTGGTGAATCTTGACAAACTGAACATACACACATAATTGGCACTAATTCAGAAGAGAGCAGCATTGGCACCCAGAAGCCACCCCTGTCCCCTTCCTAGCTACCCCCACCCACTCAGCAGGCGGCACCAGCCTGACTTCTGAGATGACAGATTCCCTTTTTCCTGTTTTGGTGCTTTCTGTTCCATGCAGTCATGCAGTGTCTATGCTTGTGTATAAGCTTTCTTGCAGTTGTAGTGCTCGGTCATGGTCACCTGGGCTGTTCCAGGTACTAGTGCTTTATTCTTCCTGTTGAGGAGTATTGCACTTTGTGGGTGTACCATATTTTTGTCTTTCTATTCATTTGTGGAGGGACATCTTCACTGTGGCTAGTGAGGCCGGCTGTGAGCAGTGCTGCTGTGCCTCTGCTTGTGGGAATCGTCTGGAGAACACACGTGCTTTCCTGTTGGCCTCATACCCAGCTCAGCTGCGGGGTCGGAGGTACTGTCCAGCACTTCTCCCAGGGGCTGAGCCTTCTGATTATGTTCTGAAAGCTCTACAGGTGATTCCATTGTGCATTCAGAATTGAGACTCATTCCGCTGATTTATTCTAGGTGCAACAATCTGGCAACCTCAGGCATCGACTATGATGCAATTTGCATGCATTTTCCCAGAGTCCACTGTGCCAGGCCACCTCTACGCTGCTCATTCACAGCCCCCATAGTTAGCTGTGAACACATCTGCCTGTCAGTCTTGGAGCTTCTCAAAGGCAAGAACCAGAACTTGATGATCTTTATAAACCCAGTGCCCAGTTTAGAACATGGCACATAGCAGGTGCTCAGTAAATGTTTGTTGAATGAATTTTAGAGCGGCTGCTTGGTCAGACAGGATCTTGGCAGCAAAACAGATGTCTCGTTTTTTTGCACCAGGACCTATGTGCGTTATTCCCAGGAAACTGTCTCCAGCCCTCACTCAGAGCCTAATTGCTGGTATTTGTCTAACCAGGTTAGAATTATGTATAATCTGCTTGTTCATCAGAACACTGATTAGAATAAGCAAATCAGATGAGATAAGGTATGTGGAAACATTTTTTATGCTGGAAACTAGCATATAAAGCTGTGATAGAGGGGAAAGAGAGGCTACTGTAGATTAGGCATGATGGCAATGGCAGAAATTATATATATGTGTGTCGAAGGTCTAATATGTAAGAAATGGAACGAACAGTTTATGAACAAAGGAATCTCAAAATCTATAAATGCTAGACCTGCCAGACATAGTCTTTAGTGTGTCCTCAGGCAACTCAACACAAACTGTGTGGTCCAGTGGTGACAACTTGTTCCTGTCCCTACCATGATGAAGAAAGATCTGGGTTGGGTTCCTGATCAAGGCAACCTTTGTACTGAAGTGCTGGTGTGGAGATGTAGTGGCTCAGAGCTGGGACTTGGCACTGACTTCGGTTGGCCACTTGTTAGGTAGGTGCTGCCCTTTCTCCATGATAAGTGGCAGGTGGCACTTACTTACTTGGTAAATGGTACCTGCTAGATTTAAATGACAGAAGGAAAGTAAAACACCTAGCACAGTACCTGGCAACAAGTACATTCTCAATAAAAGCTAGTTCCTAACTTGAACTGTAAGATATCTCAGCAGAGTGGTGTTCATAGACAAATTGCAGTGAAAGGTTCACTAAGTTCAGTTATGTTAAGCTAACTCTGGTTAAGTGACTCATTGCTTTCGAGAAAGACTTCCTCTTGAAATCTTCACATGTTTTTTAAAAAATGGAACCTGGGGCAAACATGGTGGCACAGTAAGCTAAGCCTCAGCTCTATGGCACCGATATCCCATAGAGCTGTCAGTTCATGTCCTGGCTACTCCACTTTCCATCCAGCTCTCTGCTTTTGGCTTCAGAAAGCAGACAGGCTGGCTCAAGTCCTTTGCCTCTGCGCCCACATGGGAGACCTAGAAGAGGCTCCCGGTTCCTGGCCTTTGATTAGCTCAGCTCCAGCCATTGTGGCCATATGGAAATTGAGCTAGGAGATAGATCTATCTCTCCACTCTGCAAAATCTGCTTTTCCAATAAAGATAAATAAATCTTCAAAAAATGGAACCTTATGTAAATAAAGTCATTTAAAATACAAAAAAAGAGAGAATTGGATTTTTTAAAATGGATGCAGGGAAGTTTAAAACCACGGGTTCTGCAAAGTACCCTGAGATTTTACACTGACTCCACTGAAAATGTAGATGGGGCTAAAACTGGAAATAGGAAAAGATAGCCAGTTATTTTGTCTTTCAGTGTTTGGCAAAGATGAATTGTTTCTGGAAAAAGGTTTTTTCTTTTTTTCTTTTCAAGATTTATTTATTTGAAGTCAGAGAGAGAGAGTGATTTCACTCACTGGTTTATTCCCAAGATACCTGCAACAGGCAGGACTGGGCCGGGCCGAGCCCAGGGACCGGGGGCTTCTTCAGATCTGCTATGTGGGTGGCAGGGACCCAAGAACTTGGACCAGTCTCATTTCTTTTCTTTTTTCTTTTTCTTTTCCTTTCTTTTCTTTTCTTTTCTTTTCTTCTTCTTTTCCTTTCTTTTCTTTTCCTTTCTTTTCTTTTCTTTTCTTTTCTTTTCTTTTCTTTTCTTTCTTCCTTCCTTCCTTTTCTTTCTCTTTTTTTTTGGCTTATAACTTTATTTCAGAAATGAGATTCCTTTTTTCTCTGCTGCTTCAGCCAAGAGCCCATTATGGCCAGAGGGCCAAATCAGGAAAGTCTCTGAGGTGCTGGGGCCAACATTCGCAGGGAGGTGGAAAATGGAGCTCCCAAGGCAGTGCTGACAACTTTCCACTCCCTCCAGCAAAGGCTGCCCGCTTCCTGCCGACCCTGCTCTGGAACCGAGGGGCCCATTGGCCTGAGAGCCTTGATGGGCAGACAGGGCACGTGCCCAGCAAGCTCCAGGGAGCTGTCCTCAGCCCTGGTATAGTCTTCATTTTTCAAAAAGATTTGTTTCACTTTTATTGGAAAGACAGATTCACAGAGAGAAGGAGAGACAGAAAACTCTTCCTTCTGTCTGTTAATTCACTATCCATGTGACTGCAATGGCTGGATCCGAAGCCAGGAGCTGGGAGCTTCTTCAGGGTTTCCTGTGTGGGTGCAGGGTCCCATGGCTTGGGGCCGTCGTCTACTGCTTTCCCAGGCCATAAGCAGGGAGCTCGATGGGAAATGGAGAAGCTGGGAGATGGACCAGCATCCACATGGGATCCGGGCAGATGCAAGGCAAAGATTTAGCCACTAGGCTATTGCACTGGGCCTTGTGGCATCTTCTGTTTCTTCTACCAGGTAGGGATTGGTTCAGAATGCCCAGGTTGCAGTCGGTTACATTATCCACTAGGCTACAACATTATCCCCAGGAAAGAAGTTTTTCAAAATAACGTGAAGGGTGACATTCCCACTTATTTTCTAATATGTAGCATGCTTCTTCAGCAGCCAAAGTTGAAGGTTTCTGGATATTTTAGGTGAATAGTGATGGCAGGCTTGGGCTGTGGGCTCACACTTAACAGCAGAAGTTAATCCTTCCAACCTTATTAGCAGCTTTTCACTCACTAACTGGAGGGTTTTTGTCTTCTGAACTTGAAATTCCCAGGGCCCCTTTTAATAAAAAACAATTCGAACTTAGATTAGAATGTGCTGTGATATGTTCAAAATTCTTTATATATTATAGCTCACACTAATATATTTTATTTGGAAAACTGCATAGAAACAGTTTAAATTTCAGTGATATTATAGGCCAATGGTATCCAGACAACAGAGATGAAATGTTTTCGCTGTAGATTCAATGTATGTGTAACCTTGTCAGTTGTCAGGCTTTTTGTACCTCTTCTTATTCTATCTCCCGCTTCTGGTCTCTGTCTTTCTCATTGCTTAACTTGGCCAGTTTTTCACTTCTGAAAGCAATTTGTATATGGTTTCCTTTACAACAACTCAGGACTTGAAATACGCTTGGGGATCTAGTAGGAAAGAGGAACTGGAGAAGACAAAGCCACTGCATTCTCCAGAGACTATGAATTATTCAGTCGTTAACCACAGCAACGTCTTTAGCTACCATTTTGTGTTCTAAGAATAGAAACAGTTTGGACGGATTTCTCTTGGAATTGAAAAATCAGGAAAGCCTTTCATTCCTTTTAGTCTACATATATACCAGAAGAATGTGAGAAAAGAGTGTTTTCAGTTTCTCATGTTTATCTCAATGAAATAGTTTAGTCTTTTCCGTCTCTTAAAATAGACCTATTTACTTTATAATTTAAAAAAACTTGCAATTTTCAAAAATACAGTAGAGCAAGACAGTTGTTTTTCTTAAATTGCACAATGGCTTAATTTTTTTGGTGGTTAACTCACGAAAATATTCCCCTTTGCTCTCAGGAAAGAAGTCATCAACCTGTTGAATTGGGTATAGTTAAGGGGTACATCAAAATCAATTTATTTATTTACAAAGACCACAAAAAATATATGATATCTAAAAAAGGAAGTACTTTAAAAAAATTTAACTGGAAGAAATATATTTTCTTAGAGAATGAAATATTCCTAGCTTGAGATGTAAATTGTCTTAAATCTAGCATATTCTAACTTGGTTTTAATCTTGACTTCAATCCAGGCTGTGTCTGGGGGCAACAGAGCACAATATATCTCTTTATTGAAACCACACAGTCTTGGCTAGCTATCCTCTGCTCTACCCCATTCTAATTTGGTCATATGTTATTACTGAGGCAGCCCCAAGCAACAGCCCAAGAGGTACTGCCAGTTGCCAGCACAACATAATGTATGCAGAGCAATTGATGATGACATTTGGGGTTAGTTCAAAAAGGAAATGCAGGGTCTGGCCTTTGAATTGCAAATGACATGAAAAGGCACTTGCCACTTTTCTTAGGGCTCTTACTTACCAAGTGGTTCAGAAGGAGTATATGAATGTGTGCAGGCCCTGCTGTATTCTTGCATTTCAACGCTGACATTGCCATTACCTTTGCGGTCATCTGGAAGAAAGACCTATGACATCAGGTATCTTTCTGATTAGCGCTAGTCTTTCCCAGGCCTTGGCAAAGTGGACCCTGCCACACAGAGATGTGTAGTTCAGAGATATGGATCATCCAAAACAGCACATAGCCACACATCATTTTTATTTGACTTCTAGTGGAAGATTTACCTTCTTAATTAAGTTCTGCTTAGGCAAATAGAGAAAATTCTAGCTTGATACTTTCTCAGGGAGTTGATAATTATAACTGAGATCAGACATGTCAATTGAGGGATTGAATAGGCAATAGGGAAATGAAGGAATTAAATTAAGGTGAGACACAGCGTGCTTTACATAGCAGCGAGTGAAGCCATTAGTCAGGCCTGGTCTCATCTCAGGCAATAAAGATGCTTCCCTACTCCTTGGAAGCATGGGCATTGTTTTAAGAGGCATTTTTAAGCTGTCAAGCTCTTAGCAATTTTATGAACAGCCTTGTCTCCAAAGAAGGCCCGAATACCAAGAAACATTTTGTCTGATAATTTGTCTGATTTTGATGGCTAGCTCTAGAGCAAAGTGGGGGAATTTACCAGTAATTTCTGAAAAATGTATGCAAATCAACAGACTGTAGTATTTTACATATCAATTGTGATAGTGTGAATAAACAGTAGTTGTAGGCTCAGAATGCATTCTCTGAAGACACTCTGGTATTTTGGAATATGTCAGTTGTTGGGGAAAATCTTCATTTGAGATTAAAATTCGTCTGCAAGGAAAGACTATAGAATGGAAAAGAAAGGTTAAAGGGTATGTGTAACTGTGTTGTACCTTCTTCATAGCTGGATTTTATATAGTGCTCTTTTAATTTTTCATCTTAAAATGAATTTATGTGTTTAGTGACTGGCACATGCCAGGTGCTCAGGAGACATTGAATGGATACTGAATGGGTTTTTAATGTATATTAACTTCGAATGTTTTTTTAGAGCTGTATAGCTCATATAGATGAACAAGAGTTGATTTTTATTCAAAAAAGTGATTCTGTAAAGAAAGATCAAAGGAAAGCTGGAGAGCATTATTCAGTTTCCACATGCCAAGTTAGAATATGTGTTTAAAGGGTTTTTTAAGTTTAAAAATCTCAACTACTGTAAGAGGCCATTTCTTATTTCTCTATTACCTGGATTCTTCTTATTTCATTGGGCTTTCCACATGTAAGTTTTGCACATGAGGATGCTCTGTGACTTTGTTGAAAGTGATCTCACCGGGCAATATCATCACTTCCCTTTGATGAGGTAACTTTTTTGTCAGCATTTTTTTTTCACTCGTGTTCATCTCAAAGAACAATTTATCTTGCCAAATGATGGAATATACATGCACCTCGATTTAGCAAATCCTGCTAGGTAAAGAATGTTGTTCCCTCTCTTTCCTTTGGAGAAAAACATGTCAAAAGGTGGAAGAAATTTTATATGCAGAAGAAAGACTGATTTGCAGCATGTAAGCTTGTTTACCATCCATATGGAGAGTGCCACGTCCAGAGCTCTGAGCTCCTACACTATGTATATGTGAAAAAGTAGAATTTAACAGTGTATAGCAAGGTGTGACTGGGTGCCCAGCATAGTGATTCTGGAATCTAGAGCATAAATGCAAGATGAGTTCAGAAACAGAGGAGCCTGCTGAGTACATTCAGAAAATTTCCAGGCTGAGAAGTAGTTTGGGAACAGACCCTGAAAGATAACTGGGAGTCACATGATCGAAGGGACTTAAATTTTTTTTTAAAGATTTATTGTTTTAATTGGAAAAGCAGAGTTTCAGAGAGAAGGAGAGACAGAGCTTCTGGCCAGAGCTGAACCTGGGATCTCGGAACCCAGTCCAGCTTTCCCATGAGTGGCAGGCATTCAAGGAACTGAGCCACCACTTCTGGCCTCCTAGGGTGTGCCTCAGTAGCATTTGAACACAGGCAGACCTTGAACTGATATGTGAGAATCCCAACTGGCAGCTTAACCACTATGCGGTCACCTCCTGAGAGAACGTTCCTAAGAAGTGTAAATATCAGGGGTCAGCACTGTGGCTCAACGGGCTAATCTTCCACCTTCAAATGTTGGAATCCCCTTTGGGTGTTGGTTCGTGTCCTAGCTGCTCCTCTTTCCATCCAGCTTCCTATTCTAGCAAAGCAGCAGAGGATGGCCCAAACCCATGGAACCCTATATCATCATGGGAGACTTGGAAAAAGCACCTGACTCCTGAAAACTAGCTTCAAATCAACTCAACGCTGGCTGTTGTGGCCGTTTAGGGAGTGAATCAGTGGAAAGATTATCTTTCTCTTTCTCTTTCTGTTTCTCTCTGTAAATCAGCCTTTCCAATAAAATAAATAAATCGAAGAAAGTATGAATATCACAGAAAGGCTTCATACACAAAGTAACAGCTTTGGGGCCATCCAAGGAAAGGCTGGGAACGACTTGTTAGCATGAAGCCAGCTTGAGAGGGAATTAAGTGTCAGCCTGAGGAGGGTGGACTTGATTTTGTAGGCAGGTATGGCCTGAGATGTGTTAAGGTTTTGCTGGAGGAAAATCCCATGGTTTGAGAAGCATGAGCGCTCATGGAAGGGCACTACTCATGCAGTCTCTGATACCAAGGCTCTTGAATCCTTACCTTGGCCTTTGCATGGCTTCCTCAGCACTAATTCCATTTAGAATAAGATGGGCTCAAGTGAGCTAATTAATTCCTGATTACTTCATTGACATCTGTTAGGCATTGATGCGATCAATACTTTTGCAAAAGTGACTCATGGATATATAAACAAGAATTGCTAGAAATTCTTTTTTCAAATGAATCGCTGCAGGTGATTGGTAAATATGGAAAGGCAATGACAATGACCGTCACAGTGTCCTTCCTACTTCGTTTAGCTGATATTAGAAGGACTTTGGGCATGTGACTTGTAGGCTTTCAAATTGTGTGTTGTGTCTCCTGGCTTCTGGTGAGTTACTTTGCTCTGTTTTACCATGACCTACGGTGCACTGTCTGCAACTAGGAACTGGCTTTAGGGAATGAGCTCAAACGAGTGTGGCTTGTAGAGTTTGTCTTGTATACTATTCTCAATAAAAGTGGAAAATGTAGCCTATTTTGGCAACACAGTAGAATACCACAGTTCTTACCTACTGTTTTTCTGGTGCTTTGTGATGGGGTTTAAGCCTGGGACTAGCTTGCAATTGTGGATGTTGCCCATAGTTGGCACATGACTCAAACATCCACAGTCATGGAGTATGGCTACTTTACAGTCACAGGGCTTACGTTCCCAAATGAGTACAGGTGTATTTCATTTTAGACAATACGTGTTTCCTGGGAAGTTACATGGAGATTGATTTTCTCCCTTCCTTAAATGGTGTTTAATTTTTAGTCAATTGTACTTTCAGCAATGGTGTTTAATTATGACTGATTACCTTTTGGTGAGAGAACCTAAGCTTTCATTAATTAATCAAAATCTATTGAGCACCGACATGCGACAGGTACCCTTTCTAGACAATGAGGACAGAGAAGGGAAAATGTTAAACTGGTTTTGTGTCTTATATTATTGGTTTAATTTACATTCAAGCCTCTCTGACAGTACATCCTGTAGCTAAACAAGTGAGTGTTTATCCAGTGTCTCGTATATGTTCAATGTTGGATCAGGGTGGTTGGGGAATCTGAAATGCAATGGGCCTCTCTTCTAATTGGAAATGCAGGACTGATCTTAATGCCCACAGAATAAATTAAGGCTGGTGGGCCATCAACAGCTTCAGGTGCAGCATCAACACATACTGTGAGGCTAGCAATATTCAGAAGGCAGGGAAGTGAGGTGGGTCAGCAGGAGACCTCCTGGACAGCAACAGGTGAAACCACCAGGGACACTGCTACTTAAGAGTTTAGAACTACCTGCGGCAGCCTTGTTCTCCCTCATTTTTGGATAGGGATCTTTAGCCACCATCTCTCTAATGCATGGAATTTGTAGTGGAGCAGTTGCTTCTGTTGGGCTCTAGGGTTACAACCCCGAATCATTGGAAGTTCCTAGGAGAGCACTGGATGCAGGAGTGCTGTCTTTACAAGGAAGGCTGCTCCCTAACTGCCTGGCCTGTGAAACAGATGGCAAGGAGCTGGTGACTCTGCTGACATAGCTGATGGTGTTCACACTCTTCATGACATTTGCCTTAATTCTCTGATCATGGAATAATCCAAAATAAAAGACACTCTGAGTGTCTAAGGTATTTGCTTATCTTTTATTAAGAAAAGACAGGGAAAATGCTTAAAAGAGATTAGGTATTCATTTGGGAACGTACGTTTGGGAACTCTTCAAATATACAAGTGCTTGAAACGTTTGTGACTTTACTGTTGATGCAGAAAAACTTTTCTCACAAAGATAAAATTCTACGCGGTAATGACGTTTCTTGCTTGGTCCACAACAGCCTGCTGTTAATTTAATGCGGCTGAACTACAGAACTCACAGAGATTAAGTGGCAGGTATGCTGCTGTATCGCTGGAAAAAAAAATGTGTTCTGCATTCCAAGCTGGAACACAGTTCATGTCTCTGAAAGGGGAGGGCACCTCAGGTCTGGCACAGAAATGTTTCAGCAGCTGGGGCATTGCTTGCTCCACCCCTACCCCCTCAGAACTGGCAGCTGCTGTGACTCCTGCAACGGCCCTGGCAGCAGCAGCACAGGCAGAGGGCTGGGGAGCCCCGGTGGCTGGTTGGCTGGGAGGCAGCTGGTCCCAGGCCTCCAGCTTTCTGTCCTTGGCTTGACAAGTGATATTTATGAGATAAATGTCTTCTTTCCTGTCTTTTCACTACTACTCTTTTTTTTTTCTTCAAAGATCTATTTATTTATTCTTATTGGAAAGATGGATATACAGAAAGGAGGAGAGACAGAGAGGAAGAGCTTCTGTTTAATGGTTCACTCCCCAAGCGGTTGCAATGGCTACAGCTGAGCCAATCCAAAGCCAGGAGTCAGGAGCTTCTTCCAGGTCTCCCACGTGAGTGCAGGGTCCCAAAGCTTTGGGCCTTCCTTGACTGCCCTCCCAGGCCACAAGCAGAGAGCTGGATAAGAAGCGGGGCCACTGAGATTAGAATGGGCACCCATATATATGGGATCCTGGTGTGTGCAATGTGAGGACTTCAGCCACTAGGCTACCACACCAGGCTCTGTTCCTGCTCTTTGAAGAGATTATCCAAAACTAGTTGTCCTGTCTTTTTCATCTGGTGACAGTCCTCATAGGATGTCAATAGCATTGTTCTCCTTTTTGCTGAACACGCAATATTTAGCTAAAGGTAAATCTCTGTGGCAGAGAAAGTGTTTTTCTCCATCAAATTAGTGATAACGGGGAAAAACGAAGTCATACGTGGGATGCAGAGATACTAAGGAGACCCTCAGGAAGTAGATTTGATGGCTTTGAAATGAGCAAACAGTGAGGGATCCAGCTCTTGGCTCCTGTCACAGGAGATCTATGTAACTGAACTCCCTGGTTCTGGATTCCGCAAGGTTCAAGTCAGCTAGGGGCCTGTATTAGTTATGTGAGGTAACTATGTAGAAACCCAGGGAGATAGAAGAACCTATTTAACCCTTTACATAATCATGCGGTGGCAGAAACAAAGTCAGAATTCGTAACACGTCATTTTTAGATGACATTTGGAGAAATCAACATATAAACGGATGGTGATTGTCTTAGGCTGCAATACTCTATTCCACTTACTGTCCTTCTTCAGTACCCGACGCATTCCCAAGCATTATTTGAGTTATATGTAGATTTCTGTATTGAGAGAGGATCACAAAGTGTGAGTACTTAGTCCTCTTAGCATTTTTTAAGGTCAAAATTAAGAAATTGGCATTTTGGTGTATGTGCTAGTTCCTGATGAGCTTGGAGAGGGAAGAGTTCGTTCCCAAGAAGTCCAAGAGTTGATACCCACACTCTGGTGCCAGGGGCCTGCCAAGATGATCCCATCTGGGCATCCCTATTTTTGTGATGAACTACAAAGCTCTTGCTAAGCTATTTTGCTCAAAGTGATTTCTTTCCAGATAGGAAGTGAAGTCCCAGCAAAGCGACATTCCCTTCATAAGGTCCCCACAACTACTTTCTTGGCAAAGGTAAAACTGGGCCTGGAGTCAGGGTCTTCAGCCCCCACACTAGCACTCTTTTAATACATTGCATATTGTTACAGGCACAAATCAGATCTTGTTCCCCAAATTGATGGACTACAGAGAAAGGAAGAAAGTAAGACTGCAATAGAAAGAAGGGTTTGTTGTCTTTAGCTTGCTCCACATCAAAGAACAACAATGAACAGGCCCGGCGCGGTAGCCTAGTGGCTAAAGTCCTCGCCTTGAACGCACTGGGATCCCATATGGATGCCGGTTGTAGTCCCAGCAGCTCCACTTCCCATCCAGCTCCCTGCTTGTGGCCTGGGAAAGCAGTTGAGGACAGCTCAAAGCTTTGGGACCCTGCACCTGTGTGGCAGATCCGGAAGAAGCTCCTGGATCCTGGTTTTGGATTGGCTCAGCTGTGGCTGTTGTGGCCACTTGGGGAGTGAACTAGCAGAACGAAGAACATTTGCTCTGTCTCTCCTTCATCTCTGTAAATCTGCCTTTCCAATAACCCCCCCCCCCAAAAAAAAACAGCCCTCTTCACTGGACGGGATCTTTTACGCTCTGGTGTCTTTAAACAAACAAACAGAAAGGAAGAACAATTACTATTTTAAATCAGTCGGGGTAAAAATGTCACCAACTGAATTTGAGTCAGTAGTATGCCAGTGGGTAATGAGTCCAATTTAGGAGCTAAGAGCATTATTTGTTGCTGACTTTGTGACTGTTTTTAGTAGGAGCTGTGTGGAGGCATCACAGTTTGCATTCACAGAGCCAGAAGCACTGCCGCCCAGTGAAATATGACTAAGCAGCTCGGATTTGCTTGCTCTGTTGCACTATGTAATGACATTTCTTCCAAAGTTCAGGGGCTAACAGAAGCAGTGTGCTCAGCTGTGAGAATTAGAGCATCTGGTTCAAGATGGACTACATCAACATAAGAGTTACAGCAACAGGAGCAATGAGAACAGAAGCAGAGTGTTCCAAAAATATTTGGAACCTTTTTGTTTTAAGCAGACTTGAAACATAAGCGACGTGTCCTTGTGGTGCCACTGAATCACTGGGCTTTTCAGTTGATTGGTTGTTTAACAGTGGAGTCATGGAGCCTATTGTGTCTGGGCTGTTGTGACTGGTAAACTCAGGTGGTTAGAGCATTATGCTATTGATGTCTGGGACTAAATGTCATTGCACGCAGCCCAGATGGTTCAGTTTGTCCCTAAAGCCTTGGGCTGAACCCCGACCCCACCAGGACTTCACAGTATGGGCTGTGTAGTTTCCACAGTCTAAGCAAATGTAACCAAATGCCTGCTGGCTCAGGGATGCCCCTGGAAATAAGGATAGCACTGGGATTAGGCAAGATCCCTGTGGAGACAGTTTTGTCACATGGAGATTTTCTTTGCCACAGTTGCTGAATTAGTCATTTAAGAGGTTCTAGCAAATTCTGTGCAGATGGTACAGATGCTACTTGTATTGACAGCAGCAAAACAATTTTTATCTGCAAACTCACAAATGCTTTTCCATTTGTTTTCTGTCTCTTGCAAACATAAAATTTGCGTGCAGGGCTACAATGCTCCCCAGAGTATTTTCTTGTGTGGTTTTTATTGGTTATGTCACTCCTTTTCTTGGCTACTAACCACTCTGAATCTTTATTTACTCGTCTGTGAAATGGATGAAGCAATTGTACCTACATCACAAGCTCGCTGTGAGAATCAAATCTAATAAAATTACATCTCAGTCCATTCAGACTGTCATAACAATATACAATAAACAGGGTATCTTAGGAACAACAGAAATATGTTTGGAGGCTCAGAAGTCCAAGACTAGGGTGCTAGTGCTGTCCAGGTGATGGCCTGCTTACAAGGTCTGCTCATGGTGGAAGGGGTGAGACAGCTCTTTGGGGCCCCAGATACAAGGGCATCAATCCTATTTATAAAGGCTCCAGCTTCTGGGTAATAGCCACCTCAATTCTCTACCTGAAAATACTATTAGATTCCAACCTGTGAGTAGGTGGGTCATGAATATTCAGACTGCAGCCATATATCTCGGACCATAGCCATAAATATCTAAGCATGGTTCCAGGTGCACAGTGGAAGCTCAGTAAATCAGTAACTGATAGCCATACAAGGGGTGGGCGAATGGAACAAGCCATTGGGGGAATTTCTTCTCATTTTCTTCTTTGCTTTTGTGAGTTTAAGAAAAATGTCATAACACAACATTTTAGATGCTGAAACTGAGAGTCGCTCCAAAAGAAGCTATTGGTAAATCCATAAAAGCAGTGAATTCTCTGTAGTTGATACTGGCAGATCCTCAACAGTTCAGAATTAACACCTGGTGTTTGGTAGAAGGAAAATATTTTTTTTCCTGTCTTTGTGGATACCCAGAAAGGAAAAATGTGGAAAAACATTTAAAAATTAAATGTCATGTCTCATTTACTGATGTTGAATTTGACCTTAGGTTCTCTATATGTAAATATGTAAATAGCAGGTGCTATGGTATAGCATGTTACACTGCTCCCTTCAGTGCCAGCATCCCAAGTGGGCACTGGTTTGAGACCTTGTTGTTCCAGTTCCGATCAGCTGTCTGATAGTACGTCTAGGAAATCAGCAGAGGATGGCCCAAGTGCTTGGGCCCCTGCACTGTGGTAGGAGACCTGAAGAAACTCCTTGTTCTTGACTTCAGGCTGGCCCAGGAGTTTCTTCTCTCTCTCTCTCTCTGTAATTCTGCATTTCAGATAAATAAAAACAAATCTTTACAAATATTTAATGAAGGTGAAGTCTAATACTGTCCCTCCCGTGGCTAGCCCAGAGCAGAGTAGATGTTTTTGATGTTGCTGTTAAATGTGAGCCTTGTTTCATCTGATTGCAGCAGTAGTACCTGGAAACCATCTAGCGGTAGTCTCAGCAGCAGTCCCCCCCCCCCCCCCCGCCCTTCTGTGTCACAGTAGTGGTATGATGAATGGAGAGAGGGAATCCCGAGGTTCATCTGACCTTCACAGATCCAACGGGAACTAGCCAGATTATTTCTGGACCAAAATAAGTATAAAGATCATTCAGCTATTCTGGGACTGGCTCACAAACTGAAGGCACTCCACAGGCTAGTGAACCTTGCACACAGTACTGAAAGATGGATATCATAATGACTAGCATGATATGACTTTCATGTTGAAACCTTTATGTGAAGACCACTTGAATAAATAGAAGAGAGGAGCGCAAGGCTTCAATCGTAATGCTGAGGGGGGAGAAATACAGCTTGCCCTGAATGGCTCAGTGCACTTTGTCTGCATGTATTGAAATGACACACAGTAGCCCAGAACTATGTAGAATTATTGCTAAGCTATATATATATATATGTATATATACATATATACACATATATAATATTATAATAATCGTATAATGATTATAATATATAAATATATATATATATTTATTTAGAGATTTTTTTCATTGGAAAGGTAGATTTATAGAGAGAAGGAGAGACAGAAAGTTCTTCCATCTGCTGGTTCACTCCCCAAGTGGCCGCAAAGGCCAGAGCTGAACTGATCTGAAGCCAGGAGCCAGAAGTCTCTTCTGGCTCTCCCATGCGGGTACAGGGTCCCAAGGCTTTGGGCTGTTGTTAACTGCTTTCTCAGGCCATAAGCAGGGAGCTGGATGGGAAGTGGAGCTGCCAGGATACCAACAAACACCCATATGGGATCCCGGTGCATGCAAGGCAAGGGTTTTAGCCGCTAGGCTACTCCCCTGGGCCCTTAGCAAAAAGTTTTTAAGATGCACTTTATTTGGAAAGCACAGTTACACAGAGAGAGAATGACAGGGAGGGTGGAAGGGAGGGAGCGAGAGAGAGAGAGAAAGGCATATCTTCCATCTACTGGTGCACCTCCCACATGGCTGCAATGGCCACGACTGAGTCAGACCAAACTCAGGAGCCAGAAGCTTCATTCTGGTCTTCCACATGGGTGCAGGGCCTTGGATCATCTTCCGATGCTTTCTTGCATGTATTAGTAGAGAACTGGAACAAAAGGGGAACAACCAGGAGTATGCCAGTGCTACACGCGCCAAGCTCGCCCACTATGACATAGTACCAGCCCTTTAGGCAAAAAATTTGAAAACATTACATGAAGCATGTATGTGCAAGTTTAAATCAGCTTTTATACAGTTTAGATGCTTTGCAGAAAGAAAGAATTAGTTCTCCAGTGTGAATATGGAAAGGAGTGTGGTTAGTCCTAAGCAGATGACCCTTACTGTAATTTATTTTACTGCTTTTAAAATTATTTATTTATCTGAAAAAGAGAAGGAGGGGGACACAATACACACACACACACACACACACACACACACACACACACACACACACACACACACATCTTTTCCATCTCCTGGTTCGCTCCTCAGATGCCTGCAAAAAAAAAAAAAAAAAACAGGGGTAGGCCAGGACAAACTATAACTCTGTTTTGATTTCCTATGTGGGTGACAGGAATTGAAGTGCATGTGCCATCTTTTGCCACCTTCTGGGTGCATCGACAGGAAGCAGGATGAGAAGCAGAGCAGCCAGGCTAGATCCCAGGCTGCACGATATGGGATATGGGCATCCAAGCAGTGGCTTAACAACCTGTAACACAACACAGGTTTTTATTGTTTTTTTTTTTTTCATGTTCTTTTGTTACCCGCTCCACATTTGGAGATTTTCCGTTGCTCTTTGCAAGTTGGGCATCAGTGCCGTTAGTCTTTCTTCACATCATCACCTGTAAATGTGGTCTCACACTTCACATTTCCACCAAGCTATAAATGAGTGATAATGACTGAAGGTGTTTCACTCGCTACAAGTAATGCTTCTATTTTCTTGGGGAATCAATCTCAAGTGCATTGAAGAAGGATTTGGTTTTTTTTTTTACTTTTGATTTCATATTTATATCATATAGCATCTTAGTGGAAGTAAAACATATCATGGAAAGATGGATGTCATTGAAGAAGGATTTCTAGTGGAAATTTCAATATCACTCAATTTGTATCCTGAGAAGGGGTAACATACATATAGAAAGTGTTTGTACTTACATCTGATCTTCCAACTGCCCTGAAATCATAATCTTGCTGCATTACCTTTGCTGCTCGTCCCTGTGGGCCACTTTCACCTTCTTTCTGTGTGGTCTTTAGTGCTAGGGAATAGACTTGCATCAAGATCAGCAATGTCTGTCAATAAATTTGACTCTGTTGGAGTTTTCTGAAAAATAAAATGTATACAATCCAGGAAGCTTGTCTCAAGCAGGTGCCATGACTTGCTGATACACGTTTCATTTTCTTATCCGTTTGTCTTCAAATTTGGTCAAGTACTAGTACAAATGAAAAATGCCAGTGTTGCCGTGTGTAGCAAGTTCATTCACCTGAGTAAGGAACAACTAAAGCAAAAGGAAAAGTTTCTTTCCAATCACAGCTTTTACTCTTACACACTATTGTGTTAGTGTTTACTTCTGCACACACACCTAATATGAATGTCCATTATGCACACACGTATTGACACTTCCATTAGGGAGTATGGGCTTTTTGCTTTGCCATAGTTATCATTAATACTTCCTGTAATTTTATTAGTTCTAAGGAGCATTCAGTCAGTTTAGAATACCCTGGGATCCTAGATATTCTCTCTAGTCTCTTGTCTTTTGTTCACCCATGCTTTGACAAATTAAAACCGAACTCCTGTCAACATATTCCTGGAAAACTTTGAATTTTGTGTATTAGCGTCTCTTAAGTGCAATTAGGCTTTTCAGTCACCTTTAACTTTTAATGCAAACATTTATTGATTAAATGGTTGAATTGTAAACACTAGAATAGGCACATTTATCTAGGTTTCCAATTGTGTGAAACTATGTTAATCCCCCAAACTTGAAAAAAGTGCATATCATGTCTTTTCATTCTGGTAACAGATCTTAGGTCTTCAACAATATGTAGAAAAATGAGGTAAAAACTTGTCTTGATGTGGCTCCCAGAAAGCATGCATATTAAAAATGGAACAAATGTCTCTAATAGGAAGACATACCCTTCAAAATCTTAGGCCCATTACCAATCATCACCACATTTGGGAAAACAAATGATGCAATCTGTTCTCTTCAAGAGACTCTCTAGCTATCCTGGAATGAAAGATTTTTAGAAGGGCCATTTCCATCCAGAAAGTGGGCATCTGGTTACCCACCGTTATGTTTGAGGATGCTTCAAATGTTGTGAAAAATGGAACTGAAAGTAAAAATTTATTTGGGTAAAAAATAATGTTGAAATACATGCAGTTTCATAGCATGTATTTCCTATGTATTGTGAAAAAAAATTTAAAGACTTATTTATTTGAAAGGTAGAGATGGAGGAGAGAGAGAGAGAGAAAGAGAGAGAGAGAGAGAGAGATCTTTCACCTGCTGATTTACTCTACGAATCACCACAATGGCAGCGTCTGGGCCAGGCCAATGCCAGGAGCTTGGAATTTTATCTACGTCTCTCACATGAGTGGCCAGCTTCCACTGCTTTTCCATGTGCATTATCAGGGAGCTGGATTAGAATCAGAGCAGTAGGACTTGAGCTAACACTTTGGTAAGGGATGTGATCTACCATATTACCCAACTATCCCACTTCTGGGAATGTATGTGAAGGAAGTGAAACCTGCACACGAGAAAGTGACCTACATCCCTATATTTATAGCAGCACAATCCACAATGAAAAAGACATGGAAACAGTCCAGAGACCTGTTGAAAGAGAAATGAATAAAGAAGCTATGGTACATCTACTCCATGCAATATTACTCAACTATTAAAAAGAAAAGAATTCTACCATTTTCAATAAAATGGTCCCAACCGGAGACCATTATGCTCAGTGAAATAAGCCGATTCAGAAAGAACACATATCATATGTTCTCTCAGATATAAGGCAACATTCATGCAAAATACAAAACAAATAGATATACAGGGAAGTATGTATTTACATATATTCCCATGGATGAACTGTATAATGGAAACTAGCATACCAGGAAGTGAAGATACATTTCAGTATGTATCTCTAGTCTCAAATAAAAGGAGGACTCCCAATGAAACTGTTAAATATACACTGATAATATGGTACTAGATTTTTTTTTAAACCATTGCCTGTACCTACAATGCCATGACACAATTAAATAACAGAATGTGATATGGAATGTAGACATCTGAAATTGTAGATACCACTGTTGTGTCAGATGCCTGTCCCTTTACTTAATATTTATTGCTGAGAGTTAGGTAGCATCAGGAAAGCCAGAGGCCACATGCTAAAGAAATAAATCACCTAATCCCAGGATGAACCCTTAGAGGTGAGCAAGTAAAAATGAATGGAGAAGGACAAGGTCAAGCAACAAAGACTGGAACTGAGACATGGGGAGAGGAAAGGCAGACCTGCGCAGAATGTCTGGGCAACCTGGAGCTGGAGTCTCCAATTGTTGGGATCCAGTGGGCAACAGCACGGAGGAAGGGGAGCAGAAGGAAAGGTGAACAACTTAAAGATGAAAGTGTGTCAACAAGGCTCCACCTCCTTCCTTATGGGCTGTTGAGGACCTTCTGTGGGTTCCAGACATTAATTATAACCCTCGCACGGGAATTTCCTGTAATGGGGCTGGAAGCATTGATGTGTTCGGGTCAGACGAGTGAGTCTGAGTGTGCACTGTGCATTTCCTAGTGGGCACAACTTTGCAGCTCGGCTGTCATTTCCCACTGCTGCTTCGCTGACTCACCGATGGCCTGCTGCATGGCATTAGGCAGATTAGCTGCTGCTCTTGTTTCTCCCAATTGTACCATCTTGGCTTTTACATTTTTTTTTCTCTTGAGAGCTGAAGGAAGTGGTCTTTAGATACTTTAGCTTGTTGAACTGAATACTGACAGTGTCTCATGGCTTCCATTTCCCTTCCCCATAGGTATTTGATCCTGATGACCTTTATTCAGGGGTCAATTTCCCGAAGGTTCTGAGTACTCTTTTAGCTGTCAACAAAGCAACAGAAGGTAAGCAAGGCTTGTGATTTAGGAGCTCCAGGTGACATGTTTGGATTCACGTGTTTCTGCTAACCCCAGGAACCAAGTATGACCCGGATTGTTAAACTGACGCAAACCTCTGCTCCATAAACCTTACCAAGGGTCAAGTGTTTTATTTTTTCCTGGCTTAGAATTTAAGCATAACGACCACAGATGAAATCTTAATGCCTTCCACTGAATGGTTAGAACCAAAAACTATTTTATTGCAAACCTTGAGCATAATAAGACAAAAATTAAAAAAATACTTCTCTTTTTAAAAAAGTTTAGGAAAATATAATCATCACTTCTTTATACCAGCTTAGAGACATTTTGCCCATGCAAAGGAACCCCTTGAAAACCAGACCTTGGAAGTAAAAGCTGGGGTTCAAAGTGAGTGACAAGTGTGTTTATCTAAATGTTTAATACTTGGCACACCGGACAGATGATATAAATCCTACTAAATGTGAAGAAAAAGGTGATTAACTTAGTGTGTCACTTCACTCTTGTGATATTAGAAAGTAACAGGTCATGCAAAATGGAATTAAAAGATCAAATTATTTTGCTGCACAAAATTAAATGATCATTTTATAACACACACTTTCCATGCATCTTTAGAAGATATTCCTTATATAGTAGCTAACCTACAGCTGGGTGATAGCAATCATAGTTCAATCATAGCCCTAGATCTAGGCTGTCCTGAGAGTCACATGTGGTCAGATTAAACCTTTTTCAGTCCTTATTTCAGACAAGGAGAGTGAGGCCCACAGTTGTCCAACAGAAAGTAAATGGCTGAGCTGGAATTCAGACCCGCAGCTGCATGGCAGCAGAGGCCTTGTGCACAAACACGGTCTTGCTGCTCATACCGTTGTAGTGTTAGTAGGCTGTGTGCCCAGTGCTGCCAGGTGCTACAAAGGACGTGGAAGAGATGGTCCCTGCCCTTGAGAAAATGACTGTCTATTTAGGGACACTCAGCTTCCCCACGTGAAACGATTCAAAGAGAACAAGAGCAGACAATATAACCAAGTGCCAAGTAGGATGGAGAATCTAGGAAGCTATCAAGTAATTACAGTTTTAGTCAAAAGAGCTGTATATAATAGCAATACATGTAAAAATACTTCTCCAAAGTTGTTCTTTTGCTATTTGGGAAAAAATGCTTTTGAGTTGTTGCAAGGCGTATAGCAGAAAGTACAGCTAATTCAAGTAACTATATTTAACATACATGCCAACTATCCAGTTCTGGGCAAGGAAGATTGTGTAATTCTAACATTATGCCACACAAATTATATGTTCCTTTGCCAAACTCTCCTAGTAAGTTTTATAGTCTCTTCCCTTGCCATAGATATTTATAAAAATACGAGGGGGTGAAAGTTAAAACCCACAGCTTCAAGGAAATTACTTGGATACTGCACTTGTCGCCTAGGGAATGTTTGGGCTTTTAGACTTTTGCAGTTTATATCTTTTAAAAAATGAGTGGAGGGGAAATGAACTGTCATTTGAATCTGTCAAGAAGCCAGCTCCTCTCCTTTAGCATACTCGCAGCATACTGAAAACTTCCACCTCAGCTCCTCCCTTGATCATATTTCCTCCTGAGTTCCATTAAAAAAAAAATCAAAATCGCATCTGTCCCAGGCACACGTTCTTCACTTATTCTCCTTTCCCACCCCATCCAACTGTTCCCCACCCTGGGGAGATTTTACATTATATAGGTCACACATATTGTTTCATGTGAGTAAGAACACAGTGACGGAGTTATGGACCAAAAAACAAAGAGAGAAATTTAAAATATTTCAAAGTAATAAGAAGCCACAAACAGCTGTTTGGTACCCAATATAGTTCTGCCTGCGATAACAGGACAGCCTGTTGCAACTGGTTCAAGAGAGAAGAGTGGTAGGGAAATGGGTTAAGAGAAAATGTGGTTCTGTCGCTGTTTTTCATTCTACTGGAGAGCAATGGCCAGTAAGGTTAAGAAAAAAGAAGTTGTCTACCAAAATGGGAGGGGGAAGTGAAATTCCCATGGCATGTTTAGACTACTAGCAGAATTATAGCCAGGATGTTTTCGCTAAGGTCCCATGAAAGATGATGTAGTAGTGTAGATGTTTTTATGACGTGAGTGGTTCCTTGACCGTGTCTTTTCCTCTTTTCACAGATCAGCTATCAGAAAGACCATGTGGACGTTCCTCTTCTCTTAGTGCTGCTAATAGTTGTCAGGCGAACCCACAGGGAGCGGTTACCAGCACAGCTCCAGGGCTGCAGAGGCAGTCAAAGGCTGCGGTAAGTATAGCTTGCAATTCTCCCAGCCTGTTGGAAAATCTGTAAAATTAGCTGGATGTCCTGGTTGCATCTCTGTATGTGTGAGTTTGCCATCCCATTTATTTGGGGCATTGCTGAGAAAAGTAATTATAAACAGAACATCAAGTCAGGATGGCCCCATGGAACAACTCAAGGGCATGTTGTGGAGCCTAAAGTCAGAAAATCAGAGTTGAAGATTCAGTTCTGTCCCTTATTAGCCGGGCGAGCCACTTTAACTGAGAGCACTAATGCAAGTGGCAAGTCATTATGTCTAATCCCTAATGGCAGTTTACTGCTTCTTTCCCTACCTCTTGGTTTATTAGGAAAACTCAAGACTGTTTGGCAATCACTGTGACTAACATGTTTGTTTTTCTGTTTGCATTCCTATCGAGCAAAACTCAATTTTAAATATCAGCCTGTGATGAGCTTCTATATTGAGATCTCCCAGTTGTCCTTGCATTTGGTCTTACTGGATGCTGTTATTTAGGAGGAAATATCCCTTACTCTGCACTTTGGTGAAAACTTTAGTCTGCGAAAAGCCACCACTTATTGTGACATGGTGTGACCTATTACTTCCAGAGCACTTCAGAGTGGTTGAAATTTAAAGTCACAGATATCTTTGAGATGTTGATGAGTACTATGTATTCTTTCAAATAGTGTACAGAAGCCCATGTATGCAAAAGACCAATGTGTTGATCAGGTTTTCAAAGGAACCATGAACCTGCAACAGTTAAACCCAATTCAGACATGATAAGTTAAACCTTTTCCACTCAGATAGCTAGCAATAGGATATCTGTGCATTTGGCTGAGTTTTAGTCAATGTAAGGTCTTCTTAATTCGCTAATTAATTGGGAGATAGGAGACAGATTTTATGAGAACAAGTTAGTACCTAATCTTGATTATATAATTATGTGGATGATATTTGTATGTTTGGTGGCGTAATCCATCACACTGCTTTGTTACCTGATCCTTGTAAGTAAGCAGTTTCAGATGATTGGTGGGAGTGGAGGGAAGTGAAAGCTGTGGCATCTTCCAAAGTCCAGGTTGTCCCAAATGTGAAAGTTTGCATTTAGTTTCTAGGGCTATTATTGCCCTCTGAGGCCCATTCATGGATTCCAAAGGTACAAATTCAATACCTCGCTGTGTCTTGAGTTATCTCCTTAGTTACCCCATTTTGTATGTCTAAATCATTGTTTAAACCCTATGTCGTCTACAGGAGTGCTTAATGTGTTGTGGCTTTCGGTTCTCTAGGAGATGACAGAAAATGGAAGTCACCAGTTGATAGTAAAGGCAAGATTCAATTTTAAGCAGACAAATGAAGATGAGCTGTCAGTCTGTAAAGGGGACATCATTTATGTCACTCGGGTTGAAGAAGGAGGCTGGTGGGAAGGCACATTAAATGGAAGAACGGGCTGGTTTCCTAGTAATTATGTCCGAGAAATCAAATCCAGTGGTAAGTGACACTTTTAAAGGCTTTTAAAAATGTGACTTCTGGAGTTTCTTGTTATTTTTAATAAAAATCTAGTAATTTTAATCGGTTAACAGATAGTATTTGTATGTGCATATGTCAAAAGTAAGAGTAGAACAGAACTGGGGGAATCTGTGATTAGATACTTTGAAACAAAGTTGTATTTAGAGAACATCAGTCCAGGCAGCAAAATGCTAAAAAGGAAAAGGAATTCAGACAACTGCTCCACCTTCAATATGTCCCTTTCTGTCTGTGAATGCCACCCCATGTAATACAGTGTGGAGTCCTTCCTGTTACTCTGACAATCACCATGGCAGAATACAATAATAAGCCAGGCCCGGTATAAACTTCCTTTTATAGACCTAAGCCCTTTAAGCAGGCCCCAAACTAAATGTCTCAGAGATGTGTGCGAAAGACCCCACTCACAGGGCAGCAGGAAACCACCTGACCACTTGGATTGCCAACAAGATACCACTTAGCTGCTTGCACTTTTTCTTAATATTGTCCAGAAAATGAATTGTTTTTCGGTAGTTTTTCTTACAGGGTTTTTCTTTTTTGAGTGGTGGGAGGGCAGGTGGAGAGGAACTTGTTTGCCCTTTATGAAAGGATGTAGTTTCTGTTTACATAAAAAAAATCCCTCAAACCCCAACACATCAAATAAAGCACACAGTACGGATAAGCTAGTGTTCAGTTATTCACATTCTTACATGTCTCCACTTTTCAGAAGTATTTTCCCAAGGCTCCCTTGAGTGGTTAGCCCCTTAGTGTTAGAGGGTTAGGTGATTTCTTTTCTAGTTGTCTTCGTTGCTTTTTGAATACCACAAAATTGATAGTACCACTGAATAAAATTATAAGCTCTCTGTAAATAAAAGGAAGCACTATGGAAATTTATAGAGTAGATAATAGAAATTTCTCTTTTTTTGCTCCTTCCCATGAGATAACCAGTGTTAGCAACTACTAAAATTTAGCTAGCAGACTTTTCTGTGTTCTTTGTTGGGTTAAGGAGGACATTTCCTTTCACAGGATGTGTGTACTAACAGGTTTATGATTATGTGCGCATGTGCAGATCTCTTAGCAGGTTTAATTACTGGGAAACTAAAAGTTTCTGTTAAATCCTGAAATATTTTCACAGGCCATGCCTGGAATTTCCTTGGTTTTGACGATTTTCACAGCTGACTTCCCCCTTGCTAAATCTTTCAATTGATGTAACTCAGTTGTCAGGATCCCCAAACAATTGCTCACTTTTGTTCTAATATTGTTCCCTGATTGAGTGTCATCCTCTGCAAAATTAAAAGTAGAAGCTCTTGCTACCTTGTCTGGGAATTCCAAGCAGTGCTGACGGAATGTGGCAAGTGGACACTGTGTCCTCACTTTGGCACCATTCACGGTGATGTTGTTTTTGTGTTGTCTTGTACTACAATCTATCTATTCCCTTATAGATTGTTTTAAAGTTTTTATCCTAGTCTTTGGGCTCTTCCTTCTGAGTTTCTCCTACCAAAGAACTTTAGAATGCTCATGGGAAAATGAAATTTAAAAAATGAGGGTTTTGGTGTAGAAAATAAGAATCATTTTTTTTATTATAATACATATTCCTATGAATGTTCTGAAGACTCTATTTGAAGATTTCAGTTTTAAATTTTTATACCAAAATAATTATCATTTAAGTCCAATTTCTATGAACGTTTTCAAGTGTCTTCATAGATTCTTTTTGGTTTAAGAATCGGGTTAGGAAAGACATGATGATCTCTGGCTCTGATTTGAACATCTGGGTAACCCCTAGAAGCAGTCTACCTAAGTTTCAAAGATAGAATGAAGCTGGTGGAGCCAGGAAGCATGCTATTCAGAGAAACCCTGGGATTAAAAAGTATGTAGAACAACATTTCTCTCATCCTTTTTTCTTTTTTTGTAATAGCTTCCTAATTGGCATTTCTACTCTTGTTCTTCTCATTCCCATAATCCAATTACATGTGGTAGCTAAAGCGATTCTTTCAAAATGTAACTTCAATCTTTAAATATAAAGGCCAACGTCATCATAATAGCCTACTGGGCCCTGCAAGAGCCAGCCTCTTCTCTGAGTTCTGTCCCTTCACTCCAGCCATACAGACAGACCTCTTGGCTGCCTGTACTAGGCTCACTGCCTCATTTGCATAGTATCTGGACCACTCTCCCCATAGTATCAGTATTGCCAGTTCAGTCACTTCCTTCAAGTCATCCTTATCCTTGTCTGTATCATTGTGGGGACTTTTCTGTTCACCCAAGAAAAAATTGAACCCTTTTCCCACTGCTCCATCCCTGTTTGCTTTATTTTTAATTTATCATTCTTCTCCATCTAACACTTATTTAATTTATTGTCTGTATTGTACCCTTAACATGCAAACACCACCAGGGCAGATTTTTTTTCCCCTGTTTTGTTTGTGCTCAGTAAATATTTGCAAAGTGCATATTGTGGAATAGATAACTAAATTCTGTTCAACTTGTTCGTTGAGTGCCTCTTGGGCACTTTGGTGGGGGATGTCTCAGAGATTTTTCCCCAAGGACCTTCAAATCTACTAGTCAAGATGGGTTTGGGCATAACCAACTGCAACAGAATAAAATGCACTGAGTAAGATACTGTTAGGTCCGCAAACAAACATTTCAGTCCATAATAATCTAAGGGGAAAATATTTGAATTGAGTTTTGAAGCATAGAAAAAGCTTGGACTGGTGGAAGAGGTTAGAGGAAGTTAATGTAAAGTTAAAGCATGGATGTAGGAAACCATGGAGTGGATGGTAAGGTGATTTGAGCTGAGAATCTGGTGCATGAGGAGAATGGGGTGGCCTTGAGCTGCTGCTCCATAAAGAAGGTGTCAATGGAAACTTTTTAGCAGGGGATAGTATGTAGTTATAGTGCTCCTGTGGGGATTGGATTTCGGGGACATGGAGGAAATAACCAACAAGGACATAAGGAAACCAGTAGAAGTACCTGCTGAGTTCTAGGATTGTGGTGTGAACTGCTCTGGTGATAATGAGGTAGAATAGAATCAGTTAGATACAGGAAACATTGTTGAAATAGAATAAGAAAACCGTTTGTTACCATTGGTTGTGAGCATAAAGGAAGAGGTGTGGATAACTCTAAGCTCTAGGTGGTACACCTTGATGGTGAGCTGTTAAGAGCTGACGGAGAAACCCACCCAGCCATTCTGTGGTGGTTAAATTCCTGTGATTAGGATATCAGTCTGTGTCTTGATAGCAGCTAGCGTGCTGAGGCACGGAAGTATGACTTGGTGTATCCTCACAGTTCTTTGATGGAAGAAACCATTGGGATAAAATGGTGCTATGAAAAAGTAACAGGGAGCCCAGGAGACACTGATTGAACTTTGTGTATCTTTCTGTCTGTACAGTGCTTAGCATGGTGGTAATATGGACGTATGTGCTAGATTTTATTAAAAGACAAGATAGGAGGAGGAGGAGGGGAGGAAAGAGAAGGAGAAAGGGTTTGTGTGTTAGGAGGGGCAATTGTGCCAAACATCATGAATTGTTTAGAAATTGATAAATGAAGGTGTGCTGGGTCATTGTTCTGAAGGTTTCCAGCAAGTAGTTGGCAGTATAGCTATAGCACAAACAGAGGGAACAAGTAGAGATGAATTAGACAACTGATAGTGCAAGATGCTGCATAATGAGGTGCAAAATATGTAACAAATCATCACTGCTCAGAGGCAGAATACATTGGGGCTGAAGAGGCTGAGGGAGGCATCCTCTCTGGTTGCTGAATACTCAAAGACTAGAGGCTACAGATAGGGTCAGAAGAGAGGGGAAGACAAGCCAAGTTACACTGATTAGCAGAGAAAACAAATGTAAAAAAACACGAAGAGGGGGCTGAGAAGAGAGAGCTTGAGGGACCCTGATGAAAAAACATCTTGTTAAGAAAGTTTGTGTGGAAAAACCTTTGTTAATTTGAATTTTTTCCCATTCCCATTCTTGCCAACACCACAAAGTAAGTAAGCCTGAACGTATCTAGGATGATGCTGAGGGACATTATAAATTCAATGCTGTTTTGTATTATGTTTGGGACAGAAAATATTTGTCAGGTTTTGTTTGTTTATTTGTTTGTTTTTGTGTTTTTTTTTTTGGTCTTGGAATCACATTGTTTACTTGGAGAACTAAGAATAGTCTGTTGAGGATATCGGCTATACCGGGAGAATAAATGAGGAGACTGATGAGCTGAGTAATTGAAAGGATATCCTAGAAGTAAGAACATTTGTGGGGTAAAACACAAATTGTTTTTGATCTTGAGTTCCAAACCCACCAATAGCACGTTGATAAGATAATGCCTTCTTTTTTTTCTCCACACTAATATCATTTCCACCCCCCCCCACCCCGTATCTGGGATCAGGGGAGAAACAAAGAAAGAGACCCCACCCAGCCTCGCACCTATTCCAGGTCCCCGATGTGGGGCATGCTCCGAAGGTCCTGCTCATGCAGTTGTGATAGTTCAACTGTTCTGAATTGCTGCCAATCTTGCCATTCCAGGCATGATGAAACCTACTCAGAATCCACTGACTGACATAGTCTCTTCATGGTTGGGGTTCTGAGATCAGCAGTTCGGTTGGTGGGATCTCCAAAGAAACTTCATCTGAGGTGATCCCAGGCCCTGTGTCTATGTGTGCTTGCCGGTACCTGGTCCGGCACAATCTGTTGCCCTAATCAGCTTCACCACTAGGCTAGTGACCACTCCCTACACATCCTTTCACCATCTCTTAAAAACAAAGCAAACAAGCTCCGAGTGTACTGCTCACCCCATAGACTGCCGTGCCTTGGGAGTACTCTGCAGTTTTCTTCGTTCTGCTTCTCATTGACTAGAATACTTTGTGCTCTGGTGGATTTGTCCTTGGGAACTATCATTTAAAATTTTGAATTCCAAAGTAGCTCTTGTATGGATATAATTATAGCCCAGACCCCGGGGACCACTTCTTCCCACACATAGAGAGGAGGCAGATTAGAGGAGGAAGTAAACATAAAGAATGACTCATGTGATGTGATAGCAAGTTAACAAATGAAGTGCTTGAGAATCTTTCTCACATACACACACACATACCACTTAGAGTGGGTTTTTGTGACCATGATGATTGAAATCGTTTATCAAAGCAAATGAATGAACTTAGGCATTGATGATACCATGATACCATTATTATCTTCTGTGCGTCGTTACAACTGATCTTTTATTGTGAGAGAAAAGAAACACTAATTTGAACAAACATATGTCTTTTCCAAGATCTTGTTTTATGAAAACTACATATAGCAATAACAGTGATTATATTTACTAGATTATATTTACTTTTGCATATTTATTTAATATGCAAAAGGTCTTTACTCCTTTATTTAATTTGAGTCAGATATAATTTTCAGCCCTCTTAAGAATCATTGTTAGCCTGTAAACAACAGTGTTAATCCACTGACGTGTTATTTATAAATGAGAGTAATTTTTGCCAATACATTGATAACAAAGCATGTAACATCTCCTTACATTTTTAATGTTTTTTTGCAGACATATAAAATTATGCACATTTTTAGGGTGCTGTGTGGTGTTTATGCATGTATACATAGCATAGTGTCTAGTCAAGCATTTAATATCATTTTTGGTGAAAACATCCCAAATTCAGTCTTCCGGGGTTTTTAAAAAGAGAAATATGCAGTTCTTTGACATTGTAGCCAGTCTACTCTGTGACAGATCCTCAGGGCTTCTTACTCTCCTCCAGCTGTATCTTAGTACCCATTAATCAACAGTTCCCCCATTCATCTTTCCTCCCTCCCTAGCCTCTGGTAACCTCTATCATGCTTTGAATTTCTGTGAGCATTACTATTTTTTCTAGACTCCATGTATGGGGATATCTCTGTTTTATTTTTATCTTTGCTCTGTTACCTAGAAAGGATAAGGGCTTTGTTAGGATTTTGCATTGAATTTTCTCCTGTCAAAATTTCCATGCTAGGAAAAATATTAAGGTGAGTATGATTGGAACAGATATTTTAAGCAGGTATTTTAACAGATATTTTAATTCTGTTATCTCAAACTGCTTCCTTTTAAGGGATCATTAAATTTTTCTTCTAAAGCTTATTAGCAGGTAAATATAGGTAACACTTGAAAGGATTATTAGGTCCTTGGTTAACCAGATTTATATTAAGGTGGGTTAAGCAATCACTCTTCCTGCTCATTAGCTATGTAGTCCCAAACTAGGATTGAACTTTATATTTAGACTTCCTGTTTTAATCCCCCGGGGTGTATCACATAGGTGTTTTGTGTCCAGAAAAACTGTCACTGGATTTCTTTTTGTTCTATCACCACCAGCAGGTAATAGAAATCTGTACATCAGCAGGGAAAAATATTAATTGGAAAGAGATTTTATTAAAAAGGTTTATTTTTTATTGGGAAGCCAGATTTACAGAAAGGAGAGACAGAGAGGAAAATCTTCCATTTGCTGGTTCAATCTCCAAGTGACAGAACTGGCTGGAGCTAAGCTGATCCAAAGCCAGGAGCCAGTTGCCAGGAGCTTTTTCCAGGTCTCCCACATGGGTGCCTGGTCCCAAGACTTTGGGCTGTCCTCTGCTGCTTTCCTAGGCAACAATCAGGGAGCTGGA
The DNA here is from genome assembly GCF_017591425.1 of Ochotona curzoniae. Lineage (NCBI taxonomy): Eukaryota > Metazoa > Chordata > Mammalia > Lagomorpha > Ochotonidae > Ochotona > Ochotona curzoniae. The sequence continues at coordinate 10,170,242 of NW_024467087.1, forward strand.
AGGGAAATGGAGCAGCCAGGACACGAACCAGTGCACATATGGGATCCTGTTGTGTGCAAGGCAAGGACTTGAGCCCCAAGGACTTGAGCAAGGCTGAGCCGTAACTGGAAAGGGAATTTTACACTAGGGTTTTCTTGTTGTTTAAGACATATTCTACCAAACAACCTACTTGAATTCTTCACTGTATCAACACACGTTTCCACCCCCCCCCCACTGGTTTGATTGAATTAGCTGATCATTTTTTTCCCCCTCTTACAACTACCATGTAAATGATTGTTTTCATATTAGTTAGGATTACATTTCTTTGAACTACCTCCAGGAATTGGATTTGTATCCTCTGAATGACCACGTCTTTATTTCTTCTGTGTAGGTTGCCAAGACAGATCTCAGGGAAAACTTCACAGGATGGGAGTAAGCCATGATAGGAGCATGGTTAGGGACACTGGGGGACCAAGGAGCCAGAAGACTGTCACTGAGGTCATAGTGAAGGCTTTTTCCCCTCTGCGTCACCCCTTGCCACCCACACACCCCTTCGTTTTTCTTTCCTCCACCAGTTGTCTGCAAGGGCTACTTTCCCCCCAAGCTCTTTCAATGCTCTTGCTTCTCATTGCTGATCTGGCATCCCAGCCCAAGCCTGCAGAGAAGAGCCGAACTTTCAGCTCTGTGCTGCTGAGAACACACAAGGACACTTCGAAGAGTTCATGGAAAATGGAATTAAAAGGTGTTCATTTTGGCATAAAAGTTTTGAAGTTCATAAGTAGTTTTTTTGTTTGTTTTTCGTACTACACATTGTCTATTAACTTTGTGAAGCACTCTGCCTTGTTCCTGAGTTGAGGGGGAAACATCATGCATTCAGTCTTTTACTACTTGTAAATTGCTGGCTGTAGGTTGGTAGATGCTCTTTATTGAGTTTAAGAAGTTCCTCTTTCCTGTTAACTTTGTTTTCTTGGCGGTTCTTTTTCTTGAATGAATGTTGATTTTTGTCAAGCACTTTTTCTGGTATTGTCCTGCGATTTTTGCTTTTAGATTGTTAAGATCATGAATTATATTGATTGATTTTAACCAACCTTGCATCTCTAAAATGAAGCTGACAGCACACAATTAAAAAAATATGTATTGCTGAATTCTACTTGTTAATATTTTTACAAAAATTTTCTCTACTTTTCATTCATGAGCACTATTTCTCTGCCGGGTTTTTGTTTTCTTTTGGTAGTTTGGTATCTGTGTGTCATAATCTCATAAAATAAGTTGGGAAATGAATTCTTCCTCTTTTCTTTTTTGCTTTATTTTTGACAATCTTTACATAGTTGATAGGGCTTCTCTTATTTTCTGTATGATATTGTATAGAATTATTTTCATTCTGCCTTAACAATGTTGCTATAGTTTTCCAATGAAATCATGTGAGCCCGAAGAACTCTTTTTCCAGAGTTTTACATTTACAAGCTCAGTTTCTTTAATAATAAGGCTACTCAGCTGATCTGTTCAGCACTGGGTGAGTTGTGATAGTTTCTGATTTCTGAGGACTTGGCATCCTTCACATCCAGCTTTCAAATTCATGAGTATTCATAGTTACAGTTTGAGTATGACATCACAAGTGGAAAACCCCTCCCCTGACCTCTGGCAGTATGTCACAGTCAAAACACTTGTGCACTAAAAATACTGTGTAAAATTCTCTTCAGTCTGTGTGTATAATATGTATATGAAACATAAGTTAATTTCATTTGTAGAGTTAGGTTCTATCCTCCACCTGTTTCATCGTTTATACACAAATCTTACCAAATGCAAAAAAGTGCAATCTGAGACATTCAAAATCCCAGATATTTCAGAGAAGCTATATTTAAACTTGTTCTCCTTTATTACCCTTGTGATAACTCCAGGATTTGAAGCAATAACTCCTGTTTCATTTCAGATATTGGTAATCTGTCCTATCTCTTATTTTCTCTACCCTCTTGCTAGAAATTTGTCAGTTTCATTGATTTGCTTCAAGGTATTAGTTCTCTTTGCATCATGTCCAGTCATGCAGGGATCTCTCAGGCAGCCACATCTTCGTTTATAATTCAAACTTCTCCATCCTACTTTACATAGTTAACATTTTGTTTCAGTTGCAATTAGCCATTCCTGTGGTGTTTCCTTCCCTCTTCTATGTCCTGGCAGACATTCCATTCTGTTTAGTCATCCTCTTGGCCTTTTGAAAGGTGATCACATTTTGCTGACATCTCTCGAAACTTAGTTTAAAAAAATTTATTTATCTATTCATTTAATCAAGATTAGTTAATGCACAATTACAGAAAATAACCATTATAGCAGGAAGCATTATATCTGCATTGTAGGAAAGGTGCCTGATTTGTAAAAAAAACCCTAAAACTATTTGATAACTGTCACATTTAAATGTGTCTAGGAGTACAATGCCATAGTGTCTCTCTGTCTCTCCTCCTCTGTGTATATCTGACTTTACAATAAAAATAAATAAATCTTTGAAAAAATGCTTCCTATAAGATTGTACTCCGTTGTTTCCCAAATACTGGGTCATGATAGAATGCCCTCGTGTGGATCCATCCAGCTTGCACACAACTGTTGTCAGGGAAGACACTTCTAAATGTTAATCTGAATGATGGCTAGTTCTGGGCAATGGTGTAACTGTTGGTTTTTATTTTTTATATTTTGGATTTTTTAGACTGGGAATGTTTCAGATTTATAGCTTAAAATGTTATTTAAGAAAAGACACCAGGTCTGATGATATGTTATGATTTAGTTATTATATATTTCACCATACTTCCAAAAGGGTTAAAGCATTATGTAATATGGTAAGATACAACTGAAATACAAAACAAGATGAAGCATCAGGCAAAGAGGCAAATGCAATGGGAGGGAAGTTGTGTGGTGACACTGCCAAACATTTATCAAGCCTATCTCATATTTTTATTGTTTTTTTTTCTTTTAAGAAAAAAAAGTCCTAGATTGTGTTTAGTTATGAGTCTAATAGGTAAGATTTGGTTTGTAAAACAAAGTCAACATTTTAGAATGTTATATTTCTAACATTATTTACGTAGTTGAGAGGGATGCACCCCATGTGAGTCTCTCATTAGAGTGGGGAGGATTGAGGTGTGGAGTAAGATGGGTAGGGCAAATGCTTCATTTTTTTTCCTTTTGTGTCTACGGGGAGAGGAGGGGAAGGAGGCACTCCTTGCTGTCAAACTACATCAGCACCTGGGGATGGAGGATGATCATTTGATGATGCCTGAGAGACCCTAATGTGGGGAAGAGTGTTCTGAGGGTGTTACAGGAGTTTGTTTTTTAGCTGACGAGCTTGAGTGGTTTCGATAGCTCTGAGACATTGTTGGCTTTATTACATTAGGGCTGAGAAAAATCTTCCCAAGGTCTATTGGCTAACCAGGACCGTGTTAGTGCATCTACAGACCCAGACACTTGCTACAAAGCTTGACCAGGAGGATTCTGCTGGTCCAACCTGTTCTGCTTTCCATCCTCTGATGAGGCAGTTCTTGTCCCCTACTAGACTAGATGAGCTGGCCACCGCATGCCCTATGTACATCTGTGTGTGTTGTTCACTGCACGGGCTTCAGGTATGAAGCAGCACAGTTCTAGCACATGCACTCCAAGGTCACACCACATATCCTGTGATTTTCCTTGTGGCCAGGGTCTGCGTCCAATCATCTAGTTGCAGAGTCCTCCAAGAACCCTCATCTGGGGTGACCTCAGGCTTGACTCTTGTGTGTGCCAGCCATTGCCGTGTCACTTACACCAGCCAATGCACATGCCAGTGGATGCAGCTGCCTGGTCAGTTCTACCCAAGCCCCATCTATTACATGAACTGATGGGTATGTGGCCTAGCTCAACCCAGCCTGCCACAAGCTCAGTCTTTACACACACCAGTGGGTGCCATGGCCTAGTCAGTGTGACCCCCCCAAACTCCCACCAACCCAACTCCACCCCTGATTTTTGCATGAGCTGGCATGTGGTGTGGCCTAGCCTGGCCTAGCCCATATCCCTTCGAGCTCTCATGTACACCTGTGGGTGCTGCAGCTCAGTTCAGCCTGCCCCACCCCCAGACCCAGTCCATATGCTTGCCAGTGGGTCCTGCTGCCCTGACAAGCCCAGTCCACCCCTAGCCATGGCTCTTGTGCTCACTAATATGAGCAGACCAACAGAGGGGAGCCCACAGTTTACCTACCAGATATGCTCCCAGACCTGAGTTTTACAGATGCCAGTGGGTACTGCAGCTCAGTCTGAAATGGTCCTCCCCCAGTCTCAGCATTCACCAGCAGGTGCTACAGCCTGGCTCAGCCTGGCTCACCCCAGCCCTCATGTGAGCTGTCAGGTATTTGGGCCCAACCTGGACTGGCCTACATTCCATCCTGGCTCTTGGTGTTTCAGTATATGCTGTGTTCTGACCCAGCCTGGCCCATACCTAGACCTGGTTCACTTACACCAACAAATCATGTGGTCTGGGTCTGGGGACAGGCCAAACTGGGGTAGGCTCCATCACCCACTGGCACTCATAAGAGCCAGAATGGGTGTAGGACAGGCTGCGTTAGACTGCGTTATCCACTAAGTCACATGAGAACTGGGTCTGAGTATGGGCCAAGCTGAGTTAGGCTGTAGCATCCACTGGGAAAAGCTAGAACAGGTGTGGGTCAGTTGGGGTGGGCCACAGTGTCTACCAGTGCATACCTGAACTACAGGCCAGCCATGACAGGCTGGGACACAGCACATGCCAGCACATGTGAGATCTAATGATAGGAGTGGGCCTGGTAGGAGAACTTGAGGAACTCCCTGCTAGGCTGCAGCTCCTGTTGGTGAGCTCGAAAGCCAGGTCTTGGGGCATGGCAGGCCACACTAAGCTGCAGGATGCTATGTATTGCAGTCTTGCCCAGCATGGTTTACACCCAACCCTCTCTCTTGCACTCAACAATGGGACCCAGAGCCCAGTTGGGGGAGTCCCCAGAGTTCTTCTAACAGGCCTGTTCCCAGTCCTAGATATTATGCATGTTGGTGCATCAACCCAGCTTAGCATGGCCCACCCAGTCTGTGCTCTTGCCGGCATGTGTTGCAGCCTAGTCCAACCAGGCAAGGTGCATACCCTGTCCTGGCTCTTATGCAGACCAGCAGATGCTGCAGTTGGCCTAGTCTGAGCTGCTTCCAGACCTGGCCCACAAAAAATGCTGACAAGTACTGCACCCTGACATGGCCTGGCTCACCCCCAGCCCTAGATATTCTGCCCCCCAGCAGGAGCCTCTCCCCAGCAGGGGAGTTCTTCTACCAGGGTCAGAATCTCGCGTGTGGTGGGGGGTGCTGCATCCCTACTTATCATAGTTTGTCCTCACTCTTGGCCTTTGCATGTGTCAGAGGTTGCTCAAGCCTGACTTAGCCCAGTCTCCTCCTATCCCCATCTCCTGTGAGTGTCAGGTGGGTTCCTGTCTAGTGAGTTCTGTGCTCCCGCCTGGCTAGCTTGTTGCCACTCCCAGGTCTCCATGCAAACTAGCAGGTACTGCAGTCTCACAGAGGCCAGACCACAGGTACCCTACAGAATCTAGCCCCAGATCAATACCTCCCCTGACCTATATAATACTGTTTGCCTACATGTCAATTAAATGACCCCTTTCTAAGGGTGTACTCACCTTACTCCAGGACTTGGAGATGGTGTTCCTCTTCCCAGGCTCACAAGAAGATAGGCAACAGGGAAAGGCTCCCTCTCTCTTTCTGTGGGGTACAGATGAGAACAGAAACATCACTCTCCAACTTTTCCCTTCTATGCCCATTCTACCTCTTAATGCAGACCTCTTGTGTCTATAATTTCCTCACCTTTTTAGTACAATTTACAAAAACAAATCTTTTTTGTAAAAAAAAAAAAGCAAAAAAAAATGAGGGACCTGGAAAAGATAATCTGTTTTTGACCACTTGTATATATATGTGTACATATACAATATATATTGATCTATGTTATGTAATGCTCGTGGTAGACTTATATGATATTAACATAATTTTTATGTATTTTTCACAGAAAGACCTCTTTCCCCCAAGGCTGTCAAAGGATTTGATCCTGCTCCACTTACTAAGAATTATTATACTGTGGTGAGTGTTAAGATGATGAACAAAACTTTTCTTATTTCAATGTAATATTTTCACTTATCAAACCACTGATGTGTTGAGGAGACAAGGAAAAGAAATGGGTAAATTTGCATTGAGACATCCAATAGCATTTGTGTTACAGTGGAACACTTCTATTTGTAGGCTTCTTATGACTATCTGGAAGTTTAACATCTACTAAACTGAAAAATTCATGCGTAGCAGAAAGCTTCAAAGCAAGGGCTATTAAATAGCATTGAAAGAGAATTTGGTTTATATGGAGGCATACTGAAATCAGCATGGGCCTGTGTTGTGGTGTAACAAGTTAAGCTGGCATCTCATAATGGTGCCAGTTCACATCCGGGATGCTCCACTTCCAATCCAGCTCCTTGATAATGTGTATGGGAAGTCAGCAGAAGATGACCTAAGTTCTTGGGTCCCTGTATGCATGTAGGAGACCTGGATGAAGCTTCTGGTTCTGATCTGGCCCAGCCCTGACCGCTGTAGCCATTTGTAGAGTGAACTAGCAGATGGAAGATCTTTCTCTCTGATTAGCCCTCTCTCTTTGTAACCATGCATTTCAAATATATAAAATTAAAATTAAAACTAAAGGTTTCAGTAATTTGACATAGCCTCACCAGAAACTTAAAGGGTGAATCCTAAATTCCTGTAACACAGTAAGTTTTAAGTGATTATATTCTGTAATTTTACTTTAGAATCAAGAAATCCATTATTTTATCTTCTGGAATATTATCAACCATATCCTTGAGGACATTCCCAAAGGAAGCCTGCCCTTTGGCACAGAGGAAGGAATGAAATTACTCTGGTCTGAACATAGATATGCCAAAATATATTAGCTATAAATAGGACATTTGCAATAGTCAAAATAAATTCCTGCTTGAAAAATGGATTACATCATTCTACTCAATCTACACTGTGTTTTCCTTCATTTCTCCTTTCTGTACTTGGCACAGTTGCTAATTAAATGAAAAGGTCAAGCTGTAATTATCTCTAACTTGCCCTGTTTGGTAGCCTCATTATTTTTCCCACTCTTGCTGAATTCCAGTATCAGTGTTTACTCAGTGTTCTATGAATTTGTATGGGTTTCTCCACATGTACGCAGGTCCCCTTTGCATCAAAAGCACCTGGAATCTTGTTAATAGTGCAAATGTCTGGCCCTTATACATGACTTTGCATCAAAATATCTGGTCATGGATTTCAGAAAATAACACACCCCTTCCTCATGACACATAGGCAGTTATGGTACTCACTTCAATTAAATTTTGCAAACCAATAAAGGGAAAAGTTGAATAGAGGAGGTAGGATTCATGATACACCTTAGGGAAAGTTCAGAATTAGATAAACAGGAGAGCTGAAAGAGAATTAAAGGCAAGGGGAATTATGAAAACAAATCATCCCAAGCCAAAATGTCCATGCCTACTATTCATACAGGTCACAGAATAGAACCATTCTGTTCCTTAAGTATCAAAATGTTCATTGGAAGATGAAATTTTTTATTCACTGCAACTATTGCTGCACTCAGTAGTAAATCTAATCTTTATGTACTCAGAGATGGGACAGGAGAGGACAGATGTTTGACACAGTGGTTAAGATGCCACTTGGGAGATCCCACATCCCTGATGCGATATGCTAGGTATGAGTCTTGGCTCTGTTTCTGATCCAGCTTCCTATCAGGGAGTGTCCTGGGTGGGGGATGGGGGCAACAAGTGATGTCTCCCTTGGAGGAGATCCTCATGGAGTTTCAGGTTCTTGGATTCAGCCTGGCTCAGCTCTGTCTATTGTTTACATTTTGAAACTGAACTAGTGGATGGCGATGGAAGATGTATCTCTCTTTCTCTCTCCCTCTCTCTCTCTCTTCCCCCCCACCCCACCCCCATCATCCTGCCTTTCAAATAAACTTAAGTAAGCCAGAGTCACAATCATATTAATACTCAACTCTGGGGTTGAGTATCTGTCTGCAGAGTGAGGGATATTTCCCTGTATCCAAATAGGAAGCCATAAATCTGTGAGGATCAGTACTATTTATTTTGTTCTAACTTTTTTCCCCCTACTTTATATATAACTCATGAGAGATGCCTAAAGGGCATGTTGAACAGAACTGACATGCAGTAGGAAAGGTGGGAGGGAGGCCCTGACAAATTAAATCAATAAATCCCAGGAAACCTACTGAAACTCATACTGTAACCTCCCTCCCCCTCACCTCCATTTTCTCTCCCATTCATTGCTCTGTCTACTCTCCTATTCTTTCTACCTATCTAACGATCATCACTCTTTTTATGCAACTAGTCTGTGTTATCTTACTTAGCTATCCATTGCTTCTCTCCTCTGTATATGCTATTTTCTTTCTTTGAATCTACCCTTTTGCTGTGTCACTGCTTGGCATCTCTTCCATCTGAAGGCTGGAGGTAGAAAAACGACAGGGTTTTGTGGAGTTAGTGAGTCTATCTCTTGATAATGGGGGGCAGTGTTTGTTTTGTGGAAGCCAATGACCTGAGAGCATGAAATCAATCACTATACTTGAATGTGCACAGGCAGTTCTACTGGTATATAAATCAAATATGACATAAATACAGTAGTATTTTGCCTTTTAAGCCTCAGAGGGCTTTGTCAACATTAACTCATTTTTACAGGCATCAGAATTATCTGAGAATTCCTATAATGTGATATTTTTGCCTTGCTTGAATGTTTCCTGGGGTCCTTGTAATTTTTCTTTATCATTCCTTTATTGTTAACTTCAACCCAATGTTGTGTATGCACATTAGCCTCTTAAAATAATTTCTTCATACTTATCTGACTCTTCCCTTTGGGAAAACATGTTTATAAAGATGGACTCACTCTAAAGCCTTTCTGGGAAATAGAGGAAATGTATTTTACCGGAAAATCAATATCCCACGATGGAGTTACAAAAGGCCTTCCCCTCTTTTTCTATGGCTTCTTACAACCTGTTTAATTCTGAATTCGGGCCAAGACTAGTTGAGCAAAAGGATATTCAGTTGTCCTTGTGAAGACGGAGTGAGGGAGGCAAAGACAGCCTGGACACAGTCTATTTTAGCAAGTCTGAATTGATTTCATCTTGATCAGATTGTGCTGCTCTGAAGTTGGTTGGCCTGCCAAACTCCTTGCCTTCTGAGTCACCACTGAGGCCTTCTGTTTGAGAATACATTGGCTTCTCTGTCTGGTTGCTTCTTATCCTTTTAAATTAGATGCCCTGTGGCCTGAAAAATAAAGAATCTGTCTCAGAAGTTTATCACTTGGTCTTTTGAAATTGAGGAAAGCAATAAAGTCTGTGTGAATCTGGGAAAGAATCTCAAGCATCCATCCTGACGAGCATTTCTGCTAATCACATCATACTCAGGAGTGCTTTTATTTATGAGAATACCATTCAAATATGATTTCTTGGGCAGAATTGGATAAAAGGACCTTTTCACCACCTTTGTCATTTTAGTGCAGTAAGTATGCTTCCATTTTCAAAACTTGCAATCATGATAATGTAGCATACAGTTCCCTATAGCTCTCCAGAGGTCACTCACAGTAGGAACTATCTGCCTGCCCGTGTTCTTCACCTCTATCTTGTCTGTCCTATGCCAGTGGCTCTAGTAGAGATAGCATCCTGAGAAAGTGTGTTGCCTTACCACATGAACAAGTCTGACAGAGCAGGTACTGATCATTCTTAACAGTTCCTAGCAATTGTGTATAAATGAGGTCCAGCTAATATATTAAAAGAAGTTGAAATAAGCAAGCTATCTTGATGAGAAAAGAAGGAACTATATCAACCATGGGACTAAAGTAATGTTTAGCTGCCTTAAAAGTCACATTTTATCATGAAAATTATATTTGTGATTTTTCTAATTTAAGAATTCTCTTCAGGTGGACACTCGATGTAGTGGTTAAGATTCCAGTTGGACGGTCCCTGTGCTTAGTGCCAAAAGTCCTCTCCTTACACACGCTGGGATCCCATATGGGTGCCTATTTTTGTCCCAGCTGCTCCACTTCCCATCCAGCTCCCTGCTGGTGGCCTGAGAAAGCAGTTGAGGACGGCCCAAAGCCTTGAGACCCTGCACCTGTGTGGGAGACCCGAAAGAGGCTCCTGGGTCCTGGCTTCGAATCGGTTCAGCTCCAGCCATTGCGTTCACTTGGGGAGTGAATCATCGGACGGAAGATCTTCCTCTCTCTGTCTCTTTGCTCCTTTCTGTATATCTGACTTGCCAATGAAAATACATATTAAAAAAAAAAAAAGATCCTAGCTGGACACCAGCATCTCATATTGGAGTGTCTGGGTTCAAGTCTCAGCTCTAGCCCGACTCCAGCTTCCTGCTCACGTGCACCTTGGGAAACTACAGGTGATGGCTCAGGTAGTCTGGTCTCTTCCACACACATGGCAGAACTTTGTAGAATTCCTGCATCATGTCTGTCTTTCATTTAGTTTATGCATAAGCACACATGAGCATATACAGATGTGAAATGAAACACATTGTTGCTATTATGATGTTTAAATAAATTTCTGCTAGCTCAAGAGTAATAAAAAATTTTTGTTTTATTTTCACTTATTCCTTCTCTAAGTATTCTTCCCTTCTTTATGTAGATCTGATTAGGCCTAACAGTGATATATTCCTTCTGTTTTTACTTATTTAAAAGTGTATTTCTTCATTTCTGAACGATACTTTCACAGAAATCATCATCAGATTAATTTTTTTCAGATTAATTTTGCTTCAGTAACTGCAAATTCCTAGATTTGCATCTTTGGAGAGTAATTGCTAAGCATCTGAAGTTAGACAAGACTGACTATAAATAGGAGCTCCAACTTAACTCCCAGCTTTAAAGAAAAAAAGTTTTACTTTTGTGAAACGCAGAGTGTTGAGGGGCAGTGATTGGGGGAGAGATGAAGAGTGAGAGAGGGATAGACATCTTCCTTCCATTGATACACTCTCCAAATGCACTCAACGACTGGTACTAGGTCAGGCAGAAACCAGGAGCCAGGAACTCCTTTCGACTCTCCATTGGGGGTGGCTCCGAGCCAAGCACTTGGATCATCTCATACTACTTTCCCAGGCATATTAGCAGGGAGATGGATCATAAGTGCAGCAAGCAGGACTTGAACTGGTGCCTGATGAGGAATATAGGCATAGTAAGTGGTGACTTAACCTATTGGGCCACAGCACTGCCCCCAATTCAGCTTTTGAACTGCTTTGTGAGCTGTGTCCTTCTAAGGCAATGATTCTCAGTGCGAGATGATGCTATTTGACAATTTGTCAATACTTTTTGGTTGTCATATCTGCAGTAGAGGCCATGTACATTTATAATCCACAGGATACACTCTCACATCAAATAATTATTTGGTCTGAAATGTCAATGCTGTTAGGATCATGAAGAAATACAAAATATGAGTTATGTATTTATCTTTGAGAAACCAAAAGATAGGGCACACAGCCCGGCTAGGAGAAGGAGACGGAGAGATGAGAGTGAGAGCGAGAGATGTTATCTGATGACTCACTTCTGAAATGCCTGCAGTGGTCAGGATTGGCCGGGGACCAGAGTCAAATTCAGGCGCTCCATTATGGAATGTGATATCTTAATCTATGTCTTAACTGCTAGGATAAACACCCCCACCCCGAAACTGTGTTTTTAATCCTTCAAATTGGTGAGGCCCTTTCCCACTCCCTCAGCAACTGCTTATGCAGTACCTCACTGCCTGTTCACAATGACCCCTGAGGTAGGTGAAATGTCACAATCTGAGATGAGGTTAGTAAAGCCTTGAAGCTGCAAATACCAGCCAGTGGTAACTGAGTCAGGACCACCACCCTCTAGCCCTCTGGTTTCCCAGAAGACCTACAGTTTCCTGAGGCTCCACTTCCTTTGGCCTTTGTAGGCTGCAAAAGCAGATCATCATGCATTGTCTTGTGAGTACAGTGGTCTTTCAGCTTCTCAGGGAGTTGGGTTCGGGACCACCCATGGGTAGCAACATCCAAGGATACTGACCTTCTCCTAAATAAGTGCCATATTATTTACATAAAACTGACCCCCCCATACACCTGTGTGCTCTAAAACTTCATATTTTGTATACCTAACACAGCACAATGTGATAAAAATAGTTGTTATAATGTATTTTTAAAGCAATAGTGATGAAGAAAAATCTATTCATGTTTAGTAGAGATGTATTTTTCTCAAATGTTTCATTCTTTTTTAAATTTCATTTTTAGTTTTTTTAAAATTTTCCTTTCTAATATTGTTTACATACTTGAGAGGGTGGCACGCTCACATGGGCCTCTGATTTGGGTAGGAGGAGATAAAGGAATGGGGGAAGGTGGATGGGGCAAGTGTTTCAGTTTTTTTTTCTCCTGTGTCCACAAGGGAGGAGAGGGAAGGAGTGCTCCTTGCTGTCAATTTATGTCAGCACCTGGCATTGGGGGCTTGGTCATTTGATGAGACCCTGCTGTGGAGCAGAGTGTTCCAAGGATGTCATTCGAGTAGTTTGTTGCACCAGGGTTGAGAAAATCTTTGGTTGACAAAGTCCACAGACTCACACTTGCTATAAGCTTGGCCAGGAGAATTATCCAACTTGTTCTGCTTTCCATCCTTTGATGAGGCAGTTGATGTCTTCTACTGGACTAGATGCATCATGTCCACTGTGTACATATGGTCATACTGTTTACTGCATGGGGACCAGAAACTGAGGAGGCCAGGTCTGGACATATGCACTCCAAGACCAGATCACATATCCTGTGATTTTCCCTGTGGCCAGTGTCTGAGTCCAGCAATCTAGCTGGGGAGTTCTTTAAGAAACCTCATGTGGGTGACCTCAGACTTGACTCATGTGTGCCAACCATTGCAGGGTCAGGATCAGTTTGTCACCTACACCAGCCAATGCACATACTAGTGGTGCAGTTGCCTGGTCAGTTCCACCCCAGCCACACATTTCATGCAAACTGGTGGGTGCTGTAGCCCAGCCCAGCCAGCCCATCACAGACCCAGTCCCATGCATTCCAGCAAGTGCTGCAGCCTAATCGGGGTGATTCCCAATAACTCCTACCTGGCCTGCCTCTGGCCCTGGTTTTCAGTGCATACCAACCTCTGCTGAGGCCTATCCCGGCCCAATCCATATTCGATCCAGCTCTCATGCACACCTGTGGGTGCTACAGCTTAGCTTAGCCCAACTCGCCTCCATCCCAACCCTCATGTGTGCTGACCGGTGCTGCTGCGTTGTCCAGCCTAGCCTACCCCAAGCCCTAGTTCTTGTACTCACCAGCAATAGGTACAACTTAACAGGAGAGTGCTCACAGTTCCTCTGTCAGGCTTGTTCCCAGTCTTAGGGCTTGTGTGTTTAAGCAGGTGCTACAGCTCAGTTTGTAATGGCCTACCCCTAGTCTTGGCATTTTTCAGCAGGTACTACTGTCTGGTTCAGCCTGGCCCACACCCAGGCCCATCTCTCCTGGGTGAGTGCAATAGCCTATCCCAGCCTCACCCACCCCCAGCTGTCAGGTGAAATGGCTTGTGTTGCAGTGTACCCTGGCCTGGCCTGAACCCTGTCCTGGTTCTCACTCATGCCAGTGGGTTCTGTGGATTGACCCTACTTGGCCTGCTCCCTCAACTGGCTCACATGTGCCAACAGGTGCTGCCTGGTCTAACCTGCACCCAGCCTTGACTCTCGTGATCACCAATGGGAGCATCAACCTAGCAAGGAAGCTCCTTAAGTTCCCCTGCCAGGGCCACCTCCAGCCCCAAATTTCATGTGTGACAGGGAGTGCTGCTACCTAGACTGACTTGGCCCGCCTCCAGTCCTGGCACTTAGCAGCAGAAATTGTGGCCTATCCTAACTGGCCCAAACCCATTCCTGCTCTTAACGATGGATGCTACAGCCTAACCCAGCCTGGTCCACCCTCAGATCTGGCTCTCATGTGAACCAGTGGGTGTTGTGGCCTATCGCAGTTTGTCCCAAATTCATCCTGGCTCTTGGATCATCAGCAGGTGCTAGAGCTTAGCCCATTCTGGCCCACCCCCAGACCCAGCATATGCACATGCCAACAGGTGCTACAGCCTCACTCAGCCAGGTACACTCACAATCCTGGTTCTCACATTCATCAGTGGATGCTGCAGCCCAGCAAGGTAGTCCCCAAAGTTCCCCTACCAGGTCTGCTCCCAGGCTTTGCGTGTGCTGGCAGGTGCTTCAATCCAGCTTGGCCTGGTCCACATGCAGTCACAGCTCTTACTGGAGGGTGTTGCAACCTACCTGAGCTGGACGCAGCCCACACCCTATATTGGCTCTTGTGTGTGACAGTGGGTGCTGCAGACTTGCTTGGTTGGTCCAGTCCCAGCTCCAGCTATTGTGCTCTGCAGTTGGAGCTTCAGCCTAGTAGGGAAGTTCTTCAAGTTCCCCCACCAGGTCTGCTCCCAGCCCCAGATTTCATGCATGTCAGCATGGCAATAACCCTGCATGGTCTGGTTTGCCCTCAGTCCTGGCCCTTGCACATGCTAGTGGGTGCTGTAGGCTGACCCTGTCTTGGCCTCCTTCCATCTCCAGCTCCCACAAGTGTCAGATGAGTTCCTGTCGTTTGAGTTTTGTAGTCTACCCTGACTTAGCCAGTCACTGCCTCCCGCTCTCTGCATAAACTGGTGGGTGATGCAGCCCCAGAGGCAAGCCTCAAGTCCCCTACAGAATCTGTCCTCAGATCCTGGTTCTTTCCCATTCTGGTGGGCGCTGTGGCCCAGCCTGACATGGCCCACCCACTGCTCTGACTCCCACAGGGGGATACTGTGGCCTAGTCCAGCTAGGCATGCCCCTCCCCAGCCCCAGCTTTTGTGTGTGGCAGCAGGCGGCGGGCAATGCTGTTTATCTCAGCTCAGGTCTCCCACATAGGTGAGTGCCTAGGCCTGACCCAGACATGCTCTGCAATTTCTCCCCTGTAAACAGCTCTGCCTCAGCTCCCTTGCTTATCTGCAAGTACAGTGGAAGACATCAGTAGTCAAATGTGCCCTCAGCCATCCCCACTCCTTTCCTGGGTAATCTTGAGCCCCCTGCCAGGGGACTAGGGTGGCATGTTTCTGCCTGGCATTCTCTGCCTTCTCGACATAACTTTTTTTTTTTTTATTGTTGCTTACATTGTATTATGTAGTACAGTTTTATAGGTGCTGGGGATTCCCCCCACCCCTCCCATACCCCTCCCCCCATGGTGGATTCCTCCACCTTGTTGCATAACCATAGTTCAAGTTCAGTTGAGATTCATTGCTTGCAAACACATGCCTAGCATAAAGTTCAGCGTCTTATTGTCCAGATAAGTTCAGTGGCCTCTTGGGGAGACCTTCTATGGTCTGAAGATAGGTCTAACAGAGTAAAGATCCGGTCAGTTAAAAGCCCCAACAAGGCCTCAGTATCAATATACAACATCGACATAACTTTAAAAAAAAAGAAAGAAAAGAAAAATAGAATAGGCAACTGTGCTGGCATACTGATATATAGTTAAGATAAGTTTGGCATTAACCATGCCCCAAATGCCTTCTAGCTATTGGCTGTTTTCTTTCCAGTAGTGTAATACTTACCGAAGTACAGGGCAACCTAGGCAGTTGCTGACAGCTGGGGCCAAATGTTTCAGTCTCTGGTTGAATTTTCAGATGTGGCACCCATAGAGAAGGCCAAATATGTGTGTCTAGTGAAGTGGTAGACCATGGCAATTCTCCTGCTAAGAATGCTTCATTCTGTTTTGTAATCCTGGATTAATACCTCCATTCCCTGTGTGCAGAACAGCATTTGGCACCAGGTTAGCTCTCAGGAAATTATTGTTTGGTTAATTCGATGATACAAAAGAAAGTATACCAAGACGTTAGCTTGGTTGTCTCTAAGAGCATGAAATGAAGCTTCCAGAAGAGGCTGTGAAATGGCACATGACCCTGGGACTCTCGGAGAAAGAGAAACTGTGGGAGTATTCATTAGTTATTTTACTCACAGGATTTTAATAATTGTTAATCAGACTAATAAGTGTTTTATTTATAGGATTAAAATTGTTATTAGGGATATTAATAAGTACTGTTTGCCTTACTAACTTTCCTACATTTTAGCTTCTTCTCTTTGAGTTATTCACTCTAGCACCTTTTCACTTTTATAAAAATATTGATTTCAACTCTGATTAAAAATTCACAATATCCTTAGATTTTGTTCCCTACAGGTCTTAACAGAAATATATCTTAAAGAGCATTTTGTAATTGTTCTGCATCTAAAATTATCATGACATTTTAATCTCAGTTTTCTTTTTTGCAATTAACTGTTTAGTTTATTCATTTGAGAGGCAGAGAATCAGACAGACAAAAGATAGACAAATAACTTCCATCTGTCACTTGCAAGCCAAAATGCCCATGGTAGTTAGAGCCAGGCCAAGCTGAAGCTCAGAGCCTGGGACTCTGACCAGGTCTTCTACATAGCAGGTAGGTACCCAAGTACTTCAGACATCACTGCACATTAGCAGGAAGCTGGAATTGGAAGTGGGGTAAGAACTTGGACTCAGGCATTCTGATAAGCAGTGTTTTTAACCACTGTGCCTAATGTCCACCCACGTCTCAATTTTTATTCATAAGAAGAGAATGGTGATCCTATGTTAAGTAAATGAGGATAAAGTGGTTTAAGACTCATGAAGGCATTTGTGAATAGTACTGTGTCAATGGCAGCATCCCTCATGTTATGGGTAACTCTGAAAAGTTGTGTTTGTGTGAGCTATGTAACATAATCAGCTACCATACAATTCTTAAAATAGTTTGCCAGGACAAAGTACATTTGGAGTTTGTGCTCCTTGTGTGTCATATTAGCCTGAGTAAATAGGACCTCTCCTTTTCTAACTATGGACTCTCTTTAACAATTACAACTCTTTGATATTTGTTTTTCTATAGGTATTACAGAACATCCTGGATACTGAAAAAGAGTATGCAAAAGAACTCCAGTCTCTTCTTGTTACATACTTGAGACCTCTGCAGTCCAATAACAAGTAAGCTTTTTTACTTTAAACCTTCACTAAACAAAGCAAGAAATGTCAGCATATGGAGTCATTACTCTTATGTCACTGAATAATTGATTGTGCCCTTTAGAAGAATTTCCACAGATCACAGATTGCCAAGAACATGGTCAGGGCAACAGAAATTATGCAAGATGTAGCTTTTGTAGTGCTTGGTGGTAGAAACAATGAGGTGATTTGTATTTCTGCCTGTTTACAATTTTTATTTTGTACATTTTTTGCCTCTTCATCATTAAACATTTTAACTAGAAATTTAAAAGAACATGTAATAATTGTACTTGTATATGGAGGGTAGTATTATATTTCACTACTTGTGTACAATGTATAGGATTAGATCAAGGTAATCATCAGATCCATCACTGTAAACCTCAATTACTTATTTGATTTTGTATCGTTCCAAATCCTCTGGACTAGCTGTGTCTGGACTAGCTGTCAACTGGATCTGCCCTCCTGTGCTGTGGAACATTAGAAGTCATTCCTGCCACCAACTGTACCCTGCAGCCATTAATCATCGTTTCCCATCCCCTCCCCACACAGCTTCCAGCCCGTCATAACTCCTATTGGCCACTTTCATGAAGTCGACTTTTCTAGCTCTCACACAGGTTGTGTATTTTTAAAGTGATGTCTGACTTTAACTTACAGAAAAAGAACACTTTCTGGTACTTTTATTCAGAAATATGCAAACTGGAAATTCTCACACTCACTGTGACCTTTTGCTTTCCAGGGCACAACCTCTTTCCCATGGTCTGGGAGTAGAAAGAGTGTGGCATTTTTGTGAATGGTCATAGGAACAATTCAAGGCAGTATTTCACAGAGGCATATGTGAATGATAAAGAGACACTTTTTAAAAAAGAATGTTCAAACTTTATTTTGGTTTTAAAGAATTTGAAGCGGCATTGTCTAAGGCTTGGACTGACAATGTAATTTTCATGAAAGGAAAATGCTGACCGTTCTCTTTTTCTGTGTCTTTGCAAATTAAAGTGGACTTAACTGTTTTTAACCGTATCCTTTTATGTTTTTATTTTCATTTTCATTGGTTTGCTTTTACTAAAGATCATAATCAATAAATCACATAGAAACTTAGCAGTTATCCCATCTGTAGGCAGTTGCTTAAGCTATCCATGTAAGTTTTAAATGAATTTAATCTATTTCTCCGACTTTTCTCCTTTTATCCCAAGATTGCATATTTTTAAAAATATTTATTTATTTATTTAAAAGGTATGGTGACAGTGAGGGAGAGATCAATAGAAGAAGACACACAGAGAGAGAGAGAGAGAGAGAGAATTGTCTTCTGTCACTTTATTCTCTGAATGTTAGCATGAGCTGGGGATGGACCAGGTCAAAGCCAGGAGCCAGGAGCTCCATCCTGGCCTTGCACGTTCCTGGAAGGGATCAGAAGCCATGACAGTACTTTTCCCCAAGCATTCTGGTATGTGGTGTGGGTTCCCCTAGAGTGTGGTTTAACGTGCTGCTCCACAGCGCATGCCTGTTCCCCAAATCACGTTTGTTTAGGCATTATGTCTTGTTGAATTTCCAGCTCAGTTGTTCTGCAGCACTATGAGAATGTTTCTTGGTGTAAGAGTTTAAACATCATCAACAGCAAAGTGGTTTTGGTGTTACTGTGTGAAATATGGAGTGTTCTGTGAATCGTAGTTTTTAAAGATGAAAGGACCCTCAGTACAGTGTTAAGAGTCCTAGGCAAATTGACTCTCCCCATTGAAATGCACCTCGTGCTGTCTGGAAAAGACAGGCAAAGGAGGAGACTGGAACTTAGTTGTGGATCCTGGAAGGGGGGATGATAAGATTTCAAATGAAGCAGGGACTGACTCGCAATCACAAACCGTGAGAAGACAGGAAAGGAAAGGAGCCAGAGCAGAGGAGGTGAGAAACCTGAGGCAGACCTGCACTAGGCCGAAACAATTTAAATTTACCATTACAGTAAGTTTCCATTAGGTCTGACAGTTTGGTGAGCAACAACAGCACTTGAGCAAACCAAGGCTGTTCCTGGCCTGATCCTGAAGGGGCCAAATGAGGGCCCGGTCAGGTTCAAGGAAAACCCTGATGGGGCTCTTGCTGCTGTGAGAGAACAGGTGCCAGGGAAGCAGACTGGCGAAGGTTTCACTTTCGGCAGCCACTCAGCAGGGGGTTTCCAGCTTGTGGTTTGGGAGGACAGGATGGCAGAGGAACTGGGAGCATTTGACCCTCCCTGGGTCAGTGGCGGTGCTTGGGGTTTCCCTTTCTTTATTAGTCAGCAGACATTATCTTTTGCAAAGACTCCCCAGGACTGTTACATCCTCAACAAGAAAGAACATGGTACGGAGACTGTTTTTTGTTACTATGATCTTTTAAAGATTTGTGTATTTATTTCAAAATAAGAGCTACATAGAGGAGAGGGAAGGAGAGAGAGAGAAAATATATATAGCAAAATAAGCCTCGATTAAACTAAAATGTTCCTAAATCATCTAAAGAAAATCTAAATGAGAGGAGATAGGAAAGAAGATATTGATGGTCATTTATTGCTTGGTTGGTTTAGGAGTGGAGTGGAATGGAGTCAAAGGCAAACCAAACGCTTCTATCCAGGGCTTCAGTTCTCATATATTGTCCCTTTACCAAGCATGCTACAGGTGAGAACTGAGTTTAACCTGACACTTTATAGGGTTAGGTACCATGACTCGGCCCATTTCACAGATGAGCAAAACCAGGCAAAGGCAACAAAATCAAGCCAAAGTATTCAAACTCCAAAGTCCATGCTTCCAATTATTTGGGGAAGAAAACTTTCTTGAAACTACAACTAAGAAAAAAAAATGCAAAAATAGTGCCTTGGCTCAGAGCCATTTTTCTTCAGTGCATGACATGGGCATGTGTGGTATGTTTCAGCTACTTTCCTAGACTCATGAAAGCAGGGAACATTCAGTCCATCAGCCATCCAAGACCCACAGAATGATCTGGTCTGGCTTTGCCAGAATAATTCAATAAATCTATAGCAGTCTAATTTTTAAGTTGCTGATTTTAATGGCTTGGAAATGATGGTTTAAATACCCATACAGTCTTGGGTGGAATAAAGGTTCCACGCCCATGCACTGGAGTTACTTTTGTCCAGTTAGTCCCAATCATGGCATAGTGTATTTATATACATACTTGGCAATTAAGTACTTGTTATTAACTGACAGTTTTTTGGTAAACTATCTAAGGGTTGAGGCTGGCATTGTGGTATAGCTGTAAAGCTACTGTCTGTGACTCCCACATCCCCTGTGGGTGCAGGTGCGTGGCTGGCTACTCCACTTTCAATCCAGGTCCATACAAATGACCTGGGAAAGCAGCAGATTCATCAAAGTGCTTGAGTCCCTGCATCCACATGGAGAACCTTGAAGAAGCTCCCGGCTGCTTGCTTCAGCCTGCTCTAGCCCCAGCTGTAGCAGCCGTCCAGAGAGTGAATCCACAAATGGAATAATGGAATCTCTCTCTCTCTAACTCTGACTTTCAAACAAAAACTTTTTAGAAAAAGACCCAAGGATACCTGATAATCACTCAGTTTTCTTTGCAGTCATTATCCTTATTACAGGAAGAGAAAACTCAGAAAAGATACCCTAAGAAATTTGCTAAGATAGTAGCTTTGGTATAAATTGAGAAGTCAAAGTTGAAGTTCTTGTGTAAGGATAGCTTCTGTATTTTACTAGGAAATAGCAAACTCTCAGTTAATAGTTTGTTAGTGCATCTCTAATTCTCTAGGGGTAGAGTATTAAAGTCATCCTCCATTAAATGAAGCTTCATTTTTTTTTTTTTTCAGTTTGAGTTCTGTGGAGTTCACATCTTTGCTGGGAAACTTTGAGGAAGTATGCACGTTTCAGCAGACTCTTTGCCAAGCCTTGGAAGAGTGTTCTAAGTAAGTGCAGCTTTTCTGTTAGAAGAGCCAGCAGCTTTGTTGGTTGTGTTTTGCTTTTCCTTTTTCTGTGGCCTTAGATAAGGACACGTTATATGAATTTGCTAAAATATTAGTACATTGTCCCAGAACAAAGTAGCCATGCAGGGAAAATGCAGCAGGTTGTAGTGTCCATGGTGCTAAAGCACTCGTATATCAGTGTTCTGTATCTAAGAAATTGTCAGAACTTCAATTAAAAATCATATCAGTTTCCTGCATCTATTCAATGTGGGAGACGTCGAAGGTCCTGCTTGATATTTTGACATCCTCTCAATATATTCTTTTGTACATTGCAAATTACTTGAAAAAGTTATCCAAATTATTTATTTTCACAGGTCTTTTTTTTAATCACTCCTCATATTTTGTCTGTTATATCACCAGTTGAGACATATAGAAATTGAGGGAAGGAAAAAAATATGAAAGAATACCTCTATTGTGCACCAAAACATGCTTTTGATGACTAGTTAATTATGGAGGTGTTTAACTCACACTACAATGTGAACTATACTGATTAGCAGGCAATACATTTCTGGAGCAAAATGAATTTTACAAGCAATGCATAGTAGAGAAATTTGCAAGTTTCATTTCCTGGGAAACTAAGGAGATCTGTTTCTTGAATTTTATGATATGAGCAAGTGTTCCAGAGAAGAAGATGGAGGAAGCCCAAACTGCAGGATCCGAGAAGCCACTTTGATGCCAGCAGAAGTCTAGATTAGAGCCAGGGAGCAATCTCTGCCACACCAGAGATTACACATAGATTTATAAAGTCAAGATGACATTTTTCATTTTATGAGGGAATATGTAGAACAAGTCCAAGGACTATACCAAAATTGTTATAGTAGTTATTTCCAAATGGTGAGACTCTGAATCTTTTTCCCTTTTTTTTTTCCTATGCAAAACTGGAAACGGGTGACTTATAATGTTGAAACTTAATTAAAAAAAAAACCTTAAGGCCACTCTGCCTAGCAACTACTAAGTCAGCAGGAGTGCATATTTTTGTGTGTGTGTGTGCAAGTTTTGGATTTCATTAGTTTTGTTTGTACTTGAACTTTATACAAATCTAAGCAAGAGTGTTCTTCATGTGCCCAGCTAAATTTGAATATACGCATCTTAAAAACAATTAAGCAAACATACGTACTAATTCCAAGTGAATATATGGACCATATGTATAAAACTTGTGTTTAATAGGTACAGTATAAAGAAGTGGTCAAGGACCAGTATTTCATTGACAAGACGGTTCTGAATGTCGTTTCTGTTTTAATTTTGGCAAAGCATGGAAAAGGTTTAGATGCTTCCAGGTGTAATTGGCATCATCTTCCCTGACTTCCTGTTTCCTAGTTTACATCCTGCGTTCATCTGTTTTGCTTACAGATTTCCAGAGAATCAGCACAAAGTAGGAGGTTGCCTCCTGAATCTCATGCCTCATTTTAAATCTATGTATATGGCTTACTGTGCGAATCACCCCTCAGCAGTGAATGTGCTCACCCAGCACAGGTAACTTTTTAAAAAGATTTATTCATTTTTTACTAGAAAGGAAGATTTGCCGAGAGAAAGATGGAGAGAAAGATGCTCCATCTACTGGTACGTTCTCCAAAAGGCTACAGCAGCTGGAGCTAAGCCAATCTGAAGGCAGGAATCTCTTCCTGGTCTCCCACATGGGTTCAGGGTCCCAGGATCTTGGGCCGTACTCGACTGTCTTCCCAGGTCACAAGCAGAGCTGGATGGGAAGTAGAACACAAACTGGCGCCTGTATGCGATCCCAGCTCTTGAAGAGGGAAAGTTAGCCAACTGAATCATTGTACCAGGCCCACACGTTAGCATTTGTCCAGCTAATCTGTTTTATAATATGCTTCCTCAGGACCACTTCATTTGGAAATCCGAGATCTCCATTTGGACTCTTGAATATCCCTGTCCATGATGTCAGAAACCTACTCATTGTTACGTTGACCAATTTCCATTTAGCCGACAAATAATTGTTGAATACCTACTATGTTCATGACCTTGTACTAGGGCCATGATAGGAATACAGTTTTGAACAGGAAAAAAAATCTTGTTTTTTCTTGGAGCGAAGCATCTTGAGGGAAATGTAGATATTTAATTAAACATCAGAAATATGTTGTAGTATAGTGGGTAATGAAAAAGATTCTTTTTTTGTGTGTATTCTGTGTATTACAGGACACATGATTTATTTGGAGGGGGCACTGCTTGTTGATTTTATTTAGCATAATGGTTCCCAGAGATATCTGTGTCTAGAAATTTTTAAAATTAGATTTAGTAGGACTTACTTGAAGGTCAAATCTATTCCCCTGCCCAAACTTTAAAAACTCTTGTGGGATAGTAAGTTGGAATTGGGTGTTTAAAAAAGGAGAGACCTAGGTTTTCTGCGTGAGCAGCTCAATGGTGGATAGCTATCATTAGCCAATATTAGCACCGACAGCATGTGATGCAAAATATATAAGAGTCTTTGAAGGAGTTCCCAGCTCTTCTTTACAAATTCGGAGGGCTTAGGTTAAATTATCATCCAAGAATTTATTGCTGTCAAGTGGTTAAGCCTGAATCTTGGTCTGCCAGACTTCAAAAAACAAAGATTTTTAAAAATTAAGATACTTTTTTTTTTTTTACGAAAAGAAGAATCTAAATGCAAATTTAAAGAATCATAGTAAGATGTGTAGCCATGTACTTACTTCCCATCTAACTTAAGCAATAGAACATCCCATTTTCTCTCGTGTAAAATGGTTTTACTAAGAAATAACCCATCTACTATGTGAAAGTACACAGGGAATTGATTATTCACGGTATTGTGCAAATATCATCCCAATCAAGTTTAGACCATTTTCACCACCGCTGCAACAAATGCACACAGATTAGTACAAACTCACCCTTTCTTTCCATCTCCACCACCCCAAGTCAGCCACACTGAAATACTGTATGTCACTGTGAGTTTGCCTGTGCTGGGCATTTCACTGAAGTAAAATCACACAGTATATGACCCTTTATGTTTGGCGTGTTTCACTTAGCATAATGTTTTTGACATCTGTCCTCATTGTAGCATGTATTAGTGCATCGTTTTAAAAAAATTGCCAAATAGCATTTCATTGTCTAGAGCTAATATGTTCTTCAATTCATCAGTTGATGGAGCATGTGAATAGCACTAAGGCTATTCATGTATAAATATTTTATGAAAATGTTTTCATTTCTCTTAAGCTATTTACAATTTTTAAAAAGATTTATTGATTTCTTTGGAAGGCAGAGTTATGGAGAGGAATAGTGAGAGGCAGACGCACAGAGGGATCTTTCATCTGCTAGTTCACTCCCTAAATGATCACAACAGCCGGGGTTGGGCCAGGCCAAAGCCAGGAGCCAAGTGCTTCATCCAGTTCTTCCACGTGGGTGCAGGGGCCCAAAGACAGCCCATCTTTTACTTCTTTCCTAAGCGCAATAGTAGGTGTATGGATCAGAAGTGGAGAAACTGGGACTCACACTAGCTCGCATACAGGATGGAGTCGGTGGCTTAACTCACTGTGCCACAGCACCAGCCCCTCTATTTCGCTTGGACAGATCATAGAAATGGAATTGCTGGATCGTATTGTAACTCTGGTTCAGCTTTGGAGCAACCATCAGACTATTTTTCCAAAGTGACTACAGCAGTTCATCTTCTCATCAGCCGTATCTGAGGGTTTCTTTTTCAGATCGACACTGATAATTTGTTATTTCTTATCTGAACAGTGTAGGCGGGGATGAGACAGTCTCTCAACTGTGTTATTGATTTTCATTTCTTAATAGAGTAGTGATGTTGAGCATCTTTGGTGCACTTATTAGCAATTTGCATATCCTCATTTGGAGAAATGTTTATTCAGATCTTTTGCTTATTTTATAATTAGATTGCTTTCTCTGTATTGAGATGTAATTCACATATTATAAAATTCACCCTTTAAGGTGTACAAGCAGTGCTTTTTATATTCACAAATCTGCGTGGCTAGTCCCACTGTCTGATTTCAAGACATTTCTATTGCCCCTTTGAAGAAACCCCAAACCAAGTAGCAGTCCTTCGAATAACTGTTAATCTAATGGATAATAATGTTGAACATGTTTTTTTTTTTAATCTTGCTTACTGAGTATTAATAGCTTCCTGTAAGCATGTCTTTTTAGATATTTTAGCTATTTTATCATTGGGTTAATTGTCTTTCCATTGCTGAGTTGCAACTATTCTTTGTATATTCTGGATACTAAACTCTTTTCAGAGCTAGAGTTTGCAACACTCTCACCCACTTTGAGGGTTGCCGTTTCATTTTCTTGATGTCATTTGAAGTACCAAAGTCTAAATTTTCATAATATCCTACATATACATATGTATGTTATTGTTTGTGTTTACTGTTATACTAAGAAACGATTGCCTAACCAAAGTCATGATTATTTCAATGTAATGCATCTATTCTGTATGAGTTTTATACATGTAGCTGCAACTTGGAGGTCTTTTAACCCATTTTGACTTAGGTCTTGTGCGTGTAGTGAGTTAGAGAGCCAAGTTCATTCTAATTGTCAAGCCCATCTGTTGGCTTCTGTTCTTACAAACTTAGTTTGCGTTTTTAGTCCATGCATTGATCTATCTAGGTGAATGTTCTGTATAAGTTTTACAAAAAGGTATAATTATCAAATGAAATATTCAATGTCAATTGCAACCCTGTGATTGATGGTGCTGTTCAGTTCAGCTGTATTTTTGCTAATTTTCTTTCCGCTGCTCCTGTCAATTACTAATGGATGGCTATATAAGTCTCCAACAATTATATTTTACCTATTTCTTCTTTCAGTTGTATCAATTTGGCCTCATGAATTTTGATCCTCTGTGTTAGGTGCACTCACTGAAGATAGTGGTATCTTGTTGGAGAATTGATTCCGTCACTATGTGATTTTTTTTTCAAATCCCTGATAATTTCCCATAACTGAAGCCCGTTTTATCTAATAGTATGGGCTGGCCCAGCTTTCTTTTGATTAGAGCTAATACAGCGTATCTTTCCTTATCCCTTGACTTTTTGAAAAAGATCTATTTATTTTTTATTGGAAAATCAGATATACAGAGAGGAGAGACAGAGAGGAAGATTTTCTGTTCACTCCCCAAGCGGCCACAACTGCTGCAGCTGAGCCGGTCCAAAGCCAGGACCCAGGATCTTCTTCCAGGTCTCCCACACAAGTGCAGGGTCCCAAGGTTTTGGGCCGTCCTTGACTGCTTTCCCAGACTACAAGCAGGGAGCTGGATGGAAGCTGGGCTGCTGGGATTAGAACCAGTGCCCATATGGGATCCTGATACATGTAAGGTGAGGACTTCAGCCCCTAGGCTACTGCACCGGGCCCTATCCCTTGACTTTTATCCATGACTTGTACACAACATATGATTTAATATTTTTATCCACTCTGGAAAGCTCTTGTGCTTTTTCTAACATTTTTAAATACTAATTTGGCAGGTTGCTTTAATAGTCTAGCTCAGGAAAGCTCAGGATTAGAAGGCAGTTTAAGAGACATAAACAATAAAATAATTAACATACAGATGTTACTATTATCTATGCTACAGGAATAAATTGCACTGAAAGAAAGCATACTCAGGGAAGAAAACAGCATTTCCTAACATTTTTATTTATTTGGAAAGGAGAGACGGATCAACAGAGAGAGAGAGAAACAGAGAGAGAGAGAGAGAGAGAGACAAAGAGAGACAGAGAGAGAGAGACAACACAGATCTCCTCTCCCCTGGTTCACTGCTTAAGATGTACAACATCTGGGACTATGCCAAATGAAGACAGAAGCTGGAAACTCAATGTTATCCCATATGAGTGGCTGGTATCCTGCTAATTGCCAGGGTGTGCAGGCAGCTGGAATGAGGAGTGGAGTTAACACTCAAACCCTAACTAGGGATGTAGACTCCCCATATGAGGTCTTAAACTGCGATGGCAAACACTGCATCTGCCTCTGGCTTTTGATAGACTGTTTACATTTAAAGTGATTACTGATAATTGGGTTAAAATCTACCATGATTTGTAACTTTTTTCATCCACTACACTTTGGTATTTCTTTTTTTCCTTTTTCTGTCTTCTCTGTTCTGATTAACTATTTTACAAGATTTTGTGTTTTCTCTCTTATTATATTTCAGAAAGTTTTAGTGATTTATCTAAAGTTTGAATTATCCATTCACAATTAGATTTAGTAGCAGTAGTGTTCTCAGTTATCTCATTTATTGAACAAGTTTTTACTGTGTGTTTTCTTATCTACAAGGTAAAATCACCTAATACATTCTTGTTAATTACTGCTGTGAAAATACTTTTCTACTGTATCGAGAAAGATTTTTAGAAATTTCTGTTTGAAACGCAGATTTACACAGAGAAGGAGAGACACAGACAGAGAATGAGAGAGAAAAAGAAAGAGAGAGAGAGACAGACAGAGAGAGAGATCTTCCATGTGCTGGTTCTTCCATGGCCACAACAGCCAGAGCTGGGCCAGTTCAGTCAAGAGCCTGGAACTTCTGGGTCTCCCATGTGGGTGCAGGGACCCAAGCACCTGAGACATCCTCCTCGGCTTTCCCAGGCCATAAACAAGCCTGGGATTGGAAGTGGAACAGTTGGAACATGGACCAGTCCCACTCGTGTCACAGGTAGAGGCTTAGCCTACTATACCATGGCAATGGCCTAAGAAGAGGATTTTGTTGGCATTCATTTTTCATTTATTCTGAAACGTTTGTAAAATTCAGATCTATTTTTTAAACTTCATGTTTTCTTCTCTCCAAAGATTTTTTTTTTTTTTAAATACAGGGCAATTCTTGTGCTGACAACTTCGAGACAATCTTCAGTTAGCATTCTAGGAGGGTAGATGTTTGGCACAGCCAAGCAGCACACAGTATTGGCTGGCTTGGGGTTGGGGCCGCTGGTTTGTTTCTGGATCCAGCACCTGCTCATGTGCATCCTGTGGGGAAGCTGGTGATGCCTCTGCTGGTTGTGTCCCTGGCACCCCTGTGGGTGACTTGAATTCCTGGCTCCCAGCTTTGGCCTGGAATAGCCCTGGCTGTTGCAGGCATTTGGGGAGCAAACCAAGAGTTGGGAGTCTCTATGTTTTCTCCCAGGAGCTGAATATGTTGACATATTCAGGTCCACTGCTTTCTTCCCAGTTTATTAGTAAATCCATCAAATACATTCTTTGTTTCTTTTTAAATTTTGTAAACATTGGTTGGAACCCACATTGCAGTGTTCCCGCAATGTGGGAACCCACATTGGGAGCAGGTGAAGCCAGCACCTGCAACGCTGGCATCCCAGATGGTGCTGGTTTGAGTACTGACTGTTCCACTTCTGACCCAGCCCCTTGCTAGTGCTCCTGGGAAAGCAGCTGAGAATTGCCCAAGGGCTTGGGCCAGCCACCCACTTGGGAGACCTGGAAGAAGTTCCAACATCCTGGTTTCAGTCTGCCCAGCCCTGGCCTCTAGGCATATTTGGGGAGTGAACCTGCAGATGGAAAATTCTCTTTCTGTCCTTCCTTCTCTCTGTGTAATTCTGCATTTATTTATTTGAAAGGCAGGGTTACACCTTGGGGCAGGATGTGGATGTGAGAGGGAGAGGAAAGAGAGGGATGGGGAGAGAGAGAGAAAGAGGAGAGAGGGAGAGAGAGAGGGGGGCAGGGAGAGAGGAAGAGAGGGAGAGAGAGGTGGGAGAGAGAGGGAGGCAGAGAGGGAGAGAGAAGGGGGGAGAGGGAGGCAGAGAGAGGGAGGGAGAGAGGAAGAGAGGGGGAGAGGGGGGAGGGAGGGATGGAGGGGGAGAGAGAGGGAGAGGGTGAAGGGAGAAAGGAAGACAGGGAGGGAAAGAGGGGGAGGGAGAGGGAGGGAGAGAGGGGGTGAGAGAGAGGGGGAGAGACAGGGAGAGAGAGGGATGGATGGATGGAGAGTGAGAGAGAGGGAGAGATAGAGAGGGAGAGAGAGAGGGAGAGGAGAGAGCGAAAAAGAGGGGGAAGGGAAAGAGGGAGAGAGGGAAGGTGAGAGGGAAAGAGGGAGAGAGTAAGGGAGAGAAAGAGCAAGGTAGAGAGGCAGAGAGGGAAAGCGAGAGAGAGGCAGAGAGGGAGGGAGAGAGAGAGGGGAGAGAGAGAAGGAAGGGGAGAGAGATGGAGGGGGCAAGAGGGAGGGGGAGAGAGAGGGAGAGGGGAGGGAGGGGGAGAAGGAGAGGGAGAGGGGAGGGAGAGGGAGAGGAAGGGAGAGATGGAGAGAAGGAGGGGAGAGAGAGATCTTTCATGTGCTAGTTCACAGCCAAAATGACTACAACAGCTAGAGCAGGGCCAGTTCAGTGTGAGGACCCTGGGATTGGGCCTAAGCACTTGAGCTGTCCTTCCACTTTTGTAAAATTATTATACGAATAATTGGTGTACAAGTCAAAATGTCAGTATCTTGTTGAATCAGCTTTAATTAAGAAAGTCCTAGATAATTACAGTTTTGTTGAAAATAGGAACAATATTCAGATTTTACTAATATAGTTATACAGGTGGTTAGGAAGATAGCGAACATCACATTTGATTCTTTTTCTGAATTGACAATAAGGTTACAGATAAAAAAAAAAAGAGTTTTTCATGGATGAGTAGAGACCCTCTCATAAAAGTCTCAATTTCCTTTCAAAGAAAATTGCATAAACCATTGGAACTTCTTAAGGTGGATAAAATAGTAGCAGCACAACTGCATATAAATTCACTGTTTGTCTTTCGAAAGCAACTACACTCTGATTCTTAAGCAACCTTGTGAGCTAGATAAACTTTCACTTATTAGTTATAATGAAGTGTTCCCCACTCACTGCCTCCACCATCCCTGCCAACTTTGAAGCATGCCAAGAAAAGTTTCTTCCTGGACCGTAGCATACACGCAAAGACTAAGTAACATCTAAAACAAAAAGTTGTTTCTGGGTTGCCACGGTGGTGCACACTAATGCTCCTGCATCCTATTTGTGTCCTGGCTATTTCACTTCTCATCCAGCTCCCTGCTTGTGGCCTGGGAAAGCAGTCGAGGATTTCCAAAGCCTTGGGATCCTGCATCCCTCCTGGCTCCTGGCTTTGGATAGGTTGAGGTCTGGGCCGATCAGCTGCCATTATTTGGAGTGGAGTATTTGTTAAACTGCTCTGAGAGGGATGGAGGTGTGAGAGAAGAGAGTGGGTCACTGGTCAATTGCTACAAAGTCTCTGTTCTTACTGAGTTTTAGTTCATCTTTTTAAATAAATGTTTCTGCATTTACCAACAGCCGTTAGGACAATTTGTAGTGATGTCAAATGGTTTTAGAGTTCCCACAGTGCCACTAGTTTTACCAGAGTATCTCATGCCACCATCTTGAAAAGGGCATGTTTCACCACTTTCTTCTAAATCCCTTTGCACTCCCCCTGATTTGAGCCTAAACTTTTTTTTTTTTTTTTACCACATCTTTACTGTCATTTCGGTGTAGAATTGTATACGGTAACTTGCCCAAGTTCCAAGCCTTAGTTTCCTCTCTTGTAAAATGAGTCTAAAATCACCTGTCCCGCAGGTTTGTTGTCAGGATTAAATGATATGATGTACCCAAAGCACAGAGCATGTAGAATTAGGTCGTTTTCATCATGCCCATATTGATTTTCTTCATCTTCTATCGACAGCTACTGATTACTTTTCAGAAAGGAGCATGATGTATTTGAAGCATACAAGGAACATAGATGGCACAGTGTAGAACCATATCTGCACCCGCTCTTGAGCTTCACGAGTTACAGATGAAGTTCTAGTCCTTTGTCTAGGCCAATATTTCTTGCCCTTCATTTCCTCAGTAGAGGGAACCATGTTCCTAAACTTTACTTTTTGGTCATTTTCAGCAGTATTTTCATACTATTTCATTCTATGCCAAAGAAACAAGTGCTCCAGAGGCATTTTTCCTTGAATGGAGCCATAGAGATCCTGCGTGGATGAGGGAAAATGCCTTCATGCAGTTAAATGAGAACTACAGTAGTTCATTGCTGAAACGCATGCACTCTTTCCTTTTAATATGAGAATAGCAATTCTGGACGACTATCAGAAACAACTGGCTCACCTCAAATGATATACTCTTGCGGTATTTAAGAAGTTTCTATTTCAATGCTGTATGCTAAAATGCTACTGACTCCATTTGCATATGTCAGAAAGTTAATTTTATATACAGTAGTAGAGGTTACTTCCAATAGTCTGCTTTACAGTTTGTCACACACTTGATTGGAAGTTTCTCAACTCTTTTGCGAATTAGAACCCTATGCTTGAAATTGGATTGGTGACTTTTTGAGAAATATGTGATACTCACTGAGAAGATGAAAGGCTCGCTGGAGTCCCCATAGAACTGAATTTTTATCTTGCTGGCTTATTTGCATGTAAGGGACGAAAATTAAAATAAATGGAGTTTTCCTCATGTGTTTTTAATGTAACTCAGCTATTTTCCTGGGAATCTTGTTGTGATTTGCACTGGCACATTAGCGACAGCACAGAGTGAAATGAAATTCAGTGACAATTCCCAACAAAATCACTAGATGAAGATTGCTGCTGAAATAGGGACACTGCTGGTTTTCTATTCTTTCGCAGCTGAAGCTATGTTCGGGTGAAATACTTCCATGTAGTCACTAGGTGGCAGTATGTAATCAGAAATGCTCATGACAAATTGGCCATGAGATGGCATCCAGTCTTAAAATTGTATGATTGCATGCAGGTGCCTTGTTAAAAATACACTAATGCATTGCCTGAATTTGGATATGTAGTCAGACCCCCAACTTGATGTGTTTCCATATTTACATATATTTGAATGGCTGCCCCAGCCTTTTGTTGTCCCCTGAGTGAAGTCTTTTGGGATTTCCCCTCTCTCTCCCCCACTGGCTTCCTACCACAGCTCCTATCTCTTTTTGGGAGTAGCTTCTCTTTTACAAAGACAACCACGTGCCTTCTGCGGCTTTTGTGTAGTGTCCACATTTTTCACTAGGGAATGGGCCTGAGAGAGCTGGGAGAGGAGGACAGAATTAGTGCTAAGCAGATATGGACCTTGCTTCACCATTGCAGTAACTCAACACCTCTGCATGCTTTTCCTCCTGTTGGTTTTATTCCCTCTCTCTCTCTCTTTTTTTTTTCTATCTTCGCTGCCAGCAAATATAGATTCTGAGAAAACCCCAGAGGCTGTTTATTTGCTAGAAGCCAGGGCCTCTCAGCTTCTCTTGCCTCACCTCCATTTTCTAGGCCACAGCAACTCCCATGAAAGGCTAGTCGGAGAGTAAAGGAGGCAGGAGGAATCTCTGACCTTCTGCTAGGTAAAGCCATGATCGTTCCAGTTAGAGGGATGAAATCCTGGCATTCGAAGCAACATGAATGGAACTGGAAAAATTATGTTATATTGAATAAGCCGAACACAGAATGACAACAACCATGGGATCTGTCTTATATGTGAAATCCCCTAAAGGTGATCACATAGGAGTGGGAAGTATAGTCCTGCTCACGGGAGACTGGGGATGGCAGAAAGGAGAGGTCCGGACACAGGTTACCAACACAGGCAGGGGGAAGTGCTACTGATGTTATATAGTACAATGCCATAACCATAGACTGCGACAGTGTGCGTTTCACAAGGACTGCAAAGTGGGTAGGTTTCCATCATCTAGATATGATATTTGAGGAGCTAGAAACGTTCCTTATGCTGACTTGATCATTACACATTGTATATATGTATCTAATTACAGCCCTGTCCCCTATAAAGTACAATTACCATGTGTCAAAAATTAGAAAGCCATACAAAGATTCCACAGAAATCCTGATGTATGGGATGTTAAAACTTTGAGTGTTATGATAATGCACAGGTTTTTTTTTTTCCATCTTTCTAGCCCAATCCAGAACACACTAGAACCCTGTTCATTCTATGAGAAAAATGTACTTTGAATTTCAAGCATTTATATGATGAGAATGGCTTCTGTTGACTCCCCTCACACACGCTGCCAAGGTTAAGATTGAAAAGCACTCTTAACCAGCTGCCACCTCCAGAGATTTATTAGCCACTTTTTTTATAAGCTACGTTTTTAAGGCACAGATCATTCTTTAGCTTAACAGTATACATTACACATATATATGTATATATGTGCATCTATACCTATTTCTGTGTGACCATAATAATTTTCATATAAAATTTATTTATCTGAGTTACAAGTATCTTTTAGGATCTGTGTCTCATAAATAAGCAGTAGCTTTATAACATATTTTTTTTGTCGCAATTGTAAAAATTTCTTCACATAATCGAAGTTTTTTAACCCAACATTGTTGATTTATAGTAATTTTTTTTTTAAAAAATGTAAGTAACATTTAGCAGGCCTAGAAGCTGGAAGAATGTCATGGAAAGCAATAAATAGCCATTAGCATTTGCTTTTAATTGCTGTAACTCTTGCATCAATTAGAATGGTGAGGATGCAGGCAGTCATTTAGTTACAGAAAGTGAAGCTTGTTTACCAAATCGAAAAGAAATTAGGAAACTGCCTCTTCCTTCAAATTGCATTTCTACTCAAACACACTCTCTAAATCCAAGTTATTTTCTTAATTATAAATGTTTATGTGTGATGAATTGTAAAACCTTTTTATGCACTTTAGACTCTTAGTTGACAATTAAACATCAGTTGAATTTCCATTAAGTTGGTAATCACAAATGCTGAGTTGGTTTTCAACATGTAATTTTAGCAAGATGTTCACTAGAATTGGAATAATAATAAGAGTGAAGATAAAATGCATATTGACTCCTTAAAAGTTGAAAAACTACATTCCTGTAGAGACACAAGGTAGTGTCACGGACAGATCCCAGGCTTTGGCTTCAGCCCCACCCTGCCAAGTTTACTAGCTATTTGTTACTCACCCTGCATCTCATGCTTGTCTTCTGTAAAATGGAAATAATGCTTATGCTAAAATGTTCTGAACATTAAAGACGAGCAAATACACATAAAGATCTTAGTGTAAACCAATAGGCTTACAAACTCCACTATTTAGTCTTCATAATTTTATTAGACTGTAGGGGTTTTGTCTTTCGTTTACAATTGAGTCAGTTGAAGCTCAGGCAACTCACCCAGGGTCATCAACCCTGTTTTTATGATTCCAAGTCAAGGGCACTAGCTTTCCCTTCACTACTGCTGCATTAGGACTGTGGAGACTGATGAAATGGTCAGCAACAGTGGTTTGAGGTTGACCACTCAGACCAGACCTAGCTTCCCCAGAGGTAATCGTTTAGAGCCCTTGTATCTCACATGCGCTACTGCATGATTCATGGCTGCTGGCCCATTAGCTCAAACTCTCTCCTTGTGTTTGCTGCTCATCAAAGCCGAAGGCCAGAGAGTGCATTATTATTGACAAGGAGCACCTGTAATCCATTACCTCCCTAGCCCTCCTAGCACTGAAAGCAAATTTCTGTGAGCACACTTTGTTATCCATTGTTACTATAGTTTGGTCTATGAGGGGTAAGTAGATTTCTTTGCAGTAGGGCATTCCTCATGGAGTGAGGAGCACAGTTGGTGGGGCCACTGAGTTAAGACTTGATCTTATGGGCACTCGGAAATTCTTGAGTAGAGAAAGAATGGAACCAAAGCAGTGACCTGTACGATGGTTTGTGGACAGAGGAGCCTGGGAGCCAAGGCACCAGTTGGCTTAATGAAGTGAACCTCATCAGATGAGATGAAGGCCTGAACTTAGGCAGTGGCTTGGTTGGATAGAAGGAAATGAACAGATCCAAGGACCCTTTGGACTAGCTGCATATGCATAGTCAACTAAGGACTATCCGGGGAGAAAGACGAATCTTCAGACAAGGCTGTTAGTGAGTGTTTCTGCTCTAATTCTGTTGTGCTTAAGTGTATATGAAAATGATGCCAAAGCCCCCACATGAGAAGAAAGGAGGTAAATCTGCTGCCTCAGGGAAGTGTTCCTGTAACCCTGAGCACTGATTGCAGATCTTAGGCAAGTGACTGTGATTCCAATGAACTGTTGCCTGAACACAAGACTTGTTGTTAGAAGATTACGAGTGAGTGATAGGGAGAAGCTGGTGAGTTGCTGCCCTTTGACTCTGACCAGCTAATAGCAAGAGCATTTGAAATGACGAAGAAAACATATTTTTAACGTTAGTTCCAGCTTATCTGATAGATGGTATGCCCCAGGTCATTGGTTGCATACCTCTTTGAGGCTGGAGATTTTTGTTTTGTTCACTGCTGCATCCTCAGGAGAAAATAGCACTTCTCACTTAGTAGATGTTCAATCAGTAAGTGATGAATAAATGAATGACACCAGGGATGCCAAGTGTCTGCCTTACCACTGGAACCCTGGTGTTGGCCACTGGGCTGATTGTGCAAGAAGAAGTGAATAAAGGCTGAACAGAGCTGAATGTATTGAGCAGTCTCTGTGCTAGTGCAAACATGTTTTTGTTTGGTTTCACATTGTGCAAATAAGATATTTTTAGGTAAATTACATGGGCTGTTCTGCAGTTAACAAAATTATACTTTTTTTTTTTCTGGGTTAGTGATGAGCTGGAACAATTTATGGAAAATCAAGGTGCATCCAGCCCAGGCATCCTCATTTTAACCACAAGCCTCAGCAAGCCCTTCATGCGACTGGAAAAGTATGTTACTCTCTTGCAAGAGCTGGAGAGACATATGGAGGTAAGGGAAGGCAATGCTGGAGAATTCAGGAAGTACTTTGTTTTTAAGGCCATCTGAGATCCCTATTCTTTGCTACCAAGCATTCATGAGCTTCCTCCCTCTCTCCTCTCCCCTCCCAAGCCTCGGCCCTCAGTGTCTCTCGTGTCTGTGCTTACCTGTTGACTTGCATTATCTTTTGTCATCTCATCTGTAGCTGGCAATGCAGTCAAAACCACACAAGAAATCTGTTGTTGTGGGATATCAAACAACTTTCTTGTGGAAGATAAAGGCGAATGGGAATCAGAAAATACAGACAAAACGTTCACTCTAAACAGGGTTTGTCTCTAGAACACTCTGATCATCTAGCCTTCTGACTGAATTGGAACAGAAGATTCTGATAGTCCCTTAAAGACTAATAAATGGATTAATAAATGGATGCAGTATTAGAGTGTCTTGGCATGAGTCAGCACGTATACATCAAAGTCTGTTCACATTTTTGTTCATCAACTTGTAGTTTATTTGCAACAATTATAACATAAATCCTTTCTAAATATTAAACAATGAGGACTGATGCTTGAATTTTTAGCAAGAGTCCAAATTCTCTTCTTACTAAAAATCCATCAGCAGGGCCAGCTCCTTGAGCCCCTTCTTCTGCAGCCGTGAGTGGGAGGTTGGAGGTGCAGGTGGGAGCACAGATGTATTTACCCTAGTTGCTCTTCCTGTGTCTGGGGTAAGGTTTTGAGGTTTTGAAGGGCTTGATTATCTTTAAAGAATAATGTTGCATGCTGCTGGGCTTGTCAGTGTTTGTAAGGATTGAAAGCTTGTACTCAGAGGAAACCACATTCTCAGGGTCTTTGACTTGCGTGAAAGCTGGAGGCAGTGAGGAGCCGATGTGCAAAGGCTGTCAGAATGGAGTTTCAGTTATGGTTCGGGAAGGTGTTGACCTCTGGATGCCTTTCCATAAGGCAGACTCATTCACTGAACAGTTGGAGGCTTGCCCTTCCCTGCTTATCACAGGACTCCAGAATCAAGTGGCCTCACATTCTGGTACTTCTGAGGTACACATCCACAATTTGTGGAGGATAAGACCTATGAGTCTCCTGGAACTTGGCTCCTTTATCTTGCTCTTGTAATGGAGCCCTTTTCTACTCTGCGTCTATTTCCTGTGGGCCATATGGTTTTGACCACCTTGCATGTCCCACCATCAGGTAGCATGTACCTTTAATATGAGCATACCTCTGAGTAAGGCCATTTGACTAGATTTCGGACTAATGACAGATCACAACCAAAAATTCTCAGTGGTTGGCTGATTTGGGTAAGGATAAGTCTTACTGTAAAGGAATATAGCCCTACATTGTCATGAACAGCATTGTTGTTGGCATGGTTCATACTTCTGCACTACTATTGAGCTCTGTATTTTACCTCCCAAGTCTGGTTGAGTAGGGCGTTAGATTTTCCTTTTACCTCAGCTAAGGTCCAAGGGTTTAATACATGTGCTCCCAGGCTGAGTACATGTGTTCATGCCATATACTCCAATATTAGATATGAAATATAACCCGATTATATCACCCCAAATCCTTACTGAGTTGTTAAATATCAATTATCCAAAATGTAACAGTAAAAAGTAAAATGGGAATTCTTGTCTCAATAACCCCACCTATATAAAGTGTCACCACCCATCTAATTTCCTAATCACCTAATAATTATAGCTACTGATATTCCAAATGCTCAAATGTGGTTCTATTTTTTTAATCTCAAGTGCACATGAAGATTGACTTTTTTTTTTCTTTTTGTGCATAGTGTTTTACCACCACCACCACAATTGAGAATGGAACAGTTTCATCATTTCCCAAATTTTCTGCTATTCCTGTGGCCACACCTGCCCCATACCCTTCCCTCCCACCCACTGCTGCTCCATTCTTCCCTAATCCTGTTTTCAAATGTGTTCCTCTGCTAGGATACTCATCCAGACCATCAGGATATTTTGAAGGCAATCATAGCATTCAAAACTCTCATGGTAAGTACTGCTCTACATTTGTAATTTTCCGTTTTGTGTTCTTCATTCCTAAAAGAATGACTTGTGTGTGTCACTCCTTTCCTCATGCAAAGGTCTCTAAATGGAAACCATAAGCTTTCGTGATACTGCCACAGTGATTGTTTCATTTCATTCTCTCCTCCCTAAATCATGCTTACCTATGAAAGGTTGCCACGCTGAGGGTATAAAGTAAGCACATTTGAAGTCTTGGCCACATTAAGCACTGGTGTGGGTGGGGGGTTTCCTTTCGCGTTTTTTTTTTTCTTTACCCCTGCTGCTCACCTTATGTCTGTGTAACTCGTCATTCACTGATTGGCATCAATACTGGATTCAGCCAGTTATGCCAAAAGCTGAGAGTTTGTTCTTTGCGTATGCAAAAGAAATCTGTCATAAAATCTAAAAGAGAGAGAGAGAGAGAGAGAAAAAAAAACAACCCAACCACGAAAATGCAATTGCTTTATATAGGTTAGCAGTGAATGTACCTATAGTCTGGTTTAGTGAGCATGAAACGCTCATCTAAAACTGTGGGCTGCCATTTTAGAAGGAAAGAAAAAGTTATTTTGAGCGATTGATTAAGCTTAGGCATTTTAGACATTTCTGTAGTGTTCTACCTGTTTTGGATAAAATATGTTGTTCCTTACTGTAATGATAGGGTGTAACATCATCACTTCAATTTTATCTGTGTGGAAAGCTTAGAAACTGACATGGTTAAATAGCAAGCTGAACATAAGAGTAAAGAATTTTGTTAAAATTGTTATTGTTACAGGTCAAATGATGTCAAATATTGGCAGTTTTACATGGTTGAGCCTGTTAGAACAGCCCACTGAACCCTCTGTTATTGATTAACATGTCTTATTTTTCGTATATGAAAGGAAAGAAAATCACTTTCTTTCTGTTGCTTTCTTTTTTTATCATTTAAAAACTTTTATATAAAATCAGTAGATTTGTAATTTTCACAGTGTAGATTTAGGAGCATGAGTGTTCCTCCCTTCCCTCTGTGCCCTTTCCCTCCCTGTCTCCTCTTTACTATGTGTTTCCAATTATTACAATAGCATACTTGTTTGCTTCACCGTAACAAGATTAACTCTCTGATATATAAAGGTATCATGATGTAGCAAGCAGAGGAAAAAATAATAAAATTACATAAAATAAAAGTAAACTCAAACAACAATGGCAATTTTATTACTGAGGAATATAGATCCATGCTGTGTACAGCTGCTAATTCTCAGTGTGCTAATCTCACTTAGAGATTACTTTTGTGCTGTGTGTTATTAGTAGTCACAGATCAGAGAGAACATATGCTATTTCACTTTTTTGAGTGGCTTATTTCACTTTCTCGAAAGATTTATGTTCCTTTCTGATTACGTAAAACTTGCTTTATGGCAATACTGTATTTATTCCTGCTATAGGTGCTTCAAAAATATGCACCATGAATTTGTTTAATCTGCACTTAGTTAAAAGGGATAGCACAGATTGTATAGAAAACACACCACAAAAAACTGTTCCTTTTTATTCATTTTCAAGCAGTAGTATAACCATAACCGTATGCTTATTTTCATGCTCAATTTGGAATGAGTACTGTTAAATTACTCTGAGATAACCTTAAGTTTCTAAAGCAATGATTTAAACCTATGTAAACACACATATGTATGTACATATAAGTATGAATGTGTATTATTTATACCTCCCACAGTCTTGGTCAACTATCTTTCTTGGTTTTAATTTTCAGTTTGTCATCATGAAATTCAGGTGTATCATTTTCTGATCCTTTTAGGAATAAAAAAATTAGTTTAGTATTGCATCCATAGCAATTTACCTGGAGTTGCTAAACAAAATACAGGATAATGTACAGGCTTCATTAAGATCACTTTGATTCACCATGGCATAAAGAATGTCATTTCCTCCTTTTCTGTAGCTTGTGGAGTCAGTTTTTAGTTTCATTTTTCTCAATATATTACCTTGTTAGGAACAGAGCACATTAGCAAATCAGATTACTTTGTCATTAAAGCCCTCTACCTGCGAAGATAGACAGTGGAGAGGACCCAGAGCAAGGGCACAGCCACACTGCAGCTCCCACTTGTGCTCCTGGCTCTGCTTCACGTGACCCAGCTACTTGTCTTCCCAGACTGCTTACGGGAGGCAAAGACACCATGGTTGCATCAATTGACCTGGATGTTTCGGCAGAGCCCTGACCCAACACAACTCTAGAAGGTTCCAGGCTAGGGACCGAGAAGAGTGGATCTTTCTGTTAGGAACACCTTGGATCGTTAAATTCATGGCAAGAAACAGGGACCCAGCGAGGGGATGAGAAGCCAAAGCCCTATCTTTATGTGGCTTTGTTTTTGGCCTGTTTCATAAGAGCTCCTGTTTCATTAGATTTTGCTTTGGTTCTGTAGGGGCAGTGCCAAGATCTGAGAAAGAGAAAACAGCTGGAACTGCAGATACTTTCCGAGCCTATCCAAGCATGGGAAGGAGAGGATATTAAAACCTTGGGAAACGTGTTGTTCATGTCACAAGTCATGGTGCAATTTGGAATGTGTGAGGTAAGTAGCTCTAAATGTCAACACTGTTTCTTTTCTCTTCCATATTTTTGTTCCTTGAATTGTTTTTCCTATCAAGGTCGAATGTTCAAATGTTCCCATCAGAAACTGAGCACCTATTCTTCGCCCAGCATTCTACTATGTGCTGTTAGGGATAGGAGTAAAGAAAAAGGAAATGATGCCTGCTTTCAAATAGGTTCTTTAAAACACAAGTTGCCACCAATAAGCAAGATAATCACTCTGAGACTATACAGTGTCAACCAGAGGATATACAAATGTTCAGAGAAGGGAAAGATCAAGAAGACCTTAGGGACATAAAAGTTGAGGAAGGCCACAGAAAGCAAAGAGAAGAATTCCAGAAATTAGAGCACATTGTCATCTCAGAAGGGAACAGGAGGAGCAAATTTTTCCCTTTCTTTTTAGAATAGCGAGGATATCTGCCTGCTGGGAGTAGAGGAAGCATGTTAGCTATTGTGAAAGAAAGATTGAGTCAGGTAGAGTCAACATTATGAAGAAGCTTGGATGTCATGCAAGAATTCATATTTATGCAGGTAATAGGAAAATGAGAAAGATGATGAGAGACTATTTGAGACCCTTAGTTTACCAGCCTTATATATCATGTGAGTGAGAGGGAATGAAACTAGGAGCCAAAAGGCCAGCTGAGATGGGGAATGAGAAGTGTCCCCCAAGAAGGTGAAGTAATGAGAATGGGGTATAGAAAGAAAACTATGAGACACTTTTAGAGAGGCAGTCAACAGGAAGTGGTAACCCGAGGGCTAGAGGAGATGACTAATGTTAATTTTAGAGCTGCTACCTTTTAAAAAGATTTATTTTATCTTTATTGGACAAGCAGATTTACAGAGAGAAGGAGAGATAGAAAGATTACCCATCTGCTGGTTCACTTCCCAAGTGGCCACAGTGGCTAGAGCTCAGCCAATCTGAAGCCAGGAGCCAAGGGCTTCTTCCAGATCTCCCATGCAGGTGCAGGGGGCCACGGACTTGGACCATCCTCCACTGCTTTCCCAGGCCATAGGCAGGGAGCCGGATGGGAAGTGGAGCAGCTGG
The DNA here is from genome assembly GCF_017591425.1 of Ochotona curzoniae. Lineage (NCBI taxonomy): Eukaryota > Metazoa > Chordata > Mammalia > Lagomorpha > Ochotonidae > Ochotona > Ochotona curzoniae. Next base: position 10,211,522 of record NW_024467087.1, read on the forward strand.
GACATGAAGTGGCGTCTATATGGGATCCTCACACTTGCAAGGGGAGGGTTTTAGCAAATTGAACCGTCGCACTAGGTCCTAGACCTGTTAACTTTCATGTGACTGTACATATTTAAGTAGAACTGTCCTGTATGCAGTTAAAACACTGTGGAAATGTGGGTGAATTGCCAGGGTTAGAGGCAGATGTTTTGAAGTTCTTGACAGAGGTGCCTTAACCAGGAAGTAAATTTCCAGAGAGAAGCACAGAAGACCAAAGGTGGATTATTTTAGGAAGGACCAGGGCAGGGGAGAAGGATCGACTGTGTCACATGATATCATTTATTTTGTGTTGGAAGGATGTTCCCGCTTCTAAAACATCTTTCTATCCTCTCTGACATACCCCTGGCAGAGATTCATTACTTTGGCTTAATAAGTGATCTCATTTAAAATGCAGATACCCTGGGGAAGCTTAATGCAGTGAGTCTATTAGTCATGTGCACCTTTGGGGGAAACCCCTTGGGTGAAAAGAAGAAAGAATCAGCACTTGGCAAAGAAGGCAAAGAGACAGGTAGAGAAGAATCTGAGGAGTGTGGAATAAAAATTGCAGGAGGAGGAATTGCAAGTGGGCCATGTGCAGAATGCCGCAGATGGTTCAGAGGTGAAGGAGTGTGAGGACCAAGAAGCCATTGGATTTTGCTAGCAGGCAGTTATTGATGACTTTGAGAGAGCAGTGAGGGTGCAGTTAGCGAGGGATCAATGGGGAGAAAATGAAGGCAGCAAGCAATTTGCAATAAAATGTCAAGGAATGGGGTATTGTGCACCAAAGATCACATGGGACGAATGAAGGCCGATTACTACAGGCACAAAATGAAATGCCAGCAGCATAAGAGGGGTTGCTGAGAGAAGGAGGAGAGGAGATGGCTGCAGCAGGAAGGCAGACAGGAGAAAGCTGGGAAGGAATGCAGAGCACCTGTGAGAAGCCTTAGCCTCCAAGCCTCGTTGTTCTCAAGAGAAAGGAACATGATGGAGACCTGTACAAGGGCCATTGTAGCTGAGCTGGCTGGTCATGGGGGCCAAATGGGCTCCTTTTTTTTTTTAATTGCAATTTATTTAATGGGTTCATTGCAGCTCTCATATCTAAAGTTTCCTTAAATCCAAGACTCTATGGAATTGTACCATAATTCAAAATTCAAAATAAAAATTAAAAAAATTGTGGCTCAAAATAGTGCCTTGTATGAGGAATATTCAAAATGTTCGTGAACATGTGTATTATGGCAAAGCTGCAGGAATATAATTTTTTAAACCAAAATAAACTTGTCTTCTGACTGAATTTTCCCTGAAATCTTTGAAGTCCCCTAACCTGTTTCAAAACAACCAGAAAATTTGGATTTTGTGTATTGCTCCCATAAAGAAATGGTAAAAAAATGTAAAGTGTTAGGTAGTCTATTGATCTTGATTAAAAACACAATGCATCCCTGACTTTAAGCTTCACATTGTACCCTATGGAGTATGCGTAATTGTCATTTCTCAAAAAGTCCCAAATCAGAAACCATGTCTTTACTTATTTATTTTGCATGAATATAATAATTGCCTGCTCTAGTGCTAACAATAGTATTGTGAATAAGAATGTGATGTCCACATTAGAGTATAATACACTGCCTAGCACCTGCAAGACCCCCTTTTTGAATTTTTACCACTTTTCAAGCTAAAATCCTATTTTCGTTCTATGAACCTGAAGGCTTATTTTGTGTCCAGACTAACATGGGCCTCACTCTTTGTGTAAACAATATGGCATGAAGGCTAATGCACCTGAGGGGCAAGCATGAATATTTGGATTGACTGTGATGTACAGCAAGGAGAGAGGGGAACTCCTGTTCATACCTGCATTAATGTAAAATTCAAATAGTTTGGGGCTTTTAAGTTGGATAATTTTTTCAAATCACTATTGTTGTTGTAGTTGATAATGTAAACTCTGTGTTTAAAAGCAGTAATTCCAGAAATCTTAGTAAATGAAATATCGCATTTGTATTGTCATGTGACGTTTTTCATTCAGGAAAAAGAAGAACGGTACCTGTTGTTATTTCCGAATGCCTTGATAATGTTGTCTGCAAGTCCTCGGATGAGTGGCTTTATCTATCAGGTTAGTAGATTTCATATAAAGCAAATAGCAGGACCCATAATGAGAAGAGGTTACCATTTTAAAGTTATTTATTCTCATCTACTTGAATGGTAGATGGGGAGAATAGGAAGGAGGGAGGGAAGTGAGGGAAAGAGAGAGAATGAATCAGTCTTCCATTTGTGGATTCAGTGTGCTCGACGGTCAGGGCTGAAGTCAGCAGTTGGGAACTCCAGTCACGTGGTTGGCAAGGGCCCAAGTGCTTGGGTCGTCCTCTGATGCTTTCCCAGGATGCATTAGCAGGAAGCTGGGTCAAATGTCGAGTGACTAGGACTTGAGCCAGTGCTTTGATACAGGATGCAGGTATCCCAAGGGGAGATTTAACCAGTGGTGCCAAAACACCCATCTTCAGGTGAGCATTTAATGCAGCACCTCCTCTACAGCATTGAAAGTTCAGGCCAGCAGAACTGAAATGTTCATTGTGATTAAGTACCTTATGAGGAAGATGATCAATGACCTACATATGAGTATAGTGAGTTTATCCTGAATATCCTCTGCTCTGTTTAGGAGCTAGAATTTGAATGCATAAATAGTAGGGTAAGTTTGACATGACATAAGTTAGTAATAGCACTGTTCACAATCATAGCATTAGGCTTGAGAAAATACACAGCTGGCCCTGTTCCCTTTTAGTAGACTCAAATCATGTGATTCCGGTTCTAAGATACCAATCATTACATTCCTCAGGAAATTAAACTCAATAGAGTATTATAACTTACTAGTGTCTGTTACATCATGACCTGGTAGTCACCGATTTTCATAAAGTTTTAGCCTTTACTTACTGATTTCTGCAAAAATGTTTCAAATGTGTTAAACTGCTTTGTAAATCCTGATTTTTATGGTTTAGAATGTGTGGGCCAAATGCAACCTATATTTTTCCCCCTTGCGTTATTGTCTGATTAGAATGTATTAGGACAGGGAGGTATAAATTCAGCTGTGATTTCAGAGAGAGTCTGAAAACCTCAGCGGAGTAATCAGCACAGAATGAATAGGAATCTTTTTTTTTTTTTTTTTTTGGCAGGGAAAAATACCAACAGCAGGAATGGTGGTGACTAGATTAGATGAAATTGAAGGAAATGACTGCACATTTGAAATCACAGGTAGGTAATTTTCTCTTCTTCATCTAGTTACTTCAAATCTTTTTTTGGATTGAAGTGGAGTTTAAATAAATAAATGCTATTATTTTCTGTCATATCACCCATAAGCAAGTTTTACGTGGACATGAACAAGTATATTCCATTTTCTGGAATAATTACGACCCGGTGAGAGAACAGAGAAGGCTCCTGGTCATTTAAAAGACTCAGGTTTGCCATTAGGTTCAATCTTCTCTTACATACGAGTTACTTGTGAGAGCTGAGGCAATAAAAGATGGACTGATGGGAATGTAGCTTTCTGGCCCTCTGTCATCAATTCCCTGGTGGCAGAGGAGCTAAAGATGTGGGCTATTATCAGTAATCTTATCATCAACCTATGAATTATTAAGATTTTGTTGTGCTTCTAAGAAGTGTTATAAAGCCATGAAACTTGCTTCACAAACTGAGCCCAATTCTCAGTTTTCATAATCCTCCCTGACACTCTGGCCTGTGGGCCATTTCGCCAGACCTTATGATTTACATGTCATGACTGCACTTTGCACTGATACGGTTCGATGGCCAAGACTGGAATAATGGTCCCTTTAAGCTGTACCCTCTTCTTTCCCTGTAAGAAGCCCAGGATGTGGTGTTTGACCATATACCATAATCAGGAGCAGTCAGTTCTTGTTCCAACTTTGATACTGGGGAGAATTAGCAGAATACATTCATTTTAAACTATGCACTAGATGTGATTGAAGTTTGAGACTGAGAATTTGTTTCTAGTGAAGTTTCCCACTACTTTAAGGATCCTGTAATCAGTGGAAATCGAGGGTAGTTTAAAACCATACATAAACCTCTGTTTATTCTGTTGCTACAGGACTTCTCTGTTCTTTGCAGTAATGTTGCAAATGGTTATCCAATGGGTGATCATGACCCCTGAAAAAAGATACCCAAGTCCTAGTTGTGTGGAGTGCATTTACAAATGAGATAGGCCCAAAGTTATCCTTGCCTTTGGTTTTCAAATGCTCATTTTTGGGTGATCCAGGCACCATGATAGATAGACTTGTGGTCCATTGCAACAACAACCAGGACTTCCAGGAATGGTTGGATCAGCTGAGCAGACTGATCAGAGGACCTGCTTCCTGCAGTTCATTGTCCAAGACATCATCATCATGTAGTGCTCATTCGGTAAGTAACCGCTTGTTCTATCTAGGGGTTATTGAGTCTTTCATAGAGTTTCACCTGCTGAAGACTTAACAAGAATCCGCAAGCACACCCTTAGTTTTTTTGGGAGTCTGTATTTGTAGAATCTGAAGTACAGTTAAACCTCACTAATTCTGATTTCTCAAGGTGAGGCCTGTTAAAATTAATAAAATGTTTCACTTAGAGGTATGCAATTTTGTTCAGCGCTATTCAAACACTCCAACTAACTGCTAGAGCGTTTCTAACCGGAAGTCTTGCTAAGATGTTTTAACGGCAAAGACTTGATTTAATTAGCAATCATTACTCTCGTATTAATAATGTATTAAGTTAGAGCAAATAGTCTCCTTCTTTAAGAATTTAAACACCTCCATGTAATCTCGCTCATGCTATCACACTTGCTCAGTAATCATCTTCAAAGGCATACTGTCAGCATTGTCTTCTGTGTTTTCCTGAATTTAGAATTCATATAATTTGAATTGATGAGATTTTACTGTACTTGCTGAGTGGAAAGGAAGATACGCTATGTTGTCTTTTAACACGCAAGCATGTAGCACCCAAACTTCTGGCACTGAACTATGCATTGTGGTTGGAAGAACATGGACTTTGGCATCAGATCAGGTTTAAATCTTGGCTTCTCCAGTGACTAGTAGTTACTTCACTTGGCAGAGTTTGATGAAGCAACCTATTTGAACAGAGTGGCAAACATATCACTGAACTCAAGACTATCATTACACTTCCCTGTGCTACAGAGGGAAAATATCTGACTTTCGCGAAATACTAGAACACAGGACAGAATCCTAAGATGCTGAGTCAATTTTTGTTGTTCCTGAGACCCCATAATGTTAACTGAGAAACACTAGTTCTCAGACTGGAGACTCTGTTCATTTTTCCCTTTCTCCAGCTGGTTTTGTTGATCCATAAAACTATTGTTCTCTCACTGTGTGGCACGAGGTCGGGTTCAGATGGCAGATTGCCAATATCTCATCAGACATTTTCCCAGTCTTTTAGCTCTACTGGACAGCCCCGGGGACCCTTGGAGCCTCCTCAAATTATAAAACCATGGAGTTTAAGTTGTCTGCGACCTGCACCTCCACTTAGACCATCAGCAGCTCTAGGTTATAAAGAGGTAATCTTGTTACATGTGGTATAAAATGCTTTTGATGAGCTAATATCATAAAGTTTTACAAATAGTTCAGTGGGAATGTGCTAGATCTAATGAGAAGTGATTTATGCCAGTTAGTCTTGAATTGCTAAACTCAGTGATTTTTGTTTGTTGGTTTTTCATTTCCCCGTTGGCCATCTGAAAATATTTGCAGACTAGGCACTAAACACTACCGAGTTGTCCAAGCATGCCTCTGCTTTACTTTTGTGATGGTGGCGATCGTTCTTTGAATTAGTTAGCCAGACACACATGTCATGAACAAGAGCTCTTCATTTGAGTTGAATCTTCAACTAAGTAGACTCAACTCAACATTTTGCATCATTTTTGGTTTATTAGACCAGATCAGTATAAAGTATATGGAACCAAGACGTGAACTCAAAGTATGAAAGCTATTTGCTCTAGCTGGGAAGGGTAAAGAATTTGATGAGAGGAATGTCTTGAAGTTTTTCTGCAAGGATCTTAAAGGATATTTGATATTTGGGTAAGTTAGGGATTTCAGAGCTTCTTTCCCCCTTGCACTTGCAGTCAGGAGATAGCAGTCACTGGGCACTCTGATTTTTGTACTCACAGTGATTGTTTTTTCCCCCTGAGTCTGTTTATCATCGTTTCATATTTCAGGAAGGATGCTTAGTAAGTTGTGACTTTTCTTTAAATGGGTCTTGTTGAATGAGCATTAAGCTTGTGACAGGAGACTAGAACGGTGGTGCAGAGACAACATATATTTCTGTATCGAATGTGTTTTGAGTGCTGCAGACTTTGCTCAATTTTGAGGGTGTTTTCATTTACACTACCACGCTTCTGTTTCAGTTCATTTTTGTCACCAAAGTTTGGTGTAGTAAAAATAGTCCAGTATTTGAACACTAAAGGAATCTTTGATTCTTTCAAGTCGATGTGGTAGGAGAAATAACCCTTGAATGGAATCTTTATTATGCACCTCAGTTCAGAATTTGGCTGGGACACATTCCCACAGATTCGCTTTGGAAACTGACTTGCAATTCCTGCAATCACCCAGTTTCTTCTTTGGTAACCTAAACTAGGAGTTCCACTTTATAGTTACCTTGGTCCTTTCTAAAATGGTGGATAATTTGTAATTGTCAGTTGCTAGGAGCAAGTGAAGGTGCGCTTTGAAGGGTAAAGTCAACTTAATCCTTCACATAACTAATCTATTAAAACCAAGGCACGGTCACTTTGTTTCTGCTGAGGGCAGAGAATGATTAATATATTCTGATGACGTGGTGTGTATTTAAGTTATTTTCAGCATTTGTAATTCCACACAGAACTGTATTCCTTGGGCTTTTGCATGACGAGAGGGCATCTGAAACTAATGTGGGAAATGGGATGATATTCTTTCTTTGTAATTTATGATAACACTAACATTTCAAATATTGTTTTAGAATTATTGATAAATGGATTTGGTCATAACCATCGATCTCTCACGCTCATCTTCTCTTTCTTTACATATTCATTTTAGAGGATGTCTTATATCTTAAAGGTAAGGGTAGAATAATGTCTTTGGCTTACAGTGACATCATCATACTGTGCAATAGCTATTGCTGAATGAAACTTTCCTTTATGCTTGCTTTGTTCCTTGTTATACATGGTGGCTTAAAAAATGAAGATAGAATTCTGACATGTAAGTACTTTCTTCCCAGAGGAGGCTCCTGTGAAATATGTGTGAAAATTTCACCTAATAAGGCCTTAAAATGCCACTTTTCTTGCTTTCTATTGTCCTGTTGTTTTTCCGCATGTGATTTTCGAGTCTTAGTGGAACACTATGGCTAAGTGAAAGACCTCAAATAGTTTGTTTTAATTAAGATACTGATTTTACATATATAAGATTGGGGTAAAATGATCCTGAGGAGGTTTTTCTCCAAATCTATCTAATCTAGTTACTTGGATATTGACAAAGGTTATGTAACAAAAGTAAATTCAATATTTGGCACGTCCTTTATTGACTAATTCAAAATTTGGCTTTTGTGGCCAGTGGTGTTGTCGCATAGTAGGTGAGGCTGCTGTCTGTGTTGCTGCCATCCCATGTTGCTGCTTTGTGTCCCAGTTGATCCACTTCCAACCCAGCTCCCTGCCAATGGCCTGGGAAAAGCTGTGGAAGGTGGCCCGAGTGTTTCCACACCAGCTGCCCATGTGGGAGATACAAATGAGGCTCCTGGCTTCAGCCTGGCCCAGCCCTGCTTCTTGGGGCCACATGGAGAGTAAATCAGCAGATGGAAGCTATCTTTCCCAATGCCCATTTGTCTGTATGTCTCCCCTCTGTAACTGTTTCAAAATAAACAAATCTGTTTCTTTAAAAAATGGTTTTATTCACACGCAGTTAAGCTTGGCCATGAGTATGTTACTCTTTATCCCAATTATTATCAGAAAAGGATTTGGCTCTCTGTAAAAAAAAAATAATAATCTTTCTACTTTGATTTTCTCTACAGACAAATGGAAGTTATACGCTTCTTTGTGAGCTTGCTTTTAAAGAAAAGTTATTTAAATAATTCAGATTTTTGTTTGAAAAGAGAAATATGCTGCATTGTTAGGTATTGTTATTACCTAACTTCTTTAGGGATTATAAACCAAGGGAAGCATGTTGCTTAGGGTTGACCTCCATTACTATCTCTGCAGGTGGTCCCCTAATGATATTTGACCTCCTGGCACATCTGTGAAATTTCGGGGGCACATTCCATTTTCCTGCCCAGCCCTATGACAGTTGGCAGGAGAGTGCCATTGCCTCTGTTTCATTTCACCTTTTAGCCTTCATAGGAGCCATGTTTTAAAAATTGTGTATTGCATTGAAATTTGAAGTACTTCTGAGACTGTCAAAATAAGACAGAGGCATCGCATTTCATATGCTCTGTTTCATTTGCTCTTGAGCGAAAATTCAAATTCAGTAAATATATGTATATATAGATATAAATATTTCTGTGCTTACAGGAGTCTAGTAAAAGCCCCAAAACGATGAAGAAGTTTCTTCATAAAAGGAAGACTGAGAGAAAACCATCAGAGGAGGAATATGTAATCAGGAAAAGTATGTGCTTTGTACTTTTTGAACAATATGTGTGGATGAGCAGACATAAGAATATTTTCCAAGCAAACAATTACATCAGTATGTTTTGGCATCATCTGTTACATTAAAAAAAAAAAAAAGCAGCCATAGGTTTGGTCACTTTTAAGATTTTGAGTACGCTGGCTCGTACTGCCTGTCATGTTATCTTAGTCAGACATCATCTGTCTGAGACTCAAGTTCAACATTTTGCCCCAGCTGGTTTAGACCAAATCAAGAGACCTGTTTGTTGTGGATACCATTTCTTTCCTCTTAGTTTCTCATGCCTGAGATATTTCCCTGGTCAGAGATTGCCTGAACAGCTGGAGTCTTTTTTGGAGTCTACTGCTTAGTGATGTGCCCAGTTTAGTTCAAGAATCAGCCTACTAGCATCTGGAAATCTGAATTAGTTTAGACACAAGCTGCAGTCATTAGCCAGCTGAACTGTATATATGAGAGCACTTCCAAAAGTTCATGAAATTACATATTGTGAAAAGTTTTGCATGCTCTCAATTTTTTATACTGAATATACTTACCTTTTCATTCTTTTTTCCTCCCATGAACTTTTGGGAGTCCCCTAGTGTTTGGCTATAAGATGCAACCAAGGTACTTTGCGATACAGTTGAAGGAGTAAGTAATGTTTTACAAAGAGATGATAGACCAGTATGTCTCAGTTGAAAACAGTCTGGTTAGATTTTTCGCAACTCCAGTTTCTGCAAGGCCTGTTCTCCACTCCACACTGGGTGAGCCCATCAGTGTGTTTCCAGACTGCTGTCCTTCAGTCAGTTCAACAATAAGTTTGGGAGGATTAAGGATGGTGGAGGGACAATCAGAGACTCAATGGCTGTTTGGAAGACAAGTGAGTTTCATGATAGAAAGTGTCCTGGAGATGGTGATCCTGAGGTTTAGAGGAAGTCAAGGTTGTAGCGTGTTGGATAAAAACTGAAGCCAACACCTAGGTCAGTATTGTGCTCTCAGCCTCCGAGAGATACCTGACATAATCCCTCATTCGTGAGCACTGGGCTTCTGGAACACACCCATCATGGGGCCGAACCCGTGCAGGCTGGTCCTAGAGCTTCACAGGGCTGCTAGTGCTCTTCTCCAGCATGAGGATTGCACAGTTCATTCTCCTGCCTTCCAGAAACATCATTGGATAGACAAGGCAGTTCCTGGGCCTGGTACCCACTGCGTCATTTTGAGGATCCAGCAATACCTATGCTTGAAATCTCATTATTGTTCAACAGGTACGGCTGCTCTGGAAGAGGATGCTCAGATTCTTAAAGTGATTGAAGCCTATTGCACCAGTGCCAATCTTCAACCAGGCCATGGCTCAAGTAGGTACCTCCCCACCCCCACCAAAGTGCCTTATCTAACATGTGGTGTTTCTTCCGCATTGCTCACTGCCTCTTAGAGAGAAAAGCAAAGCACATGGGTTGCAGGGCGTGGAGGGCAGGTGACTTGGCGCAGAGGAGCGGTGCAGGACTGCATCTTTCAGATAAGGCGGTTTTAAGCTTCTAAGCAGTTTGTTTACTTACTGTTGCTCTTCACCCAGAGAGAAAAAGATGTAAGACTAAAAAAGCTGGAGGTGATAGAAATGAAAAAAAAAAATCTAAAAACTCATCTCCTTTGAAGTGCACAGATACCTTCACCAAGACTAGTTAGGAATTAAAGAGCTCAGAGAGTTCCTGTGTCTGCGAACTGATGCTAATCTCTTATAGGCAGATTTGGAAAGGAAGTCAAAATACTATCTTTGATCAGCTACATATTTAAGTGAACAATGTTGCACCAAACTCAAGTTTCAAAGTTGCCTTGAAAAGCTGGAGACTAGCTGCATAGCATGCACTGTTCAAAATGGATGCAGTTTTTTGTGGTGCTGTTAGGATGAGGGTAAATCTCAGAAAATCTTTCAGGCTACAAACTGAAAGCAAGCTAATGTATTCTGATTTCTTCTTTTGCTTTTCAAAAGCAGATGATGTCTTTTCTCCCCCGTTGTTATTACCGTTCAAGATCTTTTCTGTGAGTTTTTTTGCATCTGCATAAAAAAAATAAATGCTCTGTTTTTGGACAGCCCCTGACCACTGCGGTATGGGAAGGCATTTCTCAAAGGGACTGCCTTTAGATATGTCCCTTAGCAGTGACACACCTCCAAGGCTGTTACAAGGAAAAAATTCCATGTGAGAGGCCATGCATTTGACTAGGAGGGAGGACTGCCACATCTTTCTACTTCCTGGACAAAACCTGGCCAAGGCTCTGGGTATGCCCCACTCCGAGGACCAGAAGGGGAAGAAATTGGGGGGCGTTTTTATCATGTGAAACAGTGAGAAGAGGGAGACAAAGAGGCATCATAGGAAACAGCCCTCATATTAAATTTGCCATTACTGGCACTCACCTGGTGTCTTTTTGACCTGGACAGAGCTGATGGATCTACTCAGAGACACAGGCAAGAGATGAGCCTGGACAGTCACCCTTTTCCTTCTGCTCCCAACGCTCACTTTCACACCTAGGAAGCATCTAATACACACAGCAGGCCTTTTAGCATTACAGTGTGCTGCCAACTCCTTTCTGCAGCCAGAAGCCTGGTTCCCTAAACTAGTGGCTCTTGGCACTTGCTGCTTTGAGTTGGCCATTCAATCTGCTGTCGCCTTATAAAGCCTCTAGGATGTGTGGGTCCTGGAGAAAGAGGAAACATGTCCTATCTCAGGAAAGAGGAGGTGAGCAAGTGAAGTTATTGAGTATGCACACCTTTGAGGGAATTTGACCTAAGAGACAGGAGGCCAGTGGCTGAGGGAGACCAGATTAAATACTTGAACTTGGAAGGGAAGTGTCCAGAGTGAGGGGGGAAGTTCCGGGTTCAGGGAATCTGTTTTGCTTGTTGCTGTGTCACCTCCTGTCACACTTCTGTCACAGAGCTTGGATATAGTTTGAGCACTCAGGAACATCTGTAACTTGACTGCTGGTGTAGTATCTTCCTAACTCCATCCTGAAACTCTACCCCAAAGGGATTTAAGTAACTTGGAGGATGCTGCAGAGAATGAATGTGCCTCAACGAAACTCCCAAAGCCCTTCAAAGCACATGTGTCCCAGTACAATGTTGCTCTCCATCTGACTTACAACAATTACCCAAACAGCACAGCAAAGGATGCTGTGTGTCATTCTCTGGAGATGTGCAAAAATACAGCAGTCACTGCTCAGCTGCTTGCTTTGGGGAGGCAAAACAGGAAGATGTAGGGATCTTTATGGAGGACAGTGATTACAGTGGCCTTTTCATATTAATTCTGTGAATACAAAATGTCTGCCCACCCCCACTACCATGACAAAATACATTTGGCCTTTTAGAGTTGCCCCTGTTAGGAAGATGAGTTAGAGAGTGTCGGGTGACTGCCCCCTGGGTGTAGGCTAGCAACATGCTGGGAACCGAGGTCCCTCCATAAGCATGTTGGGAAGGAGTACACAGCCAGCACTGATGCTAAGTAGTAACTCTCCCTCCCTGTTCCTGCTGCAATGCTGTTTTGTAGGTGCTCGCAAAGATTCTGTTCCACAAGTCCTGCTACCAGAGGAAGAGAAGCTCATCATTGAAGAAACCAGAAGCAACGGGCAGACCATCATCGAAGAAAAGTGAGTTGGGTGGGCTAAACCTTTCTCACTGTGTCTGCAGGCTGGCAAAATCTGGCCCAGCAATGTGGTGGTGGGACGTGCTTTGCTGTACAACCAGTGGTGAGTCCTGAGGAGAGCTGCCTTCCCAACACATGGAAGAGGCAGGAGGGGTGGAGGGGCCAGAGCTCTGGGGAGCAAGTGCACATGCTGGCTGTCCTGCAGCCACTTCCCCCATGCAGTAAGTTGCTTAATGACATGTGGAATACTGGCACTCTCGACAGATTTAAGAGATGCCTGGCAAGGCCATGGCACACCTTTTCCTTTCCAAAATTGTGTCTGATGGACTTGGTCACACTTAGGTGCTGGAGTTTCACAAACTTGACCTCACTGGAAATCTTACTGCTGCTGAAGAAGCTAAGGAGTAGGGAAAATGATGTCTTTGGCCTCCCTTTGCAGAGTAGTGAGTGGTGACTAAAGGCGGGGATGGCTTAAATAGCCCATGGCTCATAAACGAAACAAAGAGGGGCCAAATAGCTCATGTGCTTCTTCTTGAGTCATCTCTGAAGTCAGACCTGGATTTGCATAGGACAGCACATTTCAAAGGGCTGGGCACTTTTAATGCATTTTTATATCTGCTATAAGAAGTGACACTACAAAATAAATGGTAAGGAACTTGGCCTCAAGAGAAGAAGAGGTGTGACTCAACTCTGAGTGCTTCTAATCATTAGCTGTGGGACCTGGAGCCTATTCCTGCACCTCATTTTTCTCAACTAGAAAAGGAGAGGGGCTAGCAGGGTTACTGTGTGAGCAGATGAATTGCTAGTTACAGACTGCACTCAACAATAGTACTGCTGATTATTATTCTTACAGCTATGTGAATTTCTCCGAAATGTCTTTATATTTTCGTTTCACTAAGACCAAGACAGAATAATACGGGAAGAAGTTTTCTAAGGCTAGCACATTAGTAAGTGACAGAATTGAAGCTGGAACCAAAATCTCTAAACTCCTTGCCCAGAGAAAGAGCCAGAAACAAAAAAGACTTTCCTAAAACCCAGCCAGAATCCTTCACCTGCTTTCTTTGGTGATGTATGAAATTTTCCAGAAATAATATCCCCGCCTTTGTGTTATGTGGTGCCAGATAAATGAGAAGGGCAGTACCACGGCACAGACATCATAGAATAGCTTGGGAATGCTTCGTAGTGTGTGTTCATTGCTGCTCACTCCTGTGCTACAGCTAGGGATATCAAAACTGCATGATGAGAGCTTTAAAAATTTGAACTCACAGGATCAGAGAGTTAGAATGGTGATTACAAAAATCATACAGGACCACACAGAGAGATGTTAATCAGCACCTTTAAAGTTTCACTTCTGCAGGATGAATGAGTTCAGGAGAGCTAATGTACAGCATGGTGGCAATGGTTACCATGGTGCTGTGTGCTCGAAATTTGCTAAGAAAGCAGTCATAAGTGTTCACAACACACATACACATACAGACACTCAGAATGGCAGCTACTTGAGTTAATGAATTGATTACCTTAATAGGGGTAATCATTTCACAGTATATATACGCATGCACATGTATATAAAGCTTGTGTTGTACACCCTAAAATAAATTATTTCAAAGATTATTTAGTTATGAGAGAGAGAACCTACTTTTTGCTGGTACACTCCCCACATGCCCACACTGGCTAGGGCTGAGATGGAGCTTCTTCAGTTGAGATCTCCACTCCAAATCTCCAAATCCAGATCTCCAAATCCAGATCTCTCACATAGGGAAGCAAAGACCCAATGGCAAGGGCCTTTGTCTGCTGCCTCCCAGCGTGTACCTCCGCCAGTCAGGGGAACCCAGGCACTACACTGTCCCATGGGCATCTTACTTACCCACCCCTATACAATCCTTAGTCATCAAATTATTCCTCTATAACATGGAAAAAATGTTGTGATGGGCTCTTGCATTTTATCTTGTTCTCACACAAACTGGGAAGTGAGTATCAAAGGAGCAGGGAATTGTGGAGAGACAATGACAGGGGCTTGAAATGGGCAGCATGGTGGAAATGTTCTGCCATGAAAATAAAGGACGTGAGGACCACTGGGAGGACTACCATCTGCTCAGCTAGAAAGTGCACTGCTTTTTAGGATTAGTATTTGTATCAAGCTGCTTTTATACAACACTTCAGTGCCCACCAGCCATCCCTGAATTTCAACTTTATATTCTAGGAGCCTTGTCGATACTGTTTATGCTCTGAAGGATGAGGTCAAAGAACTGAAACAGGTAATACAACATCAATTTCATTTTCTCACTGCCTCTTCCTTGCCCCACACAGATAGATGCTATCAGGGAAGGTTCCAAAGACAAGGTAGTGAGGGGGATGCTTTTGTTATTAGGGCGCACTTCATTGATTTTACCATAGGACTGTTTCCATTTCCGCAGTTTGCTTATGTACTTGTGGAGCAGGCTCTATGTGGAATTAACAACTTGCCTGTTCTCTGACCTCATTTTCTTAAAGGCAAAATCATCTGTTGGTGTGTAATTGTAAAGAGAACCCTAAAACATTGCTTGAGGGCTCCTCTGCAGATGGGATACACACTTCACTTACTGCATGACTAACCCTGGTCACAGGGTGAGGGAGGGATGAGAGGGGGAGATGCCAGGGAAGACCCCTTAGGAGGTTCTAATGAAACTCAGGGGGAACAGAAGTCCTCAGGTTCTTACAAGATGCAGGCCAAGGAGGTGCCAGAGGAGAATTAATAGAAAGAATAGAAGGTAGCCTATGAAATTTAAACCTATAGAATATGATGACATGATGTTGTGGTTAAGACAGGGCAACAGATCGAGTGCAGTCTCTTCCTTGAATATCAAGGTGGGTGTGATGGTGTGCTTCACAGAGACCAGGAACGAAAGGAGAGGGAAAGGTTGCGGGTGGCAAGGGAGAGGTTGTGGTCACTTCTAGGACTTAATGAGTTGACATGGTTGTAAGTTACGCAGTTATGGTTGGAAATACTGAACTGCCATTTGAGATTATGGGCCCAGAAGATGAGGTTAGCAACAGATATTTGAGAGGTTAACAGACACTTGGCCCAAAAGGCAAGAGGCACCAAGTAAAAGTAGTTAAATTAGAAAAGAACCAGATGGCGTCAAAGCTTTAGAGAATGCTTGTATTTCAGGGAAGTGGTTTCAACGTCAATCAGAGAGAGGTGAGAAAATTAAGAGCTTCTTAGAAATTGAGGGAAAAGTGTTTGGGCAAGATGAACAGGAGGAACCATGGGACAGGCCCACTCTAGGAACCAACATGTCTTTTGCTATTGTAGGAGAATAAAAGAATGAAGCAATGCCTAGAAGAAGAACTGAAGTCACGGAGGGACCTAGAAAAGCTGGTTCGGAGGCTGTTGAAGCAAACCGATGAGTGCATGCGAGCTGAGTCCGGTAGCAAGACGTCGCTTCTTCCATAAGCCTCCCTGCGCATGGAGAGGACGTGCTTTCAGGGCATCTTGAAATGTCTGGTCAAAGAATTTGACTCAGTTTGCTCACTTTTTTGGCTTTTAGTTTGCATTTGAACCTTTCTCCCTCTCATTTCATGTTTGACTATTGGTCGTTTAATTTTCCAACAGGGAAAAAAAAAAAGCAGAAAATGAAGGTAGAAGTGACTCCAGTCTTTCCCATTGAAGGAGAAAAGAAAGCTCATGCAGGCAAACACCTTAAGTGGTCCTCAGATGGCCTTCGGTTCACAGTGCCTCTACAAGAGCAATGCCCTGAGCTGTGCTCATTGCGCTGCTTGCTGCCGCGAAGCAGCTGGCCATGGCTTATTTAGTGTGAAACCTACCTTCCCCTAGCCAGCGCTTTCCTGTACCTGCTAGCCTCTCAGTATCCAACATGCTGAAGGCAGAGCTCCCAGAGCCGTGACTAGAGTAGGGTGAAAGATGAACAATTGCCCAGTGAGCCAGCTATGCTCCCCTAAACTGTCATGCACCACCCTCAATCAAGCACACCACTTACAGTTATTACTCTTTGTTGTCTCTAAAATCAAGAAAATAGCAGCACCTTTATTCCTGTTGTGTTGGCGCATGGCTTAGCTGAAGGAGGCAGGCGCTGGTCTTTTGTGCCATCACCCAATCCATTGGACAATCCTTCCCTTCTGCAGTGAAGCTGCCCATCTTCTCCTGGCGCATGATAAGTTCCACCTAGCCTCCTGCCCACAGTGTACGTTTTCTGTTTCCCCAGTGCTTTTAGTCAACTGTACCAAATGATATGTAAACTTGTATGCTCTTTGTTTCCTTTTTTAAAAGTGTAATTAGGCTGCAAGCAGTTACTTTACATTGCATTTTCAAGCTGTGACATTTCAGCCTTCAAAGCACTCTGCACTGAGAAGATATTGTGCTCTTCTGACAGCTCTCATGCACACTATTACTCTCATTTATGCTATGTGAATCATACTCATCCATGTCTTTCAATAGGACTCTAAGCATTATTTGCAAAAAATGTGCTGTTGGTTTGGTTTGTATAAGAGAACGGTCTCTGTTCTGGCTACTAGCAGAGCTGAGTATTTGCAACTGGTTTACTCAAATTCCTGATTGGATGAGTGAACAGAACCATACACATCCAAATTTGGCGCAAAGGAAAGTTAACCCAAAGTTCTAGCACTTGGCCTTCCCTCCTCTTAAGACAGGCCACCACGGGCTGTGACACTGGAAGCAGAGGCAAAGGCCAGTTGGTTGATGAAAATTGTCTTCCAGATACACTGGTGGGTGTCTGTAATGCGGATTTTGCAAATGTTTAGAAACCAAACACGAAACTTGGAATCCTCAGCTAGCAGAGGAGCCTTTTTTTCCTCTCTGGTACTGAGGTCTCTAGATCTCCAAGCCACATGGTACAGGTCTGTGGTCTGCTTGCTGCACAGCAGGCATTGCACCACCCGAAGGAAGTGGATGATTCCTGAATCATCACCCGTCACAAGGCACCTTTGGGAACCCTAGACACAAGATTTCTAGGAATGGCTGTTCTTTTTTTTGGCACAGAAGTTTGGGACTGATATCCTTCACCTAAAAATTATAACAACATAGGTCTTTGCATTTCCCCTGGCTGTGGTTACTTAATGCCTTGCAGTAAATGTGCATACTGTACCCTTAGGAAACGCGCACGCGTGCGTGTGTGTGTGTGTGTGTGTGATGACAAGATATTTTGAGTTGATTGCTTAAGATGTTGAAAGATCTTTATTTTAGAATGATGTGTACATATGCATGTTTTGGGGACTTGGCCCTTCTGACAAGAGGCTTTGGCACTCTGGGTAATGAAGCTTGCGCACAGTGGTGTCTGCTCTTACACACTAAACAATAATATAAAGGAAATGAAGCCATGTTAACCTGAGAGCAATGTCTCCATAGCTGTGTGGTTTACAATACTCCGTTCATGGGTTTCTGTTACTCTGTCATTCTCAACCGCTGCCCTTAGAGGCTTTCAGTTCTCTTTCTGTCATGCCCCTTCTTACATGAGCTCAAAATTTTCTAACTTGTTTTTATTTTGAACTTTTAAAATGGACATTTTCAATAAATAAAATAAACTGTGCTTTTTAAAATATGTCCTTTGTTTCCTGTGACATTTTAAATTTTAATTGGCTAATGCTAATTGTATGTATGTGCTGGCTACAATATATTTCAATGCATGAATGCATGGTGGAATGATCAGATCTGCCTAATTATTTTATTCACTTGTGAGGAGAGCTTTGACATCTCTGCTTGCTTTTTTGATATGTGTAATACTTTTCATTAATTGCAATCATCATAGTATGCAATAGCTCATCAGAACTTACTCTTCTAGTCAAACTGAAACCTGTACACATTTGACCAAAGTCTCTCCCTTCCGCATCTACTCCCCCTCACACAGACCCTGATAACCACCAATCTACTCTCTATTTCTATGAATCTGATTTTTTTAGATTTCATGTAAAGAGAGCTCCTACAGTGTTTGCTTGCCTAACTTACTTCACTCAGCATGATATCCTCTAGGCTCAGCCATGTTATACAAATGGTAAGATTTGCTTGTTTCTAAAGATGGAGTAATATTCCATTATATGTATATATACACATATATACACATATATATATACATTCAGATATAGATGTAGATATCTATATGTATCACATTTTCTTTATTCATCTGTTGATGAATATATAGATTGCTCTCATATCTTGACCTTTAAAAAATGCTGGAGTTAATGTGTGAGTGGCATGCATTGTCTCTGTAAATATACGCTGTTCTATGTCTATTCTCTTGCTCAGTCTGGTCCCTCGATGGTTAGTCTTATTGGGCATAGTCAGAATGTTGATGTCAGAAGTCAGAATGAAAATATCTGCTGAACATCATCTCTATCCTTTTGATGGTTTGCCTTGAAAACATAAGGGATAAAAAGTAAATTTCCAAGACTATATTGTAGCCAGAGTTCTAGACACAACATAGGTTCTCCTAGACACATTCCCAGTTCTCCAAAGAAGGCTCGGAAGGCTAAGTTTATAAAGAAGTTCTCTTCTTGGGGCATGAGGGCTGGCAAGCAGTTCCAAAGTCACATTTGTGGGTTCTGTGCTATTCGTGCCAGTGGGTTCATCAAGCTTTGTGGGTGAGAGGCAGTAGTAGGTCCCACTGAGATTGTAGTCTCTGTAGCATATTTCTACTTATTTACGAGAGAGAGACGGGGGGGTGGGGGGAGAATCTGTCCTCTGACTCATTATCCAAATAGCTGCAACAGCTGGAGCCGGACCGCTCCAAAGGTAGGCGCTAGGAGTGTCTTCCAGGTCTCCCGTGTGTGCACTTGAGTCATTTTTGAATGCTTCCCCAGGTACATTAGCAGAGAGCCGGATGGGAAATAGAGCAGACGGGACTTGATCCAGTTTCTGTATGGGTTTCTGGCATCACATGGGAAGCTTTACTCACTACACCACAGTGGCCTGTCTGATCACAGTCTCTAAAGAAGTGTTCCTGGTACAGGTGTTTAACACAGCAGTTGAGATGCTGCCTGGGATGCTTGCATCCCATATCAGAGTATCAGGTTTGATTGCAAACTCCAATTTCTATTCTAGCTTTCCATTAATGCACACCCTGGGAGGCATCTGGTGATACCTCAGCTGGTTGGGTCCCTGCCACCCACGGATGTAGTTCATTAGTTTTGACTTGGTCCCACCCAGGCTATTGTGAATGTAAGGGAAGTGAGCCAGTGGGAAGGAGATTCTCTCTCTCCTTTTCAAATAAAGTTTAAGCTTTTCTTTTTTTTAATACATAACTGTAGAACTCCTCAAGCCCATAGAACCTCAAGTCTCCTTGGCTACTGTAACAAGGGATCTTTTTTAGACGCAGATCTGTTGTAGTACAGTACATGTGTGCTTTCACAATGGAATCTCACTTTTTCTTTCATGTTGCTTCACATTGATGTGATCTTCTATGCACCAGGGCTGCCAGACCTTCTTTTTTCCTACCACTTTTAAATTCCATCCTGTCCACTTGCCCCACTGGTGTGCTGGGGGTGGTGACCCACATAAGTGCACAAAACAGCACACTCTGCCAGGGCCATTCTATAACAATCTCTTCAAATAGTCCCAACTCTTGCAAAGTAGCTATTCTCATTCCCACTCTACAGATGAGGATAGTAAGGACCTGAGGATTTTCTTATCATTACAAAGTTTGTAACAGTGAAGACTGTATCTGACTAGAACTGGCTGATGTTTCTGGTTTGGACTTGTTTAAATGGGGACTTGGCTTACAGAGGAAAATAATATACAAAAAAATCATTCTTAGTTCCTTGTTTCTGCATCTCCAGGTACTTCAGACTACCTTGCAAGCCTGAGGCAGTGCAGCAGATAACCCAATGCTGGCAGGCCCCATGGCAATGATTGAATATAATACAAAATGTGTTCCTTCCCAAAGCCTGAGTGTCTTGCTGGTGTTTCTCTTTGAGTGGCACCCTTGTGCTGCCAGTTTGCTAGAGCATGCTATTAATATTTTCTAGTCATCAGATAACAGAGACAATATTGCTTATCTTTCATTCATTTTCTCTTTATTTAGAAATAAAAATTACCAGATATTTCAAGGATTCCTCCCCTCACCTTAGAAGGAATTTGGAAATGAGTTGTTTTTTGGAAGATTTATTTGTATTGGAAATACAGGGTTATACGGTAAGAAGGAGAAGCAGAGAGAAACAGAGATCTTCCATTTGCTGACTCACTCCTCAAATAGCCACAATGGCTAGAGCCGGGTTGCACCAAAGCTAGGAGCCAGAATCTTATGAGTTTCCCTCCTGAGTTCAGGGGCCCAAGTGTATGGGTCTTCTTTCTGCCTTTTCAGGCCATAAGCATGAAGTTGGATGGAAAATTGATCAAGCAGGACTCAAGCTGGAGCCCATAAGAGATGCTAGGAGCTCAAGGCAGAAGCTTAGCCTACTATACCACCATCCCAGCTACTAGTGAAACATTTTTAGAGATGAAATTAAATTGGATACTTTATAATCAGAATATTACAGGTTGATCAGAAATGAGCTTGAGTCCTTATCTTTTATTGAACTTAATTTGATAATGGTCAAGTGGTGGAGTGGGCATTGTGGTGGCACACGTTAATCTGCTGGTTAGGATGTCCATATCCCATATCACAGTTCCCCTTTTAATACAGCTTCCTGTTAATGAACTCTGAAAGAGAGCGGATGCTCAACTGCTTGAACCCTTGTCACCCACATGGAAAACCCAAATGGAATTCTAAACTCATGGCTTTGATCTGGCCTAGTCATGGCTGTTGCAGACACCAGGGAAGTGAACCGAACAGATCCTTCAATCTGTCCTGGTTTCTCTCTCTCTCTTTCTCATTCTCTTGCTCTCTCTCTCCCTGATTCAGATTTTCAAAAGGATGAAAAGAAATTAATAAACATTTACAAAAAAAAACCCAACACAAATGGCTTGAGTTTGGAGCAAATGTCATCTACCATTTTGCAACTGAAAATATACTATCTGTTTTCCTTTGTACTATAATTCACCCCTCCCCGTGACATGAGGGCATTTTACCATGGGGATAGTTTTGACAGAATGAGAGTCTTTACAGTACCAACATTTTTTTGCTTCAATCAACACGGAGCAGGGTCTTTGGTAACCACTGAAGGTTTTACAATGAATGAGATGAGGTCTAGGTTCTCAGGAAGCTCACAGCATAGATGGAGAAACCTCAACCATAACAATTACAAGGTGCAGTGGAAGAACGGAATGGGTCTTTGAAGAAGAGAAAAGAGAATTCAATTTAAAACTAAAATATAAGAAACTGAGAAAGGTATTGGCAGGGAATGAACTAAGTTAATTGTTTTGACTTTTCCCCTAATATCAACAAGAAACAGGGGATAATGAAATCAATAATTGTATTTATGAATTCTCTCTGGATGTACATAGAGAATGAATAGAAGGGAGTAAATGTAGTGGAGGGAGTCTGGGAGGCTGGTGTAGCATTCTAGAATAGAGATGATGGTAGTTGGGCTATCACAGTGGCAGTAGAGAAAAAAGTTGGATTTATTTAAGAAATATTTAAGAAATAGGGCTGACATGCATAGGCTGATGGGATTGGCAATGGGGTCTGAGGATAGTGAGAAATCAAACCAGCTTTCTGACTTGAGAAACAGGACAGAGAAGGATGCCATTTAATGAACTGGACAATACTGAGAGTAGATCTCATTGCGTGTGGAGCAAGACCAAGAGCTCCATTTGCTTGTGTCAGATTTGAAGACCCAGGTGACTGATATGGAAATGCAGGCAAAATGTGGGGGACAGTTGAGGGCTAAAAGCATGGTGTTAGCATCACAAAGGTACAAGTACCATGGGCCCAGAGAGACAACCCATGGAGTGCAAACATAGGACAGGAAGGAAGGAAGTGGAACATGGGACATGGAAACTACAAGATAGCTTCATGAAGAAGAAGTATGAAAGGCCGAAGGTATGTGATTATATGAGTCTGCAACTTAGGGAAATTATTTGGGCTAGAAATACAAGTGGAAGCATTTTGTCAGCCATAGAAGCCATAGAAGAGGAGATAGCTTGGAAAATGCAGACTGCTTTCGTATCAGCAGCACTACTTCTAAAAACAGATGTTGATAGCAAATAGATTCATTCCAGGTAGATCAATCTGGAAAGGAAGTGACTGCCAAAGAAGGGAAGGTGACATGTAGGGGAAATGTTTACGCCTAAAGGAATGTAGGTATATGAGGACTTCAGAACATTGTTCAAAAGGAGAGAGATTTTTTTATGACGAATCCTATGAAAGATGTTGTCTATTCCCACTCCTATGGTCTCACCTAGGCAAGTGTGGTTCAGTATGACAATGTAAGGGAAGGTGGAAAGAGCCATGAGCTACAAAATATCTCCAGCGTTAGTTAAGTCTCTTTCTTTGGGACACACTCTGGTTACTGTGTAAGCAATTTCTCTACTGGGAATGAAGAAATGGCTCCTTCACTCAGCTTCAGTGAAAGTGGGGTCAATACTTTCCCTCAGGTTGGCCTCGTTCCATTTCCTCCTGCCCATGGTAGAACCACCTAGACATCTATTGAAAAGATGTGTCACTCTTTCTATCTCAGACCCTCCTGCCTTAATTGTGATTAATTGAGAAAAAAAGTGTCTCCTCAATCTCTTATAACTTTTTCAGAGCAACCTAGAAATAAGTACCCAGATTACTTTCCACTTAATGGGCCACCACGTCATCCACCAAAGCATATCACAGACTTCCAGAGAATGCTGTTGCTAAGATGTTTTGTGCTATAACAAGCTTGAAAAGAAAGTTTATGAAAATATTATAACCATTGTGAACATTCCCTCCAAGTGCTTCTTCCAACACACCTGAGGCCTTATGTATTAAAGAACAAAAATAATATTTAAGGATCTTTATTATTCAAAAAATAAATAACAAGATAATCACAAGGTCACCCTGGAAACAACGGAGACTGCAGGTAGATACAATATGTTTCCTTTAAATACAGTAAATACAGTCATTACACGATAAGGAGTGCGCAGGCTCAGAGATGTTTTCCTGCCCTGCCCCATCCACAGTGCTGAAGGTAGGGACAAGTTAGAAATAAGATAACTGATCAACAATGGGGTGTGTGTGTATGAGAGAGAAACAGAGACAGAGACACATGGAGAGAGAGAGAGAGAAAGAGAGAGAGAGAGAGAGAGAGAGAGAGAGAGAGAGAGAGAGGTTGAAAGCGATGAGTAGAGAATGAAGGTGTATTAGAATGGTGGTGTGGGGAAAGAATTTCTGAGTTCACTGCTGTAGATTTTGTAGAACCTGGCCTTCTCCATCAGGGCCACAGGGGCCCAAAGTCAATGATAAATGTAGGCTGAACTGTCCCATTTCCCTTCTGCATCTTGATTGATAAGTCAGTTAGATTATCCACTGAAAGACACCACGCATCGAGAAACAAAACGGAACTTGGCTAGTTATCTGCAGTTTACTCAGAATTCTATCTGTGCATAATGACCTTGTCTTTTCATAGGATTATCTGAATGTCTGCATCAGTGGGCTTGCTGCTACAGAATACAAACTCTTATGAAGCAAGGCCTCTTTGGGTTTCACTTACCCTGTAATACCTTTATTACAGCCCTGCATGCCTTAGGGTATATAATAAATAGTTCTCCGTCAGGAGGATCCTAGGGTTATAAATAGGCAGTTCAACAGGGGGTGCTTTTAACTGCTTCACTGTGTTACAAAGACCACCAGCATGAGTTCAGCTGTAGTCTGTGCAGTAGCACTGTTTAGAGTTTGAGTAAGCCAAAAGACGTGAAGCCAGTCCCATGGCTCACTTGGCTTGCATCAGTCACATTGACAAACACTGAAGAATGCGCTTGTAATTCAAATACTCCTCCTAAGTGAATGGATTGCTGCACACAAGATTTGGAGGAACTGTGGGCATTGGCCGCTCTGAGCAGGATTCTCTCAGATCCGCTGGAGGACTTCAGACAGAGGCTGGCTGTAAATGGAGACTGACGTGAAGGTTCCTGACTGGAACAGAAGGTGACTTGGGCATAGATGTAATAGAGTCCTTGTCTTTGCACAGTCAGCTGTTTTCCGTTTTTAAGCTCTACCAAGTTGTTGCTCATGGTGTAATATCCTTTTTTAGCCCATTGTAGAACTGTAACAAAGATGGAGGAAATTTGTGGTAAGGAGAAGCAGAGCAGGGTTCACATTCTAATAGAAAGCAATTTTAATGTTGGATACCAACCTTGTGTAAGAACATATTCTCAATGCCCTTTTACAGCCCTCAGTGCCTACACAGAGGAGGTTCTTTTTTTTTTTCCCCAACAAATTAACATGGATTTTAAAATCAGACAGAGCCAGGTACCAATGCTGCCTTTTGGCAAGATTCGACGAATCAGTCTCCCCGGGTTTCATTTTCTCATTGATAAAATGCAGCTAACATGAGAGCATGCAACAAGTCCTCAGAATGTTCACGCAAAAGGGTGTACATTATGAAAACACTGCATGGATTTCAGTTTTCACCCCAAATAAACTTATCCTTTGATTCCATTTTCATGAACTTTTTAAGTACCCTCATGTTTCTGACACTTGGGAGAGTTAGCATATCATAATGAGTTATTTTCTCTCTTTAAAGTTATTACAGCAAATTTGCCAATTGTTATTTAGCTAATTACAGCTAACTGCTTAAGTGTAAATGATTTTAAAATTCTATATCATAAATTATGCATACCAAATTATTCAGACAAAAACCTTGCTGATATTAAGATGAATCCTTTGTTTGCCTTGTTTTTTGTGAGTTAAAGAATTGCTGGATTCTGCTTCAGAATCAGCTCAGAGAAAAGACCTTGTTTCCTCAGGCCTGAGTATATTGCAGCAAGCCCAACCCTTCTGCAATGGAAAGGTCTAAAATTAGGCAAGGCAGCATGAAAATCAACTCTGGGATCATTTTGCTCTGCATTTTGATCTAACATTGTAGTGGGCTCTGTCAACTTGAAAGTACTCATATGTTGTGGCTAAGCCAGAGTACTCACCAACAGGGTGCCATTTTCTTGGCTGAAAGGTTGAGTGGGTTCAAAGTAATGTGTGCACCCAGCTTCAAATCTCAGCTCTCACAGAGAGTGGGGGGTGGGGGAGTAGTGAAAGTACTGACAATTTGTCTTTCTTAAGCATTTCAAATAGCAATTCTTATGTGGTGGTCTTAGATTTATCAGGGCACAAAATCTTCCCTGGTAAGACACATCTTGATAGCAGGTAGACACCCTGAGTTACTAGATATCTCTGGGCCCTCCACACCACTCCAGAAATCATGCTTCCTGATGCTATTTTCACTTGGGGATCATTTAATTGGGAAAAAGGTCAGGTTCTCTATTTTTTAGTCCACTAAGTTTACTTTGGGAAATCCTAATTTAGTTTTAGGTTTTGCTAAGGGACTTAGGTCAAGTTCAAAGGAGCACGATAAGGTAGAATGAGATGTCTGGGACTGAGCTGGGGAACAATATTGCTATCTTTGTACCTGATCCACTGGCAGACCAGTGCTGATGCATGCTGTAAAATATTGCAGGAACAATACCAGTCATGAGATTTTTAGAGGAAAATGAACTCCATGAAATGTGTCCAGCTCAAGGAATTAGATACACATAGGCAAAAGCAAATGAGCAACTGTTCTAGAAGGTTTCTCTGTTGTCATCCAATCCAAAAGAGAACATGACATGTGAATGACCACCCTGAACATAACAAGGTAATTATCATGTTCTCCCATGAAGTTATTTTCTGAAAATGGTGCAATTAACAGAATTATTCAATACTGTAGGGATAATTGATATTAATGAGGAGCTAGTTCCTGACATCCAAGTTTTGATGAAGTAAATGGTGACAACTTATATTTGTATAAGCACTTGGCAATATAACTTTCACATTAGTTTTGATGTTTAATTCCACCTCTGCCTGACAATATATGTGAATCAGGAAACAGTTGTGTGAGCAAAGGGAATTGCTGAAGGTCACCCAAGAAATTAGTGGTCATGGTTCCTGAACCCACGTTTTCAAAAACTCTTATTCTGAAACAACAATCTATAATACTCATGCAAGTGCTATAAACCCAGCTGCCTTGGAGATAAGTATCTCTCTCTCTCTCTCTCTCTCTCTCTCAATTTAAAACCCCACTTAATTTTTTGAAGACTGCTTTCCTACTCATACTTTTCTGCAAATGGAGGATTTTATGCTAGCATGTGTTATTTCCATTTATATACCAGATGCAACACATTCTCCAGCATTAGCTTTTGCAATGTACAAATTTAAGGGGAAAAAAATCTAAAGGGCACAAAGATGGCAGAATGTATATGGAAATAAAATCGTTCAGAGTTGAAAAGATCATAGTGTGTTGTCTCTTGTTACTTCATTGGAAAATCTAACGTCTTGGTACCTATTGATCTCTACAGAATGATTTTACCTTTAATTTCCCTGAGGTTGGCCCCAGTGAGACTGGGGTTAATCATATCGGGATTGACAGATGGCAGGAAACACCCCCTGAGGCCCATTTACCAGCAGCAAAGGAGGGTTAGGAGAAAGAAGGGTTAGGAGAAGGGATCCATATCGCTTCTATGCTGTCAGAAGAATAGTCCCTCCACCCAGTAATCTATCATTTAGAATCAGTCATTGGGCAAGAACATAACGAGAGCATTGGGACTGCTTGCCCCTTCTTTTGTTCCTTAAGTCCCATCTGTTCATTTGAGCTCACTTTGAAGGCAAAAGAGAGCATATGAGAGGTGTATGGGTAAGTTTGTAAATTGGACCCAAGACAAAGTCTAAACATTATTAGGCTGCATTGGTGTAGCATCCCAACCTTCCCTCTTGGGTGGATAATACTTGGATGCTGTGGGACTTACCAGATGCTGATTTATTGCTGGCCTCACTTACAACATGTGCTGCAATCTGAGGATCCTGATCACCTGAAATGAAACCAGAAGCAAACTGTCAAGCCAAGGTAATAGTAAAACCACTCACAGAACTATTTGTTTCAGTTCCGCAACTGGGAAGAAACTTTGTCAAAAGTAGGCTATATAAAATGAAGCTATAATGAACTGAAATCCTTCTCAGTGAAGGAAAAGTTGGTTTCTAATATCTTAAGAAATGAATTAGCTGTGTCCATTGATTTCCTTCTCCTAAGAGTTGTTCATTTACTTGAGGACTGCTAGGTAGCTTCTACAAGAACTATTTTCATAAATGCCACTTCAATTAATAGCCAGCATACTAACTCTCAATGTATCTTGCAGCCATGCTGAAGATCAAAGCCTCAACGTAAACCAAATGATCCTTTGGTTGGCCAATGATTAATGCCAAGACTCATTTTTCAGAAGTCACATCTGTCTATCTATATTATATGTGGATTTCTTTGTGTATAAAAGATTTGTACTAACTATAAGATCATGTTCACCACATTTATGATGTGATAGTGTAAAGAAATACCCTCTTTCTCATGCTTATTTTAATCAAGTCACTTCTGGCATTATTGCCCTGATTTGGGGTGCTATATTCTAGCAAAAAAAAAAAAAAAAAAGAGGCAGGGAAAAGTTAGTGTCTCCAGAGAAGGAGATAAGTGCGAGAGACAAAGGTCTGAAAAGGGTAATAGGAGGAACGAGGGAAAACACTAGAAAGGTTAGCATGGAGAAGTAAAAACTCAATCAAGGTCAGGTGCCACAATGGCTATTTTCAACATTTGGACATCTGCTGCATAGGAGATAAATAAGACTTTATTTACAGCCCCAACGACCAGAGTGGGCTCTAGCAAGTGGAGATTACAGGAACAAATTTTGACTGAAGAGAGGGTAATATTTCTCTCTTGTTGTATAGTAACCTGACGTTAATTATTAGAGCCACTCAAAAATAGACCAAGTTGCCTTGTGAGGTAGAAGGTGCTACATCCTAGAAGTGTCAAATCAGAATCAATAATCAGGACTGTTGTGAACAGATTCTGGGTATAGTGCTGGATTTGAGGACTGTCAAGCTCCTTTACAGCCCTGAGAATTTCAGAATGTTCTGACTTTACCAGCCATCCTTCCCTATGAATACCGAATATTAAATAATTAGTGCTGCTGCTGCTGCCAAATTCTGACCTTCTTGTCATTTCTCCCTCTGTAGATAGCTCTGGGTTTAATGATTGCTTTGGCTAGGGTACACAGTGGAATTTTTTCATGCTTGGTATTGCCAGCATTAAAAGAACATTACCCTTGCCTCTAAATATGTATACTAAAAGCCATTCTGAACCTCAGGAACCAGAGAAGGTGTCGATTTGACAGTTGTGTTCCTGTTTTGTATACAGAGTTAAAAGTTCCCCAACTTAGAACTGAGTTGTTGAATATGGTCAGCCTAAAGCTTCCTTTCAGTTTTTAGACATCATTGAAATTAATTAATAGCAACTTACCCTTTTGCATTTCAAAATTTATTTCTTTCTTCGTCTCCTCTTTGTTTAACACTATATCCTAAAAGACAAATCATTGCAAAACGTCATTTTGATAGGGGCTCTGTTGTGGGATTTTAGAGCTATTACTTATTTGCTATCTGCCATTACTCTGTTTTTATTTCTGGTGAGGATTATCATATAGACTCAGATGCTGTCATTAATTCCATCATACCAATTGGAAGCCCGTGGTTCTGACAGATGATCTGTCAGCATAGAAAGCCCAGAGGGAGAATCTGGAAGTAAAATTGAAGCCTGCTTCTCTCCATTCCAGTGCGTTTTCCAGCCTACAGGCTGCTACATTGACCCTTCTGATGACCCTGACCTCCCTGGCTTTGACTCATATTGACAAAGAATGCTGAATGTGGAGATGACTCTACTCTGGCAACTGGCATACAGAATTTTATGAAATTTAAAGCACAGTGTGTGTCTATCAGACTAACATTGGTCTGAAACCTTGTAGGAAAGGGAAATCACAAGTTTTGACCTTGGGCAAGAACTCTCAGACTCTGAAAAGATTCTCAGACATTTCAAATATCATCATTCCTTTCAGTGGGCTGAAGAGATTGTCTTGTTGAGAGGATTGTTTGGTGGGGCCTAGCCTGTGTTTATTTAAAATAAGCAACATTTAGAAAACACAAGTAATCTTGCAATATTGTTTATGTTCCAACACAAATTCAACACTTTTGAAAATATTTCATTTCACTTATCAATAGATAGATGGCCACGGGTACACAGAAAAGCTAACAGGGTCTTCCATCAACACAGATTGAAAGACAATAAAGACTATTATTAGCATTTTAAAGAAATTGTACAAAAATTTTGGAGAGCTTCACTAGTTAATATGAGGTCATCCCAAATATCTAAGACTTAAATCTACAGTAGAAATTGAACTCATAGATTCACAGATTGGCTTCTTCAACTCATTCTATCACTCTATAATCGTGAACAAAAAGGAAGAAGACAGTCACAGCTCCTTATGCTCCTTCCCATTCCTGAAATCAGTTGTCTATAGTATCCTCACTTTGAATTGTTCCCCTAGAAGGAAGTTGTATTGTTACCGTAGAGTGTGTTGCTATAAGCTCAACTCTCTTCTCATATGTGAGCGTGTAAGTCACACTGCCCCAAAGGGAACCTGAAAGTCAAAAAGCTCGCATGGGCCCCAGAGCTTAAACTTTCCATTTGAGCTGCAGTGGGGCACTATGAAAACGCAGCACAGGAAAATGTTTGTGAGATAACAGGTAAACAAATGACTATTTAGTGTCTTTTCAAAAACTGGAGTGTGATGATTGAGGTTGAGATACTTTTGGGCTAGGTAGTTGCATTGGTGTTGGCCTGGCAATGAAAACGTGAAGTCAGCAGTTTGTCTTTTATGCGCCTAGCCTTGCCTTTTCGTGAACTTTCCCCCAGCCACCCAGCCACGCTCCCCAGGTCTTTTTTTTTTTTTTTTTCTGTGCCATTCCACACTTGAACTGAAAGATCTTTGAAAAGTTGATTTTCAGAAAATCTAGGATTACTTTCCTCGGAGCGGGAGTTCGGTGTAGCAGTTATGGAGAGATCACCCTTTTACTCGAACTCAAAAAAACACAGTGCTTTGAGTCCACCGAAGGCTCCTTAGGTATCAAAATCATAGAAAACTACTTATTCTAGCAGGAGGTGGGGTATGTAGTAAGTTTTTGAATGACATTATATCATTCAAAAGGATGTTTCTTCTCATCCTAACGTGAGCCCTTCATGCTACCTGCCTCAGGAGGTATGAGTTCTTCGTTACTAAGAAGTGTTCAAGCAGAGATTGAATGACTGCTTGATAGGAACAGTGGAGAGAAGACTGAAGTTCTGGATTGAGAACTGGATCTGATGATTTTCAAGATCTTGTTGAAGTCTATGATTTGAAGTCTCCAAATTCAAATTAGAAGTTGTTCAGATTCAACCAGATTGTGGCCCAGAAAAAAAATGCATGCTAACGTTAGCTGAAGCAAACACAAATGTAATTTGGAGTTATAGTGAGTTGACCTATTCTGTTAAGAAAAATCTAAAATAATGTTTTAATACTTTGAGGAATGGATATTGGAAACAAGATCAATCATTGGAAGACCATACAGCTAAACATTACATGTAGAAGTCATTGACGAGGGTTCTATACTTGCTGCAGTAGAGACAAGGTGCCTTCTTGGTCAGAGATAAGGAGATGTGCAAGGGTGGTTGACAGGCCTAAGAAGATCTGCCTTTTCCAAATATGAACAGTTGATGCTGTTACTTTTTTTCAGATAAATATGCCCAGGGAGCCCAAGGCAGCTGTTTTCCTTGTTTCTATCCCCAGGTAATTGACTGTGGAAGCATGACATCTCTGAGATTAAATCAGGAAGTATTGGAGGTTCACCTATCAAACTCTGAGTAAGGTCGACAGAGGAAAGACAGAGCTAAAAAGTCATTCTTATTGCTGTTGGGGTGAACTTAAGACTGCTAACACGAAGAAAGTATGTCAGAGCTGGTAGTACCCTTTCCAGAGCATCTCAGCCTTCCCATGCTGTGTGTGAGAAAACAAGCCCAGACACAGTAAGTCCATTGGCCCTATTAACACAGCCAACCACATATAATATGCTATTTGGATCGTTAACCAGTGTTTATAAAATGCCTTTATTCACATTTTAATTCGCAATATTTTCCAATACCATGTAATGTTGGGGTACTTCAAAAAGTTTTGGAAAATGTTATTAAAAGAAAAACTTACTTTGGTTCATTTTTTTTTTGGAAATGCATGCATAGTTTTTCCCTAATGTATATTTTCCATGAACTTTTTGATGCCTCTTTGTACTTAACATTATGTTTAAAGAGAGCAATTCAAATAACATTCCCAGCCTGTCTTACAAGTAAAGTGTTCAGAGTTTCAGGATAAACCTAGACTCAGTGCATTTTACCTGAAAGCCATCAGTGAACTTGAGCTGCATTTTGCTCCTTGTAAGTGACTCAGGGATAGACTCCCAGAGTCTTCACTGCTGGATTAAATTTCACGACGATGATCAAATAGGAGGGAAAAAGTAAGTTCAGAAGTAAGATCTTAAGCCCGTTTCTCCCACATTAAATTACACCTAAATGGCAGGGAAGAACTAATTCTTGTTGGATTATCCAGGTCCCATCCTCCCGGCACAGAGTTACTCTCAATATGAGTGCTGTGTGCTAAACATGATCCCAACTGGGCTGAGAGCCACGAGCATTTGAATCAGCGCTATGAGAAAGAAATGCATGGAGAAATCTTGGTATTCTCTCTCGGGAGAAAGAGTCCTTTGAACCCATGAAATATGGTGACAGAATTAATGGAGAGATTCCCAAATTCTCGTTTTATAGATCCACTTTAAGGCTACACTTGCTAGTGACTTCATGCTGGCTAACAGCCTGATGGGCTAAAAGGCTTCAACCCTTCTCTGCCTCTGATAATGACCGGCCAGAGGTAGACTCGCTTCGGTGTCAATGGGATCTGGTTTAAGGGGTACCGAGAATGTTCATTTCCCATTCCTCCCACCTCTCCTCAAAATAAGAGACAGTCCTCACTACCAAAAGGCTTGCAATGCCATCATCGGGGGAGCATGGGGAGCACCAGAGATAGTACCAGTCTTCAAGAGAGCCTACTACTCTGAATATTGGCAATACCCCACCATGCCAGGACACATGGCAGCAGCCAATGGCCGCAGGCGCTCTGGGAAATGAGGATCGGATCATGCTTCTTCAGTGGGAAGGAATGCAGGTTTAGATGAGCCCATATGGAAATACAAAGAACACATTTGATATCCTTTCCAACTGTGCTCAATGGCATGTGCCTAAATTTGTAAGCATGCGTGTGTACGTGTGCATTTTCCTCCCCCAGAAAGCCATTTTTATTCCTATCAAGTAGAAATATGCACTGTCTCACTTTATTTTCATTTTAACTTTATATTTCGCTTTCTTTTTTTGTTTTTATGCATACATTCACATACACACATGCATACTTGTGTATGTGAGTACTTCAAAATCTTTTCGGAAAATGAAATTTTGAAATAAATTCTTTAGGCATCCTTTAAATTTGAAATCCATGCACATAGGTTCTTCACAAAGTTCATGGACATTGATATTATAAAACACTGATGAATGCATTTCAGAATGGCACAGAAAATGATCATTTAGTCTAATTTTTGATGCGCTCTGAAGTACTGTCATTTGTGTATATATGTATGTGTGTATTTATATGTTTACATGTATGTTACTGAATAACATGTTTACACATTTACACTGTTGCATTTCAGTTTCCCAACTGAGCAAACATAGTACAACTTTTCCAAGATGCTTTTATCAACAATTGAGCTTCTTACCTTGACAAAGCCTTCAAACTGGCTTCTAATTTCCTCACAGTTCAGTAGGGATAAGGACCCTTCTCCTTTGTTGCATCTCTGTATCGTTTTCATGAATACAAAATCCTCATGAAGATTCCTTTCATCTTCTATCTATTTCAAAATAACAAGGCAGTGAGAAGTGTCATTCTGAAGGAGAATACAGCTAATGATATCTGCCTCCACATTCACTTGCACAGCCTCACCGTCAACACAAGGACTTGGAGGACATAAATGGGGAATGACAAGTTATTATGTTGGATTATTGCTATTTGG
The DNA here is from genome assembly GCF_017591425.1 of Ochotona curzoniae. Lineage (NCBI taxonomy): Eukaryota > Metazoa > Chordata > Mammalia > Lagomorpha > Ochotonidae > Ochotona > Ochotona curzoniae. The sequence continues at coordinate 10,244,822 of NW_024467087.1, forward strand.
TACTTGTCGTTTATAAATTTTTAAAAACCAGCAATTAAGGTATCGTATTATTGAAACCCTAGGTAGAAATCACAGCTATTTTAATTAACTCTCATCACAAAATGTGTGGTTTTTTACAATCTATTCTGGCAGCAATATTCCATAATTGTCATATTTTTCATCAGCTTATAAGATAGTTTTCTGGTGAGCTAATTTACCCACTTCATTTTTAGTGTTTGTGATACAGTACTTTACAAAAAGATGTTAATTTGCAATGTGTGTTCATTACCTCAAGTTCTAATTACTTCTTTCTCCCTTCTGAACTTCATTATTTGCAGAAAACATTTGCATTTTTAAAGAAATTATCTTTTATTCTCCAAGTTAACAAGGTATTTTATCTTCCAATGTGTTAGAAAAATTAAAGGCATGCGATTCACTTGTGTCATTATCTAATTCTGTGCCATTTTCTTATTTCAAAAACTCAATTTTTAACATTCAAAACAAGATTCTGTTAGCCGGCGGCTTTTGCTCCCAGGAGGAGCATATCTAAATGCTAGTCTTTTGAGTCTGCTCAGACCACTCTTCCCCCCTCTCATGGCTAGGCCTATGTCCAGACATTTGATGGACAGAGTCCACCTTGCCAGGAATAAACAAACAGACCCAGGAATCTCTTTTCTTCAAGCAGTGAGCCCTAAAACTCAAGTAAACCAGAGAATTTCCTGAAGCCCCACTTGAGTGATTTAAAATTTCATGGTGCTCCTACACCCATGAAACTTTTAGAGTTTTATCTTTGATTGACTTTCTCCTTTTCGCATTTTGTCAACACAGTCAAAAACCCCCTAGAGTAGAAATACATAAATATATGAAAACAAGAAAAATCTTGGTGGCTTTCTTTGCTAGGAATGAAAAAAGAAAGGAACCTACTAAGTTACTTTACTTTTTGATTCCTGTAGGCCCAACCATTAAAGAACATATAACTTCTAAAAGAAATTGAGCAGGTTGCAACTACAATTGGTGTCTAAAGAATTATGCAGAATGTCACCTACTAAGCCACTGAAAAGTCTGGGATTTATCCATGTCTGTTCTAATTTGAAGCACTATGAGATCTGAAATATTAATACTCTCCTTCATTAGTTTCAAATGTAAAACGCTGTATCCATCAGAAAATAATAGCTTACTTTTAATTTAAAGTCAAATCTTAGCAAGTGATTATGATTTGTGCCTCTGTGGTCCTTACAATGTGCCAGGCATTGTTCTGAGTTCTTTACAAAGAATAAATTCATTAACTCAATGCAATAGATACTATTATCATATCCATTTCTTGAGGCATAGAAATGTAACATGCCTAAGTCTGCAAAGCTGATAGGCACAGAAGCAAGATTTGAACTAAGGCAATCTGACTCTAGATCCCCAGATCTTAACCAGATACAAGAGTATGAGACCTCACTAACTTTAAAACAAGTATTTTCATACAAGACCATCCACTGACTTGGGTTTCCACCATCATCCATCATTCAAACAGAACTAAAACTAAACAACACACAAGTCAATAACGACCAGCAAATTACTTTAAAAGATATGTGGTTCATCTTACCTTGTCCAACCTTCTATGAAGATACACAGCAAAAAGAGCTGACCCTATCATCTGGGTGATAAGAAAAACAGTAAGTAAATACATAAAAATTTTCATGCTAACAGACGGTCCAGTGGCCACAGATCGTGGAGAAGGTTGGCTGTACGTTTCGATCATGCTGGGTTGAAGTTGAAACGGTGTCTTCTAACCAAGAAGGTGACAGAGGCAGCATGAGAAGACTGTCAAAGTGGCCACCTTACTCAGGATTAGTTAAGAGCACACAATCGTCTCAGCCCACACTTCCTGGAAAATGTGCTTCGTAGTCTTCACTCCCAGCAAAAAAAGTTACGTAAAGGTTTTTTCTTTTTTTAATTATACCCATATCATTCACTTCCAGGCTTTCCCTTTTGTTAGTAAAGAAGAAACAAGTTTCTTCTTCCATACATTCATTCTTGCCTTGAAATGTCAGACCCCTTAACAGACAATGGCAGTATTTTCCAATCGCTGTCTAACTTTTTGGGTTCACCAGTTTCAAGGAAAGTGACAAATTAATACACCAATAAGACACTTATTTCAATTTCAGTCTTAGTAATATAAAGCGGGAACCCAGCGCATGGGGAAAGAAACAAGTGTCAACAAAAGATTGGTTTGATTTTACTTACAATTGGTATGCCAATAGCTACCAATTGTTTTTAAGATATCAATATGTTTTTAAGATATCATTTCTTTAATAGTTTAACTCTATAAATCCCAGTGGGTGTTAGAGTAAATTTTACATGGCACAAAGAAAAAAAGAGTAGTGACAATTGTTAAATAAAATTGATCTAGGAGGTGAATACAAAAAAAATAAACTTCTCAAAGGCAGAGAGAAGTAGGATGATGATGGAAATCAGTCCAAATCTGTGAGATTGAAGTCAAAGTAGGAAAACTTGTTTGAAATTAGTCAAGTTGCCTGTCCACACTGCTTCAATCCATCAGATTGGCTCATGCCAATGTAACAGTTCAGAGTAGTGAAAATAGGTTGAAGGTAAGAGACCTGGTACTTGCTGTACCAATGACTGGCTTTAGAACATGGGCAAATCACTTCAGCTCTCTGGACTTGGGCTTCTTCACACCTACAGAGAGCACTTGCCATACCTATGCCGTACATTATTGTGAAGATCAAATAAAGATGTGCATGAAATAAATTTGCAGCATGTTAAGCAATAGACAATTCATATTCAATTTTCTTTTTTGTAGGGGTTGTGTTTGAATGACCTGAAGTCTGAGTTTTGCAAATAATTGCTTATTCTTTGCATGTTGGCAAAAAAAAAAGAAAAATAGCATAAAAAATCCTGAAGTTCAGATAAAGAATTGTATTCTTGAAGAATGCAGGCTGATATATTTCTGTTTGATTGTTGCATCATCTTATCAAATTGCCTCCAAACTAAAAGCAGTTGTGGAAATTCCTACGCTACATCCCAACCAAGCCTAGCAACTATGATAAGGTTGCTTTGGTGATTCCTATAAAACTGTTTTGAGTGACAAATAGGAAACAAAAACTGCTCTGACATGCATGCTGTCTGTATAGTTAGCACCTGCTTTCTTCCCCTCCCACGCAGCAGCATCCTGTCCTGGGCTCATATCTGTGTAGCTTTTCACTACATCTGCCAAGTGGGTGGCTTCGATGCATGTGATGAACTTTGATCAGTCAAGTCAGAGGCTTTGGTTCTTAGACAAGCAGCCTTAGTTCCATTGAAGGAAAATTATCATGAGAGCCAAAATGGGCTCAAGGTCTTCTCCAAGGGCAATATTATATAATTACAGAATGCCTGAGTTGCAAAGACTCTGTGACAATCAGCTCAAGCAAGCCCTGAAGGAGAGGATGCTGAAAGAACCACAGATCCCTCTAGTGTGAGGATTTACCCAGGCAATCATCTGCAAAAAGAGTTCTTGTCTTCCCTCCACTTGTTGATCTCCATTCAGCAATCTGACTTCTGTTCACAATGTTGCCCATTGTTATTAGTGCAATGATAATTTCGGCTGAATATTTGTTAAAGTTTGTTTTTAGTGGCCTCCCAGGTATTCTGTTGTCATCCTTCCTAATATTCAGTACAACGATGTTCTAAACGGCTTCCGCCTTTCAGGATCATTTTTCATGGCACTCCCCGTTTCATAGCCTTAACGTTTTGGTACTGGCTGCTTTCAATCTTCCTCTCTTCTCTTCCATTCTCTTCCCACCCTTCTCCACTTCCTTCTCCTCCCATTCTTTTGTTCTGCATATTTTCTTTTGGGTGAGTCCCATCAACTTATACAGTTCTCAGCAACATTTTTGCTGCAATAAATTTTAAATCTGTAACTGCAGCCCTGAACTTCAGACTGCTAAATATGGCTGCCTATGGATACTTGGATAGCTCACAGTCACTTCATGTCTGACAGATCCCAGGCATAACTCATGTGCTTACTCAACTTTCAGCTCAGATTTGGCCTCCCATAAGGTGTTCCCTGTCTCTGGGAATGGTCTCAATGCCCACCTAATTGCTCAGATCAGAAACCTGGAAGTCATGCAAGAGTCTTTCGATCCTCTCATCTCAGATGACTCTTCAATCGCAGTGGTTTATTCCTCCCCAAGTTTTCTTGGTTGCCGCCAGTTTTCTTCATGCCCAATGCTACCAGCCTAGTCCAGCAAGCCATATCTTTTATTTTGTAGACAATTGAACGGTATCGTTTGAATGTATCCCCTTGCTTTCCTTTGAAACCTGGCTTGACTCTCTACTACCATAGACCCAAGGAAGCACACAAACCTAGTGCTTGTTCAACACAAGCAGAGCCAGCTCCAGCATACTCTGCTTTTGAAGCCTTCTCTTCCTCTCATTCTTATTCTGTCTGGTGTTTATTCTTGCAACAATTATGTACTTTCTCAGCCTCCAAACTGAAGCTCCATTTAAGGGTTTCTGATTCTGTAGCAGAAGTCTTTTTTTTTTTTTCAGGATCACCTATTTTTTCTCAACAACAAGAAGGGTGGTTGTAGTGGTGGCTTCTCATTTAAAATCTTCTGCCACCAAATATAACCAGAAATGATTCCCATAGTTGGTTTTCAGAGATTTGTAAATCCATGGAATGTGTGAATGTTCCTGTAGCCAAATACTGGCCATCATTTCTTTATTTCACAGAAAGATTTGGTTAATGCATTAAATTGTGCCATTTTTCATTTATTGTTACGCAGAATTTGCTTACATTTTCTCGCTCATTTTTACTAATGTTTTTCTGGTAGCTAGCAACTGATCTGTAGCAAATAAACATCAAGGGATTTTTTAAAAAAAAAACAATGGATCATAATTCAACAGTATGTTTTTTGGTGCCAATATGTTTGTGGTTGTGATTTTATATCAATAACCTAGAACACAGTCATAGTTTCTGCTAGAAAAAACATTTCCAGTACATATGAAAGAGTGAAGTATACTAGTGTTCTGTTTGTTCTATCAAAGACTCTTTCCTAAATATGTCTGGAAATCTCACCTAGACTACAGAATCTTGATTCTTAGCATAGCAAATTAACTGATCCCTGTCTCCATTTCTCAGTTCATCTTCCACAGCGCATGCATGTTCTCCCCTGAGCACCAATTTTAGTTTTAGTCCCCTAAATGTGCTGTGCTTATTCATGCTATTCTCTGTGCATAAGCTGAGTCCTTTCTTTAACCATTAATGTTGAAGTAAAATCTGTCTTCTGAAGCCAATAAGATACACTTTTATGTTCTTGGTTTTTTTATAGAACTTGCCCAACCAGAGCATAAATGACTGGTCTGATTTCTTTATCATTATCTCTCAGACAAAATGGATTTAAAAAAAAAATCTTTTGTCTCCAGTACATTTTAATGAATTAGTAAATGATTTCCTAATCGCTGGATTTTCTTTTAAAGAGTTAAAAGGAGAGGTTGTGTATAATTCTGACCCAGAAACAGAACTGGCCAGTCTCTCTGATGATACAAATACACATATATTGTTTTAAAGTTTATGTCTACACCATTCATTATCTCTGCTTCCCTTTGGAGTCAGTTTCATATGCTTATTTTGACTTTCTCTTTCAAACTGACAGTTTCCTTGAACTGTTTGGTGATCCTTAGTTTTCTGGTCACATTTATGAATGAAAATCTGTATGGGTGATTATTGGTGGAAGCCATGGGTTTCCTCTGCAATTTTGTTGAACTGTATGCCTCACAAATTTTCTCCGGAATGGGAGACTCACTGTGGCTTCTGCTTAAGTAGGTAGGGCCTGAAAACAGGCAAGCCTCTTTTTAGGGTGTGTGGGTGCAGAAGCAGGAAGACCACAGGCCCCCCACAACTGATAAAGAGGGCTTTTCTCGGAGGGGTAAATCCTTTAGTGGGTTTCACTCTTGACTGATGCTGGTTTCCCTTTTGCTTTCTTCTATCTGTTATGGAGGTCTCAACACCCTCCTTAGCGCCCTCCCCAGGCAACTTTGATCTGTAGCCAAGGCTGACTGCTATTGCTAACAAAAGGTCCTAAAGGGAATGAAGAGTTTAGAGAATGCTCCTTATAATGATTGCCTACCAAACTAACCCTGTTCTTCACACATTTTTTTAATTATGAGATTGGTTTTTCTATAGAAAAACATATTTGCACCCTTGGATTGCAACGCTCTGTACTGTAATTTCTCTTTTAGTAAAATTAATTGACTTTATTGCTTCCTGAGATTTCCTCCAAAATTTCTCTGACCTCAGTGTCATCTTTGTTTCTCATGGCTGTTTTGTTCTTTCTTTTGATATTTATTTTTTGAATAGGAATTGTAATGCATTCACACAGCCAAAAATACATTATATGCAAAAGAAATGTGCAGTACAAAATCTTCCAGTCTCTCCTCCTGGTCTTCCACTGTCAAATAATGTAAAAATTTCAAATATGACTTTCAGAGATTTTGTATACACATTTAAGCAAATGCATATTCTCTTTCATTGGTTTTCATACAGTAGTATATAATGTATTGTCTTGTATCTCTTTTTATTTCTAAAGTTTCTTTCTCTGAAAGGCAGAGTGATGGAGAGTAAGGCAGAGAGGAATAAAAAGAGAGATGTACCATCTGCTAGCTCACTCCCTAAATGGCCACAAAAGCCAAGACCCAGCCAGACCAAGATACAAGAGCTCCATTTAGATCGTCTACATATGTGGCAGTGACACAAGTACTTGGAATAACATTTGTTACCTCCTAGGCACATTAACCAGAAATTAGATCAGAGGTGTGGTGTAACTGGGTCTTGAAGACTCACTCTGACATGGAATATGAGCCAGCCAAGTGGAAGCTTAGCTTGCAGCAATGTCCATCTTGCAATTTTTTTTCTATTTAGCAACATATCTTGAACATTGTTCCATGTCAGCAAAAACACTCCTTTTTTCTTTTATACACATAAATATTACAGCAGTTTTTCTCATCCTCAGTTTTAGTCAACTGCAAAAAAAAAAGAAATATAAAATGTAAACAATACAGAAGTTGTAAGTAACTGGTTATGTTATTGTATCGTTCTCTCTTATCATTTTATTGTTAATCTCTTACCATTGCCAATTTCATCAATTCAATTTTGTCAAAACTGTGTGTATATATGAAAAAAAGAAGTATACACTCATATGGATTTTGGTCTTGCAATTATATGAATATATTTCCCTAAAATTCATGTATTCAAATATTATTTCCACATGGCAGCCATGTTTGGAAATGTAGATTTGTGGGAGATGTTTGGCATGATGGCAGAGACCTCATGAATGGGTAAATGCCTTTCTCATATGAATTCCCACTTTCATGAGAATGAATTAGCAACCACAGAGTGCATTGTTACAAAGCAAGCCACTCCTTGTGTTTTTTTCTCTGCCCCATTTACCCATCCTTGTTTGCTATGAATTGAAGCAGAAACTTAGATTGACTGCCATATCTAACTGACAACCAATTTTCAAAATCTTCAGCCAAGTCTTACAAATGATCCAGTTTCAGGTATTGTGCTAAATTAATAGAAATCAAAATGAAATGCTATCAATTGTTGGAGATATCTAATGGGGTTCTTCAAATGTATAGGATTTCAAAGGTAGGACTGTTGTATTCCATCTTATGAACAATATACCATAGCTTATTTAACTCGTTTCTTGTTGATGAATATCTAAGTTGTTTCTATCCATTTGATATTCTTAAATTCTGCAACAAATATCCAGTACATATTCATTCTTAAAAAAACTTATTTTTCGGGGGGGGGGGCAGCCCAGTGGCCTAATGGCTAATGTCCTTGCCTTGAATGCACCGGGATCTCATATGGGCACTGGTTCTAATCCCAGAAGCCCTGCTTCCCATCCAGCTCCCTGCTTGTGACCTGGGAAAGCACTTGAGGATGGTCCAAAACCTTGGGATCCTGCACCCGTGTGAGAGACCTGGAGGAAGTTCCTGGCTCCTGGCTTCGGATCGGCTCAGCTCTGGCTGTTGCGGTCACTTGGGGAGTGAATCATTGGATGGCAAATTTCCTCTCTGTCTCTCCTCCTCTCTGTATATCTGACTTTGCAATAAAAAATAAATAAATCTTTTTTTTAAAAAAAGCTGTTTGTCCCAGATAGTATGATAAGATCTATAAGGCTAAAATACACTTACATGTTAGCATAAACTAACAACATATAAACATATCACACTTAAAATCAGGAGATTTAAGAATTATTGTTTGTTCTCCGGAAATCACACTTTAAGGCTTTAATACAAAGCCCAAGTAGTCTTAAAAATTTGGGCCTGACCATGTGAGATTCCCCACTACTGTAGAAAGCAAAAATGATATGATCTCTGGTGCCTCCACTCAGGATGATATACTTGCTAACTAAAAGAAGCAGTCTCAAGACACACTTCTTCGAATCAGTTCGTTTGTTCAAATTAACACTCACTAAGTGCTTATTGTAGGTCAGGAACTAAGTTGGATCCTGGGGATAAAAAGTAAACGATGATAATCCTTGCCTATCTATGGCACTTCCATTTAAGAATAGCTGACCAATGTATGAGCAGAAAGCCACACATAGTGTGAAATTGTCACAGCAGAGAGAGATGAATTTGGAATGCTGTGGAAATACTTGGAAGATCTTCCAACAATTGGGGATGGGATAGAAGAGACATCAGGAAAGCCTCTCCAGAAGAAGAGATACCTGTCATAATCTCACACCCTGACAGATTCTAACATTCAATGTTCATCTACTGTCATTGAATTTTCTTGTATGGCATCTTCCATCCTTCTTCAGATGTTTCCCAGTTGGCCATATTTACTGTGACACTCCAAAGGCCCAGGGAGAAGAAAGGAGGGTACTAATGGGATAATCATCTTCAGCACTGGTGAGGGATGCTTTAAGACCAGGGATGCTTGGAGTGTTGGCCTGGTTTCAAATATTAATTGTGATGACATGTTTGGAATGCTCAAGCTGTTTTTCAAATAGCTACAGACCTCCATCCAAGATTCCCAAGGTGAATTTTCTTGGCTAATTCTCTTTGTTTCTTTATTGAGGATATTCTGATTTCACTTTCAAATTGTAAAAGGAAAAATGTAGTTATTTATAGAAATGCAGGTAACAGTTTCTGCTACTGGGAAGAGGAATTGGGGTAATGAGAGACAATTTTGACTCTTTGCTCTTCAATCTATGGAAAATTTCCTACCCTACCCTCCCTCCTGTTTATGCTGCCACCCTCAACCTTCTTTCCTTTCGTTTCTTCTAATGTTTATAATATCATATGCTCATTTTTTTTTATAAAAACGAGTTTAACCCTCTACTAAATAAAATTTCACTGTTCCTTAAGAGTATAGACAAGGACTATAAGCAATAATCAAATCACAAAATGTCAATTTTGCTCATAGATTATGTTTTTTTGTGTTCTGTATACTGACTGGCTAGTGCAAACCAGGGAAAACTCATGATACTTGTCTTTTTTTGGACTGGCTTGTTTCACTAAGCATAATTACTACCAGTTGCATCTATTTTGTTGCAAAAGACATCATTCTATTCTTTTTTATGGCAGAGTAATATTTCATTATATATATTATATGTATTCATTATATATATATATCACAAACTGTTTTTTATTGTTTTATGATACAGTTTAATAGGAACTGTGGTCTCCTTTTCCTCTCCCCAAGCTCCCTCCCCTGCCCCACTGTTCTCTCCTCCAGTCTTACAATGCCACAGAGGTGTCTTCCAACATTGTAGGAGATTATCAGCCATTTTGATGTGATCCTTGTACTGCATGCATGAGGACATACTTTTCTCTGTTTCCACCCATCAACATATTAATATCTGCTACACTTCCATTATGCATCCCCTTAGGTACAGTCCATCATGAAAAAATAGTGAACCTTCATCCCCATGAAGCTAACGAACATGTAACAAAGGTGTCAATGTGATGCTAGGGTGGTGAAAAAGAGTTTCCAACACCTTAATGTAGAAATAAATGCCAGCGTGTGTCCCGTGTGGCACTAACGAAAGTACACTGAGGACTAGGTCATTGTTACTTATGGGCAGTAGCAATAACAGTGCTAAAAAGGACACTGAAAGTCTCAGCTGATTATAAGCAGTCAGTCTCTTATGGATGACTGAGTAATGGATTACACCACGAGATCTTATTATGAAAATTACAAATAACTAATAAGTTCAATAAGGTAAAATTCACATTTAAAATCCTTAAATTTGACATCATATTATCTTATATTAGAGCAAACATATGATATCTGACCTTTTGGGATTGGCTCATTTCCCTTAACATAATGGTCTCCTGTTTGGCCAATTTGGCCACAAACAATTATATTTCATTTTTTTAGTAGCTGACTAATATTCCATAGAGTAGATGAATCACAGCTTCTCTTTAAAAAAATAAGATTTATTTGGTTTCATTTGAAAGGCAGAGTTACAGAAAGAGAAGGAAAGATATAGAGAGATCTTCCATCCACTGGTTCACTCCCCAAATAACTGCAATGGCTAGAGCTGAGCTGATCTGAAGCTGGGAGCCAGGATCACCCTTCTAGTCTCCCATATCAGTGCAGGGTACCAAGGATGTGGGCCATCATCTGCTGTTTTCCAAGGCCACAGTCAGAGAGTTGGCTAGGAAGTGTAGTATTCAGAAGATGAGCCAGTACCCATATGGGATGCCAGAGCCATTGGATAGATTATTACTACCACACTGTCCCATCCCCTACCATCACCAACTGTACATATAAAAGTGCACAAATCATAATCTGAATTTTCATGAAGTATGCACACTTACTGCGGTGAACTCAGTACAGACTTTTACTAGTATGCCAGAAGCCCCCTTGTCTCCTTCCAATTGTTTCCACTTCTCACAAAGATAAACACTATTCTCCCTGCATCACCAAAGATTAGTTCTGACAGGGAATTCTAGTTATTCCTTTTCTACTAGCATTTGATAGCATGATTTCTTTTTTCTTAGTAATTCCAATAGATCTGTAGTATTAGCTCATTTTGGTTTTTTGATGCACAATCTCTAATTGTTAAAGATGTTAAACATTTTTTGCACATGCTCATTTGTTATCCATATGTTCTCTTAGTTCTTAAGATACCTATATTTATAGAACATTAATTTTTAAAGAAGATTTATTTATTTTTGCTGGAAAGGCAGATTTGCAGAGAGAAGGCTATTCCAACCACTACTTCACTCTTGAAGTTGCCTCAATGGTCAGGGCTGAGCTGATCCGAAACAGGAGCCAGGAGCATCCTCCAGGTCTCCCATATGGGTGCAAGGCCCCGACACCTTGTACCATTCTCTACTGCTTTCTCAGGCCACAGGCATATTGATGCATGGGAAGTGCAGCAGCTGGGATATGAACTGGTACCCATATAGGATCCTGGAACTTGCAAGGTGAGGTTTTAACCACTGAGTTATCACTCTGGTCCCTATAAATTTTTTTTTAAATGCTGGAAAATAATTGTGCCATTAACCTGATCAAGTAATATTCTTTGAACTTAACAATCAATCTTGAAGGCAGATTGAGGTGATGGAAGTAGCCAGAAGTGGCAGCAGGTATTCCAAACTACAGTTCTTCTTTGTAGGAACTTAAGTAAACCATTTATTCTCTGTGCCTCAGTTGGTTTGCCAGCAAGGCATAACAGTTTCTGCTTTGTAGGGTTGTCTTGAAGCGACACAGTAAATGTTCATCAGTGTGCTCTTTAGCCTCCTGGGCAAGCCTGACTCGAGCCCAAGGGGTAGAGGATTGTTTTTGAGGTGGTGTGTGTGTGTGTGTGTGTGTGTGTGTGTGTGTGTGTGTGTGTGTGTGTTATTGACAATGTGGTTTATGTTCTTTGGAAAAAATCTCCACAGTTGCATCCCAGAGACAGGATTCTGTCTTTCCTTTACTTCCCCTCCCCCTGCATTGTCCTCTTCCCCCAAACAGTGCAGGGGGGATCCTGCTTCAAAGGGAATTCTAGGAGAAATTTCTAGTCATAATTGGAATCCTGAATGCTGTTTAACCCTTTGTATATCTTAGACACCTTCTGCGGTGTATCTAGCAGGGCACAAACTGCCAATGACATCTTTCCATAGAACTCCAAAATGTTCTCCCATTTGTGTAAGCTACAGAAAAATTGTCAGAGGGGCTTTGTGGCTAACATCAAATGGTCAAAAGCCAGCAAACATTTGCCCAGTACTTAGTTAGCATACTATTATCTGATAGATCGGGCATCCAAAATGAGAAAGAAAGAACTGCTGCTTAAGGAGATAGGAAAGCACGGTGCACTGGATGAACACCACAATACAGAGGTGCAAGAGCAGGGCAGGTTCCCCGGAGAGCTAATTTTGGCATGTTGAGGGCATTTTCTGGGTGACGAAGAATGGATTCCACGGCAGGAAAGAAACACATGGAAGGGCTCAGAGGCTGGAGAGTGGGGCGGGGGGCTCTGATTTTGAGGTTGCATGTTTGCAGCCAAACCCTGGCTCTGAGCTCTGCATAGCACCCCAGTTCTTGGCAAGGTGACTTTAATGTGGAATGAAGAATATCAGACATTTATAAGTAAGTAAATTTCTGTTGGGTCCAGGGTGATGAGTCTCAGGGATCAAGTGTTCTGCAGATGGGTACATCAGCGCATCCTTTTCTTTAAAAAAGAAAAAAAAAATCCATCTAATGGGGTTTGGCCATTTAAGCCTTGCCTATTTGATTCTAGCCCATTTTTTTAACCTCCCTTGTTCCAGTCCCAGGTTGCCTCCTGTAACTTGCCCAAAGTTTCTGAACTCTGCCTATGCTCTAGCTTTATGCCCAGAGACGCGTTCACACAGCCTTCCCCTGGATGCCCTTAATAAACTCATACCCCAACGCTTCTTCTTCACTAATTCATCCAGGCGCTCTCTTTCTCTTTCTCTGTTCAACTTCTAATTGTTGTCCTGCAGGTTGCTTTCATCTGGTCTGACCCAAGGCTCAGGAAGTTTCATTCTCACCCCCTCCATGGTCAATTTCTGCTCTTCCTGGAGAGTTATTTCAAATTGAGCTTTCTGCCTCTCATTCATCCCCCAACAGTGGGAACCTGACCCAGAAAGACTTCTAGTTTTCCCACAGTGTCTCTAACAGCCAGCTCTGTTGCTTCAAAATTAGGGCAGCTGAGGCTCAGAGAAAGGGGGTGACTTACCATGATCACGGAGTGAATTAGTGGATGAACTGAGACTGATCTAGGCCTCCTGACGTCCAGTTCAAAACACTTTTCCAGCAATCAGGCTGTCTCTCGAAAGGCTTGGGTTTTCTAGCAACCATCAACTCCCACCCACTGACTGCATTGGTGTGCCCTTCTGTGTTAGTACTTCCTTCCTGAGTCACTTCATTAAAATTGAAGCTGGCCCGTCCAGGCTTCTGACTCAGCAGCCCTGCAAAGATCGTCCAGCCATGTCTGCATATGATTAAAGAAAAGCCAGGGGCAGGAAGTTTTTTTTTTCCTGGTTGTTGGTGGTGTGGGGTTGGGGGCTGGGAAATTTGATTTAACATTAAATTATGAATAGAAGGTAATCTCGCAGAACACATGTAACCCAAGGATCACGGAGGGTGGAAAGGAACTGGGTTATCCAGTTAAATATTTGATGGCATGGAAGTACAGTCACTGCTTAGAAGGGTCCTCTGTTCATGCGACTGTTCTGGTGAAATTAAGATGCTTTTGTAAAGATAAGTGAAGGGTGTCTCTGAAATGCCTATGAGTGGCAGCTTTAAATTATCTAGTTCTATTCTCCTTCATTCTCTACATTCGTGATAATTTCTGTGCAAAGCTTTGGTAATAGAAAAAAATTACCATGAGCTTGGAGCCTGTGGCACAGGTGTTTGCTAGTGAATAAGTGGAACTGAGAATGCTTCTCCTTGACAGGGTCTTATGCTGAAATTGTGAATCTGCAACAGTTCCCATCAGAGTCTAGCTAAATGTAACCCTATACCCCCTGTTTTGGCATCAAGATGTTTTCAGAGAGGAGCAAGAAGTATTGGTGCTCCTCACTACTGCAAGTCTACTGGTGCCTGGGACTTCTCTCTTGCCACGGGGATACCAAACATTTCAGAAACATGTTCACATAAGCAGGGAGAGTTCAATATTCCTCCCTTCACTCCACATTCATGTCCACGTGGTACCTGTAAATGTTCCTGAGGTAGGTAACCAGTTAAATTGAAATAAAACCATTTCATCGATTGATTAGGACAGACCCTAATCGAATCGCTGATGTGCTCATAAGAAGAGTGAATTTAGACACAGACAAGCACTGAGGGTTGCAGCCATAAGCCAGGGAATGCGGCTAGGAGGAAGAAATCAAACTTCCTCTCCCAGATCTTTAGAAAGACCGTGGCCCTTGCTGATACCTTGGCTTCAGTCTTCTGATTCCCAGTCATATCAGAGAATACACTTCTGGTATTTTAAGCATTCTAGTTTGTGATCATGTGTTGCATCAGGCCTTGGAAATTATGATGCTTGTATCAAAGAAATTGACCACATTCTCTGAAATGTGTCTATCATCATAACATGTGAAGGAAGATGCTCCATGAACAGGCTGTCTGGTTTAGCGGGACAGCACGGCCCCTTTGATTACACTCTGCACTGGTCTACAAGGGCACAAAACAGCAAGTCTGGAAGCACAAGAGCTTTGACTCTGTTCAAATGTTCTGAGATACGTTCATTCTCTGCTTTAGCTTGTCTGCAATTTTGAAACTTCCAATAATCAGTGTGTATTATTGCTATAAACACATGTATGTATCTGTATTCAAATGTCATTTATGCATATTTAACCATGTGTACAGTTAAATAAGCTTGAAGAACCTTGCCCAGGAACTCTTCAGTTCTTATAGACCAAGGACTAGAACGTATTCTTTAAAAGCTGTGACAGAGATGAGGGTATTCAATAATAAAACCCTATTGCTATGGTTTGGATATGGTTCAAAGTGTCTTCCAAAAATTAAAAGTTGGGAAGGTTGGGCTCAGTGTCGTGATGATAAGGAGCGATGGATCTTTAAGAAATAGGACTGTGGGCCCGGTGCGATAGCCTAGTGGCTAAAGTCCTTGCCTTGCACATGCCAGGATCCCATATGGGTGCCACTTCTAATCCCAGCAGTCTTGCTTCCCATCCAGATCCATGCTTGTGGCCTGGGAAAACAGTCGAGGATAGCCCAAAACCTTGGGACCCTGCACCCACATGGGAGACCCGGAAGAGGCTCCTGGCTCCTGGCTTCAGATAGGAGCAGCTCCGGCCATTGCGGTCACTTGGGCAGTGAATCATCAGACAGAAGATCTTCCTCTCTGCCTCTCCTCTCTGTATATCTGACTTTCCAATAAAAATAAATAAATCCTATTTTTAAAAAGAAGCAGGACCTCGTGAGAGGTTGCTAGGTCATTGGGGTCATGCACTTGAAAGGAATGAACAAGTTGTTTTGAGGTCTCAGCTGTTCTCTGGCTTCCTATCTCATCATGTGAAGTTTCCTTCTTGTACGTTCCGTGAAAACGATGTGCCATGACGGGCTGCAGGTAAAGGGCACTCACCAGAGGGAGCGACATGTTGTTCAAACTTTCTGCCTATAAGCCTATAAAACTGGAGTCACATAAACCTCTTTTTATAAAGTACCCAGCCTCAGAATTTCACTGCAGTAAAGGGCAAAGGGAATGATACATGCATGTTGTTATAGTGCTTGGTGCTTTTCAAATAGTATGCCCCCACAATCAATATCCTATTAAACTTGATATCCTTCTCATGGATAAGTTGGATAAGGAACGTGAGGCTCAGATAAATGTTAAACGCGTCTTAAAAAGTCTCATAACAAATAAACTTTATTGTTTTTATTGCTGATGCAGCAGCAGTTTCTAGAATGTAAGAGTCATACAGGCAGGTTGTTTTGTCTCTCCTGGTCATGGGTGTGTTTCTAGTACTTGGATCGGTATCTGACATAGTGTGAGCGATCAGTACATTGCCATTTATTGATTAAGATGTTCAGGCTTGATTATGTGAAATGTGTAGTTACAGAAAGAGAGGAAAGTGAGCATGCGTACACACACACACACACACACACACACACAACACTATCACAGAGCTAGAGAGTCACACAGATATCTTCCATCTTTCATCTCTCCAAATGGCCATGTTAGCCAGGTCTGGGCCAGGAGCTTCATTCTGGCCTCCTATACAGAATACAGGGGCCCAAACACTTGGGCTATTTTCTATGGCTTTCTCAGGCACATTAGCAAGGATCTGTATCAAAGGCAGACCAGCTCGAACTCAAACCATAGCCCATGTGAGATACTGGATTACGGGTGGTGGTTTTAACGCACTGCCACATTGTTGATCCCAGCGAATTGTCATTGAATGAATCTATAATAACAGGGTAATAGGCTCCCCCCATCTCCGCTCTGGGAAATATTTTCTGTTACTGGGAGTGTTTTTCCCAAGCCAGGCTGTTGTGCTCTGCAAAAGGTGTAGTACATGGCTTTCTTCCCAGTCTCTCAACTTGCACAGCCTGGTTCCCATTCCCAGATGGGAGACGGCTGGTTCCTATTGCTTGCCTCCTACATAATATTCAAGGAGGCTGCTCTGTTCTGCGGTTCAAGATTGTTCAAAAACAAGCATCATCTAGCAAAAAGTCCTGCTGATGGAGAAAGGGCAGCTTAAGGATATTGGTTTGGGGATAGGAAAAAAGAACACATCAAGAAATAACCCCAAAGATGGAGATAAAGTGAGTAAAACAGCTTAGAACACAACCATAAAAGTGAAGAAGCTGTCCAACACCAAAGTAAGAAGGACGAACTTGGGAAAATAAATGGAATGGGGAAAGGTGAGGCAGCACAGTTAGAAGAGCTCTGCTCCCCTAAATAGAATCAGCTTATCCACACAGAGGGCACCTTCCCACCTGACCTCCTGGAGCAGCCAGGCTTTGTGCACAGTGCCGGATCCCTTCCTCAAGCACCTTTATAACTGCAAAGCATCCTGGGAAACTGCCTTAGGGAGAAGTGTCCAGGATGCCTGAAAGCTAAGCTGCTCCTTCCCTGAGTTGTGATGGCAACCCCTGGGCAGGGGGAAGCTGGGGATTTGGGGAATGGGAGAGACAACAGGAGGGCTCTGCGGACCAAGGTCAGGGAATAAGGGAACCTTTCCCATACACCCAGGGGCAGTAGGGGCAAGCGTAAGAAGTAAAAACCAAAAAACAAAACAAAACAAAAAAACAACGCGGATGAGCAAATTGCCTTAAAAAGACAAACGCACATCATTAGGGTACATATCTGGATGATTTGCTAGAGCAGGGGAAGAGGGCGTGAGTTTGAGAGCAAAAGATTCTGAAACAGCATGCTTTTTCCCTTGAGAAAGAAAAACTTCCAGGTTCTTTGAGTGAAAATAAGAGGGCGGACACAACAGTGTTTTTCTTCTCTCACGACATTGCACACCTGTGTCCCTAACCTTCCAGGGTTCACAGCACTGCTAATGATTAGGTACATGATTTCACTCCTGTGGCTGAACTTGATTCATGATTTCACTCCTGTGGCTGAACTTGACAAGTAATGCCCTTTGTTCGTGATCACTGTTCCTAGGTTTTTTTTTTTTTTTTTTTTAACAATAGGAACAACAAAATTATCTCCTAATCCACTCTGATATGCCAGCAAAATATTTATTTTTCAGGTTATGACATATAAGAATTTTCTGTCATGGATTTGGGATCATCCTTCTCAGAGCTGATGAGTGTTCAGAGTTGGCGCCTCTGAAACCGGAAATGCGAACAGAGTTGACACAGTGCTAATACTTTCTCTTACTGCTGTAAGAAAGAGGAAAGGCTGTGCTCAGAGTTGACAGTGATGTGTGAAAACCACAGTAGAGGTTTCGTGAAGAAGAACAATTGTGGCTTTTGCACAAGTTATTCCTAAACCAATGTTGGTGACAGCAAATGACCGTTTTCAAAGTAGCTTCTGGATTGGTATTTCACTGAAATGAAGATCTTTGAGCGAGACCGGAAAGCCTAAAAAATCTACACTTCATGACCTCTGCAGGAAAGTAATAGTTGCATTGTGGAACATTCTAGAATGGTAGACTCAAACCATAGCCCGGAAGAACTGTAGGCATTTTTGGGTGGGAGGGGGCGAGGCAGGGAAAATCTAATTCCTAATAAAGGTTTCTGACAGCTGATAGTTTTCCACTCTGTCTCCCCACCCCCTCAGCTAGTAATGCAGCTGTTGCTCAGCCGCCTCTTTTAGCATAGGGGATCCAAGTCAATAGCTGGGAACATGGAAGCACAGGAAACAGAGAGGGTGACTTCACACCAGTCACAGGAAGCCCAGAACATTCTGAACTCATGGAACCGGAATATGGGATGACTATGTGTCAGGTACCTAGTTGTACTGGGAGTATACCTAAGAATCCCACGCACATAGATGTGGCCCAGAAAAGGCCAACGTTCTTTGAAAACTGATCCAAATTAGGTTGACAGAGAGAGAGAGAGAGAGAAAATTTACCAGGTATGCTTATGCATGCTACTAATGAATCAGTAAGTAGGTGGGAAAGAGCAAAAGACAGCTCCATGTGTGGAGCAGAATGAAGGTCTTCTGTCTCTCACTGGCTTCTTCAGCTGGGCTCAGCTTCTGGGACACAAATTGAAGTTTTTAAAATAACTAGCCCTCAGACAGTTCCATGAATTTCAATGACTTGTTTCAAAGTTTTAAGAACAGGTAATTTTGCTACTTTTCCAAATGTTCAACAGCCAAAATTTCTGTCAATGTTATAAACAAAAATCAGCATAACAAGCATATAAAAATCTAACATGAGAACATAGAAAATGTAACTGCCTATCAAGTTCACTCACAAATACCTATTCATAATACATCAAGTTGGGCCAGCATTGTGGCATAGCAGGATAAGTTGCTTAATGTGATACTGCCATTCCATCTTTTTTTTTTAAGATTTATTTATTTTTATTGCAAAGCCAGATATATTTGGAGAGAGGAGGACAGATAAAGAGAAAGATCTTCCATTTGATGAATCACTCCCCAAGTGACCACAATGGCCAGAGCTAAGCTGATCTGAAACCAGGAGCCAGGAGTTTCTTCGTAGTCTCCTCCGTGGGTTCAGGGTCCCAAGGCTTTGGGCCGTCCTCGACTGCTTTCCCAGGCCACAGGCAGGGAGCTGCATGGAAAGTGGGGCTGCTGGGATTAGAAGCGGCACCCATATGGGATCCTGGCATGTGCAAGGGCAAGGACTTTAAGTGCTTAGCCACCATGCCAGACCTGGCTACAAATATGTTTACTAGCTCTATACAAATTGATATTTATGTCACTTAATTCTGAAATTACTAATATTAAAGCAAATGACTCTAGACTGTCCTAAAAGACTATTCATCAAAATAAATACAATCTCAGAAAGAGAACTGAAGAGGATAGAGAGCAAGTAACCAACTGTTGGTACTATCTCACAAGTAAGTAAAAGAAACCAGAACTAAGCTGGGGTCAAAAGAACAGAGAACCAGGATAGGGAAACAGCATGGAGTAAAAAATGATGTAAGGGCAAAGTTCAACTTTCTCATAGTCCCTCAATTACTCACCCTCAAAAAATGTTTTTTTTTCTGGGAAATATGTGTGGCTTGACTCTCAGAACAAAATCCATTCTGCCAGGCTTTAAACTCCAACTCCATCAGTTTCTGAGAGCACAGCATTAAATAAAGTATTAATACTCTTTCAGGAGAACAATGTTGTGGCTCATCAGGTTAAGCTGTCACCTGGAGATTCCATATTCCGTGTGGACAACAGTTCAAGTCCCTACTACTCCATTTCTGACCCATCTCCCTGCTAATGCACCTGGGAAGGCAGCAAAAGATGGCCAAAATACCTGGCTCCCTGTATCACCCATATGACACATACGGGAGACCTGGGTGGAATACCTTATTCCTAGCTTCAGCCTGGTCCAGCCCTGGCTGTCAAGGACATTTAGGGAGTGAATCAGCAGATGAAAAGTTCTCTTTCTATCTAATCCTCTCTCTCTTTCTGTAACTCTTTCAAATAAATAAGAAAAAAAAAAAAAACCTCAATGCACCTTCATTTCATCAGCTGTGAAATGGGAAGAGGAGTCTCTGCTAAAATTTTGGGCTCCAAACAGGCACCAAGGGTAACCCCCAGGGAAAAATACATGTAATATACATGTGTATATATGCATATATAGTTGAGTGCTATCTCTTGTTACTTCAAATGCTTCCATTATGAATACTTTTAGTGCCTTGCATGTCTTTTGCTGTGTAGCATCTATTCCAGTTGTCAATAGACCTGACCCACTCAGAATAACTTCCCTTCTGCATAACTCAAAGTGGTTTTGGGACCTTAATCACATCTGCAAATTTTTTCATCTTTGTCACATAATGTAACCTAATCAAGAGTGCAACATCCAGCATATGCTTAGCTCCCGCTCATAGGCAGGGGAGGGTTACTGTATACTGAGTACTAGGAATCTTGGGAGCTATGATGGAATTTTGATCACTGCAAATTTTTTGACTAATCTAGCCATTCCCCCTCCCAACACATGACTATAAACTCTATAATGTTCCTGTTCTATAGAATGAATACATGAATGAATGAATAAGTGAAAAATAAGAAAGGAAGGAAGGAAAAATAGTAGCGGATCTATTTTCATTCCTCGAAAGAATACCTCTGTACAAGAAGCTTTGGGAGCTCTTGCAACTTCAAAGAAAAAAAGCTATGGGAAACTAGGAAGTTTTGCTGCTGAGCATCTAGATTGAAGCCATTTTGGTAGCTCATCCTATTACTAAGGGCATTGGGAGGAGCAGCTTGGGATGTGCCACATCATAGAGTTCCTACCCCACCCAGCTATAGTTCCTTGCTGACACGTAGAACCTAACACCTGGTGCTCCAAACACAGAGGCACCATCTGATCTTGATTGTTTATGAGAAGATCAAGGGCATCCTGAGTGAGGGAAGGTAGGGGAAGAAACGGTATCTAAGGCCAAGAGTAAAAACTTCAGAGAATAAATTCAATACCTCAAAAGCACCTGGGCTTTGACTTGGTTTTGCTTTGCTTCAGGGGTGTGAAACGTTGCAGTTGCTCGATGGCCTGAGATGTACAGAACTCCTCCGTTGTGTCATTCCCACTCCTAACAGAGTTAGGAAAACTCCTAAAAGAGTTTTCCCTTTGTGAGTGAGAACCTGAATGGATCCAAGCAAACATTTTTTGCAACACTGTTACTGAGATATGACTCTCATACTGTGATTCACTCATTTATACTGTGCAGTTCAACGATTTTTAGTATATCCACAGATTGCACAGCTGCCACTACTTGCTTATTCTATCTCATTCCAGAATATTTTCATCACACCCAAAACTCTGTAGTAGTCTTGCTCCCTTTCCCCTGCTTCTCACTCAGTTTTGATTGAGGCAGGTTCCCTGGCCTTATAATACCACATCACAGAGCTTGAGGGATGGCTAGGGAAGGCCAGAACACCAAGGTTCCAATTGTGGTTGTGCTCCAGACCACCTGTGTGACTGCACAGCTTTCTCTTCCTGGATCTCAGTTTTGTTGTTGTTGTTGTTGTTGTTGTTGTTGTTGTGTGTGTGTGTTTTAGATGTAATCTGAAAGGGTTGGTCCCTAAACTAAGGTTGAGCTAAGGTTCAACTAAGGTTGAAATTAGAGTTTGCTGTTTTTATGATGTACTCAAAGCTACTGTTGGAAGGAAGGCCTTAGTTTAGTCCGAGAGCATAACATTGGCATTGTCCCCAGTGTGTCCTCACTTCTGTTGACATTACCTGTCATTCTTCCTCTCCATGACAGCCAACTCCAGCTCTTTCTCTGTCCACAATAGACCTCAGCCCTCGCTTATGGGATTCTTGTGGATGGGTGGAGGAAATACTTACCATAATATACATATATATATATATCTTTTTAATTTATATTTTGCTGTTCTTTTCCGGCAGACACCTGAGTACTTCATGTGGGGTGGTGACAAGACAAATGCAGGATGATGATAGCATAATCCATGTGCTCATTATATACTCAGTCCACACTGAGTATTTGACAAGCTTTATCTCCCTGGAGGCTTCCAGTACCAACTTGTGAGATTGAAATAAGACTGGGCAGGGTCAAGTTACCTAGCTGAGCTAATAAACAATTCAAAAATGAAAATACCAGTCTATCCATGACTGAGCTTGTGCCTCTACTCTCTATGCTCAGATGGTTCTCACTATAGCAGGAAGGACTGGAGGAAGTGTGCTCTGATGAAGTTCAAAACAACAACAAAAAATTTTCAGGGGCACACTAACTGGGACACTCAGCTCCTGATCACCCAGACTTTGGGTGGTCTGCCGAGACACTGAGATACAAGAGGTTTGTGGGAGGTTGTGGCTGCTCTCTGCATTTCAGTGGAAAGAAAAAAGCTTACCTCAAAGAAGTCGTGCTTCTCTTAAGAATTCATCTTCAGTGAGGCAAGGATTTCTTTCAAATGGTTCGTAAACTCATTTTATTGTTTTCACGGGGAGCTTTACATTCGAGAACACCTCTCCACCAAAACATGATGGAGCTCTGGTTTTGTGATGAGCAGAGTGATAAGTGTTCATTGTGGGAAACTTTAACAAGCAGAAAAATATGCAGAAGGAAACAAGAAGTATCTGCAAACCCAAGATAACCACTGATAACATTTTGGAGTGTTTCTTTCTAGATTTATTGGCTTGCATGCTCTTTCTCAATAAAGAAACAACGCATGCAGTATGCATGCTGTAAGCCTATGTAATATGCAATTCACTTTTAAATAGACAGATAATATTTGTCAATTTGTATTGTTTCTTAATTTGTACCTTTCAATAAATGGTTTTGTAAAAGAGTAGGTTGATTTAGGCACTAGAGCTTTGCTATCCAAAGTCACTAAACAAATGAAAAGAATTTCTATACTACGGTCCTTGATTACGTATCATCAGGCAGTGGTACATAACTGTGTTTTTGTTTCTCTGACAAGTTTATGAACTGCAGAGCCAACACAAGGGATGAAGTTTCTTTAGTGTCCTGTGCCTTTACTCTTAATCTTCATTGAAAAATTACAAATTTGATTCAGAGATACTTCTGAGATCTGTTTGGACAATATAGTAAGCATCCCCTAAAAAGGTAGGTTGGAGATTTTAGAACTCACTTAGTGATCTATGGATTTCATGGAAAACTCTAAGTGGCAAATGCTAGCTACAAAAGTTGTCTTCCTTTCCAGGAAGTAGAGGCGCCATCTTGCACCCAATATGCTCCTTTTCTGTCTTCTCTACCTCAAGAAATGTAGCAATGTCATAAAAACAGTGACTAGGAATATAGCACGGTTCCTGAACACCTACCTTTCTGGTATATTCACTATAGCCTTTTTTCTTTTAGTCTTGACTTCATATACATTTTTCATGATCATGTGGTAAAAGAAAATCTATATATGATGTTTGCATCCCGTTTTTCTAATAAGCATTTTTCTGTGTTTCTGTATATTTTAATAAGCCTCATTTTAAAAGTAAGCATGATAGAAAGATGTTACATCACTGTCATTAGTTTTTCCTAAGTCTGCAGTAAGTACAGAGTGAAAAGGTTTTATGCAGTGGATGCCATCCTCAAGGAGCTTTTGCTGTTTCTGTGGAGAAAACATTTCTTCAAAGACACTGAAGTTAGAGTTATAAAACTTGAGCAACATCAAGATTAGGTCTGTCTATGTAATCTATGAGCAATGGAGCACACATGGGATGAGTCATTTTCAGTGACCCAAGATTACTACTCTCAAACTCAGATTTTCTATTGGCACTTCTATGATCTGCTGCTAGACAAAGAGGTTTCTCGGTGGTCTTAATGTCGAGGTTGTATATGTTGTCTCTTCTCTCATACTCTTTTTAATCTTGTTTGTTGGTTTGCTGGGGAGGATGCCTTGGGTGGTGCTGGTGTTTACACCTTAGCTCTGTGGTAACCTAGTGAGGAGAGTCTAGCATTTTAAAGGTCAATATGTTAAATCACAAGGGGAAAAGCAAAAATCTTTCTGACTCTTCATGGCTTGGCTGTTGGAGGGGGTCACAATTCTGTAGTTCTAGTAAGAGTTACTGTATTTTGTTACATTGCTGCAAAGTTCTAGCCCCAAATTGTATTGACACTGTTGTTTTAATCTACTAATGGCTATTCTGACTTCTAAACAGGGTACCACTCCTTGAACCAATGCTTTTCTATGCTTTTGTAGTTGACTCTTCAGTACATTTTAATACTGATTCAAAGAACATACACATTTGCTAACTTACTGATGACTTCAGCTAACAGTATTCTGGATGGATGAAGATGAGCAGCTTTCCCTGAGGCCACTCAATCAAGCAACGGAATGCGAACAGTTCCAGTTCATTTAAATTGAAGTTTTAAACTTGCAGCTATGGAAACATTGTGAGAAACAGATATTACAGAGAGATTCAGGAAAGCATCCTTCAATGCCATCCTTGGCAGCTTGTAAAAGCGAATCTTGAATACTCACATTTCCTACTCTTCCTTCAGGAGAGCTTCTGGACATTTCCCCTAGGCTGAGGTGGCAGATTGTACTCCTCTATTGTGAAAAGATGTTTTCCCATTTGCCTTACCTACTTGTGTTCCTTAATGACATATTTCAGCAGTTTGGTCCATAGCCATTATTCTTATGGCTCTGATTCAAATGCAGACTTTGTGGTTGGAAATATTGTGACATTACCAAAAAAAAACTGCCTCAGTCCCAGGACTCTTCTTAAAGGCCTGCTTGTAAACCCAAGGAAAGACATTTAGAAGGAAAGGCTGATTTGCAAAACAATTACGTGTTTTGTAGGACTCAAATGATCAGCAAACCTCCTCTCTCTTTCTCTCTATTTTCTTTTTTCATGAAAGAAACAGTTCAAGGAAATTTTTAGTTCATTTTGTGTTCATGAGGAACAAATTGGTTCTGGAAAATTAAAAGTCAGGAAATATCAAAGGTTTTGTTATACTAGTAGTTTCAAAATGATTCCTTGACAAACCTGTAGTGTTGCTTTTCTCCTTGCGGTGGGCCATCCTTTACAGGAAGTGGAAACATGGCTTTTTTAGGTAGAAATACTTGAGGACACCAGCAGCTGCAGTAAGGATCAAAGCAAAAACAAAGGGTAGCAAGCAGCTCAGGAGAAAGACCACGTGCAAGATTGCAACACCAGAGATTCTGCCACTGTGCATGTGAGCTGGGAACAAGGACACCAAAGGCATGTGCTGCAGGAGGTCCACGAACAGCTGCCTTGAAAAATCTTGCCTTGGCACCAAGGAGGCAGAGCCCATTCATTCTACAAATAAGGAAAAACATTTCCCAAGAGGTTACTCGTTTACCTCATTTGATTAAGGCAGAACAATATTCAGAAGTAAATTCTCTGTCCAGGGCCTTGTCCATGTACAACAGTCCTAGAGTGAGTTATTTTCTCTTCTTCCATGCTCTTCACCTGAGCCTGTGGCCATGACCTGGAGTTTCTATCGGGGGCTGGCATTCCCCTTCATTCCAGGCCTCAGATTGGACGTGCTGTGTTGCTAACAGAGGAGCAGTTACAAACTGGATCTGGCTTCCTCACTTTCATTTTTGCCCATAAGGTGAATGAACTGCAACTCAGACTTTTCTGGGGCCAGAGAGCCAGGCTATAATAACGGAATGTTGTCACAACTGTCATTTGAGTCTTGGAATACAGATGTTCTGTTGAGGATTTTTTCTAGGAGACCTGGTCCCTTGACATACACAAATATTAAAAACTTGAATATCTTCTCTCCTTACCTAACCAACAAGAATATTATCAATTGCAGTATGTGCAGGGCATTAACTTGCTTTGGATACTGTAACAAAGTATCAGAAACTGGACAGGTTAAACAACAACAAAGGTTTATTGTCTCATGATTATGGAGGCTCTAAGTGCAAGGTCAAAATGTCAGCAGGGTTGGTTCCCTTTAGGGATGCTAAAGGATGAATAGTTATATGTGTCTCCCCTAGATTCTGAGGGGGAGGGGGGTGGTGATGCTGACAAGTTTTGTTTTTCCTAAGTTTGTAGATATATGAGTCTAATGTTTCTTTTCCTGTCTAGACAATATTCTTCCTACCCCATCTCTACTCCCCCCAAGGTTTCCTTTTTTTAGAGGATGTCAAGATACAAGGATTCACTACACTCCAGTGGGTGAGAGCCCAGCTTATTATAACTGCAATACCATATTTCTAAATAAGGCCGTACTCCAAAGCACTAATGGGTGAGAACATCAATGAATTTGTGGTGGGGGGGGTGGGGGTGTATCACAACTCAATATAATTTGGTGTCTTTGTCTCTACAACAAATAGGAATGGACAACTCACAGTGGAGAAAAAATGAGTGAGGAGTGGAAAGAGGAGCAGAAGAGTGAAAGCAAACCTTAATGTAGGGTTGCCTAGGAAGCAGGAAATGTTTAAGAAAACTCAGATGTCACGGAGGAAATTCCATCCATTTGATACTAAAATCATGCATCATATATGTTGATTCACACTAACTCCATTATTTCATAAGGGTGGATGGATGGTTCATGAAAACTCTTCACATGCATGAATTCCCATTACATTTTATTGATAAACTAAGAAAAAAAACCACATGCCTTTTATATTCTTCAGAGATTTCCAACACAAATCTCCCCCAAATATCTGAACTTAAGGGGAAAAAATAGTAATAAACTATCTTAGAAATATATATTTCTCTTTTTCTCATTAAAAAAATATTTTCCATGGTACCGTTTTATAGGTATAGTGATTCCCCACTTTCCCTTACTTTTTCCTTTTCTATTTTCCCCTCCACCATTTTCCCTCATGTTGCATGTTATTACAGCAGTATAGCCCTTTCGTAACAATTACAAATTTAATATTCTTCTATGTAAGTGCTTCGTGGCACTGTAGGTATAGACAAAGGTAGACAACATAGTAGCATATAAACCAGGTGTATTTGATAGTTTCATTTCCCAATATGCTGGCCTCCATTACACAGTTATTCTATGAGAATATACGTATATACTTCTTTACATATATATATATTTGTATTTTGCATGAATGTTCATTTTTATCAGCAAAAATATATGAAATTTGTCCTTTTAGCATTGGCTTGTCTCTGGGTAAAATATATATATATATATTTACATATTTAATATATACATATTTAACATTTCTTTATCTTTTTTGGAAAGGCAGAATTACAAAGAGAAAGAGAGATAGCAAGAGAAAGATCTTTCTTCTGCTGGTTCACTCCCCAACTGGCTGCAACAGCTGGAGCTGAGCCCATCTGAAGCCATGACCCAGCAACTCTTATGTGGGTGCAGGGGCCCAAGGCTTTGAGCCATCCTCCACTGCCTTCCCAGAACATAAGCAGGGAGCTAGATAGGAAGTGGAGCAGCTGGCACATGAACTGGTGCCCTTATGGGATGCCGGTGTTTGCAGGTGAAGAATTAGACAGTTGATCCATTGTGCCAGCCCCAGAGAAATTTTCAGAAGATATAGAAGCCTCAAACATTTCCTCATTGAGAACATCAGTAGAGATGTTACAGATATCATGTAAGTATGCTACTAAAACATAACTTGTTTTGGCTGATTTGGAAAAAAAAGAAGTCACAGCTCGATAGGTTTGATGAGAGGAAGGAGGGCTTTAGGAGAGGTATGGGGGGAAAAAGCCAAGGTGATGATGACGAAATTGTCTTGAATCAGTCCCAAAGCTCACTAACAATGGTAGGGAATCCCTCATAGTTTATCTGATATTTTGTGAATGAAAAAGTAGGCTATTTGGATACCATTTGCTACAAGGAAGCAAGTTTATCTGACCAGAAACCCATTTGGGATTTGGATTTAGAGCCTCAGGCTATGAGCATGAGACATATCTCCTTGCAGAGCACCTTAAACTGCCAGGGTCATCAAACCAGCACTGAGTACCTAGAAGTACTGAAAGAAGGAGATGCCGGAGGAAAGAGTGAGGGAGCCACCAAGCAGACACTGTCAGTGTCACCCACTGTTGTGGTTCAGGCTAGTCTCAGGTTAGGGTATTTTGGAGGAATCAGAAAGTGAGTGCTGAGTCACCTACTCAGAATTTCTAGAAGACAGAGGTGGGCAATTGTAGGTTTTGGTGGTCACAGAGTGTGGCTTTTGGTGGGCCACAATCTAACTACTGTGGAGCACAACAATCTCACAGGCTTAACCTTCAAATTGCTGCTTTGACTTCGTTCATTTGGTGGTTTATCAATGGGCCAGCTTTTCATCATGGGATCATTTCTTATTTGAAACAGTGTTTACTATCCCAGATTCAGTTTTAAATGCTTTATAAATAAAAATTCGTTGAATTCATGTAAGAGATAAGGAGATAGACGTACCCAGAGAGGAAGCTTGACTAAGCTTGCAATTCCAGCAAGTTACAGAGCAAAGATTAGTCTGACTTCAGAGTCTGTATTTATTAACACTACAACTTAAGACTGGCCAGTTACCCACTACACACGAGAAAGGACAGTGAAGGCCAGAAACCATTGTCCAGAACGGCAGGGAAGCAGTTCTTTAGCCAAGCTGATTTTACATATGGCTGAAAGCCAGACTTTCATGTGATAACTTACAGATTACAACTTTGATTACATTGAAATCCTCACATAATGCTACTTCCCAATAGAAGATTAACATGTGATCATGATCAATTTCCTTGGAAAGTAACCGGCTTCATTGTAAACTGTAGTCATGTATTCATCCCATGTAGATTCAGTGCTGGTTCTATTACTGTGGTTTAATTGGCCAGGGTGGCTGTGTGGGGCTCTAGATGGATGAGCTTTCTGGTCAGCACAGGACAACAGAATCCCAGCGCTTTACTTGAATGTTACAGTATAACCACTGGCCTGACTTCAGGTGGAAACCCAGATACCTAACACTAGCTTCACAGCGACACAACATGATTCATGTTCAAGTGGCTCTACCATTGAGTGGCCTTGGAGTCTTGGACATGTCAGAGATCTTTACTTTCCTCAGCTGTCAAAGGAAGATAAAGATAACTTCTTCCTAAAGGATTGTGAATACCCAGTGGGGTAATGTAGAGAACCATGGTGCTTGGCCTTTAGTCAACTTTATACTCACAAAACATTCAGAAGTTATTATTTTACATAGAAAACCCACCATTCTTTTTTTAAAAAGATTTATTTATTTTTCATTGGAAAGTCAGACAAACAGAGAGGCGGAAAGACAGAGAAAGAGCTTGTGTCCGTTGATTCACTCCTAAGTGGTCACAACAGCCAGAGCTGCACCGATCCAAAGCCAGGAGCCTCCTCTGGGTCTGCTGCATGGGTGCAGGGTTCCAAGGCTTTGGGCCATCCACAACTGTTTTCCCAGGCCACAAGCAGGGAGCTGGATGGGAAACAAGGCTGCTAGGATTAGAATCAGTGCCCATATGGGATCCCAGCGCATGCAGGACGAGGACTTAAGCCACTAGGCAGGGTCCCAAAACCCATCATTCTTACACACTGGTGTTACTTCAGGAACTCTGTTCTTCTCAGCTCTGCCTAGTTGAGATTGCATGCTCCAGTGCAGCTTCTTGGCTGTTAGAGAACCCTGTCCCAGCCAAGAGTCAACTAGACTCAAGCCTGACTCAATGGAAGAAATAAACATGGATTGTTGTTTGATATGGCTTAAGACCAGTGGCATGTGCAGATACCTCATGAGTGACACTCTAAGTGGAGTACGCAGTAAGCCAAGTGGCTTATTTACCTCACTCCACCTCGTCTATGCCTCACTTTCTCCACCTGTGCATAGGCCTAATAATACTTGCCACCTACATGCCTTACTGCTGTTGTGAGGGTTATAGTAGGTAAAGGCCATAGAGAGAGGGGGAGCATTAGAAGATGCACATCTAACAAAGTGGAAACCTTTGAACTTTCAGAACTGCGAGGTTGTCACGTTATCTTCATCTTTCAAACTCCTCTTCAGCATTTCAATTACGTTAGAAGTGAAGTGTTCCCTTCCGGTCCCAAGCCTGTACGTGCACACCTAGGAGGGTGTCCTGGCTTCTTGAAAACCTGTATTCCAGCTTGCACTCCCATTTGCTGCTCACGAAAGGCTGTGTAGTGATAACGACGGCGTAACTCATGCTCCTTATCACTGTTACAGCCCCACACTGTTTAGGGGAGAGGAAGAACAAACAGTAGCTCTGTTGAGTGATATAAAATCTACAGGGTCTGGTTTCTCAAAGGCTGTGGGGGCGGTGAGTGACTTTACTTTCAGAAGAACTTGCTTAAGGATCATTTCAGTTCATTATTATTCTTTCACGCCACAACTATTTTTAAAGCAGACATTACACGCCAGACACACTGTTCTTAAAGGTAAAGGAGTGAACCAGAAACTGTGCACATATCTATCGCACTTTCCAGAGAATAGACAAAGAATAATCAAATAAGTAGATCAATCAACAAGATGATTTCATGTAGCAATAAGGGTTAGGTAGAAAATGAAATGAGAATGATCAGTTACAGAGTAACCAAACTTGGGGAGATGGTATAGTTGGGATATTTAAGACACCCCTCATTCAAACCAGACCATCTCAGCCCAGACCTTGGGAACTACAGACCACTGGGCTTGGCTGGCCATTCTAAATAATTTCTTTTGCTACTACAGATTACCTTCACATTGTAGTACTATTTAAAAGAGCGGAACTCACACTACTCACAATTCATATGAATTTGGTGTGTAATCCTTTCCACCCATCCAGAGGGAAGAAGCAGAATGTGGGCTGAAGAACTGAACCGAGTAGAGAAGATGAAGTAGAGGGAGCCCTGTAGCCTGTGTCTCATCATTTCCACCTTCACATCACGGCGTTTTACCCCTCAGGAACAATCTTCAGATAACTAGTGACTAGAAATTGGCCTGAGAGGTTTCCAAAGCCGGAGATCTTGTGATCACTGTTGCCATACCTGCATTCTTCTCTTCCTATCAACAAACATTGGAAAAGCTCTGATTCACGGTGAGAGGCTCACCAGGCGGGCCTCTCATTCTGACTCAGAGTGGAAGAGCTCGGAGGCCTTCGGTTGGTAGGGCTTAGTAATGAGGAAGGAAACGGTTACTAGGAAATGAAGAGTTCTACTCATCAAAGTCATCAGTAACCAAAGAATGGTGACTTGGTTCTTTGTTACATGGTGGAATAGAAGAGTGGGTGTGCAACAGAACCAGACCCAGATGACCTACTCTGCTCTGAAGCCTAGTGCCAGCTTCCTATGAAGTTGCCTTTAAGTAGGTGGGGACAGCCCCAACTGTACCTCCATATTGTTTATTTGTGCTTTTCCCAATGTAAGCAACTCAGTCTTTAATTTCCATGTGAAAGTACTTGCTACTCCCACTTTGCCCCAAAATGTGGGTGTGTAGAAAAATAAAAAACTAAAACATTTTAGCAGGAGGCTGTGCAGGCAGGAATGAGTGACCTGAATTGGGAACTATTATAGCAGCTCTCCTCTCACCTGCCTTCAAATTGTCCTGTCATTAATAGCTTCCCACTAAACCAGCATAACAGCCAAGCTGAGTTGAATCTGTTAGAAATATCTAGAAATCAACAGCAACAATACACAGCATTTAGTACATGCTTATCTGTGTTTGAACTGGTTTCTCACATGCTTAGTCTTACATAGTTCCATAAGGTGGCTGCTAAGCTATAATCCTCATTATACAACTTAAGATATTGAGGCCTGAGAAGGTCAGTTCACTTGGCTTAGCTACAGAATGCCATAGTTGTATATGAATTGGGAAACTATTCTCTTCATCCAACCATTCCTGTTTCTCACATTGCTTTGAAATGTGTTACCTAGTTGCAGCTGCTCTTTTGCGTTTGCTTAAACCTTGTCTCTGCTGCTCATTTCACGTATTTATCTCTGCCCCAACCATTTCCAGAAAAGATTGGAGGGGGTGACTTAGCCTAATGATTCAAGCTACCTAGAAGAACAGTTCAGCAAATGTCTACCAGCTGTCTTATAATTATTTATTACTCACCCACACATTTCCCCCCAAGTGTTTGTTATACCTCTTCTTCCTCAGAGAATCAACTTCTGAAGCTCACATGAGCACTGTAGCACTTACTATCTGGAAACTGTGAGTTGGGTGGGCACCATGCCCAGAGATAGCTGTGGCAGACACTCTACTTTAAAGATGACTGATTTCATTTTCAGAAATTCCAAGTCAAAAGAAAATCTTGCTGACAACCTGGGATGAGAGCCCAGAGTTTGCTTGATATACATAGCAAGAATTCGTCCCAGGACGTAGAGGGAGACCAGTTTTGCCGATAGAATTGCTTGTCTGGTTGTGCGAGGTTAGCAAGTTGAGGCCGAGTACTTGTGATCATAGGGTCATGGATTTGCAGCTAGAAGTAAGGGAATGGCAATTGAGTTTGATTTGTGTTTTGCTCCTAGGGGCACATACTAAGAAGACTCTGAAGTGTCAAGCCAAAAATCCATCCACATCCCTAGAGGACCAGACCAAAATAAAAACAGGAATTAAGAGAAACATTTTAACTGTTCTGTTCTTCCATTGCTGTTGTTTTACTACTAGTTGAAGTAGTTACTTTACCACCAGTAGAGGTGTAGTTTCATTTTACTTTTTCTCTTTTTAAATTTTAGTTAGAAAGAGACAGATTTTATGTATTTTATAAGTACAACTCTAAGATTATAAACATATTCCCCTCCTTCTCTCTCTTTATAGCATAATGCAATAAAAATGTTTTAGGGAGCTAGTTGCCAAACTTGTACTGTTTTACAGTAATCTGCAAGTCAATAATAAGCTGTCTCCTGTAAAAGTAACAGTGCAACCTCTAACTCTACTGCCCTTCCTAATGTGGACATCTCCTATCACTTAGGTCACTTGGCACTATTTTCTCTATTTTCTCTATTTTCTTGGCCACAACTGATTTTCAAATCTGATCCAAAATTTCTTTGGCTCTATGATGATAGTTCATAAAAGTGTTTTTCCCAGCAGGGGAGGATTAAAAGATTATTTCTTTTTTCCAGCAGGAGAAGAGCAAGAAGAAATGAGCTTACATTGCTGCTTGGCTTTTTGACTAAGATCAAGTGTGGAACCAGGCTTTTCATCTTTTATAAGGATTTATTTATTTCTGTTTTGAAAGATTTACAGAGATAGAAGAGCACACACATACACACACAGAGATAGATAGATAGATATCTTCCCATTTGCTGGTTGACTCACCAAAAGACTGCAACAGCTGGAGCTGGGCTGGTGTGCAGTCAGGAACCTGGGGCTTCTTCCATGTGTCCCATGAAAGTGCAGGGTTCCAAGGTCTTGGACCATACTCTATTGCTTTCCCAGACCATTAGCAGGAAGCTGAATTAAAAGTGAAATAGCTGGGACTTGAACTGGCACCCATACAGGATGCTGGCACCACCAACTGAGGCCTAACCTACTACGCCATAGCTCCAGGGGATTTGCCTGGTGACCACAGATGCACTCCCAACCTCCCTTCCCTTCCTTAATTAGGGACCACTCCAACAATTGAATTACCATTTTCCAGTTTCTTACTTGGCATATGGTCATCTGCAGCACCTATTCGGTTCAGAGTCTACTTTTGATTCTCACAAACTTAAGTTTTGGTATGTTCTAAAAAGATGTCTGGTGAGAAGCAAAGCGCCAAGAGAGTTGTTTTTAAACTAAAGCGAGAAAATATGGCATGTCCCATGTCCAAATTTGTGCTGCCCCAGTATGGGGTACTGAGTCCTTTCTGGTAGCCCCTTTAAGCTCTGTTGTACACACTAAAGCATTGAGAAGAATCTCCAAAGCCTGAGGTGGTTGGTGAGGACCTCTCTCTAAAACACAAGTCTCCATGGCATCAGAATCCCCCCCCCTCCCCTTGCTAAGGAGACAGACCCTCTTCTGAGCACACCAGGAAGAGAAATGTAAAATGGATGCAATCTCCACTTTGAGTTCTTGTGTCATGCAAGGAGCTTCACATCAGTTAGCTATTGTCCTCCTCACAGTAGTTCTGTGAGGTAGAAAAATGTTAGGCTTATTCTAATTTTATTGGAAAGTGAGGATAAGAGGAATTTAAAAACTTAACCCAGCTCACCCAGCTTGCTGGTGGCTGGGACTCAAACACAGGTAGAAAAAGACCGCTCTCTAAGTGTTTTGCTACATTTCTCCATTATTTCTCCGTCATTTCTCAGAGGCTGCCAGTGCAGGATGGTGAGACTAGACTCAGACTCATTTAAGCACTATCAGGGATGCTATGATTCTAAAATAGCACCAACTTTGTTCAGAGAAAGCATTGGTTAGGAACAGGTTTTTACAAAGTGCATAAGCCTTCTGGTTTTGTCAAGTTATATGACAGTGAAGCAGCCAGAGTCACTGATGCCACAACTTGGAAAACTTACTTAAACTTGGTGTACCTTGGTTTTTTTTAACAAAGAGATGATAATAATTGTACCCAATTCATAGAGTAACAAAATAACTTGATGCGGGCCCGGCGCGGTGGCGCAAGTGGTTAAGTCCTCGCCTTGCACGCCCGGGATCCCATATGGGCGCCGGTTCTAATCCCGGCAGCCCTGCTTCCCTTCCAGCTCCCTGCCTGTGGCCTGGGAAAGCAGTTGAGGACGGCCCAAAGCTTTGGGACCCTGCACCCGCGTGGGAGACCCGGAAGAGGCTCCTGGCTTCGGATCGGCATAGTATCGACCCGTTGCGGCTCACTTGGGGAGTGAATCATCGGACGGAAGATCTTCCTCTCTGTATCTCCTCTCTGTATATCCGCCTTTCCAATAAAAAATAATAAAAATAAATCTTTAAAAAAAAAAAATAAAAAATAAAAAAAAAAAAAACTTGATGCAGATAAAACACTTAGAAAAGCACCTGGAACATATTAACTTGTCTCTGTTGGTAGTTATCATCATTATCATCACATTACCATCACTATCACCACCAGCAACACAATTATAGTTCTTATATCAGAAATGATAAAAATGGAATAAACATGTGTTTCAAAAGTGGGAAAATAGGAGAGAAACAAGATGGCAGAATGGGGTAAGGACACATTTAAACAGATGGAGAATCATTAGCTAGGGTGAAGCAGAGAGGCCGTGATCCTGGGAAATAGGAGAAGACAGGCTGATGGCAGAGGGACATGGGGAAGCAGTGGAGAAAGTGGAGTGGTGTTGCAGTGACCTAACACCCCCGTGGTGGTTAGTGATCAGCAATCGGAGCCCCACCATGGCCAGGTGGGAAGGGGAGATCACCAGGATCTCATGAGGTGAAGCCAGGCATGGAATTGCCCATCCTGCTGATTTGCTTGATCAAGAGCAGAAGCACAGTGGCAGAGCCCAAGCAGGCAGATGCAGGAACAGGGTGGATTTCATGGTTCAGACCCCCACCAGTGTCACATAGGGTGCCATTTTGTGCACTGGGAAAAAGGCTGCAGGGCTGGAGGAACAACAGCAAACTGTGCATACACTAAGCCAGGAGCAAGCTCATTTTTGACTCCACACATTACATTGGACCCACAGGGAAAAGAGCCACAACTTTGTATCCTACAAGTTGCACTCAAAACAGGTTAGGGTAGCCTCCAGACCTAACGGTCAGCAGGGTCACACCCCCACCGGTGCCACATAGGGTGCCATTTTGTGTGCTGAGGCAAGTGCTGTGGGACTGAAAAAACAACAGTGCACAGGTGCTGAGCCAGGAAAGAACCATCACATATGGATGTGACGATATGATGTAGTGCAAATTTTGACTTGCAAATCAAAGATGGACTCTCAATGAAGCTGTTGAATATATTTTGATAATAGAGTGCTGGACTCTTTGCTGTTGTCTGTGCCTGCAATGTCAGGATACACTTAAATAGCAGATTGATGGCTTACAGTTGCTTATGAAGGACTATCCTATTGTAATAATATAGGGGAAGTCAGTAGAGGGCAGGAGATTTGCAGAGAAGGGGGTGATCCCAGAGCTCATGGAATTATATCAAAATAATAAAATATTTTTTAAATGGGAAAATAGAGGCTGATATTGTGACACAGTAAATTGAATGCTCACCTTTGACACTAGGATTCCATATTGGAGCACCAATTCAAGCCCCAGCTGCTCTACTTTCCATCCAGCTCCCTGCTGACATTTTTATGAAGACAGTAGAATATGACCCAAGTTCTTGGGCCTCAGAAGCACCCATGTGGGAGACCTGGATACACATCTAGGCCCCTGGCTGTTGTGATCATTTGGAGAGTAAACCAGTAGATGGAAGGTGTTCTCTCTCTCTATCTCTCTCTCCGCCTTTTAAATAAATGAATGAATGAACAAATAATAAATGTTTTAAGTAAAAAGTAGAAAAATCAAGTAGAAATTTAAATCTGATTCAATGGCTGCTGGCCTAGATTATGCACATTGTCATGTAATGTCATCCATGTGACCTGAAATTAGCCACTTGTGCCATCCAAAGTGTCTCTTGCTTCAAGAAGTCCTATGGAAAGGTTTTGTCTTCTCAAATTTAGCCTTAGTCAGATGTTCACTGGACAGGCACATCTGGATGCCTTCGGCCACCGTCTATGAGTTCCCCTCCAGGCCAAGGCTCCTAAAGAGCTTGTCACTGTGTGTGGTAAGCAGCCACTACTGAAGGCTGCCACTCCTCTGTCTGGCATCAGATCCAACCCCAATGTGGAACAGGCCCTGCTCCCTTTACTGTTCACCCTTGTAGTTCTTAAAACTCTATCACAGAGAATTTTGTAGTAATATTGCTCTTTGCTAAAGCATTTTGAAAGGGAGTAAGCAAGAGCATTACAAGTGAGAGAGGCATCCAAAAATGTGCATTCAAAATGCCATTGTGCTGTGCAACAGAAAAGCATGAGAGAATTAAACTTTACAGAAGAATCTGCTGTCAGCATGACTCCATTCTTAGTTTGACTCTCACACGCCTAGGGCTGTGGGATTCCCTTCTAAATAAGACTTACTTAGAAATATCCCAACCTGAAATAGAAAACACTGGGTGATTACTACCTGCTAGACATCACTCTAAGTACCTTAGCAGTATTAACCACATCGTTTTTGAGGCCAGCATGTGCAGTAAAATTAATGGAATGTCGAGTTTAAAGGTAATTTCTTTTTTTAGTGGAAGATAAAATAATAATCTTCTTTGCCTTTGATGATGCCAGGATTCATTGAGCTGTGACAATTCAATCCTCACGATTTCATCATTAAAGTTTTTTTTTAAACATAAGCTCTTCCCACTTTTAAAAAACGGTTTATTTGGAAGAGATTAAGACACAGAAGATTCCTCCACTTTCTGGTTCATTCTGCAAATGATAGCAGCAATAAGGACTGGGACTTCATCCAGTTCTTCCATGTGCATGGTGAAGACTGAAGCACTTTAGCCATCATCTGCTGCCCAGGCGCATGGACAGGAAGCTAATATCAAAAGCAGAGGTGGGCCTTGAATTGGGCACTCTAACATGGGATTCTGTGCCACAATACTTACCCCTGGAGTATTTTTTTTAATTTATATTTTACAGACAATGAAATTAAAGGTCGAACAGATTACATGGATGGGAATCTTAAGGTTGCTCAACATTACACAGTAAGTAAATGCTGGGTTTGAACCTCGATCTTTTGATTCAGCCTGCATGCTCCTGTGCTAACACCCTCTCTCATACTTCCCTTTTGATGATCCAGATTGATTCAGTCTGATTCTTATTCAAGAAGACTAGTCTTTTCCAAAGAGAGATCAGAAACCTTTTCTAGCTGGCCTTCTCAGCTTATATTTTTACTTACGTTACACTCTTAAGTAAAGCAACTGGCAGTGTTTTGGTTCTGCTTCCTCTTTCAGATTACACCCACCTTAGGCGGAATGAGAGTGACTCCAGATGCATAAAAGTTAGGCATGTCATAGAGCCATCTATCTCAAACTTTGACAAGACCAGTTTTTAAATTTGTTTTAGGGGCCTTTGAGAAGGGAGATTGGGTGAAGAATCACTGTTCTTTAGTTCCAAATGCTATCTTGACTTGTAGAGACTAGAGGACAGGTTGTGGCTGTCCTTCCAGCTACATATACTTGTGATGGACTGTATTATATCTTGCCTGTTCAGTGTACACATTTCGTATACTCATTTGCTGTGGACCTGCAACAGAAAGAAGGAAGTTTTACATCAGAAGAAGAGATGCATATCTCTTAAAACTGTGTAACAGGGAAACAAAAAGCTGGAATACTTTAATGTGATGATGTCCCATCTCACCTTTAGTTCTAAAAATCTGAAGAGGGACAGACATTTAGCTTTATAGTTAACTATAGTTATAGTTAAGACACATGTATCCTATGTTGACTCCAGTGGACAGTGTAGTTGATCCCATCACTTGGCTATTGTGAATCACCCAGTGCTCAATAGAAAGTTCAGGCCACTATCACAACTTTTCAAATGCATTTTCACCATTACATACTTTAAAAATTACTAATGCATCAACAGGGGTGCCTGAACAGTACATGCAAATAGCAAAAAGTTCTAGTGTTCAATTCTTGGCTACTGACTACAAATTTCTGCTTAATATAGACCCTAGGTGGTAACAATGATGGCCCAAGTAATTGACTTCCTACCACCTGACATGAGAAGCATGAAACTTCATTCTTAATACCAATTGCTTTAATTATGGTGAAGCCTCTCTTAACAAATGTAGTTATTAAATTATCACACTGTAGATCATAAATATGTATAATCATTTTGTGCTGATTTAAAATAAACGCAAACAAAAGAATTGAGAACTGAGTAATACAGATTGGCCCCTCTGAAGGTCAGAGTTCAAAAGGTTGCCCTAAATTTGTTTTGTCTCACATGACACAGCTACTCTGCGCAGGTCTTTCTCCTGGGTTCCTTTTATGCTATTAGTTTTTGGAAACATGGCCCTGCTTTGCTTACTCTTAAAACTACCTTGAGATAATATCTGATCCTGGAATTTTGTAGATACGGTTGTGATGTGGAAAATCACTAGTTGACCAGTAAAACAAGTTGAGCCACTCTAAACTTTCCAAAATAAGCTTTGCCTTTCCTGTTATCCCCTGTCCTCCACCACTGTTTTAATGCAAAAGTGATACCACAGGCCAAAGTAACTTCTTGGCTAAGCTCTTACAGCTCTCTAGTAAGTTCTGTTGCTGCAATCTGTGTGCATCCTCTTACACTTCTATCTCTTGTAAAAAAAAAAATTGTTTATTTGAAAGAATTACAGAAGAAGTTAGAGAGGTAGAGATCTTCTGTTCATTGATTCATTCCTCAGATTGTTGCAACAGCCAGAGAGCAAGGCCAGGCAGAAGCCAGGAGCTTCTTCCTGGTCTCCTACCTTAGTGTTAGGGGCCTAAGCACTTTGCCCATCCTCCATTGCTTCCTCAAGTACATTATCAGGGAACTGAATAGAAAGTGTAGCTGCCAGGACTTGAACAGGTGCCTGTATAGGACACTGGTATCAGAGGTAGCAGCTTAATCTATTGCAATGATAATACCAGTCCTTACACTTTTATTATTATAACTAGTATGGGAGAATTGTGAACTCTAGCATGAAGTTCTACTGCCATGCTTTGCTGGGATTTGAACAACTCTGCATTTCATGACCCATAATAAGGGAAAATCGATTGGGGGTGCCAAGTGCTTCATAGTTTTCCTTCACTTAAACTGTTTCTTACTAATCTGAGTACAAGTCTTTTGGAGTTTCGCCTCTTTAAATTTTTGAGAGCTGTGGATTTTAGCATATTCACAGATATGTGTAACATGAACCTTAGTTAGTTCTATAACATTTTCATGATTTCAAAAAGAATTCCATATCTTTTAGTTCTTATCCTGTACTTCCAATATCCCCAGGCTTAAGCAACCACAAATGTTCATCCCGCTTCTATAGATTCTCTATTCTGAGCCTTCATAAGAGCAGAACCACATAGAATATGATATTTTGTGTTTTATTGCTTGGCCTATCATAATTTTGTCTAGGTTCATCCATGTTGTACTCTTTTTACATAACTAATACTCTAGTATATGGATGTACCACATGTTGTTTCAACAAAGGAAGTCAATGAGGAGGCAGTGGGGACTAAAGAGCAGGGGTTTAGACAAAATGATTAGCTCTCAGGGGCTTTGGATCTGACAACTCTGGTGGTTTCTGAGAATATACTGGGCACATGTATGATTAGCAAATCCTCATAGGCTCTGGATTTTCATCAGATTTGCTTCCAGGTCTGCTGCAATTTGAGATGCTGATTATGTGCTGGCTTATCTGTAGAAAATCTGTTCTGTCTGTGGCTCTGATATCCCTAAGTACCCTTAAATTTCCCATCCCTTCCTAATCTAGTCCAATTACAACAGGGTTGGTAGGCATTTTACCCAATAATGACTCCTTGGGCAAGAATATGAGCCAGCTTTTTATTAGTTTTGACTATTGGGAATGACCATTTATTTCTGCTGACAGTTGGAAGTTTGAAGTCCAAGACTGGGTGACCCCATTAGTTTGGGTGAGGTGAGAGTCTAAATGACAGAAGGGGAAATCACATGGGAAGCAAAGATGGAGATAGACAGAGAGCATTCTTCGCATCCATGTCCATATATGCTGTTATAAAATCATCATGATTTCATCACTAGCCTCCAGAGCAGTAGTACAGTCCAATCCAGTCACTGCATAGGCCTACCTTCAGGTGTCCTACTTGGACCAAACCTGCAGTCTAGTTCTTGAACCATTATTCCATTGACTGTTGAGGTTGAAGTTCAAATTTCTGCATGAATTTGGAAAATTCAACATTGTTCAAAACCTATCTGCAGATTAGCTCCCAATAGCCTGGCTTTGTAAATGACCTTGGACAATTGGATTCTTCAAACTATGGCAAGCTGAGAGCCTGAGACACTGAAAGGCTGGGGGCAAAATACTGTAAGACATACTTAGAATGGGCTCAGATGTGAGGAACTTTGTATGAACAAACATTCTGAGGAAAGCAGTCAACAAAATTAGCAAAATAGAGCAGATGTGCAGAGGGGAGCAGCGATGCCAAAGGAGAGGGCATGAGCTTCGGGAAGGAAAGCCAGAAACTATAGCGACCTCATTTCCTTTTCCTGACTAAGTTGTGGTAGTTGTGTAAGCACTGTCATGAAATCTTGATCTGCTTACACTGACTAGTGCCCCTTCCTCCTGCTCCATGCCCAAACGTGTGTGTGCCTGCACACGCACACACACACACACACACACACACACACACACACACACACACACTTTGTTGTTGTAGAGGACTAGCCCAGCAAAAATTCTGCAGGATGATGGTGTGTGGCCAGGCAGCACTGGGCCACTCTGAATGCATGAAGCAGGCAAAGACACCTGAAAGCAGTGTAAAATATAGAGGGACACTTTATGAGTTCTCTGTCCAGAGCTAAATGTGTGTGTATATGCACATGTGCACGTGGACAATGTGTTCATATGCATAGGTGCATGTGTAAGAAGCAAGGAATATTAGATATGTAGTATATCCTGTAGGCAGGTGGCACCAGGGATGATCAGTCCCTTCTGTCTCTGTCTCAGTCATGCAGAATGGCAGCTTTCATTTAACCACTGCTTTGATGCTGTTACCAAGGACAACACTCCTTTTTCTTTGAAATGTCTGATAACAGCAGCTGTCACAAAGCAGAGAAAAACGTTGGGAGCTGTGTAAGGAAATGGTGATGAAAATATTTTTCTAGATTTCCTTTTTCAAATACACAGACATGTACATAGACTATAGTCATGAACCTAAACAAGGCTTCAAAAATATAAGCTTTAACCCTCTCAGCTTATACCTGGGAAAGAGCACTCTGAAGTGGAGATAAATCCACAACCCATTAAATCCAAATGCTGAGCATTGTTGTCCCAAGGTTAACTGGAAGCGTGTTATTGAGGCTTCCGTAGGCAGAGCAATGCAATAGAATTCCTCTAAGATCTTGTCCCCTGCCAGCCTCCCACTTGGGTTTGCAGGACTTAATATCCTTTAGGGACATGGTGATGTCTAGGTGTATACATACTTTCGAATTCCTCAACATACATATGTTTGTCATATGCAAAATCTTGTGTATCAGTTATATCTCAATAACGCTAAGAGAAAAAGGTAAAATGCTTTCTTTTTTCAAATTCTGCAATTATTACATGTTGATTAAAGGATAAAAGCAAAACATTTATGGAAGCACAAAGAACAATTTTAAAATATGGTAAACCCGACATGCAGATTTTGCCACTGATC
Source organism: Ochotona curzoniae (assembly GCF_017591425.1). NCBI lineage: Eukaryota > Metazoa > Chordata > Mammalia > Lagomorpha > Ochotonidae > Ochotona > Ochotona curzoniae. Next base: position 10,287,044 of record NW_024467087.1, read on the forward strand.
ACACTATACTACTTGTTAGTTGCATCTTATTTTTCTACGTTTGTTGAAGTCTTCCCAACATTCTAACAGTGCCAGGCCAGCATGCTTATGGGCTCTGGTCCATGCCAGCCTGGCAGAAAGAAATAGAAGTTGAAACAATCCTGCCACCTGCTGCCCAACCTGCTCTTATAAGAGGCTATGGCTCTTTCAAGCTCTTTTTCTGTTTAAAACCCTTACTGCTGATATTTTTCTAATTCAAACAAAGAGAATATTAGATAAAAACTGAATGTCTTCCTTTCAGAATCTCTATTTTCCCAAAGTATCCATTGGCCTTTTTTTCCTGTGTATTCTCAGAGACCTCTGTGCATGCATCTAAATAATTGACATAATTAGTTCATCCATCCACTCTTTCATTAAAATGCTTCTTTAGTTTAAGTACTAGGATAGACACTGGAGTTGGAGCTGTGAACAAAGCATAGTTTCCTCCCTGCTGAAGCTTATATTTAAATGTAGAAAGGTTGGCCCATAAACAAGTTGACAATGAATCCATGATATATCTGGTGCTTATAGGAAAAAAAAGAATGAGACAACATAAGAGAGCAAGAGAATGTCCAGCGAGGTAGAGTGGGCTGCTGCTTTACAGAGTACAGAAGGAAGGGCTGTCTGTGAAGGTGCTGTTTGGGCAGGTCCTCTAAGGCAGTGAGGGAGTAGCTAATATGGCTGATGAGACATAGCAAATGCCTGAAGCAGAAAAAAAGTACTTGAGAAGCTGGGATTGTCACTGAGGGAGTGGTGGGAGAGAGCTGCAAGAAACAAGATGACAAGACTCACAGCAATGTTATTGGGGCAGTAAGATTTAGGCCTGAAGGGGTAAGCAGAGGAGACTGCATTGTGCGAACCCACTAGCCAATTTTAATTGAGAATAGGAGCTACTGAATCTAACTTAAGTGTACATGCATCACTCCGGCTGCTGCGTGGAAGGTAGAGTAGATGAAGCATGGAAGTGAACAGAGGTAAGGAGCTGCAGCTTGCAGCCTGGGGCATTTGCACGACTAAGGAGACTGAAGCATGCTCAAAGAAGTAAAGACCAAGATGAGAAATACTGGCCCATGAGCTGAGGGGAGAAAGTATATTAAGGAGTAAATGATTCGCTGTGTCACTAGGAGAACATGGAGTACCTTGGTGACTTTGATATGTACATGGAGTGTGGGAATAAACTTCTGATGTCGTTGGTTTAACAGAATGTCTGGGGCCCATCACAATGGCTCAATAGGGTAACCTTCCCCTTTGTGATTACTGGGATTCCATGTGGATACTATTTCATGCCCCAGCTATTCTACTTCCCACCCAGCCCCCTACTTATGGCTTGGAAAACTAGCAGAGGATGGCTGAAGTCCTTGAGACCCTGCATCCATGTGGGAGGCTGGGAAGAACCCCCTGGCTCCTGGCTTCAAACCAGCTCAGCTCTGGACATTGCAACCATTTGGGGAGTGAACCACCAGCAGATGTAAGATCTTTCCATCTTTTCTTCTCTGTAAATCTGCCTTTCAAATAAAAACAACTCTTAAAAATAAGAGAGAGAGAGGGAGAGAGAGAGAATACCTGGAAACACTAAAAAATGGATGATGGAGTGAGCAGGAAAAAGTACAATAGCAACTGCAGCTATTGAGTACTTAACCTCAGAATATGGTCCTTAAAGAGTAAGAGGTGAGATGGGAGCAGAGAGCTACTGCTTTATAGGGGACAGAGACATTACAACCAACTCCAATGCATACTTCTTCATTGGATATCAGAGTAAACACCATCAAAGGCACTATGAAACAATTTGGGAAATAAGATTTGGCAAATAAAACTAGTCTTAATCATTGCATCAATATTAAATGTCTTGGTGTAATAATGATTTTGTGCTTTTGCAGGAATATATTCTTGTTCTTAGCAGACAAATTTGAAGAACTTAGGGATGACGTTAAAATATTATTAACATACCTGAAGCTTACCAGCTCTCCAGAATTAGAGATAACATGCAAAATATTAAAGTGTTTAAAATCTTTAAGTAAAATTAAAACCATATGTAATTCTAGTACCTGCATCTGAATTACCTGATATATTTCTTAAAATTCTGATTTCTCGTAACTTCAATTCCATTTTTCTTTTTTTCTACTTGCATATTATTAGAAATACATAGATTATTCTCAACTCTTTAAAAGTCCTTTAAGTTTACAATTGTAATGCATGGTATTTACAACAATCCCAAGCAAACAACAGACAAAAAAAGCAAAATGATAACACCTCTGTCCCCTTATGGTGCCACTCAGCATCACACCTTTCTGTCTTTTCTTTGAGACTTTATGTATTCATTTATGCCCATCTCTGGCTTTTTTTTTTTACATTACCTTACACAAATGTGGTTGTGGTATACATAGTGTTCTTGGTTCCATTTTCTTTTCATTAGATATCATATCCAAGGATCTATCGTGTGGATATATAAACTCCCTACTTTTTATTAACTGTGTGGGAATTTATTGAAAGATTCATCATAACTTAATTCATTATTCTATTGATAGATATTTGCATCATTTCATATTTTGTAAGAAAATGTGGTTCATGAAAGTACATTGTTCTCATCTAGAAAATGACACAAAAATATTGCCCAATGTGAGAAATGCAGCAAAAGAAAAAGCCACATCCCTCCCTAGATACCCATAATTATGCTCATAATAATGCCTGCATTTTATTGAAAGTCAGTGTGAATGAGGCTTGGGAGCATTGTTGATAAGGTTTTTGTTTTTTTTCATTTAAAAAACTGGAAGACGGAGACAACTTCCATCTTTCAATTCACTCCTCAAAATATCTACAGCATTTGGAACTGGGCCATGCCTAATCTCAGAAACAAGACTGCCTCGGGGTCTCCCAAGTAGATGGCAAGGACCAAACCACCCAAACCGTCACTTGTTGCAACTGCCCCCTTCCATGGCACAGGTGAACAGGAATCTGGAATGTGAGCAGTCAGCCCCACCCAGGTACTTTACCATGAGATATAGGCATCCTAAGTGGTGACTCCGTTGTAGGGCTCATGTCTCAGTTCTACTAGTTGCTGTGGGAGACAGGCTAAGTAATGCATACATGGGGGAGAGAGGCTATTCAATTTTGTGTTGTAAGAAGGGAAAGGCTTTCTCATTCAATGGAGTAAGCAATTACAAATCATCAGCAGCAACAACAAAAAAAGTCTGCTGAAGACTTTCTTGTGTCTGGATAACTTTTTCACTGCTCTTGCTCCAATAATGTGTCTGGGAAGAGGCTAGACTAGATTAGCAATATATCTAGCAATGACAAACTTGTTGCCCGAGTTATTGGTAGGCTCCTTTCTTATTTGGCCCCGGGGAAATTGAGGGAGAACTAATGTTGTAGTGCTTAAGAGGCTTCTGAATTTTTCCAACGCAAAGAAACAATAAATACTTGAGGAGACAGAAATAGATATCATCCTGGTTTGGTTGTCTCACATGGAATTATCACACTGTACCGTAAAAAGTTAACTTTTTGAAGATTACTCTTATATACAATTATTATGCTAATTATACATTGCAAAAAATTATTGCCAAGCAAGAGTTTTGTTTCTATGTTGGACGGTAAGAAGACCTAAGGACTTTGGTGGTTGCTTTCACATCGTTTACTGAAAATTCCTAAGGTGAAAGGCTTTTCTGTTGCTAGGAAGCAAACAAAACAGATAGCAGCAAACAGAAGAAAGGTTTTAACAAACTGAGGGGCTGAAACTTTCATCAAGACATCATTTGGTTTTCTCATTATCCCTACTTTGTCCAAGAAGTTTTCGATCTACATGTTACCAGAAACAATAGACTCTTTAGATATTTGTAATTCAAAAATGAAATAGATGGCTTCCCTCTTCAACTCTGTAATTTGAGGGCTTATTTGAGGAATGAGGGTCTGCATTTTCCATGGTGGTCCCTACACTAAGCCTTAGAGACTTCTGAGAAGTACTAAGATGAGCTCTGGAATTTGTAGCCTCTTCAGAAAATCCCCCAACTGCTTTTTGCTGTCTACACAACTCACATCAGTCCTCATCGGCAGACATGAAAGTAGCATGGCAATAAATGCTGCTTTCCTTGTGTTCATGCATGATCAAGGGACCCTTTGCGGTATTTGCTTCGCCTTTGCAAATGAAATCGGCTATCTTCTCTTTGAAATTACAGTGATCACCTGATTGATAATGCTAGAAAACAGTTGGCATGTCATATGTGGCTTGGCAGAGGCATGAGAGGTAGGTAACATGAAGACCTCTTGAAAATGGAATAATTGACTCCAGTAAGAATCAGAAATCAAGTGGGTTTCAATCTAATAAGAAGCCATAAACAATCTCCACATGGCAATATTCTCCAGCACACTGGAAACTTACAAATAGCAACCAGAAGCTCTTCATTCAGACTCTACTATTGCATACATTCCCTTCAAAACAGGAATTTTGTTTCTGCTTGCTTGTTCAGCCCTAGGAAAAAAACACATTAGAAGTCTAGGCATATCAAACAACTCTTTTGTGGGCCACCATAATTATGCTTGTTCTAAATCCTAGCATAAGGTGTTCTGGGTTGACTAGTGTCCCCCTAAAATGTACTTCCTCTCAGAACCTCAGAAGGTAATATTATTTGGAAATAAGGTCAGTGCAGACATGATTACAGTGGTGCATGCTTTAATCAGGGGAGACATCCTGAGAAATTCTTTTTTAGGCCATGTCATCATTGCAGGCACATCATAGGATGTACTAACACTAAGTTAAATGTGATAGCTTATCTCACATCCAGGCTAGCCTACTGTACACCCAGGCTATGTCCTATAGTTCGTTACTGTGCTCTGTTTGCCTTACAAGATTTCTCTGGAAAGTAATATTCTACCACATCGTTCCAAAAATTCTTCAACTGCCTTTACACCAGCACTCACAGATTCACCACTCCCTTTCATATTAGTTAACAAATAAGTATTCTTGAATCATTAAACCACCCAGAGAACTTTTTAAAAGGGTTTGTTTATTTGAAAGGCAGAATGACATCAAAAGAAAGAGGCGGGGAGAGGAAGAGGGAGAGAAAGATGAGGATGAGGTGAGAGAAAGAGAATCTCTTATCATTTGATTCACTCTTCAACTGGTCTCAGAACCTGGAAGTACATCTGGGTCTCCTACGTGGGTGCAGTGGTCCAAGCACTTGGAACATCTTCTGCTGCTCTCCCAGGTGTATTAACAGGGAGCTGGATTGGAAGCAGAGCAGCCAACAATAAACTAGCACTCCAGTGTGAGATGCAGAGCTTGATCTGTTGTACCACAACGCTTGCACCTAAAAATGGGAAATTCTTAACTCATTATGAGCTTCTGGCACTACTGTCACTGATCAGAAAGGGTTCTACAATCCAAGGATTGTCAAGTGTTAGTGGCAGCCACTAGAAACTTGGGGAATGATGAAGAAGATTTGCCTTCATTGCCTCCAAAAGGAAGCAACCTGCCAATATCTTCCTTCCAGACTTCTAGCCTCTGGAATGGCAGAGACTAGATTTCTGTTGATTCAGGTCATTTTGATTTTCATAATTTGTTAATAGCAGCCCAAGGAAACTAAAGCACAGGATAAGGGCTTTAGAGAAGTTACTAAAAGCTTGCTTATGCTAGCATTAGTCTGATTCCTTTCTTATGCTTATGTAATGTTTGATCTCCAATAATAACTCCACAGACCACCAAACATTCCTTCTCCATTAAGGAGCCTGCTATTTGGGTGACTTTATTTTGAAAATTCTATTGATTCAAGCATTGTTCAGAGTTCTATGAAAATTCAACTTTCAAGGACTCCAGGTGCAGGACCACAGTTCCTTGATATCCTGATTTTCTCCTGTACAAAGGACAAGACAGAGCAATGTCAAGATGCCCTGGTTCCTTGTTATAAATGCATCTGAGTCATCAAATGTCCCCAATGCAGCTGAAATGTCAGTACCTGATTCTGCGCTTCCATTTATACTGCTGGTACTGAGCTACTTCTTATGGAATTTACAATATTTTACCTAAAAAGTAAATAAAAATTACATGTTACCTGAAAAGGAGTTGGTATGGATCTAATTGTTATTTCATTTTCTTCTTTTATTTTATTACATTTTGAAAAGGCATCATGAAGATTCATATCAGGGGCTCCAACACTCCCCTCCCTACTCCCCCCTAAAGATGAGGACCAAACTTAAATAGTAACAAGGGTACAATGTTGGATTTATGAGACCAACTTGGAGATAACATTATCAGGCTTTCTTGATTAATTTTAACAGATATTTTACTTTAGCTGGCCAGGGTGCCTGAGAATATAAATACATCAGCAGGTATGAGCAGTACAAGTGGAGCAAGTTATTGGGAAAGACATTTATTTGTGTAGGTGGTAAATTGATTAGAATTGCTAGTTTTTGGAGTCAACCCATCCTTTTAAAAATGGCTTTAACTGTTCCAGACTATTTTTCAAACACAAAGATGACACTGTTTTCAAAATAGCTTTTTAAATTCTATATGAATATTTCACTTCAAATTCACTTCAACTTCAAATCCAAGTTGTATAAGTAATGTCCATCTATGGATTTCCTTAGAACTGCTTAGTTTGTGAAACTTAGTTTTACTTTTGAATGTTTCACTGATTGACACTATTCCTAGGCGTGAGAAAGAGAACAAGGAAAAGTGACCTACAGAGAGTCAGGAGGCAGCATGGTACAGAGGCTAAAAACACTGACTCTAACAGCAAAGTAATTGAAATTCAAAATCAGCTTTGTCAAATGACTATGTTACTTAACCTCCCAGTCTTTGTTTTCCCCAGGAATTCATCAGAGATGACAATTTATCAGCCTAAAGTGATCGTAAGACTTTAATGTGATAACAGGTTGGACCTTTCAAAATGCTCATTTCTGTAAGTGAATATACTAGAATATGAGCATTTTCTACCCTGCTTCCCCTCCTCACCATGTGCACAAGGCGCTTAATAGACATTAGCTATAATTATTCAGGGAATATGATTTTCAAGTCTGGCTCCCAGGATCAGTTGTGTGACTGTATTTTAAAAAGCATATTTTAAAAATTATTTTTCATGATACAGTTTTATAGGTATAAGCGACCCCTCCTCTCCTTCCTCCCCATCCCCCCTATATTTATTACAGTAGTGTAGTCCTTCAGTAACAGTTACAAGTTTAAAATTCTGCTACTTAAGTGTATCATGACATTTTAGACATAGACAAAGAAATCACACCTGTGCTTTGGGACCCCAGATTTCACCTATCCAATAAGGAAGTCAAACCAACCTGGAGGCACTTTAAAATTCTCTCATGCTATGACATGCTGCATTTCTAGTCATGGGTATTGATTTCTCCCATATCAGAGATTGTATTAAGTTCCTCGAGGGTTCAGAGATTTTTGTCTTTCACTGCTATCCCCCTGGTGTCTAGAAGAGTCACATAGAAAGGGCACAATTACTCTTATATGAGTGAACCATGCAATGGAGTTAATGAAGACAAAGCTAGGCTAGGGGAATTGTCCAACATTCTCTACTTTCCATCTTCTGAAAAGGCACTCTACATCCTCAACTGGCCTAAATGGGCTGGCTGTCATGTGCATCTTGGAATGCTGTCCACTGCACAGGCATCAGCAACTGAGGAGGCCCAGTCCTGATATGTACACTCCAAGGTCAGATCACTTATGCTGGGATTTTCCCTGCAGCTGGGATTTGAGTCCAGTGATCTAGTTGGGGAGTTCCCCCAAGAAACCTTGCCTAAAGTGAGCTTAGATTTGACTCTTGTGTGTGCCAGCCAATGCAGAGTCAGGTTCAGTCCATCAAACATACCAGCCAATGTATTAACAGTGGATGTAGCTATCTGGTCAGTTCTGCTCTAAGCCACATCTGTCACATGAACTGACAGGTGTTGTGGCCTAGCCCAGCCCAGCCCAGCCCAGCCAAGTCCACCACAGGCCTGGGTCCTCACACACACCAACAGGTTCCCAGCCTAGTCCGGGTGACCGCCAATAACCCGCCCCCCACCAGACCCACCCCCAGTCCCAAATCTTGTGCATGCTGGCATGTGCGTGGCTTAACCCAGCTGGTCTCTGTATCCCTTCTGGCTCTCGTGCACATCCATGGGGGGTATGGCTTAGCTCAGCCCACCCCATCCCACCCCCAGAAACAGCTGGCATGTATGCTGGAGGCGGGTGCTGCTTAGGCCAACCTGACCCACTTCCAGCCCTGGCTCTCTTGCTCAACAGCAAGAGCTGCAACCTGATAGGGGAGTTTCCTTACCAGGCCTGTTCCCGGCCCAGGATCTTGAGCTTGCCAAGAAGTATTATGGACCTACCTGACACGACAGCCTGCATCCACTTTTATTCTTGCAAGGCAGCCTAGCCCATTCTGGCCTGTCCCCAGACCAAGCCCACATGCTTGCTTGATGGGGATTATAGCCCTGCCTAGAATGGCCTGCCTCCAGTCCTAGCTCTCATGCTCACCAGTGGAAGCAGTGACCTAGTAGAGGAGTCTCCTGAGTTCCCGTACCAGGCCAACTTCCAGCCTTGAGTCTTACATGTGCTAGCAGGTTCTATGACCCGCCCTCTTTGTATTTGCCAACAGGTGCTACAGCCTGGCTCAGCCTTGCCCACCCTGAGTCCTATCTCTTGCAGGCAGGTGAAGCAGCCTAGTAAGCTTGGCCTATCTTTAGCTCTGTCCGTCATGTGAACTGGCCTGGCTACACCTGTCCTAGTTCTCTCTCTCATACTAGCATGTACTGCCGACTGGCCCAGCCAGGCCTGTCCATACATATTCCTGCCCATACACATTGCAATGAGTGCTGCAGCCTTTCCTGGCCTGGTCCACCAGCAGACTCAGTTCCCATGCTTCCCAGGTCTCATACACACTGGTGCATGTGGCCCTGCTTCGCATGGTCTGCACTCAGTCCTGACCTTTGTAACTTCAGTGTTGCAGCCTGGCCCAGTTCTAACCTCCTCCCAGCCTCAGCTCACATAAGTGTCAGATGAGTTTTGCAGTTTCTCATGTAAACTGGTGGGTGCTGCAGGCCAGAGTGAGCCCAATAAATCCCTTACAGAATCTGCTCTCAGATCTGGCTCTCGTGTTCCAGGTTGTCCAGACTCTCATGGTTGGGTACTGCAGCCTGGCTGAGCCAGACATGCCTTTCACCCCACCTCCCTGCTGCTCCCCACCCTGCTCCAGCCCTAACTTCTGTTTAGGCAGCAAGGCAGCGGACAATGCTGCTCAGCCTTGTCCATACCTCCCACGTAGGTTGATGTGTTGGTCTGACTCAGACATGCCCTTTCGTTTCCTCCCTCTAAACCACCCCATCTCAAATCCCTCATCTACCTTTGCGTATGCTGTGGCTTGGTCCATGGAAGCCCTAAAAGTCACTCCTTCCCTGTCAAACATGCCCCCAGCCATTCCCAGTCCAACAAGTTCCCGGGCAGTTCCACTGCACAGTGCTGCCATGTGCCTGGGGGCCAGGGTGGCATGTCCCAGTCCAGCGTTCCCTGCCTTCCCAACATTATTTTTGTAAAAGAAACATAAAATAGGCAACTATACTGTACATTGGTTAATTAATGCAGATTTGGCATTAACCAAGCCCAGAATGCCTGCCAGCTATTGCCTACTTTTCTCCCAGAAGTGATCACTTGCCAAGGAACAAGGTAACCTAGGCAGTTACCTACAGCTGGCTGCCTTTTCTTTTTAACTGCAGCTGGAGAGCTTCCCTCCAGCTCACAGAGAAGTGGCACTGAGCAACTCTGTTACTGGTACAGAACTGATTGCTTGGACCAGAAACAGTTTGATCCCCGTTCATTGGCCTGCCCTTTTCCAAGCCTGTTTTTGATAGCAGATCTCTGTGTCAGGTTTCAATCCAAGAGCTCTTGGTCTCAGAAAACCCAACCAGTAGCGTAGTTGGTAATTTCTTTCCTTTCACCATGTTTATTGATGGCCATTTGTTCTGGTTTCTGTCAGCAAGACAAGAGGAATTCCACTAGGGACTCCTAGGAAAGATTTTTCTATCTAAAGAAAAGAGCCATGTGATAAGATAGTTTCTCCCCTACACCTATTTTTCTTAAAACTTATCAAGCATTATTTTCCACTTAACCAAACAGTTGTTAATTGTATACAGGCACTTTTATTGTATTGTATTGTATTTTTGATGATGTTTACATAGTTGATCAGGGTGGGACGTGTCGAGGATTACAGGAAGGTGGGTGGGAAGCTGTCAGGCCACAGTGTGATGCTTGGAGTTGTTAAGTGCACTTTAGATCACAAAGGTAATGTCTATGCATAAAAGGTGCAGGAGTAGAAAGAACTTAGCATACAAGATGACAACCCTGCCCTGGAAACACTAACTTTTAAACTTTCCATTGTGTGAAAAAAGCAAATATATATGTTGTTGAACTGGCATTAGTTATTCTAAATCTGCAATGATTATGGAGTTTGGAGTTAAATAGATCCATGTTTGGATCGGTGATTCACTGTACACTCTTGGATAAGGCACCTCATCTCTCTGGGCCTCAGTTTGCTGATCAGTAAAATAACCAAGCAGTTAAATAAGATCACATGATGTGGCTGATGCCCAATGAATGGTAGTTAGCTCTCTTCTGTTTCCACCCTGACGTTACTTCCACAGCACTCTTACTTGTTTTCAAAAATGCATTTATTTTAAGAAGCTTAATTTCCTATTTTAATGTCATAAACATTTAATCTGATTTTAAAAATATTAATTGATTGATTTGCTGATTTGAAAGGCAGAGTGACAGAGTTTCTATCCACTGGCTCAGTTTCCAAATGAGCACAACAGCGGGGGCTAAGGCAAGCTGAAGGCAGGAGCCGGGAACTCCAGCTGGACTCCTGTGTGGGTGGTAGGGGCCCAAGTGCTTGAGCCTGTGTTGCTTTCTCACATCATAAGCAGGGAACTGGATGGGACGCAGAGGAACCGAGACTTGAACTAGTGCCCATATGGGATGCTGGTACCACAGGCAGAAGATTAGCCTGACACACCACTTCACTAGCCTCAAACTTTTTGTATTCATAAAAGGTATTTTGTCATAAAAATAGAAAACAGACTAATGCAACTAGTTAGCACTTTTTCAGCACCTACTATGTGCCAGTAAGTGATAACAGTTAAGGATCAGAATAATCCTGAAAGGTAGATATTATTACTATTATTAGTGAAGCACAGTGGTGGCCTGGATCTTCTGTGGGTTTGCACAATTAGTAATGCACGTTCAAACTCACAGCTGGACTCCAATACATGTGCTCTTTCTACTCTACCACATAGCTTCCTATTACAACAAAAGTAAACTACCATAGGGAATCTGCTATATGTTTATAGTGGATAATATATCTGTTTTCATATATATAAGATGTCTCACACCAGCCATCACTGTGGCACAGTAGGTTAAGCCTTGGCCTGTGACTCCGGCATCCCACATAGGCACCAGTCCAAGTCTTGGCTGCTCCCTGCTAATGGCTTGGGGAAGCAGCAAAGAATGGCTCAAGTGCTTGGGTTCCTGCACCCACATGGGAGACCCAGAAAACCTTTCATCTCCTGCTTATCAGCTCAGCTCCAGCTGTTACAATCATCTAGGGAGTAAAACAACTAATGCAAGATATCTCACTCTCTATCTCTCTGTCCTTCTCTCTCTTTGTAAAAATGTCTTTCAAATAAAAATAAAATAAACATTTTTTGAAAGATGACTAAGAGGTCTTACATTTCTTTTGTCTCTCCCAATAAACAAAATGATGCTAGGTGTCTACCAAGTACTCAATGATTGGCAATTGATCAATTAGTTGATTGATCACATTCAACAATGCCTTACTTATACAAATTTACTTATGAGGAAATGTTCAAGGGCCTTACAATGACATGAGATATATCATGGCGAATTCCAAAATATATACTTAATACACACACACACACGATGGTTACAATATAATATCACAACAATGACAATTTGATCGCTTTGTGGAAGTCTGCAGATCTTGAGAATACAATTGTCAAAGTGAAAACTGAGCATATTTTTGAATGGCAGAGACAGACAGAGGGAGATTGTTCAATCCTTGCTTTACTCTCCAAGTGCCCGCAAGAGTCTTGGCTGGGCCAGGCCAGATAGAGGAGCCTGGAACTCACTCTAGGTTTTCCACATGGATGACAGGAGCCTAAATATTTGAACCATCACTTACTGCCTCCCAGTAGGCATGAGTAGGAAGCCGCAAATGGAAGCAGAATTGGAACTCCAACCCAGACACTGTAACATGGGGCAGACATCTCACATGTCATTTAAACCAGCGTCAAATTCCCACACTCATGTCATTTTTTAGAGGCTGAATATAGAAACAGCTTTATGAGGGGTATAACAGAGTCTGAACACCTGATTTTTCATCAGGTCTTAATGCCAGATTTGAAAATTGGACAAGTATTGAAATACTTTGCAAAACTAACTTGTTAATAATTCTTAGCAGATATAGAACTTGAAATTCTTGACATTTTTACGTATGCATGAACTTGAAGGAATAGCATGCTTCATGTGGAAAATTAGGCTTGATTTTTTTTAACACGCACTACAATTTCACTTACCTAATTTCAGAGGCAGACGCAATTAAGAGGACTGGAATCTGGCTCTGGTAATGTTACTAATTTACTACGAGCCTGACTTTGGGAGCACACCATCCTTTCACCTCTCTGCTTCTCTATTTCCTTATATGAGCAGCGGAGATTTGACTGGATGATTTGGAAAGCCCCACTCCTACCCAGGTACTTGAAAATGTTAACACATTCTCTTTTCCTTTCTCCACAGGTCATTACCGCAGGCTATGCTTCAGCAATGTCCCTTTGATAGAAGAAAATGTGTTTTAAGCTAAAAGCACTTGGAGAGTATAAGGCTCTTCATTCATTCCTAGTGCTAGCAGAATGTGACATGTGTGTGGATCTTAGTCAAACATTCTTGTGATTTCTAGTGGTTTCAACTTCGACTGAATTTTGCCTAGGTGAAAACAACAATAACATCAACAAAAAACTACCTTTCAGTTCATGCAACCAAACTGTGGGAAAGGAAAGAACTCAAATAACTAGCAAGAATTCTCTCTTCTTTCCCCTCTGCCTCCTTCATCCTTGTTTTCCTTCCTCTCTCTTTCCCTTTCTCATTGCCATTTCTGAGTGTCAGCCTCATTCTCTCAAGCCCCTTTCACCCAGCTGGATGTAAGCAGCTGGCTGGATTTGCAGTCATATACCCACAGTTGCTGCCAAGGAATTTATACTTACTCTTTATAACTCCCGTTATTGAAAATCTCTGAAGATACTTTTACCGGCCTGCTTCATATCAGGGGCACAAGTCTCTTTTATTAATCCATGTGTCCAAACCACAGAGTTTTGTGAGAACACAATGGTTGTCCTGAATGCATATTTAAAAGTAGAAAAAGGAGCATTTTTCCAGAAAGGTAGTGCTGCTTTATGTAGACAAAATATTAAATTGCTTAGCCATTGCTGCAGAGTTTTTTTTTTTTTTTTTAATGGAAGCTTGCTGACCACAGGTCACGATGACACCAAAAGTCTCTATGGCAATTTTGTAATCAAGAGAGCCTTGGAGAAATCGATTTTATTTTTATGTTGAATGTGAAAGACTGATGGGGTTAAATATGTTTTTAAGGCTCTTTTTTTTTTTACAATGCAAATATGTCCTGTGGTTTGGCAAGAGACATCCATTTTTTTTTTATAACGTCGTTCAAGTAGTTAGCAACAGAAACTTCATTCCTTTTTTATTATTCATAACAATACTAGATACTTACACACTATGGCATTTTCATCAAAGGATCTCAGAACATACAATTAGCAAATATTAGTCAGTTTTCAGATGGGAAGTCAGAGATGCTGAGAAGGCAAGCCAGGCACCGTGTGTCTGCCTGGGATGGTGAACTTCTGGAAAGTACCTTTTTCTAACCTTGCCTTGATCGGTGCGAGTTTAAGATTGACATGTCCTCCTGTCCAGAAGCCAAATTCCTGTAAGAAGGAAAGGAGAAGCTCAGCCTGTCACAGCATCAGAAACATACAGATATAGTTGAGACATTAAAGAACAGTTGCAGTTCCAGGTCCCTTCCAGTGCACATTGGTTTTCTAGGTTATGAGTGGCCATTCAGTGTTTGGAAACTAGGTGCTGTGCAGCTCACCAAAACTCATGTTACTGTTGGAATTAGAGTGCTGTTTGTAAATTGGAATCTGTTTTCCTCAGCCAGCCAATATATATATAAACCCGGGACAGGCCAAATCCTGTACACTGGAATTCAATCAGGATCTCCCACTTGGGTGTCAGAGACCCAAGTACTTGAATCATCACCTGCCTTCTGGAAATGGAAAAGATCGGGAACTCAAACCTAGGCACTCTAGTATGAAATGTGGGCAGCACAAGCACCATCTTAACCACTGAGTCAAACATCCCTGCTTTGCTTTGTTTTTTCATTTATCCACGGGAGCCTTTTTCTGTCAGCCTCTGGTCTACAGATTGAGAGGCAAGACTTGGTTCGCATCTCCCTAAGTCTCAGGGTCCAAGAGAGGTGACAGACCTACCTGCTAGTGGTAGACACGTTAGTGGAAGTGTGAACATTGGTGTTTAGAAGTGGAAGTAGGAGAAGTTAGCCTAGGATCACTAACATTGGAGCTGCTGATGGCATGGGGAGTGGATTGTCAGAAGTGAGAACATCCATGCGCCAAGTTGAGAGGTAAGGAAAAGCATGATGCATTCCAGGAAGAGAAAATCACGGTGACTGAAGGTGGTAAAGGGCAGAGGAAGGGCAGAGATGAAGATGCAGACTTGGGATCAGACCTTGGAGAGTGTTATAGACAAAGTTAGGAGCCTGGACTTGTAAGAACAATGACTATCCTCTGAACTAAAGGATTTTAAGTGAAAGAATCAAATCAGATATTTATTTTAAAATGGGGACCAGCATTATTTTTGTCTATTTAAACATTTCAAATTATTTTATTTTTATAAGGTGAGACAAATTCATGCATTTCACAATACAGATTTATAAGCATAGTCATACTTGCTATTATACTCTTCCGTACTGAGGGAACAGTACAAGTGTTAAGCTGCTTCTTGCAACACTAGTGTCCCATATGGACACTGGTTTGAATTCTGGCTGCTGTACTTTCAATACAGCTCCCTGCTATTGTGCCTGGAAAAGCAGTGAAAAAGAACCCAACTACTCATGCCCTTGTTATCCATTTGGAAAATCTGGATGGGCTCTGGTATCCTGTCTTTAGCCAGGCCCAGCTCTGGCAACTGGCATGAACAGGGGAACAGAATCAATCTCTCTCTTTCTACCTTATGTGTGTGTGACTCTTTCTGTTTGTTTGTTTGTTTAAGATTTTTTTACTTCAAAGTCAGCTTTACAGAGAGAAGGAGAGAAAGAGAGAAAGATCATCCATTCACTGGTTCACTCCGCAAGGGGCCACAACAGCTGGAGCTGAGCCAATTCAAAGCCAGGAGCCAGGACCATCCTCCAGGTCTCTCATGAGGGTGCAGGGTCCCAAGGATTTGGGCCATCCTCAAATGTTCTGTAGGCCACAAGCAGGTAGCTGGATGGGAAGTGAAAGAGTTGGGACACGAACCAGTACTCATATGGGATTCCAAATATGCAAGGTGAGAACTTCAGCCACAAGGCTAAAGTGCTAAGCCTTCTGCATCACTCTTTTTCTGTGTAATTCTGCCATTCAACTAAATAACTCTTTTTGCACAAAGAAAGATGACCACGGCTCAAGGAAAAGAATGGATTTGCAGATGCTAATGATGGGAGTGGAGAGATCAAGTAGGAGGCCAATATGTCAATCCAGTGATAAGCGATGAGTGCTTTGATCAATGTGCCAGTGGTGGAAGTAGAGAGAAGGTGGATCAGATGGATTGGAAATAAAATTTTGAATTACAATCATTAGCACTTATTAGGGAATGAGGAAAACACAAGAATGAAGATAAGCTTTAAGTACTAGAGTTGAACACCTGGGTGGAGAGTGAAATGAGCAGGACTGGGCAAGGAGAAATACTGGGGAGAGTCTTTTTTTAATGTGGTCACTGAGATCCCAAAGACACTAAGTGTAGAACTTGTACTATAGCAATATGGGGAGAAGGAACATTAAGAAACTAAGCAGACTGGGATTGATCACTGAGTTTATCACTGCAGCAGCAGATTAAAAGATGGATCATACGTGGGAAATGAAAGGACAGAAACAAAATTTAGGAAGGTGGTATAATAGTACCATCAGAAAATACCGCCATCTGCTCCGGGTAGATTGAGAGAATGAGAAGGGGCCAAGATTGAAGGCTTTTGAGGGAGTAAATATGATAGAATTGAATGATGGCTTAGTGGGGAAGTGGTGGAAGAAAGTGGCTCCTAGATAACTGCTAGATATCTTTCTTTCATTTTTTTTGCTAGATATCTTTTTTAAGTGTATACACAATACCAAATTGTAGAATTCAAAAAGGAGCACAATATTAGTGTGAAGAGATAAGTTCTGTCTGCATATATTGTGAGGCCACCAGGCTCTCAAGACAGTTGTCTTGGATCATGACTTTCTCCCCTCCTATTACATTTAGACCATCAACATACACTATCCAACAATCTCTATATTAAAAAGCATATTCTCAGGGCCAACACTATGGCTCAAATCCTTTGCTTGCAAGTGCCCACACCCCATATTAACACTGATTCATGTCCCTGCTGATCCATTTCCAATTCAGATTTCTGCTTATTGATTGAGAAGGCAGAGGAGGATGGCTCAAGTCCCTGGGCCCTTGCAACCATGTGTAGACCTGGAAGAAGTTACTGGCTCTTGGGTTTGGATTGGCTCAGCTCTGGCCTTTGTGGCCATACAGGAAGGGAACCAGTGGATGGAAGATCTGTCCTGTCTCTCTCTATTCAAATCTGTCTTTTTTTTTTAAAGATTTATTTTTATTATTTTTTTATTGGAAAGGCGGATATACAGAGAGGAGAGAGACAGAGAGGAAGATCTTCCGTCCTTAAAATCAAAATACATGTATCCTAACAAAAATTTCATTCTTTTCTAATCCTATTTACTTCACCACTCACTTCCTGTCAGCCACTTTTAAATTTTGTTTATTTATTTGTGGATAATTGCCTACAGTTGCTCTACGTTCTCTTTGCCCATTTCTTGGTTTTTAAATAACAGATTTGTTAAGATACATTTAACACAGCGTGAAAATAATAGAATGCAATCAATTTGATTGAAATGTACAATTCAATGATTTTTGCAAGTACAAAGAGCTGTGTGACCATCAACACATTAATTTTGGAATAGTTTCATCTCTTCAAAAGTAAACTGCCCTCTTTCTATCACTGACTATGTCCTCAAACTGTTGAAGTACTAAAAAACCACTAATATACTTCCCTTCTCTACATAGGTGTCTGTTCTTCACATTTTATTTATCTATCTAATCTACACATACACACATATATAATCACACACTGCTTGTTGTTTTTATAATTGGTTTCTTTCTGTTTGGAAGTTCTTTTGTTTTGTATCATGTATTATTACTTCATTCCTTCTTATGGTCAAATAATACTCTTCTGTCTGAATATTTCACACTTTGATTCTTTATTCTTCATTTGGTCCATATACCCTTCATCCCTCTGCAATTGGTCTTTCATTCCCACCACTATATTGAGAATATATTTGTGAAACTCATCAGTAACTTTCACATTTCTTAACTCAATGGTCACTTCTTTATTCTCATATTACTTAACTTCTTGAGCATTTGGTGTGATTTGATATGAATTCTCTCTCTCAAAACACTTTCCTCTCTGGGTTTCGGTGACACCATATTTTCCTACTCATCAGCTGCTACTTTCATTTTTTGCCATTGTCTTCCCTCTTATCCCACTTTTTAAAAAGATTTATTTAGTTTGTATTGGAAAGTAAGATATACAGAGAGGAGGAGAGACAGAGAGGAAGATCTTCCATCCAATGATTCACTTCCCAAGCAGTCGCAATGCTCAGAGCTGAGCCGATCTGAAACCCAGAGCCTCTTCTGGGTCTCTCCCATGGGTGCAAAGTCCCAACGCTTTGGGTCGTCCTCCACTGCTCTTCCAGGCCACAAGCAGGAAGCTGGATGGGAAGCGGAGCTGCCAGGATTAGAACCGGCACCCATCTGGAATCCAGGCGCATGCAAGGTGAGGATTTTAATTGCTAGGCTTCCGCACTGGGCCCCACTTATCCCACTTTTAAACGTTGGAGTAGGATCTCTCAGCTCCCTATTCTTCCTAAATGATTTCATCTAGTCCCACACGTTTACATATTATCAATGTGTGTGACCAATCCAGAATTGAAATCTTAAATCCAGATCTATTATTTGAATTCAACATTGTATATTGTACCTGCTGCTTAACTACATGGATGTGTAACACACATCTAAAATTTAGTAGGACCAAAAAAAAAATATATTTGACTCCCTACCTCCTATCCCATCCCCACAACCCTTCTCCTCAGTCTTTTAAAAAATATATTAACTTTTATTTTAAAGGCATAGTTACAGAGAGAGAGAGAGATCTTCCATCTGTTGATTATTTCCCCTGATGGTTGCAATGGCCATAACTGGACAAACTAATCTGAAACCAGGAGACCCCTCTGGGTCCCCGATATGGGTACAGGAGTCCAAAGACTTCAACCATCTTCCAGTGTTTTCCCAGGCCACAATCAAGGAGTTGATCAGAAGCAGAGCGGCTAGACCACAAATCAGCTCCTGTACAGGATGCCAGCACCACAGGCTACTGGTGCCTACTACACCATGGTGCCAGCTTCAGCCTTCCCTTATCTTATAAATGGCATTGCAGTTCAACACCTGCTCAAGGAAAATCCTAAAAATCATCACTGACTCCTCAAGATTCATCTCTTGCATTCAAACTCTGAAAAACTCCAATGGGCTATATGTTGAAAGTGCACCAAAATTTGACCTCTCTTCTCCACTTCCACAATTGCTCCTCTAAGTAATGTCTGGTCTAGACGCACCAATCATCTCTTGCTTGGACTACTGAAATAACTCCCTCTCTTCTCCATTCTTCTCTTGGTCCCATCCAATGCATTCCCCATAGTGAGTGATCTTTAAAAAATGCAAATCAGGATGTGTCATTCAAAATCCTTTTTGAAAATTACTCACTTTTCAAATTTTAGAGGCTTGAGCAAGAGCTCCCACCCCCTGGTTCACTCTCCAAATACTCTCAAATGCTAAGGCTGGACCAGGCCAAAGCCAGGAGCTGGGAATGCAATCCCAGGTGTCTCTGATGAATGGAAGGAGCCCAATTACTTGAGCCATCATCAGTAATTCTCAGGGTTTCCATCAGCAGGAAGTTGGAGTTACCAGCTAGAGCTGGGAGTCAAACCCAGCATTCCAATACCTGATGCAGGTATTCTATCTTGCATCTTGACCACCCAGCCAAATAAACACACCACAACTTTCTTTCAAGAGTAATAAAAGAGATGGAAAGAGAAAAAAAGAATTTTTCCATCCACTGGTTTATTTCTCAAATGGCTGCTACAGCTAGGACTGAGCCGCTGAAGCCAAGATCCAGGAGCTTCTTCCAGGTCGCCTGCGTGGGTGCATGGGTCTAAGCACTGGGGCCATCCTCTGTTATTCTCCCAGGTGCATTCTCAGGGATCTGGATAGGAAGTAGAGTGGTGAAGTTCAAATCATCATCCATTATAGGGCACAAGTACTTGTAGGTGGCACCTTAATCCATTGCACCACAATGCTGGCCCCAGTAGAGTATCTTGTAAGAAATGTGGCCCAACCATATGGCATTGATTAACAATGCAGTTCAAATATAACAAGATGATTAGAAAGTAAGATGATGCAAAAGATATGCTATGTAAACATTAATTGTAAAAAGTAGAAGTGACAATGTTAATAACAGATACAGTGGACTTCAGAGCAAAGAAAAGTACTAAAGACAGGTGAAAGTATCAATCTACTAAGAAAATCCACTGAGAAAATCACTATAGACAGAACTGTAAAAACATAGAGGCAAAGCCTACAGAGCTGAAAGGAGCAATAGACAAATCTACAATTGTAGTTGGAGACTTCAGCAATCCACACTTAGCAGTTTTTAGATCTTAACAGTCAACCAACATGCTCTAATTGGCATGTATAGAACATCCTACACAAACAACCAAATATGCATATTTTTCAAGTCTCTATGGAGTATTCACCATGATAACTGTGTCTTGGGTAATTAAAAAGCCTTAAAAATAATCAATAATCAAAGAGAGAAATCACACGGAACGTGTTCTTAAAAAAGATGGAATCACATTGGAACTCAATAACAGAAAAAGGAAAGGAAAGGAATAGCCCAAACTAAACAGCACATTATAATTCATGAGTCAAGGAGGATGTATCAAAGTAAATTGAAAAATACATAGGATTGAATGAAGATTAAGTGAAACATAACATGTAAACATTTTTGAAGCAAGTAAAACCATCATGACAGGGAAACTTTATAGCACTAAATGCTTACATTACAAAACAGTGAAAGGTAAAAAAGTAAAAATCAACGATCTAAGCACATTCCTTAAGAATCTAGAAAAAGAAAAGCAAGACAAACTCATGAAAAGCATAAGAAAGGAAACAATAGATTTAATACCAAAAAATAAGTTATATTAAAAATAAAATCAATAGAAACAAATTTTAAAAAACCTCAGTAAAGTTAATAAAATTGTAGCAAATTTGACAAAGGTAAAAAGAAAAAATATAGATCATATTTCAGCAATGAAACAAACATATAACATGTCCTGGGGCCGTGAAATTATAATGAAAGCTCAAGATCCAAGACGACTGAATAGGATATTGTCACACCAACTTAGCTGCTTCGGGGTATGAAAATAACAAAGGAAGGACCACTCTTCCAGGAGTCTGACTGATGGAGACTATTAGTGGAGAAGCGAAAAACAAAATAAAGAATTTGTATGACAAGAGGAGAAAGGACAGAGGCACTGCAGCAACCAGCTGCCAGCTGCCATCTTACCAGGTCAAGCTAGGAAGAAATAGCTGTACATTCTACCATTCACAGTTTTAGCTCATAGAGAATTCCACAGTTGCCCATTGACTTTGCTTCAGTCTGGGGGAGCTGACTGGGGTCTGAACAACTGCTGAGCTTAGAGAACAGAAGTCGAATTGCTCCTGTCCTCACTCTAAACCCAACAGAGCATCAGACTTTGCAGAGAAGAGTTTCACAGTGGGCCTCTCTTCAACTCCTACCAGAATCAATCAGAACTAGAATCAGGGGAACTTATGGGGCAAAGCAGAAGCTCCCTACATCCTCAAACTGTGGGAGTTTTGGGGCATTAGCCACAGAGCTACATTTACACACTCTGTGTGAACCAGGGGGATTTCCCTTAGCTTCTGGGGGCTAGCACCAACAGCAGCTCATCAAAATTCCACTCCACCCTGGGAAATCTGTACCCTGCAACATTACCATACATTAGTTCTAAAAATTTCAATCCCACTAGAATCTACCTGGTGGACCCAGAGAAGATCCTACCTGTATTTCAGATCTCCACGGTCATACCCGCCAAAATAATGATATCTGCTCATTATCTTGAAGTCCATGTGTAGAAATAGAACAGGGTTCAGTTTGGATCCTTTAGTCACTGCACTAGGGCTGCTGATGTTAGAAGCCACAGCACGAGTTTCATTTTCCTAGCAGGACCTTAAGAAGGACCCATAAGCAACACATAGAAATAGAGTCACAGCAATTAGTACCAAGAGTCCCAGCACCACTAGGCTTTCTAGTGGGACAAGGCAACATCCCTCAGCTCTAAGAACAAGACTTTGGCTATCACAATCACCAGGGAGATTGACACCAAACTCTCTGTGGGCTGAAGACACACACCCTAGGGAACCCACGTTTATCTCAAAGTCATACTTTTATCCTTATGATCTGCAGATTAGACCCAACTGTCATTATAGACAAAACCAACTTTGATTGAGACAAAATAAATCACTCAGAGATCACACTCCTGTAGAACTAAAGCCAAAGCAACAAGCTAAGTGATAACTTACATTTCATGTAGAACATAAGCACTTTTTTTCCAATAAAACCTACTCTAAAGAAAGGATGTGCAGACATCAACATAGGTACACAGCACACATGAAGAGACAAGGTCGTATGACACCTCCAAAAGAACACAATAACCCTGCAGAATTAGATACTGAACTGAAGGACACCTATGGAATGCCAGATGTAGAGTTAAAAATAATGATTATAAAGTAACTCAATGAAATACAAAAGAATGCAGATAGACACATTAAAGAAACAAGGAAATCAATAAGTGACACAAGTGAAAATATTACTAAGATAATAGAAATCATGAAGAAGATCCAAGAAGAAATTAGAATTGAGAGATTTAACAGCAGAATAGACTAGTAAAGGAAAGAATTTCTGACCCTGAAGACAAAACTTTTGAAATAATAAGACAAAAATAAAAATGAAAGAATAAAAAAGAATGAAATATACTCTGACATATGGTATATTAGTAATTGACCAAATAGTAATATACTAGGTATTTCAGATGGAGAAGATAAGGAAAAGGGCAAAAAGAAAGCATTGCAAGTCTGCTGCATAAAATCGTAGTTGAAAAGTTCCCAGGTCTTCAAAGAGATATGTGTATCCTGATACAAGAAGCTCAAAGGACCCCAGGCAGACTCAGTCAAAAAGGGTTTATCTAAGGCAGAGTGTAGTCAAATCATCAAACATTAAGGACAAAGAGAGAATCCTAAAGTCAGTAAGAGAAAAGCATCATGATAAAAATGAAGCAAAACCAGTTAGATTAACATCAGACTTCTCAGGAAAAAAAAAAAAAACCCATAGGTGAGAAAAGAGTGGGGTGATATATTCAAAGTATTATAGGGAAAAAAGAAACTTCCAAAATAAGACTACTGTATCGAAAAGTTATTCTTTACAAGTGAAGGAGAAATAAGGTATCTTTTTCTTTTTTGTGATTAATTGATTTATTTGAAAGGCAGACACACACGCACACACACACACACATACACACAGATCTTCCAT
This sequence comes from Ochotona curzoniae, assembly GCF_017591425.1. Lineage (NCBI taxonomy): Eukaryota > Metazoa > Chordata > Mammalia > Lagomorpha > Ochotonidae > Ochotona > Ochotona curzoniae. Next base: position 10,310,128 of record NW_024467087.1, read on the forward strand.
CACTCCCCCAGATGGCTGCAATGGCTGGAGTTGGACCTACATGAAGCCAGAAGCCAGGAGCTTCTTCCAGGTCTCCAACATGGATGCACAGCCCCAAACACTTGTGCTGCTTCCGTGCTACTTCATTAGGCATATTAACAGGGAGCTGGATCAGAAGTGTAGTAACGGGAACTAGAACCAGTACACAATAAGGTATTTTCCATACAGAAAAACAGAATTCACGTCCATCAGACCAGCCCTTATAAGACGTCCTAAATGAAGTTCTGAATTAGAAGTAGACACTATGAAAAAACAAAACAACAAATAAACAAACACCATGAAATTCACTAGCAGAACATAGCCTACATTGAAGCAACAAAATGACAGGTGTCAGTTTTTTTCTAGAAATACAAACCCTGAATGTAAATGGATTAAATTCTCCTGCCAAAAGATGTAGGCTGGTTGAATGGATAAAATACCTAGACCCACTGTAAATTGCTTATAATGATATTAACTTTGTCAAGATATACACAGACTGAAATGTAGGGTTGAAAAGAGATATATCAGAAAAAAAAAAGATATATCAGGCAAACAGAAACCAAAAACAAGCAGGAGTAGCTATGGTGATATCAGATAAAACAGACTTTAAACCAAAAACTCTAAAAATAAATAAAGAAGGATATTTTAAATGTTAATAAAGGATTCGACTCAGCAAGACCAAGAAATCATATACAAATATGTACCCAAAAACAAGACCACCCAAATATACATAGGAAATACTATTCTGTATAAAGGAAGAGATATACTTCAACACAGTAGTGGCGGATGGCTTCAACACCTTACGCTCATCAATGGACAGGTAATCCAGACAGAGAAACAATATACATGCATCAGAGCTGAGACATACCATTAAACAAATAGACCTAACAGACATTTCCAGGACAGCTACAGAATACATAGTCTTAGTACATGGAACATTTTCTAGGATAGATTATACCTTATACCAAAATTCAAGACTCAGTAATTCAAAATTATTAAAATCACACAATGTATCATCTTAGACCATAAACTAGATCAAAAGTAGAAACTAACAACAACAAGAGAACATTCATAAATACTTGGAAACTAAATAGCATGTTACTGACAGATCAATGGGAAATTTAAAAATGTTGAAATCAATGAAAATAAGAACACACCATATAAAAACCTATGTTGCATAGCAAAAACAATATTAAGAGGAAAGTTTATGGCATTAAGTGCTTACATTAAAAAGGTGAAATGTCTTAAAAATCTAACAATACAGTTTGAACAAGCCAAGCCCCAAATCAACAGGAGGGTAGAAATAATAAGTATCAGAGTAGAAATAAATATAATTAAAACTAAAAAATATAACAGGTCAACAAGAGTATTTTGGAGATTAAAAACAGATAAACCTCCATCTAGACAAATGAGGAAAAATAGAAGAAAAGCTGAAATACATAAAATTAGAGATGAAAAGGAGACATTACAACTGACAGCAGTGAAATACAAGGTTCGTAAGGAACACTATGAAGAACTGAATGCTAATATACCGGAAAAGCTTCAAGAAATGAATGCAATCCTGGATACAACATACCAACATTAAATTGAAGAGAAATACGCAATTTCAACAGGCACCATAGCAAGTAAGGAGGGTGAAGCAGTAATCAAAGTCTTTCACCATGGAAAAGCCCAGGATCTAATGGCTTTACCACTGAATTCTACAAAACATTCAAAGAGAAAGTAACTCCACTTTTCTTTTTAAAAAATCATTTTTAATTTTATTTTTGATGATGTTTATATGGTTGATCAAGATGGGAAGGGTCGAGGATCAGGGGATAGTGGGTGAGACCATTATTTCCACATTTTCTTTTTCTTCTTCCTGTATTTGGGGGAGACAAGGATACTAGAGGAAAAACCGCACCCAGCCTCTCAACCTCCATATACCGGGGGGATGGGGAAATGTCACCAGATGTCATTTCAGGGTGCCCATTGTGAAGTATTTTCTGAGGGTTTTGTTCATGTTGTTTCAATAGTTCTGAGATGCTACTGATATCACTGCTCCAAGGATGAGGAAATACTTCTGAGGTCGATTGGTTGACATAGTCTGCCTCTGAGTTTCCATTGGCCCAGAAATTTGCGCTCAAGCTTCACTGGGGTAGTTGAGCAGTTTGTTCTGCTCTCCATCTTCAGCAAATCCAACGGGTGCTACAGTTCAACCCTGCCCTGCCCAAAACACGCTGGGCCTTAGGTACACCAGGGGGAGCTGCTGCCTAATTGGAGCAACCCCCCAATAACTCCAAGTGGATCGGCCTCCCAGCTGTGATTCCTGTGCCTGCCAGCATGTGCAGTGGACTGATCTGGTCTGTCCCACATCCCATTGAGATCTTGTACACATCATTGGGCATTGAAGCCTAACTCAACCCAACCGACTTCACCCTCTAGCGTACACTCATGCCAGTGGGTACCACCACCTGTTCATCCAGGCTCGCCCCCAGCCCTAGTTCCAATGCTCACCAGTGGGAGTTGCAGCCCATCAGAGAGGAGCCCACAACCTCTGGATAGACCCACTCCCTGATTCAAATCTTGCACTCTCCAAGCGGTTTTTTGGTTTAGCTTGACGGGACTTGCCCCAGTCCCAGCACTTGCCAGCTGATGCTGTGGCAAAGTCTAACCTGCCTCCCCTCATTCTGGCTCATGCCTGTACCAGTGGATACAATCGGTTACCCCAGCTTGGCCCTCCCCCAACCCAGTACACATGCATGCCAACAGGTATAGCACTGTCTAGTCTGGTCTGCCCCAGTTTCATGCTTATGAGCATGAGAAGTGACCCAACAGTAAGTCCCCACTACTCCCCTACCAGGCACACCTCCCTGTTCCGGTCTCATGTTTGCTGGTGGGTGCTGCAGCCCACTTTCGTGGCCTGTCCCACCTGGCATTTGCCAGAAGATGCTGTAGTCTGGCCTGGCCTGGTCTGCCTCCATTCCAGCTCACCTCGGCTGGAACTGCTGCCCAACCTGACTCAATCAGACCCCAATCCCAGCCCTAATGTGAACTGGCTGGTGATGTGGCTAGATGCAGCCTTTTCTGCACTCCATCCTGGTTCTCAGATATGCTAGTGGATGTTATGAGCTGGCCCAGCCTAGCCCGCCCCCATACTTGAGCCACACATATGCTGAAAGGTACTCTAACCTGGTCTGCTCTGGGCTGTTCCTTGCTTTGGTTCTTCTACTCACCTGTAGGGACTGCACCCTGACAAAGGAGTTCCCCAAACTCCTTTATTGGGTCTCGTCTCAGTGGCAGATGTCACGCACACTGGTGGGTCCTTGTCCCAGGCTAATTTAGTCCACCTCTTGTCTCCTGAGTTCCCGTGCCAGGCCTTGCTCAACTGGCACATGCCCAACCTGGTTCTTACTGTTGGACGTTACAGCCCAGCCACACCTAGCCCACGCCCTGATGGAGCCCTCATATGGCCTGGTGGGAGCAGAAACCTAGCCCAACCTGTCTACATCTACTCTGGCTCTCACGAGCACCAGTAGATGCTGGAGTCTGAGCATTTTTTTCATATATTTGTTGTCTATTTGTAATTCTTTTAAGAACTTGAATTTTTTTAGCATATTGGTTATTCGATACCATGTCAACTAATTCCATAATGTTGTAAATTGTTGTTGATGTTATGTTGGGGCTTTTAATTGATCAGGATGATATTCTGCTAGCTCTACCTTCAGACCAGAGATGGTCTCCCCAAGAAACCATTGAATGTATCTGGACAACTAGATGCTGGAGTTTATGCCTGGTAAATGCTTGCAAAGAAAGAATCTCAACTGAATTTGAACTGTAATACTGCAACAAGGTGGAGGAATCCACCATGGGGGGAGGGTATGGGGAGGGGTTGGGGGAATCCCAGAGCCTATGAAACTGTGTCACATAATGCAATGTAATTAATAAAAAAAAAGTTACAGTAAAGAAAGAAAGAAATTGGGCATAGACCGAAAAGGCATGAACACATTGTATCACATGGATGCTTGCTCCACCATATTTATAAGAGTACTATTCACAATATCCATAATTTGGACTCAGCCAAGATCTCTATCATCAGACATATGGATGAAAAGATGTGGTACAAGTGCACAGTTTATTATAGAACTACAAAAAGCAATATAATTTTATCATGTGCATCAAAATGATGCAACTAGAGGACATCATGTTGAGTGAAATGAGTCCAATAAAGATAAATACCACCTATTCTTTCTTATATGCAGGAGCTGGCTTTTTTAAAAAAAAAAATAGGAAAAAAACAAGAAAGGAAGAAAACTGTGTGCGTCACCATTGGTGCATACTTTTGTAACATTTAGTTTTATGTATTTGTCAAAACAATGATTAACAACATTATATTACTATAGCTGTAATGACTTGTGATTGCTTAAAATTTACTGTATAGTAAAATGGCCATTTTGATGCAATTATTGTTTATAGCCATAATCTATATTCTTAGTAAGCCAAGATATCTTTTGCTTTTCACTTGATCATCTAATTTAGAGATGTATTAACACTTTTTACTGTAGTGTAAATTTAAAATGCATTATCTGAAATATCTCCCCCCACAAAAAAGAAAAGAACTGGAAAAGGAAGGACAGAAGAGGAATTATGGAGAGAGAGAGGAGAGGATTAGCTTTCACTTCTTAGAATTGGATCTATGAACTGCATTGAATTATTTTAAATGAAAATATTAAAAAATACTGGTTAAAAATGTATTACAATCAATTCTATGGTCCCAACTTTGCATGCATAGACTTGCATACTGATTTCCATAGCACCTTTATTTGTAAAATCTCCAAAATAGAAAATATACGAATGTTCTTCCACGAGTAAATGGTTAAACAAACTGTAATACACCCATATCATAGACTGGAACTAAGAAATAAAAGTAATGAACTATTGGTATAAGTAACAACTTATATGAATCTTGAGGGAATCACATTATAGAAATAAAAGCGATCTCAAAAGTATACCATTCTCAGAATGGTGAAACTGTAATGATGGAGAACAGACTGACAGTTTCCAGGGACAGGGCAGAGGGGCTAGATGTGGCTATAAAAGATAACACAGAAAGTCAGCATTTAATGGAGTGGTTACGAACCCATATTGGAGTACCTGAGTTCAATTTCTAGCTCAGGTTCCTGACTCCCATCTCTCTACCAGTTCAAGCCCTGGGAGACTAATAAGCATGGCTCAATTAATTGAATTCCTGCTACCTTTGTGAGATACCTAAATAATGTCCTTATCTCCTCACTTTTGTCCACGCCAACATATGAGTCTCTCTCTCTCTCCCTCTCACCTTAAAAAGGCTAACAAGAAAATATTATGGTGGTGGTACATTGGAGTATCTTGATTGTGGTGTTGGTTACACAATTCATCACCTATGGAAAAACTGCAAAGAGCTACACACAGATGTTCATGTGTAACTTATAGAATTTGAATAAGCCTAATTTCCTCATTTATAAAGTGAAATCATATCACATATACCCTCAGAAGTTTGCTGAGCCAAATAAATAATGTTTAACACAACAGCTCTTGGCATATAATACAAGCTTAATGCAACTGATAAAAGCAGTTGTGCTGATTAGACTGTTGTATTAGTAGTTGAAACAATTATTTATACCCCTCACCTCTAGTGGTACAGCATGCCTAGAATTCATGGCATTGTATTTCAGTGCTTATTATAAATACAGGTAAGGCTGGTCCTTTCTATCTGCATCCCCTCAAAAACTGTGAGAACAGATTCAGGTTTCCCATAAACCTTTATTTGTTCAGTTTTGACAGTTTAATGCTGATATTTGGGTTTAGGGGAAGAAAAAAATTCCAAATGATATTTGAAAAAGAAGTCCTTCTTCGGGTCTCTGCAACAGAAGATTTACAAAACGGAAACTTGTCAATTTTGCAGAAATCTTTGGCCAGTTTGTTTCTTAGGTCAAATGTTTCTGTCTACCTGGGTGGAGCCATAACCTCTGAAATGAGGATGGGGTGAGGTCATCGAGGAGACCTTTTGCTGTATCTAAGAGCTATTCTGAAAATGAAGGAGAGCTGCCTCTAAGAAAGGTAAAAGAGTGCTCAAAACTTTCCAGCACATACAGTAAGACTGAAATGACACAGAAAACAAAGGAAAAAATGGGATCGTGTCCAGCCATAATGGTGCCCGCTGGATGTATCCAGTCAGCTTCAGGCAGTTCCGTTGTCACAACCATGTTTGAGTAAAAGTTCAGGGGGCAAAGAACAGCTCAAGTGCCTTCTCTCTGACTTCTGAGGTGGGCAGTTAACTGTAAAGGCATCACAGAAGTGCTTGAAACACAGTGTGAGAAGTGTGCAACATGAATTAACATGGTTACTGGTTCCCAGTAGTGTAAAAATAAAGAATTGTTCATCAAGAGGGAGAATTAAAATTCAAATAATGTCATGTTTACCTAATGAGCACCACTGTAACATTTCAGTCCTATCATTCCTGTGAGTAAAGGTCATGCACTTGCCGATGGAATTCCTTGTCACGGGTATCTTCTGCAATAGATACACATCTTTCAAAAGTCATACGCAATAGCAATTGTGTAAAGAGTAGCCACAAAATAAACCCTGGGGCAAACGGATGCTCTGGGGACATTTTTTTTAACAACAAAAACAAAACAAAACAAAAAAAACAAAACAGCATTTTGGTGAAAGTGCTTTCTTTGCCTGTGATTATAAAGCAGATTTAAAGAGTTAGTTGTCCACATTTTTTTCTGAGTTTAATTACTCTTTTTGTGCAGCTTTTGTAACGTTTATTTCCTGATAAGAGAACTGCAAAGAGAAACAAAGGCTCCAAATAATACCTCCTTAGAGCTCAGAAAAAAGGTCTGCCCCTGAGTTTTCTCAAGCATCTCTTTCTCCAGGGAAGCTTGATGTGGTCTTTCTCCCAGCTGTGTTAGGTTAGGACTGAACGGAATCTCTAAGTCCTCGTTCTGGGCCATCACGGTGCAAGTCATATTTGTGATTAAAGAGCACACTATGTGTTTGTTCATTTCGATCTGTTTTCCCTTCTTGAGAGTACAGTATGCTATGGCAGGGTCTGTGTCCCTGTTAGTCACTGCTTAGCAAGGAATTCTGCCTCAGAGTGGGTACCTCACAGTGGGCATTTGATTAATATCTCTGAATGAATCCAATATCTCTACCTACCCTGTATCAGAACCAACTCGATCGACTTCTGTTGCTAGCAAGGAAGAAACTTGAGTATAATGCAAAATAAATGAAAACACACAGAGAGCTTGAGAATATTTAGTCCGAGCTCCTAGAAAGTAGAGTTTATTTGTACCACTATTAATTCTGTGTCTGCCAGAAAGGGCCTCCATTTCAGACTTGGGTGTTCGGATAACTAGAACTGCTCCTTCTCTTGCTGTTCTTGGGGTAAAATGTCATACTCTTCTTTCTCATTTCAATTCGTTTCATTTTTAGATTGCTAATCTGACCTTTAGTTTAAAAAGGAGTCTAAAGAGAAAGTAGGTATTTTCCCCTATGGGTTCTTACCAAAGCAACACAATATTTCTTAGACTCTCATTCGTTCAGAAACCAGCTAGCCCTTTGAGGTTCTTGCTCACCATATCACACATATGATGGAACAGAATCGATCCTCTTCCGAGGGTCAAGTTGTCTTGGGGAAGTTAAGCAGTAGTGTGTACTGAGAAGGGTCTTCATGCCTTACCCATGAAACCCAAGGGCTTAGAAGCACCCAAGTTTTGCATAGAGGATTTAATAATCACTCACCCAAATGAAGTCTTTGGCTCCGTGTAGTGCAGAATTGAACAAATGCTTTTGATTTTCCTCTGCTCCATTTCTACAGTATTCAGGCAGCATTTGGAAGCCCTCAGGGCTGTTATAAAACAAAGCTCAACATTAGGTGTGAGGCTGCACTAGAAACGAAAGCCCCCACCCCCGCATTCACAAGGCAGTGTCTCAAGGATTACATAAACTCATGAAAAGAATGAGGCACTTCTTGAGAACTCCCTTTAAAAGAACAGGTTACTGTTTTATACACAGTGTGTGTTAGCAGTCTATTTTGATATATAAGAGATTACTTTTCTACCTCTACCCCCAAAGAGGTCGCTTCTTCTAGTTCTATTTTGATCTTGGGTTAGGAAGCCATGTCACCTCTTCAAAGAAACCCTTTTACCCTCACGAGCATTGCCCTGCCTCCTGCATCCCTCATAGCAGCCCCATCAGACCCCATGGAGCACCTGGGCTGGCATCTCTTTTGTTTCCGTTATATGGCGACTGAGAGCCCTTGAGAGCAAGGGCTGCATTGTTTTTATTCAGTCACTTCTACTCTATCTTACTTCTGGTTCTTCCTTAATAGTTATTATCTTTCAGGACTTTGCTGAAGCGCCTGTCTTCTGTGCCAAACCTTTTTTCATTATTTTATCATTTTCCTCCACAAATACGTGACCCATCAGATTAACTGTAATTGCTTATTTACTAGACCATTTTGATGTGCTGTAAATATTTAGTAACTGGTTTTCTGAAAGGAAACAAATTTTCTGGTTTATAATGAGTACCTTTTTTCATGGTAGAAATATGCTGGCCAGATTCAAAACGGTACTACTGTTAGGTCACATAACTGAATTGTGAAGAAGTGCCAGCAGTACACAAATACACTGTGTTTGTACTATACTGATACTATATTTGTAGGTAAACTCAAGAGCATAGATAATAAAAGACATTAAATACATTATGAAGTGATAATTTTTGAGTAGCCATGACCTTTGTTTTAAGTATGTTTTGTTAAATTTTAAGTTCATATAATTAAATGCTTAGCAACTATATATACTGGTTTGCAAAACTTCTGAACATTTATCAACTCTATCAGGCAGTAGGAGTTGGCTTGAGCACATCGATGTCTCCCTGATCAGACTGTGAACTTGGAAACTAAGACTGGAACTCTCTTACCTATATATCTACTTATCTTGTATTTTGCATGAAGATTGCTTTATAACAGAGAAAGCATGTGATGTTGCTATTCATTGCACCCTCAGAACCTAGCACAGAGGAGGCGGTCACTGATGTTCACTGGAGGAAGTAAAATGTGCCCAAATAGTTTCTACTTTAAAACAAATTAAGAGAGAGCTTAGTTAGCTATTTAACCGCAAAGGCCACTTGGCAAGGGCTCTAGAGGAAGCATACCAACCTCAGCAAAGAACAAAATCAGATCTCTGTTATACATAACATTTTGCTAACAACTTCCGACTTATTAAGCTAATGTGTCACTCCTCACTGAAAAGCAGAAGGAGGCTCTGCTAAGTGCTTCAGTCTTTCCTGCAGGGGCTGCCATCAATTTCCTTCTTAAAAGAGGTAAACAGGAGAATACAGGTTTAAGCTTTATGCCAAATTCACATAGAATCCATCACAGTCCAAGAGAATTCTTGCCTTTCCAAGCCAAAGACACTCACCAATCCATCCAAGATCCATTAAAGTCCACTGATTTTCAACCCTATTAGATACTTTTCACAATTCTCTGCAGTTGTTTTGAGCATGTTAGAGCCTCAGGCCAGTCACCAGTACAATAGACATACAGAAATTAGAATGTATTTGAGGACAAATCCCAGCTGTATGGTAAGCTTACCTTTCAAGTACTGATAGAGTCTTCCGCAAATGAACTCTCAATAATCATAGCAATGGCTAACATGAAATGAGTGCTTCATGCTTCTGTGCCAAGCTGAGGCTATTCGTCAGACTAATGGATGAAGCCTAATATAAGTCTTCAATCAGTAACACCTTCATTTAAATGGTCAGTTTGATGGGGCTAGCGTCAACCCAGTAAAACCAGACTGTGGTTGGGATAAAAACATTCTGGTTCATTAGGCATTAAACTCTCTAAGAATTCAGAGTTGGGGAAAAAGTCTCTGCTCATGGACAATTTTCCTTTCTGTAAAGACAGTGCCATTCAAATTGGTAGGCAAAAGATTTCCTCAATGAGTGAACCTGAGCCACCTTGAACCACCCCATTGAGAAGCACAAGCAAAGGAGATCCCACGGGCTTAGCTTTGCCCATATCTGACATCCGCCCAGAGAGTTCAAATCCGTTGGCTTTCAGAGCAGTGGGTGACACTACCCACGGTCCCCTACAGATCTTCAATAGGCTGACATTTTAAATCATTAGAATAAATCAAAGTGACAGAGGCATCTTAAGTTGCTGAGTTGGGGAGGTGATTATAGAGCATGAAAAAGACATTTTCATTTTCTTGCTGATGAGCAAAATAAGTAAAGTTTGAAAAGGAAGTGGGGTGCTGCGTGGGAGGTATCTTCTCAGGGAGAAGGCTTCTTTGGTACCTCTGGCTTGGTCAGTAACAACCTGGTGGGGAGATGCTTCAAAACTGATGATCATGTGCACTCAAAAAATCCCACTCACCAAGCAAAAAGAAGGCTCTGCAAACAGATTCTGGGTGTCACTTGGAAAAGTGAATCCAGCTTCCTTCACATGAAGCTTGAGCTTTGGTCTCCAGGTTGCTGATCCTTATCTTTTCCTACAAAAGGTTATTGCTTAAATGCAAGCTTTTCTTTCTGGGTGTGCCGAAATAGCCTAACTGCTATCATATTGCCTTGTGCTCGGTTTCAAGTATTTGCCAACTGAAAAAAAAAGGGGGGGGGCAAAATAAATAAAAACACAAACATCCAAAATTGGCCTACAATTTAGGTCAGAATTTTGAAAACACAGCTTCAAGGCCCAGTTTAGAAAGGAAGATCTTTTCAGTGCTAGTCAGCTTTTAATTACAAGATGCGGGTGCAGGGTACTGTGAGGAACTAAGAAGGAGGGAGTGAGGGTGGTGCTACTTTACAATTTAGTCATCTTGATTGGAAAGTAGGTGTTACAAGATTTGGGACCAAACCCCAGAGAGTCTCTGTGTGGGATATGTTTCTCTCATTTCAACTTTTTTTTTTTTTTTGGACACAGAAAGAAGCCAAGAATTAAAGACAGATGGATAATTTAAAGACTGAGTTTCAAATAAGAGTGAAGATAGAAGCAGAATAAAGAGAAATAATTCTTAACTGCTGAAAGAAGGAAGCATACAGAGGTAGCTATTATACCCAAACAATGACCTTAGCATAGCCTCTAAGGTACGGGACATAAGAGAAAGTGGGGGAGGGCACTGGAGCCATCCTAAGACCAAGCTGTAGCACTGTCCATATCAACTCCTCAGAACCAAGGCAGAGGACGTGTGTTTTACGTCTAGGAATTAGCCCTAGAGCAATCTCTCAAGCCTACCTGAATGTTAGAATCACCTGGAGGGCTTTAAGACCTCTAATGTCTGAACTGTCCTCCAAACAAATTCAGATTCTCTGCGTGCTCTGAGACACAGGAATCAGTATTGTCACTGTTTTACACATTGCATCTAGCTTGATGGAGTGGATTGTAGTTCAGAATTTTTAAAGATTCTCTAAGTGGGGAAGCTGATAGTATTGTGAAAGGGTACATTCTTTCAAGAAATACTGGTATGGTGTGGTGTGGCCTGGGTACACCAGGCCCTGCCTCCACAGTTGAAGATCTTGTCTATTCTGGTCCGGTTATCTTTGTGGTCTGACTATTAAGATGGTGCACAGCAAAATGCTGTATTTTAATTCTTCTAAAGTCATATATTCATTTATTCCTTCACAAAAGAGTTCTCCCTTTAAATGCATGGCAAATTCAGGTGTTGGTGAAAGGGGTGGAGCTCAGTTTTCTGTAGGAAAAATTCCAATATGGCTAAAGAAGCTCAAAAGACGAGAAGGATGTGGTAAAGAACAAGGCCCTAAGGGATGTTGAACTTTAAGGAATGGGGAACAATTCACTACGTGATGAGAGTTTGGAGCTTATGAGCAGAGTTTCTACATTTGGCTACATATTAAAATCACCTGGGGAGCTTTTACAGTACCAATGCTTGACTACCACCTCCAGCGAGTTTGATTTAATCAGCCAAGGATACAGTCTGAGGAAGCAGGTGTTTGAAATCTTCCCAGGTGCTTCTACAGCTAGGTTTGCAAGCTCCTGCATAGAAGGATTCAGGCAGGCCAAGGGCATTTCAGGTGACTGTTTTAGAAAGCTCATTTTTGACAACAGGTAAAGAAGTAACCAGAAACAAGAACCAGTTGGGAGGCTATTGCAATAGCCCAGGTGGTAGCTGTACAACGTGTGAAGCTCAGTAGTAGCAGGACTAGGGAGCTAAAGATGGGTTTAAGAGATGCTTAGGACATTATGTTGGAAAGACATAAGTTAGTACTTAGAAGCTGAAAGAGAGGGAGGAATAAGAATAATCCTGAAAAACCTTTAAACCGTCAAACACTGATGATGGGGTTGCAAAGCAGTGCATTTACTTTGGAAAATAGTTTGACAGGTCCTCAAAATCTTATATGTAGTTATAATGTGACCCAGTATTGTATTCCTAGGTATACACTCAAAAGAACTGAAAACATGTCCACACAAAAACCTGTATGCAAATATTCATAGCAGCATTATTCATAATAGCCACAAAGAGGAAACTACCCAAATGTCCATCAACTGTGGAATGAATAAACAAAATGTGGTATGATCTATGCAATGGAATATTTTTCAGTCACATAAAAGAGAATGAATGACTTCTTTATCAAGATTGATGAACTCTGCAAATATCACATGAGGAGAAAGAATTCAGTCACAAAAGACCATATATGGCCTGATTGCTTTTACATTAAATATCCAAAATGGCCAAATTCAAGGAGACAAAGATTACTTGTATCAGAGACCAGAGGGACTGCTGATGTTCTGAAACTGAATTGTGGGGGTGCTTCCACAAAACTTTGTGAATTGTTTGAAAACCAGTGAGTGAATAATGCCATATATGAATGATTCCTCAATATAAAAAGCATGATTTCCAAGTTCTTACTTTGGTTGACTGGACTTATGATGCTATCATTAAATCACATAAAGGACACAAGCAGAGGGACACATTTGCAGGGACTGCTGCCTCTTGAGGCCTCTTGCATTTGTATTCTTTTTTTTTTTAAGATTAATTTATTTTTATTTGAAACAGATTTACAGAGAGAAGGAGAGGCAGAGATCACTCCCTAAATGGCCATAACAGCTGGAGCTGAATTGACCCAAAATGACAAAATGAGGAGTTTCTTCTGAATCTCCCACATATGCACAGGGTCGCAAGAACCTGGGCCATCCTCCAATGCTCTCCTAGGCACATTGACAGGGAGCTGAATTGCAAATGGAGATACCGGGAAATGAACAAGCACCCATATGGGATGCTGGTGCCATGAGCTTAGCCTACTATGCCATGGCACCACCGCAAGGGCCTCTGCTTTTCAGTGTCCAGTAGAAGGGTGATGAGTCTAATACTTGTTGGGCAGTTTTAACAGGAGATGGATATTTTGGAGTTACCAACATGAAGACAGATGACCACAGATGTTATGGGAAAGGATGCAGTCATTTTAAAATGTCTGTGAAAGCTTTAGGCCCAGGAAAACTCCTGAAAGATGCTGGTATTTGTGAAGGGGTTGAGAAAGAAGGGCTCATGAAGGAAGTAAAAGGGGAGGAGTTGGTGATATTTGCTGAGAAGCAACAAAGCTGACAAAAGGGACTGTTTTAGAGACCCAGCACACTGACATAGAGGGGAAAAAAAAGTCAAATTAAAATCTCCCATCTGATTCTCTGCTCAGATTCTGAGAACTAGTTCCTACTGTTCCTGTTTTGATAATAAGGGTAAGATGAACTGTTTCAATGATAAATCCTTTACAATAGACTTCTATTTTTGAGTTCTGGTCCCTTTGACCGGTTCATTTTGCTCTGTATCCTACAAAGGCAGAGATGCCCTCTCCGGGGTGATTATGATCCTTCACAATTTGATCCATTATTTCTGCAGATGCACTGAGAGAGGTAGAGAAGAGTTATTTTTTCTGGGTACTGGAAAACCACCTGTCCAAGCAGCCTCTGCGGCGAGCACCGGAAGAAGCTGTCAGCTGTGTCTTCAGCAGCACTTACACTGCTTCTGAGCCTACAACACACCTCTTCTTTGCACTTTCCCAGAGTGGTTCTGTCTCCTGCATTGACAGTGATTAAAAACTGACATCGAGTGCATATTGATTGCATTACTGGCAGAACCATTTACTATCTTAGTCATCAAAATCATCAGAAAAATTTTATTGGTATTCAGTTCTATTATTCAACTCCTACTCCTTTAAAATTCAAAGTGATGAGTTCCAGTGCTTGAATTTTGTTGCTAAACAGAACAAGGCCTGAATTAGTTTTAAAACAAGTGTGGAAAAGAAGGTACATAAAAGTCAAATAATTCGTCCAACGATAGAGAATGATAGAGTCAGGATTTGGACTCAGGCAGCCTGCCTCTAAGAGTACTTGGCTTTCACCATCATACTAACTGGCCTTTCCAGAAGCAGCACAAATCAGTGCAGTACCACAATAAAAGCAGTGTTAGCTCAGCCCATGTTAGCTCAGCCCAAGCCTTTGTAGCCTAGCAGTCAGTTGTGTTAATATAACAATACATGCATCTTCACTGATTTCCTAATTGAAATAATAAGGCTATTAATATTTGCCCTCAAACTTTCTGAGGCTTGTATGGGGGGTTAGGTGTGGTGATCAGATGCTTGTTTCCCCAGAACCGCGCTAGGCAGCGGACACAGAGGGTACTTAGTCAGTTGGCCACATCTGGGTTTTAAATCCTTGAATTCAAGAAACTCTGAATCAAAAAAAATTTTTTTTAATTTTTTCTGTACAAATATTTCTTGTCATTATTTCCTGAGCAATAGTATAACTTATTTACATAGCATTTACATTGTAGTAGGTATTAGAAGTAACCTAGTCAACGTAAAGTATATGGGAAGGTTGTATAGGTTGTCTGCATATATTATACAGTTTGATACCAGGAACTGGAGCCGATTTTAGTGTCTAAGTGGGTTCTGGCCCTGCAGATACCAAGACACAACTGTCCTGCTGAGTTAGGAAACCCTTTTTGACTCTGACATTTTTTTTCACTTCATTTAAATTCTGTTTGAGAATTCATCGTTTGCACTACAGAGATGTTGCCAAGAATATAGATGAATATTTTTCATTTCTGTCTCCAGAGCACCTGGATACAGAATGTGCTCAGAATCTGTACAGTTGGTAAAATTGTATCCGTGGTAGTGACTGTTGCAACAGCAATAGCAGAAGCTGTAGAAGCAGTACTTTGAACAAGTCATGCTCTGGGCCAGCAGAGAGCAGCAGAGATGCTAAGGCATGGATTTCACTCTAGGCAAGCCCAAGGATCCCTCTGATCTTGAACTACCATTGGTTTGTCTCTAAAGGGTGGAAATGGTGGTTGATTTGACTAAAATGTGTTTCCCTGACACCTAAGCAGTTTGCAAGCTTCAATCTGAAACTAGGGCAGCAAGAGCAGTTTTAGTCACCAAGGCCATTCCCAATGTTAACTAAGCCACAGAGAGCATCCATGAGGTCTGAAACTCTCTGAGGCAGAGCAGCAGAATAGGTGCTTTCCATTACCTAGATGCAGAGCTAAGTGCGTTTGACAAAAATTCTTTCAAACTTTTATACAATTCCTGGATTTAAAAGATTCTGACCTGGTGACGTGTGATCTGTTTGTGAGCCAGTTCTTGCAGAGGTCTCTGAGACAGCTGTTCGGTTACATATTACTGTAATGATCTCCAGGTAAGTACAGAGCCAACCAAAAGCCCCACATCTCCAGGACAAAAGTCCTTAACATGAATGAATATATGGTAATTATTTTAGCTGGCAGTGGGAAGAGGGATCCAGCATATTGATGAATTAGCCTGTTTGCTTCCAGTAACGTTTTTTTTTTTTTCCCATTTGACACCAAAATGATGTTAGAACTAATTGCCTTTCAAGAGAAGACAGAAGCTTTTCCTTTCATCTGCTTTTATCTTTGGACTTTTACTGGCTTGTAGTTCAACATCCCATAATTAGTCCAGGGCAGATGAGCGAAGGGGTTCAGAGTATGGGCCTAAAAGAGTGCAACAACTCTAGGTCTGAGTCCCAGCTCTACAGCTCACCAGCTGCATGGACTGGCCACTTACTAAAGCACTCAAGCTTTAATTTTCTTATCCAAGAAAGAGAACACCAATTCTCATCTCAAAGAATTATTTAAAAGGCTCAAGGAGATGATGAACACAAAGCACTTAGTCCATGGCCTGCTGCTGCACAATGGGTGCTTAGTCAATTGCATCCATTATTATTCAATCATTGTGAATATCATATACATGTATGCACACCCAATTATGAATTTGCCTTGAGGATGGTTGATGATAATTATCAGATGTACAGAAACAGGCCTGGTAAAAAGAATGAGGCTTAGAGACAAGGCAATTGCCCAAAGTACGTCACAATGTACTGGAGATATGTCTCAAGCCTTGGGCAGTTTGAAGCCCAAGGCCCCATATCTAATCACAAAAATGATAGCCACTCCCTGTCCACTTTGTTCTGGAGAAGCAATCTACTCCATTCTCAGAGCCCTGCAGAAAATGTCCTGTGACCTTCTGGAAGTCTGTCCCCGAGTCTACTGCTTGGACTGAAGCTGGGTCCCAGGGAGCTGAGCTACTGACCAAAGGTCATGCAATCAGTTGAGTCACAAATCCTACATAAAGTGTGGTACACTCATTATTCCACAGCTTCAAAATTGTGCCTCTGGAACAGAGAGGGGAATTAATATTTTGTCCATCAGTCATCCACCAACATGGAGGCTGGAAGCGCAGTGAGAAAACATACAAATGGAATAAAGGTGACCTGACTTGTTCTGTGATCTTGTGTTAAGTGCTAAGGGAAGCCCAGAGAGCCATGGGAGTTCAGAGGAGGCAAGCTAGCCCAGACTCAGGTCGAGGGCAGGGGGAAGATCTAGGAGGGAACAGAGAATTTAGTTGTTCTTGTTGACTAATACCAATTTGGTCAATGGCATGATTCTGTTAGTGTTCATTTATTGTCAAATAAAAAGTTACAGAACTGGGTCACTGCGCTAAGGACAATAAAATATGAAGGTGAGGCAGACATTGTAGTGCGGCAGGTTAAGCCAACCCTTGGATACTCAAATTCCCTGATAACGACCTAGGAAGCAGTAGATGAGGATGGCCCAAGTACTTGAGATCCTGTCATGCACATAGAAGACTCAAAAAAAGAAAAATCCTGGCTCCTGGCTTTGGCCATTTGTTGCAGCCTTTTCTGAAATAAACCAGCAGAGGAAAATCTCTCATTCTCTCTCTTTAGAAATATTAGTAAAAAGCACATAAAATTTCCTGGAGAATACAGTTAAGTTTATTTTGGTGAAAAAATTGAAATGCAGCCTTATTTTTTCAAGATACACATTTTTCATAAACTTTCTGAAGATCCCACATGGCATGATGGTTCATATTTGGTCATTGCCTTTCTAAAGATGGTTGTCCTTTTGGCAAAGGGATAGTAATGGTGCATTTCAGTTTATTTGGAATTTTCAGCTTTACAGCTGCAGGTTAGCAGTAATAGTAACCAATTCTGACAAATTTGTTGGTTGAATTTTTGCTTGGTTGAAATATCAATTTATTATTTTGCTATTCTTGTGTCACAAGATCTGTTGTTTCACAAGCAGAAAAAATATGCTCTAAATTCTGGAGCCTCCTGCAAGCTGTGAAGTTATGTCATGGAGGCCTGAAAACTGATCATCTCTCCGCTTTGGAGCTTGCAGTCAAGACTAACGTCAGTGACAACGTGCAGATGTGAGCAGAGCACTTAGGCAGGAAATGCTGAATTGCTTTGCTGGAGAGTGAGACACCATCAGTTCTGCTTCTGGGGAAATAACAGTGAATAGTTCAAATGCTGTGCTTATTACTCATTTCAAAATGTCCATCAAGATATACTCCTGTATTTGTTTGGACAGGCATCGCTGCTTCTTCCGATATCCCTTATTTATGTATGCTCACGTTCGTCTTGCTCCACTTCTATTCAGGTGTCTCTTGAAATTTTATTTATTCATTCGTCTTTAATCTTTTTTCAAAACAGAGAGAGAAGGGGAGAGGGAGAGAGAGAGAAAATGTAAGAGAGATGTCTTCTTCCTGCTTGTTCCCTTCCCAAATGCCTGTGAGCTGGGACTGGGTCAGGCCGATTGCCACAAGCCTAGAACTCCAGCAGAGTATCACATGTGGGTGGTAGGGAACCAGGTGCTTGACTCATTATCTGATGCCTCCGAGGAAGTACATTAGCAGGAAGCTGGACTGGAAGTGGAGAAGACAGACCTCAAATCAGATACCCCAATAAGGGATGCAGGATTCCAAGAGCTGACATAACTGCTATGCATGCACCAGCCCCCGCCCCCAGCTGCCTCTTAAAAAAAAAAAAAAAACTCTGTCCTAGAGCTTTCAACTCTCATTTTCTCCTAATTCCTTGAGTCTATATTAGAAAATGGGACTTATAAACCTGAACAATCAGGAAATAGTAATGGTTCTGATTTTCTAATAAAATACATCCTTCTACTTGTTACCAAGTTTAAGCCAATAGGAGTACACATATCACCATTATAACTGTATTTTTGGACAAAAAAATACCACACTGACAGCTGGGAAGTTTTGAAAATATCTAAATGGTTTCCCCAAATGTGCCATTTTTTGTCATTGACAATCTGGAAAATAAACTAGCACAAAATAATGATGTCTTGTTTTTTCTCCAGATGTTGTTCCACCATGTTTTTGCTTTCCAAATTCACAATGAACCTTTTGGGAGTATTTCAATTTAAATACTATACTGTTACCTTCCAAATGAGTGACTCATTACCAGAAATCTACGTTTTTGTACCATCTAGTGGTGTGTCCAAATATAGCTGACATATATGTACATTTAAAGTTAACAGTTTTTTTTTTTTTAAGGTGTAATTACTTATTTGGAAGGCAGAGTTAGAAAGAGAGAGACAGAGATCTTCTATCTACTGATCCACTTCCCAAATGCCTGCAATAGCCATAACTGGGCTGGTCTGAAGCCAGGATACCAGGAGCGTCTTCCAGGTCTCTCCCATGGGTGGCAGGGGCCCAACTATTTGGGCATCCACAGCAGGCTTTTCAGGTGTGTTAGCAAGACACTGGATGAAAAGTGGAGCAGCGTGTGGCACAGCCATAAGGAATATAGGCATAGCAGGTGACAGCTTAACTCACTGTACCCAAATGCTACAATACCAATCCAAGTTAGTAGTTCTTTAAAGGATACTTTAGTGCTGGAGTTATTGTGGATTATTTCACATATGAAGTGTAAGTGTGAAAAAGTGCTTGTTGCACTACTCTTTGTTATTACTATGAGCTCTGTAGCTTGATTTCTCATTTTGTTATGAGTATGACTGATTCAGGTCTGCAATCTGAAAATTCTAGATACACACTGATTACAATGGAAAAGGCAAAAAATACACTTACGATGTTAGAGCAGGGAAAATGACGTGCTCATTATCTCTTATTATTTTATTTCCTTGGGCTTCATTTAAAAATCCACAGAACTATGGGAAGCCAGGCAACAGGAAGGGGTGCCCCCTCTCTCCATGGACACAGGATGAAAGTAACAGCACCTCTCTCCCACCTTTCCCCTTTCTGCCCACTCTGTCCTTGAGTGTGTGTCTGTGATTTATTCTCCTTTTAAAGAAACTTTAAAATTGTTTTAAAATCAAAGTAAAAAAGAATAGTTTTCAGAACTCTCTAATTTATTTTTAGTCTCAGATTCTAGTTTAAAAATCCACATCGGCCAAAATGTATTATTCTGTTTTGAAGTGTAGCTTAGTAGTTACCATATCCACAGTGTTGTTATGCAGCAGATCTGTAGAACTTGTCCATCTTGCAAGACTGAAATCCCAGACCTCCTACTTAGCAGCTGCACATCTCTCCCTCCCCTACTTCCTAGGTTATAGCAAGGGATCACACAGGCTCCTATATAGATGACTGTCTTTACCAAAAGCACTAATTATCACAAAAAAGAAACGGCTTTCTCATTTCTCACGCCTACTACCTTGACAAAAAAGAATGACTCTGAATTAGGGATGCTCTTAGGCTTTGTTGCTGTTGATTAAATCTCAGAGCTGATGCCTGCAGCCATTGACGTTCACAAGAACTGGGAGCAGCAGTTTTGAGATAATAGCTGCAGGATTTTGTAGCCTGCATAAATTCAAGCTTCATTTCTTTTAATTGTAAAATTATATGAAGGGAACACAAAGTTTACCAGGAAAAAGTTGCTAAGATCCCAGGCTAGTGGCAAGAACACTTGTCTTAGATAGGGAAGAACTGGAGTGGAATTCTAGCTTTTTCTAGCTTCTAGCTGTTTGATGATGGGAGATATCACCAGACTCCCCACAGCCTTAATTTTTTAGTGCATGATGGGAGTAGAAACAGCTATGTATTGTGAAGATAAAATGAAATAAGTTACATACTGAGTATGTAGCATTAGACACAAGGTCTGGCATTAGTAGGAAGCTGATGTCAGGAGGTGGAGCCTGGTACCACCCAGGCACTCTGATGGGGAAAGTGGGCATCCTAACTCAGATCTTAACAATTCAGCCAAATGTTTACCACAGTGTATGTGTTTTTTTTTTTTTCCAGTATGCATGTTCTTAAGTGTAGACTCTTCCTTCACTTAAAGGAGATAACACCTATTGATTTTGACATACATTAATTCTGTCATATATCTGAGGACTAAACTGATGTTCTCAGATATGAAAGCTTTGGGGAGAAGTACATATATTACATAGGTTTGATGGCTTCCAAATGTGGTGTGACAGGATTAATATCCCTGACCATGACCACATTCCTAATCCCAATAGCTGCTTTTAAAATGTTTATAATAAATTTATTTTTGATGGTGTTTACATAGTTAAGAGTGCATGCTCATGTGGACCTCTGATTAGGGTGGGGAGGGTCGACGAAGGGGGGAAAGTGAGTAAGACAACTGTTTCCAATCTCCTTTTACTTCATGTGTCTGGGAAAAATGGAAAGAAAAGAGGAGAGGGCTGCTCCCAGCAGCCCAACTGCATCACTACCATGGGATGGGAGACAGCCACCTGATATTATTCCAGGGTCCCCAATGTGGAATATGTTCTGAGGGTAATGCTAAAGTAGTTTTCATAGCTATGAGATAGCACCAAGGTTGAGGAAATCCATTGCACAAAGGTTGAGGAAATCCTTCCAAGACTCATTGCCTGATGCAGTCTACCTTCAAGTCTGTACCAGCCCAGAGACTCGCTTGACCAGGAGAGCTGTCCAATTTGTTCTACCCTCCATGGTACTTGATGTCTTCTGCAGGCCTCAATGAACTGGTTGTCATGTTCCCCATGTACATCGGGGCATGCAGGCTGCTGCTCAGGCTGCAGCAAGCAAAGACACCCAGTTCTGACACATGCACTCCCCTGGGGTCAGACCACAGATTCTGTGGTTTTCCCCATAGATGTAGTTTTGAGTCCAGTGGTCCAGACCTTATCTGCTGGTGGGATCATGTCTGCCTGCAACATATCTTAAAAGAGGAAAGGAAGCAAGAAAGAAAAGAAGGAAGGAAGGAAGGAAGGAAGGAAGGAAGGAAGAAAGAAAGAAAGAAAGAAAGAAAGAAAGAAAGAAAGAAAGAAAGAAAGAAAGAAAGAAAGAAAGAAAGAAAAGAGGGAGGGAGGGAGGGAGGGAGGGAGGAAGGAAGGAAGGAAGGAAGGAAGGAAGGAAGGAAGGAAGGAAGGAAGAAAGAAAGAAAGAAAGAAAGAAAGAAAGAAAGAAAGAAAGAAAGAAAGAAAGAAAGAAAGAAAGAAAGAAAGAAAGAAAGAAAGAAAGAAAGAGAGAGGAGGGAGGGAGGGAGGGAGGAAGGAAGGAAGGAAAGAAGGAAGGAAGGAAGGAAGGAAGGAAGGAAGGAAGGAAGGAAGGAAGGAAGGAAGGAAGGAAAGGAGGGAGGGAGGAAGGAAAGGAGGGAGGGAGGGAGGGAAAGAGGTAACTATGCTAGCACACTGGTATAATTCTCATAAATTTGGCATTAACCAGGCCCAGAATGCCCATCAACTATTAGCTGCTTTCCTCCCAACAGTGTAATACTTGCCTAGGCAATTGCCTACAGCTGGGGTTCCAATAGCTATGAATATGTTACATTACATGACAAAGGAGAACTAAAGGTGCAGATGGAATTAAGTTGCTAATCACCTAACTTGAAACAGGAATATTAACCTGATTTATCCGGGGCCCAATGAAGTCACAAGGAATCTTTTTATATCATCATTTTTTTGCATTTTATACTCTATTTATTCAAGGTTAATAAATTCCATGTATTTTATATATATATTTAGGTGTCTAGTAATAGTTCCCACTCTACCTTCCCTCTTACCCATTGGGCCTACCTGCTCTTCTCTCATTTTTACTTTTCTTTTACTTTTTTAAAAAAGATTTATTTTTATTTGAAAGGCAGATCAGATTTATGGATAGAAAGGAAGACAAATGTCTTCCATCCACTAGTTCACTCCCTAAATGGCTGCAACAGCCGGAGATGGGCCATTCCAAAGCCAGGAGCCAGGAGCTTCTTTCACGTCTCCCACACAGGTGCAGGGTCCCAAGGCTTTGGGCCATTCTGCGCTGCTATCCTGGGCGATAAGCAGGGAGCTGGATGGGAAGTGGAGTGATCAGGACATGAACTGGTGCCCATATGAGATCCTGGTGCTTGCAAAGTGAGGATTTAGCCATTGAGGCATCATGCTAGGCCCTTTTAGTTTTACAATGAAATGTTTTCAGTTGAGTTTATGAAAATGGGCTTAGGCCTCCACTAAGTAAAGAATTCAACAAATAATAAGTAGGGGGAAAAAAACCATCACTGTTCCTCAAGAGTATAGACAAGGGCTACAAACAATAATCCAATGCTAAAATGTCAGTTTTGCTCGTATACATTATAGCTTTCGTACTCTGCATATTAGTTACCACAAATCAGAGAAAACATACCATATTTATCATACCATATTTTAAAAATGTTTGAGTAGTATTCCTTAGTGTGTCGGGGGGGCCGGAGGAGTATAACTCATTTTATGTACTCATCAGTTTATGGACATCTGAATTGATTCCGTATCTTGTCTGTTCTGAGTTGAGTACAATAAACATGGGGTACAAATAACATTGTCAAAGGCTGATTTCATTTCATTTGAGTAAAATCCCAGGAGTGGGATGGCTACATCGTATGGTAGATCTAATTTCAGATCTTTGAGGAATCTCTGTACTGTCTTCAGTAATAATTTCACTTGAATCTTGTTTTTTAATCCATTCAAGGACTGCCCACCTTGAAATATTTAAATAGTACCTGTTACTGCTGCGAATGAATGTGTTCATTACTTTGTTCCTAAGCATCCAGAATCTTTAAAGTTAGGAATAAAATAAAAGCATCTGAGACTTAATTTATAAATTTATAAATAGTGAGAAATTTATAATCCTTATGAAAATGCTATAGTCCAGTTCACTTCTATAATCACATTAATCCACAAAATCCGCAGAAACATGTTACTTTAAAATCTTGCAATAAGGGGCCAGTGTTGTGGAGTAATGGGTAAAGCCACAGCCCGCAACTTCAGCAACCCACATGGACAGCAAGTCTTTTTATTATTATTACTATTATTATTATTTCATTTTATGACACAGTTTCATAGGCTTTGGGATTCCCCCTCCCCAAAACTTTCCCCCATATTGAATTTCTCCATATTGTTACATTAGTACAGATCGTAACCAGTCATGATTCCTTCATTGCAGGCATGGGACTTGCAGAGAGTCCAGCATCTTACTGTCCAGATAAATTCAACAGTTTCCTTGGGAAACCATCCCCGGTCCAAAAGCAGAGCTGGCAGAATATCATCCCCTCCAATGAAAAGCCACTACACAATTTCAACGACAATTTACAACATCATGAAGTTAATTGACATGGTATTGAGTGACTGATATGTTAGAAAATGCAAGTTCTTAACCACATCCTGTAACTACTTCATTGACATCTCAATTTTAGTTTATACACAACCGGCTGCTATACACCTTAAAATAGTTATAGGGTACTATTGAGCTGTCTCGTGTCTATTTTCCTTTTTTATATTTAGGAGCTTATAGTATTCAAGCGTGATTTCTACTGAACTACGTGAATTTTAGGATAGTCCAAACAGGCTTATAACTCTAACAAGTCATATGTCAACGACTGAGGAACAGAACAGTTTTGGAGGGGTGTGCAGAGAAATCTTCCATTCTTTGGTAAGGAGTAACTTTGTGTTCCACCTAGTAAGGTATGTGGGAGTCCAAGCTGACTGTTTCCTGTCTGTTCTAAGCTTTCCTTATTGGTCTCTGTCTAGCTGATCTAATTATTTTTGGGTGGGGTGGCTCCGAAGCGACCCTGATGGTCATTGCAAGAGAGGGTGGGGAGCCAAAGTTGGAACTAAGTTAAGACCAAAGAAAGCTCCTCTCCCAAGTCCCAAAGAAAGCTTCCTGTTCTGTTTCTGAACTGTTCAGGGCTCCTGGCTGTTGTTCCAATGTCATTAGAT
Organism: Ochotona curzoniae; assembly: GCF_017591425.1. Classification (NCBI taxonomy): domain Eukaryota; kingdom Metazoa; phylum Chordata; class Mammalia; order Lagomorpha; family Ochotonidae; genus Ochotona; species Ochotona curzoniae. The sequence continues at coordinate 10,334,643 of NW_024467087.1, forward strand.
CCTGTGAGGAAGGATCTGGACTTGTTCCATCCCGTGTTGGAGATCTGATAGGGAATGGTTGACCTCGTAGTTCTCAGCCTACGAAGGCACCCCAATATGGACACCAATTCTACTCCCAGCTGTTCCACTTCCAACCCAGTTTTCTGCTAATGTGCTTGGGAAAAGCAGCAGAAGATGGTCTAAGTATTTGGGCCCCGCACTTTACGTGGGAAACCCACCAGAATCTCCTGGTTCCTGATTTTACTGTGGTACAGCCCTAACTGCTGTGGCTCTTTGAAATATGAACCAGTGAATGGAAGATCTTTCTCTCTGCCTCTCTATCTTTCTCTGTGCCTTTCAAATAAGTAAAAACCAATCTTAAGAATCTTACAACAAAAACTTGAAATTTTGAAAATATAAATGGCTTACCAAACTATTTTCAATTAATTATGTTAAGCTAAGGAAAGATCAAAGTTTCTTGTTTATATGGCAGGAACCAGTTGTTATATTCTACTCAGCATTTATTCATGGAGTGGTGATTGTGTTTCAAGACTTTAGAATTTATTTCCATTCACTTTTAAGTCTTTGAGAGCTTTCAGCCCATTTGAAGCTATTCCAATTACTCTAGATTGCAAAGGTCAAGTATGGATGTGGATCTCAGGGGGTAGATTGCAGGGTAGAGGCAGTTGGTGAGCTAAAAGCACCCAGCAATTTTTTTAAAACCGTAGGAAAAAAAATGAGAATGGGTATTATGGATTGTAGGTCTACTAGGCCTGATTCTCCAGTTTCAAGACCTTGACCAATCTAGTGAGAAAAAAAAAAAATCCACGACTGGGACTCAAGTTGTGCGATAGTATAAAAAAATCACTGCCTGCAACATCAGCACCCTATATGGGTGCCTGTTCAAGTCTTGGATGCTGTATCTTGGATCCTCCACTTCCAATCCAACTCCCTGCTAGTGGCTTGGGGAAAAAAAAAAAATGACGCAAGTGCTTTGGCCCTGCCACCTATGTTGGAGACTCGGATGAAATTCCTTTCTTTAGCCTGTGCCAGTGCTGCACGTTGCTGTCATCTTAAGGAGTAAATCAGCAGATGGAAGACCGCTTTCTGTGTCTCCCTCTCTCTGTAACCCTGACTTTCAAAATAAACAAACGAACCATTTTTAATTACTACCAGCACCTATACAGTTCACCCAATAAATATCTCACAAGATTATTGACAAAACTGTAGATGAAGACACATTAAAAAATAAAATACTAGCAGCCAACTACTTCACATTTGTTTGTGTGTTTGTGTATAAAGAAGTACACACCATATACGCCACAGAGTGGGGTGGATTTTTTTTTTTTTATTGGCAAGGCAAAATGAACAAGTGATTAAAATGACTGCTTTTCCAGTTGGGTCTTTTAAAATAAAGTGGGAAAAGAAAAACCGTGCAGACACTGAGAGTTGAAAATCAAAGCACGCTGTTAACTAGTAAGTGACCTGGGCAGGGACTTATCTGCGCATTTTAGAGAGCCAGGGGTCTCTAAGCAGCAGGAGTAAGGAAATGTCGTCGGACCACCCAGACTACCTATGCCATCCCTATCAGAATCACTTCGTTTTTCCTTACACGGAAGAGTGAGAGTTCACTTCCAACGACCCTTGTCATCTGCTAATACAGACAAATCTTTGCTGAACAGAGATAGACACACTCTTGTAGAATTATACAACACAAATGCAAGAGTGAGCCTCCACCTTGAAATCCCCAAACCATCACCTAAAAGCAATATTGTTTTGAAGATAGATAATACTGAGGGACAACATACTAAGGTTTTTTTTTTCTTCTTACTAAATCTAGGAAACATGTGGCACACTGTAAAACTTGTTCTTGACAAAAGAGAATTACAGAATTGCTGCTAAGATCACCAATCCACTCAAGCCAGAGTTGTGATCTTTATTTACATGGCAGATGGGAGAGGAAACTATTTAAAGGCAAGCTGACATTAACCTGTGATATTGTTATGAAGGAGAGAAAAGAGCATTGCATAGAGGCCCAAGTTTCCGTGCTGTCTCTGCTACTAATTATGTGATCTTGGGCAGGGCATTTAACACCTCTAACCTGTAGGAACCACACATTAAACGAAGGTAATAATGCAAATCCAGGGTGGTTGGAAAATTTGAATGAGAAGACAAATGTGAAAGAAATTAGGGTTCAGAATGAAGAGCAGCAAAGAGCAGATTTATTATTATTTGCTTTCTGCATTATTACACAGTAATAAGTGGAATGTGGATGGAGCAGAAGCAGAGGCTTCTGTGATTTTTGAGGGGTAAAGAGTGAGCTTACACTGGACAAAGGCTGTCTCCTAGTTTTGGAATATGAATGAGGTTGTCAAACTGTGATTTTATCTGGACCAATACGCCCATGTCTTTCTCCTCCAGCTTGATGAAAGGCATTTGGGGTAGCAGTGTGGATGATCCTAACAGTTCCCTAACCAACAGAAAGTGAAAGGGCAAATGGAAGCATTGTAATGTTTATAGAAGTCAAGTGGGCCCATCTGGGAGACTATAAGTTTCCATTATGATTTAGATGCCTATCGCCAATCGAATGCTAGATTCCTCACTCTCAAAGCAAGAGAAGAAGAAAAGTTCAATCAAATGTTATGCATGAAATGAAAAACAAGACAGAAACTTCCATGAAATGTTAAGGAAACAGAAAAAGCCCTGCGCCAGCCCCAGGCTCAACCTGGGATAGCGCAGCCTGCTCAATTTCTAAGTTAAGATTTCTCAATTTCATTTGGAATCCTCTGTTTAGAATTGAGGTATCATAATTGTCTAGTGAAACTATGTGATGCATCAGGATCAGACTGATTTTTGTTCTTCCAGATTTTGAAGATGTTTAGTCTTGTCCACCCCATTTTCACAATGCTTTTCTTAGAGGCGAGAATGAAGCAAGCCAGCATTTGGTTAAGGCAGGAAAGCTTCAGGCCATTTCTGGTATCAGAAAAATGTGACAGTGCCAGAAGATACCATGTGATCAGCCTTAGTTTTACAGACCCTACCACGGAAGTGTGAGAGTGCTATAGTTCAGTGGATATACCGGGGAGTGGGACATACAAATAGAAGACCCTCTATGCTTCCCACTCAAGAACACCTCCTTTAACTACTTCATATGCTGGGAATTCACTTGTGAGTTAGAAACCCTCTGCTGTAGGGTGCTAAGGCAGACAAGCGCATATTTTTAAAAGAGACTATAAATTCGCTCATTATTCTTTAGTAGCAGAAGCAGAAAAGAACACTAGATCCTGTTTGGTAAAAAGAATTCTCATCTTCAAGCCAAGGTTCAATGTTAGAACATATCCTTTCTTCCCTCCGGAGACTGGTTTCCTGAAAAACAGGATAAACATGATGTTGAAGAAGCCGGCTCTGAAGTCAGACACCCAGGTTTGAGTGCTGTCCCCCCACTGGCTAACCGTGTGACCTTGGGCAAGTTACCTAAGCCTTTCTGAGCTTCACTTTACTCCTGTTACATGGAGATTTCAATGACAGCTACCTCCTAGTGTTATGGTGATGATTATATGAGTGGAACACATATGAGGGTATATTGTTAAAAGTTCATGGGAAGATGGTATCAAAGAAAAATTTGCCTTGGTGAAATCTTTTTAATTGCATACATAATGTTTTGATAACATGTTTTTTTTTTAATGCTCTAGAACAGCAGCTAGCACATATATGCTCAATAAATGATCATTATTACTTCTTTTTTAAAAGCAGTGTCTCTTTTTGTGGTAGTCAAATTATTCTGTGGTCAAGTTGTTCCTTGGTTTATGAGTAACATCAAGAACTTTGAGGATGGAGAATGAGGATTAAGTGAAATAATATACTCAAATGATTGGCCCAAACAGACTCTAATATTTGTTTTGTTAAAATCCCCACTTCAGTTACCACTTCATTCTCTTCATTTCATTTTCTTTTCTAGGAAGTTGCCATCATTCACTGTCATCTCCCAGTCACTGTTCAACCCTCTCCAACCTGACTTCCATATTAAATAGTGGAAATAGCTCTTAACAAGCTTCCCAATGTCTCTGATGCCATATCCAATGGAAACTTTCTATCCTTCTCTTATTGGACTTCTGCACAGCTTTTGACATATCTGATAATTCATATGGCTTGAGGCATTCTTTGGAGATTCTGTTGTACAGAATTGTCCTGGTTCTCCCTTAACACTGGCCACTCCTTCTCAATCAATGCACTTTGTTGCTTCCTCATGCTCCCCGGCTTTGAATACAGTAATTTTTCTGAATTCTCTCTGCTCTCTTCTGTATTTACATCTTCTGCCTATATGCTCACATTCAATGGTCCTCTCTGTCATTTATGCACCATACTAATGGATTCTAAAAGTTCTCTCAGATTTCTCCTCTGAATTCCACTCCTATATTTATGAAACTGTTGAAAATATATACCTACTTGACTGTTTTATGGGTACCTCAGATTCACCTTGCCCAATAGAATGGTATTGTCCGATAGTCTTTACCATTTTGATGTGTGATACTATCCACCTAGTTCCTCAAGCAGGAAACCTAAGTGTCACGAGCTTCTTCTGTGTCCCTCATCACTCCCATACAGTTCATCAAGTGCATCGCCTTCTATCTTTGCTACTGCCATTTAACCGAGCTGTCATCCTCTCATGACTCCTGGCTAGTCTATTCATTTTGATTCTTGTCATGCTCTGATTTATTGTGCCCATAATAGTTTTTCTAATTCTATCAAGTAGGATCACCAAATCAGTTAGAATATGAAATCTAGTATCCCAACTTGATCCGTAAGGCTCTATATCACCTAGCCTTCATGTCAGAGATGCATGAAAGCATCAGGTCCATATTGAGGAGGTGAGAGGAGACTGTCTTCTTTCCTTTGACGAATATTTATCTGAGTCTCATACAAGAAATATTTTTAAATCATCAATACTCCTATTCAAAGGATTATGTGATTTATTAAAAATGAAATTCATATTAAATAAATAAATAATAAAAATATGTGAAGAAGTGGCTATGTCTTAGGCTAAATCTACCAACCACAAAATGGGAGTAAGTAATACAGGTAACTAAATGATGACTACCATCAAGACAGATTGAGAGACCACTGTCATGCTTAAGAGCATGGAATTTGTCAGATGCTGTCCTTTACTTGAAACTCTAGCAATCCCTTGTTCTCTGTTTCCTGCCTCTGCCTCCAGTGGTAGAATGGCAGACTCCAGACTCGGCATAGCCGTGCGTCTATGTCCTACCATTCCTCAGTTTCTCTCCATGGACAAAACTATTTCCCTACTGCTTTCCCAAAGCAGTACTGCTCTGTTCTTTCCTTTCTTTATGAGTCTTCTGCACTCTTCCTTTGTTCTAGGATACAATAGATACCCATGTACACTGGAAATAATCTCATCCATCACTGATTCAAGTCATTGTAACATGCTGTTTTAATTTAGAATTGTTTTCAATGATTTTATGATAGTAAGGGGAGGCAAAGGAATAGATTGTGTCTGGTCTTATCCTTTGAAAATACTTACAATTTTTGTTGGTGTTATAGAATCACAACACTTCCAGGCTTCTCCATTTCCTATCTAGCTCCCTGTTAATGAACCTGGGAAAGCAGTGGAAGATGGTCTCCAAACACTTGAGTCTGTGACACATGTGGCCGACCCAAATGAAGTTCCTAGTTCTGACTTCTATCTAGCCCAGCCATAGCAAACTTGGGAAATGAATTACAAGATCATTCTCTCTCTCTCTCTCTCTCTCTCTCTCTCTCTGTCTCTGTGTGTGTGTGTCTGTCTTCCTTGCTCTCTTCCTCTCTCTCCCCACTACTGCCCCAATTTGTAACTACCTTTCAAACAAAGAGTTCTACTTTTGGTGATTTCCTGTTTATTATTTCAATTAGTCCTCACAGAAACCCTATGCTGTGGGCACTATTTTTTTTTCTTTTCTTTTTTTTTTTTTTTTTTTTTTTTGGCTCATTGTACAAATGAGGTGACTGAGGCATGCAAAGGTTAAGAAACATGGCTAAATACCTGAAGCCAATAATTTCAAAGCTTTTTTTTCAAACCACAAATCTAGATCATGAAGAATTCAAACCATTCCACTCAGATCAATCATTTTCAAGAATGTATGACTCTAACTTTTAAACTGGATGTGGAGCCCAGGGATGTGGCTTTGCCTTAGGTGACACGTTCCCTGACTACAGAGTCCTGAGGTGGCCCTGTATGCATACTTTGAATCGAACACCTGTGACAGAACAAGCTAATCCTCACAGATTTGTTCATCTCTCTGAGTCACCTTGGTTACCATGGTGAAGTTTGGCTCAGATCAAATAACTCAGTGAAGCCATTTATAGCAAAATAGAAACATTCAGGAAATCTTACACAACCTGAAATTTTGCACTATTAGAGACTAACATGCAACCAATTATGTTTATGAAAAATATTAGTTTACAGAAATAAGTCTTCTATTGGTGCTGCTTTTCACACTACAAGTGCCCCCACATTTGTTCTCAGGATTCAGAGTACACTGTCAAAACTTGAACCAGATACATACTTTCATTTGCCCGGCTGGTATTGGCAGATCCACGATTGCGGTGCACATTCGTTTTCTTACCTAGAAAATATAAGAAAACATGATTGGAGATTATGTCTCTGGGGCTTGCCTATGTAGTGACCCCCGCCCCCCAGCACTCCAGGGTCCCCAAATGGCCTGCCTATCACTTTGTGAACATCTGGCTTATTTTCTCTCATCAGATGTTGTAAATATATAGAAGCTTCTAGGCTTTTAAGATCATTTAGATTTTATTTACATCTTCATGAGTAAGGACAATTGACTTCTTCAATTGATCCTGAAGTTTCAGTTATCAAAGAGCACAACTCATCTCTGTATTAGTAGAAGGTGTTCAGTGTTCCAGGGAGTTGAGACTTTGATGGGAAAAAAAAAGTATGAATGTGTCCACAGGCGTCCAGAATAATACAATACCTGCATTATGGCTTTGCTATGATGTGTCTGGCATATAGTAGGTGCTCACTAAATATTTGCCACCTTGGACTCAAACTGTACAGAGTTGTTATGTTTGGAAGGTGCTCATTTGAGCCATCTGTGTTTTAACCAACTGTTGAAACGGAACTTTGCTAAATGTATGCATGGGCATTCATACAAAAACAGTTGACCTAATTTTCTCTCCAAATTCAATAGGAAGAGCCTTGTGAAAATGGGTATGGGGTGGGAATTTTCACAGGTTTGCCAAGCCTGACGTTTTTATGATTGACTCTCTGTGTAGATTCCTAATCAAACTATGGAAATGATGGAGTGGTATTTCAATGGAGAATTTGTTTTCAATGCTAAGATGGAACAGAGTACCTCACTTAGGTAAGGTAGGGTGCAATGAATGGACCCTTTGTGTACTCTATGCTTTGCTCAGAGTGAAAACAACTTCCAGTTATGTTTTTAAAGCATAGCACAGTAAAATCACAGACGCAAATTTGGCTCCCATGAGACCACAAAGGTATCTATTCTAACAAACATTTCATGAGAAAGGCCAAGTTTGCAGCAGTGTGGATAGCCTTTTTCACAAGAGTATAGTATAGGCCAATTATTCACCCACTCACTTACAAAGAAGGAGTCTTGTTTCCTGACACGTATTTTATATCAGGTAGGCTAAATTCAATTTTTGTTGGGTGAGTGGGTGAATGAAAAGTGAGTGAGCCTCTTGAGCAGTTGAGTTCATGCAGTAGGGATGTGTTCAGAGAGGAGGAATCCAAGAGAAACCAAACAGGAGGAGCCCAGTGCACAGGAGCAAGCCAAAGACAGCCAGGCCCCATCAAATCTCCAAGTAGTTGTGGGACTGCTTCTCCTACTGCTTTGAATTTTAACGTGTGAGCAGATGGTTGGTGTAGATTGCTCTTGTTTTTACTTATGAATCTGGCATCACTGCAGGTTGCCAACTTGTTTTGAGAACAGTGTTGGAGCCAGTAGTTACGTCAAAGAGCTCTGTTTTGTTAATGGAGTTAGTGACTCCAAGTGTGGCAAACGCAAGACTCTACAATTCTCAAGAATAGCCCATAATTTTTACAAGGTGAGGCCAAGTCAAAAGACTTGGGTGAATATTTGAGGTCAGTTCTGGCTGGTTGGCTACATACGTAAACTTCAGCCATTAAACTGTGCACATCATTGAAGCTTAGTGAAGATATATGGAACATTTAAGCAGAACATTGTGTTCCTCAGCAGTCTCACGTCCAGAGAGACAGCGATTAATCTTGGGCACACCATCTCGTGCAAATTCACTCCCCACTACCACCAATCAAAGGCAATCCTGCAGATGCCGGTGGGTATCTCCTCATAGTCCACCGAGGAGATGCCTACGGGGAAAGAGTCGCCCTGCACTTCCAGTCACTTGGACAGGTCTGTATGCTTCCCTCGGGGCATACTGCTGAGGAAGGAGTAGAAATCTGTTTTACTGAAGGATATTTAGAAGGGGCTCACATTTCCCATCAGACTGGCGCTCTGGAACCAAGCGCCCAGTGGAGACCGCATTAGAGTATCCAGCCTCTGCATGGCTGGAGCTGGCGGTGGGGGCAAAATGCCACAGCTCCCTGGGTTGAGCAGAAGCGGTCCCAGTCAGGGTCAGTGGATGCTGATTCACAGCCACGGGAACAGACACAGCCGAGCTGCAGTTGCCGACGCCATTTGCAAGAAACCCTTCTGGCTGTGAATTTGTCCATGAAGGGAAACGCCACTTGTATGGAGGCATGTCACCACCTGAGAAGAAAAGATTTTGAAAGACATGTTAGGTGTCCATTTGCTGTTTTTAAAATGGAAGTAGATGAATGTTTTTCTTGCTAATACATTCCTGAAGAAAATATAGAAAAGACTAAAAACATCAATCATAATATCCAAAACTAGCAGATATTCTACTTTAATTGTACTTCTTGCTAGAACACGTTCCTAGTTATGTACACATTGTTTCCAAAACGCATACTGTCCTTAAAGCTGCTTTTGATTCACTTAAAATAGCAATAATTATCCTCCTATCACAATGAATGGCATGAAACAGCAACATGTTGAATGGCTGAGCAGTACTGCATCATACAACAGGAATATGGCTAACAGAGGCAGGTCTGTAGGCAGCTCAGTCATTTCCACCCACCCAGTTATACAAGCAATATTGTAGTGAGCATTGTTGTAAATACATCTTTATCTCCTTGTCCAATGAACTTCTCTGTGAAACTTTCCTAGAAGGATAATGATTGATTTGTGTTTGGTTGCTACTGCTGTTTAGCTTCTTTATTGTTAGTGATTTTATAGCTAGTATCCTACATACATTGAACAGTGGAATTCCATAGAACTTTATAAACTGTACAGTGCTTTACTGTGATGACCACTCACAAAGCTCTGGAGTTGAACTAGCTTTCCAAGGTCTTGGGGACCTGGAAAAGATAAGAAACTGAGCCATAACAGCAATGCAGAGTAGTGGGGAATGAGCTGGGGAGATGAGTGATGAGTAAGGAAAGAGTTTCTTAGACTTTGTCCTGCAAATACAGAATGTTCACGATCAATAGATGATTCAAATTTTTTTTTTGTACAGTTGAGGAGTGGAAATGATGTCTCCTTTGGTTCCACAGACCTCACTCTGCCTGCACCTTTGCTAAGTGGCTGAATGTAGGATATCACATTCTAGGACAGTTCATGGTATGGATGGGTGTTTTCCCCAATCTAAGCACCCACTCAGTTGAAGGGGAGGAGGGAAGGAGCTCTCAGAGGTGGTGCTTTAATCCTGGAGCCACTCATCTATCCAAGGTAATAAAAGAGGGGTGTGGGTGTGACTACAGAGCAGGATTAGCTGCCTGGTATTATGCTGGCCCCTTTTCATTTGACATAGGCCTCTTGCAGCTCTCCTGAAAGTTCAGTTTGACTGGCTTTCACCCAAGGTTAAAAAAAATCTGAATTACGCATTTTTTAAGCAGCTGCATCAGCTTGAGGGTTTCTAACACAAAGAAACAGTGAAGTTTAAGGAGAAGTACATACTGTATACATGTATGAAAGTAGCACAATGGCCACGTAAACATTTAAAGTTATTATTTGTCAACTAAAATAAAAATTGCATTGTAGGCAACGCTGCTGTCTGTGGTGCAGGCATTCTAAATGGGTGCCAGTTCAAGTCCTGGCTGCACCACTTCTAATCCAGCTCCCTTGCTAATGGCCTGAGGGAAGCAGCAGAGAATGGTCTAAGTGTTTATGCTCTTGCACCCACATGGAAAACCCAGAGTAGGAGGTGGGCTCCTGGCTTTGGTCAGGAACTGCACTGGCTACTGTGGCCGTTTTCAGAGTGAAGCAATACAAAATCTCTTCCTCTCCCTTATGTTCTCCCTCCTTTTTTCCTCTCCCTCTACTTCTCCTTTTTCCTGTCTTCTCCCTCCCCTCTCTCCCATTATAGTCTGGCTTTCAAGGCAAATAAACAAATCTTTAAAAAAAAAAAACAATATTCTAGGCAAATGAAGACTCTAAGGTGGACTATGTCAGCCAGTGGATTCTGGAGGGATTTCATTATGCTTGGAGTGGAGTGCTGAGACTGGCAGCAATTCAGAACTATTGAACTAGCAAAACCACTTGAGCAGTGCCCTCAGAGCAGGCCCCACATTAGGGACCCTGGGATGGCTGGGACACTGGGTGTGACTTCTCCCTTTACCCCCCCTTCCCCCAGAGACAGGAAGGCAAAAAGAGAATGTGGAAAGAATGGTCTTACCCACTTTCCTCTAGTCCTTGACCCTTTGTGCCCTAATCAACCATGTAAATATCATCAAAAATAAAAAATGTAAAGAAAAGTTAAAAATAAAAAGGGGTTACAAAAAAGAAAAAAGACAATTAAAAAGTGAAAAGTTCACAGAAAGCATGGGACCGGCACAGTGTTATTGTAGTTCCTTCACCTCTACCCTCACCACGACATTCTGTGTAATACAGGAAAAAAAAAAAAAAAAAAAAAAAAAGAACTCATACCTATGCTATGTGGCCATTTGGCCAAGCACTTCAAACCACTGGCGATCAGTTATGTGTGCTGGCAGAATTGTAATGAAATCATGGGCAAATGAGCATATTGAGATGTGTTCCTGAGAATGAATCCTATGTTTGAAAATTCATAGCTCCAGGTGTGAAGCAATTGAGGGCATTCTGTGACAAATCACTGATTAAATGGTTTGGCTAATCACTGTCCATGTTTCATATTGAATGGGGGTACTGCATGTCCTATTCCCAGATTGGGAACAAAGCACACCCTTTGGCAACTGGGCAGATGCCAGCTGAACATGCGTTACAGAGCTCATACATCCGGCCTAGGTCCTTACTATGTATTTGGAATGAGGGAAGCAGGGCCCCAGGGTGTTTTCACTATTTCTCCTAACTAGTTTACCCTCCGGAATTCTGGGACAGGGGTGAGAGCACGGTTCAAGGTCTCACAGGGTCACCAGAGAACAGTTTGGGAGTTTGTGAGAACACACAGTGTCGCAACCCTGAGTTCACATTAACCCATAGTGGACCTCATGAGGTCTGGGAAAACCCACCTTTCCAGACTAGGCTTGAGCGCTGGTGGACTCCAGAGGGGGAAGCGGCTGAATTTGGATGAGCCACATGTGGCTTCTTAGGCGAACCACTCCAACAACCAGACTCTTTCACCCCATACGTGTGTAAAGGTAGCTGAAATCATAACCTGGACTGTCTCGTGGTGCCACTGGGTAGAAGTGGTTCTGGTGACATCTTCTTATGCAAGTAACCCATTAACTACCTCAGGAGGCAAGAGACAAAGAGCTTTTGGAGATGTTGCTGCCTTTTTGTACCCTAAACTATATCCGAGAACGCACAGAATAGGGAAGGCATTGGACATTATTTCATGAATACTTGGGGAAGACGGATTTTTCTTTGAGTGGGACTATAAAACACTTCTGCTCCAAAAACCTTAATCCCAGGCACCTAGGCTCTACTTCGTAGTCCCATCCATGCCTCTGCAATCACTCAGGCATTTGGTCCTAAGAGCAGGTTGCCTTGACAGTATTAGTCACCAGTTCACATTCCACTTCTTTCGGGTAAAACTAGTAGGCCATTCTTCTTAGGCTCCACCAGCACCCCAAGCACACCCAGAAACCCCACACACACCCTCCCATAATCACTTTGGGGAGCTTCAGAATCTTCTGGAATATGTCCTCAGGCACTGAAGCATTTGCCTCAACCCCACAGGATCTACCTTCCACCCTATCCTTGCATGGTGGCCTTGACTCCTTACTCCAGCCTACTTTCAGGACACACCAAAAGGCTCCCTTGGACCTCCAGTCTAGAATGTGTTAACTGCTTTCTGTGACTATACAGTTTTCTGTCCTTCATACTGTAATGTTAATCTGTAATGTCCTTATTGCTTAATTGACTTGTTCATTTACTGTCAGTCTTTCAGGAGGTACTGGAAATGGTTGGAATGAGTTCTCTCTTATCCACTGTACATCCCTAAGAACTTGCACAGGGCCTGACACATACTAGTGTCTGACTAAATACTGTTCTAGTGATACACATGCATGTGCTCATACACACGTGCAACTCATGATTGCACACAAATGCATATGCACATACACACTCATGTGCACAGCTCCCTACTAAACCTTTTTAGCTTGAGGACAGTAGCATTCAAACTGGTCAACAACACAAATTTGAAGTCAGGTAGGATTGGAGTCCACTTCTTGTCTGCATGACACTGAGCAAGCCTCCCTCCTGCCCCTCTGAGACTCATGACAGTGTTATATGATTGAATGGAATAATCCATGTAAAGGGCTTCACACACTGACACTCAGTAGGTGATCTACAAATGATACCTCTTGCTATTCTTATTATTAATAATTTCCCATACACAAGCCCACTTTGAGCTTCTTTACTACTTTGTAACATTCAGTGTAATGAATCCAGAAAAACCTAGGTGATAATTAGTGTGAGACCTCAGAATCCGCACTGTCACTGGTCACCTAATGTTGGAGACAGGAGAGGTACAGATGATGGATTGGTATTGGCATTCAAGGGAGATTTCAGAAGTCTTACCCAGTCTGTATCTCTTCTCAGGTAATAACACTTCTGAGGCAGGCAGAAACAACTTATAAGTAGAGAATAACATGTTTACTGAGCATTTACAATAGCCTGACACTTTGCTCCACATACATGATCTCATATGATCCTCACAGCAACCCGAATGTGAAAACAGACTCCGAGTGGTTAAAGCAAATTGCCTGAGTTCACACTGGTAGCACTGCAGCATTCTAAACCCCATGCTCTTACTTGCTTTGCCTCTTCAATTTAACAACTGGTGAGTGGGGCATTTTCACACACCACTGGCTTTGAGGAGTGGCAGATTGTCATAATGTTTCTGGGGAGTAATTTGTCAGTAGATATCAAAACCACAAAATTTGTGCAGACTCATTGACCCAGTAATTTCACTTACAATGATTTATTTTAAGGATATAAAATGTACACGCAAAAACTTAGCTGCAAGGATGTTCAAAATGATGCTAAAAATAGATAAAATTTAGCAACAATTAAATGTTCATAAAGTCTAACATTTGGTACATCTATGAAATGACACTCCCGAGTAATTGAAATAATGTATTAGAATATGTGATGACATTGATATATGTTTATGACTATGTTCAATCCTTTTGGTTTCCTGAATCTTTCCTGTTTTCTAAATCTTCAAAAAGACATATTTTATTTTTGCAATTAGGAAAATTATTTAGTAAGCAAATAGCATTCCAAAAGATGAATCACAGTTGTGAATGATCAATGCAGAATTATCTTCTTTACTTCCAATTATCCTTTTTTATAATTCCTTTTTTCAGGAGGGAAGGGAGAGATGGAAGGAAGGAAGGAAGGAAGGAAGGAAGGAAGGAAGGAAGGAAGGAAGGAAGGAAGGAAGGAAGGAAGGAAGGAAGGAAGGAAGGAGAGGGAAGGAGAGAGGAGAGGAGAGGAGAGCAGAGAAGAGGAGAGGAGAGGAGAGGAGAGGAGAGGAGAGGAGAGGAGAGGAGAGGAGAGGAGAGGAGAGGAGAGGAGAGGAGAGGAGAGGAGAGGAGAGGAGAGGAGAGGAGAGGAGAGGAGAGGAGAGGAGAGGAGAGGAGAGGAGAGGAAAGGAAAGGAAAGGAAAGGAAAGGAAAGGAAAGGAAAGGAAAGGAAAGGAAAGGAAAGGAAAGGAAAGGAAAGGAAAGGAAAGGAAAGGAAAGGAAAGGAAAGGAAAGGAAAGGAAAAGAAGGGAAAGGAAAGGAAAGGAAAGGAAAGGAAAGGAAAGGAAAGGAAAGGAAAGGAAAGGAAAGGACAGTGGCTAACTAAAATTAAGTGAGTAGTTTCATGGCATCAAAGTCACCTAGCAACAAATCACCTAGCCAGCCCTTAGTAGGGATGGAATTTAAGCAGGCCATTTGATTCTGAGCCTCGAATTCTTCACCAAGAAAATGTCCACAGTGAGAATTAATGGGTTGGTGTGAAGAGTTGATGTCATAATCTGACAGTCAGGCCTTAGCAGAGAGCCTGGCCCTTAGAATATGTGGTAGTTATCATAAACATCATTAAATCTAGTGCTTATAGGTATTAACCTTCTCACAGGGGCCATTGTCTGGGTCTATAAAGGCAAGCAGGATAGAAAAGACATGAAGAAATTAACCCAGGAGTCTGACAGACCTGCACTGCAATCTCTAACACACAGTCTGTGTGGTCTATCTCCAGGAGCATACCTGGCTGAGCTGCAGCTTTCTTCTCTTTAATCTGAAGATAATTATACCAACTGCAAAGCAGTTTTGTGAAATACCATAACATATACAGAAAACTGTTCCACTGCAAACATGAAACTGGAGAAATTTGCACAAACGAGAATGAGCACCCAGACGGAGTATAACCAACAAGAACACTTTCCTTCCACACCCTGCATGGGTTCTCCTCACACCCCCTCGCAGCCACTATCACCCAGCCAAAGGTAGACACTATCTTGTCTTCTGGCACCATAGGTTTATTTGCCTGTTTTTGAACTTTGTTAATCACAGTGGATTTTGAACTGTTTGACATCTGGGGGGTTCAATGTATGTGTGTGCAGACAACTTTTCCTTGCTGGGAAGGAAGACATGAATTTGTCAGTATTCACAGGAACCAAAAGCAACTAGAATATGTGGATCTCATGTAGATACTTACACTAAAACACAAACCCAGCATTGTTTCCCTACACCACTTAGGGCAGAAAGGAGGGGAGACCAAAGGAAGAGGAAGCTTTTTAAAGCATAGCTGTAAAGGTCTGCTGCGTGCGCAGCTCTGCATCCTTCCACCTGCTCTGAGCAGCCCTGAAGCACATCATCAGGCCTGTGGCCAGGCTTGGGAACAACCTTGGAGCAGAACAGAAAGCATCCAAGCTCATGCACGGTGTGTGCTTTCCTCTACCCTCTACTCCAGAAGTCATAGTCTCCGATGCCTCTCTGATGTTCTCTTAAAGGAAGATGACTCAAAAACACCTTCAAATTGTGGGATTGTTTTTTCCTGAAGTACACTCAGTATAAATGATAGATAAGAATATTTTAAGACTCACTTTGGTTTGGGAAAACCAGCTAGGAAATTCAATGGCATTTCCTAGCCACATGGGTGTCTAAATATGGGCGTTGCACTTATTTGGCTTGAGAAAGCGTCCTTAAAATGGAGATGAATCAGTCATGGGAACCAATGAATGAGGCTCTGCTTTCCTTGGCATGGCATAGTCAGGGCTGGGTGGCCTAGTGCTGGCTGCAGGAGTCGAGAGCTCACTAAGTAAGGGCAGTCACAAAAGGTCGCTTTGTAGATTTTGCACCATTTTAAATGTTGGTGTATGCCATCCAATCCCACCAGTGAGAATCTGGGATTGGAGTTTTTTCACAGGGCCTGCCCCAAGCAGCAAAACAGAGGAGAAACCTGAATCCTAGATGTATTAGGAGGGGTCTTAAGGAACACAGCCTTTCCCCTGTAGCAGACAAATATTTCACTTGTCCTCTTTGTGAGAGAAGCGACATCTTTACAGTCAAAGACTTTGTGAGATACTCAGCAGGGAAAATGAAACAACTAGGAAATCGGGCAGAGAGAAAAGTTCTCTTGGCCAAAGAACAGGGTCATAGCCAAGCTCCGAAAGGGTGCAGAGACCTCTCACAGTGACGCAAGGTGGAGTCAGGAGGCACAGAAAATACCTTAGCAGCCACCAACAGAACGCCCCAGAGAACTTACACACTTACGGGAGAAGCCTGCTGCTCTGTGATCCTAATGCCTTTAACTTCTGCTTTCTAGCCATTCAAAAACATGTGTGCAGCATTAACACTTTGCCCACAAAGTGACTAGCCCCAACATAGTACTTACTACGCAACACTTGGCATGCATTTCCTCATTCACTCCTCGTTCACGCCTGTAGAGTTAAATAGTATTTGCTTTTGAGGTGAGGAAATCGCTGAGAGGCAATCTGATACGCCTTCACATCACACTATTAGTAGAAGCAGCCTGGTCCCAATCAGCCTGTTTGTAAAGCTGCGCAACATACCACATACATTCCTATGGTAACCCTGTCTGATTCAAAGTACAATTTCATTCATTCAAGCACCATTTATTGAGTAACTTCTCTGTGTGTCAAGCATTGTGCCAGGTACCTGGAAAGTAGCAGTCAATAGACTGAATCACTGCTACAGTGGAATCAAGAGTCTAAGGCAGGGGAGGGTGGTCAACCAGGGAGTATATGCACACAGAATATGGTAGGTGATGACAAATGCTTAGAATAAAAATGAAATACAGCAAGAAGACAGAGTGACTGAGTAACAGCTTATATTTTGCATGTAGATTATTCAAAGAAGGTTGCTTCTCTGGGGCAGTGACACTGGAGAACTCATATGAGGGAAAGGGAAATGGTGCAGATGTTGGCGACATAGCATTCCTGGGAGAGTGCAAAAGGAGAACCTGCCGAAGGACTTACGAAGTACAGACTACATGTACTGGGGAGGCTAAACTGAAGTGGGTGGCGTGCAAAGTGGTAGGATAGAAGATGAGAAAGGCAACAAGGGCCCAGATGAGATTGGGACCTGTTAACAAAGTTTGGATTAGATTCCAAGGGACATGGAAAGCTATTGAAACATTTTGAACCCAAAAGTACCGCGACAGGACTTTCATTTGACTGGCCATTCTCACCATTATCTTGAAACCAGACTGAAAGGAAACAAAGCCAAAAGGGCTGAGACCAATTAGGAGATTATTGAACTACTACAAAAGGGAGACTATGGCCTCTAGAACAAAAGTGACAGCAGTGGCAGTGGGGAGACATGGAGAGTTTGGCTATTTTGAGGGTAAAGTCAACAGAATTGCCCAAACGATTGGATATAGAGTGTGAGATAAAGAAAGGTGTTCAATATGACTCCAAGGAATTCAAAGAATACGCTTGCCATTTACTGAGGTGGGCTTTGAGAGGCATTGAGAGAAGGTTGAAGTGGAGACTAAGAGTTCATTTGAGGAGCAGACACTCGGAGCAGCTGTTCAGCTGCCAAAGCAGAGCCCTGTTTGAATCCTGACTCCTGAGCTTGCAGCTCAGCTTTCTGCTAATGAGCACCTTGGAAGGCAGCAGTGATGACTCAAGTACTTGAGTCATTATCACTCATGTGGGAGACCCAGATCAAATTCTGGGCTCCTGGCTTCAGCCTTCCTCAGCTCTGATAGTTGCAGACATTTTTGTTCCTCTTGGATGCAAGAAGTGAAGATCCCAAGGAGGCAGTTACATAGATCTGATATCCATTCTGAGCTGCAGATGGGTATTTGGGATTCATGCAAATAGATGGCATTTAAGATCAGGAGTAGAAGAAATCACCTAGGGAACGAATGCAGTTAACAGGAAATTGCCTAAGATCGGTGCCCTGGAGCTCTGGAACATTTAGAAAGAAGCTGGACACACAGGGACATCAGCAAAGGAGACTAAAGAGCAGTAGTAACAGGAAGTGTTTCTAGAAGGAGGGTGCAGTTCAATGCAGCTGATGTGGCTAATAGATCAAAGAAGATTAGGAGAGAGAAAGGGTAATCTTAATTAGAGTGGTCTCTTTTAAAGATTTACTTATTTTTATTGGAAAGGCAGATTTCCAGAGAGAAGGAAAAACAGAGAGAAAGATCTTCCATCTGCTGGTTCACTCTCCAAGTGACCACATCATGTGAAGGCTCAAGATCTCATGATAATAAAAGCATGGGTGGAGTGTAAAGAGCCCAGAGGAGAGGAAGAGGAAAAATGTGCCTCAATGTCACTATTGAGTTTTGCTGCAAGTAAAGCAGAGATGCAAGGTAATAGATCAAAAGCTGGTTTTCATCTCAGTTTAATTTTTTAAGAGGCGGGTAGAACAGAGGAAACGAGGGAGTACGGATTGATGGTATTTATGGGGAAATGACTTTAATGAATATGAGCCTGTGTTTTCAGAAATAGAGTCACAATAATCAAATCCCAGAGTGTCACTCTTGTATCAATAGATTGCAATTTTTCTACTCTGTGTATTAGTTATCACAGATTAAAGAGAGAAAACATACAGAACCTTTGTTTATATTGTTTATATACCTGAGGAACAATAGGTTTTTAATTTTTTTTGCTGGGCTTGTGTTTTTCTGTTCCTTGTCATTGTTTTTATTTTCTGCTTTCCATTTGCTGATTTTGTTACCTATTGAAGTGTTAAACACATGGAAAAATATATTTATAAAAATTTTTTAAAGTCAAATAGCTGACATCAGCCTATTTGTCTCCGTGTTAAGTGCCTGGGATTTTGACCCTACAAAGCACTTAGCTAGATCTTCCAAATTTTATACAGCACATTTATTAGCTCTTGCAAAGTGTCACTCCCCCAAGCCACTCATGATCACAATCATTTAACAGATTCAGGGTTCACCACCTCCACTCTCTCCACTGCCCCCTTGTGCCCGTTTTAGCAATAAGCTTCACAGTGGTTCTCTTTAGCACCTGCTGCTACCACTTGCTCTTCCACATACTGACTTAACCCACAATATTTTTTTGAGAGAATCACATTACTTCGCAGTAAAGTAATTCCTAGGACAGAAAAGAATTCTGCCAAAGTTAGTACAACACCTACACACCACCACCGTGTACAAATCCAAAAGTGTTGGCTTCTGGAAACAGCTAAACTCCAAAGTCAGAGAGCCTGTTCATTTGCTTTGCATGAAGCAGCCTTGTTGGAGACACACAGGTCCTCTGACATTCAACATGTGTACTTGGCACCAGCAATAAAGATCTTTTTGAAAAATCAGCCATACCCTGGTGAATTTGCACATTACAAAAAAAGTAGAGGCACTGAACTAGTTCACATCACCGGACAGGGAGAACTTCATTATGCCCAGGAGCCACCCACGGGGCCATGAATGTTTTCAGGTACCCAGTAAAATATTTTGAAACCAAAAGCAAAAAGATGAATATGATAATGATAGTGAATATATTTAAAAATGAAGCTAGCCTGACTTGTACTTGCCTCTATGCAAAAGCAGTTGGAACATGCATTTTTATGGAGGAAGGGCCAGATGAATGATACTATGTGACTCCATGAAAAGTCAGACTGCAGCCCCTGTCAGCTTAGTGTCTACCTCTTTCTCCAAACTTGCACACTTTCATTTTCTCAAAACTGCTTTCTCTCTCTCTCTTGTTTTAATTGCCAAAGAATATGTGGGACACACACCTTTGGCTCTGTGAAAGATGTTGTGTTGGGGGGATATGGCAAGAGTTTTCAGCTCTCCCCCTGGCTCCTGCCCTTGCTCATCTACTCATCTAGTATTTGTTGACAAGAGCCTGGGGGCAATTACTGGGACATTCTTTTTCTCATTATGGCCAATATTAATGATAATCATAATAATAGTATTGTTAATGATGTTAATTGAACACAGTTGTAAAGCTCTCAGTGCATGCTCAGCAATACACTCAGCATTTAACGTGGTTACAGAAATTAATGAAATGGGTCAATTAAGTTGATTAAGCAGGTCCCTTTTATATTAAACTTTTAAGAAGAGTTGTAACTTCTCACTGGACAAGGGAATCTGTCTTTAGTGAATACACACATCTAATGCATCAAGCACTTCAGAGCTGAGTAGTTCACAGGAAATTCCACCCACATCCCTCTTAACATGCTCACCATTCCTTAGGATCACATCTTCATTCATGCTTGAGGTTACCAGTCTCTGGGGACTCCTGATGTTGCTCAGAGCTCTGGAGAAGTGCTCATCCACTACGCTGCCAATGTCTCCTTGGAAATAGTTGAAAATGACGCAATTGGAACTCCACTCTGTCATTACAGGACTCTGCCTACGTCTGGCCTGCTGGCCGCCAGTCTTCCTCGTTTCTTCCATTATTGGTGAGCCACAAATACGAGAGCTGCGGACCAAATGCAAAGTGCCATTGTTACTATGTTATCAAGTGGCTTGGATGTAGTTTAGATGAACAGCATCTTTGGGGACAAGCAGTCTGTTCCCACCAGTACAGGCTATCACCGGGGCCTCAAGGAGTCTTTGAGCTTTTGAAGGTGAACAACAATGCTCTGCTGGTCTCAGGATCAACCTTATCTAATCAGTGTTCAGGAAACATGAAGACAAACTTATACAAAATACTCAAAGGGGTTTTGTCTTACCAATGAGAGGAATCATCAGCCAACACGACCATGAAAGCATCAAGAAATGAAGAGTGAAGTGGAAGATCATTGAGACAATATAGCACCATAACTTATCTCCTGAGAAGGTTCTTTTCTCCCAAATGAATGAGACAAGGTCAGGCCAGAGATATCTGTGGGCATCAGATTCCCTGGAGGCTCTGGCTAAACAATCTGATGGGAGACTGGCAATTTCAGCCGATGTGATCAGCACTGACTTCCAGGTTGACCACTTCCATGCAAAATAATAAAACACGTCAAATCCTCCTACTGCTCTTGATGCCCTAATCTGGGTAAGATCATGGGCTTCAACCGCACACACTCCATTTTAGAAACCAGCAATCACAAATATGCTGTGGCCACGCCCAAGCAGCAAAGGGCACATCTCCATCTTTTGTGCCTTCAACTGACCAACCTGAATTGTCTGGAGCTCTGCCTAAACATGGATTTAATCTATTTCTTTTTCTGTGTAGAATCGAAATGACTTGAGTATAATAAGCTATCTCCCTCTTAAATCTATGAGATATTTGAGGATCCAGAGCATTCCATATGCTTTATTGATAGCCAATAGCACAAGCACTTGATCTGTAAATGATGGTTGAATGACTATCATTTCACACAGAAAAAGCACAATGAAAAAAAATCACATTAGAAAAGGAGTCAGATAACCTGAGGTTACCCTTGTCTACCTAACTTCAGAGGAACTCTATGGCCTTTCTGAGCACCATAGTCATCTTACATTTAAAAAAAAAAAAAGAGAGAGAGTTGGTGCACGTAAATACTACAAGTTCATTGTTTAGGATTCCACTAGAAGTGTCAACATATTATATTGAGGAAACAGTAACAGGCAATGAGTAAGGAGTTCTTTCTTAGTTCTTCTTCCAGAATTATTTTAGATGTGGCCTAGAGAAGTATTTGAGCACTGCCATGCTGTTTGCACTGATTGACAACATGCCAGAACCAGACACTTCCTGAAGATATCAATACATTACATGTATGTGAACAATGAGTTGGAAAATTAGCTTCTTATAACATTAGGCATTTCTTACCATGTGACTTAATAATCTCACTTGTAGGAACATACAACCAAGAGAAATAAAAACTAGATCAACACAAAGACTTGTACATGAATGTTCATATCAGCTTTATCTATCATAGCCAAAAAAATGGAAGGATGTGGAGTCTGTCACTATGCTAATTAAAAATTAACTGCCACATTTATGCAAAGGCATGATTCTCAACAATAAAAAGAAGCAAACTATAAATCCACACAGCAGCATGGATCAACATCAAGATACTTATATTAAGCATCTACAAAAACTCCATGTTGTATGATTTCACATACATGGATCAAGCACAAATATTTTATGTTGCTACAAGTTGGGATAGTGGCTGCCTATGGGCAGGAGATTGAACCAGGAAAGGAAAAAGGCCAAAGGAGAGCTTCAGAGACATAGGAAGTGTCCTACATCTGGATGAGGATGGTGGTTACTACATGAATAAACATTTTTGTCAAAATGCAACAAATTGTATGCTTTGAATCTGGGCATTTCATTGTAAGAAAATTATTTCCCAATAAAAAATATTCTATATCTTCAGATATCTGGAGATGTAGAAATACATCAAAGAGCCATGAATTATAAAGTAATGTTTTTAGAAAGTTATTTATTCATTTATTTATCTATATAAGGTGGACAAACTAGACATATTTCACAGCACATGTCTAGGAGCAGAGTGATGCTTCAAGCCCTCCTCCCTGCTGAGACAGAGGGAGGCAAGTCAGAAAGGGAGAGGAACAAGGACAGGGATGTTGAGGTCTTCCACCTGTTAGTTTACTCCCCAAAAGATGCAACAATCAGGACTAGACCAAACTGGTCCAAAGCGAAGAGTTAAGAAGTTTATCCAAGTCTCCCACATGAGTGCAGAAACCTAAACATTCGGGCCATCTCCTACTGCTTTTTCTGGCCAGTAACAGGGACCTGGATCAGAAGTGAACTTTTCACAGGCCATTAACAGGGAGCTGGAACAGAAGTGGAGCACCTGGAACTTGAACCAACACCCATATGGGATGCCAGCATTGCCAATGACAGCTTTACCTGCTGTGCCAGAATGCAAGCCATATCTAGCCCTTAGCCCCATATCTTTTGCTCTAGCATCTGTCTTTATTCTACCATGTTTACTGCCTAACTGGTGGGTCAAATGATACCTTCCTGTCTGTAAGCTACAGTCTCCCCTTCTATTCAGCAGGACAGCCCCTAATGCCAAACAAGCCTCAAGCAAAGACCCTAAACTGGCCAACTGGTTTCCTCCAGGGAGTGTGCACTGCCCCCTGCTCTTCCCCCTGAGGCTTCTTCTGGGAGCTCCTATCTGCTAGGTAGCATCTTTGAAGAACTAGTGCTTTTCACTCTCAGTATTGCCACCAGTCACTGCTCTAGACTTGATACAGCTTGCAAGCTATCTTTGCAAACTCCCCCTGAAGCCACAGTTGAAAGAGCTTGCTGGACCATAAGATCAACAGAACCCTGAAGCTTGCTCCTTGGGGCGAGTCCACAGGACAACTGATCATAGTTGGGAGAGTTAGAGAATGTCAGAGGCAACATTGCAGTCCCACCACCCCCAGATGCTCAGCCTGGGACACTGGGGGTCCTGAATAAAGCACAACTAACACCTCTGCACTTCATCCCTTCCTCAAAGTATGACACACACTCCATATGAAAGAAATGGGCCACTTCTCTGAATCTAGCTCCCAAATGATTTCCTGGGTCAAACTTTGACCCCAACGGAGAGAACCCGTACTCCTGTTTGACGGATATAAGAAGTGAGAACAGGAGCAGGCATTTGGCAAAACAGTTAAGACACTGCTTGAGAGTGGCCCTTGTCAGAGTTTATGGGTTTGAGTTCCAGTGCTATTCCCCACCGCAGCTCCCTGCTAATGCTCTGGAGAAGGCAACAGAGAATGGCACAAGCATTTGGGTCCTAGATTTTTTTCTGGCCAAAACCCAACTGTTGCAGATATTTGAAGAGTGAACCAGCAGATGGAAGGTTCTCTTTCTTTCTCTCTCTCTTCTTGCTCTCTCCAGCTCTCTCTCTCTCTCCCACACACACACACACACACCCCTATCCCTCTCTCCTTGATTCTCAAATTTAAAAATACATACACCAATAGATAAACAAATATTGTGCACCATACATATACGTGCCATCGTATGGCTTAGTCCTAAAAGGAACTTGATCTCAGTGCACCCCTGGAGAAGCTTCAGCAGCAGTTGCATCTTCAAAAGAGCCCTCTATAATAAGTCTCTTCATTTGTGACCAAATTTGGGGGTGGTCCCAATCTAGGTAAGAGAAACGCTGTAACGATGCATCTAAGGGGACATCAGTCACCAACCGTGAAGACCAGTGGATGTGAAAACATTGCCCAAACTTCTACAAAAAGTCTTTGAACACAAACCCCAAAGCCAGCAGTTTGACCTCAACTCTCTCACAGTCTGCCTGCACAGAACCTTTTTAACAGTTCTGCAAAATGGTACCCAGAATTCTGAGGGTGGGGTGAGCAGTAATAAGGGATGATTGTCATAATGAGATCTTGAATCCAAAAGCGCAAAAAATCCAGATTGTACCTCCCTGGCAAAAAAAAAAAAATCATTGATGTCCTCCAATTCCATCCCAGTTGGGGTTCCATCCCTCTACCCCCTCAAAAAGCAGGGCTTCCCCTACCTTAATTCAGGGTCATCACCTGAGACAGGGCAAGATCCTCCGTCAGGCAAAGTTGTGTTTGGATGGTCAGAGCTGTGTGACCTGTTCCACGATGGCTCTGTGCTCAGGGAAGCAAGAGCTGGGCATTTATACCCTCCCCTTGCTACTTTCTACCCCTCTAGCTGGGCTATATAAAGGCGTTTCCTGCTAGCTATCTATTAAGAATGCAGAAAATGCACTCCAACGAGTCAACCTGGTTGGGCATCTACAGGAATGAGGAAAATGGGCAGCTCTTAAAAAAATAATTTTTTTGTGTTAAAAAGAACACTTTGTGATATTGTCGCTTGAACTCAAAGGCCAGTCGTTTATCTGAAACCATGCGCAGGAGGGGAGGAGCATCAACAGCATCTAAAACATCAGTCATGAGATTCAGTTCAAACTGATGTCACTTAAGTCTCAGGCACGGAGTCTTTACTAACAGGGTTAATAAAGAGTTCAGAACCCCTTATCCTGGATTTGTCACAGTCTTCCACGAGCTGCAGCGGGAGTGAAGGCTTCTGTGAACTTGTAGTAGACACAGGCAGAAAATTCAGAGCAGAAGATCCCAATTCTCACTTTGCAAATCCTCAGTGTTATCTAAACAAGTGGCACTGTCACTCAGGCCCTATATGCTGCATCTGCTCCTCTGCTTGTTTCTTACTCTATCTCAGCAGCGCTAACTCAATACATATTTACTGGTCATCAACTGTGAACCAGGCATCATTCTGGGCATTCTATTCAGGAGTAGGCAAAACACATAAAATCTCTGCTTTCCTGGAATAAATGCAAATACATGTTATATGCATGTGCATATATACACATGTACACTATATGTACAATGGTATGCATTGATAAATCCTGTGAAGAGGAATGGAACAGGGAAGAATCGGGGGTGCCCAAGTGGGTGCTAATTTGTACAGTGTGGTCAAGAAAGAATTCTCCAATAAGGTGACATTTGACCATAACCCTGAGGGAGACAGTCATGTGGACTCTTGCTTTCCTGGCATCCTAAGGAACATCAAATGCAAAAGATAAGAGCATGCTTATTCTGTCCGCAGGACAGTTCCGAGGCCAGTATGACTGGAGGGCAAGGAGTGTGGGGAGAAAGAGATAGAGCCAGGTCACACAAGGCCTCACTGGTCATCCGAAGGGCTTTGACTTTTCCTACAAGTGAAAAGGAGACCAAGAAAAGGGGTTGGGGGAACATGGTAGCAATTTCTGAAATTGTTTCCTCCAAAATGCTTTCTGATCAGTCCTTTCTTTTTTTCTAAGAGTAACAAGAAGCTAGTCAATATTTTAACATAAATATATATTAAAGAGCATTAGGGAAGAGAAAGAAATTACATAGTAAGATGTGCATTTTGAAAACATCGATGAACTATGGGCTATGGTGTAGAGAAAGGCTAAAGCAGTAGGTGCACATGAGTAGAGCAGTTAGAAAGCTGCTCTTGCAGTCTAGAGAAGAGAGCTGTGGAGAAAGAAATGAAAATAGGATGAAGCAAATGAATTCAAAAGGTATTCAGAAAATCAATCGAATCAACAGATTTGCTCTCTGATTGCATACAGGGAAGGAGCGGTATCAAGGATAATTGCTGAGCTTAGGGGTTGCATACTTGATCTACAAATGCAGCTTGCACTGAGATAAGAAATATTGGAAGACTTCATGTTTAGAAGACTCAAAAAGAAAGACTTTTATTGTGAGCGGTTGGCCATGAGATGTTTAAGAGATGTAAACGGAGGGTCAGAGCTGTGTAGGTGGGTATTGAAGCCGTAGAATACAGCTAACCAGAGGAGAGGAGAGGCGAGGAGGGGAGAGGAGAGGGAGAGGGAAGGAGGGTAAGAAGGCATGAAGAGGGGAGGGAGACTAAAAAGGATAAGGAGGGAGGGAAAGCAAGGGGGAGGGAGAGAGAAAGAGGGTAAGAAGGGAGGGAAAGTGAGAGAAAGAGAGCAAGAAGGAGAGAGGGCAAGAAGGAGATAAAGAGATGAAGATAATTAAGATTAAGTTTTGTGTAAGTCCAACACTTACCAGCATGATGAAAGTTATGAGCCTATAAATGTTGCTAGAAAGGAATGAGCGAAGAGGTAGGATAAATAACAAAGAGATGTTTTTGTGTAGTCCAAAGAAGGTGTTTCAAGAAAGTGGAACTGATTACTTGTACCAAGTGTTGCTGAGAAGTATGAGAATCTGATGCCTGAAAAATTACACTTAGAGTTAGACTCATAGAGATCACTTGACTTTAGTGGGAGATGTTTGCTGCAGTGATGAGGTCAAAGGTATACCCACATCGCCTAGCAGAACAGGAGAGGAAGGGGCTAGCACTGACAATATAGGGAATAGTTTGCAGTTTGGAGGTGGAGGAAGAACAGAATCTGAGGGTGGGAGACTCAGGGGTCAAGCAAGGTTGTTATAAAGGGATGTATGTCAGCATGATTATTGTTCAATGGTCAGGATTGCACTGACAGCAAGAGGTTGGATATACCAGAGGAAGATGTTATTAATAATGTAAGGTTATTATTGTGTGAAGATGATGGGGTCAAAGTGCAAATGGGAGGATTTGTTATCTATAGGAGGAAGCAGTGCTCTCCTGTAAGGGTAAGAAAGAGAACTAAGATGGGCACAGACACAGTGAGTTTTGTAATTATGCGATGTGCGGTAGGTATTATTTATTTACTTACTTTTAGTGGTAGAAGAATTGGATTAGGAGACAAGACATCTTGACTACAGTTGACCATCATCTCCAAATAGAATCATGACATTGTTGGAGATATTCCTCAGTTTTTTTCCATTTTTTAAGTGAGAATACTCTACTGTCTCACAGCTATGCTATTCTAAGCAAATCAAGAAAAGATGAAGTCTAAAACTGCAGAAAATCAACAACTTTGGATTCATTTAATTATGTTTTCAAATGGAAGAACTCACTTTCATTTCTAGGTGATGGATAGAGTCAGTATATTTAATCTCATCCCTTTCCAAGATCCCATCAAAATGCCAAAAGAAATATAATAAGAAAAACTTAGAGTACTGCTAAAAAGTCAGAAAAAGTATTCAAACAAATTCATCTGCACCATTAGGGCTCCTCAAGCATAACGGGAATTGAAGATGCATTGCAGTGGGCATCTCTACTCCTGAATAAAAAGAGGGCTCTCATTGAAACAATTAACTAGTAGTACACATGTCTGCCAACAAGTGCTGCCACATTGTCCAGCCTGGCCCACTTCCAGCCCTGGCTTTCATGAACATCAGTGGCAGCTGCAGCCCAGCAGAAGAGCGCCCAGAGTTTCTCTGCTAGGCCCAGGACCTGTCCTGGGTCTTATACCTTCCAGGTAGTATTGCGCTCCAGTCAGACACTACTTGAACCTTATCTCAGCACTTGCTAGTGGATGTTGTGGCAAAGCCCAACCAGTTGACACTTATCCTGGCCCTTTCATACACTAGCAGATGCAGTGACCTGGCCTAGTTTGGCCTTTCCCCAAATTCAGCTCATATGCAGGCCGATGGTTGTTTCAGCCCTGCCCAGCCTGGTCTGCCCCCAGTCCCAGCTCTCATACTCACTGAATGGGAACAGTGGCCCAGCAGGGGAGACTCCATGGGTGTTTGGCTCAGCCTAATTTGCCCCCCACCTCTGCCTCCAGTCATGAACTTCACCAATGGATATTGTGGCCTTGCCAGACCAGTCGACACCTGTTGTGGCTCTCACCAGTTGGTGCTACAGTCCAGCCCTGCCTGGCCCATTCTCAGACCTGGCTCTCATGTAGATCAATGGGTGCTGCAATCTAGCTTAGCCCATCCCATCCCATACCCACTCTGGCTCTCATAAGTGCTAGTGGTTGCTGGGTCCTAGCTCAGTCTGACACACCCCAGACCTAGCCCATACATATGTTCTAGCCATATTCAACCCAGCCTTCCCCATTCCCAGTCCTTGTGCTCACCAGTGGGGACCATAGCCAAACAGGCGTGTCTCCTTAGCTTCCCTACCAAGTCCACTCTTAGCCACAGATCTTGTGTATGCTGGTGGTTGCTGTGATCCAGCCTGACACAGCCTACCCCCTATCTTGACTCTAGCCATCAGATGCTGCATCCTGGACTGGCCCAGCATGGCCTTAGTTCCAACTCTCGCTGGTGGATGCTGCAGCCTAGCCTTGCCCAATCTACCTCCATCTCTGGCTCCTATGCAAACCTATGTGTGTAGTAGCCTAGTCTTGCATGGCTCACACCCCATCCTGGCTCCTATATATGCCAATGTGTTACAGTTTGGCCTAGTCTTGTCCTTTCTACTTCCTGACCCCAATTCCCAATCCAGCCCACACACCTGCTGACATATGGAACAGCCTTGCCAGTTCTGGCACACCCAGCCCTAACTCTCATGCTCACTATTGTGAGTTATAGCCCTCCAGGGAAGTTCCTCAAGTTCCCCCACCAAGCCCACTCTCACACCCAGATCTCATGCATGCCAGCAGCTGGTAGGCCCCTACTAGTATATTCCACCCCTCCACCCCAGTCTTAGCTTTTCTGTGTGTTGGTGGATGTTGTGGCCCTGCCCACCCTACACCCAATTCTTGGGTGCACTTCTGGGTGCTGTAACCCGGATCAGCCTGGCCTGTTTCCAACCCCAGGTCCTGTAAGTATCCGTGAGTTCCATGATCATGCATAGCTTGGGCTAGAACCACACCCAGCCCTTGAACACACCAGCTGGTATAGAAGTCCCACAGTGGTAAACCCACAAATCCACCACAAAATCTACCCCCAGACCTGGTTGTCTCACATTCTGGTTAGTATGACGGCTCAGCCTAATGTGGTCCACCCTGTGCCCTGACCCTGCCCTGGGTACTGTGGTCTAGCCCTGCCAGACAGGCACCCTAACCCTAATTTTCATGTGTGCTGGTAGGTGGTGGTCAATGCTAACTAGCCTGGCTCAGATCTCCCAGGTAGGCAGATGCATTGCTCTGACTCCGAAAAATCTTCCAATTTCCCTCTTCCAAACTACCCGATGCCAGCCCCCTTGTCTACCTGCAAATGCAGTTGCCTGGTCAGTCAGTATAAATCCCTCCCCTGTCACATTCTCCCTCTGCAATTCTCCATCCCATACATCCCCAGATTCCCTTCCCTGAGCAATCTACAGCCCTCATGCCCATGAGCGCACAGGTCCCCAAGCCTAGTCTTCCAGCAATGTGTCACAGTGCGTCCAGCAGCAGGTCTTCCAGCAGTGTGTGGGGGTCCGCCTGCCTGCCTGCCTGCCTGCCCAGGGCCCAGGGCCCATGCATGCCCGAGCACAGGTCCCCAGACCCCATCTGCGGCATGCTGGTTACTGCCTCCCACATATCTTTAAAACAGTCAACCAAATTTAGCATTAACCAGGTCCAGAATGTCTGTTAGCTAGTAGTTGCTTTTGTTCCCGCAGTGTAATGCTTGCCTAGGTACAAGCCAACTTAGGCAACTGCCTACAGCTGGGAATGCTCTTCCTTTTTGTTCATTTTCCATACAAAGCACATTGCGGTGCTGCTTACTTTAGCTGTATTCAACTCTCTGGTGGATTTCCATTCCACTCTGAATAAACCCACTCCATTCCATGCTTCTCAAGCAAGCTCCTTCCCGATCTAGTTCCCAAGATGTCTCTAAGCTCATCTTCCATCACTCCTGCCATTGCTTACTCTGCTCCAGGCACACTGGCCTGGGACACATGAGGCTTATTCCTGTCTCAGTCTTTCCTGCTTGGAACCATTTCGCCGCAACTCTTGGCAGATGCTTTCTCATTTTCTGGCTATTGTCTTGAATGGCTCCTTCTCAAGGACCTTCATTCCTTACCGCCACAGCTAAAGAATTCTCTTTTGTCTCCATCCTTTCTCCAGTGAATCACACTGATTCGATTGGTTCCCCAAGGCTGCCATCTAAATTTATCATTTAAAAGATATATACTCACCGTCTTTGTCTCCACAGTCTCCTCTGGTTACTTCTTGTATTCTCAGACATAGTGCAATGCTTTCCCCACAGCCTGTGTTCGTGGAATGAATGCTTTGATGCTTCCGCAAGTTGCGTAAGTAAGCTTCCAACTGTATGAGACTTATGAGACTTGGATACAAAAAGGTTAAAGTAGCAAGTTTTGCAGGGCTGTTCTTGCATTCTACGGATGTATTTGCACACTCCCACTCATTCACTGGAAGTCCTCCGTTAAGTTCACCACTGTACCTATCATTATTCAGGATTTCATTGTCAAAGTGGGACTGAAAATTAAGCTCAGTCTCTTGGTACTCCAAAGACTATGTCTGTAACCAAAGTATTGGCAGTTATGTTTGAATCTGGCTCTCATTTCTTCATTGTAACCACATAGCTACTCCCAATGGTTAAGAATGACATATGTAGTTACTCTGGAAGGGATCCAAACAAGGTGTAAATACATCCAACTTTTGCCACAATTCTAGCTGCTCACAGAATAGGAAGAGTAAAATGGTAGGGAAGAAGAATGTGGGGGAGTAAGAGAACCAAATTATTCTAGAGATCAAATCAAGGAATGTTGCAGAGGACTTTTCCTACTATTCATTAAAAGAATGTATTTTATACCTGAAAATAAAGATTCATAAGTTCTTCAGTTAGAGGTGCTTGTGATGAAATGTCAGAAAATTTTAGGGGCCTGGCACCATAGCCTAGTGGCTAAGGTCCCTGCCTTGCATGCGCTGGGATCCCATATGGGCACTGGTTTGTACCTCGGTTGCTCCACTTCCCATCCAGCTCCCTGCTTGTGGCCTGGGAAAGCAGTTGAAGACGACCCAAAGCCTTGGGATCTGCACCCACGTGGGAGATCCAGAAGAAGCTCCTGGCTCCTGGCTTCGGATTGGCTCAGCTCTGGCTGTTGTGGCTACTTGCGGAGTGAACCAGCAGATGGAAGATCTTTCTATCTCTCCTTCTTTCGGTTAATCTGACTTTCCAATAAAAACAAATATTTTTTAAAAAAGAAAACTTTAAAAGGTTTAAGTGATTTTTGGAGTTAAAGCGTGAATTTCTTATGGTACGAAAATTTTTGAAATGCCAGCATAATTTTTCATAATATGCATTTTCCATAAATTTTTAGGACCCCTAAGATCTCAGCAAGGCCTTTTCCCATCCTTCAACTCCAATTCCCTTCACTATCGGAAGAAAGGACTACAATGAAATTAATAATGTGTCCCCAAATGATAACGAACTGTGTCTTATGTTCTCCAAATCTTATCTCATTGGTTTCAAAGATAAATAACTCTTGTTGCTCCTCTTCCCTTGACCTACTTGAAGTTTTTCACATTCTTCTAAAAATGTGAAACTCCTAACAGAAGCACTTTGAGGATGACACTTTACAATGCTGAGAAAATTATTTGCTTGCATTTTTTGTGCCACTCATCATTCGAGGCACTGGAGATAGGGTGGAGACCTGGAAAAAGCCCTGATTGTTCAGAGTTCCCATGCTGCTAGCATGGCAGGACATGGGGTGGATGGACAAGGAACACATATGAAAGTATGAATATAATAATTGCACTGAGGAAAGCTCAATAGTAATAGCAGCAAAGAATATTTGGGTAGGGAGAAGCGATCGGTTCCTGCTGATACAGAGGATGATCAGGATTTCTAAGCAGGTGGTTTTAACCAGTCTAAAGGATGAGAAAAATCCCACTTGGTTGAAGATTATCCTAGGCATGTGCAAAGGTCCTGGGGTAGGCAAGAGAAACTGAACTACCTGTGCCACTGAACAGTGATGGGCAAGGGAGAGTTCTGAGATGAATTTACAGTCAGGCTAGAGCAAGATGTTTCAAGACTATTCTGAGAAACCCTAGTGCAGAGTTTAGAGTTTATTCTATGCACTATTAGAGCACTTTAACAAAAAAGCTATCAGGACATGTGGGGCACTGATAATTTTTAATGCCCTTGGCTGTTCTGTAAAAATATTCTTGGGAGACAAGCATTGTGGTGCCTAAGACACTAACTGCAACTTCAGCATCACGTACTGGAGCACTGGTTTGAGTTCCAGCTGCTGTTCTTCAATCCTGTAAATGTGGCTGGCAGGGTAATAGACAATGACCCAAGTGCCTGAGCCCCTGTTGTGTATATGGGGTAGCCAGCTAGCGTGTCAGGCTCCAGACTTCAGTATGACTCAGACCAAGCCATTGTTGACATTTAGAGAGTGAACCAGCAGATGGAAGATCTTGGTCCGTCCTTTCTTAGCCACTCTGCCTTTCAAATGAGATTATGTTTAAACATTTTTCTTGAAATAGGACAACATGGCAATGAGCTGGGAAGTGCTTCCAGGCAAGCAAATCAGAGGTAATGGTGGCTTGTACCAGGGTGGTGGCAGTGGAGACGGGGAAAGTGCTCAGCTTCTAGATATGAGTTAGGGCCGACAGGCTTTGGCTATCAAAAACCAGATTTTCTGGTTTGCACAGTTGGGCTGAGGTGGTAAGAGGAGGGGGGAAGACTGATGACAAGGTACTGGTGTAGCCAACAAACTGCCTCCCGTGAAGGGTGGGAAGTTGCCAGTGTCTGCAAAGGACAAGTGAATCCACGTAACACATTTTTACTGCCTATGTGCCTGTCCTAGTCCAGGATCCAGAAGTGTTCTTTCTGGGTCAAGGTCACTTTGGTTTTAGGCTGTATGTTTCAATACAGACATTGCAACTACCGTTGCAAGAGAATCCATGCTTGTATTGTTCGTTGTTGCATTTCATCCAGCATATTACTGGGCACACACTAGCCCAATATGGATTTGCTAAGTGACCGAACCAAACTATGCAGATTTTAGGATGACTGTGAATACAGTACCCATACCAGTATGTCAGTGAGACCGATCAAGGTTCCCAGGAAGGTGATTACCAGAAGCACTGTACACATTGTCGTTATTCCTAATCTAATTTCTTATGAATCCCATAAAAACTCAATCTGATGCGTTTTTAATTTAAGAGGCAGTATGAACGAACTTGCCTTAGAAGAGATCCAGATAATCACATTTTAAAATATTAAACTCAGACATATATGTTTGGTTGAATATGGAAATTTCCATATTAAGATGCTGCAGGTTTACAAACAATGTTTAAGCCTAACTTCTAGGATAAGCCTGGAAAAAATGCAAGTGAAAAATACATTTTATGCTGGGGACCAGTATTGTAGTATAGCAAGTTAAGCTGCCACTCAAGTCATTGGCATTCCATCTGAGCACCATTCAAGTCCTGGCTACTCCAGTTCCCATCCAGCATGCTGGTAACGCACCTGGCAAGACAAAAGATAATGGCCCAGTTACTTGGGCCTCTACCATCCATGGAACAGGGCCTCCTGCAGCAGATCCGGATGAAATTCCTGGCTCCTGGATTCAGCCTGGCCCAACCCTTGCTGTTGCAGGCCTTTGGGAAGTGAACCAGCAGATGGAGTACCCAACTCTGTCTCTCTGCCTTTCAAAGAAATAGACATCTTTTCTGACATGTTCCATTCTGAGCATGACTTCTCATATTATAATCACCGTTTTCAGCATAAACCAAGTAGAAGCGCAAAATAAAAGACTGCCAGCAAAAAATCCATCTATGTACTGCTCCTGCTGTCCTAGCTTTCTGTAATGTAGCCTGGGCTGAACAAACAATGCATCTCACTGTCACAGCCTTCACGTGCTGTCGGCAATTCACATACGAACACAAGACAGTATTTACGCATTCAGATGGTGGCACATCTTGACTACCATAATATCTGTATTTTCTTGTTTCCAAAACCGTGGTAAAATAAACCCGTAGGATTCCAAACAAACAAATGTAAACTTTAGATGATGAAATATTTTTCTTAAGCAGGCACATCTTATGCCAAATGGCATTTAAGATTTCGGCTATTTGCAATATTTGTGATTTTAGAAAGGAGTGTTTATCTTTTTACATTAGAAAATGTTTTACTTATCTAAACAAATCTAGTCACATAACATAGTGTGATAAGAAGCACACATCTTTTGAGCCAACTGACTTTCAAATTTCTCTTGCAGGTTCATATTTATTTGAAAAGCAGAGTGAAAGAGGGGAAGAAGTGGAGAGAGATCCTCTATCCATTGGTTCAGCCCCCAAATGGCCACAACGGACAGCTGACTGGGCAGAAGAGTCAGAAGCTTCTTCCTATCTCCCACATGGGTCGCAGGGGTCCAGTAA
Organism: Ochotona curzoniae; assembly: GCF_017591425.1. Taxonomy (NCBI): domain Eukaryota; kingdom Metazoa; phylum Chordata; class Mammalia; order Lagomorpha; family Ochotonidae; genus Ochotona; species Ochotona curzoniae. Next base: position 10,369,174 of record NW_024467087.1, read on the forward strand.
TTGGACCATCTACAGCCCCCTTTCCAGGCACATTAACAGTGAATCACAATGCTGGCCCTAAAAGAGCTGATTTGAAATGAACTAAAGTAAGGGTCTAAAAATTGCATAAAGTTTGTATCTGAAATTCTACAGAAAATCATAAGAATATTGGCAATACGGGCTTGGTTGCGGTGCATTGGTTAAGCCACCATCTCTGATATCAGCAACCCATATCAGACTGCCAGTTTGGTTCGAGTTCTAGATGCTTCCTTTCCAACTCAGGCCCCAGACAAAATGCCTGGGAAAGCAGAAGATGGCCCAAGAGCTTGGGCCCCTATCACCCACATGGGAGACCAAACTGGATTTTCTGGCTCCTGGTTTCAGTTTAATCTAGCCCAAATCATTGCACTCTTTTGGGAGAATAAACCAGCTGATGGAAGATTTCTCTGTAATTCTACTGTTTGAACAAATAAATATTTTAAAAATATACTGATGGGCCCGGCACAGTAGCCTAGTGGCTAAAGTCCTCACCTTGAACCCACCAGGATCCCATATGGGCACTGGTTCTAATATCAATCAGCCCCACTTCCCATCCAGCTCCCTGCTTGTGGCCTGGGAAAGCAGTCGAGGACGGCCCAAAGCCTTGGGACCCTGCACCCATGTGGGAAATCTGGAAGAAGTTCCTGGCTCCTGGCTTCAGATTGGTTCAGCTCAGGCCACTGTGGTCACTTGGGGACAGATCTTCCTCTGTCTCTTCTCCTCTCTGTATATCTGACTTTACAAAAAAATAAATAAATAAATCTTTAGAAAATATATACTGACAACATTCCTGAGGGGCAAATTCACAAGGCTCTCACAGTTTAAGCCATGGTTTTCTTTAAACTAATTAAGACCACTTCTTTGCATTACACAAAAATGGTTGGCTTTCTAAAAAATTGTGATTCAACTTATTATTTGCAAAACACATAATGGCTAATTTCTACTTTTTCTCCAAACCTGAGAAATGACCAAATAATTTACATCAGGGAAATAGATTACACTCAGAAAAGGAAAAGGCAGTGGCATCCAAATGGGCCGTTGGACTCTGAGGGTGCCAAGAGCCAAGTGTCGCTACCCGACAGGAAAATACATATTTCACAATAATTAGCATTTTGTCTTTTTGAAGTTTGTGTCAACAAAATAATTATTTCAACCTTTCAGTAATATTGTTAAGACCAAATATGAAATTTACATTGGTTCTCATACAACGTGCCCAGGGAAGTCACGTTTCATCAATTTATGGCTGAATGTAGTTTTCAGTATTCTCTGTAAATAGCCTAGCAAGCATCAAATTTAAAATTGTCACCTAAGTTTTGAGCATAGAATTCACTTCTGCCTCAATTTGCCTTTGTAATACTATTTTGTTTGTTTTCAGTATCAATAAAACCTAATTAATAATTACTAATAATGCGGCTTTGCTTTACAACTTTGTAAATTTCTATCATCACATTTGCCACTTTATAGTTGTTTGTGCCTTCTTCCAGTGTTTATTAAAAGAACAGGACTGTTTAATATCAACCAAATTAAAGAGCAGGGGAAGAGATCAACCTTTATGAAGAGCCTCTCTCTCTCGCATGGTTAATATGCCAGTGTGCATCATGCTTTTAGATAATGCAGCATTACATCATTAATGTATTTCCCATACCCTAACGCTGGAGTCTTTACTAAACGAGGGTTAATAACTTAGCAGACTACATGTACCCGTTACCTTCTTTTGATTGATTCTGGACTTTCAAAAGTACATATTTTAATGTAAACTGAACTGCCTCCCTTATAGTGATCTTACATTACAGGGCCATGTGTCCCGACCGCTGTGCATATATTGATTTGGTAAATGCTTCCTGTTTATCTTTAGGAGGAACACCATTTTGGTTTGCTAATTCTCCATGTAATTTAACATCCCTGGTATCATCTTCAAGATTGTAACCCCTAGACAACAGGTAAAAATCTTAAGACAAATTATCTTGAAGAACAGGGTTCCTTTTTCTGTCTACAGAGGATAATGATTACACTTATAAAGACTTGATGAAACAGCACTGATGCAATTTATTTTCTACAGTACTGCTGAGCACATTAGCAATAAAAACAACAATTCTGAATTTTGGAAAGTATAATGAAGAAAAATCCACAAGTTCATTGGGACTACACAACTTTGTATATAACACTAGGCACTGTGATTTTAAAACAAAGGGAAAAGCAAGCTGAAATGTACAGGACAGATATTCTTTCACTCAGGATCCACGAACCTCGGCAAACAGCAAGCCACTCTGCTGTGTGTATGTATGCATCTTCCCAGCGAGAAGTTTCCAAATTTCCATAGACTTCTTAAGGAACTCAACGGGCTAAGGAACAGCAGGGGGGAGAATTCCAATCCCCTTCCCTATATTTTCAATAAGACCATATGTGCACATCTAACAATTAATTTTAATGACAAAAGGCTAGAAACTGGGCAGAATGGGCAAGAAAAATACTACAAAGTGTTATTTCCTTCATGGGCTTAGCAACAGGTTCCAGCTTACAGGAAAAAAATGAGGACATAAATGATAACACAAGATGAAAGTCAGACTCCTGTGGGATTTTAGTTTTTAGAAAAAAAGAAATCAACCTTTACTGTGAATGAAACAATAGCCAGAACTAAAAATACAATTTAACTCAAAGCACAATATTTTGTTTTTGCATAATATCAATTTATTCTTATTTTTTAATATCACAAACTTCAATCAGAATACTTTTAAAAATATTATTCTGCATGCATTTAACAAATCTGACAAAGGGACAAGTATCCAGTTTGCTTGCATCGTGAGGATGGAACTGAACAGCCAAGGAACATATTTAAAATTATTAGGCACAGGTAACGATGAAAAAACTTTAACGCATTAATTTGATGGCATCCTATCACTATGCATGTGTTCAAGTAACACTAGCAGTAATGACCCTGAAGCACAGGCAGATGGAGATGACAGACTCTCCCAAAGAAGCCAATTTAAGAGATCAAATATCATCATCTTCATCACTACTGAGCACAAAGCTACTGCCGGTGGACAGGGGCCCTTCTTCCTTAACATTCTCAAAACCACCCAAAGTCCCCTTCTCATCAGAATCGTCAAAGAACTTCTCATTGGAGTTCTCGTCATCAAATAACTTCTCATTGGAATCATCATCTTCAAATAACTTGTCTTCTACACCACCATCTCCCTTCACATCTGTATCTTCATCCTCTTCCTTCTCATCAGAATCTTCAAAGAACTTTCCATCTGCATTGGTTTCTCCCTCCTTTGTATCAGCATCTTCAGGCTCCTTTCCATCTACTTCTTCATCCTCTTTTTCATCGGACTCATCATCAAAAACTTTCTCATACGGCTCTTCTTCTTCCTTTTCTTCTGAATCTTCACACTCTCTCTCAGACCCATCCTCACCTAACACTCTTTCAGAGCCCTCATCAAAATCTGACCGGTCTGTGTCGTTTTCTTCTAACTCACTGTAGGGAACATTTTCATGAAACTCCTGATCAGAGCCCTCTTCGTCAAAATTTCTTTCAACACCACTGCCACCTAACTCTTTTTCAGAGCCATCTTGGGAGTGCTCTTCCGACTGATCTTCCTCAGATTCCTTCTCTGAGTCATCATCTTCTTCAGAATCTTCACGAGGCTCGTCTTCCTCAGGCTCCTTCACAGCGCTCTTCTCTTCATCAGCATTTCTGAATCCCTCCTGAGATTCTCTTTTGGGCCCATTCTCCCTCAACTCATTTTTGGGACTACTCTCTCCCCTCTCCTGTACAGGACTGCCTTCTTCACTCTCTCTCTCTGGGCTGCTCTCGCCGTCATCTTCGGCTTCTTTTCCAGGGCCACCTCCATTAGCATCATTTTCAGCAGCATCTTCTTCAAATCCTCCCCCATCTTCTGTCTTCTCGAACTTTTCATCAATAGGCTCTTCAAGTGCCATTTTGGTTGCGGATTCTTCCACATTCATCTGAGATGTGCCAGGGTGCTCTGAAAAATGCCTTACTCTAGAAGGCCCTGCCCCATCTGATGCAACAACTGAATTAGATCGCTGAAGGCCTCTGTTGGCCTCTGGGGCATTAAGGAATGCTTCCCATCCTCTCAGCCTTTCCTCCCTTTCTCTGGAGGTCTCCTCCACCTGCAGATAATGAGAAACAGTCATTAAAATCACCTTTTAGACAAAAAGAAATAACATCTGAGAATTTCTAAATATTAATCAGAGTACCACAATGTTACGATATCTCTTCTCAGGAAATTGAAAGAATTACTCCTTCAATTTTCTAAAACTTTGCAACTTGGGGCATATGTTGCAATACAGTATGTTGAGATGCCCTTTGGCATGCCAACCCCAGCCTGGAACAAGTCCTAGCTCTGTTTCTACTTCTCTGCTAATATTCACCCTGGGAGGCATTAAGATGAGAGCCTAAGTACTAGAGTTCCTACAACTCACAGGGAAAACCCAACTGTACTTCCTGGCTCCTGGCTTTGGCCTGGCCTTGGCTACTGAGGTCACTTGGGGAGTGAACCAGAGGATGGGAGATCTCTCACTTCCTGTCAAACTAATCAATTAGTTAAAAAGAAAAAAACCCTTTACATCTTGATTTGTCACAGTTAACCATAAATAAGACCATTTAAATAAATGTCAAACAGTACAGAAAAAAAAGTCTCATCTTTTAAAAAGCTCACATTTTAGCTCCATCTGTATTTTACAACATATAAAGGACACAAACATTTTGGCTGTCATATCACTATACCAAAGCCAGCCTCAAAAGTGCAGACTCATAAATGGGAAACCTGAAACATTTCTCTCCCAAACCTCTGAATAGAAAGTAGTATTTAAAATAAGTATTCCAACACTAAACAGGTTAAACTGAACCCAGAACTTAAATATAAAGAGTTGTTCTGTTATTATTTGTTGGTGATGGCTGAGAAGTATGGGACCTTAGTAGCAGAATTTACCTGATAATCTGTAGTCCCATCCCATGCTTCAGCAGTGATCTGACGGCCACCAAACCACCTTCCATCAAGTGTCTGAATACAATAATCAGCTTCCTCCGGATCTCTAAAGGACACAGAGGCTACGCCGTCTGGGTGCCGCTAGAAACACAAAGAAAAAGGAACAAATGATAAAATAAAAAGGTAAAACACAGAAATGCATTTGACAGGATAGGTAAGGAACAGTGTTCTCTCTGTTCCTTTAAGCTCAACAACTTTCTGACTAGCTTCCTTCCCTTCTGCCCCAGCCAGCCACTCCTTTAGCTCAGTCTCACCCAGCGAGAACCAAGAAATGTCCTTGGAAATGTTTTTGCTGACAACACTGCCTCATGAAAGGCAACAATATGGAACTGTTAACAGTGTCAACTCTGAAGGCACACAGCCCTGCAATGAAATCCTGGCTCTTCAGGTTACAGCTGAATGACCTGGGGCAGGGTGCTCAATCTCTAAAGTTTTAGTCTCCACATCCATAAAATGGGTAGAACAGTAGCTATCTACTTCAAAGAGTTGTGACAATCAAAATGAGTTAACATGCAACCTATCCTGCACTATGCAAACAACACTAACTCTTCATTACTGTGCCTTAATTTTGGAAGTACAAAAAGGGTGCAAAAGGGAAACGTAAAGCAGACCTTTTATATAGAAACATCCATCTAAAGTTCATGAGCATCCAAATGTCCAATTATCACCTATTCAGAGGGAAGAACTTGCTTTACGATTCACTTATCTAGTTCATGAACTTACATCAAAGAGAAGGAGCTTCTTAATTTGTCCAAACTTGGAACACTCCACTCGAAGGTCTTCTCTGATCTCATTCAACACCAATGGATCATCCTACAACAATAAAATGATTAAAATTAGCTTTTGCTCCCCTTCTTTTTTTACTATAAATCCTGAAAAATTTCTTACTCTAACAAATAAAAAAGGGTTTACCTAAGTATGATTCGCTTGTTTGGATGTCATAAAAATAAAATCAAATGACGCTGGACTACTATAGCCATTGTTATCACTGCAGTATGCTCTGCTTTCAAACAGAAGGAACAGACAAATATGGCAGACAGCAGAAGGGGTATGCCACGGTAATGGAAAAACAAGTATGAATGGCAATTCCAAACTGTGATGGCAGCAGAAACGTGGACCCTAAGTCAGAGACTTACTAGTTCCCATGCTCTCCATGGCCCTCATAAAGGCAGTGATAAGAGTCTTATGTTTGGACAGATCCCCACTAACAGAAATCTTAGAATACAGACACATAGCCTTTTCATTAACCAAGGGTTCAATAATCAGTTTTTCATGCTTCTAGGAGTCTGTTTTAATCACAGGCTAAAAAGTATAAGGAGTTCTGATCCTCTACTCTCTCACCATATTACAAGAGAATTGCACATACCCAGTGTTAAACACACAACAATCAATACACATTCTTGTTGCTTTCTTGCATGAGTGTAAAACAACTGTACTAAGAACCTTCAGGCTGCTTCTGGTGGTCTTAAAGTCGGGTATACTTTCTTCCCCGTAACAACAAAAGGATGAAAGATTCCCTGTAGAAATAAACACCTCTCTCTCTAGGCCTCCACGCATGAAAAAGACAGAAAAAGTGACACCATCACATGACTCTTTACACAGCAGACGTAGACAAGGAAGATCTCCACCTATGAATTTCTACGAAAGTCAACTTGGATGTTGTGGGCACCACTTCATCTATTTTTCCTACAGAGGATTTTTATTTTTCTTACCAACTGAAGAAGCCATGCAAAAAACTATTTAAAAAAATGGTATCCTTCCCTAAAGTTCTCTCAAAATGCAAAAACTGATAGGCAGTTACTCAACTCAGATTCAAAATTAAAAATAGGTCAGATCTTACTCATTTGCACAAACCTGAGGCTTCTGAAATTACACTGAACAGACTGGATTTCTTCATTTACAAATATAATTTTGAAGGAGGGAATTTTTAAAATTTTTATTTTTATTTTAATATTGTTAATATAGTTGCGAGAGATGTACACCCATGTGGGCCTCAGATTAGGGTGGGGAGGGTATAGGTAGGCAGGAAATTTTCCTGGGTCAAAAGTTTAGGTTTTTTCCTGTGTCCGCAAGGGTGGAAGGGGAGGAGGCCACTCCTTATCGCCACGCTGGGATAGAAGGCAGTCATTTGATGACACCTTAGAGACCCTGACGTAGCCAGAGCACTCCGAGTATGTGACTGCAAGGGTTTTGAGAATTCTGAGACGTGGTTTGTTTTGTTGCACCAGGGTTGAAAAAAATCTTCCCAAGGTCTATTGGCTCACAAAGTCTACTTTGTGCATCCACACTCCCAGGAACACGCTGCCAAGCCTAGCCAAGAGAGTGGCCCAACATTTTCAACATTCCATCCCCTATCTCTTCTACTGGCCTAACTGAGCTGGCTGTCATATCCCCAGGTACTGACCTTGCCCTGTCCACTCCCCAGACCAGGCTTACACATACGTCAATGGTGCTGCAGCCCAAAATGGTCTGCCCTGCTTCCAGCCACAGCTATTTCACTCACCAGTGGAAGCTGAAGCCTAGCAGTGGAGGTCCCCAAGTTTCCCTATCAGGCCTGTTCCTAGCTCTGGATCTTGTGTGTGCCAGTGGATGCTGCTACCCAGACTGACATGGCCAGCCCCTAATCCTGGCACCCATCGGTGGGTACTGTGACCTACCCTCCTGGCCCACACTGATTCTGGCTCTCACTAATGTGTGCTAGAGCCTAGCCCAGCCTGTTCCACCCTAAGACCCAACTCTCGTGTGACTGGTAGGTTCCATGACCTAGCCTGGCCTGTCCCACGATCACTCTGGCTCTCTCAAGTGTCAGTGGGTGTTGGAGCCTAGCCCAACGTGATCCGCCCCCAGACCCTGCCCACAAGTTGCTGATGGGTGCTGTAGCCTTGCCCACAACTGTCTGCCCACAGCCCCAGCTCTCACACTCAATAGTGGGAGCTGTGGTCCAGCAGGGGAATCTCCAGAATTCAGCACCAGGCCCATTCCCAGCCCCAGATATCAAAGCCCTCAGCAGTCAATTCTGAAGATTTTTTTTCAGGGTATTGTTTTGTTTATCCCTGGAAAAAATAAACCACACATTTCTTGTGTTTTTCCAATCTAAATTTATGCTGGCCAAATTCGTAGCCAGTAGCCACACACACAGTTACCAAGCACCTAAAATGTAGCTAATCAAAATTAAGATGTTCTGTAAGATTTTTAAGGTTCAGTGCCAAGAGGAAAAAGAGAAATGTAACATAACACATTAATATTTTTATATTCATTACATGTCAAAATAATTAATGTTTTGGATATACTGGGTTTAAATAAAATTGACCTTTAAAATTAATTTCTCTGGTTTCATGTTGATTTTTTGTTGCTATAAAAAGCTTAACATATATACCTGGATCACATTATTTTTCCATTGGATAGTACTGTTATAAACACTGAGAAATCCACCTCTACATCTAAATTTTCATTCTGTAGCTCCAGGTAATGTCTGTTGAAATAAGGCTTTTCATTGAATACTAAAGATCTCCTAGAAGTCACAAGCATTAGCCTTCATTGTTATACTCTGACACTAAAGAGTATTTTCAGGTATGCTGTTTGGAATAATAAGTCAATCTCCCAAACTCTGATTTCCTTTGATATCTCAGAGTGAACTGCAAAATAAGCTTCTGTTTTCCACCCAAAGGCTCAATGCTAATGGGTGTTCTATGAGTTCTCATGACATCTTCAAATACTTCCCCAAAACATGTCAAGTTGTCCTACCAACACTTCATTGAAAGCCAACAGTATCTAAACCCAGTATCATCCAACAGAACTCTAGAACTCTGTGTGATCACACAATTATCATACATCTGCATTATTCAATATGGTCACTACTAGCCACATGTGGTAATGTAACTGGGAACTGAATTGCTCATTTTGCTAAATTTAAATTAGCTGATATCCAAATGCTCACAAATGGCTAGTCTACCATGCTGCACAGAGCAGGTCTACCCTGGTACATGTGCCCTAGTGTTAACGGGCTCTTGTCAAGGTAATGGAACAACACGGTCCCAGGCAAGTGGGGTAACAAGAATGATGCCTGCAAGCATCTCTGTTCATCATCTATGAAGCCCTTTGTGACATAAACACCGGAAAAGCAAACCTGCCTCTACTGGCAAAGATGATGAAGAGAAAATGTTTTAACCACTGGGTGAATGAAAAAACCCTGGTGTGTAAGTAACAGGGGTTTCATCTTACCAGTGTTCCAATTACTCTTCATAGGATATTGCCAGCCTATTAATAAATGCAGACAAAGCACTGGGAGTGCAACAGTAAACAAGGCAGGCAAAGTCCTGGCTCTCCTGGAGTCCAGGGACTCCTAAAGGAGGCAAAACGGAAAGGAGGCAAAACCGACCAAACCGACCGCCAATAAGGGAAATGAAACAAACAAAGCAGGGTCAAAAAAAGACTTTGTAACTCTAACGTTTACACTAAACAATCAGGATTTGGAAGCCTGAAACTTCCACTTTGTAAAATATTCACTGGAGGGAATTTGTAGAGGTCAAGGTAAAATCAATATCAGTTTTTGTGGGGAAAGAGTATTTGTTAAACTAAGAAAAGCTAAGTCAACCAACCTATGGTGATAGACAGATTCAAATAAGACAGGTCAACGGCCAAGGCAGCAGTTTGATCAGTAGCTGAAGCAAAGAGCAAGACCCCAGAGAGCTCTGAGCAGCCTCAGCCTAGCCACCCACCTGGTCACCACGGCTGCCATGGCTGGACCTCATCGCCATGACCACCACTCAGAGCTTTCAAAAGGCTGAGAACCAGCAGCTGCCCGTCACTCCTACCCTCAGTGCTATCGAAACCAAGCCTGCCACCGTTGGGTAGTGTAGAGCAAGCAGTGGTCCTGGCAGCCTGACACTGTCGGCACTTGATGGTGCAGACAAGGTCATCACAAATGGATATGGTTTAATCCACAGGAATGACACCAAGGAAGATGCATTTGTACACCATGCTGATATAAATAATGACCCTAGAAGTTCCTTCACAGTGTAGGAGATAAGAGACGATGCAGTTTGATATTGCTGAAGGAGCAAAGGACCGAAAGAAGTGAAAGTTACAGGCCCTGGCAGAGTTCTAGTACAAGGCAGTAAGTATGCAGCAGACCATAAACATTATAATAATATACATCAGCATCACAGACTAGTGAGGGTGGGAGAATGAATGAAAGATCAGAGTGCTCCTGCAGGACAGGACCCACAGCACTAGCCCTACTGCAGCTGAAGGGCCCCATCTCACTTCATGTGTACACCCTGGGCATGGAGATAGAAGGTGCTGGATAGCCAGGTTGCTAGAGAAGGTAGACCAGTGGTGCAGAACGTGTATTAGGGTTACAGTCCACAATTTCACAGAAGTTGTCCTCAGCAAAGACAACCTAGATAGGATAAGGAAATGCAAGTGGATGATGCCCAACATCAACAGCCACAGACATCCACCTCACCACGCGTACTGCTGCAATTTCAATTACCAACGCAGATGCTCATATAAACCCTAAACCACAAGACAGAAACAAGCCCAAAGCAGCCAATGTGGGAATTCATCCTATCCCAAGGCTGAGCAGGGCAGGGCTGAGTAAATGCCAGGGATCCTCACTGCCATCACCCACTTTAGTCATTCAACAAGAAATGAACAGGAAATTCCAGCAGTAAGCATTGAACAAAACATTAGGGCTGAAGACGTGAGGTGCTTGCTTTCTCTCCTGCCCAGATTACCAGAACCCTGTGTTAATTATGCAGCATGATGTTTTTATTATTTTTAACCTAAAGATGTCTCTTTTTGGAATGAAATTCTACCATTTGCAACAAAACTGTCCCAATTGGGGACCATTATGCTCCATGAAATAAGCCAATCCCCAAAGGACACATATTATACGTTCTACCTGGATTACAATTCAAGGATTACTAAATTTAAAAAAGGGAAATCCTAAAACTTAAGACTGATTTCTACCTCCACTTTCCTATCATATATAAAACACAGGCAGGCAGGATGAGAAATACCAACACTGACGCAAAGCAAGCTGTAAGCTCCTTTGCAAGAACATTTCTCTCAGTACGATGACCACTTCCTACCTCAAAATCCATAGGATGGAACATGTTCTTGATGATGACGACTCGTTCGTGGCGCATCCTAGATGGTCCAGCTCTCCTCTCAGGTCTCCAATCCAATTGCCTAATGCAATGAAGCAGTAACAAGAAACTGAATTTTATTCAACTCGGAGAGAAAAAAAACATGATTTGTTAATATTATCACTTCTTGAGTATTTAATAATCACAAATACCTGATTCTAAACAAAACAAAAGTATATATTTTAGCTATAGCTCCATTCAGAGAACTTTGTGAAATAAAAATATTGAACAAGGGAAAATGGACTTGTCTAAAATCTCCAGATTATATATATATATATATATTTTTTTTTTTCAGGGAAACTAATTATATAAAAATTCCAATGAGACTCCTTGAAAATTTCTGATTGTTAATTACTTATTATTCTCAAGAACAATATACAGAAGAAACACTTTTAAATTGTAGTGATTGATTTTTAGGCATTTTGTCATAAATATTAACTTTTACTGAGTTCGTAAAATTTGTAGGTACCCATATTAGCTACTCTTGCAAAAAGTATGAAACATCACAACTGCTTTTATGCTCATCTTATTAATTTGAGCATAGTGTTACAAGTGTTAAAATCACTAGTACTGGGCCCAGCGCAATGGCCTAATGGCCGATTTCTTGCCTTGTATGCACCGGGATCCCATATGGGCATTGATTTGTGTCCTTGCTGCTCTACTTCTCATCCAGCTCCCTGCTTGAGACCTGGGAAAGCAGTCGAGGATGGCCCAAAGCCTTGGGACCCTGTACCCACGTGGGAGACCAGAAGAAGCTCCTGACTTCTGGCTTCAGATTGGCTCAGCTCCGGCCACTGTGGTCACTTAGGGAGTGAACCAGTGGATGGAACATCTTTCTGTATCTCTTTCTCTCTGTATATCTGCCTTTCCAATAAAAATAAATAAATCTTTTAAAAAGTCATTAGCATTTACTATAAAAATATTTTAACTTATTTCCTAAAACTAGCATATTTCAGGAAGTTTAAACTGATTCATAGAAGTTTGGCATTTTATATATTAAAAATGATAAAACTTATCGTTTCTAATTCTAGTCCTACTAACAAACTTTTCTATAAAAATTTAGCTGCTCATGTAAAATGAACTAATGATCCTGGTATTTAAATCTAAACTATTTTACCTAAAAACCCCACTGCTGCCAAATCATCCCATTTTTATAAGCTCATAAGCTTCTGAAGGTTCTAGACGATCTAACAAAATTCTTTAGAAACAGTTTGTACACATAATCTGATGGAACAAAACCAGGTAGCTATTATCAAAATACTCTAGAGCATTTGCATGAAACTCTTCAAAAAGGAAAGGAAAGACAAACTTTTGTTGCAGAGACAACTTCTTCTTATAGTCTTTGCACTTCTTCTTCTTCTTTGAGGCATCATATTCGCCCTTTAGCTGGAACTTCGCCACCTCGACATGCAATTTGTAGCCTCTAATTTCATCTTCATCCAAAAGTTTCAATGCAAGTTCCACAGATTCTCTCTTTACAAATGTACAACAAACGCAATTCATAAGTTAACTGAAGTAAAACTTCAAGGGATTTTAATGACTGATGACTATACAAACAATAAACACTTAAAGAAAATTACCTTTTAGTGATAAAGAACTTTGGAATGCAAATCAGGAAAACCTGTACTTATGACATAGCTGTCCCTAACCAGCTACGTGAACTTGGGTAACTTGTTCAAGTTCCCTGAGCCCCAACTTCTTCACCTGTGAAAGTATTCCCATTGTTTTAGGTTTCTTGACAAAATTAAAATAATGCTTGGGCAGGCTAAGGATGGGCACCTTGCAGGTAACCGATGAATTCTATTCTCACTGGGCTTTGCCTCCTGGTGCTCCATTTTCTCACCTGTAGAACCAGGCAAGCGGACTTGAATGATATCTAGTGTGCACTCAGTTTTCAAAATCCTGTAACACCCCTATTTAAAAGAAAAGAGGACTAAACTATTGGGAATAGTATAGCCAAACTTTTAACTTTCTTTCACCAAATAAAATGTGGGTCTCTAAGATACTGAGAAGCAAGGTAATTAACAGCTTACACACTCAATAGGTTTATGGATTCTGGGTAGTTTACAGAGGAAGTAGTTAGCAACCTTACACACTCATCAAAGATCCAAGGGAAATACAAAAGGACAACTCAACTCAGAAGCTTGCACCACACAGAATTCATTTTGGTGGAATAAATTTTTCTGGAACTCAATTACCGGTTTGACAATCCTAAATTTTCATATGTACATAACTACACACACACGGTTTCTCAAAACTTCATTTTTTTTGGCTTAAAAAACTTAAATATCCAATCATACTCTCTTTAAAATCTACACAGAGATTTTTAAGACAATCCTTAAAGAATCTGTAAAAGGCTCAAATTTTCTTAGATTTGAACTTTACAAGACTACCTTCCAAAAATTACTATGTTCCTTAAACCGTCACGTGTAAGACCCAGCTCAAAAACCAAGCTCCCCAAAAGCTGTCAGCCTATCCTGCTCTCTGCTCATCCTGCCAGAACACCGCACACTCACCACACAGTGTGGCGTCTGCTGCTTCCCCTCTTCCATTTTACTGTAATTAACTCAGGTGCTATGACCATGCGCATGTCAACAATAGAGTCATTTCTTTTGTACCCTGTTATAATGCATGTCACAGGTTCCTAAGGTGGCAGATGCTCCAGAGGATGGCTGCCTTTGTCATTGACCTTTCTCCCACGTAATTTATCATACAATGATCACATGGAGTTCTATACATTTCTGTGAATAACATTCCTTTCTCTTGCCCATTAAAAATTACCATCTCATTTATGGTCCAATTCAAGGGTCAGAAAAGTCCTTTTACAAATATTTTAGGTTTGATGGGCCATGAGGTCTGTACTGCAACCGCTCAGCTTTTGCCAATAAAACAAAAAAACAACCACAAACAAACATGTAATTGAAAGAAAGTGGCTATGTTCCAGTAAGACTTTATAAAAACAGGTACCAGGCTAGTATTTGCTGGATGCAGGTAAATAAAGTGACACTGACTTTTTTTCTCGAATTTTCAAATAAAATTCTGAATCGATTAGGTACATCAAGAAAAAGCCTTTCTCCAAGGGCATTTTTTTAATATAAAAGAAGTCAATCAGTTACACACTTATATTTTACACTGATAACATATTATCTTAAAACAAGTAAATAACCTTACATACCAATGGGATACATATAGGCACTGAGGGAGCTGAGAGTGTCAGTGAACAAGAGACTTACCAGGAGCCAAGGACAAAAAGGCCTCCACTAACCCCAACGCTATCTCCTCCTCTCGCCCTTTGTTCACTGGCTATGTTGCTTTTCCCTTTTGAATTTCTTGAACTTTAATTAACACAGAAAAACCAACCCTAGAGACTGCTAGTTTCCTCCAAGATAGTGCTTAACAAAAGCTTGCACATCCTGACTTTGTAACAAGAGCTTTCTCACCCTGGCTTTTTGGGATGTAAGTCTGTATGTTCTTAGACTTGGTGCATCATCCTAAAAGCATGGATGATGGCTGCAGTGCAGTTTAACAGAATCATTTCTCCATTAAGCATCTTCCTCTCATCTGTTCCATCAATCCTGACAAGATCACATGTGAAATTTCCTCATCTCCAGTTTTGAACACTTAACAGTCTTGTTTCTCGTTAATTATCTATAAAAGATTTTAGTCCTGGTTCCGGAGGTGAAAATTGAGACACACTAACTCACCTTCAAGTAACAGCAAAGCCCATCTCCTTTAAGATTTCCTTGATTATCTTTGTAAAGTTTCACCTTGAATTCTTCTGTCTGAGGGTCTCTCATTATAATGCCAAACTTGGACATAAGCTGTATAAATTCATCGACAGTAATGTCTGGAGGCAAACCTGTAATATCAAGAAAGCTTTTTCGTAAATTCCTAAAGGGATCTATAATAAACATGAGCGCTAGCTGGCATTCTACCAGTTCGAAATCTAAAGTGAGTGCTATGTTGATTTCCTCAATGTATAAACAGCTCACATTGACAGAACTGAGAAAGTTTCACATTTTCTGTGTATGCAAACATGCATTAAAGTTATGCTTTGCACAGACTTCACTAAAGCTGCAGGAGTAAGCTTCCGTAAGTTTAGTTAAAGCAGGGAGAAGAGACAGCATGAAAATGATACACACCTAATTTTTCTTAGCTCAGTAATAAGTAAGCATAATACTCCTAACTAATATATACAGCTGAACAACAGCAAAAAAAAAAATGCAAGAAATCAAGAAATGAACTTTAAACACACAAGACTAAAAATGCCTTTGTAAAAAAATCTCAGTGATCAAGGTGTACGAACCAGACACGTATACATTTGTATTTCGGTCTTCTTCAACATGAAACCATCCTAAAAAAAAGGAAACAGAATACATAATGCACAAGAAAATCTAGCAGTCATACAGTGGCAGTCTAGAAACAGGAACTTTCTCTTATCCTGAGAAGAAAAAGACATACTAACTCAAAGCACTACCTAGCTTTTAAAGTATTTGAATCTTTGGGCAGATTCAGTCTTGCCTGAAAAGAGACGACCTGTTTACTTTGTTGACTATTCTTTAAATTCTTCATTAACACGTGTTTTGTAGACTTTTTCTAAATCTACTTTTAAGACAGGTAGAGATCTTCTACCTGCTGTTTTGCTCTCATCTTGCTCACGGCATCCAAGGTGGGGCAGGCTGAAGCCAGGAGCCCAGAACTCCACCCAGTCTCCCACACCGAGTAGCAGGGTCCCAAGCAGTTGAGCCATCGCCTGCTACCTCCCAGGATACGGTAGCAGGAATCTGAATCATAAGCCAAGGAGCCATGACTCAAACCAGAGCTCTGACATTGGATTCAGAGTTCCCTACAGCAGCTTAACCCACTATACCACAATACCTACCCCCTGCTGCACATTTTTATGGGCTGTAGTGCAATTTTCCAACATACACATTAGTGATGTGAACTAATCAAATCAGGAAGTTAGGTGCCTGCCACTACCTTAAGGGGGAAAAAAATCTCACTATTCTTTCAAAACTATTAGAATTGTAAAAACAACTACCCATGTACACCTTCACGTTTTTATTTTTTCACATTCATGTTTCCACGACTTAGAACCATTTACCTGGTTCGGACTTTCTTTTCTCTCCCTTCTTTCTGGAGTCAGTGGGTTCAGGGGTTTTTCTTTGCACAGGGTCCTCCACAGGCCTGGCGCTGCCGTCTTGTGTGTTTGCAGTAGAAGTA
Organism: Ochotona curzoniae; assembly: GCF_017591425.1. NCBI lineage: Eukaryota > Metazoa > Chordata > Mammalia > Lagomorpha > Ochotonidae > Ochotona > Ochotona curzoniae. The sequence continues at coordinate 10,385,582 of NW_024467087.1, forward strand.
GATGCGCCATCATTTGAGAAGCCATAATTGGCTTGATACGTAGCAATGAAATCTTCGGTGATCTAACCAAGAAATTCAGCACACGCACACACACATTCAGTTATTTCCACCCTTAAGGTTCAAATTATGTCATATGGTTGCACAGCTTCCCACTAAAATGTTTGCGTGGATAACAACTGTAGTTTTTCTTAATAAAACTGTAAATGCAAGAATAGTCATCTGATACAAGTACTTAAATTATCAATGAAAGTCTGCAGTACAATTAAAGCTTTTAAAATTATTTTGGTACCTTTTCTAGTTGATTAATTTGCAAATTACTACCTCTCCACAGTCCACATGACTAAGGCTACAAATGTATATAACAAAGAAAATACAAGGAAATACAACAGGAAAAAAAGCCCAACCGTAAACTAACCTTCTATTCTATTCTACACAATCCATTTTTTTTTTTTTTGCTGTATAGAAACACACATGTGACTGCAAAGAACACACTGAATGCAAATGTGATTTGGCATTGAAAAAAATGAGGAATAATTACAAAGCTAAATGATCATTTAAAATCTATCAGTAATAAAATCACATCATATAGTGTAAGAACCAACCTAACCAGTCCCACTCAGGCTACTCTGGGGGAGGGGGAGGGGACGAGGGAAAAGCAGCTCCGTTCCCCCGCCCATCCAGACCCAGCACTCACTGCAAGGAGAAAAGTGAGTCTGAAGAGATAAGGGCTGCAATAACACAGAAAAGGTGGAAATGCACACCATCTACTATCAGACTCCTCTAAATGTATTCGGGAAGCCGAAGGAGCGCAATCTGCCTCAACTGGCACAAATACAATATGGAAGGATTTGAATTTATACACATACGAAGTGGGAAATAAAAGTAGAAGTGAAGAATTGAGAAAAAGATCTGTCCAGTCCTATGCTGGAGCCCCGTCGTGTCCTGCATCTCGTGTCCTGCCATGCCAGCAGTGGCCTTTCCTGCCTTCAAAGGAGACTTGGATTAACAGAATACTTTTACTCAAAGTTCACAGAACCAAGTTTCACTCTTTATGGTCATCCCGAGCTGAAGAAAACACGTAACAATTTCGAAGCATTCCAAGGTGGCGTGCACAGATCTCCAGCTAAGATCTGTACATCTCTGCTCGCAGCCCTGTGGCTATCAGGTTCCAGCACACGTGCCTAACCACGAATTCAAGAGGCAGAGCAAGCAGGGAGCAAGCAAAGTTCATTCAATGTAAGATATGTAAACAGCAACTTTCTGTAAACAGAGAGGCTCTATTTTTTTGTACAGTAGTACAGTACGCAACATCTGAATCCCTAGGACAAGTGAGGCCACAGCTACTGAGACCGACCAGCTACTACGTTTTCTTTTTGTGTTTTTCCTCTTTGCCGTAAAAAGCAGTGGGCAATGCAACAACCAAGAGTGACCTTCCCAAACCAAATGAACAAGGCACAGAAAGGCAGGGAAGACCTCATCTGAAAGATGTGTGTTCCCTCACACATCAGCGCTGCAAGAGACACAACAAAAACAAGCGTCACCACCCAGAGAGGTGAGGAGCAGGGAGCGAGCAGAGACAACGCAGGAGCCGAGCTCCGAGAGCGGCCCCGCAACGGCGCCCGCGCCTCCCGCGCCTCCCGCGCCTCCCGCTCCTCCCGCTTACCTTGGGGAACCAAGCCTTCTTGTCCAGGTCCCACTCGTACGGGGTGTCGGCCGCCTGCTGCCCCAGAGAATCGGGTTCTCCGCCGAGATCGCCCCGAGTGTCACCGTCCTTGGTGTCTCCGTACAATTCTTGCATTCGCAACTGCTCATCAAACTCCTCATTCGCACCCAACTTGTTTCCGCTCATGTTTCCTACCTAGCCCAGACGCGGGGGGTTCAGGCGAGCCGAGAGGCCGAAACGACGCCGCAGAGAGGCTCTGAGAAGGTCGCCCGAGCTCAGCTCCCGCTCCGCCGCCCCCAGGCCCGCCTCCCCCTCGGCGCCCCAGCAGTCCCCGGGAAGTCCAGACGGCTCGCGGCCGCGCAGCCCCCAGCTCCGCGCGCCAGCCCGCCCGCCCGCCGCCCACTGCGCGCGCGCACCGCTCGCACCCGCCGCCGCCCACCTGGCTCGGAGCGCCGGGCCCCGGCGCCGCCGCTCGGTCCAAGGCGCGGCGAGAGCGCGCAGGCGCGCCGCCGCAGCCGCCGCTCGAGTCGGAGAGACGACTGCAGCTTCTCGCGGCAACGCCAGGAAATGACTTCAAACAGAACCCTCTTCAGACTGACGCTGTGGCCATTGTGAGCCGGCCCTGACGTCACGGGCCGCGCCGACACGCCTACCGTGGCGTGCAAAGGCGCCGACGCGGGCCCGCGGCGCGGGGTCCGGGGGGCGGGGCGCCGCGGAATGCGCTGCTGTCGCTCGGCGACGACCACCAGGCCCCTCCCCCGAGGCGGGATGACGTCCGCCGGGGCAAGGCAACCCAGAAGCTTCCTTAGGCGCCGTGGGTCTTCGGCAGGTTAGGCCTGGCCAGCCGGCCCCGGCAGTGCCCTGAAGGAAGGCATGGGAATATTCCCTTGCAGTGGGCGCCATCTTAGGGGAGCTGGGTGGGGCGAGCAGGACAGGTTTCTCAAGCTTCCAAAAAACGCAAAAAAAGTCGCGTCTCCGTCTCCCAAAAAGCTTTCCTTTGCTCAGAAGCCACGTGTTTTACTTATTTCTTTATGACGGCTCCGGGGTATGCGCTGGCTCTGACTCATCCTGATAGTTATATATTGCGCAGCGGGTGAATGAATGAATGATGCGTGGAAGGGTCAACCTTTTCCCAGTTTTAGCTTTCTGCTGCATCGAAGATGGACTCTGAGGGTCTTACACTCCAGGCGTCGGAAGCACTCAAATCTCAAACTTAAAGCATGTCTGTAAACAATCCTAGTGTAACCACCTATACTGGCCCAGTGACTTTGCCTTTCCTTTAGAAAGGTGACAGCAGCACGCTTTTCCTCCAAAACGGTTTTTTTTTTTTCCTGCAAGTTACACGAATTGCTGAAAACGACAGGGTTCATATTTATTTGTTGGTATAATAATTAATGAACTAGTAAGTGTCACGCCGTTCTAGGGTCTGAGGACCCGGCGATCAACAAGCTAGGCACAGCTCATGGGAGATGCGTTCGGATGCGTTGCAAATACGATGGCAAAGGTGTGGCGTGCTAGAGAATGCTGATTCTCAAAGTTTCATCGCCAAGAACACTTCATTCCCTCATATTGTTATAAGACTCCAAAGAACTTTCCTTAATGTAGTTTATATTTACCATTATTTTAGTCCATTTAAAAATAGAAATGTACCTTTGACGTGTCAACATAAATATCATAACCCATAATTGATGATGGAGAAAAGCTGCTCAAAAGAAATACTTAGGATTCCAATGCCATGTGCTTCTAAACATAGCACCTGAGTTCTCCAGAGTCCTGTTTCCTCCCAAGCCAGCTATGCGAAATCTGTGATTTCAACCATACCAACAGTTTGGGAATGATAGTTTATTTTTTCATTTTTCATTCATTTTTTTTTCTGGTCAAAACTGTGGGAGAACTGAACTCGCTGGCATTTTCGTATTACAGACTAATGTGAGTTTTACTGCGCTCGTTTAAACATTGCTAGCTATTTCTTCTTGGATCCAAAAATAGTATACAGCTGTTTTCAGCAATGCGTTGTTGGGCTCCAGTTTCATTCCCGAGTTCATAGCACAGGTGATAATGCTATACCAGCCTGCTTCACGTGACACTCTGTCTACTGTGTCCACAGCCCCTTCCTGAGACGGTGACCAAAAAAGGTTCCTTAGGCCCAAGTCCTGTGTCACCCTGCCACCCCAATGCAGAGGCTGCCCGGATGCATGTAAGACCTGGCATGATAGCTCTGCAGTCTAGATTGGGATTCACTAAGCCAGGAAGAGCTCCTCCCAGGAAGTTTGGGGGTGAAACAGACAGGAGTATGGTTATAGTAGCACGGGGACATACATAGGGGGTGTGAAAACCGGAAGAAGGAACTGCTGTGAAGAAGTTCCCCAAGTGTGAGGGGAAATAGCACGGGCTGGAAGAGGGTTACCAAGTCGATATAATAGTACAGTGATGAAATTGGAAGTTTAGCATACTTGTGCCTGCAATGGCACTGTGTTGCCCATGAGCTCTGAGAGCATTGTATATAATTTTAATTTATTTTCACTTTATTCATAAAAGAAAGATCTTCCAAGAGGCCTGGTTCCTATTTGTTCTTATTTCCCTATATATTCATAAAGTAACTCTCTGAAAGCTGAGGTCATCTGGAAGCATCTTTGTGACTTTTCCTCCAGATTGCTTGCAAGTTACAAAAACATTCAAGATAACAAGGAGGACAGGGCTGAAGAGATAAAGGGGAGTTACCTGAATCTGCAGTGCCACGATAGAGATAGACTGCTTCAGAGGCCACCAGAGTGGAAGAATCTGTTGGAATCCAAGCAGCGGGCTCCTTTCTCGCTTCGTTTTCCTCTCCCTGACTTTTGTAATGTCTGTGTTACACTTCTAGCCTACTAGGCCAGGACCTTTTTGGTGGATCAAAATACATTAAGCTGCAGAAGCAAAGCCTGCTTGTCTGCAGAAGTCACTTCTCCTGGACTAGGAACAGTGCTGGAAAAATTGCTCAACTATACCAAACTAGAGTTTTTCAAAATCACTCTTTCAAGCCCATTCTGTTCATGAATTTTCCTCTCCCCACATTCTGTGTTCTTAAGATTTAAAGACATCTTAATTTAAAGAATGTCCCTAGTTTGAACCATTCTGTGTCAGGGATCCATTAATAAATAGTGTCAAACATAATGAGTTGTGGCGGGCCCAGCACAGTAACCTAGTGGCTAAAGTACTTGCCTTGCACACACTAAAATCCCATGTGGGTGCAGTTTGTATTATGGCTGCTCCACTTCCCATCCAGCTCCCTGCTTGTGGCCTGGGAAAGCAGTCAAGGACGGCCCAAAGCCTTGGGACCCTGCACCCACGTGGGAGACCTGGAGCAAGCTCCTGGTTCCTGGCTTCAGATTAGCTCAGCTCCGGCTGCTGTGGCCACTTGGGGAATGAAGCAGGGGACAGAAAAAAAAAATGATTTTTGTGTTAGATGGAGTCCCTTTTATTTGTCCTTTTTTTCAATATATATGACAATGTTGCTGATGGTGTAGCAATTTCAGTGCTGAAAACTTGCCTTTTGGTTATACCTATCTTTGTGAGGCTGTGTGTGTGTGTGGGGGTGTTGTAGTGTATTTTTACGGTTTGTATTCAAAGTATTGGGTCAGAAAAGACTTAGCAAAATTGAGATGTATACAAAATTTGTTTTGCCTGTGTCATCTCTTCTGTACCATTTAGGACTTTCCAAGGAAATGAAATCTTATAGGAACATTTCTGACGTCACAATAGGTGGTGTGAATGAAATTGTGAATTCTGCAGCTGACTTGTAAGGTTAGCACCGACAAAAATAGCCTGTTTTAAAAGAGAGGGGGCACTCCTCCCCCCAAATCAAAACGGGGCTGTTAACTTGGGAGGAGGCTGATGCCCACAAAAACCACCCAGAGAATTCTGTAAGTCAGCTACAGATTGGTTCTTTTGGCTTTTTTCACTGGTACTTCTGAAGTGAGAATATAATTTTTGCTCAGGGTGAGGAAAACAGTAAAAATATTTTGGGGTTCAATTGAAAAATAAGTTTTAGGATTGAAATAGGTTCTCAGCTCTATTATGTCAGAAATACTGTTTGTAGACTATACAATGACATAAATCATTTGAAATTTTATTTCATATTTATTTCTTACACTTTTTACAATGCCCATGTAAAGACATTATAACACAGTGTTGGCACCTCCACTTTAAGTAGACCAATTTCACAGATATTTAAAGTTTAATGTTAATATATATGTTCCATTTTTGACCCACATCATTAGCAAAAATTCACAACTACACAAGTCATTAGAGGAAGCTCAAAATTACCAGAAGCACACTCAAAATCAAGTTTTTAAAAAATACAAATTTAGCAATGGTACCAAACATATGCTTTAATTTACTCCAAGAATACAGTTTCTAAAAACCACACGTCTAAATAGGACAAATCTATTGGCAGCAGGTTTTGGGAAGTGACAACAGTAAGGGTTTGGTTAGCAAATACGAATAGAGCATCTAACATCATATCCTGCCATCCGATTTCCAAGGGGAGAGGCTGAATAGACCGGATGCTATGGGACCTGGGCACCAGTCGGGCTCCACAAAGCCAAGCAGAAAGCAGAACTATTAACAGTCACGGTGTTAGGAGTTTCATGTAGTTCTCTGTGTTTTTAGAAAGAGGGCACTGCGTATCAGGAAAGAATTTCCTTAAAGAAGAGTTTGAGTCACTGTGACAATATCAGGAATTGTTCTGCAGGGATCCTATGTTACACTCAGCCATGGCCACTTAGCTTGCCTGAGTGTGAGGCAAGTGCTTCCCAGTATTTGTAGGAAATAACCTTTCCCAGTTCACCACTGGCAGTTGCATGTAGAACCATAGTGTGGATTAGTGTTGACCTTCTTAAGGTGCTCACTCTCCTCAGATCTTTACTTGGTAATTTCTACTTGCTAACCCCCGAAACAGTTCCACTTCCATTGCACAGATTTAGTTAAGGAGTAAAGATTAATGCCAAAGGACTCTCTCTCTATGAAGATCTGCTCTTTAAGAACATCATATAACAGATATTTTACCTCATTTTAATCCCTTTTTCATGTACAAAGTATCATTTCTGAATTACGCCACATAACAAGTAAACACAAACACAATTTTATGCAAATAATGTATATATGTGACAACTTAGAGACATCAAAGATGTGATGGAAATAGTCAGTTCTGACTTTCCACTTATTTCACCTTCCCTCCTGTTCAAACTCCCTTAAAATTCACTGGCATACATGGACTTGTCCTTCTGCAGTTAGTGAGCCTTCATTTTAATTAGAAGGCACAGTAACACTACTCTTTCTGCTTTGAAGAAAATCAGTTTGTCTTTTACTCATAGGAATCCTTTGCTCCTGAGAATGTTAACACACAAAAGTCCAGACACCATATACCTATGCACACTTTAAAGTTGGATACACCCACTGGGAGGAAAAACCCCATTCTAAATGGAAAAATCTAGACTCTGTCTTCTGCCTTCACACCGCACTCAGAGAACAAGGTCAAACTAATTTCTGACATCTGTGTGCTCCCAGTGGCCGGGACCCTTCCCATCACAGCCAGGTTGTTAAGAGGGGTGTCAGCAGTAGTAGGCTCAAGTACCTCAGCCCTGCAGCAGAACAGCTGAGCTTTAAAATGCTGCTGGAAGGTTTTGCTCAGCCAGTAGAGAGCAAAGGGGTTAACACAGGAATTGCTGAAGGCCAGAATCCGAGCGAAAAGGGTCACGATGAAATGGACGCCCGCCGAGTTGTCATAACTGAATGAGTGGTAGAGATACAGGACATGATTCGGCAACCAGCAGAGGGCAAACAAAGCTACCAGGACCAATACCGTTCTGGCAATTCTCTTCCGGGATTCTATCTATAGGGGAAGAAAAGTGACAAAAATAAATAAATAAATAAATCCATTTAGCTGGCAGAGATTTTAAAAAGTCATTTTGTAGATTTGCATGAAAGCTTGCAGTTAACTGCCTCTTCTCCATTGAATATGTGTTTGGGAGCTTACTGGCTGGGATGGCAGGAAGTTAGCCTGTGGCTCCAGAATATAGGTTAATTGTCATGGTATTCTGTAATCTCTTATAATCCCAGATTCAGAGACCTGCCACCACCCCAGATTTTGAGATACCGTAGGATGACTATCGTTAACTCAAGGACTGTTTGGGAATTCTGGAATAGTTAACTGGATTAAAGGCAGCAAAAGACACTATACAAAACTACACTGCATCAGCAGAAGCTGACAAAGAGAATATTTTTGTGGAGTTTTTGAAAGTTGCCAAATTGGTGTTGTGACGTTAATCTATGGGAATTCTGTGTAGTCAAAGGAATAAAAATAGTGTGTGGTGTCCTTATGTAAAAATAATCCTACCTACATCTATGCAGAAGAAAAATCAGGTTAAATAAAGACATAGCCTTTGGCCACAGGTGGAGCAAAGATAACCAGTTCACTTGGGTATTCACTATGCCACTGCAGCCTCCTGAGCCTACTTGAGTCACTGGAATGGACTAGCACCAAAAAGGCAGCACAGCTCTCTGGGTATTGCTTGCAAGGTCAATGGAACCATACCCCCCTTCTTCCCCCAGAGGACAGAAATCCGTTTTAAAAAATCAGATAGAATCCTGCTAGCAGTATCCCTTTTACTCTGTCCACATTTCTGGCAGGAGAGTGCACCTGGCTCTTTCGAGAGGTCTTAATCAAGCTGCTGTGAGTCACCATGTTCTCTTTGCACTCTTTGCATTGCATTCCCTCCCCCACAGTCCCCCTCCCCCACCGGCCTCACTTTGCTCATTGTGTGCAAGTGGCTTAGATAATCTTTTTTTTTTAAAAAAAAAGATTTATTTATTTATTTTTATTGGAAAGGCAGATATACAGAGAGGAGGAGAGACAGAGAGGAAGATCTTCTGTCGGATGGTTCATTCCCCAAGTGACTGCAACGGCTGGAGCTGAGCCAATCTGAAGCCAGGAGCCAGAAGCTCTTCTGGGTCTCCTACATGGGTGCAGGGTCCCAAAGGCTTTGGGCCATCCTCGACTGCTTTCCCAGGCCACAAGCAGGGAGCTGGATGGGAAGCAGGGCTGCCAGGATTAGAACCGGCGCCCATATGGGATCCTGGTGCGTGCAAAGCGAGGACTTTAGCCACTACACTATCACGCTGGGCCCCAATCTTTTGAGTTCTTGCCAGTTCTACCTTCCTATTCTAATTTTTATCCGATTTCTATTCTATTTCATTTTTACTATTACATTTTCTGAAACCAAAGCTGCTGTGCTTTGTAGTCTCAACCCGAGCAATGTTCCTCACTAGTCCACAGGGCAAATAGCTCTAACTGCTTCCCAACTTCAGCTGTTCCCTCTTTAAAAATAGCTGTCTCACCATTTCCTGAAGGCTTGCTCTGTACAAGTAGCTATGTTAAGAATCTCACCTATAGTATCAGATCCCTGCCTGTATTTCTCCAAACGGGGAGCTTGGAGTTCAGACAAGTTAAAGAGCTTGCTCAAGATCGCTCAGCAGGTATGTGATAAAGCTGGGACTAAAACCAGGGCTAATGCCACAACAAACATACTACACTGTTCTTGTGTTTATACACAGGCAGATGAACAGTTGCTCCTGTGTAAAAGTAGGGATGTCAGTTCTAAATTTAAATTACAGTTATGTGAGTCCTGATTAATACATACCTGCTTCCGGGCATGCCTTTGTTCCTCAGTAGGGATGTTCAAGGTGCTTTTGTAAAGGGTCCTAGCAATCAGAGAATAATAGACAGAGATGATAGACAGTGGAATAATATAGAACACTAAGAAGTACAACAGAGAATGTATTTCTTGCAGGAGTCTTTCAGAAACAGGATAAGGGGTACATGATTCGAATGTCACGTTTTTGTTGGGATCTCGTAAAGTATACACATTTGAAAAGATAGCCTCCGGGAGAGCAAATATCATGGACACGACCCAGATGCAGCCGGCTTTGGCACAGGTCTTCAGGATGGCATTGGAGGGCTGTCGCTCAAGTGGCTTCACAACCGCCTTATATCTAGAAATACATAATCGGAAGCAAAGGTTAAAATACATAACATTACAGAATCTTGAGGTTAGAAGTCACCTCAGCGATCATCAGCTCTACCTTTTATCCATATGTGTACAGCCAAGGCAACATTAACCCACTAACTAGCATCGGTTATGATTTCGAAGGCACACCCCAGGATTTTATTAATGTTAATCAGCTTTTCCTTTAATCACTCCTATGATAGTCTCTGGATTTCCGATTTATAATTCTTTGTATAGGTCCCCTATTTAGGACAAATAAATATTTGCTGCCATGGCTTTATGCATGACTGAGAGTAATTCACCACCTGTGTATTACTTTCTGTGCTCTAAAAGACTTCATTTTTGTGTGAGTGACTGATGTGAAACCGAATTAATTCTTTCTTCCTGAGTGAGCGGTCTCCAACCTTCCTAGAAAGGAATTCCAGGCATTTACGTAGTAAAGGAGAGTTAATTCCTTCCTATTCAGAAGTGCTCATTTGTTGCCTAAGCCGATTGATCAGTGGGCAAATTTAGGCAAGTTAAGGGTGAAATCGGAAGCCCTGTACCAGAGCAAAGATACCTTCTCATTCAGACAAATCTATCTGAAAATCTCCAGCCTTTCTGCCAGTCTACTCTCAAATAGCATATGCGACCATTTAAAGCAAAAAACCAAAAGAAGACACGGGGAACAGCGTGTTTTCCTCTCAGAAGCAGCTGTGTCTCCTGGCGCTACTGAGCATTGATTACTTCCAGCTTCTGGAAGGCTTTTTAAAGCATCTCTTTTAACATTTGGGAGCCTCATTTTTTTTTTTCTTTCGCAGTTACCGTTTTACAAAAGGAACACACACACACACACAAAACATGATACTTAGGCTGAAAATATTCTGATACCGAAATCTGACCACCTGGACGGTGAGACAGAGGTTCTCAATCACTGCCCAGAGAGCTCTAAAAGTCAATCAGGGTTTCTTTCTTTCCCTGGAAACAATGTCGCTGAATGTCTATAGAGAAAATACACAGAAGTAAGCGATTGCACTACGTTCAGTCACCAGGGAGCTGGAAACCTCATCAGTTTTCTACCATTAGCTAATTCGATTAATTCCAAATCAATTACATGCATGTACCTTTTTAACATCCTCCTAGTAAAAGGCAATATAAATGTGCTCAATTTCACACCTATATGAATGTTTTCACATTGACTGTATTGTACCACTAGGCTGCACTAATGTATAAAGCATGACTTCTTTTACACCTGCAACAATCTGTTCTTACTTAATAAACTGGAGGAAAACAAAAACACCGTTCGGCATTCTCTAAAGCAAGCGATCACACTTCAAAGAGAATAAACGGTCCCTAAAGCATATAATTGCATCCTTTCCTCAGATGCTCATGCAGGAATTTTAACATACTTACACCAAGTTTATTTAAAATGCTACCAGATTTTCCAGTCTTACATCTAGGTTAGAGAGCGCGAGAAAAGCAGAATAGTAGCCTGTAAATGTTCAGCACAAGCTTTCCTTTCTTTGCCAAATGTCACATCCCGGCAAATATAACAGATAAAAGAAACCCACCTGTCAGCGCTGAGAATCGTTAACGTGAACACCGACACACCAACAGAAGTGAGCCGGATAAAAGAGAGCACCTTACACCCAATTCTTCCGAACAGCCATCCCTCTGCAATGTAGTGGGTAGCATCCACTGGCACACAAGTTAGCAGGAGTAAAAGATCTCCGAAAGCCAGGCTGGTGATGAAAATATTTGGAACTGTTTGCATGGACTTGGTCTTGAAAAAGACTTTGATGAGGATAGCATTTCCAAGGATGCCCACTGAAATGATCACAGCATAAGTGATATAGATGACACACAATGCTTCTATTCCTGGAGAGTTGTCTCCGGTCTGTCCTTTATTTGTGGTGTCGTTAGAAACGACAGAGCTTGAGGATTCTGTGTCATTTGTGACTGAAATTAAAGTCTGATTAGGTGGCTGAGGCTGCCTCTGAGGCATTTCTGCTGCTTTCTGATTGTGTGCCTGTAATATTTCTTCTGCTCAGTTCAGATGTCACGTCTATTGCCTACATCTAGTAATGAGGTAGTATCAGGAGACCAGAACAGAACAGAATGGAAAGAAAATCCAAGACATCCGGATACTCCTTTCCCTCAGTGGTTCTGTGTCTCCCAGCATGCTTGGCTAAACGCTTACGGATCTGGTACTGAAGAGTGGGAGGTGGAGGAGTTTTATTGGCGCTTCTGTGACACAGGGGAGGGAGGGGATGGGAAGGGCTCTCCTTTGCCTATTTTCACCCCCTGGGGACTCTTTTGAATGAGTACATAGTATTAAATCACCCTACCATTTGTCAGAATCACCCTGTCTTTATTTCTGTCCATAATGGTCCATGTAAGTCTTGTCATTTTTTTTCCCTCCAAAACACCTCATTGGCTCCTTTGCAATCACGTGATAATCCTAATACATTATCTTTTACATGATAATGAAGGGTTGGTGACCCCCACAAGGCAAACTTGAACCCATTTCTCAATATGTATTATCACAGAGATACTGAAGTAACAACTCATTCACTCAGGTAACAGGACAGATACCACCTCTCCGGAGACAGCATTCAGGTGACCTGAGGGTGATACCACAATGTCACACATGGTTATTCCTAAAGTTGCCTGTTACTGAAGCTCTGCAGTACAACATCGAGGCAATCATCTAGAAAGAAAAAAAAAATCCAAGCACACCATGAGTTACTTTAATAGAAACAATTTTCTGTGTACCTGTCTGCTTTAATGGCATTTTGAAAGAGATGGTCAGTTTTCCTGTCTAGAAAAGGCTAAAATGACCTACTTTGTTCCAAAACAAAGATATATGGAGCAATGATCAAGTTCCTAGCACAAAAGGACTAGTAAGAACAAAAATCATTACTTCCAGATGAGGAAATTCACAAGTTACTCCGAAGATGATCAACACATAGATGGCATTTATACCAACTTAAGGAAGTCAAAAATTAAGGGAATCAACTAAGCATCATCAGGAAAAGCCTCTTTTTAACAGAAGATGTAAGTATGAAATTTATTTGTGCAGGTGCAATAAGTTATGCATGGGACGATATGTGGCAGGTTGTTTAGGAGTGATAGGTGACAAGTTTGAAGAGAGTTCATAATAAAACTTGCTAAGAACTATTCTGTAAAGTAATCAAATGCAATCAAAAACCTCTCAGCTCAGGAAAATCTTGCGCAGTAAGGTATTTATAAACATGCAAGAAATTTGTCTTGGTAAGATGACATATGGGGCAAGACAAAGGCTGCTGTTTGTACTAACAGAGTGGCTGTAATCAGTGGTACAGAGAAAGAAATGGACAAATTGCATAAATTACTTGGCTAATTTGAAGCCCCCAAACTATACCTATCCTCCACCCACCAGGAAATTATTTCCATAGCTTGAGCTGCTTAACTAAATTGATATATTTGATGGGAGCAGGGTAGGGGGTGTTTACATAAATCTAGATATCTAAGATTTTAATTATAATCACTTAAGTAATTTCATGTACCGGGCTGGTTATTTTTGATCATGTCTGCCCATTTTGGTCATATCTTGTTCTCACCAAATCAGTGATTAAAAACCCCTGGGATTCCAGCATTTCATTTAGCAAAGAGTCAACAGTAGGTAGCTCTCAATTCTCACAACTGATCTCTACAGAGCACTGTTTTGTAAGACACAGATGCTGGCATGTGAGTTACGAAATCATCGGAATTCCTAAGATCTGTCATCCTTTCAACAGGCAGCAGCCACCAACCACCAGGCCGGTTTTTTTTTTCTCCCTCTCCCTCTGGTAAAGAAGGATCACGAGAGACTCATGTCAGGGCACAGCGGGTTTTGGATCTCTAGAATTCTAAAATCCCAGAATATAAGGCATCGAGGTGATTTGACAGACAAATCAAATGTTCTCAGTTTTCAGCAACAGAAATCAGGTCCAGAAGAGGAAACCTTCTCATCTCTCATGTTCTTAGTGTCATTGCTGAAATGAAACACGGATTCTCCCTGGGTTATGAAAGGTTAACTTGGCGACAAGAGCTGCATAACGCTCTGTTCCTGGCATCTTAGATTTAGGTTTTTTACATGTTCTATTAACCCAAGAACAGGAAATTTCCAGGCTAATCAGCAATTCATGATAGATCATTTAAATGTGCCTTATTTCATATCTACCTCTTTCACATCTTTATAATTTACCTGAAAACATAATCATGTCTAGTTAATCATTCCTAACTAAAATTGCAAGACACTTAGCCTATACAAAACGGTGATTTTTAAAATTTATTATTATTATCATTATTATTTTACTGTGCAGTTGGCTAATATCATCTTCAAAAATTTTTCAAAAACTATCTGGTTCCAGCTTCAGCAGCTGCAACACACTCCTAATGTAGCTTTTGAACTGAGAAGTGGACTAAACAACTAGATTGCTAAATTTCTGAAGTTGGGTTTTCTGGTTAAACCCAGTTCATTTAATCAGGTGTGAAATTCTTTTTTTTTGTTTGTTTGTTTTGTTTAATCTTCAAGGAGTTGGTAATGCACAGATAGTGCAGAAGCTTCCTTGCCTTGTAGGAGTTAGGGGAAGGACTAGAAAACTGTTGATTGCTAGGGAGGCTGCAGGTTTGACTCTAAGGTTAAGTATGAGCCATCAATTAAACAGAATAGTGTATCTCATATTACAGCTCCCATCAGAATCACCTGGAAAGCTGATCAAAACACAGGATTTCTGGGTGAAACACCAGAGTTTTTAATTTGTGTGTAGCTCAACAGGTTAATCTTTTGCTTGTAATTCCAGCATTTTATATGGGCATTGGTTCTAGTCCTGGTTGTTCTACTTGTTTTTTTGTTTTTAAGATTTATTTATTTTTATTGGAAAATCAGATATACAGAGAGGAGGAGAGACAGAGAGAAATATCCACCGTCTGATGATTCACTCCCCAAGTGATCGCAAAGGCCAGTGCTGTGCTGATCTGAAGCCAGGAGAGCCAGGAGCCAGGAGCCCCTCCAGTTCTCCCACGCGGGCACAGGGTCCCAAGGCTTTGGGCCATCCTTGACTGCCCTCCCAGGCCACAAGCAGGGAGCTGGATGGGAAGTGGGGCTGCCAGGACTGGAACCAGTGCCCATATGGGATCCCAGTGCATTCAAGGAGAGGACTTTAAGTACTAGGCCATGGCGCCGGGTCCAGCTGTTCCACTTTTAATACAGCTTCCTGCTAATAGCCTGAGAAAGCAGAGGAAGATGGCTCAAGTCCTTGGGACGCTGCACCCATGTAGGAAACCAGAAGGAATCTCCTGGCCCCTACCTTCAGATTAGTTCAGCTCTGGCTATTACAGTCATACAGGGAGTAAAACAGCAGATGGGAGAGATCTCTCTATCTCTTCTTCACTCTATAAATTTGCCTTTCAAATAAAATGAATAAATCTTTAAGAAAATGCAAATAATCCAAAAACCAATTAGTAAGTGGGTAATCAAGATGTGGCTTATCTGAACAATGGAATACTACATGAAAGAACAAGATACTCATATATGTCACAACACGCATGAATCTTAAACATATGCATCAGGTATAGTGTATGATTCCTTAATATAACACTTCTAGAAAGATGAAACTGAAAGTGGCTGTCTGTGTGTTCTAGGCTAAGGCAGGGGGAATTGCAAAGGAACACAGACAAATGTGGGGAATGATGTCAGTGCTCTAAAACCATGTAAGGGCCAGGCATTGAGCTTAGCCTTTAAGATGCTGTTCAAGATGCCTTTATTCCATATTGCAGTACTGAGTTTGATTCCTGGCCTCTGGTTTCTGATTCCAGCTTCCTGTTAATACAGACTCTGCAAGGCAAAGATGATGCTTAGAGTAGTTGGATCCCTGCCACCCATATGTGAGACCTGGATGATGTTCCTACCTCCTGGCTTTGGTGGATATTTGGAGAGCAAACTGGCAGATGGCAAATTATCTTTCCCAAATGTATGTTTTTTAATTAAGGGTTGATATTGTGCAGCAAGGTAAACCACTGCCCATGACACCACAATCCATAGTTGAGTGCTGATTTGAATCTTGATTGCACTGCTTCTGATGCGCCTCACTGCAAATGTGCCTGAGAAGGCAGTATAATCTGAGAGATTATAATATATAATCTGAGAAATATATGTATTTATAATATATATAATCTGAGAAAGCACATAATCTGAATGCTTAAGCCCCTGAAACACATGTGGGTGACCCAGATGCAGGGAGTTTTGGGTTCCAAGCTTTCACCAGCCCTGGCCGTGCAAGCATTTGGACAATGGACCAATGAGTGGAAGATTTTTCTAATTTCTCCCACCCCATGCTTTTGAAAACAAATAAATTTTAAACTGCGCTTATGATGTTTGTGTGGTTTTATACATTTGTTAAAGCTCAAACTGTACACTTAAAAATAAATGAATAGGTGTTATATAAGTTATATGTCGATGATGCTGAAAAATGTGGGAAAAAAGTAATTTCAAGACTAGGTGCATTTTTCCTGGAGGAAGGCTTGTGCTCTGGGAAATACAGGTAAGCAACTTAGCACTATCTTCAAAGAACTTAAGGGGATAAGGACACAAGCAACTAGAAAACCCAAATTTCTCTGGCATTGACACAGTTACACTGATATTTAGCTTCTTCTTCTTCTTCTTTTTTTAAAAAGATTTATTTTATTTTTATTGGAAAGGCAGATATACAGAGAGGAGAGACAGAGAGGAAGATCTTCCGTCCGATGATTCACTCCCCAAGTGAGTGCAACGGCCGATCCAAAGCCAGGAGCCTCTTCCGGGTATCCCACATGGGTGCAGGGTCCCAAAGCCTTGGACAGTCCTCAGCTGCTTTCCCAGGCCACAAGCAGGGAGCTGGATGTTAAGCAGGGCTGCCGGGATTAGAACCGGCGCCCATATGGGAACCCCGAGAGTGCAAGGCGAGGACCTTAACCACTGTGCCATCGCGCCGGGCCCACAGATATTTAGCTTCTTACCAAGTCATGTACTTTAAGCATTTCTGGGAGCTCTGAAAGCTAGGTCTTACAGGCAGCTGAGGCTGAAATTCTGCTTGAGTCCTGTAGTCTCTCACAGATTTTCTCTGGCACTGCCGCTGTTCCACATGATGCCCCGCAGTCTCCACTCTGTTTCTCTAAGTCTTGTGGTCTTTTCCACTGTTCCACCATGCTAAAAATACTCTTTTTGGTGATCACCCATAATGTGCTAGGGAATTGTCAGTATGACAAGGTATGTAAAGTCTGTAAATTTAAAATAAGGTCTCTTGATTCTTCAATATCCAAATTGCAATTGAATTGAGACATTCCTCTCCTATTTTTTTTTTCATGAAGAAGTTCAATAGCTGCCCCTCTTTAAGCAACTCAAAAATTTTTAGGATTACTTTCAGTCCACACGGCAGTCCTCAGTCCTCTACTTTGTCCAGGTCTGCTGGGGATTGGCAACTGTCTCACCTGAAATGGACTTCCCAATTGCCAGTAGCAAGCATGTCCAGTTTGCTGCAGTCAGTTCATTGATTCTATTGTCTCCATTTCTATCCAAGGAAGGTGAAGTGTAGGGCAAATTGAATGATCAAGCCGAAACCAAGTTAATGGTTCTGGAGTTTGTGGTTCTCATCAGACAGAACTGGTCCCGTGCATGTTGCCAGTTTCCTTGGGTTCCAGCACACAACACTGGCTTGATTCATCTTAATCAAAATGATTTGTCAAGGTTTCATCTGTACCTAGACAGATGCACACCAAAGATGTCCCAAAGAAACACTATGTCCCCAGGTGTTCAACTGTTAGTAGTTTACACTCAGCTGTTGCCTTTGAGAAGCATACACAGGATGTCTAGAATGACCACGTGTCCTGAGAGGAGCCCTGCTCCCGAGACCTGGTTTTATTCCTCCTCCATGGAAAATGTCCTTTCAGAGTACTGCACTGTGTTCCTTCTTTGCAATTCGGCATCACTAGGACCATTCTAGGCCATTGCCCAACATTTATGTCTTTGATCTTTCAGTGGGTCATGGTAGGAAGAGATTTAGCATGTCATTTGCTTTGCAACCACAAGACTTTCTCATGGATATAAATAGGTCCCTGGGTAGGACCTGGGGAGGCTGGGATTGGGGCATATTTAGATAATGTCATTTGTATAGACTTTCACATGTTTGTTTCCTACTGCAGACTTGGGGTTGATGCCTCGGTACTGCTTTGTTCTTAGTTCCCTAGGAAGGTGTTACCTCCTCAGACGCTCTCATCCCCAGCACCAGTCCTTCAATTGGCTGGGCCTTCTGTGTACTTCTGAACCCCTGCAAGGGCTGCAAACTGGGCTCAAAATAGGACCAGATTCTATCATGGTTCCAATGAAAGAGATCATAGCTATCAGAGGAGGACTTGGGCATCAGAAAGGCTTCATGGGAGAGTACATTTTTTTTCCCAAAGGCATGGTGCAGAATTTCAGGTACAGATTGGGTACAAGGACATGGTCATACATGGAAGTGACCAGCCCAGACATAGAAGTCCAAGTGAATGGAGGTGTGTTTGCGGAATGGAATGTTGAGTGCAGTTGCAGTTATGGGTATGAATATGGAAGCCAGATGAACAAGCCTGGCAGGCTCAGTGGAAGTGACCTTACAGAAAACACTTGAATGCTATAGGCTGAGTTTGTACTTCATTCACCAGGGAATGAGAAGTTGTCTCAAATTTTTGT
Organism: Ochotona curzoniae; assembly: GCF_017591425.1. NCBI lineage: Eukaryota > Metazoa > Chordata > Mammalia > Lagomorpha > Ochotonidae > Ochotona > Ochotona curzoniae. The sequence continues at coordinate 10,403,997 of NW_024467087.1, forward strand.
ATAGCAGAATGATTGCTTTGAATGTCCATCTGCACAACTCAGACCAGATACATGGAGGTCATTCTTGTTTATTTTGGTTGGCAATTTATGGACATAGCAGCCACAGTGCACTTATGGTTTGGCTATTGACTTGAGTGAATGAAAGTGTCTGTATCAGCTTGTCTTCTTTAAAAATATACAGGTTCCACTTGTCCCTCAGTAGGTGCACTGAACCATACCTGAGGGGTGTACCAAGGCACACTTCTTATGTCCCTGAACAACATTGTGATATGCTCATACTTCTTCTCTTTTTATGCATGTATGTATTTATAGTTGAAAGGTAGAGAGCTAGAACGGGAGATTCACAGATTCACTTGCCAAATGGCCATAACAGCTGGGCAGTGCCAGATCAAAGCCAGGAGTCTGGCACTCTGTCTGGATCTTCTATGTAATTGAAAGAAATGCAAGCACTTGACCCATCATTGATATCCTGAAGGGTGTACGTTGGCAAGAAACTGGAATCAGAAGCAAAGTGAGGATTTTAACCCAAGCACTCTGATGTGGGATGTGGACAGCCAAAGCAGGGTTTTAATTGCTGTGCCAAACATCCATCCCAATACTTTCCCTTCTTTTCATTTAACTATCTCCAAATCTTGCTTAGTTTTGAGATCTGATGCAGGTTTATATCTCCAGTCCTTGTTTTCTGGCCCTGCTCAGTACAAGCAAGGCTTACTGGAATGTAGTGAAGGAGTGGAAATGAGGAAGGGCTTCAAAGATTATTCCTAGGGCCAAGCCAATAGAAAAGCCTGTTTGCTGAAGCTGTCTCTGGGGAAGATTAAGCCACACAGTTGTCAAGGGAAGTGTTCTAGCTAAAGTAAAAATAGTAGCTAGGTTCAAATATGAAGAGCAAAGTACATATTTTTCCTTTGTGCTCTCATTAAATCGTGTCAGCCTTAAATATAGACAAACTAGATGTTACCTCAGTGGTTTGATGTGATACAGAATAACAGCCACCCACTGTATGCTGGACGCTAGATGTGTTCTGCAAGGATGTTGCCCCATTTAATATGGAGGTAGTTCTGAGATGTAGATGTCACGCTTTTGCACTTTAGAGGTGAAGAAACTAAAGCGCGGAAGACAAAGTTGCATAAAGTCCCACACATTTATAAATGGAAGAGCCATAATTCAAATCTAAAACTTCATAGGACTAAACTCCATTTTCTTGTTTATTTACAAAGACAGATACTAGGGCAAAGTCAGATGCAAGGAATCAAGGCTGTTAATAGTGGAGTCTGAAAGGACAGTGTAGGGGCACTCCCTTTTGAGAAAATTCAGGTCTGGCTATTTAAGAAATCTACTCTCTAAGATCAGGACTCTTCTGATTAATGACCTGGGTGATTTTCAATTAAGATTCCCAGGGCTGTCCTTATGGCATAAAGGATGAAGCTGCCGCCTGCGACTCTGGCATTTCCTATCAGAGAGTTTATTCATGTTCCAGCTGCCCAGCTTCTGATTCAGCTTCTTGTTAGTGTGCCTGGAAAAACAGAGGATGATGAACATAAGTACTTGACACCCACATGGGATACCTTACGCAGTTTGAGGCTCCTGGCTTTGACCTGTTTCAATCCCAGCTACTTAGCAAATAAACCAGTGGATGGAATATCTGTTTCTATCTTGTCCTCTCTGTGTCACTCTGCTGTTCAAACAAAAATGTTTTTAAAAAATTCCTCGCTGCCATGGGAACTTTAAAGCCCTGGAGTAGTTTTGACTACCTAAATGTGACCTAGTTTGTTTGAGTTTGTTTTATTTAAGTGGGTTGGGATGGTAAACAGTGAACCTTATCAGCTACAGCTGTCTCAGAGTCTCAACTGAGAGGAAATGGGAGTGTGTCAGTCAGAGAAGAGAGGGTACTACAGAATGGGGGTTAGGGTGGGAATGAGGATTGGTGATCCTTATCTCCTTGAAAGGATTTTTAAAATACGTATGCATGAATCATAGAAAGAGGCAGAGAAACATGGAAAGAGATATCTCCCAACTGTTAATGGCCATACTTGCAAGGGCCATCAATGTGGAATTCCATATGGAATTCCCACACCTGCAGCAGTGGCCCAAACTCTGATTTCTGAGGTGTACTAGCAGGGAGCTGGATGGCAAATGGAGCACCTGGGACTCTAACCAGTGCTGGCATGGCAGGTAGCAGCTTAATTTGCTGTGCCACAGTGCCATCCCTCCCAATAACTCAGAGACCTACGTTTTACTAATCTCTGTCCTCACCAAGAACCAAGAAAACTCCTCATCCAGAAAGTGAGATGAAGTACATTTTGTAAATTATCAAAAGAAGGATTTGGACTCAAGTATAGGATAGGTGATGTAGAGCAACAAAAGACAGAAAAATAGCTTGAAACTGAGCTCTCATTGCAGGGTGAGTGTGCCTCATATGAAGGCACCTCAAAGAGGTCATAGAAATTGCAATTTACAAATACATTCATTTTGTTGCAAAAAATCTTGAAATATACACACAATTTTGTCACACATACTTGTGCAAGCTTTTTGAGGATCCCTCACAAGACTCATTATGTGGACTGAAGTGTGGGATTGAATGCCTAGATGGGAAATTATAGCCGGTCCTGAAAGTGAGAAATGTCTAAGATGTGTCAGGACGTGGACTGCCCCTCTGCCTGGTCATGTGGGCCCCTTAAAGCCTGGGCCAAGGTAACAGTGATTTTACTGTACAGTATTCAACCCATACTAGAATAACACTGTCTTGAAAGATAGGCTGCAGGCTCTATGCACCAGGCCCATTGTGTCTTTGTTACTGAGTGTAATTTGTGTAAATACAGAAATCTAAATAATAAAACACGGCATGCTATAAGACACCAAGTAACAAGAATAGTAGGGAAATAAACATATAGATGGCCTGAGTTGATAGCTATGAATAATAAAGAGACTTTGAAGTGCCAGAGTTGCACAAAAAACACCAAAGAAATGGTGGCACTGTGGATTTGTAATTACACTTTAACTCACGTGTTCTTTCTTGTTACTTCTGAGATGCTTCTCCTTTAACTTTTACTTTTGTTCCAGCATAGTGATGTGGAGACTAGGTCGATGCATCACCCAGCACGTGTGAATGCAAGGGAAGCAGCCCCTTCACAGCCCCAGTGGAGAGAACATTGCCTCATTGCCAGCAGGGAGCAGCCGAAAGAGCTAGAAAATCATCCGAGAATTCATTGTGCCACAAAGCTTATTTCATCTGTGAAATGTCTTTCCAGGCCATCACTGTTGCACAATTTGTGTTTTTCCCTTTTTGTTCGAATTCAAGTGTGCCCTTCCTATCCCTAGAGGAGCTTCTTGTAGTGGTGTAAGATGGGAAGGTCACTCTGTGTGTGCCAGGCTCCTCATCAGAAGACTTAGATGCCAACCTGAGTCGCACTTCCCATCACTAACTAGGGCTTGATGATGGACATGAGGGCAGGGTATGAGCATGCCCAGATTTATCTGAATTTATTCAATATAATTGCAATAAGGGAAAAAATATCAACAGGACTCGTTGCATCATTAACCCCACTTCAGTCTATCTTTTAGAGTATGTAGCAAGATTTTGTACAAGGACAATGAAATACATTGTTTTAGAGATCTCTCTCATGTACACCATGTTATAATACATAGCACTATATAAAGTCACTTACTCTCAGAGATAATCTCCTGGAAGATCCAGAAATGAACATCAACCATGAGCACTAAAGTGAGCTAGACTGGTGAAGCTGAAGTAACAATTTGTTAATGCAGTCATTATGAAGTCCTCTTGAAGTCTCCATTCCACTGCTCACAGACCTGGCAATTTGCAGCTTTCTGCTTATTCTATTTGTTAGCTCCCTTTTACATGAATGCAGCTGTGTTAGAGCCTTTATAAGGGCTAGGCCAATGGATTTAAATAATGGACTACTCTTATGCTGTGTCTACTATAGATGAGGGGACACCAGCTCTTTTGATATATAAAAAAAATGAGGGTGTCAAGAGTAATACTTAAACCTTTAAAAATAAGTCAGTGATGTACAATCATGAAGACTTTTAAAAACATTCCTAATCATGACTTTGAAAGCAAGAATTTAGGAACCATCATTGTGCTATAGTACATAAAGCTGCTGCCTGCAATATTAGCATTCCAAATGGATGCCAGTTTGTATCCCAGATGCTCCGTTTCTCACCCAGTTTCCTGTTAATGGCCTGGGAAAACCAATAGAGGATGATCCAAGTGTTTGGGATCTCTCCACCTGCAAGGGAGACCTTGAAGAAGCTCCTGGATCCTGTATTCAGCGTGACCAGTTGCAGCCATTGCAGCTATCTGGAGAGTGAACCAATGGATAGAAGATCCCTCTAATTCTGCATTTGTAATAAATAAATAATTTTTTAAAATACAAGAATTTGAGGCTGGAATTCTTGCCACCTACAATGCCAGTAACCCATATTGGCATTGATAGAAGACCCAGCCTCTCCATTTCTGATTCAGGTTCCTGTTAATGTGCCTGGGAAAGCAGCAGAAAGTAGATCAAATGCTTGGCTCTGTAACCATATGGGAGACCCAAAGGAAGCTCTAGATTTCTGACTTTGGTTTGGGACAGCCCCAGCCATTGTGGCCACCTGGGGAGTAAACCCATGGATAAAAGGTCTCTCTTTCTCTCTCTCATAGGCCAATAAGCACTTGTGCCTTTGCAGAGGACAGAGTAGGAAAGTCCTCAGCTTTTTCAACGGAAGCAGTTGTACACAGATATTAGAGGGATGCTTTTAAAATTGTCTTCCTCTCGGTTGATGGGCAGTAAATCAGCAAGCCAAGAACGAAAATGAGAGGAAACTGATCTAGAGAAAGTAGGAAGTAATGGGAAAATTATTGTTGCGCGGTGAGGTCTAGAATCTAGTTTGCATGTCTCTATAGCTTTATGCCTGTGGCCTCTACAGATCTCTTCTCTGCGAGTGACTGAGATTGAGCTGTAATGGTCTATGCAGATTCTGGGAACTAGCGATACCCCCATATTTCTCATGTTTTCAGAGCCTGGTGTATTTCTAATGGAAGCAGTTATTCACAGATTATAAGGAGGATGAATCAAGAGACATTGTTCCCAGCTAGGTGACTGGGAGGAAGCCCAGAGGAAGAATTAGTTAGATACTTAGATTTGTATCAGTGCAAATAATAGCGGGAACAGCAGAGACAAATTGGTACCCTGTCTCTACGAGCTCTCACTTCATAGTGGCTACCTCTATGGGCTAGGCTCGGGCTGCAGTCCAGACAGCGCTCTCGGCATTAGTCCCCCAGTCTGTGGTAGAGATGGTGGAGAACACTAGGTGTAGGAGAGCTCTTTTTTTTTTGTCATACAGCAATTGTATTCTTATCCTTGCAGAGACAGACACCTGGGATTACTCACAATCTTTCTATAATTCTTGAGTTTTCTGTGGAGGGGATAGGTGTGGGTGAATAGGTCAGGGGATAGGTTTGTGGTGAAAATATGTACCCCAATAGTGATCCCTGTCTTGCGGTGAGCTGGAAGAGAATTCAGAGGCTGCTTTGCTAAAGAGGCTGACGTTGTTTAGGAACATCTGAAAGGATTCTGTGGACCGGCAGAAACATTACGGAAAAGTCGTTACTCTGTCATCAGTATTGCTCCCTGTTGGGGCCTTGCCTATTTTGCCAATAGGCCTGGTCATGCCACACCTACATGCATTTCGTTCTCCTTTCACTGCTATTTCAGTGCTTTTGCCTTATAGAATCAAGAATCTGGAAAACTCAATCTTTTTTCACTTTCACAAAGACTGTGGTATTTTTTGGTGCGTGAAAATCTCACCTACAGTCAGCCAAAGTAAATTGCAAATAGCTCTGATGCTAATGATGCTTATATGTAGCCAAGCAACTATTTATTTATCCTACATCCCTTCACCCTTATGCCTATCCCATTCTCCAAGGAAGTCTCTAAAACAGAAGCTAATCATAACCAAATGAGCCCATGCTCAGATCTCCACTGGTTTCGTGCCCCCTCTGCTGGTAGCTGTCATTGCTACCTACTCCTACTTCCACACATGGAAGAAGAATTGGAGGAAGTTCTGTCTCTGGGTAAGAGGGCAAAAGAATACAGTATTAGCAACATTTATGTTTCAGGGATAGAAAGAGAAACAGGTTGCCTCAAATGAGAAAATTGCAGGCTTCCACCAATTCAAAAGTCTAACTATAAGCAATCATGGCTATAGTCAAGATAACTGAGCATGTGCGTGTGTCTGTGTGTCTCTCTCTAATGTTAATTCTAAGTTCTATCCCTTAGGAGGAGTGTAATCGTTACTACTGTAACATGTGATGCATCTCTAGACATTTTCTAAACTGAGCCTGTGTACCTTTGTACACAGGATGACAAGTATTTCCATACTTGCTTCCTCATTTCCAAAAGGTAAAAGATTTCCATTTGCCTTTGTTTGGGGAGCCACAGCTTTGTACCTGATTTCTGAGGGTATTATTTACTTCAACTAAACGACTTCGTGTGACAAGTACTCTTGGTGGAAGTCTTGATTTCTACTCAATGAGAAGCACGTGGTGAGTAACACTGTTTTGATGGAACGGTGATGTGAAGGTTTCCTCCCTAGTTTCCCTAAGCTCTCTACCCCACCAACTCACTTGGTACCTCACCTGCTTGGTAGAAGGAATCTCTGATTATGCATGCATACTCACTCTGGGGAAGACCGAGCCCCACTGAGCTACATAAGCCCTGGTTCCTACTAATCATTTCTGGATCTGTAGCAAGGAAGCCAGGGAGAGGTCTGCAAGTGTGGTATGCTCATCTGGGAGTACCTACAGAAGACACTGCAAAGGCTGACATGCTTATGCTGTTTGGCTGCTTTGCATCTGTCAAAAAGTGCTAGATCTCCTCAGGTAGAGTGAGAGTCATCCTCAGTGCCCTGTGGTAATATACTTGATGCAACCTATTCCTGAATTTTTAAGTCCTTTACCCCACAAAATGCTACAAGACACCGATGTACCTCTGTCACAGTGCAGTTGCTTTCTGCTAGCAGGTAGACTTTTCCTACTGAGCTAAGTGTCGAAAGCCAGCACAAACATATGTGTAAGGACACTCACAAGAGTCCTGATACAGTGACTCAAATGCCAAGAGTGAATTGTGGACAAATACAGTTGAAAGCATTAAGTCACTACTAACCAAATGACTTTTAATGAAACCATTACATCTGCCTGTTCAGAAGCTATCAGAAGTCTCAGCCACACTCATTATTGTCGATAAATTCTTTCCCAGGCAACCTGCTCTGCATCTTTTGATCTCCAATCATGCACACTAAGATGATTGCCTGAAATTAGTCTGCCTCTGGCATTTTTCAAAAATTCTGCAAGCAGGCTCCTATTTTACACACACACACACACACACACACACACACAGGAAATGTCTCCAGGATCAGAATCAATTTCATGTTCTCACCCTCTCACCTTCCTGCATTTGAACATAAGAAAGTTAGTTCTCTTGCCCCAGGAATGGTACATGAAAGGCAGCCCTTGGATCACTGTCAGAAGATTTCCCTAATATTGGTGGGAGAAAGAGAGAAAGGGAGAGAGAAAGAAGAAGAAGAAGAAGAAGAAGAGAAGGGAAGGGAATGGAAGGGAATGGTTCTGGGGAAATAGACGAATCTTTAAATTCCTTGGGATCAGTGGCAATTGTATGCTATGTTTGCATATCCAGTAACTTAAGGCAGAATAGAACAAGATAGCAGGCAATGGCTGAGCCAGACCACGAACACCAAAGTCCTAGGTATGACATCAGGTTCAGAGGAAAGCTATAGATTCAGGGACTAGAAGGACTAGTGTTGAAGAAGGGTTTGGACCTCAGGAAAGCTGTGTACAGAATGACCGAGAGCACAGCTTTGCAGTCTATCCATTAACCACAGAATCCAGCATGTGCCAAGTAGACATTGGGTTGGGTGCTGGGTATATGGTCACAACCAGGAATAGCTGATTCCAGCTCTATTAGTCTCTACTCAGATAATCACAACAACATGCCATAGACTGGCTTGTTTGAACAATAGGCAGGTATTTTCTCATAGCCCTTTAGGCTAGAAGTCCCCGATTAACAGCTAGAGGATTTGGTTCCTTCCTCACCGCATCATCATGTAGTATGGGAAGCAGGAAGGAAGAGAATGAGCTCTTTGAAATTTCTTCTTAAAAAACATTACTTCTATTGTGCCAGGCTCAATCTTATGATTCATTTAAACCTCATTTGTTTTCTTAAGGTTCTTTCTCCAAATAATTTCTATTGAAGCTTTTGTGAAGGCAGCTCTACTAGCAGCTTTGTGGTCTTTGGCAAGTCACTTAACTACCCTGAGACTTGATTTCCAATCTGTTAAATAAGGGTGATAAGGCCAGTTTGTTTTGAGGCAATGTCAGCTTCTAGATTTCCATGAAAAAGTGACTTAGGAACAGTCTAGTTAGAGGGAGAAAGCCAAGGGGAAACTGTCTTGTATAGGGTAACACACAACTCAACTTTTTTCCTTTGTGAATATATTTGTTTGAAGCTGTTTTCCAGAATCTAATAGACAGAGAGGCGGATGGCTAAAGCCATTTCTTGCAACCCTCAAGCAGCTCCTTGACTCAATCTGTGAAGATGAAACAGTTTATGTAAGTATGTATAAGTTGCTTACGACAGCACCTGGCATGTGGTAAGTAGAACCTTAAGAAAGTCCAATTACACAATTTGGTCTACAAGACCAAACATAAGCAACAATAACCAGAGGGCAGAGTTAGATTTATTGTGGCTGTTTATCTTCACTTTGCCTTGGAATCACATGGGGATCTCTGAAGAGCTATTTATGTGTAGGCCCCAGTTCCAGAGGTTCTACATCAATTGATTGGGCGGAGTCCTTAGCATTTATCATGCTTTTCTTTTTTCAAAAACATTCAAGGTGATTCTTAGTGTGCAAAAAGGGTTGAGAATTGATGTTATGGTCCAGAGTTGGGTCAGGGAGTCAAACTGACATTGCCTGGTAAAAAGGGAAGCCTACAGACCCTAGAGATGAGTCAGAGCCTCCCAAGTAGGATTGAGTGCTTATAAATGACCACATTGATCAATTGATGGATGTATAGCTGTTCTGATCTCCTTTTTTCTTTCTTGTGAAAGTATAGAATTTTATCAATAAATCTGTATGACAGTGTGCTTTTTCATGTTTTTCCCAGTGTAAATGACACTCCATGGGATACTTTGGGAATTTGTCAGCTAGTGGAATGAATAATTCAATTTTCAGGAAATTAGAAACAGCACAAGCATCCCTTTTTATGTTTCAGGTTTGAGATTCAAGATATTGCTAGGCAAATACATCCGAAAATATTTCTATCTTGTTTATTTTTGGGTCTGTAGCATCTATTACAGTGGCTTATACAGAGCAGGTTTTTAAATAATTAGTTGTCAATAATATTCAATGAGTGAGTGAATGAATGAATGAATGAAATTAACATGGCTCCCAACACAGATCAATGAAACTGAATTTAGCTGTCAGGTCATATTCCAGTTTAGGAATACCTACATGCAAAGCAGATATCTAGTCTTTGTATCAGTGAGCTAATGCTAATTTTTAAATAAATTATTGTAACTAAGCAGTCTTTTGCGTGCTGCTGTTTCAGAAGACTAAATCGAGTGAACAAGAGGTAGAATTCTGATTTATGAGCTGATCTATCAATAATTCTGATACTTCATTTTTGAATAAATGTGTTACTACACCCAAGCAAGCTTTCATCTTGATTATTGGAAAACTAGTAGGGGTCATAGTGTTTAATATCACCAAATTGTAGTCTCTTTGACCCAGAAGGATGTTGGGTTGCTAATAGAATGGACAACCTGTTTGTAAAACAGCCTAGCCTGTTTGCTTAGGTTTATCCAACTCTTTCTTCTTTTTTCCCTCACTGTAGTTATTCCAGTTATAATTTGGAAAGAGCTTTAGACCATTAGTGAAAATGTTCCCTTAATGGAATCTTTGAGGCAGGCACATAAACTGGAAGCAGTCCACAATCTCTTATCTAAAACCCCTGGGGGCCAGCTGCATTTCAGTATTCATAAATTTTTAGATTTTAGAAAGATTATATGATAATATACTTTATACTACTTAACACTCATAATGGGGCCTAGAGAAATATCCCATAAAATATTCTAAAAATATTTCTTCAGTAAAAGAGATATATAATCACATTGAGTAGGAAAAATAAAGACACAAATAAGCTAGTGTCATCTCAGGACAGATTTTTTGCCACCAAGTGAGTTTTGTTTTTTTTTTTAAACTTGCGGTTTTCAGAGCCTTTTGAATTTGGAGATTGTAGATAGATTGTTATGGACCTACGTGTTTAGAATAGTACTTGGCATTTAGTATCAGATAATTATACTTTCTGTTGTTGTGTACCCATCCAAGTGATCAATACTTACTCATTTAGAAGAAATATGGCTGAGCCAATGACAAAGATTTCACACTCTCCACCCGTTTATGGCACACCTTTTCAGATCTGGGAGCATAAACATGTAGTCTTTCACAGAAATTCTGAGTTTTGCTTCTAGTCGTCTAGTAGACGATTCCTCCCAGGTTGTCCCTTTAACACTTAATACTGAATGGAACAAAAGAAACATCTGTGAGAGGATTCTGAAAGCTGTGGTGAAAGTGTCTGTCTTGGGATCACAGACTTTGAGTACTTCTGATGGAAAAGTCCCTGGACAGAGTACTGGAGAACGCACCAACCCCAGAACTATCAAAAAAGGCTCTGAGAGAAGTTTCTTGCTTGCCAAAAGGTCAAGAAAAGAGTGACCTGGTAGACTAGAAAAGAATTTGAGATTATCTGCCCTCTACCAGCTGACCATCCATTTGAAAATTGCCCCCTTGGTTTTAGCACAGCTCAATAAAGAACTCATCATGGGCCCATCACTCAGCAAAAGCATGCTGTGTTCTGACGAGCTTGCTGGGGCACTGTCACAGCAAAGCCAAGGGGAGTGCTGAGCCTCCACCTTCCCCCATTAGGTAACAATTAGACTAAACAGAATAGGGATGCAATGGCTTTCTATTTTGCATTCTGATTCACAACCCACCACAAGGTTCAATGGGGTCTAATAGGGCAATCATTCTTTACCTCCATCTAGCATCAACAGAATATAAGGTGGCAACATGAGACAGTGATTTGCTTTGGCAATGGAGTCAAGAGGTGAGGGTTGAACTTCCATCTATCTGTCTGCAATGAGGCCGAGTGACTATTTACTTTTGCTGAGGTGGTGTCGACAAGGCCCAGTGAGCAGCTAACCTTTCCCTCTGACATGAACCTACATGCTATACCCAAGCAGAATCACTGGCTGCTAATAAGATTAAGCAGAAATAGGAATCTCTTACCATCATGCCAAACATGTGTGGGATACAATAGAACACGAGTTATCAAACTGAGACCCAGAACAATTACATTAAATGAGAACAGTCAATAGACACCAACAAAGCTGACTCAGATGTTGGAATTATCTGACAATTGCTTTAAAACAGCAATCATAAAAATGTTTCAACAAGCAATTACAAATGCTCTTGAAACAAATGAAAAAGAAGAGAAAAATTTCAGCAGGGGAATAAAAGCTATTAAAATCAAAGTGAAAATTAATAGAACTGAACATAAATAAATAAGTAAATAACTCACTAAATAAATGACTCAACAGTGAATTAGAGACAACAAAAGAAAGAATCAGTGAACTCAAAGCAACAGAGAGAAAATAGGGCAGAAATAGGAACAGACTTCAGGGACTAGTAGGATAATAATAAAAAAAGATCTAAATTTGTGTCACTAGAATTCCAGCAGGAAAACAGAAAGAATGAAAACTGTATTTAAAGAAATAAAGGCTGAACAATTCCACAATTTATAAAATGATAAGACTCTAGCACATTTAAGAAGCTAGGAAAAACCCAGCTAAATACATTTTAAAAGTTGCATCATAATGAAATTCCTGAAAAACTAAAGGCAAAAGAAAAATTTTGAGAGCAGACAGGGAAATAAGATATGCCTTTAAGGAAGCAAATATTCAGGAGCCAGTGTAGTGGAGCAGCAAACTAATCTTTTTGCAGTGCTAACATTGAGTTCTGGTTCATGTTCCAGCTGCTCCTCTTCCCATCCAGCTCCCTGCTTGTAGCCCGGGAAAGCAATGGAGGTTGGCCCAAAGTCTTGGGACCCTGCACCTGCATGGGAGACCCAGAAGAGGCTCCAGGCTTTGGATGGCACAGCACCAGCTGTTGCAACCATTCAGGGAGTGAGCCAGAGGGTGGAAGATCCCCCTCCATCTCTCCTTCACTCTGTAAATCTGCCTTTCAAATAAGAGAAAAAAAAAAGAAGAAGAAGAAAAGAAACTAGTTAATCCCAGATTATCACTTGAAATAATGAAAAGCAGAAGGAAGTGATTATGGGAAGCTGATTATTAAAAAAAAAAAAACCTCGGAAAACTGATCAAGTTAAAAAGATAAATTAGAAAAATCAGATATGAAAGATGATACTAGTTTAGAAGAATAATGAGGGGCTACTAGTTCAAGGTACTTCATATATATAAATGTGACAACTTAAATGAAATATATCAGTCCTTCAAAAAGCACAAACTACCAAAATGTATCCACTGTGGAAAAGATCATCTGAATTATTCTACAGCTATTAACAAAATTGATTCCATATATTTAAAAAGGAATGTCCATGTCTAGATAACTTCACTGGAAAATTATAGTAATCATTTAAAGGAGAATTGGCCCAATTCTACATGATCTCTTCTAGAAAACATAAGAAACAGGAACAATTTCCAACTCATTTTATAAAGCCCCAATGTAAAAATTAAACACAATGCAAAAATAAACTCCAGACAACAGTCTCTTCTGAACTCAAATGCAAAGCCATCAATAATGTATTGAAAACTAGAATCCAGTTCTAAATAAAAACAATATATAACAGTCACACACCTTAGCCATTTATTTCAGGAATGCAAGACTGGTTTAATATATGAAAATCAGTCATTGCTATATTAAGTATATCAACAAGCTAAAGAAGAAAGATCATAGAAATTGATGAAGAAAAGCAGTTGCTAAAAGTAACATGCATTCAGGATGAACTTTTAAAATCTTCTGAGGAAATTGAAAGTAGAGGGTAAGTTCTTCAACTTAATAAAGAGCAGCACTGAAAAGTCCACAGATAATATAATAAGAAATGGCCAATGACTAATTTTCTTCAAAGATCAACAACAAGGCACTGAAGTACACCTTCATGACTTTTATTCGACATGGTTCTGGAAGTTCTGGTCACTGAAATTAAAAAAAATAATAATAATGAAGGCATAGAAAATGAAAAGAAACAAGATGTTCCTATTGAAATAACATGGATATTTAGGTAAATGATACCAAGGAATCTTTAATAAAAGTTTATAAAATTAATAAGAGAGTTAGCAAAGTTTCAAGATATAAGATCAACACGCAACTGAAATTTCTGTGTATTAGAAACAAATATGTGTAAATGGAAATTAAAAATAGTATTTTCAAATGCTCTAAAGAAAATGGGATACTTAGGTACGAACTTAACTGAACTCAATCTCTTCACAGGAAATTACAAAATGTTGATATGAAAATATATAAGTAAATATAGAAACATATCATTCATTTTTTTGAAGACTCAAGATTTAATACAGTAAAAATTTTAGTTCTCCCCATATTGCTTGTAAATTCAATGCATTTTCTATCAAAACCCCAGGAAAATATTTGAGATGTGTACAATATCAATGGGGAAGGATCCCATGTTGTGACACAGGGAGTTATCCAGCCACTTGCAATGCCAGCATCCCCTATTGCACTGGTTTGAGCCCTGGCAGTTTTGTTTCCAACCCAGCTTCTTGTTAATAGGTCTGAGAAAGCAGCAGAGGAAGACTCAAGAGCTTGGGGCCCTACTTCCACAGGGGAGCCCTGGATGATATGAACTTGGGAATGAACCAGCAGATAAAAGCTCTCTACATCTCTCTTTTTCTCCCTCTCTGTAACTCTGCCTTTTAAATAAATACATAAATTTAAAAAAAAATCAATGGAATAAAATAAGAATGCCAGCTTGCGGGCTCTGCACAGTAGCCTAGTGGCTAAAGTCCTCACCTTGAATGCACTGGGATCGCATACAGGGTTCATATCCTAGCTGCCCCAATTCCGTTCCAGCTCCCTGCTTTTCACCTGGGAAAGCAGTAGAAGACAGCCCAAAGTCTTGGGAACCTGTACCCACACAAGAGCCCCGGAGGAAGCTCCTGCCTCTTGGCTTCGAATTGGCTCTGGCTTTTGTGGCCAGTACCTGGCAAGCCCTGGCACCTCTGGCTGTAGATACATCACTCCAGTCTCAAACTCTCTTGTCACGTGGCCTTCTCCCTACATGTGTGTATCCAAATCTCTTTTTCTTACAAGCACACTAACCCAGTATGGATTCATTTTAACACAACTATATCGACAGTCTGTTTCCAACGAAGGTCACATCACAGGTCCCAGGAATTTATAGTTAATCATATCTTTTGTGGAGGCACAATTAAACCAAAAAATATGAATATATTCAACGAAGTCTTTATATCCATGAAATGTAAAGAACCCTGACAACTTAGCAGTATAAAAAACAACACAGGTATAAAATAGGCAAAATATATCAATAAAGGTTTTACCAAAGTGGAAACAAAATGTGAATTAAGCACAAGAATGAATGCTCAATATCATCAGCTATTTGGTAAATCTAAATTAAAACCACACAGAGATATCACAAGAAAACAAAACAACTAAAGCTTTAAATAATCCGAAAAATGCTGATGAAGATATGGGGAAATGAGCTCAATCAGATATCACTGGTGGAATTGTGAAACAGTATTGCCACTCTAAAAAGCAATATTGCAGCTTTCTTATAAATTTAAACACGATTACTCTTATGTAATAACTTCCCAAGGCATAAAGAAAGGAAAACGTATGTTCATACAAAAAACTGAAAGCTATTATTCATTATAATAGCAAAATACTGGAAATAGTCCAAATGGCTTTCAATGGATGACAGTTGCACAAACTCTAATATACCTGTATACCAATCAGTAAGGTAACTTACTGATATCAGGAAAAATAGTGAAGACTTGAGCTACATGTTCAGTGAAAAATATTCATGTTGAAATATATATATATATATGATTCCATGAAATATATGATTCCATTTATATGGCACTCATAAAGCGACAAAAGCCATGACTAGTGGATTCCAGAGAACAGGATAAGGATAATAGAAACAGTCCTGCATAATGGGAACCTAGCTTCCTACAGCAACGACTGTTGTAAAATATCACAATCAGGAAATGGGCAATACAGAGAGGAAAATCATCTGTTTGCTGATTCATTCCCCAAGTAACTGCAATGGCCGGAGCTGAGCCAGTCTGAAGTTAGGAGCCAGAAACTTCTTCCAGGTCTCCCACACGGGTGCAGGGTCCCAAGTGCTTGGGTCATCCTCGACTGCCCCCCTCCCCCAGGCCACAAACAGGGAACCAGTTGGGAAGCGGGGCTTCAGGGACCAGAACCGGCACCCACATGGAATCCCGGCATGCTCAAGGTGAGGACTTTAGCTGCCAGGCCATCATGTCTGTCCCAGAGCTGTATTAGTTTTAACATCTTCAGCTTGACTCCTAAGTCTAGTGCCATTAAAGCTCCATAACTGAGAACTGATGAGGCCAAAATGAGGCATCACATGTCAACTGCCCAGCTGTGTTTGGCACACAGTTACAAGCCAGAGAATTGCACGCTTTTATTATCATCACCTTGCTCATCATTATTTATTAATTGTATCTTAGTTGTATTATTGAAGGACATCTGGTCCTTATGCTTACAGCAGTGTGAGTGGTTCTGTAAGAAAAGACTCAAATCCTTGCCTGTAAAAATCATAAAATCGCTGACCACACAGGGTTATTTTGAATTTGGAATAAAATTGAAGGTGATCATATACATGCAAAATGCTCTGTAAACAGTAAAACTCCCTGCACGCTGGCTGCCGTGTGTTCTCTTCCATCGCTACCTCTAGACTGGCAGCTTAAAAGCTTTTTGCCTCTCAGCCATGCCACAATCCACAAGCTTATCACCTTGCTCACTCGCTGTGTGTTTCTATGGCACCAATCACCATAGTTTCTAGACTCTATGGCAGAAATACTAGATGAAAGGCAGTTTAACAGAAGAAATCAGCGAATTTGACTCAAAGAGTTACATCCTTCCACCTTGAAGCAGTGTTTAGCTGGGCAGCAGGTCACAAACAGATTGCTTCCCCATTTGAAGTTTCTAGATTCTGTTCACAAAAATTAACTGAAGTGATGAATTTTGAGTTATTTGTTAGGATTTCATAATCAATAGGTCTCTCTAGATTCATCTTTGCTCCTGTGATAAAATTTTCAAATTGTTCTTCCACTGCAGTGTTTGGTAACTATGACCTGTGGGTCATTTATTTTTTGTATGCCTGTAACCTAAGAGTGTTGTCTAGATTTTTCTGATGCCTTAAAAAAACACTCCAGTGTCCATAAATAAATTTTGTGAGAATATAACAATACTAGCTAAGTAGAACTAAATAATTATAAAGCCAGAAATATTTATTATTGGTCCTGTTAACATAATGCTTGATATGCTCTGCATATTGATTACATGATAAATAATCCATAGTCGATAATTATATAGGTTTAAACTCAGCCTTAACAAATTAACTCATCCACACCGTTTGCCCACACCTCTCTCCTCT
This sequence comes from Ochotona curzoniae, assembly GCF_017591425.1. Classification (NCBI taxonomy): domain Eukaryota; kingdom Metazoa; phylum Chordata; class Mammalia; order Lagomorpha; family Ochotonidae; genus Ochotona; species Ochotona curzoniae. Next base: position 10,420,759 of record NW_024467087.1, read on the forward strand.
TCATTACCCCTATGCTTTTGATTTTTTGTTATTGTTGTTGTTTTTAATGTAAGTATCTCTCCTACTGCATTGCAAGGGGCACAGGGCCAGCTTTGTCTGTCCCACACTTTGTCCCACAAGGTGCCTAGCATAGGGTTTTACTCAAAATAGACAAATATTGAGTGTTTTTTTTCAACAACAGAGCTGGGTCCAATTTCCATAGCAACGGGTTTTCTGACTACAGGTTCACTGCAGAATCCATTATATCCAGTCCATTCCATTCAGTGCTGGAGGTCAGATGTGAAGATGCTACAAGAAAAACAGTATTTAAACTGTTTAGCCGAGAGATTCAGGAATCACAATTCTGTCCAAATGGCTGCTGCTTTTACTTTCAAAGTAAAAAGGATATAATATATTTTTTTAAATATAAAGGCACTTTAAAAAAGTTTATGCAGGAAAAAATAAAAGACAAGTTTTGTTGTGCAAATTTTTAAAAAAATCAATGTGTGGTTTTTCTATAACACACATTTTCCATGAACATTCTGAAGACTCCTTCCCCATGTTTCAGATCATGGAAGAAGAGGTTAATCTGTTTGACGGCATGATAACTAAGCATTTCTGCATGACAGAACTCACCAAACACAATCAAAGCTCAAATAAGTTGGGGGTAAAAGAATAATGTCAGATAGAACATCAATTTTCCTCAAAGAATTGTATTTACCAGTGAGCAAGAAAAATATCAATAAGCCTTTTACAAAAAAGGAGGTGAGGAATATCTTGGATGAAGACGTTTATAATTGGCATCCACAGTATAGCGGTTATCAGGTGCACCTCACACATCCAAGTGCCTACTGGCCTTTGAAATGCAGCTCAGCTTCAGGAACGACCAGAGAAATGCAAATTTAAACTCCACCATGTTGCCGTTTGGACGTTCTAACACTGACAGTTTAATGACATACATTGTTGTTAAAAGTACAAGAAAACACGCATTCTCACAGTCTGCTGACAGAAGTATAGATATTTCTCTGTGTGTAAAAAGCACCTGCCTTCGACCCACCAGTTCCACCACCAGTAATTTATTTTGCAAATGTTCTTGTTCTTACGTGAAATGCTTTTTCTTTGTTTCAGCATTTATTGTAACAACAAAATTTTGGACCACACTGAATACAAACCAATAGGTAACAAGCTAAATAAATAGCATTACATTTGTATAGTACAATATTTCAAAGATCTACAAAAAATAAGGATCTGCTTTACAATCTGAAGATAGGGGAAATGGCATGTTTTTTAGTGAATACTCCAGTACATGTTGAATTTGTACCATGTGATACATTGCAAGAATAGATTTGATTTTTAAACATTGTTTATTTCTTATTTCTTGACAGTGACTATTTCAGAGTTTGCTCTATTGTCTTTCCTGATACCAATGGTATATTTTACTTTTGTATATACTGAATAGTTAATGTAACCTGTATTTTAAAATGTCTAATATGAAGGGTAAGGATTTGTTAACTTAGGAAAGACTACACTATTGGTTAGAAATTTGGGGCCCATAAAAATTGGCAGAGTCTGGAAATTTGTTATGAAAAACAAGAGTTATGGAGATCCACATTTTAATTTAGACACAGGCAATGGTGCTAATGAACGCAGGCAAAGCCTTCACTTAGACTGAATCATTAGTTTCGAAGACAGATGTACTAAATAGGATCATAAATAGAAGTTCAAATTATTCTCTTATGCCAAATAGATAAGATAGAGTTTAGCCATGACACATATTTATATCAAGTAATATTTCCCCTTATTTTCTCGCCCCACTTGGTGCAGCCTCACACTGAGCAGGAGAGAATAAAGGTCTCTAACTCTCCCCAGAGGGTTTTTGATTTGCCGTTTGTTTCCAGGCAAACTTTCTCCGCACATGTCAAAGCTAATTGGGACCATTAATGACTATTTCATAATCTCACAAAATTAAGAGAATTCATTGTTCTCTGGAGACAGGGCATTCTTTCTAGGAATGAGATTCAATTTAGAGCATGCCTGTGTGCCTACACAATTAACTGTAACTAATGCATTTCACTTACACTAACTACCTCATTTGTACTTCCTCTAGTTTCAGTTGTAAGTCTCCAGTGTCCAAATAATATGCCATAGAATTTTACAATTCTAGGACTAGTCAATCCTAGCCCAATGTCGGCAAGAATTCCACACTGATTTGGAAGTGTAAATGCGTATTTGTTGGCCTGCCAACCTTATAAGCTTCAGAGTTCTGTAGAACAGGAATGGATGGTGTGTGTGTGTGTGTGTGTGTGTGTGTGTGTGTGTGTGTGTGTGTGTGTGTTTGTGTTTAAATCTTTTTAGCGTCCTTCTCTAAGTTCCCATCAACATGAACACAGAAAAAGTATCAGTCAATTGCTGGGTGAATGCATGAATAAATGCCCTTTCCTGTTATTTTCTGCTATCCTGTTAAAAGCAGGGCCATTTAAAAAGTCAATCATTTAGGTTTGGGGATAGAAGTAAGAGGCAGAGGGGAGGGTGAGAAGGAACCCCAGCAGTGCTTTGCTCTCCCTAGGAAGCTCACTGACCAGCTGGACCTGAAATCTGTGTTGTCTACATTTTCCAGCATGAAAAAGAAAGTAGGTAGAATTGTCTTTTGCTATTTACAGAGAATTGGTATTAGGGCTTTTCTGGAAAAGAAAATCTGTGAATACTTAAACCACTCATATAAAGTTGCGTCACATTTACAAATTCATGTACATCTCCTCATGTATTTAAATGATCTCTAAAAATTACATAGAATACCTAATGCTATATAAATGCTATGTACATAACTGTCATACTGCATTGTTTAGGTGATAATTCATTCAAGCCTATTCTGCACTTTCAGTTGGTCGTTTCTACAGTTTGTTGAATCCTCCAATGTGGAATCCCTTGATATGGAGGCCAATTATCTCCGAAGTAAAAAGAATAAACAGGCACTAAGCCCACACCACTGCAACTGTGATCTTCATACCACCTTATGGCTTACTAATTTTGTTTTGGTGCTTGCTGCTTAATTGTTTGCCAGTATAGGTAAAAATGAAACCAGACAATAGCCAATACAAAAGCTTAGGTTAACTTGCCTGTGGTTTAAAACTCTCCTGATTAGTTGAAATGAAAATTAAATGCTTTCAATACATTTGAGGTTATGCTTCTAACTAGATTCACTGCTTTTGTTTATAGTTGTCTTTTGCCCTTTGCCACCATATAAACCACGAGTTGGTAACCTATGGCACGTGGACTTGGCACTTTTTTTTTTTAATTTGAAAGACAGGAAGGGAGAGCTAGAGGGGCAGTGATACCCACAGAAAAAAACACACAGCCAGCTTAGTTTCCAGTTGCTGATTTTCTCCTCAAACGTCCACCACGTCAGGGGCTGGGTTGGGGCTGAGTCCAGAAGCTGGGAATTCAGTCTGGGTCTCCCACATGGGTGGCAGGAATCCAAGTACTTAGGTCGTTACTGCTTCTTCTCAGGGCCTTCATTGGCAGCAGTAGATTAGGAGCTGGAAGCAGATGTAGAACTCAGGCACTCCCATGCGGAATATGAGTATCTTAACCAGCATCTCAAATACTAGAGCAAATGCTGACTCCAGTGGCTGATTCTATTGGCTACTTTTTTTTTAAAGATTTATTTTATTTGTATTGGAAAGTCAGATATACAGAGAAGAAGAGAGACAGAGAGGAAGATCTTCATCTGATGATTCACTCCCCAAGTGACTGCAATGGCTCGAACTGTACCAATCCAAAGCCAGGAAACAGGAGCCTCTTCTGGGTCTCCCATGCAGGTGCAGGGTTCCAGAGCTTTGGGCCATCGTACATAGCTTTCCCAGGCCACAAGCAGGGAGCTGGATGGGAACTGGGGCTGCCGGGATACGAACCAGCACCCATATGGAATCCCAGCGCATGTATGCATGACAAGGACTTCAGCCACTAGGCTACTGTGCTGGGCCCTAGATAAAATTTTATAAGAATGTAGTCCCATCAATTTTTCATCTATTGTCAGTGGCTGCTTTCAGAGCATGGTTGAAGAGTTGTCTGGTTGAATAGTGTCTGGTCCACAAACTTAGAATATTTACTCCAGGGCCTGCAGCAGAAGTGGTATACTGATTCCTTCTGGCTCTGTGTGAATGTGGGACAAAGGAGCCAAAGAAGCATATATTTGTTCAACAAACAGCAAGAAAGTCACATGTAGCTAGAATTACCATGTGCGGGCATGAGGAAGTTAAAAAATACTGTGAAGATACCAATAACGCTTACACAGAACATGCTCTCGGCTCTAAGAAACCTATCCAATTTCATTCCAGATGACAAGGTCAATAATACCACATTTGAATTCTAAATTTTAGGGTGAAAAACCACTTGGCATAGCACGGGGAGCTGAGGTAGACTAATCTGCTCTTTCACAGAGGTACTTAGATATTTGTGGAAACCCAAAACAGTGTCATTCACTCAGCTGAGATATCCCTGACCCAATCATTCAGCAAGCATTGAACTAAAAAAATGAAACATTTCTAACTCTGAAACTAAGAATAGTAATGATAATAGCTAATCTATACATTGATTACATGCAGGACACTTAAATGTATTTGACTAACACTCATAACAACCTGTGAACTAGGGACTGCAATCATCTCTACATATAAGGAAACTGAGGTACAGAGAAGTAAATCAACGTGTCCAAATTATGCAGCTAGTAAATGATTAGAAATATGAATCTACATAGTTAGGCTGTGAGCCAATCCATTGGGCTCTTAACCATTTGACATAAAATGAAAATGTTGACTTCAGTCTCTCAGATTCATCCAATCACAGTATTCTACGATTCTTAATGTTAATAGATATTTGCATGTAACTAATTGAAAAGATTGCAAGGAACAATATGAGACTGTTTACTCATGCAAGGAAAAAAAGGTGCCAGGGTATATCCCAGGCACTGAGGATGCAGAAATATACAAAACAGTGGAAATGACTGTTCATGTAGTGCTTGCACAATACAAGCAATGCAATGACAAACATTTTTAGAATTTGTGTGCTATCTCATGTTATACTAACTTACTCTGTCAGAATTATATAACCAGTTCACTGAATGGCTTACAGTTACAATGAGCTTGCTTTAGAATTGTAAGTATAGTTCCCTTTAAAACAGAGGAGGGGAATCTTAAGTAACTAGGAATGAAGCTAACCAAATATGTGGAAGATCTTTATGATGAAAACTGTAAAACATTTTTTAAAAAAGAAATAGAAGACATTGAAAAATGGAGACACTTACCTTGTTCCTGGATTGACAAGATCAATATTATCAAAATGACCATATTACCAAAAGTAATATACAGATTCAACGCAATCCCAATCAAAATTCCCCACATTTTTCTAAGAAATATGAAAGAAGATACAAAAGTTCATGTGGAAGCACAAGAGACCACAAATAGCCAAAGTTGTTCTGAAGAATAAAAATCAAACTGGAGGAATGACAATTCCATACCTCAAGACATACTACAGAGCAGCCGTCATCAAAACAGTCAAGTAATGGTACAGAAACAGAGAAGAAGTTTAATGGAACAAAATAGACACCCCAGAAGGGAACCCACACATGTATAGTCAACTAATCTTTGACAAGAAAGCTGAAAAGAATCCAGGGACAAGCCTGGTCTCTTCAACAAATGCTGTTGAGACAATTGAATAGCAGCCTGTAGAGGTGAGAAGCAAGACCCCACTTGTCACCTTACACAAAAATCAGCTCTAAATGGATCAAAGAAATAAATCTACACCCAGATATGATCAGACTATTAAAGGAAAACACAGGACGCACTCTCCAAGATGTAGGAATGGGGAAAGGCTTCTTGGAAAAGACACCAAAAGCACAAAGACTAAATAAATAAATAAATAAGTAAATAAATAAATAGCAGTACATCCAACTAAAAAGCAAAGGAAATGATCAACAAAGCAAAAAAGCAACCAACAGAATGGGAGAAAATCTTTGCACATTACACAACTCATAGGGGACTAATATTCAGGATCTACAAAGAGCTTCAGAAACTCAATGATAGCAAAATGAACAACTCTGAAAAAATGAGTGAAGGAAATCAGTAGGCATTTTTCAAAAGAACAGATTCAAATGGCTAATAGACATATGAAAAGATTCTCAGGCTCCTTGTCTGTTAGGGAGATACAAATGAAAGCTACATTGAAATTCCACCTTACTCCAGTGAGGTTTGCCTACATTCAGAACTCTACTAACAATACCTGCTGTCATGAATGTGAGAAGAAAGATACCCTCCTTCACTGTTAGGTGTATAGGCTAGCACAACTAATAAGGAAATCAGTATGAAGAGTGCTTAGAGAACTCCAAATCAACCTGCCATATGACCCAGCTACCATGCTCTTAGGTATATATCTGAAAGAAATGAAGTCTGTATATGAGAATATGACCTATAACCCTATATTTACAGCAGCACAATCTACAATAGCAAAGACATGGAAAAAGCTCAGATGCCCATCCAAAGAGGTGTGGATAAAGAAACTGTGGTACATCTACTCCATGGAATACTACTCAGCCTTCAAACACAGTGATATTCTACCATTTGCAACCAAATGATCCCGACTAGATACCATTATGCCCAGTGAAATAAATAAGCCAATCCCCAAATGACAAATATAGCATGTTCTCTTTGATATAAGGCAATCTCCTTGCAAAACACAAGATCAATAGCCCTTTCAGTACTGTTTTTGCCACATCTCATGGGTTTTGATGTTTTTCTTTTTATTTTCATTGCTTCAAAATAGTTTTTTTTCTGTTACTAAACTATTCACTGACTCAAAGATCACACAGTAGCATCATTTCTCCAAGAAGGACTTTTGTTTTCTTTTTTATTTCCTCATTGACACATTGGTTATTCAGTAGCATGTTAATCAACTCCATGGTGCTGCAAATTTTTTGTTTTTACTTTATTCTTGTTGACTTTGTTTCATGGCTTCTGGACTCCCAATGAAACTATTGGGTATTCTTGAGAATAGGATGCTGTATTGTCTGCCATTGTTTGTACCCACAATGTCAGGACACACTTGAATAACAGAATGATGGACTTATGACTGCTTATGAAGGACTATACTAGTGTAATAATATAAGGAAAACCAGTTATGGGGAGGGAATTTGGGGAGGGGTAGGGAAATCCCAGATACTATGAAAATGTACCATAGAATTAAAAATAAAATAGAAGAAAAAAAGAAAAATAAGCAATAAGGGTGGACGGTAGGTGGCACCTGTGCACTGGAGAGAAGGGTAGTTTGGGAGAATCAGTGTCATCCTGAATCTCTATTATGGAATTTAGGAAATTAGTTCACTTTGCATAACTAAATTTTACACACGCATATACATATATGTATATATATACATACAAATATATACACATGTGTATGTATATGTGTGTTTGTTCTGCGTATACATGTATGTAAAAAACTTTCACACTAAAATTCCCAAGGATATCAGTTCTGTGCCTTCACACTTTTGCCCCCACCCAATATCATGAAATCATTCAGGAGATATATGATCCAGATGGAAATTAGCCCATCTTTTCTGCTCTTAATTATTTACATTTTTCCAGTTTTCTTTTTCATGAAGCAACTGGTATCATGCTATTGTGATTTTGAAGTTTCAAGACCTATTTTCTGAAATATCAAATTTATTTCATTTTTATTCTGCTTTTTTGAGTGGCCTTTGGTGCAAGAACTCATGCAGCCTTGGGCCCAGCATGATGGTGCAGTGGTTAAGGTCCTCGCCTTGCATGCCCAGGATCCCATATGGGCGCCAGTTGTAATCCTGGCGGCCCCTCTTCCCATCCAGCTCCCTGCCTGTGGCCTGGGAAGGCAGTCGAGGACGGCCCAAAGCTTTGGGACCCTGTACCCGCGCGGACAAAAGATCTTCCTCTCTGTCTCTCCTCTCTGTATATCCGCCTTTCCAATAAAAATAAAATAAATCTTTTTTTTTTTTAAAAAAGAACTCATGCAGCCTTTAGCAACAGCAAGGTAGACAACAACAGTGACAGTTCCTCTGTTCCCTATTACTAGTAGACACTCTGTGTGAACACATTGGCCCTCTCAGCTCTTTGTGAATACGGGGGAGTCAGGAATAGTAGCAGAGAATTTTCCAGGATACAGGCTAAAGGTGGTTGGCTTTGGAGTCTTCAAGGCCAAGATGAGGAAGGATTCAAGCAATTAGGAGCAAGAAGACAAGAAAATACACATCCTTGCCATGCTGAGAATGAAGCTATGGGAAACGATCAAGTCATTACAGCCTAACAACGAAGTGAGGCAGAAAGTGGGACAGGTTGGAGAGAAAGCTGAAAATCAGTTGAGCAGTTTCCTGAATGCTGACGATGCTTGCAAACTTTAGCATGACCTTTTGAGTTGCTCCAGTTTTCTTTCTAACCATCCTCCCCTGGCTTTATCACATGAACACAGCAAGTTCTTCATCCTCTAAAGTTTTCATATACTGCTGTTTGTTGGTATACTTCATACTGTATACCCAGGCCCTGGCTCAGAAAAATCAATTCATTTTTTATGGAGCAGCATAAAACCTACCTCCTTTTTGAAACCTTCCTCATTCTTCTCAACTTAGAATCAATTAACCAAAATGTCCTCTGCAGAATCACAAACTTCGTTTACATCCCTCATAGCACATAGCTTATAGAGTATATTGTAGTTATTTTTATTGGCTATGTCTCCTGCTAATGTGCAAACTCTTTTAGAATAGTTTGTTTCTCCCTTATATCCCAGTTTATTCAGGACAGGGCACTTCAATCTTGTCTCTATTTAGCTGTGTCCTCAGAGTCTGCTGAAGAACCCAGAGGAAAATAAGGATCTTAACAAACATTTAGTAACTTCACGATTATTGAACAGAGTCCATGGCTGAGTGATGGAGACAAACCGCAGCATGTGAAACACTAAAGCTATAGACAATGCAAAAAACCATTGTTTTATTTACATACCCCTCTCCACCATTTTTTTTTTCAAAAAGAACTTGGTTGGTGTGGCTTGAAAATCATGTATATTTGGATTAGGCAGATCAGTAAAGAGAACCATCAGGGGATGGTTTTGTTGTTGAGATCCATCTCTTGCTTTAAAGTCATAAGAAACAAAATACATCTTCAAAAATTCATTTTCTTCTTTGTCATTTGAGCAGACGTCTACAACCCCCAGAAAAACAATGATGCTCTTGGAAAAGCTCAAAAACACAAGCTACGAACAGGCATGTTGTCCTTTTCCGTTAATTTTTATTAATCTTTTCTCAAAACTACCCAGTAAAGGACATCAGTGAGGAAAAAAAATGTCAAGAGGTAGGGAAGAAGAGAAATGTCAAAAAGAAATAAATTTTCAAGGTAAAAAATGGAATAACCTTTGCCCACTGAGATATGCTGTTAAGTGAGCCAGCTGTCCTTAAATCTAACAAAACCACCAATTTCTAAAATGGATTTGAAGGGGCTTACTGTAAGGGACAGAAGTAGAGATATGAAGATAACAGATAGGTAAAATGTAGAGAAACAAGGAGAGAGAATAGACCCAGATGAATTAAAGAGAAGATAACAAAGAAAAATCAGCAACTCCATATGAAAAGGGGGAACATGAATGGATTAGGGACTGAAATAAAGAAGTCACTGAAACTGAATACTGAAATTGGTTCTGGCCTTTCTGCCAATCAAGAAAATAAATTATGATGGACCTACAAATCTCACTTTGTGTAAAGAAAATGTAGCTCATCAACTCTGAGCTATTTCCCCAGGAGGGAGAATGACTTCTGCTTGGCGGCCCCTCCGTTCTCTTGGCCAGTACCTTTTGTGAGATGTGGTACATGCTGGCACAGTTGACTGTGACCTCGGGTTGGCAGGAAGCTGAGTAGCTTATAAGGCACTGAAAATCCGGCATTGTTAGCTTTCAACAATCCACTGAGCTGCCCAGCCATAGAATTCGAAGAAGTGATACATGCATAAGCTCTCCTTAAAAAGAACCATATGTTTTAAAGCAAAGATTTACCGTTTAAAGTACAAACATTTACATTATTTACCTTGGCTTCATTTTTTAAAGAAAACTTTTGAAAATTACAGTGATAGCTTATTTAATTTCTCAATTTAGAAAAATTTTCCAGACTATAGGGAAGCAAAACATAAATTCTTCTGTTTGTTAATGAACTTTGCTCATTGCTAACAGCTGAAAATGAGTCCCCTCCTCCCAAGGAAGACAAGTTACAGTGAGCACTTGAACAGCATCTTCCCCTTCTAATTGCTGTGTAGGAGTAATTCTGTGATTCTGGAAGGAAACTTCAGGGAATAAATGAGTGATTTTCATTTGCTATTTGGAAGTTATAAAAATTACAAGACATCATTCCATTATATTCCCCCATTTCCTCGTCACTAGGAAAGGTTCCCACCTTTCATCATATTAAGAAGCAATTATCAAAATGTTTTATTCCATAAGAAGTTTGACTACTAGGGGAGAAAGTATTCAGAAATCAAAATAAGGAAGTCCTTTTTAGCACGTAAACAGGTGAATCAACTCTCTGAAGTGAAAAATAATCAGGGAAAGATTCCTCTTGAAATCATCCACTTATAACTTGGTGTCTTTCCCCTGGTGTTTCTATACTAATCCCCAGTAAGCCATTGTGATTATGTTAGAGATGTCACCATCTTGCTGATCATGCGAACTGATGGTGTTGGGTTACAGTTTGTACAAAGTTCGCACAAGTGTTCAGCAAGGTAAGCTGAGCTTTGTCAGAAAGAATTCAGAATGCTCTGTTCTGCAGTGGGTCAAGCTGTAGTATGCTCTGAAGCCACCACATGCTGGGCACTATGCCTGGGAGCTGGGAAGAATTACAAATGGATTTAAAGATATGCCACCTAACCCCTTCCTAATAATCCTTAACATTTGTACAGAACCTTACAATTTACAAAGGGCTTCCTAGGTTATCACTTTTATCCTCACAATAACCCAGAGAAGCCAGTAAAGTAGACCTTACCAATTCTTATTTGATAGATGAAGAAACCAAGATTCAGAGGGTTTATGTGCCTTGCCTTCAGCCATGAAGTTAGTAAAACAAAAACAAAAACAGGAAGTCATATATAAAGCCCAACTCCTTTGATAGGGTAGTGGAGCTCTGCTTACATCCTATTACTTCTCAACTAACAGTGAAGAATGCATGGACACATATAGAATAGAAGGAGCAGAATCAAATCATATACAGAACCATCCATCTTAGTGATCTCTCAGAGAGGAACAAAGGATAAATGATGGGGTAGCCTAGAGGGTCAGTGCAAGTTTTCAAGACCAAAGGATACCTTTGTGTGAGCTAGAAACCAATGATGAATGAAATCTTGAGAATATATGGAGTTTATAGAATTTTTAAAAATCTTTTAAAGTATGCTATACATACTGGGGCACTTTTAAAATTTTGATATTGCTTACATAGTTGAGAGGGATGTACACCCATATGGGCCTTCAGTTAGGGTGGGGAGGGTCTGGCATGGAAGAAGGTAGGTGGGTTACACGCTTCAGTCTTTTTTTCCCCCCTCATTTGTGCACAAAGGCAGAGAGGGAGGGTCCTCTGATGACACCATAGACACCTTGAAGCAGAGAAGAGCTTTCCAAGGACATTACTTTCGTGGTTCTGATGGTTCTGAGAAGTAGTCAGTTCTGTTGCTCCAGGGTTGAGAAAATCCTTCCCAGGTCCACTAGCCAACAAAATCCACCCCAGTGTATTCACTAACCCAGCCACATGCAACAAAGCTTGGCTAGGAGAATTGTCTAATCGTCTGACGAGGCAGTTGACGTCCCCTGCTGCTCTAGGTGAGTTGGCCATCATATTCTCTGTATGTATCTGGACATACTGTCTACTGCACAGGCATCAGCAACCTAGGAGGTTCTGGCCCAACATGTGCACTGCAAGATCAGACAACATGTTCTGTTATTTTCCCTGTGGCCAGGTTCTGAGTCCAGCAGTCCAGTCACAGAATCCTTCAAGAAACCTCACCTGGGGTGACCTCAGAATTCACTCTTATGTGTAACATAAGTGCAGAGTCAGGTATGATTTTTCATCTGCACCAACCAATACACATATTGGTGAGTACTGTTGGATCAAGCTGCTTCAGCCCCATATCTCAAATGAACTGATGATGCTGCATCCCAGCCCAGCCCAGTCCAGCCCGGCCTGCCTGCCACAGACTCGGTCCTCACGCATTCCAGTGGGTGCCACAGACTAGTTGGAGAGATCCCCAATAATCCCACCAGGACCACCCTCAGCCCTGCTTTTTTGTGCTTCCCAGCCCCTGCTACACTCTGGCAATGGCCCAGACCACATCCCATCTGGCTCTTATGCACACCCATGGGTACTATGGCTTAGCTTAGCCCAACCTGCCCCCAGACCCAGACATCACATATGCCAATAGGTAGGTACTGCTGTCATGTTCAGTCTGGCCTGCCCCTAGTCCTGGTTCTCATGCTCACCAGTGGTAGGTCCGGCTTAGAAGGGGAGTGCCCACCATTCTCTTGCCAGCCATGTTCTCAACGCTGGATCTTGTGCCTGTCAGGGGTAACTGTGGTCCAGCCTGACATGTCTCACAGCCAGTCCAGGCACTTGTCAGCTGGTGCTGCAGCCTCACTCAGCTGACCCACAGCCCTTCTGGCTCTCATGCTTGCCAGCAGATGCGGCAGCCCTGCCTAGGCTGGCCCACCCCAAGACCATCCTATCCCAGGTTCCAGCTCTCATGCTCACCAGTGTGAGCAGCAACCCAGCAAGGGAGTCTTTGAAGTTCCCCTACCCAACTCACTTCCAGCCCCAGGTCTTGAGTGTCAGCCAGTGCTATGGCTCAATCTAAGATGGCCTGTCCCCAATCTTGGCTTTCGCCAGCAGATGCTATAGTCTCACTTAACCTGACTTGCCCCCAGTCCCAGCTCACTCTAGTGGGTACAAACAACCCAGCCCAGCCTGGCCCACTCCCAGTCCTCATGTGAACTGGCAGATGTTGTGGTCCAACCTGGCCTGGCCTGCACCTTCTCCTATCTCTCACTCATGCCAGGGTGTGAACTGACCCTGAACTGACCTGCCTTTAAGAGCTAGCTCACACATGTGCCAGTGAATGTTGCAGCCTATCCTGGTCTAGCATGTTCCCAGCCCTGGCTCTAACATTCACCAGCAGGAGTTGTCCCTAGCAGTGGAGTTCCCCAAGTCCGCCTACCAGGCCTGCCCCTAGCAATAAAACTTGTGTGTTCTGGCAGGTGCTGCTGCCCAGAGGGGCCAGCCCCCAATTTTGGCACCAGTTGGTGGGTACTATGGTCTATCCCAACTGCCCCACACCCATTCTGGCTCTCACTGATGGGCACTACAGCCTAGTCCAGCCTGACCCATCTCCAGATCTGGTTATCATGTGACTTGGCAGGTGCTGCAGCCTAGCCTGGCCTGTTCCACACACATTCTGGCTCTTGTGAGCACCACTGGATGCTGGAGCCCAGTTCAGTTTGGTCCACATCCAGACCCAGCCCACATGCATGCTGATGGGTGCTTCAGCCTGGCCCAGCCTGGTCTACCCACAGCCCCAGCTCTCACAATTACCAGTGGGAGCTGCAGCCCAGCAAGGGAGTCCCCAAAGTTTTCCCAGTAGGCCTGTTCTCAGTCATGAATCTAGCACATGCTGTCAGGTGCCTTGATCTAGCCTGACATGGCCCACCCACAGTCTCAGCTCTCACTGGCATATGTTGTAGTCCAGCATAGCTGGACATGCCCCATACCCTATCCTGGCTCTTGTGCATGCCAGCAGATGCTAAGACCTAGCCCAGACTGACCTGCCCATAGACCTGATCCACACAAACGCTGACACTTGCTAAAAACTTGCCTGGCCTAACCTGTCCCCAGCCTTGACTCATGTGTTCCCCAGTGGGCTGTGTCCTAGTAAAGGAGTTCCTCATGTTCTCCCGCCACACCCACTCCCAGCTCTGGATTTTACATTTGCTAGAGGGGGCAATGGCCCTGCTTGGCATGGTCTACCCTCAGTCCCAACCTTTGCATGCATTGATGGGTGCTGCAGCCTAGCCCCATCTGCCCTTCTCCCAGCCCCAGTTCTTGCAAGTGTCAGGTGAGTTCCTGTCAGGTGAGTTCCATGGTCCGGTCTGACTCAGCCCATAACCTCCCCAGCTCTCCGTGTAGCCCATCAGATGCTGCAGTTCCACAGAGGTGAACCCATAAGTCCCTTTAAAGAATCTGCCCCCCAGATCTTGCTCTCTTATATTCTGGTGGATGTTGTGTCTCAACCTGCCATGCTCTGCTCTCTGCTCTGACATGCATGGATGGGCACTGTGGCCTAGCCACAAGCTCCAGCTTTTGAGAATGCCAGCTGGCAGCAGCTGATGCTATTTAGCATAGTCCACGTGGGTAGGTGCATTGGCCTGACTCACATATGCCTTCTGGTTTCCTCTCTCTAAACCACTCTGTCTCAGTCCCTTGCCTACCTGCAAATGCAGTGGTTTGCTCCATAGAAATTCCTTCCTTGCCAAGCATTCCCTCAGCTGCTCCTACTTCAACACATCCACAGGTCCCATTGCCTAGGCAATTGGCAACCCACCCCCCTACCTGGGGGCCAGGGTGGCATGTCCCAAACTGGAATTCCCTGCATAACCCACTATTGTTAAAAAGAAAAAAAAAGAAAGGAAAAGAAATAAATAATAAGCAATTATGCTGGCATACTGGCATAGTTAACACATGTTTGGCACTAACCAGGCCCAGAATGCCCACCATCTATTGGCTGATTTTTCTCCCAGCAGTGTAATACTTGCCTAGGTACAAGGCAACCTAGGCAACTGCCTACAGCTGGGGAGTTTATAGAACCTTTGTGGGAAGCAGGTAGAGGGAAACTGTGCCATTTCCATCCACCCGGAAATTGTGACCAGTATTTGACTGCAGGGTTTGGGAAGCACAGCTTAAAGTTCACTCATCACTGTTTTCCTTTACTTGATGTCTTGATATCTACCAGGCATTCATACATGCATTGTGGTCCTGAAGTGACTATAAAGCCTGAGAACAGGGAAAGTTAGAATCTTAGACACTTAAAGTATGGTTCTTGGACAAGCATTGCCCAGGAGCTTGTTAGATCTGCAGATCTACTGCCAAACCTCCTAACAGAAAATCTGCATTTTGATAAGATCCCCTGGGCTACAAACAAGAGGTAGTTCAACAGCATGATTTCTGGGAGATGAAGAAGGGTCAATTAGTGGTTATGCATAGAATGGCCAGCACTTCTCCCTGGCTGGACAAGGGAAACTCAGAGCAAACTGAATACCTTCCAAACACACTCTGCATGAAAAGGTTTACAGTCAACTTTGACCTTTCTTTTCCTTTATTAAAAAATTTCAAGTATTGATTACATAGTTGAGGGGAGTGCGAAACCATGTGTGCCTCTGATCAGAGTGAGGGGGGTTGACATGTGGAGGAAGGTGAATTAGATAAATGTTTCAGTTCTTTTTCTTTCTCCAATGTCCACACTGGAGGGGAAGAGAGGGGGGTCACCTTTTCCTTTCAAACTACATCATCACCTGAGAATAGGGGATGGTCATTTGATGACAGCATAGAGATGCCAATGTGGGGAAGAAATGTTCTAATGGTATTACGCTGTTGGCTTTGTTTTTCCAGAGCTGAGGAACTCCTTCCAAGGTCTATTGACTGACCAAGTCTACCTCAGTGTATCCATATACCCAGACACTCGCTGCAAAGCTTTCCAGGAAAGTTGCCAACCTATTCTGCTTTCCATTCTCTAACGAGGTGCTGGATGTCCTCTGCTGGCTTAGATGAACTGGCTGTCACATCCCCTATGTGCATCTGGACATGCTGTCTACAACACAGGCATCAGCAACTGAGGAGACTCAGTCCTAATACATGCACTCCAAATTTGGACCACTTATCTTGTGTTTTTTCCTGAGGTTGTGGTTTGAGTTCAGTGGCCTAGTCAGGGAGTTTCCCAAGAAACTTCACCCGACAATTTCTCACAATTGACCCCTGTGTGCACCCATTAGTGCAAAGTCAGGTTCAGTCCATCTCCAGCACTAGCCAATGTACTTACTTGTGGATGTAAGGTGCCTAATCAGTTCTGCCTCCAGCTCTGTCTTGCGAAGGCTGTGGTGTAGCCCAGCCTAGCTCACCCCAGGCATGGTTCTCACGCACACTGGAGAGTGCTGTGGCCAGTTCGGGGTAACCAGGAAACCCCTGACCAGGCCTTTCCTGAGTCTCAGTTTTTGTGTGTGCCGAGAGGTGCAGCCACCCAGCCTGGCCAGGCAGGTCCACAAGACCCTTGGAGTAAAGTAACTTCATACTGACCAATGGGAGCTACAGCCTAGCAGGAGAGTTCCACAAGTTCCAGATCCAGGCCCACTTTCAGCCCCGGATCTTGTGCTTGGTGGCACGTGCTGTGACCCAGCTTGATATTGCTTGTTCCCAGTCTTGGCACTTTCATGTGCCAGTGTGTTCTGGGTCTGGTTCAGCCCAGCCCACTCCAAGACCTAGCTCACACATATGCTGATTTGTGCTGCAGCCTTGTTTGGCCTGGTCCAGTCCAAGTCCCACCTCTCATGGTCACCAGAAGGTGCTGCAGCCTAGCAGAGGATTCCCCAAAGTTCCCCATATTAGGCCCTCTCCCTGCCCTGCATCTCACGTGTGCTGGTGAATGCTGTGGTCCAGCTCCAGTCCCAGCACATGCCAATGAGTTCTGTGTTGGCGTTCCCTGTGTTACCTGATCCAACAGACAGTGTTGGAACCATCTTTGATACACCAAACTCTTCACATTTAATGCTTAGTATGTCAATGTACATTTTGTCAAGGAGGTCACTATTTAGAGATGAGAGACTCTTTAGTGCAATGCATCAATTAACCCAGTGAAAATTGGTCCATAGCACAGAGGATCAGCACACACATCTGTGTCTGACAGTTGAATCAGCTGTTGAAGACAGGGTATTATGAGCACAGAGAAAAAGAGAAGGGTATTTCTCAGGCAGGGTGTTTTTAACTCCCCTACTACCCTATGTACCTTTTGTGGGAATCCAACTTAGTTCACATCGCTCTCCTCTTTCTCTATCTCAGTGCCTCAATCTATGACCAATGCACAGCCTGCACTCTGTTAACTGACAAGCAAACTGACAGGCTGACTGAAAAAAATAAGTGAGTGGCTTTGGGGAAAAAGTCATGCAGACTAACACAGGAGGTGAAAAGATCCTGTAATTGCCCAAAGGTGTGAACAAGATCTATAGCTTGGGCTATGGCTGGAGAAATGAGAGAAAGATCTAAGAAATACTATACTATGCTAAGACTTCTTGTCTGAAAGAAAAAAAAATTGTAAGAATGAGACAGACATTTAAAAATACAACTTCGTTAAATCTGAATAATCTTTAACAATACACTGAGCAAACCTGCAATCAGATCCATTCTGTTCCAATGGGCTGAGTGAAAGGAATTTTCCAGCTCACCACAGGGTTCCATTTTGCTGTGGGTCAGAGAATGGCCATTTTCCTCATATATATCTTTATTTTACTGAACAAGGTAGGAGTTCCTTAAATGAAATCCAATCATTAATCTGTGTTTTATAATCAACATAATACTGCCAGTGAGGGGGCAGAAGAAGGGTGTTCACAAGCCAGCAAACCAGGGACCCAATAGGCTCAATCTGGGTCCTGTTGGGGCAACAAAGCACATTGCAACCTGTCAGAGCCCCAGGCTCTCCCTGCACTGAATATTCAGTTATGTAGCAAGATTGGCTTGGAGTCTGCATATATTATAAGTTGGATGCAAGTGGTATTTCTACAATAAACAAAATATGTTTCAGAAATGTAAGTCAGACTTTGCTCCTTCGAGTGTAAATTTGGGCATTCAATGAATGCAAAGGAGTTTAGTGTGGATGAAGTCAGCAGAGCTGGTGGAGGCAGAGTGGCAAGGAGAAGGAGAACTTCATGGAGCGGATATGGATACCCTGAACCAAGGCATGATACATGGATAAGAAGTGGGGCATAAGAATTCTAGAAGCACTTCAGAACGGAGAAATAATTTGATTGTGGGTAGAAAAGACTGATTCTAGTTTAGGCAAGTAGCATAAGGCTGGGACCAAGGAGCTGAAGACTATGAGTATGAACACGTTGAGTTGGAGGTGTTTAAGGATCATTTACTTGCAGAAATATAAGAGGCATACGGGGCTCAAGTTCAGTGGAGAGATTTGGGCTTGGAGATACATGGCAGTTAGAAGTATATTAGTAAGGAAAACCAGGGAAGTCAATTATCTCTCCTAGGGAGAATAACAAAGGGAAAGAGAAGAAAATGAGGAGAGAAGCCTGGGAAAGGTGACAAAACTCAATAAAGAATTATGTCAAGGAAACTGAGAGGGGGTATGATTTCAGGACAGCGAAGTTATAAAAACCCTAGGGATCCTGGAACGGTAGCCTAGTGGCTAAAGTTCCCACCTTGCATGTGTCAGGCCCCCATATAGGTGCTGGTTTTTATCTCACCTACACTACTTCCCTTCCAGTTCCCTGCCAGAGGATACTAAAATGCAGGTTTTTGCTTAAAACAAGAAGGAGGGGCTGGAGCTGTGCCTTCTGGTTAGTTAGGCACCTGCTTGCAGTGCCAGCCATACCATGTGCCAGTTACACTCCTGACTCCCACTTTTGATTCAGCTCCCTGCTTTTGACCTGGGAAAATAACAGAGGATAGCCCAAGTCCTTAGAACCTTGCACCCACAGAGGAAGCTCTTGGTGCCTAGTTTTTGGCCTGGCCCAGCTCTGGCCATTGCAATCATTTGGGTAGTGAGCCAGCCAATGGTAGATCTTTTTCTTTCTCTGTTTCCCTCTTAATCTTCTCTCTATATATCTCGGCCTCCCAAGTAAATAAATATTATTTTTAATGAAGTATGAAGGTATTAATAATAAACAAATAAATAAAAAAGTGATGTTTTGGAAAACATCCTCATTCTTAATAGAAACATTAGTGTCTGGAAAATTAAGGAAGAGAAAAAAATCCAATCAGGCTTGCTGGACTAAAAGATCAACCAATTTGAATCATTCATGCCAATGACTTATCACTTACTCCTCGTTAACATACAATTCTCTAAAAAGTTTGGAAACAAAGACATGCTGTCACATCCAGTTCAGTTTAAATAGTGTTTTATTTTGCCACTAAACTGTATTTAGGTCTGCTCAACATCCCCAAATTGCAACTTCTGTAATGTTTTTTGTTCACCATCTAAAAAAATTGTGGAAGAAGCATTGTTGGGGAAAAAAGAAAGTGCTCAGATGTGAGGTTATTTCCATACCATTAAACTTGGCAATTAGGAGATGAGAGAGAAAAAAATGTATATATGAGGGGAAAAAAGAGGACAACATTATGGCCTTGTCACACTCAAGTGATGTGCTTGCTAAAGGAGATGCTTGCTTCCTTTTGAGAGAAGATCGTGTTTTGAAAGAAGCTTTTTTTCCTAGGCTTCTGGTAGTTACAAATAATTACTATATCCTAGGGAACACAAATGTGATGAAAATTCAGCAGGTGTGTTCTTTGGAGGTCACTGTATGAAAGTGGCCTGATGTGCACTACAGCAATACTGACTCTGAGGTTTTATGTTCCTCCACACAATGACTCCTCTGTTGGCCCAAGACACTAAAGTTCATGTTTTTAAAAGATACCAGCATATAATTTTTTTTATTGTTGCTTACATTGTATTATGTAGTACAGTTTTATAGGCGCTGGGCATATAATTTTTAAAAATTCTAGCACAAGCAGTATAAAGTCATCCTTATCATTGTTGGATGTTATAGACTTGACATATATTTTATTAAAATTTCATTAGGTCTTTAAAACTCTTAAACCCAAGAGATAGCAAAACCATCAATTCCTTCTCAACAGAGGTGAAAAGTGAAGCTTTAGCTGCCAAGTATCACACCACTCCTTTGTTTCCATTGGCAGAACTTATCAGTAGAGTTACAACCATTGCCTTTCTCCAGTTTTTTCTTAGCATCACCCCAGTCAGGATCTTGAGTTCTCTCATCCACAAAAACTGCTCCTGGGCTGGTCTGGGATCAGGGAGGATCAGACAGGCCTGGGCTAAGCAGTAGCACACTGGCATGCACAGGAGCCAGGACAGGGTGCAGGCCATGCTGGGCTATGTTAGTCTCTCACATAGACAAGTTTGTATGAAAGTCAGGGATAAGGGCAGACTTGGCATAGTTAGGCTAACAGCACCCACCAGCAAGAGTTGGGCTTTGGGGCAGGCCAGGCCAAGCTAGGCTGCAGCATCTGCTGGCAAAGGCCAAGATAGGTAATGTGTTATGCCAGGCTGGGTCAAAGCAACCACCAGTATGCACAAGATCTGTGTCTGGGAGCAGACCTGGTTGGGGAACTAAAGGGATACTCTGGCTGGGTTGTGTTTGCAGTGTGAACGTGAAAGTCAGAATGGGAGTAATGAATTGGGCTGGACATGACTGTAGCATCCCTCAGCATGGGTGTGGACTGGGTCTGGGGTATACTCCAGCAGTATAGCAGTCTGGGATATACTCCAGCACCCACTGGTGCTTGAGAGAGCCAAGGTGCATATAGGACAGGCTGAATGAGGTTTGGCACCTACTGAACCACTCGAGAACTGGGTCTGGGTGTGGACCAGGTATGGCCAGAACAGATGTGGGCTGGTTGGACAAGGCCAATGTTCCTGCCAGGACAGGAGGTAGGCCAAGTCAGGATAGGCCAAGGACCCACCAGTTTGCACGAGATCTGCTACTTGGAGGTTTCCTTGTAGAAATCCTCTGTCAGGAATCAGTCCCTGCAGGCGAGTGCAAAAATCAAAACCAGACCAGGTTACAGCACCCACCGGTATACAGCATACATGTGGGTCAAGTCTGGACGCAGGCCAGGATGGGCCAGTTTACAACACACACTGGTAAATGTGAGAATCAGGACAGGCTGAAGGACAGGGCAAGTTACACTGCAGCACCAAGCTTGTTCACATTAGGGCTGAGACTGGGGGTTGGCTGGGTTGCGCAAAGCTGTAGCACCCACTGGCAAATGCCAAGGTGAGGCAGACCATGCCAGAACTAGGCTGCAGCACCCACCACCACATGTTAAGATCCAGGGGAAGGGGGACGAGCTTGAGAGTGGGGCTGCAAGGACTCCCCTGCTGAGCCACTATTTTCACTGGTGAGCATGAGAACTGGGACAGGGGCAGATCAAGCTGAGCAATATTACAAAACCCATTGACCTGCATGTAAGCTGGGTTAGAGGTAGAGCCAGGCTGGGATAACGGACTATATCCATGGATGCATATATGAGCCAGATTAAGTGTAAGCTGGTCAAGCTTTGCTGCATCATCAGCTGGCAAGTTTTGTCAAGCTAGACTGTAGAACCACCTGGAAAGTGCAAGATCCAGGGCTGGGAGTGAACCTAGTAGCAGAATTGTGGGCACCTCTCTGATGGGCTGTAGATCCCATCAGTGAGCATAAAATTGAGGGCTAGGGGTAGACCTGGCTGGATAGGTGTTAGGATCCACCAGTATAAAGGTGGGCAGGATAGGTGGGTTGGTTGGGCTGAGTTAGGTTGCAGCACCCACTGATGTGTATAAAAGCCAAATGGGATGTAGGGCAGACTGGACCAGTCTGCTGCACATATAATCATGAGCAAAAACCAGGGCTGAGGGGCAGGCCTGTTGGGTGTTATTGAGGGTCTCTACAACTGGGCTGCAGTTCCCATTGTTGTACGTAAGAGCTGAATGTGTGGTGGGCAGAATTGGGCTTGGCCACAGCATCTATTGATCTGTGTAAGAACAAACTAAGCCCAACCCTATACTATCACATGCAGGAATCAGGTCTGGGGTCACTTCAAATGAGGTTTCTTTAGGAAGCCCCTCCAATTGAACTGCTGGACTCAGAATTGCAACCATAGGGAGAATCACGGGATCTGTGGTCTGACTATGGAACACATGAGTCAGAACTGGTCCTCCTCAGTTGCTGAAGATGGTGCAGTGGACAGCTTGCCCAGATGCACATGGGGGATATAGCAGTCCATTGGAACCTGAAAAGGATGTCCAGGACTATAACAGAGGGTGGAGGGCAGAACAAATTGGACAACTCTCTCAACCAAGCATTGACACCAAGTATCTGGGCGAATGGAGTCTCTAACTTGGACTATGTCAGCCAATGGACCTTGGAAGGATTTCTTCACCCTTGAAGCAATAAAATCTACAGCATTGCAAAACTGTCGAAACCACTTGAGTGGAACCCTTGGAGCATGCTCCACATCAGAGTCCCTGGGATAACAAGTGGCTGTTCCACGTCCCCAGGTACTAATGCAGTTAGGAAGCTGGGTGCAGCCTCTACTCTTCTCTTTCAATTTCCCCCAGATACATAAAGAAGAAAAAGAAAATTGGGAACAATGGTCTCATCCACTTCTCCCTATTCCTCAACCCTTAACAGCCATGGTCCACATGGGCATGCATCTTCCCAACTATGTAAGCATCATCAAAAATAAAATAAAAAACTGCTCCTGCTAACTCTACTTACTTCCAGTTTCCCAATCCATAGGTCGGTCTCAGTCAGAACCCTGCATTACCCAACAACATTTAGGACCATGCTTAATTTTTCCTATATCTACTTCCTTGCTTTAGAATTCAGAACACTACACTTCATTTCATTTCTTCACTGACCACACCTCGTCTCTTCTGGTGGTACCTTCCTCTCTTTTCCTTATTGTGGTGAGACCTTCACACCCAGTCCTTGGATCTCTTTCTATCTCTGCCACTTCCCAGGAGAATGCATCTGGTCTCATGACATTATAGATTCTCTCTATACTCACTCCCAAATTTATGTCTTCAGCTTGGAATTCTGCCTTGAACTTCAGAGTTGTATGTCCAACTTCCCACTCCACATTATCTTCATGAAAATTTTAACATGTTTCCTAATATGTTCACAGTACAAAGGTAAGAAAGCATTGGCTATGTATATCATATCACTTTGAGCCTCAGAGTTTCTCAATTAACAATTCAAGGAAAGACATTTTTAGAAAAGGTAATAGAGAAAGAAAATCTGCTTCAAACTTTACAATTTTTCAATTATAGGCAGTATTTTCATGCTTCTGGTTGTTCAGGTGAAAAACCATAGTGTTATTCTTGACATATTCCATTTTCTCACTTGCCACACCCAATCATTTATTAAATAATGTTGGAACCCATCTCCAAAATATAGCCAAAATTCAAGAGTTTCTCACCACTTCAGTTATGTTCGTTAGCATCACTAATGCTTCTGCCATCCAAATGATCCACATTACTAGTGCTTCCGTTTTCATTCAAATATCACCTCTTAACAAGGCTTATCCTGACCACAGTACTTACTGTACTGTACGTACTGCTGTAATCCTATGTGTGAATAGCCTGCTAGACATTTTGTTTAGTCTGTGGTATTTGTCACCTCCTAACACATCATATACTCTAATTATTTATTATAGTGCTAATCTATTTTCCATTATTTTAACATAAGGCTCATACAGGCATGAATTTTTGTATGTATTGTTAACTACTGAACCCCAATTGCTTGAAACGCTACTTAATATTCAAGAGCCCCCTTGTGTTATTCAGTCTTGAAAATGAGTGAAAATAAAATCATCAAACCCCTTGACGTGTAGTAAAAGCAGTATTGAAAGGGCTATTGATATTATATTTTCCACGAAGTTTCCCCTATATCAGAGAGAACATATGATATTTGTCTTTCTGCGATTGAGTTGTTTCATGGAGGATAATTGTCTCCAGTTGGGATCATTTGGTTGCAAATGGTGGAATTTCATTCTTTTTAGTGGCTGAGTAGTATTCCATGGAGTTGATGTACCATGGTTTCTTTAGCCACTCCTCTTTGGACAGGCATCTGGGTTGTTTCCATGTCTTTGCTATCATAGACTGCACTGGTGTAAATATGGAATTACAGATCTCTTTCTCATATGCAGACTTCATTTCTTTCAGATATAATCCCAGAAGTAGGATAACTGGGTCATGTGGCAGGTTTATTTGGAGTTTTCTAAGCACTCTCCATACTGACTTCCATAGTGGTAGTACTAGCCTGCATTCTTAACAGTAAAGGAGGGTATGTTTCTCCCCACAGCCATTCCAGCAGGTTTTGTTTTTCTTATTAATTTTCTCACTGACTCATAGGTCACACAATAGCATTGTTTACTTCAGGAAGGTTTTGATTTTTCCTTTTTCATTTCTTCAGCAACGCATTAGTCATTAAGTAGCATGTTATTTAATTTCATGACAGCCTAAATTTTCTATTTTTCTCTCTTGTTGATTTTGTTTTATGACTTTTCATCTAAAGGGATGTGTAGTAACTGTGTCATAGAAACTATCTTATCCAGATGCAGTGTGCATCTCTACTTGCAAATCAAAAATGAACTCCCAATGAAACTGTTGACTGTATCTTGACAATGGGATGTTGGACTGTCTGCCATTGTCCATGCCTACAATGATCGGCTACACTTAAATAGCAGAATGATGGACTTAGAACTGTTTATGAGTACTATACTATTGTAATCATATGGGGGAAATCAGTGGGAGGTGGTACAAGAATTTGGGATGGGGAAGGGAAAATCCCACAACCAATGGAACTGTATCATGGAATAATAGATAAACTAATTTTTAAAAAGTGGAGAACAAACTATATTAAAAAAAGAATGAGACAACATGCATGACCATGGAGGGTATTATATTAAGCTAAATATGCCAGGGATGGGAGGACAAATGCTTCACAATGTCTACTTAGGTGTGGAATCTAACAAAGCTGATCTCAAAGAAATTACCAGTAAAATAGTGATAAACCAAGCCTTGGGGACAGAAGAGGGATGGGATAATGGGGAGACATTGGTCGATGAGTGCCAACAGACCATCACCAGATAAATAAGTTCATGTGATCTAAACTGCAACATTAGGACCATGGCCTATTGGTACAGTATTATTATACTGTACTGGATATGAAACTTGGTAGTATATACCTTAAGTGCTCTTACCATGCATCAAAAGGAAAGTGTGTGAAATGATGGGTATGCTAAGAAGCTTCATTGTGGCGACTATAACACAATCAGTACCTGTGTCAGAATATCATATTGCAAACACTAAATAGGTATCATTTTGTCAGTTATATTTTTCTAAAGCTGGGAAATAATAAGTGCTACAGTAAGGGACAGCTCTAGCTGACCTGTACAATTCTCCTCCAGCACTATTCTGTGTGAGTCCATTATTATGGATTGAAGATAAAGATGTTGCCTTGAGACAGTCTATAAGAGGTTAAGAAAGCTTTATGAGCCATTCATTTATTTCCATATTTAGTTAGTGCCTTAAATGCAGAGTTAATAAAACTCAGCCCTTAGCACATTTATCATCATCAGTACCTTGTTTAATTTATTTATTCCCTGTCATCCCCACACCTCACTCAAACGCTCTCCCTTCCTCATTAGCAACTATTCTCTTCAGTTCAATTATGATTTTGTGCTTGCATATGTTCTTAAGAATGTGTATTACAATTTTGAGTGAATGCCTTTTTAATTTCTGTAAATTACATATTGTTGCATTGCAAAAGATATATCAGTAAGGCTACTTCAAATAGTTGGCTGAAACTTCATTATCATATTTTTATTTTGCAGGAAATTACTTTGTGAAGTACCCATGTATGTGTGTGTGTGTGTGTGTGTGACTGTGTGTGAGATAGAATCAAATTCTGTTTCTTCCTCTTGTTTTGTAGCATCAGTGTGTTTTAAAAGTCTGTACATGTTGCTCTATGTATGAGTAATCCGTTGCATGCAAATGCTGCAAAGGACTTCAAAATGACCGTCCACTACATTTTGCCTTTCCACTCTCTTAATGATGCATGCCAGCTTGCTTCCAACTCCCTGTCACCATAAATAATGCTGCAATGAGAAGCACTCCAATTTAGAAAAGAATTGCAGGTGAGGGTATGAATAGGGAGCTGCTTCTGAACTGTGACTAAATGATGAAATATTGCAGCTGGGGTCACCTTTTTTTTTCCAGCATGCTGTAGGACCCTGGATGGGAAAATTAAAATCAAATGCTTCAACTGGGGTAATAGTCAGGATTTGGGATCTTGTGGGGCTGAGCAATTACATTAGAATCTTCTCCACTGACTTGACTGGTAGTTTAGGTCAATTGAATCTGTTGACTAGGGAATTTGACATTCTGTAGATACTCTATCCCTGGCAAAACTTCCAGGAGAATGTCCCACAATAGTATCAAATTCTCCAAACCATGGTTTCCAACCTTAAGTAGATTTTCAGAGAGGCCTTAGAGATTTTTGTTTCCCTTAGTTTTCCTTCCTGCTCATCATAGCAGCTATTCTATACCTTCTTTTCTTCCCTCATGCTCAGCAGGCTGCCTCACCTACTACTTCAAAGGGAAAATAGAGGTTATCACATGAGCCCTCCATTAAATCCTCTTAAAAAAAAACAAATCTATACATCTGCTGCACCCAATCTTACCCATCCCCCTTCCTTCCTGTTATGATGGAGTGCCCCAGCTTCTTTTTTTAAAAATTTATAATCTTACTTAATTGATTCGGGTACCAAGGGCCAAGGGCTAAAGGAAAGTGGGTAATACCACTGTTTCCATACTAATATCATCATTTTCCCCCCTGTATCTGGGGTCAGGGAACAAACACAGGGAGAAGAAGCCTCACCCAGCCTTCTACCCATGCCAGTTCCCCAATGTGAGGCACACTCGGAGGGTCCTGCTCAAGCAGTTTTCATAGTTCAACAGTTCTGAATTGCTGCCAATCTTGCCGTTCCAATTGCAATGAAATCTATTCAGAATTCACTGGCTGACAATAGCCTCTTCATGGTTGGGGTTCTGAGATCAGCAGGTCAGTTAGAGGGATCTCCAAAGAAACTTCGTCTGAGGTGATCCCAGACCTGATTTTTGTGTGTGCTTGCCAATACAGGGTCCAGCACTGTCTGTCACAGCAATCAGCTTATGCACATGCTGGTCCTTGCGATTGCTGGGTCAGTTCTGTTTCCAGCCCTGTCATCCACTTGAACCAATGGGTGTTGCAGTCCAGCCTGATCCTGTCCACTTCATACTGGGCCCTCACGCAAAACAGTGGGAGCTGCAGCCTAGTTGGGGTGGCTCCCAGTAACCCCCACCAGGCCTGCCACATACCCTGGTTCTCGTGCTTGCCAGTATGTACCGCAGACTGGTCCAGTCTGTTCCACATCCCATTTAGCTCTCGTACATGTCAATGGGCATTGAAGCCTAGTTCAACCCAATCAACCTGCTATCCAGCCCACACACATACTGGCGGGTGCTGTTCTGTCTAGCCACCCCTGCCCCTGCCCTGGTTTTCATGCTCTCCAGTGGACATGGTAACCACAGAGGAAGGTACCCACTATCTCCCAACTAGGCCACTCCCACTCCAAGATTATGCACTCTCCAGGTGGTTCTGGAGTTTCACTTGACAGATTTAGCCTCCAGTGCCAGCCTCTGCCAGCTGATGCTGCAACAAAGCCCAACCAACCCTCACCCATTCAGATTTCTGTTTGCACCAGTCAGAACAGACAGCCCAACCTGGCTCCTCCCTGATCCAGCTCACATGAGGCCCACAGATACTGTAGCGCTGCCTGGTCTAGTCTGCCCCCATCCCAACCCATGCTCTCCAGTGGGAGTGGTTGTTCAGCAGGGGAGCCCAAATTCTCCCTGCCAGCTTTGTCCCCTCCGTCCCTAGTTCTCATGTGTGCTGTTTGGGCACTGTGGCCATATCTGATTTGGCTCACCTCGCCTTGGCATTCTGTAATGTGCACTGGTTTGTGTTGTAACCGAACCTGGCCTGACCCACACTCTGTTCTGGTGCTTGGGTTCACCAGTGGGTAATGTGAATGGGTTCAGCCTGGTCTGCCCCCCACCTATGCCAAATGTATGCTGGTGGGTATCTTTCTCTGGCCTGGTCTGGGTTGCTCCCTACCTTGGTTCTTGTGCTCACCTGCAGGGACTGTGTCCTGACAGAGGAGTTTCCCAAGCTCCTCCATCAGAACCTCTCCCTATGCCAGATCTTGCATGTACTGGTGGTTCCATGGGCCAGCCCTCCTTGTTGGCCTTCAATCCATTCCAGTTCTTACTGTTGGATGTTTCAGTCCAGTCAAGGCTTGTCCATACCCAGACACTGTTCACACATGGCTCAGTAGGGGCAGAGACCTAGCCTAGTCCGTCCTACATCTACCTAGGTTCTCCAGAGCACCAGATAGTGCTGGCATCTAGTCTGATTAGGTGTACCCAGCCCCAGTTCACACTTGTGCTAAGGGAGATTGCAGCCATATCCAGACCAGAACACAGCTCCCACTCTGGCCCCCACACTTTTCTATGGGAACCCCAACCCAGCAAGGGTGTACTCTCACAGCTCCCCAACCAAGCCGATTCCCAGCCCTAGATTATGCATGTGCCAGTGGTTGCTCTGACCCAGTTGGCTTAGGCCCTCACCTGTTTCAGCCTTTGCCTTCAATGCTGTGGCCTAGTATCCCTGCCTCCTGCAGCCCAGTCGGTGTAAGAGCCTAGTCAGCATGACCTGTGCTCCATCCTGATTTCTATTCTTTCTGTGAGTTGAGATTTATTTGGCCCTGCCCGGTCCGCTCCCTTCCAGTTGCAGTTTGCCCTACTCCACATCCTATTTTAGGATACACATTCGGGTGCTGCTGCCTTGATCTGTCCAGACTGTTGTTGGTTCCTTTGCCTGTAAGTGATGGCAGGTGCCATGGTCACACCTACCTCAGCCCATTGCCACCATAGCTTGCAAGCTAACCTGCTGGACTTGTATTTGCACAGGGTTGGGCCCACACTTCCCCCACAGAATCTATCCCTGGAGCTAGTTCTCTCATGTGCTGGTTAGTGTCTTGACCCTGCAAAGTGTGACCAGTCCACTGTTCCACCACCCAGTCAGATACATGTACCTAGCCCAGCCAGACAGTTCCCCATCCACAGCTTTTGTTTGGACTGGTGTGTGGTAGTCAGTGATGCTCTATGCTAACAGACCATCTCAGGATTCCCAATTGGACTGGTGAATCAGTCTGGCCCAAATATATCTTGTGGGCACTCCCCTCCAAACCACCAGGTCTCAGTCCTCATGCTTGCCAGAATGTTCTGTGACCCCTGTTGCTGAGAATCACCCAAAATTCATCTCTCACCAACAAAAACACTGGCTTTATTCATGGGTCTCCCTAGGCAGCAATTACATATCCTAAAAGCCTCAGATTTTGCCTCCAGGTTGCCAGCAGGCAGAGCCTGGCACCACTTTGTGCACTGGCTGCCAAAAGCCTAGGACTCGGACACCGCCTGCAGCAGTGACTTTGGCCTGAGTCCCCAGCGTTGGGTCTTGCCTGGCTGGGGAACCCCCCACAGCCGTCACACTGCAAGGAACTCTTTTTGCCCCAACCCCTGGCCTGTACCCCAGTACCCCACCTACTAAGAAGAGTTCTTTCATCTCTATTGTTGGTTCCATCCCCTTCTTTCTTGCTCTATTGGCTAAATTATATCACCATTCCATACTCCAGCTTCTATATTTCTGCTAGCTCCTTCCCATAACCATGCAAATGTGTTCAATCTCTTTGATATTGGTACTGTATTTTTAAAATATTTCAACCCTAAACTCCTTCAATGACACCCTGTCTGCCAGCTTGCCAACTCTTGCAAATTAGTGACTAAATTTACTGAAAGAGCTAGGTTTGCCCTCTCATTACTCTTCACTATATCTAAGACTTCACCAACATTTCTTTGTCACTACATTAACAAGAGACATTTCTTTTCTTATGAACCTTAAATTCTCAGCAGTCTCTGTCACTATTACTTCTGTTACCTATTGTGAAATCCTATTTTTCTTAGCTTATATGCCATCTCATATTGTGGCCTTCTTTCTGTCTCTTCTCTTTACTTAAAAGAAGAGATACAGAGACAGGGAGAGAGACAGAGAGAACTCCAAGCTCGGGTCACTCCCCAAATGGCTGCAATGGCAGGAACTGGACCAGTTGGATCCTGGATCTAGGAGCTTCCTTCAAAACTCCCATGTAAGTGCAGGGGCTCAAACATTTAGACCATTTCTGTTGCCCTGTTAGGCACATTTGCAGGGGCCAGATTCAAAGTGGAGCAGCCAGGACTCAAGTTGGTGCCACCACCGGATGCTGGTGCCATATACTATGCTCAGGGCCTTCCCCAGAAGCTGGATTTAAAAGGGAATTTAAAAGGGAAGTATATACACAATTTAATATTTGAATGCTAAATTATCGTCGAGACATCTGCATAGATTTTTCCTTTGACTTTTCAAATGAGAGATTATAATACATGTGTTTATGAAATACATGAAGTAAATTATTTTAAATGTTTAACTGAGTGGACTTTCATATGTGGGCAACTGGGTGAAGTTTTAAGTTTTGTGCACACACTTGTGAATTACCATTACTATTGAGATATATACCATTTCCTGTGCAGATATTCTGATGTAGCAAGTCATGCCATTTCTTGTGATGTCTGCATTCTGTATCAGTATCAGTTCAAGTTCTGGTTCCTTCTTGCTAAGGCATCTGGGAGGTTTCAGAGGTGACTCAAGTACTTGGGTTCCTTCCACTCACTTGGGAAGTGCCAGTGGAGTTCCTGCCTAGTGGCTTTGGTCAGGTCCAATCTGGCTGTTGTAGAATAAATCAGCAAGTTGAAGACCTCTTTCTCTCCTTTTTTACAGTACTCTCTGTCGCCCTAATCTTTACAAAAATGTCTTTAAAAATACATACTATTTTGCATGGGTAGCAGAATACTGAACTTGTAACTGGTGCTGGAGAACTATACATCCATAATAATATGGGGGGCAACAGTGGGGTAGAAGGTGAGGAGGGAGAAGGTGGAAGAAAAACCCTATACCTACAAAACTGTATCATGGCAAATAATAAAAATTATCTAAAAAGAAAAAATGAGTATCATTTTCATCACCCTGGAAACCTTCCTCTTATACCTTGCCAGTATAGGTCTCTCCCTATGAGATTGCCACTATTTCACTGTGTATAAGCACCAATTATTTTTGCATGTTTATCTAAATGGAATCATACAGTATATATGGTTTTGTGCCTGGATTTCTTGATTAAACATATATATATATATTTTTTTTTAATTTGTATTCATTTATTACAGGGGAGTGGGAAAAGAGATAGAATGAATCTCCTACTCACTGGCTCACTCTCCAAATGCTTACAATGGCCAGGCTGTACCAGGCCAGAAACAGAAGCCAGGAATTTAACCCAAGTCTCCCATGTGGGTGGCAGGAGCACAAACATTTGAGACCAAAAGCTGTTGTTTCTGAGGGTCTGCGTTAGCAGGAATCTGAGATCAGGTGCCAGCCAGTTCAGAGAATTAATGCACTGCCCCAATGTGGAATATAGTAGTCTTGACCAGTATCTTAACTATTAGAATTAATGCCTGTTTCTCAACATATTTTTATGTTTCCATAGTTCAGTCTTTTATACTGTTACATAGCATTCCATTATATGAATGTTCTATACTTTGTATATTCCTTATTTTAATGGAAGTTTGATTTGTTTCCAATTTTTGACTGTTATGCTTTAAGCATTTATGAATATTAGTGCATAATTTTTGTGGCCACACATTTGCATCTCTTCAGGGTAAATACCGTGGGGTCAAATTGCTGGATCATAGGGTAACCTACTTTTATTAGAAACTATGAAACAGTTTTCCAAACAGGCTATGTTCATTTATCCTCCAATCAGTTGTATAAATTTTTACCTCTAGTAACAATATATGAGAGTTCACACACAATATTGCTACTACATGTTTAATTGTCTCCCCAGACAATTATAGAAAGCGTGTATGTCTTTGTTCAATACCTCAAACATTGTGAATACTAAGTAAGGATTTGTGAAATTGAATTAGCAATTAAATGGCTTCTATTTATCATTCCCAAAGGTCTGTATTACAAAATTGGAAGAGTTGCATGTGGATATTTTGTTATTCCAAGAACAATCATAATTCATTGTGGTAGAACTGTGGCTTTGACCTCAATGTATCATCTATTGGTACTTGAATAGGACTGGTGATAGAGAAATTGCCTGTAACAGCCAGCATGGTTAGGTAAGAGATCAAAAGAATGCCGGATTTCTCTGAAACTTTTACCTGCTCACATGGCTGGACTGAGATCTAAAGGAGACAACTGACGAGAGAGAAAACCCTTCACTAGCTGCACAGTCAGAAGATCCAACAGGAAATATTTTCCAATCTCAAGTCCACAACTCAATTTTTCAGGTCCACTGCAGATCTAGAGAGTCTGAAGAAGTTTGATCCATTGTAGTGTCTACCTTTATGTCTGTACTTCTGAAATGGCTAATGTCTGAAGAATTGATATAGTTTTTTAGGATAGATCTTTATTCTTCCATTGCAACTGCCTCGAAAGTTTTCCATTCCTCTGAGAATTTGTGGCTGAAGAGTCAAAACAATCTTGCATGAACTGGGCCTTCATCAAAATTCACTGCAACTCAGATTCATTTCCATTTCTAGTCCCATTGCTGCCCACAATCAACTGAGCATGATGGATGAGTTGGGTAACAATTTGAAGGTGAAAACTATTTATCTACTTATCTAACCATCTATCTAGTTCATCCACAGACTTGAGTGCCTTCACACTATTAATGTAGTATGTCCCTCTGACTTCTCCTCAAATCTAAGTGGTATAGGATTTAAACAAAATTCTCAAGTTTGTTTCTATGATGAATACTAGGACAACATAAGTAAATGTTGGAAACAGGAGAATTTCACAGTCTCAACTTTCTGCTAACTTAACATAATCATTTGCATAGCACTGTACCGTTTTATGCATTTAGAAGAAATGTGTTTATAAATGTAAATATTTACTATTTAATTTAAAATGCTTTTATAATATTTATAATATTTGATGCTACTGCTTATTGATTTCTTTTGGGTCCTTTTTTATTTTATAAATTTTAGTTTTCATACTTTTTACATATTTGATTAGGGTGTGAAGGGTCAAGAGCTAGAGGAAAGTGGGTGAGATCATTGCTTTCACATTCTCTTTTTTCCTTCCTGTATCTGGAGGAAGGGGAGAGATAAGGGGAGAAGCCATACCCAGCTTCCCAACCATACCAGGATCCCTGATGTGGGGTATGCTCTGAGGGTCCTGCTTAAGTGGTTTTGATAGTTCAGCAGTTCTGAATTGCTGCCAATATTGTCACTCCACTCATGATGAAATCTCTCCAGCTGACATAAGTCCACCGTAGAGTCTCCATTTGTACAGTTTTTCACTGCTAACATATAGCTGGGGTAGTTGATAGATTTGTTCTGTCCTCTGTCCTCTGTTACTCTACCAGGTGTTCTCTGCAGGCTCCAGTGTACTGCCAAATCCACCTGTTACATTTGATATGCTGTCCACTGCTCCATCTAAGC
Organism: Ochotona curzoniae; assembly: GCF_017591425.1. NCBI lineage: Eukaryota > Metazoa > Chordata > Mammalia > Lagomorpha > Ochotonidae > Ochotona > Ochotona curzoniae. Next base: position 10,454,244 of record NW_024467087.1, read on the forward strand.
CACTGAGGAGTTTCAGTTCTGATGCATACATTCCATGAACAGGCTATGGAATCTGCAAATTCTCTCCATGGCTGGAGTTCTCAGTTCAGCAATTCACCTGGGGGAATCCTCAAAGAAACTTCATCTGAGGTGATCCCAGATCTTCTTCTTGTGTGTGCATGTCAATACTAGGTCTGGCACAGTCCATCGCCCAAAGCAGCCTACATGCACACTGGGTTGCAATTGCTGGGTCAGTTATCTCCAGCCCTGTCTTCTACGCAAGCTAATGGGTGTTGCAGTCCAGCCCAATCCTGCCCTCCAAACACTTGGCCCCCATGGAAACCAGTGGGAGTTGTAGCCTAGCTGGAGCAACCCACAATAATCCCCATTCAGGCCTGCCTTCTGCCCTGGTTTCCATGCTTGCCAGAATGTACAGCAGACTGGTCCAGTCTGTCCCATATCCCATTCAGCTCTCATAGGTGTCAATGGGCATTGAAGCCTAGTTCAACCCAGCTAGCCCCACCATCCAGCCCATACATGTGCTGGCAGGTGCCACTCTCTATCTAGCCATGCCTGTCCTAGTGGCCTTTCTTGACAGGCCTTCATCCATTCCAGTTCTTTATTGTTGGTTGTTTCAGCATAGCCTAGCCTGGTCCATATCCAGACACAGCTCACACATGGCTCAGCAGGGACAGAGACCTAACCCAGCCCATCCTACATCCATCCTGGTTCTCACAAGCTTCAATGGGTCCTGGAGTCTAGCCCAGGATTGCACGCCCCAGATCCAGTTCACAACCATGCTGAGGAAGGCTGCATTCATATCCAGACCAGAACACATCTCCCACTCTGACCCTGTACTCACTAGTGGGACCCACAACCCAGTTAGGGCATCCCCTTAGCTCCCCAACCAGGCCTGATCCAAGCCACTGATCTTGCACATGCCAATAGTTGCTCTGACCCAGTTTGGCACAGCCCCTCCCCTGTCTTGGCCTTTGCCTTCAGATGCTGCAGCCTGGCCTGGCACAGCCAGCCCCCCCAGTCTCAACTCTTGTTGGTGGGTGCTGCAACCTGGCCCTGTTCAGTCTGTTCTCATCTCTGGCTCATGCAAGCCAGTAGGTGTGGCAGCCTAGCATGGCCTGACCTGTACTCCATCCTGTTTTCTGCACTTGTCAGTGGGCTATGGTTTGCTTGGCCCTGCCTGGTCCGCCCCTTTCTAAAACCAACTCACACACTTGCCCATTGTTGAAGCTACCCTGACTAGCCTGCCCAACACCCAGGCCTGGACCATGTGCTCATCAGCTATGTAGGGTCCTTTTTCAATACCATAGCAGAATCCTCCAATGTAGAGCCCTGAGTGCCATGTGTCTCCCCTTGGTTTTTGTTTTCATTTTTTTATTATTTTGTAATACTGTTCTATAGACTCTGGGATTTCCCTTGCCCCCTTCCCAAATCCCTCTGCCACCCTCCACTGATTTCCCCTGTATTACTACAATGGTATAGTCCTTCATAAACAGTCATAAGTCCATCATTCTGCTATTTAAGTGTATCCTGATGTTGCAGAAATTGACAATGGCAGGCAGTCCAGCATCCTATTATCAAGATACTGTCAACAGTTTCATTGAGAGTCCATCTTTGATTTGGAAGTAGAGATGCATACTGCATTGTGTCCTCACATCTGGATAAGATGATTTGCTTGAGGTATTGATGCATGGAACCTAGTCCTACTCAAGCTGCCCACCCCTACATCTTATAACTCTATCAGTAATATTGCACTACCAGCCAGATTTAATCCTGCACTGTTTCCTACCTATAAAAATATTTCCCCATTTTTTCTCCATGCTCTTGCTTTAATCATTCACCATTCATTGTGTAGCTGATGATAAATAGCAAGCTGTTAGAAGTAGAGGTTTAAATGTAATAAGTTCATATCTGTCCCTCCATGTCAGGGCTCCATTAATACTTGGGAGATGACTGAGGATTGAAAGCAGTCCATGGGTCTTATGGTCCCACTTCCCTAATTACTTGGGTCTATCTGCACGTGTCAGCCATTTTGTAGGCCCAGAAAGAGCAAATCAAAGCACACCTAAAAAATCTTTAATCAGTGTTTTCCCTGCAGTTTCAAGCTGTCATCTAATTTGCAGGAAAAAACTCACATTTTACTAATTAGTAAGAGGAGTCATGACAGGAATCATGAACTTTTCTAATAAATAGCATTCTGTTCTTGACAGCATGTCAGGTCATTAGAAACGAGCTTTCCATCCATCACTCCAGCAGAAGCACAATCCGGGTCCTATTGCTTGCTGAAAATATGTACAATTATGGGCACTGTAGCAGTCAAAATGATTCTCCAAGTCAACCCCTTGCAAAATACATACATTTGCTCATTACATTTCTGTCCTTAAATCTTACTTCTGCGTACAGATGATCATATTGTCAGCTCAAATGTATATAACATTCACGACTTTTGCCATCATTTAGGCTCATTCCTTCACAGAAACACACACACCCCTACCTTCCCCTATCAAAAAAAAAAAAAAAAAAAAAAGGTACATATGGAGCCATGTGGGAACAATGTGCTATTTCTTCAGGACAAAATTTCATGGGCAAGAGGACTGACTCTGATGACAGACACTCAAGGGCCAAGGGACCTACCTATTCTTGTGTATGTGTGTATGTGTGTGATTGATAGTTGGGGCAAGAGGGACTAGGAGGTTTTTTGGTCTTTTGTTTGTTTGTTTTTTTACCAGTGGCTAGCATCAACTCTAGATGCTTTAGCAGTGCTAAATTTTGCTTGAAATATCTAGGGTTGCATCTTTAATGGGATAGACATGGTGAGTGGGTTCATGAGAGGATGCATGGTAAGCAGATGAGGGGTAGAAAGAGAAAGCAGTTTAAAGTGTATTGTGTTTCGCTGTGTTAGAAAATATTTAGGCCTCATTTTATTAAAACCTCACTGTGATGTATAAATAGTTATGACTTCTCCATTAAAGAAATGACATATCTGGGATTTGAACTTATTTCTGCTCTCTCCACAGTCCACTGCACAGTGGAAAACAATGTGTGTAATTGAAACTCGAGTTTTTCTTTCTCACTGAAATTTTCTGATTATGTTTTCATTTATTTACTGCTTAATGAAATAATATATTTGTATAGTATTCAGTACAAGATCCAAAAATACAAAAAGATATAGGATAGAAAAGTAAGTCTCCCTTCCTTCCTTATTCCCACTTATGTAGTTCTTGCCCTTGAAGGAGAAGGATTGGTGAAACCATTAAAACCATTTGCTTGTAAATCCTTCCAGATGCCAATTTAAGCAACATGCCTGGCTGGGAAATCTCAGTGGAAGTATTTGGGAAGGATTTAAGGTGTCCCTTCATGCTTAACCCTTGAAAGCAAAACTGGCATCATTCAAGCGAGCAACGGATCACCCTATTGCCTCTGGTGGAGTCCTCTGGCCTCCCTCTTCCTACGGTTCAGCTCAGCCCTGATCCGCCCTTTTCATTCAGGCTGTTCTCTCCTGGTGTATTCCTAAGGACACTGTTTGCTGTTCCCTGAGCGATCATTTGTCAAATGCTCACGATGCCAGGACCAGGCCATGCTGAAAACAGGAGCCAGAATCTGTATATGGGCCTTCCGCACAAGCGGCAGGAGCCTGATGACTTGGACCATCCTCTGCCTCCACAAGTGCATTAGCTGGCAGCAAGGTTGGATATGGAACATTAAAGTCTGGAATTGGCACTTCAAATACAAAATGCTGGTGACACAAGCAGCAACTTAACCTGCTGATTCATAACACCAAACCCAAAACATATTTTAAGTATATTTTCCACAAAGTTTTTGAAGTTTCTTTATATATGATAATTATAAGCTCCCATCTATCCAAAATAAGGGACATAACCACAACGAGTAGATTAATTCTTACAGTTACTAAATGCCATCCCATTTTGCCCCTTCTAAAATAATATTTCACTTATGAGGTTAGAGAAAATTGCTTCAGCATTTCAATGCTTTCCCCAAGTTTATGGTTGGGGGAAGCAGATATCCATTCCAGGATTTATTGAAAAACATCTTTCTTTGTGACTAGAATTCACATCGAGGTCCTCAGGTAATATTCTTTTCACACAACTAGGCGCAGCTTCACATCCATAGTGATCTTCACCAAAGTCACCTGCATTAAAGAAAAAGAGCATTTTCAGCTGGGGCATCCGTTGAGACTAGTTGACTACATAGATTAACACTGTACACAATAGAAGTATCTAAAAATGTTAGCACATGTTCTAAGTTCACTGACTCTCAAAGCTGTTGCTTGGTACAAGATAATTAAAATCCTGGTCCTGCCATTTTGTATTTTTCCCTAGGGACAGTAGGGGGAATTCATACAATAGACCCTTTTGTAAAAATATTTCCCACTCAGCCTTAGCCATTGTATGCTAAGGGACTACCATAACCACCCATGATTTCTTATTTTTTTCTTTTTCTAAAAAATATTTATTTATTTATTTATTTATTTATTTATTTATTTATTTATGTATTTAGCTTCAAAGGCAGATTTACTGAGAGGAGAGACAGAAAGATCTTCTGTCTACTGTTCCCAAGTGGCTGCAAGGGCTGAAGATGAGCAGATCCGAAGCCAGGAACCAAGAGCTTCCCTCTGGGTCTCCCTCACAGGTGCAGGGTTCAAGGCTTTGAGCCATCCTCTATTGCTTTCCCAGTCTTCAAGCAGGGAGATAAATGGGAAGCGGAATAGCCAGGACACAAACCAGCACCCACGTGGGATGCTAGGCATGTGTGAGGCAAGGACTTAGCCACTAGGCCATTGCACCAGACCCCTCTTCTTTTTTCCTTTTAAAGGAAAAAGTGGGGAGCTGAATGAGAATGGAGCAGCGGGTCCACAAACCAGTGCCCAGAGGTGCTCATAGGTGGAGGATTAGCCTTTTGAGCCCTGGCACAGTTCCTAGAACCCATGATTTCTATGTCATGGTTCCTAGCGCCTTCATCACAAGCACCTAAAGATATGTATATGTTGGCTAGAGCCTGCAAACACACACACACACACAGTGCACATAATTCAACTTGAAGTAAAGAACAGAGTCACCACAGCATCAATTTGTTCTGAAGTTGTCCTTACTTTGAGCCTATGGAATAACCTTTCCCCTACACTTTCTCATCAGTCTACTAACATCCCCATATCTTTCTCTACCTATAAATATAATTTTCCATGGAAGTTGCTCAGAGCAATCTCAGTAGGTGACCTAGCCTTGAGAGCCAGAAATCCTGAACAAAGGCTGCAGCTCTGCTGCTGATGGGCTGGAGAGCCGTTCCCAAGGTATTATCCTCTTACATGATTAAGATTCCTTTCTTATAAAAATGACAAGTTTGGCTTAGACAATGTCCAATTTTTCTTTTGGTTTCAGCAATCTCTGATAATTGCTTTTAAGTACTCACGGATTTTAGTTTTTATTTTATTTTTTGTTCATACAAAAAGAACAGACCTCATGTCTTTTGGAGAGGCTCATGATGTTAAGAACATAGCAATGCCTGTCTCCCTCCTTTCCAGCCCTTCTCCTCTCTTCCCTTCTCTTCATTTTTGCAGTAGCCTGTGTTTCAACAACGAATCTTTTCTCTCCTCTCAATCACCCATAAATTTGTAATATTAAATTATGTAGGTACTTCTTTGTACATTCTTGGTTAAGAGCGAACTCAGGTGTATACTAACACCCATGCATTTAGCTTTAAAGAGAAAATATTATCCAAGACGCAGTGCAGGATCCCATATCAATTCATTATCTTCTCATATAGGTGTAAACAACACAGTTATCTTTTTCTCACCATTTGGGAAACATATTTCTGAAAGAGTGCCTTGTGCAGAGTCCAAAGATTTGAAAGTAGAACTACTTGCAGTTGAGTTGGCGGATGGTGTCATTAATCTCTGCTTCAAGATTTTCTTCACTCTCTTCTGCTTATACTTAATATTTATCCCAAGCCTGTTGCTGCCATCTGAAATGACATATAATTTTTTTTTAAAGAAAATATGCAACTCATCAATTTTATACTTAAAAGTTCTATGCCTGAACTTCTTAGTATACAAACTATACCTCAATAATCCTGCTAAGCATCACACTCAACACACACAGTGTTCTTTCAAAGCTAGCTTTTCTATGAAACTGAGAGAAAGAATTCGATATTATAAATATATGAGAGGCCAGTACATCTGCCGAGGTTGCCTGCCTTACCTACAGACCAAGGACCAGCAAGTCACTGACATGCCCAGGAAAAAAACTGTGTTGCTTATAGAATATAAGCGTTCAAGCACTACCTATTCTAAAGGAAGTGGACTGCGCTGTGTGCTAAGACTGAGAGAGGTTGCCTCATCAGCTTGCCTACATGGGGGACATTCTCAAGGGAAACACCACTATCAGCAAGCAACATCAAAATCCACTACAGAAAAGCCTTCAGTCCCCCAGGTAGCCAACTGGCCAGGCAGCTACAGGTATGTCAACAAGTTTGTTGTTGTTGTTGTTGTTGTTGTTTGTTTGGTTTTTTTTTTTTTTTGGTCATATCCACTGTAACTGCTTGCTTCCTTGTCTACGTAACCCAATGTAGCCCATTGGACGGAAATCCCTGCAACCCAGTACCTTGACCACAGCAGACAACCAGTATTCTTTTAATCAAATCAAAGGCAAAGTGACAGCAAGCACAGCAAACCAAGGAATTTGTGTTGCAATAAAGCTTCCTTAGGTTTAAATACAGACAGAATCAAATTCTTTACTTCATTCATCTCAGCTCAAAAGCGCAAAGGATTTTCATAACAGAAAATAGTCTTCATTTCTATGTTGAAACTATATGAACTCAATGAAGAGGCAAGTTCATCCGATAGATTTTGTTAACCACATCAAATTCAAAATCTTACCAAAAAAGTTATCCAGTCGCCATCTCCCATTGCAGAGGTGCATCTGCCACTGCTCTCGTACACTCTCTTTCATTATACAGTAAAATATAAAAATGAGGAAACCTGGGCAAGGAGGAAAAAATCAGTCCTTTTCATAACCCTGTTGCCATTACTGGTTTTCTGATGTCATTTTTCTAGCCCCCATCACAAATATGGTGATGGCATAAAGTCTAGGCCTGCCTTCACTTTCTTCTCTCTAGGCTGTTTTCTACTCACTGTAGTGTATGAGAGATAAGGTCAGCTATTCAATCTGGTATCCAGTCTCTGAGATGGCTATCAATGAGCATTCTTGTCCTATCAATGAGCATTCTTGTCCTATGATTTCCTTCTGCATTATACCAATAAAGCATGGAGGAAGGATGGAATGTCACTTCTGATATTAGGGTAGAAAAAGATTCTCTCTCTCTCATCACTTTTCACTTACTATAAAGGAATCCAAGTATTTTCTCTTGAGAACATTCTAGCACCTCTGTGAAGGAGCCTGTGTGGTGAAGAACTAAGGTTCCCAGACCATAGCCATGTGAATGAGCCTTCCTTGAAGCAGATTGCCCAGAGTGAGTCTAACCTGTAGATTGTGGCGGCCCTGCATGATTTCAACTTCATGAGTGTCCTGGAATGAGAAAAACACAGCTAAGCTACTCCTGCATTCCTAACCCTCTAGCAGTGTGTAAGATAATAAATGTTTGTTGTTTTAAGCTGAGGATATTATTACACAACAGAACAATGAAGACATGCACTCTGAAAAAAATTACATTGTGTAGAAAGTATGTGTTTGTTGCCCTTAATTTCCATTGCTAGCCTTAATGCTATCCTGTAAGAGGGAGGGGAAAATATTTTTTTCATATATATATATATATATATATACATGAAACTTAAAAAGAAGAGATTTTATGTATTTCATCAGTGCAATTTTGAGAAGATAAACACACCTCTTTGGGGAGGGATATTCTCAAAGTGTCTATCAGCACTCTCCGCTACTGTATCTCCTTGAGATATGAAAAATCACATTTAAGATTGTCCTAATTACCAATTCTCCAAGTTGCAATTGGGTTTCCTAAACTTGAGTGTGAAATTGGCAAAAGGAATCCCTGTTAAGTCTTGGGAAGGCTGAGGTGTGCTTCCTTTTCATTGTTGCATCACTTTTCTTTTGTTTCCAGTGCAACATGTGGGAGCACAATAGATGTTTGTTGATTTGAACTCCAAGCACTCAATCCATAAGCTCTCAGATGCTTCTGCAACCTTAACAATACCTGCATGGTCCTCAAAGTATTTGTTTTGCCTTAAGTGCATGTTGCGAAACTTTCTTCTCTATACAGTGTTGGTCTGGTCTCCACATTGGCTATCTGTCTTGAAGGTAACAAAAGCAGTGAAGTGGTCTTAATCCATTGTAAACTGAGCCTATGCCAGTAGAAAATGCTTCTAAATCTAAGTTTGATTAGGGTCTTGTTGGAAGGAAAACATCTTAAGGTAGATGGCTGTGTCTTCCCAGAGTGTTTGACCATACCTCCCACCAGTATCATGTTCAATGCTTATTTTGAGAGATTTTATTTGAAGAGATGATGACAACAAAGTAGTCAAAAATACATCAAAGTGATGAACTTGAGGGAAAATGACAGAACTAGGATGCCATTTCTGGTTAAGAAACAATTTTGACATGAGAAACACAGAGTGAAAAAAAAGTGGTAGCAACAGTCAGATATCTGAAACAATCATCAAGAAAAAGGACAAATTAGGTCTTTTACATGTGGATACAAGTTTAGAACCAGGAGCAGGGGGCGGGGATTCTACTGAGCATCCATGTAAAAACACAGCTAGTGTTTATTAAGCAATGACTTGATCCAAATCACAGAGTTAAAATTGGACTGGCAGTCTGACTGCATAATCCAAGGTCTTAACCATTGTGCTATGCTACATTCAGTTGAGGAAAACAGGTGTAAGAGTCAGAGTTGATAATAAATTAACTGCTCTTCTTTATGCAATAGTGAGCTCTGTCCCTTGAAAGTTTCAGGGGAGCTGCAATGAGAAAATTTTGGTTCCCTGGCCCCAGCTTTGAAACTATGATTCCAGGTGGGAGGCAGAAATCTGTAGGCTAAACAGAATGGCATGTCTCACTAACTCTTTTAAAGACTTCCGTTCTATTGGCAACTAAACAACCAAGGGGCAATGAATTCAGAAACATTCACTGTTATTCTGAGTAGCAACCACCTAGAAGATGGTGTAACATCCACATGAGAGCAGACTCCAGTCTCAGAGCAGGTAAAATCCCTTCATCTTCAGTCTGAACAAGGGGTCACAGTGACATCAAGCACCTATTACTGCTCTAATTTCCTGTATGCGGTTTGATTAGTTCTCCAACTTAAAGGTTATTGTGTCAGTTCCAATGAACTGGTTGCCAGTTCTCCCTCTCTGCCTTATAGCCTTCTTTTTTCTTCCTAATAACACATTGATTTGCTTACTCACTAGACCACAGGCATGTTGGGAGAGGGGAGGTTTTGCCACCTGCGTCTTTATTTGTGCACTCCTCCTTCACAAAAAAAGGCTCATTCCAAGCACTATGATTTTCTCCCTTGACAACAAGTCAACCCCGTTTAGCTGGAATTGCAAGGTTATCACTGGAATGACTGCTTCATTCATTTGTTTTACTAAATTCCAGTTTTGAAGTTGTGTGTGTGTGTGTGTGTGTGTGTGTGTGTGTGTGTGTGTGTGTGTGTAAGCTGAGTTTGAAACAACACTCTGAAAACCACCTTGCTACAGGTAGGCACATTCTGTCTTATAGGCAGAACTAGTCAGACTTGGATCTTGGTTGGTATGAAGCATATCTTTAGAAACAGATACAACTTGGATCTGATTGGTTTTAACCTTCAAGAAATACTCATAACCAATAAAAATTAAAAAAAATACTCAGGAGTTAAAGGTTGGTGCCACAGTTAAGAACTGTTTAGATGGCCTGCAACCCATGTCACAGTGCCTGGTTTTCAAGTCCCAGCTCTGCTTTTCATTCCAGAGCCCTCAAAATGCACATCCTGGAAGGCAGAAGCTCATGTACTTGGGTTCCTGCAACCCTTATCAATATCTAGATTGAGTCCAGAGCTTCTGACTTCATCCTGATCCAGGTCCAGCTGTTTCAATTATTTGGGGAGTGAATTAACTCGGAGGAAATCTCTCTCTCTCTCTCTCTCTCTCTCTCAAAATTACAACAAACAAATCATTCTACAAAAATATATAATTAGGAGTTGGTGTTGTGGCATAGCAAGTTCAATACTGTTTTTGCTACATCTCAGAGGTTTTTTTCTTTTTTGTTTTTTCTTTTCATTCATTCAAAATAGGTTTTTGTTTTCCTTATTAATTTCCTCACTGACTTCTAGGTTACACAATAACATTACTTGCTTCAGGAAGGTCTTTGATTTTTTTTTTTAATTTCTCCAGCGACACACTGGTCATTAAGTAGCATGTTATTATTTAACTTCATAGTATTGTACATTTTTTATTTTTCTCTGTTGTTGATTTTGTTTTATGGCTTTTCATTTAAGGGAATGTATAGTAACTGTGTCATAGAGACTGTCATATCCAATGTGAAGATACACTGCAGTATGAGTCTCTATTTGCAAAATAAATATGAACTCCCAATGAAACTGTTGGATGTATCTTGACAATAAGATACTGGACTTCTGTCATTGTCCATGCCTACAATGTTAGGATACACTTAAATAGCAGAATGAAGGACTTAGGGCTGTTTTCAAATGACTATATTATTGCAATAATGTAGGGAAAGTCAGTGGGCGAAGGGGATTTGGGAGGGGAGGGGAACTCCAGGGGTATATGGAACTGTATTATGGAATAATATAATTATTTTTTAAAAAGATCTATCTCTTCTAACTCTGGCATCTCATATATATGCTAGTTCAAGTTCAGACTATCCTAATTCCAATCTAGCTCCCTGCTAATGCAGCTGGGAAAGCAATCACAGGTAGTGCAAGTACTTTGGCTCCTACACCCATATGGGAGACCCAGGTAGAGTTCCAGGTTCTTGGTTTCAGCTTGTCCTAGCTCTTGCTGATGTAGCCATTTGAGGTGTGAGAGATGAAAGTCTCTCTCTCTCTCTGGCTCACTCTTGCTCTCACTCTCTCCATTTATTGCTATCCTCTTCTCTCCCTCTCTGAAATAATTAAATGATAGATAGATAGATGATAGATAGATAGATAGATAGATAGATAGATAGATAGATAGATATTGCTTTCTTGTTTTGTTGTCAGCTTTCCTTTAATCCTTCTCTTCATGGGGTGAATACATTTATCTGCAGGTGTAATGATCCAAAGAGTAGCCTGGAGTCAGCACTGAGAAAATGGTCTGCATAGTCTTCTGTTCTTAACCCACTTGTGTGGAATTCTCTGCCAAGGGTGGCTGGTCCATGAGGTTTAAGCGTTGTGCTAGAGTATTGAGTTAGAATACCTAAGTCTGGGTCTGGGAATTCTGTCTGGAGAAAAAGTGTAGAATCATCATCAGGGCTTCCTTCAGTGAGCAACCTAGCATGAAATCAAGGGCTAAAATCCTCAAAGAAAACCAACTGTGAGTGGAGTGAAAAGCTCCTCAAATGTCTACTCCTAACACCTAGAAGCAATGAAAGTGGCATGTGGAATAACAACAGTGCCTTTTGTGCCTTTTCACATCTCAGTCAGCATTTGGTTGTATAGTAGTCCCCCTTAGACAAGGAGAATATGTTCCAAAACCCTCAGTGGACCTCTGAAACCACAGATAGTATCAAAACCTATGCATACTATTTGTCCTTATACATGTATACCCACAAAACACCTTATTGTAAATTATCCCCTTGAAGAGATTAGCATCACTAAACAACAAAACAGAACAATTGTAGCACTGTGGTGTAATACAGGTTATTTAAAACTTGTGAATTTCTGGACTTTTCCACTTAATTTTTTCAGAGTGAGGTAGCTAGCACTGTGGAAGATAAAACTGTGGATAAGGATAATTACTGTATAAAAAGCAAAATTTGATGGCACAGAATCTTTAAGGAAATTTACTTTTGTTATGTTGGAATGAGATGGTTTCATGAGTTATTACACATAGTGGGTAAAATCTTGTCAAATCAGCTTACCCAGGGCTTCTAAGGGGTTAACAACCATTACAACAAATGGTTGTGAAATTAGAATAACTTTTTTTTTATTACTTGCATTGCATTATGTGACACAGTTTCATAGGCTCTGGGATTTCCCCAACACCTTCCCATGCCCTTCCCCCATGGTAGATTCCTCCACCTTGTTGCAGTATTACAGTTCAAATTCAGTTGAGATTCTTTCATTGCAAGAGTATACCAAGCATAGAGTCCAGCATCTTATTGTCCAGATAAATTCAACATTTTCTTGGGGAGACCATCTCTGGTCTGAAGGCAGAGCTGGCAGAGTATCATCCCAATCAATTAAAAGCCCCAACATAACATCAACAACAATTTACAACATTATGGAATTAGTTGACATGGTATCGAATAACCAATATGCTAAAAAATTCAAGTTCTTAACCACATCCTTTGACTACTTCATTGACATTTCAATTTTAGTTTATATGCAGCCAGTTTCTATACACCTTAAAATGGCTATAGGGTACTATTCAGCTGTCTTGTGTCTATCCTCATTTTAGTATTTAGCAGTTAATAGTGTTGAAGCATAATTTTGCTGAACTTGGCAGATTTCAGGATAGTCTAAACTGGTTTATATCTCTAATAAGGCATATGTCAACAGTTTAACAATTGTTTTTAACATTTCTCAGAATCTCTACCATGCTAATGTGTATTGTGTTATTCTAACAATAAAGGAAAGTACTTTGCCACATTTCCCAATGCCTCTTTGACCATAAAATTCCTTTGCTGATGGAAAATCCTATGGAACTTCCAGTGTAGTGCACTTTGGAAAAGGAAATGTTTTGAATGAAATTTTTTCAATGGAGGGCAATAAAAGGAAGACTCACTGAAACCCCAGTTTGATTAGCCCAAACTGACTGAACCAACATTGAGGGTTAAAGTTTGACATTCCCGTGAAAACAATCATGCACATCCCCCTCAAGATTTTTTAACTTGTAAAAATTAATTTGGAAAAAAATATCAACTAATGCTCAGATTTTACTAGATTTTCTCATGCTATCTTTTGTCTATCATTTTGCTACTTATTTGATCATTCTTTGCTCTTACCAGAATATAAGAATTAGACTAAAGAACTGCAGGACTCTTAGCTTATAATCATCTCATTTAACCAGTTTGGTGATTTGTGGTCAGTTTGTGGCAAAAACCAAGACTAGCACCTTGACTTGTTGCCCTGGCCCACAGCTCTTAATCATCATTTTTGTATGATTGTACAATTTCCTGCTATGGTTTTCCCCCCAAACATCAGAATATCTGATGCAGTCAACCTATGAGCTCAAAACACAGTGTTCTTACTATTCAGTAATTACTATGTTCAACTAGATTGTCTACTTCAAAATGTCAACATGAGTGTGAATATGTACATTCATAATTACAATGTGTTAGTGCAGTGGCTACTACAAGAACTACTGTTGATTGATGTTTGATATAGACATTGCAGACTAGTTAGAGTTAGGTTAGTATCTTGGCATCTTCCCATCTCCCTGGGAGAGAAAGTGAGCTGTACGTTCACTGAATGAAGCTAACATTTAGCTCATGTCTCTAGAGGCTGCCTGGCAACTCTCCTAGAGCAGAGGCTTCCTGGGGTATTCTGTTCTCCTTAGAACCTCCAACAAATGAGAGAAGTTTCCCAAGCAGCAGCGAGCTGCTTGGTGCAGATCTAGGTAGCACAGAAAGGACTCAGAAGGAGCACTGACCTTGAAACGTGTTAAAAGTGGCAAAAAGGTACAAGAAAAAGATCCTCACAGGTCCCCAGGCAAAAAAGGCAAAGCCCCAAGTGAGGCCAAGTAAGAACGTCAGGCTTGTTGTGCCTTTGAAGTCACGCAGGGTCATCTTCCGCCGAGTCTTCCGACTCTGGAGTTTCATAGAATTCAGCTGAGCCAGAACAGTGCAGAACATGAAGAAATTCGCGAGAAATATAAGGCAAAAATAACCCACCACGGAGACATAAAAGATGGAATCATCTTTAATCCAACAACTGCAAGAAACAAAGATGAGATGAGAGAAGGAAGGAGACATCAAAGCATAAATTTCTGTTTTGTAGACTGAGGATCCGCGAGTCAGTTTCATTCCATGTAAGTACAGACCTAGACCTAGGTAAGTGAACTGATTTGACAAGAGTTCACTGACACCCAGTGGAGACGATCCTGCCACTCGACTCCCAGTTTCCTGTGCCCCAATTCACAGATCTTTCCAATGCCGCATCAGAAATCCTAGAGTATGATTCTGTCCCACGTATATGGGAGCTCTTAGTCCAATTCCTCCAGGAGATTTTTCTCTTCCTTAACAGTAGAAAAACAAATTATGTGTTTTCCCACAACGTGGCTCTCCTCCTTCCAACCTTACACCTGAGCTTTTATTTGCAGGATGAATTCTACTTTGCATGATAAATATCACAGTAAAAGAACGTACTTTTTTTGAGTATCTTTTTTGAATGCTAGCTCAAACAATGATGAAATTATCAGAGTTAATGAAAATGCAACAGAAAGGGGACAGCTCTACTTGTGTTGCACTTGGACTACAAATGACTTCATAGTTTCTATTAAAGAAGAAATACACAAGGGCTCAAATGGACAGATGCCTTATTTAAAACCATTTCTAATCACTAGAGGAACTGCTTCTGATTTTCAAAAACAGACGAGCTTGACTTATTTCGCTGTGTGTCAATTTAACTGAGACCTCTTTTACAAAATCAGGAAAGTCTGATTTGGACATATTATTCATATTACTGTGGATACTTCCATGTATTTGTGAATGTGTGTGTGTGTGTGTGTGTGTGTGTGTGTGTGTGTGTGTGTTGTGAGGGTATGAAGAAAGCAATTTAATTTCCCTATTATGGTCTAATATGTAGGGTTCTAAGGTTAGCTTTGAAAGAGATTATATAGAAAATTAATAAAATACATGTTTGGATTGACAATCACCTGCAACATATATTGTTAAGTGAAAATATCAAGGTGCCAAATGGTGTACAATTATCACTTAGGTAATAAAGTATGCTGGAGATCATTCATAAATGAATTTTTCAAAACTTAATGTCATAGCAATAGAGAGCAGAATGGTGGTTACCAGGAGTTTGGCGGGGGGCATTGTAGAGGTGACAAAGGGAAGTAGAAAGTGGGATGAACACTGGGGAAAAAGGAGAAATAAGTTTTCATGTCGGACTGAAGAGTAGGTTGAATACATTCAACAATATTATATTATATACTTCAAAATAGTTGGAAGAAATTTCTTTAAATGCTCTCACCACAAAGAAATGCTTCTTTGAGACAATGGACATGCTGAATGTCTTAACTTCATTGTTATATAATTTAAACATGTTATCAAAATATCACACTTTTCCTAATAAACATTTAAATTATTAGTGTCAACTAAAAATAAAATAAAACATGGAACTTGTATCATGGCACACCTGCCATGTAGACATCCCATATGGGTGCTGGTTCAAATCCTGACTGTTTCGCTTCCAGACCTGCTAATGTGCCCAAGAAAGAAATAGAAGATGGGAAAAAAAGAAATAAAGATGGCCCAAGTACCTGGATGGCTGTACCCACATGGGAGACCTGGGTGAAGCTCCTGGCTTCAATCTCCAACTTGGCCCAATTCTAGTCATTACTGCCATCTGGGCAGTGAACTAGTGGACAGAAAATCTCTCTTTCTATTGTGTTCTCTCTCTCTTCTTCTTCTTCTTTCTGTAACTCTACCTCCAAATAAGTCATTTTCAAAAAATAAAATAAAAACAACCAAATAAAATCCAAGAAAATATCTATACAAATTAAGTTGCTAGTAACAAAGTGGTAGTAAGTTACTTCCAATGGGATAACTGAGTAGCTGGGATTAGGGGTATGGCTTACTCTCCTCTTCTACCCTTCTGTACATTTGCATTTTGTACTGTGTATATGAATTATATATCCAAAATCTAATGTTTAAATAGCATTTAGGGAACTCTACCTCTTACTGACCAATTCACATATGAAAAGGCTTTTTGGAGGGAAGAGTGGAGTTGATGCTCTGGTTATGTGTTTACCTTGATATTTGAAGAATTGTCATTAGGTAGTCACTGGGGACCATTACAGTCAAAAACAGGCATGGAGCAGGGATAGAGGGGGTGATAAGAAGGAAGAGTAGAAAAAGGGGAGAGAAAGAATGGATAATGAGGATTTTAATTAGAAAGCATCAGCTGCAAAGGGCAATATAATTTTGATCCTCTGAAAGCTGTCATCTGAATATGAAAGGGAGCAAGCCCTCTTTATTTGATTCCAGCTCAGTCAGAGAAGAAATCTACAGTGGACAAAAAGTTGAAGGTAACAAAACACAGGGACAGTGATGATAACATGCAGAAAACATTTAGAAGATATAAAATGAGAGTATATAGTAAAAGGATCACAGAGTAACTATTTACAAGCCAATTAATGAAGGTTCTAGAGAGGTGGAATGGAGGGAGTGTATACTCTCTTATGGCTGTGGTTGAGAAAACTAAAAATATGAGCCCACATATCAAGTGAAAAAGAAAACAAGACGACAAAGCTGATCCAGTTGACAAAGAAGGGTTGTGCTCTTCTTCAGGGAAAAGCTCTATTGTTGGAAATTGGAAAATATCTCCTGACTCATCTCTGGACTTCCATCTAGAAGCCACTAACCTTATAACGGTCTATGGGATTGAACATCACAACAGGAGCTAACTACACAGCACTTACTGTGGAACATGCACCATGCTGAGCACTTTACATACACACTGTCCTTTTAACTCTTATTCCAATTTTCCAGTGGCACAAATGGAAGTGAGAGGTAAGGCAATTTGTCAAAAACTCTGAAAGAGTTCAGGCACCTACTCATTACATAAATGTGGCCATGACTATGTTTACAGAGAAAGGCTCAGGCCAATACTGCAGCCAGCACCAAGACTAAACCCCAGACCAGGAATACCCCATTGTATACTGCTGGGCCAGGGCCCCACCAGTTGAGAAGCAGAGATACCAGTACTTACAAAGGAGTCGCTGGGCTCAGAGTTCCGTATGGGTTTTTTCTCACACTGAGTGTGATTGCCACTATGATGGCTGGAGTTCCTAGAGCGGGAAAGCAAGGCCAAAACATCTTGTCAGGTCCTTCAGGAGGAATCCTGATCAATGATATGGGTGCTGATACAGTGACACTGTTTAAATGAGCCACAGATGTGCGGGCACCAAATACCATTGTTTGCAAAATATTTGTAAATTTTTCAATGTTAAACATTTCTAGGAGTTCTCCAATCCACTAAATTAAACAGCATGCCAATAGCTCAAATACAACACCCACAGGTTATTAAAATTAGCTCTAGTTCTCTCCCCCCCCCAAAAAAAAATCAGCTTAGCAAAGGAATTGTCTAGCTTATCAGAATGCAAATTCCGATGAAGCATTCCTTCTCCACTGACGGGCCGCCAATAGTTTTTCTCCCTTTCAATATTGTCCCAGTGTCTTTTGGTCTAGGTCACCTTGAAGGAAGGGCATAAGCAATCAGTTGCAGCCTGCAGGTCTTGTTTGACAGAAAAGCTGTTTCCACACTCGTTACTAGTTTGACATTTTGACTAGATCGACCAGTTAACGACCAGTGCATTCAGTTAGACTATAATAAAGCAATCAGTTCAGTCAAAATGGCCAACGTGATGTGAATAAAGACAAAAGATTTTAAAATCCAGTTTCATGTACATTTGTAAAACTTAAATGATGTCTTTTTTTTTTTAAGGTGTATTATTTCCTCCCAAACTAAGAGCACCTGCCCACCCACATGTTGTGAGTTTTGTAAGATACCTTCCAAATCTGTGCCAAACCTCAGTGTGCCAAGCATCTTAAAAACCCTTCCACTTCCCTATTCTGTGATAAACAGGGTCATCTCTTCAAATTTCTCAGCTGGCAGACAGCACCGTACCTAGTGTACTGCAGATTTTTTTTTTTTAATATCCCATTCGAGTCTGAAATGGAAGGTTGAGCGGAAGCCTCCCTTGAGTTTGGAATCTGTGTGGTAGTCCTCAAACTATATTCATCCTTACTTGTATATGAGGAAGAGGAAAGTGGGGGTGTGTTTTGAAAAATGTATACCAAACTACTGTTTTGGACAGTGTTTTAAATCAAGGAAAAATCTTTGCAGCAAGTTGCTTGAGTTGCTTTGGTAGTTGGAAGGGAGAGCTTCTGACATACGCAGAGGCTAATATTTGCTTTCCTTAAGGTCGATTTCATTTGTCCAACATATGTAGGTGCTCTGAAGCTCTCTAGGGGGGGCTTAGCAATGACTCTGTCACAACCTAGGATGTGTCTATCTAAGCCACACCGGCCAACATTCGCACTGTAGCTTATCTGAGTTTTGCTGGAGTGCCTGTGGTCTTTCATAAATGCCAGAAGACAGGAGGCCTGTGAGGAGTTGCTTCCATGCCATCTTCTATCCTCCTGTCAGTCTCCTCTGGGAGGTTGTCAGGAGATAATTTCCCCTCACCTGCCAGGGTTCTACAGTCATTTGGGGCTGCTTTGTATCCTGCCCTGCTGTGGACAGAACTACGGGATAGAAAATCACATAGCTATGTCCAGAGTCGCTCCCCAGGGACAGGCCATGCCACAACTCAGGCTGTGGTCATCTGCTGCCTTCTGTTTTTGGTGTCGTTCTTTTTATAGCGTAGGACAAGAACTTGGGAGCTGTCCTTTTTGGCTGCTGTTCCCCTCACTGTAATAAAAGAAATAAGCTGAATTTAAGAATGGTTTCTTGTATCTGTCTTTACTTTCCAAGTCAGCCAAGGTTTGGCATTGATTTGTGTGTGGACTTGACATTCACAATTAACCATAAGTACATTATCTGCTTTTTAGATTATTCATGGAACCTCTCCACAATGTTGTCAGTCCTCTGGAAGAATCAAAATGGGAGGTGGGCAGGCACAGGGAGAAGTAGATTGACTGTTTTTGGCTCTGTGTTTCTGCTGGATTCCAAAATGTATTAAAATAATTTTTTAGATTATGCCTTGTTTAATATTTGCCCATCTCTGCTCCCCACATTAGCACAGATAATAGTGCTGAGTATCCAATGAAAGCATGTATTATGCTAATGAATTCATTGAAAGGATGAGCAGCTAATTAGCAAGCTATTGTCTTCACAAAGGTGGTGAAATAAAATATATCTTCTAATGTATCTTGTGTGTAATAGCATACATTTTCTATACATCCACCACATTTTTTGAACCCAATCTCCTTTAATAAAAGAGGGGAATGGGAGAAAGCAGCTGCACTGGCCCTGTCAGTTAGAAATCTAGAAAAAGAAATCAATGAAATGGCATTAATATTAGGAAATACACATGCTGAATTCCATTTCTGTCATCTTCCAGTGACAGTTGAGATGGTCACAGTCACGAAGTGTGGTAGGTCAGATCAAGACTGACTCTTTTCACCTATTTCAATTCCATTCCCTATTCCTTAACAATATAGTAAACTATGTAGGTTTAATAGTCCAAATTGTGGAGACAGACTCCAGTTCTGCCAGTTGTCAGATGTGAGCATTTGGCAAATTACTTAATTTCTCTGTGTCTTGTATTCTCATCCATTAGATTGGAACAATGATGAAACCTATCCCGGAGCAATAGTGTGAAGATTAAAGGTGTACATAAAGCACCTAGAATAATGTTTGACAACACTTAAGTGATGCCTAATTGTCAATAGTCATATCAGTACCTGTTGTGACCATAGCTTCTGTAGATGAAGGGGTAAAATGAGACAAGCTTACTATTGTAGATCCAGCATTTAGTCCAGCACACAAACAAGGGCTCAATAAATATTTTTGTACCAGCTTCCCATAATAAATGTTATGAGTTGAGTGTACAGAGAAAATAAGTAGAGAGAGATATTAAAAAACAAAGATTAGTGAACCAATCCTTAATTCATTACTTATGACATTAACAGAAGTTGGTACTGAGTAATTTCTCCAGTGGACTTTCCTATGATTTTGGATAGGGACCCTGGAGGCAAAAGCTCATTGAAGTGAAGCAGATATCATTTGACATATCCACATCCTAGATCTAAGGGTCTGGGTTCCAGTCTTGGATCTATATGATTCCATCCATTGATTCACTCCCCAGATGGCCAAAATGGCCAAATCTGGGCCAGTCAAAAGCCAGGAGCTACAAGCCAGGAATTTTTTTTTTCAGGTCCCCCGTGTGGGATCAGGGGCCCAAACACATGGGCCATCCTCCACTTCTTTCCCAGGCACATTAGCAGGGAGCTGGATAAAAACTGGAGCATCTGGGACACAAACTGATGCTCAGATAGGATGTTGATACTCTAAGTGGTAGCTTTACAGGCTACCTCACAACCCCACCTCTGGTATCGCTTCTGATCCAGCTTTCTGATTATGCACATTCTAGAAAGCAGCAGATCATGGTTCAAGTTCCTGGGTGTCTGCTACCCACATGGGAGACTCAGACTGAGTTCTGGGCTCCTGGCAGCCTATCATCCTGGCTAAGGTTGTTGTAAGAGTTGGAGGAGTGCATCATTGGATGGTTCTCTCCGCCTTTCAAACATAATTAAATGAATACATCTTTAACACATAAAATTGTCTGTGACATTCAATTCTAGCAGAACAAATGCACTGAGATAGAGCTGGAATTGTAGAGACATACAGGTTTAAAACAGAAGCATCAAGAACAATGGCATATATACTTACCCCAACCAACTAGGCAAAATTTAAGGATATAATTACGAATGTATATGTTGAAGACTTTGACTAGAGCAAAATACATGTGAACTGCCTCCAGGCCCATCCAAGACAAAGAAGCAAGCAGGAAATAATGAAGTGCCACCGCAGCTGTGATACAGATCCCCACTTTCTGAAATGATGACAACCAGGAATTGGCCAGAAATGCCAGGTTTAGCATCAGTAGTGCTGTGCACAGGTTGATAAGGATTTTGGAAGGGAAATCTTTCCGAAGTTTGCTAAAAGAAAAGTAGGCTAGGTTAGATAGAATCCCTTCTTGATTAAGCACTGCCACAACTTTTCTCCACAATAAAAGAGAAAATAATTCGCTGTTAAAATTATTACTTTATATATATTATATTTTAGAGCTCTCTTCCTCTTTCCAGTAGAGGTACATATCCCAAATATGATGACTTTCATTAACAGGAAAAAAGAATAGTCTCTCTCAATTAGGTGGCCCCTTTTCACTCGATTTATTTTTTTTGAAAGAATGAAGGAAGACGCTTCCTGCGTATTAAGATGACTTCATCAGCACTTTGGCAAGCTGGATCTACACATTGGCTACGGCAACTTTTACTAGTTACAGTTACTTGCATATTTTCAAAGAGGCCAACGTTTGGTATCACAACAGCAAATGTTGTAAGTTTTTTTGCTGAGTGAGCACAGTCTTACTTTGTGGAAATTGATGTGGAATTTCCCAAAATCTGAAAAACATATATATAGATATATATATTTATATATAAATCTAAACATGTATATGTATTTATACACATACATACATGTGTGTATTCTCTTTAATTCTTTTACCTTGTGTTAAACGTTTATTGATTTAAATTTTGCAGTTTGTATTTTGAGCATGTTTTAAAAACTAGGTCAAATTGTAAAATTTACAATTCTTAAGAATGCACATTAATGAATCTTTAAAAATGTATACAGCTGTGGAACTTCCACCCTGATTAAAAGGTAGATTATTTTGCACACTGAGAAAATTCCTTCAGAATTCTCCAATTTAATACTCCTCACAAGAAGTGACCAATATTACAATTTATATCCCCATAGATTCAGTTTTTCCTGTACTTGGAACTTCGTATGATGAAAACATATTGTGTGCTGTTTTCTTTCACTAGTATGATTTGCTTAGTTCTATTCTTGTACTATTTAGATATCATATTGTATTATATAGAAGTTATTTATTCTTTACTGCTGTATAGAATTTCACTTCTATAAATCTACCATTACTCATACAGTCACCTGTTAATATGCATTGGGGTTAACTGCTGTGAATATACTTATACAAAAGTATAAGTATATCAGTGGACATATGCACTTGTTTCTCTTGAATATACACCTAAGAGTGAAATTTTAGGGATAATCACTCTCTTTTAGTAGGCATTGCTAAACAATTTCTGAAAATATGTGCTCCATTTTACGTTCCAACCATCAGTTGTTATACATAATTGCTGACATTTGCTATTGTCAACAGTAATTTTAGCCATTCTAATGGGTGAACAGAAGTACAGTGTACTAGGGCCAGCATAGTGACATATCATGATAATCCTCTGTCTGTGGTGCTAGCACTCTATATAGGTGTCAGTTGGAGTCCCAGCCGTTCCACTTATGATTCAGCTCCCTGCTAATGGCTTGGAAAACCAGTGGAGCATAGCTCAAGTCCTAGGGGCTCTGTACCCATGAGGTAGACCCAGAAGAACTCCTGGCTCTCAGCTTTGGACTAATTCAGCTCTGGCCATGGTGGACATTTGCAGAGTGAACCAACAGATGAAAGATCTCTCTGTCTTTCCCTTTTTCTGTAATTCTGACTTCCAAGTGAAATAAACAAATATACATTTTTTAGGTAGAGACCACTTCAAAGTGCTTATAAAAAAAGCACATTATCTTGATTACATGAAGTTTTTGAGAAACCCTTACATATGATTGTGGTTTTCATCAGCATTTTGCTAATGATAAATTATATTGATAACTATCATATGCTTACTAGCCATTTGAGTAAGATTTGGGGATAGATTCCGTTTTTGTGGTGTTTATTCAAGTCTTTTGCTCATTTTAAAATTGTATTGTCCGCATTTTTGCTTTTTAACTGTAGGAGTTCTTTATTCTATGTGCAACTCGTTTGGGAGGTATATACATTGCAACAATGTCTACTAGTCTGTGATTTGCTTTTTCATTCAATTGTGATGAAAGGACTTTTAGTGGAAATTAAAAATATGTTTTAAATTAGAATGTACACACAGGTCTTTGATAATTTTGCATTTCCATTGAATGTTTATTGATTTAAATTTTGCAGTTGTGGGGAAAGTTTTAATGAAAATCTTTAATGATATCCACTTTATCAACAGTCTGTGTGGCTAATGTTCTCACACCCTGGTACAGAAAACTTACTTTCTCAAACTGTTTGATTTTAAAAATCAACTAACCTATTTTGTTTAGAGGACATTTGGTTGTTCTGTTTTGTTTTATTATTAATTTGTCCACTTCATAATCTAATGGATTTGACCTCTTCTTACTAGGATTTTTGGTGACATTAACAAGGTTCCAATGACAACAGTATTTATCAAACAAAAAAATTAAAATAAGGCTGCACCAACTTACTGAAAAACTGTGTATGTCATCATTGCAATTCCCAGAAAAATGGAGGAGATTCCACATCCAGTGTGTGTTATGAGCACCAATATCCGTTCATTCACTGTATCCACCGTAGACCTCGATAAATCCTAGGGAATGTAATATGTGGCATTTTATACATTTTCTAGAGGAAGTTTGTGACAAACTACTTTCAGCACTCACAGGAAGTTCCTAGAATATATAACATTTTTGTTATAGTTCTTATAAAACCACATTATATGGATGGATTTACGATATACTCAAGTTTTGTTGAGAACCTTACAGTATTTTACCATGTACAAGACATGGAGAGTCATTAATAATACTGAGAAAACACTAAGTCCTTAATTTCATTGTCATTAATATGTTCTGCACTTGAAATATAACTAAACCAATAGATGTGAATTTGTGATGCAAAATAAATCATTGTCTCCACTCGGCGACCCAAAACACTACATGGAACATCAAAAATGTTCCTTTTTCTGAGACCTTCACTAATTTTCACAAAATTAAGAAAAAATGGACCATAGAGATCAGATAATTGAGTAATTTCTTAATCTGAGGACGATAAAAGACCTGAAATGACAAGCAAAAAATGTTACTATATGTGTACACTCATCTGAGAAGAAATTACAATAGCTTTTATCAGATGGTTATAGAGATCCAGGACTCACATGTTGTTTTATTCTCAACAGGGAGTTATTTCTTCCCTTCTCACTGGTTCATTTGGCGGTGTCTGGAGATGTGTTGGTATGTACAACATGAGGAGGAGTGGGGAGTGGGGATTGCTGCTGGCATTCAATGGGGAGAAACCAGGATGCTGCTCAACATCTCACAATACACAGAACAGCCCCCCAAAATAAAGTTATTTGGCCAGAATATCGATAGTGCAAAAGTTTAGGGGCTCTAATCAACTTTACTTATTTCAAAAGACAAAATTAAGGTTCACATGAGTGAAACAGGATCACAAAAATTACTGACAAAGCTAGGATATGAACACCAGTCATTTGAATCCTGCTATATTGCTCTGGCTTATTTGGAAAGAGCCATGCAAAATTCTCACAATTGAATACACCTCAATTCAGCCTCTCTTATTTACTGAATAGTATTTTTTTTTCTTTTAAAATTACAGAAACATAAAGCAGACATTCAGTCCTTAAAAGACTTACCATTAGTTGCTGGAGAAGCCAACTCAGACATATTCACATAATAGTAACTTAAGAGAACTATGAAACTATTCAGGTATGGGTAGAGAAAATGAATACTCTGGGACCCATTTCAAAGGAAAAATCAGCAACCTTTGATATTAGGAAGGATCAGAGGGAGTAAGGAAATGAAAGAGTTAATGATGATTCTGACGCTTTAAGTCTGGGAAATGAACTGACCATATTCTGAGTATATAAACATTACATCTTTCATACACTATAATTTGACAACAACTATTAAACTTTCAAATTTTTAATGGTCATATCCTTTAGCCCAGGTATTCTACTGTGTCAATTTGTCCTCCAGAAATATTTATACAAGTGTCACAATATAAAGTAATAAGGATGTATATTATAGTGATGCTCATGTTTGAGAAAAAAAAAAACAGTAATTGCTAAAAAGTCCACCTGGATGGATTCATTAATGCCTTGTGTTACACCCACAAAACACATACTATAAAGCTGCCAAAAACTGAACTAAATAGGTACATTTTTGGCAGAAAGTTGTCCTATATATTGCTAGGTGGAAAAAAGTAATAAAATACTATGACTAATTCTATCCAATTTTGCAAATAAGAATATACATTAATGTGCTTATACATTAATACACATACATTCTAACTGTATAACAGATGGCTATTAAAGGTGGTGTTTTCTGCAGAGGAGATCATGTACTGTTTGAAATTTTAGAAGCAAGCATTAGTTTTGTAAGGAGAAAAATAAACATCTGTTTCAATCCACTTTACTTTTGATGGACAAAGGTGTGGGGAGCTTGCATTTGCATTGCATTTTTACATAACTTAGTTCACACATATATTAGTGCTATTAATATAATATACACTGTCAAAATTCTATTGAAGATTGATGAAGACAAAACTCACCACTAAAACTCCAAAGTGAGTGAGGTGGTCACACTGACAGATTGTGTAATTTATGTTTGTTTCCTTTACTTTACAGCCTGATGAATTCCATCCACCTAGGCCATCTGCAAGAGACAGAAGGGAATTTGAATGCAATTTTGCTTTTCTCACAAATGTTTAACATCTCATTATATGCACCATGTGAATGTGTGTTATAATTAGCATTGTTTGTTAAGATGGCAAGATAGAGGTATAATTGAACATTGAAATTAAATTAAGTCTAATAAGCTAAATTGACTTTTGGGGGACTTGGTAAATTGCATAACTTCTTTGGCTCTCAGTTTTCTATTTTTTTTTTAATCGTACTTCTCCAGTTTTAGGACAGACTCCAGGTCTGAACAGCAGCTCTGCCATCACGCTGTAGTAGTGACAGAGCCAGGATGACTTCTTTTAAAGTATCCAACAATATGAAATAGGCAAAGCTAGAGCTTTTTGAAAGACATGGACCTCTGACATACAGGGTGACACTTGAGCCCAATTGGCATGATTGGCATAGACGCTGTTAAAAACAAGTTCAACACAGAATGCAAAAGGCCTTAAGCATTTCGTACCAAAGTCAAATTCTCAAGCAGTTGGGACCTTTTACCTTCTTGGCAACTTTCTAGCTTCTCCTGAGCATATTCAGAGTTCTAGAATCAACCATTATACCATCACAGTCTATAGATCTTGGGGATTAGAATGGATTTAGTATAGAACCTCCAGTGTGGCACTAAAACCTGGGACTTTTCCTAAGACATGCACCTAAGTATAGCCATTTTTCTTTTCAAATCCGGAAAAATTCCACACACACTTAGGAGGGTCAGGATTTTGGGTGAGCAGAGTGGCAGCAAGGTAGAAAAGATGCTTGTGAGGTGCATGGTCACTAGCAGTCATGTACACAGACAAGATTGAGGCTATGAAGGATAAAGCTCATTGCTCCACAAAATTCTTAATCCTGGTAAACTTTGGAAGGGACCAATCAGGAAAGAACACAATGGAGTTGTATTCCACATCCCATGGAACTAAATGGGAAGTGACTTCTTCTTTTGTCCCCAAATTCCAAGGATATTGTGTGGGGTGGGGGGGATGGGGGGACAGGGTTCCTAGGCAGAGCTGTTACAGCCCAAAGAACTCAAACAGCTGCCCTGGCACTCCAAAGAATTGATTCTGTATGGGATTTGCCTGAGATTTGGTGATATTTCTGAAGATTTCACACAGACACAGAGCCAAAGGGGAATCCACTCAGCAGGAAGCATCTGAGCCTCTTTTCTTACTGCCCCCAAACCTCATAGTCATCCATGCAGGAAGAGCCTTTAGAAACCAACAAGTCTCATCTAGGCATGGCACAATGATTCAATTGGCTAATCCTCCTCTTGCAAACACCAGGATCCCATATGGGCACCAATTCATTTCCTGACTGCTCCACTTCCCATCCAGCTCCCTGCTTGTGGCCTGGGGAAGCAGAAGAGGATGGCCCAAATCCTTGGGACTCTGCACTCATGTGGGGGACCTGGAGGAATCTACTGACTCCTGGCTTCAGATTGATTCAGCTTTGAGCACTGTGACAATTTAGGCAGTGAACCAGTGAATGGAAGATCTTTCTCTCTGTCTCTCTTCTATCTATAGATCTGCCTGTCCAATAATCTTCTTTAAAATCTCATCTGCTTGATGAAAAAATATAAAAATGGGTCTAGAGATGGTATATAACCTACCCAAGGTAATATGGCCTAGAAGAAATTGGGAGGTCTAGAGAAGTGGGGAAGGAGATGATAAATATTGAAAATTCCCTATGGGAAAGCATGGATAAATGATCAGGTAATTTTTCCTTAACTTTCTTCAAACAGCTCAAGGCTACTCCACACTGGGCCTTTCAAATTTCTTTCTTCATACTTTGCTTATTTCTGAATTGTGTGATGTTTCTGATCTCTCAATTACCCAAATAAGTATGTTATCAAATGGAAAATTTTTAATTCCCACACACGGATATGATTTGGAAATTATATCATATGTGTTGGTCATACAGAGGTTTCTGTGGGGTCCAATAAGACAGAAACCTCAGCACTACTGCTTCTCATCTAGCTGCCAAATAGAAAATGGTCTGGAGCAAAATCAAGGTTTGTAAAAAAAAAAATGCTTACTGTTTTTCTCAAAATCCCAAAAAACACAGTGAACTTGATCATAATTCTGGAAAAAGAAAAAAAAATCTGAGGTGAGCATTTTTCTTATCATACACAATTTATTTCCTCTTAATATCTTTTCAAACAGTAAATATACACATGTATTTGGCACATATGTGAATTGATTTTAAGACTTGCCCTAAATAATCTTGTTTGACATGTGAGAGAACAGCATGTCACTGCATGGAGACCTGGTTCTCATCTTTTCAAATATTTGATAGCAATGGAACTGTCCATACCTTAATTCTAGTACAAGGTTCAGAAGGGGATTGTGTGTGGTTAGCACAGGACCAGTCTGTGGTTGGAATTTGAGGCTTGGAGCTGAACTCAAGTTTTATGGATACAATGTTAAGCAGATTTCCCATGGAGTTTGTGGTACAGCCCAAAGACCTCACCAGCTCTGACCATTTTCAGGAAACCAGAAGCAAACAGAGAGTACATATTACAGATGCTCAGCTAATTGTTTTCTCAACCCAAATTGAGAGATTATCTGTATTATATGCTTTATTTGATGACTTTTTAAAAATTCGTTTTCCTACTCTCTCTCTTCCCTTCTAGAATCAAGACTAGTGAAAAATATGTTGTACCATATGGTCTCTTAGATTGGGAGTGAAGGGAGCTATTAAGACTTCACACTGGACACACATTAACATCAAAGAATGAAATAGTAATTTCTTATTATACTAAGGCTAAATTTGATCATTTAGTAATATATACCTTATGGTATGCCATATGACTACAGTTTTAGTCGTTTGGTGATAATTAGTACATATTTTAATGCTCTTCATGGGAATTAAAATAATACAAATGCAGGATTATTTTGAATGAAGTTGTTTGTCTCACTCAAAAGTAAATGGAATTAAATGTCAGTGAGACAAGACAACCAAGAGATCCACCTGCCTTGAGCCACTGCCCTGCCAATCCGTCACAGTGCTAGAACAGCCATAATTCATTGTGCCTTTAGGATAAGACAATGTTTCTAAAAGATCCCAAATACAATACACCGCTGCTACTTGCAAGTAGACAATCTTCATTAAGTCTTAGAATCACATGTTGGGATTTGTTTTTTACTGCATTTATCCATATTCCTGCTTAACAGTGTTTATTCTACCCTTACTTGTCAAACTCTTTAGTGGAATTTAAAGCCTTTGACTATAAGGCAAGTTAAAATATGTTATTACATAAATTAAAAGCGAAGAAAGTGAGGAGGATGGAAAGATGAAGGGAGAGAAGGAGAGGAGCATCATTGTAACAATTAATTGTATCTATGAACTATGTGAAATCTGTTCTCTTTATATGAATAAAAATATTCTTGAAAATCCAGGAAGATAAACAAGCTTCTTCGTGACAGAAAGAATCACATCTGTTTATTAGCCAATTATTTTTAATATGAAAATAATGGAAGGGCTTTGAGGTCTTCTGATTCTGAGACAAAATGGATTTGCTACCTGATTTCCTTCAATATGCTGCAGAGTGACAACCACAGGGTCAGCCAAGTTTTGAATGGACAGATCTGAAATGCTGGCACTCACAACATATGTGGTTAATGCTTTTGAGACATTCTGGGTCTGTAAATGAAACAAGAAAAGAAGTCAAGGTTTTAATTTTTTTTTTCACATGTTAATAAAGCAGGTGTTTGGCACAGCAGTAATGAGGACCAGAATACCCAGGCTTGAGTCCTATCTCTGCTTCTAGTTCCAGCTTCCTGCTACTGCACACTCAGAGTGAGAAGGTTGTGATTCAGCCACCTGGAAGATCTCAATCCAGTTCCCAGATCCTTGTTTTGGTTTGCCCTGCCTTGGTTTCTGTGAAGATTTTAAAGTGAACAAGTAGATGGAAGATTCTCTCTCTCTCTCTCTCTCTCTCTCTCTCTCTCTCTCTCCCCCTCTCTTCCTCATCCCTCCCTCCCCCTTTTCCTAATCTTTCAAATAAAATAAAAATAAATAAAATTTAAAACTCAGTGTATACTTTTTGAGGTGGAACACACAGGCATAGAAAGGTAGAACGTGGAATCACAAGCTGAGAATGCCTTCCAAAGGTCATTGAGTTCATCTCCTGCATTTACATAAGGTCTCAACTACAGCAAGCGAGAACACTTCATCAATCCATCCATCCCATCCAACTCCAAGCAGCAAACACTCATCGCTGCCGTAGAAACAAATGAGACTATTGCCTACTTTGAGAACCCTCTTGCCCTTGGCATTTAAAAACCTTATCTTAGTTGTAATCTTCAGCCAACCATACTTTGGTCTAGGGAGTTCTTAAGGAAGAAAACTAAGAAACTAAACCCATCATGTTAATAAGTATCTAGTGGTAAGTCATTTTGTATTCCATCATTAAAAAAAATGGTAGCAGGACCTGGTGCAGTAGCCTAATGGAACAAAACTCTGACGATGTCTCTCCTCCCTGAGGGGCGTATGAGCTCTGCAGCCACAGGGCAGGTATTATGGATCCTGAGTTCCTTCTCTGGGCATGAGCAGTACAGCGAGAGGTATTTGATATCATGCATACTGTGAACCAATTACATGCATACTGTCTTCGGTCCTTCGTGAAATTTTACGAACATTTTCAGATAAACTGAGGCTTGGGGAGGCTCAATGCCAACAGGAACAAAGACCTACTTGGAACTGAGGTGTGGGAATTACTGATTAGCAGAGGCAAAATACCTGCAAGAGAGCAAGAGTTCAGTCATCTAAGCGGCTGCTCCTCTCAGGCACCAGTGAGATAAGCCATGGGGCTAATCACAAGCAGCAAGGTGGATGAACAAGCCACCTGAGAACTTGCTAAGAAAGAACAGAAGATGTGAGCCCAAATGGTAGCCCTTGCAGAGGCTGCGGAGCCTCATTGAGAAGATGCCAGGCCTTCACATTTCTGAAGAAATGATGCAGAGCCCACTTTTCCTACCCCTTCTGAACTCTGCTGACTCTGACATGGAAGTTAGCATGAAAGGCAGCCTGGAGTCTATCTGGAAGCGATTCACTTCCTTGTGGTGACTCACTTCAGTCCTGCGAAGCCAACTTTGGGACTCCGGGTGCCCTCACCAGCAGAATCCCCAGGGTACCTGATCTGGAGGTGGGTCCACAGCCAGATGCAGTGCACAGGTCCCTGGCTGACACTTAAAACACCAAGCACTAGCCTGCCCTTCTCGCTGCTTGAAAGCCTCTCCACTGTGTGGAATGCAAGGAAAAGGGGGAAGAGAGATAATATCTAAAGGCTCTCTCAACTTAGCATCAGAGACCCTTTGCTTAGGCTCCGATTCCAAAGGAGGATGTGCACAATGATCTGGGACTTCACTTCTCAGGCTCCATTTCCCTTTCCCACAAAACAGTGGCCATGCCTGCAAAGGAAGCAGGTTCTCCCTCACCCTCCATTGTGTGCTCTAGGCCCAACTTTCCCTGCCTCACCTCTAAATCTGCTCCCTCTACCTGAAATCCTCCCCCATCATCCTCGTCATGCTCCATCTGCTAGCTCACCATCAGGTCTCAGCTGAGACATCTCTGTGTGTGCATCGTCTTTATTCTTATTGAAACACAGATTTCAATTGAAACAAGAGATGAGAGACAGAGATCTTCCATCTGCTGGTTTACTCTGCAAATGGCAACAGCCAGAGCTGGGCCAGGCAGCAGATTCCAGGAGACAGGAGCCTCTTCCAGGTCTCCCACATGGGTACAGGGGACCAAGGACTTGGGTCATCCTCCACTACTTTTCCAGACCACAAGCAGGGAGCTGGATGGGAAGTAGAGCAGCAGGAACTCGAACCCATGTGCAAACGGGATGCCGGCAATGCAGGCAAAGGAGAGGGTTAGCCTGCTACGCCATGGCACCAGCCCCTGAAACTCCTCTTACACTAGGCCTTTGCTGACCTCCCATGGGAAGCAGGAAATGCTGTTCCATGTTCCCATGGTGCCTGTGCTGCTTGCCCTAGCCTGCTGTCGTTGTCCCTGGCTGAGAGGCAGCAGCTGATGGAGGACTGGAGAGCAAGGCATACACTGTTCAAACAAGCCAGTCCTGAAAAAAAAAAAAAAAAACAAATATCCTATGCTTTTCCTGATGTGTGGCAATATACAGACAGAGTACCAAAAAAAAAAAAAAAAACCTGTAACATATATCAGTGAAATTGACATTTTGAGATTTGACTCTTGTTTACAGCCCCTTTCTATACTCTGGAAAAACAGTGGGTTTTCTACTTGCTGCTTGCTGATTTCTTTATTCAGTGGAGGGTTACGCTTGTGATTATCAAATAAACTGAAAGCATGTCATTATAAAAATTGAGAGAGAAAAAAGGAAGGAGAAGGGAAGGTAGGAGCATGGGTGGGAGGGAGGGAGGAAATATCACTTTATGCTCTTAAATCTGTATATGAAACACATGAAATTTGTTCATCTTATACAAATAAAACAGGGGTTTTTTTTGTTTGTTTTTTTTAAGGAGGGAAAAATGAAATGTCTTATTAATAGTTCCTAGCAGGAAACTGTTGCCTTGAGTGTCCAGATTGGAATAAAAAGATTTTAGGGAAAGCAGCGTGAAAGCACGGCCATGAGACTCAGAGCCTTGGGCATGAGGGAACAGAAGGCCCACAGCCCTCCTGAGCACGCAGTCCACAGCAAGCCGTCTCCTAGACCATAGCCTCGCATTTTGCTGGTAGCGTTAAGAACTGTAGGTTGTGGGGAAGAGGGAACCCTACTCCCCTGCTGGTGGGGCTGCAGGCTGGTACAGCCTCTATGGAAATCAGTATGGAGAACACTTTAACAACTCAAAATTTGCATACCATATGATCCAGCAATAGCACTCCTAGGAATATATCCAAAACACCTGCTACACAAGAAACCAACATGCACCCCTATGTTCATAGCAACACAATAATTGCAAAAACTTGGAAGCAACCGAAATGCCCATCAGCAGAAGACTGGGTAAAAAAGCTATGGTTCATCTACTCCATGGAATACTACTCAGCTATTAAAAAAAAATGCAGCTCTTTGTGGCTAAATGGGCCCAACTGGAAACCATAATGCTAAAGGAAATGAGCGAATCCCAAAAGATTAGATACCACATGTTTGCCTTAATTTAAGAATTTAAGATGAAATGATGTCAATATGAAAAATAGTACCTGTAAAATGTATTTTTTTTTAACATATAGGTTACTCAATACTATGCCCACTAATTCCAAAATGCTGTGGATTGTTGCTGATGTTACGTTGGGCCTTTTGATTGGTCGGGATGACACTCTGCCGGCTCTACCTTCTGACCAGAGATGGTCTCCACAAGAAGCCGTTGAAATTATCTGGACAATAAGATGCTAGACTCAATGCTTGGTATATGCTTGCAATGAAAGAACCCCAACTGAACCTGAAATGTGGCAATGCAGCAAGGTGGAGGAATCCACCATGGGGGGAGGTTGGGGGAGAAGTGGGGAGAATCCCAGTGCCTACAACTGTGTCACATAACGCAATGTAATAAAAAAAAAAAAAGAAGAGCTGTAGGTCTTCCTTCTCATCCAGTGGGAGCATGCGCAATGTCCTTCTTGCTCAGCATTGTGCCCCCAATGCTCAGCATCAGTTGATTCAGACAAGGGACAGCAGAAGTACTTGCTCAATGAAGACATGGTTAAGGGAACAAACAAACAAACAAAAACAACAACAACAACAAAAAACCCGTTTGCACCAGCAGCAGATCCTGCCCTTTCTCAGGATCTTAACGTCCTCATTATAAAATGAGGCAGTGGGACCCTGCGAGGGTGGAATGCCCATTTGGCTCTGAACTTGACTGCTCTGAGTTTTCCAATCTGCCTTCCAGTGGCACAGTGTCGTTAGGAAGCGAATTGTCACAAAGATCTTTAGTCCCTCCCAGTGGAAGGTGTTAGTGAATGAAAAAAGACTTATTAAGCATGAGATCTAGGCAAAACAAAATTTTCTCTTCTTGTAAGAGAAAAAGAAAATCACAAGCCTCTGAAGAAAGGTGAGAACTGAAACTCAAAAGAATGACATCTTAAAGGACACAGCGATGTGACAAAGTCTACAAAAAGGGGCACAATGCTATCAGCTACATTTTAAATTTTATTTTTATTTTTTTACTATTTTTTTAGCCAAAAGATAAGCAGGAAAGCTGGAATTGGCTGCAGGCAGGCATCCTGCATAAGATTTAGAGTAAGATCACAGGAACAAATTGAATTTAGGTAGAGAGAAAGTGGATGGAAAGCTTCAGGGTTATTAAATAGTCTTTCAGGTGCAGAGTCAAGTGGTGGCATAGCCAGTTAAACCACTGCCTGCAACACCATCATCCAATATGAATGCACATTCAAGTCCTATCTGGTCCACTTCTGATGCTGCTCCCTGTTAATGTGCCTGGGAAAGCAGTGAAAGATGACCCAAGTGTTTTAGAAACTATAGCCACCTGGGAGACCCTGGTGAAGCTCTTGGCTCCTGACTTCCACTTGCCTCAGCCTTGACTATTGGTGGCCATCTGGGTAGGGAACCAGAAGATGTAAGATCTCTCCCAAGCTCTCTCCGTGTCTCTATTTCTCTTTCCCTGTAACTCTTTTTTCACATTAAGAAACATTTTTGTTTCATTTTTTTCACTTATTAGGAATTTATAATGATGGCTTCTATATTGCAGGAGAAATCTGTACTTACTGGTTTCATCACCTCAAGTAAAAGTATACAAAAGA
This sequence comes from Ochotona curzoniae, assembly GCF_017591425.1. Lineage (NCBI taxonomy): Eukaryota > Metazoa > Chordata > Mammalia > Lagomorpha > Ochotonidae > Ochotona > Ochotona curzoniae. The sequence continues at coordinate 10,488,584 of NW_024467087.1, forward strand.
ACAATTAAAATAAATTTGAAAGAAGCTTATCCTGATGGCAAGATTGTACATTTTTAAATATTAAGCAGAATTTTATGTCTGTATTGTTATCAATAAATATTTTTAAATAAAGGTGTTACAGATGGAATGATTTCATGAATATGTAGTCACACGGCATGGATATACAGTCTATTTTGAATTGGCCCAGTTTAATCTTCACCAAAACAGTTTTGTGAATCATTGACCATCAGACATTCATTCCTTTGGATAACCTCTTCAGAAACACAAGCACACCAGGCAACTTAATACTTTGACCTCTTCAATACAAGAACCTCATCTGAGCTCCAGGTATACCACTTCCTGGCAGTAAGACCTTGAACAAAACTGCACAATTTCTTTGGGTCTTTTGTTTTTTTCTTTAACTCTTGATTACAATGGATGAAATAATAATTGTAAATATTGACAGTTAGTAGTGTTCATCATTATCAACCTTGTTCAGTTTCTGATCGCTGTCTTCCATACAACCATATGAAAATAAGTGTCCTGAAGTAATGGGCCTTTTGTTAGGTAGATATCCAAGAGAAGGTAGTGATTAAAGCAGCGATGCACAGACTGACTGGCATGGTACTTATTATGCACAGGGCAATCTCCTGTACTGGGCATGCATTCGCTTCTTCCTTCTTTCAAAGGCTCTGTGAAATCATGTTGTGACCCCTTTCACAGGGGAGAAAACTAAGGCATAGGCCGGTAGTCACACAGGTAGAATATGGCAAAATTGACTTGAAATTCCATTAGGACCGTGCTCTTCCTCATCCCATCATATTGCCTCAACTTTGTAATGAGTGAGGACCAGAGACCTCAAAAAAAAAAAAAAAAGTCTGAGAAGTTGGAGCTGTGGTGCAGTGAATTAAACTGCCACCTGCAATGCCAGCCTCCCAGGTGGGCACCGGTTTGAGTCCCAGCCTCTCCACGTCTGTTCCAGTTCCCTGTTAATGTGTCTGAGAAAGCAGCAGAGGATGACCCAAGGCCCTAGGCCCCTGCACCCACGTGGAAGACCTGGATGAAGTTGCTGGATCTTGGCTTCAGATTAACTCAGCCTCGGCCCTTGCAGCCATTTGAGAAGTGAATTTTTAAAATTTAAAAAGGGAAAACTAAAACTAATATCCTAAGAAATAAAGCATTTTATAAGAAGGTTCTGTGTGGGTGGTACGAAAGAGAGGCAAATGCTCACAGGCAGGTGTCCTGCCAGAAACCACCTGAAACCGCGCTAAGGAGTGGGCACGTTGGCTGTGAGGAGCCAGCGGAGACAGCAGAAGAAAACACTAGTGAGCTGTAAGGGCATTTCATCAGAGGAACACGATGTTCTTTTCTGACTTGGAAAAATTCAGGGGCCTCTGCTTGGTGACCAAAGAAGCCTTAAGGTCCCTTCCCAAGCTGAGAAGCTGTGAAATTAAAAACTGCGGAACATCATTAAAGTAGATGTTGAATCATGTGGAGGGCCAAGGGTTGTGCTGGAAAACTTGTAGAATCAATCAAACAGCATATTCTAAAATAAACAGAACATAATGAAAATAGCAGGGATTCATAATTACAATGAGTCAACCACCGTATGTCAGTTCATGACAGTTACCAGAGGCAAAACCTTACCTTGAAGAGGGAAGTTTGTCCGAAGAAATTGAACAAGATGGTCTGTAAGTTATTGGGAGGAAATCTTTTCTTCAGTGACTTAGGCAAATATATAGAAGCCAAAATTCTCCCCAGATGGATATCAGCTATGGAAATCTGCCAAGAAATGTCAGACAATGAAAACTGCAATCTTTACCCATCACCGTGGCTCAACCCTAGAATATCACACAGAGGGCTGAGGGAGTGGGCACTAGCTCCTGAAGATATGAAATACCTGTAAGACACATGCAGGCACACACTCAGAATCACAGGCCAAGACATGATCCTGGTGCATGTGCGTGAATTGTCTCACCCCCTTCCAAACACGCCCGTTTCCATTCTAAGGCTAGCTCTGTGATTCTTTGTCTTAACCTGCTTCCACTTGAGTAACATTAGAAGTGGATAGAGTAGTACATATTAAGTATTTCCCCCTGATTCCCAGTAACGAAAGCCAGTCTTGGAAATGAATCCACTTGTCCCCTATATATTTCTGAAAGTGAAAACTGAAACAGCAGCACAACACAGAACTAGGACATCGGGGCACAGGACCCATAATTTATGGAGCAATATTTGGTTAAAAAATAGTGCAGGGAACTGAGGCATTAGCTAGAAATTCTGCTGCAGATTCACTAAGAGGGATGATTGTGTTTTATAGTTATTGGAATGGCTTTGACAATGAATAGTCCTAAGCAGAAACTCTCTCAAGCAAATCAAGGAATATGAGCATCCTTACCTACATCCAGCCCTCAGTGAACCCAGGACACAGATATGCTGTTACATTTTCAGAAAATGGAGGTTCAGAGAGGGTCAGTGATTTATCTAGGGTCACATACCTTGCATGTGACTGAAAAAAACACGGATGTGATTTTGACCACTTTTTTGATTATCCATCCCTTTAGAGAACTATCCACTTGGATGTAAAACACGTAATGAAAGTTTTTATTTTAAAAAAATGAACTCAAAGCTATGTGGCTGTTCTGGCACAAATTGACTCTGCAACATCAACCAAGTACCACAGAACAGTCATGATTTCACTTGAACATGTAAGCAGATACATCAATGTGCTTGAGCTTGATGGTTACTCCACTAAGACTTATAATTTTAAAAAAACTAAATATAAACAAAATGTAATAGAAAGACAATATCTGCTTTCATTTTGGGTAAGTGGCTGCTAATTCATTTGACTCTCTTGTATGTAACAACTATACAAAGTAATAGTGAACTGAAGATACTGGCAAAGGAACAAAAGCAGACAGATTCAGAAGATTTGATACTTGGATAACATTTTTTCCTGCTTTTACAGTACTTGGCCTGCTAGCTGGCTGAAACTAATACTGTGAAGGACATCTGTAACTCATGGAAAATTTGCACAGACTTCCCAGTTAGCAGAACACGAAAAAATACCTTAGGGGAACAACAACCACTGGGAGTTAGTGGTGAGGGAAACATCTGGGATGGAGAGAGAAAAGGAGGGACGACATTGTGAGCATAAACTCAGTGCAAACCTCTGCCTGTCTTGATCATCATACATGTCTAGTAGTGATAATGGAGCTTCACTGAGATTTGATTTACCATCCAGAAGACACAGGAAGGTGGAAGATGAAGGAGGGGAGGACAGGATAAAAAGAAGAGGAGGAAAAGAGAAGAGGGATAGGAAGGGGGGAAGAAGATGAGTGAAAGGGAAGAGGGTACAGGAGAGGGGAGGGGAGGGGAGCCGAAGAGAGAACCAAAACAAAAATAAGAACATGCAGCAGATAGAGGCTACCTGTAGCTTAAAAATCTGAAATATTACTATCTGTCCTTTAACAAATACATTTTTGACTCCCACTGTAAATTCTACACATTAAAATAATAGTAAGAAAGTAATTTGAATAATCACCAACAAGCTCGACAAGTTAGAAGAAATGAATTCTTATAAAAATATCATGAACCGTATTCAGACTGAGGACTCAGTGTTGGTGCAAAACATTTATTAACTCAGGTCTAAAAGAGGAAGTGGTATATACCTAGAGAAACTGTTAAAGCTTTAATGCATTTTCCCACCCAATATTAATTCTCTTGGCCTAATCTCTTCTCAACCTCTAGGTCTTGCAAGATCCCTACAACTACACCATCATAACCAAGTGAGAGCCTGTGTTCCTTTGTATCTTTCCTCAGTGCTCCCATAGAATCTCGTGCTTGCTCCCATCAGTCTCTTATACATTGCCTTGAGAGCAGAATTTTTCTTTATCCACATTTTAGCTCCAGTATCAACCATAGTGTTTAACATTAATAAAACCTAAATAAATCGTTCAATGGGTTAAATATTAATGTCTGTATTTTTCAGAGATTTTGTGATATCTGGTTCATAATAATTATCAAGTACAACCCAAATACACGCAGAAAATGTGCACTAAATTCAAATGAAAATTTGAATTAACAGTAAAATAAAACAAATAATTGTTAATAGCTATGTCTAACTTTTTGTCATTTTGGTTGCTTTTAGTTTTGTGTAGTGGAAAGGTAAATGGTCACATATTTTGTTCTGTTTCTGTATAATAAACAGCTTCTTACAGAAAAACAAAAAAAATGAACCCAAATGTGTACAAGATGGATGAGGACATTTGAATAGCGCCATATTCCCAAAATTCATGCTGCTGGAACTGGCTGTCAAAACCAACTTCCAACAAAGGCACAATGTACTATTCTTTTGAACATTGATATTTTAAATATGCTTAGATTTTGCCTTATTGAACTTGTGTTCATGAAAGATGTTGGTTTTATTATTTGTAATTTTTTTTAATTTTGAATTTTTATTTTAGATGGTGCTTACAAAGTTGTTCAAGTTGGGAAGGATCAAGGGCCAGGGAAAAGTGGCTGTGATTATTGTTTCCAAGTTTTCCTTTTCTATTTCCAGTATCTAGGAGGGGGAGGAGACAAGCGGAGAAGCCACAACCAGCCTCCCAACCTCCCCAGTACCCAGGGATGGGGAACAGCCACCCAATATTAACCCAGGGTCCTGATGTAGCATAGGCTGTTGAGGGTTTTGCCCAGGTAGTTTCAATAGTTCTGAAATGTTGTCTATCTCACCAATCCAAAGATGAGGGAACACATTCAATGTCTTAGTCAAGTCATATATGGTATGAAAAACAAAAAGCCTATAAATTAGCCCTCAGAAATATTAAAAACTTGAGGACATCGAACTAAAAATGAAAGTTGACTCCATATTATTAGTGACTTAAAGTAATAGTATGACAGTCTCTCATAAACTTACATAGACTCTCTCTGAGTCAGAAATTTCTGTTTTCTTGTGTTCACCAACAATAGCACACATATAACATATCATTACTTCTCCACAAATGACAGTCAAAGCTATGTTGACAATGTAGGTGAGGTCGGGGTCACAGGGCCAAAGGTGGTATCATTGTCAGCTTACTAAGAATGATAACATGAATTTTCCCAGGAGTAATTGTATTTTCAGAATTTTCCTTAAAATGAGACCTAAATGTTAATGAATGAAGACAGGGACCAATGCTCGGCTGAGTAGCTTTGTTCCCCAAGCAACACTTACCTCCAGGTCTGTGCCATTTGTGTGGGAACGAATGCTGAAGGTCAGACCTTCAAACTTGTGGTCCACCTTCACCACAGCCAAAGCCAGACTGGCCATGGTCAGATTCTCAGACCTCCCCTGAAACTCCATCTTGTGACCAACACGCTCGATTAGTCTCAGAATCCTGTAAGAAACCACGGGTGGAGAAGAGCATTCCTCCCTTTTATTATTCTTTTATGCTTTTAAGATTTCTGTATTTATGAGAGAGAGAGAGAGAGACCTTCTCTCTGATTTTCACTACCCAATATTCTTAAAGATGCATTCTCTATGAACATTTTATTATAACTACTTTTCCCATGGTACAGTTCCATGTGGATAGGGATTTCCCCTTGTACTCCCAATGCTTTTCCCTCAACTTTTTCCCCATATTTTTCCAATAATATATTCCTTCAGTAGCAATCATGAAAATAACTCAGATGCCAGACAAAAGAGGAATGGATAAAGAAACTGTAGCACATCTACTCCATAGAATACTGCTGTCATTAAAAAGAATGAAATTCTACCACTTGCAACAAAACGGTCCCAACTACAGACTATTATAATCAGTGAACAAATCTAATCCCAGAAGGACAAATATTATACGTTCTCTCTGATATAAAGCAACCTCCATGCAAAATACAAGATTTACAGATATATGGGTTAATGTGTATATACATGTATTCTCATAGATTATCTGAATAATGGAGACTATGCATCTATGAACATTTTGAATTGACCTCTTGCATACTTCCAAAAATCACTCTGGCTTCAGTGTAGAAGATGGGCCTTACAGGGTCAAGAGTCAAGGCAAGGAGACCAGTTAGTATACTGTAGGTGGTCAGGCAAGAGGAAATGGACGTTAGGGTAGGGGTGTGGTGGAGATGGACAGAAGCAGATGGATCCCAATAGAACACACAGGAGACTAGAAAATGTATTTAGTGCTTCACACATGAGTTAGTTAACAATTGATTGTGAGCTACAGGGAGGTGCCTAGGATTATTTTAGTACCTAATACTAAAAAATAGTTTTAAAATAAATGTTTCAGTGTTTGAATGCATTTCTTAAAAATGAAGAGCATCAGAGTTATACCAAAACTGAGGAAATACTTTGGTTTAGAGTAACTGTGTATTTGGAAAGTTGATATCACTAAGATACAACTCAAATTTGAATGCGTTCTTTCACTGGTATTTGAATAAAATGTTCTCATCGCATTGAACTAAGTGTACTTTCAATGCCTACCCACTTGACCTTTAAATGGTGTGTGTCTGCATGCTAAGAAATTAGTACCATTTAATTTAATCTTTTTCCTAAGTTTTCATACTTACTCATTGCTTACTTCATGCAGATCAAAGGCCGAATCATTTTGCTTCTCCATAACAGCATTGATGATTTGTAACATAATCTGGGTTAGGCTGATACTGATTTCATCACGTAGTGAAATATCAGATACTTTAGAAATAAGAACCTTTGTCTCTTCTTCATCCAGAGGTGGAGATTCATTTATCAAATTTAAAATGTGCTCTGCAACATCATTTGCATTCTCTGGGGAAAGAAAGTTGAAATGTACAACCTACATTCAGTAGTTTAGGGCTATGTTTCCTTCACTTTAAAAAGCTAAAGGCAGTGAGCTAGAAATGCTTACCAAGATAGCAAAGATTACAGAGGGAGAAGGTTAGACTTCAAGTTCTGCAATAGATATAGCTCCAGGAAGTAGCATGTAAGTCAAGCTTTTATTCATGCAATCCTTTTGTAAGTGCACCAGGGAATTCATTTTGCCACTGAAAAATTATCTTGAAATTTGATTCTAATTAAATTGAGACTTTTTGAGTACAGGATTCAGTTAAGTAGATCCCAACTATGTTCAAATATCAGCAAATATTCAGTCTATGTTTTCATAATCAAGAGTGGTAATTACATTTTCGAGTCAAGATTCATAAATCCGGAGAAAAAAGCAAATAAAAACCATGTGACCAAAAAAGCAATTAATTTAGATTTTCTAGAGAGTAAGAACAATGGATATTAACTCATCCACCTATTTTCTTCACTTCTTAGTATGGAAATTTGTAGGCATGCACAAAAGCAAAAGAATGGTATTAATGAATCTCTATGTACATCATGAGTCATCCAACTTCAACAAGTATCAATGAAGGGCTAATTTTATTTCATCTACATTCCCATCCATCTTTGTCCCAACTCCAGATTATCTTTAGAGCAAATCTCAAACATCATGCCATCTCATCCATACCCACTTCAGTATGCATTTCTAAAATTATCATAACCACAATAGCAAGTAAATTAAAATTGAATTTTAAAGCTAGACATAATATTCAAGATCAACAAATATCCAGTAAGTGTTAATATCCTTTTGTCTGAATCATCAAGTTTGGAGCTTTGTTAAACAAATACAACACAAATTAGACTTTAGATCAATGTAATTAACCCATATAAAGCTGAGATTCCTTGTGGTTTCTCACTAATTTAAGACTCACATTCAAGTCTCATAAATAAAACATAAAGAAAAATAATTTAAAAATACAATCTGCTAAAAAAATTCAGAGAGGGGATTGTGTTCATAACATACTTAACTCAGGTTATATGGCAAATAACCAACTTTGTGAAAGCAAAATAGTGCAGCATAAAATCTCTCTCTCTCTCTGTCACTGTACCCCCAAATCTGTTGCCTGCCTCCAAATTCCTCACTTCTAATAAAACCTAGAGTCTATTTTCTTCTTTCCCTCTCATTTTCTTGCTTGGTTCCTTTTTTGTTTCTTTTCCTGGTAACAACTTTTTGTTCTCATCAATATAAATTAAGCAATCTTAACACAGCTCCTCTCAGTCTCATCCCCCTCCCTGACTACCCATTTCCCCAATCTGCTTTAAAAATTGGCTGACATGGGAACTGATTTGGCAAGGAAAGGGTTCTCCCCCTAGGAGATGGAAGAAAAGGAAACAGTTTGCAATTTGCTAATCTTGTCATTGCTTCCAGATTAATATTTTGTCTATGTCCATATCTTCTGCGCAGTTAGAGAAACTGAGGGGGAAAAAAAGACCGTGAGCTCACTCGTGGATTTTTCTTCTGCCTTTATTAAATTGTTCCTGTTTTGTTTGCTGAAAATGGAACAGCCAGAACTGTCTTGTCATGACTCCTTGGGTTTCAGTGGTGAGACTTCACTTTGTTCTGTCCCTGCTGTGGAAGAATTAAGTAAACAACAATGCAATGGGAGACTAACTACACTGTGGAAAGTAATTACAGGATCTTTATCTGGAGTTATATGTTTTTTAAAGAAGATCAGGACAAGTTGGACTCATTGTGAAAAAATTCTGAGTCCCTAAGCCCAAGCAAAAACAGGAGTGCTTCTTTATTACTGTAGAATAAATAGATCTAAAGAATCAAAATTGAGTAAATAAATATATATTGCTTGAAATAATGTTAGAGTAAATCCACCAGGAATTACAACAACCAAAACTACAACAATAGCAGTTATTAACAATTTTTATGAGCTAGTGTTCTACTTATCTCCTGCTGCATAACAAACCACCTCAAAATTCAACATTCTGGATGTTAACTAGATGCGGCTAGCCACATATCATTTAGGGAGTTGCAGTTAGAAAACACTCAACGGTGACATATCTAAAGGCTGTACTGGGCTACAAGTTAAAAATTACTCATTCACATGACAGATAGTTGATTATGACCATGGACTAAGAGGACTGTTGACTGACTACACTCCCTATAGAAGGACTCAGTGTTGTGCTGGCTCCAGCTTATAAGGCACTGGAAGCAACTTATTCCAGATTATGAGAATCAATTATTCAGTTGTGAAATAGTTTGTGAGTTTGCTGTTTAAAATACAGCCAATATCAGAAATTAAATTAGCTACACTAATAATCAATTATACTAAAACAGTCGTGATGCTGCACTCAACTCTCTTTCATTTTCTTGCTACATTTTACTACTCTGTATTCCTGTGACATTTACCTCTATCAAAGCTGTGTGCTCATCTCTTACCAAATCCATAGTTCAGTGACTACCTATTGTGGTTTGGAGTCCATCAGGAAAACTGCTAAGTGCTATATCCATACCATTTTAGGACAGAGTTGGCTGTTAAATATTTCCCACACATCAATGTTCAGGCTTCTTAAAGTCTGATGTCTGGATTCTATGAGGAAGCACATGACGTAAGAGTATACCAAGAGAAAGGATGAAGAAAGTTCCAGTCCTGTTGACAAGTTCCCCAGTTGGCAGTGTCTTTAGTGCTACATTTGGCTAAGCTGAGTCAGTCACCAGCCAGTCCTAATTCAATTGCCAGTTGACAAGGAGTGAATGGCGTTTTGGAATCAACATGTAAAATCAAGGCGTTACACCTGCATTTTTATCATCGTCACAAAACTCTATGTGATAAGCACTTTTTATTATCTCCTACATACAGATTCAGAAGTCAAGAAGCTGGGTGATTCTAGCCCAGTTCCGACTCCAGAGGCTGAGCTCTTTGTTACCACTTTTTCCATCCAGCATCTGTGCCTTTATCCCTCTCTTCAGTAGTTCTAGACATGGGGACCACTGTGTCTGGCACTTTCTACCTGACCTCCTAGGTATCACATTGTTCTCTCTTATTCACTCATTGCCCTGTCCTGATGATGCGATGGACAGAAATGGGAGATAGTTTCAGAGAAAATTACACCTAACTTCACGAAACCCTGATGCATCTTCCATATCTTGGAAGTAAACAAAATCGAGCACAGGAAAGAACTCAATGAACTTTGAAATAAGGGAATATTTTCTAAGTGGTATTCAGAAGCTCAGATAAATAAGCATTTATATGAAAGAATTGAAGAGTCTCCAACCAAGCTATCTAATGCTTGTCAGTAAGCTTGAAAGCTAAAATAAAATGGATCATTTTAAATGCAGGCATTTTTCTTTCCTTTAGATCATATAGTACTCATTGTTCCCTAAGCTCCTAATTTATAAGGACAGGAGAGAGATTTCTCCAGAGCCAATAAACTTGATAGTTTACTTTTCAGCTTTTTATATATCTAAATCAACACTTAACTGTCCTCTTTCTCCACAGTATTTTTTGTAAAGTGACTTCTGACAGTCAGTTTTCTAAAAATCACAACCAACTGCAGTGGTTTTGTTGTTGTTATGGAGGTTTGTTAGCTTTTTCTTCCACAAGAGAAAATTCTATTAGCGTGTCTAAACAAAAAGTGTCACTCAGAGGGAGGGAGGTCAGCATGAAACACAGACCTCTCTGTATTTCCACCCACTCACTTCAACGTGCAAACTTTCCCTATTGCCCTGACTCGTGATTGCAGATCAAGGAACCATCAAAGCTATGCTTGCTTTTCTCATTATAACTATTTCCTGATATTATATTTGCATATTCCACAGAGATGACAAGTCCAATTCCCTGGCCCTGTGCAAGGCATTGGAATGCTTGTGACTCAATTTCTAACAATTCATTATGGAAGGAACCCACTTGGTGCACTAGAACCACACCTATCAAGTTATGTAGAAACTAATTTTTCTTTATGAAAACAAACTTGATTTCCAGTGAGGACACACTTCCTGCATTATATATAGGCTTTTGGTTGTGTGTGTGTGTGTGTGTGTGTGTGTGTGTGTGTGTGTGTGTGTTGCTGTAACTTCACAAAGCAGAAGCGATCACAAAACTCTCTGCGGCCTCTTTAGAAGGGCATTGATCTACATTCAGGAAGGTTCTACTTTTTGCCTAATAACCTCCCAAAGACCTAATCACCTCTTAAAAGCAAGTGTTAGCTAGTGTTAGGATTCACAGTCCAGCTAGTGTTAGGATTCAACATTTGACTTATGACTGGGGGAAGCCACAAATGTTCAGCCTATAGCAGATACCTCACCAAAGAAGATATATTAAAAGTTTATGGGGCCTGGCACGAAAGTATAGTGATTAAAGTCCTCGCCTTACACGTGCCGGGATCCCATACGGTCACTGGTTCTAATCCCAGCGGCCCCTCTTCCCATCCAGCTCCCTCCTTGTGGCCTGGGAAAGAAGTCCAGGATGGCCCAAAGCTTTGGGTCCCTGCACCTGCATGGGAGACCCGCAAGAGCTCCTAGTTCCTGGCTTCGGATTGGTTCAGCTGCAGCTGTTGCGCTCACTTGGGGAGTGAATCACCAGACGATAGATCTTCCTCTCTGTCTCTCCTCCTCTGTATATCTGCCTTTCCAATAAAAGTAAATAAATCTTTTTAAAAAGTATATGAAAAGGTAATCAACAACATATGTCACTGGGGAATTGCAAATTAAAACAGCCATTAGATACAATTAGACATTTAAACAAAACCCCAAAAGACAGACAACAACAGATGCTGGTATGGATGTGGAACAGAAAATATTATTGATTTCTTGTAGGAGTGTAAAATATTACAGCCACTTTGGAAGACACTTTCATAATTTCCTACAAAATTGAACACAGTGCTGCTCTACAACATAACAGTCATGCTCCTGGGTGTCTAGCTATGTGAGCTCAAAATCTATGTCCATATCAAAAATACCCCTTGTACACATATATTTATAGTAGCTTTGTAATTGCTCAGATCTGGAAACAACCAATGTGCTCTGCAGAAGTGAACAGACATCTGTTATAGCGAAATGATGGAATATTTATCCAGTGCTATAAAGCAGTGAGCCATGATAAGTGACAGAAATATTAAATGTCTGTTCGTAAGTGAAAAAGACAACCTTGAAAAGACTACATACTATATGATTCCAATGACATGACATCAGGAGAAGGCAAAACCAGAGACAGTAAAAATGTCAATGGGTGGGGCTGTTGCCTGCCATGCCAGCATCCTATATGGTTGCCAGTTCATATTCTGGTGGTTTCCTTTCTAATGGGCTGGAAAAGGAATAGAAGATGGCTAAAATGCTTGGGCCCACACCATTCATGTGCAAGAATCTCCTAGCTTCAACCTGGCGCTATCTTGGCCATTGCAGCTATCTTTGGAGTGAATCAGTAGATGGAAATCTCTGTGACTCCTCCTTTCCAGCTATGTCTGGAATAGCTGGAATATTTTTTTTTAATCAATGGTTCCTAGGAATTAAGATGGAAAGAGGTATGAACAGGCAGAGCACAGAGCACTTTTATAGCAGGGAAATGATTCTGTATGATACTTAATCAGTGAATACATCTCATATATTTGTCCAAAACCATAGAATACATAAGATCAAGATTCAACCCTAATTTAGACCATGGACTTTGGTAGATAATCATGTGTCAATGTAGTTGTATCAGTTATAACAAATGTAGGATAGACATTTGTCCTGGTATGCAGGATGCCAATTAGGATACCCAAGTCCCACATTGGAGAACCTGGACTTATTTATTCCTGGATCCAACTCCTGCTTGCAGCTTCCTGTTAATGTAGACTCTGGTAGGAAGAGACAATGGTCTAAGTGACTGGGTCTCTGTCACTCATGTGAGAGACCTGGATTGAGGTCTAAGTTCCTGGCTTAGCCCAGCGTAGCCGAGGCTGTTATAAGCATTTAGGGGATGGAGCAGCAGCTAGAAGAATTTTCTCTCTCTGTTTTTCAAATATTTTAAAATGTGTTACTTGTAACAAAATGACATTTTAATATGGAATGTTGACAGTGGAGGAGGTTACACATGCAACAGAAGACAAGTATAGAATTCTATTTTCTGCTCCATTTTGCTGTGATCCCAAGCCTGTTTCAAAGATAGTCTATTTTAAAATCAACAAAGTTGGGAAACTTTTACTAGACTGGTCAAGATTTAAAAAGAAGCCATCTATAAATTATTTTTAAAAATCAGGAATGGAAGAACACATGTGTGGGAGTGGGACTGTTACTATCAACATAATCTAACAGACGGAGAATAGGATGTGTTTAAGAAGATGTAAAAAACCTGAGCTCTTCATGGTGTTGGCAGAGATGTAACACGGTGTAGTGCTGTGGAAACAAGTTTGGCAGGTTTTCAGAAAGCTAATCACATGTTACTAAGTGACCTGCCAATTGCACTTTCTATACACACAAACACATACATACATATATATACACATATATTTAGTAATGCACTCTCTATATAATATTAACAATGCACTATATATTTATATAATATTTCCAAGAGAATTGGAAAGAAAGCATGTGTACACAAAATTTTGTAAATGCTTGTTAACAATATTAACAATCAGATTATTAATAACAGCCAAAAGATAGCAATGAACAAATGCTTATTAACTTGAATGAGTGAGTGAATATCTACAACATGGGATACTATTCAGTCATCTAGTCACAAAAAGACGTAAGGTAGTAACATATACTACAACATGAATAACTTATCAAATACCCAAGGTAGGTAAAATTCATAAAGATGAAACATTGATCAGTCGTTTCCAAGAGCTGAGAAGAGGGCAAAATGGACAAACTATGGAAGAAGACAAAGGGAATTATTGATGACAGCTGCACAGATTTATGAATGCACAAAAAAATCCACTGAATTGTGTACATTATAGGGACGAATGTTTTGATATGTGAATATCTCCATTAGAATGCTTGTAGGGGCAGGTGCTTACCCTAGCGTTAAAATGTCAGTGAGAATGTGCATGTATATCCTAACCCTGAGTGCAGTACTTAGCTCCAGCTCCTGACTCCTCTTAAGGCCGAAGTAATTGGGTTCCTGCCACCTATGTGGGAAATTTGAATTGAGTCCTGGTGCCCAACCCAATGTAGTGATAGTCACTGCAGGCATTTGGTAGATGAACCAATGAATGGAAGTTCTCTTTCTGTCTTCCTCTCTCTGCCTCTCAAACAAATGAATGAATTTTTTTTTTTACAAAAAAAGCTTCATATTGTGATATCAGTTTTTCTAATTAAAATCACCAAGGACTCCCAAGTCTGTGGCTGAAGGTGTCCCAAAGCAGAAACTTTCATACCTTGCAAGTGAGAGAACAAACTGGTGCAGCCATTACAGAGAGTAATTTGTCACCAATGAAAACATGATGAAACTAGTAATTCGACTTTCTGAAATTTATATTTTATAGGTGCTCTACTTGTGTAAAATTGTGACTTATGTGTGGTATCCATTATATTAGTGCTTGATTTTTTAAAAAGATTTATTTACTTTTATTGCAAAGTCACATATATAGAGAGAGGAGGAGAGACAGAGGAAGATCCTCCATCTGATGATTCACTCCCCAAGTGACTGCAATGGCTGGAGCTGTGTCAATCTGAAGCCAGGAGCCAGGAACCTCTTCTGAGTCTTCCATGTGGGTGTAGGGTCCCAAGGTCTTGGGCCATCCTTGACTGCTTTCCCAGGCCACAAACAGGGAGCTGGATGGTAAGCGGGGCTGCCGGAATTAGAACCAGCACCCATATGGAATTCTGGCAAGTCCAGGGCAAGGACTTTAGCCGCTAGGCCACTGTGCTGGGCCCAATAGTGCATGGTTTTAAAGAGGTATGCCTCATGTTGAAAACTTGGTTTACCTACTAGTATTGAATGCGGTAACAAAGGGTCAGAAAACAATGAAAGCTAATGTAATTTATGAATGAATTTTTGGAAGAAATGCAACTTCTTGTTAGTTGCCTAGAGAACACCGGCTCTGAAACATTTTAGATACCTTCAGAAATGTAGGTTTTTTTAAAAGTGTGTCACAGTATCCCCCCGCTTAATAATAAAAGTGCACCAAGAGGTAAAATTAGTTTTACAGATGGGTTCTTAAAGCAAAATGTTATGAACAACATAAGAGACAAAATAAATTGTGATACATCTCTCCCATATATTATAATGCAATGGGAAGGGGAGTGAGGAAGCTCTTTCTCTACATATATGATAAGTTCTGAAAGATGTTAAGAGAGAAGCTCAGGGTATAGAACAATGTGCATATAGCCTGCTCTAGCCGCTATACAAAACTGGAAGGAGATATGTGTCTATTCACGTATTTCATTAGAAAGCATATATTGTCTCTATAGAGAATCACTGGAAGGCTAGGGCCAACATTACAAGGGTGATGTTTCCATGTATTTTCATCTTTTGCTTTCTAAATATTAAACCATTGAGGGCATATTGTATATTAAAACTATTTAAATATCAAAATAAAACAAAATAATAATTAGCAAAAAATTATAAAACTACAGCAATGGTAGTCCTAATGTCTCATGGCACATCACTAGTCGTAGCATCATTAACTACCTAGTTTCACTTTTAAATTTTAATTTTATTTATTTGAAAGGTAGAGAGACAGAAACAGATGGAGAGAGACCTTTTATCTACTGGTTCACTCCCCTGAATGCTTGCAACAGCCAAGATTGGATCAGGCTGAAGCTAGAAGGCCAGAACTCCCTACAAGTCTCCCACATGAATGATATGGACCCAAGCATTTAGTCTATCACTTGCAGCCTCCCAAAATGTGCAGTTTCAGGAAACTGGAACGTAGAGCAGAATCAGGATCAAACGAGGCATTTTGAAATGGCATGCTGGTGTCCTAAGCAAACAACTCAACTACTCCATCAAATGCTCACCCCAACTATCTAGTTTCTGAGATGGGATAATTGTAAGGTAGATTTTCTTACCCGAGGTTTGCCTTTGCTCTTTCTAGTTTAAAGGAAAAGAGGTGAACTACCTATGATTCTATTATTTCTTCAACGAGCGCAACACAATCTTACCATCTGTTACGGTGATATTAGCAAGATCCAAAATTTTATCAGGAAGTCCTTGAATCAACTTGCATTGTTTAAACTTCAGTTTATCCCACTGAGATTTGCCTGTGCTGATGCCAAATGAGCTGAAAAAAAAAAAAAAAACGAGGGGGGGTGCAGGGGAAGAGGAGTGCAAAGGCATTATCCAACTTTGTCCTTGAAGGGTGAGGCAGGGATACTGTTAATGCAAATGGTGAAGGAGCAGGTGTGTCTTTGGCATGCTTTCCCTTGTTCATCCCTGATCTCTCAGTCAAGACAACAAAGGTGGGAGCTCTGTGTTTCTTTGTAAAGTGAAGAAAATTTTGTTCTCAGGAAACAAATGAATGTAGTGTCAGCACTTGGAAGAATAAACAAGCAAGAGAACCAGAGATGGGGCATGACAATATCCAGCTGATGAAATGTCAGCCAAGGCACTGCCCCTTTAGACATGACTTTTTATCCTTATTGTCACTTCTTATCTCTAGTCTAAAAGGAAATTCCTGTTGCAATTCTGCCTCTATCTCAGCATACTTATTTACGCAAGAAAATTAGGGTAGGGCCCTCTGTAGCTCATTAGCCCTTCTCATCCGCTCCTACCCCATGCCTTATCTTGTTCAATCCAGTTCATTTCAATTCAACTAATGCATTCATTGAACACTCAGTACATTCTAAGGATGAAAACTAGTAACACAGACAAAACAGAATGGGCTATTGTCCTTCCCCAGAGGAACTCTAAATTTTATGGTTTGATAGACCAAATATGAGATGAAAAGCTCAATGAACAAAGCTGAATCTATGAAAACACCAAGAAAGGAAGGTTTATTGTCCACACTGGAGCTTTGGGGGCACTATAAGGACATAGATGGAGAGAAACACCTCCCACACAAGCAGTAAATAGTACAAGCAGACAAAACACCGGAAGTGCTCCTTATTGCCCACCATCGCAAATGGCTTTTGGCTAGAGTTCATAGCAAAAGGAAGAAGGGTAGCAAGGAGGAGGTAATAGGAGAGGGAGCCTGCAGTCATGCAGACTGTATTTATGGGGTGAGGCTTCATTTATGGGATGGTAGCAGTCAAATTGCTGGGAAATCACAATGGCAACAACATGCTAAACAGAGCTGGTGGAAGGTAGCAGAGAGAAAGCAAGGAAGAATGCTGTCATAATAAGCAGGAGACAGTAAAGGGATTGGAGCAGGAAAGTAGTTTGGGTAGGGTACGGGTGTGTGGGGTAGGGTTGAAAAGGAGAGGTTAACTGTGAACTCTAGGGCTGTAAAGGAGCCTGCCTTGTTGACTGCTGAGCAGCAGGGAGAATAAGGTAGTGTGTAGTGGGACCTGGTGCTGTCTGAAAGGGTACTTTTAAGTCTCTGTTCAAAACCTGCTACTCCTCTGGTCTTGTCCACTTAAGTAAATGGCATACAACATTAATGATAGAAAGTAAGAAAAGAGGGCTGATGATTTTGAAAAGGGAAATGATAAAGTCAACAGTAGAAGAGTGATTTAGTAAATGATCATGGCACGTCCATGAGATAGCTTCTGAGGCTGATTTGTGAAATAATCATTAAGTAGTTGGATATAAAACATGGCCAATGTTTAATAAACCATTGAGTGAAAGGGTAAATTATGTTACTGATAGGACAGTGATTAGAACCACAATAATGCTGAAAGCCATTCATAGAAAAAAAGATACAAAAGAAATTCCACCTAAACACAGCTGTGTTCAGGTGATGGGGCTCAGGGCCTCGTCTTCTCTTTTGTCTTCTGCAAAATTATTATTATGTTGTGTGCAAGTCCAAAAGATGGGAGGAGGGAAAGTGGCCGAGAGTAGCTGAAGGGAGTTAGCATGCTCAGGCAAATGACAGATAATCACCCTTGATTATTTCTCATGTTTTTGTGTATGGGCTTGAGCAATTAGAACATGGCTGTACATACCAGCTTCTAGTGGCACGCTCATCCTCATTTTTGATGCATTTACTGTGGGCTGTCTCAGTAGGGTTGGTTAATAGCCACTTACATGTCCCTTTGTATCTCGAGGCTGTTTCCTCAGCTTTGCACTTTGCCAACTCTACACAGAAAATGTATGCACATTTTAAAGGGCAACAGGCACTTAAAGGTAGCATGAACATCCATTACGACCCATCATTATTAGCCTTCACATAAGCTTCAGCAAATAAAAGAGAAAACTTTTCCTGCCAAACCATTTAAAGCAGACTTCACTGAAAATAGCATTAAATGGAGTCTTAGTTTTAAATAAGCAGCCCTCTAAAACTTCATGTTTCATCCTTTCCATTAAAACCATCAATGACCGGAGATGTATTTTTGTTTTGTTTTAAATGGTCCATTTACATTAGCAAAAAAAATTAAGTCACATGAAGAAGTGTTAGAGTGCAAAAGAGAAAGTCTCCCCCAGTCAATTGTCCCTCTTTTCCAAGGTACCCTCTGTTAGCAATTTGATGTGTACAGGCAAGACACTGTACACTGATTTCTGCAGGATAGTCTCACCCTACTAACTCGGTTCGGGGTGGATTTGGATTGGAGATACTTCATGTAGCTGCCATGCCTAGGCATGGAGAGCTCTGTTTCTGATGATGGTCATGAGGGATAGGACTATCTCCACCATGGAGAACTATTATGGTAAGACTGAACTGTCAGGTATTGTCAACTTAAGGAAGATGTGACCTGTACTAAGTCCATGAACTAAGCTCCCACTTTTTACTGACCAACTGGTAACTGAGCCCTGGGCCATAACTCTGGCTGAGACAGTGTCACAGCCCAGCCTCTCCTGAGTGAAGAGCAAAAGCACCTTAATGTCCATGCTTAAAACAAGTTCACCAGCATCCAGTGGACAGCAGCTGCTATCCCCCTTTACCTTCCGCCTCACATGCGTTCAAGCACTTAGAACCAGCCCTCAAACTACTTTATCAGTTTGGTGCGGAGGATTGTGCTAATGAAACTGCGTTATCTGTCTTAGTGCTAAGTTTTTATTGGGGCAAAGATAGAAAGCTGATAGCAATAGAAAGGAGGTGTAGTGGCCCAATAGCCTTTCTCTTTTACCATTACAGATCAACTTATAAGAAGAAATGCCTGTGACAGAAATCTGGACCAGTTCCCAGATCACTTGCCAAGATGAATAGGGTGACTGAATCAATCAATAAACAAACACATATCTTTTGCACATCTCTTTTGTGCACTACAGAAGCTCTCCAGGTTTCTGGGGATTTATGCAAGAAAGTCAGTTCCTCCACTCGGTGGACAGCATGGTCACTGCCAATACCCAGGGCTCACCAGTGGTCTCTGACAAAACATGGCAGCATTCCATTCTCCCAGAAGCTCTTCAAAGGAAAAGGATCACCTGAGCAAGTGAGCACAGAGCACGCATGTGGAGCTCTTCAGAAAGTTCATGGGGAAAATGTATTAGGAAAACGCTATTTATGCATGCAAAATACCATTAATATTTTTTCCCATGGATCTTTTGAGGTACCTCTATAAAAAAAGAATGAGAAGGGCCCGGCACGGTGGCCTAGTGACTAAAGTCCTCGCCTTGAATATGCCGGGATCCCATATGGTTGCCGGTTCTAATCCCGGCGGCTCCACTTTCCATCCAGCTCCCTGCTTGTGGCCTGGGAAAGCAGTTGAGGACAGCCCAACACCTTGGGACCCTGCACCCCCATGGGAGACCTGGAGGAACTTCCTGGCTCCTGGCTTGGGACTGCCACATCACCAGCTGTTGTGCTTACTTGGGGAGTGAATCACCAGACAGAAGATCTTCCTCTCTCTCTCTCTCTTCCTCTCTCTGTATATCTGACTTTGCAATAAAAATAAATAAATCTTTTTTAAAAAAGGATGAGAAAATGACTTTTCTCTTTTGGAATTCATCATCCTTTACTGTGTATGTATTATGAGTTTTATAAGGGAACTAAATTCAAAGTGAAATACTTCCCTCCCACATATTACCTAGCTGTTTCACTGCAACGTCTTCCGAATTCATTAAGCATGTCAGTTCATCTTGCGTGAAGTTCCCACAAGTGAGATTGCCATGTATTTTACCTCTGATCCTGCCAATCAATTCCCTGGGTGTTGGAGAAGAGTTGGCCTTTACCATGGCATGACAAACACAGCTAAAAAGCAGAACACATAAGAAAGAAGTTGCAGTTATATCACAACAGTGTAATTTGGCCAGCAGAACAAATCCCCAGTACAGGAGTCTAGATTGCTACTACACAGATGTCAAACTTTTTAGTTACCAAGTGGCAGAGTTTAAGTGATAGAGGACGGCATTTTGAAATCCTCTGATAAATTTTCATGTATCCAAATCAGACAGCTTAAAACCCGTTTTCAAAAGAATGCTCAACAATATTGATGTTACTTTGAAATTGACGAAAGAGTGATTTTTATAGGCGTTCTGAAGTAATTATTAGAGAAGGCAGAATACTCAGCATTTATTATTTCAAGAGAAGCACTTTATCCTTCTGGTCTACAATTTACTCATCTTTACTAAAATAAGGCAAATAGGTGTGTGTTCAATTAGTCTATCAAGTTGTGTTCTGCAGAAGGCCTATTCCTATAGGAGAATAATAATAATGATAATAATAGCGAACACATTTGGAGTTCTTGCTCCACATGTTTTGGTTCACTTTTATCCTTTTAACAATCTTATAAGGTAGAACAATCCCTAGTCCCAGTCTACAGAAGAAAGAGCTGAGCTGTAGGGAAGAAAACATTTTACGTGGTCACCTACTATGTCATACCTACCTAATACTTCTGTCAGCTAAAGGATATAAAAAAAATAGAATTATCCTTGACCCCAGCCTTTTTAGCAAGGTCCTCAAACATTGTAAATTCTGTAATATTGCATCAGGAAACACATGTCAGATTCATAAACTTACCTATGCCTTTTGTTCCATTTGCATTTGTAGGTTTTAAAACCACATCTGCTGAGTTAAAAGCTAAATTTAACTATGCTCACTCCAAATTGCTATGTCCAGTCTAGGCAAGGCCTACTCACGTCCTGTCCTGTATTGGGCGATGTTTCTGCTTATGCTGTCCATTACCTTTGAAGTCTATCTCTTCTCATTTTACAGAGAACCAGACAGAGGAGGACTCCTTCTGAATTCTATTCTCTTGCTGGTAATAAACCTTCTGTTGCAATACCCTGAACATTTCAATGACCTCTCTATGACTCATCTTTGACTATATATTCTTCATGATGTACATTAAGCATGCTAATAATAATAATAATAACAAGGATGCTGGAAGGAGCTTCACCAATCACAATTGTGAACAGAATGGGGTATGGTTCTATATATTTTTTTCAATTTTCAGGCTAAGTAATTCATGGAGCTTGTTGAATAAAACATCTCTCCATCTCCAGTTGTAACCACTTTGGACCCATTTCCTCTTCACCACAAAGAGGCTAAGCCATGAGCAACTGAAATCAACCTTCTTCTGGAAGGAAAGAGCCAATTACAACATCTGTAATATAGCCATAAGGTGCTTTTATCTTCTTTTGACAACTCTGACCAAATGACTGTACATATGGAATTAAATGGAAATAATTCAGACCCAAATGTACCAGCTACGAATAAACTCATCTCCTACCTGTATGGTACATGGGAAACTGTAGCCATTCCTTGTCCTTCTCTCTGTTCCAAATAATGCAAAAGAAAAATACATGGTCACTGAAATCTTTAAACAAACATCACAAATGAGAACAAGACTTACTGCTAACAACAGCAATAACAAGTTTGCTTAATATTTATGCATCACATTGCCATTGGTAAACCAACTGCAAAACAGCAATGTGCTTTAATTCCCATGCCTGCCCTGTAGGGTGGATGATGCAAGGATAACTACCGTACTTTCTAGATGAGGAAACTGAGCCTCTGAAAAATTATAGCACTAAGAGGAGATTCAGAATATCTGGATATCAACATGGTGCTAATCATAATAATAAAGTGTTAATTAGGTTTTTAAGTCATAGGCTAAGCACTTAACACAAATTGTCTCCTCCTCACTTTCCAGCAGCCTTCATTGCACAGGTGGGGAGATTGAGGCACAATGAGATGAATTAAATTGCTGACATAAATTAATTCAATTGTATGTCTGAAATTGGAACAAAAGGGATTCCAGTTCAGGCAGCCTGACCACAGGATCGACAAAAAGCCTTCACATTTATTGCCTGAGATGAATTTTAGTTATAGTGTGCTATCCACAATGTGCTAAAATGTGAAATTCTGACTCAGATACTTACAGAAAAAAAAAATAAATGATGGAATTAATTTGGAAGGCACTGCAGGCTTGATTGCATTTTTTATAGTTAAAACATTTATTTCATATTTAAATACCTTGAAAGTCATGAGCTTAACTAATCATTTCAGGGTATACAATTATAAAGGCATAGACAGTGGAAGCAGTGCTAAGAATTAGGGTGGTGATATCAAGAAATAATTTTGTCACTCGTTGAGTTCAAATCCATACAAGTAAAAGTGGATTGTGTGTGTGTGTGTGTGTGTGTGTGTGTGATGCCAATCTTACAAACAAGTGGCTCAAGGCTTTTTTGCAATATGTCTATAACCCCAAAATTTCAATTCCCCATCTCTCAACATTCCTACAGACCACAAAATGTGCCTCATGTGGACAGTTCAGAAAAGCAAAGGATGGTGTTCTTGATGAACTTTGGCACCAATTCCAAAGGAAGTGATAAATTGACCCTCAGTTTTCATAACCAAGACTTGCCAAACACATATGGAGGAAGAGCTATTTATTTATATCTAATCAAGTATAATATAGGTCAAAATTACATTCATTTTGAAAAATTACTTACAATAGCTTTGTATATGGCCATTTCTTCTTCAGAAGTGTTTCTGTATCAAAAGCATCAAAAATTATTGAAAATGAAACAATAAAACACAGTATCAAAGGTCAGGAAAAAAAGACAATCTGAACATATATAGACTAATGGACCTTATCTTGTCATATCCCTAAAGCTTGAAATTAAAATTAGTATAGGGCTCCAAGATGTATTTTTAATGAATTTGGTCATTGTTTGCACACCACAATGCAAGCCTTGAACCAGCATTTCCACTTTCAGAATTCTGTTCTGTAATAGAACCAACAAGGGTGCATACAAATCTACAAACAAGGATGGAAATTGTTCAAATATACATTATTGGATAGCTGGACACATACATCCTAAGAAATTAAAATGAATTAACTAGATCAGCTTGCATGAGCTTGAAAAGATATACATGATGTGTTAGAAAACATGGAAAGATGTAACCTGTAGAATAGGATCTCATTCTCTTTGTAAATGTATGAAAACAGGAATATTTAAATAAACTGTGAACAAGAGTTGCTGGAGGGTTGGGGATAGGAGAATTTCACTATGTATATGATTATATTTCTATGAAGCCTCAAGCTTTTGTAAAATTACCATACATTACTTTCATAATGAGATCATCAACAAACACGATTTTTATTAATTTATCTTATAATATTTAGTTGAAAGATAGAGAGGAAGATATCTTTCAGTTATTTGTAATAGCCAGAGCTGAGTCAGGCTGAAGCCAGGAATCAGTAACTCAATCTGGTTTCTCAATGTGGGTAGCAGGGACTCAAGTATCTGAACCATCACTTGATACCTCCCAGGGTGTGCATCAGTAGGAAGCCGTAACTGTAAACAGCATCAGAACTCCAAGTCAGGAGTTCCAATACAAACTGTGAGCTGTCCATACAGCATCTTAACTGCTAGGTCAAATGACCAACCCCACAGATACAATTTTATGAAAGAATATTGTATACCCCAGGAATTTCCAATTCCCCTTGGAATTCGACCATTATGGACTGCATGTATGTGTCCACTCAAACTTTGTATGCTGAAGCCTCATTCCCAATGTGATGGTATTAGGAAGTAGAGGGAGCCATTGGGGGTGATTAGGTCATGAGGGCTGAACCCACAGGAACAGATTTATCACCTTTACAGAGACTCGGAGCTTCTCCTCTCTCTGCTGTCTGCCACAAGACCCTTGCCAAGACCCTACAATGCTAACACCTGGACTTCATAGCCACTTGGTTTTACAAAAATAAAGTTAGCTAAAGGGACTACACAATAAAGTGTCTTCCATCCATTTATATAAACTCTTATATTGAGCCTATCTATATTTGAATATGTAAAAGAAATGAAATTCCCAGTGTGCAGAGGATTTCTTTATTCCTTATTTATTTATTATTGGACAATTCATTTTGCTATGCCTTAACAGAATTAAATTGCTTTTCAAACAGCTTTTTTGGGGGTATCCCTTTGATAGAAGAGGGCACCACAAAGAAGTTACTGAAAATGCATATTATGGAAAACTATGCATGGATTTCAAATGTTTCTACACTAAATTAAGCCTATGTTTTAATTCTATTTCTTTCACAAAGTTTTTGAAGTCTCCTGATACATGTAGAGCAAGAGCAAAGGAGCTGTTTCTCAGATGCCAATTGTCTTTTCCATGGCTTCCTTGAAATTATTTGGTACCTGCTCATCTCACTGTCCTCACCTTCAGAAAAACATGTCCCCAGCAAATCTTGAACTAGTCAGCATTCTTTCCATTGTACATTCAAGTTCCCTTCAAACTTTCTATTTGACAAGAGGTCCTCTAGAATCCTCATGCATTAGCTGTTCCTTACTCTTCATCCCTTTAAGGAAGTTTATTCTATCTCATACAATTATAAAATTTTAGAGATTAAGGCAGTAATAGAGTTAATTCAATCTAATTCTACTTCTTTCTCTACTAATTTTCTTCAATTTACTTTTCCAGCTGTTGTTATATGCTGCAGTACTAACAAATATTTTTTTTTCCTGTTCCCAAAGGGAATTTACAGGCCAGACACAAAGACTCAATTGGCTAATCCTCCCCTTGCAAGTGCTGGGATGCCATATGGGCACTGATTCATGTTTCATCTGCTCCACTTCCCTTCTAATTCCCTGCTTGTGGCCTGGGAAAGCAGTGGAAAACAGCTCAAAGCCTTGGGACCCCACGTCCAGGTGGGACACCTGGAAGAAGCTCTTGGCTTTGAACTGGTTCAACTCTGGCCACTTTGACTATTTGGGGAATGAACCAGCAAATGGAAAGTTTTTCTCTATATTTCTCATTCTTTCTGTACATCTGCCTTTTCAATATAAATAAAATTACATAAATATGACAGCTCCTAATTTCCCAATGATGTAAACAAAGAAAACCCCTCTGGACAGGAAAAACCATGTAATGTCCCCGGCTTGCTATTTGAACCACACGTAGTCGGCATTCACATACCTGCCTTTTATTTGGATAGCCAAATTAGCAAGAGAAATTTCAGTGTCTTGAAATACAGAATTCAGCTGTAAAAGAAAAAAAATCCATTTTGTTGTTCCAACTTCTCTATTTTAAGCCAGGAGAGTCACCTGGGATGACATGATCTTTAAGCTGCATTCATTATTTCTGTTGACCTAACATTTCCATCTGCTCCACTCAGTTTTTCAGTTTACATTTTACCAAGTGTTATAAACTGAAATGTGCCCTCCCTGCAAATTCAAATGCTGACACCTACCCATGTTATTTGTAGGTAAGGCCATCAGAAAGTCATAATGGTGAAGGCCATAATCCACTAGGACCAATGTCCAACAAAAGATGTGTAAGCACACAGAAAAGGCTGTATAATAGCACAGGGAGAAAAAAACAGTCTACATCTCAAGCACAGAGACCTCTCCAAGAACCAACTCTGTGAACATCTTGATCTAGGACTTTCAGCCTCTATAAGAAAACAAATATCTGATCCAGAAACATAGTAAATTTCTCTGTCTTTTAGTGTCTCCTGTATCTTTTTTTGAAGTATTGCAGTTTTCATCCTAGAGGTTTTCACGTTTTTAGTTAGATTTATTCTAGGGTATTTAAGTTTCTTCTGCACTATTTTAAAGGAGACTGTACATACAAATTGTTTCTCAGCCATGGAGTTATTTGTGTATACTATCACCATCACTTTATGTTAATTGATTTTGTACCTTGCTGCTCTGCCAAACTCTTTTATGGGTTTTATTCTTTAGTTTGTTGATGTGGTGTATCACATTATTTATTTGCATATGTTAAACCATTCCTACATGCCAGGTTCAAATTCTACCCTTCTTTGGGTGGAATTCATTATCTGTTTGATGAATCTATTGTTGGATTCTGTTGACTAGAATTTTGCTGAGGATTTTTACATCCATGCTCATAAGGGACTTAAGTCTGTAGTTCTCTTTCTTTGTTGTGTCTTTATTTGGCTTTGCTATTAAGGTAATGCTGACTTCATAGACAGAATTTGGAAGAATTGACTATATTGCTTTGAAAGTTTTGTGCAGGATTGAGGTAAACTCTTGAAATATTTGGTAGAATTCAGCAGTGAAGGCATCTGGTCTTTGATTGTTCTTTGTTGAGAAGGATTTAATTAATGATTGAATCTCTCTCCTGGTTATAGGTCTATTGAGATTTTTAATTGCCTCATGATTTCATTTTGGTAGATTGTATGTGTTCTTAAGTCTATCCATTTCTTCTAGATCTTCAAATTCGTTGGGGTATCGGTGTTGTAATAGGTCCTGAATATTATGTATGTCTGAAAATTCATTGTTACTTTTTTCTCTGATTCTATTGATTCATATCTTTTCCCTTCATTTTTTGTTAGTTCTGTTAGTAGAGAATATATTTTGCTAATGTTCTCAAAGAACTAGCTGTTTGATTCATTTTTCTTATGTATTATTCTTTGGTCTCAATTTGGGTTGTTTCCTCATTTATTTTTATTATTTCTTTTTTCTGTTAACTTTGGGATTAACAAATGGAGAAATTTGCCATGTTCCTGGATTGGTAGAATAAATGTCAACAAACTGTCCATATTACCAAAAGCCATATACAGATACAATAAAACCCCATTAAAACTCCCAACAACATTCTTTCCATAAATAGAAAAGATGTTACAAAACTTCATTTGGAAACACAAGAGACCGTGAATAAGGCAAAGATATCCTGAAAAATAAAAATAGAGCTGGGGGAATCACAATTCCAGATCTCAAGACATAGTAAAGGGAAGTGGTCATCAAAACAGTCTGGTAACTGGTATTAAACAGAGAAGATCAATGGAACAGAACAGAAACTTCAGAAGATAGCCCACACATGTATACCCAACTAATCTAACAAAAGAACTAGGAAAACAAACATGGAGAAAGTTTGGTCTCTTCAATAAATGCTTTTGGGACAATTGGATGCCAGCCTGCAGAAGTAAGAAATAAGACTCCCATTTCTCATGTTCTGCAAAAATCAGCTCTAAATGAATCAAGGACCAAAATTTCTGCACCAAAATCATCAAAACTATTAGAATAAAACATAGGAAGCACTCTGAAAGATGTATAGACTTCTTAGAAAAGTCACCAAAAGCATAGGCAGTAGAAGTCAAAATAAACAAATGGGATGTCAGCAAACTAAAAAGCTTCTGTACAGCAAAGGAAATGATCAACAAACTGAAGAAGCAACCAATAGAATGAGAGAAAATCATTGCCCACTATACAACCAATAGGGGACTAATACCCTGGATTTACAAAGAGCTTCAGAAACTCAACAGCAGCAAAACAAACGACCCTGTGAGGAAATGGGTGAAGGAAATTGAGCAGGTGTTTAAAAAAACAAATTTAAATGACTAATAGACATGAAAAATGTTCAGACTCTCTAGCTGTCAGGGAAATATAAATAAAAATCACACTGAGGTTCCACCTAATTTCAGTGACATTAACCTACATTCAGAAATCTATTAACACCTGCTGGTGAGGATCTGAGGAAAAAACACCCTATCCCATAGCAGGTGGGAGTGTAGGTTGTACAGTATGGAGAATTTTCAGAGAACTGAAAATTGATCTACCATGCAACCCAGCTATACTACTTCTGGGAATATATCCAAAGGAAGTGAAATCTGCATATAGGAATGTGATTTGTGTGTGCGTATTCATAGCAGAACCATCCACAATAGTGAAGACATGAAAACAACCCAGATGTTCATCAAAAGAAAAATGGATAAGAAGACTGGTACATCTACTCTGTGGAATATTACTCAGTCATTAAGAAAAATGAAATTCTACCATTTGCAACAAAAGGGTCCCCACTGGAAACCATTATGCGCAGTGAAATAAGGTATTCCCAATAGGACAAATACCATATGTTCTCTCTGATGCAAGGCAACCTACATGAGAAATATATGATCAATAGATATATAGGTAAGCATGTATATACACATATTTCTCTAGAGGAACTGTATAATGGAGACAAGCATGCTGTGAAGTGAAGATACATTTCAGTATGCATTTCTACTCCCAAGTAAAAGCAGAATCCCCAGTGACAGAGTTAAATACACCTTGATAATACATTACTAGATTTTCTACCATTATCTATACCTACAATGCCATGATACACTTAAATGGCAGTGTTGACTTGTGACTGTTAATGAAGGACAGTATTATTGTAATAATATGTGGGAAATGGTGGGGGAAAGAATGGGAAAGAAGAGGAGGTGGCGGGGGAATTTATGTGTGTACAAAACGTTTTCAGAAAAATAACAATAACAATAAAAACAACAAAAAACACCCAAATATCTGGCCTTCAAGTCATTTAATCTGCAGTATATTGTTGTAGCACTAACTCATTTTCAAGTACGTGAAAACGCCATGTACACTTGAAAGTAAGTGATGATAAAGGTAGAATGGAAGCAGATATGATCATTCACATTGGGATCTTAAACCTGTTGTCAGTTAGCTGGGAGACTATTCAATGAAAGCTATTAAAATGTTCACGTTATTTGATCTTGCAATTCCACTATAGGAATTTATCATGTACAAATATTCAAGTGCCACTCAATGTGCTACAAGAGCATTATTTTTTAGCATTCTTTATAAATATATAGAAAACAAAAACAACTATAGGTTCAACTATGGATATTTTGATTAGAAAAGAAAACTACATTACAAAAGGTAGTGAAGTCCTAGGCATCTATTAAAGCATATGAGGTAAATTAATAATTACCAACATGAATATTCTAAGATACACACTTAAGTGTGGGAATAAAGCAAGTTGAAGAATAGCAGAATTAAGTCCAACTATTTGTGAAAGAACACATATGCATGGGTGTTATAACAAGTACAAATAAATCCAAAAGAATGTACCTTATACCATTAAGAGGAGAAAATGCCAGGAGCAGTATTAGAGAGGATATTTACTTTCTGTTTTAGATACCAGTATCTAATTTGCTACAGAATGCGTGTTAGTTTTGCTATCAGAATAACATAAGGATGAATAAAGTATTCATTGCCATATAAAAATTAAAAGCAGAAAGCAAAAATGCTTAAATGTGATAACATAATAACTTAATTATCATTGCTGTTCACTTTCCCAAATATGAAAATTTGACAAAATTTCAGAATTTGTGTCACTGTAGAGAAATGTACAGATATTAACAAGTTTGGATAATAACATTTCAGAAAATAGTTCCACATTGCTTCTTTGGAAAGAATTGCATATATTCCCATGGTATTACTTACAGAACAGATTTACAGTAAAATTAAATGTATTAGCTGTGAAACAGATTACTGATAAAAAAAGTAAAGCCTTGGTTTAATTGACTCAATCTTTGTCATATACATATACATATTCACATATATTTATATGTATCATAAATATTCAAAATATTTTACCCAGTCTTCTGCAATTTCATGAATAAAAGTGGTAATAAAGATCCTTGGCTTTTCATCAAAGACAAAGAATCTCATTCCAATGTTGTAGAAGGAAACTGTAATTAAGCATGAAAGGTTAATATAATTCATTTCTTCCAAGAAGTTTAACTTCTGTAAATTTAATCAAAGGTTCTTTCTGTTTTAAAGCAAACTAGATAATGACAGCTTATTCCTGAACTTTAGCTCCACGTCAAGAACCAAAGATTTTGGCTCTGTAACCAAGAAAAAAATAAAATAAGATATTATCTCATTTTTGGGAAGTCACCTGAGTTCTACACCTGATGGGCATTCTACAAATCTTCCAATGTATCTATTTTCGTTGTCCATCAGATTCCCAGTCCATTCATGAATAAGCTGAATACAGTGTTACAAGATCATTTGTTTGAAGGAAAACTATTTTTTTTCTCATCCTAGGTCTTCTGTTTCATATTTTTATCTTCTTATTTGCTTCATTCTTTTGTATAACCTAATAAGTTTCTATTTTGGAATGCTGAAAGCTGAAGGAATATTGAGAATTTGAACACTGTGGAAGCCAAATACACCCTGGCCAAAAAAAACATTCTATGCCAGCTTGAGGTGGGAATTTTAGAAGGTTAACACCTGCACAAGAAGAACTGAAATAGCTGGACAGGGTAACTTCTGCTATTTTCTGACGTGTGACCAACCTTGTCACCCCTAAGAACATACACTGAGGCATGAGATTCCAGTCCCATGTTCTTAGTGGCAGCACTGTAATCAGAACACTAAGAACAAAACAAATGCAAAAGGAGGCTAAGAAATATATTAAGGGACAGGCATTGTGGCATTGGAGGTTAACTTCCAGCTGTAACACCCACATCTCAAGTACTGTTTTGAGTACTGGCTCTTCTGTTGTCAACACAGCTTTCTACTGATGTACATGGGAAGGAAGTGGAAGCTGGGTAAAGTATTTCATCTCTGCCATGCATGTGAGAAATCTAGATGGAGTTTCTAGCCTCTGGATTCAGCCTGGTCCTTCTTTGAATGTTAGGGGCATTCACTTGACTCTACCTTTTTGTCTCTGTCCCACTGTCACCTGCCATACAAATAAATAACTGAATAAGTTTTAAAAACTCTTATTGAGTGAAAAAAACCATATTTTCATTGTATTTAAACAAAACCAAAAATAAAAATATGGCCAGAGGATTCTGTTTGGACAAGGTTCTCCCACGTGGGAAGGTAACACCTGCATTTTCTCTGCTTTCAGAGAACTGGTCATGCCTTCAAGGATACATGGTTTGCTTCTGTTAGGGACACATTGCATAATGGAACAGTGTCTGTACCTGTGTTGCCAAGAGGTGAAATCAATGCTTCTGTAGATGGAGAAGAAGGCATGGAGTCCATCCAAGTTGTCCCAAAAGGAGAGACTATTGAAGACACCGTTGGTATGGAATTATGTGTCACTCCAGTGAATATGAGTGGAAATGTGGGTCCAATAGCAGTGGATATGATAGTGGCTATATTTATAGGAGAATCCAGTGTGAACTTGGGAAGAATTAAAATCAGAGATGCTGATATAGCTGGAATTCTGCTCCTCACAGATGTTATTGTGGGGCTAGGCAAATGTGTGGAACCAATAGAAAGGGTGTAGTCAATTACAGACAGTGATATACTCTTTCCACTAATGAATGGAAATTGAGACAAAGTCCTGGAATTGGCAGTCTCAGTGGTTCTGGAGGATACTTCAGGGGATATGGAAATGAAAACACTGTCATTTGTGACTTTCATAAGCATAGGGAGAGAAACTGGGACGCCAGTAGCGATACCATCCATTGTAGGTATAGGAGTCATTTTGCTAGCTCTAACAAAAGGTAGTGTTGTAAAGTTATTGAATGAGTATGTTGGTATCATTTCAGAAGTCCTAAATGTGGATTTTAACCCCTCTATTATCTTGGAACTTATAACATGAAGAGCATTAAATACAATTGTCAGAGAGGAAGCTGAAGAAAAACTAAACAAAATCGAAGTCAGCACAGAGGAAGTGGTAGCCTTTGAGTTTATAGATCTTGAAATGGTACCAGAAGAATTTGGTGCAGTCCCAGCAGTTCCAGATGTGGTTATTTTCTCAAATATGTTCTTAAAATCAGCCAATGTGGTAGAGTTAGTTCTTGAAGATGTTGCTAAAGAGGGGTCATCAGAAAACCCAAAAGGAGGAAAAATTCCTGGTGTAATAATTGATGGTGTTTCCTCAACATCTACAGATATTGGGCCCATTTGAGGGTCTGTGAATGTTGATAAAGAACAAGTGACAAGGTATAGAGTCTCTGTTTCTACTTTGCTGGATGTGGGTGCATGAGTTGTAGTAGAAACTGGAAGCTGCGAATCTTTATTTGTGGGTATATTCCATAAAGTCATAGGCAGAGACCGGGTTTTACAAGATGTAATTCTTGTCACCAGAAAAGGGAATTCAACCATTTGGAATGTTGGAAGAAAAGAAGTCTTTGTAGTAGAGTTCTCTGTTTCAGTGGTATGAGGTGAATACAATGATGATGCCCAAGAGAATGAATGGGATGCAATAGGGGTATTCATAGATGTAGCAATTTTCGGTAGTTCGGCTTTGAAAGTGTTTTCTATCAAAGTCAACTTTTCTGTAGTAGAGATGATAGCTTTCATACATTTTATGGATCCTGGAGTTCTGTTAAAGCTGATTAAATATGGGGAAGATGGGCAAACCTGAGTATTCAAGGAAGTGTGGAGATTATCTGAAGCAGTAGGTGAAAGTACATTTTCAGGGACAGCCATTGTGGAGTAAGTACTTGTGTTAGCTGTCATTCTACCATCGCACATAGTGGATAGGGGACTGTTAACAATCTCTGGTAATATATCTTCAGTTGTAGTCTCATTTGTTGGTGATGAGTGTTGGACTGTAGATTTGAATGTTGAAAAGCTGGTCTTTGGAATTGAGGAAATATCATCAGTATTCTCAGAACTCAGTACAGAAGATGCAGTGATGTTGAAAAGCGCAGTCACTATCCCATCCACAGTAGACACTGGAATGGTTTCTACAGAGTTAAAAATTGACTCTGTTGAAGAAGGTGATGTAGGCATTATCCTGAAAGGTACCTCTGCCGTTTCTGAAGCAGTGCAAACAGAGGAAGCCATTGTACCTTTTGAAGTAGACCTAACATATGCTACAGATGTGAAATCCAATGCAGATATTTTTGTTGTCATTGTAGTACTAGGGATAACTGAAGGCAATAAAGTAGAGAACGACTTGCCTGTTGAAGAATTATTAGGAGAAATTGCTGTAGAGCCACTAACTGACTTCAAGTTCTTTTCAAACATGGGCCCAGCAGAAGTGTCTGTAGTGGGACATTTCAAACAACCCAGATGTGTTATTTTAGAAGACTTAGTCATTGGTATAACAGTAGTATCAGTAACTTGTTTAGAGATCAGGGCAGTGACATTAACTGGCAATGAGGACATTTGATACATAGGAATGTATGTTTTCTTAGATGCCTCACCAACAGCTGCTATAGATGCACTTGGAATATAAAGGGCTGCAGTGACTCCATCAGTAGTGATGCCTATGAAGTTGCTATTAGAAAGTCCAATTGTGGAATGAGGAAAGGGTTTGGGAAAAGTACGTGTGCTTTCAGAAATGGAAGAAGCAACTGAGATCACTCCAGGCTGAGTCCTAAGTGAAAGGAAGTCTGAAAGAGCTGTGTTGATGTTCATAGATTTTGATATTCTAATTGTCCTGGAAGCTGTGGTGTCTACAAATGAAGTATCCTGGCAGTATAAGATAGGCAGAGCCTCAAGGGTGGAGCTTACTACAACTTCCATAGTCCTGGGTGTATGTATTGAAAGGGCAGTTGTGCTTTCTTTGTCAGGATACAGTAAAGCACTGATTGAAAGATCTTGTGGAGGGAAAGCTAGCCTCCCAGAAGTACGAGATGAAGCTGGGTTCCCAACAGGTGGAGTTCCAAGTGGAATTTCTGCAGATGAATTTGTTTTATGGCTGGAAGTTTGGGGAGTCCGAGAAAATCTTGCATTCATCATGTCCAAGTTTGAAACAACCTGGAAGTCAAAAACGAAAGAATTTCTTGATGGGAGTTTTTCCTAGGGAGGTGATCATGTGGTTTTGATTAGAAGATAAGGAAAAAGAGGATGTCCCCAGTAGGATGGAGTCTTGTGTGGAAGATTGGGAAATGTGGATGTTTACAGAAGTAGTAAGCTTGTGGGAAGAGGTGTTCAGAGGCCTGGTCTTATCAGTAGCAAAATTCTCTTTTGTGCCAATAGTCAAAGTAACCAGATCTCCACTGGTACTAGAAGTATACAAGAAGCTTAGAGCATGGGTGGAAATTTCCTTTGCCAGAGATATGAATTGAATCACTACCAGTTAACACTTAGTTGATGTTATAGGAGTAGAGGATATAGTAGGAATGCTGTCAGGATGAAGTTTTGAGCAGACACTAAATTGTGTGGATGGAGTTACTGTGGCAACTGAGGGGAGAAGGCTGATAGCCTTACTTGTAACAGGAATGTGGGTTCTCAGTGAGTGAAGTTTTTGTGAGAACAAACAGTACGGTGAGTGTCATCCTGGCTGAGGTCACTGTGGCCTTTGAAGTGATATGAATTGAGTCATAATGGGTAGCCAAAGTCTCATTGGGTATGGAAACAGTCTGAGCCAATGGTGCTACCAATGCCATGGTCACTGTAGCTGATGAGAAAATCAAGATGTCTGAGAGCGCAGATGTGGAAAAATCCCTGACCAGTGTAGAGTGCTCAGATATGGTTGCCTTTGTCTTGTCAGGTATCACTATCGAGGTAACAGCAGAGAGATTAACTGGCAGTAAGGACATGGAAGGGACAGGAGTAAGAAGTACTGAGGAATGAGTAATTGAAGTCTGTAAGATAACAAGCAGGCAAGGATGTAGCTGGCATGTCTGTGGAGGTGGTGGTGAAATTGTTCCCAAATATTCTTGTAGCAGAAGCACTTAGGGCTTCTAGGAATATGTGTGTGCTCCCAGAATTCCTCCTGGGATTTTCAGAAGTCCAATGTGCTGAATAGGTGTAGATGGAATGAAAGATTTCTATAGGTACCTTGGATGAATTCTCACATGTACTACTCACCCATTTTGTTGACAGCCAATTTCCTTCCACTTTAGTAGATGAACTTTCATCGTCTGATGGGATAGTCGACATGTCTGTGTCAGGAAAAGGGGAAACAGCGATTGAAGTTAACATTTGTGCTGATTCACCTGTTGTTTCCAGCACTGTTGAAAGTGCAGAAACCTCAGTTACTGCCCGCTTAGTTGTTTTTTCCCTTAAGATAAGGGGAAGTTGTTTTTTTTTTTTTTGGTCATGGTAATATTGAGTCTTTTTGTTGTTGTAGATTTGAGCATAAGCACTGTTATACCTGCAAACACACTTGCATCATTTGTTTCTGTTTGTGTAATCTCAAAAGTGCTTTCTTTAGTAGGAAAACTTTGTTGAACAGTAAGGGTTGATGCAATACCTACTGCTGGAATAATAGTCCCCTATGTGGAGAAAGTTCACTTGCAACTACTGTAGGCATAGCATTGGTTTTTAGTAGTAAGGTAGTAAGTTTAAACTTAAGCATATTAGTTACACATTGGGTTTGGAGAGCTGCAGAGAAATTAGAAGATCGTGGAGATGTCAATTTGGATAGAGCTGTTGTATATTTTCCTGCACTAGCGTCAGTAGTAGTCATAGCCTGACTCTCTGTGGATGTTTCTGATAGGTTGATAATATTAATAGCTGAAGATAAATATTCTGAATTAGTAGTACTCCCATGAGATATTGGTGTGAAATTTTTATTAGCCGTAAATGTAAGCAAGGTGATTTTTTTCATAGATGTCTGATCTGGTCTGGAAGTCCAAGTAGTCATATTGGTGGAGACTAGATAGGGATTTTCTTCAGTTCTAGATGTGAGATCTGACTCAGATGCCTTGGGTATGGAAGCTGTTATGGAAGAAGTCAAAGTAATCCTGTGTTCACCAACTGTAGGTGCAAATGCAATTCCAGGACTGAAAGTGCTGTGTGTTGGTTCACAGTTAATACCTGGCTGTGGACTCTGGGTTCCGGTGAATGTGGAGAATATCACGGAAGAAAGGGCCCCAGAGATGTTTTCTGACACTGAGGTAAACATGAGATCCATGGCTGCAGATGAAGAGATACTCTGTACATTTGTGGATGTTGATTTTGCCTTAGCTGTTCTTAGAGAGGATATGGTCTGACTAGGCCTTGTTGGGAATGTCACCAAATGAACTGTAAATGCTATTTGTGTATCAGTTGTTGCCAATGTAGGCACTTTTTGGTTTCTAGGAAATACAGAAACCACAGGAGTAAATGTGGAGATGAGCGCAGACTCACGAGGGATTGCAAATGCAGCCCCCAGCCGAGCCATTGTAGAAAAAGTCTGTTCTACTCTGGACACGGGGTTAGCCGCATCGGCTGTGGATGCTGTGGAGATAGATCATGTCCCACTATCTGTGGATCTATATCTGGGTGAAGAGGTTGTAAGCATGAACAGTGACTCAGTAGATGAGGATAATAAAGATACTCGTTTCATAATGCTTGGTTGAGATTTGAATACTAATGTTTGGAGTAATAAAATTCTTGATAAATCTGGATGTAGATGGAAAATTAGTAGCCATATTTGGATGAAATGTCTCAGTGATCATGGTTTCAACCATTTTTTTTGTACTTGTGTTTTCTGAGGAAAGAACTGTAGTTGCTTTCCTGGAATTATTATTAGTAGCGCCTATAGACATGCTTTTGGTAGGTAGAGGAATGGTTGCTGAAGTAGATGACACTTCTGATGCAAATGTAGTTGCCTCAATCATTAATGTCTTAATGAGTTTTTGTGCAGTTGTTCTTTCCAGAGGTGAAGATATAAAGGAATAGGATGATGCCATATAATCATTTGCAACAAAAGATAAGCCTTTAGACTTCACTGTAGAGCAGTGCGATTCTAGTCCAGTAATTTGGGACAGAGTTGTCAAATATACTTGTTGAAAAAGACTTGTAGTTGTTTCTTGAATTGTCATATTTTCAGAAACAAATATAATCAAGTCACTTGATCATTTGGTTTTTCTTAGGGTGGTTTTCTGCTCTCTGAAACCTCTTCATGGTTCTCATGTCAATCTGGTTAAGCTGTTAGTAAGAGGACATCCATTCTACAGCATTTTCAGAAAATGTATAGGCACTCCAGAACATAGGCATGTACTGGAGTGCACTAATTAGCAGGATTGACTTTGGAAAAGGAACAATTCCTTGGAATACACAACTGCCAAGAATCACTTAAGAAATAGGCAATTAAATAATTCTATGTCAATTAAACAAACTGAAGTGTCTGACTAAAAATCTTCCAGAAGAGAGAGAATCAGCTTTGGATTCAAATGGGTGTAGTTCTGAACATTGGCTCCATCACTGACTCAGTATGTAAACTTGCACTAAGTTACTTTCCCTCTCTGTTCTTCAACTTCCTCTTCTACAACATGAGGATTATAACAGCTGCTTTACAAAACTGCTATGAAACTCAAGTGAGTTACTGCGCATTAAACATTTAGAATAGCACCAAAACGCAATAAGTGCTCAAAATACAGTTAACTTGACTTTGTTTTGGTCAAATCTCTATAATTCAATTAAAAACTGTAGATTAAAAACAATTTATTTGGAATTCCATAATTAAAACTTCTTGAACATGTAATATATATATACACATATAATTGTATATACATGTGTGTATATAGCATATATGTGTGTAAACATATATAAACGTATAGACATATGTCATGTGTATATTTTATATGTGTGTATACAATATAAATGTATAATATGCACATTATGACCATACACTAAAATAAAATATCAGAATGATGTGATAAAAATAAATATCAATAGAAGATACATTATTTTCTTCCCACACTGTACACTGTGGTGTATTGTCAGTGCATCCCATACAACCATATAACTTTATTTGAAGACCATTGGAACCTAACTTATGACTCAAACCCATACTATTTAACAAATATTGTGAAAACCATTTTAAGTCCTGAGAAAAATGCACAGTTTATGACATTATTTCTTCCCTCAAAGAATTCATATTATTATTGCAAATGTTTCAACTCTTGGAAATGTTTTTTAGAAATTCAAGTAATATTTTAAAAATAAACAGACTTATAATTAAGTGAGAAGTGAAGTGTATGAGATTCTAAATGAAAGTGAACGGACGATCATTGTGGGATAAATCAAACCTGGCTTCAAGTTGATAAGGATGCTTTCTAGTAGAAAATGCAAGCCTTTGAGAAATGATAGGACTTGAGTAGGAAAAAAATCAAAGGAATGTGACAAACACTATGAGGCAGTATAAGATCAGCTTAGCTCAGAGTGGTAAGGGGTGCTTTTGAAGTGGTAGAAAGGATGCCAGATTAATAGGGGACCTGTAGATAATGCTGGGGAGATAGACAAAACACCATAAGAGCTTCCATGCATTCAGCAATCACTACAAGCCACATACTATGGTGCTGCATGCTGTGTTTCCAGTCCACCTATAGAGTTTGGGTGTCACAAACTTTGCATGAATTTTTCAAATTCACACTTGAAATTCAAATCAAGGACTATCATCTATGCTCTAAACCACTGTATCAGTTATAAGGAAGCAAATGTTTGAATGAGGTGAATGAGTTGATGAAAAGCAGTTGTAAATGAAAATGATTTTCATGACAATGTATGGAATGTTTCGGAATGGCAGGAAACTGAAAACAAAGAGACTCTTTAGGAGGTTTGCTGCCACCCCCACCAAAACTCATGATGAATTTGATTTTCTGTATTTACAGTAATGCAGTATTGAAAAGGCCTTTTTTCTTGCCATGAGGTTTCCATTGTCACAGAGATTTATGTAGCTCCATTAGAGTGAATTAACATGAGCTCAAGTTACTATAAGGAAAGTTAAGCTTTCTCAGCTCACTCTCTTAACCTGTGATCACTTCTACATGTACCTACAAGCCATTCCCTATGCTTGCCATGTGTAGAGAGACATGAGGCCTTCACCAGAAGCCAAACAGATACTGGTACTGTGCTTCTGGATGCCAAAATCATGAACCAAAACAGACTTCATTTTTTATAAAGTACTCAACATCTACTTGCTCTCTTCAGTGTCTAATGCAGTGCCTGCCACACAGTAGATGTTGAGTATATACCTGTAAGCTAACTTAATAAGTAAAAATAATGATGTCTTATAAAGTGAACACAATGTTAAGATCCCTAAACCTACAAATTTTTGTCATTGTTGGAAAGTACAAATTAACAGAGTGTGGAAATGAAGAGATTTAATACGACAGAGAGACCTGGCATAATGGCTTAATTGGTTAATCTCCTTGCAAGTGCTAGGATCCCTTATGGGTGCCAGTTAATGTCCTGGTTGCTCCACTTCCCATCAAGCTCCCTGCTTATAGCCTGGGAAATCAGTCGAGGAAGGTCCAGGTACTTGAGATCCTGCACCCACATGGGAGACCCAGAAGAAGCTCCGGGCTCCTGGCTTTAGATCAGCTCAATTCCAATGGTGGCAGCTATTTGGGGAATGAACCAGTAGATGAATGATCTTTCTCTCATCTCTCCTTCGCTGTAAATCTGCCTTTCCAATTATAATAAAAAATGAATCTTAGAAGTAGAAAATAAAACAACTGAGAAATTTGAGAGTACTCAAATTTTGCTTTTGGGCAATTCACAGAATAGAAGTGATATTCATGGAAATAAGAAAATTGGAAAGGGAGCATTACTTAGTATAAAATGTCAAATTCAACTTAAATAAGTGCAATTTGTAGTGGTGGCAGAATGGTAAAACAAGAACGGTGCATAGCAAAATTCAAGGCTGAATCACAATCTATCTCTGATTCGAATATGCGCAGTGAAATCACACATATTTACTTAAGGGAAATTAGAATTTTGATTTATACACCTGACAGGTATATTGCCTATGATATAGGAATAACTGTAGTAGTAGGCAATCTATTAGTGTTTTACTGTCTTGAGCATTAAGATTACTTTAAACTTGCAAATCTAGAAATCCTAAAATGAATGAAGGAGGTTCTTTAGGAGTTTCTGGTTATGAACAAATAGAATGAGCAATAATCAGAAACCTGCAACTGACTGTACATAAATTGATAATGTGCACATATTTTAAAAGGAAAAATCAGCTACATTAACAACTTTTTAACATAGTATGCAAGTGATCTGAAATTTACATCCTGTTATACCTTAAAATGAGATATATGTATTTTGGCAGCATAATATTTATTTCAACCTCATTCCTTATAAATTTTGCATAAAAATAAGTGAAAGCATTGTCATAATTTCGGTTTCCATTTTTGAAGATGGATTTGTTCCAGCCAATTGGCTTAACAAACCTCTGTTAACATGTCACTTCCAACACATTTGAGGAATAGGGCAACCAGTTGTTGAGAGAAGGTCCCACTCCTTTACAAATGATTAATGATTCAGCTGTATTCACTTTTTAGGAAACAATGAATCACTAAATATTAAAGACTAAATTATCTTCTTTGATACAGCATGCAAAGACCACAAATAGAATAATACATAACAAGTGATGAGAAACACTTTTAGAATGCATGAAATGGGAATTAAACATGATATTTTTATCAGAAATTGTTGAACTATAGATATAGCACTTATTAACACTCTCAATAACCCTTTCAAAAAAGCCATATGATTTTGTAAAATAAAAACAACACAACTGAGCAAAATTTCCAAGCAGGTGCTTTTAAAGTACCAGCTATTTCACCTAAAATAGTGCATCTCAAATTGCTCCATTTTAGCCTAAAACTTGGATTTGTGCATTTCAGCAAACTTCCCATTACATAGTTCAAATGCAAGCTTTCTTTCTAAAACAGCTGCTGTGTCTAATTTTTCTTCAATCATATTTCTGAATGAAACTCACATCTTCATTTATTAAACCAGGTATATTCAGTCTTGTTACTAACAGATGAAATTAGGAGAAGGTCAGTGTTGAGATGACATTTTTTTTTTCATTAATGAAACATCTAGAGAAGGAATAAGAGTATGTGGTAATACCTCAGGATTCATCACCCATATGTACATGACCTCAGTTTACATGAAAGCCTTCAAAGCCCATTAGGAAAAAGTGAAGAGAATATGCTCAAAAGAACTAAGCAGAAATAAATTCAAATGCTGTAAGCCAATTTTACAAGTGCTGAACAGTATACAGAACATCAGTCTTCCAAAATATTGAGACATAAACCTAGCAGAAAACACAATGCTAAACAAAAACTTCTACATTGACCTTAATGGCTCAATTAGCAAATCACAACCTGTTAAAATCTGCTCATATCACAAAGACAATCCAACCAAACATCAGTAAGTTTTTAAAATCAAGACCAGTAGAATTAAAGATATTTTGAAACCCTAAGTCTAGAAGAAGTTACAATGGGTTAACAAGCATGTTCAAAACAATTAGTGTGTCATTTAACCAGATAATGAGCATGAGTCGGTCTTCAGAAACTTCATGGAAGCATGTATCATATCTTCCAAAGAAATTATGCATGGATTTCAAAAATTTTGCTCAGTATATGCTGATTATTTAATTCTAAATATATCCTCACACAAAATTTTGACTATTTATGAGTGTCATTTTTGTCTTCATCTACCTGTAATCTTTTTTCCCCAGTTTCAGTAATTCAGACTTTCTGTGCACCCATCATTTCTAATGAATGAGATTCACTATGCTTCTGACACAGCAATTTTTGTATTTTCTCCATATGAGGTGGGAAATTTTGTGTAGGGAGGGTCCCTAAGTGGTGTTTTTATCTCCATTGACTTTATGCATGTTTGCTTAGAAAATAAAACGTTCTATGCTCGCTCCAGTGCCAGCTATATAATGCCCATCATTTTTCTGAATACTATTTGTCCACACACACATGAACATTCAGAAGTTTCCATTGCTCAAGACGTGATA
Organism: Ochotona curzoniae; assembly: GCF_017591425.1. Classification (NCBI taxonomy): domain Eukaryota; kingdom Metazoa; phylum Chordata; class Mammalia; order Lagomorpha; family Ochotonidae; genus Ochotona; species Ochotona curzoniae. The sequence continues at coordinate 10,530,201 of NW_024467087.1, forward strand.
TTACAGCTCAATACAGACTTCCAGCCTGAACAAGACAGTTTAGATTCATTTTTCTTTATATCTCTCCAATATGTACAACTAAAAATAGTGAGAATTGCATAACAGTCAAGCAAGGAACCATAAAAGATACTGGGTAGAAAAAAACAAACTGATTTGAGACCCTTCCCCTAGCAGAGGAGTGGCATAGTTATGGGAATTTTGCTTCTCCTGGCTCAGCATAAAAAAAAAAGCTCGGGTTCTAAGTCTCCCAATGTTCGACTGAGTAACAGAATACAATCCAAATAGACTAATTCTTCTTCCAGATCAAATGGGGATCCTGCTGACATCAATCCCTGACAGCATCAGTAAGGAGGATTGATGGAGATTGCTCACAAGAAGCAGCCAAAGGGATCACTCTCCTTCTTCAACAGATCTGAGTCTCTCAACCCCCACAGAAGACACAAGCTGAATAGAAATTTGTAGAAAAGACTACTCGTTTTCAAGTCCCCAGGAATCTTCTCACTTACATTAAAATATTAATAAAAGAAATCAAAGAAGACACAATGGGAAGCATTTTCATGTCATAGATTGAAGGAAGTAATATTATTAAAATGTCCATATTTACCAAACCAATTCATAGATTCAACAAAATTTTTATCAAAATATCAATGCCATTCATCACGGAAGTAGAGACAATCCATTTGGGAACAAAAGATGCCAAATAGTCAAAGAAGTATCAAACCAAAAGAATATAGTTACAAGCATCACAACATCTCCTTTCAAGACATGTTGCAAATTATAGCTACAAAAATGCATGTCACTGGCACACACACAAAAAAAAAAGACACATAGACCAATGGAACAGAATAAAGATTCCAGAAGTGAAAAAGCAAAATATAAGAAACCAAAGTACTAGAGGAAAACATAAGGAAAAACTGCAAATGATTGGCACAGGCAATATTTGGGGGGAGAAATAAGACCCCCAAAGCACAGGCAACTAACGCAAAAGCAGAGAATTGGGGCTGTATTAATGGTTTTGCCTAGAAAATCACCAGTGGAATGAACAGATGACTGACAGAAGGGGAGAATCTATCTGTGAGTTATGTGTCAAAAGGAAGAGTAATGCCCAGAATATCTGAGGAACTAAAAAACATCTCAGAAACTAAAATGTAAACAACACACTTTAAAATAGACAAAGGGTCTAAAGAAACATTTCTCAGAAGAAATACAAATGCTCAATAAACAAATGAAAAAAATTCTCAATATAATTAGCCAGCAGGGAAATGCTAATCATCTTACTCCAGTTAGAATGACTGTTATCAAAAAGATGAAACATAATTCTGGTAAGATTGTAGATAAAAAGAAAAGTTTACATACTATTGGTGATAATTCAAATTAGCAAAGCCACTATAGAGTTTCCTCAAAAAAAGTAGAAGTAAAAATACCATATGACCCAGCTATCTCAATTTAGAATTTATATTCAAAGGAAGCAAAATCAACATATGAAAGAAATCTGTTAATTCCAATGTTTATTACAGCACTATTTACATAACCAAAATAGAAAATCGACCACAGTGTCCATCAGTGTATCTAAGCATAAACACAATGTGATGCATATGCATATGGAATACAATTAAGCCATAAAGGATGCAACAGTGTCATTTTCAATAATGTGTATGGTACTATGGGTTGTAATTATAAGTGAAATAGGTCAAGAACTTAAGAATAAGTGCTATAGGGCCCGGCGCGGTGGCGCAAGTGGTTAAAGGTCCTCGCCTTGCACGCCCGGGATCCCATATGGGCGCCGGTTCTAATCCCGGCAGCCCCACTTCCCTTCCAGCTCCCTGCCTGTGGCCTGGGAAAGCAGTCGAGGACGGCCCAAGGCTTTGGGACCCTGCCCCCGTGTGGGAGACCCAGAAGAGGCTCCTGGCTTCGGATCGGCATAGTATTGGCCCGTTGCGCTCACTTGGGGAGTGAATCATCGGACGGAAGATCTTCCTCTCTGTCCCTCCTCTCTGTATATCCGCCTTTCCAATGAAAAAATAATAAAAATAAATCTTTAAAAAAAAAGAATAAGTGCTATATAATTTTACTCATTTTGTGATTACCCGACAATTGGGAAATTAGAGTGGAGAGAGAGATTATACTAGGTTATTTAACAGATACTAACTTACAGTTGAAATGATGCTTTACAAGGATGAGTTACAACAGGTAATGATAACATAGTACATACTATATTTTTTTCAAAATAGTAAAAAAAAATCCTTAATATCCTCATCATGTAAGTGATAAAGAGACAGATATGTTTACCTTACTTGGACATTACAAAAACTATAGACGTATTGAAGCATAATATGTAACCCCAAATATGCAACATTTTCCTTCAGCAAAATTGAGGTTCCACCTAACTCCCAGTGAGGCTGGCCTACAATCAGAACTCTAGTAACATCTGCTAACGTGAATGTGGGAGTATAGGCTAGTACAACCACTAAGGAAGTCGGTATGGAGAGTGCTTAGAGAACGCCAAATAAAGCTGCAACATGACCCAGCTATCCTACTTCTGTAAAAGGCATAGAATACCTAGTTCTACTTTTACTAAGAATAATATGAGAGGAAATGCTCTGCCCCAAATTAAGGCTTATCCACATAGCTACAGCTATCAGAAAGTTTGATACTAGCAGAGAAATAAATATACAGGTGCATGAAACAGAAAACAGACAAACAGATCCACACAAGTATGCTCAGCTGAAATGACCAAGGCACAAAATCAGTTCAATAAAGGCAGGATGACCTCTTAAACCAATAGTATTGAAGCAATCTTCTCTACAAAAATTACTCAAAATACAAGACTTTAAAAGATGAAACATTTAAGGGAAAAAAGTTTTAAATCTTTGTGATCTTGAACTAAATGAAAGCTTCTTACACATGACATAGTAAGTAGGTGGAAGCCCATGCAAAAACACAAACTCAAGAAAAAGTCAAAATAGCTAAAGGAATCCTAACCAAAAGTAATAGAAAGAAATACTAGTCACAGTAGTGGTGGTAATCAAGATGGAGGCCTCACAGTACCTGACTTCAAAGTCATTAGAAAACCATGGTAGAACCAATCAAGTTGAGAAATGGGTGGAGGACTCCAATAGACATTATTCAAAAAAACAGTTACAAATGACCAACAAATAAATGAAAAAATACTCCACGTCACTACTCATCAGGGGAATGCACATCAGAACCACAATGAGTTATCATCTCTCCACTGTCAGAACGACTAAATCCATCCGGTGAGGATGTGGAGGAAGAGGAACACTTCCACAGTATTGGTAAGGATGTAAACTATGCCACTGTGGAAACAGTGTAGAGATTCCCCATGTACTTATAGTCTTGTCACATGACGTAGCAATTCCACTACAGGATATGTACCTAAAAGACATGAACATGTTGTATCAGACAGTTACATGCACCATCGTGTCTATAACTGCACTGTTCACAATAGCCGAAATATGAAATCAACCAAGATGGCCCTCATCAGATGAATGAAAGTAAAGGAGACATGTGTGTGTACACACAATAGAATATTATTCAGCTGTTAAAAAGATGAAATTCTCCCATTTCCATCAAAATGCATGCAACTGGAGGACATCACTTTTTTTTTTAAGATTTATTTATTTTTACTGGAAAGGCAGATTTACAGTGAGAAGAAGACACATAAAGGTCTTCCTTCCAATAGTTCACTCCCCAAATGACTGCAACAGATGAAGCTGAGCCAATCCAAAACCAGGAGCCAGGAACTTCGTTTGGGTCAACCTGCATGTGCAGGGTCCCAAGGCTTTGAGCCATTCTCTATTGCTTTCGCAGGCCACATGCAGAAAGCTGGTTGGGAAGTGGAGTAACCAGGACATGAACTGGCACCTATTTGGGATGCTGGCACTTAAAGGTGGAGGATTAGGGCCTGGCGCAGTGGCGCAGTGGTTAAAGGTCCTCGCCTTGCACGCCCGGGATCCCATATGGGTGCCGGTTCTATCCCCGCAGCCCCGCTTCCCATCCAGCTCCCTGCTTGTGGCCTGGGAAAGCAGTCGAGGACGGCCCAAAGCTTTGGGACCCTGCACCCACGTGGGAGACCCAGAAGAGGCTCCTGGCTTCGGATCGGCATAGCATCGACCGTTGTGCTCACTTGGGGAGTGAATCATCGGACGGAAGATCTTCCTCTCTCTCTCCTCTCTGTATATCCGCCTTTCCAATAAAAAAATAATAATAAATAAATCTTTAAAAAAGGTGGAGGATTAGCCAATTAAACCACTGCCCTGGGCTGAGAGGGAATCATGTCAAGTAAAATAAGCCAGATACAAGACAACTAGTTTATGTTTTCCCTCTATGGGGGAACTAAAACCAACAAAAGAAAAAACTGTTTGTCAGGTGGTACCAAAAATCCACATTGGGAGAAAATATTTACACAAGACATACACAACAAGTGACTATGATATATAAGTGATTTTCAAAACTCAAAAATAAAGCAATTTAATTATCTCAAGAAATAAAAACTTGAACAGAAATTTCACTGATGAAGTTACACAGATTGCAAATAGACAGGAAAAAAATGTTCAACATCACCAGTTCCCAGCAAAATGCAAATTAAAACCATGATGAAATACCACAACACATTTACAAGAATGACAATTTAAAAAAAAAAATAGTAACAACAGAAAATACTGGCAACCATGCAGAGAAACTGGGTCACTTATTCCTAGTGGGAATATAAAACCATGCAGCCACTTGTGATAACAGTCTGGTAGTCTTATAAAAGCAAACATACAACTGCCACAAAGGCCAGGTAATGCACTACCATCTTCACTATTTACTCCTGGAAAATGAAAATGTACGTTTACACAGCAACCCAGACACAAATGTTTCTAACAGCATTTCTGTATAATAGCTAAAAATAGGAACCAGTGCAATATGTTTTTGAACAGGTATATGCCTAAGCAAAACCAGGAACTCAGCAAACAAATGGGAAAAAAAAACTATTGATACAGAAAACAAAGGAAAAATAAAAACCCTATGCCATAGTGGCTGTAGACAGTGTGAATGCATTTCTGTAATTTGATAAAATGAGGAAAAAATAGAAATGAAGAACAGATTAGAAGTTGATAGCAGTATGCAAGAATAGAGCAGAGTAGGGGGAAAGTGCGGGAAGGAGGTGGATGTGGGGTTATGAAACAAAGTAAAACTGGATTAATCTGAATAAAATTGACATCTCAATATCAATATTCTGGTTTTTATATAGGTGTAATTTGAAACGTTCATAGAAATGTGTATTTTGAAAACGATCCTTGGATTTCAAAGTTTTCTTTGTGCCAAGGTGAACTTAAACTTTTAATCCTCTTTTCTTGGTGAACTTTTTGAAGTACTCTTGTACCACATCTTTACAAAATGTTTCCTTTGGAAGAAATTGTACAAAGTGTACCAGGGATCTATGACTGCATGTAAAACTAATTATTTCAATAAAGATCAATTTAAAATAGCATTGGTCAGAGTGCACACGGTACAGGAAGCTGAGCAATAATCAAATTTCCATTTGTACTGGGGAAACAGCAGCAGCAGTATGCTCAACCTCCATCATAAGAGAGCATGCAGACATGTTGGCCACATTTACTGCCTCCCATTTGTGAACAAGTGGTCACTTCCAAAGTGATTTACATGAGGACTGTTGTCCCTATGCAGTAAAGCAGGGGATAGTCCTTGTTAATTCACAGTGGGCCTGTGAACTTAATTACCATTTGCTCTTCCAATGCAGACAAAATTGCATTATTATAATCATTGGGAGTTGGAGAACAAAAGTATAGAGTAGCTGAATACTTATGAAGTATTTGTTGCAGATGTACCTGCCAATACAATATTAAGCAGAACACTTACTAAAGTACCAAATTCTGGTTGTGAGTCACCTCATATTAAATGTCTATGTTGTTCTAGTCAACTTATCATATATATTGTTTTCAATCATGACTTCTGTAAATATAATTCAGTATGTTGATCAGATTTCTGAGAGATGATGGTGACCAGAACCTGACATAAAAGGATCTGTCTGTAGAGTTTAAAAAACAGTGTATAATGAGTATCTTTAAGATGGTGAGGGGAAAGATTTTTCAAAATGGTGTCTGCATTCAGTTTCCAGGAAAGGACATGAAAAATGAACCCTGTGATCGAGAGAGAGGCTAGAACTTTCATCTTAGATTCTATAGAAGAATGTCACCCTGTGTGTGAAAATACCAATAAGCAGGCTTTGAGCAAACCACAGAGCAGTTCATGCTTATATTTCACTATGAAAAGCAAGAATAGCACAGAAAATTGATGTACAAGGGCATGACCAGATTGTCTTTTAGCTAGTAGAGCCATGGAATTCTTTCTATCAGAGCTGATAATTGAAAAGAGATCTTTAAAAAGCACATAAAGTATACAGTCCATGTCTGAATATTTTTGCAGTAGCTAGTTTCTGGAGGAATTCTAACCATTTGGAATATTAAGTCAATTAATGAACCCCAGAAAATCAATGATCCCATAGACACAGGAACCCTTTGTTCTCCTTTGTTCTGGTACAGATTAGAGTTCCTAGTTCTGGACTTTTTTCTAATTCCAGATTCCTCCTAATGTATGCCCCTGGCGGCAGCAGAATTCTCAAGTATTTGTAGCGCTGCCAAATACTTGAAGACAGAAGACCTTCAGGAAATTCTGAGTTTAAACCTTCAGGCTGGTCTGGCCCTGTTTGCTTTGGGCCTTTGGAGAGTGAACCAGTTTGTACAAGATATTTTCTCTCTTTAACAGTTTAATTTAAAAAAAAAAAGCCACTAAATTAAAAAAAAATGTATACCTAGTTTTAATCCACCTATATTTAGAACACTCTTCATCTTCATACATTTGCAAATTAGAACAAGTCCTTTGTTGAAAATTGTACTCCTCACATTCAGAGAGGAAACATAGGCCTTAGTGATTGATTTAAGACATTTACATCACCATTCATTCCTTTTAACGTGTGGTAGATGTCTGTCACAACACAAAACTGGAAACCACTCCGAAGTCCTTCAAATGGGATTTCTTGAATAAATTACATTATACCCTTACTCACTCCCCTCCCAAAAGAATCAGATTGCTGCTTTATTGTATGAAATTATATATAATAATATAATTATTCCAGCTATGAAATAAAAATTAAAAATTACAATCACACAAAATTACAAATTGTTTCTTCCAGGATATAAGAAATTGCTAATAATCATTACTTTTGCGGAGGATGCTTGGGGTGAAAAATTAAAGTAAAAGGATACTCTTCCTTTTGATTTACATACCATTTCTTTAAACATTTTTGCTATATATATTATTTTATATATTAATTCTACTTAAACAGAAAAATCATTTTGATGTATTAATAAGTTATTGGTAAATTCTGCTCTTAAAGAAGTCTCCTATGAAATTGAAAGCCAATATTAAGATAAAGGAATTTATTATAGTATTATTTGTAACTGCAGCAATTGAAAGCAACTTAAATGCCCGTTAATGGTGGGTTAGATAAATTATATTACATCGACATAATGCAATATAGGCATCATTGAAACCATACCTAAATGTACCTATCTATCCATGATAACATTAAGTTGAAACAAATTAAAATTTAGAACAATATCTGTTTGTATATATATTATTACTGCTTTGCTGAACCATACACAGTCATGTATACACACACACACACACACACACACACACACACACACACACACACACACACATATCATAAGCCCATAGGAAAAAGAAAACTTTTAAACATGAGTACTTCTATGGGGAGGACAGTGTAGATATAGGTCTTAATTTATACTTCACATACTTTTGTATGGTTTAAATCCATCTAAATTCACAAGAGTAAATAACTGGAAAAAAGCATAAAAACAAATTCTAAACTAAATTTCTAATGACTAAGAACTTTACGGTTACCATCACTGTGCTTTTTAAGTATACCTAAGACACCTTCAGCTACAGTGAATACTTAGTTATTAAGCCAATATATGGGTCATGTTTTTCAGTGGCTGTTCCCCCAAAAGCCTTGTTCTCGTATATCTATAATTCATCTGTAAATAGGGTTACTGAGATTAGTAACCTAGCAATGTGTTCATTAAAATTTATTTTTAAAGGTCGTAATCATCCTCTGGACAATAAATACCAATTGATTAGGCAAAAGCTAAAGCTAGACATGTTGTAATCATTCACATGTATTCATGTTTCTGCCTTTTCCTAGATATTATACAGCCCAAACAAAAGTAGGGCAAATCCCATGGTATCACAGATCCTTCTGTGGTAAGGTTAGCAACAAGCAGTTGATAGCCTCATTTCCCCAGATGGGTTACTGCCACTAGAAATTCCCTTCCAAGGAAGCTTCTAAGACAGTGGCTTACAACCCATTGGAGTCACAGATCATTTTGAAATACTCCTGAGTTGTGTGGAGATGAAGACGACATGGGATGTATAATCTGGGAAAAAAAGTCCACTGCTTATTTTATTGGTAACTAACTATAGGCTATCAACTTAAGCCCTGAGTCACTTCTCATTTATAAAATGTCTAGCACACAGCAAGAATTTAGTTAAAGGAGATAACTATCATACTGTGATGAAAACTATAGACTATCCTCAGAAAGAAATCCTCTTCATTTTTTTAAGCTGTACACACAATTTTAAAGGCTTTGTCAATTCTTTCAGTCCATTCTGGCCCTCAGGTTATGAAATCCTGGTCTGAGATTTAGAAAGAACACTTAAAGAGATCTGAATAGAACAGAGAACATTCTCTCCCTTGCTATTTCAATTTCCATTCTAGGTTGTATTTTGTCTGTTGCATTGGATTGTTATATGTATTATTCCCACAAGAAGTCAATCAGACCAACTAGTTGGACCACACACTGAAAATGTTCAAAAGAGAAAAATAAGTAAGGGTTGTCTAGCTATTTAACACATCAGCTAGATTTAACTATTTACCAGCAAAGTGGAAGGGAGGGCCATGGCCATTAGCTAGCCAGATGAGATTTTCAAAGATCACTGCTAAGCCCATGGATTTAATAGGACCATACTTTTGATTCCTTAGATTAAAGATGAAGTTTCTTCTGCCTTCTTTTGGTGAGCTATTCAAATTTAGCCTCCTAGTTCCTAGCTAAAGTTTGCAATTACAGCTAGCTATAACTACTATCTTTTACTTTCAAGACATCAGAAAAAAAACCTCAAATTCTTGTAGGGAGCAACACCAGGAACTCACTTCCTGATTACTTTGCATTGTTCTGACCACAAAGACTCAAAAGTCCTCTGTGATGCAGCTCTGACATGAACTCAAACATTGATCTATTGGTGAGGACATACCCCTGTAGTCTGTGAGAGCCCTCCAAGGCATGGAAGTGGCTCTCACTTACACCCTAATCACCTGCACAAGAAAATTTAAGAACAGTAATAAGACCTTCTAAGAAAAAACAAATATTCCAGGAGATGAGAAAGGAAACCTATCTTGATGCTATTGCCACACCATACCCATGCTACAGGACAGTTGCTGCTGATGACGGTGGAGAAGCTTGGAATTAAGGGAAGAGTGGTGTTGTGCAGAAAAAAAACAATCCTATAGTTCCTTCTCATAACAAGATAAAGCGAGAAACCTATGTAAGTAATCTCGAGAAGCCAATTTTCTTGCAAAAACTTTCATCTCAAATGGTTCTCTAATAAAAACAATGTTCTAATATGAAAAAAATGATTTCATTTGTAAATACCATGCCGTGCTAAAAGGAACCAGGGCTCCTTAATAAAATGGTTCATTCTTGGACTAAGAGAAAGTACAAGATGAACCTGAAGCATCTTGTGGGAGAAAGTAAGGAAATGCTCAAAGAATATTGGAAATATGTCAAAAGGATATAGGAGTGTGATTAGATGGCCTCCACTGACAGAATCTGGACCCAATTTCACCAGATTATAATCTGTTGAATATAAGTAGAATCCATGAGTTCATGGTCATATGAGTAAACCCACAAATGAATGAATGAATGTGCAAGAAAGTAATTCCTTACAATGAAATGTCATTGTCTATACCTACAATGTAAGTAAACACTTAAATAGCAGAATAATGGACTTATGACTGGTTGTGAAGGACTATGCTATTGTGATGCTATGCGGAAAATCAATGGGGGGGGGACTTAAGGGTAGGGGAAAGGGAAATCCTGGAGCCTGTGGAACTGTATCATGGAATAATAAATTAATGTAATTAAAAATAAAAATGTTACCAACACATGTAGAAAGATAACAGTTTTTTTAAAAAAATCACTTTGACATTAATACATGTAAAACTTTTTGGTGAAAATCTGAGAAGAAAACATTCATATAACATGAAAACACCTCCCCAAAAATTAAAGGAATGGAAAAAATCAGGCCTAGACCTCCAGACTCAAATACTCAAAGTTATCTGCAAGAATAAGGGACAAGTTTCCACCCTGAATCTGTTCACTGATGTGACGCACTAAGGGGGGAAAAAAAAACAGCACATATGGAGGGACATTGTAAACAGGAACTTGACTGTACATTAAAAATATCTGGGTTGTGCAGGATGAAAAAAGGCTGAGGATCTATTTCAGATTCAAATCTAAAGAAACATGATAACCAAAGGTCAAGTATGATCCAGGATTGGATCCTGGAACAAGTGAAAAGCAGCTTTAATCTGCCCTTCACACCATCCCATATCAAGCATATTGTGTGCCATTGAAATGGAGTCAACTGGTAATAGATATAAAAGGTCTTGCTGAAGATGTATAATATTAGCTTCTGATGGTCTCCCACATGTCCAAGATCTATGTCTTTGCCCAAGTGAGTATTATTAGTAACATAGGAGAAGGCCAACCAATAACTTGACTGATACTCCATTAATACCAAGTCAATGCATGCTGTGAATCGTCTGAATTCAGAAATAATGTTGATCAGGCTTACATTATTTCTCTCTTCTTCTGTAAAAATCCAGCTTCTTTCTTTTTAGTGAAAGTGTATCTGTCCACATTTGGAAAAGAGGAGATGAAAATACCAAAGAAATTATATATGAAATGCTTCCCTTTTTCTAAGAGATAGTCTCCAAATGAAAGTTCCCAGAGATTGTATGATCATAAAGTGCCTTCTCCATTATTCTACTGCTCATCTTCCAAAAGCAAACAAGCAAAGACACATGCCCACCCACACACTCATATGCAGACTCGTCAGTACACACAAATATGCACAACCATATGAAGGAACTCATGTGCACACCTGCCAGGAAGTTATTTTTGAACTGGCCATGGTGGCTAAATTGATGCTTATTTCTGCTCCTGAGTTTTGCAATTATATCAGCTTATCATCTTTTGTGTGGTTTATAAATCAATAGTTAATCCCACGACATGATAAGTGCTATGAAACCCAAGCTTTAACTATTGTTGGTTACCATGACGTTTTAATTCAGCCCTCCAAAATGATGTAAAATACATTTAAGAACAGGTTTTATGGCAAACATAAATTTCCAGAACTTATTTATCTCCAAAAGACAATGTATCTTATTATTACAGGTTCTACAAGGGCCTCTCCTCTCTACAATATGCTAACATAGAGCCAGTTGCCCAAGGATAGAAATGAGCAATTAACAAAATCAGAAATATAAAGGCCAGTAATATGAAAGTTGCCATCTCATACTTTATAAGCAAAAAAATGCAACAATAGTAATACCATTTGTGTCTACTAGATTAATAAAATTTTGGTGGTCAGAATACGCAGTTTCAGCAAGCTCATTCACATACTTACGGTGAGAGTGTCAATTAAGTATTATTTTGGGAAGAACAATTCACTCGTTTCTATGACAATTTTAATTGTGTGTTCATTTTTGACCCATAAATTCCATTTCTAACAATTAGACAAACATGTATACAAAAATCCAAGTACAAGGATATTTATTGGAGCATTGTTTCTAATAAGAAAGATTGAAAAATATGTATGCATATGAATAACTGTCTGGTTATGAAAATTACCACTTCTATATAATATAATATTAAAACAAGGTAGATCTACAAAGCCATGGAGAGATTTTCAAGGCTTAACATTATGTGAAATCAGAGTCACAAAAATATAATTATGATATAAAATTACTTTAGAAAGCTAATGGGAAAATCAAATTAAATGTGTGAAATCCACATATACTTTTTTCATAGTGCATATCATTCATGAATTTTTTAATACTCCTTGTATGCATGGATTTTGACTATTCACACCAAATAAACTGAACTTTCAATTTTTTTCCACAACCTTTTTTTTTTAAAGATTTATTTATTTATTGGAAAGTCAGATATACAGAAAGGAGGAGAGACAGAGAGGAAGATCTTCCATCTGATGATTCACTCCCCAAGTGAGTGCAACAGCTGATGCTATGCCGATCCAAAGCCAGGATCCAGGAGCCTCTTCTGGGTATCCCACACGGGTGCAGGGTCCCAAAGCCTTGGGCTGTCTTCGACTGCTTTCCCAGGCCACAAACAGGGAGCTGGAAGGGAAGTGGAGCTGCCAGGATTAGAACCGGCGCCCATATGGGATTCTGGCGTATTCAAGGCGAGGACTTTAGCAGCTAGGCCACGCTGCCGGGCCCAAGAGCTTGATTTTTCACATCACCCTTGAAATAATATGGATAGTCACATAGAACTAGGGTTGTCATCTGCCACCCACACTTCCCACTGGTTTTTGTGAATAATTAGGCTAATTCTCAGACAACCCACATCTGAAATATATATAGTTATGCAAGCATGAGCCTCAGTCTTTCACCAGTCCTCATTCAAAGTTATCCATTACATATCTTCCTCTAGGATGCAGAGCAAACATAAGTTCTTCCAAGAGTTCTTCCTGGAATAGAAAGAGGAGGATTTACCCTTATATGGGTAATGTACTTATCCCTTCAAATATTGGACTCAAGGCTCATTCTCCTAACCAATGAAGTGTTCATCCTTACTCATAAAATGGGAAGAATTGTAGAAAATCAGCAATAATGGTCTTTAAGCACTGATTATGAACCACTGTCTGAGTACAATAATAGAGTTCATAAGATACACAAGGTCTGTGACCTTGTCAGCTGACATTTCAGAGAGAAATGCAGTCAGCAAACAAAAAAAAAAGAGAATTATAAATTATGAAAAGTACTCAAAGAAATTAACTGGCTGACGTTAATGGGAAGATAAGGAAGAGGAGGATAGGAATGCCCACATTATATAGTACAGTTAGAGAAGCCTCTGGAACAAAGCCAGTGTAGCTTAGTCCTAGGGACGAAAAAAACAGCCTGATTAAAGAAAGGTGTGACATAAGATATGGGTGATCGCTCATGCACAGGCTTCTTATGGGACTATCCCTGGCATGTTCAAGGAGTAGCTGGAAATCGGCATATCTGGAGTGAGTAGAAGAAATGCCAGGAGGCAGTAAAGGACTTTATGATGCAGTGCTTTGGGGTTCTTATTATTAAGAGTTGAATTGTGTTCTAATTGTAATGGAAATTTATTGACAGATTTTGAGTAAAATGTGACACGAGCTTACTTGACATCTTAAAGAGTCATTCTGGCTGCCACATTGGGCATAGACTAGCAGAACAAGAGTGACAGCAGGGATTCCATTTAGGAAACTACATAGTACAGGTAGTACAGATGGTAAGAAAATGAAAGAAAAGAACTGAACAAATGGTTAGATTTGGCATATATGTTAAAAGTGGTATGAACTAGTCCCAATGGGTTGATTGTGAAGAATGGAAGAAAGAGGATACCTGATAACTCCTATGCTTGGTAATTGGGTTAAAGAGGATCCATTTTCAGAAGGGGGAAGACTACAGATTATCACTCATTGGTGAAATTACAAGGCCTTCTGCCTCCCTAACAAGGTCTCTGTCTTGTGATGCTAACAGCTTGCATGAGCTATGGCCTTCTAGACTAACTCCAAAGTGCATAGGTAATTAAATACTCAAGCCAGTGAACTCAGAAGCCCATTTATATTTGAAAGATGAATACTAAGAGCAACTGCATTCCAGACCTACTCTTCAATGTATGCAATTCCCCATCAACACTTTCATGATGAATTAATGAAAATTCTACAATCTACTGACCTGAGACAGAATATAAGGTGTGGGTCACCCACCTAACAGACAGGTAGTCCTTCAAAAGCACATTGCCATATGAGGCTTTCTGGTGTGTCTTTTTGCTTAGTTGACCACAGTTATGTCAACTAAGGAAATATGTATTTGAAAAACAGTAATTAAAGGAAAGGGATGTATGTGTCAGAGTCTGGCAGATGTAATTTTCAGCCAAGAGATCTAAGTATCACCAAACAAAATGTCTGTTCTTGCACATGGAGAGATGTGCAACATCATTAGTTAGAATACAACACAACTAAAAATCACAGTGAGCTATCACTTCATGCCCACTATGATGACTATCACCAAAACGATAGAAAATACTGTGTGGGGCATGGATGTGGCAAAATCAGAAACCTTCATACACCATTGCTATCGACATGAAACAATGCAGGTTCTCAGGAAAGTCATCTGTGCACTTCTCAGAATGTCAATCATAAAGCTACCATATGAGTTAGTGATCTCACTTCTATATTCCACAAAGAAATTAAAGCATATTCCCATGTAAAAGCTTGCACAGAAGTATTGACAGTAACACAATTAATAATAGCATAAAGGAAACAACTCAAATATCCATCAAATCTTGAAAAAAAGAAGGGTAGGTCTACTCATATAATTTAACATTGTTCAGCAATGAAAAGAAATGAAGTACTAACACCTGCTACACTAGAGTAAACTATAAAACATTATCTTAAGAGAAAGAAGCCAGACACAAAGACCACATCGCATGATTCCATTTATATAAATTTCCTGAACAGGCTTATACATACAAAAAGTAGTGATTGCTTAAGGCTGAGGTACAGGGTTGGGTGGGCTAGGAAAGCAGAATATGGTTGTTTTGTTTTGTTGTTGTTTTTGCTTTTGTTTTGTTTTGTTTTGCAGAGAAAGTGATGAAAATGTACTGAAATTAGTGATAGTTTCACAACTCTGCAAAGACATTACACTACTTAACTGTATACTTTAAGTGATGGAGATTTATGGCAATGTAAACCATATTTCAATCTGGTTTATAAAAATGTCTTTTCTCAGGTGCCAGAGCAATGGCCAAATGGACTAATCCTACACCTGCGCACGGGCATCCCATATGGGCACTTGTTCATGTTTTGGCTGCTCCACTTCCCATCCAGCCCCCTGCTTATGGCCTGGGAAAGCAGCAAAGGATGGCTCAAGTCCTCGGGACCCTAGACCCACATGGGAGACCCAGAAGAAGTTCATGACTGCTGGCTTCAGATCAGCCTAACTCCAGCTGCTACAGCCTTTTAGGAAGAGAATCAGTCAATGGAAGATCTCTCTTTCTCTATCTCCCCTTCTCTCTGTAAATCTGCCTTTACAATAATCATTTTAAAAAGTCTTCTCAAAGAGCCAATTACCATAAACTTCTAGAATATCACTATGCAGAAACATTCTGTGGTAATGAAAATTTTCTATGAGGTTGCTCAAAAAAAATTCAAAATGGAAATTAAAACGTAAGTGTATTTGGTGCTAAAAGGTTTGAAATCCACATACAGGTTGTTTTTCACAATATGTATTCTACAAAATACAAAATTTTTAAGACCTCTAATATACATCTGAACTTCCCATTATGGTAACAACCAGGCCAATGAAGACAACCAGACACTTCATGTATTCACTTCATGTATGCTAAACACCTCAAATATGGTTTGTGTGACTAAGGACTGGATTTCTTCTTTATTTTTGTAAAGATGTATTTATTACTATTTGAAAGAAAAAGGAGAGGGAGAAGAAAGAAGAGGAAGAGAAAGAAGAATAAGAAGAAGGAAGAAGAAGAAAGAAAGAAAGAAAGAAAGAAAGAAAGAAAGAAAGAAAGAAAGAAAGAAAGAAAGAAAGAAGAAAGAAAGAAAGAAAGAAAGAAAGAAAGAAAGAAAGAAAGAAAGAAAGAAAGAAAGAAAGAAAGAAAGAAAGAAAGAAAGAAAGAAAGAAAGAAAGAAAGATCTTTCATCCTCTGGTTCTCTTCCCAAATGGCCACAACAGCCAGAGCTGGGCTAGTTTTCAGTCCAGGAGCCAGGAGTTTCATCTTGGTCTCCTACATGGGTTCTAGAGCCCAAGGATTTGGGCCATCCTCCTTTACTTGCCCAGGCACACTAGCAGGGAACTGGATCAAAAGTAGAGCAGCTGGAATTCCAACCAACAGCCACATGGGATGCCAACACCGTAGATGTGGGCTTAACCTATTGCAAGATTGTACTGACCCCTTTATTTTACTTCTGTGAATTAAGGCATCCTGTGGAGTATGAGGCATTTCCATATTGAACAGTTCCGTTGTAGAGTTAATTCAAATATTTGGAATTTCTGCTTAAGGTTCATCCCTCAAAAATTACTTCCTCAGAAAGAAAAATGAGGTTTTTCCTGGCCCTCTGGCTACACATACCTCTGAGATAATTTTTATAGCTCCATTATTAGGGTGTCCAGACTGACCCTGAGCAGACAGATCTCTATAGTATAAGGACAGATTTCCTGGTGTGGCTTCTGAGTCATCGCCTTTGTCAAAAAGATTACTGATCAAGTTTTCCCTGCATATGAAAGAGCTTCTGAACAAAGTGGGAACTCTAGGAACTCACTTCAGAGGCTGCTTCAGAACCGCTAGGATTATATGTCACAATACTCCAGCCTCCTATGTCAAGAATGTCCAGAAACGTGTGACACTCTTTTTCCTAGCAAAACCAGTCCTACTTCACTTGGTATATGATGTATGCATGCATGTGTGTGCGCATGTGCACATATGCATTATGTTATGGAAGAGACTCTAGCACAATTATTCTAGCTCTGTTACATGAAGCCAGACTCAGCCAACTATTAGGCAGCATTCATGCACGAGTAAGGAATATGGTATGGACTAATTATACCTCTTCCCAAAGTTAATATATTGGCCCTCTGATTCTTACTATGATGGTATTAGGAGGTGTGGACTTTAGCAGATAATCAGGGTTACATGAAGTTATAAAGGTGGAGACCCCATTATGAGATTTAGTGCTCTTATAATAAGGGGAAGAAAGCCATTTTATCCTTCTCTTTCTTTTCCTCTTTACCTTTCCCCTTCCCTTCCTCTCTCCCTCTCCCATCTACTATTCATAGAAAAATGAGGGTACTCATCAGGAATCAACTGGCACTTTAATCTTGGACCTCCCTGCCTCTCCGTGATAAATCAATGCCTATTGTTTAAGCCACCCAGTCTGTGGCACTTCCCTATGTGGTGGCCCAAGCAGGTTAAGACAGAGAACGAGGAAATTAAGTTTCTACCCGGAACTAAGTCCTAGGCTCGCTCTACTTGTTTCTACTTTATTTTTTTACCTCCTGCTCCATTCAACAGCTACTCAGTTCCTGAGCCCAGTTTTCATCTGTTCTTGATGGCTTTGCTCTGGTCCCTTGGGTGCGATGACAGATTGATTTCTCCTTTGGTGTTCCTCTGTGGCCATGGTTTTCCTTCTCGTGCTAGTTCTATCCAGTTGGGGCATTTCTTTTTTTTTTAATTGTTAATAACATTGTATTATGTGATGCAGTTTTATAGGCACTGGGATTCCCCCCACCCCTCCCCCAACCCTCCCCCCATGGTGGATTCCTCCACCTTGCTGCATAACCACAATTCAGGTTCAGTTGAGATTCCTTCATTGCAAGCATATACCTAGCAAAAAGTCCAGCATCTTATTGTCCAGATAAGTTCAACGGCTTCTTGGGGAGACCTTCTCTGGTCTGAAGGTAGAGCTAAACAGTTGGGGCATTTCTGAGTCAGCCCTGCTTGATCTGATCTGGCGTTACTCTCTCCCCCACAGTGACCCCTACAGTTGGGAGTGTGGTGACTCATCTGGAGCCTGAAGGGGACTGAACGTTAGTTATACCACTCTTTCAAGGAGAAAATGATCTATTTCCAGGAAGAAAGTGATGAGTTTCTCACCAACTGAATAACAATTATGCTTAATTGTTAATTGTTCTATAATCTAAAAGAATTTTTGCCTTGACTCACAATATGAACCTTAACCAGTCTGGAAAATCTTGTAATTGCTTTAAAGTAACCTCTGCTGATTTAAAATGTAATATATGTAATTATGTAATATAATTTTTATGACCAAAGATTCCTCACAAACCCATCAAAACTTTAACGTATTACACACTCTTCTTTACCCTACAACTATGCTAAACCCCTATATCCTTCAATTCTTATGTCACTCTGTTCTGTATTCTGACCCTTCACACACACATGCATACACATATAAAAAACTCCATTAGACTTGTGTCATATACATCATCCACCACACATGTTCAATTTATAATTTCAAATTGTGTTGATGTATTAAATCAGCATATGCAGTGTACTGAGTTCCTAACCTCTGTGTTAATATTTACATTGGATGTTTTTGATCAAGAGATAGAGAAAACAGCTTCCTGCCTTTGAGGAAACAGGCAAGGGAAAGATAAATCAGCATCTCAGCAGGTAGGTGAGGCCAGGTTACAGAGATGCTAGTGTGCCCTATAAGACCCTGCTTCAACCAGTATTGTAAGAATCATGGTTTCTGATCAGGCCTGAACATAGTGAGAACTCTGTTATGGATGACTTTGGTGACTTAGCATTTTTCCAGATTAGCTCTCAAATCAGAGGAATAGTCCAATTAAACCCCAGGTCAATTTCATCAAAAATTACAGCTCATTCACATGTAAGACCTTTTAATCAAAGACAGATATATTCAATGAGCAAATTGAGTTTAATATGGGCAACACTACAGTTCTTGAAGACAAGCTTCTCTTTAAATCTCCAGATAATTAAGTACTTCAGTGAGCTGTCTTCTGTTCCCTGTGATACAAAAACAAAGAATCTGTCTCCATCCTTATCACAGAATCTAGGCAAAATCTGGGTCTTTCCAGAATGTATGGCTGGTTGCTGTTATGAATCAGTTAGCAGCTCTCCCTCTGTATTCTATGATCCTTGCCAATGTTGTTATGATGGAGACAGAAAGAGGATATCATGGTGCTGTGGTGTAGTTGATTAGGCCTTCATCTACAGCACCAACATCCCACACGAGTACCAATTTGAGTCCCAGCTGCTCTTCTACTGATCCTGCTCCATGCTAACGTGCCTGGGAATGCAGCAGAGGGTGGCCAGGTCCTTGGCCCCTGCACCCATGTGGGAGACCCAGAAGAAGCTCTTGGCTCTTGTTTGGATGGGCCCAGCCCCATGAATTGAGGCCAGTTGGGAAGTGATCCAGCAGATCCCTCTTTTGTCTGTCTCTAACCTTGCCTTTCAAGTAAATAATTGACCTCAAAAAAGAAATATATCATAATGGTATCAATACAGCACTCTGTATGACAGGAAAAAGGCACAAAATCCAAGTCCTCTGTCAGGTGTGCAAAAGGTCTTTTCAGAGTTGCAGAAAGAAATGGCCAAATCAGTAGAGTAGTTCAAGTTCAAGTCAGTCAGCTAACCATCAAAATAATACTGAAAATTGTTTGCTGGAGCTTTTCCTACTTCATAATAAACAGAGGCTACTGAGAACCAGCCCAGCGAATCCCTACTAGTAATATTCTTCAAAAAGCTTATTTTTGAGACATTGAAAATAAAATAAAATAAAATTTATAAAATAAAAATACATTTTCTTACCTAGGAGACAGAAAAAATTCAACATGAGAATCAGTCCATAAAGGCTCTGACATGTGACATGCCGTTCCATTGTCTCCATCTGTGTCAAAAAAAAAAAAAAATTCCAAAATATGTCCAAGTCAGATGCAGAACAATTTGAGTGTAAAAATTATTTCCAAACGTTCATATAAAATGTAGTTAAAAGGTAAACTTAAATTTGTGAAAAACATTTCAAAACCATGTATACAAGTGTACCTCAACAAGTTTGGAGAGGAGCCAGTATTGTAGCATAGTATATTAAGTAACCACATGCAAAGCTGGCATCCATATTGACACTAGTTCAAGTCCTGGCTGCTCCACTTCCAATCCAGTTCTATGCTAATATGCCTGAGGGAGCAGCAAAGCTGGATGCATAACTTGAGAAAGACGGATGAAGCTCCTGGCTCCTGGCTCCAGTCTGGCCAACTCTGACCATTGCAGCCATTTGAGGAGTAAACTGCAGATGAAAGAACTTTCTGCTCTCTCTCTCTCTTTCGATATAGATAGATAGATAGATAGATAGATAGATAGATAGATAGATAGATAATAGATGATAGATATGCCTTTCAAATAAATAAATCTTTTTAAAAAGGTTCACAGAAATGCAAAAATATGGGGATAATTATGAATAATTTAAATTGAACCTAAACAAATTAATGTTTTAATTCCACTTTCCACAAACTTTTCAAAGCTCCCTTTGATCACATTTCCTCTTCACATTACTCTTGAGTTTTCTGCTGGTTGCTTAAAGCCAGGTCAGGCAATCCTATATCAGCTGTCTGCCGGAGTTACCCAGTCTGGCTGCAACATCAATGATACATTTATGTGTATACTCAGTAAATGCTACTGGACTCCTAGTATGTACCAGACACTGTCTGACTCATGGGGAAGGAAGCATTGGGAAGACAAGGCAGAAACCTCATGGAGCAGTTAGCCCAGCATGAAAGACAGACATCAAATGTGGTATTCCAAAAATTTCATGAGTTCAAACTTTAACTTACATAAGTTTAGCCCAGCTACTTGCAGTTTTAGTGAGTCTAAACTTTACCTTTTTAGTTTTTTAATCAACACATAATAATTGTACATATTTGTAGGGTACAATGTGATATTTCCACAAATGCAAACATGGGGTAATAATCAAATCAGGATTGAAGGAACACTGTGCAACATCTTATTAACCAAAGTAACTCATCAACTCATTCCTATTTTTAAAGCTGTTCTGTTTAGAGAAACCTGACCACATCTCATTACAGTCATCCAGCTTCTTCCCTTAATTAATTGCAAGTAAAGCCTTATATTTGGGAAACACTTTGAAAATATCCCTTTTCTCCAAGCAAAATGGACACTGGGCAGCAGGGTGTTAATGGGCATTTTCTGATTTTAAATAAAATATACTTCTGAAAGATTTACTAGTGATTTAAGCATCTCTTTTCTTATAGGATAAAGCAGCATGATCGTTTTCTTGTTTTGTTTTGTTTTCAATTTTCAAGTGCAATTTTGAATGAAAAGTCTCACGTTGCAGTTAATGTAAGTTGAATCCAATTAGGAAATCAAATGTGACCGGCTTGCTGTGAGCACCAGCCATTAATCAAGCGCTTCCTATTTAACAAGTGTTCCACTGTCATTCCCATTAAAATAATAGGGGAATTTGTATGACCTGGATGGATTTTCTAAACCACAAGCACAAAAATTAAGGAGATGGCTAAATCTCTCATGATTGGCAGCATTAAATGCAACTTAAATTTATAGTGCTCTAAGTGGCCCAGCTAAATCTCCCATGATTGGCAGCATTAAATGCGACTTAAATTTATAGTGTTCTAAGAGAACTCTAGAACACTGAGAACTCTCACTAGCCATGAGAACATGTGTATTTCTGTTCTTTCATTTGCCTGGGCCTCAGTTTCCTTATGTGTAAAAATTGAGATAACAATCTTCCTATTTCCCAGAGCTGCCCTAGAAGCAGATCAAATGAGATGATAGTTCAAAGACAATTTTCAAAGTATAAAGTGCTATAGACATGGAAATGATCACTGCCTGTAAAATGGAATTTGCAATAACAATCTAATTTTTATCTTTGTTTCACTCTTTCAAAACTTTTATAAAAATCCCAAGATATATTTCAGAAACTTACTTACCTGGCATTCAATAAATAAGTCATGAGTCATTTACCAGCAGAATACTAGGTAGCCATTAATATGAGTAAAATAGTTTATACCAGGAATGGAAAGGTGAGCTGAAGCAGCAAGTGCAAGCTGAGGGCTTTTCCTGTATATAGCATTCCAAACTATACCACTTGATCCATTTACAATGATTATGTGATTTACATATTTGTAAAGATTTAGATATTTTCAAAATGTGTCTATTTTTTATAAATTGAAGGAAGATGGGGAAAGGAGGGAAATGGGAAAGAAGATGAAGAAAGAGATGGGAAGGATGAAAGAGAATTAAATAAATATCTTTTAAATTTCCAATGATTCTGTATTGTTTCATTATCCTACAATTGGCATCCATTGCTCTCAATAATTCTTTTTGCTCTCATTAGTTTGTAACATTGAAATAAAGAAGAAAAGGAGAAGAAAAAGAAAGAAAGAGTGGAGATCAAAGGCTTCTATTTTATGCCTCTCCCAATTATATTCAGTTTGGCTCCTTTATGTATTTGCTACTTTTATAATCAAAATTTTTAAAGGAAGAATGAAGGAAAGGCAGTGAGGGAAGGAACAAGAGAGAGACAAAAACAGAGTGAAGGAAAGAAGAGAAACAGTTACCTGAAAACCGGAGTTCTTCAACTTCCCACCCCCTTGCCACTACGGGCTCCAAATGAAGACTTTGCTTTACAGCCGATCAGATCTGCTCTCTCAGTCTCTAAAGGTGCTGTGAAACGGGATGAGCACAAAGCAGGAGACTCATCATCTACTGGCCATGTCTCAGTCTCTTCTTTCCTAGGTCAAACCAACCTCTCTGTGCTTTATGGCCTGGTTAGATTCTCTTTTTGTGGCTGGCAGGACATCATGGGGCTGCTCTCCCAAGCATGAAATCCATAGGAGCAAAGTTCTCAGATTATTACATACCTGCAACAACCCATTAATTTGAGGGCTCTTTCCCAGTTTTAACTAAGAGTTATCTTCAGTTCCTGGTTCTTTATTACTTAATTAAATCACATATATTAAATGGGTACTCATTCACTTAACTAAGGCTCATTTCACTTTATTGAGAAAATCAGGAGAGGGAGGGCTGGTATTCAGAACTTTGAGCAGAAAGCAAAGGTCAAGAAGGCATCTAACATGTCACTGGAGATCCATTCCTCAAATTATTTTGAAAGTCAACAGACGTACTGAGCTTGTCTTGTGTCATTTGTGAGAGAGGGATTGAAGTCTTTGCCCTATAATATCATTACATTGGCACTTGAGGGCCAGTGAAAATAGCACCAAATCCCATTAAGGATCTGGAAGTGACCCCTATCAACCTCTATATTTCACAGACCCTCATAATCTCTACCCTGTGATCCACAAGGTAAAATGACTTATCCAAGGCTGTAGAGCTTGTGAAATACAGCGCAGACTGGTGCATTTTCCTCTCCATTTTGAGGAAATGAAAATCTGATGGGAGGCTAAGTCAACACATTTACTGGTGTAGATTCTCCACAGGGAAAGGAGGAAGTTGTGTGTATATCACAATCACCTGGTATTCACTTGATGCTCAGAAACTACGAGAAGCATGACAGACAAGAGCCTAGGCTTTGCAAAAAGGTACACTTGAGCTTAAATTGCATCTTTCCTGACATCTTTAGAAGTCCCACCATTCTCACTTGTAAAATATACATTGTGGAATTCACTTCATATTGCTGAGAAGATCCTATGAGACCAGGTATACAAAGTGCTTAATGCAGTGTCTGGCATAGGGTTCCAGAAACACTGCTCTTGCCTAGGACTCCAAGGCTTCTCTTTTCCACTAGGTTCTAGATGGAGCATGTGTGATTTGAGATACACAATGCCTAAAAGATATTGTGGTGCAATTAACAAGAAGCTTTTGCCCACTTACCTGGTATTTGTTTATACTTCACACCTTTCCTGCTCATGGCTGTTGCCGTGCCACCACCCCTCACAACACAAAGCTCTAGAAGGACAGGAGCTCACTGTTTGGTTGGTTGGTTGGTTGGTTGGTGGTTGGCACACTACTCAGCAGATAGTGGCATTCAGTCTGTGCCTGATCAATGAATAGACTATGTCTCCCACACAATGTAACTTTGTGAAGACAATGAAATACCTGTTTTCTCCTCATCCTGCCCCTCCAGTTAGCACAGTGCCTGGCACATAGTAGATACTTGGTATTTGCTGAAAGGAAAAAACAATTTCAGCAAGAATGTATTCATATATACTTGAATATGTCAAAAAATCTCAAGGGAGACTCTGCTAAAAATAGTTGCTTCTAGAAATGCAGACAGGAATCTTCAACGGGAGGAAACATTTTTAACTGTATATAATTTTATTCATTTACATGCCTTATCTATTCAAAGGAAAACCATATCTGGTTTGTTAAAAACCCAGTGTAGTTCAAATGAATTAATTAACTAAAAAATGAAATGTCAAACAAAAAGAGTTTGGAGATTCTAAGTAAGGAATAAACTTTTGCCTGGGTGAGTTTCAATGAAAGCCCTTTCATTGGAAAGGTATAAGAAGCATGTTGACCATCTGTTCTCCATATCTGTAGAGTAACAGGAAGTGGACTAAAATTGCAGTGGGAGCTATTGGATATGAGTAAGCCGTTATTGATGGCAGGAGTTTATAAATACCAGAAAAAACTATCATGTGTTATGATGAACAATCCATCATTAGTATAAATGATACAGTATATGTAAAGCTCTTAGAATACCACCTGATGTATAATAAACGCTATATAAGCTTTAGCCAATGTTACCTATTCTTCTGCAATTTATTTTTCAAGCTCAACAGTGTTCATTTAGTCAGTAAATATTTAAATGCCTACTATGTATGAGATACAATTCTAACACATCAAGTGCTCAGTGGTGAGCAGAATGACTAACTCCCCTTTGCCTCAAAGTTTATAGTATGGTGAGCATACAAAAACAAAATAAGTAAGCCATATAACATAGTAGAGCATGCTAAATGCCACAGAGGGCAAATGTGAAATGGGAAAGGGATCTCAGGGCTTCTAAAAGGATAGTAGGGAGTGTGATTATAAATACAAAGATCTGAGGTGTCCTCCCTGAGCTTGAATAGACAGAAAAGAACATTCAAGGCAGAAGAAATGGGGCTAGTATAATTTTACTCTGAAGAAATGGAGAGCATTTGCGGAGGTTTAAATTTTTTTAGATTTTGAAACAATATCCAAATCATAGGAGAACTTTTAGAGTTCTCACATCTGGATTTTCTAATTTTTTGCATTTGGCTATATTTGCCCTATTGCTCTTTCTTTGTACTTTTAAGCTTTTGTGAGCAAATTGGAGACATCGTTTCTCCTTACTCCAAATACTTAAGTAGGAATTTTCCTAACAAGAAGAGTAATTTCTTGCATAGGTACAGGGATAATTATCAAAATGAAGAAAACTACACTGATAAAATACTATCTCACATATAGTCCATGTTATTACATAACCCACTCTCCCCTAATTATCCTTTACGGCATGTTTCTTTCTGAGTAGGACTCAATCTAGGATCATACATGGCATTTACCTGTCATGATTTTTTCAGTAACATTTTGTCTGAAAGGTTGCTCAGCCTGTCTTTGACTTTGAAGACACTGCCATTTAGAAATATACAGACCAGCTATGTTATATAATGCCCTGAAGTTTGGGTCTGTCTAATTTTCCCTCATTGTTCAACTTACGCATCTTTAACAAGAATAAAGGAGTTGTATTGTGCATCATCCACTGCAGTGCATCATATCAGGACAAACAGCTTATTAACTTTAACCACTTAGTTATGCTAATATCTTCCAGAGTTCTCCACTGCAAAGCTAAAATTTCCACATTTGTAAGAGATGTGTGGGTAAATATTTTGAATCTGTGCAAATATCCTTTACCTCTCAAAGCTTCATTCAGTAGTTTTAATACTCACTGTTAATTTTTGCCTGGTGTTTGCCAAGTGGTCTATTTCCATTATTTTTCCAGATATTTTAGTCAGCCTTCTACCAGAAGGAAGAGTTTTCTCTTCTCCAACATTCATTCACTCATTTTTATTAGTATGGACTCAAAAATTTCTGTGTTAATCACTGTGTTACAATATATTTCTAATCCCCAGTACCTATAAAACTGTATCACATAATACAATGTTAACAACAATAAAAAAAAGAAAACAATATATTTCTAGTATTAAGCTGATTGATGCTCAAATCACCCCAGATTTGAAGTCAGCTCCAAACTAATGTCTTTCTGACATACCCCTAAGTTTCCTCTTTCAATTCCTTACTTTCTTGAACAAGATGTTCTTGGTTTACCTTGGATGTTTCCCTGCCTCTTAGCTAGAATCCCCCAGCTCTGTGAGGACCCGCGGTTCCTTTTAGAGAATCATGGTGTCTGGAAACCAAGGTCAAAGAGTTTGGAACACAAGAGGGACATGTTCTGATGTGTTTTTTAAAGAAACACCCAAACTGTTGTGCTAAGAGTGGACTCTAGGAAGACTAAGGAGATAACAGGATAATACAGCTTTGTTAAGAGAATAGACAAAATTTCTCTGCAATGAATACACATATCATATTTTAAATATGTTTTCAAGAATTTATTTTTATTGCAAAGGCAGAATCTCAGAGAGCAAAGGAGAGACACAGGGAGAAAATTTTCCGTACACTGGCTTACTCCCCAAATGGCTGAAAGGGCCAGAGTTGAGCTGATCCAAAGCTAGGAATCAGGATCTTCTTCTGAGTCTCCCACATGGGTGCAAGGACAAAGCACATTGACCATGCTCTGCTGCTTTCCTAGGTCACAAGCAGAGAGCTGGATTGGAAATAGAGCAGCCAAGATGCTAACCAATACCCATATGGGATGCTGGCACCACAGATGGAAGCTTAGCATACTATGCCATGCATGGTGCCAGCTCCTACATATATAATATTAAAACTTATGACATTTCAAAGAATCTTCTATAATCTGAACTCTTCTTTTGTTTCCCCTCAATCATCCCTGTGCTTCCTTCTTTCTACAAGTCCTATATTTTAACTTTAGTAATTCACTTAGTGGACCCCAAGTGCTCCATTTTGTTCATTTTGTTTCTTTGCCTTTCTTTTTCTTTTTTTTTGGCTTGCAAATGTTAATCCCTTTACCTGTACCTGTACTCCCACCCCCTGGCCATCTCTTGTTTCATGACTTCATACAGTTACCTTTTTCCTCCGGGAAGCCCTCCCCAAGAAACTCCCTTCATTTTTATCATTTCCAAGTGTAAATTATCATTCAGTCCACTATTTATCTTACATTACAACATGGGAACACAGGAACATAGTGCCTCTCCTGAAGTAACCTTCCTGAATTCCCAGGAGAAGCAAAGATCATTTGGAGATAACTTTTGTCGTAATTCATCAAGGATAACGATTGCCCTGTTGACATTCAGCCTATGGAAGTTCAGAGTCAACACCCCAACCTGAAGTTCTGGAGTTCTTGAGACTAAACACAAGTAGCAAGACTTCCAGGAGGGAGAGGCCTGCCCAGATAATCCTAGAGATATTGCAGAGGCCAAGTTTCAAAGCAATTCAGAGCACAGAGAAGTTGGGGGAAGAGAAGACAGAGTTGGTTTAAAAAATATGACTCAAATTTTGAGGTTTCTTATAACAACAGATACCTCGGACAGACATATAATGATTAGGAACTATTACAAGCAACTATATGCCAACAAATCATAAGACCTAGAAGTAATGTGTAGATTTTTGGACACATATAATCCACCAAATTGAATTATGAGACATCTAATAATCTAAACAGAACAATAACATGGACTGAAATTGAATTGGTAATTAAAACCCTCCCAAAAAAGAAAAGCCCTGGACCAGATGGCTTCACAGATGAATTCTACCAAACATTTGAGGAAGAAATTTATCCCAATTCTCCACCAGCTTTTCCAAACAATAGAAAGTGAGGCAATCCTTCCAAACTCTATGAAGCCACTATCACCTTAACACCAAAGCCAGATAGAGACACAACAGAAAAAGAGAACTACAGACTGATATCTTTGATGAATGACTCAAATGTCCTGAACACAATGCTAGTTAACAGGATGCAACATCATGTCAGGAAGATCATTCACACAGACAAAGTGGGATTCATCTCTACCATGCAGGGGTAGTTGAACACTCACCAATCAATAAATATGATACACCACATCAGCAAAATGAAAAATAAAAACCATATGATCATATCAATTGATGCAGAGAAGGCATTTGATGAAATCCAACACTACTTCATCTTAAACCATAAGTAAGATAGGCATAGAAGGAACATTCTATAACACAATCAAAGCAATATATGAAAAGCCCAATGCCAGCATCTTATTAAATGGAGAAAGACTGGAAGCTTTTCCTCTAAGATCTGGAACTAGACAAAGGCAAAGGAGAACCAAATGACTCAGTCAAGAGACTATCAGAACTCATAAGAGACTTTGGGACGGTAACAGGATACAAAATTAATGAATGAAAATCCATGGCACTAGTGCACATAAGTAACGCCAAGGCTGAGAAAAAAAATTGTAAGTACAGTTCCCTTTAAAATAGAGGAGGGGAATCTTAAGTAAGTAGGAATTAAGCTAACCAAATACGTGGAAAATCTTTATGATGAAAACTGTAAAACATTTTTTAAAAAAGAAATAAAAGACATTAAAAAATGGAGACACTTATCTTGTTCCTGGATTGACAGGATCAATATTATCAAAACGACCATATTAACAAAAGTAATATACAGATTCAAGGCAATCCCAATCAAAATCCCCACAACATTTTTCTAAGAAATATGAAAGAAGATACAAAAGTTCATGTGGAAGCACAAGAGACCACAAATAGCCAAAGTTGTTCTGAAGAATAAAAATCAAACTGGAGGAATGACAATTCCATACCTCAAGACATACTACAGAGCAGCCGTCATCAAAACAGTCAAGTAATGGTACAGAAACAGAGAAGTTTAATGGAACAAAATAGACACCCCAGAAGGGAACCCACACATGTATAGTCAACTAATCTTTGACAAGAAAGCTTAAAAGAATCCAGGGACAAGCCTGGTCTCTTCAACAAATGCTGTTGAGACAATTGAATAGCAGCCTGTAAGAAGCAAGACCCCACTTGTCACCTTACACAAAAATCACTCTAAATGGATCAAAGCCATAAATCTACACCCAGATATGATCAGACTATTAAAGGAAAACACAGGACGCACTCTCCAAGATGTAGGAATGGGGAAAGGCTTCTTGAAAAAGAAATGAAAAGCGTAGGTAGTCAAAGCCATAATAAACAAATGGGACTACACCAAGCTGAGAAGCTTCTTTACAGCAAAGGAAATGATCAACAAAGCAAAAAAGCAACCAGCAGAATGGGAGAAAAATCATTGCACACTACACAATTGATAGGGGACTAATATCTAGGATATACAAGGAGCTTCAGAAACTCAATGATAGCAAAATGAACAACTCTGTGAAGAAAATGAACAAACATTTTTCAAAAGAACAGATTCAAATGGCTAGCAGACATATGAAAAGATGCTCAGGCTCTCGAGCTATTGGGGAGATACAAATGAAAGCTACATTGAAATTCCGCCTTACTCCAGTGAGGTTGGCCAATATTCAGAACTCTACTAACAATACCTGCTGTCATGGATGTGAGAAGAAAGATACCCTCCTTCACTGTTAGGGGTATAGGCTAGCACAACTAATAAGGAAATCAGTATGAAGAGTGCTTAGAGAACTCCAAATCAACCTGCCATATGACCCAGCTACCATGCTCTTAGGTATATATCTGAAAGAAATGAAGTCTGTATATGAGAATATGACCTATAACCCTATATTTACAGCAGCACAATCTACAATAGCAAAGACATGGAAAAAGCTCAGATGCCCATCCAAAGAGGAGTGGATAAAGAATTTCCACTCTGTGGAATACTACTCAGCCATTAAAAACAATGAACCCTACTATTTGCAGCCAAATGGTCCCAACTAGAGATTACACTCGGTGAAATAAGTCAATCCCAAAAGGACAAATACCATATGTTTTCTTTGATATAAGGCAACCTTCATACAAAATATAAAGACCAATAGCCCTTTCAAGACTGTTTTTGCTGTGATTAATGGGTTTTGATAGTTTGATTTTATTTTCATTTCTTCAAGTTTCTTTTCTCTTATTATTCATTGACTCAGAGATCAGACAGTAGCACCCTTTTCTCCAGGAAGGCTTTCTGTTTTCTGTTTTATTTCTTCATTGACACATTGGTCATTCCATAGCATGTTATTAAACTCCATGGTGTTGTAATTTTTTTAGCTTTATTCCTGATATCAATTTTGTTTTATGACTTTTCATTTGAAGGAATGTGTAGTAATGGCATAATAGAGACTCGCATATCCAAATATAAGGATTCAGTGCAGTATGCATCTCTACTTCCAAATAGAAGGAGTCTCAATGAGACTGTTGAATATATCTTGAGAATAGGATGCTGGACTATCTGCCATTGTCTGTACCAGCAACGTCAGGACACACTTAAATAGCAGACTAATGGACTTGTGACTGCTTATGAAGGACTATACTATTATAATAATATGGGAGAAATCAGTTGGGAGTAGGGAATTGGGGGAGGGGGTAAGGAAAATCACAGAGCCCATGGAATTATATCATCAAATTCAAAATAAAACAGAAGGGAAAAACTAGATTACTGTAAGAATGTTTCCCCTTCTCTCAGTGTCCTCCAAATCCCACCAGAGCCCAACAACAGCCTTCTTCTTGTTAACTGACAGAGATCAAATCTCTTAAGTAGGTAACACTTTATAAGATAGCTGAAAAATTATGTAAGACACCTTCCTTAGTTCTTCTGAAATGACCTAGCCTCCTGAAACACACCCTTCAGAACCTCAGACATGAGTCTCATTAGCAGCTCTTGGCACCTATCAAATTCAGAATAAATGTGTTCCAGCTAAACAGTAGCAGGGATACATTTGTCATTAGTAAGTTCAGGACATTAGTTGTCATAACGAGAGAACTCACACCTTGGGGAATGATGGGGCACTTCAATGAGAGCAAGAAAAGATTATAGGATTTGGTTGAGTTGATTTTGAGATGATGTAGAGAGCAAATCTCTAGAATAACTGCCATCAGTAAGTCAGGACATGTCTTGCATTCAACCACTTTCCGACACTGCAATGAAATACCGAAGTCTAGATAACATTAGGAAGTGAAGGGGTTTATTGAACCCCCAGTGTCAGTGGTGTAAGAGTTGGGTGCCAGCATCAGCTTTGCTCTGATTAAGTCCTGATGTGAGATTGTATCACTATACTGGGAGGTATCACGATAACAGAGGGAGAGGCCACATCTTACAAAAGAAGCCAATGGGACCAGGGACTGTACAGGATTATTTTTTTTAAAACAACCCTGTCAAGAGAACAAACTCCAGATTTCATAAGAACCATTTAAACTGTTGTCAGAAACACCCAGTAGAACCTCGTAAGTTCCCACCCAACTCTTGTGGGTCCCAACCCTTCAAATAGCCACATTAAGCCTCCAATCTGAAAAACTGGGATTGCACAGTATCATATGGTGTCTTATTTTTAAATTTCATTTTATTACACAGTTCCATAGGCTCTGGGATTCCACCAACTCCTCCCCAAGCCCTCCCCCCATATTGATTTCCTCCATATTATTACAGCAGGAAAGCTCATAACAAGTTATAATTCCATCATTGCGGGCATGGACCATGCAGAGTCCAGCATCTTATTGTCCAAATAGGTTCAACAATTTCATTGGAAGACCATCTTTGGTCTGAAAGTAAAGCTGGCAGAATATCATTCCCTCCAGTGAAAGGCCACAACGCAACTTCAACAACAGGAAGAAACATGGAAATTTACATCATGAAGTTAATTGACATGGTACTGAGTGACCAATATGTTAGAAAATTCAAGTTCTTAACCACATCCTGTAACTACTTCATTGACATCTCAATTTTAGTTTATACATAACCAACTGCTATAAACCTTAAAATGGTTATAGTGTACTAGTCAGCTGTCTTGTGTCTTTTCTTCCTCATATTCATATTTAGCAGCTTATAATATTCAAGCATGATTTTTACTGAACTTCGTGAATTTTAGGAGTGGTCCTCAGATACAGAAGAACAGTCAACTTCCTTCAGAACTCAGGAGAAGAGCCTTCTCTGGTCCTTACTTAACTCCAACTTTGGCTCTAGCTCCCCACCCTGTCTTGCAATGACCATCAGGGTCGCTCCAGAGCATCAAAAATTAGATCAGATAGAGAGAAACCAATAAGGAAAGCTTAGAACAGACAGGAAACAGTCAGCTTGGACTCCCATATACCTTACTAGGTAGAACACAAAGATTAGTTACTCCTCACTAAGGTATTGAAGATTTCTCTGCACACCCCTCCTAAAACTGTTCTGCTCCTCAGTTGTTAGCATATGGCTTGTTAGAGTAATAAGCCTGTTTGGACTACCCTAAAATTCATGTATGTTGTCTTATTAAGAGGAGGAACAGGCTAAAGTTGTAATTTTTAAGGCAATAATGCTAGCTCACATTAGCCAGGAGTAGATACTTGATTTTATAGTGATTTTGCTTTTGTCTGTATTAACACAAAATTATAAAATAGTCTTATTATGATTTTCTTTATCCTGGTCAGAGAGTAACCTTGTCTGAAGCTATTATTGTGCGAAACTGTTTAGGTCCAACTGAATAGAAAGATGTAGCTTGAAAATGCCAGTTGTGAACACCAGACCAGAACTAGGATGTGAAGGGCTGTTTCTTTTCTGTCTCTTTTGGCCAGTGGCAGATGAAGTCAAACAGCATGATGCTATTACATGAGATCTCATGCCCCCATTGCTGATAGGAAGGTTGTTCATGGAATGGAATCTGGACTTGGACTACAGGTAGTCTCTCCTGCTTGCCACATCGTCATTGTTGCATGCTCTGATACAAAAATGACTGCATGATAAGAATTCACTGTAAAAAGACCCAGGGAAGATCGTGTCAGTCAACTGTAAGACAAGCAATTATCAAAACACATCAGTAACATGTTATGAGGTCAGGTGTCTAGATGATAAAACTTGGGCATGGAAATTATGTCTCAGAATCTGTTTTAGACAACCAGGTGGCATTTTCTTTTAAACTAGTTACAAATTGTTCTCTGTGTGATACTTATAAAGACAGGACAAGTAATATTTCACATAGCACAAGCTCTACCTTAGTTAGCTAAGAGAAAAATGAATGGCTTTGCAATTGTCCATAACAACTCTAGCTAATACATTTAGACTCGTCTATTGGATTTCCAAGACAGATGCCAATCATTGTTGACGTCTACTAGTGCCAGAAACACATTGCAGACCACTTTTCTAGCTGGAGGATACCAGGAATGGGAATCACAGCTCAAAGCAGAAGTATGTATAGGGAATAAATGATCTGTCCTGGAAAATTCTCTTTAATAATCTTGATTTACATTATTTTAGACTCAAGGAAATACAAACCACTGAAACAATGGTACTCTTAACTCTCTAATGATTATTTCTCTCTCTTAATATTTATTTCTTATTTGAGAAACAGAATTACAGAAAAGAAGAGACTAAGAGAGATCTTTCATGAACTGGCTCATTCCCCCAAACAGCTGCAATATTCAGGAGCTTTATCTGGGAATCCCACATTAGTACAGGGGCTCAAGTGCTTGGAGCAACTTCTGCTGCATTCCCAGGAAATTATCATAGAGATAAGTAAGAAGCAGAGTACCCTAGACTTGAACTGGTTCACATATGAAATGCCAGCATCACAGGCAGCAGTTTAATCCGCTGTGCCACAATATGAGCCTCAAACAATTATTCCAAGTATAGAGGAAATGTGCAGCAGGAATTATAGGGCTTCTCTAAATAAAAAAGAATGCAAGCAGATGTATAACAAGTAGTATCTAGGACCAACATTTTGATACAGCAGGTAGGGCCACTACCTCTAACACCTACATCCTATATGCACACTGGTCAGAATCTTGGCTATTTTATATTCATGCTACTCCCTGCTAATGTACTGGGAAAGCCATGAGAAATGGCCCAAATTTATGCATCCCTGCCACTCATCTGGACTACCTGGGGGGAATTCCAGGATCCTGGATAGGCCGGCCCATCCCCAACTGCAACCATTTGGAGAATAAAGCAGCAGGTGGAAGATTCTCTCTCTCTCTCTCTCTCTCTCTCTCTCTCTCTCTCTCTCTCTCTCTCACACACACAGAAAACAAGTTTTTTGTTTGTTTGTTTGTTTGTTTGTTTGTTTTAAAGAAGACGTAGTGTTCTGATCTACACAAAATCTTTTGGCAGTATAGCGTCAGTTACTACAGTAGAAGAAAGCTGCCTTGTGTCACTTGAATTAGATTCTTGTTCCTTCAAAGAAGGCTAAAGAAAGTGAGCTCACTCGTGAGGCAGACCTCTCTAGTGGCATTGTCCATCCAGGATTGCCTAGGCTTTTTCTGATTATGACAACTTCAGCAGAAGCGTTTTGTTCATGTGTGGTCAAGGTCCAATTTTTCAGACTACAGGCTGGGTTTAGTGCCTTGAGAGAAACAAATATCAGAGGAGAAGTGTTAACAGGAAGTCTGCAGCATGAAATGTTGCAAAAATACTTATTACATTTTTATCAGCAAAGTTATGTGGGGAAGACATATGCAGCAATCAGTTAATTTCAGAGCCACAGTTATGGGAGAACCCTATTAGAGAGCTTTGTTTTATTTATTTATTTATTTATATTACATTTGATTTTTTTTAGTGTCATGGATCTCTTTTATAATTTCTTTTTTTTATTATTTTTATTATATTTTTGACAATCTTTACATAGTTAATTAGGGTAAACAGGTTCAAGGGCTATAGCAGTTGGAAGGACTATTATTTCCATATTGTTTCCTTCATGTTTAAAGGGGGGCATTAAGGGAGAAGGCCCACCCAATTTCCCACCCTCCCCAGGTCCCGGATGTGGGGCATCCTCCGAGGTTCTTGCTCAAGTGGTTTTAATAGTTCACCAGTTATGAATTGCTGCCAATCTTGCCACTCCAAGCACTATGGGATCTTTGAAGAACCCACTGATTGACATAGTCCATTATAAAGTCTACATTTGCCCCATATTTCACTGCCAACATATAGCTGAGATGGTTGATTGACCTGTTCTGTCTTCTCTCTTTTTTTGGTTAGGGTTCTGAGTCCAGCATTTCGATTGGGGAGATCTCCAAAGAAACTTTGTCTGAGGTGTTCTCAAACCAGATTCTTGTGTGTGCTAGCAAGTACAGGGCCCAGCACAGTCCATTGCCCTGATCAGCTGGTGTTTGCGATTGCTGGGTTGGTTCTGTTTTCACTCCCGACTTCCACTGGAACCAATGGGTATTGCAGTCCAGCCTGGTTCTGCCCAGCACATACTCGGCCCTCACATAAACCAGTGGGAGCTGCAGCCTAGATGGAGCAACCCACAATAACCCTCACCAGGCCCACGCCCTACCCTGGTTTGCCAGTATGTGTAGCAGTAGTCCAGTCTGTCCCACACCCTATTCAGCTCTTGTACATGTCAATGGGTATTAAAGCTTTGTTCCCTCTAACCAACTCCACTATGCAACCCACACAGATGCTGTTGGGTGTTTGTCTAGCCACCCCAGCCCCTGTACTGGTTTTCATGCCCTACCATGGAAGTGGTAATCCAAGAGGGAGGAGCCCACTATTTCCCTCCCAGGCCTCTCCCACTCCCGGATTATGCACTCTCCAGGTAGTTCTGTGGTTTGACTTGACAGAATTAGCCCCCAGTGCCAGCTTCCGCCAGTTGATGCTGTGGCTAAGCCCAAACAACCCTCGCCCACTGTAATTTTTGTTTGCACCAGTAGGAATAATCAGCCCAGCCTGGCTTTTCCCTGATCTAGTCCACATAAGGAGCACAGGTGTTATAGCCCTGCTTAGTCTGGTCTGCCCCCATCCCACCCCACGCTCTCCAGTGGGAGTAGCTATCCAGCAAGGGAACACACCCCCCATATTTCCCCTGCTGGCTCCTCCCCCTCCCTTCCTGGTTCTCATGTGTGCTGGTTGGGCACTGCAGTCACATCTGGCACAGGCAACCTCACCTTGGCATTCCATATTGTGCACTAGTTTTTGTTGCGACCAAACCCGGCTCAACCCACACTCTGTTCTGGTGCTTGGATTTGCCAGTGGATGACATGAACTGATTCAGCCTGGTCTGCCCCTGATCCATGCCAAATGTATGCCAGTGGGTAACTTTCCATGGCCTGTTCTGAGCTGTTTCCTATCATGTTTCTTGCGCTTACCTGCCGGACTGTGTCCTGCCAGAGGAGTTGCCCAGGCTCCTCCATCAGAACCTCTCCCAATGCCAGGTTTCATGCTTACCAGTGGATCCATGAGCCAGCCCTACTCAGTCCACCTCCTGTCATAGCAGGAACAGTAGCTTTTCCTGACTGGCCTTCCACCCAAGCTGGTTCTTGCTGTTGGATGTTTCAGCCCAGCCATGGTTTGTCCATACCCACATATGGCTCACACATGGCTCAGTAAGGGGTTGAGACCTTGCTTAGTCCATCCCACATCTACCCTGGTCCTCCAGGACACCAAAGGGTGTTGGAGTCTGGCCCGGCTTGGTGCATCCAATCCCAATCCACACTTGTGCCAAAGGAGACTACAACTGTTTCCTGATCAGAACGCAGCCCCAATTCCAGCCCACCCACCCCTTGGTGGGAACCTCAACCCAGCTAGGGTTGTCCCCTTAGCTCCCCAACCTGGCCTGTTCCCAGCCGTAGGTCACACGCATGCCAGTGGTTGCTCTGACTCAGCTTGGCTCGGCCCCTCACCTGTGCCTTAGACACTGTGGCTTAGTGTTTCTGGCTCATGCAGACCAGTAGGTACATGAGCCTAGCTCGGCATGCCCTGTGCTCCATCTTGGTCTCTAGTTTCACTTGTGGGCTAAGGTTTGCTCAGTCCTGCCAGGTCCATCCTGTTCCATTACCAATTGACACATTAGCCAGGCGTTGGAGCTACTTTGCCCAGCTCGTCCAACTCCCAAGTCTGGACCACATGTTCACCAGTGGGAGCTATGAATCGCCAAGGGAGTTTCCCAAGTTCGTCCACTTATTCCACTTTCAGACCCAGTTCTCGTACATGCCATTGGGTTTAGGCCAGGTTCCGGTGAAGTCTGGCCTTTCATTTGGCCTTGTGTGAGCTGGTTAATGTTGCAGCCTGGCCCACCCCACACCCTATTCAGGATGCACATTCGGGTGCTTCTGCCTTGACCAGTCCAGACTGTTGTGGGTTCCTTTACCTGTAATTGATGGCAGGCTCCTTGGTCACACCTAGCTTAGTGCATCACCACCCAAACTTTTGAGCTAACCAGTGGGGTTAGAATTTCCACAGGGTTTTGCCCACACATCCCCCACAGAATCTGCCCCCAGATATGGTTCTCAAGTGCTAATTAATGTAATGGCCTTGCTTAATGTGACCCTTCTCCTGATCCATCATCATGTCAGGTAACAGGATATGAATCTGATGCACAAGCCCCGAGCCATAGCTTTTGCATGGACTGGCATTTGGTGGTCAGCATTGTTCAGTGATTACAGGCTCTACAACAGAAGAGTTACTGTCTTTAGGATTGATTCACGTCCTAGAAGCATAGTGGCTTCAACCTGGAGCTACCTAAGCAGCGATTCAAAGAACCAAAACCCCAGAGGTCCAGGCCAGGTGGCCAGCAGGTGGAGCCTGGTGCCAAAGGGCGCACTTGCCAACCAGGGACAGCTCATCATGTGCATGAGGTGGCTGGCATCTGGGATCCAGGCATGAGATGCCCCATCCTGAGACCCACCACCAGCAGCTGGGAGGCCGCTGGAAGTTTAAACTCCCAGGCCCAAGGTCGCACTCCTCCCCAATCCCATTCACCGCCGAATGAGGGCGGTGGGTGGGCCCCGGACCTGCCCAGTCATGGAGACCTCCCCCCTCGGTGTATTCACCACAAAGGGAGCAGCCCCTGGAGCCCAGGCAGGCCCAGGGACAGCTCGCCACATGCACGTGATGGCTTACATTTGATTTTATAACACAGTTTCATAGGCTCTAGGATTCCCCCAACCCCTCCCAGTACCCTTCCCCCATGGTGGATTTCTCCACCTAGTTGCAGTATTGCAGTTCAAATCCAATCATGATTCTTTCATCCAATCATGATTCATTGCAAGCATGTACTTTGTATAGTGTCCAGCATCTTATTGTCCAGATAAATTCAACAAAGGCAGAGCTGACAGAATATCATCCTGACCAATTAAAAGCCACAGCATAACATCAACAACTGTTTACAACCTTATAGAGTTAAATGACATGGTATTGAGTAACCAAAATGGTAGGTAAGGAAGCAAAAAGAATAGGCTGGAGATAAAGGATGCCACATTACTGTTCCAGGAGCCGCTTAAATGGCATAATAGCCTAGATTAGAAGAAAAGAAACAGAGGAGAGTGTTGAAGAATCAGAAAATAAATCTTGCCCCCAAGAGCACAAGCTGTCCACTTGTGAAACCAGTAGCTTCTGGAAGATTTTGAAAGATCCAAACTTCAAGGTCTCCAAATGGAATGGTGAATGTGCAGTAATCAAAATGAGGTTATGTATTTATTTTGAACTGGGGAACAGGAGTGGAAACACAAATACATTGAGGCTGTACTTCTATATCAGTTCTTGACAGTACTTGGTATGTCCATCCCATTGAGGCTGAAGAGCACGGTTTCTTTGATGTCTTTTCTTAAAGATTAAACCTCCATGCCAAAGATCCTGCAGAAGCTATGCAGGTGTTCAGAAGCAAAGGTTGTGCTTATTGGAGACATTGTGTGATATTCTTACAGTAATTAGGCAGATCTGTTGTTGATAGGATAAAACCTGAGACTGAGGGTGAAATTCCTAGACACTGTACCTAGAAGTTTTGTCCTCAAATCTTATGATAACTTGTAGGTCCTAGAGTGAGAATTCATTTTCTAGACAGTAAATGCAATGATCATATTTCAGACCATGAAAGTTTTAAGATATCTGAAAGTTTTGACAGTCTTAGTTTTAAAATTCCATTAGTTCTCTCTACTTCAGACAAGGACAGTGTAGTTTCTGGGTACAGAAAGAACTTTATAGAGCTCCTTAATAACTATGATGATGACATGACTTCACCTGTCATTAGAAAGATAAGGGGGAATTATACAGGTTGAAAAAACGAAATTAAAAGGTTATGTTTGCCACCGTTAGTGTTGAGTTGTGCTTCCCTGTATTCACAGATGAAATCCTAACCCCAGTAACTTTAAGGTCTTCATGGAAGAAATTAGTTAAGCTAGGATGAGGTTATCAGAGTAGGCCTTAATCCTCACAAAAGGAGTAAATTTTGGCACACACAGACACACACACACATAAAGGGAAATTAATATGAAGAAACATTGGCAAAGGTGACCCTCGCAAACCCTCAGGAAAGAGGCCTGGAATCAGCTTTCTGTCCACATGCCTCAGAAGTTACCACCCTGGGCCTGGCAGCGTGGCCTAGCTGCTAAAGTCCTCAGCTTGAACGCGCCAGGATCCCATACAGGCACTGGTTCTAATCCCAGCAGCTCCACTTTCCATCCAGCTCCCTGCTTGTGGCCTGGGAAAGCAATCGAGGACTGCCCAAAACGTTGGGACCCTGCACCCATGTGGGAGACCCAGAAGAAGTTCCTAGTTCCTGGCTTCGGATTGGCGCAGCACTGGCCGTTGCTCTCACTTGGGGAGTGAGTCATCAGACAGAAGATCTTCCTCTCTGTCTCTCCTCCTCTCGGTATATCTGACTTTGTAATAAAAATAAAAATAAATCTAAAAAAAGAAAAGTTACAACCCTACTGCGAAATCTTCACTTTACACTTCAACCACCAGAACTGTGAGGCAATTTCTGTTGTGTAGTCATCACCAAGTCCTGCACCCCAGTTCCGAATTCTCTAGTGTAGAAGTCCTAGCACACAAATCAAGGGCTGTAGCCTTCCGACAGGAGTTTCACCCACTCTAAATTAGATGGTAACTATAGGTATGCATAGTCTATTGAGGAGTCATTTGTATGAAAACCATCTGGAGATATTCAAAGGACCACCCCCACCAAGGTTTTGTTCATGTCTATTATTTACCTATACAGCATTAACCAGGGTTACAGTCTTAGCATGTAAGAAGGACACGTTTTAATACCATGTTTGTGATCCCTCCAAAATTATCCCCATGAAAGTTGCTTTAGCAACATGACTGATTTCCACCCTTGTGGATAATATTTTAAAATATTGCTGAATTTCATTTGAAAGGATTTGATACCACTAGCTGCTCATTTTGAGAGAAGTAAACATTATGTAACAAACCTTCAAATTCTTCTAAATACTTTTTTCCCAATTAGGGCCTTATCTCTGAAGGTCAAAAACAATCTCATTTAATTCCTTCACGGCTTCTCCTTTCCCAGTGATTATAGGAGTAATTATCATAATTGAAGCTGATTTTTTTTTAGGCTAGCTATGTTTCATCATAAGATCCTAAGTCTTTGCTCTTCATAATATGTTCCACTTTTATCATAGCAATTTCCTTATGTTATGAGCATCAAAACAAGTGCTTTAATTTGCCCATTTTTAAAAAAAATATATTTGTTCACCTGTTTGAAAGGAAGAGTTACAGAGAGAGACAGAGATCTTCCAACTACTGCTTCACTCCCCAAATGGCCTCAGTGGCACAGACTGGGCCAGGCTGAAACCACGAGCCAGAAACTCCATCTGGGTCTCCTCCATCGTTTGCGAAGGCCCATGCACTTGGGCCATCTTCTGCCACTTTCCCAGGTGCATCAGCAGAGAGCTGGATGGAAAGCAGCTGCAAATCCAACTAGTGCTTATATGAGATGTAATTATTGTAGGCAGTAACTTAATGAGCTATGTCTGCCCCAATTTGTATATTTTGTAGGTGTTTCTGTTGAGGACAGAAAATATTTTTATTTGAAAGAATTTTGAAGTCAGACTAATGTAAAAGCATACGTTTATCAGCAATGTAAATATTTGTTCTTTTATCTTTTGCTAGTTGTTAAGTCTAGGTGGTGGCACTCAATTAAGTCACCTGAACCAATTTAATTTCTGAAAAAATTTCTCTTTTAAGAGTAAATTTAACTCCTTTGTTAGGACACAGTTCCTGTGGGTGAACACAATAACCGTGATAGGGAGCAGCCCAGACCAGGCATACACTGGCGAGCCATGCTGGGCCAGTTCATATCATCCACTGGCAAATCGATCCCAGAATGGAGTGAGGATGGGGCCAGGTTCGGTCAAAACACAAGCCAGGACTGAGGGATGGATGGGCAGGGCTAGGCTCTAGCCCCCAGGAGCATGACTTGGAATTGGGGATGGGCCAGGCCAAGCCAGGCTACAGCACCCACTGGCAAACGCCGAGGTAAAATGAGCCATGTTAGACTGGGCCGCAGCAACCAACCAGCACAAGTGAGACCAGGGCGTGGGGTGGGAAGGGGCAAAGCCAGTAAGGGAATTATGGAGGGTTTCCCTGCTAGAACACCACTCCCACTGGAGAATGTGAATTGGGATAAGAACAGATCAGGCCAGACAGGGCTACATTGGCCTCATGTGGGCTGGACCAGGGAAAACCAGGCTGAGCTGACTGTTCCTACTGGTACATGCACAAGTCAGAGTGGGTGTAGGTTGGATGGGCTTTGCCACAGCATCAACTGGCAGACGCTGGAAGAGGGGTCCAATTCTAATTAAACTGCAGAACTGCTTGGAGGGTGCAAGGTGCAGGAGTGGGTCCATTTGGGGAACAGTCGGCATTTCCTTCTAGAGCTGCCACTCCAACTGGTATGCATGAGAACCAGGACTGGGACAGGAATGATTTGACAGAGAATGGCACCCACCAGCAGGTGTGTGGGCTGGAAAGTTGGGTCGGTTAGGTTGAACTAGGCTACAATGCCCATTGACATGTATGAGAGCTGAATAGGATATGAGACAGACTGGACTTGTCTGCTGTACATACTGGCAAGCATGGCAACAAGGGCAGGGGATGGGTTTGGTGGGGGTTACTGCAGGTTGCTCCAACTAGGCTGCAGCTCCCACTAGTGTACGTGAAGGCTGAGTGTGTGGTGGGCAGAATCGGGCAGGGTTGCAACATCCATTGGTTTGTGTAGAACTCAAGGCTGGAAACAGAACTGACCCAGTAATTGCAACTACCAGCATGTGCATAAGCTGATTGGAGCGATGGACTGTGCCAGACCCTGTATTGGCAAGCACACACAAGAATCAGGTCTGGGATCAACTCAGACAAAATTTCTATGAGGATGCCCCCACGCAACTGAATTGTTGGACTCAGAACCCCAATCATGGAAAGAATTGTAGGTTTTATGGTCTGACCATGGAGTGCATATGTCAGAACTTGAACTCCTCAGTGGCTTAGATGGAGCAGTGGACAGCATATCCAGGTGCACATGAAGGATATAATAGTGTATTGGAGTCTGCAGAGGACACCTGGTACCATAACAGAGGACAGAGGATAGAACAAATTGATCAATTGTTGATCAGCCAAGTGTTGGCAGTGAATAACTGAGCAAACAGAGACTCTAAGATGGACTATGTCAACTGGTGGATTCTGGAGAGATTTCATCATGCTTGGAGTGGTGGTATCGGCAGTAATTTATAACTTTGAACTATTGAAACCTCTTGAGCAGGACCCTCAGAGCATGCCCCACATTGGGGACCCTGGGGTGGTGTTGGGTGGCTGTCCTCCACACCAGGGTACAGAGGTGTTTGGGAGGCTGGGTGTGGCTTCTCCCCTTGTCTCCCCACACTTTCCACAGATACAGGAAGGAAAAAAAAAGAATGTGGAAATGGTGATCTCACCCACCTTGCTGGAGCCCTTGACCCTAATCACCCTAACAAACTATGTAAAAATTATCAAAATAAAAATAATTGATAACTACATAAACAAAAATGTGAAAAAGGAGTAAATTTTTTTAATTCTTTATGCATGGATAATTAGTAAATACAAATTAGGATTACACAAGGAGTTTTTAAAGATCTGTTTAGTGGATTTTTTTCTCACAGAGGTAAGTGATCAGAAAGTTACTGTTTCTCCAGCAGCTGGGTTTATACCATTGGAGCAACAGGTAACAGCATATCCATGATGCATGAAAGCACTTTATAGAGACTTAGGTGACATGCTAAAAATTGAGGGGGGTGTGTGTGTATGTGTGTGTTTTCACATAAGAGCTTTTACAGCATAACTAAATTTAGTCCAAATGAAACCATAAAGTATTTCCATGCTTTGCTACTGCCACTAAAGCTCTTAAACAAGGTGGCTGTCTTGACCATTGTGTGCAGTGGGAGACTGGTATGGGAAATGAGCTCTCATGATATGCTATTTATGGGTTCTTTTTTTCAGAACCTTTGTGAGCAAAAGCAGAGCTGGGTTTGTGAATCTAGGGTTTGCTTGCTATACAATATTAGCATCAGTCTTGTGCTTGTACATGAATATGCTTCTTCTGCCTAGCAGGCTG
This sequence comes from Ochotona curzoniae, assembly GCF_017591425.1. Classification (NCBI taxonomy): domain Eukaryota; kingdom Metazoa; phylum Chordata; class Mammalia; order Lagomorpha; family Ochotonidae; genus Ochotona; species Ochotona curzoniae. The sequence continues at coordinate 10,573,675 of NW_024467087.1, forward strand.
TTCAGTCAATGAAATATATTCATATGTAACTTGGCCCTGGTTTACTTCATTCATTCATCATCTGGGACACAGGTTGATCGGGACAAAATATTGTAGTCTGGAAGAATCCAGGGTGTTAATACAGACTCACACCCTGAGAGCTCAGACACTGAGGAATAAAAACATCACAACTTGAATGAAAACATCACAATCTACTTTTCTGGAAAGATTCATACCAAAGGATTGTTGATGTCCACCCATTAACCAGCAAAACAGGTTATTTGACATAAATAAAGACCCATTAAAAAAAAAAAGAGTAGACGTACCTGACAAAAAGAGAAGAAAAGAATGGGGAATGCAGTGGATGCTATCATAGAACAAGTAACAGTGGAGGCAGCAAGTGAAGGCTGCGGAGTGGGATTCTCGAAGAATGACTGTATGTTTAGAATTTATTGATTTTCCTACAACGAAAATGGAGACTGGTTACAAGGATTCAGTCAATATAGCAATCTAAACATAGCTTAAAGACATATAGAACAAGCAATAAAAGTGCAAGTAGGTAACATAGTCCATAATGTAATTCTGACACAAAGCCTCAATTCAGACTAGCAGCAAAGGGGAACATTTAAAGTAGGGAGTGGAGAAAACATTTTACACGAAGGTTTAAATGCTACTTGAAATGGCTGTATTCTATATCACAATATTTCATCTGAGTCCCAGCCCTGCTTCCACTCCAGCTTGCTACTAATGCACTGCCCAAGAGGCAGCTGATGATGGCTCAAGTGCATGAGCTCTTGCTACTCCTGAGTTACAAGCTCCTGGCTGTGGCTGTTGCGGCATTTGGGGAGTGAAGCAGGGAATCTAAGATTCTCTCTGGCATGCACGCACACACTCCTTTTCTTCCGCCCTCTATCCCTATCCTTTTCCTCCCCCCCCTTCTCTCCCTCTGTATCCCACTCTCTCCTGACTTTCAAATGAAAGCAAAAATTAGGATAGTAGAAAAAGTGAGAAGTTTTCATGAGCTTAGGTTGCAAAAGTTATGAAATTATATTTCAAATGCTTCATTGAAAAATTAATTTAACAGACTGGTTTGTTCTGGTGCAGAAAAAAGTGAAACCTGGGACTGATATTTTGGTTCACTGGGTTAAGCCACTGTCTGAGATGCTGGCATCCCATATGAATACTGGTTGTTTCACTTTTGACCCAGCTCCCTGCTGATACATCTGAGGAAAGCAGAGGAAGATGATTCAGGTGCTTGCCCCCTTGTACCGAGACTTTTGGCTTCTGGCTTTGGCTACTGTAATCATTTAGGGAGTAAATCAACAGATGGAAGATTTCTCTCTGTGTCTCCTCTTTCTGTAACTCTGCCTTTCAAGTAAATAATTTTTAAATAAAACAGGGTTTTTTCCATAATATGCAACTTCCATTAATTTATTGAAGATGTCTTTAAGGAATACTTGCTGGAGTGGAGAAATAGTAACAAGCACTTTTGGTAGAAAAAGACAATAAGCTCCTACACGGAGGTTGGAATAAAGTGTCTGAAGAGCAAATATGACAGGGAGAAATTGTAGGAGGTGGAAGAAATTGGATGGGAAAAAAACCAACAAGTCACAGATATCACTGGATGAATGCTTAGGAGCTTAGCTGGCCTGCTTTATAATTCAGCACTTCTCAAAGGATCTCAAGAATAGGAAACCTAAGCAGAGATATGATTTAGGGGGAAAAAACTGGATAATAGAGTAAGTGGTGTGTTTCATTGTAACTTCACATGAAGAGAGGAAGGGATGAGTGCTCAACAAGGGTTGCTAAGTTACTGTGATATAATGAGAGTGTGACACCACAATACAAGCAGGAACACAGGGTAGAGACATTTGGGCATGAGGGAAAAGAAAATGAGATTGAAAGAGATTTCAGGGGTTTCCTAATTAAAGTGGAGTATTTAGTGAAACATATCCTCCTTGACATTAGTGCTCAAGTACTCTCACAGGGTTCTCCCTAACTGGCTGAAGGGGTGCATGTGAGGGAGGAGCCATGTATGATAATTTGAGGACCAATCAAAGTAAGATTTCCCATTGGCAGAAAGTGGACCAATAGCAGCCCTGCTGGAATTTAGTCGTTAAAAATATGTGTGGTCCTTGGAGTTAGCACTTCCCCCACAGTAAATTTTACCTTTAAATACTGCATTCTACTCTGGCTGAAAAGATTCAGAAGATGGAGGAGCCATGATCCCTCATTGTGAGGTACTGATAATCTCTTTAAGGTTTTACAGGGCTGAACACTATCCAGTGGCTATTCTATTTAGTCAAAGGCATTGTAGGAGGAACTGATATACTTGATTCATTCTACAAACCCCTAAATCATATGGTGAGGACATTAATAAATGTAAGATGACCCTAGAAAGTAGTGCTCCCCATGATAATTTTATTGTAATTCACTACACTCCATAAAAAAAAAGTGTTACCAAAATTAAGTCCTTGTCAATGACACAAAATCAGAATAATGAAGACAAAGTATGGAGATAAAGAAAATTTATTTCACCAACAGATTAAAATGGCAGCAGACTGGGGGTCATAAGAACTATGCCCTCTTCAGTGAGGGTAGTCTGAGCCTTTTTGGAATTCTGAGAATGAGACTAAAGGTAAGATTGTCAGGTGTTGAAGCCAGTTGCAGGTCTAATGTCAAGATATTTTATCAGGCTTGGAGAGCATGCAGTTCCTTAAGAAAGTTGTGTGATGACTGGACTTAATCATGAGAAGGGCATAGCAAATTGTTCCTGCAAAACTAAGTAGGTACAAAACATTATTTAGTTGATATCTGAGGGAGGAAGCGTATTGTGTTAAGAGATTTCGATGTTCCATTAACCAGGATGAAGTCCACTCAAGCTATATTCAGTGTCTGTTGTGCCCTTAGTTATTTGTAACCTCTCACAGTCTGTTAAAATAAATCAAATCTCCCAGTCACAATGACAGAGGGCCAAGATTTCCTTGTGACTTTAGTTGGCTTTTCCAAGGCCAGTTTCTAAAACTCACAAACATGTTATGTAAACCCTGGTTTTGCCACAGGCTCGGTAGTTGGGTTTTCCTTCATGAGAATATGGAAATGAAAGACAGACAAATTTTAAGGCAAACTCCATGCAAAATACAACATTAAATAGATATATAGATATACATGTATATACATATCTTCTCACAGATGAACTGTATAATGGAGACTAGCATACCAAGAAGTGAATATATGTTGCAGTATGTATCTCTACTCCTGAATAAAAGGAGGACTACCAATGAAATTGTTAAATATACCTTGACAATAGGATACTGGAATTTCTACCAGTGTCTATTCCTACAATGCCATGATACACTTACATTGCAGAATGATAGACTTGTGAATTTTGCCTCTCCCTCTCCTTATTGGAGGGACTATCACATGGTTTTCTTCCATTTAATATGGCCTATGTGAAATGTTCTTATTAAAGAATCCAAAATCACAGGCTTGGACAACTAAAAGGTATAGAAGAGTCCAGAGAATGCATTGCCCACCCCCCATGACACCTGCATATTTATGCATGCACTCTCTATAGGGTTATGACTCTCTATAGGTGTTATCACTTCAATCACTTAGTATTTACAATACATCACTACTCACATTTCAGCACAGCTTTTTACAGGCTTAAAAGACTCAAAGAATGGAGAATGAATGTTGTGCGCCTTGTGGAGCAAAAAGTACTCTCTATCTGGGGCCAGCGCTATAACCCATCAGGCTAAGCCTCACCCTGTTAGAGCAGCATCCCATATGGGTGCCAGTTCATGTACCAGCTGCTCCACTTTCCAGCCAGCTTTCTGCTTGTGGCCTGAGAAAGCAGTGGAGTATGGAGCAAATATTTGGGCCCTTACCATTCATTTGGAAGACCTGGAAGAAGCTCGTGGATGCTGGCTTTGGATTTGCCCAGTTTCAGCCATTGTGGCCATTTGGGGACTGAACTAGCAAAGAGAAGCTTCCTCTCTGTGTGTCTCTCCCTCTCTTTCTCTTTAAGCTCTGCCTTTCAAATAAAAACAAACAAAAAAACCCCCTTTTTTTTGAGTATTCTCTACAGTTCCCTATGGATGGAAAGTGGGTCAACAGTTGTCCTTTTCAGTATATTTTCATAATAGTAATTAATGTGTTTAACATAACACATCCCCAAATTATGAAATCATTGAGAGAACTAAGGGTGCCTTTAGAAACTACTGTTCCTTCCACACAATACAGTGCACTGTATCACAGGAAAGGACATCACACAATGTCTACAAAAGGACCTTAGTAATCTCACATCTGTGCAAGGTCCCTTTTGAGTGGCTGAAGGAGACTTGGGAAGAGAATCATATTGCCTCTATTGTGATATGTTACTGTCCTCTCTTTCAAGGTTTCCCATTGGTAAAAGCTGTCCAATGGCACTCTTCTGTTTAATCAAAGCAACTGTATGAGCAGCCAATGTGCTTAGTCCCCACCAAAGAACTCCAAATAATAAGGTTGTAGCATGTAAAAGTATAGGGGTATGTGCCCGGCGCGATGGTGTAGTGGTTAAAGCCCTCGCCTTGCACGTGCCAGCATCCCATATGGGCACCGGTTCTAATCCCAGCGTCCCTGCTTCCTATCCAGCTCCTTGCTTGTGGCCTGGGAAAGCAGTCGAGGATGGCCCAAATACTTGGGACCCTGCATCCATGTGGGAGACCTGGAAGAGCTCCTGGCTCCTGGCTTTGGATTGGCTCAGCTCTGGCCATTGTGTTCACTTGGAGAGTGAACCATCGGACAGAAGATCTTCCTCTCTGTCTCTCCTCCTCTCTGTATATCCACTTTTCCAATAAAAATAAATGATTTTTTTTTAAAAAAAAGTATAGGGGTGGTCCTTAAAAGCATCACCCTTCTACAGCCATGCTTCAACATACAGGCAGAACTTCTGAGAGTGGAAGATGTCATCATTTTACTTACTATTAGGACTACTTTCTTTTTATACCAATATTCACATTTCAGTAAAGATTCTAAGTGACTGAAGAGCAGAAATGGAAGAGCCAGATATCACCGTGAGGTGCTGATGGTATCCTTAAGTTTTCCCATTGGTGGGTGCTTACGAGTGACTGTCATCCTGCTTAATCACAGCCTTGGGAGCAGCAGCCAAGGTGCTTCTTTATCTTCTTGGGTCCTCAAACCACATGAAGTCATTAAGGGACTGTTGTGGCTTTAGAATTCAATTGTCCCCCAGGACATCTCAACATTCACACATTGTACGCTTCCCTTAGGAGGTATATCAGATGTTTGGAGAATTCCCCCTTGTCATTATAATTTCTGTGTCCACCCAAGCTTCCCAGAGAGTAGCAACAGTAACACCCTAGAGGAAGGGACCTTGAAGCCTGCACTAGAAGGCATTGATGTCCTCTGCATTAAAGCTTTCCATAGGGGCCTGATGTCCAATGAAAGTCCTTATTCACAATCAAGGACAATATATTACCAACCTATGTACTTTACTCCTACCACAGCTTCACTAGTCACAGGATTACATCGTAAAATAGGTACATGGATAGTCCTAGAAGGTAGCAATTCCACTTTACATCTGTACCTGAACATATTGCACACCCTACACCCCACTACAGCATTAGGTCTTAACAGAATAGCTGAGGTAATGACTCCGATTACCAATACTATAATTATTAAATGTCATCTGTATTACAATTCCCTTTCAGTGAAGGTTCTGTACAGCTGATAGAAGATGCTTGTGAGATGGAAGAGTCAGGATGCTTCTTATGACATGTCAATTATCTCTTCAAGGTTTTCCATTGCTGGAAACTGGGCAATAGATGTCCTATTAATTACAGGACTTCTTCAAAGAAAGATTTCTTTCTTTTTACTTGAAAGGCAAAGCTATAAGAGAGAGAGCAGAGACAGAGATATTCCATCTTCTGATTCACGCACCAAATGGCTGCAGTGATCAGAGCTGAGCTATTACAAAGCCAGGACCCAAGAGCTTCTATGTGGGTACAGGGGCCCAAGCAGGTGGGTTATCCTCTGCTGCTTTCCCAGGCCACAAGCAGGAAGCTGGATCAGAAACAGAGCAGCTGGGACACAAACAAGAGCTCATATTGAATGTCAGCACAAATAGAGGCTTAACCGGCTACACCACGTGACCAGCATCAATTAAGTCTCTATCAACAGCTGGTGTGCCTCTTCACCATGCTACAGCCACAAATCATGGGCTGAGGTTATGAAGAATAAGAAGGTGGATAAAGTGGTTCTAGAAAGTAGTGTACTCCCAATATATCTTTATCTCAATTTGCTTCATTTCTACCCACAAAAGAGAACAAAGGATTGGAAAATTTATCACGGATGTTACAATTCACAGGTCACAGTTGCCCTCAGTGGCAATAGTGACACTTCAATAGGAGGATAGCCATAATACCTCCATTGTAAAGTGTTGTTATCCTTCCTATTCATGTTTCCTATTGTTGGAAGCGAGTCAGTGACCCTCCTTCTATCCAAATACAGCATCTACATCAGCCATTATTGTCCTTTAATCCTGCCTTACCAAGCATGACATGCATGAGTTCAGGCTCAAGAGCAATATGGATATCCTTGTAATGTTTGTGTTTCCCTATATCGTTTATTTTCAAAATAGTACATTCTACCAGGTGCTATATGTTTAGCAGGTTATAGAAATTACCCCTGAGTGTGTTATCCACATGTCTCACCAAAGCCCTCTGAAATGGTGTAAGAATTCATGAGTGGAAAATGTCATGTTTGTATATTGTTGAGTGACCTGTCAGCTACAGATTCCCATCAGTGGAAGCTTGACAAGTGGATGGACTCTTATTTGCTGACAGTTTTTTTCTCTTTACCAACCAGAAGTAAGGATTGTGTCAAATCTAAAGGTAAAAAGGTCTTTGCCATTATCATTCTCCTGAGTATAAAAAAGCATATACGAGTTTTTACAAAGAGATGATTTAAAAGCTCATAATCTTAAGGCATTAAGCTTCAAATGTCAGTAAGAACTTGTGGAATAGGATAGACTGCATTACACAAAATTAGAAAGACATTTTAAAATCTCCCAGCCTAATTATATGTAAATGTATATAATATATTATATGTATAATTTGTATACTATAGAAATGCATTGATTAATTGATAAAAGCATTGCTAATCAAGGAATCTATGGGATTTTTCCTGAACCCAGTTGAATCTTCTGAAACTGAAGTTTTCTTTTGGGACATGTGTGCGTGTGTATGTGTGTGTATGAATTGGACCATGGTTGCTATGGAGATCTCATAGCTCATCCAAAGTTCTCTACAGTTGTCTGAAATGATGCCTGTGGGGAGATTCAAATTATGAGAGTGAAGATTATGGGCGTCTACCTCTGAAGGCACCACTTGGTATCAGCTACCATCGTCTACTAAACCAGAAATACTCATAGATTCCCAATCTTTACAGATGATTGCATTTCATAGTAGATCCTTTATCTTGTTAACCATCCTGAATAACACACCAAATTAATTTGGGGGCATAAATGGATGTGCCTTTGAGGAAAAATTGGCTCTATTTTCAGCTGTGAATTATGCATTAGTAAGAATTATTTGGACAGCATTTATCATCATTTCCGAAGTTAATGAAATTCCATTACACTTGTTACATCTTCATTTCACCCAATGGTAAATTAGTCCTCCCTTACTCTTCTTCTCTGTCTCTGCCTCTTGCCTTTCCTTTTTTTTTTTTTTTTTTTGCATTGTTTACAGTAGATACAAAGTGGGAACATGGAAAGGCTTTGTAACAAGAAGCAGTGAAATAAGGGCAGCCAGGAAAGACAGATGTTGCTGATTTCATCTATCATGATGTTGTGTTCTGTAGCTCAATGCCAACGTGAGCTCGGAGTGCTGCTTGTTCTCCCAGCTGCCACTGCTTTTTCCATTGCTTCAGAATTCAGAGCAGAGTGGGAGCTGGCTGACTTACAGCTCTGTGACTTAGAGCTCTAGCCCCTCATCTCCTTGACACCCTGCTCTCACTGGCAAGTTGCTGCTGAGTAGATTGGTTGCTTTCGGAAGAGAGTCCTTGAAGCAAATGAGAGGGCAGAGAACATTGCAATGTTAGCTTTGCCCATCGAGGATTAGCAAGCATGCAGCTCTTTGTGCTGGCTATTTCTATTTATTAGGAGCCTTTTCTTTTCTTGGTCCTACCTACATCCTACACCCAGTCCTGATCACAGCCTAAGCTGCTTTCTCCCATAGATCTTCTTCACCATTGATAAGCAAAGGATGCCTCTCTAGTTCTCTCAAAATTCATCAGGGAGCTACTGTGACCCTCTTCTCCCAGTGACTCTATGCTTCTAGACTCTTCTTCCCAAAAAATACTGTGGTAGTTGAAAGGGAGTTATAAATCTGAGCACAGAAAGGCCAAGGCTGGAGTGTGTTACACTACATGGGAACATCGCCAAATTCTGTATCATATTAAGTCAAAATTCCTGGTCTCCTCTGCATCAACGAAGATAATGTCTCTCACAGTCATTACAAGGAAGAAATGAGATATTAACCATGAAAGCATGGGGCAAGGAGGCTGAAATTTAGTAAATGAGAGTTGTTAAGATTATTACTAGCTCAGTCCAATGATGTTTACTGACTGCTGTGAGATGCCCTGCTCATTTTCCTTCCAGTTTGCTTCTGTGCAGTTTCCTGTCTATTCCCCATGAGACTTCTAGAGGTAATAGAAGCCACTAAAGCATGAAACATCTAAGCCCAAAATCATTGTAAGACTAGGGCAAGAGTAGACATTTCTTTCCGATGATTGATTCACCCCATCACGTGAGTCCATCAGGCACCATGCTAAGCAGAAAAGAAGAAAAAAACATAATAAAACACTATTGGGCACCCGTTCAATTCCAAGTGACTGCAGCACCTCTCAAATGAACCTACCTTTGTAAGTGCTGGAAGATGTTGGGAGTCACTGAGTATTCTAGGTGAAGAATGATGCAGATACTAAAGTCACTTCTGAACTCGTGTAGACCTTGAAAGAAGATCTTGTTCAGATTACTTAGTGATTTCATTATACAAACAATAGATGACATACTATATGATAATCTTCCACCTCCAGGCTGATATGTTTTATTTGAGAAATAGAATAGAATGTCTGAATCGTTTACATGAGAAAAAGTCTTTTAAATTTCTAAATATCAAAATCATACAAAACCAAGTTTATTTCCATGGCTGTAAATGTCCTTAATTCTGTTAGAACTATTAGAAATGACCAGTCAGATGGATTGTGCTCTGGCTGATGGTATTGCGCCAAAGTAACTAGAATGAAATCAAGCAGATGGCAGTCCCATTGATCGCAAAATCACGGGTCATTGTTTAGTCCAAAGAAGTGGCCTCCCAATAAGCAATTCAGGCATGTAGTAACAGGAAAGACTCTGACTGATATATATATATATATATATATATAGTAGCCATTACTTTAGATTACTTTTCAGCTTGATTTGTTACATTGTACAATACAATTCATGTTTATTCAGATTATTTGGTTCCCCTACTTCAATTAACTTCAGGCAGGTCACCTCCAGAAATGAAATGCATACTTTTATTTGCGTATATTAACCAAATTGGCAGGCAAACACAATCATAGCAACAGCTGCCCAGAACTCCCAAGCCAGGAGGGTGATCTGAGTCAGGTGAAGATAAGAGGGTACCTTGACTATAATTTATGAGCCTAGGGAAATGACAGAGTTGGGAAGGTGCCCTACTTTTCCTGAAAGCAGAAGCCATTAATAAGGGGAAGTAATCAGTATTGATTGTGAAAGGTATGGCAAATCCTGTGACCATCCACATTCTCCAAGAGTCACTATCCTGGGAAGCTCAGATGCTAGGACGAATGTTGAACACAGCAAATCCATACATACAGTTGTAGACAAATAGACAGGATAATGTAGTCACTGAAGTAGAATGGACCTCTGCTCTGACCTGTGTAACCACCGGCAAAATCCCTCTCTTTTATGGCCTTTGCTAGGTCCAACGTAAAAACAGACAGTCTCCCAACATATGTGTGTATGTGTGCATGCACGCTTCTGTGTATGTGTGAGTGAGCAAATCTGCAAATTTTTCTCTACTGAGAAAATGAAGTGAACGATTTCTTTTTTAATAAACTTTTATAGTTGATCAGGGTGGGAAGGATCGAGGGTTAGGGAAAAACGGGTATAATCATTGTTTCCAAATTTTCTATTTCTTCTTCCTGTATCTGGGGAAAGGGCAAAGATAAGGGGAGGAGCCATACCCAGCCTCCCAACTGCCCCAACAATTTCTTAAAATTGAAAACACATTGATATTCTCTTAATCGTGAAAATTTTCCAGAAATACTTGATTTTTATCTGCTGGTTCACTCCCCAAGTGGCCACAACGGCCTGAGCTGAGCTAATCCCAAACCAGGGGCCAGGAGCCAGGAGCTTCTTCTGGGTCTCCCATGCAGATACAAGGTCCCAAGACTTTGGGCTGTCCTCAATTGCTTTCCTAGGCAACAAGTAGGGAGCTAGATGGGAAGTGGAGCAGCCAGGATATAAACCAGCAACCATATGAGATTCCGACAAATGCAAGGCAACGACTTTAGCCATGAGGCTATCACACTGGGCCCAATGCATGGATTTTTATTGTGCTAAAATAAGCATGCTTTTTAAAAACTATTTTGATGAAAACAACACTCTTATTGTTATATTCTAGTCACCTTAAGGAGAGAGAGATTCCCCCATCTGGTGCTTCACTTCCAAAAGAGGCACAGATGCTACAGTTGGGCCAAGCCAAAGCCAGGAGCTCAGAATTCAATCCATGTTTCCCTTGTAGATTGCAGACTTCCAGTTACTGAGATGAGCTATCACCTAAGGCTTCCCAGGGTTCACACGAGGAAGACTCTAGGGAAACAGAGACAACACACAAACCCAGGCCCTCAGGTATGGGATGTGGATGCTATGTGACTTAATTACTGTGTCAAACATTCACTTGTACAATTATCTTTCAATTCCGTTTTGCCATGAGGCTTTCAAGGTCCCCTTATAATTTCACCTAAGTTCCTTGAAGATATCTTATCTTACCAGCAATATATTGAGAGATTCAAATATTCATCATTGCCAGCATTTGATATTGATTTTGTCTTCACTTAGTTTTTGTTTTGGCCACCTAACAATTATGCAGCGAAATCGCAGTGCGGTGATTTGTACTTCCCTACTAATCTGATGCTGTTTACTGTCTTTTCATGGATCTATTTACTAGAACTAGTTAAGTGCTCCATCTCAAATATGTGACTTCAACAGAAATCATTTAGAGACAATGCCCTCAGGATTTCAAGTAGCAATTGCATGTGCTCAGGGAGAGCTAGAAAAGAGGGTCTCTTTTGGAACTCCTTTTTTAACATTAATTTATTTTTATTGTTTTTAATACAGTTTAGTTGGTGCTAAGTTCTCCTTTCTACTTCCCCCAAGTTCCTTCCCCTCTCCTCTCTCCTCCCTTCCAGTCTCCCAAAGAATGTCTTTTGTGAATTTTCACAAGTTCATCATGCTGCCGCTGGAGTGACTCCCAACCACGTAAGAGATTGGAACTTCTAACCCATATCACGACACAGATGGCACACACTTCTGGCTAGTCTAATGCTAATTTTTATTTCCAACTCTGTAACACATACATGTGTATACACACACACACACAGAGGCAGAGTTTAATTAAAATTTTATTTTAGGGTGAATTGTGGCGTGAAGGTAGACAGCTAGATTGCAGAGGAGCTATAACAAGCCACTAAGAAACAGCCCATATGTGCTGTATTATTAGTTACGATTCATGTAAAATGAGATGAGGACATTTACTATCTTTACAGTCTTTCCTTCACACTCTGAAATGAAACCTCCATAGTTTCTCATTTCTTTTGCCGATTTTAATAAAAACAAAGTTCATTTTGACTCAATGAATATTTATTGAGGACCTAAACATGCCAAGCACTAAGCTAGGCAACATGAGAGAACCTATTGATAAGACACAGTCTCACCCCCTAGTGGGACCTTATTGGTCTCCTTATACCTCAAGCTTATTCGAGAAACTGCTGAAAACGCTGCAGGTTGTCTAGATTTAGCACCATCAAGTCCAGGCATGAGATGACTCCTGTTTATTTTTTAATAGATGGGTTTTTTTCCTTTTTTTGGTGACATTATGAACACAAAGCTTCCTTTAGTCCTCAACTAACTTCCTCTTTAACAAAAAGCATTCAGAACTTGTATTCAGCTATTTCCTGTTCACATTTTCTAAATGTGCTTAGTTGTTATTCTCTGCCTTATACAGAAGCAGAATGAAATGTTATGGCTTTTGCTAGCTTGTATTTTTAGCCTCGGGAATCCAAACCCTAAAGAGTAAACTTATTATAATACATATTCAGTTTATTACACAGGTGGATTTTAGAGAGATAAAGAGATGGATAGATAGATACACACACATATGATAGATCAACAGAAAGAGGAGGGGAGGGGAGGGAAAGAGAAGAGAGGAGAGGAGAAGAGAGGAGAGAAAAAAGAGCTATTTGATCCTTGTTTGTTTAAAAAAAAATTCCTTATCTAATGGGTAATTCATTGAGGGAAGAGGAATATTTCTGTGCATGCTTGCTTATTACTGAAGAGATTTTGTGTGTGACACAGGAAAATTTGAATTACTTAACTGCACCATTAATTCCTAATTATCCATGTTAACAGAGAAAAGTAATTACTCTGATAATCTGAAGTAACAGATAATCAGAAATTCTGCCTCTTAATCAGGCCCTGCCGTACTCCCGTCTGCCTCCCCCTCCATCTCCACCCAGCAAAGCACCAAGAAAAGGTTTTCCCAAGGTAATCTCTCCCCCTACAGGCAACTAGCCTACCAAGCTCATTGATCAGTTCTTACTGAGCAGCTGTAACACTGCAATGCCTATGTATTCATTTACAACAAGAGCTGGAGATGGCAAGGAGGGAATATATAGAAATATATTCCTATTTTCTTCCTAAACATAAAAATCCATACAATGTACCCTTACTGCCTGTTTTCCAGTATTAGCACATCTGGGAAACAATGCTCTCACAGAGGAGGTAGGATAGGCAATGATTAACAGTTAAGACAGTCAGAGAAAGCTATGTGACTGTGACTAAATTGCTCTCTGGGCCTCAGTTTCTTCAGCTATAAAATGGTAGTCACCAGCATTACCATTTCATTGAACTATTGGCAAATACAAAAGATAATGAACACAAATTATCTGACACAATGTGTACTCCAGCTGACATCCATATTTGTTATTATCATTGTTTTTTACTTTTATTATGATGATGATGTTATCATAAATTTCCATAGGCCTGGGATTTTCCTTACCCCCTCCACAAGTCCAATCCCTCCCCCAACACTGAGTTCCCCTATATCATTACTAACATATAGTTCTTCATACTCAGTCATATGTCCATCATTGCAGGCATGGACAATGGCAGAGTCCAGCATCCTATTGTCAAGATATAGTAAACAGTTTCATTGGGAGTCCATCTTTGATCTGGAAGTAGAGATGCATACTGCGTTGTATCTTCTCATCCACATATGACACTCTACATTACACAGTTACTATATATCCCCTTAAATGAAAAGTCACAAAATAAGATCAACAACAGGAAGAAAAAAAATTTTAAATGCCATCAAGTTAAATAACGTACTATTGAATGACTACTGTGTTGCTTAAGAAATGAAAAAGAAAATCAAGAATCTTTTTGTAGAAAATGATGCAACTGTATGATCTGTAAGTCAGTGAAGAATTTAATGAGAACGTATTTTTAAGAGATATAACTAAAACTAAATTTAAAAAACTAAATTTTAAAAATCAGAATCCATGAAATATACTTTCTGCTTATCTTTGTCTGTGAAATAAGTCTTCTGTAGCCAACAGATGGGTTTTGTTTTTTTAAATCCAGTCTACTAATATATGACAATTGGTTGATGAGTTTAAGCCATTTACATTTATATCCATGGACAAGCCCAGTGTGAGTGTAGGCAAGGAATCAATCCTGGGTGATTCCCAGCGACGGGGGTGACAGAACTTTCTGGCAAGTGTGGGGACTGAGACCTGAGACCTGGTGGTTTGGAGGGAAGAATCCATAAGATCTATTTGGGCAAGACTGATTCACCAGCCCACATGGCCATCCTGAAACAGGCTGTTAGCATAGAGCATCACTGACTGCCACACACCAGTCCACACCAAAGCTATGGATAGAAGCCTGTCTGGCAGGGTTAGGTACCAGTACCGGACTGAGTGGTGGAACAGGGAACGGGTCACACTTGCCAGGGTCAAAACACAAACTGGCACACGAGAGAACCAGGTTTGAAGATAGATTCAGTGAAAGAAGTGTGGGCCCAACCCTGTGAAAATACAACCTCAACTAACAGAGAAGAATAGAAATCAGGATGGAGCACAGGTCATGCTGACTAGGCTCTTACACTGACTGGTCTGCATGAGCCAGGGATACTAGAACACAGCATTGAAGGCAAAGGCCGAGACAGGTGAGGGGCTATGCCAACTGGGTCAGAGTAACCACTGGCACATGCATAATCTAGGGCTGGGAATCAGCTTGGTTGGGGAGCTGTGAGAGTACACCCTTGCTGGGTTGGGGTTCCCATAAAAAAGTGTGGGGGCCAGAGTGGGAGCTGTGTTCTGGTCTGGATATGGCTGCAATCTCCCTTGGCACAAGTGTGAACTGGGGCTGGGTACACCTAATCAGACTAGATGCCAGCACTATCTGGTGCTCTGGAGAACCTAGGTAGATGTAGGATGGACTAGGCTAGGTCTCTGCCCCTACTGAGCCATGTGTGAACAGTGTCTAGGTATGGACAAGCCTTGACTGGACTGAAACATCCAACAGTAAGTACCAGAATGGATTGAAGGCCAGCAAGGAAGGCTGGCCCATGGAACCACCAGTACATGCAAGATCTGGCATAGGGAGAGGTTCTGATGGAGGAGCTCGGGAAACTCCTCTGTCAGGACACAGTCCCTGCAGGTGAGCACAAGAACCAAGGTAGGGAGCAACCCAGACCAGGCCAGAGAAAGATATCCACCAGCATACATTTGGCATAGGTGGGGGGCAGACCAGGCTGAACCCATTCACATTACCCACTGGTGAATCCAAGCACCAGAACAGAGTGTGGGTCAGGCCAGGTTCAGTTACAACACAAACCAGTGCACATTACAGAATGCCAAGGTGAGGTGAGTCGTATCAGATGTGGTTGCAGCACCCAAAACAGCACATGTGAGAACCAGGGAGGGAGGGGGCAAAGCTGGCAGGGAGAATTTGGGCTCCCCTGCTGAACAACCACTCCCACTGGAGAGCGTGGGTTGGGATGGGGCCAGATCAAACCAGGCAGGGCTACAACACCTGTGGGCCTCATGTGAGCCGGATCAGGGAGGAGCCAGATTGGGCTGTCT
This sequence comes from Ochotona curzoniae, assembly GCF_017591425.1. Taxonomy (NCBI): domain Eukaryota; kingdom Metazoa; phylum Chordata; class Mammalia; order Lagomorpha; family Ochotonidae; genus Ochotona; species Ochotona curzoniae. The sequence continues at coordinate 10,589,113 of NW_024467087.1, forward strand.
GTTCTGACTGGTGCAAACAAAAATCTGAGTGGGTGAGGGTTGGTTGGGCTTTGTTGCAGCATCAGCTGGCAGAGGCTGGCACTGGAGGCTAAATCTGTTAAGTAAAATTCCAGAACCACCTGGAGAGTGCATAATTTGGGAGTGGGAGTGACCTAGTAGGGAAATAGTGGGCACCTACCTCTTGGGTTGCCACTCCCACTAGAGAGCACGGAAACGAGGACAGGGGCAGGGGTGGCTAGACAGACTGTCACCTGTCAGTATGTGCATGGGCTAGATAGGGGGCCTGGTTGGGTTGAACTAGGCTTCAATGCCTTTGACAAGTATGAGAGCTAAATGGGATGTGGAACAGACTGGACTTGTCTGCTGTACATATTGGCAAGCATGGGAACAAGGGCAGGGGGCAGGCCTGGTGGGGGTTACTGGGAGCCACCCAGGGTAGGCTGCAGCTCCCACTGGTTTATGTGAGGGCCAAGTATGAGGTGAACAGAATCAGGCTGGACTGCAACACCCATTGGTTTGTGTAGAAGACAGGGCTGGAAACAGGACTGACCCAGCAATTGCAACCACCAGTTGATTGGGGGTGATGGACTATGCCATGCCCTGTGCTGGCAAGCACACACAAGAATCTGGTCTGGGATCACCTCAGACAGTTTCTCTAGGGATCTCCCCAATCTAACTGCCAGACGTAGAACCCTAACCATGAAGAGAAGTGCAGGTTCCATAGTCTGCCATGGAGTGCAAGTGTCAGAGCCGAGCTTCCTCAGAGGCTCAGCCAGATCAGTGGACAACATATCCAGGTGCACATGGAGGATATGGCAGCCCATCAGAACCTGCAGAGCATACCTGGCACCACAACAGAGGAAAGAACAAATCAATCAACTACCACAGCCATATGTTGGCAGTGAAAAACTGGGCAAATACAGACTCTAAGGTGAATATGTCAATCAGTGGATTCTGCAGCGACTTCTTGATGCTTAGAATGGCGAGACTGGCAGTAATTCATAACTGTTGAACTATCAGAACCACTTGAGAAAGACCCTCAGAGCATGCCCCACATCGGGGACCTGGGATAGGTTGGAGGCTTGGAGGGACTTCTCCCTTTATCTCCCCCTTTTCCCCGTGATACAAAAATTTTTAAAAAGCAATGATGTGGAAACAATAGTCTTACCCACTTTCCTGTAGCCCTTGACCCTTTGTATCCTAATCATCTATGTGAAGATTGTCAAAAATAAAGGGGAAACAAATGAAGTAGATCATCTTAACCAATGGCTGTGAGATTGTTGCAGGTGATTCATTATAATCATAGTAAAGGTTTCTTATTTGTAAATTTGTTTAAATGAAAACGAATTTGTTTTTATAGAGTGAACAAATTTCATGGGTTTCATAGGTACAGGTTTAGGAGCTAAGCGATGTGTCTCCCTGCCCTCCCTCCAGCCCACATCCCCTCCCTCCTTCCACTTCCGTTTCTTACCTTTTTTTTTTTTTAACTTGAAGATGCATCCTAGACAATTCAGGTTACCCCACAACAACCTTTGCTTTTCAGGCTCCTTTGTGGTGAGCTTTCCTGATATCTCGGTTGAAAAGGTAAAATTACACCAGCTTTCTGGGAGCCCTGAGCACCCCCTCACAGTGGGAAGATGTTCCACGAAGGGGCAAATGCCCTTGCTGGAGGCTTCTGTGTTCCACCAGAGGTGAGTCCTCATAAATCACTCCGTCCTTTCACCAGAAAGTGTTTTCAACTGCTTGAAACGGTGTTGTGTGCCAGTTTCTCCAGGGCCGCATTCATACAGCCCATTTCTCCTTTCAGAATGACTGGACTTCTTTTAAATGTGTTCATGTCATTGACTATGTCTCCTAATCTGGCTCCAGAACCGGGAGCAATATTATTTCCTGGAGGCAGTTTTGCACATATCTAATCTCATCCGTTCTGGTTGGATTTGGTCAGGCCAGTTTTCAGAGGTCTACAACCATTCTATTGTCACACTTGTCTAAGCAACTTTCACCGAGTTGGTTTTCCTCTGTATTATGATGTTGCCCTAGAAACTCTCTGAGGATAATTTATTCCTGCTCAGATCTCCTGCAGTTCTAGGATTTTGTTAGAGGGAGAACACCAGTGGGACGGGACAAGGTATGCCCAAATGCTTGTACCAGGCCAAAAATGGGCAATGTGTACTGAACAGCGCACAAAAGAAGCTCTTCTTCAGACTCTGTTTTACTCAGCGAGAAACATACTGACTTTCAGAGAGTGAAATCAACATGGTAATATTTAACCCAACAGTGAAATCCAGTCAGTTGCATTATGGGCTGATTGATCTTTGACTGTTTCAGGGGGTTTCCCACAGAACAACCTGACCTTGCCTAAAGCTCATGCTTCTTTCATGCACAAGGTGGCAGCAGCGCTCGGCTTTGCTAAATACAAACTGGCAGCCTTTCCTTGGTCATTTCTATGATCTGTCATGGATTCATGTGATTTGGCTGCACTTAGATAATTTGTTTTTCCGTATTCTTGGACGATTACGCAGGCTTAATTCCAATCACAAGTATTTGCAAATGATACAAATTTCACAAAAGGCATCAAATATAAAGCTGACAGGGAGGTGTGAGGGAGAGCAGTAACCGAATAATAATAATTATATAATTATATAGTAACAATATAATTTTGGAGGATGAAACAACCTGGAGTGATCTGTTCTTCATACAAGTATGTAGTAATAGAATGAAAATTAGACCTACATCCCAATCCCTCCCTCTGCCCCCAGCTTTTGTTTTGTTTCCTTTGCTTTGGAAAACGAATGTGCCCGAGTTGCGTTCATGAGTTGCATCTCCTAGGACAGATCAGTGCACTGAGTGCACCTTGCTGGACCGCACCTGAGGTCCTCGTCTGCAAAGGAGCAGTCATGATGAGAGCCACCCCACAGGATTTTTACCAGAATTAAGCAACACTATGCATGTAGGGGCCAGGGAGACACATCACAGGCAGAGAAGGTAGTCATCCACACATGCAGTTGTGTCACACACGGGGCATGGCTGCACAGAGAAGTACGTCATGCACAGGTTGTCTAAGAGCATTTTTTTAAGGTTCCTTTTTTAATTGGGAAGGCATATTTACAGAAAAGGGGAGACAGAGAGAAAGATCTCCCATCCTCTGGCTCACTCCCCAAGTGGCCACAACAATCAGTGCTGAGCTGATCTGAAGCCAGGAGCCAGGATCTTGTTCTGGGTATCCCACGTGGGTATAGGGTCCCAAGGCTTTGGGTTGTCCTCGACTGCTTCCCCAGGCCACAAGCAGGGAGCTGGATGAGAAATGGAGCCACCAGGACATGAACTGGTGCCCATATGGGATGCTGGCACATGGAGGTGGAGGATTAGCTTACTGAGCTATTGCACTAACCCTATGACAGCACTTTTATTATACCTCACCTTGTTGGGTACAAGAGACAGCACACACACACACACACATACATAAACACACACACACAGAGGTTTCCCTCTACAGGACACTGTGTATACTCTCAACAAAGCAGGAGTGGTAAGCAGATGTGCAATGTGGGATATCTAGGGCTTCTTCTCATGCAAACTCTCTGATTCTGGGATGAAGGTGTGATGTGGCTACTCCAGGTCTCTCTCCCCTAGGAGAGGAAGAGGGAAAGAGGGAGACTCTAGTTAATGCCCTGTTTCATCACATACCCATCTACAACAAAAGCTGAGGTAGATGTGTGAGGTTTTCTGTGACAGCAATCTCTAGGCACTCCCCACACAACCTGACTCCTCTGAAGACCAACCAAGATCCTCACGAAGAGAAACATCAATGCAGGTGAATCTCATACAGGCGAGCATTGTATGTGCAAATACCATTGTGCAGTTACCACCAGGGACTAACCCTGGTGATTGTTCATAGGACAGAAACTCCTGATTTCTCCAGAACACCCAGGACTAGACCTGCTTGTATGACTGACAGCATCCCAAAGGATCACTCTAACTGAATGAAATCCAAGTCATGATAATGACTGGATAGTCCCAAATGCCTAAAAATCTACACCCTGTTTTTTTTAATAATGCATTGGGGGATTTTTAAATGTAATTTAATCTTTAAAACAATGCCAGAGTCAATACAGCAAGCAATGAAATGACACCTTGTAATTGGGGAGTGTACAAAGTGACAGAACAAAGTCAAGGACACAAGTCTGAAACAGCCAGATGTTAGTGCCCAGCACAGCTCTGCCACGTCCAAGCTGCATGATTCTAAGCAAGCATCAGTTTCCTCCCCCATGATATGGCTATAATATAAATTCCCTCCAATGGTGATTGTAAAGATGAACTAAGTTAGTATGTGGAGGCAAAGAACTCACCACTCAATAAATGTCACTTCTTATTAGAAATCACCAACAATTCTTAAGTGACTGAGTCAGAACAGGCTTCAAGTCCAGGGGACTAAACCCATAAATTTAAGTTCATGGACATACAGATCTAGAATCAGACTTTTCCTTCTTTAAAACAGTAGGCTTCTCAGGCCTGGCACATTAGCCTAGAGGCTAAAGTTCTCACCTTGCAAGCGCCAGCATCCCATATGGGCACCAGTTCTAATCCCAGGTGCCCCACTTCCCACCCAATTCCCTGCTTGTGGTCTGGGAAAGCAGTCTAGGACAGCCCAAACACTTGGGACCCTATTCCCACTTGGGAGACCCAGAAGAAGCTCCTGGCTCCTGGTTTCAGATCAGCTCAGCTGCAGCTGTTGCGTTCACTTAGGGAGTGAATCAACACACAGAAGACCTTCTGTTCTGTTCTGTCACTCCTCCTCTCTGTATATATGCCTTTTTAAATAAAAATAAATCTTTTTTTAAAAAGGTATAATTCTCTTGTCAACCAGTCTTCAGCACCAAAAATTATATCTTTTGACCACAACAGAAATTCACAAGTGAGTATGCAGCATTTGATGTGGTGAAGCAGTCTGATGTTCAGACCTGCCCATGCATTGCTTCTGATTGATTTTACCTTGTATTGGTCTGGAAGCTATCCATCCTATTCCCTATCAGCATGGGCACTTCCACTGCAAACTAATGCATGGAGGGAAGAACAAGGCAGGAATGCTAGCTAGGATATAGAGTGGGAGTGGGAAGGAAATTCCACCAAGAATTCTCTAGTTCCATTTCTAGGCCTGAAGACAAAAGATAAATGCATTTGCCCAAGAAAACAATCTTCCTAGCTGCCCTCCCCATTCTCGTATTCCAAACAATCCCTGAAATTACTGGGATGCAATGGCGGAAAACTGCTGACAGTCCTCCCGAACCCCACTGTTATAATGGTGGAAAGTGGGGATCAATCTAAAAATTTCATAATGGCAGGGCGTCTTTAAAAGCAGTTTATAGAGGCCAGTGTGGTGGACCAGCTGGTTAAGCCTTGTGGTCCTGGTCTTCCATATGAGCATTGATTCAAATCCTTGTTCCACTTCCAATCCAGCTACCAGCTAATGCACTTATGAAGCAGCACAAGATGGCCCAAATACCTGGGCTGCTGCAATGCACAGTGGCCCAAGCCCATCTGTAGCAGGCATTTAGGGAGTAAGCCAGTGGGAAGAATTTCTCTCTCTCCCCCTTTCTCTCTCCCCCTCCCTTCTCCTTTCTGCTTCTTTCTCTCTTTTTCTTTTTCTTTCTTTCTTTTCTTCTTCCTCTCTGTCTTCCTTTCAAATAAATAAAAGAAGAAATATTTTTCTAAGAAGTCTACCGACAACATGAAATGCTGTTTAAAAATTAAGATGGTAGGTGATGGGTCATATTACATGAAAAGGTCAGATCACTTGCAGGTGGATAAAGAAGATCCTCCTCCCTCTTTGATGAGGTCACCTGAAAGGCTCATTTCTGCTTCCCCAGCCCCACAGGTACTTCATACCTGCTTATCTCCCCTAGAGGAGCCCTGCCCTCCTTATCCCAATGTCTCATAAAAAAAAGGCTTCCAGGCTGTATCCTGGCATGTAGGGAGAAGCAACGCTCCTTCTTCAAGGGCTGGGGACAGGAGAATTTGGTACAGATTGGTTATAAGCTTTTCTGTCTCAGGAAATTAAAAGAAATCAAAATGAATTTTGGCAGTTATATTGACAGTCCTGATCAATATGTTCAAACTTTTGAATAATTTTGTTTTGTATATGACCTGGCTTGGAAAGGTGTGATGTTACTGTTACACAACGCCTTAATCTCCTTAGAAAGAGAGTGGGTGCTGGAAAAGTCCCATAAGGCTGGAAACAATTTCTGTACAGCCCAGAGGAAAACCCTTAGAGACAGGATAAATATCCACATAGGAGCCGAGGTGATCTATATTTAAAAAAAAAAAAACCCTCTATTGAGACCCAGAGGATGAGACATGAGTGGGAACGAAATCACTTCATTTATTGTATTTTGGCAGGAATAAAAAGGACAAAAGTTAAGTCTCTGGATTATAACCAACTCCACTACTGTTCATTTGGGAGAGGCTGAACCACCAATGACCTTTCTGGAATGCCTGAAGAGGGTGATTATAAAATTCATTAACTTGGACCCAGATACAACAGAGGGTGCAGCAATTCTCAAGGACAAGTTCCTTGTGCATTCTGCCCCAGATATCCAGAAAAAGCTCCAGAAGTTTATGACGGACCCTGGTAAGTGCTCTTTGGGTCAGTTGATCCAGGCAGCCAATGCTGTGTACTATAATCGAGACTTAGAGGAGAAAAGGCAGAAAGACAGGTGCCACAGTGAAATGTTGGCTGCTATAAGTGCATCCACCTCAGGAAAAAAGAGTCCACAATGCTGATGCAACTGTGGGAGCCAAGCTATTTTTGGAAGAAATATCCTCAAGCCAACAGCCAGGAGTCTCCCCTTCTGCCAGAGACAACACTGAAAACTGCAATGTCCCCAGTTCTGAAGGGAGCCAGGGTATGGCTGACCAGGCCCCTCAGTGATGGGCCCCAGGGCCTCCTATCCAGTTGCTACTACCTGGATTCATACTGAGGAGCCTCAGGTCTCCTTGATGTGGGATCTCAGAAGGTCGATTTCTTACTATACATAGGTGCCTAATTTTCTACCCTGCCCTTTTCTGCTGGGCCAAGATCCTCTTAAAAAGTAAGTGTACAAGGCATTTCTGGCCAGCTTGTTGAACAATAGATCACCAAAACATTGGCTTGCTCTGGGGCAGATCCCTACTTTCACTATTCCTTTCTGTTATTCTGGATTCACCTGCCCCTTTATTGGGGCAAGATAGTTTGGCTAAGGTCTTACACCCTGGTATTCAAGGTTGTTTCCCCTCTCTGAGGTAAGCATTGACCCTACAGCCTGACGTCAGCACTCCCAGTCAACCAGATTCCCCAGAACGAACCTGTAAACCACTGGAGGATCTGAAGTGCTTCTCAAAAAGACACCTGACAGGTAAGTATTTCCTATATAGGCCACATCTTGCCACCCAGTATAACTGTCTGATTATTCTGGCTTTTCACATTTACCAAAAGTCTAACAACTGAAATTTTTGTAAACATTATTTATTTTTATTGCAAAGTCAGATATACAGAGAGGAGCAGAGACAAAGATCCTGTCCAACAACTCACTACCCGAGTGATCGCAAAAGTGGTGCAGTGCCAATTTGAAGCCAGAAGCCAGGAACCTCCTCCAGGTCTCCCACATGGGTGCAGGGTTCCAAGGCTTTGGGTTGTCCTCAACTGCTTTCCCAGGCCACAAGCAGGGAGCTGGATGGGAAGCAGGACTGCCAAGATTAGAACCGGTGCCCACATGGAATCTTAGCATATTCGAGGCAAGGAGCATAGCTGCTAGGCCACTGCACCATGCCCAACAATTGAAATTTTGGCCCCATAGACAGGAATTTCATTTCACAGAAAAAGGTTACAATCTGAAATATCATTCACACCTGAGAACAACATATGCTGCCTACAGCCGACCCTTAGTGCCTTGTATAGGTGTTTAGTGGAAATGGCATTTAATACCCTGCTGTATTTGGACCCTGTACTCTCAATTGTCTTGTGTTCTTTATTTCCTAGCAGTTAAGGGCTCTCAAACTTCAGATGAAACCTTGTATGACAACCAACTTCTGTCACAGCAACTTGGATGGTCCAGACCATTGTTCTATGGATCCCATGCCTCAAGGGGAGCCCTTTACCCAAGCATCACCCCGTTTCTGTAGGAAGCATCTAGAAGATACCTTTGCCCTTTATCCCTACAGAAGTAGGATGTGCTATCCCAAGGGGGGTGAGATCTGAGATGACCCAAGTCCCACTAAAATCTTAGCCATATCTTCAAGTGGATGGCACAAAAATTGCTCAGCCATTTCCCAACTGGTTAAGAGACTACCAGTGGGGAACCTTGTACGTGTAGGTTCCTGTCTAGACAAGAACGGTCAGGGAGCATTCAAAATCTCAAGACCCTTCCAAAAACCTTTGGTTCTCAATCTCTCTCTCTCTCTCTCTCTCTCTCTCTCTCTCTCTCTCTCTCTCTCTCTCTCTCATTTCAAGAGGCATCCCACCACTTGATCTTCTCCTGGAGGTGCTTTCCCCTTCCTTCTTCTGCCCATGTTCACCTGGTCATTTTGCAAATAAAACTTCTCTGTAGGCCAAAAAAAAGTCAGATCACAATGTAGTATAGACGATATAATTGTAAAAACTTAAAATAGACATGGACATTAATACAAAGGAAAGGTGTGTAAAGAATAGAGCATTTTGATTGGGTTTGATTGTACTGTGCATGCTGTTTCAAAAACAATGTCTCATTTAATCCTCACTATTAAGTTTTGTTCATTTCCATGCACATGCACACAAACATTGCTGGGACTATAATTTGGATGTGCGTTGCAGATTTTGAAAGTGTGACTTTAAAGTGAATGAGCTACGATGTCCTCATTACTAGAGACACAAGCACAATATACTGACAATACTTCTCTCAAGATCAATTTAGTTATAATGCTCTTTATACCTTTTTATGCCTCTCCCCCATTCCTATCTTCCATTGCTGGCATTGGTGCAGAATCTATTTTTCCTGTTCCTTTCAGCACGGCTGTTTATGTGCCAAGATTTAGTGCATAAGGAAGAAGCGAGGAAAAGACCAGAAAGCAATAAGAGTAATCCAGGGATCAGCTGAGAAAAGCATGCCTCTTGAAGAAAGCAAAGGCTAACTCTGGATCTTTGTATGTACTCATGTCCTTGCATTTGAATATTTAATCCACTAGATTTGAGGTCTCTGTCACTTATGCATTGTCACCTCTATTGTTTACTAGCTCCGTGATCTTAAAAATGTCACTCTAAATTGTTTCCTAGTAAAAGTAGGAGGCTGATGAAATGTTAAATCCCAGAGTTTCTGGACCATCAAATAAGTCACAATTTCAGGGTTATTTTTTGCTTTTTTTTTTCCTTTTAAAGCTGTATTTTGTTTATTTGAAAAGCAGAAGAGACAAGGAGAGAGAGTTATCTTCCATCTGCTAGTCCACTCCCCAAATGGACTTCATAGGCAGAGTTAGAGCTGGGCAAGGCTCAAGCCAGGAGCCTGGGACTGCATCTGACTCTCCCACATGAATGTCAGGCGCCCAATACTTTGTGTCATCTTCCACTGCTTTCACAGACAAATTAGGAAGGGGCTGGATTACAAGCAGAGCAACCAGGTCTTGAACCAGCACTCATGGGGATGCCAACATTGAAAGCAGTGGCTTAACCTGGTGTGCCACAATGTCAGTATCAGTCTTTCTTTCCAGCACTCCCCAAATTCCCAGTTCAAAATGCATAGCATAAAGCACTCATTAACACCTTATTGAGAGTATAGTACAATTGCTACTTGGCCTTTTGGCTAAGATCTAGTGAAGAGTACAATGCACAATACCATTATAATATAATGACTTTTACATTTAAAAGGAATCCATGATTTGGGTCAGTGTTATAGCATAGCAAGTAAATCCTCCACCTACAAAAACCAGCATCTCATATATGCTTTGGGTCAAGTCCCAGCTGCTCAACTTTAAATCCAGCTGAATAGTAAAATGGCTGGGAAAGGACTGGAAGGTTCCCCACATGTTTGGACCCCTGCACCCACGAGGGAGACTTTGAGAAAGCTCTTGGCTTCAGCCTGATCTAGACCTGATCATTGTAGCCATCTAGAGAATGGATCTGCAGATGAAAGTTGTCTTTCTGTCTTTCTCTCACTCTACCTTTCAAATAGACACATCTTTTTACAAAATGAAGTGCATAATTCGAGACAGACTATGACTGTCAGCTGTTTTTCCATTAATTTTGGAAGCCAAACTAAAAGTGCTCCCTGTCTACCACACACAGAACTGGCACCACATATGGGGCAGGGGGAAGGCATAGGGAGAAAAGGAAGTGGGAGGTCATACCTAGGAAGCATTGGGAACCACATAGATAGTTTAAGTCGAAAATGTTTAAATTCCGTGCTGTAGCTTCCCTGAGGCCAAAAGAAAACTTGAATAAGTGGTTTCACTTTGCAATCAAGTCGTCTTGCCATGGAGAAGACACTGATTCCACCGCCCCCCTCCCCCCCCCCCAGTTCAAATTGCTCTTCTGTAGTGGGTGAAGGAGCATGTTCAGGCAAATAAAGATTGCAACATCTCCCCCTTTGCCATGACCTAACACGGTTGTGTGACATGGATTCTCATCAGTTGTCACTTCTGCCACTTCAGCCTTACTCTCCAGAAGGATTCTCTCTTCTTGCAAGATCCATCTTCCAATAAGCCTATTTCCTTTGAGCTCACATTTTCAAAACAACAATTCAAATGACTAATAGACACGGGGAAAATGCTTAGGCTCCCTAGCTATTAAAGAAATACAAATGAAAACTACAATGAGGTTCACCTAATTCTAATGAGACTGACCTACATTCAGAATCTACTAACAGCACCTACTGGCAAGGATGTGGAGAAAAAGTTATCCTACTTCATTATTGGTGGATACGTAACTAGTGAAAGTCAGAATGGAGAGTTTCAGAGAACTGAAAATTGATCTACCATACAACCTAGCTATCTCACTCCTGGGAATATATTAAAAGGAAGTGAAATCTGCATATGAGAGAGAGAACCTGCAACCCTATAGTCATAGCAGCACAATCCACAGTAGTGAAGACATGGAAAAACCCCCAGATGCTTGTCAAAAAGAGTAGTGAATAAATAAACTGATATATCCACTTCTTGGAATACCACTCAGTCATTAAAAAGAATGAAATTCTACCATTTGTAACATATGCTCCCAACTTGAGACCATTAAACTCAGTAAAATAAGCTAGTCCCAAAAGGACAAATACCATATATTCTCTCAGATATAAGGCAAATTCAAGTAAAATACAAAAGTATAGATATAGGTAAACAAGTACACACACACACACATATATATATATATTCTCAAAGATGAACTGTGCAATGGAGACTAGCACACTGTGAAGTGAAGATACTTGCAATATGCATCTTTACTCCCAAATAGAAGGAAAACTCCCAGTGAAACAATTAAATATATCTTAACAATTTGATAGTAGATTTTCTACCATTGTATATGCCCACAATTTTATCATGCAATTAAAATTAAACAGCGGAATGTTAATTTGGTAACTGCTAATATAGGACTATACTACTGTGATAATATGGGGGAAATGGTGGGAGGGAGAAAGGGGAGGAAAAATAGGTAATATCTGTACCTGCAAAACTCTATCATGGAAAATAATTTAAATAAAAGAAAAAATGGCTATTTCCTTCAGGACTAATTGGTACTGGAAATTTTAAAAAAAAAGAGTTCAAAGATGGCATCAGCAGGGATCTCTGTTTTTATAGGCTATTTTCTATTGCCTTCTGGCTTGCCTGCCAGGTGATGTGCCTGGAAGTGGATCTGTGATGGCACCACGTGTGTTGCCAGCACCTGGAGGGAATAGATGCTACCTTGTCTGTTTTGGGGGCTGACTTTCCCATGCCAGTCATTGAGGGAAGTAAGGGAAAGGCAGGGACGGGCCAGGGACACAGTCTACTAACATTCTGAGAAGTGCCTCTATTTTGGTTTTTAAAAGACCTCTAGTGAATGAATGACTCCTGTGTTTATGCCCCCGGGAACAAGCCTCTTTGCTTGGTAGTCCTAGACAATTGTTGCTCTTTGCCTGAAAAGGTGATCTCTTATCTCTGACAGCAAATCCTTCTGCAAGTACTTGGGGGCGGGGCAAAACTGCTGCTTCTCTTGGCCTCCTCTTCTTTCGCTAATCACCTGGCAAAACATCCCCAGTTCCCTGTCTACAATTAATAACGTTTAGGGTAAGATGGGGGAGTGCAGATGAGAAAGCAAAAGCTTTCCAGTTAAGGCAGGGTAAGGGGGCATGGAGTTATCTAGAGCAAAGTGGTCTATGTAGTGTATAATCATTACTAATAGTATGAGTGGTTTTGAGAATAATTTCCACTGACCTCAGAGGGTGATTGCCAAGGGTAAGTTGAGTGATGTGAATAAAGTGTCTAATGCAGTGCCAGGCACATACTAAATTGCCTCCAAACTATTAGTTATTGCTATTACTCTCAGCCATTTCATACTGAGCCTTTATTGTACACTGGCTTCTGGACTTAATCCTTTATATAAACTGAGCCGAACAGCAAAGAAACAGCTGTAAACAATTATTCATATCCTCACTTTACAAATCAGGGAATTGAGGCTTGAGGTGGCATAATCTGTAAGCGATAGAACTGAGACTCCAGCCCAGATATATATAGAAAGTTCCAGAGCCCCATTTCTTTCAGCTCTTTGGAGTGCACTATGGTGGATTAAGGACACATGTGGAGACTTGATAGAGCAGCCAGTGGGTGATTCTCTCGGCTAGTCTGTGAGTCAAATTTGAATACTTGCATAATGACGTTTCTCCCTGAATCAATCTCCTTCAAATGCCATTTCCTCCTTCTAGAAACAGAGACAACACATCCCTGAGTCACACTTGAACAGACTCATTTCACATTTTCGATTTTCTTCCCCCTCTAGTCAGTCCTGTGGCAGTTTCACAAATCCAGGACCAGGTTCCAGCTCCAAGTGGAGGATATGTGACTATCGTGGGCAGAGAAAGTAGCATGAGACCACCGAGAGAGGTCATATAAGCACTGTCTTACCCAGTTACTGTTCAGCAAGCTGTGCACTCAGACATAAATGAAACATATGGAGAAAGCAAAAAGCATATGTCAGGCATGCTGTGGCCCATGTGCCTGTCAAACACACACACTGGGTCATTTTTAATCATGCAAACACCATCAGACAAGTTCCCCAAATATTTCTACAGAACCAACACTGAAGTCAACACTTCGCTTCTCACACCGTCCTTCTTGGATCACGTTTATCGGCAGCATCCCAGTGTACACACATCCAGAAGGAATCCAAATGAGGCACCAAATACACACTCCTAGAAAAAGAGGACTGGTTGTTTCCAAAAAAAAAAAAAGACTAAACTGTTCCTCCTGCATGTGTTCCACTTGAATTAATTATCCCCAGGCCAAACTGAAAACGTCATCATCACCAACACCAAAAGCTTACAGAACACAAGCCTTCTATGCAGCACTGTGCTGAGCTCTGAGGGCACGGGCGAGCTCTTGCCACGCAAGGGAGAGCAATCACTTACAAAGCTCTGGTGTCAGAACCCCTTCTTCCATGAAACATCTGAGATGCACTAGCACTTGGCCCTTCACCCACCTTCCTTCCTCCCTCCTGGATTCAGATGGGTAATTCCATTTGACTTCTCACTGTTTTAGTAGCCCTCTCTTCCTCAGGCTCCTCAGCCTGCTGGAAAGTTCCTGAACTCTTAGATTAGAATCATAACTCTGACATGGCAGACGAGTTAAGATCAGGAGGCAGATTCCTGTATGGGTCAGGGTGATTGCTTTGTTTTGCTGATACAGAAATGGGTTCCTAGGGCCCGGCGCGGTGGCGCAAGTGGTTAAGTCCTCGCCTTGCACGCCCGGGATCCCATATGGGCGCCGGTTCTAATCCCGGCAGCCCTGCTTCCCTTCCAGCTCCCTGCCTGTGGCCCGGGAAGGCAGTCGAGGACGGCCCAAAGCTTTGGGACCCTGCACCCGCGTGGGAGACCCGGAAGAGGCTCCTGGCTTCGGATCGGCATAGTATCGGCCCGTTGCGCTCACTTGGGGAGTGAATCATCGGATGGAAGATCTTCCTCTCTGTCTCTCCTCTCTGTATATCCGCCTTTCCAATAAAAAATAATAAAAATAAATCTTTAAAAAAAAAAAAAAAAAAAAAAAGAAATGGGTTCCTGGGAGGAAGTAGTGAGAAGTGATTCTATAAAAGCAGTTGGATACCAACTGAAAAGAATCTTTCCACAAGAAAAAAAAAAAAGCACAATTGTTGGCCTTTAATTGCCTTTCACAACTTTGCAGCATCTCCTGTTTGTTACCTTTCCATCTCCTCAATTTCATTGGGAGGATGCAGGTCATTACAGAACCATTCCCTCAGCTTTGGTTCATCATCTCTCACTTTTACTTTCTTCCAAGATTATATGAGAAGTCTTTCATGTGTACATAGAGGAAAGGACCATTACATAGTGTGTCAGGAGACCTGGGCCTCCATTAAGGGAACTGGCATCAACTCATGTTTCTTATCCTCCAGGAAAAATAAGAAGACTAAGCTAAGCAGCTGTGATTGTCCTTTCGAGCTCTGACATTACGTGCTCTGGCCTCGACAGTAACATCTGGAAACTAAAGAAAAGCAAAGTCAAAAGGCAGTGCCTTTCACAGAGCAGAGGCAAATGATCTACTTTACACACTGGCTTGAGGAATCACCAACATTTTTTTTCCCTTCCCAATTCATTCCAAGAGTCTTCTTAAAATAACAGGTTAAGCCTCCACCTGTGACACTGGCATCCCACATGGACACCCGTGTAAGTCCAAGCTGCTCCATTTTTCATCCAGCTCCCTTCTAATGGCCTGGGAAAACAACTGAGGGTGGCCAATGTACCTGGGTCCCCACCACCCATGTAGGACACCAGAAGATGCTCCTGGATCCTAGAACAATTCTGGTCATTGCAGCCATCTGGGAAGTATGCCAGCAGATGGAAGATTCTGTTTCTCTCTCTGTCTCTCTCTGTCTCTCTCTCTCTCTCTCTCACACACACACACACACACACACACACTGACAGACTTTTAACCACTGGAAACTGGAAACAGTTTCAGCTTGATCCTTAAAGTCTCAAGTATCTAAGGATTTTTAGAGTACCACATAGTCCTAGAAAGAACTTGGTGATTAATGAAGTACCATATATGCACATGCACATGGGATTAGAGAATCCATCTGCAAAGTTTCCAAACCTCTGGATTGCTACTCAAAAAAAAAAAAAAAAAAAGATTTCCGCTGACAAGGAGACACCTGAGGACACCTGAGTGTACACGGTTAATAAACTGGGGTCTGGGTGTAGGGGGTGAGGGAACAGGGACTATTCTATATCTGATTGAAGTTCCCCAAGAAACATCTCTCTTGATTCAGAGGAGATATGCACTTCACTTGTCATGTGTGATCTGATTGTCTTCACTTTACACCATTCTTTTAAAATGCAGTTGAGTGTGTGCCTGTCCTGTTCCTCATGGGGAAAGGAGAAGGAAAATCATGTCCATAGAGTGCTTTAGTAGTTTCTGTCATAGGAGCATCATTTCTGTGCCGCTCTGGATGTACGGGCATTTTCCACCTGTCTGTATTGTGATGAGCTCTTACCTTGTGTTGCTCATCAGCAATGTTTCTGGTGACACTTTGGATTGCAAATTATCTGTACGTTCTTTGTAAAAGAAAATATATTAAGTATTCAGGATGTGCATGGCACTAAATATGTGTTAGATTTCTTATTCTCCCCAACTGTAATTGACATCACACTGGACACTATTTGGTGCATTTCCTTAGGATGGGTGTTATACAGACAGTAATACTTACAGAAACAGAAATTCCAGGAATAGGACCCAACTATTTGTGTTTTAACAAATCATTATAAGTCCTCTTCCCTCTCATTTTCTCCCATCTGTATTTTAGCAAATTTTAGCCCTATTGGAAATTCCAAAGTCTCTTTAAAGGGCATTTCCTTGATATTTCAGGCTTTTTGGCTTCCTATGAAGGTTCCTTTATATCTCAGGCCTGTATTTAGAATGAGAAGGCACAGCCCATATTTACTCTACTTTATTTGAAGTCTAGAAAAAAAAATGAGGACATTTTCTTGCCCTTTAATAATTTTTAGACCTTTTCAACACTCCAGAAGTCATCCAAAATATTTTCATTCCTTTCTCCTGCAGTACCCAGAGGGATTCATAGTGCCCTCTTTCATTCATTCCACAAATATTGCTTACAGGGCACACAGTGTGATAAATGTGGTATGTGTTCCTTTACACAAGTAATTTGAAGTCAGTCCCTCAAATTCAACATTCATTGACTCTGCAGTGCCTTTCTACAATGAAGTCTTGGAGGAATCCTATCTCCACTGCCAGATGTTGAACTCCCATTTTAATGGTTTCTTACCCAATTATTTGAGTCGATTCCATTAAATGGTTTAAGAGAAAGTCATACTGATACTGGCACTGGGAGATGTAGCTGAGGGAAGATCTTACCAATTAGAAAGTGCATGACTAAAAAGGCCCAGTAGCCAGAGTGTTGGGGAGGGAGTAGAGGAGGGATGGAGGAGGTGAATTACAAATTACAAGCATAGTAGGGCTCATCCACTGCTAAACTGGGAGATGTGAAAGAAGTACTTACTTTGAATTAGATGTACAAGGACACTTCCAAACATTTGTGGAAAATATATACTATTGAAAAACTATGTATGATTTTTTTTTAAGTTTGAAGCAAAATGAACGAGGTTTTTGTAGTTATAAACCCAAATCCTCACTCTGTCACTACCTAGATGCACCAGCGTTGGGCAGGTTAGATAATCTTATGCTTGCTTCCTCATCTGTAAAATGGAGGTGATAATAGAAGCTAGCTCATGAGTTCATAGTGAGGATGACAAGAACTAGGTCATATCAGACCTTTACCACTGTGCCTGCCATTGAGTAGGCACTCAACAAATGGCAGATCTGTTTATCTTCCTCTAAGAACAAAAAGTTAACTAGTACTCCAAACAGGCTGCCACCACTGCTACACCCTCCCCTTGTGAGCCTTGTATGAGCTTACAGTTAGTTCTGATGGAAATTCCCTCCACAACATGTGTGGCCTCTTCTGCCCCTCCTCAGAAGCTCACTGTCCTCACCCTGGTGAACTTGGGCAACAAAAATCTGCCTATTCCATCCTTTCAGCCTGCTGAAAGGGGAAAGCAAGGTCCTCCCGGTAGTCCATGACAAGGAAAAGAGCAGAGTGAAGGGTCATCAGTGGGTGGGAGTCATTGCTGCTGGGACAATTTCAGAGCTGAAAAAGCTGCCATCAACTGAGCAAGAAATAATCAGGCTCCAAAGTCTGCCTGTAACTTGGGAATGAAGGAAGCACTAATTTGGGGGATGGGGGGAATGTGAGTTTTGGCAAGAGACAAGAAGAACAGATGAGAAACATGGCTCTTGCCAGTACAGTACAGCCAAGTTGCAACAGATTCAGGGCAGGAGTCAGAGGGGGGAGGAGAAAAAAGCGCCAGTGCAAAGCCCTGTCTCCAGGGTGGGTGTATTAACTAGGTAGTTCAGGATGGGGAAGAAGGTCCACCACATGACTGTTTTAGTTTAACACCCCTCAGCCAGTGCTATGATGGTGGAATTTCACGGAAAGTTTGTTAAACTTGCTAAGTTCATGGAACGTTTATTTTATGTGAATATCACTTCTAAAAATGTCAACTTTTAATGGAAAAAGTCACAATTCCTCAACCTATTGTGAATGCGGTTTCTGAATATTTTTTTCCTGCTGGTATAAGGTTAAAAGAAAAAAAACAGCCAAGAAGGAAAGTAAGAGAAAAGAATTCCAGTTTTCTCGTGCTCACTGGGGAACACACACATTACAAATACAGGGAGGGGAGCAGAGGCACTGCCTGGGTTCTTTCCCAGCTCTACATCTGTTTTGGCTCCAGAATAGACTCCACTCTCCCCAAGCTGGCAGCATTCAGTTCCAATATTTTTCTGAGAAAAGTGCAGTTTCATGGGAATTCCTTAAGAAATTTCTGTGGCCCCAAGGAAATGTCTAAGTATGGCCTGATCCACATCATTGGCTGAAGAGTCACTCAGGAAGATTCAGAGGTCAAGGGGGTGGGTCTTCCTTCCCTGACTCCTTCTCCCCGTAGTGTCAGACCCACAGTAGGTATTCATTAAAAATTTAATTCAATGACTTAGTTACCAAATGAAAGAGTGAAGGCTAAATTTCACAGTAATCTATGAAAGATGTTAGAGAGCTATATATAGTTATAAAATCCTTAAAAGACATATTAACTAAAACAATAACTCTTGTTTGTATTATTTTCATTTTTTTTTATATTATTGGAAAGGCAGACAGACAGAAGGAGACAGAGAAAGCTCCTCTGTCTGCTGGCCCACTCCCCAAGTGGCCACAATGGCCAGAGCTGAGCCAATCTGAAGCCAGGAGCCTTCTTTGAGTCTCCCACTTGGGCACACAGTCCCAACGTCCTGGACCATCCTCCACTGTCCTCCCAGGACACAAGCAGGGAACTATATGGGAAATGGAGCAGCTGGGACATGATGCTAACATGACACCCCAGTGAGATTTTTGTTAATTCAAATTCCATTTCTATCCCTTGCTATCTACCATTAGACAAATGACTTTACCTTTTTAGTTATATTCGTAAAATAGGAGTCATGATGGAATGTAGGGGGACTACAGGAGATAATACGTTCGAAACAAGTACCTGACACACAATAAAGAATGAAGTACATATTTTCTACTCTGTTTCTTCCATTTTGTATTTCTCTCTTGCTTTTTTTTTTTTTAAGATTTATCTATTTGAAAGGCAGAGTTATACAGGAAAAGACAGAGAAGGAGCAATGTCCTCTGTCCCTTAGTTCACTTGCCAACTGGGTGCAAGCCTAGAGCCTTGGACTTCATCCAGGTCTCCCCAGGGGTGCAGGGGCCCATGCACATGAGCCTGCTGCTGCTGCTTTCCTATGTCCATTAGCAGGGAGATGGATTGGAAATGGAGCAGCCAGGACTCGATCTGGTGCCCATGTGGGATGCTGCCTTCTGAGACAGCAGCTTTACCTAGCACATCACAACGCTGTCCCCTCGGTCCCTGTGGTCATTTATCATTTTGAGACTGTGTGGGGTCTTCAAGGGTTTATCTTCCAAGTGATCTGCCCCTTTGGGGGGTCTCCACCATATCTGCAGCTGCAATCATAAGCTGCTTCCTCCCACCCTGTGTCACAACACATAAATAACAAGGCTGACTGCACCTTGGATAGGCCAATTCAGTTTTTGCTGAATTAATTGATAAAACCTGCATCCTTGGAGACCTCCCTCGCCAATCCCAGATGTAGAGACTATGTCTCCTGCTTCAATTTAAAGATACACAAACACCCTTAGGGTTTTTCACCCCACGTTAACACCTAAAAGTACCACGATCTGTTCTACGATTTAAGAAAACCTGTTCACAGTAGGGGCCCAAGCTCCTCATAGCAAAGTGTTTCCTTCCAGCCTTTCCCTGGGCCTCCACCGATCCCCCGCCTCCGCAAATAGGGCTTTCTTTGTGTAGTGTCCCAAAGACTAGAAAACTCATGACCGAAGTGCACACAAGGAAGTGTGATGGCGTGCATGTTCCTGAACCTCAAGCAGTGGAACTTTACAGAACTGACAGGTACACGTAATAAAGCAGGCCAGGAATGCCGAGCGGCCACGCGGGTTGCTGATTGGCTGGCGCCCAGGATGCTGTAGCGTAAAGCCCGGAAAGTGAGTTAGGGTTTCTTCAGCCCTGACAGTCCAGAGGGTAGTAGGTGGGACAAGAGCCGCCTTGCCGGGACCAAAGGTTCGACGTGGGCGGGCGGGCCCTTTAGGGCCCGCCCCGCCGCCCCGCCCCGCCCCACCTCTCCGTCGCGCCCCATCCCAACGCCTCTCCCTACCGCTCCGCCCAGTCCCGCCCCGCCGTCCCTCCCAGCTGTACCGCTGTCCCGCCCCGCCGCTCAGCCCCAACTCTACTATCCGAGTCTTGCTGCTGCTGCACCGCCCCTATCCACCTTCCCAACCCGCCCCACCGCCCAGCCCAGCCTCACCACAATCTTGTCCACCGCCACTATCGCTGTCACCGTCCCTATCACTGCCATCACCACTACCACCGTCATCCCCACGGCCACCCCCACGGTCACGGCCCCGCCCACGGCCACTTCCACGGTCACGGGCCCCCCCACGGCCACGGGCCCCCCCACGGCCACGGCACCCCTTACGGCTACGGCCTCGGCCACCGCCACGGCCACTCCTACGGCCACAGCCACGGCCACAGCTACAATCAGAGCCGCAGGTCCAAAAGAGGCAGCACCAACGCCAGCGCACTTTGGCAGAGCAGCCACCGGCAGCTCCCATCCGCGTCCGGGTGATGGCAGCCCGCCCCAGCTCTGGTGGTGGCGCCCGCAGCGGCACATCCTTAAAGGGGCTGCGACAACAAATGGGTGAGCAAGTTGGCGACTCGGACCAGTGCGGGGGGCGGAATTCCCGCGACTGACCCACCGGAGCAGCGCGGCAGGCACCAAAACACTTTCCTCCTGTGCCCCTTCGCGCCAGCCGGTCTTTCCCTCAGTTCCACCAGAGTCTCCTGAGATGGGACGGGCGTGGGGAATCCTGGGCCGGACACGGGAGGTGAAATGGACAGCTGGTGCCACCAGCGACCGAAGTATCGGTGCCCTGGGCCAAAACTGCGGGCGGGGCGTAGGAGAACTAATGGGCTCTGCGGGGGGTGGGGGTGACATAGATCGCAGAGGAAGATTCGAACCTTTGACCTGATGGGCAGTTCCGAGCCGCCGCACCAGATGTCCAGAGCAACTAACGCGAGTGCAACAATCCGATGCGACCCCTCTGTTGCACGGCATGCGCGGGCACTCGGCAGGACCCGTGCTTCAGCACTGCCTGCGCGGCCAGGACAGCCCTTTGAGGCACACAAAGTTTGAGATTTTCTCAAACGTGGCCCTTTGCACCCACTCTGTCAGGATCCAGGGAGGAAGTCCCTGGAGAAGGGTTGGGGGTTGCGTTGAAAACTTGCTTTGAAAGTTGAGATGAAACGGCTCTCTGCAACATCAGATTTGCCTGCTGTAGCAAATGATTTCGACAAGACCTTACCTTCCACGTTGCAGTCCTTAAGTTGAATGGTGTCAGCCACCAGAGTGTGGCTCCTCAACGTGTCCCATCACCAATAAACTTTCCGTATCCCTCCAAACCGCCCATCTTCTAAAACAAATTAAGCAACATATCATGCTGTTTAAAGCAGGGGATTACACTGCTACCTGAATAAGACAGTATCTCTTGCTTTGCAGGGTGGGAGGGGGGGTGGGAGTTCTTTCAGTTGCCTCTGGGCTGACAGTATTGGTTTTGTCCCTGTTTTGCTGAAATCCTTAGGGCTTTTTTCTCACGTGCAATTAAGAGCCCAATTTAGACTGGCTGAAACTGGGCAGCTGTATGTCATGAAGGACACTTTAAGTCTCTCCAAAGAACGCATCAGAAGGGAGTACACGTCATCATTCCTTAAGGAGAAAACAACGTTCCTTCTGTCTGTAGCTCAACAATGCGCCAGGAGGTTTTGCACTGAGTGCTGTTGTGCTTATCAATGCTTACAATGTTCTGACATTGCTAGCCAGTATTTAGCCTATCTGTTGAAGGAGCTGTGTTCTGGATACCCCTGAAGCATTTCACGCAGTTGCTTGGATTCACAGCATTTCTAGCCAGAAACTTAATACAAAAACAACCAAAAAGGCTTAATCTAGATCCCTAGCTTGCTTCCTTGCTGCTTATATCATGCATGTCCCACATTTTCCCAAGCTTGGCTTAAAGGTCAGTTTCATCTCCTTCTGGGAGCCTGGGTGCACAAGTTAAAATAATATCCTGAAGGGAAAACCTTACCTAGGTGATTAGTGTAGTTGTCATATATCTATATATGTATACATGAATTATCATGTGTAAATATACATATCTAATTATTGAATTGTTAACATGCATAGCAATGTACTGTTTCTAACATGCCAGAGAAATATGCTTGTTTCAACAAAACACATGTTTAATGTTTTTAGATGTGAGTGCTTTCCAATTATTTTATCTCAATCTTTCAACCAGATGAGCATCAGAAACTTTGCCTCTGACTTGTCACCTTTTTCTTGTTTAAATTCCCAAGTGATTTCTTAGAGTAAGTTACTCAATGTTCTCTACAAATGCAAAGAAGGCTACTAGGATTCCAAATCAAATTACCATAGCATTTCTGAACTGGCGGAACAGTGAGGTTATTTAGTCCAGGCCAGAGGCCCAGCTAGAAAAATCTGGGCAGCTTCTCCGACTTGAATGTGTACCACTCCAACAGCAAGCTTTGTATCTTTCCAAGTAACCATTCTGCTTAAGTGCCTTTCATTGGTAGAATCTGTGCCCAACTTTCCTCATCTTCAAGACATGTTGTCTTCCATTTGGTCTTGGGATTCTTCTGTCTGTCTCAGACCTATACCCTATGACTTTGTTCCTATACCCAATAAGGCAAAATTCAGTGAATTTGCCTTATTTTGTGGTTTCCTGTTTGCACATCTTTTTTCCTTTTCATGTTTTTAAATTATTATTATTACTTTAATATTTTTGGAAGAAAGTTGCCTTTTAATGTAAAATCAAATCCTGCTCTGGCTTTGCCATGTACTGATTGTGTAACCTGGAAAATTTCCCTTCAGTTTTCTCAGCCACAGGAGCTCATTTCTTACAAGAAAATGCCCTGTGCACAAGGAGTGCTACAAAGGGACTTCATTTTCTCCATGCTTACATAAGAAATATTGCCAAGTGTGAAGTTGTGGAACATTTTAACTTCCAGGCTATATTTAAGAATTTTTGTAATATGCTAGTGCTCAAATCCAGTTGTATTTGGTTACAACAGCTGAGAAGAGGCTAATCTTTTAGGTTTAACTGTATATCAGAGCTATTAGGGCCTTGGGGTTAAAAAAAATACTTTTCTCTTTTGAAGTGGTGATCTCTATGGTATTTCTACTGTGAAGTTGCTTTCAAGGTAATCACTAAGATGACTCCCAGAGAGCTTTCCTCAAAGCCCATGTATTTTACATGTGCCAGAGCAGCTGCTCTGTTCCCTTGGTTATTTAAACTGTCCATTTTTAACTGTTACATTTGTCTGTAGAAACCAGATTTGTATGTAGTATCATAGGAGCATATTTAGCATAGGATCTATGCTTTTAGATCAGGGTAGGACAGAGGTAGAGACATAGTGGTCAGGTTTTCAATACCCTTCCATGGATTTACATTTTTTTCTGATTCAATCATGCATGGAATTGAAGGACTCCGGGATCTCCTATAATAACTTTAGTTTTCCTTACTTTCCCTCAAATTGTACCCCTTGGGTCTTATACTTCTATGTTAGTGACCTTGATCACAAAAGATATATGTTAACACCTGTCTGATTTCTCTTTGTTTGCTTGGCCTATTTGTATTCAAAATGATATCATCTCACTGGAGATTTCTTCTCCTAGAAAATGGTCCTCCCTCTACCTTCATTGTGCATCAGAATAGAACGTTTAACAACAACAGGTTCATGGACCTCAAACCAAAGACTAGTGGTACAGGGAGGCAATGCCACTTCAAGTAACCCCAGGGTAAAACTGGGGATGAAAGCCTAATATAAATCATTTATATATTTGCTTCTTAATAGTGGACCCACTCTCTGAGACTTATTACCAACACTTTGCTTTTCAGATTCAGATCCATACATTGTTCACGTATGATGTTCTAACATCCCCAATTTATGATGAAACAAATTATTTTCCAATACCTGGCCAGCTCAGTTTTTCTACTGTCATGCAATGCATAATGTCTTACCTGAGATAATTTTGAAAATTATTGATCACACACTTTTATCCATCCACAAGCTCAGGGCCACCATTGCCATTAATCTACCCAGCACTGGCATAGGAAGCAGGTGCTTTTATTTCTTTACTAAAATAGTGCTGAACGTCATAGGCGTCAAGTGCATCGTCACTGTCACCCGGGTTACTCAGTTATGATTTGACTATATGGAGGTTTTTCCAGGCTTTGTCATCAAAGGCACAACTGTTGTGGCTTGTCAGCTCACATGCTAACTGTTTATCTTGCTAATATCTAATCTCTTGTCTACCTGTATTTTAGTTGCTGAAGCCCAAGCAATTGCTGATGAAAGACGAAATCGAAATCAATTTAATTCTATTGCATCCCAACAGTCAAATCTAAAGTCGTCAGTTAAACCAGGTATAATCTCTATAATGATTTGATACATGTCAACGTGCCCTGTCTTTAAAAGTTGACATTGTATTGATGCTTAACTATATCCTTTTTCTTTTAGTTATAGATGGATCTGTACTCCGAAATGACTCAAAACAAAAAATGGCAAAGGAACGCAGGGAGGAGAAGAGAAGACAAGAAGATGGTATAACATATTTTAAATAAAAATGCATGTATTTTATGTTAATGTTATCTTTTCCAAAGTGGTTTTACATTTCCTAACCTGGTAACATGGTAGATTATAATTGTTACAGTGTGTATTAGATCAGACTAAATCCACTTGTCAAGCCAGATAAAGGAGGCGCAAGGGGAATCTGCAACTATTGGTTTAGTTTGCAAACTCTAGGGCTTTGATTTTCTAAAAGCTCCAGGATGAAAATTTCTTCAGCATTTGTGAAAGCATATATAACAGGAAGTAAGCGAAACTTATTTCAAAAATGATAAAAAATGTCTAGTAAACCAGAAATAGATAAAGTGTAATTTTGCTGATTGTTATGATTCTGCAGTATGACTTTGTATAAATTGAGCTCCAAATAATCTACCTTCAACTTGAGAGCACACTTTTCAATAATGTATCTTGGTTATAGCTACTAAATCCATGAGCAAAACTAGTATTCTATTTAAATGGAGAGCAAATTTTTCTATTTGAAACAGACCAGTTGGAAAGACAAAGCAGTACAATAGCTTACAACAGCATGGAAACTCTATCTGTAGGAAGCTGTTAGAGTGTTCTGTAACTTACAGGGCCATTCATGTGCAAGTATCATGTTTAATGTAGTCTGTAGAGATGAGCACTTTGAAAAAAGTTTCCTAGCAGAAGGAAACAAAAACATTCTGTGTATTTTAAATCCATATTTTAATACACAACATATTTATCAAGGCTTCACTTTAGCGCCAACCAACAGGAGTATCATATGAAGAAAATATTTCTTCAGAATTTAGAATGCTAGTTTGGACAGGAAGAGGATCATCTGGCTTAGATAAGCCAGTTCTCCAGAGTTAAAGGAACATCCAGTGAAAAAAATGATTCTCTAGTGGCCAGCTGTGCTCTCTTCTATAATAAATCTCTCATTACTAGCATGGATTATGTTGTTTGGAGAGAGAATGTGGTCTATTAGTTTATTCCTTCTATCTGTGTATAATGTGAAAAACTGGGATATTCCCCCTGGCTCTTACACCATGCAAATGTATGGTGGACTGTTTCAGTCAACAAAGAATCCCAACTACGTGAAAAAGAACGAAAAGCCAAACTCCAGTACGAAAAGCAGATAGAAGAGAGACACCGCAAAATGAAAGAACAAAAAGACAAAGATGAGTATAGGAAGATATCTGCGGAAGAAAAAAGGAGGCAGAGGTTGGCAGAAGAGCAGGTACGTCCATCAAGTGCCACACCCTCTTGCCTGGCTCTGGAATATTTTTGTTCCTTGGCTTCCTCTGCCTTGACTAGTCCTGTGGGGAGGGAATCCATCCCAGCGTTTTCTTTTTCCTTTTCCTGATAAGATCCCAGGCACTGCGAGTCACACATGAGCCTCAGGAAGGAAGAGCCCCTGAAAGTCAGGAGTGGAGTCCTAGCCACAGCTATCTCTACTACCAAACAGCCTTCACTCCTGCAGCATAGCCTAACGAATAGGAGCAAACCCAAGAAGCTGACCCTCCCTCATAGGATCCCATCTGACTTTGCTTACAGCTCCTAAAATTGCAGCACCTCTTAGCCTTCTCTGCACACTTGCTCTCCCTTCCGTATTCCTTGCTCCCTCTAGTGGACATTCCCACTCTGCCTTGCATGGCCCACGTCCGCCCCCCTATCCCGCCCCCAGTTCCTCAAGTTTACCTTTCTGGACTGGGACCCATTGAACCAATGCTTTAGCATTTTGTCTCCTGTTTTGTGACACCACTGCTCTGCTCTTCTATCTGAACCCTTCTTTGATGTAAGTCAGGGGCTTTGTCATGCCCTCTTTTTTCCTTGACTCTTTCATTTGCCGGATTTTTTTTCTCTTGTAGATCATTCTACTATCTTTCTCCAAAGAGGTTTTCCAAAGTTTTCCCTAAGTGAGGCTTCATCTGCCTCTGGTTCATCTGCCTTTGGCTTTTCTGCGCCAAAATCAGCTTGCTTTTCTTTCTACTTTCTTTGTCTTAGCTTCTCTCTGGTTTTCCCTGTTTTGGACTCCCTTTGATTCCCTCAATGAATATGTGTTTTGTCTGTCTTGTTTTCTGCTGCTTGGATTTTTGTATTTCTTTTTCTCTCCTTTTCTTCTCTTTAGTTCCACTTCTCCCCACCCTAAACCCTCATATCTCTTTGTCCCCCTTCCTGACATGCACACTTGCCCCACCCCTGGCCCCACATCCCGCCTAGAGAAGTGTCTTTCTGCTGGAGTCCTGTGCTCTTGCTTCCCAGGCATGCTTTACCACCACTTTGTTTCTTGGTCTTTCTGAATCGCTTCCTGTGATTGCTGATCCTTGCCATGTTTCACAGTCCAGGATTTGCTAAACGCTGATTCAGAATCACTGTCACTGTTCAGCATCCTCTGTGAAGCATCTAGCAGAAGAGAATACGGTGTGTCAGAATGGTCCTGAGGAGAGAAGCCAGGAGCTTTCTATCTCCATGGCACTGATGCAGATTTGAAAATTCAGATTTCCTCCGAGCAGAGATCCACAAAGCTGGTGGTGCTGAGCAGGGAGGGACAAGTGTGGAACCAGCAGGACAGGATCTTAGTAAAGCAGAAATATTTGAACAAGATAGGGTTAATCTCTGACTTTAGCTTATTATAGTTCTAAGTAATTAATTAGAAAACTCTGTGTTAGGAAATAGAATTTCCCACCATTGCTGTTATGTAAGTTTTCATACATTTTTTTAGCACATTTATCTTTGCCCTCAGAGCAATGGTGAAGACATGGGAAGGAGGAGGTTGCTATGAAACGGTTGTTGTCAGGGAAGACTAGAAAACCTCTGGCCTTGAAATTGATTTGCTTGCCAGGTATGCTGCAGTGCAGGGATAAGAAATAGGGAGAAAATAATTCATTTCTGAAAGTGGAGTTGTTTTCTCCCAGTGCGGCCTTTAATTTGTAGAGTTGTCTCCCTGACCAGTTTAAACTGAAGCTGAGGCAGGGTCAGAGATGTTTGAATTTTTTTTTGACATTTTGTTTTTTTAAAATCAGAACTTGGCATTTTAACAAACGTGGGTATAATAGATGACATTGGCATAGATTTCTGTTATGCATGTTTTGATTTTTTTTCCTGCTTTATTTTATAAATGAAAAAGTGACTTTAAAAATACATTCCACAACAGATGATAAAAATGATTGAGGGAAGGAAATCAAGAACAAGAAGAATAATGTAGAAGAATGATGAAGCGTGAGGTGTGATTAACACTCTCCCACGGTGCGCTGGTGAGAAACACACTGAAAGCTTGGCTCTGAACTCCCCCATGCGAAAGACAGAGAGAAAAGCCTGATGTATTCCTCCATTTAGAGTGCATAAGATAGAAAAACGAGCTACTGCTATTGACGAACACTTAAGCCGAATCTCCCATTATTTTAAACTTTTACCTAATACAGAAATTTGATAAAAGGATTGGTTTATAAGCCACAGAACCAAACCACATTCACCTATATGAAGAGTGTGTAAAAATGTGACGGCATCTTTTTCAAATAGGCAAAATTTAAAGCTGTCGTTCATCGTACTTTGGAGCGGAGTAGTCGTGTTGGCCGACAACAAAAGAGGTGGTCATGGGAGACCTCCTTTCCCCTGGATTATGACAGCAAATTGGGTAATTAACTCCACTATTAAAGTTTAAGCTCATGTTTTTAAGTTTAAGCTCATGTTCATGTTTAAATATTGGTTATCAAAAGAAGAATGCATTTGTAGCAAACTTTTAATCTTTTTAAACAAAAATACTATATAAACTACATCTTTGTGTCTACATTCATCAATGTCAGCAAAAAAAAAAAAAAAAAACCAGGGGACATTTTCTAGATAACTCAATAATATGCCAAGCATCTTGTTTCAGTTCATTGTCAACATAAAGTGATGAAGTTACTGAACTTTATACAGCTTATCCAGGTCACATTGTAAAAAGAAAGTCAATCTCATTTACTACTGATTTGCTGTATGTTTTCCTATCTGTGGACCTAGTTCTATATGGTTTTATAAAATGAAAGTTATCTTCATGTGTTTTAGAGGCAGTGACTGCCAGTTAAACTCATGTGCCTGGTGAAGGCGTGTGCCTGCTGGGCACCGCTGAATCACAAACACCAGTCTTAGCCAAAAAGCCTGTCTTCATAAAATAAGAGTGTAAATAAATACCATATATTTCTTAGTTGTAAATGGTCTGTATCTACTGAAAATCCAGAACAGAACCATCCTGCTCTCAGTAGACAAACCCCTTGTCATCTACAAAGATCTTTAGTATTGTACTGATCTGAGCAAGTAGTTATTTCATATATTGTACTGAATTACAGTGTAACGAAATTATGCTTTTATACTCTCACTTCTTTAAATCGTAGAACACTTTGCTTTTTTTCATATTTTTTCGCCATAAATTTTAAGATGATCACAGATCACTACAAATACATCAGCAAAGTAGCACATTCTTTTACACAAAGATGGCCAATTGATGTGTAATTTTATCAATATAAATCCTTGTTTTTTAATTTTTTCATTGTTCATATTAGATGAGTTGTTGGGAATTCAGCTAATTCAAACTGAGGTACATTTTATTCAAAATATATTGTCTTTAAATGGCCTAATAATTAACTTTATTTTAAAATTATTCCTATTTTAGCTAACTTATTAATGAGATTGTGTTTTCTAGGGACTAGTGAGACCAGCCTTTCATTCAGTTTCCTTTAAGTAGCATGATTAAGTAGCATGATTATTACCTTATGTAAGAATAACAATACTATACAACAGTATTTAATAATTTTGTTGAAAATGGAATTAAAATTACGTAACCTTAAAATTTTGTTGAAAATGGAATTAAAATTACGTAACCTTAAAGTTCATCTCAGATAACTTAAAGAATAAGGCAGTTTTAAGTCTAAGTATGTAGGGCCCGGCGCGGTGGCGCAAGTGGTTAAGTCCTCGCCTTGCACGCCCGGGATCCCATATGGGCGCCGGTTCTAATCCCGGCAGCCCCACTTCCCTTCCAGCTCCCTGCCTGTGGCCTGGGAAAGCAGTTGAGGACGGCCCAAAGCTTTGGGACACTGCGCCCGCGTGGGAGACCCGGAAGAGGCTCCTGGCTTCGGATCGGCATAGTATCGGCCCGTTGCGGCTCACTTGGGGAGTGAATCATGGGACGGAAGATCTTCCTCTCTGTCTCTCCTCTCTGTATATCCGCCTTTCCAATGAAAAAATAATAAAAATAAATCTTTAAAAAAAAAAAAGTCTAAGTATGTAGAATCTCTGTATAAAACTCTTGCAAGCAAAAGTAGAGATTAAGAAAATGTTCAACATCAGGGTTGATTCACTCTTGAAGTCATATATTGAAGAATGCTTTTGGAAAGATAATATTCCTTTGCACTTGATCTCTAGGAATAATGAAAAATAAAAGAAGCTCATCTCTAAGTCAAAAAGATAAACTGCATTCTTACGACAAAAAAATGGAGTGCGGGCCAGGTGGGTAGCTATTTCTAAGTAAAAATCTCATTGAGTCGCTTGAAAATTCTTTTGTTTTTCTTAAAGATGTATTTACTAGAAGGGCAGACTTAGAGAGAGAGATAGATATCTTTCATCCACTGGTTCACTCCCCACATATCCACAGTGCTGTGCCTGGGGTGTGGCCAGGAACCTGAAACTCTATTTGGGGTATCCAACATCGTTGGCGGGGGCCCGGGCACTTGGGTCCTTTTCCACTGTGTGTGAGTTCCTGCAGAGAATCCCCAGACAGGGGAATGGTTCTGTGAGATATTTTAGCTGGAGTGCTTCTCTGGAGTTATTGGGCACCTCTCTTCCTTTGTATTCAGATCGTATGGCATCTGAGTCCTCTTGTGCTGTGACTTGCTGGGAAATTTATAGTGTTTCACACAGCTCTTACTGCCTTTGCCTGAGACTGAATCCTTCCCACTTGTTCTCATTTATGTTCTCATCCTGTGTGTATCTGTTCTGAAGTCACTCTTGAGTCAGTCACCTGTCAGTCACCTGCTTATCCTAACAAAAGCATCATCAGCCAGAAGCAAAAGTGCTGCAGCACTTTTTGGTTCTGAAAGAAGAACAGACATAGAATGGCAGGCATGTAGTAGAAAGCCTGAAAATACTAGTGTTTGGATCTAGAACAGTAGACCCATCACTTAATTTGTCATGTGTAGGCATTGAAATAACTGGAATCAGTAGTCACCAAACTAGTGATACTTATTGTCACGAATGTTATATCTTCCAACATGGTGGGGAAATTGGAGCAATGGGCAATGTATAAAACGAGATAGGTAATTTTTGTGTTGGTGCAACTTAAAAAAAAAAAAACTGACATCAACAAAGTCTCCGACTGCATCTTCCCCACTTTTTCCCCCTAAATTATGGCTGCAGGACATTGCATCAGTCGCCTTCCTTTTTTTACGGCCATCAAGATTGTTAGTAAAAGATCCCAAATCTTCAAGTCTGGGCCTTGTTCACTTAAAGTTTGCATCTAATGTCAGACGTGCTTGTACATCGTAAGATGTCCCTGGTAAGGGAAAGCTCTCATGGGTTTTCCCATCACTGTTCAACACTGCTTTGCTCTTTTCCACGATCTATCTCAGCTCATTTGCTATCTTTTTCTGTCAGTATTTATATGATTAGTAAAACGAGTTGAAATATCATCCCTGACTCTGTTGTAGCACAGCCTTCTTTCTTTTGGTTCTGTTTCCTGACTTGGTGCCCAGTTTCATGTGTGTCACATCATTTCCTGCCAGTCTCCCTCACCTCCCGTCTATTATAAGGTATTTCTAATTATTTCAATTTTAGTTTTATATGTCACCACCATCAAAAACTCTGTGCCTTCAATTTCTGTGGCTAATAATAATCTAGTTACTATAGTTACATAAACTATGCTATACTTAAACATAGTTTCTGAAGCACAGACTGTTGGTACTAAATAATGTGACTGCTGATACACCTTCAGCTATGTCTATAAAATGCTTTCTCCACCAAAGCGAGGTACTAAGGAATAACAATTCCGTCAAAATGTTATTCACAAAATGTCCATCTTATAACTTGGACAATTGTAATCATTTAACAAAATCATGTAAGAATTTGCCATCCAGATTTTAAGCTTAATTGGGAAATAAAATTACCAAATCTTAAGAGAGTCACAACCAAGTATCTTTCTTAAAACGTTTGTTATATAAGCAATAAATATTTAATGTCAAATAATTTTAAACATAATTCCTTGTCATCCTAGTGTCCACTAATAATATTTTCTTTGCTTTTTAATTTTTTTTCAGTGTAATACTGTGCTTTTATTCCATATATACCATTTTCCACGCCCCAAAATCCTCATGTTGTTTCTCACAAATATCTGCCTTAATATGAGCCAAATTTTCTATTGGATACTTGAGATATATTTTCAATTGTTTTAGTATTATAAGCAATGTTGTAATTAGCAACCTTGTACATGCATTTTAATATATTTACCTGATTCCCTCCTCCCCTAAGGATTAATCTAGAAGTGCACTGACTAGAACACAGAGCGTGTACATTTTAAATGGCTTTTGCAACATATTGCCAAGATGCCCCTCAGGAAAATTGTGCAAATCTATACATCTATCACAGTATAGGAGGTTTCTTGTTCTCAGACTTTAGAATAATTCATTTCCTTCCATTTTAGTAGACAAACCAGTACTATTCTTGTCTATTGTTTACACATACATCTATATCTATCTATCTACCTATCTGTAGATAGATATCTATGTAGTTAAGTCTGGAAAGCATCTTAGAGAGCCAACCCAGTCTGATTACTGATTTATAACAGTTTATAATATGTATGGGAAAATGTTCTTTCTCACATTCTATTTTAAAACAATCTAATATGGGACACCTTGTGTAACCTCCATGATGGTAAGATCTCTAGTCTGGGAAAGATGTTCAGATTATTTTGATTTTTCAATCTACAAATGTTGATTGATAATCTCCTTGATCCTGACTGATTTGAATGTGTAATACAAGAGATTTGCACATGAATCAAAGGTTTTCCATCTCTAAAATTACAAGTCCAACCATACATTCTAAGACTTACAATCTTCCAGCCCAGAACCCTTCTGGAACCCATCCTAGTCCTGCCCTCTAAGAGACAGTAGATCAATCACTTCTTGCTTGGCCTTTCTTGATTACTTACTTCATATGCATCTGGTGGTGTTTTGTCAGCTCCAACCAAGACCTCAGCTCAACTTGACCCAATCCCAAGGATTATCCTTTTTGTTTCACTGTTGAAACACTGTTTTTGTGTGTGAAAAATACTTCTGAAATGTAGTATGATTGAAAGAGAAATAGCTGAACCTGGCGCTATAGCAGCTAAAGTCCTCACCTTGAATGTGCCAGCATCCCGAAAGGTCGCCAGTTCTAATCCTGGCAGCCCCACTTCCCCTCCAGCTCCCTGTTTGTGGCCTGGGAAAGCAAAGGCTTGGGACCCTGCACCTGCATGGGAGACCCGGAAGAGCTCCTGGCTCCTGCCTTTGAATTGGCTCAGCTCCAGCCATTGAGGCTGCCTGGGGAATGAACCATTGGATGGAAGATATTCCTCTCTGTCTCTCCTCCTCTCTGTATATCCGCCTTTCCAATAAAAACAAATCTTTCAAAAAAAAAATAAAGAGAAATAGCTATTGCTAACATCAACTCCGGAGAAACTGCTTGCTTTCATTTCAGGTAGACTACCACTTTCACAGCAGCTCTGTTGTTGACGTGGCTTCCAGAATGCTCCATTTGTCCTGGCTCTCTGGTTTGTCCCAGTAAACACTTGACATGTGTGCAATCCCTGTGAATTCCTAACAAGACAGCCTCTCTTCTCTCAGTCTTTCAGACCGTGCATGTGGTTTTTTGTTTGTTTGTTTATCTTGGTAGATCTGAGTGATCCTTCTCTGTGTTTATTCACTGGCAGGCAGCAGTACCCCTGTGTTCCGATATGTACACGTGCCTTTACGCAGATATAGCATGGAAGAATGGAAGTCCACCTCCTTGCTTCCTACTACAGAAGTGAAGACCCCTTCTCAAACCGCATTGGAAGCAACTACACAGAAAAAAGAAGAAACACGCCCCCAGGAGAGTGTGGAGGCTAGCTCCTCCGAGGCGCCCCCTGAGAGCAGCGCTGAGGTGCCCCTCGAGGATGCCCCAGAGATGTCCCCTGAAGCCGTGAAAGAAGCATTTCGCAAGGCGAATAAGGGAGCACCACCCCAGGTGACTGTGGAAATGCTGTCCAGGGCAAGAGGGGATGCGCCTCCCAAAGTGAGAGTGGACGCTCCAGCACCTACAGAGGTAAGCGTAGACCCCGCCCCATGCCAAGTGTGGACATGTCCCCCAGGGGAGTGTGAAAATGTCCCCTACAGTGAACATGGACACCTCTCCTGAGGTGAGCATGGAACCCCCTTCCCCAGGTGCGTGTGCAGCAGCCCCTGAGACGAATGTGGAAGTACTTCCCAAAGGGCGTGTTTAGGTACCTTGTGAACACAAGTGGAAGCTCTGCAGATTTGTCAAGTGCCTTTTATTGGCGTGTTTTCTAGTAAAATAGATCCATGTTCGTTGTATTGATAACAGGTCAGATTTCACAACCTAGCTAGTCACTACTAGTATTCTGCAATAAAATAGTTAATAAAATTGGCTAAGCCTCTTAAGCTATCCCCTTAAAGTCTCTCATATTCATTGTGCCAGTATTTCCTCCAAAAGCTACAGTACTAATTTTTAGAAGAGAAAAGACACAGCAGTCTATATATCAATTCTCTTCCTCAGGGGGAAAAAAAAACAGTTTGGAGATGTTCCCAAACCTATTAGGATTTAGAAACAGAAATAGGTTTTACAGTAAAGGATTTCTTTTACGTTAATTATTTCTGTGACCTGGTTGAATTATGAAATTGAACTTGTTAATCTGGAAGCAAGTATCTGTACTCAATTTGGGATTTAAGGAGGAGTGATTGCATTTGATCCAGATTTGTTTCAGGAAAAGAAAAGCCAGCTGCCGTAAAGCAATTGCTGATCCTGTCTTTTCTTACTGCCCTGATCTCTCTTCAGCATCCAGCAAGACCCATACAGTCCTTGTGTCCTCTTGGCAAGAAGCGCCCATCATCGCTGGCACCGTGTCCGAGATGGCCGTCCTCCGCACCTGGCTGGCATCTCCCATTCTCTCAGTACACCAAGTAAGCTGCTTATTTATAACTGTTCTTGATGGAAACGCCTTTTAAAGTGGATTTACTTTTGTCTCTAACCTCTAATTTCGAGATTACAGTATTATCTCGTAGTATCAAAATGTGATATTTCACAGACTTGTGCGTTGAAACTTAATTAGCACACATTTGTCACTTTTTCTCAGCAGGGAAATTCATAAGACCAGTCCCTCACCTTTACCATTCACATCAAAACAATCAATACAGAATTCTCAGGTCAATAAAATGACACCTGACCAACGTGCTCAGTTTTCACAAAATGTATTACCCTCTTTGCCAAAGAAAAGAGAAACTTCGAAAACTACAAGAAAGTCTGAGGCTGTGAGCAAAAAGCGTGTGGTCTTTCAAGGTAAGGCATTTCAGTAAGAGATTTGCTTTAGCGAACTATGGGAATGCTCAAGTTCATCCTGTTCCCCCATTGATTAGGGGATGGTTTCTCTAGAAGGTAATCTTACTGCTTTTTACCCTGGAGGAACACATCTCTTCTGGCTGCTCATTCCTGCTGCTCCAATCCCTTTGCTTTGGAAAATCCATATTGGGAGCTGTTATTAAAATCTCTGTTGGGTGAAAGGTTTGTTCCAACTGATCTAGGGGACTTTTCAGTTCTGATAGTAAATCGTTTGAGGAGAGAGCACACACCAGCCCGTTGTGGATGAACCAGTTTTCTTCAGGAGATGTAGGTCAGTTCCCAGGCATAGGCCATAATACATGGTTTGTGTGGTTGTGAGTTCTTGAAGGTGCCTTGCTGCTCTTTTGCCTGGCACATGTGTGTTCCATGCCAACAGTCATTACTTAATTTCAAACACACGAGGGAGTTGTGCCTTTTTAAGACATTCCACGTGAATTCTTTATAGCAGGAATACTCTTAGTATGAATTATTCATTCTCACTGTGTCTTAGGCTTGGTTTCCTTTGCTGTCTGCAGTTAGCCACTTTTTGATCAACCAACTGTACATACTGCTCTCAGTGCTGAACTGAATAGTAATATTAGGCAGAGATGATGCACAAATCTCAATATGTAAGACAGCTATATCTTTGCTTAGTCAAATCTTTAAAAGTTTTACCCTGCCTTTGGGCCTGGCCTAAGGTTGTCTTCCCCCTAGAATATCTTAGTCTTGTCCCATACAGTCAGCGGAGTCCGTTATCTCCTACCAACGAAAATCAGAGTAGAAATGTGTTCTTTCATTTGGAGGAAGCAGTTGTTTAAAAAAAGCAAAATGCTAATTCTCCTGTGGAGCGAATGTCACCAGGGCGAGTTTTAAATAAATCACCTCGAGTTTGATTTTTGGTTTATACATTTTGGCTTGTGTTCATACTATTTGCTTCTTTAAATGTTTTCGGTTGTGTTGCACTACTTTGGATGGAAGAAGAGTAAATTGCTTGTGCTAATGGATTGGAATGTTTATTTCACACAGAGTCTGATAGTAAAAGCACATCAGAAACTATGAATGCCGAGGAGGCCACAAAAATTTTAACAGAAAAACATCATCTTGCTCATGAACAAAAAGTCAGAGATGAAGAAGAAAGACTACAAAAAGAAATGGAACCAAGGTGAACAAACCGTTGTCCTTTCCATATTGTAAATTTTGAGTGGAGTCAAGGTCTTGAACAGCAACATCTTACCCTCGTGTTACAAATTCCTAAAGTACAAATGAAGTTTCCTTCTGCAAGTGTCAGAAAAAGCTCCCTGCCTTCTAAGCAAATAGAGAACAGGAAGCAGTTCAGATCCCTGGAGCTGGCAGAGCACAGAGGAACCTGCCTTGTGCATCAGTGCTCCAGTCCCCTCTAGTTCCCGTCCATTTGCAAGCCTGATCATTAAATTTCTTCATGTTATTTTGGGTGTTTTCCAATGACCTTTGTGACACCAGAATCTCATCAGTCCAATGGTGTCACAGACTATGTGTTATGCTGTGTGTTGAAGTGTCACTGCACATTTGCTGAGCACAGCAAATTTCATGTACACTTAGTTGCATGAGTTTGTACTTAAGTAAAATGTTTTTGGCTTCTTGAGATTCATTTTACATTGGGCCTTGTAATATAAGCCTCTGTCCACAACCTTCAAGGAATGACTACAGCACTGACTTTGTTTTAAAATATTAAGTGCTCTTTGAAATAGAGTCACATACTTTCCATACAGATGGGCTTGCGGCAAGAAAGGAGAGGGGAAATTGTGACTAACGAGAAACCATATATAACCCAAATTCAGTTGTTCATCACTTTCTGTAAGCAGGGCTGGGTTAGTGTTGGAGAGCCCCACCAGACCCTCCTCTAAATCACCCCTACACAAGACTGGATGTGAGCATGTATCAGTAAGGCTTTTTAGAGTGTCTCCTATTTGTAAAACAGTCACGGAGTGATTATGTGTCTCACGTATGTGTACATGTGTGTGCCTGTTTTTTAAATGCAAAGTAGCCTGCTACTTGATTCAGATATGTTCTAATTCCAGGGACTAGTTTCTCCACTGTAAAAAGGCTGCAATTGTGTAACTTTTATATAGTAACAAAGCAAGAAATTAGAGCAGCGACTCTGATGTGAATTGTACTGCCATGCACAGGCTGTCTCCCAATAAAAGCTCGCATGCTGTATATACTGCAAGCTGTGTAAGCAGCCAACCAAGACATTTCCTAACCATTACTTAAACACTTTCAGCACTGCTACAAAAGTGAAAGACTTAACAAAGAAAGCAGCTAAAGATCAACCCCAAGAAGTCTCCAAATTTGATGATGAAAACCTACAAAAGGAGATTGGAAACAAGAAAGGAAGTCAGAAAGATTCAGAGACCCTGCCACAGGTTTGCTGGCCTCATGCTCAAATAGGGGTTGAGAACTAGGTTAACAAATTTAGTTGGAAGACAGATTCTTTAAACTGTTTTGAGGAAGAAGATAAAGAGATGCAATATTTTCTGGCTGCCTTTTCATATCACTGTTACCCACCAGCACCGTTGTCACCTCCAACCACCCTGGGCAAAATCCCAGGATGTTGTCCAAGGGAAAGAAAACAGCAGAACACAGTAAAGTATAGCTTATCAATCACTTTGTTTGGAATCCAAGTCACTTACACAGAACAAAGGTCCCAGGTTAGCTTTTCGGATCTGGCATGCATGGTGCTACTCAAAACACCCATGGCTGCTCCCCACATCCCCCATGAACACATGAGAAGGTGAACACTTCTTTGTGAACACTTCATTGTGAACACTTGTAAAAAACTAAGATCTCCGAATGCACCAATAAGCATGCCTGCCTTACCCCATCTAAATCCCAGTCAGCGGAAAGTAAATTTCATTGAGTTCAACCTACTTTCGCTGTGAGTTATGATCATCGATAGCCCAATTCCTATTCCTTGTTTTGGTCTATCAGTCACGAAATGTTGCAATTTCATAAACGATTGTAGGGACCTGCATTCCTCATGGAAGATGCCTTTAAGAATCCTTTCAGGGGGCCAGTATTGTGGAGTGGCAGGTAAAGCTGTCGCCTGCAGCACCAGTATCCAGTTCAAGTTCAGGCTGCTCAACTTCTGCCTCAGCTCCCTGCTAATGCAACTGGAAAAGCAGAACATGGTCCAAGTGCTTGAACTTCTGCATCCACGTTGAATGAGCTGGATGAAGCTTCTGGCTTTGATCTGGTTCAGCCCTCTCAGTTGTGGCTATTTAGGGAGTGAATTAGTGACTGAATTATGTCACTCTTTTCTCCCTTTCTGTAGCTCTGCCTTTCAGACAAATATTTTAAAATTATCCTCCCAGTTTTTTTTTTTTTTTGACAGATGTAGGATTTTGGCTCCTGTATTGTGTTAGTGGGCAGCCCCATAGTCACAGGATTTTAAAGTAAGGTGGCCCTAATATTCATAATAACCTTGTGATCCTAAAACTTTCAGATACAATTTAGTCTAGTTTTGTACATTCCAAGTAAAGAAAAGCAATCATCAGTGAATGTTATATACGTTAAAACCCTTGATCAAAAGGTTACATAGTTTTGTTGTTCTAGATAACATAATATTATGTCATCTTTTCAACTAATGTTCTTTGATGTCACTCAGCTATACTATACTTAAAATATTTTATGCAAATTTCCTAGGAAGAGGTTACCAGAGTAATAGCTCCAGAAGAAGCTGGCAATTGCAAAAAGGAGCACGAGAGAATTATGTTGCAAAATTTACAAGAAAGATTAGAAAGAAAAAAGGTACTCACTGTCTGTTTTTGGGAAGTTTGTCTTTTGTTTGAAACCATGTGGGGCATGTTATAACACACAGTGAGTTTCAGGACATCACAAATGCAATAGATGCTGTCCCCTGGGGGTTGTCCCACTGCACTCTATTCTGTTTCATTCAGGGAGCTGACCTCCCCTGCATACATTGCATTCCTCTCGGCCCCTCAGTGACCATTGCAATGATGTCTCAGTACATCAGACCCCTGGGAGCAAAGCTCCCATAGGCGGTGCTGAGGTCCTGGAAGAGTTTGATGGGAGGGAGCGTGCCTTCTAAGGCAGCTCTGAGAAGCCACATTGCTTTGTAAAAATGTTGCCATGGATGACTCATATGGAGGCCTTGGTGCAGGCCAAGGCCCCTTGAGGATACCCAGGCAAGTACACCAGTTGCTCTGAAGAGTCCAAGAAGTGCTGCTCTCTTTGCCTTCAGGAAAACAAGCATGTGCAGCGGGGACAATTCTTAGCCCTTGCTTGGACACAACCCTCTTCTGCCTCTCGTCTTCTCTTTTTTGACAGTGGCATCTCTGAGGCATGCCATTCATTACTATCAGCTCCAGGAATGGTCTGTTAGAATAAAGCCATGTTCAAACTTTTCATTGACTTGCAGTAATAGGTGCTTGCTCTAATGAATTTCCACATCCCTGAAGTTAGGATTGAGACCTTGTAATTTTCTGTTATGATAACAAATTCAGCTGTCACCATTCCAAGCATTTTATGGTAGAAATGGGGATCTGAGGAGAGAACCCCTCCACCTCCCACGAAGGGCCTTGTGTTGGTAAATTCTGTGGCTTGGGATCCATTGCTGACATTATCCACCTATGAGCAGTAGATAGCATCAACTTCAGGATTGCCATTTAGTTTTTAACCTGTTTTCATACTTGCATTTTTACTTTTCTTTAAATAGAGAATTGAGGAAATAATGAAGCGGACACGAAAAACAGATGCAAGTGCCCCAAAGGTAGTCTTTGTGCCTCTGCCCACGGGATGCTGGATTTTCATCACTTCACATTGTTACCAGCTTCTACATTTTGACCAATCTGGTGATAACGAATCAACATATCCCATTTCTGTCTTCCTGGTTCTGGAAATGGTGGAGCAGCCTTTCATATCTTTAGTTTTAATCTTTCTGGTTTTCCTTGAGTAAGATGGTTATTCCAGTCTTTGACCTGAAACCCTTTGGTCGCCTTGGCTGCTTCTTCCTTGAAGTTCTTTTCATAGCCGGGGCTGTCACTGCTTCCCTGACTATAGACATCTGCTCCCTGCTTATGACTTGCCTTTCTGAATCTTCTGTTGCATGGCAGCGCCTGACTTTACTGTTGCTGAAGGTCGCAGTCTGTTCTGCCTCTCAATTGTTTCCTGCCCATTCAGATACCTGCTTTGCCAAAGGGCCTTTTCAAGTTATTGGCCTGTTTTCCTATTTTATCACCTGCGCTTTTCTTAGGAGCCCCTTGGGATATATGTACTGAAGATATCTTCACCTACACTGTAGTTTGCCTCACTCTCTTAATGTCTTTTGATGAGCCAGAGTTCCACCTCTCAATTAACTCCGACTGAGCCCTTTTTGTTCTTTAGAGTGAGTGCCTTTTGGATCTCTTTCATAATCCTTTGCTTCCATCAGCATTGAGCCTTCTAACAGAGCGTGGGTCTTCAAGGTTTCTCTCCCTCTGGATTCTCTGCTCTTTACATTCTCTGCTTCCAAACAACTATTCTGCCCAGTTCGTGTCCCAGTTGTGATCATTCATATCATTAAGCAGCAAGAGGAGTTAGAGGTGTTGTTTTTGAAAAGTGCTGGGGGTGTCACTATGTTAAAGTTCACAGGAGGTCCATTTAAAGATAAGGTAAATTTTTGTTGGTGGGGAGGGAGGATTTTAATTAGAGAAAAGTTAGCCGCCAGTCCAGCCTTGACATTGGGCTTCTTTGAAATTCCAAATCGGAATGATTGATGTGTGATCACATTTTTCTGTTTTGTTCACAGACTGCAGAAACATCCGGCAATGAAACGTGCAAGGAGGATGAGGCTGATGATGAAGACACAACAGCGAGCGGCAGTGACAAGGATTCTTCAGATTCGCTGTTCTCACCAGGTTGACCTACCCTCCGTGGTTCTGTTAGTCACAGTGCGAGAATGACACCATCTGTGTTCATGTCTAGAGGCTCCTCTGCTTCTGAGCTGTGTGGCTTTGGGCATGTCACATGTCACATGTCTCTATGCTGGTTCCCATCTGACAAAGGGGAAGCTGATGTCCTCTTTCCAGTGAGGGCATGAGGTTTCAATGAGATAAATGCTACTAATGTAGTACAGGTCATACCAAAGAGTGTAGATGACAGCTGTTTCTCAGGACTACTGGCATTTCAAAGCTCAGGGCCTCAGAAGTCATCTATGGTGGACCACAGGCAAAATTATCTTTTCTACTTCTTTCAGAAAAAAATGAAATCATGTCATGATACAGGTACCCCCTGAAATGTATCCCTGACTCCCATATGAATAGGGACCACTTTAACATAGCAGGGTTGACACAGAAAACCCTGTTTGTTTCTGTTTTTCCTGCAGGTGGGTCCTGAGCAAGTCAAGGATACATTCTTCCAGATGCTGGGGATGCTGCAGGGGTGGGAGCAAGGGGAGGGGAGGCGGGGAGAAGCCATAATCCTCAGCTTCCAGGAACCACAGGCCACAGCTATGGGGAGGTAGACCACAATAGGAGCCCCTGGGCCCACCTTTAGGGCACAGAGAAAAGCAGAAGGTAGCAGGCAGAAGTGGCTTCATGAATAACTGGGGAGAGGGTGACAAACACGGAGCAGTCCTGCCCTCTGGTGGTCACCCTCTGGCCTGTCAGGCTTTTCAGGTCAAAGTAGCCCCCCTTCCCCCTTGTGCTTAGCGTGTGTACACTGGACAGTGCCCCGGCCATGGCCTGGGGCGCTGAGTCTGCTGCCAGCCCAGGCCTTACCCTGCCTCATCTCATCAGGCTCACAGCCTCTGCCCTCCCATGCATTTGTTGTTAAAACTTTAGCTTGAATTCTGTCCCTTTCCCCCTCCTCAATGTTTCTTAAAAGGTCGAGATTTCAGAAAACTGAAGACAATACCTCGAAGGCTGGTGTTTTTGAAAGACAGCTCAGAACCGATCTATAAAGAGACAAACATATATTTTAATGCCGATATCAGCAGTGTCATGCCAACAAACAAGAAAGACCACTTAGCTCATGGAAAAAGCTGCAGGTAAATCACTCAGGATACTTACCCACATACATGTACCAGCATTATGATTAGCCTGCCTGGAGTTCTGAATGATATTACCATCGAGCTCTTGGTTTCTATGTATCCAGCACTGTGTCAAGCAAAACAGATAAATCTGCACAACAGCCTTGCTTGGTAAGAAGCATCAAGTCCCCCTTTTTTTTTTAAAACCGAGAAATTACAATGCACAGATGGCAGGGACCTTATTTAAACAACATCCCACTATCAGAGGCCAAATTCAAACATGCACCTGACTCCAAACCATCCTTTAATTCTTACTGGCTAATGCTGTCTAAAAAAAAAAACAAACAAACAAACAAAAAACAAGGAAGGGATGCTTATTGATTGAGTGCTGTCTACCAAGCATTTGATATTGCTTAATTTAATTCCTGTGGAAACTCTTGGCTTGATAGTCATAGCCTTGTGTCACATGAAAAGCCCCTCTTCCTGGCAGATTGTCTGAAAAGACACTGACCTGCAAGCTGCACGGGAACAACGCAGCTGCCAAGAAGCTCGGTGATGGTGTGGGAGAGCATGACAGCTACAAAGTGTGCTCCACTTCTCTAAGTGCAACTCACGCAGGGGGGGTCGCTGAAGAGTGTGAAGGAGGGCAGCGGGGGCTCCAGAGCCCTGTGTGTTAGCTGCTCCTGGTGCCTAGCACTCCCAAGGCACACTTGGGCTTTCTAGAATATACTTTGAAAGCTAATGTATTCTGTGATCTCTAGGACTCCTTCCAGGCTTCCCATTCTCTGATTCAAAAGCTCGTTTACTTCCACAGCATTTCTCAGAAGGGATTTAAAAGATGAAGATTCTTTCAAGACAGAGCTTTGGGCTTGGAATAATCAGGGCTGTAATCAAAGTATTTTTTTTTTCCAGACCATCCACCAAAAGAGCATCCACATGTAAACCCAGAACCAAGAAAGCAAATGAAACCAAGAGCACCTCCAAATATACTCCATGTCTTGAACCTAACCAAGAGATGGCTGGCAACACTGTTGCTGCCCCAGCTCATGATGGCATATCTGAATCAGCCATCACAGATATCCCTTCTGGGAGCCACGCACAAAACTTTATGGGTTCCACAGCATTGCTCCAAAATCCTGAAATACCTTCTGACAACAAGAAGAAAACAAATCCTGATCCTTCAGGTAGTTCTGCTAAGGCCACCTTTCATCTTCACCTTACTTGAAAGGCAGTTCACCTTGAAGCCTATCTTCCATCAGTCTGTTCCCAGGACAGCTTTTGCTCCATGTAATTTGGGAGGGGAGGTGGTCAGTGGCATACGTATAGGGATAATGTGTAGGGATAGTCTCATGAGTGAGTTTTGAAGAAGTTGATGAACTGATTTTAATGTTTGTGCCGAACATTTCTATGAGACTTGAGAGAAAGAAAGGAAAAGCAAGAAAAAAGGAAAGAAAAAAAGAGAGAAGGAAAGGAAGGAAGGAAGGAAGGAAGGAAGGAAAGAAGGAAGGAAGGAAGGAAAAAATGTTCTTTCTCAGAGTCAATTCTCTCCACTCCTGCTCGGCCAGCTGCTTGCCCAGCACAGATATTCTTTTATTGAATATTTGTTTTTATGGGAAAGGCAGATTTACAAAAAGAAGGAGAGACAGAAAGATCTTGCATCTGCTCGCTGGTTCACTCTCCAAATGGCCGAAACAGCTAGAACTGAGCTGATATGAAGCCAGGAGCCAGGAGCTTCTTCAGGGTCTCCTACTTGAGTGTGGGTCCCAAGGCTTTGAGCCGTCCTCGACTGCTTTCCCAGGCCACAAGCAGGGAGCTGGACGGGAAGTGGAGCAGCCGGGACATGAACCGGCACCTAGGTGGTGTACTGATTCTTGCAAGAGGAGGATTGAGCCATCATGCCAGGTCCCAGCACAGATGTGGTTTTTTTTTAGGGCACAGAGCTTTGCAAGGTCTTTGGAATTGGTCTCTCAACCTGTACTTCCAAAACCAATAGGTTTTCAGTTTTCTTTGCTTAATAACTTGTCTTTGAAACTAAGAGTCATAGCTAAGGTCTTTCTTGGGGCTGAGGAAAAGGGAAAGGTTTGTCAAAGCATCTGCATTGTCTAGGGGGAGACCTGGAGTCTTGGGCTTAACCTGAAGGGAGGTCAGTCAGGGTCACGGGACTCTGCGTATATATGTACTAATCTATCTTCTCTTCCTTTCTCATCAGATGTGTAGACCTCTTCGGACCTAAGAAAGGAACGCATCTTCCACCCCATCTAGCTCAAATCCCAGGTCTTATTTCCCAAACTTCTCGGTGCAAGCAGTAAAGCTGGCAAAGGAAAACAAGAAAAGAAACAGACAAGAGAAGCATCCGAAGGTCACCTTGACATACAGTTCCTAAGGCATTCATATCGCCTTTTGTGTGCAAGCACGAGTTCCAAGGAAATGGTCATCCTTGCTTTCAT
The DNA here is from genome assembly GCF_017591425.1 of Ochotona curzoniae. Lineage (NCBI taxonomy): Eukaryota > Metazoa > Chordata > Mammalia > Lagomorpha > Ochotonidae > Ochotona > Ochotona curzoniae. The sequence continues at coordinate 10,633,668 of NW_024467087.1, forward strand.
TAAATATTCACCAGTGCTTTCCAGTCCTGTGTTTTGCTTAACAGTACATGTGCTGGCATAAATGCAGCTCAAAGCTATTCACGTGAAGTGGTAACTGCCGGCTTTGTATGGGGTCCTCCCAAAGGAAGGATTCTCTTTCTGTGTATATTGAAAATCATAACAAAATAATTTTTCTGTGTGACACTGACTTTAATTTCAACAACTAAAAACATAGTTTGATCTGGTAGAGAACAAAATGGATTATGTTAATATCTCAGGATTTCTCCCAAGAGCCATGCCAGATTTCTAATATATAAATGCTGAAGATTACAAAATACCATCAAGCGTATTTTACTGTGATAGATGTGTGTTTCTAACTCTGCCATTGTTAGTTCCAGGCCCACAGAGCCAGGAGCATGAAAAAGCCAAATCTTGGAACGCTCTAGATCTCTCATACTCTTGTCAGTGCCTAATGGGGTTTCTCTGCCAAGAGGTGCATTATTCGCACACAGCTTTGCGGTCGTCCCATGCCACGTGTTTAATTCTTCTCAGTGTTGTTTCACAGTCTTTGGTACGCCCTTGCTAGATGCTTCCACATCTACTTGGGCTACTTGGGCTCATCTGTGACCAAAATGGACTTGCCTTTCTCTAGGCACTGGCTGTGCGTGAGGACAGGAAGGGTGCTGTTACTCAGTCCCTGTGGTAGGCACACAGATGTCCATGCATAGAGGTACCCTGCCCCTACACATGCACACACACACACACACACACACACACACACACGACCTACAATTCCGTAAAAACTTGAACATTCTAATACTGATGAATTTTCAGGATTGAGCCTCAAAGTGTTTGGAGCAGGCCAGAGTTGCTTTGGGAAACCAGTCTTAAATCAGCAAAGATCATTGTTTCTGGCTTCCCTTCTTTCTCAGAGATTTGTGTCTTTGTTACGGATAAAGCCAGATGTCTTAGGTCTAGAAAGTGTTTTATGCACTAATCTGGCTCAAATAGAGGGCAGCAGCAATCATCCTAACAAATGAGTTTCTGATGCTTTTCTGTACAGATGTCATAGATTGAAATACATGGGTACAATTCCCAATTGAAGTGTGCGATATAAAATCAACTTTGCAGATACAAGCAAGTTTTCGTCATTAATTGAAAAACATGTACTGGTGGTGATATCAAGCTGATGTTGGTTACTAACCAAGCTCTGAAGGCAGGTAGCCAGCAGGCTCAGCAAATAATAATCAGGTGCTTGGAGTCCCCTCTTTCTCTAGCTTGCCAAGTTGACAGTTCTACTCCCAGCACCCTAGGTGTGAGTTTCCTGTCAATCCTAGTTACTCTTCCTCATGATGACTTGTTGCTGAACGTGGTTTTTTTTTATTATTATTACAAAGTCAGATATACAAAGAGGAGAGACAGAAAGGAAGATCTTCCGTCCGATGATTCACTCCCCAAGTGACCGCAACGGCCGGTGCTGTGGCAATCCGAAGCCAGGAGCCAGGAACTTCCTCCAGGTCTCCCATGCGGGTGCAGGATCCCAAAGCCTTGGGCCATCCTCGACTGTCTTCCCGGGCCACAAGCAGGGAACTGGATGGAAAGTGGAGCTGCTGGGATTAGAACTGGCGCCCATATGGGATCCTGGCGCGTTCAAGGCAAGGACTTTAGCCACTAAGCCACACCGCCCGGCCCTGAAGGTGTTAAATAGCTTTATTGTCGGAAGAGTCCGATAACAAAAAGGGACCATCTATCTCTCCCTTGCTCCCTGTCTCTGACACTTTAAAATAAATACTGTTTGAGAAGCGATGCCAAGACTAGGAGAGAAGCAAGCCTTTGATGTAACAGTTAAGACAGCCCACTCTACATCACGTGACTGGGTTCAATTCCCAGCTCCAGTTTCTGACTCCAGCTTCCAGCCAAGACAAACCCAGGAGGTAACAATGATGATTGGAATGATAATATTCCTGAGATCCACTGAGGATTCCAGAGCTTTCTGTATGCTCTCAACACCTCCCATTCCTGTCAGACATATACCTCCAGGATATACTTCATCTAAGGCCAGGAACTTCACTACCAAGTCTGCTACCAGGTACTGTGGCTCCATCTGCTGGAACTGTTGAACCAGGAGGGTCCTATTTACAACTCTGAATGATGGATGCTGACCTCCCCTTTCTCCCCGAGGAACACTGGTTCCCTCACATTTCCCTTCCTCCTTGGATAGCCTTTCAGTGTCCTCTCCCACAAGGGGCAGACCCTTAGCCATCACCAGCAGATACTGCGGATTGATGCGTTTCCTATGCTTGTGTCATCAGGGATATTGAGGCAGCAGTGATACAAAGCTGTTCATAGCTTCACCCCCCTAGAAACTAGAATGCAGTGGAGAGCACTACAAAAAATATAAAGCCGGACCCTTCAGATCGGCACCCTCACAGAGAGGGCAGCTAGCAAACTGTGTGACTTCACTGTCTGAGCCTTGCCCCCTGTCAAGCATGAGGCTGCACTATAGGCTCCATGGGACTTGCAGTTCTACAACGGCACTGTGTTCTCCACCCACCTTGTGACTAGAGCCTGGAGACCAGGGCCAGCAGATGGCAGCTAGTGCCACGATCAATTCCCTGTCACATCCAGTGTCTTGCTCACTATCCAGCAGCCTCATTGCCTTCCATCTCTCACCCAAGCAGTTTAGTTGCCCAAGTGAGTCTTAGCCACTCATCTAACCTCGCTTGTGTCACACAGTTGTCACAGCAGTAATTGGGTTGCCACCTGTCATCTGCAGGATACTTTTTTAAAAAAAGTTTTATTTTTATTGGAAAGGCAGACTTTACAGTGAGAATGAAAAGGCAGAAAAAGATGTTCCATCCACTGATTCACTCCCCAAATAGCTTGATCTGAAGCCAGGAGCCAGGAGTTTCTTTTGGGCTTCCCAAGTAGGTGCAGGGTCCTAAGGCTTTGGGTTGTCCTTCACTGCTTTCTCAGGCCACAAGCAGGGAGCTGGATGGGAAGTGGACAGAAACCAGTGCCTATGTGGCATCTTTGTGCTTGCAAGGAGAGGATTAGCAAATTGAACCAGTGTGCCCCACCCTCACCCTGCCAGGCACTTTGGCGGCATCACACTATGGGTGCTGCTGTCCAGAGGAATGCTCTTCTTTATTACAGTGGGTGGCAGCAGCTCCAGGGCACACAGCTAGAAAGAGGCAGAGCTGGGATTCAGGCACTTGTCTGGCCCCCAAGTTGAAACCCCACTCTGATGCAAGGGAGTGCAAATGGTGGTTGGCAGGGGAGACCCAACACACTGGAGCAGTATCTTTGGTGCTAGTACTAAACCCACTGCTAGCATGGGTTAAGCACTTTTATTTTAAAGTGCCAGCCACCCCAATGCACACTTACTTGATCACCTGTATGAGTCCGTTCACAAAGCAGGAACTCCAAGGCTCATTTTATGCGCAACAACCAAGTTTCAAGAGCCTCAAGGAACTTGTCCTAGCTATGAGAGCTCATGCAGAAGAACTCTGGCTTGAGGCCAAAGTGCACAGATCAGGGCAGCCAGGGTCTGGGCCTAGGTAGCCTGGCTGTGGAACCCACCCTGTCAAGGCTAAATACCCACATTTCTCCTGCACATTGTGGCTCTGACCCTGTTAAAGCCAGGTATTCAACACACACAGGTATGTTTTAAGTACTGAGCTCTTGATGGTACTTTCCTCACTGTGACACACCCCTTTCGATGACAACAATGTCATGAGGGATGGCCTGGAGGTGTGCAGGTTGTGACTTCAAGCAAACTTCATAATCTCTATTATCTCCTGTTTTCTCATCAGGACCATGGGGAGGATAATGGCAGTGCTGTGAGGATGGGACACAATTCATGTGCGACACTGGCCTGCCAGGATGCAGAGAATGGTGTTGAGGGTAGGAATATGGAGCCAGAGGTGGCACCAAGCCTGGGAAATGGGCAGTGCAGCTTTTCCTTATCCTAGCTGTGGCCAGCAGTTCTGCTGCTACGGTCCAATAGGCCAATGAGTAACAGATATGAGGTGGGAAAAGTGTGGCTGAAATGCCATGGCCTAGGGAGAGAAGGGAAGCGGAGGTGGGAAGGGGCTGAGAGAAGGAATTCCGGTAGGGAGCGGTCTGCAGGCCACTTGAAGTCGTGCAGTGGGAGAGTCTTGCAGTGGTATAATCTGAGCTTTGGGAGGGCCTCTCTGCAAGCTGATGAGGTCCAGTGCTTGGCCAGAGTTGAGAGCAGAGATGAAGGGCTCTGGCATGTGGCCAGGGACAAGAGGCTGGGCCAGGTACTGAGAAGTTCCGTGCAGGCCACTGTCCTCTCCACTCCAGGTCTAACCCCTCTGGTTGCTTTTCCTTGTTGCAGTCTCAGGGACACAGACTGTTCAGTTCCCATGGAAGCACAGGGGGCAGCCACTCTCTGCACCCCAACCAACCCCAGCAGCCCCCGGGGGCCCAGCTAGCTGGATCAGCTCTCCTTGTTGGCTTAAGGCCACTACGACTAATTCCTGCAGAGAAAACATACAAGGGGGTGGCCCACACTCTGAACAATGCCCATGGGCTCTTGTTGACAAGTTGTGACTTCCTTCTCAGATGGGAAAACTCAGGTCCGAATGCTCCTGCCTTCGCTTTCATGACCCTGAGTGTGGGGCCCGTCAGAGCAAACTTCCCCATTTGGCTGCCTCCCTCCTGTATCTTCAGCTGAAAGGGAACAGCTGAAGGCTTGTAAACCCTGCCGTGAGTGAGAGCGCAGTAAACCTCCTGTCCAGAAATGATCATCTGGGCGTGGCCGAGGTGAGTGACCCCAGCTCACGAGTTTCCAAGGCCAAGGAATGCTGCCAGTGTGTGGTCCTGGCAGCAAACAACCGTGATGGCTGGGGAGCAACGCCAGGCCAACCTGCTGCCTTCCACCCATACCACCCCAGTCCCCAGCCCTAGGTGAAAAACCAAGGCCCAAACTGGTCATCTCCCCAGTACACATCAACAAGGAACAAGGGTTCCCTTAAAGCCGCGCAGGGGCATATGAGTTTCCAGCCACATTCAGCATGGATCCTGGAGTTCTCCAGTGGGTATAAGGGAAAGGAACGCAGCCCCAGTGAAAAGGGATCACGGCAGGTTTCCTTTGAGATCACCCCCTATCTCGCCTCTCGGCATCAGGCTGTGGGGCAGGCTGCTTTCTCTGTCGTGTTTTCCACTGGAGCACAGCAGTGGTACCGTTACGCTCCACTGATTGTCCCTGCACTGCGTGCAATGGTACACATGTGAGAACATCCTTGTAACTATGGTGAAGCGTGTCTCTGCAGTCGCTGGACCAATGGCAGCACCTTCTAGCCATTGCCCTGGGTAGGAATAAAGGACAGGAGGCAAGTTATTCATATGCTGCTTTATTTGTCAGGATACACTGAAACCGTTAAGATGATAACAGCCAACAACAAAATGGCGCAATGAGGCATCAGCGTCTCTAACCACTCCTACAAGAATGTTAATATGCATTGTCATTACATGTTTACTTCTGATAGTTTCTGATTATACTATGTAGGATATAACATGGAATACAGTAAGGAGGTGATCCTGCAGTCAGGGAGGCAGTGGGTGCAAATTCGGTTCTGTCCATGAGGACGCTGGCTTTCCCACTCCCCCAGAGATCCAGATAAGCTCTAGAGGAAAAGCCCTAGAATCACAAGAGCAGGGACTTGGTAGTGCTCTGTAACACACGGACAAAGAGCAGACAACTACTATGTTACAAGGGATTCGCTCATCACTTATCAAAGTGTTACATCCACGGTGATGACACTTGTGACACCTGCTGAGCTGCCCCGCACCACTTCTGCGCTTATTTCTGCAGGAAAGCAGGAGGGGGCTAAGAGTTTTTTCATGCAACTTTTCAAACCCATAAACTAACTTGCTATTCATTAAAACAAACAAAAAATAACTGAAAACTGAAAAGCACAACAAGGTTAATGTCAAGCTTCCAGAAGCAATCACTGTCACGATGCTGCTCGTTTTCTCAGATCTACCTGCCAGTCCCAGGCTCTGAAGGACGGCTCGGAACACAAGGCCCCGCGGGTAATTCAAAGGTTAGTGTTGGGGCATGGGCAGTTCAGGAATTACAGCTAAGTTCAAATGTTAGTGTTCCAGAAATCCACATTAAGTCATCTGAAAGCACAAAAGAACGGGGGGGGGGGGGGGAGTTTTGCTGATGAAGTCAAACCATGCATTTCGGCAAGTTTCCTTTCTGCTGTCGTCACAGGGTGCCGGGTCAGGTCACGTGAGTACACAGAGAGCCCCAGCCCCGCTGGGCCCTGACAGGCAGGTGGGCAGGGGGTGTGGCTTGCAGGCTTTTTGCTTATGTCACTAAGTGGCTACATGTTAGCACTGTTCTGCTCTATGGTAATCATGCAGAAGAGTCAATCTAGCTAAGGTTTTGTGTTCTAATCGGGGCTGGCGAGAAATGAACTTTGCTGCAGTGTTTGCGTGTTGCTAAATGCTAGTATGACTGCTACGTGCCTTTATTCGAAGAGACACTGTAAAATGGTAGCAAAGACAAGAAGAAGGACTTGAAACAGGTGGAAGGCCACTCTTGCCCTATTGATGGTGTAGGGCAGAGGGCAGGGACACAAAGGGCATGACTGAGCTTCCATTTTACAGCGCAGGGGCCCCTGTCAAGTTACAGCTTTTTGGCACAGTCGGGACAGTACACTTGCTCCTGGTGGAAAACAAAACGCTTGTTGGCCAGATTCACGGAGCATTTTTTGCAGTGGAAGCAGTAGTCGTGCCAGGATTGTCCTTCATAGGCCACCACACTGGCGCCTTTACCAAACCCTGTGGAAAGACAAAAGAGAACAAGAGAGATGTGGCTGAATGCAACATGGTGAGGAGGCCACTACCGCAAGAGATAAAATGACAACTTGCCCCATCACAGAGACGCAAGCACCCAGAACCAGTATCTGCCCAGCTCCCAGCACCCCCGCCGCTCCTCCGCGCACAGTCCCCCATGCCGCTAACCGCACTGCCACTGTCCCCCATGCCGCCATCGCAACTCTGCTACGGCTTCCCCAGGACCTGAGGAGATGCTGGAGCTCAGCCAAGAGCTTCCCTGACTTAAAGGACCCCACTCCCACACCACCACTATCGCCCTAAGACGCGCACGGACCTCCCAGCATAACCAGGTTCTCTGATTTAGGTCAGGGCCACGGCATCAAAGTGGCCACCAGGAGGCAAACTTGGGCTGTTCATAGGGTGTGCACTTACCGGGCCTCGAGGAGCTGCTAAGCTTCGATTTTTTCTATAAAGAACCACCACCCACGAGGGACAAGTCCTCTCTCCACCCGGATGCCTGCCCCGGAGGTTGGCGCTGGGAAACAGGGTGAGAGGCAAGCGTTTCCCGTGGCACACTGGGGGCTTCCTAGCTTTAGAGACTGGGTGGCTCACTCTTGACACAGTCCTTTTCCCTGAGGATGGCAAAAGTCTTCTCAAATGTACATTTCAAGGCTCCCCGGGGAGATGGGAACATTGGAGGCAGGGGAAAAGGGCCCAGGGCACGTGGATCGCGGCCGCGAGATGAGGAATGAAGTGATTAGCTTTGTTTCTGATCGCAAAAACAAAAATAAATAAATAAAAAGAAAACCTGCCAACAGGTACCCCTGTACTAGCCTTCAGCTACGGGGTGTTAGATTCCCAGGTTATGGTTCTCCAGCCTGGCCCTCCCCCTCCTCCCTCCTTCAACCCGTCCTCTTCCTCCCCTTCTGTCCCTCTCCTCCCCCTGCGACCCCCAGCCCCAGTCCTCCCAGCCACCCCCTTCTCCCCCGCCTCCCCAGCCCCGCATAGCGCAGCACCTGCCTGTGGCCCGAAGGGTCTCAGGCGTGTGAACTCCCAGTCTGGTTGGTTAGTTAGCAGTAGTCAGGAAGTGTTCTGTATTGCAAACACTAACTTGGCTTGAGGGGAATCCAAACTATTTGAGGACCTTTGGGAGCACCATGATAGGGGAGAAGGGCATTCTGTGGGGCCTTGGTGGATGAAACCGACGGCACAGGAAAATGAGAGATGGTTACCATGCGCAAAACCTAGCCTGGCCAACTTAGCAAGGACTAGTTAAGCCTACCAGTGATGGGGTTCTTGCATCCAGCACACTTCTTGGCCACAAAGTTCTTGTAGCAATCCACGCAGTAATACTGGTCCTCCACAGCGGTGAAACGCTGCCCAGCCAGCTTCTTAGAGCAGGTAACACACACAAAGCAATCGGCATGCCAGGGCTGATCCTGGTAAGTGATTCCTCCAGAGGTGATGGCCTAGACCAGGGAGTGTAGCACCGGATTCAGATTCAACCACCTTTCTGTTGAATGCCTACTATGCGCCAGGCACTGTGCTGGGTGCTCTGGTGGGCAGTATCTCATTTAATCTCCACAACAACCATGGGAGGTGGGCACTATTATTATCCCCGAATGACAGATGAAGACACTGAGGCCGGGAGAAAGACGAGCCCTTTTGTGAGGTCACACGGCAAGTAAGAGGCAGAAGTGAACCCCTAGGCCGGGATGCCCAGCTCAGGGTGCCATGTAAACTGCCCATGCCTGCGCAGTAAGGGTGCAATCTCAGGGCCTGACGCGGCCAGGACACTGTCTAATCTCAGAGTCTCCTCATCTGTGAAACGAGAGTAATAATTCCCATGTCACAGGGCTGCCGTGAGGACGGAATGGGACAGTGTGTGTGCAAGTGCTCTGCCCACTGGGAGACACTTCTAGAACAGGTTGCCACAGAACCCCCTTGAGAATGTACCTTGTTGCACTTGACGCAGTGCTTCGCGAACTTGGTCTCGTGGCAAGTCACGCAGTAGAAGTCCTCCCCTTTCGGGAAGAAGCTTCCAGTCCCGATGACTTGCTTGCAGTTGCTGCAGGTGAAGCAGTCCTTGTGCCAGATGGTGCCCTTGTACTCCACGTTTTGATCTCCTGCAAGGGGGAGGCAAGGAAATAGCCCCACTGACAGGCTCTGCAGAGCGCTGCATCCACTCAGCTCTTCCCCCTCCCCTGGCCCGCCAGCAGTGAGGGGATGCAGGCCCTGCAGTTAGTGGCCTCAGGTCTCCAACTCACCTACTCGTGTGCTACTTGCACTTCTGCCAACCCGGGATTCGGTCACGGGCAGGGCCCCCCGCAGTGTTTTAGGATTACATACCTGACTCCCCGTTCCCCCACCTCTATACCCTGTGCAGATGGAGAGATTTGACAGGGATACTGCCTGACCCACGATCACATCCTGGAGAAGCAGCATGCTATGATCCCTCACTACACCCAAAGGACAAAGTGCTACATACTTTTCACTTCCTTCTCTTGTCCCAGGCTGTTCTTGCCAGTGTTCCTTAGTCTCCGAGTGTGTGCGTGTGTGCGAGCATATATGTGTACGCATACATGTGGATATGTGTATGTGTACATATATATGCTAAAACCTCAAAGCAGCTCACAGCAAACGTTAGTCCCATTGTGATAAGCAAGCCCGCATCACATCTGCCCGCAGGGCCTCCTCCCTGGCCGCCCGGAGTGGGACGGGAACAGTACCTGCCACAATGGCTTTGAAGCACCCCTTGCACTTGGGGGAGTCCTCACGAGTGGCGCACTTGTTGCACATAATCTTGTTGTCCTTGGCCACAAAGGTCTCATTAGCCAAGGGGTGAAGGCACTTAGCACAGCGGAAGCAGTTGTCGTGCCAGTAGCGGTTCTTATAGTGCACCTCCTAGAAACCAAGTAGGAGAGAGACAGACCCCTGTGAGCACGACTGGGGTCCCTGGCAGTAACAGATGATCTCAGATCTGAATCCTGACAACACACAGTCTGTTACACCTGGAAGTGGCCAGAGACAGCTGTTCTACGTTCATCTAGTCCCAGCCCTACTTCCACCTCTGCAAAACAGTAAGGGGGTATGAAGCCATGAGAAGGGCTACCTCAAGGTCGTTTGAAAATAAGAACTCCTGGTGACAGGCAGCAGCTGTCCCGGGTGCAGGAAAGCCCATCCCGTCATGACCGGAGGACAGCTTTACCTTGGAGTCCGCACCAATGGGCTTGCGGCATTCTGCGCAGGTGTTGGCGCAGAACTTGTCAAAGCACTTCAGGCAGCAATGGTGGCCGTCCTTCTGCACATATTTCTTCCCTTGCAAGGGGTCCCTGCAGTAGTGGCAGTCAAACTTCTCAGCCATGGTGCCAACCTTGTAACCTGAGGGGCCTGTGGGAACAAGAGCAGAACAAATGAACAAATGTCAGCTTTGCTGCAATGCTCTGCCATCTAGAGGCCCACAGACACTGGACAATTCCCTGTGCGTATGTGTGTCAAGACGTCCCTGGAGCACGGGGTCCAGAGCCCGGTTTCTCCATGAGCCCAGCTGGTCACCAGGTGCTAAGCAACAGTCACTTCACAATGGCTTCGTGAGAAGAAACTGCCTGCCGAGTCCAGCTCGCCCAAGACCAGAGGCCAATGGCCAGTCAGTCCCTGGGGAGACAGCGGAAATCCCTGCTTGGTCGAACAGACCACTGTGCTGTTTCACAAGGGACACAGAAGGCCACAGGGAGATTAGCTCTTGTGTTGGCAGGAAGCACCGGACGTGGACTCTGGGAGGTGCAGTCACTGTGAGAAGTGGCTTGAACGAGTGGAGGGGTGTGATGGAGCAGGCAAGAAGGAAGAAACCGGTATACTACACAGAGCAAGGGCATTGGGCAGAGGTCAAAGGAACAGTGGGAAAACGAGGCAGGTGTGCCATCTGCACAAAGCCGCTCCCCAGAAAACAGACGCCAGTGCTGGCAGCCTGGACAAGGAGGCAGAAGACACTCTGAGGGCTGCGACAGTGACCCTGCCACAAGCCACAAGCCTTCCTGCAGCTCCTGGAGCTCTTCCTGTCACCTACCCCCCCCCCCCCCCCCCCCCCGCTCTCTCTCTCTCTCTGTAGGATATTAGGGTAGGCAGAAGCGGGAGTGGTGGCAACTACTAAAGGCTTCCCTTTCTGCCCATGTATAAAACCTAGCCAAACAAAAACTTAGCTGACTCTACTATGCCAGACACACAGAATCCTAATTTGTTAAAGATGTTTCCATTTACTTAAGATTTGGCAGAAAAGTACTTAATTCCAGAGCAGTCTCTAAAGAGTTCTATCCGATAGAGTTTACCAACTTTGTAAAACTGGCACTCTGCACTGACACTAGCAAGTTTGACATCTGCAAATTATTTGTCACAGTGATGGGGGCTTTTGTGATGTGCTAAACCCCTCTCTGGTTAAGTAACTGAGAATCTATTTTATTCACTTAAGTGTTACCACTTGAGACAGTTGCTCTTTCTTTAAAAAGCTGCAATTTTAAAGTATAACTAGGGGGAAAATGACTTTTCAGAAGAGTTAACCTGAATATTACAAGAATCCTTTCCAATCTTTTCCAATAAAGAATTCCCACACCCCAGCTCACCCGCCCCACACTGTGACACTTAAAGCCCAGGTTTGTGCACCGCCAAGCACTCCCTATCCCCCCTACACATCCACAGAGCCCCTCTGCCACTCAGTTCCCTCAGAATCCTGCCAGCACAAAGGGGCCAAGCCCGAGTTTCCATGAGCTCTTAACTCCTTTAAACATATGCTAATCTGTTCCTCTCACGCTGAAAAAGAAGTTTACATCGGTAAATAGGTAGCAATTATTTAATTTGCACAGGACAAGAATGGAGACTAGTTTTGCCAACTACCCACAAACAAGATTTCAGTGCCAGCAAACATCCGCAGTGTAATTTAGAAAGGGCAAAGAAACGAGGAGCTGCCGACTACTCACCGCAGCTAAGCGCGTCCCACCAGCCAGCTGAACAGCCCCAAACTCCTGCTCTCACTTCCATTCCCAGGTTTTTTTATACAAACACATGTTCAAGTTGTTTGGATCCTGTTGCCACAGGCAACCAAATAGCAGAGAGTGAGCTAAGGAAACCACACCCTTTGTCTCCAAATCCACCCGGGGCCACGGCTGTTGAACTCAGACCCTGGTCTGTCTCGGCAGCCAGCCACCCAGCAAAGGAAGTCAGGCAATGGAACCAGGGCACCACTGCCCCAGCCCTGGAGCCTTCTGCCTGCTACTGACAAACACAGAGCAGGCAGGCAGCAAATGAGTGCCACTCTCTTGCAAGGATCATTGCTTAGCACAGTTGGCTCAGAGTTGGGAGAGTAAGTAAGAGCACACACATGTTCACGCTTGTACTTAGCCCTAAAAAAACACCGGGATGTACCCTTAGGTAATGAAATGAAGACACACGTGACAATGACAGCATGGGGAAGACGACTCTGCTTTAATTTATTCTTGCTGGTCTTTCCTGAGTTACATGCAATTCTTCTACCATACTGAAACTGTGCCTTCAACAGGGGTATGCTTTCTTGTTAAGCACTGAGAAACCAGTAATCTAACAAGAGGAAATGCCAGGAAATTATCAGTGGCTCCTAAATGCCATCTGGCAGGAAAACAGAATTCTAAGATTACATAGCACTGGCTTCCTGCACCATGGCTGGTTTAGCCCTACCTAGAGACACTGTATACTCATGAACTACTTCTGAAAGCCGCACATTCTCCCACACCATGGTCTTCTTACCTGCCAAACCTTTCTCACATCAGAAACACAGGCTTTGAGAACTGCATGTTGTAATACCAGTGCTAAATCCTTTCCTGCTTACTTTCACAGTTCTAGAACATGACTCAGCTTTTCTAGGCATCTAGATAATAAACCGTAGCTCACCTAGGAAAGTTGCAAAGTGTGTTAAATGACCAGTTAATGAAGTTGTTCACCTCTCTACATTACTCCTCTAGCAAAAGGTCTTAAAACCAAGCAGAAGTAAGATGAAATGAATCGGCACACCCTAGGTTAAGGATGCCTATAGCAAGACTCCTGGACAGGTATGCTTAACCTCCCAAGTTAAGACACGCTGCTGAGTGCTGGGTTTGATTCTCAACTCCCCTCCTGACACCAGAATTCTGTCAGTGCAGATCCTGAGTGGCATTTAGTGATGCTCAGCTGACAAGGTTCCTGTCACCCCCACTGGAGATTGGGCTCCTGGTTCTAGGTCTTGGACTGATCTAGCCGCTGCCCACTTCCCCAACCCCAACACTGTGTAGGCATCTGGGGAGTGAAGCACAAATCTGACACTCTTTTATCTTTTCTACCTTTCAAATATGCGAAAAAATTAAATAAAAAATGTTGTTGTTTCTGAGCAACTTCAAAAAGTTCATGGAAACTGGCATTAAGATATTTTTGTTTTGGAGTGAAAAATTTTGGAATCCGTGGACAGCTTCTTTCATAATGAACTTTTTGAACATCTTCTACATGTTCTGATTTCAAAAATGGTTTGCACCAAAACTCGGTTCTTTTAAAATTCAATTTCACGCTAACATTTTGAAGTACTCTTATAAATAGGCAAACAAATTCCAAAGGCCATATTCTATTAGAATTGATTTTGACAGTTAACTTAAGTCATTTTTATGTATGTGGTAACACTCATTAATCACGATAACATAGGCACTTGTAGGGAATGTTAGCCAATTGCCTAACAAGTAAAAAGACCAGACATTATTACAGTGTGTTCACAATGTCTGTGTCAAATACATGAACCTTAGTACTTTTTTGAAATAAATCTGATTAACTGGAACTTTGGGCAATCTAAATCTAACCTTCCGATTATTTGGTGTACAACTGTCTCCAGTCCTCTTGTCATGTGCTCGGGATGAATTTGGAATGACACATTCTTATAGACAATTATCATACCACAACTTGGCATAGGACATGGACAATGAGCACAAGATCAAATTATTTTGCTATTACTTATCTTGAAAGAAGCTAATCACTCTAAGAAACCAGCTAATACATGGCAATGGTGAGAGAGGTTCCTATAATACAGCTAATATCCCGAATGTTGGGTCCCACCAGACTGAGCCGCAGTTCAACTTGGACTTCACAGGGTGAGAAAAGCTTGCACTTTAATATTTTGCTTTCTTAGAAATGACCTAACATCACAGAAAAATGAAGATAATGTTTTACCTCTTCTTGGGGCTGTGTTTAATTTTAATGAAGTATATCTGTTTAGGGTTTATGCTAGGGGGTGCTTTCTATCCTCTGAGTAGCTTCTAAGTACAAGAAATGTGAAATCTTTTAACCTTCCAAAAATTTCAGATACGTCGATCTTGTCCTATTATTATTTGGGAAACAGCATGTCACAATTAAAAGAAATGTCTGCTAGATATAATTACAGTGACATGGCTGCCATAAGGTAGCCTTCTGATTAATTTCACCATCTCAATGTGGTCCTCATATGTACACAGTTTATAAACAGAGAAAATTTGGTCAACATACTTGAAACCCTAGGTACAGAATCCAGCTTCTTGTGTATAGGCATGGCAACTACAATATGTGGATAGTCACTAATGATGGATTCTGAGTCTTGACTTTGTCCATCTAAAGTCTGTTTCAGGGCAACCTTGATTCACTTTCTGTGAGGACTTCTCTTTTATGGATCTATTACTGTCTGTCTTTATGGAGTTAATGCTTTAGCACAAATACTATTGCCTGATTTGGAAGAGAGAGAGAAATAGACAATCTTCCAGTTCACCAAATGGCCACAACGGCTGGAACTAGGTCAGGAGAAAGTCAGGAGCCAGAAGAAGTGGAGCAGCTGGGACTCAAACCAGCACGCTGTGGGATGCCAGAATTGCAGGCAGCGGTTAGACCTGATGTACCACAATGCCAGCCCCATAATTCCTGATTTTTAAAATCGTCTCCTATGATCCTAAGGTGCTAAAGTCTAATTTACATCTTAGGGTCATGTGAGCTGTCCTCTGATTTTAAAAGATGGAAATTTTTGTTATAAAACATATTTAATTTTTTTAAAAAAAATTTGTACAGGCTTAGTTAGAATGCAGTTAGAAATGTGACTGGGTGATCATATTTTAGAGATTATTACAAGATAGTAGCCTAACTTTTTTTTGTCTGTTTCAAAAGACATATCATTCCTCACTTAATAAACAAGCTTCCTCTTTCAGAAAAATTCCTGAACTACCTCCAACAGGCGGAAAATTGCTCAAATAAACCTCAGTATCTCAGTGAAAGCCTGCAACTTTCAACTGCAGTATGTGCATATACAAGTGATGTAACAACATCACAACTTTTTTGTTTTACTATAAATCTCTCATTAAAGAAGATTCCATTTCTATTTAATGAGTCTTGTTCCTATTTTATATGTATTTTTTTCACGTACCTCTTGCTAATGTTCAGTGTTCATCATTTCTTCATGCCTAAGTAGCTTAAATGAGAACAATCAAGGAGAAAGAGAATTCTTTTGATGAGTTAGCAGGTTTGTAAGGATACACTTTCTCCAGGTGGTCTAATGTAGTATAAATAATGAGCTCCAATTTAAATGGAAAACAATTTTGATTTTTTCTGATTTGTTAATTGCAAGGCTTGGTACATTCATGACTCCACACTTCTCTGGGGGGAAAAAAAAAAGCTCTATTGCTTTCCTGAGAACATTTCCCACGTGGAGTGAAGCCTTGGCTGATGAATGGGCCACTTGTGCAGCAGACATGCCAATGCACCTGGAGGTGTCGTCAGACATTTGGAAATAAATACCTAAATAGCTGCAATGTAATGGAGCTTATTAGTCATGGCTAAAAAGTAGTTGTTCACACAATCTCACAGAAAAAGCAGAAAGTGTTTTTCCCTTCAAAACAGAACATGCCCAGAATGATTCAATGTTATTAGCAACTTTGCTGGTATGCTGCATTTGGCAGAGGGGAATTTCTTTTGGGTCAGTAATGTATAGGTAGTACTGTTTCAGATTATATTTAGAACCAGGAGAGTTGCGTGTAGATTAAGCAAAATGTCATGTGTCATGAGTTTGCATTCAGCCAGATTCCATCATGATACTATTTTCTCCATATATAAATATTGCTTGTATTGATGCAGCATGTCCTGCATGCTGCCAACCTGATGGCAACAGAGTATGCATTTTGGTGTTTCTGCACTTCCAGTGAAGTAGCAGCAATCAGGTGGCCATTAGAAATGCAAAACATTCGGTTTCACCCTCAACTCAATCTCCTCACTCCTCAAGTCAATCCGGGTAGACACCCTTCCCCTCTCAATGTACCCTCTCTCATTTTCCATCCTTGTCCTGAGAAAAGGCTGGAGGGTATGTGGAAGCTACTGCAGCTCAGCTGTTGAAGAGATTAGTCACTTTGGAAGATGGCAAATGAGCATCTCTCCAAACTCCCACACTGGTCCTTGACTTGAAAGTCCAAAGAGTAAAAGGTTTGAAACTACATAAGTCTGCAGACAGAAAGGAGTTCAATGTCCAAAGGACATTTTGCCCTTGAAAATGTAAAGGCATGTCAAATCCATTTCAGGACAACTCCGATTTTCTTTTGACAAAGACTTGTCTTTCATGGATCTATAAACTTTAATGGAATACAGAATGCTGTTTCTTGATCCTAAAAGTCATCTGAAAGGTGTAAATGAGAGAGAAGTCTAATCTAATCTCAGCAGTAGCATCCAGATTTATGTAAGTAAAAATAAAAATTTGGTGCAACCTAAAACCAAAGGCTGGGCATGCTATAAATATGTCTCCTTTTAAACGGTTCTTTGTGGTCGGTCACTTAATTAGTAAGGAAAATGTGAAGCCACTCCGCCAATAAATAAGCATTCAAGCTCCATTTGGACAACTGGCACAGCTGACTGTTCTGCCAACATCCAGAAAATGTGTATGTTGGCTGATAACCACAATCTCAGGCACACATGTTTGCAAAATGGTTTCTGGGGGCTGGGAGAAAACAACCAGATTTTGAATCACTGAATATGGGAAGGAACTACATATTAATTCATCGAAGTAAGGCATTCCATTGCAGCTTACTTGCTTTAAAGTACCAAAAGAGAAACACCCAACCGGCAAATAATCCAAATTTTGAAATATCACCAAGCAATTACAAGTAATACTCCCCCCCCCATTAAAAAAACACACCCACCACCAATAAGTACTTTGTCTCTTAATATGAAAAGTGGGAGACAGAACAAAGTGCCTGGTTTCTGCCCAACAATTACTTCACCAGCTCCAAGAACCGTAGCCGTTATTTAGGGAGAGACCAACAGAACAACAGCCGCATCCTGGCTTCCAGAGGCTAGCAGCAGGCCGACTTCAAAGAACCGGGCTTCTGTCCTGCAGCCCCTAATGCACGGGTTTCTTGTCTATGGCCAAACGCATTCCTTAAAGTCCAGTTACAAAACAGAAGAAGAAGGCTCTCATGATCACGACTGTAGGGGGTCCAAAACTCCGACCTCTTTTCCGATGAAAACAGTAACACACTTGTTCTACCTAAAGGAGCCAATGTGTTTCTTCCGGAAGATTAAAAATGCTGTTCAGAGACATGGAAGACGTAGCAAGTCACTACAGACTTTCTAAACTGCAAGTATTTCTTTCCTGTCCCATATTCGATTAATCTTTTGTAAAGCACTGTCAAGATGAAGAAATGCTTCTTATAAAGAACCGAAAATTTCTAAGCAGAAAAACCTTTTTTCCTCATCTAACCTCTTTTCATTTCATATGCTGTCCTGAAAAAATGTGAAACAAAGTAACATATTTATATATATCTAAAAAGTAACCCAAACTGCTGGTTTTGCTTGAATGAGAAAAATCTTTCATCTTGGAAATAGCATGAGAAGGCAAGGAGAAAAAGCAGACAATCGGATTCATTTACTATTTAGCCAAACTAAAAATAACTTAACGAATATATATACGTATCTATATAAATATTTTAGCCCAATGATAGAGTCCCTTCCCTAACAAAACTGTCCAACAGAAGATAAATAATATGAAGTGGCCTTTTTATTTTTTACCAGAGTGTCGAGAAGCCATGGCTCAGAGACCAAGTTCGGCAGCAGCACCTAGACCAGTCTTCCCTCAATCCCAGCTGATAAGACTGTGGCTCATTTGTGAACATACATTTAAGGGGAAGCAGCTAACACAAAAATAACCAAGAGCAGATGTCCCACCCCTCCCCAGAGATCACAACCTTAATCCCACTAGAAAATTCTTAACCATTTTAGGTGATCCAAGGGAGAAGAATAGGACCCAGTAAAAATACCAAACACTACATATAAATACCTGCAGAGCTACTCAGCATCCAAATTAGCTCCAGAGCTAGAGAGGCCACATAGAAAGTCATCCTTGTACCGGAATAAAATGTGGACTCAGCTCGGGCATAGCTTAACGCTGAGCCAACCTTTTTAATCCACTTTATATGCCTCAAGAGCTTGCATTTGGCCCTACCAATAATTCGTTTCTGTGCTGTTAATCATAAAAGTAACTATAAGAAATAGAATTATACTACCGGTATAATCAAAGGGGATGAACAGTGATCAGGGCATTACAGAGGTTTAACTCAGTGTCCTCCTTGGCATGCAGTAGAGAAGAGCATACGGAAAAGAAGTGCAATCGCAGCCCTCCCATCGTCTCCCTAGCATCAAATCAACCAGAACAGGACAGACACACACCCACAAAGCTACACTATGTATGCACAAGAGACTTGCCTTGCAAACGATATCTCTTGCTTTCCCCCCTCAAAGATGACAAAACAAAAACATAATGAAGACATCAAATAAACCTGTTTGAACAGCTCTCCTGGCCATCGCATCTCTATAGAGACCTGCAATCAGAAATGTGCTCAACAAAAAGCCTCTGAGTTCCTGCAGGATTCATGTCTTTCTCTGGCTTTACTCCTCACCTTTGCTCCCTCTCACCGTCATGTGTCCCATTCCCAGCACATAACCTCCCACAGTTGCTTCTCTACTCCCTTCAAGTTTCTGCTCTAAGACACTTGGTCACTGATGTCTCCTTTGATGACCCTATTTCTAATTGCAACCAGGCCCCCATCCCATCACACACTCCTACCCCTCCTTCTCAAATTGTCCTTTCCCACAGTCCATAGACCTTTCTATCACAGCAGCCATCACTCAGATCGCTCGCACTTGTCACCTGGCTCTCCCTTCTGCTCCGTGACTACGGGGATTCGGGTAGTTTCAACAACATGAACACTGCTCAGGCCCCAAGAGGTCTGGCCAAACTATTTGTCAAAAGAATGAATTACAAGTGGTTAAAAGTGCCTATCAAACCTCCAAAATAGAGTTACACCTGGAATCCTGAAAGTAGCTTTGATGATTGAACTTCAGGAAAGGCAGGCTGACCTTCACACTACCACAGGGCCTGGTTACTTAGTAGCTCCTTGCATTTTCAAGAGTGCACATAGCCACTCCAGGCCCTGTTAATCCATTTCACCCAACAAACTAAAGGCTACAGAAGTGTTTTGCCTGCTGCCGTGTTACTACAACACATAGTAGGTAAGCAGTAAATGTTCCGTGCTCCGTGGACAAATGAATAAGGTTTCCAATGTCATGGTTTTCACAGCTTCAAGAAAAGTTTACCATAAAGATAACTGAAAACTATTAGTAATTCATGTTTAACTAAAGAATGAAAAACAACTTAAGAATAAAATTAAATCCAGGAAGTTACAGAAAATGTACTGCATGTTAGTGTCAAAAAACAAGTTCAGCTGAGATGGTTGAGAGGCTAGTTCAGATGCCCACACCCTGGGGATACTGCTGTAGCATAGCATGTAAAGCCACCATGTGCATTACCAGCATTCCATGTGGGCACTGGTTCATGTCTCACCACTTCCAATTCAGCTCTGTGCTACTGGCCTGGGAAAGCAGCACAACATGGACCAAGTAACTGAGCATCCTAGTCAAGCCCCAACACCAGTGGCCATTGGGGCGTGAACCTGTAGATGGAATCTCCCGTTCTCTCCTCTCCTTCCGTATTAACAGTGACTTTGAAATAAATTAAATAAATTAAAAAAAAACACTCTGTAAATACCCACAATATTTGGGGTTTGACCACACTAAAGAAGGAACTAGGAAATTATTCAGGGTCTCCCATATGGATGGCAGGGACCCTACTATTTGAGTCGTCATGTGTTGTCTCCATGGATGGAGTTCAAGGCTTCTGGCTTCAGCCTGGGTAGCCCTAGCTGTTGTAGGCCATTTGCCAAGAGAACTGGTGGAGAGTTGTCTCTCTCTCTCTCTTCTCCTCATTCTGCCTTTCAAATAAAGAAATAAATCTAACAACAAAAAGTGACAAATCAATATGGACAGACTTACAGCCTTACAAATAAACATAAACCTAGTACTATTTTCCCTGAAATACTAGAAAAAATATGAAAGTAATAGAATTACTTCTTCACCATTAATTAGTCAATTGCAACAAGCCTCTCTGAGCTGCAAGAGAGTTCCAGCAACCACATTCATCCAGCTGCAATTTACATCAACTCTGCCTTCCCATGAACTTCAGGAAGCACGACCATTGTGTATCTGTCTCCACTGCTAATACTCCAAGCACGATACTAGCCCTTTCACCAACCAAAAAAGAAAGAACTCTTTCCAGTGTGAAAAATAATTTCTCAGTAAGAATTGTCAGCAACTTCTTTCCATCTTTGACCTGTGGTTCAGAAACCCTGAGTTGTATTTAGCAAACAGACACTTGTTTAACTGGAGTGTGAGCCAGTCTTGTTACACATTAATGATATGATGTTTAATAGAACCCTGAATAACCACCATACTGTTTACAAAGTGTCTTAAAACATGATTGGTGTGGCTGTGTGTTGTCTGGTGAACAATTCTCTTTAGTTGCCGGAAGGCCATGGCACACTCAGGATGATTTTTCAGTGAGTGCTAGACATCAAAACCTCTAAGCTCCCTCTTGCCTGCAATCCTCAGACAATCACTTCCTTCAGAGTTTATCTAAACATCCTTGTCTCCCAACATTCTGCAGATACATTAGAGCTTATCTGGGATTAATGCCATGCTATCCATTCAGTTATTTTATATGACAAACACGAACTAAACAGATGTTCTGCTATGTGACGAAATATTTCATGGGTTACAAAGAATAAAATACAGTCCAAGTTTACTACCATGTCCACCTAAACAAATCGTAAATAACGGCCACACATGGCAAGTAGTGTAAGACAGACACAGTATTATCAAGATGCTTTTAAAGACTTATTTGAAAGACAGAGTTACACAAAGAGAAGGAGAAAGAGATGTCTTACATCTACTGGTTCATTCCCCAAATGGTTACAACAACCAGGGCGAGGTCAGGCCGAAGCCAGGGGCCTGGAATTCCATCCAAGTCTCCAACATGGGAGGCAGGGGCCCAGGTATTTGGGCCATCATCCACGACTTTCCTGGTGCAGCCTGGACTCAAACGGCATCCATATGTGTTGCTGGCATCACAGCTGCACTGCAATGCCAGCTCCAAGACTTACTCATAAGGAAAGAGCATACCAGGCTTGCAGATCAGAAAAGATCTGACGTGTTTTGTGGCAACTGAGTGGTTCCTGAGAAACGGTTAAGTCTGTAATATGCAAGGAAAGAGGGACATTATGAGAAAATGTTATAGTGTGAGTAAACATAAAAGAATACAGGGATTGCTGCGGAAGCAGGATGGAGTTGGAGGTGGGCTGGGAGCAACAAAAGTATAGAACAAGGAAGTGGTGATACTCAATATTACAGATAGAAAAGCCAGAATGTGAACAGCATTTTTGCACCTGGTGCAAGGGAATGGTGAGAGCAGAGTGATGCAAGCACTGATAAGAATTGATCTCAGAGGAACGGAGTCTGGAGGCAGGGCATGGCTTAGATTGGCACTACACTACTCAGATGAGAAGTCAAGAGGGACTGGACAAACAAGAGGTGCTGGCAATCAGCATCCAGGAAAAACTAGCTGCGAAAGACACTGTGAGGAAGGACTGAAGGGGCTGATGAGCCAAAAAGGAAGGGAAGGAACAAAAGATTGCTCTCAAGTTCAGATTGTAGGTGATCAGGAACATAAATGGGATAATGGGCAGGTAAAGCGTATGGGGAAGGGGGATCTTTTATTTTGTTTTTTTGCAATAAGATTCTTCAGAGATGTTCATGAATTCCTTTTAGTTCAGGGGTGAGGGACTTTTTTTCTGCCAAGGCAAGTTGCATGTTTTTAGCATCATTCGCAAGCCATACATAAATCATCAACTAAAAAATTGACTTGCTACACATTTATTGAATTTAGAGTCCTATTTCTAAGCAGGGCCAGGCAAAATGACAGAAACCCAAATGGAGTCAATCTCCACTCCTGCTTTAATGAGCTCCAAACTGTCAATAGTAACACCAGTAAGATGACAATGGAATTCCATTGGATGGAATTCTTGCACTTTAATCATAGCTGCTTCACCTCTGAAATGTTACCAAGAGGATCACACTTCTAAAGTTCAAAGTGGTGGGTCTAGCATTGCAGCATAGTGGGTAAAGACAGAGATTGCAGCACTTGCAACCCATATGGGTGCTGGTCCATGTCTTGGTTGCTCCACTTCTGATCCAGCTCCAAATAACAGCTTGCCAAAGCAGTGAAGGGATGGTCCAAGTCTTTGAGCCCCTACCACCCACATGGGAGACCCAGATGGAGTTCCCGGCTTAAAGCTTGCCAAGCGCTAGCTGTTACTGTCATTTAAGGGAGGGAACCCAAGGATGGAAGATGTCTTGTTTTCTGTCCCACCCCCCCTCTTTCCCTACAATTCTTTGAGGCCAGCGTATTGGTTCAACTGGTTACTCCTGCACCTCCAAGAGCAACATCCCATATGGGTGTCGGTTCATGTCTCAACTACTCCACTTCCCATCCAGCTCCTTGCTTGTGACCTGGGAAAGCAGTGAGGATGGCTCAGAGCCTGGGGACCTTGTACCCATGTAGGAGACCCAGAAGAAGCTCCTGGCTCTTGGCTTTGGATCAGCTCAGCTCTGGCCACTGCTGCCATTTAAGCAGCAAACCAGTAGATGGAAGATCTTTGTCTCTCCTATCTGTACATCTGCCTACTCAATGAAAATAAATAAACCTTTTTTTATTTAAAAGCTCCAAGCTTTTAAGATACAACTTAAGATACAAACATGGCATTTGTTTCATCTTAATTTTTTGACATTCTTCTTTTGCTGCCTACTATATTAAAATAATACACTGCAAGTATTTTCCTCAATATATAGTCTTGCCAGGCTAGTAGCTCCTCCGCCAACAATTTCTCCTAAGTGACTCCAACTGCAAGATTAAGGCATCTAGTCATGCCCTATGATAACGATGTGATTCAACATTGAGCTCTCTGAAGTATTTCTTGTCCTATGTACTCTTGCCAGAAAAACCTCAGTAGAGAGAGCTTCAGCCATCTCATGTTCCTGTCAATCTTTAAGGTGGGAAGAGTACTTTTTCCTACTGACAAGTCCAATTGTGCAAAGTCACTGCTTAAATGTCATAATTCATGGCATTTCCTCTAAAGACTAAGATAAAGGAGCACATTCAGAGTCACATGAGGGCTGAGTTCATCAGACAAGGTGCGAATGAAAGCAAACCTTGAACTGTCTGCATCTCAGAAGAAAGTAAAGTATGGCTACGACAAGTGGGAAAAAATACATGAAATTAAATTCCACAAACAACAAAATGCCTTGACAGGGCTCATTTAGTCCTCTGAAAATCTGTTCATTTCAAAATGGACCAGGGATTACAAGGTTTCATTAAACTATTCACTCAAGGATTGAAACTTATACATGTGTCATGGAATCTGTCATCTGAGTTTTAGAAAACATCACCCAATGATTAGCTGTACTTCTGAATGCCTCCCTGTCCCAATAGCCTGTCCTTTGCTATGTCAAAAAGTAGCAACTATCTCAACCGCATCCTATAGAAATGAGCCTCTAATCAGAAATCACTATCACAATGTCACTGATCAAATACAACTTTCAAAACAATTAATTGTGATTTCAGATTAAAAAACAGTAGAGGTGCATTTGAAAGATAACTCATGAGAAAACCAAAAGAAAACAAATGAAAACTGAAATTAATTTTAGCATAAATACAAATATGGAATCTCAAATCAAAGGAAGATGAATGCTTCATGAAATCAAGAAGCTGGTAGGATAAATCTTTGTCATAGTTTAGGTGTTAAAATTCTCTTCCAGTCTATTTCTACCACCCACTTGTGATGTATCTGTTTTATTTCCATGTTGCCATGTGCCATGACTCAAAACACCCTTTCAGCCATGCTAAGTCCTGGCATTCACCAAGCCCACCTGTTCTGGACATTTCAAGCTGCCATTAGATGCTTGAAAGCTAAACATTCCGTGAGCCTACTCTAATTTACTAAGCTAATGTATATCCATAAAAGGAAAGAAGAGTGAATCAAATGAGAATTTGGTTGACTTTCTTCTGCCAACTTTCCCTGACAGCCACTATTTGTCTGAGCAGTGTCTCAATTTGGATTCCATGCAAGAGCGCAGAGTGCCAGGGTGATCTCTGGTTGCTGATATGTGAGCTCTGGTTAGATTTCTATCTTCCCTGTTGATCCACCTGCACACAGTGAGGACAGTCTAGCTTCCTCCAAAAGCTGCATTTCTATCTTCATAATGATTGCCCAATGACAAAGTTGGAAAGGTCTCCAATACCATCTAGGTCAAAGAACCTCATTTTCACAGAGGAAAACTGAAACCCAGAGATGGGCAGCTGACTTGATTTCCTGAGTTAACAACAGCTCTGGGTCTAGAATATGGTTATCTACACTCTGAAGGCGCCTTTTTCTTGCACCATACTGAACTGATTCCAGCAAGAGATCCTTACTGATTACAATGCAAAACCTGAGAATGTGCTTTATGGTAAATACGGCTCATGATCCTTCGACTTCAGCAGTTATCAGCAGAGGCGAATCTGTGTCCCAGACTCTGAGACTAAGGGACAGGTGTTTGATTTGCAGGTAAAAACAGTTAATAAAATCACCGTTACCATCACAAGAACAAAGTCAAAGGAAACAAACATACAAGAAACAGCAGTTAACAACAAATGAGAAACAATAGTTAACATAAAGCTGAGAGACACATGGCTGAGGATGAATGTAGGAGCAGTCTACCTGAAACATCGATACCTAAGGAACAAAATGATTTCAATACTCTCGAAGTTAAACCATGCCAAGCAGCAAGTACATGAAGGAGAAGGACAGGAACATGAAGCCCAGCAGCTAAGATGCAACAGGATTCTTAGACCACAGTAGCAGTGGGTACTGAACGACAAGCACTTGGAAAGACTAATACAGTCATTCCTCAAATCCCAACCCTTCTTATTCATTTTCAAGTTGTATGATACTTAAAGAGAACAAATACGTGCAGTGTGCACCCAGTGTAAATAAAACCAGATTGTGAGAGATGCAGAAATCAAGAGTGATGATGATCATTCCACTGCTTTCAAAGAAATTCAAATAAAATGGATCAGAATGGATCATTCCTATTTTTGAAGGTCCCCATGACAAAAAAAAATCAAGACTTAATTTTAAGATTGCCTGAACTCTACACTTTTAGTTCTAACACAAATATTATGAAACCTTGTCCTGAGTTAGTGAGTGTGCTTAAAGTTCCCTGGAAATAACTGAGCAATGACTAAGAACATGGAATTAGAGACAGGATGTCGAAAAAAAGATGCAGCCTCGATTACCTTTTGCTTGTACACTATTGAAGAATTTTATTAAACTTCCCTGTGACTCAATTGGGTCATGGGGAAATAAGGATACCTATATCACAGGACCATTATGACAAATAGAGCAGTAAATATATCTAACACTCTGAATAGTGGCTGGTACATAGTAAGTACTGTGTATTATTAGTTATTCAACTACTCTCTTTAACTATGGCTGCCTTGGGCAGCACATTCCTGCAAGCACACGTTATCCTCATGTTTATCAGTTTCTAGGGGACACGTAGTAAAGAGAAAACAACTTAGGCTCTTGACCAAAAGCCTAGTTGTAGACACTGGGTCTAAGAATGATAAGAATGCCAGAGACAAAACTGCAATGTCCTAGGCACTCTCCAAGCTTAAACTGGCCTGTAAGAGCAACAAGGAAAAGAAGCTACTTCTATCTACTTAAACAGCTCCAGTTACAATGCGTATTTTAGTTTTCTATAAGGTAAGCTAATTATGAATGAATACTAAAGCCATGGACCTGGAAGACTCTATCTTGATAGGGCACGCAAATGATGGTCAGCAGCTCAGGTGAGGTAGGGCTACTCACGCTGAGACATTGTAGCTTAGGTAAATTCGCCAACACCTCAAAGGCTCAGAAATGTCACAATCAAAATATGCATTGTCCACCCCACTCTTCACGCAAGATACATTACAGTGAAGCACCCTCCACTCTCGGTTTAAATACATGAAGTAGACTTTCAGGAAACTATCATTCGACCAACTCATGGCAGGTCTGATGCTATGCTGTCACTTGGCCTCTGGACAGCCTTCCATGACCCAGAAACCCACAACACTTAGTGAATTGCCAGATCCACAGATTTCACCCAGAGCCCCAAAGGTAATTCCCTACCATAAGGAAGGACTCCTCCAACCATAAGAATCAGCTCACCACAGGAAAAAATAAAAAGAGAATCAGGGCCCGGCGCGGTGGCGCAAGTGGTTAAAGGTCCTCGCCTTGCACGCCCCGGGAACCCATGTGGGTGCCGGTTCTGGTCCCGGCGGCCCCACTTCCCATCCAGCTCCCTGCCTGTGGCCCGGGAAGGCAGTCGAGGACGGCCCAAAGCTTTGGGACCCTGCACCATAGTATCGGCCCGTTGCGCTCACTTGGGGAGTGAATCATCGGACGGAAGATCTTCCTCTCTGTCTCTCCTCTCTGTATATCCGCCTTTCCAATGAAAAAATAATAAAAATAAATCTTAAAAAAAAAAAAAAGAGAATCAAAGTATCTCAACAGCATAGAGGTAAGAATAGCTCTAGGATAAGCTAAGAGGAGAGAAACAGCAGATTAATCCAAGTGAGGCTCCTTGAAAATCCCCATAACCTCCTCTCCTAGTGGTAACACTTGCAAAGACCCACAACTTCAATTCTAATCTCACATTACCAAAATCCTTCCCTTAGTTATTTTCTTCCAGAAAGTAAATAGATAACTGGTGAGCATAACAGGACGTAGCTTAATGACATGAAGTCCTTTGGCACTATCGGCAACGACAAATGACTCTGAAGAGTTTGCAACACATACTTCCTAGGCAGAAATTTCTAAGAAAGTTGTTGTTTCCTATGCTCACAGTGATTCTTTTAAAGTTTTCTGCATTCATGACTCCACCGAGTTTTCAAAATTTTATTGACACAATCTACGCTCCACAAAATTCTCTGCCTTAAAGTGTACAATTCATTAGCTTTTAGCATGTTAACTATCATCTAACTGCACGGCACCATCAACAAAAGCCTCCGGAGCTCTCTTAGCGCTTTCCTCTTTCGTAATCTCTGACCACACAGGAATTCACGACTCCCCTTTCTGTCTCTAAGAATGTTTCTTCCGGACATTTCAGAAAAATAGAACTATACAATACCTTGCCTTCTATGGCTGGTTTTGTAAACTTAGCAGACTATTTGCAAGGATTATTCGAGTTACAACATGGATCAGTACTTCACTCCTTATGGCTGAATAACATCGCATGGCATAGATACACTGAATACTTTTTGTCCAGTCATGAGCCTACAAGACATTTAGGCTTGCAATTTTTAGCTATTATAAATAACACTGCTGTAAACATTCTTTTGTGCATAGATTTACTTTGGTTATGTATATGTATTTTTGAAAAGATATGTAAGAGCTGTAGTGCAAATTTTTCCATCTATTGCTTCTTCCAACATTGACTTTTCCCTTCCTCAATGATACCCACTAATATCAATGTTGTCTTTATGCTTTCAGAGACATTGGGTATATAAAAAGTATGTAGCATATTAAAACACATGTATATATATTTTTAACATTTTAAATATGATATGTACTAGACCACCCCCCTGCACCTTGCTTTTCCTTTTCTATTTACTTCCAGATCATCCATGTCAGCAGATAAAGTGCTTCCATTTTTTATCATACACACAGCATTCAACTGTGTCAACATACACAATTTACTTAAACTTAATTTACTTAATATGTTGCATCTCAAGATACTTGCTTCCACACCTATTACTTGAAGCAATATTAAATATCTAAGCTTTTAAAAGATAAAATCAAACAATTATAAAAAGCAGTTAGTTTACTCAGATTACCTTCCTCTGATACCATAAACAAAAGTTTAAACTAACTCATAGAACAGAACATAGTGGGGTATCATGTGATATTTCAATATATGTATATACCAGGTAATAACATCTAATCAGGGTAAACATCTCCTGAAACACTTGACATGCTAAAGGCCTAATGATTTCAAGAGAATCATACCTTGTATTATCATAATCTATTACAGGTTGCATATCAAATTATGATTAGATAAGAGTAAGAAATTCTGGAACTGAACTGATTCCAGATCTAGTACTCATTGCACTAGATCACAATGGCTTGTCAGTAAACTAAAATACATAAATAGAAAACATAAACTTATTATAAAATCCTTACAATGACAACGACCACAACATATATTCATGTAATCTTCAGATTAATGTCAATGGAGGACTTACTTCCCCCAAGTTAAGGAGACATCTTAATGTTCTATGAACAAGACTTCAGGCTGAAAAGCTATCAAGTACATATGGTATTTGACTTTCAAATGTTCATGTTGTCTTCTCTATTTTAAAAAACGAAAGGTGGCCTCCCAGCTGGGGATTATAATGGAGCAACCTGAGCTGGGCACAAGCCCTTCTGGATGATTAACCTGGCACCATGTCATCGATGCATACCACCAGGGAAGTGCACAGCTCTGAGTCACACATCTGACCTTAAAACTGCATGCTGGGAGAGCAAAACACCATCCTCCCATGTTACATAAATCTGTCAAAAATTTTTCAACTATATCAGTCTCTGAGTTTTAGATTAAACATGTCTAATTCTCCTTTAAAGCAAGAGTAGCTCAAAATCTATAGCCTCAAAGGGCAGTTTTCTGAAATGAACCCTTAGTCTTCAAAGGTCACATAAAACCAACTGAAACCAGGAGATCCCTGATGGCTGTTTGCCACTGAGTTACCAATTTAATTCAGACAAAGAAAGGTCACCAGCACTCAATTCCAATCTCACAATGCACTGTAAACAAAATCACTCTTTGGATTTCAGGAAATGGGTTGATGTTTCTAAATCATTTTCATATATGCAAACCATTTTGAAAGTACACATACCAGCTAAAAAATACGCATCTTCAGTCACAGTGTTGTGGCAAACTGGGACTACACTAAGATTGCAAACCCTTACCTCTAAACTGTCTACTTATTTAATGTCACAAATAAATGTTAAAAATCTATATAAATGATCAGATTTCATCAGGAAATGCACAAAAAAGAGATTGGCTTGGGAGCTGTAAAACAGGATACTTAATTCTCAAATGTTTGTAGCAGATTGAAATTTCACTAAGATTTAGCAGAATTTAAAACTAAATAATTTTAAAATTGAATTAATTTTGAGCTTTCATTTAATGAAAAGAACAGCAAGTTTTGTTCATTTTATTCTGTTACAACTCAAGTAAAGAGACATGAACACTGTAACAAAGAACCCCAGAATGTAAGCTCTGCCCCTATTGAGTTGCTTACTAGCCATATTTTTTTTTCCTTGTCTATGAAACAGGGAAGCTAGTATCTGCCCTGTTTTGGCTACAGAATTATTTTACAAACAGAAGTGAATGATATGTGCCCAAGCACTGCATACACTGAAAAACAATAAATGATGTATTCATTTAAAAATTACATCTATGTGCATAAACCATCCTTTGTACCTAAGTAATGTGTTCTGATTTTACAAAGGCACCTAATTTCTCACATGACTCACACAATTTTCACAAGAAGTGTATGTGCGCATGCACAGAACATCTGTCATCATAAAGCATATATCACTGTAAAAAGACCAGAGTTCTCTACGATAGAGCTCCTCTCTCTTTTCAGCTTACATTTCCAGAAATATACAATTTAGAAAATACCAATATGGATATTTTAACTTTGCTAAAGAGTCCAGCTATTCAATATTCTAGTATTTCGTTACTTTTTAATTCTTTGCAAAGGCACAAGGAGCTGGGCGCAAATGCATACCAAGCAAATACAACATAATCCGCCCCCTCTTTGCTTTGATCTAAAAATCAAAAGCATACTCCTCTGCCTACTTCTCCAGGGTATTTTTAGTTCCTTTAAGTTACTGACATGGTCAATCATTATTTACAGAGAAATAATTTGGAAATAATTTGGAAAACCCTCAGCAAAAGAAAAATTAAGGTTAAGACTTTTATTCGGAAAACATGATAAATAAAGTAAGGAATACTTTTTACATCTGTTGTTGAAAGAGCTGAAGCTTTAGTAACAACTTGAAGAAGTGAGTTAATCCCTTTGTCACACAGCCAGGACAGGGTTTATTTTCCTACTGTTATGGTGGTAACTTAGAGCACACAGGACAACAATATCAAATATCAATTCCCTCTGGAGTTGTAACTTTCTAAATGTAGTAATTAGTAATTTCTCAAGATTGTCATTTAGCATAGAAATACTCTCTACACAGCAATTTGAACTTCTGTTCCACTTTCTATATCAAGTCTTCAAATATGATTAAACATAAAATAGGTACTATTTTCATGAAGTAAGACTACAGGTGATACAGATGGATAAACTGACATATTTAAAAGATTAACTGTCTTGTCTTGAGGGGGGAGGGCAGAAGCAAAGTCAGACTAAGAATAGAAGCTCAAGTTCTATCACCTGTCCCAAGCATAAATCTAGAAAACTGTCCCACCTTCCAGGCAGTTTTAAGTACATCATCTAATCGATTTGGGGTATTTTAAACATACGCCTTGCAGTAAGAAAAGTAACCTTCCATACTTGTGAAGCATCATTTGTTTAAGAGTGATAGCTATAATAATTGAAAAGTTTGATAGTTTCATGTTGGTTTTTATACTTCCAACCAATAGGACCCCAGCCAACTTACTTGTCTTAAATCAATAAACAGATCATTTGTGCTTCTTTAGAATGAGTGGTACTGCAATATGAGCTATAAAATATGAAGTATCCATATTTTATATAGATTTTATTTACTCTTTTCAAATTCAATTAAATTCTATGGGGAGCATAATGTTCATATTCAAGTATATAATAAAATAATTCATATAAAAATTCTTAAACCTGAGCTATAATAGAAACCAGAGTCTAAAACTCAATTCTTACACAGTATACAGTAAATCACTTATATAGCCTTTGTGATTATGAAGCAATCACAAGTTAGGTCACATTCTGAGATCAAAAAAGCAAGTCAGTAGTGAGGACATCAAAACTTCAACTTAAAACACTACTCCCAAGACCAAAGTGTATACTTTTCCATCAAGCCACTAAGTTTTTACGGGTTTTAAAGGACCATGTGTTTGAACTATTTTACAAATGTGTATAAAATGTATTTTACAGATAAGTTCACAGAATCGTATATTATGATAAAACGATGCAAAGGTTTCCTTTCACAGCCAACAAATTTATCTTTTAATGTTATTTTTCCATGATACTTTTAGGACACTGATTGATTTAAAAGTCAGTATTACAGAGGCAGACAAAAGGAAAAGGATATCTTCCATCTGCCAATTCATTTCTCAGATGGCCGCAATGGTCAGGGCTGGGCCAGCTCCAAGCTGGGAGCCAGGAACCTCATCTAGGTCTATCATTTGGGTAGCAAAAGTCCAAGGGCTCAAGCCATCCTCTGCTGCTTCCCTGGCCATCGGCAGGGATGTGGATGGGAAGTGAAATAGCCAGCACATAAACTAGCACTCTTATGAGATGCCAGCTTCTCAGATGGCAGCTTTCCGTGCTATGCCACAATGCAGGCCCCCTTCTGTGTAATTTTGGATGTCCTCTCTTACATCTAATCTCCAAATTCCCCTCCTGCAACTCCCATCTAAACTCTGCCCCAAATGTAACTTTTTGTTTCTCTCTATTCAACATTCTTGGACCACGCAGACATTGGGAACATAGCAAAGATTTGCTTCTACCCAAGCAATAGCAGCTGGAAGTGACACAGAAAGAACAGAGTAGACCCCAACAGAGTGGGAAAAAACGGACTGGGAATGATTTCAAATGATTCCCTGCCAGCTAACTCCAAAGTGCTAGTGAAGACTTACAGAGGGAAACATACCCAATCAGTCCCCTGGGCCAAAGGACAGTGTTTGGATAGAATTCAGGAGATTGAGAATAAAAAACAAGATAGCTTTGCAGCAATATAGAGATTGTTTCCACACAAACAGCCAAGGGTCACCCACTAGAACCTTTCCTCTTCATTCCCTTCTCCTTGTTGAAATTGCAACCATTTTTTAAAAATAATTTGTACTTTGAAGCCGACACTAGTAATCTATCAAGCTAAGCCTCTGCTTGCAGTGTCAGCATCCTATATGGTCGCCAGTTCAAATCCCGCTTGCTCCACTTCCTATCCAGCTCCTTGCTAATGGCCTCAGAAAGCCGCAAAAGATGACCCAAGTGCTTGGGTCCCTGCACTCACATGAGATCCAGCTTCACATCAGCTTAGCTCTGGCCATGGGGGCCATTTAAGGGCAGTGAACCAGCACATGGAAGGTCTGTCTCTCTCTTTTTTCTCCCTCTGTAGCCCTCCCTTTCCAGTAAAAATAAATAAAATCTTTTAAAAATAATTTTCAATAAATACATTGACACCAATGTTTGGCATTAGAGCCAGTACAATTCATTGCTCTTCTAACTTTCAAATGCAATCAACTTTATGGGAGTAATCAACACATGATATTTATAACACTTACAGATGCTCCTGCTTCTCTCTAAGAAGTCTAAGACAATCAGTTTCAGTCGCTGATGAAAGCAAAATTGACAATCGTACTCCATCCTTATTTGGGGATAGGTAACTAACATCTGAGTCACAAAAAAGTTCAGATTTTAAAATACACCATCATTTCTCCAACTCCATGCCAGAAATCCAGAAAAAAATGTTACTTCCAAACCTTTTCCCATTAAAACTGAGTTATTTATTTTACATTGTTCTTTCACTATATTCTATGGCAATTTAGGCATAGTTGTGTAAAACTCAAAAAGCTCTTCAAAAATTTCTCAAAAAACACATATCATGAGAAAACTAGGAGTTATTGTTATAGCACAGGAAGTAAAGCTGCAGTCTGGGAAATCAGCACCCTACATGTGTGTGTTTTCTATCCTGGCTGCTCCGCTTCCCACCCGGCTCCCTGTAAATGCAGCAGAGGCTGCTCCGAGTTGGGCCTCTACACCCACATAGGAGACGCAGATGAAGTTCCTGGCTCCTGGCTTTGACCTGCCTCCTCAGCCTTGGCCATTGCAGCCCCTTGGGAGGGAACCAGCAAATCAAAGATCCTATCTCTGTCTCTCTGTCTCTCTCTCTCTCTCTCTGTAATTCTTTCAAATAGAATGAATGTTTAAAACAGGCATGAATTTCAATTTTTTTACACCGAAAACCTCGCTTTTAATTCATTCCACAATTTTGTACCTTATATGAAGTTAATCACTAAGGAAATCCAAAAGTATTGTTTATAGATGAACAGAGGAATGAAGACACGTGATAAAACGAGGACAGTAACCTATCAGCGGTTGCCTCTACATGAGGGTTGCACAAGTGACCCGTTGGAGTAAATTACATTATAGGTATGTCAAAATCTTTACAACTCCACTGCAGCTACATTGAAGCAGCTACTGATTTCCCAAAGGGAATGGGGTGCAATCTGGAATAAAAAACCCAAGTGAGTTATGTTAGCTTGTATAATGAAAGATGTCAAATTCACATTAAAGTTTTCCAGGCACAAAGAAGTCAAGAAAATCTCAAACTGAATTGCAATATGTATACTTCAGACTTGTGTTGAAAAGTTTGGATCATGGACACAGAGAGGACTCTTTCTGAAGGTAACCCATTCACACAACCCCATCTGAGGGATGACACTGTAGCCAGCCTCCAGCTTCCTGCCCATCTTTCTCCTTCTATGGTTGTTTCAAGTTTAAAGCATATACTCATCTGTTTCCATATTCCTAAAGGTACCAGGAATAAAATCTAAATATAACAGATGGGTAAGAACTCATGGTAAGTGGAAACCAAAATGTAACTTCAGCTCTCCCAGGTCACTGCCTTAACACCCATGGCTTTAGTGTAATGGCCCTGCTGTAGACCTTTTGTCTTTATTCCCTCAACAGAAATACTATCCTGACTTTAATGAATGACAGATAAGTGTTATTCAAAATCTTATTTTAGGTTGACATTAATAGGCTTAACTTCCTTTAAAGTCAGCAAGTATTCTCCAACATGTTAAACTTACAAAATTGCTTAGTGTATCTTTTATCCTTTTCTACTTTTATTAAGTATTCCACACGCTTTGTAAAAATATAATTAGATGCTGATGAAATATCTAAAACATGTCTATGAATTTCTAGGGTTTCAAGGATCATAAGGCGAAACCACTAGACTAGAAAGAATCTATTTGTGTTCTTATGTTTATTAAATTATGACACTTAGATATTATAAATAGCTACATGAGCCTCTGCAGACTTTGTATAAGAAAGTGGTGCCATAATGATAACTTCCTAATTCTAAACCTACCTAACCCTACTTGTATTTCATTGTTATAGTAACCAACTCCACTCATATTTCACTGTTACAGTACCTAATTCCAAGCTTTTGCCCTACTATCCACAAACCTAGTTCTCCAGTTTCATTCTTATAAACAATTTAAATTTATATGCTAATCTTCCAATACAGAGCAGAAAGGACCAGCATTACGTACAAGGGTATTTCAAAGAATTTATGAAAAAAATAAAATTAATAGGTACATTTATGTTGGTGCACAAATGGCAATCTGTACACATTTTTTCATATGGTGCATTTTCTAAGAACTTCCTGAAATACCTTCATGAATGTTTGTATACTTACTAGCATTTAGAAACAAATGGAGACTCCCCAGAGTCTCAAAACTGACCATATTTCCCATTCTAATTAATCACTTTGTAGCAGCCACTAAAATAAGTGCTAGGATGTCAACTAATCCGATAGCAGCTCTGAGAATGTCAAAATTGAAAGCCACATAATGACATGCATGCTGAAGTGTTTAGAGGTGATATGTGTGTGTGGATGCCTATAGCTTATTTTAAAATGAGTCCAAAAATATAAGACTAATTAAGGGATGTGTGATATAGTAAATATCATGAACTATTCCCTTTCAGAATATAAGTGGCAAAATTCATGATAAAATGTTAGAGAGAAAAATGATGCCATCTTAAATGAGGGAGAAGGGACATTCCATTTAAGGATATCCTCCAATGTTACTAGGCATATGAATATTAGAGCCATATGGAACGAAACAAAGATGTCAAGAGTGTGAGAGCAGAGCCCGGCGCCATGGCCTAGCAGCTAAAGTCCTCGCCTTGAACGCACCAGGATCCCATATGGGTGCCGGTTCTAATCCCGCAGCCCTACTTCCCATCCACTCCCTGCTTGTGGCCTGGGAAAGCAGTCGAGGATGGCCCAAAGAATTGGGACCCTACACCCGTGTGGGATACCCAGAGGAGGGTCCTGGATCCTGGCTTCGGATCAGCATAGCATCGGCCATTGCGCTCACAAGTGAATCATCGGATGGAAGATCTTCCTCTCTGTCTCTCCTCCTCTCTGTATATCTGACTTTCCAATAAAATAAATAAATCTTAAAAAAAAAGTGTGAGAGCATAAACGAAGGAAACACATAGATTCTTGCTCTCTAGGAAACTGGCAACTCTTTGGAAGGAGGTACAAATTGAGAGAGTAACCCCAACAACTTCCTTACTCTTTGTGCCTTAACTGTACCAATGAGAAAAATGAGAAATTTTTAGAGGACTAAAAGAGGCAGGCATCTGGCAACTCTATAAGGTCTGACAGAGAGGGCAGAGCTAGGAAGCCAAGAGATTTCCTGTAAATATTACAATGCACTGTTTTCCAGGTCAGGCATGCCATAACGGATGGTGGAGATACTTTAATAATTTAATTTTGTATAAAAGGCAGATTTACATCTGGAAGACAAAACAGAGAAAAAAGAGAGATTGTCCATCTGATGGTTCACTCCCCAAATGGCTGCAATGGTTCACTCACACTGAGCCAACCCAAAAGCAGGAGCCGGGAGCTTCTTCTGAGTCTCTCATGCGGATGCAGGGCCCCCATGATTTGGGTCATCCTCTGCTGAGAAAAGAAATGGAGCAGCCAGGACTTGAAGCAGCACCCATGTGGGATGTCAGCACTACAGTCAGGAGATTAGCGTGATAAGCCACCACATTGACCTTGGAAGTATTTTTTTAAACAATGTAGGGATCGGGGCTGTGTCATAGCAAGGAAAGCTGCCACCTACAGTGCCAGCATCCCATACAGACACCAGTTGAAGCCCCAGCTGCTCCACTTCTGATCCAGCCCCCTGCTATAGTGTCTGGGAAAGCAGCAGATGATGGCCCAAGTGCTTGGGTCCCTACACCCATGTGGGAAACTCTGAAGAAACTCCTGGCTCCTGGCTTCAGATCAGCTTAACTTTAGCCATTGTGTCTCTATGTCACTCTCTCCCTCTCCATTTCTCCCTCTCTGTAACTATGCCTTTCAGATAAATAAAGCAACCTTTTAAAAATGAAATGGTCCATAGATGTTTCCAGTGAACAAATATCCTTACAAAAGGTTCCCTTCTATCACTTCTAAACTTTTTGGCTAAGATCAAGTGAAAAACATTCTCATATGAAGAAGTTCTTCTAGACAGTTCATTTATATTAGCTCAACAATATTTTATTTCATTGAAAATAAAATTATTTGTTTGGGATGAGGGGCATTGTGCGCACCATACTCATCTGAAAGCCTTCTTAGGCGTCCTAATGTCATGTGCACTTGGCTCAGGATCGCACTTTTGCAGAATCCAGTCAGGACCCATTTTATATGTGAGGCAGTTTGACTCCTCAAATGAAAATAAATTCTTTCTAAATCACAGGCTGGGAAAAGGAGGAGATGGTAGAAGAGGTCAAAATCAAGTCTGTAAAATCCCAGACTCAGATTTAGTCGTCATAGAAACAGGGGAGATAAATAAACCAGTAACCTTAACACATGTTCTGCACCTTTGCCAGACATCTCTCTGATTTCCCATTATTTTTGCATAAGTATCTTTCAGTCCAAACACAACTGACTCTTGAAGACTACAAAACCAAACAGAACCAGGCCCAAAAGAAACACGAATGCTCATTCAAGCAAAAGGCAAGGAAAAGAGTTGAGAGCTACCCCTTTGGGCAATGTGCTCTCCGTTTCCCTTGAAAAACGATTGTGACATGAAGCACAGTGGCAATGACATACAAGGAAAATATGTGGTGCCAAAGCCAGAGGAAACCATGTTCAAAAAAGAAAAAACAGATATGAAGCAACTGACCTAATTAAAAGAAAAAAGTGTGCTTGCAGAGGAAGCAAGCGTATCTGAAACAGAGTAGTACAGAGCAAGGAAACGGGCCTCGTGTAAGAAAAGCTGACAGTCGTACTGGGAGCTTTGGGGGCTCATCGAGACAAAAGCATGAGGTGAGCAGCTCTCCTGAATTACAGCTCCACTCAAAGTTTCCTTAAGCATACATTAGACGTTTAGACATGAAGATTCACTGCCTGCCTGGCACACATCAACTAAAAACTCTGAAACAAATAGTTGAACTTTTTTCACGCGAGACACAACAATGCTTTCTATCAACTACAGAACATCAGAAGAGAAATGGGTGCTGATGTGTGATGGAACAAGACAAGCAGGATGTAGCTATATCATGAGACTCCCATGACTGGGCACCAAGAAGTCGTCTTCATACTTCATAATGATTTACTAAGCATCTACTATATGAGAAATGGGAATAGCCTGCTTGGAATATGGAGTTGACATAAGTTAGTGAGAGTAGAAGACTCTCAGTCCCTAACTGAGCATGCTGAAATAAATGTGTAAGACACATCGCAGTAACATAAATAAAACCTTAAAGTAATACTTACATCTTTCCATACAGCCCCATTTCTTCCACATAATACACCTTTCTTTAAATGGTTATAGTCACAACATCTGTACAAACCTGTACCCTGCAATTTTCAGTAATGCTATATTATATAAGCTTTTAAGACTGCTATGCAAATATCAATACTGTAATTTAACACATTTATGAAATTCCACTGTATGAATGTATCACAACCTAATTAGTAAAAAAATAAAGTACGTTGAACATGTAAACCATTTCTCCAATTCTAATTGTTGTTTCCCTCCAAGAAGGATTCTGATCAATGTCTATTAACACGTGGCTTTTTTTCTTACAGTAATTTATGTCTTACACCTAGAGTGTCAAAATGAGGATCAACGGCTCAAAGGGTCCCAGTGTTTGTGACTTTTCCCATTACTGTTATATCAAAAGGTTCTGCACTAGTTTACAGGGCTGTGAGCAATGAGGAACTACATATCCCTTTTGAGATAATCAAGTAAGCATAGAGCTTTCTTTCCATTTTTTGTTGACTGAATAACTAAAAAGCAGACTTTATTGATACTTGAATACACTCGTCTTTGTATACCAAAAGGCCTGAACGACTGCCGTGCATTTATCTGTTTTGGGGTAAACACGAACGTCTGTTAACCCATCTCTGGAAGGTTTCATTCAGCCAGCAATGATGAAGCCCCTACCATGTGCCAGGCTTACACTCTGCATAAAATAGAAATTATCTTGCTATATATGCCACAGATTTTTTTCCAGTGTGTTCTTTTCTCATTTAATAATACTTTTTATTAACCACAGATTATAAATATTTAAATTCGTTGATCTCTTCATCATTTCATGACTTAAGATTACCATATAGAGAGATTTAATCATTTATTTTGCGTGGTCTAACTTTCAAATTTTCTAACAGTCCCACAAACATATTCGTCTATAATTATTACATTAATTCATGAGTACTGACCTTTTAATGCATGCAGTTTTTTACCAGAAATAATTTAATACAAATACAAATTCTAAATTAATATAAATTTTGCTTTTATGTGTTATGCCGTAATAAAAATAATGTTTTTTCCTACTTACCTTGCCACAACTCAAAATAAACCTAGGTTTATATGGGAAGATTTGACCTCAACAGCCTGGCTAAGATCTTCTATTTCTCAGGCCACAGAAAGAGTGAGGGTTCAAGAGCTATCTAGAGGATTCCATACCTGTTGATGTTCCTCTTCACTAGAGACCATCTGTTGGCATCCCTTTTCCTCTGAAATATTAACCCTGAAACGCTTTAATGCACCCTGTTAAAATGAACTCTATACAACATCACACACCCAGAAGTTAGCAACCTGAGTCCTGGTTGAGAGAAAGGACAACCTTTAGTTTGTAACCTCAAGTTTATTTATATAGCCAGCATGGGAAACTCATAATTCTGTAAGAATAAAACATTCTGATCATGGCAACTGACCTCTTACCCTAACTATCACAGATATGGCAGCAGAACTCAATAGTACATGCTCCCCCTAACAAAACAGTGCCTATGTGCTCCAGCCTGGTATTGCCTAACAGGAATTCAGACTCCAAAGTGCCAGATCTTCTGATATTTCAGGAGAAACTTAAAATATCTGGATTGTTTAAAACGGTGAAATCTCTCCATTTTGCAATAATGGCAATTCACTCATACTTTCAAAGGGCGCTTTTGTGTGCCAGATAGCAGCCTATCACTCTGAGACAGAAACTGCAGAATGGTGATTTCCAAACTCATTAAGCCCTCCTAGCCCATCTGTGTTGATTTTTGTGCTTGCTCGTTTTCCATGAGAGGTCAGACCAATACAAATGTGAAAAAAACTAAGTCACTGTGTCTACTGTCTTTCAAAGCATTGCATTCTGTAGCCACCACTGTGGTGTACCAACTAAACCTCCACCTGCAATGCCGGCATCCCATATGAGCACAGGTCGGCATCCCAGCTGCCCCATTTCTGATTCAGTCCCTTGTTAATGGCCTGGGAAAGCACCAGAAGATGGCCCAAGTGCTTGGGAACCTGAACCCACATGGGAGACCAAGAAAATCTTGACTCCCGGCTTCCACTTGGCCTAGCTCTATCTGTTTTGTTGGAGTGAAACAACAGATAAAGATATTCTCTCTGTCTCTGTCTCTCTGTTTTTCTGTGTGTATGTGTGTCTCCTCCCTCCTTCTCTTCTCTCTCTTTCAAATTTTCTAAAGACCTTAAAATACTGCGTTCTGTGAGTATTTAAAAACTGCTAATTCAATAGTGAAAATAACCATATGTCACTGCTAAAAAAAAGTAGTTCCTAGATGTGAAACATGTGTTTAATAATTAATAATATTGTCACTTTCGTTACAAACACAGAATACTTGTATTGAACTCAGGCCATGTAGGTGACTAGAATCACCTTGTATGTACAGCTTACATTTCAAATAATTCATAAGCTAAAAGATAGCCTAAAATGATAATTTCAAGTTTTTGAATTATAAAGTTGACCTATGATAAATACTATATAAAACTGCAACAAGACACATTATCATTTTTTTCAAATCCTCCTGTGGAAACTGCAAAGCCCACTTTCCCAAACTGTTCAATTATTACAAATAGACTTCTAAAAAGTCAGAGCATGAAACACACATGTGACGTTAGTTTTCATTTCTGGACACTGGGTCTTTGACACAGCTGCATCCACAGCACTTGTCACATACTTTATTACAGGCACACGCTTACTTGGAGGTGGCCTCAGTCACAGGCTCAAGGAGCACACAGAGATAGGGACTCGGAACTGTAGCCCTGGATACCTTACTAGGCCACTTACTGTTCTATAATGTAATGCAAAAAAAAAAAAAAAAGACCTAAAAAGCTAAGATAATCCTCAGTTTTCCCATCTGCAAAAGGGAAAATCCAGGGACACTCTATCCTGAAGGAATGAATGGCAGACTCAAAACACAGTATGACTTTGTTCACCATGAAATTCTTGGCATGGAACACAGCAGGCCTGAGTGAGTGGAGGAATAAAAAAACAGGACGAGAAAACA
This sequence comes from Ochotona curzoniae, assembly GCF_017591425.1. Taxonomy (NCBI): domain Eukaryota; kingdom Metazoa; phylum Chordata; class Mammalia; order Lagomorpha; family Ochotonidae; genus Ochotona; species Ochotona curzoniae. The sequence goes on from NW_024467087.1 coordinate 10,674,719, forward strand.
CGAGACACAACTGGACAATGCTATCTATTTCTATCACAGTGAAGCAATGAAACAGAGCCTATGTAACTGACTCACCTGAGAAACTCACCACTGGAGAATAAAACCCAAGGACACAAAGTTTGGAAACAGTAATGTCACTATGGTATTCCTTCTTTTTTTTTTAAATTATTAATTATTTTCCATGATACAGTTTTGTAGGTATAGGGATTCCCCATGAAAAACCACTTCAAATATGTGGTTTCTCCTAAAATCAATTAAAATATTCCATTTGAGGGCAGGCACTGTGGTGCAGCTGGTTAAGAAGCCACTTGTAACAGCAGCATCCTATAACACAGTGCTAGTTCAAATCCTCACTACTTCCAAATTAGCTCCCTCATAATGTGCCTGGGAAGGTGGCAGAGGATGGCTGACTTGGGTCTGCCACCCATGTAAGACAACACTTAGTTGGAATACTGAGATCCTGAATTCAGAATGACCCAACCCTACCCAACTGCTGTAGAAAGTGAAGCAAAATCTTTCTTTCTACTCTCTCTCAAATAAACAACCTCAGGAAACTGCCTTTTACAAACACATCTTTGTACACGCAGTTTCTACCGAGGCTTCCTACTGATGGAGCTGGTCAAAGTCCCAGCTTGCAGTGGAATTACTAGGAACAAAATATTGCATGTGAACTGCCAAGCTCAATATAGCTGGCATTCCCAGATAATACGATAGAAGGTCGTTTTTCTCTCTTAACTTCGTGAAGAATTTCATCTCTGTTAGTGTAGAAAAACTTGGGGGCAAAAAAAAGGAACTGTGGGAGCACACAAAACTACAATCTCTGCCCTTAACAGAGTGCAATGCTCTCAAATTGCTCTCGGGTGATTCAGTGTTCTACTTGACCTAAAACAGAACTGCCTTTGGTTTTCTCTGTCAGGATTAGCGTTTCTATTGTTTTTAATATGCTTGTATCACTTAATCCTTAACTTCAAAAATAACCATCTTACATTAGAAGCTATGAAAGACAGGATGGCAGAGTACAGACCTGGAGATGAAGGCTCCTGCTCTGGCAGCTCAGAAGAGGTGCTGGACATTTTATTGTATTGGAAGGACTTCTGACTACAGCCACAATTGATGAAAAGGGCAAAATTAATAAATTCAGAGTAAGCATTTCTAAACTTTTTCCATTTTAGTCTTTAAAGATCTAATATACTTAGGTATTTGAATAGATACATATATTGAGCATCTTTAATCCAAACTATGATGTTCAAAATGCTCCCAAATTCAAAACTGAGTTGTAACATGATGCCATAAATAAAAAATTTCAGACTCAACCTCACGGGATGGATCACAGTGGGAGCTATGTTGCCTGGCGGTTAAGATGCAGGTGAAGGTACCTGTGACCCGCAGAGAAATTCCTGGGTTCAGCACCCAACTCCAATTCCTGACACCCTAACTCCTGCTAATGTGGATCCTGGCAGGCAGCAGTGATGGCTACAGTAATTGGGTTCTTCCACCCACTTGGAAGACCAGGATTGAGGCCCCAGCTCCCAGTTTCATCCCCAGCCCAGCTCCAATCATTGAGGGAATCTGGGGAGTGCACTAGTAGATAGGTGGATGGGTTCTCTATGTGTGCATCTATGTTGCTCCTTTCTCTCAAAAAATACATTTTTTAACTCAGATACACTGTAAACACTACATAAAGCTATCTTTAAGGTATATATACAAGGTGTGTGTGAGCCATAAAATGAGTTTCATGCTTATACTTAGATTTCATTCCCAGAATATTTCATTCCAAAATCCAAAGAGAGAACTTCTGAAATCTGAAATACTTCCTGTCCCCAATATTTCTGGCAAGGGACGGTTTACCTACATTTTTAAATCTATGAACTCTTCAGCATGTAGATGTAACAAACGCAACTTGAATCGCTCAGTAAGTAACTACCCCAACTAAAATTATCTACACTAACTGTGCTACTGCGAGCAAGGGCAGACAGGCGAGTGAAGAAGATAAAATGCAATAGCCTTTTGTTGAAGTAAACTGCCGATCTGGACTGGCACAGTGCTAGCAAATGTCACATCCTCTTTTGTAAATTCAGACACCAGGGCAGAAAAGAAGAGTAAGCACTCCTGCAGTGTGCCTGGATGAGCCATCTTGTAGATTCCTTCCTTTCATTATTGTGAAACGTAATGGTCCCTTCTCTCAAAGAGAGAAATGAGGGCGCCTGGACCATCAGAGTATAAATAAGCCACTGTGGCTAAACAAAGAGGGTTCTACGCCCATCCACTGTACAGCAGATGAAAGATGTCATCACACCAGCATGGCAGGGCTGTTCAGACTTGAGGGCAGACGAGAAAAAAATCTTTGCTGACCCATGTTAACACAGCCCAACAGGAAGTGTCTTTGGTATTCCCAGCACCAACTTTGACTGTGTCAGTTTGGCACTTCACTCCTTCCACCCACAGCAGAAAGACTCCTCACGCAGTCAGTCAGCCCATCCTTCTCCCAGTGGTCCACAAATCTCCTCCCTCCCATCGCAGTGTTTATACCATGCAGCTTTCCTGCTCCCTAACGGCTCATGCTGTTAAATGAGCAGATCTTTACTTTTCAAGAAAACCTTCTAGCAGTATGTTTTGCCTAAGTACATTCACCTTTCATGCCCCCAAATTCAAAGCAAATGAGATTTTCCCTTGAAAATATCTAGAGTAACCAGCAGTTCCATTAAAGTGAACTCTCATAAACCTTCTGTACAAATAAAGTTTTTGTGTAATGTCACCACAACACCACAAATTGGAAGGCTGGGGTTCAGTGTAAGAATTTGTGGGCCAATTCAGAAAGCTCACCTCACACTGGATGTGTGAAAAACACGCAGTCTCCAGCAGTGTTAGACGCAGTTGAGAATAACGTCTGATGTGCCTAAGTCAGGGAAAAAATGAGAATTGAGATGAAAAGTTAGAAATTCTTTTTAAAAAGTCAACTTCCTTTGAAATGGCTCATGGTAACACATTTTACTTTCTATTTACAACCCTTAAGAGTTAAAGGAAAACTGCCAAGATGTTCTGCATATTTCTCCAAATGTCTGTTTATCATGACATTAGCACTGGCAGTGGATCTGGCTCCCTCATTATCAAGCTGTATTAGCTCAAACACTCAGCATTGTTAGGGGAGTGAGCTCATGGCCTATTTCAGTCTTAAATTAACATTTGGCAATCACCCGGGTAATCAAAACAAATGACTCAGTCGTTTAGAATAGATTTATTAGTTGAGCCCTTTTCCCCCTCTTAACATCTTTAGAATATTTTGCCACAGGAGGGCTCTGATCCAGCCAGAATGTAGAACACAAGTCACCAGAGGAATATTTAGTGTTGTTGCCATGGAAACTAGGTGCCAGTGCAACTGATGAAGCTGTCTCCAACCAACAACAATATTATGATGCAGGCGACTGGACAGGCTCATCCCCGTGTGGCTGGTCTGCAGCACTGCCAAACAGGTGTGCCCTGTTCTGTTCCCATGCTGGACACAAATACAGCCACCGCATGCTGCCCCCCACAGGCCTCTTCACAGAACCGCAAAACCCCTCCTCACCACCTTCCCTTAAAGACAACAGCCTGGGGAAGGAAGTGTGCTCCTTGCACATAGCCCCCAGAGGTGAAATCCTGAAACTCACCAAGCTCGCTTTAGATCAACGTGAAATGTACATGAGCAAAGGAAATGACTCTCCAGAAAGGCAAACCCTGCGTATTTTGTCTTTGTCGCTGCTCTCTTACACCTAGAGGCTCTCACTCAAGAAGAATTCTTGGAAATAAGGCAAATAAAAGCCAAGGGTTATAACCAGGCTTGTAACTACCTTCTCCCCCTGCCACCAACTGTCTCCAGGTTAGCAGCCAAGCAAATAGTGGTTAAATTTTTAAATGTATTTGAAAATGAAGAGAAATCCAGTTAGTTCCACAGGCTAACAGGTTCGTCTGTTTAGAGATCTTCAGGACAACTATCACAATTGAAGACAACTCTTCTAAACTTTAAACAAACCTGTTGGCCATGTGAACAGGGTTCTTGTTTTCAAGGTCATAACCTTAGAGGAAGGCACATTTATGACAGTATCTGAAAGTGACTCAATTCTAAAGAACACCTTCTGGTCTCTTTCCCACCTATTCTTAAGTACAGACAGTATTTTCATATTCTACCATATAAATATGTATTCTCCGTTCCATGGTTTGCCTGGTGTGTCTTACAGGACTTTATGTTTCTTGGTGACAAAGACAAAAATCTCTTCTATGTTCTAGTGCTCAGCATAGTATGTATATACAAAAGGCTCTACTTACTCTCACACCTGCACTCCACCCTTAGGGAACTTACTGTTTCTAGATGGTATCACAAACTTTCGTGAGGCTGCAGCTGGAACACAGCACAGCACAGATGTTAGCAGCAGGGCAGCCTGGGACAGACTGCCTGCGTTCAGCCACTGGCTCTGCCTTTTATTGGTGCCCAACCTTTGTGAACACCATAATGGTACCTACCTCACAGGGGTAAGGTACATGTAATGCACCAGGTTGTGCCTGACCCAGGGAAAGTAGTTACTAAATATCAGATATATAACTGCAGCATTATAGCAGGCAAAGAATCAAAATCTTATCAAATTCAAAAATGATGTCAGGCTGTCCCAAATCCTTACCACCAAAAACACCCTTCTTTTGACTCAACGCCAATTTGAATGGCAAACTTGAACCTATCACCCTCTGGACTTAATGGCCTACTCCATTTTACTAATCCTGCAATTGATTTTTCCTGGATGGATATGATTTATGCTGGGCTCCACTCGAAGGAATCCATCCAGTTCTCAAACAACCTGAAGATGCCAACCTGCCACTGTCTTTCCTACCACCCCTCTGACTGTTTCCCAGCCCCACCAGTTCTACCTACAGGGACTACAGGTGGAGAAGGGTTAGGAGAATTGTCCTCCAGTCCAGAATCTCTTTCAGAAGTGCTGACACTCATGCTCCCTGCTATCCTCCAGAGGGCAGAAGAGGGAAAGGCCCAAAGGCCGAGGAGACAAGGCACTCACATTAGGTCCAATTCAGGCCTCCTAGAGCACCCTTCCCCTTTGGTTTCACAATCAAGAACAAGTTCACAAAGAAGCATTAGGTCACAGTGAAACACAAACCACACGTATATCCTTACTCCACCTTTCTGTTGTCCTACTGTGCCTCAATTAACTTTGGCTGGGTGTGTGAGGATGAAGACACTCAAGGCAGTTATATCTGTGTATACTCTTCAATCTGCAGCATACATCCACAGCCCTTACCAGTCATACAAAGCTTTACTGTGCAAGTCAAAGAGTTAGAACAGCTACCAACTACACTGGGAAACGTGATGACAGCAAAATTGTTCCAAATCAAACTCCAACATTTTAGAGTCAGTCACATTTTAAGATAAATCATTACTCATCTTAACAGAATTATTAAGTGAAATTAGACAAACCACTTACATTATTCCAGAAGAATCCAGTAGTTACTTTTATGCTATTTAATACACAGACTCACTCTTGTTGGTTTAACATTGCTGATCCTACCACTACTGCTATCCAAATTTAAATGATCCCCAAGTCACCAGTCATTTGGGTGAATTGTGTGGAAAAATAAAATCCAGAGGCACTGGATGCTTGAATGAACACAAAAGATCAGTTGAATCCATCAAAATGTATGATCTCCACAAGTCCATTGTCTCCTGTAAATTCTCCAAATCTTACCATCATGGTAACTGTCCCTTTAATCACTTCCTTCAGAATATTCTCTCACCCAAGAAATCAGAGTGATAAACCCCAAACATCACCATTAGATTATATGTGGTATACATCTCACTTAACCTACTTTTATGCGAATACTTGCACAATTCTGGGAATCAGAAATATTGATATATACACAATAAAGTCACATTTAAGTAAAAATATGAAATATGTTAATAAAGACAACTGAGATGACCACTGGCTCATTACTCTTAGCAGAACAACTGATAAACTGGCTGTTATTTAGGAAAATAATTGATTGAAAACAAAGGGTTCAGATAAAAAATGACTTTTTGAATATTTGTAACCTAAACAAGGTGGGCAACATAAATCACTGACAACATTAATTTAACAAAAACTAAAAGGATGTTAATACTCGTAGAAATATAATAAAGTCAAATTTTGTATTTGGGGATCATTGGTGTGATATAACAAAATTAAGCCACTGCCTGCAAAGCAGCAATGCCATATGGGCACTTGCTCAAGTCCTCGCTGCTCCATTTCTGATCCAGCCCCCTGTCAATGGGCTGGAAGTCTAGAGAAGCAGCAGAGGATGGTTCACTCAAATGTTTTGGCTCTGCACCCACATGGGAGACCCAGTTGAAGCTCATTGCTCCTGGCTTCAGCCTGGCACAGACCCAGCAGCTGCAGCCATTTAGGGTGTGAACTAGCAGTCTCTCTGTCTCTGTCTCTGTCTCTCTCTCTGTCTCTGTCTCTCTCTCTCTCTCTCTCTCTCTCTCTCTCTCTCTCTGTAACTATGCATCTCAAAAACAAAGTAAAAATTTCAAAAAAGATTTAGTCTGGAGGATCATTTCTTCAACACAAGTTTCCAAATTTATTTTATATGATAGTGTCATGATATATTTCACAATTTTGGGAGAGATAGGATTTATTCTCACCCAGTTTGGGGAAAATGTAGGTTATGTGTTTAAAGGTGATTTCCAGTTCTACTACACATTAAGGCTATGATTAGTCAAGATTTTCCCACAGACTTTTGCAGCTCCTTGAGAAAACTAGAAAGTGCACAGATTTGCAAAAATGTTGGCATAGTGAGCCATTTTTAACTCTGCGTTGGAGTATGTGTAACTCCTTAAAATACTGATTTTGCTTTCGTGGTTTTCTCTCTTTTTTTTAAGGTCTATTTTATTCAAAATGCAGAGACTCAGAATGAAGGTGAGAAACAGGGTGGGGAAGATCTTCCATCTTCTGGTCATGCTCCAAGTGGCCACAAAAGCCAGGACTCGGCCACGCAGAGCCTGGGAGTCAGGAGCTTCATTCATGTGGGTGGCAGGGGTACAGGCACTTGGACCATCCTCTGCTGCTTTTCCCGGGTACCTAAGTAGGGAGCCAGATGAGAAGTGAGGCAGCCAGGATTCAAACCAGTGCCCACACCAGATGCCAGCGTTATGGGTGGCAGCTTAATCAGCTATGCCACAAGGCAGGCCCCATAGATTTTTAAATTAGTAAATTAAAAGGAGTCTTTGCTTTCGGACATGACAGGCTAGACCCATAAACTATCAAAATGTGGAAGGATGAGCAGTGCATTCTACCATGACCCAAATAAATACCAATGAGATATTTTCATGGGTGACTGACTGCAAGCAACCTTAAACAATCTTTTGGTCATAAAGGGGGAATAAGAAAAAACATATTTGATATTTGGCCTAACAGTTAAAGAAACATATTAAAATGCAAGATTAGAGTGCCTGGGTTCAATACTCAGCTCCACTCCTGGAGTCTCCCTCTGCTGCTTACCCTGGGAGGCAAAAGTGGTGGCAAAAGTGATCGCATCCCTGTAACCCTCCTGGATTGAATTCTTGGTTTCTAGCTCCTAGGTTCCTTATTTCAGCCACAGCCATTACAGGCATTTGGGAAGTGAACCAGAGGAGGAAAAACTTGTTTATTTGTGTTCATTCATTCTCATTCTTCTCTCTCTCCCTCCCTTCTTTCCTCCCTTTCCAATTAAAACATGAAACAGAGAAACTTAAAATAACCAAGCATTATGAACAAATGGAAGCATAGGAAACACACAAACCAAATGGCAAAATCCAGAAAGGAAAAAAAAGAAACAGCAAATACTTGCAAAAGTCAAAAGGCAAAACCTTGAAATTCTTGTCTTTTGCCCTAATGGTCAACATTATTTTTGTTTTCTTTTTAAGATATGGAGATTGATGTCCTTTCAATGACTCTTACAGCAGCTCCCAAACAAAACAAATGATAAAATAAAAATTCGCTTAATGTGACTGATAGGCCTGAATTAGTCACTGCCAAGTTTAAAACTTTCCCAGAACTCTAAACATTTTTTTTTCATTAACACAAACAGCATTTTTTCTCAATATGAAGACCACAAGTAGGTTTTAGATAACTATAAATCTGAACTTTTATGTAACTTGCTATATATCCACAAATTAGAATTCCTAAACCAAAGAAGTAAGGGACAAAGGAGTTTACAGATTCATAAGCAACAGTTCTGATAGATGCATCTAGAAAATACTGGCCCTCCCAGGAGTCCAAGAGGAATTCCTGAGCCAAAGACATTCTGTCTGCTGTTCCCCTTACAACTATTACCAATTCCCACCTGCTCTTCCTACAAAAGGGCTTTCACACTTTTTCACCCCCGTAACCTCCTGTCTACAGTACTATCTTAGCCCATTATCATTTCATACCAACACTACTACTTTGAGACTTCTTGATTATGGGTAGGTCTCAGTCTTCACATAAAATAGTCTCTGAAATGTATCAGCTCAAATGGTTTACTCCTTTTCTCCTCAATTCTTAGGTGATTGTAATCTTTTTAAAGGATTTATTTATTTGAAAGAGAAAATGTGTGTGTATATGGAGAGAGAAAGAGAGATGAACACTCATCCACTTTGTTCACTCTCCAAACACCAACAACAACTTGAGTTGGGTAAGGCTGAAAGCAGCAGCCAAGAAATCCATCCAGCTCCCCTATATGGGTCAAAGTATGGACACAGCTCTCTAGTTGGATCATCCTTTGCTGCCTTCCAAGTGCATAAACAGGCAGCTGAATCAGAAGCAGAGGTGGTACTTAACCCCAAGCACTCTGAAATACGATGTGGATGTCCCAAACAGCAGCAACTTCCCTTATGCGCCACATTGCCTATGCCAGTCCACTGTAATCTCTAACTACATTTCTTAGCATGAAATTCAGTCTTCCAAGAGGATTCCAAGCCACTTTTCATCATCCCTTATACTCAACTCCAGATTTGGCTGACTCTGAAGTTCATTACCACTTCAGAATGAGAGATGATTTGCCTCATGCCACTATCCCCTAAAGAAGTTTCTTAAAACTGGCTACAGTTGAGGAACCAAAGAAAATAGTGACAGCTGGGTACCTGCTTTAGTTTGAATGTGTCCCCTTCAAAATTCAGGAATGGAAACTTAATAGCCAATGCTACTATTAAGAGGTGGAGCCTCTAAGAGACAATTGGTCCTTGGGAGTGGCACAGTGATATACCACACTTAGCCTCTGACAGAAGTGTTGAATTCCCACGTGGGTACCAGTTGAGTCCCAGCTGCTCCACTTCTGGTCCAGCTTACTGCTAATGGCCTGTCAAATCAGTGGATGATGGCTCAAGTCCCTGGACCCCTGCACACAATTGAGAGATCCAGAAAAAGCTCCTGGATTCTGGCTTCAAATCAGCTAGCTCCAGCCATTGCAGCCATTGGGGTTTGAACCAGTAGATGGAAGATCTCTACCTATCCTTCTTTCTGTAACTCTGCTTTTCAAATAAAAATAAACCTTATATAAAGACAGATTTAGGCCATGAAGCACTCTTCTTTGTGAGCTGGATTAATTAAGGTCTTTATAAGAGGTTTCCCACAGTATGGCCATCTTGCGCTTCTGCCTTCTGTCATGTAAGGACACAGCACTCTTCATTTCCAGGTAACACAGTTGTAAGATGCCATCTGGGAAGTAAAGAGTAACCTTCCCGAGACAAATAACTTTCCAGAACCTTGACCTATTCAGCCTCCAGAATTATGGGAAATTTCTACCTGCTTTAAGTAACTCAGTTTCAAATATTTTTGTTATAGCAGCACAGACCAAGACAGCGGTACAGGACACTAAGCCTGCAATGCAAATATCTCAGAGTACTGATTCAAGTACTGTAGGCTGTTTGGCTTCTGGTCCAGCTTCCTGCTAATGAGCCTATGAAAACAACAAAATGGTCCACGTTCTTGGGTCCCTGCCATTCATGTCCAAGACACAGATGGTGTTCCTGGCTAATTATTTTGGCTGGGCCCAGACAGGCCATTGCATTCATTTGGAAGGTGAGCCAGTTTCTCTCTCTCTCTCTCTCTCTCCCCCTACCCTCCTCGTTGTCATCCTGCCTTTCAAATAAAAACTATTTTCAAAACAGGGGCAGACATTGAACCACAGCAGCTTAAGACATTTAGTGTGACACCAGCATCCCAGTTCAAGCCCTAGCTACTCCGTTTCCAATCTAAATCCTAGTTAATGTGCGTGAAAAAGTAGCGGAAAGTGGCTCAAGTCCTTTGCCCCTACATCCATGTGGGAGACCTGGTTGGAACTCCTGATTCCTGACGTCAGTCTGGCTGGGATCAGATGTTGTGACCACCTAAGGAGTAACTTAGTGGATGGAAGAATGCCCTCTCCACCCTTCTCCCCTCTTCCCCCTGCCCCTCTCTGCAATTCTGCCTTTCAATGAGTAAATCTACAAGAAAAAAAAAAAGAGCACTCTACTCCCAAACAGTTCACCCAGGGAAACCCAATGCACAGATAAAGTTGAGAACCTCTTCCCAAAATCCCTCCATCTCACAGCTGCCAAACTTTAATAAGCATCAGAATCTCTGAGAATCTGTGCTTATAAAACATTATCTGAGCACCACACTCAGCATTTCTGATTTAGTAGGTTTGTGGTAGGATCCATGAACTTGCATTGTGATCCTGCCTAGTGATCCTGCTGTCCCAAGAACCTCACTTTGAGGAACACCAGTTTATACTCTTAATTAGTATTATTATAGTGTACAGTACCAGTATACGTAACATAAATATTATAACTATTACATGTGCTATTCTTTCGGCAGGTGTTATGGCTTGAAGCACTTGATTCCCCAGTCTTGCAAACATTAAACCCCCAAAGTCTTATGTAATGGTTACTGGAGTAATGTTGATAAGTTGTGGATTAAGGGTGGAGGTTTGATTATGTTTGAAGGTGGGGCCTACTGAAAGTGATTGGATTGGATTATGTTGCTTGGATAGAGTCCTATTATGAAATCATGATGGCTTTATAAAACACACAGACGTCTCTCTACTTCCTGCCCTGCCCCAACAATGTGATCTTCCTTCTGCTATCCTTCCACCTCATCAGATGCCTCATCAATAGACCCTCCTTCCCTCCTAAATAGTTTCTCAGATGTCTTAGCTAAAATACAAAATGCTTAGGGGGTGGGTACAGTAGCTCAACTGGCTTAATCCCAACCTTGCAAGCACCTGGATCCCACATGGGTGCAGGTTCATGTCTTGGCTCTTCCACTTCCCATCCAACTCCCTGCTTATGGCCTGGGAAAGCAACAGAGGATGGCTCAAAGCTTTGAGACTGTGCATTAGCATGGAAGACTGGAAAGGAGCTCCTGGTTCCTGGCTTTGGATTGGTTCAGCTCTGGCCATTGCAGTCATTTGGGGAGTAAACCAGTGGATGTAAGATTTCTGTCTCTCCTCCTCTCTATGGATCTGTCTTTTCAGTGAAAATAAATAAATCGTTTCAAAAAATATAAAATACTCACTAATCCAGCAAGAGAACATGCCATCTTCTGGAATCAGTTCCACATTCGTCTATGAACCAAACCGCAAAATGGATTAGAAATGATCTAGTCTGATTCCCTTTGGACAGACTGAAACTCCCAGCAGGGAAGTGATTTGCAGTTTTGGATAGTTAGGGGCAGCACTCTGACAAGGATTCAAACCTTTTGACTCTGCCACATGCAGTTCAGAATTGTCCACTTCATCCTTAACATCTTTAACAGATTGTCCGATTAGAACGGATAATCCTTGCTTGATTAGATTACTTGGTTTGAATATTTCCCACATCATCTAGTGCACGTAGCCAAGTGCCTTGTACGTCAGAGTAAACACTTAATAAACATTTGTTGATTTCATTTTGTGAAGCACTTAGTCCCATACTTCTCATAAGTTCAGTGTGGCACTCTGAACTGTTTCCCTACAGCATGGCAGCTGAGCAGCTCTGCTTCACTCAATTGAAATCCTTCACCTCATTGTACATGCCACCACCACCTGCTTTGAGGACAGCAATAAACATACAGAAAAATTAGGATGGGAGTGCACAAATGATAAATAAGCTTAAAGCGTGAAAAACTCAACTTTCAATTTTTATGTCAGAAAACAAATTACCCTGAGTTCCACTTGATACCTAACAAAACAAGCAGTAAAAGAAAAATGAAGAAGTACACTGTTTGGGTAGTATGACTACTTGGGCCAAATTATATCTCGGTGCTGAGGCCCTCAAAGTTCTTCAACAGAATTCCTAAAATATCTGGATTAAGGTAGAGCAGACAGAATAAAGGAACTATGAGGATCCAAAGGGTGAGTGAACAGTAAGGGAACAAAAGTATGCTGTCACATTACTGACTCCAAAGCCATGACAACTGCATCTCCCAGGCGTTCCACACACAGGGATCCCTCTATAGCCAGGGGTTAGACACCTGTGCACTCAACTCTCTGTGAACTGAGCATGCATAGATTTTTCTTGTTAGTTCCTTAAATAATAAAATTTAACAGCAATTTACATAGCACTTACATTGCCTTAACTATTGTAAGTAATCTGGAGATGATTTAAAGTGTGCAGGACATTAGTGTATATGAATGCCATGCCATGTTAGACATGAGCATCCACAGATTTTGGTAATAATAGGGGCCTGGAGCCACTCCCCTTCAGATAAAAAAGATGACTGGAATTCTACCTTGGGACCCTGCACCTATGTGGAAGACCCCAAAGAAGCTCCTGGCTCCTGGCTTCGGAATGGCTCAGCATCATTTGTTGCAGTCATTTAGGAAGTGCACTCAACCAGTAAATGGAAGACCTTTCTTTCTGTCTCTCTTCCTCTACAAATCCTCATTTCCAATAAAAATAAATAAATCTTTTTTCTTTGTAAATATTTAAATTTTTTAAACATTTATTTATTTATTTTATGATACCATTCCATAGGTTCTGGGATTTCCCCTCCTCCTGCCACAACCCCCATCCCTGATTTCACCCATATTATTACAATAGTAAAGTCCTTCATAAACAGCCTTAAATCCATCATTCTGCTATTTAAGTGTATCCTAACATTGTAGGCATTGACAATGGCAGAGTCCAGCATCCTATCATCAAGATATATTTAACAGTTTCATTGGGAGTCCATCTTTGATTTGGAAGTAAAGATGCATACTGCATTGTATCCTCACATTTGGATATGATAGTCTCTATTATACTGTTACTATACATCCCCTTAGATGAAAAGCCATAAAATATAATCAACAAGAATAAAGTTTTAAAACGTACAATACTACGGAATTAAATAAAATGCTACTTAATTAACAATGTAACTGAAGAAATGAAAATCAAAAACTTTCCTGAAAAAAGACATTACTGTATGACTTATGTGTCACTGAAGAAGTTAATAGGAAAAAAACATTTTTGAAGAAATGAAAATAATACCAAAAAATCCAAATTCATAAGTTGTAGCAAAAAGTGTTGAAAGGGACACTTATAACAGCAGGTATTTATAAATGATCAAAATATCTGAAATGAATTACCTAATAATGCATCGCAAGAACTTATTAAAAAAGAAAAAAATGAACGGGACACAAAAAATGATCAATATTACAGTAAAAGTAAATGGAATTGAAAGTAAAAAAAAAACCACAAATTGCAACAAGAGCCATTTTTAAGATGAGTGAAACAAACTTTTAGCTAGAGACTAGATAGCAAAGAAAGAAAGAAAAACCAAGTAAATTTAGAAATGAAAAAGAAAACAACATAAGAAACTAGTAAGGTGATCTCTTCTTGCATCTTTTGGCCATTATGTGATGTTCTTCTTCAACATTTTTTAATGCTAATAATTAATACATGTCCCTTTTCTCTGCAAATCTGTTTTCCAATAAAAATAAATAAATCATTTTAAAACATCCATAGTTTATATTAGTGTTCATTCTTTGTGTTGTGCATTTTATGACACATGTTAAAGCGGTTTTTAATGCCCTTTAAGAAAATCCTAAGGAGTAAATCACCTTACGCCTAGACCATTTGAATTGCTTTTTGCTTTGTCAAAGAGATTATGATGATGTAAATTGTTCATTGGTTTAATGAGCTACAGGTTCGAACACTTTCCAAAACTCTGGAAGAGTTCTGAACGCTTTCATCAGAAAGAAACATTAAAAATTTGAAGACACAGCCATGCAGACTGTGATTAGACACTGCACAATCTATACATGTATTGAGACATCACCTGGTAACATAAAGATGTATATTTAATTCTTTTGTTTTTTTTTAAGATTTATTTTTATTATTTTTTATTGGAAAGTCAGATATACAGAGAGGAGAGACAGAGAGGAAGATCTTTCGTCCGATGATTCACTCCCCAAGTGAGCGCAACGGGCCAATACTATGCCGATCCGAAGCCAGGAGCCTCTTCTGGGTCTCCCACACAGGTGCAGGGTCCCAAAGCTTTGGGCCATCCTCGACTGCTTTCCCAGGCCACAAGCAGGGAGCTGGAAGGGAAGCGGGGCTGCCGGGATTAGAACCAGCGCCTATATGGGATCCTGGGTGTGCAAGGCGAGGACCTTTAACCACTTGCGCCACCTCGCCGGGCCCTATTTAATTCTTTTGTTATCAGCTAAAATTTTAAAAATGAAGTATGGCCATGAAAAACTTGATTACTGGAATATTTATAACAGCCAGAGAGTTTTTAAGTAGATAAATGATATATCAGTTACACAGTGTAAAGTGCTGACAAGGAAGACTTAGAATCCCAAGTATTCTTTTTTCCTGTAGGTTTCGCCGCATTAAAAATAGTCTACATGTGTCTTCTATGAATGTGTATAGCAGCTACAGAGGTCCAAAAATGAAGTGCAAGTCAATCTTGTGGTTTATATCAAGAGGAAAACTCTTTTTCAAAAGAGAAACACAGTGTGCTAGAGGAAGCAGGAAAGAGCTGGCCACTTATTGATAATGCATATACTAATTAGAGGGCAATAATGAGGAACAGAGCAAAGAACTACTTAAACCCACACCCGCCGGCAAGGGTACATTTTTCCATTTGTTCAAACAATAAGTCCTTGGTGAGGAGTACCCATATTCATTATTTCATGTAGTTTAACATTTGCTAGGGCCCTGGTAATAAAAGAAGTGGTAATTTGTGTTCAAAGGCAGCGGAAGACGGCCCACATATTTGGAACCCTGCCACCCTTGCAGGAGAACTGGACAGAGTTGGAAGCTCTTAACTTTGGTTTGGCCCAGCCATGGACACTGCAGTCATTTGGAGAGTGAATGGGTGGAAGATACTCTCTCTCTCTCTCCCCACTCTCCCTCTGTAATTCTGCCTTTCAAATAAATAATGAAAACATTGCACACACACAAACACAGAGTTTGTGTCCTTATCCTGTCCTTAAGGGCAGGGGGTGGGAAGCGTATTCTGAGCAATGTGTTAAGTGACTGCAGGAACTGCACAGGCTGTGCTTAACACAAATCGAGGTGGTACAGTTTGCTACACACCTAGACCATACCGTATAGCCCATGGCTCAGGCGACAAGCCTGTACATTACTGTACTGAATACGGCAAGGATCTGTAACACAACAAGAAAATGACAGTAAACAATACTGAATGAGGAGTGCTTTCTCAGCTCCATTACAACCTATGGGATCACCATTTTATACATGGTCTACTGTCGACTGAAACAACCAGGTGTTAAGTAACTGTATAAGCAGCCAATGCAATCTGCACACGCATTTTTGCTTAATTCTAATCTGTCAGTGACGTTCCTGTATAGACTGACACCTGCCTTCAAAATCAGCTTCTCTGGGTCAGCCCGAATCAGGCTTACGACAGCAGAGACCATGTGTTATGTGGGGAAAACATAGCAGCAGGTGAACGTGGGCACACAGTGAGCCTGGGACCAAAAAAAAGTCCCCGTGAGAGTGAGACACACCCTATGGAGACCCACACAGCTACATAAAGAAGTTAAGAGGCAGGGAAACAGGGAAGAAAAGCTAAAGAAACTTCTGAGTGAGTGCCAGATTAAACAATTTGTGTGTTTCAATGACATCACACTGCCAGCATTCACTAAAATTTAACTTCCTACTTAAGTATTGGGAACAGTTGTAATCTTTAAACTTGTTTTCCTACAATTTCAACAGAAATTTAACTTTATAATTTAAAAAAAAAATGCCTTTCATGAAGCAACAGCCCTAACTGGGGTTCTCCAGGCTACTGTGTGTCAAGATTCGCCAAGCTCTCTCATTTTTGCACCTGTAGACATGTTATAAGCCCTGGTAGTTGACACTTGCTGTGTAGGCCAGGGAAGATCCAACTCAGGATTACATGCAACGAAAGGTTCTCCACCACCAATGCCCAGTTTCAGTACAGCAAAAGCATGCGAACAATCTCTGTACTGTCCACAACTGCTCCGATTGTTTTCTGAAGTTAGTAATGATTTGGCCTTTTGGTATCCTTCACCACAGCTGATGTACTGCCATCACACAAGCTTGTTCTTTCGAGGGGCAAGCCACCAAAAAGTCACAACTGGAGGAGTCTTCAAAGCAGGAAAGGCACTTTTACATATGTATGGGGAGGACCAAAAAGTTAAAGTGGTTCTGCTGTTTGCTCTGGACCTAGGTATGTTTTGCTCATTCTGCTGCAGAACCTTCCTCAGGGCATGGTAGATACCTGGAACTCCTGAGGTTTCTGCTAGACCCCAAGGCCAGGGTCTCTGCATCATCAGCGAAACACCTACCGCTTCGAATGTGAGGTCTGAGGAGCTGGTCATCCTTCTCTCTCCTCAGTGTCTGACATCAGGCTGTGCAATTCTAAAGTTTTAGTTTAACAACAATAACATATATAAACTTGGTCAGGCATAAAATAGAAGTGACAAGGGTAATGACAGCAATAAAATTCTATTAATCAACTTAGTAGAAGAGAAAAGTTGAGGGAACCAGCTTCAAGAATCTTTTGACACCACAATGAACTTGGGTCCACCATCTTAATATTATTGTGCCCTGGAGCTGGCACTATGGCAAAGGAGGCTAAGTCACTGCTTGTGATGCCTGCATCCCTTGGGGGAGTGCCGGTTCAAGTCTCAGCTTCTCTGCCTCTGATACAGCTCCCTGCTAATGTGACTGGGAAAGAACAGACAGATGGCCCTGCTGTCCATGCAGGAGACTTCGAAGTTCCTAGCTCCCAATTTTGGCCTGGCTTAACCCTGATTGTTGTAGTCAAGCATCTGGGAAATGAACTAGCCTATAGAAAGTGTATAAGGGAACCTGGTGTGATAGCTCAATGGCTAAATCCTTACCTTGCAAGCCCCAGGATCCCATTTAGACAACTGTTCTTACCTCAGCTGCTCCACTTCTCATCCAGTTCCCTGCTCGTGGCCTGGGAAAGCAGTGGAGGATGGCACAAAGCCTTGGGACCCTGTACCCGCTTAGGAGACCCCAAAAATCTCCTGGCTTGGGCCCAGTGGCGTGGCCTAGCGGCTAAAGTCCTCGCCTTGAACACGCCAGGGTCCCATATGGGCGCCGGTTCTAATCCCAGCAGCTCCACTTCCCATCCAGCTCCCTGCTTGTGGCCTGGGAAAGCCGTTGAGGATGGCCCAAAGCTTTGGGACCCTGCACCCATGTGGGAGACCTGGACGAAGTTCCTGGATCCTGGCTTCGGATCAGCATAGCACTGGCCATTGCGCTCACTTGGGGAGTGAATCATCGGACGAAGATCTTCCTCTCTATCTTCCTCTCCTCCTCTCTGTATATCTGACTTTCCAATAAATAAATAAATCTTTAAAAAAAATAATCTCCTGGCTTTCCAGGCTCTCCTGGCTTTGGACCAACTCAGCTCCGGCCATTGCAGCCACTTGCGAAGTTAACCAGTGGATGGAAATTCTTTCTCTTGGTCTCTTCTCTTGGAAATCTGTCCTTCCAATAAAAATGATTCTTTAAAAAAAAAAAAAGAAGGTATTGTGATTATGATGGTCAATGTCCCTTTTATCACTTTTATTGCTACTGCCCATAAATAACAAAGATCTAGTCCTTATTGTACCTTCATTAGGATTCTTGGATATAACAATGAACTCACCATGAAATGGCTGACAGTTCCCTACATGATTGGGAGACACTCTAGCAGCAGCATGATGGACTTGGGTAATTTCATGAAAGACACGCATTGTGAAACAGGAGAGGAGAAGAGAGGGGAAGGGTGGGAATGTGGGAGAGGGGGAAGGGAGACCCCAGTGCCAACGAAACTGTATCAAAAAACAATGACCAAAAAAAGAAGGTATATATACGTGTGTGTGCTTGTGTGTATGCATCCTTCCCTCCCCGTCACTCCGCTTTACAGATCAATCTTTAAAAAAAATCACTACATATTTAAGAGACATATAAACCACTCTCAACGATTTCTAGGTGTTGGCCTATTAATTTTATTTTCTTCTTGAGATTTCTCCATATTATCTGTACTTTCCTATAATGAAAAATCAACTTATGTCATTGAAAAAAATAATCTTAGAAGGGATTATGCATCCTTCAAACGTTATCAGATCACTCACGTCGGCTTTCTCATCAATGGAGGAAGGCCAAATCAAGAAGTAGCACCATGGATGTCTACACACAAGAGCTGATTATCCAAGTGGCTGATTGGTGTATTTAGAATCAGGACATCGTTATTATCATCAGAATCTATGGCTCACACTCCTTTGTGGAAATCAAAATGTGTATTTTATCTAAATAACAATTTTTTTCAGCATTTGGGCCCTTGAGAATCATGATTTAAATTCCTTTCCAATTTAAAGTAAATGAAATGAAACACAAGGTCCTTTTTCTGCCCAAAGACACAAAAACTGCCTTCCAGACAAAATATAATTGTTACTGGTGTTACTGGACTGTGTTTTTAATATTTTTTCTTCCTATGCTTTAAAAGAGAACACATCAAAAGTTAAAATAATATTTAGGGCCCGGCGCGGTGGTGCAAGTCCTTGCCTTGCACGCCCGGGATCCCATATGGGCGCCGGTTCTAATCCCGGCAGCCCCGCTTCCCTTCCAGCTCCCTGCCTGTGGCCCAGGAAAGCAGTTGAGGACAGCCCAAAGCTTTGGGACCCTGCACCCATGTGCGAGACCCGGAAGAGGCTCCTGGCTTAGGATCGGCATAGTATCGACCCGTTGCGCTCACTTGGGGAGTGAATCATCGGACGGAAGATCTTCCTCTCTGTCTCTCCTCTCTGTATATCCACCTTTCCAATAAAAAAATAATAAAAATAAATCTTTTAAAAAAAAGTTAAAATAATATTTAAATGCCAAAACAAAACACACACAACATGAAAAAATGAATTGTTTAATATTTACTATAAAAACAACTTTCATAGCAAGCACAAATGTTTAAACTGTGTAAAAAGAAGATAGAACCAAATGTTGTCTTTGCTGAGTTTTACAGAACTTTTAAGAAAGGTCAAAGGTCAGCTGCTGAAAGGATATAAACACAATTAGCTAACTTCCAAGGTTTTGGTTATCAAAGCACTGACTCAAAACTTCAGGTAACACAGAAAATAGGTGTTCTTCAAAATGACAGTCACAGTCTCAACTTGAAAAGATGTGTAGCCATAAAATGAAATAATAATAAAAGTTAATAAAAAAAAATAGATCTGTGGAAAATTTTCAGGTGGAACTAAATTCACACCAGTTGAGGAAGTTACAGCAATTTGCCACTCCATTCTCTAAACATAGTATAACCTGTCTTCTACCTGTTATTTCTTTATTATATATTATTTATTTGGAAAGAAAAACGATAGTGACACAGAGAGACTATCTTCCATCAGCTGGTTTCCTCCCCAAATGGCTACAATAGCCAAGGCCTAGCTATATCAACAGCTGGAGCCGGAAAACCCACCTGTGACTCCCACATGGGGAGCAGGGAAGCACTTGAGTCATGATCCACAGCTTTATCCAGGCACGTTGGCCTGGAGCTGGAGCAGAAGTGCAGAGGCTGGGAATCAAATGTGTGCTTGAATATAGAATGCCAGAATCATAAGCAACAGCTTAACACACTAAGCTAGCCACTACAACATGTTATCTATTATTTTTTTTAAAAAAAGAGCTATTTACTTTTATTGGAAACACACATTTCCAGACAGAAGGAATGGCAGAGAGATATTCTGCAACAGCCAGAGCTAAGCCAATCCAAAGCCAGAACTGCAGAGCTTCTTCCAGGTCTCCAACACAGGTACAGGGTCCCAAGGCTTTTTGGGCCATCCTCCACTGCTTTTCCAGGCCCCAAACAGGGAAGTGGAGCAGCCAAGACATGAACCTGCACCCCTATAGTATGCTTGCAGGTGGAGGATTAGCCAATTAATCTATCATATCAGCCCCAATGTTATTTTTGAAATAGACTTTTTAACCCCCAAACTAGCTATTCTGCTCTCATCAGCAGATTCAACAGCTTACCTCCAAACTTAGGAGCAAGTAGAAAGGACAATAGCTTAATCATGAATATCAATCCAAAACCAAATTCTACCACATGTTTAACTGTTGAATATGGAGTACTTTAAGCATCTCTCTCACTCTTATATACAAAACGTGCATCATAACCATTCTAAAGTGTTTCCATGCAAATCAAAATAGATACCAGGTGCATTTTAAACTTGTATAATTTTTGGAAGTGCAGTAAGTTATCCTTAACCCCCTACTCCTCACTGACTATACATAGGTGGTAAAATGTTAACACACAAATGGTATTAATTACTTTCAAGCAAACTCAACAGTACATATGACAAGTAATAATTTTCAATTTGCTAAGAGTGTTGAATGCATGTCTCAAAGAAAACAGCATGAGGCTGCTATGTTCCTCAGGGAGTAAGATGAACTTAATTTTGAGTTCTACTTCGAAGCCTGACCAGCTGTGAGACCCAGCGCACACAGTGCTATTTGCCCTGAGTATGGTTCCTAATTTGTAAAATCAAACATAATGCGTATGGACCCAGTGCAATAGTGTAGCGGTTAGAGTCCTCACTTTGCACGCGCCAGGATCCCACATGGTCAGCAGTTCTAATCCCAGTGGCCCTGCTTCCCATCCAGCTCCCTGCTTGTGGCCTGGGAAAGCAGTTGAGGACAGCCCAAAGCCTTGAGAACCAGAAGAGGCTCCTGGCTTTGGATTCAGTGCAGCACCGGATGTTGTGGTCTCTTGGGGAATGAACGACTAGACAGAAGATCTTCCTCTCTGTCTCTCCTCCTCTCTGTATATCCACCTTTCCAATTAAAAAAAAATAATGCATAGGATAAACCCTCTTGAACTGTAGCTATTATTACTCTTTATAATTATTCAGAACCAGTCACTTATAAGACTAGTCAGTTGAACCCAATCAACTACTCAGCCACATCAAAGACCCTGCCACTGCTCTCTACTCTCCAGAAGTAAAGTTTCATTGCATTATGTTGAAGAAATCTCATCAACCTCATCATTGGCATTTCCAACTTTTTCGTTGTAGAACACTTCTCTGCATATTGGAGGATGTTTAAACACCATCCCAGAGCTGAACACTATAATCACTCTGGTTGAAAACCACCAGCACCAATACAAAAATTCAGGACTTCTCCAAGACATCTGGAGATAGCCCTGCAGAAAATCACAGGTTCACTTGAAGTATGCTGTAATACTACACTTCCAGGCTTGCTTCTTTATCTATTGTTGCCCATAATTCAAAGCTAACTAGAGAAAGGTAATAATGGGAGGGGTCAATGGACCACTGGAAGACTCCTTAAGTCTCAGGAAGAGATGCTGGCTATGTGTATCTCACTACTGTACACGGTGATACATGCTGAATTTAAACTTCAAGAAACATGCCATTCCCCCATGTACGTTGTATCAAAGTGATTTACACACTATACATGCATATGGAATTATCACAGTGTATTCCATCAATATGCACTGTGGGAGAAATCATTACCTGTCCAATCAAGAGATGGACTTAGCTTCAGTAAATACAGTTAAAGCAGACTACTTTTCATCAGTCTGATCAGCAAGCACATCCACAGAAGTTATAGCAAACAATTTTTATCCAACACACAGGTCCCTCTGCCAGGTCTTCATCAGCTCAGCACTATGGGGTATGCAGACTTCCCAGCCACTGCCTAAGTTAAAAAGTTCTCTTCCAGGCCCAGAACTATGGCTCACGTGCTAAATCCTCACCTTGCAAGTACTGGGATCACATACGGGTGCTGGTTTGGGTCCCAGTTGCTCCACCTCCCATCCAGCTCCTTGACTGTGGCCTAGGAAAGGAGTAGAGGATGGTCCAAAGCCTTGGGACCCTGCACCCACATGGGAGACCCAGAAGAAGCTCCTGGCTCCTGGCTTCAGATCAGCTAAGCTCCGGCTTTTGCAACTACTTGGGGAGTGAAGCAGCGGACAGAAGATCTTTTTTTATCGTCTCTCTATAAATCTCTCTGTCCAATAAAAATAAATCTTTTTTTAAAAGTTATCTCCCTCCTCCCTTCTCTGCACTCCAATTTTCTCTTGTAAGCCAGGTACTCTGTAACATCCTGTTTACCTATTGAGTTTTACTACATCAGAAAATTTTCTTACATGCCCAGTTACGTTCCAAATAAAAATCAAACAAAAACCAGGGAGGTGTCACGATGCAGCAGGTTAAGCCACTGTTTCATGATGCCCACATCCCACACTAGAGCACCAGTGTCAGGCCCAGTGAATCTGCATCTCTGATCCCGTTCCCTGCTGACGTTCCTGGGAAAGAACAGATGCTATTCCAAGTACTTGACTTCCTGCACTCCCCACAGACCTGAGGGGTAGGGGGTAGCTTCTGGTTCCTGGCTTCAATTTGGCCCTGTCCTGGCGGCCGTAGCATGGATCTCCATCCTTCAAACAAATAAATAAATAAACAAAAATAAAAAGTAAAAGGATCATACACCCAAAAATAACTAATAAGCCATATTACAGTCCTTCTTCAGTATCCCCACGGAATTAGTTAGGATGCCCCACAATCACCAAAATCTGTATATACTCAAAGGTCTACAATGGCACAGCATTTGTAAATAACCTAGGCATATCCTCCCATAAACTTTAAGTCATCCCTATTGTACTTGTAATATCTCATGCATGTCAATGCTGTGAAAGAAGCTATTTATACTGACAAGGAAAGCTGTTCCAGTAACCAGAGAGAGTCTGTTACCTGTTCAGTGCAAAAGCAATTCTTTCCCAAAATATTTCCAATGAATGGTTGGTTGAATACAAAATGTAAAGATATAGGGTGTCCACTCACTAGAAATGTCTTAGTTTGTGAAGCATAGAACTTAAGCAGTAAATAAATCATTGAAAGAATTGACTCCACTGGAACGATAGTGTAGTGATAACACGTTAAGCTGTTGCTTCCAATGCTAGCCTCCTGTTCGGAAGCACTGGCTTCAGTCCTGGTTCCTCCACTTCCAATCCAGCTCCTTACTAATGCAGCTGCAAAAGCAGTGGAAGACGGCCTAAGGACTTAGTTCCCTGCCATCCACATGTAAGACCTTGCCGGAGTTCCTCGCTCCTGGCTCTGACCTGGTTCAAGCCCTGGCTGGCCACTGAGGTTTTTGGAGAGTGAACAATGGATAGAAGACCTTTTTGTCTTTCCCCTTTCTGCCTTTCTGGCTTTCAGATAAAGAAAAATAAATCTTTAAAAAAAAAGCATTTCACTGCATGGTTGAATCACATTTAATGTACATAAAGATTCTATGTTAATGTCCAAAAGACTTCAACTCCTGATTATACACAACTTTCAGTTTTTCTTTAAAACTTTTATTTATTTTAAATTAAATGGCAGGGTAAAGGAAGGGAGGGAGAAAAAACAGATTTCTTCTAACCTCCGTTTCAGTATCAAAATGGCCCCCACAGCCAGGGCCGGGTCACACCACACACAGGAGTCAGAACGCTCAGTCTCGCACATGGCAGTAGCGCAATAGCAAAGAGCTGGATCACAACAGGGTAGCCACGACTTGAAACAGCATTGTAATGGGATGGCAGTGTTACTGGCAACTTAGCCTCCCCCTCAGCACAGGCCCCATTGTTTTCCATTTCGGTAACTGCACCAAAATGTCAAGATCCATTTCTTACCTGTTCTGTATCCAACACAGAGGAGGGAAAACTCAGAACACAATGCTTAAACAAATGAAAGAGCTAATATATTCTACTCAATTAAGCACTCTTCTAACAAAAAAAAAAAAAAGCTTTCTTTGTCGTCATCAAATAGGAGCTCAAAGAAAAAATCTTTTAAGAGAAATTTTAAGACAGTTACTACAGTCATCTCCCTTTTACCCTAAAGCAACTGGGTAGTTCAGTGAACAACAAAATAATTATAGGCACAAGTGAGGGAAAGCAGCCAAACAGATAAGGCCTAAGTTCAAGCAACAAGGAACAGTAGTTCAACTCCCACCAGGTTATAAAAGCCAATGCTGCTGGCACGGGAGAGGGTAGCAAGGGAGGGCTGTAGGGAGAGGGGGAACCAGGGGCAGTTCTGCACGCTACTGCCCTGCTGCCGCTGCTCCACCACCTGCCAGCTTGCTTTTTTTAATGGCCAGACTTAGACATAGAGTTCAATCGCTTACATGAATAACCAACTTACAAATTATATCATTGGAACAAATTTTTTTTGTTAATTTATGAAATCTCTTCATCTTGTGCCCCTCCACGCCCACAAGAGGAAGAGTAGGTTCTTGGAAAGTCAGGTAAAAGCCACATTCAGTCCTTTGTCTAGACAAACCCAGGCCCACTTCCTACCAACACGCTTGTGTAGCCAAGTAACTACCTTCACCACTCTGTTTTGGACACACAAAAGTAAAACTTTAAAGATATGCACAGCATGCCTACCATATGAAAAGTGGAAGCAATGTATAGGTTATCCTGAGCAGTAAACTTGAATCAAGTGTTAAGCGGTCAATTAATTTAATTTGTGCTAATTTCAACGTTCAGGTATTACTCAAAAGAAATTTAGCAACTTAAATGTTACCCATTTTTTAAAAGCTCCACCAAAAAAAAAATAGACTTCACTGGGAAAAAAGCTCCTTCTCTGAGAATTAAAACACTGGAACAGTCGCTTAGAATTTTGAAATCTCCTTGGTGGTCTTGAACTATTTATTGTGGGGTGCTCTGCACACACTGTGGCCCAACAGAACAAATTTCTGCTGCTCAGAAATGATCATTTCTGTTCAAACAAGAATTCTTAAAAGACTCTACGTAAAGACTCGATTGCAACCTTACATAACTAAAATGGAAAAGCAGTGTGGCCTTGCTACATCGCAGGCCAATGCCTCCTCGAAGTGTGTTCATGTTAAGCAAACATGGGCAACGATCCTCCAAGCCAGCAACCCTTGCTTCTTCACTCTGCGGAATGGGGAGAGGCTGTGCAAAATCTCCAGGGCCCCATAATGAACAGGTGTGCTATTCTGCAGATGCTCAACCAATTTCCAAAGAACAACATAACATTGATATTCAACCCGTCTCCATCAAGATAACGAAATTCCTAGTGTTCTAGAGCCATGCCATAGATTTGACAACCCAGGCAAGAATTACAAAATGACAGCTACAATTAGGAGAACTGGATCTATTCCAACTTCAAAATCACAGGAGGCTGAGATAATCCCAATGAACTTATTTAAATAGTACAAGGGACCACGTTTACTCCAGTGGCAAAGATGTACGTTGTTTCTACTATTTCGGCTCTTCTGGAAGCTAAGCAACCTGCTCCGGATGCTATGTCTTGCCCTTTCAAAAACTGCGAAACGCAGAAAGTAATACAGCACTGAACACGCCCCACACAGTCTTTCCGTTGTCTTTAGCTGATTTTGAGACTCGGTCTAGACCTGAAGGGCCAGGAACAGGTGGAGAGGAAGAGAAATAGAAACTTCGAAAGCAGAAACCTTTCTCCCAGAGCCTAGATTAGAACCTATCTTGTAAGGATTTCACGCTTTGCGCGCCAGAAAGGTCACACCCTGCAGTTTTGAAAATCCGCCTTCGAAGCCTCAACCCCGCAAGGGAACCTTCCTCCTCGGGCTTCTCCAGGTTCTTCAGATGCTGAAACCCTCCTTCTCCCCACCCTCCCTCCTTCCGCCAAACCCCCGCCAGGCCCTGGGGGAAGAGACTCAGCGCGGGCCCTCCCCCAGCCTCTGCATTCTCTCCACACACCACCCCCACTCTTCAACCACACCCCCCAACATCCCCGAACACCTACCGGCAAGCCAGCCCTCTCACCTCCACTCTCTCCCGTCCCCCACCCCAGCCACTAGCTCGGAACGCACGCAGACCGACCACCCCCTTGTCAATCCCCTGCCATCCTTAATGGAGAAAACCAAGGGACCCCCTCCACTTGGCATTCCTGGTTCCCTCCAAGGTCCACTAGCTGTGTTTGTCGAAAATTCTGTCAAGAGGGGCCCCCACCTCGCCCCACACCCACTGCCCGCCATTCTTGGTGAGAAAATCGAGACCCCCCCCCGTCTCTCCCTCCTCACTCCCCCACCTCCTCATAAAACGTTCCCCTTTCACTCCCGCCCCCATGCAATCCCCCTTCCCCCAGCCCTTTGGGGGGGGAAAGCCCAGGGGAGGCCGGGCACCCACCCGAGGGCACTTCCCAAGCCTGGTTCCATAGCCGGCAGCCCGTGACGTCCCCAGCCCCCTGCCCTGGCGAGGCGGCCGAGGCCCGCGGCCGCAGGTAGCTAGCCTTAGAAGGCCGGGCGGCGGGGCAGCGGGACAGCGGGGCGGCCGGGCGGCGGGGCGGCGGGGCAGGAGGGCAATGGCTCTCCCGGGACGCGGGCTGCCGGGCGGGCGGCACACACGCACGCACGCTCACGGGGCGAGGACGCGAGCTTACTACCTGGGGATGCTCGCCCGCGCAAGCTGTCTCGGCGTCTGCGGCCGCTGCCCGCACCGAGGCCGAGGCGCGGCGGCGGCGGCGCGGCTGCGGACTGAGCCCCCTCGGCCGGGCGCTGGATGTAGGGCGCGGGAGGGGCGCGAGGGGAGGCGCGCGCGCGGGGGAGGCGGGAAGGGAGGGAGCGCGGCTGCGGGCGGGCGGGCGGGCGCGGCCGGGGCGGGGCGCGCGTCGCAGCAGCCCGGCTTCTGCCCGCGGCGAGGGGGCTGCGGTGCGGGGCGCGCGCGCCTGGGCGCAAGGTGGGGGCGGCTCACCACGCAGCCGGCGAGTCCACGTGCCCCCGCCTGGGGAGAAGCCCGGCTCCTGCAAGGCGCGGGCTCGCGGGGAGGAGGCGTACCCGCTTTGATTTGAAAGCCGGGAGGAGAGCGGGCTGGGGGCGCATCCGCCCTCCCCCAGCGCCGCAGGCTCCTCAGGCCCACGGGGAGTCACGAGTTACTGCAGGCAAGCAAGGCCAGGGCAGGGGAGGTGGGAGAAACAAAGAGAGTGGAGCTAGGGATGGCGTCTCGCCTCCCTGGCGGCTCGCTAACCTGCGCACTCCCCGCGAAGCCGCGAGCGGCCGAAGCGCACCTCGCCTCCACCGGCGGCTGCGCTTGCCCCTGGTGTCCGAGGACCCCTCCCCTGAGTAGCAAACCGCTGGGAGCAGGAGCAGCCCCTTCCGTAAGCCCGAGCCACCCTCCTGAAGGCGTTACATCACTAAAAAGAGATGACACGCAAAGCGGCTGGTGGCAACTCACTCAGCATTCAATTTACTGAGGCCTCGCCTTGTGCCAAGCTCTGTGCCAGGCGCTTTGCATACAGTGAAGTCCCGTCGACACTGCTATTCCTTTGACCTGGGAGCTTCCACTCCAGTGAGGAGATGGTACAGACTTGAAAAAATAAATTTATCCTGGGTAGCCAAAAAAAAGGTGGCTTCAAATGGTGGGTTTTTTTTTAAAGAAGGAAATGGTTTTTAAGGTGGGCTGTGAGAGTGATGAAAGCAAGTTAGCATATACACAGCCGGAGAGACACTATCCAGAAAGAGGAAGCTTATTAATAAAGCCAAGTGGAGGGGGGCAAATATCGACGTCTTGAAATTAAGCAATGGTTATTATGTTAGGTGAGCCAGGAGAGCTGGGGAGAGCAGTGGTGCAAGGCTGGGCAGGTGGACAGAGACCGGAGCCTGGACTGCGTCCTAGCCCATTGATTTCCCCGGCTTTATTCTTACACTTGGCCTGCCACTTTCATGGGCTCAGTCAGCCTTACACGGAGAAATGACTGCATCTGTCTGAATTTACCCTTATGCTCTGAACAATGCGATAGAACAGCCATTTTCCTTGTGTTCTGAGTGTTTCCTTGTGTATCTGAGTAATTCAGAGGTGATTGCAAGTTCACAAGAAAATGTGAGTAGATTGTGTGCAAATACAGTACAATGGGATTTTACATTTACATGGCACTTCAGCATCCAAGGGTTGGGGGGATCTGCCAGAGAAAGGGGGGAAATGACAGATTCCCCATGACTTTTGAGAGACAGCAGTACTCATAAGAGTGTATATTCACTTGCACACATTTTTAGGGCCCGTGTAGGTGGAGTGAAATGGGAGGATTTGATGCAACAGCGTTGGAGAGGGCAGTGGATTTGAAGTAGAGGCAGTCCAGGGTGGACAGATTAAGAAGCACAGAAATGGAGTGGGCCCTGAGGGCTGAGCAGGGGCAAGGGAAGGCGCTCTTCCCTCTTGTGAATGTGAGAAACAAGAGCCTGTTTGCAAACAGTTTAGGGGTACTCAGTATGGTGAGACATGAAAAAGAAGTGTTGACTTCAGGATTGAGGTCCTCCTGCCTAGGCAACTGGAAGGAGAGCTGGATTGGATGGGAGGATTTTGGCACTCTGTTTTGTACTCTCTGATGTAAGGACTCCACAGAGCAGTATGCTTCTGGGGAGCAGTGCTGGGGAAAGGCAGTTAGAATCTGATGACCCTGATCTTCACAAGGTGCACAGCTGAGTGGGGGCGCCTTACAAAGTCCCCTTCTCTCCTTCTGTCAGCCAGGAGCCCTGACTTTGCCTCCCCCCCCCCACTCAAAGCCATCAGAAGCACAGAAGTTAGGTCTTTCTAGGTGGCAGAAGACACCCCCACGCCCCACTACACACTGTCTAAGAGGAAGCCAGTCTTTCCAACGGCAAAGCTCAGAAGGTGCATGACCATCCGCTCAGCTCTAAGCAGCTTCCTGAAGGCCAGCGCCGTGTGCAGTCCAACGAAATAGGCACAAAGGATGGAAGGCTCTGGAAGGAGATGCCTCAGCAAACCTGTGGCTTTGCTCTGGCAGTACATCAGTGTTGGCTGTTGTTCACCTTTCCTCCCTCCTCATTCCTTCCTCCTCTCCTCCTTCCCCACTCCCACCTTCCACTCCACTCTATTGTTCTTGTCTGCCAGTCTTCCTTACTTATTTCTTCCCTCCCTCCCTTTTGCAAACTTCATGATGCTCCTACTAGGTACGTGACATGTTGCCCCACATCTCACATTGTCCTCACCTTGGCCTGCACTCAAGATCAGCTCTGTCTGCTTCCTAAAATGTCGTATCCTTTGATTCTGACTCAATCTTTGTGGATCAGGGAACACTGCGGGATATTGCGGTTTGTGTTGCTGGATAAACAAAAAGAAAATGGATTTTAAAAAAGAAGGTTGCTAATTTATAAAGTTATGTGTTACATTTTGACGATGTTTTCTGCATTAAAAAGATAAAAGTTAAAAAGCCTATTCAGATGCTGTGTATACAGATCTGATCTCATTTTCTGTCTGTTTAAGCACAAGAAAAGTCTTCAGCAGAATTTAAAACATCCTTAGAAGGAAATGCGGAGCACTCATCAGCATACAAGGTAATTAATCCTTTGCCTTCTCCAAAGTTACTGTTAGGACTAATGTATGTTATTGAAAGTGTATTACATACCAAAGTTTACATGCGTCAATTTATTTACTTGTGCATTACAAACTATTATGCCCTACTTTACAGATAGGGAAAAGGAGCCTCAAAGAGGTTAAGCAACTTTGGAGCCAGGATTGAAAACTAAACGGCATTAACTGCAGAGCCCATGATGCGAACCTGCACTTGTATTTCCAAAGCAACAAAAGGAGAGTGTTCACCACTTTTACTGCGGTCATCCAAAGTGGCTCCTTTCCGAGAAATGATTCTGTTTTCAAAGTCGTGCTGAGTCCTTCGTGCTCCTCAATGCCCTTCTGCAAAGGGCTCTATTCTGTCGACAGTTGCTCCATTTTGTGCACATTTGAGTCATGTGGATTACGGCATCCTATCTAATTCCCAGGGAGAACATCTACCCATGCAGGCCAGCCTTCCCTCCGGCTTCTTCCCACTGAGACTCGATGGGTCTGGGGTCCTAAACATTCTTCATGTGAACTCTGTGGCTGTGATTCCTTCTGCCTAGAACACAGTTTCAAGGACTTCCTGGACATTACTATATTTCACAGGAAGCTCAACTTGGGTAGATGCAAAGCCAAACACTCCCACCCTGACCTATTTTTCTTCTTGTGTTCCCTGCCTCTTTTAAATTATGCCATCATCCCAGATGTTCAAAGTAAAAGTTTCCACTACTTTTGAAGCTTTCCTTATGTACAACAAGTCATTGTTTCCTGTAAACTCTATTTCGGCAATAATAAAACCTCTCCTCTTCTAAAACGGCCCTTGACCAATTCAGGCAGGATCATCAGTCCCATGGCGCTGAGTTCATACTGTTAGCAAGCACAGAAGGTAGTGGTGATATACTTGATGATTTCATATGCTTGTTTCCCCAGAATCACAGGCCCCTTCCTGTTTATGTCTCCAGTTTCTGGGCACATGGTGTGCACTGAATTAGCAATTCTTCATAAATATATTTCATTATGGGAAAACATACTCATATACTTGATAAAGAAAGCAATATAACGAATTTCCACATAACCAACATTCAGTTCAACAATTGCCGATTATGATTGATTATGTTTTACCTATTTCTCCATGATTTATTCCTTCCAGTGCGTACACTTAGGACCATTTTAAATCCAAATGCAAGATGGCATATCACTCCAACAAAAAGTATTTCAGTATGTTTCTAAAAGAGATTTTTGCTTTATAAACATAAGCACAATGATTACCACACATAACAGTAGTTAACTAAAATTATTTTCTGAATCCCAACAAATACCCAGTCAGGACTCTTACTTTGCAGATGTCCCCCAAATGTTATTCTACAGTTCATTTATTCCCACCAGGAAACTCTTAAAGGCTCATTTACTACATTTGATTAATAAGTGTAATTTATGATTTTTAGACTGAAAAAAATGGATGGATGAGTAAATTCTTCCTATGCTTTAGGTGTGAAGAGAGGGCTGACTGAAAGAGTTACCATTCCCCTCCCAGATTTGTCTCCAAAACTTCTCCTATGGTTGGTACCCCTAAAGCACTAGTGTAGCAAAGCTGCCACTCAGAACCAGTGTTGCTAAAATATCCAATATGGCTGCTGACCATGTTCTCTTGATGACCTATAGCTTATTATAACATTATTATAATACAATTACCATGACTTACACTCCTATTCCCATCATGTACCTGACACTTTTAAGACTTCCTATAAAGACCAGAAAATGGGAAGTCGCCAAATTCCCTGAAATCTGCAAACTTTCCTGAAAGGTTCCGCTCCAAGCACTACTTTCTGTGTTTTCCGATAATATAAAGTGATAACCCCAAATCTTAGCAGCTTTGCTCACGTTCTTTTAATGATTTATTTATCTGTTTTAGAGTGGGAGAGAGGGAAGGACACACGGAGATAGAGATATTTCATCCACTGGTTCACTCTCCAGATGTCTGCAATTGTTGTGGTCTAGGTTTTAGGCCAAATATTTGTTTCTCAGGTCAATATGGCATAAACAAGTGGTAAAATTTATTCGAAGGGAGAGGAATAGAAACTAACGTGGGCCAACAAACAAAAAGAAAAGGGGTAGAGAAGGGAGAAGTTGATACTTTTTGTTTTAAGGGAGAGAAATTACTACCTTTTGTTCTCAGAGGCTGCCTGCAGGAAGCAAGAGAGTGGGAGTAGGGGGAGGTGAAGAGAAAGCTCAATCATCTACACAGTGCCCAAAATGGCCAAAAGCCAAAATCAGGCCTGGTGCAGTAGCCTCGTGGCTAGAGTCCTCGCCTTGCATGCTTCAGGATCCTGTATGGGCACCGATTCGTGTCCCAGCTGCTCCTCTTCCCATCCAGCTACCTGCTTGGGGCCTGGGAAGGCAGCAGAGGATAGCCCAAGGCCTTGGGACCCTGCACCCACATGGGAGAATAGGAAGAAGCTCCTAGCTTTTGGCTTCAGATCAGCTCAGCTCTGGCCGTTGCAGCCACTTGGAAGTGAACCAGTGGATGGAAGAGCTTCTTCTCTGTCTCTCCTTCTCTCTGTTAATTTGACTTTCCAATAGAAATAAATAATTTTTTTTAAATACCCAAAAGGCTGAACCCTTTCTCACTCAGGCTTTTATAAGAGGGGATTGGCCACTAACAGGACAATCCTGTCCACTCCAAGTCCCAGGTAATGATGGGTATACACTGACATCTGTTGCATGGGTGGGTGAAAAATATTACACATGAAGGGAAAGTGTGCTTTCCAGACTCATGACCCTAAACTAACTGAATGCTTAGACCATATCATGATGACTAGGTTTGGGCCAAGCCAAAATCAAGAGCTGGGAGCTTCTTCTTAGTCTCCCACATGGGTGCAGGGCCCCTAGGACTTGAGCCATGTTTTGCTGCTTTTCCCAGGCCATTAGCAGGAAGCTGGATCAGAAGTGGAGCCGCCTAGCTGTGAACCAGCACCCCTATGGGATGTTGGTGTCATAGGAGGCAGTGTTATCAACTTAAGTCATCATTCCAGCCCCCATGCTGTCTCCTGAATGTATACTTTAACTTTGCTACTAAATCTTATTTCTCTGCTAACCTTTACCTACATCTCATCTCTTCCTTGGATTCTTTCCTTTATCAGAGACAAGAACCTTTGAACTTCAAACACCTGCCTTCTTGTACCTACTTCTCCCATAATCCAAGTTCTACACATTTCACAAAGATCATATATCTTATGCCAGAACTTACTCACACTCTTCTCTGATAGCCTATTGAAAAGTACCCTCCGATTTTCCGCAGCATTTCCCACAAATGTTTCTTGCCCTTGTTAGTGAGAACTATTTTATCTCTCCTACAAGGGTTTCCTATTATTGTGTGCCTGTTTACACCATGCACAGGGCCTTAAGCAACCAAATACATTATTTCTAAATTGACTGGAGTTAATCGTTAAGACCAACGTTCATAGAATCCTTAAGCTGGAGGAAGCAGGCTGATCCAGCTGGAGATAAAAGTTTCTGTATCTCAAGACCTACAGGGTATGTGTTTGGTTCCCCTTGTTCTGAAGATAAACAGACCCCCTGACAGGACCCCGGCTATACCAGTTTAGGGGGCCAAAGGTGACCTACAGTTCATTACGTGCTCATTGTAATGCACCAGCATGCTCTATAATACACCTACGAGCTGCTGTGAGAGAAAACATTGCACTACATAAGACACAAAAGGGCTGTTAGCTGGATTCTGGGAAATCTTGATCTACTTCCCAGAAAAAAAAATAAACATCAATATCCCTCCCACTTATTAGAATGTGCCTCTCCTTTCATTAAATGGCCATATAGTGTTAAACACAGTTTAAAGATGGGGCCACTCCCCTCTGAGTAGGCCCCACTCTGTCTGTAGTTTGTTTGCTTTCTCAATAAAACACTTGTGGCTCACTATTTGCTATTCTCTGATTCACTCCAGAGTTCTCTCTTGAAACAAAGTCAAGGACCTGGGTAACCTAGGTGCCTAGCAACCCTCACTGACCATTTTGTCTTTGTTAGATATTATTAAAGGACCAAGAGATTTAGATTCTTGCAGATATTGGACGAAGATAGAACTTGGCTTCTTGCTGGTTGTATGGCTCAGGGTAAATTGCAACCCAGATGCCTTCAAGTCTTCTTGTTCGTATGCTCCCTAAAATAATTTTGAAAATCCATGTACCTCCTTACACATTGAGGTATGTTTTTCACTATGAAGGAATCTAAGCTTCATATATAGTTAGTATTGACATTCTAAAATAAAATGGCTATATCCACAGGCAGATCAGTTTTAGTAAACTGAAAATCTAGATGCGGATGTCCTTCTTTAAAAAATGTATTTATTTTAACCTATAAACCAGAGTGACAGAGACAGGGAAGGGAGAAAGAGAGAGACAGAAAGCCATTTTCCATTAAGTGGGATGCTCCCCTCCCAGACACACAGGAAGAATTGCAAGGAGTCCTTGCGTACATTCAGGGACAAGGAAATCCTGACTTCAGTCTGGCCCAGTGCTGCCTGGTGCAGGTACAACGTCAGAAATAGAGTAGTTCTAAAAATGTTAGTGTCCTTAACCATGTTTTCACTTGTTTAAAGAATTATTTATTCATTTATTTACTTGAGAGGCAGGGAGACAAATCAATGGACAAGGAGAAACAAAAAACGGACAAGAAGACAGAAAGATACACTCTCCAAATGCACCTGACTGGGCTAAACTGGACAAAAATCAGATGCTGCAACTCAATCCATGTGTCCCACGTGAATGACAGGAGCCATCCTGCTGCCTCACATGACACACATTAAGAGGCAGCTCGAGTGCAGAGAGTATAACCTAGGCACCCGAAAGTGGGATATGGGTATAACAACTACTAAACTAAATGTCACTTGCACCTTTCAGTCTTGGTATTCCTATTTTCTCACATGCACAACAGATTATTCTAAAGTTTTAGAAAGCATGTTAAAAAATGTTGTGTGGGGCCTGGTGCCATGGCCTAGTGGTTAAAGTCCTTGCCTTGAACGCGCCAGCATCCCATATGGGCGCCGGTTTTAATCCCGGCAGCACCACTTCCCATGCAGCTCCCTGCTTGTGGCCTGGGAAAGCAGTCAAGGACGGCCCAAAGCCTTGAGACCCTGCACCCATGTGGGAGACCTGGAAGAGCTCCTGCCTTCTGGCTTCGGATCAGCACAGCACCAGCCATTGCAATCACTTGGGGAGTGAATCATCGGACAGAAGATCTTCCTCTCTGTCTCGCCCCTTCTCTGTATATCTGACTTTGCAATAAAAATGAAATAAATCTTTTTTTTAAAAAAAAGTTATGTGTTTCAATCCAGATAACACACAGAATCAATAAAAGTGGAATGAAAATCAAACCAGTACATTTCCCCACATCTATTTGCTTATTTTTTAAATTAAAAAAAAAAAGAACAGAGGATAATGTAAAAAACAAAAAAACAAAAAAAAACCCCTCATGCTCCAATTCCCCAAATTAACTGTTAATAGTTTAAGTGTTTCTCTTAGGAAATAAAAGAGTTGACTATTATACATAAACATTACGTACTGGCACTGCCTCCAGTCTTATTCCTCTCTCTCTTTGAGTTGGCCACTAGTCTAAGCTGGTTATGCTTTATAATTTTATGGTACTAATGGTTTATATGATTCTACTACTTATCTTTGCCTGTACTGCTCAAGTTTATGACTTTATTATTCATTCCTCTCCTCTCTCAGTTGTTTTGAAATTGTGCATTCTATTTCTATCCCTTAATCCAAATGTAATCAGTACCTCCATCCTCCCAAACAAGGCAATTTCTCCCACTCTGCTTTTGCTTCCCATGTTTGTTTGTTTTTTTTCCTCCACCATTTTAGGTCAAGATTTTAAAACTAAAGATTTATTTATTTATTTGAAAGTCAGTGTTAAAGAAAGGGAGGAAGGGACAAAAAGAGAGAAAAATCTTCCATCTGCATGTTCACTCCCCAGATTGCTGGAGCTGCATTAGGCCCAAGTCAGAAGCTCAGAGCTTCATCCCAATTTTCCTCCATGACTGAAATGGACCCGAGTGTATAGGCCATCTTCCACTGCTTCCCCAGGCCATTAGTAGGGAGATGAATCAGAAGTGGAACATCCAGGACACAAATTAGTGCCCATAAGAGATTCTGGTGTCCCAGGTGGCAGCGTAATTTGCTGTGTGTGCCACAGATCTGGCCCAAGTTTGTTTTTTTGTGTGTGAAATATAATTTACTTACCATAGCAGTTGGCTCTTGCAAGTGTATCATTTGTTGTTGTTAAATATATTCACAGCATTGTACAACCAGCACCTCTACTTCTAGGACATTTTCATCATCACAAAAGAAGGCTAATTACCAGTCATTCTACAAGTCATTCCCTATTGCCCTCTACCCAGCTACTAGCAACCCTACTCTCTTGCTCAACAGTATTGTCTACTCTGAGTATTTAGTACAAATGGAATCATACAGTACAGGGTCATTGTACCTGACTTCTTTTACTCACCGTGAATATCTCAAGATTCATCCTATGTGTTTCCGACCAATATGCCAATATAATGGATATTTTGCTTACCTAGTCATCAATTGATGGGCATCTGAGCTATATCCACTTCTTGACTATGATGAATAATGTTGCTGGGAATATTTGCATACATGTTTTTATATGGAAATATGTTTTCAATTTCTTGGATATTTGCCCAGTAGAACTGCTGAATCCAATGGAAACTTCATGTGTAACATTTAGGAAAACCATCAAACTGTTTTCCAAAGTGCCTGCACCATTTTGCATTCGCAACACTCTTCATTGTCTTTTTTATTAGAGCTGAATACAAGTGCCTTCTCAAATATCTGATTTGTAAATATTTTCTGACAATTTTATGAGTTGTCATTACTTTTCTTGATGGTATGCTTTGAAGCACACAGTAATCAGCTTGGGTTGCCATAAAATCATCACAGATGAGGTGGCTTAAACAACAAAAATGTATTGTCTCCCAGTACTGGAGACTGAAAATGTCAAGATCAGGTTGCCATCGGGGTTAATTTCTGGTGGTTTTTCTCTTACAGCTTGCAGAAGGCTACCCTCTGTCTACATTTTCCCTTGGCATTTCTTATCTACAGGGAGAAAGAGCACATAAGCAAGGTAGAGTGATGGGGGAGAATTATTCTCTGTTGTCTCTTATTGTGAAGACACAGTTCTATTGAACAGGAGCCACATCCTTAAAATTTCATTTTAATTTTAATTACCTTCCTAAAAGTACTATCTCCAAATATAATCCCATTAGGAGATAGAACTTCATCATATGTATTTCATGGTTAGTGTGGGCACAAAATTCAATGTTCCACAAAACACAAAAGCTTTAAGTGCTGACAACTTAAAAAATGTGTCTTAAAAGTATTTATTTATATGACAGGCAGAGAGAGAAAAAGAGAGAGAGAAAGGGATCCTCTATTGGATGGCTCCTCAAATGGCCAATTTTGGTTGGGACTCGACCAGGCTAAACTCAAGAGCCTGGAAGTTGATTTGGGTCTGCCACATAGATGCAGGGGTTCAAGTATTTGAGTCACATGTTTTTTTCCCAGGAACAATTAGCAGGGGTCTAGATAAGTATCGAAGCAGCTGGGGTTTGACCAGTTTCCATATAGGATGCAGGCAGTATAGACAGCAGCTTCACCTGCTGTAACACAATACCAACCCCATAAACAAGGTTTTTTAAAAAAAATATTTGTTTCATTTATATGAGAGACAGAAGCAGAGATATTCCACCCTCTGCTTCATTTCCCAAATAGCTGCAATGGATGGAGCTGGGCCAGGTTGAAGCCAAGAGCCTAGAATTCCATCCAGATCTCCCACATGGATGGTAATGCAGCAAGGACACAAGTCTTGCCATTCTGGTTCAGCCGCCATCAGAACTACCAAAACAGTAAACCGAGGCAGCTGGGGACTCTTGCAGTGCATTTCAAAAGACCAGCCAGCCATTTGTTCTACTTCCTATCTTGTACATTTCATTCCATGGAGCAAGACCTGCCAAGGTTGGAAAGCCTGTGAAAAGCTACTCCGGTCCTGGCCCACTTTCTCATTTCTCCAAAGTCCCCCATGACTCAAAATACCCCAAAACCCTCACAACTATAAAAGACTGGCAGTTGGCCACTCTCTTTAAATTTATCAACCTTTTAATAAATTCAGTTTGGCTGTGAATTCCTACTCTGTCTTTCTTTCTCTGTTCTGCATCTCCTACCTATCAGATGGCAGAGTCCCCAAACACTTGGGTCATCCTCTGCATTTCCAAGTACATTAGTACAGAACCAGATTGGAATCTGAATAGCAAGAATCCGACCAGCGCTGTGACATGAATTCTGGCATGACAAGCAGCTACTTTTAAATCTAACTACTTTCTTTTGTTGTTTGTACCTTTAGTGTCATGGCTAATAAGGTTTTACCAAGGTCATCAAGATTTATTCCTATATATTCTTTTAAAAGATTTACATTTTTGGAGCTGATGTCGTGGCTACTTGTGGGGCCAGCATTTCTTCAGGGCATCCTGACTGCTCCACTTCTAATTCATCTCCCTGCTAATGTGCCTGGGAAAGCAGCAGAGGAGAGTGAGCCCCTCAACCCACGTGGGAAACAAGAAAAACTACTTGTATCTTGTTTTGTACTGGCTCGGCTCTGGCCATTGCGGTCATTTGGAAAGTGAACCAATGGATGAAAGTTCCTCTCTCATTCTGCCTTTCAAGTAAATAAATAAATAAATCATATTTTAAAATCTAAAAACTAAGTTTTTTTTTTGTTTCAGCTCTTCTTATCAGTCTTTGATCCATTTATAGATACTGTATGTATGGGCTCTGAGCAAGAAGTCCACTTCATTCTCTTCTATGTAAGTCTCCAAGGAATTTAGCATTATTTTTTTAAATTTTTTTCTTTCCTTATTATCTTGGCACATGAGTGGAAAATCGAATGACTATAAATGATCTATGTATGTTCTTTTTATATAGTTACAAAACTATTCAGGCTTTTTACTTCATTTTTTAAAAGATTTACTTATTTTATTTGAAAGGCAGAGTTTCTCAGAGAGTGAGACACTGAAAGAGGGGTCTTCTGGTAGTTCCATCTACAAATGGCCAGGCTGATCAGGGCTGGGCCAGATCAAAGCCAGGAGCCAAGAGCTGTGGCCCAAGCACTTGGGCCATCTTCTGCTGCTTTTCAAAATGCATTAGCAAGTTGCTGGATAGGAAGTGGAACAGCCAAGACTTGAACTGGCACCTATATGGGATGCTGGAATGGCAGGCGGCAGGCAGTGGCTTAACTCGTTGTGTCATAGTGCAAGATCTACATCTGCTCTTTTTTTTTTTTAAAGATTTATTTTTATTATTTTTTCATTGGAAAGGCGGATATACAGAGAGGAGAGACAGAGAGGAAGATCTATAGGTCAGAAATTTCCCCTTCCATCATCCCATTCCCCCTCCCCAACCACTGCTTTCCTCTATATTATTACAATAGTACACTGCTGCAGCAATCATAAGCCCTGCATTCTGCTGTATAGGTATGTCATTATGTTGTAGGCATAGACAATGGTAGAAAGTCCAGTATTGTATTGTCAAGACATATTTAGGGCCCAGCACGGTGGCCTAGCGGCTAAAGTCCTCACCTTGAACGTGCCGGGATCCCATATGGGCACGGGTTCTAATCCCAGCAGCTCCACTTCCCATCCAGCTCCCTGCTTGTGGCCTGGGAAGGCAGTCGAGGACGGCCCAAAGCCTTGGGTTCCTGCACCTGCGTGGGAGACCCAGAAAGAAGTTCCTGGCTCCTGGCTTCAGATCAGCACAGCATCGGCTATTGCAGTTGCTTGGGTATTAAATCATAGGATGGAAGATCTTCCTCTCTGTCTCTCCTCCTCTCTGTATATCTGATTTTGCAATAAAAACAAATAAATCTTTTTTTTTTTAAAAAAAGACATATTTAACAGCTTCATTGGGAGACCATCTTCTGGAGTAGAGACACATATTGCACTGTATCTTCACTTCTGTGTATGCTAGCCTCCATTATATTGTTCTGCTAGATGAATATATGTGTAAACATATTTACCCATGCATCTATTGATCTTGTTTTTTGCATGAAGATTGCCTTATATCAGAGAGAACACATGATATTTTTCCTTTTTGTATTGGCTTCTTTCACTAAGAATAGTGATCTCCAGTTGGAACCATTTTGTTGCAAATGGTAAAGTCATTATTTTTAATGACTCAGTAGTACTCCATAGAGTAGATGTACCACTGTTCCTTTATCCATTCCTCCTTTGGCGGACATTTGTTTCCAAGCCTCTACTATTGTAGATTGTGCCACTGTAGATATAGGATTATATTTCTCATATGCAGATTCGGTTTCCTTTGGATATATTCCCAGCAGTAGGCTTGCTGTGTCATACGGTAGATCCACTTTCAGTTCTCTTAACACTCTTCATACTGACTTCCATAGTGACTGTACTAGCCTATACTGCCACCAGCAGTGAAGTAGGGTACCTTTCTCCACACATCCAAGCCAGCAGGTGTTGTTTGTAGATTTTTGATTCCTTCTCAAGGCATTTTACCAATTTGTCTCTTTCTATGAATTTTTCTCTCATCTAGGATATCTAAATTAAGCTGACACGAGTTTGCTCATAGAATTCACATGCCATCCTTTGAGTTTCCATAACACAATGAAAATGCATTTATTTTATTTCTGATTTTAGTATTTTTCCTTTGATAAATTTTCTAAAGGTTTTTCAATGTTCTTATTTTCAAAGAAATAACTTTTAATGTTGCTAATTCTATTATTTTCCTAGACTTTATTCAGTTTTTTTTCTTTCTAATTGATTCCCTTGTAACAATTTATTTTTACTTACAGAGAGAGGGGAGAAGAGAGAGAACCTTAACCCATTGCTTTGTTCCCCGAACAGCCATAAAATGGCCTGGGCTGGGCTGAAGAAGGAATTTTTAACTCCATCCAGGTTTCCCATGTGGATGGCAAGGCCCAAGTAATTTGGGCCATTTTCAAGTGCTTTCCTGAGGACAGTAACAGAGAGCTAGATAAAAGCAGATCAGAGAGGACTCCAATCAGGACCCTGACATGAGATGCCACATGACATGTGGTAGCCTACTGAACCTTCTGCATCACAACTCCAGCTTCTATTGCTCGTTGCATTTGTTTTAATCTCCAAAAAAAAGTGGCTTACAGTTTTGTCTGCTTTTTGCTTCCGCCAATTTTCATCTTGAAATATTGCAAGCCTTCAGAAAAGCTGCAGGAATTATATAATGACATCTCATATAGCCTTAACCTCCATTCACCAATTGTTAGTATTTTTTTCCATATTTGCTTTGTTGGCACATGTTGAGCATGTCTCTGCCTATGAACACTTGACAGCTGCAGTAGCGGACAATATGGCACTTTATACTTAAATGCTTAAACACGTATCTTCTAGACACAAGGGCATATGCCTGCATCACCACTGTACAATTACCACACTTGGAAATTCAATATAATCTGAGTTATTAAGCAAGTTTGTCCCAGCCTTTCCAATAATATCCTTTATATATGTTTTAAATTCAAAGTTTAAATTCAAAATCATTGTCACGTCCCTTTAACCTCTTTGATCTAATTTTTAAATCAACTTGTCTTTTTTTTTAACTTCCATGATGTTGACATTTTTAAAAACTGAGGTCAGTTTTTCTCCCCAGAATGTCCCTCATTTTGAGTGT
Organism: Ochotona curzoniae; assembly: GCF_017591425.1. Taxonomy (NCBI): domain Eukaryota; kingdom Metazoa; phylum Chordata; class Mammalia; order Lagomorpha; family Ochotonidae; genus Ochotona; species Ochotona curzoniae. Next base: position 10,716,231 of record NW_024467087.1, read on the forward strand.
CTGCTTGTTCCTTTTCTTGGTAGGAATATATCAGAAGCAATGTTGTGTTCTCAATGCTCTACTATTGTTACTTACTAACTTCTCATCCCTCAATTCAGGCACCTAATTGTTTTTATGATTTATTTATTTTTATTGGAAGGAGAGATATACAGAAAGAAGGAGAGACAGAAAGAAAGATCTTCTGTTCACTGGTTCACTCTCCAAGTGGCTGCAAAGGCTGGACTGAGCTAATCCTAAGCCAAGAGCCAGAAGCTTCTTCTGGGTCTCCCCACATGGATACAGGGTCCCAAAACTTTGGGCCATCCCCCACTGCTTTCCTAGGCCATAGTCAGGAAGCTGGATGGGAGGTGGAGCAGCTGGGACACGAATTGGTGCCCATATTGGATCATGGGATTTGCAAGGTGAGGATTTAGCCACTAGGCTACTGTGCTAGCCCCAGTTCAGGCACTTTCAAACAAACATCTGCATTAAGGAATACCTTTCCCTGATACTTTGACATTGCTTAAATTAACTATTTATTAACCTGCTTTCAACTAATAGTTGCAGCACACAAATGATTTTGGGCTGTATGAATTATTACTATGATAATTACAAAGTGATTTTCTGTCACTGATACTTCTTACACATTTGTTGACTGAAATTGTCCTGTAAAAAGAGATCTTCTTGTGGTGCGATGCTGGAAGCCTGACCTTCATGCCACCATCTACTTCCATTATGTGCCAGGTCAATAAAGTTTTCTTTTGAGCCACTAAAAAAAAAAAAAAAAAAAAAAAAGAAAGAGAGAGATCTTCTTTCTTCCTCCTCATTTTTGCATTTTATTTAATATCAACATAGATTAATGAAGCATTTCCTTGCTTCCCCATCTTATAAGATGTTCTAGCTCATGTTGTTTGCTTGTTTTGACCATGGAATAAGCCACTTCTTCAGGAATGTCTACTTCTCTTTAGTTAGGAATAGCGTGGTGGACTTGGCAATATACTTTCCAGATCATTCCTCACGAAAAGACTGTGAGGAGTGTGGTCAGTGAGTGGTTTCCGGTTGTGAGCTTTTTCAGGGTCTAGCTCAACTGCAAACACCTTCACTGAAGTGCATGCCTGTATCACCACAGTGGTATCACCTTCCAGTGTCAAAGGAAGAAGAGAATGGAAAGCCCAGCTTTTCCCCCTGGTACGGGATGGTCTGTCAGGGCAAGACATTTAGTTACAAAACTTCTTGCTGGGATGCTGGAGGCCTAGAATGTAGTTCCTATGTTTTCTTTAGTATGAATTCTTAGACATTTGTTGATCTGTGACAAATATCTTGAGTTTTAAACTCCTTTGCAGCAACTATTTTCATGTACTCCATGTTTGGAAAACATAATACAGGTTCTCGCTGCTGACCCCAATTGGAATGTCATTGCTTCTAACCTCTTTTTAAATCATTAGTTCATATGAACAACTGTTATAATGCACGATCACATGATTATTCCACTGCTCCCATACTAGAACATGTCTTTCTTTTTTCCCACAGTGACAATCCTAATTTCTAAAGTGTGTGCATATTTCAGTGAACTTACTCATTTGCTCATAATGATACTTAATCATAATAATATCATTATATCCTTAGAATTGCAAATACAAACAAGATTGAATCTATTAAAAAACAATTAAAATTAAATAATTACTTTTTCCATTACTTTTGTCTATATATTTTATCCCACCAAGTGCGCACCGTGGGATCGCTGTTATCAGAATTGTTTGGCCAACACTTTTTATTCAATTACAGTTATAGTTCCAATGTAGATGTGTGGTTAGGTTGATTTATTTGCTTATATGAAATTTGAATTTTTTCTCATTTTAAAACATTTTTATATATGCATTTAGGAAACATTAATATAATTGAAAGATAAAATATCCAAAGATGTACCTACAGAATGTTACTGCCTTCCCTTGCATGCCATTCATACTCTATTTAGGTAATCAGAGTCTTTAATATTTGGCTTATCTTTCTTACATAATGCCTTTTGTAGATGCTAGCAGATACCTATATATGTAATATTTCAGATCTTGCAAATACAAAATTTATATTTAAATAAAATCAAAATTTTAAATGTGGATATTTTAAACATGCTTGCTTCAAACTACATTTTTCTCATGTTTTATTTTTATATTACTGTTATTTTTGTCACAATACAGTGCTTATTTTAACTAATATACAAAAGTTATATATACTTATGAAACACCATGTAATGTCCCAATACATACATGCATTGTGCAATATATAAATCAGGATAAACATATCCATCTCCTTAAATATGTATCATAAATTTATGCAAAGCATTTGAAATTCTTTCTTCTAGATTTTAAAAAATGATTTATTACAAAGGCAGGGAAAGAACTTTCCCCTCCACTGAGGAATCCCCAATGCCTGCAACATCTGGGACTTTTTTTAGGTTAAAGGTAGGCACCAGGAATGCAACGTAGGTCTCCCACAAGGCTGACAGGAGCTCAACAGCTTGGTCCATTACCTGCTGCCTCTTAGGTACCTATTATTAAGATGCTGGAAAGCCAGCAAAACCAGGACTTCATAACCTGGGCGTGCCAACTTGTTAGTAGGGTGTCCTAAGGAGCATCTCAGTGCTATCCTAATGCTCCCCTTCTTCCAGCGTATTTTAGATATACAATAGGTTGTCATTATGTATAATCATGCCACTGTGTACTAGAACACCAGAACTTCTTTTACCAATCTAACTATGTAGCTTAGGATCTGTTAAAAAATCTCACCCTGTCCTACCCTCTACTCCACTTTCTCAAACCTCTGATAATCACCATTGCGATTATTTCTATAGGTTTCACGTGTAAGTGAGATAATGTGGTATTTTGCTTTCTATACCTGGCTTATTTCACTTAACAAAATGACTTCTGGGTCCACCCATGTTGTAAAAAATAACAGAATATCATCATGTTTTATGGCTGAAATCGTGTTCCGTTGTTTGTGTAGGCTACATTTTCTTTGTCCATTCATGGACGCACAAGGTGTTTCTATTTCTTGGCATGGGGTGCACGTGATATTTTGACAGACTGAGTTCATTTCCTTGGAATGTCTATCTGTACGTCCAGTGGTAGTATTGTTGAGTCATAAAACACTTCTGTTTTTGATTTCTGAACAGATTTATTTATATATTTAAAGGTAGAAAAACAAAGAGAGAAGGAGGCACACACACAAATTTTTTACCCACTGATTCACTCTATGACACAGAGAGAGAGATCATCCATCCACTGTTTCATTCCTCAAATGGCTATAACGCTATAACGGCCAGGGCTGGGTCAGGTCAAAGGCAGGCTCTTGAAACTCCATCCAGATCTTGCACAAGAATGACAAGGATCAAAATACTTAGGCCTTTAGTCAGCTGTCTTTCCATGAGCATCAGCAGCAAGCTAGATTGGAAACACAGCATCCAGAACTTGAACCAGCATTCCCATATAAGATAACAGTTTCCCAACTGGTAACTTAACTGGATGAATCACACTACTGGTTTCTTATTTTTATTTTTAGTTTTTTCAGTAATCATTTGGCTGTTTTCCACATTTGTTTTGTAGAAACAGATATACAGACCAAGGAACAGAATAAAGACTGCATAAGTAAAGTCCTAGCTATAGCAAACAGATTCCTCACGGAAGTGCTACAAACTTGCATTGGAGAATGGGCGTTTTTTCAGTAAATGATGCTGAGAAAATTGGATACCTATATGCAAAAGAATGAAACGAGATTCTTTCTTATACCATATATAAAAATTGGCTCAAAAAAGATTGAAAATCTGAGTCTGGCACAATAGCCTAGCAGCTAAAATCCTCATTTTGAATGCACCGGGATCCCATATGGGCGCTGGTTGTAATCCTGGTGGCCCGTTTCCCATCCAGCTCCCTGCTTGTGGCCTGGGAAGGCAGTTGAGGATGGCCCAAAGCCTTGAGTTCCTGCACCTGCGCGGGAGAACAGTTAGATGCTCCTGGCTCCTGGCTTCAGATTGGCTCAGCTCCCGTCCCATCGTGGCCACTTGGAGAGTGAATCATTGGAAGGAAGATCTTCTTCTCTCTCCTCTTTTCTGTATATCTGCTTTTCCAATAAAAATAAATAGATTTTCAAAAAAGAGATTGGAAATCTAAGTGTAAGACCTGAAACCATGAAATCACTAGAAGAAATATAAAGGGAATGAAAAAAAAAAAAAGGAAATATAGGGAACATCACAATGGGTAAGGTGTGTGTGTGTGTGTGTGTGTGTGTGTGTGTGTGTGTGTGTGTGTTTTCAATCAGGAAATAAAAGGAAACATTGACAAATGGGTTTAATCAAACTAATAACTTCTGCACCATGAAGAAAATAGCCAGTGGAGTGAAAAGACAATTTATGGAATGAGAGAAAACATTTGCAAAGCACACGTCTGTCAAGGGGTTAATAAGCAGACTTTATAATGAACTCAAATGCAAAGCAAAAAGCAATCCAATTTAGAACTGCGTGGTAGACCTAAACAGACATCTCTCAAAGGAAAACATACAAATGACACAGAGGTACGTGAAGAAATGCTGAACATCACTAACCAGCAGGAAGATGCAAGTCAGACTCACGATAGCACTTCCCTCTAGTTTAAATGAGTATCATCAGAACGATAAGAGTATGTGTGCCTAAGCATAGAGAAAAAGGAACTCTTGCACAGTGTTGGTGAGAACATAAATTGCTATTGCCATTGTGGAAAGTACCTATTAGATCATTCTTTTTCTACGCTTCCTCAGAAATTAGATCTGCTCATCTGTTTTCAGTGCCCAGTTTCCCCATGAATTTTCTAGTTTTGTCTGACAATGAATTTTCGTGGGGGAACTTTTTCTGCATGTCCATCCCCATGGAGGTGATTCTTCAAGTGGTCTCAGTCCTGGCTCCTGAAGCTATCCAAAGCTCAGATAAAGGCTTCTTCATGCAAGGCGTAGGGTTTCCAGTGCCCATACTCACATGGCACAAACTCAGGTCAAAATATCTCACGTTAGGTAGAGACTCCTGCCTCAGGCAAGCAGGAGCTCCTGCTCCAACCCTGGTGGAGAGGTAGACCAGGCAGGTTGCATGTGGCGATCCCAGTTCCCGTTCCTGACACGTTAGGCAAGCTTGTTCCCATTCTCGCACAGGCTGGATGGAAGCCTTCCTCCTGGCTTACCATTGGAGTCTCTCTCTTTTTTCCTCTATAGCAACACTTCTCTGGCATTTATTAATTATGCATTTTTAAAAGATTTATTTATTTTTTATTTGAAAGGCAGATTTTACAGAGAGAGGAGAGACAAGGACAGTTCTTCCATCCACTGGTTTATTCTCCATATGCCCAAAGTTAGACGTGTCAAAACCAGGAACCAGGGGCTTCCCTCAAGTCTCCACATGGTTGCAGAGTCCCAAGGACTTGATTTGCCCTCTGCTGCCTTTCCAGGCCATAAGCAGAGAGCAGAATCAGAAGTGGGGCAGCCAGGAAACAAACTGGCATCCATATGGGATGCTGGCACCACAAAGTGGAGAATTAGCCTGCTCCATCACTGTGCTGACTTCAGACATGCCATTTTAAGATTTATTGATTTATTTATTTGTTTGTTTGCTGTTTGTTTAGAAGGCATAGTAACAGAGAGACAAGAAAAAAGTCAAGGAGAGATATTGTGCATGCTGATTCAGTCCCCAAATGACTGTAATGGCTGATCCCTGGTGAAGCCAGGTGCTTTATCTAGAACTCCCACATGAATGGCAGGGGCCTCAGAACTTGAACCATCCTTCATGGGCCTTCCCTGGCCACTAGCAAGAAACTGGCTTAGAAGCAGAGTAGCTGGGACTCGAACTGGCACCCATATGGAATGCTGAGGTCACAGGCTTTTATTTTACCCACTATGCCAAAAGCTGGCCCCAGTTACGGCTTTTAAAATATATTTTTTAGGGACCTGGCATGATAGCCTAGTGGCTAGATCCTCGCTTTGCAGGTGCTGGCTTCCCATATCGGTACTGGGTTTGTGTCTTCACTGCTCCACTTCCCATCCAGCTCTCTGCTTGTCACCTGGGAAAGCAGTGGTGGGTCCTCAAAGCATTGGGACCCCTTGTGTTGAGGACCCAGAAGAAGCTCCTGGCTACGGATCAGCTCAGCTCCAGCTGTTGCAACCACTTGAGAGTGAATCAGCAAAAGCAAGATCTTTCTGTCTCTCCTTCTCTCTGTATATCTACCTTTCCAATAAAAATTTCAAAATACGTCTCTAGGGCCTGGCGGCATGGCCTAGTAGCTAAGGTCCTCACCTTGAATGTGCTAGGATCCTATATGGTTGCCGGTTCTAATCCTGTCAGTTCCACTTCCTCTCCATCTCTCCTCCTCTCTGTATATCTGACTTTGTAATAAAAATTAAAAAAAAATAAATCTTTAAAAAATATGTCTCTAAAATATATGTATATACATTTTAAAAATCTTATAGATCATTTCTGATTTTAAAATAATGTGGGGAGAATTATGCATATGCTCATTTCAGCATCTTGATGTGAAACCCTTATTTTATTATTCAGCAAATAATTACTGAGACCCTCTATGTGCCAAGCAGTGATGCAGGTTTTGTGGATATCAAAATAAGGGAATTATCAAAGCTGATCAAAACTCAAGCTTCTTTTTCTGTGCTTCACTTGGCAAGAATGTGCAATTCAGTACAGGCATTTCGCTTCGTGGTTAGACACTGAAGATTCCTGCATCCACCTCTGGGAGGCAGAGGTGACAGCACAAGCATCCCTTCCACCTGCATGGGAAACCATAATTGAATTTCTGGCTCCCCGCTGGAGCCCACGCTGGTCCAGTCTAAGCTGTTGCTAGCATTTGGGCAATAAACTGCTAGATGGGAGTATTCTGTCTGCTGTCTGCCTTCGTCCCTTTCTTTCTCTCTCTCCTTCTCCTCTCCCCCACTCTTTCTATCTCCCCACTTCTTAAATGGACATGAATTAAGAAAAAAAACAAGAATGTAGGACATACCTTTGTAATGCAATTAGGCCTTTAAAATATATTTGAATTGCTGGACTATCTTCACAGGATGCCCCACCTCACTCCCCACCCCATCTGTAAATAGATGTATGAGGTCAAAATAAAAGAATCTTAGAAAATAAAAGCTTACCCAAAAGAAAGCTTTTCTTTTGTCACTTCAATCCTTTCCATCAATGGCACTAATGATACCCTGAAATACTAAAGTGCTTCCAGGAAAAACAAAAACCTGCCACCTACTCAATATTCTGTATTACTCCCTATGACCTCTTCGTGCATGTAAGGAAAAGCTGGGCTTTTAATGGTGAATTATTCTGAAGAATTCATTTGTGATGATGCATCCTGGCTTCTGGGCAAGTCTCTGACTTATGCTGCCACACTCCTGGCATTTTTCCTCTGACGAATGTGTACTTAGGCTGTGCGTGACATTTTTCCTGATCATTGTGTTTCACATCTTTTCATCCTCCCCTGGAAATGTTAAAATTAGATGCATTTTCAGTCTCTGGCTCAGCATTGAGACAAAAGACCTCCTCTGCTTTTTGATATTTAACAGGCTGATGTGCTGACTAATTCTGCCTCCACTTTCCCTATCAGTTCAGTTGCCAAATATAGCAGTAAGCATGGTGTTTGATAAAAGCAAGCTAATTAACTTCTGCCATTAATATTGCAGTTCTTTGCTGTTTAAGTACAATCAATATCTTCGTAGAAAAAAAGGAAAAGCAGCCACAACAATAGTACACATAAAGTACATGTTCAGAATATTTCATGGATTATTCCTTTTCCTAGCCCTTAGGAAATGGAAGCCATTGATAAGTGTAAAGCATGTTTTTAAATGAAGTCACAGATTTCATAGGCTGAGACTCCCTTGTTTAGCATTCTGCAAGTGGGGGTAAGGCCTGAGAGACACACTGAGGATGGGCGAGCTTGGACTTCAAGAGTTTTGTTCTGTTTGGGTTAAATCACACTCATGCCATCATTTTCTTAGTTTGGTTTACCACATGTAGATTTTTACCATATATGATTATGATATAAATGCGCACAGCTCCTCTCAGTCTGGGATTAAACGGCAGTCAGCGTTGGCTGAATATTAACAGCAGTTACATTCTGAAGAGTTAGATGATAATTTATTTGTTCATTGATTCATGGTTGTGGAAACACTGAACAAAAATGGAAGAAAATGAATTCTTTGCTTGTTTCCAGGCTGGAGTGATTTAGGAATGAGGGCCATGTTTGGTAGAGATTAGGCCTATATTTGGGGATCACATAAGAGGCGCTTCTCGGTGAAGCTGATTAAGAAAACAGCCATGGAGGAGAAGAGAGCCAGGCTTCTAGGCCACTGGGCCCTGGCCTCCCTCCCGGGTCCCAGCTCCTGCCAGCCTCCTGCTCGGCCCCTGCTCAGCCCCTGCTCGGCCACTCCCGCTTGTTTATCCACAGAACGCCTTGAGCAAGCAGCTCTCCATTTCTGGGCCCTCCTGTTCCCTCTCCGCGGTCACTCTTTCCCACACCCTCGCAGAATTGCCTCCTTGCCATCCAATCTTTCAGCACTCTCTTTAAATAGCACCCATATCTGCTCACTGTCACATTCCCCTCTTGCTGTCTTGATAGAACTGGTTTTGTTTGCTTACTTATTATCTCTCATTTCCACTAGCATGTGGCAGTGCAGGAGATTTTGATCCCTTCTGTTAGCTGTGCTATCCCAACATCGTAAGGCGCCACCTGGCATCTAGTTAAGTAAGCATGTACCGAATGAATGGATGATTAAGTCCTATCTTGTTCTTACTCAGATACACATGCAATTAAGAGAAAGAAAGTCTTAAAGAGGAAGTCATATCAAAGTTGGCAAACATATTAAAACAATGGAGATTCCTTGTTTGGGACATAATTGAGCTTTGATTGGTCATGGCTCCTCTAGATCCTATGTCAAGGACAATGTTATTGCTCACTGAGTTTAGCTACTGCTGCTTCACTTGTGGTCTAGCTCCTGCTAAAATACCTGGGAAAACCAGGAGCTGGATTAGAAGTGGAGCAGCCGGGACTTGAACCATGTCTATATGGAATGCTGGCAGTGCAGGCAGCAATTTAGCTATGTCAAAGTTTGCCCCCTTATAAAAGCACTTTAAAAAAGAAAAATAATAGCTCATGGAAGAAGAAAGTAAGGATGTGGACTCTATAAGAAGAAAAAGGGGGCTAACATTGTGGCATGGTGGGTTAAACTGTCACCTGCAAGGATAGACTCCTCGTTCAAATCCCAACTGCTCCACTTCTGATTCATCTCTTTGTTAATGTGCTCACATGGGAGAGCCAGAAGAAAGAAAGAAAGAAAGAAGCTTCTGGCTCCGGGTTTCAACGCGGCTCAGTACTGACCATTAGGGCCGCTTTGCTACTGAACCAGCAGATGTAAGATCTCTCCTTTTGTTTCCATCCTCTCCCTGCTTGTGGCCTGGGAAAGCAGTCGAGGACGGCCCAAAGCCTTGGGACTCTGCACCCATGTGGAGACCCAGAGGAGGCTCCTGGCTCCTGGCTTCAGATTGGCTCAACTCTGGCTTGGGGAGTAAACCAGTGGACAGAAGATCTTCCTCTCTGTCTCTTCTCTGTTTCGATCTGCCTTTCCAATAAAAATAAATAAATCTGAAAAAATTAACAAAGCTCTTAAAATAAAAAAGCTTAAATATATCAATGGGGAGGCCACTGAAGCAAGAAAGTACTATACACATTTATGACTCCTTTAATTTTGTCTGTTTTATAAATAATAATCTTGGCAATTGAGTCAAAACAGTTCTGGAGAAATAGATAAAATAACTCGCTGCTGACCAACTTTGGGCTGTAATGATTTTCTTAAACTTATACCTGAATACCTACCTCAGCAGGGGCTTGGCTTAGGCGAGGGGTTCGCTTGCTGGCAGCCAGCCAGCTTTGACCTTGGTGCAACCGAGGAAACTGCTCCTGGGGACCCTTGACCCGCTGAAGGCCGGCTGCCCTGCTTTGTCATGGGCCTCTGACATTTGCCCGCTGTTTCAAGAAAAGGCAGAAATCCAGACATTTATGAGAAACTGCTTGATTTTTAAATGTTGGCAACTAAGTTAAATAGTTTTAAAATACCACAGAGGCCAAATAAAACATGTCTACAGACGGAGCTTGACTCACAGACCCCTACCCTCCCTCTTTTTCAACTTTGGAAATGCTTCCACGCCGTGTATTTTCTTTTCTTTTCTTTTTTTAAGTTGGCAGAAAATCTGAGTAAACACTTGCAGCTTTGATTAGCATGGAAACTTTTTTTTTAAGACCAAGGCAAAATGCTGTTTTGGGTAAAATAACTCAGTATACTCTGTATGTTTGAGTGTGAACTGGTAGACTACATGTGTTCATAAAGTTGCTCACTGCTTAAGTAAGCATGTAACAGTGAAAACAACAACTTAAAGAGAGGCCAGTATGCTGGCTGTACAGGCTGGGACAGATATGAATTGGAGGAAATAATTTCTCTACTTAAGGGTTACTGGGAATTTGTGTCTAGTGCACACATCAAAATTCATGCAGAACATTAATAGCTGAGTCCTGATGTTAGTCTTTGAGAAGATTGTAATCTCTTTGGATCTGATGTTCAGGTAATTAAAGAAAGAGGAAGATTAATACCAGGACTCAGGAATTTCCCGTGTCCTTCAGACAAAGTACTATAACTATAGACATATGCACTCACCCAAGAAGCACATGGAATACTTTAACAATTAGCAGACAAGATTCTGAAACAACCGAAGTCAGTAGTTGCACATTGACTTTGCTTTCAAATAGGCTGAGGTTGGTCCAGAATTTTTATGATAGTATTAAATTCATTAGAGAAGTCAATTGTTTCCACATTATGAAAAATACTAATGGAATAGTTTTCTAAACCTTTATTACTGTATGAACCATTGGAAAGCACTGGAATTCCTAAAAACAATAACCAGAAAATATTAGCAACTTTTTTAATTGTGCAATTTTTTATCTTTTAAATGAAGCATTTTAATAATAATCCAGAAACAAAATTAATAAAATAGGGGCTGGTTTTGTGGTATAGCTAGTTCAGTTGCCGCCTGCTACATTGCCATCTCATGGGTGCATTAGTTTGTGTTTCCGTGCTCCAGTTCTCATCCAGCTTCCTGTAAATGAGCCTGCAACAGTAGCAGATTGCCCAAGTTCATGGGCTCCTAACCTCAAGTAGAAGACTCAGATAAAGCTCCTGCCCCTGTCTCCCAGCTCAGGTCTGCTCCAGTTCTAGCCATTGCAATCATATGCTAAGTGAACCAACAGATGGAAAATCTCTCTCTCTCTCCGTCTTTGGATATAAATACTTTTTAAAATTAGTAAATTAATATGGATTACTTAACTTCTCTTTTTAAATTGTATGTTGAAATAGATCTATAGTTATTTATCGGAGAAGCATAGAGATAGGAAGAGGAAGAGAGAGGAAAAGAGAAAGAGATTTTTCATTCTCTGGTTCACATGCTCTGAAGAGCCCCCAGCCACGGACAAAGTTAGGTGCTCAGAATTCTGTCCAGGTCGTCCTGGTGGCAGGAACCCAACTGCAGGAGCTGTCATCATCACTGCTTTCCAGGCTGTGTGTTAGCCTGAAACTGGAATAACCAGCAGTTGGAGCCAGGAGTAGAACCCGAGCACTCTGCTATACGATGCAGATGTCTTAACCACAAGGGAACACATCTAGTCTCCAAGGAAGATGTTTAATAAAAGAAGTGGAAAACTGTCCTGTGACTACTATGAGACAGTATTCAGAGAAATGAAAGACCCCAATAAATATAAAGACACTACATTGTTAAAGTGGCAACATTTTCCAAACTGATCTACAATTCAATACAACCAGAACCAACAATTCAACAGCCATTTTCCCCCAGAAATAGTAAGCCAATTTTTTAAATGGAATTGTATGGGGTCGTGTATAGCCAATGAGTACTGAAAAAGATAAAACCAAATTTGTAGGACTCACATTTGCTTCAAAATGACAGAAACCAAAATAGTACAAACATAAGGATAGACACAGAAATCAGGGGAATATAATTTGCAATCAAGAAATGAACCATCATAGCATCAATATTCATTTTCAACATGGGTGCCAAATGTATTCACAACAGGACAAAAATAATGTCTTCAAAAAATAATGCTAAGAGAACTGGCTATCCAGACACAAAATAGATGAAGTTATACTCCTGTCTCACATCGTATGCAAAAACCAAATTCTAAATGTATTAAAGGCCTGGGTGTATAGCCAGTACTGTATCAGAAGTGGAGCAGTCAGGACTCAAACTGACACCCATATGGGATGCCAGCACCGCAGGTGGACACTTAACCTACTCCGCCATTGCACCAGCCCCGAGGGTGGAGGCAGTTACTTGATATAGCAGTTAAGACATCACCAGCAAGGCCCACATCCCATTATGAATGCCTGGGATTGAATCTTGGTTCTGCTTTCCACTCCTGTCTCCTACTAAGGTGTACCCTGCAAGGAGTATGCTCACGTATTTGATTCCCTGCCAGTCATACCAGAGACTCAGATTGGGCATTTGGGAAGTGAACCAATGACAAGGAATTCAAGCTCTCTCTCCTCCTGTCTTAATTCCCTTCGTGCCTCGCTCCCTCCATCCCGCGCTCTCCCTGCCTTTAAATCAAAAAATATATTTTTTAATGAAATGAAATAGATGAGAAACTACTCATGCATCTTCCAAAAAAAAAAAAAAAAACAAAAACTTCACGTGTTTTTACTGGACCGACCTACTAGTGTAGAACACAAAAACATGTCCACTGTCCACTCAGCGGTGACATTTCCAGCTGCTATGGCAAGATAATAATGACCGGATTCAGAATAAATACATGTATCATCTCATGTGCAATCCCTTAGACACCCAGCTTGGCTCTTCACTGACTCCCCTTAATGTTGTATTTGAATCCATTAGCACAGATTGCTTCCAACTCCCCTGGGAAATGGGATGCTTTGCTTTGTTTCTCAATCAGGATTCACCTGATCCTGAAAAGTCTTTTTGTGAGATAGCATGGTAAGGAATACAGTCGGGCTTACACATCGTGGTAGTAGAGAACGGAAAACAGAGCTCAGGCAGTTATCTTGAAGGCCAGATGTTCACTAGATGATACACTCTAACACGTGAGGGAATAAGAAATGCCATAGGAAGCAATGAAATGCAGGCAGCTGACTCCAGCCTCGGAGAATGGCATGAGGGAGTGTGCAGTGGGCCTAGGGAGCAGGTAGGTAGACCCTGGGAAAGTGATGGGATGGAACTAAAATAGGAAAGAATTTGATAGAACGGACAATATAGCAGAGAAGATATAAATAATTTTAAATATGTGAATGACAGATAAAAAGAAATAAAAGAATTTAAAACCCCAGGAAAATAAATTACGAGAAAAGAAAACTAATCATAGTACATTATTTGACTTCACAACAAGTGGCATCAACTTGTTTGTAATAGCAAACACACTTGTTTTATTTTAAAATATAATTAAAATACAATACAATCATATAGTACAAGAGTGTTCGTCTCTCTAGTGTTTTTCTAGCTGAGCAAAAAATCAACAGATGATTGGAACTGATGATTGAGAAATACCGATGCAATCACCATGTAAACAAATGTGATCATAATGACTGCAAGAAACAGCTAGCAATGTAAGTGGCTACCTCTGAGAGGAGAGCTGGGGTTGGTAAGTGGGGAGGAGGGAATGTGGATCTCCATTATATCACATTTGATTAGAAGTTATTTGTTGTTCAGCAATAACAATATATTCCAGTACTATATTATAAATTATGCAATTCCATAAAAAGAAATGTAACTCAGAATGCACTATGAATATTGACCTGTGGATGATAAAAAACTTAATTAGAAAAGTAATGTCCTAGTCCTGGGCAAAGATAATAGAGTGTGAGTGAAGCTGGCTAGGCAAATATTCAGCCAGAATTATTCAGTTCATATCCATGAAGATCTTCTGCTGTTAGGAATCTCATTAAAATGTAATCTCCTTCATAATCATCTAATGAATTTACTGCTGTATCATCAGCATCTGGCACCTATAGAAGCCTGATAAATATTTGTTGAGTGGATCAATTCGCACATCCTGAAACAGTTCTGTAAGACCAAATGACCTTCTTGCTGGTTTCTAAAATAATATTTGTTTCTAAAAAGATGCTTCTTTGTATGGCAACAATATCTTATACCACCCTTACCTCTTCTTCCCCCACCAAGAAAAAGAAATGACGGAAAAGGAGGGAAACTCAGTCTTTCTGTAAAGCAGGGTGATGTTTACCTCGGGAGGACAGCTAAGCTCTGAAGTGCTGCAGATTTTATTGCCTCATAAATGGCTAAAGAAGATACTGTGTGAGGCTTGTACTACTTGCATCTATGAGTTTATGGTCTCCAATACTGCATTATCAAGAATATCCTGACCAAATATACACTTGAAAAACCAACATCTGACTATTTCCACACAAGTGTTTTGACAGAATTTGGTATATAATCACTATGGTCTTAGTTTCAAGTTGAGAAAATGATGGTTTTAGAATAAAAATATTGTGACAAGTAATACAACTGTGCATGAAAAGTACCAAAGGAGTTCTGTACCATTACATTAGAAAAAAATAGGAAGAGGTATTTACTACCATCTACATGTCTGTGTCTTGTCGCAGGGATGTGGCAGATTCTTCCTGCTGGATTCTCCAGAAGCAGCACAGCTCTTGTGTTGGAGCTGGTTGTCTTCCAGGTTGTTGCCCCTCCTCTTTGAGGTTGGCCCCAAAAGACTGGCTGCTCTAGGCTGCCTGTTCAGAGTTGCTTCACTCAGACTTTTATGCTTTTCTAAAGCAGGGACTTCTCTCTGACCAGTCAATGGGTATGTTAATGAAACATGTTGCATGAATCAGGAAACTACATCAGAGTTATCTATTACCCATGGAAGTATGCAGAGTTCTCAATTAGTTCCATCAAGCTAGACAAATGAAGATTGAATTGTGTGTTTCCTCCTCTCCTAGCCCCCTTGCCCTCAGGGATCCTGGAGAGTTGCATCCTGTGTTTTTTCTTTCCTGTGTTTCCCCCATCCATGTGTTACGATAAAAGAAACAAGTAAAAAAGAGGGTGTCATAGAAGGCCTCTCCCAGGAGGTGATATTTCAGCCGCGGCCTCACGAGTGAGATGGGATCAGCCAAGGTGGAATGGAAAAAGAACATCCCAAGTAATGGGGAAAACAATTTATAGTTTCTAAAATGGGAGGGAAAATCCTAGACATTTCTAGCCAAAAGACCACGGTGGCCTGCAGAAGAAGAGCCAGAGAGGGAAATGAGGCTGTAGAGAGTGACAAGGATCGCTTCATTTGGACTTTCCAGGCTGTTAGGTAGTGGGATGCCTGTTCCTCATTTCTCAGAGAAAATAAAAGGTTTATCAAACTCTCCTGTCCCATGGCCTTCTGTTCCAGTGGTTACAGGGTGTCAATGAGAATTGGGAAATATCTGAAAGCAAAGGAATTAACTTGGCTTTTAAAATTTCAAAGCTATTTAACTGAGTGTTTGAGTGCAGTAGTTAGGAGCAGACTTCTTTTTGTAGATTGTCCTGGTCAAGCTACCATGTAAGTTAATGGAGTCTGAGTCAATTCCCACAAAACTCTCTCTTAAACAATGAACGGAGTCAGGCATATTGCACAGTGGTAAAGTTGCTTGGGACACTTGCATTCCTTATTGGAGTGCCTGGGTTTGAATCCTAAGTCCGCTTCTGATCCAGCTTCCTGCTTACACACACAATGGAAAGCAGTACAAAATGACTCAAGCATTCAAGTCCCTGCCACCATGAGTGAGACCTGGATGGAATTCTGTGTCCCTTGTTTCAGCCTGGTACCACTCTGGATATGATGGACATTTGTGGAGCAAACCAGTGCGTGCAGTTTTTTTTCCCTCTCTCTCTCTCTCTCTCTCTCTGCATGTCTCTGTCCCTTACACAGACACTCATAGATTCTCATTCTGGCTTTCAAATAAAATAGACAAACTTTAAGTTTGAAATAGTTAACATGAATGATGTTTCCTGCAACATCTTGGTTGGTTATAAGTAACTAAGGTAGTGGTTTGTTGCTTGACTAGCACTTTTCAAAGAGGATATGTAATGGGTCATATAAAGCTATGTGGTATAGCAAGATAAAAATAGCAGTCATTAAACTTATAACCCAAGTTAAAGTGTGTGTAGGTGCTGTTGTTTGAATATGGCTTGTCCCTTCTGAAACTCATATTGAAATGTTATCACTGATGTAGCGGAGTTGAGAGATCATGGGGCCTGTATGGGTGGATGAGCTCTTTAAGAGAAATTAATTCCTTCCTTGCTGGAGTAGCTTCTTTCTTGCAGGAGTGAATTCGTTATCTCAAGAGTGAGTTGTTGGAAAGCAGCTCCAGCCTTGTCTGCCTCTACTTGCCCTCTGCTTTTCTGCCATGTGACAATGCAGTATCAGTTCCTTGCCAGATGCAATCTGATCTGGGACTTGAGCTTCCAGAGTCCTGCTAGATAAACTTCTTTGCTTCATAAATTACTTAGTCTCCAGTATTCTGCTATAGCAACAGAAAACAGACTAACACTTAGGAAAACAAAATAAAATTCAAAAGAAAGTTTGAAAGAGTTTATTGGAACTTCAAAAGTGGTTCACAACCCTGGCTCTAGGCTTCCTGATGGACACAGAAAAGAAAGAAGCAAAATCGAGTTCATATTGTCTGTTAAGTCAACCAAAATTTTGCTCAACTTTGTTATCTATAAAATAAATAACAGTTTTGTTCATGATATAAGTGCAGTTTTTCCTGGCCTGAGAGAATTGTTCTCATGGGTTCTATGAGATGGAGTGGGAGGGTGAGCGAGGGTTATTCTCAAGTGTCTTTTATTAAAAGCAGCTTTATATCAGTCCATTCATATGCCACAGATTTTATCCATTTAAGTGTATTCCCTATGTGTTTTTCGAGAGATCCTCATTAGAACATCTAAGGAGGTGTTATAATTGGATGACA
Source organism: Ochotona curzoniae (assembly GCF_017591425.1). NCBI lineage: Eukaryota > Metazoa > Chordata > Mammalia > Lagomorpha > Ochotonidae > Ochotona > Ochotona curzoniae. The sequence goes on from NW_024467087.1 coordinate 10,733,253, forward strand.
GTTATTTTCTCATCAGATTAAGTGATTCATGTGGGTAATCACACCTAATCCTGAAAAAAAAAGCTCTGTAATTGTTAACATATTCCTCCTAATTGTTCATCTCAAAGCTTATGCTGTTAGTTCCAATTTATAAGATGGAAAGCCGAACAGTCAGGAAAATTGGGCAATTTAACTGAGATCAGACATTTTGCCAGGGCTAGCCTTCCACAGAGGAATGTTACACAAGCAATAATCTGGTTCCAGCTGCTTAATATGGCTTGATTTTCCCCTGTTTACAGATTGTTACTTTAGTAGCATGTTCATCTCACCTCATTGAAGTTCAGAAATGTTGAAAGGGACCCAGGAATGGAAACATTCTAAAAGCCCTATTTCAAATTGCCAAACACAGATTAAGTGTAACTGGTACACTCCAATGCTATAAATGAACAAATAATAGGTTTGCTTTTCATTTTTAGATAAACATATCATAAAGTTATTTCAAATATTAAAAACAGAGAGAATATTCCATTGCATTCTTCCAGAGATGAGCTTCTCAGAAGTTTGCAGATCATTAGTTAGTGTCATGTGGCCCAATCAAAATGTATAGATAATAGCTAAGAAGCAGAATGTGAAATATGCAACTACTATTGCAAAAGATCTTGCAATTTTCCAAAGGCAAATCAGCAGGAGTATAGAATGAGGTCCAAGAAGTCTGTCGATAACATTCTCTTTGTTTAGCTAGCATTTTTGTAGTTGCTTGTTAAGTGCCCTACAAAGTCAGACAAGGACCTGACCATTCTACTGCAGCCCATAGTCCTGGAGCAGGACAGCTTTAGGAGCTCTCCAGCTGTTAACAAACGTAGAGAAAGAGCTGGGGAAGAACAAGTCAGCTAAAAGGTGCTCATTTGGATTATGTAAAATCCCAGAATAGGGCCTGCTGCGTTAGCCTAGTGTCTATACGTTGACAATGAAAACTGAAGGAATAAACACTTGGAGCACATTATTATTGATGATAGCATTAAAAAGTAAATACTCAGGAAATACAGTGAAAGATATCCAGGATCTCTTGAATAAGAACTACATCACATTGCTGAGAGAAGTTGGAGAAGATCTTCATAAATGGAAAGATATGTTAACTGGAAGAACCAATATTATTAAGATGTCACACTACTCAAGTTCTACTTAATGAGGTTCCATTTAAAATCCCAATAAATCACATTTGTAGAAATTGACAAGCTGATTCTAAAGGATATATGAAAGTGAAAAGAACATAAACAAAACCAAAAAAAATTAAAAAAAGCTTTTCATGACATAATACATAAATGGAAAGCTTTATCCTAAAATTACTATGTGGTATTGGCATAAAGACAAACAGATCAATTGAACTAGGCTTGTAGTCCAGAGATAACCACATACATGTGCTGCCAATTAATTTTCAACAAATGTGCAAAGGTAATTTGATATTAATGAAACCCACTGATTCGCTACCCAAGTGCTCATACTAGCTAAGGATGGGCGTGGGCCAGGCTGCAGCCAGGAGCCAGGCTTCAGATCAGCTCAACACTTGGGGAATGAACCAGTGGATGGAAGATCTTTGTCTCTCCGTCTCTCTGTAAATCTGCCTATTCAATATAAGTAAATAAATCAATCTTTTAAAAGTATTGCCTAGCAGTGCAGAGTTCCTATATAATACAATTGACCAATTTCCCCTACTATTAACACCTTGTATTAGTATGATACATTTGACACAACCCAAATGAATCTTGATCACTCACTGCTCACCCAAAAATTAGTTTGAAGTGCGTCATATAGCTAACTGTAAAGGTTACAACTGTAAAGCTTCTACAAGAATATGTAGGTGATTATGACCTGGCGATATGTAATATTCTCCTAAATGTGACACAGGAAGCACTGTCCAAAAAGAAACAGAAATCGAATCAAAGGCAGAAGTTTCTCCTCATCAAACAACACTATTAAATAAGCTAGTCCCCAAAAGACAACTATCGTATGTGTTTCCTGATCTGTGGTAACTAACAGAGAGAGTATAAAAAATGTACTCTGCATGAGCAAGATTGACATTCTGGGATACGATTACTGTTTATTATTGTTTATAACATTTATCTATACCCCTTAGGAATAGTAGGTAGCTTTGCTTTGTTTTCAATTTTCCACTTGCTAAGTATTAATTTCTTTACTTAATGGAGTGTTAAGCCTGTGATTGCAAAGAGAAATGAAAGGATTCCATTGTAAAAGTTGGAACACACACACACAAAAAAAAAAAAAAAAGAAAAGAAAAGAAAAAGAAAAGAAAGACATAAGGAAGGAGGAGGCTGGATGGGGGCTCCGGGCAGGAGGGAAGGCAGAGTGGGAGCATCACCATGCTCCTGAATCTGTATGGCAAAATATGTCAATTTTGTTCACTTCATATAATTTTTTTTTAAAAAAAATAAACAATCAGGGGCTGATGTTCTGGTGGAGTAGGTAAAGCTTCTGCCTGTGGCACTGGTGTCCCATGGGGTGCTGGTTAGTGTCCTGACTACTCCACCCCCAATCTGCCTCCCTGCCTAGGAGAAAGAGCATAAGACAGCCTAGGTGAGTTTGGGTTCCCACCAATCATGTGGGAGACCTAGATGAAGCTCCTGGCTACTGGCTTTGTCCTGGCCCAGTTGTGGCCATTGTGGCCATTTTGGTAATGAATCAACAGATGAAAGATACCCCCCACTCCCTGTAACTCTTGACTTTTAAATCTTTTTTAGAATAATTATTTATTTTTATTTGAAAGTCAGATTTACAGAGAGAAGGAGAGACAGAGATTTCCCACCTGTTGATTCACTTCCAAGTGTTTGCCAACAGTTGGAGCTAAGTTGGTCCAAACTCAGCAACCAGGAGCTTCTTCCAGGTCTCCTACATAGATGCTGGAGTCCAAAGACTTGAACTATCCTCTGCTGTTTGCCAACTCATAAGCAGGGATCTGGATTAGAAGTGGAGCAGCTGGGACATGAACCAGAACCCATGTGTGATGCCAGTACCACAGGCTGAGTTTTAGCCAGTGATGTCACCATGCCAGCCCTTAAATAAATTTTTAAAAAGAAAACAATCAAGCAAACAAATAAAATAAAATTACAATCAAAGAACATATTGGGCAAAATATTCACTATATTGTTAGGTATGCTATGTATGCTAACAAAGGACAAAAGACAGATCCAAAGGAAAAATAGGCAAAAGACTTGAAATTAACACTTTACAAAGGAAGCATTGGAATGATTCTCAACATTATTAGTCACCAAATAAGTACAAACTATAACATTTTACACCATTTTGGACAGCAAAAACCTAGAAGGATGGGAGAGGGAAGCAGGACAAGCAAGGACGTGTAGCTGCCCGCTAACTGCATCTACAGAATGAATAGAATCTGCTCTCTTTATACTAATAAAAATTGAAAATAAAAAATAGAAGTAATGATGTGGACAAGTTGAAATCTCGCACACTGCTGGTGGGAGTATAAAATGATAAACCACTTTGGAAAATCATCTAGCATATTCAAGCAGCAATTTCACTACTAAGTATTTAATCAGAACAAATGCAAGCAGATGTCCACACAAAATCTCACATAAGGTTGCTCATGACAGCCTTATTTATACAGTCAATGGGAGGATCAGAGTGGATGGAAGATTAAAACATATACATTAGCAGAAGAAAGGACAAATTCATGACAAATTAACATAAAGCCTCATTACTAGTAAAAGAAACCAACTAGTGATATATGTGACAACATGGGTAAATCTCAAAAGCATGGTGTTGAACAAAATCATAGACATACTAATGTGTAATGCATGATTCCATTTATATGAACTACAGGAACAGAAAAATACCAGACTTTATGACAGAAATCAGATCATAGAACCCGGTGCGATGGCTCAGTGACTAAATCCTCACCTTGCATATGTTAGGATACCATACGGGTGCTGGTTCACGTCCCGACTGCTCCATTTCCCATGTAGCTCCTTGCTTGTGGCCTGGGAAAGTAGTTGAGGACAGCCCAAAGCCTTGGGATCCTGCGCCTGAATGGAATACCAAGAAAAATCTCCTGGCTCCTGGCTTCAGATTGGCTCAGCTCCAACTATTGCAGCCACTTGCAGAGTGAACCAGTGGATAGAAAATCTCTGTTTCTCCTCTCTGTAAGCCTACCTTTCCAATATAAATAAATAAATAAATCTTTAAAAAATCAAATCACACATGGGAGGAGAGAGTGCTGCCTACAAATGGAGGATGGAAGAGCATACTGAAGTTATGGAAATGCTTTATAGTTTGGGGTGTTGATTACAAGGGCTGTATAATACATAAATTCAATGAACAGGACAATGGGGATTTATGAATTTTTGTTTGCATAAATTAAGCACTTTTAAAAATAAAACCTATACATTCTAAAAGAACAATGCAAAGACTTCCAACTATTTATTGACATCGCTACTCAGATGATCAACTAGGCATCTTGAATGGAACTTAGCTATGGAGTAAGAATCTCAAAATCCTTAAACACTGGAGCTGGCATCATGGCATAATAAGTTACACTGCTGTTTGTGATGCGGCCACCCTTATGGGCAAAGATTTGATTTCTGGTTACTCTGCTTCTGATCCAACGCTCTGAAGATGGCCTGAGAAAACAGCAAAGGATGACTTAAGTTCTTATGCCCCTGCACCCTCATGGGAGACAGGAAGAAGTTCCTGGCTCTTGGCTCCTGGCTTCAGATTGACCCAGCTCTGACCGTTACAATTGTTTGGGGAGTGAACCAGCAGACAGAAGATCTCTCTATCTGTGTGTGTATCTGTCTCTATAACTCAGAGTTTCAAATAAAAGTAAAATAAATCTTTAAATTAAAATAAAATAAAATAAAAATGCCACTTTAAAAAATTAAGAAAAAAAATTGACACTGTGAGGAAAATAAGGCCATGTGATAGAGTGCCTAAATGCATGGACTCATTAGTGGAATTAATTAGTAAGTCATTCAGTGATCCAAAGGAAGAATATATCAAGCTGAGGGAAAGCAAATGCAAAGACTAAGACAGGAATAATCTTGGCACCTGCCTGAAACTTAGTAAGCAAAAGAAATGGGGTGTGGGGCAGTACCAAAGAGATAGGATCACACCATGTAACTCAATATAGCCCATGGTGAGGAGCTTTGATCTTACTCTGAGTAATCAGAAGCCACTGCAGGGGCTGAAACAGCACACAGCATGGTTTGACTGGGACTGCTCTGGGTACCGGATTCAGGGTTTGGAGCAGAGGGAAGAGTGAAAGCATAGTGGCCAGTCTGAAGGTACATTGGTTATTCCTCTTAACCCTTCTGCCTATTCTCTCATTACGTTCTCTGTTCTTTCTTGATGCTGAAGCTTAAACCCTGGAAACAGCATCTCCAGAGTTTCTTTGCTGCATTTTGATTGATTTTAACTAAAGGAGGTGATAGCAGATCAGAAGGCTGCAGAAGAATTCAGGGTATTCATTTCTACTTACCCCTAATCCCAGTTCCTTCTTTTCTCAACCAGGCCTTGGATATAACTGTGTTGGGGCAACTATGGCTCCTTGCTCTGTGTTTCATCATCTTCTGGTTGTTTTGTTAACCTTGTCTACACCATGGTTGATAGTCACATCATTAAACACTCTCTTTGGCTAATCTCTTTTAAATGTACCATCTGTTTCCTGCTGATGTCTTTAATGGCACAAGTGACTGCTTTCATGCAAAAGTACGATGATGGCCTTGTGTACAGTAATAGTGTTGGAGGTGGCAAGAGGAGATAAAATTTGAGATATATTTTGGAATTAGAAACCTTAGAATGTTGCTATGGATTGACTGTGGAAGATAAATAAAAGAGAGAAATGGAGGGCAATCCCTAGAATTTGAATTCTAGTGGTTGGTGATGCTCCTTGCCATGGCAGAAAGTCTGTGAGACACACAAGTTTGTAGGATCAGAGATGGGAAATCAAAACTTTTCTATCAGCCCCTAGAACTTTCAATTGTCAACTGGCTGCCCAAATGGGGACATCATGGAGGCTCATCGACATAGTTGTCTGGAGTTCAATAAAGAAATTTGGCCAGAGATTGAAATTTGAGACATCTGTCTAATTCTAACATCTAAACCCAATGTCAAAAAGGAGCAAGGAACGCACTTGAATTCCTTCTGATGACAGCAGCTGCAGCAGCCAGTGGCCATTGGTAGTGAGTATGCTCTTGCAATCCATGACCATGTGCAGAAGGATGACAGAAGCATGTAGCCACTCTGATCCGATGATGCGACCCGTACTGGAACTCTGATCACTGAGCATCCCTTGGTTTCAGACTATTTTCCAAGCCTAGTTCACCAGCCTTCCAGTCAATCATTTGCAAGTTAATTTCCTCCCAGTGATTCTTTTTTGCTCACTAGATTAACCAGAGTTACTTAAGAAACCTGTTACTACAATGCCTTGAACTTGGTAGACAAGCAACAAGTATCTGCTGAGTAAGTATCTGACCTCCTTGCCCCCAACTTGAAATTACTCAATCAGAAGTCCAGTGCTCTTCCATCATGGCAGCTGTGGTCTAGTGAGCGGCAAGTACTCTCTTTTGTTAATTGACAGTTTTCCTTGGGGTTTTCAAAAGGCAAAGAAACAAGAGGTCAACAGCTGAAGCAACTGTCATTCTAATCCAACAGGAATAAACTTATTGACGCAAGGGTGAAGTCAGTTTCCTTCTAAAACTGGCATATGGGAGTTATTATTCATGGAAAGGGATTCTTTCCTGGATGCTCTGGGATTTAATGATGCACCATGTTAACCCATTCACCATACCCTGTAGCCGAAACAAAGATTATAGAAACTGATGAACTCTTGAGTTTAAGATGCGTATCCACAACGAACACAAAGATTTTTTTTTAACTTTACTATTAAAATGCTTGCATTTCACCACTCAAAACTTCTCAAGGTAATTCAATTCCACCCTCCCCTCCAGTGCTTTTAAACAAAAGTCAAATGTTGTCTTTGAAGAAATTTTAAAAAATTGCAACAGCTGGAGTCTCAGTCTTCTTTGGCTAAAACAAAGAACACATGGAATGATCCTACACTGTTTTATTGTACATTTTATTGATTTGGAGCTGCACAAGGGGCCATCTGCTGGAGCTCTTGAAAAGAATCCAGCTCTCTGTCCACAGAGAGCTCTACAGGCAAAGAGAGGGCCAACTCCTAGCTGTGGTTGGACCTGGTCACTTTTGAGCTCTAGTTGATCAAAACATGAAGTCAGTAACTGGAAGAATAAAGTAGCTTTCAAAGGATAATACATCAGTGGCTCAATCTTTTCAGTTCCATCTTAATATGATCCTGTATCTATTTGTTCCTCTCCATCCCCATTTTATCTAGTTCAATGCTTCTCAAACTTTACTGTGGGCATCAGTCACTTGGGTGTCTTGCTAAAATTCAGAATCTTCAAACAATGATAGTCTCAGTTTCCTTTCCCTGAAATACACCCCTCCCACACATTCTAGACCTGGAAACTCACACATACCCTATGTAATTTGGTTTAGAGCAGGGAGCACTGTAATGGAATGTTTACTTCTCTACTCAGGTAGACTGTGTATACATTCAGAAATATTCTGGACATTAGGAATACAGCAGTTCCCAACAGAGACACAATCCCTGTTCCTGTCCTCTTGGAGCCTACATTGTAATGGAATGCAACACAAATAAACATGTCAGATGGTGGGAGCAAAACATAAAACCCAAGAAAGCATTGGAGAGGTATGTGGTTTTGGATTATGAAGAAAGCTTTATATTTTGGCAGAGACCTGAATGAAATGAGAGCAGATCATGCAGGTATCCGGTATTTTGCTAGACAGAAGGAATAGCAGATATAAAGGTTATGAAGACAGGGGATAGTGGATATTTTTGAAGGAGCTGGAATGGCTGGAGCAGCATGAACAATGGAAATGTTGTAGAAGGCATTGCTGAACCATGGAAGAAAACCACCTTCAACCATAAAGATCTTAAAATGAAGGAGAAACACTGCTTCTCCTATGTGTGTCACTTGCCATCTAGCAAACAATAAGAGCTGTGATGTAGACATCCCAGGTAGAAGCTTAATCTACTGTGCCTCAATGCCTGTCTCTCACCTGTTTCTTATACAGACATTTGTCATTAGCCTTAGGACCCACTCAGGTAATGCAGAATGATCACAAGATCCTTAGCTAAAATCTTCAAAGGATCCATTTTCTAAATAGGATCACATTCAAATGGTTAGAAGGTAGACCTATCTGTTGAGGAGGCTCCCATTTGACCAATTCTAGTTGGTGCCACAAAATTGAGAGATTCATAGTCTTCCCAGGACCATGTCAACTCAGTTTGAGTTCACACTCCTCCTGAATTCTAGTCTTTCCACGAAGCTTCATATCTTGCCAAGAATAAGTAGAAACAAAGTCAGATTTTATGTACCAAGTTTTGCATTGCGATATTCTAAAGTATATTCAACATGTTGTATGTTTAGACAACTGTGTGTTTAACTATCATTCCAGACAACAACTGGGTTCTACAATTGATCTTGTGCAGATACCAACCCAAGAGGACAGATACTGCAGCACATGTATATTCTGCAAGTATATCCACACTGGTGTGAATTGGCAGAATATCAAAAGAAATTTGCTAATAATGTTTCATGCTTGGGGAGAATCTTGGTTTTCAGAATATTTTCATATTTACAATAGTTAATAATTTCATGTGTCAGCTGGAGCACAGAATGCTCAGATTAAAATTGCTTCTAGTACAAAAATCTGTATCATTCATGATTCAACCAGAGAAATAGAACCAGTATAAGATATATTTTGAAACTTGTAAGAAATTGGCTTATGTGATTGTAGAGGTTGACAAAGCAAATTTGAAATCTACAGAGTAGACTGAGAGGAAAAGTCTGGAATTATCTAGCATGAGCAGAATCTTTTATCACAAGCAAAATCTCTTTTTCATTTGAGAAGCCTCAAGCTGTGCACCTGAAGCCTTTAACCTGAATCCATCAGGCCCGTCCATAATGTCTGGAGAACACCTCCCCCTCATGTTGACAGTCACCTGATTGTGGCCTTTCGTCACATCTGCACATCTTCATGGTAACACTGAGAAGATTACAGGATAAGTAAATGTAACCAAGCCAAGGATACATAACACAGGCTATCACAAAATATCAATGCCTGAAGTCACCTTTAAAATTTTTTCAATTAGTATATTTTCATTTTATTAGAAAGGCAAAAGTAGGGGCAGAGACCTTCTATCTCATGGTTCATTTCCCAGATGCTCACAACGCTTGATGCTGGGCCAGACCCAAGCCAATTTGGGTTTCACATGTGAATGACAGAAACCTGTTTCCTGGAGCCATCACCTGTTGCCTCCCAGGTTGCACATTAGCAGGAAGCTGGATTGGAGCAGAACTGAGACAAGAGCACAGCAATCTGATATGGGACGTGAGCATTTCAAGCAGCATTTTTATTTTTTAGTTAAGATTTTGCGTTTTAAGAAATAATTTATTTTTGTTTATTTTATTTTATTTTTAAAGATTTATTTTTTTTTATTGGAAAGGAGGATATATAGAGAGGAGAGACAGAGAGGAAGATCTTCCATCCGATGATTCACTCCCCAAGTGAGCACAACGGTCGATGCTATGATGCTATGCCGATCTGAAGCCAGGAACCTCTTCCGGGTCTCCCACGCGGGTGCAGGGTCCCAAAGCTTTGGGCCGTCCTCGACTGCTTTCCCAGGCCACAGGCAGGGAGCTGGATGGGAAGCGGGGCTGCCGGGATTAGAACCGGCGCCCATATGGGATCCTGGGCGTGCAAGGCGAGGACCTTAACCACTTCGCCACCGCACGGGGCCCATAATTTATTTTTTGTAAGATGAACAATTCTCACATATTTTACATGTTTGAGAGTTTTGTGAAACTTCCCACTCTACCCTACCTCCTGGCATATTGACCACTGTTCCAAACACCCACCCCAAAAATATATATTTTTTAAATATGTAACAATATGCACTAAAGCCAATCACACATACACACTGTGATATAGGAAGGGCCCTTATAGGTGCATACACTTTCAATACTTATACTTATGTACTGGAAGTATATATTATCCATGGTAACATTATTTATATTAGGTCTGAAAAATGGAACACAATTTCTATCAACAGGAACACGAAAAACAAATTGTATTAGATACACCCAAAGAACTATACATAGCAATGAAAAAAACTACATTCTATGCAATGCTATGGATGCCCTCACAGACACAGCGATGAACAAAAACAACTCATTCACAAATTAATACATCCTGAGTTATTCCAACTATATGAAGTTCAAAAGTGGTAGAAACTAATCAATTGTGTTAGAAATGAGAAAAGTGGTTGTTTTGGGGTGAGAGCTAATGGCTTGGAAGAGAGAAAAGCAAACCTTCTTGTGCTAGTGATGTTTTGTCTCTGTGTAACTGCTGGTTACAGACACCTGTGTGTATACATGCAAAGGCATTTCCAAAAGGTCATAGGAAATGTGTGATGGGAAAAATACATTGATTTCAAAAGCATTTACACTTAAAAAAAAAAACTTTTTAACAAAGCTTTCATTTATTTAGTTTAATTTTATTTGAAATGCAGAGAGACAGAGACAGAGAGAGCTTCCCCACCCCTGCTGACTTGCTTCCCAGATGTGTATTAACAGGCAGGGCTGGTTCAGGCTGAAGCCAGGAACTCAGAGCTCCACCTAGATCTCCCACATGGGTGTTAGGGACCCAAGTGCTTTCAGCCATCACCTGTGGCTTCTTATGCGGCCCATTGGCAGGCAGCTAAAAGGGAGGAGATCTACCACTGAATCCAGGCACTCCAATACACTGTGGGGGCATACCAAGTGGCAATTTAAGTACTGTGCCACATACTCACCTCTAAACTTATCTTTTTCTTTCTTTTTGTATAAATTTTATTTTTGATCATTTTTATATATTTGACTAAGGTGAGAAGGGTCAAGGGCTAGAGGAAAGTGAGTGAGACCATTGTTTTCACATTCTCTTTTTCCTTCCCGTATCTGAGGGGAGGGGAGAGATAAGGGGAGAAGCCACACCCAGCCTCCCAACCATTCCAAGGAACTTATCAATTAAAGGCATTATTAAGCGTGCATCTGTATGTATGCTTAATACCTATACACTTTTTGTAAGCTAAACTTTCATATTTTTAAAATGAAAACCAACAAGATGTTCCTTGATGTCTAACAATTTTAAAGTAGGGCATGAGGAAGATCCTACTTGGCAGTGCACAGAGACTTGAGAGCTTTAGTTGACCACATTTTCTGTGCGAGTCAGCCGCATGATGTGGCAGTTTTGAATGTTCATGTAATTTAAGCTTCCTTAGCAGATGAGAAAGTTTCTGTTGTATTTCAGCTTATGGTTCCAATCCTTTTTCAAATCTCTTTGAATGCCAGTTCTGCCATGTAGGATAGAATAGGATTGTAGAAATAACACTTAACTAGAAATATAAAGTATGGCCTTGGAACTATTTTTCTGACTGAGACAATATTTTCTTGAGTAAAAGTCCAATGACTTGCTTTTTGTATAACTGCACTTAGGTTTAGAACCCAGAATTAATGCCCTCAAAAGCTGTTGACAACGTTAATATTTACTATTTATTCATTTTTGAATATTTATTTTATTTATTTGAAAGGCAGCTAGAGAGAAGGAAGCAGAGGAGAGACATTGAGAGAGATTTCAACCTTTCATCTACTGTTGGTTCACTCCCCCAAATAACTGCACCAGCTGGGGCTGGACCAGGCTGAAGCCAAGAGCCTAGAATTCCATCTACGTTCTCCTGTGGATGGTACGGGTTATCTTCTGCTGCTTTCCCAGATGTATTAACAGTCGACTAGATCACAGATGGAGCAGCAGCCAGGCCTTGAACCAGTGCACATAGGGGATGCTGGCATCACAGGTGGGAGCTTAACTTGCTGCACCACAATGCAGAACTCTGCTTTAAGAAGAGGATTTCGGGGCCTGGCGTGGTGGCGCAGTGGTTAAGGTCCTCGCCTTGCACGCCCGGGATCCCATATGGGCGCCGGTTCTAATCCCGGCAGCCCCGCTTCCCATCCAGCTCCCTGCCTGTGGCCCAGGAAAGCAGTCGAGGACGGCCCAAAGCTTTGGGAACCTGCACCCGCGTGCGAGACCCGGAAGAGGTTCCTGGCTTCGGACCGGCATAGCATCATAGCATCGACCGTTGTGCTCACTTGGGGAGTGAGTCATCGGACGGAAGATCTTTCTCTCTGTCTCTCCTCTCTCTGTATATCCGCCTTTCCAATGAAAAAATAATAAAAATAAATCTTTTAAAAAAAAAAAAAGAAGAGGATTTCAGAAGAACCACAGGCTGAAAGTAAAAATGGCAAGAAGGTTAGCTCTGTCATATGTAGAGGAGCTTGAAACAAAAACATAAAGATAGACATGGAAAGCTTTTAAAGTATGGAGTATTGAAAGGGTTGGCATATAGGAGAGGGTATCTGTATTCACTCTGTAGGGTAAAGCTGAACCTACATGTAGATGTGACGATGAATCCAACTTGGGTTCTGTGGGAAGAAAACTTTGGGAGTGAGGATTAAGCTAGCAATTAAAACACCAGCTAGGACACCTGCATCTCACAACTCAGTGACTAAGTTCAGTTTCCAGCTCTAGCTCCTAACTCCAGCTTCCCCTAGACACTTCCAATGCGGGGCATCAACAATGACTTTCGTTACTGGATTCCTTCCTTGCACTTGGAAGACATGGATTGAGTTCCAGGCCATTTCAGGAATTTAGGGAATGGACTAGAAGGTGCGTGTGTGCTTTCTCTCTCTCTCTCTCTCTCTCTCTCTCTCTCTCTGTCTCTCTTTTCTGTACATATGTGTGCACATATCTAAATAAATAAACAAATAACTCCTGCAAAAGATATCAAATTGATCCCCATGGGAAAAATTTAATCAGTTGCTGCGTGGCCATAGGCTAGCTAGTACTCCAAGGATTCCTGCTAGATATTGCCTCTTTCTAGAGGTAAGGAAGTAAAGAGCAATGTCAAGGGCACAGAAAATACAATCTTAAAGACAGTGAGAAAGAAAACATTTTATGACCCAGGCTCACACTAAATACCGTTCCTCTGTAATCTGTTAAAAGAGGGCAGTATGGATGCCTGCAAAGATTTCTAACTAGTGATGCACAAGAAACAAAGGGCATAGTTGTTGCATCAGCCTTGATGTGTGTCTGTAGAATGGAGCTAATACCAACTTCCAATGTTATGTTTCCAGAAGTAACAGATCAATTCCAAATGCCACATATAGACTCTGTACAGACACTCACTTGCCTCTGTCCAGGACCTTATGAGGATTTTCCTGTACATACTTTAGCTGCCCCTACAAAACTGCAACAAAGCTAAATAGAAAACTTACCATATCACTTTGCTCACAATAAAATATTTTTGCTTTAACTGTTTCTAATTTAGTAGAGTTTAATGTCAAATACAATAGATTATGTCAGCACATTTTGTTCAATCTGACACTCTCCAGAATGCAAAGTTTATTTCATTCTGTGGCTGCAAGAAAGTGTTGTTTCAAATATCTATGACTGCTACATGCATAAGGTTATTAAAATACATGCTCCTACTAGAGCAGCACCAATAAATTACATAAGCAACTAAGCTAGGGGCAACCATAGTTCATTTGCTTAAAGAACACTATGAACACCACTGAAACAAGCAACAGCGAGGTAATTTCAGTGCTGATATGACATGATAAATTGCTTCTGCTATATACAGCTTTCACTGCAGAAAATAATTCATCTCCTACTCCCATCTCATTGTTCTTTCACACTGATACATGTGTGACTTCCATCATCTCTCAAGTCCGTGCAGGGCTAAATTTGTCCCTTTTATGGTTGCTGCTCCAAACACGCAAAATCACTAAAGAAAAACAAAGTCACAAAACATCACTGGGTTTTCAGTACTTTCTTAAACGTCAGTATCATTGTCTGACCCTACATACATGTTTTCAATGACAGTTACATGTCCACAGAATCATATTTTGAAGCAAGACACCTTGAGAGGAGGCAAGAACAGGCATATTGTGACTCTATAAAAGCTTGGTTTGGAATTAGAAAACATTCTATGATACATTTTACTAGATGTGTGAATATGTGGAATGAATGTATTTAACTCTTCAGTTTCCTCATCTGGAAAATATGGATAATAAATATACATACCTACACCTGTTAAAACTAAGTGAAACCATGACTACAACTTGTTTAGCTGTGGGTAGCTGTTTGCCCTAGTGGCTAAGATGCCAGCTTGGATGTCCACCTTCTACATTGGAGCAATTGGGTTCAGTGCCTGGACTTTCTGAAGCTAAAGCACACCCTGAAAGGTAGAGATTATGGGTCAATAGTTGGGTCCCTGCAACATGGGTACAAGACCCAGATTGAATCCCCAGCTCCTGGCTTTGGTCCAGCACAGCCCTGGTTATTATATGTATGCCCCCATCTTATTCCCTTTCCTCATTCCTCCATCTGAAAATCAATTAAAGTTTCTAGCCACACGATTTGTGTCTGTAAATTGGTATCTTGAACGATAATTCAATCATTTAACAAATATTTATTGAGTGCCTACTAGTACTTGGCTAAAACTGCTGGAAATACGGCAGTGAGTAATATAAGTCATTTCACAGATTGATTTTAGATCTACTAAGGGAAAACAATAAATGAAAAAATAATACATGATAATTTATCAGAGGATGGCATTTGCCATGGAGAACAATGTAACACGAAAGGAGACTAGGAAATGCTGGAATTAGGGACACAGTGATAGTTTTCGAGTAGATGGTCACTAGAGATGTAACATGGGAACAGAGACCTAAAGGACATGAAGGACTAAGCTATGAGACTTGAACATTTCTGGAGCAGGTGTTTGACACAAAAAGAATAGCATCTCGAGAACACTCAATATACAGGACAATATACAGAATATATACAATATACAGAACAGGACACCTGAGGCACCAATGGAGAGTGGTCCCAGTGACACATAAAATTAGCAAGAAATGAGGCCAAAGAAATCACAGAGGCCAGATCATGTAAGGCCTTGTAATACCTGGTATGTTGCAAGTGTTAAAAGGTCATATGTAATGATGATGATTATTATAAGACCATCATTATGACCTAAATATTTAAAGAATACTATTCATTAAGTTGAAAATAAACTATTGAAAGGACAAGAGTGAAATCACCACTTGAGAGATGACCATAGCTTGGACAAGAGTGGAGCTTGTGAGACATGGTCAGATTCCAGATGTATTTTGAAGGTATAGCCAACAAGGTTTCCTGGTTTAGTAGCTGTGATATATCAGTGAAACAGAGGAGCCAAAAAGGACTTTAAACTTCTGATGTCTGAACTGGAAAGATGAGGTTGTCACAACCTAAAATGCAGACTCTACTGGTAGAGCAATTTCTAGGCGTTCTGAAGCATGGTAAGTTAGATATGTCTGTTACACATCCATGTGGAGAAGTATATAGGCAGTTGTACATAAAAGTCTGAAGTTCAAGGGAGAGGTTCATGGTCCTGTTATCAGTGTGGGAATTGTATACAAAATCACAGAACTGGATGAGTTCACTAAGGACTAAGAACAGATAAAGAAAAGAAAGGGACTGAGACATGACTCTGCAATGTTCAGAAGCCAGGGAGAAGATTAGGAGGATCCATAGAGACATGGAGTGCATATATTGTTGTCAGCAAGTAGGGATAGAGAATAGGAGGGGAGACGGGAGAGACTTCTAATTGGTAGGAGATTGCTTCCAAGGGATATTGACAGTGTTCTGCAATTCATGGCGGTGCTTGCACATTATGAGTGTACGACCCAACACTGAATTGTATACTATAAAAGAGTAAATTTTATGGCATGTGAATTATATCTCAAAGAAACACGGAGAAGAAAAGGAACAGAGAAAGGAAACTTGGAAGGTATAGTCAGGGCGATAGGAAGAAAACTATGGGTGGATTATCCCAGAAGGAAAGTAAGGGTGGGGGTGGGGGAAGCAGCAATGCTTCCACAATAGTGTGACGAATGGTGCTAAGACTTCATCTAGGTTGAGGATAGAGGTTAGTTCATTGAGTTTTGCATCTGAGGATCCTAGATGACCTTGGTGAGAGCCATTTAGGGTGAATGATGGGGGTGAGGATAAGAAAGAAAAACTTGCCACTTTTGGAGGATGCTGAGGAACCAGCTTACTGTTTTTGAAAGCTGGCAAATAACAGGAAAGAAGCAAGAATATTTCCTGTATTTCTATGCAAACATCCTACCATAAAATTAGATAGGAGGTAAGAGAATATTTCTTTTTAGAGAGTTACTCCAGATAAAAACCAAATTAGGCTAGAATAATAAAATCCTTTTACCACTTTGCACCAACACTTCAGCAGCAGCTGCTAACATTATGTGCTGAGATCTTTTCACAGCCCCAAACCTCCTAATGGGTATTCACCCCGTCACTGACAAAAATGGGCCTGCCAAAAAGATCAAGCCCAAACTGAGTAGCTTCTAGATGCTACTGCCAGTGTGCAGGAAATACGGGAAACAGAAGAGCACATTAAATGACACCACAGCTATGTGGTTAGTAGACAGCAAGCTGTGGGAAATCCTGTAGGGTAAAAAGTTTTCTCCAGAAAAAAATAAGCTTTCAGGAGAAAATGGGAGGGAAGAATTAAATATTATGAGAAATGTATCAATTAATTACAATGCATAAACTTCATTTGGATTCATTTAAATATATATTTTTAAAGTTATGTCCATTATGAGACTATTGTAAATTTGAATGCTGACTGGCTATCAGAGCCATACTTTACATACTGAATTATGCAATAGTTAATTATATATGTACAAGCTGAATTATGGCATAATTAAAATTATATAACATTTGAGATTTGTTTTAACATAATTTGGTAAAGGAGTGAGTGACAGAAGAAAAATGCTAGCTATGATTGATTTTTTTTAGCTAATTGATAAGTATGAGGATAAATTGTACCATTATTTCTACTTTGTATTACACTACAAGTTCCAATTATATATATGTATATATATACATAATATATAGTGTGTGTTTTAAATTCTCCATAATAAAAACTAATGAATGGTGCAAATATACCAAAAGAATTTTGCAGATGTATTTGTATAAAAGGAAGTCTGAGAGGAAAAGACAGAAGAGAGAGGTCTTCCATCTGCTAGTTCACTCCCCAAAGGAGTAACTGAAATATAAAAATATAAATATAAAAATATAAATATAAAATATAAATATAAAAAAGAAATATAATAAGTGTAAAAATGGCTTTCCATATTTTTACACTTCCCCACAAATTCCTAACAACCATAAAATTTAAAATATAATAGAGGAATCATAATTGCATTGTCTTATGCTCCTCTGCATCCACAGTGTGTAGACAGTTTTGCTGGTGAACTGGAATTCTTTGCATAGATGTTAGGAATTTTTGTAATTTTTATGGAATTGCATTTCTAAGAAATTCTCAAGATCAGATGTTTTGTTCCATGTTTCTTCTATCACTCTGGGACACTAGAACTGATCCACTGTTCAAAGAAGGAATCTTCTAGCATCAAGTTTGTTTAAAGTTTTCCATTTCACTGCCCTTTAGAACTCTGCATTCCTTGTGAACCATCAGTCTGCATCTTCTCCATATATGTATATTAGATTAAGGGGGGAAAAGAGGGTGGGAGGAGTGTGTGTGTGTGTGTGTGTGTGTGTACAGGAAGGCATACGAAACAACGTGGGTAACTCCTTCAAAGGATTCTGTTGTAAAGGGAAAGAAAATATGGAGTAGTTTCTATAGACAGAAGCAGGTCACATATTTTTTCAAATACAGTAATTTTTCTCCTGCCCAACTTGATAATTTTCTCTGATTTTTTGAAGAGATGAGATAATTATAATAGCCATGCCTTTGAGCAGGTTAAGAGGGGATGGGAATCTACTGAACAAGTGGAAAAATCATCTTAGCTGGAGAGAGAAACTTCTCCCACTGAAGCAAGTAGGCACTTTGGGGTGTTCTTTCTACCTTATGATTGCTTTTATCTACTCCATGAAGTGGAAGATGAAATCTTCGTGAGAGTAATGATGGGGGAGGAGGTGTTAGAGGTTAATGAAGGCAAGAGTAGCTACCACAGAGTCTGAAAGGAGAGTTGAGGAGCTAATATCTATGGAAATAGCTTGGTTGGCCAGAAGCACTAAGGACTCACTGTGGTTTACAGTCATGAATTTAAAGTGCTACCAGTCATCAGTCATTGTGGCTTGGTATTTTCCCTTGGCTTTATTTCAGCTGCAGGTGCAGGGCAGGAAGAGAGTTTAATTTAACCAGGACTGGGATTGTGCCAAGTGAGTAGGAAGACTTAGGAAGTTCAAGGATTTGGATTGTATGTGATAAGGATGATTGAGCATGGAATGTGCACTCAGTCAGGTGAGGAGAAAACAGATACCAAGAGGGAGACTGATGGAATCAGTGGGCTGCACTATAAAGCTAGCTCCAGTCGGTAGTGGGAGAGAGTTGGACAGGAAGGGGATGCTGACTTTACAATGACTCACTGAAATGTTGGATAGAAAAGCTGGTATTCTGGTCTCTAGGGTAAGATCATGGCAATGAATAGCTGAAGTGGCCCAGCCATGAGCAAAACCACTTGGAGGTTGCACGGTACCTCCACAGCACAGTAGCATAGCAAGCTAATCCTCAATGGGCATTGCATATGGGCACTGCATATGAATACTTCACTTCTAACCCAACTCTCTGCTAATGGACCTGGGAAAGCAGCAGAGGGTGGTTGAAGTCTTTGGGGCCCTGTGTCCACATGGGAAAACCCTGAGAGGCTCCTGGGTCTTGGCTTTGGATTGGTCCAGTTCTGGCCATTGTGTCCATTTGGAGAGTGAACAAGCAGATGGAAGAGCTCTCTCCACTCTGTCTCTACTTTTTTCTTTACATATGCCTTCCAAAATAAAAATAAGTCTTTTCAAAGAATCACCTGGAGGAGAGGAGGTCTTGGAATTACGTGAACAGGCATTAGGATCTGGATATGTTCCTCAAATCTGTGCATTGGAAACTTAATCCTAAAATTTATATGCTAATGCTATCTAGAGGCAAGGCCTTTGGTAAATACTTAGGAATACTTAGAATCATGAAACTATGGTCCTTGTGCTGGCCTTGGTGACTTTAGAAAGAAAGGAGGAGAGTCTAGAGCTAGCACGCTTACTGTACCTCACTATGCGATACCGTGTGCTGTGTCATCAGGCAGGAAACAAACACTCTCAAGATGCCTGCTCCAGGCTTTCAGACTACCCAGCCTCCAGAATAGGAAAGTAGATAGAGTTCCATTCCTTGTAGATGACCTGGGCTCGGGTACTTCGTTATAGCAACAGAAAATGGACTAAGCCTTCAGAGTGAATGCAAGCTTTTTTCATGGGTATTGAAGAGGTAACAGCGATATTCTGAGAGGTTGTGGTTGTGATGTTACTGTGAGGTAGGCATAAAGGCAGCTCTGTAAAAGTTTTGAATGCCTCCCTGAGGGGGCTTCTCTGCCCTCTCTGTTTATAAAAGTCTGTCTCACACTATTTTACTGTCTCTAATGTGCTCATCACCATCTGGAAAAAATATATATGTGATGTTTATTTGTTTTCTTCTATATTGTGTCTACTACACTAGAATAGAATCCCCAAGGACTTTGCTTCTCCACTGCTTTATTCTCAGGGTCCACAGAGTGCACTTAATAATAGGCAGCTTAAAAAGTGGGGGAAAAAAAAGAATGAGTCTGGGCCAGGCGCCATGGCCTAGCGACTAAAGTCCTCGCCTTGAAAACGCCAGGATCCCATATAGGCACCGGTTCTAATCCCAGCGGCCCCTCTTCCCATCCAGCTCCCTGCTTGTGGCCTGGGAAAGCAGTCGAGGATGGCCCAAAGCCTTGGGACCCTGCATCCACATGAGAGACCCAGAAGAGCTCCTGGCTCCTGGCTTTGGATCAGCACAGCACCGGCCATTGCCATCACTTGGGGAGTAAATCATTAGATGGAAGATATTTCTGTCTCTCCTCCTCTCTATATATATCTAACTTTACAACAAAAATAAATAAATCTCAGAAAGAAAAGAATGAGTCTGACCATGGGTGTGCTCTACTGTGGGCATACAGAAGGACTCCCATTGATTGATTATGGTTTGTCTTCTCCAAAACACTCACACCAAAATCCCATGGGGCAATATGAAAAGGGTGGGCTAGGTGAGACTGAATGGGACTCTGTCCCCATGAATGGATGAAGCCATATGCACAATTAATGGGCTGATGGGTTATCCTTTTTTAAAAAAGACTTATTTATTTTTATTGGAAAGGCAGATTTGCAGAGAGGAGAGGCAGAGAGAGACATCTTCCATCCATTGTTTTACTCCCCAACTGGTGGCAGTGGCTGGAGCCGAGCCAATCCGAAGCCAGGAGGCGAGAGCTTCTTTCACATGGGTGCAGGGTCCCAAGGCTTTGGGTCGTCCTCCACTGCTTTCCCAGGCCACAAACAGGGAGCTGGATGGGAAGTGGAGCAGCTGGGACATGAACCGGTGCCCATATATGATCTTGGCAGTTGCAAGGTGAGGATTTAGCCATTCAGTCATCGTGCTGCGCTCTGATGAATTATTTTTGAGAGACTCACTAGCTCATTCATGTGCTTAATGTATCTGGTTGTGTTACAGCCTGTGCGATTTTAGGATTTTTAAATAAAAGGCCACGTTGCCAGTTGAAGCCACCTGGACTTGGGCCAGAACTGCGAGTCACATAAATCTCTTTACTTTGTAACTTACCCAGTCTGCGGTGTTTTGTCCCTGGCCACAGGAAATGGACAAATCCAGGAACCCTTTTCTGAGAGCTCTATGAAGCTGAGAGAACAGAATGTGTTCTGGGAGAGCATGTCATCAGATGAGCATGAGCAACCCTGGGAAGCGTTTTGTAAAGTGTGCAGGACAGAACTGGTCTGTAAAAAGTGGTCATTGTTTTTCCTTCAAGAGAACATCAGCTATTTCAGGTTGAATGAATACAAAATTCACCTGAATGGCTTTTCCTGCCCAGCTCACTGAGGCTTGAATCTTAGCTTACAGCAATGAAACCATCGCAGAGGAGGTCTGGGCTTCACCCCAACCTGCAAAATGTGATTCTTCTCCTTTTCACATTCCGTTCTCTTCTCTCTCGGCTAGCTCCAATCAGACTTCCAGGCCTCTCCGGGGACAGCTGTTGTCAAGGACACTGATGGCTTCGTTGTACCCAGTTCAGTAGTCCTGCCATCATCTCCTTCTCAATGTCCAGAAATTACAATTGCATTGGACATGCTGACAGCTCCCGCATCTTTTTTTTTTTTTTCTCAGCTACTACAGAGAAACACTATCTGGGCTCTCCTTATCTTGACATCTGTGTTGGCATGCTTCCTCCCCTGTTTGATTTCTAAATGTGACAACCAAGGGCCTCATAATAAGTCCTTGCCCCCCTAACTCCGTTTTTACTTATTTCCTGCCTGTTTCCCTTGACATCGCCTGTCTGATCCCAGGGTTGTACCTGCCATGACTCTTTCTCTCTCTAGACCTGAACTTCCTTCTATAAGTTAGACTCCTGCATTTCCACCTGCCTTGTGGACATCTCAAAGTCCAGAGCAGATATCCTCAATTTGCTTCCACCCCCCCCCCCCAGCCATCCCTCACTAGCTGCAGTGGGCCAGCCCAGGACTTTCCTTGGACAAAAAGTTTGTAGTCATTCAAGCTGCTTATATAATATGATGTCATATTTGCCTAGAGGTGCACATATCTTCCTCTACACTTGAAATCATCTCTAGATGATGTGTAATGTTTATTGCAATGTAAATGATATGGGAGTGGCTGTTACACTGTATTGTTTAAAGAATAGCGACAAGAAAAAAACTTGTACTGGTTTGCAACAGGTGCATTTTTTTCCAATTTTGGAAGATTTATCTATTGTTATTCGAAATGCAGAGCTGTATAAAAAGGAGAGATAGAAAAAATCTTGCGTCTGCTGGTTCATTCTTTAAATGGCTGCCACAGACAGAGCTGGGTCAATCAGAAGCCAAAAGCCAGGAGCTTCTCCCAGGTCATGTGTGCAGGGGCCAAAGGACTTGGGCCCTCCTACTCTGCCTTCCCAGGCTGTTAGCAAGAAGTTGCGTTAGAAATCGGGCCCGGCGCGGTGGCGCAAGTGGTTGAAGGTCCTCGCCTTGCACGCCCGGGATCCCATATGGGCGCCGGTTCTAATCCCGGCAGCCCCGCTTCCCTTCCAGCTCCCTGCTTGTGGCCTGGGAGGGCAGTCGAGGACGGCCCAAAAGCTTTGGGAACCTGCACCCGCGTGGGAGACCCGGAAGAGGCTCCTGGCTTCGGATCGGCATAGCATCGACCGTTGTGCTCACTTGGGGAGTGAATCATCGGACGGAAGATCTTCCTCTCTGTCTCTCCTCTCTGTGTATCCGCCTTTCCAATGAAAAAATAATAAAAATAAATCTTTAAAAAAAAAAAAAAAAAAGAAATGGAGCTGCCAGGACCTGAACTAGCCACCCTGCACAAGTAGAGGCTTCATCTGTTATGTCACAGCACCAACCCTCCCCCTCCAAATATTTTTGGTTCAAAATTGGTTCAATATGAGGATGCTCAACCCATGGTTGAAGATGTCAAACCCATGGACACAGAGGGTGCAGTGTCATTACTAACAATGTAATGAATGAACAAAGGAACAAACCACAGACCAAACATTCCCTTTGCCAGATAGCTTTCTGTCAATTATTTTCTTCATTTCTGCTTTGCCTCAAGAACACTGAAGTGGGTGTTGTGGCACAGAAGCTCAGATGCACCTTGAAATGCCTGACTGCTTCCTGACTCCAGCTACCCATTAGTGCAAGTGCTGGGAGGCAAGAGTGATAGCTAAAATAATTTGGCACCTGCCACGCATGTGGGAGACCTGGGTGGAGTTCTGGGCTTCTGGCTTCAGCCAGATCTAGTCCTGGCAATTGTAGGCATCTGGGGAGTGAACCAGCAGATGGAGCACCTCTCTCTCTCTCTCTTTCTCTCTCTGTCTTTCAAAAACAGTAAAACTACTGCATCCATTTTTTAAAAAGAAGACAAAAATGCTTTTCAACATTTATCTTGGTAGTCATCCCAGAAGGGACATGTCTTGCTTTCATTTGGCTTGGCATTTGTGACTCACAACTGCACAGCCTGGCAAGTTGGCCCATGAGCTGCTCTTCCCATTGCTGTAGCATGCTTCATGCACCACCCTACACTGCCAGCCAGTGCTGTATCACCAAGCAAACACAAAATGCAGAACATGGATCCATTAGGAACAAGGAAGACACAATGGCTCAGAGTTGCTATTGGAGAACACAGAACCCCATGAACAGTTAATGTGAGTTTCTCAATAAGTACCTTGTAAGCATTTGCTCAGGGGGCTAGGGAATCATTGAAGGAGCATATTTAGGAATGACGGTAGAGGCTACCTTTACAGCATAGCACATTAAGCTGCTGCCTGTGATGTTAACATCCCATGTCAGAGTGCCAGTTCAGGTGGCTTTACTTCCATGGATGATGGCTGAAGTGCTTGGGCTTCTGCCACCCACGTGAGAGACCTGGATGGAGTGCCTGGCTCCTGGCTTCAGCTTGATCCAGTCCTGGCTGTTGAAACCATTTGGGGTGTGAACCGACATATGGAAGATCTTTGTCTTCCTATCTTTCTCTACCTCTCACTGTCGTTCTGCCTTTTAGGTAAATAAATAAACAAATAAATGAATCTTAATTAAAAAGACCCAGGGTAGAGCAAGCTAGTTATAGGCAATGGAGGGAGAAATAGAAGGCCCTTCTAGCTTCCATTTGGCTATCCATCATTGGCTACTTCCATCATTGGCTATTTCTCACATGTAATGACAGTAACAGTTGTCATTTTGTGAAAAATATGAAAACCAGACTGTCAGAGAGAGATCTTCCTTCTTCTGGCTCACTCCCTACATGGCTGCAGCAGCCAAATCTAGGCAGGTCAAAGCTGGGATCCTGGAACTCCAGTCTGTAGGGACCCCAGCAATCGGGCAGTCACCTGCTTACTCCAAGACAGATTAGCAAGAAGATGGATGAGAAGTGAAGAAGTCAAGAACTGAATCAGTATTCTGATAGAAAATGCTGCCATCACAGGCAACAGCCGAGCCTGACTGCAGCACAGGGCTGGCTTGCTTGTTACTTGCCGAAGCACCCAGTTTGTCCAGGGAGAGGGTTACACCCCTCACACAGAGTGCAGGACTAAACCCCACAACAATCCTCTGAACTGGTACTATCAACATTTTCTCTCATCTATTGATAAGGAAGAAAGTGGCAGCTCAGAGAGGTTCAGGAAAAACCCAAGGTCACACAGTAACTTAGCACAGTGGCTAGTCTCTAACAGACGCATTTTCAGCATTAGCTGCTATGGTTGCTATTACTAATATTGAACCCGAGAAATACCTGGTACCAAGCAGGCCAAGAGCTCCAAGGACCCAAACAAAGTCTGAGACACACACTCTCACAGCCTCCTGGAGTTGCAGGGGCCTGCACCATGGGCTGTGGGGAACCCACCTTCTCTTAATGCTTCTGCAAGACTTGGGAAGGTGGCTCGTTGGGTGGTGAGGAAAAATGATGCCAGGCCTGTGTCTGGCTCCTTCTCTGTTCCCACAAATGTCCTTAGCATTTTCCACTTTCTGAGCACTTTTGTGCAACAGCTCTGATGTGGTTGATGGGATCTGTAGTGGGAGCCAAGGCAAGCCTTCCTCTGGAGGGAATCTGGACGCCTTGAAGGGTCTTGTCAGCACTCACGGAAACCCACAGCCTCGTGCTCCACGTGGCCCCAGGCCTGAGGCTTCCCGGCAGTGAGCAGTGCCGCACAGGCCAGCACAGAGCACCCATTGATCTTCTCGCCACTTCTCTGGGTGGGAAAGCAACGCCCTGTTGTCCTCGCTTGGACTCACAGGCGCCTTTCTCCAGGGAGAACTGTGTGGTGGGGACCGGGCGGGGTGGGGTAAGGGGATGCTCTGATCCGCTCCCATGCTCCCCGCTGTGTCCAGCGCAAGAGGATTTCCTGGCCCATGCTTCCTTCAGCTTTTCTTTCCAGGACCCTGGAGACGCTTTGAAACTTCAAGTTGCCCAGAATGCCAGGATTCCCCACAGCCTCCTTGGGACAGGGGAGATGAGCATCATGTGCTGTTTATATAAAAGTCAATGGTTTCCCCCATTTGGCGCCGAGGGGCGGAATCACTGGCTAACCCCTCGTTTACCTTCGCAGCTGGAGCAGCAGCCCTGCACATGGGATGTGGATACAGATAGAAACTTGGCTCTGGCTTTGAACCATTCTATGTGAGAGCTGTGTGGTCTACAGAGGCAGACCGTGGGGAGGCTGGCATGCCTGCTGGGCCTAGCTATAGTAGTCAGGCAAAGCAGACAGATGCTGGTGCAGCAGAATCACCACCCTCCTCTCCCAGACAGAGAAGCCCTCCTCCTCATCTTCATGACCCACAAATGTTTAAAGGAAAATGTGGACAGCAGACTTGGGTTGTTTGTGAGCTAAGACCTCAAAGCAATCTTGTTGGTTTTCGCTAAGAGGTGCCAAATTATCTCAGGCTTCAGTGGGAGCTGCCTGAGGGGCCTTATATGGGCATAATCTCCTCTCCCAGGCTTGCATCACTCTGCAGCATGGCCAGACCTGCTTAGCTTTTTTTTTTCTTTTTGTCACATTTATTTATTCTGAAATTGGCAGATAAAACTGTATATGTTTATCATGTCCTACTTAATGTTTGGAAGTATACACACACACACATTGTGCAAAGGCTAAATGCAACTAATGAACACATGTGTTCAGATTTGGCTTTAAGGAGACGTGTGAGCATCGACTAAGCTACATGGAGCTTGGCTTCTGCTGCCCTGGAAAGGAACATGGATGCCATCAGTGTCTGCGCATGCCTTGTTTGTACAATGAACATGACAAAGGCCTTCCTTTGGGCATTTACCTTCCTTTGAATTCATGTGGAGGTGGAAAGAAAGTCTGGAGAGTGGTGAGGGGGGGGGTGTAACTTCATTAGGCTAATTATTTCTCAGGATTAGGGAATTTGAAGGAATATTAATGCATAGAACATCTCCTCGATGCCCATAGACAGCAGGTCTGTGGGAACCAATCCATGCTTGCTACCTCGTGACATGCCTTTGCTCACTCATTCAACAGATATTTCATGCACACCCACTAACTGCCAGGTCCTGTGCTAACGCTTGATCAGGGCTGCCAGAGAGAATGGAGCAAACCCAGTGCTTGTCCTGATGAAGCTGCTGTTGTGGGAGAGGCAGGCAATCAACACATGAAGAAAATTAAAATCATTGCAGATTGTGCTGAATGCGTGGCATGAGGACACAGTGATGAGGAGATCAGCTTGAGACTAGGCAGTCAGGGAGGGTCTCCCGGATGGGGAGGCTATTCAGACCTAAAGAATCAGAAGGAACTGGCTGGCACCAGAATTCCCACGTTCCTAGCAGTATTATTCCTAATGGCCAAGACTTGGTATCAAGCTAATCAAGCTAAATGTCTACCTGAAATGCTGTTCATCCATACACAAGAAGGAGATCCTGTGTCAGGTGCAGAAAGACAAGGACGGCGTGTTCTCATTCATAGCTGGGAGCTAAAGAAGCTGATCTAATAGAATAGAGAACAGAAGATTGGCCATCAGAGTAAGTCCAGGAGGGAGACAAAGGAGGAACGTCAGATAATGGGTACTAGAATACAGGTAGGTAGGAAGAGGAAGCTCTGTTGTGCCCTAGTACAGTACAGAAAGTATAGTCCACAATTATTTATGCTATATTTTATAAAGAATTGCACTAAAAGAGTTCAAAGTCTCCCAAAACAGAGAAATAGTAAATGCCTAAGGAGTTAGAAATGCTAATTACTATGATGTGATCATTGCATTTTGTATACATGTAACCGATGATCACATTGTACTCTGTGTTTTAAAACGCCTAGATTTGGGGGACTGGTTTTGTAGTATAATAGCTTAAGACTCTGCCTGCGGTGCTGGCATCCCATATGCATGTCAATTTAAGTTCCAGCTGCTCTACTTCTGATCCAGCTCTGTGCCAGTAACTTGTTGACCAGTGCTCCATACTGAGGAACCTAATCATTACACATGATTTTTGGTCTAGAGGCTTCAAACTGGAGCCCCAAACTAGAGTAGCTCCATACAATCTCCTCTGTCCTAAAGGGGGACAACAGGGCACCCGCTGCAGGCCATCCAATTCCGCAAATGTTCATGAAACTCTTGCCACAAGTGAAATGCTGTCTAGACTTTGTGGATCCAGAGACAAATCACACAACACAAGATCCTGGCCTAGGGTGGAAATGAGCCACATAATCAAATGAATGACTTGACAGCACGGTCAGTACAACAGACAATATGTACATGGGCTTGAAGCAGCCCAGAAGAGAGACACTAAAAGCATTTGGGAGGTCCAGGAAGAGTTTGTGAAGAGCTAGAGTGGCCTTCCAGAAAAACAAACTCGTCTGACTAAAGGCCCAGAGGCACAGGAAACTAGAAGACTCTGTTTTTGAGCCTGAAGTGCGAGATAGAGAGTGGTAGGCAATGGGATTTCAGCAGTGAGAGATCACAGGAGAGCTTTGGGAGTAAGTGCTATGCATTTGAATAGCACTAAAGTTAGATCAACATGGGAAAGCTAACTTGCTCTGATTATGCTCCTCTTGTTACCTGATCCTACTGGTTTAGACTCAGTTCTCTAGGAAGCTATGCTATTTCAAAGAAACTGCCAGGTCCTCTTCCAGACATTTCATGCTTTTGAAAGTCACTTTTTTCTCCCTGAGTACTTCATGGTTTACTTTTCAGAGCCTCTACCATGTGGTATTTCTTCCAAGTGGGAGATTCTAGGCCCTTTATTGGAGGTGGGGAGGGAAGGCAGTTTGAAATGAAGTCATCTGTCCCGTGCAATGACAGCTGCAAGCAGAGATGTCCTCTTTGAGGCAGCAGGCTTGCCACATGGACCCGGCCCAGTGTGGCTTTGCCATGACTAGGTGTGGCCTCTCGACCTCCTGCGGCATCCCTCCCTTTCTTTCTGCTTCCCTTTATATAAGAGCATTTTTGCAGAGATGAGTTCTGGGCTTGTTCTGAATATTTTAGGTGTCAGGCATCCTGTTTTCCTCTGAGTAATGTGACCCTGTCAGTGACCCACTGCATTTCAACATGACATCATGGGATTAAACTGAGAATGGTTGCAGAGGAGTGATGGTGGGAGTCCAGGGACCTCAGGGAACTATGCCTGGCCCTCTAACTTCCAGAGCTTGGTTGAAGATGCCGAGCATAAAGTCTACAAATCAGTTTCCACTTTGCATCAGAACAAAGATTGGCAAACTGGAGGCTTAGGACAAAGTCTGGCCTACAGAGAAAATTCATCCCAATTGTCTTTGCAAATTAAACTTTATTGGCTTCCAGCCATGCTAATTCGTTGAGAACTGTCTACAGTTGCTTTTGTACTATCTGTGTAATAAGCAGATTTGAGTCAGTGCGATCTGCAAGCTGAAACTACTCATGATCTGGCCCTTAAAAACACTATTTGCTGAACTATGCACTGCTGGCTTCTCTGCTTACCCCTGGGAAGAGGGCATGTGAATTTAGCTTCATCCCACGATTCTGAATGTACCCAGACATTTCCTTCCTCTCCATCCCAAGCACATGGTACAATAACAAAGTGGAAATGGATTTTTAACAAGCATATCAGAGCTTTCATATTTATCCGGTGACATCAGAACTTACACATTTATTAAAGGAGTGTTGGTCTTCCTGAAAATTCCCCTAGGAGACTGCACATTCATTCCATTGCTGTTGCTGCCAGCAGGGTGGACACTGCTGTGGGTACTCTTCGGAGCCAAACTATGTGACACCAAGAAAACCCACTTCAGCAGGAGCCCAAGTATTTGGGCCATCCTTTGCTGCTTTCCCAGGCCATAAGCAAGGAGCTGGATGGGAAGTAGAACTCAACCAAAGACTCAAACCATTGTCTGTATGGGATGCTGGCACCACAGGTGGAAGCTTAGCATACTACATTACCATGCTGACCCATACGTATCTTTAAAAAGTCCATTGGGGCACAAAGGATAGTCCAAGGAAGAGGCTGCAGATTCTGAAGAGGGTTCCTTATAAGGTTCTCAGCCTATGACGTCTTTAGGCCAGGAAACTTCACCCAAGGAACCGATCATTGTGCTCTGGGGTTGTGGGTGCATGCTTCCAGCACTTGGGCCATTTTATGTTTCACAAAATGAAGTGCACAGCGAGTGGCTCTCCTCTCTAGCTAGGAACCAATTCCATATTGCCAAACACTTAGCCATTGATCTTGTGCTTCACAGCTCCTTCTAGCTGCCCTTGGGGGATTTTGCTGCGGCTTGCTGGGGTGTACTCAAATTGAGATGCATGAAGGATGAGGAAAACAGTCTGCTCAAGTCCATTTTGCTCAGCCAAGTTTGGACGGGAAGGAGTACCCCCAGGAACTGGAATGTGGTATGCTGTGGGTGGCCTGGCATGGTCAAAGGAAAGCAAACGCACCAGGCGTGCCAGCATCTGATGGTCTCTTTTGTCTCACAGAGCGCTGTGTGCCCCACTCCGTTGCAGCGGAGGACATGTGGAGGCTGGTGGTTGTGGAAAAGCATGAAATGTGTGTCTCCTGCTGCACATTTCTGCTTTCTCATTTTTCTTAATCTCATGCTGTAGTGGAATGACTGTGGCCAGCTCTGAAGTGAAAAGATAACAAGTAAGTTACTTTGCATTTTCTTGGCCCTTTCATTTCTTCTTTTTCATCCAGAACCACTATCGCCCACGTAAAACACTGAACTTTGTTCTGCCACTGTCTCAGACGCAGGACTCTAGGGAAGGCTTGTTCTAAGCTATGCCTGTGTAAATGCTTTCCACTGAAATGCATTCACAGAATTGACAATTATCTACAGCATTACTAAGGGACAAGGAGGATTAAGACAGGAGCCACGAGTATAAATTCTTCCTGGAGCTCTAGGATTTGCACCCCGCCTTTAGGCTAGACTTTATCAGAGGGTAGTTGGAGCTAGGAGGTTCTATTCGGTTGAGATTTTCTTGCTCCAGGGGTCAGAACACAAACAAGAGCGGTGGTACCTGGTGCTGATGCTAGTGAGTTAGGTCTTTGTATTCTGGAAACCAAACAAAAGGCAAGAATTTCAGTCCAATCACTGGAGGTGGTGCAAGACAGGATGGTGGTCATGCCATATTCACCTGCACTACATGTCTCTTCATTCACATGTGTCCATTGTGCACCAAGTTTTCTGTTGCTTGTACAGAGAGCACATAGCGTGCTTAATAGTCTACAAAACATGGCAGACAGTAAGCAAGTGGGAATGAAGTATAATTTGATTTGTGGCTTAACCTCAGTGGCTATGTTGGTGGCACTTCATCCATCAGTCAGCATCTGAAGGAACCTGCACTTTTGTGAATCAAAATCTGGTACAAATGGTTCTTGGGAGATGCTCAAACTGGCATGTATCACCACCTGAGGGAGAGGCAGAGGCACTGAGAGAATGCTTTTATTTATAGCTTTAAAAAAGTCGGGGAAGAAAGCAAAAGGAGGTAGCTTCAGCAACATTTGTGGGCAAACTCAGAACTCTGATTATGATACTGAAGGACGGACCAGGCATCCAGGCATGGGCTCCCTTCAGGTTCATTTCAGAGACTTTAAGGGTTTCAGTCCTGGATGCTCCACTCCAACCCAGCTCCCCACTGACTGGCCTGTTGTACAGATGGGATCTGAATATTTGCTGATTTGGGAATTCTGGAACCATCCTCCCTCCCATGGATATATGGGATGTTGTAGTATTCTTTGCTGAGTAATATTCCCCATATTGCAAATATTGGGGCAAATGAGACAAGAGTGTCTGTCCCTGTGGGACTCGCAGTCCATTAGGGGAGATGGACAAAATAGAGGACCAAATTATTTTTCTTAAATGATTTTTTATTTGAAAGGCAGAGTTTCGGGGGGTGGGGGGGGAGGAAGGGAGGGAAGGAGGAAGAGAGAGAGAGAGAGAGAGAGAGAGAAACGACTTGCTGGTTCACTCTCCAAATGGCCACAATGACAGGGGCTGGGCCAGGCTGAAGCCAGAGGTCAGGAGTCTTCATTCAGATCTCCCACATGGGCACAGCGACCAGCCTCTGCTGCTTTCCAACATGCATTAGCAGGGAGCTGAGTCAGAAGCGGAATAGCCGGGACTCAAAGTGGTGCCGACTTTACCTACTGCACAATAGTACTGGCCCCAAGGAACACATTCTAATAGTAAGAAAAGACCTCTGCAGGGAAAAAACAGGACATGGTCAGTATCCAGAGGAACTGGTGCCAAGCTGACGCTGTGAATGTGTTTTAGTCTGAGAAAAAAAAAAAGTCAATAGAGACCTAAAAGCCAACAGACCCAGAACTCTACAGCTCTGTGTCATGTCAGGTGCCATTTTGTGTTGTGAGGCAAAGGGTGTGGAAATAGAGGGGCAACAGCAAGCTGCACATGCACTGGGTTGGGAGCAAACTCACTTTCAACTCAGTGCATTGCACTGGTCACACAGGGAAAACAGTGCCAACATGGCATCCTACAGGTTCCACCCAAAATAGGTATGGATGGCCCTCAGACCTAATGTCCAGCAGGTTCCAGCAAGACCAGCAGAACCAGCAATCCAGTTATTTAGGACAGCTGGAGTCTCCCTAATTCCAGGCACTGCTGGAACTGGAAGTGGGAGAAAGGTAGTACTGGCAATGCTGCAACCACAGCATGGGATCACAGGAGGTGGAGAGTGGTAAGCCAGGAGCAAGGGCTGTGGAAACTGTAGGGGAAGCCTAGCACAACAGCTCGGTACTGAGACTTGTTGGAGGGAGTGCACAAGTAATTGCAAAAAAAATAAAAATGGGTACCAAACACAATCAATAAAATTGAGCTGTGTACCTGTGGGCAATACAACTTAGAAATCAGCCTTAAGGAGAAGAATCTACTAACCAGAATAGCAATGACCAAGAGAAGAAGAGACAGAGGCACAATGAATATTACTGATGCCTCCCCTGCAAAGGAGCAAAACCCATTGCTAGCCTCAGAGTTAACTGAGGAAGACATCAAGGAAATGAGGCATAAGGAAATTTAAAACTTGTTATAAAGCTCCTTATCAACAATGAGACGTACATATAGGAGTTCAAGGATTTTAAGGAATATGTCACATAGTAAATAGCAACACAGAAAACAAAATGGAGCAAATTAAAAATTCAATGGAAAGTCTCAAAAACAGAATGAGTGAGGTAGAAGAAAGAATCTCAGAATTGGAAGATATGTCTTACCAAATGCAAAAATGATCAAAAAGCTGGAAGTAGAGCTGAGTCAAGCTAAGAGAAGTATTGAAGAATTAAGAGACACTGTTGAACAGCCAAATGTAAGAGTCATGGGAGTTTCAGAAAGCATACAGAGAGAAGCTGAGGTTAAAAATGTATCCAATTAAATAATAAAAGAAAACTTCACTAATATGGAGAAAGAATTGAGAAACAACATACAGGAGGAGCACAGAACTCTCAACAGGGTTGACCAAAAGTGATCTTCACCATGACACATGCTAATCAAACTCTCTTCAGTTGAACACATGGAAAAGATCCTTAAATGTTCACATGAAAGAAAATCAATTGACATATAGAAGAACCCCAATCAAACTCACAACTGACCTCTCATAGGAAACTCTACAGGCCAGAAGAGAATGGAGTGACATATTTCAGATTTTAAAGGGGAAAAAGTGTCAGCCCAGAATAACTTACCCAGGAAAGTTTTCCTTTGTTTTTTAGAAACAATAAAATTCAAAGAGTTTCTCTTCCAACCCTCCCCACAAATGATACTTAAAGATGTTCTCTTGAAAGAGAAAAGGAATAGCACTTACCAAAACCAAAGGCAAATGCAAAGAACATCCAGTAAAATGACAACCGAAGATTAAATCAAACTATGAACACGCATTGTTAAGATGACAGGACCAAATTACTACCTGTTGATATTAGCCCTGAATGTAAATAGCTTAAACTCATCAACCAGATGTCATAGATTATCAGACTGGATTGAAAAATCAAAACCCATCTATTGGGCCCAGCATGGTAGCCTAGCGGCTAAAGTCCTCGCCTTGCATGCATTGGGATCCCATTTGAGTGCCAGTTCTAATCCACACTTCCCATCCAGCTCCCTGCTTGTGGCCTGGGAAAGCAGTTGAGGACAGTCCAAAGCCTTGGGACCCTGCACTTGCACTGAGACCCAGGAGAAGCTCCTGGCTTCAGTTCAGCACAGCTCCAGCTGTTGCAGCTGTCTACGGAATGAATCAATGGATGGAAGATCTTCCTCTCTGACTCTCCTCCTCTCTGTATATCTGATCTTCCAATAAAAATAAAATAAATCTTAAAGAAAAACCAGTTGCCTGCAAGAGGCACATCTCATTAATAAATACATGTATAAGCTGAAAGTGATAGGATGGATAAGGATATTCCAGACTAAAGGAAAGGAAAGTTGTTATAGCCATTCTTTTATCAGACAATATAGACTTTGATGTGAAAAACATTAAAAGAGATGAAGAAGGACACCACATCATGATTAAAAGATCTGTTCAGCAAGAAGAAATCACCATAATAAATGTATATGCACCAAATGCTAGGGCACTTCACTACATGAAATAAACATTAATGGATTTAAAAGGAGAAATACAGTAATAGTGGTGGACCTTAATACCTTATTAACATCAATGGACAGATTGAAGAGACAGAAATTCGAGAACAACACAGCTCACACTGGAGAAAATGGACATAAGTGATACCTACTAGACCTTTCATTCTACTGAGAATATACTTTTTTTTTTATCAGTACATGCAACTTTCTCCATGACTCACCATGTTTTAGCCACAAAAAAACTCAGCACTTTAAAAAAATTGAAATTATACCATTCATCTTCTCAGACCATCATGGACTGAAACTGAAGACCAACAAGTCAAAATACCCCAGAAGGCATGCAAATATCTGGAGACTGAATAATATGCTAGTAAATGAACAATGCATTATAGAGGTAACCAAAAGGGAAATAAAACATTGCTTGAAACAAATAAAGGCATCGACACAACATATCAAAAATTATGGGACACGATCAAGGCAGTGTTAAGAAAGTTCATCTTAATCAAAGCTTATGTTAAGAAATCAGAAAAGCACCAAATAAATGAGCTAACCATACATTTTAAGGAGTTGAGAAACAGTAGCAAAGCAATCCCAAGATTAGCAAGAACAAAGAGATAACCAAAATAAGTGAGAAAATAAACCAAATAGAGACCAGAAGAACAATACATAAGATCAATGAATTAAAGAGCTGGTTTTTGAGGAAATTGACAAAATAGATTCCCCACTAGCCCAACTAATCATAAAGGAGGGAAAGGATACAAATCAATAGGGTCAGAGACGGCAAATGAAATATAACCACAGATACCTTGGACATACATGGAATTATTAGGAACTATTACAAGCAAGTATATGCCAACAAATCACAAGATCTAGAAGGAATGGATAGATTTTTGGCACATATAATCTACCAAAATTGAATGATGAAGCAATTAAAAATGTAAATATACGTATAGCAAGGAATGTGATTAAATCAGTAATTAACTCCCTCCCAACCAAGAAAAGCCCTGGACCGGGATGGCTTCATTGCTGAATTCTAGCAAATGTTTCCAGAATTTATCCCAATCCTCCACAAATTATTTCCAACAATAGAAAGGGAGGCAATCCTTCCAAATGCTTTCTAGGAAGCCACTATCACTTTAACACCAGAGCCAGATAGAGACACAATAAAAAAAGAGAACTACAGACCTATATTCCTATTGAACATAGATACAAAGATCCTCAACAAAATACTAGTCAACAGGATCTAACAGTGTATCAGACTGATCATTCACCTGGACCAAGTGGGATTTATCTCTGGCATGCAGGGATGGTTTGACATTCGCAAATCAATAGATGTGATACACCACATCAACAAATTGAAAAATAAAAACCATATGATTATTTCAATAGAGGCAGAGAAGGCATTTGATAAAATTCAACACCACTTCATGCTAAAAACCTTAAGCAAGATAGGCAAGGAAGGAACCATTATATAACACAATCAAAGCAATATACGAAAAATCCAATGCCGGCATTATACTAAATGGGAAGTGAACCAGCTGGATAGGATGTCTCTCTCTCTCTCTTTCCTCCAAAATTTTAAAAATATTTCTGATGTTACTACAAATTATAGCATGAAAATATATAATCCTTAAACAATAATTCAACTTTCTAAATTTTATTTCTAAGTGCATATGCAAAGATTTAATACAGAGATATATTAGCAATAGTTATCTTTAGGAAGCCTTTATTTAAAATAATTTTTTACATTGATACATGATCATTACACAGATTTATGGAGTTGAAATAGAAGTTTGTGTAATCATTAAATCAGGGTACTTAGCATATCTATTGGTTCCAAAAGTTGTTTCTTCATGATGAAACACCCAGAAGCCTCTCTTCTATTCATGGTGTGGATATGGAGAAAAAGGAGTCATTGACAGTGTTGGTGGCAATGTTTAAGTCAGTACGTTACTGTGGAGAGCTGTAGGGAGATTCCCTAGAAACCTAAAAATAGAGCTGTATGCAATATGACTTAGCAATCCTCCTTCTGGGTACATATTCAAAGGAAATCACATCAAGTTCTGACAAAAAAAGATACCTGCCTTCTCACGTTTATCACAGAGAAGTATCTTATATCTTCTATGTCTCCGTTTCAATTTTCCATATTATACATGTGTTTTAGGTCATATTATTACTTGCAAAAGCAAATGAATCTGCAAAAACTTACATGCCGTATGATTGTGTTTCTATGACATTATGGAAAAGGTAAAACTGCAGGGACAGAAGAGAGACCAGCGAAGAGGGCAGTGGATGGAGGGCTGGCATTGGGGTATACTGGGTTAGGCCACCACTTGTGATGCTGGCATCTCATATGGGTGCTGGATAAGGTCCCAGTGGATTCATTTCCAACCAGCTCCCTGCTAACGAAATGGAAAAGCAGTGGAAGATGGCCATTCTGCTTGGACTCCTGCTACCTTGTGCGGGAAATCCTGGAACAAGTTCCTGGCTCCTGGGTTTGCCTTGATTCCACCCTGGCCATTATGGCCACTTGGGCAATGAACTCTAAGGTTCACTGAAAGATCTCTCTCGCTCTCTTTCTCTGTTTCTCCCTCTCATTGTAACTTTGACTTTCAGATAAGCAAATGTCCAGCAGAAAGGGAGAAAGAGAGAGAAGGGGGTGGGCAAAGGGCCACAGGGAGAGCTTTGGGAAAGACATGGCTGTTGCACGTCTTGAATGTGGTGACAGTTCCATAGCAGCAGGGTTTCCCCCTAATACTCAAAGGACTGTACACTAAAGGAGATCAGGTTTGTAATATGTCAGTCATTTCTCAATAAACCATTATTTGTTCTGTAAAGGTAGTCTGGCTCCTTTCTCCAGCTCTGTGTTCTCCACAGAAGGTGGTGGAAGTAGCAAGGTTTCAGAGGGTAGGATCCCCAAATTAAGATTTACATAACAGGTAAGGAAAACTTACATATTCCTGTTGGTCTCTTAAAATCACCCTTAGCCAACAAGAGCTTGAATTTTATTCTTGTTCTTTGCTCATTTTTTTTGGAAAGTCACTTGAGACCGGGATTTATATAAAAGACAGTTTTCCTTGGTATTTAATGAGGTGATTTTAGCATGAAGTCAAGTATAATGATTTACAAGTTGAGTGACATCTTTATGAAACGTTTACTCCTGTGACAACACCTAATAAAACTTTTATTAGAAACATTGCTTATGGTGAGAACAGACTGTCAAGATCACCCCCCTTGGACTAGGCTATTTACCCTGTTGTTCTTGCTAGCATTATATCAAGATTAAATAAGGTAAAAACACATGTCAGTGACATGATGGTCTTCATGAGTACTGGGGTTGTGGTTTATTGCAATGGACATTATATAAAGTCTGTTTGCCAATTAGAAAGTACGTGAGTTAGAAGCTGATGATGCCTGTCCTCAATTTAGACATTTTTTTTTTTCAAATTCTGCCACATCATTTAAATATTTGCGACCTTCTGTGTGCATTACCTTAGATACAATTGGATCGCTGTCCAAAAGCACTGCTGATAAAGGCTGTGGAGTTGGGTGCAACAGAGACCACTGTCTGCTTCTTCTTGCAGTGAATAAGAGAAGCTTCTATAGAACATCAGTGTCGTGGGATGAAGGTGGCTCACTGCTTTATACAGAGAGTGTTCCAAGTACTTTGGATTTTATTTCTATTTTTATTTATGCATATATTTTTAATTTTATTGGATAGTCAGATTTACAAAGAAGATAGAGAGAAAAATCTTCTGTCTGTCTGCTGGTTCACTCCCCAAGTGGCTGCAATGGCTAGAGCTAAGCCAATCCAAAGCCAGGAGCCAGGAGCTTCTTCTGGGTCTCTCATGTGGGTGCAGGGTTCCAAGGCTTTGGGCCATCTTTGACTGCTTTCCCAGGCCACAAGCAGGGAGCTGGATGGGAAGTGGAGCAGCCAGGACACGAACTGGCACCCACATGGGATTCTGGCGCATGTAAGGCAAGGACTTTAAGTCACTAAGCTACCGTGCGAGGCCCTCCTTTGGGTTTTAATTGACCCTGAAGTTTCTTCTGTTTCTCCTTAGAAGTGACTCCAAGTGCATAACAGAAACTGTGTGTGCAGATGTTTCTGGTTCAAAGAGTCAGTTGAAAAATCAGATACACTGAAATGCCTTATATTTAAGCTGATACTGTAAAAGGATGTGGTGAAAAGTTGGCACAGAGTTCTCAATAGAAAACAAATGGTCAATTTTTGGCTGTTATATTTTAGCAGCAAGGAACTTTGAGCTCTAAAACAATACATCCAATTTTACGGACCTAGAAGTTTTTCTCTGTCACTAGACTGTGAGCTCCTTGAGGGCAGAATCAATTCCTTGTTTATCTCTGACTTGCCATTACCTAAGCTATGTGGACAAAATTTGTGGAAAGAGGGAAGGAAGGAAGGAAGGAAGGAAGGAAGGAAGGAAGGAAGGAAGGAAGAAGGAGGGAGGGAGGAAGAGGAATTCGAGAATTATTAGTCACCTACGCAAAGCACACGTTTGAATTGTACTATTAACACTTCTACAAACAGGTCAAAAACAGTAGTGCTTAGCTGGATACAGTACAGTATAATGAGAGCAAAGTTGTTGGTTCCTTCTTTGCACAGGGCATCTAGGTTTGTCCTGCTATGTAACGGGGCCAACTGTGAACTAAGCAGCAATCTTGAAAATTCAGTGTAGGGGTCTGGCATGGTAGCCTAGTGGCTAAAGTCCTCACCTTGCATGCACCAGCACCCCATATGGGTAGCTGGTTTGTGTCCTGGCTGCTCCACTTCCCATCCAGACCCCTGCTTGCGCCAAGAGAAGAAATCGTCCTTCTCTTACCAATGTCTACACTGAGCTCCCTTTTGGAGTGGTGTTGGTGCCAGCTCAAGAAAGCACTGGTTAGAGAAAGAACAGACTTTTCCTTTGTTAGTATCTCTAGGGGCTACATCCCACTGTCACCTGGGACAGACTACGGCGAACCAAGAAGTTGCCTTTACAGGTGAAGTGTATCTTTAGTGGGCTTCTGGATTTAATATATGTTTTAGATCAGCACATCAATCCTACAATTTCTGGGTAGAGAAATAAAATCCTGACAAGGAAGAAATGGAAGCATAATTCAACATAGAAGCAATTTCATGCAGTAGCTATGAGAGCCAACACTACATTTTTAAAAAATGACATCTCTCTGGATCATCTTTCTCTCAAGGTAGTTCTGAAATTACTTTTCCCAACTTCTCTGGAGGTAATGAAGTCTTCATTTTGGAAACATTGGCTGGGTGAGCTTGTGACTCACACCTCAGATGAATTAATAAAAGTTGAGAAAACAAAACCCAGATGTTTCCTTCATCTTATTATAGGCCTCTAAGCTTTCATGCTTTTTTTTTTCATTTATACTATCTCACTGGCTGATTTTTTTCTGTTGAGGCAAAAAATCAATTTTGACTCAGTGGGTGTGCACGCATATTTGGGGAACTGTGTCCCAACAGTTATTATTTGGCTCAGTTTTCCTCTGCAGCGAAGCTGAGGTCCCTATTGTGGTGAACTAATGGCAAGCAGTGTTTGTGGACAGCATACCCAGAGAGTTCTGGACACTAGATTGGCTTTGCTATTTGCATTTGGACAAAAAGCAAGAAGCCCAAGCAGTCTCTCTGCTTGCACATAAAGCTCCACAGAACCGAAAGTGTCTGGCCAACTAACCGTGGCTTCCTTTCCACATCCAAGATTCATTCCTGGCCCTGAACCCTCTTGGAAAATGCTAACAACAGCAGTTTCAAAAGCCCACGACATATATTTTCAGTCTTCTGTCCAGACTAGTGTGACTATAGAGAAATCCAGAATGACTCACTTACGAAGTTTCCTAATAACACCACCAATCAAACCCTGAGAATTTCTGAAGTGATCTGCTTTCTCTAATGAGGTCAAATAATTAACTTTTCCCTTCCTTCCACTGTGTTGGAAAAAGCAAGTATTTTCCTCAGACACCATCCCAAAGCCAAAAGCTCCAGAGTTTGCTAGGTTGAGATGGGAGAAAGGAGCTTGAATCCCCCGTCTCTTCTAAACTTACATCCTTTCCCAACCTGCTCTTTGGGGTCCACAGTCCCCTTCACCCACTCCTCTTTCCCTACTTGGGCTCCATCCTCCCTTACCTAAGTGATGCAGAAGCAGAGAGCAGCCCTGTTCAGATGAAGCATAATCGCAATGCTCTTACCGAGTAGGCTGCATCCTCCTTTAGAATGGAACCATGCTTCGGATCGGCATAGCATCGACCGTTGCGCTCACTTGGGGAGTGAATCATCGGTCGGAAGAGTCTCTCCTCTCTGTATATCCGCCTTTCCAATAAAAATAAAATAAATCTTAAAAAAAAAAAAAAGAATGGAACTATGTTTACATTTCTTCCTTGTCTATAGTTAACTCTGAATCTCTAGTGTTGGCTCAGAACTCAGTCAGGTGAGGTGCTCAAGTGTGTGTTGCCAGGACGTTAGCAAGGAGAATATTGGTTGGCGGGCCAGATTATTTAAATACAAACCACCTGAATCCCCTTCCAAAACGAACCTGTTGAGTTTCAAACAATTTAACCAATTGTCACACAGTCAGTGGGCCCAATTGCCATTACCTTACTTTCTTGCCTTAAACCAGCAACTTTCATTTTTGACAGATGTCTTTTAAAATTTTCAGTTGAATAAACAGCTCACATGCTTTTTGCATAGTTCACATGGGAAAACATCTGTATGGGAAATTCAAGTGAGCAACAAAAATCATGCAATAAAAGCCTCATGTCTCCCAATGAAACCAAAAACTGAATAGATCTCAAGCAATTTTTGTAGCATTAGTATTTAAACACACAGTGAACCACTTCAGTTCCAACAAATCTGGAGAAATCAAACCTTGTTTCCAAGAAGTACTCACAGGAGTTTTCAATGCATTTTCCCATCATTGAAAAAGAAGTAACTTGCACAACTAAGCTGCCTCTCTTTACTGGGGTGCAGTGCCCACTAGGCAACACTGAATGGAAAATGAACAGATGTGGTGTCAAACTGGGAACTGGAGGATGGGACTCCCCAGGCTCCATTGGATCGTGAAGGCCAGGACAACAATTGCATGGTGGGTTCCTGGTAAGGGAGAGAGGCTCCTTCACTCAGCAAAACTGGCCGGATATGGTCAGGTCTCACAGAGTTCAGACTCCAGCAAATGACAGCCTAGACCAAGCCAGTTCGGAGTTGAGTCCTCATCCTGGCAACTACTTGGGACATTTCCAGCTTGCTGGCCAGGAGAGTCTGAAGGGAAGCAGCAACAAGGAGCTACATGGTCTACAGAGCTTTCCATATTCGATTTGAATAGCACCTCATCAACAAAACCATGGAGTCCTCAGCCTCGGCTTCAAGAGCTCTCCGAATTCCAGCCAAAATGTCTCAATATACATCACTTCATCTGATTGCCCTAACACGCCTGGCAGAGCTACTTGGGACTCAATTCATAATCCAGTACCAACCACAGTGCCTGGCACAAGATAAAAGCTCAAAAAATGCTCACAGGATCTTTAAACTGTCATCATTTAAAGCGGAAAAAATGGGCTTGAAGAGGTTTGAGTGGTTTCTCCCAATGTCCAGTGGCGGGCAGGGCTGGGGCTCTGGTCTCCTCACTGTTAGCCTGTTGCCTCTCCCATTCTGTTGTACTGGCCTTCACAATCCAACGGAGTCAAGGTCAGGGCATTTTGCTGCTTGTCAACAAACTGTTTGAGCATCTAGCTTAAATCAGAGCTTTCCGCCACTCTCCCTGGTTTCAGTCAAGCTTTTAAGGCTTGATTTTAATGATGCCTCACAAGCAAAGTCTGCTAACAATTCCTCTCACCTGCACCTAGCCTCTTCACACCCATCACCCTCTGTCACATTTCCTATTTGCCACTCATCCAACCTTCAGTTATCTGATGTTTCATGATCTACCTTCCCCAGCTACAGTGTAAACTCCATAATGGCAAGGTGCTAACCCAGGTTTCTTTGACAGCCTACTTTAAGATGAGAGTGTGGGGGACCAGTGTGATGGCTCAACTGATTATTACTCCTCTACCTGCAAGCATTAGCATCCTTTATAGGCACTAGTTCACATCCTAGTGCTCCACTTGTGATCCAGTGTCCTGCTTGTGGCCTGGGAAACAGAATATGGCCCAAAGCCTTGGGACCCTGCACCCATGGGGGAGACCCATAAAAGGCTCCGGGTTTCCAACTCCTGGCTTCAGATTGGCTCAGCTCTGACTGTTGCGGCCACTTGGGCAGTGAACCAGTAGATGGAAAATCCATAGATCTGCCTTTCCAATAAAAATAAGTAAGTCTAAAAAAATGATGAGGGTGTGTTATAACCCAGTGTGATCTCAAGCATATTTAATAAAGCCTTTAGAACAATGAATTTCTAGGTATCCAGAGGATAGAAAAAGAGATAGGGTTGTATGGCCTAGAAACAGAACTCAGAAAATGCGCATTCAAGCTCCTCCTTTCAAGTACTTGAATTTCAGGCAGTAAACAGAATGGAGGAGAGATTTACCCAGGAGATGCAAAGAATGGTGGGGTGTGTGTGGTGGGGGGACAGAGGGAGGGAGGAGCTGCAAGGAGTGGATAGCCAGTAGGCTATCACAAATCAGCCTTGTAGGTATGATCCCTTACCCCCAAGATAGCTGTATCTCTGATAGAAAACTCCATTAGCGCTGAGACTGCTTCGGGTGCTTATTTTAGTTCCATTCTGTAGATACAAAGATACTGCTCAGATTATCTCCCCAATGAAATTGGACAGCTAATGGGAAGGCTCAGCAAGTTCAAGAAACTGGCCAACACTGCACACTATGTCAGTAGCAGAGCTTGGGTTTGAACCCAGGTCTAACTCCAAAGCCTGGGCTTCTTGTACCACACGTGTGTGACTATGTGGCCACTTTGTCAGGATCACAAATTGCCTTGCAACACAGATGCTTTGGTGAAAATATTGAGAGGCTAATTATGAAGGAATGGTAC
The DNA here is from genome assembly GCF_017591425.1 of Ochotona curzoniae. Taxonomy (NCBI): domain Eukaryota; kingdom Metazoa; phylum Chordata; class Mammalia; order Lagomorpha; family Ochotonidae; genus Ochotona; species Ochotona curzoniae. The sequence goes on from NW_024467087.1 coordinate 10,776,027, forward strand.
TAGCTAAGCTGCGTCACCCATGCGTTCGATGAGACACAGGATAGCCCTTTGCTAAGCATGCAACAACCCTCCCAATCAGGAGAATTCGTGTCTGGCAGCTAGTGATGGAGGTGGGGCAGAGCTGAGATTCCGTGCCCTGCCTTGGCCTGATAGCAGGTTGTGCCTACAGGCTACAGTTCTACAACTGCTTCAATCCTTCTGATTACACTCAAGGTAGATTAGACACAACCACTAGGGTGGTGCTTAAGAATTTTGACTTTGTAGTCAGACTGGTTTGAGTCCTGGCTCTGGCCACTTCCTTGCTTTCTGAAAATTTCTCTATAGCTCAACTTCCTCATTTCTGAAATGAGGCTAATACTAGAATGTGCTATCATAGCAAATTAATATAAAACTGGAGGTAAAAAACATACCCGTATATACACTACCTATACATAAAAGTAGCTCAACAAAATAGGGAGTTGCTATCATTTCAACTTTCAACCCTCATACTGCACCACTCATGATGTAGTTCCTGTGGGTGACATCCTGATTAAGTCAAATATCTATACTCTCATGGCCTTTGGGTCCTGCACTGGGTCAGGTTAATAAATGCACCCTGTCAAATTTGATGTAGCGAATTAGGAAACTCAGATTGGCTCGAACAAACAATCTGTTATAATTAGGCCCCCATTCATGTCTCCCAGTAGGCCATAAGCAAGGAAGTTGGAGTGGACAACATAACAAGTACTCTGCCATTGTCAGGCTAGACAAAGTTGCTACCAGTGCACTCTAATGTACAAAATTCCTCATCTAGAAAGAGATGCTTTAACTAGGAGGGACTATTTACATGGTCATGCTTTCAGCCAACTTGCAATAGCCCTTCTACCCAAGTGGATACAAAATTTACTCTCATCATGTAATGGAATGAACATTTTCATGACTTTCTCCATTACTGAACTAACAGGCTACAAATCAATGTAATATAATTCACTACTTTGACTAGTATTTCTTAAATGGCCCAGTTGTGACTGTAAGCAAATATGTCCACCCCTTACACATAAGCACCAAAAATTTGCCACCCCATAAGTTCTGTTAGCTTGCTTTGTTTTTTGCAAAGTATCAGTACTCTCCATTTTCAAACAGGTCTATAGGTAGAAAAATAAATGAAGTCAGCACACTTTACATCTCACTTTAGTAAACTGTGACTCAAACACAGTGAGTGGTTATTTGCAAGGCTATAATTTTTTTTTAATGACAGATTTTTCCTAAAAGAAACCACTATAACAGCTGTCCAAGTACTCCAAGGGAAAACAAAAAAAAAATTACAGAAAGATTAGAACTCTATTATTTTTAACAGCACATTACCAAACACAGACAACTAGAATTAATGCCAGGAAACCTTAAAAAATAACTTTAAAAGATGCAACGTTCAAGTCATTCAAACGTTTAGGTTTCACGAAAAACAGAAAAACAGGTCCAAGAGCAGTTCTACTTGCACAATGGCAACTCGGACTGTACTTCATCGAGGTTCGTTCCGATGTCCAAAACCAGCATGGGTCTGAGCCGAGATGGCTTTCCTCTTCTTTGCTTGGAGATGCATGTACACAGGTTAGAGGAGAAAAAAGAATCCTTCAGATGCTGATGGAAGCACAGCAGACTCGGTTCCCCGTTGATAAAGTATGAAGGCAGATTTCATTGACTCAAGCTTTATCAGTTTCCCTACTGAAAAGTCTTACGCATGCTCAAACAGACGAGTTACTGAATTTGTCATGCTAAGTATTTACAGCCATTTTCATAAAGTGAGCTGAGTAACTTGACAGAATAAAAAACAAGTAGTTGTTAAATTATTATGTATCCTTTTACATCTTGGCTAATATCACGGATAAATGACGCTGACAATCGAGGCCCCTCAAGCATACATTAACAAGAAATTATTTACTGCATGAAGAGGCACACATTATATAAAATGTACACTTCACAGGAGGGATTCCTGCATGGCAGGAAACTCGCTACCACTACGTAACAAATGGGTATGCCAACAGTCAAGGTTGCCACTAAAGGGTACAACAGAATTCCCTTAAAATCTCAAGGAGTGTTTGCAGTAGCACAGATATATTTTGCAAATAAGTACATGTTTTCTTAGGAAATATTATTTTTTCTGCGGAAAATGTGGACATCATATAAATAAATCAGTTTCCTGACTGGCTAAGCTTTAAGGCCATGCTTCACAGGCCTGAGTGGAGAACATCCACCAGAGCTTCTAGCAGGTCAGAAGCAGTCTCCAAACACAGTTCCCCTTCTAAGTTCGCACTGCACTTTTGGGTGTTCAGGCATTAAAAAAGAGTCCACTTTCACACCCTGAATGCAAAATGGGAAACATTTCTGTGCTCTTTCTTGAAAACTGTTGACAAAACAAAGATGTGGCAGCTGAGATACGAAAAACAGCATGAAGAGGAAGACGACTATACCTGTGACACAGAAAGGAGCCATCTTTGAGAGACACTACAGAGTGCCAGCATTCGCTTCATGGCTGACTTTGGCATAGTGTGGAAGGATCGTGAATTCATAAATTAAGTTTTAACATCAACTACAGACTAACAAATGACAATTAGACACACTAAGTTCAAAAATTTTACATTTTTGCTCCTGTATGGCTGCTAAAGAGCAGCGATTTAAGTTGATATAAAAACGTCTGACAACAAAGCTTGCTATACAGATAAAGTACATAATTAAAAATTAAGCAGCAATTAACTTTCTTGTTTAAATTTAACTTGTATAGAATATTTACACATTTGGGAAGAGAGATCTCTGAAATCCCCGTTCTCTTTATTCCTGTCTTGCCCCCTGCCAGTCCCAGGCCCTCAAAGTCTCAATCAAATGCCCTGAACTCTATACAACTGTACTTTGGCTTAAGCCAGCTGGCTGCAATTCCCATGTGTTGGTCTGTAAGAAAATAAGGTCTCTAAAGTCATCCTCAGCCTCCTTTTCCTGCACAGCGAATCTGTTCTTTCACAGCAAGTGGGAGAAGGCCCCTACACCTCCCTCCCCAGTCTGAATGGGGCAAGATCAATGCACCACAAACTCCTTGCACCAGGGGAAAGGGGGAAAAAGCTGTAATAAAGGCAGCAGCAATGAACAAAACTTTCCCCATCAAGAACCTCTCCCCTCCTGCACTCTCTAGAAACTTACATTCCCTCTTCCCTGTCCCTCCTCCACCACACACTCACAAAATTAATTGACATCACAAGAACTTGGTACTCTGGTTAATTGTCAGGTAAATGTAAGAAAGAGTAATTGTGTCACATTTTATAGCTTGAGACAGAAAGCTAACCAAACATACACATTCAATGAAAGTAACTTTCTAAAATAGATCCAGACTACACATTACACAGCCAGGAAAACAAAGAATGCATTGTTCACAGACTGCCTTGTACAGGATAGTTATATTCTTTCTAGGCCATATAAATAGTATTTATGAGCGGACACATTCAGAGACATGCACTGGGACTTTTAGGTAGTACAAATTTCTTCACAATCACATGTGCAAATTGTATAAATCACTAAGTGAGGCTTAATAAGATTAGGCTGGGCCGTGTCTTGTATTATCTAGCAAATTTAATGGGGGTTCAGAATCATCCATAGGCAGAACCAGGCGTGTTCCACGGATGACCAGTTCATGATCCCCAAATGCAAGCTCCCGATCCAGGGCATCTTCAGAACTGTTTCCCATAAATCTTCGAGGGGCACTGGATGCTGCGGATTCAGTGTTCACTGTAGAATCGCCGTATGTCAAACTGATATCGCCATCATTAAGGATGAGATCAGAGTCATCATCTTTCAACTGTTCTTGGTTCTAAATACAAAGGAAATAAGGTTTAACAATTGTTACGAATTTTAAGAAACATTTCCAACAGGAGACTCTCAGAAGATTTCCTATTCAGAATCCTTCAGTGGTAGTCAACTGCCTTCAGGTTAGTCTAAGGACTTTACCTTGGCTTAAAAGACCCAGGTGATGTGGCCTCTTCAGCTCTATCTTCTGCCAAAATTTGCATATCCCACCCCCAAAACTCTGCCAGCCAAACTGAAGTGATGACAGTTGCCTGGCTTTCTCCTGCTTTATTTGAGTGCCAGGCTGCTCTACATGCTGTGGTTTTGACCCCTTGCACATGACTAGCACCTAGGTTAAGCGGCCTTTGTATGTGCTCTGGCAGCATCCCATGCCGGGCCCTCTTTCCTGAAGTAGCACTTACAACCTATGTCTTGTGCATGGTTTGCCATGAAGGGGCTTAGTCTTAGTGGAGGGGAATGGGAAGAGAAGACCAAGAAATAAATAGGTATGATACAATCCTAAGTCGAAGCATGTAACAGAATTTAGGGTACAGAAAAATACATAGAACCCTCACTGGATGAAGTCCACCAGCACAGTGAATTAAGCTGTTACATGCAGTGCTAGCACCCACTGGTGTGGCATGTAAAATCTGTTCTACTTCTGATCCAGCTCTCTGCTCATGGCCCTGGAAAGCAGCACAGGACGGCTCAAGTCTTTGGGCCCCTGCACCACATGGGAGACCTGGTAAAGGCTCCTGGTTCCTAGGAGGTTGGGGATTGGCCCAACTGCAGCCATTGTGGCTATTTGGGGAGTGGAACAGCAGATGGAAAATTCTCTCTCCTCCACTCTGTAAACTGTGTTTCAAATCAAAAATCTTTTTTTAAAAAATAAACGCTTAAAAATATAAAAATTAAGTTTAATGGCTGTTATAAGTCACACCTTGCCCCGCAACTGCCAGAATATGTGAATGTGACCCTGTTTAGAATCAGGTTAGCCATGATCTTGTAAGACTGATATGCTAATGGGAAGAGAAAATTTGGACCCAGAAAGAGAGAACAACTTGTGAAGAGACCAGGTGTTGCGTAAGTCAAGGAATGCCAAAGATGGCCTGGAATGCCCAGAAGCTGGGGAGCATCCCAGAGCAAATTCTCGGTTATAGCCCTAGAAGGAACCAATCCTTCTAACACCCTGACCTTGGACTTTCAACCTTAAGAACCATTTAAAATTTCTTCTGTTGTTTAAGTAATTCAATTCATGGCATAGATTGGGATAAAAAAAATCTTTCAGTTTGATTTGTTTTTCAAATTTTGGGATCCTGTCATATCCATAATAAGCCAGAACCCAAGGCTACAGACAAAATTACATTTCATATATACACATACTCTGAAGCTAACTTTATATAATATTTTTACCGGGCCTGTGTTTTGACTGTAACCCATTACAGGAGGACAAGGGCAGAATCATGTACTTCTGGCTTCACAGTGGTGCTCAGAAAGCTTTTAGATTTTAAATTTCAGATTTTTTTTTATTAGAGATGGTCAACATGTACTTCCTAAGAACAGTGCTAGGGAACTCTAAAAGTGCCATATGTCACATGCCGCTGTATTCCTTGGACACACAACTGTTGTGCACTTCATTTGGCTTTTGGTAATGGCAAGCAAGTCTATGTAATCCCCAAGGCAAGTCTCACTGCCAGGAACAACAGAGGCAGGTGGGCCCTCTGCTGAGGGTCACATGGGCTGAGACAGCACAGCTGTCTTGCAGACATTGCTTGAGAAAGGAACCTGGACAAAGTAGGGAGGGCTCAGGCAATAAGTGGTGTTTACACCCAACCAGCACATCCGTACACTGATTCAACATGGGACTCCTCCCTGGCCCAGCTGCCATCCCTAATCAGTCTACTTATTCCTATGCATTGCCTGTAGGATCTGCCCGAATGTGTCCTGAAGGAGGTCACAGGAATGGGAGACACAGACCTACAATGTCCACTGTACTCCCCCTCCACTACCCCACCATTCGAGGTTCTGATTGTTGTACCTGCAAAATCAGAACCGGCAGGCTTTGTGAAGCAGAGCCTGCTCCACATCTAGAACATCTCTAAGGGTCCATTCAGATGCAAAGGATTTTTTTCTAAAGAGCTTTAAAAATTAAAATTAAAATGTTCACAGCTAAAAACAAAGACTGGTTAGCATGTCATTTTTTTCTTACTTGAAATACTGAATCACTAATCCTGTGTTGGTAGCTAAGGATAAATTATGGAATCTAGATTCTCTAGATACACTTGTGTCTCAGCCATGTGCAGGGGCTGCTGATACATTTCCCCTAAGATCTAAATGTTGGGAGGTATAATACATCACTTGTTGCACTTTCAGAGTGTCAAGCATTCTTTTGCCACATCCTGACTGTCGCTGGGATGATCCACAATTATAGATGAAAATACATACATTCTGTACCGAATTCAGGTCATATACTGGAAACAAACGGAAGTCAGCTTGGGGGCACAGTGACTTAACTGCAATCCCCTAAAGGATGACGAGGTGCTCTCCTGCATCTGGTATCAGCAGTCTCCAAGGCTGTGCACTACACTGAGACTGCAGTGTACTTCCTGGTTAAGCATGCATAAATCCCCTTTCATGAATACTGTACCTCAAAGGCAAGCAATTAAATCAAATTAAAATAAAATCAATAACCCATGCACAGAACCCAGATAGACATCTTACTGAGGGATTACTTAATTTGTGGATAAAATCAACTTACTTCGTAAGCCTGGGGGCTGGTCAGGCACCTGGCAATGGGTCCACAGCAGGCTGGCAGTGTGGTGGTGAGCGGAGGGCCACTGTGGGTCAGCAGAGGTTTCAGGTAACTGCGCTGGTTAAGGAAAGGCTGTATTCTTTTGTTCACAAATTTCCCACCATGAGGGAAACAGGGATCGATCCACTAACCAAGACTGCTTTCATTTCACATCTTAGGCCTTTTCAACCAGTATATCGTACTGGTTTTCTGGTTTCGCTACAAGTACAGTGAACACAATTGAAATCGAGGCATCTCTAGCACTTTGGGAGATAAGAAAGATAACAGCTGGAAAGCAGATTAAATATTACAGTAGAATATAATAATATAAATGCTTTAATAATTTACTGTGGATTCACCTGGCCTCTTGAATGCTATGAGTTAAAGCTCAGCATCAAGTTGGTTCTTCTCCTATAAGGCTATAAGGAAGAAAACAAAGTTGATGCCTGACCTTTTTAAAAAAAGAAACCACCTGAATGAAGAGCTCCTCTATCATAGAACCTCATTTCAATATTCATTTGTTTTCTAAAACATAAAAACAGATGTGATAACACATGATACACAGGAGAGAAAGGCAGGACTTACGAGAGAAAAGAGGCACTCACAAGAAAAAGGAGACAGGGAACAAAAGACACATATGCCACTGCTGTCACTTTCTAAAAGGAGACTCTAAGGTTGTTCTCAATTTAAATTAAGGAAGTCAGAGAAAATCTCATGCATTCCCATAGCAATGAATCCTAACTAAACATTAAAGCACTCCATGAAAACACTTTATAACTAATCACTCAGTCACTGAAAAACTGGAATGTTAAATTCTATTGCGAATCAAATACAGAAATTACCAAGTCTTAATCGTGTCATACTATAAACAGCTGTCTGACTCTACAAGAACAAATTCCTCAGAAATAACTTACCAAATATTAGCAAAGAGAAAAAAAGAAAATCTGAATAATTCTCTATTTTAAAAAGTTTTAAAATCTTTTCAAGTAAATAGCTCCATGACCAGGTGGCTTTACTGGGAAAATTTTACCAGCCTTTAGAAATACGTAACATCAATCGCTTCTCAGCCTTTTGGCTAAGATCAAGGGTAGAAATAAATAACATCAGCCTAATGGTAGCCTACTGGCTAAAGTCCTTGCCTTGTACGTGCCTAGATCCCACATGGAGGGCTGGGTCGTGTCCCAGCAGCCCCACTTCCCATCCAGCTCCCTGCTTTGTGGCCTGGGAAAGCAGTCCAGGATGGCCCAAAGCCTTGAGACTGCACCCACACGGGAGACCCAGAAGCAGCTTCTGGCTCCAGATCGGCTCAGCTTCGGCTGATTTGGCGGCTTGGGGAGTGAATCTATGGATGGATGATCTTCCTCTCTGTCTCCCTTCTTCTCTATATATCTGATTTTCCAATAAAAAAGGAAATAACATCTATTATATGTGTGTGTATGTGTTTATGTGTGTGTGTATTCAGAGAGAGAGAGAGAGAGAGAGCAGAAACAGAATAATTCCCTACTAATTTTACAAGGCCATAATAATCTTGTTATAGAAACTTGACAAGCATTACAGCAAAAGATTACAAGCCAACAACTCTCATGAAAACAGAAGCAAAAGTCAAATACAACATATTAGCAAATTAAATCCAATGACATATACAAGACATAACACATCATGACCAAACATAATTTGTTCTAGCAATACAAGACTGGTTTAAGAATCAATGAAATCAACGTAACACATTGTAGGGGGAAAAGCTGTATTCACCTCAATTGATGCAGAAAAATGTCTGACAATATTCTATGCCTGTTCATGATAAAAAAAAAAAAATCCTAAGTAGGTCAGAAACAGAGGGAAACACTTTTTTTTAAAAGATTGATTTATTTCTATATGAAAGACAGAGTTACACAGAGCAGAAGAGAGACACATAAAGATCTTCCATGTGCTGGTTTACTTCCCAAATGGCCACAGCAGCTGGTGGTGGGCCACTCCAAAGCCAAGAGCCAGAAGCCTCTTCTGGATCTCCCTCATGGGTGCAGGTGCCTAAGCACTGCAGTCATTCTCTCCTGCTTTGAAGCTGGTACTCAAACCAGCACCCATTATGGTTGCTGCTGCTGCTGCAGGTCCAGGCAACCAGCGCCAACCACTGAAGGTATCTTTATTAAGATACCTCCAAAATGGCAAAGTTAACATCACATTTAATGGTTAAATGCTAAAAAAATTTCCATCACTTATATTCACCTGTTACACCGGAGACATTCAGCTGGTATAATAAAACAAAACAAAACAAAACAAAACAAAAAAAAGAAATGAAAAACGAACGCAAGGGATTAGAAACAAAAAATAAAACATGGTTATCTATAAGTCACATGAGTACATAGGTGTGAATGCATGTGTGTATATACATATTTATATATATATATGAAATCAGAAAAAGATCTGCAATCTATTAGAAATAGTAAGTGAGGGGTTGGCATTATGGCACAGGAGGTTAAGCCATCTATAACACTGGCATCTTATGTGAACACCAGTTCAAGTCCCAGAAGCTCCACCTGGGAAAGTAGTGAAAGACATCACAAGTACTTGAGCCTCTGTCATACATGCGGGAGATGCAAGCCCTGCTCCTGAGCCTGGCCTCCAGATGAAGCACGTCCTGGAAGGCAGCAGATAATGGCTCTGACAATGCACAAGACTTGGACTGGGTTCTGGCTTGCGATTTCAAGCTGAACTAGCCCCAGCTGCTATGGGCATTTTGGGAGTCAAACAGCAGATTAAAGATGTTGTTATGTCTGCCTCTGTCCCTCTGCTTCCAAATAAATAAAAACAGTAACAATTAAATGAGTAAACAAATATAATTTTCAAACACATCAAAAACATTAAATACTGTGATAAGCATTGTGGTCCAGTGCTGCAGCTTGGGACAGCCACACCCCACATTCTAAGAATGCTGGTTTGTGTCCCAGGTATTTTGCTGCGGATCCAGCTTCTTGCTGGGAAAGCATCACATGACAGCCCAAGTTCTTGGGTTCCCGCCATCCACATGGGAGACCCAGATGGAGTTTCAGGCTCCTGGCTTTGGCCTGGTCCAGCCCCAACCCCACCCAGAGCAGGCATCTGAGGAATGAGTAAGTGGGATAAAAAATCTTGCTGCCTGTCCCTTCTCTCTGTCTCTCTGCCTTTCAAATAAATTCATACATAAATAAATAGTTTTTGAGAAACATCAAATAAAAATATAAATAAAGATGTATAATACATGAATAGTAAAAAAGGACAAGACTTAAATGAGATATTTATGATATGTTTATGGATTGAAAGTATCAACATTATTTCTCTCCAAATGGACTTAATGCAACACAAAGAAAACTGTTGGTGGCTTATGTGTGTGTATATAAATTGAAAAACAGTTTTTAAAATTTGTTAATACAAAAAATTTAAAATAGCCAACACAACACTAAACAAACCAAGAAAAACAGCCCTACTATTCTGAATACCAAAATGTCTACAAAATATACTAAAATAGAGAGTCTAGAAACTGACACCCACCTATGCAGCCAACTGATTTAAAACAATCATCCCACTACAATCCACTGGCATAAGAATGGCATTTTCAATCAAAGGCACTGTGTCAATCAGATATTCATAAGTCAGAAAGAAGCCCCTGACCCATATTGCATATCATATATAAAAATTAGTTTGGAATAGATCTAAGATACAACAAATGTGATAGCTAGAACAATCAAACTTCTGGAAGAAAATATAAGAAAAATACCTTCATGACACTGGGATGTACAAGATTTTCTGAAACAGAGAAGACACTAATCATAAAAGATAAGCAAGATGAAATTTATTACAATGAAGTTTATTTCTCAAGTAAAGACTGAGAAGATGAAAAAGCAAGATAGACTAAGAGAAGATAAATTTTCTGGCAATAATTTAACTCAAGGACAGTGTATAAAAGGAACCATAAATTAATAATAAAAAAGCAACTTAGTTTAATAACAAAAACATCACTCTTTACAAACTGAATATCCATACAATCAAAATCATATAAAAATTCATACGAGAACTGGCTAATCCTCCACCTCCAAGTGCTGGGATTCCATATGGATGCCAGTTCATGTCCTGGCTGCTCCACTTCTCATCCTGCTCGTTGCTTGTGGCCTGGGAAAGCAGTGCAGGATGGCCCAAAGCCTTGGGACCCTGCACCCGCGTAGGAGACCTGAAAGAAACTCCTGGCTCTGGCTTTAGGTCGGCTCAGCTTCAGGCCTTGCAGCCACTTGGGGAGTGAGCCAGCAGACAGAAGACCTTTCTCTCTGTCTCTCCTTCTCTCCATAAATAGGCCTTTCCAAAATTAAACAGACACACAAACATTAAAAAGAAAAAAAAAAAAAGAGTGCCTGAACTTAACTTCAAAATGCTGCCAAATATCAACTTTTGGTAGAGATGAGGAAGGAATATCCAGAACTCCCTGACCTTGTTGATGGGGGTGATGATGAATTCACTAAATTGGCTGCAACCAGTCAAACTGGTGACAATTACTCTGGATATCTCCTTGGCAATATCTATGAAACCTAAACATACACTTGCCCTAAATTATATTCCTTGGTATATATGCAAGAGACATAACCTATGTCCACAAAAAGACACATAAGCGCATAAGCTTATGTACACAGAAAGACAAAAGACATGTACATGTTTGCATGCTTGCAATAAGGATAAATCACACGGAATATGCTTAATGATAGAAGATACAAAAATTATGTAAGGGATGGGCATTGTGGTAGAGCAGGTTAAGCTACCACTTGGGATAGTTCAGGTGCTGAAGTCCTGGCTATTCTGCTTCTAATTCAGCTCCTTGCTAATGTGCCAGGGAAGGCAATAACGATGATCCAAACACTACGACCCCTGCAATCCACATACGAGATCCAGGCTCCTGGCTTCAGCTTTGTCCAGTTCCAGCTGTTGCAGGTATTTGGGAAAAAACAGACAAAAAATAGCAGATAGAACGTCTCTCTCTCTGCCTCTCCTTCTCTCTGCATCTTTCCATCACTCTGCCTTTCACATAAATAATTGTTTTTGAAGAAAATAATTCAAATAATTCCATATGCATGACGATTCAAAACAGGTGAAACTAATCCACGCTGGCAGACAGGAAAGGCATGACTGACACCAAGGACCTCAGGGCACCTTCTTTGACGCTGGAAATGTTTGTACATATTTTGCTATGGGTGCCACACACCCAGGCGTAGACATTGGTCAATATTTACTAAGCTGCACACTTAAGATTCATGTACTTTATTATAATATCAGCTACTGTGGCTCTGCAATATCACAGGGTAAAGGTATAGCTCTGACTCTTGCAGTACCTCACAGTGCTGCATTTCTATTTTACTTGGCAGCTTTCCCCTAAGGGAGCCTTTCCTCATTCACCCTAGCTAGTACACCACCAAGAACCAATAAGTACCTTCAGAATGAGTCACTACATTAACCAAAGGCCAATACACATTAACATTTGCTCAATAAATACACCCAGATAGCAAAGAAAGCACGTCATGCAGCCTTTGGATTCCCTCCACACAGACAGCTTTTGTACTAACCAGTCTCCACCGACCTGGGTTTGCACGGCATTTATTTCTATGGGCTTCCTTCTCTACTACATTGCCAGAGAAAAGGAAGACTGAATGTAGGTTTTGTATTGGACTTCAAGAAAACAATGGCAAAAATGGTTGCTTACTAAAGTGCAGTTACCCATGTTCAAATTAGAATTCTTTCCATTTTTTTTCTCAACTAAGGATACTTGTGATCAAAGTTGTACCATATCCGGAAGAGCCAAGCACTCTCAGCCTTGGTAGTTCTCCTTTCACTTTCAGGAACACCCTGCAGACAGGTAATGCATAAATCAATATATACACAAAGATTCAACCACAGTTATTTAAAATCATCAGAAATAGAATTCTCTCCAATGCTGGCAATATTAGAAATATAATAGCATGCATATTTTAGCTTTGAAATAATACAATGCAATGTTCTTCTGAATACCTCTATTACTGAGGTTGCTTGCTAATTTATGACTCTATTGTCATTTTAACAAATCTGCATGTAGGACCCTGGACTGCAATACTGCCAGCGTTTTATATGGGCATGGGTTTGAGTCCTGGCTGCTTCATTTCCAATCCAAGTCTGTGCTAATGTGCCTTGGAAAGCAGCAGAGGATGGTCCAAATGCCTGTACCCCACATCTATGCAAGAGTCCTGGAGGCAAGCCCTGGCTCCTAGCATTGGGGAGTGAACCAGCTGACACAAAACCTCTGTTTCATTTGTTTTCTTCCTTCTCTCTCGCTCTCTCCTGCTCTTGCTCTGTGTGTATGTGTGTGTGTGTCTTTCTCTGACTCTGCCTTTTAAATAAATCTTTTATTTATTTGTTTGAGAGAGTCAGAGAAAGAGAGACACAGAGGTCTTTTACTCTGCAGATGGCTGCATGGGCCAGAGCTGAGCCAATATAAAGCAGGAATCAGAAGCTTCTTCCCTATGGGTGCAGGGGCCATCCTCTACTGCTTTCCCACCAGCAGGGAACAGGAGCAGAGTGCAGCAGTTGGGACTAGAACCCCACATCTGTATGAGATGCTGGTGCCCCCAGTGCAGGCTTAGTACACTATACCACAACCAGTCCCAAATAAAATAAATCTTAAAAAATAAATAAGAAAATTTGTAGCAATTCACCTCTGCTATCAGAACTAGTTCCTTCATGAACTTTAAGCAGTTGGTGTTTTCAACGTAACTACAATGTTCTTACAAAACTTAGAAAAGGAAAGCAAAGTAGGAAAATTCATAGTAAGGCTGTCTGTCTAGAGGGGAAAGCAAACACAGCAAACATTATCTTCTAAAATAACTTCCAGAAGTGAAGCTATTTCTTGAGTTGTAATGTGGTACAGTCGGTAATTCCACATCCAATCTCAGCTCAGTAACAATAGTTTGGGCACATCCCTTTCCCTCTCTGGACCCAAATTTCTTCATGTATAAACTTGAAGTTCAGAGACTCATCAAGGCCATCTCTGGCACTGGTCTCCTATGGTTCCATGAACAGATTCAGATAATGGACTTGGCTCCTTCCTGTCCGTCCTAGTTCTCAAAAACTTAAACGACTCTCCTTCAACTAGTATCAACACACAGGCAACAGAAAAATCTCTGGGAGAACTATACGGGCTTACAGGAGCAGAAGAACAGCTAGACCGCTGAATTTCTCTCACCATCAGGAGTAATCTGTGTTTCTCCCCTTTCAGAAGAGCAATTCATTTTTAGCTCTCTCACCATGGTCTCAATACATGCACACCTTACATCCATCCCCACACACCTCTATGTACTATGATATTCCTTTGTGTTTCCTAGTGAACATGCAAAATTATTTTGTAAACAACATAGCCAAGACACTATAAATAATTCTGCGGGTGAGGGGAAAAGGCATGTTTTCCTGTATGTCACAACCAGTACCCATGTACTTGGCTCTCTCCCTGTCCCTCCATTTCTCCCCTGTGGGGACAGAGGTAATACAGCTGGCAGTTTTTATATAGCTCTTGAGAATTCTGTCTTAATTTCATTCTTGTAATAGTAAAGGGGTAGAGGAGGCACAAGAAGCTATTCTTTGGATACCAACCATGTGGCATGGCACGGCACGATGGGAATTTACTCAGCCTGCTTCATGCAAGCATATCAAGCCCATAAAATTGTACTGTAAGGTTCTGACCACAAAAGAGGCATGTACTTACTATATCACATTGACACATACCCCCTCGTCACTCAACAGCTGAGAAAATTAGCACTTAGGAAATGAACCTGATAAGCTTATTTTTAAACTACACCCATAAAACAAATATACCAGGGCTTGTTTCAGTCAAGACAATGGATCGCATTTGGAAAAGGACACTTCTGTTTTCAAAAAGCTAATCTATGTGATTTCTCATCTAACATGTATTCAGTGGGGCTCAGAAGGCAGCAAAAAAGTGGATGGAAAATACCAGAGAAGAGTTGTCAGCTCAGCGGCAGCTAGTTACCCTGGAGTCAGACCAACAGGCTGAGGTTCACTGAGAAACTGACACGCAGAGGGAAGGAAGCAAGGCAATGCAGCCAATGCTGAGGCACAGAGTGACAAGGTTCCCCGTACAGACAGGGAAGCCTGGGTCAAGCTTCTAGGCAGTTCTCAAGGGCAGTGGCTAGAACAGCAGCTGGAATGAGGCTTACACCAGAGACGAGGCTTCAAGCACAAACCAGAGTGGAAAAAGACTTGTCGTGCCAGAGCGATCACTTGAAAATCCAGGAGCAGTTACCAGGCTGCTCTCCTCTGTAGCAAAGGCCAGGATAGCACAGACAGGAAAGCTGCCACCCCGATAACCACACACCATCTAAAACTTGGTTCCGTCTCTATGGCACAGTGACAAAAGCCAGGAACGATGTAAGCTAAAATCTGAGATAAACAAGAAAGATTCTAAACAGTAGCATGAAGTCTACCCTAGCATGTTTTCTTTCCAAACGACTGTATATTCAACAGAAATGCCAGGGCCAATATAAATGCATATTTACCAAATGTTCTTGGTCTGAATCAACGCCAACCCTAAAGGAGAAAACACAAAGAGCAAATGAGATTTTGAAACCATGAAAAAAGACCTATATACAAATATATCATATCAGGCAACTACCATTCCCAACACAGAAACCATGGAAGAGTTCCAATTTCCTTAGCAACAGCTTAGATTCTAAGGCAAGCAGAGCACACTAAAGATTTGCTCACTGCAATCCCACTCACTGGGTTCAGAAACACAATATTTCTGCCCTGAAGACAAGTCTACTCTAAGCACTCAGGACAAATATCCCATCTATTGCTGAATAAGAACAACTGTGTAGATCCAAAAACAAGGCAGCCACAATGGAATTCCAGGAGGGAGGCACATGTTTTTGGACTGTGTGATTTTCATGGCAACATTCTGTTATGATGACCAAAGACAAGGGTCAATTACATTTTCTCACTGAAAAATGGATAGAAGTTACTCTTGGTTTTTTTTTTTTAATAATTTTTTAAAAATCTACTTAAATTCTTGCTTCTCATAGCCTAGGAATAAGATTCATTATGAAATTCTCATTTGGTTTAGTACTGTGCTGCTGAGAGCAAACCTGCCTTGCCTGCAATGTTGACATCCCATACCAGAACACTGGATCAAGTCCAAGTGGCTCTGCTTCCAGTCCAGTTCCCTGCTTAGGTACCTGGGAAAGCAGCAGCAGATGGCCCAAGAACTTAAGCCCCTTCAATTCGTATGAGACCTGCATAAAACTCCAGGTTCCTGGTTTCATCCTGGCTCAGTCCCAGCCACTGTGGCCATCTGGGGAGTGAACCACCAAATGCGAGATATTTCTCTTTGTCTCTCCCTTTCTCTGTCACTCTGCCTCACAAACCGGTAACAAATCTTTTTTTTTTTTTTAAGGGATGTGATGCTGTGACAAGCAAGTTAAGTCATCACCTACAACAGCAACATCCCATATCACAGTGCTGGTTCCAGTTTCAGTTGCTCCACTTTCAATCCAGCTCTCTGCCTGGGAAAGCAACCAAGGATGACCCCAGTACATAGGTCCCTATCACTATGTGGGAGACTCAAATGGAGTTTCTGGCACCTGCCTAGCCCAGTCCTGGCCATGTGGCCATTTAAGGAGTGAACCAGTGAATGGAAGAACTCTTTCCCTATCTTTTCTTCTATGTCACTTTTAAAATAAAAATTTTAAAATATAATCTAAAAAATTTTAGAAAGTTTTCTTTTACTCCTTTCTAGCCCCTACACAAAAATGCTCCTCAACTCTGTTCCTTGTTCCTCTGCTTCTCAGCTGTTTTCTCTCCTTGCCACACCAGCCGCTAAAGGCCAGGCCCTCATTCTGACTCATGCCGTCTGTTGTAGATTGTTCCCCTAGTTGCCAGGATCCCCAACAGTTACCTTCTAAGGCACAGAACTTGCTGGGTTCCTCCCCTGCAACCAATTCTGAGGACAGCTTAGCCACCACAAGACCAAGTCAACAGGCCTTTAGGAGGCACTCAAGCCTCTGCATAAACTAGGTGCCCCCTTTCACTGCAAGCCATCTTGACACCATCACTTCCCAACATTCCTGTCTATATTCCTTATAGTAGCCATAACTATCTACCCCTCTCCTCAAATCTGTCCTCCTCTGAGCCTTCATGCCTTTGGGCTGCCAGGCCCTCAGCTGACATATGCTTGCTTTTCATTTTTCTGCCCTATTTGTTTGTTAAGTTCCAAAATGTTTATGTCCCATCAAGCACTTTGTTCTTTCTGTGCTTTTGCAGCACTTTTTAGAGTCTTTTGCTATAATACTTAGTAGAGTGGAGTCATTTACCTGTCAGTCTCCCCAGAAAGACTGTGAACTCCTTGAGGGTAAAGGCCATGTCTTAATTCATCTCTGTATCCCCAGAGCCTAGCACTGTACCTGACACACAATAGGTGCTCAAATATTTATCAATTAAGTTAACTACTGTAGACAACATGGGAGGGGGGGGGGACAACGACAGTATGAGAAGCTGTACCAGCAGCATCCTAAAATACAAGCAAACCATGGCGGGGAGAGAGAAGGGAAACTAGTACCAGACCACATCTGGAAGGCATGGGAATTACAGTCAAGTACTTAAAAACAGAAGGATTTGACCAGATTTATAACCTAAAGAAAGGCCCATTTTTTTTCTTTGTTAAAATGGCCAAGAAGCTGCCTAAGGTCTTCTCAGTCACATCAAATGCTAACTGTATCTGTGCATCTCAAGTGACATCTAGTGGTCTTGCAGAGAGCGCAGAATGCTTGGATGGGACATTATTCAAAGCCAAACCAATTAACATTTATAGAGCACTTGTTATTGGCCAGGCACTGTCTTAGGCAGAGAAGATAGACAGGAATGCAACATGGCCCATGACCTCCAAGACGCTCACAGAAGAGTGGGAGAAACAGCTAGAGCATAATCCCCAGGGGCTTCTAACAGAGAGCACTGGGTTCAAATCTGTACTCTGCTGCCTCCTGGCTGTAAGAACTCAGCTAAGTTATGCAGCCCTGTGAATTATAATCCCATTACCTAGAAACTAGAGCTAACACCCACCAGAGTTGCTGTAAAGACTAGATGAGAAAGTGTACTGAAACATTTTAAGAATGTTTGATGCATTATTAACGAATACCCAATGGAAGCTCTTATAACACTATTATTGCAAGGCTGAATGAAATCAGTGTTACAACAGACCAAAAATCACATAAAGAGAAGAGTGGCTCTCAAAGAGAATGGGGGAGAGGGCAGAGCATTTGGTTCAGAGGTTAAAGCCTGGTACTACACATCCATGCCAAGTCAGAGTGCGTGGGTTCGAATCCTGGCTCTGTTGCTGACTGCAGCTTCCTGACAATGTGCACCTCTGGGCATAGCAGGTGATGTGTCAAGCAGCCAGGGCTCTGTCACCTACACGGGAGATCTGAATTGAATTCCAGGCTTCTGATTTTGACTTGATCAAATCAAGCTGCTCTGGGTATTTGGAGAGTAAAACAGTGGGTAGAAGATTTCTGTCTCCATTTTTCTCCCTCTGTTTTTGCTTTTCATATAACATGAAAACAAACAAACATACAAAAACGAGGAGAAAGGAGGCAGCACTCAGCTGTATCATCTTCCAGGCAAAGGGAAGCGTAAGAACAAAGACTGAGAAACAGAGAAGCACAAAGTCTGCACAGTATATGGAGAGCAAGCCCAATGTGGCTGCCATGAATTCTGCAGAGGGATGCAGGAGCAGCTGGTTGGTCCTTAGCCACTGACAAGCCAATGTCAATACACCCAGCGTGATCCTTTCACACTATAATCTCATATTGCCAAGGCTTTAATATCCTACAAATTTTTGAATTAATTTTCAAATCCTGAACCCTATGGCAAGGGTCCACAAATGACACCCCACGGGCACATGTGGTACCTCTCTTGTGTTTGTAAAGAAGGTTTTATCGGGAAGCAGCCACAATGCACTCATTTACATACTGCATGGCTGCTTCTGTACTAGAGTTGAACAGCTGGAATGCAGTACCTACTGCCTGCAATACCTTAAAGATTTACTATCTGGCCCTTTATGGCAAAAGTCTGCAAACCCCTGTACCCTCAGGGTCTTGCCCACTTCATCTTCTACCTACCTTTCACCCACTGTGTTACTCCAGCCCTGTGAGCTATGAGTACTGAATGGGCCTCAGGGCCTTTGCATTTTTCCCTCTGCCAGGAATCCTGTTCTTGTTTCACTGGCAACATTGTGTCATTCACATAGACGAGCTCAAACGTAATTTCTCAGAGGAATGATCCTTGCCTTCCTCAGGTGAAATACATCTCCATCCCTAGTCACTATCAAAGCAACTAATCTGTGCCGTCTCAGCAATAAAGATTCCGTATTCATTTAATCCACAATGGTGATGCACTTGCTGGTCTACTGCCTTTCTAATTAAAGCACAGTTTAGGAGAACAGGAGCCTTTTCCCTCACTACTAACACGGCCCTTGTCTAGAGCAGTTTCTTGACCTTAGCATTATGGACAGTTTGGCCCTGAAAATTATTTACAGGCAGGTGAGGAGTGAGCCTGTCCTATTTACTTTAGAATGTTTAGTAGCATCCGTGGCCTTGGCCTCTACCCACTAGATATCAATAGCAGGCCCTATTCTCAAGTAGGACAACGAAAAATGTCTCCAGATGGTACCATTGACCCCCAGGGGAACAAAACTACCCCACTGAGTTGGGACCTACAACAGTAGCCATGGATGGCTGGTATTGGCTGTGCTCAAATGATTGAATTAAAAGTTCACTTAACATGCTGTACTTGACAGCTAGCAGCTCCCTAAATCTGTACAATAACCCTAGGAGATACGTGCTAAGAAATACACATTATAGATGGGGGAACTAAAGACTTAAAAGGTGAAAGGTCACAGAAGGAGTCAGTGAAGGAGCAAGAACTCAAAGCCAAAACCGTCTACATAACTCTTAAATTCTCAGGACTTAGCATAATCCTCAAAACTGTATTAGACAAATTTCAGGGAAGAGATGGAAAACTTAAAAATGCAAGCTCTGTTGGTAGAGGGTCCCCAAGCACCAATAAAACACTGCAACACAAGAAGGAATGTAAAACTGTAAGGCAGTAACTACAATGAAGTGCCAAACGATGTTACATGGCAGGCAAGCTGGGCCAAAGTGCG
The DNA here is from genome assembly GCF_017591425.1 of Ochotona curzoniae. Lineage (NCBI taxonomy): Eukaryota > Metazoa > Chordata > Mammalia > Lagomorpha > Ochotonidae > Ochotona > Ochotona curzoniae. The sequence continues at coordinate 10,795,841 of NW_024467087.1, forward strand.
TTCAGAGGTTCTGATGCAGATCCCGCGCGGGAACAGCAGGGTTTACTCCTGTGTTGTGCTTCCGGGGAAAGGCCAGGGTAACTAGGGGTACTCTGTTTGGCTTTTGTAAAGGGCAATTAGGGAAGAGAAATGTTTCCACTGAAACACAGAAGACTCTATTGAAGATTATTACCTTTCTTCAATTATTTTTAATTTTATTCTCCTTAGTTGTGTAATAGTCTTCATTCATACTGTTGAAGAAACAAAGCAGCCTATTCCTTCTAAAAAAGACTGCTGTTATTTCTTGATGCAATCTATTATAGAAGAAATTCACTGAAAGCAGAGGTTTCTTTGTCCACCATGTCATTATCTGTATCATCTTGAATAACTAAAGCCTCTGTTTCATCACTTGCAAACAGGAGTTACTGTAATTATGTAAGTAAGTTAAAAGGACTTAGAAGAATGGCCAGCACATAGTAGATGCTCAATAAATAATGCCAGATCCTCTTTGAGTTAGTATTAGGGTTATAAGAACATAATTTTTGATGTTATTTTTCTGTCATATAATAACAGCACATAAATTATAAGGAAAGGATTTCATTAGGAAAGATAAAGACAGTGACAACAGTACTCAAAGTATGATTTGAGGCTTCCTGGTCTTTAGAATAGTAAAAGAAGGACAGAATGGGAAAAAAACAGAGAAGAGATTCTATAAAATGTGAAATCCGCTTTCTCTAATGAACCTGATGTATTATGGAAGCTGGGAAGCTTTTAACAGCTACGAAGTTTCAGCCAAACACAGAACTAAAAGCTACAAAGGCTTTAGCAATATCGGCTGCCGTATCCATGGAAACAAATGTAGAACTCTTGAGATACAACACTGCTTTCAAGCTGAATACATTAACTAGCACACATCTAAGCCTAAGACCTTATGATCTCGGCCTTGTAGTTTCAGGTTAGAAGCAATGTTGACAAAGATGAGAAAGAATAATAACATCCAATTTTGATTAATGATGGAGAAAACTAGATTGTCTTATATGCTGTAAATGAAGGTAAAAATTTTTATTCAAGTTGGCAATATGGATCAAAAGCCTTAAATTTACGCAGATCATTTTAACCAAGCAATTTCACTTCTAGAAATATACTCTAAAGAACGAGCCAAACAAGGGAAGAGTAATATTTACATTTTAGAATAATCACATCGCAGATGCTAACAGCAATAATAAAGTCCTCAGATGGCAATGCTAACAGTAGAGTTATAGAAACCATACAAGTTTAACAGGGATTCATTTAAATAAAACAAGAAAAATTTATAGCCACTAAAAATAATCATGTAAAAATGTTAATATATTTACTAATGTGAATGTGCATTCTATGTCATATTGAAAAATCAGCCCACAAGAGAACCTTTAGTGCTGCTGCTTTTTGTAAAAATATATACCCAGTGCACAGCAAGTGGCATAGAAGGGTATCTCCCAAAGTGCCAGTGGGTTTTTTTTTATTATTTTGCATTTTTGCTTTTTGTACATGTCATACACTTTTTTAAAAGGAAAAATAATTTACAGTTACCAAAACTTCAGAATGCCAAAGCTTAAAAATATTCGCATGACTAAAAGAAATATAAAATGAATGCAAAGATTCAAATGAGGTTCATAGTTACCACCTACCTGATATGTAAGCATGACAGCATTGCAGTAGTGCCACCACCAAATACCCACACAGTAAAAAACACGATCAGAAGTGTGGTGCTAAACATCATCTGGCGGGCATAAGTGGCCGTGTCACGAATGGCCAGAGCAAACGCCATTGCCCCGCGGAGGCCTGCAAGGGAACCAAACAAGTATTTATCTTGTTACCAGCGCACATTTTACAAATCAGGGTGATAAATCACATTTTAAAACCTTAGCAGTATGAGAACAAATACATAATACCAGGGGACTTCAAAAATTAAAACATATATTTATTCTGGTGAGAAATTTTTGAAAACCATGTACATTTTTTCCATAATATATATTTTTATGAACTTTTTGTGTGCACTTTAAGTATATACACAGAGAATTAGATTTAAATATGATACTGGCATCAATCTCTTAACAAGTCTTTAAAATTCATTTAAAAATTAACACAAAAAACGAAATTAACATGAAATTGGCTTTTTCATACACAGGTCCGTGCAATTGGACAAGTGCATAGAGATGTGTGATCACAATCATTATCAAGACACAGAAGTCTTGTCATCTACCTCAAAATCCCTCCGTGCTACCCAGTTTTAGTCCAAACTCTCCATCACCCAATCCCCCTGGCCCTCCCCAACCCCCAAAGTTCTGGCAATAAGATTTGTTCTCTACTGTTAATAATTTCATCTTCTTGAGAATGTCATAGAAAGGGAATCATGCAGTATGTAACCTTTGGACACTGGCTTTTTTCACCATGTTGTGTGTTTCAACAGTTTGTTCTTCTCATTATGAAAAGCATTCCACGACACAGTCATCCATTGCAAGACAGAAAAGTGAGTTGTTTCCAGGTTTGGGCAATTATGAACAGGACTGCTGGACACATTCGCTTACAATGTCTTGTGTGAAAACACATTCATCTTTATCTTCTTCACTTATGTGACATATTTCTAAACCAAGAATTTAGAGCTAGCATACAAAAAATTCCCATAGGAATGGAACACTATAAAAAGAACTTTATATTCCAGGATATAGTTTCAACATTTTAAGGACTCTCATGCTAACAGTATAACATTTCAGCTTAAAATCAAACTGGTATATGAATTGTGAATGGCTTCATGGGGTAGGCAAGAGAGAAAAAGAGTAACTTACCAGCAAACATCATCATATGCTGAAAATTTGATCCAATCTTACTTCTTCTACCCAAATTAAGTAAGAGGGACAAGGGGTAAATATTAGCAGCTCTTCCCAAGAAAATAGCAATCTAAAATTATTTCTAGGTCAAGGATCATTTCTTTTCCTCAATTATATCATTTAGACTATATATTCAAGATAGTAAATGACTGTTTTAGAGAACCCCATTTTTACCAAACAGTTGCTTGCTTGCATTGTCTAACAAAGTTCTGCAACAGATTTTCTATACCCATGCTGTCCAATATGGCAAGCACTTGAAATATGGCCAGCAGGAACTGAAATTTTAATTTCTTTTCATAGTAATTAATTTAAATATGAGCAATCTTACATGGCTTGTTGCTATCAACTTGGACAACACAGGTCTAACATATGGAAAATTAATTAGAGGAAAATAAACATATTTAGAAGCAGAGCTTCTTTACCATTTTTATTAAGATTTATTCATTCATTCATTCATTCATTCATTCATTTGAAAGGCAAAGAAACAAAGAGGAAAAGAGAGAGACAGAGTGAGTTCTTCCATCCATAAGGTTACACCCCAAATGGCCACAACAGCCAGCTCCTTGCCAGGCCAAAGTCAGGAGGCAGCAGCTTCATCCTGGTCTCCCACATGGATAGGATGGGCCCAAATCAATGGAATATCTTCCACTGCCTACTCAAGAACATTAGTAGGAAGCTGGACTGGAAGTAGTCAGGACTCCAACTGGTATTCTGAGATGCCAGTATTATAAGCAGTAACAAACCTTTGGGAACTTATCTTTTGTGTATTTTTGAGGTTGACTATAATACACTGTCACCATCAGTGTTGACAGGATCAAGAAAAAGACGAACAGAACTGCCCTTTCCTTTCTCAGAACAGAGAAAATGAACACCTTCATCACATGAAAACACTGAAATTCCTGCCAACTCCAATGTCTTCTACTGAGTCTAAACTTCTGTCTACTGCACAAGAAAGGCTTCATGCAATTTCAGATTAGTTTCAACTAGAAATCTTGTTAACTATAGAGACCCCTGCTTTATATAACAATAGCTTTAATTTCAGAGTTCATAACACCGTTTCCACCTTATACCCAGAAAGGAACATAAAGAAAAATGTTTTATTAAAAATAAAACAAGGGTGGATCAACACGGTGGCAAAGCAAGCTAAATCTCTTGCTGCAATGCCGGCATTCCATGTGGGAATTGTTGTGTCTCAGCTGATCTTTTTCTGATCCAGCTCCCTACTTATGGCCCGGAAAAACAGTAGAGGATATCCCAAGTGTTTGAGGTCAAACACCCATGTGGGAGACGTAGAGGAAGCTCCTGGCTCCTGCTTTCAGACTGGCATATCTTTGGCTGTCTGAAAGAGCCAAAGGGCGCCCTCTCGCTCTCTATCTCTCTCTTCTCTCTCCTTCTCTTCTCTAACTCTTTCAAGTAAAATAAATACATTTTTTTAAGGTAGAGAAAATAGTACTGGCCTATGAAACTTTGTAAATATAAGAGTACAGTCTGTTAGGAGGAAAAAAAAAAAAAAGACTGAAGGCAAAAAAAGAGAAAAGGACTGGCACCAAGCATTATATGCTCAGCCACAAAGCTGGTTCCCATGGGAGTTCTGGTTTACAATCCTGATGCTACTATTCAAGTATCCTGGAACTTAATAATTAAGTAAATGCACAGCAGATGCAGGCAGCCAGGTTCCTCACTACTGAAATGGGAGTTTACAGATCAATAAAGGGAGGAAGCCATGTAGACATTGCTGGAAATACTGATGTGAATTCATGTTTAGCTTACAAGTGATGTATAGATGGTTACAGAGGGATATTAATAGATGTATGTATATACATGAGTTAGCATATCCATACATATTTAGTTAGTATATGCAAACAGATTTCCTTGCTCCGTCTGCCACAACGGTTCTTTGGCTTCCATCTTGGTATACCCTCAGCTCAATCATCTGGTAGAAGCTATGCGGTAACCTGCTCTATGGAAAGGCCTAAGTGGCAAAGACTAAGAACCTTCCAGCATCCACAGGAGGGAACTTAACCAATCCCAAAGTTTAAGAGGAGCCACTGACAACAGCTAACTGTATCCTCACAAAAGATCCCAGAACTAGAATCCCCCAGAGAAGCTGCTTCCGGATTTCTGACCCTCAGGAACTGCATGAGATAATCTGTCTTCAAATGCCAACTTTTAGGGTAACTTGTTACACAGGAAATTATACACTTCCTTATGCCACTTTCAGTAGACAGTTGCACCTCACACTTTACAGATAAAATAGAAGCCATCAGGATGAGCTCCCCTTACCAAGGTACCTGGCATCTCTATGTACCCTGCCCTCTCCTTGTAACAATGGAGGGGCCTATCCTCTTCGTGAAGGCCAATTCCCATTTACACATTTTGAATAACATCTCTTTCTGCCTTCTTTTCAAGCTTGTGCCATTAACTTTCCACTTTCACATATTCAGGTTTTTTTTATTCTTTCAACTGGGTTTAAAGACCCAATTTGATCATGTGAATGGAGCAGAGAGACAGGAAGAGAGCGAGTGTGCAAGCATACATCATTTCTATCTTGTACCTACTACCCTATGGCATGGGTTGTTGTTTCCAGAATCTGTCCTCTCCTCTTTTCTGGAATTTTGATCTGTCAATAATATTTGTGCAATAGGTAAAAACAAAAACAGAAGAGAAAAAAGTTGCAGGGGCTAGCACTGTGACATAGTGGGTAAAGTTTCTGCCTGTAACACTGACATCCCAAGCAGGTGTTGTTTTGTATCCCAGATGCTCCACTTCCAATCCAACACCCGGCTGATGGCCTGGGAAACACAGCAGAAGGTGTCCCAAGTGCTTGGATACCTGCCATTCATGTGGGAAGTCTGGAAGAAGCCCCTGGGTTCCTGGTTCCAGCCTGACCTACCAGTGGTCATTGCGGCTATCTGAGGAAGTAAACACACGGAAGGAAGGTTTCTCTTTTTCTTTTCCCTCCTTCTCCACCCCCACCTCCCAATTTCTTAATCTCTCTTATTCTGACTTTCAAATGAATTAAAAAACACATTTTTTTTGCAATCCTTCTCTACCTTTCTTAAAGGAAATTTTACACATTCAAATGTGTTCTTATCAGCCATGCCCACCCAGATTACATGAAAATTTCAATTAAAAATAGTTTTCTACAAAAACACATGATAAAGGATACAAATGCTCCTACTACAAATGTTGGGTTAAAGACATGGTTCTGGAAGGTGAACAGGGTCAGTCCCATGTAAGAGAAGATGAAATTCTCTGCCAAGAAATTGAGAAGCTCAAACAACTGAAATGAAATTTTAAAAGATTAGTCCAGTATGTAAATTCAGTGACATAATTAGAAAAGATAAACATTGCTAATATAATGAAACATGCATTTCAAATACATAAAGGTCATAAATATACCCAAAAATGTGTGTGATTCAAAGCAGAACAAACGTAGATGCCATTTCTAGTGCCATAGAAAAATGCCAAAATGTTCCCTTAGCTCCCCCAATCAGCTTCATGTCTCTAAACTTCCATCTTCAATAATTCTTATTCTCCTCCCCCAAACCCTGACAACTTTTCTTCTGGAATGTACTTTATGTCTTTGCCATTGGCCTAGTATAGCCTTCACCATTTCCCCCTTAATGCTACCAAAGAACCCTAACTGAAATACCTGACACCCACAATCTTCCACCCTGTCCATCCAATGAATCTCCCTAAAATGACAATTTAAAGGCACTTCCCTCTTTATAAGCTATAAAATCTCACTCACTATCCTGGCATAGAGTGCTTCAGGACAACCCTTGTATCACCAGCGATGGGATTTCATTGTTCCCATGCACCACACTCCTCCTTTAGAGAGTAAGCAGCATGACACAGGACTTGGGCATCTTCACTTTGCACTCTGTACCCTCCTCTGCCATATGCCTGTCCCCCCCCCCCCCCGCACCCACTTTGTCATTACTTTGTTAAGTATTGCTAACAACTGGTATACCAGGCTTGCTGAATTGGATGAAGTTGGAATCCGTCTGACAACCACAGTTATCTATCCCTCTTCCTCTCCCACCAGCCCTCTGCTCCACAGCCGCAGGAAGAGGAATCAGAATTTGGGCTTAGGAGTCAAAGTATCTACAATTTGAACCCTGACCTCACATATAACTGGCTACTTATATGGCTCTTTGCAAATTAAGTTTGCCTTCTTTAAAAAAATAGAAATTATTAAGTACACATTTAATTTTCTTTAAATGATTTAATATGCAATCATTACTACTTCCTTATTTAATGGTAACTTTTACGCTTTGTTCAGTTTTTACTATGTACCCAATATTATACTAAGGACTTTACCATAGGTCACCTTGCTTTAATCTCACAATGTCTCTGAGCAGTAGGTGCTATTATCATCTCCATTTAAAAAGGTGGCAAAACTGAAGCAGTTGTGTAACTTGCTTGCTGCTTCTCACACAGCCAGCAATGGTGGAATCAAGAGTTGAAACTATATGATCACTCTAGAGTCTCAGGTTTAACTCACAAAACTGGGGTTTGCAAACTCTTCCGTTGAAGGACCAGAGTGAAATATTTGAGGCTCTGTGGGCCACAGGTTTCTGCTGCAAGAATTGTGCTTGTATAGCACAAAAACAGCCACAGACCACATATATATTTCTTAAATGGAAGAGCTGTGCACTGAAGAAACCTTTTTGGTGGGCACTGGGATGTGAATTTCCTTTAACTTTCCGCAGGTGACAGAATATTCTTTTGATATTTCCCCAACCAATTAAAAAATATGCAAACCATTCTCAGCTCTCGGACTGGTGAGGGCTGGATTTGGCCTGAGTGTTGTAACTTCCCAAGCCCTACTCGAGTTACTGCGTTCGAGTTACGGCCGTCTATGTGAGCTATTTCCCCCTAGGCCTTTCCAAGTCCTTCTTAACCTTCTACACATACCATATTCTCTATGACAGGTCCCTAACTTTTCTGATGCCTTCTATGACATACAAATTGAAGCACACAGTCTAAGTTCCTATGAGTTCAGGCTTATCATGTCTACAAGCTTTCCATTACTAACAACACGGGAAGCTCTTACTCTTTTGGTTTTTATTTCCCACCCTACATCTAAAGAAATGCTGAATCATCCAGCTATTTTTCTTCTATGTAATACACTGATTTGTATGGAGGATTTGTAAGCCCAATTATATGCTTCAGGGAGAAAAAAAATCTGATCTCGTTTGAGATGTTGGGAAATCACAGGTAATTCACTATGTTGTTTCAAAAACAAAGGGAAAGAAAAAGGTATCATTGCTCCTGCTTTAGCATTGGTCATCTTGACACTAGGCTCACAATGCTCTAATCATCTGGCAAACTTAAGCTTCCAGTTTTCACTCTAAGCATAATTAGGCATTTATCTGCTTTTATTTCAGGCAGCACAATTTGTTCACGTATTTATTGCACATATGTCATAAGACCGGAAATGGGAAATTTTAAGCCTATTTCCTTTATAATTCCCTCCAGGTATCCTGCACAACTAATGTATTCCTCACTTATGAAAGCCTAACTACCTCTGCAGCCCCCGAAACGGAGCAGCTATGCAGTGCCTGAGTGGAGACAGAGGGAGGCTAATCACCTGGATGACCCAGCAGAAGGCTGAGTCAGACCAGCAGTCCATCTATCTGTATCACGCCACAGCTGTTCTAATCAAACGAACATGAGATTCCAAAACATTCTTCTTGGAAGTCATTATATAGGAAAATGCTATGAGGTAAGGAATTTAATTGACTGGTTATTGGAGTTACAATAACAATAGATCTGGCTTTTCTGCTGACTTATGTTCCTCCTAAAAGCTGACAAACTTCAACCTTCCAGCTCCACTTACTTCTAGAATCAAATAAAGAGTAGATATCACCTTAATCAGATCAAAGATTAATTTTATTTTCAAGCTATAAAGTTTCTTACCTGTTTAGTTCTGTGTTGAGACTCCGTAGACAAGTTATTGTAGGTATAATGTGCTTGTGTGATGCCACAAAACAATACTGCAACTACACCTATAAATATAATGAGTTTCACATTCAGGTAAAAGGTTGATTCCCAACTTTAATACCAAGGCTCAAACATTACAGACACAAATTACATGCTTAGTATTGAAATTTTCATTTGTGATTTCCTGTTGAGAAGAACTTCAGTAAAAATCCTTTTCACATTTTAAAGTGGCTTCCTAAATCCCAAGCATAATGAGTATGTTCAAATACTAAAGGAGTTGATCCATTTGTAGCACTGACTTGCAGAGTCACTGCTTGAAAGGGGTTATTATTAAAACGACAAAGCTGCGTACCTGTGAAGCCCCATGCTTCAGCCAAGAGGAAGGTACTCCAGGACATCAAGAAGAACAAGCCTGTCTCCAACAACTGGAACTCTCGCAATTTGGTAAACTTTGTTACGTAACATTGTTAAGGTTGACACGATACCCTGCAACACAAAAGTGTGACAAAAAAAAAAAAAAGCAAGAACAGCCTAAATGGGGCAATCACAAACAGCAAAAGCAAGGATTCTCTGGCCTGACACAAAAGTCACAGAACCAGGAGGCATCAGAGTAAAAAAAAAACTCTGAAAACGGTCGTCTTCCTGCAGTAGTCAGCCTTCCCTTCAGTGAGGCAATCTTAGAGCTTAGCCAAACCTTTCGCTTTGAGGGTGTCATTTTCAGACCTTTCCAGAAACCATACAGCAATTCTATGAATTTGCAATCCAAAGACTGCTTCTGTAATCTTAAGAATTTACATTTATGTAAACATGAACTTTCCATGAAATTTCACATTTATTTGATCCTCTACCACATCTTGTGATAAATAAAACCCATTCAATGATGAAGAAACTGAGGCATTTCATTTACTTATAGTATTCTAAAAAGCAGCTCTAGCTGAAATTTGATAGGCCTGTGCCAATGGGTGACAAATTTCAGGTCAGAATCTAGTCACCTCCAACTACACGCTACAACAAAATGAAAAATAAGATATACTTGCCATTGCTATCCTCAAGGAACCTGTAATAAGGAAGAGATACTATCTGCTCCCTCCTTCATAACTTTCACTGCCCCTTCATGTTTCAGCTGACCCATAAAAGGTCATGGAAGAAGTCTCTTCCAGAACAAAGCAGCAGTATACCAAAGAGAAAATAGAAATACTGAAAAAGTTGTTTTTTACAAAAATAACACATTTGTTTTATATAAACAAGTATCTTAAAAGTTCAAGAGCTGGGGACTAGATTTTATCTAGTGCTACTATTCTTTCCTGCTGTCTCTGCCCTCCAATTTCCTACACTTGAGATCCAGAGAAATGAAGTGTCAGCTTCTACACACCAGAAGCTCCCTGTACCAGAGGCTCCAGGGAAGCAGGAACCGCATTTGTCTTGCTTGTCTTTGGTACCCACATTCCAGAGTACACTATCTAGCATGTGGCAGACAATGAATAAATACCTTCTGAATAAATACAAGAATGACTTGCCCAATATTCCTCATAGCTCACAGTTCTTTGAGCTATAGGCTAAGTTCTTTGAGCTCCCAACCCAAAGCTCTAGAGCACAAAGGTTAACAACGGAGAAGCTGAGACGGCCTCTGATACACCCTAGCCTGCAATCCACATTTTGTTCATGCCCTATGAAACAAAAAGCAGAAGATGGCCAGGCTGATCAGCAGCATAGAATTCACAGAGTGTTTTGGGAATATACTTACTGCTATTATCAATTTAAACTAGTCTTCAAATCCACCCTCAAAGTGATACTATGTCTAATGAGTATCTTTTTTTAAAATATTTTTAGATTTTAAATTAACATGTGATGAACATTTTTGAAGGGGTACATAGCAACTTTTCAATACACACAGAAAGAGTAAACCGATCTTACCAATTCTTACCACAAACATTTCAGTACACTGGGCTCTATGCAAAGCAATAAAAATTTTTAACTTATTTACTGCTAAATATTATTGCTAATGTTTCATATCAAGTATTGGTTGGTTATATGGTTAATAATTACAGCACAATTTCCATCAAGGAACTAGGAGAAACCATAGAATACAACATTCAAGTACTTCATTAGATTCAAGAAAAGATTAGCACAAAGGATATTAAAGCTGTCACCACTCCAGTAGCAGCACCCATGGCAAAAGACCCACTGAAGATCCCAAGGAAGATCCCAATAGACTTGAACATGGCTGTGACATCAAAGGTATGACTGTTGTCTCCAGCTGGCTGGTACGCCACTATTGAGCTAAAAAAAGAGAACACTCTTACTTTTAGAAGGAACGTTTACAACATTATCTCGAGTAGAACTTGAATGACGAAATCAGAGGAAGAAAACCACTCAAAACTTTTGGGTTTGAATTGCTAAAATTGTGTCTAATGGTAGTTTTTGATTAAATAACAATTTTGGGAGACTGGTCGTTTTAAAGTTCTCTCCATGAAGGCTGAATCAAGATTTTTCCCTGTATTCTTCAGATACTGTGCCACACTATTCTTTTGTGATTCACTTAATAATTCCTGGTACTGAGTGCCTGGATGTCCCAGCATAGCAATGGAAAAAAATCATAAATATTTTCCTTGTTTCCAGAAGAGGTATAAAGATTATTAATATTGTTCAATATTCAACTTATTCACATTTTCTTTCCCTATAAGAAAAAAAGGTTAACTGAGATATTCTTTCTAACTTTCAGAATACCAGAATGGGCCATGTGCCTAATATCTATTTACTCACTCAAATAGATTCTCTAGGAAAAAGGATTCAAAAGGCCATCCAACAAAGTAGAATCTACCCAACAGTACTTTGAACATACACGGCTGGATCCTCCAGCCCAAACCTGTGAAAGTAAGTCACTCTGAAGAGGCCATGAAAGGCAATGACAGAAGACACTCTCCATTACGAGCTCCCAGTCCAAACTCTATCTGAAAACGCTTCCTTATAATGGTAAGTCTAAGAATTGGAAATGGTTGAGAAAATCGGTTGTGCCAACAGATCTTTGCCAACAGTGCTTCTGAAACCAGTTCTCATCTCAGCTCAGAAACCAGTACTATGGAATGTAACATAAAATAATAAAAAATAGGAAAATATTTTAAAAATCCACACTCAAAGACATTGCACGAGTCAAAGAAAAGGAAGAAGAAACAGTCATAAAAGATTAATGAAGCCCCTCCCTGTGTTTACTACAATGTTTTTTCTAGTTCAAAGCTTAAAAAATTGCTTTACATGCCTCCCAGATTAAAAACAAAACAAAAAAGCTAAAAGCAAATTAAAATTGCCTAATTTATTATTTATTTCTTTAAAGTATAGCAAACATAAATTCCTGGTACTGACTAGAAATTTATTTATTTTTTTTTATTGTTTTATTTTTTTAAAGATTCAGTTTTGTTGGAAGGCAGATCTGATTTATGGAGAGAAGGAAACACAAAGAGCAAGATCTTCCATCCACTGCTTCACTCCCCAGACGGTGGTAATGGCCTGAGCTGAGCCAATCCAAAGCAGCAGCCTCTTCTGGGGCTCCCATGCAGGTGCAGGGTCCCAAGGCTTTGGCCGTGCTCCACTGCTTTCCCAGGCCACAAGCAGGGAGCTGGATGGGAAGTGGAGCTGCCAGGCCAGGAACTAGTGCCCATTTGGGACCCAAATTCTTGCAAGATGAAGATTTAGCAATTAAACTACTACACCAGGCCCTTTCTTTTATTTTTTTTAAGAGAACTTAATATGCGTATGTTTATTTGTAATTGATACAGACTTGTACATCCTTATTGGGTACAGTGTACTTTTTCAGTGCATGCAATAATGACATTAATTAGTATGTCCATCATCTGAACATTTATCAGTGTTTGGAACATTCAGAATCTCATTAGCTATTCTGAGATACATAATTGTTTTCAGTGACCTCACTGGGCTACACATCATTACAAGTCACTCCTCCTAGGGCCCCAGTTTTTGGGACCCTGCATCCACATGGGCAAACTGGAAGAAGCTCCTGACTCTGAGCTTTGGACCAGCCCAGCTTCAGCTTTTAATGGCCATTTGGGGCGTGAATAAGGAGATAGAAGATTTCCTTGTAACTCTGACCTTCCACATAAAAGAAACAAATCTTAAAAAAGAAAAAAAAGTTATTCTTTCCATCCAACTGCATGCCGGTAACAATCACCAACAATGTTCTCTCCATATTCCCCTCTCTTTCCCGCTTTCCAGCCTCAAGCAACCAACATTTCTAAGAGATCAACTTTTAAAGTTTTCACACATAAAGGGAGATGTGCAGTCACTGTCTTTCTACGTTGACTTGTTATGCTTGCACAATGTCCTTCAGGTTCATCTGTGCTGCTGCAAATGATATAGCTGTGTTATTTTTTATGGTGGAGTATTATTATTATTATTAAAGATTTATTTATGGACCTGGCACAGTAGCCTAATGGCTGAGGTTTATGTACCAGCTGCTCCACTTCCATCCAGTTCCCTGCTTGTCCCCTGGGAAAGCAGTAGAGGATGGCCCAAAGCGCTGGGACCCTGCACCCACATGGCAGACCCAGAAGAAGCCCCTGGCTCCTGACTTCAGATTGGCTCAGTTTCAGCCACTGCAGCCACTTGGGGAGTGAAGCAGAAGATGGGAGATCTTTCTTTGTCTCTCCTTCTCTCTGTAACCCTGCCTTTCAAGTTATATATAAATATAGAGAGAGCATCTGGCACATGAACTGGGACCCATATGCGATCCCAGTGCAAAGTGAGGACTTCAGCCACTAGGCTACCGCACCAGGTTTGGTTGAGTATTATTCTATAGCGTACAGAGAACCACGTGTTCTTTATCTTATAGATTCTTGTGCAAATCAAGCACCTAGGTTGACTCCACACCCTGGCTATGGTGAACAGCATGGAAATACAGGGAGTTCTTCAATGTCCTGGCTTCCTTCCCTTTGGCTATATACTCACAGTGGGATTACTGGAGTATAAGGTAGTCCCACTTCTAGATTTCTGAGGAAACTCCACACTGTTTACTCCAAGGGTTGCACTAAATGACATTCCTATCAACAGTATATGAGAGTTCCGCCTTTTCCGCATCCTGGCCACCACTTGCTGTCTTTGGGTTAATAGCCAGTCTAGCCAAGGTGACAGCACATCACCCTGGCTTTGATTTTCCTTTCCCTGATTTCAGAAACGTAGTGACCATCTGCACTTCTTTTGAGATATGTTTACGTAGTTCGTTTGCTCATTTTTAATAATTAATTTTTAAATATTTATTTTATGATTCCATGATACAGTTCCATAGGCTCCAGGATTTCTCTCTCCCCCTCCCCAAATCCCTTTCCCTCCACTGATTTCCCCAATATCATTACAACAGTATAGTCCTTTACAATTGGTCAAATCTATCATTCTGCTATTTAAGTGCATCTTGACATTGTACGTATGGATAATGGTAGAAAGACCAGCATCCTATTGCCTAAATGCATCCAACAGTTTCATTGGGAATCCATCCTTGATTTGCAAGTAGAGATACACACTGCATTGTATCTTCACATCTGTATGTCATAGTCTCTACTATACAGTTACTATACTGTTATCCCGTTAAATGAAAAGCCATAAAACAAAATCAACAACTACTAGCTGTCCCATTTCAACCTGTCCTCAGAGATTTCTGATCTTTATTTTTAGTGGTTGCTGAAGGGTATAGATTCATCACTTCCTACAGCTAAAGAACGTAGGGTTTGCCTATCCTGGGTTTGGAAATCTCTAGCTTATCTAATACATTCATCTTAGAGGTCAGAGAATTTTCATTCAGTGCTAATGATATGTCCCCCACATTATCTTCATTACTCTGAGAGCTTGTTGGCTTTGTTGGAGAAAAGTTGACAGACTGCATTTATTCCTGTACATGCGCCTCAGTGTTCTCTAAGTACAAATTCCAAGGCCTGCCGGCTGTCCATGACTACCTCAGAAAGAGCATCTGTAGGCCTGAGTACACGCTGCAGAATCCGGCCTGAAGATGTGGGCAAATGACCTAAGGCAATTGTCAGTTTGATGCAGCATTGACAGTGGCCTAACAATGTGATTTGTGTGCCGAGGCCAGTCCACACACTCATGGGCTCTGGTCCCGGAGATCTGCCATGTTTGAAGCAATCATGAGGTATAAGCATGGGTTCTTTGCCAATGCCAGATAATGCCACCCCCAGAAGGTGCTGTGGCTCTGTCTGGGGTGGCCAGGGGCACTGGCTCTTTGGGCCCCCAGCACAACCAGCCCCAAGCTTTGGCTCGTGTGGGCACCAGTGACATGCAAAAATTTCTGAGACTCAATCTGAATTGAAAGCTCTAACATCTGTGCTTAAATGTTCAAAAGAAGCAGATCCTTTGTGAACCAGCCATCTGATACTGTTTTCATAAATAGGAAGAAGCTTTTAATGCCATGCTTTTTGTTGCTGCAACAGCTTGTTGCTGGCAGCATTTTTCAAAATGCTGGCTATAATAAAATATCTATGCCATGCCTCCTGAGGTTGCTTTCACTGAATCAGTTCATGTAAATTCAAGATTCACACCACTCATTGCTTTATTATTTAACCACTGTAACTTACTATTTGCAGGGAAAATATCACCCTATCATTTCACCATACTAACAGGTTGTATTTTCCTCCTGTATTTCTTCCCTCTTTGTTACATTCATTCTGTTTTATCCTCAGTTGTAGCCACAGTGTACAGTTTTAAATTCTACTTCTGACAATGATATAAAAGTCACAATAACAATGATTTTTAAGATTTAAAATGGTTCAAATGGTTACAGCATCACTAAACCAACTCTCCAATGTTAGACATTTGGAGGCTGATAGTAATATTTCTGCTACTATAAGTGACAGAGTGAACAAACATCTTTGTACTTTTTACATTTTTTAAAGATTCTCTTAATTGGGCAGTCAGATACACAGAGACGAGGAGAGACAGAGAAGAAGGTCTTCCATCTGATGATTCACTCCTCAAGTGACCTCAATGGCCTGAGCTGAGCCAATCCGAAGTCAGGAGCCAGGAGCTTCTTCTGGGTCTCCCATACAGGTGCAGGGTCCCAAGACTTTGGGCTAACCTCCACTGCTTTCCCAGGCTACAAGCAGGGAGCTGGATGGGAAGCAGGGCTGTGGGTATACGAATTGTCACCTATGTGGGATCCCAGTGTGTGCAAGGCGAGGATTTCAGCCATTAGGCTACTGTACTGGGTCCAATTTTTACCTTTTTTAAAAAATCTGTTTATTCTTCTTAGAAAGGAAGATTTACAGAGAGAAGGAAATACAGAGAGACAGACCTTCCATCCACTGGTTCATTACCCAAGCGGCTACAACAGTCAGAGCTGAACTGATCTGAAGCCAGGACCCAGGAACCAGGAGCTTCTTCTGGGTCTCCCATGTGGGTTGCAGGGTCCCAAGGCCATAGGCCATCTTCTACTGCTTCCCCACACCCTAACCAAGGAGCTGGATGGGAAGTGGAGCAGCTGAGACATGAACTGGCACCCATATAAAATCCTGGAATGTGCAAGGTGAGGATTTAGCCACTAAGCCATCACTTTGGGCCCAATTTTTACATATTTTAAGCTATTTCCTTATACTACATTACAAAATTGGACTACTATCTTAATTAGAGTTAGTTTCATAGGTCATTCAACTGGTTCTTAAAATTCAGGGCAAGTTAAGCTGCCAACAGTTCAAGTTCCAGTCGCTCCACTTCTGCTCTGACTTCCTGCAAATGTGCCTGGAGAAACAGTGAAAGATGGCCCAAATTATTGGCCCCCTGCTGACCACAGGGGAGACCTGGATAAAACTCCTAGTTCTTGGCTTGGGCCTGGCTCGGCCTGGCTCAACCTGGCCATTGCAGTCATACGTGGAATGAACCAGAAAATGCAAGATCTCTCCCTCTCTAACTCTGCCTTTCAAATAAATAAATAAATGGGTTTTTTCTTTAATAGTTATTTGGGCCAGAGATGTGGCATAGCGAGATAAGCTGTCGCCTAACAATGCTAGTATCCCACATCACAGAGCCTATTCAAGCCCCGCCTGCTCAACTTCCAATCCAGTTCCCTAATGACATGCCCGAACAAGCAGATGACTCAAGCACTTGAGTCCCTCCTAACCATGTGGCAGACCCAGATGGAGTTCCTGGATTTGGCCTGGCTTAGCCATTTAGAGAGTGGACCAGAACATAAAAGAATTCTGTCTTTCCTCTGTCACTCTGCATTTTAAGTAAATTTTAAAAATAAACAACCCCCCCAAAATAAGAAACATTCTTACTAATTCACAGAAAGTTACTCATAAATCTGCTTACTGTAATACTAGTCATAATATTAGAAAACATAATAAATATTAATAGGAGATTAGAAAGGTAAATTTATAGTGTATTCATATAATGGGATAATGCAGGTATTAAGACAATGCCACAGGTAAGAGAAAATTTCAATTTGCAGAAAACTGGATATAGTTCTATGTTTGTTTATTTCAAGCTAGTAACTATATTAATATCTTAATGGGAAAGCCTAGATGAAAACCCTAATAGTGACTATTTGTGAACTCAACTTTAAGAATTTTCCAGTTTCTGAATCAACTATTTTCGATATTCATAACACATATTTTATTATCACATATAATGGCAAAAATCATGCTTACGTAAATGCTAACAACAACATATGAGTGTCTAGTTGTATCACTCTGGTATTTCTAACTCCAACATTGACATTTGGGTGCAGAGAATTATCTCTCGGATACAGTTGAGGGAGGAGTGGCAGGTGGGAACATTGTGCTCTGAACAATGTCTGCTGGACAGCAGTAGCAATCCCCGTCCTTTCACAACAAACAGAATATCCCCAGATATGGCAATGATCCCCACAGGGATGACAACACTATAACATTATTGATAGTTACTATTGCAATTACCAATTTTGTCTTTATTAATAGCACAGATAAAAACAGCCACTTATTTTAATGCACACACCTTTGGTAAACAGTGAAACAACTTGCCAACTTTCCTTAGTCCTTATACTTTCTTTCATAAAAGCTAAATGAATGTAAAAGCAGTTTTTAAATCTGTGTGAATTTAGGTCACCAGCCTAATTATAGTATACCTATTAAATAGCATACTATGCAACCTACACCTTACTTCTAACTGGATAATATGAGAACATGTCAGCATATACAGCTCTACCTCATACAGCACTATAAGAGAGAACCAGTTTCACTTTACCCTCATGAAAAGTATTAACTTTATATTTTCAAAAAGATTGCTAATTCAACAATTTTGTAAAAAGCAGAAACATGGGCAGGCATTGTGCTGCGACAGCTTAATCTACCACCTATGACCCCGGCGTCCCATATTGCAATGCCAGTTCAAGTTCTAATCCAGCTCCCTGCTATTGTGCCTGGGAAGGCAGCGAAGGATGGTCCAAGTACTTGGGCCCCTGCACCCACATGCAAGATCCATCCAAATGAAGTTTGTGGCTCCTGGCTATTATGCAGGCATTTGGAGTACAAACTGTTTTAGCTAGACGATCTCTCTTTCACCCTCATTCTCTTTCAAATATAAATGACTAAATTTTAAAAACAAACAAGAATACGGTCTAACATAAATTTCAAAAAGAGCTGTTTAACATGTTATTTGACAAGCGAAATTCTTTCAGAAAGGGTTCTCTCCACCTTGATGCAAGACTGTTTATTTTAAAAATATGAGGGGGCTTCAAAAAGTTCATGGAAACTTTGCATTATCTTTTAATCTCATTTTGAAGCCCCCTCATACATAGTACATTATCATCAAACTAAGACCATATACTACAAAGTGGAATATTTGAATTTATTTACTTTAAACCACTCAAAGGCAGATTAATGAACACACTTTCCAGCACTCCAGCCTTCCATAGTCAGCCAGCCAACTACTTTTGCTTCAGCTTTTGGGCAGGGGCTCATTAAGATATTTACAACTGACATATTCCTGCTAGATACTTGGAGATTAGCTATCTTTGTAGTTTCATTTTTAAAATAATATTTAGGTTACAATTGCTATATGTATTTCTTCCTCCCTTTAGATAATACATAATTTTCATTTTGCACCTATAATCCACCACACCATGCTTAAGTTCAATATCAATAGGTGTTAACAGCTTTAGGTTTTATTTCTTTTAAAAAAAAATAACATCAGCTATAAATAGTTGTAAAACTTGTGAGTTTACATCTGTTTTATGCATTCATATGCATCATTTAAGGGATTATCAGCGTAACACTTCACAAAGGGTAATTCCCCACTAAGCAGGAAGGCAACAGGATCAACCAAGCTATGCAAACCAGAGTAAATGACTTACTAACCCCTTAAAGTTAACAAGGTAGAAACTACTGAGAGAATGCAAATAAAGAAAAGACGTGAAGGGCTCTTTTCTCTCACAGAAATACCTGGTATGAAGCAAAGGAAATTGTCTACAGGGAGTAGATATTTGCTTAGTAAGAATGTAGGGGGTGGTACATAGGACTGAGTTCCTCAGAGGTCCACACCTGTTCTTCCATGTGCAAACAGCTTGCAATAATTTGTATTGCAATTTCTGTAAGTTGATAAAGGCTACTACTTATTCAACAAATATCTTCAATAAAAAGTATATTAACATTTCTAAAGATTGAAATATTTTTGAAATGATTATGTTAAGTAAAAGAAAAACAAATCAACCTATAATGAGATACGTCTCAATTACCAAATTGACAAAAATACCTAAATTTAACAAATTTCATGTTGGTAAAGCTATGAGAAAACAGACACTCCCATAACCAGTGGATAAAGTGCAAAGTGGTACAACTGCTTTACAGGCAATTTAGCAAAGTTTAATAAAATGCCAAATGTATTTACCCTTCAACCCATCAATCTCACTTCTGGGAGTTTTGGCTATCCTTATACTTATGCACGTACAGAAAGAAGAAAGTTCCAGGTTAGCTATTGCAGTGTTACTTGAGACAGCAGAGAAACGAAAATCCTTCCAATATCCAACAAGGAGAGACTGAGCAAAAAATTGTAGTACAGTTTACACACAATATTCTACATAGCTGCACATAAAAAAATTCTTGATAGAAAAAAATCTTCAGAATCTACTTATATGAGAGAACACACACAGAGTATGGTACCTTAAAAACAAGAAATGGGAGGCAAAAAAGGAACAAAATATATTTGAATAAAAATGCTAGGATACATAAGAAACTAATGAAATGGTTATTTTAAGGGGATGAGGAGCAAGTGGAGGTGAATGGCAGTGAAAACATGACTTGTGACCATGTAAATATATTATCTGGTTAAAACATTAAATCCAATTTAAAAAAATAAAATGGTGATTGTCTTTTTGGAATTATACCTAGGAAATACATGAAATCTGTGTTCTTTATATTAATATTTAAAACCATATACACAAAAATATTACAGAATACAAAATTATATCAACAATCTCATTAAAATATCATGTACAAAAAAGAGTAATATATAACATTTTCCTTTTTCTTCCCTGTATTTTCCATTTACATATAAAGAATGTGTTTCATCAAGAAGAAAAAGCCTTGGCTTCCCAAATGTTTCCATTCATAACACACTCTATTCAATAACAGATTTCCCGTTCTTAGTACTCACACATTGAACATTCAAAACAATACGAAAAGAAAGCACTTACGAGGACAGCACTATGGCAACGGCATCGTTGAGGACACTTTCACCAAACAGAAGTGCATAGAGTTCAACATCAACCTGAAGCTCATGGAATATGGCAAGAACAGTCACTAGCAAGTAGAAAGAAAAATATTCAGACATTGCAAGTAATGCATATCCCCAGTCACTAGACAATTATTAAGAGTTATTTACAAAATGCATTTCTTCATCTTGGAAATTAATCCCCGAAACATTCTCTTACACCATAATAAAGAATCTGTTATTTCATGTTAATATTTTGCTTTATCCTAAGTAAGTACATGTCCCTTTTCTCTCTTTTAAAAACAGCTGAAAATAACCTAGAATGACTGAATTGGCCTAAATTCTTCATGCAATTATTAATATTTCTGTCTTGTGCATTTCTTTTCCATAAACTAAGTATTTGCTATAGGCCAGGTAATCATTAATTTTTAATGAAGATTATTATGAAAAGCATCTTCTACCATAAACATTATCTTTTCTCTTGGAACTTTACAATTTACTTCTACTTGACTTGCAAATTGTGAGCACACCAGTTTGGCAAAAAGAGCAGGAAATGAAAACACAAGTTTAATTTTTAGTTGGGGTGAAATTTATGACCAGAATTATAGCTGTTATATTTGACTGAAAGGAAAAACTATCAGGATGTTACAACTTATGAAGGAAAAAAAATAAACACAATAAGCTTTTATCTTAAAAAGCAATTACAGGGTAATTCTTACGAAATCAAATGAGACTCACAGTTGCATTATAACTAACTGCTGAGTCATATAGCTCACCCACTAAACAGATCCAAGTAGACATGAAAGATTAATATAAGCAGAGATGTGAGAGCCTTTTCCAATCTCAGCCACAAAACCAGGAAACTTGTGCTTTAAAAGATATAATTTCTTACTGCAAGGCACTGCAAATGAAACATACTGATACCAAAGCTTTCGAAGAGAAGAAAACAGGGAGGGTGAAGCAATGCTGCAGAATTCTGAAAAGATCACTCACTCACTTTTCTAAGCAAGATAACAATTGCAAAATAACAGAATTGGGACAAGTGTCTACATACAAAGAAAAAAACTTTATAGATGAAAATGATTTTTGCTTGAGTCATTTGGGCAACACTCCTACCAAAATGAAGAGAAGATTGAAGCAAAACAACCAGTCCAATTAGCTTAAGTTTCTCACAGATTTTGAAAAGTTGAAGAAGTTGATTCTAGTGTGAGAACACATAAATTTGGGACAACTTACTCCTTGCAAAACAAACAAAACAAACAAACCAAAAATCTTTACCTGTTTACTGATTGTGGGAGCAGAGCAAACAAAAAGGGGACAGCCTTGGTTGTCTCTAAGGAATAAATTAATGACTTCCAGCCTTCAAAATGTCTATGTGCACAATAAAATGGCCCTTTGACTAATCTTTAAAAACCATCTCTCATGAGTATCAAACACATTTTTCTTCTTCCCAGAGTACCCTGTGTTATCGGAGTTAACACAGGAATTTAGAGATAACCTTATGAGCCTTCCTGTAATTGTGCTTATATGACAACTAAAGAAGATGATTAACTTACAAGGTCAAAAGATAAAACAGAACAAACTACTATCAAGGTCTCGGCATAATAAAAGAAAATTTCCAACTTTAGTTCAAAAACTTTGGTCTATGTTCCTACCTTGATATCTTCATCTTACATTTTCTCCATATTCCTTACCTGAATGTAGCTCTTAACTTTACCAGTACTATTAGGAAAATTAAAACCTAACTCAGTACAAGTAAACTCATTTAAACACAACTTTCTAGAAGATCTGACACTAAAATGCACAGGGAAATAAGCTGTGCTAATATAAAAATAATGTTATAACCCTAAAACCAATATTATAAAAGCAATTCCTCAGTGTATATTAAAGGTGACCAATGATCCAAAACTCACAGCAGTGCTAACACAGCTGCCATCTATAATCACTTAAAATCTTTTTCTTTTTGCTGTTAAATGCAGACAGGTAAATACAGACACAAGACTTCAAAGGAACTGGTTTTCTAGACATTTGGATGGAAGCATACAATTTTTAGTCATTTTAATTAATTCATAATCAAGTCATCTTCTCTTATACCCAATAACTAAGGAAAGTAACCAGTTTTGTGTTGATTGTTGTGGCACAGTGAATTAAAATGATGCCTGGGAAGTCTACAACCACACTGGAGTGCCGACGCATGTCCTGACAACTCTGCTCCCCATCCAGCTTTCTGCTGATGCATCTGGGAAGGCAGCCGAAGATGGCTCAAGTGCTTGGACTCTGACACCCACGTGAGGAGTTTCTGACAGAGTTCCTAGCTCCTGGTTTCAGCTTGGCTCAGCCCTGCCTCTGGTGAGCATTTGGAAAATAAACCAATAAACAAGGCGTCTCTCTCTTCCTCTCCTTCTCTCTTTAAAATAATTTAATCTTCAAAAAGAAAAAAAAAAGAAACCAATCAAAATTTCTTATAGCCCTTGAATAAGCAAGTTGTGGACTGGTAATAAGCAAATGTAAATAAAAGTAAACTAGAAATGTACATACATACAAATAAATGTGTGTACAAGTCAAAAGGAATCATGAATTTTGGTTCTTCTGCAACTTGGAAAGTACATCACTAATCACAAATTCTGCATCTCAACAAAAGCAATGTCCAGACCTGCTTTGACTGGAAAACAATGTATCTGAAATGTTAAAGCTCCACTCATCCAAAATGTACCTGGATCAGTTGCTGACACGATGGCACCAAACAGCAGGCAATCTGTAAAGTAAAAGTCTCCTGCAAGCTGTCCAGTCGCTTTCATCAGTGTCACACAGCCATACATTATGGACCTGTCCAATAAACATATTCCAACTTCAGAAAAAGAAATCAACTGGGTTAAAGAAGTTAGAATAAGCATAGGAAGATGCAAGGTGGGTGTTTAGCCAAGCAACTAAAATGCCTGTGTCTTACAAAGGGATGCCTAGATCAGGTTCCTGGCTGAAGGAAACAGGGATGGCTGGAGTAACTGGGTTCCCATCCTAATCTCCCTGAAGTTGTGCACGTGTTGGGAGGGAACCAGCAATGCTCGCTTTCTTTTTCTGTCTTTAAATAAAAAATAATCTCAAAAGAAGAAAAATGTAGGTCTACTGTAGCATACTTTGTGACCAACCCCAACTTTAATTTATGTCATTTAAATATGATATTGCTTTGATCTTAAGGAAAATTCAAAGTACTTATAATCTACGTGAATAGAATTCACTGAAAAATCTCTTGGACATACTCAGAAATAGAATATTGCAAAAATCAAAATCACATTAGGGAAATACAAATAAAAACTACATTAAGATTCCACCTAATTGCAGTGAAAACAGCCTGCATTTGGATATTTACTACACAACACCTGCTGGCATGGATGTGGGAAGAAAGGTACCCTACTCCACTGTTGGAAGGAGTGTAGGCTAGTACAGCCACTATGGAAGTCAGTAAGGTGAATGTTCAAACAACTGAAAATGGATCTATCATATGAACCAGCTATCCACTCCGGGGGAAATATCAAAAGGAAGTAAAATCTGCATATGAGAAAGTGACTTGCAACTCTATCAGCACAATCTGCAATAGCAAAGACATAGAAACTACCCAGATGCCCATCAAAAGAGGAATGACTGCAGAAACTCTGCTACATATATTCCATGGAATACTACTCAGTCATTACAAAGAATGAAACTCTATAATTTGCAACAAAATGGTTCCGACTGTAGACTATTATACTCAGTGAAATAAGCCAATCCCAAAGGGACAAAAATCATATCTTCTCTTTGATGCAAGGCAACCATCAAGCAAAATACAGAATTAATAGATAAACATAGGCATATACACATATACGTATATACATATATATACTTGTATACATGTATTCATCTAGAGAAACTGTATAATGGAGATTAGTATATTGAGAGGTGAAAATATATTACAATATGTATCTCTACTCCCGAAAAAAAGATGAACTCCCAATGAAACTGTTAAATAAATGTCAACAATAGGATGCTGGACTTTCTACCATTGTCTATCCCTACAATGTCAGGACACAGTTAACCAGAATGCTGGGTTTGTGATTGTTGCCGAAGGACTATACTATTGTAATAATACAGGGGAAAACAGTGGGGAGATGGGGAAGGCATAAGGGGGAATCTCTAAGCCAATGAAACCATATCATGAAATATATATGTATGTGTGTGTGTATATATATACACATACACATATATACATACACATACATATGTATATATACATATATACATACACATATATAAAACACATTATTACAAAATTATGCTTTGAAGGTTAAATAGTATTTTAAGCATGAAATACTTACCCAATAACAAAACAAGAAATTGCTGTTCCAAGAAAAGCATATGCTAGAATAGAGCCAAGGTTTCGAAAGAAATGTCTCTGACAAAAACAACAAAAAAAAGTTACACTATGTTAGAATATTTATCAATTACTTGCAAAAAAAAGCTTTCTATTCTACTCTGCCATGCTAATAAAAAAAATGCATTATTCACTAAAAGAGATAAGAGAAAAATTCTTATGCAAGCATAAATTTCAGCAACTACAGAGGATAAGGGAGGAAAATCTGAAAGCAACAGCCTCTTCTGAAATGTTGGATATCCCTCAAAACCGCTGAGTTTAGGCCTGCATTGTGGCATAGCAAGTCAATTCAGTGTCTGAGACACTGGCATCCCATATGGGCACTCTGACTTTCAAATACATAAACAAACCTTATTTTAAAAAGTTCTGAATGTAACTTAAAGTTCTTCAAGGGAAATGAAATACAAAAACACTTACCCTTTTGAGACTATAGCCTGCATAAAATATGATAGGAGGAAGCAGTATGTTGAAAAATACTTCCGGATCAAAAGTAACCTGTTAAAATTATTTTAAAGGAATTTCATTAACAGATGTCATTTTGCATTATCAAATCATCATAAAGAAAAATCAGTAAATCTTAAATTGGTCAAAGGTAAAAACATTAATACAGTAACAATGTTTCTTACAGGATAACAATAAAGTATGAAATACTTTCCAAACACATAAATGAACAGTATGTGGATCAATTTAGTGATATGTATAGAAACTATGCCAACAAACTTAATAAAAATCCATAAAATAGGAAAAATCATGAACTTTGCTTTAAACAAGAGAGTTAAAACTAGTGATTTTTAAATTTAAAAGTACAGCATTGCTGTTGGCAAGAAGAAACAGATCTGTCTTGTGGGTGACATTGCTAAAGGTATACAAATTGAGCATCCCTAATTTCAAAATCTAAAATCTGAAATGCTCCAAAATTTTAAAAAATTTGAGCACCATCACAATGGCATGGGTGGAAAATTCCATGCTAAGAAACTTTATTTTACACACAAATTATTTAAAAAGTGGTATATTATCATCAGCCTTTTACATAATGTATATATGAAATAGATATGAATTTTGTTAAGAACTGGATCCCAAGATATTTATAATATCAAAGCAAATATTCTAAAATCTGAAAGCTTATTTTTTTAAAGATTTATTTTTTATTGGAAAGGCAGATACACAGAGAGGAGGAGAGACAGAGAGGAAGATCTTCTGTCTGATCATTCACTCCCCAAGTGATTGCAATGGCCAGTGCTACGCCAATCCGAAGCCAGAAGCCAGGAACCTCTTCTGGATCTCCCATACAGGTGCAGGGTCCCAAAGCTTTGGGCCTTCCTCGACTGCTTTCCCAGGCCACAAGCAGGGAGCTGGATGGGAACTGAAGCTGCCAGGATTAGAACCAGCATCCATATGGGATTCCGGCGTGTTCAAGGCAAGGACTTTAGGTGCTAGGCCACGCCACTGGGCCCAAAATCTGAAAGCTTCTAAAACACTTTTGGTAACCTAGACATCTTAGATAAAGGATATTAACCTGTATAATAATACAGTAAAAAAAAAAAATCTAAGGGCTGGCATAATGGCTTAATTAGCTAACCTTCCACCTGCAAGCTCCAGCATCCCATATGGGCACCAGTAAATATTCTGGCTGCTGCACTTCTGATGAAGCTCCCAGCTTACGGGCTGGAAAGGGAGGGAGGAGAGGATGGCCCAAATCCTTGGGATCCTGTGCACACAGAGACCTGGAAGAAGTTCCTGGTTCTTGGTATCAGATTGACTCAGCTCTAGCCACTGTGGCCATTTGGAGAGTGAACCTATAAATAAAAGATCTTTCTGTATCTCCTTCTCTCTCTAAATCTGCCTTTGTGATGAAAATATTTTTTAAAACTTCTATACAATTCAGATCTCTAACCCTGAAAATCTAATTCATCTTAAGACTTATTTGCTGCAATAATGCAGCTGTGTCCTTGTGTTCATTAAGGCCTTAGGATGTGACAGGAACACAAAGCAGCTACACACACATGCTAACATTCCCTTCGCTAGCACTTTGAAGGAACTGGAATTTTCCACAAGCGTAGAACATTCATACTGCAAAGCAAACATTAAGTTCATATGAAATTTTAAAAGCATTAAAGAGTCAGGAACATAATTAAGTAGCTTTATAAGTCATATTCTACCAATGTAGGAGACAGGAGAGGTAGAGTGAACAGCCAAGGGTGCGTGGAAACAAAGAAACATGAGCAAAGCAGCCTGAGGATCTTCAGGAGGGAAGCACCGAGGGAGCGGGCGCAAAGGAGCCCCAGCAACATCCGGGAGGCAGTATGACTGAAACCTCACCTCCTACATAAAGCTACATCAACACAACACAACAAGTGTTAAAGACCTTGAGACCGTATCAGACTATGACTCAAAAACTATTAAATTATGCTCAGTCTTGAGCATAATCGGGGCCAGTGCTGTGGCACCATGGTTTAGGCTGAAGCCTGTGATGCCAGGATCCCATATGAGCACTGGTTCTCGCTCTGGGAGCTCCATTCTGGATCCAGCTCCCTGGTAACACACCTGGGAAAGCAGCGAACAATGGTTCAGGTACTTGGGTTCCTTCAATCCTGAGCGAGAAGCAGAGGAAGCTCCGGGCTTTGGGCTGGCTCAGCCCTGACTGCTGTGGTCAGTTGGGGAGTGAACCAGTGGTTGAAATACCTCTGCCCCTGCCTCTCCCTTTCTGTAACTCTGCCTTTCAAATACATAAATAAATGTTTGAAAACTATAATCAAGGCAAGAAAAATTACAAAGAAAAATGCATGGAATAGCAGCTATTACAAATAAATTTAATATGTAAAGGTACTATAAGGATCACCTGCAAACTGAAAGAAATGTTCCTAAGTTCAGCTTAATTCAATCATGGCTACCATTTACTACAACAATTCTAAACCACACAGAATGAAACCAAAAGGGTTGTAGCACTTATCCTCAATGAGAAAAATGACAATACAGACATATTCATTTCCTGACATAATTTTAGTGGTTAACAGAGGCTTAACTCAATTTTAGAATTCAATTATTTAAAATATCATTAAAGTCCATTATTTATTTTTCCTCTGAATCACTTCATGCCAGTTAACATACTTGAAAAATTTCCAAAGAATTCCTTTCAGACATAAAACTTACCTTTCGAAGCATCTCATTATCTTGAACATTATTAAGTTCATGTGAGCTAATCTCTCCTTTCAGTGTATACTCATAAAATTTTCCACTAACATTTACCAACAAGGTAGTTGGACTTGACTGCACTTCACAGCTCAGGGTAACGTTGTTTACATCACTCGGAACATGAATACCATACCGAAGCACAAGACCCACCAAAAGACCTGGAAATAATAATAAGCATAAGTCCTTCTTGGGAACAGAGAACAATTCTTCTGTATTCTGTACACCCCTCTGGCTTGCTAATAGAAAATCCTCCCATGGCTATTTCGTGTGGTCTCTAACTAACTTTTCAACCAGTTCTAGTTTAAAGCATTACTAAATCCACACATTAAGAGCCTATTCACATAACTCAGTAGGACAGGAGGGAAAATATTCCTCAAAGTAACAGCACTGATCATTGCATTTCCAGATCAATAAAAATGATGCGGAAATACCCTCAGGGCTAGTGCTATGCAATGGGTTAAGCTGCTGCCTGTAATGTGGGCATCCCATATGGATGCCCATTCATGTCCCAATGGCTCTACTTCCTATCCAGACCCTTGTTAAAGCTCCTGGGAAAGCACTGGATAATGGATAATGACCCAAGTACTTAGGGCCCTTGCACTGACATGAGAGACCCAAAGATTCTAGCTCTTGACTTTGACCTGGCCCACTCCCAGTTATTGTGGCCATTTGGAAAGTAAACCAGCGAATGGAAGATTCTCATTCTCTCGCTCTCTCTTCGATTCTCTCTCTGTAGTTCTGTCTTTCAAATGAATAAATAAGTCTCTGTTTTTTAAAAAAAGAAAAAATACCTTTAAATTATCTAAACAAAGAATATATCCTAAGGCCGGGATGGGGAGCATCTGACCCACATAAGGCTCAAGAAATCATTGAATCTAGTCCTGCCAAGGCAACCACAGATGCAACTTGAAATTCAATGAATCTATTTAAACTAATGATGTTGCATGGCCCATAAATGATGTTATAAATATCCAAATGGCCCTTTGTCAGAAAGCTTCCCCACCCCTGCTCTAAGATGTCTGAAACTGACAGTTCAGTCATATTAGAAATGTGCTTTCAACCTAAATCCATCAATTCACAACACATATATTTCCCAAGTTTATTCCCAAAGCACATGGCTGGCCAAGTAACAACATTTAACAAATTGAAAGTCAATATCTGCAGATTGATTGAATTCTTCCACCACTACTGAAAGGTCAGACATTATTTTTAAAAGTATCTGCACCAAAGTCAAATCACAAAGTAGAGGTCCTGAATCTGGTGCTGTAAGACTTGGCTTGGAGTTTATCTGAATCATCCCACTGATATTAGGATGAAAATATGCGTAACTTTCTAAGTACTATAAAGCTAGGCTGATTAATTACTGTAACTCACTGTGATAATTCACATATTGTAAATTTCCATCTTTCTAAACTGAACAATTCAGTGGTTTTTATTATCAAAGTTGCCTATCAATCATTACTATTTAATGCCAGGACATTTTCTTTGCTCCAAAAGCCCAAAATTAATAGCAGTTCATTCACCTGTATCCTAGTCCCCAGTAACAACCAGTCTGCTTTCCTCCTCTATGGATGTGTCTATTCAAGAGATGCTATGGAACTGCAATCCTGAAACACCTGGCCTCTTGTGTCTGACTTTTTTCACTAAAAACAAGGTTTTCAACACTTGTCCACGTTGTTGCATGTATCAGAACCTCATTTCCCACCTTTTTATATAGACATTTTTTTAAAGATTTATTTTTATTGGAAAGACAGATTTACAGAGAGAATGAGAAACAGAAAGATCTTCCATCCACAGGTTCACTCCCCAGCTGACTGCAATGTCAGAACTAAGCTTATCCAAAGCTAGAAGCCAGGAGCTTCCTCCAGGTTTCCTCACAGGTGCAGGGTCCCAGGGTTTTAGGCCATCCTCTAATGTTTTCCCAGGCCACAAGCAGAGAGCTGGATAGAAAATGAAACAGCAGGAATTCAAACTGGTACCGACATGGGATATCGACACTTGAAGGCTGAAGATTAGCCAACTGAACCATCCATCATACCAGCTCCAAGATCCTCATTTTTATGGGCAAATAATATGCCTTTGAATGGATATATCTCAATTGCAAGCTGAGGCTAAATTTCTATAACCATCCTTAACTCCAAGATGCACACGATAT
The DNA here is from genome assembly GCF_017591425.1 of Ochotona curzoniae. Taxonomy (NCBI): domain Eukaryota; kingdom Metazoa; phylum Chordata; class Mammalia; order Lagomorpha; family Ochotonidae; genus Ochotona; species Ochotona curzoniae. The sequence continues at coordinate 10,826,088 of NW_024467087.1, forward strand.
TATTAGTGGCATTGTACCTTCCTGTCATCTTTCATTCTGACTGACCAGCTAGCCATTCTTTTAATATACGACTAGAATACTATGCTAGGTAGGCCGCCAGGGTTGGGAGACACCTGCAAGGAGTTCCCAATCCAGTTCGCAAAAATAGACCACATTGAAAAATTCATATTACAAAACACTTGTGTGGGTGTTACAAAAATAGAAAATAAATACCTAGCCAAACATGAAGTAGTGAGAATTTTTTAAGAGGAATCTTCTAAGAGGTGTCATCCGAGCAGACAGCAACAGAGAAGAAAGGCTCTATTTCAGTTAGGTGAATACCAGCACATGTGCAGTCAACAAAGCAGGAGAGCACACGGCCCATTCAGGAAATAACAACTAGTTTAGTGTGACTGGCTTATCGAGTGCAGAAGCTGATGCTTGCAAGCTAGGCAGGAGCTGAATTCTAAAAAGACTGCGTGTTGTAGAACAGAGTCTGGTCTTCATCCCCAAAGCAAGAGGGAATCATGACAACAGCAGTTTGACATCAGATTTCTATTTTCGACAGAGTAGTCTAGATTACAGAGGGTCTAAGAGACTAGATAGATGGCCAGCAAGGGAGTTCAGGCAACAAGAGCTTGGGATTTAATCTAAAACAGTAGTGACTTGAAAAGAAAACAGAGATTCTTAGAAGATATTAAATTTTAGAAAGGTTTGATGACAGAACAAGATGGGGTGGGAGGAGTAGGGAGATGCAGACAGACTTAATCAGCTTGGTAGTCAGGTAGGTAAGTTATCTTGAGCACCTAGGTGGATAGCAGGGCCATTCAATGAAGTCCAGGATGGAGGCAGAGTAACAGATTCACAGGGAAAAGGCTAAACTGACCTTTGAACATGCTCAGTTAAATGCATCTGGAATGCAGGTGCAAATAGTGTGTGGGCTCTGCAGCTCAAGGAGGGATGGTCTCCATTGGAGATATACACCTGACAGTAAAAACGGTGCAAGCCAGGTGCAGATGAGAGCACCTGAGGAGCAAATAAAATGGGAAGAGGAACACAGACACAGGGCTGGAATTGTACTCGTTCGCGGCCAAAATTAAGCGGCTGTTAGAGGAGGAAGAACTAATGGAGAAGAAGGAAAAGTTACAGGAGTAGGAAAACAGAAGCCAGTGGTGGGAAAGAATTCAGAACTGAAAGGAAAGTCTGCTTTTGATCAAGAGCAAGTGATGGAACCTATCAAATGCTGTAGCAAAATGAGGCAGTCATTAGCTGTATCATCAGGTTTGACAACAAGGAGGGCATGAGTGACGCTGACAAAGGCAGTTTCAGTGGAGTAGTTAAGGACAGAAGCCAGATCAGAGCCGGATGTGATAAAGCAGAAAACAGAGTAGATGGTCAGGAATACAGGGAGTAGAGATGAGGGATTCTTCTAGTTAATATTTAGTGTCTCTCTCTCTCTCTCTCTCTCTCTCTCTCTCTCTCACACACACACACACACACACACAAAGTGAGCAGCTATGCCTGGTGAAAACTATAATCACATACTTTAAAAATACCCTTTTTAGGGCAAACTCTGGGGTTTTCAAGATATATAATTGCTGCCTGGGTCACTCATGACTAAGACTAGGTTGAGTGTAGGTGCAAAGTGAATTTTCGGGTATTCTCAGTGACAGTGTCATGAAAGATACATGCAGGCAAGGGGACCAAGACCTAGTGGTTTGGGGGTAGTGTCCAGAAGATAATTTTAGTAAGACAGATGCAACAGCTCAATTATGAATACAGAAATGGGATATTAGTATAGAACATCACTGATCACCATATACTAGCCCACACCGAAGCTATGGATGGGGGCCTCTTTGGCAGTGTTGGGTACCATTGCCCGACTGAGTGTTGGAGTTGTGGAGTGGTCACATTTGGCAAATCGAGACACTCTCCAGCACACAAGAGCACTTGGGCTGGGGGTAGGTTCTGTGGGGTTGTGTGGGCCCAACCCTTTGGAATACAAATCCCCCGGGTTAGTTCCCAAGCTGGGGTTGCAATGGTCTAAGCTAGGTGTGACCACGACATCTGCCATCACTCATGGGTAAAGGAATCCACAACAGTCAGGGTAGGTCAAGGCAGCAGCACCCAAATGTGCATCTTTAAACAGGATGTGGGGTGGGCCGGGCTGCCACTGGAAGGGGACAGAAGGGGCAAGGCTGAACAAACCTTAACTCACAAGTAACAACAGAAATCAGGTTGGAGCACAGCTCATGCCAGGTAGGTCCTTGCACATACTGATCTGTGTGAGGCAGAGGCACTAAGCCACAGCATCCAAGGGGCCACGACAAGTGAGGGGCTCTGCCAAACAGAGACAGAACAACCACCGGCCTACACCTGCTCTATGGCAGGGCAGAGGCCCGGTTGGGGAAATAACAGGACACCCTAGCTGGGTTGAGTTTCCCACCAAGGAGCGCATGGGCTGGAACTGAGGCTACATTCTGATCAGGATACGATCGTAATCTCACTTGGCACAATTGTGGACTGGGATGGGAAGCACCAAGCCAGGCCAAATTCCAACACCATCTGGTGCTCTGGAGGACCGGGGAGGGTTGTGTGACAGACTAGGTTAGGTCTCAGCCCTTACTGAACCATGTGTGAGCTTGGTAGGGGTATGGAAGAGCCATGGCTGGGTTGAAATATCCAACAACAAGAACCAGCTTGGGTCGGAGGCCAGGCAGGAAAAGCCACTGTTCCTCCTAGGACAGCAGGCGAACTGAGTAGTGCTGGCTCATGGACCCACTGGTATGCGCGAAAACTGGCATTGGGACAGGTTCTGGTGGAGGAGCCCGGGCAACTCCTCTGGCAGGACACAGTCCCATGCAGGTAAGCGCAACAAGCACAATAGGGAACAACCCAAAACAGGCAGTGAAAATTATCCCACTGGCATACACATGGCATGGGTTGGGGGCAGACCAGCCTGAATCTGTTCACATTACCTTCTGGTGAATCCGAGCACCAGAACAGAGTGTGGGTCGAGCCAGGTTCGGTTGCAACACATACCAGTACACAACAAGTAATGCCAAGGTGAGATGAGCCGTACCAGATGTGGCTGCAGCACACAACCAGCACATGTGACAATCAGGGAGGAGGCAAAGCCAACAGGGGAACGTGGGCACCCCTGCTGGATAACTACTTCCATTGGAAAGTGTGAATACGGATGGGGCAGTTCAGACTAGGCAGGGCTATAGCACCTGTGGGCCTCACGGTGAGCTGACTGTTCTGACTGGTGCAAGTTAAAATTAGAGTGGGTTGAGGGGTGTTTGGGCTTAGCCACAGCATTAGCTGGCAGAGGCTGGTACTAGGAGCCAATTCTGACAAGTCAAATGCCAAAACTACCTGGAGACTGCATACTCTAGGAGTGGGTGTGGCCTAGTAGGGAAATAGTGGGCACCTCCCTCAGGGTTACCACCCTCACTGGACAGCAGGAAACCCAGGCTAGGAGCAGGGGTGGCTTGACAGAAAGGCACCTGCCAGTGGGTGTATGGGCTGGATAATAGGTTGGTTGGGTTGAACCAGGCTTCAATGTCCATTGACGTGTGCGAGAGCTACTTGGGATGTGGGACAGACTGGACAAGCCTGCACTGCATACTGGCAAGCATGGGAACCAGGGTAGGGGGCAGAACTGGTAGGGGTTTTGGGGAGTCGCCTCAACTAGGCTGCAGCTCCAACTGGTTTGCATGAAGACCGAGTATGAAGTGGGTAGAATCGAGCTGGACTACAACACCCATTGGTTCACAAGGAAGACAGGGCTGGAAGCCGAATGGACCCAGTAATCGCAACGACCAGCATATGCATAAGCTGATTGGTGTGACGAACAGTGTTGGAGTCTGTACTAGCAAACTCACTCAAGAATCAGATCTGGGATCAACTCAGATGAAGTTTCTTTGGATATTTCTCCAACTGAACTGCTGATCTTGGAACCCCAACCATCAAGAGACTGTCAGCCAGTGGACTCTGAATAGGTTTCATTACGGTTGGGACGGAGAGATTGGCAGCAATCCAGAACTGATGAACTATCAAAACTGTATGAGCAGGACCCTTGGAGCGCGCCTCATGTTGGGGATGGGGGATGGGTGGGAGGTAGGGTGGGGCTTTCCCCTTTGTTACTCCCCTAACCCTACATACAGGGCAAAATGATTATATTAGTGTAGAAACAATGATATTACCCACTTTCACCCTGTAGCCCGTGACCCTTTGTACCCTAATAAACTAAGATTATTAAAAAAAAAAAAATACCCTTTTTAAAAAATACTCTTAACAAGCTTTTTAAGAATATGCTAAAGATATACTTAAAATAACCCACCTCCAAAAAGCAAAATTCAAAGGTAACTAATACATATTCACTGTGCATCACAGACATAACCTGGGAGCTACCAGGCTACAGGTGAATCAAGAACACACCTGTCTCTCCTATATCACAGTACTTTCTAATTAAAAGGCCCAGTGTGTGCCAAGCACTGTGGCACAACACATTAAACCACCACATGCACACAGGCATCCCACATGAGGGTACTGGCTCGAGTCACCATTGCTCTGCTTCAGGTCCAGCTCCGCTAATACAGCTAAGGCACCTGGGAAGGAAGCAGATCATGATCCAAGCACTTGGGCCATGGCACTCATGTGGGACACTCAGATGACAGGGATGACCGGGATTTGGTCTGGCCCAGACCTGGCTACTGTAGCCATTTGATTAGCTAGGGGACAGAGGATAATCTGTTGCTCTCGCTCTCTCAATCTGTTTCTGAAATAAACAAACTTTTTTTTTAAAGAGGCTCAGTAGGGCCCAGTGCAATTGCCTAGTAGCTAAAATCCTGGCCTGGCAACTGCCAGGATCCCATATGGGCACCGGTTCTAATCCTGGTAGCCCCACTTTCCATCCAACCTCCTGCTTGTGGCCTGGGAAAGCAGTGAAGGACAGCCCAAAGCCTTGGGACCCTGAACCAACATGGGAGACCTGGAAGAGGTTCCTTCCTCCTGGCTTCAGATCAACTCAGCTCCAGCAGTTGCGGCCACTTGGGGAGTGAATTAGAAGACAGAAGATCTTTCTCTTGCATCTCCTTCTCTCTGTAAATCTGACTTTCAAATAAAAATAAATTTAAAAATATCAGTAAAAGTTGCCCCCTTATATTTGGTTGTAGATATTGCAGATAAGCAGCATAAATTCGTTTTTTTTTAAAGATTTATTTTATTTGTATTGGAAAGGTGGATATAGAGAGAGGAGAGACAGAGAGGAAGATCTGATGATTCACTCCCCAGGCGGCCGCAACTCCGAAGCCAGGAGCCTCTTCCGGGTCTCCTATGCAGGTGCAGGGTCCCAAGGCTTTGGGACCATCCCCCACTGCTTTCCCAGGCCACAGGCAGGGAGCTGGATGTGAAGCGGGGCCGCCGGGATCAGAACCGGCGCCCATATGGGATCCTGGGCGTGCAAGGCGAGGACCTTAACCACTTCGCCATCGCGCCAGGCCCAGCATAAATTCTTAAAAAAAATAAGGGGGGGGGGTGGGCTATTTGCTTGAAAGCCAGAGTTTTTGAGAAAGGGGGAAAGATAGGGAGAAAAAAGCTCCAATCTGATGCTACACTACCCCCAATTGCCACAACGACAAGGGCTGGGCCAGGCCAACGTCAAGAGCCTGAAAGTCTATCTGGGTCTCCCATGTGAGTATCAGCATCCCAAACACTTGGGCCATCTCCTGCTGCCTCCCTAGGTACATTAGCTGGGAGCTGGATGAGAAGCTGAGTAACCAGGACAGGAAACAGCACTTAGACGGTATGCCAAGTCTCTCAGCACAACTGTGCAAGGAACCGTATGCACTGCTCTACTGGGTGCTCAACACAAGGCTGGAACGTCAGTGACCTCCTGAGGCCGACTCAGCACTTGGCCAGCTCTGAAACATACCCTTTGGTAGCTAGAACAGCATCAACAAGAATTACTTAGGCTAGAAGAAAAAATCCAAATCCTTTATGATAGTCATGTGAAAATTCTGAATTTCTTTGAAAACAGTTGATAGATCAAGTTTCATAAAAGGTAACATCCTAATGATGGAGTCAAAGTGATTTTGAATAAAAAGAACACAAGGAATTTCTTGTTGAGATGATTAATGAAAAAACTTCTCAACAGAGGAACAGAAAACATTGACATTATGAAATTTAAATTACCAATAACAGGCAACGAGAAACACAATCACATAAAGATATCTTTTGCAAAGCAGAACCCTTACTCGTACACATTCCTGACCCACTTGTGTTGGACACTCTCCCAGTGCACAGGCTCAGCACCACCCCAGGCCCAGGCATGGCAGGGTCCTGTTAGGGGAAACTGGAATACTCAGAGGCCTCTAACAGTCAAAAGTACAGAAATAATATCACTGCTGAAGTGCAGCGCAGCTGAAACTGGTTTAAAAAAAAAAAAAAAAAACTTCTACAGATCAAAAAAGTGTGTGTTTCAGGCTGATACAGCAGCTCAACAGGCTTTCTCTACCTTTTTCCTCTGGCACCCAAGGTGGGCACTGGCTGTAGCCCTGACTGCTCCACTTATGATCCAGCCCTCTGTTCATGAGCAATGGGGGATGGCCCAAGTCTGTGGGACCTTGCACCCCCAGACAAGACCTGGAGGAGGCTCCTGGCTTCAGATCAATTCAGTTCAGGCTGTTGTGGCCATTTTGGGAGAGCGGACCAGAGGATGGAAGAACTCTCTCCCTCTTTCCTTCTCTCTGAATATCTGCTTTTCAAATAAAATAAATAAATCATGCTGAAAACGTGGGTTTAAACATATTTAGTACTTGCTAGGGAAAAACAAAGTATGTGAGAAGGGGCAGAGCAGTGGCCTAATCCCGTAGCCTGCAGTGTCACCACATCATGTGAGCATCACTTCCGGTCCTGGCTGCTCCACTTCTGATCCAGCTCCCTCCTTATGCCCTGGGAAAGCAGTAGAGGATGGTTTAGGTCCTTGGGACCCTGCATCCATGTGGGAGATACAAAGGAAGCTCCTGGCTCCCAACTTTGGACCAGCTCAGCTCTGGCCTTTGGGACCATTTGGGGAGTGAACCAGCAAATGGAAGATCTTACATTTACATATCTCTGTAAAATTTGCCTTTTAACTGAAAATAAATCTTAAATTTTGAAAAGTGTGATTCTGTGCTAAAGCTAACACAACTTCAGACAGCCAAGAAAGCCAAGCCTTTTGCTGACTTTGCTACTTTTACATGCAATTATTTATCTGTTTGTATCCTGGCATATTCTCGAGGTAGTTCTTCCAACCTTTACCCTCCTTCTCAGTTTCTGAGCCCTACTTCCTACTTCTCTGAGAAGCTGAGGGCCACTGGCAGAGGTTGCATCCATTCCAAGCCTATCGCAATAGAAGCTCTTATTTTTTATCTTCAGTTCCCCTCTGGAAATAGAAATCTCCTTTCCAAGGCAACCCTTCTACCCAGGCCCTTAAACCAATTTCCATTCCAACTGGTTTCCCACAGATTATCTGATCCTTAGAACCTCGTGACAGAGATATTCTTGTCGCATTCATGGTGTTCTTGTCTACAAAATGGTGATCACTGACTTGCCTCACATTATTTGTCATCAAGCGACAAAGACAGAATTTAAATCAAGACATGCCAATTCCTGAGCCTCCGCAAGCTTCTAATCACCTCCTCACTGTCTCTTCACCAATGACTTAGCCAGAGGTTCTCTGGAAAACCACAATGGTTTAGGTTATCATTTTCTCACAACCTTCCTTTGCAATCCATCCCTAATTCCCCCACAAGTGTGATTATTAACTTCCTATGTTTGATATTACAGAGTTGGGTATAGCACAGTATTGGAGGGCAGAAGCACAGTCTGTTAGACAAATGCACAAATGCATAAACACTGCCTCTGTCAAGCTCCAGTCTGTGATCTTAGAGTTCCCCTCTCTCTGAACCTCAGTTTCTTCAGATACAGTATGACAACAGTAATTCCCTGTTAAGTTTTATCTCTTCAATATGAGGCGATGAGCTTTAGGGGCTCACAAACAAAACCAGGCCCGAACCCCGGCTCAACACTTACAACTGACTTCAGGCAGCTCACTTACCCTGTGATCCCAATTGTTTCGCACGTAAAGTGAGAATTATAATAGTGCCCATCTCCCAGAACTGTTTATACGTTTAAGTGAAATGATCCTGCTTATGTGCCTAATACCATGTCTAACAGATTACAATGCCAATACATACCACGTCACAAGACTGTCTGTGCTCGGTGAGCAAGGACTATGGGCTCACAGCGCTATCTTCCATCAGATCTTAGACAACATGACTGTTTAGGGATGAATCACATGAATTAAACCCAGGATCTTGACTGAATGCCTTAAGTTTAAGACAAAACAAATATTCTCTCTTCTATACTATCTGTAAGCACACTGAAGAAAGTAATCACCTTTCAGGCTTAGTTAACTACTCTTGACAATACTTTATTTAATGTGACTCACCTTTAAGCTTCTTAAGAAAGCTGCCCCAATGAACAACATATGTGGGTGCACTAGGGCAAATAATCTACATTACAACCCAGAAACTGATCACATTGGCAATTTAAACCATTTTCCCCCCACTCTTTTTTCTCAAAATGATGAAGGAAAGGCTTGCTTTAAATAGCACTTTTTGAGGATTTAAGTAGCTAAACCAACACCACAGGAATAAACCCGCGCCTGAACAAAGCCTGTGGGCTGAATCCTGGAGGCAGAGGCATTCCCTTTACACATAAAAGCCAAACTGAAAAACAAAGGTCTTAAAATAATGAAAGTGGGGGCTGCCGCTGTTACACAGCAAGTAAAGTTGCTGCTTGCAATGCTGGCATCCTATATGGACACTGGTTTGCATCCCAGATGCTCCACTCCCAACCCAGCTCCCTGCTAATGTGCCTGGGAGAGCAGTGCAAGATGACCCAAGTGTTTCGGCCCCTGTATTCACTTGGTAGACCCAGGAGAAGTAAATGACTCCAGGCTTAGGCCTGGCACCAGCTCCAACTATTGCAGTCATTTGGGGAGCAAACCAGCAGAGGGATATTTGCTTTTCATTCACCAAATATTAATACTAAGGCATATTATCATTGTTTAACTTAGAAATTTCCAGAAATACAACCAGTAAGTCTACTTTTCTACTTTAGCCCAAGATTTGGATTAGGTTAATGGTATCAGCTACGCAAGAACAAATATTTTCTCAAGAATTCAAGTACCTCTTCGATTTTTTTAAAGAGCACTATCTTGGAGCAGGTGTCATGAAGAGTGAAGCCACTACTTGGGACTGTAGCATCCCACATCAGAAAGCTTGGTTTGAACTTCAGCTACACTATGCTTTCAAATCACGTTCCTGCTTATGCACCTGGAAGTTAGAGCACATTGGCCCACGGCCTGGGCTTCCAGCCATTCTTGTGGAACCGAGTTCTTTCTGGGTGTGAGCCTGGCTAGCCCTGGCTGCTGTGGGCTTTGGGGAAGCAAACAGATGGACGCTCTCTTTACATTTCTTCCTCTCCTTCACTATGTCTTTCAAATAAATAATTCTAAAGTACTATGTTTGCCTTTTAACTTATGAAACTGAACAACTAAGAGCCGTCATGAGATTAACCTGAGACAATGCAGCCGTAATACCAATAACATCAATAGCACTGCTAGCATTTGTTGAATTTGGGAGTTCGTTACTAAGTTAAAAACTTTTTGTTCTCATAGTAAAAACAATCATTTTCCCGAATATACGCATATGGTTGAGGAAGAGAGAAAGGACACTGCTTAATTTCACAGTGGGACGGGAATCCAAACCTGACTCTAAAGCAAGGATTTGCAAACTATCCCCCTAGGTCTGTGTTCCCAGGATGGCACACGGCTAAGAATAGATATTATGTTGTTAAAGTTTAAAAAAATGCAACAGAGACACAGAGATCTTTGTAACTTGAAGAGTTAACAATCTTTAGTCTTCAGCCGTTTACAGAAAAACATTTACTGGCTTCTGGTCTAATGCTTCATACGGCTAACCACCAGGTCACTCCTCTCCATTTGGAAAGAGGCATCTGTCAACAGTTTCTTGTTTAACACCTAAAAAACTGTGACAAGCCATGATTTTCTCTATGTGTCTACACACACACACACTCACACACACACATTTCTCCAAGTTCCTTGAAGGTGAGCGTCTTAGACATTTTTGTATTTTTGGTGCATCATACATTGGAAGCCTAATCAATTGTTGAGGATAGTACATCAGAGTGTTACACAGAGAAATGCCTCTTTGACATAAGCAGTCCTGCAAACAAGATGCAAAAAAAAAAAAAAAATGAAAACCATCTAATATATGTAAAAGCCATCTAATATATCCAAAAGTCCCAGTGAACAAAATATTCCACATACAGGCTTAGAACTCTGTTAAGGTAACGAAATGAAAAAAACAACGAAAACAAAAACAACAAAAACAAGCCCAATTTCATGCATTATCCTGAGGCACACAGTTTCATTGCTATACTTGAGGTACACACATTCTAGAAGTCTGGATTTACTGAGAAGGGGCTGGGGGTGTTGCACGGAGCAATGTCTTTTGCGCCAAGCTCCATCTACCTAGTTGCACATCTGAGGCAAATTTCAACAAGCTCACCAGCTTATGACTGTTCTGAATGAAGAGAACCTTAACACCTGGCACAGCGCAGGCAGGATGCTCATTGGCTCTCACCTCTTCAGTGGTACCCTCACAGTCACATCTCCCCTTAAGGCCACCGCATTGCTCCAAACACCTCCTAACCCATGGTTTGATTTCTCCCTTTCATCCCACCTTGTGGCCAAAAAAAAAGAAAGAAAGAAAGAAAGAAACAAAACACGATGTTTGTAAAGAAGGCACACCAGGCCCGGTGCAGTAGCCTAGCAGCTAAAGTCCTCGCCTTGCACATGCCAGGATCCCAAATAGGCGCTGGTTCTAATCCTAGCGGCCCCGCTTGCCATCCAGCTCCCTGCTTGTGGCCTGGGAAAGCAATCAAGGACCGCCCAAAGTCTTGGGACCCTGCACCCGCTTGGGAGACCTGGAGGAGGTTCCTGGCTCCTGCCTTTGGATGGGCTCAGCTCCAGCCGCCGAGGTCACTTGGGGAGTGAATCAACAGACGGAAGATCTTCCTCTCTGTCTCTCTTCCTCTCTGTATATGTGACTTTCCAATAAAAATAAATACAGTTAAAAAAAAAAAAAACAGAAGGTACACTGAGACATAGGAATGGCAGCCAGGCATTCGGTAAGGTCACGCCACATCAAGTCCCCCACGCTGCTTATACAAAGTGTTTGTAATCACTGCTGGGCTGAAGTGTCCTGATCACCACGTAGTACACCTCCAGGCTGGAAGAATCTTCCTTAACTCTTGCCTGCCCTCACTTCTGTGCGCCTGAATTGGAAGGGTCAGCCATACCACCCGTATCAGATATTACAGGCACAGTACGAGAAATGAAACAAAAATGAGAAATTAAAAAGTCCTAAGCCTTGGATAGCCTAGTTCATGCTCAGTGTTTCACTTGGTCTCCTGAAGAGAAAGGTTTGCATCTTTAACCTCCGAAGGCCGGGGCGTAGCAAGAGCTAAGGGATGAGTAAAGGTCGACCCTGGCTACAAAAAGGCCAGACTCCGGGCAGTGGAGATATCGCCACTGCTGTAATGATCCTTGCACAAACTGACAGCCCAAAGAAACAGATGTCAAGGGTCTCTTCCCCTCCCCCAGCCCCCTGGCCGAACCAGAGGCACCGCACCCACCGCCTTCCCACCCTCAGCCCAGATCCCCAGCCTGGTAGGCAGAGAAGGTGGGGGAGAAGAAGGGGAGAAGGGGGTGGGGTCGCTAGAAAAAAAAAAAGGTGTGGACCGGTAGAGAACGTGGGGAGACGCTGAAGAGGAAAGGGGGTACGGCAGGGGAAACAGGGGGGTCAAAATATGAAGGGAGTGAGGCAGAGAAGCGATGAGAGGGGGTGTCGGGTGTCGAGGCAGAAAATGGAAGGAATTCAGGGAGCTGAACGAGGCCAAGCAGGGCCAGGAAAGGAGGCAAGGGAGGCAGCCGGGCTGGAGTGATGGTGGGATCCGGGGAGAGAAGCGGGACGCACAGGGGTTAAGGTACTTGCCATAAATCATAGCCAGGCCAGTTTCGTGCAGGAAGCGGGCCCTGCGATGCTTGAAGAGCCAGATCGTGAGGATGGTGAGGGTGAGCAGCAGGATGAAGATGAGCAGGTTAGCGCTGTCCTGCCGGTGGCTCTCCTCGGCTTGTTTCTCGGACACTATCTCCTCGTCCATGGCTCTCGCCGCTCGGCCGGAGCCGTCCGAAGCCCCGGCCCAGCCAAAGACTCCCACTGCCAGGAGCAACCAGAGGGGCCGCATGAGCCGGCGAACCCGGGGACCGCCGCCAGCGCCGCGACGGAGGGGAGCGCGCCGCCACCAGCGTCCGGCCATGGCCTCCCCCGCCCCCCGCCCCGCTCCTCACCGGCAACCGCCCGCGGTCGGACCACTCCCCGAGGGCTCACGGGAAAGGGGCGGGGCCCGAGGGAAGCCGTCGGGACGCGCGCCGCCACCGCCGCCGCCCTTAAAGGAGCCGCGGCACCGCACCTCTCCCTTTCTCATTCCGGTGCCCTTCCGCTCAGAACGGGCTCGCCCCTGGGCCACAGGCGATGGGAAGGCCGTCAAATAGAGCCCCCTCCTCCCCTGCGGAAAAAAAAAAAAAAAACAGTGCAGTGTAACTAAGTGCAGGCATTCTACTTTGATTGTCTTAAAGCCCTCAGGGGAATCGATTTCATCTCACTATTGTCCCCCAGTGTCTCTTAACAGATTAAGAAGTTGTCTCCTTGGGAATGGCCTCAATCTCCATCTCTGGAATTTAAATCGTATTGTTTGTTTTGTTGGGGGGGGGGGGAGTAGTAGTACCTAAAACAGTTGAGTCAAACCCATGGAGAAAGTGTGTGTGTGTGTGTGTGTGTGTGTGTGTGTGTGTGTGTGTGTGTGTGTGTGTGTGTGTGTGTGTGTGTGTGTGTGTGTGTGTGTGTGTGTGTGTGTGTGTGTGTGTGTGTGTGTGTGTGTGTGTGTGTGTGTGTGTGTGTGTGTGTGTGTGTGTGTGTGTGTGTGTGTGTGTGTGTGTGTGTGTGTGTGTGTGTGTACTCTTTTCCCTACAAGTAAAAACCAGATGTAAGTCACCTCTCATGTCAATGACCTTTACGTAGAAACTCATTAACCTTGCATAAAAAATTCCATCACTGCTTGTCCTCCCAAAGAAGCAGTCTTTTGGTGGTGTAGCGGCTTCCCCACTTCCCTCTGGCTTCTTTCTACTCCTCCTACAGACTGAATGTTTCCACGGGGGAGAGGGGGGTGTCACATTTAACCCCTCTCTTCCTCAAGAACTATTTCTTGTTGTTCTTTTTCTCAATGAGAATTTCACATGTCCTTGCTGCATCTTTGTCTTCGAGAACAGTGGATTCCTTTGCCCCCCATATTACTAAAACCACGCCTTGTTTGCTGTGTGCTGTTTTCTCCAGACTTTGTTTTCTCCATGAATGAGTTACAAATGTCAAGTCTTGGCTTATCACTCCCTCCAGGTCGCTTCCTGTTGGATATTGACCCTATCTTGTCCAGGCTCTCATCGCCTAAAAATGTTTTGAAAAACTACTTTCTCTCACCCTTACTATAATATTCCTTCTCCAATTCTTTATACTATCTGTGGTACTACTAACAATCCCATTTCTCTCTGCCTAGAACTCTGCAATGTTTTCCTCTCATAAACATATAACCTACCCATTAAAAGAAATGCTCAGGACATTCCTAAGAGCCATAGCTCTTAAAGGCTCTGTAAGCGCGGTTGGCTTTGGTAGGAAACATGTCGGAGTCTGACTTTGGCAGGAAGTGGGACCGGTGTATGGCGGATATGGTCGGGAACATAGGTACTGGTTTTGAGTTTGTATTCTAACTTACCTTTTTTGGAAAAAGATCATGGCCTTTGGCCTCTGGCTCGGCCATGGGCCTCGGCATGGCTTACTCCAACTGTCAGCACAACTTCCAGGCGCTGTACGTGCTGCACAGGAACCACAGGAAAGAGCAGGAGCAGCAGTGCCCTACACCAAGAAGGCCACAGTGTGTGCCAGGGAAGGTGGGTCCCCACCCGTTCCTCAGGAACCCCATGGCACCCCAGAGTCACCACCAGGATACCACCGTGCTTGCCACGTTGGGGCTCTGCTGCATTGAAACCAGTCCATCTGTTACTTTGTATCTTCTCTCTGGAAGTTGTAAGCAGGTGGTCTTAAGAGAAAAAGAAACAGGGAAAAAAAGTGATTGACTTTAAAAAGGGGGGGTGGGGTGGAGAGAGCTCTAAAATGGTGTTCAACTTCAGATTCTGTCCTGGCCAAGTCAGTAATTCTGCTTGTTTCCCTGCTGTTATGGCTGAGTTTGTTCTGCGATGGCAGAGTAGTTGCTGAAGGATGGTGGTCTGCCAAGTCTAGAATATCCACTCTCTGGCCCTTGGTTGGGGAAAGCTACTGGCCTTAGATTGTACCAGTTGCTCCTTCACATTTCTGTAAACATTCTTCCTCAAACACCAAGTTATTTATACAAACTGTATCCCTGCTCCAAAATCTCCAATGGACCCCACAGCCTTCCCTTCCAGATTCTTAGCCTGGACACCAGGCAGCCTCATCACTCTCATATTCTTTCTTGGTTTCATGCCTTTTTGCCTCCTTTCCAATGCTTGAAGAATCCTTCAACCTCTTCCTCACTTAACTAACTGCTCCTCTGACAAAAGTTCACCAATCTTTTCAGGATGCCTTCAGAGTTAGGGGCCCCCCTTCCACAGTTCTCCATGAGTTCCGTTAACAGATCTCTATTCCACCCCACCCCCACGGTATATTTTCATGTTAGACTTAAAAGCTTGTTTTTCCACCACTCATAAGCACCTGGAAGTCAAGGACTAGGTATCATTTATTTCTGTAAAAATGGCATCTAACACAAGGCCTGACAGAAATCAGCAGGCAATAAAAACACATGCAGGAACTTCGAACAATTCAGGAAAAAAATAGAATTAAAAGATAGGCTTTATTGAGCAAGATAGACTTTATTGTGCAAAAAAGTTTGAGATACATAGTTTTCCATAGCACATATTTTCCATGAGCTTTCCAAAAATCATATGCTTAATTCTTAAAATTATTTTTCATCTAAATAATCTTTCATTCCACTTTCCAGGAGCTGCTTGAAGTAGCCTCATATCTGTGGATCCATGGATGTTTCTCAAACTTGAGAGCCAAGAAAATCTCCATCTTGTACATGATATTAAATTTCTCTTGGTGGGCCCGGCACAGAGGCCTAGCAGCTAAAATCCTCATATTGTACGTGCCTGGATCCCATGTGGGCGCCAATTCTAATCCCAGCAGCTCCACTTCCCATCCAGCTCCCTGCCTGTGGCCTGGGAAAGCAGTCGAGGATGGCCCAAAGCCTTGGGACCCTGCACCCATGTGGGAAACCTGGAGGAAAGTTCCTGACTCCTGGTTTCGAACTGGTGCAGCTCTGGCTGTTGCAGTCACAAGGGGAGGGAATCATTGGATGGAAGATCTTTCTCTTTGTCTCTCCTCCTCTCTGTATATCTGACTTTGCAATAAAAATAAATAAATCTTTAGAAAAATGTATCTAGGTATACCTAGTCAATCAGGGATACATTGAAACAGAGCTATGCAGGCCTGAAACAACAGCTCAGTGGCTAAATTCTCACCTTGCTAGTGCTGGGATCATATATGAGCACTGGTTCGTGTCCCAGCTGCTCCACTTCTCTTCCAGCTCCCTGCCTGTGGCCTGGGAAAGCAATAGAGTACAGCCCAAAGCCTTGGGACCCTGCACCCCCGTGGGAGACCTGGAAGCTGACATTTTGCTTTGGATGAGCTCAGTTCTGACCAATGTGGCCACTTGGGGAGTGAACCAGCAAATGGAAAATTTCTCCTATCACTTCTCTCTCTGTATATCTGCCTTTCCAATAAAAGTAAATAGATCATTAAAAACAAATAAAGGAAAAATAAAGGAGGAAGGAGAGGAAGAAGGAAGGAAGCAAGAAAGCTTTGCCATACATAGTAAGTGCTCAAATAGTTGATACTTGAATAACATAGTAAAATTTAGTATACATGATCTTTGATTCATTGGTGGTACTTGACAAACACCAAACTAACGAATTTGTGCATTGAGGAAAGGACTGGGAAGCTAGATTGAGGTCCTATTGTGGATAGTCTCCATATGACAGCAAATTTTAATTCATTCAAAAAGTTTCACAATGTTAATTTGGCAATAGAAGGGGGAGGTAAATGAAATGCAGACAGATGAGTAATAGGAGGCCAGATAGGATGTTAGAAAAGTAGTGCCGTTGAAAAGTAACAAGACGTGGACCCGGTGCAATACCCTAGTGGCTAAAGTCCTCACCTTGAACACCCCGGGATCCTATATGGGTGCCGGTTCTAATCCCGGCAGCTTCACTTCCCATTCAGCTCCCTGCTTGTGGCCTGAGAAAGCAGTCAAGGACGGCCCAAAGCATTAGAATCCTGTAGGCATTGGGACCCCACACCCACATGGGAGATCTGGAAGAAGCTCCTGGCTTCTGGCTTCGGATTGTGCAGTTCCAGCCGTTGCTGTAGTGAACTATCAGATGTAAGATCTTTCTCTCTGTCTCTCCTCCTTTCTGTATATCTGCATTTCCAATTTAAAAAAATAAATCTTGTAACAAGACTTTAGCAAGTACAGTAGAAATGGAAATGGGAAAAGGAATACAGGAGTCGGTGCAGAGGTAGGATGACCTACCTTCGCAGCTGAGTGAATGTATGAGTGGAAAACACTTGAGGAAGACTTGAGAGATCGCTCCAAGGTTTGAAACATGGACAACTGGAAGACATAGGGCATTATTACAGCAGTCAGAAAGTCCACTTGGCACCAAGGAATGAAGGCACTTGTGTGATATTCTACGACAGATATGAAGCTAGGCAGAAAGTTGACTGTAGTTTCAGAGTGAAATCAGAACTAGCAGTTGACTTGAAAGCTATATGTGCAATATTGAAGCTGTAGGAATTAGTGCATTCTCCAAAGAAAAGAAGGTGGAAAGAGACTGTCTTAGGGCAACAGAACAGGGAATTCCTGCGTTCCAGTAAGATAAAGAAATGGTTACAGTTATCAGAACTCAGCAGAAGGATGCCTGAACTTCCACGGGTTATTTTCTAAACAGACCAACCCATGCTACACTGCTGGGAGAAAAGCAGCTAATAGCTGGCAGTCATTCTGGACCTGGTTAATGCCAAATTTGTGTTAACTCTACCAGTGTACCAGCATAGTTGCCAATTCCTTTTTTTTTTTTTTCCTTTATTTTAAAGTTATGTCAGGGACAGATGCTGGCATGCTGGTAATGGGGACTGGGGACCCACACCTGAATGTGTGTGGGCCCCAGTCAGGCAGACGGGGCTGTAGGGCAACACGACATACTGCTGGAGGACTGCACACTCACAGGTATGGGGGGCTGTAGATTGTTTAGGAAAGGGGGTCTGCCGATGTGTAGGAAAGACTGCTGAGGGAGAATGTGACAGGTGAGGGATGACTTCTGGGGGACTTCCACCAACCAGGCTACTGCGCTTGCAGCTAAATGAGGGGGCTGAGATCCGGTTTGTAGGAGGGAAACTGGAGGACCTTTCAAGGCCAGACCAATGTACCCACTCACATGTGAGTCCTGAGGTGGGATTGTTGATATGAACTTGAACCACTGCCTACTGGTGCACAGGAAAGCCGTGGCTGGGGTTCCTGCTTGGCAGGGCTCAAACATAGTACCTGCCAATGAGTGTTGGGGTAGGGATGGACCACATCTGGCTGGGCCATGACACTAAACAGCACACAAGAGAACTGGGACTGGGAGCAGATTCTGTGGGGGATTTCTGGGCTTATGCCCATGGGGCTGCCATACCAGCTGGTTTGCTCAAGGGCTGGGAGAGGTAATGGGCTGAGCTAGGCATGACCATTAAACTCATTAATATTCATGAGTACAGGGATTGGGAACAGGCTTGGCTGGTCCAGGTTGCTGCACCCACAGACACACCCAAGAATTGAGGGTGGGGTAGACGGGCCACAACATCCACCAGCACACACAAAGGAAAACACTGGGGGCTAACTGTGTTGGGTAACTACCTGTTGACACACATAAGATCTGGGTCTGGGAGTGGTCCTGGTGTGGGAACTTGGGAAAATCCCCTTATAGGACATAACTCCCACTGGTGAGCATGTGATTCAGCCAGGTGTTGGTCAGATTGGGCACGGTGTTTCACTTGTTTTCAGGTGTGGGTTGGCTCTGGGTGGGGGGGAAGGGCAGACTGGGCAGGACCAGGCCAAACCACAGCACACTAGAATGTGCAGGAGCCAGGATGGGGTACAGACCTTGCTGAACTAGGTCAGGTTATCACACCTACTAGCTTGCATGAAAGCCAGGGATTGGGATAGGCTGGGCAGGGCTAGGCTGCAGCACCCAACGGCAAGAGAGTTGGGACTGGAGGCAGACCAGGCCAGGCCAGGTTGCAGCATCTGATGGCAAAGGCCAAGCCAGGTGGTAGATTATGCCAGGCTGGTCAGAGCAACCACTGGCACACTCAAGCTCTGTGGCTTGGAACAGGCTTCTTTGGGGAGCCGAGGGGATGTCCTAGCTGGGTTGTAGTTCACACTGGTGAGCACGAGAGCCAGGACAGAGGTAAGGGAGGTGAACTGGTCTGGACATGGCTGTACCACTCTGTGGCATGGGTGTGGACAGGGTCTGGGTGTGCCAGGCTGGGTAGACCAGAACTTGCTGGTGCTCACAAGAGCCAGGATAGGTGTAAAACAGGGTGAGCCAGGTCTTGGCAACCGCTGAACCACACAAGAGCTGGGTCTGGGGGTGGGCCAGGCAGGGATGGGTTGTAGAACTCAACAATAAGAATCTGAATGGGTGTGGGGCGGTCAGGCAAGGCCAAGGTTCCTGCCAGGACAGGTGGTGGGCCAAGTCAGGCTAGGCCAAGAACCCACTGGTGTGCATGAGATTTATAACTGAGAGGTAACGTGATGGAGGAGCTTGGGAAACTCCTCTGTCAGGATGCAGGCCCTGCAGGGGAGCACAACAGTCAAGGCTGGAGCAGCCCAGTATAGGCCAGGTTACAGTACCCTCTGGCATATGTGTGGGTCAGGTCTGGGAACAGGCCAGACTGGGCCAGTTCACAGCACCCACTAGCAGATGTGAGAACCGGGATGGGGTGCAGGACAGGTCAGGCTGGGCCACAACACCAGCCAGTTCACTTTAGGGCTGGTACTTGGGGCAGACCTTGCTGGGCTAGGCTGCAGCACCCACAAGCATGAGCTGGGACTGAGGACAGACCCGGCCGTAAAGGGTTACCGATGGCCGATGGCCTACATGTAAGCTGGGTTGGTGGAGAGCCAGGTTGGGCTAAGTGATCATATCCACTGTTGCATGCATGAGCCAGAATAAGTGCAGGCTGGTCAGGCTTTGCCACAGCATCAGTTAGCAGGTGGTAGGATTGAGGGCAAGTCCTGTCAGGCTGGACCACAGAATCACCTGAAAAGTGCAAGACCCATGGCTGGCAGTGGGCCTAGTATGGAAATTGTGGACCCTCCTTTGGTAAGCTGCAGCTCCCACCGGTGAGCATGAGAACCAGGGTTGACCTGAAGACTCCTAGATCCTCACCAAGGACTATCAGTACGAGCTCCGAGGACTACATCCCAACCGCCAAGGAGACCATGCGGAATTGGAGTGCCTTCGGAGGCCGAGAACTCTGAGGTCACCCACCTCCATTTGGATCTCCCACATGGGATGGAAGAAGCCCAAACCCTGCCTTGCAGGATCCAAGGTCATTGGAAGGACAACCAGGAGCACTGAGAGGTCTGCAGAAACAAAACAGTAAACTTCCTTCGGGACTAGAGGGAGGAGCTTTCTCTGGTTCTTGCCTGGTTCCAACTTTGGGTCCCCACCCTCTCTCATAATGACCATCAGGATTGCTCCAGAAACCCCCCCCCAAACAAACTAACAAATAAACAACAACAAAAAAAAAAACCCCTAGAATAGATAGAGAACAACAAGGAAAGCTTAGAAACAGGAAATGGGCAGTGAGGATGCACTTATAACTCACTGGGTGGAACACAAAGATTAGTTGCTCCTCACTAGGGTTTTGAAGATTTCTCTGCACACCCCTCCTAAAACTGTTCACCTAAACTGTTGACATGTGTCTTGTTAGAGTTATAGAGTTAGACTACCTGAAAAACAGCCAGGTTCTGCAAAATCCTGCTTCAACGCTATGAACTGCTAAATACTAAAATTAAAATAGACATGAGACAGCTGAATAGTAATCTATAGCCATTTTAAGGTGTATAGAACCCAGTTGTATATAAACTAATAATTGTAATGTCAATGTAGAAGTCATAGGATGTGGTTCAGAACTTGTACTCTTTTTTCTCTCTCTCTCTTTTAACATGCTGGTTACACAATACCATGTCAACTAATTTCATTACGTTATAAATTGTTACGGATGTAATGTCGGGGTTTTTAATTGATTGGGCTGATACTCTGTCAGCTCTACCTTCAGACCAGAGACGGTCTCCCCAAGAAACTGCTGAACTTATCTGGACAATAAGATGCTGGACTCTATGCTTTGTAGATGCTTACAAGGAAAGAATCTCAACTGAATCTGAACTGTAGTAATGCAACAAGAATCCCCCGGGGGGGGAGGGGTTTTGAGGAGGGAAGGGGGGAATTCCAGAGCCTATAAAAATTGTGTCACATAATGCAATGTAATCAATAAAAAATAAAAAAAAAGAGAGAACCAGGGTTGAGGATGGGTCTGGCTGGACAAGCAGTGGTACCCGCTGGCACGAGTGTGTGCTGGAGGGTGGAGTTGGTCAGATAGAGCTAGGTTCCAATATCCATTGATGTGTACGAGACCCAAATGCCATGTGGGATGGACTGGTCCAGTCTGCTGCACACACCAGCATGTACAGGAACCAGGGCTGGGGACAGGCCTGGTAGAAGCTACTGGGAGTCAATTGCTCTGACTAGGCTGCAGTTTCTGCTGGTGTGAAGGCTGAGCACGTGGTTTGCAGAGATAGGTTCGGCCACAGCATCCTTTGGTTTGTGTATGAGATGGGGCTGGGGGCAAAACTGATCAGGCGATTGCAACCATCAGTCTTTGTGTAGGCTGATGTGGGTGATGGACTGAACTAGACCCTGAATAGACTGGCACACACAGGAGTCAGATATGGGATCACCTTTGGTAAGGTTTCATTGGGGACCCCCTACAACTGGACCACTGGAATCAGAACTCCAACCACAATGAAAATCACAGGATCTGTGGTCTGACTGTGGAGTGCATGTGTCAGAACTGGGTCTCCACAGTGATTGAAGTCTATACAGCGGATTGTATGCCCAGATGCATACGGGTGCATGAAAACCAGCTCATTGAGGCCTGAAGAGGATGTCTAGTATCATGCAGGGCAGAACTAATTGGATAGCTTTCCCAGCCAAGCTTTGACAGTGAGTATGGGGCATACTCTAATGTTGACTAAATCAGCCAATGGACATTGGAAGGATATCATCAACCTTGGGGCAATGAAATCAACAGCAGCTCAGAACTATCGAAACTGCTTAAGCAATCCCCTCAGGAGATGCTCCACATCAGGAACCCTGGGATGACTGCCACATCTCTGGGTGCTGATGTGTTTGGGCTGCTGGGAGCAGCGCTCTCCTCTTCTCTCTCCCAACCCCTAGATACAGGAAGGAAAAAGGAGATTGGAGGCAGGTATCTCATCTGTGTTCCCCCATTCCTCAACCCTCCCCATCCTAACCGGTGGTCCACATGAGCAGACACCCTTTTTAACTATGTAAACCTCATCAAAATACAGTAAATGTATTATATATAAAAAAGACCAACCCAACGTGCTGAAAACAGCAATAATCAGTGTCGTCAGCAAGGGCATTTGAAATGAACAGTCATACTAACCTCACATAAGTAACCTAATATATGGCAATGAAACTCGAAAAGAAATATTAATAGATCTAGAAACAGTATGGTTAAGAACAATGAAAACAATCAAAAGAGGAAAGTAGTTAATGTTTTAGGAAAGACTAATGAGGTACATAACTGCCTCAGCTTGGGAAATGGTTATTAGAAGTCAGTTACAGGGCTAGTGCTGTGGCACAGCAGCTTAAGCTTCCACTTGCAGCCCTGACATCGCATATGATCATTGGTTTGAGTGCCAGCTGTGCCACTTATGATACAGCTCCCTGCTAATGCTCCTTGGAAAAGCGGTGGAAGATGGTCCAGGGGCTTGGGCTCCTGCACTCATGTGGGATTTCCAGAAGAAGCTCCTGGCTTCTGGCTTTTGCTTAGCCCATCCCTATCTGTGGCATCCCTATCTGTGGTGACCATTCCATCAAGTGAGCAGATGGAATACTCCTCTTCTTATCTCTCCCTCTCCCTCTGTAACTATGCATTTCAAATAACTAAAACAATTTAAAAAATAAAAGCAGTCAGTAACAGCGACTCACATTTAGCGAATGCTTACTGTGAGATAATTCTACCACTTTTTATGTATCATCTCAATCCTGGAGGTAACCTTATTGGAAAAGCACTATTATAATTCTCCTTTTACAGATGAGGAAACCAGCAGAGTGAAGTTAAGTAACTTGTACAAAATTCCAGAGGTAGAAAGCGAAGGATTGGGCCCGGCATGGTAGCCTAGTGGCTCTAGTCTTAGCCTTGTATGTGTTGGGATCCCATAATAGGCACTGGTTCATATCCCTGCTACTCCACTTCCATCCAGCTCCCTGCTTGTGGCCTGGGAGAGCAGTGGAGGACGGCCCAAAGCCTTGGGACCCTGTACATGCGTGGGAGACACAAAACAAGCTCCTACCTTCAGATCAGCTTGGGTCTGGCCATTGCTGTCACTTGGGGAGTAAACCAGCAGATGGAAGATCTTTCTCTCTGTCCCTCCTTCTCTTTGTACATCTGCATTTCCAATAAACATAAATAAACCTTTTTAAAAAAGAAAGTGATGGATCAGAATTCAAATCCAATATGATTCCAAGGCCTTTGCATTTAATCACTGTAGTATAAACTATCTGGTAAATAAATAAATCTTTAAGATAAAAATCATATAACCACAATCTTGCTTCCTGAAATTCAAAACTCAATTTCCAACACATCACTTGATGCTTTAAGAAAAACACAACTCTTCTTCAATTTTTTCTTTTTACAATAAACATTCATCAGTTTTGTAAGGAAGAAATAGGACATCATTTCAGTATTGGAAATATTAGTTTATCTAACAATGAGTAAACTAGTAGAATTTGTTACCTAAAAAGTTGTGCTAAATATAAATAACTTGAGTAAAGATTTAGTACCTGCAACAGACATACTTCTTACAGAAACCTGTAATAGTCAGCAACATATTTCCTAGGGAGTGTTTTAGTTTTTAAGGGAACAAAAGTAGCAGACAGAGGGAAAATCTGCATGGGCAGCACAGACATGGATGGGTATATGAAAATACTTGTGTTGTTGTGTAGCGAGGAAAAGTTAATGAACTTGATAACATCCTTGATAGCAGTGTGCTCTCTATCAAAGGACTATCCTGGGAAACATGAAGAATCTTTACAAGTATCATCTCAGGAGAAAATGTTTTAGGCATTATTCTCACCTTCTGTAACATTTGCATAATTTATACATGGGACATATGGAGAAAAGTTGTTTCTTTTGGGAAAATTGAAGACACTTCTGCAGTCATTTGAGAATTTCAAAATTCTTTCTCAACAGCATTGACCTATGTTCTAAAATCTCAGGAAAACAGTGTTGTCATTAACTGTACCTCCCACAGCTAATGGTCCAATCTAGACAACCATGTCCCAGGGGACCCAAGGTAACTTGGTAACTGCAACTCTGAATACTTTGGCTTCTCCCTTCAGGGTGGAATGTAACCAGGAACACAGTTTAACCACTTACTGGAAAATCTGAAACAGGAGAGTTTCTCTTGTATTCAGAATGTGGGTAAAAAGGTTGAAGAGAGTGGGGATTTTAAAGTGCAATAGAGAAAGCAGAACTCCGAGTCTGATGGGGTCATTTCCCCGAAGTACAGGTTCTTTACTGGTCTCCACCCCTCCCCCACCCATAAGTAGATCTTTTGAAAAGAAAGGAAACACATTGGGGATCTGTTAAAAACCTTCCTAGTTGTGGAGGAAAAAAAAAAAAACCTTGCTAGTCATTTTCTGCCACATTCATGGAAATTAGGGATTAAAGCAGTAGAGCACCTGAAAAG
This sequence comes from Ochotona curzoniae, assembly GCF_017591425.1. Classification (NCBI taxonomy): domain Eukaryota; kingdom Metazoa; phylum Chordata; class Mammalia; order Lagomorpha; family Ochotonidae; genus Ochotona; species Ochotona curzoniae. Next base: position 10,850,400 of record NW_024467087.1, read on the forward strand.
ACAAATTTCAGTTTGCTTATCCTTCAAGTTAAAACAATGTTTTAAGATTTTTTTTTTTGGTTATCCATCTACTGCAACTCACCACCTCCCAGGGGTGGAGAAGGAAATGCTTTCTTGCTGTGAATTCCTATTACCTCCTGGTTCTTCACGATTGTGACTTATAAATAAATACATTTGTAAGAAATACGTATACTGCACTTCACATTGATCAAATACTATGTATAATTTTGGCAAAGAGGTGAAGAAGTTGCAGGGGGACCACAGAAAAAAAATGACTATGACTTTTGTTAAACAGGATCCAGGCCGAAGTATATACAGGTGAATTTGACAAAATATGATAAATCCTGGATATCTTTATTTTCTAGCTTCTTTTGTCAGGTTTGAGGAAGCTCAACTTTATTAGGAAAATTCTACAATCCAAAAGAGATTAGCAAAATTGAAGAGTGCCTGAAAACCCACAAGGGTTTAAATTCAATTCAAATAACAGAAAGACTCTGCTGTAGAAAGCCTTTCAAATAGAAATACATGCATTACGTTTTTTCATATTGTTCATTCGGTAAACATTTATTGAAAGTATACAATGTGACAATTTATGTTCTAGGCACAGAGAAATGTCTGTGTTTCTGAAACTTAAGTTTCAGTGCTGGAAGGGAGAAGTAAACAAAAGCAAACATGATAAATAGGTAAACTGCCTGAGTTGTTAGAAGATGATATGGAGAGGACAGAGAGCCGAGATGTTGCCGGTTCAACAGCGGTGGTCAGGACTGGCAACTTTGAGCTACACGCAAATTGCACAAAAAGGTAGAATTCTGGTAAGATTTGTGATCTTGTAACACAGTCTATACAGCTGTGCCACTCAGCTGAGAGGTACTTGAGGAATCGATGTGGAGTTTGGGGGAAAAGAAAGGATGAATGCTGAGTGCAAATTAAATTTCAAGTGCCACACGATCACCCCCATGGGAACAAACGCCCAGCAGACAGTCAAAAAGTACAAGCCTGTTGCTATGGAGTTACTTGAGACGGATGTGAATTTGAAATCACAACCATATCCATGCTGCATTATCATGAGTGAGCTCACCAAAAGAGAGCAGAGCAAAAACCAGCCCGTCTTAGGGGATAAAGGCAAAGAAAAAGAAGAGTACATGTTTCACTCGATGGTGGGAGACAGCCGGCAAGTGAGCGCTCGGACTGCTACATCCTTTCATTTCCTCTCTCTGATCACTTCCTTAACGCAACCTAGTGCGTTAAGGGGCTGCGCTACCTCTCTTTTGGAGGGAAAAAAAAGAATTAACGTTTACTGAGTGTGTCCCCCGCACAGCAGTTGTTTGGGGCTCCAAATTCCAGGTTGCTGCCCTTGACATGCTGCCTCTTGGCTGGAACACGTTTGCCGCCTTCAGCAGTCCTTGTTCACAGAAGGCGGAAGCATAGCAAAGGTTTACTGAGAACAAAGGACGCAGCTTGAAAGAAAAACCAAAAGCAACCAACTAGAACACCACCGTCGGGGGTCTCAGTACAGTACAGCCCGCCTTTTCACCTTTGACCCAGGCACTTAGTACCCCGTCCCTCAGCCACACCCTGGTCTCCCCAGGCTCCACCCCCTCTCCCGCGGCCAGCGCTCATTCGCCGCCTCTCCTCTTCGCGTCCCCATTGATCCCGCTTTCCCAGTCCTTTACACCCTCCGCTCAGCCCCACCCCGTCTCACAAGGCCCAAAGCGCAAGCTCCCAGCTCTCCCGAACCCTTTTCCGCGTCCCTCACTCCTCCTTCCCGACATTCCCGTTTCCGCTTTCTCGCTGCTCCCGTTTTTATCACCCCTGAGACACTTCACACGCTAAGGTCTTCAGTGACGTCATCTCTCGGCGCCGCACTGACACCCGCCGGTGAAAAAGGGAACAGCTCCGCCGCCCTTCGCCTCTTTGTTGGGTTGCAGCTCCTTCAGTATCATGGCGCCATCGCTGTGGAAGGGGCTGGTAGGCATCGGCCTCTTTGCTTTAGCCCACGCCGCCTTTTCCGCTGCTCAGCGTAAGTGCTTGGGTGACAGGGACTGCTCCCATGTGGGACCACTGGGGACAATGTGTAGGTGCATCCCTACGGGACTGTCGGATTGAGTGTCCGGGGAACGGTCATTAGAGACGTTACAGTTTGGGGTGACTAAGACAAGCAGTGTTGGGGTCCAGGGTGGAACCCTTGGAGTTTGAGCTTAAGGCGAATGAGGCACCAGAGAGTGAGGGAAGATTGGAAGGGGGTGTCGGGAGAGGATTCAAGAGAGGGTGTCTATTCGGGAATCCAGGACAAGTGATGTCAAATCCAGCACGGGGCAGGACAGGCAGCAGTGCGGGACAGTGAGCTCCAGATGCTCATGGTCTCTTGACAGCTAGATGAACAGCATTCTGGGCACTCCCGAGCTGTCCAGGTGCAAACTGAAAAGTAAAATGATCCGTGACCTCAGGGTGACACAGGGGAAAGACCACTGGACTAGGAGTCTGAAAGACTAGTTAAAAATTTGTTTTACTGCTGTATCTACATGACCTTGGGCAAAGGATACATGCTACACTGCGTTATAAAATTCAGTCTGTGGTCACTGGTTGAAATTGCACTGTGCTTAGGCGCTAGGGATTCAGTGATGCCCGAAGGGAGTTCAAAGTAGTGGAAAAGTGAGTGAGTTGAGAAATAATCACAATAAGGTGATATGGATTCAGTGGTTAAAGTATATAAAGACGTGTGGAGCTGGGGGATTAAGTACCCTAGAGCCTTGCTATTACAAAGTGTGATCCACCGACCAGCCTCATGGGCATCCTCAAGGAGCTTGTTAGACACCCAGGCCCCACCCCAGATCTCTTGAAACAGGATCTGCACTTTAATAAGATCCCCGGTGATTTGTGTGCCCATTGGTTTTAAAAGTATAGTCCTGGAGGTGACTAGGATACACGGGGGTGCTGTCATTTTCTACAACAAGCTTCAGCTTTGAAATTGTATAATCATAGAGCAAGGAGGGCCCTTGGAGAGTACTGAAGTCTAATCCCTTCATTTTGCAGATGAGGAAATGCCTGGCTAAGGTAGTGTTAGACTCAGATTACGCTTCATGCAAACAGAAAAGCTAGCTGGGAATTGAGCAGACTGTAGGAGGTTAGTCAAAATCTATTTTTGGTATTGTTTTGATTTTTCTTTTACAACTGTATTATGATAAACCTAGTAAATTAAAATGTAAGAAATATGTATAAGCACATTGTATTTTAAGAAAGAGTGAATGTATGCTCAAAGTAATTTGAATGTTTTTGTCCAAAGTACATTATTAAATTGAGATAGTCCTAGGTTCATTTAGAATGAGGACTCTGTATTTTGTGTTTCAATTGATAAAAAATGCTTTGTGGGTTTGTCACTACAGTGAGATCTCCTTATAATGCTGATGTTGGGAAAAGACTAATATTTACCTTTGAGATTGTGTCACATTAGATTGTAGCAGGAGATAGCACACTATGGTGTTGCATCATTCTGAGCTTTGCCGTAATGAACTTTATTATAGAAACATGTTAACCATATACTGCATTTTATTTCATCTCCGTGTTATTACCATTATTACTTTTGGGGAAACTTTGGCATTGAGAAGTTACTGCATTTTAATGCTGTGAAATTAAAATGTGTTACAATCACTGAGTGTATCTTAAATTGAATGAGATACAACTGTTGGAAGAGCTGTTTGTTACCATACTCCATGTTTTTGAAGTTTCCAAGTCTGACCCTTTTCTTTTGTTGCTTGGTGCCTCCTGTGGTTGAAGCAGTAGCACAATTATACTGAAATAGTAGTAAAGACAGGAACTTATGTCCTGGAATTCCTCTTTCACTGCCCCAGAGTATTCTCTTAGGAGAAACATTTCTGTATTACTCTGTCTGTGTTATGTGGTGGTGGTGCTATTGCAGAGTTGAGATTTTCTGTTTATTTTTATTATTGTAATTTCTTTGACAAGTTTGTACAGTAAATAGTTTCTACTTTCTGCAGTAATGAAAGAAAAATTACGCTTAGGTATTTCTGCCTGATACTTGTCCACCTTTTTTTTTTTTAACCCTGTTTTATAAGGTGACAAAACAGGTCACAATGAGAATAAAATAGTTCAAGATAACGCTGGCTGCCAATAGAGGGTTTTGAAGAATTGGGATAACATTACTTTGTATAGCTTATAAGTTAATCACTTCTTTGGTATATTGATTTGATTGCATTCTAAGAGCAAAGAATGAGCTATACTTTCCTTAATGATATGCTTCTGATTTATAGATCGTTCTTATATGCGATTAACAGAAAAAGAAGATGAATCACTGCCAATAGATGTAAGTTGGTCATTTGTATTCTTTTAAATATATTTTTTAAAGCTAACCACATAGCTTATAGCTTCTTTTTGCTGATTTTGATTCTCTTAAAATTTTCTGGATGTGAAGTAACATCTGTTCCCTTTATACAAAAATTTTGCTCTGTATGCAGATTCTGTTTCTAGAACCATAAACATAGTCTTTCTGGAAACCAAAGTAGTCTTTCTAGAACCATAGAGTGGTCTTTCTGGAAGTTCCTCTGTCGATTGCATAAAATGGACTTAAAATTTTGACTGTTTGGCTTCTTTTTTTAAAGATTTATCTATTTGGAAGGTAGAGAATGAGAGCAAGAGAGAAAGAGAGGGAGAGAGAGAATAATTGCTCGTCTGTTGGTTCATTCCCTAAATGGCAGCAACAACCAAATCTTAACCAGGCTGCATTCAGGAACCAGCAGTTCCATCTGGAGCTCCCACATGGCTGCAGGGGCCCAAGTGCTTGAGCCATCTTCTGCTGCCTTCTCAGGAGCATTAGCAGAGAGCTGCATTGGAAACAAAGTGGCCATGATTACAGCCTTGCTCCTGGATATTGCATGCTAGCATCCCAAACAGTAGCTTAACTTGCTGTGCCCACAATACCGGCATCTGGGCTTTAGTTTTTTAGAAAAGTCCCTGCTTATATAAGATTTTAAAACAAGGAATACTACTTATACATTGTTTAGGGACACAAAGAGGTGATAAGACCAAAAAATTAGTATTTTTTAACCTCAAATGACATATTTGTGCTTTATTCACAGTTTTTATGTTTAGTATATTTGAAATTGCAAAAGTAGTAGGTTATTTGTAACAAAACCTGTAAAACTGAAAACTGACTCCACACAATTAAACCAACAAGATGCAGACCACATTCCTCAGACATTTTTCTCCAGCTTGGAGTAGACTAGTAGTTCAGTCTCCTTCCTATGCATAAACAATAGTATCTTTATATGTGTAGTTTTACTAAATCAAAGACAGTCTCTTAAATGTGCATAATTGTCAACTATAATTAGTTGATACATTTTTTTCAACAGTTTATCTTGACTATTCTTGCATGTTAACTTACAGGTTTACAGTATTCTTTGTAACAGTGCCATTGTTTGCATTGTGTAGAGTAAGTGTTCTTGGTACAGCAGTGATGGAAATGTAAACTGGTATTACCTGAAAGTAGATTTTAATTTAGACACAACAGTGCCTTGTGACTAATTTTGGCTGTAGTTGTGTGTAATAAGGCTAGTAAGTTCATCTCCTGTCACCTTTGCTCTTTGTGGATACACAAGCACATATGTACAGATGCTCAGAGGTGCAACTGTGTCTATTTTAAACCACCTCATTCTGTTTACAAGTTGGAAAATTTGGAGTCAGGAAAATATGCCAGAAAATATGCAGTGCAACGGGTTAAGCCACAGCTTGTAACAATGACATCCTGCCTTGGCGAGCCGGTTTGAGCCCTGGCTGCAAAGCTTCTAGCCCAGCTTGCTGATAATGTGGCTGCAGCTGATGGCTCAAGTGCTTGAGCCCCTGAAACACATGTGGGAATCCAAGACTGAGTTCCCAGCTCCTGGCTTCGGCTTGGCCCAGCCCTGGCTGCTGCAGCCATTTGAATAAACAAGCCCTTGACTGTCTGATGGCAGCAGATGACAACATGTAATGTGAGAATTGCGATATCTTCCTATAACCAAATACAAGACACGATGAAATTGCATAGACTACAACCATACTACTATAGCACAGATACATTTTACAAACATAATGTTGAGCAAGGAAGACAAGACATAAAAAGAGTACATTTGAGTCTATTTTTAAAAATTCAAAATGGGAAAAGTAAGCATACATGTTTTAGAAATATGGATGTGGCTGGTAAAATTGAAAGACAAAGAGGCTGGTGTTGTGGCACAGCAAGTTAAGCTACCATTTGCAGCATGAGTTCAGTTCCCTGATAATTGCACCTGCAAAGTCAGTGAAAGATGTCCCAAGTGCTTGGATCCTTGCCACCCACTTAGATCAGGGATGCATTTCCTAGCTACTGGCTTTGGCTTGGCCCAGCCACTTTTGCTGCCATGTAGGGAGTGAACCAGCAGATGGAAAACCTCTCTCTGTTTCTCCATTTTTATCTAATTCTACCTTTCAAATAAATAATTGTTTTACAAGAGAAGAAAAGCAATGAACTGATTAATACACAACTACATACAGTAGTTAATTTGAGAGAGAATCCAGGATGTAATTGAACAGGGACATTTGAGACTTGAGAGATAATGGTGGTATTCTGTTTTTTTTTAACCAGGTTGGTGGGTGTGCAGTGTTGTCTTTGAACTGTATACATATGATTTAGGTTCCTTATGTATGATGCTGAAGAATAATACAGTGAAAAATTCTTAGCTGCTCTTGGAAGCAGGTCATGTTTGATCATTGACTTCTGCATAACTCACTGGCATGGCAGTACTCCTTTGTTTTGCTTGTTTGGGCAGGTCACTAAGTTCATTTATCAAGGCATCCGATGTATTGTTGTCACTGAGCACAGAACTTCTAGATTTGTTTTGAGAGAAGTCCCTTTTGGAGTCAGAGAGGACTGTAAATGCCTACAGTAACATTTGTGTGCTGTTTAGTAATCTCAATCTTTATACTCGCAGATAGTGCTTCAGACACTTCTGGCCTTTGCAGTTACCTGTTATGGTATAGTTCATATTGCAGGGGAGTTTAAAGACATGGATGCTACTTCAGAACTAAAAAATAAGTAAGTCTTTTTTCGCTTTTCATAGGCATTTCATTGTATAAGGGTTTGCTTTATTTATGTAATTGAAAATGTGTGTTTTCTGGTACATCAAAATCGATTTTGTTTATATTTTATTTATGCAGTGTGTATGAGTAATGAAGTGAAAATATTGAGGCAGTGTTTGATATGATAGGAAAATTAGAAGCTGAATGACAGATTTAGATATTAGAATAAAATACTAGTTGTGGTGACCATTAGTTGCTTAAAATGTCAGGTGGTTGTCTGGTTGACCATAGACAGAACCAGGAGTAACCCTGTAGAAATACTAACCCAGCTTCTTTCCTCTGCTCCCTCCTTTCCCCGCTTTGTTCCCTTCCTCCCGCCTGCTCTTCCTCCATTCTTCTTTTTGTATCCTCTTGTTGCAGATTGCTCTCTGGAAGAATAAAGGGTTTCTGTTTCCTCTCTCACTTACATTTATGTTGACATACACTCTCCTCTCCGGCCTTTTCTATTCCTGAATTAAGGAATGTTTGCTATCCACTTGCTTTCCTCCTCTATACTTCTAAGCTATTTTCATGAGCTTTGTTTACTTTCTTTTGCATACTTTTACTTTCCTAAAACCATCCTTTAGTTTTGTTGAATTTTGCCTTTGGATTTTATTCATGTTCCCGATCCTGGAAATAATAACCCTTTATGATATTCTCTTGGAAGAATTTATGTATGTTAGAGAATTCACTCATATGTTAGAGGAAACCAAATCACCCTGGCTTTGTTAGTACATTTTTAATAGTTACGTATCGGGCCTCTTGTGTATCAGATGATGCTTGCATGGTTAGATGGGCTGACATTGAGACTTGAGTTTTGATCAAAGGAAGAATTATTTTGTTTCTTTCCAGGAACATTATTAAAAACAAATACAATTAAGGCCATACACTGAGGTGTTTGTGAACTTACTTTATTTAGACCATATATGTCTTATTGGGGGAAAAGGAAGAAAGGATATTCCGATTTGATGACTGCAGTTACAAAGAGTCTATGTAGAATCTCTGGCAAGGAGCCAGGAAAGAAAAAAGTAAAACAAAATGGCATATGAACTTGGACAATGGCAGGAGCTTTTAATTGTTGTTGTTGCTGTTGTACTTGAAAGATTCTTAGAAACCAAATCTGTGAATTCGTCATGGCTTGAATAGTGAGTACCAAATGAGCATAATCAAGTAACAGTCTATGTAATGTTTTTTGAAAAGACCGTGGAGCATGGGTTACTATTAGATTTACAGAGGTGATGAAAGTTGAGCTAGTATTTGCGTTATTACTCAGAGGCATTCTGGAAGGAATGGCTGAGTGAAAAAGAAATTTGTGAGTTAGGGAGCTGGCATTTGGCTTAGCAGTTAAGATGCCTGCATCTCACCTCAGACTGCCTGAGCTCGATTCCTGTCTTTGGCTCCTGAGTCAGCCTCCTGCCAAAGCAGGCCCTGTGAAGCACTAGCAATGACTCAGGTAACTGAATTTCTGCCACCTGTGTGGCAGCCCTCAATTGCAATCCTGACTCCTGGCTCTTGGATCTAGTCCAACTCTAGCCCTTGCAGGCATCTTGGGAATAAACCAGCAGATGGGAGCTCTCTGTCTCTTTGTTTCTCTGCCTCTCAGATAAAAGGGAAAAAAAGTAATTTGATGGTTTAATGCTGCCTTTCCAGGTTGTTTATTGTTTACCTATAGGCAAAGTGAAATACAGCATGGTTATCATTCACAGTCTGATTTCATGAATTTATACTTAAAAATGTAACCCGTAGGAAATGTGTAATTCACTGGAAACTTGTTTGTTTTCAGTTAGGCTTTTATAAAGATTACCTAAAACTGATGGCTTTCTTTTTCTTTTAAGGACATTTGATACATTAAGGAATCACCCATCCTTTTATGTATTTAATCATCGTGGTCGAGTACTGTTCCGGCCTTCGGATGCCACAAATTCTTCAAATCAGGATGCATTGTCCTCTAGCACATCACTGAAGTTACGAAAACTTGAATCACTGCGCCGTTAAGATTTTTACAAATTAGGATATGACAGGACACAAAGCTGAATATTGGAGTTTGGGGTATAAAACACACTCCCCCCATTAGTATTTATATTGATCTCTCAGACCAATTAAAAAAAAAAAACTATGGCCATTGTTTGTACATTGTTGGTCAAGTTCTTAATGCAGTATTGGTTATCTATGAAATGAATCTTTGATTGAATTTAATATAAGGAAATTTTTTCATTTAAGACAAATTCACGTATTTTGTAAAGTCACTGTTTTGAACACATTGAAAAATGTTGATGGTTTCTGTGATTATTTATTTTCTTAAAATTCTTTTCTTTTGCACTACAGTTTTTAGGATCCTTTTGGAATTACTGTGTGACTACTGCATTTTGCAGCATGAATTATAGTAAAATGATCTTCAGTTCTTAGGAAATGAACTTCCCTAATGAGACCAAAATGGTGACATATACCTTCTTCTTATATCCCCTCACAAGTGGCTCTGCTTCAGCAAATATTTGCCGATCTTTCATTTATCCATGGTTTCTGACTCCACCCCACTCCTGTATACTTTCTAGCATTGACTGTCTTGTGTAATCACTTCTCAGATTCTGTGTACAGTATGAAATTTTTGTGTCGTAACAGAAGTATTTAACAGGTTCAACTTGCTGTAAAACTATTTGTGTTCTCTTCCTTTATGTGTTAAAATGTGCTCTAAGTGATTATATAGTATAGGAATAGTTAAAGATAGACCAAAAGACTATTTGTGATTTCATTATCCTGCCTATGTAGAACAATAATTGTTGAGGAAAGCTGATTGCTTGTTGTTAATTTAATTTATTTAGAGTTGCTGTTAGCTGTTTTCATGCTAAACTAGTGAATTAAATGAAAATAAAACGTCTCATTAATCTAAAGGCAGACTTAAAGAAATTGGGCCAAATATGTTCTAAATATTTGGAACAAATTATTTAATTTTTTTTAATAAAATGCAAGGCCATTTGAGATTTATAGCAGGTTTGGAGTTTTCTGTCTGTCTTCAGTCTATGTTGGTGAGGATGAAGACATAGAATTAAATTCTTTTAGAAAGAGTAATTTTACTTTTAGAGCAATTGGCTAGCCTTTTGATCCAGAATGCTGCAGGAAACTGAATGTTTTGATGTAGGACATAATGCATTTTTGAATTGTACAGGTGTAAGCACATTGCTTTTGTTGAATTGTATAGGTGTAAAGGGAATGTCTGCAGATTTGAAAAGGAAATATGCTTAAAGCAAGACTCATAAGATGTCCTTATACTTGATGGCATTTTCCATTAGAACCGAACCTCACTCCTTCTGTTCTGCCTGGTAACGCACAGCCCCAAGGCATAAGATGAATTTGTCATTGCATTTTTTATTAGTGTTTTGTTCTGTTTTGTTTCGCTGATCTAGTCTTTCTGTGGAACACTGACTGCTCTCTAATGAGAACAAAGTTAGAATCTGCCGATAGCCTAAAATAATTTGAAACGTGTGAAGAATGTGAAGTCAGGTAAAAGTAATAATGAAATCAAAGTAGTGTGGAAAAAAGCAAGCTCCTTATGCCAGTTTTGTCTACCATTTCCTCAGGTATCACTTGACTTGGCAGAGTCTCTTGTTTTCTTCTCTTGCGGCTGAATTCCTTTCCTAATATGTTTCCATGGTGTTGTGAGATGTAGTTTGCCTACCTTACAGTTGACCCAACTAAAGGGTGCAATTCTGTGACTTTCAGTAAATCACAAAATTGTGCAATATTGGCCACAATCACTTTTAGAACTTTTTGTAGTCCCCACAAAGAATCCCCTTGCCCTGTAACAGTTGCCTCATTTTCACCCAGTTCTGCCCCCGACCCTAATCTACTTTCTCTCTGTGTGGGTATGCCTTTCCTGGACATTTAATATAAATGAATTTATACAGTGTGAGTCTTTTGTGAGTGGATTTCCCCCAGAGGCTTTCTATGTGGAGTGAAAAGTTATTCTTTATCTTGTGATTACTTATTGTTGTGAAAGGACATGGTTGGCAAAATTAATATATTTGAGAGAAGACCAGACTTAGCAGATTTCTCAGTTGATCATTTGCAATAGTTTTTCTTCATAGTAATCAGTGTATTACTTTACAATGTTTTCACTAGCTTCTAGAATGGATATTGAACTCTCTGCCTGCCCAGTTAGGAAAGACCTGCTAAAAATGATGCCAAATAATTTGGCTATAATTGACATAATAATTTTGAGTGTGCTAGCAGCTTGTATACCTCAGGCCAGGTGAGCTCACCTAATTTCTCTTCAAATTGACCCCAGTCAATTTCTGCTGTCTTTTCCAAGTATATACATAGGACTAAAGGTGATTCAGGTGCATTGTAACCCTGATAAATGTATTAACTATGGCACTTAATTTACAGCACAGTGAGACACTCAGTTACTGCCTAGGACAGTTCAAAACCATGTGAGCTAGCTAAGTCTGCAGTGGACTATGATTTCAATGACATTCAGAAGTGTGTATCAATCACAGTTTTGAGAATACAGAAAGACTCACTTGTTAATAACGAGGGAGCCAGCCAAATGGCCTTGTGGCAGAAAATGCAGATTGATGAATTGGGAAATCTTGTGCGCTCTAGCTTTGTACTGGTTGTTTCCTAAGCACTGTGGCACAACAGCATCTTCCTGGTTGTATGTGGCCTGTTTCCATGATGTATTGAGTGCTGTTTGTTGGGAGCATCAGTGCCTGTAACAACAAACTAAACTTATATTTTGGATATATTTTCTCTCTTTAAATGAACTTACCCTGTCTAATAAATAAATGATTGTCTCACCCTGTTTTTTGGTAGTGTTTTTTTTTGTTTTGTTTTTGTGTATGTGTGTTTTTGATTTTTAATCTCGTTTCTTCTTCTTGTCTGGCCCCAGAAAAAAATGTTACGAGCTAATTTCATGACTGTATTTTTCCATTGTGATTCTATTTTACTAAATTTAGTGGATATTTTATATTGAACTGTACATTTAAACTCTTAGTGCAATTTTAAGTTGTCATAGCCATAGTAGATTATATGATCTCATTTCTATTTCTGAAGCAGAAAATACCATTTGAGGTACAGGAATTGGTCCTTGAAGAGCAGTGTCTAAAATCATTTCGTGAAAAATTTCTTATAGAAAAAGGCAAACTGCCCTTAAAACTGTGACTTTGTATTTAACAGAAAAGCATGATATATAAAGCATAAGAGAACAAAACAGTGTAAGGAGAAGAAATCCTAGTTTGTAAAAGTTGGCAGTTACCTACAGTATTTTTGAAAACACCACCAGTATTCAAGTCTTCCTAGGACTACCTCAAAATTAACTGCTAAACCAGTGTTCTTATAAAAGGAGAAAACTACACACACATGACAAAACGATTGGACAGTACAGAAAGGCATAGATATTACAACTTTTGTTCTCCTTCCTTCGTACACTAATATTTTTCTCAAACGATAACCAATATCGAGAGTCTTGATGTTCTTACAGGACAAAAAGCTTTGGTTTGCCAGTAATCATTGAAAACATTTAAAAACCGATATCTGTGCATTCTCCTGTACCTTACTTTTTTTCTGCTGTGTTTTGTAAAATCTTTCTAGATCTGTGCAGAAATCATGCTTCTTAAAAACTGTGGTATCCCAGTGTACTAAAAATACTCAAGCATTAGTGAACTCTTAGGTTTCCAATATTTTATTAACTTATATGGCAGTGAACATACTTGTTCATATAATGAGAATGTTGGTAGGGTTCATGTATAGGAATAGACTTGTCAGATCAAAGAGTAGTTTTCATTTTCAGTTCAGTAGTTTGCTGAATTATCCTCTGGAAACCTTTGCCCCATGTGCTTGTGTATACAATGTATGAGAATGATTGTTTATGAGGCCTGTGATACTGGGTACTACTTTTTATGTTTGATCATGTGAAAGTGGATAAATGGTATCTTGCATTTTAATGAGGCGATGGAACACATTTTCATGTTTATTGGTTACTGCTATTTCATTTTCTGTGAACTGTATGGTCATGTTCTGTTTCCTATTAGATGACTTATTTTTTATTGATTGTATGAGCTTTTTGTAAGCTAAGGAAATTGGTCCATTGGTCCATTGTCACATGTTTAATAACATTTTCCTGTGTGTTACTGATTTATGTAGTTAAATTTATCAGTCTTTATGGCTTCTTTCCTTAGAAAGGCATTTACATTTATGAATAAATGTATTTTTCCAGTACTTTTAAGTTTTTGTTTTTACCCTTGAAGTCTTTTATTTCTTTGGAATTTATTTAGATAGTAGCAACAAAGGAAAGATTAAACATTTTCTTCTCCCAATAGCTTTCTGGGTAGTACATCATTTGTTCACATTGCTTCCATACTGATTGTAAAAACCACCTCACTCAGTCATTCAATTTGTTACAAGTTGTTACATATTTTCATATTTAGCATTGCTAACTATAACTTATTTCTTGTTTTAAAAAGATTTATTTTTATTGGAAAGTCAGATATACTGAGAGGAAGATCTTCCATCTGTTGATTCGTTCCCCAAATGACTGCCGCAACAGCTCGAGCTATGCTAATCCGAAGCTAGGAGCCCAGAGCCTCTTCTGGGTCTCCCACACGGGTATATGGTCCCAAGGTTTTGGGCCATCCTTGACTGCTTTCCCAGGCCACAAGCAGGGAGCTGGAGGGGAACTGGGGCCGCTGGGTTAGAACCAGTTCCCATATGGGATCTTGACACGTGTGAAGCGAGGACTTTAGCTGCTAGGATACCACACCAGGCCCTAACAATAACTTATTTCTCAGGATTTTTTTCTAATTGTTTTTGCATGTTTGTTTCTCCAGACACTTTACACTTGATGTTACCCAAAGGCCGAGCAGTGATCCCCAGATATTTCAGTATTATTTTGTGCAAACCTAAAATCATATTGATATTTTGCCCTACATTTTATTTTGAAAAATCCCAAACCTACAGAATACTGCCGAGCAACCTTCACGTCGACTCCCCCTTTCTTTTTCCCCACTGATTTCGCTCCTTTACCTCGGCTTTTTCTCCCTCTGGATTCTCTGAGGTAAATTGCAGGCAATTCCCCCAGGAGCCACACATTGCTTTAGTTAATATAGCTCTGTAGTCCACAACTGCCTCTCTGCTTCAAAGTAACAGTTTACGTTTTAGATTGCTACCTCTTTTCCTTTTACTCAGGAAGGAGAGAGATCTTCATGTGTTAGTTCATTCTCCAAGTGCGTGCAACAGATGAGGCTTGGCAAGGCCAAAGGCAGGAGCCTGGAACCAGTCTGCCACGTGGGTGCCAGGGAGCCTAGTTCGTGACCATCATCTGCTGCATCCCAGAGTGCATAGTAGCAAACAACTTAAAGTGGTGTGGAGACTTGATCCCACCCATCCTCCCCCCCCCCCGAAAAAAAGCCACAGATATGGGATGTGGATGTTACAAACTGTTCTTACTTTTAAGATTTATTATCGGGGAACTGGATTGGAATTTCAACAGTCTGGGCTTAAACTAGCTCCCATATGGCATGCTGGCACTGCAGGTGGTGGATTAACTTGCTGTGCCACACTGCTGCCCCTCCCTGCCAAGCAAGATTGTTAACCACTGAGCTAAACTCCTGCACCTAAAGTGATAGTTTCTAAAATAACTTTTTTCAGAGCTATTTTCCATTTATAGAGAAATAGGAAGATAGTGAAGAAGGGTTCCTACATTCTCCGGGATTTCTGTATTGTGAATATTTGGCATGATAACATTTGAGACAATGACTCCAGCTGTAGGCAACTGCCTAGATTGCCTTGTGTTACACTGTTGGGAGAAAAGCAGGCAATAGCTGGCAGGCACTATGAGCCTGGTTACTGCCAAATTTTTGTTGTGCCAGCATAGTTGCCTATTCTATTTTTTTTTTTTCAAAATAAGTGGGAAGGTGGAGAATGCCAGGCTGGGACATGCCACCCCAGTCCCCAGGAGGGGGCACTGCAGATTGCCCCAGGGAAGGGAGTCTGGGTATGTATTGGAGTGGGAGCAGCTGAGGGTATGTTTGACAGGGTGGGGAATGATTTCTGGGGGCTTGCACGGACGGGTCACTGTACTTGCAGGTAGGCGAGGGATCTGATTGGAGAAGTTTAGATGGGGGAAACCAAAGGGCATGTCTGGGTCAGGCCGAGGCATCCACCAATTGAAGAACCTGGGCTAGGCTAAACAGCCTCACCTGCCATCCTCTGGAATATACAGAACTTGGAATTAAGGGGCATGCTTGGTTCGGCTAGGCCACAATATTCACCCACGAGTGTTGGATCAGAGTGGGCCATGTAAGGCTAGCCTTGCAACACTCACCAGAATGTGAAACAATCTAATCTGGGAGCAAGTTCTATAGGGTCTTGTGACCTTGCCTCTATGAGGCTGCAGCAACCTGTCTGTGCGGACAGTTAGCGGTGGTGATGGGCTGAGCCAGGCTGGACCAAGGAGCTCAACTGACATTCACAGGGTCCTGGGTTAGGAGGGACCAGGTTGGGCCAGGCTGCACAACCTGATGGCACATGCAAAGGCCAGGACTGAGGGCAGACCGTGACAATCAGGGCTGCGGCACCTGTCAGCAGGCATGAGTTGCTGAGCTGGGATCAGACCTAGTACAGGAACTTGGTGAATTCCTTTTCTAGATCAAAACTTACACCTGGGAGCACAAAAGCCGGGGCTGGGGCAGGCCAGGTGTGGCAAAGCTGCCACACTCCTTAGCATTTGTGTGGGCTAGGTCTAGGAGCAGGCCAGGCTGGGCCAGGCCTCAGCACCTGCTGCCATATACAAGAGCCAGGACAAGGTGTGGCCATGCCTGGCTGAGCTAGGCTGTAGTACCTATCAGTGAGAGCCTGAGACATTGTGGGCCATGCAAGGCTGGGTAGGAGCACCTGCCAGCATGTGCACAATTCAGAACTGGGAACGACTTGGTAAGGCAACTTTGGGGGACTCCTTTGCTGGGCTGCAGCTTCCACCAGTGAGTGTGAGAGCTGGAGCTGGAAGCAGACTGAGCTGGGCAAACCTGCAGCACCTGTTGGCATGCCTGTGGGCTGGGATTGGTAGCAGACCGTACCAGGCTAGGCCCCAGTACCCACCAGAACTTGGAAGAGCCAGAATGAGTGTGAACAGGCTGTGCTAAACCATGATATCCACCAGTTCACATGAGAGCTGGGTCTCGGGGTAGGCCAGGGTGAGTGAGGCTGGTAGGAGCTGGAATGGATGCAGGCCAGTTAAGCTATGCCACAATACCCACTGGTGAGTGTCAGGACTCGGGGCAGGCCATGTCAGGCTGGGCTGCAACACTTGCTGTCACATAAATGATCCAGGGTTGGGAGTGGGACTGGTAGTTCAGAAACTTGGAGAATTCCTCTAACTAGGCACAGAGCCAGGGCTGGGGACAGGCCAGGCCAGGCTGGGCTACAGCATTCTCACCATATGTGTAAGCTGGGTTGGGGGGCAGGCTGGGCTGGGCCAGTCCAAGCACATATTGGCACAAGTTAGAGTCAGGATGGTGTGCAAGTCAGGCTGGGTTGGACCACAGCATTCACAATTCACATGATGGTTGTGGGTGGACCGGGTTGGGCTAGGCTGCTGCATCTGCTGGTGAATGCCGAGAATGGAGGCAGGCCATCTCAAACTGGGCCTCAGCATCTGGTGGCATACACAAGACCTGGTACTGGGAGTGGGCCTGGTAGGGGAGCCTCCGGGACAGTTGGGGTGCTGCTTCCACTAGTGAGTGTAAGAACTGGGACTGGGGGTCGGGCCAAACTATTCAAGGCAGTGGTACCCAGGGCTAGGTCTGGGGGTAAGCTAGGTCTGGGGGTAAGACAGGCTGAACTAAACTACAATTACCAATGAGTAAATATGAGAGTCAGATGGGATACAGGATGGACCAGGCAAGACCATAGTACATGTTGTCACAAGTGAAAACCAGGGGTGGGGGCAGGCCTGTGGGAGTTACTGGAGTCGCCATGACAAGGCTGTGGCACTCACTGGTGTGTGTGAAGACTGGGTCTGGGGTGGGCTGGGCTGAGCAAGGTCTCAGCACCCATTAGTTTGCATATGACATCATGCTGAGGTGGAAATGACCAGGTGCCTGCATCTGCCAGTATGTGCGTTGGCTGGTATAGGTGATGAATTGAACCTGACCCCTCACCAGCAGGCACAGAGAAGCATCAAGTCTGAGATCACCACAGGTGAGGTTTCTTGGGGGACTCCCTAACTAGATCACTGGACTCAAATACTGACCACAGGGAAAACCCATAATGTATGTGGTATGACCTTAACCTTAGAGTACATGTATTGAGACTGGGCCTACTCAGTTGCTGATGCCTGTGCAGTAGAGAGCATGCTCAGAGGCACACGGGGGAGGGGACATGACGGCCAGTTCATCTAGGCCAGCAGAAGACATCAACTGCCTTGTCAGAGGATGAAAAGCAGAATAGGTTCAACCACTCTCCTGGCCAAGCTTTACAGCATGTTCCTGGGCCTGTGGAGGCACTAAGGTCATAGTAAGCCAACAGACCTTGGATTTTCTCAACCCCGGTGCAAAGAAGCTACAATGTCTCAGAACTATCAAGGCCATTCAAGAGGCAACCTCAGAACACCCTTCCTACATCAGAATCTCTAAATCTACATCTCTGCTGATGTAGTTTAACAACAAGGAGCGGACCCCTCACTTTCCCTCCCTGCAGACATTCGAGAAAAAAAAAAAAAAAGAAACAGAAAAATTTATGCCATCCATCTTCCATATCTGACCCTCCCCACCCTAATCAGAGACCCACACAGGCATGCATTCCTCTCAACTAGGTAAACAAACAATAGTAAAAAATTAAGTTAAATTAAAATGTGAATACATTGACATAATGAACCAATGTTAATGCCTTATTACTAAGCAAAGCCCATGCTTTATTCAGGTTTCCACGGGTTTTACCTGATAGTATTGTGTGTTCCAGGATCCTGTCCAAGGAACTACATTGCAGTTAATCATCAATTCATGGTTTCCTTGGCTGAGACAGTTTCTTAGACTTCTATTGTTTTTTTATTATCTTGATAGTTTGGAGGAGCACTGGTCAGGTTTGTTTTGATAGCATGTTTCTTTACTGGGATCCCTCAGATGTTGTCCTAGGCATCAGGCTGGGGTTATGTGTATTTGGGTGGCAGGCCAGCAAGGCAAAGTGCCCTTCTCACAAAATATCAGGAGCCTGTATTCTCACTGATGCTGATGACCTGGTTGAGAGTCTGTCCAGGTTCTTCCCCGTGCTGCACTTTTTGGAAGGAATTCATTATAACACTCCACATGTAGCAAGTGAGGAGTTATGCTCCACCCCCTTGAAGATAAAGTAACTACATAATGTATTTGAAATTCCACAGCATGAAAGATGTTTTCTTGTCTCACCCCTTACTAATCTTCATTCATTTATATGAGCTGATACTCCGGGATATTTATTTTATACTTCAAACTACCATGTACTACTAGTTTTATTTTCTTGCAGAAAATGTTTCCAGTTTTGGTTATTGGTAGTGCTTTTAGAGCGCTTCTGTCCCCTCTTACACATTTGTCTCATTTAAGTTAAGAGTAAATATTTGTATTTCTATTCAGTGAAACATGAGTTCCTGGTGATGCTCAATTCGGTACCACATAGATCATTCTGTTTGGTTTTCCTTGCTTATCTCTAAACTTCCACTCCAACTGAGAAACCTCCCTCCCACCACCTGTCACCGACTTACTTGATTTGTTTCATTCCAGTCTCCATGTGCAGTGGTTTCAGAATGGCTAACCTTTCCCCTCATGGGAAACAACGTTAGCCACTAGAGAAACCATAGTGATTATGTACATTTTCCTGTTTCTTCATTTGCCATTAGTTTTACAGACTTCTCATTTCCAAGAACTTAGGTCAGCACTCCCTGCCTGCATTTCCACTGTTTGTCTCATATAGTTGTAATACGTATAGTTTTGTCACATTCTTAATTACAGTTTGGCATTCCCCTACCTTCCTAAATGATTGTTAAAGAATTTGTATACACTAAAGTTCACTTTCATACTTATTGTTAAAAGAGTTTTGACAGATCCCTCACGTTATTTATCCACAATTGCATGACCCACGTGGAATAGTATCACAGCCCTAAAAATCCTTTGTGTCTCATCTTTTCATCCATCACTCCGCTTCTCCTGAACCCCTGCTAGACACTACATTTTTTTTTAATTGTCCATCGTTTTGTTTTTCATAGAATGTCATCCAGACCGTATCTAGCCTGTAGAGCTAGGCTTTTTTCCCCAGCATCAGGGTTCTTCCGTGTATTTTATGCGACTTGATAACTCATAACTCATTTCTTTTTTTTTTTAAGATTTATTTTTATTATTTTTTTATTGGAAAGGCGGATATACAGAGAGGAGAGACAGAGAGGAAGATCTTCCATCCGATGACTCACTCCCCAAGTGAGCTCAACGGCCGATGCTATGCCGGTCTGAAGCCAGGAACCTCTTTTGGGTCTCCCACGCGGGTGCAGGTCCCAAAGCTTTGGGTCGTCCTTGACTGCTTTCCCAGGCCACAGGCAGGGAGCTGGAAGGGAAGCGGGGCTGCCGGGATAGAACCGGCGCCCATGTGGGATCCTGGGCATGCAAGGCGAGAACCTTAACCACTTGCGCCACAGCGCCGGGCCCAATAACTCATTTCTTTTTACCTCTGAATAATAATCATGTGTACGGATGATTTCAAAGTTTGTTTAGACATCTAGCTAACGAAGAACATCTTGGTGGCTTTCATGTTTGATGGTTATGAAGTTCCTGCAGGCACTCACATGCAGAACTTTGCGCAGGCATGATTTTTAATAAGTTGGGCGATCACTAAGTCATATGGTAAGCTGATTTTCAGTTTTATAAGACATTGCCAACAATCTTTAAAAATGGTTTTACTGGTTTGAATTCCCATCAGTTCCTGTTGCTCTGCAACCTCGCCATCACACTTATTGTCAGGTTTTTAAATAGTAGCAATTCTCATCGATTTGTAATGATATGCTTCAGTTTTAATTCCTCATTCCTTAAAGCCAAGTGATGTTGGACATCTTTTTTGCATGATTGTCATCTCTATTACTCTTTCGTTTCAGATTTTTCACCTGTTTTTAATTGTCTTGGTATTGTTGAATTCTAAGACTTCTTTGTGTATTTTGAATTCAGGTTCTTTACAGATGTGTACTTTACACATATTTTCTCCTTTTCATTGGTTTATTTTTGCCTTCTAGTTAAAAAGTTTTTATTTACTTATTTGAAAATTAGAATTACACAGAGAGAGGAAGAGGTGGAGAAAGAGAAATCTGCCATCTGCTAGTTCACCCCTGAATTGGTCGCAATGGTCAGGAGTAAGCCAGGCTCAAGCCAGGAGCCAGAAGTTTCACAGGTCTCCCATGTGGTGGCAGTGGCACAACACTTGGGCAGCCTTCACTGCTTTCCCAGACCATCAGCAGAGAGCTGGATTGGAAATGGAACAGCCTAGACAGGAACTGGTGCCCATAGGGGATGTTCGCATCACTGGCCTCCTAATCTTTTACTTTTTTTTTTTTTTTAAGATTTTACTGGAACCCGCACTTTGGTGTAGTAGGTAAAGCTGCAACTTATAGAGCCTACTGTTTTGATCCTGGCTCCACCACTTCCTAATCAACTCCCTGTCAATATACCTAGGGAAGAAGTGGAAGATGGTTCAAGTACATGGGCTCCTGCACCCACATGGGAGACCTGGAAGCTCTTGGCTCTTGGGTTCAGAGCAGCCCACCTCTGGTCATTGCAACCATTTGGGGAGACGGAAGGTCTATTTGTCCCTTTCTCTCTCTCTAACTACCTTTCCAATAGATAAATAAATTTTAGAGAAAGTTTCATTTATTTGAAAGACAAAGTGACACAGAGGGAGAGACACATAGAGAAACAAATCTTCCATCAGCTGAATTACTCCCAAAATGCCCACAACAAACAGTCCAGAGCCTAAGCCAGGAGCCAGAAGTGCCATCTGGGTCCCCCATGTGGGTGCCAAAAACCTAAGTACTTGGGCCCTCATCTCCTGCCTCTCAGGTGCTTTGGTACAATGCTCAATCATCAGAGTCAATATTTGATGCCACGCACTCTGCTATAGGATGAAGTCCCTATCTTTTCACTTTCTTAATTTTAATAAAGCGCAACTTACCAAGTTTCTTTCTCATAGAGCATGCTTTTCAAAGCTCATTTCCAAACTTAAGTTCATTTACATTTTTCCTATGTTTCTGCATAGAAGTCATATAGTTTTCATTATACCTTTAAGACTGTAATACATTTTGAGTTAATTTTGTGTAGATATAAGATCTGAGTCTAGGTTTGTTATTTTTTTTAATGTGGACATCTATTATTTTCGGCACCATTTGTTTAAAATATTATACTTTCTCTATTGAATTGCCTTTTTGCTTTTTTCAAAATCCAGTTGGATATATGTGTTTGGGTCTCTTGGGTGTACTGGTCCAGTTATCAGTGTATGTCTTTCCAATACTACACTGTCTTGACTATTGAAACTGGATGATGTGAATCCTCCCACTTTGTCTTTAAGCATTGTGTTGTCTATTCTCGATCTTTTATCTTTGCTTATAGATTTCTCCCTGTTTGTGGCTTGGGAAAGCAGTCGAGGATGGCCCAAAGCCTTGGGATTCTGCACCCGTGTGGGAGACCCAGAAGAGGCTCCAGGCTCCTGGCTTCGGATTGGCACAGCTCTGGTCATTGCGGCCGCTGGGGGAATGAATCAGTGGATGAAAGATCTTCCTCTCTGTCTCTCCTCATCTCTGTATATCTGACTTTCCAATAAAAATAAAACAAATCTTCAAAAATGATTTTATTTGAAGATATCTACTATTCTGAAAAAGTGTTCTGTAGACTGACATGTTTCCATAATTTCTCAAATTACATTTTCTCAAAGTATAGTTTTCTTTTTTTCTTCTATTTTATTTTTAATTTTGTGATATAATTCCATAGGCTATGGGATTTCCCTTACCCCCTCCCCAAAACCCCCCAGCTGATTTCCCCCATATTATTACAATAGTGTAGTCCTTCATAAGCAGTCAAAAGTCCATCATTCTGCTATTTTAGTATATCCTCACATTATGGGTACAGACAATGGCAGACAGTCCAGGATCCTATTGGCACTATGATTTGTTTTCTATTTCTGTGTTTATCATTTCTGCCCTCTCTCCCTCACACTCTCCAACTCTGTTGCAGAGAGAGCAGGTTGGACTGTAAAGAATCAGGCTATGCGTAGCCCAAAACCCTGTCCCAAGCATCGCCATGTATTCACCAAAAAAACCCGCACTGCTGACTGGTCTGCAGGGCTCTGTCCGGCCTGACTGTGCCATCCTATGCTCCCATAGTTCCCCCCAGTCTCCCCCTGGCTCTCTTGACATCCTCCATGTCCTCCCAGCTACATCAAGTCCCACCTTGAATTTTGGCCTTCTCCTCTCCTGAAGTAGGCGCTCCCCCCCTCCCCCCCACCGCATTGCACAGGACATCGTGTTTTCTGATCCAAGCTCTGTTCAGATGAGTCCTCCCCAGGTCCTGTCCCCACAAACTCACTGCCCTGGAGACTGCTCTGCTGCTGTCCCTCTCATTCCTACTTCCTTATTCTGGCTCATTTCCACCTGTTCCCTGTGGTTGGCTCAGGGAATTTCCTAGGGACAGTGTGAGTCTTAGGGCTGCAGTCTCAGGGCTGTTCCTTGTTTTCACAGTCTCCACTGCTGATGCTCAGACGGATGTGAAAGTTGTACAGAAGAGGAATCCTGCAGAGATGTTTTGATTGGGGGGAGCAGGGCGGGGGGAGGAAGCCTTGTCTTTGACAGAGAAGAGAAGGGGGAAAAGATCCTGCAGACAAGGGATTTAGAATGATGGAGTGGAGATGACAGTATTGGGCTTTAATGGTCTCGTGTGCTTCCTCCTTAGACATTTGAAGGTTCAGAGGTGGGTGTACACACATGTTACCTGCTTCACAGTTCAGAGGAGTATGGTAGATGACATGTAAAATTTCATAAGTGATGACATCAAGTGAGACTTTCAGCTCATCAAGTTATCAAAGGGAAAAGGCACTCTAATTGAAAAGTCCCAGAAATCTATAAATGCTTCTTAGCAGAACGGTGTCACTTGGCTTCTGTATGTATCAAGTAGTGCCTGCAAACCAACAGGTGGCTTTGTTCTCTTTCCCAGACTCGGTTTCGCAAGGTCTGAGATTTCCACCCGGTTCACCCTTTTCCTACAAGATGTTTCCTAGAAACTGTGGAGCCAGAGTGGCCCTGCAGGGGTAATGAAGTACACCCGCCTCGCAGTTCAGCCTCACTGCAGATGCCACTGCTCTTCATGATGCGCATGAGAAGATAGAAGGCGGTCAAACCCCTCCTGCTGGCTCCTTGTCAAGATAGACTCTGCCAGAGCTGAGTGTGGTAAGGGATGGTTTTCCACCTGACTCACTGCATTCTCCGCCAGATGACATCACTCAGCCCAGCTTTCTTGGTAATGCTTGGAAGCACGACTGTTACCAGCAATTTCTCTGTGGATGGTCCAGAAGACATAGATGTGTTCATTTTGGGAACTATGACAACTACATCTTAATTAACATGTCCAGAGAAAATCAATCCTGATATCAAATATCAATGAAGGAAACTATTTTAGACTAAGCACTGAAAGATTGTCTCCCAATGACACTAGAGAAGTCTCCTCCATTTATTCAGAATAGGCACAAGCTACCTTTGGCATTGAATCATTTTTCGAAAAGATTTGTTTACAGAGAGAAGAGACAGAGAAAGAGATCTTCTGTCCACTGATCACTTCCCAAGTGGCTGCAATGACTGGAGCTGGAGCCAAAGCCAGGAGCTTTTTCCAGGTCTCCTATATGGGTGCAGGGTCTCAGGGACTAGAGCTGTCCTCCACTCCTCTCCCAGAACATTAGCAGGGAGCTAGATCTGAAGTGGGGCTGCCAGGACACAAACTGGTACTGCGCCTGTCCCAGAATTGAAATTTTTTAAAGAAGATTTATTTATTTGAAGGGCAGAGTGACAGACAGAGGAAGAAGGAAGAATACACAAATCTTCCATCCACTGGTTAACACCCCAAATTGCTGCAATAGCCAGGCTTGGCCCAGGCTTGGCCAGCAGCTATGACTCCACCCAGGTCTCCTGTGTGGGAGGCAAGGGCCCAGCCACTTTAGTCATCTGCTATAGGGAGCTGGATCAGAAGTGGAGCAACCGGCACTAGAACTGGTGCTCAACTTCCAAAACAGCAGACTGACCCAGTGTGTCACAATGTTGGATCCAAGATACTTAAAAAAAAAAAAAAAAAAAAAAAAAGATTTATCATTTTATTTTTATCTGACAGAGCTAGAAAGGGAGAGAGAATCTTTCATTCACTGATTCACTCCCCAAATGGCCACAATGGCCAGAGATGAGTCAGTCCAAAGGTGGGAGCCAGGAGCTTCTTAAAGGTATTTCATGATAATGAGGGGGTTCTAAGGCCTTGGGCCATTCTCTGCTGCTTTCCCAGGCCACAAACAGAGAACTTGATTAGAAGCGGAACAGCCTCATGAGTGTAGGACAAGGAGCACCGGTTCATGTTCCTGGCTGCCTCACTTCCCATCCAGCTCCCTGCCTGTGGCCTGAGAAAGCAGTCGAGGACGGCCCAAAGCCTTGGGACCCTGCACCTGCCTGGGAGACCGGGAAGAAGCTCTTGGCTCCTGGCTTCAGATCAGCTCAACTCCACCCATTGCAGCCATTTGGGGAGTGAACCAGCAGGTGGAAGAACTTCTCTCACAGTCTCTGTGTAAATGTGCCTTTCCAATGAAAATAAATCTTTTTTTAAAGCATTGCTGCCCCCTTCAGGATAGAGCCAGTGGGTACAGGCTCAGTCCTGTTTCTCAAGCCCCAGCATTCACACATATTTAGAGTTGTCTCCACATATATTTTAATTACTTTTATCTTAGTCTAAATTACTCTTAGAAGCCAGAGATAAGTCAGGCAGATTGAAGCCGGGATCCGTGAACTCTATGCTGATCTCCCTTGTGGGTGGCAGGAACCCAAGTACTTGGGCCATTATCCACAGCCAAAGTTACATGAGCAGGAAGCTGGCTTGCAAGCAGATTGGCTGGGACTTGAACTGGGCTTCCAATACAGGCTTCCCCCCGTATCACAGAGGCTACTTAACCCACTGCAACACTATGCCAGCCCCTGCCCATTCTAAATTAGATTATTTGGTTTTCTGTTATTCAGTTGTAGGAGTTCTTATTTGTGCTTTTACATATAATTTGCTTATTTCAGAGTTAGAAAGAGAGATCATCCGCCTACTTGTTCACTTCCCTGAATGACCCCAATGGCCTTGGCTGGGCAAGACCAACGATGGGCCAAGGACTGGGAAATCTATCAGGGTCTCCCGCATGGTGGCAGGGGCCGAAGCATGATGTTTCTCGTAGGAACTGAGGAAAGTCATACAGATTTTTTGGTGGGTGCTGCAAGTGCTTGTGGGCCACATGTGGAGCCTCACTTGATGGATGTAGCTGCAGGAGGGTCAGCAGTGCTTGCAAAGCTACTGCTTCCAGAGGGATCATTGCCTGTTCCTCAGGTATCAGAGGAATAATCTCTGTCTATTGACAAAGAATCTAAAAGAGTTTTAAGGACTCAGGCGCAGACATTCAGCCAGAAGGTAAAAAACTGGGTAAGACACCCATGTCCCACGGTGGAGGCCTGCTTTGCATTCCTGCTCAAAGCTTCCTGGCAGGCATTTGAGGAGTTAAACAATGCATAGCGGAGCTCTCTCTCGCTCTCTCTCGCTCTCTCTCGCTCGCGCGCTCTCTCTCTCTCTCTCTCTCTCACACACACACACATACTCCCAAGACTTCTCCCTCTGCCTTGTGAATAAACAAATCATTTAATAAATATTTTAAGAATAGCGGCTGGCATTGTGGAGTACAGGTAGGGGCATCACTTGTGACAACATTCCATACGGGTGCTGGTTCGAGTCCCAGCTGCTCTTCTTCCTATATAACTACCTGCTTGTGGCCTGGGAAAACAGCAGAGGAATGGCTAGTTGCTTGAGTCCCTGACATCCACATAGGAGACCCAGAAGAAACTCCTGGCTCTCGACTTCAGCCTTGCTTACCTCTAGCAGCTGTAGCAATTGTGGGAATGAATTGATGGATGGAACCCCCCCCCCCTCTCTCTCTCTCTGGATTCATCTTTTCATATAAAACTCTACATTTAAGATAAATAAATAAACTTTTAAATGATTAAATAAATAAATAAAAGGAGTTGACACCATGGCATAGTAGGTTAAACTGTGGTCTGTTATACTACTATGCCATAAGGGCACCAGTTCTAGTCCCGGCTATTCCAATTCCTGATTCAATTCTCTGATTATGGCCTGCGTAGGCAAAGGATGATGGCCCAAATTTTTGGGCCCTGCAACCCATGTCAGAGACCCAGAAGCACCTCCCGACTCCTGACTTCAGATTAGCTCAGTTCTGTCACAGTTTTTTTGGGGTGTGAACCAGCAACCAGCAAATGGAAGATTCTCCCTAAATACATAAATAAATAAATAAATAAATAAATAAATAAATAAATAAATAAATAAATAAAAAAAACTCTGTCTTGCAAACAAATAAGCTTTAAAATGATGAGACTTTAAAGATACAGGGGCCAGGCACGGTGACTCAGATGGTGAAGCCAGCACCAAAACACCTGCAACCCATATGGGTTCCAGTGCCAGCAACCCTGTGTCCTGTATAGATCCTTGCAAATGAGTATGGGAAAGACACAGAGGGTTGTCCAAGTGCTGGGTCCCCTGCTACCCACGTGGGAGACTTGGATATACTTGCAGGCTCCTGGCCTCAGCCTGGCTGAGCCCTGACTGTTGAGCCAGTTGAATTATAAACTAGCTGATGGAATATTTCTCTGTCTCTACCACTCTCTCTCTCCCTGCCACAAACCCAACAAATTCTGACATTCAAATAAATAAATCATTCAAAAACTAATTAAAGGATTTCAGATTCATTAGAGTCTGCTCATAGGTCCCACTAATATCTCTAGGACTACATTAATTCTCAAAATGATGTAACACTGACAGAAAGACCTTTGCGACCAAGGTTAATTTATGTGGTAACTCACCCACCCACAAAATACAACTTAACCTGGGTTTCTCCAACTCTTCCACCTGAAGCTTTACTGCTTAAATATATATTTACACACACACACACACACACACACACACACACACACACACACACAGAGTCAAATGGCAATCAAAGTACATTTCAGGACTGATATGCAGCTCTTACGTGTGCAGTGTATAAGTCCTGAGCTTATCAATTGCCTCCTGGAAAGATCTAGCACATTTGGAAGCAACCAGTGATTTCTGTGACTGCCCCGTTCTTATCACAGTGTTCACAGACACCACACACTTGGTCACCTAGACTCTCGCATTGCACAGCTATCCTTTGACAGGCACTGAAGAGTGACTATTTGAGAATCTCGCCTGCTACTCCTGGCCTTAGATTCTCAGTGCTATCTGAGCACTGAGACAGGGTTCCTGCTGCTTGTAAACTAACCAGATCAAAGAAGGAACCATGGAGGCGCAGGAGTCGCTCGGACAACTGGTCCTTAAGAATCCACACTTCCAGGGAGTATGCTTGATGCCAGAATGTCCACTTTCATACAGCAGGCCCCACCAGAAAGGAAGAGGCACAAAGAGTAAAGCGAGCCTCAACCTGTATGTAGGCACATGTGTGTGTGTGCGTGTTGAGTGTAAGGAATGACCTTATGCCAAGTGTTGCTCACTAGGCAGTCTGCAGGGTTCCTTGACCTCTGATGCTGGAACATGGTGAGCAGTCACAAAGCAAACCTCACAATAAGCTGCAACCTAGACAGGAGCTGCACACCCCAAAAGCCCCAGAAAACCCTGTGCCCTTTAGTTTGCTCTGATCCCAGGCAAGCGTTACTACTGCAGAAGCCAGAGCCTTTTAGGTTTAGGGCTGCAGGCCCTGGACTCCTTGCTCAGGCTAGCTGTGTCTTCAAGGCACTCCTGGCTACCACATGTAGAGGAATAGCCCTCAGCATGTGCTCACCTGGCCTCAGCTCTCGGTAGAAGCCTTCCTATGACGGCTGCTCCTCTTGCTTAGCATCCGTGTCTCTCAGCCAGAACGGAGCATCCAGGAGACCATGAGTCTGGTTCTCTCTCTGTGCACACCCAGACAAGGGCCCGGTGCCCTTTCACCTGGGGCTTCAGGAGATGCTGAAGGACAAGCAATTGTTTTGTAATTGTCAAAACAAGCTGAGGAAGCTGATGCTGAAGCCACTCTTATTTCCTGCAGAAGACATGCTTGCACGGATACACTGGCCTAGCCGCACGACATACACAGCACCTCAGAGTCAGATCTGTCTCGAGCCCAAAGCACTTTTGATGCCTCCACAGCAGCTTTCCCAGACTCTGCAAAATTAGACGACCCTTACCCATCCTCCCACTGTGCCTACGCAAGGGAACCTGAGTCGAGAACATTCTCTACTCACCGACCTTCTTGACCGATTCTCTCCACGGAGACTTGCCCCATGCCCACGTGCCTGTGTGCTCCTGCCTGCACGTCACACTCAGCCTGTCAGCCCAGGGCACTCCTGGGAAGCTGCTTCCTGCCACCGAGGGCCCAGTCACCTCCCTCAGCTGCTGTGTTCTCTCTGCTCCCCAGGGGGACACTGCACATCAGCAAGTGACACACCCCACCACTGCGTTCCTGTTCCAGATGCTAGGCCACAACCCTTTCTGGACTCCTCCCCGAGCCGGGGAGATAGTGGCCTGAACACTGGACTGTGCCAGGCATCGGTTGGGCCCTGTTCCTGAAATACTGACCTTAGGTCTCTGTTCCAACCTGATGTAGGGGCTGGGACTCCCCTTAAACCTTTGAGGGGACTGTCCTGGGGGGAGATGAAGTTGTGTGCATAAAGTCAGATGATGGGCAGCTGCAGCCCGACCTCAGCCTGCGGTCCTGCACTCAGTGCTATGCTACCAGCCTCTCCAGCAGCAGGGCTGCCCCAACAGTAGACAAGCAGCCCTGCTGACTTGACAGCTGAACACTAAGCCGTGAGGATTTCCCAGCAGCCGATGACTAAGTTCTTGGCCACAACCTTTCACATGCCCAAGAATAGTGAAACCCTCTAGCTGGGTACACCAGTGAGTTTGTGAGAGTGGGCTTAAAGATGCACTCACAGACCTGTGCCTGCTTATGAAGGACTATACAATTGTAATAATATAGGGGAAGTCAGTGGGGAGGAGGGAATTTGGGAAGTTTAGGTCACTTAGCATAATGTCCCCAAAGCCGACTTATGTAGCAACATGTGTCAGAAATCTTGCTACTTCTTTCTTTAAAAATTTAAATGAAAGGAGAATGATAGAGCAGGAGAGTCAGGGAGTGGGGGAGACACAAGGAGGGGGTCTTCCCTCCACTAGCTCACTCCCCAGATATCTGTCAGTCAGTACTGAGTCAGGCCACAGATAGGAGCCAGCAAGCACGCTTGGGTGTCCCCCATGGGGGTAGGGAGCCAGCCCTGTGGGCCATCTGCTTCTTCTGAGGCACATAGCAGGGAGCTGGTTTGCAAGCAGAGCAGCTGGGACACGAACCAGCATGCAGCAGCTGGAGATCTATATTGCAAGTGACACCTTAATCCACTATGCTACACCACAGCCCCGGGGAATTTCTTCCTTGTTAAGACTGAGTAATATTCCTTTTTATCTCCAACCCTCTGTGGGTTGTTTATCTCTTCCTCTGTGCATGGACACTTGGGTGGCTTATGTGAATAACGCTGCTGTGGACACGGGAGTAACGCCTCCCTCCTCAAGACCCTGCTTGCTGTTTTTCAATCATTTACTCTGAAGTGGACCAGAAATGGGACTTGTTGATCATATATGGATTCTATTTTTTAGTATTTTATATTTTATATATATATTAGCACTGTATTTATTGGGAGTGAGGCAGAGATCCCCTATGGTGGTCCACTCCCAAATACTCACACCGGTCAGGGGTGGTCAGATCTTGCAGAAGTCAATAGTGAGGTCTAAAAGCAGAGCTGGCAGAATATCGTCCCAACCAATTAAAAGCCATAACATAACATCAACAACAGTTTACAACATTATGGAGTTAATTGACATGGTACTGAGTGACTGATATGTTAGAAAATGCAAGTTCTTAACCACATCATTGACATTTCAATTTTAGTTTATACACAACCGGCTTCTATCCACCTTAAAATGGCTATAGGATACTATTCAGCTGTCTCGTGTCTATTTTCATTTTTGTATTTAGCAGTTTATTGTATTGAAACATAATTTTGCTGAACTTGGCAGATTTTAGGATAGTCCAAACTGGCTTATAATTTTAACAAGGCATATGGATGACCATTTAGAATTTTGAAAGCTTGGGCAAGAGGATGACGGAGGAGTTGGGCCCACGCATACTCCAGCCACTTTTACGTGGAACTTACTGTTGTTGATTTCAGCACCTGCTTTAGTTGTGTATCTACCCCTTCAGTTTGAAGATGGGGCTCTTCTGTGTATATGCATTATCATGAGTTAAAAGGTCGTAAAGCACCTGGGATAGAATTGGAAGTGTGGGTAACCTGTTATCCATGGTAAAACATGTACTGTGGGTACATGGCAACCTGGTATCCATGGTAAAACACTATCAAAAAGGCAGAAGCACAAACCAATTTTTTTTTCTCTAACAGATCAGAATGAAATAAATGCTGTCCCCAGGAAACCCATATCAGTTCAGAGCTGGGTCCTGTAATCATTGAACTGATTTTTTCTCTTCCCCTAGATACCCTCACCTTGAAAAAGAACCATAGGCCTTCTCTGAGTTAAAGTGGGACAAAGATGAGCAGTGTAAATGTTTCCAGTGTGGCAAGAGAGTCTCCTTTATTTGTGAGGTTTTAGGGCCTAAAACTAGTTCAGTCCAAGATTTGGTGGATTTGCTTGACTCACAATCTCTCAAATGTCCAGGCCTTAAGGAAGAAAATACCCAAGAGGTATATTCTGTAGATCACCTCTTTTTTCTTTTAAAAGATTTATTTTTCTTGGAAAGACAGATTTTTTTTTTTTTTAATAGAAGAAAGAGGTAAATTACTGGTTCACTCTCCAAATGGTCACAACAGCCAGAGCTGAGCTCATCTGAAGCCAGGAGCCAGGAGCTTCTTCTGGGTCTCCTACGTGAGTGCAGGGTCCCAAGGAGTTTGGTCATCCTCTACTGCTTTCCCAGACATAGGAAAGGAGCTGGATAGGAAGTGGAGCAGCTGGGACATAGGGGATCCCAACGCCTGGGGGTGGAGGATTAGCCAGTTGAGCCATTGCACTGGCCACTAGATTACCTCCTGGTACTTCCATCTCTAGTGGTCAAAGTCAACAGAAACTACTACAGTCTAGTTCATAACAGATTGATAGTAACCATGAACTTCAGTAATAAAGATTTCGGTCAGCCCACCAGGGAAAGAACCTTAACCATGGAAGGTGCTTGCTGAGGACAAAAGCCATGTGGAAAAGAATGTAGAGTGGAACTGAGCACACACAGAAATGAAAATTAACTTCACTCTCAGTATTTAAGATGCAAGATAGTAGCACTTGCACTGTGTTGTAGTAGTCTAAGCCTCCGTTTGTGGCACGAGCATCCCGTATAGTTGCTGGACCATGTCCTGGCAGCTCCACTTCCCATCCAGCTCCCTGCTTGTGGCCTGGGAAAGTAATGGAGCATGGCCCAAGGCCTTGGGATCCTGCACTGGTTTGGGAGACCCAGAAGAAGCTCCTGGCTTCAGAACGGCTAGTCTCCGGCCGTTGTGGCCACTTGGGGAGTGAATCACCGGTCGGAAGATCTTCCTCTCTGTCTCTCCTCTCTGTATATCTGCCTTCCCAATAAAAATAAAATAAATCTTTAAAAAAATAAACATATTTAAAAGAAGTGTTGTCCCTTTTAGATAGGAGAATTGAATTATATCGTGTATGACGGTAGCATATGGACACCTTGTAATGAGACTGTGCCTTGTAGTGTGTCATCTTGGAGAAGCCCAATCACACCACACATGGTTCTCTTTATGGAGTGTATCTGGTATACCACAGTGAGCTGTGAAGGCTGTGCGTGATGACTGAAGGGCAGCTACAGCCATTGTAGCTCACACTCACATTGATGGTCTCGGATTTAATTTCCTTGTACGAGGCAGCAGTGGGACCTGGCATTTTTCTACTCTCCTTTTGGATCCTCCCTCAGCTTTTGAATCTCCTGGGCCAGGTATGCACATTAAAACTCCGTGACAAATGACTGTTACAGGATGCCCTATGCTAACAAAGGCAGTGATGACAAGGGCAGACGCACACCTCAGTCTGTCCTTACAGTATTCAGATCGCATTTGCGAGTTTCAGCCTGTTTGGTACCTCCCTGTCCTTAGTGGAGCTGACAGCAAGCACAGAGGCTGACTGCTTGATTGCCTCCCGCGTCCCTTGGAGCAAACCAAGCTGTCAATCCCCTGCTTTGCTAAGCTCCATTGCATCACCTGCTTAGAGTTTATGTGGGTTTCCTCTGTGCTGAGAACTTGTAAGTCTATCTTGAAATCTCTCTCTTTTTTTAAAGATTATTTTTTATTTGAAAGACAGATTTCAGGCAGATTTCTTTCTCTGCAGAGGGAGAAGGAGAGATACAGAGAAAAAGTATTCCATCCGCCGATTCACTCAACAAAAGGGCAAAATGGCCAGAGCTTAGCTGATCCGAAGCCAGGAGCTTCTGCTCTCACACAGTTGCAGAGTTCCAGGGACTTGGGCCTGCTTTCCCAGGCCACAAGCAGGGAGCTGGGTGGGAAGCGCAGCTTCTGGGAGTACACCCTGAGTCCATATGGGATGACAATGCCATAGACAGAAAAGTAACCTGCTGAGCCACCACACCAGCCCCTGAAATATCTCAAAATTACCCTGCTGTTCAGTTCAGTATTTCCAAATCAAGCGTAAACTAACACTACAGCTGATGATTAATGACATTTTGAAATCTAAATCCTTATGTTTCTTTGAAATTTTCTAAAAGAAAATGGTTTAGTTTGTGCTTTTAGAAAGGAACAAAAATAAAAAGGCAGCTGGAACTTTTTCTGGCATTAATGAAATAAAAAATTAAAATGTTTCATTTTTATATATGCAAAGTCAGAATCTTTTTGCACAAATTATTTATAAATTAATTTTAAAATCACATATTAAGTGTAAATCCTGTGAAAAGTTCCAGGGAAAACTATGCAAAATTTTGTTTTCAAAATCACAGAATGTGTAAGTTTGACGTGGATACAAAAGCAGTTCCAGGATACTTCAGAAAGTTCATGAAAAATGGAAATAAAACATGATTCAAAAAAAATTTGAAGCAACATTTTTAAAAAGTTTATTTTTAGCTGAGAGGCAGATTTACAGAAAGAGAAGAAGACAGAAAGAATATTCCAGCTGTTGATTCCATTCCATGAAAGGCTGTAATGGCTGGAGCTGAGCGTTTCTGACCCAGGAGCTTCCTCCATGTATCCTACATGGGTGTAGGGACCCCAGAACTTGAACCATCCTCCACTGCTTTCCCCAGCCATAGGCAGGGAGCTCAATGAGAAGTGGGCAGCTGGGACACAAACCTCCACCTCTGCTGGGATACTGGCACCGCAACAGGAGGATGAACTTGCTGAGCTTTGGTCCTCTAGAGCAAAACTGTCTTTTTTTTCTTTTCTTTTTAATTGGTTAAACCGCTGCTTATGCAATATCCATGTCCCCTATCGGAGCACCTGGGCTCCAGTTCTGAGTCTGATCTCAGTTTCAGCTTCGTGTTAACATGTATACTGAGAGGCAGAGGGTGAGGGGTCCAAGATGTTGGCTTCCTACTATTTGTGAAGAGAACTTGAGTTCCCAGTTTCCAGGTTTGGCTTGGCACAGATCTGGCTACTGCAGGTATTTGAGGAATGAACCAGTGGATGCCAAGATCTCTATGTACTGCTGGGATCCCATATGGGTGGTGGTTCGTGTCCTGGCCGCCCTGCCTCACATCAAGCTCCATGCTTGTGGTCTGAGAAAACAGTGGACAGTGGCCCAAAGCCCTGGATCCCTACACCCACAAGTGAGATCCGGAAGAGGCTCTGGGCTTCGGATCGGCTCAGCTCAGTTGTGCTCACTTGGGGAGTGAATCAGTAGAATCAGTTGATGCAAGATCTTCCTCTCTGTCTCTTTTTTCAATCCTCTCTGTTTCAGTGTGTATAATGAAATTTGGAATTTATTTTATTATTTTAGAAAATAGTAGATCTTTTCAAATAAAATTATTTTTTAAAGATTTATTTTATTTTTATTGGAAAGTCAGATATACAAAGAGGAGGAGAGACAGAGAAGATTTTCCATCCATTGATTCACCCCGCAAGAGGCCACAAGAGCTAGAGCTGAGCAAATCCAATGCCAGGAGCCTGGAACCTCTTCTGCGTCTCCCATGCGGACACAAGGTACCAAGGCTTTGGGTTGTTCTCGACTGCTTTCCCAAGCCACAAGCAGGAGACTGGATGGGAAGTGAGATCACTGGGATTAGAACCAGCACCCACATGGGATACCAGTGCTTGCAAGGTGAGGACCTGAGCCGCTAGGCTACCGTGCTGGGCCCTGGAACCAAGATTTTATTATATTCTCTCCATGTTCTGTTTTTGAAAATTTGACTATAATGTGTTGTAATGAGGATCCTTTCTGATATGTATATTTGGAATTATATGTACTTCCTGATTCAAACTCTGCTTTGTGGTATAAACCCTTAGACAGAGAACATCATACTTGGGAGGCTCTTGCTGCTTCACTTTCAGCTTCAGACTAACCCAACTCTGAGTGGCCACTTTGGAGTGTGAACCAGCAGACGGAATACCTCTCTCTGTGTTTCTCCCTCTCTCTGCATTTCTGACTTCCAAACAAAATCAATCAATTAATTAAAAACCCACAAGGATATACCTCTTCATATCACTGGTATGGCTCTTAAGCAGTGTTTAATTCATGTTGAAGATGTAAAGAATTTGGAATCCTCAAAAGTTGCTGGTGGGAATGTAAACAATGCAGCATTTGTGGAAAAAAAAATCTGGCATTCCATCAAGACTCAAGCAGGAAGTTACTGAATGGTCCAACAACAGTACCTTAATATACTCCAGAGAAATAAGAGGCTATGTCTACTCAAAGGCTTCACTTTTAAGTACAAATGAAACTTAAAAAATAATACAGTTGGACCCGTACTTTAAATCATTTACAAAGGTTGAGCCAAAGTGGATTAAATATCTAAATGTAGGCCTTAAAACTGTATAAACCCTAGAAGTAAGCATAGAGGACAGTGTTAATGACAGTGAACTTGACAATGACTTCATGACTATGACACCAAAATCATAGACATCAAAAACAGAAACAAAAGACAAATTGGACTATATCAAACTTTAAAGGTACTGTGCATCAAAAATTATAACAGAGAGAAAAGAAAACCTATGGAGTGGGAGAAAATATTTTTTAAATGTATAAATAATAAAGGTTGTTAAACATCAAAATATGTTGGAGTTGGTGTTGTGGTACAGTGCATTCGGCCACTGACTACAGTACTGCAATGGCATATCAGAGTGACTACAAGAGACATGGCTGATCTGATTCAAAATGAGTCTGCTATTTTTTTTTTTTAGTTTGCTATTAATGTGCCTGGAAAAGCAAATGAAAATGACAAAGCACTTGGAACCCTACCACCCACATGAGAGACCTGGATGAAGTCCCAAGCTCCTGGATTTGGCCTGGCCCAGTGCAGGTGACTGACCATTTAAGGATCACTAGATGAAATATATTTTTTCTGCCATTCCCTCTGTTTCTGTAATGATGGCTTTCAACTGAATAAAATCATTCCTTCAAAAAACATGTTATGGTTAAATGGACTAGAAGATAAGCTTATTTTAGTTCATGTATGTTTTCAATGCTATACAAAATTTGCCCATAATATGAATTTTCATGAACATTCTGATAACAAAATATATATACATACCACACAAACATTTGTGTGTGTGTGTATAAAAATCCCACTTCTGGTCTGCTTCAGAGTAAATGATTGAAAAACAGCAAGCAGGGTCCTGAGCAGGGAGGCGTTACTCCCGTGTCCGCAGCAGCATTATTCACATAAGCCACCCAAGTGTCCAGGCACAGAGGAAGAGATAAACAACTCACAGGTTATGACTTTAGCCATTATGCCATAATAACCCATTGAAATGATCTTTTTAAGCCTCAATTTAGCTCCAGATTCGTGGCAATGCATTAGGAAGTGGAATGAACATGATTTAAAACTTGGTGCTGTAGCTCAGATTCCAGAATATAGAACTCATTCTTCTATAGGCAGAGTGAGAAAACAAGCCTCCTTTTGCAAATGGAGAAATGTTTCCAACATTGACTCTAGCAAGGACTCTGTTGGAATGGTAATGGAGGCAGCCAGCTGCCGACTTTGGGTTTTTATCCCTCTCCATAAATTCTCCAGAAAATGGGGTCTTTATGCTCTTTGGGGTGACAGAATTTGACTACCAATGGCAACTGCGTTGCTACCCAATAGGGGATAGGAGAAGCATGTGTGGAATTTCTACAGCCCTTCTTAGTATACTGTCATGATTTGTGATTAGAGGTAAGGGAAAATTATAACAACCCAATTCATGAGGGACCCAGAAACTTGAGTAATGAAACTCTGAGTCATCCTTGAAGAGCAAGAACTTTGACAGGCTGAGATGCTGTCTCAGGTAAAGGATGGTTGAGCAGGCAGTGAGGGCAATCATAAAAGCAAGCTATGATTTGCAACATGACATGATGAGTTAATACCCTCCAGCGTAGGTGGAAAAAGAAACAATCAACAAGTCATATTTGAACAAAATGCTTAGGGTAAAAGCCCCACTTTTACTAACAAAAATTCATAACATTAAAAGTCAAGTAACATAGTCTAAGGGGCATAAGCAATATTCAACTTTTTTTTTTCCAACACACAGCAATATGGCATTTTTTCCCACTAACTGTTGTGGTAACAGGATTATTTGTCGAGAGAGTGATTATCTTTGTTGAGGCAGCATTCAGCAACGGTCTTTTCTAGTATATTCTCAAGGTGCTTAATCAAGTCTCGTCTTTTAAATCTGAAAACAAAGAGACATGTCATTAATCAAAAGATACCCAGATAACATAAGATAAAAGAGATACTGTAGAGAATAGAGTTAAGAGCTTACAATCTACGTGGAATGGAAAATCCATCTGCCTAAAATGAGCTACTTGAGCAAATACATAGAGCATCAATTGGGGAGCAATGGCCACCTCAGACTACAGGAAGAACAGAAGGCATCACAGGCTTGGAAAAATAAGTCAGACTCGCATTGGCAACCTAAATAATTGTGGAGACAGCCTTAACTAAGAATGGGAGCTAGTGTTTGAGAAACTCAAGGCAGAGGCTGTTCCCTAAGGCTCACACAATCCAGTACCACACAGCACAAGTGCCTGCAGAAATTGGACAGCTCCTCTTTTCTCCCCACCTTGTCGCTTCCTTGATGGTAAATTCAACAAACTGTTTCTTGACCTCGGGAGGTCCTTGCACTCCTTCAAGCAATTTGAAGATTTTTTCATATTCTGCAGATATTAAAAAAAAATCCTCA
Source organism: Ochotona curzoniae (assembly GCF_017591425.1). NCBI lineage: Eukaryota > Metazoa > Chordata > Mammalia > Lagomorpha > Ochotonidae > Ochotona > Ochotona curzoniae. Next base: position 10,888,168 of record NW_024467087.1, read on the forward strand.
GTATTTCTCAAAAACAAAGAAGGAACAGAACTACATGCCTTATTATGCCTGATTGGCTAAAATGTTGTATAGGATGTGTCCTTTTAATGCTCAAATTAAGATACCCAAAACATTTCCTAGTGGAACTCATAAAGAATAACCAAGTAAAAAAGAGAAAAAGAAAAAAAAATAATGGGATGATTTCATCAGTTAAAATAGGAGTTAAATTATTGTTGAAAGAATGAGATTCAAAAGGTCACACGGATGGACTCTAAATCATAGAATAAAAGAACCCTCCCCCCACACACACACTTTTTGAGGGCACACATTCTTATACAACTTACTTCGTCCAAACTGTCGAACTTCCTTCATTAATTGCTGTTTTATATCAGCGTTAATTATGTCTGGATTTTTTGGCAAAGAGGACATTTCTTCAGCTTTTGCCTCATCTGTAGAGATGTTGCTGGTATTGATTCCTCGCACATGTGCCTTCCCACCAGGCTTGTGTATCGCCCCATCTTGGGTGGGACTGGTGAGGTCATCCAAAGGCAGTGGCTCGGGTAGCAAATAATCTTCTACCATACTCATCTTCTCTGATGGAGCAGATTTTGAAACAGAATGAGCAGGTGACTGAAGACTTTCCATCTTCTTATTGTGGACATCATGAACGACAGTAGAACCTGGAGACCAAATTGATAGGTTGTGCTATGAGGCAGGACATCAGATAAATCCCACAGGAGAGGGTCTTCAAAAAGTTCATGGAAAATGCATATTTAAAAAAAAAAAAAAAGCTTTGGGCCCTGGCGCGGTAGCCCAGCAGCTAAAGTCCCTGTCTTGTGCACACCAGGATCCCAGATGAATGCCAGTTCTAATCCCGCAGCCCCGCTTCCCATCCAACACCCTGCTTGTGACCTGAGAAAGCAGTCGAGAATGGTGCAAAACCTTGGGACCCTGCATCTGCATGGAGACCCGGAAGAAGCTCCTGGCTCCTGGCTTTGCATCAGCGCAGTTCCAGCCATTATGGCCTCTTGGGGAGTGAATCAACAGACAGAAGATCTTCCTCTCTGTCCCTCCTCCTCCCTGTATATCTGAATTTCCAATAAAAAAATTAAAATAAAAATTTAAAAAGCTTCGTATGGGTTTCAAGTTTTGCATCAAAGAGATGTTAAAATCCCATTTCCCCAAAACATTTTCCAGGTATCATTATATATCCATGTACTCTTCAGCTTTTAGAAAATTATTTACTTCATAGAACAGGAGGAGGAAATATCAGACCTGACGATTCGACCCATAACACACTGAAATCATTTCTTACGTTCTGGCTCCATGAACACATACGGAAACCAAGCAAGACAACAGACATAATAAACTGTCAGAAATTCACAGTACTCATGGTTGAATGGCACTATAATGTTTTGTACAAATTAAAATTATTAGTATCACATGATGTCATGATTTCTGAAATTTGCATATAAACTGTCATGTGTTACTGAGCTTGAAGCCAGAAAACCTGAGTCTACCTTAACCTCTCTGCCATAAGATTTCTCAGAAAACAGAACCAGTCGTTTTGGTTGAAAGTTCTACATGAACTCCATAACCGAAAATCCATGTTAGTATGAGACCTCTCTTCATCTTAGAAAATTTTGTTACTTCAAGTTGGATAGTTCTGTTTCTTTCATTCCTCCTGTGTGCTCTCCCTCCCGCCACACACACACACACACACACGCACACACGTCCTTCTAGGGATCAGCAGTGAAAAAGAGGGGTGTTCCTGGATGGGTGTTCCTGGATGGGTGTTCCTGCCTTCATGTAATTCCCATTCTGTTAGGGAGGTCAGACCAAGGCGGCACGCACGGAACCAACCAAATCAGCACCGCTGGAATTCAGTCAGAAGGAGCCAAGCATGTGAGAAGCGCCCCCTTGGCCAGTGGGTGCAGGAAGGGGCCTGGCGGGCATACATTGTGAGCAGAGCGTGGAAAAGCAGACACACTGGCATATTCAGGTGCAGAGGGAGAGAGAGTTAGAAGCAGTAGTGAGAGCAAGGGCAGGGGTTATGTTGGGGGAACAGTGGGGAGCCAGAGTGAAGCGCAGAGGTATGCAAAGCCATGAGGAACCCCACAGGACTTGTAGGAAGACCTACATAGCCTGTAAACCAGTAAGGAAAGGAACTCAGGTTCTATTCTGAGTAACATGAGATGCTGAGGCAGGAGTTTCAGGATGCACATAGCGTGACCTCATTTACATACCCTGTTACCACTGTAACTCAGCCCTCATACTGAGCACCTTTAATGCGCCCCCCCCCCATCAAGTCTTAGCTTCTCTCCCAAATGCTTGTATAGCTCTCTCTTGCCCTACTTTGATGTTATACAAATCAGCCTCTTGCTAAAGGTTAATGTGTTGAATCTGCAAATTAAGGGAGCGGTACATGGGTCAAGATGACACCACAGAGCCTAACTCCGTAAGACTCCCAGTTTGTGCCTACATTCATAAATAGCAGCTTAGCGTTAGGCCTTATCTTGACATGTTTTGCAGGAACCACAGGCCCTGATGAAAAGGGAACAACCACCACCTGTACGGAAGTCAGACTGACCACAGCTGTACTCTATCATCAGTAGAATTCTCAGAAGGACATGCTGGTCATCTTGCCGCTGACCATTCGACGGAGGATGATGAACACTACAGACGAGCCAGGGCCACGTGCGCAAGCTGATCCCACATTGTTCAATCGCAACTTCAGTCTCTAAGACTGCTTGTCCTTAATCCTTGAGAGATTTTAGAAACAGCCATTATCTGCCCTTACTCCTTGCTCTACACAGTGTGACTGCTTTGCAGTTACGACAGGGAAGCAGACCAAATGCAGTTCAGCAAAACGATCACTCTGCACAGTCAGAGAGCAGGGGTGAGACCTACGATAGGAGGGGAAACATGGAGATCAGAAAAGCTACTGCAGTAGCCTGCCAAGAACCATTAACAGTGTGGACTTGTGGATTAAGAGAGAAATCATGGGCTCCGAGGGGAGAATGAAAAAGAAGATCAGGAAAAAAAAATAAAAGGAGTTTCAGAAAGGAGAAAAATTCTAGCACGTTGTGAATACGGGGCTCCAAAAAAGGTTACATGGACAAGGGCATAAATAATTGTGTTAAGTGCTATTGAGAAATTAATGACAAGTGTGTAGAAATTTGGCTTCGTGGTTAAGATACTGGTTAAGATGCCTGTAGCTCGTACTGAAGTTCCTAGGTTTGGTTGTCAGCTTCAGTTCCTGAATTCATCTCGCTGCTTCTATGCACACACCAAGAGGCAGTGGTAAGAGCTGAAGTAACACTTACTGCCACCCATGCGTGAGGCCTGGGTTGAGTTCTCAGTTTCCAGCTTTAGCCCTGGCCAAGGATTTCTCTGGAGGCTCGCCTGGGTATTTGGGGAGTGAATCAGTCAAGGGGCTTTCTCTCTCTTTCATAACTAAATAACTTGGAAAATCAATTAGTGGTGATGTCTGCTAACACTATTAACTTGATAAGAACAGTTGTGGTGGAGCAGAGGTAGCAGTAAACAGATCACACTGGATTATACACAGGTGAGGACAGACCTACTTACCCACTGCCTTGAACATGAAAGAGTTCACAGAGAGGGATTGTTTCTCTTCTTCCTGTTTGCTTAATGGCAGGGATGCACTGGGCTTTCTCTTAGATACTTTTGGACTCTGATTTTCCCTAGGACGTTTCAAGGTACTTTCAAGTTGGACAGTAAGTTCATCTCCTTTGCCAGCCATCATTTTCTGAAAACATATCCATTAATGTCCAGAATCTAATTATTGCAAAATTTCAGACTTCACAAATAAATATGCATCATATATTTGTATCATTATTGAGCTTTTTAAAATTTGCTTATTTATTTGAAAGGAAGAGTTACTAAGAGGCAGAAAAAGAGACATCTTCCGTTTGCTGGTTCACTCTCCAAATGGCTGAAATAGGCAGAAATGGGCCAGGATAAAGCCAGGAGCCTGGGACTCCATCTGGGTTTCCTGCAAAGGTGGTCCAGGATCAAGCACTTGGACCATCTTCTGCTGCTTTCTCAGGCACATTACCAGGAAGCTACACTGGAAGCAAAGCACCCCAAACTAACTGGCATTCATATGGGATGTTGGTGTTGCAGGTGGTAGCTGTACCTACTTACTACCTACCATGCCACAATGCTGATCCCTACTATGAGTTTTTAAACACGAGCTACAGTTTACCATACCAAACACACATTCATTTCTCAGAAGAGGCAAACTAATTTTACTCTTACTCTGGGTGAAAAAGGAGGAAGTTAACACACAAGTTACTGTTAAAGTCAAAGATGGTGTATTAAGGATTAGTCAGAATGCCTGGGGAATGAGCAATTCTTAATCAGAAGTGCATGGAAATATGAGCACATTTTTGAAGAAGTATAAACTAATCTGCATCAATGCCTTTTAGAAGTAATTCCTTTGCTTTTGCATCATTTAGGGACGCTGATATAATATATTAACATGTACATTAGAAGAACAGAAAACTACAGCCAAAATTTCTGTGAAACTTACACAAAAATCTTAAACAACTGAGTGGATATTCTGCATAGTGGTTAAGAAATTGCTTGGGATGGGGTGGCCATCATGACACAGCAGGTTAAACTGCCACTTGTGGTGATGGCATCCCTTTAAGCGCTGGTTTGAGTCCTATTTCACTTCTGATCCAACTTCTTTCTAACGCACCTGGGAAAACAGCACATGATGCACCTGTGTGGGGGACCCAGATGGAGCTCTGTGCTTCTGGCTTCTGCGTGGTCATTCCTAGCCACTGCAGCTATTTGGGGGGTGAACTAAGAGACAAGAGATCTCTGTCTCTCTCCCCTCTCTCTGGGGCTCTGCATTTAAAAAAAAATTTAAAGAAGCCAATTGAGATGCCTATGCCCCATATCATAATACCTTGATTTGAATCCTGGCTCTACTTCTGCTCCAGCTTCCTGCTGATGCACACCCTGGGAGGCAGCAGGGGATGGCTCAGATGCCTGGCTCCCTGCCACCCCAGTGCGAGTCCTGGCTTTTGCCTGGCATCTGGGGAGTGAATCAGCAGACAGGCTGTCTCTCTCTTTGTTTCTCTCTCTTTTTCTGATTCTATCTTTCAAATAACAAATACACAATAATTTTAAGCACAAGACCAGCAAATAAAACACAACAGTACATGAAAAGATATGTGTCAATCACAGAGGAGTACCCTGAAGGAAGCAAAGATTATTTTGAAAATAAATCAATGTAATAAAATATACTGCAACAGCACCAATGTTTTTATAGATGGATTCATGTTTAAAATCTATGCATGACAAAAAATATCAGCAATTTAGAATAGACATATTCTTGGGGCTGGTGCAGTGGCCTAAGAGGCTGATCCTCTGCCTGAAGCACAGGCATCTCATAGTTCAAATACAAAAGGAAGAAAGAAGTGAAGCTCATTATCTGAAGATGACACTGTCTTGTATTTGCAATAGGCAAAAGGGAAAAAAAATCATTAGAGTCAACAAACAAATTTAGTCAATTACTGAATGGAAGAAAAAAATCACTGTGGCAAGTGTCTGACACAGAGGTTAAGGCACTCCCACATTCCATGCTAGAGTGCCAGTTTGAGACCTAGCTTCTCTGCTAAAGTGCACCCTGGGAGATAGCAGACAACGACTTGGGCACTGGGGGTCCTTCCCGCCCCCACAGAGCTCTGGATGCAGTTCCTTGCTCCTGGCTTCAGCCAGACAGTCCTGGCTTGTGTGGGCATTTGGCAAGTGGAACAATGGCTAAAAGACATCTTTCGGAATCTCTGCATTTCAAATACAAAATGAAAGTATGTAAATGATTTTAAGACACTTGTACTTCAGTATACTGTCAACAAATAACTAGAAAATGAAACTTAAAATGTCACTGAGGGGCTGGAACAGTTTTCTTAGTAGGTAAGATCTCCTCCTGAGGTGCCAGCATCCCATATGGGTGCAGATTTGAGTATTGGCTGCTCCACTACTGAGCCAGGTCCATTTCTGAGCCAGGTCCATGCTCATGGCCTTGGAGGGTAGTGGAAGGATGGCTGAAGGTCCGGGGCTCCTACACCCACATGACAGGCCCAGCTCTGGCTCCTGGCTCTCAGTTTCAGAAGGGCTCAGCTCTGGCCATGGTGGCTGTTTGGGGAGTGAAGCAGCGCATCTCTCTGTAGTTCTGACTTTCAAGCAAAATAAATCTTTCTAAAAATATCGCTGAAAATGGTATCCAGGTAGTGGGTATTTGGCGTGGCAGTTGAGACACCAATTGGTTTTATTGTCTTCTATTACTTTTTTGCAAAAGCAAAAATTGACAGTGGGGATTACATCAAGTTAATAAGCTTCTGCACAACAAAGGAAACAATGTGAAGAGGCAGTTGACAGAGAGTGAGAAAATAGTTGTAAATTATACATGCAATAAAGGATTAATTTCAAGAATATATAAAGAGTTTAAGACAACAACAACAACAAAACAATTTTCCAAAGGGTAAAATAAAAATAGTCAAAGACACATGAAAACAAATGCTCAGGATCACTAGCAATCACGAAAATACAAACAAAAATCACAAAGTATGACCTCATTCTGTTAGAAGGCTATTATTGAAAAAATAGAAGAAAAATAATGACTTTTGGCAAGGTTGTGGAGAAAAAATTACCCTAATAAGCTGTTGGTGGAAATGTAAATAATACATGAAGTAGGGCAAACAATATAGAGATTCTTACAGAAGCTTAAAATAGGTCTTCCAAATGCCCCACTATCCACTATTCATTTCAAAAGAAATGAAATTCTCATATGGAAGAATTATATTACTCATGTTTGTAGCAGCTCAACTCACAATAGCTAAGATGTGAAATCCATCAACTGATGATTAGATAAAGAGAATGTGATGGCAGAATATTACTCAGACAGCCATAAAACAGAACGGAATTTTGACATTTGCAACAAAAGAGATACAACTGGTGATTATTACTGTTAAGTGAATTAAGCCAGCTCCCCCACTCCCAAAAAAAAAGACATCTTTTTATCTTATTTGTGGTATCTAATAAATAGAGAAAAAAACTCTATGATACATAGTTGTAAATTTGCTATACAGTTGTAAATTTGCTATACAGTTATAAATTTTGTTTTACTGAATCATACCATGTGAGTGATAATATACTCCTTTTTCCTATGTAAAAACATGGAGGAGGGGAATAGGGAGGACTTTAGTTTTTCTGTTGAGTTCCTTGAACTCCTGACATATTTTGGAAATTAATCCTTCATTAGACGTGTGGTTTGCAAATATTTTTTCACATTCTGTCAAGCGCATTATTTTGTTCTTACTTTGGGTCAGTTGTGAGTGTGTTCAGAGGACCAAAAAATTAGTTTAAACATATACATATGTGAATTTCTTGATATGCACACTGTATTTCAATATTTTTTAAAAAGCACTGCTTGGAACCTCTCCTCTGTTCCTAATTACAGCTTCTCATAAACGTACACCCTGGGAAACAGCAGATGGCAGATCAAACATTTGTGTCCCTTTTATCCATCTGGGAGTTTCTGATTGAGTTAACAGGTTCTTAGCTTTTGCCTGACTCACCTCCACTTGTTATGGCCATTTGGGGAAGTGAAGCAGCAGACAGGAGCCCTTCCTTCCTTCCTTCCTTCCTTCCTTCCTTCTTTCCTTCTTTCCTTCCTCCCTCCCTCTCTTGATAGAAATTTTGAAATCACTTTTCTTAAACAAAATAAATAATACCCAGACATCAAGTGTCTCAGAAAAAAACTAATGAAAGATATTCAAGAGCATACAAAAATTTTGAGACATCAGAGAGAAATTGAAGTTTTCATTAATAAGAAGGAATTTTTACTCCACTTGACTGGAAAACTGGTTATTAAAATTCATTATTGTTATTTTTTTCCAAAAATGATTACAGTAATCTTATTTAAAGTGCCACCGTATTAAAAGAAAATGGGTAAGATGATAAGTATATAGGAAATAGAAGATTTAGACAAGCAAAGACAATCATGAAGTAAAAGAACGAGATGGAAAGACACATTCGAAAATGCAAAATCCATTAAAAGGGCAGAATAAATTTAAACACTGCTGCAGTAAGAGAAATTACAGGCAAATCCATCAGGAGAAAAAGAGCACAGAAACAAACCTGGAAATAGTAAATAGCTACATGTATTTCAGAAGGCTCCTGAAACTCACTGTGGGAAGGAGAGTTCTTTTAAAAGTCTACTTGGTTACTACAAGGAAAATATAAACTTCATTGGGGGTCCACATTTCTGCACAGTGGTTTAAGACACCACTTGCAATGCTGTCATCACATGTCCTAGTACACCCATTGGAGTCCCAGGTACTCCATTTCCAATTCAGTTTCCTGAAAATGAATCTGGAGAGACAGTGAAAGATGGCCCACATTTTTGAGTCTTTGCCACTGATATGGGAGACCTAGACTGAGTTTAGCCTTCTGACTGACAGAAGCCTGTCTGTTGTGGCCATTTTCAGAGTGAGCCAACACATAGAAGTGTGCTCTCTCTCTCTCTCTCTGCATTTCAAATTAACCAACCTTTAAAAAAATATATAAACCTCTTTGTATTCTGTAAAACTATGCTCGAATGTATGAAACATATGGTAAAAAAAAAATAAGTAAGTATGTAAGTAAATCATGGGCTGGTGCGGTGGTATAGCAAGCTAATCCTCAGCCTGATTGTACTGGCATTCCACACAGGCACCAGTTCTTGCCCCAGCTGCTATCCAGCTCTCTGCTTGTGGCCTGGGCAGGAAGTGGAGGATGCCTCAAGTCCTTGGGACCCTGCACCTGTGTGGTAGACCCAGAAGAAGCTTCTGGCTTCTCATTGGCTCAGCTCCGACCATTGTGGTCACTTAGGAAGTGAACCAGTAGACAGATCTTTCTGTCTCTCCTTCTTTCTGTAAAGCTGCCTTTCCAGTGGAAATACATAAATTTTTAAAAATAAATAAATAAATAAGAATAAAATCAGGGGCTGGCACCGTGGGTAGTAGCCTAAGCTCTGCCTGCGGTACCAGCATCCCATTTGGTGTCAGTATTGTTCTGGCTGCTCCACTTCCAATCCAGCTTCCTGCTTGTAGCCTGGGAAAGCAGCAGAGGATCGCACAAGTGCTTGGGTCCCTGTGCCCATATGGAAGATCTGGAAGAAGCTCCTTGTTCCCAGAATCAGATCAGTTAAGCGCTGGCTATTACAGCCATTTGTGGAGTGGACCAGCAGATGAACAATCTCACCCTTTCTCTGTCTCTTCTCTCACTGTAAATCTTTCTTTGAAACAAAAATAAACATATTTCTAAAAGAACAAGCCATGATATTACATTCATGAATCTAAGGCAAGCAATCTTTTTTTTTTTTTAGAAATGCTATATTTTTGTGGTTTTTAAGATTATATATTTTTTTATTTAAAAGGCAGAGTTGCACACAGAAGGTGAGACACAGGAGAGAGACAGAGAGAGAGAGTGAAAGAGATGTTTATCTGCTGGTTCACTCCTCAAACAGTTGTACTGGCAGTAGCTAGGCCTACCTGAAGCCAGAAGCCAGGAGTTTTCTCCAGGTCTCCCACATGGGCACAGAGGCCCAAGGACTTGAGCCATCCTCCACTGCTTTCTCAGGCTATAAGCAGGGAGTTGGATTATAAGTGGAGCAGCTGGGGCAAGAACCAGTGCCCATATAGGATGCTGGTACTGCAGTCGGAGGTTTAGCTTACTATGCCATGGTGCCGATCCTTTAAAGATTAATTTTATTTTTATTAGAAAGATAAGAGTTAAACAGGGAGAAAGAGACATAGTGAGAGAAGGTCTTCCATTTACTGGTTCACCCCCCAAATAGCTGCAATGGTCAGAGCTGAGCCAATCCAAAGCCAAGAGCTTCTTCTGTGTCTCCCATATGCGTGCAGGGTCCCAAGGCTTTGGGCCTTGCTCCATTACTTTCCCAGGCCACAAGCATGGAGCTGGATGGGAAGTGGAGCAGCTGAGACACGAACCAGTGCCCATATGGGACTGCCAGCACCGCAGGCAGAAGCTCAGGCTACAATGCATGGCATAAGCCCTGGCAAAAATTATCTTAATGAGTAAAAACTATTAACCAGAAAGAACAGACTGTTTAATTAGCCATTATGAATACCGTGCATTATTTAAAATACCGTGCCTTTATTTAAAAAAGGCAATATTTGGAGAGGAAAATAAGTATATTTGTAGAAAATACTCAAATTTGTATATGCATGCATGTGCTTTTCATCATTTTAAGAGATCTGTTTATTATTTCCAAGGTAAAGTGGCAGAGAGAGAGGGAGGGACTAAGAGAAATCTCTCCTGTGCTGCTGCACTGTGACAAGGGCGGTGATGGCCAGAGTCGGCCAGGCTGACCTTGCAAGCCTGGATGCCAGGCTCACCTGGGTGCCAGGGGCATTAACAAAGTGCACCTCAGAAACCAAGCAATCAGCACTCAGACTGAAGCTGGCATCACAAATGGCTACTTAACACCCTATGGTACAATGCCAGCCCCTCAGGTGTCCTCTAAGAAGGAATGCAACGCAGAACAGATATACAGAATCTACCATACATAATTGTTTATTAGATACACTATGTAGTGCTATACATAATAGTATAAAATCTTATATTTAACATAATTATATATTATCTGTTATAATAACAATATAATACATGATATGATATGTAATTATAACATAATTAACAGCATACATAACATACATATAATTATATAACATATATAACATTATATATAACATATATAACATATAGTATTAAATCATAGATAATATATTAGTATACTATATAATATGCTATGTATATTAGTATACTATATAATATGCTATGTATATATATGTATATATAACATTTATGTTATAATGCACTCTATAATATGCATATATTCTTGAACTGTCTGATATACAAATAACACATAATACGTAACATACACAATAATATTAACATCCCACTACAATTTTAGGGAAAGGTCTTAATTGCGTATCACAAAAACATACCAAAATAGTTGAGAAGCAAAGAAGCGATCCACCTCAATCAGCAGAGAAATCCAGCTACAAACAAAAGTCATAACCCATTAGAGTGGCTGAAATGAATCAGTACGTGGTGGCTCAGTATGCCTGTATGCGTGTGGTAGACACGTTTATACAGACACTCAAGTGCATCTTGGGAACACAAAATGGTGCCCCAAGGTGGGGCTCTGTCAGCGCTAAGATTCAAAAGCGTCTGACCGCGTCCCACCCCAGCGGGCGAGACAGAATGTTCCAGTAGCAGTACTCACCAAGGTGCTGGTATCTAAGATGGATGGCCTAATCGTTCATCCCCACCTAGTACCCAGGAAGCTCAGCCAGGAAAGGAACCCTCTACCACATTTGACGTTGTAACGTGGGCTGCCGCACACTTCAGGGACAGCAGCATACATAGGGCAAGCCTCAGGTCTGAGAGACAGCCTCGGAAGTAAACTTGCTGCGCCGCTGGCTGGCGGCAAGCCCACAGAGTACCACCCGAGACTTAGGGCCTCCAAGGTCCAGGCCTCCCACCCCACTCCCACCCAGAACTGAGGATGGACAACTACTCCTTAGGACTGAGACAGAAAGTGCCTACGGACAGTCCTCGGTAAGGACAGGCAAAAAGAAAGAAAAACCGCCATATCGCGGCCAGGGCCCAGTCTCTCACCTGCTGCGTTCCAGATCCCGCGGAGAGTCCACAGGGCTGAGATGGTTCATCCAAGGGAAAGCCACGCCCTACGTCAAAGCACCCTCTCCCTCCGCCCCAAAGAAAAGAGTTCCCAAGAAAATGGAAAACCTCCGGCAGGAGTCCCCCCAGAGGCCTGAGGTAGATCAGTAGAACATTCCAGAAAGTCCCACTCAGCACAGCTACCCCAAGATAGCTCAAGAAAAGTCTCCGGCACTCAGCCAAAGATAGTGCTCCACCAATAGGGAACACAGACAATAAGGGAAGGGATGCCTTCCAGGGCTAAATGAGAGACTAAAAACAGGCTTTTCCTTCTCAAGGTGCTGAAATCTCGACCTAGCCAGGAATGGTAATATTGTAGTGCCGCGACTGGGAGACTTTCTAGAAAATTGCTCTCCCGCTGTGGCTTGTGGCAGATGCGACTCCTAGGGATTGATTTCGGGAGTACTGAACACCACCTGGTGGTTCACCAGAGAAACAGATTGCTGCCAGAAGTATGGGGGAGCAGAGTGCTGTTGGTCACGCTTCCCTGCCCAGGCTGGCCACTGCAATAGCTCGGTGCGGCGCCAGAATGCGGTGTTGCCAATCCTGGTACCCTCCAGGAGAACCCTGCCAGTCCATGAGATCCAGAAAACCGAACTTCCCTTTCCACTTTGTCTGGCACCCCTACAGACCATCTTCTGTGTCACTTCCTAGATGGAAAACTTTTAAAGGGACCAGACTCTTTTTTGCCCAGCAGGACAAAACAACAAATTCATACCTGACAAGCAAGAAGCAGCTAACATACTGTATTAAGAGAGAGAGAAAGATAATTATATGATCATCCTAATGGATGCAAAACCACGCAGGAAAAATATAAAGCAATTTTAAGAAGTGTCTGTATCAGATTGCTACAGCATGTGACATTCCTACGTGAAAATCGGAAGTATTCCTTGAGCTATCAAAACTACCCCAGGTTGCCCGTGGTCTTCACATCAGACAGCCCTGCCCTCTGGGAATTGCTAGCTTCCCCTAGAGGCAGAGCTGGGCAGTACACCCAGATCAAGCTCTGAGACTGTAGCTCAGGACACATTTGTGCTTCACAGGGAGTGGCTGGGCATATCAAACAGTGACTGATGCCTGAGAACAGACTCGTGGGGAACTCCAAGTTGTCCCCTCCAGTGGCTGACAGTCTGCTGGCATTCAGAGCTACCATAGCTGGCAGGTCGGTGGTTCCAAGATCACAGAGAGGTGAGGAGGGGTGTCATGGACTGGGCTGGGCTGGAGAGAGGGCAAGGGAGAACTCCCAAGCTTGCCAGTCTCACTTTACTGTATTGATTATCTCACTTCCATCTCCAAGCCAGGTCTAAGTTACTGCTTCTTGAGTCAGCTGTTTGTGGTGGACTCCTCATTAGGATCTGGGCACAGAGTGCGTGTATTAGATTGATGGCCACAAAGCAAATGACTCCAAATTGAATGGCTTAAAACACCATCCGTTTCTCATTTATTAACGTGCAGTTCTGCAGCTCAAATTCTGAGTGATTGGTTCTCTACTTCGGGCCATAAAAGGTTCAAGTCAAAATTTGGGACAATCTGTCATATGTTATAGAAATGTGAGGTGAAATGCACTTCCAAATTCATTAAGATTCTTGGCTGAATCTGCTTCTTTTTCACATGCAACTTAAGTCCCTGGAGTTCATTGTCAACTGACAGAAGTTGGCATTTGGTATTTTCATGTGGCTGCCTCTTGTTTCTTAGTCAGCAACTGACAAATTCTTTTCATGCTTCATTAATATTTCATCTTCTTGTGCTTCTTGTGGCCACACTTTTCTTTTTTAGGATTTATGTTTTTACTCTTTTTAAAAATTATTATTTTAGATGATGTTTACATAGTTGATCAGAGTGGGAAGAAACCCAGGGTTGGGGGAAGATGGGGTGATCATTGTTTCCAAACTTTCTATCTCTTCTTCCCATTTTGTGGGGGAGGGGAGAGATAAAGGAGAAGCCATACCCAGCCTCCCTACCATCCCAGTACCCGAGAATGGGGAATGGCCACCTGATATCAATCCAGGGCCCCAATGTGGCACATGTTTTGCCTAGATGGATGCAATACTTCTGAAATGCTGTCAATCTGGCCGATCTATGGATGAAGAATTCCTTCCAATGACAATCGGCTGACACTGTCGACCTTCTCTCAGATATTTGCTGTCATCATTTGGCTGGGGTAGTTGTCTATATGTTTTGTTCTCCTTTCTCTGCTATGGTACTGGATACCCTCTGCAGGCCCCAATGTGCTAACATATCCTCTATGTGCACTATGGTCTGCCGTCCAGCACTCCATCCTTTACACTAAGGAGGACCAGTTCTCCTAAATGGGCCCATGGACCCAGGCTAGGTGACCCGGGTCTGGCTGGATTCCCCATTCCTAGGGCTCATAGACTCGGCACCCACAAGGCATGCAGGTGGGCCCAAGAACCCAAGCCAGCTAATCCAAACCCCACCAGACTCCCACTCCTGAGGCTCACAGATTCAGCACCGACTGCATAGGCAGGCCCAAGGATCAGAGCCAGGCAATCCAGGCCCCACTGGAACCCCCAACCATGGGGCTCACAGACCAGACACCCATCATGAAGGTGGGCCCTAGGACCTGGGCCAGGAGACCCAGTCCTTACCAGATCCCCCACCCCTGAGGCTCACGAATCCAGCACCCACTGCGCAGGCAAGCCCAAGAACCTGGGCCAGGCAATCCAGGCCCTGCTGGAGTCCCTGCCCCTGGAGTTAATGAACCTGGCACCCACAGAACAGGCAGGCTCAGGGACCCAGATCAGATTACCCAGACCCTTTGGAACCCCCACCTATGGAGCTCACTGTAGCAGCACCCATGTCGCAGCCAGGCTTAAGGGCCAAGGTCAGCTGACCAGGGCCCCACCAGAGCTCTCTGTCCCCAGGGCTCACGGACCCGGCATGCACCACCCCCAGACTGGCATGTATCTCACCTCAGCATCCACCAGCTGGTGCTTCCGCTTGTTTCAATCCAACCTGCCCCCAGTTCCAGCTTATGCTGGTTGGTGCTGCTGCTTAGCCCAAACCAGTGAGTCCCTGGTCCCAGCTCTAGTGCAACCTGGCTGATTTTGTGGCCTGACCTAGACTGTCCTGTACCCCATCTTGGTTCTTAGATATACCAGTCAATGTAATGAATTGGCCCATCCTGGCTCACCCTCAGTCCTGACTCACATGTATGCCCGTGGTACTACAACGTGCCCTGGTTTGGGCTGCTCCTTGCTTTGGTTCTTGCACCCACCTACAGGGACTGCAACCTGACAAAGGCGTTCCCCAAGCTCCTCTATCTGGCCTCCTTGCAGTGGCAGATCTTGCTAACACTGGTGGCTCCTTGGCCCAGGTTGACTTTGTCCACCTCTTGTCCTGGTAGGACTGGTGTCCCTGCCCAATCAGCCCACACCCTTTCCGGTTCTTACTGTTGGGTGTTGCAACCCAGCCATACCTGGTCCATGCCCAGACACAGCTCTCATGCGGTTCATTGGGAACCGAGACCAAGCCCAGCTTGTTCTATACCCACCCTGACTCTCATGAATACCATTGGTCTGGAGTCTAGCCCAGCCTGGCACATCCCTAGACTCAGTCCACACCCACGCTGAGGGATAGCCTACAGCCGTGTCTAGCTGTGTCCACTATACCCATTCCAGCTTTCATGTTCACCAGTGGGAGTTCCGTCTCAGATTAGGGCGTCCCCTTAGTTCCCCAGCCAGGCCTGTTGCCAGCCAGATATTGCATGTGCCAACAGAGATTGCTGTCCCTCCTGAGTGAGCCCACATAATCCCCTGCAGATTCTAGCCCCCAGAACCAATTAACTCATGTTTGTCGACTTCATGGCCTAGCCTCACAGAACCCATGCCCTGTTCTGATGCTTGCTGGATTCCATGATCTAGCCCTTTTTGTATAGTGGCCTTCCATATGCAAGTCCCTCCGAAGTCATTCTTTACTTAGACATGAACACTAAAGTCCCTGCTCGCCCCCACCTGTGCCATCCCCCAGACTCCCTGTAACCCCACAGCCCCAAGTCCCCAGAGCACATTGCCAGGTGGCCCAAGGACATAGTGATAGGTGGAGCCAAAATCCTGAGCCCGAAGTCCACACCCACTCAAGATCTGCCCACAGCATGGCAGCCATGCATGGAGAAAAATTCCGATGCCTTAGACCAGACCAGCTCAAGATCTGCCTACTGCATGGTGCCAGGGAACAGAGCTAAAATCCCAAGCTTCAAGACTAGCCCCACCTGAGTTCCCCTGGCCAGTCATGCATCTGGGGAGCAAAAATCTCTAACCTCCAGCCCGGACCTGACTGAGATCCGCCCACATATTTATTTTTATTTGAAAAACAGATTTTACAAAGAGAGGAGAGACAAGGAGGTCTTCCATCTCCTGGCTCATCCCCCAAATGGCTGCAGTAGTCGGAGCTGAGCCAATTTGAAGCCAGAAGCCAGAGGCTTCCTCTGGCTCTCGCACAATCCCAAGGTGCAGATGCAGGATCCCAAGGACTTGAACCATCCTCTGGTGCTTTTCCAGGCCATAGGCAAGGAGCTGAATGGGAAGTATAGCAGTTGAAAACAAACTGGCGTCCATATGGAATACCTGCGCTACAGGCAGAGGGTTAGCTTGCTGTGGCTCTGCGTTCGCCCCACTTTTTAAAACATTATTTTTCAATAAAATTAATTAATTAACCTTTAAAAAGTAAAGACATTGCCTACATTTGAATGAGAAACCCACGTTGCATGGATACATGACCTGTCACTCATTCTAGTATTCAGTCTAAATTTGGTTAAATGTTTCTCAGGTTGAGAATCGTGTCTCTAGAAAATAGTTCCACTTCCAATCTGGGGTCCCATGATCATTAAGAAACATGATTACTTTCTTTTCTCAGTACACAGTACTCCAGTAAAGTGCTGTATAAGAACAGAGAGGGAAAAGTACCAATGAAAAATGTCAGCGAAGAAGTGTCTTTGTTCAGGATTCCTTCCCTCCAAACATAAGAGCTTGTATTCTTTAAGCCAAATCTGAAATGTGTTGATTTAGGGGTCCCTAATGCTTTTTGGGAGTAAGGTACCTGTGTCGGAAAATCAGAAGATCCTGTAGGGCCCTCCTCAACGCTACAGCATCCTTCCAATGATCAAAGTCATTGAAAGCTGTGAAAATCTAATTTGTTCAACACTGTCAGTGGCCATGAACACTAGGAATGAGGGTTTGGGTCATACCAACAGGACAAGGACCTTAACCATGAAGCTTCTTCTTGAGAGTAATAGGGATACACAGTGTAAGAGAGATCTTAGTCATATGCAACAAGAGGCATTTCTAAAAACTACTACATCCTTTGTTTACATGTGTACAAACCTACAAGCTATCTTTTTGCTTGAGTCCCCTTCATCTCCTTAGCTACAAAAATAAAATGTATTACAATGCGTTAAACTCTATTTCTAAACCATTTAAGAAAAAGTCTGTCAAAGGTGATTGATTGTGTTTCAAACAGCAAAACAAGGAACAACCCCTGATGATGACCACTGGAATTTGCATCCCTTTTAGGAAAAAGTTTACAAAGTTGCTGACAACCAGGAAAACTTGTCTCATGTTAAGCAGAAATACGATGTTGTCATTGTCTTTAAAAGATTTCATACAGTTGAGGGAGATGGGCATGGGTAATACATGACAAGAGGTACTCCTTGTCACATGTTCCCTCAGCTGGTGAATTCATCCCTATTTGCTTTTGGGAGATTCTTTGAAGACTGCAAAATGTGGTGTAAAAGAAATGGTAGCCATTTTGTTATTCATATTCATTGTTCCTGAATTCCTGACTGACCTTTTGGTATGATCCAGCATCTGGACCTGCAGTTCTTCCAAGAAATACTGGAAACAATGAGGGAGAGCCTGTCAAAATCAAGTTCACTGCAATGCTGGAATAAAATTAATAGTTCACAATAGCCAAGTAGATGCTGAATCAGGAGAAAATCTGTTGAAACACAGTAGGTGAGCTTTGTGGAATTTTCCTTTGCCCAATCTGCCTTTTTAATAAAACGGCTATGATTTTGAAGATAGCAGCCTGTATTTCAACTATGAGAGCCTGTCTCTGGGGGAAGGAGAGTGAATCTTATCCATAAGGCATTATGTCTGTTTGAACTTGTCTAGGGGATTTCCAGGACACATACAAAGAATCAATTTCCTTTCTTTCAGCAAGGCAACATAGGCTAAGGGGATCCCTTAAAAGAGAGAAGTTGGCATAAAGAACATTTAAGGAAATATTGACTTCAAACTCTCAAATTTGGGCCTGGTGAAATAAGCGTAGCGGCTAAAATCCTTGCCTTGCATGCCAGAATCCCATATGGGCACCAGTTCTAATCCTGACAACCCCGCTTCCCATCCAGCTCCCTGATTGTGGTCTGGGAAAGCAGGTGAGGACGGCCCAAAGCCTTGGGACCCTGTACCCGCATGGGAGACCTGGAAGAGCTCCTGGCTTTGGACCAGCTCAGCTCCAGCCATTGTGGCCACTTGGGGAGAGAATCAGCAGATGGAAGATCTTTCTCTCTGTCTCTCCTCCTCTCTGTATATCTGACTTTGTAATAAAAATGAAATAAATCTTTTTTAAAAATACACAAAAGCAGATGGGGATGAATTCATCCACCTGAGGGAACACGTTATAAGGAGTACCTCTTGTCGTGTATTACCCATGCCCATCTCCCTCAACTGTGTGAAATCTCTAAAGACAATGACAACATCGTATTTCTGCTTAACATGAGACAAGTTTTCCTGGTTGTCAGCAACTTTGTAAACTTTTTCCTAAAAGGGATGCAAATTCCAGTGGTCATCATCAGGGGTTGTTCCTTGTTTTGCTGTTTGAAACACAGTCACCTTTAACAGACTTTCTTAATACATCTCCATTCTGTAAGTGGTGTTTTGAAGTTTAAGTAACATCTGTATCTGTTTCATTGTGAGACAGCTTCCTACAAAGAAACAACATCATAAGGAGTATACTACTGGTCATTTATCTCAACAATAATGAGGTTGTGTAAACCAATAAAATGATTTATTTCATATATACAAAGTTGACATCTCTTTGCACAGTTGAATTTTGTAAATCAGTACAAACATAACAATACTGCTCTATATAAACTTTTGTATAAACATGAAAGGAAATATACACATTATTGTTCTATTGCTTCCAAAGCACAGAATGCACAGGTCCACCTGAAAACTTTCTGTTGTCACATGCAAGAACAAGTGTCAGAGGCTGAGCTAGCCCCAAGTGCACTTTGTAAGGCCTTTAGACAAACACAAGAGAGCTGGAGGTAGATTGCTGGGGGACTCTCCCTTCCCCCCTGCAGAGAAATCAGTTACCTGAATAGCAGCTTTTTATTCTTAGATTGAAGCTCCCCTGAATATTGCAGGTTTAAAGGCACAACTGGGATTTACTGAAAACTGTTTAGCACACACGAAATCACCACAATTCTCCTGTCTATTCCTTCCTAAAGGATACAGCAAAAGCGCCAGATAGTGCACCACCTCCAGGGGGCCCCTAGTCACTCTGAAAATGCCTGGAATAGTACAATGCAAATGAGCGACAGCTTATATTACCTGTGGTAAAGGGGAGCAGCATTACCAAATTTAGCTTATTCAATAACGTCCCCTTCTTCAAATGGGAGAAGAAACAACAAACAACACAAGCAGAATAATACTTTTCGAGAACATTCTTAACATAAAAGTCTAGCTGTTTTTTTTTTTTCCTGTCAAATAAGAAAAACAAATGAGAAACTCTCCATTATTCTTATCCTCTGGAAGGCAGCTGTCCTGACCCACTTCATCCCGCAGGACCAATCCTGTTTTCTCACCAATCTTTGCATCAACATGATGATCTGCTATTGATGTGATTAACGCTGTTGAGAAGGTGGCAGGAATCTATTTTTTCAAGTACCTTCTCAAGATACTGAATTAAAACTCGTCTTTTAAATCTGAAAATAGATTTAAAAAAAGTATTAGCCAAAAGATGCTGAAAGCACTTATGATGTGCAAGACACTATGTGGGGAGACAAATGGAGCTTGAGGAATACATGGAAATATAAAATATGTCCTCATGGAAAGTCACAGAGTAGTAAATTCCAAGGTCAGTTGAAGCCTCAAGCCCCCATTCAGACTAGTTGCATAATGAGTGTACCCGGATGACATCAATCTAAGTACTCTGCAAGACAGTCTGAAATATAAGTGAGGACCAAGTTTTGTGAAAAGCGAGCCCGTTCCTCTATGTTCTGTGTCGAGGCTCAGTGCTCACTGACAAGCAAACAAAAGCTTCCAATTTTCTTGTTAAGCTCACCTTGCAGCTTCCTTGATGGTAAATTCAACAAACTGCTTCTTCATCTCCAGAGGTCCTTGCACTTCTTCAAGCAAAACGAAAATTCTTTCATACTCTAAAGATATTTTATACGAATCAGTACTTAAATATATATAAGACATAAAATGCATAAGTCATCCTCAGTAATCATTCATCATATGCAGAAATGTACATGTAGTTATAGTGTTTTAAATATGTATTTTGCTTGAAAGGCAGAATTACAGAAAAAAAGGACACACATACACACAGATCTTCCATCCACTTGGCTGCAGGATTGGATGTGAAACAATGGGATCCAAAACTGATGCTCATATGGGGTGCTAGCACTGCAGGCAGTGGCTTAGATTACTATACCATGGCACCAGTTCAGTTCTTAGAGTTTTCAAAATTTTATTTTAATTATTTGTATAGGAGATCCACCATCTGCTGGTTCACTTCTCCAATGCAACAGGCAAGGCTGGGCAAGCTGATGCCAGAACCCAGGAATTCTATATGGCTTTCCTATGGAAGTGGCAGGCACCCAAGAACTTGTGCCATCACATGCTGCCTCCAAGGTACGCTGTTAGCAGAAAGCTGGAATCGGGAAGGCTGAGGTCTTACACCCGGGCACTCTGAAATGAGATGTGTACATTTGGAGGGTATTTTAACCACTACACCAAACAGAAATTTTGGAGTTTAAGCACCCCAATCAACTCTGCTGCACATTGGGGCTGGTGTTGTGGTTCCCCTATGAACTAACTCCTGCAACAGTGGCATCACATACAGGTGCTGGTTCCAGTCCTGGCTGCTCTGCTTCCAATCCAGCTCCTTGCTAATGCACCTTGGAAAGCACGAGAAGATGAACTCAGTGATTAGGAGTCTGCCACTCATGCTGCAGATTCAGAGTTCTAGGCTTTGGTATCGCTCAGCCCTAGCCCATGTGGCCACGTGGGGAGAAAATCAGCAGATAGAAGATGTCTTTCTGTCTCTGTCTCTCCTCCCACTCTGTAACTATGCCTTTCAAATAAATATTAAAATAAAGTGGATAGAGCCCAGCGCCGTAACTTAGTGGCTAAAGTCCTTGCCTTGCACGCGCAGGGATCCCTTATGGGCGCCGGTTCTAATCCTGGTGGTCTCACTTCCCATCCAGCTCCCTGCTTGTGGCTTGGGAAAGCAGGTAAGGACAGCCCAAGGCCTTGGTACTCTGCACCCACGTGGGAGACCCAGAAGATGCTCCTGGCTCCTGGCTCCTGGCTTCAGATTGGCTCAGTTCTGGCTCAGCTCTGGCTACTGTGGCCACTTGGGGAGTGAACCATCAAACAGAAGATCTTCTTCACTGTCTCTTCTTCTCTCTGTATATCTGACTTCCCAATAAAAATAAATAAATCTTTTAAAAAAGTGGATAATGGAGCTAAAGGATGATTGTTTCCTAAAGAAAAATCTTCACATATCTACTAAGAAAACTTTTGTAAGCAATGATGAAATATTGTGAGTTGAATAATAGCTGACTAGTGTTGCTCTACACCCTAGAACTTGTAAGTTATCTTCTGTTGTGAAAGAGATTTGCTTTGCAGATGTGATTAACACTCCTGAGGAGAATATCCAGGTTTATGCATTGGGCCCAGTGTAATGACAAGGATCGAAGAATGATAGAGTTAAGATCAGAGTGACATAAGGAGAAACAAAGCTAACCAACACTGCTGACTTGAAGATGGAGAGTGGTGTCATAAGCCCACAAGTACAGGTAGCCTTTAGAAGCACAAAAAGGCAAGGAAATGGATTCTTCTTGGAGCTTATAGAACACTGGACTGTCAACATCTTCATTATAGCCCAGTAAACATAATGTCATTGTTTGGGTTTGTTTCAAGTAACAAATTTTGTGGTAATTTCTTTTAGCAGAAGAAATAAACTGTTATGAAAAACAAAAAGGAGAAAAATATGTATTTGTCCTTGTAAAAAGTATTTACTTTTATTTCAAAGACAGACTTGCTAACAGGAGAGACAGAGGGGGAAGGACCCCTGTTGGTTCACTCCCCAAATGGCTGTAACAACCAGAGCTGAATCCCAGGTCAAAGCTAGGAGCTTCTTCCAGGTCTCCTGTGTGAGTGCAGGGGCCCAAAGACTTAGGCCTTCCTCTGCAGCCTTCCCAGGTTACAAGCAGGGAGCTGGGTCAGAAATAGAGCAGCCACAACACAAATTGGTACCCAGATAGGATGCCAATGCTGCAGGCAAAGGATTAGCTTGCTATGTCATTACATTGACCTCTTTATTGGTCTTTTAAAGTGCCCCCAAATTGCTTTAAATTGTGTGAAAACTGTGAGACCAATACAATGGCATAGTAAGCCAAGCTTCTGCTTGTATCCTACATGGGAACTATACTTCAAATCCAACTCCTTGTTTATGTACCAGAAAAGCAGTGGGGGATGGCTCAAATCCTTGGGCCCCTGCACCCATGTGGAAGATGCTCCTGACTCCTGGCTTTGAACCTACCTAACTCAGGTCTTTACAGCCAGTTGGGGAGGAACCAGTGGGTGGATGATCTCTCTGTGTCTCACCTGTTCTCTCTGTAACTCTACCTTTCAAATACAAATAACATAAATCTCTAAAAATGTATATGAAACACACTCAATCTTCAAAAAAAAAATGAACTTCAAGAGGCAGCTGAAAACTATTCTGAACCACAGAATGAAAGGCACCTCCTACAGTTTTATTGATATCATTTTCTTAACTTACTTCGCCCAAACTTTCGAACTTCCTTCATTAGCTGATGTTTTATGTCAGCATTAATTCCTTGTGCCATAGCTGGAGTTATTTGTGTTCTATTTGACACGGTTTCAAAAGTTGATGGAACTGTAACTTTTCGGTCATCTCTGCAGAAATTGTGATTTTTGGCTTTTCCTACAGGTGCATTACCAACAGGCATGTGTGTCACCCCTTCTTTGCCAGGCCGAGTGAGGTCATCTGGTAAAGAATGTGGTAGGTTGTGGGGAAAACCATCTCTTGTCACACTCATCAGCTCTGGCAGGGCAGATTTTGGTGAGAATCCAACAGGAGGGCTTTGACCATTTTCCATCTTCTCCTCATGGGCATCGTGAGTAACAATATCTGGAAAGCAAAAAGAGATTGGGCTGTGAGGTGGATGCATTAAGTCAACCCCATAGGTGCATCTTTCTACTTTACAGTTTCAAGGAAATTACTCATCTTAAAAATATGCATTATTGACTTGAATGGCACAGTTAGAGATGGGAGAAAGAGAGAGAGAGAGAGAGAGAAAGAGAGAGAGAGAGAGAGAGAGAAAGATCTATCTGCTGCCTCATTCTTTACTTTTACTCAGTGGCCAAGGCTGAGTCAGGCCAAAGCCAGAAGCTTCTTCTAGGTCTCCAACACAAATGCAGGAACCCGATCTCCTGTGTTTCCTAGGCTTTTAATCAGAAGTGGAGCAGCTGGGACTTGAACCAACAACCATATGGGATTCCAGTCTTACAGATGGCAGCTTAATCTGAAATGCCACAATGCCAGTCCCAAAATTACTTGTTTCATAAATTGGGATGATCAACCAGAAGATTAGAGAGCCTTCAAATTGAGCTCAGGAAGATAATACAATTAAACCATCTTCTTCCCTTTCTGACACTGTGAACCTAGAGAAATTAAGAAAGACAACACAACTACTCAACAACCATTCGCAGATCCCTGGCATTCATTATTTAGTGTCAAGAGTGTTATGATTTACAAGTGGAAAAGCAGCAAGTCTCACATGACATGATGACTTTTCAAATTCATGTACAAGCTGACATGCTTCACTGAGCATGAAGTCAGAAAACTTGCAGGCATACCAACCTGCATCTTCCTTACATCATTGTTTTCCAGAAGTATTTATTTGAAAGGCAGACAGAAAAAGAAAGAATGAATGAGTAGAGAGAGAGAATCATTTATCGGCCAATTCATTCTTCAAATACTTGCAAGCAGCCTGGATTACGCAGGCCAAAGCCAGAGACTCCATCTTGATCTCACATGTGGGTGGCAGGAGAGAGGGATCCAAGTACTTGAGCCATTAACCTCTGTTTTCAGGTGTATTAGCAGGAAGCTGGATTGGAAGTGTAAGAGCCAGGATCCCACTGAGTACTCTAACATGGGCCTCTCAAGCAGCATTTAAACCTGCAGTACCACAATGGCCACCCCAAATGGTAACTTAACTGTTGCATGAGCACCCAGCTCCTACATCAAATATTCTGAGAAAACACAGATGTTATTTAGCTGAGCAATCTACTCCATCACCCCAAATTCCCATCTGTATAGGATCCTCCTCAAATTTCCCTTCTGTGTCAGAGAAGTGGGTTCCTTCTTTCTCCAAATCAAATGACTCAGTTTCCTGTGTTTCTCCTTTGTGCCACCCCTGTCTGGGCATCAACAGTCAAGAAAATGGAAAGAAATGTCCCCTGAAGTCATGCAATTCACATTCCAGGGAGGAGAGACAGGAGGCGCTATTGAGCCAACCAAAAAGCACAGCTGGACTTGAATTAGAAGGAAGCCGTGATGTGAGGGAGAGTAGCAGAGCATCACCCAGGACAGCCCAGGAGATGGTGGACATACAATCCAGGGATGCTGTAGCCTTTACAAACCCCACGGGTGTCATCAAACGCCACGGAAAAGGCTGCAAGTAGATCTGCTTCGGAGAAGAGTAATGTCAGAGGCTTAAGATGTTAGAAAACCTACACAGATTTGTGCGCTTATTAGACACCTAAATGGAGATGCCACGTTTGTGGTTATTTCCGAGTCTAGCGTTGAGGGGCAAGTTACACTCTAGAAGGATGAATGTTGGACTTGGTGAAAGACAAATAGAAAGTCCCAAAGCTACATGGGATCAGAGAGAAAGGGGCGGCAAGAAAGAAATCCTAGGACTGAATTTTGAGGTCCTACACTACTTAGAGGTGGGAAAGAAATGATGAAACCAGAAAAAGAGGATAACAAGGAATCATCATTAAAGGGAAAAGAAAACTGGGAGCTTGTGGTGTTGGGGACCCTGAGGTTTCTATATAGGAGAGAGTGAACAATGGTGTGCAATGCTGGTGACCTTGATTATTGCTGGGTGGGGGGTGGGGTTGGGAGGCAGATTCCATGCTTCCCTGGATCACAACATTAATTTCTCCATTAGTTACTGTGTTAGCTATTTGCTAAGTTACATATTAATTGCTGTTGATTATTATGCTACTACTACATAATTATAGATCTTTTCTCCTTGTATACCTCAAAAAAGTGAATGAAAAATGTAATTAAAAGTGTTTATTTCGGTGCAAAAATTTTTGAAGTGCATGAAAACAAAAGCTGTTTAAACAGCTCATGAAGATGTATACCATGAAATTATGCCCAGATTTTAAAAGTTTTTCAACAAAATAAATTTATTTTCAGCTGTCTTAACTACTGTGCCAAAGGTCTCTCCATACACTGATTTTTAATTCTATTTTCTCACAATTTTTTTTTAAAAGACAAAGGTATTCATTTATTTATTTGGAAAATGGAGTTATGGAGAGAAAGATTTCTTTCATCTGCTGGTTCACTCCCCCAGTGGCTGCAAATGGCCTGGAGCCAGGAGCTCAGAACCCCATTCAAGTCTCCCACGTGGGTGGGGGCGGGGTACAAAGGGCCATCTTCTGCTGCTCTCACAGGTGCATTTCAGGGAGCTGGATCAAAACTGGAGCAGTCAGGAGGCGAACTGGCATTCAGATGAGAATGCCAGCATTGCAAGCAGCAGCTTAACCTACAGCACCACAGCACTGGCCCCTCCACAAAGTTTTTGAAGTATTCTTCGAGAATTCCATGGGGCTATCATAGCTACAACACAGATGATGGAATAAACTCCTTACAAAAGAAACAAATACAAAGGAAAGTGAGATTTGTTAGTGTCTCATTCCTCTAGGAACCAAAAGGAAATCAGAACTACTACTTTATACCTGAATGTCCAACAGTAGATTTTATGAGGTTTGGATAAGATGGGAACCACAACGCTGAGGATGGCTCCTTTCCACCCACATGGTTAATTACAGGAGGCGGGGCTTGTGGTTTCCTCAACAGCTGGGACATGCTCCGCCTTCTCTTAGATGACATAGGATTATTGGGTTCTCCAGGACGCTTGACTTTATTTTGTGGCCCTGCCACAAACTCATCTGCTTCATCAATCATCATTCCCTAAAAAAAGGAAAAAGTTGACAAATTCCACTAAAGACTAAAATTAAAAATATATATATATAACAAAACTGTAAGCACTGTTCATATGCAAATGTGCTCAATCATGTAATATTTCATTAGTCATGGGCCAATCAGTTACCATGCCCCACATAAACTACATTCTCAGAAATTAAATAGGAACAAAACTATTAAAATACAAGGCCAAATGCACTACAACAGTGAGTCATTAAAAAGCTCAAAATCATCAGAAGGGATAAACCCACAACTACTGTTTTTGAAGCAGTACAAATCATTTTGCACCAATTCTTGGTAGGGGAAACAATTAGCTTTTTTTGTTCTTTTCTGTTTCAAATCCATTATCAAGAAACACTGGATAAAACTGTGTGGAATGCTATACATAGACGGTGATATCATTTCCTCCACCACCACTTCAAACATAGATTTACATAAATCTGTCTTGGTGCTGAGTAAGGAGGCTTTTCGCTCTGAAGCTTACAGATGAAAGATGAAAGCCAGCAATACATAAAAACAAAAGCCAGCTAAAAACTATCCACAGGCAACGAAAGAATTCGAGTCTCATTATTTGAATAGAATCAAGACAAATCACTTCTACAAATGATTTCCCACATAAACAGAATAGAGAAGGGAAAACATTTTTGCTGAACATTTAGTACATTCTTGATAATGTTCTAGACAATGTGAATGTATTACTTCACATAATATTCTGTACAGTTCTACCAAGTAAGTGTAATTGGTATCCTTACTGTCACGATGAGGAATTCAAGGCAGAGAAATAAAAATAAAAGCTCCAGTTAATTGAGGATTAGGGTGTGATAGAATACTTTTGAGTCCAGTTTTAATGTTATAGATATTATTGCATGTTCTAAGCCTTTAAACCAATAGTCTCCTTCATAAGATATAATCTCATTCTTCATGTTCCAATGGTAAAACTTTCCCTCCCTCTCTCTCTGACGCACACACACCCTTCAAATCTAGATTTGTAGTAGGACAATTCAAATTGGCAACATCACCTAGTATTTGATAGTTCTCATCACTGCCTAACTAGGCCATAGCAAACCTGAATCATAAAAATATGTGAAATAAATAGACGTCTCAATAGTTTTAACACTAGCATGTGAAGCTGGGGAAGAATATAGCCTCTTCAATCAGAAAGATGTGCTTTCAAAGCCTGGTTCTTACCAGCTAAGTCACTATGCCACAGGGTAAGTCATTTGACCACTTTAAAACTTTGCCCCTTCTCATTAAGGAGCAGACAGCAACATCTGCCTCACAACACAACTGCAACATCAGATGCCATTATTTAAAGCACCATTACAGTATCTACTCGGCAGTCGATAAATGGCAGCAATTATTTTATTCAAGCAACACACTTCTGCATATAAAGTCTCCCACTTGTCATCTCTGAAGAGCCATGGTGTGAACCTTAGCTTTTTAACAGACCAAGAGCTTCGGATTTATGTTCATCTTGCTGTTAAAAAAAAAAAAAAAAAAAACTTGCAGCAAGGATATAATAATTTAGATATAGGAATTGGTGTTGTACCTTCTTATCTTGTTTAAATGGGTTGCCAAAAGTGTGCAGTCTTTTCGGTTGATCTGGGTCAATCTCTCGTAGTGGAGAAGCCAGAGTCTTCAGATACTCCTGATAGTTGCCCATTTGGGCAACTGGAACACTATGAAGGGCATCTGCAAGGTCACCAGGAAAAAGAAAGTGATGTTCTAAACTACCTACTCGTTCTGTGACTACCTTCATGGAAGCCACACATGGTATTTTCTCAATCAACAGAGGGTACTTCGCTGCTCAGTTACCTTCATCTTGTCCAACTATGAACTTGTGTACTTTCAGTAGATTTGATCTCATTCTGGTTAACTGGTCTAAAAGATCTCTACGTGGAATATCATAAGCATTTCTATACGTCTGAGGTTTCAAATCCTATGTGAAATGAAACAATTCCGTTTACTCCTGAGGCATTTAATATAGAAATACAGTACTTCACATTCTTAAACTTTTCTTGCAGAAAGCAATATCCAATACTACTGAGTACATCAGAGTTTTCCTGGTAGAAAGTTCTCACTGTCTCGATTTCTACATATCCAAACCAATTAGGCATCAGAAACATCTCTTTTCATGTATCATTTAGATCTCGCGAGATTTAGGCCTGTGGCAGCTTGGCAGGACATCGAGTCCTCTGGCAGCCACGGCAGTGAGCGGCTGGGATTCCCTCCCTACCCCCCAGGAAGGTGATAACTAATTCTGCAATGAATACAGCTGGCAGGAAGCCTCTGGCAGCACATTAGGCATGGCCCCGAGGCCACACTGTGTCCAGGTTGCCCACAGCCAGTGATGGAGAACAGCTGAATCACCAACTCTGCCCAACAGGAAGCTCCTCTAAAGGGAAGCCTGGTGTCAAAGGTCCCTGTTGGGATAGCAGCAAAGACTGTCTCCCAACTGTGTCAATGCCTGCATCACTTCACACAGCCTTCCGTCTCCTTCCTCTCAAAGGCACGAGATCAGCACTGACGTCTGTGTCTCTGCGTACCCCAGCTTTCTGGCACCTTCATCTTCATAGACTGTTGTCCCCCAAACATGTACATTTAATTCCATATTGGCCTCTACCGGCAGGACAATGCTCAACCTGGTCAGTTAGCAGCTCATCATGCCAAAGCAGGATTGTCATTTTTTGAACTCAAAGAAATATGGAAGACAAAATGTATGTATCAGGCAAGTTCAAAACATGAAATGACTTGTATTACAATTTACCTTGTTTAAAAGCCCTACTTGAAAGCCAGCAAATTCTTTGGTATTAAATTCTGTCAGTCTTGGTGCAGTTTCCCCTGTGATTTCTTTCAATAGCTTTCTAAAGTTTGTATTGTGAGTCAAGGGCACACCACCTGTAGAATGATTTTTCACTCTGATTCCAATTTCCTGGGGAGGTTTCTTCCCCACTGATGCTAGTATTCGTTCTGACTCTAGTTTGGTCTAAAACGAAAGTAGATAGTATGTTATGAAAATATCTACATTATCACTGTCATTTTTTACTACTTAAGAAAGACAGTATTTTAAGAAACCCACAGAAAAACTTTCAATTGCAAATCACAGGAAAGTGGATAATTAAACTTTTCCTGTGCCTCTGTATTACCACAGCAAAGCGAGATGGGCTAGAAAGATAAATAAAACCTTTTTTCCTTATCTAGTGCCAAAATTAGGATTAAACTATGGAAAGAATGGAAATCATAGGAAAGAATTTCACTCAAGGACATCTAAAAACACATTTTGTTACTGTAAAATCTGGTCAGAGTTAATATTAATTTCAGATCCAGGAAAAAAGTTCAAGATTCTATACTTATAAATGTAAATTAGCTCTCAAATTTAGATTACACAAAGTGGCAAAATATCTGAAAAAAATAATCTGCTTATTTCTAATATAGGATTATAAAAAAGTTATAGAAGGTGATAGTTAACAGATTATGTAAAGAATTTGTAATGTGAATTCCATAAGTATCTTGCTAACTTACAATGCAAAATCCTATCATATGGCTTGATATTGTTTGCGTGAATATTATAGCAATACATTTGGCATACTGTGTGTTTTACTTATATGTGAGATAGTTCAAGGAACATTGATGACAGAGTAATTAAATGAATAGCAAATAGAACTATAATAAATTAGTAATGATTTTCTCTTTCTCTCTAAATCATGGAACTCCATCAATGTCCAGTAAGCCCAAAATAAGTTTAGATTTTTTGTGGTTTGGCCAGAGACATTTATCAATTTCTCTAAAAACTAGAATTAAGTATGTTTGTTAACTGCCAAAATTCTTAATACATGAAATATGAGATGAAGATTCTGTTTTCTTAAATGGTCTTGAAAGTTCATATAGACAAATGTTGGCCCCCAAAAGTTCTAGAACTTTTATTATTTTCAACTCTGTTCACTTTCTTCCTTGAGGTCAAACCCTGCTGAGACAGCCTTAAAGGCCCAGGGTAAACATTAAATAGAAATCATACAAATCAATAGATTAATAAATAGATAAATAAGTAACCAAACCAAAACATTTATAACAACAAAAGAAAATCCATTAGCAGAGAGGAAAAAGCAATAAGGGACACTCAGTAGATCATGAATCTACCAAGATTTTGACTTCACTTTCTCTTGTATTTCTGAGCACACTGGACTGGTAAGAGCTAGTAAGCTCTAGAATAATTTTTTTTTTTTTTGGCCAGTTCCTAGCAAGGTGTGTCAGCATCTCAGTTGTGGAGTTTTTTTGATCCTTTAATGAAATCTGACACTTTGCTTGCTACTGTCTGTTTTGAAAAGCCAAACTTCCAAACATATTTGACTTTAAGCATTTTAATCCCTGAAAATGTAACTGTAGTTTCCTACTTGGGAACACATTTATGCATGCATCTGTCCTATTAGATAATTTGCCTTGAAACAAAACACATTTGTATAGCAGTAAGGCTCTACCCTCAGTAATTCTGACATTTCTACTCAGCAAGAAAGGGCTAGGGAGAGGTGAGAAGTATGACAAGGAGTGGTGAGTGGAGGATGAGGTACTAATAGAGAGGGGCAGGCAAGGGACAAGGTGAATAATGATAAATGAGGTGGGGCTATACAGGCATAGCTGCAGGGCAAAATGAGAGGAAGTTGAACTCCACTCTTCAGGTCTCCTGAGGCCCCATTATGCTCCAGGAGGAGGAATACTGGTCTCAGCTGTCCACACTCCAGAGGAAAGCATATGACCGTTTGTCCAAGGGCCAGCATGTGAGTGTGTGTCTGAAAACCAATTTCAGGCAAGCCAGTGAATCGCACTATGCCTAAGTGTGCTGGCCTACAAGAGGGAAATTCTCTAGCCCAAAGTGATTGGAGAAGAAACTAGGTTGAGAACAGGCAAAACGTGACCCACGAGAGAATTTTATTAAGCCTCTCCCCCTCTTGGGCCACGAGCAACCAGCTTGAGGGTAGAACAAACTGGCAGGCAAAAGGAAAAATGGCACAGCATCAAATGATACTGACAGACCTTTAACTGTAGTTAAATGTTTAAGCTAGAAGCCATAGAGAATCACATTATTATTAATTCATAGAGTGTAGAGATATATACACATTTAATTTGAGAAATTACAATTACACTAAAGAATAAGGAAATGCACTTCCGAGGGCAAAGGAGTTTTGTTTGTTTGTTTTTACCAATACTACCTGTTGGCTGAGTTTTTTAAGGTAAGAGATAACACTGTAACTAAGTCCACAATCTAAATTATCTGATATCAGATTTGGAGCTCCCATCATCCTTAGTGCTTTCTTTAATGGCTATAAGGAAACAAAATACACAACAGTAAGAATAGAATAAATCTTAAAATACTCAAAGTTCAGCTATAGGAGGCAAAGGGACATGATTCATTTCTTAGAAGTCAAGGTGCTGCACATAAAACCAAACATGGAACATTAAAAAGTGGCAATGAAAATAGCAGAGAAATAAGAAGCAGAAAGTAAAAAAATCAGAAGAGAGTGGGCTAAGAAGAACAACAGCAAATTCAAACAGGTAAATTGCTTTCAGTCTTAATCCCCACGTCATAAAAACATTTAACATTGTATCTTATTGTGCACCCCATTCCTGTCATGATAAATACCAACACACCAGTTTCTCCTCCCAGTGACACCATTGGTATAATTTAAGACTCTGTCATGTCATCTCTAGAAACTTTTCTTAAAGTTACCATATTAACCTCTGAAATAGTTCAGATAATCTTGCTTTAGATTATACTACCAATTTAAAATGATCATGAATACTCTCCTGACTATAAAAATAAAAATGAGGCCAAGTAATTTTTGGATGTTGCCTATCATTTCTTACATTTCATGCTCTATCTAAAATACATTTAACAATCAATAAGCAGCTGTAGTCTCCTTTTTCATGGGGAAATCCCACAGAGAATGTCTAGAGTCACAAAGGAAAGTTGATGTCATATACGAAAAAGATCTGTTCTTAAATTTCAAACTTCAATTTTATAAGCCTCGCTTCAGTAAGACAAACATAGATGTGTTTCACATGAATAGATAGATAAATAAATAAACAAACAAATAACCATGGCAGGGAAAAGAAATAAAATAGAGAAAGCAGTTCCTTTTTTGTGGCACCACTTCATCTCCAAACTTTTACACATGATTGGAGAAGACAATGATGACACAAATATTTGTAAAATTAAAAAGATGGCTTTCTTATTGCATGGCAAAACTGATTCATTGGCATTTCTTAGGACAACAATCATTGATACAGTTTATGTATATATACACAGAAATACATACTAATAAGTAGTATGGAGGCAGAGTTTTTAAGTAGCTGTCAAAAGCCTGTCGCCACTTCAGATTTGGCTTAAGCTTGTGAACTTTAAACAAGTCATCTGGAACAGAAAACCAAATAAAATATTACATTAAGCTAGTCCTAACTTCCAATATTTACATTAAGCAGTTCACATTTTGATATTTCAGATTGGAATTGCACTAGATAAAATTGTCACTGTAGTTTATTGGCTTTTGTAATTTCTTGCACTATTTACCAAAATTATCTGCAATATTTTTGTAGAAAATAAGTTCTTGAGTTACACATTTTTCTTCCATCTTTGATACAAATAGAATATCAAATATGATTCTGATTTCCTTGAGATATTTCTGTAAACCATTATGTGTTGATAACACTATTGTAGTAATTTTCACCTAAGGATAGGAATCCATGGGTCCCTGGTTGATAGAATAACTTTTATTTTTTCATTTAAGCATAGAGGATGCTATACTTTGTGCTAGAAGGTCAAGGTAAGAGAGTTTATCAAGTATATGAGAACAAAAGCTAAGCCTTAAATTTCTGAGCAACCATGGGTAATCCTTAAACTCTATTTCAGATTTTCCTTAAGCATCTCATCCTTTTTGAACCAGATCTCTCTTTCATCATTTCTTTGGTTTCCATAGTCAGTATGCTCCTTGAGTACCATGTTCTGTGATATACCTGAATTTATTTAGCTTAAATAAGCAAACATTTCTTATCTTTTCATAATTAGCTTTAATTATTCTAACAAACCAGGTACATTATGTACACTGCATGAAAATGCATGCAATTTCTCTAGAACTGAGCTGCATCCCCCCCAAATGTATGAAACATCTCTTTACTTCTTTCCAAATATAAGAGAAATATTTTAATATAATAATTCAAAATTGATATCCCCAGAAATAAATATGAATCTGCTACAGCTATAGTATATATACTAAAGATACTATAAATCTATCCTGTTTTGCCTTATTTCTTTGGATTTTTTTTAGTTCTTGTTTAAAAATGTTTTACTTTCAGAAACAAAACTATCCCAATGCCATGTGTCTAAGTTCTCTGCAAACAGGACTATGTGAAACTCTTAATGGTTACCTATGGAAAGCAACTAGACATTTTCTTCTTTTTACAGATATATAATCAATTATTCTCATTTTGGTGAATTCACAAGATCATAAAATGCAGTGCTTTGTTTTCTGATTCCACTTGTTTTGTTATTAGACAAATTCCTGGCTCACTGCAGCAAACAGGTCTTCTAACGATCATTGATTCTAAAAATCACAGAAGTGGTGGGGCTCAACAGCCTAATTCTCCACCTGCTTCTGCTGGCATCCAAGGTGGGCATCAGTTTGTATCCTGGCTGCTCCAATTCCAATCCAGCTCCCTGCTGGTTACCTGGGAAAACAACAGAGGATGGCCCTTGGGACCCTACACCCATGTGGGAGACTGGAAAAGGCTTCTGGCTTCACATCTGCCTAGGTTTGGATGGAAGATCTCTCTCTGTCTCTCCTCCTTTTGTAAAGTCTACTTTTTAAATAAAGATAAATAAACCATTACAAGTTAAAAATCAAAAGACTGAAAGGTAACCAATTGGATTTCTATTTACCAACAGTGACTATATAGATAAGACCAATAAAAAGATTGTACCATTTGTAATCACTTAAAAATGCAGACAGGGAATTTGATGCAGTGGGTTAAGACACCACTTGGGATGCCTATATTCCATATTTCAGTATTGGAGTGCCTGGGTTCGAGTCCAGCTTTGCTCCTTATTCCATTCCTTGCTAGTAATGTTGATCATCTTTTCATATACTCATGGACCATCTGTTAATCTTTGGAGAAACGCTATTGAACTTCTTTGCCCATTTTAATCGACGCATTTTGTCGCTTTTGTTGTTGATAGGAGTTATTTATATATTTTGAGTATTAGCCCCTTATCAAATATCC
Source organism: Ochotona curzoniae (assembly GCF_017591425.1). Lineage (NCBI taxonomy): Eukaryota > Metazoa > Chordata > Mammalia > Lagomorpha > Ochotonidae > Ochotona > Ochotona curzoniae. Next base: position 10,922,701 of record NW_024467087.1, read on the forward strand.
GATTTGCAAACATTTTATGCTATGTCATTGGTCACCTTTTCTTTGTTGTACACTTTGGTGAATATAAGGTTTACATCTGATATAGCCTCATATGTCTAGTTTTGCTTTTGTGGTTTATACTTTTTGTGTCATCTCTTTATGTATTATCTATCACAACTGTATGTGAACTTACAATTATCTCAAAATAAAAAGTATGTAGGGTGTGGCACAAAGGCTCGATGGCTAAATCCTTGGCTTGAATGTACTGGGATCCCATATGGGCACCGTGTCCCGGCAGCTCCACTTCCCATCCAGCTCCCTGCTTGTGGCCTGGGAAAGCAGTCGAGGACGGCTCAAAGCCTTGGGACCCTGCACCCACATGGGATATCGGGCTCCTGGCTTCAGATCAACTGCTCCATTGCCATTGCGGCCACCTGGTGAGTGAATCAATGGATGGAAGATATTTCTGTCTGTCTCTCCTTCTCTTTGTAAACCTGCCTTTTCAATTAAAGAAAAAATAAATCTAAAAAAATTATGTAAAGGAGTATAGAATAGTATTTGTCTTCTGTTTCTGTTATGTTTCACTCAATGTAATCTCTTCTAGCATAGTGCCTACAGTGAACAATATTGTATTGATTAGTTAAAAATGTACTAATAGAATAGATCTTATGTTAAATACTCTTATCATAAATAAACAAATAAAATGGGCAAGGATAAATTTTTGAAATGACAGGCGATTTTATGTATGTATGCCTATCTCCAATATCGTCAAGTTGTATACATTAAATTTACACATACAGCTTTTTATGGCAATTATACTGCAATAAGTGCATCCAAAAATATCCTTGAAAAATAAAAAAACAATACTGATAATAGTTTCAGTGATGTTATCTATTATAATATCTTCATTTTATAGCTGTAGGAAGTGAAGTCATACGTATATTTAACCAAAGAGACATAAACCACAAAATTAACTTTATTGGTAGTCTTACTAATCTCAAAGATACCTTTATGTTTAAGTTAGACACAACATAGAAGGTAGCTTCAAACTGGACTAAAATAAAATAGGTAAGCTATTAAAATATCATATGTTTATGATGACCTACTCTTAAACTTTTAAAGTCTCAATATTTATAATTATTACATATTCAATACATTTAATGTATATATATTGTGTTTATAATACTAAAATCTTGGGCTTTAAACAGTCATACAAAACCTTAGTGAAGATTTGATTATTTTAGCAAAAATCAGGAAATTCCACTTGATAAAAACATGCACAACTTTATAATTAGAAGGCTATTACACAACATTGTATTGCTCTAAATAGATGTGGCTCTTCAAGAGAGGCTCTCCACACACGTGTTCAGTAGTATCTGAGAACTAGCTTCTTGAAGTGCTCCCCTCACAGTTTTGCCAGGGAAACCACAGTTGGTACAGCAGATATTGCAGAATTTACTCTTGTGCCTGTTTCCTTAATTCGTTACCCTCCCTAAAATAGATGTCTCAACAGCATTTAGTATCCTGGGCAGAAAAAAATGCAAGCTGATATTGCCATCAAAGTTCTATTTTTAAAGAAAAACCATCAAATCACTGGAAAGCTAGCCCGAATCAATGGGATGTTTTGGTCCAAATGAGTCTATGAAAAAGCCAAGTACATTTCATACCAAGGGAAGAGTGCGCATAGCAATATGAAACCTAAAGAACAGCATAAGGAGCATACACTACAAGTCAAGGGTATCTCTTTATTTGATCTAAAAAAAAGCAACTAAAGGAAAACAATAAAACATATATGTGCAGAATCTATCCTTTTGAAACAGTTTTTAGATTTCTGTCTATCCTGGTATCAATGAATCTTTGATTTTATTCAGAATGTTTCCTCCACTGTTTTTCATTGTTGTATTTTAGAGATGATTAAGTGTCACTATGCATTTTACTTACCTAAAAGAGGAAGTAAAACTGGGTAGTTGTAAGGCATCACAAAGAGGTTTACACAAGTTAAAGTGGTACTGGCTTTTAAATAACCAAATGGAAACCCAAGTTCATTGTACTTCCCGCTGCTAGTAACAAATACCTGAGAACATGAAGTAGTGTACAGTTAGGACAGTAAGGATTTTATGTAAAACCAAACCCATAGCATCAGTTCATTGCAACATTACCGGCAGAGAAAGAGTGCTGTTAGCCTCTGCTTATGTCAGAATATACCATATATTAAATACAATGTTCACATTTATTTTCTTTATATGTTATTTAGGAAATAAGCAAAACTATGCAATCACAGACCACAACATAAATACCCAAACATATACCTGGTTAGCAAAATGGAAAACATAAGTTGAAATATCATTTAGTAACAATATTCATTAAGACAAATTAAGTTCTTAAATTAATAAAAGTGTAGCTTTTTAAAAATTCATTTATTTTAAAATCAGAGTGCAGAGGACACCTGGTACCACAACAGAGGATGGAGGACAGAACAAATCAATCAACTACCCAGGCCAAGTGGTGGCAGTGAATAACTGGACAAATGGAGATTTGCCAACTATGTCAACTGGTAGATTCTGGAGAGCTTTCACTGTGCTTGGAGTGTAAGATTGGCAGTAATTCAGAACTGTTGAATGAGCAGGACCCTCAGAGCATGCCCCAATTCGGGGACCCTAGGGTGATGTCAGGTGTCTGCTCTCCATCCCAGGGTGCAGAGGTGTTTCAGAGGCTGGGTGTGGCTTCTCTCCTTGCCTCTCCCCTTCCCTCAGAAACAGGAAGGAAAAAAGGAGAATGTGGAAATGGTGATTTCACTCACCTTCCTGTAGCCCTTGACCCTAATCACCTATGTAAAAATCATCAAAAATAAAAATAATAAAACAACAATAAAAACCAGAGTTACAGAAAGGTGGATAGAGATCTTCCATCAAGTAATTAACTTCTCAGATGGTTGCAACAGGGCCATCTGGACCAGGATGGAGCCTGCAGCCAAGCACTTCATCTGGGTGGCAGAGACCTAAGCACTCTGCTGTCTTCCTAGACCATTAGCTGGGAACTGAATCAGAAGTTGAGCAGCTGGGATATGAACCAGCACCTGTATGGAATGCCAGTGTCACAGGCAGCTGCTTTACCTGTATGCCACAATGCCAGGCCCAGACAATAGGCTTTCAGAAAATGGAACATTACAAAAATAAAGCTGAGGGGTGGCCATTGTGGCGCAGCACGATTAAGCTACAATTTGAGATGCCTGCTTCCCGTGTCAAAGTTCCCTAGATGGGAGTCTATCATTGCTTCTGATCCAATTTCCTACTAGTGAACATCCAGGGAAATAACAGGTGATGATGGCTCAAATACTTGGGTTTTTGTTTACTCCTGTGGGAGATTCAGACGAGGTTCTGACTGACCCAGTCCCACAGCTGTTGTGGGAGTTTGCTGAATAAACCTGTAGATGGAAGATCTCTGTCTCTCTCTGAGAGAGACAGAACGAGAGACAGAGACAGACTGTGCTTTTCAAATAAATACAGCATCTGTTTAAAGGATTATATAAACTAAGGACTGAGAACCTTGCTCCAGCTCTAGAAGCCATAACTAAAAAGAATTATGTTCTGCAATTAGGAATTCTTAGCCTGGGGCTCATAGACAGGCTTGATGGGGGAATAAATAAATATATGAAATTTCTTCATACTCCGGTGCCTTCTCTGATGCCTTAGATAGTAATGTAGGATGTGATCATTTCTATTGCGGCCCTACTGCTAATTTGATAGCATTGCAAAAATAGTGTTAACAGATTTAATCTAATTATTTGCACATTAACTTTCAACATTTCTTAAAACAAACTCCAGTGCAGTTACAGACATTTGGCTAATAGGAAAGGATAAGTACCTGCCAGCAAGTATGGGGAGACTTTCGTTCCAAGATGTATTGAGTTAAAGGCGAAGGTTCAAGTTCATATTTGTCAAAGGGTAGTTTGTCTATTACCATTGGTTCACAATCTATACAGGAGAACTTCACAATAGGATGAGACGTTCGTGGAGGCTAAAAGAAAGGAAAGGAAGATATTTGGTCATATATCAAACAAGCCACATATTTTTTCACAGTAATTTGCAAGCCCCTTTTATATTTTGCTATGTCATCAATAAGATACAAACTAATGTTTTCAGAAAGATTTACTAGACTTCCAGGAATCGCCAATAGCTTTTGTGAGGAAGAAGGGCTTAGAATTTTTAAAAGATTTATTTATTTGAAAGGCAGAGTTACAGGGGGAGGGGCAAAAGAGAAGCAAACCAGGAAGGAGCAAGGCAGGGAGGAAGGCACAGAAGAGATCTTGCTTCTGCTAATTTGCTCCCTAAATGGTCTTAGTGACGGGCTGGGACTGGCCAGACACAGGAGCTTCCTCAGTGTCAGCCACATGGGTGCAGAGGCACAAATACTTGGGCCATTTTCTGCTACTTTTCCAGGTGCTTCAGCAAGGAGCTGGATCTGAAGTGCAGCAGTTGGGATCTGAACCAGTGTCTTATATGGGATGCTGGCATCACAGGCGATAGCTTAACCGGTTGTGGTAGAACAATAGGCCCTAAAAACTCAGATTTTTTTTTTTAATCTCTATCATCCATTGGGAAGGGGAAAGATAAATTACAACACTAATAATTAATAAAAAGTAAAACCCTCTTTCAACATATTTAAGAAGCCATTAGGATCCATAGGATTAACCCTGGATTTCACATCCATTTTTGCAACTTCCAAGCTCCCTTCATTCCATTATAGCATGAGGTCACAGATAGCTCAGATGTTGTTGGAGAAGAAGACCAATACTAAGTTTGTCAAAGAGAATTTTGTTCTAAGTGCTGGTCACACCCACATGCTTGCCATGACTAGCTGGAGATGGGGATACTTTTGGGGAGTTGGAATAGGCCTGCATGCTTGGGTACAAGACCATATTAATAGGGAAGCTATTTTATTAATAACTTTAGTTTGGATGATCAGAGAGTCCTAGAGAAAGAAAGATGGACAGCAAGGGCAATATAAGAAGACAAAAAAAAAAATGTCTGTTCATGTTCTCTGCCTATTTCTTAACTGGATGTTTGTTATGTTGCTGTTGAGTTTCTTGAGCTCTTTATAGATCCTGGATATTAATCCTTTATCAGTTTTACATAATCTGCAAATACATTCTCTCACCAACTAGTCCACTTCTCAAATGTCCACAACAGCTAAGGCTGGGCAAACCCAAAGCCAAGGATTACGAATGTCACTGGGGTCTCACAGCTGATTGGTAAGGACTCAAGTCCTTGAGAAATCATCTGAACCCTCCCGGGGTTTATATGCTAGCAGGAACTTGAAATCAGGAGTGGAGTAGAGTCAAATCAAAGTACTTGGTTATAAGATGCGAGCATCCCAAAGGTCACCTTAACTACCATGTCAGATGCCCACCCATATTCTAAAATTTTCACTGTGATTCGAGGATTGAAATCCCAGAATAATGTTTACCATTTTGTTTCATGACACTTACTAGTGAAGGTAAATTCTGATCTGGCCAAAAGGATTCTGGAATCGGCCAATGTCCAACAGGAACACCAGTTTTAGAGTTAGGTCGTACATAAATGAGTTTATGACAACTATGCCATGGCTGAGCAGCAAATGAATTGCTTGGCCTTGATGAATCCATAAGTCCATCTAAAAGTTAAACAAGACATATACTGTCATGATTTTTTTTATAGCTGTTTACTTATACAAATTTTCAAGTTAAAAAAATTAGTAAATGAAACAAAACATATTTCACGGAAAATGGACAAGGAAAATTTTCTAGTAAGACTTCTAAATATTTTCCCTAACAACTCTTTCCATCTAATCCATCCTCTCTAATCCAAAATCTAACGTAAGATTATAGTTATACTAAAATTATTGTGAAACCAGTTTTAAATTTTATTACACTTCAACACATACAATACCTGAACACATCAAGACAATGGTTATTTTTAAAGAATAAGCAAACTGTGTAAATGAAATCATCTATTACCTGGTGTGGTGTTTACATTTTTGAAATCTGACAAAACAGATTGCAAATTCCATTTATGCATCAGGGTGCTTCGAAAAGTATGGAAAATTAAGCAATTAAGTTTATATTGGTGCAAAAAGTTTTAAATCTATTATTAGGTTTTTTAATCATAAAGTACACTCCCATAAACTTTTAGAAAACTCTTTGAATGAATAGATTTCAACATTTTTGCACCAAAATCAACCTACTATTTAATTCCATCTCAATGTACTTTTTGAAATACCTTATGTCTGTTCTCTTCCCAATTAGATCATTTTTAACTGAACAAATAGAACCAAGACCACAGAGACAAGATAAAAATTGTTCAATTCTCTTCAGTGTAGAAAGAGCTACTAGAAAAAAATACACACACACTCTATATAATATGTGTACACACACATACTCTATGTATTGGGGAGCAGGAACAAAAAGCAGTCCTTAAAGCAGTATCCTGCTGAATAATGTATGCAAAATGAATTTAAATTACTTAAACTGCATATTTCATTAGTCCTCACTCCCCAAAAATAAGCATGGTAAGACAGTTATATAATCTTTTATATGATGATTTATCAGCATAAATTATTTGTAAAAGAAATGCTTCAACCATTTGAGTCTCACATTTCTTAAATTACCAGTCATTTGATTTACTTATTCACGAACTGCTTTACCAGGGAGCTACTTAGACCACAATATTTTAGACCAGGTTTGATGACAGCTAGGAAAAATGATGTAACAGCTTTGAAAGATTCCTTTGCGGCCCGGCGCCATGGCCTAGCGGCTAAAGTCCTCGCCTTGAATGCACCAGGATCCCAGGTGGGCACCGGTTCTAATCCGAGCAGCTCCACTTCCCATCCAGCTCCCTGCATGTGGCCTGGGAAGGCAGTTGAGGACAGCCCAAAACCTTGGGGCCCTGCACCCATGTGAGAGACTAGGAGGAAGCTCTTGGCTCCTGGCTTTGGATGGGTGCAGCACCGGCCACTGTGCTCACAGGGGGAGTGAATCATCGGACGGAAGATCTTCCACTTTGTCCTCCTCTCTGTATATCTGACTTTGTAATAAAAATAAATAAATCTTTAAAAAAGATTCCTTTGAAGTTGATCTCACAAATCTGAAGATGTGTGTTTTTCTGATAAAAAGTTTATTTCTCTCATTAGAATCTGAAAGTTAAGAACTGTGAAGGAAGGAGAATTACACCTAGAAAGACAAGCTGAGCTATTTACATGAAACAAAATTCCACTAGCATTCAATATGAAAGTTGCTGATTCAAGTTAGTGTAGGGTACACAAAATTCTCGACTGCATAGTCAATTGATAGCAATATAAGTTGTCCTGCCAGTATGACTGACTTTAAATAAACTGTGAAGGCACACTGTTATATAGGGAAGGAGGATCTTAAGTTAGGAATCTGAGAAATCTCTAAACCCACATGTAAAAATGTGTGTTTCTATATATGTGTGTGTGCGTGAGTGGCCACGTGTGTGTTTTTATAGGGAAGTGGGTCTATGTTTTTACAATAGCTTCTCAAAGGGATATGAAAAAAGAGCAAGTAAATAAATAAATAAATAAATAGGCCAGGAAACAGAATCCATTGCCTCAAGAATGTGTAGCTTTCTGCCTTGCACACTCACCCCTTATGGTTTGGTTAAAGTAATAAATAATGTGTGAATCAGACTACATAATATCATAGTATAAATCATAATATGAATATATCCATATACACGGGGACTTCAAAAATAATCCATGGAAAATGCATATTATGAAGTAATTAGGTATATGTATCTAATTTTTGCACTGTAATAAACATACTCTAATTTTTAAAAAATTATTTGAAAGACGGTGGGGGGGGGTGGCTGTTCCATCTACTGATTCACGTCCAATATGGTCACAATAAGTGGATCTGGTCCAGGCTAAACCAGAAGCAAGCAACACAATCCACGTCTTCAATGTGGGCGACAGGGACTTAAGTACTTGAGCCACCCCCTGCTACCTTCCTAGGCACATCATTAAGAAGCTGAATCCAAAGCAGAACAGCTAGTGCTTGAACCGGTACCTCAGTATGAGGTACTGGCATTGGAAACTGCAGCTTAACCCACTGTGCCACAATACCAGCCTCGAAACTTATCTTTTAGTTTCATTTTTCTATGAACTTCATGACGTTCTTTACGTCTAAATGTTCAATTTCCTGACAACTTTACTTGAAGAACAAGGTTCTGCAGTTAAAACGTGGCCTAGAATATATGAGTATATAATCTTCTAGATTATATAATTAGTCCCTGGGTAAACATTCACAACCTTTTTCTAAGGATGGTAAACTAACACTGAACATGAAGATATGTGGCACTTAAAAGGTAAAAATCAGATTACTACTTTAAGTGACTAATCATAGTTAATTTCAAGAAATATTCTGAATAGAAAGGTGAATGAGTCAGTATCATCCCAAGATTGGAATCAGGGAATTATAAGTTGGACTGTTGAAAGGAGGAATATTCTTGGGAACATTCAACATGAGATGAAAACTATTATAAATTGGCTACCTAAGCATACATATAGGCAGTGATATATGGAAGTCATTGGATGAATGTTTAGAAGTACTTACTGTATTCAGAAAGTGAAGACTGTGTCTACTGTAATTTGTCTAGTGTCTTCTAAATCTTAGGTCAGTCCTCTATATAACAGTTTAGTGTTAAAAAAGTAATCTACTGTACCTTCTCCAACAGGAAGTGGATCTGGTCCTGTTTTTTCAAAATTAATAACAACACCACTCTGAACCTTTTGAACCAGAGATTCTAAACACTGGTTTAACATTCTTTGTGTTCTAACACAGTAGGAGCGACCTATATCAGAAGAAGAAACAATAGCATCAAGTATGCTAAAAATCAAACATTGTTATAAAAATTACTATAAAAATAAAACACAAGCATTTGGAATCCAAAATATCACTTGAGGTAACAACCACATGAGTTTAAGCAGCAGAGTTAAAAGATTCTTAAAGAAAACAAGACTGGACTTCATGAAAGCTACACTCTGTTGTTCTGAATTCTTACAGAAATAGTAAACGTTATCCATACCTCCTGTGACTTCACACATCTGTGTGATGGCGGATTCATCAGTTGGTACACTTCCTATTTGCTCCGGTTCAGTAGAAGCCACTCCAGGCAAACGTAACACCAAGGCAAATAATCTTTGATCCCAACGAAAAGGTTCTTTGGTTAGTTCGCTTCCAGGCAGAGGAGAATTCAAGGGAAGATGAAGCTGATAAGGTAAAATTTGAAAATTTCACCAGAGCAATTCATACAAAAGAGAAGGAAGCATTAAATATTTCATTTTCTCTCCTGTAACTCAATAAAATTAAGCAATCTTTCAAAGATGACCAAGTTTGAATGAACTTAAAAAAATATATTTAAAGACAGAATGGCAGAGAAAGACAGAAGTGGGGTAGGTGAGCAGGTGGAGATATCAGTCTTCCATCTGCTGTTTTGTTTCCCAAATGCCTGCAACAGCCACGACAAGGACAAGCCAAACTAGGAGCTTGAAACTCAATCTGGGTCTTCCACGTGAGTGGCAAGAATATTACTACTTGAGCTATCACTTGCTGTTCCCAGAGTACACATTAGTAGGAATTTAAATTAGAAGGAAAGGAACTGGGGCTCAAACCAGGCACTCAAAATATGAGATGCACACATGGCTAAACCACTACACCTCAATGCCCATCCCTTATTCTTTCTAAAATAAAATATTTATTTATTTATTTGAAAGGCAAAGAGATAATAGTACGCTACCATCTGCTGATTCAATTCCCAAGTGTTCATAATGGCTAGGACTGAGATTGGCTGAAGTTTGGAGCCAGGAGCTCAATTTAGATGTCCCAGAGAGAGAGTCAAAATTACAGTTTCCAAGGGGCAAAACCTGAGACATAAACCAATAAAATTCAACAAGAGATGTGGGCTTCTCAGCAGCGGGACAGGTGGCAGGGCAGGGAGAGAGACAAATCTTCTATTTGTTGATTTACTTTCCAAATGGCTACCACATCCTGACCTGTGCCAGGCCAAAGCTAGGAGTTGGGAACCCCTTCTTAGTCTCCTAAATGGGTGGCAAGGTCCAAGCAACCTGTTGTGGGTCCAGGTCATCTTCTGCTTTCAGAGTGCATTAGCAAGGAGCTGGATCAGAAGTGGAGCATCCAGTACTGGAATTTGCACTTATAAATGAGATGCTGGTGTCGCAAGCAGTGGCATAACCTGTTGTGACATAAAGCCAGCCCCCAACCTATTTTCCAGGGGAAATACATACCTTCCTCAGAAATGGTTGCATTGTCTTTGCCATTAAAACAAATGTGAAGCATTAAATCTCACCTCTTCTTGAACACCAGCTGTGCTTGTTAACTTCTTTCCATCGGTGATGGTGATTAACATAGATGGGTCTAGAAAAAATGGATTTCTCCCCTAAAATACATTTAGAAAGCATTAATCTAAGAAAGGTAATAAAATGTATTTAAACTTTTACATTTGCCTTGCCAATGATTTCTCAAGTATATGATAAAAATTGCCAGGATAAAAAGAAAAATATTAGCAGCAAAAATCAGGGAATGAAAATAACAATCTCTGAAAAGTTAAGCTATGTATAAACAAATTCTGATAATTCAGGAATTCCCCACACTACAATATCTAAACACCTCTATCCCTCTATTTTCCAAGTAGCCAGAAAGCAATATTAAGGAAGTTGTAACAGTGGGATAATCCATACTCATGAATGTATTCATGTGAGTCAAAACCTGCAAGATACGGGGCAGGAGTAACTCCTGCTCTGCACTTGGACTCTGACCATTGTGAGAAGAATTTTTAGAATATGAAAGAACAATGGTGGTAGCAGTGAATGCTACTCTGCCTTCATCTCATACTAGAGTTTTTTCATCAGATTGCAAGTGATGGGGCAGTCAACAATACTGAAACCTTCCAATTTTCTTATTCCAACATTTCTCAGTAATTTACTCAACCAATTCTCAGTTGTCCAATGATTTAATTTTAGGCAACTTTATTTATTTATTTAAATAACCAAGCGACATTTGAGAATTAAAAACTGGGACTCTTTTTGAAAGGATGTATTTAAAAGATAAATGTACCTCTTCTGCGAAGTTATGAAAAGTAGCAGAAAGCTTGGTAAACATACTCAAGTTAATTTTCTTATCCCAAGTCACCAAAATAAATTAGCTATACTCACTCAAATTTTTTTTACCTGTCCATAATTGTCTATTCCAGATATTAATCGATTAAGATTTAACAAATCAAATGAAGATCTCAGAGCCTGACCAAGAGTAGTCAATCCAGAAGCCTGAAGATTTTTTAATTCATTCATAAACGTTGCATGACTTTCCTTCCAACCAGCCTGAAAAACATTTACAAAGAAATTCCTAATTATATAATGAACAATAAACAAGTGCCAATAACCACTAACAGCAAATATCAAACTTCTAACAAAATTTCTGCTCCTTAACCTAATTCAATTTTATATCTTGACTGATTAACTCCAGCATGCAATTCGTTCAGAAAGATCAGTTAGCTTTAGTAATCCAAAGCAAAGAATTCAAGCAAGTAACATAATCCTCAATCATAGTCAGAGCTAGGGCTTTAAGAAGTCCTCTTTTAAAAATTTATTTCTTTTTATTGGAAAGGCAGAGCTGCAGAAAGAAGCAGAGACAGAAAGATCTCCAATCTGCTGATTCATTTCCCAAGTGGCTGGAATAGCCAGAGCTGAGTTGATTTGAAGCCAGGAGCATCTTCCACGTCTCCCACATGGGTGCAGGGTCCCAAGGCTTTAGGCCGTCCTTGACTGCTCTTCCAGGCCACAGGCAGGGAGCTGGATGGGAAGTGGAGCTGCCAGGACACTAACTTGTGTCCATATGGGATCCTGGCGCTTGAAAGATGAAGATTTAGCTCCTGAGTAATGGCACTGGGTCCAAGACGTCCATTTTTCTATCCATGCTCAAGCAAACCTACCAAAACCATCACGGCACTCTCAGCGTGGTACCAATGAGCATGGAGTAAGGGACAGAAGAAGCAGTAGGTATTTTTCCAATGAATTTTCCTTTACAGACCAACAATTAGTCACAGAGTGTCTGCTCAACATGAATTTTTCTAAACAAGATTTTTTTCTCCCAAGAAATATTTCGTATTTAAATGATCATATAGAGACAATTATAGGACCAGAGTCACACTTATTTGGAGAAAACCTTGCTGGCATCTTCAAGCACTCACAACACCCCCATATGCAACGAAGAGACAAACAAATTATTTTGGCAAAGAACCAATATCCTAAAGGCATCCCAGACAGCTGAAGACAGCAGTAAAGAACCAAGGACCCATGGTCAACAGCCAACATGCGGTTACGCATTGGTTTGGAGAACAGAAGAAAGGAAAGGGGGCTGGTGTTGTGGCATCATGGGAAAAGCCACTGTTTGTGATGCCAACATCCTATATGAGTACTACTTTGACTCCTCGCTGTTCCACTATTGATCCAGACTCCAATGGACTGGGAAAGCACCAGAAAATGGCCCAAACGCTTGGGTCCTTGCACTCAAGTGGAAGATCAGGATGAAGCGCCTGTCTCCTGGCTTTGGCATGGTGCTGGGGTCCATGTGATGGATGTGGAAGACAGGAAGGTGTGAAGAGTATTGTTCCTTTGCAGACAAGGCCGCAAGGAATGTCCCGCTGTGTGGCAAGGCCCAGTGGATGTCTCTACAACACCTGAATGCAGCTCTGCCTCCCTTTGCATGGACACCGGACAACCCCACTGAGTATTCTGTAATCTATTTAAGCATTGTCTGCCTCTGCGGAGTTATTGTTAAATATCAATAGGAACTTAGAAGCTGATGCTGCTGTTGCTGTTTTTTAGCCAAAAAGCTGTTATCGCTGTTATGGCTGCATCCTGTGGCAATATGCTAATCAAGGGTGCTAACTCCCCTTTTGGTCCTATGCTAATCAAGGGTGTTCTGTCTTCAGGTGTAGTGGGAATCTATTCTTTCCCTCTTTCTTTGATCTTTTAGGGCCCTTCCTTCCTTGACTGTCTCAAGACCAAGCTGTAAAGCAATTGTGGTAGGAATGTGTTAGTGATTGATATGCACCATCTATTGAGTACCTTTTCCTAGCCAGGCGCCAGGTGCCAGGTGAATAGCAACCTAGCCTTAGGTGAAACTAATGGCAGAGTTATCTTTAGAAACCCCCACTTGAGCGTGATGTAAAAAGCCTGAGCCAGAGTTTGACTGATTTTGTATAAAGCGGACAGCTTTTGTGCGTCGTCCACAATGGTCAAGAGTTCCTAGTGGTCCGTCTCTTTCTTTCTTTGCGCCTCATCCACGCACCCTTCGCGAGTTCCGAACTCAGCTGGAGCTGGACTCCGGCAGCAAGTGGCGCCTGAACAGGGACTCGACGAAGGTAAGTCTTTTCTTTCTCTTTGCGGCGTGGATAGGACTTCACCCAGGGTGCTGCAGGCCCCCTGACAGAAGGTCAGGTTAGGAGGGGTGAATAGTCAGAACTTATATTGATAAGTTATGTACCCTCTGTGCTGTAAAAATGGGCCAGAACGATTCTAGTGAAAGAAGTTTATATGCTGATATTATTAAACATACCTTATATAGGAAGTGCATTAAAGTTAGCAAGAAGCAATTATTAGAATTTTTACAATTTGTACAAAAAGTTAGCCCATGGTTTATTGAGCAGGGCACTTTAGAATTAAACACATGGGACCAGGTAGGGAATGATATGAAAAGGTGGTATCGGAGTAATGGACGAGTGGGCATGCCATCCTCTGCATATGCCATTTGGAATGTCTTACGGCAGGCACTAGATGTGGGTCCTGAGTCTTATCCTGCGCCTTCAGCTCAGCAGGGAGAACATACTCCCCTTCTTGATCCTGAGAAGGGAGGCTTAGGCCTTAGTTATAGCTCAATGGAAAGTGTCTGTCCTGAAGATAAAGTAAAATATTGTAAAACTGATCATGGAGGTTTAACAGATGAGGAAGAAGATTTTTTTAAACCAGAAATATTTAGATCAGGAGTTAGAGATTGTGAAAAGGGGCAAATGGCTGAGTTACATGATAATAGGTCTCCTTCTGTTGATGATAAGCCTTCAAGGTATTCTGCTAAGCCTTGTGAGCCCCTTCCAGCAAGACCAGATCCAGCAAAGGTTGGCTTTAGAGGAGCAATGCAGCAGGCACAGAAGGAAGGTGATTTTTTCTGTTTTCCTGTTGTCTATGAATGCGATGAACCTGAATGGGAGCCACTGTCTTATAAGATTATTAAAGAACTAAAGCATGCTGTCTCTGACTACGGGCCAAACTCCCCGTACACTATGGCAATAGTGGAGAGCCTAGCAGCAAAGTGGATGACTCCTTATGATTGGTTTCAGGTTGCTAAGGCTTGCCTCACTGGCGGAAACTTCCTTTTGTGGAAAATGGAATATGAGGAATTAGCTAAAGCAGAAGTAAAGTCTCAGAGATCTGTGAGGTGTGGCAAATTTTCTTTTACCTTAGACATGCTTTTAGGACAGGGCACTCATCTTGGCGTTGCAGAACAACTCACTCTGCCTAAGGAGACATTACAGCTTATCTCCTCCCTGGCAATAGGAGCGTGGAAACACCTGCCATCTCCAGATCAAAAGTCTCCAGGTTTTGTAAATGTTAAGCAGAAGCCTGAGGAGCCTTTTGAAGATTTTGTAGCTAGACTCACCGAGGCCGTGAACCGGACAGTAATTAACAATACAGCTACAGATCTCATAGTTAAACAGCTAGCTTTTGAGAATGCCACTCCAACTTGCCAAATCTTAATTCAGCCAGTGAGAAGGACAGGAGATTTGTCAGACTATGTTCGAGCTTGTGCTGAGGTAACTCCATCTTATATGCAAGTGTTAACTATCGCTGCAGCTCTTCAGGGTCAAACTGCTACTCAGATTTTAAAGAACATAAGAGGCAATCAAAGAAATAGAAAAAGAAACAATTGCTATTCTTGTGGTGGAGTAGGGCATTTCAGCCACAGCCGTCCTGCCAGAAACTCATCCCAAAATTTCAGACAGGAAAAACTTATAGGGACACTTCTAAGCCCAATTTAAATATTCCTCGCACTGTCTGTCCACGGTATGAGAAGGGATTTCATTGGCAAAAGACTTGTCAGTCTAAATTCCACAAGAATGGGACAGTTCTACTGCCTCGCAGTCGATCTAAATTGAGTAAACAGTCTATACAGGATGAGGTGCAGGGAAACGAGAGATGGGCCCTGTCCTGGGCCCCCCAAGTAATGAGGACATGTATGGATATTGTCTCTGAAAGGTACAAAACTAAAATGATGAGTGCTGCATTAAGCAATGGTTTAAAGCAAAATAGATCTAAATGTCATAATTGTGGCAAATTGGGACATATGTGGAAAGATTGTAGGAAATCAAATACCCAAAAATCCGGTAAACAACTTATGGGTTATCTAAAAGCCTGTGGTAACATGGGGATTTTCAAACACCCTACTCACCTTGCAAGGTTTCAAACCACTGCTATTCAGAAGCAAATGAATGCTAAGTGTTCTAACTGTGGGAAACCCAGCCACCTTCCAAAACAATGCCAAGCAGCACCTCTTTTAGCTCAAAAATGTGGCACTAATACTGTTAAGGATCAATGCCCTAAGATAAATTCTAAATGTCACAGAGGTGTACATTGGGCAAAAATATGTAAATGTAAATCAAAAATTGATCATGATGGCCAGCGCCTGTTGTCAGGAAACTCCTGGTGGGGCTAGTCTCAGGCCTTGAATAATCAGAGGTTTAAAAGACAGCAATATTTTACCCAAGCTGTGCCTATAGAAGAGTAACAGACTTAAAATCTGATATTGATTATGGAAATGCTAATTAAAAGTTGGTATCTTCCTTGGCAATTAATTATGCTACCTACTGTTCATACCCCAACTAGATGCTTGTGGCAACAAGGGTCTTTTGAGTGGCTGCATCTCCTTTCCATGTATAAAAAGGTTATTACTCCTTATTGTGCTTTGGTCTCCACATTAATTATTAAGAGATATCATAGGAATAGGAGCCTGTTTGCAAAGATGTAAATTAAATAATTATTTCTTATAGCTCTTAATAGCTTAGTTATCTAATACCCAAGGATGAGACGTGACAAATAGCATTCTTAACCCTTGTGGGTACAATTTCATACCATTTAACTAAAAATCTCCTTCTTGTTAAAAGTCATCCGGTTATATTTCAAAAGATGTTCCTTAACTCCTTTGTTTTTAACCCTTTTTTGTTTCCTTAACCTGCTTCTTTAGTCTTTACAGATGGGTCATCTAACAAAATAGTTTCTCTAATCATAGATTTTGAAAATATCCTTACTGACCAATGGAAAGAACCCAATTTCCTCTTAAAATTTGGAGGAGGGAATGCTTTCATTTTTCCACAGGTCATGGACTTGCTGATGTGGATTCCTGATCGACTGATTAGACATCCTTGTCCAGTTTGCATTTCCACCCACTTGCCATTTTGCAGCGGCAAGCACCTCTACAGAAGTTCCTCCTCCTGCCCAGCAACTTCAGGGTTAAACTCTCTTCTCTCCAGCAGGTACAATCACTCTCCCTAACCTCTTCCCCCTCCTCTCTGTTAGGATACTCAGCCCACAGGTGCAGTTTCCCCAGGACCTTTTACTTTTTTTCCCTTTGTCAAGCCTCCCACCTCCAACCTTTTTTAGCCAAAAGCGGCAGGGTAGGAGATGAACTAACTTGGGTAAACAGAAAAATATCTAGCATCTTGTACTTTATAAATAATGTTTTCTCATAAGTAACATCTCTTTTTTAACTCTATTGAATCTTTATATTGAATTTTTGAATTTTATGAATATAACTTAAGGTATGTTTAAGACATTCCTTTAAAAGTGTAACATTTACACCAAACATAAATTGGAATCAAAGTAACATCTAATCCATTGTTAAATTTTTTCCAGCTATGGGATGCACCCATGTGCTTTTATCTGCTAGTCTTTATATTTAAATATATCAACTTTAAAATACTGTTTGCAGCGTTTTCTAAAATGTTCATTATTGCTTCATGGAATTAAAGTCTGATCCTCTGTTATTACAACAAAGTTTTGAAAGCACATATTATTATAACATCTCCTCTTAATTGTTTTTATCTAATTAATGATTACATCCTTCTAGTTAGCTCCAGTGAACTCCAGACCTGACTTTGTTGAAGTGTCTCAGAATATGATAAGATTCTATGTTGAAGTGATCTTTGTGTTTTCTGCCTTTCAGTATGTTCACATTGCTTCAGATTGATAAAAGTTATGTACTTATTTTATAGGTATTTAAAGTGATCACTTAATGCCAATAATTACATCTCATCTATATTGTGTTATATAACGAGATTCTATTTCAACTAGATGTTATAAATCTTGACATCCTTTATGCATTTTAAAAATTCAAAAGTTTTACTTAGTAGATACAACTGAGTAGGCATTTGGGTTGTATTAAAGATACTGTCAGATGCCAAGTGGGGTAAAATTTTGTCATCAATATATACTACAAAAAAAATTTTTTTTTTTACAGTAGTCTAATTCAAATGTCTGTATTTCCAAAAGTTCCAGGACAGGTAATGCTTAACAACAAAAAGCCAGATAAGGATAAATGTTTAGTTCTGCAAATATGTCTAGACTGCTGACTTGGGTTAATCTATATTGCTAAGATAACTAAAATCAGGGTCTTCAGTAATGACCAAATTTTTCTCTCAGGGTTTCAATTCAGACTGTGTTATCATTGTTGACTTTTCGCTTACTAATTTTTTAATAGGTACTGCTATCACCAAGCTTGGTTTACAAAGACACCTTAGTAAATCCTAAATGTATCTGACATGATCTGTCCTGCATTTTGTAACATTTTGGAGGCCTCAGTCAGAGGGTAGTAGCCATCCTGTGTTCTGGAGCCTGGCTTGGTCATCTGGGGAGGCCACCGTGATGATTTACACGGCCCCACTGCCAGTCCTGGCTTCCTGGCTCGCAGGATTTGCACTGACCTCTGCCTATATACAGTTACATCATCATCCAAATTTGCTTGTTTTGAGTACTCATCCTCATCTCAGACTCAAGAGGGCTGGATACAACACAACTTCTTGAGTCAAGGTCATATGAGACCCTCATTAGCTATTTAAAATTGAATGAGTGTGGTGGCCACTTATGTCTATCTTACTGTATGTCTTTCTGTCAGAATTGTTTGAAATTTTACTCTTACAGTACTCTATAGTTTAAAAAAAAAAAGGAGTGTATGTGTGATGTGTGTATTTTATTGTTTGTCTTCAATGTTCCTTGATCAGATGAGAAATGGGCACATGATAGATCTTAGTTTTATGCCATTCTTTCCCAGGTAGTTATTGCAAACACAATTTTTAATTTTTATTAGACGTTGCTGTCTGTTTGCTAGTTGGGAAATGCTATAATTTTAACTAACTCTTAAAGTTTTTGTAACAAAAATTATTTAGAGAACAGATGTACTTGCCTGATATATGTTCCCTAAGTCATCTTGGTGAAATCTTTATCATAATCCACTCTGTATTCTCCATCTATATTTATAAACCAACTGAATAACCATGCAAACTTATTTTACTACAAACAACAGGTTATTCTAACCAATTTATAATTTCAAAATGTCTAAGATCTTAGATCATTACTGAGACTATTTTATTGCTTTTTCCTAAATTAAGGTTGCTTTTGGCTCACATAATTTAAGCCTCAGACTGTCATTGAAAATGTTTTAAGTCATCCAAATGCTTGTGCTGAAGTTCACTTAATAACCAGGATACTCATGGTATATTCTCACTGCCTTTTCAATGTACTATTTAAGCCTGTATCTTTATTTTAAATTTATTATTTAATAGTTTTCACCTGATATTGTTACTAAGCATGATTAGCTTTCTCTTCACTTCTCTTCCACTTCTTCTCTAAAAACTCCAAAAGGCCTCTCAGAACATACAGGTAGACCTCCAGAATTTATGTAGGTATGATTAACTTATAAACCTGACATCCCAAAGACTGCCTTTACAGCCCAATTTCCCAGAGGCCCAGAGGAAGAGTAGTAAGCTAGGTACCAGGAGGAACCCTGATGCCATCTCTCCTTCTTGCTTCCCTCTGGCCAAAACAACAGAAAGTTTCACTAGCCTCAGTGCTACCCTTGCTGAGGTCAACAGACTTCCACCCGGAAATGTTTTAAAGGCGAAGTTTGCACAGATCAACACCTGCCATGAGGACACGTCACGTGTACATCTGCTGACTACCATCTACCACCGAAGACATCCCTATGCAGGACTCAAGCTACTTCCAAAAGGACTGCTGATAAGTAACATTCCTCCCTTACAAGATGGAGCCTTAAGCTTCCTCTCGCTTTCCTGAGATGGCGCTGTATACGCTGTAACTTGTGCAAAGTGTGTTGTCACTGATTGTCTTAATTCTAACTTTATGCCTGGTACCTTTGGTGTCTTGAGAAGGTCCTCATATGTAATGTTACCTGTAAATTTGACTGAACCATGGTATGATGCTGATCTTTATGCTTTGGAATTGTTTTCAACAACTTCGCCCATGCTTTGTGGTTTATATTTGGGCCTGACTGCATTTGTTACCCTTACTGGACCTCTTACAGCTGGTGCAATAAGTTCATAGGAAAGTATTGACAAATCTAGAGGCCAAGATTGGTGCATTAGAAGAAGCAGATATTTATATTGGCACTGAAACTTAACATTTAAAAACCAGGTTTGGTACTACTTGCCATAGCAGTTACAAATGGATTTGTGTCACTCCTCTTCCTTATAATGACTCGCATGTCCCTTGGGGTAATGTTAAGACTCATCTCCAAGGTGTATGGAATGACACATCGACTAGCCTTAGCATTCAGGAATTACATGGCCAGATTTTTGCCATCTCTCACTCTCATCTGCAAGCTCTCTCTGCAGGAAGTGTTACTAATCAATTCTTACAATCTCTTTCATCTTTTATTTCTGATAAGACCTCCTTCTCATTTTTTATAAATTTAGGAATCACACTGATTATTCTCCTTTTTGTATTGTTTTTTGGCCCAGTCATCTTCTGACGTTTGAGCTCCACGATTCAAGCCACTCGCAGAGAACTCCGCACCCTCCAACTTAATAATAAGAGAGGGGGAGATGCTGCTGGGGTCCATGTGATGGATGTGGAAGACAGGGAAGGTGTGAAGAGTATCATTCCTTTGCAGACAAGGCCGCAAGGAATGTCCCGCTGTGTGGCAAGGCCCAGTGGATGTCTCTACAATACCTGAATGCAGCTCTGCCTCCCTTTGCATGGACACCGGACAACCCCACTGAGTATTCTGTAATCTATTTAGGCATTGTCTGCCTCTGCGGAGTTACTGTTAAATATCAATGGGAACTTAGAAGCTGATGCTGCTGTTGCCGTTTTTTAGCCAAAAAGCTGTTATCGCTGTTATGGCTGCATCCTGTGGCAATATGCTAATCAAGGGTGCTAACTCCCCTTTTGGTCCTATGCTAATCAAGGGTGTTCTGTCTTCAGGTGTAGTGGGAATCTATTCTTTCCCTCTTTCTTTGATCTTTTAGGGCCCTTCCTTCCTTGACTGTCTCAAGACCAAGCTGTAAAGCAATTGTGGTAGGAATGTGTTAGTGATTGATATGCACCATCTATTGAGTACCTTTTCCTAGCCAGGCGCCAGGTGCCAGGTGAATAGCAACCTAGCCTTAGGTGAAACTAATGGCAGAGTTATCTTTAGAAACCCCCGCTTGAGCGTGATGTAAAAAGCCTGAGCCAGAGTTTGACTGATTTTGTATAAAGCGGACAGCTTTTGTGCGTCGTCCACGATGGTCAAGAGTTCCTAGTGGTCCGTCTCTTTCTTTCTTTGCGCCTCATCCACGCACCCTTCGCGAATTCCGAACTCAGCTGGAGCTGGACTCCGGCAGCATGGCCCAGCATCAGCTGTTGTAGTTACCTGGGGAGTGAACCAGCAGATGAAAGATCTCTCTCCCTCTCCCTCCCTCTCTCTCTCCCCCTTTGTCTAAGTACATTTTTAAAAGAACATAGCTGCAGGTTGTCTTTCTCTACTTTCTGGCTCCGTCTGTATGTAATAAACAGTTTTTAAAAGAAGAAAGAAAACGGTTGTGCTTATCTGTGAGTTATAAAAGCAAAGCAGAAAGCAATGCTAAAAACAGAATCCACAAGATGACAGCAGTCAATGATTAATCAGAGAGGGTCAGCAAGATCAAGAACACACAGCTTGGCAACATGGTAGATTAAATAGCTACCTGAGCTTCAGTAACCTTGAGGGCAACTGGTTGCTATAGTGCATGCTGATGCTGTGTCAAGCATGCAGTACAGCTGGAGGAGGGAATCAAGAGGCCAGTGTTGGGGCACAGTGGGTTAATCTGTAGCTTGCATGACAGGCACCCCATAATCAGAATGGTGGTTTGAGTCCTGGATACTCCACTTGTGATTCAGCTCCCTGCTAATGTGCCTGGGAAGTATTGGATGATGGCCTAAGTGTTTGGACCCTTGCCACATACATTGAAGACCAAGACTAACTTCCAAGTTCCTGGCTTCAGCCTGGGCCAGCCCTCCCAGACTGTCTTCCGGGGAGGGGTAACCCAATGGGTGGAAAATTTTCTCTCTCTCTCTCTCTCTGATTTTGAAGCAAAGAAAATTTTCTTTTTTAAAGGAGTAGCAATAACTTAAATTTAGAGAAATGCTAAATGACTTACATTGCATGCTTAGCTTAAGGCATTCCAGACCATTAGCCATACAAATACAGTAAACACTCTTCTCTAGTCTCATGGTCTACCAATGCAACTGGGATTAGGAGAATGACTGAGAGCTACAAAGGCAGCAAGTTATTGCTTAATGAGAACAATTCAGTAACTTCTGTGTGCTCTTGAGCAAACCCACTGGCCTCTTAGAACCCAAGTTTCACTATTTGATCTGGTGCAACAGTAAAAATGTTGCTTGATACACTCACATCTTATATTGGAATGCCTGGGTTTGAGCCCTGCTTCTGCTTCCGATCCTGTTATCTGTGAATGTAAACCCATGGGAGGATATAAGATGACGGCTTAAGTGCTTTGTCCCTGACACCAAGAAGGAGACCTGGATGGAGTTCCTAGTTCCTGGCTTTGGCCTGCCCCAGCCCTATTATGGGCATTAGACATTAGGAAAGTGAACCAGTGACTGATGGATCTCTCTCTGTATTTCTCTCTATTTCTGTGTCTTCCAAACAAATACATACATATATGTATATATGTATATGTATATATGTATATGTATATATACACACACACATAGAGATATACATATTTTTTTCTGTTTTTAAAAAAGAGAAATGGGTCAATATTGTGGCATAACAGCTAAAGCTGCCACCCGATATACTGACATCCTGTGTTTAGCACAGGTTCAAGGCTCAGCTGCTCCAGCTTCCTGCTAACAGCCTTGGAAAAGCAGCAAGAGATGACCCAAATATTTGCACCCCTGGCACGCTTGTGGGAGACCCAAAGAACCTCCTGGCTCCTGGCTTTGGCCTAACCCAGCCCTAATGCTGCCAGCCATGTGAGGAGAGAATTGATGAATGGATAATATCTCTCTGTCTATCCTTCCCTTCCTGTAACTCTGACTTTAAAATAAATAAGTAAATCCTTTTTTAAAATAGGGGAAGAATGGACGGATTAGATAAGCAGGGTACTGAGTGATGATGAAAATGCAGGTCACATTGTGATCTATGAGAATGGCTCTCTTAGGGGTTAAATACTTCACAACCTGCATGACCACCTTAGGAGAAGGCGGTTGGGGGTAAAATGCATTCCAGGTCTGGGATTTTGTTAAACTAAAAATGTGCTTAGTTGTTATTTTTTAAAGATTTATTTATTTGAAAAAGAGCATCACATAGAGGAATAAACAGTGAAAAAGTTATCTTTTTAAAAAATATTTATTTTTGTTTGAAAGGCAGAGCAAGAGAGAAGTAGAGACAGAAACCTTCCACCTGCTGATTCACTTCCCAAATGAATGCAACTGCTGGAGCTGGGCTGGTTTGGTTCTCCCACGTGAGCGCAGCGGTCCAAGGGCTTGGGCTATCTGCTGCTGCTTTCCCAGGCACATTAACAGAGCTGGATCGGAGGTGGAGCAGCTGGGACTAGAATTGGCACCCATATGGGATATGGGTGCCACAGGTGAAGCCTATACCTACTATGCCTCAGTGCTGGCTCCTGTTATTTTTAATATATTCAAGAAGAAGGAAGAAAATAAGGGAGAAAGTGACACATACAAAGGGGGATATTCATTTCAAGATACTCCATTTGCTGATTCATACTGCAAATGGCCACAATAGCCAGAACTGGACCAGGAGAAGGCAGAGACACAGTTTAGGTCTCCCACGTGGGTGGTATGGAGCCAGCACTGCAGCTGGCACCTACCACCAGCCCATCGGGAGGAAGCTGGACCAGACATAGAAGGCTTGAAGCAGGCACTCTGAAGCTAAGTGCAGGTTTCTCCAGCACTGTCTTAGCCATTGCACCACAACACTAACCCCATGTTTTTGCTTTTAACATTCCTAATACATCCTACAGGTCAAAGATCAAAAGGTTAAAAAAAAATCTTTAAACATGCTCCTGTGGCCAAATTGTATATGTATATATGACTTTGAATACCTGGCGAAAGTAGGGAGTGAGACCAATTTCTTATGTTGCAAGCAAAATCTTTGTGGATTAGGCAACTAAACGTTAGTAAAAAGTAAGGGTTATGATTGAAAGTGCCTTGTCATATCTGAACGTATCAGTGCATACTGCATTCAGAAAGCAGGCTTCTTTGGAGTAAAAGAGAAAGGTGTAGAGTTACAGTGTAGCTTCAATTCTTTATTCAGCACATCTTTACTGATGAACCATGTGCTACTACTCAGAATAGCACCTGTTAAGGATATTAAGGAGAATTCGCGCCTTAGGGATCCCTGTCACGAAGGAAAAAGAGAGGCACTTGTAGAGAGCAAAATAACAACTGAGCCAGAGAGTGTGTGCAACGCTACTCACAGATCATGGGTTATTTGAGGAACCCTATGAGGATGAAGATTCCACAAGAGCCCCTGGTGGAAGGGGTGGAAGGGACAGTCCAAGGAAGAGAGTACATAAAAGCATAGGACTTCTTGGCAAACCCTGAGTAGCCAGCCTAATTATCAATGTCCTGGGTACACGACAGGAAGTAAAGCCGATAAAGATAATGGGGCTTTGATTGGAAAGCGCTCAGTAGTTTGCCTTGTGTCTGTTGGCCCTGAGAAGGACTGGAGGTTTCTAATTAGGGAGAGATCAGATCTGTGTTTCAGCAAGATCATTCTGCTGGTAGTTGGAGAATAAATTGTAGGGTGGAAGGGAGGCTGAAGCTCGAGGTTGGGAAACTGGTTTGGAGACTGTTGCAATAGCTCCTCAAAGAAGTCATGCAGGCCTGAGCTCGGGCAGCCGAGCTGGAGAGGAGGCTGCAGATTAAAGAATCCTTTCAGAGATACAGTCGCGAGGGCTTCATAACTAATTACAGGGACGGGTGGTAGAGGGGGCCTGTGCACTGTACTGAGGTTTCCCTTGGAAAAACGCATGCCTAGTGAGGTCCTTCTGCCCAGAAACCGTAATTTCTGTACTCTACCCTTTCTGTAGTTGTTTCATTTACCAATCTCACCTCCACACTGCAGACTTACAGTTCTATATATAAATGTTGAATTCCTAAAGGGGCCACATGATGCAGGAAAAGTAATTGAATTACTTTATTTCATAAAAGGCTGGATGGGATAAGATTTGGATACCAAATTGTAACTCATCAATATTTAATAATGTCTCCTGGGCTAGGTAGGCCTTGTGATGTAGCAGGTTAAGCCCTTGCTTGAGATGCCAGTAACCCAGACTGAAGTTCCAGTTCAGGTCCTGTCTCCTGCACTTCCAATCCACCCTGGGAGGCAGCAGCTTATGGCCCAAGTGCTTAGGCCTCTGTCACTTGCATGGAAGACTCAGATGGAGTTCTGAACCCCTGCCTTTGGCCTGGCTCAGTCTTGAATGTGCTATATGAAGTGAATCAGCGAACAAAAATGTTTTCCTCTTCACATAAACATTAGATAATAAATTTTAAAATTACATATACCATTAAATAAGCAAAAATAAAGATTTAAGAACAGCCTGCAAGCTATTTTAAAAAATGTGTCCCAGTTGTTAGTAGTCATACTCATCAGAATAATTAAATCTTCCTTTATAATATGCAAATAAAGCATTTGAAGCATTTTTACATCTTAATCTTTTTTTAAATTATTTATTTGAAAGGCAGAGTTACATAGAGAAGGAGAGAAAAAAAGAGATCTTTGATTCTCTGATTCACTCCTGAGGTAGCCACAATGGTCAGTGCTGAGCACGGTTGAGCCAGGAGCTTCTTCTAGCTTTTCTATGTGGGTACAGGAGCCCAAGTACTTGGGTCATCTTCCACTGCTTTCCCAGGCACAATAACAGGGAGCTGGATCAGAAGTGGAGCAGCTAGGACTCGAACTGGCACCCATATAGGATTCTAATGCTACAGGCAGTAGCTTAACTCACATGCCACAATACTGGTTCTCTCTCTCTCTCATTCTCTCTTAAAGAATTATTTTTATTGGAAAGGCAAATGCACAGAGAAAGAGGGTCAGAGAGAAAGATGTTCCATCCAGTAGTTCACTAGACTAAGGACTCTTACATGTATTCTGCATATTCACATCATAGACATGTCTTATTAGAGTAAGTCAAAAGTTTCCACACTTAATGGAATCGCCAAGTTTCACTTAATTTAAGCTCACTTTTTCTGATGTCTAAATACAGAACCACTGGGTGTGCAAAAACAATGAATTAGGAAGGAGAAGACCCTGGTCTGTGTGCCTGACTGCAGCCAACTAGCTCAGCCAGTAGTGTCAAATCACTTGGTCCCACCGCGGTGCTTGTGCCCTCACCCAACGAATGAAAAGGTCACACAAACAATTCTGAATTCCCTTCCAGTTTTCATAACCTTTCCTTCTCTACTGCCACCACCCTTTATATAAAACTGACTTAGAGAAATCAAATACCGTCTGCCTCGTTGTCAGGTGTGGTTTCAGTTTGTATGGTCAGTTAAAAACGTCCTGGCATGCCAAGAGAGCACAGCAGTTTCAGCCCCTCAGCGACCTGGTCCTGGCTCTATGGGAGTGGCCGCTAGCCACCCCCGCCACCCGCTGCACTCTGCCACCACAGCTGGAGAGGATGCATGCTCCTCTCCTCAGGGGGTGAAGCATAAAAGCAAGGATGGTCAGCACTGTCATTTTCATTTTCTTATCTGAGTGCTATTTGGAAACAGGCAGGCTCAACTTAGGCCTGTTTGTGAAGTTCTTTTTCATTCTGGTTTGTTCTAGGACGTGTAGTACTTAAGGAGTGGGCAACTGCTGCCCCCAGCAGGGAAGATCTGTCAATAGGTGAACTTTTCGGAAGCATTTCACAAACACCCATGGAAACGCCAGCCTTTGATCTAGCTTTCAGGAGGCATGGCTGTTATTTAGCACTTTGGCTGGCTCCTGTGTCTTACTCCTCTGTTCGTTTCAAACGGAGGCATGGATGTTATTTGATGGCTCCCATAAACCTCAGCCTCCTAGTATTTGTCCAAGACTTTGCCCCAGTTTTAACCAGCCCCTTTCTCCAATTAATTATTTATTTATTTCTATCTTTTTTTTTTTTTTTTTTAAATACAGGAACCTTTTCGTTCATCAAAATCTTGTCAGGGTGTGTAAATAAGTGGAAGAGATAAAAACAGATCAGCTGTCCGTGAAGGGGTTGTGGGATTGGGATTAGCGCTCTCCCGGAAAACCCCTGCTCTTTTTCTAAAGGTCACCTGTAATACCGGCCCAGACAGTAGCAGCCTTGCTAGAGTTAGTATAACGCACAGGCTTAATAAACAAGCTATTCATTTCCCCATCAAAGTAACTGAGTAAGATATTGAGGGCAAGCGTATCTAACTTTCCACAAAAGAAGTTCTCCTTATAAACTAGGCAAACTGAAATCTGTAAATCAAAGAATAATTGAGTAATTAAGATTGTCTGGGAGGTAACTGTTAACAGGGATAGGAAGTGACTCTTCTCAAAGAGAAAAAGGAGGCTCCTTGAAGATCACAGATCGTCACAGAGAACTTTCAGGAAGGCACTGCTTGCTGTTTTCCCAACTTGGAGTGGAGCCAGTGGACCTTGAACAGTAGCACAGTCCAGCCCAAGTTTCCCCTCTTGTTAGGAAACCCTTCACAAAGAATAAATAAAAAATCTCACTGACATCCAGAATGGCAGCTCCAAAAGGTTCACGGAAAGGGGCCAGAACTGCAGTGCAGCTGTTTAAGCTGCCGCTTGTGAGGCCAGCAACCCATACAGGAGCTTCAGTTAGAGTCCCAGCCACTCTGATTCCAATCCAACACCTCGCTAAAGTGCCAGGGAAGGCAGTGGAAGAGAACCCAAGTATTTGGCCAACTTTCTTACATTTGGGAGACCTGGATGAACCAGTGGGATGAAAAGATCGGCCTCTAATTTCTGTCTCTCCAATTCCTCCAATTCCTTTCTGTCAATGTCTCTCACCCCAAGTGTCTCCCTTGCAGGAAAAAAAAAAAGAGTATGAAAGAATGAAATGTTTGCTTTGTGTAAAAATGTTTTTGAAATCCATGTACAGTGTCTTCACAAAGCACATTCCCTATGAGCTTCTCGAGACTATGTGCATATTGCTTTCCCTATTGTGACAAGAATGTTGTTATCTTTTATTAAAGGAAGTGAAATCAGCTTGGTAATATTTGCCTTCATAAGCCCTCGTTAGAGGCCTAGTCTGAACTTCAGGCTCTTCTAGGTAAATGCAAGCTAGATGGTGAACGAATCTGAGTATTTTCCCAGATGTCACAAGCTAAAGCCGGAGTCTAAATTTAGCAGGGCCATCATTTCTCTTGTTGAAAGATAAACTATTTTCCTTTTTCCATCTGCTTCTCGTAAGTTTAAGGAAAACTTGCTCTCTTAACAACCCAGAGAATTTCAATAAATAAATTGCTGTTCAACCAATTTACTTTTTCCTTAAATCTAACATTCAATCATCTTTGTCATCACAACTATCCTCGAATGGTAAAACTGACCAGTGTGTTTGGACGATGTGAAAAATTGGAAGTCTCATTTTTTTCTACCAACTCTTTCTCCTAAGGAGAGATGACTTTTTTCTCGTGGTCACTTCCCTTAGTCTAATATAGAATATTTGTGCAAATTACAAATTTCCAGTGTCAAGAATTACCTTCTTGCAGTGAAAATGCACTCCAATTTTGATCAATACAATCTAACGGTGAATTGCCTTCCTAGATAACAAAGCACATGACAACTGAATAGTCTAAAAATGTTAAAACGCTTTTAAAATAACTTTTATAGCCAGCACATCTATAAAGGAATTTGTTAAAAATTATGAAGTAGACATTATGAAGACACTATATAATTATAAAAGAATTGTCTTGCTTCTTGTTCGTGCACTTAAAGCTCCCTTTTTGCAACATATTTTCTGACCCTATGACACACTTTTTCCCTTTAGCAATTTGTTTTGATTTTACTGTTTGTGGTTTTCTTACTTGGCTCAAGACTTCTAGGTTCAATGGAGACATTTTATTAATCCTGTGTTTTTCATGTATTAGTATACCTTTTTCTTCCATAAAACCATTTATTTTAAGAATATTTGGTTAAAGCTACTACCCTAAGA
The DNA here is from genome assembly GCF_017591425.1 of Ochotona curzoniae. Taxonomy (NCBI): domain Eukaryota; kingdom Metazoa; phylum Chordata; class Mammalia; order Lagomorpha; family Ochotonidae; genus Ochotona; species Ochotona curzoniae. Next base: position 10,951,446 of record NW_024467087.1, read on the forward strand.
CATCTTCTTAATATCCTGAAGTCCTTAAAATGTAGGAAAACAAATCCTAACACAAAAGTCAGAGTCGTGTTTATCTCTGGGGGTCGGAAGATGGATGCCATGGGGGGGCATACACAGGCCTACTGTGTTACTCCAATGGTCTACTTGATTTGATTAAACTCGTTCTCCCCCCGAGAACCCTGAATGCTTGCATTCTGAGGTTTGGTCTACCAATTTCCATCTGCATGCTTCAGGAAACACTGCCAGCCCCAAACCACATAAAAGATAGCTAGCCTACTTGAGCTTTCCACTTCACAAAAAGAGTTCCTAAGAAATTACTCCTAATACACTGCATACAGTTATTTGACAGTCTGTGGCCTACTGAAATGTTTTTCAACAAATATTCACATGGCCACATATTTGAAGTGAACGGGACAAACACATGATTGTGCTGACAGTCAGCCACCATTTTGCATTATCGGACTCTTTAAAATAACCTAACGACTTCTTTTACTGGATAAACAATCCTAAGGACTTTTTCTAGAGAATCTGCTGTGTTTGTGAGGGTGAAGTTTTACTTTTCACACCAAGGAACAAAGATCAGATTATGAATCAGCACACCTCTCAGAGTTTCCTGGGAAGTGAGAGAAGATCAAAAGAAATTTGATCCTCGCCGGTGGAAGGCAACACACAGAAACCAGTCATTGGAGAGACTTTCCTCCCCGTTTCACAATCCAACTGCACTGCGAGTGCTGCAGAAACACCCCAGAACTTGGTGAACTTGGGCGGACGTATGCATTACACGCTTCCTTTCCCAGTCGCTTGCCATTCCCACTGTGTCAGGAACAACGCTATTGTGTGGGTCAGTCATTCAGTTGTTCAGCTGGGCTTCTGATAAGCAAGGTTTTTGCGGATGCATATGCACAACAGTGATTAGCAAAGGCGTCTTTGGGCAAAACACACAGAAGGTAGGAGATGGAACCACCCAAACACCGCACAAAGTGTCCGCGGAATAACATCACGGAAGGGTTCTTCCTGTAGATTGACTAACATCTATTTCCCTCGGACTAATGCTTTCTTAAAAAACTCTCCCTCTCCTCAAAAAAAAAATTAATGAACTTTTTTCAATAAAAGTGGAATGCACTCTCCTGAAATAACCACTAATAGGGACTCTGTCCTGAGAATTAAACGGTTAGCAGCAAACAGAAATGACACCAATAAGGAGTGACATTTACCGATTTAACCACTAAATATGCAATGTGGCACATTAAGCTCATCCACGAACTACTTTCTCAAATGTAAAGCAAATTTGAAATGGCCCTGAATTCCAAGCTCCAATTATATCAGTTCCTGTCTTTCAGTTATACAATTCTCTGCTGTACTTTTTCCGTAGGAACCCGGAAAGTAATCTGGCCTAATCCCTTTATTTAACAGATGAAGAAACTAACACCATAAAAGGTTAAGTGACTTGCCCTAGGGTCACGTGTATAATTAGTAGCAGACTCAGGCCAAGCACTCAATTTTCAGAGTTGCAGTCCAGCACTCTTGACAGAGCTGCTGAAGTGACACAGCTTACCGTGATAGGACCATTGGACGTACTGACCATGTTTAAAAATACGATCTAAGAAATCGTTGAGGGTTTTTATTTATTTAATTTTTTTTCAAATTTCCATGTATTTCTTTTCGTTTCTTTGAAAGGCACAGAACCAGAGGCACACAGAAATCTTTCAACCACTGGGTGGTTCACTTCCCAAATGAGTCAGGAATCAATCTCCCACGCGGGAGGTAGGGACACAGGTGATGGATCATCACCTACGGGCCCCCTCGCCAGCATGGGCATCAGCAGGGAGCCGGAATCAGGAGCAGAGCTGGGACTTAAACTCAGGCACTTAGGTATGGGGTATGGATGTCCCAAGTAGGCTCTTAACTGCTGTGCAAAAGCCCCACCTCTAAAACCTGACTCGTTTTTTTTTTTTAAGTAATTTTCTGATTCTCCTTCTAACATACAGCTCAAAAACATCAATTTGAAATAAAGTGGACAATGTCTACATACAAATGTAAGTTTTCAAGAAAAATAGAGAGCTTTGCTTAGGACATTGTCAGTACTTTCATTTAAGAAACAGTACAGGAGGCACCCCAACTTTCCAATGCTTTGTTGTTTTAAATGCGAGATACTCTCCCTAGAACCCTTTTGTATATTACCTAGTTCTGTAGGCTGTCTGACAGATATAGAAAAGTAAATAGAAAATAAGACTTATTAAACAGCAGTGCCTCCAGGCAACTTCAACTTCAGGGCAATTTAAATTGAACCATCTTGGTCCCGCTCAGGCTAATTATCCTGTAAAGGTTATACTCTTGTTCTCTCTCCCCTTCCTTCTGCAACTTCCCCTGGTTATAACAGCATTTTAAAGCACCTCCTGGGCCTGGCGCGGTGGCGCAAGTGGTTAAAGGTCCTCGCCTTGCACGCCCTGGATCCCATATGGGCGCCGGTTCTAATCCCGGCAGCCCCGCTTCCCTTCCAGCTCCCTGCCTGTGGCCTGGGAAAGCAGTCGAGGACAGCCCAAAGCTTTGGGAACCTGCACCCACGTGGGAGACCCGGAAGGGGCTCCTGGCTTCGGATCGGCATAGTATCGGCCCGTCGCGCTCACTTGGGGAGTGAATCATCGGACGGAAGATCTTCCTCTCTGTCTCTCCTCTCTGTATATCCGCCTTTCCAATGAAAAAATAATAAAAATAAATCTTTTTAAAAAAAAGCACCTCCTGTCACATCCTCCTCCTCAGGTCGCATCCTTAAAGGAATGCTTTCAGTTCACTTCCTCCAGTGCCCCAAGCCTTCAGCTGTCTGCCTTTGGATGCCCTCTTCCTTTGCTTGATATTCTAATGGTTGTCATCAGAAACAGGGAGACTTGCTGGTGTGGAAGAGACAGGTATGGACGAAGTGTGGAGTTTTTGCACAAGTGATGGGAAATAACTATACAGGCACATGGAGCAGATCGCAGAGAGCTCTGAATGTAAACCTGAGTAATTCAGACTTGACCCTGGAGGGATAAGGGATCTTGGAAGGCCTGTTAGGAGGATGATATGAAGAGACTAGTTTGGTTGTTTTGTTTTTTGTTTTTGTTTGGTTTTTGAAAGTTAGCACTTAGTGTAGACAGAGAATTGAGAGGAACTTAGAAGACGGTTACAAGGTTAGTAAGTGGACAAAACATAAAAAATGAAGATCTGGGCCCGGCGTGGTAGCCTAGTGACTAAAGTCTTCACCTTGCATGTGCCAGGATTCCATATGGGCATTGGTTCACATCCTTCCAGCTCTCTGCTTGTGGCCTGGGAAAGCCAAAGCCTTGGGACCCTGCACTCGCATGGGAGACCCAGAGGAAGCTCCTGGCTCCTGACTTTGGATGGGCTCAGTTCTGGCTGTTGCGGCCACTTGGGGAGTGAGTAAGCGAATGGAAAATCTTCCTCTCTGTCTCTCCTCTTCTCTGTAGATCTGACTTCCCAATAAACAGAAATTTTAAAATCTTTAAAAAAAAAGTGAGGATCTGGACTGCATCGATGGTGATGGCTTCATAGAATTTAAATTAAAGGAGCATATACAAGAAACATTTCAAAGGCATGAGGGAGGGATGGGACTTAGATGAACATGAAAGGAATAATGGTGACCTTTCAATCCTGGACGACCAATAGATGCAGAGTATGCAAGTGGGGACAGGTTTTAGAGATACAGGAGGTATAGCTGTTTGCTGATGTCAGGATAGCTAAGCCAGTGATGGACAGTAGTCAACTGAGACACTTGATATATTTGAAATCAAACATGAGCTAAGATGTAGTCAACAAAGGATTTTGGAATACAGTGAAAGAACTGTCAGAGGCAGGGGTGGAGGAATAAAGTGCCAAGTTTCTAGAAGAAAGACGCAGTTAGTTTCAAATGCAGTCAAGGACAAGGAGAATAAACATTGATAAACTATCCCAAGTAGCACTAAAGGAAATCCTCAAGACCTTCACTAAATCATATTACAACTCAATATTACTATTCCTCAGTAGAAAAACCCAAACTGTTTTGTGTCTTTAGTCAACAGTATTCAGAGACAGGCTCTTGGTATAAAATTCACTTAAGCTTTTCAAACTAAACAGGGCTATATAAATATGAAAGAGTAACTGACACTAATAACTAGTATAAATAACCAAATATGGTTAAACATATAGCATTGTATTATCTAAATCACTGTTTTATCATTATTATTATTATTGTTGTTATTATTACTAGTTCTGAGGCAGAGAAACATGCACTGCCACCCACTGCTTCACTCTCCAGATACTTGCCGAAACTGGAAGTAGCGTAGAGGCTGAAGTCAGGAGTCAAGATCACAATCCGGGCCTCCCCAGGGCTGGCAGGAATGCAGCTGCTGCAGCCATAAGCTCTGCTTCCCGGAGTGTACACTGGCAGGCAGCTGCAACTGGGAGGCTGAGCAGGGGTTCTATCCCAGTTACTTCAATGTGGAGCATAGGCACCCTTACTGGCACATCTTTAACTGGCACCTTAACCTCTGTCCACATCAAATACCCATCCCAGAATTCCACATTTTATACAGAGATCTGGCATATTATCACAAAAGTTTTCCTGGAATGTTTCTCTGGTTCAGATCCCAGTGATTGAGTTGCTAGGTCTCCCATTTCTTCCCTGAATCCCAGCGCTTGCTACCAACCATCTAACTAAGCCATCGAAGCCAAGCTATCCTGGCCATGAGAGGCTGCGACTTTAGAATGGGTGCTCTAGATGAAAGGAGGATTACAGCAACTGATGCTCGACACTGCAAGAGGGCAGGATAGTGCATTCAAGAATTGGCAAAAACCAGTTACACATTCTCCATGGGTTACTGTTACATAAGCTGAATGAATGTCTTTCTTTGCTCTGTAGGAAGCACATATATCAGGAGATTTGTAATGTAAACACGGCATAACAGCTTCTAGTGGTCACTGGACAATCAGGGCCTGTTCCTCCTGGGCTTACTCAGTGAAGGCCACCAGACTTCACCGTTCCCTTCCGAATACACATGAGGGCACTTCAAAATTGTAAGAGAGTGGGGGAGACGGCTAACACAATAGCCCAGTAGTCCTCGCCTGGCACATGCCAAGATCCCATATGGGTGCTGGTTCGTGTCCCGGAGGCCCCAATTCCCATCCAGTTCCCTGCTTGTGGCCTGGGAAAGCAGTAGTGGATGGCCTACAGCCCTTGGGACCCTGCACCCACGTGGGAGACCAGGAAGAGGCTCCTGCTTTGGATCATCTCAGCTTAGGCTGTCACGGCCATTTCGGGAGTGAAACAGGACAGTTCTTTCTCTCTGTCTCTCCTCCTCTCTGTAAATCTGACTTTCCAATAAAAATACATACATTGTTTTAAAACAAATGTAATAGGAAATGGAATTTCAAAAAAAATTTTTTTGGTACACAAAATTTTCAAATCTGTACATGGTGTTTTCATAATAGATGTTTTCCATGAACTTTTTGAAAATCTTTGATATGCATGAATTTCAAAAAGTTTTGCAACAAAACAAACCTATGCTTTAATTTGGTTTTCCATAAAGTTTTGAAGAAATACTAGGTAAGCTTGCAGCAAATTAGAAACCAAACTCCTCGACAGCTGACCAAGTCAGAGCATAACTGGGTGCATCAAAGGTGGAAGTTGATTTTACAACCAAATGCACCACGACATTTACTCAGAAATAGGCAAATAATGCAAAAGATAACACCGGATCAATGACTTTTGCTCACTGAGTGTTCTATCCCCAAGTCCGATTATATTAAATGCTGCTAGAAATCTGATCTTAGATCTAAGGAAAGAAAGAGAAAATATACATTAGAAGTTACCAAAAGGGATATTCTATCACAATTGATATAAAACATGGTGTGGTTAATTAATACTCTAAAGACAATTTTGTTTTAGCACGGGCTGTGCTACACTGGCTGGTGCCAATTTCCTTATCTATTAAAGTGGCAGTCATAATAGAAATTGTGACAAAGACTGACCAGAAAGATAAACTAAATAAACTTTACCTTCATTGGCACATTGCCCTGTACATAAACATTATTCAAAAAAATGCCAGCTGCTATTATTAAAAAGCTGATATTTGTTCATTATTATAAGGAAGCAGACACAAATACAATTATATCTGAAACATAAAGATAAGTGATAAAATACAAATAACACTTTTGACTATAAGGCAGGATTTAGAGCATCTAAAAGCAGGGTTATAAATTGGTCCGACCTCTTATACTCTCACAGGTTATTCATCAGGACAGTTGTACTTCTACTCAGGCTCAGAATTAAATGCTGGTATTCATTTCTTAAACAGAGGGACATTATACCATCATGATCAGCCACTCCTGTAACACTAGAAGGACTGGTCTGCCAGAAAGTTAACAACTGCCACAAGTCAGAATCCTGGGAGCCCGCCTGCCACGTGCACTTCCCTTTCCTTTGATGCCACTAATAACTCCCCACAATGTAAGGTTAGGGTCCTGCTAGAGAAGCCCAAAAAAGCTTTCAGGAAGAGAAGCATTGCAAACCCCCCTTCGTTTTGCAGGTTTTACACTATGCTGAGCTAGAGAATTTTCCCTTTATCCTGAGAATTCTTGGAAAAAAATAGCTATCCAAGTGTGATAGTAGAAATGACACATCTATCTAGTAACTTTGAAAGCACGTATGAGCACACACCATAAAAAGAATCCTGAACTACTGCAGTTACATTAGATTACATTATGTATATGTATAAAATACATAATGAACTATATAAACATATTCAATTTGAAATATATTGAAATATATAAAATACAAATATTGAACTAACAGAATATATGTGTGTGTGTATGTGTGTGTGTGTGTGAGTATACATGGCCAGGAAACAACTTCTAACCCAACCAGTTGGATCACCAACTGCATCCAAAAGGCGAAGGAACCAACCTGGCTCTCAATACAAACAAGAATGGGATGCTTTCATATTCTGCTCCAGGGCCAAGGCTGATTAAGCTATCCACTGTCAACTGCATGAAAACCTTTCATGCACAAATGAGTCCTTTATGGCCATGTTCCTTTTAAACAGAACTTCAAGAGAAAGGTTCCTTCAGAAACAGTTTTCAGGACATAATACCATAAAAAATCTTAACAGCAAAATACAGACTGAAGTTGCTGTTTCATAGAGATACAACGCATACCACACATGTATTTTTATATTTTCAAGGAGCCACATTTCTTTATTTTGTTTTCATTGTAAAGTCAGATATACAGAGAGGAGGAGAGACAGAGAGGAAGATCTTCCATCTGTTGATTCACTCCCCAAGCGGCCACAATGGCCGGAGCTGAGCCAATCTTAAGCCAGGAGCCAAGAGCTTCCTCTGGGTCACTCACGCGGGTGCAGGGTCTCAAGGCTTTGGGCCGTCCTCTACTGCTTTCCCAGGCCACAAGCAGAGAGCTGGATGGGAAACAGGACTGCAGGGATTAGAACCAGCACGTGCAAGACGAGGACTTTAGGCACTAGGCTACCGCACCGGGCCAAAGGAGGCACATTTTTTAAAAATAGCCAAAAATGAATAATAATGTTAATAATTAATTATCCAAAGTTCTGAATTTAACACTGGTACAGTATGTGCTCACAGATGAGCCACCTTTCCAGGGCTCAACAAGCACTTACAGCTAGCAGACACTGTGCTGATTGGTGTCAATACAGCTGATCTACATGAGTGACTGGCTTATTTCAAAAGCTATGCCAATCTCCAATGCCAGATCAGGCCCCTCTCTCCTTGCTGAAACCCTCACAGTGTCCCCACACCTCATGAAAAGTACTCGGCCACGTAGAGATGTTGGGAGGTGTGTTTGTGTGTTGGGATTACGGGGAAGATGTGTTTTTAACAAATCGAGTTGCAAACTCAAACACATTTCCCAGGAGAAATAATAATGAACAAAATAGATGTATGGCTAAGTGACTTTAAGAGTTAAGAAAGCTTTCCTGGGGAAGAAGGTCTGGGAACATAATCACCATTTCCAACCTTGTGTCCAGGAGAGAATGTGTTCCAGCCCCAATGTACACACAAGGGCTTGCCTGGATCTCTCATTTACACTGTCTTGGTAAAAGGAAAGAGGAAGCCATGTTTACAAAGAGGGATTTTTTCCATGTAAGGACTGAAATGAAATAAGTCGATTCTTTCCATTCCCACCTCTTACCCCTATACAGAAGAGTCCTTCAAGCCCAGTCCTTCCCGAGGAAGTACATTTCTGCCTGACATTTGGACCAGCTGCCATGTTTGGTCACTGTGAAACTGAGAACTCTGTTCTGAGAAGTGTATATGATTTTTCTCAAGCAGAGGCAAATGGAAAAGGAAAGTGTTTGCCTTCTCCTTACCTGCACCCTCTCCTCTGCCATCCTCCCACCCCAATCCCTATCCCAAGGCCCCAAATCTCAGGCAGCCAGCTAAACTAGTGCAGAACTAGACAAGTTCAAATGCATCTTTCTGTTTCTCCCCAACACTTCACTCTCCCCTCCCCATGCCACTTAGAAATGTACAATTTTTAATTTATGGGTTCCAAAGCCCATTTCCCAAGCATCTTCACCAAATAAACTGAATCCTCAGAGTTTTGCACACTCCCCTCTCCTCCCCTCTTTTGGTTACCAGGACACTGCCCTTGACATCTTCTGTATCCTGACCTCTGTTCTCCCCTAACCTCTTAATCGACAAGTAAGCCATTGTATTTTACTATTCTGGTCCCCTCTTAGGCTGGCCTTTTTTGTGCCACCTTAGGCCTGTTATAAAAGAAACCTGGCACACAGTGTGTGCTCCATAAACCTATGGTAAATGAGAACTCAGTTGCTATAGGAGCTGTTCAGTGTCAGACAAATTCAGAAACACCATTCTGATTCCATCACTGCAATGGTACTAAAAGCCCAGAGGCTAGCATTATGGCACAGTGGTTACACTGCCATCTATGACATCAGCCTGGGAAAAAAAGTGGTGGAAGATGGGCCAAGTGCGTGAGTCCTTGCAACCCAGATAGGAGACTTGGATGGAATTCTCGTCTCCTAGTTTCAGTCTGGTCCAGCCATAACTTTTGCAGCCATTTGGGTAAAGAAGCAGTGGATGGACTCTCTCTGTCTCTCCCTGCTTTTTGAATAAAACAATTTTTTAAAAAGTCAAATTGGGTTGGTGCAGAAGCCTAGCGGCCAGGGTTCTTGCCTTGCATTTGCTGCTAGTTTATGTCCTAGCTGCCCCATTTCCCTGCTTGTAGCCTACAAAGGCAGCTGAGGAAGGCTCAAAGCTTTGGGACCCTGCACCCACGTGGGAGCCCTGGGGGAACCTCCTGGCTCCTAGATTGGTTCCACTCCGTCCATTGTGGCCATCTGAGGAATGAACCAGCGGATGGAGGATCTTTCTCTATCTCTCCTTCCGTGTAGAACGGACTTTCCAATAAAAATAAATAAACATTTCAAAAAAGTAATGAAGCGAGCAGTTAACTGCAGAGGAAGGAGGGATTGCAAGAAGTAAGACATTTTCTGGTTCTATGGTTTGCCCTGTAGTGGTACTTATATCAATATATAAAAACAAATGCACCAAATTACTAGGACTCACGTATTTAGCTATATGTAATGTATGCTTCAATAAACCAAAGAAGAAAGAGGAAGTTTATACATTGATCTTGTAAAAATTAGACATGGTTTTATTTTTTGTAAACCTGAACATAAAAATGCAGGTTGTAATAAGCATCAAACATCTCACATAGTTAATAGTGAGCATTTTCTGGGCAAGAATAACGGAAGTGGGATGTGGGAGGGGAACTGAGAGATTTCCATACTTATATATCACTTGAAACCCTTTTTGACATTGGTAATTTACCAAGATCTAGGCACTCCCTTAGGTAATAGGGATTCAAAGGCTCATATTAGATGGGCCAACATGAACAATACTGTTCCCCATATAACCTGCTAAAGTGCTCTATAGTTAAGGCATTGGCAAACAGTTGAGGATGCATAGCGGAGTAGTTACAGTTGGGAGAGGGGTGGGGCACATGGACCAGATGACTTGCAAGCAGGCAGAAGCAAGAGCTGAGATATGTCAGGCCAGGCAGTATGTTCCAAGCAGAGGGAACAACACAGATTGTGGCACAGAAGCAACAGACAGGTTGAGTCCCAAGCTTACGGTCTCACTGTGGCTGGAGCCTGCTGAGGGCGAGCACAGTGGAGAGAGGCAGTGTTTGGGGCAGCAATGAAGAAGCTGCGTGCAACTGCTTCCTGGCCTGGCGTCTCTGCTCAGCTCCTGAGGCCTGCTAACGCGTATCCTGAGAAACAGCAAGTGATGGCCAATGTACCTCAAGCACCCCAGCCCCCAACGCGGTGGTGGAAACAAATCCAGCTGACAGTGTCAGAACTGATAAAGGTTAGGAAATTAGTTTGCGGGCTATCCTTCTGGATAAACCCTCCGCCTGTGACTCTGGCACCGATTCGTGACTCAGCTGCTAACGCCATGGACCGGCATGCGACACCCAGAGGGGTTCCAGGCTCCTAGCTTTGCCCCAGTCCAGCTCCAATTGTTGGGAGAACACTCCTTCTGTATGCCTTCAAACTTTCAAATAAATAATCATTTAAAATAATTTTTAGAAGAGAGTTAAAAGATAAAGCCTGCAAGGGTAAGAGAAACAGATCATGAAAGGTATTAGAGGTCAGGCTTAAGAGTTTGGATTTTATTCTGAAATATAATGGGAAGCTACTGAAGGATTTTTCCTGAGGGAAAGACATTTTGTATGACAGAACAATTGAATGAATGATCCTGGTGGAGAATGATGAAAGTGGCAGCAAGGAGCAAAGTAGAGTGGATGAATACAAGGCAGGTTGAGGCTAGAGAGCAGACAGGTCTCAGTAAGTTTTACAAAATTCTATCTATGTATTCTCATTTCCTTGGAAAAGTGGAGAACTCAAAAGAAACAGACACAGAAATACATCTCCCACCTACTGGTTCTATCTCCAAATGATTGCAATAGTCAGGTCTGGGCCAGGCTGAAATCAGGAGCTGGGAACTTTCCCCAGGTCTCCCACCTCAGTAGAAGGACCCATTCTCTGAGTGACCATTTGATGTTTCCCACGGTGTGCACTAGTAGGAAGCTAGAAATGGGAGTGGAGCCAGGGTTCTAACGAAGGCCTTTCAACATAGGACATGAGTGTCATTTTAACTTCTGCGCCATAAGCCCTCCCCAGCCTCCACAATGCTGTCAGTGTCCCTAGTCATTGTTCAGCTGGTTCCTAGTCTAAAGATTACACTGATATCTTTGCTCAGAGACCTAGGCTTCTCCCATTGATTCTTCCCTGTTCTTTCAAAACAAGCTTCCCTACAAGTCTGAGATGGCCAGGGAGGAAGGTGAAAAAGAAAGCAAAACCGTAGGAGAAAGAGCGTATCACCAGCCCAGTCTCCACAGCATCTGAGTTGTCCCGTCTCTTCCCTTGTCCAAGATTCTTTCACAAGCCATGTTGCTGTTACTTCATCAAGAACTCTCCTCTTGCAGCTTCTGCACCAGAATGAAACATTCCCTCCCCTGAAAGCTGCTCTTTGCCCAAATAAGGCCCATAAAATACATTTATGCTGATATGAGAAAGTTATGCCTTAGCTAAAAATGTCAATAATGTGTACAGCAAATAGCATTTTTAAATCTTGGAAGCTTAGTCCTAAAAGTGTAAGGAAAACTTCTGTCTTCTTGCTGATACGTGTTGACAAGGGTGCATGGACACCATAAGCAAAATTAGCTGCAGGATTTGTAAAAGCAACAAGCAAGGGCAAATTTGACGTTTTCAAATGCTGTTGCTTTTAAACCACAGGGATATTTCTTTGAAAAAAAAGTCTCTTCCTGTTTATTAATAGAAACCTCTGACTACCATGTATGCATTTCTTCAACTGTGCCTGAAAATTTTCATTTTATCTTAAAGATAATTTTCTTTAATAACAACAAAGTAGTTCGAAGCACAAAACTACTGTGGATACTTACAATCATGTCTAATAGATTACTTCTTTCAAGTTAATAGTAATGACAAGTCTGTGTTTCCCACACTAAATAAAGAGAAACCATGAATCATAGCAAGACATTTAAGACAGCAGAATCTCAGCCAAGATTAGAGCTATTATATGTATATACATATATATATATATATAAATTTACACATACCATTTTAAAAATCCACATACTCATCTTCTAAGAATACATCAATAATTCAAAAATCTTGAACAGGTTTCATCCTAGCTGTATATACAAAAAATGCTATTGTAGAAATGTAGTGTTAACTTGGAGCAGGAAATGTAAAGTTTGCCTAAGAAGCGACACTTAAAGCAGATGGCGCACACAAAGGCTTGCATTTCATAGGCTGTCTGTATGATCCCAACTCAACCTTAACTCTACCCAGGCAATGCTGACTTCAAGCAACAAGTCCCACTACTTCTAAACGAACATACATAGCTATACACTAAGTGTTAGTAGTAAAAAGTTATTATGTCTTTGGTGAAACATTGTATTCAATTCTCAACAGTATGTTAACCAAAAAAATCCTGTCACACTAACTTTTCATAACAAGATTTATTGTCAGTTTGTAAGTGGATATACTGGGAATACTTGCATGCCTATTAAGGAAAAAAAAAAGCCCCCAATCAAATGTACAACACATGTCTGTTATTAACACCAATAAAAATGAATCTTCTAGTAGAAAATAAAATTCATGGGGCCAGCACTGTGGCACATCAGATGAAGCTACTGCCTGTGATGCCAGCATCCCAGACTGGTGCTGGTTCCAGTCCAGGCTGCTTCACTTCAGATCCAGCTCTCTGCTGATGTGCCAAGGAAAGCAGGGAAGATGGGCCAAGCGCTGGGGCTTCTGCCACCTGTGTGGGAGACCCACACACACCAGCCCTGGCCCTCGGGGAGTGAACCAGTGGGGGAAGATCTCTCAGCGTCTCTCTCTTCCTTTCTCTACAGCAATGCCTTCCTTATTTAAAAAAAAAAAAAAGGAAGAAGAAAAAAGAGTTCATTTCACAGTATTTGCAGTTGGATATAACAGATCTGAGAAGCAGTTATCCTAAGAGGTAAAATGGGTCTTCAACCTTAGAGAAACTGCGAAATAGACCCGATTGCTCTGCAGAAGAATGAACTAGCAATCAAAGCCTATCTAACAATGTTCTGTTAAGGATCTCAGGCTCTTTACTGAACACAGAAGTTTTAAGCAGCAACTAACACTCCTGCTAGCAAAGAAAAAGCTACATGACAACCAAAGTAACAGAAAACAGACATGGTGGCTTTTCGAAAGTCAAAGATTCATTTTTAGGGCAAAAGTACCGGATGTTCTAAAATTGCACGGTTACTAATCCGGCCAAATCCTCAAAGCAAAAGAACCAAATGCCAAGAGAACGGGTGTGATGTGCATGAAACGAAATGCTAGCAAGAGACTCAGCAAAATAAAATGTTAATAAAATCTGGTATATCGCTATTGAGTCAGGTGTAGAAAGCAAAATGACAAGAATATTGTTAAGACTGGCAACCTTGGGTTGGGTGCAGTAACCTAGCATGTGCCAGAATTCTATATGGGTGCTGGTTCGTATCCCAGCTGCCCCACTTCCCATCCAGCTCCCTGCTTGTGACCTGGGAAAGCAGTCGAGGATGGCCCAAGGTCATGGGACCCTGCACCTGCATAGGCGACCCAGAAGAAACTCCTGGCTCCTGGCTTCAGACCAGTTCAGCTCGAGCCATTGTGGCCACTTGGGAAGTGAATCATTGGACAAAAGATCTTTTCTGTTTCTCCTCCTCTGTGTGTATCCACATTCCCAATAAAAACAAATACAACCTAAAAAAAAAAAAAAGACTAGCAACCTTTACCTAGAAAGTATTATCACCATCTAATTATAAAATTTTAAAAAACTGAATAAAGAAGCTAGCCAATAATACAGTTATGTCACACACAGTATCTTCCCATACTTGATTTACCCAGAGGTAAAATAAAACTCAATTTTTTTTTTGCTTTAGAAAAAAATAGTAAATAATAAGATAGGCTAAACAGTGTAACAGGTGAAACTTCCACTAAAAACAACATCCAACATCCTCCCTGTGTTCCATGGAACTATCTGGAGCCTCTCCCATAACATGTCACCAAAGCCAATAAAAATTTTCTGTGTGAAGACAACATAGTAACTTGGAATCGCTCACTTATGGGATAAAACTGGTAGGAAAAGAAGAACATAAAGTAAACTGTGTACTGTGATTAAGGACTAACGAAAAAGGATGGCGTTGTGATGGTTGTTAAATTTTCCTGTGCTCTGTGTTGTGGCACTGCAGGTTAAGTCACCAGCTGTGATACCAGCAGCCCATATGGGCACCAATATATAGACACCGATTCCAGTCTCAACTCTCCCACATCCAACCAAGCTCCTTGATAATGTACACGGGGAAGCAGCAAAAGATGGTCCAAGTGCTTGTCTCCTCACCCATGGGGGACATAGACAAAGCCCTGACTTTATCTGGGTTTTAATCTGCCCAGCCTTTGTCATCACCTGGGGAGCAAATTAGAAGACGGAAAATCTCTTTCGAACTCCCTCTCTAAGCCTCACTTTCAAATAAATGATTTTTTAAAATCAGGCTAGTTTTAAGGAGAACATATTTATGAAACTATAAATAGAGGCTTGGAATTTCAAGAAACAAGTTTGGTTTTCTTTATTGTAAAGTAACAGTGTGACTGGGCCACTGTTTAGTAGGTTCCAGTGAGAATTTTATCTATGGACTAAAGTGAAGCTGCCCTCTTTGTATTAATATCACATTGACTTGGGAGTTGATGAGAATTGTAATAACCATGCATTTGCTATGACCTTCAGAATCCGATGTGTTATTATACCCCTTTATAAAAAAAAAAAAGTCATCCTGTACTGAAATGGCTTAGGACACGTCCATACTGCGTCTAAGATAATTCTGGAGTGCTCGCGGTGGGGGGGGCGGGGGAGAGAGAGAGAGACTGGCAAAAGACATGGAGGCTTATGATAAAAGCTTCTAGAATTTTTCAATGTACAAACAAGACTCCCATGCACGTTCACTGTACAGTTCGAGTTCTATTTTATCTAGCCAGAGCAGGCAGAGCAGTTCATTATCTCCTCACTATAGGAGCATAAATTAACTTCCTCACTGAAGCGAAGTCCCTCCTACTTTTCCGCTCAGAGTCCACTCTGCACCTTCCTTCTTACTGTGTGTGTGCCTAGACAGACCCCTATGTAGGCGACAGAAACCTAATTTCTCTTATTCTTATTTTTCTTAGTATTATTGTTATTTTCCAATACGCAGTTTTGTAGGTACAAGGCTTCCCTTCTTTCTCTTGCTTTTCTCCTCCGCATTCCTCATTCCCGTTTACCCCCATATTGTTACAACTGCAGTCACAGTTGCAACATTTTGCTGTTTGCCTGTGTCACGACACTGTACAAACTCTAATTTCTGATGTAAGTAGGTAGGCCAGGTGGGTAAAAAGCTCTACACTTCTCCAGAAGATTCGGTCTGGCATCCCTGACCACCCACGCCTCCCTCCTCCTCCTCCCCACTCCCCCACCCCCACCCCCGCCTCTAAGCTTCCCTGGGATCCCAAATGAGCTCGTAACAGTAGCTCCAGTAACTGAGCACCGGGTAGAACCTAACCAAGTCCCACGGTGCGCGCCAAAACGCCAAGAGCGTCCAGGCGGCTGAGGGGCGGGCTGCTGGCTCGGCGGACAGATTTCCGATTGGGCGGGTGCGGGCTGGCGGCCCCCCAGGACAAGAGCAGGAGCGCCGAGGCAGAGGGCGCGCGGCGGGCCTGCCACGCTCGCAGCAGGAAGGGTAGGGCAGCGGGAGCTCGCCGAGAGGAGGAGGAGGAGAAGGGCAGGGAGTCCGCCGGGCCAGGGCGATGGGGCGGGCCTGAGGAGGAGCCCGGCGCTAGGAAAGCCCGCGCGGCCGGCCGCGAACGCCCCTGGGCGGAGTCGCCCGCCAGGCCCGCTCCTCCCGCCTCCGGGACCGCGGCCGCGCGTGGGGCGCCCCGAAGGGGCGGGCCAGCCTGGCGACCTCCCTCCGGGTCTCGGACCCTCCTTCCCCTCCCCTCCCTCCTTTCCATCTCAGCAGCGCCCTCAGTCTCTCTCCCCATGGTTCATACAAAAGCAAAATGTCCGCCATCTTCAGAGGCGGCAGCGGTCGCCGCGCCATGAGCTTACTCTCGGTGCTTTCTCCCCGAGGCTGTCCCTACCCCCGGACGCCCTCCGGGACCCCCGGGGCTGCCGCCACTCGGAAGCCGCGGACGACACCGCTCCGCCCGCCCTCTGCGCAGCAGCCCCCCTTTCCCCGCGCCAGGCGACGCAGGACCGACACGGGTGGAAGCGGGGGAGGGAGGGGGGACAAGCAGCCTCTGTCGACTGCTCCCGCTTCCCATCCGCCAGCACCCCCTTGATGAACCCCTTACCTTGATGCAGTACGGAGGTTCGTCGTAGGTGACAAGCATGTACCTGTCGCCGCGGCTGGCTGGATCGCGGGCGCGCAGCTGCGGGGCGAGGGATGACAGAAGAATCGGGTAGGAAAGGAAGGAGACGATACAAACGTTACAGAATCACCTAAAATCCATCCCGCAGTCCCTCGGGCTCTCTCCCCATTTCTCCCTCTCCCCTCCGTTTACCTTCAAGAATAACTCCACAGCGCCTTTGGCAATGTCCAAATACGAAGTGCCTAGGTCAGTGCGCTGGTTCATAGAGGCAGATGTGTCTATCAGGAACAGCAGGATGGGCATCTTCCCCTGCACCCCTGGCTCTCTTGCCTTCACTGCCACGTATGGCTACCCGAATCCTCAACTCTGGCACAGCCAGAGAGCAGGGAGCAAGAGGAAGAGGGGGCAGAACGGGCAGGACAGACAGGACTTCTCCTGGCCTCCTCTTGCTGCAGCCCCACCTCCACTCCCTCCTAGGGAACTTGAAAGTGTGAGCGTGCACAGCCCTCGGAGGCCCTCCTCCTTCCTTTCCTCGCCTCTCTCCTGCCACCTCTGCAGCCACCGCCACCGCCACTGCTGCTGCGCCGCCACCGCCAGCACTACTGCCTAAGCATCCGTGTGTGCTCACTTAAGCTCTCGCCCCAGACTGAGAGCCCTCTCTGTTCACCAACACACAACTTCTCTCTTCTCACCTACCATGTACACCATGTGACCAGAACCCACGCCATTGGTTGCCAATTATGTGATATTTGCATATGCATTAGATGACAGGGCAAGAGGAGGGACTTGGGCGAACCCTGGGAGTTGAAGTTTGAACCTAAACAGGGGGTAAGGGAAAAATGCTAAGGACCCTCCGTAGCATTCTCCTTTAAAGGATCGGGAGCAATCGGGATTATTATTTGGGGTGCTTTGCAGATTTTCTCCAGCTGTTCAAACATGATGATTCGAAAGGAAGGGTGAATTTGAGCAACAACTGTGTAGAAGCGCAGAAGCCGACGAATAAACAATCTGCACAGAAAATGCGTTCCTAACTGCAGCCAACCCTGCAAATCCTAAAACACACACACACATCAGAAGCACTAAACTTATCTCCTGGCCAGGTTGACTTGCATTCCTTTAGATTCCTGTACCTTTTCTTGATCAGTATTTGTGCGATGTCTGCTGGCTTTTCATTCCACATATATCTACTTTGAAAATTAAAAAAAAAAACTAAACTAAACTTTAAACAGTGACATCAACTAGTATGCTAGATGTACAGACTTCTCCAGTTTCTTTGAGCTCTCTGGAGCATTGGCTGTTGGTGATAACTCCACCACTGTTTTGCCTGCACAATCTCATCAGTTAGGGTAACAATGGGAGGTGCTCCCAGGGCTGCCTCATTACTTTATGTGACACAATCTTTTTTAAAAGATTTATTTTTATTATTTTTTATTGGAAAGGCGGATATACAGAGAGGAGAGACAGAGAGGAAGATCTTCCGTCCCATGATTCACTCCCCAAGTGAGCCGCAACGGTCGATGCTATGCAGATCCGAAGCCAGGAGCCTCTTCCGGGTCTCCCACGCGGGTGCAGGGTCCCAAAGCTTTGGGCCGTCCTCGACTGCTTTCCCAGGCCACAGGCAGGGAGCTGGAAGGGAAGCGGGGCTGCCGGGATTAGAACCGGCGCCCATATGGGATCCAGGGCGTGCAAGGCAAGGACTTAACTACTTGAGCCACCGCGCCGGGCCCTATGTGACACAATTTTAAGACACGAAGGTGTATGGTCCTGGCAGCATACTAGGAATGCTGGGCTTCGATGAGCTTTCAATTTAACTGAGAGAAACATCACAGATGCATACACATATATTTTAGGTTCACATTATATATGCTCAAATATGCATTCCGTGTATTATATATGCATGGGTAGTTCAAAAAGCTCATTGAAAATATTGTGAAAAAATATGGATGAATTTCAAAAATTTGGAAGCAAAAAAACCTTATCTTTTAATTCAATTTCTCCATGAAAAACGCTAAGTGCCCTCATATGTATGTCCTATACGTATTTTACATCAGTACATTCTATGATTGTTTTCATAGAAATACATTTTCAAAACAGATCATATGACAGTAAGTGGATCTGGACAAAGAATTGACACAAATAAAATATGAAAATAATGGTCCGAAGTATGATGATGGCCGGGAATCTGCAGTGAAAAGAATTGGGTGAACAGCAATTCAGCTAGAGTGGTGGTTTAGGCTGCTGCTTGGGCCATGTGCATCCAATATCTGCGTAACACTTTGAGTCCCAGCTTCCTGTGAATGCACCTGGAAAAGCAGCAAGTATGGCCCACATATTTGGGTTTCCCCACCCCATGATGTAAGTGATGTAGATGGAATTCCTAACTCCTGGCTTCAGCTTGGCTCAGCCCTGGCAGTTGCAGCCATTTGGAGAGTGAACCAGCAGATGGAAGATCTCTTTGTTTCTGTCTCGCTGTATGTGTGTGTTTCTTCCTCTCTTTCTGTCATTCTGCATTTGAAATAAATTAATATATTTTAAAGAAATTCAGCTAGAGAGAGTATTGTGCATGGTGCATTTCTGGCTGGTCCAATGGAATAAGGGGATTAATGAAAAAATAAGGAATGGTTGAAACCTCCATTTCCATTCTGATAAAAAATATTATTGGAGAAAGGCAAGGCCTATATGTGCCATGGTACTCAGGTACAGGACTAGTGGAAAATGGTGTGTTGGTTTTTTAAAATTGCTGGGAACAAGTTAGCATGAACTCAGCAGCCCTGGCATTTATTCTCTCCATATTCTCATGCATCGGGTGTCTCATTTTAGCTGGGGTCTCTGCTCATTCTCAGAAGAGCTGCAATCATCATATGAGCCAGACTGTATTTTCATCTGGCAGCTCGCCTGGGGACAGAATCAACTTGCAAGGTCCATCCAGATTAAAGGCTGAATTCATTTCCCTGTGGCTAATTACCGAATGGAGTTTGGAGGCTACTTTCCGGGCCATCCGCTGCTGCAGTTCCCTGTCTTGTAGCCTTCTCTATTGACTGTTTGCAACACGGTTGTTTCCTTCCCTCACCAGCCCAAAAATGCCTCACAGCTGGGCAGAGTTTTAGATTCTATAACATGATCTTGAGCATCACACCCATTACCATACTGTATTGACCAGAGGCAAGGAATAGGTCCTGCCCACACTCAGAAAAGGAGTTGGGTTATGTAGGGTTGTAGCATCAAGCAGTGCAGATCATGAAAGCCATTTGAGAATTATGTCTCACGTTATACCAGGAGGGGATCATTGCCTGGAAAAAAAAACCTTTGCCTTGACCAGGGTCTTTATTGAAATCAACCTATGTAATGATATGCCACTTCTAACCCATCAACTGAGTATGATGGACTGGCTGATTCCTTAAACAATCTTTTGGTTGAAGAATTACAAGATTCCTTATTAAAATGTGTATTTTTGTGAGTACATTCACACCAATATCCATAAACAGATATTTTTGAAAAGTTTGTGGAAAATGTTAATACTGTGGAAAAACCAAGGGCTGTCATGGCACAGCACATCTGGCCACATGTGAGGCAACAGCAGCTCACGTCACAGTGCTGCTTTCCCATGCTTCCAGGCCAACTCCCTGCTGATGCACCTGAGAAGCAATACAAGCTGGCCCGAGTCCCTGAGCCCGTGCCAGCCAAGTGGGAGGCATGAATGGCTCCTGGCTTCCTCCTGCTTTCCTCCTGGGCCACTCTGGGCACTTCCCGAGTAAACCCTCAGATAAGAAATGGCTTTCTCTGTCTATCTCTCCCCCTCTCTCTTTGCTCTACCTTTAGAATAAATATATAACTCTTTTTATAAATATATATTTTTTATATTTTTATTTAATATGTAACTCTTTAAAAATAATGTTAGAAGAGGCCCGGTGCAATGGTGTAGTGGTTAAGGTCCTCGCCTTGCATGCCCTGGATCCCATATGGGCACCGGTTCTAATCCCGGCAGCTCCACTTCCCATTCAGTTCCCTTCTTGTGGCCCGGGAAAGCAGCCGAGGACGGCCCAAAGCTTTGGGACCCTGCACCTGCTTCGGAGGCCTGGAAGAGGCTCCTGGCTTCAGATTGGCTCAGCTCCAGCCGTTGCGGCCGCTTGGGGAGTGAATCATCAGACGGAAGATCTTCCTCTCTGTCTCTTCTCTCTGTATATCTGCCTTTCCAATAAAAATAAAATAAATCTTAAAAAAAATAATGTTAGAAGTGGAGCTGAGACTTGAATGCAGGCATTCCGAGTAGCAACTTAACCAATGCATCAATGTCTGTCCCTCCATGAAATTTTAATTCTTTGAGATTATTTATTTGAAACTCAGACTGACACAAATGGTCAAAGCTGGGCCAAACTGAAGCTAGGAACCAGGGACTTCTTCCTGGTCTCCCACATGGGTCACGGGGTCCAAACATTTGAGTTATCCTCCACTACTTTTGTTAGGATACTGGCAGGTAATTGGATCAGAAGTGGAGCAGTTGAGACATAAACAATTGCCCATATGGGATGCTGGTATTGCAGGGGAAAATTTACCTGCTACGCCACATTTCTAACTCTGGCTCCTTCGTGAATTTTTAAAAAGTGACACACACACATACATCACACAAGAACTGTTGAGCCATGGTATGCCCCAGGTCACAAGACATATTTTAAGATTACACAAAAAAAGTCTCTTTCATAGTTTGATTGCAACATTTTTGCAATGGGTGTGCATTATTTTTATTATCAGAACAGATCTTAAGTTAGAAATTACAGCACATTGAAAAAAGTCCCTCCAACATGAATGCCACTGAAACCAATTTTCAAAATTACTTACCAGCACTCGGGAAGCACAGCTGATTTTAGTGACACAATTCTCAAGTGTTTGACCTGTGTAGGTTCAACATGATAGACACTGAGTAAAATATATTCTCCCTGTGCACATGAGTAACTTTTAACTCATTTAGGTTTGTGTGTGTGAGAGAGAGATTCAAATGGAATCAAAATAATTTAAACATAGAAGCTGAAAACTATCTGGGTCTCATTATAAATAATAAAAGTGACAACATGAGACCAGTGTTGTAGCATAGTGAGCTAGGTCACCATCTGCTATACATCCCATATGAGCACTGGTTTGAGTCCCCACTGCTCTACTTCCCATCAAAGTCCCCGATAACATTCCTGGGAGAGCAGCAGAAAATGGTCCTTAACTCCTTAGATCCAGACAGTGACATGGAAAACCCAGAAAAACTTCCTATCATGTGGCTTCTGGTTCCTGGCTTTGCCCTGGACCAGCCCCAGACTATGACGCCATCTGAGGCGTGGACCAGGGGATGGAAGTTCTTCATCTTGAACTTTGCTCTCTTCTGTCACTCTGCATATAAAAATAATCATTAAGTAGACACACAGGCTTGTATAAATTAAACCAAATTCAGGTTTCAGCACGCAGCCTCCGTTATTCACTTCCTGAAAGAGGGTAAACTACATCCTGCTCTATTGTGTGTAGACACCTTTGCCCCATTTCTTTCACACATCAACATTTAACACCTCAGGATCCTCTTCTACATCTTTTTCAGCTGCAAAACATCAGCTCCTTAGTGTTGTAAGTTATATGTGCCTTGGATTTGTCTTTCTTGCTGCAGTGTAAACCCCTGGAGAGCAGGAAGACCTTATAATCAAAGCCTGCTGCCCTAACCTCACCTTGTTGCCCCAGGCTGTCATTCTACACCCTAGCGAGATTGCAGGCAGCACTTTCTGTTTCTATGGATCCCGGGCCTTTCGGACTTCAGCCCCACTAGATGGTCCCAGCCAGAGTGCTTGAATGAACACTGCCCCCCACCCCACTGCCACCTCGGATCCACCACCAGTCCTGGCAGCTTCTCTTTTGTTCTACTCACGCTTGCTTATGCAACGCCTCTTTCTGGGGCCAATGCTGATTGCTGGTCTCCCTCAGTCAAATCTTCTGGCCAAATCTCAAGCTTGTTTTTACTGCCAGCCCTCTGGCCAGTTAGTGGATTCCAGCCCCCAGTTCTCAACCCTGTGGCAGCTGTATAGCTTGGGCAAACTTGCCGTTTTTCCAGTTTTCTCTTGCTTTTTGAACTTGCAAGCTTCTGAAAATACCTTCCTCTTTCCTCCTCAGGGCTCTGCTCTTTATCTGTTTTCTCTTTCACAAGTAGCTCCTAAATCAATTCCCTTTACTACCTCATACTCCTGTGTCCAGGTTTCCCTAATCATGCCTCCGGTTATCACACATCTCTTAGGAAGGAATTGCTATCTAGCAACGCTTCCCTGCCTTCCATTCCCTTCACGCCTGTGTCTGCGGCTGGCCCGTGCTTCTCTTCTATGTGGCTGAGCGCACGACGGTCCAGCTCACAACAGCGGACACTTTGGTGGATTTGGCTTCGCACTGTCCAAACATTTGTCTCCCTCGGACTTTAAGAAGGCCCCAATCACCACGTCTTGACGAAGACCTTACTTCCCTGGATGAGCATCCCCCCAGTCCGCCTTCCGTGACCCCAAGGGAACAGGAAGCTCCCGTTGTGGTTTCTCTACTCCCCACTTCAAGTCCTTGCAGTCTGGTTTCTCTCTTGCCGCACTCTGCAGTAAGTGCTGTGCGCCCCCCAGCGGCGTGCTCCTGGCCACCTGGCCAAGCCCCACGGTCTGTTCTAAATTTTCACTTGCTGACTGCAGAACTATTTGTTACTGACCCTCCCCCCCTCCGAACTTCTCCCCATCTTGCTTTTCATTATTTGTCACTTTGCCTGGAATCTTCACACAGATTGACCTATTTTTTTTCCACCTTCAACTTAATCTTTGTTTTATTCTCTTTTCCTTCCAATGTTTCCACAATGAAGCGAATTATTTCCACAGTATTTATTGAAGTATTTTCCTTTTTTTTTTTTTTTAAGATTTCTTTCCTTTTGAAAAAGATTTGTTTTTCTTTTTATTGGGAACTCAGATTTACAGAGAAGAGGAGAGACAGAGAAGATCTTCTGTCCACTGATTCACTCCTCAAGTGGCCGCAACAGCTGGAGCTAAACCGATCTGAAGCCAGGAGGTTTTTCCAGATCTCCCACATGGGTGCAGGGTCCCAAGGCTTTGGGCCGTCCTACTGTTTTCCCAGGCCACAAGTAGGTAGCTGGAAGAGAGGCGGGGTGGCCAGTGCATGAACCAGTGCCCATATGGGATTCCGGCAAGTGTAAGGTGAGATCTTTAGCCACTAGGCTATTGCACTGGGCCCCTAAATATTTATTTCTTTTAAATTTATTTTTTTATTGGAAAGGCAGATTTACAGAGAGGAGCAGACACAGAAAGAAAAATCCTTTGTTCACTGCTTTACTGCTCAAATGACTGTACTGGCCAGAGCTGAGCCAATTTAAAGGCAGAAGCCAGGAGCCTTTTCCCAGTCTCCATTCTGACTTTGGATCATCCTCTGTTGTTTTGCCAAGTCATAAACAGGAAGCTGGGTGAGAAGTGGAGCAAATGGGACACGAACATGCACCCATATAGGATCGGGATTTGCTTGGAGGTGGACAATTAGCCAATTGAGCCATCATGCCGAGCCTGATCTGTCTCTTTGAAAGACAAAGTTTACAGAGCGGACATCACGCACACACACGTGCACACACACATATATGCACATATGCCCAATCTTCCATCCACTGGTTACTCACAAAGAACAGAGCTGGGCTGGTCCAAAGCAAGAAACCCAGAGCTGCTGCTCCCAGGTTACCCATGTGCTTACAGGAGCCGGGGGACTTGAGCTGCTTTCCCAGGTACATAAGCAACAGCTGAATTGGAAGTGGAACAGCTGAGGCTCCAACAGGCACCCACACAGGCAGTGGTTTTATCCACTATGCATAATGCCGGCCCTATTTAAGTATTTTCAGGGATGTGCCTTCTATGCTAGAGGGAATAAAAATCCACTGGAGAGCAACATTATATTGTTCAGAGCATCGATTTAGGGGTTCAAATCTCGGTTGTGCCATTTGCTAGCTATGTGATCCTAAACAGGTTAGTTAAGCTCATTCTGCCTTAGTTTCATCATATATGTAAAGTAGTATTAATTAGCACCATGCAGGGTTGTTATGAGAATTAAATGAATTAATTCTTTTTTTAAAAAAGATTTATTTACTTTTTATTGGAAAGGCAGATACACAGAGAAGAGGAGAGACAGAGAGGAAGATCTTCCGTCCAATGATTCACTCCCCAAGTGAGTGCAACGGCCGATGCTATGCTGATCCGAAGCCAGGATCCAGGAACTTCTTCCAGGCCTCCCACACGGGTGCAGGGTCCCAAGGCCCTGGGCTGTCCTCGACTGCTTTCCCAGGTCACAAGCAGGGAGCTGGATGGGAAGTGGAGCTGCCAGGACTAGAACCGGTGCCCATATGGGATCCTGGTGCGTTCAAGGCTAGGACTTTAGCCATTAGGCCACGATACCGGGCCCCAAATGGATTAGTTCTTATAAAGACCTTATAGAAGGGCTTAATACCTAGAAAGTTCAGTGTTAGTGGTCAATTAAAACAAGAATGGACTCATGAATGTCGTAGAGTTTACATTCTAGTGGGGCGACAGAGAATACAATAGATGCAGTATTGTATGAAGTGCTGTGAGAGGAAATATAGGATACTATGGATGCACTGAGAAAGAACAAACCTATTGAATGGGTGGAGAGATAGGTGTTTCAGAAAAGGCTTATTTGAAGCATGTGATTTTTTATTATTATTTTATAATACAGTTCCATAGGTTTGGGGATTTCCCTTCTCCCTCCCCCAAAATCCCCCCACTGATTTCCCCTATTTTAATGCAGTAGTATAGTTCCTCATAAACAGCCATAAATCCATCATTGTGGGCATGGACAATGGCAGGGAGTCCAGCATCCTATTGTCAAGATATAGTTAGCCGTTCCATGGGGAATCCATCTTTGTTCTGGAAGTGGATGCATACTGCATTGTATCCTCACATCTGGATATGATAGTCTCCATTACACAGTTACTATACATCCCCTTAAATGAAAAGCCACAATACAAAATCAACAGCAGGAAGAAAAACAGAAATTTACAGTGCCATGAAGTTAAATCACCTGCTATTGAGTGACTAATACGTAAGTGAAACAACGAAGGCGAGTATCAGGAACCTCCTTGCAGACATGGTGTGACTGATGAGTCAGTGAAGACATTAATGAGGAAAAACTGCTTTGAAGAAATGAAAATAAAAACAAAAACATCAAAATCCATTAGACATAGTTTCTATTGATCTTTGTTGGTGCAATGTGTCCCGTATAGGCAAGAGACAGGTGGGCTTTGTATAAATCAGTTTTGATTATCCTAAATGCATGAAGTGCTGGAAAATCTCGCTTGAATACTATAACCTGCTAAACATAAATATAATCACACACACAAAAGAAAGTAATGGTACCCACCAAAACCAAAGGCAAATGTGAAGATCATCCCAGTAAAATAACAACAGAAGACTAAAGCCAACAATGAACAGGGCTAAAATGACAGGGCCAAAATACCACCTATTCATGTTAGCCCTGAATGTAAATGGCTTAAACTCATCAATCCAACGGCATAAATTAAATTAGTAACTGGAAGCATGTGATTTTGAAGTTGTCAGTAACAGGAGTAAAGGAAGTACTTGCTGAAAGAGGATTGGCAGCTGTGAGGAATGGTATACATGAGGCAAAGCACTCACCTCAGCACTGCAAGATAATGAAAAGCACTGAACAAGAAACCCTGCTGTCAGGAATGTTCGCCACTAGGCCAAGGCTCCAGACGCAAGTCATACAGAGGGCCTTTATTCCATGCAGGGAGCACTCCCTGGCCAGAATGTAGGGGAGCTGGAGTGTGGAATGGGACAGGGAGACCGGTGCTAGAGATGAGCTTGGAAAGGTGAGCAGGAGGCAGATGCCGCAGCGCTGAGTCATTCCTGCAAGGAAGCAAATAGATCGTGATATGCCAACATCACTCAATCTTTAGCATGGAGAGTATGTCAACTGAGGGCTGACAAATGATGTGCGCTGAATTGCAGTGACGGCAAGTGAGAGGTAAGGGAACATGTGGCTGCCGGTACACTGGGTAGTGGATATGCAGGCCCCTGTCACTGACTGAGCATAAGTGATGAAGTAAAGGGAAGAGTGAAGGCCAACCATTCTTCTGGCTTGAGCAACAGGGAAATTGTGGGGTCATTGTTTGAGAGACGGGACAAAGGAAGAGATGCATTCAGGAAGGGATTCATTACACAAACGTTAATTAAGCACATACCATGTGTTGGGCTTTGTTACAGAAGCTAGAAATACATCAGCAAATAAACATCTAAACATAGTCTATCTGGTGAGGATTAAAAAAAAAAAGTAGGGTATGGCTGTGTGCTGGTGGACAGGATGTGTTCTAGTTATCTGTGGGTTACGCAAGTAAAGGTGAGCTGGCTGAAGCAAGTACACAAAAATGACTCCAATCAGGAAGAAGCTGCTCCTGCCGGTGCTGGGGAACCTGCTGGAGTTGTGAATGCTTCTTTTCGTTAGAACTGTGTGCAGGGCCTGGGGTGGGGTGCTTGCACATCTGACTCCCGGGCAGCAACTCTTGTTCCTCAGCCAGGATGGGGTGATGGAGAACCGTGGCTGGTTTGTTACCTGCCCTTGAGCCTAAGCTTAAGTTTATCTCTGCTACTCTGTGTGAACAACATTGAGGTGGGGGTGGGTGCTGAGTGCCTGTGAGCAGACACAGGATAGAAGCAGCCCAGCATGGACACAGCTCGCTCCGGGGAGGCTCAGCCAGCACTCTCAACTAATTCCTAAGCCGACACCATCACCAGTTTGCTGTCAGCCGTCCAGCGTGTGTATGAAAGAACCATGGGATGATTCCAGCTCCAGGCTTTTGGCTCTTCCAGTTGAGGGCACATACATGACCGAGCCAAGATAGGTTTTCCTGCCATACCTGAGTCGGATTTGCTCACCCACGAAAACTGTAGAAAGGAGAAATTATTCTTACTATTTAAATTTGGGGTTAACTTATTTTATAGTATTAAATAACTAGTGCATCGATGTAAGTTTAGTCATCTCCCCCTCAAAATGAACTACTTTGGCATTTATATCCAGGTTAATGACATCTCTAAATCTGTTTCAATAAATTATATTTAAAAAAATATTTATCTGAATGATGGAGAGAGAGAAAGAAAAACCTTCCATGTGCTGGTTCACTAGCAAAATGTCTACAATAGCCAAAGGTGAGCTAGGCTGAAGCCAGGAGTCAGGGACCCATTGTAAGGAGCCTCTTTGGTTGGCAGGATTCCAAAAACTTGGACCAGTCTGACCTGGTGCCTTGGCTCAGTGACTAAATCCCTGCCATGCAACTGCAGGGATCCCAAATGGGCACTGGTCCATGTATATGCACATACATATATACATTGTTTATATATATAAACTCTGTATACTTTATGTTAAAATATACTTACAAAAGTAAATTCACAGAAAGAATAATTGTTCTTGCAATGATTAATATGATACATATGTATTGTACAAATCCACAGAGAATGTTTTACTCACGAGAAGCAATTACTGTTAACTTTTGGTATATTATATTCTAGGCATTTTTATTCTTGTGTATTCAAGTTATTTATGTATATACAAACATGTCAAACACACAGAGCTACATATTACATTCATTTGTGTAATAAAATACACTTAAGAAATATTTCATTACAAAAACAGTATCACCGAATTTTCCTGAAATTATATGTGTATTTACCTAACATTAGTACCTCGATATCTTTTCTTAAGAGCCCATGCAGTTCTACTTTATTTTAAAATAAAGTTGTATAATATGACACCATCACTTAGGCAACTATTTCTTTGTGAAAACATTTCGCTTTTTCTCCATCTTACTATCCAATCATGGTGCATGTGCCTTTACACTCTCACACTGCTTCGCGAGTCCTGGAAATGAGTGACTAGATCATAGCATGTGCACATTTTCAATATTGGGAGGGAATGCAAAATTGGCCTTTTAATGTGGTTTGACCAGCTTTCACCCTTGGAACAGTGTATGAATACCCGCTTTCCCACACTGCAGCCTCAACAGGGTATTACTCATTTTTAATTTTCACAAACTAGGCCAAAATACGAATGCATTGTTGTTTTAATTTGTCTTTATTTAATTAGGGCAGTAGAACAGCTTTTCATGTTTCTGGGCCGCTTGTATTTTACTTCCTCTGAATTGACACATCTCCTTTACCAGTTTGCTTACTGAAATTTGCTTTTTTTTTTCTCAATACTGATCAGGATCTACCTCTGCCATGTGTTGCAACCATTTAGTCCAATCTGTTAACACATGCTTTAATTTTTTATGGGTATCAGTTAAAAGTTGCAGGTTTTCTGTTGTCAGGCTTGATCAGAAAATGTTCACAGCTTCTGGGTAACTTATTATTTGTTTAAGATCTAATATCAGATCGTGGAAATGTAGCATGTTCTAGCACACTCATAATTTTATATTTTGAGTGTTTTAATATTTAGCACAAATGCAAAAATCATAGCAGTCACAAGATGGATTGCAACCCGTCTTTTGAAAAGACTATGGCTTATATAGATTACAGTATAGACATAGAAGGAAATGACACACAATCATTAAAGTAGATAATGCAGATAAGTTGTATGTCATAGTAAGGGAACAAAAGGAAGTTATAGTATGATTCTATTTTTGCATGTGTGTAAAGTGTCTGAAAGTTATGTATAATAGCTTTAACAGAAGTCATTTCTGGGAAATAGGAGAGTATATGAAGAATTCTATCTTTCATTGTGTAAATTAAAAACAATTTTCAAACAAAGAGAAATTTTCCATTCTGAAAAACATTGCATAAATGATGTAAATTCTAGAAATGCGCACATGGATAAAAGGAAAAAGGATAAAAAGGGGAAACAATAAGAAAGCAGTAACAAATCTGCAGTTGACACAAATTCACATCTGTTAACTATGGGAACTTACTACAGAGACGTAATTAGACTTAACATCAAATGGACTTACAAATACACAGACCATTTCCCATTGTTAAACACAGCTCACAGTGTAAGAACACTTAATTGCTCCTTCACAAACATGTGTGGTCAATTAAAATTCTGATAAATTAACTATTCTGAACTGCTACCAAAACAATGAGCTATTTCAAGGAATAAAGTATTTTCAATTAAAAGAGAAAAAGCTTTCAGTGGCTCCACATTTTCTAAAGCTGTTTCCCAAACTTGCAGAATCCCCCCCAAGTACTGTTAAAAGAATGGATGACAGGCACCATCCTTCATCTGATTACAATTGAGAACCTAAATCCTCCCCATAGGGTCTGGGACCCTGCAGTTTCAATAAGCTCTCAAGTGTTTTATCAGACAAGTTTAGAAACAGTGATCTGCCGAAATGAGAATAAATCATTCACGTGGATATTTTAAAATTCTTGGTGACTTTCATCAGTATTTGCAATTTTTTTGAAGTATAGTATTGCACCATTCCAGTTATTGTAACATATATCTGCCAAATAGAATTTTTTGTTGCTATAGAATTCACATACCATAAAATTCATGCTTATAAAGGGTATAGTTCACTGCTGTTTACTTTATTGCCAAGGCCACACGAGAGTACTTCAAAAATTTCACGGATAATAGAATTAAAAGATAAGTTAATTTTGGTTCCATTTTAAAGATTGTATATATGAGAAATCATTTTTAAAATTTTATTTTTATTGCAAAGTCAGATGTACAGAGAGGAGAAGAGACAGAGAGGAAGATCTTCAGTCTGATGAGTCACTCCCCCTGTGAGCACAACAGCCCGTGCTGCGCCAATCAGGATCCAGGAACTTCCTCCCGGTCTCCCACACAGGTACAGGATCCCAAGACCTTGGGCCATCCTTGACCACTTTTCCAGGCTGCAAGCAGGGAGTTGGATGGGAAGTGGGGCTGCCAGGATTAGAACTGGTGTCCATATGGGATCCCAGCACATTCAAGGTGAGGACTTTAGCCGCTAGGCCACCGTGCCGGGCCCATAAGAGATTATTTTAAGAAGTTCATGGAGGAGCTGGTGTTGTGGTTCAACAGGCTAACCCTCCATGTTTTACTCTCTGACCCAAGGCTCTACCCTTCATCAAAGTTATTTTCAAGTGAAAACTACATCTTATTACTCTCTGCAGTAACTACTAATGGTTTAGCTTCATTGCCCTGTTGCTTATAAAGGACTGATGGTTTTATTCACTGTTGCTTTTACCCCATCAGTGCAAATTTCCACATAGAGAAAAAGGCAAATAATAGTTTGATGTTATTGTTTATTTGTATTCTTGTGGACTCCCCAGAAGTATCTCAGAGAATGTTAGTCCACAGGCCACACTATGAAGACTACTGTGTTACAGTGTGCACATGAATATCCAAATATTTATTTTAAATGAGTTAATATCTCATTTAAATTCCTTGGTACCTGTGCTCATATCTCCCTGGTAAAAATGTAAAACATCAAAACAGTGGGACATCAATATAGTTACTAGATACCCAAAATAAAATTTTAGGCGCAACTTGAAGAATATGTCTTTACATTTTTATCAAGCCAGGGAAATCTGTAACTCTTCAATTTGTTCGTGTGGTGTACCACATTTATTGATTTGCAAATGTTCAACCATCCCTGCATGCCTGGGATGAATCCCACCTGGTCCAGGTGAATGATCTGCCCGATGAGCTGTTGGATCCTGCTGGCCTGTATTTTGCTGAGGATCATTGTATCTATGTTCATCGAGGATATTGGTCTGTAGTTCTCTTTTTCTATTGTGTCTCTATCTGGCTCTGGTATTAAGGTGATATTGGCTTCGTAGAAAGAGTTTGGAAAGATTGCCTCCTTTTCTGTTGTTTGGAAAAGCTTGTGGAAAATTGGAGTAAGTTCCCCTTGAAACTTTTGGTAGATTTCAGCAGTAAAGCCATCTGACCCAGGGCTTTCCTTGGTTGGGAGGGCTTTAATTACCAATTCAATCTCAGTGCATATTATAGGTCAATTTAGATTATTAATTGCTTCATGATTCAATTTTTGTGGATTGTACATGTCAAAAATCCATCCATCTCTTCTAGGTCTTCTGATTTGTTGAAATCTGTAACTCTTAATTCAACCACGCTGTGTTACTATTCTTTGCCTTTGGTAGACAAAAATAATCCCTCAAAACTCAAGAAAGGAATCTCAACTATTTCTATGTCACCTTGCTTCTTTGACCTCCAATTTTCTTAAGCGTAACATTGGAGGCAATTACAATAGTACTCAACTTACATTTCTCATTCTGTAAGTACTACATGAGATCCTGAATATAAAATACATGAATAGTGAATAAACATGAACTATTATGCTGATGTTCTATCTTGTTCCTTTTATGGTTAGAAATGGGTCAACATTTATTCTGGCTGTGCTATAGATTGTGATGGCTCTACGAGTTTTGGAAGAGAGGAATCGTGGGGTTTGAGTAACCCAATTTCAGAGGTGTTGAAGGAGCTGTGTATTTTCCTGTAAATGATACTCCAGGCTTCAACTTAATTGGCATTTCAGACTACAAAATGTGTGTGTGTGGGACAGGGGTGGTGGTGGTAATGTACATTTAGGATGTTTAGCATCCCCTCCCTCCACCTCCACTGTAATAAACCAAATCATCTCCAAACATTGTCAAATATTGCCTAGTGAGCAAGACTGCTACTAGTTGAGAATCACACTGAATATTTCACTCAAGATAGCTCCTTCTTGAGACAGCTCCGAACAGTGCTGGAGCAGACTTGTATGAGGTAGACTTCTTTGTAAATAATTTTACTTGAATATCTTCTTTTGGAAATGACAAAACAGCAGTAACAGTTACCGTTTTTCCAATTGCTGTTAGATGCTTTTCAAACCCTAGCTATTAACAGTCTCACTTTACAGATGAGGAAAGTAACATTTTAAAGTTTTGTACTGCATGCCCAAAAGAAGGGCAAAGCCAGTATTAGTTTGATCTAGCTGACTTCAGAGCTCATGTTCTGGACCGTCACAGTATTAATTTTGTCAGAAGTGTAGTTTACTCTGAGGGATGTTAGCATCTGGCACATACTATACAATCCCATCTGGTGATTCTCTTGAGATAATCAAACTGAGCATCATTTTAGATGGGAAATCAAATAGAGCGTAACTTGTTGACCTGGTACCTGAGATAGCCCTGGGATACTGTTAATTGAAGGTTATCCACCTTGATTGATTATAAAAAATTCTAAGGTAAGATCAAAGAGGTATTCACATAAGGCCTTCAGGGACAAAAATTACCCACCTCATTAATTCTAGAAGCCGCAGCAATAATTAGTCAAGTAGCCAAGGAGATGGTATAACATTTCTGAAACCTCTACTTATTTCTCAAGAAGGCAGCATCCTAACAGTTAAATAGTTTAATTATCATAGTTGCTATAAAAAGTAATTATTGGGGCTGGTGTTAAGGTGTAGTGGATAAAGCCACCACCTGTGACACTGTCATTCCATATGGGTGCCAGTTCATGTCTTGGCTACTTCACTTCCAGTCTGGCTCCCTGCAAATGGCCTGGGAAAAAGTAGAGGAAAATGCCCCAAGCATTTGGACCCCTACCACTCACATGAAAAACCTGGATGAAGCTCTTTCGGCTTTTCAGAGCCCTAGGTCTATGGAAGATCCTTTCTCTCTCTCTCTTTCTCTCTCTCTGTAACTCTGACTTTCCAGTAAAATAAAAATAAGTCTGTTTTAAAAAGCAGCTATTGCTGTTCACAGAACATAATTTTTAAAATATTTATTTATTTATTTATCATTTATTTATTATTTATTTATTGGAAATTCAGATATACAGAGAGGAGGAGAGACAGAAAGGAAGATCTTCCATCCAGCACGAGAACTCATATGGACACCAGTTCTAATCCTGGTGGCTTCACTTCCCATCCAGCTCCCTGCTTGTGACCTGGGAAAGCAGTCAAGGACGGCCCAAAGTCTTGGGACCCTGCACCTGTGGCGGAAGCTCCTGGCTCCTGGCTTCAGATCAGTTCAGTTTGAGCCGTTGTGGCAGCTTGGGGAATGAATGATCAGACAGAAGATCTTCCTCTCTGTCTCTTCTTCTCTCTGTATATCTGACTTTTCAATGAAAATAAATAAATCTTTTTAAAAAATATAATTAATTGTATTTATATATTTCAAAATGTAAAAATGGGGTTTGCTCCTATTTCCACACTCTTCCTGGAGCAGGTTCTCTGGGAGAGAACGAAAGAATAGAGTCAACATATCAATCCCCATTTCTTAGAGCTAGGAGACTGGCCCACACTGATGTCATCTCTGGGTCACTGTCAAAGGAACGGGTCCTTAGTTTTCAGCTTATCTTCAGAACAGGAAAAGGAAACTCCCTTAAGCTTTGTTTCCTGGCAAGGTGGCAGACATTTCTGCTCCAGTCCTTATAGCTCTACTTAAGTTGTTGTTGCATAGCATGAAAACCATGAATGCCAGGCTCTGCAAATTATCCATTCTACATTTTAATTTTGCAGACAAAAACATCTGCTCGAAAGTCCCTTGTCTAGTTAGTGGCAGATCTAAAGGCTAGGCTACTTCACCTTGACTTAAGTATTTGTAGTTCTGCCGAAGCCATCTTAAACTGGAAATTGCTTTGCTTGTAGAATGATTTTAAGCTTTGATGAAACTGTTTCCGGAATGGCCAGAAGAACCAAAGGAGACTACTGCCACTTGCTGGCAGCATGAGAAACTGACAGAGTGACTGTTTAAAGGAAAAGTCATTCATTTATTCATAAACTTCTACAAATCTTTGCTGGTATATGCAAGCTAAGTCCTGGGCGCTGTGGAGGGTCTTATTGTCTTGGAGCTGCTATTTTAGCAGGAACGTCGTGGCAAAGAAAGTACTTTGTTAGAAAGGGTAAGTGCCATGAGAGTCACACAGACAACAAACATTATGTGGAAATTTGAAGGGTAAATTGTTTAATGATTTCTGACTGGGATCTGGGAAGATGGGGACATAAAGGTAAAATAATTCGGTCTTAAAACACATTTGTTAGAGTAGGGGTGAGACAGGAAATTTAATCCTGGATCTGGCTAAAGCTCTGAAATCTGTACTCTTATGAATCCATGTTCAACAGTTTAGCTTTCCTTCTGTATGTAACTGGTAACCATGAACAGTTTTAAAGAAAATGTTTTGGAGTGAGCATTTAGCCTACAAGTGAAGACATTTACATCCCAGATACAGAAATTGGGTTTAGTGCCTAACTTTGGCTTCAGATTCAAAATTCCTGCTAATACAGAGCTTGAGAAGCAGTAGTGATAGTTCAAAAACTTGGTTATCTGCCATATATTTGAGATACCTGGATTGCATTCTGGGTTCCTGGAGGTGCCTTGGTTTTTGCAGGGATTCGGGCAGTGAAACAGCAGAATGGAGCTCTCTAAGTGGCTGTCTCTTTCTCTCTGATTCTCCTTATTTTTTTTTTTCTCTCTCAAATAAAGAAAAAAAAATGGCTAAAACATTTAAGAAGAAAAATGAGGTGGTTTGATCAAAGGACTTATACTTAAGACCCAAACTCTGAGAACTAAGAAGTTGGGGCCAGAAAACAGATTAAAGGCAACAATGCCCAGTTTCATCCAAAGCTTTGATGGCTGATAATTATTCTTCAGCCTTAATTACTGAGAGCCATTGGCTAAGCACCACTCCTTTCCACTAGGCTGCTCAAGTAAAGAACTGTCAAATCTGCTCCTGAACTCAAGGGTAGACCAAGACTTTCTCATTATTGAACTTGTTTAAAAAATTTTTATTTTTGATGATGTTTACATAGTTGATTATGGTGGGAAGGGTCCAGGGTTAGGGAAAAGTGGGTGAGACCATCGTTTCCACATTTTTCTTCTTCTTGTATCCAAGGACGGGGAATGGCCACCCCATGTCATCCCAGGGTCCCAGATGTGGGACCTGCTCCAAGTGTCATGTTCAAGTGGTTTCAATAGCTCATTTGTTCTGAAATGCTGTAGATCTCATTGCTCCAAGGATGATGAAATCCCTCCAAGGTCCACTGGCTGACATAGTTCAACTTAGAATCTCCATTTGCCCAGATATTTTCTGCCAATGTTTAGATGGGGTAGTTGATCTGTTTATTCTGCCCTCCTTCCTCTTATGGTACCTGATGTCCTCTGCCAACTCCAATGGACTGCCATATCCTTCATGTGCTTTTGGGTATACCATCCACTGCCCCATTTAAGCCACTGAGGAGGCTCAGCAATGACATATGTACTCCATGGTCAGATCCTGCATTTCTCCCATGGTTGGAATTCTGAGCCCAATGATCTATTTGGGGAGATCCCTGAAGAAACCTTGTCTGAAGTGATCCCAAAAATGACTCATGTGAGTACTTGCCAGTACAGGGTCTGGCTTAGTCTGTCACCAACATCAACCTATGCACACAGCGGTAGTTGCAATTGCTGGATCAGTTCTGTCTCTTACTCTCCTACACAAACCAATGGATGCTGCAGCCCAGCCCGACCCTGCCCACCACACACTCAGCCCTCATATACACCAGCAGGAATTGCAGCCTAGTCAGAGCGGCCCCCAATAATACCCACTAAGCTCATTCCCAGTCTTGGTTTCTGTGCATGCCAATATATGAAGCAGATTGGTCCAATCTGTCCCACATCACATTGAGCTCTATACACACCAATGGGCATTAAAGTCCGTTCAACCCCACAAACCCCACTATCCAGCCCACACTCATGCTGCCTGGTGTCACCACCTGTCTAGCCAGGTCCGCCTCCAGCCCTGGTTCTTAGGCTCACCAGTGGGAGTTGCAACTCATCAGAGGTGCCCACAGCTTCCCTAGTAGGCCCACTCCCAGATCATGCATTTTCCAGGGCACTCTAGCTTGACAAGATTTGCCCCAATTTCAGCACTTGCCAGCTGATGCTGTGGCAAAGCCCAACCAGCCTACACCCACTCTGGCCCATGCATGCACCAGTGAGTACAGTTGGTTAGCCCAGCCTGGCTCTCCCTCTAACCCAGCTTACTTGCAGGCCAATAGGTGGTGTTACTTTCCCCAGCCTGATCTGCCCCTGATCCCAGCTCTCACACTTGCCTGTGAGGGCAGGACTCAGAAGGGGAGCCTGCCGCCCCTCCCCAAAGGACTCACAGCCACCACCCCCGACCCAGGTCTTGTGTGTGCTGGTAGTTGCTGTGGCCCAGTCTGGCATGGCCCACCTCAACTCAGCGTTTGCTCGTGGTTGCTGCAGCTTGGCCTGGCTTGGTCTATCTCTAGTTCCAGCTCATGCTGATGAATGTTGAAGCCTAGCCCAAACCAGCCAACTTCCAGTTCCAGCCCTAATGTAAACTGGCTGATGTTGTGGCCCAAGCTGGTCTGTCCTGCATCCCATCCTGGCTTTCACATCTGCTGTGGGTGTTATTGACTGGCCCAACCTGGCCTGCCCTCCAGACCTGACCTATAAGTTGCCAGCAGGTACCATAACCTGGCCTGGTATGGGCTGCTCCCAGCCTTGGTTCTTGTGCTCACCTGTAGAGACAGTGTCTTGACAGAGGAGTTCCAAGCTTCTCTATCAGGCCACCTCCAAGTAGCAAATCTCATGCACACTGGTGGGTCCTTAGCCCAGCCTGACCTAGTCCACTTCCTGTCCTGGCTGGAACAGTGTCCTTGCCCAACTAATCCACACCCATGCTGGTTCTTATTGTTGGTTGCTGTAGCCCACCCATACCTGGTCCAAGTCCAGACACAGCTCTTGCATGGTTCAGTTGGTACTGAGATCCAAACTATCCTACAGCCTCCCTGACTCTCACTAGCAGCAGCAGGTACTAGAGTTTAGCCCATTCTGGCATAACCCAGACCTAGTCTACACCCATGCTAGTCCAGATCACCACCCCATTTTGGCTCTCACATGCACCAGTGGGAACCACAATCCAGCGGAGGTATTCCCTAAGCTGCACAACCAGGCCAGGCCTGTTCTCAGCCATAGATCTTGCGCATGCCAATGGTTGCTCTGACTCAGCTTGAACTAGCCTATCCACTATCTTGGCTTTTTTTTAAAAAAAAGATTTATTTACTTTTATTGGAAAATCAGATATACAGAAAGGAAAAGAGACAGAGAGGAAGATCTTCTGTCTGATGGTTCACTCACCAAGTGACTGCAGCAGCCAGAGCTGAGCCAATCCGAAACCAGGAGCCTAGAGTTTCTTCCAGGTCTCCCACGCGGGTGCAGGGTCACAAGGCTTTGGGCCATCCTCGACTGCTTTCCCAGACCACAAGTAGGGAGGTATTACTGCTGGGAAGTATAGCTGCTGGGATTAGAACCGGCGCTCATATGGGATCCCAGCACATTAAAGCCGAGGACTTTAGCCACTAGGCCATCACACTGGGCCTACTATCTTGGTTTTTGCCATCAGATGCTGAAGCCTGACCTGTCTCAGGCTGCCCCCGGTCCAAACTCTGGCTGACAGGTGCTGCAAGCTGGCCCTACTCAGTCTGCTCCCATCCCTGGTTCATGCAAACCAGCAGGTATGATAGCCTAGCCCAGTGTGATCCACACTCCAGCCTGGCTCCTGCACCTGCCAGTGGGCTAAGGTTGGCAGTCCACCCCCTCCGGAACCAACACACACACTTGTCAACAAGTGGAGCTACATTGCCCAACCTGATTAACACCCAGGTCTGAATCACATGCTCACCAGCGGGAGCTATGGCTCACCAGGGAAGTTCCAAGTTCCCCCATCAGGCCCACTCCCAGTCTCAGATGTCACATGTGCCACCAGGTGCTAGGCCCTTTTCTGATATATACTGTATCATTTGTTAGGAGGAATAATTGTTAACTACTCAGGCTGCTTTTGATTGACTATTTTCCCCGATTTCACTGACATGCAAAAATGCTATTTTTACAAAATAATTCACCGTTGTATATTTTCTCAGTTCCTCAATGGATAATCATTTGAATTATTTCTTTTTTTTTTCTCACACAATACTGAAATAGACAGCCTTGTGCATAAATTTGCACATTTGATGCTTCCATATGAAACATTTCTAGCAGCAGAGATATTGGCTCACGGTCTGAAAGGTTGCCTGTTAGCGGCCCCACCAGATAACCTGTGAAGATGTTAGAACAGTTTGCATTTTCAGTGAGTGTGCTAGCCTAACCATACCCTTTTTAGTGCCGTAACATTTTAAAATCTTGTCTATAACAATGGGAAATATTTATCACAAATCAGCATCCACGAATTAGAAAGCTAATGTTAGCTGGCCTGTGTAATTCTTCCACGTGGTCTACAAATACCCTCAAAAAGTTCACAGAGCTGTCAAAGCCTGACATGCTGGATACTCACTCCTAAATACATACCAGGTATGTACCTGCTACATAGATATATACATGTAGTGTGTGTGTGTGTGTGTGTGTGTGTGTGTGTGTATGTGTGTAGAAAATACATGAGCAATAAAGATAGAAATGAGAGGTAAGTACCATGGCTTTGTAGGTTAAGTCTCTGTGGTGTTGACATTGCATACAGGCACTGGTTCGAATCCTGGCTGTTCCAATTCTGATCCCAATCCTGCTAATGTGCCTAGAAACACAGCAGAGGATAGCGCAAGTCCTTGGACTCCTACACCCATGTTAGAAACCTGCATGAAGCTCCTGAATCCCAGATTTGGACCTGTCCAGCTATGGCTGTTGGAACAACTTCAGGAGTAAACCAACAGATGAAAGATCTCTCTCTCCCTCACTCTCTTTTTTGTCTCTTTCAAGTTAAAATCAGTAAATCTTTACAAAAGTCACAAATGAATAGAGTAACTATTTTTTTAAGGATTTTTTGTTGTTGTTGTTGGGAAGGCGGATATACAGAGAGGAGAAGAGACAGAGAGGAAGATCTTCAGTCTGATGGTTCACTCACCAAGTGACCGCAGCAGCCAGAGCTGAGCCAATCCAAAGCCGGGAGCCAGGAGCTTTTCCGGGTCTTCCACACAGGTGCAGAGTCCCAAGGCTTTGGGCCGTCCTCGACTGCTTTCCAGGTCACAAGCAGGGAGCTGGATGGGAAGTGGGCCTGCCGGGATTAGAACCGGCACCCATATGGGATCCCGGTGCATTGAAGGTGAGGATTTGAACCACTACGTTATCGTGCTGGGCCCCAGAGTAACTATTTTTAATGCCAGACTTGCAAGAGCTAATAGGAAAATCATAGTGGAACAAAATCTGCATCAGAGATCAAAGACCTTATAGTGTGTGGTGCATCTGTCCCAGGCCTGTCACTTGACTCTTACTTTGTTTGCACCATATACAAACCACACTTCCCAAATGATGAGAACAGCATTACTACTACTACAGTGACTCAAGTAACGTAACAGGTCTGCCAAGATGACTTAGAATTGTGGGTTCAAATCCAAGAACAGTTGATGGCATAGTTTCCAACTGAGTAAAGCAGCAACTATAACTGAACAATCTAAGCTCAGCCATTTGAGTTTTCTCCAAGCCTAGCAGCCAGCAGCCAACAGATCAACTCAGCCTACAATATCACTAAATTGTATTCATTCATTTAAGCTGATGTAGACAGAATAATTTATGAGTGATAGAAATCCATGCATCACAATTTTGGAGGCTGTGAGGTTCAAGAGCAAGGTCTTAGCAGATGTGGTATCTGATAAATATGTGCTCTACATGGTTGAGACCTTCTACTTATCTTCACAGGGGAGGAAGGACAAGGCAGCTCTATGGGACTTTTCTCATCAGGGCAATACTCCATATTCATCATGACTTTCTGATATCATTGCCTTGGTGATTACGGTCCAACCTATGAACCCTATGGTACATACTCAGCACATAGCATAACATAAAATGTCTAAGTGAAATCCAGCACTCAGCTGGTTAACTCTTCCCTCTGAGCATTTGGATGGAGCCTGTATCCCAATCTCCGCTTTCGCCACTGAGATGGGCCATGTGACTTGTGGCTGATGGCTTGTGAGAGGATGTGACCTGTTTCATGTCTAGAGTATCTAATTGCTGAATGTGACACTCCAAGCTCTCTTTCCCTCCCAACAATGACTGTGGAGGTATGCACTGAGCGGAAGCTGCCACAAGGTCAAAGCAGCAGGTGTCCTGGAGTTACTGTTTGAAGGAAAACTGCTCCAAAGTGTTAATTGTACCTAAAATGGGTTTTATGGGAGTGAAGACATAAATTCCATTATAGTCAAACCAAGATTTTTTTTTGCATTGGTTATTACCACAGCATAACTAATAAATCATTTCTTCTCCCAAACAAATCAAATGGCTCAGCTCCTGAAATGACACAATGGCGAACTGAGGCTCAGTTCTTGAGTGGTTCCATGCACGTGGGGAAGTGCCAGGTACCTACAAAATATGAACATACTTGAGACACATTCAAACTCCCTGCAATCTCTATTGTTTTCCTTGGTTTCCCCTTCTTCCAGTAGACAAAACCAAATGCTTTTCCTGGTGTTCTCTCAAAATGCAGCTGCTTCCCACCCACCACCCTTCAGCACTTCACATTTCAGCTGTTGGAATTACTGGCCTGGCCACACACAGGTCAGAATCGCCCTCCAGGCCTTTGTCAGTGTTGCTCTTTCGCTGGGACTACCCCATTCTCTTCCTAAGCGTTTGTTTGGATAGCTTTTATTCATCCTTAATCTCTGAGAATTGTGGTGCTACTACTTGAGTCACTTCCTATTCTCCCTGGCTCGAGTTAGGTGCCTCTACCCTGGACTCGCACTTCATCCTGGACCTCTTTAGTCACACCACTTATCATGCTGCAAAGTAATTGCCAGCTCACCTGTCACTTGCAGCGGACGGTTAGAAATGATTTTGTTCACTTTTGTGATCTGCATCTCATCAAAATCCTTGCACAGATTAGGTCCACAATACGTCTGTGAATGAAGTGAGGACAGCTGCTCTATTGTAATATGACAATTTCTGATAGAACACAGTTGATAAAAAAAAAAAACAGACGATATAGAAAAATGTTAAGAATTGTAGGAAATAAAGATGTTTGGGTGCCAGGCCAAGGCTTGAGTAGAGAGTTTGGGTGGACTATTTCAACTTTCTGCTGTTGGAAATGCTGGAAGTCATTGAAAAGTTTACCCCAGGGAGTGTTTGAATGGTGAGTGCTATGTTTAAGGGTCATCATTCTAGCATTTGTGGGGAGGGGGATTGAAGAGTCCCTGTAGTCACACAGACCAGCTAATGAACATTCAGGCAGGAGAAATGCTGGAGATGGTGAAGTTGAAGGAGACCGGACTGAGATGGTGGATGTTCAGTAAGCATCAGTAGGGGCCTGGAAAAGTCACCTCAGAATGCCTTCTGCAGTTACTGCAGTTCATTTTTTTAAAATCTAGATTAAATCAAATTAAAATATACATCCAGATAGGTTTTAAAGGAAATAGTCACAAATCAGGATGATTGAGTGTAGCTGCCAGGGAAGCCAGCCTCACCTCCTTTTATGAGTTTCAAGTAATTTTTATTCTTCACTTCCAGGAAATGATTTCGTCTTTCAGTCTCTGCATGACTTTTCCGTTAATGCCAACATACTGGGATCCCAGAAAATCTCTTCAATTGGCCTTAAGCTGGACAGGATTTTGCCGACTCGATATGTGTGTGTGTTTGTGTGTGTGTGTGTGTTTTCTCATAACATCTAGAAATTCAA
The DNA here is from genome assembly GCF_017591425.1 of Ochotona curzoniae. NCBI lineage: Eukaryota > Metazoa > Chordata > Mammalia > Lagomorpha > Ochotonidae > Ochotona > Ochotona curzoniae. The sequence goes on from NW_024467087.1 coordinate 10,993,571, forward strand.
GGCTATTTAAGGTAGAGTCCTTCATTTCATAGATGTCCTGAGCTGAAAAACTGCTTCCTACACACACACACACACAAACACAAATACACACACAAATGGGTACAGGGTACACATTCATAAACACACATACACTCCTAAATAGAAAGATTGATTGCATTGAACAATTTAGTTCAAATATGAAGTTTGCAATACAATATAGAAACAGAGAAGTTCTTCAGTTTAAGGATTGTAAATAAAATTTTAGGTGAAAGGCAGTTAGAGAGAAGGAGAGACAGAGAGATACCCTGCATTTGTTGTTTATTTCCCAAGTGGCTCAGCAGAAGCTGAGCCAATCAAAAGCCAGGAGTCAGGAGCCAGGAATTTCTTCCAGGCCTTTCGTACGGATGCAGGACACCAAGGACTTGAGCCATCTTCTGCTGCTTTCCCAGGCCATAAGCAGGGAGCTGGATCAGAAGTGGAGCATCCAGGACATAAACTGATGTCTATATGGGATGGTGATGCAAGCATGAGGCCCAACCACTTCACTGGTCCCCAAAACAGAACAACACCTGTCAAAATAAAAAAAGAAAATATAGCTATACTGAGCACACACACACACATATGGTATGTGAACTGACATGGGCAATTGACATGTAGCTATATATCTATTTTTATTATTCACAATTCATTAGCATATATTCTGCAATAAGCCAGACATGGTTTAAATGTTAGTCACAACTCATTTGCTAGGTGATCTGAGGAGTTTAACCTCTGCATCTCTCCATTTTCTTAGATGTCAAGTGGAAGTAAGAAAAACACTAACTCTATAGGTCTTATGAGTACCACGGGCTAACCAATTGCGGCACTGGAGCCACTAACTCCATAAGTCTTGAAGACACTTGGGACAATACGTAACAGAAATCTGATATAAGATAGTGCCAAGTACATAGCAGCTTTGTTCTTTAGATGCAAATGGAAGGCTGTAAGTCCTTTATTAGTTATAATATTTTCTCAATTGACCAGATAGGGGCCAATGGGGCAGGAGATGACAATAGAGACAATTAGGCAAGAAGCCCAAGAGGAGGAGAATCTTCATGGAGGCATATAGGAACTAGAGCTTTCATCATGTTCATCTGTATCTGGGAATACTTATAATAAATGATCGGTATTTAGTGACCTCTTACAATGACCTAGCATACTTTTTAAAGGGTTTGATTACTATAAAGCTACTGTGGATCTGAATGTGACATTGTATTCCAAAGCCTTTTCTCTTTCAAATTCTCCTCCTGTGATCACATTTTCAGAATTAGAACATCTTGAAGGCTGTCACTCAAAGACTCATTAATTTTTAATACATTGTAGTCTTTGAAAATGCAGCTTCTAGAACCATATGACCTAGACCCCCTAAACTGGTATACTGTTTTATAGCTGTATTACCTTTTAGATTTTAACTTCTTTGTGTGTCTTTGGTTTCTCATCCATAAAATGGCCACAAAATGGTACTTCCCTCACAAAGTTCCTGGAATCACTGTGAGGATTTCACAAAACAATCCTACACTACTTTGTATTATGCTGTTATGTACATGTGCTATCTCCCCAGCTAGATTGCAACTCATGCCATTGGGCCCAGGAATTATGTCCTCTTCTTCTTTGGAGTTGATGTGCAAAAGGCAAATGCTGTTGGTTACGAGGAAAGCTAAAGTAGTATTTCTCATAATATAATGATTTTGAAAAGCTGACCCAAGGTGGCTTTTAGTTGACATTTTCTGTGTAAGCCAGAAGAAGGTCATTAAAATGGATCATCTGTCACTTTATATAGAAAAATTAAAAGAAACACCATGAGTGTCTTATTGACACATAAAAGCCAATGTATGGCTTGTCTTTTTTGACCTTTGTCTGGAAAGAAATCCCAAAAGGAGAAAGTATTTTAACAAAGTAAAACATTTACACTGTGGAAATGGAATTGTACAGGACTTTTAGGATTTCTTCCTAAAGAAAGCATCTATTTCTGGAGAGCATGTAATTGGCTACAGATGGATCCATCTTGATTTGTTTCCTAGTGACAGCCAAAGGAAGTCACCCTATGGTGAACCACAAGTCTGTTTGCCATTACAGTTTCTCACAAAACAGCCTCGTAGCAATGCTCGGTGAGAACAGCACAGAACTCCTTTGATCATCAAATGGTTAACTTGGGAGATGCTACCCCTTCTGAAGCCGTGGTTTTTTCTGGAGTGCCTTAGGCCCACCAGAAAGACTCGAGTTGAGATAATAAAAGGGTTCAGTGGCTTTATTGAAGCTCCTGGTTTCATGACATCCCTGGCTACAAGTGAGGCTTTTTACGGAAATTCCAAGGGAACTGATAATTCTGTATACCCCATCAAGATTCGTGGGTCTGGACTCAATTACGGTCTACCCTCTAATCAACTCTTATCCATCAGGCTCTTTGATTCCTTTGCTCTCTATAGCCCTTGGATTAGCTTGCTGGAGCTGCCATAACAAAGAACCACAAACTAAGTGGCTTAAAATAACAGAAATTTATTGTCTCACAATTCTGGAGGCTAGAAGCTAACAATTAAACTGTCATCAACCCCCCACCCCCATCACTGAAGCCTTTAGGGGAGTCCTCCCCTGCCTTTCTTTTACCTTTGGTGGTTTGCTGTGGATTTGTGGCATTCCTTGGCTCTCAGACATATCATTCCAATCTTCCTTCTTCATAAGACATCCATCTTATCTGTCTTCATATTACCCTCCTTCTCTGTGTGTGTGTGTTCAAATTTCTTCCTTTTATGAGGATATGTAAATAGTCATATTGGGTTAGATTCGATTTTAATTTTTCCCACTGGATTACTTCTGTGAAACCCTTTGTTCAAATACAGTCACAGTCCAAGGTTATGGGAATTAGCATCTTAAACCAAGATTTACTTATTTATTTATTTATTTAAAAGGCAGAACAACATATATGATACCCAGACACATACATACACACACAGAGACAGACAAATCTTCCATGTGCTGATTCACTCTCCAAGTGGCTGCAATGCCTAGTCTGGTCATGCCAAAGTCAGGAGACAGAAACTCCATTCAGATTTTCCACATGGGGTGGAACAGACCCAAATGTCTGAGTCACTATCTGCTGCCTTCCAAGGTGCATTAGCATAGAGCTGGACAGAAAGTGGAGCAGCTGGGACTTGAACCAATGATCAAGTCCCAATGGGATGGCGGTGTCACAGGTGGTGGCTTAAACTACTTCACCACAATTGAGACTTCTTTTTTTTTTTTTTTTCAGGAAGAAAACCAATTTAACATATAAATTGGTACTTTGATTTTAATTTTCAAGTCAGGTTTTTAACTTCAGTAGAATCCCTAACATTTACGTTTTGCCCCAATCCTTTTCTGTCTTCAATTCTTTTCTGATCCAAACTAGATCTGCAACACATGATTTAATGATTCCGTCTCCTACAGACCTTAATACCATCTCTCAGAAAAACTTTAATCCTGGATCAGTTCAAGAATACTTGTGTTCTTACACTAAGTGGCTGAGTGCTGCCAGAGATCCTGCTGGGGCCAGCATTGTTACACAGTGGGTTAAGCTGCTACCTGTGACACTGGCATCCCCTATATTTTATGTACCAGCACAACAAATTTGTAAAAAAAAAAAAAAATGTGGTGTCTGAGATACAGGCACTAAAAGAACAAGAAATGACAATAAAATTTGATCAAGTGCAAGACCAGGGGTGAGAGCCATGAGCAATCCTGGCATCTTTTGTTTACATTCTGTTAATGATTATCAGTGGTGTGGAGAGCATCAGACAATGGGTTAATGCATCAAACACACCCAGTTTATCAGTAAGCGCAATCTGGTTTATACATAGTGACTTACGGTGTTATTTTTCAGACCCCATATCCATCCACCCCAAACCACAGGTGCCAGGCAGTCTAGCTCCCATGTCACAACCCCCTAAGCCAACTACCTTGTGATCATGTACTGACATACTTTTCCATGCAGATAAAGGCTTTGAGACACTGACATGCATTGCGTCTCGCTTGGCTTGACAGTAGTTTGCACATATATGCCTTATTTTCTCTCTTGGAGTTTCCCTGCAGTTGGCAAGTGTAATAATTAACTTTGGGTCAGACTCTGGGCAGCCTCAGCCCAGAGTCATTTTGCACCATAAATACACTTTTTGCAAATTTAAATAAATAAATAAATAAATAAATAAATAAATAATCATTGCTTCAAATTATCTGCTCAGTCTGGATTTTCTGAGTTTTAGAAACAAAGATTTGCGACGTGAAACTCGCAAAATATATAAAGAATTTATGTAAAGGAGCGCGAGCTGAGCTGCTGCAGCTTGAGCTATACAGCCTGGTGCCGATCTGGCCAAGTCCTAGTTCAAGATGAGCTCATCAGAGAGCCAACCCTACGGATGGCGAACTCGGCTCTCAGCGCTGCACAGCCTCATACAAGCTGCAGAGCCCGGAAGATGTGATCGCGAAGAGGCTGCGGCACAAGCACCACCTCCGCCCTCGATAGTGCTGCTGCTGGGGCTCATCACACACCTCTGCACCCTAGGGCCAGGGGCGTAGGAGGACGACACTGCTCACTTCTACACTGTTCCTTGCCCTACTACCCCTGCCACCACTCTTCCGTCACATTCTGAACTGTCACCGTCCTGGACTCCTTGGTGAACTGTGCACCAGTAGCCCAGGGACACGGGGAGAAGGCCTGGGCTTTAGAACTGTTTTGTATGGTGAACTATGGATGTGCTTTTAAGGGAGAGGAGCTGTTGCTCTTCAGAAGCTGTGAAGGCATAAATAGGATGTGGGATGCAATGTATGGAAAATGCAACCAAGCTGTTTTCCTACCTGAGCAAATAAGAATGTTCTCTCAAGATTGCTTATGTCCAAGTAGCCCACAACACGAGCTATATACTCTTGGAATTAAAAGAATTCATACTTTTTGTATTTCCACATTTAATTCAAAATGACTACACAATGCTAAAATACCTAAGAGAACTTTTTACTCTGGTCCTTTAAGGAAATGTTTAGTTTTTAATAAAAAATGACAATTTTTTTTTCTGTCTTTGGTGATTTGGGCTCTAATAGCAGCATTGAACATCACAACTATGTGGCACATAATTTGGGGTGCAAAATTAGTTTTATACAACATGCTGCAAGAATGAAGAAAATCTAAAGACCATTTTCAAAGATTTTTTTTTTTTATGTTTAATTGAATGGCAGAGTTACAGAGGGAGATAAAGAGAATGACAGAGAACATCAATCTGCTGGTTCGCTTCCCCAGTGGCTACAATGGCCAGAGCTGGGCCTGCCCCAAGTCAGGGTCCAAGAATTTCATCCAGGTCTTTCACAAGGATGCAGGGTCCCAATCGCTTGGGCCATCTTCCTCTGCTTTCCCAGGTGCATTAACAGTGAGCTGAATTGGAAGTTCAGCAATTGAGCTTAAAGTAGTGCCCCTATGGGATGCCAGTGCTTCCTATAGGCAGCTTTACTTACTATATCACGATGCCAGCCCACTATTCTTTTTCTTAATAACATAGAACCCACTATACTGAATATGGTTGATACTTTGTGCTTGTCTACCCAGCTTTTGTAAAGTAAAATAAAATCCAATGTGTATACAGTTGTCAAATGGATTTGTTTGGAAACACTCAGTTTGTTTATGATTTTAAAAAAATCAGAGTGACTATAAATCTGACTGGTTTGTTCAATTTTTTGTCCATTCTGCTGTTTTGTTCTTGGATATAATCTTTGTGACCCAAGCATAGCTACATTGACTAACAGGATGAATTCCACATGGATTTTATTTCCCAAAGAATTGTAGGAGTTTATTTTGTGTGTTGAAGGCTATATGTCAAATCAATGTTATGTCTTTAGACCAATTCTTGAGAAAGAAATTTCATTATGGAATCTAATTTTCTTCAAAATAAAGGGCAGTTCTTAGTTAAATAAAAAATGTATTATGTCTTTAAAATCCAATAAACAAATAATATATGCTCTGCATGCCATTAGTCTAAAACTCTCAGTCTACAGAGAATGAAATGTGAGCCAAGATAGTTAAGGGACCTATTTAGCCAAGAAACTGAGACTAAAACTAAGATTTCTGGATTCATGATACTACTGAGAGCTCTCCGTGCTACAAGCTATTTCAAAGAGTTTGTGGGAAAATGGAATTCAATAGGAATTAATTTTGATGCAAACAGCTTTGGAATCTGTGTATATGAGGCAGTCTTCAAAAATTTAATGAAAAGTCATATTATAAAATAAGTGTGCATGGATTTCATTTTTTTAAACTTTTCTTTTAATTTCATTTACCAAAACCTTTCTAAAGTTCCTTCAAGTTGTCCTGTTGCCTTGTTCTAGTTAGTTTTACTCTAGGCCATGCAGACGGATCTCTTACAGCCTTGCTTATCAGCTCTGTATTGGTCTGGTTCTGCTGAAGGGCAGCAGAAGATTTTTGCAACTGGAGATGGAACAACAAGGATGTGAACTGAGAGTCTTGGAATGAAAGTAGCCCTGGGTGACGGCACTTGACAAGAATCTGTGGTTAGGAAAGCCAAGCCCACAAGGACAGGTGTGTGATAAAGTCTGTGATGAACAGAGTCAGGCCTTGAGGGGGTGGACAGTCTCTAGATAGCAAACTCAGAGAGTTTGCACACCTGGAGGTCCATCCTATCTCACTCCTCTATCGCGTTCCACAGTACTCTCCTGGTGGCCCTGATCGCAAGTCAGCACTAACGCTGACAGTGCTTTCCCAAGGGAAAAAAATCTCTGCCAGCCAAAGCTGAGAACTGTTCTTTCCTTCAGCTTGCAGGGAGGGACAGTTACCTCCGGCACCCCATTTTAAATCAAATCTTGTCTCTGAGTCTTTTTTTTTTTTTCTTCCCTTTCTGAACAGCGAACTGTGCACCCTTCAGTCCTGCATACATTGCAATGGTCAAGGCAGGTTCTATGGACAATTCCCCTGAATTTAACTATTACCAGGAACTATGGTGACTCTTAAATACAGCAGTTACTCGTTGTCTCATCCACAAATTCAGAAACATACAATTCCTTCTCTCCCACATTCTACAGTCTGGCTAACAGTAAATTCTCAAAGCTGTGACAGATTATTCCCCTTGAAGAGCTTTTCAGCTAGGCAGCTTGGAAATGCCCCTCTTTTTCCTGCCAGTTTTTTGCCTCCAGATGGTATCTCAGTGCTCCATCTGCTGCCTGGATATGGTGTGGCAGTAACTGCAGCTCCAGGCATCAGTGTGGACTCAGAAGTGTCTTTGAAGGATCTGGGTGTGGAGAAATGAGGGCCAAGGAATCTGTTACCACATAGTTAATTACTGTTCTCAAACCGAGAAAATCCCAGAACAGCGAGTTTTAACATATCTTTTGGACACAGACCAGCTTAACAGGCTCACAAAAGTGATGAACACTCTTCCCAGATAGTATTTGCACATAATTAGATGCACAATTTTAGGGCCTTTACAGACCATGTGAGTGACCTTCGTGGTCAACAGATAATTGGTAGGGGGAGGGTAGATCATAGTGATTTACTCCCTGATTGTAAGCAGAGTTGCTTTCCAATAATTATAGGGGGGAGATTGTGTTGTTTCAAACAAAAATGTGGGCAATTGCTGTGTCAAGTGGAAGGTAACTGAGTTGTTCTGGTAGTAAGCATCTTTCTAGACTCATTCATGCTTCCTGGATAATCTTGGGCTGTTATCACACAAGACAACTTCCTGAAATCTTCCCTCTAATGTGTCTCAGTTGCAAAAAAATTATAGTTTTGCAATGTTGGACTTCCAGGATTTTTTGTTGCTGTTGTTAGCAAAAGGCTGTTTATGTTAGCTTCTGGATAGCTTTTAAGATTGAGGCTGAGTTAATTCACGGTTTTGCCAAGAATAACAGAGCAGGCTTGCCAAACAAAGCCTTACTCTGCTGTCTACCCACTCGGTATGGGTAGGTTCCTGAAAATAATCATGGTATGAAAATTTGCAGTTGACAAGAACCAGAAGCCACAGGTCAAGTTGTAAAATTTAAGAAGCTGTTAGAAACTATTTTTTTTCTTTTTCACTAAAATGAAATGTTAAAAGGCAGCATATCCAATAAAAAAAATGTCAACACTTGATACATTTTTTTCAGGGAATAACATTTAAGGCTTCAGTGAAGACGCTGCTGGGCTATTTGCATCCCATATTGAAGTGTCTGGATTCCAGTTCCAGCTCCACTCCTGATTCCAACTTCCTGCCTGTGTGCACCCTGGGAAACAGAAGTAACAGCTTAGGTAGTTGAGCACCTATGGTTTTGGGAGACTCAGGTCAAGTTCTTGGTTCCATGCTGCGATTGGGTCCTATTTGAGCTGCTGCAGGCATCTGGGAAGTGAATCAGTGGATGGAAGTATTTGCTCTCTCTCCTTCTTTTTCTGAATTTGTTTCTCTAAAATATATATAAGAAGGAATAGCTCTCTAAAGTGTCCATCTACCAACATTTAATGATTATCATATTTTCTGGAACTGTCTCTTCCTGCTTGAACTTTACTAAATAACAGTCTTATAATTATTTTGTTACAAGATAAAGTAGAAAAATTTGCAATGGCTTAAGGAGAGACTGCTTTTCAGGTTTCAGAGACATAAACACATTTTGCAAAAGCCAAATTTGAGGCAAACTCAACAGAGATTGATCTACAAACTACAATACCAATCAGTTTCAGTGAACTCTTTTGTGCACTGGAAACCACAGTAGTTTATTTGAGGGAAGAGATTACAGCGCAAGTCTATTTTAAACTGAGTAATGGAGGCTTTAAAAACTCTAGCTGTGGCACGCATGATTTAACAGCTCTAGTAAATAAAAATTAGTAGTAATTTTTTTAAAGATTTGTTTCTTTTTATTGCAAAGTCAGGCATACAGGGAGGAGGAGAGACAGAGAGGAAGATCTTTCGTCCGATGTTTCACTCCCCAAGCGGCTGCAATGGCCAGGATTTGAGCCAATGCAAAGCCAGGAGCCAGGAGCTTCTTCTGGGTCTCCCAAGTGGGTGCAGGATCCCAAGACTTTGGGCCTTCCTTGACTGCTTTTCCAGGTCACAAGCAGGGAGCTGGATGGGAAGTGGGCCTGCTGGGATTAGAACCAGCGCCCATATGGGATCCTGTTGTGTGCAAAGCAAGGACTTCAGCTGCTAGTTTATCACACCGGGATGCAATAAGAACTTAAAGGTAACTTAACCAGAGACTCTGACCTTCTACTGTCCCTTTAATTCCTCACACAATATGATGCAATCATCCAACTCCTGGAAATTTATTCAAATGAATTGAAATTGGAATATGAGAGAGCATAGCTATGTTTATTTCAGTAAAGCTTGCAATTGCCAATATATGAAATCATCTCAGATAGTCATCAATGGATGATTGGGTAAATAAAATGCAGTATATATGGACTACAGAATACTACTGATTTGCAGCAAAATGGATATGACTGGAAACCATTATGCTTACTTCAACCCCAAAATGTAAATATATTTTCCCCTGATCTGTAGAGTTAAAGAGAGACAAGAAGAAACAAAGAAAAAGTGAGAACTTCCATTCGTTGATTCATATTCCAAATGGCTGCAAAGTTGGAGTGGCTGCAGCCTCAGTGATTGGGGTAGAACCACTGCCTTCTCAAGCATATTAATGGGGAGCTGGATTAGAAAAAGGAGAGCTGGGAGAATCAAGATGGCGGAATAGGGTAAGGACACGTTTAACAGATGGAGAAACATTTAATTAGGAAGAAGAAGAGAGGACACAGTCCAGGAAATGGGAGAGGACAGAACAACATCAGAGGGGTACCTGGAGACTGACGGACACAGGAAAGCAGTGGATACCACATTGTGGTGTTGCAGTTACTGATACTCCAGCGGCATTCAGCAAACAGCGATCTGAACTCCACCAGCAGCTGGAACTCCACCAGTAACCAGGTGGGAGGGACTTTCACTGGGAGCTTGGGAGGTGAACCCAGACAAAGAACCGTCCATCCCGCTGGTTTGTTTGATTTGACCAGGCGCAGAGACGGAACAGCAGATCCCAGATGGGCAGTGCGAGGACAGAGTGGATTTCACAGCCCAGTCAGCCTCCTAGAGCTGAATTGGGTGCCATTTTGCATAAGGAGGCAAAGGCAAGGGAAAGGACTGAGCATACACTGAGCTGGGAGTGAACACATTTCTCATTCCGTGAACTGCAGCAACGTGGAATTCTACAGGTTCTACCCAAGACAGGTCTGGGTAGCCCTCAGACCTGATGGCCAGCAGATCAAGAACTCTAGTAGTGGTACGTCAGGCGCCATTTTGTACACTGTGACAAAAGCTTTAGGACTGCAGAGTACAACAGGGAACTGCACATGTGCTGAGCTCAGGAGTTCCGTGGATTGCACTGGTCCTGCAGGAAAATAATACAAACTGTGACATAGTACGAGTCAAAATAGATCCATGTGGCACCCAGACCTAATGTCTAACAGGTTCTGGCAATATCAGCACCACCAACAACCTAGCTATATAGGACACCTGGTTTCTTCCTAATCCTGGGACCTGCTCCAACTGGAAGTGGGAGAAAGGTTGCAGAGACAATGGTGCAACCTCAGCATGGTATCACAGGAGGTGGAGAGTGGTGAGCCAGGAGTTGGGGCTGCAGAGACCATGGTGGAAATCTAACATAAGAATCCAGACCTGGAACTCGCTGGAGCGAGTGGCACAATTGGCTGCAAGCAAACAGTTGTGTACCAACTGCAATAAGTAAAATCTAACTGTAGACCTGTGGGTGGCGCAGCTTAGAAACCTGCCCCAAGGAGAAGACTCTGCTAACCAGGAGTACAATGACCAAGAGCAAAAAAGGAGACAAAGGCACAATGAATATTATTGAAAACTCCCTTGCAAAGGAGTAAAACCCTATGCCAACCTCAGAGTTAACTGAGGAAGACATCAAGAAAATGGGGCACACAGAATTCATAAAACTCATTTTAAGGATTCTGATCAACAATGAGAAGCACATACAAGAGTTCAAAGAATTTAAGGAATATTTTACACAAGCAATAGCAGCAATAAAGCAAATCAAGGCTGATATACCAGAAATTAAGAACACAAAAGAGCAAATTAAAAGTAGAGTGGAGAGTCTCCAAAATAGAATGAAGCAAGCAGAAGAAAGAATTTCAGAATTGGAAGATATTTCCTGTCATCAGGGGTAAGAAACAAAAGCTGGAAGCAGAGCTGGATCAGGCCAAAAAAAGCATTCAAGAATTGAAAGACACTATTAAAAGGTCAAATATAAGAGTTATGGGAGTCCCAGAAGGTGCAGAAAGAGAAGCTGAGTTTGCAAATGTATTTAATAAAATAATGAAGGAAAATTTCCGTCATCTAGAGAAAGAATTGGGAAACAAGATCCAGGAGGAGGGGCACAGAACTCCCAACAGGCTTGATCAAAAGAGATCTTCACCAAGACACATGATCGTCAAGCTCTCTTCAATTGAACATAAGAAAAAGATCCGTAAATGTGCACGTGAAAAAAATCAATTGACATGTAAAGGAAGGCCAATTAAACTCACAGGAGATCTCTCACAGGAAACTCTACAGGCAAGAAGAGAATGGAGTGACATATTCCAGATTCTAAAAGAAAAAAAATTGTCAGCCTAGGATAACATACCCAGCAAAGCTTTCTTTCATCTTTGAAAATGAAATAAAATTCTTCCAGAGTAAAGAAAAGTTAAAAGAATTTGCCTCTTCCAAACCTGCCCTACAAATGATGCTTCAAGATGTTCTCTTGACAGAGCAGAGGAATAGCACCAAACAAAACTAAAGGCAAATGGGAAGAACATCCCAGTAAAATGACAACAGAAGACTAAACCAGTGAACAACCCATTCCTAAAATGACAGGACCAAAGTACCATCCATACACATTTAACTCTGAATGTAAATGGCTTAAGCTCAATCAAATGTCATAGATTAGTAGACTGGATTAAAAAACAAAACCCATCTATTTGTTGTCTAGAAGAGACACATTTCAGCAACAAAAATCAGCAGAAACTATATCGCATGGGTTTTGCTGTTTTTTGTTAGTTTCATCTCTTTAAAACACTTTCTTCTGATTAAATTTTTCAGTGACTCATAGATCATATAGTAGCATAATTTTCTTCAAGAAGGTTCTTGATTAGTCATTTAGTAGCATGTTATTTAACTGCATTGTTTTGTAAATTTCTATTTTTATTCCTATTATTGATTTTGTATTATGATTTTTCATTTGAAGGGATGTACAGTAGCTGTGAAATGGAGACTAACATATCTAAATGTGAGGATACAATGTAGTATGCATTTGTACTTCCAGACAAAGATGGACCCACAATAAAACTGTTTACTATATCTTAACAATAGGATACTGGACTCTGCCAGTGTCCATGCCTGCAATGATGGACATGTGACTGTGTATGAAGAACTATATGTTAGTAATGATATAGAGGAACTAGGTGGGGGAGTGGAAACTGGGGCTGGAATAAGGGAAATACCAGGAGCCTATGGAATTATATCATAAAATGATGATGATGATAATAATAATAATAATAAACGCAAATGCACCTGTTAAAAAAAGAAATAAAAAGGAGAGCTGGATCTTGAGACTCAAACAATTGTTCCACTATGGGATGCTGGTGGTGCAGGCCATTCTGCTTAGTTTTAGTTTTAGTATTTTCGGGGGGAGGGTGGGGGGAACCTCCACATTGTTTTCCATGGTGGCTATAAAACGCTACATTCTACCAACAGTGCATTAGAATATCCTCTCCAGTGTTTCTTTCTTTCTTTCTTTTTTTTTTTTTGTCTTTTTGATAACAGCCATTCTTATTGGAAACTTTTTTTGTGAAGGCTGCTTTCTTGGTTGTGTGCATTGACTTACATCTTTGTTTAAATTAATGGTCGACTCACAACTGAACAGATTTTCTTACATACCTGGAGACAAAGATAAAACTACTTTCCTGGTCTTTGCAGAATGACTCTGTTAGTCTTCCTTCAATGCCTAACCATGTGTGGTATAGCCCTGTCATATTCTGCACTATCTGCTTGTGCAGAGCTAGAAGGTTGCTCAGAGGTGAAAGTCCAGGGTCTTCTTAGGTGTTCTCCGGCTACCAACTCATTCCTGGCTGAGCACATGACTTTCCTGGCTCCTCTGTATACTTGAGAGCTTTGGGAAACCTTGATCGCCCCTGGTATCTCCCTCCTCTGCTTCTCACTTCTCAGGTTTTCTGTCCTATCAGCTGCTTGTGCTGTCTGTTATCACTTGCCACAGGCAGATAAGGTTATCAGATTCACCTTTGAGTTCCTTCTGCAAATACATCTCATGAGGCAACTACATCACTGGAAAGGTTTCAAGGCCGGAAACAGAGAAGCAAACTTCTCCGCTGATCCTGCGAGGACCTAGGCCAGGGTTCTCTTACTCCAGTATGTTGAATAATAAATGGCACATTTAGCATTTTCTGAAACTGGCTGTGAGTTTAAATCAGCCTTTCAACTGTATTTGCTTCCTGTGCCAGTATGAATTCCCTGAAGAACAGAAGGGAATTGGAGCACCACAGATGACACGCAAAGAATCCCAGGCCTGAATGCTCTGAAGTTCCTATGGTCTTCATAGACATACCCTTCCAGGGGTGATTCCCATGGCACAGCAAGCTAAGTCTCTGCCTATATGAATGCCAGTTGGAGTCCCAGTGGCTCCACTTCCAGTACAGCTCCCAGCTAATAACCTGGGAAGGCACTACAAGAAGGCCTAAGTCCTCAGGTCCCTGCACTCATGTGGGAGATCCAGAGGCAGCTCCTGGCTTCAGATAGGCTAAGCTCTGGTCATTTGCAGTCACCCACAGACTGACCCAGTGGATGGAAGATCTCTGTCTTTTTCTCTTATATATGTAACTCTGCCTTTAAATAAAAACAAATAAAAACTCTGCCTTTAAAATAAAACATATACACATATACATATACATATACACACATATATGTTTTATTTTAAAGGCAGAGTATATATATACACACACATATATATACACACACACACATATATATACACACATATAAAGTCCTGCTTTCCCAACTCCCACTCCAGTGCTAAAAAACCAAAAACGAACAAACTAAAAACCCACTCCCCTCCCCCTTCCGCCTGATATCACTAGGAACTTGCTTGACTCTTGGCAGGTCAAGAGTGGCCAGCTCTTCCTAACAGGCCCATGAAGGAAGGACTCACAGAGGAGGAGGAATCCTGAGTTCAATTTTGAAACATACCGAAGCATTTTCTAATCCAGTATGATAAGGTTGAGACCAGGCACAGAGAGGTCATTCTGCCCTGTGAAATACACAGTCAATAAAGATATGGAAATCTGAAACATCTGCATACTTTATGAAATAAAAGCCACTTGCATCCTCTTGCAGAAACATCACAACATTCCTTGGAGATAGTCATCTGCTAAAAAACAGGCTGCATAAAGCAATGGAAGCCCCCCAGCTATTACGCGGTTGTGGAAGATAGCCAAGAGCTATAGGGTGTGTTGAGCAATTCTATTCACTGTTATTTATTGTGCAACATCACAGAATGCAGACTCCATTATGTCTTGGCTTCCATGTTGCCCTCTGCAACATAGACTCAGCCTGTCCTGCTCAGGGTCCTGCATCCATATGCATTGAAGGTTCTGTGACCCATTTCTTTCTTTATAAGAAACATTTACTCATTTGAAAGGCAGAGCAACAGGGAGAGAGCCAGAGTCAAATCTTCCATCCAGTGGTTCATTCCCAAATGCCTCCATCACCTGAGGTTAGACCAAACCAAAGACAGCCAAGAGTTCCACCCTTCCTGAGCTCCACGATGGGTGGCAGAGGCTGGAGAACTTGGATGTCTTCCACTGTCTTTCCAAGAGTATTATCACAGACTTGAATAGGAATTGGAGCATCCAAGGCTTGAGCCAGCGCTCAAATGAAATGCCCACAGAGGATAGCTTAATCCACAGGCCACAGTACCGGCCCCCTAGTGGCCAGTTGTTAAAATCTACTCACAGAAGTTTTTAAGTGCTGAAAGGTGATTGGCTCAATGGATATGAATGCAGCTGACCTGTTTGCGCTTGGTTTCCCTGTCCCTATAGCAAGCAGCAGAACCTCCCTAGGCATGGAATATTTAAGCTAATCGGATGAGGCTTAGCCACCTACTGCAAGCCTCTCTTGCTCCCTCCTTTGCTTCCTCTCAAATTCTTTTAATAATAAAATTTGGTGGGATTCTTCAGGATTCCAGTGCTGTCTTCATTTCTAGAGACGTGTTCAGTTTGTGACATTTTTTTGCTCCAAGGTGATCTAAGCAAGTTGAATTTATGTATTCCATTCCATTTTGTGTTAACCTTCTCCTCTGACCTCTGGAATACCAACACATTTATTGAGGCTTTCTTTTTTTGCAGCTTTCAGTTCTTCAGTAATTCTACATGCTAGTAGATCCTTGCTTATATTTTTGCAAGTATATGTATAATTGACTTCAAAAAATCAATTTTCTTTAACCATAATTCTAAATCCTCTAGAGTTGTCCCATTAGAAAATAACCTAGTTCAAGTATCTTTTAAAAACATCAGTAGGGGTTCAATCAGAGAAATAAAAGTGCTGGAAAATGTCTATGTCTGTATCATTAACTATAGCTCTACCCATATTTCTATCTATCAAATGCATTACATGGAATTGATGAGTGTTAAACTTGGATGAACAAATCTAAACAAATCTATAAGGCAAGCAGTCAGGAAAGGAATATTGTGAGTAAGCAAGAGTTCATAGGCAGAGGCTGAGACTGAAGTTCGCAGCTGGTATTTCTTCTACATCTTGAGGAAACAGCTCCACTTTTGAGACCTTACCACAGATCAAATTATGCTAACCAGGACTGATTAGAATAATCTTCCTTATATGAAATTAACTGATCACAGAATTTAACTTCATTGAAAAATTCTCATTATAGTAACTATTAGATTGAATAAATAAGTGGAAACTGCACCGTAGGTGAGTTAACATATCAGAAAAGCCACAAAAATATAATATGAATTCAATTCCCAGCTAATTTTGTGCCCATGTAACTGGATGTTATGATTTAAAAATATTTTGTCTCCACCAAAGTGCCCCAGTGTAACACTGTCGAGGAGGCAACATAATAACACAGCAAGTTCAACCACAGCTTGGGATGCTGGCATGCTGTATCTTAGTGGCTACTCTGCGTCTGACCTAGGTCCTTGCTAATGTGCCTGGGAAGCCAGAAGATGGTGCACATATGAACAGAGTTGTTTGCTGCTGGCTATAGTAGCCATTTGGAGAGTGAATTAATGGATAAAAAATTTCTCCCTCATTTCTCCCTCTATTGTTCTCTATGTTGCCATACCTTTCAAATAAATATATTTCTAAATGATTAAAAACCAGAGAAAATTCGGTTCTGCCTTTTCCTAAGACATTCTTTGTCTCAAACTCTAATGTGCTTTTGAATGATCAGGTGTCTTGATAACATGCAGATCTTGATTCAGTAGATCAAGGGGTGGAAGTCTCAGAGTCTGAATTTCTCAAAAATTTCTAGATGATGATGTTGCCACTGGTTCCTGCACCACACCTTGGTGAGGAATGAGCCTTTCTCAGCTTATGCAACAACAGTTTGCTTTTTATTCCTTTTACATATTAGGCTTCTACTTCCAAAGACTTTATTTGAAAAATTAAAAGCAGTCATTTTTAATAGAGATTGAAAGCTACAGTCCTTTGTATCTGTCTGTAGATGTGTGTGTGTGTGGGGGGGGGAAGTATAATTTAAACCATTTTTATTATGGGCATATTCAAGTATATAGCAAATTCTCAAGGAAAATATGATTAAGTCCCATGAATCCTCAATCCAGCTTCAAGGAGTACCAGCAGCCTGTAAATCTCATTTCAGATCCAAGTGATGGAACTTAAACAGTGCAAAGCAATGCATCCATCTTTGTGTTCTTGAATGCTGAGATTCAAAATCCTCCCTGCTAAAACCACCCTGGCTTCAAAGATTCCTCACTGCCTGGGCTGAATGTGTAAGTGAAGAATGAGTGGGCCAGGTGTAAGGAATTAGAACGAAGGGACAGAAGACAGAAGGTATTGACAGAGTCTCCTTGGTAGGGAAGGAATCCAAGTCTTAGGGAGGAATGCAACGAGGCTGGCATGCAGCAGAGTTCTTCTCCAGTTTCCTTCCAGGAAGAATTTGTGATGAGAGACAACACCCAGACATTTGCTGTTGCAGCTGTGAGAAGCCAAAGACACAGACACACAAAGCTTCTAGAGGATTCTGGCAGAGTTTAGACCAGCAGAAGCTATGAGCTTCAGGAAAACTCACTGGTGATTTAAGCAATGCAACCATCAACGTTGGAACACAGCTGACCTTTCCAAAACAAGTCAAAATGCTGATGAGTATCATTCCCTGTGTTTTGAATGTTTACACCTTGGCCACATCTTTCTCCGCAGCAGCAGCTTGCCTGGTGAGTATCAGACATCCTGGTT
Source organism: Ochotona curzoniae (assembly GCF_017591425.1). Lineage (NCBI taxonomy): Eukaryota > Metazoa > Chordata > Mammalia > Lagomorpha > Ochotonidae > Ochotona > Ochotona curzoniae. The sequence continues at coordinate 11,011,081 of NW_024467087.1, forward strand.
CATCAGACCCGAGTGTGAGGATGTCTGAGGATCAGAGACAGTGTGTGATGTTACCAAGACCTGATGTGGGAGAACTGCTCTATCCACTGCTCAGGGAAGTGCTCTGAAGCCTCCCATCCAGTGTTTCTCACATGTTTCTGGGACTCTGCAAATAAAACAGCTAAGAAATAGGACTAATTTCTTGATCGCATCTTCCTGTCAGACTCTGCGCTACAAGCTTACTTATTCACATGCCATTTTCAGTGACTCCTCACAGAACTCTGTTGATTGAATAATTAATTGTCAATTTTCAAACTCATAAAGTAAAGCAGAAGGAGTGTAAGCGATCTGGGCTAAGTCACCCTATTCATAACCTGAAAAAATAGAATTCCCAATCGGCATCAAATCATTGCCGTGCTGTGTGGGGGGATCCCTTGTGTGTAGGAATCAAAAGCACATAGCCAGCTTAAGCTTGTGCTGCTGGTTTAATGACCATGTACCTATCACAGGATGGACTCAGAGACAGGAGAATAGAAAGCAATTCACTCACTGAAACCCTGTCTCAAGAGCAATGGACAGATAATGAAAGCAGGTTTAGTTCAGAATTTTAATTCTTTTTACACCTATCATCCAAAATTCTATTTTCTGCAGTTTGAGCAACTGCAGAAGACACAGTCTACACATGACATGAGAATGCCAAGTGGAGGGGGAAGCAATGGGGAATGGATGTTGTTGGACAGGTGGAAAAGGGTAGGGGGAGGTTACACAGTTGAAATTGTTAGGAAGTTACATATTAACCCTATGTGTGGGTGAGGGCCTGAAAGCTGAAGTTTCTACAAAAAGGAATTTAACAGCCTTGAAAGCACATCTTAGAAGCAGTCCAGTATTTTACCATTACAAAGTCCTGGTCAAACCCCAAGAGCTCTGCAGGTGATCCTGGCCTTCCCCAAAGGGGTTCATTTTTCCTGGCACCAGGTGTGCTACACAACACAATAACACTTGGTAGCAAATTCTTGGAAGGAATTTTACCTAAATTCGTTGTCTAGAAGAAGAAGCGGGGGGGGGGGGGAATGACAAGAAGAACTGAACCCCATTCCTTTAGAAACCTTGGTTTCCATGTAAACTTCATATTCACTCTCCAATCTTGTCTGGAGAGGTGCTCATCAGTTCTGATGGATGACTTCGTCACCTTGCCTATCACACCTTTCTGTTTCATGTCTGATTTTTTCTTAGGTGAAGAAAAGATCTTATTCCACTCATCTTTCCGAATCAAGTTCTTGGGAGGGTTAGCAAGGGACAGGGGGCCTGCTTAAGTATGTGAGGAGCTCGCTCCTCTCGCCTCTAGGTCTCTGGCTCCTGTTCTCCAGCTGCTAAGGTGTTGGCTCTGGGAATGCCATGGCTCTTGCCATGGACAGGACAGCCTTACGGAGCTTATGGAGTGGATCCTGCTCGCTGTGACTGTGGGAGCCCTGCATACTAGAAATCTAGCAATTCCACGACTGTAGGATGGGACATGGAGCATAGCTAGGTCTTTGGGCAATCACTGTGTCTGGCTTCAGAGTCTCAGAGCTCCCTAATTACCCAAGGTGGGTGATTGCAGGAGGTTCTGTGCCCACACTGAAGATCACACAGATCCTCTGAAGTTCTTGCAAATGCATGTTCAGGGTTTGTAGCCACAATGGGCTGTCCCCAGACATCGATAACCTTGGCAGATATGATGTGAGCAGTGATAACACTAGTTGATGGGATTATACCCTTCCCTTGCTGGAGACCTACAACTCCCAGAATGGGAATCATCTTGGACACTTGGCACCATACCCAAGCACTGATCTGAGCTCCCTGGTCTGACCTAGCCCACACTCCTGAATATCCTCAAGAAGCAGAAAATCCACTAAGTTACAAAGGCATACTTCAAGGATAAAAGCCCTTTGAGGAGAAAACAAATTGGTTCTACAAATAACTAAAAATAAACTAAGTGTAAACTATAGCAAAATATAATGTTGATGTTATATACATTTACATAGTATTTGTAAATTCCTATATTATACAAATTATGTAAGTGTATAAATATAAATATATAAAATATAATGTATATACCATATTAAATGTAAAAATAGCTAAAAACAAAAATGAAGAAGAGTAGCCATCCTGATACAAAACAATATAAACTTTAAAGCAAAAACTGTTAAAAGAGATGGAGAAGGGCATTATGTAATGATTAAGGGGTCAACTCAACAGGAAGGTGTGATCATAATAAATGTATTTGCACTTTATGCCAGAGTGCCTGACTGTGTAAAACAAATGTTAATAGGTCTAAATGGGGACATAGATTTTAATACAATACTTTTAATACAGTATTTTAAAATACAGTATTAATGTAGGATTTCTTTTTTAAGATTTATTTATTGTTATTGCAAAGTCAGATATATAGAGAGGAGAACAGACAGAGAGGAAGATCCCCTGCCCAATGATTCACTCCCCAATCGACCGCAATGGCCGAAACTGAGCCAATCCGAAGCCGGAAGCCAGTAGCCAGGAGCTCTTCCATGTCTTCCATGCGGATGCAGCGTCCCAAGGCCCTGGGCTGTCCTCAACTGCCTTCCCAGGGCACAAACAGGGAGCTGGATGGGAAGTGGGGCTGCCAGGATTAGAACTGGCACCCATATGGGATCCCCGTGAGTTCAAGGCAAGGACTCTAGTCACCCTGCCAGGCCCTAATGTGGGATTTCAACACCCCACTTTCATCAAATGGAAGTTCATTTGAAAAAAAAAAAAAAAAGAAAGAACAAAGAAACAACAGAGCTATTGTATACTATGGTCCAAATGGACCTAATTGATATCTACAGAATAGTTCATCCCATGGTTGCAGAATACAGTCTTTACATCACTGCATAGAACTTCCTGTAGGATAGACCATATGGTAGGCCATAAAACAAACATCAGAAAAATTTACAAATCAAATTCTACCATGTATATATTCTGAATATATATACTGAAAATTAACAACTTGAGAAACTCCAGAACATACGCAAATATATGGAGACCAAATAATATCCTCCCAGATGAACAGGAGGTCACAGTAGAAATCAAAAGGAAAATCAAAACTTCTTTTTGTTTTTTTAATTTAAACTGAATCCAGATGGCTAGTTCTATATACTTTTTCACCATACCAAAAAAAAAAAAAATTCTAGAAATGAATGAAAATGACAACATAACATATTAAAACTTATGGAATACAGCAAAAACAGTATTAAAGAGAAACATTTATAGCAATTAGTGCCCACATAAAGAAATTGGAAAGGCATCAAATAAATGGTCTAATGGTGCATCTTAAGTATCCAGGAAAACAACAAACCAAATCCAAAGTTAGGAGGAGGAAAGAAAGAATTAAAATTAAAGAATAAAGAAGCAAAATTGAGACCGTAAAAATTACAGTTAGATGAAGAACTAGCTTTTCTGAAAAATAAATGAAATTACTATACAATTCGCCCAGCTAACCAAAAAAGTAAAAGATTCAAATTGATAAAATTACAGATAAAAATGAAATATTACATTTGATATAAACAATAAAAAGTCATCAGGGATTGCTACAATCAACACAATATATGAAAAACCCACAGCCAGCATCACAGTTAATGAGGAAAGCTGGAAGCATTTCTGCTGTTATCTGTACCCAGACAAGGGTGCCACTTTCACCATGGCTAAGCCATAGAGCTATGGAAGTTGTAGCCAGAGCTATTATGAAGGAAACAAAACCAAAATGATACAAATTAGAAAGGAGGAAGTTATTTGCAGATGAGATCATCTTATATATAGGGAAGCCAAAGTCTCCATTAAGAGATTGTTGAAACTCGTGACATTTTGTTAAATTTACAGGATATAGAATCAACAAACAAAAATAAATAGCCTGGGGCTGGCTATCTGTGGGGCCAGTTTGTGTCTCTGTTGCTCCACTTCCCATCCAGCTTTCTGTTCACAGCCTGGGAAAGCAGCAGAGCATGGCCTAAGTCCTTGGGACACCTGGAAGGAGCTGCTAGCTCCAAGCTTGGTTGTTTGCAGCCATTTGGGGAGTGAACCAGAGGATGAAAAATCTCTCTCTCTCTTTTCTGTAAATCTGCTTTTCAGATACAAATAAATAATTCTTCTTAAATTAACCCTTGAATACATAGACAATGGCATAGCCCAGAAAGAATTTGTAAAATAAGTACTATTGATGTTTGCTAACAAATTTTAATTTTATTTCTATTTGAAGGCATAGTTACAGAGAAGCATACAGACAGTTACCATCAACCTTCACTCCCCAAATGGCCATATTTGCCAGAGCTGAGCTGATCTGAAGCCAGGAGTCAGAAGATTCTTCCAGTTCTCCACATGGGTTCAGGGGCCCAAGAACTTGGACTATCCTCTACTGCTTTCCCAGGCCGTAAGCCAGGAGCTGCACAGTAAGTGGAGCATCTGAGACACAAACTGGCACCCCTATGAGATACCAACATTGCAATCAGAGGAATAATCTGCTAAGCCACAGTGCTAGCCCTAACTATAAAAAATTTAAATGCCTGGAACTTAATTTAGCCAAGGAGGTGACTGAGACTTGGTGTCCTTCAACCATTACATACATACAGGATCTCGCAAGAAACAAAAGTGGAGGTCTCAGTGCCCAGTTGGTGCAAGTGATAAGTGGTGGGTGGCAGGATTTAAGGTGAACAGCAGAAATACAGTGGAGAGGGCTGAAAATTTTTATTTCCCTTGTACATATCCAAGGCACAGCTCTGCCCCCAAGGAGAACCTGTTATCTTCTGAGCAGATTGTGCCCCTAGGTCATGTTATTATTGAAACCTTCCTGATAACGCCCTCATCGTGAATAGGAATACACATGATGTTCCCAACCACTGCCTCCTATTGGTCCCAGGGGAGCACTTACCATGTGCTGTATTCCTATTGGCTGTATGGCAGCAACAGAATCCAATTCCACGAGGACTGGCAGTGAGGAGTGGGATCAATAGGGGTACAACAAAGCTTCTGGGGGTGTCTGAGTTGGCACCTCTGACTTTCCGGTGGATTCGTTCCTAGAATGTGGGTCCCAGGGGCCAGAGGCTTAGGAAGTGAAGTGGGAGGCACATACCTGAGGGCCACTGTGATCCCAAGCAAGAGAGGGGGCTCGGTGGCAATTCATCAGCCTTGTATAGTGCCCAGGCCTATGGTATGACAGGACTGTGTTCAAACTTCTGAATCATATAGTAACCTGCTTTCATAACAAGAGCCAGGAATCTATCCAAGAGCACCCAGGGTCCCCACAAAGTACCTCTTGTGTGCCCCATGGTTCCCTCACAAGGATCCTCCCAGCGGTGGCTCTCCTAACCCTGGCATAGGAACACTGGTGCTGGAATGGGCCCATGTTGGGGCAGCGTATGCGTTATGTATGTGTGTGTGCATATCTAGGCTGTCGCACATGGACAAGTTCCTGGCTAGACTGGCAGCATGCAAGGATACATTCCTTATTCCTCTTAAATGGAAAGGGGCTGAAACAGAAAACTCTGGAGTGTCTTTTTCTGCATCTTCTGGTGCAGGTACCTTTTTACCTTTCCAGAAGTGAAACTCATTCAGTTGTGAGTGAACTTGGTTTGCATGTCACATGAGTATTTGCAGCCAAATGGATGATTCACATATCTGTTCCCATGGGGGTGGGGTGGTGTGGGGAGAGGACACATTTACCTTGTTTATTTTGCATCCGGAGTACCCCAGAGTCCAGCACCAACTGCACATTAAGAGAAATGTGGAAGTGTGAATTTTGGTAGTGGGAGTCTAGTTATGTGTGAGAAGGTTTGCTGGGGTAGATCACATCTCTGCTCTGAATTGTATTATTTCTGTCTAGGTAGAGTACTTTGGTGCGCCCCACATTGGCCAAAGGCACCCAGGGCAAGCAAACTCCGTGATGGAGGTAGTAGGATTCTCGTGGTGCTTTCACAGTGGGTCAGGGAGACACACCTGGGGACGACAGGAAATACACAACTAGCTTGAGGTCCAGCAAGACTCACATCCACACACTGGTCCTGCAGCCATTTTCCACCCACAGGCTCCCAGCTGCGAAGGCACCGCCATGCACAAGGGGAGATTCCAGCACCTTCAAGAGGGTGAGGTGGAAGAGACTCCCCCTTGTGGTCAGCCGTTTTCTCTCTGATTAATCCTTCCTACCTGTGCTGACATGTCCTCTGAAAGCAGATTTGGAACCCCCCAGCAGAGATGGCTGAATCTTAGCAAACTTTGCCATAGAGTGGTGGATATATATGTATGTATGAATGTATGCATTTATGTATTTATTTAGCTTTTAACAGAAATCCCACTCCAGCATTTGCTCTTTTCTCCACTTTGGCCAACAAGTATGCTTGGAAAAACCTGGGCCTGATTGGCTTTCCTCTTTTTTTTTTTTCTGCAGTATAGCAAACATCTTCTTTTCTGCTTTCTTTTTGTTTGCACACTTCTGTTTACATAATCTACTGTTATCAAGATTTGTTGCAGCCATTCTATCAGTTCACCACATTTGCTAAGTAGGCAAATGTGGCATTGTGTTGCAGAGCTCAGATTAATACTGGCAGATTTCCTGGGGTCAGGTCCCTAAATATCACATTCCAACCCGTTCAAAAGAGGAAGAATTTGATATTTGATGTAAGTTGAACTTCAGGAAGAAAGTGCTGGCTTAGTGGATTGGACCTTTATTTAAAATGCATCTCATCTGATAGTATAGTGCAGTCACTCTGTTTTTTTCTTACTGCTTACATGTAACATCTCTTTTCAATATTTCATTTTGAACAAATTGGGCTCTGGTTCTAAGGTGAGTCTCTCATAGACAATATTCATTTGCACTGTGCATTTTTATTTATTGTGCTAGTCTCTGTCTTTGGGCATATAATCCATTTAAATTTATGGAAATTATGAATATAGAAAAGACTTATTTTGATATTTGTTTTATATATCCCTTATAGCCTTTCTGGTTCTTATTTTCTGTATTGACATCTGATTGAGTTTTTGAGTGAAATGTGTGAATTCATTCATTTCCTTTTGTGTATATTCATTAGTTATTTCTTTGTGCTGGCCATAGCGAATGTATTTAACATTTAAAATTGTAGCACTCTACAACAAGCTGAATTTATACCAGTCTAAGCTCACTACTTGGACAAAGCTTCATCATTACATCTATCTTCACCCCATTGATTCTGATGCTACAAATTTATATCCTTGTACATTGTGTGCCCCAAACCATAAGCTGATAATTTCTTTGATGCATTGATCTTATGTAGGAAACAAAATGAGGAATTAAAATAAAACAGTTACAATAAAATAGCTACAACAATCCAAGCTATTATAGTTTTTCATTTTAAAATTTGTCTTATTTATCTGAAAGGAGAAGAGAGAGATTGAGGTGAAATTAATTTTCTATCTACTCTTCAAATGTCCACAAACAGCTGAGGCTTGACCAGGCTGAATGTAGGAGCGAGGAATCCAATCTAATTCTCCCATGTGGGTGGCTGGGCCCTACGTACTTGATCCATCACCCCTGTCTTTCCAGAATGTTCATCATTAGCAGGCAGGATAAAGGGCAGCAAAGGCAGCACTTGGACCCAGGCATTCCAACACAGAATGTGGGCATCTAGTTTAAAAGCTTTATGTTATTTATTTGAAAATGAGAGTGACACAGAGAGTGATATGTAGATAGACAGGAAGAGAGAGAGAGAGAGAGAGAGAGAGAATATGAATCTTCCATATGGTAGTTTACTCCCCAAATGATTATAAAAGCTGGGACTGGACCAAATTGCAGTCAAGAGCCTGAAACTCTATCTGGGTCTCCCATATGGGTAGTAGGAGTCTAAATACTTGGAGGCATCTTCCATTGCTTTCCCAGGTGCATTAGCAGGGATTTGGACTGGAACTGGAGCAGCCAGGACTCTAACTGAATCTCATGTGGGATGCCAGGATCACAGGCAGAGGTTTAACCCACTGGATGTGGGCATCTTAAATTTTTTTTTTTGTTAAATGAAGCACTTCACTTCAGCTCACTGCTTTATGGACACTAAGGTTTCTGATGAGAAATCTGCTGACAATTATGTTGAAGACCCTTCGTATGACATAAGTTTCTTTTCTTACTGCTTTCAAGATTCTGTTTCTCTCTCTCTCTCTTTCTCTTCTCCCCACCTCATACACACTCACATACACACACAATTCTAACCTCCACTAGGCTAGGGAGATTAGCATACTGGGAAATAACCCATGTATACAGCATACATCTTTATTACCAGATAATTATAAAATTCCCATTATTTTTAGTTATGTTACTTTATTTTCTTTTTTCCCTGCAGTTGTAATGTCATAATACATTTATAGATCAGAAAGTTAAGCCTGTAATGGTGAAATGAACGATAATAGCATTGTAAAAGCTTGGGGCCAAACGCTGAGGGAGCTGTACGGAGGACGCAGCAGGAAAGAGAAGGGGCGGGGTGATCACCCGTGCATCTACATCTGTAGTGAGCAAGACATGTAACTTCAAGATACATATATTTTTAAAGTGTTATTGTAATTTGTCTTTAGTATGTGGGTCTCTTGTAGTTCTTCAAGTTTATTGAGATTCTTGAGTGTTTATATTAGTGCCCTTTATAACAATTGGAAACTTTTTAGTCGTTATTAATTCAATATTCACGTTTCCTCAGAAAAGTGAAAGTAGATTCCCCGAGGACCCAGTCACCCCAATCCTGGGGCTCTGCCCAAATGGAATGAAATGATCATAGGAGACTTATTTTTCCCTTCATGCTCACTGCAAGTGCAATAGCTAAGATACACAATCAGCACTGATATCCAATGGATAAGAAAATGTGGTATACATGTATTTTAAAATACCACTCAGTGCTTAAAACTAACAAAACTATATCTTTTGCAACAAAATGGATGAAATTCTAAATGATTATGATTAGTCGGTCCCCAAAAGACCAACAGCATATGCTCTCCTGATATGTGGTAAATAATAAAGAATATTAAAAAATGTACAATGAAAAATTGATGTATCTTATGATTTGATTATTGTTGTTAGTCCTTGTCTATTTTTCTGTGGATAGTGTTTTTATTTTATTTAGTTGAATGGTTAGTAGCGCTTTAAGCCTGCAATTATAAAGAGAATTGAGATAATGCTTTTTTATTTTTTAAGATTTATTTTTATTGAAAGTCAGATATACGGAGAGAAGGAGAGACAGAGAGGAAGATCTTCCATCCAATGATTCACTCCCCAAGAGGCCGCAATGGCCGGAGCTTAGCTGATCTCAAGCCAGGAACTTCTTCCAGGTCTCCCACATGGGTGCAGGGTCCCAAGGCTTTTGGCCATCCTCGACTGCTTTCCCAGGCCACAAGCAGGGAGCTGGATGGGAAGTGGGGCCACCGGGATTAGAACTGATGCCCATATGGGATTTTGGCACATTTAAGGTGAGGATTTTAGCTGCTAGGCTACTGTGCTGGTCCCTTTTTTCAGGTATTTTTGTTTTTACCTTTTTTTTTTAAAGTATGGGCAAAGTGGTGTAATAAGTAAAGATGCGGCCTATGACAGTGGCATCCCATATGTGTGCTGCTTCAAGTTCTGGCTGCTTTATTTGTGATCCAGCTCCCTGGTAATGACTTGGGAAAGCAGTGGAAGATGGTGTGGGTGTTTGAGCTCCTGACACCCACATGGGAGATCTAGGAGCAGCTCTTTGCTTTGACCTGTTTCAGCCAATTGTTGTGGCCATTTGAGGAGTGATCCAGTGGATGGAGGACCTCTGTCTCTCCCTCTCTGCTTTGTGACTCTTTCAAACAAATTAATAAATCTTACAAGAAAAAAAAGAGCCCTGCATGGTAGCCTAGTGGCTAAAGTTCTCGCCTTACAAGTGTGAGGATCCCATATGGACCCTGGTTCTAATCCAGGCACCCTACTTCCCATCCAGCTCCCTGCTTGTGGCCTGGGAAAGCAGTGGAGGACAGCCCAAAGCCTTGGGACGCTGCACCCGCGTGGGAGACACGGAGGAAGCTCCTGCTGTTGTGTCCATTTGGGGAGTGAGCCAGCAGATAGAATACCTTTCTGTCTCTCCTTCTCTCTGTAAATCTGCCTTTCTAATAAAATTAAATAAATCCTAAAAAAGAAAAATACATTATCAAAATAATAAATAAGAATTCATTTAAATGATGTTACCTAAAACGTTGGAAAACAATATAAAAGCGTGAGCTCAAGCTGACATCCTAATTTGAAATCACTTCCCATCACTCAGTTACAAATAGCTTTTGAAAAAAAGCTAAAATTTATTGTAGATGTTTGATAGCAGGAAGGAGGGAGGGATGGCTTTCCCATCAGCTCTTCACCTCTGGAATCACCTCAGGAGTCATGGCTAGATCAGAGCACAGCCAGGTGTCCGATATGGGTGGCAGGGACCCAATCACCTGAGCTATTCCTGACGTAGCATGCGCTCCAGCAGGAAGCTAAAGCAGGAGTGGTGTTTGCAATTCAAAGCGGACACTTTCCTGTGGGATGCAGGTGTTGCACCAAGTCTCATCAGCCTCCTCCAAGGCCCACAGCTAGGCAGATGTACAAATGGCCAGTAGGCATATAAAATATTTAGTCCTGATTTGTGTTGAAAGGAATACAAAGTAAAAGGTCAAATTAGACTGTTTCAACATGCCAAATTGAGACATTTACAAATTTGGGATTCTTAGGTCCAGGTGAAGTGGAGGGGGAAGGAGCGCATCATGTGCTCCAGCCGGGGAGACTGGCTTTAACTTTAGTTATGAATGGCAGTTGAAGGGGAAGGAGAAAGCCTTTGAGAGTCAAAGTGTTAAATTCAACATTCCATTAAACTCCGAGAGATCAATAAACCCTGCTTGAGGCAATGAATGGTAGTTAATCATTAAAAAAAAAAAAAAACCTGTTGTGACATAAAATTGGCATGCTGGTCTCGGAAAGCTCCAATTCACAGCTGGAGGGCATCTTCGCTCTAGGACTGTGGAGGGTGTCAATCATGCCGTGAGTGTCCTCTGTCTCCAGGAATATATATTAAGAAATACATCATGATGTGCCACAGCATTTATCCACAATAACACATCAGTGTCTCTCCTGCAACAATGCATATAAATAATAAAAACAAAATGAAGAAAAAAAAAAAGACAACCAAGCCCCCAAATAGCTTACTCTTATCGATGAGTTCACTTAGAAATACATGAAATTGCCATGCAAGGGAGGCTGCACAGGGACTGATGCAAGCAGGCTAATCTTCCACCTGCAAAAGTACCAGCTTCCCGTAGGGGTGGTGGTATGTGTCCCAGCTGCTCCACTGCTGATCCAGCTCCTTGTTTATGGACTGCAAAGGCAGCGGAGGATGGCTCAGGCCTTGGGACCCTGCCCGCGTAGGAGACCCAGAACAGGCTCCTAGTTTTGGATTGACTAAGCTCTGTCTTCTCATTATCTGCATTTCAAATAGAAAATAACTAAATCTTTCTTTTTTTTTTTATTTAAGATACTGCGCAGCTTTGGGTTTAGAAAATAATAGCATTGTAAGACAAAGCAGTTGGGGCAAACTTCAATATAGTATGTTTCTTCTGTCACACACACAAAACACAAAGTAAAAAATTTACCCCAAACCCAGTGCTTTACTTGGGAATTGGGCAGGAGCAGGCTGGGATCTTTTTAAAGATTTATTTATCTATGTGAAAGGCAGAGTTAGAGAAACAGAGATTATATTCTGTCTGCTGGTTCACTCCACAAATTGCCATAATGCCCAGAGTGGGGCCAGGCCAAAGCCAGGAGCCAGAAGTTTCTTCCGTGTTTCCCATGTGGGAACATGGACCCAAACTCCTGGGACAGTCTCTGCTGCTTTTCCCAGGCATATTAGGGAGTGGGACTGGAAGTAGAGCAGCTGGGTCTCAAATAGATGTCCTTATGGGATAATGGCATCACTGGCAGACTATACCCACTATGCCACAGTGCTGACCCCCCAGTCCTCCTTCCATTTTTCCTTTCTGACTGTATGCGTTCCAGTGCCCCTGAAACTGTCCTCCGAGCTAACTGCCCTCTCCTAATTCCATTGTTCAGCTCCCACTTGAGTCTCCAGCAGTGGGATGGAGAGGAAGAGAGAGGTCGGCCCATCCCAGTGTGGTCCCAGCTGTTCCCAGCAGGGAGCTCAATATGAAGAGGACCTCCAGCACTGCCCCTCATCCCAGCGCCTGCATGTCTTGTCGGCTGGACCTCATCCACAAAGGGTGTGGTCCCTTCTGCCAACCCGCTGTGCTGCCAGCCCTGTTCTCTGCCCCTGAAGCAGCAGGAAGAGTTCCTGTCGGGGATCTATTTGAGAGTCGGATTCTCTGTAAAATGAGTATAACAGGATTATGCTGAGATTATGGACACAAGTGCCTGTGCCTGGCACATGGTGGGCTCCTTTGGTTGTCAGTCCCTGTCACCTGGTTTTCTTATTTATAAGGCTACTCCAGGGAAGACCAGATGACCCTCACTGAACCGACTTCTCCCACCTAATGCACACACACACTTGACAGATCCTCACTACAAACACATGGAAGGGCATGGTGTGCCCAGCGCCACACAGTAGTAGGACTGGGCTTAGGGGTGCCTGGGTGTTGTCCTTCACCAGTGCAGGACCAACCTGTTGGGCAGAGGGTGTGGGAGGCGGTCCTTGTCATCACACTGCTCTCCCACCTCAGTTTGCTGGAGATCTGATTCCTGGGGTGGGGGTGAAGTCTCTGGGGATGAAGAGAGCAGTGTGAACACAGGACCAGGAACTCAAGGACTGTGTCACCGAGTATGGCCACCAGTGCTATTAGAAAGTCCTTCTCTAGGGTGCTCTGTCCTCTGGGAAGCCCTTGGTGGTGACAATGAGCATTCCCAGGGCCCTTGTCCTCAGGCTGTGTTCCTGTCTGAACCTGGTCCTGCCTCTTCAAGATGTCTCACACTGGGAGCCCATCAGCCATCCTCCAATGTACCCCACTCCCTCCTCATCAGGTGTCCCACCAATGTCCTGCCCTTCTCCTCCACAGGCCTCCCCAGTCCTCTCTCCTGCCCCCTGCCCAGTCTCTTACCTGCTGGCCAACTCTTCCAGCCCCAGAGTCCCTGGCCTGCTTCATTAGTGAGCTGATGGCACTGGGGCTGGGAGCTTGGGCCTGAGGTGAGAGGTAGGAAAGCAAACGTTTCCAGGACCCACGGGTGCATATGTTCCCCAAGGCACCCCGAGGCCTGTCCACAGAGGGCAGTGGGGACTTGACCACCTGCTGCTATAGGAGACTGTGAGACACGCAAAGTCCCTGTGGAGGATACTGTCACTTCCCTTCACCCCTGCCCACACTGGGGTCTGACTCACCGTCAGACTCAACAATGGAAAAGACTTAGATCTCAGGTGTTTGAATATGGGAAGTGAGCAGGGCCAATTGCCACCTCCTGAGCCATGAACTGGGCTGCTTGCTTCTCATGGGGTTGCTGTCAAGGCTGGGTCATTGGCAGCAGACTGAAGGGGTGCTGTCCCTGCCATGGCCCTGCCCCTAGCCCCTAGCTCTGGCCCAAGGCCATGGGAGAAACGAGCTCACCCCTGGGCCTCCCTCCTCCAAGGCTATTGCATCTCACCCACCAGAAACAGACCTCCAGATGGTACTACAGGGTCCTGGACTCAGGACTTTTCTTTGTAACTTAGAGACAACAGTGCAACAATATCAGAAACAAGAACATCTGACAGACTAGTACACACTTAAACACACACAGAACACAGACATCATTCAGGCTGGTATCTGAACGTGCAAAGCTCCACCACCTGGAAAACAGACTGCAAATAAATATAAAGTGCATGGAGACCCTGCTGTGCAGCACGGGCCCGTGGGGAAAGCGGTGACAAGAAGAGTGTAGGAAGGCTGAAGCTTGCTAACTACTTTGCCCAACAGAGGCAGGAACCTGATGTTTAGAGGACCAAGAGCTTCTGGTCAAGACAGCCATGGCCAAAGCCAAGGTGAGCACAGTGCCACTCTGAACTGGGTTAGGATCTTCATGCAGTGGGGTGCCCTGGGGTGTGGCTCCTGAGGCTGCACCCCCTTCCTTCCTGTAGGGGAACAGCATCCTTGGCCCTAAGCAAACCCTTGGCAGGAGGAAGGCTGGGGCACCCTGACAGCTCCTTTCCCCCACTCTCACACTAAGCGCATGCACACTCGGGGGAAAGCCGTCCTCCCCATTCCAGGCTGGCCCACAAACGGCTGTAACAGATGGCTCTGTCCCTCAGGTGAGGCAGGGCTCTGAAGGGGCCACATCAATGTAGCAGCCCCAAGCCGGCCCTGGCTCTTCCTCTCCCTTCCAGCCCTCTGACACCTCTGTCCCTCGGGGACTGCCCCCAGACAGCTGTGCTGAGAGGCTCCCAGAGGTGACCCTTGGTGGGCAGGGCAGGCATGGGTGAGAGGGACGAGAAGGACTGGAAAAGGAAGGATGTCATCAGGTTGTGGCTATGGGCAACTGCACGGGGTCATGTGGCAGCCAGCCACCAGCCAGCTTCTACCCACTCTTGACGCAGACAGAGAAATTCACGCAGGACCCCAGCTCTGGGCACAGGGCTTGATCCCTGGATGACTCTGTCCCTAGAGTTGAGCAGAGCGCTGCAGTTTTCCATCCCAGGAACTCAGAACAAGGGCTTCAAGCCACCAACCCAGGTCGGCTGGTGAAGGCCAGGGTCTCTTCTCACTTGGCTTGCATTTGGGCCGCACGTGACCCTTCAGGGATGCCACTGCACAGCACACCTTGCACCTCCAGGACCCATCAAGGCCCATCTGGATGAGGCTCTCCTGTGTGGTCTCGGGAATGTGGAGCTGAGGGACAGGGACAGAGAGACAGAGTCATGCCATGGGTCCCAATCCCATCACACCCCACCCTTGATCAAGTTCACCCTTGATCCTCCCCATTATATCATGTCCCAGGAAGCATGCCACCACTACTGTTCCTGCTGACCGGCTTGTGCTATAAAACTGCGGAAAAGTCTCTGGTCAAGGCTAGGGTGTGAAGCTTAGGTTTTCTGGTGGCACTTGGCTCCCCAGCAGCTCTGAGACCCATGTCTCCTGCCCTCCCCGAGCCCCCGTCCATCTCAGTACACCGTCCTTCTAGCCTTGCCTGTGACTGTCCATACCAATCCCAGGAAAGGCAGATCCCTGGACTTCCTACCCCTGGTCCTGGGTCCCCTGGGAGCCCAGTATTCCCCTCCCAATCGCACAGTGCCAGAGCTTGGAGAACTGAGGAGGAAGGCGGGGGACAGAAGACACAGAAACAGCCTCAGCTCCATCTCTTTGTACTGTGACAAGAACAAACCCCACGCCATCCCAGAGCCTGATTCCCCAGTCACTGGGAAGGGAGAACATGACTCCTACAGGGAGTTGCTAGGAGACCTTGGTGCCCAGGGAATGTGCCAATCCTCCCCACGCCAGGACCTGATTCCCAGACCACTCCATCCATCTGGGCCCCTGTCCAGGCTAGGATCTCCACCCAGGAGGTCCTTCCCCTCTTCCAGGACAGACCCGCACTCAGCTGCTCTGAACACAGGGCCAGGCCAGGGACACCCATGAGCAGGGACCTGCCACATGCCAGGGCCGGAGAAGCAGCTGGTCATCACATACAAATGCCAATCCCTGAAAGAGAAAGAGATGGAGACTTTAAAGTTGCCAGGCCACCCAGAGACGGCTTTGTTTGCATGTTGCCTTCTCTGCCACCCCCTTTCTCCAACTGCTCCCCTTGCTGCGCCTGGGAGCTGCTCAAGCAGTTCCTCCCATCTCCCCAAGGCCCTTCAGTACGCAGTGGGCTACTTGGGCATTCAGGGCTGTAGGATGGACCTGTATGGTGCTAGGCAATCTTGTCAGGAGCTGTGGGGAGCAGGGGTTGACACGGCCACCAGGAGAGGGGATAGGGAGAAACCTGCCTCTTCCCTGTCTTCAAGTGCCTTGGTTAGGAGGATGCCCTCAGACAGGGGCAAGGGTTTGCAAAAGGAACCAGCAGAAGCAGGCGGACATCCACCCCAGAACCCAAAGTCGAGGCAGGGGGCAGATTGTGAAGGACTGCAGGTGAGCTGCAGGGAGTGTCAAGGGCATGAGGGCTGAGAAGGGACAGATCTGGTCTTTGGTTCAGAAGAGACCACACTTCTTATCTTATCCCACTCACAAAGTGTGCAGGCAAAGGGCAGGTTCATCTTTCCTCCCCCAAGCCCTCTGCCCGCCCCCAGTCCACTGCCCTCCTTGTTGGGGGTTAAGTGACAGGATTGGTTCCCTGGGACATGCTATGGGCAGCAGGGGGGGGCCCTATCTGTCTGCTGGTGACCAAGATGCTGAGGTCACCGCCTCCCCTCACTCTCAATGGACTCTTAACAGGGAGCAGAGGAGAACCGGGGCTGCCTCCCCCCCCCCCCCCCAGTTCATCTGGGAAGCTGAGCAGGCTGGTTTTCCCAGGCCGTTCCCCCAACTCTAACTCTAGCTGTTGGCATAACTGCTCGCTCCCCTAGCCCAATGTAGCCCTGGCGGCCTCCTTATTAATCCAGCCTGTGGCCTCCCACCACCACCCAGGCTGCCCCCACCCAAGCTATGGCCTCCTATCACCTCTCCCCAGCACTGTGATCCCAAACTGTCAGCTCCTTCCACTGCTTATCCTCCCAACCCCCCAAACCTGCAGCCTCCAGCTGCCCCAACTCCAATCTGTCCCCTCGCACCCCCCCCCCAACCTGAGGCTTCCAACTGCCCCCCAGCTACAATCTGTCCCCTCGAACTGCCCCAACTTCAGGCCTCCAGCTGCCCCGACTCTAATCTGTCCCCTCCCACGGCCCACCAACCTCAGGGCTCCAACTGCCCCCCAGCTACAATCTGTCCCCTCGCACCCCCCAACCTCAGGCCTCCAACTGTCCCCCAGCTACAATCTGTCCTCGCACCCCCCCAACCTCAGGCCTCCAACTGCCCCCCAGCTACAATCTTTCCCTCCCACCGTCCCCCCAATCTCAGGGCTCCAGCTACCCTCCTACTCCAACGCGTCTCACCGCCCCCCAACCTGAGGCCTTTTGACACCCCCCCCACACACACACCGGTGACCTTACCTCTCTGCTCTGGTCCTGGCAGGTTCAGGGTTAACAGCACCTGAATTTCTTCCTCCAGGTTGTCCAGCTTGGTCGCTGGACAGGTCGGCGGGGCCTCCGGTGATGTGGAGCCCGAAGCATCTAGGCCTTCGAACTTCTTTGCCATCCGTGGACGGTGACCGCGCGCCCCAGCCGCGGGGATCCCGAGTCCGGGGGTCCTGGGCCGCCCAGCCTGCGTCCTGGGCCGTTCCCCTGCGACTCCGCCAGGCTTCCTGCGGCGGCCCGGGGCGGGACGGGCGCTCACTCGATCCGCACCTGCAGGCGGACGTTGAGCATCACCGAGGCCACGACGTAGAAGTAGGGGAAGTTCACACGCAGCCGCCAGGCCAGGTCGAAGAAGGTGAGCAGCGTGCGCGTGAGCCCCTTGCAGAAGGCGCTGTAGGAGCCGCGGGCCGCGGCCGAGCGCCACAGCCGCAGCGCCAAGCCAGACAGGGCCGCCGCCGCCACCGCCTGCACAGCCGCCGACGTCGCCATGGGTCCGTGCCGCCCCTCGTCCCCACCCACTGACCGTCCGCCCGGCAGGAGCCCGGACCCCAGAGGGCGGCCGCTAGGGTCGCCTCCGACACCCGTGCGGGCGCCGGGAGGACCAGGCGCACCGCCCTCCCAGGGCCCCGCCTCCTCCCGGGCCCCGCCTCCTCCCGGGCCCCGCCTCCTCCCTGCGGGCCCCGCCTGCTATGGGCCCCGCCTGCTATGGGCCCCGCCTCTTCCCCAGGCCACACCTCCTCTCCGGGCTCCTCCGACTCCCTGGGCCCCGCCTCCTCCCCGGGCCCCGCCTGCCATGGGCCCCGCCTCCTCCAACCCGGGCTCCGCCCCCTCCTCCCGGGCCCCGCCTCCTCCCGGGCCCCGCCTCCTCCCCGGGCCCCGCCTGCCATGGGCCCCGCCTCCTCCAACCCGGGCCCCGCCCCCTCCTCCCGGGCCCCGCCTCTTCCCCAGGCCCCGCCTCCTCCAACCCGGGCCCCGCCTGCCATGGGCCCCGCCTCCTCCAACCCGGGCCCCGCCTGCCATGGGCCCCGCCTCCTCCAATCGGGCCCCGCCTCCTCCAACCAGGGCCCCGCCTCCTCCTCCCCGGGCTCCGCCTCTTCCACAGGCTCCTCCTCCCTGGACTAGCCACCCTCAGCACTCCGCCCACCCCACGCCCCTCTCACATTGCCCCGTCCTGTTTGTTGGGTTTGTTCCACCTGTTGGACCCTCCCTGAACACACGGCCCCGCCTGTTGGACCCTCCCTGAACACATGGCCCCGCCTGTTGGACCCTCCCTGAACACATGGCCCTGCCTGTTGGACCCTCCCTGAACAGACGGCCCCGCCTGTTGGACCCTCCCTGAACACATGGCCCCGCCCCTCTCACACAGTCCCTTCCGGTTTGTTGGGTCCGCCCATTGGGCCCTCCCTTCCACACAGCCCCGCCCCACTCACACAGCCCCGCCCACATGTCGTCCATTCTCCCCACGGAGCCTGCGCGCATGGTGCGGGGCAGGAGGCGCCGCAGGGTCCGGACCGCGATGCGGGTTCCGGGTTCTGTGCGCAAAGCTTTCTGGGCGGCCTGTCGCGATACCGCCGCGCCAGGTCCCCGCCGTCCTCTCCGAGAACAGGAAGCCCTTGAGGTGTGGGGCAGGCCACGCCCCTCTCAAGCCCCGCCCACAGGGCCTGTGTTTTCCTCAGGGAGTCTGCGGACTGAGCTGCTGTCTGGACTCTGAGGAAGCCCGCGTGTTGCAGGGCAGGCAGCACTGCAAGGCCCAAGCCCCGCCCCTCTCGCAAGTCCCGCCCACACAGCCCCGCCCACAGGGCCTGTGTTCTCTGAGCCTGCGCGCTGAGCTGCTGTCCCGGCTCTGAGGAAGCCCACGTGGTGCGGGGCAGGCAGCGCCGCCTAGTCCGGGCCCCGCCCCTCTCACACAGCCCCGCCCCACTCGCACAGTCCCGCCCATCGCCCCGCCCACAGGGCCTGTGTTCTCTGAGCCTGCGCGCTGAGCTGCTGTCCCGGCTCTGAGGAAGCCCGTGTGGTCCACGCCCCCTCACACAGCCCCGCCCCTCTCACACAGCTCCGCCCCGCTCACAAGCCCCGCCCACAGGGCCTGTGTTCTCGAAGCCTGCGTGCTGAGCTGCTGTCCAGGCTCTGAGGAAGCCCGTGTGGTGCGGGTCGGGCGGCGCCCCCTGGCCCGGACCGCGGTGCGGGTTCCGGGTTGTGCGGCAGCTTTCTGGGCGGCTCCGCGCTCACGCCGCGCCGGGTCCCCGCCGTCCTCTCCGAGAACAGGGCAGCCCAGCGCTCTGTGTTGTCCCGGTTCGCGTTTCTGCTCCGCGCGCTCGCCGCGAGCAGTGAGCAGCACCGAGCACCTCGCGCGTGCCTTTCCACTTTGTAGAGTCTTTGCTGTCCGGGTGCACGTCATTATTGGTGAATTTTCCCAGGGTCCTTTGTTCTTTGACATCTTCCCTTTGCTATTACCTCATTTTTGTTGCTGTACTTAAATGGCCATTCATGCTTTCATCTGATCTTATATATAGAAACCCAAATGAAACCTGATCAGGTTTTTGCAGACCGTTTAATGAAGCAGGCAACTGTTGTTCTTCCTTACGGTCATAACTTTGAAAACAAGTCACCAAGAAGTAAATTCACTGTGACTCCATTGCAGTGGTCACCAGGCGACTCACTCGAGTCTTCCAGTGCTTGCTTATCCTCAGAGCTGCCCAGCTCAGCGGTTTCTGTGCCTGTAAGGGAGCCAGCTAACTCAGACACGCACTGAACAATTGTCTGGCAGACATGATCAAGTTTGATCAAGTTATTTTTTTTTCTTGCCTGCCTACCTTCCCTCTCATTTCCTTTGCTTTCCATAAGATGAACAGTTGGAGAGCTACCAAGTTATTAGGTGACATCATGATTTTATCTACAGCACACCTGTGTGAGCATAAGTGTAATAAAAGTGTTGCTCGCCTCTGTTAAAGGAGTAAGAATGCAGACACTTTATGTATTTGTATGTCTATCCATACTTATGTATTACCCATAAAATGTAAAATTATTTCAAAAAAAGGTACAAAAATTGCCTTATGCTTCATAGAAAACCTTTGTTCCAGACTGCCTTAAGCAGAAGTTTCAGCAACTTCTCCTCATGTCATTCTGATAACCTCTCCTTGACCTCTTCTTATTTATTTACTTACATATTTATTTATTTTTTTAAAGCCAAGCAGTTTTTTTAAAAAAATATTTATTTTTACTGGAAAGACAGATCTGCAGAAAGAAGGAGAGATAGAGGGAAAGGTCTTCCATCCACTGCTTCACTCCCCAAGCGGCCGCGATGGCTGGAGCTGAGCCTATCCAAAGCCAGGAGCCAGGAGCTTCTTCTGGGTCTCCCACACAGGTGCAAGGTCTCCCATGCAGGTGCAGGGTCCCAAGGCTTTGGGCCGTCCTTGACTGCTTTCCCAGGCCACAGGCAGGGAGCTGGATGGGAAGTGGAACAGCTGGTGCCCACATGGGACCCCAGCACCTGCAAGGTGAGGGTTTAGCCACTGGGTCATTTATTTTTCAACATTTTATTTTTTAATAATTGTAAACTTATATGAAGTTGCAAAAACACTACATAAAACACCCTGTACCTTTCATCCTGCTTCCTGCAATCATTCCTTTTTTTTTTTTTTTTTTTTTTGCAGATATAATGTAGTAATTGGTACTGGCGCATTACTGTTAACTATACTAGAGACATACCACTGCTTTCATCATTTAAAAAAATTGCAATAATGCATTCGTGTATGTGTGTACATGGATAACTCTAGCAGTATAATATTATGTAAAGTTGTTTGTAACCATCACCACACTGAAAATACAAAAGCATTTCATTACTCAAAGGGACTCTTTTAGTCTGCACTCAGTTATCTTGTACATATCTTGTTAAATTTGTATCTATTTCATCGTCTTTGGAGTGACTGGAAATTATAGTGTGGTTAATAAATACACATTAACTGCTTGTTCTCCAGATGCTCGTTGTCCCTATGTAGAACTGAGACTGACTAAAGCTGGAAGCTTCTCCAATGAAGGGTGCCAGATTTCTTTTGTCAGAAAAATTCCTTGGGCCCCAATCCTTGAATGAGCCGAGAGAACAATTTGCAGTTTGGCGGAAGTGTTCTGTGCCGTTTGACGAAGAGACAGAGGTGTGGGCTAGATTCATAAGAAGAACTTCAGAATGCAACACAGTAGGAAAGCCACATTCTGAGTAAAGCTCGAAGTTCAAGCTCAAAGACCAAAAGTTGTGAAAGGGGATGAAACATCTGATGAAGAGAAAAATTGCTGAGTGTTTCTTACTACCTACTGAATAAAGTAGATGTAACTGAGAAAATTGATGCTGTAACTAAGCTTTAAGGAAAACTGCAGATTTACATGCAGTTGTAAGAAAAACACAAAGGTGTTTCATACATTTATTGTCCAGTTTCCCATGGCGGTAATAGTCTTTCAAAGCTGTGATACAATAGCACAACCAAGATATTGGTATGGTCACAATCCAGCTGTCCTACTCAGATTTGCCTCCTGTTATCTTGTTTTAACCAAATCAGCCTGCCCTTCTCTCTTAACGTTATGGGGTTCTCTTTATTTTAATATTTTTTAAGAATGTTATACAAGGGGAACCTGCAGTATCTTTGAGATACATAAATACAGTACTTTCTGAATTTGTTATTTTCCAACTGCAACATTCCCCAGGGAGTCACCAAAGTTTTTGGTAGAGTCAAATGTGAATACTTCATTTCTTTTTGCTGATAAGTAGTATTCCTTGGTGTAGTCGTTAAACCATTCACCTGTGAAGCACAGCAGGGACATCTTTATTTCTGGCCATGTGAATATTTGCTTGCATTTATGAACACAAAATTCCATTGCAAAGTAGATTGTGTAAGACTGCCCAACTGTTGCCTTTAGAGTACCCGCAGCATTTTTGTATTCCTGGGAGGAATTGACAAGTACAGCCAGTTTCTCTGCATTCTTGCCAGCAGTCGGTAGTATCACTCTGCTTTGCTTTGTCCACCTTGAGGTGAATTTGTGCGAGGCTCAGATTCAGGTCTAGTTTCAACTTTTGCCTGGTGGGTGTCTAGTTACTGGAACGCAAGTTGTTGGGGAAAGCTCTCCCGTCTCAATTGAGTTTCATCTTTGTCAAAAATCAATTGAATGTAATTCTGTGGGTTTCTTCATGTGTTCTCTATTTGGTTTCATTGGCCTGTATGCCTGTCCTTTCTCCATATCACACTCTTTTAATTGCTGTGGTTAGGAATATATTGTGTATGTATTTATGAATACATTTTAGCCTTTCACGTTGGTTTTTCCTTACCAGCATTTATTTAGACATCCTAGAGCTTGCATCTGCTCATATACCTTTTAGAATGAGCCTGTCCATGAGTACAGAAGACTGGGACATAGCTGGGGCTTGAGCAAGGCCCTCTGGTATGGGATATGAACATTCCAGGTGGCGTCTTAACTAGCATGCTAAATGCTGCATCAAACTTTTTTTTGTTGTTGTTGAGGATTTATTTATTTTTATTGGAATGTGAGATCTGATGCTTTTTTGACTGGCACAGGTGCGAACAGCTGGGTGGCATGGTTCTTTGGCGGAAGGGAGGCCTGACAAAACCCCAGTCCACTCAAACGGCCCCCACCCCCCAACGCTGGGGCACAGGTTCTGACAGCTAGGTGGCGTGAGTCCCTAGCGGACGGGAGGCCCGGCCCTCCCCGCCTCAGGCCTGGGTGTTTTTTGAACAAGCACAGGTATGAACAGCGGGCTGGTGTGACTCCCTGGGGGAAGCCCTCAGGCCGCCTAGCAGTGTGGGACCTGGGGACTTGGGATGCGGACTTACATTTGATCTGGGGGATGGCAAGCACAGACCTGAGGGTTCATGTTCAGCTGAGGAACGATTTCTGAGGCTTCTCCATGGACAAGATGACTGTATTTCCAGGGCTACGTCATGGAGCCCACCAGTGAGAGTGGGAATAGGGAATGGGCAGTGTGAAGCTGATCCATGACACTAACCAGCACGGGAGTGAATTAGGTCTTGGGGCAGAATGTGGGGGGAGTATGTGGGCTCACCCATGTGGAACAGCAATCTTTGTCGGCACACACAGATCTGTGGCTGTGAACAAGCCTAGTTGGGGAGCTAATGGGGCGTGCAGTAGGTGCTGGGTCCATGAGCCCTGGGGGAGGGGTGTCCAGTTGTGCCTGGGTCGCCTGGACTGGGTCCTTGAGCCTTCCTGTGTGGTGGGTGCAGGGTCTGTGAGGCCCTGGGGCTGGGGGTCTGGCTGGGTCCAGGTCACCAGGCCCGAGCCCTAGAACCCACATGTCAGTACTGATCCTCTTTAATGGAAAAGACAGAGTAGTGGATGGCTGGCGCAGATCCACATGGAGGATATGGCAGCCCATTGAGGCCTGTAGAGGACATCTGGCACCATGCCAGAGGAAGGAAGACAGAACAAATTGGACAACCACCCAAGCCAAACGATGGCAGCAAATATCAGGATAAATGGAGACCCTAAGGTCAAGGACATTGAACATGTTCTGTCATCCTTGCATCAGCAAGATTGACAAACAGTTCAGAATTATCGAAACCACCTGGCCAGACTCTTGGAGCATACACATCAGGGCCCTGGGTTGATATCAGGTGGCTGTTGCCCACCACTGGGTACTGGGAAGGTTGGGAGGCTGGGTGTGCTTCTCTATCTCTCCCCTCCTCCCAGATACAGGAAAAGGAAATGGAAAACTTGGAAACAATGATCACACCCACTTTTCCTTCACCGCTAATCCTTCCCATGCTTATCAACTATGTAAGCATCATCTAAAACATTTTTCCTTTTTAAAATTATTATTATTATTTTTTTAATTGGAAAGGCGGATATACAGAGAAGAGAGACAGAGAGGAAGATCTCCCATCCGATGATTCACTCCCCAAGTGGGCACAGTGGCCGGAGCTGAGCTGATCCGAAGTCAGGGGCCAGGGGCTTCTTCTGGGTCTCCCACGCGGGTGCAGGGTCCCAAGGCTTTGGGCCTTCCTCGGCTGCTTTCCCAGGCCACAGGCAGGGAGCTGGAAGTGAAGTGGAGCAAGAGAGACAGGAACTGTTGCCCATATGAGATTGTGGCACACACAAAGCGAGGACTTTAGCTACTAGGCTACTGTGCTGGGCCCACAGCAAAACTTTTATTTTTTAAAGATTGATTTATTTCTATTGAAAGGTCAGATATACAGAGAGGAGGAGAGATAGAGAGGAAGATCCTTCGACTGATGATTCACTCCCAAGTGGTCACAACGGTATTAGAACCAGTACTCATATGGGATCCCGGCACGTTCAAGGCATGGACTTTGGCCGCTAAGCTACCATGCTGGGCCCACAGCAAAACTTTTTAATGACTGTGTCTTAATTTCAACCATTCTAGTCAGGTGAAGTGGCATATCACTTATTTCAAAGACCATTTCGCCATGCCTGACGTTAGATATAAATTTGCTATGCTTTGATGTTAGATGTAGATTTTCTGTAGATGTTCTTTATCAAGTTGGTGAAGTTCCCTTTTGTTTAATTTTTTTAAAGATTTCTTTGAAAAGCAGGATTTCAGAGGGAGCATCTCCCATCTTCTGGTTTAATCCCCCAGTGGCTGCAATGGCCAGGGCTGCCTCAGGCTGAGGCCAGGAGTTTGGAACTCCCTCCAGTTCTCCCACACCAACAGCGTAGGACCAAAGAACTTGGGTATTTTCAGCTGTTTCCTCAGGTGTATCAGTAGGCGGCTGGGCTAGAAACAGAGCAGCCAGATAAACTGACACTCATATGGGAGCCTGTTGTCACAGGTGGCAATCTAGCCCACTGGCCACAAAGCCAGCCCCACTGGAGGTTTTTAATCATAAATGACCATTGTATTTTTTCAAATGCATTTTATACTTTTATTGATATTTTAAAAGAAAACATTACTCTATCCTCTTAGATTCTAGGCTTTGGGCCCCATACATTAATATGACCAAAGATAGTTTTAACAGGAGATTAAAAAAATTACAAATGTTACTGCTGTTGACAGTTTAAGTTTTATATGTATGAGGGATTCTCATAAAAGTAGTAAAAACAAACCCAAAGACATGTCTAGACTGGGGGGTAGGGAAGTTTATATAATTTTAACAAAGTGTGTTTAATTGTGGAGAAGTTACAGATAACTGAGGTTTGAACTCCTAGGGGTGGCATACTGTGACAAGAAAAGTAGAAAATGTATCATAAATAAAAAAAGTTATTTGCTTAGTAGGGTTACCTATGCAGATTCACCTTGATTTCCTCTCTGGTGATTAGGCGATGTTCTGCGTTTTCTAGTACAGAAGAGCGGGGCATCTTTACAAATGGAAATCTCCTTTACAAAAGAGACCATGCGCCCTGCTTCAGTGCAGCTAGAGGGAGGGAAGACAGTTCCTCCTGTGACACCTGCTCTTTATGCTGAAATGGTATGTTTTCAGGTGGAAAATTCACTTCTTTAATTTGATCATATGATATTTTTCTTTTTAAGAATAAGATTTCTTTTTATTTGAAAGGCAGATTTAGAGAGATAAGGAGAGACAGAAAGAGAAGTCTTCCATCCACTGACTTATTCTGTAAACGATTGCAATGACCAGACCTGAGCCAATCCGAAGCCAGGAGTTTCTTTTGGGTCTCTCATGTGAGTTCAGAGTCTCAAGAACTTGAGCCATTCTCTTTTGCTTTCCCCAGCTCACCAGTAGGGAGCTGGATTAGAAGTGGAACAGCTGGGGCATGAATAGGTGCCCATGTGGGATGCTGGTGTCACAGGACAGAGGACAAGCCTAGTATGCCCTCTCGCTGGCCCCAATAGTTTTCTTCTTTAAACTACAAATTTGGTGAATTGCATTGTTTGATTTGTAAATATGGAACCGCTTTGATCATCCCATAGTAAATGCCACATAGCTGTGGTACATTATTTGAAAGCTTTAGTTGAGATCTGAAGGAAAAGAAAGTTAATTAGGAATATCAAAGAAAGATAATTTTATTCAAAGTGGACAAAGAATAGATGATGAAGGAATCCCAGCAAGTAGACTTGCTGGAGTGGTACTCTTGAGAAGTGAGAACATCTGAGACCTAATGTGTGAGTGAAATGTTGGCCCGTGCTGGAATGCTACTGTGAAAAGCTGGGATGTCTGCATATTATACAAAACAGTCATGATATAATATTAATTTTCATTTAAGTGAAGTTTGATAATTAAATTTTTTAAGACATTTCATTTATTTGCAACATAGAGTGACAGAGAGGAAAGCAAGAGAGAGAGACAAATTGATTCTATATCCCAGATTTACTCTCCAAATGGCCACAATGGCTGGGGGCAGGCCAGACAGAAACTAGGACTAGCCTGGAACTTCACTCAGGTTTCCCAAGCATGTGGGAGGAACACAAGTACTCGTGGACATGACCATAAAATAATATTCCAACATGCTTTCTCTATGCTAACTTGCTAGCAATCAGCTTATTTGGAACTTTTTTTTTTTTTCAAAAAAATCTTAAAAAATACAAAAATAGATTAAAAAAGGGAAAAAGAAAACAGCAGTAAAGTTAAAGTTTGGAACTTTTGAACCTCTTTCTGCTCCGTCTCTCTCCTCGTTTTGATTTATGTATCGTTTTAGGAAAGACTTTGCCATATGCAGACAGTGAATTGGACAAGATTATAGAAAGTAAACTGCAGGAGTCCAGGGATTGAGTACTGCTAATCTCCATCTTCCTCACACTGTGGTCCAGTTGCTTGCTTTGCAGACACAGCTGGAACTGTTTCACTCATAGTAAAGTTTCCGATCTGAGTTGGAAAGACATTTGAATCATTCTTACTCTGCCCATCAGGACTGAATAACCTCAGCAATCACGAGTGATTATCTTCGTAGAGCATCTGGCACCCAAGCAGTAGTGTCTCTCTTTCCTTATTCCATAATTAGTTTCCCATTTTCTTAATCCAAGTATTGGTGCAGAATCTAATGCACTTGCCTTAGCCTCCTCCTGCCATCTTGGAGTTTACCATCATTTCCCTTCATCATCTTGGAATGTTGAATCAGAACTTATTTCAGCAGTCATATTCATCTTTCTTACCTCATGCTGAGTTAGAACTTATTCCACCCATCATTTTCCTAAAAGCTTTTCTATTGGAAAGTCAGATATACAGAGAGGAGGAGAGACAGAGAGGAAGATCTTCTGTCCGATAATTCACTCCCCAAGTGGCCACAACTGCCAGAGCTGAGCTGATCCGAATCCAAGAGCCAGGAGCATCTTCTGGGTCTCCCACGTGTCCAGCCATAACTTTTGTGCTTTCTGTTCTCAGACTGAACCTTATGTTTATTTCTAGAGGTCATCTTCATGCCTCTTTGTTCAAAAATAAATATTATTCCTATTCCAGCAGTTACGTAAATGTTTTATCTGTTTATTCTAGTTGTCATAATCATAATTGTCTATCTCTTACTTTGACCCCTTTTCCTTTTCCTTGCTTACTGCTTACTGAAGCAGCCATTTCCTAGCTTTTTGTTGGTGCTTGGAAACACTATATGCTGTCATTTTTATGGTTTTGAGTCCCACAAAATGTTAACTTTTTAAAAATCACTGCCTGTCATAATGTTTTTGTTCCATACTTACCCTTGGAATGTTCCAAGATCTTCTTCACTCACACTGAACACTGACATTATTCCAGAAGTAATAACTATGTTTAAAGCCTCACATATACTTTTCCTAAATGTATTTTTTTTTCACATTTAATGAGGGAGAGAGAGAGAGAGAGAGAGAGAGAATTCTATCTGTTGTTTTACTCCCTAAATGCCCATATGGCCAGCTAGACCAAGACAAATCTAGGAGCCCAGAATTTCATCCATGTCTTCCATGTGGGTTGCAGAGATCCAAGAATTTTTAAAAACATATACATTTATTTACTCATTTTGAAAGAGTTACAGAGAAGGGTGAGGGTAAGGGAGAGACAGAGAGATATCTTCCAATCACTTGTTAGCTCCTCAAATGGTCACAGTAGCTAAGTTGTTGACATCTTGAATCCAGAAGCCAGGGGTTTCATCCAGATCTCCCACATGACTCTTAGGAACATAACATTTGGATAATATTTGGCTGCTTTTCCCAGGCTGTTGGCAAGAAGCTGGATAGGAGGTACAGTGCCTGGAACATGATTTGGTGCCCATGTAGGATTCTGGTTTTATAGGAGATGGCTTTACCTGTTATGCCACAATGCCAGGCCCCAGAACCTCAGTATTTCATCCACCATCTGCTGCTACCTGGGGTGCGCATTAGTAAGAGGCAGGGTTGAAAGCAGAGGCAGGGCTCAGTTCCTGCAACTCTGATATGGGATGCAATCATCCCAAGCAGAAGCTCAACCTATTGTAGCACAAAATAGCCCATCCCATGTAATCTTAACTTTTTTATTATCTGTGTTCATACCAACTTTACCTTTTTATGTTAAGTTTCATGCTTGTAATCACACACATTAACCTTATTAACCATCTTTATTTTCATGTTTGTGGTCTTATGAAGACCGCAGTCTTATAAAAGTGATCACTTTAAGGCTGGCACCATGGCATAGTAGGCTAGGCTTTCGTCTAGGGTATCATCATTCCATATAGGTGCTGGTTCAACTCCCTGTTTGTGACCTAGGAAAGCAGCATCTAAAGATGGCTCAAGTCCTTTGGCCCAACCACCCATGTGGAAGACCTGGAGGAAGCCTAGCTCTTGGCTTGACTTCATTCCAGCCATTGGAGGCATTCAGTGCGTAAACAAGTGCAGGGAAGATCTCTCTCTGTCTCTCCTACTCTGTGATTTTGCCTTTCAAATAAAACTAAGATAAATCTTTTAAAAATGGTGATCATTTTCATACTTGTAAACTCAAGTTGAACCGTTGCTTAATTCTATCACTGAACTATAACCTTATCACAGGTATCTTTCTGCTAGCTGTCACAAATTTAAGTTTCTATTTATCTAAGAATCCATACTCTGGCTTGTAGTCTTGTATTAAACCACAAGTTATCCCAGTAGCCATTTTTATGCTTCTCCTCTTAACACCGAATTGTCACCTTATTCCAGCAACCATCATGTGTGTTATTTCAAACAGAATCTTAACTTTTTTTTTTAGTGGCTTATTGTCTCTTATTAACTCAAAACTATATTCCAACAGTCAACACTATCTTATTCTTAAGGACACTGAGCCCTTACATTTCTCAGCTGTCTTCATTACTCTGAAATGCCGCCTTATTCCAGCCGTGGTTTTCTTTCTTGTTTCACACTAGAGTGTGATCCTTTTCAATAGCCACGCTCATGTCTAACATCTCTCCTTGAACAATTACCTGATTTCTGAAGTCATGGCATTCACTTGGCGTCGTGCACTGATCTTCATCTAATTTTGTGACTGTCCTCATGCTTGTTATCTGATACTGAACATTAATCTTGTTCTAGCAGTTGTCGTTTGGCTTGAAACCTAATCCTAATGCATGTAGCCATTTGCATGCTTGCTGTCTTACACTGATGCAAAACCATAGTTCAGTAGCTATCCTCATGATGTTTCCCTTACTAATGTCATGTTTACGGCTGTTTTGTCAGACTGAAGTGTAACTGCATTCTATTGGTAATATTCATGTTTTCTCATATTGCATCTGAATATACTTCCAGCTGTCAACTGTGCATTTGCTTTCTGACAGAGAAGCTTAAGAGATTATGGTGATCGCTTCCCTATTTATTTTCTCACATGAATCTTAACCCTTTTCCTGTGCTTGTTTTCCTGACCCTGAATCCTAGATGCTCATCCTCAGGTTTGGTGTCTCATGCAGAATATTAATCCTATTGTAACTGTCATCTTCATGTATGGCACATTACACTGACATGTAAAGTACTTTATTGCCTTCTTCATGATTGTAGTTACACTGAATTTTATTCCCACCCCAGCAATTGCTTTCATACTTATTTTCTTACCCTGATCTTCTGCATTCAATTTTAGAAGACTTATTCAGGAGCTTTCTTTCTCTTCTAAACTTTGTATTGTGATGCTGTTGTCCCTTCAAGAACTGAATAATACATGTTTTAAAATGACTTGTAGGATTTTAGTTTTATTTTTAACTCATCCAAAATTATATCAAGGGGCCAGTATTGTGTTAGGGGCACGTTAAGAAGCCACTTGTGATACTAGCCACTTGTGATACTAGCATTCCACATGAGTGCTAGTTCAAGTCCTGGGTGTTCCACTTCTTATTCAACTCCCTGTATATGTGCCTTGGAAGGCAGCAGCGGGTGGCCTGAGCACCTTCCACTCATGTGGGGGACCAGGTAGAGCTCCAGGCTCCTGGTTTTGGCCTGGTTCAGCTCCAGCTGTTGCAAATTTTGGGGGAGTGAACTAGGAGAGGGAAGGTCTCTTTCTCTGTATAGCTTTGCCTTTCAAATAAACAAGAAATAACACTAAAATTATATAGAGGTATTCTACTTCAGGGTTGCAGTCTAGGAGTTCCTGGGATAATTGTTCTTGTTTCAATCTCCACAGAATTCATGGATTTAATACTTCTATTTTTAAAAGATTTATTTATTTTTATAGGAAAGGTAGATCTACTGAGAAGAGAGGCAGAGAGAAAAATCTTCCATCTGCTAGTTCACTTACCAAGTGGCTCTAATGATTTCATTACTTTAAATTTGTTGAAGTTCATTTTATGGCCCAGTGTATGAACTTTTTTAAGGATTTATTTTATTTTATTGGAAAGTCAGATATACAGAGAGGAGGAGAGACAGAGAGGAAGATCTTCCATCCATTGATTCACTCCCTAACTGGCCACAATGACAGGAGCTGTGCCAATCCAAAGCCAGGAGCCAGGAGCTTCTTCTGGGTCTCCCACAGTGGTGCAGGGTCCCAAAGCTTTGGGCTGTCCTCAACTGCTTTCCCAGGGTCACAGGCAGGGAGCTGGATGGAAAACAGGGCTTCCAGGATTAGAACCAGAGCCCATGTGGGATCCTGGAGTGTGCAAAGTGAGGATTTTAGCCGCTAGGCTACAGTGCCAGGCACAGTATCTGATCATTATAGAAAATGTTACAGGTACACTTAAGAGGAATCTTGTTTCTTACTGTTGGGTGATAAGCTGTTCAAAATTACTATTCCTTTGCTGATCATTTCCTAGTTTTACTCATAACTGAAGTATGTATACTGAAGTGTCCAACTATTATTATTTTTTATAATCATATAATACTTGTGTACATAATGAAGTGTGGCACAATATTTCAATATGTATTCAAAACACAAATCAATCAGGCCTGGTGACCTGCCTTTGCGTCTCCTTATCTTTTCCTCATGTTTGTAGCCTAATAATCCCTGTTCTCTAATCATTTATACAGAATAAAATATGTGATTATGAACTACGGTGACCCCCTGCTCCATGTTGTGAAATACTAGAAACTGTTACTTTGGAGCGTGTTTTGGTACCTGTTATTCAATCTCCCTTCCAACTATTTTTATTGAAATCTTTACTTTTCACTTTGATTTTGCATGTTTTTTCTTGTGCATTTTAGGGCTATGTTAGCAGTTACAAACATATTTACTTAATTCTGATTTTATTTGTGTTTTATGAGAAATGAATCTGAGGCCAGCGTTGTGATACTCTCATGTCACATAGGTGTTGGTTCGAGTCTCTGCTGCTCTACTTTATATGCAGCTCCCTGCTAATGGCCTGGCATTAGCATTAGTCAGCAGTTCGCTCAGCCCCTGATCCGGGACTTCAATCACAGAGATTGGGGGTCGTGGATTCTGTGCTTGCTGATAGATGTATAGATTGACATTAAAAGAAAAACTTTAAAAACTTTAAAAATGAAATTAAGGTTTTAGAGTCTAATTTTCTGCTTTCTAAAGGCTTTAAAATCTAATTCTGCATTGCTAATTCTCGGCCTACACAAAGCCTTGCCAAATGTTGCATCTGTCTTGAAAGCATTACCACTATCTATTGCTATGCAGCGAATCACTCCAGAGTTCAGCAGTTTATGTGGATAAAATTGGAGAAAAATTCCGCAAGCAGCATCTTGGGAAAAGGGACTGCCTTCTCAGGAAACAGTGCAGGAGATTCTCTCCCTCGGCTCTAGGCAAAAAGAAGGGCCTTCTAGTTCTTCATTGTTCACCTCCTGCCTCCCTACATGCCCAGTGTGGGCATGTGGCTGGGAAGAGAGGGCTAAAGAACTACTGTGGAATATATTTTCTGGAGGGGATAAACAGGTCTCACATGGTCTACTCTTCAGCAAAAACCTGAAACCTGAGATTTTTCAAGTCATGTTCAGTGAGGTGAATAATAACAGTCTTGTCTTAGGTGATAAAGTTGATTAAATATAAATATTTGAAAAAAAAAAGGTTTTGTATTATTTTAACATGCTCAGCATTTTTTGGACAAAGGTCAACTTAGGCCCCTGAGATGATTTGTCTGATAATGCCAGCTGGAAAAGACTAGATAGAGGCTAATCTATACATCTGCCAGTGAGCACAAAAACCACCACCCCAATCTCTGTGATTGAAGTCCCAGAATCAGAGGCTGAGCAAATTGTTCACTAAAGTTAAAGGAAGGATAAGAGAGGGACTATTTTTAAAAGTTTATTCATTGTAATTGGAAAGGCAGATTTACAGAGAGGAGAGACAAATCTTTCATCCACTATTTCATTCCCCAAATGACCACACAGCCAGAGCTGGGCTAATTTGAAGCCAGGAACAGGGAGAAAGAAGCCATTTCCCAGTCTCTCATGCAGGTGCAGGGTCCCAAGGCTTTTAGCCATCCTCTGCTTATCCAGGCTAGAAGCAGGGAGTTGAATGGGAAATGGAGCAGCCGGGACAGGAACTGGTGTCCATATGGGATGCTGACACTTAAAGGTGAAGGATTAGCCAGTTGAGCCATCACACCAGGCCCAGGAAATGAACTCTTTTTCCCAAAATGTCCACAGAACTAGATCAGATGAAGCAGGCAGTTTTGAGTCCAGGATTTAAGTGTCAGCTTTGGTTATTTATGAGCTTATTCAGCCCATATTTCTAATCTAGGAAGGACAGAGGGTGGCAGGAATGAAGCTCATGAATGAGCTGAGATCCCTTTTCAGAACGCCGCAGGAACTGCACATGCAAGACATGTTGGAAGCTTCTCTTTCTCTCCCTGCTGGTGAGCCAATGAGAGGGAGGGAAGTTTGCTGTCCTTGTATGTTTTCCATTGTCTGGCAGTGTAGCCTGGCCTGCACTTGGGGTACACTAGGAAACAATCCCTGCAGATTAAGGAAATTCGTAGTTGTAAAATTGTTCGTGGGGCTGCTGCAGGCTCTCTCTGTTCTCAGGGGAAAAAAAATGATAATGGCATCCTGAGGATGAACCTGGGTTCCAACTGTTTTTAGAGGCCAGGACTCTCTGAGGTCTTTCAGTGTACTTTTGTTGTTGTTGTTGTTTTTAATTGCCAGTTTCCATACTCACGCAACTATCCATAATTACTAAGTAAGATCTTCAGAGCATATCAACAACACAACCAAAACATCCTTTACTGAGGGAAGGGGGAATACAAATATGTAGGGAGGCAGACTAGGAAGCAACTCAACTTCTCTGTCACTGCCCATTTGGAAATATCAGTTATAGTCCTAAGACATCAATATAACCCAAAGGGTCAAGACTAAATATGTGCACTACAAATGAGTTCCTATTTGTAGGGATTTTAGGATATTCACCAAATTCTATAAAATATAAATCTTAAAAAAAATCCCAAATTGGCTTTCAAGGTAGAAATTGAATGGAACTTCTTTTTTAATTTCAAGTACAAGGAAAATGGTAATGTTGTACAGCTCTTGGGTAAAAGAATTATAATGAAAACTAAAATAGCAAGTTTTCAAACAACATTGAAATTCTCAAAAAAGAAAATTGTATGTAAATAATGTCAAATGTAATGAAAGTCATACTTAGAAAATATGTAGCCTTGAATACATTTATCATTGCACAACTAATGCTGAAAATATAATATGTTGGATATTGTTGGAAAGCTTACACTGTAAAGGGCGTGAACATGATAGACCTCATTTATTCTTTATAGATTTTACAGCAAGGCACTGTCTTTTCACCTTTTTTGTAAGTTTTGCCCTTTTTGAAAAGCTCAGAAGTATAAGACATACTCATGCAAAGTTCTAAATATGCTATGTGTTTCCAAGAACTATTTGATGTATTTCTTGATTCAATGCCACATACATATTTAATATTTATGATAACATACATGAACACCAGATATTCTATACCCTGCAAACATCTAGTCAGTGTGTTATGATTCAGATGAGTATACAGCTCACACTGTGATTCCAACTTAATCTTACTAGCTAAAACTGACTGTATTAAATGATAAAAATGATGCATGATTACAGTACTATGATTGCAGACAGAAAAGTTGCCCTAACTTGCAATGTGACCAGAAGTCTGAGGAAAGCTGTTGCATATGACGCCAGTATCCCATATGGGTACCAGTCCATGCCTGAGTGCTTTGTCCTGGCTCAGTTCAGGCTTTTCTGGTTACCTGAGAGTGAACCAGCAGATGGAAGATCTCTCATTCTCTCTGTAACTCCTCCAAACAAGTTTTTTTTTTCTTTTTTAAGTCAATTGTGGTACCTTTGTGGAGCCAGGGCCACCGGGGGCTTCACTTTCTTCGATGAATTCTGGGGTCTGGGGACTCTTGCTGGGGACTGTTGGAGTGAACCTAAGGTCACACATGTGTTCCGGTCTCAAGGGTGGGAGGTGAAGGGGGAATGAAAGGCCCAGGCTAGTGTGGTGTGTCCTTAGGCTGTGTGTGGAGCCTTGGACATGCACTTGTGACCCAGGCAAGTGGAGAGGTAAGGTCCCAGACCTGCACGCATGCCGGAGGACTGGGTCTGGGAATCCATCTATGATCCTGGGTCTCTGGTGGATGGGCAAGTTCCAGGCCAGCATGCCACCCCACCAGAAGACTGGGCTTGGGAAGACTGGCCTGGGGAACCCATGTGCTCCCAGGCACAGGGACAATGGATTGCTCAGAGAAGGGGATACGGAAATGTGGGAGGGAGGACCATTGAGAGAGTATGTTGCAGGTGAAGAATGACTTCTGGGGGATTTCCACTGACAAGGCCACCGTACTTGCAGTTAAGCAAGGGGGCTGACATTGAGAAGTTTGGAAGGGTAAAGCCAGAGAACAGGGTGTGGAGCAGGCTGGGGTGCAACATCCACTAGTTCATATAAATCAGGAACGGAGGGGGCACAACATGCTGGTTAAGGACCTAGTACCCGCCAGCACATGTGAGATCTGGGTTTGGGAGTGGGCCTTGTGGGGGAACTTGGGAAATTCCCCTGGTGGGACATAGCTCCCACTAGGTAGCATGTGATTCAGGCCTAGTTGTAGGTCAGGCTGGGCAAGGTAATTCCACCCATCAGCAAGTGTGTGAGTTGGTTTTGGAAGGGGGGAACTGGGCAGGGCTGGGCCAGCCTTAGCTTACTGCAATGTACAGGAGTTAGCCTGGAATGCAGGTCACACCAGGCTAGGCTATCACACCTACCAGTTTGCATGAGCCAGGGATGGGAGCAGACTGGGCAGGGCTAGGCTGCAGTACTCGCCAGTGAGAGTAGGGCCTGGGGGCCGACCTTGACTGGCCAGACTACAGTATCCTAAAGCAAAGGCCAAAATGGAGGAATGGGTTATGCCAAGTTGGGTCAGAGCAACCACTGGCATGCACAAGATCTGTGGCTGGGAACAGGCCTGGTTGTGGAGTTTAGGGGACACCTCAGCTGGATTGTGGTTCCTACTGGTGAGTGTGAAAGCCAGAATGGGGGTGGAGTTCTGGGCTGGACATGACTGCAGTGTACCTCTTCATGGGTTTGGGCTTGGTCTGGGGTGTGCAAGGTTGGGCTAAATGAGGCAGAGAGGGTATAGGACAGGGTGGGCTAGGTCTCAGTCCCAACTGGACAACGCAAGAGCTGTGTCTGGGCTTGGACCTGGTGTGAGTGGGCTGTAGCAACCAACAGTAAGAATCAGAGTGGGTGTGGGTCAGGTCTGGGAAGGCCACTGTTCCTGCCAGGATAGGAAGTGGACTAAATTAGGCTGGGCCAAGGACCCACCAGTGTGCACAAGTTTTGCCACTGGGAGGAGGCCTTGAGAAACTTCTGTCAGGATGCAGGTGAGTGCAAGAACGAAGGTTGGGAGCTGCCCAGACCAGGCCAGGTTATGGTACCTGCAGGCTTATGTGTGGGTCAGGTCTGGGAGTGGGCCAGTTCAAAACACCCACTGGCAGACCTGAGAAGCAGAACAGGGTGCAGGACAGACCGACTTGGGTCACAACAATAGCCAGTTCATATTAGGGCTGGGACTGGTGGTTGGCTGGTTTTTGCTAGGCTGCAGCATCCATCAGCATGAGATGGAACTGGGGGAAGGCCAGGTTTGGCCAGGCTGCAGCAACCAGCTAATGCCAAGGTAAGGTAGGCCATGCTAGATTGGGCCACAGCACCCATCAGGAAATGTGGGACCTAGGGCAGCGGTGCGAGTCCATAGGTGGACTGTGGGGCTGGGGGGACTCCTCTGTTGGGCCCCTGCCCCCAAAGGCAAGTATGTGAACTGGGATATGGACAGACCAGCCCGGGTAGGGATACAACATCTGTCTGCCTGCATGTGAACTGGGCTGGGGGAGAGCCAGGCTGGGCTGATTGTACCCACTGGTGTATACAAAGGTCGGAGTAAGAGCAGCCTTGCTTCAGCATAAGTTGGCAAGTGCTGCGACTGGGGCAAATCTTGTGAAGCTAGAGTGCAGAACCAATTGGAGAATGCAAGATCTGGGACTGGGAGTGAGCCCAGTAGGAAAACTGTGGGCACCTCTCTGATGGGCTGCAACTCCCACTGGTGAGCATGAGAACCAGGGCTGGGGGCAAACCTGGTTAGACAGATGGTAACATCTGCCAGCATGAAAATGGGCTGGATAGTGGGGTCAATTGGGTTGAGAGAGGCTTCAATGCTCTTTGATATGCAGGAGAGCTGTATGGGATGTAGGACAGACTGGACCAGTCTGCTGCACGTACTAGCAAGCATAGGAATTAGGGTTGGGGGCAGGCCTACTAGGGGTTATTGGGAATTGCTCTGACTACAGGCCACAGCTCCTGCTGGTGTACGTGAAGGCCGAGTGTGTGGTGGGCAGAGCTGGGGTGAACTGCAGCATCTGCTGGTTTACATAAGAGATGGGTTTGGAGACAGAACTGATCCAGCAATTGCAATTACCAGTGTGTGCATAGGTTGATGTGGGTGATAGACACAGCCAGACCCCATACTGGCAAGCACACACAGTTAGGTCAAGATAACCTCAGATGAGGTTTCTCTGGGGATTCCCCCCGCTGAACTGCTGGACTCAGAACTTCACAACTCAGAACATTCTGCAGGGGAGAATTGTAGCATCTGTGGTCTGACTGTGGAAAACATGTGTGAGTACTGGGTTTTCTTAGTGGCTCAGATGTAAAAGTGGATGGTATACTCTGATGCTCAAGGAGGATATGATATTCCATTGGGGCCTGCAGAAGACATCTGGTACCACAACAGAGCAAGGATGGCAGAACCAATTGGCCAAGTAGCCCAACAAAGCGTTGACAGCAAATATATGGGCGAATGAAGACTCTAGGAGGACTATGTCAGCAATGGACTTTGGAAAGTTTCTCTCATCCTTGGTGCAGCAAGATCAGCAGCATTTCAGAACTATCAAAACCACTTCAGCAGAACCCTTGGAGCATGATCCACACTGGGGATATTGGGATATTGGGTACCCGTTTCCCATCCCTGGGTACTGAGGTGGAAGG
This sequence comes from Ochotona curzoniae, assembly GCF_017591425.1. Taxonomy (NCBI): domain Eukaryota; kingdom Metazoa; phylum Chordata; class Mammalia; order Lagomorpha; family Ochotonidae; genus Ochotona; species Ochotona curzoniae. Next base: position 11,048,990 of record NW_024467087.1, read on the forward strand.
GGAGACCAGGTGAGGCTTCTCCCCTTATCTACTCTTTTTCCCCAAATCCAGGAAGAAGAAGAAGAAAATTGGAAACAATGGGCTCATCCACTTTCCCATAATCCTCAACCTTTGCCACCCCAATCAATGATGTAAACATGATCAAAAATAAAATAAAGTCAATTGTAGTGCTTGCAGTTCTATATTGGTGAAATAATGAATTAATGCAAACAAAGCAGAAAGAGCATGTGCATTTTCTCTTTATTAAAATATTGTATAAATTGCATAAACACAGAGCAGTTGGGCACATCCATTCTAAGGCACTGTTATGGTTTGAATGCAAGTCCACAAGAGAGAAAAGAGAAGCCATTACATTCAGTATTATTTTTTATGTCTACATTCAGACTCCTCCCATGTTACAAGTTTATTGCTACTGGGATCTTAGTTTTAACCCCAGAATTATAGCAGCATTATCAGGGATCTAGATGTCAAGAATTAAAGACACATCCTGGCTCTAGTACTTGATATGATTTGGCACTTCATTATAAACTCTCTTGCTTTGTTCTCCATTTGTTTCCCAACTCTTGTTTAATTAATGATATAAACTCCTTATGAACCTGACATATTTTATATTTCTTTATCATTAAGTCTAGAACAGGACTAATTAGGCACATAATATATACCTTCCCAAATACTTATATCTCATTCCTAAGAAGTTTAATGGAATAGATATACTTTCCACAATTCTAATTCAAGGATTGGATGACTATATACCTTCACAAAGGGAAAATGCTTAAATGCCCAATTCTTGCATTTTATAACAAACAAGGAAGGCTCAATGGATATTTTCACATATTAACTGCTTTAACTGATAGTAAGAATTTTTCCTTGGTTACGGGAACTTGAGTTGTTAACATGAATATATAAGGACATTTATATAAGTAGTAGTGTACGTATAAGAAAATTCAAAGAGTAAAAATCACTGAGAAGCTTATAAATTATCTGAACAAGGGATCTTTACCTCCCTAAAACCATGTGTCTCTGTGTGTACATGACACCAAAGCCACACACGGTTAAAAATCTTTTATAACACCCTCGAAACAACTGGAGATAACTAGGTTTGGGAATAACAGAAATATAATGAGAATAAAAGAAATGTTTGCTTAAGGCAGTGTGCTCCAAGGGTTATCTGGAGAATACTAGCTCAGTGGATTGGTACTGGGTGTATATGAAAAAGGTTATGGGGATCAAGTAGATTTCAGAAACACTGAGCCAAAAGACATTTCCTCCCTTTCCTAGAGGACCTCACAGATGTTCCCATTTACTAACATGCACTATGGGTCTAGGAAGGAGAAACAGCAGGCAGTGATTCCCAACATGTGAAAAATTCTCTTATAGAACCATGTATTCTATCATATCTTATTACAGAAACGTAGAACTGGAATGGATAAAACTTCAATGCACTGCATACCAAACAAGTTAAAAGCTGCGCATTCTTCAGGGATTCTAAATGAAATGAGATTCTACTGATACAAGATTGTCAAGTAGATTCTTCCACAGAGCTCTTACTTATTCTGTGAGTACAATCAACTACCAAATCAAAACTGTTCCAACCAGAGTATAAAACTTTATAAAATCCCAAAATAAAGGTAAAAATCTTAATTTCTTTAAATATAAAAATGTTTCAATAGAAATAATTCTGATCCTAACAAATCACATACATCCTTCATCCTTGTGTTCCTGACACACTTTTCCTGTTTGACAAAGTTCAAGGTCTCCCTTTTGTCACATCAGGTACACTTAAAGATCTCATCTAATACAACTAACTTTACTAAGATACAGAACAATTATGGCACTGCTGGGCCCGGCATGGTAGCCTAGTGGCTAAAGTCCTCACCTTGCACGCTCCAGTAGCCCATATGGGCCTGGGTTCAAATCCCGGCAGCTCCGTTTTCCATCCAGCTCCCTCCTTGTGTCCTGGGAAAGCAGCCGAGGACAGTCCAAAGTCTTGGGACCCTGCATCCACGTGGGAGACCTGGAAGAGGCTCCTGGTTCCTGGATTCTGATCGGTGCAGCTCCACCCATTGCAGTCACTTGGGGAGTGAATCAATGGACGGAATATCTTCCTCTCTGTCTCTCCTCCTCTTTGTATTCCTGACTTTCCAATAAAAATAAGACAAATCTTAAAAAAAAAAATTATGGTACTGCTATAACAGAGGTGTCCGAGAGAAATGGTTACTGAGGATTCTCACCAGTCATAGGCTTTATGCTAAAGCTGTGATATGGTTGTCTTGGAACACAAGGTTTTTCATTGTAATAAAAAAATAAGGATTCTAGACAGAAAAAATAAAAATATAGGAAAGTTATAAGACTAGGTGGATACTCTTAAACTCAAATATCTTGGAAGATAGGATTTTAAAAACAGCAAAAGAAAAAAAAAAAGCCTGCTATAAAGGTCAAAGAGGTTCTTGCAAGACAAATATGCTACAGTCTAGGCTAAGATTTTCTCTTTTTTGAGTTAGTGTTAACATCTGTAGCATCTGTTTCCCTTATCAATTCTTAAAGAAGTCCTTTAAAGTGAGTGACTTGGTGCATAATAAGGCCTGCTCGCTGCCTGAAGCTTTTTGAACAATGACTACACTTATATGGCTTCTCTCCAGTATGAATTCTTAGATGGATGACAAGGCTCGGTCGCTGTCTAAAGCTTTTCCCACAGTAACTACATTTGAAAGGTCTTTCTTCAGTGTGTGTTTGCTGGTGCAGAGTAAGTGCTGCCAGTCGACTAAAACTTTTCCCACAATTAGGGCATCTATGCGGTTTTTCACCTGTGTGGGTTTTTAGATGTCTTTTAAGACTTGATCCATGACAAAAAGTTTTCCCGCACTCAAGGCATTTGTACGTTTCTTCTTCAGAATGGGTTCTCTGGTGCCCAATAAGATGTGAGCGCCGAGTAAAGCGCTTCTTACACACAGTACACTCATAGGGTCTTTCCCCTGTGTGAAGCCGTTGGTGTCGATAAAGGTCTGAACTACGAAGGAATCTTTTCCCACATTCAGGGCATTTGTGAGGTTCCTCTCCCGAATGAATTCTCTGATGCCCAGTAAGCTGTGACTTCCGAGCAAAACATTTTTCACACTGCGGGCATTGGTGAGGTTTCTCTCCTGGGGTCTTTTTCTTAGGTGATTTAGGGTTGAGAGGTTCTTCCAAGTTGGAGCTCTCAGCTGCCTCTCCTGTAGTCGGGCTCTGAGTATCTACAAGTTTGGTTAAATCTGGCTGTAAGTCCTCTGGAGGGGGCTCCCACTGATTTTCTAACTGCTCATATTCTTTTTCCAAAATGGGACCCTGGAGAGCATTCCCATCTAATGTTACAATAAATGGATACATATTCTCCAGTTTTTTCTGTTTTGAAGTATCTTCTTCGTTTTCTAACCCAATCTCAAAACCTGGGAGAGAAAACAGAAATTGCAGATGCTATTATCTCCATGGAGAAAGGGAAAATGAAGAGTCATAGTAAACAATTAAGAAGGAATATAACAGTTGCTAAACAAAAATCCAAACTGTAGACTGATTAAGGTTAATTCTTCTTTGCTTTGTTCCCTAGTATATCAATGAACCATAACTTACCTATCTTAGAATCAAGCAATTGCTTCATTTCTTTGGAATCCTCTAGTTCCTTAACCCATGGTTCTTCTCTTTGCTCCAATGGGAAGTTCACATCAAGCTTTGGTAATGGATATTCTGGCCACAACAAAGAAAGAGAAGAACTGTAGTTTGACTTATCACAGGTTTTTCCAAATTTTAAGCTGATTTTTTGAACACACGGTGTATTAACATTAACTTTCTTTCCAATTATTTTTATTTTGTCTGCAGTCACAAAGTCTTTACCAATGCATAGTCTAACAACTCTCACAAACACATTGTTTCCCCCTGTGCCTTTTATGTTTTTCCAATTTATGGATCAGACTTTCCTGGCATCATGCCTTCCTCATAATTTTTGTTGGGAATTGAACATTTAACTTGGATATTATTGTAATCCGGTGTCATCCCCAGGGATTTTTGTTATTTCTTTGAGTGCTGTTTTGGAGCTTGTGTGTTGCTAGGCATTACTTATGTTAATATGTTATTAACATAACATATTATGTATATATACATGTTATATATATGGTTTTTATATATATCATATATATATAAACATATTGGCATGATTAAGTCATTCTGCAGTGACAGTTGGTTTTGCGGGACCAGAAAAAAATATCTGAAGAAATACTGACCTCAAACTCCACCAAACGTACTGAAAAAAAGTGAATTTATACATTTCAGAAGTTCAATGAGTTCCAAGTAGGATAACCACAAGGAGACCCACAGATTCTAAAAATTACATGAAAGGATAAAACCTTGAAAGACAGCAAGAAAAGCGTGACTCATCACTCATAGGGAAATACCAATGATATTTAAAAAGTTCTCACCAGAAACAAGGGAGGCAAGAAGATAGCAACATAACATAGCCAAAGTGCTTAAGGAAAAATGAAAATCATGCACCAAGAATCTTTTATCCAGAAAAGCTGTTTTTTTTTCCAGGCAGTTTGAAATAGATATTCCTGAGAGAATAAACTGAAAAATGTATTGCTAGGAGCTTTGACTGACAAGAAATACTAGTAGAACTTTCTCAGTTAGAATGCAAGTATCCTCAGATGCTAATTTGAACTCACATTAAAAAAAAATAAAAGACCCAGCAAAAGTAGAGGCAATTATGCAATTTGAAAGGACAATTTAAATAAAATTGTGTAGATAGTGTCTTCTGTGCATATAACATAAAAAATGTAATATATTTGCCAATAAAAATATAAATAAGGTGTGTAAGGGCAAACTCCATTGGCCTAGAGAAATGAGCCTGGTGGGCAACCCAAATTCTTTGGAACAAATGAAAAAAGACAGAAATGATAATGTTAATGTAACAAAGCCTTTCATACATAGTTGTTTTCCTATCTTCTCTCAAGAGAACCAACTTTTAAAGACTCTTCTTTCAAAAGAAAGAATTCTCAAAGACTCTCTTTAAAACTATTGCAATTTTATAAAGTAATAATAATGATGTTTTGCTGGGTTTATGACACTTTATCATGCATGATAGTAATACCACAAATAAGGGGAAGAGGGGGAGTAGAGACAATATTTTTATATCCTGATGGCATTAAGTTAATATAACTCTGAAACCAATTGTGGGTTAAGATACACAATGTAAATCCCAGACCAGTCACTAATGAAACAACATCATAATATTTAAAATTCATTGAAGCAAAATATTACACTTGAAATATTTACTTAATGCAAAAGAAAGCAGAAAAAAAGGAACAGAATAAGAAAGACATAATATATACAGAAAATTTATAAGGGCAGATATAAATCTAATAAATAAGATTAAGGACAGCCCTCTGGCTTAGCGGTTAAGCTGCTGGTTAGGGCATCTTCATCTCACATTGGAGTACCTGCTTCAGCAGCTGGATTTAGTAGCTGCCTCCAGCTCCTGAACCCAGGTACTTGCTAATGTGGATCCTGGAAAGCAGGAATTGTGCTTCAAGTGACTGAGTTTCTGCCCCCTCCCCCCACATGGGAAGCCTGTATTGAGTCTCTAGATTCCAGGATCATAATCTGTTTCCATTCACACTCCCACTTTAAGGAGTGAACCAGAAGATGGGAGATTAATCTCTGTCTCAAAAAAAAAAAATTGGCTTACATGGAGATGGATTAAATAACTTAAAGAAAAGGCAGAGAATATTGGACTGGACAATGTTTCAACTATATACTACCTACAAGACATACTTCACTTTTTAAAGATTTTATTTGAAAGGAAAACTTAGAGAGACAAAAAGAGGCAGAGAGAGAGAGAGAGATCTTCCACCCATTCTCCAAATGGCCACAAGGGCCAGAGGTGAGCTGATCCAAAGCCAGGAAGCAGGAGCTCCCTCTGGGTCTCCCACGTGGGTGCAGGCACCCAAAAACTTGAGCTATCCTCCGCTGCCTTCCCAGGACATAAGCAGAGAGCAGGATCAGAAGCAGAGCAGTTGGGACATGTGCTGTGCCCACATAGGATGTCAGCAACACAGGCAGAAGCTTAGTCTGCTATGCTATGGCGCTGGCCCCAAGACACGTTTAGACTCTAAGTTACAGAATAAAAGTAAAGGGACAAAACAGATACCATAAGACAGCATGTAAAATGTTATCATAGGTAAAAAGGGTATTTTTAAATGATAAAGGGACCAACACAGTAGCAAGATGCAATAATTATAACCACAAATATACTTAATTATGGAATACCAAAATACATGCAACAAAACCAACAGAAATGGAATGAGACAATTCAAAAGTAGTAGGTGTACATTTGAACAACCCCTTGCATAATGGACAGAAAATCAAAACAGAAGATCAACAATAGAAGTTATAGAAAATAATATAAACCAATGAAATAAAATAGATATTCACAGACCACTCCACTAACAACAGCAGAATGCACATTTTTCCCAAGTGCACATAGAAAATTCTCCAGGACACATATAGTGCAACATCATAGAACAAATGTTCTGAATATAAAACAATAATTGCAAAGTAAAGTGTCCCACTAAAATAGAACATTAGAAGTAATAACAAAGAAATTTGGGAATCTCATGAATAATGTGGACATTGAATAACACATTCCTAACCAACCAAAGAAGAAATAAAAACTGAAATTAGAAATATTTTTAGATAGTGGAACAATGCTGTTTTGGTTATAGAATCATGACTTGAAATCTGGTATTGCAATACTTCTAGTTTTGTTCTTATTCAAGATTGCTTTGGCTATTTCAGGGTCTTTTGTTTTTCCATATAAATTTTGAGACTTTCCCCCTAATTCTGTAAAGAATGACATTAGCATTTTGATGAGGATTTCAATGAGCCTGTAAATTGCTTTTGGTAGCATGGACATTTTAATAATAGTAATCCATGAACTTCCAATCAATGAACGTGGAATGTGTTTACACTTTAGTGTTTTATAATTAATGCTGTCTAGATTTTTCACATCCATGGTAAAGTTTATCTCAAGGTATTCCGTTGTTTTGTGTAGTTATACTGGGTAGGATTGTTCTTGTAAGTTCTGCATTAGTGAGCCTGTTTTTGGTATATAAAAAAACCAATTATTTTTTTGTGTTAATTTTGTTATCCTGCAACCTTTCTAAATTCACCTATCAGTTTTAATAGTCTCTTGGTGGAGTCCTAATGGTTCTTAATAGAATTATGTCATCTTCAATCAAGAATAATTTAATTTCCTCCCATTTATATGCTTTTAATTTCTTCCTTTTGCTTAATGGCGCTGGATAACACTATCTGAACTATACTAAGAATGACAAGAATTCACATCCTTATTTAGTTCCAGAGTCAGTGGAAATGATTTCAGCTTTTCTCAATTTAATGTTTGCTGTGAGCTTGTCAACTAGAGCCTTTATTGTGCTTAGGTATATTTCTTCTGTATTTGATTTGCTCAAGTTTTTTTTTTTTTTTTAATGATGAAGGGATTTTCCATTTTACAAATGCCTTTTTTATATTTTTAAGAAGACTGAAATGTTTTAGCCTTCAGTATGCTGATACAATGCATACAATGTTTACTGATTTGCATATATCAAAACATCTCTGCCCCTCCTGGGAAAAAGTCCACTTGGTGAGGGTGCATGATGTTTTTGATGAGTTGCTGATTCTGTTTTCTTGAGAGTTTTTGCATCAGTGTTAATCAGGGATATTGGCCTATAGTTTTGCTGTTGTGTCTTTGTATGGTTTTGGAAGTGAGGTAACACTGCTTTGTAAAATGAGTTTGGCAGCGATCTTCCCCTTTTGGTTTTTTGGAAGAAAGAACTGTTGTTGGTTCTTCCTTGACAGAGTGGTGAAATGCAGTGTTGTAACCATAAAAATGGACACATACTCCAATGGAACAGAACAGAAATACCAGACATATATCCATGCATTTGTTGCAAATTTATCTTGATAAAGGTGCTAAAAACACTCTCTGGAAAAATAACAGCCTCTTTAATAAATGTTGCTGAGAAAACTGGATTTCCATATGCTAAAGTTTGAAATAAGACTTCTACATTTCACCTGATACAGAAATCAACTAAAAATGGATCAGAGATCTAAACATAAGATTTGAAACTAGGAAATTACTAGTAGAAACATAGGGAGAGTGGCTAGCACTGTGACACAGCAGGCAAAGCCACCACCTGTGATGTTGCCATCCCAAATGGACACTGGCCCATGTCCCAGCTGCTTCACTTCCCATCTAGTTCCTTGATAATGGCCTGGAAAAAGCAGAAGACGGCCCAAATGTTTGGGCCTCTGCTACTCATGTGAAAGACACTGACCATTTGCAGAATGAACCAGGGAATGGGAGATTCTCTCTTTCTCTCTCATGTTCTCTTTAACTCTGGCTTTCCAATAAAAATAAATCTTTTTAAAAAGGTTTATTTTTTACTTATTGGAAAGTCAGAAAAAAAGATCTTCTATCTTCTGGTTCACTCCCCAAATGGCTGCAACAGCCGGAGCTGAGCCGATCTAAAGCCAGGAGCCAGCAGCCTCTTCTGGGTCTTCCATGTGGGTGCAGGGTCCCAAGGCTTTGGGTCATCCTCAACTGCTTTCCCAGGCCACAGCAGGTAGTTGGAAGGGAAATGGAGGAGCCAGGATATGAACTGGTGCCCGTATGGGATCCCAACATACGCAAGGCAAAGACTTTACCATGCTGGGGCCCATAAATCTTTTTTTTTTTTTTTTTTTTAGAATAAACAGAAAGTATAGGATAGACCTCAAACAAGTAAAATAATTTAAATGGCAATAAAAACACATCCCAAAAAGAAACACCAAAGCTTGACTGCTGAATTCTGTCATACATTTAAGCAATTAACACTGATTCTAAATCATATCTTCTTGCAGTAAGAAGAAACTAAAGACTCTGCAACTTACTTTTCTGGCATAATGAAAGAAAGATACAAAAAACAGAAGAGAATTGAAGTTCCAGAAATAAGTCTTTACATTTGTAGTTAATAGATTTTTAATAAAGGTGTCAAGAAAATCTGATGGGGAATGATTATTATTATAACAAAGGATCCTCATACAACTAGGTATCAACATGCAAATCATTGACATCGGTCCCCTATGTCATACCACATACAAAAATCAATTCAAGTGGATCGATGATTCCAACATTAGTAATACAGCCATAAAATTCTTAGATAGCAGTATATGTAGTAATCTTTATGATCTTGGAAAACATAACAATTTCTTAAATAGTATATCTATAGGATAAGTGATGCAAGAGAAAATCACAATTCTTCACGAATTTAAACACTACTGGGGAAAAGACTTCCCAATCATTCTATGAGGTAGTTATTACCATGGTAGCAAAACCACACAAAGAGAGTAAAAGAAAGGGAAACTAAGACCAATATTTCTTATTAATATGTAAGCAAAAACCTTAAAATAGTAGCAAGTACACTAAAATATTCAAAAACATACACCAGGATTCATATATTAGGTATGCAAGAAGGTTTACTACTCATAAATTATGGTGTACTATCCCATTACAATAAAATGGCAAGTAAGAACTGCATTATCATATCAAAAGATGCAGAAAATTTAACCAAAATCCACCCTTGTTTTGTGTGAAACAAAACAAAACAAAACAAAACCCACTCAAACTAGCAATAAAATGGAACTTCCTCATCCTGATAAAAGAAAATAATAAAAATCCACAGTTAGCAACATAATTATTGGTGAAAGACTAAATACATTTTTCTCTGAGCTCAAAAGCAAAACAAATTAGACACCTTTATTCAATATTGCACCAGAAAATTGAGACAAAACAAACAAAAGGTATTGAGCATTGAACTTGGAGCACAGGAAGTAATGCTGACTCTTCACAGAAGTCATCTGTAGTATATGAAACAATCACAACAAAAAAACAAGTTCAGTGAGTTTGTAGTCTACAAGACTGACAAACAAAACTCAACTGTAATTCTACATGCTTCCAATGAACAATCTGAAAATGAAGTTACGAGTATAATTATATTAATAATATTAACAAAATTAAATATTTTTAAAAATCTCAAAATCACTGCAAAATTTATATTTTGAGAACTACAAACACTAATGTAAGAAATCAAAAAAAATCTAAATAAATGGAAAAACATCTCATCACAAAATCGAAAATTTCTATTATGACAATACTGAACAAACAGATTCACAGACTTAATGTATCTGCTATCATTATCCCAATCTATCTCCTTAAAGAAACTGATAAACTGGCTTGAAATATTATATGAAATGGTCACATACCCAAGATACCAAGATATAAAATTATAAGAGTTAAGATTCCAAAATTTATTTCAAAGCAAGACAGTATAGTAGTTCTATAAGAATAGATATATACATCAATAGGAGTGACAGTCCAAAAATATCCATGTACATGTAGTCAACTGACTTTTGACAAGAGTTACAGTCTATGTGAAGAGAACAAATCATGCTGTAACAACGCATTATATTAGTTGGATCTGGTATTAACACTTTGGATTCCTACCTTCTACATCAGAAAAGTTAATGAGAAATAGATCAAAATTATTAATGTAAAATCTAGACTCTTAGAAAAAATATAGGAGGAAATTTCTGATAACTTGGATTGAACATTAGTTGATTACATATCAAAAGCACAGACAACATTGACAAACAGCTAAATTTAGCTTCATCAATTTTAAAACTTGTGCCATAAAGGATACTATCAAGGAAATGAAAAGATCCATAATGGTAAAAAACATAACGTGTTTTTAAGAGACTTTTGTGAAATGCAAATCATCTAACACAGAAGATTTACCTACATTATACAGAACACATACAATTCGACAATGAGAAATAAATAATTCAATTAAAATGAGTAAGGGAATGGAATATAATGAAAATAGACACATGACCAATTAGCACATGAAAAGATGTTTCACATTATGAGTATTTCAATAAATCCAAATAGGGAACAGGATGAGCTACCTCCTTCACACCTAGGACAGACAGAATAAAAATGTCCAAATAATAATCAATATTGTCCAGTATGTGGAGAAATCAGAATCCTGATTTCGGGTGGAAGTACAAAAGATTGCAATCATTTTGGAAAGCATGGAAGCCCCTCAGAAGTTTAAACAGAGGTATCAGTGTGCCCAGCAGTTACACTGAGTATCTCTTAAGTATATTCTCAAGAGAAATGAAAATATATGTCCATGAAAATACTTGCACCTAAATTTTTATAGCAGCATCACTGATGATATTGCCAGGCGGAAAGAATTTGCTCAGCAAATGATAAATAAACAAAGCATAGCACAATCTCATGGTGGATTATTCAATCATATCAAGGGATAAAATACTGATGCATGTTATAGTACAGGTTACCCTTGAAAACATGACAGTAAGTTAAAAAAATTGTTCACAAAGGCTCACATATTTATGGTTCCATTTATATGTACTGTCCAGGAGAGGTAAATATATAGAAAGAAAATTGATCACCAGTTGCTTGGGATGGGAAGAATGGGGGTATAAGTGCTGGCAGCTAAAAGGTATAGTTTCTTGTTGCGGTGATGAAAATGTTCTAAAATTGACCATGGTTAGTTATACATCTTTGAATTTACCAAAAACATTGAATTATGCATCTAAATTAGTGATAATGCATGATATGTGAATTATATTTCATTAAAGCTGTCAAAAAGATCCAAATGTATGAAAATGTTTAAATGTTAACATCATTAGATAATATTAGCAAACCAGAATGATTCAAGTTGCTCAGAAAGAAATTTTTTGTTAATTTTAAAGATTCATTTGAAAGCCAAAGTGAGAAATATTTTCCATTTTCCAGTTCATTCCCAAATGGTTGCAACAGCAGGGGCCATGCCAGGCAGAAGTCAGGAGCAAGGAATTTCATCTGGGTCTCCCACGTGGGCAACAGGGACCTGCATTCTTGGACCATCACCCCCTGCTTTCCCAGGCACATTAGTGGGGAGCTGGATTAGAAGGGGGTGCCTGTGACTTGAACTAGCACTCAAATGGGAAGGCAACATTGCAGGCAGCTGTTTTATTTGCTGTGCCACAATGCAGGTCCCCCCTCCCCGTGAATCAAATTTTAATTACATTATAGTAAATCCAAGGAACTAATTTCAAATAAATTACTTTATATTTCAAGATTATAAAAATAAGATGTTTTGATTTGAAAAATAAGAGTGGCATGTGGTACAGGTTAAAAAGTAAAATTGAGGGATAAAAGATCAAAGAAATCTACCAAGGAAAGTTGAGAGGAAACTGAAGGCAGGAAGCGATCAAGAAACAAAGCATTAGGGTAGCAGAAAATCATGGGGGTCCAGAAGATATTAATATAAAAGTCAGGAAAAAGAATTTTGGGAATCACAGGAACTATCTATATGGCTATTCCTGTCCGACAGAGCATAACTTGAAAGTTTTTTTTTTTTTTTCAATTGCAAAGTCAGATATACAGAGAGGAGGAGGACAGAGAGGAAGATCTCCCATCTGCTGATTCACTCCCCAACTGAAGCCGTCAGGTTGCATTTTTCACTAAATGGTGCTTTGAAACCAGATCCAGAGCCCTGATCCTTGAGATAAAAGGAAACTTTAACTTAGTCAAAATGTCAGGCGGGTGTGTCTCATGCACATCTTGTTTGATCTCCATTTTGGGTTACTATTTTCTGTACAGCAGCAAACAAGAAGGCTTGGGTACTTTCTTTTTTTTTTTTTATTATTATTATTTTTTTTATTGGAAAGGCAGATATACAGAGAGGAGAGACAGAGAGGAAGATCTTCCGTCCCATGATTCACTCCCCAAGTGAGCGCAACGGGTCGATACTATGCCAATCCGAAGCCAGGAGCCTCCTCCGGGTCTCCCACATGGGTGCAGGGTCCCAAGGCTTTGGGCCTTCCTCGACTGCTTTCCCAGGCCACAGGCAGGGAGCTGGAAGGGAAGCGGGGCTGCCGGGATTAGAACCGGCGCCCATATGGGATCCCGGGCGTGCAAGGCGAGGACCTTTAACCACTTGCGCCACCGCGCCGGGCCCGGCTTGGGTACTTTCACTGTGGGTCCTCATCCCCAGCATTATACTCCTAATGCCATCTCCAAAAGGCTTCCCTTTCCTCCCAGCATTGTGGTACACTGGCTAGGCAACTGGCTGCAATGCCAGCATGCTATATGAATACGAGTTTAAGTCCCAGCTGCTCTATTTCCTTCTTTTTTAAAGATTTATTTATTTTTTATTGAAATGTCAGATATACAGAGATGAGGAGAGACAGGGAAAGATCTTCCGTCTGATGATTCACTCCCAAAGTAGCCACAATGGCCGGTGCTGTGCCGATCAGAAGGCAGGAGCCAGGAATCCCCTCAACGTCTCCCACATGGGTGCAGGGTCCCAAGGCTTTGGGCTGTGCTTGACTGCTTTCCCAGGCCACAAGCAGGGAGCTGGATGGGAAAGTGGAGCTGCTGGGATTAGAACTGGTGCTCATATGGGATCCTGATGTGTTCAAGGCGAGGACTTTAGGCACTAGGCCACCACGCCAGGCCCAGCTGCTCCATTTCTGACACAGTTCCTTGCTAATGTATCTGGAAAAGCAGCTGATGCTGGCTCAGATACTTGGGCCTCTTAGAGCCATAGGGGAGACCAGGATAGAGTGTCAGGCTCTTGGCTTCATCCTGGATCAGCCCCAGGTGTCACAGCCATTTGGGGAGTAAACCAGTGGATAGAAGACTTCTCTCTGTCTCTGTTTCAGCTTCTTTCTTGCTCTCTAACACTGCCTTTCAATTAAATAAAACAATCTAAAAACAAACAAACAAACAAACAAAAAAAAACCCAGCAGGGCCATGGAAGCACAGGTTGCATAATTGAAAACATGTTCCCAAATTTATTGATATTCTTCCTTTTGACAGGTGGATATTTATTTTCTCTCCCCTGGGGTGTGAATTGGACTTAGCAATTTTCTTCCAATTATAGACTACCACAGAAACGATGGTGTGTGACCCAGTTACTGAAGTACTGTTGTGGGGCTGGTGCAGTGGATTAACAGGCTTCAAGCACTAGCATTCCATATGGGTGCAGCTCATATTCTGGCTGGTTTCATTTCAAATCCAGCTCCCTGATTATGGTCTAGGAAGGCAGCACAGGATTGCTCAAGTCCTTGGGCCACTCTAACCAAGGTGGAAGACTTGAAAGAAATTCCTGGTTCCTTACTCTTGGTTTTAGATTGGCTCGGCTCTGGCAGTTGTGGCCATTTGGGAAGTGAACTAGTGGATGGAAGATATCTTTCTTTGTGTCTCTCCTTCTCTCTGTAAATCTGCCTTTCAATTAAAAAAAAAAAAAGACAGCATTGCAGCAAGCTCCTTGCTTTCCCCTTGAGTAAGTTTTGGCCTACAGGGCAAGCCTGCTGATCTATCAGGAGAACAAACAAGCAGCCTATGGTAAAGTTCCCTTAGGCAAGGAACTGAAGGTTCTTGCTAGCTACAGGTGACATCTTGACAGCAACTATGAGAAAAACTGTTGAGCCAGAAACACCCAGAACTCCCAAATTCCTAACGACTTTAAGCTGTTAAGTTTTAGGGGCAATTTATTACCTGATTCACTACAAACAAAAGAGCAATTGCTGCTTAACAAAGAAGGTGCTTCATTGAGACTACCACCCCCTATCCTATGCTCAGGAATGACATGTACTGAGCCCCATCAACAGAGATTATATCATGAAGTCTCTGCTGCACCAAGAAAGCCATTTCTATAGTAATGAGTTAGATATTACCTGATGGGAAATTGTTTGGTGTTACAAACTGAATAAATATAAATTACAAAACGCATACTTTTTCCATTATACACGTTTCCAGGAATTTTGAGAAGTATCTCCGTAAACCAAAGATGTTTTAATTAGAAAAAATAAAAACTTTAAAAGGTTAAGCTAACATGAAGAACACCAAGATTTACATTATTTTGCAAAGCATTTTATATTACTTTAAACAATTATGACAGTAGGGTTCATTTCCTTCCCTCCAAATTTATATTTTATACTTGATTCATTAATAAATCTATCTACCTTTTAAAAATTCAGTTAATTTCTATTTGTTTCAGAGCATAAAATATTAATCCAAGATAAATATTGGTGATATTTTTTAGTTACCTACAATGTTGAAAAAAGAGCAAATTAACAATAAGAATTTAAAAGTAGACAGAATTGCAATTAAGTAATACTAGCTATGTTTTACTATTTTCTTCAGGCATAAAGCATATAAACAAGTAAAGATTTTTTAGTATGTGCTAACAAACTTTGAAATGTAGGTGATACAAACATTGGAACATAAATAACAATATCCTATATAGGAACTCAAAAAGTTTAAGGAAAACAGAATTAAAAGGTAAGTTCATTTTGGCACAAAGATTTTTGAAAAGCAGTGTTCAAGATTTACGGGTTATTATCAGATAACCAAACATTTATATGTCAGGAATTTCTGAACGTGAATAAAGAATGAACTAGAAGGCCTATTCAGCAAAATAGTAGACAACTTTCCTCACATGGAGAAAGAAAGGGACACCCATGTGCAGGAAGCACAAAGAACTCCTATTAGGCAGGATCAGAAATAGGAAATAATAAAAAAGTGTATGAGAGAAACTCCTGTTTACCTTCAGAAGGTCCCTAATTAGACTAATAGCTGATTTTTTATCAAACCCTACAGGCTAGAAGAAAATAGAGACACAGCCCACGTCCTAAAGAAAAGAAAACAACTCAAGATCATCCTAGCAAATCTCTTATTTACACAAAAAACAGAATCTAAGACATTGCAAAACAAACAGAAATTTAAAGAATTTGCCACCACCCACCCAACCCTGTAAATGATAATAAAGATATGCTACACACAGAAATAGAGACTGTGAAAGTAGAAAATCTCCTAGTGGGGCACATGCAGTGACACAGTAGGCTAATCCTCTGTCCTTTAGCGTGGGCATCCCGTATGGGTGCCAGTTCATGTCCCAGCTGCTCTGCTTCTGATCCAGCTTGCTGCTTATGGTGTGGGAAAGTAGTGGAGGATGGCCTAAGTCATTAGTACCCTGCACCCACATAAAGAGACCCAGAAGAAGCTCCTGGATCCTGGTTTAGGATCAGCTCAGTTTTGACCATTGTAGCCACAGGGGAAGTGTACCAATAGATGGAAGATGTTTCTCTGTCTCCTTCTCTCTATATATCTGCCTTTCTAGAGAAAAATAAATAAATCCTTTAGGAAAAAAAAACCAGATGCAAGAAAGGCATCAAATAAATAACCAATCAAGGCATCTCAAGGACCTAGAAAAAGCAAAACCAAACCCAAAGTTAGTAGGAAGAAGGAAATAATTACAGAAGAGAAGAAATACACATGTTGAAACAAAAACATATATATAAAAAAATCAGTGAATTGAAAAACTGGCTTTTTGGAAAAATAAACAAAATTGATCGACCATTGCCCAAATTAACCAGAAAAAAAGGAGGAAAACCAAAATTAATAAAAATCACAAAAGGAAAGGAGGGATAAAACAACAGTCACCACAGATATACAAAGATTCATCAGGAATCACAACAGAAAGCTACATGCCATCAAATTGGAAAATGCAGAAGAAATGGACAGATTTACGAACATACAATCTACCTAAGTTGAGTCAGGATGACAGAAAACCTAAACAGACCAATAACCAAGTTGGAGATTGAATCAGTACTAAAGACACTCCCAACAAAGTAAAACCCAGGATCTGATAGCTTCATTGCTGAATTATAGTAAACTTTTCAAGATCCAATTACAGTTCATCTCAAACTAGTCAAAAAAACTGAAAGGGAATCCTCCCTAACTCTTTCTATGAGGGCAGCATCACTTTGAATCCCAAACCACAAAAAGAATAAAAAGAGAAAAGAGACCATTATCCCTGATGAACATAGATCTAAAAATCCTCCACAAAACTGTAGGTAATCAAATCCAACAACACATCAGACAGATTATTTGCTCAGACCGAGTGGGATTTATTCCTGCTATGGAGGGATGGTTCAACATACATAAATCGATACATTACAATAACAAGCTGTGAAGAAAAGCCATATATGTCTATACTCATGAGGAATAGCAGGGTTCTACTTTTCTTTACATTTAATCATCTACCTGCTATATGTTGATATGTTTACCTAATGGAATATCTAGCCTGTGATTGTGAAGTGAAATGAAAATATGCTACTGTAAAAGTTAGAAAAACAAACAGATATAAGGAAAGAGAAGTCTTTGGTGGGGGGTGAGGCTATGTGGGTTATGTGGAGGGCAGTGTGAGAAGTATCACTGTGCTGCTACATTTGCATTGTGAAATATGTGAAATCTGTTCACTTTAGACAAATAAACAAAAAGACTTTTCTTTAAAAACAGAAACAAAAGAAATGATAGGAAATTCTTGCCTTACCAGGGTCCAGAAAGGGCTGGCATTCTTCAGCAGCACCATAGTTCAGCTCTTGAGGTCCTGCCTGTGTGATCCAGGGCTCTGTCACTGAGGCCTCCTGGACAGGTGCCATGACCTGGAGCTCAGGCGATTCTAGGTGCACATTTGGCGGCATAGGTTCCATTCCCACTGGTGTCAGTTCTTCCAAAAGCATGTCCTGCATGTCCACCTGTGAGACACAAATCCATCATTCTCTCATTTATAGCAATCAGAAACTTAAGACCAGCAGAAATTTAATGTGAGCTATACATTATTTTATATTACCCAGTGGTTACATGAGTACAATTTAAAGAATACACAAAGTCAACCTTAGTGTCTTACCTAATCCAATGCAAAGTATTAAGATTTCAGCAAGTAATTAACATAAGCAATTATTAGTGAGATATTTTACCCACTATATTTTCTTTCTTACTATATCTTCTGCATGTGCTGTATGTTTGTATGCCTCCAAAACCAGTGGCTTCTATAGTGGAAAATCCAGGTCTAGCCCATGTGAAGATAAAAACTTCAGAAAACAAAACTGACAAGGCAGAAATAAACCCTTAACTCCTCTGCTGGCTCCCATTCAGACCAGCTGTCTGCACAGAAGGTAATAACTCCCGCAGAACCTCTGTTCTCTGCAAGACCAGCTTTTCCCGAAGCTGAGGGCCCTTTTTTCTTTTTTTTTTCTTTTCTTTTTTTCTTTTCTTTTTTTTTTTTTACCTCCTAGGCCTTATGCGACCAGGTATTCTGAACAGAGCGAAGTGCTCCAAGACCCATGGCATTGTGGATATACTGGCAGGTTATAGGAATAAGAATATACTGTACCAGAGATGCAAGTATCTTCCACAATGCAGCATTGTTGCAGGTCCCTACAAATTGTGAAATGTCCCCTTCAAATACTCATGGAGGCAAAGAGAACCTCCCAAGAATGCAACCTACTGATAAGATAAAGATGGGCTAGTTCTAGCAATTGAAGCATGACTTGAATTTTCAAGCAATGTGGCACTAGGACAATTAAAGGAACATTTCACAGCTTACAGCTCGCTTGTACCCAGACTTTTTTGCCCCTTTGGAAAATCAGATGAAGAGCGGGTACACCGCTCACAGTTTTGGAGCAGGGCAGTCAGAATGACTGGCCATGCAGGTGCGGTGGCTATAAACACAAATTCAGACCACAGAAAACTTTCAGGATTTCTCCTGTGATAGTTGAGTCCAATCACATATTTGCAGAAGTGTGTATTAATTCATATCCCAACTACATTCCCTTTGCCTTAGTTCCCTCTCGAATATACATGCATGATTCAGGGTCCCCAACCTTTTTCTGTACATAATCACAGGGTAAACACATAAGGCTTTGCAGGTCATTTCTCTCACTTTTTAAAAACTAACCTTGAACAGGAAAGGCCACTGTCAGCTATTAGGATGCTTACAAACAGACACTGTTCCGATTCAGTGCACAGGCCACTGAGCAATAACATAATTCAGGTTGGTGCAGGTATGCAATTAGGAAGTAGGTAGCTGGGTAGAAGTCTACAGATTTCTTGAAGCTACTAAAGAGGACATTACTCAGCATGTGTTCTACAAAGGGGTTGGGCCTGATAGTATGGTGAGTGAGTGACATGCTGATTCCAGCAAGAGAGTGACATGCTGATTCCAGCAAGAGAGAGAAAGGAAAAGGACTATGAACATATCTGGGGGCTGGGTAAAGACAAACACTAAAAGTCTGCCCTACTCTGTTCCCTTGACCACTTTGTTTGGCCCAAGAAGAAAGATCCCCCACTCTTTTCTCACCTGTGGCTCTGGTACATCAAGTTCTCTCTGTAACTCTTCTATTAGTGACACAACTCTTTCTCTATTCTCGGGGCAGTGCTCCCTCACCCAGGTCTCTATCTCCGTAGGCAAAATAGTTAGAAACTGCTCCAACACAAGCAATTCCAGGATTTGTTCCTTAGAACGCATTTTTGGCTTTAGCCATTGACAGCAAAGCTCCCAGAGTTTGTTGAAAGCTTCGTGAGGCCCGGCTGCTTCTCTATACTGGAACTGCCTGAAGCGTTGCCGGAAGACCTCACAGTCAGTGTCGTACTCCTGAAGCACAGAGCCCTGATTCAAGGACGCCTGGATTGCACAGCCCAGGGCCACAGCCATTCTCACTTTCCAGAAGTTTACTGTTGATCTTTGCCTGAGGTCTCAGCTTATAATTTCTTTCTGTAATCCTCGTGGGAGTCACCTGCAGCTGAGGACAGGGAAAAATGGGAAATAGCAGACTTTATAAAAAGGCATACTTGATATCCTTAACTTATGTATTTTTATCAATCACATATGAGCAATTCATAATCTTTCTGATGCTTTTGTTAATCTAACAAGTTACAGACTTATTTCCAGAGAAAATATACATACAGTGGTATTTTTAAAACATGATTTCAAAGTTTTACATATCAAAGCTCATCCATAAACCATCTAAAATTATGCTGTTTAAAATTACATCAAAACATCCCATGTCACAATTCAGGCTTAATTGAAAACTTAGTTTCATAGTCATACAAGCAAATTGCAAATGGTGAACAGGTATCACTTCAAAGTTCTATTTTTAGAACAGGAAGCTGCCATTGCAAATCTGTATACGCATATGCCCATGTTCCATATTCAAGCACTGGTTCAAGTCCTGGTCACTCTGGTTCTGATCTAGCATCTTGCTAATATGCCTGGGAAAGCAGCATACTTAGGTCCCTGCCATGGACGTGGGAGATCTAGGTGGAGCTCTGCGTTCGTGGCTTCGGCCTGAACCAGCCCTGGCTATTGCGGGCATTTAGGAAGTGAATCATTGGATTTCAGATTGATGCCTTTCTCTCCATCTTCCTGTGCTGCTGTCATTTTGCCTTTCAAACAATAAATAAATCTTTAAGAAACTTTTTTTGGACTGCTTGGTCCAGATTTTCATGGTTGCACATCTAAGAACTCTACTGAGAAATAAAACACAGATTTGCTGGCACCTAAACCACTCCCGGTCTAGTTCTAGCTGTCTTGTATTGTGAATGTATGTGTCTCAAGGAAACGGAAAAAGCATGCACTACTGATACAGATAGGAGAATCTTAACTATTGAACCAAATGCGTTCTCATTTAACTATCCCTTTATAGTTTTCAATTACAATGAATTTAGGCTTACTCATGCTTTGCAAGGTTAGAAAAATCACCAAGTCTTCATTTGTCTGCATATAAAGCATGTGCAGTTCCTCATTCTGCAATAGTATTTCAAGAGGCTCTCCTATGATAAAAACATACTGCACAGACCAGGCCATGACAAATTTACTCTTCACTCATAATGAAAGACACTTATACCACCAGCCAGGTACTATTTTTAAGCATCTTCTTATATTAGTTCAATTTCCCTTTACCTGTGGGTCCTAGTATCACCCCTTGAATCCTGATAGGGAATTTGAGGTTTGAGGCTTAGGGAGATTGAATAACTTGTCCAAGATCACATAGATCATGCCAGAAAAGAAATGAAGCAGAGATAAGAAACCATAGTCTCCTGCAATCAAATGTGTGAAATCATCGCAAGTGCAAAGCACATGCGCACACCTGTACCTGCTGTTGCGCAGTGGCTCCTCTCTCTGCACTTGCTGAGGCAGGCTGGTATCTTTCCCCTGAAGGCGACTACGGACAAAAAAAAAATACTCATGATTCCCATTCTCCCAAGCTTTCTATTAAACTGCACACTCTGCCGCCCAACACGGCCCTTGAGCACATTTCATGACCAATTGTAGAGGAAGATGAGTTCAAGTCTGATAACCTGCCCAGCTGTGTATCCTCTGACACACAGGACCTCGCCTGGAATGTTAGGAAAATCATGGCAGCTACTTCTTAAAATGTCCTGTTCCAATGCAACTGCATGGCAATGCAGTAGTTGCAAACCTGGCACACAGGAAATGCTGAACTAACGTTCACTCCCGCCCAGGATTCCTTCCTAGGAAGCTTCTATTTCCGGAGCCTAGGCTTCTAACCGTCGCCCGGAGAATGTCCAGGAACTGCTGGTTTTGGCTGCGGATCCACCCATTAATTCCTTCCAGTTTCACAACTGGCCGGCTCTCCTGCAACTAACCCAAAACCTGCCCCCCCACCCCCACCTCCACGCCAGCCAGGAGGAAACTCCGCGTTTCTTTCCACGGGCCCTTTCCAATGAAAAGGTCATTCAACTACAAGGCCAGTGGTTTATCTCCCAAGCCACCCTGTAATGAACCCCCTCTCACAGGCCCTATGAGTAAAGCCTTGTACCGAAGAGGGCTTGGGGAACAGCAGGAGTGACACGTCCGTAAAGAACCTTAAAAGCGGGTTTAAAATTCGAAGCCGGCGTCGCGGGCGAGGTCCCCGAGTGATTCTGAGCTAACACGACCCCACCACCCCGAGGGGTGCGCCCAGTCTCACGGGAAGGCCTTGGCCAGGTCTCGAGGAGCAGCGACGGAGACCCTGCCCGGAGAGGGGCCCGCAGCCCCCTCGCTCCTCGTGGCACCCGCCGAGAGCCGCCGGCGCCCGCCGCCCGGGGCACAGCTGCAATTCACCAGCTGGCACAGCTCGGGCCGGTGAAGGGAGCCCCGTTACCCGCGCCCGCGCCCCAGGGACGGCCACGCCCTCTGGCCGCCCGAGACTCACCGGCTCAGCGCCCACAGCTCTCCCGAGCTCTCTCGCTACTGCACAGGGCGCAGGCGCGGGACCGCGTTGCGGACTACAGCTCCCGGCACGTCTCGCGCCGCCCACCGCATTGTGGATGCTGACGCGATAGGGGCTGGGATTCTCTCTGGCCTCTGCCGAATTCAAACTGTTTTGGAAATGCTCCCGTTTCCGGTCAAAGCATTGCTTGGTCCCAGAGAAGGGGGTCAGGAGCCAAGAGAGGACTTGTGGTGGATCAGCCTTGGCGTAATAAAAGCGATTTGGAAATCTCCGTTAGTTATATTATGGCCGGGTCAAAGATTCTTAACCCTCCCCTGGGGACAATTTCTTGCTAGAGTGTCTTAAAAATGCTCAGATATTTTGGCCTTACCAAGACACTCTGATATATTGGATGTCACAAGCCAAGGAATTTGCATTTTGTTTATTTTAAATAATGAGTTGATTGAATAAATTCCTGCCCCAGTTAGTACTAGTGCTGCAGCCATGAAGCAAGAAGGAATGATAAAGTAGGTATTTTTGTACTTAACCATTTATTTATTTATTGTTCTTGAGATGACATTTTAAAATTACATCAAAATCATAAGTTTACTGCTCTACTAAATAGAGGCTTCAAAGATTAAAAGATAAAAGGATGATATTTCAGCAGGAATATAGGCAAGGGCTATAAACAATAATCAAATAAAAATGTCAATTCCATAGATACAATTTTTAATGCAGTCATATCATTACAACTATGATACTATGTCATTCTTAACCATTTATTTAACAAAGATATGACACAAAGTTTGACAAATTTTTGCACCAATACTGATGCACACAGGCATTTCCCTTTTTAAATTTATAATTTAGACAATTATCTAGGGCCCGACGCAGTAGCTTAGTGCCTGAAGTCCTCGCCTCCATTTCCCACCCAGTTGCCTGCTTGTGGCCTGAGAAAGCAGTTGCGGACGGCCCAAAGCCTTGGGACCCTGCACCCGCGTGGGAGACCTGGACGAAGCTCCTGTCTTCTGGCTTCGGATTTGTGCAGATCTGGCCGTTGTGGCCAGTTGGGGAGTGAATCCGTGGGTGGGAGATCTTCCTCTCTGTCTCTTCTCTCTGTATATGTGACTTTCCAATAAAAATAAAAATAAATCTTTAAAAATCAAGTAAACTTTTTAACTGTGTGTGATTAGTATTTTTGTCTATATTTAGAATGCATTCTGAGTAATAGGCAAGAATGTAGAAAAGGAATATTAAGCCCAACCTAGCCTACAGAAAGAATATTAAGCCCAACCAGCCTATGGAAAGCTGGTGTCACAGGCAGTGACTTAGTCTGCTGCACTGTCACACTGACCCCGGGATGTTTTTCTTTAAATTTGTAAAGAATGTCATTGGTATTTTGACAGAGCTTGTGTTGAATCTCTAGATCGCTTTAGATAGTATAAACTTTTAAATTATCTCAGTTATTGCGATCAGTGAGCAAAGAATATCTTCCCATTTTTCATTTGTCCTTGATGTTTTCATTCATCAATCCTTCATAATTTTCCTTGTAGAAATATTTGATTTCTTTTTCTACTTTTATTCCTAAATATTTGTTGATTATGGCTATTATAAGTGAACTTTCTCATTTTTGATGGTTCATTATTTACATAAAAAGCTTGTTTTGTTGTATGTTCATTTTGGAACTGGAAGCTACTCAAACAGCTTATTCTAACAGATTTTTGGGGGACTATTTTTTTTTCAATATATAGGAATTTACATTTTAATAAAAATTCTCTAGGGCTTTTGACTTCAGCCATCTGTCCACAGGTCAGTTGCCTTTGGTTTGTTGTAGTGATTACTTGTGTTCCAGTCTAATATTCCACCCATTCCTCTCCACATTCCACAGCTACCAGAGGTCTCTCGTGGCTCAAAGTTTCTCACATTGGCTCTATCCCCCTTGTTTTCCAATTGTTTCCTCACTAGTTCTGCCCCTTAGATGAAGATTTTCCTTTTGAATTCTGCACCTGTGTTGTGGTAGGTGTTCATTTGATGCCATTGCATACAGTGATGTCATTCAGAAAAGGCAGTGCTCATCTTTGTCTCAGGCTGGCACCGTTCTGTGAACATCAAACTTTTATGCTAGGGCCTGGCGCAATAGCGTAACGGTTAAAAGTCCTCGCCGGGATCCCATATGGGTGCTGGTTCGTGTCCTGGCAGCCCCACTTCCCATCCAGCTCCCTGCTTGTGGCCTGGGGAAGCAGTCGAGGACGGCCCAAGGCTTTGGGACCCTGCACCCACATGGGAGACCTGGAAGAAGCTCCTGGCTTTGGGTAGACTCAGCTCCAGCCATTGCAGCCGCTTGGGGAGTGAACTATCAGACGGAAGATCTTCTCTGTCTTTCCTCCTCTCTGTAATCTGCCTTTCTAATAAAAATAAATAAATCTTTAAAAAAAATCTTTTATGCGAGTATTGTGTTGGAGCTGGGACCTAGTCATGTGTGAGTTCAATACAGAGAGAGAAAATTAAAAAAACCCTGTCTGTTCTTGGGCTTCCGGGGTGCTGTTGGTGGAAGTGAGATGGGGCAGAGGCTGCAGTGACTCAGGCCCACTGAGGTCAAGGTACTGGAGACAGCTCTTCCCAGCATGAAGGTGAGCTCACCAACTTGGTCCTGGAGCCCCAAGAACTCTGATTCCTGCTGAGGCTTGTTTTTCTTGCTGGACCCTCAGGTGCCTTTGTCAGGGAGTGCATCTGGTTTCAGGCTCAAAGTGATCTAGAAACCTGACAAGAGGCTGTGGCTCAGGTTACCAAGGGGGAAAGAATCCTTATGATGTTGAAACCAAGGAGTTTCTCCTGCTGGTAGAGACAGGGCCTGCCCCAAGTCGCCTAGCAGCCTCCCACTTGTGTTTCTGAATGCTCTGCTTCTAAAAGGCTGCTGGTTCTAGGAAAACCTTTCGGCAGCTCCTGGAAATTTGCCATGGGTGGCATTGGCTAGTGATGCACAGCATGGGGCAGATCCTGGACCCGTGACACTATCTTATTGCAGGAGTTCACAGCCAGCTATAGAAGTTGTGTGTAGAGAGCTGTGAAGAATCTCTGCTTCTGGAAAGTAGTTGTGGAATTCTTTTAGAGAGCTCAAGAGACTGAAGGAAGAGGTGAGTGAAAGGAAGGTTTTATTTGAAGTTTATTTGGACCTATGGCTGGGATGCCTTTCTTGGTTTCTCTTGCACATTTTATTTTTTAAAGAAAATGATTTATTATTTGAAAGGCAGAGTTACAGAGTTGGAGAGACACACAGAAACAGTGTGCTTCTATTCACTGGCTCATTCCCAAATGGCCACAGTGGCTTGGACTAGGAAAAGCAAAGTAAAGAGCTTGGATTAACTCCATCTGTTTATCCCACATGGGTCGTGGGTGCCCAAGTGCTTGGACGGTCTTTTTCAATTCTCCCAGGCACATTCGCTGGGAGATGGATTTGAAATTCATCAGTTGGAACTTAAACCCGCACTCATCTGGAATGCTGGTATAGGCAGCCAGCTTATCGCATTGCCCCACAACAGTGGGGCATGAGGATTTTCTTGACTGACCAGAGTGGACTTTATCTGGACCAATGCTATATTGTAGTTTAGTCTGGAACATTCATCCTGCAGATGTTCTGCTTCCACCCATCAAATGCATAAACAATACAGGATTGCTTCTGGCATCCACAGGGTGGCAGTGTTGCCCCAGCAATGACAACTTGTGCAGTTGTTATCAAGGGCCTTTGCGACCTATTAGCTGTTTGACTTTGGGTAAGTTACTTTGGCACTCTGGGCTCTACTTTCACTATGGCAAAAATACCCTTCTGGTGACATTTGAAGGACTGAATGGAGAGCAGTGTGGGCATTGCAGCCTCACTGCTGGCAGGTACGTTGTTTATACTTGAAACTGCTAATTTCTCTGCCACATCGGGATCAGCAGTCTGTGCCCTCTGCAAAGCTGAAGCTCAGGTACCCTGCACTGAAATCCAGTTTACACTAAACTTTGAGGTTGCTGCCCCCATGGCACCAAGTTAACCTTACTTGTGTTAGGAATATAAGCTCTGATCATTAAGTTAGTCTGTTTCATTCAGCACTTTATCAATACATTCGATTGCTTATTGTTCTTTTTCTCCTTTGGGCAGATCCAGAGAGGCCCCTGGGTCTGCCAGCCTGGGGCCTGCAGCCAGTCTGGAAATCTTTTTTTTTTTTTTTACTCTTTACTAGTTTATTTAAAAAAATTGAAGATGCCACATTTTTTAAAAGGCTCTTTTACATAAAGTAGACTTACTGGGCAGATCTGGAAGTCAGTCTAAACTGGACGTACTATGGATTGAACACACAGATGAGGGTTCCTCACTCTACCACCTGGACACGGAGCCAATACCTCCCTCCAGACTCCTATAAAAACTGCTTCAAAGCCCCTTTGAAGTTGCAATAGTGCAGCAAAACCACAAGTAAACAACTACCTGTTGACCTGGTATTTCAAATATAGACTGAAAGGCCAACAGGCATTGTGTGTGTGTGTGTGTGTGTGTGTGTGTGTGTGCAATTTTTTTTAAAAACAGATCAAAGGTTGAAAAATTCGCACAGCACTGTCCCTTCACAGAAGGCAAGCCGCTGCGGCGCGTCAGGTCGGAGGCCGCCCCCGGAGGTGTAGGCTGTGGAAGTGGGCCTCCTTCAGGGTCTGGTTGATGTGAAAGTACGGGCCTTGGCACAGAGCGGACTGCTCGGGCATGGGCTGCGGGGTGTTGGGGCTGGATCCGGCCATGGTCTGACTTAAGCTGCTCTCCGGCCGCTGGCTCTGTCCGGGCTGTTGATGTTGCTGCCGCTGCTGCTGCTGCTCCCACCACTGTCACTGCTGGAAGACTCCGTGTCCCAGGACTCCTGGAAGACAGCGTTTCGGCTGCTCCTCTTGGTCTGCGGGGGAAGGTGGTGGTCCTCTTCATTGCCATTCCTTCTCCTTTTCCTGGGGCGCAGGCGCTCGCTCATGGCAGCCGGTGGAAGGGAGCGCCGTGGCACCGCCCCGCGCTACTAGGGAACGGCCGGGGTCGAGAGCGGCCGGCCGCCACGCCCACCCCCTCGGGCCCGGGCTCTGGCCGCCGCTCGGGTGGACGCGGCCGGCGGGGAGCGTCCCCCCCCCCCCCGTTGGACCCGTACCACCGCCACTTCCGGCGTCTCCTCCGCTCCCCCCATCCAGTCTGGAAATCTTTGAGGCAGGAGTGAAGATGGGCGTTTGGGGGCTATGACTTCAAGGAACATCATAGCAGCACCAACTGGGAAGGAACCAACTGGGAACTGTCTACTTTTATAACCTCTTTATGAATTTCCTTTTTATTTTACTTCAAGACAACTCATAATGTATTTTTTGAATTTTATGAGATCTGCTTAAAAATCCTTGTCAGATAATTCTGCTATTTCACTAATGCTGGTGTTGGGATCAATTGATCATGTTTCCTCATTTTCTGCCTCTTTGTACGAGAGATGACTTTTTTTAAATCTTGGACATTTGGGGTACTATGTTAAGAGACACTGAGATACTAGGTCTTGTTTAAACTCTTGTAATAACAGGCAGTTACCAACTTAGGTTTGATATGCAGATGGTGGCCTATTCCTATGGGCTGTGATTACAAAATTATTTATTTGTTTTTAAAGATTCATTTCTTTGAAAAGCAGTGTTTAGAAAGACAGGGAGAGACAAAGAGAGATATTCCACCTACTGGTTCACTCCCCAGATGGCTGCAATGACTAGAGCTGGGCACTTGAAAGCTAGGAGCTTCTTCCAGTTCTCCCAATGGGTGCAGGAGCAGAATTACTTGGGTCATCCACTGCTGCATTCCCAGGCAAATTATTGGGGATCTGGACTGGAAGTGGAGCAGCCCTGATTGAATTGCATCTATATGAGCGGTCAGATTTGCAGGGACCTGGTAATTTTTAATAGCAGAGATATTTAATAACAGTCTAATTTTAGCATATTATGTGGTGATATATATATATCTAATATACATTTACTGAATATTTTGCTACTGCTGCTGTTCAAGGAGCTGGAAGGCCTTGTCCCAGATTTGGATACATTAAGGTTCTAGGTGGGAGAACAAATGCTGCTTTCTTATGTAGCATTATTTTCCGTGTTTGGAGCTTCTGACAGCATGATTTATCAGTGGGGGATAGAAAATACATCCAAGGTTTGGCATTGTGCCGATAACTTCCAGTAGCAAGGTATTTTTGTTGGAGGAACGTGGTCTTCGGCCCAGTGGTGATGAAGATGGCTAGAGCAGGTGATTTGCTGTGGGTTTCATGGGGTGTCCCATCAGGAGTGGCATATCTCAAGCAATGTGGAAAAGGAGCACATGTTCCACGTGAGGTACTTTTGGTGGTGACACCTTCATCACCAGTGGCACAGTCACGAGGTATTCTGTTAAGCCTTAAACCTGGTGGGAAGTGGAGTCCTGTTTTGGCTGAATGACAGGAAGTTAGTAGCTCAGAGGTATGCAGGAGAAACCTGCTAGTGCCCCATCTTTCCTGATATTGTGATGCCTGCGATATCTTATGTTTTTAGATATTTAATCCTGAAAGAGTAAAACTGCCTATTGGAGAGCGGATACTTGGTTGTAATATTCCATGGGATATCAGGAATTAAGGATATAATTTTCTTTGCTTTGTCAGCCACCTTTAAGCAATATGGAAATATTCCATCTACTCTATGACTCCCTTATTTCTCCCACAGGGGTCACAGATAAGAAGAGATGCCAAGATCCTTGGATGATATGGTGGAAGCCACTGTTCCTCCACCCCGTCCCCATCCTGCCAGTGCTTTGCTGCTCCCCGAGTGGATGTTTCTTCCAGAGGCCCTTTCATTTTTTTAAAATTGTTTTCAATTTGCATTTTTCCCATTTTTAAATTATATCTTTGACCATCTTTACATAGTTAATTAGGATAAAAAGGTTAAGGGCTATAGGAAAGTGGGTAAGACTATTATTTCCATATTGTTTTCTTCATGTAGGATATTGAGGGAGAAGCCCCACCCAGTCTCCCACCCACCCCAGGTCCCGGATGTGGGGCATGCTACGAGATCCTTTCGATAGTTCACCAGTTATGAATCGCTGCCAGGGGCCGTTTCTGCCACTTACTAAGGATGCTTTCTTTCTCACCCACGTGTCTCCCCTGTGTTCCTCAACTATCTCCTTACCTCACTTGTGGGCTTGCAACTTTCTTCCTCTGCAATGTGTTGTTGGCATGCATATGTTTGCTGTGGTATCCCATGACGTTTTTTGTTGAATTGTTGTTTTACGGTGTGGCAGAAAGAGAAGGGAGACAGAGACAGAGAGAGATCAATGTTACATTTGTTGATTCTCTCCCCAAGTGGCCACAACGGCGATGTGCAACAGAAATGTGAATGTTAATCACAAATATTACATTGATTGAAGCCTTTTTAATAAAAGCAAAGAGGAGCATAATGACCAAAGTGCAAATGCTATCAGTGTAGGTTAGACCATCAGTGGGACTGGACAGGACAGTTTATATTCTTTCCTGACTACTCACTACTTTATTCATCTTATGTGTGCGGTCTGGACTACCTACCACTGTAATCAGAGATATATCCAGTAGACATTTGCATGTACATTCATCAAACCTACACACAAGAAGGATCCTAGCTACACTATTTAAAAATCCCAAAGTGAGTATGAAAAAAAATCCACCACACTCTGTACAATGGAATATTATACAGCTGTAAAAATACCTTGCTATAGTGTCAGAGGCTCCCAGAAATCTGATTTGGAGTAAACAAGTCAGGCACACACACAAAGCTCTGTTGAAGTCCATTTAAATCACGTTAGAGACTGGTGGCACTAGGCTATAACATGTGGTTGGGACAGCAGTTAGCTGCAACTGGGTAGAAGAGAGGGAGGAATGAAAGGGGGCGGAGAACAGGGAGTTTCTGTTCTTTTTCTTGATGTTGTCAAGGACTGATATGAGCTGAGCTTGCAGCTATCAAAGCGACTGCTAAGAGAAGTCAGATTAAAAGTTACAGTGAAGCCCAACATCATTCACTGTGACAGTGTAAGCGGGAGGCTAACCCAGATAAAGTGCCAATTCACCCTTGTTTCAGATTGGGTGTCAGACTGGGCACTAGAGAATTTGAGGAGTGAAGTGGAAAATCGCCTGTCTTTGCCTCTCAAATAAGTAAAATAAAACAGAAATAGGAAATACATTAGACATAGGAAAGTGTTTCCATGGGATAGTGTGAGACACTCTTGAATCAGTGCCTGGTCACTGAGATTCGCCTGACCTCTCCTAAGGTTCCCAGGTTCTCTTAGGAAAATCCTAGTGCTCCCCTGTGCCCCCTCCCCTTTAACATTTTTTATTTGTGGTTCTGACTTCAGGAGACAGATCGAACCCACTAAGAGAGCACTTCAGATTTTCTTCAGCTCAATAGTGGTAGTGACCTGACTGACAGCATGCTTTCACCCTTTCCACTGGGTCCTGAATGAAGCGTTCAGATGAAAGAATCCAATAAAGCACTGAGCAGCTACACATCACACTGAAAGGAGTTCAAATGCAGCTTCTATTTCACTCCGCAACTGGCTGCAACAGCCAGAGCTGAGCCAATCGGAAGCTGGGAACCAACAGCTTTTTCTGTGTCTCCCATAAGGTTCCAAGGCATTGGGCTGTCCTCCTCTGCTTTTTCAGGCCTTAAGCATGGATCTGGATGGGAGTGGAGCAGTCGACACATGAACAAGTACCCGATTGGATGCATTTCAAGTATATATAACCTTGACAGGAAGCTTAACCTACAAGACATGAAAACTCACATAAGAGGCTGTTGCAGTGGCGCAATAGGTCAGCACCACAGGGCAGAAGATTAGCCTATTGCACCACTGCAACAGCCTCTTACGTGGGTTTTCACATCTTGTAGGTTAAGCTTCCTATCAAGGTTATACTCGTTATGTCTTCTCTTCCTTTTATGTTTTGAAGACTTATTTATTTATTTGAAAGGCAGAATGGCAGAGAAAAAGGGAGAAACAGAGTTAAAAATGTGTCTTCCATTTGTTGATTCATTCCCTAAATGCCTGCAATAGTCAGGCTTGGGCCAAGCCCAAGCCAGGAACCTGGAACTCGTTTCAGATCTCCCATATGGGTGGAAGGTACACAATTACTTGAGCACTCATCTTCTGCTTCCTGGGTGTGTTAATATGGTGGTTGATTGAATGTGGAGCAGCTGAGATTTTTACCAGCACTTTTCTATGGGATGTGGGTGACCCAAGGAGTAGCTTATCCTGCTGTGTCACAATTCTCACCCCTCTGTTCTTTGTAAGTGAGTAAGCAAGTCATTTTGCTTCATAAAAAAATTCTGAAGTTCATGAATGAGGATACACTGAATTTATACATTAATTTAGGGGAAAATTGATATAGTAATTTTCCTATTTTGGAAAATGAAATTTTAGTGGGAAACAGGAGGAAGTGCAAATGAGCAGATGGAGACTGGGGAGATGTTTTTGACCCTGCGACTTTAAAAAGGCTCTCACTAGGGAGAAGAAAAAAGAAGAGGTGATGACATACTTTCCATCCCAGAAGTGCTCCCTTGACTTCATCCAGTTCATCAGTATTGCAGTTAAAATAAGAGCACCACCAGCAGTGCCCCCTCCCTCACTGAGGCTGTCTGCCTAAGTACCTCTCCAAGAGCTTTACACAGAGTAGCTCATTGAATCTCAGAACAGCTCAAGGAGATGAGGGGTACCACTGTCATTTGTGAGATGCAGGGAAGTTTAGGACATCCCAATCGGGCACCTGTGACCCAGGGTCACATCACCAGTCCATGGCAGAGCAGAAGGGAGGGGAGGGGAGTCAGTTTTGTCCTAGCGCTTCAGCCTTTACACTCCTGCAGGATGATTCATTGTTGACCCTGGAGAAGGCAAACAAAACATCTCTTTTAGCAGTTTGTCTCCAACACCCAAGCCAGCAAGCATGCCTATATATGGTTCCATAGGGGAAAACCTTGTGACTGACCCTTCCCTGCCAGCAGGACAGAAACTCTGTGACCCGGATCCCCATACAGGCAACTCTCCTCAATTTCTTCAGCTGTAACAGGATACTGGGTGAGGATGGTCAGTATGGGGGTTATCACATCAGATGTTAGTTCTTTGCTTCCTCAGGGGAACAGCACTAGTACAAACTAAAGCCCTGGACGCAGTACTCCGTGTTCCACTTCCACACAATATACACATGAGGCATGCATGCATGCTGACAGTGTCATGCCCAAGGAGGGTAACTTCACCTGAGAAGGGTCACTGCGAGCAGTCACACTTTCCACAACCGAAACATCCCATTTATACTAACTGAATGTTACGACAGGGTCACTGTAGTGTCATAGTTAAGGATGAATCTAGTACTTGAGGGAGAGTCAGAATCTTACCTGGGACGGAGTTTCCTTTCAGTTATCATTGGGGGATTGGACCTTGCATCCAGAATCCCTGACCATTGTCTGAGACACCTGTGTAGAGGCAAGAAACACTGTTAATCCACTTTGTTGACTTCCACAGGTAAAGATTTAGTGGAGAGTTCTGCTACAATCCTAGGAAGAGCTCTTAAATAAGCTGTGGATCCAGGAAATAGATATGGAGACAGTTTCCAAACCTGCATGATGTTTGTCCCTTCCTCATTGTATTCAGCCCTGAATTAGGAGTAACCATGAGGCAACGACCAAAATAGAAGTCCTGCCATAGTATGCTGCTAAAGTTCTGAAATCTATTGTGATACTACACTTGATCTTAGCCAAAAAGCTGAGAAGTGATCTGAAAGCTAATGTGAATCATCAGGAATCCTCATGCTGCTCAACCAACCAGATCTTGATGCTCAGGAAAAATGTCTAGAAGAAGGAGGAAAGGGAACTTTCCCTTTTCATTCTCATCCTCTTTCCCAGACTAACTGCTACTTGTTTAAGAACTGTCCTGCTCAATATTGAGACAAGTACTTAAAAATCTGTGTTTTTGCTCTGTGCTGTGGAAGTGGTGCTGGTGGATTATTTATTGAAAATAAAGATATCATGTACCTGAAAAAAAAAAAAGAACTGTCCTGCTCTGTAATCTAGGAGTGAAACACCACCTGAAGAAAGTACAGTATGATTACTTGCCACCAAGAAAGTAGTTGAATTGATTTTTATAAGGCTTTATTGTATGTGAAAGGCATAGTTACAGAGAAGGAAGAGGGAAGGGAGGAGTGTTTATATGTGCTGGTTCACTTTCCAAATGGCTGGGCAGATCTGAAGACAAGAACCAGGAAATTTTTCCAGGTCTCCCACATGGATGCAGGTACCAACGCACTTGTTCCATCTTTTGCGGCTTTTCCAGGGCTATCAGCAAGGAGGCAGATCAAAAGTGGTGCAACTGAGACACAAACTGGTATTGCAGTCAGCGGCTTTACTTGTTAGACCACAGAGCTGGTCCAAGCTGAATAGATGAACTGGCTCTGCTATATAATAGCAAGGTGGGGAATACTATTTATCCCAGCAATAACATCCTGTATTTTGCTTTATTTTAAATATTTACTTGACAAACACTTTAGCCATCTTCACATTCTCCCAGAGGCTGTTTCAGCAGGGAAATATAATCAGGGTTTGGATCCAGGAAACCAACACAGGTACTCTATTCACTAAGATGTGGGCATTCTAACCAGTGGCTTAACCACTAAGACAAATGCCTAACTATCCTGTATTTTAGAGGGTAATTGTATACTACAGATACTAGGTGCAACATTTATCATTAATCTGCAGACATAGTAAGACTATACTCTTGCTTTGCCATTAACCTGTTGTTAGTTCAAATGTTTCTCACTTTACCTGGTCTGTATTAAGATAAAATCACTAGCATAGGTAAATGTGTATTCAAATTCAATTGTAATTACTTATAATTTGGATGCACTCCTGCTGTATTGATTTTCCCAATCTTTATTTTTGCATCTGTAAATTGGGTCATGATCACCTGTACTGCAGATTTTGCCAAGAAACGACATGTCATGAGGTTGTCTTATTGTTCAACCACGGGCCAGGAACTCAAGCCTTGTTTTTCTTGTGGCTAGTAGGACCAAGAAAGAGATGTAAAGGAAACAGTTGAGTTCCCTGGGGGCGGGGTGGGCAATTCCTATTATCTCAATACCTACAGAGTACATGCTTGATTCTCCTTGTTCTGAAAATAAAGACAGCCTCTATCTGAGTCACTATGTGGGAGACATGAATGGAGTTCCTGGATCCTGGCTTCAGCCTGGCTTAGCCTTGAATGTTGCAAACATTTAGGGAGTGGACCACTAGATAGAAGATCTCTTTTTCTCTCTGCTTCTTTCACTCTGTGTTTAAATCAAATAAATAATTTTTGTAAAATGTCAAAGGTTTTGACATTTATTATTTGCTTGGTTATCTATTGAAAAACAGAGGGATAGAGAGAGGGAAGGAGAGAGAGAGGAGAGAGAGAAAGAGAGAGATTATCGTATGCTTTCACAGGCTTGCGATGGGAAGCATCCAGAAGCATCAGAGTAGAAAACCCTGGTTCATATTATAAACTTTTGTGTACTATACTGAGGAATTTAACTTGATTGTAGCTTCCACTGTGCAGATTAAAGTAATGCATATTCTGTAAAGTCACAAAGCATATATTGATAGTATGCTTTCCCTCTGAAGCCGACTTCAGGGCCCAGTCAGGCAGCTGCAAGTGCACCTTTGGCCATAGAACAGCAGAAAAAGAAGTTTCTCTCTGGTTGCACTGAGTTTCACAACATTCAAGGCAGACTGGTTAGAAGATTAGTATTACTTCTGTCCAGGCATCAGAAATAGCAGAACAAACTCTGCAATACCAGTGAACTATAAAGCATGCTAAAGAAACACTGATTTTGCATGTTGCACTTGACCTTCCTTATTGTCATTTTTATCTTGGTGGTGATTGTTAACCAACATTATAGAGTATGTGCCTGGATATTTACAAACTGAATTCTTTGCCAAGGAGGAGCTAATGTTCCTTTTCAAAATGTAGTGCTTCCATATCCAAGTTAGGAATTAAGAGGGTATTGTATACCTTGTATGCAGTTAGAATCTAGGTCTGGCAGTGGCATTGCAATGCTTTAAGGATCCCATATGGGTGCTGGTTTGTGTCCCAGGTGCTCCATTTCCCATCCAGCTCTCTGCTTGTGCCCTGGGAAAGCAATGGAGGATAACCCAAAGCTTAGGGACCAAGCATCCACATGGGAGACCCAGAGGAAGCTCCTGGCTCCTGGCTTCAGATTGTCTCAGTTGCGGCTGTTACAGCTGTTTGGTGAGAATACCAGCAGATGAAGATGTTTCTGTCTCTCCTTTTCTCTGTAAATCTGACTTTCCAATAAAAAAAAAATCAGGCATAGAACCTGATGCATGGTGATAAAGAAAAGACGTGAAGCAAATAATCAATATACAATATACAAGTGTCTGGCTCTGACATAACAACTGAATTCAGGCTCTAATTCAGAATTTCAATCGGCCCTAGTGAGGATAGGGGACAATTGATCACTTTTTGTCATAAAATAATCTGCTGTATTTTTATGGGTTGGATTTGCTCATCTCCTCTACAATAAATATCTAACCCCCCCCCCAAAAGAAGCAGTCGTCTGAGCATGCTCATGCATATGGATGATGGTTGCAGTTTTTTTTAATATAAAGATTTATTTATTTCCATTGGAAAGGCAGATATACAGAGAGGAGAGACAGAGAGAAAGATCTTCCATCCGATGATTCACTCCTCAAGCGGCCACAGCGGCTGGAGCTGAGCCAATCTGAAGCCAGGAGCACTTCCAGGTCTCCCATGTGGGTGCAGGGTCCCAAAGCTTTGGGCCATCCTTTCTGCTTTCCCAGGCCACAAGCAGGGAGCTGGATGGGAAGCAGGGCAGCCAGTATTAGAACCGGCGCCCATATGGGATCCCGGAGCATTCAAGGTGAGGACCTTACCCACTACAGTATGGTGCCAGGCCCAGATGGTTGCAGTTTTCTCCAGTTTGAGCCTCATTTGCAGTATGTTCTCTTTGTTTTCCCTACTTCACTAGTCATCTCTCAAAGCAAAACTTGCTGTTTCTGTTGTTGGTCTGCATCGCAATTTCTTATGTGAATATGTAACCAACAGCCAAGTCTGTTTAAGTTGTGTTTCATCTTTTTCTCTTTTTTTTTTTTTTGGTTGTTAGAACATCATTGGCCATTTAGATTTTTCCCTGATACAATGAGACATTGTTATTAAAACAGATAAGCCATCTGACCAGGACTGATGTTTAGTCAAGGTTACTTGATCATTTGTTTGCCAGCAATAGAATTTCTGACCAATTCCTGAGGGCCTCAGTTAATTTGTTAGACACCATGGTGATCCCCAGAGGAAGGTGCCTAAGCTCACTGCTATATTACTGGTTAAGATGCTTGAGTTGTACATCTGAGTTTGTGGGACAGTTTCCTTCTTGCAAATTCTCACTCCAGCTCCTTGACAATGCAAACCAAGGGAAGCAATAATGGGGTTTTTGCCACCTGTGTGGGAAAGATTTTTTTGAATTCCAGGATACCAGTTTGGGCTGTAGGCATTTGTGTAGGAGATGAAGGGGGATGGAAATGATCTCTCCACCAATGTGTCTCTCTTAGATGTTAAGCCAAGAAGTGTATCAGTGTGTCTGATATTATTCTCAGTGAAATACAAGAATTTTGTTTTTGTTTAAATGATCGTTTATTTTATTTGAAAGAGTTTGGGGTGGGGGGAGAGTCAGAGAGACAGTGAGATCAAGATAGCTTCTCTATGTTGATTTATTCCCCAAACAGTAAAAATGGACAGAGCTGGGCTGGACTGAACCTGGGAGCCAGCAACTTCTTCCAGGTTTCCCACATGGGTCCGGGGCTCTGGGATTTGGACCATCCTTGGTGACTTTCAGGTCATTAGCAGTTAGTTGGATTAGACGTAGGGAAGCTAGTACTTGAATTGATGCCCATATGGGATTTCAGTGTCATAGACTGAGGATTGGCCTGCTATGTCACCATGTCAGCCCAAGAAAAACAAGGCATTTGAAAATATTCACAGAAATGTACACTATCAAATGTACACTATCAAAATCAAATGTACAGTATAAAATATATTATTAAATGGGAAGAATCAAGATGGCAGAATAGGGTAAGGACACGTTAAAACAGACGGAAAAACATTTAATCAGGATGAAGCAGAAAGGACATATTTCAGGAAATAGGAAAGGACAGAACAACAGCAGAGGGGTACCTGGAGACAGACATACTCAGGAAAGCAGTGGACACAATGGTGTGGTGTTGCAGTGACTGATACTCCAGCAGCATTCAGCAAACAGCGATCTGAACTCCACCAGCAACCAGGTGGGAAGGGACTTTCAACGGGAACTTGGGAGGTGAACCCAGACAAAGAACTGTCTGTCCTGCTGGTCCGTTTGATTTTACTGGGAGCAGAGATAGAGCAGCAGATACCAGATGGATAGTGCGAGAACAGGGTGGATTTCACAGCCCTGTCTGCCCCCTAGAGCTGAATTGGGCACCATTTCACATAAGGAGGTAAAGGCAAGGGAAAGAACTGAGCATACGCTGAGCTGGGAGTGAACTCATTTCTGACTCAGTGAACTGCAGCAACGTGGCATTCTATAGGTTCTACCCAAGACAGGTCTGGGTAGCCCTCAGACTTGACATACAGCAAATCAAGAACTCTAGTAGTGGTACATCCGGCGCCATTTTGTACACTGTGGCAATTGGGACTGCAGGGGACAACAGTGAACTGCGCATGTGCTGAGCTCATGAGAACTCACTGAGCTTCGTGGATTGCACTGGTCCTTCAGGAAAATAATACTGACTGTGGCATTGTACAGGTCAAAATAGGTCAGTGTGGCACCCAAAACTAACATCCAACAGATTCTGACAAGATCAGTGCCACCAACAACCTAACTATATAGGACACCTGGTGTCTCCCTAATCCTGGGACCTGCTCCAACTGGAAGTGGGAGAAAGGTTGCAGAGACAATAGTGCAGCCTCAGCACGGTATCACAGGAGGTGGAGACTGGTGATCCAGGAGCTGGGGCTACGGAGACCATGATGGAAATCTAACATAAGAACCCAGACCTGGAACTCGCTGGAGCGAGTGGCACAATTGGCTGCAAGCAAACAGTTGTGTACCAACTGCAATAAGTAAAATCTAACTGTAGACCTGTGGGTGGCGCAGCTTAGAAACCTGCCCCAAGGAGAAGACTCTGCTAACCAGGAGTACAATGACCAAGAGCAAAAAAGGAGACAAAGGCACAACGAATATTATTGAAAACTCCCCTGCAAAGGAGCAAAACCCTATGCCAACCTCAGAGTTAATCGAGAAAATGGGGCACACAGAATTCATAAAACTCATTTTAAAGCTTCTGATCAACAATGAGAAGCACATACAAGAGTTCAAAGAATTTATGTTACACAAGCAATAGCAGCAATAAAGCAAATCAAGGCTGATATACCAGAAATTAAGAACACAAAAGAGCAAATTAAAAGTAGAGTGGAGAGTCTCCAAAATAGAATGAAGCAAGCAGAAGAAAGAATTTCAGAATTGGAAGATATTTCCTGTCATCAGGGGTAAGAAACAAAAAGCTGGAAGCAGAGCTGGATCAGGCCAAAAAAAGTATGCAAGAATTGAAAGACACTATTAAGAGGCCAAATATAAGAGTCATGGGAGTCCCAGAAGGTGCAGAAAGAGAAGCTGAGTTTGCAAATATATTTAATAAAATAATGAAGGAAAATTTCCCTCATCTAGAGAAAGAATTGGGAAACAAGATCCAGGAGGGGCACAGAACTTCCAACAGGCTTGATCAAAAGCTCTCTTCAATTGAGCATAAGAAAAAGACCCTTAAATGTGCACGTGAAAAAAATCAATTGACATGTAAAGGAATGCCAATTAAACTCACAGGAGATCTCTCACAGAAAACTCTACAGGCAAGAAGAGAATGGAGTGACATATTCCAGATTCTAAAAGAAAAAAATTGTCGGCCTAGGATAACATACCCAGCAAAGCTTTCTTTCATCTTTGAAAATGAAATAAAATTCTTCCAGAGTAAAGAAAAGTTAAAAGAATTTGCCTCTACCAAACCTGCCCTACAAATGATGCTTCAAGATGTTCTCTTGACAGAGAAGAGGAATAGCACCAAACAAAACTAAAGGCAAATGGGAAGAACATCCCAGTAAAATGACAACAGAAGACTAAACCAATGAACAACCCATTGCTAAAATGACAGGACCAAAGTACTGTCCATACATATTGGCCCAAAATGTAAACGGCTTAAGCTCAATCAAACATCATAGATTAGTAAACTGAATTAAAAAACAAAACCCATCTATTTGTTTAGAAGAGACACATTTCACCAACAAAAATCAGCGGAAACTATATCACATGGGTTTTGTTGTTTTCTGTTAGTTTCATGTCTTCAAAACAGTTTCTTCTGATTAAATCATTCAATGACTCACAGATCATACAGCAGCATCATTTTCTGCAAGAAGGTTCCTGATTTTCATTTCTTCAGCTACACGTTAGTCATTTAGTAGCATGTTATTTAACTTCATGGTGTTGTTAATTTCTTTTTTCTCCCTGTTGTTGAGTTTGTTTTGTGGCTTTTCTTTTAAGGGGATGTATAGTAGCTGTGTAATGTAGACTGTCATATCTAGTAACATGTCATTTAACTGCATGGCATTATGAATTTCTATTTTTCTTTCTATTGTTGATTTTGTATCATGACTTTTCATTTAAGGGGATGTACAGTGGCTGTGAAATGGAGACTAACATCCAGATGTGAGGATGCAGTGCAGTATGCATTTCTACTTCCAGACAAAGATGGACTTGCAATGAAACGTTCACTATATCTTAACAATAGGATGCTGGACTCTCTGCCATTGTCCATGCCCTCAATGATGGATATGTGACTGTGAATGAAGAACTATATGTCAGTAATAATACAGAGGAACTAGGTGGAGGGGAGGGATTTGGGGAGGGGATAAGGGAAATTCCAGGAGCCTATGGAATTGTATCATAAAATGATAATAATAATAATAAAATGTTTAAAAAGAAAAACAATATATTATTAAATGTTCATAACTAATGTACATTATGAGATATTTTCATGGAGTTTAAAACTGTCCTTTGACCTAGTTTTTTTTTTAATGATTTAGTTTATTTTTATTGGAAAGTCAGATATACAGAGAGGAGGAGAGACAAAGAGGAAGATCTTCTGTTTACTGATTCACTCCCCAAGTAATCGCAATGGCTGGTGCTGAGCCGACCCGAAGCCAGGAGCCAGGAGCTTCTTCCGAAGCCAGGAGCCAGGTCTCCCAGGCAGATGCAGGGTCTCAAGGCTTTGGACCAACCTCAACTGCTTTTCCAAGCCACAAGCAGGGAACTGGATGGGAAGTGGAGGTGCCGGGATTAGAACTGGCGCCCATATGGGATCATGGTGCATGAAAGGCGAAGACTTTAGCCACTAGGCTATCATGCCAGGCCCTGATCTAGTTGTTTTTTTTTTTTTTTGACATTTACTTTTAAATACATCTTACAAAATCAAGACCTGCTATTCAGCATTTTTCTAATATTTATTGATAAACTTTGAGTAATTAACAATTCAAGAGGTATCTGCAGATGAGTGGAAATTTGCCCCTCCTTCATACTATCTATGTGTGACATGACCCTGTCTCTTTTCTCAGGCCATTTTCTTCCACCCTGGTCTCTGGCCCTATGGGTAAAAGGGAATTGTTGATCACAAGCTGTTCCAGAATGTGTTCCTTGGGATGAATGTTTTTAGCTTCAGCCATTGACAGCCAAGCCTCCAAAAGTTGTTGATAACATCTCCAGGCTCTGTTTTGCTGCACTGGGACTCCTGGAATGCTGCTGGGAGAATTCACAGTCATGGTTGTAATCTTGAAGCTCAGGGAACTGGTTCAAGAACCCCTGGATTGTACTGCTCAGAGTCACAACTTTTGCCCTAGTTGATTTGGGCCTGAGGTTTCAGAGTCAAATCGCTTTCTCTCCGAAATTGCTGGGGAATCATCTTCAGCTGAGGACTGGAAAGTGATACACAGGGGACACTGTCTAAAACGAGGGTATCCTGCTCCCTTAACATTTGAAAATCTGTGAAACTGTGGACTCACCTCCCAGAGAATCCCCTGATCCCATATTCACATCCAGTTCTGCTTCCAGTTCCTTAAAGGTTCAAGATGTCCAATCCCATCCCAACCCTCTAGTTATATAGCGGTCAATGTGGTCACATGACCACACACAGAAATTCACTAATATTAAATTCACTAAATTAAATTCACTAATATTAAATATTCAGTTGCCTGCCATAATCCCAGTACTCCACAGCCATTCCTTTAGATATGTAAATAGGACATTCCCTCTAAGATTTTATATTCCACAGAGGGCAGACTAAGGCCACCTGGCCTTAAAGAAAACCTCCTACGGCTATGCTGGCTCTACACTCAATTTAACAGCATGGTCTTCTGGTTCTGAATATAAGGTGGGTACAAAAGTAATAGAGAATGGATCCTTGCAAAGTTAGTGACTAACTCTACAAGTCCACGTAGTTGGAGTCATTATCCCACACTGGAGTCACACTAGAGTCCGGCTGGGCTTATCAATCTTCACTTATCCCAGAGCAGCACTTGTAGCCCCTCCCCATCACCATTTGTTTGCCTGCAGCCCATCCTGCCAAAGTAGGTCACTTGGCTATCCTACAACAAACTACTCTCCAAGAGGCATGCCATGTTTCATAACTAGCACTCAGGGGCTCTTTTTGTAACCCCATTACAATTATAACAACTTCGTACACTATTCGGGTATTTCCAACTGCATGGAAAGTAAAAAACCAAGAGCAGAGTGTGCAACCAAGTTAACATTGGGACTCACTAACAGCCATACTGGCTGGGGTCAAATGTATTGGGGGATTATGCACCTGCCCTAAAATAGCATAGGCTGTTATTTCTGTGTTATTACACTATTTGACAGAATAACAAATATTTACATAACATTCACATTAAATACACCACTGTACATGATCTAGTGTTGATATCAAGTGAACAGGAAGATATAAAAAGCTGTGTAAACAACAGGTCATTTTGTAGAGGAATGTAAACATCTGTGCCTATCAGCCTCAGGGCCTTCTTGAGATCAACAAGAGGGCAATTGTTGGTTTGACCCTTTCCTAGGAAGTTCCTACTTGCAGAAGCAGGAAGCAGGGTGGGGTTAAGGAGAGAGCCCTTGCTCTGAAGGAAATTCAGGAGCTGTTGATTTTGGTTAATCTCCTCCTTCCTAAAACTGGTCAGCCCAGCCTCGATAAATTTTCCCTTTCACTACCACAAAATAATCCTTTGCTTGCTTCTTTTACAAGTACCCTTCACAATTAAAAGTCATCTCATCATATGGCTAGTGCATTCTCCCTAAAACCCCCTGAAATGAATTCTCACAGGGACTAGGAATACACCTGGAACATCAAGAAAGCACTTGTTGAATGGGAATCAGGAAATCCGGGCAAGGACTCTGTGAATCTGCAAAGCTTTGCTGAGCAGAATAGAGCTGAATCCAGAGCAACTTCCTATACCCCCTGGAGGTGCTGCTTGTCCCAGAAGCCTCCTGGGAGGGAAGGGATGGCCATGGGGGAGAGTGGCTACAGAGAGAGGCCCAGCATGACAGGGAACAGAGAGGCTAGCATCCGTGCCTGCAGGTTAGCAGTGGCCATGTGCTGCCCTTTGGCCTCTATCAGGCATCAGAGACCTGAGGGGGCCGATCTCTGTAGGATAAAGGAACACACAGGGTCTGCTGTGGATCTCTGCTACCTCTTTGGCCTCTACAGGACCCAGTAACAATGATGTGAATTGGTGATCTCTGGGCCCTGCACAAAGGTTTGGATGAGAGGGGCCTGTCCCTTGAACCTGGCCTGTGAGAGACCCCTGCATGTCTGTACATGCTATATTGGGATACCAAGTGCCTCAGGGTCCCCATCCTCTCTTTCCCAATCCCCATCCTCTCTTTCCCACTCCCCATCCCCACTCCATGCATCTGCAGGATCTGGGGATATGGGTTGTTCCCACCAGTCAACGAGACAACCTCCATCTACTTATAGCTCCCCAAGTACCACTTGCATCTTCAGAGTAGAGGTAGCCAGTTCCCAGGGTGTCACACAGCCAGGAAGCTGTTTCTCATGACAGGCAGGCAGGACTTAGTCGCCTGCTTCCCATGGCTCTGACTTGTGCCCTTGGTAAAACCACTGCCGCATGGACAGCCGCCCATCCCTCCAACCCTGCGCATCCCAGGTGTGTCATGGCAGCAGACTGGCCCCCAAGGTCAGAGGTGGATAATCATGTCTCCTGTGACCTGTATTTATTTGTTTTATGCTCCTTGTGGCTGGATTCCTCCTACTGTGGAAACTGCCTCCCAGCACCAATATTGTTTCAATTTAGCAACGATTAGCTCCAACTCATCCAGTGTTCAGGGTCAGCAGTGAACTGAATAACTGCTGACTGAATGAACGCCAAGTACAAGAAGTGTAACAGTGTCACTGCCTCGCATC
Organism: Ochotona curzoniae; assembly: GCF_017591425.1. Classification (NCBI taxonomy): domain Eukaryota; kingdom Metazoa; phylum Chordata; class Mammalia; order Lagomorpha; family Ochotonidae; genus Ochotona; species Ochotona curzoniae. The sequence continues at coordinate 11,092,706 of NW_024467087.1, forward strand.
CCATGGTGGTAATGCTTATCAAACAATTTCTGGTTAGATTGCCAAAGGTCTCCAATGAAGAAGCCCTGGGGAATAGATGGAGACCTGAAGACTGCAACATTTACATACACATGGGATGTCACACTCCACCCCGCACGCAGCCATAGACTCAATCTCAATCTCTGAGGGGAGCTCTGACCTGCCCAATGGGAGGGCTGGGCTGTTTGCACCTCACAGGGCGCACGTCCCAGATACACGTGAGGTAGGACCAGGAAAGGCAGCCCAAGAATCTGTTACCTTCAGGTCCAGGCCAGTACTTGCCACTCCCAAGGAATATTCCTGAGGGTTTTGAAAAGCCACAAATGCTATGGAAGTGAGGGGCTGAGATGTTTGCTTCTGACTGGATCCTATTGGCTGTGCAGCTCGAGGTGTGCCCAGGCCCAATGGCTACAAAGTGTCAGGGGCAGTTCATACAGTGTTGAGATGAGGGAGAGCAACACGTGAGCTGCTGCTTACGTGAGCTGCTGCTTTCGGGAGCTGCTGGGCGTGGCCGCGGGGGCTTCTTGGCCATTGGAGCACCTCATCAAAGGCCATTGTCTGCAGCTTGGTACTTGACCAGTAGACACCGAAGAAGAGGAGCAGGAAGCTGTTCCCTTAGAGCCAGTGTGGTCTGCAGGAGAGAGGAGGCCTTGGACTTCACATCATCTTGTGGTGCCAGGACGCATGATGTGGGCGCAGAAGGCTCAGGCTGGTGAGAAGCAAGGTAACCTTCTTCCCTGTAAAAGCTGTGAGCCTGCCCATGGCAGCCAGTGTCCCCCAAGGTGCTCTCAGTACCTCTGCTCCCGCAGGACACAAGGAACCTGGCTGTGTGATTGTGCCATCCCTGAAACAGGGGCCCGCAGGCTGTCCTGGGAGAGTCCCAGCATGGGCCCATGGAGTCTAGGCTCTGCAGGACTGTGTGAGTTTTTCTGTGGAATCCCACGTGTGGGGGTTGTCCTGTGTGGCCTGGCCTGAGCTCAAGCCTCCAGGTCCTGCCTCCTCCAGAGTGGGGTGGGGAAGACACAGAAAGCCCAGGTTGGGGGTGGGTGGGGAGAGCTGCATGACCGCCATTTCTGGTGGGTCTCCCACTCCAGGTGCTTTCCTACTTTGCCAAAAGAATGCAGAAACTGTTCAACTTACCTTGCATTTGCTGTTCACTTGACATAAATGTACATTAGAGGCCATGTGTGTTGAGTCGGGTATCCCTCAACAGACCAGCCCCTTGCTGGGTATCCATCCCTCCCTCAGCCGACCAGACTTGCCCTTTGGCCAGGAGCCTGCTAGAACCAAATCTCCCGTGGGGGACATGTGCCCTGTGCTCGTGCACAACAGCAAAATAAGTGGGCACTTGGAGCCACTTGCAAGTCTCCAGGTTTCTTTCAGAGGTGAGAGGGGGACCTGGAGATGCAACTCCTGACTATGTTACCGTGATAATATTGTTTCTTAGAGTAAGAGTGTGAGCGTACAGTAGCTCAATGTGCGTCTGATATGATCGCTGCTTCGTCCTGAGAGGCAATCAGAGATCGTGGAGGTTACGTGTGTGCGTGGCTTCACAGACAGGCCTATTAGGCTGTTGTCATTGGATTCCTAATACGATGTGTAAAGGGTCAAGAAAACACAAGGCAGGTGACCAGGGTGGGGCTTTTGTGTACTGGATGTTCACATCTGAGCCTAAGGGATGTGACCTTGTCGACCTCGCTCATAAATGACAGGTATCTTGGAAGTGAGCAACAAGTGGTGTCAAGTTCCCCTGCTGATTCTGTCAGGCTTGGTGGGTCCCTCCACGGAAGTACTGATGAGAGTGCCATTGAGAGGTGGGAAGAAAGGTGCTGCCAGTGTGGAAGTTGGGGGAAGCGTCCCAAGAGTAGAAACCCTCTCCAGGAAGACTGAGTGTGCAGTGTGGGGACAGTCGCTTGTTCCCGTTGGCTTTCACCCTTGCTGTTCCTGAGCATTCTACACACTTGACTGTCACCAACACAGAGGCAGAGTGTTGAGTGAGAAGCCTCACTTCCAAGAAGCTATGAGACTTCTGTATCTCTATTTGTTGGGAATTGTTTGTTAATATGAATCTTCATTGTCAGTTTTTCTTGCATTTCACTGGTATCATGAATAGTGATAATTAGACGAGAATCTTTATGCACAAACACATTAAGAGCAGGGTAAATATGCAAGTGGAGACAACGGCTGTGTTTACCCTCAGGGAATTATGAGCAATGGATCTGAGTTTTAATTAATTCTCTGTATTCAAACTATTGTGCTTCCTATAAGCAAAACTCTTGTGCACCCCTCTAACAGAGACTGAATAAACCTTAGTGTGACTAGCCCTTTTTCATCTCTGTCTCCAATTACAACTGACTTTTCCTACATTTGTCTGATGGTTCTGTCTCCTGCTTATGGATCTTGGATGGCAGGAATTATCTGTCCTTCCCCTCGGTGGTGTGCACTTCTCTCTGTCTTCTTGTTCCTCCCCTGCTGTCACTGAACATGAATGCCCTTTCTCTAATTCCGCAACGTAGCACAAAGCACATTTCTTCTTATTGATGTGTCAATTTTCTCCTTATCTGGAAGTTCTGCTCAGAATTTGCAAGGCCACTTTCACCATTTATGAGTTTTTATCACAGCACACTGGAAGGAGACACTGTTCTACATGCCGCCTTGTTTGTTTTCTAGATCAGAAGAACAACCTATCTTTTATCACTAAAGCTGATGGAACAAGTGCCCGGAAATCAGGTATACATTTAACATTGTAACCAGTGTTTCAGAAAAAGTGAAGCAGCAGCATTTTAATGCTCATCTCACATCTGTGATAATTTTGGGGTGGAATGCAAGACCAGAAAGGAACAGTCCTCTGTGGGTGTCTAAAGGGATGGCCATGAGGCAGTTGAATTAGGACAGAGATCTAAATATTTCATTACGATGACTTCTCATGAGTGTGGCCACGAGAGGCCAGTGGCAATGTGAATGCACAACAGGTTTCTGGGACTGACCTAGGTCACCTTGGACATACTGTAAACCTTTAGGGAACTGAAGCAAACTGCATGTGATCATGGGATTCTCTGGGGAGTGGGTCCACAGCTTTCATCATATTCTCGAACATAAAGAGTCAGGGAGCCCTCCTGCTAACAACACGATGTCCCCTGCGCCCCCCTCCAGTCGTCAGCTGCAGATGGTTCCCCAACAATTTCAGAGGGCAAGTAACTGGACTCTGAGACCTCAGGCCTAGATCAGCTGTAAGCTGCTGGAGCCGAGACAAGGCTGTGAGTGAGAAAGTGCAAGTCGAGAGTGCTTGAATCATGGTTTGGGCTTCAGTGGTACGACTCTGGCTGCGAAGTGTACTGTTAGCATTTCAGGGAGTCTCAGGAAAGCACAGCAGAGGAGCCTGTGTGAGCTCTGCTGTCAATGGCTGAAACCAGTCATTCTGGGAAACATCGAGGAGCAGGTGGTGTTTAGCACCTACTGACTATTGCACCCGTGGGGATAGATGCAGGGTTGAGGGAGCACTGCCCCAAAAGAGAGACGGGGCCGTGTCAGAGGTGCAAGATTTGAGACAGACTTGGAGACACAACACCAGCGCTCCACATGAGGACACTGGAGGATCTTTGCTGTTTGGCAATGGCAGTGGCCAACGTCACTAGGACTAGACCTGGCCTTTTCTGCCTGTGCCCTTATCAGTCCCAAGATCTCTCTGCATTCCTTTTTGTTTTTCTCATCTGCTGGATACTGCACATGACTCAGTGCTTCCCTCTGCATCATGTCTGTCCACGCCTATGACACCTGCTGTGGAATGTCCTCTTTACTAGACTGCTTTTTCCATTAGCTTTGGAGTCATTGATTTGCATCTGTGGAAAGGCCTCCTATATCCTTTAGCCATTCGTCTCTCTTTGGTGAGATTTTGGTTTGCTTTGCCATGTTTATATTCGGATGTGTGCATGCATGTGTATGGATACATGTATTTAGATTCCCAGGAACAGTGTTTGAGAATACCTCTTACTTCACATTTGATTTTTAAGACATCTGTGGACAGCACAAGCCAGTCATGTTCACCAGCCTGCTGCCTTGGGGTATTACGCGATGGCTGGCAGGGTACAACCTGACACAGCCATTCAGGCTGAGGTTCAGCCCGAGAGACCCACATGATGTACACATAGTGAAAGGATGGGGTGGCAAAATGTGCTGGCTGAGGACTGTGGCACTGTGCTGAAGATCCATCTTGGGGCCCGGGATGTTGTTTTGGAAGGCCTTGGTGCAAGGGTCTGTTCCAGTAAAGACACATCTTCCTGCTAATGTGCTCTCTAGGACACAATGTCTGGATTAAATATCTGGCTCCCTATTGGCCAGAAGGGAGAATCAGGTGGACTTCCAGGTTCTTGATTTAACACAAGCACAACTCCAGCATTTTTTAGTATTTGTGCAGTGAAACAGTAGATGCATAATCTCACTGTTTCTCTTCTCTTTGTCTTTCAATCTCCATCACTTATTCCACATACATAACAAGCTCAACACGAAATTTTTAAAGAAGAGAGAAGAGAACGTAGCCAGAGGGTGAACATAGCTTTCTATAAGGTAATCCACAAAGACAGTACAACAAAAAATGGATGGCATTTTTCAAACTGCTAGATTCTACATGCACGGAAGAACCAGTGCCCTCTGACCCCTGATGGGATGGCAGGGATGGTCATTGTGTGGCTGCTGACCAAGTAGCAGGCATCTAGCTGGATTTCCCTGGCCAGAATAACACATTTTAACAAATGTGCTACTTATCATTGCAATCGGTCTTCAGAGTAGATCTGCAACTTCTCAGTCATGACATTCGCAACCATCTGGACTTACCTAATTATTGTATGAGAGAAGCATCAAGAACTGACACCTCCCATGAGGCCCATGAGAATGTGCCCATATCTCCTAACTGTGGTTTAGTATACCAGTCCATCAGGGCTTCACGTATATGCTTAGTTTGGCCCAGTGAATTCTTAAAGGGATCTAGTTGGACAGATGTAACATTCAGTCATATGTGCAATTCTTTGATGAGTGCTGCGTGAGCCTGGGATGTCCACAGGTGCTGTTGGAAGATAGGCAGCCCCAGAAGAACTGAAGCTAGGTAGAGACGGCTGACAGGCATGTATCATAGCTGGTTATGTAGGCTGGCCAGCCCCATTTGTCCATCATGTGTGTGGGGGGTGTCGACACCTATGGTAACTGGATAGAAAGGTCCAGCAAGCAGCCTTTAGCCACCATCACGTTCTTCCACTCTGGGAATGGACTGTCACTCAAGGCCCCCTGATGGACAGACTGAACCCCTGCTTGTCTGCGTGCCTCCTCTGCTGGTGGTTTCTCACCTGTTAGGCAGTAGAACTCCCCAGCTGGGCGAGAATCTCATTTGGCATCTCCAGCAGATGACCTGTGCAGCTAAGGGGATGAGACCTACATGTGTTCCCTAGTGGACCAGTTGGCCCCTTTGCCCAGCTAACTGCTGGAATCAAATGCAGAAATGTTGTTCTCTGATGGGCTCCCACAGGAAAAGAAACAAGTAATGGCGTGCAGAGTGGGGCCAGGAGAGCATGTCAGGGTGTCCTGGGTACTTGGAAGAGGCACGCAGGAGGGGCAACTACAGTTCCTCAGGAGGTTGTGATGCTCATAAGATAAAAGAGCAGCAGAGGGTCACAGACTTCATAGGCAATTGTGGTGCAGGTGGCTACCTTCTCAAAGGCATTTGTAGACCTCAAAACTGACATACCATGGTGACTATACTTTCGTAAGCAGATATTGTCATGTACATTGTTTGCTAGGTCAAGGGTCTGATCTGTGATAACTAATACGCAGAGTACACAAATGTACTTTATAGGAGTGAAATTGACTGCTTGGGGTTTGATTATTGCTCAACCTTTGTCTCTACACCGGATGAACTGAGACGGTTTGTGGTTTCTCTGTTTTGTTTTTGTTTTTGCTTTCCCCACTTGTTGATATCTTTATCTCTTGGATTACTAAGACTGATTTCCAGGGGAAATGAAAATATGCCATTTTCATTGGAAAAATGGGGGACAAATAAGGAAGGAAGGAGTGGTTGTGTAATGTGAGCCCAAGGAAGGCAGGGTGGGAATTATTGTCAGGCTACTACATCTGTATCACAAAATACATGAAATGTGGTTATTTATAAACAATTTTAACAAGAAACATGAAGGATTAAGGGCATGTAGTGTAGATGGTCAGGGTAAGCCTTCTTTGTTCTGGATCTTTGCTTCTGAATAAGTAATGTGACCCTGTTTACCTGTCTCATAGATGAGAGCAATCTGGAAAATCGACAGGAAGTTCTGGCCGGATCTTCTGGTCATTGTGCTGTGACTGATGAGTCCCTCGGCTCCGGTAGTTTTGAGACAAGCACCACCGCACTGAGAGGTGCACAGAGTGCTATTATTGATTTGGAAGAAGTTAAAGTGTCTGAAGTGTCGGGATCCTTCCCGGTAAGATAGAATTTGGTAGAGTCTCTTATTCCGGTGTTATGCTTTATTAATCCTCCTACCTAAAGTGACCTGCATGGGGGATACAATGTCACATTGAAGCCTCACACCCGATGTATAGTTTCTGCTTTCATAATGTTTGTAGTAATGCACTTTATGAAATTTAATATTTCTTATCTGGTTTTGTAGTAGTATTTATATGATGCCTTGATGGTGATAATTAAGTTTTTTGCACAAAAAAGAGCTGAAACATAAATTAGTTGCTTATAGCTAATGGAATTATGCCTTATGATAAGGAACTTTGTTTTTTGTATTTCTTCCGCCATTATTTTTGTGCTTCAGAAATTTTAAATGCAGATTATCGTGGTTGCAAAATGGTTCAATGACCCCTTTGTCATCGATTGAATACACCATAATTTGATGTCTCTGCCACTTTGCTCTTCATTTTCAAATACTTTTTTAGCAGGTTAATGTACTGGATTCGTTATGTGCTTTATTAGCCCAATTCTCATAGTTTACCTGTCTATAGTATCTATTGTTTATTTCTGCTCTCTGTCTCATGTTCCTGCACCTACACTGTCATTCAACGCAGCACTCATTCTCTCATTTGACAGTCCAGCCTAAAACTCAGTCTTTCCTATTTGATGGTGCTATTTTCTCCCCATTAAACAATTTGTCACTCGGAAGATTTGGCAAGATCATCTCCACAATCTTTAAATTTTTTGTTTTTCTTTGTATATGATATCGAATTTCTATAGCAGAATAACATTTTATCAATGAACCTCATGTAACAAGTGCTGAACATTGGATAAACAATTAGCATTTTCACAAGTAATTTAACTATATAGAAAGCTCAATTACTGTTTTTGACTCATCATTGCACTTCTGTGATTTATGATGAATTCTCTAGTTTCTTGAACATGAATCTTGTAATCATATCAGATTCCCTTTTAAACTTTTTGTTATGGTAGAAGAAAATGTCTACTTATCTTACAGGTGGCTGACTTCTCTGGTGACACTCCTGCCGCTAGAGCATCCGACAGGGATACCGTCATTTTAGCTGATATTGTGATTGCTATATGGAGAGGTTCTGTCTATATGAGTGAAAGAATTAACTTCCCCCTGGATGTTATTTCTGAAGGTATGATTTCCATGTTTTTGGGAAAGTGAGTCTTTATTTTCTGATATGATCCTAGCACTAGAACACTGTATACAGCATACAGGTTCCAGAATGTGGCTCCTGAAGAATTTACCAGCACACGTGGAATTCTAAATGATATATGAACTGAGGGCACTTATGTAGTATCTAGGTATGTCCCATTATTATTTCTTAAGTGTGGATGCAGTTACTAAATATCTAAATATGCCTCTCCATCATTCAAGCCATTTAATTTATTTTTTAAAATATCTTAACAATTTTTTATTATAACAAATTTATTTATTGTGTTTTTGATGATGTTTACATAGTTGAGGATGTACACCCATATGTACCACTGACCACTGATTAGGGTCAGGAGGGTTGGGGAATGGCGGGAAATTGGGTGAGACAGTTGCTTCCAATGAACTGATCCTGCTCAGCATACCTCCAGACCTGAGCCACACCGATGCCAGCTACTACTGTCACCTGGTCTGGTGTGGGCTGCTCCCTGCCTCAGTTTCTGCATTCACCTGCAGGGACTGTACTCTGACAGAGGAGTTCCCTAAGCTCTTCTATTAGGTTACCTCTGTGTTACAAATCTTATACTCACCAGCCTGACTTGGCTCACCTCCTGTCCTGGCAGGTATTACAGTCTTGTCTGACCAACCCACACCTATTCCACTTCTTACTGTTGGGTGCTACAGCCAAGCCCCACTTGGCCCAACACTGACCCTGCTTCTGTGTGGTTCAGTGGTGCTGAGACTTAGCCCAACCTGTCCTATACCTGCTCTGGCTTCTTTGAACACCAACATGTCTGAGGTCTAGCCCAGTTTGGCATCCCGAAGACCCAGTCCACATCCATGCTGAGGGAAGCTGCACTCACTAGTATGAACCTGAGCCCATCCAGTGCATCCCATTAGCTCCTCGACCAGGCCTGTGCTCCAAGACACAGATTTTGCATGTGCCAGTGGTTGCTGTGATTCAGCTTGGCATAGCTTATACCCAGTCTAGGCCTTTGTCTTCAGATGCTTCAGCCTGGACTGGCTAAGTTCACCTCTAGTCCCAATTCTCACTGGTGGGTGCTTAGTCAAGCCCTGCCCAGCCTGCTCCCATCCCTGGCTATCATGCAAATAAGTAGTGTGATACCCTAGCCTTACATGGCCTGCATCTCATTCTGGCTGCTGTTCATGTCAGTGTGCTCTGGTTTGGCCAATATTTACCTGGTGGGTTCCCATACAGCCAACCCACACACCTGCTGACAAGTGGAGCAACCATGCCTGGCATTACCAACAACCAGCCCTGAGTTTATGGGCTTACCAGTGAGAGATAATGTCCATTAGAGGAGTTCCCCAAGTTCCCCAACCAGGCTCACTACAGACCAGGATCTCATACATGCTTGCGGGTGCTTGGCCATTATCTGGCATAGTTTGCCCCAATCTTTTTGTGTGCTGGTGAATGCTGTGGCTCGGCCAGCCCTACACCCAATTCTTCTGTGTCCCTCTGGGTGTTGCAGCCTGGATCAGCCCAGGCTGTTCCCAATCAGAGTACCAATGAGTGTCAGTGTGTTCCGTGATCGTGCTCAATTTGGCCTACCAACTCCTGCACCTCCAGCTTTTGAGTAAACCAAGAGATATTGCAGTCCCAGGTGTGAACCCACCTATCTCACACAGATTCTACCATGATATCTGGTTCTCTCATGTGCTCTCATCTCTGGTTCTCTCACGTCCCAGTCTAACATGACACATCCCTTCTTCTGACACTCCCTGGCGGTTACAGTTTTCTAGTCCTGCCAGGGATACCCCCAGCCTTAGTTTTAGTGTACTTAGTTTTAGTAGTGGATGATTGTCAGTGGTGGTTAATGCTAACTAGCCAAGCTCAGGTCTCCCATGTGAGTGGGTGTATTGATGTGAACCAGAAAGTTCCTTCAGTTTTCCTTTTCTAAACTTTTCAATCTCAGTCCCCTTGCTTTCCTGTGGGTACAGTAGTCTTGTCAGAGGAGTCCCCCAGAAGTCATTCCTTATCTGAAGTCTCCCTTCCCACACATCCCATATCCTTTTCACTGAGCAATTCACAGCCTCATGCCTGCAAGGGTATGGGTTCCCCAGCCCAGTCATTTGGTGGTGGTGGGGAGGTGTGTGTTGGCCTGGAACCCTGCCTGCCAGCCTAGGATGCAAGCACATGCACAGATCTCAAGACCTAGTTTATCAGCAAGAATGCTAGTCTGGGACCCTGATCCTCCTCCCTCTCAAGAATCAAGCGTATGCATGGGTTCATATGCCCACTTAAGTGTGCCAACATAGGGACCTTGCCAGATCCCAAGACCCAAGCATGTTCAAGATTCCCCAAACCTGGTTCAGAAGCAAAGCATGCCAGGGTGCCAATTAGGGACCCTACGTTTCCACCATCCCCATTTGCCTGCTCACCAGGGTTTTTGAAATCCAAGCACATGCTCAAACTCCCAAGCTCACTCCACTGGCTCTGGTCTCTGAAACGAGTTTTCTGGATCCTGGAAAGCAAACTTCCCTTATTTTTTTTTTAAAAAATGAAAAGCAAAGTTATGGGGAGAGAAGGATTTTCCATTTGTTGGTTCAGCTCCCAAATGACAATAGCCTTGCATTTGCCTACTCTCAGATTTCTAAGCAGGATTCAGGCTTTGGCTTTGTTGTACAAACTTCACAGTGTCTCTTTGGTTGAGAAGACAATGTGTCCCACAAGGATGGGGTCAAGAAAGTGGTTAGGAGGAGGACGTTGTAAAATGCTGTCCAGAGGAGGGCCCGGCGCTGTGGCGCAAGTGGTTAAAGGTCCTCGCCTTGCACGCCCGGGATCCCATATGGGCGCCGGTTCAATCCCGGCAGCCCCGCTTCCCTTCCAGCTCCCTGCCTGTGGCCCGGGAAAGCAGACAAGGACGGCTCAAAGCTTTGGGACCCTGCACCCGCGTGGGAGACCCGGAAGAGGCTCCTGGCTTCGGATCGGCATAGCATCGGCCCGTTGCGCTCACTTGGGGAGTGAATCATGGGACGGAAGATCTTCCTCTCTGTCTCTCCTCTCTGTATATCCGCCTTTCCAATAAAAAAAAAAATAAAAATAAATCTTTAAAAAAAATGCTGTCCAGAGCGGCATTAGAATTGGAAGAGGTTAGGTTCGAGCTGAAAGTGATGGCTGATGAACAGGCTTGTTTGAAAGAACTGAGAGGGACAAGTAATTGTCATGTATTTGCATTGAGCCTTGGGAAGGAGGGAGCTGTGAAATGAAATGTGGAAGAAGCAGCAGAGCCAAATGCAGTGAAAGAGAAACTGAGAGCCCAAGAGGATCAGCAGTTTGAGATTCCAAACGGCGAAGGTTACAGCTGCACACTCTTTAACACAGAAAGCCAATTTCAAGCACATGCTCACACCTTTGTAGTTAACTGCCTCTTTGAAATGGTTGGCAACGTGGTCATTCATTTGTTTAATAGACTCCGGATGGTATCCAAATGTGGCTACGAACTGAACTGTAGTGTTCTCTTCTCACTGTTTTCCCAAATTGAATTTATTAAGTCAGTGCAGCACAAAGGGGATGCAAGGCATGATAATGGTGCTTGTAAGTGAAAGGTTGCAAAGGTGTCCGTCCAAAGTCTGCAATGTAATCTAGGCAGAACGTTTGCAAGCTCCTTCGCAACGTTAGGGCACTGATAAAACAAGCAGGTGAGTCCATTGTGATTTCAGTAAGAGATGATGTATCTGATGTATCTCCATAACTCTTGTAGGATTTGTGCCTTATAAGGGAGACTGGTTGGAGGTTGAGTATTCAATTCAACCAGGCACCTCGAAAATGAAGACACACTCAGTGAAGCCTATTATGCGTAATCATGTCAAAGAGGTAAATTGTTTGCATTCTGCACTTGACGATCCTTACTGTCCGTGTTTCCTCTGGTGATAATTTCATTCTCTGCTTTCTAGTTTGTGTGCTGTGATATTTGAACATTCTACTGTTTTAAAAGTATAGTTTAGTCTCCTTTTGAGAATAACAACTTCAAGAAGTAAATGCAAAACTCATAGAATCATGTATACCTTCTATGCGATTAGCAAACTTTGCTGTGTAGTTCACATACTGTTCAGAGGCTAGTAAAATGTTTCAAGAGAAACACTAGGAAGTGTAATTTGTGTGTGAGAATTTTGTTGTGAAAAGTTGAATGTAGTAGTCTGTCTCTTCTGTCCACACAGAGTGCTCTATGTGATTTGAGGAGTGTAGCTGGAAAGCAGTAGAAAGTTCCTAAAATTGTGATCAATGTACACAGTGAGAAACAGTGAGAGCGGAGTCTCTCAGGGCAGTCCTGGGTGCTTTACCCAGAGGTCCTGAATTACCCGTGAAGAAGTGAGGTTGGTCCCACTTGTGTTTCCAGAGCATCCCTGGCAATGATAGGGTGCCAGCGAGAATGGGAATTCTGATGGGGATGGAGAGACTTCCTGGAAAGAGCCGGAGTGAGCAAGTGCAAGCAAGGTTGCAATATGGTGTGGTTCTGATAGTTTCTTTCCTTTCTCTCTGCAGGCCCGTGTTACCAGTGTGAATGGAAGACATGGGGTGATAGATCACAATTACTATTTTACTCTGGATTCTCTGATATGCCCTAAGGGATATGTGCCTCAAGTCCACGATGTTGTCAGTGTGGACATCGTGGAGAGTGATCAGAAGCAGTATCTGTGGAGAGCATTTGCAATCAACCCAATTGAAACATCACTGTAATGACAATACTTAAGTATTTCCTGTCCACTCTTATTCCTGAGGGCTGTAAAGGGCATGGTCCCTTGAAAACTTCAACTTTGCCTTCAATAAAACAAATTGAGTACAATTATTTTGGTGTGGACAATGAGAAACTCACTGCCTCTTGAGGTCCCTGAACCCACTGTAGCAGAGGCCATTGATTTATTAGCAAACATGAGCTGGAGAGTTGCAGAAAGAAGGAAGGAACTTGTCATAAATCCTTTGAAATTATAATTTAATTTTTTGATCTTTGTACTCCGAATTGGATTGATTTATACAGAGCCTGCTGACTTTCCTCAAGTCAGAATTTTAGGTAATGAATTGGCTTCCAAAAGCAGCAGCATGATAATATACATTTCACTGCTTTGATACTTGCAATTAACTTCTCTATGAACCCACAATTTGCTTTATGCCCAATTGTTTTTGTCCATGGCATCTTTCATCTTTCATCAACAGCAAAATTTGATGGTATCTATTGTTGCTGTAGCTCCTGTACTAGGCCAGTAGGTAGCTCCATAACACAGCATACTTTAGGGTCTGGGTTTTGCTTTGTTAAACTCTCTAAATCTTTGAGTGTATCACATTTTAGAATCTAGCTTTTGTTGTTGTTCATGATGATGGTGATGATTAACCCATCATGGAACACATAGCATTTTGCCTGAGATAGTAGGAAACTGAAATTTAATGTAATGAAAGTAAATTCAGTACACAAGAGACCGCAACAGCTTTCTCTTGTGTGTGGGTAGTCTGATGTAGGTGATGGGCTATGCTGTATCCCGTACTTCCTGGTAATTTGAGACATCGCGTCTGGGGTCATCTCTGGTGAGGTTTCTTTGTTTAAATTTTTCTTAAATATTTTATTACTTAATTTTTATATTAGTTATTTTTATTTTGATGATTTTTACATAGCTGATTAGGGTGTTAAGGGTCAACGGCTACAGGAGGGTTGGTGAGATCACCATTTCCACATTGTCTTTTTTTCCTTCCTGTATCTGGGGTAGGGGGAGACAAGGAGAGAAGTCACATCAAGCCTTCCAAATGCCTTTGCACCCTGGGATTAAGGACAGCCACCCGACATCACCCCAGGCCAACTCTGAGGACCCCTGTTAAGACCAAATTTCCAAACTGAAGAAGCAATAAGCCAGTTTCCATAAGCTGCAGCAAAAATTCAAAACTCAAACATGAGAACAACTCAAGGCACTCAGTGGCAATATCAATCTAACAAATAAAAGAACATAAAAATGGCCCATGAAACGTCTTAATGAAACTAAGCTTAAAGGTATGGAAGGAACAAATGTAAGCATTCCAGAGACATGGAGAAGCATTCCAGAGACATGGAGATGATGCATTCAATCTCCCATATGAACAGTGGAATGAGATGGAGATATGAGGTTGGAATCTGCAATATACTGCATACTCATGGGACCACAAAGCCCACCCTGCACACAGGCTTAGATTTAGTTCTGGGTAGAGCTGTCAGGACCACACACAGGAAGGGCAATGTGATGCTGTACACCAGAACCTCAGTTGGCAGTGGATGGCTGGACTGCTGGTTTGTACCACCCCAGAACACACTTACAAGACAAGACTCCAGATGACAAATGAAACCCACCAGACACCCACTACCTTCTGAGCACATGCTCCAGAACAGCACCCAAGCCGTATTCCTAAGGCCTTCCCAATGGTGCAGTCACTATGGGTGTGGGAAGCCATGATGTCATCACTGACAAGCTCCTCTTGCCTGTGGGAGTCGAGTTGCATTTCTGTCGTACCCGTATTTTCTGCAGATTAGTAAGACATGATGTATGCAAACCTTCCCATTTCCTGGTGTGTGTGCAGTGTCATGCTGGCACTCCAGAGGGTTCGTCCCTGGACGTTGTGACCAAGCTCTCATAGGCTGAAGGAGATGGGCACGTGGTGGTTTCCTGAGGACCACTGCAACAGGAAGGAGAGAGGAGGCCTGGTGCTCCATCAGCCTCGTGTGTTTGGTACCTAGGTCTATGTTGAGGACAGGATTATGCTCAGCCTGGTGGCTGCATGGTAACCATCTCCCCTGGCAACAGCCATGGACAATTTGAAGGGAAGCCAGAGTCCTAACAAGGCGCCGCTCAGTGTGTCCCATGCCCAGCACATACTGGTTGTCCAAGTTCTTGCAAATAATTACAGACCCTGATACAGTCAGGAATGGGATGACTTAATCCTCAGGGTGTGCATGCATGCATATGCCTGTGAGTTCGGCGTGTCCACATGTAAGAGTGAGTGATGCATTTGTGAAACCTAAGCTGCACCCTAATAGTCCAGCCGTGAAGTTTACAGTAAATTGCCTATGAGGAGCAAAGTGCAAGGAGGTGAGTGAAGGATTAGGGGAGAAAGCACAAAGGTGCTCTTATGAAGGATCTAGTGTTCTACTTGAATTTGTGTGTGAAGCTTTCTGACTTTCATGGCAAGTGTTCATGGGGCTTAACTTTCACTGCAGTCAGCTGATGCTTTGAACTGCACACTTATCTCTGAAGACTAGAGTTCCCACTTGGGTGGTACATGACAGCTTCCACAGAGCTCAATTCCAAATCTGCTGCATATAGGGGGGTTTATGAGGACATGGATGTATGCAATGTTTAGGGTCACCCCTCCCAGTTTCTTTCAATTCTGTGAGCTGTGAGGAACAAATGCATGATTTCCATGCCTGGACTACTCGAATAGGTTGCCTCCACTCCATGGGGGCACCATCCCCAGGTCTCGCTCATCCAGAAACAGCCCTATGGACAAGGAAAGCTGATACACAGCATCCTGTACCACCTAAAATTCTTCTTAGTGATTTGAAGAAACTCACCATCTTGCACCATATGAATATTCTGTGTCCCAGCAAGATCACTCATGCTTGGTACTAAACGGGAGTTTTACAATTAATGAACTTGCACTTAGTTTTCTATCACCTACAGATTTCATACTAAGCCATGCAAACATCAGTTCACACTCATGTCTTTCACAAATGTAGCTATTTAAATATCCTGAGGTTTCAGTTGCTCCTTTGCTTTTGCTTCAGATAATTCCAGTAGGTGTATATAAGGCAGGAAATCAAGGCGATCCATGAATCTCAAAATTGTCATTATGTGGCAGGTGTGTGGAATGTGTGGCTGAGGGTAACACAATGTGTATGAAATCAGTTAGTCTGCCCTGGCCAGGTTTCCACAAGCAGGACACGATACTCCATAGATCTATGTCGAGCTAACTCATAACATGGTATCTCGTATGGCCTGAAATGGTGTCATAAACATCCACATTGCAAGGCAGAAAAAGATCTCCATCCCTAAAAGAAAATAAGCATTTCCATGAGCTCACATGGCTGTTTATTTGCCTCTGCCCTATATTGATAACAGCTGTAATATATTCAATTCTAATAAACTCTGGATGCAATGTGCTATTTCCAGCTGTAGAGATCCAGGTGTGCATCATGGATTCTTTCTTGTTTTCCATGTATACTTGCTAAACTACCTTTTGATCTTCATCATCCAGTTTCCTCCCCATCCCAGCTGATTCTGGAAACCCTTGTCAATGTCTCAATGTCACTGGCTCCTTTATAAGATGTCATGTGCAATTGATATCATGCCATTTTCCCTTTAGGCTCCCAGGTTGTTTAACTTAGCACTAGTCTGTGCAAGCTCATCCAGGTTGCTGCAAATGACAGGGTTCCCTTCTTGTTGAAAGACAAACCACGTTTGACTCTTACGCATGCCACTGACTCCTTGTTAACTCATCTTTGACAGACACCTAAGTTATTGCCAGTCCTATCCATTGAGTAGTGCTTCAGCAAACATGGAGCACAGGTGGGTGCAGCCATTTCCTCTCCTTTGCAGATTTCCCCAAACCCGAGATTGCTGCTTCATGTGTTTATATATCAATATACACACTTCAGATTTGCGTTGTGTGTATGTATATATTAGAGACTGAGACAGAAGGTTCACAGAAAGGTAAAGGGAGTTTTTATATGCTTCCATCGACATTCAATAGAAAGATTTGGAAGAAATACTTCGTATCTATGTGACCAGAGACAGTACTTTTTAAAACAAATTCAGTTTAGTTTTGACCATAGTTGCATAGTTGAGAAGCATGTACAGCCATATGGACGACTGACCACTGATTAGAGTCGGGAGGATTGAGAAATGGGGAAAATGGATGGGACAATTGCTTCCAATTTCTTTTTGTACTTCTGTGCCTGTGGGAAGTGGGGAGAGAAGGGGAGGGGACTGCTCCCAGCAGCCTACCTGCATCAGTACCTGTGGATGGGGGAGGCCACTTGATGTCATCCTAGGATGCCAGTGTGGAGCATGCTCCAAGGGTACTGCTTAAGTGGTTTTGGTAGTTGTGAGATACTGTGGATTTCATTACTCCAAGGTTGAGGAATTACTTACAAGATCCTTTGACTGACATAGACCACCCTACAGTCTCTGCTCACTCAGACACTTGATGCCAAAGCTTGACCTAGAGAGTTGTCCACTTTGTTTTGCCATTATCCTCTGCAGGCCTCAAGGATTTGGCAGGTCCCCTATGGGATCTCGGCATGCTGTCCATGTCTCAGGTTTCAGCAACTAAGGAGGCCCAGGACTGACAAATGCATTGCATGGTCAGATTACGGGTCCTGTGATTTTTCCCCAACTTGTAGCTTTGAGTTCAGTGTGTGTGTGTGTGTGCACTCCCCAAAGAAATGTCACCAGTTGTCACCACCCAGCAGCAACACTAAAAAGATAAGGCACACTCTTGAGTGTCTGGGAAAAGCTGGAACCGCAACTGGATCCCTCATTGCCAAAAGCGGCCACATTTAAACCCTTTTCTCCGCTGCCCCATTCCCGATTGGCCTTAGCTTTCCTCTGCTGCTTCTCCAGCCCTCTCTCCGCCACCCTTCTTCGTTCTTGTCCCTGTTTTCTGCTGCATTTCTCCATTCTTGTCCCTGAACTTAGGTCTCACTCTTCTCTACTGCTTTTCCAGCCCTTTCACTGCCACCCTTCTTCCTGCCCGTCCTTCTTCTCTCCGTCCTGTCTTTCTTGTCATCGTCATCCGTCCGTCCATCTGTCCATCTGTCTGTCCGTCCTTCTCGTCCGTACGCTGTTTGTCCCAGCTTTTACAATGGCTACTTTTATATCATTCACCACCAATCACTTCTCCCCATGGGTCCACTTGGTGCTATGAAATAGGCCAGTAGCAATGACATAATCACAGCAAGGGCATTAGCCTATCCCTGTGACTTCCTGTTTACCTGCTGTCGAGACCAACTCCACCTCCTGGCCCTGGGCAAGCCGCCATCTTACAACAGCCCTTCCAAATCCCAGGATAGGCTTTAGCACCCCGTTCCCCACAACCAGTCACACACAAGATCTGTGGCTGGAAACAGTCCCAGCATAGCCCATCACCTACATCAGTCTACCCACACACTGGTGGCTGCCATTGCCCAGTCAGTTCTGTCCTCAGCCCCATCTCATACACAAACCAATGGATGCTGCAGCCCAGCCCAACCTTGCACACCACACACTCGGTCCTCACACACATCAGCAGGAACTGCAGTCTAGTCCAAGCAACCCTCAGCAGCCCTCAGCAGACCTGCACCCAGCCTGTGTCCCCACACATGCTAATACGTGCAACAGACTGGTCCAGATGGTTCCACATTGCATTTAACTCTCATACAGATTAATGGGTGTTGCAGCCTACTTCAGCAAAACTGACCCCACAACTCTCCAGCCCACAACTATGCCAGCAGGTGCTACTGCCTGTCCAACCAGGCCTGTCCTCGCACTGGTTTTCATGGTCACTGAAGGGAGCTGCAGGCTATCTGAGGGCTTTCTACAATCTGTCTGCCAGGCCGATTCCCAGCTCCAGAAGTGATAATTTTCAAGTGGTACTGCAGTCCAGAGTGACAGGAACTGTCTCCTGTCTTGACACTTGCTACCGGATGCTGTGGCAAAGCCCCACCAGCCTGCACTTGCTCGGGCTCATACATACACCAGTGGATATGGTTGCTCAGCCCAGCCTGTCTCTCCCCATTAATCCATCTCACATGCAGGTCAAAGGTTGCTGTCGCCTTTTCCAGCCTGATCCGTCATCAGCCTTGGCTCTCTTGCTAACCAGTGGGAGCGATGACTCAGAAGCAAGCCCCTGTAGCACTCCCACAGGGACCACAGGCCACCCCCACACTGGTTGTTACCCATGCTGATGGGAGCTGTAGCCCAGTCTGTAATGGCTTGCCTCACATTGACAATTGCTGGTAGGTGCTGCAGTGTGGCTCAACAAGCTTGCCCCCAGTCCCAGCTCGTGCTGACAGATGCTGCAGCCTCGCCCAGTTCAACCAGCTCCCAGTCCCAGCCCTAGCCCTGATGTGAACTGCCTGGTGTTACAGCCCAACCCAGCCTGTCACACACCCTGTCCTGGGTTTCCCATTTGCCAATGGGTGCTACATACTGGCCAAGTCCCGTCTGCCCCCAGACCTGAACCACATGCATACCAGCGAGTACTGTAACCTGGCCTGGCCTGGGCTGCCTCCATCTTCAGTTATTGTGTTCACCAGCATGGACTGCATCCTCACAGAGGAATTCTCCATGCTCCTCTATCAGGTCACCTTCCCGTACACACTGGTGGGTTCTTGGCCCAGCCTGACTTGGCCCACCTCCTGTCCTGCATGTTCGGTGGCATTGGATGACTGGCCCACATCCATATGGGCTCTCACTGTTGGATGCTACAGCCCAGCTCCACCTGGCCCATCCCCAGACCCAGCTCTCACATGGCTCAGTGGGTGCCAAGGCCCAATCCAGGCCTTCCCACATCCAATCAGGCCCCACGAGCACCCACAGAATCTGCCCCCAGCCAGGGTTCCCTCACTTGCCTGTTAGTGCCATAGCCCAGCCTAAGGTGATCCATTAGCAGTAGTTTGTGCCACCTGGTAGCTGTTTAATAATGATGCAGAACTTTGTGCTCACTCTAGACTGAGATCAACACGTACATTATTTTAACGGAAACCTGGGCTAGTTTTTAGCATTTCACTTTAGGGGGCACTGTGGTATTCCAGAAGTGTTCAAGTGTTTTGATCACAATTCAGACAGTGAGTGCACACAGAGATAGCAAGTCACGTGTTTCAAGGTTCTTTGACGTTTTCTTCATAATCTGCATGACTAAGCACTGATGCAATCTCACTGTTACAGCTCTGAGTTTTGGAGAATGCAGAGGCTTCCAAACGGCATAAATCAGAACAGTGTTCAAGACTTTAGAAGCCTGTGAGATCTCAATCCTGCAGATCAGCTAAGGAATCTTGAACCTGGGCTCCTTCCTGTCATGGTGCACTCCCCTGTGTTCTGTGTGTACAGATTAGCCTCTCTTTCTGCAAAACCTCTTGTGGGAGTACTGCTCACCATATTCTGTACCACTCACTGCATTTGCAATAACCCTGTCTTTGAAAACTTTTATCATACAGGGTGAAGAGATCTCCTGTCTCTCTTAGCTGGAATTTTAAGAAGATAGCCATGCTTTGCTCCCTTCCAAATAAGATTCCATACACAGATTAGGGAACTACACGTGAGCAGATACTGTGGTGAGGTGGGGGCAATTCAATTCATTTGAAAATAATTCTTTTTTTAAAATGATGCTTATGCATTATGTTTCTCACTGAAACTCAGAAATCACAGATGGCAGGCCTTGCTCATTAAGCAAATTCCAAAGTCAACGGTAAGCTGAATTCAAGGTATCTAGGGTACAAAGTATTGAAATCAGGCATGTAATTTCTTTGTGACGACCTTGCACTTCACCAAGAGATCAAAATCTATGCATACACAGCAGGGGTGGAGCCTCTGGCATCATTCCCTGCTCAACCCCAAGGGGACTCATAGACAGAGACTGAGTTCCCATTTCCCATTTGCACCACCAGGCCCGAAGGCCCCACTTGGAATCCACAAGCTGAGAGAAGTCCTTCCACATTTGAGGCATGAACCACATAAGCACTTTCTAGTGTTTTCAGTAGCAGCAGGTTATATCCTTGTTCTGTGGGCAGGAATATATTCCTGTTATTCGTTTGTGACACACAGGTTAAACAACCACTTGAGTGTTAATGAAAACATTGCCGCAGGTGGCTTATAAAATATAACAACGCAACTTGATGAGAAAGAGCAGGGAAAATGTGTCTGGAATGCTGAGTTCACAGACTGCTAGTGCCAGAGACCAAGATCAAACTCGGCAGGCAATGACGCACAATTGCACACAGGCCAAACCAAGGTTAAGGCCTGTGGGCAAGAATCTGCAGTTGGACAATGGTCCAAGGCCATTGGACAAACCACAAACTTGGAATTATCGTACACTTGAGATAGTTTTTTACTGACATCTGCACTTCATTCACACTGTTGCTTCCTGATCATCACACATTGGCTGCTTATCATCGCTCTACCACACAACTATCAAACATTGTGCCTCAAGATGTCTGCAATTTGATTGCACCGGAAGTTTAAGAAAACATGGAACAGTTTCACTCTGGCAGCCCTGCTCTTCTGTGATCTTTACCTCGTGTCTGTCTCACTTCTTATTTCCTCAGTTGTGTGTTGCCACCCTCTCAAGCACTATCTATGCTGAAGCTGGGAGAAGAAAACACCCACAACTAAGTATTAGTATTTTATTACAGAAGCAATGTACATTCATTAGAGATTCTTCAAAAATGTTATTTCAAACAAATAAATGGTTAATGACAGCTAACAAGAGAAAGCTGTTGCGGTCTCTTGTGTACTGAATTTACTTTCATTACATTAAATTTCAGTTTCCTACTATCTCAGGCAAAATGCTATGTGTTCCATGATGGGTTAATCATCACCATCATCATGAACAACAACAAAAGCTAGATTCTAAAATGTGATACACTCAAAGATTTAGAGAGTTTAACAAAGCAAAACCCAGACCCTAAAGTATGCTGTGTTATGGAGCTACCTACTGGCTTAGTACAGGAGCTACAGCAACAATAGATACCATCAAATTTTGCCATTGATGAAAGATGAAAGATACCATGGACAAAAACAATTGGGCATAAAGCAAATTGTGGGTTCATAGAGAAGGTTAATTGCAAATATCAAAGCAGTGAAATGTATATTATCATGCTGCTGCTTTTGGAAGCCAATTCATTACCTAAAATCCTGACTTCAAGGAAGTTAGCAAGGCTCTGTATAAATCAATCCAATTCTAGGCACATCTTACAGGAAATGAAATTATAATTTTACGGGATTTTCTGCAACTTCTTTCTGCAACTCTCCAGCTCATGTTTGCTAATAAATCAATGGCCTCTGCTACAGTGGGTTCAGGGCCCTTATGAACTAACCATTATTTGCATTGTTGATACCGCAAAAATTATACTCACATTTTTTGGAAGGCAAAGTTGAAGTTTTCAAGGGACCATGCCCTTTACAGCCCTCAGGAATAAGAGTGGACACAGGAAAAAAATACATTGTGATTACGATGATGTTTGGATTGGCATGAGAGCAAATGCTCTCCACAGATACTGCTTCTGATCACTCTCCACGATGTCCACACTGACAACATCGTGGACTTGAGGCACATATCCCTTAGGGCATATCACTGTATCTAAGGTGAAAAGGAAACTATCATCTATCACCCCATATCTTCCATCCACACTGGTAACACGGGCCTGTAGAGAGAAAGGAAAGAAACTATCAGAACCATACCATATTGCAACCTTGCTTGCACTTGCTCACTCCGGCTCTTTCCAGGAAGTCTCTCCATCCCCATCAGAATTCCCATTCTCGCTGGCACCCTATCATTGCCAGGGATGCTCTGGAAACACAAGTGGGACCAACCTCACTTCTTCACGGGTAATTCAGGACCTCTGGGTAAAGCACCCAGGACTGCCCTGAGAGACTCCGCTCTCACTGTTTCTCACTGTGTACATTGATCACGATTTTAGGAACTTTCTACTGCTTTCCAGCTACACTCCTCAAATCACATAGAGCACTCTGTGTGGACAGAAGAGACAGACTACTACATTCAACTTTTCACAACAAAATTCTCACACACAAATTACACTTCCTAGTGTTTCTCTTGAAACATTTTACTAGCCTCTGAACAGTATGTGAACTACACAGCAAAGTTTGCTAATCGCATAGAAGGTATACATGATTCTATGAGTTTTGCATTTACTTCTTGAAGTTGTTATTCTCAAAAGGAGACTAAACTATACTTTTAAAACAGTAGAATGTTCAAATATCACAGCACACAAACTAGGAAACATAGATAACAAGGAACATCAAGTGCAGAATGTAAATAAGTTACCTCTTCAAGATGCTTACACGTAGTGGGCTTCACTGAGTGTATTCTGATTATGGAGGTGCCTGGTTGAATTGAATACTCAACCTCCAACCAGTCTCCCTTATAAGGCACAAATCCTACAAGAGTTATGGAGATACATCAGATATTGTTCAGATACAATATACATTCAGATCTCTTACTGAAATCACAATGGACTCACCTGCTTGTTTTATCAGTGCCCTAACGTTGAGAAGGAGCTTGCAAACGTTCTGCCTAGATTACATTGCAGACTTTGGACGGACACCTTTGCAACCTTTCACTTACAAGCACCATTATCATGCCTTGCATCCCCTTTGTGCTGCACTGACTTAATAAATTCAAT
This sequence comes from Ochotona curzoniae, assembly GCF_017591425.1. Taxonomy (NCBI): domain Eukaryota; kingdom Metazoa; phylum Chordata; class Mammalia; order Lagomorpha; family Ochotonidae; genus Ochotona; species Ochotona curzoniae. Next base: position 11,115,714 of record NW_024467087.1, read on the forward strand.
TTGGGAAAACAGTGAGAAGAGAACACTACAGTTCAGTTCGTAGCCACATTTGGATACCATCCGGAGTCTATTAAACAAATGAATGACCACGTTGCCAACCATTTCAAAGAGGCAGTTAACTACAAAGGTGTGAGCATGTGCTTGAAATTGGCTTTCTGTGTTAAAGAGTGTGCAGCTGTAACCTTCGCCGTTCGGAATCTCAAACTGCTGATCCTCTTGGGCTCTCAGTTTCTCTTTCACTGCATTTGGCTCTGCTGCTTCTTCCACATTTCATTTCACAGCTCCCTCCTTCCCAAGGCTCAATGCAAATACATGACAATTACTTGTCCCTCTCAGTTCTTTCAAACAAGCCTGTTCATCAGCCATCACTTTCAGCTCGAACCTAACCTCTTCCAATTCTAACGCCCCTCTGGACAGCATTTTACAATGTCCTCCTCCTATCCACTTTCTTGACCCCATCCTTGTGGGACACATTGTCTTCTCAACCAAAGAGACACTGTGAGGTTTGTACAACAAAGCCAAAGCCTGAATCCTGCTTAGAAATCTGAGAGTAGGCAAATGCAAGGCTGGTCTCTGGGATGAGCTCATGCAACCTTTGTATTTCAGGCTCATGACAGCTGCATCAGGTTCACCAATCTTCAAGAAGATAGTGCTGGGCAGAGTTCAACCCTTAGAAATAACTGTGCATTTCAAGTCAAATGTGGATCTCAGAGAGACTCCCAACATGTCACAACCTGCTCCTGAAACATCTCTTTATAGAATCTCTATTAATTCACATACCTTCCATATATACCTACATGATTATTGTTTTAGATTACCAAGTAAGTTGCTGACTCAGTTGCATAGTTCACTAAGCCTCTGCCTTTGGCACTGGCATTCCTTATGGACATCAGTTCATATCTTGCTTGTTTCTCTTCCTACACAGCTCCCTGCTTATGGCTTTGGCAAGAATTACTGGACGGTCATGTCTATTGGTCTCTGTACCCATATGGTACTCCAGGTTTAAGACTTCTGATAGGTTTAGCTCTGACGCTGCTGCCATTTGGGAAGTGGGCAAGCAAATGAAGGGTTTCTCTCTCTCTCTCTGTCTTTGTAATGTTAACTTTCCAACATAATAAATAAATCTTTTTAAAGATCAATTAGATTATTCAATCAATGAAAGACATATTTAGATGTGTGCTAACTGCTTTCATGCCTAAAAATGCTAGTAGTAAATACATAATTACCTAGGATCATATATTATTTTCAATTCCATGTGTGCTGTTCAACCCTTTAGGAGTCATTTTCTGGATTTTGTATGCTAAACACATTGTGCTAGTGCTAGGATCCTGTCAGTAAATAAACATTCAAAAGAATATAGTCGGGCCCGGCGCGGTGGCGCAAGTGGTTAAAGGTCCTCGCCTTGCACGCCCGGGATCCCATATGGGCGCCGGTTCTAATCCCAGCAGCCCTGCTTCCCATCCAGCTCCCTGCTTGTGGCCTGGGAAAACGGTCGAGGATGGCCCAAAGCATTGGAACCCTGCATCCACGTGGGAGACCCGGAAGAAGCTCCTGGCTCCTGACTTTGGATAGACTTAGTTCTGGCCATTGCAGCCTCTTGGCAAGTAAATCATCAGACATTAGATCTTCCTTGCTGTCTTTCCTCCTCTGTGTATCTGGCTTTCCAATAAAAACAAATCTTAAAAATAATACAATGAATAAAAATGAGCATATAGACATATAAACGAAGTGATGGAAATAGTTTTAAATAATAAAATGAAAAAAGGTCACTTTTGTAAAAAATTGAAATCATACCTTCAGATATAACATCTACGGAGAAGTGAACCCTTTCATTCATGTAGACAACATCATTCCATACAGCAATAACAGTATCAATTAAAATGACACTATTCAGGTCTGATGCTCTAGTGTTAGGGATATCATCACAGAGATCAATCACCTGCAAGAAAAGTAGAAATTTTCTTCTGCCGTAACAAAAATTGAGTAGGGAATCTGATATAATCACAAGATTCATGTTTAGGAAAATTTTGAACAATTTTTTTCCACACTAGTTTGTCATACATTAAATAGGTCACATGTGCAATGATGAGTCAAAACCAATAATTGATCTTTCTGTATTGTTTAATTACTTGTGACAATGCTAATGTTTATTCAATGTTAAACACTTGTTACATGAAGTTCATTGATAGAACGTCATATTGTTCTAGAAAACCAAAATCAAGAAAGCAGAAAAAAAATTTTGAAAAGATGGTAAAAAATGTTTGTGTCCATGCTCCCGAGTGACAAATTTTATAATGGGGAGAAAATAGCACCATCAAATAGGAAAGACTGAGTTTTAGGCTGGACTGTCAAATGAGAGAATGAGTGCTGCGTTGAATGACAGTGTAGGTGCAGGAACATGAGACAGAGAGCAGAAATAAACAATAGATACTATAGACAGTAAACTATGAGAATAAGGACACTTAAGCATGGAAAAAGACCAGAAGATAAAGGTGCTAAAAAGGCTGTGAAAACGAAGAGCAAAGTGACGAAGAGATGTCAAACTTTGGTATATTGAATCCACGACAGAGGTCTTTGAACAATTTTGCTTATCACAACAACAATAGCTTGTACTAAAAACTTCCAAAACACAAATTATGAAAGAATTACAAAAAGAAAACTATTCCTTTCCTAAGTCATACTTTCCATTAGCTATAAGCAACTAATTTATGTTTCAGCTCTTTTTTGTGCAAAAAACTTAATTATCACCATCAAGGCATCATATAAATACTACTACAAAACCAGATAAGAAATATTAAATTTCATAAAGTGCATTACTACAAACATTATGAAAGCAGAAACTATACATCGGGTGTGAGGCTTCAATGTGACATTGTATCCCCCATGCAGGTCACTTTAGGTAGGAGGATTAATAAAGCATAACACCGGAATAAGAGAATCTACCAAATTCTATCTTACCGGGAAGGATCCCGACACTTCAGACACTTCAATTTCTTCCAAATCAATAATGGCACTCTGTGCACCTCTCAGTGCGGTGGTGCTTGTCTCAAAACTACCGGAGCCGAGGGACTCATCAGTCACAGCACAATGACCAGAAGATCCGGCCAGAACTTCCTGTCGATTTTCCAGATTGCTCTCATCTATGAGACAAGTAAACAGGGTCACATTACTTATTCAGAAGCAAAGATCCAGAACAAAGAAGGCTTACCCTGACCATCTACACTACATGCCCTTAATCCTTCATGTTTCTTGTTAAAATTGTTTATAAATAACCACATTTCATGTATTTTGTGATACAGATGTAGTAGCCTGACAATAATTCCCACCCTGCCTTCCTTGGGCTCACATTACACAACCACTCCTTCCTTCCTTATTTGTCCCCCATTTTTCCAATGAAAATGGCATATTTTCATTTCCCCTGGAAATCAGTCTTAGTAATCCAAGAGATAAAGATATCAACAAGTGGGGAAAGCAAAAACAAAAACAAAACAGAGAAACCACAAACCGTCTCAGTTCATCCGGTGTAGAGACAAAGGTTGAGCAATAATCAAACCCCAAGCAGTCAATTTCACTCCTATAAAGTACATTTGTGTACTCTGCGTATTAGTTATCACAGATCAGACCCTTGACCTAGCAAACAATGTACATGACAATATCTGCTTACGAAAGTATAGTCACCATGGTATGTCAGTTTTGAGGTCTACAAATGCCTTTGAGAAGGTAGCCACCTGCACCACAATTGCCTATGAAGTCTGTGACCCTCTGCTGCTCTTTTATCTTATGAGCATCACAACCTCCTGAGGAACTGTAGTTGCCCCTCCTGCGTGCCTCTTCCAAGTACTCAGGACACCCTGACATGCTCTCCTGGCCCCACTCTGCACGCCATTACTTGTTTCTTTTCCTGTGGGAGCCCATCAGAGAACAACATTTCTGCATTTGATTCCAGCAGTTAGCTGGGCAAAGGGGCCAACTGGTCCACTAGGGAACACATGTAGGTCTCATCCCCTTAGCTGCACAGGTCATCTGCTGGAGATGCCAAATGAGATTCTCGCCCAGCTGGGGAGTTCTACTGCCTAACAGGTGAGAAACCACCAGCAGAGGAGGCACGCAGACAAGCAGGGGTTCAGTCTGTCCATCAGGGGGCCTTGAGTGACAGTCCATTCCCAGAGTGGAAGAACGTGATGGTGGCTAAAGGCTGCTTGCTGGACCTTTCTATCCAGTTACCATAGGTGTCGACACCCCACACACACGTGATGGACAAATGGGGCTGGCCAGCCTACATAACCAGCTATGATACATGCCTGTCAGCCGTCTCTACCTAGCTTCAGTTCTTCTGGGGCTGCCTATCTTCCAACAGCACCTGTGGACATCCCAGGCTCACGCAGCACTCATCAAAGAATTGCACATATGACTGAATGTTACATCTGTCCAACTAGATCCCTTTAAGAATTCACTGGGCCAAACTAAGCATATACGTGAAGCCCTGATGGACTGGTATACTAAACCACAGTTAGGAGATGTAGGCACATTCTCATGGGCCTCATGGGAGGTGTCAGTCTTGATGCTTCTCTCATACAATAATTAGGTAAGTCCAGATGGTTGCGAATGTCATGACTGAGAAGTTGCAGATCTACTCTGAAGACCGATTGCAATGATAAGTAGCACATTTGTTAAAATTTGTTATTCTGGCCAGGGAAATCCAGCTACATGCCTGCTACTTGGTCAGCAGCCACACAATGACCATCCCTGCCATCCCATCAGGGGTCAGAGGGCACTGGTTCTTCCGTGCATGTAGAATCTAGCAGTTTGAAAAATGCCATCCATTTTTTGTTGTACTGTCTTTGTGGATTACCTTACAGAAAGCTATGTTCACCCTCTGGCTACGTTCTCTTCTCTCTTCTTTAAAAATTTCGTGTTGAGCTTGTTATGTATGTGGAATAAGTGATGGAGATTGAAAGACAAAGAGAAGAGAAACAGTGAGATTATGCATCTACTGTTTCACTGCACAAATACTAAAAAATGCTGGAGTTGTGCTTGTGTTAAATCAAGAACCTAGAAGTCCACCTGATTCTCCCTTCTGGCCAATAGGGAGCCAGATATTTAATCCAGACATTGTGTCCTAGAGAGCACATTAGCAGGAAGATGTGTCTTTACTGGAACAGACCCTTGCACCAAGGCCTTCCAAAACAACATCCCGGGCCCCAAGATGGATCTTCAGCACAGTGCCACAGTCCTCAGCCAGCACATTTTGCCACCCCATCCTTTCACTATGTGTACATCATGTGGGTCTCTCGGGCTGAACCTCAGCCTGAATGGCTGTGTCAGGTTGTACCCTGCCAGCCATCGCGTAATACCCCAAGGCAGCAGGCTGGTGAACATGACTGGCTTGTGCTGTCCACAGATGTCTTAAAAATCAAATGTGAAGTAAGAGGTATTCTCAAACACTGTTCCTGGGAATCTAAATACATGTATCCATACACATGCATGCACACATCCGAATATAAACATGGCAAAGCAAACCAAAATCTCACCAAAGAGAGACGAATGGCTAAAGGATATAGGAGGCCTTTCCACAGATGCAAATCAATGACTCCAAAGCTAATGGAAAAAGCAGTCTAGTAAAGAGGACATTCCACAGCAGGTGTCATAGGCGTGGACAGACATGATGCAGAGGGAAGCACTGAGTCATGTGCAGTATCCAGCAGATGAGAAAAACAAAAAGGAATGCAGAGAGATCTTGGGACTGATAAGGGCACAGGCAGAAAAGGCCAGGTCTAGTCCTAGTGACGTTGGCCACTGCCATTGCCAAACAGCAAAGATCCTCCAGTGTCCTCATGTGGAGCGCTGGTGTTGTGTCTCCAAGTCTGTCTCAAATCTTGCACCTCTGACACGGCCCCGTCTCTCTTTTGGGGCAGTGCTCCCTCAACCCTGCATCTATCCCCACGGGTGCAATAGTCAGTAGGTGCTAAACACCACCTGCTCCTCGATGTTTCCCAGAATGACTGGTTTCAGCCATTGACAGCAGAGCTCACACAGGCTCCTCTGCTGTGCTTTCCTGAGACTCCCTGAAATGCTAACAGTACACTTCGCAGCCAGAGTCGTACCACTGAAGCCCAAACCATGATTCAAGCACTCTCGACTTGCACTTTCTCACTCACAGCCTTGTCTCGGCTCCAGCAGCTTACAGCTGATCTAGGCCTGAGGTCTCAGAGTCCAGTTACTTGCCCTCTGAAATTGTTGGGGAACCATCTGCAGCTGACGACTGGAGGGGGGCGCAGGGGACATCGTGTTGTTAGCAGGAGGGCTCCCTGACTCTTTATGTTCGAGAATATGATGAAAGCTGTGGACCCACTCCCCAGAGAATCCCATGATCACATGCAGTTTGCTTCAGTTCCCTAAAGGTTTACAGTATGTCCAAGGTGACCTAGGTCAGTCCCAGAAACCTGTTGTGCATTCACATTGCCACTGGCCTCTCGTGGCCACACTCATGAGAAGTCATCGTAATGAAATATTTAGATCTCTGTCCTAATTCAACTGCCTCATGGCCATCCCTTTAGACACCCACAGAGGACTGTTCCTTTCTGGTCTTGCATTCCACCCCAAAATTATCACAGATGTGAGATGAGCATTAAAATGCTGCTGCTTCACTTTTTCTGAAACACTGGTTACAATGTTAAATGTATACCTGATTTCCGGGCACTTGTTCCATCAGCTTTAGTGATAAAAGATAGGTTGTTCTTCTGATCTAGAAAACAAACAAGGCGGCATGTAGAACAGTGTCTCCTTCCAGTGTGCTGTGATAAAAACTCATAAATGGTGAAAGTGGCCTTGCAAATTCTGAGCAGAACTTCCAGATAAGGAGAAAATTGACACATCAATAAGAAGAAATGTGCTTTGTGCTACGTTGCGGAATTAGAGAAAGGGCATTCATGTTCAGTGACAGCAGGGGAGGAACAAGAAGACAGAGAGAAGTGCACACCACCGAGGGGAAGGACAGATAATTCCTGCCATCCAAGATCCATAAGCAGGAGACAGAACCATCAGACAAATGTAGGAAAAGTCAGTTGTAATTGGAGACAGAGATGAAAAAGGGCTAGTCACACTAAGGTTTATTCAGTCTCTGTTAGAGGGGTGCACAAGAGTTTTGCTTATAGGAAGCACAATAGTTTGAATACAGAGAATTAATTAAAACTCAGATCCATTGCTCATAATTCCCTGAGGGTAAACACAGCCGTTGTCTCCACTTGCATATTTACCCTGCTCTTAATGTGTTTGTGCATAAAGATTCTCGTCTAATTATCACTATTCATGATACCAGTGAAATGCAAGAAAAACTGACAATGAAGATTCATATTAACAAACAATTCCCAACAAATAGAGATACAGAAGTCTCATAGCTTCTTGGAAGTGAGGCTTCTCACTCAACACTCTGCCTCTGTGTTGGTGACAGTCAAGTGTGTAGAATGCTCAGGAACAGCAAGGGTGAAAGCCAACGGGAACAAGCGACTGTCCCCACACTGCACACTCAGTCTTCCTGGAGAGGGTTTCTACTCTTGGGACGCTTCCCCCAACTTCCACACTGGCAGCACCTTTCTTCCCACCTCTCAATGGCACTCTCATCAGTACTTCCGTGGAGGGACCCACCAAGCCTGACAGAATCAGCAGGGGAACTTGACACCACTTGTTGCTCACTTCCAAGATACCTGTCATTTATGAGCGAGGTCGACAAGGTCACATCCCTTAGGCTCAGATGTGAACATCCAGTACACAAAAGCCCCACCCTGGTCACCTGCCTTGTGTTTTCTTGACCCTTTACACATCGTATTAGGAATCCAATGACAACAGCCTAATAGGCCTGTCTGTGAAGCCACGCACACACGTAACCTCCACGATCTCTGATTGCCTCTCAGGACGAAGCAGCGATCATATCAGACGCACATTGAGCTACTGTACGCTCACACTCTTACTCTAAGAAACAATATTATCACGGTAACATAGTCAGGAGTTGCATCTCCAGGTCCCCCTCTCACCTCTGAAAGAAACCTGGAGACTTGCAAGTGGCTCCAAGTGCCCACTTATTTTGCTGTTGTGCACGAGCACAGGGCACATGTCCCCCACGGGAGATTTGGTTCTAGCAGGCTCCTGGCCAAAGGGCAAGTCTGGTCGGCTGAGGGAGGGATGGATACCCAGCAAGGGGCTGGTCTGTTGAGGGATACCCGACTCAACACACATGGCCTCTAATGTACATTTATGTCAAGTGAACAGCAAATGCAAGGTAAGTTGAACAGTTTCTGCATTCTTTTGGCAAAGTAGGAAAGCACCTGGAGTGGGAGACCCACCAGAAATGGCGGTCATGCAGCTCTCCCCACCCACCCCCAACCTGGGCTTTCTGTGTCTTCCCCACCCCACTCTGGAGGAGGCAGGACCTGGAGGCTTGAGCTCAGGCCAGGCCACACAGGACAACCCCCACACGTGGGATTCCACAGAAAAACTCACACAGTCCTGCAGAGCCTAGACTCCATGGGCCCATGCTGGGACTCTCCCAGGACAGCCTGCGGGCCCCTGTTTCAGGGATGGCACAATCACACAGCCAGGTTCCTTGTGTCCTGCGGGAGCAGAGGTACTGAGAGCACCTTGGGGGACACTGGCTGCCATGGGCAGGCTCACAGCTTTTACAGGGAAGAAGGTTACCTTGCTTCTCACCAGCCTGAGCCTTCTGCGCCCACATCATGCGTCCTGGCACCACAAGATGATGTGAAGTCCAAGGCCTCCTCTCTCCTGCAGACCACACTGGCTCTAAGGGAACAGCTTCCTGCTCCTCTTCTTCGGTGTCTACTGGTCAAGTACCAAGCTGCAGACAATGGCCTTTGATGAGGTGCTCCAATGGCCAAGAAGCCCCCGCGGCCACGCCCAGCAGCTCCCGAAAGCAGCAGCTCACGTAAGCAGCAGCTCACGTGTTGCTCTCCCTCATCTCAACACTGTATGAACTGCCCCTGACACTTTGTAGCCATTGGGCCTGGGCACACCTCGAGCTGCACAGCCAATAGGATCCAGTCAGAAGCAAACATCTCAGCCCCTCACTTCCATAGCATTTGTGGCTTTTCAAAACCCTCAGGAATATTCCTTGGGAGTGGCAAGTACTGGCCTGGACCTGAAGGTAACAGATTCTTGGGCTGCCTTTCCTGGTCCTACCTCACGTGTATCTGGGACGTGCGCCCTGTGAGGTGCAAACAGCCCAGCCCTCCCATTGGGCAGGTCAGAGCTCCCCTCAGAGATTGAGATTGAGTCTATGGCTGCATGCGGGGTGGAGTGTGACATCCCATGTGTATGTAAATGTTGCAGTCTTCAGGTCTCCATCTATTCCCCAGGGCTTCTTCATTGGAGACCTTTGGCAATCTAACCAGAAATTGTTTGATAAGCATTACCACCATGGGATGCGAGGCAGTGACACTGTTACACTTCTTGTACTTGGCGTTCATTCAGTCAGCAGTTATTCAGTTCACTGCTGACCCTGAACACTGGATGAGTTGGAGCTAATCGTTGCTAAATTGAAACAATATTGGTGCTGGGAGGCAGTTTCCACAGTAGGAGGAATCCAGCCACAAGGAGCATAAAACAAATAAATACAGGTCACAGGAGACATGATTATCCACCTCTGACCTTGGGGGCCAGTCTGCTGCCATGACACACCTGGGATGCGCAGGGTTGGAGGGATGGGCGGCTGTCCATGCGGCAGTGGTTTTACCAAGGGCACAAGTCAGAGCCATGGGAAGCAGGCGACTAAGTCCTGCCTGCCTGTCATGAGAAACAGCTTCCTGGCTGTGTGACACCCTGGGAACTGGCTACCTCTACTCTGAAGATGCAAGTGGTACTTGGGGAGCTATAAGTAGATGGAGGTTGTCTCGTTGACTGGTGGGAACAACCCATATCCCCAGATCCTGCAGATGCATGGAGTGGGGATGGGGAGTGGGAAAGAGAGGATGGGGATTGGGAAAGAGAGGATGGGGACCCTGAGGCACTTGGTATCCCAATATAGCATGTACAGACATGCAGGGGTCTCTCACAGGCCAGGTTCAAGGGACAGGCCCCTCTCATCCAAACCTTTGTGCAGGGCCCAGAGATCACCAATTCACATCATTGTTACTGGGTCCTGTAGAGGCCAAAGAGGTAGCAGAGATCCACAGCAGACCCTGTGTGTTCCTTTATCCTACAGAGATCGGCCCCCTCAGGTCTCTGATGCCTGATAGAGGCCAAAGGGCAGCACATGGCCACTGCTAACCTGCAGGCACGGATGCTAGCCTCTCTGTTCCCTGTCATGCTGGGCCTCTCTCTGTAGCCACTCTCCCCCATGGCCATCCCTTCCCTCCCAGGAGGCTTCTGGGACAAGCAGCACCTCCAGGGGGTATAGGAAGTTGCTCTGGATTCAATTCTACTCTGCTCAGCAAAGCTTTGCAGATTCACAGAGTCCTTGCCCTGGTTTCCTGATTTCCATTCAACAAATGCTTTTTTGATGTTCCACCGGTATTCCTAATATCACAAAATAGGCACACAACAGAGAGAAATTGGATATAAATTCACACTGCAAATATACTTTCTTGGAAGTAAACCTGAATTTGCTGGTCAGCTGCCGGAATGCAGACTGGATAACAGGTGGCCGTGACTGTGTTTGTGCAGGCTGGATGTTGTACTGAGGTGTCCTGTGGGAGTAGTTATTCTGTACAACTTGGAAGGTTTTTCCCAGATATTTTAAACGTTAAGTAGGCACTGCTTCCTGGGGCTAAATTCTAGGGCAGGAAAGTAGTGGGATGGTTTTGGGGCAATAGTCCATGACTACACCCATTTTCCTACATTCAGTGCAAGTTTAAAAGTTGTAATGACTAAGGAAACAGAATGGCAAGGCTTGTTCTCCTGCACTCTGGAGGAAATAGCCTGCTCCCCAGGGTTTGTCAGTAGTGGGGTATTTTTAACCTGAAATCATCTTAAATGTTAACAACTGAAAAAAAAGTCTAGAACTATTTCTCTTGGGCACATAGGTACAGACATCTGCCCCGAAGAGTTGAATAGGACCTCTGTGATTGAAAATAAAAACACAAAATCACACTTGAATACTTTAAGCTGCTAAATATAAATGTGAAGGGGAAAAAAAAACCATGAGCTAGCTGAAGAATACCCTATAGCCACTTTAAGGTTTATAGCAGTCTGTTATGTATAAAGTATAATTGAGATGTCAATGAAGTAGTTACAGGATGTGGTTAAGAACTTGCATTTTCTAACACATTGGTCACTCAGTAGCATGTCAATTACTTCATCATGTTGTAAATTTCCATGTTTCTTCCTGTTGTTGAATTTGTTTTGTTGCCTTTCACTGGAGGGGATATTCTGCCAGCTCTACTTTCAGATCAAGGGTGGTCTCCCAATGAAACTGTTGAATTTATCTGGACAATAAGATGCTGGACTCTGCATACTCCATGCCCGCAATGATGGAATCATGACTAGCTATGAGCTGTCCTGCTGTAATAATATGGCGGAAATTAATATGGGGGAGGGCTTGGGGAGGGCTTGGGAGAATCCCAGAGCCTATGGAACTGTGTCATAAAATGAAATAATGTTTTAAAAAAAGAAAATAAAAACACCACCTATGGAAAAATTGGTAGCATATTTAACTATTTATGTTGCCATTTTATGGGTGAACGTTAGTCACAAAGTGCTGCCTATTCTTTTATTAACATGAATATTAAACTGCTCATCAGGGCCCAGCACTATTGTATAGCAGGGTAAGGAAAAATATTCATCAGTAATAAATAATATCTTACAAATACCCTAGGACAATATTTTCAAAGTATTGGTAACATTCAAAATAAATTTTTGAACATAGTTTTGCTCTCTGTTCTGTGACTGCATTCCTTGTTTATTATGCTTGCAATAAAAAATAAGTGTAAGATTTCATCTCTACACAAAGCTACACTTTGCATCTAAGATCCAAAATAGGACATTAATTCAGCACTGCCCCAACAGCCATCTTGCAATGTTCTTCCTCTGGGATATCAAGCCAGAATTCTCACCTGAACTTTAAGGTGTGGAAGATACATGGTGATAAATGAAAGCATCTTTGTCACGTTGGACTGTCTAACAACTTCTGGACAGATATATGTATCTTGAAGATGTGACAGGGTCAATGTGAACACAGTGGCGAGCATGCATGCATGCGCTATGCAGATTGACTTCACCCACCCTCTACCAGTTCAGAGGATACTTTACTACCTTCTGGTTTTGATGAACTCCTTCTCAGGTTGGGTAGAGATTTGCTTACCGCTAACCAAAGAGTCTTCACAATTGCTATGATACTATTAATACAGATTATTCTCTTATTTAGAATCCCCACATTCATGCAATCCAGTGGAATTTAGTGAACAAATTACTCAGATACTATCAATTACTCTCCACCTCCATGGCATTTCCACATTACCTACTGGCACTCTACCTGTTCCCCAACCACCACAGTTCAGGAAAACTAGAATGGAGGAGTGGAATTTCAGTGTGAGTTCTGATAAAACTCTCAGCTCAGGTACACCTACATTGGATATATTTTCTTCAGTTGACCCTATTAAGAACCAGATCTCTTTCCCAGATATCTGTCAAAAGAGGAATGGATAAAGGAATTGTGGTATATTTACTCCATTGAATACTACACAGTCCTTACCAAGAAGGAAAATTCTACCATTTCCAACAAAGCTGTCCAAACCAGAGACCATTTTGCTTAGTAAAAAACCCACTCCAAAAAGGACAAATATCATATGTTCTCAATAAGACAAACTTCATGTAAAGTGCAGAAACAGAGACAGGCAATCGAGCCTATACTTACATTCTTATAGATGAACTATATAATGGAGATTGACATCCTGGGAAGTTAACTTATGTTGTAGCACATGTCTCTACTTCTGAATAAAAGGAGGAATTCCAATGAGTCACTTAAATATACCTTTACAGCATGATACCAGATTTTCTACCTTTGCCCCTGTTATTTCCTTCATGTGTTTCCATTAGCAGGAACCTATAATCAGATATTGCAGCCAGGAACACATCCCATTTCTCAATTGTGAAACAGACCCCTTAATTCAGTAATGTACATGACAGTGTAGACACCTGCCTCTAGAGATTATGTTCTTACAGAAGCAATGGAATAATTCTTGATTCACCAAATATTGTATTCTAGCCAACACGATCAATCAACCACACGTAAGCATCGTTTCTCGTGAAATAACTCAGCTACTGAATTTTATATCAGTGCATTATATCATAGTTTCATGATATGTTAGGCTAAACTCTAAATGGTCTATGATGGGCTAATGCAATTAAAAAACAAAACAAACAAAAAAAAAACAGAAAAAATACTGTAAACCACCCTGAAATTATGGGGTTTATATAAACGTATAGGAAAGAGAGACACAGTTCAACATTAGAAATAACAATTTGCGTTGGTGATACAAAGTGAAAAGTACTATGGAAAAAACCAAAGGTACATTAAGCTAAAAGGGAACTCAAACTGAAGACAAACTGCAACCATCGCTTATGTCCATGAACACATTCAGCCTGATGCCTCGAGACAAATTCTTCGCCTGATGAGATGACTTCAGGGTAATGACAGGCTTCTACTACCATCCAATTCACTCCTGGCCATAGCAAGCAAGAAATTAGAATTAACTGCAGAAGTTTTCCAACCAATTTTCCTAGTTTAATGTCCCAACTTCAATTTGCTGCAAAATTGATGCCCTGCCTTACATCTGATTGGTGGTATCCCGTGAATTTGCCAGTATTTCAGATGGTTGCAGCATAGAAGCTCCCATACTTAAAATACTTTCTCTGATAACCATACTGAAAATTGCAACTGAATCAGGCCCTTAACTGACCTTAGAAATAAGGAAAAACAGGGGAAAATATGTTAAAATGCCACAGTTTGCACTGGGGTGATAGAAACTGCTCTCCAAAGATAGCATCCCTGATGACTCCTTAAGATGTCCACATTGACCACATCATGGATTTCAGGCACATATCCCTCAGGAAATAGCAGCGAACTCAACGTGAAAAATATACTGTTAGCTATCACTCCATGGCTTCCATGCATACTGGTAATGCAGAGCTGTAGAAAAAAAAGAAAAACACAACAATCAAAACCCACTGAAACCTTGTCTTCACCTCCTCACTCTGGCTCTACCTTGTAAACTTTCCATTAACACGAGGCTGCCCAATAAGCACTATTTCACAGTTTTCCCAATTGTGATCCAACTTCACTGCCCACATTACACTTGGCTCTTGCGTGAGATCAGCTACTACAATGAGCAATGCATTCACTCTTTCTCAAAAATACTCTTGGAAAAAAAATCATACTTCATGCTGTTTTACCCTCCCCCTCCAGGGGGTGCACCATCCCTGGAGGTTGATGCACAGACTGGGCAGAGAAAGCTCCAATTCAAGGTGTTTCTTTTTTTTTTTAATTAACATTGCAAAAGCACCCCAATATCTTTTGAAATATACAACAAACACTAAAAATTTCATAACGATGGGGCCCGGCAGCGTGGCCTAGTGGCTAAAGTCCTCGCCTTGAACCCGCCGGGATCCCATATGGGCACCAGTTCTAATCCCGGCAGCTCCACTTCCCATCCAGCTCCCTGCCTGTGGCCTGGGAAAGCAGTTGAGGATGGCCCAAAGCCTTGGGACCCTGCACCCATGTGGGAGACCTGGAGGAAATTCCTGGATCCTGGCTTTGGATCGGCATAGCTTCAGCAGTTGCGCTCACTTGGGGACTGAAACATCGGACGGAAGATCTTCCTCTCTGTCTCTCCTCTCTGTATATCTGCCTTTCCAATAAATAAATAAATTTTTAAAAAAAATTTCATGAAGATGTATATGGCTATCTCATTTTTTGTTCATTTCCCAAAAGGAACACAGCCTACTGTTTGGCAAAAACAGATGTGATAGATATCGCAACAATGCAGTGGAAAAACGAGAGCCAAATTATTGTGCAAACCCATTACCTCTTTGATATGGTTACGGTTCATCGGCTTGGCTGAGTGAGCTCTGATGTTTGATGTGCATGGTTCCATGGAATACTCAATTTCTAACCAGTCTCCCTTATAAGGCACAAAACCTACAAAAGCCATGGAGAAACTTTAGTTACATTATTTGAAGTCATCCTCAATTCATGAGTCTTGTCACTACTGTATTATCGCTTAGAACTGTGGGTCTGGCACTGTGCCATAGCCGGTTAGTGCCACAGCGGCTTATATGACTGACAGCAGTGCCAACACCCCATTTGTGTGCCTGTCAAACAATCCTGAGGGCTCTGCTTCTAATCCAATCCACCGCTTATATAAACTAAAGTATTTTTCAAAATTAAAGTATTTCTAAAAAACTTGTTTTCTCATGCAGAAATAATTTTAAAAAACAGAAACCTTTTAGATCTTGGAGAAAACTTTATAAGCCTTTATTCCATAGTGAAATATTCAAATTCCCAAAAGATAAATATCACGTTTCCTCTGATAAATATCAGAGTACAGAAATGCAATCTATATGAGCAAGACTGACAGTTGAAACTCGCTTATTGCTTATAGCCTATGTCTACACCCGAGAGGAACAGCGTTCTCTTCTCATTTGCTACTTTTACTTCTAAAGCTTCTGCTCAACTCTTCGGGAGCTGTTCACTAGACTCAAACATGTTCTACAATTTGTTCTGGTGCTATCAACCCGTCACATCACGCATGGCATGTTTCTAAGAAAATGGAAATCCTACCTTCAGAAACGATGTCTAGGGAGAAGTAAATTGTTTCACTGATATAGACAAAACCATCCCATGTATTATTAACACAACCAATTAGGATATCGGTTTCCAGATCTGATTGTTCAGTGCTAAGAATATCATCAGAGATGCTCACCACCTGTAACAAAAGCAGACATTTACTTCCAACATAACAAAAGGTTGACAGAAGAACCTGATAAAACTAAGGGATCCGTGTTAAACATCATCTCATACTTATCCTCCACGGCAAAGGACATGTTTTATAGCAAACTGATCACCGATGTGAGGGGATGAGTTAAAAATGATGCTTGTACTTCATGTTTTGTTCAAACACTTGGGTCCCTGTTAATTTTGCACTCAAGTGTAAGGAACTAATTTTATCAATTTGTGTACTATTGATCAAAATGTGTACTGTTCTTTTCTTCCATAAATTAAATATTAAGTAGCAGAAGAAGCTGAAAAAAAGTTTCCAGTTCTAGTATGCTGTAATAAATTGGCAAGCACGGGGAAAATCATTGGGTGAGTGTTCTGAAAAGAGGAGATCTAATCAGGAAAACATTGAAGAACCAATTGGAAAAAAGTTAATTTGGGGTTAAATTGCGGTATTAAGGAAAGTTTTGCTATTTGTTGAGAGTCAGACCAAGAGAAATGCAGAGATGAGATAAACATGTGCAAGTTAAGGAAACACATTAATCATACCATTCAAGATGCAGAATTAGGAGAGAAATTTTGGAAAAGTCCTTTGATGTCGGACAGAGAAATTAAAAGCAGGAATCAGATTAGAGTTTTAGAAATTGTTCTGCTTCTTGGAAGCAAAATATTCTGTATTTAAAATTGTTTTACAAAGAAAATATGACAATTACGGAGAACGTGGAAAAAGAAAGTAATTCCTCACAGTCCACACTTGCATGACGCAGAGATAACTCTTTTTTCAGTGTTTCAATAGACAGTTCTGTGAGTGGAGATTCAAGTATGACATTACCTCCACTGTGCAGGTCACCTTTAATTGGGTGTGATTAATCAAGAAGAGCAAGAGCAAAAAAGCACTTCAATAAGATTCTGTCCCCAAGCCTAGTCTTACTTGCAAGGTTGTCAGCTCCTGAGACAGTCCACCTTCTTCCTCATGGGTGGTACGTTCAGGCCGCTCTCTCAGAGACCTGCACCTTTCAACAATGCTGAAGCAGAAGGACTCAACCATTTCGGCACAATCAGCAGAGGAGCTTGACACCACTTCCTGTCGACTCTGCAAACTGCTGTCACCTACAAGACAGTTGAATGAGGCCACACCACTTAGACTCAGATGCACGATGCTGTACAAACAAGTCCTACCCTCATCTGTGCCCTTCTAGCAACACTTGAGAGCACAAACCAGGGATATCTGCTTGAAATGGCTGTCTATCAGTTCACACAGCTATGCCAAGCTGAAGCTCTGAGAGCGCCTTGTCAAAGTTACCTGTTCTCACCGCAGCTGCACACGATGTCTCAAACATTCCACTCTCACTACACGCTATCGCCATCACAGCCACGAGGAACTACGTTTCTAGCTCCTTTTCATCTTAAAGCACTCCAATCATCTGGAAATTTGCTGGGGAACCCCGGCCACACCCAATTATCTTTCTGCATGTGCAATTATAGCTAAGCAGTAACAGTTTGTGCTTTGAACATAGTAGTTAGCACGCCAAGTAAGCCTGCTGCTCTGCTCAGGGAGCAGTTGTACAATATTTACACCTGACTGCGAAAACTCATCAGTCAGCGACGCAAAGCGAATTTCATGGACACCTTGGGGCGTCTCAGAAACCATCCAAGGTGGGAGTCATCCAAGAATGCCAGGCGCACTTCACCCCAGGGCCCTGAGCGTCAGCTCGTTCCCAGTCTGCAGGGACGTGACACGGAGTTGCGCATGTGGCCGGCCTTGCTCTCACGCTATGGCACCTGT
Source organism: Ochotona curzoniae (assembly GCF_017591425.1). NCBI lineage: Eukaryota > Metazoa > Chordata > Mammalia > Lagomorpha > Ochotonidae > Ochotona > Ochotona curzoniae. The sequence continues at coordinate 11,133,443 of NW_024467087.1, forward strand.
GGGGTACTCCGGGCACACACGCGTTCACACACAAACATACGCACGCAGAGGGCGGAGCCGAGACCACTAAGGAGCACTGCAGCCCCTGGGAGAGGGTCAGCGCGGGAGGGCAGAGAACACTCGAGTCCTTGGGGTGGAGCGGGTGTACCTGGGGACGATCCTGACCGCTCCTGTACAGGGTCGTAGCTCTCCCAGCGGCAGCACGCCACCACGCATCTCACCAGCCTGAGCATGGCGGCGTCCCCGGCAGAGGCCTAAGGTCTTAGGAAGCTCACGAAGTGTGAGGACTGCACAGGCACAGCGTCACTAGCAAAGCAGCAGTGGCTCTTTGGCCTCTGTGAGGAACACCCCGCCCTCGGGCGGCAGGCGGCTAAGCGGCGCGGGGTTCCCGCCAAGAACCGCGCAGCCTCCAAAGCAGCTCTCGCGTGCGGCTCACGCGGCTCCCAGCCCCCGCGAGACTTGCTATGTCCCGCCCCTCTCCTTCCGCCCCATGCCATGCGGCCCATGGGGCTGTCGCGCTCGGGCAAGTGGGTCCCTACGGCCAATGCGAGTCATTAACAAGGAACGCCATGGCTTCTCCAGGCCGACCTCCCGGCACCTTTTTAAAAACCCCGAGGATCTGGCTCCTGGGCAGTGTGTGTTCTTGTTGGCAAGGTTCAGGATTCTTCTGGCACGTTTCCTGTTTGGTTGGTCAGACTTCCATCTTGGAACATGCGCCCTGGACGAGCAAATGTGCAATCCACCGTCCCGCTCCCCCAACAGGCCACCCCCCAAGCACTCGAATAATCCGCCTGCTGTCGCCACCCTGAACGATCCACCCCTCTACCCCGGGTTACGGGGAGCTCTGAACAGAGAGAGCTATTCTGTGTATGTGAGCTGGAGAATACGGACATACACACAAACACACACATAACGTGTGTGTGACATCATCTAGATACTCACACACATATTATATACTTGTGTGTGACATATAATACTATGTGTCCGGGTGATTACATATATCTGTATATATACATCTAATCTGCTTTATCCTCGTTCTGCCTCAATAACTTAGAATACAACAATTGCCAACATGTGTTGATCATTGCCATGAGGTTGGAGTCATTCGGCCAGCATTGCGACTCAACAAGTCAATGATCTAGCTCCTCAGCCAATTCTTACCGCGGGGGCCCCACTTCCCATCCAGCTCCCTGCTTGTGGCCTGGGAAGGCAGACAAGGACGGCCCAAAGCATTGGGACCCTGCACCCACATGGGAGACCCAGAGGAGGCTCTGGGCTCCTGGCTCCAGATCTGCTCAGCTCTGGCAGTCGTGGCCAACTGCGGAGTGAACCAGCGGATGTAACGGTTTTTTCTCTGTCTCTGCTTCTCTCTATAAGTCTGGGGCTTTTGTTTTTATTTTTGTTTGTTCATTTTTTAAAGAGGTATTTAGTTCTAGTGCAAGGTCAGGTATATAGAGAGTGGAGAAGAGACAGAGAGGATGATCGTCATCTGTGGATCCACTCCCCAACTAGCCACAACAGGCTGTGCTCTGCCAATCCGGAGCCAGGAGCCCAGAGCCTCGTTCGGGTCTCTCATGTGACGTTTTGGGCCATCCTTAACTGCTTTCCCAGGCCATAAGCTGTCAGCTGGCCAGGAAGCAGGGCTGCTGGGATTAGAACTGATGCCCATATGGGGTCCCATTGTGTGAATGGCAAAGACTTCAGCCGCTAGGCCGCCGTGCTGGGTCCAAGTCTGTTTTTCTGAGGAAAGTAAATCTTAACAAAAAAATTGATTCAAGTCAGTACTCTGCTAAACACAAAAATTTTTACATTTAAAATATTTATTACAGGTCTGGCGGCATGGCCTAGTGGCTAAAGTCCTCACCTTGAATGCGCCAGGATCCCATATGGTCTCAAGTTCTAGTCCCAGCACTCCACTTCCCATCCAGCTCCCTGCTTGTGGCCTGGGAAAGAAGTTTAGGACGGCCCAAAGCCTTGGGACCCTGCACCCGTGTGGGAGACCTGGAGGATGTCCTGGCTCCTGGCTCCGGATTGGCACAGCACTGGCCGTTGCACTCACTTGGGGAATGAATCATCGGACGGCAGATCTTTCTATCTCTCCTCCTCTCTGTATATCTGACTTTGTAATAAAAAGAAATAAATCTTTTTTAAAAGCTTAAAAAATAAAATATTTTTTTTAGTACTGACCTTGAGGCAGAGACATCGGTGCAACCAGTGTTTGGGAATAATCAGTGAATGAAAAAGAATGGCTGTCGGCCTGGGAAGACAACTTCAACGTGAGCAGGAGTAGGAAGAGAAGTCTCTCCTAAGGAATAAGTAGAGTCCTTATGGAAAGTTCAGAGCTTCCCATAAACCTGGGTGGGCCTGTGCCCAAGAGGGAGCTCCGAGCTTGAGGGTCAAAAGGATGGGCTGTGTGCCCAGCAGCACCTTCAAGCCACATGGCCCCGTGTCTCTCTGTAGGCTGGGCTTAACTATGAAGTGTGGGAGCCAGCTAAACCAGCTTCATGCTCCCTGTGCCTGCGAAGCTGGACTCTGGTGCCCTAGGTATTGGCTGCTTGCAGCTCACCAAGGACAGTGGACACATAAAGATGTGATTGCAGAAGACTTCTGAATTGCCCCTTTCTGTGGTAAGAATCCTCTCATACGGGCCCCCAGTGCAGGTTACAGTGCTGGGGAACTGAGGGGCGATGTACATTGCACGTGTATTGGGGCTGCTATCATAGTCCAGTTATGGCAACAGGTGTCCTCTCCTCCAGGCCTTTGTTTGGGGTACAGAGAAGTGCTACCTCAAGCAGCACCATAGCAGTCTCTGTGGACGAATAAAGGGTTAGGATCCATCAGCAAGAGGCATTTTTTTTTTGTCCCTGATCCCATGTGCCAACAGCATCCACACAGGCCAAAATGCAACATCCATTCATAAAAATAAATTTAAAAACTCAAAATAGAAAGGAACTCTTTCAATCTGATTAGCAACTCTATGGAAACTTCACAGCTAACATCTAATTAGCTGACTAATCTCAACACATTATAATTGTACTTAATTGTTATGTACACATTGACATTCTGGTATATGCATATATGGTGTAAAGTTTTTCTTTTTTAAAGATGTATGTATTTTTATTGGAAAGGCAGATTTAGAGACAAGGAGAGACAGAAAGATCCTCCACCCCTTGGTTCACTCGCCACAACAGCCAGAGGGAAGGCAATCCAAAGGAGGAGCTTCTTCTGGGTCTCCCATGCAGCCTTGGTCCATCCTCAACTACTTTCCCAGGCCACAAGCAGGGAGTTGCATGGGAAGCGGGGCCTCTGGGATTAGAACTGGCGCCGATATGAGATCCAAGCGTTGCAAGGCAAGGACTTTAGCCTCGAGGCTACCGCACCATCTAGCCACAATTACAAATAGTTTTGTTATGAATATTCATGACCGAAAATTTGATCAAAAGTAATTGAAAATATTCTTTCTTTTGGATATATACCCTTTGGGGGAATTCCTGCATATTGTTTATTTTTTTTGGAGGAGTTACCAAAAACAATTTAAAGATTTATTTATTTTTATTTGAAAGGCAGATATACCGATAGGAGGAGAGACAGAAAGATGTTCCATCTGATGGTTCACTCCCCAAGTGGCTGAAATGGTCGAAGCTAAGCCAATCCAAGGCCAGGAGCCAGAAGCTTCTTCAGGATCTCCTCTGCAGGTGCAGGTGCAGGTTTCCAAGGCTTTAGGCCATCCTCTACTGCTTTCCCAGGCCACAAGCAGAGAGCTCGATGGGAAGTGGGGCAGCCAGGACACGAACTGACGCCCTTATGGGATGCCAGCATAGACTAAGTGAGGATTTAGCCACTAGGCCAGCACGATGGGCCCCAAATGGTTTTCTTTATTAGTTTCCATATCAGTTGCACTATTTTACATTCCTGTCAGCAGGTACCAGGGTAACCATTTCTTTCCATCGCTGATGAATAGTAATTTTGACTCGTTGCTAATATACCCATCTTAGGAAATAACAGGTTGATTTGATTTTCATTCCCTCAATTAGTAATGTTGAGTATATTGTATGTGTTTCTGGGTAATTTGTGTATATTCTTTGGAGACATTTTTTCAGATACCTGCATCTATTGAAAAACTAGGTTGCCTTTTTCTAGTCAAGTTCTAAATAATTCTTCGTGTATTGTGGATATTGTGTGTATGTGTATGAGTGTGTGTGTGTTTATGTGAGTGTGTGTGTATTATGTACACAGCATGCCACGTCTTGTAAACGGAAACTAATTTAGTCTTATAAAGGATGGCGCAGCATGCCACATCTTGTAAATGCAGACTAATTTAGTTTTCGAACAATGATGCCAATCTCTACCATGCACACATATCTAGCCTATTGCAATCCATCACCTTCAACCCTTTTTTAAGGAGTAATATGATATTTCCTATGAACGGAAACATATGATACGAGACATTTGGTTTCAGGAATCTTTCGTTTAGCACACTGTTCTTTGAAGTTCATGCATGCTGTACAGTGTATTCATATTTCATTTCTAGTTTTGACTGGATAACAACCTGTTAGACTACCACGCTTTATTAACAAACCAATTCCGCATGAATTATAAACAGCGTATCCTGATGGCACAATAGGTTTGCAGCAATCCCAGAATGCAAAGAAAAGCCCCGTGCATCCTAAGATGTGTGCAAGTCCACTGTAGCTATGGCTTTCATAGAAGCAAATGCAAACAGATCTGCAGGGGCTGGTGGCACAGTCACAATCACCAAAGACTTCGGAATATAAAGATCTTTGTCTCCCAGATCACTTGTTCCTCCTGGCTTAATCTCAGTGGGCATCTACACAGTCAACTATTCGCCATTTCAATTGAGAGTCTGTTAATCTGAGAATGCAGCTAACTGCACAAGTATGGTCCACGGAAATACATTCCTAGGCCTCCCACCCGCCCCGTCTTCAGGCATTTCGCCTTGAGGTTCTCTACTGTACTTTGGTTATATTCCTCATGAGAATTTGCAAATCGGAGCACTGTTTACTGCTGACGGGAAAAGAGCATCTCCACAAAGGTCACAAACAGTGTCACTAACACCTTCAGGCAAAGCGGAAAACAACAACGACGACAAATTCCAAATGCTTCCAATCTGAACAAACAACATTTATTTTCTAAGAAACACATCAATGAATGAACAAGATTACCAACATTTGTGGCACGTGCAGTCAATCACAGAATTATGCAGCCTCTCTTATATTTGCCCTCATCTTCCCAGTAGCCCTGGGAAGTAGATAATGGGTCATTAAAATAGACTTAAAGATCTCTTGGTGAAAAAGCATCTAAAGAAAGCTGTCCCTCCCCAACTTCCTCCCTCCCCCCTCCCCCAAAAAACCAAAAGGTGAACCCTGTCTGCTCCTGAGTGCTTTGGTATCAAAGGAGTTTTAATTAGTGTGTAAATTTAATAGAAAACATGCTATCTTCATTAACAGTGAACTTTTGTCTACTACTAAACAGAACACACATATCATTATAGCTACAGACAAGTGATAGGTGTATTCCCATTGTGTATGAAGTACTCCTCCTGCACCCATCTTAGTCTAGGAACTGAGGATACAATGCAAAGTAAGACAACTGAGATGCATTTCTGACATATGCCTCACACCGATATTCCGTTCGACAAATAGCTCAGCACTAAATGACTTGAACTTTTGCATCTTGGTCACAAGTAAGATCAAGACCATGTGATTGCTAGAGTCAGAATTACGGCACACGGTTCCCTATCAACGTGGAGATTTGGGGGGCTGTGATAGCCTGAATGGGTGCTAAAGTTTCTCCTGCAGTTGGTGCACGGATAAGGTTGCTCAGCGCTGTGGGTTCTCTTGTGTTTAATGAGGTGAGTTCTGAATGAATCTTTTTTAGACTCTCACATTTGAAAGGCTTTCTCTTCCATGTGAATGTTGTGATGGCTGTGCAGCTGTGCCATATGAACAAAGGTTTTCCCACAGCATGGGCATGTCTATGGTGTGACCTGAAGTATTTACTAAGGTCTGAATGCCATCTAAGACTACTTTTACACTGCTGACATGGACAGGATTCCCTGTAAATGTGAACTGTTTGGTGCTTAATAACTTTGGGATAAAGCTGAAGCTTTTCTCACACTATTTAGAGTTGAACCGTTTCCCTTGCTGTGTGGCCTGACCCACGGCATTTTATATATTTCAAAGAGTGTCATTTATTGGTTGGAAGCATATGTGCCCCATTCCCTTGAAAGGCTGGGTGATCTTTCTGGAATCTGTGTTTCACTGTGATGTTCCGTGCCCGTTGTCCAGTAGGCAAGTTTTCTTCTGCTGCTTCTGGAATCACGGCGTCGTGGCGGTGAGGCAAAAAAGACCACATGATACTTTTTCTTAGGTTCGTTTCTGAGCTTTAAACCTGTCGGGACAAACAGAAGAATGAGTCTGTTTCCCAGGGGAAGAAGGTTATAGAAATGAAGTTTAAAAAGTCAATGATGACTGCTTTGAAAAGATGCAGGAGGTAAGCAAATTCTGGCCCAGGCTGAACAAAATACTATACTGCCACTTCTCCATGCTCCTCCCTGCTTCTGAGCACAGCCATACGCCAAGTAAGCAGTGCGATGCATAAACTAAAGATAATTGTGAGAAATGGTAAGGAGTAGCTAAACACCATTGAGACAGTGGTGAAAGAAGAACAAAAGCAGAGTTTCTTACATCCCCAATTCCAGCCCGGCTCCAGCTTTCTAAACCCTCAACCAATCAATAGAAGTGTGGCCAGGCAGGGTTATTCTTCTGCAGCCTGAAAGAGAAACTTTCTGACAACTGGAAAAGGAAATCTGCCTGGATTCATGTCAGCAGCAGTGGAAAGTAGAGCTATAGGTCCTCCACACTGGGCTGGAGATGCCCTCAGGCCCAGCTAGAGAAAAGCAGTACACGCAAAACTGGCAGGAGGAACCCAAACATACTAAGAAGGGACAGGAAGCCTCCTAGACAATGGAGCTAGGAGACCACTTCCTCTCAATCGGATACTCGGCTGGCCGGCAAGCAGCACCCAGCCACTGCATGTGCCATGGCCTACGAAGCCCCACAGATTTGAGACACCCTTGCTCTCGGAGAAACATCCTAGCCTAGGGAGATGACCTTCGCATCCTCAAGCAGCACTGACAGCAACCCACATAAATCAAGGAAGTAAAACAGCACTCTGAAAATCCAACTGTGGCAAGCAGCATAGCCCACCAACGTGAGGGAGCATCTGCACACTGAACTGCAGCAGGTACTTTGCCTGCCAGAATAAGATACTTAAGAGGGTCCAGCTTCTGATAACTTGACAGACAACAGAGTCAGGGTACAGCAAAAAGGGCAACAAACATCACTCATGAGACCCACGTAAAAGAAAATCACAACTTCAGTGTGAAAACAAACAAAAGGAAACTGATAAAAGGGTAATGTAAGTCAAACGCGAACACAACAGAAAAGCAACAGATGAGACTGAAACATCACAAACTGCAGAAACAAATCTGTATACTTCTTTTTATCTGAAAGGCAGAAGAGTTGGAGACAGTGAGAAGAGAGGGACAGAGAGAAAGAGAGACATACAGTGAGAGGGCGACTGCTCCTCTATTGGCTGATTCACTCCCCAAATGGCTGCAAAGGCCAGGGTAGCCAGGATGAAGCCAGGAGCTTCTTCTAGGTCTCACACGAATGAATGAACCTGGGGTCCGGCGCAATATCCTAGAGGCTTAAGTCCTTGCCTTGCATGTGACGGTACGCCATTTGGGTGCAGGCTCTAATCCTGGTGGCCCACTTCCAATTCAGCTCCCTGTTTGTGGCCTGCGAAAGCAGCAAAGGATGGCCTGAGCCTGGCGACCTTGCACCCAAGTGGGAGATCCAGAAGAATGTCCTAGCTCGTGGCTTTGGATTGGCTCTGCTCCATTCATTGGGGCCATTTGGGGAGGGGATCTTTGGACATAAGATCTTCCTCTCTGTCTCTCTTTCTCTCTCTACATCTGGTTTTCCAATAAAAACTAATAAATATTCCAGAAAAAAATGCATGTGTTTATATCTTCACATCTTGTTAGGATAGTCTATTACACAGTTACTACACACACTTCTCTAAATGAAAACCATAACGAATATAAAACAATACTGAGAAGGCCATTAATTTATAATTTGCATTGTGGTTGCCATATGTCAGACAAAACATATGGCATTTGTCTCTTTGGGATGGCTTTATTTCACTGAGCATAATGCTTTCTAGTTAGAACCATTTGATAACTTGTAGTAGCTCATTCTTGGTAATGGCTGTGTGGTAATCCGTAGAGTAGATGCACCACTCTTTCTTTAGCTACTCCTCTTTGAATGTGCATCAGGGTTGTTTCCATGTCTATTTTAGACTGTGCTGCTGTCAATGTAGCATCACAGGTCACTTTTTCATTCAGTTTTCATTTCCTTTGGAAAGTTTCCTAGGAGAAGGATGGCTGTGTCATATGCCAGATTTATTTGCAGTTCTCTAAACATGCTCCGTACTGACTTCCATAGTACTTGTACTGGCTTACACTCCCAGCAATAGTGAAGGAGGGCCCCTTACTCCCCACAGCCACACCATCAGGTGTTGTTAGTAGAGTGCTGCGTGCCGGCCGACCTCACTCGATTTAGGTAGAACTCGATGTGGATTTTATTTTTATCCTCATGATGGCTAGAGAGCCCGAACATCTTTTCATGTTTATTAGCCATTTGAATTTGTTCTTTTGAAAAATATCTACTAATTTACTGGTCCATTTTTTCGCATTGGGCAAATGTAAATCAAGCCAATAATGAGGAATCACTGCACTCTGACCAAATTCTAGGATTAAAAAATACTGACGCTGCACACTGACAAGGATGCAAAGAAACTAGATTTCGCATCAGGTGCTGGTGGAAATGTGAAATGGGTCACTCACTACAGAAAACAGCTTGGTAGATTCTTAACAAAATGAAGCAATGACCATACCACCAGCTACTGCACCGGAGGTGATTACCACAGAGAAACGAAAAGTTATCTTGACCCAGAAACATGGATGTTAATGGAAGCCCAAACTGAAGACAACAAAGCCATTCTTCCACAGAGTGTAAAGCAAAAGAGTCACATATTAATGCCATGGAATACTACACAGTAGTTAAATGGAACAAGACTATTGACACCGGAAACAGTTTAGACCAACATCCAGAGCATGAGTAGGAGGGAAAAAAGTTAAACATGAATAACTATATTCACGTGTACATACAATTATATACATATGTATATGTGAGTTCATATATGTACCCAAATATAGGTATACACATATATATTTTATGACTCCATCTATATGAAAATCTTCAATGGAATATATTATCAATGCGGCACCAGTTGGTCATTGCAGGGTCTGTGGAGACGTAGAGCAGATAGGGCAACAGAAGGGTCCCTATGGTGATGGATTTACCCAGCGTTCTCAGCGTGATGGTGAATACACAATTTTACCAGTGCTAAAACTGTACAGGACTATACCCCTGTACCTAAAATACAGTCTTGGAAAACAAAAACTCAAACTGTACAGGACTAATACACACACAAACACTCAGACACAAATACAAGGTAAACTGGGGTGACCAGAATAAGATCAAGGGATACCTTTGTGATCACTCTCATGGCAAGAAACGGAGTAAAGTGCACATGGGTGCTCTTTCCATTGCATTTGAAAACTGCAGAGGGATGCAAAACTGATCACAATAAAATATTCAGTTGAAACGACAGATGCAGTGCCTTTAGAATTCGAAGCCATTGTATAGATGTCTATTCAAACAAATTCTCTTCTCACGATTACCCTTATCTGTAAAACACACTCCAAGATTGTCCTTCAAATCTTGGAAGAGACTTTGAATCTCTGATTCTTCTACTCAGTGTAATAAGTAATATCACTCTAAGGTGCAACGATAATGCTCTGAAAATACAACACTGATGAAATGGGATGGCATTATTTTCAGGATATGTTCCAAATGTTTTGATGGGCAGAATACTACATCCTATGTCTTTTTATCACTCTTCTGACACACAAAGAGAAAGATTAAAAGGAAAGTGATGTGAGCAATCGGAATCCAGTGCTATCGCAGTAAGGCTGCTTAGAGGTGACAGTGATTTATGCCACAATGCTGAGAAAGGAAGGGGGTGAGATGTGTAGATACAGGAGAACATTTGAAGATGGAACTCAAAGGACTTGATTGAGCGCAGAACAAAAGCCTGAGGTCAAGGATTACAGAGGGGTTTGTGACCTGATCAGGTGCTGCCCACCCCTGAGACAAGAAAAATATGGCAAGAGCAGCCTTGCAGATGGGAGGAGGATAATCAATCACCACATCTATCGCGATGAGAGGAGTCAGACACGGAATAAGCAAGCTGCCGGCAGACATGGGCATTGCCTCCAACCCACAATATCAAGCTGAGACATTCAGTTACCTGGAAGACGGAGACTCCCTCTGGGAACGAGGCATTTTCCGTAAGACAAGCACACATTACACACACAACAGTAAAGAAAGGGTAAATATTTACCTAGAGAGGCAGCATCCTCACAGATATTTTGCATTACATCGCCATAGAGGGTCTTCTGAGAAGGGTCCAGTAGCTGCCATTCGTCGTCAGAAAAACACACGTTCACATCTTCAAAAGTCAGCAAATTCTAAAGGCAAGAACGAGAATGGGTTGTGCATGCAGAACTGGCCACTACATCTCCAAATGACACAACAGGTCTGGTGCTGAGGAATCAAGCAGTGCGCTCTCTAGTGGGGAAAAAGCAACATGGCAGAAAAGATGCCAAGAGTGGCACTCAACAGCCTAGGAAGTTCCCAAGGCCCAGTCCCACTGAGCCAAGGCAAACCCCAAGAACATCTGGGTTACACACCTCAGAGTACCTACAAAGCAACAGAGGTGGTAGGCCGCAGCACCAGTGAAAAGCAGAGCCAAGGATACTGTGGGACTCCCTGAAGAATCTGCGCAGTACACTTGGCCTAGAAGTCAGCTAAGATGAACACACATGTCACCTTGCACTTTTCGAAGCTTTTACCCTCAGAAAAGACTCAGACGAGCGGGGTGTGCTTGCTGTGGGTAGCAAAGAGCCAGAGAAGGGGTGTGCTTGCTGTGGGTAGCAAAGAGCCAGAGAAAACTTCTTTCCCTCTTTATGAGCATTGTGAGCTGACAGGACACCTTTACAAGCACATCTGTGTGCCTGGAGGTGAGCATCCCGCACTAAGAAAGAACCAAATGTCCACCAGTCACAGAGCCTGTTCCCCTGGTCAGTACTCCCCCATAAATTCATGAGACAGATTAAGAAAACCAAACATATCCCAAATTGAACGGTCCACAGAACTGGCCCAGAATGGCAAGTGTCTGAAAAGAAGGACTTGAGGTCCATCAGGATGCAGTCAATGTGGTTTCATAGTGTAGCCCTGGTGCATGGTTTTCTTTACAGTCCCTTTCTGACCCTAGGTTAACGTAAAATGCGAGCTGGTTCTGTGTGTGTGCACTGCATCCTCTACTCTTTTTAAGTTTTCAGGGGCAGAGTCCATAACATGCATGACAGGGCTATGAGGTTTACTTATGTCTACGCATCAGGTCAAAACTTACTTCCCACGAGTGGGCCTGCTGCACTCCCACCTGGCAGACACAATCACTGTTGAACGCCCGGGTACCTCGGCAATTTCCCCAAACATTCCGGTGGAACTAATGACTACAGATCCTGGGAGGAGAGACTGGCCACGGGCAGGGTGCAGCAGGCAGCGCGCTATCACTCTGCCTTCACTGGCAGCCTATGTTTGAATCACTGCATGTCCCCAATTGTTTCTGTCCTTTTAATTCTGTTTCTAAATATCTGCCCTTCTCCATAAGCTTGAAATCTAGGCCCACAGCTTTCAATCCATGTTGACCCTACAAGAGGAAAATAGCCATTTGTCTTTTCTTAATGAAGCTGGGAAATCTCTGCCAGGAAATCAGAAGACTCTGAGCAGACTACTGCTCTGTGTGTTTGTGGGTGTGTGTGCGCGCACACTCACGCGTGTGTTTCAGATCCTGACCAGCTGACTGAAAGCAACAACAGAAGAGTGGCTTGTGCTTCATTCCCTGATAATCCCCAAGCCTGGTATGCACCTCCTCCTCTTCCCTGCTCTGATTTCCTGTTGCACATAAGCGGCCTTTCTTCTCACCTCATCGTTTGTTTCATCAGGTTTTCTGTGGAAGTATTCCACCAGGGTCGCAGCCTGATTGACGGTCTGTGGACGATGCTTCTGCACCCAGGCTCGGGTCTCCTGGGGCAGAATGGCCAGGAACTGCTCGAGCACCAGCAGTTGCACCAGCTGCTCTTTTGAGTGTAGCTCTGGTTGCAGCCACTGGCAACAGAATTCCTGAAGTTGGCTGGCGGCCTCGAACGGTCCAGGTGCCTCACTATAGCAGAAGTTCCGGAAGTACTCCTGGGCTTTCTCGGGACCTAGGTTCCCTAGCTCTGGCATGCTTTCCTCACACTTACTGGATCCCAGGTTCACAGGCATCTTTGTCTCCCTGAGTGCCCTCGTTGGGAAGTCTAAGGTGGCATCTTCCTTCAGCTCTCTCATCTTCCTTGGGGAGTGTTTGCCCCCTGACTGTACTACTGACGTCATCCTGCCTCCACCTGTGACAATCGAGGTCAGAACTGATCCAAACATGGCGCCAGGATCTTCTTTCCAGGTGTTCTGAGGAAGAGAAGAAAGAAATGTACATGTCAGCCAGAAAACACATTGCACCTGGGACCTCCCATCAGAACTATGAATACCAGATGTATGCCCTGCTTCTTTTTAAAAACCATAGATGGGGGGAGAATCAACATGGCGGAACAGGGTATTGTTGAATTTGTGTTGTGGCTTTTCGTTGGAGGGGATGATACTCTGCCATTACTCTCAGATCAAAGATGGTCCCCCAATAAAACTGTTGAATTTATCTGGACAATAAGATGCTGGACTCTGCATGCTCCATGCCCGCAATGATGGAATCATGACTGGTTATGAACTGTCCTGCTGTAATAATATGCAAGAAATCAAAATGGAGGGAGGGCTTGGGAAGGGGTTGGGGGAACCCAGAACCTATGGAACTGTGTCACAAAATGAAATAAAAAACAACAACATCATCATCATAAAATAAAACCACAGACAGGCATTGGGGCATTCAGCATTGGTAACTGCAAGAGTTAAGGTTATCTTCTCCTTTACTAAATTGGGAATCACAGCTAAGCTCAGATGAGACAAAATGCCAATGAATGCCCTCTTTTTTGCTAACTGCTACAGGAAGTTCAGTGATGGAAATCTGCACCCACTGGCCAAAGGCACCTTCAACACTATCCAACACACAGTGTGCTTCACTTTCACTGAGACAACACAGATGAGTCTCCCTAGAAGTTGACACATCACACCTGTCCTCTGTGTTTACTCAGTGAATCAGCTTGCCTCTGTACCTGTTCATGAGGACTGAAGCACATACGGGTTTCCCAAACAGTTTTGCAACAAAACAAGCTTAACATCCGATTTTCCAGCCTACTTCAAAAACAAACCTTCTTCAGTTACTCGTCTACTTCCTGGACCATGGGATATTAACCTTCCCAATGTATAAACCATGGTAGGCAAGCTGGGATACAGCAAAATCAGAGTGGAAATCAACAGATGAAAGCTTTATTTTATTCCCATGTTTATTGCTGCTCAACTCACAACAGCAATGACACGATGACTGGCTAACCCATATGTGGTATACATATACTATGGAATACGATTCAGGCATATCACAGGGGAAAAAAATCCTGCCTTTTACGACAAAGTGCATCCACCCAGACACCGTAAAACTCCATGAAATTAAGCCAGCCTCAAAAACGGCAAATATGTTCCCCTGACATTTAGCAGCTAATATACAGAGAAAAAAATGCAGAGGGGCAGGCACTGTAGCATGGTGGGTCAAACCACACCTACAATGCTGACACACTGTACAGGCACTGGTTCAAGTCCTCGCAGAACTAATACTTATGTAGCTCCTGCTAAAGTGCCATGGAACGCGGCGGTATTGGCCTGAATCCTTCTTCTTCAGCACAAAATTGGGAGAGCCAGAAGCAGCCCCTGACTCCTGGCTTCCAGCTCCAGTCGTTCTGACCATCTGTGGAGTGAACAAGCAGACAGAAGATACCCAGGTAGGAGACCCAGAAAAAGATTCTGACTCATGGATTCCAGCCCCAGCTTTGTGACCATTATCACAGTGTACAAGTGGGTGGAAGTTTCCCTCCGGCTCAATACTTTTCACATAACTAACTACAAAAACTTTTTATCAGTGCTTGCAGAGTCTTCAGGGTGGAGGAGGGGGAAATCATAGAGCCTATGAAACTGTAGCATGAAACAAACTATGAAATAAATAAAATGTGCTTGCTGAATCACCCTGCTTGATCTCTGTGCAGGTCACCACCTGCCACATGAGCATCCTGAGCTGTAGGTCACAAGCATGCACAAACTGAGGATCGGCTGCTTTTCCCATCCCCTGTGCCCAAGTCCACCACCGGATACCTGGGTGGGCATCACCCTCACATAGTCACGCCGCCGTGTGGTAGTTGTGCTGCACAATTTCTCCAACGGAGCAGTCTTCAGATTCTCTCCTTTCACTAATAAAAGACTTTACCTGTATTGAAGACTCCCCACCCTCGCCGCCTCTCTCTGTGTGGGGCTCGAAGGGCAAACAGGTCACTGATTCAACAAGATGGCGACTAACAGTCAAGGTCACTGTGTTAACACGTGGCGAACGAGACCACGCCAAGGTAGAGACCTGGGTGTGAACCAGGGCGGGGGCAAGTTGTTTCAAAGAAAGACTGATTGGCCAGAGCCATTTCCCTCACCTGCCCCTGGCCGATGGGAGGTGTCTTCCACAGTCGTACAGATGACAACTGGCTCCTAGGTCTCTCCTCCTGGAATTCCTCGCCTGAGGCTATTCCCTGCCCTATGTAAGAGTGTGTATTTCACAAACAGGAACTGCTTAGACAGAACCCCTGTCGCGTCTGTAATCTGCGTGCCAGGAGGCTGGATGGCAGGCAGCAGGCTCACCCCTGCGGCAACAGGGCACTAGAGGACTCTGTGGGGGAGACCCCGCATATCTCTCTCTCTCCCTCCCTTTGTCTCTCTCTCTCTCTCTAACGAAATACAGGGCAGTGGCAATCAAACAGCCTGGTACTGAAACAAAACTAGAGAAGAATAACAAGAGAAGAAAGGGAGACGCCAGAAGTAGGTAGGACACACGTCAATAGGCAACTACTACTTGACAAGCAAACTGAAAATGACAGGGGCAGAAAACATAGGCAGCAAGTAAGAAACAAGGCCGCTACCTCTCACCTCATAGAAAAGCCTGCTGTAAAAGGATAAAGGATCTAAAACTACACCATCACGTCACTGGAGGGAAACACTAGGAGCACTCCGTAAGACTCAGGCACAGGCAAACACTTCTTAGGGAAAACCTCAGAAGTAGAGGAAGCTAAAGCACAAGTGAACAAAGGTGACTACATGAAGCTTAGAAGTGTCCATTCCACAAGGGAAACAGTCAATAAATTGAGCAGACAGCCAACAGGATGCGGAGGATCTGTGCACTGTGCTGCTGGGAAGGCGGTAAGACACTAACATCCAGGCTCTGCAAAGAACGTCAGAAAAGCAAGCCTAACGGTGAGCAAAACAACAAAACAACAAACCAACAATCAAAAACCTAATAAAAGCTGTTAAGGAATGCAGGAAGGCTATGAAAGATCCTTTCAAAACAGGGATTTCAGAAGGCTAATGGACACATGAAAAATGCTCAGGCTCCCTAGCTATCTGGGAAACACAAAAGAAAACCACACTGAGGTTCCATCTAACTCCAGTGAGACTGGGCTACAATCAGAAATCTGCTAACAACACCTGCTGGTGTGAATGTGGGGTGAAAGGTAGCGTATTTCACTGTTGGGGAAAATGTAGGCTAGCATAATCAGTACGGAAGCCAACATGGGCAGTGCTAAGACAACTGAAAATGATGTACTGTACGGCCCAGCTAGTCCACCTTGGGGAATATATCCAAAGGAAATGAAATCTGCATTTCAGAGAGCAGCCTGCAACTCTGTATGTACAGCAACACAATGCACAAAACAGTGACATGGAAGCAACCCAGATGCCCATGGAAAGAGGGCTGGGCAAAGAAACCATGGTACATCTACTCCATGGAATGCTAGATACGGTCAGAGAAATGTCAGTCCCAAAAGGACAACAGCATATCTTCTCTCTGACATAAAGCAAGTATCAATTAAGGTACTACACACACACACACACACACACACACACACACACACACACGATCTGCACAGGGGGAATAATCATTCCTGGAAGCAAAGCTACGACAGAGTAGGCACCTCTACTCCTGAAAAAAGGCAAGACTCCCAATAAAGCTTACAACGCCTTTCCATTATATTAACATGCGCTCCATCTTTTCCTATAACTGCCACAGCCTCATGCATTTAAAGTTAAGCTTGGGGGCCCGGTGGAGTGGCCTAGTGGCTAAAGTACTCGCCTAGAACGTACCAGGATCCCATATGGGCGCCGGTTCTAATCCCGGCAGCTCCACTTCCCATCCAGCTCCCTGCTTGTGGCCTGGGAAAGCAGTCGAGGACGGCCCAAAGCTTTGGGACCCCTGCACCCGCGTGGGAGACCTGGAGGAAGTTCCTGGATCCTGGCTTTGGATTGGCATAGCATCGGCCGTTGCACTCACTCAGGGAGTGAATCATCGGACGGAAGATCTTCCTCTCTGTTTCTCCTCCTCTCTGTATATCTGACTTTCCAATAAATAAATAAATAAAATCTTTAAAAAATAATAATAAAGTTAAGCTTGGGTCCAGAAACCGCGGGACTATGCTACTGAGATCATTTGTGGACAAATAGCAGGAGAGGAAAATGTGGAGGGAGGAAGGAGAGGTGGAGGGATGAATCCCTGTACCTAGAAAACAGCATTCTGGGAAAGAATAAACAAAAGAGCAAATAAAGAAAACAAATAAAAACACAATTTAAATAACAAGACTCTGCCACTATGCTGTTCAACAGAAGAAAATTATGCCAAACAGTGCTTCCATGTGAAAATGGCCACGTGCTTTAAGTGCAACCTACGGCAGATTATTTCACAGCATTCACTGTTGTAAAATATCAAGGGCTCAACCAACTGACCAAGTTCTGAATTTAGGATCCAAGACTACCCCCTAACCAGGTTTTTTTTGTCCTTCTTTTTAATGTATGATTATGGAAAACACCCGAATATTCCCACTGTTCAAACCTTAGATTACACAACCGTGGTCTCAGAGAGAAGGCTGACAACAAAATGCTGTCTGGAAAACACCAAGACATAAACTCAGGCTCACTTGCAAACGCGGGCCGCAGCAAACAAAAGTAAACCGGCATCCCGGTGGCCAAAGGCCCCTGTGCTCTTCCCGGTCAGGACCGGCTCGGCCAGCCTCGTAACACGCGTGCTCGCCGTTCCGTTCCCCACACAACAAAACCTGAGGGTCACGGCCTGGGGCTTAGAAACCAACAGCTTAGCAAACACAATCACGGAAAGACTCGCCCCGTCCCGCTTTCACAAAGCCCAAGATGGCACCCATGGAGCCTCTCCCGTCAGAAGGCCCAACTCGTGCACATCCGTGAAGTAGGTGAAGAAAAACGACGTGTGGGATGGAGTCAACTTCCCAAGAGAAGCCACTCGTCGAGAATTACCTAGTTAATTAAACTTACACTTTCGAAGTCTCTCGACAGACGGGCCGCCATCTTGCCCCGACGTCCAGGCGAAGAGCTGTGAAGCAATCCAGTGGAAGAAGCCCTGCCTGTCGTGCAGAGGCTTGCTTTCACGACAGTCCTTGTACCCGCCTTTATGCAATGTCATTGGAGGTTCTGACATGATTGACAAGCATGCTGGCCACTCTCTCCAGGGTATGTGTAGGAGAGATACTAAGTAGACAACTACCAAGATACGTCCAACAAATACTAAGTAGACAACTGAGCTGCCAGACTCTTGTGCTTTCCCGCACCCACGCATGCTGCTCAGAATTCAGGTGCGGCCCTGAGCTCCTGGTGCTCACCCCCAGGTTCGCTCTCCTGTCCCTTGGCCTCTTACCAATCGGACTCACCCAGTTCACCGCATCCAAACGGGGTGGTGCACAAGGATGGATTCTCTGGGGTCACACAGTACGCACGGGTCTGGGGATGGTGTGCTTGACCCCATGTGTGAACCTGGAGTTTGAGCGAATGTGATACTCTTCCCACAATTTTAGGAAACCCTAGAGAAAAGAACAACAAAGGATGTAACTCCTCACAGCCCAGAGGGATTCACCAACCATGAATTCCACTTTCAACTCCCTTTGCACGGTTTTCATATGCTTTCCTGTCTTTTTCTGAAACGCCTCCTAATTGTTCAGAACAGATGTAAGCCACCTGTTATCTGACATGGTGTCTGTTTTCGGGTCTTATTGTGCACCTACCATGTAGGTTGGAGCTGTAGGTTGTTCCAACTGTAGTTGTTCCAACTGTAGGTGCAAGAGATCTCACTTGCCAAGTTCGTGAGGCCCTGGGAGAGCTCAATGCAACTAGAACTCTGCCTTTATTCAGGAGACCTTGTGAAGCTGCTGCGTTTTGCAGATATCTTTGAATCAGCACAGGGAGGTGCAGCACACCCAGCACTGACTAAGTTAACAGGGGGTACTCACCATTCCCAATCCCAGATCCTTGTACACATGGCTCCTGTACAGCACTACACTAAGCTTGTGATGTTGCCTTAGACATCGTGGAGTTCCGTAGACCATAGAACTGGAGACGCTTGAACTATCAGATCTCCATGAACACGTCACAACAGCAAAATAAAAGGATTTCATTCAGTTTTAAGACGTGAGTAGACTTGAGACAGAGTAGAGGCTTTCAGATTATTGTTTCATAGTATGAACACAGCTGTCATCCATTCTGGCCTTCTGGCTAGTGACTACTTTTTTGCAAGTGTAGATGAAAATCTATGTGAGACTTCATCCAGATTTGAGCTTGTAATATGGGAGTTGGAAAAGATGCACAATGGCCAACAACTTGGAATGGATTCTACCAGCATGCACAAAAGCTCCTGGATTTTGCAAGATGAGCTGTGTTAGCAGGGGAGGTCAGGTGGACACTGCGTGGTCATGTGATTCTCTTTCCAGAATCTACCTGGCCTTCTACCATGTCATTGAGCTGGTCCCTGCCCTGATTTTTGCAGTAAGCTGGATTCTCAACGTTGAGCGATGCTGCACTGCTGTAAACATGGTGTTACAGGTACCTCTCACGTGCTGATTTCGGCACAGTCACAATTCATGATCAGTTAAGCTCAATTCGCACATGCCCCATTTGCATGACTTCCTAAGGACACAATTACTGACAAAAGACCTGGGTACAGGCTTGCTTGCTTGCTTGCTTAGACTCATATCCAACTCTTCCTCCCTTCCTGCTATTGAACATCAGGACCTTTTGCTTTCTCCATGTCCTTGTATCAATCTATAAGGTGATTGTCTGGTCCATCACACTGGGCTCTCATCACCTTTATCGAAGCAAAGACCAGAATGCTAGGGCTGATACTTGTCACAGCTGTAGCTCTGCCTTGAAGCTAGCTGTGGTTTTTACACCATTTTCTCTTAACCAGCTGCTTTCCAGAGCCACCTGCCTGCCACATTTCAAGCCATATGGGTCAACTTTTACAACCGTATTGGCTACCGTCCTTTCAGGCAAACTGCCTCTGGAAAACAGTTTGAGGTTCAGTATTTTGCCCCAATTTTATTTAATTTTAATCTCACTCCTTATAGTGGTGAATGAATCAATTCTAGCCAAGGTGTTTCTGTGGATGTTTCATCTCTACAGATTGAGGATGCTGTCTTATTTCCTTCCAGCAGGTTAAATTTTGACCATTCTCAGGTGTAATACAATGCAATATAAAGTTAAGACAAGAAATCAAGATCAGACAAATGTGTAAAGAAGCAAAGTCCTGAAATTGTAGAAACAGATTTCAAAAACTGGAAACTGGACTGAAAAATATGGGTTTTTCCCTATTTTGAAATCAAAATGGCGTGTTTTTAACCTTTTCATTTTTTTCTCTTGAACTTATGTAAACTGACAATGCTTCACCTTTTTTCACACTACAGTTTTAGAAGCATAGAGGTTCGTCCCTCATCTCCTTCCTTCCTTTCCCCCTATTTTCCCCTGACCTATTACAATTGCATATTCATTCACTTCACATCCACAGGCTTAACTTCATAATATAAAATGGTAGAAAAAAAGAAAATGAGAGGAAGTAAAAGAAACCTAAAGTGAAATTGGAAATCCTCTTCAATTCAGGAGTATTGATCACCCTGCACACAGCATGTAATTTCCAGCTTGTCACAGATCGGAGAGAATACATGATATTTCTGCTTTGGGGAGTGGCTCATTTACCAACACGATGATTTCCAGCTGGGACCACCTAGTTTCAAATGACAAGCTCTCAGGCATTTTTATGGCTGTGTCATATCCCATCAGTTGTGGGCCTCTGGGTTGGTCCCATATCTTAGCTATTGTACATGTGCTGCTGCTATGAACGTGGTGTTATATGAAACTCTGATATGCAGATTTCAGTTCCATTGGATATATTGCCAGGAGAGTGATGGCTATGCAATATCATAGATCTATTTTTGGTCATCTCAGATGTCTCCACACTCTCTCCCTAATGTTTTTCTTGGTTTACTTTCTTCCCAGGAGAGCAGCAGGTTACCTATTTCCCCGCATAATTACCAGTGTCAGTCATTCATTTTTAAAAAACTTTCACTTGAATTTAAGCATCAGAGAGAGTCCTAGAGAAAGAGAGAGAGAGAGAGAGAGAAATGAGAATGATTCATCGGCTGGTTCAGCCCCCAAATATCAAATTCCACAAGTGGCATAACTGAGCTCATCCAACGCTAGGTAGTCAGGAGCTTCCTCCAGACTTCCACACCCATATGACCACAGGGACCCAAGGAACTGGGACAGTCTCTGCTGCTTCCTTAGGTCACTAATGCGAAACTAGTTTGGAGGTGTATTATTGGAGATTCAAAACAATGCTCCTGGACCCAGCATAATAGCCTAACTGTAATGTCCTTTCCTTGAACACTCTGGGGTCCCCAATGGGCTCTGGTTCTAAATCTGGTGGCCCAGCTTCCTATCTAGCTTTTGTGTGTGTGTGTGTGTGGCCTGGGAAAGCAGTCTAGCACTTCCAAGCCTGTACCTGCATGGGAGACCCAGAAATGGCTCCTTTCTCCTGGTTTAGTATCTACACAGCTCTCGCCATTGCAGTTGCTTTTGGAGTACATCATCAGATGGAAGACTTCTGCTCTGTCTCTTCTTCTCTCTGCATATCTGACTGTCCAATAAAATAAATACATCTTACAGAAATTGCCCACACTGGCTACAACTTGGTTGGGCTGAAGATAGGTACTTGGAACTTGACACAAATCTCCCACATGTGTGTAAAGGAACCAATCACTTGAGCCTTCATCATTGCCTCCCTAAATGTACATTACCAGGAACCTGGATTTATAGTTTCAGCTAAACCCTAAATTGATACTCCGCATTATGGAACACGGTGTTCCAGGCAGACCCTGGTGTTCACTTAGGCATTCTCATTTCCAGATCAATTTGATGGCTTATAGTAAAGTGTGTTGCCAGATACAATGGGTACTATGTTCTAAATCCACAGTAGCTGTGGTTTCTAAGAAGTTCTGAGCACAAATGATATCAGGAAACCCAAATGGATGTGAAAAGTTTTTTTTTATCCACTCTTTCCATGACTTGATTTAATAACAAGCAGAAATCATGCTCCAGGTCAGGTACTATAGGGATGGGATGGAAGCAGGGAACCTACAGGCAACTATGGAGAAAATGACCTTGAAACCATTAGGAGCAAGGAATGTGCATCTACGATTCAGAGCCTGGTATGTGGTTCCATTTTCAATGTGTTGCTGTTTTACCTTTGGGCACCTTCTCTACAGAATTCTAAAAGTGACAGCCCCTTGTCCTCCACTCGGATCAGCCCAACTAGGTGTTACAGAGATGGAACTAAAGCTGACTTCCGGTTGGGCGTCAGACTTCCGCCCTTGCTGTAGTGGGAGGAGCCAGAAAGTCTCCCCCATAGTGCTCTGCGTGTCAGTACCGGCACAAACCGCCCTAGGTCGGTACTCGTTGGTTGGTAGGCAGCGAGCGGAGAAAGACTTAAGACGCCGCTCCTTTACTGTCTGACTAGACGGTCAGCCAGATAGAGGTTGAGAAGGCACTGCTGTTGGCCACTACTCTGCCAGCAGCAACTGAACAGGGAGAGACAGAAACAGGCCGCCTCCTGCTATCCGTGACGCAGTGCCTAAGCTGCATAACGTAAGCAGCATGTCCCAGCTTGTTCCCAAGGATTTTTCCCACTCCGGAGAGAGAAGCGTCTTAGAAGCGGAGACTACGCAGCCCGCAAGACTTCAAGAAGGTACCTATCCTGTTCTCCCCCTTCCCCCCCCCCACAAGGGACCTGTCCAGGAGTTCCTGTCTGACTCCTGAGAGGATAGCCTCAGGGGGTTGGTATTCTCCAGACTAGGCCAGGCGCCATCTTGGAGTGAAGTAAGGGAGGGGGCGGGCACTTCCAGTTCCCTGAGGGCACATGTCAAGTCACCTGCTATTGTGTTAAATAAACTCTTCTGTCCAAAGCAGCAATGGTGTAGTCACAGTGTCCCAGGGACTATTTTCCTTTAGACTTCTCTATAAATTGTGAAACCTGTCTTCCATGGATGGCATATGACTATGTAAAAGCTTATTTTTATTTTAATTTAAAAATACATTTAACAGATTTTATATCATTCTAAGAGTACAATGACATTCTCCTCTTCCATTCCTTCTCTTTCTCTTAGCCTCCTTCCTTCTCCCTTTTTTTGACTTTAATATAGCACATTATATACATTTACACTAGCATAAAAGGCTTAACATATTTTTTATATGTCTATAGTCACGAATCTAACATTCTGGTGGGAAATTTCTCAATTTGTAAAATGTATTGCTAATTTATTTGAAAGCACAGGATGAGGGAGAGACAGAGATTCTCCATTAGCTATGTCGCTGCCCAAATAATTATTAGAATCTGGGCAAGACCATGCTGAAGCCAACAGTGAGGAACTCCATCTGGATTACTCATCTGTGTGAGAGATGGGGATTCAAGTGCTGCAGCCATCCTCTGATACATCCCAGGCAAATGAGTATACGACTATGATTAAATTGGCATTCAGATGTGGGAAGAGGACTTTCCAAGCGGCTTCACAATACCAGATCCTGGAAATTCAATTATTTTTCCCAGATGCACATATTTGAAGCCTTGTGTATGAGTAATAACCTTGTACATATGGTTTCAAAAATTTTGTACAAAGTAGGAATCAACAGTTCTGTTTTTCAGGAACATTTCTGTTGCTTAAACATTTCTGCTGCTCCCAGTGAAACAGTCAAGTATATCTCAATACTATTATCTTAGTTTTTCTGCCATTGTCTATACTTACGGTGTATGTGTGTGGCAGGATGTTTAATCTGTAACTGCTGCTTCAGGACTATACTGTTGTGATAATATGGGGGGGGGGACAATACTGGGAGGAGAAAGTGAAGCGGGAGAGAAGAGAATGGGGAAAATTTCTATACCTATACAACTGTATCATGGAAGACAATTTAAAAAATTTAAAAAGTGGCAAGACCGTATTTAACTTGTTCCCTCATTCACACTAAGCGTCCACTCCTGAGTCTGACATGGAATGCAATGCCCAGTGGGTGCTTTAGAAAGCATGGGTATTGGGCCCGGTGCCGTGGCTTAGTGGCTAAAGTCCTCGCCTTGAACACCCTGGGATCCCATATGGGTGTCGGTTCTAATCCTGGCAGCTCCACTTCCCATCCAGCTCCCTGCTTGTGGCCTGAGAAAGCAGTCGAGGACAGCCCATAGCTTTGGGACCCTGCACCTGTGTGGGAGACCTGGAGGAAGTTCCTCGATCCTGGCTTCGGATCGGCATAGCATCGGCTGTTGCACTCACTTGGGGAGTGAATCATCGGACGGAAGATCTTCCTCTCTGTCTCTCCTCCTCTCTGTATATCTGACTTTCCAATAAATAAATAAATAAATCTTTAAAACAAAATAGAAAGCACGGGTATTGTTAGCAGAAGTTAAAGTTAGAGGTGAGAAGGTTCCCTGGGATGGATGACATCCCTGCTCTAACCTGCATTAAATATCTAGAATGAGTATCCAGTATGCTCTGAACTGGGCAAAGGAGTCAACAGCAACCAGGTCATGTCTACACATGCTCCAGTGATGGGGGTGTTAAGGATTGCCAGTCTGATTTTATAGGAATGCACAACCAGGAGACAGGGGCACACAACCTGTTACCTATAGGATTCACAAGTACACAGTGGGTTCCCACCTGTGAAGGCATGCCATATAAAGAGGAATTTTTTGTGCACTCAGGATTGCGAAATGGAAGACTCCCATTTGCTCAGCAGTATTCCTTCAGTACGATCCTGTCTTATTGTTGCTGGCATGTCCCCATCACTTCTCTGTCAGCAGACTTGGGACCCCCGGTAGAGGTGGCTGATTCTTAGCAGTTCACCAGAAAAGACTGTTAGCTGTTATCTTAACTATGACTGCAGTGCCACATGTTGCTCTTGATTTTGCTAACAGGGACACATAAAACATGACTTCTGACATGTTTTCATGTACCTTTATGGCAGTTGTTAAGTTTGTTATTTTGGATTCTTGTAATTCATGATTTCAACTAACAATTGTGATTTTTAAATTGCTATTTGTTTTATTTTTTAAATCTTCTTATATTCTGCTTCCAAAATGTGTTACAGCTAACATTTTTCCTAGTTTTTTTTTTTTTTTCAAATATAACTCTTTTAGAAGGCACATTAGGCACTGTGGCTCACAATATAGGCTTTGTATGGTGATTTCTGATTTTAGAACAGAAACGATAGCTTACGATTTCATTTGTTGAGTACACCAAAATAAACCTAAGTGAGTCTAATGCACATTTTAGTAAGACTTAACTATCCAAATCTCTGTGTTCTTTATCTAGTTTACATTTGCACATTTCCACTTACTACTGCTTCTGCTGCTATTTTTTTAATGATGAAACTATAAAACCATAGTCAAAACTATATGAAACTATAATGGATACTTCACATCACATGTAGATTCACCTGATGTTTACACTCTAATCTGTAAGAGATATTCATAGTTCTAAGCAGTTGACATTTTTTACTTTTGGTATAATAATAGCTCTAGTGTGTAAACAATGTTATTATCCTGACTTCATAATGAAAATGAAATCAAATTCAGAAAATTAACATATGTTTCCACAGTAAGATGCATGACATTCCTGTTTCAAAGCTATGCAGTCTAAATCCAGTAGTGTTAACAACGAAACTACACTGCCTTGGAAACTGAGTCACTGAACTCTAAAGAGAAATGGTGGAATAGGTATTTCAACTTAAGCACTGTGCTTTCAGAATCCTGTACTACTTTAACTGTTGTACTCAGCTATCTCAATCCAACTCACTTAATTTCTATTCTTAGGTGATTGTCTCCAACAGTTTTTTTTTTTCAAGATTTATTTATTTATTGGAAAGGCGGATATACAGAGAGGAGAGACAGAGAGGAAGATCTTCCGTCCGATGATTCACTCCCTAAGTGAGTGCAACGGGCCGATGCTATGCCGATCCGAAACCAGGATCCAGGAGCCTCTTCCGGGTCTCCCACGCGGGTGCAGGGGTCCCAAAGCTTTGGGCCGTCCTTGACTGCTTTCCCAGGCCACAGGCAGGGAGCTGGATGGGAAGCGGGGCTGCCAGGATTAGAACCAGCGCCCATATGGGATCCCGGGCGTGCAAGGCGAGGACTTTAAACCACTGCGTCATTGCTCTGGGATCTCCAACAGTTTTTAAAAATGGTGTGTATTTGTAGTATTTTCTTAATTTGAGAGAAATTCATGGAAACTCTTGCTTGAATATCTTGTAGATAAAACTAAGCTTGAAGACATACAGGAAGCAGTGGCAAGTGCCTGTGGGACTGATGAGCCCATCCACCCTTGCACTGATCTGACTGACAATGTGCCTGTGAGCTCTGGTCCAAGAGCTACTGCTGTTGTGGAAGAAGATGAAGCATCTCAGGAATTGAAAGCCAATAACGTAAGAGGTGTATTTAGAGATAGTCTTTAATCCTGGGAATGCTCTCAAAGTAGCTTCTGTTATCACCTTCTCTGAGGTGCCCTGTTACAGTAATGGTAAAGTGGAACTGAAAGCCTAATTTGCCAAACTTTGTGAGACATTTGTCATTGTATTTGTAGTCGCTTTTATCTTGCAAAACTTACAAATATTATTTGTGTTTAAAACTGTGATTAGCAGTTGAAATTGATTCTTAATTATTATGCAACATCCCTTTTCATTCACATAATGGATTTCTGTATGTTTTGAAGTATAGCTGGAAGGTGAGCAAAAGTGCATCTTCCATAACATTGTCCAGGTCCAAAATAAAATAACAATATTTTTTAGTGAATTTACAGTTATGCAAACATCACCTTAGTCTATATATTTGACATATAATGGATATAATTAAATGATGGTTCAGCTATATCATGCTAAATGACACATCAGTAACAGGCTATACAACTATGTGATTTACAAATAGCCAAGAATGGGATATTGTCTATGTTTGACGTCTGGAAGTCTGAGAAGTATAAAGGAGTATTAACTTACATTTGTACTCTTAAGATTTAATTACTTATCTGAAAGACAGTTACAGAGAGAAAAGGAGAGACAAAGAGAGAACTTGCATCTGCTGCTTCTTCCTGGTTTCCCACATGGGCTCAGGAGTCCAAGGATTTGGGCCCTCCTCTGCTGCTGTCCAAATCCAATTGGCACCCATATGGGATGCTGGTGCTGCAAAAAGAGGCTTAGCTTACTATGCCACACATTTACACTTTTCAAAATGTCAGGGATAATGGGGCAGCTTTCCTAATTAGAGATATTTAGGGAAATTAGAACTACTTTTATTAGGAAATTTGGGTATTTATCAGTAAATTTGTGGCATGCATCTTTTTTTTTTTTTACTAAAATTCTTTCCATGATTGGATTTCAAATTTATTTTTAAGCATTTATGAAAACATTTGTTGGCTTTCTCCTCTGGTGGATCTGACCTTTGACTTATGCCTCTGTAACTCTGTGGAGTGTGTTTTCCTTCTGTGGCTGTCCAGAGATATGTGCTCACTCTTAGAATGTGCATCTGCTTAGATCATGCAACTCCTGGCTTTTGGAGTTGCTGGTGATATAGTGACTCATTACTATTGTCTTTCCATGGTCAAAATTAGTATGTCATTTCCATATTCAGTGATCTTGAAATCCCTGAGTTATTTGTTAATTAATTCATTAATTTGAAAAATAGAGTGGTATAAATGGAGGAATACAGAAGAATTTTATACCCACTGAGTAGCTCCCCAACGAATTTCCACAAAAAGGTCCAGGCTAGGTTAAAGGCAGAACTAGGAACTCTATCCCGGTGTCCTGCACAGGTTGCAGGGACTCAAGCCATTAAGCCACTTCTCATGGCCTTTTCAGGAGCATTGGAAGGGACCTGGATTAGGATTAGAATTGCAGCATCCAGGACTCAAACTAATACTCTGATACAGGATGCTAGTGCTACAAGTGGTAGCTTAACTCACTTTGCCGTGCTGTCTTCAGTTTTTTTTTATGCTTATTTTTAATGTTTGTTACAGAGATGAGGGGATTGGAGACCCATGTTGGCCACTTATTAAGATGGAGAAGGACAGGGAGGAAGATGGTGAGGGAAAGGTCCATGCCCTCCCTCCTGTGACATCAGAGCAAAGGGTAGGGGGACAGATGGTGCACTTTGCTGCCAGAAATCGTCAGTGCCAAGGGGCAAAGATGTTCCTCTAATGTTGTTCAGGATACTTAGATGGGGGGAAGAATATCCTGAGGGTGTTACTTTGATAGTCTCAACTGTTGTGAGATGCTGTTTGCTTTGTTGTGCCACAAATGAGAAATTACTTCTAATACTTGATGTCTGTGTGTGTCTGTATGGTCACAGCCTCAGGTAACTGCTGGAGTACTTGGCCTGAATTATTTTTTAATCTGCCTCCTTTTCCATCTTTTGATGAGGTACTTGAAATCTTCTGTTGAATTAGAGGAGCTAGATGCCATGCCTTTAGGGTGCATCTGGGTATATTATTTACGCGTTGCGTGGGAGTCCGCTACAGAGGTGGCCCAACATTGCAACGTGTGCTCTGAGGCTGAACCTCCTATCCATGTGATGTTTCCTGAAGTTGGGGATTTGGTGTATTCACTTGGGAAGACCCCCACAAGAACTGCTATTGGGCCAGTCCTCAGATCAAGCTCTCCTATGGGCCAGAAGGTGGAGTGGCCAGACCCAACCAAGCCCTCTCCACTCCTCTCCATTCTGGTCTGCTGCAAGCCCCAATTCCTGTGCACACTGGTGGGTGCTGCTGTGTAGTCTTGGAAACCCCCAGGGACTCCCAAGTAAGCCTGTCCCTAGACCCAACTCTTGTGTGCATGCACAGATGCTACAGCCTAGCCTAGCCCCAGCCCACTCACACACAGCTCTTATACACACTGGAGGGTGCTGCCACCTGGCTCATCCTGGCCAACCCCATACCCAGCTGTACCATGCACCAGCAGATGTGTGATGACCTAGACAGGGAAACCCCAGAGAACCCCTACCTGGCACACTCCCAGACTTGGCTCTTCCACATACTGGTGGATGCTGAGGCCAAACCAACTAGCAGTACTCTTCAGGCCTAGGTCTTGCAAGCACTGGTGGATGCTGTGGCCTATCAGGGGGACTTCTAAAGCTCTTGCCAGGCCCATCTCCAGGCTAGGCTCTTATGGAGTTATTTATTTTTAAGTTAGGGAGAGTCTATAGAATGCTTGGGCATTTATGTATTAGCATGAGGAAATCTGAAAAGAGCCATGAGAATAGGATCAAAGACATCATGAAGGACATATTGTTGAGTTGAGTCTTTTGCCTTAGGCAAGGACTTGAATAATGTTCTATTTTCATAGTAGGAAAAGTAGAGGAAACAGAACATGAGCTGAGAGTTTAATTTGGGGGCACCTGTTCCATTTCATTTTTATTCTGCAAGAAATGAATGACAGGGCCTGGTTTTCTGTTTACCAGTTTTGATTATACCATTTTGTTGCAAATGGTATAATTTCATTTTTTTAATGGCTGAGTAGTATTCCATGGAGTAGATGCATCACAGTGTTTCTATGCACTCTTCTTCAACAGGCAACTTGGTTGTTTCTGTGTCTTCGCTATTTTAGATTGTACTGCTGTAAACATAAGATCACAGGGCAACTTTTTCAAACGCAGATTTAATTTGCTTTTAATGTATTTCTAGGAGTGGGATAGCTGGGCTATACAACAGATCCATTTTCAGTTTTTTTTTAGCTCTCTCCATACTGAGTTCCTTGGTGATTGTACTAGGCTATGCTTTCACCAACAATGGAGTATGCATGTACATGTAGTCATCTAGAGTAAATGTATAATAGAGATTATCTTATCAGGATATGAGGATACAGTGCAATTTACATCTCTACTTCCAAATCAGAGATGGAGTCCCAGTGAAACTGTGAAATATATCTTAACAATAGGATGCTGGACTTCCTACCATTGTCCATACCTATGACTAGGATATACTTAAATAGCAGAATGATGGCCTTAAGGCTGTTTATGAAGGAACTATTATAATCATATAGGAGAAATCACTAGGGAGTGGGCAATTGGGGAGGGGAGAGGAATCCCTGAGCCAGTGGAACTATATTGTAAAACAAGTAAATTTAAAAATAAATAAATACATTTTGGTTATGTATGAGTAACTATTTATTTGATTTCTAGGTTGATGCTGACTCTGATAACTGCCATGAAAATGGACCATCAGAATCCTATGAGAGAGATGCATCTGGCAATTCTAACTCTTCAATGGGTGGTGCTGACAACGTTAATCACACAGGTTATTTCTCTATAGACATTGATTCTAAAGGTACAATGAATATTTTTAGAATTTGAAGTCAGATTTGACCTATTTGAAAATGTTTTTATGAATTGGATTTGTGAATGACTGAAGTCATTTCCTGTGAAATTTAAATTTAGATGTGTGTGTTGTACTTTTGGAGTTAAAAACATTGTGAAGCATGGAAAAAGTTTCATAATGATTTTGAAAATGGATACTACCATTTGTTACATTCTGCTTACTGGATATAGTAACTAATGTGTGATTTTCACTCACATAAGCTCTGAGTTTATTTGCAAGTATATTTATTTTTACAGACAAAAATTAGAGACCAAAACATGGTTTTCTGGAGTAACTATGGACAAGATGTTATACTAGATTTCCTTTTCTTTTGTTAAATGTGCGTAGGAATAGGATCGGTTCTTCTTCGTTCTTTTTCTAAGAGCACATAAACAAATTGACAAGACTACATTTGGACAGAACAGACAACTGTCATGAACATAAATTTAATTAATTTTAAAGATTTTTATTACTGCATAAATATTTTTTAAAGTGAGCTACTGCATTCTACACTCTGTGTTAATTCCTGTTGTAACTTAAATTACTTCAAATATCCAATGATAGTGTTCAAAAAATATTTCAGATCCTTTAAAATAAGTAAGTAAGATAGCCTTATACCTTTCTGCTTGTGTGTGGTTTTTTTGTTGAATTCTGTTTGTAATTATTAGATGTAAAATTTGTTGTTTCATGCCTAAAGCAACAGTTGCTTTGGTTTATGATAGAAAATGGATAATGGCAAAACAAAGATAAAGAAAAATGTATTAAGCCCTGCCTGTAAAGTGCTCACAATGTAGCTGGGCAAGAAAGCCACACGAATAAAGATGATGTGATGGAAAAGTTATTGATCCAAGAAGTGAGAATGACTGCACTGAGATGAAATGGGGGAGGCCAGGTTGACAAGGGGCTTTCCAAGCAGGATTCTTGTGTTGCTGGGACACATTTCTAGAGTTTTGGATCTTTAAAGATGAGTAGAAACAAAATGTTGCTATAATTTTAGTAGAATTTACTGCCATTTTATTTAGGCACCATGAGAAAAATCAGCTAAACCACAACAAGAGTGTTTCTATTTTATTTTTATTGGACATAAAACCAAAACTTAGCAAGCATTATTACTAATGTTTCAAAGTTGGTGGTATGATGGTAGCTAGATTTTATTTCTAACTCAGTGAGAAATCTCTAATTATGAGAGAAAAGGCCCCTTGAGTGCAAAGTTGCAGAGACAATTTCTTGGCTCAATAGCCATGCCAACCACAAGTTAACACAAATTATAACCTTGATAACAAAATGTTTTCATGATGGAAATACTTGAACATGGCCCATAGTTACCACAAGCATGAGGATGGAGTTGGTTAGGAGTTGTTGGATTCATTGTTCCTTTGGTTATCTCATTTCCAAACTATTTGCGATGTCTTTGTGCTTTGTCTTAATATTGTGACTTCCTTTGGATAACCTGAATTGTAGCTCAGACTATATCTAAGACATTGATGTCTTCTATGAGTGGCCATCAAACTTTTTGTGAAAAATAGACATTTTCTTTTAATTCCATTTCCATGAACTTAGGGAAGTCTCCTCTTCCTGTCAACGTGAGTCATTTTTGAAACTGAAGATGTTACAGCTGATGAAAATGAAAACTGATTTTGGGGGCTGGAGCAATGGCTTAACTGGCCAATCCTCCACCTCCAAGTGCCAGCATCCCATATGGGCATCAGTTCATATCCTGGCTGCTCCACTTCCCTTCCAGCTTCTTGCTTATGGTCTGGAAAGGCATTGAAGGATTGCCCAATTCCATGGGACCCTGCACCCATGTGGGAGGCCTGGAAGAGATTCCTGGCTCCTGGCTTTTGATCAGCTCAGCTCCAGCCATTGTGGCCATTTGGGGAATGAAACAGCGATAGAAGATGTTTCTGTCTGTCCTTTCTATAAAGCTGCCTTTCCAATGAAAAATGAGTTAATGTAAAATAGTAATATTTCCACTTTTTCAAATCCAAAATTAGTAGTTAAGATATGTACGTTTCATCTCTGAGTGCCTGGATTCAGTCCCCAATCCAGCTCCTGAGTGTAGCTTCCTGTTATTGTGCATTATGGAAGGCAGCTGGCGAAGGCTCAAGAAAAGGAATTACTTCCTCCACATAGGAGTACTAGATGTAGTTTCAGCCTCCTGTCCTGATCCTGGACTCTACTCTTGCTTTGGCTTTTCCTCTATCACTGCTTCCCCTCTGTTTTTCTCTCTCCTCCTCCTCTTTTTTTTTTTTTAAAGATTTATTCTTTATTATTTTTTATTGGAAAGGCGGATATACAGAGAGGAGAGACAGAGAGGAAGATCTTCCGTCCGATGATTCACTCCCCAAGTGAGTGCAACGGCCGATGCTATGCCAATCCGAAGCCAGGAGACTCTTCCGGGTCTCCCACGCGGGTGCAGGGTCCCAATGCTTTGGGTTGTCCTCGACTGCTTTCCCAGGCCACAGGCAGGGAGCTGGATGGGAAGCAGGGCTGCCGGGATTAGAACCAGCGCCCATATGGGATCCCAGGGTGTGCAAGGCGAGGACCTTAACCACTGCGTCATCGCGCCGGGCCCCATCTCCTCTTCTTTTTTTAAAGCTTTGCTTATTTTTATTAAGCCAGATATACAGAGAGGAGGAAAGACAGAGAGGAAAATCTAGTGTCTGATGATTCACTCTCAAGTGGCTACAATGGCTGGAGCTGTGCTAATCCAAAGCCAGGAGCCAGGAGCTCCCTCCGGGTCTCCCATGCAGGTGCAGGGAACCAAGGCTTTGAGTCATCCTTGAGTGCTTTCACAGGCCACAAGCAGGGAGCTAGATAAGAAGCGGGGCTGCCGGGATTAGAACCAGTGCCCATATGGGATCCCAGCACATGCAAGGCAAAGACTTTAGCAGCTAGGCTACTGTGCAGGCCCCCTGTCTCCTATTCTTAAAGAAATACAAAATTGGGCCCGGCGCGGTGGCACAAGTGGTTAAGGTCCTCGCCTTGCATGCCCCGGGATCCCATATGGGCGCCGGTTCTAATCCCAGCAGCCCCGCTTCCCTTCCAGCTCCCTGCCTGTGGCCCGGGAAAGCAGTCGAGGACGGCTCAAAGCTTTGGGACCCTGCACCTGCGTGGGAGACCCGGAAGAGGCTCCTGGCTTTGAATCGGCATAGCATCGGCCCATTGCACTCACTTGGGGAGTGAATCATCAGATGGAAGATCTTCCTCTCTGTCTCTCCTCTCTGTATATCTGGCTTTCCAATAAAAAAAATAATAAAAATAAATCTTTAAAAAAAAGAAATACAAAATTAAAACAATTATTTAAAATTAAATATTTTTCATTTATATTACATGTATATATTTGTGTATTTTCATAGAACTTTAAACAAATTTTTAAAAAGATTAATTATATTTTTATTTGAAAGGTGTAGCTACATTAAGAAGGCAAAGAGAGAGGTTTTTCATCCACTGGCCCATTCCCCAATTGGCCACAATGGCTA
Organism: Ochotona curzoniae; assembly: GCF_017591425.1. Lineage (NCBI taxonomy): Eukaryota > Metazoa > Chordata > Mammalia > Lagomorpha > Ochotonidae > Ochotona > Ochotona curzoniae. Next base: position 11,167,100 of record NW_024467087.1, read on the forward strand.
AAGCTGTGCCAATCTGAAGCTAAGGTTTAAGACCTTCTTCTGCGTCTCCCACATGGATGCATGGGCCCAAGACATGAGCCATTCTCCAGGCCATAAATAGGGAGCTGGATTGGAAATAGAGCAGCTGTGACAAACCATTGCCTTAGGGGATGCTGGAGCCGTAGGCAGAAGCTTAGTCTACTTCACCATGGCACAGGCCCAGATTTGAAATGATTTTACAGTAAACAATCCCATAACTGTCATATGATTCTACCTTTCACATTTCCTTATACATGTTATATTACATGTCCATCCATGAATTCATCTTGCCATCCACACTTGTTTTAACTTTTATTTTTAAATGTATTTAAAAGTATAGTATAGTTTATTCCTGCACTCATGTGTGTGGATCAGCAACTCGGGTAGAACATTTATTTAGAATTTGTATTGGTTTCTTTGGAGTTTTACGACCTGCTTATAAACTAATCGTGTCTTTTGTAACCATTTCCCAGTCAGTCCTTGTCTACACCCCCAACAAAATATGACTCTGTTATTTTTTCCACTGCAGATGTCATTAGCTTTATTAAAAATTTTATTTAATGGGCTCACAAATACATAATCTTTCATTTATGACTTTTTCCTGTAATATGCTTTTGGATTCATCTGTGTGTGTAAGTGTAGTCATCTAACATATAAAAATGTTATGTTTTTTACATATTCATAATGAAGGTCCTATGAGTTAACAGCAGCTTTTAGCTAATATGGATTAATCAGCTAATAACATATATGTACAAGTCTTTTGTGATACTGTAATTCAGATTGTTATTTCTAGTGTGTTGAGGACCAGGACTAGGATGTAAATCTGAAGGCTCGTGAATTAAAGTTTCAGTTAGATTATCCAGGGAAGGTTTTACTGAAAATATTTAGATATCATTGTAAAGAACTGGATTTTGAGTGGATTGAAACAATTATCATTGTTTTTGTTGTTAATCAAAAGTTAATTGAACAAGAAAAACTTCAAACCAGAATTGTTTAAAATCTTCCTCCTCTTCCATGCATGGTGTGATCTGTATTCATAGTCAGCAAGATATAATGTAAAGAGATTTGAGGGTAAATTCACAGTTTTAGTCCTGTCATTCACTGTGGCTCAATTTGCTTTTACTAAATTATATCAGTTCACAGCTGGTACCCTTATCTTAGTACAGCCTGTCATGGAAGAGTTGTGAATGTTTATGACATCCTGTAAGCAGTTCACTTATTTACATTTTTCCACATCTGACTTTCTTAAATCAGTGAATCAGAGCCATGATGTATGTAGCATGATAAATTTCTTCTCTGACAGGAAAATTTATAGGCTAATTCAATGTTTTTAAGTGCTGAAAATATACCCTATAGATGCAATAGGACATTTGTGAGTATTATAACCTGATAATATATGTGAAATACAACATTATAAAATCTAACAGCAGTTTCCATTTCATTTCTCTCCATGGCTGTTTTAGATTTTGAGCCATATCCAGGTGACTACATAAAAATTCTATTTTCTGTCCAGCGAGAGACACAGATCAGGAAGGTGCTCTCAGTGAGGCCTCGTAAATACAAGCATGTGCATGAGGTGGGTGCTTTGAATGCTGAAATTGTCCTTTGTTTCAGCTTATCTTTTCTATAGTTATAATTTCTGCTGCTAGGACTCTGCTGGGTGGATCTCATATGGGATCCTGGTACATTCAAGGTGAGGACTTTAGCCACTAGGCTACCACGCCATACCCAAGAAGCCTATTTCTTTATCAAAAAGTGCTGAAAGGAAGTAATGAGAGGGTGACATGGACACAAATGAAATTAAGATGCGAAGTGTGTAATTTACTTGTGAGGTAATAGAGTTTGCTGAGGATAAGAGCAGAAAACAAAGTTTGATTTGGGGATTATTTCAGAATGAGTAAATAGAGTGGGTGGTGGTTTTGAGTTTTTTCCAGTAAGATCTAGATATATTTTGAAGAGTAGTAGAAACTGGAAATGCAGGGAATTCAGTTGGAGCAATGACAGAGATTAACTAATGATCATAGAGTATATCTAGGAAGAAATGATTGTCTACTTATTTGTCTCCACATATCTTTGTCACTCAGTTCCTTTCACTCTCCCAATATAACTTGTAGGCATTGTCGTCAATCTTAGTTCTATTAGCCACAGGCTTTCACAACAGAGATGGAGACCCCTTCCAAGAGATTCTGATTCTGTTTGTGAGGCGTGGTACCAGCTTGTCTATATTTAAAAAAATAATCTGTTATTCACCATCCACCAGTGACTCCCAACAGAGTGACCTGTGGATGAGAGATAGAAGAGGGGAAGAGCAGGATATTGAGTGTGCTGCTTTTACATAATCGTTTCCATCCTTTCCCTCCACAGGTGCGCATTACTAGTGTGGATGGGAGAACTGGGGTGATAGATGATGCTATCTTCTTCACCTTGGATTCTCTGAAACTTCCTGAGGGATACGTGCCTCAAGTTCATGATGTCGTCAGTGCCGTCATAGTGGAGAGTGCTAATGCAGGGTATATTTGGAGAGCAATCTCCATTACCCCTGTAGCAAACGTGTAAAAGTACAGCCTGGTTATCCTCTGTGCATCCTTTCTTCCCTAGGTAGACTAAGATAGAGTGCAAATGTGTTTTGAAAAAATACATTAGATAATCTTAATAATTGTTTTTTAGCATGTTTCTGTAATCCTGAATATGTTGGCTGAAATAATTTAATGTTCTTTTCAAAATGTTAGTTTTTCACTATCAATTAAAGTTGTTTTCCCTTAATCCTGTCTCATAACTTCTACTGCTTTTTCTGTTTGTGTCAGAGACATTTGTATTTTAATTTATTTACATGGTGATTTCCTTTTCTTGATCTCTATTTTATATATAAATTGACGGATGTTTTACTGTTCTCAGTTTGTGTTGTGGTTCAGTAGGCCCTCTCAGCCATTGTTTTTTGAGTTTCCCATATCAGGTGCTGAGTCTTTACCTTTAGATGTGGGTATTCCCTCCATGATTTATCCCCTTACGAATGATTTTCATGTGCCATCTGCAGAGTTTTCAATCTTGGGCTCAAGGAAACAATGCTGAACCTCATATACTGCTTTCTTGGTTTCTTGCATCAGGGTGCACAAGTGGGACGAGAGAACTGATGCAGCTCAGGTTCCCATGGAGTCATAATGTGAAGCAGTGCCACACCCAGGTTGCCTATAGGCAAGGCAACAACTATACAGAAGAGATGCAAAGACAGTCTACTCCTACCTATTGAGAGGAGCAATTGAATTTTATAGAGTGCATTCAGGTGGGACTCAGTCACAGCTGCTGTGCCACAAGCATTTTCCCTGCACTGGGTGCATCAAATTACCACTTGGGCTGCAGTAGTTAGGGTGAGGGATTAATTTTCTTAATGCATATGGCAAATCCAGCATTCTTGTTCTCACAAGGCAGACAAATCATGGTGTACTTTGAATATTTTGCCTCTGGCATACAGCAGTTCTGAGGCTTTTGCCATAATTTGGAAGAAAGTACCGAAGGTCAGCTGATCCTCACTGGACAACTGAATAGCAGAAGAACCCTGAGAATAGGATGTAATGAGTTAGCCACATGCTTTCTGCATGTGGGAAGGAAAGGAACTAAAGTGCAGGAAGCTACCTACCTGCCAGAGATTCTGGGGTTGCAGTGTCCTGAGCAGGAGAGTCTCCCAGGTACACAGTGCGGAGATTGCACACATGTTGCATTAAATGCCACTCAGATCAGTGATGGACAGGAGCACTGAGAAAGGAAATAAGACATTAATTATGAGTAGAGTTCACAAACTACAGCCCTGGGGCACAGTTTATCTTGCTGCACATTTGATGGTAGACAAATATTGAAGTATGGACGTACAGTTTACACAACACGCAGTTCACCATTAAGATTGTACATGTTTATTTTTTTCTTCTCTCCAGGGTTCATTTTTTATTTTATTTTTAAAAAAATGATTACATGGTTGATCAGTGTGGGAAGGATCGATGTTTAGGTAAAATTGAGTGAACTCATTGTTTCCAAATTTGGTGCTTCTTCATGTTGTTCCTGGGGGAAAGGAAAAGAAAAAGGAAGAAACCACTCGTGACTTACAACACGTCCCAGTCCCCAGGGATGAGGAACCGCCACCTCATATCAACCCAGAGTCTCAATGTGTACATATTCCGAGGGTTCTGTCCAAGTGGTTTGGATAGTTCTGAAAAGGTGCCGATTTCACTGATCCAAGGTTAATGTCACCCTCCCAATGTCCATTGGCTCCATTCACCAATTCTTTTGCTCTCATCCTTTCACTAGGGTAGTCGTCCAGTTTATTCTGTTCTCCTTCTGCTACAGCACAAAATGTGCTGCCATATTCTCCTTTTACAACAGGTCTATGTCCACTTTTCCACCTTTTTTTTTATTAAGGAGGACATGTTCTTGCAGGTGAGTCTGAGTACCCAGGTCAGGAAACCCAAGCCCTGCTGGATCTCCCACCCCTGGGGCTCACCAACCCAACATCCACCTCACACTTAGGCCTCTGGACCCAGGCCGGGAGACCTGAGCCTCACCGAGTCCCCCACCCTGGGGCTAACAAACCTGATACCCACCTAGTAGGTGGGCCCCTTGACCTGGCCCAGGAGACCCAAGCCCCTCCATATCCCCCACCTCTGGGGTTCATGAAACCAATACCCACCTAAAAGGCAGGCCCCAGAATCTGGGCCAAGCGACCCAAACCTCACCAGTTCCCTTATCCCCGGGGCTCAGGAACCCAGCCCCTACCAGACAGGTATGCCCCAGGACCTGATCCAAGCTACCCGAGCCCTTTCAGATCCCCTGTCCCTGGGACTCACGTACCCAGTCCCTTCTGGGCCCAGGCTGGCATGACTTACCTCACCTCAGTGTCCTCAACCTTATTGCACAGCCTGGTCTAGTCTAGTCTGTCCTCTGTTCTAGCTCCTGCTGGTGGGTGCTGCAGTTTGTCCCAGTCCAGCCTGATTGCTGTCCCAGTCCTAATGTGAAGTGGCTGATGTTGCAGCCCAATCTGGCTCCTCCTGTCCTGGTTCTCAGATCTGCCTGTGGGTGTTATGTGCTGTCCCCAGACTGGTGTGTTCCCAGACCTAACCCACATGTATACCAGTGGGTACTGTAACCTGGTGTTGTCTGGGCTGCTCCTTGTCTTGCTTCTTGCACTTATCTGCAGAAACTGCATCCATTTTACTTTTAGTACACCCATAAGCCCAGTGTAGCCAATATGAGCTTAGACAATTTTCATTTCAATATAAAACAATATAAATAAGATTCTGCATTTTATTTTTTTGACAGAGCTTGCTGCCTTTAGTCCCTTTCCTAACAATGAAAAATTCAGGTCTGCAAGTGATTGTGAAGCTCTGTAAATAGTGACACATTTGTGGTATCAGCTATCACTTATGATCTGAATACCAAATCTCACCTCCCCAGCAAAGCTGTTTCATCTATAGTGAGCATTGACTGTTATTGTAGCATGCTCCATACTTCTTGTTGCTTTAGTAAAATGCCCCAAACCAGGAATGACTATCACAATTTACACGAAAGGCAGAGATTGTTCCATCCACAAGCTCATTCTCCAAATTGCCACAATGGCCAGAGCTGAGGTGGTGTGAAACTGGAGTCAGGAGCTTCTTGTAGATCATTCACATGGGTACAGGAGTCCAAGACCTTAAGCCATCTCCACTGCTTTCCCATGCCTTCTTTCAGGAATCTGGATTGTAAGCGGAGAATCCAAAATAAGAACTGGTAACCATATGGCATGGTAGCACTGCATGTGAAGCACTGTACTGGGCCTAACTAATTGTAAATTGTGAAATTACCTGGTAAATTGAAATTAAGTGCATTTTCTTTCTAGAATTCTTCATCAAGGACCTAAGCTTATTAAGAAAAACTCCATTAAACATTGCCTAAAGAAGCTTTTTAAAATTCTCCCACGGTAAGCTTTGTCTTACTCTCCGAAAGCCTGTCTCATGGTTCTCTATTCACATGAGATTGATAAGAGCATTTCTAATGTCTATAGTAATAATAATAGTACCTTTTATGTACATAATATTATAGTTACTAAGATTGGATTCATATATGCAATATGAATAACAATACAAAGAAAACAATTTTTTTTTCCTTTCACCTACTTAATAAGTCTGTATTGGTTGGAGCTTCTACAGCGTCATTCAGGGATACTGAAGTTGCAGGTTCTCTCTGTTTTGTACTTCACAGTTCTGAGTTTGTTGCCTCGTGTCCTGAAGGACAGCAGCTGCCAGAATAACAGGGAGGGGAGTCCTGCAACTGTTTTCTGTGTTCAAGGAACCAAGAATGATCTTAAACAATTAAGTGGTTTCTAGCATCAACAGCCAGATCCATGCCTTTTAACACACTTCACTGCAGAAGTACATGCAAAAATGAAATGCACTTTTCTCATTTTTCTAAGAGATGCCAGAAGGAGACACATTCATTTAAATTGGTTAAAATTTGATGTCTGGAAAAGAATGTATAGGTTCAAATGATACAATCATCATTTAAGTGCAGCATTCCCTAGCCCAGTTATACAGATGTGTGTATTACATCATTGTAAGTGATTCCTGATTCTGTGGAAGAATGATTGTGTGTGTGGGGGGGGTGAGGTGTGTGTGTGTGTGTGTGTGTGTGTGTGTGTGTGTGTGTGTGTGCAAACTCATTCTGCTAGTTCAAACATCAGGATAAGCATATAATGGAACAGGAACTGTATTTCTAGGTATCCCCATCTGTCTTCCAAGTAAACAACAGAGTATTTGGCATCAGATTCGCAAGCATTTTCAGGGTTGTTTTGACCTATTCTGAGTAATTTCACTGGGTCCTTTCCTTTGCTGGGATGTGCCTTTGTTTATGCTTTACCCACGACTGCTCAGCAATACATACAATCTGCACAAATCAACATAATGAAGAAGCCTGAAAAAAATGAGGGAATGAAGATAATCGGGTGTACTAAGGATGAGGCCAATGTTGTGCTAGAGCAAGCAAAGACTTCATCCCCACCCCAGTGATTCTGTCATCTCACATGGTGAAAAGTTCAAGACCCAGTTGCTTCACTTCAAATAGAGCACCCTTCCAATGGCCAAGGAAAAACAGCAGATGTCCTGTTGGGGTCCCTTGGCCAGCAAGTCAAACCCAGACACTCGTTGTCTTTGTGGAACCTTTATTGTAGAGATGACACAGCAAAACCGGTGCGCAGCGGCTGCACAGCGGCCGCCATGCAGCCGCTGCGCAGCCGCCACATCACGAGGCGCACAGCAGCTACATCTTGCCGAGACGTGCTCGCTCTCTCTCTCCCTCTCTCTCTCTCTCCCTCTCTCTCTCTCCGAGGCACGCTCTCTCTCCCCTCCCCGGTTCTCTGGCTCCCTTATATATTGGGTAACCCGGCCAATCAACGTAAAGGTCACCTGTGCAAGCAGCGTGCAGGCCAATTATCACACAGATCATGCAGTGTCCACGCGCCATCCACGCACCCCTGGGACAATCACATGCTGGTAGAATCCATTCCAATTCCCATATTACAAGCTCAAATCTGGATGAAGTCTCACATAGATTTTCATCTACACTTGCAAAAAAGAAGTAGTCACTAGCCAGAAGGCCAGAATGGATGACAGCTGTGTTCATACTATGAAACAATAATCTGAAAGCCTCTACTCTGTCTCAAGTCTACTCACGTCTTAAAACTGAATGAAATCCTTTTATTTTGCTGTTGTGAAGTGTTCATGGAGATCTGATAGTTCAAGCGTCTCCAGTTCTATGGTCTACGGAACTCCACGATGTCTAAGGCAACATCACAAGCTTAGTGTAGTGCTGTACAGGAGCCATGTGTACAAGGATCTGGGATTGGGAATGGTGAGTACCCCCTGTTAACTTAGTCAGTGCTGGGTGTGCTGCACCTCCCTGTGCTGATTCAAAGATATCTGCAAAACGCAGCAGCTTCACAAGGTCTCCTGAATAAAGGCAGAGTTCTAGTTGCATTGAGCTCTCCCAGGGCCTCACGAACTTGGCAAGTGAGATCTCTTGCACCTACAGTTGGAACAACTACAGTTGGAACAACCTACAGCTCCAACCTACATGGTAGGTGCACAATAAGACCCGAAAACAGACACCATGTCAGATAACAGGTGGCTTACATCTGTTCTGAACAATTAGGAGGCGTTTCAGAAAAAGACAGGAAAGCATATGAAAACCGTGCAAAGGGAGTTGAAAGTGGAATTCATGGTTGGTGAATCCCTCTGGGCTGTGAGGAGTTACATCCTTTGTTGTTCTTTTCTCTAGGGTTTCCTAAAATTGTGGGAAGAGTATCACATTCGCTCAAACTCCAGGTTCACACATGGGGTCAAGCACACCATCCCCAGACCCGTGCGTACTGTGTGACCCCAGAGAATCCATCCTTGTGCACCACCCCGTTTGGATGCGGTGAACTGGGTGAGTCCGATTGGTAAGAGGCCAAGGGACAGGAGAGCGAACCTGGGGGTGAGCACCAGGAGCTCAGGGCCGCACCTGAATTCTGAGCAGCATGCGTGGGTGCGGGAAAGCACAAGAGTCTGGCAGCTCAGTTGTCTACTTAGTATTTGTTGGACGTATCTTGGTAGTTGTCTACTTAGTATCTCTCCTACACATACCCTGGAGAGAGTGGCCAGCGTGCTTGTCAATCATGTCAGAACCTCCAATGACATTGCATAAAGGCGGGTACAAGGACTGTCGTGAAAGCAAGCCTCTGCACGACAGGCAGGGCTTCTTCCACTGGATTGCTTCACAGCTCTTCGCCTGGACGTCGGGGCAAGATGGCGGCCCGTCTGTCGAGAGACTTCGAAAGTGTAAGTTTAATTAACTAGGTAATTCTCGACGAGTGGCTTCTCTTGGGAAGTTGACTCCATCCCACACGTCGTTTTTCTTCACCTACTTCACGGATGCGCACGAGTTGGGCCTTCTGACGGGAGAGGCTCCATGGGTGCCATCTTGGGCTTTGTGAAAGCGGGACGGGGCGAGTCTTTCCGTGATTGTGTTTGCTAAGCTGTTGGTTTCTAAGCCCCAGGCCGTGACCCTCAGGTTTTGTTGTGTGGGGAACGGAACGGCGAGCACGCGTGTTACGAGGCTGGCCGAGCCGGTCCTGACCGGGAAGAGCACAGGGGCCTTTGGCCACCGGGATGCCGGTTTACTTTTGTTTGCTGCGGCCCGCGTTTGCAAGTGAGCCTGAGTTTATGTCTTGGTGTTTTCCAGACAGCATTTTGTTGTCAGCCTTCTCTCTGAGACCACGGTTGTGTAATCTAAGGTTTGAACAGTGGGAATATTCGGGTGTTTTCCATAATCATACATTAAAAAAAAGGACAAAAAAAACCTGGTTAGGGGGTAGTCTTGGATCCTAAATTCAGAACTTGGTCAGTTGGTTGAGCCCTTGATATTTTACAACAGTGAATGCTGTGAAATAATCTGCCGTAGGTTGCACTTAAAGCACGTGGCCATTTTCACATGGAAGCACTGTTTGGCATAATTTTCTTCTGTTGAACAGCATAGTGGCAGAGTCTTGTTATTTAAATTGTGTTTTTATTTGTTTTCTTTATTTGCTCTTTTGTTTATTCTTTCCCAGAATGCTGTTTTCTAGGTACAGGGATTCATCCCTCCACCTCTCCTTCCTCCCTCCACATTTTCTTCTCCTGCTATTTGTCCACAAATGATCTCAGTAGCATAGTCCCGCGGTTTCTGGACCCAAGCTTAACTTTATTATTATTTTTTAAAGATTTTATTTATTTATTTATTGGAAAGTCAGATATACAGAGAGGAGGAGAAACAGAGAGGAAGATCTTCCGTCTGATGATTCACTCCCTGAGTGAGTGCAACGGCCGATGCTATGCCAATCCAAAGCCAGGATCCAGGAACTCCCTCCAGGTCTCCCACGCGGGTGCAGGGTCCCAATGCTTTGGGCCGTCCTCGACTGCTTTCCCAGGCCACAGGCAGGGAGCTGGATGGGAAGCAGGGCTGCCGGGATTAGAACCGGCGCCCATATGGGATCCTGGTACGTTCCAGTCGAGGACTTTAGCCACTAGGCCACTCCACCGGGCCCCCAAGCTTAACTTTAAATGCATGAGGCTGTGGCAGGTATAGGAAGAGATGGAGCGCATGTTAATATAATGGAAAGGCGTTGTAAGCTTTATTGGGAGTCTTGCCTTTTTTCAGGAGTAGAGGTGCCTACTCTGTGGTAGCTTTGCTTCCAGGAGTGATTATTCCCCCTGTGCAGATCGTGTGTGTGTGTGTGTGTGTGTGTGTGTGTGTGTGTGTGTAGTACCTTAATTGATACTTGCTTTATGTCAGAGAGAAGATATGCTGTTGTCCTTTTGGGACTGACATTTCTCTGACCGTATCTAGCATTCCATGGAGTAGATGTACCATGGTTTCTTTGCCCAGCCCTCTTTCCATGGGCATCTGGGTTGCTTCCATGTCACTGTTTTGTGCATTGTGTTGCTGTACATACAGAGTTGCAGGCTGCTCTCTGAAATGCAGATTTCATTTCCTTTGGATATATTCCCCAAGGTGGACTAGCTGGGCCGTACAGTACATCATTTTCAGTTGTCTTAGCACTGCCCATGTTGGCTTCCGTACTGATTATGCTAGCCTACATTTTCCCCAACAGTGAAATACGCTACCTTTCACCCCACATTCACACCAGCAGGTGTTGTTAGCAGATTTCTGACTGTAGCCCAGTCTCACTGGAGTTAGATGGAACCTCAGTGTGGTTTTCTTTTGTGTTTCCCTGATAGCTAGGGAGCCTGAGCATTTTTCATGTGTCCATTAGCCTTCTGAAATCCCTGTTTTGAAAGGATCTTTCATAGCCTTCCTGCATTCCTTAACAGCTTTTATTAGGTTTTTGATTGTTGGTTTGTTGTTTTGTTGTTTTGCTCGCCGTTAGGCTTGCTTTTCTGACGTTCTTTGCAGAGCCTGGATGTTAGTGTCTTACCGCCTTCCCAGCAGCACAGTGCACAGATCCTCCGCATCCTGTTGGCTGTCTGCTCAATTTATTGACTGTTTCCCTTGTGGAATGGACACTTCTAAGCTTCATGTAGTCACCTTTGTTCACTTGTGCTTTAGCTTCCTCTACTTCTGAGGTTTTCCCTAAGAAGTGTTTGCCTGTGCCTGAGTCTTACGGAGTGCTCCTAGTGTTTCCCTCCAGTGACGTGATGGTGTAGTTTTAGATCCTTTATCCTTTTACAGCAGGCTTTTCTATGAGGTGAGAGGTAGCGGCCTTGTTTCTTACTTGCTGCCTATGTTTTCTGCCCCTGTCATTTTCAGTTTGCTTGTCAAGTAGTAGTTGCCTATTGACGTGTGTCCTACCTACTTCTGGCGTCTCCCTTTCTTCTCTTGTTATTCTTCTCTAGTTTTGTTTCAGTACCAGGCTGTTTGATTGCCACTGCCCTGTATTTCGTTAGAGAGAGAGAGAGAGACAAAGGGAGGGAGAGAGAGAGATATGCGGGGTCTCCCCCACAGAGTCCTCTAGTGCCCTGTTGCCGCAGGGGTGAGCCTGCTGCCTGCCATCCAGCCTCCTGGCACGCAGATTACAGACGCGACAGGGGTTCTGTCTAAGCAGTTCCTGTTTGTGAAATACACACTCTTACATAGGGCAGGGAATAGCCTCAGGCGAGGAATTCCAGGAGGAGAGACCTAGGAGCCAGTTGTCATCTGTACGACTGTGGAAGACACCTCCCATCGGCCAGGGGCAGGTGAGGGAAATGGCTCTGGCCAATCAGTCTTTCTTTGAAACAACTTGCCCCCGCCCTGGTTCACACCCAGGTCTCTACCTTGGCGTGGTCTCGTTCGCCACGTGTTAACACAGTGACCTTGACTGTTAGTCGCCATCTTGTTGAATCAGTGACCTGTTTGCCCTTCGAGCCCCACACAGAGAGAGGCGGCGAGGGTGGGGAGTCTTCAATACAGGTAAAGTCTTTTATTAGTGAAAGGAGAGAATCTGAAGACTGCTCCGTTGGAGAAATTGTGCAGCACAACTACCACACGGCGGCGTGACTATGTGAGGGTGATGCCCACCCAGGTATCCGGTGGTGGACTTGGGCACAGGGGATGGGAAAAGCAGCCGATCCTCAGTTTGTGCATGCTTGTGACCTACAGCTCAGGATGCTCATGTGGCAGGTGGTGACCTGCACAGAGATCAAGCAGGGTGATTCAGCAAGCACATTTTATTTATTTCATAGTTTGTTTCATGCTACAGTTTCATAGGCTCTATGATTTCCCCCTCCTCCACCCTGAAGACTCTGCAAGCACTGATAAAAAGTTTTTGTAGTTAGTTATGTGAAAAGTATTGAGCCGGAGGGAAACTTCCACCCACTTGTACACTGTGATAATGGTCACAAAGCTGGGGCTGGAATCCATGAGTCAGAATCTTTTTCTGGGTCTCCTACCTGGGTATCTTCTGTCTGCTTGTTCACTCCACAGATGGTCAGAACGACTGGAGCTGGAAGCCAGGAGTCAGGGGCTGCTTCTGGCTCTCCCAATTTTGTGCTGAAGAAGAAGGATTCAGGCCAATACCGCCGCGTTCCATGGCACTTTAGCAGGAGCTACATAAGTATTAGTTCTGCGAGGACTTGAACCAGTGCCTGTACAGTGTGTCAGCATTGTAGGTGTGGTTTGACCCACCATGCTACAGTGCCTGCCCCTCTGCATTTTTTTCTCTGTATATTAGCTGCTAAATGTCAGGGGAACATATTTGCCGTTTTTGAGGCTGGCTTAATTTCATGGAGTTTTACGGTGTCTGGGTGGATGCACTTTGTCGTAAAAGGCAGGATTTTTTTCCCCTGTGATATGCCTGAATCGTATTCCATAGTATATGTATACCACATATGGGTTAGCCAGTCATCGTGTCATTGCTGTTGTGAGTTGAGCAGCAATAAACATGGGAATAAAATAAAGCTTTCATCTGTTGATTTCCACTCTGATTTTGCTGTATCCCAGCTTGCCTACCATGGTTTATACATTGGGAAGGTTAATATCCCATGGTCCAGGAAGTAGACGAGTAACTGAAGAAGGTTTGTTTTTGAAGTAGGCTGGAAAATCGGATGTTAAGCTTGTTTTGTTGCAAAACTGTTTGGGAAACCCGTATGTGCTTCAGTCCTCATGAACAGGTACAGAGGCAAGCTGATTCACTGAGTAAACACAGAGGACAGGTGTGATGTGTCAACTTCTAGGGAGACTCATCTGTGTTGTCTCAGTGAAAGTGAAGCACACTGTGTGTTGGATAGTGTTGAAGGTGCCTTTGGCCAGTGGGTGCAGATTTCCATCACTGAACTTCCTGTAGCAGTTAGCAAAAAAGAGGGCATTCATTGGCATTTTGTCTCATCTGAGCTTAGCTGTGATTCCCAATTTAGTAAAGGAGAAGATAACCTTAACTCTTGCAGTTACCAATGCTGAATGCCCCAATGCCTGTCTGTGGTTTTATTTTATGATGATGATGTTGTTGTTTTTTATTTCATTTTGTGACACAGTTCCATAGGTTCTGGGTTCCCCCAACCCCTTCCCAAGCCCTCCCTCCATTTTGATTTCTTGCATATTATTACAGCAGGACAGTTCATAACCAGTCATGATTCCATCATTGCGGGCATGGAGCATGCAGAGTCCAGCATCTTATTGTCCAGATAAATTCAACAGTTTTATTGGGGGACCATCTTTGATCTGAGAGTAATGGCAGAGTATCATCCCCTCCAACGAAAAGCCACAACACAAATTCAACAATACCCTGTTCCGCCATGTTGATTCTCCCCCCATCTATGGTTTTTAAAAAGAAGCAGGGCATACATCTGGTATTCATAGTTCTGATGGGAGGTCCCAGGTGCAATGTGTTTTCTGGCTGACATGTACATTTCTTTCTTCTCTTCCTCAGAACACCTGGAAAGAAGATCCTGGCGCCATGTTTGGATCAGTTCTGACCTCGATTGTCACAGGTGGAGGCAGGATGACGTCAGTAGTACAGTCAGGGGGCAAACACTCCCCAAGGAAGATGAGAGAGCTGAAGGAAGATGCCACCTTAGACTTCCCAACGAGGGCACTCAGGGAGACAAAGATGCCTGTGAACCTGGGATCCAGTAAGTGTGAGGAAAGCATGCCAGAGCTAGGGAACCTAGGTCCCGAGAAAGCCCAGGAGTACTTCCGGAACTTCTGCTATAGTGAGGCACCTGGACCGTTCGAGGCCGCCAGCCAACTTCAGGAATTCTGTTGCCAGTGGCTGCAACCAGAGCTACACTCAAAAGAGCAGCTGGTGCAACTGCTGGTGCTCGAGCAGTTCCTGGCCATTCTGCCCCAGGAGACCCGAGCCTGGGTGCAGAAGCATCGTCCACAGACCGTCAATCAGGCTGCGACCCTGGTGGAATACTTCCACAGAAAACCTGATGAAACAAACGATGAGGTGAGAAGAAAGGCCGCTTATGTGCAACAGGAAATCAGAGCAGGGAAGAGGAGGAGGTGCATACCAGGCTTGGGGATTATCAGGGAATGAAGCACAAGCCACTCTTCTGTTGTTGCTTTCAGTCAGCTGGTCAGGATCTGAAACACACGCGTGAGTGTGCGCGCACACACACCCACAAACACACAGAGCAGTAGTCTGCTCAGAGTCTTCTGATTTCCTGGCAGAGATTTCCCAGCTTCATTAAGAAAAGACAAATGGCTATTTTCCTCTTGTAGGGTCAACATGGATTGAAAGCTGTGGGCCTAGATTTCAAGCTTATGGAGAAGGGCAGATATTTAGAAACAGAATTAAAAGGACAGAAACAATTGGGGACATGCAGTGATTCAAACATAGGCTGCCAGTGAAGGCAGAGTGATAGCGCGCTGCCTGCTGCACCCTGCCCGTGGCCAGTCTCTCCTCCCAGGATCTGTAGTCATTAGTTCCACCGGAATGTTTGGGGAAATTGCCGAGGTACCCGGGCGTTCAACAGTGATTGTGTCTGCCAGGTGGGAGTGCAGCAGGCCCACTCGTGGGAAGTAAGTTTTGACCTGATGCGTAGACATAAGTAAACCTCATAGCCCTGTCATGCATGTTATGGACTCTGCCCCTGAAAACTTAAAAAGAGTAGAGGATGCAGTGCACACACACAGAACCAGCTCGCATTTTACGTTAACCTAGGGTCAGAAAGGGACTGTAAAGAAAACCATGCACCAGGGCTACACTATGAAACCACATTGACTGCATCCTGATGGACCTCAAGTCCTTCTTTTCAGACACTTGCCATTCTGGGCCAGTTCTGTGGACCGTTCAATTTGGGATATGTTTGGTTTTCTTAATCTGTCTCATGAATTTATGGGGGAGTACTGACCAGGGGAACAGGCTCTGTGACTGGTGGACATTTGGTTCTTTCTTAGTGCGGGATGCTCACCTCCAGGCACACAGATGTGCTTGTAAAGGTGTCCTGTCAGCTCACAATGCTCATAAAGAGGGAAAGAAGTTTTCTCTGGCTCTTTGCTACCCACAGCAAGCACACCCCTTCTCTGGCTCTTTGCTACCCACAGCAAGCACACCCCGCTCGTCTGAGTCTTTTCTGAGGGTAAAAGCTTCGAAAAGTGCAAGGTGACATGTGTGTTCATCTTAGCTGACTTCTAGGCCAAGTGTACTGCGCAGATTCTTCAGGGAGTCCCACAGTATCCTTGGCTCTGCTTTTCACTGGTGCTGCGGCCTACCACCTCTGTTGCTTTGTAGGTACTCTGAGGTGTGTAACCCAGATGTTCTTGGGGTTTGCCTTGGCTCAGTGGGACTGGGCCTTGGGAACTTCCTAGGCTGTTGAGTGCCACTCTTGGCATCTTTTCTGCCATGTTGCTTTTTCCCCACTAGAGAGCGCACTGCTTGATTCCTCAGCACCAGACCTGTTGTGTCATTTGGAGATGTAGTGGCCAGTTCTGCATGCACAACCCATTCTCGTTCTTGCCTTTAGAATTTGCTGACTTTTGAAGATGTGAACGTGTGTTTTTCTGACGACGAATGGCAGCTACTGGACCCTTCTCAGAAGACCCTCTATGGCGATGTAATGCAAAATATCTGTGAGGATGCTGCCTCTCTAGGTAAATATTTACCCTTTCTTTACTGTTGTGTGTGTAATGTGTGCTTGTCTTACGGAAAATGCCTCGTTCCCAGAGGGAGTCTCCGTCTTCCAGGTAACTGAATGTCTCAGCTTGATATTGTGGGTTGGAGGCAATGCCCATGTCTGCCGGCAGCTTGCTTATTCCGTGTCTGACTCCTCTCATCGCGATAGATGTGGTGATTGATTATCCTCCTCCCATCTGCAAGGCTGCTCTTGCCATATTTTTCTTGTCTCAGGGGTGGGCAGCACCTGATCAGGTCACAAACCCCTCTGTAATCCTTGACCTCAGGCTTTTGTTCTGCGCTCAATCAAGTCCTTTGAGTTCCATCTTCAAATGTTCTCCTGTATCTACACATCTCACCCCCTTCCTTTCTCAGCATTGTGGCATAAATCACTGTCACCTCTAAGCAGCCTTACTGCGATAGCACTGGATTCCGATTGCTCACATCACTTTCCTTTTAATCTTTCTCTTTGTGTGTCAGAAGAGTGATAAAAAGACATAGGATGTAGTATTCTGCCCATCAAAACATTTGGAACATATCCTGAAAATAATGCCATCCCATTTCATCAGTGTTGTATTTTCAGAGCATTATCGTTGCACCTTAGAGTGATATTACTTATTACACTGAGTAGAAGAATCAGAGATTCAAAGTCTCCTCCAAGATTTGAAGGACAATCTTGGAGTGTGTTTTACAGATAAGGGTAATCGTGAGAAGAGAATTTGTTTGAATAGACATCTGTACAAGGCTTCGTATTCTAAAGGCACTGCATCTGTCGTTTCAACTGAATGTTTTATTGTGATCAGTTTTGCATCCCTCTGCAGTTTTCCAATGCAATGGAAAGAGCACCCATGTGCACTTTACTCCGTTTCTTGCCATGAGGGTGAACACAAAGGTATCCCTTGATCTTATTCTGGACACCCCAGTTTACCTTGTATTTATGTCTGAGTGTTTGTGTGTGTATTAGTCCTGTACAGTTTGAGTTTTTGTTTTCCAAGACTGTATTTTAGGTACAGGGGTATAGTCCTGTACAGTTTTAGCACTGGTAAAATTGTGTATTCACCATCACGCTGAGAACGCTGGGTAAATCCATCACCGTAGGGACCCTTCTGTTGCCCTATCTGCTCTACGTCTCCACAGGCCCTGCAATGACCAACTGGTGCCGCATTGATAATATATTCCATTGATGATTTTCATATAGATGGAGTCATAAAATATATATGTGTATACCTATATTTGGGTACATATATGAACTCACATATACATAGGTATATAATTGTATGTACACGTGAATATAGTTATTCATGTTTAACTTTTTTCCCTCCTACTCATGCTCTGGATGTTGGTCTAAACTGTTTCCGGTGTCAATAGTCTTGTTCCATTTAACTACTGTGTAGTATTCCATGGCATTAATATGTGACTCTTTTGCTTTACACTCTGTGGAAGAATGGCTTTGTTGTCTTCAGTTTGGGCTTCCATTAACATCCATGTTTCTGGGTCAAGATAACTTTTCGTTTCTCTGTGGTAATCACCTCCGGTGCAGTAGCTGGTGGTATGGTCATTGCTTCATTTTGTTAAGAATCTACCAAGCTGTTTTCTGTAGTGAGTGACCCATTTCACATTTCCACCAGCGCCTGATGCGAAATCTAGTTTCTTTGCATCCTTGTCAGTGTGCAGCGTCAGTATTTTTTAATCCTAGAATTTGGTCAGAGTGCAGTGATTCCTCATTATTGGCTTGATTTACATTTGCCCAATGCGAAAAAATGGACCAGTAAATTAGTAGATATTTTTCAAAAGAACAAATTCAAATGGCTAATAAACATGAAAAGATGTTCGGGCTCTCTAGCCATCATGAGGATAAAAATAAAATCCACATCGAGTTCTACCTAAATCGAGTGAGGTCGGCCGGCACGCAGCACTCTACTAACAACACCTGATGGTGTGGCTGTGGGGAGTAAGGGGCCCTCCTTCACTATTGCTGGGAGTGTAAGCCAGTACAAGTACTATGGAAGTCAGTACGGAGCATGTTTAGAGAACTGCAAATAAATCTGGCATATGACACAGCCATCCTTCTCCTAGGAAACTTTCCAAAGGAAATGAAAACTGAATGAAAAAGTGACCTGTGATGCTACATTGACAGCAGCACAGTCTAAAATAGACATGGAAACAACCCTGATGCACATTCAAAGAGGAGTAGCTAAAGAAAGAGTGGTGCATCTACTCTACGGATTACCACACAGCCATTACCAAGAATGAGCTACTACAAGTTATCAAATGGTTCTAACTAGAAAGCATTATGCTCAGTGAAATAAAGCCATCCCAAAGAGACAAATGCCATATGTTTTGTCTGACATATGGCAACCACAATGCAAATTATAAATTAATGGCCTTCTCAGTATTGTTTTATATTCGTTATGGTTTTCATTTAGAGAAGTGTGTGTAGTAACTGTGTAATAGACTATCCTAACAAGATGTGAAGATATAAACACATGCATTTTTTTCTGGAATATTTATTAGTTTTTATTGGAAAACCAGATGTAGAGAGAGAAAGAGAGACAGAGAGGAAGATCTTATGTCCAAAGATCCCCTCCCCAAATGGCCCCAATGAATGGAGCAGAGCCAATCCAAAGCCACGAGCTAGGACATTCTTCTGGATCTCCCACTTGGGTGCAAGGTCGCCAGGCTCAGGCCATCCTTTGCTGCTTTCGCAGGCCACAAACAGGGAGCTGAATTGGAAGTGGGCCACCAGGATTAGAGCCTGCACCCAAATGGCGTACCGTCACATGCAAGGCAAGGACTTAAGCCTCTAGGATATTGCGCCGGACCCCAGGTTCATTCATTCGTGTGAGACCTAGAAGAAGCTCCTGGCTTCATCCTGGCTACCCTGGCCTTTGCAGCCATTTGGGGAGTGAATCAGCCAATAGAGGAGCAGTCGCCCTCTCACTGTATGTCTCTCTTTCTCTCTGTCCCTCTCTTCTCACTGTCTCCAACTCTTCTGCCTTTCAGATAAAAAGAAGTATACAGATTTGTTTCTGCAGTTTGTGATGTTTCAGTCTCATCTGTTGCTTTTCTGTTGTGTTCGCGTTTGACTTACATTACCCTTTTATCAGTTTCCTTTTGTTTGTTTTCACACTGAAGTTGTGATTTTCTTTTACGTGGGTCTCATGAGTGATGTTTGTTGCCCTTTTTGCTGTACCCTGACTCTGTTGTCTGTCAAGTTATCAGAAGCTGGACCCTCTTAAGTATCTTATTCTGGCAGGCAAAGTACCTGCTGCAGTTCAGTGTGCAGATGCTCCCTCACGTTGGTGGGCTATGCTGCTTGCCACAGTTGGATTTTCAGAGTGCTGTTTTACTTCCTTGATTTATGTGGGTTGTTGTCAGTGCTGCTTGAGGATGCGAAGGTCATCTCCCTAGGCTAGGATGTTTCTCCGAGAGCAAGGGTGTCTCAAATCTGTGGGGCTTCGTAGGCCATGGCACATGCAGTGGCTGGGTGCTGCTTGCCGGCCAGCCGAGTATCCGATTGAGAGGAAGTGGTCTCCTAGCTCCATTGTCTAGGAGGCTTCCTGTCCCTTCTTAGTATGTTTGGGTTCCTCCTGCCAGTTTTGCGTGTACTGCTTTTCTCTAGCTGGGCCTGAGGGCATCTCCAGCCCAGTGTGGAGGACCTATAGCTCTACTTTCCACTGCTGCTGACATGAATCCAGGCAGATTTCCTTTTCCAGTTGTCAGAAAGTTTCTCTTTCAGGCTGCAGAAGAATAACCCTGCCTGGCCACACTTCTATTGATTGGTTGAGGGTTTAGAAAGCTGGAGCCGGGCTGGAATTGGGGATGTAAGAAACTCTGCTTTTGTTCTTCTTTCACCACTGTCTCAATGGTGTTTAGCTACTCCTTACCATTTCTCACAATTATCTTTAGTTTATGCATCGCACTGCTTACTTGGCGTATGGCTGTGCTCAGAAGCAGGGAGGAGCATGGAGAAGTGGCAGTATAGTATTTTGTTCAGCCTGGGCCAGAATTTGCTTACCTCCTGCATCTTTTCAAAGCAGTCATCATTGACTTTTTAAACTTCATTTCTATAACCTTCTTCCCCTGGGAAACAGACTCATTCTTCTGTTTGTCCCGACAGGTTTAAAGCTCAGAAACGAACCTAAGAAAAAGTATCATGTGGTCTTTTTTGCCTCACCGCCACGACGCCGTGATTCCAGAAGCAGCAGAAGAAAACTTGCCTACTGGACAACGGGCACGGAACATCACAGTGAAACACAGATTCCAGAAAGATCACCCAGCCTTTCAAGGGAATGGGGCACATATGTTTCCAACCAATAAATGACACTCTTTGAAATATATAAAATGCCGTGGGTCAGGCCACACAGCAAGGGAAACGGTTCAACTCTAAATAGTGTGAGAAAAGCTTCAGCTTTATCCCAAAGTTATTAAGCACCAAACAGTTCACATTTACAGGGAATCCTGTCCATGTCAGCAGTGTAAAAGTAGTCTTAGATGGCATTCAGACCTTAGTAAATACTTCAGGTCACACCATAGACATGCCCATGCTGTGGGAAAACCTTTGTTCATATGGCACAGCTGCACAGCCATCACAACATTCACATGGAAGAGAAAGCCTTTCAAATGTGAGAGTCTAAAAAAGATTCATTCAGAACTCACCTCATTAAACACAAGAGAACCCACAGCGCTGAGCAACCTTATCCGTGCACCAACTGCAGGAGAAACTTTAGCACCCATTCAGGCTATCACAGCCCCCCAAATCTCCACGTTGATAGGGAACCGTGTGCCGTAATTCTGACTCTAGCAATCACATGGTCTTGATCTTACTTGTGACCAAGATGCAAAAGTTCAAGTCATTTAGTGCTGAGCTATTTGTCGAACGGAATATCGGTGTGAGGCATATGTCAGAAATGCATCTCAGTTGTCTTACTTTGCATTGTATCCTCAGTTCCTAGACTAAGATGGGTGCAGGAGGAGTACTTCATACACAATGGGAATACACCTATCACTTGTCTGTAGCTATAATGATATGTGTGTTCTGTTTAGTAGTAGACAAAAGTTCACTGTTAATGAAGATAGCATGTTTTCTATTAAATTTACACACTAATTAAAACTCCTTTGATACCAAAGCACTCAGGAGCAGACAGGGTTCACCTTTTGGTTTTTTGGGGGAGGGGGGAGGGAGGAAGTTGGGGAGGGACAGCTTTCTTTAGATGCTTTTTCACCAAGAGATCTTTAAGTCTATTTTAATGACCCATTATCTACTTCCCAGGGCTACTGGGAAGATGAGGGCAAATATAAGAGAGGCTGCATAATTCTGTGATTGACTGCACGTGCCACAAATGTTGGTAATCTTGTTCATTCATTGATGTGTTTCTTAGAAAATAAATGTTGTTTGTTCAGATTGGAAGCATTTGGAATTTGTCGTCGTTGTTGTTTTCCGCTTTGCCTGAAGGTGTTAGTGACACTGTTTGTGACCTTTGTGGAGATGCTCTTTTCCCGTCAGCAGTAAACAGTGCTCCGATTTGCAAATTCTCATGAGGAATATAACCAAAGTACAGTAGAGAACCTCAAGGCGAAATGCCTGAAGACGGGGCGGGTGGGAGGCCTAGGAATGTATTTCCGTGGACCATACTTGTGCAGTTAGCTGCATTCTCAGATTAACAGACTCTCAATTGAAATGGCGAATAGTTGACTGTGTAGATGCCCACTGAGATTAAGCCAGGAGGAACAAGTGATCTGGGAGACAAAGATCTTTATATTCCGAAGTCTTTGGTGATTGTGACTGTGCCACCAGCCCCTGCAGATCTGTTTGCATTTGCTTCTATGAAAGCCATAGCTACAGTGGACTTGCACACATCTTAGGATGCACGGGGCTTTTCTTTGCATTCTGGGATTGCTGCAAACCTATTGTGCCATCAGGATACGCTGTTTATAATTCATGCGGAATTGGTTTGTTAATAAAGCGTGGTAGTCTAACAGGTTGTTATCCAGTCAAAACTAGAAATGAAATATGAATACACTGTACAGCATGCATGAACTTCAAAGAACAGTGTGCTAAATGAAAGATTCCTGAAACCAAATGTCTCATATCATATGATTCCGTTCATAGGAAATATCATATTACTCCTTAAAAAAGGGTTGAAGGTGATGGATTGCAATAGGCTAGATGTGTGTGCATGGTAGAGATTGGCATCATTGTTCGAAAACTAAATTAGTCTGCATTTACAAGATGTGGCATGCTGCGCCATCCTTTATAAGACTAAATTAGTTTCCGTTTACAAGACGTGGCATGCTGTGTACATAATACACACACACTCACATAAACACACACACACTCATACACATACACACAATATCCACAATACACGAAGAATTATTTAGAACTTGACTAGAAAAAGGCAACCTAGTTTTTCAATAGATGCAGGTATCTGAAAAAATGTCTCCAAAGAATATACACAAATTACCCAGAAACACATACAATATACTCAACATTACTAATTGAGGAAATGAAAATCAAATCAACCTGTTATTTCCTAAGATGGGTATAATTAGCAACGAGTCAAAATTACTATTCATCAGCGATGAAAAGAAATGGTTACCCTGGTACCTGCGGACAGGAATGTAAAATAGTGCAACTGATATGGAAACAAAGAAAGAAAACCATTTGGGGCCCATCGTGCTGGCCTAGTGGCTAAATCCTCACTTAGTCTATGCTGGCATCCCTTAAGGGCGTCAGTTCGTGTCCTGGCTGCCCCACTTCCCATCGAGCTCTCTGCTTGTGGCCTGGGAAAGCAGTAGAGGATGGCCTAAAGCCCTGGAAACCTGCACCTGCACCTGCAGAGGAGATCCTGAAGAAGCTTCTGGCTCCTGGCCTTGGATTGGCTTAGCTTCGACCATTTCAGCCACTTGGGGAGTGAACCATCAGATGGAACATCTTTCTGTCTCTCCTCCTATCTGTATATCTGCCTTTCAAATAAAAACAAATAAATCTTTAAATTGTTTTTGGTAACTCCTCCAAAAAAAATGAACAATATGCAGGAATTCCCCCAAAGGGTATATATCCAAAAGAAAGAATATTTTCAATTACTTTTGATCAAATTTTCGGTCATGAATATTCATAACAAAACTATTTGTAATTGTGGCTAGATGGTGCGGTAGCCTCGAGGCTAAAGTCCTTGCCTTGCATCGCTGGGATCTCATATCGGCGCCAGTTCTAATCCCAGAGGCCCCGCTTCCCATGCAACTCCCTGCTTGTGGCCTGGGAAAGTAGTTGAGGATGGACCAAGGCTGCATGGGAGACCCAGAAGAAGCTTCTCCTATGGATTGCCTTCCCTCTGGCTGTTGTGGCCCCTTGGCGAGTGGACCAAGGGATGGAGGATCTTTCTGTCTCTCCTTGTCTCTAAATCTGCCTTTCCAATAAAAATACATACATCTTTAAAAAAGAAAAACTTTACACCATATATGCATATACCAGAATGTCAATGTGTACAAAACAATTAAGTACAATTATAATGTGTTGAGATTAGTCAGCTAATTAGATGTTAGCTGTGAAGTTTCCATAGAGTTGCTAATCAGATTGAAGGAGTTCCTTTCTATTTTGAGTTTTTAAATTTATTTTTATGAATGGATGTTGCATTTTGGCCTGTGTGGATGCTGTTGGCACATGGGATCAGGGACAAAAAAAAAAATGCCTCTTGCTGATGGATCCTAACCCTTTATTCGTCCACAGAGACTGCTATGGTGCTGCTTGAGGTAGCACTTCTCTGTACCCCAAACAAAGGCCTGGAGGAGAGGACACCTGTTGCCATAACTGGACTATGATAGCAGCCCCAATACACGTGCAATGTACATCGCCCCTCAGTTCCCCAGCACTGTAACCTGCACTGGGGGCCCGTATGAGAGGATTCTTACCACAGAAAGGGGCAATTCAGAAGTCTTCTGCAATCACATCTTTATGTGTCCACTGTCCTTGGTGAGCTGCAAGCAGCCAATACCTAGGGCACCAGAGTCCAGCTTCGCAGGCACAGGGAGCATGAAGCTGGTTTAGCTGGCTCCCACACTTCATAGTTAAGCCCAGCCTACAGAGACACGGGGCCATGTGGCTTGAAGGTGCTGCTGGGCACACAGCCCATCCTTTTGACCCTCAAGCTCGGAGCTCCCTCTTGGGCACAGGCCCACCCAGGTTTATGGGAAGCTCTGAACTTTCCATAAGGACTCTACTTATTCCTTAGGAGAGACTTCTCTTCCTACTCCTGCTCACGTTGAAGTTGTCTTCCCAGGCCGACAGCCATTCTTTTTCATTCACTGATTATTCCCAAACACTGGTTGCACCGATGTCTCTGCCTCAAGGTCAGTACTAAAAAAAATATTTTATTTTTTAAGCTTTTAAAAAAGATTTATTTCTTTTTATTACAAAGTCAGATATACAGAGAGGAGGAGAGATAGAAAGATCTGCCGTCCGATGATTCATTCCCCAAGTGAGTGCAACGGCCAGTGCTGTGCCAATCCGGAGCCAGGAGCCAGGACATCCTCCAGGTCTCCCACACGGGTGCAGGGTCCCAAGGCTTTGGGCCGTCCTAAACTTCTTTCCCAGGCCACAAGCAGGGAGCTGGATGGGAAGTGGAGTGCTGGGACTAGAACTTGAGACCATATGGGATCCTGGCGCATTCAAGGTGAGGACTTTAGCCACTAGGCCATGCCGCCAGACCTGTAATAAATATTTTAAATGTAAAAATTTTTGTGTTTAGCAGAGTACTGACTTGAATCAATTTTTTTGTTAAGATTTACTTTCCTCAGAAAAACAGACTTGGACCCAGCACGGCGGCCTAGCGGCTGAAGTCTTTGCCATTCACACAATGGGACCCCATATGGGCATCAGTTCTAATCCCAGCAGCCCTGCTTCCTGGCCAGCTGACAGCTTATGGCCTGGGAAAGCAGTTAAGGATGGCCCAAAACGTCACATGAGAGACCCGAACGAGGCTCTGGGCTCCTGGCTCCGGATTGGCAGAGCACAGCCTGTTGTGGCTAGTTGGGGAGTGGATCCACAGATGACGATCATCCTCTCTGTCTCTTCTCCACTCTCTATATACCTGACCTTGCACTAGAACTAAATACCTCTTTAAAAAATGAACAAACAAAAATAAAAACAAAAGCCCCAGACTTATAGAGAGAAGCAGAGACAGAGAAAAAACCGTTACATCCGCTGGTTCACTCCGCAGTTGGCCACGACTGCCAGAGCTGAGCAGATCTGGAGCCAGGAGCCCAGAGCCTCCTCTGGGTCTCCCATGTGGGTGCAGGGTCCCAATGCTTTGGGCCGTCCTTGTCTGCCTTCCCAGGCCACAAGCAGGGAGCTGGATGGGAAGTGGGGCCCCCGCGGTAAGAATTGGCTGAGGAGCTAGATCATTGACTTGTTGAGTCGCAATGCTGGCCGAATGACTCCAACCTCATGGCAATGATCAACACATGTTGGCAATTGTTGTATTCTAAGTTATTGAGGCAGAACGAGGATAAAGCAGATTAGATGTATATATACAGATATA
Organism: Ochotona curzoniae; assembly: GCF_017591425.1. Taxonomy (NCBI): domain Eukaryota; kingdom Metazoa; phylum Chordata; class Mammalia; order Lagomorpha; family Ochotonidae; genus Ochotona; species Ochotona curzoniae. The sequence goes on from NW_024467087.1 coordinate 11,192,750, forward strand.
TGTAATCACCCGGACACATAGTATTATATGTCACACACAAGTATATAATATGTGTGTGAGTATCTAGATGATGTCACACACACGTTATGTGTGTGTTTGTGTGTATGTCCGTATTCTCCAGCTCACATACACAGAATAGCTCTCTCTGTTCAGAGCTCCCCGTAACCCGGGGTAGAGGGGTGGATCGTTCAGGGTGGCGACAGCAGGCGGATTATTCGAGTGCTTGGGGGGTGGCCTGTTGGGGGAGCGGGACGGTGGATTGCACATTTGCTCGTCCAGGGCGCATGTTCCAAGATGGAAGTCTGACCAACCAAACAGGAAACGTGCCAGAAGAATCCTGAACCTTGCCAACAAGAACACACACTGCCCAGGAGCCAGATCCTCGGGGTTTTTAAAAAGGTGCCGGGAGGTCGGCCTGGAGAAGCCATGGCGTTCCTTGTTAATGACTCGCATTGGCCGTAGGGACCCACTTGCCCGAGCGCGACAGCCCCATGGGCCGCATGGCATGGGGCGGAAGGAGAGGGGCGGGACATAGCAAGTCTCGCGGGGGCTGGGAGCCGCGTGAGCCGCACGCGAGAGCTGCTTTGGAGGCTGCGCGGTTCTTGGCGGGAACCCCGCGCCGCTTAGCCGCCTGCCGCCCGAGGGCGGGGTGTTCCTCACAGAGGCCAAAGAGCCACTGCTGCTTTGCTAGTGACGCTGTGCCTGTGCAGTCCTCACACTTCGTGAGCTTCCTAAGACCTTAGGCCTCTGCCGGGGACGCCGCCATGCTCAGGCTGGTGAGATGCGTGGTGGCGTGCTGCCGCTGGGAGAGCTACGACCCTGTACAGGAGCGGTCAGGATCGTCCCCAGGTACACCCGCTCCACCCCAAGGACTCGAGTGTTCTCTGCCCTCCCGCGCTGACCCTCTCCCAGGGGCTGCAGTGCTCCTTAGTGGTCTCGGCTCCGCCCTCTGCGTGCGTATGTTTGTGTGTGAACGCGTGTGTGCCCGGAGTACCCCACAGGTGCCATAGCGTGAGAGCAAGGCCGGCCACATGCGCAACTCCGTGTCACGTCCCTGCAGACTGGGAACGAGCTGACGCTCAGGGCCCTGGGGTGAAGTGCGCCTGGCATTCTTGGATGACTCCCACCTTGGATGGTTTCTGAGACGCCCCAAGGTGTCCATGAAATTCGCTTTGCGTCGCTGACTGATGAGTTTTCGCAGTCAGGTGTAAATATTGTACAACTGCTCCCTGAGCAGAGCAGCAGGCTTACTTGGCGTGCTAACTACTATGTTCAAAGCACAAACTGTTACTGCTTAGCTATAATTGCACATGCAGAAAGATAATTGGGTGTGGCCGGGGTTCCCCAGCAAATTTCCAGATGATTGGAGTGCTTTAAGATGAAAAGGAGCTAGAAACGTAGTTCCTCGTGGCTGTGATGGCGATAGCGTGTAGTGAGAGTGGAATGTTTGAGACATCGTGTGCAGCTGCGGTGAGAACAGGTAACTTTGACAAGGCGCTCTCAGAGCTTCAGCTTGGCATAGCTGTGTGAACTGATAGACAGCCATTTCAAGCAGATATCCCTGGTTTGTGCTCTCAAGTGTTGCTAGAAGGGCACAGATGAGGGTAGGACTTGTTTGTACAGCATCGTGCATCTGAGTCTAAGTGGTGTGGCCTCATTCAACTGTCTTGTAGGTGACAGCAGTTTGCAGAGTCGACAGGAAGTGGTGTCAAGCTCCTCTGCTGATTGTGCCGAAATGGTTGAGTCCTTCTGCTTCAGCATTGTTGAAAGGTGCAGGTCTCTGAGAGAGCGGCCTGAACGTACCACCCATGAGGAAGAAGGTGGACTGTCTCAGGAGCTGACAACCTTGCAAGTAAGACTAGGCTTGGGGACAGAATCTTATTGAAGTGCTTTTTTGCTCTTGCTCTTCTTGATTAATCACACCCAATTAAAGGTGACCTGCACAGTGGAGGTAATGTCATACTTGAATCTCCACTCACAGAACTGTCTATTGAAACACTGAAAAAAGAGTTATCTCTGCGTCATGCAAGTGTGGACTGTGAGGAATTACTTTCTTTTTCCACGTTCTCCGTAATTGTCATATTTTCTTTGTAAAACAATTTTAAATACAGAATATTTTGCTTCCAAGAAGCAGAACAATTTCTAAAACTCTAATCTGATTCCTGCTTTTAATTTCTCTGTCCGACATCAAAGGACTTTTCCAAAATTTCTCTCCTAATTCTGCATCTTGAATGGTATGATTAATGTGTTTCCTTAACTTGCACATGTTTATCTCATCTCTGCATTTCTCTTGGTCTGACTCTCAACAAATAGCAAAACTTTCCTTAATACCGCAATTTAACCCCAAATTAACTTTTTTCCAATTGGTTCTTCAATGTTTTCCTGATTAGATCTCCTCTTTTCAGAACACTCACCCAATGATTTTCCCCGTGCTTGCCAATTTATTACAGCATACTAGAACTGGAAACTTTTTTTCAGCTTCTTCTGCTACTTAATATTTAATTTATGGAAGAAAAGAACAGTACACATTTTGATCAATAGTACACAAATTGATAAAATTAGTTCCTTACACTTGAGTGCAAAATTAACAGGGACCCAAGTGTTTGAACAAAACATGAAGTACAAGCATCATTTTTAACTCATCCCCTCACATCGGTGATCAGTTTGCTATAAAACATGTCCTTTGCCGTGGAGGATAAGTATGAGATGATGTTTAACACGGATCCCTTAGTTTTATCAGGTTCTTCTGTCAACCTTTTGTTATGTTGGAAGTAAATGTCTGCTTTTGTTACAGGTGGTGAGCATCTCTGATGATATTCTTAGCACTGAACAATCAGATCTGGAAACCGATATCCTAATTGGTTGTGTTAATAATACATGGGATGGTTTTGTCTATATCAGTGAAACAATTTACTTCTCCCTAGACATCGTTTCTGAAGGTAGGATTTCCATTTTCTTAGAAACATGCCATGCGTGATGTGACGGGTTGATAGCACCAGAACAAATTGTAGAACATGTTTGAGTCTAGTGAACAGCTCCCGAAGAGTTGAGCAGAAGCTTTAGAAGTAAAAGTAGCAAATGAGAAGAGAACGCTGTTCCTCTCGGGTGTAGACATAGGCTATAAGCAATAAGCGAGTTTCAACTGTCAGTCTTGCTCATATAGATTGCATTTCTGTACTCTGATATTTATCAGAGGAAACGTGATATTTATCTTTTGGGAATTTGAATATTTCACTATGGAATAAAGGCTTATAAAGTTTTCTCCAAGATCTAAAAGGTTTCTGTTTTTTAAAATTATTTCTGCATGAGAAAACAAGTTTTTTAGAAATACTTTAATTTTGAAAAATACTTTAGTTTATATAAGCGGTGGATTGGATTAGAAGCAGAGCCCTCAGGATTGTTTGACAGGCACACAAATGGGGTGTTGGCACTGCTGTCAGTCATATAAGCCGCTGTGGCACTAACCGGCTATGGCACAGTGCCAGACCCACAGTTCTAAGCGATAATACAGTAGTGACAAGACTCATGAATTGAGGATGACTTCAAATAATGTAACTAAAGTTTCTCCATGGCTTTTGTAGGTTTTGTGCCTTATAAGGGAGACTGGTTAGAAATTGAGTATTCCATGGAACCATGCACATCAAACATCAGAGCTCACTCAGCCAAGCCGATGAACCGTAACCATATCAAAGAGGTAATGGGTTTGCACATTAATTTGGCTCTCGTTTTTCCACTGCATTGTTGCGATATCTATCACATCTGGTTTTTGCCAAACAGTAGGCTGTGTTCCTTTTGGGAAATGAACAAAAAATGAGATAGCCATGTACATCTTCATGAAATTTTTTTAAAAAATTTATTTATTTATTGGACAGGCAGATATACAGAGAGGAGAGACAGAGAGGAAGATCTTCCGTCCGATGTTTCAGTCCCCAAGTGAGCGCAACTGCTGAAGCTATGCCGATCCAAAGCCAGGATCCAGGAATTTCCTCCAGGTCTCCCACATGGGTGCAGGGTCCCAAGGCTTTGGGCCATCCTCAACTGCTTTCCCAGGCCACAGGCAGGGAGCTGGATGGGAAGTGGAGCTACTGGGATTAGAACTGGTGCCCATATGGGATCCCGGCGGGTTCAAGGCGAGGACTTTAGCCGCTAGGCCACGCTGCCGGGCCCCATCTTTATGAAATTTTTAGTGTTTGTTGTATATTTCAAAAGATATTGGGGTGCTTTTGCAATGTTAATTAAAAAAAAAAGAAACACCTTGAATTGGAGCTTTCTCTGCCCAGTCTGTGCATCAACCTCCAGGGATGGTGCACCCCTTGGAGGGGGAGGGTAAAACAGCATGAAGTATGATTTTTTTTCCAAGAGTATTTTTGAGAGAGAGTGAATGCATTGCGCATTGTAGTAGCTGATCTCACTCAAGAGCCAAGTGTAATGTGGGCAGTGAAGTTGGATCACAATTGGGAAAACTGTGAAATAGTGCTTATTGGGCAGCCTCGTGTTAATGGAAAGTTTTACAAGGTAGAGCCAGAGTGAGGAGGTGAAGACAAGGTTTCAGTGGGTTTTGATTGTTGTGTTTTTCTTTTTTTCTACAGCTCTGCATTACCAGTATACATGGAAGCCATGGAGTGATAGCTAACAGTATATTTTTCACGTTGAATTCCCTGCTATTTCCTGAGGGATATGTGCCTGAAATCCATGATGTGGTCAATGTGGACATCTTAAGGAGTCATCAGGGATGCTATCTTTGGAGAGCAGTTTCTATCACCCCAGTGCAAACTGTGGCATTTTAACATATTTTCCCCTGTTTTTCCTTATTTCTAAGGTCAGTTAAGGGCCTGATTCAGTTGCAATTTTCAGAAGGGGTTATCAGAGAAAGTATTATAAGTATAGTAGCTTCTATGCTGCAACCATCTGAAATACTGGCAAATTCACGGGATACCACCAATCAGATGTAAGGCAGGGCATCAATTTTGCAGCAAATTGAAGTTGGGGCATTAAACTAGGAAAATTGGTTGGAAAATGTCTGCAGTTAATTCTAATTTCTTGCTTGCTATGGCCAGGAGTGAATTGGATGGTAGTAGAAGCCTGTCATTACCCTGAAGTCATCTCATCAGGCGAAGAATTTGTCTCGAGGCATCAGGCTGAATGTGTTCATGGACATAAGCGATGGTTGCAGTTTGTCTTCAGTTTGAGTTCCCTTTTAGCTTAATGTACCTTTGGTTTTTTCCATAGTACTTTTCACTTTGTATCACCAACGCAAATTGTTATTTCTAATGTTGAACTGTGTCTCTCTTTACTATACAAGTATCTAAACCCCATAATTTCAGGGTGGTTTATGGTATTTTTTTCTGTTTTTTTTTAATTGCATTAGCCCATCATAGGCCATGTAGAGTTTAGCCTAACATATCATGAAACTATGATATAATGCACTGATATAAAATTCAGTAGCTGAGTTATTTCACGAGAAACGATGCTTACGTGTGGTTGATTGATCGTGTTGGCTAGAATACAATATTTGGGGAATCAAGAATTATTCCATTGCTTCTGTAAGAACATAATCTCTAGAGGCAGGTGTCTACACTGTCATGTACATTACTGAATTAAGGGGTCTGTTTCACAATTGAGAAATGGGATGTGTTCCTGGATGCAATATCTGATTATAGCTTCCTGCTAATGGAAACACATGAAGGAAATAACAGGGGCAAAGGTAGAAAATCTGGTATCATGCTGTAAAGGTATATTTAAGTGACTCATTGGAATTCCTCCTTTTATTCAGAAGTAGAGACATGTGCTACAACATAAGTTAACTTCCCAGGATGTCAATCTCCATTATATAGTTCATCTATAAGAATGTAAGTATAGGCTCGATTGCCTGTCTCTGTTTCTGCACTTTACATGAAGTTTGTCTTATTGAGAACATATGATATTTGTCCTTTTTGGAGTAGGTTTTTTACTAAGCAAAATGGTCTCTGGTTTGGACAGCTTTGTTGGAAATGGTAGAATTTTCCTTCTTGGTAAGGACTGTGTAGTATTCAATGGAGTAAATATACCACAATTCCTTTATCCATTCCTCTTTTGACAGATATCTGGGAAAGAGATCTAGTTCTTAATAGGGTCAACTGAAGAAAATATGTCCAATGTAGGTGTACCTGAGCTGAGAGTTTTATCAGAACTCACACTGAAATTCCACTCCTCCATTCTAGTTTTCCTGAACTGTGGTGGTTGGGGAGCAGGTAGAGTGCCAGTAGGTAATGTGGAAATGCCATGGAGGTGGAGAGTAATTGATAGTATCTGAGTAATTTGTTCACTAAATTCCACTGGATTGCATGAATGTGGGGATTCTAAATAAGAGAATAATCTGTATTAATAGTATCATAGCAATGGTGAAGACTCTTTGGTTAGCGGTAAGCAAATCTCTACCCAACCTGAGAAGGAGTTCATCAAAACCAGAAGGTAGTAAAGTATCCTCTGAACTGGTAGAGGGTGGGTGAAGTCAATCTGCATGTCTTCTGTAAGATGCTATTTGTGGGCCTGATAAGTAGGGAATTGGAGTGATCTGATAATGGAATTGAGGTTAACAATCTGTCAGTTGCTAGCAGACAGTTGCTATATAACCAGGTGTAGGTTACATGCAGCTTTCTGTGTAGTGAGGGTTAGGTTATATGTGTTAGAAAGTGAGGGAGAGAGTTTGGGTTTGAGTGATACAAGAGTGTGAATGATTGATAAAGGTAAATTGGAGGGAAGTGAGGAGTATTGGTTTATTATCTAGAAACTGATGTAAGCCCAACTTAGAGACCCATTGTTGAATTAGAGTGATCAGTAAAGCTCAATGGACACAAGCAAGATTAAGGGAAATAAAAGGACTACTTCATTGCATGCAGCTGTGTTAGCTGTTAAGTTAGCTGCTAACCTGGCTGTTAGCTTCTGGTAAACATTGTTTGATTTTTGGTGGCCTCTTCAGTGAAAAATCGCAGTTTTGGTTGAGAGCTTGGCAAGAACTTCAGTCAGCATGAGCTGAATTTTGAGAATTCCATTTGTTGTCAAGAACACTCCTACCATATCTGTATCTTAGAGTGCATGATGATATTTAGGTATATTTGGATTCCATTCAATGTTAACTGTCATTTTTTTTTTTCATACAGACTCTAGCATAGGCCAACAGGTTTGCCGCCTAGAGGCATAACCATCAGGAAAATGAACCAGTCATGAGTTTATAAACTGTGTCTATGAGACTGTAAACACAGTTAGAAGTCACAGGAATCAGGGCAGAACTGTTATTTTTAGAGAGAAGGTGGTAGGAAGAGGAATCCCTGGGTTAAGAGAGCAGCAGCGACAAAAGTTGGCAGTGGGCTGGAGCAAAGTGCAATGAACAATTTGGATGTAAAATGGCAATGCAGACTGAAGAGTCTGATGGGTAGCAAAGTCTTTTAGTTTGTGAAAAGACTGAATTTGTATGTGGCGCTAAATGACTAGTTTCTTAGCTACAAATATAATCAGGGCTGCTGTGGCTAGGATCTTCAGACTCTGGGACAAGCTGTGGTAATTCTTGTCTGATTGTTCATAAAGAGAAGTCACTGAGTGCTAGAGTTCCAGTTTGGGCTAGGAGAGCAAGTACTTGTCTCTTAGAGTCGTGGATATGGAGAAGGAATGATTTGTCTAGATTGGGAAGACCAGACTAAGTGCTAGTAGAAGACCTCAATTTAGAGTTTAAAGTGGGATTCCTAAGGGGGCTGGTGCATCTTTTGTAAGGGCTCATGTAGATCACTTTTTTTAGGGCACAAAGGGTCAAGGATTACAGAAAAGTGGGTAAGACCATTGTTTCCACATTTGTGTGTGTGTGTGTGTGTGTGTATCTGGGGTAAGGAGGAAGATAAAGGGAGAAGCCACACACAAACTTCCACCCCATCCCAGGATCCCCGATGTGGGGCCTGCTCCAAGTGTCCTGCTCAAGTGGTTTTGCTAGTTCAGCAGTTCTCCATTGCTGCCAGTCTTGCCAATCCAACCGTTGTGAAATCTTTCCAGACCACACCGGCTGACACAGTGTACCTTAGAGTTTTCGTTTGCCCGCATATTCACTTTCAACACTTGGCTGAGGTAGTTGATTGATTTCTTCTGTCCTTCCTTCTCTGTTATTGTGCTTGGTGTCCTGTGCAGGCTCCAGTGTAGTATCATATTCTCCATGTGCATCTGGATATGCTGTCCAATGCTCTGTCTAAGCCACTGAGGAGGCCCAGCTCTGACACATGCACTCCACTGTCTGACCATGGAACCTGCACTTCTCTTCATGGTTGCGATTCTGAGATCAGCAGTACAGTTGGAGGAATCCCCAAAGAAGCTTCATCTGAAGTGATCCCAGACCTGATTCTTGTGCATGCCTGTACAGAGTCTGGCACAGTCTGTCACCCCAATGAGCTTATGCTTATGCCTATGCTGGTCGTTGGAATTGATGGGTCATTTCTGTTTCTAGACCTGTCTTCCACATGAACAAATGGGTGTTGCAGTCAAGCCTAATTTGGTCCATCTCACACTTGGCCCTCATACAAAGCAATGGCAGCTGCAGCCTAGTCAGGGCAACACCCAAAAACCTTCACCAGGCCTGCCCCTACCCTGGTTACTGTGCTGGCAAACATGTACAGCAGACTTGTCCAATGTGTCCCATATCCCATTGAGCTCTCATACATGTCAATGGGCATTGAAGCCTAGTTCAAGCCAACCAGGCCCACTATCTAGCCCACACACTTGTTGGTGGGTGCCGTTCTGTCCAGCCATGTCTGCCCCAGTCCTGGTTTTCATGCTCTCCAATGGGAGTGATAACCCAAGAGGGAGGTGCCCACTGTTTTCCTGCTGGGCCACTCCCAGGTCATGCACTTTCCAGGTGGTTCTGCAGTTTAACTTGACAGAATTAGCCTCCAGTGTCAGCATCTGTCAGCTGATGCTGTGACAAAGCCCAACCAACCCTCACCCACTCTAATTCATGCTTGTACCAGTAGGAATAGTCAGCCCAGCCTGGCTTTTCTCTGATCCAGCTCATGTGAGGCCCACAGGTGCTGTAGCCCTGCCTGGAAGGTCTGCCCCCATTCCAACTGATGCTCTCCAGTGGGAGTGGCAGTTCAGCAGGGAAGTCCTCCATATTCCCCCTATCGGCTTTGGCCCCTCCTTCCCTGGTTCTCAAGTGTGCTGGTTGGGTGCTGTGTCTCAGTCTGGCATGGCCCCCACGCCTCGGCTTTTGTTGGTGAGTGTTGTAGCCTGGCCCGGCCCGGGCCCACCCCCAATTCCAGCTGATGCTGCTGAGGGTTACAGCCTAGCCTAGCCCAGCAGGCAGGGATCCAATCCCAACCGTAATGTGTACTGATACGTGTTGCGACCATACCTGGCCCAACCCACACTCTGTTCTAGTGCTCAGATTCGCCGGCTTAGGATGTGAACTGGTTCAGCTTGGTCTGCCCTTGACCTATGCCAAATGTATATCAGTGGGTACCTTTCCCTGGCCTGGTCTGGGCTGCTCCCCATAGTGGTTCTTGCACTCACCTGCAGGGACTGTGTCCTGTCAGAGGCGTTTCCCATGCTTCTCCATCAGAACCTCTTCCAATGCCAGATCTTGTGCGTACAGGTAGGTCCATGGGCCAGCCCTACTTAGTCCACCTTCTGTCCTGGCAGTAACAGTGGCCTTTCTTGACTGGCCTTCTACCCATTCCAGTTCTTACTGTTGGATGTTACAGCCTAGCCAAGGCTCGTCCATACCCAGACACAGCTCACACATGGCTCAGTAGGAGCAGAGCCTAGCCTAGTCTGTCCTACATCTACCCTGGTCCTCCAGAGCACCAATTGGTCCTGGAGTCTAGCCTGACTCGGTGCACCCAGCCCCAGTCCACACTTGTGCCAAGGGACACTGCAGCCATATCCAGACCAGAACGAAGCCCCCACTCTGGCCCTTGCACTCACCAGTGGGAACCCCAACATAGCCAGGAAGCCCCCTTAGTTCCCCAACCAGACCTGTTCCCAGCCATAGATTACGTGTGTGCCAGTGGTTGCTCTGACCCAGCTTGGCATAGCCCCTTACCTGTCTTGGCCTTTGCTTTAGATGCTGTGGCCTAGCATCCCTGGCTCATGCAGACCAGTAGGTGTAGCTGTAAGAGCATAGCTTGGCATGACCTGTGCTCCATCCTGATTTCTATTCTTGCTTGCAAGCTAAAGTTTGCTCAACCCTGTCCAGGCCCCCCCCCCCTTTTTTTTTTAAAGATTTATTCATTTTTATTACAAAGTCAGATATACAGAGAGGAGAGACAGAGAGGAAGATCTTCCGTCCGATGATTCACTTCTCAAGTGAGCCGCAATGGCTGGTACTGCGCCGATCCAAAGCCAGGATCCAGGAACTTCTTCCGGGTCTCCCATGCGGGTGCAGGGTCCCAAGGCTTTGGGCCATTCTCGACTGCTTTCCCAGGCCACAAGCAGGGAGCTGGATGGGAAGTGGAGCTACTGGGATTAGAACCGGCGCCCATATGGGATCCTGGTGCATTCAAGGCGAGGACTTTAGCTGCTAGGCCACGCTGCCGGGCCCGCTGCCCCCTTTCTTAACCAACGCACACATTAGCCAGCCATTGGAGCTACTTTGCCCAGCTTGCCCGACCCCTAGGCCTGGACCATGTAATCATCATCAGTGAGTGTTGTGACCCACTAGGGGAGTTTCCCAAGTTCCCCCACTTGACCCATTCCCAGACTCAGATCTCATACATGCCAGTGGGTGTTAGGCCAGTGTCTGGCATAGTCTGCCTTGTATGAGCTGGTGAACATTGCAGCCTGGCCCACCCCACACATTGTTTTAGGATGCACATTCAGTGCTGCTGCTTTGACCTGTCCATACTGTCGTCAGTTGCTTTACCCTTAAGTGATGGCAGGTTCCATGGTCACACCTAGCTTGGTCCATTACCACCCCAATTTTTGAGCTAACCAGTGGGACTTGTATTTCCACAGTGTTTGGCCCACACATCCCCTACAGAGTCTACCCCCAGACATGGTTCTCTTGTGTGCTGGATAGTATCATGACCCTGCCTAATGTGACCCATCCCCTGTTCCAACATTCAGCAGATATTGGTACCTAGCCCTGCCAGACAGGCTCCCAGCCATAGCTTTCGTGTGGACTGGCATATGACAGTCAGCGATGCTTTATGCTAACAGCCCATCTGACTCTCTCAAGTGGGCCAGAGAATCAGTCTGTCCCAAATAGATCTTATGGACTCTCCTCTCTAAACATCAGGTCTCAATCTCCATGCTTGCCAGCAAGTTCTGTGAGCCTGTTGAGGGAGTCATACAGGATTCATACCTAACCTACACTTACATTGGCCTTATCCATGGATGTTCTTAGGCAGCAATTACATATCCTAAAAACCCTAGAGCTTGCCCCTGGGTGGCCAGCAGGCAGAACCTGGCACCCGTTGGCCACACTGGCTGGACCAACAGCCAGGACTCGCTCACCATGTGGTGACAGTGTCCATGGGCCGAGTTCCAACCATTGGGTCCAACCTGGCTTGGGCACCCCCTGCAGATACGACAATACAGAGGGCTCCTTTCGTTCCAGTCCCATTTTTGATAGTTGCATTGAGAGGTTTAGAAATAAGAGAAAAGTTTGGAATGCAGATTTGAAAATATCCCATGAGTCCCAGGAAAGAGGGGAAGTCACATTTAATATGTGGGAGAGGAAGGAAGTATATTGCCCGTTTGGGAGCCAGAGGAATTGTGCAAGTGTCTGATGTTATGAGAAGTCCCAAAAAGAACTAGAGATTAGCTGAGCTTTTTCTGAGACCCATGTAGACTTTCTTCAGCTTAAAAAAAATACTAAATGAAAGACTTGTATTTATTTCAAAGGCAAGTTTCTTGGGAGGATCACCAACATAGTAAAGAAGGGTGCTGGGTAAAAGGTTGGCAGGAACTAGATCTTCCTGAGGATCTTGTTCAAAGAAGTGTGGACTGTCTCAGAAATCTTATGTAAAACAGTCCAGGTAATTTGTCAAGTAAGGTGAGAATCAGGGTCAGGACATGTAAAGGCAGAGTGGTTGTGAAGAAGGGACAAGAGTAATTATGAAGAAGATAATGTATAGAAACAGAGGGGAAAATGTAGTGATGTTTAGCACATCATTTAGAATAGGAAAAAATAAATTTATAGGGGGTATTTCTGAGAAGAGTCTAGGGATTAGGCACTCCTGATTAGCTAGGATGCACACAAGAGTTAATGCATGTGAGGGGTGAAAAGCCACATTCGTAAGGGTGCTCTGGGAGTGTGAGAATTGTCATTCAGCTTTTGTGGTTTGTACTGGATGCCAAGGGGGACTGGAATATAAATTGCAGATGCAACAGTAGTTGGCCCTCTGTGAAGCTATAATCCATATTGATATATTTTACCATTGTCTCTGTAAGGCGGGCCATAAAGAGAGTACAGACATATAGTTACCTTTCTTAACAGTAACCACCAATAGGCAGAAGATCATGTGATCTCAGGACTGTGGCCCTGGGCTCCCAGGTTGGAAAGTCCAATCTAGGATGGGGATACAGCCTGAGGGCCTCTGGTGTTTGGGGCCGGGTGGTACAATCCTCCATGCTGTTTGGTAATATATTAAGTGCATTCCCATTCATCTGGAATTGAGGCAGTGGATGGAATCAGTATACTGCCAAATCAACCTGTGGAACTGGGTCAGGCAAAGAAATGAAATATTTATCCCATCTTCCTTCCTTCATACCTCAACCCTCCCAACCCTAATCGTAGGCCCACATGGGCACACATCCCTCTCAACTATGTAACAATATTTAAAATACAATAAAATAATATTTTAAAAAATAAAATAAGATCCCCAGGTAATTGCTAAGAGAGTTGATTGTCCATTGAGGAGGAATTGTCCATACAGGAAGAGGAAAATGGTGATTTTAAAAATCATGCTGAGGTACTTAGAATACAGTACAGGGTTGCTATTCCATTTTTTGAGGTTTCTGTAGCCACAACGGAAATTTACTGCAATATCCAGTTATATGAGAAACAGCTGCAGAGCATCTTCACAGTACCAACAGCTTCCTTGGGCTATGGTAGGTGCTGTGATAGTCCAAAAATGTGACTACATGATCCCTTAAGGAGAACAAATCTCCACGTGGCTTGGCAACTCCATGTCTGTGTGCCTGTGATGTCAAAGAAACTTAGGAAAAAACTCAAATCGTTTTATTATATCCTTTTCCCAATCCTATCTTACTACCATAGACATTTCCTTATTCCCCATGACGAGCCCTAAGATTTTTTTTTATCATGTCTAGATATTGAAATGTGTTTGGTGACTTTAGTTCCCGCTCAGCAAGTGTTTAGTAAAGTGTGCATCCCGTCCAATTGATAATCACTGATGGTTATCGTGGTTACAGAAAGTGGGTGGACACCACAGTGACCTGAGCCAGAGATCTGGCACGCCCTGAAGGCAGCCAAGGCCACTTATAGGCCAATGATGGACAAAGGCCAACATTCCCTGTCCTATCAGGGCCCAAGCAGGGCTGATGCCAGCACCCATGTTGGAGGGGGTATAAAACCTTTGTCTGCACTACCTAGCTTGTCTTTCCCACTTGCGGTCCTCTCCTCTCCTGTTCATTCCTCCACCGCAAGGGAAAGGCCCAGGAACGGACTTCTCTTTGCATAATAAACATCTGTTTGTACTTGGCTGGCATTTTCCTTCTCTGGTGGTAGGCAGATCTAACAATCACAAATCCCGATTCTCCAAGTTAAAGCCATTTACATCTACAACTCAGACTTGGCCCAAGCTGAAGACTACAATGAACAAGGGAGTGACATCTGACAACACTAACATTTTGTCTGAGTATCCATCTGCTCCCCCTCCTTGAATAACTACTTGTCCTCTGTGAGGTCTGCTGATCATGAGAAATGAGAAGAGATCAGGTTCAGGACAACTCTTCCTTAATAGCATAGAATTCAGCAGGGTTTTATGTCTGGTTTTGTTTTCCTGGATGTGTTTGAGTACCTTAAAGTTCCTATAACTGTGCCTCAACCGTAATACTTTGTTGACATCTGATCTTCATGCAGATGTCTTCAAAAAATTCCCTCCCACATTCTCAGCCAGTCTTATTCCAAATATATCTGTGATTTTGATATTTTCTACTGTGGTCTGTGAAAGACAGGGGAGACCAGCCCAAACTTGCGATCTTGTATTTTGAGTTGCAGAACACTGAATTTTGGATTTTCTGTTTATTTATTAAGAACTCCCTTCAAAGATCTCAGGGGTTTATGTCATTTAGGCACAGGGATACAGGTGAGAGACAAATATGCCACATGAACAAAAAAGCATGGAAAGATCCTAGAAGAGACAGCACAGCTTCAATTTCCTTGGGTCCATCAGGAGAAGTATTGCTGGCCCACATTATTTCCTCAGCTTTTCCTGCTCCCCAACTTGCAGACTTGGGGTAGTCCTAGGATTTGCAGACAAAGGACTGATCCACCCCCAACTCTCAGGGAGAAAGGCGTCATCTTTGCTATTATAGCTGTTGTCCAATGAAAAAATTCAACATTTTGGGTATTAGGTGGACTTAAGAATATTTCTGTCTCCCTTCTGACATATGAATGGCCTTCATCCATGACTTTTGTACTTACAATGGCCTCAGGAAGACATAAGGACAAAGAAAGGCCTTCAGAGTGTCTGGATTTCAAGATGACCTGCAGGACAAATAGTATATAATCACCAAATTATTTCGCATCTCCAACCTCTTCACAAACACATATATTTGTCTACATGAATCTTTTCTGAGACAACATTGGGGTGCAAATTATAGGGATTGGATGCTCACATAAATTTGAGCACACTTTTAGAATCCCAGTTATGTTATATTAATGTACGAATGCAGTAGTGTTTGTTCATCCCATTTAGGGAGTCTCACATCTAGCTGTGACAAATCCTCTTTAGCTGATAATATTTGAGCTTGGTTCATTTTTTTTTAAACGTTGTATCTAGGAGGTACGACATTTATTTATTTTATTAATTACATTGCATTATGTGACAGTTTCATAGGCACTGGGATTCCCCCCACCCCTCCCCAAACCCTCCCCCAATGGTGGATTCCTCCACTTTGTTGCATTACCACAGTTCAAATTCAGTTGAGATTCTTTCATTACAAGCATTTACCAAGCATAAAGTCCAGCATCTTATTGTCCAGATAAATTAAACGATTTCTTGGGGTGACCATCTCTGGTCTGAAAGTAGAGCTGGCAGAGTATCATCCCAATCAATTAAAAGCTCCAACATAACATCAGCAACAATTTATAACGTTATGGAATTAATTGACATGGTATTGAGTAACCAACATGTTAAAGAAAAAAAAAGAATGCAAGTTCTGAACCACATCCTGTGACTACTTCATTGACATTTCAATTATTACTTTATATACAACCGGATTCTATACACCTTGAAATGGCTATAGATTACTATTCAGCTGTCTCGCGTCTATTTTCATTTTAGTATTTTGCAGTTTATAGCGTTGAAACATGATTTTGCTGAACCTGGCTGTGTTTCAGGTAGTCTAACTCGATAACTCTAACAAGACATATGTCAACAGTTGAGGTGCAGAACAGTTTTAGGAGGGGTGTGCAGAGAAATCTTCAACACCCTAGTAAGGAGTAACTAATCTTTGTGTCCCACCTAGTGAGGCATAAGTGAATCCACGCTGACCGTTTCCTGTCTGATGCTAAGCTTTCCTTGTTGTTCTCTGTCTACCTATTCTAGATTTTTGTTTGTTTGTTTGTTTTGAAGGGTTTCTGGAGCAATCCTGATGGTCATTACAAGAGAGGGTAGGGACCCAAGGTCAGAACCAGGCAAGGACCAGAGAGAGTTCCCCTCCCTAGTCTCAAAGGAAGTTTACTGTTCTTCTGTTTCTGTGGACTGCTCAGGGCTCCTGGCTGTTGTTCTGAAGCCCTTGGATCCTGTGAGGAAGGATTTGAACTTCTTCCATCCCATGTGGTAGATCCAGATGGGGGTGGATGACCTCAGAGTTCTTGGCCTCTGAAGGCACTCCAATTCCCCGTGGTCTTCTTGGCAGTTGGGATGTAGTTCTTGGTGTTGAACTTGATTCTTAAAAACAGTTTTAAACTGTGTCTTCTAGTATCACAAACTCACACTTCATTGTGGTTCACAATCAAGATCGCACAGAATTCAAAGTTCCATGGAGAAAAACATCAATAACCTTAAAACTAGGTTGAATTTTTAGCAAAAAAAAAAAAATACATTTTAGTTATCATTGGAGTGCTTAAGAAGCAGTGCATAAAAGTTTTGTGTGATTTTCCATCATTGTTACTCATTACATGTACAGAGATTTTATAATTTTGACAAATGACAATCAGTATTTTATGCCATGCCTTAGTCTAAATTATTAGCATGATATGAATATTTTTTTGCTGTAAACTTTATATCAATCAACTTGTCCTGTCTTACTTCCTATGTGACTATCCTAGTTCGGTGAGGAAAACATCATTTCCAGATGGGAAAG
The DNA here is from genome assembly GCF_017591425.1 of Ochotona curzoniae. NCBI lineage: Eukaryota > Metazoa > Chordata > Mammalia > Lagomorpha > Ochotonidae > Ochotona > Ochotona curzoniae. The sequence goes on from NW_024467087.1 coordinate 11,209,262, forward strand.
ATAATTTTCCATTTTCTTCGTATAGTAACATACTGTACATTAAAGTAGTCTTCCTGGGGCAAGTGTAGTCGTTCAGCACGATAAGTTGCTACTTACATACCTGCACCCTATCAAAGTGCAAATTAGAGTTCCAGTAGCACTATGTTTTTAGTGAGGCTCCCTGCTAATAGGACTGGGAAAGCCAGTGAATGATGGATAAAATAGTTGCCACTCTTCATGGAACTCTAGTAGGAAACATGGAAGGAGCTATAAGCTCTTGGCTTTAACCTGATGCAGCTCTAGCCATTGACATCTAAGTAAGGAACTGAAGCATGAAAGATATCTCCCCCTCTCTCTGAAATGAATAAGTTGATCTTTTTTTTTTTTAATCTGTCTTCCTATTTTGATTGATTTACACTGAATACAAGTGTTAATTGTTGGCACCAAGACACCTACAGACTGAGATTTCCCTTCCATCAAGACAGGGGATGTGTGACCTGGGTCCTATAAAAGTTTCTCTGATCAATTGCCTTAGGTGTTACGTGAGACTGAATATGGTGCAGAGTTCAGGGGCTGCCATGTCTCATCATATTAATTCCTTTGCTTCTTCAGAAGGTTACGGCTGAATGAAATATACAGCCCTGTCCACACCAACAGATCTCTGATAGCCCAGGTAACTGTGTTCCACCTCTAGACAACACATACATGGAATACACATGGATTCTGATAGCTTAGATAGTGTATGGCATACACTGGGAATGTCACCTAACCAGAGGATTATGTCCTCTGACAGCCTACAGTGACAATGTCTCCCAGTAAACACATAAGTTACACGAATATGTACTATCACACTTGAACTAAGTTGAAGAAGTGAGTAGAGATACTATCCGGGGCTATTCCTGCTTGGAATTATAGGTAAAAATTGTTTGTCATGGTCCACTGGGACCCTGGGAGACAACCTCTCACACAGGTTAATGGAGGTTATTTGTGACCCAAAGAGAATTTTGAGGCCAAGGTAAGTGAGATTTCTCTACAAAGAATGAAAGTTCAGGTAGTGCCATTGCCCAGGTCTTCTCCCTCTCACACCCATTTCTCACATCCCATCCAGGACTGATGTTTGTATGTCACAGTGAGGGGAGGGTCCATGCTATTTGGCTTATCCACATGTGTGTTTCCAAGGTATTGGGGAGGGGCATTATGTGTCATGGCTACTGCTTTTCTGGCCCAAACTCTGGGACTCAGAGGAAGAGAGTGAGACCAAGAGACAGGGTTCTTGATCTTTGACACTGTGCCCTGTCCTCGAGATCATTCCTCCAACAAAACTTGCGGGATCTGAGAGGTAAAACATGCTGACATATTGATTTGTGTACTATCGCTTTGTGTCATTTCGAAACAAGTATACCTGAAGAAGGCTCCTACTTTATAGTAATGGGGAGAGAGAAGAGGGTAATATTGCACAGGTGCTCATTGTAGAAGTGGTTTTAGCTACAGATGCCATATGTTCCAATCCCTACTCTGAGAAAAACTGGGCAAGTCCTGTATTCGCTCTGTAATCCCAAAATGAAGAACATAAATATAGAGTCATAGATTGCTTTCTCATACGCAGATTTCATATAACTTGGATATATTTCCGAGAGTTGGATAGTTGAGTCATATGGTAGATAAATTTTTAGTTGCTTTAGAATTCTCCATGCTGAATTCCACATGGCTGCACTAGTCTACACTCCCAGCAACAGTGGATTGGTGTACCTTTTCCCCTACATCCTCACCAGTAGTTGCTAGTTCCATTTGGTGTGCATATATTTATTGTTGTTATTTCCAGCTCTTGAAAGGATCCCATAAAAAATGTGTAGTTCCCTGCTTTATGTCTCTTAATGCTTTTCACATCAAATTCTATATAATCTGATATTCAAATGGCTATGACAGATCTTTTATCCTCCCTGTTGGCCTAGAATATTAATTTCCATTCTTCCACTTTCAATTTCTGTGAATCTTTTTTAGTGAGATATGTTTCTTGTAAACAACAGATATCTGGGTCTTATTTTTAATCCAATCTGTGTGTGTGTGTGTGTGTGTGTGTGTGTGTGTGTGTGTGTGTGTGTGTGTGCATACATATTTGGATTAAAGAGTTTAAGCCATTTGCATTCAGAGTTAATACTGACAAGTAGTAATTTGATCCTATCACATCAATGTACAGTTTTTCAATGTTTGCTTTGGATTTCTTTTGTTTGTTTTACAGAGGCATTCTCCACTTTTGTCTTTGGTTAGGGTATGTATCATTCTTTTTGTCTGCATGTAGTGTATCTTTTTAAAATTTTTGTTTATTTATTTAATTATTTTATGATAAAGTTTCATAGGTTCTGGCATTGTCCTCTCCCTTCCCGAAATCCCCACTCCCTCGCTGATTTCCCCTATAATATTGCAATAATATAGTCACTCATAAACAGTCATAAGTGCATCAGTCTTTGATTTAAGTGTATCCTGACATTGTAAGCTTGGACAATGGCAGAGTCTAACATCCTATTGTCTAGATATATTTAGTAGTTTCATTGGGAGTCCATTTTTTATTTGAAAGTAAAGGTGCATGCTGCATTATATCTTTACATCTGGATATGATAGTTTCTATTACACAGTTAGTATGCATCCCCTTAAATGAAAAGCCATAAAACAAAATCAACAAGAGGAAGAATAATACAAAATTAACAACAGCATGAAGTTAAATAACATGCTACTGAATGATCAGTGTGTCACTGCAGAAATGAAGAGAATAAAAAAGCTTCTTGAAGCAAATAATGCTAATTTATGACCTATGAGGCAGTGAAGAAATATGAATTAAAATAAAGCAAAAACCCTCAGCTGTAGCATGAACAGTATTGAAAGGGTTATTGATCTTGCATTTTGCATGAAGGTTGTCTTATATCAGAGACACCATATGGTTTTTGTCCTTTTGGGACTGGCTTAATTCATGGAACATAATGGTCTCCAGTTAGGACCATTTGTTTGCAAATGCTAGAATTTCATCCTTTTTAATGGCTGAGTAGTATTCCTTGGAATAGACGTGTCTGAGTTGTTTTCATGTCTTTGCTATTGTAGATTGTGCTGCTGTAACTATAAGATTACAAATAATCACTTCCTCATATGCAGATTTTACTTCCTTTGGATATATTCCCAGAAGTGGGATGGCTGAGTTATACAGTAGATTAATTTTCAGTTGTCTTAGCCATCTCCATACTGACTTCCGTAGTGGATGTACTAGCCTATGCTCCCACCAACAATGAAATAGGGTACATTTTTCCCCACATCTATGGCAGCAGGTGTTGTTAGTAGAGTTCTGGATGTGGGCTAATATCACTGGAGTTAGATGGAACCTCAGTGTGGTTTTCATCTGCATTTCACTGATGGCTAGAGAGCCCGAACATTTTATCATATGCTAAATGGCCATTTGAATTTATTATTCTGAAAAAAATGTCTATTAACTTCCTTTGCCCATTTCTTCACACAATTGTTCATTTTGCTGTTGTTGGTGACTGTTTAAGCACTTATACTCTTTCACTGACTCCTGCCCACTGTGCCCAAGCTGCTTCCTTCCACACCCAGTGCTCCCAGATCCTTGCCATGCCATTACCTGCTTAGTCTCTCTCCATTTGGTTCCAATGGCACCTGGCACCAGTAAGGTGACCACTATGACTTTAAACTATGTCATTGGCAGGTTATTTTTATTCCTATTCAGTTTTCAATTCCTTGTTCTATGATCTAGAGTAGCTCGGTGTGAAATACTAGCTTATTTTCTTGCCTGGGCCTTCTAGAACGTAGTTCAGGCACAACCCAGACCTATTTTTGGTTGAAACCTGTGCAAAGCTAAGTAGGTAATATTTTCTTGGTGGAACCAACAAAAAATGCATTTATGGCATCAAATTATGTGGAAGTCAATTGGAAATCAGATGTGAGTTCTCCCCAACTTGGTGCATGCCCAAGATGGCTCCCATGGGGGTAATGCAGAAGAGGACACCTGTTCCATCCTACTCCTGTGACTTTCTGCAGGGACTTTGCTGCTCTATCTTGACTCTCATTCAAACAAAAGAACAGTTGAGCCCACAGTTCTATGACTTGAAATGCCTCCTGGGTGTCTTGATGGAGTTGCAGTAGCTGGTGAGAAATGTGGCCACTTGTTGCTTCCCAGTTTCCATGGGTCCCCATCAATTTCTCTGCCATTAACCTGTCCACATCATCATTCAGATTCACATCCTGTCAATTTCACTTGATACATTTCTGTTTTATTTAAAGTATCTTTACCCTAATACACCATCTTGGATCAACTGTGTTCTTGACAGATACAGGGAGTGAGGCAGAAAAGATTCTACCATTCCCACACTTGTAATAAAGGGGACTTTGACTAATGGAACAGGCAATTACTATTTAACATGAGACTATAGTGGCCTTTATTCAAATGTTTCTTCAGTCACTCAAAAAATGGCAAGGGCTTCACATTTAACATTTGAAACAGGAGTAATAATGCAAAGTCGGTGGGAGACAGAATAAGAGAAATAACAAATCAGAGGATATTAAAAGCAGTATCTTGTGAACATTGCTGGTAACAATGGTGTGTGCATGTGAGTCTGATTATTTGTACTCCGTATGTAGTGAGGAGGTGATATTTAGTATCAAGTACTCTTGATTGTCTTAATTTGCTTATGTCTTTCAGGCTTCCTCGGCTGTGTTGACTTGTGCGGCTGTGAATGGTTTTAAGTAGTCATGGATAAAGGACAATCCAAGTCATGTCCCAGTGAGTTCCCAGTGAAAGGGACTGAGAAGGTGTCAAATCAACAGTTAAAACGTCACCGAACCTCCAACAATATACTCAGTTATTTAATCAGCAGACAGATTGGGATATCCAGAAATGATGTGGATTTGTCCCAATGGGAGTGGATGCTGATGTGTGAAACCATATGGTGTGGTCAGCCTTATGACAATATGCGTTTATGCTACCTGGAACAGTGAAAAATGGAAAAATAAAATATGTGAACAATAAATGTCTCCCTGTTCCACGTCATGTATATTTGCTGACTGTCTCATTGAGGTATATAGTACAGGGGGTACCCTCCTCCCTGACATTCAGGTCTAGTTGGGGGAGGGTGAGATCACACTGTCCATCAGGTCTTCTCCACAATTTATCAGAGGAATAGTGGAGGGACACAATTCTGCATGTGGTCTTAGAAGGATCCAAGATACTTTATACTAGTTGATTGCATGGTTAAACATCCGTCTCCTCCTGAAATCCGCTGCTTGTCCTAGGAGACAAACACTCCTAAGAAGCATGCTAAGTAGTGACCTGAGGTTTAGAGTGTAGTTCATTGCCAAGAATGTTGTTCCCACAGTCTGCTACAGTAAATGGCCATAGTGATTATGCAGACATTGGGTCACAAGGTCTCAGGGCTAATTTTTCGTTTTCTCTGAAGCCAGGAGCCAGGAACTCCATGGATGTCTCCAATGCAGTTGACAGGAATCCAAATGTTTTAGTTACCACAAGTGTGTCTATGATCTTCACTGACAGGAAACCATAGTCAGGATCCTAACGTGGTCATGGCACCTAGGCACTCCTTTTGAGGACTTAACTAATTTAACTGGAGTCTTAAATGATATAATAAATATCTGCCCTACCTTTTATCTTAGGATAGCACTGAAGTCCTGGATATAATTGTTGGTTCCATAAGATGCCAAGATAATGCTTCACACTCACAACCCTGTCTCATATGCTTGAGTTACCTTTTTTGATATTACACATTTCTAAAGGATCATTACCTAATGGACATAAACTGTGAAAAACAAATATTATTTTCAGTTTTTGAATAGGCACCACACAAATGCAAAAAGAAAATGGTGACATTGGATTTTTAATTATTTACTAGAAAAAGTGGGGAGAGACCTGGCGTAGTAGTCTAGCAGCTGATGTCCTTGCCTTAAACGCGTCGGAATCCCATGTGGGCACTGGTTCTAATCCCGGCAGCCTCACTTCACATCCAGCCCCCTGCTTGTGGCCTGGGAAAGCAGTCGAGGACGGCCCAAGGCCTTGGAGACCTGCACCCATGTGGGAGACCTGGAAGAGGCTCCTGGCTCCTGGCTTCGGATTGGTTCAGCTACAGCTGTTGCAGCCGCTTAGGAAGTGAATCAAAGGACAGAAGATCTTCCTCTCTATCTCTCCTCCTCTCTGTATGTCTGACTTTGCAATAAAAATAAATAAAATCTTTTTTAAAAAGTGGGGGAGAGAGAGATCCCATCCATTGGTTCATTGCTCCTATGTTCACAGTAGTCCTGGCTGGCCCAGGACAGCCAGGAGCCAGGAACTCTGCTTGCCTCTCCCACACATATAGGAAGCATGCAAGTACTTAAGCCGTTATCTGCTACTTCCTAGAGTACACAATTGTAGGATGCTAGAATTAGAGGCAAACCCAGGTCATTTCATGTTAGTGCACCTCATTTGCTATAAAGAATTCTTACATAAATACTTCATATTCTATATTTGTTATTAATTCTGGCAATCTTACATGAAATTTACAAAAAGAACACTTCTCAGTTCATGCACGCTTCATTTTAAACACATGGTAGTTATGTGATCCTAGGATCAAGGAGCTACTGTATGCATAGTACAGTTAAAGTAATTAACCCCTAGGCCTTCGCATATTCATCAAATAAAGGTTTGAGTTTGAACATTGTTATTGTATAACTGATCTACATCTTCTTTCACTTTTAAATCAATAGTTTAATGGATATTATAATACACATTCACAAAATTGACATAGCATTATGTCATGCCAGAACTAGTACATTATATACATAGGACAGTTTAACAATATGCCTAAAATATAAAGTTACGTAAGGGCAAGGTTTTATTACACATAATTTGTTCTAAATTTGTAAGCTCTGTCTTCTGTATCTTGGTAAGGTGTGTTGTCCTATATTGAAGGTATGATACAGAGTAAAATTTCACCTTATCTGAATAGGTGACACTTCAAGGTTATGCTTCCCATACCTACTGTGTATACCAACATCATCTTAGAATGCAGTCTGCAGGTTTGGGGTAGGTTTCAAGTGCTTACACATCTAAAAAAGTTCCAACTGCCACCCTTTAGCTACCCAAAGCAATTGGAATGATTAGGGGAGCAAGATTTTATCACTTTTAAAAGATTTGTTTTATTTTGTTGTAAAGTCAGATACATATATATAGAAAGAGAGAGAGAAAGAGAAAGGGAGGGAGAGAGGAAGGCAGAGAGAGGGGGAGAGAGAGAGGAGGAGGAGAGATGGAGAGGAAGATCTTCTATCTGTTTGATTCACTTTCCAATGGGCTGCCACGGTTGATCTAAAGCCAGGAGACCAGAGCCTCCTCCTGGTCTCCCATGCGTATGCAGGGCTCCAAGGCTTTGGGCCATCCTTGACTGCTTTCCCAGGCCACAAGCAGGGAGCTGGATGTGAAGTGGGGCTGTTGGGATTAGAACTGGCGCCCACATGGAATCCTGGCATGTGTAAACGAGGACTTTAGCTGCTAGGCTACAGTGCCCGCCAATTTTATCATTTATTACAAATTGTGTTTATTGTTGCTAATTCATCTAAGGAGCCTTCCCCCTCTTTCTTAAGTGTTGCTGTCAAGGTTTGCCTTGATCCATAACAGCAAGACACCCCTAACCTAAGCACACACTCCTTCCCTGCCCCACCCCCCAACCAGTCTTCATGTACTGTGGTTGTTGGAATAAACTCTCTGTGCCTGGGTTTATTATTATTATTATTATTATTAATTATGTTGCATTATGTGACACAGTTTCATAGGCTCAGAAATTCCCCCATCCCCACTCCATGCCCTCCCCCCTGTGGTGGATTCCTCCACCTTGTTGCAGTATTACAGTTCAAATTAAGTCAAGATTGTTTCATTGCAAACATATACCAAATATAGAGTCCAGCATCTTATTGTCCAGATAAATTCAACAGTTTCTTGTGGAGACCTTCTCTGGTCTGAAGGTAGAGCTGGCAGAATATCATCCTGATCAATTAAAAGCCCCAACTTAACATCAACAACAATTTACAACATTATGGAATTAATTGACATGATATTGAGTAACCAATATGTTAGAAAATGCAAGTTCTTAACCACATCCTGTGACTACTTCATTGACCCTTCAATTTTTGTTTGTACACAGAACCGGCTGCTATACACCTTGAAATGGCTGTCTCGTGTCTGTTTTCATTTTAGTATTTATCAGTTTACTGTGTTATTTTGTTGCATAATTTTGCTGCACTTGGTAGATTTTAGGATAGTCTAACTCGATAACTCTAACAAGGCATGTGTCAACAGTTGTGGTGCAGAACAGTTTTAGAAGGGGTGTGCAGAGAAATCTTCAATACCCTAGTGAGGAGTAACTAATGTTTGTGTCCCACCTAGTAAGGTATATGTGGATCCACGCTGATCATTTCCTGTTTGATTCTAAGCTTTCCTCGTATTTCTCTAACTATTCTGATTTTTTGGGGGCGGTGCTCTGGGGCGATCCTGATGGTCATTGCAAGAGAGAGTGGGGAGCCAAAGCTGGAGCTAAGCAGGGACCAGAAGAAGCTCCTCTCCTTAGTCCCGAAGGAAATTTACTGTTCTTCTGTCTCTGCGGACCGCTCAGGGCTCCTGGTTGTCGTTCCGAAGACCTTGAGTCCTGCAAGGAAGGATTTGGGCCTTTTCCATCCCATGTGGTAGATCCAAATAGGGGTGGATGACCTCAGAGTTCTTGGCCTCTGAAGGCACTCCAATTCCCCATGGTCTCCTTGGCAGTTGGGATGTAGTCCTTGGTGCCTGTACTGATAGTCCTTGGTGAGGATCTGGAGGTCTTCATGGTTGGGATACAAGCCTCCTACTGTTCCCCTGCTCCACTCTGGGGTTCCCCCCCGCCGTTCTGTGCATATTACCTCCTGTTAAGAGGTTGTCAGGATCGCTCTTGTTTCCCCCTATATGTCTTTGCAATTTAACTATTGTTTAATGCTGATTCGAGTCTGTGCCTGGGTTTATTACAATGGAGGAAAATTCATTGGAAGGCAAAATATACCATAGACACTATTTTTTTCTTTTTGCTTGAAACTATCTTTCCACATGCACACACACACAGAAAGAGATTCACACAAATCAAGATTATAGGCTGATGAGAGGACAAAAGAACAAGTACTGCCATCCACATACAGGGACAACTAAAAGCTAATGTGAAAGTCCCAAGGTAAAGTAGTTATCTCTTGATAGAACAGACAGAATAGGAGATACATTCTTTTATTGTAGCCTTTCTACTCTTTCATCCAATATTGGAAGGCCATAAACTGTGTATTATAATGATGGTGACTTTGTTCAGGAAAGTTTCGCTAGTTCACTGTCAATTTACGTGAGATTTTAACCTTTGAATGGGATGACTCAGAGACTAAAAACAAACTGTTTAGTCCTGTTATGCTTTTCTGACACCAGGATGCAATAACTCTTCTACCACATTCGTGGAAGTGCTCCCTAGAAAAGAAAGAATTCTAGATCCAGTGAAGAACATTACTTCAACGGTTGGATGATGTCTTGATTGCTAGTACCACCAAAGATGGCTTTAAACTTCTTGGCAGACAGGGGAAACCCCAAACTCCCCCATGCCTCTGTGAAATATTTGGATTTTGAACTGCCTCAACATCACAGTTAATTTGCTTTTAGACAGGCTGAAGGTCCTTGCCTGAATAGTTGTTCCCACAACAGACAGCTGTGCAGATTCCTGACTTTCGCTGCATTTGGATAGACAGCTTTAGATTTACTGCAAAGTATTTATATGAATCCTTGACAAGCATTGAAAGCTAACTTTAAGTGTAAAATGAATAATTTCATTGGGTCTTTGATTAATATTAATGAGTGGCTGCCAACAGCACTCATACATGGGCTCCCAGACTTAACAAAGATTTTTGACTTTTCATCAATGACAGGCAAAGGCTACCACTAGGTTTATTGATTCAAAATGTGGGGGAAATGAAAGGCCCAGTGACACACCTTCATAGTTCATTCACATTATCAGTCAAAGTCGGAAACTTATAGAGAACTGGTAGCAGAGAATTGTAATACAGAAAAGAAAGCAGAAAAAATTTTCTTGGGCAGCCCATCATCAATTATATAGCCTGCTGTGAGCTGCAGCTTCTGGAGCAGAGGGAGATTATCAACACACTTCAGTCCTCTTGGGGTAACAGCAAGAAACCCTGTTACTATCCTCCCAAAGTCCTGTTAAGAACATCTACATACTTTAGCATACTTCTAATCTGGAGCTTTTCACAGATTAAAACAGCTTCATAAAACATGGAAATTGTAGGTCTGGATATGAATGACTAATTCTGCAAGACATGAAAGCATAAACATTGGCTGGAAAGTATGAGCACATTAACACTCACCTGTGCCTTACACTTTGGTAATGGTATGAGAGTGAATATTTATATCAGTTCAAATTCTTTTTTTTGTGAATCACATGTTATTTGGATATTTCAACATAAAGTAGAATTGTGATTTTAGAAAGGAAAACAAATGAAAATGCTTAAGAAACGGTGCAGTCATTTGACACAGCAATTCTGCATTGCCCTAGAAATTTGAAATTCCATAAGAAACATGAATTGCAGGATACACCAGACAGAATAAAGCATCAATGAAGTTTAAGAAAGCTTATTTGAAAACACACCCATAAGGGACTGTCATGATGCCTCACTTGCTTTGTATGTGCTGGCATCCTATATGGGTGTTGGTTTGCATAATGGCTGCTCCACTTCCCATCCAGCTCCCTCCTTGTGATCTGGGAAAGGAATGGAAAATGGCCCAAATCCATGGGACCCAGCACCAGAATGAGAAACTGAGATGAAGCTTCTGGCTCCTGGCTTCAAAACAATTCAGTTCTTGCCATTGCAGCCAATCTTTATATATCTCTTTCTCTCTGCAAGGTTGACTTTCCAATTTAAAAAAACAAAACAAACAAACAAACAAAAAAAACTTCACCAAAAATGGCCCACTTGGAGCAAAAATGCACACAAGATTTTAAGCTGCCAATTAGGGGGCCACAGCCCATACCAGATTTCTTGGGAATTTTTTTTTTCCAGCTTATAAAATAACTTTATTAGAAGGCTTTTTTTCAATGACAACTTCAAGACTTTCTCACCAGCTCTGGACAAGTCCCAATTATCACCCTTTGTAACAATCACGTTTACACCGATCTTCGCTTCCTACTTAAGCTCCATCAGGCCTCTCTGAGGAGGTGAGGGCACTGCTAAGGTCAGGTGGCCAGTGCTACGAGCAGAGCAGCTGAGAAGGGAGCCCGCTCCACAGATGGGTGGGGGCAGAGCAGCCTCCACTGCAAACTCACCAAACCTTGGCCTTCAGAAGGGCTGAAATCAATACCTCCTCCCAGTCTGGAAGCCTCGGCCCATCTTCCACCTCACTGTGATTTCGGCTTCTTCCCCAGGCCTCCCCTCTGGCCCTGGGCCCCTGAGGCTGCCTGGGGGCCCCTGGGGGCCAGCCCTGACCTGGCCTGCCTCAATGTCTTCCACCCAGGACCAGGCCGCCTTCTGGCCTCATTTCTCTGTAATTCCACATGGGCAGCGGGTGGTGCCTCCACAGCGCCACCAGGTGGTGTCGGGAGGTACAACCGACCGTAAACATAAATATGAATAAAAAAATGAACTTGAAAATGGCAGGCTATCCATTCAACAAATCTATAAATATAGTTAGGACATAACTCTGTTCAAATAAATACAAAATAAATAGGCTCCAAGCAGTGACACGTGTCGTCAGTGGAATGTGAGGCTGGTCCCATGGGTTCTGCAAGCTGGGTCACAGCACCCTAGCCCCACCCAGGGCGCCGACACAGACTCACTCGCGGGACAGAAGCGGGGGCTCACTTGCTGTCATCCCTCCAGAAGCACAGGGCTTCTGAATAGTGACCCATTCGCCCCTGAGTCCCACACACTATCACCAGCTGGCTCTTGCCTTGGCTAGCTCTACCCTTTGGAAGTGAGTATATACTGGGCCCTGTTTCCAAGCTACCTCTTTGTGTCCCATCTTGGGATCCTGATAACTCATCATTCAAGTTGAGTCCATCTTGGTTGGTTGTTTCCATTTTCACCTTCCACTTAGGGGCAGAAGTAGGATGTGGGGACTCACCTTAAAAGTGTCCCTGAGGCATGTGTCTTGGTATAGACTTGACTATGTGTGTTGAAATAAACTTGTGGCCTACAAGTGGCCTGAGGAACTCTGTCTCGTGACAGATAGTGAGCTGCTTGTGAAGTTCAGTGAGATGAGTGATCGACCCTAAATGTCATTGGCCATCTGTATACTGATCCCATGATTACAACAACAGGTCAAAGAGCCCTAGAGAAGACACACACACATAAGGGACCATGTGCAGATCAGTGGTCTGCACCAGTTATGGATAATTGCTAGGCTACATGGTTTCCGTGATATCAACACAACTTTGGCACCATAGAGTAAACACAGTGACAGCAAGAAAATTACTGCTGTGCAACTCAGACATGATAGAATTTAATTCAATACCAGGAGCAGGAACACACCCAATAGTCAGCGATATTGATTTGTTTTTGGAATAATTACAGGGCTGTGAAATTTCACTCTGGTGAAAGTGTCTATATGAAAAGCACACTGCAAAACTCTGAGTTTAAGAACTATGTGTTTTATGAGTTACAGCTCCATGCAGGCAGCAGGTCATGCTCAGCCCTAGACCTGTGTTTGCAAGCACTACTTGTTATCACTGATTTATTTTCATTCTCAGGGCTCATGTCCCACCCTGATCTGAGTGGTATCTAATACCAGCCCCCATGAAACCCCTGTACTGTGTACCTGGGGAGAAATTCAACTCAGAATACTGTCACCCTAGAACCTCTGGAAGTCAGCTTTCTGCATATTCATGCACTTTCTTCTATCCACCTACAGGACAACATCTTGCTAACCCAGTCCTTTACGTTTTGTTCCTCTTGTCCTTCAATTAAGGTTGCCTAGTGTGACATGCAAGTAATATAGAAATGATCAAGGACCTTGTATTTCAAATTATGACAGAAAGCCTCAAAACTGACATATCCCAGGAAGCAAAATCTTCAAAGTGCACTCGGTATGGTTCTACCCCGTGAGAACTAGTGGATTCTGTATTTATTGTGTGGAAATGTAAAGGAAATTGATTTTTCCACAAACCTGCTCCATCTCAGGTGTGAGGGTATCAAATAGAGGAGGGATGGAAGGAAAGAATATTGCAATATTGGCATAACTGTGTCTTCTAATAAATACAGGACTTAGCATTTCTGATTGCTTTCAGGGATCACATCCTGTGTATTGCACCAGACTTCAAATGAGGCTTGTCCAAGTGCACTTCTTCATTCTCAGCATCCCATTTTCTCCATTCAGTTTCATATCGCTCTCCTCAGTGCTCAAATCTGCATGATTACCATTTCCAACACCTTAGAGAAGGATATTTCCTGCTCAGCATTTCCTATGGGATGTATCTTGTGGACTGGGCGTTTCCTCACCAGTCCTAGTGACCTGGGTAGTAGTGTCAAGTTGGTTGAAATTATGTTTTTGCAAAAGTTAATGAAAAATAAAAGGATGGAAGGAGAGAGACTGAAGTTGGGGGAGGGAGGAAAGGATGGAGTGAAAGAAATACGATTAGCTTTTTAGAATTGTACCTATGAAATATATGAAATCTGTTCTCTTTATATTAACAAAAAAATCTAAAAAGAAAAAAAAATGTGATCACAGGAATTGTCTTCAATTAGCTGTTGTCCCAAAGTCTACTTTCTCATGGCACAAGTGTCTAGACCTGTGACTCCACCTCTGTGGAGGGAATCAGCACAGCCATGTACTCTGCGGAAATGACAAGGGCATGATGCCCACAATAATAAACACTGAACAAAACAACCCCACCATATATGTTCTTCTGATCCACTAGGGTGTCTATCCCTGAGGATGAGAATAGATGTTGAGGCGGAAACCCAAGAGTGTTCAACCAAATGGCTAGGGAGTAGCAACTTAGGATCCAGCATGCCGCTAGCCTACAGAATCTTGTCTCTGCAGTCTTCCTCGGATAAATGATGGAAGTCACCTGATGAATGTCATGATCATACCCCCCCCCCACACACACACTCATTCTCAAAGTTCCTGCTGGGAATGTTAGGGTGAAGGGAATCCCCTGTCCTCTGGGTCCCAATGATTCATTTATCAAACAATACATCACAGGAAATATGGAAGTTCATTGCTCAATGATTTATTTTCGTTTTCACCATTTCACGGAGATATAAGCACACGTTGTCAAGGCTGATTGCACATTGGGGTTGCTAAGATCATTATCAGCACCCACTGGGACAGATCCACATATTTCTGGGGATTCCCAGCTGTCTGCCAAGTAAATAACACAGTATACTGTCAGAGGTCCGGTGGCGTTTTAAAGGTTGGTTTGGTCCCTTCTCGGTTCCCTTCACTGAGGACTCACTGGAAACTGATTTTGACTGTACTTTATCCATGGCCACTAAATATCACCAACAGCCTGCCCAAGGTAATGCAACTGTGGAAACCTGAAAGATATGAGGAAATGGAGACAATAAAGTGGAGCTGGAATATGCATGGTAATTTTTACCTCTTTGCCGCTCACAGAGATGCGTAAGTACTAATGAATGTACACACGATTGCTGTCAGGACTTCCTGTGGCAAGAATTCTTTGGTTTGCAACACCAGTATCTTCACTTTTCTCATTTTGTCTTACACAGAAATCTGAGTTCTGAATTCCTAGTCTGCTGCATCTATACCTTTTCAGCTCCTATTCCTAATGGTATATGTAGAAGTCTTAACAAATGTTCTTGATTACCTGACCTCAAAAAGCTGTCACTGAAATCACATGCTTTGTGGCAACTGATAATCCCTTACTTATATCTCTCTTAATTTCTAGTCTGTGAGAGGCAGGATCTTGCCTACCTCATTCCTGCACCTGCCAAAAACTGGGTTAGGGCCTGGCACAGTAACCTAGTGGCTAAAGTCCTCTCTTTGTACATAGCGGGATCCCATATGTTCACCAGTTCTAATTCCTGCAGCACCCCCTTCCCATCCATCTACCTGTTTGTGACCTGGGAAAGTAATGGGGGACCCTGCACCCATGTGGGAGAAATGGAAAAGGCTCCGGACTCCAGGCTCCTGGCTTCGGATTGGCTCAGCTCCAGGTGTTGTGGCCACTTGGGAAGTTAATCAAAGGACAGAAGAGGAAGAGCTTCCTCTCTGTCTCTCCTCCTCTCTGTATATCTGACTTTCCAATAAAAATAATATACATCTTTTTTAAAAAAAAAACTGAGTTAAAGAGAACCCAGCACATACATGTCAGGAGGAAGTGACTTAATACCATGAACTAAGAGCTGACAGACGTCTTTTAGGTGTAAAAGAGGTAGGTCAAGGACACAGAGAACCACTGAAAATCAGCAGGGCAGGAAGCACATGATGGCCAGCTCTATCTTTAGCCCTCAGAAATTGATACCAACATGGGAAGCTAGGGGTCACAGTTCAGCTATAAACATAGTTTCACCAATTTGCAACACAGACATGTGCAGAACCCTATGCTAATCTCCCAGTACCAGTCCCAAGAAAGGATGAACTCAGATTCTCACCTCTGAGATGTGTACCTTGCTACCTAATGCCTGTGTTCGTTGGCAATTATATTGGGTTTCCTCCTGGACATGCCATCTCAGTGGTTTGCAGAATGTCCGCCCCTCTGATATCCGGCCAGGACTGTATTATAAAGACCTGTGGTGGTGTTTTATTTGAATCTGACACAGTTTCAAGGCCCTTGGTTGGTTTCCATTGATTTTGTTTTTTTTGTTTTGTTTTGTTTTTTTTACATTTTGGGCTCACAAGAGTGATTATAGCACTTACCCAAGGTTCATGTTAGCTGGGATTGGAAATGGCGATACCTGTATCTAAAATTTACTCTCCTATGCACTTCTATTGTTTTTTAATTTTCAAAATAACTTTATTATTGAAGCAGTTGCTACTGTGGAGAAAACATATATTCAGTCTTGAAAGTGTGGAATGTGAGTCTTTTTTACAGTCATCCATCATTATTATTACTATTGTTGTTGGTTTCTAGCATACAGTTTTATAGCTATAGGTGTTTAACAACAGCTTCTTTTCCTCCCTCCCCTTTTTCCCTCTTGCCATCTCCTCCCCCCATATTATCACAGCAGTATAGCCCCTTACTAACAATTACAAGTTTAACTTTCCCCCAATAGAATTGAACTTGTATTTGTAATCTGAAGCATCTACGATTTACTGTGAGCATATGACTGTCCACTACTCTCTCCCAGTTATCAAACATTGGTGAACTTTTTCAGGTACATTGATTTAACAATTGTACAAAAGAAGATGTTATGTAACTCAGTTCAGTTAAGCTGCTTTACCTCTCAGATCACGTAGATTTCTTTTGAGGAATGATCGAGGACAGGGCAGGGCATCAGAGGTCAAAGTCCTCGTCTCTAGCTTTCTCTTTCTTCATCTGAGTGTGATAATGTGACTGCTGCTGAAGCATCAAAGATGTCATTATGACTCACAATGGCCCTCAGAATCTTGGAAATACACGCAGAGGAATGACATCCAACACCATGCCCCCTTCTTCCCACTGCAATATCACATGAATGAGACCTGGATAGGGTAATGGCAAAGGGCTTGAGAGTAAACAGACTTGGGTCATGTCTAGTCAACATGTATACTTTGACTAAAACTCTCAGAAATTTTGGCCTCTGTGGCTATCCGTAGCTTTGGAATATCCCTTCATTAATCATTCATATGAAGAGTGAATTGTACTCATGAATCAATAAGCAGTGATTACAACTTTTTACTACTGGTTTCACTCAGGAGGTTATCACCAAGTAGCTTGTACTCATGTCCTTAATCTCTAGGCATAATCTAGCTTGACTATGACAGTGCACATTTATGTAACAGGTGTTTAGTTGCACACACTGTGAGTGGGACCTGCATACTTCACAGGCTAGGTTATCTTCCCACTGTCTAATGTTCATTATATACATTGATCGCATATATAGTTGATCATGTTCTATATTGTCTAGAGACACTGCAGAGAGATTTATGGGCTGTCACAGGTCTGGTTGTAAGGCCTTTGGATTTTATGTCATACTATTATCCTGAGGAATTTAAAGACTACTGTGAGGAGACAGGGCAATCCCAATACTGGCTGCCTCATTCTATCTCATTTAACACCTCAGCAGGTTAAGACATAGATCCTTGAGCAGGAGCTACATTATACAGCCTATGTTGATGGCATGAGGGCTCAGTCCTGCAGATACCGCTCTGCTGACCTGAACCATGTGGATCCATTGACACCTCAGGTCAGGGTAAACCAGACAAAACAGAAAGTAAAGTTCATTGAAGACTAGTTACACAAAGGAGGCACAATTTGTGTTCCTTCACAAGGGGTCTACTCACAAAACCAACGCAGTTACTTAGGATAATAAACACAGGCATGTTGCTTGATATATGCAGAGAAAAATACATCTGCTTGTGATAATTATCTATCCTAATGAAGATAAATACTCAATTGTTATTAGTCACAAACCTTTGAAATTGTTTATATGTATGATGAGCAATAATTAGAAAAACACACATGAATTACATCTTTGGATACTGAAACAACATTTAAAGTACATATTTTTAAGATTTGTTCTATTTTTTTTTTACTGGAAAATCAGGCATACAGAGAGAAGGAGAGGCAGAGACAAAGATCTTCCATCCTTTAAATCACTCCCCAAGTAGCCGCAACAGTCAGAGCAGAGCCAATCCGAAGACAGGAGCCTGGAGCCTCTTCCAGGTCTCCCACGTGTATGCAGGGTCCCAAGGCTTCGGGCCATCTTCCACTTCTTTCCCAGGCCATGAGTAGGTACCTGGATGGGAGTGTGGGGGGCTGCTGGGATTAGAACCCGTGGCCATATGGGATCCTGGCACACGCAAGGAAAGGACTTTAGCCACTATATTGGGCCGGGCCCTAAAATATATTTCTTTCTTGGAAAAGTTGACTAAGTTTTGATGTGATGTTGGTATTTTCTGCCAGTAAGTTTTGACAGCATTAGCAGTCTTTTCTAATATACAAGCTAATTGATCAATCTTTTAATCTTTTAATTCCCATGCAGCCAGTTCAGGAATTGATAAAATGAAAATAGTTGTTACGAAATAAAGTAACTTTTAAAAACATTCTGCAGTTAAACAGTGAAAACAAGCATGATACTCTTACATGTATGGAACATGTGCATGGCATCACTGGAGAGCTGAGGAGGGGTATCATCCAGCCAACAGAGTAAAGGCTGCAATGTGATTTAGGAATTGTGAAAAGAGAAATATCAAAAAGATCCAAGTTTATTGGCATATTTACATCATCTTGAAAGTTGATATGTGTATGAAAGAACAGTTAGGTTTTTGAAGTATATCACAGGACACAGACACAACCATTGTATATGGTAAACAGCAATGTTATAATGTTCAATAGTGGGTCTTCAGCTATAGGGAAAAAGAATATATTTTGGATTTTTTTTGTTTTTTATCTTATAAAAATTAAGTGAGGTTCTTTTTTATCTTATAAAAATTAAGTGAGGTTCTAAACAATTTTGTTATAATATATCCATAGGATGGATTTATCCACACATACAAGGAGACATTTGATTTAATATATTTAAAGCCGTAAGAGTTCACAAATTTGCAATAGGAGCAAGAAAGTTGTTTTGGTGAGGACAGTTAAAATGTGTTTGTCATAAGGTAGCTGCTGTAGGATCCCTCCCATTTCACCACACAACATAGTCCCATATTGTAATTTCCTTATTCATGCTTGACCAATCCCAAGGTTTTTATTGCCCAATCTGACCTGGTCAGATAAGTTATAACATCCAAGGGTGGCATTCTGTTATACCCAGGAACCTTCTAAGCTGTTTAAAAGGATTAGATGGTGGGAAATGAGTTATAGGCTCAATCCTGTCCCATGTCAGTACCAATTTTCCTAATATAAATTAAAGCCTTAGTATTATATGAAATATAAGCAGAGTTGGGCCTTGGACTTCGAAACTTTAAAGCTCCTTTTGAGTAAAAAAAAAAAAAAAAAAAAAAAAAAAGCAGAAATTCAATGCCCTCTTATAGATACTTCTCAATTTGGATGTATAGAAGGATGCCATCTATACGTTGTAGAATAGCTTTACAGTAATACGAAGACTTCATCTTTAGCCAATACTTGGCTAAAACAGGTGTGGGCTTTCTCCAAATACCAAAGCAAATACCTCAATTGTGAGGACAGAGTTGAGGGGTCCTCAGAGGAAAACAGAAATTTGGAAACAGGGTTCAGAGGCATGCAGAAAAGGGCATTCTTTAAATCTGAAACTATGAACTAAACCGTCTTTTGTTGGGTCTGTGATAGCATGATATAAGGACAATGAAGCACAGGATGTACGGACACGATATTAATGAGGCAAAGGTCCTATACTACTCTTGCCTTTTGAACTCCTAGAATTGAGATGCTACGCAATTTCATGGTTCCTTGTGCACTAAGGTTGCCTACTATGGCTCTTAGTCCTTTTCAAGTCAGATTTTAGTTAGCATTCTCCCTGATAAGAGAAGGAAGAAGAGTTCCTAAGATTTACTTGGATATGTTAAGCAGTAATAGTTTAGCCAATGTTTAACTAGATACTCCAAACTTTGAAGTTAAGGTCTATTTCAGTAAAATATAGCATAGGATCTCCCCTGGTCAAATAAGAACTGTGGTATTTAAGTAGGTTAGGAGACAGCTAACTAGCAAAGGTGCTGGACTTTCTGATATGATCCAAAAGGAGAGAAAAGATATTACATCATTCCAGACACAGCTTAAAATCAGATGAAATATTTAACGTTATGGAGTCCTGAAGCAAGTTTTAGGGTCACAGTATGAGGGATGAGGGTGCTAAAGCTATGTTGAAGACAGAAGTTGTGCCAATGTCTAGAAGTAAATTTAAATCATGCTTTTACTGTAAGAATCACCCAGGCCCCAGATGTAGGCAATGGCCTAGGTTGCCTTGTACCTAGGCAAGTGTTAGACAGTGCTTGGAGAAAAGCAGCCAGTAACTAGCAGACATTCTGGACCTGGCTAATGCCAAATCTGTATTAACCATACAAGTGCATCAGCATAATTGCCTATTCACTTTTTTAAAAAAAGATATGTAGAGGACACTAGGCATGCTGCCATGCTCCGCAGGGACTTTATATGCCACTGCACAGCCTGTGGAAGGCTATCTGCAGAAATATTAGAATAGGGGCAACTGAGGTCATGCTTGACAAGTGAAAAATGACCTCTGGGGGTTTTCATAATCCAGGCCACTACACTCACAGGAAATCAAGGGAGCTGAGAAGGGGTGGCTCAGAAAGGAGAAACCGGAGGGCATGTTTGGGTTAGGCCAAAGCACCAACCCACATCCATCAGTGAGAGCTGAGACTGGGTATAGGCCAAGCCAGGCCAGGATGCAACATCTGCTGCCAAATCCCGAGACTGGAAGCTGGCCATTCTGGGCTGGGTCAAGACAACCACTGGCACACATGAGATCTTAGGCTGGGAGTGGGCCTGGTAGCAGGATTTTAGAAATATCTCCATCTAGGATGAAGCTCCCACTGGTGGGTGCAACAGCCAGGGTTGGGGACAGATTATGTTGGACCAGGCTATAGCACCAATCAACATGTGTGTAATCTGAGTCTTGTAACTGAGTGGTATGAGCTTGGCTCCAACATCCATTGGCATTTGCAAGATCCAGAATAGATGTAAAATGTACTGGGCTAGACCATAGCACATGCTAGGTCCCATGAAAGCCAGTTCTGTGGATGGGCCAGGCTGGGTTAGGCTGTAGCACCCACTGGCAGGAGCTGGAATGGTTCTAGGTCAGTCAGACTAAGCCACAGTGCCCACTAGTGAGTGCTGGGACTGGCAGTGGGCCACCTCAGACTGGGCTGAAGTACCCAGTAGCACACATAGGATCAAGGGCTGGGAGCAGGCCTAGTAGGAGGACTTGGGGAATTTCTCCATTAGGGCACAGCTCAATCTAGTGAGGATAAGAGCTGGGGCTGGGAGTGCCAGGCTGTGCTACAACATCAATCAGCATGCATGTCCTCTGGGTCTGGGGTGGGTTGATCTAGGTCACCCCAAGCTGGCACATGCAAGAGCCAGGATAGAGTGCAGGCCAGGTTGAATTGAGCTACAACACCCACAAGTTCATATGAGGGCTGGGTCTGGGAGAGGGTCAGGCTGGGCCAGATTCTCTGCACCCACAGCAAGAGCTGTGACTGGGGGCAGACCAGGCTGAGTCAGGCTGTAACACCTGTGGCAAGTGCCAAGACTGGAGAAGGTCATGAAAGACTGAGTCACAGCACACACAAGCATCTGTAAGATCTCTGGTAGCAGGCCTGGAAGTGGAACCTTGGGGACTCTCCTGCTAGGTCATTGCATCCATTGGTGAGCATAAGAACTGGGCCAGGTTGAACCAGGTTTGGTAGGGCTGCAGCACCATTTGACCAGCGTGTTGGTTAGGTTGCCCTGACTCAGCTATAGCACCATTATAGAGATAGTGCTGGAGGCAGAACTTACCACGCAGCTGCATTACTGGTATGTGAAGTGGCTGGTGCAAATGACAGAATGCCCCTGACCCCGCACTAACTGGCACAGAAAGAGCCAAGTCTGAGATCACTCCAGATAAGGTTTCTTGGGGGACTCCCAAACCAGACTGCTGAACTCAAACCCCAGCCACAGGGACAATTAAAAGATATGTAGTCAGACCTTGTAGTACATGTATCAAGACAGGACTTCTTCAGTTACTGGTGCCTGTGCAGTGGACACCATGCCCAGATGCACACTGAGGACATGACAGCCAGCTCATTTAGGCCAGCAGAGGACATCAAGTACCATGTCAGAGGATGGATAGCAGAACAAATTAGACAACTCTCCTGACCAAGCTTTACAGCAAGTGTCTGGGTCTGTGGATACATTAAGGTGGACTTGGTCAGCCAATGGACCTTGGAAAGATTTTTTCAAGCTTGGAAGAATGAAGCAAACAACAACCCAAAGCTATCAAAACCACTCAAGTAACAGCTTCAGATCACTCTTCTCCACATCAGGGTCTCTAAAGCATCATCACATAAATGTCTTCAGTCCCTGGGTGTTGACATAGTTTGACAGCAAGGAGTGATCACCTCCTATTACCCCCATTGTGGATAAGGAATTAAAAAAAAAAACTGAAATAGTTATCCCAGCCATCTTCCTCTTAACTATGTAAACAGCATTAAAAATAAAATTTAAAATTACCAAAATAAGCACCCAGGGCTCCTGGTTGCTAATCCGATGTGTCACTGTAGCCTGTAAAGATGGTCCTAACCCCCCTTCACAATTGTGCTGGAGGTCTACTGAGAATCAGTGACCCTGGAGTTCTCAGCCTTCAGGTATAGTCATGATCTACTGATCTCCTTCACAAATAAGACATGGCCCTCGGGGCTCTGTTCTCACAACTGCTGATGAGGTGTCCATCACTTCCACAGTGACAATGTTGGCAATGTGACTGTGCAGCTGCTAAAAGGAGTGTACCTCTTCTTCTATTCTTTCACTCCTGAATTTCGGTTCTTGCTTTGTCCCCTGTTATAAAACACTGTAGTTTCCATCTTAAAGAGGTTATCTACAGAGCTTTCAGGTCACATTGCCAATGCTTTGAATTTTCTCCTGATGTATGAAGCCAACTGGGTTAGTGACTATGCCTTTAAAATTGTCTGTCATTCTGCACAATCAGAATGTAATTGAGAATAGTTTTATGAATTTCCTTTTTGGGATTCCATTGAAGGAAGAGGGATTTTCTTGTGGCCTTTGATTAAGCTGAGATAATTTAGAGTAAGAGGTTTGGTTCTAAACCTCTGTAAGGTCCCTATAAAATAGACAATAATATGCCTTCTCTAATCATTTGTAATTATTGTTCTGGAGAACTGCCCATTGAACTGTGGATAATGGAACCTCTGATTTACATCATGCAATTTGGGGGTCATGTTTATGGGGTACATGCAACACATCCCAAGATTCCTCTGCCACCTCTATGACTGCAAAATTTTGTGACATTGCTGCATTTCGGTTGAGAAGGAACATTAAATCCTTCCAGGTTAACTCATACACCTGTGTTAACATCTGGAAGGCCTCTATGTAACAATCTGGGTCAAAAGTAAAGTTTCCTATATCTTGCCTAATCTATCTAAGGTCTTGAAAAAGAGAGAGACTTGGACTGAAATAACTCCCAGCCCTCCAGATATTTACTGAAGATGTAGGAAATTAGCATGAGGTTCTGGAAGAAGTAAAGACTTGGGGTAGCTAGGTCAAATGGAGAAATTGTGTGGGTTACTTAGAGGCCGTTGTGCTTCTGGATGGGATAGAACTGTCCCAACATTAGAGTCAATGTGATAAGCTTTATAGATTTTTTTTTATTAATTCTTAGTTTCAGGAAAGCCTGTAAATAAGTGACCTCAAACCATTTTCTTTCTTTACCAGATTCAGACATGCACTGAAGTCTACAGATAAGGGGGCACATTTCAGGTGGGGCTAGCATGTATTGCCTATGCTCATTTAGGTTTTCATGTTTGCAACCTAAATGTTCTCAAAACACTCAGTTCAGCCATGCCACTCATACTTATTACATTTTAAGCTGCATAAATCTCGTTTTTCTCTTTCTAATGGTCTCTTTGCACATAGTCTGCCATATCCTCCCACACATTTAAATTTATCACTAGATAAGGTTTAGCACCTCATGTGACATAAATTGTACAGAATTGTTATTAAACTGTAGAACAGAATAGTGACAGGAAATAACAACCTCTGTAGTTTCAGAACAGGCATAATTACTCCATATGGGGGTAGAATTGTAGCTTGGTTGTGCAGTTCCTGCCTCTTTGCTGGAAGACTGCTGTTAACTATTTGTGTTTCATGTAATTGGATCTACACAGGATAGTGCAGAAGTCATTGCTATGATTCTTACTGTGTTACAGAAAAAGGCCCTGAGCATCAGTTAAGAAAAACTGTACACAGCAGTATGAAGAAATGTAGAAGACCACCTTAGCAGATAAATATGAGCATTTCCTTGATCCACTTCAGGGAAGAGGACAGAAAATTAAGTTGACTCAGCAAGCAGACAGAGACTCCCTTGCACGTCAGCAGCACCTCTGCGTACCACCCTATGGTGTGGACCATGTGATCTTACATCACTTTTACAATTAAACAAAGCCTCAAACCCCAATCCCCTCTGTATATTTGGGTGGAAGGGTGACACTAGTACGGAGCCAAATATTTATCCCAAGGTACACATCCTGGAGAAGATTGCATGGAGTACCTCCTAACTATTCGACGCACAGGAATAACACTGCACAAGAACACAGGGCCATGTTACAGACAGAAGACTTAAGAGAGACTTTGAGACATGAGAGTCAGGGTTGAGAAAATACTGGTTTGTTTTTTGTATTGTTTTGTTTTGTTTTGTTTTGTTTTTGGTCAGAAGCAGGGTTCAAGGTTTTTAGAACTAGACCCCAACCCTTAGTTTTTAAAACTAGACCCAGTTTTTAGAAACTGCCCCAATATTCAGTTTCTGCATTCTTCTTCATCCCCCAAATTTCTTTTTAAAATTTATCCCATTGATTTTTCAGCTTTCAATTTGAAGACAGCTCTTCTTTAAAAGGATATCAAGTCCTAGCATCTTCAAGTATTGCTGTTAAATAAACCCTAACACTTTACAATCTAATAGCAAATGCAATAGACACTCAAATTTTATTTATTTATTTTTAATTTTTTAAAAAGATTTATTTATTTATTGGAAAGTCAGATATACAGAGAGGAGGAGAGACAGAGAGGAAGATTTTCCATCCGCTGATTCACTCCCCAAGTGAGCGCAATGGCCGATGCTATGCCGATCCAAAGCCAGGATTCAGGAACCTCCTCTTCTGGGTATCCCACACGGGTGCAGGGTCCCAAAGCTTTGGGCCGTCCTCCACTGCTTTTCCAGGCCACGAGCAGGGAGCTGGAAGGGAAGTGGAGCTGCCAGGATTAGAACCGGTGAGGACTAGGCCACGCCGCCGGGCCCAGACTTCATTTTCATAAAGATTTTTTTTGTACGGAAGAGGATGGCAGATTTCATATAAATGATTCCTTCAGCGGTACTCCCTAAGTACTACACTTTTTTGGTATTGTCATTAAGAAATCACTGCCTAATTCAAGATCAAAAACGGTTACTCCTATGTTTCCTATGAGTTTTCAAAGTCACACTCTTTCATTCATCTCGACTTAAGTTTGTGTGTTTGCCTTGAGTTCAACTTTATTCTTACGCCTGTGAATAATCAATAGCTCTAGCACTGTTTTTTAAAAACTATTCCTTACTTTTTTTTGGAGTAAATCAGTTGACCCCAGGCATAGAATTTTGCTTCTGGGTTCTTAGTTTAGGACCACTAATATCTATGTTGGCAATTTTGCTAGTACTAAACTTTCTTGCTTACATTGCTTCGCATTCACTTCATAAAACATAATGGATAGGACATTGTTATGGAAACTGAGGCTAGGTGAGCTGTTGCCTAGGACAAAGATACAGACACAGGTAGCAGAAGTGGATGGGGGAGGAAGTGGGTAATGTTATTAAAACATCATGAGAGGTAGTCCTCCCTGGGATTAATTGTTCTGTATCTACACTGTGTTAAGGCCAACATTCTGGATAGAATATTCTTTATAGTTTCAAGATTTAGCTAACAGGGGAAACTAGGCAAAGGGTAAAGTAACAACTCTGCCTCTATTGTGGGTTGTTCTATATTGATTGTCACATTTAGAAATTTAAACTGTAAAGGATTTCTTGAAAGAGATGCCCACTGCCACAGAACAATGAAGTCAGAGTTTTGGGAAGCTTTCACTCTCATTCAAGAAACTTGACACTGAAAATTCTTGTTAGCTCTACCTAGTCCAGGTGGTGTCAGCCAGGTCATTGCAACGCCACTTCACTCTCACTTCTCTGGCTGTGTGCTTCTTTCCCATTTTGTAACACTATTTTGGGGAGCTGGATTCCAAGGACTACTTCAGCTTGGGCTCAAAGACTTTTTCAATACCCACTTAACCTCTTCTCAGAGCCTGGTGATCTTTCTGGAGAAAAAAACTCTTATAAAATCCCGGGAACCAAGTTGTCACATATTCTGCCACTCCAAAGCCCAAGGACAGAATGTTGATAAGAGCATCTTAGACCAAACTTCAGGAGACAGCAATGGCCTATCCCCCTGGGAAAAACAAGAGAAAGGAATGACTTGAAACTAAGGTGCTGCGGCTGGCAGGATGGTATATCAGGCTGATGAGGATTATCCACCTGCAGCGTTGATATCCCATGTGAGTGCCAATTAAAGTGCCAGCTGCTCTGATCCAGCTCCCTGCTAAAACCTGGGAAAGCAGTTGAGGATGGCCCAAGTTCTTGGAAACCTACACCCGTGTGGGAGACCCAGAAGAAGCTTCTGACCCTGGCTTCAGACCAGCTTATCTCTGGTCATTGCAGCCATTTGGGGAGTGAACCAGGGGATGAAGATCTTTCTCTCCTTATCTCTGTAAATAAAACTTTCAAATAAGAATTAAGAAATCTTTTTTAAATGTGAGATGTTTTCAATGCACAGCTTATGAGTGAGAACGTGTATACCATACTTTGTTAAGAGAAGCTGGTCCAGAACACCACTGTCCGGTGAGTCTGCTGATGTCCACCACCCATTTTCTAATTGTCGAATCTCCTAGTCCTCAACAGTATGTGCTTGCCAGCAGTGCGACTGCAATGTGTATGCTTCTCTCCACAAAGTCCTACAAAGTACCACACAAAGGCACAGATAAAGTGGGGCCCACTCATCATCGCTTACCTAGAGTCAGACCTAGCAATTAGAAAAGCAACTACTCGAAGGCTTTCCATCCTACTGCAGAGTTTCAGTGGTAGAGTGACACTGCCTCCCTGTGGAAACATAAAGTAATTTTCACAGTTCACATTTTTTTTTTTAATGATTAATTACATTGCATTATGTGACACAGTTTCATAGACTCTGGGATTCCCCCAACCCCTCCCCATACCTTTTCCTCATGGTGGATTCCTCCACCTTGTTGCAGTAATACAGATCTTATTCAGTTGAGATTCCTTCATTGCAAGCATATACCAAGCAACGAGTCCAGCATCTAATTGTCCAGATACATTCAACAGTTACTTGGGGAGACCATCTCTGGTCTGAAAGTAGAGACGGCAGAGTATCATTCCGATCAATTAAAAGTCCCAACATAACATCAACAACAATTTACAACATTATGGAATTAATTGACATAGTATTGAGTAACCAATATGTTAAAAGAAAAAATGATGCAAATTCTTAACCACATCCTGTGACCACTTCATTGACATTTCAATTTTAGTTTATATACAACCGGCTGCAATACACCTTAAAATGGCTATAGGGTTCTATTCAGCTGTCTTCTGTCTATTTTCAATATATTTGGCATTTTATAGTGCAGAAGCATTGTATAGTGTAGAAGTATGATTTTGCTGAACCTGGCTTTTTTTTTTCGGGTAGTCTAGACTGGCTTATAACTCTAGCAAGACATATGTCAACAGTTGAGGTGCAGAACAGTTTTAGGAGGGGTGTGCAGAGAAATCTTCAGTACCCTAGTGAGGAGTAACTAAGCTTTGTGTCCTTCCTAGTTAGGTATATGTGAATCCACACTGACCGTTTCCTGTCTGTTCTAAACTTTCCTTGTTGTTCTCTATCTATTCTAGATTTGCTTGTTTGTTTGTTTGTTTGTTTGTTTTGTGGGGTGTCCAGAGAGATCCTGATGGTCATTGCGAGAGAGTGTGGCGAGCCAATGTAGGAACCAAGGAAGGACCAGAGAGAGCTCCCCTTCCTAGTTCCGAAGGAAATTTACTGTTCTTCTGTCTCTGCGGACTGCTCAGGGCTCCTGGCTGTTGTTCTGAAGCCCTTGGATCCTGTGAGGAAGGATTTGAACTTCTTCCATCCCATGTGGTAGATCCTAGTGGGAGTGGATGACCTCAGAGTTCTTGGCCTCTGAAGGCACTCCAATTCCCCGTGGTCTAGGAATTCTTTTTTTTTTTTTTTAAGATTGATTTACTTATTGGAAAGTTAGATATACACAGAGGAGGAGAGACAGAAAGCAAGATCGTCTGTCTGATGATTCACTCCCTGAGTGAGCGCAATGACCGATGCCATGGTGGTCCAAAGGCCAGGATCCAGGAACTTCTTCCGGGTCTCCCACACGGGTGCAGGGAACCAAGGCTTTGGGCTGTCCTCAAATGCTTTCCTAGGCCACAAGCAGGGAGCTGGATGGGAAGTGGAGCTGCCGGGATTAGAACCGGCACCCATATGGGATCCTGGTGCGTGCTAGGTGAGGACTTTAGCTGCTAGGTCACGCCACTGGGCCCAGTCTAGGAAGTCTTAACATACTGCTAACTTACTCTGAAAGTCCACCTAGCTTGGAATCATTCTTCCCTCACAGGGGTCTCAACTAGAGCCATACTTTGCACATCATTAATCCTGGCTTATCCCTGAGGAACAGGCAGACTCCAGCTGTTATTTCATTTGCTCAGCCTCCTGCCTTTTCTGACACAATATGCCATGTGGCCCTCCCATGGCACAATTCACTGGAAGGAGTCAGGCCACAGGAAATTTCTTGTGTTCATAATGAAATGCATTTTGCAGTTCCTGCAATGGACCAGGCATTGTTTACCGCATCTTGTCTTTTTCCAGTTAATCCTGTTCCAGATTAACTGGCTGGATACCAGTTTCTCACCTTAAAATAGAAGAGAGAACTGAGGTTGGAGGTCCGGGGAAACTGAATAAGAGATGTAAGTTCACCTGGTCCACGTCATGGGGAAATGCTGATGAGGTGAGATTTGGCCATCTCCTGTTGTCTTAATGTGTAAACATATAGGTTTGTTCTAAGCACAAACTCTGAGTTTAAAAAAATGTAGTCAGCTTAATATTGTACAGGTCTGCACTTCTGGACCTGCTGGTGTGTATAGCTCCTCTATACTTACTGACGCAGTCAGTTTTCTGGCCTCTTTCCTAGAAGGAATCAAAGAAATATGATTCATTTCTTTTCTAACCCTTTTTACTTTGAATTAAAAGCCAGTCTGTACCCACATGATCCTTTATAACAAAGAGAGTTAAAGTTTGAGGGCAAATGACTTCAAGTGTGATAATCTGCCCGCCCTATACCCTGATGTTCATGGCCTGCATCTGCAATGTGAGGGGAATGATGGCAGCCAATTCCTAACTAATCCTGCCTGGATGCCACTGCTTAGAAAGTGAGGAGCAAAGCACCTGTGCACAGGAAGTAATTACTTCACATTTGCTGCTTCTTAAGACTGTTTTCAATGACAATTCTATTCCTCAGTCTAGCTCCTAAATGTCCCCACAGGGCATCTTGAATGCCATTTGTGGATAAAGCTGGCCATTTATCCTATGCAGTCTCCCACTGGCCAACATCAAACCAACTAATCCCAAATTTTCTCCCAAACCCACTTGGAAGAAACAAGCGGTTGGTCACCTATCCAGTTAAACTTCACCAACAAGCTAATGGTTTCTCCATAAACCCGGCTGGGAATTTTGTTCTCACAGGCTCTTGAGTGAATCTTCATGTGATGAAAGGGTCCTAAGCAATGGTCATCACTGAGCATTTACAGTTAGTTTAACACCAGAGGTTTTTGTTGAGGATTCAGACTTTAAGAATTCAGAGAGGATGTCCCATCTTTCTGTTATTGACAAAATGTGTCTAGTGTGAAGTGAAGTTTCCTTCGTTTCTAGAGGGCCTGGGATGTGACAGACCCAGAAAGGAGAAGAGAGAAAGGAGAGGATGTGATCAGTGGGGGCAGAGAAGGGGGAAAGCACCCAGGGTGGATCAGTGCACGAGTGGGGAAATGTATGCTGTACTGGCAGCGTGAGTTGGCAGGAGGTTACGGAGTCAGGATCTGCCCTCCCCCTGCAGGCTGAGGAGAGCTCCTGCTTTGTGAGGACTGCATTCACAGAACTGACTTCAGATCCTGGGGAAAGATGCTCTAGAATTATGGGCATGCTTATGCTCTCTGAGGGACACGGAGGCCTCAGGGCAGGAAGTCATTTAGGTTAGCACCCTGAGGAAGGCAGATGAGGGCGTGGGCTCCTGTGTGGGCTGGAACAAATGGCATAGGCCTGGGTAGCCTTCAGCTTTCTCAGGTGCACACTCCGAGGGAGTGTGTGATAATCTTACACATGAGGTCTTGGACTCATAGAAAGAGTGGCTTTTGACAAGTTTTCTGACCTTACAGGTAATTCTGACAACTGTAATACCAACTGACACTGTATTTGGTTGCCAGTATATGCTCCTTCTGCTTCACTTTGGATCTAGGTCACTGCTAACAGTCCAAAAAAAAAAAAAAAAAAGCAATGAACGATGGCATAACTGTTTCTCATTCATGTGGGAAACCAGGATGAGACTCCTGCCTCCTGGCTTTGGCCTCGCTTCACCCTGGAAGCTGTGGTCACTTCTAAAGTGAACAAAAGGATGGAAAACAGCGTTTTCTCGCTGTCTCTCCCCTTCTCTGTTAAGCCTTTCAAATACATAATGTATCTTTTAAAACATAAACAGTGGCCCAGATCATTTGTATAGAGATTCTGTAGATTTACACTGCAAAGTTGACAGCTGTCAGGAAGAGTACTCGTAGGAACCTGGTTACTATTTCTTAGAGGGGTAAATGTCAGCTTATCTGTATTCCTTGGATCACAAAGCCAGTTTTCAGCTGTAAAATATGAAAAATAGTACCTGTAAAATATAATATTATCTCAACCTCAAGCAGCCTATCTCACATGCAATAAGATATTGTGAAGTAACCAACAAACCAACAATCAATGCGAGTCAGACTGCTTATGATCCACCTCAAAGAATTGTAAAACCTAATATACTTTTAATACCCTATGTTATTCCATAATGGGGCGGGAGAGCAGAGCAATCTCCCATCTCCCTAGAATGTGTGAGGAAGGGGTAAAATACAACCTACCAGGATCATAAGTGGTAACTCATACACAACAGACTTGAATCAACATTAGACAATAGTTAAACTACAAAGACATATGGGGGAATCAAGAGCAACCTTGACAACCTCTTAATAGGAGGTCATATACACAGAGCGGGCGGGGGGGGGGACCCCAGAGCAGAGCAGGGGGACAGTAGGAGGCTTATATCCCAACCCTAAAGATTCCCAGATCCTCATCAAGGACTATCAGTATGAGCACCAAGGACTACATCCCAACTACCAAGGAGACAACAGGGATTTGGAGTGCCTTCAGAGGCCAAGAACTCTGAGGTCATCCACTCCCACTAGGATCTACCACATGGGATGGAAGAAGTCCAAATCCTTCCTCACAGGATCCAAGGGCTTCAGAACAACAGCCAGGAGCCCTGAGCAGTCCGCAGAGACAGAAGAACAGTAAATTTCCTTCGGAACTAGGAAGGGGAGCTCTCTCTGGTCCTTCCTTGGTTCCTACATTGGCTCGCCACACTCTCTCGCAATGACCATCAGGATCTCTCTGGACACCCCACAAAACAAACAAACAAACAAACAAACAAGCAAATCTAGAATAGATAGAGAACAACAAGGAAAGTTTAGAACAGACAGGAAACGGTCAGTGTGGATTCACATATACCTAACTAGGAAGGACACAAAGCTTAGTTACTCCTCACTAGGGTACTGAAGATTTCTCTGCACACCCCTCCTAAAACTGTTCTGCACCTCAACTGTTGACATATGTCTTGCTAGAGTTATAAGCCAGTCTAGACTACCCGAAAAAAAAAGCCAGGTTCAGCAAAATCATACTTCTACACTATACAATGCTTCTACACTATAAAATGCCAAATATATTGAAAATAGACAGAAGACAGCTGAATAGAACCCTATAGCCATTTTAAGGTGTATTGCAGCCGGTTGTATATAAACTAAAATTGAAATGTCAATGAAGTGGTCACAGGATGTGGTTAAGAATTTGCATCATTTTTTCTTTTAACATATTGGTTACTCAATACTATGTCAATTAATTCCATAATGTTGTAAATTGTTGTTGATGTTATGTTGGGACTTTTAATTGATCGGAATGATACTCTGCCGTCTCTACTTTCAGACCAGAGATGGTCTCCCCAAGTAACTGTTGAATGTATCTGGACAATTAGATGCTGGACTCGTTGCTTGGTATATGCTTGCAATGAAGGAATCTCAACTGAATAAGATCTGTATTACTGCAACAGGGTGGAGGAATCCACCATGAGGAAAAGGTATGGGGAGGGGTTGGGGGAATCCCAGAGTCTATGAAACTGTGTAACATAATGCAATGTGATTAAAAAGAAGAATCAAAGGGTGCAAAGGCAAAATGATTTGTCATTTACAATAAATGATCAAGTGTCAACGCTGATATTTCATCAAGCCTCATGAAGAACAAAAGATAGTGGGACTGCTGTGGGAATGGAGATCCCAAATTATCCTGTAGGAATCCAGAGACCTGGCTAAGCTCAGAGACACTGCCAGCTAGCTTACTGCAGGCTCTTATGTAACCCTCTGTAAGCTCACAACCAGCACACACAATAGAGATGAAGGAAAAGCACAATTTACTGGAAGGCGAGGAGATGGTGCACTCCCAGCGGTGAGTATGGGCAACCTCAAGAGACAGACTGTCCCATACCAGGGCTGGTGTGGTCCTTTATAAGCTAGGACTTGTGCTCAGACTAGGGTCTGAATGAAAACACAAAGGCGCAGAGGTTGAAGATGGGATCGCAACACAAGTAGTGTGGGCCTCAGGAACATGTCATGGCACCTAGAGCATGGTGGAAGGTAAGGTTCCCTTGTGACTCTTCACCCACCTTGACTGGCATGGAAGGTGATGGGGTTTGAGAGTTGCACATGGCTTGGGCATTGACTGTCCTTAGGTGTAGATGCCTTCATGACTCCCCCCTGTCTCACACACAGCACGATGATACATTTGGAAGTGCTTAAAGAAAACAAAAACAAAAACATGTCAACCAACAATGTGGATGAGCCCAAATTGTCTTTCAAAAATAAAGGCATCAAAGCAGACTTGACAAGACACAAAGCCGGAGACTAGGCATTTCCACAATTCACAAGCATAGGACAACCCAGCTCTAGGCAACTACCGGGATTGACTTGTACCTAGGCAATGTTACCCTGCTGGGAGAAATGCAGCAAATCTATAGCAGGTGGGCATTGTGGGCCTGGTTAATAGGAAACCTGTGTTAGCTATAGAGTGTGGCAGCACAGTTGCCTGTATTAGTTTTTAGAAAAGATATGTGCAGAAGGCAGGGACTTCTGAGCTGAGGCATCCCACCCTGGCCCCTGGTGGTGGGGTGGGGGATGGAATTCCGGGGAAAGCAGCAGATTCCCTGGGGAGGAGTTCTGGGGGACGCTTTGGAGTGGGAGCAGCTGAGGACATGAATTCTGGTAAGACTGGAGGAATGAATTCTGCTGGCTTCAATGCACTGGGCCAATGCACCCACGGGGAGTCAAAGCAGCTGAATTGGAGTGGTTTAGACGGGGACACTGGAGGAGCTGTCTGTGTCAGGCCAAGCAACCCACCCATGTAGGTGATCCGCTGGGCTCAATGGCATTGCACACGGCACATGCCAAATTTGGGGCTGATGGGCATACCTGGCTGGACTAGGCAACTGAATCTCCATGCGTGTCGAGGCAGGGGGAGTGCCCCACCAGGCTGGCACGCAGTACCCACCAGAATGTGAGAGAACAAGGTCTATGGGCAGACTCTGTAAGGAACTGTGGGCTCACCTCTGCGGGTCTGTGGCACATACAGGTCTGCGTGAAGGAGGGGTGTGATGACAGGCCAAGCCTGCCTGAAGCACAGTCCAGGGTTCAGAGAAGGCTGTGCTGGGCCGGGCTGCAGCACCCGTGGGTACAAGCAACAGTCCGAACGGAGGGCTGATTATGCCAAGCAGGGTCACGTGACCATCTGGCATGCGTGAAACATGGGGCAGGGAGCTGGTCGTGTAGAAGAAGGTGAGGAACTCCCATACTGGGCCAACACTGCCGCTGGGAGTCACAAGAGCTAAGGCTTGGTGTGGGCCAGGTCAAGCAAGGCTGCTAGACTCCTCAGCATTTGTTGGCCAGTTCTAGGCTGAGCCAGACCATGGCACACGCTGGCATGCATGAGGTTGACGATAGAATGTGGATCCTTTGGTGTGGGCTAGAAGCCAACACATACCAGCAAGGCCCGAGACTGCAGGAGAGCCACGCCAGGCTGGGTTGAAGCACCTGCTGGCATGAGCAGGAACCAGGGCTGGAACTGGGCTTGGGAGGGGACCTTCAGGCTATAGCAGTCATTAGCCAGTATATGGGGTGAATCTGGGTCAGGTGAGGCTGGGCTAGGCTGACACACCTGCTGGCAGGTGACAGAGCCAGAAAGGGTGGTGTTCAAACCAGGCTAGGCTGAAACACATGCCGCCAAGTGCCAGGACTCGGTGCAACTCATGTCAGACCTGACCACAGTGCTCCTTGGCAGGTGCCAGATCCAGGCCTGGGAACAGCAGCAGCACGAAGGCTCGCAGCGTGAGCTCGGCCAAGCAGCAGGCATAGGGGACGCTGGGCATGTCCTGTGCAACATTCACCATGATCCCAGGGACGGCACTGCTAGAGAACCTCCTGGTCGAGCAGCGACAGGTTGCCGAGGAAGAAGTGCATCAAGTTGTGCCCCTGAGGGCTTTCTGCTACCAGGAAGAGGATCATGCCATCTCCTGCAAAGGTGGCTCTATAGAGGAGCATCAGGGACCAGGTGAGAACCATCTGGGACGTGGAGTGCAGGGATAGACCCACAACAGTGAGTTCAGTCACCTTGGTGCAGTTTCCCATCTC
Source organism: Ochotona curzoniae (assembly GCF_017591425.1). Classification (NCBI taxonomy): domain Eukaryota; kingdom Metazoa; phylum Chordata; class Mammalia; order Lagomorpha; family Ochotonidae; genus Ochotona; species Ochotona curzoniae. The sequence continues at coordinate 11,244,236 of NW_024467087.1, forward strand.
CTGCTAGTTCATTTGTAGCAGTGCGGCTACAGGTGGGGAGAGAACGTGGGAGTGTGGGTGTGGGGTGGGTTGCACATTGCTAACAAGATGTGCGGTCGCCATGGCACAAGCTCACCCCTGACACGGGCACCCCTAACTGCCAGCCGCTCTAGCAGCCCAACCCCATCTTGGTGCTGGAAACTCCAAAGCCAGTCCCCTGGCGAGAAGGGATGGGATTCCTAGAGCAGCTGAACACAGCCTTGGAAGAAGAGGGCACAGAGCTGCCACAGAGCCTTGGAGGCAGGCACATTGTCCTCCTTCTCCCTCCCCAGGCCCCTTAGGATGCACGCTTGGATGCAGCCAGGTCACTTTTTCATCTAGGTAAGGAGGATGGCAGCCCTGTGGCCCAAGGCAAGCTCTTCAGGGCAGTAGTGTCAGCTGCTTAGTGGAACTCACAGCTCAAGCTCCTGTGTGCTTCCCCACACTGGCACTGAGACAGAAAGAGCCACCGTGCTCTCCTCTGCCCTCCACCCAGCTAGCTTATCTGTCTTCATGGTAGAAAGAAAGGAGAGAGGTCAGGACATTGAGGGAAGGCCCCTACTCTGGGGTATCTAGGGGCCGCCTTGTTCATGGCCCTGTTGCCTTCTGACCCTTGTGTGTGTGGGTGCCTGCACTGGGGCAGAAGCTGAGCTAGGCCTAGGCTCAGTAGCCAGTGTTTGGTCTGCTTGCCTGGTCTGGAATGCCTGCCCTTGCACCAGAAGTCTAAGGGAGGAGAGCTTGTTGGAGGCTTGCCTTGGGACACACGGTTGCCCATGCCCGAGATGAGATGCCTGACTACTGAGCTACAAGCACTCAACACATCTCCTGCCCTGCACTGCCATGCCCTTCATGTGCTATGATTCCAGCCTCCTCCACTCTACTGGAACAAGTGACAGGTAGGGATGAGAGAGGGAACTAGGACAACACTCAGCTTCTAGCTGAGGTGTCCAAATCCAAGGAAAGACCAGCCTGGTGCCACCAGTGAGCTGAGGCCAGGAGAAGCGACATGTGGAGGGCAAAGCCGAGCTCCAGTGTGTTGGGGAGAGGCAGACTGCCATGGAGTCAGGGCAGACCTGGGGGAGAATGAGGCTGAAGATTGTATGTGGAGCTCTGCAAGGGGTAATGTGTAGGAGACAGGGGGCAGCAGATGGCAGCACAGAGCAACAGGCTGGCACTTGCTCTTAGAAGACAGAGTGAAAAGGCCAGGAGAGCATAGGCCAGTGCAGGGCAAGGCAGGATGACTGGCTCCCCACACCGATTATGTTTAGTCCAGCTGGCTGTAGGCTCCGCAGCACACGAGAGGCCGGAAACATAGTGTGACAGACACTTTAATCACAAAGATCATGCATTTTTAAAAAGGCAATCTGCATTCCAGCAATGAAGTTGTAGGCGAGCACCTCAGCAGATCCCCTGCCATCAGGCATGGAGGTGAGGGGAAAGCTGGTGCTGTGGCTCATCTCAAAAGGACCCGGCTTCTTCTGGGGATGCGGGCGCTGCTTTCAACCCAGCGAGGAGAGCAGATTCAGGCAGTGTCCACCAGTTGGGGGCCGTCCCGGGACTCCCCGAAGGCTCCACCTCCATCCACTCACCTCCATCCACCTGAGACTTTCCTTCCTCACACTGTAAGTTCCCTAGGGTGGGGCAAGGGGCCAAAGAGAGAGACAGGCACAACCAGGCTCACCTTGTCTGTGTGGGAGGCCAGACCCAGCACCCCAACACTCCACTCCAATCCCACCCGGTGTTACCCAGTCCCGGGAATGACTCCCTCACACCAGCCAACACATAGGGAAATAGTCGTTGAGTCTTTCTCAAATACTCGTGAGCAAGAGACTTGTTCCCAATCTGTTAATAACATGCACATGGCCTGGCAACCAGCATTGGAGAGAAAATGCACTCAGAGTCTCCATTGGGCTAAAGCAAGATTCCAGGACTCACTGGTGAAACGTGCATGTGGTCACACAATGTGTGTCTCACAAGGGTGTGCATGGAAGGATGGACAGGCAGGCAGCTCCAGGGTCGGGCCGCACACGGGCTTTGTCCCACAAGACTGGTAGTCTTTAGGGGCCACCACCATCCTCAGCACAGCCCTGGCCTGCTTCGGTCCCCAGTTGCTGCACAATGTCACCTGGTCACCGCTAGCCCCAGCCTACCTAGCTGAAGCTGCAGGCGGTCGATTTCTCTCCTTAGCAACTGACACTAGCCAGGCAGACAGGGGGAGAAACAGCATGGTCAGCCTGTTCCCGGCCATTGTTCCTTCCCCTCCTCGAGACCTTACCGCGTCCCCACCCACATCCCCATGCCCAGTGCTCAAGTGGAATGGGACCAGCAGGAATGAGCAGGTGCCCCGTGTTTGGAGAGCTGTGGGAAGGGAAGGGGCATGAGTCGCTCTAAGCAGGATACAGACAGGACTACACAGCCAAAGGAGTATTACTTGAGCACACGACTGCAGTGCCATTGGCAGCTCCCTCCTTCCCTCTTGCGGATGTTGCTGAGGTGGCCCGTGCACATCTGGGAGAGAAAACAACAACAACAACAACAACAACAACAAAACATGTTCCTGGGTAACAGGAGGGATGCAGCGAAGGTTCTCCAGCCAGCCTTGCCAACCACAGCCAGCCCCAGCCTGCTGCTTCAGGTCTCCCAGAGGTGGCTGAGGAGCCAGAGCAGTCTGGGTGCGAGGCAAGCACTTGGGGGTCCCAGGTCCAGGGATCTACCCCCACCACTTCTTCGTTGGGCTCCTCTAATTCCATCACATCCGAATGCCTCACCTGGGTGCAGGGATGCCCTGGCCTGGATTTCTTCCTGCCCTACGACCAAGGGCTGTGTACCCCCGGTCTGTTGTCTGTGCTGGCTCTGGGCTACTGCCTGATGGATTCCATTACACGCAGTCACGTGAGCCAGTGTCGTTCTCTCACCTAGGAACTAAAACACAAGTTGCTGGCCAGGGAATATGTGTGTGCGTGTATGTGTTATGCGTGTGTGTGAATGTTTGTGTGTTTATGCATGTTTATGTGTGTGTGTGTGTGTGCGTGTGGGATGAGGAAAAGTGTGATGCAGATGAGCCTACTGAAGTGGCCACAGGGAAGCAGCAGGGAGAGTAAGGGGTGTGTGTGTGTGTGTGTGTGTGTGTGTGTTCATGCGGCTCTGTTAAGGACAGTTGTGGGGCCGGGGAGAGAATGCCCAAGGAGCGGGGCATGAGGGAGGCCTGCTCACTTGTTCCTCCTCTGAGTGGGGCTGCTTGTTCCGGGTGGCATCATCCTGGGCCTGCATGGCATTCTCCCTAGTGCTGCCGACCACAGGCTTCTTCCTGGCACAGGGTCTGGGCAGTCTGGAGCCCCTGAGGGCCAGGGCGCCTTGCCCACCTCGGCCGAGTGGTGGAAGGTCGGTCCCAGGTGGGAATGGTGTGGGGCCTGAGCAAAATTCTGAAAGGAGACCCTGGGTCTTCCTCCCCATGGCGCCTTTGGGGGTGCTGCCAGCCGGGCCCTGCTCGTCCAGGGCCTCCTTGCTGGGGGAAGCCTGGCAAAGGCAAACTGCTCTGGCCCCTCTCCTGCTGCTGCTGCCCAGCCCCGCTGCTGCCTTCCTGATGGGCAGCTTGCTGGAAAATGGCTGTCTGCGCTCTTCTCTCAGTGGCACGCATGGTGCGGAGTCACATAGAACCCCAACGCTGTCTTCTGTAGTGCGTTGGCCGGAGTCCTCTGCGCAGCTGCATGTGCTGGGGCTCCCTTCACTGAAGAGCAGCTGCCCCGCAGCCTCTGCTCCGCTGGGATCATCGCTGCAGACCAGCTGCAGTGCTTCCAGCTCTGAGGGTCGCTGGCTGGGCAGCTGGGGCTGCTGGGGAACCATGGGCCAGGTCAGGCACCTGGGCCCACCCTGCCCCTCCCAGGCCCACCGAGGGTCACAGCGCTGGCAGACACCCCTCCACTCGGCCCACTGCCCGGGCTTCCCAGGAGACCCCTTGCCGAGTCCATCCCCCTGCTCTGGCCCTCTCCCACCAGGGCCACCCTCAACCCAGGCAGATCCTTCAACAAGCCGCCATCCCCACGCCCCTGATGCCCAATCCCAATGCCTCACTCACCTCCCAGCCCTTCAGAAGCCTGCCACCAGCTGCCCTCCTCCAGCCACCGCCCTCCAGGAACCCAGACCCAGGCTCCTGCTCCAATGAGCTCACCTCCTTGCTGTCGGAGGAGCTCATGCTGCAGAACCACGGGCAGCTTGGCGGGACGCCCCCGCCCTCAGCGGCCCTTCTGTCCTCCTGGAAGCCTCCTGAGGGAATGACCAGCAGCAGCAAGCACACTGCAGTGTGTGTGTGCACGCGCCCCGCCCTCCAATCAGAGCGGGACACGTCAGCAGCCCTCTGTGAGGGAGGCCAGTGAGGGAGGAGGAGCTTGAGGACCCCGCGGCGTGGGGGGGCGGTGGGCTGCCCTGGGGAGGGGTGGTTTGGGTTGGGGTGGGGTGGGGTGTGGTAGGCAGATGGGTTGGACTGGGAGTGGGGTGCGTTGTGTTAGGAGTATCTGGGGTTTAGGAGGGGGATTTGCAGGCATGGCCATGGGGTGGCTGAGGCTCTGCCTGCTGAGCTCCCTGGCAGGGCTGTGGCCACCCACACAGAACGCAGGACCCCTGCCCCAGCCAGGGCAGCCAGGGTGAGCAAAGCGCCTAGGTGCCCTGGGCTTGTTGTATCAGCTGGGCCGTGCAGGCAGGAAGCGTGGCCTGGGCCATGGTCCACAATGCCAAGAGGCCGCTGCCAGTCTGCTGCCCGCAGCATCGTGGTTACAGATCACGACTTGCAGGTGTGCACACCTTCCTGTCTTGCGGGAACCCGGGACACGGGGCAACCCCATTCCCATTCACAGCAGTCTTGGGCCGCACACTGTAACCTCAGTCGTTGTCATGCATTGGCCATGGCAACAAGCCAGAAACTCCACCTGGGTCTCCTAGGTCAGTGTGGTCATCTTCAGCTCTCTTTTCAAGTGCATGAGCAGGAACCTAACTAAAACTAAGGTCGTGATTGCTGGTGTTCATGCAGGCAGAGCTTGTGGCAGCCTGACTTGGGCTAGCTTGTAGCATGCCTCTATGTGTGGCATGGATGGGGCTGGTGGTGGAAGTGACCAGGCAGCCTCAGTCACTGATAAGTGTGCTGGCCGGTTCAGGTGAGAGACCGAACCTGACCATGCACTAATGGCACACCAAGAGTCAAGTCTGAGTTCATCCCAGGTCAGGTCTCTTGAGGACCTGGCTACCTAGACCAGTGCACTCAAACTGCAGCCCAGGCAAAATCAAAACTACGGCTTCCAGTCTGTGGGTGCAAGTTTCAGGACTGGAAGTCCTCTGTTGCTCAGGCCCATGCAGTGCACAGCATGTCCACAAACACATAGGGGCCGTGATGGCCAGCTCATCTACCCCAGGAGATGGTAGGTGATGTCCATCCCGGGCCTTGTCGGAGGATAGAAGGCAGAACAGGTTGGACAGCTGTCCTGGCCAAGCTTTGCAGCAAGTGTCTAGGTCTGTGTGAATGTACTAAGGTGGACTTTGTCAACCAACAGACTTTCTGAAAGACTTTCTGAACCTCGGTGCAACAAAAGCAACAACTTCTCAGTGCTATCAAAATCACTCAAGTAACAGCCTCAGAACACTCTTCCCCACACCAGGGTCTCTAAGGCATCATGAAAGGACCCTCCCCGTCCCTGGGTTCTGATGTAGTTTGACAGGAAGGAGCAGTCTCCACTCGTTCCCCGTTTGAAGACACAGGAAAACAAAACAAGATGGGAAACATTTGTCCCACGCACCTTGTTCCATACCTTAACACTCACCGCATGGACATGCATCCCTCTCAACTATGTAAACAATGTCAGAACTTGCAAAGAAAGTGAGACCCAGGACTCAAAGTGCTTCTCTGATAAGGGTACAAGCACCACACATGGAAATACGTTTGTAGCACCACGATGCGAATCCAAAGCTGTAGCATATTTTAAAAAAATGAACATGCGTTTCTTTGAAAAGCAGGTTTATAGAGACATAAGATGAGACAGAAAAAGAAAATCTTCAATCCACTGGCTTACTCCACAAATGGCCACATCCAGCAAGCGCTGGGCTGGTCCAAAGCCTGAAGAACAGAACCGGTGCCCCTATGAGATCCTGGTGCGTGCAAAGTGAGGACTTGACCTGCTCAGCTCCCATGCCCGGGCTTGAACATCATGTAAAAATATCCCATGTGTGAAAAGAGAAATCGCAAATACAAGTAGAAAGTACTGGGGCTGGAGAGGTGGCATAACAAGCTAAGCTTCTGCCTGTGGTGTTGCTGGCATCCCACACGGGTGTCATCTCATGACCCAGCAGCTCCCACTTCCGATCCAGCTCCCTGATTGTGGCCTGGGAAAGCAGCAGAGGAAGGCTGAAGTCCTTGAGCACCTGCAATCATGTGGGAGGTCTGCAAGGAACGCCTGGCTCCTGGCTTGATATTAGTTCAGCTCTGGTTACTAAGGGCATTTGGGGAGTGAAATGTGGACAAAAGTCATTTCCTGGGCCCGGTGCTGTTGCCTATCTACTAAAGTCCTCCCCTTGCAAGCGCAGGGATCCCATATGGGTGCTGGTTCTAATCCACATGGCCCCTCTTCTCATCCAGCTCCCTGCTTGTGGCCTGGGAAAGCAGTCCAGGATGGTCCAATGCTTTGGGATCCTGCACCCACGTAGGAGACCTGGAGGAAGTTCCTGGCTCCTGGCTTTGGATCTGTGCAGCAGCTCCAGAGCGGTCATTGTGGCCTCTAGAGGAGAGAATCAACAGACGGAAGATCTTCCTCTCTGTCTCTCCTCCTCTCTCTGTATCTGACTTTCCAGTAAAAAAAATAAACAATAAATGTTGGAGTTTTGTTTGTTTGTTTGTTTTATAGAAGTGCTCTCCCTTTGCCTCTCCTCTCTGTAACTCTGCCTTTCAAATAAATACTAAATACGTTTTGGGGAAGAAAAGGAGTATGCAGCTGGATTTTATTAATTTATCCAATCTTGCAAACTTTGGCTTTTCAGAGCAGTTTCGGAGGAGTTCCTTACTAGTTTCAGAATGGCTTTAGAGAGACACTGTGAGATAGTAATACAAAAAGTCCTCCAATACCCTTCCCCCCCTTTGCCCCTATTAACCATACACATCACTTTCTTTCTCATAGTTGACAAATCACACTCACTGAGGGCCTCACCCACCTTCCCTACACTCTACAAATACAATCACAATTTCACATTTCATCATCAGTTTCTTAAGATGATTTACTCTCATGCTGCCTTCCCCTAGCTGAAAAGAAATCCGAAGCAAAGAGTGTGCACTCTAGATGTTCTCAAATGAGAAGACCAAATTACTACCTATCAACAGTAATCTTGAATGTGAAGGGCTTCAACTCATGAGCCCAGCATCCTAGATTAGCAGACTGGATCCAACAACAAAACCCACAGGAGACACATCTCACCCACAAAATTCTGTGGGAACAAAAAGTCAAAGGATGGAAAAAGATATTAGAGGATAATGGAAAAGGAAACTAAACTGGTGTAGCCATTCTTGTATCAGTAACACAGACTTTGACGTGAGAAATATGAAAGAGCTCAAGAAGGACACCACATCATGATCAAAGGTTCCATTCAGCCAGAAGACATCACCTTACTCGTGTTTCGGGTGTTTTCTTTTTCATCTTCAGTTTTGTGTGTATTTCCTGAAAAGAGTTTCTTCCTCCTTAAATATTTGTAAAGATGTATTGATTTTCATTGGAAAGTCAGATATACAGGGTAGAGGAGAGACAGAGAGGAAGATGTTCTGTCTGCTGGTTCACTGCGGGTCTCCCACGCAGATGCAGCATCCCAAGACCTTGGGCCATCCTTGACTGCTTCCCAAGGGCACAAACTTGCAGCCAGAATGGGAAGCAGGGCCACCAGCACAAAAATCCAGCACCCACGTGGGATCCCTGCACATGCAAGGTGCAGACTTTCGCCACAAGGCTGTCCTGCTAGGCCCCAAATTGTGGGATTTTGTTTCCTTAATAGTATCTGCAGTGACTCGTAGGTCGTGCAGTGGCATCGCTTTCTTCAAGAAGGCTTTTTATTTCCTTTTTCATTTCTGAAGTGACACATTGGCCATCTTCTGTGATCCTATGCTCTGGTCGCACTATCGCCTGCCCAGCCTTTCTCCCACTCTTGCTTGGAGAAGTGCCCAGAGTTAGACAGACACCAGCTGTCCTAGATCACTGCAGTGAAAGCAGTGCTGGTGTTGCCAGAACCTGCTGGCTGATGGGTCTGAAGGACACCTGGACCCATTTTGGGTAGAAACCCAAGGATGCCAAGTCAGTACTGTTTTCCCTGTGTGAAGGCAGTGCAATGCGGCCTGCTGGAAATGACCTCGCTCCTGGCTCAGCACATGTACAGCTTGCTGTTGTCCCTCAAGCCCCTCAGCCTTTTCTCCAGAACACAAATTGGTGTCCAATGCGGCACTAGTGGTGGTGAGTTGTGAAAATCCACCCTGTTCTTGCACCCATCTGCTTGGGCTCTGCCACTGTGCATGTGCTTGGGGTCAGATCAAGCAAATCAGCAGGATGGGCAGTTGTATGCCTGGGTTCACCTCCCAAGCTCCAGTGAACTCCCCTTCTCACCTGGACACTAAGTGGAGCTCTGATTGCTGACTGCCAACCACCGCTGGGATATCCGGGCACTGCAACAACACTCTGTTGTCTCTGCTGCTTTCCCGTGTCCACAGGACTCCAGGTGTGCCTGTGCTGTCCACCAGTCCTCGCCTACGTCCCGGGCTTGCAGCCTCTTGGCTTCAACCACGCTCATGATTCTCCATCTGTCTAAATATGTCCTTACCCTATCCACCATCTTGTTTCCCCAGGAAAAGAAATATAAAAGCAACTAGACCGTAGGAGACAAAATACCTGGAGTTATCAAACATATGCTTCGATAGGACTAGGATTAGTATATTTCAGAAAATAGATAACAAGGTAATCATTTCACCCAAGAATGGAAATGAGAGGAAAGAAGAATCACATGGAGTTTCAAAAACTCCATGAGGAAACTGAGCATTTGAACCAAGAAAATACTTGAGGTGTTTGGTTGGGATGGGACTGGCGTGATGGCTCAGTGTCTAAATCCTCATCTTACATGTGCCGGGATAACATATGGGTGACTCTTTGTGTCCTGGCTGCTCCACTTCCCATCCAGCTCCGTGCTTGTGACCTGAGAAAGCAGTGGAGATGGCCCAAAGCCATGGGACCGTGCACCCATGTGGGAGACCAGGAAGAGGCTTCTGGCATCTGGCTTCACATCAGCACAGCCCGGCTGTTGCCACCACTTAAGGAGTGAACCAACAGATGGAAGCTCTATCTGTCTCTCCTTCTCTTTCTGAATACGCCTTTCCAATAAGAATAAATCTTTTATTTCTGAAAAGAAAGCTAATAATTGGAATACATTGCTCTGTTTCGAGTGTTTGAGCAAATCTCTTGGTTCATTGCTTTGCACACTTGGAGAATGAACACTCACAGAATACCCATTCATTAGAAGGCTATATACATCTTAAAAGTTGTTGGGAAAAAGTACTAAAGAAGAAAACAGCCAGCTACCGTACCAAAACAAACCAGAGGGAGAAAATACATTCTGATACCATGATTGCAACGTTATAACACGTTCTCCTTTTTTTCCAATAAGTAGATGACAAATCATATGAAGAGGCAAAAACAGAACCAATACACTGGGATGAAGGAGATCAATGGTCATACCAATGATGCTTGAGGAAACCCATTCATTGGATTTATTAAACCAAGACTTGAGGCTCAGTGAGGTCAGGAAAACTATGTACCTTGAAGCAAAGGAAACCATGAGAACGACGTCTCCCCGGAAACAGAAACTCAACAGAGAGTAAGTATTCAGAAGCATGAATAGAAGTTGTGGATTTGGAATACACACTCACTGAAAAAGAACAATCAACTCGAGGGACTCAACAGTACATCTGAGCAAGAGTCACTGAACGCAAGGAGGAAACAATTGAAATCATGTAGTCTGAGAAACAGAATGGAGAAAAGAATAAAGGAAAGTGAGAAGAGCCTAAGTAGATTTGTTGGGATGCCTTCAAGAAGGTAGGCAACATGTGCACATGGCAGATGGAGATGGAGAGAAAAAGGAGAAGAAGAAGAATCAAAGGGTGTAAAGACAAAATGATTTGTCATTTACAATAAATGATCAAGTGTCAACGCTGATATTTCATCAAGCCTCATGAAGAACAAAAGACAGTGGGACTGCTGTGGGAATGGAGATCCCAAATTATCCTGTAGGAATCCAGAGACCTGGCTAAGCTCAGAGACACTGCCAGCTAGCTTACTGCAGGCTCTTATGTAACCCTCTGTAAGCTCACAACCAGCACACACAATAGAGATGAAGGAAAAGCACAATTTACTGGAAGGCGAGGAGATGGTGCACTCCCAGCGGTGAGTATGGGCAACCTCAAGAGACAGACTGTCCCATACCAGGGCTGGTGTGGTCCTTTATAAGCTAGGACTTGTGCTCAGACTAGGGTCTGAATGAAAACACAAAGGCGCAGAGGTTGAAGATGGGATCGCAACACAAGTAGTGTGGGCCTCAGGAACATGTCATGGCACCTAGAGCATGGTGGAAGGTAAGGTTCCCTTGTGACTCTTCACCCACCTTGACTGGCATGGAAGGTGATGGGGTTTGAGAGTTGCACATGGCTTGGGCATTGACTGTCCTTAGGTGTAGATGCCTTCATGACTCCCCCCTGTCTCACACACAGCACGATGATACATTTGGAAGTGCTTAAAGAAAACAAAAACAAAAACATGTCAACCAACAATGTGGATGAGCCCAAATTGTCTTTCAAAAATAAAGGCATCAAAGCAGACTTGACAAGACACAAAGCCGGAGACTAGGCATTTCCACAATTCACAAGCATAGGACAACCCAGCTCTAGGCAACTACCGGGATTGACTTGTACCTAGGCAATGTTACCCTGCTGGGAGAAATGCAGCAAATCTATAGCAGGTGGGCATTGTGGGCCTGGTTAATAGGAAACCTGTGTTAGCTATAGAGTGTGGCAGCACAGTTGCCTGTATTAGTTTTTAGAAAAGATATGTGCAGAAGGCAGGGACTTCTGAGCTGAGGCATCCCACCCTGGCCCCTGGTGGTGGGGTGGGGGATGGAATTCCGGGGAAAGCAGCAGATTCCCTGGGGAGGAGTTCTGGGGGACGCTTTGGAGTGGGAGCAGCTGAGGACATGAATTCTGGTAAGACTGGAGGAATGAATTCTGCTGGCTTCAATGCACTGGGCCAATGCACCCACGGGGAGTCAAAGCAGCTGAATTGGAGTGGTTTAGACGGGGACACTGGAGGAGCTGTCTGTGTCAGGCCAAGCAACCCACCCATGTAGGTGATCCGCTGGGCTCAATGGCATTGCACATGGCACATGCCAAATTTGGGGCTGATGGGCATACCTGGCTGGACTAGGCAACTGAATCTCCATGCGTGTCGAGGCAGGGGGAGTGCCCCACCAGGCTGGCACGCAGTACCCACCAGAATGTGAGAGAACAAGGTCTATGGGCAGACTCTGTAAGGAACTGTGGGCTCACCTCTGCGGGTCTGTGGCACATACAGGTCTGCGTGAAGGAGGGGTGTGATGACAGGCCAAGCCTGCCTGAAGCACAGTCCAGGGTTCAGAGAAGGCTGTGCTGGGCCGGGCTGCAGCACCCGTGGGTACAAGCAACAGTCCGAACGGAGGGCTGATTATGCCAAGCAGGGTCACGTGACCATCTGGCATGCGTGAAACATGGGGCAGGGAGCTGGTCGTGTAGAAGAAGGTGAGGAACTCCCATACTGGGCCAACACTGCCGCTGGGAGTCACAAGAGCTAAGGCTTGGTGTGGGCCAGGTCAAGCAAGGCTGCTAGACTCCTCAGCATTTGTTGGCCAGTTCTAGGCTGAGCCAGACCATGGCACACGCTGGCATGCATGAGGTTGACGATAGAATGTGGATCCTTTGGTGTGGGCTAGAAGCCAACACATACCAGCAAGGCCCGAGACTGCAGGAGAGCCACGCCAGGCTGGGTTGAAGCACCTGCTGGCATGAGCAGGAACCAGGGCTGGAACTGGGCTTGGGAGGGGACCTTCAGGCTATAGCAGTCATTAGCCAGTATATGGGGTGAATCTGGGTCAGGTGAGGCTGGGCTAGGCTGACACACCTGCTGGCAGGTGACAGAGCCAGAAAGGGTGGTGTTCAAACCAGGCTAGGCTGAAACACATGCCGCCAAGTGCCAGGACTCGGTGCAACTCATGTCAGACCTGACCACAGTGCTCCTTGGCAGGTGCCAGATCCAGGCCTGGGAACAGCAGCAGCACGAAGGCTCGCAGCGTGAGCTCGGCCAAGCAGCAGGCATAGGGGACGCTGGGCATGTCCTGTGCAACATTCACCATGATCCCAGGGACGGCACTGCTAGAGAACCTCCTGGTCGAGCAGCGACAGGTTGCCGAGGAAGAAGTGCATCAAGTTGTGCCCCTGAGGGCTTTCTGCTACCAGGAAGAGGATCATGCCATCTCCTGCAAAGGTGGCTCTATAGAGGAGCATCAGGGACCAGGTGAGAACCATCTGGGACGTGGAGTGCAGGGATAGACCCACAACAGTGAGTTCAGTCACCTTGGTGCAGTTTCCCATCTCCTGCTAGTTCATTTGTAGCAGTGCGGCTACAGGTGGGGAGAGAACGTGGGAGTGTGGGTGTGGGGTGGGTTGCACATTGCTAACAAGATGTGCGGTCGCCATGGCACAAGCTCACCCCTGACACGGGCACCCCTAACTGCCAGCCGCTCTAGCAGCCCAACCCCATCTTGGTGCTGGAAACTCCAAAGCCAGTCCCCTGGCGAGAAGGGATGGGATTCCTAGAGCAGCTGAACACAGCCTTGGAAGAAGAGGGCACAGAGCTGCCACAGAGCCTTGGAGGCAGGCACATTGTCCTCCTTCTCCCTCCCCAGGCCCCTTAGGACGCACGCTTGGATGCAGCCAGGTCACTTTTTCATCTAGGTAAGGAGGATGGCAGCCCTGTGGCCCAAGGCAAGCTCTTCAGGGCAGTAGTGTCAGCTGCTTAGTGGAACTCACAGCTCAAGCTCCTGTGTGCTTCCCCACACTGGCACTGAGACAGAAAGAGCCACCGTGCTCTCCTCTGCCCTCCACCCAGCTAGCTTATCTGTCTTCATGGTAGAAAGAAAGGAGAGAGGTCAGGACATTGAGGGAAGGCCCCTACTCTGGGGTATCTAGGGGCCGCCTTGTTCATGGCCCTGTTGCCTTCTGACCCTTGTGTGTGTGGGTGCCTGCACTGGGGCAGAAGCTGAGCTAGGCCTAGGCTCAGTAGCCAGTGTTTGGTCTGCTTGCCTGGTCTGGAATGCCTGCCCTTGCACCAGAAGTCTAAGGGAGGAGAGCTTGTTCGAGGCTTGCCTTGGGACACACGGTTGCCCATGCCCGAGATGAGATGCCTGACTACTGAGCTACAAGCACTCAACACATCTCCTGCCCTGCACTGCCATGCCCTTCATGTGCTATGATTCCAGCCTCCTCCACTCTACTGGAACAAGTGACAGGTAGGGATGAGAGAGGGAACAAGGACAACACTCAGCTTCTAGCTGAGGTGTCCAAATCCAAGGAAAGACCAGCCTGGTGCCACCAGTGAGCTGAGGCCAGGAGAAGCGACATGTGGAGGGCAAAGCCGAGCTCCAGTGTGTTGGGGAGAGGCAGACTGCCATGGAGTCAGGGCAGACCTGGGGGAGAATGAGGCTGAAGATTGTATGTGGAGCTCTGCAAGGGGTAATGTGTAGGAGACAGGGGGCAGCAGATGGCAGCACAGAGCAACAGGCTGGCACTTGCTCTTAGAAGACAGAGTGAAAAGGCCAGGAGAGCATAGGCCAGTGCAGGGCAAGGCAGGATGACTGGCTCCCCACACCGATTATGTTTAGTCCAGCTGGCTGTAGGCTCCGCAGCACACGAGAGGCCGGAAACATAGTGTGACAGACACTTTAATCACAAAGATCATGCATTTTTAAAAAGGCAATCTGCATTCCAGCAATGAAGTTGTAGGCGAGCACCTCAGCAGATCCCCTGCCATCAGGCATGGAGGTGAGGGGAAAGCTGGTGCTGTGGCTCATCTCAAAAGGACCCGGCTTCTTCTGGGGATGCGGGCGCTGCTTTCAACCCAGCGAGGAGAGCAGATTCAGGCAGTGTCCACCAGTTGGGGGCCGTCCCGGGACTCCCCGAAGGCTCCACCTCCATCCACTCACCTCCATCCACCTGAGACTTTCCTTCCTCACACTGTAAGTTCCCTAGGGTGGGGCAAGGGGCCAAAGAGAGAGACAGGCACAACCAGGCTCACCTTGTCTGTGTGGGAGGCCAGACCCAGCACCCCAACACTCCACTCCAATCCCACCCGGTGTTACCCAGTCCCGGGAATGACTCCCTCACACCAGCCAACACATAGGGAAACAGTCGTTGAGTCTTTCTCAAATACTCGTGAGCAAGAGACTTGTTCCCAATCTGTTAATAACATGCACATGGCCTGGCAACCAGCATTGGAGAGAAAATGCACTCAGAGTCTCCATTGGGCTAAAGCAAGATTCCAGGACTCACTGGTGAAACGTGCATGTGGTCACACAATATGTGTCTCACAAGGGTGTGCATGGAAGGATGGACAGGCAGGCAGCTCCAGGGTCGGGCCGCACACGGGCTTTGTCCCACAAGACTGGTAGTCTTTAGGGGCCACCACCATCCTCAGCACAGCCCTGGCCTGCTTCGGTCCCCAGTTGCTGCACAATGTCACCTGGTCACCGCTAGCCCCAGCCTACCTAGCTGAAGCTGCAGGCGGTCGATTTCTCTCCTTAGCAACTGACACTAGCCAGGCAGACAGGGGGAGAAACAGCATGGTCAGCCTGTTCCCGGCCATTGTTCCTTCCCCTCCTCGAGACCTTACCGCGTCCCCACCCACATCCCCATGCCCAGTGCTCAAGTGGAATGGGACCAGCAGGAATGAGCAGGTGCCCCGTGTTTGGAGAGCTGTGGGAAGGGAAGGGGCATGAGTCGCTCTAAGCAGGATACAGACAGGACTACACAGCCAAAGGAGTATTACTTGAGCACACGACTGCAGTGCCATTGGCAGCTCCCTCCTTCCCTCTTGCGGATGTTGCTGAGGTGGCCCGTGCACATCTGGGAGAGAAAACAACAACAACAACAACAACAACAAAACATGTTCCTGGGTAACAGGAGGGATGCAGCGAAGGTTCTCCAGCCAGCCTTGCCAACCACAGCCAGCCCCAGCCTGCTGCTTCAGGTCTCCCAGAGGTGGCTGAGGAGCCAGAGCAGTCTGGGTGCGAGGCAAGCACTTGGGGGTCCCAGGTCCAGGGATCTACCCCCACCACTTCTTCGTTGGGCTCCTCTAATTCCATCACATCCGAATGCCTCACCTGGGTGCAGGGATGCCCTGGCCTGGATTTCTTCCTGCCCTACGACCAAGGGCTGTGTACCCCCGGTCTGTTGTCTGTGCTGGCTCTGGGCTACTGCCTGATGGATTCCATTACACGCAGTCACGTGAGCCAGTGTCGTTCTCTCACCTAGGAACTAAAACACAAGTTGCTGGCCAGGGAATATGTGTGTGCGTGTATGTGTTATGCGTGTGTGTGAATGTTTGTGTGTTTATGCATGTTTATGTGTGTGTGTGTGTGTGCGTGTGGGATGAGGAAAAGTGTGATGCAGATGAGCCTACTGAAGTGGCCACAGGGAAGCAGCAGGGAGAGTAAGGGGTGTGTGTGTGTGTGTGTGTGTGTGTGTGTTCATGCGGCTCTGTTAAGGACAGTTGTGGGGCCGGGGAGAGAATGCCCAAGGAGCGGGGCATGAGGGAGGCCTGCTCACTTGTTCCTCCTCTGAGTGGGGCTGCTTGTTCCGGGTGGCATCATCCTGGGCCTGCATGGCATTCTCCCTAGTGCTGCCGACCACAGGCTTCTTCCTGGCACAGGGTCTGGGCAGTCTGGAGCCCCTGAGGGCCAGGGCGCCTTGCCCACCTCGGCCGAGTGGTGGAAGGTCGGTCCCAGGTGGGAATGGTGTGGGGCCTGGGCAAAATTCTGAAAGGAGACCCTGGGTCTTCCTCCCCATGGCGCCTTTGGGGGTGCTGCCAGCCGGGCCCTGCTCGTCCAGGGCCTCCTTGCTGGGGGAAGCCTGGCAAAGGCAAACTGCTCTGGCCCCTCTCCTGCTGCTGCTGCCCAGCCCCGCTGCTGCCTTCCTGATGGGCAGCTTGCTGGAAAATGGCTGTCTGCGCTCTTCTCTCAGTGGCACGCATGGTGCGGAGTCACATAGAACCCCAACGCTGTCTTCTGTAGTGCGTTGGCCGGAGTCCTCTGCGCAGCTGCATGTGCTGGGGCTCCCTTCACTGAAGAGCAGCTGCCCCGCAGCCTCTGCTCCGCTGGGATCATCGCTGCAGACCAGCTGCAGTGCTTCCAGCTCTGAGGGTCGCTGGCTGGGCAGCTGGGGCTGCTGGGCAACCATGGGCCAGGTCAGGCACCTGGGCCCACCCTGCCCCTCCCAGGCCCACCGAGGGTCACAGCGCTGGCAGACACCCCTCCACTCGGCCCACTGCCCGGGCTTCCCAGGAGACCCCTTGCCGAGTCCATCCCCCTGCTCTGGCCCTCTCCCACCAGGGCCACCCTCAACCCAGGCAGATCCTTCAACAAGCCGCCATCCCCACGCCCCTGATGCCCAATCCCAATGCCTCACTCACCTCCCAGCCCTTCAGAAGCCTGCCACCAGCTGCCCTCCTCCCGCCACCGCCCTCCAGGAACCCAGACCCAGGCTCCTGCTCCAATGAGCTCACCTCCTTGCTGTCGGAGGAGCTCATGCTGCAGAACCACGGGCAGCTTGGCGGGACGCCCCCGCCCTCAGCGGCCCTTCTGTCCTCCTGGAAGCCTCCTGAGGGAATGACCAGCAGCAGCAAGCACACTGCAGTGTGTGTGTGCACGCGCCCCGCCCTCCAATCAGAGCGGGACACGTCAGCAGCCCTCTGTGAGGGAGGCCAGTGAGGGAGGAGGAGCTTGAGGACCCCGCGGGGTGGGGGGGCGGTGGGCTGCACTGGGGAGGGTTGGGGTGGGGTGGGGTGTGGGGGGCAGATGGGTTGGACTGGGAGTGGGGTGCGTTGTGTTAGGAGTATCTGGGGTTTAGGAGGGGGATTTGCAGGCATGGCCATGGGGTGGCTGAGGCTCTGCCTGCTGAGCTCCCTGGCAGGGCTGTGGCCACCCACACAGAACGCAGGACCCCTGCCCCAGCCAGGGCAGCCAGGGTGAGCAAAGCGCCTAGGTGCCCTGGGCTTGTTGTATCAGCTGGGCCGTGCAGGCAGGAAGCGTGGCCTGGGCCATGGTCCACAATGCCAAGAGGCCGCTGGCAGTCTGCTGCCCGCAGCATCGTGGTTACAGATCACGACTTGCAGGTGTGCACACCTTCCTGTCTTGCGGGAACCCGGGACACGGGGCAACCCCATTCCCATTCACAGCAGTCTTGGGCCGCACACTGTAACCTCAGTCGTTGTCATGCATTGGCCATGGCAACAAGCCAGAAACTCCACCTGGGTCTCCTAGGTCAGTGTGGTCATCTTCAGCTCTCTTTTCAAGTGCATGAGCAGGAACCTAACTAAAACTAAGGTCGTGATTGCTGGTGTTCATGCAGGCAGAGCTTGTGGCAGCCTGACTTGGGCTAGCTTGTAGCATGCCTCTATGTGTGGCATGGATGGGGCTGGTGGTGGAAGTGACCAGGCAGCCTCAGTCACTGATAAGTGTGCTGGCCGGTTCAGGTGAGAGACCGAACCTGACCATGCACTAATGGCACACCAAGAGTCAAGTCTGAGTTCATCCCAGGTCAGGTCTCTTGAGGACCTGGCTACCTAGACCAGTGCACTCAAACTGCAGCCCAGGCAAAATCAAAACTACGGCTTCCAGTCTGTGGGTGCAAGTTTCAGGACTGGAAGTCCTCTGTTGCTCAGGCCCATGCAGTGCACAGCATGTCCACAAACACATAGGGGCCGTGATGGCCAGCTCATCTACCCCAGGAGATGGTAGGTGATGTCCATCCCGGGCCTTGTCGGAGGATAGAAGGCAGAACAGGTTGGACAGCTGTCCTGGCCAAGCTTTGCAGCAAGTGTCTAGGTCTGTGTGAATGTACTAAGGTGGACTTTGTCAACCAACAGACTTTCTGAAAGACTTTCTGAACCTCGGTGCAACAAAAGCAACAACTTCTCAGTGCTATCAAAATCACTCAAGTAACAGCCTCAGAACACTCTTCCCCACACCAGGGTCTCTAAGGCATCATGAAAGGACCCTCCCCGTCCCTGGGTTCTGATGTAGTTTGACAGGAAGGAGCAGTCTCCACTCGTTCCCCGTTTGAAGACACAGGAAAACAAAACAAGATGGGAAACATTTGTCCCACGCACCTTGTTCCATACCTTAACACTCACCGCATGGACATGCATCCCTCTCAACTATGTAAACAATGTCAGAACTTGCAAAGAAAGTGAGACCCAGGACTCAAAGTGCTTCTCTGATAAGGGTACAAGCACCACACATGGAAATACGTTTGTAGCACCACGATGCGAATCCAAAGCTGTAGCATATTTTAAAAAAATGAACATGCGTTTCTTTGAAAAGCAGGTTTATAGAGACATAAGATGAGACAGAAAAAGAAAATCTTCAATCCACTGGCTTACTCCACAAATGGCCACATCCAGCAAGCGCTGGGCTGGTCCAAAGCCTGAAGAACAGAACCGGTGCCCCTATGAGATCCTGGTGCGTGCAAAGTGAGGACTTGACCTGCTCAGCTCCCATGCCCGGGCTTGAACATCATGTAAAAATATCCCATGTGTGAAAAGAGAAATCGCAAATACAAGTAGAAAGTACTGGGGCTGGAGAGGTGGCATAACAAGCTAAGCTTCTGCCTGTGGTGTTGCTGGCATCCCACACGGGTGTCATCTCATGACCCAGCAGCTCCCACTTCCGATCCAGCTCCCTGATTGTGGCCTGGGAAAGCAGCAGAGGAAGGCTGAAGTCCTTGAGCACCTGCAATCATGTGGGAGGTCTGCAAGGAACGCCTGGCTCCTGGCTTGATATTAGTTCAGCTCTGGTTACTAAGGGCATTTGGGGAGTGAAATGTGGACAAAAGTCATTTCCTGGGCCCGGTGCTGTTGCCTATCTACTAAAGTCCTCCCCTTGCAAGCGCAGGGATCCCATATGGGTGCTGGTTCTAATCCACATGGCCCCTCTTCTCATCCAGCTCCCTGCTTGTGGCCTGGGAAAGCAGTCCAGGATGGTCCAATGCTTTGGGATCCTGCACCCACGTAGGAGACCTGGAGGAAGTTCCTGGCTCCTGGCTTTGGATCTGTGCAGCAGCTCCAGAGCGGTCATTGTGGCCTCTAGAGGAGAGAATCAACAGACGGAAGATCTTCCTCTCTGTCTCTCCTCCTCTCTCTGTATCTGACTTTCCAGTAAAAAAAATAAACAATAAATGTTGGAGTTTTGTTTGTTTGTTTGTTTTATAGAAGTGCTCTCCCTTTGCCTCTCCTCTCTGTAACTCTGCCTTTCAAATAAATACTAAATACGTTTTGGGGAAGAAAAGGAGTATGCAGCTGGATTTTATTAATTTATCCAATCTTGCAAACTTTGGCTTTTCAGAGCAGTTTCGGAGGAGTTCCTTACTAGTTTCAGAATGGCTTTAGATTTACAGAATAGACACTATGAGATAGTAATACAAAAAGTCCTCCAATACCCTTCCCCCCCTTTGCCCCTATTAACCGTACACATCACTATCTTTCTCATAGTTGACAAATCACACTCACTGAGGGCCTCACCCACCTTCCCTGCACTCTATAAATACAATCACAATTTCACATTTCATCATCAGTTTCTTAAGATGATTTACTCTCATGCTGCCTTCCCCTAGCTGAAAAGAAATCCGAAGCAAAGAGTGTGCACTCTAGATGTTCTCAAATGAGAAGACCAAATTACTACCTATCAACAGTAATCTTGAATGTGAAGGGCTTCAACTCATGAGCCCAGCATCCTAGATTAGCAGACTGGATCCAACAACAAAACCCACAGGAGACACATCTCACCCACAAAATTCTGTGGGAACAAAAAGTCAAAGGATGGAAAAAGATATTAGAGGATAATGGAAAAGGAAACTAAACTGGTGTAGCCATTCTTGTATCAGTAACACAGACTTTGACGTGAGAAATATGAAAGAGCTCAAGAAGGACACCACATCATGATCAAAGGTTCCATTCAGCCAGAAGACATCACCTTACTCGTGTTTCGGGTGTTTTCTTTTTCATCTTCAGTTTTGTGTGTATTTCCTGAAAAGAGTTTCTTCCTCCTTAAATATTTGTAAAGATGTATTGATTTTCATTGGAAAGTCAGATATACAGGGTAGAGGAGAGACAGAGAGGAAGATGTTCTGTCTGCTGGTTCACTGCGGGTCTCCCACGCAGATGCAGCATCCCAAGACCTTGGGCCATCCTTGACTGCTTCCCAAGGGCACAAGCTTGCAGCCAGAATGGGAAGCAGGGCCACCAGCACAAAAATCCAGCACCCACGTGGGATCCCTGCACATGCAAGGTGCAGACTTTCGCCACAAGGCTGTCCTGCTAGGCCCCAAATTGTGGGATTTTGTTTCCTTAATAGTATCTGCAGTGACTCGTAGGTCGTGCAGTGGCATCGCTTTCTTCAAGAAGGCTTTTTATTTCCTTTTTCATTTCTGAAGTGACACATTGGCCATCTTCTGTGATCCTATGCTCTGGTCACACTATCGCCTGCCCAGCCTTTCTCCCACTCTTGCTTGGAGAAGTGCCCAGAGTTAGACAGACACCAGCTGTCCTAGATCACTGCAGTGAAAGCAGTGCTGGTGTTGCCAGAACCTGCTGGCTGATGGGTCTGAAGGACACCTGGACCCATTTTGGGTAGAAACCCAAGGATGCCAAGTCAGTACTGTTTTCCCTGTGTGAAGGCAGTGCAATGCGGCCTGCTGGAAATGACCTCGCTCCTGGCTCAGCACATGTACAGCTTGCTGTTGTCCCTCAAGCCCCTCAGCCTTTTCTCCAGAACACAAATTGGTGTCCAATGCGGCACTAGTGGTGGTGAGTTGTGAAAATCCACCCTGTTCTTGCACCCATCTGCTTGGGCTCTGCCACTGTGCATGTGCTTGGGGTCAGATCAAGCAAATCAGCAGGATGGGCAGTTGTATGCCTGGGTTCACCTCCCAAGCTCCAGTGAACTCCCCTTCTCACCTGGACACTAGTGGAGCTCTGATTGCTGACTGCCAACCACCGCTGGGATATCCGGGCACTGCAACACCGCTCTGTTGTCTCTGCTGCTTTCCCGTGTCCACAGGACTCCAGGTGTGCCTGTGCTGTCCACCAGTCCTCGCCTACGTCCCGGGCTTGCAGCCTCTTGGCTTCAACCACGCTCATGATTCTCCATCTGTCTAAATATGTCCTTACCCTATCCACCATCTTGTTTCCCCAGGAAAAGAAATATAAAAGCAACTAGACCGTAGGAGACAAAATACCTGGAGTTATCAAACATATGCTTCGATAGGACTAGGATTAGTATATTTCAGAAAATAGATAACAAGGTAATCATTTCACCCAAGAATGGAAATGAGAGGAAAGAAGATCACATGGAGTTTCAAAACTCCATGAGGAAACTGAGCATTTGAACCAAGAAAATACTTGAGGTGTTTGGTTGGGATGGGACTGGCGTGATGGCTCAGTGTCTAAATCCTCATCTTACATGTGCCGGGATAACATATGGGTGACTCTTTGTGTCCTGGCTGCTCCACTTCCCATCCAGCTCCGTGCTTGTGACCTGAGAAAGCAGTGGAGATGGCCCAAAGCCATGGGACCGTGCACCCATGTGGGAGACCAGGAAGAGGCTTCTGGCATCTGGCTTCACATCAGCACAGCCCGGCTGTTGCCACCACTTAAGGAGTGAACCAACAGATGGAAGCTCTATCTGTCTCTCCTTCTCTTTCTGAATACGCCTTTCCAATAAGAATAAATCTTTTATTTCTGAAAAGAAAGCTAATAATTGGAATACATTGCTCTGTTTCGAGTGTTTGAGCAAATCTCTTGGTTCATTGCTTTGCACACTTGGAGAATGAACACTCACAGAATACCCATTCATTAGAAGGCTATATACATCTTAAAAGTTGTTGGGAAAAAGTACTAAAGAAGAAAACAGCCAGCTACCGTACCAAAACAAACCAGAGGGAGAAAATACATTCTGATACCATGATTGCAACGTTATAACACGTTCTCCTTTTTTTCCAATAAGTAGATGACAAATCATATGAAGAGGCAAAAACAGAGCCAATACACTGGGATGAAGGAGATCAATGGTCATACCAATGATGCTTGAGGAAACCCATTCATTGGATTTATTAAACCAAGACTTGAGGCTCAGTGAGGTCAGGAAAACTATGTACCTTGAAGCAAAGGAAACCATGAGAACGACGTCTCCCCGGAAACAGAAACTCAACAGAGAGTAAGTATTCAGAAGCATGAATAGAAGTTGTGGATTTGGAATACACACTCACTGAAAAAGAACAATCAACTCGAGGGACTCAACAGTACATCTGAGCAAGAGTCACTGAACGCAAGGAGGAAACAATTGAAATCATGTAGTCTGAGAAACAGAATGGAGAAAAGAATAAAGGAAAGTGAGAAGAGCCTAAGTAGATTTGTTGGGATGCCTTCAAGAAGGTAGGCAACATGTGCACATGGCAGATGGAGATGGAGAGAAAAAGGAGAAGAAGAAGAATCAAAGGGTGTAAAGACAAAATGATTTGTCATTTACAATAAATGATCAAGTGTCAACGCTGATATTTCATCAAGCCTCATGAAGAACAAAAGACAGTGGGACTGCTGTGGGAATGGAGATCCCAAATTATCCTGTAGGAATCCAGAGACCTGGCTAAGCTCAGAGACACTGCCAGCTAGCTTACTGCAGGCTCTTATGTAACCCTCTGTAAGCTCACAACCAGCACACACAATAGAGATGAAGGAAAAGCACAATTTACTGGAAGGCGAGGAGATGGTGCACTCCCAGCGGTGAGTATGGGCAACCTCAAGAGACAGACTGTCCCATACCAGGGCTGGTGTGGTCCTTTATAAGCTAGGACTTGTGCTCAGACTAGGGTCTGAATGAAAACACAAAGGCGCAGAGGTTGAAGATGGGATCGCAACACAAGTAGTGTGGGCCTCAGGAACATGTCATGGCACCTAGAGCATGGTGGAAGGTAAGGTTCCCTTGTGACTCTTCACCCACCTTGACTGGCATGGAAGGTGATGGGGTTTGAGAGTTGCACATGGCTTGGGCATTGACTGTCCTTAGGTGTAGATGCCTTCATGACTCCCCCCTGTCTCACACACAGCACGATGATACATTTGGAAGTGCTTAAAGAAAACAAAAACAAAAACATGTCAACCAACAATGTGGATGAGCCCAAATTGTCTTTCAAAAATAAAGGCATCAAAGCAGACTTGACAAGACACAAAGCCGGAGACTAGGCATTTCCACAATTCACAAGCATAGGACAACCCAGCTCTAGGCAACTACCGGGATTGACTTGTACCTAGGCAATGTTACCCTGCTGGGAGAAATGCAGCAAATCTATAGCAGGTGGGCATTGTGGGCCTGGTTAATAGGAAACCTGTGTTAGCTATAGAGTGTGGCAGCACAGTTGCCTGTATTAGTTTTTAGAAAAGATATGTGCAGAAGGCAGGGACTTCTGAGCTGAGGCATCCCACCCTGGCCCCTGGTGGTGGGGTGGGGGATGGAATTCCGGGGAAAGCAGCAGATTCCCTGGGGAGGAGTTCTGGGGGACGCTTTGGAGTGGGAGCAGCTGAGGACATGAATTCTGGTAAGACTGGAGGAATGAATTCTGCTGGCTTCAATGCACTGGGCCAATGCACCCACGGGGAGTCAAAGCAGCTGAATTGGAGTGGTTTAGACGGGGACACTGGAGGAGCTGTCTGTGTCAGGCCAAGCAACCCACCCATGTAGGTGATCCGCTGGGCTCAATGGCATTGCACACGGCACATGCCAAATTTGGGGCTGATGGGCATACCTGGCTGAACTAGGCAACTGAATCTCCATGCGTGTCGAGGCAGGGGGAGTGCCCCACCAGGCTGGCACGCAGTACCCACCAGAATGTGAGAGAACAAGGTCTATGGGCAGACTCTGTAAGGAACTGTGGGCTCACCTCTGCGGGTCTGTGGCACATACAGGTCTGCGTGAAGGAGGGGTGTGATGACAGGCCAAGCCTGCCTGAAGCACAGTCCAGGGTTCAGAGAAGGCTGTGCTGGGCCGGGCTGCAGCACCCGTGGGTACAAGCAACAGTCCGAACGGAGGGCTGATTATGCCAAGCAGGGTCACGTGACCATCTGGCATGCGTGAAACATGGGGCAGGGAGCTGGTCGTGTAGAAGAAGGTGAGGAACTCCCATACTGGGCCAACACTGCCGCTGGGAGTCACAAGAGCTAAGGCTTGGTGTGGGCCAGGTCAAGCAAGGCTGCTAGACTCCTCAGCATTTGTTGGCCAGTTCTAGGCTGAGCCAGACCATGGCACACGCTGGCATGCATGAGGTTGACGATAGAATGTGGATCCTTTGGTGTGGGCTAGAAGCCAACACATACCAGCAAGGCCCGAGACTGCAGGAGAGCCACGCCAGGCTGGGTTGAAGCACCTGCTGGCATGAGCAGGAACCAGGGCTGGAACTGGGCTTGGGAGGGGACCTTCAGGCTATAGCAGTCATTAGCCAGTATATGGGGTGAATCTGGGTCAGGTGAGGCTGGGCTAGGCTGACACACCTGCTGGCAGGTGACAGAGCCAGAAAGGGTGGTGTTCAAACCAGGCTAGGCTGAAACACATGCCGCCAAGTGCCAGGACTCGGTGCAACTCATGTCAGACCTGACCACAGTGCTCCTTGGCAGGTGCCAGATCCAGGCCTGGGAACAGCAGCAGCACGAAGGCTCGCAGCGTGAGCTCGGCCAAGCAGCAGGCATAGGGGACGCTGGGCATGTCCTGTGCAACATTCACCATGATCCCAGGGACGGCACTGCTAGAGAACCTCCTGGTCGAGCAGCGACAGGTTGCCGAGGAAGAAGTGCATCAAGTTGTGCCCCTGAGGGCTTTCTGCTACCAGGAAGAGGATCATGCCATCTCCTGCAAAGGTGGCTCTATAGAGGAGCATCAGGGACCAGGTGAGAACCATCTCTGGGACGTGGAGTGCAGGGATAGACCCACAACAGTGAGTTCAGTCACCTTGGTGCAGTTTCCCATCTCCTGCTAGTTCATTTGTAGCAGTGCGGCTACAGGTGGGGAGAGAACGTGGGAGTGTGGGTGTGGGGTGGGTTGCACATTGCTAACAAGATGTGCGGTCGCCATGGCACAAGCTCACCCCTGACACGGGCACCCCTAACTGCCAGCCGCTCTAGCAGCCCAACCCCATCTTGGTGCTGGAAACTCCAAAGCCAGTCCCCTGGCGAGAAGGGATGGGATTCCTAGAGCAGCTGAACACAGCCTTGGAAGAAGAGGGCACAGAGCTGCCACAGAGCCTTGGAGGCAGGCACATTGTCCTCCTTCTCCCTCCCCAGGCCCCTTAGGACGCACGCTTGGATGCAGCCAGGTCACTTTTTCATCTAGGTAAGGAGGATGGCAGCCCTGTGGCCCAAGGCAAGCTCTTCAGGGCAGTAGTGTCAGCTGCTTAGTGGAACTCACAGCTCAAGCTCCTGTGTGCTTCCCCACACTGGCACTGAGACAGAAAGAGCCACCGTGCTCTCCTCTGCCCTCCACCCAGCTAGCTTATCTGTCTTCATGGTAGAAAGAAAGGAGAGAGGTCAGGACATTGAGGGAAGGCCCCTACTCTGGGGTATCTAGGGGCCGCCTTGTTCATGGCCCTGTTGCCTTCTGACCCTTGTGTGTGTGGGTGCCTGCACTGGGGCAGAAGCTGAGCTAGGCCTAGGCTCAGTAGCCAGTGTTTGGTCTGCTTGCCTGGTCTGGAATGCCTGCCCTTGCACCAGAAGTCTAAGGGAGGAGAGCTTGTTCGAGGCTTGCCTTGGGACACACGGTTGCCCATGCCCGAGATGAGATGCCTGACTACTGAGCTACAAGCACTCAACACATCTCCTGCCCTGCACTGCCATGCCCTTCATGTGCTATGATTCCAGCCTCCTCCACTCTACTGGAACAAGTGACAGGTAGGGATGAGAGAGGGAACAAGGACAACACTCAGCTTCTAGCTGAGGTGTCCAAATCCAAGGAAAGACCAGCCTGGTGCCACCAGTGAGCTGAGGCCAGGAGAAGCGACATGTGGAGGGCAAAGCCGAGCTCCAGTGTGTTGGGGAGAGGCAGACTGCCATGGAGTCAGGGCAGACCTGGGGGAGAATGAGGCTGAAGATTGTATGTGGAGCTCTGCAAGGGGTAATGTGTAGGAGACAGGGGGCAGCAGATGGCAGCACAGAGCAACAGGCTGGCACTTGCTCTTAGAAGACAGAGTGAAAAGGCCAGGAGAGCATAGGCCAGTGCAGGGCAAGGCAGGATGACTGGCTCCCCACACCGATTATGTTTAGTCCAGCTGGCTGTAGGCTCCGCAGCACACGAGAGGCCGGAAACATAGTGTGACAGACACTTTAATCACAAAGATCATGCATTTTTAAAAAGGCAATCTGCATTCCAGCAATGAAGTTGTAGGCGAGCACCTCAGCAGATCCCCTGCCATCAGGCATGGAGGTGAGGGGAAAGCTGGTGCTGTGGCTCATCTCAAAAGGACCCGGCTTCTTCTGGGGATGCGGGCGCTGCTTTCAACCCAGCGAGGAGAGCAGATTCAGGCAGTGTCCACCAGTTGGGGGCCGTCCCGGGACTCCCCGAAGGCTCCACCTCCATCCACTCACCTCCATCCACCTGAGACTTTCCTTCCTCACACTGTAAGTTCCCTAGGGTGGGGCAAGGGGCCAAAGAGAGAGACAGGCACAACCAGGCTCACCTTGTCTGTGTGGGAGGCCAGACCCAGCACCCCAACACTCCACTCCAATCCCACCCGGTGTTACCCAGTCCCGGGAATGACTCCCTCACACCAGCCAACACATAGGGAAACAGTCGTTGAGTCTTTCTCAAATACTCGTGAGCAAGAGACTTGTTCCCAATCTGTTAATAACATGCACATGGCCTGGCAACCAGCATTGGAGAGAAAATGCACTCAGAGTCTCCATTGGGCTAAAGCAAGATTCCAGGACTCACTGGTGAAACATGCATGTGGTCACACAATGTGTGTCTCACAAGGGTGTGCATGGAAGGATGGACAGGCAGGCAGCTCCAGGGTCGGGCCACACACGGGCTTTGTTCCATAGGACTGGTAGTCTTTAGGGGCCACCACCATCCTCAGCACAGCCCTGGCCTGCCTCGGTCCCCAGTTGCTGCACAATGTCACCTGGTCACCGCTAGCCCCAGCCTACCTAGCTGAAGCTGCAGGCGGTCGATTTCTCTCCTTAGCAACTGACACTAGCCAGGCAGACAGGGGGAGAAACAGCATGGTCAGCCTGTTCCCGGCCATTGTTCCTTCCCCTCCTCGAGACCTTACCGCGTCCCCACCCACATCCCCATGCCCAGTGCTCAAGTGGAATGGGACCAGCAGGAATGAGCAGGTGCCCCGTGTTTGGAGAGCTGTGGGAAGGGAAGGGGCATGAGTCGCTCTAAGCAGGATACAGACAGGACTACACAGCCAAAGGAGTATTACTTGAGCACACGACTGCAGTGCCATTGGCAGCTCCCTCCTTCCCTCTTGCGGATGTTGCTGAGGTGGCCCGTGCACATCTGGGAGAGAAACAACAACAACAACAACAACAACAACAAAACATGTTCCTGGGTAACAGGAGGGATGCAGCGAAGGTTCTCCAGCCAGCCTTGCCAACCACAGCCAGCCCCAGCCTGCTGCTTCAGGTCTCCCAGAGGTGGCTGAGGAGCCAGAGCAGTCTGGGTGCGAGGCAAGCACTTGGGGGTCCCAGGTCCAGGGATCTACCCCCACCACTTCTTCGTTGGGCTCCTCTAATTCCATCACATCCGAATGCCTCACCTGGGTGCAGGGATGCCCTGGCCTGGATTTCTTCCTGCCCTACGACCAAGGGCTGTGTACCCCCGGTCTGTTGTCTGTGCTGGCTCTGGGCTACTGCCTGATGGATTCCATTACACGCAGTCACGTGAGCCAGTGCCGTCCTCTCACCTAGGAACTAAAACACAAGTTGCTGGCCAGGGAATATGTGTGTGTGTGTGTATGTGTTATGCGTGTGTGTGAATGTTTGTGTGTTTATGCATGTTTGTGTGTGTGTGTGTGTGTGTGCGTGTGGGATGAGGAAAAGTGTGATGCAGATGAGCCTACTGAAGTGGCCACAGGGAAGCAGCAGGGAGAGTAAGGGGTGTGTGTGTGTGTGTGTGTGTGTGTGTGTTCATGCGGCTCTGTTAAGGACAGTTGTGGGGCCGGGGAGAGAATGCCCAAGGAGCGGGGCATGAGGGAGGCCTGCTCACTTGTTCCTCCTCTGAGTGGGGCTGCTTGTTCCCGGTGGCATCATCCTGGGCCTGCATGGCATTCTCCCTAGTGCTGCCGACCACAGGCTTCTTCCTGGCACAGGGTCTGGGCAGTCTGGAGCCCCTGAGGGCCAGGGCGCCTTGCCCACCTCGGCCGAGTGGTGGAAGGTCGGTCCCAGGTGGGAATGGTGTGGGGCCTGGGCAAAATTCTGAAAGGAGACCCTGGGTCTTCCTCCCCATGGCGCCTTTGGGGGTGCTGCCAGCCGGGCCCTGCTCGTCCAGGGCCTCCTTGCTGGGGGAAGCCTGGCAAAGGCAAACTGCTCTGGCCCCTCTCCTGCTGCTGCTGCCCAGCCCCGCTGCTGCCTTCCTGATGGGCAGCTTGCTGGAAAATGGCTGTCTGCGCTCTTCTCTCAGTGGCACGCATGGTGCGGAGTCACATAGAACCCCAACGCTGTCTTCTGTAGTGCGTTGGCCGGAGTCCTCTGCGCAGCTGCATGTGCTGGGGCTCCCTTCACTGAAGAGCAGCTGCCCCGCAGCCTCTGCTCCGCTGGGATCATCGCTGCAGACCAGCTGCAGTGCTTCCAGCTCTGAGGGTCGCTGGCTGGGCAGCTGGGGCTGCTGGGCAACCATGGGCCAGGTCAGGCACCTGGGCCCACCCTGCCCCTCCCAGGCCCACCGAGGGTCACAGCGCTGGCAGACACCCCTCCACTCGGCCCACTGCCCGGGCTTCCCAGGAGACCCCTTGCCGAGTCCATCCCCCTGCTCTGGCCCTCTCCCACCAGGGCCACCCTCAACCCAGGCAGATCCTTCAACAAGCCGCCATCCCCACGCCCCTGATGCCCAATCCCAATGCCTCACTCACCTCCCAGCCCTTCAGAAGCCTGCCACCAGCTGCCCTCCTCCAGCCACCGCCCTCCAGGAACCCAGACCCAGGCTCCTGCTCCAATGAGCTCACCTCCTTGCTGTCGGAGGAGCTCATGCTGCAGAACCACGGGCAGCTTGGCGGGACGCCCCCGCCCTCAGCGGCCCTTCTGTCCTCCTGGAAGCCTCCTGAGGGAATGACCAGCAGCAGCAAGCACACTGCAGTGTGTGTGTGCACGCGCCCCGCCCTCCAATCAGAGCGGGACACGTCAGCAGCCCTCTGTGAGGGAGGCCAGTGAGGGAGGAGGAGCTTGAGGACCCCGCGGCGTGGGGGGGCGGTGGGCTGCACTGGGGAGGGGTGGTTGGGTTGGGGTGGGTGGGGTGTGGTAGGCAGATGGGTTGGACTGGGAGTGGGGTGCGTTGTGTTAGGAGTATCTGGGGTTTAGGAGGGGGATTTGCAGGCATGGCCATGGGGTGGCTGAGGCTCTGCCTGCTGAGCTCCCTGGCAGGGCTGTGGCCACCCACACAGAACGCAGGACCCCTGCCCCAGCCAGGGCAGCCAGGGTGAGCAAAGCGCCTAGGTGCCCTGGGCTTGTTGTATCAGCTGGGCCGTGCAGGCAGGAAGCGTGGCCTGGGCCATGGTCCACAATGCCAAGAGGCCGCTGGCAGTCTGCTGCCCGCAGCATCGTGGTTACAGATCACGACTTGCAGGTGTGCACACCTTCCTGTCTTGCGGGAACCCGGGACACGGGGCAACCCCATTCCCATTCACAGCAGTCTTGGGCCGCACACTGTAACCTCAGTCGTTGTCATGCATTGGCCATGGCAACAAGCCAGAAACTCCACCTGGGTCTCCTAGGTCAGTGTGGTCATCTTCAGCTCTCTTTTCAAGTGCATGAGCAGGAACCTAACTAAAACTAAGGTCGTGATTGCTGGTGTTCATGCAGGCAGAGCTTGTGGCAGCCTGACTTGGGCTAGCTTGTAGCATGCCTCTATGTGTGGCATGGATGGGGCTGGTGGTGGAAGTGACCAGGCAGCCTCAGTCACTGATAAGTGTGCTGGCCGGTTCAGGTGAGAGACCGAACCTGACCATGCACTAATGGCACACCAAGAGTCAAGTCTGAGTTCATCCCAGGTCAGGTCTCTTGAGGACCTGGCTACCTAGACCAGTGCACTCAAACTGCAGCCCAGGCAAAATCAAAACTACGGCTTCCAGTCTGTGGGTGCAAGTTTCAGGACTGGAAGTCCTCTGTTGCTCAGGCCCATGCAGTGCACAGCATGTCCACAAACACATAGGGGCCGTGATGGCCAGCTCATCTACCCCAGGAGATGGTAGGTGATGTCCATCCCGGGCCTTGTCGGAGGATAGAAGGCAGAACAGGTTGGACAGCTGTCCTGGCCAAGCTTTGCAGCAAGTGTCTAGGTCTGTGTGAATGTACTAAGGTGGACTTTGTCAACCAACAGACTTTCTGAAAGACTTTCTGAACCTCGGTGCAACAAAAGCAACAACTTCTCAGTGCTATCAAAATCACTCAAGTAACAGCCTCAGAACACTCTTCCCCACACCAGGGTCTCTAAGGCATCATGAAAGGACCCTCCCCGTCCCTGGGTTCTGATGTAGTTTGACAGGAAGGAGCAGTCTCCACTCGTTCCCCGTTTGAAGACACAGGAAAACAAAACAAGATGGGAAACATTTGTCCCACGCACCTTGTTCCATACCTTAACACTCACCGCATGGACATGCATCCCTCTCAACTATGTAAACAATGTCAGAACTTGCAAAGAAAGTGAGACCCAGGACTCAAAGTGCTTCTCTGATAAGGGTACAAGCACCACACATGGAAACACGTTTGTAGCACCACGATGCGAATCCAAAGCTGTAGCATATTTTAAAAAAATGAACATGCGTTTCTTTGAAAAGCAGGTTTATAGAGACATAAGATGAGACAGAAAAAGAAAATCTTCAATCCACTGGCTTACTCCACAAATGGCCACATCCAGCAAGCGCTGGGCTGGTCCAAAGCCTGAAGAACAGAACCGGTGCCCCTATGAGATCCTGGTGCGTGCAAAGTGAGGACTTGACCTGCTCAGCTCCCATGCCCGGGCTTGAACATCATGTAAAAATATCCCATGTGTGAAAAGAGAAATCGCAAATACAAGTAGAAAGTACTGGGGCTGGAGAGGTGGCATAACAAGCTAAGCTTCTGCCTGTGGTGTTGCTGGCATCCCACACGGGTGTCATCTCATGACCCAGCAGCTCCCACTTCCGATCCAGCTCCCTGATTGTGGCCTGGGAAAGCAGCAGAGGAAGGCTGAAGTCCTTGAGCACCTGCAATCATGTGGGAGGTCTGCAAGGAACGCCTGGCTCCTGGCTTGATATTAGTTCAGCTCTGGTTACTAAGGGCATTTGGGGAGTGAAATGTGGACAAAAGTCATTTCCTGGGCCCGGTGCTGTTGCCTATCTACTAAAGTCCTCCCCTTGCAAGCGCAGGGATCCCATATGGGTGCTGGTTCTAATCCACATGGCCCCTCTTCTCATCCAGCTCCCTGCTTGTGGCCTGGGAAAGCAGTCCAGGATGGTCCAATGCTTTGGGATCCTGCACCCACGTAGGAGACCTGGAGGAAGTTCCTGGCTCCTGGCTTTGGATCTGTGCAGCAGCTCCAGAGCGGTCATTGTGGCCTCTAGAGGAGAGAATCAACAGACGGAAGATCTTCCTCTCTGTCTCTCCTCCTCTCTCTGTATCTGACTTTCCAGTAAAAAAAATAAACAATAAATGTTGGAGTTTTGTTTGTTTGTTTGTTTTATAGAAGTGCTCTCCCTTTGCCTCTCCTCTCTGTAACTCTGCCTTTCAAATAAATACTAAATACGTTTTGGGGAAGAAAAGGAGTATGCAGCTGGATTTTATTAATTTATCCAATCTTGCAAACTTTGGCTTTTCAGAGCAGTTTCGGAGGAGTTCCTTACTAGTTTCAGAATGGCTTTAGATTTACAGAATAGACACTATGAGATAGTAATACAAAAAGTCCTCCAATACCCTTCCCCCCCTTTGCCCCTATTAACCATACACATCACTATCTTTCTCATAGTTGACAAATCACACTCACTGAGGGCCTCACCCACCTTCCCTACACTCTACAAATACAATCACAATTTCACATTTCATCATCAGTTTCTTAAGATGATTTACTCTCATGCTGCCTTCCCCTAGCTGAAAAGAAATCCGAAGCAAAGAGTGTGCACTCTAGATGTTCTCAAATGAGAAGACCAAATTACTACCTATCAACAGTAATCTTGAATGTGAAGGGCTTCAACTCATGAGCCCAGCATCCTAGATTAGCAGACTGGATCCAACAACAAAACCCACAGGAGACACATCTCACCCACAAAATTCTGTGGGAACAAAAAGTCAAAGGATGGAAAAAGATATTAGAGGATAATGGAAAAGGAAACTAAACTGGTGTAGCCATTCTTGTATCAGTAACACAGACTTTGACGTGAGAAATATGAAAGAGCTCAAGAAGGACACCACATCATGATCAAAGGTTCCATTCAGCCAGAAGACATCACCTTACTCGTGTTTCGGGTGTTTTCTTTTTCATCTTCAGTTTTGTGTGTATTTCCTGAAAAGAGTTTCTTCCTCCTTAAATATTTGTAAAGATGTATTGATTTTCATTGGAAAGTCAGATATACAGGGTAGAGGAGAGACAGAGAGGAAGATGTTCTGTCTGCTGGTTCACTGCGGGTCTCCCACGCAGATGCAGCATCCCAAGACCTTGGGCCATCCTTGACTGCTTCCCAAGGGCACAAGCTTGCAGCCAGAATGGGAAGCAGGGCCACCAGCACAAAAATCCAGCACCCACGTGGGATCCCTGCACATGCAAGGTGCAGACTTTCGCCACAAGGCTGTCCTGCTAGGCCCCAAATTGTGGGATTTTGTTTCCTTAATAGTATCTGCAGTGACTCGTAGGTCGTGCAGTGGCATCGCTTTCTTCAAGAAGGCTTTTTATTTCCTTTTTCATTTCTGAAGTGACACATTGGCCATCTTCTGTGATCCTATGCTCTGGTCACACTATCGCCTGCCCAGCCTTTCTCCCACTCTTGCTTGGAGAAGTGCCCAGAGTTAGACAGACACCAGCTGTCCTAGATCACTGCAGTGAAAGCAGTGCTGGTGTTGCCAGAACCTGCTGGCTGATGGGTCTGAAGGACACCTGGACCCATTTTGGGTAGAAACCCAAGGATGCCAAGTCAGTACTGTTTTCCCTGTGTGAAGGCAGTGCAATGCGGCCTGCTGGAAATGACCTCGCTCCTGGCTCAGCACATGTACAGCTTGCTGTTGTCCCTCAAGCCCCTCAGCCTTTTCTCCAGAACACAAATTGGTGTCCAATGCGGCACTAGTGGTGGTGAGTTGTGAAAATCCACCCTGTTCTTGCACCCATCTGCTTGGGCTCTGCCACTGTGCATGTGCTTGGGGTCAGATCAAGCAAATCAGCAGGATGGGCAGTTGTATGCCTGGGTTCACCTCCCAAGCTCCAGTGAACTCCCCTTCTCACCTGGACACTAAGTGGAGCTCTGATTGCTGACTGCCAACCACCGCTGGGATATCCGGGCACTGCAACACCACTCTGTTGTCTCTGCTGCTTTCCCGTGTCCACAGGACTCCAGGTGTGCCTGTGCTGTCCACCAGTCCTCGCCTACGTCCCGGGCTTGCAGCCTCTTGGCTTCAACCACGCTCATGATTCTCCATCTGTCTAAATATGTCCTTACCCTATCCACCATCTTGTTTCCCCAGGAAAAGAAATATAAAAGCAACTAGACTGTAGGAGACAAAATACCTGGAGTTATCAAACATATGCTTCGATAGGACTAGGATTAGTATATTTCAGAAAATAGATAACAAGGTAATCATTTCACCCAAGAATGGAAATGAGAGGAAAGAAGAACATGGAGTTTCAAAACTCCATGAGGAAACTGAGCATTTGAACCAAGAAAATACTTGAGGTGTTTGGTTGGGATGGGACTGGCGTGATGGCTCAGTGTCTAAATCCTCATCTTACATGTGCCGGGATAACATATGGGTGACTCTTTGTGTCCTGGCTGCTCCACTTCCCATCCAGCTCCGTGCTTGTGACCTGAGAAAGCAGTGGAGATGGCCCAAAGCCATGGGACCGTGCACCCATGTGGGAGACCAGGAAGAGGCTTCTGGCATCTGGCTTCACATCAGCACAGCCCGGCTGTTGCCACCACTTAAGGAGTGAACCAACAGATGGAAGCTCTATCTGTCTCTCCTTCTCTTTCTGAATACGCCTTTCCAATAAGAATAAATCTTTTATTTCTGAAAAGAAAGCTAATAATTGGAATACATTGCTCTGTTTCGAGTGTTTGAGCAAATCTCTTGGTTCATTGCTTTGCACACTTGGAGAATGAACACTCACAGAATACCCATTCATTAGAAGGCTATATACATCTTACAAGTTGTTGGGAAAAAGTACTAAAGAAGAAAACAGCCAGCTACCGTACCAAAACAAACCAGAGGGAGAAAATACATTCTGATACCATGATTGCAACGTTATAACACGTTCTCCTTTTTTTCCAATAAGTAGATGACAAATCATATGAAGAGGCAAAAACAGAGCCAATACACTGGGATGAAGGAGATCAATGGTCATACCAATGATGCTTGAGGAAACCCATTCATTGGATTTATTAAACCAAGACTTGAGGCTCAGTGAGGTCAGGAAAACTATGTACCTTGAAGCAAAGGAAACCATGAGAACGACGTCTCCCCGGAAACAGAAACTCAACAGAGAGTAAGTATTCAGAAGCATGAATAGAAGTTGTGGATTTGGAATACACACTCACTGAAAAAGAACAATCAACTCGAGGGACTCAACAGTACATCTGAGCAAGAGTCACTGAACGCAAGGAGGAAACAATTGAAATCATGTAGTCTGAGAAACAGAATGGAGAAAAGAATAAAGGAAAGTGAGAAGAGCCTAAGTAGATTTGTTGGGATGCCTTCAAGAAGGTAGGCAACATGTGCACATGGCAGATGGAGATGGAGAGAAAAAGGAGAAGAAGAAGAATCAAAGGGTGTAAAGACAAAATGATTTGTCATTTACAATAAATGATCAAGTGTCAACGCTGATATTTCATCAAGCCTCATGAAGAACAAAAGACAGTGGGACTGCTGTGGGAATGGAGATCCCAAATTATCCTGTAGGAATCCAGAGACCTGGCTAAGCTCAGAGACACTGCCAGCTAGCTTACTGCAGGCTCTTATGTAACCCTCTGTAAGCTCACAACCAGCACACACAATAGAGATGAAGGAAAAGCACAATTTACTGGAAGGCGAGGAGATGGTGCACTCCCAGCGGTGAGTATGGGCAACCTCAAGAGACAGACTGTCCCATACCAGGGCTGGTGTGGTCCTTTATAAGCTAGGACTTGTGCTCAGACTAGGGTCTGAATGAAAACACAAAGGCGCAGAGGTTGAAGATGGGATCGCAACACAAGTAGTGTGGGCCTCAGGAACATGTCATGGCACCTAGAGCATGGTGGAAGGTAAGGTTCCCTTGTGACTCTTCACCCACCTTGACTGGCATGGAAGGTGATGGGGTTTGAGAGTTGCACATGGCTTGGGCATTGACTGTCCTTAGGTGTAGATGCCTTCATGACTCCCCCCTGTCTCACACACAGCACGATGATACATTTGGAAGTGCTTAAAGAAAACAAAAACAAAAACATGTCAACCAACAATGTGGATGAGCCCAAATTGTCTTTCAAAAATAAAGGCATCAAAGCAGACTTGACAAGACACAAAGCCGGAGACTAGGCATTTCCACAATTCACAAGCATAGGACAACCCAGCTCTAGGCAACTACCGGGATTGACTTGTACCTAGGCAATGTTACCCTGCTGGGAGAAATGCAGCAAATCTATAGCAGGTGGGCATTGTGGGCCTGGTTAATAGGAAACCTGTGTTAGCTATAGAGTGTGGCAGCACAGTTGCCTGTATTAGTTTTTAGAAAAGATATGTGCAGAAGGCAGGGACTTCTGAGCTGAGGCATCCCACCCTGGCCCCTGGTGGTGGGGTGGGGGATGGAATTCCGGGGAAAGCAGCAGATTCCCTGGGGAGGAGTTCTGGGGGACGCTTTGGAGTGGGAGCAGCTGAGGACATGAATTCTGGTAAGACTGGAGGAATGAATTCTGCTGGCTTCAATGCACTGGGCCAATGCACCCACGGGGAGTCAAAGCAGCTGAATTGGAGTGGTTTAGACAGGGACACTGGAGGAGCTGTCTGTGTCAGGCCAAGCAACCCACCCATGTAGGTGATCCGCTGGGCTCAATGGCATTGCACATGGCACATGCCAAATTTGGGGCTGATGGGCATACCTGGCTGGACTAGGCAACTGAATCTCCATGTGTGTCGAGGCAGGGGGAGTGCCCCACCAGGCTGGCACGCAGTACCCACCAGAATGTGAGAGAACAAGGTCTATGGGCAGACTCTGTAAGGAACTGTGGGCTCACCTCTGCGGGTCTGTGGCACATACAGGTCTGCGTGAAGGAGGGGTGTGATGACAGGCCAAGCCTGCCTGAAGCACAGTCCAGGGTTCAGAGAAGGCTGTGCTGGGCCGGGCTGCAGCACCCGTGGGTGCAAGCAACAGTCCGAACGGAGGGCTGATTATGCCAAGCAGGGTCACGTGACCATCTGGCATGCGTGAAACATGGGGCAGGGAGCTGGTCGTGTAGAAGAAGGTGAGGAACTCCCATACTGGGCCAACACTGCCGCTGGGAGTCACAAGAGCTAAGGCTTGGTGTGGGCCAGGTCAAGCAAGGCTGCTAGACTCCTCAGCACTTGTTGGCCAGTTCTAGGCTGAGCCAGACCATGGCACACGCTGGCATGCATGAGGTTGACGATAGAATGTGGATCCTTTGGTGTGGGCTAGAAGCCAACACATACCAGCAAGGCCCGAGACTGCAGGAGAGCCACGCCAGGCTGGGTTGAAGCACCTGCTGGCATGAGCAGGAACCAGGGCTGGAACTGGGCTTGGGAGGGGACCTTCAGGCTATAGCAGTCATTAGCCAGTATATGGGGTGAATCTGGGTCAGGTGAGGCTGGGCTAGGCTGACACACCTGCTGGCAGGTGACAGAGCCAGAAAGGGTGGTGTTCAAACCAGGCTAGGCTGAAACACATGCCGCCAAGTGCCAGGACTCGGTGCAACTCATGTCAGACCTGACCACAGTGCTCCTTGGCAGGTGCCAGATCCAGGCCTGGGAACAGCAGCAGCACGAAGGCTCGCAGCGTGAGCTCGGCCAAGCAGCAGGCATAGGGGACGCTGGGCATGTCCTGTGCAACATTCACCATGATCCCAGGGACGGCACTGCTAGAGAACCTCCTGGTCGAGCAGCGACAGGTTGCCGAGGAAGAAGTGCATCAAGTTGTGCCCCTGAGGGCTTTCTGCTACCAGGAAGAGGATCATGCCATCTCCTGCAAAGGTGGCTCTATAGAGGAGCATCAGGGACCAGGTGAGAACCATCTATCTGGGACGTGGAGTGCAGGGATAGACCCACAACAGTGAGTTCAGTCACCTTGGTGCAGTTTCCCATCTCCTGCTAGTTCATTTGTAGCAGTGCGGCTACAGGTGGGGAGAGAACGTGGGAGTGTGGGTGTGGGGTGGGTTGCACATTGCTAACAAGATGTGCGGTCGCCATGGCACAAGCTCACCCCTGACACGGGCACCCCTAACTGCCAGCCGCTCTAGCAGCCCAACCCCATCTTGGTGCTGGAAACTCCAAAGCCAGTCCCCTGGCGAGAAGGGATGGGATTCCTAGAGCAGCTGAACACAGCCTTGGAAGAAGAGGGCACAGAGCTGCCACAGAGCCTTGGAGGCAGGCACATTGTCCTCCTTCTCCCTCCCCAGGCCCCTTAGGACGCACGCTTGGATGCAGCCAGGTCACTTTTTCATCTAGGTAAGGAGGATGGCAGCCCTGTGGCCCAAGGCAAGCTCTTCAGGGCAGTAGTGTCAGCTGCTTAGTGGAACTCACAGCTCAAGCTCCTGTGTGCTTCCCCACACTGGCACTGAGACAGAAAGAGCCACCGTGCTCTCCTCTGCCCTCCACCCAGCTAGCTTATCTGTCTTCATGGTAGAAAGAAAGGAGAGAGGTCAGGACATTGAGGGAAGGCCCCTACTCTGGGGTATCTAGGGGCCGCCTTGTTCATGGCCCTGTTGCCTTCTGACCCTTGTGTGTGTGGGTGCCTGCACTGGGGCAGAAGCTGAGCTAGGCCTAGGCTCAGTAGCCAGTGTTTGGTCTGCTTGCCTGGTCTGGAATGCCTGCCCTTGCACCAGAAGTCTAAGGGAGGAGAGCTTGTTCGAGGCTTGCCTTGGGACACACGGTTGCCCATGCCCGAGATGAGATGCCTGACTACTGAGCTACAAGCACTCAACACATCTCCTGCCCTGCACTGCCATGCCCTTCATGTGCTATGATTCCAGCCTCCTCCACTCTACTGGAACAAGTGACAGGTAGGGATGAGAGAGGGAACAAGGACAACACACAGCTTCTAGCTGAGGTGTCCAAATCCAAGGAAAGACCAGCCTGGTGCCACCAGTGAGCTGAGGCCAGGAGAAGCGACATGTGGAGGGCAAAGCCGAGCTCCAGTGTGTTGGGGAGAGGCAGACTGCCATGGAGTCAGGGCAGACCTGGGGGAGAATGAGGCTGAAGATTGTATGTGGAGCTCTGCAAGGGGTAATGTGTAGGAGACAGGGGGCAGCAGATGGCAGCACAGAGCAACAGGCTGGCACTTGCTCTTAGAAGACAGAGTGAAAAGGCCAGGAGAGCATAGGCCAGTGCAGGGCAAGGCAGGATGACTGGCTCCCCACACCGATTATGTTTAGTCCAGCTGGCTGTAGGCTCCGCAGCACACGAGAGGCCGGAAACATAGTGTGACAGACACTTTAATCACAAAGATCATGCATTTTTAAAAAGGCAATCTGCATTCCAGCAATGAAGTTGTAGGCGAGCACCTCAGCAGATCCCCTGCCATCAGGCATGGAGGTGAGGGGAAAGCTGGTGCTGTGGCTCATCTCAAAAGGACCCGGCTTCTTCTGGGGATGCGGGCGCTGCTTTCAACCCAGCGAGGAGAGCAGATTCAGGCAGTGTCCACCAGTTGGGGGCCGTCCCGGGACTCCCCGAAGGCTCCACCTCCATCCACTCACCTCCATCCACCTGAGACTTTCCTTCCTCACACTGTAAGTTCCCTAGGGTGGGGCAAGGGGCCAAAGAGAGAGACAGGCACAACCAGGCTCACCTTGTCTGTGTGGGAGGCCAGACCCAGCACCCCAACACTCCACTCCAATCCCACCCGGTGTTACCCAGTCCCGGGAATGACTCCCTCACACCAGCCAACACATAGGGAAACAGTCGTTGAGTCTTTCTCAAATACTCGTGAGCAAGAGACTTGTTCCCAATCTGTTAATAACATGCACATGGCCTGGCAACCAGCATTGGAGAGAAAATGCACTCAGAGTCTCCATTGGGCTAAAGCAAGATTCCAGGACTCACTGGTGAAACGTGCATGTGGTCACACAATATGTGTCTCACAAGGGTGTGCATGGAAGGATGGACAGGCAGGCAGCTCCAGGGTCGGGCCACACACGGGCTTTGTTCCACAAGACTGGTAGTCTTTAGGGGCCACCACCATCCTCAGCACAGCCCTGGCCTGCCTCGGTCCCCAGTTGCTGCACAATGTCACCTGGTCACCGCTAGCCCCAGCCTACCTAGCTGAAGCTGCAGGCGGTCGATTTCTCTCCTTAGCAACTGACACTAGCCAGACAGACAGGGGGAGAAACAGCATGGTCAGCCTGTTCCCGGCCATTGTTCCTTCCCCTCCTCGAGACCTTACCGCGTCCCCACCCACATCCCCATGCCCAGTGCTCAAGTGGAATGGGACCAGCAGGAATGAGCAGGTGCCCCGTGTTTGGAGAGCTGTGGGAAGGGAAGGGGCATGAGTCGCTCTAAGCAGGATACAGACAGGACTACACAGCCAAAGGAGTATTACTTGAGCACACGACTGCAGTGCCATTGGCAGCTCCCTCCTTCCCTCTTGCGGATGTTGCTGAGGTGGCCCGTGCACATCTGGGAGAGAAAACAACAACAACAACAACAACAACAAAACATGTTCCTGGGTAACAGGAGGGATGCAGCGAAGGTTCTCCAGCCAGCCTTGCCAACCACAGCCAGCCCCAGCCTGCTGCTTCAGGTCTCCCAGAGGTGGCTGAGGAGCCAGAGCAGTCTGGGTGCGAGGCAAGCACTTGGGGGTCCCAGGTCCAGGGATCTACCCCCACCACTTCTTCGTTGGGCTCCTCTAATTCCATCACATCCGAATGCCTCACCTGGGTGCAGGGATGCCCTGGCCTGGATTTCTTCCTGCCCTACGACCAAGGGCTGTGTACCCCCGGTCTGTTGTCTGTGCTGGCTCTGGGCTACTGCCTGATGGATTCCATTACACGCAGTCACGTGAGCCAGTGTCGTTCTCTCACCTAGGAACTAAAACACAAGTTGCTGGCCAGGGAATATGTGTGTGCGTGTATGTGTTATGCGTGTGTGTGAATGTTTGTGTGTTTATGCATGTTTATGTGTGTGTGTGTGCGTGTGGGATGAAGAAAAGTGTGATGCAGATGAGCCTACTGAAGTGGCCACAGGGAATCAGCAGGGAGAGTAAGGGGTGTGTGTGTGTGTGTGTGTTCATGCGGCTCTGTTAAGGACAGTTGTGGGGCCGGGGAGAGAATGCCCAAGGAGCGGGGCATGAGGGAGGCCTGCTCACTTGTTCCTCCTCTGAGTGGGGCTGCTTGTTCCGGGTGGCATCATCCTGGGCCTGCATGGCATTCTCCCTAGTGCTGCCGACCACAGGCTTCTTCCTGGCACAGGGTCTGGGCAGTCTGGAGCCCCTGAGGGCCAGGGCGCCTTGCCCACCTCGGCCGAGTGGTGGAAGGTCGGTCCCAGGTGGGAATGGTGTGGGGCCTGGGCAAAATTCTGAAAGGAGACCCTGGGTCTTCCTCCCCATTGGGCCTTTGGGGGTGCTGCCAGCCGGGCCCTGCTCGTCCAGGGCCTCCTTGCTGGGGGAAGCCTGGCAAAGGCAAACTGCTCTGGCCCCTCTCCTGCTGCTGCTGCCCAGCCCCGCTGCTGCCTTCCTGATGGGCAGCTTGCTGGAAAATGGCTGTCTGCGCTCTTCTCTCAGTGGCACGCATGGTGCGGAGTCACATAGAACCCCAACGCTGTCTTCTGTAGTGCGTTGGCCGGAGTCCTCTGCGCAGCTGCATGTGCTGGGGCTCCCTTCACTGAAGAGCAGCTGCCCCGCAGCCTCTGCTCCGCTGGGATCATCGCTGCAGACCAGCTGCAGTGCTTCCAGCTCTGAGGGTCGCTGGCTGGGCAGCTGGGGCTGCTGGGCAACCATGGGCCAGGTCAGGCACCTGGGCCCACCCTGCCCCTCCCAGGCCCACCGAGGGTCACAGCGCTGGCAGACACCCCTCCACTCGGCCCACTGCCCGGGCTTCCCAGGAGACCCCTTGCCGAGTCCATCCCCCTGCTCTGGCCCTCTCCCACCAGGGCCACCCTCAACCCAGGCAGATCCTTCAACAAGCCGCCATCCCCACGCCCCTGATGCCCAATCCCAATGCCTCACTCACCTCCCAGCCCTTCAGAAGCCTGCCACCAGCTGCCCTCCTCCAGCCACCGCCCTCCAGGAACCCAGACCCAGGCTCCTGCTCCAATGAGCTCACCTCCTTGCTGTCGGAGGAGCTCATGCTGCAGAACCACGGGCAGCTTGGCGGGACGCCCCCGCCCTCAGCGGCCCTTCTGTCCTCCTGGAAGCCTCCTGAGGGAATGACCAGCAGCAGCAAGCACACTGCATTGTGTGTGTGCACGCGCCCCGCCCTCCAATCAGAGTGGGACACGTCAGCAGCCCTCTGTGAGGGAGGCCAGTGAGGGAGGAGGAGCTTGAGGACCCCGCGGCGTGGGGGGGCGGTGGGCTGCACTGGGGAGGGGGTGGGCGGTGGTGCGGGGGGGCAGATGGGTTGGACTGGGAGAGGGGTGCGTTGTGTTAGGAGTATCTGGGGTTTAGGAGGGGAATTTGCAGGCATGGCCATGGGGTGGCTGAGGCTCTGCCTGCTGAGCTCCCTGGCAGGGCTGTGGCCACCCACACAGAACGCAGGACCCCTGCCCCAGCCAGGGCAGCCAGGGTGAGCAAAGCGCCTAGGTGCCCTGGGCTTGTTGTATCAGCTGGGCCGTGCAGGCAGGAAGCGTGGCCTGGGCCATGGTCCACAATGCAAAGAGGCCGCTGGCAGTCTGCTGCCCGCAGCATCGTGGTTACAGATCACGACTTGCAGGTGTGCACACCTTCCTGTCTTGCGGGAACCCGGGACACGGGGCAACCCCATTCCCATTCACAGCAGTCTTGGGCCGCACACTGTAACCTCAGTCGTTGTCATGCATTGGCCATGGCAACAAGCCAGAAACTCCACCTGGGTCTCCTAGGTCAGTGTGGTCATCTTCAGCTCTCTTTTCAAGTGCATGAGCAGGAACCTAACTAAAACTAAGGTCGTGATTGCTGGTGTTCATGCAGGCAGAGCTTGTGGCAGCCTGACTTGGGCTAGCTTGTAGCATGCCTCTATGTGTGGCATGGATGGGGCTGGTGGTGGAAGTGACCAGGCAGCCTCAGTCACTGATAAGTGTGCTGGCCGGTTCAGGTGAGAGACCGAACCTGACCATGCACTAATGGCACACCAAGAGTCAAGTCTGAGTTCATCCCAGGTCAGGTCTCTTGAGGACCTGGCTACCTAGACCAGTGCACTCAAACTGCAGCCCAGGCAAAATCAAAACTACGGCTTCCTGTCTGTGGGTGCAAGTTTCAGGACTGGAAGTCCTCTGTTGCTCAGGCCCATGCAGTGCACAGCATGTCCACAAACACATAGGGGCCGTGATGGCCAGCTCATCTACCCCAGGAGATGGTAGGTGATGTCCATCCCGGGCCTTGTCGGAGGATAGAATGCAGAACAGGTTGGACAGCTGTCCTGGCCAAGCTTTGCAGCAAGTGTCTAGGTCTGTGTGAATGTACTAAGGTGGACTTTGTCAACCAACAGACTTTCTGAAAGACTTTCTGAACCTCGGTGCAACAAAAGCAACAACTTCTCAGTGCTATCAAAATCACTCAAGTAACAGCCTCAGAACACTCTTCCCCACACCAGGGTCTCTAAGGCATCATGAAAGGACCCTCCCCGTCCCTGGGTTCTGATGTAGTTTGACAGGAAGGAGCAGTCTCCACTCGTTCCCCGTTTGAAGACACAGGAAAACAAAACAAG
Source organism: Ochotona curzoniae (assembly GCF_017591425.1). Lineage (NCBI taxonomy): Eukaryota > Metazoa > Chordata > Mammalia > Lagomorpha > Ochotonidae > Ochotona > Ochotona curzoniae. The sequence continues at coordinate 11,288,079 of NW_024467087.1, forward strand.
ATGGGAAACATTTGTCCCACGCACCTTGTTCCATACCTTAACACTCACCGCATGGACATGCATCCCTCTCAACTATGTAAACAATGTCAGAACTTGCAAAGAAAGTGAGACCCAGGACTCAAAGTGCTTCTCTGATAAGGGTACAAGCACCACACATGGAAACACGTTTGTAGCACCACGATGCGAATCCAAAGCTGTAGCATATTTTAAAAAAATGAACATGCGTTTCTTTGAAAAGCAGGTTTATAGAGACATAAGATGAGACAGAAAAAGAAAATCTTCAATCCACTGGCTTACTCCACAAATGGCCACATCCAGCAAGCGCTGGGCTGGTCCAAAGCCTGAAGAACAGAACCGGTGCCCCTATGAGATCCTGGTGCGTGCAAAGTGAGGACTTGACCTGCTCAGCTCCCATGCCCGGGCTTGAACATCATGTAAAAATATCCCATGTGTGAAAAGAGAAATCGCAAATACAAGTAGAAAGTACTGGGGCTGGAGAGGTGGCATAACAAGCTAAGCTTCTGCCTGTGGTGTTGCTGGCATCCCACACGGGTGTCATCTCATGACCCAGCAGCTCCCACTTCCGATCCAGCTCCCTGATTGTGGCCTGGGAAAGCAGCAGAGGAAGGCTGAAGTCCTTGAGCACCTGCAATCATGTGGGAGGTCTGCAAGGAACGCCTGGCTCCTGGCTTGATATTAGTTCAGCTCTGGTTACTAAGGGCATTTGGGGAGTGAAATGTGGACAAAAGTCATTTCCTGGGCCCGGTGCTGTTGCCTATCTACTAAAGTCCTCCCCTTGCAAGTGCAGGGATCCCATATGGGTGCTGGTTCTAATCCACATGGCCCCTCTTCTCATCCAGCTCCCTGCTTGTGGCCTGGGAAAGCAGTCCAGGATGGTCCAATGCTTTGGGATCCTGCACCCACGTAGGAGACCTGGAGGAAGTTCCTGGCTCCTGGCTTTGGATCTGTGCAGCAGCTCCAGAGCGGTCACTGTGGCCTCTAGAGGAGAGAATCAACAGACGGAAGATCTTCCTCTCTGTCTCTCCTCCTCTCTCTGTATCTGACTTTCCAGTAAAAAAAATAAACAATAAATGTTGGAGTTTTGTTTGTTTGTTTGTTTTATAGAAGTGCTCTCCCTTTGCCTCTCCTCTCTGTAACTCTGCCTTTCAAATAAATACTAAATACGTTTTGGGGAAGAAAAGGAGTATGCAGCTGGATTTTATTAATTTATCCAATCTTGCAAACTTTGGCTTTTCAGAGCAGTTTCGGAGGAGTTCCTTACTAGTTTCAGAATGGCTTTAGATTTACAGAATAGACACTATGAGATAGTAATACAAAAAGTCCTCCAATACCCTTCCCCCCTTTGCCCCTATTAACCATACACATCACTATCTTTCTCATAGTTGACAAATCACACTCACTGAGGGCCTCACCCACCTTCCCTACACTCTACAAATACAATCACAATTTCACATTTCATCATCAGTTTCTTAAGATGATTTACTCTCATGCTGCCTTCCCCTAGCTGAAAAGAAATCCGAAGCAAAGAGTGTGCACTCTAGATGTTCTCAAATGAGAAGACCAAATTACTACCTATCAACAGTAATCTTGAATGTGAAGGGCTTCAACTCATGAGCCCAGCATCCTAGATTAGCAGACTGGATCCAACAACAAAACCCACAGGAGACACATCTCACCTACAAAATTCTGTGGGAACAAAAAGTCAAAGGATGGAAAAAGATATTAGAGGATAATGGAAAAGGAAACTAAACTGGTGTAGCCATTCTTGTATCAGTAACACAGACTTTGACGTGAGAAATATGAAAGAGCTCAAGAAGGACACCACATCATGATCAAAGGTTCCATTCAGCCAGAAGACATCACCTTACTCGTGTTTTGGGTGTTTTCTTTTTCATCTTCAGTTTTGTGTGTATTTCCTGAAAAGAGTTTCTTCCTCCTTAAATATTTGTAAAGATGTATTGATTTTCATTGGAAAGTCAGATATACAGGGTAGAGGAGAGACAGAGAGGAAGATGTTCTGTCTGCTGGTTCACTGCGGGTCTCCCACGCAGATGCAGCATCCCAAGACCTTGGGCCATCCTTGACTGCTTCCCAAGGGCACAAGCTTGCAGCCAGAATGGGAAGCAGGGCCACCAGCACAAAAATCCAGCACCCACGTGGGATCCCTGCACATGCAAGGTGCAGACTTTCGCCACAAGGCTGTCCTGCTAGGCCCCAAATTGTGGGATTTTGTTTCCTTAATAGTATCTGCAGTGACTCGTAGGTCGTGCAGTGGCATCGCTTTCTTCAAGAAGGCTTTTTATTTCCTTTTTCATTTCTGAAGTGACACATTGGCCATCTTCTGTGATCCTATGCTCTGGTCACACTATCGCCTGCCCAGCCTTTCTCCCACTCTTGCTTGGAGAAGTGCCCAGAGTTAGACAGACACCAGCTGTCCTAGATCACTGCAGTGAAAGCAGTGCTGGTGTTGCCAGAACCTGCTGGCTGATGGGTCTGAAGGACACCTGGACCCATTTTGGGTAGAAACCCAAGGATGCCAAGTCAGTACTGTTTTCCCTGTGTGAAGGCAGTGCAATGCGGCCTGCTGGAAATGACCTCGCTCCTGGCTCAGCACATGTACAGCTTGCTGTTGTCCCTCAAGCCCCTCAGCCTTTTCTCCAGAACACAAATTGGTGTCCAATGCGGCACTAGTGGTGGTGAGTTGTGAAAATCCACCCTGTTCTTGCACCCATCTGCTTGGGCTCTGCCACTGTGCATGTGCTTGGGGTCAGATCAAGCAAATCAGCAGGATGGGCAGTTGTATGCCTGGGTTCACCTCCCAAGCTCCAGTGAACTCCCCTTCTCACCTGGACACTAAGTGGAGCTCTGATTGCTGACTGCCAACCACCGCTTGGATATCCGGGCACTGCAACACCGCTCTGTTGTCTCTGCTGCTTTCCCGTGTCCACAGGACTCCAGGTGTGCCTGTGCTGTCCACCAGTCCTCGCCTACGTCCCGGGCTTGCAGCCTCTTGGCTTCAACCACGCTCATGATTCTCCATCTGTCTAAATATGTCCTTACCCTATCCACCATCTTGTTTCCCCAGGAAAAGAAATATAAAAGCAACTAGACTGTAGGAGACAAAATACCTGGAGTTATCAAACATATGCTTCGATAGGACTAGGATTAGTATATTTCAGAAAATAGATAACAAGGTAATCATTTCACCCAAGAATGGAAATGAGAGGAAAGAAGAAACTCCATGAGGAAACTGAGCATTTGAACCAAGAAAATACTTGAGGTGTTTGGTTGGGATGGGACTGGCGTGATGGCTCAGTGTCTAAATCCTCATCTTACATGTGCCGGGATAACATATGGGTGACTCTTTGTGTCCTGGCTGCTCCACTTCCCATCCAGCTCCGTGCTTGTGACCTGAGAAAGCAGTGGAGATGGCCCAAAGCCATGGGACCGTGCACCCATGTGGGAGACCAGGAAGAGGCTTCTGGCATCTGGCTTCACATCAGCACAGCCCGGCTGTTGCCACCACTTAAGGAGTGAACCAACAGATGGAAGCTCTATCTGTCTCTCCTTCTCTTTCTGAATACGCCTTTCCAATAAGAATAAATCTTTTATTTCTGAAAAGAAAGCTAATAATTGGAATACATTGCTCTGTTTCGAGTGTTTGAGCAAATCTCTTGGTTCATTGCTTTGCACACTTGGAGAATGAACACTCACAGAATACCCATTCATTAGAAGGCTATATACATCTTAAAAGTTGTTGGGAAAAAGTACTAAAGAAGAAAACAGCCAGCTACCGTACCAAAACAAACCAGAGGGAGAAAATACATTCTGATACCATGATTGCAACGTTATAACACGTTCTCCTTTTTTTCCAATAAGTAGATGACAAATCATATGAAGAGGCAAAAACAGAGCCAATACACTGGGATGAAGGAGATCAATGGTCATACCAATGATGCTTGAGGAAACCCATTCATTGGATTTATTAAACCAAGACTTGAGGCTCAGTGAGGTCAGGAAAACTATGTACCTTGAAGCAAAGGAAACCATGAGAACGACGTCTCCCCGGAAACAGAAACTCAACAGAGAGTAAGTATTCAGAAGCATGAATAGAAGTTGTGGATTTGGAATACACACTCACTGAAAAAGAACAATCAACTCGAGGGACTCAACAGTACATCTGAGCAAGAGTCACTGAACGCAAGGAGGAAACAATTGAAATCATGTAGTCTGAGAAACAGAATGGAGAAAAGAATAAAGGAAAGTGAGAAGAGCCTAAGTAGATTTGTTGGGATGCCTTCAAGAAGGTAGGCAACATGTGCACATGGCAGATGGAGATGGAGAGAAAAAGGAGAAGAAGAAGAATCAAAGGGTGTAAAGACAAAATGATTTGTCATTTACAATAAATGATCAAGTGTCAACGCTGATATTTCATCAAGCCTCATGAAGAACAAAAGACAGTGGGACTGCTGTGGGAATGGAGATCCCAAATTATCCTGTAGGAATCCAGAGACCTGGCTAAGCTCAGAGACACTGCCAGCTAGCTTACTGCAGGCTCTTATGTAACCCTCTGTAAGCTCACAACCAGCACACACAATAGAGATGAAGGAAAAGCACAATTTACTGGAAGGCGAGGAGATGGTGCACTCCCAGCGGTGAGTATGGGCAACCTCAAGAGACAGACTGTCCCATACCAGGGCTGGTGTGGTCCTTTATAAGCTAGGACTTGTGCTCAGACTAGGGTCTGAATGAAAACACAAAGGCGCAGAGGTTGAAGATGGGATCGCAACACAAGTAGTGTGGGCCTCAGGAACATGTCATGGCACCTAGAGCATGGTGGAAGGTAAGGTTCCCTTGTGACTCTTCACCCACCTTGACTGGCATGGAAGGTGATGGGGTTTGAGAGTTGCACATGGCTTGGGCATTGACTGTCCTTAGGTGTAGATGCCTTCATGACTCCCCCCTGTCTCACACACAGCACGATGATACATTTGGAAGTGCTTAAAGAAAACAAAAACAAAAACATGTCAACCAACAATGTGGATGAGCCCAAATTGTCTTTCAAAAATAAAGGCATCAAAGCAGACTTGACAAGACACAAAGCCGGAGACTAGGCATTTCCACAATTCACAAGCATAGGACAACCCAGCTCTAGGCAACTACCGGGATTGACTTGTACCTAGGCAATGTTACCCTGCTGGGAGAAATGCAGCAAATCTATAGCAGGTGGGCATTGTGGGCCTGGTTAATAGGAAACCTGTGTTAGCTATAGAGTGTGGCAGCACAGTTGCCTGTATTAGTTTTTAGAAAAGATATGTGCAGAAGGCAGGGACTTCTGAGCTGAGGCATCCCACCCTGGCCCCTGGTGGTGGGGTGGGGGATGGAATTCCGGGGAAAGCAGCAGATTCCCTGGGGAGGAGTTCTGGGGGACGCTTTGGAGTGGGAGCAGCTGAGGACATGAATTCTGGTAAGACTGGAGGAATGAATTCTGCTGGCTTCAATGCACTGGGCCAATGCACCCACGGGGAGTCAAAGCAGCTGAATTGGAGTGGTTTAGACAGGGACACTGGAGGAGCTGTCTGTGTCAGGCCAAGCAACCCACCCATGTAGGTGATCCGCTGGGCTCAATGGCATTGCACATGGCACATGCCAAATTTGGGGCTGATGGGCATACCTGGCTGGACTAGGCAACTGAATCTCCATGTGTGTCGAGGCAGGGGGAGTGCCCCACCAGGCTGGCACGCAGTACCCACCAGAATGTGAGAGAACAAGGTCTATGGGCAGACTCTGTAAGGAACTGTGGGCTCACCTCTGCGGGTCTGTGGCACATACAGGTCTGCGTGAAGGAGGGGTGTGATGACAGGCCAAGCCTGCCTGAAGCACAGTCCAGGGTTCAGAGAAGGCTGTGCTGGGCCGGGCTGCAGCACCCGTGGGTGCAAGCAACAGTCCGAACGGAGGGCTGATTATGCCAAGCAGGGTCACGTGACCATCTGGCATGCGTGAAACATGGGGCAGGGAGCTGGTCGTGTAGAAGAAGGTGAGGAACTCCCATACTGGGCCAACACTGCCGCTGGGAGTCACAAGAGCTAAGGCTTGGTGTGGGCCAGGTCAAGCAAGGCTGCTAGACTCCTCAGCACTTGTTGGCCAGTTCTAGGCTGAGCCAGACCATGGCACACGCTGGCATGCATGAGGTTGACGATAGAATGTGGATCCTTTGGTGTGGGCTAGAAGCCAACACATACCAGCAAGGCCCGAGACTGCAGGAGAGCCACGCCAGGCTGGGTTGAAGCACCTGCTGGCATGAGCAGGAACCAGGGCTGGAACTGGGCTTGGGAGGGGACCTTCAGGCTATAGCAGTCATTAGCCAGTATATGGGGTGAATCTGGGTCAGGTGAGGCTGGGCTAGGCTGACACACCTGCTGGCAGGTGACAGAGCCAGAAAGGGTGGTGTTCAAACCAGGCTAGGCTGAAACACATGCCGCCAAGTGCCAGGACTCGGTGCAACTCATGTCAGACCTGACCACAGTGCTCCTTGGCAGGTGCCAGATCCAGGCCTGGGAACAGCAGCAGCACGAAGGCTCGCAGCGTGAGCTCGGCCAAGCAGCAGGCATAGGGGACGCTGGGCATGTCCTGTGCAACATTCACCATGATCCCAGGGACGGCACTGCTAGAGAACCTCCTGGTCGAGCAGCGACAGGTTGCCGAGGAAGAAGTGCATCAAGTTGTGCCCCTGAGGGCTTTCTGCTACCAGGAAGAGGATCATGCCATCTCCTGCAAAGGTGGCTCTATAGAGGAGCATCAGGGACCAGGTGAGAACCATCTATCTGGGACGTGGAGTGCAGGGATAGACCCACAACAGTGAGTTCAGTCACCTTGGTGCAGTTTCCCATCTCCTGCTAGTTCATTTGTAGCAGTGCGGCTACAGGTGGGGAGAGAACGTGGGAGTGTGGGTGTGGGGTGGGTTGCACATTGCTAACAAGATGTGCGGTCGCCATGGCACAAGCTCACCCCTGACACGGGCACCCCTAACTGCCAGCCGCTCTAGCAGCCCAACCCCATCTTGGTGCTGGAAACTCCAAAGCCAGTCCCCTGGCGAGAAGGGATGGGATTCCTAGAGCAGCTGAACACAGCCTTGGAAGAAGAGGGCACAGAGCTGCCACAGAGCCTTGGAGGCAGGCACATTGTCCTCCTTCTCCCTCCCCAGGCCCCTTAGGATGCACGCTTGGATGCAGCCAGGTCACTTTTTCATCTAGGTAAGGAGGATGGCAGCCCTGTGGCCCAAGGCAAGCTCTTCAGGGCAGTAGTGTCAGCTGCTTAGTGGAACTCACAGCTCAAGCTCCTGTGTGCTTCCCCACACTGGCACTGAGACAGAAAGAGCCACCGTGCTCTCCTCTGCCCTCCACCCAGCTAGCTTATCTGTCTTCATGGTAGAAAGAAAGGAGAGAGGTCAGGACATTGAGGGAAGGCCCCTACTCTGGGGTATCTAGGGGCCGCCTTGTTCATGGCCCTGTTGCCTTCTGACCCTTGTGTGTGTGGGTGCCTGCACTGGGGCAGAAGCTGAGCTAGGCCTAGGCTCAGTAGCCAGTGTTTGGTCTGCTTGCCTGGTCTGGAATGCCTGCCCTTGCACCAGAAGTCTAAGGGAGGAGAGCTTGTTCGAGGCTTGCCTTGGGACACACGGTTGCCCATGCCCGAGATGAGATGCCTGACTACTGAGCTACAAGCACTCAACACATCTCCTGCCCTGCACTGCCATGCCCTTCATGTGCTATGATTCCAGCCTCCTCCACTCTACTGGAACAAGTGACAGGTAGGGATGAGAGAGGGAACAAGGACAACACACAGCTTCTAGCTGAGGTGTCCAAATCCAAGGAAAGACCAGCCTGGTGCCACCAGTGAGCTGAGGCCAGGAGAAGCGACATGTGGAGGGCAAAGCCGAGCTCCAGTGTGTTGGGGAGAGGCAGACTGCCATGGAGTCAGGGCAGACCTGGGGGAGAATGAGGCTGAAGATTGTATGTGGAGCTCTGCAAGGGGTAATGTGTAGGAGACAGGGGGCAGCAGATGGCAGCACAGAGCAACAGGCTGGCACTTGCTCTTAGAAGACAGAGTGAAAAGGCCAGGAGAGCATAGGCCAGTGCAGGGCAAGGCAGGATGACTGGCTCCCCACACCGATTATGTTTAGTCCAGCTGGCTGTAGGCTCCGCAGCACACGAGAGGCCGGAAACATAGTGTGACAGACACTTTAATCACAAAGATCATGCATTTTTAAAAAGGCAATCTGCATTCCAGCAATGAAGTTGTAGGCGAGCACCTCAGCAGATCCCCTGCCATCAGGCATGGAGGTGAGGGGAAAGCTGGTGCTGTGGCTCATCTCAAAAGGACCCGGCTTCTTCTGGGGATGCGGGCGCTGCTTTCAACCCAGCGAGGAGAGCAGATTCAGGCAGTGTCCACCAGTTGGGGGCCGTCCCGGGACTCCCCGAAGGCTCCACCTCCATCCACTCACCTCCATCCACCTGAGACTTTCCTTCCTCACACTGTAAGTTCCCTAGGGTGGGGCAAGGGGCCAAAGAGAGAGACAGGCACAACCAGGCTCACCTTGTCTGTGTGGGAGGCCAGACCCAGCACCCCAACACTCCACTCCAATCCCACCCGGTGTTACCCAGTCCCGGGAATGACTCCCTCACACCAGCCAACACATAGGGAAACAGTCGTTGAGTCTTTCTCAAATACTCGTGAGCAAGAGACTTGTTCCCAATCTGTTAATAACATGCACATGGCCTGGCAACCAGCATTGGAGAGAAAATGCACTCAGAGTCTCCATTGGGCTAAAGCAAGATTCCAGGACTCACTGGTGAAACGTGCATGTGGTCACACAATATGTGTCTCACAAGGGTGTGCATGGAAGGATGGACAGGCAGGCAGCTCCAGGGTCGGGCCACACACGGGCTTTGTTCCACAAGACTGGTAGTCTTTAGGGGCCACCACCATCCTCAGCACAGCCCTGGCCTGCCTCGGTCCCCAGTTGCTGCACAATGTCACCTGGTCACCGCTAGCCCCAGCCTACCTAGCTGAAGCTGCAGGCGGTCGATTTCTCTCCTTAGCAACTGACACTAGCCAGACAGACAGGGGGAGAAACAGCATGGTCAGCCTGTTCCCGGCCATTGTTCCTTCCCCTCCTCGAGACCTTACCGCGTCCCCACCCACATCCCCATGCCCAGTGCTCAAGTGGAATGGGACCAGCAGGAATGAGCAGGTGCCCCGTGTTTGGAGAGCTGTGGGAAGGGAAGGGGCATGAGTCGCTCTAAGCAGGATACAGACAGGACTACACAGCCAAAGGAGTATTACTTGAGCACACGACTGCAGTGCCATTGGCAGCTCCCTCCTTCCCTCTTGCGGATGTTGCTGAGGTGGCCCGTGCACATCTGGGAGAGAAAACAACAACAACAACAACAACAACAAAACATGTTCCTGGGTAACAGGAGGGATGCAGCGAAGGTTCTCCAGCCAGCCTTGCCAACCACAGCCAGCCCCAGCCTGCTGCTTCAGGTCTCCCAGAGGTGGCTGAGGAGCCAGAGCAGTCTGGGTGCGAGGCAAGCACTTGGGGGTCCCAGGTCCAGGGATCTACCCCCACCACTTCTTCGTTGGGCTCCTCTAATTCCATCACATCCGAATGCCTCACCTGGGTGCAGGGGTGCCCTGGCCTGGATTTCTTCCTGCCCTACGACCAAGGGCTGTGTACCCCCGGTCTGTTGTCTGTGCTGGCTCTGGGCTACTGCCTGATGGATTCCATTACACGCAGTCACGTGAGCCAGTGTCGTTCTCTCACCTAGGAACTAAAACACAAGTTGCTGGCCAGGGAATATGTGTGTGCGTGTATGTGTTATGCGTGTGTGTGAATGTTTGTGTGTTTATGCATGTTTATGTGTGTGTGTGTGTGTGTGCGTGTGGGATGAGGAAAAGTGTGATGCAGATGAGCCTACTGAAGTGGCCACAGGGAAGCAGCAGGGAGAGTAAGGGGTGTGTGTGTGTGTGTGTGTGTGTGTGTGTGTTCATGCGGCTCTGTTAAGGACAGTTGTGGGGCCGGGGAGAGAATGCCCAAGGAGCGGGGCATGAGGGAGGCCTGCTCACTTGTTCCTCCTCTGAGTGGGGCTGCTTGTTCCCGGTGGCATCATCCTGGGCCTGCATGGCATTCTCCCTAGTGCTGCCGACCACAGGCTTCTTCCTGGCACAGGGTCTGGGCAGTCTGGAGCCCCTGAGGGCCAGGGCGCCTTGCCCACCTCGGCCGAGTGGTGGAAGGTCGGTCCCAGGTGGGAATGGTGTGGGGCCTGGGCAAAATTCTGAAAGGAGACCCTGGGTCTTCCTCCCCATTGGGCCTTTGGGGGTGCTGCCAGCCGGGCCCTGCTCGTCCAGGGCCTCCTTGCTGGGGGAAGCCTGGCAAAGGCAAACTGCTCTGGCCCCTCTCCTGCTGCTGCTGCCCAGCCCCGCTGCTGCCTTCCTGATGGGCAGCTTGCTGGAAAATGGCTGTCTGCGCTCTTCTCTCAGTGGCACGCATGGTGCGGAGTCACATAGAACCCCAACGCTGTCTTCTGTAGTGCGTTGGCCGGAGTCCTCTGCGCAGCTGCATGTGCTGGGGCTCCCTTCACTGAAGAGCAGCTGCCCCGCAGCCTCTGCTCCGCTGGGATCATCGCTGCAGACCAGCTGCAGTGCTTCCAGCTCTGAGGGTCGCTGGCTGGGCAGCTGGGGCTGCTGGGCAACCATGGGCCAGGTCAGGCACCTGGGCCCACCCTGCCCCTCCCAGGCCCACCGAGGGTCACAGCGCTGGCAGACACCCCTCCACTCGGCCCACTGCCCGGGCTTCCCAGGAGACCCCTTGCCGAGTCCATCCCCCTGCTCTGGCCCTCTCCCACCAGGGCCACCCTCAACCCAGGCAGATCCTTCAACAAGCCGCCATCCCCACGCCCCTGATGCCCAATCCCAATGCCTCACTCACCTCCCAGCCCTTCAGAAGCCTGCCACCAGCTGCCCTCCTCCAGCCACCGCCCTCCAGGAACCCAGACCCAGGCTCCTGCTCCAATGAGCTCACCTCCTTGCTGTCGGAGGAGCTCATGCTGCAGAACCACGGGCAGCTTGGCGGGACGCCCCCGCCCTCAGCGGCCCTTCTGTCCTCCTGGAAGCCTCCTGAGGGAATGACCAGCAGCAGCAAGCACACGGCAGTGTGTGTGTGCACGCGCCCCGCCCTCCAATCAGAGCGGGACACGTCAGCAGCCCTCTGTGAGGGAGGCCAGTGAGGGAGGAGGAGCTTGAGGACCCCGCGGCGTGGGGGGGCGGTGGGCTGCACTGGGGAGGGGGGTGGGCGGTGGGTGGGGGGGGGCAGATGGGTTGGACTGGGAGAGGGGTGCGTTGTGTTAGGAGTATCTGGGGTTTAGGAGGGGAATTTGCAGGCATGGCCATGGGGTGGCTGAGGCTCTGCCTGCTGAGCTCCCTGGCAGGGCTGTGGCCACCCACACAGAACGCAGGACCCCTGCCCCAGCCAGGGCAGCCAGGGTGAGCAAAGCGCCTAGGTGCCCTGGGCTTGTTGTATCAGCTGGGCCGTGCAGGCAGGAAGCGTGGCCTGGGCCATGGTCCACAATGCAAAGAGGCCGCTGGCAGTCTGCTGCCCGCAGCATCGTGGTTACAGATCACGACTTGCAGGTGTGCACACCTTCCTGTCTTGCGGGAACCCGGGACACGGGGCAACCCCATTCCCATTCACAGCAGTCTTGGGCCGCACACTGTAACCTCAGTCGTTGTCATGCATTGGCCATGGCAACAAGCCAGAAACTCCACCTGGGTCTCCTAGGTCAGTGTGGTCATCTTCAGCTCTCTTTTCAAGTGCATGAGCAGGAACCTAACTAAAACTAAGGTCGTGATTGCTGGTGTTCATGCAGGCAGAGCTTGTGGCAGCCTGACTTGGGCTAGCTTGTAGCATGCCTCTATGTGTGGCATGGATGGGGCTGGTGGTGGAAGTGACCAGGCAGCCTCAGTCACTGATAAGTGTGCTGGCCGGTTCAGGTGAGAGACCGAACCTGACCATGCACTAATGGCACACCAAGAGTCAAGTCTGAGTTCATCCCAGGTCAGGTCTCTTGAGGACCTGGCTACCTAGACCAGTGCACTCAAACTGCAGCCCAGGCAAAATCAAAACTACGGCTTCCTGTCTGTGGGTGCAAGTTTCAGGACTGGAAGTCCTCTGTTGCTCAGGCCCATGCAGTGCACAGCATGTCCACAAACACATAGGGGCCGTGATGGCCAGCTCATCTACCCCAGGAGATGGTAGGTGATGTCCATCCCGGGCCTTGTCGGAGGATAGAATGCAGAACAGGTTGGACAGCTGTCCTGGCCAAGCTTTGCAGCAAGTGTCTAGGTCTGTGTGAATGTACTAAGGTGGACTTTGTCAACCAACAGACTTTCTGAAAGACTTTCTGAACCTCGGTGCAACAAAAGCAACAACTTCTCAGTGCTATCAAAATCACTCAAGTAACAGCCTCAGAACACTCTTCCCCACACCAGGGTCTCTAAGGCATCATGAAAGGACCCTCCCCGTCCCTGGGTTCTGATGTAGTTTGACAGGAAGGAGCAGTCTCCACTCGTTCCCCGTTTGAAGACACAGGAAAACAAAACAAGATGGGAAACATTTGTCCCACGCACCTTGTTCCATACCTTAACACTCACCGCATGGACATGCATCCCTCTCAACTATGTAAACAATGTCAGAACTTGCAAAGAAAGTGAGACCCAGGACTCAAAGTGCTTCTCTGATAAGGGTACAAGCACCACACATGGAAACACGTTTGTAGCACCACGATGCGAATCCAAAGCTGTAGCATATTTTAAAAAAATGAACATGCGTTTCTTTGAAAAGCAGGTTTATAGAGACATAAGATGAGACAGAAAAAGAAAATCTTCAATCCACTGGCTTACTCCACAAATGGCCACATCCAGCAAGCGCTGGGCTGGTCCAAAGCCTGAAGAACAGAACCGGTGCCCCTATGAGATCCTGGTGCGTGCAAAGTGAGGACTTGACCTGCTCAGCTCCCATGCCCGGGCTTGAACATCATGTAAAAATATCCCATGTGTGAAAAGAGAAATCGCAAATACAAGTAGAAAGTACTGGGGCTGGAGAGGTGGCATAACAAGCTAAGCTTCTGCCTGTGGTGTTGCTGGCATCCCACACGGGTGTCATCTCATGACCCAGCAGCTCCCACTTCCGATCCAGCTCCCTGATTGTGGCCTGGGAAAGCAGCAGAGGAAGGCTGAAGTCCTTGAGCACCTGCAATCATGTGGGAGGTCTGCAAGGAACGCCTGGCTCCTGGCTTGATATTAGTTCAGCTCTGGTTACTAAGGGCATTTGGGGAGTGAAATGTGGACAAAAGTCATTTCCTGGGCCCGGTGCTGTTGCCTATCTACTAAAGTCCTCCCCTTGCAAGTGCAGGGATCCCATATGGGTGCTGGTTCTAATCCACATGGCCCCTCTTCTCATCCAGCTCCCTGCTTGTGGCCTGGGAAAGCAGTCCAGGATGGTCCAATGCTTTGGGATCCTGCACCCACGTAGGAGACCTGGAGGAAGTTCCTGGCTCCTGGCTTTGGATCTGTGCAGCAGCTCCAGAGCGGTCACTGTGGCCTCTAGAGGAGAGAATCAACAGACGGAAGATCTTCCTCTCTGTCTCTCCTCCTCTCTCTGTATCTGACTTTCCAGTAAAAAAAATAAACAATAAATGTTGGAGTTTTGTTTGTTTGTTTGTTTTATAGAAGTGCTCTCCCTTTGCCTCTCCTCTCTGTAACTCTGCCTTTCAAATAAATACTAAATACGTTTTGGGGAAGAAAAGGAGTATGCAGCTGGATTTTATTAATTTATCCAATCTTGCAAACTTTGGCTTTTCAGAGCAGTTTCGGAGGAGTTCCTTACTAGTTTCAGAATGGCTTTAGATTTACAGAATAGACACTATGAGATAGTAATACAAAAAGTCCTCCAATACCCTTCCCCCCTTTGCCCCTATTAACCATACACATCACTATCTTTCTCATAGTTGACAAATCACACTCACTGAGGGCCTCACCCACCTTCCCTACACTCTACAAATACAATCACAATTTCACATTTCATCATCAGTTTCTTAAGATGATTTACTCTCATGCTGCCTTCCCCTAGCTGAAAAGAAATCCGAAGCAAAGAGTGTGCACTCTAGATGTTCTCAAATGAGAAGACCAAATTACTACCTATCAACAGTAATCTTGAATGTGAAGGGCTTCAACTCATGAGCCCAGCATCCTAGATTAGCAGACTGGATCCAACAACAAAACCCACAGGAGACACATCTCACCTACAAAATTCTGTGGGAACAAAAAGTCAAAGGATGGAAAAAGATATTAGAGGATAATGGAAAAGGAAACTAAACTGGTGTAGCCATTCTTGTATCAGTAACACAGACTTTGACGTGAGAAATATGAAAGAGCTCAAGAAGGACACCACATCATGATCAAAGGTTCCATTCAGCCAGAAGACATCACCTTACTCGTGTTTTGGGTGTTTTCTTTTTCATCTTCAGTTTTGTGTGTATTTCCTGAAAAGAGTTTCTTCCTCCTTAAATATTTGTAAAGATGTACTGATTTTCATTGGAAAGTCAGATATACAGGGTAGAGGAGAGACAGAGAGGAAGATGTTCTGTCTGCTGGTTCACTGCGGGTCTCCCACGCAGATGCAGCATCCCAAGACCTTGGGCCATCCTTGACTGCTTCCCAAGGGCACAAGCTTGCAGCCAGAATGGGAAGCAGGGCCACCAGCACAAAAATCCAGCACCCACGTGGGATCCCTGCACATGCAAGGTGCAGACTTTCGCCACAAGGCTGTCCTGCTAGGCCCCAAATTGTGGGATTTTGTTTCCTTAATAGTATCTGCAGTGACTCGTAGGTCGTGCAGTGGCATCGCTTTCTTCAAGAAGGCTTTTTATTTCCTTTTTCATTTCTGAAGTGACACATTGGCCATCTTCTGTGATCCTATGCTCTGGTCACACTATCGCCTGCCCAGCCTTTCTCCCACTCTTGCTTGGAGAAGTGCCCAGAGTTAGACAGACACCAGCTGTCCTAGATCACTGCAGTGAAAGCAGTGCTGGTGTTGCCAGAACCTGCTGGCTGATGGGTCTGAAGGACACCTGGACCCATTTTGGGTAGAAACCCAAGGATGCCAAGTCAGTACTGTTTTCCCTGTGTGAAGGCAGTGCAATGCGGCCTGCTGGAAATGACCTCGCTCCTGGCTCAGCACATGTACAGCTTGCTGTTGTCCCTCAAGCCCCTCAGCCTTTTCTCCAGAACACAAATTGGTGTCCAATGCGGCACTAGTGGTGGTGAGTTGTGAAAATCCACCCTGTTCTTGCACCCATCTGCTTGGGCTCTGCCACTGTGCATGTGCTTGGGGTCAGATCAAGCAAATCAGCAGGATGGGCAGTTGTATGCCTGGGTTCACCTCCCAAGCTCCAGTGAACTCCCCTTCTCACCTGGACACTAAGTGGAGCTCTGATTGCTGACTGCCAACCACCGCTTGGATATCCGGGCACTGCAACACCGCTCTGTTGTCTCTGCTGCTTTCCCGTGTCCACAGGACTCCAGGTGTGCCTGTGCCGTCCACCAGTCCTCGCCTACGTCCCGGGCTTGCAGCCTCTTGGCTTCAACCACGCTCATGATTCTCCATCTGTCTAAATATGTCCTTACCCTATCCACCATCTTGTTTCCCCAGGAAAAGAAATATAAAAGCAACTAGACTGTAGGAGACAAAATACCTGGAGTTATCAAACATATGCTTCGATAGGACTAGGATTAGTATATTTCAGAAAATAGATAACAAGGTAATCATTTCACCCAAGAATGGAAATGAGAGGAAAGAAGAAACTCCATGAGGAAACTGAGCATTTGAACCAAGAAAATACTTGAGGTGTTTGGTTGGGATGGGACTGGCGTGATGGCTCAGTGTCTAAATCCTCATCTTACATGTGCCGGGATAACATATGGGTGACTCTTTGTGTCCTGGCTGCTCCACTTCCCATCCAGCTCCGTGCTTGTGACCTGAGAAAGCAGTGGAGATGGCCCAAAGCCATGGGACCGTGCACCCATGTGGGAGACCAGGAAGAGGCTTCTGGCATCTGGCTTCACATCAGCACAGCCCGGCTGTTGCCACCACTTAAGGAGTGAACCAACAGATGGAAGCTCTATCTGTCTCTCCTTCTCTTTCTGAATACGCCTTTCCAATAAGAATAAATCTTTTATTTCTGAAAAGAAAGCTAATAATTGGAATACATTGCTCTGTTTCGAGTGTTTGAGCAAATCTCTTGGTTCATTGCTTTGCACACTTGGAGAATGAACACTCACAGAATACCCATTCATTAGAAGGCTATATACATCTTAAAAGTTGTTGGGAAAAAGTACTAAAGAAGAAAACAGCCAGCTACCGTACCAAAACAAACCAGAGGGAGAAAATACATTCTGATACCATGATTGCAACGTTATAACACGTTCTCCTTTTTTTCCAATAAGTAGATGACAAATCATATGAAGAGGCAAAAACAGAGCCAATACACTGGGATGAAGGAGATCAATGGTCATACCAATGATGCTTGAGGAAACCCATTCATTGGATTTATTAAACCAAGACTTGAGGCTCAGTGAGGTCAGGAAAACTATGTACCTTGAAGCAAAGGAAACCATGAGAACGACGTCTCCCCGGAAACAGAAACTCAACAGAGAGTAAGTATTCAGAAGCATGAATAGAAGTTGTGGATTTGGAATACACACTCACTGAAAAAGAACAATCAACTCGAGGGACTCAACAGTACATCTGAGCAAGAGTCACTGAACGCAAGGAGGAAACAATTGAAATCATGTAGTCTGAGAAACAGAATGGAGAAAAGAATAAAGGAAAGTGAGAAGAGCCTAAGTAGATTTGTTGGGATGCCTTCAAGAAGGTAGGCAACATGTGCACATGGCAGATGGAGATGGAGAGAAAAAGGAGAAGAAGAAGAATCAAAGGGTGTAAAGACAAAATGATTTGTCATTTACAATAAATGATCAAGTGTCAACGCTGATATTTCATCAAGCCTCATGAAGAACAAAAGACAGTGGGACTGCTGTGGGAATGGAGATCCCAAATTATCCTGTAGGAATCCAGAGACCTGGCTAAGCTCAGAGACACTGCCAGCTAGCTTACTGCAGGCTCTTATGTAACCCTCTGTAAGCTCACAACCAGCACACACAATAGAGATGAAGGAAAAGCACAATTTACTGGAAGGCGAGGAGATGGTGCACTCCCAGCGGTGAGTATGGGCAACCTCAAGAGACAGACTGTCCCATACCAGGGCTGGTGTGGTCCTTTATAAGCTAGGACTTGTGCTCAGACTAGGGTCTGAATGAAAACACAAAGGCGCAGAGGTTGAAGATGGGATCGCAACACAAGTAGTGTGGGCCTCAGGAACATGTCATGGCACCTAGAGCATGGTGGAAGGTAAGGTTCCCTTGTGACTCTTCACCCACCTTGACTGGCATGGAAGGTGATGGGGTTTGAGAGTTGCACATGGCTTGGGCATTGACTGTCCTTAGGTGTAGATGCCTTCATGACTCCCCCCTGTCTCACACACAGCACGATGATACATTTGGAAGTGCTTAAAGAAAACAAAAACAAAAACATGTCAACCAACAATGTGGATGAGCCCAAATTGTCTTTCAAAAATAAAGGCATCAAAGCAGACTTGACAAGACACAAAGCCGGAGACTAGGCATTTCCACAATTCACAAGCATAGGACAACCCAGCTCTAGGCAACTACCGGGATTGACTTGTACCTAGGCAATGTTACCCTGCTGGGAGAAATGCAGCAAATCTATAGCAGGTGGGCATTGTGGGCCTGGTTAATAGGAAACCTGTGTTAGCTATAGAGTGTGGCAGCACAGTTGCCTGTATTAGTTTTTAGAAAAGATATGTGCAGAAGGCAGGGACTTCTGAGCTGAGGCATCCCACCCTGGCCCCTGGTGGTGGGGTGGGGGATGGAATTCCGGGGAAAGCAGCAGATTCCCTGGGGAGGAGTTCTGGGGGACGCTTTGGAGTGGGAGCAGCTGAGGACATGAATTCTGGTAAGACTGGAGGAATGAATTCTGCTGGCTTCAATGCACTGGGCCAATGCACCCACGGGGAGTCAAAGC
Source organism: Ochotona curzoniae (assembly GCF_017591425.1). NCBI lineage: Eukaryota > Metazoa > Chordata > Mammalia > Lagomorpha > Ochotonidae > Ochotona > Ochotona curzoniae. The sequence goes on from NW_024467087.1 coordinate 11,306,317, forward strand.
AGCTGAATTGGAGTGGTTTAGACAGGGACACTGGAGGAGCTGTCTGTGTCAGGCCAAGCAACCCACCCATGTAGGTGATCCGCTGGGCTCAATGGCATTGCACATGGCACATGCCAAATTTGGGGCTGATGGGCATACCTGGCTGGACTAGGCAACTGAATCTCCATGTGTGTCGAGGCAGGGGGAGTGCCCCACCAGGCTGGCACGCAGTACCCACCAGAATGTGAGAGAACAAGGTCTATGGGCAGACTCTGTAAGGAACTGTGGGCTCACCTCTGCGGGTCTGTGGCACATACAGGTCTGCGTGAAGGAGGGGTGTGATGACAGGCCAAGCCTGCCTGAAGCACAGTCCAGGGTTCAGAGAAGGCTGTGCTGGGCCGGGCTGCAGCACCCGTGGGTACAAGCAACAGTCCGAACGGAGGGCTGATTATGCCAAGCAGGGTCACGTGACCATCTGGCATGCGTGAAACATGGGGCAGGGAGCTGGTCGTGTAGAAGAAGGTGAGGAACTCCCATACTGGGCCAACACTGCCGCTGGGAGTCACAAGAGCTAAGGCTTGGTGTGGGCCAGGTCAAGCAAGGCTGCTAGACTCCTCAGCACTTGTTGGCCAGTTCTAGGCTGAGCCAGACCATGGCACACGCTGGCATGCATGAGGTTGACGATAGAATGTGGATCCTTTGGTGTGGGCTAGAAGCCAACACATACCAGCAAGGCCCGAGACTGCAGGAGAGCCACGCCAGGCTGGGTTGAAGCACCTGCTGGCATGAGCAGGAACCAGGGCTGGAACTGGGCTTGGGAGGGGACCTTCAGGCTATAGCAGTCATTAGCCAGTATATGGGGTGAATCTGGGTCAGGTGAGGCTGGGCTAGGCTGACACACCTGCTGGCAGGTGACAGAGCCAGAAAGGGTGGTGTTCAAACCAGGCTAGGCTGAAACACATGCCGCCAAGTGCCAGGACTCGGTGCAACTCATGTCAGACCTGACCACAGTGCTCCTTGGCAGGTGCCAGATCCAGGCCTGGGAACAGCAGCAGCACGAAGGCTCGCAGCGTGAGCTCGGCCAAGCAGCAGGCATAGGGGACGCTGGGCATGTCCTGTGCAACATTCACCATGATCCCAGGGACGGCACTGCTAGAGAACCTCCTGGTCGAGCAGCGACAGGTTGCCGAGGAAGAAGTGCATCAAGTTGTGCCCCTGAGGGCTTTCTGCTACCAGGAAGAGGATCATGCCATCTCCTGCAAAGGTGGCTCTATAGAGGAGCATCAGGGACCAGGTGAGAACCATCTATCTGGGACGTGGAGTGCAGGGATAGACCCACAACAGTGAGTTCAGTCACCTTGGTGCAGTTTCCCATCTCCTGCTAGTTCATTTGTAGCAGTGCGGCTACAGGTGGGGAGAGAACGTGGGAGTGTGGGTGTGGGGTGGGTTGCACATTGCTAACAAGATGTGCGGTCGCCATGGCACAAGCTCACCCCTGACACGGGCACCCCTAACTGCCAGCCGCTCTAGCAGCCCAACCCCATCTTGGTGCTGGAAACTCCAAAGCCAGTCCCCTGGCGAGAAGGGATGGGATTCCTAGAGCAGCTGAACACAGCCTTGGAAGAAGAGGGCACAGAGCTGCCACAGAGCCTTGGAGGCAGGCACATTGTCCTCCTTCTCCCTCCCCAGGCCCCTTAGGACGCACGCTTGGATGCAGCCAGGTCACTTTTTCATCTAGGTAAGGAGGATGGCAGCCCTGTGGCCCAAGGCAAGCTCTTCAGGGCAGTAGTGTCAGCTGCTTAGTGGAACTCACAGCTCAAGCTCCTGTGTGCTTCCCCACACTGGCACTGAGACAGAAAGAGCCACCGTGCTCTCCTCTGCCCTCCACCCAGCTAGCTTATCTGTCTTCATGGTAGAAAGAAAGGAGAGAGGTCAGGACATTGAGGGAAGGCCCCTACTCTGGGGTATCTAGGGGCCGCCTTGTTCATGGCCCTGTTGCCTTCTGACCCTTGTGTGTGTGGGTGCCTGCACTGGGGCAGAAGCTGAGCTAGGCCTAGGCTCAGTAGCCAGTGTTTGGTCTGCTTGCCTGGTCTGGAATGCCTGCCCTTGCACCAGAAGTCTAAGGGAGGAGAGCTTGTTCGAGGCTTGCCTTGGGACACACGGTTGCCCATGCCCGAGATGAGATGCCTGACTACTGAGCTACAAGCACTCAACACATCTCCTGCCCTGCACTGCCATGCCCTTCATGTGCTATGATTCCAGCCTCCTCCACTCTACTGGAACAAGTGACAGGTAGGGATGAGAGAGGGAACAAGGACAACACACAGCTTCTAGCTGAGGTGTCCAAATCCAAGGAAAGACCAGCCTGGTGCCACCAGTGAGCTGAGGCCAGGAGAAGCGACATGTGGAGGGCAAAGCCGAGCTCCAGTGTGTTGGGGAGAGGCAGACTGCCATGGAGTCAGGGCAGACCTGGGGGAGAATGAGGCTGAAGATTGTATGTGGAGCTCTGCAAGGGGTAATGTGTAGGAGACAGGGGGCAGCAGATGGCAGCACAGAGCAATAGGCTGGCACTTGCTCTTAGAAGACAGAGTGAAAAGGCCAGGAGAGCATAGGCCAGTGCAGGGCAAGGCAGGATGACTGGCTCCCCACACCGATTATGTTTAGTCCAGCTGGCTGTAGGCTCCGCAGCACACGAGAGGCCGGAAACATAGTGTGACAGACACTTTAATCACAAAGATCATGCATTTTTAAAAAGGCAATCTGCATTCCAGCAATGAAGTTGTAGGCGAGCACCTCAGCAGATCCCCTGCCATCAGGCATGCAGGTGAGGGGAAAGCTGGGGCTGTGGCTCATCTCAAAAGGACCCGGCTTCTTCTGGGGATGCGGGCGCTGCTTTCAACCCAGCGAGGAGAGCAGATTCAGGCAGTGTCCACCAGTTGGGGGCCGTCCCGGGACTCCCCGAAGGCTCCACCTCCATCCACTCACCTCCATCCACCTGAGACTTTCCTTCCTCACACTGTAAGTTCCCTAGGGTGGGGCAAGGGGCCAAAGAGAGAGACAGGCACAACCAGGCTCACCTTGTCTGTGTGGGAGGCCAGACCCAGCACCCCAACACTCCACTCCAATCCCACCCGGTGTTACCCAGTCCCGGGAATGACTCCCTCACACCAGCCAACACATAGGGAAATAGTCGTTGAGTCTTTCTCAAATACTCGTGAGCAAGAGACTTGTTCCCAATCTGTTAATAACATGCACATGGCCTGGCAACCAGCATTGGAGAGAAAATGCACTCAGAGTCTCCTTTGGGCTAAAGCAAGATTCCAGGACTCACTGGTGAAACGTGCATGTGGTCACACAATGTGTGTCTCACAAGGGTGTGCATGGAAGGATGGACAGGCAGGCAGCTCCAGGGTCGGGCCGCACACGGGCTTTGTCCCACAAGACTGGTAGTCTTTAGGGGCCACCACCATCCTCAGCACAGCCCTGGCCTGCTTCGGGCCCCAGTTGCTGCACAATGTCACCTGGTCACCGCTAGCCCCAGCCTACCTAGCTGAAGCTGCAGGCGGTCGATTTCTCTCCTTAGCAACTGACACTAGCCAGGCAGACAGGGGGAGAAACAGCATGGTCAGCCTGTTCCCGGCCATTGTTCCTTCCCCTCCTCGAGACCTTACCGCGTCCCCACCCACATCCCCATGCCCAGTGCTCAAGTGGAATGGGACCAGCAGGAATGAGCAGGTGCCCCGTGTTTGGAGAGCTGTGGGAAGGGAAGGGGCATGAGTCGCTCTAAGCAGGATACAGACAGGACTACACAGCCAAAGGAGTATTACTTGAGCACACGACTGCAGTGCCATTGGCAGCTCCCTCCTTCCCTCTTGCGGATGTTGCTGAGGTGGCCCGTGCACATCTGGGAGAGAAAACAACAACAACAACAACAACAACAACAAAACATGTTCCTGGGTAACAGGAGGGATGCAGCGAAGGTTCTCCAGCCAGCCTTGCCAACCACAGCCAGCCCCAGCCTGCTGCTTCAGGTCTCCCAGAGGTGGCTGAGGAGCCAGAGCAGTCTGGGTGCGAGGCAAGCACTTGGGGGTCCCAGGTCCAGGGATCTACCCCCACCACTTCTTCGTTGGGCTCCTCTAATTCCATCACATCCGAATGCCTCACCTGGGTGCAGGGATGCCCTGGCCTGGATTTCTTCCTGCCCTACGACCAAGGGCTGTGTACCCCCGGTCTGTTGTCTGTGCTGGCTCTGGGCTACTGCCTGATGGATTCCATTACACGCAGTCACGTGAGCCAGTGTCGTTCTCTCACCTAGGAACTAAAACACAAGTTGCTGGCCAGGGAATATGTGTGTGCGTGTATGTGTTATGCGTGTGTGTGAATGTTTGTGTGTTTATGCATGTTTATGTGTGTGTGTGTGCGTGTGGGATGAGGAAAAGTGTGATGCAGATGAGCCTACTGAAGTGGCCACAGGGAAGCAGCAGGGAGAGTAAGGGGTGTGTGTGTGTGTGTGTGTGTGTGTGTGTTCATGCGGCTCTGTTAAGGACAGTTGTGGGGCCGGGGAGAGAATGCCCAAGGAGCGGGGCATGAGGGAGGCCTGCTCACTTGTTCCTCCTCTGAGTGGGGCTGCTTGTTCCGGGTGGCATCATCCTGGGCCTGCATGGCATTCTCCCTAGTGCTGCCGACCACAGGCTTCTTCCTGGCACAGGGTCTGGGCAGTCTGGAGCCCCTGAGGGCCAGGGCGCCTTGCCCACCTCGGCCGAGTGGTGGAAGGTCGGTCCCAGGTGGGAATGGTGTGGGGCCTGGGCAAAATTCTGAAAGGAGACCCTGGGTCTTCCTCCCCATGGCGCCTTTGGGGGTGCTGCCAGCCGGGCCCTGCTCGTCCAGGGCCTCCTTGCTGGGGGAAGCCTGGCAAAGGCAAACTGCTCTGGCCCCTCTCCTGCTGCTGCTGCCCAGCCCCGCTGCTGCCTTCCTGATGGGCAGCTTGCTGGAAAATGGCTGTCTGCGCTCTTCTCTCAGTGGCACGCATGGTGCGGAGTCACATAGAACCCCAACGCTGTCTTCTGTAGTGCGTTGGCCGGAGTCCTCTGCGCAGCTGCATGTGCTGGGGCTCCCTTCACTGAAGAGCAGCTGCCCCGCAGCCTCTGCTCCGCTGGGATCATCGCTGCAGACCAGCTGCAGTGCTTCCAGCTCTGAGGGTCGCTGGCTGGGCAGCTGGGGCTGCTGGGCAACCATGGGCCAGGTCAGGCACCTGGGCCCACCCTGCCCCTCCCAGGCCCACCGAGGGTCACAGCGCTGGCAGACACCCCTCCACTCGGCCCACTGCCCGGGCTTCCCAGGAGACCCCTTGCCGAGTCCATCCCCCTGCTCTGGCCCTCTCCCACCAGGGCCACCCTCAACCCAGGCAGATCCTTCAACAAGCCGCCATCCCCACGCCCCTGATGCCCAATCCCAATGCCTCACTCACCTCCCAGCCCTTCAGAAGCCTGCCACCAGCTGCCCTCCTCCCGCCACCGCCCTCCAGGAACCCAGACCCAGGCTCCTGCTCCAATGAGCTCACCTCCTTGCTGTCGGAGGAGCTCATGCTGCAGAACCACGGGCAGCTTGGCGGGACGCCCCCGCCCTCAGCGGCCCTTCTGTCCTCCTGGAAGCCTCCTGAGGGAATGCCCAGCAGCAGCAAGCACACTGCAGTGTGTGTGTGCACGCGCCCCGCCCTCCAATCAGAGCGGGACACGTCAGCAGCCCTCTGTGAGGGAGGCCAGTGAGGGAGGAGGAGCTTGAGGACCCCGCGGCGTGGGGGGGCGGTGGGCTGCACTGGGGAGGGGTGGGGTGGGGTGGGGTGGGGTGGGGTGTGGTAGGCAGATGGGTTGGACTGGGAGTGGGGTGCGTTGTGTTAGGAGTATCTGGGGTTTAGGAGGGGGATTTGCAGGCATGGCCGTGGGGTGGCTGAGGCTCTGCCTGCTGAGCTCCCTGGCAGGGCTGTGGCCACCCACACAGAACGCAGGACCCCTGCCCCAGCCAGGGCAGCCAGGGTGAGCAAAGCGCCTAGGTGCCCTGGGCTTGTTGTATCAGCTGGGCCGTGCAGGCAGGAAGCGTGGCCTGGGCCATGGTCCACAATGCCAAGAGGGCACTGCCAGTCTGCTGCCCGCAGCATCGTGGTTACAGATCACGACTTGCAGGTGTGCACACCTTCCTGTCTTGCGGGAACCCGGGACACGGGGCAACCCCATTCCCATTCACAGCAGTCTTGGGCCGCACACTGTAACCTCAGTCGTTGTCATGCATTGGCCATGGCAACAAGCCAGAAACTCCACCTGGGTCTCCTAGGTCAGTGTGGTCATCTTCAGCTCTCTTTTCAAGTGCATGAGCAGGAACCTAACTAAAACTAAGGTCGTGATTGCTGGTGTTCATGCAGGCAGAGCTTGTGGCAGCCTGACTTGGGCTAGCTTGTAGCATGCCTCTATGTGTGGCATGGATGGGGCTGGTGGTGGAAGTGACCAGGCAGCCTCAGTCACTGATAAGTGTGCTGGCCGGTTCAGGTGAGAGACCGAACCTGACCATGCACTAATGGCACACCAAGAGTCAAGTCTGAGTTCATCCCAGGTCAGGTCTCTTGAGGACCTGGCTACCTAGACCAGTGCACTCAAACTGCAGCCCAGGCAAAATCAAAACTACGGCTTCCAGTCTGTGGGTGCAAGTTTCAGGACTGGAAGTCCTCTGTTGCTCAGGCCCATGCAGTGCACAGCATGTCCACAAACACATAGGGGCCGTGATGGCCAGCTCATCTACCCCAGGAGATGGTAGGTGATGTCCATCCCGGGCCTTGTCGGAGGATAGAAGGCAGAACAGGTTGGACAGCTGTCCTGGCCAAGCTTTGCAGCAAGTGTCTAGGTCTGTGTGAATGTACTAAGGTGGACTTTGTCAACCAACAGACTTTCTGAAAGACTTTCTGAACCTCGGTGCAACAAAAGCAACAACTTCTCAGTGCTATCAAAATCACTCAAGTAACAGCCTCAGAACACTCTTCCCCACACCAGGGTCTCTAAGGCATCATGAAAGGACCCTCCCTGTCCCTGGGTTCTGATGTAGTTTGACAGGAAGGAGCAGTCTCCACTCGTTCCCCGTTTGAAGACACAGGAAAACAAAACAAGATGGGAAACATTTGTCCCACGCACCTTGTTCCATACCTTAACACTCACCGCATGGACATGCATCCCTCTCAACTATGTAAACAATGTCAGAACTTGCAAAGAAAGTGAGACCCAGGACTCAAAGTGCTTCTCTGATAAGGGTACAAGCACCACACATGGAAATACGTTTGTAGCACCACGATGCGAATCCAAAGCTGTAGCATATTTTAAAAAAATGAACATGCGTTTCTTTGAAAAGCAGGTTTATAGAGACATAAGATGAGACAGAAAAAGAAAATCTTCAATCCACTGGCTTACTCCACAAATGGCCACATCCAGCAAGTGCTGGGCTGGTCCAAAGCCTGAAGAACAGAACCGGTGCCCCTATGAGATCCTGGTGCGTGCAAAGTGAGGACTTGACCTGCTCAGCTCCCATGCCCGGGCTTGAACATCATGTAAAAATATCCCATGTGTGAAAAGAGAAATCGCAAATACAAGTAGAAAGTACTGGGGCTGGAGAGGTGGCATAACAAGCTAAGCTTCTGCCTGTGGTGTTGCTGGCATCCCACACGGGTGTCATCTCATGACCCAGCAGCTCCCACTTCCGATCCAGCTCCCTGATTGTGGCCTGGGAAAGCAGCAGAGGAAGGCTGAAGTCCTTGAGCACCTGCAATCATGTGGGAGGTCTGCAAGGAACGCCTGGCTCCTGGCTTGATATTAGTTCAGCTCTGGTTACTAAGGGCATTTGGGGAGTGAAATGTGGACAAAAGTCATTTCCTGGGCCCGGTGCTGTTGCCTATCTACTAAAGTCCTCCCCTTGCAAGCGCAGGGATCCCATATGGGTGCTGGTTCTAATCCACATGGCCCCTCTTCTCATCCAGCTCCCTGCTTGTGGCCTGGGAAAGCAGTCCAGGATGGTCCAATGCTTTGGGATCCTGCACCCACGTAGGAGACCTGGAGGAAGTTCCTGGCTCCTGGCTTTGGATCTGTGCAGCAGCTCCAGAGCGGTCATTGTGGCCTCTAGAGGAGAGAATCAACAGACGGAAGATCTTCCTCTCTGTCTCTCCTCCTCTCTCTGTATCTGACTTTCCAGTAAAAAAAATAAACAATAAATGTTGGAGTTTTGTTTGTTTGTTTGTTTTATAGAAGTGCTCTCCCTTTGCCTCTCCTCTCTGTAACTCTGCCTTTCAAATAAATACTAAATACGTTTTGGGGAAGAAAAGGAGTATGCAGCTGGATTTTATTAATTTATCCAATCTTGCAAACTTTGGCTTTTCAGAGCAGTTTCGGAGGAGTTCCTTACTAGTTTCAGAATGGCTTTAGATTTACAGAATAGACACTATGAGATAGTAATACAAAAAGTCCTCCAATACCCTTCCCCCCCTTTGCCCCTATTAACCGTACACATCACTATCTTTCTCATAGTTGACAAATCACACTCACTGAGGGCCTCACCCACCTTCCCTACACTCTACAAATACAATCACAATTTCACATTTCATCATCAGTTTCTTAAGATGATTTACTCTCATGCTGCCTTCCCCTAGCTGAAAAGAAATCCGAAGCAAAGAGTGTGCACTCTAGATGTTCTCAAATGAGAAGACCAAATTACTACCTATCAACAGTAATCTTGAATGTGAAGGGCTTCAACTCATGAGCCCAGCATCCTAGATTAGCAGACTGGATCCAACAACAAAACCCACAGGAGACACATCTCACCTACAAAATTCTGTGGGAACAAAAAGTCAAAGGATGGAAAAAGATATTAGAGGATAATGGAAAAGGAAACTAAACTGGTGTAGCCATTCTTGTATCAGTAACACAGACTTTGACGTGAGAAATATGAAAGAGCTCAAGAAGGACACCACATCATGATCAAAGGTTCCATTCAGCCAGAAGACATCACCTTACTCGTGTTTCGGGTGTTTTCTTTTTCATCTTCAGTTTTGTGTGTATTTCCTGAAAAGAGTTTCTTCCTCCTTAAATATTTGTAAAGATGTATTGATTTTCATTGGAAAGTCAGATATACAGGGTAGAGGAGAGACAGAGAGGAAGATGTTCTGTCTGCTGGTTCACTCCGGGTCTCCCACGCAGATGCAGCATCCCAAGACCTTGGGCCATCCTTGACTGCTTCCCAAGGCCACAAACTTGCAGCCAGAATGGGAAGCAGGGCCACCAGCACAAAAATCCAGCACCCACGTGGGATCCCTGCACATGCAAGGTGCAGACTTTCGCCACAAGGCTGTCCTGCTAGGCCCCAAATTGTGGGATTTTGTTTCCTTAATAGTATCTGCAGTGACTCGTAGGTCGTGCAGTGGCATCACTTTCTTCAAGAAGGCTTTTTATTTCCTTTTTCATTTCTGAAGTGACACATTGGCCATCTTCTGTGATCCTATGCTCTGGTCGCACTATCGCCTGCCCAGCCTTTCTCCCACTCTTGCTTGGAGAAGTGCCCAGAGTTAGACAGACACCAGCTGTCCTAGATCACTGCAGTGAAAGCAGTGCTGGTGTTGCCAGAACCTGCTGGCTGATGGGTCTGAAGGACACCTGGACCCATTTTGGGTAGAAACCCAAGGATGCCAAGTCAGTACTGTTTTCCCTGTGTGAAGGCAGTGCAATGCGGCCTGCTGGAAATGACCTCGCTCCTGGCTCAGCACATGTACAGCTTGCTGTTGTCCCTCAAGCCCCTCAGCCTTTTCTCCAGAACACAAATTGGTGTCCAATGCGGCACTAGTGGTGGTGAGTTGTGAAAATCCACCCTGTTCTTGCACCCATCTGCTTGGGCTCTGCCACTGTGCATGTGCTTGGGGTCAGATCAAGCAAATCAGCAGGATGGGCAGTTGTATGCCTGGGTTCACCTCCCAAGCTCCAGTGAACTCCCCTTCTCACCTGGACACTAAGTGGAGCTCTGATTGCTGACTGCCAACCACCGCTGGGATATCCGGGCACTGCAACAACACTCTGTTGTCTCTGCTGCTTTCCCGTGTCCACAGGACTCCAGGTGTGCCTGTGCTGTCCACCAGTCCTCGCCTACGTCCCGGGCTTGCAGCCTCTTGGCTTCAACCACGCTCATGATTCTCCATCTGTCTAAATATGTCCTTACCCTATCCACCATCTTGTTTCCCCAGGAAAAGAAATATAAAAGCAACTAGACCGTAGGAGACAAAATACCTGGAGTTATCAAACATATGCTTCGATAGGACTAGGATTAGTATATTTCAGAAAATAGATAACAAGGTAATCATTTCACCCAAGAATGGAAATGAGAGGAAAGAAGAAACTCCATGAGGAAACTGAGCATTTGAACCAAGAAAATACTTGAGGTGTTTGGTTGGGATGGGACTGGCGTGATGGCTCAGTGTCTAAATCCTCATCTTACATGTGCCGGGATAACATATGGGTGACTCTTTGTGTCCTGGCTGCTCCACTTCCCATCCAGCTCCGTGCTTGTGACCTGAGAAAGCAGTGGAGATGGCCCAAAGCCATGGGACCGTGCACCCATGTGGGAGACCAGGAAGAGGCTTCTGGCATCTGGCTTCACATCAGCACAGCCCGGCTGTTGCCACCACTTAAGGAGTGAACCAACAGATGGAAGCTCTATCTGTCTCTCCTTCTCTTTCTGAATACGCCTTTCCAATAAGAATAAATCTTTTATTTCTGAAAAGAAAGCTAATAATTGGAATACATTGCTCTGTTTCGAGTGTTTGAGCAAATCTCTTGGTTCATTGCTTTGCACACTTGGAGAATGAACACTCACAGAATACCCATTCATTAGAAGGCTATATACATCTTAAAAGTTGTTGGGAAAAAGTACTAAAGAAGAAAACAGCCAGCTACCGTACCAAAACAAACCAGAGGGAGAAAATACATTCTGATACCATGATTGCAACGTTATAACACGTTCTCCTTTTTTTCCAATAAGTAGATGACAAATCATATGAAGAGGCAAAAACAGAGCCAATACACTGGGATGAAGGAGATCAATGGTCATACCAATGATGCTTGAGGAAACCCATTCATTGGATTTATTAAACCAAGACTTGAGGCTCAGTGAGGTCAGGAAAACTATGTACCTTGAAGCAAAGGAAACCATGAGAACGACGTCTCCCCGGAAACAGAAACTCAACAGAGAGCAAGTATTCAGAAGCATGAATAGAAGTTGTGGATTTGGAATACACACTCACTGAAAAAGAACAATCAACTCGAGGGACTCAACAGTACATCTGAGCAAGAGTCACTGAACGCAAGGAGGAAACAATTGAAATCATGTAGTCTGAGAAACAGAATGGAGAAAAGAATAAAGGAAAGTGAGAAGAGCCTAAGTAGATTTGTTGGGATGCCTTCAAGAAGGTAGGCAACATGTGCACATGGCAGATGGAGATGGAGAGAAAAAGGAGAAGAAGAAGAATCAAAGGGTGTAAAGACAAAATGATTTGTCATTTGCAATAAATGATCAAATGTCAACGCTGATATTTCATCAAGCCTCATGAAGAACAAAAGATAGTGGGACTGCTGTGGGAATGGAGATCCCAAATTATCCTGTAGGAATCCAGAGACCTGGCTAAGCTCAGAGACACTGCCAGCTAGCTTACTGCAGGCTCTTATGTAACCCTCTGTAAGCTCACAACCAGCACACACAATAGAGATGAAGGAAAAGCACAATTTACTGGAAGGCGAGGAGATGGTGCACTCCCAGCGGTGAGTATGGGCAACCTCAAGAGACAGACTGTCCCATACCAGGGCTGGTGTGGTCCTTTATAAGCTAGGACTTGTGCTCAGACTAGGGTCTGAATGAAAACACAAAGGCGCAGAGGTTGAAGATGGGATCGCAACACAAGTGGTGTGGGCCTCAGGAACATGTCATGGCACCTAGAGCATGGTGGAAGGTAAGGTTCCCTTGTGACTCTTCACCCACCTTGACTGGCATGGAAGGTGATGGGGTTTGAGAGTTGCACATGGCTTGGGCATTGACTGTCCTTAGGTGTAGATGCCTTCATGACTCCCCCCTGTCTCACACACAGCACGATGATACATTTGGAAGTGCTAAAAGAAAACAAAAACAAAAACATGTCAACCAACAATGTGGATGAGCCCAAATTGTCTTTCAAAAATAAAGGCATCAAAGCAGACTTGACAAGACACAAAGCCGGAGACTAGGCATTTCCACAATTCACAAGCATAGGACAACCCAGCTCTAGGCAACTACCGGGATTGACTTGTACCTAGGCAATGTTACCCTGCTGGGAGAAATGCAGCAAATCTATAGCAGGTGGGCATTGTGGGCCTGGTTAATAGGAAACCTGTGTTAGCTATAGAGTGTGGCAGCACAGTTGCCTGTATTAGTTTTTAGAAAAGATATGTGCAGAAGGCAGGGACTTCTGAGCTGAGGCATCCCACCCTGGCCCCTGGTGGTGGGGTGGGGGATGGAATTCCGGGGAAAGCAGCAGATTCCCTGGGGAGGAGTTCTGGGGGACGCTTTGGAGTGGGAGCAGCTGAGGACATGAATTCTGGTAAGACTGGAGGAATGAATTCTGCTGGCTTCAATGCACTGGGCCAATGCACCCACGGGGAGTCAAAGCAGCTGAATTGGAGTGGTTTAGACGGGGACACTGGAGGAGCTGTCTGTGTCAGGCCAAGCAACCCACCCATGTAGGTGATCCGCTGGGCTCAATGGCATTGCACATGGCACATGCCAAATTTGGGGCTGATGGGCATACCTGGCTGGACTAGGCAACTGAATCTCCATGCGTGTCGAGGCAGGGGGAGTGCCCCACCAGGCTGGCACGCAGTACCCACCAGAATGTGAGAGAACAAGGTCTATGGGCAGACTCTGTAAGGAACTGTGGGCTCACCTCTGCGGGTCTGTGGCACATACAGGTCTGCGTGAAGGAGGGGTGTGATGACAGGCCAAGCCTGCCTGAAGCACAGTCCAGGGTTCAGAGAAGGCTGTGCTGGGCCGGGCTGCAGCACCCGTGGGTGTAAGCAACAGTCCGAACGGAGGGCTGATTATGCCAAGCAGGGTCACGTGACCATCTGGCATGCGTGAAACATGGGGCAGGGAGCTGGTCGTGTAGAAGAAGGTGAGGAACTCCCATACTGGGCCAACACTGCCGCTGGGAGTCACAAGAGCTAAGGCTTGGTGTGGGCCAGGTCAAGCAAGGCTGCTAGACTCCTCAACACTTGTTGGCCAGTTCTAGGCTGAGCCAGACCATGGCACACGCTGGCATGCATGAGGTTGACGATAGAATGTGGATCCTTTGGTGTGGGCTAGAAGCCAACACATACCAGCAAGGCCCGAGACTGCAGGAGAGCCACGCCAGGCTGGGTTGAAGCACCTGCTGGCATGAGCAGGAACCAGGGCTGGAACTGGGCTTGGGAGGGGACCTTCAGGCTATAGCAGTCATTAGCCAGTATATGGGGTGAATCTGGGTCAGGTGAGGCTGGGCTAGGCTGACACACCTGCTGGCAGGTGACAGAGCCAGAAAGGGTGGTGTTCAAACCAGGCTAGGCTGAAACACATGCCGCCAAGTGCCAGGACTCGGTGCAACTCATGTCAGACCTGACCACAGTGCTCCTTGGCAGGTGCCAGATCCAGGCCTGGGAACAGCAGCAGCACGAAGGCTCGCAGCGTGAGCTCGGCCAAGCAGCAGGCATAGGGGACGCTGGGCATGTCCTGTGCAACATTCACCATGATCCCAGGGACGGCACTGCTAGAGAACCTCCTGGTCGAGCAGCGACAGGTTGCCGAGGAAGAAGTGCATCAAGTTGTGCCCCGAGGGCTTTCTGCTACCAGGAAGAGGATCATGCCATCTCCTGCAAAGGTGGCTCTATAGAGGAGCATCAGGGACCAGGTGAGAACCATCTGGGACGTGGAGTGCAGGGATAGACCCACAACAGTGAGTTCAGTCACCTTGGTGCAGTTTCCCATCTCCTGCTAGTTCATTTGTAGCAGTGCGGCTACAGGTGGGGAGAGAACGTGGGAGTGTGGGTGTGGGGTGGGTTGCACATTGCTGACAAGATGTGCGGTCGCCATGGCACAAGCTCACCCCTGACACGGGCACCCCTAACTGCCAGCCGCTCTAGCAGCCCAACCCCATCTTGGTGCTGGAAACTCCAAAGCCAGTCCCCTGGCGAGAAGGGATGGGATTCCTAGAGCAGCTGAACACAGCCTTGGAAGAAGAGGGCACAGAGCTGCCACAGAGCCTTGGAGGCAGGCACGTTGTCCTCCTTCTCCCTCCCCAGGCCCCTTAGGACGCACGCTTGGATGCAGCCAGGTCACTTTTTCATCTAGGTAAGGAGGATGGCAGCCCTGTGGCCCAAGGCAAGCTCTTCAGGGCAGTAGTGTCAGCTGCTTAGTGGAACTCACAGCTCAAGCTCCTGTGTGCTTCCCCACACTGGCACTGAGACAGAAAGAGCCACCGTGCTCTCCTCTGCCCTCCACCCAGCTAGCTTATCTGTCTTCATGGTAGAAAGAAAGGAGAGAGGTCAGGACATTGAGGGAAGGCCCCTACTCTGGGGTATCTAGGGGCCGCCTTGTTCATGGCCCTGTTGCCTTCTGACCCTTGTGTGTGTGGGTGCCTGCACTGGGGCAGAAGCTGAGCTAGGCCTAGGCTCAGTAGCCAGTGTTTGGTCTGCTTGCCTGGTCTGGAATGCCTGCCCTTGCACCAGAAGTCTAAGGGAGGAGAGCTTGTTCGAGGCTTGCCTTGGGACACACGGTTGCCCATGCCCGAGATGAGATGCCTGACTACTGAGCTACAAGCACTCAACACATCTCCTGCCCTGCACTGCCATGCCCTTCATGTGCTATGATTCCAGCCTCCTCCACTCTACTGGAACAAGTGACAGGTAGGGATGAGAGAGGGAACAAGGACAACACACAGCTTCTAGCTGAGGTGTCCAAATCCAAGGAAAGACCAGCCTGGTGCCACCAGTGAGCTGAGGCCAGGAGAAGCGACATGTGGAGGGCAAAGCCGAGCTCCAGTGTGTTGGGGAGAGGCAGACTGCCATGGAGTCAGGGCAGACCTGGGGGAGAATCAGGCTGAAGATTGTATGTGGAGCTCTGCAAGGGGTAATGTGTAGGAGACAGGGGGCAGCAGATGGCAGCACAGAGCAACAGGCTGGCACTTGCTCTTAGAAGACAGAGTGAAAAGGCCAGGAGAGCATAGGCCAGTGCAGGGCAAGGCAGGATGACTGGCTCCCCACACCGATTATGTTTAGTCCAGCTGGCTGTAGGCTCCGCAGCACACGAGAGGCCGGAAACATAGTGTGACAGACACTTTAATCACAAAGATCATGCATTTTTAAAAAGGCAATCTGCATTCCAGCAATGAAGTTGTAGGCGAGCACCTCAGCAGATCCCCTGCCATCAGGCATGCAGGTGAGGGGAAAGCTGGTGCTGTGGCTCATCTCAAAAGGACCCGGCTTCTTCTGGGGATGCGGGCGCTGCTTTCAACCCAGCGAGGAGAGCAGATTCAGGCAGTGTCCACCAGTTGGGGGCCGTCCCGGGACTCCCCGAAGGCTCCACCTCCATCCACTCACCTCCATCCACCTGAGACTTTCCTTCCTCACACTGTAAGTTCCCTAGGGTGGGGCAAGGGGCCAAAGAGAGAGACAGGCACAACCAGGCTCACCTTGTCTGTGTGGGAGGCCAGACCCAGCACCCCAACACTCCACTCCAATCCCACCCGGTGTTACCCAGTCCCGGGAATGACTCCCTCACACCAGCCAACACATAGGGAAACAGTCGTTGAGTCTTTCTCAAATACTCGTGAGCAAGAGACTTGTTCCCAATCTGTTAATAACATGCACATGGCCTGGCAACCAGCATTGGAGAGAAAATGCACTCAGAGTCTCCATTGGGCTAAAGCAAGATTCCAGGACTCACTGGTGAAACGTGCATGTGGTCACACAATGTGTGTCTCACAAGGGTGTGCATGGAAGGATGGACAGGCAGGCAGCTCCAGGGTCGGGCCGCACACGGGCTTTGTTCCATAGGACTGGTGGTCCTTAGGGGCCACCACCATCCTCAGCACAGCCCTGGCCTGCTTCGGGCCCCAGTTGCTGCACAATGTCACCTGGTCACCGCTAGCCCCAGCCTACCTAGCTGAAGCTGCAGGCGGTCGATTTCTCTCCTTAGCAACTGACACTAGCCAGACAGACAGGGGGAGAAACAGCATGGTCAGCCTGTTCCCGGCCATTGTTCCTTCCCCTCCTCGAGACCTTACCGCGTCCCCACCCACATCCCCATGCCCAGTGCTCAAGTGGAATGGGACCAGCAGGAATGAGCAGGTGCCCCGTGTTTGGAGAGCTGTGGGAAGGGAAGGGGCATGAGTCGCTCTAAGCAGGATACAGACAGGACTACACAGCCAAAGGAGTATTACTTGAGCACACGACTGCAGTGCCATTGGCAGCTCCCTCCTTCCCTCTTGCGGATGTTGCTGAGGTGGCCCGTGCACATCTGGGAGAGAAAACAACAACAACAACAACAACAACAAAACATGTTCCTGGGTAACAGGAGGGATGCAGCGAAGGTTCTCCAGCCAGCCTTGCCAACCACAGCCAGCCCCAGCCTGCTGCTTCAGGTCTCCCAGAGGTGGCTGAGGAGCCAGAGCAGTCTGGGTGCGAGGCAAGCACTTGGGGGTCCCAGGTCCAGGGATCTACCCCCACCACTTCTTCGTTGGGCTCCTCTAATTCCATCACATCCGAATGCCTCACCTGGGTGCAGGGGTGCCCTGGCCTGGATTTCTTCCTGCTCTACGACCAAGGGCCGTGTACCCCCGGTCTGTTGTCTGTTCTGGCTCTGGGCTACTGCCTGATGGATTCCATTACACGCAGTCACGTGAGCCAGTGCCGTCCTCTCACCTAGGAACTAAAACACAAGTTGCTGGCCAGGGAATATGTGTGTGTGTGTATGT
Organism: Ochotona curzoniae; assembly: GCF_017591425.1. Taxonomy (NCBI): domain Eukaryota; kingdom Metazoa; phylum Chordata; class Mammalia; order Lagomorpha; family Ochotonidae; genus Ochotona; species Ochotona curzoniae. Next base: position 11,323,340 of record NW_024467087.1, read on the forward strand.
GTTATGCGTGTGTGTGAATGTTTGTGTGTTTATGCATGTTTTTGTGTGTGTGTGTGCATGTGGGATGAAGAAAAGTGTGATGCAGATGAGCCTACTGAAGTGGCCACAGGGAAGCAGCAGGGAGAGTAAGGTGTGTGTGTGTGTGTGTGTGTGTGTTCATGCGGCTCTGTTAAGGACAGTTGTGGGGCCGGGGAGAGAATGCCCAAGGAGCGGGGCATGAGGGAGGCCTGCTCACTTGTTCCTCCTCTGAGTGGGGCTGCTTGTTCCGGGTGGCATCATCCTGGGCCCGCATGGCATTCTCCCTAGTGCTGCCGACCACAGGCTTCTTCCTGGCACAGGGTCTGGGCAGTCTGGAGCCCCTGAGGGCCAGGGCGCCTTGCCCACCTCGGCCGAGTGGTGGAAGGTCGGTCCCAGGTGGGAATGGTGTGGGGCCTGGGCAAAATTCTGAAAGGAGACCCTGGGTCTTCCTCCCCATGGCGCCTTTGGGGGTGCTGCCAGCTGGGCCCTGCTCGTCCAGGGCCTCCTTGCTGGGGGAAGCCTGGCAAAGGCAAACTGCTCTGGCCCCTCTCCTGCTGCTGCTGCCCAGCCCCGCTGCTGCCTTCCTGATGGGCAGCTTGCTGGAAAATGGCTGTCTGCGCTCTTCTCTCAGTGGCACGCATGGTGCGGAGTCACATAGAACCCCAACGCTGTCTTCTGTAGTGCGTTGGCCAGAGTCCTCTGCGCAGCTGCATGTGCTGGGGCTCCCTTCACTGAAGAGCAGCTGCCCCGCAGCCTCTGCTCCGCTGGGATCATCGCTGCAGACCAGCTGCAGTGCTTCCAGCTCTGAGGGTCGCTGGCTGGGCAGCTGGGGCTGCTGGGGAACCATGGGCCAGGTCAGGCACCTGGGCCCACCCTGCCCCTCCCAGGCCCACCGAGGGTCACAGCGCTGGCAGACACCCCTCCACTCGGCCCACTGCCCGGGCTTCCCAGGAGACCCCTTGCCGAGTCCATCCCCCTGCTCTGGCCCTCTCCCAACCAGGGCCACCCTCAACCCAGGCAGATCCTTCAACAAGCCGCCATCCCCACGCCCCTGATGCCCAATCCCAATGCCTCACTCACCTCCCAGCCCTTCAGAAGCCTGCCACCAGCTGCCCTCCTCCCGCCACCGCCCTCCAGGAACCCAGACCCAGGCTCCTGCTCCAATGAGCTCACCTCCTTGCTGTCGGAGGAGCTCATGCTGCAGAACCACGGGCAGCTTGGCGGGACGCCCCCGCCCTCAGCGGCCCTTCTGTCCTCCTGGAAGCCTCCTGAGGGAATGACCAGCAGCAGCAAGCACACTGCAGTGTGCGTGTGCACGCGCCCCGCCCTCCAATCAGAGCGGGACACGTCAGCAGCCCTCTGTGAGGGAGGCCAGTGAGGGAGGAGGAGCTCGAGGACCCCGCGGCGTGGGGGGGCGGTGGGCTGCCCTGGGGAGGGGTGGGTTGGGTTGGGGTGGGGTGGGGTGTGGTAGGCAGATTGGTTGGACTGGGAGTGGGGTGCGTTGTGTTAGGAGTATCTGGGGTTTAGGAGGGGAATTTGCAGGCATGGCCGTGGGGTGGCTGAGGCTCTGCCTGCTGAGCTCCCTGGCAGGGCTGTGGCCACCCACACAGAACGCAGGACCCCCGCGAATTGTAGGTTAGCCCACCCCACACTGAGGCTCTGAGCAAAGAGCAGAGTCCAGGCCCGGGGCCTGGGCAGCCAGGGCAGCCATGGCAGCTAGGGTGAGCAAAGCGCCTAGGTGCCCTGGGCTTGTTGTTTCAGCTGGGCCGTGCAGGCAGGAAGCGTGGCCTGGGCCATGGTCCACAATCTTTCTCATAGTTTACAAATCACACTCACTGAGGGCCTCACCCACCTTCCCTGCACTCTACAAATACAATCACAGTTTCACATTTCATCATCAGTTTCTTAAGATGATTTACTCTCATGCTGCTTTCCCCTAGCTGAAAAGAAATCCGAAGCAAAGAGTGTGCACTCTAGATGTTCTCAAATGAGAAGACCAAATTACTACCTATCAACAGTAATCTTGAATGTGAAGGGCTTCAACTCATGAGCCCAGCATCCTAGATTAGCAGACTGGATCCAACAACAAAACCCACAGGAGACACATCTCACCCACAAAATTCTGTGGGAACAAAAAGTCAAAGGATGGAAAAAGATATTAGAGGATAATGGAAAAGGAAACTAAACTGGTGTAGCCATTCTTGTATCAGTAACACAGACTTTGACGTGAGAAATATGAAAGAGCTCAAGAAGGACACCACATCATGATCAAAGGTTCCATTCAGCCAGAAGACATCACCTTACTCGTGTTTCGGGTGTTTTCTTTTTCATCTTCAGTTTTGTGTGTATTTCCTGAAAAGAGTTTCTTCCTCCTTAAATATTTGTAAAGATGTACTGATTTTCATTGGAAAGTCAGATATACAGGGTAGAGGAGAGACAGAGAGGAAGATGTTCTGTCTGCTGGTTCACTCCTCTAGTGGCCACAAGAGCCAGAGGTGGGCCGATCAGATGCCATGAGCAGGAGCGTCTTCCGGGTCTCCCACGCAGATGCAGCATCCCAAGACCTTGGGCCATCTTTGACTGTACAGGTTTACAGTAAAATTTCAAAATGATGAAGACAAAATTCGACCGAACACTATCACAATGACAATGCAATAGTAAATACCTAATAGCAGGCAATCTTGGTTTGAAACTGCTAAAGAACACTCAGTGATGAAAATCTACAAGAGCCAAGCAATATGATGTTTCCAAGTCTGCGCAAGGAAACACACCAGTCTATGCAGAACATGTTCAATACATAAATTAAAGAATGTCACAAGATGAGCACAATCCACACTGCTGTATTGCAGACTCAGTTGAAAACAGAATTCTTGGATATCTGATTACACTTAGGAATACAAAATACACTTGTCTGTCCCAATTAACATCAAATTTATGGAAAATTCACAAACGTGTGTCACCACAACCAATGGTTGAATACATTTGTTATGAAACAGACAAATAATCCCCAGATAATATTCAGTTAACTGTGACTGAAAGTCATACAGGGTGAAAAGTGAACAAGCCTGGACCCCACCAGCCACTTTCCTTCCTGTCCCTCCACTTCGCCTGTTCATGTTGAACTGATCAGAATGTTTCTTTATTCCTTTGATAAAACAAGAATAACCATTTCTAAATTTAATGAAGGAAATCAAGTGGAATGCACACTTAGGAAACCTCACTTGAAGGCAGTTAATGATGTACAGCTGCCATCTCTCCAAACACTCCCTGAGCAGCTGACTATCTCCTTGGCAGCCTTAAAATAATGGAAACATCTGTTTAATAAAGTCTCATAATACTTGCCAACATAAAGACTTAATAAACACACGATTCATTTCTATGCATGTGCTCCACAAAATAAAATTGAGTCAGATCCCTAGGGCCAACAACATCAGGAACAACTCAACCAGTCGTATCATGTACGTGCATACACTCAGCTCACCACATGGCAAAACCTAAGGATCACAATTGGGAGGGTTGAAAAACAATATCTGAGCAAAGTGATATGAACATTCACCTTGTCATTCCATAGTACAGCACTACTTGCAGTGCAGCTGGGATCTCTCTAGACTGCATGGAAAGAATAGAGTTATTGGCACCTGCAAGCCAAGGAGTCTGTGAAATCCCAAGGACATACCTGTGTCCAGCCACCAAGTGTAGCACATCCACAGGCAGGGCAGACTACAACAGCATTATTCTATATCCCCAAAGGCTAGATTGTGAGGTCTTCACCGGCATGTTTCTTGGAGACCTTAAGATTATGTCACTGTGCTATGAAAACGGATTTGTGACATAGGTTTTCTTTGGAAAAATGCCACCCAACAAAGCTTTGCAGAAATGCCAAGGGAGTGGTGGCAGGGAGAATAAAAAAAGAAAGGAAACTCTGGGTCACTGAAAAGTTTCACAAACAGTACACCATATCCTTATACATGTGGGTCATGTAATTCCACAAAACATCAGACACTGCCTTTCATGCTTGGATTCAGACCCTTCAGGGCTGGGTTTACCTCACTTTTTAATGCAAAAACTGTTTGCACTGACCAAAGACTTTCTTTCTCAGCATTTCTTTCTCAACTGAGAAGTTTACTGCTGCGATTAGGAGCTCTCTGCAAGTAACAAAGATTGATTACTCCGGAAGGAATTTCTTAACAGAGAGTAACACTGCTTGTGTCACCAGTAGACATACAGCTCAGCTTCTTCCTCCCTTAGTGAACACGAATCTGAGTCATTCCTGTTCTGTACAATCTCTGTAAGGTTTTCTGGGAACTATCACATGGCCCAGTCTGGGTGCTTCTTTCATCACTGCCTCCTAAATTCCCTACTTTCTCACAAAATTTCACTTCACGGCACCCAGACTAATCCTGCCTGGAAATTCCTTCTCCGGTTACATAGTTGTGCTCACAGATTTTCCATGACTGCTACTGGGCATCCCACAGTATGGCAAGTCTCCCTCACACATGAATGATCACCCCAAAACTGAATTACTTGTGAGAGTCTGGTTATTTTGTAGCAACACAAGAAAAAGCATGATCTTGATCAGGCAGGTATGCTTGCTCATAATCTACCTTTGTCTTTTACTTGATTAATGAATTATGTCAAGAATATTGAAAAAATAGAAAGAGTATCTGTGGCTCACTTCCCAGCTCTGAATACAAAATTTCACTCAAAAAGACTTCTGGTTGAACTGTGACAGAAGCATGCTACTCACTTGGTCATGGCCCTTACCACATTTCTGTTACATTCAGGTAGAACATACTGAGGCCAAAACTTAGTCATGTTGTCCCATCATGCCTGCTTATGCCCCAAGCATATCTGTTCCATTGGGTGTTTCTCAGCTTCCATTTTTCTATCACAGGATCAGACCCATCACTTTTTGTCATGCCAAGAAAATTTAAGGGGAAACCAGAAAATTCTACCCATCACCGATTATTATGAAGTATTGGACATTCAACTAACCATCCAATCAATTCCCTTCTCCCCACCGGACTCCAAATCATTGAGACTTTGCAATGAGTATTAAGAAATGTCCTTTGGGGCCTGGCGCGATGGTCTAGAGGCTAAAATCCTCACCTTGAATGCGCCAGGATCCCATACAGGTCCTAGTTCTAATCTCAGCGGCCCCGCTTCCCATCCAGCTTCCTGTTTGTGGCCTGGGAAAGCAGTCAAGTTTGGCCCAAAGCGTTGGGACCCTGCACTCATGTGGAAGACCCGGAAGAGCTCGTGGCTTCAGATCAGCACAGCTCCTAACCCTGCAGTCAGTTGGAGAATGAATTATCAGACAGAAGATCTTCCTCTCTGTCTCTCCTCCTCTCTCTGATTTTGCAATAAAAAATAATTCTTTTTAAAAAAGAAGTGTCTTCTGAAAATTCAGATGTTGTGGTCTTGGGGATGAGGGATATGAAACAGAACCAGAGAGGCCATTTGAACAGAATCTACAGCATGCCCAGAAGAAATAACAGAGCTTCAACTTCCTTGGTTCCGAGGGGACTGGGGGGAGGAAGTGCTGATCCACACCCTGTTTCGGGAATTACAAGGCTATTTGGGCAAACACCTGACCACCTTGTGTCTCAATGCAAAGCCACTCACTGAAACATAAAACATTTCGGTGCCATCCTAGCTGTTACATAAGGAAGAAGCTCAACCTATTGGGTGCCAGGCTGCACTTTAAGAACCCCACACTTTCCTCCTGAGGTGTTCTCTGTGTGTGCAGGAACTGACATGGGAGGGGCCTTCACCCATGAGTTCATGTTATCAACATAGCCTCAGGAAGACACTATAATCAATGAAACCTGTCGTAGTGCCTGAGATCCAGTAGTGACCATCAAGACAGACACCACATGGCCGCTAACCACAGTTTTCCACAAACCCTTACACACACAAACACACACAACCTTTCCTGTAAGTCTACTATTATGTCAGATTTTAAAAGCACAATGTGCCTGAGTACCCTCTTGCAATTCCAGTTAGATGCCCTGACATATGCATTCAGTACTGTTTTAGTCATTCATCCCATTGAGTGAGTTTCACATCAAGTGTGAAAGGTCCTTTTCTTTGATAATTCTTCACCTTCACTCTTGAAGGCACTAATTAAATGTGGACTGCCTGTTACACAGACTCACATTTGCACTCCTTTGTGCTTGGCAATTAAAATAGTACTGAATTCAAAACTTCATGGAGGAACAAAACAGACAGCACTTCAAAAATTAGTCTCAGAAAAAAATGGTATTTAAGTATTGTTCTAATGTCCAAAGAAGCAATTCACAAAAGTTTTGTGTATATTTTCCACTTTATTGCTACTCACATGTCTAAAAGTCCTATGTGTTTTGTGATGTCTAAAAGTTCTATGTGTTTTGTGATTAAGGACAGTCAGATATACTATGTCCATTAAGATATTTATTCTTAGTATTGAATGCAAATACTATCTGTGTTAATATATATTTACCAACCTCTCCTGATATATTCCATTGGTGACTTCCTTGGTTTTGTGAGGGAGACAATCTGTTGAGAATGAAGACAAGTTCCTCTTCCTTTTATTAATAAAATGCTCTGCACTGAACTCCTTTTCCTATTTTGGTTGGTGTCATGCTAATTGTGGGTTTCAAAAGATCCCCACAGTTTTCAGAGCAGCAGGAGGACACCAGCAGGACTGAACCTTCCCTGCCATCATGAAGGGGTACTGTGTGACAGGGGTCCTTTGCAAGGATCTAGATTTCATTCTGTCTGTGTCACCTAAGATGGAGTGATGCAACCAGTGTGAGGATTCCCATATCTTCTCATCATAGTCCTTTATTCCATCATGTGAACATAACTGCATAAAATACAAAGCACTGTGCACACTATATGCCTCTTCTAGGTCATAATACTCCATGACCCACCTCTAGAAAATACCCAAATGGACACTCATATTTCTAGCAGTATAGATATTGTATATTACATTGGGAATATAGCTGGATCTGAGGAGTGTGACAGCTCACAGCTAGTTTGTCCGCAAGTAAACACCTCATTAATTGAATGTACACTGCTAGAATATAAGGGCAGCCAGAACCGGCCTGCAAATTGCGGCCCAGTGGTGGAGGGCGCAAGTATATTTACCACTTCGCATGTCTTTTCTGAGTTTTTCTGCTGTTCTTTTCTGCAAAATCACTAGCAGGAAGCATGACATAAATAAAGCATTATTTGTGGCTTTTCCTCTTAATTTAGACATAATTACTTTTTATCTTTTCATCAAATAATCCCTTTGAACTAGTTACCTGTTCATTGTCGCATATTAGACTCTTACTTTGGATACAAGAAATGTGCTGTATTTTGAGACTAATAAGATATTTAAAACAGGTCTGATTACCTGACCAATTTCAAGACTACAAATCATAATTCTGGATTATCTGGCAAATGGACCCCATGCTAACCAGTTTCTCCTGTCTCCTCCCTCTCTTTAATTTACAGTCCCATCCACTGTGACCCATTGGCCACACCCATCCTTTCATCAGTGACTATGCTGCACTTAAAGGATCTTTACTATCTAACTATATATCTGTATGCTATTTATCTTAGATGACTTAAAATATTTAAATACTGAACTATCCTTATCCACTTTTAATATACATTTTCATAAAAACGTGAAATTTATATAAATATACATATATTATTATCTGTTTTTGATACTGTTAACACGATGATGTCAATAAATATATAATTTGTACACACACTGTCAACTGGTTTGTGCAGTCACTGTTGGTTCAGTAAGTATTAACTGAATCAGTGAAAAAAAAATAAATTCACACCAGCACTAAAAGTTAACCACTCTTCTAAATAAAATATACTTTCCTGGGATTAAAAAAAAATTAAAAATGATAATCAATACTAAAAACTTAAAATAAAATTAAAAACTCTAGCACCCAGAGATTGAAGAAGTAATGACAAATTCCACTTGGGACTGACTTTCAGATTGGACTGAGAAGTCAAAATTGTGGCTAACTATCAAGTTTCCCAAAGAGTGAATGGAGGTCTATGCATGATCAAAGCAATCTCTCAGGCTGAGAAAATAGAATGCTCTACAATGAATACATGTACAGATGGTGCACACACATGGCCCATGTACTTTCCCCTCACCCAATCCAGATCTGATCCACATGATGTCATACAGTGAGGGACGGGCAATGCCAGATGCATCATCCTAAAGGTCTGAGGTTCACTGTGAGTTGTGATGACAGCTCAGCTGCCCACAAATCACATTTCGGACATGGTGGAAGAGAGTGAGACATATAGATGAGTACTTTGACTCTATGCCCTGTTCTTGAGATTTTGCCTAAAAAGAAGCCTGTGTTATATAGAACATTCTGAGAAACAGGGTTGTAGACTATCTTCAACAGTCATCACCAAACTACTTTACCTAAGAAGGGCACTTCTCTTTGGTAACAGAAACAGAGTGGGAGAAAGTCATTTGCTCACACTCAGGCAGACAGTATTTTTTATAGAAGAGGGCAAAGAGACAGGATTTGGATACAGGCACCAGCAGTTCCAGTCTAAGCTCCAGAAACTACAGGCAAGTCTAGTAACCGCTCTTCTATTCCAAACCGGGAAGCACAAGGAGCTCCTACACTGGGCCTTGTCGAGTGTCACATGATTGTCTGTGTTTCCTCATGCCTTTCAGGGTCTCTCGGTTGTGTTGGCTTCTGTGGGCCATCAGTGGTGTTATGCAGTCATGAATAAAGGGGCCACTGGAGGCACACCCCAGTGAGCCTCCCTATCAAACTGATCTTCAAAGCAACCCTCAAAACACCAGCAGATCTCCCCAAATGTGTTCACATACTTACAGAACATCTAGAAATGGCATTGATCTCTCCCAGTGGATATGGATGTTTTCATGAGCAATCCACTGTGGAGTCAGCTATGGAGACAACAGGTGTCTATGTCTCCTGGAATGTTGAAATGTGAAAAGAAAAAATTTAACAAAGGACACGTTCCATGCTTTATGTGATGTGTGCTTGCTATCTCATTGGCAGGGGGAGGCTGTACAAGACAGGGGGTTCCCTCCTCCCTGATAGTCCTTGCAGGAGCCTCCAAACCTAGAGGAAGGATGAGATCAGGCTGTTGTCCATCAGGTGCCTTCCACTGTTTATCTGAAGAAGAGCACAGAGAAACTGGCTCTTGCAGCGACCTGGATGCTTTTCTCAAGCCATCTGCATGGACACACATGGTTCTCATCCCAAAACTCAATGTTGTCCTGGGGAATACGCACTTCTGACAAGCAGATTCAGAGCTGCTCGGAGGTCTGGGACACTATTTACTATCAAGTATGATGTGCTCACAGCCTGATAAAGAAATGACCCCAGTGATTGTGCTAACAAACCTGGAGCCACAAAGTCTCACAACCTGTGCTTACGGAAACAAGCCTGTCAGGGCCCACGATCACACTGAAGGCAGAACCCATGTCAGCAGGACTGGTGGGTGTGTGCCCAGGCCACATGTTCCATTGCATAAGATGGAGCTGAGCACAGAGGTTCTACCCTGAGGTGTGTAAAAACAGAATACTGCAGGTAGTTGAGGAGGGAGAGACAGTGGGAGCTGAGCAGAGGAAAAAGGCTGCCAGGAGGGGATCAACACCACCCATGGACCAGTGTCATCAGGAGTTAGGTGGGAGTGACTCACCACAATCTCCAACTACCAACAACATGCTGTCTCTAAGGACAGGCACACTGACACTGAAGCCATATGACGTTCTCCTGTCTATAATCCCCTGTTTCATTGCCCCACAACCTGTGGGCCATTTCTCCCATCCAATTTCTGTCTCTGCTCCAGGTGTTGCCAAAAGGCTATCACTCTCTCTTTTCTGTGGCCTGGTCCTTTCCAGATTCATTGTGTAGAATAAATTCTCCCTCTAAAGACTGACTCAACTGGTATGGTTGTGGGTCAGAGTGGAGGGATGTGTAATGGCTCTTCACTCAGTGACCATTGTCCTGCCAGTTATGATCACTCAGGGGCACTGAGCCAGAGAATGGATGATTTGGAAGCAGAAGATGCAGGTGGCAAGGTAAATAGGAGGTAGTTCGCATGGTTCTGCCTCCTGCACGTCCTGGCTCTGTAGGAAGAGGATGTGATTAGGTTGAAGAATCCTTCACCTGCCAGTATTAGCTCAGAGGGTCTGAGCCCATAGTGCAGAAGCACGTGCAGGAAATGGGGCACAGCAGCAGCACAGTGACTCATGTCTTTCTTGCCTCCTCTGAATGACACTACACAGGGGTAACACTATACAGTGGGTGTAGAATGTCCCATGCCCCCAGGGTACAGCCTCTGAGGTCAAGTGCTTTTGTTACTGTGTCGCCGCATTCCTTCAGATCAGGCCAGCACCTGACTGTGAGCTGTAATTTGGTTGGGACCCATCGTAAATGGCCCTGGAAGAAAAAAAGGAGCGGCATACACAACATAACTCTCCAGGGACCCTGAGGGATGGAGAAGGGAGAAGCATGTACAATGTAGTCTTCACCTTTTCCATCTGCAAACTCCTGCCCACCACTGACCTGCTTGAACACATCTTAACTTCCTTATGGAACACAAGATTAACTAAGACCTTTGTGGATTGGTTTCTAATCACATTGGTTTCTAATCACATTCAGGCTCTACTGTCTGCCTGATTGGATCAAATACAACACCTCATTATCATAGACCTAGACCTAGTCCTCCCTTGGGAGCATAAATATCTGAGCCAGGCAGTCTTGAAAAGCAGCTGAAGCAGCCCCTTTTTTCTCCCAGAGAGCTACTTCTGTTTCTAAGTTTCTTTCAATAAATTTGCTTCACTCACTGCACATTCTTCCAGTTCACAAGACAGAGACCACAGCAGAGAACAGAAGCTCTAAGAGAAGATAGTACTATGCCTGGACAGATCCAGCAAAGGATTGTTGCTGTGTAGTGAGAGAGGAGAGACTGTAAGACAGAGTGAGCTGTAACATTGACAGCAGCGAGACACAGCATCTATATACTGTATAAAAAAATGCAGTGAGAGGAACAATCTGCTATATTTCATGGGGAGAAAGCACAGACTCATCGTCAGATGGAAGATCTTCCTCTCTGTCTCTCCTCCTCTGTATATCTGACTTTGCAATAACAATAAATAAATCTTTAAAAAATTTTGTTACATTTCAATTCCTATAATTTTACTCCCAGAGCAGTTACATAAAAGGCTGAGTCAGTGAACCTTCAGGATAATCCTGCCATTATTAGGAGAAGGGGGCTTCCCTTCAGCTGTCACTTTTGAAATCATTTTGTGCTACTGCCTTGATCTCCTATTTTGTTCATGCCGCTGCAGACAGCAGTACTGATCTTAGAGAGGAGTCCAAAACAAATGGAATTATTGTGAAATTATCATACACTGTTGTTATAGACACAAATACTTCTGTTACAGCGTCACTGGGCCATGACATATTTTGGTATAACAGTGATAAGCACATTGTGTTGACTAAAATATTACTGTAGTGACCAGGGTAGTATGTTTTGCAGTCTTCCTGATGTGTGCAGCAGAAAACTTATTTATTATCAGGTTTAATAAATATTTTCTTAAAGTAACTTGGGGAGAAGCCCACTTCTAGTCTTCAATTCACAAACCTGATACATGAATCACTACATAATTCCAAACTGGTTTGTGGTTTTAGTTAGGTTCCTGCTCATGCACTTGAAAAGAGAGCTGAAGATGACCACACTGACCTAGGAGACCCGGGTGGAGTTTCTGGCTTGTTGCCATGGCCAATGCATGACAACGACTGAGGTTACAGTGTGCGGCCCAAGACTGCTGTGAATGGGAATGGGGTTGCCCCGTGTCCCGGGTTCCCGCAAGACAGGAAGGTGTGCACACCTGTAAGTCGTGATCTGTAACCACGATGCTGCGGGCAGCAGACTGCCAGCGGCCTCTTGGCATTGTGGACCATGGCCCAGGCCACGCTTCCTGCCTGCACGGCCCAGCTGATACAACAAGCCCAGGGCACCTAGGCGCTTTGCTCACCCTGGCTGCCCTGGCTGGGGCAGGGGTCCTGCGTTCTGTGTGGGTGGCCACAGCCCTGCCAGGGAGCTCAGCAGGCAGAGCCTCAGCCACCCCACGGCCATGCCTGCAAATCCCCCTCCTAAACCCCAGATACTCCTAACACAACGCACCCCTCTCCCAGTCCAACCCATCTGCCCCCCACACCCCACCCCACCTCACCCCTCCCCAGGGCAGCCCACCGCCCCCCCACCCCGCGGGGTCCTCGAGCTCCTCCTCCCTCACTGGCCTCCCTCACAGAGGGCTGCTGACGTGTCCCGCTCTGATTGGAGGGCGGGGCGCGTGCACACACACAATGCAGTGTGCTTGCTGCTGCTGGTCATTCCCTCAGGAGGCTTCCAGGAGGACAGAAGGGCCGCTGAGGGCGGGGGCGTCCCGCCAAGCTGCCCGTGGTTCTGCAGCATGAGCTCCTCCGACAGCAAGGAGGTGAGCTCATTGGAGCAGGAGCCTGGGTCTGGGTTCCTGGAGGGCGGTGGCGGGAGGAGGGCAGCTGGTGGCAGGCTTCTGAAGGGCTGGGAGGTGAGTGAGGCATTGGGATTGGGCATCAGGGGCGTGGGGATGGCGGCTTGTTGAAGGATCTGCCTGGGTTGAGGGTGGCCCTGGTGGGAGAGGGCCAGAGCAGGGGGATGGACTCGGCAAGGGGTCTCCTGGGAAGCCCGGGCAGTGGGCCGAGTGGAGGGGTGTCTGCCAGCGCTGTGACCCTCGGTGGGCCTGGGAGGGGCAGGGTGGGCCCAGGTGCCTGACCTGGCCCATGGTTGCCCAGCAGCCCCAGCTGCCCAGCCAGCGACCCTCAGAGCTGGAAGCACTGCAGCTGGTCTGCAGCGATGATCCCAGCGGAGCAGAGGCTGCGGGGCAGCTGCTCTTCAGTGAAGGGAGCCCCAGCACATGCAGCTGCGCAGAGGACTCCGGCCAACGCACTACAGAAGACAGCGTTGGGGTTCTATGTGACTCCGCACCATGCGTGCCACTGAGAGAAGAGCGCAGACAGCCATTTTCCAGCAAGCTGCCCATCAGGAAGGCAGCAGCGGGGCTGGGCAGCAGCAGCAGGAGAGGGGCCAGAGCAGTTTGCCTTTGCCAGGCTTCCCCCAGCAAGGAGGCCCTGGACGAGCAGGGCCCGGCTGGCAGCACCCCCAAAGGCGCCATGGGGAGGAAGACCCAGGGTCTCCTTTCAGAATTTTGCCCAGGCCCCACACCATTCCCACCTGGGACCGACCTTCCACCACTCGGCCGAGGTGGGCAAGGCGCCCTGGCCCTCAGGGGCTCCAGACTGCCCAGACCCTGTGCCAGGAAGAAGCCTGTGGTCGGCAGCACTAGGGAGAATGCCATGCAGGCCCAGGATGATGCCACCCGGAACAAGCAGCCCCACTCAGAGGAGGAACAAGTGAGCAGGCCTCCCTCATGCCCCGCTCCTTGGGCATTCTCTCCCCGGCCCCACAACTGTCCTTAACAGAGCCGCATGAACACACACACACACACACACACACACACACACACACACCCCTTACTCTCCCTGCTGCTTCCCTGTGGCCACTTCAGTAGGCTCATCTGCATCACACTTTTCCTCATCCCACACGCACACACACACACACACACACACACACACACACATAAACATGCATAAACACACAAACATTCACACACACGCGTAACACATACACGCACACACATATTCCCTGGCCAGCAACTTGTGTTTTAGTTCCTAGGTGAGAGGACGGCACTGGCTCACGTGACTGCGTGTAATGGAATCCATCAGGCAGTATCCCAGAGCCAGCACAGACAACAGACTGGGGGTACACAGCCCTTGGTCGTAGGGCAGGAAGAAATCCAGGCCAGGGCACCCCTGCACCCAGGTGAGGCATTCGGATGTGATGGAATTAGAGGAGCCCAACGAAGAAGTGGTGGGGGTAGATCCCTGGACCTGGGACCCCCAAGTGCTTGCCTCGCACCCAGACTGCGCTGGCTCCTCAGCCACCTCTGGGAGACCTGAAGCAGCAGGCTGGGGCTGGCTGTGGTTGGCAAGGCTGGCTGGAGAACCTTCGCTGCATCCCTCCTGTTACCCAGGAACATGTTTTGTTGTTGTTGTTGTTGTTGTTGTTGTTGTTTTCTCTCCCAGATGTGCACGGGCCACCTCAGCAACATCCGCAAGAGGGAAGGAGGGAGCTGCCAATGGCACTGCAGTCGTGTGCTCAAGTAATACTCCTTTGGCTGTGTAGTCCTGCCTGTATCCTGCTTAGAGCGACTCATGCCCCTTCCCTTTCCACAGCTCTCCAAACACGGGGCACCTGCTCATTCCTGCTGGTCCCATTCCACTTGAGCACTGGGCATGGGGATGTGGGTGGGGACGCGGTAAGGTCTCGAGGAGGGGAAGGAACAATGGCCGGGAACAGGCTGACCATGCTGTTTCTCCCCCTGTCTGCCTGGCTAGTGTCAGTTGCTAAGGAGAGAAATCGACCGCCTGCAGCTTCAGCTAGGTAGGCTGGGGCTAGCGGTGACCAGGTGACATTGTGCAGCAACTGGGGCCTGAGGCAGGCCAGGGCTGTGCTGAGGATGGTGGTGGCCCCTAAGGACCACCAGTCTTGTGGGACAAAGCCCGTGTGCGGCCCGACCCTGGAGCTGCCTGCCTATCCATCCTTCCATGCACACCCTTGTGAGACACACATTGTGTGACCACATGCACGTTTCACCAGTGAGTCCTGGAATCTTGCTTTAGCCCAATGGAGACTCTGAGTGCATTTTCTCTCCAATGCTGGTTGCCAGGCCATGTGCATGTTATTAACAGATTGGGAACAAGTCTCTTGCTCACGAGTATTTGAGAAAGACTCAACGACTGTTTCCCTATGTGTTGGCTGGTGTGAGGGAGTCATTCCCGGGACTGGGTAACACCGGGTGGGATTGGAGTGGAGTGTTGGGGTGCTGGGTCTGGCCTCCCACACAGACAAGGTGAGCCTGGTTGTGCCTGTCTCTCTCTTTGGCCCCTTGCCCCACCCTAGGGAACTTACAGTGTGAGGAAGGAAAGTCTCAGGTGGATGGAGGTGAGTGGATGGAGGTGGAGCCTTCGGGGAGTCCCGGGATGGCCCCCAACTGGTGGACACTGCCTGAATCTGCTCTCCTCGCTGGGTTGAAAGCAGCGCCCGCATCCCCAGAAGAAGCCGGGTCCTTTTGAGATGAGCCACAGCCCCAGCTTTCCCCTCACCTCCATGCCTGATGGCAGGGGATCTGCTGAGGTGCTCGCCTACAACTTCATTGCTGGAATGCAGATTGCCTTTTTAAAAATGCATGATCTTTGTGATTAAAGTGTCTGTCACACTATGTTTCCGGCCTCTCGTGTGCTGCGGAGCCTACAGCCAGCTGGACTAAACATAATCGGTGTGGGGAGCCAGTCATCCTGCCTTGCCCTGCACTGGCCTATGCTCTCCTGGCCTTTTCACTCTGTCTTCTAAGAGCAAGTGCCAGCCTGTTGCTCTGTGCTGCCATCTGCTGCCCCCTGTCTCCTACACATTACCCCTTGCAGAGCTCCACATACAATCTTCAGCCTGATTCTCCCCCAGGTCTGCCCTGACTCCATGGCAGTCTGCCTCTCCCCAACACACTGGAGCTCGGCTTTGCCCTCCACATGTCGCTTCTCCTGGCCTCAGCTCACTGGTGGCACCAGGCTGGTCTTTCCTTGGATTTGGACACCTCAGCTAGAAGCTGAGTGTTGTCCTAGTTCCCTCTCTCATCCCTACCTGTCACTTGTTCCAGTAGAGTGGAGGAGGCTGGAATCATAGCACATGAAGGGCATGGCAGTGCAGGGCAGGAGATGTGTTGAGTGCTTGTAGCTCAGTAGTCAGGCATCTCATCTCGGGCATGGGCAACCGTGTGTCCCAAGGCAAGCCTCGAACAAGCTCTCCTCCCTTAGACTTCTGGTGCAAGGGCAGGCATTCCAGACCAGGCAAGCAGACCAAACACTGGCTACTGAGCCTAGGCCTGGCTCAGCTTCTCCCCCAGTGCAGGCACCCACACACACAAGGGTCAGAAGGCAACAGGGCCATGAACAAGGCGGCCCCTAGATACCCCAGAGTAGGGGCCTTCCCTCAATGTCCTGACCTCTCTCCTTTCTTTCTACCATGAAGACAGATAAGCTAGCTGGTTGGAGGGCAGAGGAGAGCACGGTGGCTCTTTCTGTCTCAGTGCCAGTGTGGGGAAGCACACAGGAGCTTGAGCTGTGAGTTCCACTAAGCAGCTGACACTACTGCCCTGAAGAGCTTGCCTTGGGCCACAGGGCTGCCATCCTCCTTACCTAGATGAAAAAGTGACCTGGCTGCATCCAAGCGTGCGTCCTAAGGGGCCTGGGGAGGGAGAAGGAGGACAATGTGCCTGCCTCCAAGGCTCTGTGGCAGCTCTGTGCCCTCTTCTTCCAAGGCTGTGTTCAGCTGCTCTAGGAATCCCATCCCTTCTCGCCAGGGGACTGGCTTTGGAGTTTCCAGCACCAAGATGGGGTTGGGCTGCTAGAGCGGCTGGCAGTTAGGGGTGCCCGTGTCAGGGGTGAGCTTGTGCCATGGCGACCGCACATCTTGTTAGCAATGTGCAACCCACCCCACACCCACACTCCCACGTTCTCTCCCCACCTGTAGCCGCACTGCTACAAATGAACTAGCAGGAGATGGGAAACTGCACCAAGGTGACTGAACTCACTGTTGTGGGTCTATCCCTGCACTCCACATCCCAGATGGTTCTCACCTGGTCCCTGATGCTCCTCTATAGAGCCACCTTTGCAGGAGATGGCATGATCCTCTTCCTGGTAGCAGAAAGCCCTCAGGGGCACAACTTGATGCACTTCTTCCTTGGCAACCTGTCGCTGCTCGACCAGGAGGTTCTCTAGCAGTGCCATCCCTGGGATCATGGTGAATGTTGCACAGGACATGCCCAGCGTCCCCTATGCCTGCTGCTTGGCCGAGCTCACGCTGCGAGCCTTCGTGCTGCTGCTGTTCCCAGGCCTGGATCTGGCACCTGCCAAGGAGCACTGTGGTCAGGTCTGACATGAGTTGCACCGAGTCCTGGCACTTGGCGGCATGTGTTTCAGCCTAGCCTGGTTTGAACACCACCCTTTCTGGCTCTGTCACCTGCCAGCAGGTGTGTCAGCCTAGCCCAGCCTCACCTGACCCAGATTCACCCCACATACTGGCTAATGACTGCTGTAGCCTGAAGGTCCCCTCCCAAGCCCAGTTCCAGCCCTGGTTCCTGCTCATGCCAGCAGGTGCTTCAACCCAGCCTGGCGTGGCTCTCCTGCAGTCTCGGGCCTTGCTGGTATGTGTTGGCTTCTAGCCCACACCAAAGGATCCACATTCTATCGTCAACCTCATGCATGCCAGCGTGTGCCATGGTCTGGCTCAGCCTAGAACTGGCCAACAAATGCTGAGGAGTCTAGCAGCCTTGCCTGACCTGGCCCACACCAAGCCTTAGCTCTTGTGACTCCCAGCGGCAGTGTTGGCCCAGTATGGGAGTTCCTCACCTTCTTCTACACAACCAGCTCCCTGCCCCATGTTTCACGCATGCCAGATGGTCACGTGACCCTGCTTGGCGTAATCAGCCCTCCGTTCGGACTGTTGCTTGTACCCACGGGTGTTGCAGGCCAGCCCAGCACAGCCTTCTCTGAACCCTGGACTGTGCTTCAGGCAGGCTTGGCCTGTCATCACACCCTTCCTTCACGCAGACCTGTATGTGCCACAGACCCACAGAGGTGAGCCCACAGTTCCTTACAGAGTCTACCCATAGACCTTGTTCTCTCACATTCTGGTGGGTGCTGCGTGCCAGCCTGGTGGGGCACTCCCCCTGCCTCGACACGCATGGAGATTCAGTTGCCTAGTCCAGCCAGGTATGCCCATCAGCCCCAAATTTGGCATGTGCCGTGTGCAATGCCATTGAGCCCAGCGGATCACCTACATGGGTGGGTTGCTTGGCCTGACACAGACAGCTCCTCCAGTGTCCCCGTCTAAACCACTCCAATTCAGCTGCTTTGACTCCCCGTGGGTGCATTGGCCCAGTGCATTGAAGCCAGCAGAATTCATTCCTCCAGTCTTACCAGAATTCATGTCCTCAGCTGCTCCCACTCCAAAGCGTCCCCCAGAACTCCTCCCCAGGGAATCTGCTGCTTTCCCCGGAATTCCATCCCCCACCCCACCACCAGGGGCCAGGGTGGGATGCCTCAGCTCAGAAGTCCCTGCCTTCTGCACATACCTTTTCTAAAAACTAATACAGGCAACTGTGCTGCCACACTCTATAGCTAACACAGGTTTCCTATTAACCAGGCCCACAATGCCCACCTGCTATAGATTTGCTGCATTTCTCCCAGCAGGGTAACATTGCCTAGGTACAAGTCAATCCCGGTAGTTGCCTAGAGCTGGGTTGTCCTATGCTTGTGGATTGTGGAAATGCCTAGTCTCCGGCTTTGTGTCTTGTCAAGTCTGCTTTGATGCCTTTATTTTTGAAAGACAATTTGGGCTCATCCACATTGTTGGTTGACATGTTTTTGTTTTTGATTTCTTTAAGCACTTCCAAATGTATCATCGTGCTGTGTGTGAGACAGGGGGGAGTCATGAAGGCATCTACACCTAAGGACAGTCAATGCCCAAGCCATGTGCAACTCTCAAACCCCATCACCTTCCATGCCAGTCAAGGTGGGTGAAGAGTCACAAGGGAACCTTACCTTCCACCATGCTCTAGGTGCCATGACATGTTCCTGAGGCCCACACTACTTGTGTTGCGATCCCATCTTCAACCTCTGCGCCTTTGTGTTTTCATTCAGACCCTAGTCTGAGCACAAGTCCTAGCTTATAAAGGACCACACCAGCCCTGGTATGGGACAGTCTGTCTCTTGAGGTTGCCCATACTCACCGCTGGGAGTGCACCATCTCCTCGCCTTCCAGTAAATTGTGCTTTTCCTTCATCTCTATTGTGTGTGCTGGTTGTGAGCTTACAGAGGGTTACATAAGAGCCTGCAGTAAGCTAGCTGGCAGTGTCTCTGAGCTTAGCCAGGTCTCTGGATTCCTACAGGATAATTTGGGATCTCCATTCCCACAGCAGTCCCACTATCTTTTGTTCTTCATGAGGCTTGATGAAATATCAGCGTTGACACTTGATCATTTATTGTAAATGACAAATCATTTTGTCTTTACACCCTTTGATTCTTCTTCTTCTCCTTTTTCTCTCCATCTCCATCTGCCATGTGCACATGTTGCCTACCTTCTTGAAGGCATCCCAACAAATCTACTTAGGCTCTTCTCACTTTCCTTTATTCTTTTCTCCATTCTGTTTCTCAGACTACATGATTTCAATTGTTTCCTCCTTGCGTTCAGTGACTCTTGCTCAGATGTACTGTTGAGTCCCTCGAGTTGATTGTTCTTTTTCAGTGAGTGTGTATTCCAAATCCACAACTTCTATTCATGCTTCTGAATACTTGCTCTCTGTTGAGTTTCTGTTTCCGGGGAGACGTCGTTCTCATGGTTTCCTTTGCTTCAAGGTACATAGTTTTCCTGACCTCACTGAGCCTCAAGTCTTGGTTTAATAAATCCAATGAATGGGTTTCCTCAAGCATCATTGGTATGACCATTGATCTCCTTCATCCCAGTGTATTGGCTCTGTTTTTGCCTCTTCATATGATTTGTCATCTACTTATTGGAAAAAAAGGAGAACGTGTTATAACGTTGCAATCATGGTATCAGAATGTATTTTCTCCCTCTGGTTTGTTTTGGTACGGTAGCTGGCTGTTTTCTTCTTTAGTACTTTTTCCCAACAACTTTTAAGATGTATATAGCCTTCTAATGAATGGGTATTCTGTGAGTGTTCATTCTCCAAGTGTGCAAAGCAATGAACCAAGAGATTTGCTCAAACACTCGAAACAGAGCAATGTATTCCAATTATTAGCTTTCTTTTCAGAAATAAAAGATTTATTCTTATTGGAAAGGCGTATTCAGAAAGAGAAGGAGAGACAGATAGAGCTTCCATCTGTTGGTTCACTCCTTAAGTGGTGGCAGCAGCCGGGCTGTGCTGATCTGAAGCCAGATGCCAGAAGCCTCTTCCTGGTCTCCCACATGGGTGCACGGTCCCATGGCTTTGGGCCATCTCCACTGCTTTCTCAGGTCACAAGCACGGAGCTGGATGGGAAGTGGAGCAGCCAGGACACAAAGAGTCACCCATATGTTATCCCGGCACATGTAAAATGAAGATTTAGACACTGAGCCATCACGCCAGTCCCATCCCAACCAAACACCTCAAGTATTTTCTTGGTTCAAATGCTCAGTTTCCTCATGGAGTTTCTTCTTTCCTCTCATTTCCATTCTTGGGTGAAATGATTACCTTGTTATCTATTTTCTGAAATATACTAATCCTAGTCCTATCGAAGCATATGTTTGATAACTCCAGGTATTTTGTCTCCTACAGTCTAGTTGCTTTTATATTTCTTTTCCTGGGGAAACAAGATGGTGGATAGGGTAAGGACATATTTAGACAGATGGAGAATCATGAGCGTGGTTGAAGCCAAGAGGCTGCAAGCCCGGGACGTAGGCGAGGACTGGTGGACGGCACAGGCACACCTGGAGTCCTGTGGACACGGGAAAGCAGCAGAGACAACAGAGTGTTGTTGCAGTGCCCGGATATCCCAGCGGTGGTTGGCAGTCAGAAATCAGAGCTCCACTTAGTGTCCAGGTGAGAAGGGGAGTTCACTGGAGCTTGGGAGGTGAACCCAGACATACAACTGCCCATCCTGCTGATTTGCTTGATCTGACCCCAAGCACATGCACAGTGGCAGAGCCCAAGCAGATGGGTGCAAGAACAGGGTGGATTTTCACAACTCACCACCACTAGTGCCGCATTGGACACCAATTTGTGTTCTGGAGAAAAGGCTGAGGGGCTTGAGGGACAACAGCAAGCTGTACATGTGCTGAGCCAGGAGCGAGGTCATTTCCAGCAGGCCGCATTGCACTGCCTTCACACAGGGAAAACAGTACTGACTTGGCATCCTTGGGTTTCTACCCAAAATGGGTCCAGGTGTCCTTCAGACCCATCAGCCAGCAGGTTCTGGCAACACCAGCACTGCTTTCACTGCAGTGATCTAGGACAGCTGGTGTCTGTCTAACGCTGGGCACTTCTCCAAGCAAGAGTGGGAGAAAGGCTGGGCAGGCGATAGTGCGACCAGAGCATAGGATCACAGAAGATGGCCAATGTGTCACTTCAGAAATGAAAAAGGAAATAAAAAGCCTTCTTGAAGAAAGCGATGCCACTGCACGACCTACGAGTCACTGCAGATACTATTAAGGAAACAAAATCCCACAATTTGGGGCCTAGCAGGACAGCCTTGTGGCGAAAGTCTGCACCTTGCATGTGCAGGGATCCCACATGGGTGCTGGATTTTTGTGCTGGTGGCCCTGCTTCCCATTCTGGCTGCAAGCTTGTGCCCTTGGGAAGCAGTCAAGGATGGCCCAAGGTCTTGGGATGCTGCATCTGCGTGGGAGACCCGGAAGACGCTCCTGCTCATGGCATCTGATCGGCCCACCTCTGGCTCTTGTGGCCACTAGAGGAGTGAACCAGCAGACAGAACATCTTCCTCTCTGTCTCTCCTCTACCCTGTATATCTGACTTTCCAATGAAAATCAGTACATCTTTACAAATATTTAAGGAGGAAGAAACTCTTTTCAGGAAATACACACAAAACTGAAGATGAAAAAGAAAACACCCGAAACACGAGTAAGGTGATGTCTTCTGACTGAATGGAACCTTTGATCATGATGTGGTGTCCTTCTTGAGCTCTTTCATATTTCTCACGTCAAAGTCTGTGTTACTGATACAAGAATGGCTACACCAGTTTAGTTTCCTTTTCCATTATCCTCTAATATCTTTTTCCATCCTTTGACTTTTTGTTCCCACAGAATTTTGTAGGTGAGATGTGTCTCCTGTGGGTTTTGTTGTTGGATCCAGTCTGCTAATCTAGGATGCTGGGCTCATGAGTTGAAGCCCTTCACATTCAAGATTACTGTTGATAGGTAGTAATTTGGTCTTCTCATTTGAGAACATCTAGAGTGCACACTCTTTGCTTCGGATTTCTTTTCAGCTAGGGGAAGGCAGCATGAGAGTAAATCATCTTAAGAAACTGATGATGAAATGTGAAACTGTGATTGTATTTGTAGAGTGTAGGGAAGGTGGGTGAGGCCCTCAGTGAGTGTGATTTGTCAACTATGAGAAAGATAGTGATGTGTACGGTTAATAGGGGCAAAGGGGGGAAGGGTATTGGAGGACTTTTTGTATTACTATCTCACAGTGTCTCTCCTGTAAATCTAAAGCCATTCTGAAACTGGTAAGGAACTCCTCCGAAACTGCTCTGAAAAGCCAAAGTTTGCAAGATTGGATAAATTAATAAAATCCAGCTGCATACTCCTTTTCTTCCCCAAAACGTATTTAGTATTTATTTGAAAGGCAGAGTTACAGAGAGGAGAGGCAAAGGGAGAGCACTTCTATAAAACAAACAAACAAACAAACAAAACTCCAACATTTATTGTTTATTTTTTTTACTGGAAAGTCAGATACAGAGAGAGGAGGAGAGACAGAGAGGAAGATCTTCCATCTGTTGATTCTCTCCTCAAGAGGCCACAATGACCGCTCTGGAGCTGCTGCACAGATCCAAAGCCAGGAGCCAGGAACTTCCTCCAGGTCTCCCACGTGGGTGCAGGATCCCAAAGCATTGGACCATCCTGGACTGCTTTCCCAGGCCACAAGCAGGGAGCTGGATGAGAAGAGGGGCCATGTGGATTAGAACCAGCACCCATATGGGATCCCTGCGCTTGCAAGGGGAGGACTTTAGTAGATAGGCAACAGCACCGGGCCCAGGAAATGACTTTTGTCCACATTTCACTCCCCAATGCCCTTAGTAACCAGAGCTGAACTAATATCAAGCCAGGAGCCAGGCGTTCCTTGCAGACCTCCCACATGATTGCAGGTGCTCAAGGACTTCAGCCTTCCTCTGCTGCTTTCCCAGGCCACAATCAGGGAGCTGGATCGGAAGTGGGAGCTGCTGGGTCATGAGATGACACCCGTGTGGGATGCCAGCAACACCACAGGCAGAAGCTTAGCTTGTTATGCCACCTCTCCAGCCCCAGTACTTTCTACTTGTATTTGCGATTTCTCTTTTCACACATGGGATATTTTTACATGATGTTCAAGCCCGGGCATGGGAGCTGAGCAGGTCAAGTCCTCACTTTGCACGCACCAGGATCTCATAGGGGCACCGGTTCTGTTCTTCAGGCTTTGGACCAGCCCAGCGCTTGCTGGATGTGGCCATTTGTGGAGTAAGCCAGCGGATTGAAGATTTTCTTTTTCTGTCTCATCTTATGTCTCTATAAACCTGCTTTTCAAAGAAACGCATGTTCATTTTTTTAAAATATGCTACACCTTTGGATTCGCATCGTGGTGCTACAAACGTATTTCCATGTGTGGTGCTTGTACCCTTATCAGAGAAGCACTTTGAGTCCTGGGTCTCACTTTCTTTGCAAGTTCTGACATTGTTTACATAGTTGAGAGGGATGCATGTCCATGTGGTGAGTGTTAAGGTATGGAACAAGGTGTGTGGGACAAATGTTTCCCATCTTGTTTTGTTTTCCTGTGTCTTCAAACGGGGAACGAGTGGAGACTGCTCCATCCTGTCAAACTACATCAGAACCCAGGGACGGGGAGGGTCCTTTCATGATGCCTTAGAGACCCTGGTGTGGGGAAGAGTGTTCTGAGGCTGTTACTTGAGTGATTTTGATAGCACTGAGAAGTTGTTGCTTTTGTTGCACCGAGGTTCAGAAAGTCTTTCAGAAAGTCTGTTGGTTGACAAAGTCCACCTTAGTACATTCACACAGACCTAGACACTTGCTGCAAAGCTTGGCCAGGACAGCTGTCCAACCTGTTCTGCCTTCTATCCTCCGACAAGGCCCGGGATGGACATCACCTACCATCTCCTGGGGTAGATGAGCTGGCCATCACGGCCCCTATGTGTTTGTGGACATGCTGCGCACTGCATGGGCCTGAGCAACAGAGGACTTCCAGTCCTGAAACTTGCACCCACAGACTGGAAGCCGTAGTTTTGATTTTGCCTGGGCTGCAGTTTGAGTGCACTGGTCTAGGTAGCCAGGTCCTCAAGAGACCTGACCTGGGATGAACTCAGACTTGACTCTTGGTGTGCCATTAGTGCATGGTCAGGTTCGGTCTCTCACCTGAACCGGCCAGCACACTTATCAGTGACTGAGGCTGCCTGGTCACTTCCACCACCAGCCCCATCCATGCCACACATAGAGGCATGCTACAAGCTAGCCCAAGTCAGGCTGCCACAAGCTCTGCCTGCATGAACACCAACAATCACGACCTTAGTTTTAGTTAGGTTCCTGCTCATGCACTTGAAAAGAGAGCTGAAGATGACCACACTGACCTAGGAGACCCAGGTGGAGTTTCTGGCTTGTTGCCATGGCCAATGCATGACAACGACTGAGGTTACAGTGTGCGGCCCAAGAGTGCTGTGAATGGGAATGGGGTTGCCCCGTGTCCTGGGTTCCCGCAAGACAGGAAGGTGTGCACACCTGCAAGTCGTGATCTGTAACCACGATGCTGCGGGCAGCAGACTGCCAGCGGCCTCTTGGCAATGTGGACCATGGCCCAGGCCACGCTTCCTGCCTGCACGGCCCAGCTGATACAACAAGCCCAGGGCACCTAGGCGCTTTGCTCACCCTGGCTGCCCTGGCTGGGGCAGGGGTCCTGCGTTCTGTGTGGGTGGCCACAGCCCTGCCAGGGAGCTCAGCAGGCAGAGCCTCAGCCACCCCACGGCCATGCCTGCAAATCCCCCTCCTAAACCCCAGATACTCCTAACACAACGCACCCCTCTCCCAGTCCAACCCATCTGCCCCCCACACCCCACCCCACCTCACCCCTCCCCAGGGCAGCCCACCGCCCCCCCACCCCGCGGGGTCCTCGAGCTCCTCCTCCCTCACTGGCCTCCCTCACAGAGGGCTGCTGACGTGTCCCGCTCTGATTGGAGGGCGGGGCGCGTGCACACACACAATGCAGTGTGCTTGCTGCTGCTGGTCATTCCCTCAGGAGGCTTCCAGGAGGACAGAAGGGCCGCTGAGGGCGGGGGCGTCCCACCAAGCTGCCCGTGGTTCTGCAGCATGAGCTCCTCCGACAGCAAGGAGGTGAGCTCATTGGAGCAGGAGCCTGGGTCTGGGTTCCTGGAGGGCGGTGGTGGGAGGAGGGCAGCTGGTGGCAGGCTTCTGAAGGGCTGGGAGGTGAGTGAGGCATTGGGATTGGGCATCAGGGGCGTGGGGATGGCGGCTTGTTGAAGGATCTGCCTGGGTTGAGGGTGGCCCTGGTGGGAGAGGGCCAGAGCAGGGGGATGGACTCGGCAAGGGGTCTCCTGGGAAGCCCGGGCAGTGGGCCGAGTGGAGGGGTGTCTGCCAGCGCTGTGACCCTCGGTGGGCCTGGGAGGGGCAGGGTGGGCCCAGGTGCCTGACCTGGCCCATGGTTGCCCAGCAGCCCCAGCTGCCCAGCCAGCGACCCTCAGAGCTGGAAGCACTGCAGCTGGTCTGCAGCGATGATCCCAGCGGAGCAGAGGCTGCGGGGCAGCTGCTCTTCAGTGAAGGGAGCCCCAGCACATGCAGCTGCGCAGAGGACTCCGGCCAACGCACTACAGAAGACAGCGTTGGGGTTCTATGTGACTCCGCACCATGCGTGCCACTGAGAGAAGAGCGCAGACAGCCATTTTCCAGCAAGCTGCCCATCAGGAAGGCAGCAGCGGGGCTGAGCAGCAGCAGCAGGAGAGGGGCCAGAGCAGTTTGCCTTTGCCAGGCTTCCCCCAGCAAGGAGGCCCTGGACGAGCAGGGCCCGGCTGGCAGCACCCCCAAAGGCGCCATGGGGAGGAAGACCCAGGGTCTCCTTTCAGAATTTTGCCCAGGCCCCACACCATTCCCACCTGGGACCGACCTTCCACCACTCGGCCGAGGTGGGCAAGGCGCCCTGGCCCTCAGGGGCTCCAGACTGCCCAGACCCTGTGCCAGGAAGAAACCTGTGGTCGGCAGCACTAGGGAGAATGCCATGCAGGCCCAGGATGATGCCACCCGGAACAAGCAGCCCCACTCAGAGGAGGAACAAGTGAGCAGGCCTCCCTCATGCCCCGCTCCTTGGGCATTCTCTCCCCGGCCCCACAACTGTCCTTAACAGAGCCGCATGAACTCACACACACACACACACACACACACACACACACACACACACCCCTTACTCTCCCTGCTGCTTCCCTGTGGCCACTTCAGTAGGCTCATCTGCATCACACTTTTCCTCATCCCACACGCACACACACACACACACACACACACACACATATAAACATGCATAAACACACAAACATTCACACACACGCATAACACATACACGCACACACATATTCCCTGGCCAGCAACTTGTGTTTTAGTTCCTAGGTGAGAGGACGACACTGGCTCACGTGACTGCGTGTAATGGAATCCATCAGGCAGTATCCCAGAGCCAGCACAGACAACAGACTGGGGGTACACAGCCCTTGGTCGTAGGGCAGGAAGAAATCCAGGCCAGGGCACCCCTGCACCCAGGTGAGGCATTCGGATGTGATGGAATTAGAGGAGCCCAACGAAGAAGTGGTGGGGGTAGATCCCTGGACCTGGGACCCCCAAGTGCTTGCCTCGCACCCAGACTGCGCTGGCTCCTCAGCCACCTCTGGGAGACCTGAAGCAGCAGGCTGGGGCTGGCTGTGGTTGGCAAGGCTGGCTGGAGAACCTTCGCTGCATCCCTCCTGTTACCCAGGAACATGTTTTGTTGTTGTTGTTGTTGTTGTTGTTGTTGTTTTCTCTCCCAGATGTGCACGGGCCACCTCAGCAACATCCGCAAGAGGGAAGGAGGGAGCTGCCAATGGCACTGCAGTCGTGTGCTCAAGTAATACTCCTTTGGCTGTGTAGTCCTGCCTGTATCCTGCTTAGAGCGACTCATGCCCCTTCCCTTCCCACAGCTCTCCAAACACGGGGCACCTGCTCATTCCTGCTGGTCCCATTCCACTTGAGCACTGGGCATGGGGATGTGGGTGGGGACGCGGTAAGGTCTCGAGGAGGGGAAGGAACAATGGCCGGGAACAGGCTGACCATGCTGTTTCTCCCCCTGTCTGCCTGGCTAGTGTCAGTTGCTAAGGAGAGAAATCGACCGCCTGCAGCTTCAGCTAGGTAGGCTGGGGCTAGCGGTGACCAGGTGACATTGTGCAGCAACTGGGGCCTGAGGCAGGCCAGGGCTGTGCTGAGGATGGTGGTGGCCCCTAAGGACCACCAGTCTTGTGGGACAAAGCCCGTGTGCGGCCCGACCCTGGAGCTGCCTGCCTATCCATCCTTCCATGCACACCCTTGTGAGACACACATTGTGTGACCACATGCACGTTTCACCAGTGAGTCCTGGAATCTTGCTTTAGCCCAATGGAGACTCTGAGTGCATTTTCTCTCCAATGCTGGTTGCCAGGCCATGTGCATGTTATTAACAGATTGGGAACAAGTCTCTTGCTCACGAGTATTTGAGAAAGACTCAACGACTGTTTCCCTATGTGTTGGCTGGTGTGAGGGAGTCATTCCCGGGACTGGGTAACACCGGGTGGGATTGGAGTGGAGTGTTGGGGTGCTGGGTCTGGCCTCCCACACAGACAAGGTGAGCCTGGTTGTGCCTGTCTCTCTCTTTGGCCCCTTGCCCCACCCTAGGGAACTTACAGTGTGAGGAAGGAAAGTCTCAGGTGGATGGAGGTGAGTGGATGGAGGTGGAGCCTTCGGGGAGTCCCGGGACGGCCCCCAACTGGTGGACACTGCCTGAATCTGCTCTCCTCGCTGGGTTGAAAGCAGCGCCCGCATCCCCAGAAGAAGCCGGGTCCTTTTGAGATGAGCCACAGCCCCAGCTTTCCCCTCACCTCCATGCCTGATGGCAGGGGATCTGCTGAGGTGCTCGCCTACAACTTCATTGCTGGAATGCAGATTGCCTTTTTAAAAATGCATGATCTTTGTGATTAAAGTGTCTGTCACACTATGTTTCCGGCCTCTCGTGTGCTGCAGAGCCTACAGCCAGCTGGACTAAACATAATAGGTGTGGGGAGCCAGTCATCTTGCCTTGCCCTGCACTGGCCTATGCTCTCCTGGCCTTTTCATTCTGTCTTCTAAGAGCAAGTGCCAGCCCGTTGCTCTGTGCTGCCATCTGCTGCCCCCTGTCTCCTACACATTACCCCTTGCAGAGCTCCACATACAATCTTCAGCCTCATTCTCCCCCAGGTCTGCCCTGACTCCATGGCAGTCTGCCTCTCCCCAACACACTGGAGCTCGGCTTTGCCCTCCACATGTCGCTTCTCCTGGCCTCAGCTCACTGGTGGCACCAGGCTGGTCTTTCCTTGGATTTGGACACCTCAGCTAGAAGCTGAGTGTTGTCCTAGTTCCCTCTCTCATCCCTACCTGTCACTTGTTCCAGTAGAGTGGAGGAGGGTGCTGGAGTCACAGCACAGGGGTTCGTGTGTTGAAGTTGACACATAAATGTGTCCCTGTGACTCTGGATTGACTTGGGGGAGGTAGTTCAGAGGCAGGGATGTGTGGTAAGAGTGTCAGGCATTGCCAAGCCTGGTTGCTAACATGAGGTGTGTCTGTTCAGGTCCCATCTGGCCAACTGCATCTACTCCCGGCTAAGTGCCTGTGCTGTCTGCTCCTGCTCAGGCCTGTGTGCATGACTGCGCTGGACTTCACGCACACAATACAGATTCAAGGACAAAGTGGTTAGGCATTTCCACTTTGGTGAGAGCACAGCACTGCACTAAGTGTGAGGGTCTTGTGAGAGCAGGGTCCCTGGCAGAGGTGATAAGCCCATGCCGCTATCCCCACAGGTACCTGAGGGCATGAGGTACCAAGGCTGGCGTAGGTCTCCAGTGGCAGGTTAAAAGACACAGTTACGATGGGATGGAGTTGTCTGCCACACTTGCAATCTAGTTGCATGATGATGTCCCTGGGAAAGCAGCAGCAGCAAATGCCCCAAATCCAGGGACTCTAGAACCTATCTGGGAGGTCCAGAACACGCCCTAGTCTCTTGGTGATGGTCCTGCCCAGCTCTGCTCCATTGAACCACTTGTGGAATGAGCCAGTGGATTGAAGACTTTCTGTCTCACTTTATTTCTCTGCCAATCTGCCTTTGAAATAAAAATAAATGTATTTAGGAAGTAGTAGTACACTTTTAGAGCTGTTTCCACTTCTGGTGCTGGTGCCCTTATCAGTTGTAGTCCTGGTCTTGCTTAGTTTTTCATGTTTCATACTATTTACATACTTGAGAGGGATGCATGCCTTTGCAGGGTGTGGTAAGGTCCAGAGGAAGGTGGGTGGGACAAATGTTTCCTATCTGTGTTGATTTGTGTGTGTGTTCAGTGGGGGTCCAGGGAAAGGTGTGGAGACTGCTCCTTGCTGTGAAACTGCATCAGTTCTCAGAGAGAGGGGTGGCTGTATGCTTCCAACTGGTCATTCTCTCAGGAGGCTTCCATGACCACACATGCGTCTCTGAGACTGGCGGCCTGTTCTACCAAACGGCTCGTGGTTCTGCACCATGAGTTCCTCAGACAAGCAGGTGAGCTCAACAGACCAAGATCCTGGGTCGAGGTTCCTGGAGGGCAGTGGCAGGAGGAAGGTTGCCTGCGGGGAGTTGCAATAGGCATGCAAGTTGTTGAGGCACTTGGGCTGGGCGTCAGAGGCTCAGGGATGATGGCCTCCCATCTGGGGTGCTGCCCTGTGTCAAGGTGGCCCTGGAGTGAAAAAGCCGAGGTAGGACGGGGCAGCCTGGGATAGAGTTCTCCTGGGAGGCCAAGGCAAGGAAACGTGTGGAGAGACCTCGGCCAGCCCTGTGACCCTGGGTTGGGTGGGCAGTGGCAGGGTGTGCCCAGCAGCCTGACCTGGCCCTGTGAGTCTCCAGCAGCCCCAGATGCCCAGCCAGCAGCCCTCAGACTTCAAGACCTACCACCTGGCCTCCAAAGTGGGCCTCAGGGCAGCACCTGCTGTGGGGGACCTTCTCCCTTGCCAAGGGAACCCCAGCTTGAGCAGTGGTTCCAGAGACTCAGGGAACCCCAACACAGGTACAGCGTGACAGAGTTGTGACTGGAAGGCAGAAGCAGAGGTGGTCTTCCAGACTACAATTCTATGTTGACCAGAGCAAAGGATGAGGAACACGCTGCTGCAGCGGCTAGTTCCACATAGAGGAAAGTGTCCCTGTGCACATGCCTGGCATCGCACCAGGCCCACCAGCAGTGCGTCAGGGTTCCTGGAGCTGCCCTTGGGGAATGACTCTGGTCTCCTCACACCATGCCCTCTGTCCCTAACTTAGCCATGGGCTTGTTTTTGCCATCTTCCCCCTCTGCACAGCACCATGAAGTGGGCAGTTAGGAGGCTGTGCGGTGCTTGCACCAGCTTGCTTGCTTTAATTTTTGTGTAGGGGTCCATTGCTGGTTTGGCACAAGCTAAGATTAATCTAGTGGTCTTAGCTTTTACTTTCTTTGGCAGCAACAGTCCGGCTGAAATTTGCTTTGCTTTCTGCATTTGAACATGTCTAAATTGCTAATCTTTGTGTTGGTTTAGACTCATCTGTATCCTTTATCTTTCCCTCCTGGCCTGGACTGCTCTTCCGCAGTGCTTCACACCCATTCTTAGGTTCTGCCAAGGTGTGAGCTCCAGGGGGAGATGACATTCTTACCTGGTCCTCACTGTTTGGCTCTGACAGTCAGTGGCATAGTTTCTGGGGGCTGACTGCATACCACCTTTGCAAATGGTGAGTGCTGCGGAACAAACAAAATCATCAGAAAGGTTCACCCTGTCGGGACAGCACAGCCCAGCTGCATTAATGGCAAAGTACTTTTCAGGGTGCTGCTGAGCTGTGGACACGTTGTTAACGGTATGAGGACACAGGACATGCATGATTCAGTGACTAGAGAAACCACCCGTTGCAGAATTCAAGATAGGTAGTAAGCATACATTTCTGTCCTCTGTGGATAGAGGGGCATCCGTGTTCAATAGTACCCTGGGTAAAGTGCTACAGAGGTCCAGGTGACCTTTCCAAAGGAGTTCGTGGGGCCCTGCATGGTAGCCTAGTAGCTAAACTGCTTGCATTGCTCATGCTGGGATCCCATATGGGTGCCAGTTTGTGTCCTGGTGGCCCTGCTTTCCATCTAGCTCCCTGCTTGTGGCCTGTGAAAGCAGTCATGACAGCTCAAAACCTTGGGACCCTGCACCTGCGTGGGAGACTCGGAAGAGGCTTCTGGCTTTGGATCAGCTCAGCTCTGGCCGTTGCAGCCACTTAAGGAGTAAATCATCAGACAGAGGATCTTTCCCTCTGTCTCTCTTGCTCTCTCTATATCTGCCTTTCCAATAAAAATAAATCTTAAAAAAAAAAAAAAGGAGTTGGTGTTGTATGGGGTGCATTCTTTTGACAGTCTGTGGTCCTGCCTTTAAGCAACATCACTGGAGGATTTGAATCACCTGACAGGCAATCTGCTCCTCTCTCCAGGGTTATACATAGAAACTCCACCCAAACCCAAGTCAACTGTCTATTCATTTCCACTGCCGCTTAAAATACTCTTGTCCACCCCTCCTGGTCCAGTTCCACTTCTCACCCCTACACACCGTAGGTTCACTTTCCTCTCATCTCCGTGTATTGGAAATCTGCTCCATCCAGTTTACTAGACCCAGATCCATCACATCCTTGGGTAGAAAGTCTTCCAAAACTCTCCATCCCTTATCTGCAGTTGGATGGGAGGTGCCCTTGCTGTATGTTGTGCACGTGAAGAGCAGTCAGAACCTGGATGCAGAATATGGGTGCCACTGCCTAGAACACAAGGCACTGTGCTAAGCACATTGTGATAGAGGAAAGGTTTGTGCTTAGAATTTTGGCCAATGTGGTGAGAATTTTACAATCTCTGAAACCTCAGGGAAAAAGAGCAAGGAAACTCCTAGCAACCTCACATTGTTGACTAGCAATTAACTCAAATTCCAGCCATATCTTTCAAGCTTTTCATCCCCTTTCCTACATTTGTGTATATTTTTTGTCTCCCCGGGAGTTAGGAACTTCACCAGGGTCTTCCAGGTAGGTTGCAGGAACACAACCATTTTTAGTCATCACCAGGATTTTCAAAAGCAAGACACTGAAGTCACGAGGCTGAGATGGACATTGGGCCCAGACACTCTAAATAAAATGAGGTTGTCCTAACTGGAGTCTTAAACACTCGGAAAAACACCTGCCCTGCTCTTTACCTTAGGACAGTAAAGTAGCCCTCACTTTAGTCTTTGGATTGTAGTAGGTAAATTTTCGGTTGCCTGAGCACGCTTCATACTAACTTCCATAGTGGTTGCACAAATTTGTAATCCCACCAGCAGTTTTCCCCACAACTTCTCAGCAAGTACTGTTAGTGGATTTCTGTATGTAGGTAGTTCTCATTCAAATTAAATGGAACCTCAATGTGCTTTTTGTTTGTATTTCCCTTATTGCTAGGGAGCTTGAGCGTTTTTTATGTCTGTTAGCCATTTGAATTTGTTCTTTTGATAAATGTCTGCTCTTTTCTTTCACCCATTTCTTAACTGGTTTGTTTGTTTTGTCTGTGTTATTTCTGGAGCTCTTAGTATATCCTGGATATTAGTCCACTATCTGTTGTGTAGTGTACAAAGATTTACTGATTGGTTGCCTCTTCTTTGTTGACCATTTCCTTTGATGTAGTTTAACATAGTCCCATTTATTTATTTTAGCCTGACTACCTGTGCTTTTGATGAATTTCTAGGAAGTCTTTGCCTATGCCTATATTTTGTAGAGTGCTTCCTATGTTTTATTCTAATCGTTTGATGGTTTCTGAGTGTAGTTTTGGGTCTGTTATCTATTTAGATTTGATCTTTATATACAGTAAATAGTGGGGGTCGTTTTCTTCCTTCTGTGGGCTGCTATTAAATTGTCCCAATAGCATTTGTTTTTCCTGGGTTATTTTCCATTCTCTTGTCGGGTATTAGTTCGTTTTATATGTGTGGGCTCTCTTCTGGGGCTTCTAATCTGTCCCATTGATATTCTCTGTATCTCTACAGTACCACACTATTTTGATCACCACTGCCTGTAGAATATCTTGAGGTCTTGGAACTGTGATCCCTCTGCCTTGTTTCTTATTCTTCAAGATGGCTTTGGCTATTTGTGGTCTGTTTCCAGATGAAGTTTTGTGTAATTTTTTCTAGTTCCGTGAAGAATGGAAAAAATTCTTCACAGAATTTGTGATTGGGATCACAACGAATCTGTATATTACTTTTGGCAATATGGATATTTTGATGATACTGACTCTGCTGATCCAGTAATAGTATATTTCTCTATCTTTTAGTGTATTATATTTATTTGTTCAATGTTTTGTAATTTTCCTCATAGAGGTCTTCCACATTTTTAGTTAGGTTTATTCCAAGGTATTTAAGTTTCTTCTCTGTTACTTCTTTTTTTTATTGTTTTTTTTTAAGATTTACTTTTATTATTTTTTTATTGGAAAGGTGGATATACAGAGAGGAGAGACAGAGAGGAAGATCTTCCGTCCCATGATTCACTCCCCAAGTGAGTGCAACGGCCGACGCTATGCTGATCCGAAGCCAGGAGCCTCTTCTGGGTTTCCCACACGGGTGCAGGGTCCCAAAGCTTTGGGCCGTCCTTGACTGCTTTCCCGGGCCACAGGCAAGGATCTGTTATTTCAAAAGGAACTGTATTAATTCTTTTTTAGAGCATGATTATATTCATTTATTTTGTACCCTGCCATCTTGGTAAATTCTCTTATAAGTTCTAGCACTCTCTTTATTGAGTCTTTCAGTTCTCCTATGCATAGAATCATGTCATCTGCAAACAGAGATAATTATATTTCTTTTCCAATTTGAATTCCTTTCTTTCTTTTTCTTGCCTAATAACTCCAGTAAAGACTTCCAGTACTATGTTGAATGACAGAGGTGATAGTGGACATCCTAGTCTCATTTCAGATATTAGTTGGAAAGCTTCCAATCTTTACCCATTTGGTATAATATTGGTGTTCAGTTTTTTGTATATTGCTCTGATTGTGTTGCTGAATGTTCCTTCTGTGCATATCTTGCTTTGGGTTTTTACATGAAGTCATGTTGAATTTTATCAGATTCCTTCTCTAGAAGAAATGGGCAGATTTTTTTGGCATATTCTATCTGCAAAAACTGAATCAAGAAGACAAAGAAAACTGATAGTGCAATAAGCAAGATGGAGATTGAATCAGTAACAAAGACTCTTGAAATACAGAAAAGTCCAGGACTGGATGATTTCTCTCCTGAAGTACAATATAGTTGAAGCAGCAGTTAAATATACCCATTAAGATGAAAAATATATAGGCTAAGGCAATAGCTGCATAGCTTTATAAACTCAATAACTCATCAGTTTATTCTTATTTTGAAACTGGAAAATCTTATGAGTTATACCTGAATAGAAATATTTTTAATTTGATAGAAAACATGATTTTGCCTTTCAACCACACTTCACTCAACAAATGCAGAAATCACTTTTTTGTGAAAAAATTGATGAATAGTATATATTAGAATAATTATAATTATTAATTAGTATTTGAAATACAAAATAACAGATGGATACTTTTGGAAACAGAAATCACCTCAAAGATAAGAACCGGTGTTCCACATTGTTTGGTATATTGGACATTCAATTTCACTCTGCAAATGTATCAGGGTACCTCACAGAAGGTGAAAATAGAAGCCATTTTGAAAGCATCCCCGGGAATAAAGACAATCTCCAAACTTGTATACCTATTACTTGAATGACTTCCAAGACATTATGTGTTTCATCTTCTTCCAGAGCAGGAGCAATGTTTTACCCAGCGCTCAAAGGCACATGGCCAGATACCTCAGTAACAAAGAAGGACTTTTCAGTGTAACCAAAATCACCCCAGGGATTTGCCACTGCTCCCCGTGGAGCTGTCAGATCAGTGTCGCCTACAAGATAGACCAACGAAAACCTTTATGAATTACTCTCAAAAATTACAAAAACAAACACTACAAAACAAACAAATAAGCCCTATAGAGGAAGCCATGGGAGGCAATGGTCTAAAAGTAGAAATAACCTGAGCAAGACGTGAGATGCAGGTGACAGTGCCACTGGAGGACGCTCTAAGTGTGCAGGATTGTGGAGGTGGAGTGCTGAGGCTGCAGTCCTCTGTAGAACACGGTGGTTCAAGGTCCAAGCCAGTGTACTTGCATGGTTTAAAGCACCTGCTCGGGAGGCCGATTTTGTGGTACTGAATCAAAGCTGTCATGTAAAAAAAAACTGTGACCACACATGTACTATGGTGGACTTGAACATCTCTGTGATCTCAGAGATGGAATTTACACATTTGGATAGCAGGAACCTGTCCAATGTCACTTTCATCACGTACCTGTGGCATGGACCCTTCTTTAATGACCATAAGTCTCAAACCTCAGTTCCTTCTTGTATATTAACGTTATGAATTAGTACAAAGTAATTGCCATGGCTAAATATTATCTGAACTAGCACATGTGGAATGCTTAAAAGAGTACCTGGTTCATAATTGTAGGAAATCCAAAATGATTTTAATTTTGAATGCAGAACAAATTTCTGATGGTCTGGCTGATTCCAGTAACAACTACATAGAAGAGCAATGTGGCATTCTGTGGCAGAAGGGAGAGTAGACCAAACACATGGGCACATGAGTGGGATTCCACATACTCAGGGAGAAGGTAAAAAAAGGATTGGTGACCCACAAAAAAATGACAATAGTTGAGACCTCTGTGGTATAAGGATGACTGAAAGCTGGATGGACTTTAAGGTCACTCATCAGCATTGAAGGATTCCTCCTGTGTTTCTGTTGTGCTCTCCTTACATTTAGAACCACAAGATCACACTTGTTAGACTGGTGCAGGTAACAAGCTAACACACCTATAGGAAATTTCCCATAAGGCCAGTTGGCCTTAGCCTGACCTCAAAATAAGAGAGGGCAAGTCCTGCTTGGGTTTCTAAAGGGACAGATGTGGAGCACTTAGATTATGATCTGAAACTGGATATTTATTTTTGATGAATTTTTACATACATGATCACATTAGGCTAGACTGGGTAAAAGCATTCAAAAAGACATGTGATGTGTTTGGATATCTTCCAACCCTTTAGGAAATTGGATGCATAATAAGATATGAATGTACATTCTCTGGGAAATGAGTCCGAAGCCTTCAGCATATTCTTAAAATGTGAATGAGGCAGTATGCTCTCCTCTAAGCAGTCTGTTTCCACTTTGCTATTTTCCTGTCCTCAGCTGAAAGTATCTCCCCTAAGAGCTTCAAGAGGAAAGCAGCTGCTCCCTGAGATCTCAGTACAAGATTAACTGTAAACTGTTGGAAGAGGGTAGTGTCCCTGAGTCTGGAGTGTGCAGGAATCCTTGAACGAGGGCTCTTGAGTGTCGATGGTATGACCCTGACTGTAAAGTCCTCTGGCGGTGTTCCAGAGAATTCAGTACAGCAAAACAGCTAGACATGTGATGTTTTCAACAAACTCTGGGAGCTTGGTTGCCAGTGCTGACAGCAAACATTTGTTCCAGGGATCACAAGCTCAATCTGCTTGTGTTTAGTACCTCTTAATTCTTTTACCCCACAGGAATGGAGACCTGAGTTAGGGGGGAAAATGCCCAAGAACAGAAATAGGATCATGTCAAAAGAATTAAGAGAAACTATGAGACACCAGAGACAGAGATGAGAAAACAGTGGAATACCTTTCTTTCTGGTCCAAAGGAGCAATGGAGACAGCTGGAATTAGATCTGACCTATTCTCTGTGTGTCCTTTTCCAGCCACAATATCATAACACAGTCCATTTCTTTTATTTTTTTGCTGGAATCTGCATATTACTCAGTGTACTCTTCCCATCAGCATTTCAGGGTAGCATGTCTCAAGGTCAAAAAAGGCTAAAATAATAAACAAATGTGTATTTGTCTCTGATAAAAGTCAGAATAGAAATGTTCCTTCCATTTTCTTAAAGAATTATCCATTAAAAATTGAGTCTTTGGGGTTTTCTCTTGCTTCTTTGCAAACATGTAATATATCTTAACAAGCAAATGAGACTCTTTGGATTTTAGGAAGCATTGTGTTTTATTACAATTTCACATAAACAAGAAGTTGGAAATACTACATCATTAAAGAATAAATTGTTATGCCTTTTATATTTAAAATTTAAAAAGCTTTGGTAAGGCAGATTCAAAAAAATGTGAAGTTACGAAAAAAAAAAAAAAGGAAAGCACAGCTAGCCTCTTCTGGAGATACAAAATCATAAGCTCATACATTAATTTGAATAGAATTATTTATTTATTTATTTATCTATCAATTTGTTTGTTTGTTTTACTAAAAAGGTGGATATATGGAGAGAATGACAGACAGAAAGATTTCCTGTCCAGTAGTTGACTCCCAAAATGACCACAAAGGCCAGAGCTTAGCTGATCTGAAGCTAAGAGCCTTCTCCAGGGCACCTGCCTATCAGATGTTTCCCTCATTTTGTAACACAGAGACAATACACCTGCAATAGCAAGAGAAAAATTTCCAACTGAATTTTTCACAAGTTAAGGAGATGATAAATGAGGCATAAATTGCAAAGCCCTCAGAGCAGTAAAGTCTAGAATTCTCAACGAGAATAGAGTGTAAGGACCTGTCCCCATCACAGAAGTCTCACCTTTGCCAAATATCAATACTTGCCACATCACACATGGCAAAGTGCTTTCTCATGAGGCCATAATAGGTAAAGCCAACTGCTGCATTGCTGGCATCCCATATGGGTGCCCACTTGTGTCCCAGCTTCTCCACTTTCAATGCAGCTCCTGCTTATGGCCTGGGAATATCAGCCTAAGGACAGCCCAACCATTTGTGTCCCTGCTACCCACATGGGAAATCCAGAAGAAGCTCCTGGCGGGTTTCAGCATGGTCAAGCTCTGGCTGTTGCAGCCATCAGGGAGTGAATCAGCAGGTGGAACATATGCTTCTCTTTCTCTTCCTCCTTCCCCCTCCCTCCCCATATAACTCTAATTTTCAAAGAAAAATAATTTATTAAAAAAAAAACAAAGAAAGAAAGAAAATGAGAACAATACAAGGTTTCATTGAGACTAAAGCTTAGAGGTCTTCTATCTTACAACAGTGCTTGCTCACTGACATTCAGCATGGTTCTCCGTCTCTCACATTGGCAAATGTCTTCCCTTGAATTTCCATGACAGAATAACCACATAGAAGTGACAAAGGCACATCAGTGAACAGGCCTCAGGAAGCCTTTCCAGATTACAGCCAATTCTATTAGGTGCTGGGCATGGAGCAGAAAAGGATGTGGCTCAAGGAAGCAAAGCCCAGGGTTCTAGCTTATCTCTGGTTTCACAGCAGGATGCATGTGGTATGACTCACAAGCAAATGTTGCAGTGACCCCTGGGAAACTTGGTGGCCCTGGGAAAGGAAACAGACATTTTAAAGGCATTATTACACAACCTGTGAAGTCTGCATTGAGTTGAGGAGCAGTGACATGAATAGGAGTTAAACCAACAGCCATCATACTCTTCTCTAATTATCTAGATTCAGGAAATGGAATGCTAATTTGCTCAACAGCACCAAAGTCTTGGGCCCTTTACTTGACTCTCACAACAGTCAGGACATCCTGACATGTTCCTAGTATGCCAATGATGGAATTTAGTCTTAAAATTGACTAATAAGAAAATATCACAAGACTTTTAAATGCAAACCCTAGAAACTATGAATGAAACATTAAGTGTGATGCTAAAAATATCTATAAAGCAAAGAATTGGATTGCAGCATGTATCAGATTAAAGATTCTCAGGAACACAGAGGTATGCAATATTTCCCTGGCTAGCCTTTGTCTTCAGGAATCTTACCTGTACGTGTTCTCCCCTCCATGGTAAAGTAGACTGGTAGACTCCACCACCCAGTTGGTCCCTGGGTCCCATCTGTCTTATTTTCTATCAGTACTTCTGGCTTTAATTACCTTCAGAGTCATATTTTTAAAATAGAAAGGTACCTTGGTAGCACTCCCACAGTTCTCACATTCCTGAAGCTCAATTTTGAGAGTTCATTTTAGACCATCTTTTTGCTGCTTATTATTGTAACAGTTTGAGTTATAATAATAAGATCAACACTTCCATGAGAAAATGCCAATATCAGGTGTTTTTAAACCAGCAATGCCCACCCACCCACAGAAAACAGAAATACAGGATAGCACTGCACAGCTGGATTTCTATTTAGTATTGCTAATGTTTTCTAGCTTAGAGATTGATGGAAGGAATTTTTTTTAAAGATTTATTTTTATTATTTTTTATTGGAAAGGCGGATATACAGAGAGGAGAGACAGAGAGGAAGATCTTCCGTCCGATGATTCACTCCCCAAGTGAGCGCAACGGCCGATACTACGCCAATCCGAAGCCAGGAGCCTCTTCTGGGTCTCCCACGCGGGTGCAGGGTCCCAAAGCTTTGGGCCGTCCTCGACTGCTTTCCCAGGCCACAAGCAGGGAGCTGGATGGAAAGCGGGCCTGCTGGGATTAGAACCGGCGCCCATATGGGATCCCGGGCATGCAAGGCGAGGACCTTAACCACTTGCGCCACCGTGCCGGGCCCGGATGGAAGGAATTTTGACATCATCCTCAGTGGCACAACTGACAGGATATGAGTTCTGCCTTGTGTCCAACATCTGTCACTTTTCACAAGTTCACATTTCTCTAACTTGTCTACTCAGTCTGAATGGTTGGTTCAGGCCCCACCCTCTTCACACTACAGGCTCACTAGTCCTTAAACTTGATGGACTTGATGGAGCTGGCCTGCAAGGAGTCTATTCTGAGGGTGGAAAGCCTAGGAATGTTGTAGGAGATTTAAGTATTTAGAAACTCATCCCATAGCTGTCCTTTCTACCTTATATAGTAGCTCTGAAAATGCGTGCCAGGATCTGATCACTAAATCATGTAACCTGTACCAGGTAGGCTAAATGATAATGTAAGTCAGACTGTGTCAATTACACTTCAAAACCAGATATCACTGCTTTCCAGGGGCTGACTTCTGTAGTAGGTCTGCCTGCTCTAATCAAACAACACAAATCATGAAACATCACACCAAAAGACTGTACTACTTTTTTCTACAAGAACCAGAGAATTC
This sequence comes from Ochotona curzoniae, assembly GCF_017591425.1. Classification (NCBI taxonomy): domain Eukaryota; kingdom Metazoa; phylum Chordata; class Mammalia; order Lagomorpha; family Ochotonidae; genus Ochotona; species Ochotona curzoniae. Next base: position 11,363,658 of record NW_024467087.1, read on the forward strand.
CTTCTGTGTTGTTCTTCAGGAACAAGGCAATTGACTCATCCAAACTATGGGTAACAAACTTTTAGAGCTGACTTTGTCTTTTACTACAGATTAGTGGAATTGATACTACCAAAGACTATGAAAAACAAGTGTTTCAAATGGATTTGGGGGTCTTAATATGAAACTAAATACTGGCACTAAAGATCATAAAATATACATCATACAACTGCACTTTGCTATGTTAGCCTCAGCAATCAGCATTTGTGAGGGTTTTATATCTTGTATTTTATATAAAAGCCAATATCACTTAGAACAGTTTCATGAAGAATTCCTTTTGCTAATTAATGTCACTAATACTGAATAGTTTGTTGAGAAGAAAACAACAAAAAATCTGTTTCTAAGATAGTGTGTTTTTAGAGTGCTCACTCTCTTGGCAAGTGTACCCCTAGACTACTGCAGATAACGGAGATGAAAGTGGCTTCACTCCACATTTAGTTATTGTCCAAGGCCGAGGGTCTGAAAAGACAAGATCCAATTCATCAGGTTTTCATTTCTGTCTGTAACAAATATTCATGTCAGGCAAAATCCAAATACCAGTAATCAATCTTATTGATGTCTAAATGTGAAGACAACAAAATACCTGCTTTTTCAGACATTTATGGAGCAGGAACAACAGCAGATTTTTTCCTAATTATTAGATCAAACAATAGATTATACCATAAAATAAGACACAACTAGAGAGACACAAAAATTTTCTGTGTAAATTAAAAATCCACAAAAAAAATCTTTCAAAGACAATTATAAGGAAACCTGAGACCAAGGCTCAGTTGAATGCAATGTGAGCAAGCATGTTAAATTAAAAAGTAAACTGGATCTAATCTTGGTTGGAAAAAACGGCTAAGAAAAATCCATGGATATTACAAACATCCATAATTTGTTCCAAAATATGCACATTGAAAACACTTTCATTTAGAAAATATATATCTAACTGGCCCAGCATGATAGCCTAGCTGCTGAAGTCCTTGCCTTGCATGCTCTGGAATCCCATATGGGTGCTGGTTCTAATCCCAGTGGCCCCACTTCCCATCCAGATCCCTGCTTGTGGCCTGGGAAAGCAGGATAGCACAAAGCCTTAAGACCCTGCACCCATATGGGAGACCTGGAAAGGGCTCCAGGCTCCTGACTTCAGATTGGCTCAGCTCCAGCCATTGCGGCCACTTGGGGAGTGAATCAACGGACAGAAGATCTTCCTCTCTATCCCTCCTCCCCTTTGTATATCTGACTTTGCAATAAAAATAAATAAATCTTTAAAGAAAATATATGTATCTAACATGGACAAATCAAAATCAAGCAAATTCGAACAACTGCAGGCAAAATCCTACATGCCATTATATTTTAAATTACTCAATGACTAGAATGCTTGAGGTCTCCATTCTCTTCAGGGTCTTTAAAGACCTACAAACTCCTGTCAATCAGACAAAGAAGAGGAGATAATGAGGTGCCTTACACACCTCAGTCTCACTTGGCCAGCAAGAAGTGTGCTTCCTGCAGCATTCCCATTCTGCTGAGAATGTCTGAGACTGCATGTGTATTTTTAAAGTATAAATAAAAACAAAAATTTAAAGAAGCATTCTTGATCGAATATAATCATGCTAAATGCACACTTACATTATACAAAAATGTAAGAGGTCTGCGATGACCACTGGACAAATTTTGGATACAAAGCAAAATACTAAATGTCCTTTTCCTTATTTTCACCTTAACATTAGCTAAAATTGGGGCCAGCCCTTTTAACACTTGCAAAGTTAGCATCCCATATCAGAGTTCTAGTTTGAGTCCCAGTTACATCATTTTCAATCCAGCTTCTGCTAATCCAACTGCAAAAGCTGCAGAAGATTGCCCAAATACTGCGGCCCCTGTATCCATGTGGGAGACACAGATGGAGTTTCAGGTTTCTGGATTCAGCCTGGCCCAGATGGGGCCCTTGCAGTCTTTCAGGAAGTGAATTGGGAAATGGAGGCTCACTTGCGCTCTCTCTCTCCCTGTACATGAGTACCATGGGGATATTTGCCCCCTGAATCAGATCTCCGGATGCCCAAGGAACCGAGTCTCAGACATTTTTAGCAGACTAGGAATACCTCAAGAAACGGACTTCCTGCTGGGATTGCAGGTGGCCTTGCTGGCAAAGCATGACTGGGGATGTTTGGCAAAGCATGACTGGGGATGTTTGAGGTGTCTCACTATCTCTTCTTTCAGTGCTTGTGGCCTAAAGTTATCTGAGTACAAAGTTTTGTTATGTCCTTTTCTAGTTAAATCTGTTTGTTTACCAGTATTTGTTCCTATAACTCATGTTTGCTGTACTGTTGCCTGAAGCCTAGTGATTGTATCCCAAATTCCTTATGATCTATCTTTAAAGGGGCTTGTGCAATTGTCTAGTTAACAAGTAACTTTCACCTGCCTGCTTGCCCTGCAAAAAAAAAAAAATAGTATAAAGATGCCCAGAAATACTCAATAAATTTTGCACTGATTCATCTTGCCTTTGCATCCCCGTGTACCAATTCTTCATGGTGCAGTCATCACACTTTGGGTCCAGGTCCTCCCAGAAGGCTCCCCAATAGTGCACAGGTGAGTATGTGTCTCCCCCTTACTCTATAGCTCTTTCAAAATTGACAAATCTTTCAAAAAAGGGAAACGATCAGAAATTATTTTCTTTTGAGGACAATATATGAAAAAGATCAATTCTGAACTTTAACCAAACCAAAACATAATTACCTTGTTAAATGAAACAATAAGATGACCATAAAGGCAACTGATAATCATTCGCTATTATAATCCCATGCATACCCACTCAGCACATTTTCCTCATTTTCACTGCAAAGTACAGAAATAGACTCTTTGATAACAAAACTGACAAACGGGATAGAAGTTCAAAAAATAAGTAGTGAGATTATCCAATCAAAAGACTCAATAAAGTAAAAGGAAAATCTGGTCCCTGATGGTCAATGGCTACCATGTTGTCCTAATCCAAATAGAAACTCTGCCAATACCTCAAAGCAAGCTAAGTAATTCAAGTCAGTTTATATTGCAAGTATTGCCATTTTATGCACACTTTCCATTAATAAATGTCCAAGAATGCTACTCAGGCCTTTTTACATATCATAGCCTCTGTGTCTTGTCATTTCTGATTTTAATCTGGTTCAATAAGTTTATTTAGGCTTAACTCCAATGGATGTTTCTCCAGGAGGCATCCCAAGCTTTATTTCTCTCACTTCTACAGGTAAATGAGAGTTGTTTATCGCTAGTAGGGAGGGACATGGAGAGAAGTGAATTGGGATGCAATAGGATGGTGGTCTTGAGGATCAGATGGCACTAGGTACCATGTGATGGACCCAAAATCTGCACTTTGAATTTTGGCAGTCCAGTTTAGACTCACAAAAATGTTGGAAGGCAAGGAGAAACCAATAATAATAGGGTAACTCATGGTAGTATCCCAGTATTATTCCCAGCAATGTAATCTGAAAACATTCAACAACACTGTTCTGAACCTCATGTATTTTCCATCCTATTTATGAAAATCTTACTTCAAGACTCAGTTATAAGACACTTGTTCTCTAAGTCCACCCCTGATTTTACAGTCCCACTCCCAACTCCAAGAGAAATTACTTTTTCTGTTATGTAGGATGCAAAATAATGGAGCTTCAGAGCTCAGCTACAAATATCACCAGTAAATGCTCATTTAAGAGGAAACTGTACCTTGCTCCTTTTCAGTATACTATCTGTAAAGTAATTTTTGTATCTACACTCAAACAAGGAAGTCCAGCTCACCTAGAATTGATACAGTTTGGATGTGGAGCTCATCTGTCCCCAAATGTGGAAAGTTGTGGGAAGACCCAGCCAGTGAATCATGGGGCTGGATTGCTCACTTGTGAAAAAGTGTCCCTGAGAAGGTCACACTATAGCTTTGTCTCAACAACAAGGAAGATTTTTTGGTGGGGGAGAGTACATTGTATAAATATTGAACTGCAATATTAGCCTACCCATCCTGAGTATCATAGCCAAAATTAGCTCAGAAAGACAGCATCATAGTCTTCCAAAAAGAAGTTTAAAGAAACAATCAAATCAAACCGTTTAAAATAAATTCCAAACTACGATTGAGGAAGCTAAGCACTAGAGACAGATAGTTGTGTTATTGTATACCACAGACTGGCAGTTGGGTTGTTGTGCAGTGTAAAGAACACAGAATTCAACTGTCTTAGGTGTCTTAGCTTCCTTAACCACAATTTGGAACTGACATTAGCCTACCAAGTAGGAATGGGGAGATGCTTATTGCAGGGTACAAATTTCCACTTTAACAAGAGGAAACCACTTAAAATACATTGCAGAAAAAATATAATTATATAGAATGATATATATGTTAGTTGGCCAGATTTAGTCATTCATATGTTGTGTGCATGTGATAATATATCTCATAAATAAGTAAAATTATCACTTTGCAAATTTTTTAAAAGAACACTATAATTGTCTTTGATGTTACTTATCTACTAGAGAGCACTTATAAGTCAGTTCTTCCGGTGATAGGATTTGAGGCTAAGATATGCATAAAGATCCATAGGGGCAAAGATTGTCCCAGGCTTTGTCCAGAAATCACTGAAGTGATTAATTCAGAAATTTAAGTAACATGAATAATGGAAAAAAAGTTGCTTTTATGAATCCCATCCACAGAAACTCTCAGTTCATTCCATACCTGTTGCTGAGGCTTGTCTTTCTGACTTGCCACTGCAAATGGACACACGCCTGGACTCTCTCAAGGCCTAGCCATTACAAAGCTCTTATCTCTAGTTTACCTGCATCTCTGAAATCTATGGTCACAGGTCACTCTTGACCATACTTCAGTTCATACCCACAAGTGGCATAGAAAATGGTCAATTATTTCTTCTCTGTTAATGTGTGATTGATAGTGGCTAAGTACAAGGCTATATAAAACAGGGGGAAATGAAATTAAAAGACTATATAATGTTTATATAATATAATATAAAATCTTAGCAGTTTTCCATAATATTTATTCTTGTGAACTTTTTGAAGACATCTATGCATGTGTTTTATTTTTTTTGTACCAAAATAAACTTATCTTATGCTTCCATTTATTATGAACTTTTTGATTACCATAATATATGGGATATATAAGTTTGAGGTATGTCTCTTGGGTTTACATTGTAGCTCTTCTTGTTATAATCCTTCTTTTTCCTTTCAGAATATTTTGTGCTTTAGGTTTCTATTCAGTTAAATGAGGGTACGGTGTTGGTCCACTAAGCTTGCAATAATATTAATGCTGATGATGATATTCATGGTGATGATACTAAACTAAACATTAACAGGGCAAATAATAAATAAAAAAAACTTATTGCTGCAGTTCTTGAGACTGGGAATCCAAAATTAACGTTTATCTTTTGAGAATGCAAATGTGTACTCTATGCATATTTCATCATCATATATTTAAAAAACATTACTTGTTTGATTTCATAGCTTTACTGTTAGAGGGTAATTTTTCTCATGATGAATCACACCTATATACCAAATACACACATGAACAGACACACACACAAATGCACACTATTCCATTTCTCTGGAGGCCCTACATGAGTGCAAGTGCTGTATTTTATATTTCTTTGAAATCATAAAAGTACTTTTTATTTAGACCTAAAACTTTAACTGAATGCTGTGAATACAATTATTTGATGAGAGTTCATTTACATTTTTCATTTATATGATATTGGCAAAACTTCCTCCAAAGGGTGTTTTACCCTTTCTAAATAGTATGAAAGCACTTACATTCCTGCATTGAACTATTACACTTTTTCACTCTCATCAGAAATCTTATCAAGAAAAACACTGATTTGCTTTGTTTTATCAATGTGTATTTGAACAAAATTTGAATGAATAGCCTATTAAATATTTATTGGTAATCTGTAACTTTTTTCTGAATTATCAGATAATGTTTTTTCATCACTGGTCATTTAAAGGATCTTCCATCAGCACATGAGCCACAGTATCTCAGGATACATATCCTTTTGCATCAGAGGAAGAAGATTCGTGCAAAATTGGTATAAAATTCCTAATACAAATAGATCTAGAAAATTATAATTATGATCTAAGACTATAAATTTCATTTCACAGTCCAGAGCACAGAGCTGCATGCGAAGTGGAGTAGCCAGGACTAGAACCAGCCCCACATGGGATGGGGTGCCACAGGCAAAGGATTAGCTGGCCTCAAAATATACTCTCTTATCAAAGTCCAGGAACATGTGTGGAAAATCCGTATGCAGTTTTCAATCAGAACATAACCAAGTAACTCAGAAAGATGCAAAGGGGCTGGAAATGCACTGCATGACTTGGCAGCCACTGCAAAGCATCAGACATTTGGTGTTGCTACACAGCCTTTTCAATTTTGGCATAGTTTTAAAAACAATACATAATTTTGACTCTGTTTTCTAACTTAATATTGGGTTATAGCATTTTTCTGTTCAGTTTCCATAATTATTGTAATGGCTGCATATAATTCTATTATAGAAATGAATAATAATGTGCAGGCAATTACCTTGTTGATTTTAAAAGCTTTATTATTTTATTTGAAAGCATCAGCTAAACACACACAGCGAGAGGGAGGAGAGAAACTGATCTTCCATCTACCAGTTAACTCCAAGATGGCAGTCAGTAAAACCACTGCCTGTGACGTTAGCATCCCAGATGGGAGCTGTGTTCAAGTCCCATCACTCTACTCCGGATCCAGCTCTCTGCTAATGGCCTGGGAAAGCAGAGAAGGACGGCTCAGGTCTCTGAGCCCCATCACCCAGGGGAGAGCCAGAGGACACTCCTAGTTCCAGACTTGGACTAGCCATCTCCAGCCATTGAGGCCACCTGGGCGTGAACGGGCAGGTGCAAGATGTTTCCCTCTCCTCCTTACCCCACTCTCTCTTGCTTGCTCTCTCTGTGACTCTGAATTTTAAATAAATAGATAGATAGATTTATTTATCATAGATAGATAAACAAATATTGTATATAAAATGATATTTATCTATCTATCTATCTATCTATCTATCTATCTATCTATCTATCTAGGAAAGGCAGAATTACACAGGAGAATCAGAGAGAAAGAGTATCCATCGCTGGTTCCTCCCGAAATAGCCTCAATGGACAGAGCTGAGCTGTTTAGAAACCAGGAGCCAGGAGCTTCCTCTGGGTCTCCCCACATGGCGGCAGGGTCCCAAGGACTTGGGCCACCTTCCACTGTTTTCTCAGGCCACAAGCAGGAAGGTGGATGAGAAGAAGTGGAACAAGCAGAACATGAACCGGGACACACATGGGGTCCCGGTACATGCAAGGAGTGGATTAGCAATCAACCATTCAGCACATACATAATACACACACATATATACAGTTTTCCATGACACGTTTTTTGAAGATATAAGGATTCATCCCACCCCTACCCTTTCTCTCTCCCCACCAAAGATTTACTCAAAGAAAAGCAAAAAGTGCATAGTGACAATCATAGCTTGCTCTGCCATGAGCAAAAATGCCTCAGACTGGGTGGTTGACATGACAGTTTTGTTTTTCACAGTTTGTGCAAGCTGGACATGCAAGAGCAGGGTGCCAGCACGGCCATGTTTTGGGGAGAGCTGGTGCCCAGGTACCTAACTTCTGGCCACATCCTCGCACGATGGACAGGGAAAACAGATGTGCAGTGTACCGCAGCACGCTATTCCCATCAGGCGGTAAATTGGCCGACTCCGCCACTGCAATCTAGCTCACTATTGTGCAACTGGGCTTCAGTGGAGCAACCCTTTGCAGAATCCTTTTCTCTAAACCCTTCTGCATCACCAGACCCATGAGACAGATGTTTTGCACTGAAACATCAAAGGGCGCACAAGCAGCCTTGGAACAGGCAGCGGCCCCTCTGTGCAGTCAGCCCGCTGGTATGCGGCCACAGCTTCCTGGAACAGAACGTGCAGCACCTAAGGCCAGCATTCCTCCAGGGAAGTTGGTGTCTCTGACTCCCAGTAACAAATGCCACACAATCTTGCCATTTCTTTGGGTCATGCTCCATATTTCCCAAAGCTCTTACTGTGTCTTTACAATTCTCCCCTCTCACCAACTTATGTGAAGTTGGGGCTTGAGCTGCGTGCTAGTGCAATTACACATCTAACAAGAAATTTTCCATGCAAGAAAAAGCGGTAATAAACATTAATTCTGTCCAGTCAATAAATGAATTCTGATCTTAAACACAGATAGTCCCGATGTCTACAACGGAGAGCTTGTCTTCGCTTTACTTTCTTCTCCATACTGGCATGTATCACCAAGTGAAGGCATGCAGACTCTCCTAGGTTGGCCTTCCATTTCTTTATTATCCCCACTTGTATGCAACTGCCCTTGGGGTAACTGCTCAGGACTTCAGGACTTTGCTGGGTTCTGGGCTGTATTTGCTAGTCCTGTATTTGCTGAGCAATCATCTTGCTGTAACTGCTGAGGACAAATGACTTGGCTCTGTTCTGGGCTGTATTTGCTAGTCCTGTATTTGCTTTGCGCTGAGGTTGCATGGCAACCGAGTTTCCCAGCCAGGGCGCCAATACTACTGTGGCTCAGAGACAGGAAGAACTGCTGAAATGTGTCTGGAGAACTTCACTGGCACATGCACAGTCGCGGTGTGCAGGGGAAGCCGCGCGGGCCACCAGCGAGGCGCGATGCCAAAGGGCTCACCAACTTGCCCAAGACCTAAACCTAAAGTTGTCCAGGCACAGCAGCTGCAGCCTCGCCAGGCACACAAGGGGGGGCTGGCTTCCCGCCCTGCTCCCCACTTCTCGCCCACGTCCCGCCTTGTATAGGCTCCCGAAGCCACCACGCGCGACTCCGCCTCCTGCAGGGCGTTAGGCGCCGTCCCCTGCACAGTGTCCACCCCAGGACGATCCCCCCCTGCAGCCCTGCCCACGGAGGCGCCTGCGCGCTGGTGACCACTCGGGCTGCGGGCGGGCCCGGCGAGGACCCGAGCCCTGCCCACGGCTCCGCCCCCAGCCGCCCCGGGCCCCGGCCCGCCTCCCGACCAGGACTTCCCGCGACGCCTGGGCGCTGACATCCGCGCGGCGCAGCCCAGCCCGCAGACCGAGCGCGATGGACAATCGCATGCGGCTGGTGAAGACCCTGCTGGCCCGGCCGCTGCGGCCCGCGGCGCGGCGCTGGAGGAACCCGATTCCCTTTCCCGAGACGTTCGATGGCGACACCGACCGGCTGCCGGAGTTCATCGTGCAGACGGGCTCCTACATGTTCGTGGACGAGAAGACCTTCTCCAACGACGCGCTCAAGGTGACGTTCCTCATCACCCGCCTCACGGGGCCCGCCCTGCAGTGGGTGATCCCCTACATCAAGAAGGACAGCCCCCTGCTCAGTGATTACCGGGGCTTCCTGGCCGAGATGAAGCGCGTCTTTGGCTGGGAGGAGGACGAGGACTTCTAGGCCGTCCGACAGGGGACCCGGGGGACAGGGGGACCCGGGGCACCAGGGAACCCGCGGCCCTGGGGAGGGTGGGCTGAGCCCCCGCCGCCCGCGCGCCCCCAGCCCTCGACCCTCGAGTCCACGCCGCGCCGTCCCCTGCGCTCCCGCCCCCTCCCGCGTCGTGCTCGCCTTTGTTCCAGGAATAGTAGCGCTGCAGGCTGGCGCGGCCGCCTCTGGGCCTGGCTGCGGGGCGCGCCGCCGCCCTCTCCTGCCGGCGCAGCCCGGCCCCTCGCGGGGACACGCGGGCGCTGTCCTGCCCTGCCGCTGCCAGCTGGGCTCGTGCCCCACACCGACAGGACAGACCACCCAGCGCCGGCCGCCGCCAGCTGCCAGCTGCGCCCTGTCGCCTGCCAGCCTGCCAGCCTGCCAGCCTGCATCCATCAGCCCACACACCTGCACCTGCGCCTGCGCTGCCCCCGCTGCTGCCGCCGCCGCCGCCGCTGCTGTCGCCGTCCAAGGAAGGCATCCTGCTCTGCTTAGGCACCTGGACTCACCTCCGAGGTATCTGAGCTGCCCGCGGCCCTTGGACTTGGAGTCACACCGCTGACTGACACCCTGCCTGCACCCCACCCCCGCCTCCTGCAGAGGGACTGCCAGCCTTTCCCCAGGAGTGGCACCATCCCCAGTCCTCCCACAGACATCTCCTGTTCTGGCCACGTGGCTGCCAGGGCCCGAGTGCACCTGGCCCAGCTGCAACATGGAGTCCCCCGTGTCTTCCTGTGCTCCATTAGCTTTCCCCACAACCCCGTGTCTCCCGAAGGTGCAGCTGTCTCTCTGACGTGTGCCTTGTGATCCACACTATGACCCTGCACACTTTCCTGCTTTTCCGCACCACCTGTACAGACGCCTCTCCCTCACTTTCAATAAATGGCTAACTATGAAATAACAAATTGGATCTCCGTGACTATGGCACCTTTTCCTCTGTGATCTTGCCAACAGGGTCCACATCTTGCTCAAACACTGTGTTCTATGCCCTGCTCTTCACTGGCTCATGTGTACTCTTATTCTAATACCAAGATTGAGGTCTGTTTTGGCCTGTTGGTCTGTTCAAACTGCCATGTAATTTAACCATCTTTGTGCAGTGAAATCATCTCTCATTTCTAAGTTTTTGTAATTATTTTAGACGATATAATAAATGAATCACATTGTCTACCACTCCCACATGTCTGTTTCTCTTCTCATAAGATCAGCCTTTGTCAATTATAAACTGTGTTTTGAAGAATTGGGCTCGAAAATCTAGTTACAAATGTTTGATTATGTGTCTAATCATGCTTTTTTCTCCCAAACAACAAAAATATCCTGAGCCTGTAATTTAACTTTTTTAAGTGAAAGACTTTGAAACCACAAGGATAATTTGAGTACGTTAAAAACACTTGTTATGATTTACAATATTTTAAACTAATGAAACCATGCTAATTGTTCAATCCAATTTTAGACGCTTTCAGTTGTCCTGTCACTTGTGTTGTATTCACTATCTTGCTTTAAAAATCGTTTATAATTTTTAATGGAAAGAGAATATTACCTCAGTAAAACTGATTTATTTTATTTTTAGTTTTGAAGATTATTCATTTGAAAAGCAGACCTACAGAGGGAGTGAAAGGAAAAAATGGGAGACCGTCCATCCAATGGTTCGCTCCCCAAATGGTCACATCTACCAAAACCAAGCCCGGCTGATGGCACAAGTTTAATTCGGGTCTCCCACGGTCATGGCAGGGCCTCACGTACTAGGGCCATCTTCTGCTTTCTCAAGCACCTTAGCAGAGAGCAAAATCGAGTGGAGCAGCATGGACGTGAGCCCGAGCACATACGGGACGCTGCTGTAAGCAGGCAGCAGTTGAACCTGGTGTGTCGCAACAGCAGCCCCAGAGATTCTTTTGACACTGTTTGAACTACTTGTAGAAATCATTTACAGTGCCAAACAGATCCAGCATATTTTTGTGTTGTTTTTTTCACCTGGTTCTAAAAGTGCTTTGAATGTTTCAGGAGTGGCAGGATATATTTGAGCAATGCTGGAAACCCTGTACTCCTGTCAGCAAATATAGCTCTAACTTCTTTTTTTCCCCCTCTTGGCAGAATAACTCTGTCAGGACATTGTTTCTTGGTCTGTCAATGTTTGTACTGTATTTGGGAGGGTAACTTTTCAAGAATTAATCATGCACATTTGAACATGATTTCGTAAAGACATGGAAAGAATGGCCTTTTACAGAGAGAAGCAAGGTATTATTTATTACTCTGTGATCTCAAGCTTTCTAGTTGTTATTTCACTCGTTTGCCCTCAGTTTGAGCTCTATGTTAACCAAGCAACTATGCCTGGGAAGCATGTAGCAATAGGCTGATAAAATATGCCAAAGGGAGTAAGAAACTACAGCACTTGACTTGAAAAAAAATTATTCAGAAATAGTTCACAGTAAAAAAAAAAAAAAAAAAAAAAAAGCCCAACATGAAGAAATTGGGAGGATTACCACCTGCAACAGAAACATGGTGGAATTTCTGGTTTTTCTGGTCAGGAACTTGCCCTCAATTTCGTTTCTGGCAATGCGCTGTGTGCAGTGTCAGAAACCTACTAGCCAACTAGTAGGGCTGTGAAGGCATCTCACCTCAAATAACTTCTGTGCTTGGGGGGACACAACACCTACAAATGATCAGATGACATTATGGGGTAGTGTAATTTGTTTATCTGCAAAGATCATTCACTGGGCAACATAGGAGCATATTGATATAAGTTTTATAATAATTTACCAAAGAATTTTATTTGATGGTCTTCAACATTCTGGCACAGCTATAGCTCTAAGACGTTTCCTTTTCACAAACAAAGATCATAAGTATGAACTTGTGTTAGTTTTTCTGGCCTACCATTCAAAGTGTTAAACAATAGCTTGTTTAAACAACATAGCTTAATTACCTCACAGGTCTGGAGATAGAAGTCCAAAATTAAGATATCAGCATGTCTGGATCTGAGGGCTGTGAAGGAATGATTTGTTCCAAATTATTCTCCTTATCTTATAGATGGACATCTCCTCCCTAGGTCTCTTTATATTTAGGATTTTTTATTTTTTTATTTGTATTTGTTTGTTTAAAAGAGTGATACACAGAGACAGATCTTTAACTGCTGATTCACTCCTCAAATGAGGCAGGTCCAGGCTAAAGACAGGGAGGCTGGGCATTTACCTGGGTCTCCCACATCTGTGACAAGGACCCAAGCACTTGAGCCATTTTCCAATGCTTTCCCCCATGCATTAGCCCTGAGCTCTATCGGAAGCTGAGCAGCCAGGTTACAATCCAGTGCTCATATGGGATGTCAGCATCCAAGGCAGCAACCTAAGTCACGGCAATGCAACACCAGCCGCGAGTCTGTGTCCTCAGGCTGTCTCCACTATATTCCTATCTTTATGTGTCAAAATTACCCCTTTTCATAAGCACACCCACATATTGAGTCATGGCCACTACAATAACCTTGGGTTACGCTGTTTATATTTACAATGACCCAATCTTCAGATAAAGTCATGTTTCGAGACACTGAAAGTTAGAACTCCAATATAACTCAAGCCCATAACAGGATCCATGTTTTTATCACTGTCTTCAAGGCAGACAAACAAAACTTTCTAGCCTAGACTTGCCATGGCTACCTTTATTTTAGAAACTGTGTGTCATTTTACTCTGAAATGAGTGAAGAAGTCTTGGCTCCTTGTAATGCAGCAGTTTTGCTGGAGAGAAAAGGGGAAAAGGGATAGGCGGTAAAAGGAGAGATAATTGATCTCATTGCAACTTCGCATTTTAACCCGTTTTGGCTGCATGACACAACTTTTTTGGAGTCACTATGCAATCCTCTCTTCCTAAGCAGAAATGTCTGCGATAAAATGCATCTATGTTTGCATGTTGGTCATGGAAATTGGATACTTTAGAGTTATAAATTATCTTAATGATTTCATATATATTGTGAAATCTTTATATTGTAGAGTAGCGATACAAGAGAGTGATATCAGTAAAGAAAACCTTTTTATAACAATATGTAGAAATTAGAAATACTGAATATTTTGGTGACTTACATTAGTATACTCAGGCCACTCATCTGTATCAGGTTAAATACCTAGGTTAACATGTAACTACATTACCTAATTTAGTATAATACTTTTGCAATTCATATATCTTAGTTTTTTTCTGTAAAACTTGACTAATTAAAGCATGCATTCATCAGTTATCACTTACTAAATACTTTCTATGTCACATAAACTGTAAGATAAAATGCGTTGTAAAATTGTTGTAAAATTATGGTCCAAGTCATCAAGGTATTTCCAACTCTGTTTTGCTGTAGCAGAAAAAACGGGTATACAATACTATGCAATCTGAACCTTACCTAAGCTACTGTTTCCTCATGTAAAGAAAGTAAAACAATACCATTATCATGAGATCATTATGAAAAATTCAGTGAGTGAACAATTACAAAGTTGTGAGCATTTAATAAATGAAACCCTATGTTTAGGATATGATGTCTTGAGGCCTGCGTATGGAACACTGAAAACATAACAGAAGGAACAATTTTTTAAATGAGTTATTTATTTATTTAAAAATCAAGGTTACTATGAAAGAGAGGGGGAGACAGAGAGGTCTTCCTTCCAGCAGTTCTATCCCCAAGTGGCCGTGATAGTCAGATCAGGGCCAGTCCATGGCTGGGAGCCAGGAGCTTCACACAAGTCTCCCATACGGGTGGGCAAGGAACCCAAGCACTTGGGCTATCTTCTGCTGCCTTTCTCAGGCTGTTAGCAGGGAGCTGGATCAGAAATGAAGCAACTGGGACCTGAGTCTGTGCCCACATAGGTTGTTGGTACCTCAGGCAGTGGCTTTACCTGCTATTTTTTAATAGGCATCTCATTAGCTTCAGACTTCCATAGAATACCAAACTGCAATAGGACTAATCTCATTAAACTATGAATATTCAACCAGTTTTTAAATATAAACCTTTTCAACATTATGTGTGTGTGTGTGTGTGTGTGTGTGTGTGTGTGTGTGTGTGTGTGTATGATTTGGGTTGCACACCAATGGGAATGTGGTCCACTGATTGAATGTTTCAAGAAAAAAAAAAGCCGTGGCTATTATCAATGGAAGCTTAAAAACCCCTGACTTTAGCCATGACACATGGTGATTCCTGAACTGTAGCATCAGCTGCCTTCGTCATGCTTTGCTAATAAAGACTCCACTTTGTATTTGCTCTCCATGACAGAATTACAGATATACACTATCTTATGTCTGGCTCAGAATAAATATTTTAGAACTTTGAAAATATTTTACTTCAGAATAATTTTAAATTCACAAGACCGCATTTCTGATGTAGTAATATAGTTTCCAAATGTGCTTCTCCTATTAACATCTCTCATTGGTGTCTTTGTCACAATTAGCAAACCACAAGCCAATTTCCCCTATTTTTTAATTCAAACTCCTTTTTCTCTGACAAGTTATGGAATATTATATTAAATAATATACAATTAATTTGGAAAGAATTCATTATAAAAATAAAATGCTTGATGAAAAACTTGGGAAAACAATTCTGCACACATGTTATTTTCCTGCCTGTGGCCTGGGAAAGAAGTCGAGGATGGCCCAAAGTCTTGGAACCCTGCACCTGCATGGAAGACCTAGAGGAGGCTCCTGGCTCCTGGATTTAGACTGGCTTAGCTCTGACAGCTTTGGCTACTTGGGAACCAGCAGATGGAAGCTCTTCTTCTCTGTCTCCCCTCTTCTCCGTATAATCTGACTTTCCAATAAAAATAAATCTTTAAAAAAAAGAATGTTTTCTCCTACTTTATTTGAAGGGAGGAAGGAAGGAGAAAGAGCTATCTCCCATCTGTTGGTTCATCCCTTAGATGCTCATAAAGCTGGGGCTTAGCAAGGTCAAGCCTACAATTGGGAATTAAATATTAGTTTCCCAGGTGGAATTTCACAACTACTCTAGTCATTGTCTGTCAGCGTGTGCATTTGCAGGAAGCTGTATTTTGGAGTTGATGCAGGATTAAAACTCTGCCACTCTGATATATTGCTGTCCAAGCAGCATCTTAACTGCTATATCAAATGCCTACCCCAACAACATTATGTCTTTCCTGTTATTTATATTTCGCAGATATCAGCAGTTCTTTATTATGGCCAGGTAGTATTCCAACTTACAGATATGCCGTATTTGGCTTATTCATTAACCTGTTTAATAAATTTATTAGCACATTCCTACTTTGGGGTTATTGTGAATAAAAGTACTACAAAAATAATTTCATATCATTTTCATACTCAAGGAAAATACCCAGGAGTGGAATTTCTGGATCATATGGTGAAGTTATGTTCATCAGAAACTGCCAAACAGTTTGCAAAGTTGTTCTAGAATTACACACTCCCACCAGTGATATGTGAACATTTCAGCTCCTCCACCTCGTCACAAGTAATTTTCATTTTCTTATTTTCAATATTTTTAAAGAATTGTTTAGTTTTGTTAGAAAAGCAGATTTACAGAGAGAAGGCAATACGAAGAGAAAGATCTTCCATGTATTGGTTCACTCCCCAAGTGGCAGCAACAGGCTGGAGCTGAACCTATCCAAAGCCAGTAGCCAGGAGCTTATTCTAGGTTTCCTAAGTGGGTGCAGAGTCCCAAGGCTTTGGGCCATCCTCTACTGCTTTCCCAGGCCACAAACAGGGAGCTGGATGGGAAGTGGAACAGGTGGGACACAAACCAGTGCCCATATAGGATGCTGGTACTTGATGATAGAGAATTAAACTGTTGAGCCGTGGTGCCAGTCCCCTATTGTCTTTCTTTTTTTTAAAAAAGATTTATTTTTATTGCAAAGTCAGATACACAGAGAGGAGGAAAGACAGAGAGAAGATCTTCCATCTGATGATTCATTCCCCAAGTGACTGCAACAGCCGGTGCTGTGCCAATCCAAAACCAGGAGCCAGGAACTTCTTCCGGGCCTCCCCCATGGGTGCAGGGTCCCAAAGCTTTGGGCTGTCCTTGACTGCTTTCCCAGGCCACAGGCAGGGAGCTGGATGGGAAATGGAGAAGCCGGGATTAGAACCTGCACCCATATTCTAATGTGCATGTAATCTAATATCATAGTTTGTTATATTTTACGGATAGTAATTTAAGCATTTCTCATATCCTTATTGTCTATTAGTATATATCCTTTTATGAAAAAAAATGTTCAAGTCATCATTTTAAAAATTGCATCATTTTGGGGCAGTCATTGAAGTGCTAGGAGTGAAGTTGCCCCTTGGGAAATCCATACAACATACCAAAGAACCTTGTTCAAGTCCAACATTCATTTTCAATTAGCTTCTGGCTAATGCATCTTGGAATCAACAGATGATGGCAGAAGTACAGAAGCCCCTGCCGCCCTAAAGGGAGATCAAAATCTAGTTCCTGGCTTCCGCCTCCATTGTTGGTCTAGCCCCATGTGTTGTGGAAATTTGGGTAGGAAACCAGCAGATGAAAGATCTCTCTCTCTTTTTCTTTTCTTCTTTGTCTTCTGTCACTCTGCCTTTCAAATGACAAGTAGACAATTTTAACCTATTTCAATTTTTTGCTTTTCTTAAAGAGTTATAGTGTTCTTCATATGTTTTGGATATCAGTGCTTTCTCACATATGTGTATGTCAAATATTCTTTGTAGGTGTGTACTTTTCAAATTTTCTGAACCTCAGTTTTTGAAGAGTAACATATTTTCACTTCTCTGAATCTTGAAATATAATTTTTATTGTTCATGATTTGAGATCTTTCAAAAACCAAATGCTTACATGGAATTGGACATTCAAGGACTTTGTTAAATATAATGTTTTGGAGCATAATGGCAAAGGGAGGAAGGAAATGTGGGGTGAGCCTTTAAGTCATGATGCAGATGTGGCACCTATAAAAGGAGAGCAGGAAGGAAGATAGCTCCTCAGTCGGCAGTTCCAGTCTAATAAAATCTTCAGGTTGATGGGAATCCACAGAATATTGCTACTGGAGTCCTGTGTTACACAATATACTGGATTTGGTATTCATGCTCTCCCCACGCGATTGGGTGCAGCTAGGTGATAGCTAGCACACCACAGCAGCAGACTAGTTGAGTTAGTGGGAGGTTAATTGCACAGAAATGGGCTCCGAAGACTCCATGTTCTCTGTCCTTCCTGCCTCTTCCCACACCATTCGAATTAATTGAATTCCCCACACGGAAACATTGAGCTCTAGCCATTCCTTTCCTTCTTTCCACCACTTAAGATAAGTGCAAGTTTTGGGCCGGCTGGAATCCCATATGGGCACCAGTTCCAATCCTGGCAGCTCCACTTCCCATCCAGCTCCCTGCCTGTGGCTTGGGAAAGCAGTCGAGGACGGCCCAAAGCCTTGGGACCCTGCACCCATGGGGGAGACCTGGAGGAAGTTCCTGGCTCCTGATTTCGGATCGGCACAGCACTGGCCGTTGCAGTCACTTGGGGAATGAATCATCGGATGGAAGATCTTCTCTCTGTCTTTCCTCCTCTCTGTATCTCTGACTTTGCAATAAACATAAATAAATCTTTAAAAAAAAAGATAACTGGAAGTTTTATACTGCATGAGGAAACTTGTACTGTTTGTCTCTCAAGCTGATTGGAGGATGAGAGCTTAAAATCCCTTCACATGGGCCACACCATGCAGTCGCTCTTGGAGTAGTGGGAGCTGCTGTCACCAACCTTGGCCAATACAGACACCTCCTTACAACTCTACACTTGGATCAGACATGATCTCTCTTGCTTTTTGAAACATCTTGGAGGCTGTGGCAATATCCAGGTACATGGTCAGAGGCCAGCGATCTCCCCGCATTCCAGAACCAGCTCTGGAGGCCACAGTGAAGAAAACATGGCTCCAGCTGCCTATTCCAGCTTCTCGGCTCATGGATTCACACTTATCTTTCCAAACAGTCATGTGGACAACAGGTCATAGGTGGGTTTACCCATAAGTGAGTTACTCACCACTTAGAGTACTCATCTGAGACTCTTTAGAAGGCTGGACGCAGCACAACTCCTTGAGATAGGATCCATAGGAGAAGTTCTTATGGTCCATCAAGTTTGTGTTCCTATCGACTTTGGATTCATATCAGGCTTGGGTTCTTATTGGCTTGGGGTTCCTGACAGGGTTGGGTTATGCCTATTGGGTTTGAGTTATGCCTGCCAGATTTGGGTTTCCATAAGGCTTCTGGCTTGTGAGAGTGTGGTTGTGGCTTATCTGTCTTTATTCTGTTCATCATCTTAAACCTGCTTCTTTCAACAGGGCTAGTGTTGAAGTAACAACTGATAACCAGAGCTCAAGTCCAATAGTCCGCTATGGTGTGTCTTGCAAAATTAAGATGCTGTAATACAGGAACACTACTTGGCCTCGGTGCTCCTTCAGATTGAATGAGGAATGGCCTCCTGACAATGGCCACTCTTTCCAGCTAAAATTGTTTGTATTCTTGTCCCCACTTTTAAATCCGGTAAATTATTAAGAATAGTGATGCGTACTCTCATGTCTGATTGTTTGAGAAGAGCTGAGTTTTAAGCGTAAAAGATACATGCTATGAAATATTTGAGTGATCATGTTATAAGTGTGAAAATCTGTAACCACTTAAATCACCCTAGGGACCAGCCTGATGCCTCAGTGGCTAAATCCTTGCCTTGCACATGCTAGGATCCTTTATAGGCACCAGTTCATGTCTTAGCTGCGCTGCTCTGCTTCTCATCCAGCTCCCTGCCTGTGGCCTGGGAAAGCAAGGTAAGCCCAAAGCTTTGGGATCCTGTATCCGCAAAAAGACGTAGAAGAAGCTCCTGGCTTCGGATCAGCTCAGCTCCGGCCTTTTTTGTCACTTGGGAAGTGAACCAGTGGATGAGAGATCTTTCTCTCTGTATCTCCTCTTTGTAAATTTAATTCTTCCTTTTTCATACATGGTTGTTGATTCCCTGGTGGTCATTTCCATAAAACTAGGTAGACATTAGTCTATGTGTGTACTAAGAGCCAAAGTTAAACGGGATTTTTTATGCAGTGGGATGAGAAAACATGCAGAAACAGGCACCTGGACCTGGCTCACACACTCTTACTTAAATCAGTGAGTGCTGGAGCCTAGTCAGGAAGAGCCTAATCTGACCGGGTTTGCCTTCAGCCCTGCCTTGCTGCACACTGGTATAGTTAACACAGACTTGGCATTAATTAGGCCCAGAATGTCCACAAGCTACTGGCTGCTTTTCTCTCAGCAGTGTAATATTTGCCTGAGTGCAAGGCAATAGCAATTGCGTAGAGCTGGAGCATTTAAAAAATTTTTTTTTCATTTATTTAAAAGGCAGTTATCTTTTATCCACTGTTTCACTCCCCAAATGGCCACAATAGCCAGGCTGGGCCAAGCTGGGCCAGGTTGAACCCAAGAAGCCCAGAGTTTCTTCCAGGCTACCCACAAGCATGGAGGGAGCAAGCACTTGAGCCTTCAAAAATCTATAAAAGTCATTCAAGGAAAGATTTGGTTTTTGTTTTTGTTTTCAATCTTGTTTTGAAGATAGTACAATGCTATATATAGTAAGCTAAGCCTCAGGCTGCAGTGCCAGCATCCTACATAGGTGCCACTTCCAGTCCAGCTCATTGTTAATGGCCCGAGAAAGCAACAGAGCACGGCCCAAGTGCTTGAGCCAAGACCCACAAGAAGCTCTTGGCTGCTGGCGTTGAAAAAGCCCACCTCCAGCTGTTGCAATTTTTTGGAGAGTGGACCAGCTAATGGAAGACCTCTCCCTTTGTCTTTCTGAAACTCTTTCAAGTAAAATAAACAAACCTTTAAAAATAAAATAAAATATAAAGGTATAAACTACTACCCCTTTATGGATAGCAATAATATAAATTATTTAATCATGAAATACTCAAAATATATCAGCTAGAATATTACAAAACGTTTTTTAAAGTTTCATAAATAAGGAGCTTATGAAAATAATTTAGCAGAAGCAGAGCAGCTGAGTTCCAACTGGCACCCTGATATGGAATGTCAATGTCTTCGCAAGCAGCAGCTTAATTGTGCCACAATGCTGAGCCCAACCACACAGATCTTTAAATATTTTTTAATTAGTTCTGTCATTTTGTTCCATTAATGAGCTATACACACACACATGCACACATATATACTCTTGATAGGTGTTTATCAATAAATTATGTGAAAATTATGGTTTGTAGTGATTTTGATATGTGTACCTTCAAGTCTCTTTTACAGAAGTTATCTCTACCACAATTACCCTGGAATTCCTGGTATCAGGGTACTATACCATTTAGAAGCTACATTGTATTCTCTAGGCCTAAATTTCTTATATTAAATTTTTTTTGTACACGTGTCTCATGAAATTTGTGAACTTTATTCCACAGAGATGAGCGGCAGAGAAGTCTTCCATCTGCTGACTCTCTTTCCCAAATGGCTGTAACTGCTAGAGCTGAGCCGACCCAAAGCTAGGAGCCAGGAACTTCTTCCAGGTCTCCCAAATGCGTGCAGGGTCCCAAGGCTTTGAGCTATACCCCACTGCTTTCCTAGGCCATAAGCAGGGAGCTGGATGGGAAGTGGGGCAGCTGGGACACAAACTGGTGTGCATATGGGATGTTGGTGCTGATAGGAGGAGAATTAGCCTGCTATACCATTGTGGGGTGGCCCTGTGAACTTTATATTAAGAACAGGTTTCGGATTAATATTGGCTCAAGCTATTCCCAAAAAACGAATCACATTTTCTCATTAGGCATTTTATATTTGTCTTCCTTTTATTAGCATTTGGAGCCTTTTATTCAATTTGGAGCCTGGAAGTACAGCATCATTGTGGAAAATAGAATAGATTTCTCAAATAGAGAACAATAAACTAAAAGCACACTGATTGTATGACCTGAATTTTTTGCTTCTCTTTCCTCCCAAATTCATGTTCTAGAAATTATTTCCAAATATTATGGTATTTGAAAGTGAGACCATAAAGCTAATTAACTTTACATTAGATAGTGAGAGTGAATTCCACTACGTATTAGTCAGCTTTGCATTACTACAGTGCAATAGCGGAGACAACTTTCTAAAGAAGAAAGATTTGCTTAGCTCAATTTTTGAGGTTCAAGTGCAAAATTGTGTGACACTATTTCTTTGGCTTCTGAAAGGGTGGTAAAATGGCATTGGAACAGTGTGTATTTGTGTGGGAGAAAGTTCATATGACAAGTCAGAAGGTAAAAAACAGGTTGGCCACAAATCATGTTACTATAACAAGGCCCTTTATTTCCAAGGGCAAACTTCCAATGACCTAAAGATTTACTATTAGATTTCATATCCTGAACACCACAGATGAATTAATATGTCCATTATACTGGGCCCAGAGGCGCGGCTTAACAGCTAAAGTCCTCGCCTTGAATGCGCCAGGATCCCATATGGGCGCCGGTTGTAATCCTGGCAGCTCCACTTCCCATCCAGATCCTTGCTTGTGGCCTGGGAAAGCAGTCGAGGACGGCCCAAAGCTTTGGGACCCTGCACCTGTGTGGGATACCTGGAAGAAGTTCCTGGTTCCTGGCTTCAGATTGGCTCAGCTCCAGCCATTGCAGCCACTTGGGGAATGAATCATCAGATGGAAGATCTTCCTCTCTGTCTCTCCTCCTCTATGTATATCTGACTTTCCAATAAATAAATAAATCTTTAAAAAAATGTCCATTGTACTATTAATTTGTGATCTGTGGATTTCAGCAATTACATAAAATCTAGGACCAAACTATAGTCAAACAATACCATTCAACTATCAGATTAATGTTCTTATATAGAAAGAGAGCAGAGTCCTTTCTCTGCCATGTAAGATTTATGCACTAAAGAGGGCCTAAAAACCAGAAAGAGGGCCTTCACCAGACAACAAAGCAAGCAACACCTTGATCTTGGTTTTTGATTTCTAAAACTATCAAAAATTGAATGTTGGGGCCAGTATTGTGGTATAGTGGATAAAGCCACTGCCTCTGATATCAGCATCACATATGGGTACCAGTTTATGTTCTGGCTGCTCCATTTCCCACCCATTTCCCTAATAGTGGACTGAGAAAAGCAGCAGAAGATGGCTCAAGTGTCTAGGTCCCTGTCACCGACATGAGACCTGGAATTCCACACTTCTAGCTTCAGCTTGGCCAATCACTGACTATTGCAGCCATACAGGAGTGAAATACTGGATAGAACCTCTCTGTTTCTCTTTCTCTTTCTATCTCCACCTCTGTCTCTCCCTCTTTCATTGTAACTTTCAAAAATAAAGAAAAATGTAAAAGAAATGTTATTTTAACACGAAGCAGGATTAGGTATGCTAGAACAATTACAGCCCCAAGCAATAGATGTTTAACTGAGCCTTTCCAAAGAAGGAAAATTGCAGAAGTTATGTTGCTGGGATTAGAAGGTTGCCAACTTTGTTCAAAGAAAACCCACTTCTATAGCCAAATGAACACACATTATAAGGAATACTCTGTGATCCACATGGGTATGCATCCTTCTTAACTCTGCAAACATCATCAAAAATAAAATAAATTTATTGTTAGAAAAAAAACAAGGAATATTCTGAACTCATTACTTGACCATGTAAACGGTTCTCAAATACTTGTCAATTCACTTCAACAGAATCTATCATTAAACCTAACAGCAATTATGCCTAACAAATTGTTCTTACTGCTCTTTTAGGAAAGCAGGCTACCAGACTTTGAATTGGCACATCATTGTTTTCACTTTCATTGGTTTGAGAATTCCATGAATAATTAAAGGATTTTATTAAGCAATATAATTTTGTTCTTCTGAATCCAGTACTCTGGCTTCTTACTTGCAAAATCATAAGTAAACAATGGCTTATTTGCAGGAACAAAAACAGAATTAGGAAAAATTTATTACAGGACATACTTTCAGTTCTACATACAGCCTTGCAAACTGCAGTATGTGAATGATTCTATAGCTGAAGTCCTTTTTGTTCTCTCCAAATTTCATCTTGAATATGAGTCTGTATGCGAAGTATGAGAATGTGTGACCTCCATTTTAAACAAGTATCTGCTGTAATGAATAGATGGTTATAAAAGGATCTGCAGGAGTGGGTATTCTTTCTGCCATATGAGGTCATAGCCTTGAACCTCTTATGTCCTTTTCATGTTCCACCATGTAAGAATTCACACGAACCAGCACGGCAGCCTAGTGGCTAAAGTCCTCACCTTGCATGCACCGGGATCCCATGTGGGCACAGGTTCTAATCCTGGCAGCCCTGCTTCCCTTTTAGCTCCCTGCTTGTGGCCTGGGAAAGCAGTTGAGGATGGCCCAAAGCCTTGGAACGTTGCACCCTCTTGGGAGACCTAGAAAAAGCTCCTGGCTACTGGCTTCAGATAGATTCAGCTCCAACCATTGCAGCAGCATGGGGAGAGAATCACCAGGCAGGAGCTCTTCCTCTCTCTCCTCCTCTCTGTATATTTCACTTTCAAATTAAAAAAAAAAAAAAAGAATTCAGCAAGAAAGTCCTAATTAGAGTCTGGGGACCTCAACAAAGATTTCATTATTTGAAAGGCAGAGCGAGAATGAGAGTGAGAGAGTCAGAGTGTGAGAGATCACTTCTATTTCCTGGTTAACTTCCAAAGGCAACAAGGTCTGAGGTAGGCTGAAACCAGGAGCCAGGAACTCCATTTGTGTCTCATGCAGGGATGGCAGGAGACCAACTACTTGGGCCGTTTTCCATTGCTTGCCCAGGAATAAGAGCAGGGAGTTGCATCAAGATGAGGAACAGCCAGAATTCAAACTGGCACTCCAACATCAACAGTGTCAGCAGTGGCTTAACCCAAACAACACCAGCCCTTAAGGAATTAATGTTGTGTTTTGCAACCTCTAAAACAATGAAGGATAAATTTCTTTTATGTATGAACTACCCAGTTTGTGGTATACCATCACGGCTATACAAGATGGACAGAAAAATAGCAAAAGCTTACCTGTTCAAATGAATAAAAAAAATAGGTATAATTCATTCCTCTATTCCATCCATGTTGTGGTAACGCCCCAGTCAGAAATGGGACAAAGTTGACATCAAGTCGGAACATTGCCCTATAGAGCCTACGTGAATTCAGCTATATTATTCTGCTGACCAACAACTATTAGGCAATATAGGTTTTTTTTTTTCAAAACTAAAATCTGTGATTAAGCTGCACTTCAACAATGAGATCATACTTTTCTGCACACTAACAAAGTATACATGAGTGTATGTACAAATAAGTATATATACATATATGTGTGTACATTTCTGGTTTGTATATCACAAACCTGACTTGTAATCTAAATGAACAGCCTCATATCTGCACTTCCTACAGTTCTTATGTAACCTAAGAGCTGGAAAAGCTTCTTTAAAGCATGTATATTGTTCGGCTAATTCTCTGAATAGAGGACTAGAAAAAACTTTCACAGGTGTTTAGCAAAAATCAGTTGGGATTGTTATATTTTGTAACAATTTGAAATAGGTGCCAAGGAAAAAAATGAAGCATTTTCTACTAAGCCAAATAGCTCAATTCTGAAACCATCTAAAGGGGAAAAATGGGTACAGATCAATTTACAAGGAGGCCTGAGGCATTTCTAACACACTTGGAAGATTCAGTATGCTAGATAGATTGGTCACCAGTGAGGTTTTCATTCCCCGGGGCCAAAACAGACCTCAATCTTGGTATTAGAATAAGAGTACACATGAGCCAGTGAAGAGCAGGGCATAGAACACAGTGTTTGAGCAAGATGTGGACCCTGTTGGCAAGATCACAGAGGAAAAGGTGCCATAGTCACGGAGATCCAATTTGTTATTTCATAGTTAGCCATTTATTGAAAGTGAGGGAGAGGCGTCTGTACAGGTGGTGCGGAAAAGCAGGAAAGTGTGCAGGGTCATAGTGTGGATCACAAGGCACACGTCAGAGAGACAGCTGCACCTTCGGGAGACACGGGGTTGTGGGGAAAGCTAATGGAGCACAGGAAGACACGGGGGACTCCATGTTGCAGCTGGGCCAGGTACACTCGGGCCCTGGCAGCCACGTGGCCAGAACAGGAGATGTCTGTGGGAGGACTGGGGATGGATGGTGCCACTCCTGGGGAAAGGCTGGCAGTCCCTCTGCAGGAGGCGCGGGTGGGGTGCAGGCGGGGTGTCAGTCAGCGGTGGGCATCCAAATCCAAGGGCCGCGGGCAGCTCAGATACCTCGGAGGTGAGTCCAGGTGCCTAAGCAGAGCAGGATGCCTTCCTTGGACGGCGACAGCGGCGGCGGCGGCGGCAGCAGCGGGGGCAGCGCAGGCGCAGGTGCAGGTGTGTGGGCTGATGGATGCAGGCTGGCAGGCTGGCAGGCTGGCAGGCGACAGGGCGCAGCTGGCAGCTGGCGGCGGCCGGCGCTGGGTGGTCTGTCCTGTCGGTGTGGGGCACGAGCCCAGCTGGCAGCGGCAGGGCAGGACAGCGCCCGCGTGTCCCCGCGAGGGGCCGGGCTGCGCCGGCAGGAGAGGGCGGCGGCGCGCCCCGCAGCCAGGCCCAGAGGCGGCCGCGCCAGCCTGCAGCGCTACTATTCCTGGAACAAAGGCGAGCACGACGCGGGAGGGGGCGGGAGCGCAGGGGACGGCGCGGCGTGGACTCGAGGGTCGAGGGCTGGGGGCGCGCGGGCGGCGGGGGCTCAGCCCACCCTCCCCAGGGCCGCGGGTTCCCTGGTGCCCCGGGTCCCCCTGTCCCCCGGGTCCCCTGTCGGACGGCCTAGAAGTCCTCGTCCTCCTCCCAGCCAAAGACGCGCTTCATCTCGGCCAGGAAGCCCCGGTAATCACTGAGCAGGGGGCTGTCCTTCTTGATGTAGGGGATCACCCACTGCAGGGCGGGCCCCGTGAGGCGGGTGATGAGGAACATCACCTTGAGCGTGTCGTTGGAGAAGGTCTTCTCGTCCACGAACATGTAGGAGCCCGTCTGCACGATGAACTCCGGCAGCCGGTCGGTGTCGCCATCGAACGTCTCGGGAAATGGAATCGGGTTCCTCCAGCGCTGCGGTTCGGGACGGATGGGAAAGGTCAGAAGCGCCTTTAGCAGCTGTACCCGACCTTCCATTTCGTCTTGCTTGCTTCAGTAGGCTTTGCTTGCTCCGCAGGGCTCCTCTGCAGTGGTGATTCAGGAGGCGTAGCCGGAAATATGGATCCACGAAGGCGGGTCTAAGCCCAGAGTGGGCAGAGCCAGGGTGGAGCCCATTCCCTCTTCCAGCCTCAGTTATTAGGCTTAATAGTTGCCACTCTGCTGGTGCGTCAGTGGACAGCGAAAGGGGAAAGAGAGAGACCGAGAGAGGGCGGGCGTAATGTCCTGAAGGAGGCGGGGTGGTAAATTCAGGGCTTTGCCTAGTATTTTTCCATGACTGCAGATGTGGGGAAGGAATTAATGGAAGAGCTCCAGCAACACGGGATTCTGCTGATGCAAGAATCCTTTGAGCTGTGGAATTATGTGTCCTGCTGCCCTTCTTAATGCCCCTCCTTCCTGTCATATCTTGGGTATTCCTGGGAGCACCCTTGGTTCCAGATGCCTCTTGTATGCAACTCTGGGAATAGATTTTACTGCCTCTGCCACATCTTTCAGCCAGAGGAGAAATGGCCGCCTTGCAGCACATGTCGTCTCCTTGCAGAATATTTGCAGAATACAAAACAGCCCCATATATGAGCAAGTATATCCAGGGCAACAAAAGAAAAGAATAATTCATCATGATCAGTTAATATGAATAAGGTTAAATGTTAAGAAATTTGAATTTGTTATAAATGCTACCAGCAATTATTTACCATTATTTACCAGTTTACAACACTGCTGCTGCTGCATTATCAGCAGGGCAGATGCACTGATCCTGCTTGTAAAATGCAGTCATGTACACCATGATATAATCATTAGAATCAACCCTTTTTCATATGTATCTTTTCCATATTGTATATGTTAAAAGCCCGTTACATTCCCCACTCACCAGCCAGGCATAACGAGGTGATTGAGATGGAGGCCAGTTAGCCTTGTACAATATCGGCATGACACATTCTGGAAACCCAGCCTCCTACTGAGGAACATTTGGCATGATACCAGATTTCAGCAACTACAAATAAGCCAGTTACAAAAAAGCATGCACACGGCTTGTGTGAGCATTTTTTCACTTTTCTATGGTAAATGACTAGAGCAAAGGTTTCTGTATCACATGGTTGCTAATAAGAACCGTTATCAAACCTGGAATATAAAGGAATACCTAAAGCTGATAAAGTGCAACTACAAAAATAAAGCAGTACAGCTAATATAATATGTACACTGGGAAAGCACAATGTTTCTCGCCCTCAGTTCAAGAATAAGACAAATATGTCCATTCTAACCACCTCAGTGCAATGTTGTACTGGAGATTCTAGGCAGTGCAATTAAGAAAAAGGAAATAGGGAAATGAAATAAAATTTAAAAGCATCCAGATTGGACATAAAGAAGGCAAACTTGTTATTTGTACTCAAAATGTTATTTTAAAATAAAATGACTTCTTGGATTATGCTCATCGGCAGACTCCTTTCTGCTCAAGCCTGACACTTAAGGAAGCCTCATCCAAGTCTTCCTTTCCCACTGCTGTCATGTCTAAAAGTTCCCTGAAGATCTAGGCAGCTCTTCCTCAGAGAGCTGACTCTGAAACAAGTCAGGAGAGTTTGAGCAGCCATTTTAAGTAATGGAGTTGTGCAATATTGAGGCGAAACACCCACCATGTATCCCAGGAAATATGGGTTTTCCACCTATGCCACTGAATGCAAGACCACCAAAGGTGAATAAAAGATTTGTAGAACCAAAAAGGTCTAGCTAAAGCGAAAATTCCAAAGATGGGGGCCCACTTAACTGTGAAAAAAAAAAAGACCTTTGTTGATGACATTAAAGAAAGAACATTAGGTCAGAGATTATTTTGAACAGTGTGGGAAAATCACAGTATCTGATCTCATGACCAGTGCAGTGGCACGAAGAGGAGCTTTGCTTTGGGAATGAGACTGTCTTGCAGAAATACTGCATCGTGAAGGATCACAACTGTGAACCGAGAGAAGCTCTGTCCAAGCAAAAAAAAACAAAAACAAAAACAAAAAAAAAAACCAGTATATTTCACCCATCAATAGAGGTTGAAGTGGTTTGGGCAATACTGGTAGTGATTGTGCTGGCATATAGGAAGCTTCAATGGTTCTAGTGGCTTTGGTGACAATAGCCCACACGATGGTGAGTATGGTTGCAGTGGACTGGTTACAATGGATTTGATAATGCTGGAAGTAATTTTGGAGGTGGAAGAACTGACAATGATTTGGGCAATCTTCGAATTTTGAACCCATGAAGGAAGGCAACTTTGGAAGCAGAAGCTCTGGCTCCTACTAGAATGGTGGTAGCCAATATTTTGCCAAACCACAGAATCTAGGTGGCTGTGACACTTTTAATAGCAGTAGGAGCAATTTTGGCAGAGGTAGAAGGTTTTAATAACTGCAGGGATACAAAGTTTGGCAAGAGAGAATGTGATAAGCAACTATAGATTACAGTAGATTTGTGAATTTAACCATACACATTGGTGGCAGGGCCCAGCTGCTACAAACAAGGTCTGTATTTGTGTGTGCTTTTTAAAGATTTATTTAGTTTCATTTGAAAGGCAGATTTAGAGAGTGGGGGAACTTCAAACTACTGGTTAACCCCTCAAATGCCTGCTGTAAGTGGAGTTGAGTAAATCTGAAGTCAGAAGCCAGGTGTTTTTTCCATGCCTGTCACAGGTACAAAGGCCTAAAGACTTGAGCCGTTCTCTGCCACTTCCCTAGCCACAAACAGTGAGCTTGATAAGAAATGGAACAGCCAAGGCATGGACAACCAAGCTATGAACTGGCACATATATGGGGTACCAGCACCGCAGTCTGAGGATTAGCTTGCCATGGCATCACACCGGCCTTCACAAACAAGACATGTTTTAGACAATACTGATCTATGGGATAAAAATCTTGAGAGCTGTATTTAACTAATTGCATAAAAGGTGTTTTTAGATTCTCTTTGGCGGAAAGCATAAAACATTGCAACATTTTTAATGTAGTTTTTTTCTAGTTTCTTGTATGTATAATATTGACTGTTAAATGTAATAGTCTGGGCCCGGCGCAATGGCACAGCGGCTAAGGTTCTCTCCTCAAACACGCCAGGATCCCATATGGGCGCCGGTTCTAATCCTGGCAGCTCCACTTCCCATCCAGCTCCCTGCTTGTGGCCTGGGAAAGCAGTTGAGGATGGTCCAAAGCCTTGGGACCCTGCAGCCACGTGGGAGACCTGGAGGTGGTTCCTGGCTCCTGGTTTTGGATTGGTTCAGCTTTGGTCATTGCAACTGGTTGAGGAGTGGGTCAACAGACGGAAGATCTTCCTCTGTGTCTCTCCTCCTCTCTCTATATATCTGAGTTTCCAATAAAAATAAATAAATCTTAAAAAAATTTTTTAAGTTAATAGATGTGCCATGGTATAGTAAGTTAAGCCTCTGTCTGCAGATGCACCACGTGGGTGCCAGTTCCATTCCTAGCTCTCCCATTGGTTTTGTTGTTGTTTATTTATTTATTTATTTATTTATTTATGATGATGTCTATATAACCAGGGTGGGAAGGATAGGTTAGGGAAAAGTGGGTGTGATAATTTTTTCCAAACTTTCTACTTTCTCTTCCTATTTCTGAGGGAAAGGAGGAGATAAGGGGATGAGCCAAACCCAGGCTTCCAATCACCCCAGTACACAGGGATGGACTCAGGTTCCCGATGTGGCATACACTCTGAAGGTTCTGCCCAGGTGGTTTCTATAGTTCTGAAACTCTTGATCTCATCAACCCAAGGATGCGGAAACCCTCCCAATGTCCATTGACTGACATAGTCAACCTTACAGTCTCCATTCAACCGGATTTTTGCTGCCATTGTTTGGCTGGGGTAGTTGTCCAATTTGTTCTGTTCTTCCTCTGCTATGGTACCAGATGCTCTCTGCAGGCCCCAGTGGGTTGCCAAATCCTCATGTGCATCAGGGCCTGCTGTCCATTGCTCTACCTTTTCCACTGAGGAGGACCAGTTCTCGCAGGTAGACCCAAGGGCCCAGGGCCACCCACCTCTGGGGCTCACAGACCCAGCACCTACTGTGAGCCCTGCCAGACCCCCCCACACACACCTAGGAGTCACAGACCTGGCAACAAGCATACAGGTGGATCCAAGGACCCGGGCCAGGCAACCTGGTCCCCGCTGAACCCCTGTCCCAGGGGCTCATGAAGCTGGTACTCAAGATGCCCAGACTGGTATGGCTTACCTAACCAAGGCGTCCACCAGTGGGTGTTGCAACCTGGCTCAGTCCAGCCTGCTCCCATTTCCAGCTTCTGCTGGTGGGTGTTGCAGCTTAGCCTGGCCCAGCCAGCCCCTAGTCCTGGCCCTGCTATGGGCTTGCTCGAGTGGCAGTCTGACCTGGCCCATTCTACACCCTGTCCTGGTTCTCAGATCTGCCAGTGGGGATTATGAACTGGCTCAGCCTGCCTGGTCCCCAGACCTGACTCATTTATGCTGGTGGGTACTGTAACCAGACTTGGTCTGAGCTGCCCCTTGCTTTGGTTCTTGTGCTTACCTGCAGGAACTGTGTCCTGACAAAGGAGTTCCCCAAGCTCCTCTATCAAGTCTTCTCCCAGCACAGATATTTCACACACTGGTGGGTCCTTGGCCCTGGTTAATTTAGTCCACCTCTTTGTCCTGGCAGATACAGTGTTGTTGCCCAGCTGGCCCATAATCCTTGTTACTCTTGGGCTTTACAGCCCAGCCATACCTGGTCCACTCCCAGACACAGCTCTCGTTGTTCAGCGAGAGCCAAGATCTAACCCAGCCCATTCTATACCCACCCTGCCTCTCATGAGTAGCAGTCGGTGCTGGAATCTGGCTCAGTCTGGTGCTCCCCAAATCTAGTCCATACCCATGCTGAGGGAGACTACAGCCATGTCTAGCCCAGACTGCTGCCCTCATTTTGGCCCCCATGCTCACCAGTGGGAACCCTAACCCAGCTACGGCACCTCCTAAGCTCCCCAACCAAGCCTCTTACCAGCCACAGATCTTGCACATGCCAGCAAAGATTGTAGTTCCGTAGAGCTAAGCTCACTTAACCCCCCATATATTCTGCCCCCAGACCTGATTCTTTCAATTGCTAGTTAGTGTCATGGGGCAGCCTAATATTACCTGGGTACTGTGATCTAACCCCACCAAGTAAGCCCCCAGCTTTAGCTTTAGTGTGCCATACCAGTATTTTGGTCTGACCGTTAAATATTCTTTGCTTCCCTTCAACCTGCTTGATCTCAGCCCCCTCACTCACCTGCAAATACATTGGCCTTGTCTATAGCTGTCCCTCAGTAGTCATTCCTCACCTGGTCATGAACTCTTAAGTCCGCATTAGCCCCAACCTGTGCCATCCCCCCAGACTCCCTGTAAGCCGACCCTCCAAGTCACCAGAGTGTGCTGTTGAGCAGTCCCAGGGCTTTGCCCAGCACATTGGCGCCCCGGCCACCCAGGACCTCCTCTCCTCCAGGAAGTTATGCTGCTCAGCTATCCGCACCTGTGCTGGTCCAAAAAGCACTCAGGCCAAGGGGCTAGGGACCTTCCCAGGCAGTTACACCACCCAGCTGTCCACACCTGCAAACATCCAGGCCAGGTGCAGGCCTGGGACCTTGAGGGGCCTCTCCTCCCTGGGTAGTTACACCACCCAGCTGTTCACACCTGTGCCAGTCTAAAAAGCCTACTGTACTTCTGATACAGATGCCTGCTAACGTGCCTAGGAAAGAAGCAGAAGATGGTTGAAGTTTTGGGTCCCTCCACTCAAATGGGAGACCTGGAAAGAGCTCCAGGACCTGGCTTCAGCTTCTGCTGTTGCAACCATTTGGGGAGTGAACCAGTGGATGGAAGATCTCTCTCCGTGTCTCTCCTTTCCTCTCTGTAAATCTGCCTTTGCAACGAAAATAAAATCTTTAAAAGAAAGTGTGATGTTAGTCTATTCTGAAATTGTCTTTGTAAACTCTAAATGTACAAAGTTAGAATTTTTCACGGTGATATCAGGTTCCCTTTAAAATTTAGTTACAAAGAGCTTGGGTAGAGAAGTCATGGTCTTTAAGATAGCAACAGTTACTGAAGTTCATCATTGAAGGTGTTCCCCAGGGAAAATAATGGGATTGTTTTTTGATAAAAAAAAAAAAAAATTATTGTTGGTTGGGCCTGGAGTGGTAGCCTAGCGGCTATAGTCATTGCCTTGCATCTGCCAAGATCCTATATGGGTGCGGGTACTAATGCCGACTGCTCCACTTCCCATCCAGCTCCCTGCTTGTGGCCTGGAAAAGCAGTCAAGGATGGCCCAAACCTTTGGGACTATGCATCCACGTGGGAGACCTGGAAGAAGCTCCTGGCTTTGGGCTTCAGATCAGCTCAGCTCTGGCCATTGTGATCACTTGGGTAGTGAATCAGCAGATGAAAGATTTTTCTTCTCTGTCTCTCCTTTCTATAAATCTGACTTTCCAATAAAAATAAAGTAAATCTTTGAAAAATGATTGTTGGAATCCCATGTAATATATTTAAATTGAATATTGGTACCAGATAAAATTACAGATAGGAACAAAACTGTGTGTTATCCGTCATAAATAATGAATAAAATTAATTTAATTCCCTTGAATAAAAAAACAGATTTTCCAGGATCTATAAAAAAAATGCTAGAAAAATGAGTTCAGCAAAGTTGCAGGACTCAGATGAGAATATAAAATCAATTGCATTTCTAGTAACAAATGAAAAATTTGAAACCAAAAAAATGTAAATGTAAAAATGTAAGGATTAAAAACAAGCCTCATATTCCGAAACCTGCAAAACATTCCTTACATAAGCCACAAAATGTATGCTACATAGGTACATGCTCATGGGTTGGAAGACTCAATATTTACAAGATACAAACTTTCCCAAAAATTTATCTATAGATACAATAAAAGTTCCAGTGATTTTTTTTAAATGGAAAAAAAAAACACAAGTGAATCATTCAAAAAATGAGTATGGAAATTCAAGACATACAATAGTGGAAAAAACTTTGAAATAGAAGTTAAAGAACTAGTACTATTTCAAGTTTTATGTTACAATTATTATTAAAAATATGATGTTATCCATATGGACAAATAGATCAATAGAACTGAATATGAAATTCAGAAATAGACCCTTATATAGCTGATTTTAAAAATTAAGTTGTAAAGGTATTGCATTGGGGAAAGTTCTTTCAATAATGATACAGAAAGAACCAAACATGCATAAGACAACTAATTTCATTCCATAACTTATACCAAACATGTGAATGAACTCAAAATGGTTAATATGCTTAACGGTACAATCTAACTTTGAAATTCTGTGTAACAGTGGTATGAAAGTAAGATATTCAAGTTGTAGTAATGGGAGGCATGGCAGAAAAAAAATGAAAAAGTGTCTTCAGCTCTGTAACTATTGAATAATAAGAATGTCACTGAGACTATAACTAAAGGAGCCATTATGTTTCTAGAAAAATCTCCAGAAAAAGCATTACAAGGCCCCAGCTGTAGGCAACTGCTTAGGTTGCCTTGTACATATGCAAGAGCTACACTGCTGGGAGAAAAGCAGCCAGTAGCTGGTAGGCACTCTGGGCTTGGTTAATGCCAAATTTGTATTAGCCATAGTAGTGTGCCAGCATAGTTGTTTATTATTTTTAAAGATAAGTGGGGAAAGCAGGGAACTCCAAGTCAGGACACACCACTCCAACCCCAAGAAGGGGGATTGCAGATTGCCAAGGAAAAGGGTCTGGAGACATAGCGAAGTGGAAGCAGCTGAGGGCATGTTTGACAGGGAAGGAACGATATCTGGGGTCTTCCCCAGATCAGGCCACTTTACACGCAGGCAGGCAAGGGAGTTGAGCAGAGTGGTTTAGAAGGTGGCATGTCTGGGTCAGGTCAAAGCACTTGCCCATGTGAGAGACCTGGACTGGTCTAAATAGCATCTCCTGTCATCTGCTGAAAAAGCTGGGACTGTGTGCATAATCCGGGGGAGTATGCCTGGATCAACTAGACCACAGCGCCTGCCTGTGAATGTCAGAGCAAGAGATGAGCCAATTCAACCTGGTCTGTAACACCCCTCAGAACTTGAGAGAACCAGATCTGGGGGCAGATTCTGTAGGGAAATTGTGACTTGCCTCTGTTGGACGGCAGCATCAGCCAGTGTACTTGGAGAGCTGGGGAGGCAACAGGCTGAGCCAGGCTGGATCATGCAAGGCACCTGACAGGAACTCACTTGACACTCATGGGGGCCAGGACTGGGAGAAGGCCTGGTGGGGCCAGGTTGCAGCACTTGCTGGTGAAGGAAAGACCTTGGACTGAAGACAGATCATGCCAAGCAGGGCCACTGCCCCTGCTGGCATGCGTGAAGTCCTGGGCTTGGAGCAGGCCTGGTAGCAGAACTGGGGGAGCTCCCCTACTAATCTGAAACTCACCTACTAGATTGAGCTCCCTCTGGAGAGTAAAGGAACTAGGGCTGTGAGTGGGCCAGGCCAGGCAAGGCTGCAGCACTCCTCAGTATTTGTATGGGCTGGGACTGGGGACAGGTCAGGCTGGGCCAGGCCTTAGCACCCACTGGCAAGCATGAGAGCAAGGACAGGGTGTTGGCCGTGCTTGGCTCAGCTGGGCTAGAACACTTTTCAGTGAAACCTGAGTCTATATCTATGCCAAGCTGGTTGAAGCACTTGCCAGCATGTGCAAGTCCGGGGATGGGAATAGGCCTAGTAGTGGAACTCTGGGGGCTCCTCTGCTGGGCTTCAGCTCTGACTGTTGAATATTAGGGCCAGGGCATGGACAGACTAGGCTGAACAAGGCTGCAGCATCCATTGGCACAAGCGTAGGCTGGGTTTCAGCACCCAGTGGTGCTTATGAGAGTCAGAATGAATGTGGAACAGGTCAGGTTAAGCCGCAGTACCTGCCGGATCACATGATAGCCAGGTTAGGAGGTAGGACAGAATCTGCTAGGCCTAAGCACCCATCTGTGAGAGCCAGAATGGATGTGGACCAGTTCAGCCAGTGAGTGCCACGACTGGGGACTGGCCATGTCAGTCTAGTGAGCAATACCAGCTGGTACACATTAGATCCATTTCTGGGAGCAAGCCTGGTTGGGGAACTTGGGGAATTCCCCTGTAAGGCACAGATGTACTAGTGAGCATGAGAGCTGGGGCTGGGAATAGGCTGAATGGAGCTAGGCTGCAGCACTCATTGGCACATGTGTAGGCTGGCTCTGATGGCAGCCACAGCAGGTCTACAGCACACACTAGTATAATGAGAGCCAAGCCAGGTTGAGGCCAGGCTAGATTGGACCACAATATCTGCCAGGTCACGTGAGGGCTAGTGGTAAGCCAGGCTGATCTAGGCTGCCACAACCAGCAGTAAGTGCTAGGACTTAGGGTAGACCATCTCAGACTGAGCAGACAGCTCAGATACCTCCCAGGTGAGTGCAGGTGCCTAAGCAGAGCAGCTTGACACCTCAGCTCCAGAGTTTTTCCATATGTTGTGTATGCAATGTAAACCTACATTTTTCAGCTGTCTAACGTTGGGCAATTCTGACTTCTGTCTACAATTATATATGAATTCCCTCAATATTCTCATAGACAACCCTCCCCCCCAACACCCCTCCCCTCAGGCTCGACTCTCCAACCTGTCCCGCCAGACACCTTCTAAATCCCAGCCTGTCATCTCTCCTCCACCTCGACATACCACCTCTTCCGTCCCACGCCCCCTTCACTGCCACTGCAGTAACTCTGCAGAGGCGCCTGCGCGCTGGTGACCACTCGGGTGCGGGCGGGCCCGGCGAGGACCCGAGCCCTGCCCACGGCTCCGCCCCCAGCCGCCCCGGGCCCGGGCCCGCCTCCCGACCAGGACTTCCCGCGACGCCTGGGCGCTGACATCCGCGCGGCGCAGCCCAGCCCGCAGACCGAGCGCGATGGACAATCGCATGCGGCTGGTGAAGACCCTGCTGGCCCGGCCGCTGCGGCCCGCGGCGCGGCGCTGGAGGAACCCGATTCCCTTTCCCGAGACGTTCGATGGCGACACCGACCGGCTGCCGGAGTTCATCGTGCAGACGGGCTCCTACATGTTCGTGGACGAGAAGACCTTCTCCAACGACGCGCTCAAGGTGACGTTCCTCATCACCCGCCTCACGGGGCCCGCCCTGCAGTGGGTGATCCCCTACATCAAGAAGGACAGCCCCCTGCTCAGTGATTACCGGGGCTTCCTGGCCGAGATGAAGCGCGTCTTTGGCTGGGAGGAGGACGAGGACTTCTAGGCCGTCCGACAGGGGACCCGGGGGACAGGGGGACCCGGGGCACCAGGGAACCCGCGGCCCTGGGGAGGGTGGGCTGAGCCCCCGCCGCCCGCGCGCCCCCAGCCCTCGACCCTCGAGTCCACGCCGCGCCGTCCCCTGCGCTCCCGCCCCCTCCCGCGTCGTGCTCGCCTTTGTTCCAGGAATAGTAGCGCTGCAGGCTGGCGCGGCCGCCTCTGGGCCTGGCTGCGGGGCGCGCCGCCGCCCTCTCCTGCCGGCGCAGCCCGGCCCCTCGCGGGGACACGCGGGCGCTGTCCTGCCCTGCCGCTGCCAGCTGGGCTCGTGCCCCACACCGACAGGACAGACCACCCAGCGCCGGCCGCCGCCAGCTGCCAGCTGCGCCCTGTCGCCTGCCAGCCTGCCAGCCTGCCAGCCTGCATCCATCAGCCCACACACCTGCACCTGCGCCTGCGCTGCCCCCGCTGCTGCCGCCGCCGCCGCCGCTGCTGTCGCCGTCCAAGGAAGGCATCCTGCTCTGCTTAGGCACCTGGACTCACCTCCGAGGTATCTGAGCTGCCCGCGGCCCTTGGACTTGGAGTCACACCGCTGACTGACACCCTGCCTGCACCCCACCCCCGCCTCCTGCAGAGGGACTGCCAGCCTTTCCCCAGGAGTGGCACCATCCCCAGTCCTCCCACAGACATCTCCTGTTCTGGCCACGTGGCTGCCAGGGCCCGAGTGCACCTGGCCCAGCTGCAACATGGAGTCCCCCGTGTCTTCCTGTGCTCCATTAGCTTTCCCCACAACCCCGTGTCTCCCGAAGGTGCAGCTGTCTCTCTGACGTGTGCCTTGTGATCCACACTATGACCCTGCACACTTTCCTGCTTTTCCGCAGCACCTGTACAGACGCCTCTCCCTCACTTTCAATAAATGGCTAACTATGAAAACGCTGGAAAGGTATGAACTGTAAATGCATGAAAGGACCCCTTTCCCTGCCTGGTTCTGGGCATGAGACAGCAGTGTCCTGACTTTCTAAGGCTGATGTTAGCTTCCATTACAAATTAATGATTAAAGTTGTATGATGCTTCTTGCAGCCATTCGAGCTGAGGTGATGACTCTCACAGCAATCATGTCTCTGCTGCTCTAGGAAGCAGATGTTGATCCAGTTCTGACTGAGGCACCACGAATGGTTATTTTGAATTTTTAAAAAGGTTTTCTTTTTTCTTGAGTCAACTTAAGCACAAAAATCCCACATTGTTCCCAATTATAACACACACATTTGTTAGTCATAATTTTGTATAACGAGATATATACTAAGAAAGCATTGTGAAGTTGATTTTATAAACTGTATTTGAATTTCTATAAATCTTAATAGGAGTATAAGGAAGAATAGAATGTACAATTCTGATCAATTTGGATACATTTGTTTAATGAGCTGTAAAACAAGTTTTTAGTATTAGATGGGGAGAAAAAAAGTTACTAGATTTTTCTGTATTTCTGTAACCTATGCTCAATTTTAAAATCTTATTCAACTCAAATGATTCTTAGATCGGCTTATAGGACACCATTTTGCGGTAAACAGGCTGCTCATCCAAATCTGTGCTTTATTTCTAATTTGTGTGGGTTTTGCAGAATATGTAAATTTGTATGTAAATACTGAACAATGTCTTTGTCCCTCCATATTGCCCAGTCATTCTGTGTGGTTGTACCTGGAGAATTGCTGTCCCCTTTGTACCACTAGCTGCTCTTGGGAACTGATTCAGCTGTAACCATCAGCATTCTACACACTCTTCAGCTCAGGGAACAAGTGCTGCATTACTAAAGGTAAGATCCTCGTATTACATCATAACACCCACTTCACCCATGAAGAGGTGAATGGAATCAACACCATGGAATATAATTAAACATTTTTAAAAATTTTGAGTTTTAATGGAGTCAACAAACTTCATAGATAAAGTGCTAACAATATGATATTCCCTTCCTCTGACCTTCCATTTCTTTTTTTGAGATAAGATTTTAAATTTATGTTAGAGTAAAAAGGCTTAATGTTTCACCAAATAAAAGTTTCTAATTTAGCATGTAAAAGAGCAGACTTGTGTTAGCTGGTTTAGAGATTTTTCAAGGTTTTATTTAAGAAATGTGCTATGCACAAAACCATTTTTGTTATATTTGTACTAACCAGAAAAAACTCATATGCATGCACGTGTAGATGGGCACACACACAGAGTGAGCTAAGTGTGAGGAACATTGTAAAAACCGACATAGCAGATCTTAGATGTGGAAAATGTGGAGATGAAGTAGGTCCTTTAGTGTGACAATGAATGCACACACAAAAAGAAAGAAACAAAAACCAAGGTGATCTAAAAAGTGGCTGATTCATGTATAATCATTAAAGATTTTTAAGAAGTGGAAATCTGTTAAAAGAATATAGTATGGCATACCCTAATGGAATAATTAAAAACTAATGGAAGAACCTATATACATAGGCATGAGTAGGAATAATACAAATTATAATAGATTGAATAATTCTTCTGTAACTATCCGTTCTCCACTTCCCTTTACGCTTTAAATGGAGTATACCTCCCTGTTCCCCTGACTCTAGACTGGGTCATTGCTTGCTTCTCTATATGGAGCTTGACCAGACATGATATGAAGAGGATTTTAACGTGTGTGTGTATGTGTGTGTGTGTGTGTGTGTGTGTGTTTAATGACTTTCTTGGTTAGTCTTTATGTATTTATGAGAGGGGGCAGGGGGCTCAGCATTCTTCTCTACTCTGAAAAATTCCTATAATGATTGGCGCTGGGTTAGGCTGAAGCTGGCAGCCAGGAACTCACTGTCACTGTTGTGACTACCCAACAACTGCCGCTAAGGAACCTAACAACCTGAGCCGGCGGCACAGCCTCCCTGGGTTCACATAAGCAGGAAGCTAGAATTAGGAGCTGGAGCCAGAAATAACCAATCCAAGACACTATGAAATTGAATGTGGGCTTGCTGACTAGCAACGTCAATGCTGGGCCAAAGGCCTGCTCCTGGGAAGACTTGAGAATAAAACTGGGTTCACACTCAGAGCTGTTAGATTAGGAAAAGTAAAACTAATGACAACAAGTGTTTAAGGGATATAGGGAAATCAGAATTTTCATATACTGACTGTGACAGCATACATTACTACCACAAAACTGGAGGTAAATATGACTGCTTTGTAAAGTTTAAGACATTCTCTACAATCAAGTAATTATAGCAAAGATATTGACTTCAGGATTCCAGTGGTGTAGCAAGCTAATCTGCCTGTAGTGTTAGCATCCCATATGGGCACCAATTCTAGTTCTTGTTGCTCCACTTCGCATCCAGTTCCTTGCTTATGGCATAGGGACTCTGCACCCACATTGGAGACCCAGAATAAGCTCATAGCTCTCAGCTTCAGATCAGCCCAGTTCTGGCTGTTGAGGCCATTTGGGGAATAGATCAGTGGATTGAAGATTTCTCTCTCTGTCTTTCCCTCTCCCTAACTCTGACTTTCAAGCAAAATAAATAAATCTTTTTTAAAAAAATACTAACTTCAGCATTTAAAAACTAGCATAATTAGGATCGCTCTAAGCTATATAGTGCCTTATGTGAATTAATTAAAAAGTATGGAGCCAGTGCTGTAGCGTATAACCCTCCACCTGTGGTGCTGCTCTACCTTTTGAGTGCCAGTTCAAATCCCGTCTGCTCCACTTCCTAGCAAGCTTGGCCATTTGTGGAATGAACCGGCAAGTGCAAGATCTCTCTCTCTCTCTCATTCTCTCTCTGTAACTTTGCCTTTCCAATATAAATAAATAAATCTTTTAATAAATGTGCTCCTTGGCAAAATCAGACTCGTTGGTGCACAGCTTGGCAAGCAGATAGTACTTTTATGTACCACGGTTTGTATTTAAGATGTAGGTTGAATCTGAATCATCCCACAATGCATCATCAGGAATATCCAGAACACTGAATAATAGGGTTAAAATCCTGGAATAGGGTTAAAATCCTAAAATGTGCCTTCACTCACTGACAGGCCTGTCATACAGCCGTGATCCAAGTCTTTGAGACAGATATGGTGAGTAACCCCTTGCTGAACAGTCTACCACTTCCAGACAAGCTTGTCCTGATGCTAAACCACCCCAGGGTGCCAGATTCTATTCTCCCTCAGACTCTGACTCTCTTCACCTCCTACTAGTTAATGTCCACTACTCTATAAACCTGCCTGTCACCTTTTACTAGAGGACAGTGTTATTACAATTGCAGGGGGGTCTGCTCTGATCCAGATACAAGTTAGCTCTGTCCTTTAAGAGAGGTAGCTAACAGACAGAAGAACAGTTAGAGTACATGTCTCTTTCTCTATGACTAGCTTAAATTAATGTAACAAAAGCTAGGAAGGTTTTGCAGAAAATCCTGTTAAACTTACTGAGAAATTTTACACCCTAACTCTGGCCTTTGCTGTGATTTCGGTAACCTACAAGTTGTATTGTTCATTTGTTGCACAAGAGAGGAAATGTTGTACATTAATGATACATATCACTCAGGACCAAGGCCCAAGCTCATGCTGACTCCATGGCAGCTCAAAACCCAGCAATACACTGTGGGAGTCAGTGATACCCCAAAAATAGACCCTGATTGGAACTACCAAAGAAATTTTAAAAGATTAAGGGTGCTGAGACTATATTATCAGTCTCATGGCTACAATGAAAAGAGAAAAATATTAAAAGCCCTTAAATTATGACAAAGTCATGGAGATAACAAAATAGAGGGAAGAGAATTCAGCCTTATTGCAGATATCAGGCAGAGAGGCCTTAAAAAAATATGCTAACAAAGACCCTAAGGTCCCTGAAGGATTATGTTAGTACTCATTTCATCCGTGTCAGAACACCAGATGGTTGGGGGCAATTCTAGAAACTAGTCATGGAATCTCAAACATCAATGAACTAGATGCTGGATATAGCACTTGAGGTGTTACCAAGCACCTCAAGTGCTATAAGGGGTCAGTGTTGTGGTGTAGCAAATTAGGCTACCACCTGCAATACCAGCATCCCATATGGGTGGCGCTGGTACAAGTCTCAGCTGTTCCATTCCCAGTCCAGTTCCCTACTAATGTGCCTGGGAAGGCCACAGAAGATTCCACAAGTGGTTGGGCACTTGTACCCACATGGGTGATCCAGAAGTTCCAGCCTCCTAGCTACAGTCTGGCCAAGCTGCAGCCATTGCAGCCATTTGAACAGTGAACCAATGGATGCAAGATTCTCTCTCTCATACACACACACACACACACACACACACACACACACACACACACACACACACATTGAGAGGGAGAGACTCTGTCTTTCAAATAAATAAGAAATCTTTTTATAAAAAATGTTAGAATGTAATAGAGACAAGGCCAAAAAGGAAAAAGGGCTCTAGTGGGGGGAAACAACACTCCAGACAAGAGGCTGATGAGCCAGAATGTGCTATAATATGTGCCCTTGGACTTCAGGGACATCCCAGGGGCAGGGTGTGGAGAAGTTGAACTAAGGGTGAAAATCTCAAAGGAAAATGTTTTAGGTATGTGAAACTGGGACTCTAGTGCAAGGAATATTCCCACCTGTAAATCCTGCCCAGCCACTGCCCCAGATATAAATGCAGGGCAATGGAACTGGGGTTGTCCTCAGCAACAAAGGAAAAGAATTCTCAGATTCCTTGTCTCCTTATCTGAACGCTGAGGCGGCCCAAGAACTTAGGTGGTTCCCATAAAACCCATTAAACCATCACACTCCAGGGATGCTGGGTAATCTCCTGAATGTCACAGAAGAATTTTAGCTATCTAATGGCTGGAGGAGCCACTAGCTCTGTTCTGAATTCCTATGTGAAATTTCTGCTGTGTGATTATGGAATTTGATGGCAAGTCCTGCTCCAACCTTGCCTCTTACCAGTTTTTGTTCATATTGGAGTGTCCAACTCCTTTAATCAATAAGGATCTCCTATCCTTCCTGGGCACTTGTCTCAGGTGAATGATCCCTAAATCTAAATCTCCATTATTATGCTAGTGAGTACTGACAAATGTCCAAACTTGCGCAATTCCTCTGCAGAAGTCCCAAACAGACAGCTCTAAGGGCACACATTATAACAAATTGTGGCTCAGCAGCCTGTTGTTTCCCACATTGGAGCCCCCTTTCCTCTTTGGCTTTACCTCTTTTCTTTTCTTATTTTTATTCAAAAATGATTTACACATTTATTTGAAAGACGGCTCTAACAGAATTTGGCAATAGGATTTTCCTATTGCCAGATTCTAAAAATCACGAAACTCAATTTCTTCATGGGATATGGTTTTTTAAAAATAAGCAAAACAGGGCCTGGCGTGGTAGCCTAGTGGCTAAAGTCAAAACAGTATTATGATATGTAAATTCTATCTTCATGAAGCTAATATAAATTAATTGTATTCTCATTTACTAACAATAGAAATAAAAGTTATTTAGTTTTTATTTTATTTGAAAGGCAGAGAGACAGTGTGTATGAGATTAATTTCCCATTTGCTCGTTTGCTCTGCAAATGCCCACAATAGCTGAGACTATGCCAAGCCAGAGTCAAAAGCCTGAACCCCAATACGGGACTCCTGCGTGGATGGCAGTGACCTAAATACTTGATATAGCACTTCCTACCTCCCCGGGTGTGCATTTACAGGAATCTGGAATCAAGAGTTGGAGCTGGGCCTTGAACCTTGGCACTCTGATATGGGCTACGACTGTTTCAAGTTGTGTCTTAACCATTGAACCAAATGCTTG
Source organism: Ochotona curzoniae (assembly GCF_017591425.1). NCBI lineage: Eukaryota > Metazoa > Chordata > Mammalia > Lagomorpha > Ochotonidae > Ochotona > Ochotona curzoniae. The sequence continues at coordinate 11,407,246 of NW_024467087.1, forward strand.
CTCCTGGAAGTCAAATTTATCAAGACAATAGTATTTATGATAATATTTCAAATTATCAAATATGTATAAATAAATATGTAAAATATTTGTACTACTTTACATTGGAATCCACAAGAATTAACTGAAATAAACAATCAAATAAATGGTAAGATATTAAGATCTTAATGAATTAGTGAACTCAAAATTAATATATGCTCCTTTAGTTTCACAAATTTATTTTTTGATTCAATACAATTCCAGTTTAAATCAAGATTTCAGAAGTATAATCATCTCTTAATTATATTTGCTTAGGCAAAAATTAGATTAAATTTATTTTACTGCTATTTGTTTTTACCTCATTTGGAAAGTAGAGAGACCGAGACAGACTTTGGCAGACTTTCTCAAATAGGATACAAAAAGCAGTAACAATAAGATAAATCGATAAACAACTCTAAAATGTATATGAAAAAGCAAAGAACCTAGGATAGCCAGGACAATGTTGAAGAAATACAACAATGAGTGATTTACATGATCTGATATGAAGGTTTACTATAAAGTAATATAAATTAAGGCATATTGCTTTGGTACCGAGAAAGATAGACAAACAGAATACAATTAGTCTAGAAAGAAATCCACACTTACATGGTGACTAGATTATAACAAATATATCTTTTGTATACATTAAGGCAAAGAATAGTGCTTGCAATAATTATTTTGATTAATTAAATATCCAGGAACAGGTACTATCCCAAAAATAAAATGTTAATATCTGATATTTTTAATGATGAAAAATTACATGTATTGCAGTCCTAATACATATGAAAGAATGTTAAATGTGCTTTTGTGCATCTGATTGTATTTCACTATAGCAAGATGAGCTCAATATTTCTGCCTACTCCTTCATGCCAGGACAGATAGAAACAAACATTTGGAAACAAGAAACTATACACTAGGTGTTTCGATCAGGTATTCTTAAGCACTTTGTGCAAATAATCGTAAGCAGAGCTGGAGGGGCAGGCTCTAGTTGTCATTATTTTCATGTTATTAAAAGTATAAGAAGAATATACATTGAAACCGGCACTGTTTCTTAAATTTTTTATTTTTGATGTTGTTTACATAGCTGACAAGGATGCACGTCCATGATGACTACTGATTAGGGTGGGGAGGGTTGAGGCATGGGGGTGAGTGGGGCAAATGCTTCCAATTTTCCTTTTCTTCCCTTTTCTCCTGTATCTGGTGGAGAGGGGAGGGAGGAAGGGGGGCACTCCCAGCTGCCAAACTACATCAGTACCCAGGGATGGGGGATGTGCATTTGATGTCATCTTAGAAACCCTAATGTGAAGAAGAATGTTCCGAGGGTATTGCTTGAGTGGTTCTGAGACACTGTTGGTTTTGTTGTTCCAAGGTTGAAAAGATCCTTCCAAGGTCCATTGGCCAACAGAGTCCACCCCAGTATACCCACTCACCCAGACACTTGCTGCAAAACTCAAATAGAAGTTGTCCAACTGGTTCTGTTCTCCATCTTCTGACATGGCACTCACTGTCCTCTGCAGGCCCAAATAAGCTTGTCCTTTGTCCTCCGTATGCCAGGTGAGTCCTTAAAGTTCCCCCATCAGGTCTATTCCCAGATCCAGATAAAGATCCATGTGTCAGTAGGTGCTAGGCCCTTATTTGGTATATGGCAGCCCATGTCTTGGCCTTTGTGTGTGTTGGTGGATGTTGCAGCCCAGCCTACCCCACACCCAGTTCTTGGGTGCAACAGCAGGTGCTGAAACCTAGACAAGCCCAAGCCTGTTCCCAACCCCAGTACCCATGAGTGTTAAGGAGTTCCATGGTCATGCCTAGTTTGGTCCATCACCACCCCCAGCTCTTTAGCAAGCTGGCAGGTATTGCATTACCACAGAGTTGATCCCATACATCCTCCACAGAAGCTGCCCCCAGCCCCGGTTCTCCTGCATGCCAGTTAGTGTCATGGCCCAGCCTAATGTGACCCATCTCCTGTTCCAACACTCACTGATGGGTAGTGTGGCCTAACTCTGACAGGCAGCCCCACAACCCCAGCCCTAGCTTTTATGTGCACCAGTGAGTGGTTGATACTAACTATCCTAGCTCAGGTCTCCTAAGTGATTGGGTGTATTGGTCAGACCCAGAAAGGTCCTCTGGTTTCTCTCTTCCGAACCACTGGGTCTTGACCCACTCTTACCTGCAAGTACAGTAGCCTGTTTGGTGGAAATCCCCAAGAAGCCATTCCTCACCTGCAACATACTCCCTCAGTAGTCCTCCCTCTCACACATCCTTATATTCCTTCCCTGAGCAATCCAAAGCCTTTATGCCAGTGAGGTCTTCTGGCAGGGTGACATGCTGCCCTGAGGCCCTGCCCACCTACCTAGGATCCTACCCCTCCACCTGTGTGGGACCCAAGCATGTACTCAAGTCCCCAGGCCTGCTCTACCAGCATGGCAGAAGCTGAAGGCAGAAGCTGAAGGCGGAAGCCAGCAGGAGCTGTTAATGCTTTGTCATTATCTGTTCACAACTTTTCACAATTTTTGTGGACTACAGATCCCCTTGTGCTTTTCATCTAGTAGCTAGAACCTAAGACTCTGTCATGGGACTGCAAAACTAACCACCTTTTGTCTGATAGGATAAACAGCCAATACTGGGGAATTCAGTTATCTATAAACCTTAATTAATGAAAAATGAATATGTAAGGGAAATTGTCCCTAATTGGTACACCTCAGAGGATAGCACAATGACTTAATTGGTTAACTGCCGCCTCTAAGTGCTGACATCTCATATGGGCACCTGTTCATGTCTCAACTGGTCCAATTCCAATCCGGCTCTCTGGTTGTGGCCTGCTTGTTTCCCTCCACTGGGAAAGCAGTGGAGGATGGCCCAAAGCCCTACCCTACATCCATGTGGGAGACTTAAATGAAACTCTTGGCTCCTGGTTTCAGATCAGCTCAGCTCTTGCTATTGTGGCCATTGGGGAGTGAATCAACTGATGGAAAATCTTTTTCCCTGCCTCTCCTCTCTGTAAATATTTCTTTCCAATGAAATTAATAAATCTTAAAAAAACTGTCCCTCATTGGGATACTATGAGGTGTAACTTATATTACACCTCATATTATGTCTCACCTCAGATTATGTCTCCAGAATCCCTCTTTTACCTTGCACCAAAGCGGTTCTCAGTGGTACGTTGGGTAACATCAGTGTATTGCTTGGCTTTCTTCACATACCTGTTCCAACTTCTTACTCCCCTTGTCACTAGGTTTTCTCAGGGGTCATTACAAAAAAGTGCATTATTTCTTTAAAACTGTCTTAAATGTATTATGTGAGTGGCACACACACACACACACACACACACAAAGTGAGAGTGAGCGCCATATGCTGGGTCACTCAATAGCTGCAACAGCACAGCTGGGGCTGAACTGGGGCCAGGGTCAGGAACTGGGACCTCAATCTAGATCTGGGAATCAAACTCAGACACACCCATTTGTAGGATATGGGTGGGCATCTTTTTTTTTTTCTCTTTCTTCTTAATTATCATTTTCCATGATACAGTTTTGTAATTATGGGGATTCTACCCTCCACTTCTCTGTAATCTTCCTCATCATTACTCCCCGACTCCTCCATATTATTATTACTCTGGGTTTCCTACATATTATTACAATAGTGTAGTCTTTCAACAAATCACAGGTCCAACATTCTGCTGTTTAGTGTATCATGACTTGGCAACTATAGACAATTATAGAAAGTCTGTTATTATATTGTAAAGGTATATTTAACAGTTTCATTGAGAGTACTCTTTTTTTGGGAGTTGCATACTGCAACATGGACATCTTAATTGCTAGGCTAACCACCTGCTCCTTTCTTAATTGGAAGAAATGATTACAAAGAACTTAGCACCATTCAGTCTCTGTGAGTAATCCCCTGTAATAGTAAATGTTCTTTTTGCCATTACTTTAGCTCTACCTATTGTTTTCTAATTTCCAAATTAATAGCTGTACTATTGCTCACTTAGATTTAGCCACGTATTTCCATTTTCTTTGCCTCACATCCTTTGTTTCAATACACCCATTTTTTACTGTTATCATTTTCCTTCTTCTAAATCTATCATTTAGATTACTCCTTTAATATTTTATTGTGGAAAGTACTGCCTTTTATTTTCTGAAGATATTTTATTCTCGTTAATTTAAAACATTATTCTTCTCAAGCCAGGTTAAGTTATGCTATCATTCATAGCTCTGTCTCCGTACACAATAGTGTATCAAGTGTCATCAAAATATTAGTGATACAGTAGTTCTTAAATGAAAATTTTATTCGTTTCCAGGAAAATATTCTGTTACTACATGAGAATTGTTTTGCAAATTCAGATGTGAGTGCTTCTAGTGTGTGGGTACACTGTGTCAAAATATACAGTTGCCCAATAACAATTTATAATGGTACAGTAGACTGGTTTAGAAGTGACCATGATGTGAAAAGTTAGAATAGAAATTTGTGTTCTTCTAATTTCTCTGTTAATAAATAAGCTGTCAACCACATTTTAGTGTTTTCCCCTTGGATATTTTAAAGATTTTCTCTTTGTATTTAACGTCCCACAGTCATTCTACTATTTGCCTAACTACAGACTCTTTTCCTGTTTTTTTTTTCTGATTTTTAAATAATTGATATATGAATTGCTAATGGTAAATTACAAAACCTTAATTACATTTCTAGATGAATTTTATATAGACACAGGCAAATTTCATATTAGATACATGCAAGCACAAAGTAACCGCCATCTAGATCAATGTATAAAATATTTTCTAATAACCAAAATAGACATTCTCACATCTATTAGGCTTAGCTCTTTAAAATTAAACATTGTTCTGAATTCAATCACTTAAGATAATTTCTTCCTACTTTAAAATTTCTTATGAATTAATACATATAAAGGACCAGAGCCATTGCATAGCAAGCTAAACCTCTACCTGCAGCATCAACACCCTGGCTGCTCGCTCCACTTCCCATCCAGGTCTTTACTTATGGCCTGGGAAAATAGTGGAAGATTGCCCAAGTCCTTGGGACTTTGCACTCCCACGTGGGAGACTGAACAAGCCTCCTGGCTTCTGGCTTAGGATTGGCTCAGCTCCGGCCAACCATTGCAGCCATTTGGGAAGTAAACCAGCAGATGGAAGATCTCTCTGTCTCTTTCTAATTTGCCCTTTCAAATAAAATACATCTTCCAATCAATCCATATAGTATTAAGTCGGTATTTGTCATATTTTCTTCATTGTGTATTTCAAATGTTGATTTTTATTTATTGAAGCAGGGTGATTGGTCTGCAATAATCTCATTGTGTTACAAATTACATTTGTGTTATTAGTAATGATATAGAGAACCTATTCATAGGCATTTAGGCTACTTTCCTGTGCACTTTTTAAAAAAAGCCCATTCAAAAATTTCACTTATTTTTACTGCTTTATTTTCCTCCTCTTGTTGGGTGACAGAAACTATGCAGATATTCTTGATGTTAATGCTTTTCAGGCAAAGACTCCTTGGAGCCCACAACAGAGAATTTGCAGAGATACAGTTAATGTAGAGTAAAGAAGAAGAGGAAGAAAACCACAGGGGCAGCACTGTTGAGAATAAGGGGCTACTAGCATGGCTCAGTGGATACCTAGCAGGTCCCCAGCCCATTCTACATACTTCCAGAACAAGATAGACACAGAACAGGGGAATACATAGAACTTTCTAGACAATTTAAACTGTTTCCAAGCACTTTCAAAACCATCTCATTGGAATATTTGAAAAACCAATCATTAAATACAGCTAACACAATTAGCACTTATTCCCACGGATAGATTGTCTAGCCTGGGATTGGCTCTCATCACTAATGTAGTTCCAGTTGTTTTAATTGCCATGTAAATCATTACAATTTTATTTAGTTTCCTCTGATTTTACGAAGACCTTCACATGTCAAATGGCATGTTAATGATATCCCCACTGTTTATGGGAATAAAGGTTTTATCACATATATAATGTAGACAGATAATGTACCTCCAGCTCTACATGCAACCCCGTGAAACATTGCTCTTGAATTTTACCTGGTCAAATAAACAAACACTTCTGCCTTATTATATATACTTAAGGTTTGAAAAACCATACATACCAGAAATGAGGACTACAGTTGATTCAGTGTTATTTTACAAGATAACTATAGGAACATCTGAATATTTTGCAATATTTAACTTTCCCTAGAATTAGGTGAGAAAGCAAGAGCTTTCCGGGAGAGTAAATTTAAGAGATTCACTTGCACTGAAACATGTACTACTATTTTTTCTCCCTAATATGGGTATGTAAAATTGTATTATACTGTGTATCAGTAACCAAGTTTGTACCTAAATTAATAATGTGCCTGGAAAGCTGCAGCAATGCAGCAGACACGGATGAAGCTCTGGGCTCCAGGCTTTGGCCTGGCTCAGGCTTGGCTATTAAAAATACATGCAGAGTGGACAAGGAAACACAAGTCTCTGGCTCTCTGTAACTCTGATTTCAAACAAATAAATAAATGAAATTTTAAAATAAAAAAGAAGCATCCTTATTGAATCCTCAAATCATGTTGGCTAAAAATGAGGTTTGTAGAGGCAATTCCAAGGAGACATAAAATATTTCTGACAGGTTTAGAGGATTCGGAATCCGGAATTGAATGGACAACAGAGGAGTTTTCATCCCCAGGAACAACACAGTACTCAAACTTTTGGTTATAGTGATGAGAACACAGGAGACATCAAATATCAGGACATAGGGATGGCAGATTTCTTCATCATACACTTTATTTGAGGTGAAGACAGAGACAAGGACAGACATACTTTCATCAGGTGGTTTACAAAGACCTGCAATACTAGGGATGGACCAAGGAAAAAATAACAAAGGAACTCTGTCCAGACCACATTTGGTTGCATTCATACTAGCATGAGAAGGAAGCTATATAGCATGTGGAAAAGCTGGGACTCCAGCAGGCACCAAAATACTAGCTTTGGGAATTGCCAGTGAGCCATGCTGTGCCACATGTGGTTTTTAAACAAAATACCAACCGATATTAATTGATAACAGAGGAAAAGGTGCCATAGTCACAGAGATCCAATTTGTTATTTCATAGTTAGCCATTTATTGAAAGTGAGGGAGAGGCGTCTGTACAGGTGGTGCGGAAAAGCAGGAAAGTGTGCAGGGTCATAGTGTGGATCACAAGGCACACGTCAGAGAGACAGCTGCACCTTCGGGAGACACGGGGTTGTGGGGAAAGCTAATGGAGCACAGGAAGACACGGGGGACTCCATGTTGCAGCTGGGCCAGGTGCACTCAGGCCCTGGCAGCCACGTGGCCAGAACAGGAGATGTCTCTGGGAGGACTGGGGATGGATGGTGCCACTCCTGGGGAAAGGCTGGCAGTCCCTCTGCAGGAGGCGCGGGTGGGGTGCAGGCGGGGTGTCAGTCAGCGGTGGGCATCCAAATCCAAGGGCCGCGGGCAGCTCAGATACCTCGGAGGTGAGTCCAGGTGCCTAAGCAGAGCAGGATGCCTTCCTTGGACGGCGACAGCAGCGGCGGCGGCGGCGGCAGCAGCGGGGGCAGCACAGGCGCAGGTGCAGGTGTGTGGGCTGATGGATGCAGGCTGGCAGGCTGGCAGGCTGGCAGGCGACAGGGCGCAGCTGGCAGCTGGCGGCGGCCGGCGCTGGGTGGTCTGTCCTGTCGGTGTGGGGCACGAGCCCAGCTGGCAGCGGCAGGGCAGGACAGCGCCCGCGTGTCCCCGCGAGGGGCCGGGCTGCGCCGGCAGGAGAGGGCGGCGGCGCGCCCCGCAGCCAGGCCCAGAGGCGGCCGCGCCAGCCTGCAGCGCTACTATTCCTGGAACAAAGGCGAGCACGACGCGGGAGGGGGCGGGAGCGCAGGGGACGGCGCGGCGTGGACTCGAGGGTCGAGGGCTGGGGGCGCGCGGGCGGCGGGGGCTCAGCCCACCCTCCCCAGGGCCGCGGGTTCCCTGGTGCCCCGGGTCCCCCTGTCCCCCGGGTCCCCTGTCGGACGGCCTAGAAGTCCTCGTCCTCCTCCCAGCCAAAGACGCGCTTCATCTCGGCCAGGAAGCCCCGGTAATCACTGAGCAGGGGGCTGTCCTTCTTGATGTAGGGGATCACCCACTGCAGGGCGGGCCCCGTGAGGCGGGTGATGAGGAACGTCACCTTGAGCGCGTCGTTGGAGAAGGTCTTCTCGTCCACGAACATGTAGGAGCCCGTCTGCACGATGAACTCCGGCAGCCGGTCGGTGTCGCCATCGAACGTCTCGGGAAAGGGAATCGGGTTCCTCCAGCGCCGCGCCGCGGGCCGCAGCGGCCGGGCCAGCAGGGTCTTCACCAGCCGCATGCGATTGTCCATCGCGCTCGGTCTGCGGGCTGGGCTGCGCCGCGCGGATGTCAGCGCCCAGGCGTCGCGGGAAGTCCTGGTCGGGAGGCGGGCCCGGGCCCGGGGCGGCTGGGGGCGGAGCCGTGGGCAGGGCTCGGGTCCTCGCCGGGCCCGCCCGCAGCCCGAATGGTCACCAGCGCGCAGGCGCCTCCGTGGGCAGGGCTGCAGGGGGGATCGTCCTGGGGTGGACACTGTGCAGGGGACGGCGCCTAACGCCCTGCAGGAGGCGGAGTCGCGCGTGGTGGCTTCGGGAGCCTGTGCAAGGCGGGAGGTGGGCGAGAAGTGGGGAGCAGGGCGGGAAGCCAGCCCCCCTTGTGTGCCTGGCGAGGCTGCAGCTGCTGTGCCTGGACAACTTTAGGTTTAGGTCTTGGGCAAGTTGGTGAGCCCTTTGGCATCGCGCCTCGCTGGTGGCCCGCGCGGCTTCCCCTGCACACCGCGACTGTGCATGTGCCAGTGAAGTTCTCCAGACACATTTCAGCAGTTCTTCCTGTCTCTGAGCCACAGTAGTATTGGCGCCCTGGCTGGGAAACTCGGTTGCCATGCAACCTCAGCGCAAAGCAAATACAGGACTAGCAAATACAGCCCAGAACAGAGCCAAGTCATTTGTCCTCAGCAGTTACAGCAAGATGATTGCTCAGCAAATACAGGACTAGCAAATACAGCCCAGAACCCAGCAAAGTCCTGAAGTCCTGAAGTCCTGAGCAGTTACCCCAAGGGCAGTTGCATACAAGTGGGGATAATAAAGAAATGGAAGGCCAACCTAGGAGAGTCTGCATGCCTTCACTTGGTGATACATGCCAGTATGGAGAAGAAAGTAAAGCGAAGACAAGCTCTCCGTTGTAGACATCGGGACTATCTGTGTTTAAGATCAGAATTCATTTATTGACTGGACAGAATTAATGTTTATTACCGCTTTTTCTTGCATGGAAAATTTCTTGTTAGATGTGTAATTGCACTAGCACGCAGCTCAAGCCCCAACTTCACATAAGTTGGTGAGAGGGGAGAATTGTAAAGACACAGTAAGAGCTTTGGGAAATATGGAGCATGACCCAAAGAAATGGCAAGATTGTGTGGCATTTGTTACTGGGAGTCAGAGACACCAACTTCCCTGGAGGAGTGCTGGCCTTAGGTGCTGCACGTTCTGTTCCAGGAAGCTGTGGCCGCATACCAGCGGGCTGACTGCACAGAGGGGCCGCTGCCTGTTCCAAGGCTGCTTGTGCGCCCTTTGATGTTTCAGTGCAAAACATCTGTCTCATGGGTCTGGTGATGCAGAAGGGTTTAGAGAAAAGGATTCTGCAAAGGGTTGCTCCACTGAAGCCCAGTTGCACAATAGTGAGCTAGATTGCAGTGGCGGAGTCGGCCAATTTACTGCCTGATGGGATTAGTGTGCTGCGGTACACTGCACATCTGTTTTCCCTGTCCATCGCGCGAGGATGTGGCCAGAAGTTAGGTACCTGGGCACCAGCTCTCCCCAAAACATGGCCGTGCTGGCACCCTGCTCTTGCATGTCCAGCTTGCACAAACTGTGAAAAACAAAACTGTCATGTCAACCACCCAGTCTGAGGCATTTTTGCTCATGGCAGAGCAAGCTATGATTGTCACTATGCACTTTTTGCTTTTCTTTGAGTAAATCTTTGGTGGGGAGAGAGAAAGGGTAGGGGTGGGATGAATCCTTATATCTTCAAAAAACGTGTCATGGAAAACTGTATATATGTGTGTGTATTATGTATGTGCTGAATGGTTGATTGCTAATCCACTCCTTGCATGTACCGGGACCCCATGTGGGTCCCGGTTCATGTTCTGCTTGTTCCACTTCTTCTCATCCACCTTCCTGCTTGTGGCCTGAGAAAACAGTGGAAGGTGGCCCAAGTCCTTGGGACCCTGCCGCCATGTGGGGAGACCCAGAGGAAGCTCCTGGCTCCTGGTTTCTAAACAGCTCAGCTCTGTCCATTGAGGCTATTTCGGGAGCAACCAGCGATGGATACTCTTTCTCTCTGATTCTCCTTCTGTGTAATTCTGCCTTTCCTAGATAGATAGATAGATAGATAGATAGATAGATAGATAGATAGATAGATAGATAGATAAATATCATTTTATATACAATATTTATCTATCTATCTATGATCAATAAATCTATCTATCTATTTATTTAAAATTCAGAGTCACAGAGAGAGCAAGCAAGAGAGAGTGGGGTAGGGAGGAGAGGGAAACATCTTGCACCTACCCGTTCACGCCCAGGTGGCCTCAATGGCTGGAGATGGCTAGTCCAAGTCTGGAACTAGGAGTGTCCTCTGGCTCTCCCCTGGGTGATGGGGCTCAGAGACCTGAGCCGTCCTTCTCTGCTTTCCCAGGCCATTAGCAGAGAGCTGGATCCGGAGTAGAGTGATGGGACTTGAACACAGCTCCCATCTGGGATGCTAACGTCACAGGCAGTGGTTTTACTGACTGCCATCTTGGAGTTAACTGGTAGATGGAAGGTCAGTTTCTCTCCTCCCTCTCGCTGTGTGTGTTTAGCTGATGCTTTCAAATAAAATAATAAAGCTTTTAAAATCAACAAGGTAATTGCCTGCACATTATTATTCATTTCTATAATAGAATTATATGCAGCCATTACAATAATTATGGAAACTGAACAGAAAAATGCTATAACCCAATATTAAGTTAGAAAACAGAGTCAAAATTATGTATTGTTTTTAAAACTATGCCAAAATTGAAAAGGCTGTAGCAACACCAAATGTCTGATGCTTTGCAGTGGCTGCCAAGTCATGCAGTACATTTCCAGCCCCTTTGCATCTTTCTGAGTTACTTGGTTATGTTCTGATTGAAAACTGCATACGGATTTTCCACACATGTTCCTGGACTGTGATAAGAGAGTATATTTTGAGGCCAGCTAATCCTTTGCCTGTGGCACCCCATCCCATGTGGGGCTGGTTCTAGTCCTGGCTACTCCACTTCGCATGCAGCTCTGTGCTATAGACTGTGAAAGTAGCAGAGGATGGCCCAAGTTCTTGGTGCCCTGCACCCACACAGGAGACGGGGAAGAAACACCAGCTCCCAGCTTCAGACCAGTCCTGCAGTGCTCTTTGTACCTAGTTGGGAAGTGTGTGACCAGATGGAATATCACTCCCTATGTCTAGCCTTCTCTTTCTGTAACTCAGACTTTCAAATGAAAAATAAATTTTAAACTAAAGAAATAAGAGAGCATGTTTTATACCTGATTTCATCAGATGAGTAAGATGTGACATAAAAACTTGTCATGGTCGTTATGAAATAGGAAAGCTGTGGCTGATCTCATAAACACAGATACAAATATCTGAAGCAACATATTAGCAGAGAGTATCTTGTAGTATATGAAAAATGGCACTATATCACAACTAACCACATCAATACCTGGGGATGGGGAATGGTCACCAATGTCAGCCCAGGGTCACCTTTGTGGAGCATGCTCAGAGGGTTTTGCTCAAGTAGTTTTTATAGTTCTAAAATGCTGTCTATGTTACTGCTCCAAGGATGAGGAAATCCTTCTAAGGTCCATTGGCTGACATATTCCCTAGGCTTGGTTCTCATGCTCACTATTTGGAGTTACACCCATCATAGTCCTGCCACAGTTTCCCTACTGGGTCCACTCCCCGTTCTGCATCTTGCACTCTCCAGGTGGTTCTGCAGTCTAGCTTGACAGGACTTGCCTCCATTCCCAGCACTTGCCAACTGATGCTGCAGCAAAGCCCAACCAACCTGCACTTACTCTGGGTTATGCATGCACCACTGAGTAAAATCAGCCCAACTTGGCTCTCCCCCTAATCCAGGTCACATGCAGGCCAACAGGTATTGTAGCTCTGGCCAGCCTGATCTGCTCCTAATCCCAGTTCTCAATTTCACCAGTGGGAGCAGTAGCCCAACAAGGGAGCCATGCTGACCCCTTATCGGGCTCATACTCCCTTCGTCCCCCTGCCAACACAGTCTCATTTGTGCTGGTGGGTGCTGCAGCCCAATCTGGTATCTTTCAGTATGTGCTGCATTCTGGCCTGACCTTTTCTACACCTGGTTCCAGCTCATGCTAGTGGGCGCTCAGTCGGCAAGGCCACTGCACCTGCCAGAGCAGGAGGTGGGCCAAGTCAGGCTGTGCCAAAGACCCACCGGTGCACACAAGATCTGCTACTGGAAGGAGACCTGATAGAAGAGCTTGCAGGACTCTTGTCAGTACGCAGTCCCTACAGCTAAGTGCAAGAACCAAGGCTGGGAGCAGCCCATGCCAGGCCAGATTACAGTACCTACTGGCATACCTATTGGTCATGTCTGGGGGCAGGCCAATCTGGGACAGTTTGTAACACCCACTGGCAGTTCATACCGGGGCGGGACTGGGGCTGGCTGGGCTGGACCAGGCTCCAACTCTTGCTTTTTAAAAATATTTACTTATTTTAAAGAGTTAGAGAGAGAGAGAGGGAGAGAGAGATCCTCTATTCACCGGTACATTCCCCACATGGCTGCAAGCATAGTTGATCCAAAGCAAGGAGCTAGGAGCATCCTCTGAGTCTCCCTCATAGGTTGCAAGAGCCCAAGGTCTTGAGCCACCATTTACTGCTTTCCTAGGCTGCAAGCAGAGAGCTGGATGGGAAGTGGAGCAACTGGGACACGAATTGGTGCCCATATGCAACTACAGGTGGAGGCCTAACCTACTACACCATATCACTGGCTCCTATGTTTTCCAATCTATAATTTTCTACTTATGTTGCTCCCTATTTCATCATGAATCAAATAACTCTAGCTGTATTTGTTCCTGAATGCTCTATTCTCTATTCCATAGCAGTAAAGTATTTTGAATATCATGTTTCCAGATAGTCTATTTCCATGTCAAATGTATGGAATGCTTTGTAATTATCTTGTTTTTTAATAGTATTGACTTTATTAAGTTTGTCTTTTCTGTATTAGGGTTTGCTTTGGAGCTGACCTGGAAGTTGTACCACAACCAGGAATTGACATCAAAAGATTAGCTTGAAGTGACAATTGTGCCCTTTATGTCTCCCTGGGAAATTGACCTGACCTAATCTTTTTGTTTTACAGACTGAATCCTGAGAGGGAAAGTATTCATTAGCAGAGACCATTCCCCTGCTGAGTCAAAACCAGTTATCTTATGTGGAATGTCTGCAACCTTATCATACAGGAAGCACACCACAACTGAACAGTCTAGAGCTATGAAAAGTGGTTCAGAGGTCAGGAGAGGGTTCATCATAACAGTGCTCACTGCTACTTATATGTGATATAGTCACACAGCTATATTTGTGTTCATCAAGTGTGAGGGTAGATGGAAGTCATTTTTCAAAGACTGGTGTTTGCGGTAGGAGTCAGGACACCGCTTGGGGTGCGTGTGTTCCATGTCAGAGTGCTTGGGATCCGGGCCTAACTATTCTTCTGATTTCGGCTTCCTGCTAATGTAAACCCTAAGAAGCAATAGGTAATGGCTCAAATACTTAAGTCCCAGCCGTGAACTCGGGAGATCCAGATTAACAAGTTCCCAGATGCAGACTGACTCAGCCCTGGCTGTGATTGGCATTTGAAAATTGAACTAGTGGATGGAAGATCACCCTTTCTTTCTTATTCTAAAATTAGAGATTTGCATCAAAGTTCTAAACAACTGAGCTATGGCAGTAATTGAGAGAAGGGTGATTAAAAGATATGAAGACTGGCAGCCTTGTTCACTCATCTGCTTCAGGTAACACAGGAAAACTGAAGACTTCCAGTCCTTGAAGTGCGAACAACGATACGCCACCAGCTAAGTTAGGGCCTAAACACTGCACACAACAAGCAGAAGGGATATTTGAAATAGGTGTGTTTCACATACCTTACTAGGTAGGACACAAAGATTAATTACTCCTCACTAGTGTATTGAAGATTTCTCTGCACACCCCTCCTAAAACAGTTCTACACCTCAACTGCTGACATATGCCTTGTTAGAGTAATAAGCCAGACTAGACTACACGAAAAGCAGCCAGGTTCAGAAAAATCATGACATTATAAACTGCAGAATACTAAAATGAAAATAGACATGAGATAGCCGAATAGTACCCTATAGCCATTTTAAGGTATATACAGCCAGTTCTGTGTATAAACTAAAATTGAAATGTTAATGAAGTAGTCACGGGATGTGGTTAAGAACTTGCATTTTTTTTAACATATTGGTTACTCAATACCATGTCAATTAATTCCATCAATTTTGTCATTGATGTTATGTTGTGGCTTTAAATTGATTGGGATGATATTCTGCCAGCTCTGCCTTCAGACCAGAGAAGGTCTCCCCAAGAAACTGTTGGATTTACCTGGACAATAAGATGCTGGACTCTATGCTTGGTATATTCTTGCAATGAAAGAATCTTGACTGAATTTGAAATGTAATACAGCAACAAGGTGGAGGAATCCACCATGGGGGAGGGTACGGGGAGGGGTAGGGGGATTCCCAGAGCCTATGAAACTGTGCCACAAAATGCAATGTAATTAATAAAAAATACATATATATATATTATATTTAAAAAGAGAGAAAAAAAAAGAAATAGGTGTGTTTAAGCCATCTGCAGAGGGAAATGGCTGAAGGCAAATCTGATCATTTTCAGCTCTCCTTGACAAAATCAGTGGAGCCAAGGGATTCAAAGACTGGCTTCTCATGGTAAAATCTAGAAATCTCCAAGGTGCCCCAAATTACACTAGAAATAGAAGGAAAGTTGAGTTTTTGCTGCACAGAATTTTGTTACTAACATCCGGAGATATTGCCATCCCTGTTCAGCAAGAAGTAACTTCAGAAAACGTGAATTTCCTTCTTATCCCTAAAGAACGAAGAGTGAAATATCTTAGGAAGGATTTTGTAACCAAGAGGGAAGCAAGCGGCAGTGCGAGGCCTCAGAAAGTCAACTCCAACCATTTTGATGTGCTTCCCAGGGTGATACATCTGATATTGTATTAATGTTGACATCATGGAAAAAGTTAGCCTAATGTTGTATGATGGAAGTGTTGTCATTTTCTGGATGTGGTGGGGGTTGTGGGTGTGTGTGTGTATGTGTGTGTGTGTGTGTGAGAGAGAGAGAGAGAGAGAGAGACAGAGAGAGACACACACACAGAGACAGAGAGACACACAGAGAGAGATGATTTCTACTTGAAGAAATGCCAAAGCAAGGGCAAAAGCAGGGATGGGATATGAAGCTGACTACTGGATTTCACTGCTGACAGGATCTGTGATTCTGCTTCCTGGCATGTCCACAGAGCAGGCAGAGCCAGGTGTGCAGATGTCTTGAGTCCCTGTGTCCAAGGCTGTTTTTCAGGAAGCTGGATCCCCATCACACTTCTGACTCCCAGGCAAGCATTATGCCCTTCACATCATGTCTGAGTAAAAATGGCTTCAGCATGTGTTCACGTTGGTCATGGAGTTCACATGGAAAGACCCCCTAGAGGCTGGCACTTTAGCTTTACAGACTAATCCTCTGCCTGTAAGCACCGGCATCGCATATGGGCACCAGTTTTTGTCTCAGCTGTTCTACTTCCCAATCCAGTTCCCTGTTTATGGTCTGGGAAAGCAGAGGATGACCCAAATCCTTTGACCCCTGCACTCACATGGGAGACCTGCATGAGGCCCCTGATTTCTGTCTTCGGGAAGGCTCAGTTCTGCCCACTGTGGCCATTTGGAGGGAAGACTAACTCTCTCTCTCTCTCTCTGTATAGTCTGCCTTTCAAATAAAAATAACAAAATTTTAAAGAAAAGACCTTCTAGGAAATTGAATTGAGTGCACTTTGATAATCCCAGTGAAATTACCTTCCTGCTCAGTCTGGTGCCTCTAACAGGTTTGTTTGTTTGCTTTTCTTTTTTAAAATCTGTGTTGCTTTGTTTCTGTTTTGTTTTGCTTTTGAACATGTGTGATTTGGAAAAAAAGAAATCTCTGGGATTTTTCTAGTCACTGGGAACTTAGAAAACAATCTTGAAATTCTGCTGGCGGGGGCAGTCAGGTTTTTCTGGCTGAACTTTGCCCTGAAGGTAGCCATAGCACTCATATCCCACATGACTTCCTTGGGGTGTAGAGGAATGTTACATTCCTGTTGGCTGAATCCCACGCAAACCTTGCCATGTTTTCTGTGAGCTCCTCCTCTAAATAGCCCATTGGGGAATCTGCTCAATGTTGACACAGGTTTGGGAAGGAGAGTAACCAGGAAACAGAGCAGGAATCCATTTTCAGGGTGTCCTGGAGCCCCTTCCTGGAGAATGGTGCCCTTTTGACTTTGAATGAGCTGGGAGAATGTGGTATAAAATGATATGTGTGTATGTAGGAGGGGAAGGTGCAGTTAATAGGTGGACCTCTGATTTTTGTGGAGAAGGTTTATGAGTATGAAAGCAATTACTGGAGCCAGCGTTGTGCAGCAGTGGGTTAAGCTGCTGCCTTGTAGGAGCAAGAGATTCTTAGCTACCAGCCATGCATGGTCTCAACTTTGACTTAGGGCTCGATCCATAGCAAAACACTCTGCAAACCTTTCTTAGATAAGCCATAAAACGTTTATTGATCAGGAAGAATAAAATAAGCAAAGATAAAAGAACTCAAGGTAAGAGGAGAAAGAGGAGACCAGGTAAAGGAGGAGAACTTGTCCACTTTAATATTTACCACCTTAGGGCCCTCCTCTGCAACACAACCCTCAGCACCGGACCAAGAACATCACGTCCCTGGGCATCACGGGCAACTCATATGACCTGCTTCTTCTTCTCTGGCTATTGGCTGTACATACAATCCTTTGCACAAAAGTGACACTGGGCCAGCTATTCTGGCCTGGTACCTTCTCCCTGACCCATATACACATTCTTTCCCAGGCCTGGCCAAGGACCCAGACAGAACATGTGTAGGCAGGGGAACCTTATCTTGTGTAAACAATCTTGCAAACCCACACCCCTTTTAGCCCTGGCCAGAAGCTTAAATAGAGCGTGTGCAGCAGATGTCTGCATCTCAAAACAACCTTCCTTGTCCCTGTTCTTCCCAGGGTTGGCCTACCCCGGACCTAAAACTGGAGAGGAAGTTCTTAACTATTTAACAGCCAAGCCTCATGAAGCACTGCTTTTCCCCACATGCCTACAGCACTGGCATCCCATATTGGCTCTGCTTCAGCTCCTAGATGCTCCACTTTCAATTCAGCTCCTCGCTAACATGCCAGGGAAAGCAGCAAAAGATGGGCCAGGTGCTTTGGCCTCTGAACTCATGTGGAATAACTGGAAGAAACTCCAGGTTCCTAGATTTGACCTGGCATGATTTCAGCCTGGCATGGCAATGGCTGCTGCAGCCATTTGGGCAGTGAGTCAGCGGATAGAAGAGCTTTTCTTATCTTTTCCTTTCTACAACTCTATTTTTCAAATAAATAAAATACAAATGTTTTAAAAATTAAAAACACAGAAGGCAACATTTCTCAAACTTAAAAAAGGAAGGGAAGGAGGGAGAGAGGAAGGAAGGAAGGAAGGAAAGAAGGAAGGAAGGAAGGAAGGAAGAAGAAAGAGACAGGAAAGGAAAAGAGAAAGGAAAGAGAAAGACGCAAATAAAAAGCAATTATTGTTCTTTCAAATGAACAACATTCCAACAAATGTTAAACCATTCCAATAAATGGTTGGCTGCAAGACCTGGGTCAACTCAAACTCAGAGCCCTCCAGATTGCTTATTTTTGGAGAGGGCCTAGGTCCAATCTGGTGACAAGTGGCTGAGCAATAACATGGTCACAGGGACTGCCGTGGTGTCAGAAATTGGGGCCAACACATGTATGTTGTCAGTGTGTCATTGGGTGGAGAACCTATCTGTTATAGCCTCAGTCAAATAATCTCTGGTATCAGGGCTCAAATGGTAATCCTTAGAAATTACAGTTGATTGGTTCACATACCACCTCTGTGGGTCTGGTCAGCCTGCTTGAAGAACTCAGTGTCTGCTCTGCATCGAAGCGCTAGATGAAGT
This sequence comes from Ochotona curzoniae, assembly GCF_017591425.1. Taxonomy (NCBI): domain Eukaryota; kingdom Metazoa; phylum Chordata; class Mammalia; order Lagomorpha; family Ochotonidae; genus Ochotona; species Ochotona curzoniae. The sequence goes on from NW_024467087.1 coordinate 11,425,609, forward strand.
GTCTTGTAAGGTGTGCTTGTTCCCCATAGCAGCTCTGCTGCTTGAGATCTTGTCTGCCCCCTCTGGTCCATTTCCTGGAAGGAACTGGGATCATCTTGCTTCTGGTGGGTGGAGAGGTGGCTGGGAATGTGCAACTATGTAAGATTAGGCACAGATGCACTAGCATTTGTGTGTGATAGCTAATGTCCCCATAAGACCAGGACATCTGTGTCCTAGGAGAAGGTCCTGGAGTCAGAGCTGAGAGTTCAGTCCAAGGGTAGTGCCATGGAGCCTGCTGCTGGGTGGGGGGAGCGGAACAGTTAGGGCAAGGCCATGAGTGATGAAAATCTGTGCTGCTCTCCACTGGGCAGGCAGTTGGCAAGGTGGCCATACCAGCCCTGGATGACCCCCGTCACTCACTACAGATCCCTGCACTCTGAGGCTCCCTAATGGAGACAGATTGGAAGTTAAGTGCTTGCGAGAACCTACAAGATGAAGCTACTTTTGTGATCTTTGATCTCCCAGGTGTATGGCAAGAGTCTGTGGGGATTCAATGAGAGGTAAGCAGGAAGTGCATCTGTGGGAAAGACCCAAGGGTGAAACAAGAGATATCAGCATATACTTTTTCTTCTGTTTTTGTTATCAAGTTGAAATCCACATGACATACAATTAGTCTTTTTGCATATGTATTTGTGACATTTAGCCTGTTCACAACGTTGTGTAACTATCATGACTGTTTAGTTCCACTGTTTAGTTCATCACCCTGAAACGTGAAAGCAGTACCTGTCCATTCCCCTCTCTTCCATCCTCGGGAAACAATCTATTTTCTGTCTCAAGAGATTTACTTATTTCTGGTGATTCATTTATATGGAATCATACAATTTGTGACATTTTATGCTTGATTTCTTTCACTTCTATCATGTTTTCCAGGTTCATCCAGCTTGCAGCATATATCAATACTTTACTGTGGATTTTTGGCTGAATAATACTTTGCTGTACAGACATACTATGTGCTGTGTATTTGTCATTTGATGAGAATTTCCATTGCTTCTACTTAGCTATTGTGAATAATGCTACTGTGATTATTCATCTATGTATCTGAGGACCTGCTTTCTGTTATTTTTTTTAAAAAAATGAAATTACTTGACCACACAATTTTTTCCAAAGTGCCTGCACCACTTTGTGTGAGCAGTAACACAGGAAAGCTTGAATTTCAAGACATCTTCGTCAAAGCTTTCTGTTTTCCACTTTTGAACGCAGACCTAAGGCCAGGCTATGAAGTGGCATCCCATTGTGCTTTTGATTTGCACTTACCTGTCTACGGCCATACCACCCTGAATGCGCCCAATCTCGTCTGATTTGCACTTTCCTATGGCCAATGGCACCGAGCATCTTTTTATGGGCTTGTTGACCATTTGTATATATTGTTTGAAGTATCTATTCAAGCTCTTTGTCTTTTTTTAAAGATTTATTTGTTTTTATTGGAAAGTCAGATATACAGAGGGGAGGAGAAATAGAGAGGAAGATCTTCCATCTGTTGATTCACTCCCCAAGTGACTGCAACAGCTGGAGCTGTGCAGAACTGAAGCCAGGTGCCCAGAATCTCTTCCAGGTCTCTCCCGCTGCTGCAGGATCCCAAGGATTTTGGCCATCTTTGACTGTTTTTCCAGGCCACAAGCAGGGAGCTGGATGGGAAGTAGGACTGCCGCATTTAGAACCAGCGCCCCTATGAGATCTTGGTGCCTGAAAAGTGACGGCTTTACCTGCTCAGCTCCCATGCCCAGGCTTTAAAATCATTTTGAAAAAATCCCATGAATGAAAAAAATCACAAATAAAATTAGAAAATGCTGGGGCTGGAGAGGTGGCATAACAAGCTAAGCTTCTGCTTGTGGTGTTGCTGGCATCCCATACGGGTGTCATCTCATGACACAGCAGCTCCCACTTCCGATCCAGCTCCCTGATTGTGGCCTGGGAAAGCAGCAGAGGAAGGTTTAAGTCCTTGAGCACAACAGCCAGAGCTGAGCTGATCTGAAGCCAGGAGCCTCTTCTGGTTCTCCCACGTGGGTGCAGGGTCCCAAGGCTTTGGGTTGTCCTTGACTGATTTCCCAGGCCACAAGCAGGGAGCTGGATGGGAAGTGGGGCTCCCAGGATTAGAACTGGTGCCCATATGGGATCCTGGCACATGCAAGACGAGGGCTTTCACCAATAGGTTACTGTGCCAGGCCCTGTCAGTGTTTTAATTGAGCTGTTTATCTTTTTGTTGTGGAATAGCTAGACTTTCTTTTCATAATTTTGGATATAGAGCCTTATCAAATACACAGTTCAGAAAATTTTGCTCCTACTCTATACGGTGTGTTTTTAGAACATCTTTTGATGCATAAGTCTTCATTTTGATGAAGTCCAGTTTATCTATCATGGAATTATTTACAAAAACAACAAATTCAAACTTCCCAAATGCACAAACAAAAAGTGAATAACCAAGAGGCAAGAGGCTTTTGGAAATAGCTAATGACACCTTTATACAATGGACAATTGGGCAGCTTTTTGTATAGAAAAATACCTAACATGGAAAGAAAAACATGAACTGTGAGGAGCAGGTCTCAAGGTAGTACTTTGCATATACATATACATATAAACACAGACACACAAACCCAATTGTTACCTTTCACGTGGAGGCAGAAATAGGCTGGGATTGTGCGTGTTCTATTTTTTCCTTTCTGACTGTATGTGCTCCAGTGCCCCTGAAACTGTCCTCCGAGCTAACTGCCCTCTCCTAACTCCTTTGTTCAGCTCCCACTTGAGTCTCCAGCAGTGGGATGGAGAGGAAGAGAGAGGTCGGCCCATCCCAGTGTGGTCCCAGCTGTTCCCAGCAGGGAGCTCAATATGAAGAGGACCTCCAGCACTGCCCCTCATCCCAGTGCCTGCATGTCTTGTCGGCTGGACCTCATCCACAAAGGATGTGGTCCCTTCTGCCAACCCGCTGTGCTGCCAGCCCTGTTCTCTGCCCATGAAGCAGCAGGAAGAGTTCCTGTCGGGGATCTATTTGAGAGTCGGATTCTCTGTAAAATGAGTATAACAGGATTATGCTGAGATTACGGACACAAGTGCCTGTGCCTGGCACATGGCGGGCTCCTTTGGTTGTCAGTCCCTGTCACCTGGTTTTCTTATTTATAAGGCTACTCCAAGGAAGACCAGATGACCCTCACTGAACCGACTTCTCCCACCTAATGCACACACACACTTGACAGATCCTCACTACAAACACATGGAAGGGCATGGTGTGCCCAGCGCCACACAGTAGTAGGACTGGGCTTAGGGGTGCCTGGGTGTTGTCCTTCACCAGTGCAGGACCAACCTGTTGGGCAGAGGGTGTGGGAGGCGGTCCCTGTCATCACACTGCTCTCCCACCTCAGTTTGCTGGAGATCTGATTCCTGGGGTGGGGGTGAGGTCTCTGGGGATGAAGAGAGCAGTGTGAACACAGGACCAGGAACTCAAGGACTGTGTCACTGAGTATGGCCACCAGTGCTATTAGAAAGTCCTTCTCTAGGGTGCTCTGTCCTCTGGGAAGCCCTTGGTGGTGACAATGAGCATTCCCAGGGCCCCTGTCCTCAGGCTGTGTTCCTGTCTGAACCTGGTCCTGCCTCTTCAAGATGTCTCACACTGGGAGCCCATCAGCCATCCTCCAATGTACCCCACTCCCTCCTCATCAGGTGTCCCACCAATGTCCTGCCCTTCTCCTCCACAGGCCTCCCCAGTCCTCTCTCCTGCCCCCTGCCCAGTCTCTTACCTGCTGGCCAACTCTTCCAGCCCCAGAGTCCCTGGCCTGCTTCATTAGTGAGCTGATGGCACTGGGGCTGGGAGCTTGGGCCTGAGGTGAGAGGTAGGAAAGCAAACGTTTCCAGGACCCACGGGTGCATATGTTCCCCAAGGCACCCCGAGGCCTGTCCACAGAGGGCAGTGGGGACTTGACCACCTGCTGCTATAGGAGACTGTGAGACACGCAAAGTCCCTGTGGAGGATACTGTCACTTCCCTTCACCCCTGCCCACACTGGGGTCTGACTCACCGTCAGACTCAACAATGGAAAAGACTTAGATCTCAGGTGTTTGAATATGGGAAGTGAGCAGGGCCAATTCCACCTCCTGAGCCATGAACTGGGCTGCTTGCTTCTCATGGGGTTGCTGTCAAGGCTGGGTCATTGGCAGCAGACTGAAGGGGTGCTGTCCCTGCCATGGCCCTGCCCCTAGCCCCTAGCTCTGGCCCAAGGCCATGGGAGAAACGAGCTCACCCCTGGGCCTCCCTCCTCCAAGGCTATTGCATCTCACCCACCAGAAACAGACCTCCAGATGGTACTACAGGGTCCTGGACTCAGGACTTTTCTTTGTAACTTAGAGACAACAGTGCAACAATATCAGAAACAAGAACATCTGACAGACTAGTACACACTTAAACACACACAGAACACAGACATCATTCAGGCTGGTATCTGAACGTGCAAAGCTCCACCACCTGGAAAACTGACTGCAAATAAATATAAAGTGCATGGAGACCCTGCTGTGCAGCATGGGCCCCGTGGGGAAAGCGGTGACAAGAAGAGTGTAGGAAGGCTGAAGCTTGCTAACTACTTTGCCCAACAGAGGCAGGAACCTGATGTTTAGAGGACCAAGAGCTTCTGGTCAAGACAGCCATGGCCAAAGCCAAGGTGAGCACAGTGCCACTCTGAACTGGGTTAGGATCTTCATGCAGTGGGGTGCCCTGGGGTGTGGCTCCTGAGGCTGCACCCCCTTCCTTCCTGTAGGGGAACAGCATCCTTGGCCCTAAGCAAACCCTTGGCAGGAGGAAGGCTGGGGCACCCTGACAGCTCCTTTCCCCCACTCTCACACTAAGCGCATGCACACTCGGGGGAAAGCCGTCCTCCCCATTCCAGGCTGGCCCACAAACGGCTGTAACAGATGGCCCTGTCCCTCAGGTGAGGCAGGGCTCTGAAGGGGCCACATCAATGTAGCAGCCCCAAGCCGGCCCTGGCTCTTCCTCTCCCTTCCAGCCCTCTGACACCTCTGTCCCTCGGGGACTGCCCCCAGACAGCTGTGCTGAGAGGCTCCCAGAGGTGACCCTTGGTGGGCAGGGCAGGCATGGGTGAGAGGGACGAGAAGGACTGGAAAAGGAAGGATGTCATCAGGTTGTGGCTATGGGCAACTGCACGGGGTCATGTGGCAGCCAGCCACCAGCCAGCTTCTACCCACTCTTGATGCAGACAGAGAAATTCACGCAGGACCCCAGCTCTGGGCACAGGGCTTGATCCTGGATGACTCTGTCCCTAGAGTTGAGCAGAGCGCTGCAGTTTTCCATCCCAGGAACTCAGAACAAGGGCTTCAAGCCACCAACCCAGGTCGGCTGGTGAAGGCCAGGGTCTCTTCTCACTTGGCTTGCATTTGGGCCGCACGTGACCCTTCAGGGATGCCACTGCACAGCACACCTTGCACCTCCAGGACCCATCAAGGCCCATCTGGATGAGGCTCTCCTGTGTGGTCTCGGGAATGTGGAGCTGAGGGACAGGGACAGAGAGACAGTCATGCCATGGGTCCCAATCCCATCACACCCCACCCTTGATCAAGTTCACCCTTGATCCTCCCCATTATATCATGTCCCAGGAAGCATGCCACCACTACTGTTCCTGCTGACCGGCTTGTGCTATAAAACTGCGGAAAACTCTCTGGTCAAGGCTAGGGTGTGAAGCTTAGGTTTTCTGGTGGCACTTGGCTCCCCAGCAGCTCTGAGACCCATGTCTCCTGCCCTCCCCCGAGCCCCCGTCCATCTCAGTGCACCGTCCTTCTAGCCTTGCCTGTGACTGTCCATACCAATCCCAGGAAAGGCAGATCCTTGGACTTCCTACCCCTGGTCCTGGGTCCCCTGGGAGCCCAGTATTCCCCTCCCAATCGCACAGTGCCAGAGCTTGGAGAACTGAGGAGGAAGGCGGGGGACAGAAGACACAGAAACAGCCTCAGCTCCATCTCTTTGTACTGTGACAAGAACAAACCCCACGCCATCCCAGAGCCTGATTCCCCAGTCACTGGGAAGGGAGAACATGACTCCTACAGGGAGTTGCTAGGAGACCTTGGTGCCCAGGGAATGTGCCAATCCTCCCCACGCCAGGACCTGATTCCCAGACCACTCCATCCATCTGGGCCCCTGTCCAGGCTAGGATCTCCACCCAGGAGGTCCTTCCCCTCTTCCAGGACAGACCCGCACTCAGCTGCTCTGAACACAGGGCCAGGCCAGGGACACCCATGAGCAGGGACCTGCCACATGCCAGGGCCGGAGAAGCAGCTGGTCATCACATACAAATGCCAATCCCTGAAAGAGAAAGAGATGGAGACTTTAAAGTTGCCAGGCCACCCAGAGATGGCTTTGTTTGCATGTTGCCTTCTCTGCCACCCCCTTTCTCCAACTGCTCCCCTTGCTGCGCCTGGGAGCTGCTCAAGGAGTTCCTCCCATCTCCCCAAGGCCCTTCAGTACGCAGTGGGCTACTTGGGCATTCAGGGCTGTAGGATGGACCTGTATGGTGCTAGGCAATCTTGTCAGGAGCTGTGGGGAGCAGGGGTTGACACGGCCACCAGGAGAGGGGATAGGGAGAAACCTGCCTCTTCCCTGTCTTCAAGTGCCTTGGTTAGGAGGATGCCCTCAGACAGGGGCAAGGGTTTGCAAAAGGAACCAGCAGAAGCAGGCGGACATCCACCCCAGAACCCAAAGTCGAGGCAGGGGGCAGATTGTGAAGGACTGCAGGTGAGCTGCAGGGAGTGTCAAGGGCATGAGGGCTGAGAAGGGACAGATCTGGGCTTTGGTTCAGAAGAGACCACACTTCTTATCTTATCCCACTCACAAAGTGTGCAGGCAAAGGGCAGGTTCATCTTTCCTCCCCCAAGCCCTCTGCCCGCCCCCAGTCCACTGCCCTCCTTGTTGGGGGTTAAGTGACAGGATTGGTTCCCTGGGACATGCTATGGGCAGCAGGGGGGGCCCTATCTGTCCGCTGGTGACCAAGATGCTGAGGTCACCGCCTCCCCTCACTCTCAATGGACTCTTAACAGGGAGCAGAGGAGAACCGGGGCTGCCTCCCCTCCCCCCAGTTCATCTGGGAAGCTGAGCAGGCTGGTTTTCCCAGGCCGTTCCCCCAACTCTAACTCTAGCTGTTAGCATAACTGCTCGCTCCCCTAGCCCAATGTAGCCCTGGCGGCCTCCTTATTAATCCAGCCTGTGGCCTCCCACCACCACCCAGGCTGCCCCCACCCAAGCTATGGCCTCCTATCACCTCTCCCCAGCACTGTGATCCCAAACTGTCAGCTCCTTCCACTGCTTATCCTCCCAACCCCCCAAACCTGCAGCCTCCAGCTGCCCCAACTCCAATCTGTTCCCTCGCACCCCCCCAACCTGAGGCTTCCAACTGCCCCCCAGCTACAATCTGTCCCCTCGAACTGCCCCAACTTCAGGCCTCCAGCTGCCCCGACTCTAATCTGTCCCCTCCCACGGCCCACCAACCTCAGGCCTCCAACTGTCCCCCAGCTACAATCTGTCCTCGCACCCCCCCAACCTCAGGCCTCCAGCTGCCCCAACTCCAATCTGTCCCCTCGCACCCCCCCAACCTGAGGCTCCAACTGCCCCCCAGCTACAATCTGTCCCCTCGCACCCCCCAACCTCAGGCCTCCAACTGCCCCCCAGCTACAATCTTTCCCTCCCACCGTCCCCCCAATCTCAGGGCTCCAGCTACCCTCCTACTCCAACGCGTCTCACCGCCCCCCAACCTGAGGCCTTTTGACACCCCCCCCCCACACACACCGGTGACCTTACCTCTCTGCTCTGGTCCTGGCAGGTCCAGGGTTAACAGCACCTGAATTTCTTCCTCCAGGTTGTCCAGCTTGGTCGCTGTGTGGCAACAGGTCGGCGGGGCCTCCGGTGATGTGGAGCCCGAAGCATCTGGGCCTTCGAATTTCTTTGCCATCCGTGGACGGTGACCGCGCGCCCCAGCCGCGGGGATCCCGAGTCCGGGGGTCCTGGGCCGCCCAGCCTGCGTCCTGGGCCGTTCCCCTGCGACTCCGCCAGGCTTCCTGCGGCGGCCCGGGGCGGGACGGGCGCTCACTCGATCCGCACCTGCAGGCGGACGTTGAGCATCACCGAGGCCACGACGTAGAAGTAGGGGAAGTTCACACGCAGCCGCCAGGCCAGGTCGAAGAAGGTGAGCAGCGTGCGCGTGAGCCCCTTGCAGAAGGCGCTGTAGGAGCCGCGGGCCCCGGCCGAGCGCCACAGCCGCAGCGCCAAGCCAGACAGGGCCGCCGCCGCCACCGACTGCACAGCCGCCGACGTCGCCATGGGTCCGTGCCGCCCCTCGTCCCCACCCACTGACCGTCCGCCCGGCAGGAGCCCGGACCCCAGAGGGCGGCCGCTAGGGTCGCCTCCGACACCCGTGCGGGCGCCGGGAGGACCGGGCGCACCGCCCTCCCCGGGCTCCACCTCCTCCCGGGCCCCGCCTCCTCCTCCCCGGGCCCCGCCTGCCATGGGCCCCGCCTCCTCCAACCCGGGCCCCGCCCCCTCCTCCCGGGCCCCGCCTCTTCCCCAGGCCCCGCCTCCTCCAACCCGGGCCCCGCCCCCTCCTCCCGGGCCCCGCCTCTTCCCCAGGCCCCGCCTCCTCCAACCCGGGCCCCGCCTCCTCCTCCCCGGGCTCCACCTCTTCCACAGGCTCCTCCTCCCTGGACTAGCCACCCTCAGCACTCCGCCCACCCCACGCCCTGCTCACATTGCCCCGTCCTGTTTGTTCGGTTTGTTCCACCTGTTGGACCCTCCCTGAACACACGGCCCCGCCTGTTGGACCCTCCCTGAACACATGGCCCCGCCTGTTGGACCCTCCCTGAACACATGGCCCTGCCTGTTGGACCCTCCCTGAACAGACGGCCCTGCCTGTTGGACCCTCCCTGAACACATGGCCCCGCCCCTCTCACACAGTCCCTTCCGGTTTGTTGGGTCCGCCCATTGGGCCCTCCCTTCCCCACAGCCCCGCCCCACTCACACGGCCCCGCCCATCTCCCCGCCCCACTCACACAGCCCCGCCCATCTCCCCGCCGCACTCACACAGCCCCGCCCACATGTCGTCCATTCTCCCCACGGAGCCTGCGCGCATGGTGCGGGGCAGGAGGCGCCGCAGGGTCCGGACCGCGATGCGGGTTCCGGGTTCTGTGCGCAAAGCTTTCTGGGCGGCCTGTCGCGATACCGCCGCGCCAGGTCCCCGCCGTCCTCTCCGAGAACAGGAAGCCCTTGAGGTGTGGGGCAGGCCACGCCCCTCTCAAGCCCCGCCCACAGGGCCTGTGTTTTCCTCAGGGAGTCTGCGGACTGAGCTGCTGTCTGGACTCTGAGGAAGCCCGCGTGTTGCAGGGCAGGCAGCACTGCAAGGCCCAAGCCCCGCCCCTCTCGCACAGCCTCGCCCACACAGCCCCGCCCACAGGGCCTGTGTTCTCTGAGCCTGCGCGCTGAGCTGCTGTGCAGGCTCTGAGGAAGCCCGTGTGGTGCGGTCGGGCGGCGCCGCAGGGTCCAGGCCACGCCCCCTCACACAGCCCCGCCCCTCTCACACAGCTCCGCCCCGCTCACAAGCCCCGCCCACAGGGCCTGTGTTCTCGAAGCCTGCGCGCTGAGCTGCTGTCCAGGCTCTGAGGAAGCCCGTGTGGTGCGGGTCGGGCGGCGCCCCCTGGCCCGGACCGCGGTGCGGGTTCCGGGTTGTGCGGCAGCTTTCTGGGCGGCTCCGCGCTCACGCCGCGCCGGGTCCCCGCCGTCCTCTCCGAGAACAGGGCAGCCCAGCGCTCTGTGTTGTCCGGGTTCGCGTTTCTGCTCCGCGCGCTCGCCGCGAGCAGTGAGCAGCACCGAGCACCTCGCGCGTGCCTTTCCACTTTGTAGCGTCTTAATCGGCGAATTTTCCGAAGATACAGAGGATTGACTAGTAGTCCAGTTTTCCGCCACCTTCGGTTCACAAATTCTACGTTGAAAGATGCATTAGCAATGAAGGGGAAATAAAAATGCTCAGATAAATGAATGGTAAATTGTGAACAGCAAACAAGCCAATCAAGAATGGTTAAAAAAAACCGTTCTAAATGGAAAGAGAATAACACAAGGATAATGACACTTGAGAAAGGAAAAACAATTGGAATGAGTGAAACTAGCTGTAGCTACACTTGTCCAACAGTTAAATACAAGTTGGAATTAGCCTAAGAGTGTGACAGGGGCGTAAGGAAAGCAGTACCGGCAGAAACCCCAGGCACACCCTGGGAGCGGCCCAGCAGTTCCCACTGCAGAGTCCTGCCCAGACGCCTGGAACTTTTCCGGTGGTCCTGCCCTCAACCCTGCCCCCGGGTGAGTCCTCTCTTCTCAGCTCCAGATGAGTCACCCGGCCTGACAGCACTGTGCAACAACCCTGCACAGCTGCCCCCAGGGAAGGCGACCTGCGGGAAGCTGCGCTGCCCACTGCCGGGTGGGCTACCCAGTCTCCTATGTGCAGAGTCCCAAGCTTATGTGCCATTCTCCACTGCCTTCCTAGGCCACAAGCAGAGATCTGGATGGGAAGCGGAGCAGCCAGGACGCCAAGCAGCAGCCATTTGGGATGCTTGGAGGTGAAGGGTTATGCAATAAAGCCATCACACCGGGCCTGAAGAGATACTGATTTAGACTCTAAAATTAAGGTTTGAGATATACCTGTACTTTTCTTCATATACATGTATGTGTTCTCACTGTTTCATTAAACTTTTAATTGCTATTTTTATTTGTTACAGATTGGTTAAGTTCTATACACACATAAAATTTTAGCTGCAAGATCCTAAATGGCGGGCCTGGCATGGGAGTGTAGCAAGTTTATCGTCTACCCATGCTGCTGGCATCCCATATGGCTGTCAGTTCGTGTCCTGAATGCTTCACTTCCCCTCTGGCCCCTGCTTATGGTCTGAGAAAGCAATGGATGATGGCTCAGGTCTTTGGGCTCCTGCACCTATCTCTATGGGAGATCTGGAAAAATTTCTTTGTTCCCGGTTTCAGGTCAGCTCTGTCTCTTGCTGTTTGGGGAGTGAGGAGCTGGAAGCTCTCTCTGTCTCCCCTCCTCTCGGTGTAAAATGCGCTTTTCAAGTAAAAACAAATTTTAAAAAGATTCTTAAATGGTCACATTTAAAGCATTGGATCTAAACAATCCAATTTAGATATATTTTAATCGGCTAACTTCATATTCTTAAATTATAAAAGAATAAAACATGATATTTTAGTTTCAAGTCATATGGAAAGGTGTTATCACAGTTGTATTTATATGATATAAAAATTTGTCGTATTATGTCCACAGCAATAACTGGTTCATTTTTCTAATAGCAGGATGGAGACAGAGAATTATTTTTATTAATCCCTGCCTAGAAAGATCTCACAAGGTAATTGTTGGAGACAGTCACGTGCACACCATAAAATGATGTGGCACAAACCACGTTAGTGACCGAAGCAGGGAGAATGACTATGATGCATTGAAATGAGAAAAGCAGTCTTGGCAAAGTGCTGTCTGGGCAGGGCTCCGTATTCCTGTGACCTCCTGTCTAGGCTGCGTTTTGAAATAGGAATAGAAGCAAATATTTTGTACATGTTTACAGTGCAATCTGCTGCTGTTTTTCTTGGACACGAAGGGGAGAGTCAGCTCTGCCGCAGTAGAACATCTTTCTGTTCTGCTTTTATTGGGTGTAAAGCCAGAACCTGAACTTAGTTATCAGCTACCAGTGTCCAAAAGATGATTGGTAATAGGGAGAACTTATGACCTATTCAGCAAGAAATTTCCAATCATGAGACAAAAAGTTCAGTAAGCAATTTCTTAGTCTGTGCAAACATGCCAACAGCTAGTCATCGCGTATGGTGACCTCACTAGGAAAATTCTTTCCATTATTGAAAATACTTGAATGCCACCGTAATGCCAAAAGTATTTATTGAAGTTAAAGAAGAGAGCAGGAAGGACTGATGGGGTAAGGTTCCTGATATAATACAGAAAGGATGGAATCCGAGGCACAGGTGGAGGACTCAGTGCTAAAACACGAGTTGAGTGAGTCGGCGTAATAGACCTCACTCAGAAAGAAACAGAGGAGGTCAATATATTGTTAGATTCGCTGATCACTCGTGGAGGAACACATCAGCTGAATATAGAAAAGAATATAGATGGCCTTTATTCAAAAAACCCTGTCCATGGGCCTTTCTTCCCTGTGTAGCAGAAAAACAGACATGGAGGACGGAGCTACAAAGGAACAGGAAAAGTGAGGAAAGAAACATGCAGGGGTTTTTTTAACCCTTCTTGACACAGAAATGGAAGCGGGTGTCCCTTCGGCCCTTAGTAGGTGAGGAATGTTGGCCTGTGTTCATCACTGGTGCAACAGTCATTCCCCTGCCTCAGCGCTGTGCCAGATTTCTGCCCTCCTTCCCAGCTTCCAGTCTGAAGTCAGAGTGAAGTACCAGTTGGAAGCAGGCTCTGCCCTCCTCCTGTAACCACGGCAACCATCATATACAATCCGTGCTTGGAATCTGACAATGGAATTTAATGAATGTAGTGGAAAAAATTCAGGGTTGAAAAATAGTGGGAATTCAAATAAGGGAAAATGTTCCTTTTGTTTTGCGTAATGTTGAGTTAACATATGTTACTTCTTTGCTGTTCATTATATGTGTATTTGAGTATTTCAGTGTTTCAAAATTTCATGTTCTGTTTGTAAACATTTTTTGTTATTTCTCACGACGCATTTTTGTGGGAATAGGGATTCTCCCTTCCCCTTCCTCCTTCCCCCTTTTTCCCTCCTTTTTCCCCATATTACTGCGATAGTGCGCTACAGACAAGCAAATAGACTAAAGAAAAGATTCACAAATTATTTCTGCTTTCCAGGGTTTGAGCAAGTTACCACGACAATAAAATTGTAGGGCCTGGTTTGCCTTAGATTACAGGAGGTTTCTCTGAGCAGGTGACATTTAATTTGAAACCTGCAGCATAGGGCGCCATCTGCTGGAAAGATTCCAACAAAGAGCCTGTGGAGAGTGCGTATATTAGAGGTGGAGATTGAATCTTGGAACGTTGTAGGATCTAAATGGATGTCCGGAGAGTAATGAGTATGTGTGTTATTATTTAGGTGAAGGCTGACATAAAAAGTAATTACTTTTGTCCCACTGTGGACATTTTCGGGAAGTGATGTGATCGAGCCCTTTCAAACGTTTCTGGCCTGAAGAAAAGTATAGGAAACTAAGAAATGCATCACTGGTGCTGCCTGCTACACACAAACACCTGTACTATGTGGTTAGTAGGAACTGTAAAGAACGTGCTTGCATTTTAAGGCAATGGGTAGACGGATGTTAGACGGACAGATGTACCTTGGCAGAGAAGGAGAGAAGTCTGTCATTAATCTCTTTCCTCCTCTTGCTGAATGTAGATACATTCTATTCTATTTCCTTTTATGCTACAAATCACAATGTCTTCTCCAGCACAGATTCGGTTTTCAAAGGTTTAGAGAAACAACTTTCCAGAAGTAATGAAACTGACAATACACCCAAAAAAAGAAACAATCTCTTCTACACAGATACTCTCCGCATAATCTTCTACTCTCACAAGAATCAGGGAGTACCAATGGATTTTTAATAAATGGCGAAATAGTCAAATTTTGGTATTTTCCCCAAGCCACAAAAGGAATTCGGTTGGACTGACATTTCCTAGAATATATGACTGCGAATAAAAAACACTTTTTAGTGAAGAGTTTTCGTATCTTTGGGAACATTCTTTTGGATGTTAAGTGTTAAGTACAGCACACCCTGAAACAGAAGTTAGTGATATGCAGGGAAAATGATAGCTAGTACTTAGAGCTGATGATTTGAATGTAGCTTTCTATTTTATTTGTACAGTGCAATTAATGGTCAAGGTAAATTATTTTTTGCGTAAGAAATGTAGCATATATTTCACAAACACAAGAGAGAATTAAATCAGATCTTGTTAGCTTTGTTTACTTAATGTCCAACAAGGATTTCAGTATTATACATATATCTTGTTTTCCTTCAGGGAAAGCTATTTCTCATGCCAAAAATGATGGTGAAGGATTCACGTTTGGTACATTTGAACTTCAAATGTTTCGTTCATTGTTTATTCCCTTTCCTTGGATTTTTTTAAAAACTCATCTTGACACAGGTGAGTTTAACCAGATCTTTAATGTTGCTAGTGTGTCCTGAGATAATCAGGGCACATCATCTAGTGTTGATTTCAAAATGTTCTGAGAATAGATATAGGGCAGCGGGAAAGTCAGGCAAGGGTGAGAAGCACAGTAGAGAATATTTATATAAGAAAGAAGAGAACACTACAGTAGCAAGGATCTGGTGCATTGCCATAATCCCATGAGGATTTTTGGATGACACAGTCCCCTCAAATCAGTCACCATGGTGGATAACGACTCATCTATGTGTCGTAAATATTTGTGCATCCATTTTCCATTTTGGCTACTGGATGGCCAAGTCATGTAAGATTTAACTCAAGTATTTATTCTTTATGTTATTCAGATTTCTTTCAGGCTTGTGAATTGCACCCTAATATTTGAGTTTAACCACCTGATGCTCACATCTATCCCTCCGCTGTGAAGCACATTCCATTGCTAAAAGAAAAAAAAAATATGAAATTGCCTCCTGTCGTCTGTATAACTGTTTTGATAGCTTGAGATGTTTGTCTATAAACAGTATTTCTCAGCTCAAAGATCTTGTAAATAATTATATATATATGTATATGTAATTACTAATGACAGTAGGATCTGGATGCTACTGTAGATTTTAGTTCTGCCTTAAGTACTGTCATGGTTCAAATGTCAACTGTCCCACTAAGGCCCATGTGTTAAATCTTGATCTTCTGAGTGGCACTGTTGGAAGGTACTGGGACTTGTGGGAGACAGGTCTAGTGACTCTTGAGTTTGGGCTTGTTCTTTCTGCTTTCTGGCTTCCTTTGGGATCCTTTCTCCACATGTGCTCAACACTCTGCCACTGGACCTTGGGGTAAGCTTATAGCATTGCCATTGGACTTTGAACTTTCAAGACTATGATCCAAGTAAACCTCTCTTTACTTCATAAGTAGCATTCTCAGATATTTCCTTGTGACAATGAGAAGACACTAACAAAATTACGTAATTGACATTCTTAGGTTAAATCCCACCAAAATTCTTCATTGGAGGGATCAGCATTGTGGTATTGTGAATAAAGCTATTGCCTGTTTCAGTGGTGTCACTCAAGTCCTCAAGTCGCTCTAATTCTGATTTCGCTGCCTGTTAATGGCCTGGGAAAGCAACTACTTGATCACTTGCCACACATGTGGAGACCTGGATAGAACTCTTTGCTTCTGGCTTTAGCTTGGAGTGCGCTCTCTCTCTCTCTCTCTAATTCTGCCTCCATGAAAGAGAATAGATATGTTGCTCTGTTGCCCATGATCCCATATGATTACCTATGAATTGTTGGTAGCTTTCATCAGCCCCATTTGGAAACTAGATGTGAGGTTTCAAATCCATGAATGTTGCCAATGGGACATACTGAACATCAGTAATGGATCTTGTGATTGCTTCATTTATGTATGGATAAATAACACATCTTTAAGTATTTTGGCGAAGTATGTTAAAATGAATTGAATATTTAGCTTAAGAGTTGACAGAGGACTTAAAAAATAGACAATATCACTGTTTTTTCCCCCTTAATGTTTAGGTTAAGTACTAGAACAATCTTATACTATTTGAAGTACTTGGCACATGTGAGTGGAGTTAAAATTCTGGGGTCACAAATAAGAGTACTGTTCAAAGCACGATGGTTTGACTATTTGTTTGAAAGATGAAAAGAAAATTCCATGTAGCCTGATCAACCTTTTTGTTAACAGTTTACTTTCCAATTTTTTTCAATTTCTAATATAGTTTACATAGTTAAGAGGGATTCATCCCCATGTGGGAAGGGTTGAGGTATGGAAGAAGATGGGTGAGACAAATGTCTAATTTTTTTTCTTGTGTCCACAGACTGTAGGGGGCCACTCCTTGCTGACAAGGGTGGGGGAATGTCATTTAATGATGCATTAGAGACTCTGATGTGGGGAAGAGTGTTCTGAGGATGTTACTTGAGTTTTGTTAGTTCTGAGAAGTTGTTGGTTTCATTGTTCCAGAGTTGGGAGAATCTTTCAAGTTCTGCTGGCTTAGTGCATCTACATACCAGACTCTTGCTATAAAGCTTGGCTAGGAGAATTGTTCAATCTGTTCTGCTTTCCATCTCTTGACAAGGAAGTCAGCATCACCTGCCTGCCTAAATGGGCTAGTTATCATGTCCTCCATATACATCTGGGCATGCTGTCCATGCACAGGCAGCAGCAACTGAGGTGGATCAGTCCCAATTCATGCTTTCCAAGATCAGACCACATATATTGTGATTTCCCTGTGGTTGGGGTTTGAGTTCAGGAATTAACTGAGGAGTCCCCCAAGAAATCTCATTCGATATGACCTCAGAATTTATGTGCTACAGCTAGTACAGTGTCAGGTTCTGTTCATCACCTACACCAGCCAATGCACATACTGTTGGATATAACTACCTGGTCAGTTCCATCCCTAGCCCCATCTCTCATGTGATGGGTGATGCAGTCTAGGCCAGTCCAGCCTGCCATTGGCCCAGACTTCATGCATACCAGTGGATGTCACAGCCTAGTCAGGATAATTCCCAGTAGCCGCCCACCAGGCTTGCCCAAGCCCCAGTTTTTGCATGTGCTGCATGTACTGCGCCCCAGTCCAGTCTGTTTCGAATCCCATGTGGCTCTCATGCACAGCCATTAGTGCTGCAGCATAGCTCAGCCACTCCTACTCTACCCTAAGACCTAGACCAAACATATGCTGATGGGTGCTGTTGCCTTGACCAGTCTGGCCTGTCCCTATCTCGGCTGTCACCCTCACCAGTGGGAGCTGCAGCCCAGCAGGAGAGTGCCCAGAGTTCCCCTACCAGGTCCACTCCCAGGCCCCAATCTTGCTCCTGCTAGAGGGCATTACAGTCCAACCTGACATGATTGCAGCCCTCCCTCCTGGGTTCCAGAGTGATTTGTCCTGACCCAGAATTCCCTGCTTTCCCCACATATCTTCTTTAAAAAATAAAATAGGCAACTATGCTGGTACACTGGTACAGTTAACACAGATTTGGCATTAACCAAACCCAGAGTGCACATGAGCTGCTGGCTGCTTTTCTCCCAGCAGTGTAATACTTGCCTAAGTACAAGGCAATCTAGGCAGTTGTTTACTGCTGGGAATTCTGACCCCTTTTTGCTCTTGCTCTTAGACTTTGAACTGCCCAGCATGCTAGCTTCTTACTCAATATAGACAGTAGGTTACCTGTTTCAGTATATCTCTTTAGTGACTGATGGAGTAGATGGAGTATCCACTTTTCCATTGCTGGCTTTTTGCAGTCAGCTTTAGCCCATGGGGCTCACAAGCAGGAGACTGCAGTGGACAGAGAGATGTTGACATCATTATTCCTTTAGCTATCTCTTTGCCAGGCTATTGGCATGTTGTTTCTTCCAATTGTTATGGCTCTGTCAGGCAACCTCTCTTGCAGCTCAGGGTATTCCTGAAGGTTTTACATCCTCTATGAAGGGACTAAAAAAAGGATGTATAAAATAGACAATTGTCTTTTAGTTACATTTTCCATGAACCTTTTGAAATCTCCTCTAATCGTACAACCTGAAACTAAAGAGGATATTACAGATGATTAAAATTAAATCTGGTTTACAAGCATTTACACACTGACAGGCTGGTTTTATGACTGTACCTCTAAAATAATATTATTGGGGCTGATACCAAAGCTTAGTAAGTTAAGATATCATCTGTAATGTTGGCCTCCCATGTGGGCACGGGTTCAAGTCTAGGCTGTTTGACTTCTGATTCGGCTCCCTGCCCATGCACCCAGGAAAACAGTGGCAGATGGCCCAAGTTCTTGGTGTGCTACAACCATGTGGGAAACCCTGACAAAGCTCCTGGTTCCTTACTTCAACCTCACTCAGCGCTAGCTGTTGTGGTTTATGGGAAGTGAACCAAAATATGGAAAATCTCAATCTCTCTGTCTCTGTAACTCTTGCTTGCGACAAAAATAAATCCTTAAAAATAGCATTATTCACAACTTTTTTAAGAACAAAATTTTTAGAGAAAATGTTTGACCTACTATTGCAGATGTTCATAGCCCAAGTCAGAACGCCTTTCAATACCCAAATCAGCCTCCTGACTGTAGTTTCACGTGAACTCTGGGAGACAGCAGACTATGGCTCAATTATATGGGCTCTTGCTGTTCACATGAGAGTACTTGATTGAGCAGCAGGCTTCTAGTTCAGTCCTGCTCAGCCCCAACTGAGGTGTATCTGGGGGGCGGACGTGACGCAACAGATGGAAATGCTGTTTCACTTTCATCTCTCCATCTCAGTCAAATATATAAATACTTAAAATATAAATTTTTTAAAAAACTATCTTTGTGTGCATAAATTGAATTTGCAATAATTTTTGCATGATTCCTTAAATTGAGATCTAAGAGCAAATAGAATATAAAGGTCTCCAACGAAAATAAGAGCTACAGTAAGAGGTTCTTGTCTCACAGTAAGTTGTTACAATGTACAACAATCCAGTGTTACATATTAATACCACCAGGGGATCTGCTGTTTCAATTTGTCCACTTCTTCCAGTTTGGGGGAGAAAATTTCAACATCATTCTGTGGGAAATTGTCATGACACGAATTTTATTGTTCTCAAACTTTGAAAAAAAAATCTTGGTGCTACATTTGTGAGGTTTGTGATGAAATATTTCTAACTGATATCACTAATTTTCCAGCTATATCCAAAACTGAATAGCTCAGTTCCTAAAACATCACTCCTGAGGTTAGACATTGGACTGACTTCCAAACTAGTCCCTCAGACGCTCCAGCATGCTATAAACCTGATGTCTGGGGAAACAGAAAGAGACAATTAGTGTATCCATGTTAACTCCATTATTTTTATTTATTCAGCATTCATTTTGTCCTAGAAGCTTTGTAATTTGCTTGCTTTGAATAAATACAAAGCAGCAATCACTAATAATATATAATTGGAGTACTGCAGCTTCTATTTCTCTTGGTGGCATATCATAGCCTGTTTGGACATGGTTATGAAGTGTGCTTGTACAACAACTAATTTCTAGTGGTTTCCTGTTGCATCATTCTGTTATTTTCTGAGAAGCTCATGTTTCCTCAGAAACGTTCGTTCACACTGTTCTTGGTTTTGTTTGTGGTTGGGAAAACTATAAGGTATCTTTGTTTTGTTACCTCTGTGTGATAGTCTCAGAGTAGCTTTTTCTGAGATGGCATCCTATGAGACGGTTTGTGTCCATTGGGAGAATAAAATGTGCTGACTAAATGTCAGACCAACTATTTTTTTAAAGATTTATTTATTTGTATCGTAAAGTCAGATGTACAGAGATGAGGAGAGACAGAGAGGAAGATCTTCTATCCAATGAATCACTCCTCAAGCAGCCACAACGGCAGAGCTGAGTCAATTCAAAGCCAAGAGCCAGGAGCCTCGTCCAGTTCTCCCATGAGGGGGCAGGGTCCCAAGGCTTTGGGCCGTCCTGGATTGCTTGCCCAGGTCACAAGCAGGGAGCTGGATGGGAAGCTGGGCTGCCGGAATTAGAACCGGTGCCCATATAGGATCCTGGCGTGTGCAAGGCGAGAACTTTAGCCTCTGAGTTATCGTGCCGGGCCCAAACCAACTATTTTTAATATTGAGTTCTAACTGTGAACATCAAGAATTTTTAGATATCAGGGGCATTTTTTTCCTTTTTTACTTCAATTGCGTGATATAGGCAAAAAGATTCAAACCCGCTGTGTGGTCTTTTTCCACTTTAAAGCTTCTCAATTGTTTCAATATGGTATTAATTTTGCTAATATAGCTAAATTTTTAGCAGTGATTGGTTTACTTTTTCAAGATATCCAAGAAAAACTGGAATCACAATTGTTGGAGATACAGAACAGATAATAGGAAAGACATGCATCATGGATGTATACATAGACATAATTCCTGTAGCTTCCCATATGAGCTTATGGTCTTTGTGTCTTCTTAACAATATCTATGAAGTTATGAGTGCTTGCCATACATTTTAGGTTCTCTAGTCGTTTGCTTGTTCCATAATATAGCAATAGACCTCCATGTACAGAGGAAATATTGTTACTTTGTAACAACAGAACACTGTAGACTAGGTTTAAACAACAAAACTATGTTTTCTTAAAGTTGTGGAAAATAGAATTTCATCAAGCAAACTTCCCTTGATTTGGGTTCTGGCAGGGGCTTTCCTCACCTCTTTCCTCGGTGCATACAATGGGATAAGAGAGAGAGATCAAGTGGGAGAGGGTGCTGTGGTGTCTCCTCCTGTGAGGATACACATCTAATTGCATTAGGGCCCTACCCTTATGAGCAGATGTAACCAGAGTTGCATTGTCAAAGGTCCCATCTACAAAAGCAGCCACACCAGGTTCTTATAAATTCAGCATGAGAATTATGAAGAAGGGCACAAACATTGATTCCTTTACATAGATGTGCTGCCCAAACTAGTTATTCATTGCTGTTCTTGCAATACCAATTCATTACTTACCTTCCAAAAATGTACACTTACTGCTACTAAAGAGATTTATTGTAGTGAAAAAGTTACCAGATCCTCAAATACCTAAGGAATTACAGATTTCCATCTTAACAAAAACATGAGTAGAACAAAAACATTAGTGCTAGCGGCACTCTTTGTGATAGGGCAACCTGCCAGCATTTTGCTTTTTTGTTGAGCTGCTATTTCTCTCAAATGCTTCATGAAAACCTGATCTACACTGTTACAAATTTCTCAGTGATCCTGTTCACCTGATGATGGGGTTCTGTACAGGCCATGGCCATAACAACTGGTCTACCAAGTTTATAGCTGGGGCATTAATATTTAATATTTCCCAAATATTTGGGCCAGCACCAGTGGGAAAAAAAAATTTTAGAGGAGGATGTAGTTGAACATATAGAAAGAAGCGCTATGGCCATTGCTGTCTTCTCTGCAGGTTGTTGTGGATTCCAGGCACGGTAATGGTTTTTCTTGGTCATTCTTTCTTCCAGCGTCTATCACAGGAGCAGAAAGTCATGCGTGAGGCCACTTCCAGATCAGAAAGTGAGTTAGTTTACTAACTGTTCAGTGAGCCAGACCTCCTTGTATTGATGCAAATATAACAAACAACTGTAAAAATCAGCAGCAGCGCATGAGCTTCTGAATAAAAAGGGCTCCAGTTGTACCTTGTCACATCAAGGTAGTTTACGCGATGCTCTTCCGCCCTATTGCCATAGATGAAAATATTTAATGGCAAATGGGGATGGAAATAGGTTTTAAGGATGTGAACCTGGAGCGGGTTTCTCCAGGTGTTACAATGAGAAAATTAGTAGGCAACAAGATCTTTATAAAGAAGTGTTACTTTGAGAAGATCCAGAAGACTATAAAAACATGCATGTGCACAGTGTAACAATGTTTCAGTCAACAACAGCGTGTAAATCACTGTGGTCCCAAAAGATTTTCTGTCCCAGTGACAACGTAGCAGCAGTCCTAGTATCTGTAAGAACAACCTGTGGTGGGCCCGGTACAGTGGCGCAGTGGTTAAGGTCCTCGCCTTGCACGCCCGGGGTCCCATATGGGCGCCAGTTCTAATCCCTGCTTGTGGCCCGGGAAAGCAGTCGAGGACGGCCCAAAGCTTTGGGACCCTGCACCTGCATGGGAGAACTGGAAGAGGCTCCTGGCTTCGGACCGGCATAGCATCGGCCGTTGCGCTCACTTGGGGAGTGAATCATCGGACGGAAGATCTTCCTCTCTGTCTCTCCTCTCTGTATATCCGCCTTTCCAATAAAAATAAAATAAATCTTTCAAAGAACAACCTGTGGTGTTCTTCCAATGACACGGGTCTCTACCCACCCGTTTGTCCTAGCATATTCCTGTTGACAAGTGCCAGTGCCAGTGGGTGGGTGCTGCAAGCAGTGGGGGAAACTCCACATGCTGAAGTTGAAGAGGAAGGGTGGAAGGGTTATAACCAGCATGGCTCTGCAGAATGTCCAAAGCCCTGGAAACAAAAAACAGTAAAGTTCTGGTCCTGTCTGTCTGACACCTGTTCCATCCAGTAGCCATTTGCTTTGGTAATGACTGCTGAGCCTCAGTCCTAGAGATTTGTAAGATGCTTCATCCTCCTAAGCAACATTTGACTTTGTAGTCATTCAAATGTTTCCCTTTTGAGAAAGAGAACTAGGTAGGCCTGTGGAAATCTGCCCTGCCTCACAGCTTGCATGGGCACAGTTCTGTCCCTGGAAGGCCACGGACTTCTGTGAGGGTCAGTAGCTCTTTTCCTGGTATTCAGAGCAGAGGGCCTGCACTGCAGTGTCTCCTCTTCTGTTTCCCACTTCAAAGACTCTCTTCTGGTCTCCTATGGCAGATGAGGCTTTATTTAAAAGCTTTCAAAACACGGTCTACTGGCTGTGTATTACTTTGGACAAGCTGCTATGGCTCTCTGGACCTCACCTTTTTCATGGCTAAAAGACCCTTCTAGGGACGTTTGCAGGATTGAAAGGAAAGCAGCATGAGCATTACAGTCCCACTGCTGGCTAGCACATTCTATGTGTTTGTAACTCTTAGTCAGTGTCACGTCGGTCAGGAGTCTGCCTTGGTCAGGAGGTCCACTTTGAACCTCAGGAACTCCACACTTAGAAATACAGTTTGTGCTGAAGTTTGAGGTCACTGCCCTCATGGCACCAAGTGAGCTTAGTTTGCAGTGAGGATCGGGAGCTTTCACCAGAGGGGCAAGGAATGGGTTGAGTACATCAACACGACTCAGGAGCCAGATGTGTACTGGAACAGCTTCTCTCCACACAGTGAGCATTGTCACATCTTCACAATGGGATTGAAAAGCCCTCACTTTTAACTCATCCCTTTTCCCTGTTGGTTACAGAGGACCAGACAACAATTTTGTTCTAAAGGTTTTCCCAAGGATGACTTTAGCAACTTACACATGAATGCAACAGAATTGTGGTCTTATATTTATTTTTATCTTTTAACATTTAATTACAAGAATTTAGATAAAAAAGAAATCAAGTCAATTTTGTGTCTGCACATTATAAGTGAGCAATATGAAAGGAAAATTAAGAAAACTAAATTTACAATACCATCAGCTGATCCCAGCTACAGGCAACTGCTTATATTACCTTATAACTGTGCAAGCATTACACTCTTGGAAGTAAAATAGCCAATAGCTGAAAGGCGTTCTGAGCTTGGCTAATGCCAAATTTGTGTTAAGTATACCAATGTGCCAGCGCAGTTGCTTATTCTATTTTTATTTTTTTCAAAGATGCTTGGGGAAGTTGGGGACTCTGGACTGGAACATGCTACCCTGGCCCCTAGGCAGAGGGGCTGCAGATTGCCTGGGGCAGGGAGTCTAGGGACATATCGGAGTGGGAGCAGCTGAGGGCACATTTGATAGGGGAAGAATGACTTCTGGAGTTTTCCGCAGTCTGGGGCGCTACATTCACAGGAAGGCAAAGGAGCTAAGATAGAGTGGTTTAAAGGGAAGGAAACCGGAAGGCACGTCTGGGTCTGGCCAAGGTACCCACCTGTGTGGGAGACCTGGGTTTAGCTAACTAACATTGCTCACTGCCTGCTGATACATGCAAAACCTGGGGCTGGCTAGGCTGCGCCACAGTACCCACCTGCAAGTGGCAGAGCAGGGGCTAGATCACTTCCCCCATACCTTGACCCTCCCCACCCTGATTGGAGAATGCTAATCAACTCCTAGCCCACAATAGGAGGGGGTAAAACTGGTAGGGGAATGTAGAGGGCCCCTCTACTGGAACACTTGGCCCACT
This sequence comes from Ochotona curzoniae, assembly GCF_017591425.1. Classification (NCBI taxonomy): domain Eukaryota; kingdom Metazoa; phylum Chordata; class Mammalia; order Lagomorpha; family Ochotonidae; genus Ochotona; species Ochotona curzoniae. The sequence continues at coordinate 11,449,527 of NW_024467087.1, forward strand.
GGAGAACATGAGTTAGGATGGGGGCAGACCAGACCGAGCAGGGATACCACACCTGTGGTACAGAGGCAAGCTTGGTTGACTTTCTCTACTAGTGCAAGCATAAATCAGAATGGATGAGGGTTGGTTGGGTTTTGCTGCAGCATCAGATGACAGATGCTGGCACTGGGGGCTAATTCTTAAGTTAAACTGCAGAACCACCTGGAGAGGGGATAATCTGGGAGTGGGCCCAGGAAGGAAATAGTGGGTACCTCCCTCTTGAGTTATCACTCCCACTGGAGAGCATGAAAACCAGGACTGGAGCAGACCTGGTTGGACAGAATGGCACCCAGCAGTATGTAAGTAGGCTGGATAGAGGGCCTGGTTGGGTTGAACCAGACTTCAATGCTGGAAACAGAACTGACCCAGCAACTGCAACCACCAGGTGATTGGGGGCAATGGACTGTGCCAGGCCCTGTACTGGCAAGCACACACAAGAATCTGGTCTGGGATCACCTCTGACAAAATTTCTCTGGGGATTTCCCCAACTGCTGGACTCAGAACCCTAACCATGAAGACAAGTGCAGTTTCCATGGTCTGCCATGGAGTGCAAGTGTCAAAGCTGAGCTTCCTCGGAGGCTCAGACAGAGCGGTAGACAGCACATCCAGGTGCACATGGAGGATATGGCAGCCCATTGGAACCTGCAGAGGACACCTGGTACCACAACAAGAGGATAAAGGGCAGAACAAATCAATCAACTACCCCAGCCATGTGTCGGCAGTGAAAATCTGGGCAGAGACTCTAAGGTGACTATGCCAATCAGTGGGTTCTGCAGCAACTTCATGGTGCTTAGAATGGCGAGACTGGCAGTAATTCATAACTGCTGAATTGTCAAAACCACATGAGCAAGACCCTCGGAGCATGCCCCACATCAGGACCTGGGATGGGTGGGTGGGAGGCTGGGTGGGGCTTTTCCCTTTATCTCCCTCTTTACCCCAGATACAGAAAAAAAAAGCTATAAAATGTTTACTCTGAGAAATGAAACAGGCGACAGAAATTAAAGACAATAAAAATAAATGAAAAATATACTTCCTATTTATACAATGTTAGACACAGTATTAAAATGCTAATCTTTCTCAAATTGATCATAAACTTCAACACAATTTACATCAGAATTCCATATATCCTATGATGGTAATTAATGTGCTGCTCCTAAAATTAATATAGAAATAGAAGTCACCTAGCACAGAATCTTGAAAGAGCAAACCTTAAGGACCCACATCTTGTAAGATTTTAACTACAAAACTAAGTTAAACAACAAAGTTTGGTATTAGCAAAAGGGTAGATATACATATTAGTGAACTAAAACTGAGAAACCGAAAACAGATCCCTATATGGACAGCCAACTGATTTAGTGCAAAAGGAAAAAGAACAATGTTCTTTAAAAATGGCGCTGAATCCCTATATATATTCACAAGCATAGTCAAAATGAATGAAAGAGGGAAAACTACAAAACAGTTCAAAAGACACAGGAGTAACTTTCTGTGCTCTTGGAGCAGGCAGTGATTTCTTAGAGACAATACCAAAAACACAAGTAACAAAAGACATCGACACACATGGCCAGGATCATTTTATCAGAATTAGAACAGGAGGACTTTTAAGGGATCTGATCGCTGACGAGGCTGACAGCTTCTCTAGAAACCTTGGGCCAGGAAATTTCTGAGTGATGGCTCTGATTCAGCCAAGGCACGGTGAGTGGTCAGGATGGTCCAGATGCGCAGTAATGAAAACAAAAGTCTCCTCGCTCATGGGCCAGGAGAACTGAGAGATTGCAATCGCCTGTGGTTGGGAAGACAAAGGAGCCTTGGAGGCAGGAGAGTCAGGTTGCAGAGGCTTCGCTTCAAATGGCGGGGTAGGAAATGCATCCTTGTGCCCACCCACCTTACCAGAGGGCACCTTTTGGTGTTCAGATTGCTTGATCCAAGAGTGCTTTCTGGTGTGAGGCTCAAGTTATGCCAGAGAGATTGTCCGTGTGGGTAAGGCAGACCACTGCAGGTGCAGACTCTAGGTGCAGAGGAGGGTCTTGGATCCATGTGGCTTCCTGGAATGGCAGGCAAGTACTGGGGAGAAAAAGAGGACACTGCAAGCTGCTTGCAGGACATGCTTTTAGATTTCAAGGTCACAAGGAGCTTAGCCTGACTAGCCTAGGTTACATGGAATTATCAATGGTACAAAATTAGTATCTAATGGTGGGATTTGAGAAACGGCTAGGCTACCTCTATGCATTTCTTTCTTTTTTTTAAGATGTATTTTTAAATTGGAAATTCAGATATATAGAAAGGAGGAGAGACAGAGAGGAATATCTTCCATCCGCTAAACTACCATGCCGGGCCCATCTCTGTGCGTTTTATAAGATTGGAGCAAACTGGGAACCCTTGTGTTTGCATCCCCAAAACTAAAACCCTCAAAGGAAACAATAATGACACCATCCAAACGCTTTGCAGGGCACTGCATTCTCCTACCCTGCTGCTCATCCAGCCATCTCATTCCTAGATTAATTTGACAACCCATACTTAAATGTGTCTCAGGCTCACAACGAATGCATTGCTGTAAAGCCACAGTTGGTCCCAGCTCTGCAAAAGAGCTGAGCACAGAATGTATTGGGAGACCCAAGTGGATGTGAAAATAGGTTTTTCCCATTGTATCGCTTGTTTGGTTTGACATTGAACTAGAGTTCCTCATACAGAGTGGAAACTATGAGAATGGGCAGTGTGATATCGCGCCTAGAGGCAAAGGAACAAAAAATGACCTTGAGGACGTGAAAAATGAGGAATGGATATATGGCATCCGGAGCTTGGGAGTCCACCTCCACTCTCATCAGGTTAATGAACCACCTTGCACAGTTTTCCCCGAAGAATCTCACAGGTGACATATGAAACACATTGGCGATCCCATTGAAATAACTTCCAGTTCGACATTGACATCACGTTTCCACACTTGCCTATGGTAGGAGGAGCCAGGAAGTCCCGCCCCCTAGGCACGTGCCTGTCAGGACTTTCCAGACTCCTGATTGGATGGCTATCATAAAGCGCCAGAGAACCCTGTGGAAGCCACTTCTTCCACGGCCTGACAGAAATTGGTCGAGGCGGAGGACGAGGTGTGATCCTGAACAAACTGCCTGAAGGAGGCAGAGACATGGATGGAACCGGGCCTCATATTGTCCGTGACACGGCGCCTAGGCCGAGTGAGGGAAGAACCAGGTTCTTGCTTGTGTCCAGGGTTCATGTCTTCTACCAGGGGAGATTACAGTTGGAGGTAGAGAATGTGCAGCCTGTTACACTTGTGGAAGGTACTTATCTTGTCCCCCCTCCCCCACCCCCCACCCCCCCTCCGCAACAGTTCTAGCCCCTCCTGGCAACAGTTCTAGCCCCTCCTGGCAACAGTTCTGGCCCCTCCTGGCAACAATTCTGGCCCCTCCTGGCAACAGTTCTTTCTCCAGAGACACACCCAGTTCTGGCTCCGCTATCCTCTGGGCCCGGAGATGTGGCGGGGCGGGCAGGCGCCATCTTGTGGTAACTGGCGGGCGGGATTCCCCACTTCTCCGCCTTGGCGACTGGCATTTGCTCCTGACAGAATTCTTCAGACAGAAGCCGCGGTTTTGTAGCAGAGAGGGCCCCCGGGGTTGTGCTTCCCATTTGGTATTTTAAAATATTGTTTCGTGTATATAACAAAGGCAAATTTTACAAAGTTTTTAAGATGTATTTATTTTCATTGGAAAGGCAGATATACAGAGAGGAGGAGAAAGAGAGGAAGATCTACCGTCCGATGATTCACTCCCCAGGCGGCCTTAATGGCCACAGCTGCCATTCTGGCTTTGGATTAACAAAGCCAGAAGCCACCAGCTTCTTCCTGCTCTCCCACATGGGTGCAGGGTCCCAAAGCTTTGGGCCGTCCTCGACTGATTTCCCAGGCCACAGGCAGGGAGCTGGAAGGGAAGCGGGGCGGCCGGGACACGAACCAACACTCATAAGTGATCCCAGCGTGTACGAGGAGAGGACTTTACCCACTAGACTACCACGCTGGACCCTGCATCCCTTATCATGGCTGGTGTCAATTGACATGCAATGAACATGGAATTACAGATTACATTTTCTTAAAGATTTAATTGTTTTTATTGGAATGGCAGATTTAGAGGAGGAGAGACAAAGAGAAAGATCCTCCGTCTGCTGGTTCACTCCCCAAATGGCTGCAACAGCTGGAGCTGAGCCAATCCGAAGCCAGGAGCTTCTTCTAGGTCTCCCATGCAGGCGTAGGATCCCAAGCACTTGAGGTCATCCTCCATTGCTTTCCCAGGCCCCAAGCAGGGAGCTGGATGGGAAGTGGGGCAGCTGGGACACGAACCAGTGCCCATATGGGATCCAGGAGCTTGCAAGGCGAGAATTTAGCCGTTACCATGCGGGTCCCAAAGTAACTTTTTCAATAAACTGGTTTCATTTCCTTTAGGAAAACTACCGGTAGTGAAATGGCTGGGTCATATGGTAAATCTTTATTTAGACTTCTGAGGACTCTCCACTGCTGTGTTATATATTGGTTGTACTCATTTGCGTTACCACCAACACTCTATTAGGATACCTTTCCCCAATATCCTCTCTGGTATTTATTGTTTTCTGAAGCTGTTCAAACTGGAGTGATTTGAAACCTCATTGTTGTTTTTTAAATTTGTTTTCTCTGGTTAGTTTCCCTGAGCGTTTGTTCATGTGTCTGTTGGCTGGTTCATGCTATGACGATTGCCCACTAATATCCTTTGCCCATTTCTGAAGTGTGATTGTTTATTTTGTTGTGTTTGAGTTTCTGGGGCACTTTATAGATTCTAGAGAGTCATCTTTTGTCAGATGCATAGCATGAAAATACTTTCTGCAGTTCTAGTAGCTACCCCTTAACTTTGCTGAAAGTTTTCTATGCAGTGCACGATCTTCCTTGATGTAATCCTATTTGTCTATTTTTGCTTTTATTGTATGTGCCTCTGGGACGTTCACCAAGGACATATTTGTTAATAGATGGAAGAGTTGCTTTCTGGGGTTTCTATTTTTGTTCCATTGGTGTATATATGTTTTTGTTTGTTTATGTTGGGCAAGGCTGTTTGGATTATAACTGTCCTGCAGTATGTCCTGAGATCTGGTATTGTGACTGTGGCCTGAAATCTGCAGTGTTGGTTTTGTTTAGGGGTATGTGTTTCTATCCTTCTCGACATTGGGAATCCTCAGGTGGCATCATGTGTCTGCCCCCATCACAGGGTACTGATGTATTTTGGCTGCTGGGAGTTTAATTTTTAAAATTTCAGTGTGGAAATGTGTCATTAGATTTATTCCCAGGTATAAAGTTTTGTGTAGCTATTCTGATGTTACTTAATTTACAAATTATTTTGAACCATTATATAGAGTTTATATATGCACAAGCTATTGAATTTTGTGTGTTAATTTTGTGTGTTTCGTATCTTGCAACTGTAGCAACGTTTTTATGAGTTTCAACAGAGTCTTAAGCAGAAAAAGAAATCTTGGTTTCTTTATAGCAAAGAAATCTTGGTTTCTTTTTCTATAGCAGTATGTCTTTGGCAAACAGTAGACATTATGTGTCAAGAAATCTATCGATTTCTTCTAGATTTTCCCATTTGTTAGTATATAACTATTTGTAATAATGCCTGGCCATTGTTTTTAGCTCTGTGGCATTTGCTGTAAAATCTCATTTTCCATAGTTGGTAATATTAAGATGAGCCTTCTCTTTTTATAAATAATTGGGACAATGTTTTCTCAATTTTCTTTATTGTTTCAAAACAGGCTCTTTATTTTATTGATTTTTAAAAAAGATTTATTTATTTTTATTGCAAAGTCAGATATGCAGAGAGGAGGAGAGACAGAGAGGAAGATCTTCCATCTGATGATTCACTCCCCAAGTGAGTGCAACAGCCGGTGCAGTACCAATCCAAAGCCAGGAGCCAGGAACTTCCTTCAGGTCTCCCACACAGGTGCAGGGTCCCAAAGCTTTGGGCTGTCCTCCACTGCTTTTCCAGGCCACAAACAGGAAGCTGGATGGGAAGCGGGGGCAGCTGGAACTAGAACCAGCACCCATATGGAATCCCAGCACATTCAAGGCGAGGACTTAGCTGCTAGGCCACAGCGCTGGGCCCATTTTATTGATCTTTTGGCAATGTTTTGTATTCAATTTGTTTATCTATTCTCTAATGTTAATTATTTTTCCCTCCTGCTAATATTGTGTTTGGTGTATTGTTTTCTAAATCCTTGAGATTAGTTGTTAGATCATGTATTTGATGTAAGTGCTGATTTATACAAACTTCCCTCTAAACACTGCTTTTGCTGTGTTTCTTAAGTTTTGAAATGGCTTTCTATCATCTTCCTTTGCTTCCTGGAATGTTTTGATTTCCCTTTTGATTTCTCCTATGATCCACTGTTACTCAGGAGCATATTACACAGCTTCCTTGTGTTTCTGTATTTTTTACAGTTTTGTAAGTGGTTAATTTCCAGCTTTATTCCATTGTCGTCAGAAAAGGATCCATGGTATGATTTTTTTTTTTTTTACATTTGGTGAGACTGCTGTATGAGATTGATATATCCTAGAGAAAGATCCATGAAGTGCTGCAAAGAATTGATATTCTGCAGCTGTAGGATGAAATGTTCTGTAGCTCTCAGGTCCACTTGCTGCACAGTGGAGGTTAGATCTGTGGTTTGTTGGTTACTCGGTTTAGTTTATCTGTTGGTTGTCGGAATTGGAGTATCCAAGTCCCCCGTCATTACTGTGTTGGGGTCTGTGTCTCCCTTTAAATTGTCAAGTGCTCTGGCATTAGGTACATTCACATCTACTATGGATGCAGTTTCCTATTGAATTTATTCTGTGATCATTAAATAATTCCCTTATTTGTCTGTTTTAAAGGTTGTCATTTTAAAATCTTTTTTGCCTGATGTTAGGATAGCCACTCCTGCTCATTTTTTTATTTTCATTTGTAAGGAATTTTTTTCCATCTTTTTATTTTTTTTAATATAGGTGTATCTTTGTTGCTGAAGTGTGTTTGTTGCAATCAACATACAGATGTGTCTTACTTTTTAATCTATCCTGCCAGTCTGTATCTTTTAATTGAGGAATTTAGGTAATTTACATTGAAGGTTATTATTGATAAATATTAACTTTGTCCTGCCATTTTCCAGAAATATTCCAATTATTTGCTTTGGATTTCCTTTGTACTGTTACTACATTTTTTAGCCTTTATATTCTTTCATAATGATGACCATCACACTTCATTTCTCTCTGCAGCACACTCTTCAGCAGAATTTGGAAGGTTGGACGAACAGTAACAACTTCTCTCAAATTTGTGCTTGTTTTGGGATGTCCTCATGTTGCATTCATTTATAAATGAGAGCTTTGCAAGAAACAGTATGCTCCAGATTGACAATTTCTTTCCTTTGTTTCTTTGTTTCTTTGTTTGTTTCTTTCTTTCTTTCTTTCTTTCTTTTTTTTAATGAGAGCCTTGCTGGATACAGTATTCTGGGTATGCAGTTTCTTCCCTTTAGGAACTGAAGTATGTCTCCCCATTTTCTCCTAGCCTCCAGGGCTTCTGATGAAACATTATCTGATAACCTGGTATTGCTCTACTCTATATTTTAGAATATTTATATTTTACTGTTGGAAGTCTGACTATAAAATATCATGCTTAAAATAATTTCTGATCATGCCTATTAGGAATTACATGTGCTTTCTCTACTTGGCTGTCTCTCCATATTATGGAACTTTTCTGCTATTATTTCACTGAATAGACCTTCTAATCCATTCTTTGCTTCCACGCTTTCCAAGAACTTTCAGGGTACGTATGTTTGGTCACTTGATAATGCACCATAAATCCTAAACACTGTTTTTGGTTTTCTAACTTTTTCTTCCTGTTTTTTTGTTGAACTGAGATATTTCTAAGGATTTGTCTTCTAGCCCTGGCAGCCTTTTGCCTCACCAAACCTGTTTTTGACCCTTTCCACTCTCTATTCTCTACTTGACATATTGAGTTAATTTATAATATTTTCATTTGATATACTTCATAATGCCAATCGCCTTGCAAAAAATGTTATCCATATAATGTAAGGATTTGTGTACCTCAATAATTTGTTTATTCGTACTTACTAATAATGCTGTGATAACTTTTCCCATTCATTTTTAGACATTTCATAAATCTCTTCATCTTCACATTCTGATACTGAAAAATTATTTTATTACTTTTGGGAACTCATAATGTCGTTCTTATTTTTATTTCTTCTATTTCTGCATTTATTTTTAGACATTTCAGGAAATACTTGTGGTGTGTACCTCTCAAACCTAGATGTGTGCAGCCACCCTGCCAGGTCACTAATCCAGACTCAAAGTCAGTGGAGGATAGAGATCCATCCCTTCCTTAGAATCACCTATCACATGTACCCATACAGAGTCAGTGATGCCTGCAGACACCCCGGCCGTGGCAACCTTTCCTGTCCTAAGATAGTGTCTCTTCCGAATGATCCAGGGGGCCCTTCAAAATGGAGCTTTATTCCTGCGGGGGGAATGAAAGCAAGAAATGTGCTCCTCTTCAATGATCTGTTAGAACCCTCTCACCTATGCTGAGCCCCCACCCCCACCTCCAAATCTAGATGAAATGTTCTTATCCAAGAAACTACACTGGCTTGGACATCGACCCACTGTGCTCTTCAAAGAACTAGGAAAGCTAACATTCCATCCCAAAACACTCTACATACACAATCCTATAAACTTACCCACTGTTTTATACTGACAATATCATCTGCATCTTAGGTCTGACTTTATTTCTCCTTTTAGACATTTGCCTCCCATAGATTCCTCTATAGGGCTTATTTGTAGTGTCTAATTTGCTTTTGAGAGTAATTCATGAAAGCTTTTGGCGGCCTATCTCATAGGTGACGCAGAATTGACAGCTCCACAGGGAGAAGTGGCAAGTGCCTCTGCTGATAATGTTTCCGCTAATGTGTCAACCCCGGATTTTGGTGCTAATGCAGCTGGCCCGGTGCCTGAGATGAGAGGGCCGAATGTAACTCCTGTTATGGAAGAAGCTGGAGCATCTCAGGTATTTAAAGCCACTGATGTAAGAATGGTGAGAGTTTGTCGATCCTGATCTTTAGTCCTAGGGATGCTTTAAACTACCATCTAGATTTTTGTGTAGTAAACATGTGTTGTAAAATTAAAAGCAAAATAGACAAGACAGTTATACTTCCAGTAAAAAAAAAAAAAGTTTGATTGTCTTATTGTTGATAGGTTAAAATCCAAATTTGACTCTTAAAAAAAAATCTCAATTTCAAAGCCGGTTTTCCAAATTCATCTCCTCTTTCTGTGCCCATACAAACTTAGGCTTTCTCTTCTCCCTTGGTATCTCCCAACCCCAGCCCCAATGCCAGTAAAAGCCCCAATTTTAGGCAAATGTTTTTCTTTCACAATGAGGCCAAAATATTTCCTCCAAGAAAATCTTGTATTCTCCATCTGAACATCACTTTCCTGTGCAAATTCCCAGAAGATAATTCTTGAAATAGCTTCTGAATTTATTGCATCTTGTTTTGAATTGAGTTTTCGTCTTCTACTTTTCTTTGTGAATTACTGCAGAACGGCAACAGCGTATCTTTTTTGACTCTAGTAGTATCAATGCATTAATTCTGAATTTATAGGAATAATGATCTTAATCATATTTTCAAAATATATGGCTATAAAGCACAAAGATTAAAGCTATGTAAACTATGGACGTTTTGATGTATTGGCATTGGTTCAATTGTCATCAGTTTGTTATACCAATGCAAGACGCTAACATACAGCAAATTAAAGATATAGGACCCAAAGTCTGGAGGGACACTGTACCCTCTGCTCAATTTTACCAACTAGCTCTAATAAATGAAATAAAAAGACAACAAAACTCAGCTATTATTTTATGAACTCATGCCCATCATGTGTTCATCAGTTGAAATACATTCACCAATATTTGTTGATTATTTCAATTATTTCTTAAACAACAGTGACTTCTGCACATCCTTGTTCTAAACTTTGGTTATGTATGACTGTTTATTTTCCAGGTGAATGCATACAGCCATATGAGCCAGGAGAGCGGCTCTTCAGAATCATATAGGAGAGTTTCATTTGGCTGTGTTGATGCTCTGTTGGGTGCTACTAACTGTGTTAACCACGCATGTTACTTTTCTCTGGACTTGATTTGTAGAGGTACAGCAAACTTTTGTTTTAATTCAAAATTAGATATGGCCTATTTTTATAATTTTTAAAATTGAATTTAGGAATGTTTAAAGATATCATTTCCATAGTCAAATTTTAGAGCACATTTATTTAAATGCTACAGCTACTTCTGCAGTACACTTGGCCCTAATCAATGGCCCTTTAATATCTGAGGTATATTTTTGGAGAGAAAAGCTATGTCCAACAATGAATAGACTCATAATGTTTTTTATACTTGATTTTAGCCAAAAGACCAAGAAGGGATCATGTTTTTTAAACCAAATTTTAAAATATGTGACCATTTCTTCCATTTTGATTTATTGGCTGTAGATACCAATGTTGTGATTTTATTCACATAGGTAATAATTTTTTTGTAAATATATTTTCTTTCATATACAAAAGTTAACACCCAAAGTACAATTTTTAAAATTAACTGTAGACAAGCTATTCTGCTAGTTTTTGTACCCTTGATTGAAAGATCTTAGGATTGGCGGCCACTTCCCCTTCTACTATTTGCATATAATCACAGTGACAGGATTATATTTAATGCAGAATAAGGAACTGTTATTAAAATAAATTTTATTAATTTTAATATAAATATTATAACAATACATACTTGTTGCTAAAAGATACTGACTTCATCCCACAGTCTTGGGCACTTGAATTTCTAATGTAATTCATAACAAAAATGCAGAATTATTGTATTTAATTCTTCACTCAAATAAAAATGAAAAAATATAGTTATTGCTTCACTTTTCCAATGTTCCTAAGAAAAACTGGAATAACAAATGTTGGAAGTATCATAGAGCAGATAAAATAAAAGTCAGGCATCATGAATATATATGTAGATATACTTTCTGTAGCTTCTTCTTATATGAGCTTGTGGCCTTTGTGTCTTACAATATCTATGAAAGTGTAAAAGAAATGTTTTCTACATACTTGCATTCTATAGTCATGTAGTGGTTCGGTGATACTACAGTAGCCTTACATGTAGAGACTAAATATTGACATTGTCTTAAAATGTTTAGGCTGTGACAAAAGAATACATTGGATTTAAACAGCAACATTGTATATTCTCGGCATTCTGGAGGCTACAACTCCAAGATCAAACTTCCCCTAATTTGAGCTTTCTTTTCACTGTGTATTCATTGGACTTCCCTCAGTGAACACAGGGAGAAGCAGAGAGATGCAGACTGCCTGAGAAAAATACAGTGAATAAGCACTCTAATATCTCATCTTTTTAAATTTTCTTTTAATACTGTTTATGTAGTTGAGAGGAATGCATGCCCATGTGGGCCTCTGATTAAGGTAGGGAAGATCAAGGTACGGAGGAAGGTGAGTGGGGCAAATGTTTTAATTTGTTTTATTCTGGTTTGCTACGGGAAAAGGGAGAGAGCATATCTTGCTGTCGGTACCCAGGGATAGGAGATAATCATTTAATGATGCCTTATGGCAAAGGGTGTTCAGAGAGTTTTACTTGAGCGGTTTTAATAGTTCTGAGATATTTTCAGCTTCATTGCATCAGAATTGAAAAGATATTTTCAAGGTCTGTTGCTGAGCAAGTCTACTTCAGTGTGAACACATAGACCCAGACACTTACTGCAAAGCATCACCAGCAGAATTGGTCATCCTGGTCTGCTTTTCATCCTTTGAGAAGGCACTTGATGTCCTCTGCTGGTCTAGGTGAGCTGACTGTCATGTCCCCCGTGTGCATGCTGTCCATTGTACAGGTAGTAGCAACTGAGGAGGCCCAGGTCCAGTACATTCATTCCAAGGTTGGACCACATATCTTGTGTAGTATTTCTTCTTCTAGGGACACTGGTTCCCCACCCTTATTACATTTAGCCTGGATTATTTCCTTAGAGGGCCCATCTCCAAATACAACCACACTGAATTCTCAGAGCCTTAACAAAAGAATTTGGAGGAAAGACACAAGCATCCATTCTGTTTCACGAAGCAGATATTCACCAATGTTTTTGGAAATAAATTCATTAATTACTTGTCTTTCCTATATATAAACACTTATTGCTGGCAAAAGAGATAATTATAATGAAAAATACCAAATGATCAAATACCTAAGGCTATCTAGATTTACACCATAGCAAGAGCCAAGGATAGTGAGAGCACCAGTACTGATCCCTAGCCTTTATGACAGAGTGTCTTGACTTCACATCTCGCAGTTTATTGATTTGCTCATTCTCTTAAGTGCTTCACAGAAACAATTTTCAATGTACCAATTTCCCAATGATCTGGCTCTCCTAACACCCAAAAGAATCTTGCCTTTTAAAAAGGGCAAGCTGTGGCACAGATCATAACAATAACAACTGGCCTGACAGGTGTGCTGGAAGAGCCAGAAATATCTGATACCTCTACATCATCACCTGAGGCCAGTTGTAGGCAACTGTTTCCTGCTCAAGGCAATAACTTCCTGTATCAAGCACCATATGTGTAGTCATGAGAGAAGGGCTGTTACTTTGCGTCTGCAAAGAAAATAGAAAGAAAAGCAGATTAATGCTCATTATGTTTTAGATTTTATTGAACTGCAGCATGAATCATGATGTGGAAGTTTACATCCCTATTTTTTCTTTTTATTAAAATTTTCAAATAAGCAGCAAATTTCAAAGTATTTTACAGTGGGCAACCACACAAGCAGCACTTGGATTCTGCTTTTCAAATGTCATTGTACTTGTTCTAGAGCATATCCACACAGATTCATCCTTCCATCCTCTAACTATCCTACCTTTTTTTTTTCTACATATTTGGTATAATGAAAATGTTTATTGAGCACTTCCTGAATAATCCAGCATGTGTATCAGCAACTCAGATACAGTATTACTTAAAATTTTTCTAGGATTTATTAAGTGTTCACAGCTTCCCATTAATTAATCATGACTTTCATGTCTTTACTCAGTCATTCATTTTCCCATCCCCCAGACAAATGCAGTGATGCTTGTTCCTGCTGTACATTTCGATTAGTTTAAGAATTTTATATAATGCAATTAGATGAAAGATAACATTTTGTGTACTAGTCCACATATACCAAATATATCATGCTTTCTTCGTGTTTCTGTTGAAGGTGTTGGCTATTAGAAGCTTTTGTATACCATGAATTAAACTGCCAAGAACATTCACATGGAAGTTATTTGTGGACCTGTAGTTTAGGTTGCCTTGGCTAGTGCGTTTAGCATTAGTACTCAAAGTGCTGACTCTTGGTTAGAGCAAAAAATATATATAGCTAAGGACTCATGGGTTAAAATTTCAGATAGAGTGTCCAGGGAATGAGTTACTGAAAATATTTAGAAGTCCCAATAAGAATTTAGCTTTTGGAAAGATTTTAATTATATTATTGCTGAAAAAAATTGATGACACTACTTAAATTTTCCCAAGGTTACTTAAACAGGGAAAATGTCTGAGGAAGACAGCATTCCTAATCAAAGATGATTTGAAATATTTCCAACCATTATGGGATGAGTTGTATTTGTAACCAATCAACCAAACAAACAGCCCCAGAAGCAATGACATAGAGATTATCTGGTTGACACGGCTCTAATTTTGCTTTGCCTGAGTTTAAATTGGCAGCCTTCATCCTGACATTGGCTGAGGTTACTTGCTTGCCTAGCAGAGTATACTCTGGTAGGTTATAACTTCCTTGGACATTTGGCTAGGTTGAAATTCACTATGTATACAGAGAAATTTGGAATATGTTTCATTACCCAAATAAGGCATTGGTTTAGGTCAGCATTGACTCTGAACCAACATAGGTAGTTAATTTTGTTTAATTAGTTTGCTACTGCTGTGGCATTGAACATAGATGGTATGGGGCAAGATTGGATTTGGAATAAAGGAGTCTAACACGATAGTCTTGATGGTGAGAATGGCATGAGGCCTTTAGCAAGGGAAGCTACAAGGACAGATTTGATTCTGGAACTACTTTGGAGGTGAGGGGATGTATTGATGTATGTTTTGTATGGCAGCAAGATGGGTCAAGGGTTAAAGTTATTTCACTAATGATAAGGAAGTTTCCTTTTTTTTTTAATTTGGAAAATCTGAGAGGACAAGAATAGCAGAAACACTGAGTTTTGGATGTGACCATTTGAGTAAGCATTTGTATCTATGAATGTGAGGATCATTGGAGCTGCGGATGTATGCATTTTGGAAGTTTCAGCCTATAGCTGCCATCTAAAGCCCCACAAGAACAATAGGTATAGAAACATAAAAGAGAAAGCAAGAGGCAAGAATCAGGGCATGCTGGGCCTTCCTACGGTTTAGTCGTAATAGAGCTAAAGAAGGACAAAAAAAGGACTTGAAAAGAACTAAGAAATGCTGAGTTATAAGGTACAGAAATGTTGAGCTTTCGTAGATATCACCAACTACCTGAGGTGGTTGTGCTGATTTACACTTTTAGTAGTTGAGAATATGTTTGCTCTAAATCCTTCCTTGCACTGTAGTATCTCATGACTGAATTGTAAACAATCTGTAAATTATTCATTTAGAGGTATAATGTATAATGTAGTGTCCATTCCCTGTTCAAAACACCTGAGAAATTGATTTCAGTTTTCCTGTGCAGTATGTCCTCCTGCTAGTACTATTGCTGAGAGCCACCAACATTCACTTGGTGTTGATTATGTGCCCAACATTAGGTAAGAGCCTTATAGGCGTAGATGAACTGTCCCTGAAACTCCACGTGGTAAGTGCTGCTGTTCTGCCTCTTGGTTTTTAGACGCGAATCCAAGCACCTTCAGGTTTACAAAGCAGGAACATGCTAAACTCAGGTTTCCGGCTTTAGACTTGTACTCTTTTTATCTTTGCACTTGACTGCCTCTCCTGGAAGAGTTGTGATGGTTCCATACGTCCTGTGCAGCTCCTGCAAAGATTGCTTATTTATATGGTACAGTTGTTGACACTTTTCCTCATCTGGCTTTGCTAAATCAGTTGAGGAGAATCAACGTTCATAGTATGCACATCTGACAGGATGATTCACAGGGTGTGTAACTTATTTTTCAGAGTCAAAAATATGCTCTGTGCGCAATGGGCACTACTTTAGAGTATTAAAATCTGAAAGCATTATGAAATGCAGTATTACCAGAACTAACTACAGTTTCACTAAATTTCTTTCCACGACTGTTTTAGATTTTGAGCCTTATGCAGGCGATTGTGTAGAAGTTCTGTTTTCTGTCGACCCAGAAACACAGATCAGAAATGCTGTGTCAGTGAGGCCTCGGACACACAGGCAGGTGCATGGAGTAAGTATCTGAATGCTGCACTTGTCTTACATTTCTGCCCATTCCTTTTTTTTTAAAGATTTATTTATTTATTTATCTATTTATTTATTTATTTATTTGCAAAGTCAGATATATATAGAAGAGGAGACACAGAGAGGAAAATCTTCCATCTGTTATTCCCCAAGCGGCCACAATGGCCGGAGCTGAGCCAATCCAAAGCCAGGAGCTCGGAGCCTCTTCTGATTCTCCCACACGGGTGCAGGGTCTCAAGGCTTTTGGCTGTCCTCAACTGCTTTCCCAGGCCACAAGCAGGGAGCTGGATGGGAAGCGGGGCTAGCGGGATTAGAACCAGTGCCCATATGGGATCCTGGCGTGTGCAAGGAGAGCAGTCTAGTGTGCCGGTAGACTATCACACTGGGCCATGCCTATTCCTTCTTTAGCAATCATTTGGTATGCTCAGCATTCTGCTGTATAGATTGAGAAATCCAACACAAAATATGTTAGGAACCCATTTTCCTAATCTAAAAAGGCTATAGTATGCTTAGGAATTAACATAAAGGACAGTGTGAAGCGCTTCTGTGATCAAAATGTGATGTATGTATGTTACTTGGGAGATAATGAAGTATTCTGAGAACAAAAGCAGAAAAAAAAATTCCTCAGAGACTACTTAGAAAAAATTAAAAAAAAAAAAACCAGTATATGGAATAGGTGGTGGTTTCGTGTTTAACAAGAAGAACCTAGATGTGATTGGGTGGGGAAAGGAGCCTGAAATTTTAGTTTAAGTGGTGATAAAGTTAAAATAGTGTTCTCAGAATGTAACAGAGAGGGAAAAGTGACAGTCTGCTTATTGCCATGTCTGTAACCAACTCAGTCCCTTGACTCGCTCAACATTTACTTACAGAGATATGGACACTGCGTAGTATTTATCACAGGATATCTCAGCCCCCTACCCAGGGAATCTAATTTAATCAATTTACAGTAGAGCCTGACATGAAAGTGTTAACAAATCACCCCAGCTCTTCAAAATGGTCCACCCTGGTGGGGACGACTGTTGGGCCTGTGGTGGCCAGCAGCTGAGATGCACAGGGAGGTGCAGAGCAGCTTCTGCGTTCGGTGCTTTTACATAATCGTTTCCATCCTTTCCCTCCACAGGTGCGCATTACTAGTGTGGATGAGAGAACTGGGGTGATAGATAACTCCATCTTCTTCACCTTGGAGTCTCTGAAACTTCCTCAGGGATACGTGCCTCAAGTCCATGATCTGGTCAATGTTGTGGTAGTGGAGAGCTTTCAGTCATGCTATATTTGGAGAGCAATTTATATCACCCCTGTGTTAATGATGTGAATGCACGATCTGCTTATTCTGCATGTATTCTCTTACCAATGGGTAGTTCAGGGCCCAAAGCAAATGCATTTTGAAAAAAAAAAAAGTTATTTAACTTCAGTAATTGTTTTGTATGTAATTTTGCAAATGCTGGATGTACCACCTAAATGAATTTTGTGTTCTTCAGAATGTTCATTATTTTTCATGATTAATTAAATTCATTTTCTTCTGAATCCTGGCTAATGACTTTCATTACTTTGTGTCAAGAGGCATATGTATTTTAATTAATTTCTGTGGTGTTTGCCTTCTCCTCTACATCCCCATTCTGGGCATACACTCACGAAGATTTTGTTATTTCCTATTTGCTCTGTGACCCAGTATGCCTTCCAGTCATCCCATGATGAGGTTCCCGCAATAGCTGCGGAACTGGACTGTTCATCTCCAGACAGAGGCACTGCCTGCTTGGTCCCTGCACAGTCAATGCTTTCCATGTGCCAGCTCTGGGGGCAGCAGTCCTGAGGACCAGAACACAGCACTGACCCTCATGATCCTGCCTTCCGTTAAGGTCACTTAGTTTCTTGCATCAGGGTGCAGTAGCTCCTGAGGCTTCAAAGGGGCTAGTTGAAACTGTGAACATTGGAGTACTTTGGGGCATTATCATTCCAACGTAGCCTCCCTGGGAATTTGGACATAAGAGTCGATGAGTAGGTTGCGGAGTCTACCCCTTGCCACTGAATTCTCCAATTTGGTTGATGTAGAAGGGTTTGCCTTCTCTAGAAGAAGGAAGTGGATTTTTACCAAGCACAATCAAGAGGGACTCAGTCGCCCACTCTGTAGCAGAACTATCCTTCCTGAACTGAGTAAGTAACTTCAGAACATGAGCTGCAGCACATTAGGGGAGAATCAGTTTCCTTTATACACATGGAAAATCCAACATTCATTTGTTTTTACTGGGCAGGCGAACTATGGGGCACTTTGAATATTTTGCTTCTGGAATATGCTCTTGGGCTCTTTGACATACTTTAAAGCATATTTTCCATAGATGGAAAGGAAAAGGCATGAAGGGAGCTGTCTGCCAGACATTCTGAAGCTGCAGTGTTCCAAGCTGGGACTTTCATCATACGCATAGTACAGTGGTTAATACGTGCTGACATCAGACACGCTTCAGGTCTGGGAGGGCCTGAGCCCTGAGAAAGGAAAAAAAAAAAAGCTGAATCCGAGCATGGCTTGCAAACTATAGCCCAGAGCCCTTGTGAACCTGCGCCCTTTTGCACTGTGAACTTCTTACTGAGGCTGAGTTCACACAACATGCAATTCACCCATCTAGAAGGTACATTTTGCCAGTTATTGTATCTCCACAGCCTCACGCAAACGATCTGGTTCTAGACTATTTTCATTTCAACAGAAGATAAATAAGAATATAAATTTTACCTTTGGTTGTTGCAAATATTCACTCCTTTCCCATACTTAAAAAAAAAAAAAGATTTACTTGTCTTATTGAAAAGGTAGATATAAAGAGAAGAAGACAGAGAGAAAGATATTCCATCCACTAGTTCACTACCCAAGTAGATAGCACTGAGCTGATCCGAAGCCAGGAGCTGGAACTTCTTCTGGGTCTCTCATGTAAGTGCAGGATCCCGAAGCCTTAGGCTGTCCTCTGCTTTTTTCCCAGGCCACAGAGAGCTGTATGGAAGTAGAGCAGTCAGGACATGAACTGGTACCCATATTAGATCCCAGTGGATCCAAGGGGAGGATTTAGCCACTAGGCTATTGCACCAGGTCCTCCTATACGTTTTAATTCAGCTTCTCAAGTGGTTGTGAATCTCTGTTAACACAGAGAGTCGCTGTACCCAAAGGGTCACACAGGTGGCATCAGGTCCCACTGTGATCTGAATATCAAGCCGACTTTATTCTCAAGATGTGCTACGGGAAGTTCTTTAAACAAGCAAATTACCATATCAGTCTATCTTGAGCAAATTCAACAGTTCTAATTCATGTCTTAAATTTTATCTACAGAATCATACCTTTTAAAAGAAAAAATTTACTTACTTTTATTGGAAAGGCGTTTTTACAGAAAGGAGAGACAAAAAGATTTTCCATCTACTGGCTCACTCTCCAAGTGGCCACAACAGCTGGAACTGAGCTGATCTGAAGCCAGAAGCCAGGAGCCTCTTCTCCAGGTCTCCGACGCAGGTGCAGGGTCCCAAGGCTTTGGGTCATCCTCGACTGCTTTCCCAGGTCACAAGCAGGGAGCTGGCATGGAAGTGGAGCAGCTAGGACAGAAACTGGCACTCATATGGAATCCTGCCACTTGCAAGGTGCGGATTAGCCAGTTGAATCAACAACTGGGTCCTGGAACCAGACATTTGACTCACTGTACCCCACACCCTGGTGACTAGCACCACCAGCAACTGCATCCTGAAGGGATGTGAACTGCTCTCGTAGCATGCTCCCTTTCCTTCCTTTTGCTTAACTGTTTTTGATGCTTTTCATTCTTTTGTTGAAGTTCATCCTTATCATTCAAAATCTACAACATTGTCTGTAAAAATTTCAGCTCATTCAGGCCTGGCAAATATAAATGTGAAAAAGACAAAATACGGGCCCGGCGCGGTGGCGCAAGTGGTTAAAGGTCCTCGCCTTGCACGCCCGGGATCCCATATGGGCGCCGGTTCTAATCCCGGCAGCCCCGCTTCCCTTCCAGCTCCCTGCTTGTGGCCTGGGAAAGCAGTCGAGGACGGCCCAAAGCTTTGGCACCCTGCACCCCCGTGGGAGACCCAGAAGAGGCTCCTGGCTTCGGATCGGCATAGCATCGGCCGTTGCGCTCACTTGGGGAGTGAATCATTGGACGGAAGATCTTCCTCTCTGTCTCTCCTCCTCTCTGTATATCTGCCTTTCCAATGAAAAAATAATAAAAATAAATCTTTAAAAAAAAAAAAAAAGAAAAAGACAAAATAGTAACAGAAAATGTCACTGTAGTGGCTCAAGGGAATAGTGTGTAACAGGAACCATTATATGAAAAATAGTCATGCTAGTCTTTTTTAAAGAAAGATTTATTTTATTGAAAAGTTAGATATACATAGAGGAGAGGCAGAGAGGGAGATCTTTTGTGTGCAGATCATTCCCCAAGTAGCTGCAACGGCTTGCAATTGCTGGAGGTGATCTGAAGCCAAGAGACAGGAGCTTCCTCCAGGTCTCCCATGTGGGTGCAGGGTCCCAAGGCTTTGGGCCGTCCTCGACTGCTTTCCCAGGCCACAGGCAGGCAGCTGGATGGGAAGCGGGGCCATCAGGTCACAAACCAACACCCGTATGGGATCCCAGCCCGTGCAAGGCAAGGACTTTAGCCACTAGGCTGCCTCCCTGGGCCCCATGCTAGTCTTTTCTAGTAAAGCTAATCTTACTGCCTGGAAGAGGCTGGAAGTTGATTTAAGTATTTTTTTAAAATGTATTTTATGTACTTTTTAAAAACCCTTGGTTTTGTTACAAATGATCACAATTGCCATTCACAAATGTGGTATTATCATTATTCTAACTCTGTTCTTGGCAATAGTCCAGCCATTGTGGTCACTAGTGGCCCTTATTAGGCCTGTGATGGTTATGCAATAGTAAATATTTGTCTAGTGCACATAAAGTTTACAATCTCCTGATCTACTAGCCTCTCACTGTTGCAAGGTGTCTTCCCTCAGCTCAGCTGTCTATATGGGAATGTGTGAGTTAAGGTAGCCAGACTCAAAGCTGGCTAATCTGAAAGTTGTCACCATCCCCAGATGGCAGACTGCATAAAGCCAGTTTTCTCTGGCAGCCCAATGCCCTCAGGAAGATTTTCAATGGCAGTCAGCAGTGCCCAGCCTGGATGAAAGAAGTAGGACATGGGAAAATGACTTTGCAGTAGGGTAAGGTGGATTAGGCAGCCTCAAAGGATAAGTGGAACCCATAGTCACTTATATTCATTTCCTACTGTGAAGTATACACTCAGAGGTTATCCTTTTGAACCTGGCCTCCTGGTATTCACACCTTCAAGTAATCCCTTTTTCCCCTGAGTATGGAAAGAATCTGTATTTTCTTTCAAGCAATAAAAGATGGCCTGGGTAATGTGATATCATAACTGCGATCCCAATGCACTGTATAAGACTCCATTTTCCTTACTGGCTCCCAGTATGGGCTTCCCTGAGTGGTTGATGACCTAAGTGTCATGATCGGAAAGTTCATGTGCCTAGGAATACAGATGGCCTCTGCAAATCCCACCTTCAAGAGAACAGGACATCATCAGCTGGCAGCCAGTAAGAAATCAGAGCTCTTAATCTTACACTCTTCAGATTATTCTGTATGTTCTTTAGTCACTGTTGTCAGCCAAAATGCAATGTTGTTGATTATGCAATTTTGCATTTTCATCCGTAGACCAGTCGATGAAATTTTGTTCCTGATGCTTTCTTATAAGCTTCCTTTAAATAACAGAATGGAGAGGTGGATGTTTAACCTAGAATACAAGACCAGTTAAGCCACTTTCCTCCCACACCGACATATCTATATTCAATACTAGATTCTGGCTCCTGTGTACAACGTTCTGTTAACGCAGACCCTGGGAAGGTCAAGTAATTAGATCCCTGCCACCTATATTGGAGACCTGAATTGGGTCTCTTGTTTTGTTTCCAGCCTAGGCCCTGCCATCGTGGGCATTTGGGATGGAGCCAGTGGAGAGTAGCTCTCTTGTCACCCCCTTTTTCCTTAAATAAATTTAAAAACAAATAAAAACAATGTGAAATTCCGGTTTCCTGAGGATAAAATGATTTCTGATTGAGTGCCTTTAACTTTACAACATAACGGATATTTGGGCCCAGCAGCATGGCCTAGCGGCTAAAGTCCTCACCTTGAACGTGCCAGGATCCCATATGGACGCCGGTTCTAATCCCAGCAGCTCCACTTCCCTTTCAGCTCCCTGGTTGTGGTCTGGGAAAGCAGTCGAGGACAGCCCAAAGCTTTGGGACCCTGCACCCGTGTGGGATACCCGGAAGAGGTTCCTGGTTCCTGGCTTCGGATCGGCATAGCATCGGCCGTTGTGCTCACTTGGGGAGTGAATCATCAGACGGAAGACCTTCCTCTCTGTATATCTGATTTTCCAATAAATAAATAAATCTTTAAAGAAAACATAACGGATATTTGAAAAATTTGTGTTGTTTACATTCTGGTCCTGTTCCCTGATCAGGGGTAGTTTCATTTATAAATGCAGACCGTAGCTTATTGATACTTAATGATAGTGAGTGTTCTCAGCTGTGGTCTCGAGGGGTCATTAAACACAGTTAAGGATTTTGTTTTCCAGCAGACTTATGTCTGCCATCATTTTAGTCAGTTAAGTGTGGATTCCCTGCCCTGTTTCTGCAACATTTGGCATTATTTTCAACTCACAAGTGAGAATTTTTTTCTCTGTTTGCCTATTTGCTTCTTTCTTTACAACAATTTTGGATTCAAATGGCTGTATAATGCAATCTTTTATTTTACCAGCAAATTATATTAATATCATTATGTTTACTGAAATCTCAGTCCTTGTGTGCCTCATTCCATAGAGCTACTAAAAATGCAGAAATTTTTGTGGTATTTCAGTGTTGAAAACTATGCACCGACCATCTTGTTGAGTGTTTGCTGTTTTATGACACTGAACTTCTAGAAGTGCCAGTTACCAGCCACTACCAAATACCATTTAGACTCATTGAGGATTTCATTTTTTTTTTTTGCAAAAATCACATGCTGACTATCACATTATTCAATTCAATTTCATCCCAACTTTAATATTTTCATCAATTTATTTTGAAAATCGAGGCGTTTTAAATACGCAAGTGGGAAAATCCTGCCCAAACCTGTAGTGCTCTTCCGTTGGGAACGAATGGCTCTCACCAGCATCTTGTGTAGTTTGAGATTTTATTTTAGAGCCATAATTGTGCATTTAATATAGTTTTATTTCTTTAAATGGTTCCCTAGGTCCTCCTTCTCAGATGTTGTTACATTTAGCAAATCACTTATGCAGTCTTTTTTCCAAGCAAAGCGAGTAGGTGCTCTCCAGGTAAAGTTGGTTAGCACAGGAGTTGAAACATTCTATCCCGCCCCCACAGGCAGTTTGTAAACAATAACAGTGTGACTTGATAAGGAAGAGCAGGGCAAAATATGCCTAGAATCTCGAGTTCACAGCCTGCTAGTGCCAGAGATCCAGATCAAACTCTGTGGGCAATGGTCCTTGAGTGGGCAAATATTCAAGACCAAGGTCAAGGCCTGTAGGTGAGAGCTTGCAGTTGGGAAACAGTTTAATGCCACAGGACTGTGTACTTTGATATCTTTGAGACAGTCACATACTGACTTCTCTTCTTACATCGTATTGTTGCTTCTTGATCATCAAGCACTACTGGCTAGTTAACATCAAGGTAGGACATAGTTATCAAAGTTTGTACCACACCAACTCCTGTAATTGAATTTCCCCAAACAGTTCCATAAAAGGTTGAGATAGTGAATTTCAACTCCTCCTTAGAGAAGGGGACTTCCCTCTAGCTGCCCCACCTTAGTAGTATTTATCTTGTATCTGTCTCACTTCTTATTTTCTCACTTGCACATGCCTCCCTCTCCAACCCTGTTCATACTGTGCTTGTTGCCAAAATGTCCCTTTGACGATAAGCACTCATCAGGTCTTAATGCACTGCATGTTATATCAGTTTAAGAAATCCTCAGTGTCTGCCTAATTATATTCCTGCTTCCATTATGTAACAGCCTATACTCAAGTAGCCTATGCTCAAATACTTAGATTAAAATATGTGTGTTGTTACAAAAATTTGAGCGCTATAACCACTGAGAGTTGACTGATGCTTTCTCAAACATCAATCACCTCTGTTTGAAAACTGGGACGGCTGAGTTTGACTTATTACCCTTTTAGCTAGTCGGCCCCTCCCCTGTTATTTTGACTGAAGTATCATGAACCTTATTCCTTTTAGGTACGGTAGCCAAGTGGCTAAATCCTCACCTTGTATATGCTGGGATCCTATAAGGGTGCCAGTTTGTGCTCCACTTCCCATCCAGCTCCCTGCCTGTGGCCTGGGAAAGCAGTCAAGGACAGCCCAGAGCCTTGGGACCCTGCACCCGTGTGGGAGACCTGGAGGAAACTTCTGGCTCCTGGCTTCGGATTGCCTCAGCTCCGTTCATTGCAGCCATGTTGGAGTGAACCAGCTGATGGAAAATCTTTCTCTTTGTCTCTCCTTCTCTCTGTAAATCTGACTTTCCAATAAATAAATTGATAGATTTTTTTTTAAGAACCACATTCTTTTTTTAAGAGGCATAGCTCTTAAAACAGTGGCCTTAAGCTGCTCTCGTGTTTTAGTTCATAAGTTCCTGTTTATGTTGTTTCACTCTTGTCATACCTGAAACAGGTTGCATGAATCAGTTACTCCGCTCTCCTTGTTTGATGTTAGGATGGATGTTTATCTGTTTAGCATCAGTCCTGAGGGAAACAGTAGCAATAAAATTACTTGTGGATAAATACATGTTTGAATATTGACCCTATTATTATTACACACTTTAAAATGTGTTTCTGAAATACACAAAATTTGTTCGCCTTATATAAATAAAAAGTAGAATTAAAAATTATCCCTCCATATTTTTCTGGCCATTTCTTGTCTTCACAGACTGCTCAAACCACATGTTCAACTTCATTTGCAATAACTTTCTAGCATTTGAATGTGAAAGACCCTTGACGAGTTCTTATTTTCACCTTTCAGCCTCATTAGCCTAGTTTGCAAAATGAGAATCATGCCATCATGCAAGGGACATTGTGAGAATCCTGTGTGATAATGTCTGTAAGTGCCCGGCACACAGCAGACCCTCGCGGGATTAGCACTCTATTTCAGAGAACATGTATTGGAACAGAGCATCGTGGTGCTCTCCTTCACTCTCCTTACCTGTCAGCCCTCACTTCCATGACTTTTCTTTAGATTTTTGTCATATTTTCGACTGAACATTTATTTTCTTTGCAAGATAACCAATATTCCTCAGGAACTACTTAGACATCTCTTTGGAAACCAACATCTTGGATTCTGCTGTCCTACATGAAGTAACCCAGGATCCCAAACCTTCCCTTACCTCCAGCCCAACTTAGCCACGTTACATCAAACCTGACCTAACTTCGTATCCATCAGAACATTGTAGGGCTATTAAGTGTGTAGTGCAGTAGTAATAAACATCCCTGTACATTCTTTGATAAACTGCCAACAATTCTTTTCACGGTTGTATTTGATGTGGCTTCAGTAAACTATTATTTTTAATAATGAAAAAGTATGTGATGGAGTTTCATTAAATGGTAGCACACAAAATCATTCCTGTGTTTCATTGCTTATACAGTCACTTGTTTTCTGGAAAGCGATTTGTTTGCTGAAAATTAGTATAACACTTACTACTATTTGAGATGGGAAAGAAAGTATTAAATGGAAATATGAGCTAGTCTGTGATGTGTTCAGACACGTCCTTGACTGCTGTGTTTGCACAGGTTTTATCCACAAGGTGGCATCATTAAACCTGTATTTGCCCATTCAGCTTGCTAAAAAAAGTCTGACTTTTGATCACAAACTAAAGCATCGAAAATTTACAAAACATGTTGACATTTCAAGGATGTTTTATTTAGCCTTGTAATTGATCAAGTTACTTTGAAGCTGAGAAATATAGGAATTATTGTGTTCCATCCAATGAAATACTGAGAATTCTCATGTTTAGAAATTTCTATACC
This sequence comes from Ochotona curzoniae, assembly GCF_017591425.1. Lineage (NCBI taxonomy): Eukaryota > Metazoa > Chordata > Mammalia > Lagomorpha > Ochotonidae > Ochotona > Ochotona curzoniae. The sequence continues at coordinate 11,475,070 of NW_024467087.1, forward strand.
CATATCCAAACTCATTCACTTAGTGGCATGATGAAGTTATTTGCCAGCCAAAGCAGTTGTGAAATGGGTACTGCTATGATACCTCTTCCCCACTCCCTCACTAACTTTTGCCCGCTACTCATTATATTCAGTTTTGGTCTCTTCCTCAAAGAAGTAATGGAGAAAGTGTAAATGAACTTTTTTTTTTTCAATTCTTTTAAAAAATTATTTTAGAGTTCCTTCTACTTCCCAGTTGGCCAGGGCAGGCAAGTCCAAAGCCAGAAGCCAAGAGCTTCATCCAGGTCTCCTATGTGGGTGGTCAGGACCCAGGTGCTTGGGCTGTCCTCAGCTTTCTCAGTTGCTTTAGCCGGGAGCTAGATCCAGAGGAGCAACTGAACACCACCCATATGCTATGTCCAGCATTGCAGGCAGTCACCTTACGTGCTATACCACAATGCCAACCCTGAAATCATCTATTTAATCAGTCATTTTGCAAAGTATTGGCAGTTTAAAACCACTCACAAGATTAAGGATTCTAAAAGAGTGATCTAATTGGTGATCTATCAAGGTCAGGTCCCTTAGTGATAGGTAAGCTTACCCAACTTTTCAAGCAGATTTTTTCCAAGTTCATCCTGAGTCAGCCTTGCCGCTTAAGCATACTCACCAGTGAGAATCAGTGTGCTCTAAAGTCTTGGTATCACCTGTTCCTCCTTCATCAAACAAAAGTTACTTAAAGTGGTTTTTTTTTTCCTGCCTCTTATTTATGTGCATGATAAAAAGACAATGGAATGGGACACTTTGATGTAAGGACTTTGACTCGCCTCAGTGAATTACCTACACGGAAGGTGACAATTGATTTTGTAATATTTGATGAAAACCACAATATACATAGGAATAATTGCTTGCTTTTTAACACTTGAAATGGCCTTTAAAATGATAGCTGAAAAAATGAGAAAAACAGAAGATAAAATTATAGATGGAATGTTCACTGATGTTCAAGGGCTGGAAATTTTTTTAAGATTTATTTATTCTTATTGGAAAGGCAGACTTAAAGAAGGACAGAGGAAGATCTTCCCTCTGCTGCTTTTCCCCCAGGTGGTGGCAGCAGCCCCAGCTGAGGCAATTCAAAGCCTCTTCCCAGTATCCCACGCGGGGGCAGGATCCCAAGGCTTTGAACCATCCTCTACTGTTTTCCCAGACCACAAGCAGGGAGCTGGATTGGATGTAGAACATCCAGGACATGAACCAGAGCCCATATGGGATCCTGATGGTTGCAAGGTAGGGATTGGGCCACTGAGCCATCATCACATCAGGCCTAAGCGCCAGAAATTTTAAAAAGCGTTTACTTGAAGTTAAATCACTGAAAATAAATCTACAGGGATCTACAGTAACTGTTATCGTACTAATGGATTTCTAATTTGGCTTTCATGTCACAGTATACATTGCTTTGTTGCGTTTTTGTATAAATTAAGTAACTCTGTGCTCTAAATATTCATGAGTGCATCAAGAGAGTAAAGGGCATAAAAAAACTGGGTAGCTTATTGTGCATCTCTCACTTCCGTGTACGGAATCTGGTTTATTTACAACGTTGCTATTTGTAGCCCACGATTAACCATGTAAACTGATGATTAAGCTTAAATATGTGTTGTTGAACATTTCAAATCTGTAGCAAAATTTTTATGACTTGCAAGAAGTGCTATTACTTGCTCAAAACTTCATCTACATTATACTGATTTTATAAAAATCAGTTGAAAGTTTGCCCTTCTTCCTCACACCTGTCTCATTCACTCATCAGTATGTCAGTGTTCCCCATGAAGCTATTGAAACGAGTGCTTTATGCGGGCTTGTATCTCTTGAAGTTTTCTCCCTTTCTTCTGTGAGAGTTGATCTGTTTAAATATTTAACCTGCTGCAGGTTAAATTTCGGTTAATTACTTTTTCCTAGAAAAGTATGCAAATACTTGTCTCGGTACAGTCTGCTAACATTTGTATGTTCTGTGGATATTTCTCCATTGTCACTTTTCCTTTTCTGTGTCAGTATTTTCTGCTCCTCATCCCCCAGTCTGCCTTTGGTTAGGTTAGCTAATGGCTTATTTTGGAACCTTTTAAAGCAGTTTTTGTTTATTTATTTGCATTTTAGATTTGTCTTTGCTATTTGACCCAGGACTACTTCAAAACTTCCGAGTGAAACAGCATTGTGGTTTACTGATTTTGTTATTTAGACTTATTACTTTGATATCAAGGAAGGTTGTCTACATTATTTTTTTTCTTTAAAGATTTATTTATTTTTATTACAAAGTCAGATATACAGAGAGGAGGAGAGACAGGGAGGAAAATCTTCCATCCGATGATTCACTCCCCGAGTGAGTGCAATGGCCGATGCTATGCCGATCTGAAGCCAGGAGCCAGGAACTTCCTCCAGGTCTCCCACACGGTGCAGGGTCCCAAGGCTTTGGGCCGTCCTCGACTGCTTTCCCAGGCCACAGGCAGGGAGCTGGATGGGAAATGGAGCAGCTGGGACATGAACCAGCACCCATATGGGATCCTGGTGCGTTCAAGGCGAGGACTTTAGCCGCTAGGCCACGCCGCCGGGCCCGTCTGCATTATTTCTACTCTATTGAAGTTTCCTTTATGAACCAATGATCATTTTCTCAAATGCTTCAAGAACACTAGAACAAAAGGTATACAACTTTCCAGCTGTCTGTCTGTAAGATCCACTTTTGGTTATGTTGTCAGGCCTTTTAGTTAATATCTGTTACATTTTTGTCCGATTGAGATTTTTGAACTGAAGGAGGTAATGTGCAATCTCAAATTACGCCAATGTATTTCTTGTATCTCCTGTAGTTTCTGCATCAAGTAGGTCAATCCTGGCAAATGCCTTACAATAAGAGTTGGAGGGAAGTGGGGGTATTTGTGATAGGAAACGGTCAACATTCTGAGAAGTTGTCCATGGCTGCATGTGAACTTCGAGGGGGCGGTCAAAGGGCATGTAACCTGGTAAACCTTAGTAAGGAAGCTGGTGCAATATTTGCGGAATTGTGTTCGGTCTTATCACATAAGTGGCAGCACTCACCGACCTTGGCAACTTGCAAGAGGAGATACCATCAGGACAGCAACAGAGGCTCCATGTACTTCTGATCATGAACAGCTACGAATCCTTATAGCTATTGTCATTCTCTGGGTGCTGGTTCCAGTCCCGGTGGCCCCGTTCCCCACCCAGCTCCCTGCTTGTGGCCCAAGGTCTTGGGACCCTGCACTCCTATGAGAGACCTGAAAGAAGTTCCTGGCTCCTGGCTCCGAATCGGCACAGTACCGGCTGTTGCGCTCATTTGGGGAGTGAATCATCAGACAGAAGATCTTCCTCTCTGTCTCTCCTCCTCTCTGTACATCTGCCTTTCCAGTAAAAATAAATAAAAAAATAAATCTTTAAAAATAAGCAAATAAATAAATAAAGATAAAGCATAGTGGTACTGAAGAATATATAAACATATGTAAATAACAACATATAAACACAACAAGATAAAGAATCAAAAAATAAACCAACACAAAGAAGAAATCAAGTCATGAAAATATGAAAAAACTAAAACAACAAAAACAAAATATCAAGTATAAGAAAAAATGATAAAAAAAAAAAGAAAAAAAGTATGGAAAAGCTACCAACAGAAAAAGGCCTTTTAACAAATGTGTTGAAATTACTGAACACAAGTAAGCCAAAAAAAAGTAATCCTCAACTTAAGAATAACATCTTCTCAGAAATTTAAGCTAAACTGGATTATAAATTTAACATGTATTACATAAAAATATAAAGCTCTTAAAAGAAAACAGGAAAAAATATGGCCTGAGATTAGCTAAAGAATTATTAGCCATGATACAAAAGTGCAATCCGTAAGAGAATTGATAAACTAGATTTTATGAAAATCTATAACTTGCATTTTTTAAAAAATACAGTATAATAAGAATGAAAAGACAAGGTCTGTCATTCTACAGGGTATTATATTTTACTGTACTTAACAATTGTTAAAAAGTTAGCCAGTTACTGTTTCATAGATAATGGCAACAATGGGAGCCTTGGGTAAGAGAGAAATGGCTTTCTTACTTATCAAAAAGACAGTAATCAGATGATAGGCATGATACTCATATTTTTCTCTGTGTTCCCCAAGTTTCATGAAGGTGACATAAAGTACCTGTCATGGGTAGCCACATGCGGTGAGCTGCAATACAAATGAGGAGCAGTGGACTTGAACAATCCATTGATTTTTTTTTAAGTGGAAGCAAGTCTGAGGGAAGACATCGGCACACTTTTCAAGGCTGTTTTCAATGATGCTAATAAAATTATTAAAAAAAAGAAAAAAAAGATGACCAGGGACCAAGGAGTTTAAACCTGCACTCCAGAAGTTGTCATGACAGATGCCAGGGGTTTGTACTGTTTCCTGGCCAAGAATTTTTCAGGTTTGGGAGGAAAGGCGGGCAGGGGAGAGGACTGAAGGAGGCCAGCCTTCGGATAGAGCCAGCCATAGATGCTCCATTCTCCATTTTCCTCCCAGAATGTCCCACACCAGAGATTCTTCCTTTTGGCCTCTGACATGCAGTAATTTTGTACTGTAGACCCCGACAGCAATGCCTTTCTGCACCCAGTGAGTGCCATTTCCTGCTGTAAGACTGGACAGAAGGACAAGTTAAATGTTTTTGTAAATGAAATCACAAGTGCTGAATTCCCTTGCTCTACAAATTCATCTATGTATTCTTTGTTTTTCTTTAAAGAACCTAAAATCATGATGTGGAGGACAGAGGCAGCCAGATGAGTGGACAGAGAACAGCTCTGCACGAGCAGCAAGCAAGGCTTTTCATTGACTTTCAGCTGGGACCTAGGTTCACCAAATGAACTTCCAATGCTTGCCATCTACCTGGCTTTCCACATTCTTGCTTATAACACTGTTTACTTCAGCTTTGCTGACCTCTTGAGTCCTATCTCCCTCTAACTAGGACTCTAGGATTTGCTATCCCATTATTGTAACATTCATCTGCCCACCCAGAAGGATTAAGCAGCAAGGTACCAATCAGAGAGCTTACTTCGGTCCTACTTCTAACATTCATTCATAAGTGGGAATGCTTATTCCTTTTCACTTGCCCACTATTTGGACCCCATGGTGTCTTCTTACATTCTTTGACCTGGCAGGTATGGGCACTTCTGCTTTTGCTTCCAGAAATCCACATCTCTATCAGCAGCTCACGCACACTGCCCAAATCATCAAACTCTGTGTAGAAGCTGAGACTTTCTCCTACTTGTAACAGCTTTCCATTATTGTTTTATGGATGCTAGCAAAAGCACTGAGAGTACAGACTCCGAAACAAGAGATGCTATTATTCACTGTAAAAGCAGCAGAGTTTTGTGCTATTTGTTCCCATTCCTATAAACCCAACGGCACATTAGAGTGATGAAAAGAGCTCATCATCAATCCATGCACATATATTGCTTCTCAGCCTTTTGGCTGAGATCCAGTGTAATATAAATCCATGTACATACACTGAACTGTGTGACAGAAGAAAAATACTGAATTTGGCACATGAGCTGATTTTACAACAAGCAGAAATGAACTTGATGTTTAGGGTGAAACAACTCCCTCCTCCAGAGTGTTCACAACACAACCTTTGGAAATGGTCAGAGTAAACAATGATTGAGGCATTACCCAGCAAGATTGTGCAGGGATGCAAATGCCAGTGCTAAATTGTCTCTTCTTTCATATACAAGCCAAAATAAAATAGTACAAATTACACACCAAACAGTAGTATGAGAAGTCTTCAATATATGCAGGACCAATGCAGGCCTCGGTCCTCCAAGGCCCTGCATGGTGGCAGCAAGGCAGTGACTCAAGGATTCCCAGGACAGTGAGGAGCTCAGGAGGCCACGCTTCACATCAGCAGCCTGCAATGGATGTACAGGCAGCAAGCTGAGGAGGTGGCACTTGGCCCTGTCCAGCACAGATGTTTTCACGATGCCTATTGCTGTGTTCTGGACCCATGCTCCCTGTCAGTGCTGTCATACGTGGGCATTCTCATGGGACTCCATTGTACAGAAGCATGTGTGCATATGCACATGTCTGAGAGCAAGGGAAGAACTTGCACACCGTTTTGCCCAGTCTCTGCTCTTCCTGAACCATGGCCATGGACCTCACATCCCACCAGAAGCCACCTTAGTCAGCAAAAACCTGTTGGCTCTGTGTAGTGTATGTGTATCTGGTGTTATATATACACATCTTCTGGATGCTATCATATCATCAATGGAAGCAAAAAAGTTATATTCAAGATCAAAAAGAATGAGGAAGAATTAATACACTTGATACATTGATAAGGTTGGGCTAGAACCATGATTTAATTTTCTGCTTTACTCATTACAAGTTTTGACACTTGAAGCCTGCCTCTTAAAGGTCTCTATGAAGATAAAAGGAGGATCTAGGGTTTCTGCCCTAGGGACTTGGGAACAGGGGTGCCTGATCATCTCCCAATGGTTTAGCTTGGTGTGTGTGTGTAAGTGTGTAAGAGAGGGAGAGAGAGAGAAGGAATGCTCTGGTGTTCTACACTGGGCCTGTTGAACTAGTGTTTACATGCTTTTGTATGGTGCCGTACAGAACAGACCCCCTTCTAGGACAAGGCCATCTCATTGTTTCTGAGTTACCAGCCCAGAAAGAATAGCATTGCAGTTCAGTGTGTCCTTTGCAAGATGTGCGGCATGGTTTCTATGACAACAGACATCTATTCAGTATCTGTTTATCCCAGTCCTGCTCACAAAAGAAACAGGGTAGCAGGTGATCGCAACAGGAAATTTGTTTGACTTCGCAATGGTCAATGAACATGCCTCTTCCTAGCTAGCCGAGGGCACTCTGATTCTGTTTGATAATGCTTTGCCTAGCCTATAGCTTCTTGTTTATGAGAGTGCTTTGTCGGCCTGTGTCCTCATCTCCCTCAAATGGGAGATTAGAGTGAATGGAACTAGTGTCTGCCTTTCTCCCTAATGGATTGCCAATGATTAGCACAGTGCATGACAAAGAAAGCAATTCATGTTCCACAAATATTTCTTCTTGATTTGATTACTGAAAGGATACAATTTAAAATCACCATGATACAATGGTGCCTGTCAAATCGGCAGATTTAAAAAGATAAGAACAGTGTTGCAAAGGATGAGGCTTCAATAAAATTGTTCTTTGATTTATTGATATGTGAAGATAATGAGCTTATCAATTGCAGGCAACAACATGGAATATATTATGCATGGTTTTAAAAAATAATTGCACAAAAGAAAGTAATACCAAAAAAGAATATCTAGTATCTTATCAAAATATTCTTAAAATTTTATTAGAATGTAGAAACAAGATACTATGTAGAGAAATAGTACATTAAATTTTTCTTTAGTTTTAGGTAATGAGAAAATAATGTTAACGAAACGCCATAATGCTTTCATAGTGGTTACATGAGATACATGATTTTCATCATCTTCTTTTGGTCCTCTACGTTTTCAGAGCCCTCTACATTTTTGTTACAGAAATAATAAACTTTTATAACGTGAATTGATACTATGTGATATACTGGAGCAGCTTTGCCCCCTGGTGGTCTGCTTGGTAATTGCCTGATTTTTTGTTTTCTAAATTAGTATATATTTTATTTTTTAAGGAATTTATTGACACATTAGATTTCCAGGGTCACAGTAAAATACACAGTAATTATTACAAGGCAATATCATCAATTCTAATGTGATATCCTGCTAATGTGATATTAATACAGAGAACAGATTCTACGTAGTTCCCAGCCACAATTCAATACAATGCTTCCTTCCTCCCCTAGTCTCCTTCTCTCCCGGCTTTTCTTCTTTCATTCGAACTTCTTCCTTCATTTCTTCATTTAAAAAAATTTTTAGATGTTATTTTAAGTTTACATAATAGTCAAAGGCTTAATATTTCATTAAGTAAAAAGCTCAAAAGATCCTAGTTTATCAAGAATATAGGCAAGATCGATAAATCACAATCAAATGAAAAATGATCATTTCACTCATATATACTGGTTGAAATAAAGTATTAAAACTTTTGTTGTATATCCTTCTGAACCGTTTGACAAAAATACAGAAGTTTTATAAAGCTGTATTTACAGTGATGCTGACACACAGCTCCTTCTTTCCTTTTTGCCTTTGTTGTTTGGTTTTTCCTTTTGTAAAAATTTCAACTCCCATGCACACAGGAGCACACACAATGTTTGTCTTTCTGTGTCTGGCTCGTTTCACTTAACACGATGTGTAGCAGTTGCATTCGTTTTGATGCAGATGATAGAATTTCATTCTTTTTTTTTATAGCTGAATAAAACGTTCTCTATCCGTCCATCTGAAAGCACGAGGTAGCCGTCTGCCTTTATCCAGGAGGAATGCAGCCACCAGGTCAGATCAGAAAACAGGTTCCTTGCAGACTTTTAGGTAGAACTTGGAAGATTGACGTGCTTCGTGGCAGGACAGGTGCTTCTGCTGTGGAAGAGCTGTCCTGTGGAACTCTGGTTGCCGCCTTTGCCCACGTGGAAGCGAGGTGCTATCAACAGCCTTAAGACCCAGAGGAGCAAACACTGCAAGAGAAGCGCTTCCAGAACGAGCCGGGCGTGTGGCGGAGCGTCTGCAGTTCATGAGCTAAGGCGGACAGGCAAGCGGCACTAGGCGAGGGACCCATTGAAGTGAGAGTCAGGGACGGGGGGGGGTTGGGGACTGCCTGCGGGGGAACCAGTAAGAACGTGTGAATGAAGGGGACTTGAGATGAGTAGGATAACGTGGGCAGCCATCAAGAGGACCCAAAGGCACAGAGCGCGGGGATGAGAAAGAGCTGACGTGTGGGCTGGCTGCTCTGGGATCAAGGCCTGCAGCCTTCTCGTGGCCACAGCTGCCCTTCCCATGCTATCAGAACATCCTCCTCCCAGCTCTCTTTAAAAGATTGATTTATTTATATTGCAAAGTCAGATATACAGAGAGGAGGAAGCCCTTCCATCTGAAGAGTCACTCTCCAAGTGACCACAAAGGTCAGAGCTCAGCTGATCTGAAGCCAGGAAGGAACCTCTTCCAGGTCTCCCGCGCAGGTGCAGGGTCCCAAAGCTTTGGGCAGTCCTCCACTGCTTTCCCAGGCCGCAAGCAGGGAGCTGGATGGGAAGTATGGTCACTGGGATTAGAACCACTGCTCATATGGGATCCCAGCACATTCAAGCAGAGGATCTGTTAGGCTACTGTGCCGGGCCCCCTCCTCCTATCTCTTAGGGCTTCCTATTTTACTAAGATACCACAGGAAGAAAAATATTGCAAAAAAAAAAAAAAATAGTCGTTTCTCTTGAAATTTGGTTTTTTCAACTTCTAGCCTGCCTGACCAGGAAACCAGAGATGACACCAACTCCCAACACAGTTTTGCCCAAAGATCTCTAGTGTGTGGTAGAATGGAAGGGCCTGGGACACTCCATACCACACGCCTTCTGTTTTATAAGACACTTCCAGTACTTTCTGCCTAGTGAAGCTGCCGTCCCAGAGCTGTGAAAACTCGTGTGTGTGTGTGTGTGTGTGTGTGTAAGCTACCCAGTCTAAGATACTTTGCTTTAATAGCCTGAATGGACTAAGACAGTATAAAATTTATAGCATCCTTGTTTCAATTAGATGAACAAGTGTAAGGAGCCTCTGGAAATATTTAAGTTTCTTCTTGCACTTTCTCTTCTCTCTTTGAGCAATTTGGTGCAGAAACCAGTAGATGAGGTCCACTCCAGGAGATATTTGTGTCAGGGGAGCTGTGTAGACACAAAAATGGTGATGCCAGAATCTGAGCAGGGCAAGATGGAGGGAACAATGCAATGGTGTTTTGATCTGTGGTAAGGAGAGCAGTTCCACTGAGGGTGGAAGGGAGGGCTGGCTCATGGCAGTAGCCAAGGATGTTGAAGGCATCCACGCAGTGAAGTGACTTGGCATAATATTTCAGGATCTGATTGCAGAGGTGAATAAAATCAATTAATTAAAAGCTCATCAGAATTAAAATTCAATTTTCACTTTAGGAAGGCAAAATTTCTTGATAAGCTTAAACATACAGAGCCAAATTTTAGCTTTTCTAATCAGGAGCACATAAAATGTTTATGCACTTAAGATTAATTAAAATTGGGTGGGATGCGACATTCAATGGCTAAATCTCTGCCTTGCGAGTGCCTGGGATCCCATAGGGGCACAGTTCGTGTCCCAGCTGCTCTACTTCCCACCCAACTCCCTGCCTGTGGCCTGGGAAAGCAGTCAAGGATGGCCCAAAGCCTTAGAACCCTGCACCTGTGTAGGAGACCCAAAAGAAGCTCCTGGCTCCTGGCTTCAGATCGGGGCATCTCCAGCTGTTGCAGCCACTTGGGGAGTGAGCCAGATCTTTCTGTGTCCTTCCTGGAAATCTGAGTTTCCAATAACAATATTCAAAAATCTTCTTTTAAATAAAGAAGATTTCCTAGAATTTCCATGAGAAAACAAATGCAAGGCTTAACCCTCCAAAATACATTTGCATATCTTCTGTTAACAGCAGGAGGGAAACTGTGGCTTTTATAAAGAGCTAAAATGATCAAACTCAGGTGATTTTCCAAGGATTTATTTTGAATATGTGAACTTGCCTTTTCCATGAAAGTGTGTTTTCTGTCTGCTATTTTGTTTTTTGGACATATTTTTAATTTCTATGGAGTCAATGGTTTAATGCTCCATTCAATAAACAAATAAAAACGCAGAGACCATAGCTCAGCAGAAATATAGGCAGGGAAGAATATTTTACTCTATCAGATTTTACAAGAATGTTATTTCGCTTACCACATTTATATGCCACAACACATCATATTCAAATTTCAGAAAACTACAGACAAAAAAACAAACAGAAACAGAAAAAAAAACCAAAACAAACAAACAAAAAAAAAAAAACCAAAAAACTCTTGAAAGTAGCAATGGAGAAATGTTAACTTATCCTATAGGGAGAGATCAATTTATAGACATTTCATCATAAGTCATGAAAGCCAAAAGAAAGAAGCACAACACTTTCCAGTGCTGAAATAAAAGAGATGCCAATGGGCCCGGCACGGTAGCCTAGTGGCTAAAGTCCTCACCTCGAACACACCAGGATCCCATATGGGCGCTGGTTCATGTCCCAGCTGCTCTACTTCCCATCCAGCTCCCTGTTTGTGGCCTGGGAAAGCAGTCGAGGACGGCCCAAAGCCTTGGGATCCTGCACCTGTGTGGGAGACCTGGAAGAGGCTCCTGGCTCCTGGCTCCAGATCAGCTCCCTTTGGACGTTGCAGCCACATGGAGAGTGAACCAGCAGGTCAAAGATCTTTCTTTGTGTCTCTCCTTTTCTGTGAATGTGCCTTTCAAGTAGAAATAAATAAGTCTTTAAAATACATATATTTTTTAAAAAGTCAGTCCAGCATTTGGGTCATGAAACTGAAGCAAGGCACAGGGGAATAGTATATTATACAAGTAAGCTCTCCCAGATCCAGATGTGGCCCTTGGACAGCAAGATGTTCTTATTTGTGTCTCAAGTGATCAAGGGAATTGACGTGATTTTCCTGTGTATTAACAACCCATTGTTCATCGGAGGAAGGAAGTTTGATCCGCACTTGTATTTTCTGGCGGACCAGGACTGCCTGCTGTGCTATTACTCAGACAAAGGTAGGTTTCTGCCTGCTGTGGATTTCTGCCAGTTCTGCACGGTGCTGTACATCCCAAGCACAGGGAGCTTGACAGCATGTTTGTACATCTCGCCACCATGGCCATTCAGAAACACAGCACTACAACCACATTCACAAGGGCAAATGTACTGTGAGCAACTTCGGGCTGTAGGTGGAGAGCATCCAAGACGGGGAGGTGATGAACAACTGCTGTGGATACAATGGCTATGACATCATCATCTATGACAAACTGGAGCCCTGGCTGATCAAGGTTAATGCACCCCCATATCACACCTCCAGCTCCACCAAGAACCAGATCCTTAAGTCAAGCCTGGTTAGTGACACTCCAATATTGCGATTCTCAACAACAAAATCCCAGATTGCAAATGGAATATGTTCCCGTCCTGTTAAAAAAAAAAAAAAAGACTTGATAACTATAAGATTATTATATGCCAAGGAGCTGACACAGAATAGTGGGCCTGACAACTAAGCTGTGAAGTCCTGCAGGCAGAGGGGCCCAAGGGGAGGATCACTCTCCCCATCTGGAGGTGAGGTCATGGAGAACAGCAGACCCCAACCTGGGCCTTCTCAACTTCCCCCTCTCTCCTGAGCCCCTGCAGAAGTCCTGTCTTAACTTTCCTGTCTTTTTTTTTTTTTCTTGTCCATTTTCCTTCATTTTTCTCATTATTTTTTTTTTTTCATTTCTTTCTAAAGGCATTTCTTTTTGGGGAAAGAAAAATCTGGCACCAGCTCTATGGCATAACACATCAAACTACCACCCGCAATACTGGCATCCCATAGAAATGCCTGTTTAAGTCGGTGCTGCACCACTTCTGATCTAGCTCCCTAATGATATCCTGGGAAACCAGCAGAGGATGGCTTAAGCACTTGGGGTCCTGCACCCATGTGGGGACCTAGATAAACGTCCTGGCTCCAGCGCAGTCCAGCTCTGGTGTTAATCATTTGAGGAGTGAACCAGCAGATGGAAGATCTCCCTCTGTGTCTGTGTGTGTCTCTCCTCACTCTGTAACTCCATATGTTTAGATACTTGCTGGAAAACTTGGCCTGAACCATTGTTCAGCCTGTATTTTTTTCTACCTTTTGATGAGGTACTTGCGGTCTTCTGTTGAATTAGAGGATCTGGCTATTTTGTCTTTTGTGTGGATCTGGGTGTGTTGTTTATCCTTGCATGAGATTCTGCAACGGAGTTTTCCCAGTCTTGCAACATGTGCTCCAAGGCTGCACCACCTGTCCGTGTAATGTTCCCTGAGGTTGGAGATCAGGTTGAGTGGTCTTGTTGGATGACCACTAAGAACTCCTGCTGTGCTGGTCTTCAAACTTAGTTCTCATGTGCAGTGGCATGGCCCAGCTTACCCTCTGCCTAGGCCACGTGCATATTAGTGGGTATAGCAGCCTTGTTAGGGACTCCCACACACCAAGTAACTCTATTATTCTAGTCCTCAAACTCAGTTCTCAAGTATGCCTATAGGTTAGGTAGCCCAGCACACACACCTAGCCCTGGTTCGTGCAAGTAACAGCAGATGCTGTGACCTAATTGAGGATATCCCTAAGAACCCCTCCAGGCCAAGCCCCTGCCCTGGTTCTTGCACATGACATTGGGTGTTTGGCCTAGTCTAGCAGATCTCCAAGAATCCCCACCAGGCCCACCCCAAGAACCTGCTCTCTCAAGTACCAGTGGGTGCTGTGACCTAGTTGATAACCCAGAAATTTGAATCTGAGGTTTATCCTTAACAGAAATGCATGTATATGCTTACCAAACGACATGACTGAGAATATTTATAACAGCACACTTTGTAAAAGACTTAACCTGCACATTTATTCAGATGCCTGTGAAAATCAGAGTGAATATATAAATAATGTGTCACCAATATCACAAAGGGTAAGGAGTAGCAACCACATACAAGAATATGGGTCAGTCTCACTACCATAATAGGTAGCAAAAAAAGAAATGGAAAGACCAAAATAATTAATGTGTTATGTTTCAAAGCATATGTAGATCAAAATATATAAAACCAATGTGTGCAAAGTCAGAATAGTGATTGTTCCAATGGGTAATAACTTTCTCGGTTGCTGCTGATGTGTTTCTTCATGTGGGACCCACTAGTAGAAATCTGCACAGCTTCTTAAAAGTCGTGGTTTCTTGAGACTTGTGTGTATCTTTGTACGTCTCTTATGAAGCAATTGAAACTGTTTTAGATTTTGTGTATGTATTTGAAAAATGAATAGAGAGAGCCTCCACCTGCTGGTTCACTCCCCAAATGCTCCTAAGTGTTGGAACTAGTCCCTGGTCTTGGGAACTCAATCCAGTTCTCTCATATAGAGTTTGGAGTCCACCTACTTGAGCCCTCATTGCTATCTCCCAGGATCTATGCTGGCAGAGAGCTGAAACTGGGAACAGTGCTGACCCAGCCCTGGCCGCTGCAACCACTTAGACAGTGACCCAGCAAATGAAAGATCTGGACCTCCTCTCTCTCTAACTCCTCCTTTCTTATTTTTAAGATCTAATATTTTTATGTGAAAGGCAGGAAGAGACAGAGAGAGAAAGAGTGAGCTCTTGTATCCTCCGATTCATTTTCCAAATGGCCATAGCAGTCTGGACTGGGCTAGGCTTAAGCCAGAAGTCTGGAACTCCATCTGGGACTCCAATATGGATTGCAGGGGCCCAAGCAGGATCTTTTTTGTTTTGTTTTGTTTTGTTTGATTTATTTAATTTTTAATGGAAAGGTGGGTATACAGAGAGGAGAGACAGAGAGGAAGATCTTCCGTCCGATGATTCACTCCCCAAGTGAGCGCAACGGGCCGATGCTATGCCGATCCGAAGCCAGGAGCCTCTTCCGGGTCTCCCACACGGGTGCAGGGTCCCAAAGCCTTGGGCTGTCCTCGACTGCTCTCCCGGGCCACAGGCAGGGAGCTGGATGGGAAGTAGAGCAGCTGGAACTAGAACCAGCGCCCATATGGGACCCTGGGCATGCAAGGCGAGGACCTTAACCACTGCGCCACCGCACCGGGCCCCCCAAGCCAGGATCTGACCGTGATCCATGAGAAGTCTCACTATATAGTCTATCACCAGAAACACAGTAGGAAGCACACATTTGAGTTAATTACGGATGCCTTCCAAAGACCAGTATTGTCACTAGCTATTGTGCTGAAACTAGTATCCTAGTACCAATGGAAATGGTAAGCTTCTTGAGTATATAAGCCAAATAACGGTGTTTAACTGACACAGAAAATGTTGCAATATGGTCATTCCTTTGGATTATATTGCTTCCCTTCCCCAGAATTCATACATGGAAGTCCTAGCCCCTGGCACCCCAAAGTGTATTTGGAGATAGGTTCTTTAGAGAGACAGCTAAGTTAAATGAGCACGTTAACACAGCGTCCTTTCCAAAACTCACATTGAAATATAATTTCCATTATAATGCTATTGAGGGGTGAGTTGTTTAACAGGTGATTAGGTCATAAGGCCTCTACTGTTAGAGCGGGAATGGGTTAGTTGTCATAGATGTGAGTTCCTGAGAAGAAGGATGAGTTTAATTCAGTTAGTATCTTTGTGTCACACACATGCTTTCTTGCCCTTCTGTCATGCAATGATGCCACAAAAAGACCCTTCCCAGAAGCCACACCATTCCTTTGGACTACCCCATGTCCAGAATAATAAGTCAAATAAATCTTGTTCTTCATAAATATTCCAGTTTCCTATGTTCTGATTATAGCAGCAGGACATAGAATAAGACATTCTTAGTTCATTTTTTTATTGCTGTCATATTAAAAGAGGACATAAGTACATACATGTAAAAGGAAGACCAGGCAAAAGCACAGGAAGTAAAGAACCATCAAGAGGCAAAGAGGGAGCCCTCTGGAGAAATCAACGCTGTTCATACTGTAATCTCATATTTCTAACATCAGGGCCTTGAGAAAATATACTTGTGTTGTTTATGTAATCCATTCTGTGCTATGGCAGCTTGATTAGGTGAACAGAGGAATAGCAAGTGAAATGTCTTGAGCTAGAAAACTGAAGCAATAGTTAATCGACTTGATTTTTTTTTAACGATTTATTTTTATTTGAAAGTCAGATTTACAGAGAGAATGAGAGACAGAGAGAAAGATCCCCTCTCTGCTGGTTCACTCTCCAAGTGGCCTCAGTAGCTAGAGCTGAGGTGATCTGAAGCCAGGAGCCAGGAGCTTTTTCTGGGTCTCCCATGTGTGCACAGGATTCCAAGGCTTTTTGGGCCATCCTCGACTACTTTCCCAGGCCACAAGCAGGGAGCTGGATGGGAAGTAGAGCATCCGGGATGCAAACCAGCACCCATATAGTATCCTGGCTGTTGGGAAGTGAACCAGTGGATGGAACATCTTTCTTTTTGTCTCTCCTTCTCTCTATAAATCTACCTTTCCAATAAAAATAAATACATCTTTTGAAAATGAGCAGTACAGTTCCTAGTTTATGCCTGAGTGCTGATTGGTTGATGCTATTCACATTAAGAATGTTCTTCAGAGAGGAATTTTAACCTCAACGTGTGGAATTCTTATGACTGCTTTAGTAACATCCTACTCATACAGGTACTTGGCAAGACGCTTAGGGTGGTCGTTTCTGTTTTCACTTAGGCTGCAGTAAACCTCAGAGTACAAATACTGTTTCCTATTGTGACAGAAGATACTTTGAATTGTACATCCACTAGGTAGCACACAACTTCTTTTTTCTTAAACAAGACCCTGCCAGTTAAAGCATGAGGAAGGTCAGCAAGCTGAATAGTAGAGACCTAGCATTAGATTCTCACCACTACTGTATGCCAATGCTGATCCCCCTGCTCCCTGGCACAGACATGCAGGGAAGCCAGCCATAGAGGAAGGATATAACTTTCTCAGTAAAGCAGTGGAAGGAAGATTAATGGAGGCAATGAACATATAACAAGTTTATTGAGGTATTTCATTCACTGGAAGTACATGCAGAGTATAATTCATTTTACTTATTTCACATTTCCTTGTAAGTATCTTTCTGCGGCACTATGCCCCTGGTGGAAGCATAGTACCACATTAATAATCTGTGAAACTGTGTGCCTCCATGCTATGAGAGTGTGTGGCCAGATCATGGGTTCCAATCTTATCCTTCTGGAACAAATCTCATGCTTGTAGGCATAATGTCACATGTATTCTACATTTTCTAGAATTCAGGAGCCTGTTCCTGGCCCCTTCTCTATGTGACAGCCCCCTTACTATTCTCTTTCACAGTCTCTTCCAGCATCATCAGACGCAGGTCCAGTACAATGATTTTGCAACTTGCAGAGAAAGGAGAGCTACTAGGCTCCTTTTTAGTAGGAAGTGGTGGGAGTCACTTTGAACAGCTTGTAATTTTATGAGTAAGTCTCCTAAAGCTTCTGTTCTCTTGGGGGAGGGAGGAAGGAAGCACTGCCTGGCCCCAAACCGGGTTTCTTATTTGAACTAGGTGGTTGGGGCATAAAGCTGATCTTTCCACCACAAAGATCTGTGGGCTGGTAGTTGGCCCTGGTCACCTGACTTTTAGAACAGGAGCTACTATGTGCCCTTTGCTTCAAGCTTTGCGCCCCTGACATTGGCAGGTCAGTGGCTGCTATAGGCATGGGTTTTGGGAATGGGGGGCAGACTGCAAACGAACCTGAAGAAATATTTAAAAATGGTAAAAATATCTCCTGTCTTACTTTACTGGGATTTATGCGATGAAATCCATCAAACTATGCACCCAAAAGCATAAATTTTACTGTGTCGAAACCATACCTTAATCAAATAAAAACAGAACAAACCTCTTTGTTCACTGTCTTGGGGTCCTTTATGCTGCTACAAAATAGCACCTCATAGATTGGGTAATTCATAAATAACAAGAAGGAATTTCCTCACGGTTCCAGAGACCAAGATCAAGTCCCTGCCTCTGGTCTGGCGAATCCCTTCTCGCTGCATTCTCCCGCGGCAGAAGGCAGAGGGCAAAGCAGCTGAACAGTGCATGCAATCTCCTTTACAAGGGCCTGTATCCCATCTAGGATGGAGGGGCCCTCCTGGCTTAGCCATCCCCTAGAGATTCCACCTCTTTGTTGACAGTTTCCTTTGCAGTGCAGAAGCTTCTCAGCTACACGCAATGCATTTGTTTATTTATTTTTTTTATTTCATTACCTATCCTTCTGGGGTCTTTCCCAAGAAATCTTTGCCTATGACAATGTCTTGAACTGCATGAACTCTGTTCACTTTATATACATTGAAGACTCCGCTTCTTAGTACTGTCACATTGGCAACAGCGATTCCAACTGTTGCAGACACCTGGTAGAATCCTATCACAGCAAAGCACGTGGTACCTGGGACACTATTCAAAAAACAGTGGGTGCTGTGCCTGAGGTGGACCAGCTTCACTGGAGTTCTGCCAGCTGTCACAGTCACAGAGTGCCTCTACTTGTCTACGGCCATACCACCCTGAACGCGCCCGATCTCGTCTGATCTCGGAAGCTGAGCAGGGTCAGGCCTGGTTAGTACTTGGATGGGAGACAGAGTGCCTCTACTTTTGTCTGCTAAGCCACTCTTCAATTATCCCTGCTTCTAGCCGCTGGCCTCTGTTACTGATGGCTGTGGGTATGGCACCACGACTGCCCACCCCGGGCAAGTGGCTTTGTCTATATAAGTCTCTGGCAAAGGGAGGGTCACTATGGCATTCCGGCTGTGGGAACTCAAGGGCTTCAGCTGTGGTGGAGGTACAAAAGTCTTTCCAGAAGCCTCTGTCAGTGGGCCACCGAGAAAGCCCACCCAGGCTCTCCCAGGAGACTGGAGCTTGGGGCTGCAGGATTCAGCCTTCCTTCCACCCCACACTCCACC
Source organism: Ochotona curzoniae (assembly GCF_017591425.1). Classification (NCBI taxonomy): domain Eukaryota; kingdom Metazoa; phylum Chordata; class Mammalia; order Lagomorpha; family Ochotonidae; genus Ochotona; species Ochotona curzoniae. The sequence continues at coordinate 11,493,579 of NW_024467087.1, forward strand.
CCGCAGGCTTGAAGACAGAGTGGCTCATTCTGACCCACATCGCTGCATTTTCATTCCAAAAATCCCTGTGCCCGGAAGAGAGGATGTAGTGAGACAAAGTGAAAGATAAAGCATCCTTTTTTTTCCTGGCCTATCCTAACTAACAATAATGGCTGGTCCACTTAATACAATTTACTGCTTTCATCAGAAACTTTGAAGTATTTTATTTAAATGATTCAAGCTCTCTGAAAGTTTTCTATTTTGTCCTTTGAAAAAGGACTCCTTATTCAAAGCATTAGAACCTCAGAGAGTAAATAAATAAAGGACCACCTAGGATGCACAAAGGACTTGTAGAGTCAGATGTCAGCCTAACTCAATATGTCACTTTAAAGTCCTATATGATCGGTGTGTATCCTCCATGCATATCCACCGTGCCCCTGTGTCTAGCTAGGCACTCTGAAGGAACCTAATATTCTTCTAACCACATACTTTTGGCTTTGAGTACTCACTTGGGCGGGTTTAGCTCAATAAACAAATACTGTTCCCATCTCACGCTTATGCTTTTTCCCATGTTGCAGGCTACATAGAGTAATACTAATGACACTAAGAACAACTTCAAAAGCAGAAAGCCCAGGCCTGGCGCGGTGGTCTAGCGGCTTAAGTCCTCACCTTGAACGCGCCAGAATCCCATATGGGTGCTGGCTCATGTCCCGGCAGCCCTTCTTCCCATCCAGCTCCCTACCTGTGGCCTGGGAAAGCAGTCGAGGATGGTCCAAAGCCTTGGGACCTGCACCCACATGGGAGACCCAGAAGAAGCTCCTGGCTCCTGGCTTTGGATCAGCTCAGCTCCAGCTGTTGCAATCACTTGGACAGTGAATCACTGGACAGAAGATCTTCCTCTCTGTCTCTCCTCCTCTCTGTATATCTGACTTTGCAATAAAAATTAAAAAGCCTTTAAAAAAAAAAAAGCAGAAAACAGCAGAGGATGGCTCCTTGGGCCCCTGCACTGATTTGCGAGACTCAGAAGAAGTTCCCGGTTTCAGATTGGCACCAAATAAAAATACATCTAAAAAAAAAATCACAGCTCTGGTGGTGAATTTGCCTCATCTTGGGAACTTTGAAAACTTGCAGTGCCCAGGCCAGAGCCCACACTGCACCTGAATACCTGCAGGCAGAACCTAGGCATCACTATTTTGTAAAGTTCTCTCGGTGCCTGTGTTCTACCATTAAGGATGAGAAATAGTGCTTCCCAAGTTCAAACAGACTTGACTGTAGTCCTGGGTTAACAGCCTTGAATAAGTCATGTAAGTTTACGGGTCTCAGTTTCTTTTTAGAGGGGTTGATACCAGAAGTCTGAGATGTACCCACAGAAACCATGCTGCCTGCCAGAGTAAGCACCTAATAAATGGAAGCTGTTAATGTATTTTATAAGATGGCCAATTGTGATTATTAATAGCAGATGAAGGACAATTTCATACCTTCAAAACTGACAGCTGAGGAAACTAGTCTTCTAAATGGAGGAACTGAAGAAGATAAATTCTAGCCACACTTGTTTTTAGATTCCAACTCCTGCTAGGTTTTAAGAGAATCAAGACAGACAGTGTGATCCATGCTCTCTAGGGACTCAGAAATCCAATTGCAGAGAGAATAGGCACATAGACCAAAAGAAAAGCTGGCCTCAACTTACACTACAGACACTAAATAAACTCAGACTCGGTTCTGGAATGGCCAGAATTTTCAGAGGATGACCTTAGCTTGGAAATACTGGTGAGATACAGCCTGGAAACAAGTGGTGGGGAGAGTATCTCAGGGATTGTAAATGGCTCAGTGAATATCATACAGATGAGTGGAAATGTATTGCCTAGAACAAAGGGCTTTCTGTAGCAAGCTGGAGGAGAGCTGTGTGGAAGCAGGTTAGAGAAAAATTTGAGTACCAGGTAAAGGACTCTAAGAGGTTCTTTCTTAAGGTATATGTGTGTGAGTGTGAGTGTGTGAGTGTGTGCGTGTGTGTGGTGTGACTGAATCCTCTGAACACTGAATAAAAAGTTATGTGTAAGGAGGTAGAGGAAGCAATCAAGGGTAATAATTAACCTTATTTGTTACCTATGAGCTCTGAACCCATAGAGAAATATACGAAGAAATCTGATGAAAATCAAAGCATGAGCTTTGTCATTTTTAAAATACACTTTGCTTTTTATTATTTGAAAGACAGAGCTACAAAGGACAGACAGATATTTCATCTGCTGGTTCACTCTTCAGAGGGCTACAATGGCCGGAACTGAGCCAACCTGAAACCGGAAGCCAGAGTTCCTTCTGGGTCTTCCACATGGGTGCAGGGGCCCAAGGAGTTGAGCCATCCTCTGCGGCTTTCCCAAGCCATAAGTCGGGAGCTGGACTATTAATGGAGCATTCAGGACATGACCCAGCGCCCATATGGAATGCCAATGCCACAGGTGAAAGCTTAGCCTACTACACCATGGTGCTGGTTCATGTTTTGTTATTTTTTTTTTTAACAGAAAGAGAGAGACAGACAGAGAGAGACAAAGAAAGAGAGAGAGAGAAAGAGAAATGTGCTCTCATCCACTGGTTCATTGCCTAAATGCCCACAATGACCAAGACTGAGCTAGGATGAAGCTAGGAGCTGCAAACACAATCCAGGTCTTCCACAAGAGTGACAAGGATGGCAGAGACTTGACCACTTGATCAGTCTCCTGCCACCTCCCATATTTCTTGCAAATTAGCAAAAAATCAGAGTAAGGAGCTGGAGCCATGCACACCAATATGAAACACAGATGTTTTAACCTCTAGGCCAAATACCTGTGCAAGCTTTGTTAACATCAAAACTATGCTGGAGAATATAAAATGGTCAAAGACGAAAAGGAACTTCTTATTCCACTCTGCTTACTCAGACAGTATTAGGCACAGGCAGAAACCTTGACTTGGTTGTACTTGCTGCAGACAGGAAATATTTGCCACTTGTAGGGAGAAATGAAGCACATGATAGGATCACTTATTTTAAGTTATCTCGAGCATATTAACCCAGGCCAGAATTGGGACCCATGGAAATCAGGCCATCATATGTTTAAGTTATTTCTGCTATGTGGGGGAAGCAAGTGAAAGGTAGAAAGGGAGTCAAAATGTCTTTCCTGAAAATTGTTAAAATCCTTCCATTTTATGGAAACATGCATTGTCTCCTAAACAAAGGCATTGTGCCATTTTCAAAAAATGACAAATTTTAAATAGAATTCAGGGTATTAATGGATGCTTAGGCCTTTGCAGACCTCAGAATAAAGATCTCTGATGTAAGCAACCAGAAGTCAGAATTATTTTTGTTGTTGTTCCAGCAAGGGTACGAAGTGGGAGGTTAATTTGGAAGTGGCATGTAAAATTTGCAGGTGAGGCTGACAAGGAAATGAATAAGAACGACAAGGAGTGAAAGACCATGGCAGACAGTGTGGACATAAGATGAAATGGTTTTGGACTAGGGCTGGGTAATAGGGATAAGAAGGGACAAATCCGAAGTACAGGAATATGGACTTTGGTTTTCCTGCGTGCTCTCTAATCTAACCTTTCATTGGAAAAGCAGATTTACAGAGAGGAAGGACAGAGACAAAGAGTTTAAGACAGAAAGATACTGGGACAGCTGATTCATTCCCCAAGTGGCTGCAACGGCCAGAGCTGAGATGATTCGAAGCCAAGACCCTGGAACTTCTTCCGGGTCTCTCACATGGGTACAGGGTCCCATAGCTTTGACTCATCCTCTACTGCATTCCCAGGTCATACCCAGTGAGCTGGATAGGAAATGAAGCAGCTGGGACAAGAACTGACACCCATTTAAGAAATGCATCCCTGTTAGCAGCTGGATTGTAGGTTAGTGGGACTCATTCTGGATTCTGACTCAGACTCATGATACATCAAAATAAACTTGTGGGCGTTTTTTTTTTTTACACTTACTTATTTATTTTTTCTTTTTATTAATTACATTGTATTATGTGACACAATTTTATAGGTACTGGGATTTCCCCCTACCCCTCCTCTAACCCTCCCCCCATGATGGATTCCTCCCCCTTGTTGTGTAACCATAGTTCAAGTTCAGTTGAGATTCCTTCATTGCAAGCATATATCAAGCATAGAGTTCAGCATCTTATTGTCCAGATAAGTTCAACGGCTTCTTGGGGAGACCTTCTCTGGTCTGAAGGTAGAGCCAACAGAGTAAAATCCCGATCAATTAAAAACCCCAACATAACATCAGCAACAATATATAACATTATGGAATTAATTGACATAGTATTGAGTAAACAATGTGTTAAAATTAAATGCAAGTTCTTAACAGCCTCCTTACACTTATTTATTTTTATTGGAGATTCAGATATACAGAGAGAAGGAGACAGAGAGGAAGATCTTCTGTCCATTGGTTCACTCCCCAAGTGGACAAAACAGCCTGAGCTGTGCCGATCCAAAGGCAGGAGCCAGGAGCTCCTAATCCACATGGGTCTCCCACATGGATACAGGATCCCAAGGCTTTGGACCATCCTCGACTGCTTTCCCAGGCCACAAGCAGGGAGCTGGATGGGAAGCAGGGCTGCCGGGACATGAACCAGTGCCCATATGGGATCCCAATGCATGCAAGGCAAAGACTTAAGCCACTAGACTACCTCACCAGGCCCCAAACTTGTGTTATTTTAAGTGACAAATTTTGTGATAATCTACTACAGTGGATGTAGAAAATTAAGGTAAACTAACATAAATGGGGATGAGATAATGAAGTACACTGGAATACTGACACCTTTTCATTAAAAATTACTTATTTAGGGCCCAGAAGATCTTCCTCTCTGTCTCTCCTCCTCTCTGTATATCTGACTTTCCAATAAAAATAAGATAAATCTTTAAAAGATTACTTAATTATTTGAAAGCAGAATGACAGAGAAAGGGATTGTCCATTTACTAGTTTACTCCCTAGTGGGCCTGGGCTGAGTCAGGTAGAAAATAGAGGCCAGAAATTCCATACCACAGGTGCAAGGGCCCCAAATATTTGGGCCATCTTCTCTTACTTTCCCAGGTGCATTAGCAGCAAGATCTATTGGAAGCAGCATAGTTTGGACTCAAAAACCAGTATTACAATGTGACATGCTTGCACTACAGGTGACAACTTAATCCACAACACTGTAATTGTGACCCCTGTATTCAACATTTTTTGCTTTTCTTGAAGAGAAAAGGAATCAGCTAAATGGTGACTCTCTACAGTTATCATCAGAAGAAGAGAAAGAGGAGGGGATAGGGCTCCAGACCCACCCAATCTGTTCCATCTGAAGATTTTTTACAGTTACTTGCTATTTACATTGGGCTTTGGTAGATGTTAATCACAGTTCTACAGAGAAACAAAACCAATATGAGAGAAATACATAGAGATTTATCATTGATGAAATGGCTCATGCAATTATGGGGGCCAATACCTCCCAAGACCTACAGAATAAGTCCATAAACTGACTCCAGAGACATGATGGTTTTATTCTGAAGGCCGAGAGGCCTGAGATTCAGGAAGAACCATTGCTTCAATTCAAGTTCAAAATGAAGGCTAGCCAGTGTCGTAGTTCAGAGGTCACTGAAAAGAAGAATTCTCTATTAATTGAGGGAAAATCAGTATTTTATTCTATTTAGGCCCTTAAGCTTATTGAATGAGATCAACCTAAATTGTTGAATGTGGTCTACTTCTCTCAGTTTACTAATTTAAGTATTAATCTCATACATACATATGCAGAGACGCCAGGATAATGCTTGACCACCCATTCTTGACCCTGTGGCTCAAACTGACACATAAAATCAACCACCAGTAAGCATCTATCTTGTTATCCAAGAGAGCTATGAAACCCTTGATCTTCTGCTGCTCCTTATTAAATTTATTTTTGCTTACCCAGACTTTGCTTTACTGCCTTCCAAGGCTCCTCGTGAGAATCCAGGTCCTTGTTTTGTTCAGCTTCTAGAGGCCACCACAATATCTTCAAAAGCATAAACCACCTGCCTCACATCAGATCACTCTGACACTTATTCTCCTTCCTTTTTCATTGGTGATTATTTTGGGCCCACCTGAATAATCCAGAATAATGTCAGAATCATCTGATTAGCAATTCCAATTCCATCTGCAATCTTAATTATGTCTTGCCAAGTAATGATATATTCATGGGTGCTGAGGAGTAGTAAAGAACATATTTTGGAGAATCATTATTCTGCCTTACCACCATCCTTTTGCTGACATCTGAAAGTAGGAGTCTTCAGACCACAGACCTGTTTTCACAGTGACTTTGGCCCCCTAGCTCAGGGATGAATTTATCCCACTTTCTGGCACCCAGGTCCTTCTACAGATGGATCTCACTCTGCATAGCCAGAATAACCTTCTTGGCAGTTCTTCTTTCATTGAGGGTCCTGCCTAGAAAGTAGTCATCCCTCTTTGGGCCCATCCACAAAACCAAATGCAACCTACTGACTTGAAGTCAACCTTTATTTCTCAATGGCACATGGAACCTAGCTTCTAGTAATTACTATATGCTTCAGAGTTTTTTGTAGTTGCTGTTTGTGATCAATTCACTTTGTTCAGCTCAGTTTCTGCAGGTTACCATATCATAACTCATACCTCTCTGCTGCAATTTATCTTTATCTGTCTCCTCATTCTATTTTATTTTCCATTTTTAGTGTTTCTCATGAGCTCACATATGAAATCAACTTGTTTTTGTCTACCTTCTGCCACTAGGATGTGAGCTCCATGAGAGAAGAACTGAATTTCCATTTACTGCTACTTTCCCGGGATGCAGAACTAACCCTGCCACCTATCAACATGCTTAATGAATATTTATTTGAATGATCTTTTTCTCTCTATCCCTAATGCCACATATTTAAACATTCATCATCACCTCTGCATTGAAACAGTCTCCTAAGAGTTCTCTGGGATTCCCAATACCGGTTCTGCAGTCAAAAGATCTTCCAAAACCACAGATCCAATCATAGCATTTTCACGATCAAAAGAGCTTAAGTAAATCCTCATTTTCTTCAGGTTAAACTATTTAGATCTCAAGACCTTCTATAATTTGGTCTCACTCATTTGATCATGAAATAAGCACGCTTTGAAAATATACCCTGTGGGCTTGGTGTGATGGCTCATTGGCTAAATCTTCACTTTGCAAGTGCTGCCATCCTGTATGGGTGCAGATTCATGTCCCTGGGACTCCACTTCCCATCCAGCTTCCTGCTTGTGGCCTGGGAAAGCAGTCAAGGATGGCCCAAAGCCTTGGGATCCTTCACCCAAAAAGAAGCTCCTGGCTCTTAGCTTTGGATAGGCTTAGCTCCAACCGTTGTGGTCACTTGGAGAGTGAACCAGCAAACAGAAGATCTTTCTATATATCCTTCTCTCTGTAAATCTAATCTGCTGTTCCAATAATAATAAATAAATCTTTAAAAGAAAATTTACATTGTGGCAGGTGCTGCTATGCATTATGGAAACACCAAAGTGAGTGAGACATGTTTCTCACTCTCCAAAACTGCTAGGATGAGTTCATATGTCTTGAAGCTCACCAGTACAGATGGGAGAGCAAGTTGAGAGTCAGAGATTATAGCAAAAGTTTTTTTAATGGGACATGTGAGTGGTTCTTGAAACAGAAGTGAGGCACATGTAGCCTGGAGTAACTTCCCACATCCTCAGCTGACCAAAAAGGGAAAAGGAAATGAAGTAAAAATGCGATATGCATAAAATCATCGAAGGTGGAGTTTTGTGAAATAGTGAATTAAGCCATCCTTGGCAGGGTGTCAATTTCAGTCCCCAGCTGTTCCACTTTCAATCCAGTTTCCTCCTGATGCACCCAGCAGATGATGGTCCAAGCCCTTGGGCCCCTGCCACCCACCCACATGGGAGACCAGAGGAAGTTCCTGGACCCTGGCATTGGGAGAGTGAACCAGTGGATAGAAAATATTGTTTCTATATATCTTTCTCCTTCTCTCCCTCTATCCATCTTCTTCTCCCTTTCACTTTCTTTCTTTGCCTTTTAAATAAATAAATAAATACACCTTTTTTTAAAAAAAAAAGAGGAACAGCAGAGTCATCCCTGTGTTGGGATTAAGGATGTTGTGAGGACAACCTGACCTGGCTTTTCTGCCATAAAGATGCCTGCTTATGCAGGGACCCATCTGTTTGTACAGAGGCTGCGGTCAAGCTGTGCTTTCATAGAAGATTACTGCGGGGTAAATAGATCTACACAAAGGCAGAGCTATTTTCCTCTATTCATCAAAGTTCTCCAATCATAGACATAAATGGTCAGCCAAGGAAGACCAAATATTTGAGAGAATAACAACATAAAAGAAGTCCAAAATAAACAAAGCAATTCATGTTCCTGAAGGAAGAAACTGATAATGAAAGGCTAGAAAAGGTCCTCAAAAAGATTTCATATAATCAACCCATCCAAGTAATCTAAAAAGTAGAAGCTGTTAGAAAAATAAAGATATGATTAGAGAATATAGTGAAACAACGTAAGAGTTCAATTAGATTCTCAGGAAGGCAAAGAGAATAGGAAACAGGTTTAATCTTTAACATTAATTTCGAAAAAGAAAAAATTATTTATTTTCAAAGCAGGTTGCATAATTGTTCAGAAGAATCCTTTTAGCATTCAATGTTACTGAGCTCTTAGAGGTAGCCTAGATTGTGTACAAGCTGTTTTCATGTATGGTCACACAAACATTCTGCCATGAACAATAGCACTTCTAAAATTGGGGGAAAAGGCTCTCTGACAATTTTACGTCAATGTTTTTGTCCATATTCAGACTTAACAACTGATTAAGTAAAAATTATGCATTTATATAGAGTAAAAGTACTCAAATAATTAAAAGAATTGGGGAATATTTTAATCTATACAATCAGAGTTGAATGGACTCTTAAAACATCAATTTAATCTGAGGGGTGGAAAAAGCTGAAGACCACAGGAAAAGGTGAGTGCCCAAGGTCATCCAGGCTGTGAGCTTACAAATTGGCCTCCAAGATCCATATGACACACATTTTTTAAAAAGATTTATTTATTTTTATTGTAGAGTCAGATATACAAAGAGGAAGAGAGACAGAGAGGAAGATCTTTCTTCTGTCCGATGATTCATTCCCCAAGAGGCCACAACGCCAGAGCTGAACTGATCTGAATCCAGGAGCCAGTACTTCTTCCTGGTCTCCCACATGGTTGCAGAGTCCCAAGGCTTTGGGCTGTCCTCAACTGCCTTCCCAGGCCACAGGCAGGGAGCTGGATGGGAAGTGGAATAGATGGAACACAAAGCGACGCCCATATGAGATCCCGGCACATTCAAGGAGAGGACTTTAGCCACTAGGCCACCACGCCGTGCACTATATACAATTTTTATAACACTTTATATGATGTGTTTAAATCTCATCAACAAACTTATCAGAGTTTTTGAAGTTATATGGCTTCTGAAACACCAAGCATTGCTTGTAATGGACAGACTATATTAACAATAAAAATAGATAGGATAGAATAATTATTTTTTTAATGACTTATACAAATCGGTTTAGGGTAACACATTCAATTCAGCTCAACTGCTGTCAGTGAGAGAGAAGTCAGTGTTTGGCCTTGACCAGGGTTTAAATGCCTAATCTCAAACCAGTATGCCAACTCTAAATTATTTCCTAGCACTTTTTAGACACAAATTCCATAGAAATAGGATAACCAATATAAAATGGCTTCTTGGTGCTCATCACATTTTATGAGTGACATCTGTGTAGCCTCATCAACACAGACCTGATTCTGGGTCCGATAATTAAGAGCTAAGTTTTGGACAAGTGACCTTTCTGAGCTGTCAGACATTCAAGAAGTTGCAGTTATTATTGCCACTGTATAATTGCCATTATTAGTGTTATGAATTCCCATTTAAAATGAATGTGATAAATGATGACCTCATGGTATTGTTATAGTAATTAAATGAGGAAATGTACTTTAAAAGTTACTTGGCCCTTTGGTATAGAATAGTTACTTAGTCAATGGCATTATTAGTGGTAACAATAATGAAAACGCTGCAGTGTTACACGTAACGTTAAAGTTCAGCTGTAGAGTCAGCATGTTAACTCTAAATCACATTACAGTTGTTATTTTAAAGCCCTACAAATTTTCCAATAAGCGCAATCTTTATGCCAACAATGTCTCTCTGAAACACACTTCCGTAACACCCGCGGAACATTCTTCTCCATATCAGGGCCTCTAAGGTGTCACCAAATGATCATTCCCCCATCCCTGACAGCAAGGCGTGACCTCCTCCCCTTCCCCCAGCCCCTGTGAACACAAGAGAAAAAAAATTGAAAACATTTGTCCCACTTACCTTCCTCCATACCTCGACCCTCCTGACCCTAATCAGAGACCCACATGGGCAGGTAATCCTCTCATCTATGTAAACAGTAATTAAAAATAAAATAAAGACATTTTTTAGAGTTGAAAAGAATCTTGAAAGTGTTCACCAGTGCATGTGTTGGAAAGATAGCCAAGTTCCAGATGTGACTGTCATGTATAAGGCAGACGAACTATTTAATGCTATCAAGGACTTTGCCACGTGTCTTCTAAGGCTGTAGAGGCAATTCTGAAAAAAAAAAAAAAACAACAATGTTTACAATAGAGAATAACAGCAATTGATAACACTTATTAAGAGCTAAGCTATCTCATTTAATTCTTACAGTATCCTTGAATGAAATAGTTGCCATAACTATCCCAATTTGCACATAGCAAAACTGAAACACCAGGAAATATGTCAAAGTACTTGAGATCTCAAATGCTAGGTAAGTATGAGAAATGCTTTGGATGAGGATGTTGAGGGGTGGAAATAAAATGTGACCTTGAACAAGTCACATCCTCCAACTGTGACTCATTTTCTTTCCTGTAATATCAGAAGGTTAAGTTCTTTCAAGGCACATTGAAAACTTCAAGATTGTAAATTTTGAAACTTGCACAGTGGTCTTTTCTACATATACTAAAAATAAAATAAATTACTTCAGAAACAAATCCTAATAAATCCACTTATCAAGCTCTGAACAGCAACTTAATAAAGTTCACATATCGAAGCCTGCATGACATTTCACCCATTGCCAAATTTCCTCCTTTCTTTCATGTTTATTGGACAAGCATGAATGCTTTAGAATTTTCTGAGTATTTTCTCCTTAGAATGCAATCAATGGACTAAAGACCATTCCCAGGAAAGGCTGCTTAATGTGGATTATAACTTAATAATATATTTGTGATGCCTTTAGCCTGTGTTACTGAAATATTTCATGTGCGTTTTTCTGCATGGCGGAGTGTACTCCCCCCTACCAGGCCTTAACTGTAAATATAATTAACATTAAAAATTCTCAGAAGGGAGGATAGAAGGAAATAAGGAGAGAAGAAACTAAGGAAGGGAAAGAGAGAAGCAGCCAATGAAAGATGAAGGAAGGGAGGCAAGGAAACTATCACCTTCATGCTCTAACCTAATCTGAACAGTTTTTCATTTCTGCATGCCTTCTTCACTCTTTGTTCAGCTATTTCCATGGTTTTCCACAGTTTTTTTCATTTATTCTGCCCAAGTATTATACCACATACCAGGCGAGTCTCATTGCTGCAGAAACCGAATATATGCTATAAATCAAAGACCCTTCCCTGAATGCAAGCCCCAGATACATGCCCTTTTATTTCCCTTCATCTTTTTTTTTTCTTTTGAGTTACCACTATATCTTAATCATTGTTCTAAATATCTGTTCATAAATATTGGGAATGGAGTTAAAGTAGTTCTGCAATCAGAGGAAATTAACAAACTAATAAAGAAAAAGTGTGCCGTTCTACTGCTGAAGAGATTTGACAAGACAGCAATGACTGCAGGCTGAACACCTCCTTGTGATAAGGACTGTCTTGCTGATATTCAATTATCTCATTTACTTTCACCTACACTGCCCTATGCAGTTGAAAACACTGTCTCATCCCCATTTTGCATATGAAGAAACAGGTTTAGATCACATAGCTTATGAACTGCAAAGCTATGATTGGAGTTTTAGTCTACATTGCCCCAGGAACAACAACCTTTATTTTTCTGATAGAGTGAGGAGCTCAGGTTTCATCTCATTTCTTTCTTTGTGGGGACAACATGAATAAAGATTCATTCTGAACCTCCTTTTGTTCATAAAAATGTCTATATTTGAAAAAAGATAGAAGTAAAAAGAAAAAAAAAGTGACACACCATTTAGAGGAAGTAAAAGAATATAAGAGCCATTCGTTTCTTTTTTCATTCATGTTCTTTTCTCTGCCATTGAACGACTGAGAAAATGGTACAATTTATTATCAGTAGCACAAAACACAACTTATCAAGATACAATGATTGGACAGAAGCGTAATCTCTTCTAGGTCTTCTAGGTCTAGATCAAATGAAGATTGAAGAGTCAAGAAAATCCATGGGAGAATCAAGATGGCAGAATAGGGTAAGGACACATTTAAACAGACAGAGAAACATTAGGCAGTGTGAAACAGAGAGGGCACATTCCAGGAAATAGAACAGGACAGAATGACAGCAGAAGGGCAACTGGAGACTGACAGACACAAGAAAGCAGCGGACCCAATGGTGTTGGAGTGACCTGATATGCCACTGGCACTCAGCAAGCAGAGATCTGAACTGCAGCAAGAACTCCACCACCAGTCACAGGGTGGGAAGGGACTTTCACTGGGAGCTCTGGAGGTGAGCCCAGACAAAGAGCTGCCCGTCCTGCTGGTCCGTTTGATTTGACCAGGAGCAGAGACAGAGCAGCAGATCCTAGATGGGTGATGTGGAATGGGGTGGATTTCACAGCCCAGTCCGCCCTCTAGAGCTGAATGGGGTGTTATTTTATACAGGGAAGCAAAGGCTATGGCATAGGACTGCACATGCACTGGGCTGGGAGTGAACTCATTCATAGCTCAGTGAACTGTAAAAACGTGGCATAATGTAGGTTCCATCCAAGATATGTCTGGGTAGCCCTCAGACCTAATGGCCAGCAGATCAAGAACTCTAGTAATGGCACATCAGGCACCATTTTGTACACTGTGGAGAAACTGCAGGGAGAAGAGTGAACTGCACATGCGCTGAGCTGGAAGTGAATTCCCTGAGCTCAGTGCATTGCACTGGTCCCACATGGAAAATAATACCGATTGTGGCATCTTATTGTGAGAGGAGTTAGACTGGGTAGTAGGCAGTTAGGGTATCCTGGGTCCCCAAGTCATTTTTTTCTCAAATACAAAAGGGAATTTCCCCACCATGTCTTAGAGTCACCAGAGCACAGTTTCTTCAAAAGGACAAGGGTGCTATTAGCATATCAGTTCCCCACCTGAAGCACCAGCCATTACCTCCGGCCATGGTGTGGGAGGGCCTCAGGCTGATCATTGAAAGGAGGGCAGGAGGAAGTAGTACTCATATTCCCAAGGCCTGGGATGCCCTATGTCTGACACCTCTCTGGTCTTTTGCCCTAAAGCCAGATACCAGGGGACCAGGAAACTCCTTTGTCCTTGGAAAACCCCCTTTTGAAATAAACTTTGAAAGATTCCAACACCCCCCATGCACAGGTCCTTTCTATCTCAGAGCCCCCTCCCATCACTAGGACAGGAGCCTCTCCTCTCAACTTTTCTAATAAATCTTGCTGTAAAACTAAACTGTGTGGGCCCGGCGCAGTGGCCTAGCGGCTAAAGTCCTCGCCTTGAACGTGCCGGGAGTCCATATGGGCGCTGGCTCTAATCCCAGCAGCTCCACTTCCCATCCAGCTCCCTGCTTGTGGCCTGGGAAAGCAGTCGAGGATGGCCCAAAGCTTTGGGACCCCTGCACCTGTGTGGGAGACCAGGAAGAGGTTCCTGGATCCTGGCTTCAGATCGGCATAGCATTGGCTGTTGCGCTCACTTGGGGAGTGAATCATTGGATAGAGGCTCTTCCTCTCTGTCTCTCTCCTCTCTGTATATCTGACTTTCCAATAAATAAATAAATCTTAAAAAAAAAAAAAAAAACTAAACTGTGTCCACACGAAAATTCTTCTTTCCTACGAGACAAGAATTGTGGTTGCTTCCATATTCAGGGTCAAAAAACCCTACAACAATATGAATCAAAACAACCAACAGGTTCTGGCAAGATCAGAACCAGCAACAATCTGGTTTTATAGGACTCATGGTGTTTTCCTAATCCTGGGAAGTGCTCCAACAGGAAGTGGGGAAAAGTTTGTACAGACAATGGTGCAGCCTCAGCATGGTATCACAGGAGGTGGAGAGTGGTGAGCCAGGAGTTGGGGCTGTGGAGACCATGATGGAAGTCTAACATAAGAACCCAGACCTGGAACTTGCTGGAGGGAGTGACACAAGTGGCTGCAAGCAAATAGCCGAGTACCAACTGCAATAAGTAAAATCACATTGGAGACCTGTGGGTGACACAGCTTAGAAACCTGCCCCAAGGAGAAGACTCTGCTAACCAGGAGTACAATGATCAAGAGCAAAAGAAGAGATAAAGGCACAATGAATATTACTGAAGACTCCCCTGCAAAGGAGCAAAATTCTTTGACAATCTCAGAGTTCACGGAGGAACACATCAAGAAAATGGGGGATATAGAATTCAAAACACTTGCTATAACGTTTCTTATCAACAAAAAGAAGCACGTAATACAGGAGTTCAAGACTTTTAAGGAATATGTCACATAGGAAATGATTCAAATGAAAGCTGATATATCAGAAATGAAGACTACAGTGGTGCAAATTAAAAGTACAGTGGAGAGTCTCCAAAATAGAATGAAGGAGGCAGAAAAAAGATTCTCGGATTTGAAAGATATTTCTTGTCACCAGGAGGAATCAAACAAAAAGGTGGAAGAGGAAGTGGGTCAAGCTAAGAAAAATGTATTAAAGAACTGAAAGACACTATTAAAAGGCCAAATCTAAGAGTTATGGGAGTCCCAGAATGCACAGAAAGAGAAGTGGGATTAAAGGCATACTAATAAAATAAGGGAAAATTTCCTTAACGTAGAGAAAGAATTTGGAAACAACATCTAGGAGGGACACAGAACTCCCAACAGGGTTGACCAAAAGTGATCTTGACCACGACACATGATCATCAAGCTCTCTTCAGTCAAACACAAAGAAAAGATCCTTAAATGTGCAAGTGAAAAAAATCAGTTGACATATAAAGGAAGGCCAATTGAATTTACAGGAAACCTCTCACAGGAAACTCCACAGGCCAGAAGAGAATGGAGCAACATACTATAGATTCTAAAAGTAAAGAATTGTCAGTCCAGGATAATGTAACCAGCAAAGCTTTCCTTTGTCTTTGAAAATGAAAGAAAATTCTTCCACAGTAAAGAAAAGTTAAAAGAACATGCCTTTTCCAAACCTTCCCTACAAATGATGCTTTAAGATATTCTCTTGACAGAGAAGAGGAATAGCACCAGCCAAAAACAAAAGCAAATGCGAAGAACATCAAAGTAAAATAGTGACAGAAGACTAAATCAATTAACAACAATTAACAACCCATTGCTAAAAAGACCGACCAAATTAACCTGAATGTAAATGATTAAACTCGTCAATCAAATGTCATAGATTAGTAGACAGGATTAAAAACAAATCCTGTCTATTTGCTGCCCACAGAAGACATATCTCACCAACAAAGATCGGAGGAAACTGTATCTCGTGGATTTTGATGTTTTGTTTTGTTTTTTTAAGTTTCATCTCTTCGAAACACTTTGTTTCTCACTAAATTTTTCAATGACTCATAGATAATACAGTAACATTATTTTCTTCAAGAGGATTATTGATTTTCTTTTTCATTTCTTCAGTGACACATTAGTCATTCAGTAGCATGTTATTTAGCTTCATGGCATTTTTAATTTCTTCTTTTCTTCCTGTTGTTGATTTTGTTTTTGTGGCTTTTCATTTAAGAGGATGTACAGTAACTGTGTAGTAGAGATTATCATATCCAGATGTGAGGATACAATGCAGTATGCATCTCTACTTCCAGACAAAGATGGACTCCCAATGAAACTGTTAAATATATCTTGACAATAGGATGCTGGACTCTCTGCCATTGTCCATGCCCACAATGATGGACATATGACTGTGTATGAAGAACTACACTAGAGTAATAATATAGGGGAACTCAGTGGTGTGTGGAGGGAACATGAGGACGGGGTTATGGAATCCCAGGGCCTATGGAACTGTATCATAAAATGATAATAATAATTTTAAAATAAAAAAAGAAAAGAAAATTCCTGGACAATTAAAGAAATGTGTACTGTTGAAGACAGGTAGTTCTTCAAATATGAGTAATATTTAGACACTTTATATCAAAAAGTTTTTTTCAGATTCTTAATGTCTACTATAATATTTAAATATACCAGAATAAGATGAGAAATATACACGTTATGGATACAGCAGTTTAACAACAGTAATATTGGAGTGATTTTGCATATTAAATGCAAGCTAAGCTAAAAAAAAAACCATTATAGCTCTAATCATCAACATTAATTGAATGTGATGAATGCAATATTTTTTGAAACCGGATCACTTCTCCCCATGTGAATATCAACATAAACTCTGCCTGAATTGATTATGACATTACCTGTCTTCATTTGGAGTAAACACATTTATGCCTTAAGCCCACCTCTGCTTTTTTTTCCTTGAATCCAACATAATTAAAACAATATTGTGATACTACCATGATTGTAAACAGAAAAGCAAGTTCTGATATTGACATTTGCATAAGTGTGCTTGGCTACTAGGGGTGAACTTCCTACAGTTCTAGGAAACTTGCAGACAAGTTACAGAAATACTAGTGATTAAGGACACAAGTTTTGAATCTGACTTTTTCCTGGATCCGACTTTGCCACTTCCTAGTTTTGCAAGCCTGGACAAGTTGAGCCTCTCATTTCCTCAGGTTACCACCTCTATAAACTAGGGATGATAATAATAGTACTTGAATTTTGCCAGCAGAAACAGGCACCATGACCCACTTTCTAGATGTGCATTATGTTTAAGCTTGAAATTACAGAGAAACTATAAATCACTCAGAGTTACTTCAGAGTTGTCTTGTAAGCCAAGAACTATATGGAACTGGGCATGTTAGGAAAAAAAATGTTTCTCTGATTACCCATCCTACATTCCCAGTGTCTTCATGTTTTAGGTGGTACTGGAAACTGTAATCAAGCCTGAAAAGTCCAACAGTGAAAAGGGCAATGCTAGGAAATAGATGATTAAGATTCATTTGATTCATGCTGAAAAACAGCTATTTTTATCTTTAGCCTATCAATAAAGGCTTTTCTTTCTCTCTTTTCTTTTCTTTTTTTCTTTTTTTCTCTTCTCTTCTCTTCTCTTCTCTTCTCTTCTCTTCTCTTCTCTTCTCTTCTCTTCTCTTCTCTTCTTTCTCTTCTCTTCTCTTCTCTTTTGACATGAATCCCTTGGTTCCTGAGGCCCCCAAGGTTGAAAATAGCCCAGCCACCTGCCAATGGCTGGTATATTTTTAGGACCAGCGGCATTGGAAACGGGGCTCTGTATGCCTAGAACTTGAGCCAGACTGGGTGGGTGGATCCCTCATCTCTATTGGGTGAAGCAGCCAGTCACAGAGGAGACGAGACCGCACAACAGATTGGCATAGTGGAAACAGGTGGGATTTGTTTGAGAAGGGGAATGGATATAAAGAGACTGGAATTAGTAGAGAGCCAAAGTCAGTAGATATTTAGTTAAAGGCTACAAAGCAAGATGTAGCCATGGTAGGATCTCAACAACAAGCAAAAATCACAGCAGCAGACTTCTCCAAAAACCTGCTGATGAGGGCTGGCTGGTGTCATTAGGATGCCTGCATTACATCAGAGTGCCTGGGTCGGCTTCCTGGCTCTAACTCCTAATTCCAGTGTCTCTCCAGTACAGACCCTAGCAGGCAGCAGTGACCGCTACCAGCCTCCACTATTGTGACATTTGGAGATTAAGTCAATATCTGCTTTTCAAATAATTTTTTAAAATACAAATGTAATCAAAAGTGACCTTCTTATCACTTACGAATATCTGCACAGAAAAACTTGGAATTGTCCAAATACTGTTTATTTTTCAAATTTGTCAATTAAGACAGACAAATCCAAAGATTTTTGTTCTCTCTTTTCACTCGTTCCCATCCCACTCAAGTGAAAAATTAATTCTTCTCCTTCTCTCACTATAAGTCTCACCCTGTCTCCGGAGAGACTTGTCAAATCAACATTCCTCCTAAGGTGAACAAATTCAAAGAGAGAAGAGATGACATTTGAGAGAGCAGAGCAAGAGAAACTAACTTAATTTGGGCCCCAGAAAACTTTTCTTAAAATAATCTTTTATTTTTATTTGAGAGAGAAACAAATGTTCTTGTTTCAAAATATGTTCATTTATTGAAAGGAAGAGATGCAGAGAGAGAGAGAGAGAGAGATTCCCCCACCTGCTTGTTCACATCCGAAATGGCCTTGCGGGGACTGGAGCTCTGCTAGGCTGAAGCCGGAAGCCTAGAAGAACTGCATCCTTATCCCTCATCTAGGTGGGCTCCAACCACGTGGACCATCTCCCACTGCCTTCTCAGGTGCATAAGCATTGGGAGCTGGAACAGAATTGGAGCAGCCCAGACCAGAACCAGCATTCATGAAATACTGGCATTTCAAGCAGCAGTTTAACTCACTGCACCATAACTTTCTCACTGCAAGAGAGATTTTTCTTCTCACTGATTCACTGTGGAAATGCTTGCAACAACCAGGGCTGGGGCCAGGTAGAAATCAGAAGACTGGAACTCAATCTGTGTCTTTCACATGTGTGGTGGTCTCTCAGGATGCACATTAACAGGAAACTGGATTGGAAGTGGAGAAACTAGGGCTTGAATCAGGCGTGCCACTATAGGTTGCAGATTTACCAAGCAGTGGCTTAACCCTTTCATCAAATGCCTGCTCCGACCAGAAAATATTTCCCTGAAGAAATAATAGGATTAAAGCTGATTTTACACAAGTATTCATAGCAGTTTTGTTTGTGATGGCTGCAAGCTGTATACCACACATACGTCAAACAAATGATGAAATGATAAGCAAGCTGGGGGAAAAAAAGAGAAGGAACTCTTGATAAAACAACATATGAAGAGCCTGAAGCAATTATGCTGGGTCAAATAATCCTGAGCAAAATAAAGAAAGCACAGTATATGATTCCATTTATACAAAACCCTTGTAAATGCAACCAACTCTAAGGCCACAGAAAGCAGCACAGTGCTTGCCTGGATTAGGGCAGGAAAGGAGATGCAATCGGAGGATAAAGGTAGAATGGGAGACTTCTGATGGTGAATGCTGTGTTCACAATCTCCATTGTGGCAACGGCGTCATGGGTGTAAGCATTGTCAAAATGATCAAAACCGTACAGTGTTTAAAAGTGAGACTTCTTAGATATCCATTAAGCCTCAACTGACTGGGAAAAAAAAAGTTTTTCAGACTCACCTGAAGATCTAAGGAATAAAGAGTGGGAAACTGTGATGCTGGTGTTGGGGGATGGCTTATGCAATGAAAGAGCGAGCACTTGAGGTAAAGAACAGTGTTCAAAGGTCCTCAGTGGGGAAAGAGTAGAATATGTTTCAGAAATTCAGAAAAGTCCCGTTTGGACAGAGTTGAGAGATCAAAGGGAAAAGTCTCAGGGAATGAGGTCAGAGGAGGCGATGGGGCCAGAACATGCAGGCCTTCACATTCACCTACCCTTTCAGCAAATATTTGCTAGCATTTACCACATGCAAGGAGCTGTTCTAGGAGTTTGAGATTATGTTGGTTTGCTACAGCTGCTTCAAAACAAGGGACTGGGTGGCTTAAATAACAGGAACGCGGTTTTTTTTTTTTTCTTTTTTTTCACACTGCTGGTGGCTGGGAACTCAGAGATCAAGTGGACAACAGGAATGAATTCTCCTGGGACCTCTGTCCTTGACCTGCAGATGACTGTCATCTCTCGGTGATCTCATGTGATATTTTCTCCGTTAGACCATCAGTCACACTGCATTAGAGCCCACTGATATTAACTGCATTTTACTCTAAGTACCACTTTAAATTCTTATCTCAAACACAATCACCTTGTGAAGTATGGAGGTTTACGACTTCAGCATATGAATTTTGGCATGGAAGAAAGATAGGAGACAATACAGCTTAAACTAGAATTAGAGCTTCACAAAACAAAAACCCATGATCTCATGGAGCTTGCATTCTAAAGAAAAGCAACATGCAATTAAAAAAAAAAACCTACAATAAATTAAATGGATTATTGGAAGGTGATAAGCACTATGGAGAAGAGAATCAAGTGGAGCAGGATGGGAAACTGGGAATATGAGCCATGTGACAGAAGGTAGGGTTAGGATGCAAGGAAAAATGAATGGTGACAGACTTTGTTCTTCAAACTGGAGACCCTACTAAAGGGTTTTATTTTTTTTTTGTTAAGATTTATTTTATTTTCATTACAAAGTCAGATATACAGAGAGGAGGAGAGACAGAGAGGAAGATCTTCCCTCTGATGATTCACTCCCCAAGTGAGCGTAATGGCAGGCACTGCGCTGCCAATTCGAAGCCAGGATCCAGGAATTTCTTCTGGGTATCCCACATGGGTGCAGGGTCCCAAGGCTTTGGGCCATCTTGTACTATTTTCCCAGGTCACAGGCAGAGAGCTCGATGGGAAGTGGAGCTGCTGGGGTTAGAACCGGCGCCCATATGGTATCCTGGCGCATTCAAGGAGAGGACTTTAGCCGCTAGGCCACACCGCAGGGCCCTACTAAAGGGTTTTAAATGGAAGCGTGACTTACTGGTTTTTGAAAAGATCATTCAAAATGATTATAGAAAATAGAATAATGGGTTGGAGAGGCTGACAGGAGCCTATAGCAATAGTCCAAATGAAACTTAATGCTGGTCTAAACTACAGAAGTCATGGACAGATTTAACAAATGCTAAATAAATAAAATCAACTGAATTTGATGACAGGTTGAATACATTGAATGAGGAAAATGAACAGAACAAGGATGACTCTTAGGGTGCCATATTATATAATAATGTGGGAAGTTGTGTCATTCCCTGGGAAGAGGAACACAAAGAGAGGATCTGTTTTGGGGAGAGAGGATTGTCAGATGATTTTGAATATGATGGGTGACATGCTTGTGTGACACCCAAGTGGCAATATCCAAGTATCTGGAGGTCATTGGAAACCATTGCACTTGTGGTATCATCTGAGAAGCAACAAAATATAGAAACTAGGAGCAATGAGAATGGAAAACATCAATACTACCTGGCAAGAGTACTTTTGCTGCTCTGGCTCATCTATGTCGACAACGATAACTTCACACTTTGTCCACCTTTACAAAAGTTCTACCACTTCTGCTCAACCAACATACAAACACCTACTATGACCACCACCACCATCACCATCAATAACATGGCCCCATATATCAACTTCCTCTCCTTAATCTTGCACACTGCTCCCACTCCATTACTTTTTCAGTCACATAGTGGTTACTTTCCCCATCCCATAATTATTTTTACATGCTAAAGCATCTCAAATTTCCTTGACCCTCACATCAAGAGGTAACCTACCATTATTTTTTCCATTAATTTTTAAACTTCTCCAAAGAATGGTCTCTGCTCACTGCCTCCAGTAGTGACTTTCCACTAATTTCAATCCTATCTCAATCTGTATTCCACCCACATGAGTCCACTAGAATCTTTCAAAAGCTCATCAGGACCTTTGTGTACCCAAATATAATGCAATTTTTTTTGCATTCATATCTTCCCTGGTATTTCAGATGCATTAGTAATAGACAGAGGTTGAGAACAAAAATTGTTCTTTTAAAGTGACAAGTTCACTGTATTCATTTATGGGGAAAAATAAGAAAGAAAACCTATCAAAAGCTGAATAGCCACAGTTTGAAATTCTTTAATGTGAAAGATCAATTCCATGGAAAAAGCATCTAATTTACTCTGGAGCTCAAAAAAGCCATGTTTTTTGTATATGTATACTTACTACTTTGTCACAGAATGTTAATACCTATACTGAAGAATTGAGCTTTAATTAAGTTAATAGACTTCACTGCTTCATCATGTATGATTGAAATGTTTTCCTTCTTCAAGTGTGTGGTGATGAAAAGTACAGTGAGCGTTAGCACAGCCTGATGCCAATGCTTTGCTTTGTACCAGGAAAACAACAATTTCATCCACCATAATTTCTTCATTGGAAATGAAAATGTCTACACAGTAGAAAATGCAGGGTAACTGTGTGTGTATGTGTGTGTGTGTGTGTGTGTCTGTGTCTGTGTGCGTGAAATGCTGCTTATCATTGTGCAAGTGGTTTTGATTGTGTGGAATGTTGGAAAACGATCTGCATAGACCATAATGTGAAAATCATTTTAGATTCATCAGCATTTATATTTCACTCTTACATCCAAGCTGATGAATAGAGCCACAATCACTAGAGATGGATATGAAAAAAGTGGTGTTCACTTAGCAAGGAAGAGAAACAGAATCAGTGTTGATAAAAACAAGGGTCACTTCATCATAGAAAAAACAAACACATATTGGGGCAGTTCAGGGGAAAACGATATAATGGGAAGTCTGGCTGGACTATTATAAAGGATGGCACTATTGTGCTAACATGGGGCAAATGGTGGAAAGGGGAAACATGGAGGGCAAATGGAAAGATGGAGGGAAGAATTCATATACCTACCAAACTACACCATGGAAAATAATAACAATAAAATAAGTAAACAAAATTAAATTAAACTCAGGCAGTGCAAATGAAATAAAATGCTAAGTTCATACTGTGGAAATAAAATATTTGATGATGCATAAAATCCTCAAAGTTGAAAAAAAATGGAAGCATTGATTTCAGAGGGTCAACCTTGTGGTGTAACAGGTTAAGCTGCCCCCTATGATGCCAGCATTCCATTTGGGCACCAGTTTGTGTCCCAGCTGTTCCACTTGCTATCCAGCTCCCTGCCAATGGCCTGGAAAGCAACAGAAGACAGTTCAAGTGCTTGGACCACTGCCACCCACGAGAAAGATGAAAGAAGCAGCTCCTGACTCCTGACTTCAGCCTGACCCACCGTTGGCACTTACAGTCATCTGATAAGTGAACCAGCAAATGGAAGACCTCGCTGTGTCTCTCCTCTCCCTCTTTCTCTATAACTCTGCCTTTCAAATACATATTTTTTAAAAAGAAAGTACAGTTTAGAATTAGGATGTTTCCACCAGACACAAGGTATAGGGTGTTCAAGGAAACTGGGTGGGAAAACAGTTCATTGGAAACAGTTCATTCTACTTGTTGACACAAGTAGAATTGCCAGGGGAATTAAATTGATTATGTATATGCTGAAGTTGCACAAGATAATAGCAGCAGGGTTTGGAGAAATATTGAGACCCAGTTGTTAATGTCTTCAGTCAATACAGAAGGATATCCATGAGTTCAATGGGTAGCAAAGGCCAACATCAAGGAAGTGTTACTAGAGCTGAATAGTATGAAACCCAAAAGATGAAATAATAATTTGACATTGGCATTGCTCATAGTGGAAGACACCTTCCAGATTATGGAACAGAGAATATTCCTTATCATTCATTCATTTAGTATGCGAACAAAACGGAGTTCTCAGAGGAAAGCCAGATTATTATTAAGATAAGGTGAGAAAAATACTCACAAAACAAGTTAAGGATATAAAAGTTTGTGATAGGAGCGTAGCAGCAATCCAAAAAAGCTGAAATGATAAGAGAAGAAACAGGGTATCGGGTAAGAAGTGTATTTGACACATGGGAGGGAGGTAACGTTTAACTAAAAAGATTAGAGCTACCACAGATTGAGGCCTGATGACTTCTGAGAGGAGCAGCTTTGGGTCTCCAGAATTCACATAATGCTTTTTTCTTTTTTAAATTGGCAATATTTTCATGTCCTGAGGGTCCTGGGAGCGAGATGAAGTGAGGGGGTAGGAGTTGACGGTCTTAAATAAAGTAGACTGCAGGACACTTCTGGTCCTTTTCAGAGCAAGAAAACACTGGGCCTCCAAAAGTGTACAAATCCATATCTCTTAGGAGATGAATAATACTTGCAGCTTTTGGAGTGAACATCTCCCGTTTCTAAAAAATCTCATTTAACTATTTTAAATTGCATGTATTTTTACCAGAGCATCCACTTGGTTACAAGAAATCATGCACACATGCTACAAATAGAAGAAAAATTTAGTTATCAAAAATACAATGGGGTTATCAATAGGACCAAGAAGAGCTGGGATGTCCCTTGATGTAAATATTTTTTAAATATTTATTTTTGGGCCTGGCACAGTAGCATAGCAGCTTAAGTCCTAACTTACAGCAAGCTCCAGGATTGCAAAGGGTGCTGGTTTGTGTCCCAATGGCCCCACTTCCTATCCAGCTCCCTGCTTGTGGCCTGGGAAAGCAGTCAAGGATGGCCCAAAGCCTTGGGACGCTGCACCTGTGTGGGAGACCCGGAAGAAGCTCCTGGCTCATGCTTTTGATTGGCTCAGCTCCGGTTGTTGCCGGCCACTCGGGGAGTGAATCAAAGGATGGAAGATATTGCTCTGTCTCTCCACCTCTATGTATGCCTGACTTTCCAATAAAAATAAAATAAATCTTTAAAAACATTATTTATTTATATTGGAAAGGAAGATTCTACAGAAAGAGAAGGAGAAACTGAGAGAAAAGGTTTTCCATCCACTGGTTCACTCCCCAAATGACCACAATGGCCATAGCTAAGCTGACCAGAAGCCAGGAGTCAGGAGCTTCCTCCAGATCTGCCACATGGGTGCAGGGTTTCAAGGACCTGGGCCATCTTCTGCTGGTTTCCTAGGCTAAAAGAAAGGAGCTGGATTAGAAGCTGAGCAGCCAGACACAAGCCAACATCCATATGTGTCTCCAGCACCACAGGGCACAGAATTGGCCTATCAGCTGATCGTGTCAACCCTTGAATATCTTCGTTTTCTCCTTTTATTATTTTTCCTTTTTTTTTTTTGAAGTTTATCCCATTATTTTATAATACAGTTTCATAGGCTCTGGGATTTCCCTTCCCCCTTCCTCAAGTCCCCCCCTGTGCCACTGATTCTCCCCATATTATTACAATAGTGTAGTCCTTCATAAGCAGTCATAAGTCCATCA
Organism: Ochotona curzoniae; assembly: GCF_017591425.1. Lineage (NCBI taxonomy): Eukaryota > Metazoa > Chordata > Mammalia > Lagomorpha > Ochotonidae > Ochotona > Ochotona curzoniae. Next base: position 11,518,708 of record NW_024467087.1, read on the forward strand.
TTCTGCTGTTTAAGTGTATCCTGGCATTGCTGGTATGGACAATGGCAGAGAGTCCAGCATCCTATTGTCAAGATATAGTAAACAGTCTCACTGGGAGTCCACCTTTGATCTGGAAGTAGAGATGCATGCTGCATTGTATCCTCACATCTGGATATGACAGTCTCCATTACACAGTTACTATACATCCCCTTAAATCAAAAACCATGAAACAAAATCAACAACAGGAAGAAAATTAGAAAATTTACAATATCATCAAGTTGAATAACATGCTACTGAATGACTAATGTGTCAATGAAGAAACAAAAAAGAAAATCTAAAATCTTCTTGTAGCAAACGATGCTACTGTACAACCTATGAATCAGTGAAGAACTTAATAAGAAAAAATATTTTTGAAGTAATGAAAATAAAAATATCAAAACCTATGCAATGTAGCAAAAACACAGAATTTTCTTTCATTTTTAAGGACAAAGGAAAGCTTTGCAGGGTACGTTGTTCTGGGCTGACAATTTTTTCCATTAAAAATCTGGAATATGTCATGACATTCTCTTCTGGCCTATAGAGTTTCTTCTGCAAGGTCATCAGTGAGTCTGACTGAGCTTCCTATATATGTTAATTATTTAGGGATATTTTCCCTATGTTCAATGGAGAGAGCTTGATTATGATGTGTCTTGGGGAATATCACTTTTGGTCAACCCTACTGGGAGTTCTGTGCCCCTCCTGTATTTTGTTTCCCAATTCTTTCTCCACATTAGGGAAGGTTTCCTTAATTATTTTATTGAAAATATGTTTATGACCCATGCTCTTGGATAGGTAAAACCAACATCATTAAAATGTCTATACTACCAAAAGCAATATACACTTTCAATGCAATGCCAATCAAATTGCCCAAAACATTCTTCACAGAACTAGACACAATGATTCAAAAATTCATCTGGAAACACAAAAAACCACGAATAGCTAGAACCATCCTAAAGAATAAGAAGTTAGCAGGGGGAATCACAGTTCCGGACCTCTGGACATACTATAGAGCAGTGGTTATCAAAACAGCCTGGTACTGGCACAAAGAGAGGAAGATCAATGGAATAGAATAGAAGCACCAAAAGGGAACCCACACAGATACAGCCAATTAATCTTTGGCAAAAAGACCAACGACAATCCAAGCAAATGGGAAGGCCTCTTCAGTAAATGTTGTTGGGACAACTGGCTGATAGCCTGCAGATACAAAAAGATAGACCCACACCTGTCACCATACACTAAGTTCCAATCTACATGGATAAAAGACCTAAACCTACATCCAGAAACCTTCAAACTCTTGGAAGAAAATGTTGGAAATACCCTGCAAGACCTAGGAGTAGGTCCTGACTTTCTAAGAAGGATGTCAAAAGCAATAACAGTTAAGAACAGAATAAACAAATGGGACCTCATCAAACTAAGAAGCTTCTGTACAGCAAGGGAAACAATCAGCAAAGTAAAAAAGCAACCCACAGAATGGGAGAAGATCTTCGCACACTATGTAGGAGATAGTGGGCTAATCTCCAGGATATACAAAGACCTCCAAAACAACCAAAAAACCAAATCAAACAAGCCACTCAAGAAATGGGCATGGGAAATGAGCAAACATTTCACAAAGGAACAAGCCCAAATGGCAAACAAACATATGAAAAAATGCTCCAGTTCCCTGGCAATAAGGGAAATCCAAATTAAGACATCGATGAGGTACCACCTAACACCAGTAAGATTGGCCCACATAAACAAGAACACCAACGACACTTGTTGGCGAGGATGCGGGGAAAAGGGAACCCTACTCCACTGCTGGTGGAGCTGTAAGTTGGTACAGCCTTTATGGAAATCAGTCTGGAGAACACTCCAACAACTCAAAATCTGCATACCATATGACCCAGCAATAGCACTCTTAGGAATATATCCAAAACACCTGTTTCACGACAAACCAACATGCATCCCTATGTTCATAGCAGCACAATCAGTAATTGCAAAAACATGGAAGCAACCGAAATGCCCATCAGCAGAAGATTGGATAAGAAAGCTTTGGTTCGGGCCCGGCACGGTGGCGCAAGTGGTTAAAGGTCCTCGCCTTGCACGCCCGGGATCCTATATGGGCGCCGGTTCTAATCCCGGCAGCCCCGCTTCCCTTCCAGCTCCCTGCCTGTGGCCCAGGAAGGCAGTCGAGGATGGCCCAAAGCTTTGGGACCCTGCACCCGCATGGGAGACCCGGAAGAGGCTCCTGGCTTCGGATCGGCATAGTATCGGCCCGTTGCGTTCACTTGGGGAGTGAATCATCGGACGGAAGATCTTCCTCTCTGTCTCTCCTCTCTGTATATCCGCCTTTCCAATGAAAAAATAATAAAAATAAATCTTTAAAAAAAAAAAGAAAGAAAGCTTTGGTTCATCTACTCCATAGAATACTACTCAGCTATTAAAAAAAAAACAAAATGCAGTTCTTTGTGGCTAAATGGGCCCAACTGGAAACTATAATGCTAAGGGAAATGAGTGAAGCCCAAAAGGTTAGATACCACATGTTTGCCTTGATTTAACCTGTAATTTTTGTTTGGTTGTTTGTTATTTTTTGAACCTGTCATTGATACTGTCTCAACCCAGATGTTTTGAAGAATTGAATTTGCATTATTTTTAACATATTGTTTACTCAATACTATGTCAATTAATTCCATAACATTGTATATTGATGCTGATGTTTTGTTGGGGCTTTTAACTGACCGGAACTTTACTCTGTTAGCTCTACCTTCAGACCAGAGAAGGTCTCCCCAAGAAGCCACTGAACTTATCTGGACAATAAGATGCTGGACTTTATGCTAGGTATATGCTTGCAATGAAGGAATCTCAACTGAACTTGAACTGAGGTTATGCAGCAAGGTGGAGGACTCCACTATGGGGGGAGGGGTGTGGGAGGGGTGGGGGGAATCCCCAGTGCCTATAAAACTGTATCACACAATACAATGTTAATAACAATAAAAAAAAAAGAAAATATGTTTAAACGCAGCTTCTCTTTCTGTGCCTTCTGGAACTCCCATAACTGTCTGTTTAAGCATGTCCTTATCCTGTTCTGCCATCTTCTTTCCCCATTTAAAATATTTTAACATACTGCCCCAAGCTAAGTATTTAGATTTGTTATCACTACTGAAATAATCTCTATGGTTTTATCAGAATGAAGTCAGTTTGTCTGTCCTGCTATTTTTAAGCAATGTAACTACAAGAAATAACTTCGGTGGAAGCCAACTTTACCTTAAATGTTATAATTCTAGCAAGTTATTAAATGTAAGAAAGTAGTCCAAGCTGCTGGAGTTATTTTTTCTTGTCTATTTTTAGAGACCAGCTAATATGGCCACCAAAGAGTAGCACTAAACCTAGAATTTGTTTGTCCTTTACAATCACAAAAGGACAAGAAATCATGGGCTCTTTCTACTTCTGAGAATATAGAGTGAAGCCAAATCAAGCATTGCAGCCTAGGTTCTATGGGCTAGGAGACAAGCGTTTAGCCTAATGATCAGGATGCCAGTTAGAACTCCAGTCTCCCAAGATGGTGTGACTAGGTTTGATGTCTGCCTCAGGCTCCTAATTTCAGCTTCCTGCTCCTGTGGACTCTGAGAGGAGATGATGATGGCTCAAGTGGTTGGGTTCCTGCCACTCATTTTTTTGTTTGTTTGTTTTATTTTTTTCCATTTATTTTGTTTATTTATTTATTTTTTACTTTATTGAGTTGCTGACTCCCAGCTTCAGATGTAAGCAGGGGCCATTATGGGTATTGGGGGAGTAGAGCAGCAGTTGGCATCGTTTTTTCCTTGTTTGATCTTTCTAGCGCTCGCGCTCTCACACTCGCTCATTCTCTCTCTCTCTCTCTGTCGCTCGCTCGCTCATTCTTTCTCTCCAAGTTCCCCCCTCCACTTTCCCTGTCTCCCTCACACACACACACAAACCGAAACAACAACAACAAAAAACTTTAAAGAGTACCATTGGCTAAAGTATATTTCAGTGACATAATCATTTGTAACTTAGTTTTTATTGGTCAAGTATGTTTTTATTTGAGGGTTTTGCTTCAAAGACTAGAAGCTTATTTGAGTGTGAGTAACAGGATTAAACAAATACTGACTTTTGAAACACAGACTTTAGGTTTTAAATGTAATTTGATTTAGTTAGTCAATTTACTGGTTCCAAATACATGTCTGGATTACATTCATTCCCAAGGGCCAAAACAAAAACTGGTCTGGAGAGTTATACAGACAACATCAATATTAACAAAGGGCCAATTTTACAAACTAGAAAACTGAAGCCAAAGGAGGCAACAAATATCTAAAAGTGTAAAGCTGGGTTTTTAAGCCAGCTCTGAATGCCTCTTGTCCAAGCTCCGAACCACTGTGCTGGAGTATGACATACCCGGCTCCTGCAGTGGACATTCAAGAAAAGTACTTGCAACTGGATTATGAGGCTGGTCACTTTTGAAGTACTAAATCACATGGGAAGAAGAGGAAGATAATTATATACAAGCTGCATCTTAAGTATGTTTAATTGAAGGATCTCCTTTCCATGGCTTACTCATCCCATTCAGTGAAATCTGTGCCTTATGAGCCAGCACTGCCAAAATACTGTGGCATATATGCATGCCCATGTTCGAAACAAGATTTTTTTTTCAGTTGTATCGGTTCAGTTTGGTTTCCAAGTTTTCCCACAAAGAAAGCAGACAAGTAGGTGAGTGTGGTGAATCCTATATTGTGAATACTTCATGAAATCCTCTATATTTCATGTATTTCCAGTTTTTGAGAGAGAGATTCTTTCTGCTGGTTAACTCTCCAAATGCCTGCAGCAGCCAAAACCAGATCTGACCAAATCCAGAGCCTAAATTCAGTCTGGATCACCCACATGTGTGGCAGGGCCCTAAGTATTTGTGCCATCAGCTGTTACTTCCAAGGGTGTACATTATTGGGAAGTTGGATTGGAAAGTGAGCTGAAATTCAAACCTAGGCACTTCAATATGGGAAGTGGATGCTCCACATCCCATGTTAGACATTATAACACTTTAATGTTGCTCTTTGCTATGTTATCTTTGAAACATGTGCCAGAAGTCTTAACGCATTTTTAAAGGTTAGATACAAATTATTGAGTACCTATCAGATTACTAGAATAAAATTCCAGATTAGCCATGTGAATCTACTAGTCATGAGAAAATTTATAGAGCTAAGAATGAAGGATAAAGTAACAGGGAACACAGACTTTGGGAAAGGGACTCAATGGAAGCCTGGAACAGCAGACAGTAGAATACTGCTTAGGGCACAGTGTGGGGGAACTCTGTCACAGTATTTAAATCTTACAGTGAAGATAACAAAATTACAAAATGCAAATATCTGTATTTTTCTTAGAAAATGGCAAAACTTATTAGGGTTTGATATGAACTGTAGCCCAGATGGCATGCACAATAGTCCAAGAGCATGGAAACACCAAAGTGTGAGGAACAGCCTGGAAATCTACTGGAAGGTCCTGAAATGTACGCTGAAATTGCTTGTATGCATGCTGATTTCTGGGCTATAATATAATCAGATAGTATGGACCCTCCTTGATTTTTTTCCTCAACAAATTCATAGTTTTAGAGCAGTTTTATGTTCACTGCAAAATTAAGAGGCACTTTCTTCCCCCATTAGCCACTAGCCTCTTGAATTTGTAATAACTAGGTTTACTAGTCTTAGTGGTCTTTCTTTCTTCAACAGGTATTCAGAATATTCAAATACACTGAATGTCCTCTAAGTTTTAGTCTCTTTACAAACACACATTATTTCCTCTAATCAGATCAACCTTCAAAGGAAGGTTTTACAGATGAAGGATCTGAGCTCAGGAAGTAAGTAAGTTCTCTGTTTCCATAGTTCATGACTCCATATTACTTCCACTAAACCACACTGCTTCACAGGCCTTATTCTATAATTTGTCTTTTATATTCAGACACAATTCTTGAATTTGCTTCCTTACCCCTTAATACCGTGCCTGAGGCCTTCTCCTTGTCTTGGTCAACATTCTCTGGCATGATGAATAGAGAGCCTTGTGTAACAGTGTTGTAACCTGACAAGTGCAAAGGGTACAGGTGTCCTGGTTGCCACAACAAAAGGTGAAAAAGCACAACTGGCTCTGCTCGCTGGCTCACTAAGTCATAGGCTCCTCTGAGCAACCCTGGGGCACGGAGCATGCTCCTGCTACATCAATGATAAAGCAAAATCACTTCCACGTAGTGTGGACAGATAGCAGGCAATTCAGGAATTGTTCTTGATTCATTTGTGATTTAGCATATTTATCTAATTAATATCGATCATGGTGCACAGGGAACGAGAAACATAGAACAATTTCTCTGTTGTTCAGTTCTGTGAGTTCGGATAGGGAATCAGGGCAGCAGAAAGTCAAGTTCTAAGATTTTGAAAAGCAATTTCTGGACAGGTCTGCCACAGGCGTGTTCTAGTCCAGCAACTTCGTTGTATAGATGAGTGAATATTAAATCCGAGGAATAAGAAAGAATTTGCCTGGAGACACACAACTCCTTAGTAGGACAGTGAAATTCATTCCTATTTTGCAAAAACAAAACAAAACAAAACAGAAAACAAACCTTCAGGCATTTGGAACAATCTCTAATCTCTACCACCACAAGATTACAGTTAAGATCCTTCTTCTTTAACTTCTCTATTATTTTAGCAAGAACCAACAAATGAGGAACTCTGTGCAAAGGTTACCAAAATGAATTAGCAATGCACCAGGCCTGAACAGTGTAGAGCAAAATGTATGACCTTAAATACCTTTCTGTGGATGTCTGACCACATGTCTGGATTATCAGTTGATGAGAATGCAGCTGGAGCTCTTGCGGTGTCCAGCCGCCTTGAGCTGGACATATTTTAGTCACATATTCCAGTCCCAAAGTCTGGTCTCCAGGCAATGGAGAAAACAGGCAATGTTCCCCACTTCTCTCATAAAGCTTTTCTCATACTACATTCAGTTCAAGAGCAGCACACATATAAATGCTATCAGAAAAATGTTCCTATCAAGTCCCAAGCCCAAGACTACTAGTGTCAATGGCTATCGGTCTTTGCTCCTCTCCTGGAGTAGCTAACAGAGGCTTTATAAAAAGGGAAGCTTGTCCATTCTCGGATCAATGTTTCCCAGTGAATTATGGTGCTTCACATAATATTCAGACAGGATACAGAGTTGACTTGTGGCTTCCCTCAATAAGATGTCAGTCAAGTGGGCGAGACAAGCAGAAAACAGGCCATTGTCAAGGTCAGCTCCTAGAGACAGACAAGTGCTTACAGTATATCAAGTACAATTTAAGACCTTATGTGGCCCTGGGTACCACAGTGGCTAAGTATATCTAATTCCAGCCCTCCACTACTTGAGAGATCAACAACAAACAAACAAACAAAATAGCCTGCCCAGAGGCTGGGAGGATTCCGCAAAGAGAGATCCAGTAGCAAAATTGATTGATCAAAGCCATTGTGACATTAGAAACAGACTTTAGATACACTCTCTGGCTATTGTCTGATCTTTTCAAAGCCCCCTAGTAGTTGCATAAATTTCAAAATTTTCACAACATGATCTACTTATATTTTAATTCCATTTTCATGGATTTAAAAAAAAGATTTACTTATATTATTGGAAAGTCAGATACACAGAGAGGAAAAGAGACAGGAAGATCTTCCATCCACTAATTCACTCCCCAAGTGAACATGATGGCCGGAGCTGAGCTGATCCAAAGCCAGGGGCCAGGAGAGTCTTCCGGGTCTCCCATGTGGGTGTAGGCTCCCACGGCTTCGGGCCATCTTTGACTGCTTTCCCAGGCCACAAGCAGGGAGCTGGATGGGAAGTGGGGCCACTGGGACAGGAAACAGCGCCCATATGGGATCCTGACGTGTGCAAGGCAAGGACCTTGCCACTAGGCTACTGCGCTGGGCCCTTTTATAGTTTTCTAAAGTTCCCCCATACTATTAGACTTGCCTTTCTCCAGGAAATTTGTATTCAGTAGTTTGAGATAGGGTTTAGGAATCTGTTTTTAACAAGGGCTTTAGGTGATTCTTGTCCTAAAGCAAACTTGGGAAAATAAGGTATAAAATATCTTTAGGGTTTTTCAATAGAACTTTTTTATTTCTTAACTGGATACTCAAATACATATGGCTAGGCAGGACAGTGTCTAGATATTTAAAAAGTGTAACCATAAAGCAAAACTTACGTTTGAAGAGCATCCTCTAGTTACATCATAATCACCACACATCTTACCTCCAGTAGAATCTACTAAGAGCCTGGTAAACTGACTAAACTGGCTAGGACAGTCATTCTTGCCACTTTAGGTACAAGGAAAACCAACCGGAATACAGATTGTGATGTAATTTATACAGAAAGTGAATGCAGGACCAACATAAAGATGGCCACTTCCACGAAAGAATACTTTGGCATATAGACAATGTACAAAGTATGAAGAGATGCACAACCCAAGGGTAGCTATAAGTAAAATGAGTCAGACATTTTTCAAAGCTGAGAGATATAATGTCTGCTTTTCGAGGCTCAGTTAATTTCTACGGCACCATGCAATTTTTGTACACTGGATGCTCAGGAGATTGGTAGCAGTTGTATTTTTCACAAGCACATATTTTACCTCAAACCAGTCTAACCTGCATGGGAAGTACGAGCTTTGGTCCTTTTGCAATGCTCCGCAGCTGCCTAACCAGTTTGCGGCAGTGACACACGGTCAGGCTATGGTGGAGATGCCTAGTGAAGGGAGGGTGGCTGTTCTCTGAGGCCTTGGTTAGGATCTTCTCCAAGCCTACTTAATATTCTAGATGAAGTGGATACCAAGATTTCACTCCCTCCAATCGTATCATGACCTTTGTGGATCAGGTACTGTGCTGGCAGCTGTAACCTGTCTAAAAGGAATTCATAGTCTGGGAGGAAAGAATAGAAGACACAATAATGAGTAGAGATGACCCAGGCCAGAAGAATGACAAACCAAAATGACAAGGCAGCTACATGTCAGGGCCTGGCACCTCTGGGGCATCTGCTGGCAGCCTACTGCTTGGGTGGGAAATCCAAGAATTCTTTATGAATTACATCTGTGGAAAGGGGACCTGCTGTACTTCACCTGCTGAAAGTCACTCAGATTTAATGGTGAGTATTCTATACTCCGAAGTACCTATGGAAGTTACTGACAATGGGACTTCCATTCAAGGTGATGTATTTGGGGCAATCGGTGGTGTCTGAGTTGTCTTATAATCTAACATTTTCCATGCACAGCCATATGTATCGGCATATCAGAAGAAGATTGCAAAGGAACTTATATAGGATACTGAGAGGCGGTAGGTACTCCTGAGACTTAAAGTTTTTAACTAGAAGAGATGCAGTCACATTCAGACTTTAGATACACCCTCTGGCTGCTTTTGGGAAACAGTTTCGAGGAAAGAGTGGAAGGAAGAGTTCGAATGGCAGCTTTGAAAGTAATAATGTCTTAAACCATCTCTGGCGTTGAGGCTGAAGTAAAGGAGACAGTCAATGGGACAAGTCAAGGAGATACAATCATGAGGGCCATGTGGGCAGGGTTTGAGGGTGTGAGATACGGAAGAAATCAAATGTGAAGGCTTAACTGCAAAGCAAGATTGCGCTCTGTGACAGTCTCCATTCTCCCCTAGCGGCTGTGGGACCGAAAGAATCTACTGATCAGAGAGCACAGGGAAGGAAGAGATTAGGGGTACAAAGAAGTTAGAAATCAGGCAGCAACGCCGAGGCCCCGCCCCCAGAGCCGGCCCCGCCCAGGCCCCGCCTCCTCTTCCTTCCTCTTCCCGCCCACCTTCCAGCCACTGCTCATCCTCGAGGGCGGGGAGAGGTGGCATTCGAGTCCTCCGGTATCCCAGCAGGCAGTGCAGCCGGGAGACGCTGACAAAGAAGCGGAGGAGCAGTCGCAGCTGCTTTTCAAGGAGCTAGTGTTGCCAAGGTGAGAGTCCCCCACCGTCCCGTCACCCACTTCCTCCCTCTTCGGGAAAACGTGGAAGTTACGTGGCCGAGAACCCCCGCCGCAAGAATGACCCGTAGCCAAAGCCTGAGCTTGGCTGTGTGACTGACAGCTGGGCTGCGCGCCGGCGGGCTGTGGTGGGCGGTGGGGAGGAGGCGCAGGGCTGCTTTTGCGCCCCATTTCTGTCAGTGGCCCTGCTGTCCGTGGTTGTCCGCCGCAGGCTCTGACTAGCTAGTGTGCGCCTCGTTCTTGTCTAAACGAAGGCAGTCTCGGGAGCCTCCCGGTGCTTGCCCGGCAAGGCTCTCTGTTGCCCAGGGGATGTGGCTCCTGGGACAACTCTCCGCGAACTTGTGAAGAGGGTTTGGGGCGGGAGATGGATTCCCAGTCCGGGGTGACACCGTCCTCGCCCTTCCTCCAGCCCTGCCAGTATCCCCCCACAGATCGTCCCCTCCCGCGAGCAACTGGAAGGAAATCAGCGGGGCTGGATGGAGGCGTCCCGGGGTGGCTTCAGCTCTGCACTCTGTCTGGAGGGAGATTAGATTGGACAGGCGGCAAGGGGGTGGGGGTGGGGAGTGCGAATACCTTCTCGGAATAATGAGGCGGCGGGGGGGGGGGTGTAGAGGGTACACGGCCTGTTCCTTTCCCCTCTCTGGACCTCCGCACGGATCCCGACGGTTGCACCAGCTGCTCGGCTGTAAACAGGCTCACATGACCGGTTTCACATGGAGCGAGCCGGAGTGGGGAGGAGTGCGGGATGAGGGCTGAGAGGCTGGGCCCCAGTCAGGTGGAGCTGGAGTGCTAGGGCACACTGTTTTACACTTTGTCCGCAGCCTCCTGGGCTTTCACCTTTGTGTGTGGGAAGTTACCGACGTGTGTCCTCCCCACACTGCAGGAACCTTTCTATCAAATGGGACGAATGCAATGTTGCGCGCAGAGCTAACCGTGAATGTAAATGTTCCTCGCTTGTTAACTTTTGAGGGGAATCAAAAGACAAAGCTGCAAAATTGGGCCCTTTAGATCTTGCCTAAAAAGCAGTACTGATCTGTCGAAATTCATTGTACTCCTCATGAGAATTCCAGAAAAAAAGGGGGGGAAAGTCTACTTTTATAGGCAAGGTACGCATACATTCTTGACGATGAAAATATTATACGTGTTTTTACTAAGAACTAGGAAATCTATTTGCTTGTGAAATATTTTACTCCGGATGTGGAATTAAGGGGTGTATCCCACCTTTTAAATTCCACATATATTTGAATATAAAGCAATGGGAAGTTTGGAAAACAGGAAGCGGGGCCAAGTGTGACTTTCAAGTTATTCATATCTACATATCCAAACAGGATGCAAGATTAAACTACTTTCTAAAGCATTTCTGAAATTCACAGCAGCCGCGGCCTGCTCAGACACCAGGTGGTGTGAAATTTGGGAATCTCTTTTTTTAACCTGTGAAGGGTAGTTGTGACAGAGTCCCTTCATATTCTAAATAAATGCAACGGACAGTATTAAAAAAAAAAAGTTTTAGGCAGAGATAGAAAATATAATAAATACAGAGTTACAAAAATAATGTGTATTTTTTCTTAAGGTTTTTCAGGTTTTTATTAAATATTTTTTCATCTTCAGACATTCTGGACTGTCTTGTCTTGCAGGAAATATATTAAGTAAAACTTATTCTCGGAGGCCCGCAATTTCTCCCTCGTATGAGTTTTGCTTTAAGCTGGAAGGTCCCTAATTGCTCTAAAATTGCATAAAAGTGCCATTTTTAATCAAGATAAGTTACTCGAACAAGCCAAGATAGATGTCAATTAAAGGGGACAGAGTGACAGGCAGCCAGAGTTGCGCTGGGAATAGGAATTGCACCCTGCACAATTTTCCCCCACGTGAATTAGCCGTGTACCTCTGCCACTCTTCCTCAAGAAACTGCGCGTGGCCTCAGCTAAGATCTTGCCTCCCAAACTAGAAATAACGGCTTTCTTTGACGTTCTTGACCTTCAAGGCACAGTCCAAATCTAAGTCTTTCACTCAATTTCAACTTCCTGGGTAAAGCAAGCTCTGGTGAAAGAAGTTGGAAGCAAAGAGGAAAGGCCTGGTAGTGTCTCATGTGGGCAGAACCGTGATTACGTCACCGGATCCATTGTCTGAGTTAGCTTTTGTAGGGGTCAAAACTTCATTTTGTCAGCACATCCAGAAATTGTCAGACTCAGGGATTGATTGACAGTAAATTAGTAGAAGAAAATAGGACAGTCCACTTACACTGAAAGGTCTCGTGTACAAACAACGCCCTTTAATCTTGACTTTATGGATACCCATAGAAATTGCTCTTGACCTCCCCTTTGTTTAGGGTCTGTGTGGACTACTTCCCAAGTTAGCAGTTTGGGGCGATTAACAATTGTCATTTATATAAAAAACCATTTTCAGTTGCAGCTTTTGTATCACATACCCTAGGTGCCTGGGTCACCTGTAAAACGCCTCTTAAAAATCTGTTTGCTGTCATTCTAACTAATCTGGGCCCTCCTTTTCTCTTCATGGTGCTTCCATTCAAGCAGCTATTTATTTCTTATTGAAACTACTCTGGATTCAGGGGCTGTGCTTGATTGACCAATGACAATCAAATCTCCTGCTTTTGATCTTATCAGGTTATTCCTTGCTTAAAATCCTTTCAGAGCTTTCTCATTGCCAGAGGGAGTTGTCATGGTTGGGGGAGGGGAGTGGTGGCAGTGGAGGGCCAGAGTCAAGCCACAGGTGGCTAGGAGGTCCCAATCCCCCAATTTCTGATTCAGTAGGCCTGGGATAGGAACCAAGAATTTGCCAGGTGAAGTAACTGCTTTGCTGGGCACCACAATTTGTGATCCACTGGCATAGAAAGTCAACGCCAACCTCCGATTTTGGCTGGCAGGATCTTTCACAACCTGCCTCGGGTTTATTTTTCCAGCCTTATCTTTGATCACCCTCCCCCTCCCCACCCCCAGGCCTGCTGTTTTTTAACAACTGCAGTGCCAAAGTCCATTTTAAGTGTCCCCTTTCCTGCCTCTACACATATGATGGACCTTCAAAAAGTTCATGGAAGGTGGAATTTGAAAGGTCGGTTTGAGAGTGTGTGTTCAGTCTAGCAGTACAGGCGTCTGTGCCCTGCATCTGAGTGCCTGAGTTTGGTTCTAGGCTGTGAGTCTTCACCCCAGCTTTCTACGAATGCGGATCCTGAGACTCAGCAGCAATGCCTTCAGTGCCTGCCACCCATGTCACAGACCTGGTTTGAGTTCCAGGCTGCTGGCCAAACCTCAGTGCAGCCCTGGCATTTATAGGCACTTGGAAACTGGATTAGTAGATGAAGAACCTTGTCTGTGTCTCACATATCTAATTTTGTTCAGTTTTTAAAAAATATACAAAGAGGAGGGCCCGGCGCAGTGGCCTAGCGGCTAAAATCCTCGCCTTGAACGTGCCGGGAGTCCATATGGGCGCTGGCTCTAATCCCGGCAGCTCCACTTCCCATCCAGGTCCCTGCTTGTGGCCTGGGAAAGCAGTCGAGGATGGCCCAAAGCTTTGGGACCCCTGCACCTGTGTGGGAGACCAGGAAGAGGTTCCTGGATCCTGGCTTTGGATTGGCATAGCACTAGCCATTGCGCTCACTTGGGGAGTGAACCATCAGACGGAAGATCTTCCTCTCTGTCTCTCCTCCTTTCTGTATATTTGACTTTACAATAAATAAATAAATCTTTTTAAAAATATATACAGAGAGGAGGATAAGAGAGAGAGAGGAAGATCCTCCGTCTGTTGATTCACTCCCCAAGTGGCCGCAATGGCCAGAGCTGCACTGATCTGAAGCCAGGAGCTCAGAGCCTCTTACTGGTCTCCCAAGTGGGTGCAGGGTCCCAAGGCTTTGGGCTGTCCTCAACTGCTTTCCCAGTCCACAAGCAGGGATTAGAACTGGCGCCCATATGGGATCTGGGTGGCAAGGACTTTAGCCACTAGGTTACCGCACTGGGTCCAAATTTTATTACAATTAAAAAAAATTTGTGGGGTTGATGTGGTGGCTTAACATGCTAATTCCCGTCTTGCAGTGCCAGCGTCTGAAATGGGCACTGGTTTATGTCCCAGCTGCTTTCCTTCTGAACCAGTTCCTTGATCATGGCCTGAAAAAGCAACTGAGGATGGCTCAAGTAAAAGGGACCCTGCATCCATATCCGAGACCCAGGAGAAGCTCCTGGCTCCCAGCTTCACATCAGCTCAGCTCATTGCAACCATTTTGGGGGAGTGAACCAGCAGATGGGTCTTTCTCTTTGTCTCTCCTTCTCTCTGTAAAATACATTTATTAAAAATGTATTTTGATGCAAAAAGTGTTGGAATCCAATGAACATATTGAAGTTTTCTTGTATTTTTAGAATGCATTCCCCAAATGTTCTTATGGCAAACTTTTTTTTAAAAAAGATTTATTTGTTTTTATTGGAAAGGCAGATATACAGAGAGGAGGAGGGATAGAGAGGAAGATTGTCCATCCGCATTCGATGGTTCACTCCCCAAGTGAGCGCAATGGCCAGAGCTGAGCTGATCCAAAGCCGGGAACCAGGAACCTCTTCAGGGTCTCCCACGCGGGTGCAGGGTCCCAAGGCTCTGGGCCGTTCTCGACTGCTTTCCCAGGCTACAAGCAGGGAGCTGGATGGGAAGCAGGGCTGCCAGGATTAGAATTGGTGTCCATATGGGATCCTGGGGTGTTCAAGGAGAGGACTTTAGGCACTAGGCCACCGCACTGGGCCCATTGCAAACTTTTTAAAAACAGTTGTCACTTTCATTTTGCCCCCAGTGCTCTATATCAACAGCATTTTGTTGTGCCCCATTATATTCTCATTACTGCTAGACTGAATATTGGAGGGCTGGGAGTTTTCATTTTTTTCCCCTTCGTGTTTCCTTTATATATCGAAAATGCTCAGTAAATATTCAGTGAATTCTAAAACTTCTGAGGATGCTTTATATGTCATATAATGGATTAATAAGTTTTGCTTTGTTAATTGCACATGCATCTTGAAATAACTAAAGATGTATTGGGATGTTGTAAAACATGGAAATAGCATGCTTATTTAAACAGGGACAGATTTGGAAATTAACACATTTGAAAGAAAACGAAGTAATTCTGAAGATATAACTGTAGGATATTTTTTGGAAAAAAGATTGATTGAGTAACTTTTATTTGAAAGGCAGGGTTACAGAGAGAAAGAGACAGATCTGCTGGTTTAACCCCCAAATGGCTGCAACAGTCAGAGCTAAGATAAAGCCAGGAGCCTCCTCCAGGTCCCCCACGTGGGTTCTGGAGCCCAAAGGTTTAAACCATCCTCTGCTCTCCCAGGCCACAATTAGGCAGCTGTGTTGCAATCAGTGAGGCAGGACACAAACTGCCTGTCACCCGTATGGGATGCCTGCAACACAGGCAGAGGAGTACCCTTCCTGCTCCATTGTGCTGGCCCAGAATGTTCTGTTTTTTTAAATTTTAAAACATACAACTTTTATGCATTGAATGTGGAATAGCTGACTGCTATCATTTATAGCAGCTAATTGCATTTAAAGAAAGATATCAAATTATACCACTATAAGTGTATGTCAAAATACACTTTTGCCTAATACCAAACAGTGACTGTTAAGATGTAAAATAAACATTACAGCATCGTCTGTAGAAGGGTTGACTTGCAACACAAACTAGCTGTTGGAAATCTTCACAATCAATACTGGAGTTTCAAAGAGGAAAAGAGATGAGTGGACGGAGTAGGAGGGAAAGAAAGAGATTTTGCTACTAGTGGCATTAAAGCAATGGCAATTGCCAGTCTTCACTACTTAATATTAAGATGGCCATTGTCAAGGGCTGCCCTAAGTATGGAGGAAGGAGATGGCTCCTGGGCCTAGATAAAAAAAGAACCAGCCTGAAGATGGAGCTGGGAATCCTATTCAGAATTAACAGCAAAACCAGGGGCAGGTAGTTGAAGTAGCTGGGACACTAGCCAGGCAGAGTCACAAGTTTCTGGAAAAGGGTATATTTCACATCATCCTTAATTGTTTCCAAATTTTGAGCCACTTCAATACGAGAATCCCCTAGGACCAGTAATTTTATTTGACTCTTGGTACCCTCTGTTTCCAAAGAAAAGGGGAGAGGAAAAAATATGAGAACACGCTTTTAAAGTGATTTCTTTGTTCATTGGTGGGCTCTCAGCTTTGACTTTAAGGTGGGTTACTGGTCTCTCTGGACTAACAGTAGTAAGTATATGTGAAGATTTCAGAGTGTTTAAATGTTGCTTTTTGTGGGAGAGTAGTTTACAAAGTGGTCACAAGGTGGTGTTCACACATAGGTTTTCTTTCTCAGGACATTTCTATATCCAGGTTAGCTTTTCTGTGCTGTTGGTCCAGGATGAAGACAACTGTCTGCTTGTAAGGTTGGGGATACAGTGGAACCTCAGATTTCTAAACACTGCTGTCCCCGTTTGGCTCCGAGGAGCCAGAGGAGATGAGAGGGAAACACCAGGTAGAAGGGGAGGGAGAAGAGGGGCAGCTGAGCAGGCTGATTGGCTCTGCTCTCCTTTATACTCCAGCCCCCCCCCCCCCAGCTTGAGTTGCTTTGTAAGGTTTATCTTTCCTTTAATTAAAACCCCTTGCCTATCTTTTACAAAGGGTATTTAGCTAGGGAAAGAGGACCTTTATCCTAATGAAGGACACAGTCTTTGTAGATATCTGTAGCATAGCTGATAATCTCAGTCTCCTGTGTGCTCATCTATGAACTGTGAAAGGTACCAAAACACCCCCCACAAAATCCAAAATGATATTACGCCTCAAATCTCATCGCTGTGTCAAAGCTAATTCACATAAAACAAATGCCAAAATGTTCAGTCTGTATGATCAGTCTGCTAAAATTTAAAATGGATGAAATCCATATAGGTAAAAGTAGTAGAGCAATGCTGCAAGGAAGGGAAACTTGAATGAGGCTTTTAAGAATGAGCAAATGTTTCTGTCTGGAGTGGAAGAATTGGGCAAACTAGTTATAGGTTATTTGCCCTATTAAAATAGGGCAAGCTGTGACATCCACAGCTACTGTTTCGTAACTGGGAAAAGATCACGTGTGCAATTCAATATGTGGAATGGGCTCTTGATTTAAGGAAATATAAATCAAGACAGTGTAGACTTGACTGTAACTTGAATTCTGGATTATCCTTTGAGAAGTCTGATGTTGAAAAGAGATGAGAGAATGTGTGGAAATCTGCATCAGAAACAGGCCTGCCAAATTGGGGTATAGAGATGATGATTATAGAACCGTATGAATCTAGAGACCAGAATTCTGCTGCCAGTACCCCGAGCAGCCCTGGGTTAAGTCTCTCAACTAGCATGGGCCTACTTTTCTCATCTTTTAAGTGAGAAAGATTGGGAGCTGCCGTTCTTTGGCTTGGCATACACCTTCACCTTTGGAAAGCAACCTCTTTATCTCTCCCTGGGATTTTTTGCACTTGATCATTTTGTGATGTGGACTGGAGTCAACGGACAGTGTTAAGACTCTAGAAGACCATCAGGCAGGTGGTATGCTTCATTAGTTTGTTGGCAGAGTTCACCAGCATGGCTCCGGTGCCCTAGTGCCAACTTTTTCCTAATTTCCCCAAGTTGGAGTCTAAGAGACAACTTACATCTTAGCCAAGAAAAGTGACAACGAGGAGCAAAGCTATGAAAGAAAGATACTAAAAATATCAGATGTGATTAGACATTTCTAATAGTGACAAGAAATTAGCCTAGTTACAATTCATGGGAAAATATGTTGGTTTTTAATTCACAAAGAGAACATTTCACAATTTAAAGAATTTCCACTAAGCCATTAATCCAAGCTAGTAGAATTTCTCCTCTGTGCTTTGTAAACCAGCTTCTTCTTAAGATTGGAATCACAAATTTAGAACTTGTCTATGTGATGAATTTTGACTTTCCAGTCGGATTTATGACACATCTCCTCATTTATATGTAAAAATGTTTACATTAGAGTTACACGTTTTCTTAGGTTCGCAGTTGAGATGAATTGATGAGTTTCTGTTGCGTGTCAGATTATTTAAAGGGCTTGAAATCATTCCCGTTAACATGTAGTTAAGGTTTCCAAAATCATTAATTTCAAAATGCAGGTAATAAGACATTGTCACACCTTGTTTCTAAATTTCTTCTTGTGGTTGAAAACTGACACCTTTTACATAGCAGGCCCTGGTATTCTCTGTTCAGTCTCTGTGTCTTTTTTTTCAGTACATATTCATTGGATTTAACAATCAAAGGACACCAATCAGTAAGTAGGGGAAATTCCTCTGTCTCCCTTATTCCTAGCCAGCAGGCTCTCTCCACTGGCGCAGATGGAAACGTCCTTCCAAAGATTTTTGCCATATCCAGGAAAACCGGTGTACATAGTCTTTCATTTTCCTTTTTGTTACAAATGATAATAAACTCTGGAAAGAAAGAAATAGCTTGTTGATTTCCTTGCTTCACACTAGGTCTGGAAAATGAAGCCATATCCAACTACACCGCATGCTGCTATTTTATTTTTCTTTTTTCTTCTAATCTTAGCCAAAAGGCTGAGAAGAGATTTTCTTCTCTCTCTTTTTTTTAAAGATTTGTTTACTTTTATTGCAAAGTCAGATCTATAGAGAGGAGGAGAGACAGAGAGGAAGATCTTCCATCCGAGACAGAGAGGAAGATCTTCCGTCCGATGGTTCACTCCCCAGGTGACCGCAAAGCCAGTTCTGTGCTGATCTGAAGCCAGGATCCTGGAGCTTCCTCCAGGTCTCCCACAAGGTGCAGGGTCAAGGCTTTGGGACATCCTCGACTGCTTTCCCAGGCCACAAGCAGGGAGCTGGATGGGAAGTGGAGCTGCCGGGATTAGAACTGGTGCCTATATGATATCCAGGCACGCTCAAGGCGAGGATTTCTAGGCCACCGCTCCGGGTCAAGTGCTGCTACTTTTCTTTTTCACACACATCTTTATCCCATTGAGGTGATAGACACACAATTGTATCCCGATGGGTGGATGGGTCAATTCGTTTTTGTGTCACAGTACTTATGGCATTCATTTTCATTTCTCTTATTGTGAGTGAGGTTAAACCTCCATTTATAAGTTAAGAGCAATTCTTATTTCCTTTTCCTACGAAATATCGGACTTTGCTTATTTTGTATTAAATTGCCTTTTATTGATTTTTTTTTGACGATGTATTGAGTTTGTAGTCAGAGACAGAAAGTGCACATTCTCACATGAGAGAAAAAGGGTGTGCTTCCATCCACTGCCTCACTCCCTGGATGAGTGCAGCTACCAGCCAGCACTCGGCCTGGCTGAAGCCCCAGGTTAAGGGTTTCATCTGGGTCTCCCACATGAGTGCAAGGGCCAAAACACTTGGGCCATTTTTAGTTGCTTTTCCCAGGCCATTAGCAGGGAGCTGAATGGGAAGGAAGAGGCACATTCAGACTCAAAGTGGCAGCTTCACCCACTATGTCACAACACTAGCTCCTGTTGTATTAATACATAGGTGTTGTGCATAATAGGTTTGTCTGTAACATGAATTACAAAGTTCTTTTAATTTATCAGGTTTTTGCCACAAAAAGAATTTCAAGTTATACAGTTCAATTTATCAGACTTTTGGGGGGTTCTTCTGATGCTTTTATAACTTTGTTGATTTTATTACATTCAGAGCTTTAATTCATTTGGAATTTATCCTGGTAGGCAGAATGTGGAGTAATTCAATTTTGCTTTCCAGATGGAAAGAGAATATTGTGGATAGTAATAGTACTATATTAACATGTCTCTTCTGGTTTCCTAAGAATGTATAGTGATTATTATTTTCCTTTCTTTTTAAAAGAAACCCTCGGTAACCCATGAAGGTTGCTGGGCCCCAACTAGTCCGGTCATATTCTTCTGCCTTCCTCAGGCTCACCAGCAGGGCGCTGGATGAGAAGTGGAGCAGCTAGAACTCACACTCGTGCTCACATGGGTTGGCAGCTTCACAGGCGGTCACTGCACGCTTGGCCCATATAGACTATTTTTGAAAGGCATTATCTACAGGATGAAAAACATTTTCTGTAAGCGTATGTTTTAACTTTGGATTTTTCCAGTACTGATTTGATTTATATTATTATTATTTTTTAAATGACAGAGAGACAGAGTGTATTTTACTTTCCTAAGGCCACACTCAGTGTTTGCTAAACAGGAATATTGATACAAGTGAGATTAAGAAATACTGAAATATCACACTTGTCAAAGAGGCCGACCTGTGCCAGCTACAACTCTGTGGAATATATTCAAGAACTCTAGAAGGAATCCAAAAAGGTCTCTGACATTGGGAGAAAATAGCTCTCAGAAAGCCTGTGTACTTGATGTGGGACGGGAGCCATGGTACCACTTGCATACCAAAGCCCTTTTACTGACTTTGAATTTTCGTTGAAAACTCCAAACAATCGTTTAATAAGTGTGAGTATTCAGCTTCCATTTGAGATATTTTAGCTTGTCTGGGTTTTGATAGAAAAAGGATGAGAAAGATCTGTCCCACCCATTCTGCCAAAAAAGTAATAAAGGCTTGGTGACCCGTTTTTTTCCCCATAAGCTATGGAAACTTGCCTTTTAAAACTTTTTAATTTTTAAGAATTCTAATTGGCTCAGTTAAATTGGCTATGACAATACTTTCTTTAAAAAATATGAGGCTTAATGGAAGTAACAAACACTTTTCTTGGAAAGGGGATGAATAATTTGAGATACCTTTATTCTTTTATTCAAGTGTTTTTATCATTCATTATGGGTGAAATCCTGAATGGTGTTACATAATTGGTAAAAACTATATAAGTAAGACAAGGGGGAAAGTTAAAAGGGCCGTTTAATACGTTTGAAGACCTATTTGAATACATGATCAATATGTTGTTTGTGAAAGGATAGGAGGTTAATGAAAATCAGTATCATTCAGCACATTGTTTTGTTTTTCTCTCCTTCTATTTCTAGATTGCCAAAATGCTTTGGAGTTTTTAGCTGAAACTCAGAGAAGTCCAAAATAAACCCGAGATTGTAAAAACAGAAGCTGCAGTCGGGGATTTAGTGCCAATGCATCAACAAAAAAGACAACCAGAGTTAGTGGGAGGGAATCTTCCGGTTTTCGTGTTTCCCACGGAGCTCATATTTTATGCTGATGATCAATCAACACATAAGCAAGTGTTGACTCTGTACAATCCCTATGAGTTTGCCTTAAAGTTCAAAGGTGAGTCTCTGAGGGGTATTTTAAACGTTTTAAACAAGTGCTTACTAATTTTTTGACTTGTAGTAACTAATTTTTTTTAATACTAATGGCCAATGTGACTTTTTCTTGCAGTTTTGTGTACTACTCCAAATAAGTATGTTGTCGTTGACGCTGCAGGTGCAGTAAAGCCTCAGTGTTGTGTGGATATGTAAGTTCAAATCGCTTCTGGTAAAACATTTTGAAATATATTCATCTATTTTTAGTTTGAAAAAGATCTTAAAGTTGTTCCCACACAAACATTTACTGTATTTTAACTTTTTTGCTCAAAGTGTGTAAGTCTATCAAAATTTTTTTTTAAGAAGTCCAAAGTGACACAAGTTGACCCACTGTTTAATATTTTGCAGTGTTGGAACTAATGGACTGTGAATGTGTCCATGAACATTTTCCCCATTGTGGTTTTACTCATAGCAGGCATGCTATATATAGAGAGAATTGAGCTTTCTAATACTGACGTCTAAGAACAATGGTAACATAAGTTCATCTGGAATGACTCAGCTAAAAAAATCCGAAAGTTAATCTCTATAAACAGCAAGCATGTGTGTAACTGCTCATCTGTAAAAGGTTACCTGAACCCTTCCAGATAATTTCATCTTAGAGTGTCAGATAAATGATTGTTTGTTCAAGCTGTTCATATTTAATTTTCACTTTCGAACTAGCTGTGACCAGATGGATCCATTGACCAACCATTAAGCTACGAAGTGAACTGTGTTTGTTTAAGTCTTCTGTGAGAATGAGCAGCAGAATTCCTTCCTTGTGAATATATTTACATCCTCTCAAAGCCATAAGATGATGTATATTTGAGAACATGTTTTTGCACATTTCTTTTGATTTTTTGTCAGTACATGATAATCGGGGACCATTCCAGTGAAATGTGGTCTCTTGCCAAATAACTCTTTTACTTTTGACATAATGAGTTTGTGTTCCCTACTAAGAATGAAATACAAAAAATAGAATTACAGAAAACTCATACAATTTACAGTACTTTATAGTATCTTCTCTTTAGGGAAATACAGAGGTGTATTGATCATACTGGATTACTTATTTGTTTATTTGTGTGCATGAAATTGTATTTTAAATATACGGTGACATTTGTTACTTTAACAATAATGAATAAGCTGTCAGTAGAACTTTATGAAATATTTATAAGAAAGTCTCATATTTAGTAAATATTGCTTCTCGCAGATATCTAGAAAAAAGCTTACTGCTTCATTTTTTAAATTTAAGACTTTTTCTGTATTTGAGAGTATGCTTTCATCAAATATTTCAGAATTACCCATTTCTCTGAGGTTCATATATACTATGATTGTTTTAGTATCCTAGCAAATGTTTGTTTCTGTTAAGTAATATTGTTAGTGTTTATACATACACACACACATATATATGGTAATATTGTTAGGTATATATATTGTTAGCCATATATATAAGTTAGATAGGCAGATAGATGCTAGGTATATATAAGTTAGGTAATATTGTTTTTACTGAATTGAAATTTGCTGCACTTGTTATTTGCTGCTTTCAGTGTGATCCGTCACAGAGACGTTCGATCCTGTCACTATGGTGTAATAGACAAGTTCCGCCTCCAAGTTTCTGAGCAAAGCCAGAGGAAGGCTCTAGGAAGGAAAGAGGTCGTTGCCACTCTTCTGCCGTCCGCAAAAGAACAACATAAGGAAGAAGAGGAAAAGAGAATAAAGGAGCATTTAAGTGAAAGTTTATTTTTTGAGCAGTCATTTCAACCAGGTAATATTAGCTTGATTTTAAAGACTTTTTGATGTCGTACACATTTCTAGCTTTAAATAATCAGGACTCTATGGCTAATTATTAGAAAAATGATTTGGCAATTGAAAACCTATTCAACCACTTCAAAACCTGGAACTAGAGCAACGGGTCCCTGAAGTAGAACAAGTGGCCTAAAGCTAGACTTTCAGAGGAGTATCACTCCCTAGACTAGACGATAAGGAGTGGGGGAACATTGCCATAGCCTTTTAAACATTTGTAAAGTCTGGGACTGAATGCAGTATACTTTATGATGCTAGCACAATCTGACAATTATATACTGTTGTTTCTATGACTTCCCTATATCCTTTCTCATTTAATTAGTTCAAAGGAGTAGAGAGATTGTGCTTGGCACTGGGCCAAGCTTAGTGCACTGTTCATATTATTTTGAAAAAAAAATCTCATTAAAGTTGAAGTTAATTAAACTAAGTAGATTATCATATCCCCTCTGGGCTATTAATTGAATCCCTCTCCATTCCTCATTTCCTTCCAGCTTAGATATTCAGAAGTGTTATGATATATTCTTTCAACATCGACTCTATCCTCATATTCACCCTTTTGGACATCATTCTCTTTCCCTCTTAACTTCTTGTTATCTCCTACCAAACCTATTGTGAGAGGAAGATGACAAAATTTTCCACAGAAAAACAGTAAACTTTTTGATGGTGATATGAATATGATAGCTGGCCTTAAAATTGCAACAGTATACTCACATTTTCGTGTGAGGGATCTTTTTTTCTATAAAATCTACTTGTTACATGAACTCATAGGTCCAAGTCAGTTTATCATAGGATGTTTATTTCAATTAAACAGAGAATAGGACCTCTGTCCCTGACTGCAGCCAAATGTCTTCTTCATGTAAGGAGCGTCCAGATGTCCTAGTGGTACCACAGCTAGAGACTGCAGCGTTGTGCATTTTTTCCTAAGCAGCAGTAATTATTAACCGACAGGACCACCTATTTATTTTCTTTTGAAACTGGAAGAGAGCCTTTGTCCAATGACACTTGGTTCAGTCAGAATTGTTGACATTTAAAATGCCGCCCCTAGAACAGCAATGTCTATTGAATGAATATTTGTTTTTCTTAACATTAAATTCATAATGTAAAATAGTCCATTTGTGCTCATTTTTGTATTTAACAAGCTAGTGTATTAGCCAAAGCATAACAAGGATTAAGATTTCAGGGTGTGGATGTGAACCTATATATAATTACAGAACTTCATTTCTTTCAGTTTTGAATTTATTAGAATTGAAGAGGAAATCATGTCAGTGGCAGATAATGGACTTGTGACTGTTTATGAAGGACTATACTATTGTAATAATATAGGGGAAACCAGTGAGGGGAGGAGATTTAGGGAGGGAGGAGGAGAAATCCCAGAGTCTATGGAACTGTATCATAAGATAAATTTTAAAAGAAAAAAAAGGGAAAAGATGTGTAAATGAGCTGAGTTCAGAAAATCACTCCTCACATCTCCTCAGGGGCCTTGGGATTAATCTTAAGCGCCCAAGGCTCCTCCGGCTCTGGCAGAAGAGGGGCCACTCCACAGCAGAGTGTTGTCCACTGCCCCGTCAATGAGCAGTTCGCCTCATTTAGCTAATAATTTGGCAGTAAGTTGAAGCAGATTTGCTTCTGTAATAGACTGTAAACTGATTTGATCTAAGTTGACAAAGTGATATATTTTTTTAACTTCTCCTAGTAGCTTTTTGTACAACTTTGATCATGCAGAATTCCCAGATTTTTCATTATGTGTCTCTGAAATAAATTGAGGATGTTTTGTGGGAAGATTCTGAATGTCTTTTTTTTTTTTTTTTTGCAAATTTTACCTTGGAAAACATTTCAACAAAAACATTATTAGAAGTTTTTAGAGACACAACAGTGTGTGTGAGATTTACAGGTAGCTATAAAATGGTTGAAGACTACATCATGGAAAATTTGGATTTCAAAATGTATTAAAGTCAGTAAAGATGGGGCATTCTTTTAAGTTTATTGTATGTAGCACATAGCAGTAACAAGTTTTAGAAAGAAAAAGAATTGGTAATGCCACACTTTAACCAAATCTGCTTGTACTCCTGTGAGTGTTCCGTGATAACTTTGCAGGTCATGCCTATGTGTATAAATGCGATTTTATATTTGGTGAATGTTTTCACTTACAGAAATATAACTGTTGAATTAGGAGAGACTCATAAAGCACACTTTGACAAAATATCAAGGCCAGGTTATTAAAAAAAGGTTTTAGAAGGTACAGTTCAGTCTGTTGGGTTTGTATCAATTATGTTATTAATGAACTGCCTTGTCTATGCTGTGTTTGCCTCTCTACCCTCTGGCTTAAGAGAACTACATTTCTTTATTATTGTCTGTAATAAAACATTGGAAAATGACCTATAAGCTCATCAGTTGTGAATTTATTAAATTATGAATATTCATAAGATGAGATGCCAGGCAGGCATTTACAGTAATCTGATAAAATGATAGATGCTTGTATATTGACATAGGAAGAGCTTCAAATAGATTTCTCAGTGAGGGGGGGAAAGCAGTTATATAGCAGTATATATACTTTGTAAAGAATAATTTACGAAAAATTATTCTTTTATGTGTTTATTAAGTCTGAAATGCTATATATCAAGATGTTAATGATGTCAGATCTAGGACAATGGATTACAGGGAAAACATTTTCTGCATCTTTATATCATTTCTTATAATCATGAACCAGGAACAAAAGATATTTCCATTTTGAAAAAAAGGTACTTTTGTTTTTGCAGATGTCTAGAATTTCTTTAAGTATTAAAAAAAATTCGAAAATTTTTATGGGCTTTCAATGAACAGAATGGTTACCATGAAAAAATGTTTTTCTTGAAAATTCATCCTTGTAACGCATATAGCTACTTCATATATTAACTTAAATAAGATCTGTTTTAAAATTTATATTGTTTCATCCCAAGCATCATCTGTAAAATTTGTTTTCTGGCTTTGCTGAGGTTCAGTTAAACAAAACAACTAGCATATTAATAATTTGGGAAAGCTTATTTAATAATCGAATGGACAGCATTATTTCATTATAGAACACAAATAGTATATTTGCTGTTGCCCATTCCTTTTAATGAAAAGATAGTGGGGGGGGGGGGAAAGCCACAAAACTAAATGGTGTTATTGGGTTTCTTAGAAAATGAGAGGTCATCAAAAAGTTCATGCAACATGTTTGTTATGAAAAAAATGTGCATCAACTTTGAAATTTTTGCAATAAAATAAACTTATCTTTTAATTTTCATTTTCTTCTTAAACCTTTTTAAAGTCATTGCACATTGTATATATATAGCCAGGATTGTAGAATAGCCAAACCATTGAGAAAATTTCTTTAAAGATTTATTTTATTTTTATTACAAAGTCAGATATACAGAGAGGAGGAGAAACAGAGAGGAAGATCCTCCGTCGATGATTCACTCCCCAAGTGAGCACAACGGCCAGTGCTATGCCGATCTGAAGCCAGGATCCAGGAACCTCTTCCTGGTCTCCCACATGGGTGCAGGGTCCCAAAGCTTCGGGCTGTCTTCGACTGCCTTTCCAGGCCACAAGCAGGGAGCTGGATGGGAAGTGGGGCAGCCAGGATTAGAACCGGTGTCCATATGGGATCCCGGCATGTGCAAGGCGAGGACTTTAGCTGCTAGGTCACTGCGCTGGTCCCAAGAATTTTTTTTAATTTCATTTTATCCTAACACTTAATACAAGATCTGCCCTCATAACTCATTTGTAATGTGCCATACAGTGTTGGTAACCATAGGGACAATGTTGCAGAACTGATCTGAAACTTATTCATCTTGTGTAATTTAAGATTTGTGCTTTATTGATTAGCATTTTGCATTACCCTCTTCCTTCAGACTGGCAAACCATCATGCTGCTCTCTGATTCTAACAGTTTGACTTTTTAAAATTGCTCATGTCATTGGATTCATGTAGTATTTGTTCTTCTGTGACTGACTTATTTCACTTATTTTTGCCAGGTATTATTTCTGCAGCTTTCTTCTTTGCTACTAATGGGATAGAGCAGAGGCAAAGAACTTGCATCCTCAAAAATGCTGTTGCTATTAACATCAAATATATTTGAGATTTCTGCTTGCTACTCTCATAATGTAACGGAGCCATAACGTAGTTGGCTCAGATGGAGTACAGTTGTTTGTTGACTTAAAGAAGGAGGTGCATCCGGACCAGCCCTTCATGAAATGAAAATATGTCAGGAAGACAGTGAATGCACCCGCCCAATTAAACATCATAGGAAACCAGAGTCCTGACAAATTGTAGCTGGTATATGTAAAGAAAGTTTTGTCTTGTTTTTAGAAGTGAGCTTAAGAGATGTCTCTTCTTTTTACAGAAAACAGAAGTGTGTCCTCAGGACCTAGTTTACTGACCGTCTTCCTGGGAGTGGTGTGCATTGCAGCCCTGATGCTTCCTACACTGGGGGATGTGGAATCGCTGGTGCCTCTCTACCTCCACTTAAGCGTGAATCAGAAACTAGTGGCTGCTTATATCTTAGGTAAGTCTTTTAAAAGCATGCACTTGGACTGCAGTGTAAATTTAAAATATGTCATCTCAAAAGCCTAAGGAGAAAGGAAGGGAAGGGGAGGGAGGGAAGAATGTCATATCATCCTATCTGTATGAACTAAGTTGAGTCTGGTAAAAACTAAACCAAAAAAAGCCCTAAATTAATAAATAATAAAGATGCACTAGGATATATTTAGTTTTATGTGTATAGGAATGATGGTACTTTAATTTTTTTTTTCTTTTAAAAAGAAGGGAGGTTGGTGCCAGCAGGTGATTCAGCAGGTTAGTCCTCTGTCCTGTGGCATCCCATATGTGCACTGGTTCCTGTCCCAACTACTCCACTTCCCATCCAGGTCTCTGCCTGTGGCTTGGGAAGGTGACAGGACAGCCAAAGCCTTCCAGTCTGCACCCGCATGGGAGACCCCAAAGAGGTTCCTGCGGGTCAGCTCAGCTCTGTTGTGACTATTTTGGGCATGAACCAGTGGTTGGAAGATGTTCTCTCACAGTTTCTCCTTCTCTCTCTCTGTAAAATCTGCCTTCCAAATAAAAATAAATAAATCTTTCAATAAATAAACTAAAAGACATGAGGATGAATTCAAAAGCATTGCTGGGGTTATGTGCATTTGAAAATATAACTTTGACTTGGCCTTTAATTCTTTCCAGCTTATTTATCTAGTACCTAATATTATATTTATTCAGTTAGTATCCTTTCTGCTGGCTTGCAGTGGTAGGAAACATGTAAGGTGTGAAATGAGCACATTCCATGAGGCAGCATTTGTGCTTTTAGTGACTGTTCCTAGAGAAACACCTGGACAGAGTGCAGACCGTGATAAGGATGAGCAGAGTAATCTTGTCCAATATTGCCAACTTTCTTCTTTAAAGCAATCCCCTTAAGTCCTGATCACTCAATTCTTTTAGTCATATTCTGGCTTGAAATCTTCCAGCTAATTATTTTTATTGAGAATTCAATACAGTGCATGTGCCAGGTAGAGTTCTGTTGATGAATAAGTGTTTGCTCATATTCTCTCCTCACCTCTACCTGGATGCCAACTCTTTAGTTGTTGCAGCATTCTCACTTGTTCCCACTGGTTTTCAGTTCACACTTGTCTTCTGAAGTTTTCCCCCTACCTCTGTCTATACCCTTGCCTCTTATTTTTACCCCCAAACCATTCATCAATGCTGTCAGAATGATGTGCATTCCATTTTGATTTCACGATCACCCTTTAGTCAAAATCCTTTGGCGTGTGCTTCCTCACAGTCTGTGGAACAAAGTAAAACTGTTTACTTTGGCATTTAAGATTCTTCACAGCCTGCTGAAGACCACTTAGAGCTTATCTTGTCTAGCTGCTTCCCAATAAAATCCTTGGATGTAGTCTCTCTGTTTAATTATCTATTAATTCTGGAATTGCTTGTCTAGAATCCTAGTCCTCTCTTCAGGCTCTTGATCATGCCACACCCTCTCCAGAAACACCTGCCAATCTCATTGAATATTTCTGGCTCATCTTTTAAGACTTCAGTTCTTACTTTTAAGGTCAGGTTTTGGTTTTTGTTTGTTTGTTTTGTTTCGTTTTTTACAGCCTAAGGTCAGTTTTTGTCACACAGTTTCCTCATTACTCATTTGGAACTGAGCATATTCTTGTAGTTATATGGAGTCCCTTTGAAACAGAATAGGTAAAGCATCACCACGATTCTCCTATCTCTTCGTGGCCTTAGAACCATGGGATAAAAAAATGTTCTTGTTTCTGTTGATGAAGTCTGCTGGACTTGCTGACATTTTAAAATGGCATGCCTACTATTATTATAGCTGATGTGAGTGGATAAAGTAGGAGGTATGTTTGGTGGTTAAACTAGCTATGGCCAGACATTAGGGATTTCATTAAATCTAGCCAGCAACTACCCATTGCTGCAAATTTGATTTCTTCTGTATAGTATCAACTAAACTCAAATGGACTTTGAGTTCTTGGTAGAATGCCTGCCTGTGTGCTGTATTTTATTAAATCACTGAAGTTCCAATAATCGCTTATTGAATGAAAAATTTTGTAAAATGCATGTTTTTGATTGTCTCTTTTTTCCTTTCAGGTCTTATTACAATGGCTATACTTAGAACATGAGCAAGGATTTCAGTAGACTTCTGAAGGAAATTTATTTTGAAAATATAAATGTGGACTGCCTTTTATCTCTTTCACTCCATTAACATGCTATAAAGTATTGAATTATTTCAAATAATAGCAAATGTATAATATATATTTTAAATTGCTCTATAATTTTATTTGAAAGACTCCAGTACATTATGTTACAGACAACAATGACGCTTCTGAGTGGTACCTAGGAAATTCTTTGAAGAAATTTTTTATATCTATATCTATTGTGCAAAAGACTTTAATGAAAACATTTCTTTTTTTTCTGATTCCCTTTGATTGTTAAGCATCATGTGCCCTTCAAAGTTAAAGCCTAAAAGAGCAAATTGATCAGCCTAATAAGTAGAACCTACATGTATTTCCTAGCTTCAAAGATCGATATTACTATGTAAGTTAAGCCATCCCCTCTTATTATTATGAACAGTTGCCATGGTGTTTCTAAAGTAAGAGTTTCACAATTATTTTGTGGTGGGTAAAAGTGAAAAGCAAAAAATTCCAAGGGATCATACTAATCCTGGGGAGTTAGAGAAGACAGGACATTTTCCATTCATCTTGTAAACTACAGAATGGGTTGTGGTCCAGATACCAAGCACATGGCTTGTTTTTCAGCCTAATAGCAATAGAGTTACCTCTCTATCTACATTTTAGAGCAAGGGAGGCATTTGTTTATTTTTTTTGGCTGGTCCTCTAGTTATTGCTTTATGTTAATAGGGGGAAATCACTTTCTCTTTTCCTCCCAGTCCCTTGCCTCCCTGACTGTGACATGCCCGGATTATCATGTAGCAGGTGGTTAATGTGGAGATGATTTTTCATCCCAAAACGCTAAGCCAAGAATAGGAAACCCTTGATACCTGTGTCTATTTTATAACAGTCACTGAGAGATTTTTTAAGTTTTTATTTATTTTTAAAACAACTTTACCAAAAAAAATCCCCTAAGCACAACTACTTAGTTTTCTTTATAGTCTCTTAGATCTCTGACATATATATGCAGTTTCAACTGTTATGATAGTAATTGATGTTTTTTCCTTAGGATTTGTATCTGAAAGCACAATGCATTAAAAAGTCTCTTGAAAATTCTCTTTCAGATCTTTTTACAGAATGAACTTATGCACTGCTACTGTAGCATTCTCAAGGAATATACATGAACACAAATGTATGCTTGAGGTTGATTTTAGCAGGAAACAGTACTCTGCTTCTGAAGGCTTTTATGACTAGTCTTTCTTTGAAAACCTTCATTGTGTAACCATTTGTGGAGTCTGGATTGTTAAATGGATTATGTCTGTACATTGTATAATGACTGAAAGCACATAAATGTTAATCTACTTTGAACTTTGTAAAAAAAAAAAAAGAAACAACCTTATGTTTGGACGCTATCTTTGTTTATCCATCTCAAATATTCTATGTGTGCATGCACATGCAGGTGCACGCATGTGTATGTACGTGTGTGATAACACATTGTAAAGAACAGAGATTCCTTTAAGAAATAAAAGAAAAATAGAGACATAAGTTTTGCACTGATTTAAGTATTTTTGAGGGTGTTAGGGATAATCAAAGTTGCCTCATACTTCTAGGAGTTAAATAAGAAAAACAGGAAGAGTGAAATGGGTATTTAGAAACGTGTCTATCTTAACCAAGGCAATTCATTCATTCTTTTAAACTTCCAATCACATGCTTCAAAAATACAAAAAATATATAGTGAAAAATCACCCTTCCCCATTCCTGGTTCACCCAGCCCCTTACGTGGGGCCACTTTTTTCTCTAGCTGAAGCATACGTCTAGTGCTATGTATGAGCATACATTTTTATCTCTTCGAAAACTCTTTGAGTGCTACGAGTCCTGGGACTGGGCTGGCTCTGGAAGGTTGGCCTTGATTCATGTATGGGAGAAGTTGGTTCATAGGCAAGGTAAAGATGATTGTGCCATGTGGTGAGAGTTGTTTTCTCTTTTTTAATCTCATTTTTTTTTAAAAAAAGATGCATGTATTTTTATTGGAAAGGCAGATTTACAGAGAGGAGAGACAGGAAGATCTTCCACCCACTGGTTCACTCCCCAAGTGACCACAAAGATCAGAGCTGAGCTGATCCAAAGCCAGGAGCCAGGAGCTTCTTTCAGGTCTCCCCCGCGGGTGCAGGGTCCCAAGGCTTTGGGCCATCCTTGACTGCTTTCCCAGGCCACAGGCAGGGAGCTGGATGGGAAGTGGGGCCACTGGGACGCGAACCAATGCCCATGTGGGATCCCAGCATGTGCAAGGCAAAGACTTTAGCCACTGAGTCACTGTGCCAGACCTGAGGAGAGTTGTTTTATAACAATGTACAGGGAGAATTTAAACTGATGTACATGTTATTAACTTCCTGCTGACAGTGAAGAAGACTTTATTGCTGTGATTCAAGGGGATGAATGACAGCTAATGAGTAACGAATGAAGCTAACCCAGGGGTCGTGGGTATTACAAGTTAATGAGGGAAGAGTTAAAGAAGTAGTTGTCACTGTGAAAATAAGTATGATTCATCCTGAAAGCAGCCAGCAAACAGGAAGCACACAGCAAGAGACATGGCAATAATTGTAATTATCTGTCACTGCAGGTGTTTCTGCCACCTCTGAATCGTTAGGCCTGCACAATTCTGCCACCTCGGTTTGCTTCCAAAAGCGTTGTATAAAGTCATCATGTTAAGTCTTGGGTTTCTGGAAGGGATTCCAGCTACAAGTGACTCCTAGATATTTTCATTCACCAAGCTATACATAGACTATAGCAGCTGTGAAGGAGACGCTTACAGGGTTTCCACATGCACAAGGAAGTAGATGGCTAAGGTTTCAAAACTTCACTATTATGAAAAAGTATGAAATTTTCAAGTGGCATCTAAGGCTTTGACATGTACAGGGCACATGCCTGCAAAGGAACCATGCTGACCTGAAAACAGTTGGGGACCAAACTAGGATTGTGTGGTTTCATTAGATGATTTAAATAGAGGAGCCCAGCAGAGCCTCAGCGTAGTTATCTCAGCAGCAGAATGTCAAGTTAGTGATTATTTCATTAGGAAAATATTTGCTACACCTATAATCTGGAAGTGATAAACAACATACCAGAACAGAACATTAGTCTCTAGGATTAAATACCAAACAGAATGACAGAGTTGACCCAGCTACAAGACATCAGCAGGAGGCACTTCCACTGACCACATCAAAGGCCCTTTAAGCCACTGGGGGGGGGAGGCGACATGGGAGGGGGGAAGGAGGAAAGGAGAAATAAGGAATTTGGAGAGGCTTTGTAATAATATAGAGGACAAAAAAGCAAGTGGACTAAGCCTAAGCTGTTTCCTTTGTGTTCATTTGCTTTCTGATTTGCTTGAAATATCAGTAATTAGGAGTTGGTCAACAAGTTAAACTGATAAGTGCCCTAGACTACGGCATCTTCCATACCTAACAAGTCTGGGCCCGGGGGTGCACATTGTGGTGCAGTGGTTTAGCCACGGCTTATGACCACATCCCATGTCAGAGTGCCAGCTCAGGTCCTGGCTAGTCTGCCTCTGATCCAAATCCCTGCTAATGTACCTGGAAAAGTAGCAGAAGGTCGCCAGGTTCTTGAGGCCTTGCAACTCATGTGGAAGACCTAGGTAGAGTTATTGGTTCCTGGGTTCAGCCTGGCTGAGCTCCTGCTGTTGTGGGCATTTGGGGAGTAAACAGAGATGGATGCATTCTTTCTCGAATTACATATAAAACTCTCACATAAGTAAATACCTTTTTAAAAAACTGGACCGAGTTCAAGGAAGATGGTGGTGGTGGGGGGTGCATATCTAGCTCACCAAGTGCAGTTTCCAGCTAGCTGGG
Organism: Ochotona curzoniae; assembly: GCF_017591425.1. Taxonomy (NCBI): domain Eukaryota; kingdom Metazoa; phylum Chordata; class Mammalia; order Lagomorpha; family Ochotonidae; genus Ochotona; species Ochotona curzoniae. Next base: position 11,552,226 of record NW_024467087.1, read on the forward strand.
CAACTCCTTTGTAATCACTGACTTCATGAACACATGTTAGGCAGTTCTGGCTGTGATCCAGGTTTGGGGGCGGGGGTGGAAAGGCCTGGTTTAATAAAATGAAAGGACTAAATTAACTGATTTCTTGAGAATGTAGGTAGACAATGGAAAATCTGTCTTGACAAAATGAAATGTGAACTGTGCTGTTAAAAAAAATGTGTATACACATACTGAAATGCCCTCACTGCAGGCCATAAATATGTACAACTATTGTAACAATTTTCTTTATGTGCTGAATCCTGGGATGGATAGGCAGAATGCAAATGTGGCACACACACACACACACAGAGGTAAAATCCCAAAGCAGATCACTTTTGCATAATCTTAAGTCCCAAAAGGCAAGGTTAGGAATGAATTCATGTGGAGAATTTTAACAAATTCTCTTTTTCCTAACAAACACGTGTTTGGAGCTAATCACTGTACTGGATAACTTATATCTTCTATTCTCAGACTGTTAGGTAACAGGTGTTTTCTGGTTGTGGCTTTTAAAAATAACCTATGTTGTGGAACAGTTTTGTGCTCTCAGCAATAGTGTGCAGCAAGTACAGGGAGTGGTCATACACTACTTTGCCCCTTAGACACAGGCACAGCCTCCCCTACTCTCAACATCCCACCATAGAGAGGTGCACTTGTTATGATCCGTAGACCCACACTTCACATTGCGATTCACATTCTGTGGGTTTGAACAGATGCCTAATGATGTACATCTGCCAGAAGAGCATCATTCGGGACAATTTTGTGGCTTTCAAATTCCTGTTGTGGTTTACTTTCGTAACTTAAAAATCCATTACAGAAAATTTGAAACAATTTACAAGAGCGGATTAAATAGTGTAATAAACTACTGCCCAATCTGGATGAGATTTTTTTTATCAAAGCTATGGAATTATAGCTTTTGGAAGACTGACTTCTGTGGGAAAAGTTTTCATTTTTGTCTTTTTTAAAAGATTTATTTGAAAGGTAGAGGGAGAGATAAAGACAAATATTTATCTGCATGTTTCACTACCCCCAAAACCTGCAGTAGCTAGGTTTTAGACACAGCAACCAGGTGCCAGGAACCCTGTCTGGGTCTCCCATGTGGGTGGCAGGAGTCCAAGTGCTTGGCCCATCTGCTGCTTTCCAATGTGCATCAGCAGCGAGAGACTCGCTGGATCCTAAGCAGGTAGCAACTTAACCCGCTGAAATCCTAGTTCCTCTTCTCATTTTTAAAAGACTGATTACATTATTTGTAGGTGGTCGTGTTAGGGAACTTCAAGAAATGTATGGAAAATGGAACTGGAATGGAAGTTTATTTTGAGGCAAAAGAATGAAATTGTGTGTACATGTGTGTTCACATGCGCACACACGTGTGTATGTGTTAAGCACTAACTGTGCTGGGTATTTCACAAATGCTATCTAGACCCTTGCTGCTCCAAGTGTGGGATATTACCCAGTGAACAGCCTGGCCATAGCCTGCAAACTTACTGAACAACAACAGTGTCAGGTTTCACACGAGTCCAACGGAATCCGAGTGGGCATGTTAACAAGATTCCCAGGCAGGCTGTGCTGGCAATCAAAGTCAAAGAAGTACTGAGTGCTTGACCCAGGGTAGACACACAATAACTGTCTCTCAATCTTGCAACAATATTGCAAGGCTGATTCCATCCTGCCCAATCTGCAGATGAGATAACTGACACAGAGAGTGACTTTTTGACTTCTCTGAGGTCCCACAACTAATGAACTGAGGTATGTTTGGTTTCAGAGTCCATGACTTACAGCATGCTTCCTCTCATAGAGGGAGTTCAGTTTGACGACAACTCAGTAAAAGAAGAAACTGAGACAGTGTGTGTAGCACAACACAGAAACAACCAGCTTTCTCGGCAACAACAACTAATGGCAAAAACTCAACCTGTTTGCTAGCATGCACGCAGTGCTGTCTCCACTGAAAGGTCTTTTCCCTTTTCAACCCGCTAGCATGGCATTGTGTATGTAGCCTTTCAGTGGTGAGAAAACAGAAACAGGAGCAATCATCAGTTACTCCCTATTGTTAATGACTGTTGACCCAAATATGAAGCAAGTTGCAAACTACAAGCTCTCCTAGAATGCAGAGAAGATTTGCTGCACACCCAAAGTATCAGTAAAAATATAAAAATCAGATTATCATGTCACACAGGCAGGAAGGGCAAATTGATGGCTATTTCGCTTTGTGACCAGTTGGGCAACTTTAGCCTGTGGCTGTTCCAACACCAAGATGGACCCTTCCACATTTAAACTCTCCTCGACAATATGATAGGGCTGTTTTGGAGTATATCCCTAGTTTCGCTGGAACCCCGTACCCCCAGTTTCAGTGGAACCATTAGATCTCAGAAACCTCTCTGATCCTGAGAGAACAGAGGCTGTTTTCTTCTCTTTTGCTACCCCAGTGGCACCTGAACTTGCATTGATGGAGCTGCATGGATGAGTAGATGAATTGAAGTGATGATTAATTAACCTCTAGCAGGAACCTAATGAAGTTCTGAACACCAAGCCCCAGAGACCCAGTATGAGGCAAACTGCCCTCACATAAAAAGATCAGGAGCAGAGGTAGGCCAACCGGCCTGGTGACAGGCCTCAACAGGGTTATGATTGACTTTCTGCTCCAGAAGCAGATGACCTGAACACAGTTGAGTCTTGTGAGACAGTACACCTTTCTGAAAACATGCTAAAGATTCAACAAAGCTACTTATATATAACATTAAATCAAATCCTAAGTGTGTCTCCTCTGCCATGGAAACAAGTATTTGGATCCCTTTACCTAATATTCTACTGAAGCAAATGACATTGCATGGCCAAGGCCAAGTTTGTCTGCCTATGATAGATATTAGTATTAAATATAATATTTAATAAGAATTGCTTATTAAGCATAATTAATTATATTTAACTATAAATGTAAAACTAAATAATTATGTTAAATATAATTCTTTCATTAAATATAATTTTTATTATAAATGTGGATTCACCAAATTTAAAAACTCAATTAACAAACATATATTTAATAATTATTCATTAATATCTCCAATATAAATTTATAAATTATGCTAAATATATCATATATTATATTAAATATACATCATGTACATTTAGTAGGAGACAAGCTTGGCCTTGGCCATATGCATATATGTGTATATAAACTTTATTTATATATAATGAGCAACACTAGGAGTTGAAACAGAATAAACCAAAACAAAAACAGCAAATCAACAGAAACATCTAAGGTAAAATATATAAGACCTTGAGTTATTTTCAAAGGTCTTTTTTTCCCTAAGATTTATTTATTTGAAAAGCAGACTGACGAAAGAGGGAGGGAGAGAGAGACAGAATCTCCCTTTTATTGGCTCACTTTCCAACTGGACATGACAGCTGGAGGCAAACATTTGATCCAAGTCACGAGTGTCAGAGCATAAGTATTTGGGCCATCTGCTACTGCTTTCCAGATCTCTAGCTATGACGCAAGATGCTGTTGTCTCAAGCAGTGACTTAACCGGCTGTACCACAATGCTGGCCTCTTAAGAGTATTTTTCTAAACAGGAAAGCAGGTGTTTAAAATAGTGCATTTTCAATATTGTGTTTTAATAATGTGCGAATAGCTGTATCCCCCTTCTAAAACCTTCACAAGGCCTTTCCTACAGTTGCTTTTTGTCTGTACCATTTCTGTGAAGATTGGAAGGGCAGATGGTATCCCACTTTTGCAGATGAGCAAACTGTGACTCTGACAGTTGAACTTGCCTTCCACAAGAAGGCTTCCCAGTAAGTAAAAGACAGAGCCAAGACCCAAACTCCCCAACCACCTGTCAGTTCTGTGTTCTTTCCACTTCCCATATAGGTTGATTTAAAAAAAAAATAACATAAGAGTAGCTACAAAATTATTCCCCTAGAAAAACAAGGAAGTTGAGAACAAATCAGGCCTACTTAATTAATTAGAAAATCTTTTCACTTTGGAAATTACAAATGATACAACAGGGTGAGGGGGAGGTAGGAGAGCGCAGCTGGAGACATCAACAACCACACTCGTCATGCACGCGGAGTCCTTGGTTGTGGGCTAGGATGTGGAGCCAAGCAATGGCACCAGGAGTGGGTACAGAACTCGTTGCATTTTCTCTTGTTCTCCCTCACTGTGTTCTCATCTAAATGGAAATCAAAAGTGATGTGGATGGCAAAGCTCTCAGAGTCAGGAATTCGGGGCCGCTACCTGGATCACAATGTCTCCCGACTCAAAGGCAGATGCCCACTCCCCCCTCTGTCTCTGGGGCTGGCTGTGAAGGGAGCCATTAGTCTGAAGTCATTTATTTTAAAGGGAACCACATCATAATGCGTCTGACCTTGGCTTTGCATATGTGCTGCTGTTCAGTTCAGCAGAGAGCACAGTGTTCTTTGCAAAGTGAATAGGAAGTTAAATTTGCTCAAAATGAAAAAACATTAAAATAGTCCAGGGGAAAGCGGGTAAGAGACCCAAACTAATCCTAGCTATAGCATTTCCATGATACCTCTCCCATTAACCCTTTCCTATCCTAGCATGACTTTGACTCATAATTTTATGATTTTATTACTGCAGACTATGGAGTGGGCTTTGATGATGCTCTTGTATGTACAAAAGTGTCCTGGGGAGTTGGACTGTAGCTTGTATTATCTCACGGAACAATCCTTGTAGAGATCACACAGATGACACATCAGCCTAGGGACTTAAATCCACCGCATAAACCACTTGCACTTAAAAGGCCCCAATTGTTGCAGGCCAGATTTTAAATCTGTAGTTATTGGATTTCTGGAATCTTCTGTTGGTCTTCTAGGTTTTCCAGTACCTTTCCCCCTCTCACTAGGCAAAAGGAACAGAAAAAAAAAAAGAGGTATTTGTCTGAGACAGCGCAGTGTGCGACAAATCAGCACAAGAGGGCATTGTTGTAATGGCTAATCTAAAGCTAAGCATCACATATTAGTGCAGGCAGTTACGGAAGGAAACACATGTCCAAGCTCTAAAGGTTTATATCAAAGCTTCCAACACCCCTAAAAACTCAGCCAAGCTTGTTTGTTTGTTTGTTTGTTTGGCAGGGCTTCGATGGACATTTGGAGGAGACCCGGCACGAATCTAAGTCAGGGCTGGAGAAGCCATTTTTTGAGCCTAAGATGTTGTGAAAGCTAAGGTGCCAGAAACCGAAGTTTTAAGTTACAAAATTATGGAGAAAAACAGTGAATTAGTGATCAACCAAAGGTTCAGGATGGTGGGGAGTGGGATTATATAAAGGCCCATTAGGGAGGTCTTTGTATCTTGATTGCAGTGATAGTTCCATGAATCTAACCATGTAGTAAAATGGCTAGAAGCCACACACACTGTGCACCTCCAAAAATTTTTCTGGCCTTTATATCATACTGCAATCATTTGAGGTACAATTATTGGGGATGCTGGGTGAGGAGCAACTTCTTGTGAATCTAATTATTTCAACCTTTTAAGAAATCTTGGGGTTGGCGTGATGGCTTAGTTTACTAATCCTCCATCTAAAAATACCAGCATCAAATATGGGTCCCGGTTTGTATCCCAGCTGCTCCACTTTCCATCCAGCTCCCTGCTTGTGGCCTGGGAAAGCAGTAAAGGACAGCCTAAAGCCTTGGGACCCTGCACCCATGTGGGAGACCCAGAAGAAGTTCCTGGATTCAGATCCGCTCAGCTCTGGCTATTGTGGCAATATGGGGAGTGAATCACAGGACTGTAGATTTTTCTGTCTCTTTTTCTCTGTAAATCTGTGTTTCCAATAAAAGGAAATCTCAAGTATAATCCTGCATTCATTGCTTTGATTTTGATTTTTAAAATAATCTTGTTGTTTTTAAATTAATTTTTAGCTTTGGTTTTTAACATATTTGAAAGGGGGCGAAAGAGAGCACTCCAACCTGCTTGCATGCTTCCTAACTGCCTGAGACAGTGAGCATCCGGAAGCCAGAGCCCAAAGCAGGCTTCCCACATGGGGGCCAGGGACCCAAGTATTTAAGCCATCACTTGCTGCCTCCTATCTGGTGCCAGAATCTGGAGCTGAAAATCAAATTCAGGCACTCCAATGTGGGATGTGATCATCCTCCAAAACCTTTCATTTGTTCCATTTTTCTTTGGAGAGAAACCCACTCCCCACCCTGGATTTTCTTTTTTCGTTCGTTCACTGGGGGAAAGATCAGAGAATGCAATGCCCTTCTTTTATTTAAACTGACAGAAGTGATGTTTCAGGTGGAGTTGTCCATTGGTTACACCTTGAGCCAACCTGAAAAATTCTGTATCCAACCGAATCAGATCTTCTCTCTAACAGGGAAAGAAAGCATAAGCATGTTAAATTTTTCTCAACATTTCTTGTATGAATCAAAGCTTAGGGCAGGAAAGAGAGGACAAACTAGGGTGGGTACGGAGTCTTGTGGTTCTGGAATGAGAGGCATAAGGTCACTACACAAAGCTGAGAGTAGAACAGTATGAGTTAAACTAGCATCTGAGAAGGACAGTAAAAGCAGAACGTAGAAATTCAAGCCAGTTTCTCCCTACCTCTTCAAGCAAACCGGAAGAGGAGATGGACAAACCCCGAACCCTAGGATGATAACAGGTAACTGTGACCAACATGTTACACAGAGATTTGGGATGGGAGCACCTGCCACTGAGTGATTCCTAGCACATCCTGTGTCCTGGAAGACCCATCTTGGCCTTTGTTTATTCCATGCATCTCTCTGAAACTTCTTCAGTACATCTCATCTGGACCATTCATCCTAGCACAAGATACTAAGCTAACATGCTGAATTATTTCCTTCCTTGACACATTGTTATGGCAAGTCTCTTGATGTGATAAAGCTTGCCTTTAAAGCAAGCATTATTTTAAACAAATGGTAAGAAGCTCAAGTAAAATTATAAGCAAAGAGTTTGTGTGTTGACAAATCGATTCTTTATTAGTTTATCAGGTGTAAAGTAAGAAAAATAATCAAATGTAGATGGACATAGTTCTCGCCTCAGAATCTGGAAAGTTATTAAACATGGCAAAGAAATCTGAAGTTGTGTGCTCCATCAGTGTCTTGTGATCACGCCATAGTCTGTAGCCTTCAGTTATGCATGGAGTACAACAGAAAGGATAATTGATCAGGAAAGGCAGTTGCAGATTTGAAATCCACTCACTGATTAAGCCAATAAATATTTACTGACTGCCTGCCATGGAACTGGGCTCTGTGGTTCATAGACATGATCCTGCCTTACACTGAATTTACTAAGCTGTATGGCCTGCAGGACTAAGTTTGTCTCTCTGGGTCTCATGCCCACACTCTGTCAAATGGTGACAAATGTATTTACATCACAACCAAATTGTGAAAATGATATGAAAGAATGTAAGGGCAAGAGCTATGCAGATTGTAACTGCTCTCTATTATTGTCCTCTATGTAATGGTTATATGAATAGCTTGTGATCACTTGAAAATTGTAGTAAGTCTATTTCAAGGAGCAGAGCATGTTCTGCCAAGCTCATTTATCTTCCTTACATGTTGGCAAGTCAGTAAAACCAAAGTGGTAGAGACAGAATTTTTGTATACTGGGGAAAGGAGTAGAGAATTGTACTCTGTGTTCTCAGATGGGTTAGACTTCAGACATGACCCACTGACAAACTGAGTTATAATTCCCCCCAAAAGATATGTGGAAGTCCTGACCCGTGGGACCAGTGAATGTGTCCTGATTTGGAAATAGGGTCTCTGTCAATGTAATTATTCTAAGATAAAGTCACATTAAGATGAAGGCACAAGTCCAATATGATGTTTCCGTAACAAGAGGTGTATTTGGAGAGAACACCACAGAGGGAAGAATGTCAAAGGCAATGATTATAGCTTTTCAACCACAAGTCTAGGAAGCTACCAGAAAACAGGAAGAGAATCCATTCAGTGCTTGGAGCCACTTAGTGTGTGATACTACACTACAGAGGCCCCCAAAACGTAATACAGTCCGAAACAGAAACCAGCCCCAGCACATACACTTCCTTCTGCCCTCCATGGAGTCATGGCCCCTTTTCCTTTTCTGCACATTAGTCTGCAGAAAATAGTGTCCTGATCAAATTGGCTCAAGATGTGGGTCTCTGGAATGGCAGAAGAGTTTGTGCTAAATACTGAATTCTATTTCGTATTTTTTCAGAGAAGTCAGAATAGAGGCAAAAATTCTCCCATTTACTCTCCTGTTCTCAAGTTTGAGGCAAAATAGAGTAAACAGCCATTGGATATACAGACAAGGGGCCTACTGAGCAAACAGCTGCTGCCAGCAGGCCTTAGCACGGACACTGTTTGGTGGAAGCCTTGGAGTCCATTCTGAGCCCCCATTAAGGCCACAGGCTTACAGGAGGACCTCATCTAAGGTTTCCAAGTGCTGTAAAGGATCATGTGTTTTGGAGCCAGCTGCCAGCGTGGAAACAACTAGAGGCTGCTAGAAAAGGAGGCACCTCTTGTGGATAAATAGATACATATGTATGTATAACACTGAAAATTGCTGTTTGTCACCCACCAAACCAGTTAGAGAAATCCTCATGAAAAACATGATACTTTCATCATACTTTCAAGGTATCTCTCCATTTGTTATGAAGTATAAAAAGAAAACAATATCTTTACAGTGGAAAAATCTGGAAGACATCATCTTGACCAAGAAATCAGAGTTGACATTACTGAGCACCATCGTGTGTCTTTTCATGTTTCATTCCTGCAAAAAAAATGTGTGTCCTGACTCATCGTGGGGCCACATCAGGCAAACCCATATTGAAGGACATTTTACAATGTCATGTACTCTTCCAAAATGTCAATGTCATGAACAAAAACTAAAGGTTGAGGACTGCTACAGATTTGAAAACACTCAAGGGAACTAAGAAATACAAAAGCTAAATATAATATGTTATCTTAGACTGCATATTGGTTGAGAAAAAAACTGCAATGAAGGGCAATACTAGGGCAGTTAAAATTTGAGCTTTAGATTGCATGAAGGTACCTCGAAAAGTTCATGAATGGTGAAACTGAAAGCTATGTTGATTTTGATATAAAATATTTGAAAGCAATGAATAGTTTTTAATAACATGTATTTTCCATGAATGTTTTGAAGACCCATGCATATCAATATAATAAGCACTATATTTCCTGAAATTGAGAACACTACTGTGTTTATGTAACATAATGTTCTTGTTCTTAGGAAAAATGCTGAAGGATTAAGGGCCAAAAGGACATGATATCTGTAGCTTACTTCCAAGTGTTCCAGAAAGAAAAATGCATGTGTGCATATCCGAATAGAATATCTGAGCATGATAAAGGCTACATCAAAGTTCTATTCTATGCAGTTTCCTGTATATTTAAGTATTTAAAATTAATAATTATATATATATATAATTTTGAACATTTAACCATGTTGTGCTAAGTGTGTGAAACCCAAAGAAAACAGGACCTGTTGTCCCTCCTTAGTTTACAGTCTGTGACAGGAGGGACAATAAAGAGGCAAGCATCACTCCATGACATAAGGGATGTTTGGAAAACACAGAGAAAGTAAAATCAACCTAGAAATCCTAGAAATGGGGTTGGAAGAGCTCTTTCGGGGAAGAGGTAAAGGAGACATGTAAAGTCAACAGAACGTAACTTGGGCTTCCAACAAGATATGCAAGCAGAGGGGATTGACAGACTGTAGGATATAGAGAAGGAGCCTGGGTATGTGGGCAGTTACGTATAAGCCACTTGCCTCCTGAAGACAAATGACAAGTCATGGATTAACAGGTGTAAGGGGCAAGCTGAGGTTTCCATAGGCTCTGAGGTAACTTAAGAAGCAGAGACATAAACCAAACAACTCAAGGTTGAAAGACTGAACAGAAGTGTGCATATTGATGCAATTTCCACTGATGTATAGTGAATGTTCAAGAGCCTCAGCCATAGACTGACACATATAAGTAACCTGGATAAATGTGTGGCACCAAATAATTTCATGTTGCTAATAATACATTGGGAGGTTGGAAGAAAAAGTTAAGTGATTGTAAGAAACTGAAGAAGTGATTTTTCTTGAGAACAGGATGAACTTTACCAGTAATAAGGATAAGGCAATAGCCAATTAGCACACAACAGGATGGGGAGAGATTGCTGTTAATAAGAAAAATCCGGAGAACAGTACTCAGTCCTATAATAAAGAGAAATCGGTAAGACAGTACTAGTGATTCTGAAGTCAATGGGGAATGGGAATTTCCACTCAATTATGAGATACAAGAGCTAGGATGAGGAAGTACATGAATGTTTTTAGCAAGGGCCTAGTGGGAGTTCTTTTTTTCTTTTTAAACTTATTCTATTACGAAAAATTTACCAAAATAGTGAGAACAACATATGTTTAATCCACATGAAACTGAAAAAATTTAACCATTTTTGATATATAAAGATGGCAATTTCACATTTCAAATGAAAATGAACCCTCATATATCCATCAGCCAGCTGTCATAGTTATCAACACTTGGTCAACAGCACTTCATCCAAGTTCCCACCCATTAAGCTTGCCTAATCCGAAGCAAACTTCTGCTGGAAGTTGTCCTTGTGTTTTTGTTTCAATGACTTAATAAAACAGATTCAATTGATTGATATTCATTTTCAAATTAATATATTCATATTATGTAGAAATGCATATTGTAAATACACAATATGAATATTATATAGCCCACATATATACTTTTTAATTATTCTATTTTCTCATGAGATAATATAGTCACATCTCAAATGCAAAGGGTACAGAAAAAGAAAGAAGCGAAAAGTCCCCTAATCTTGGTTCTCTTTCTAAGAGCTTCCAACCCTAGTCCACTTGCCAACAGCCTTCCTTTCTCGGAGGCAAGATTTTCATGCATCCATATGACAATATTTTGTGCATGTTTGGAAATACACTGCAAAACTGTACACACTGTTCTAAACCTTGTTTGTCTCAGTTAACAATATAATCTGAAGATCATGCCATATCAACAGGTACCACATTATGACTACCTAGCAGTCCATTTTATGAACCATAAGTTACTGAAATCAAATCATTGTCGAGGGACTTTTAGGCTCTTGTCTAACTGCTACTCTGACTCACCTTATGTATTCATTGTGCACAAAGACAAATATGTATATATTTGGCATAAATTCATCAAGGCACAATAATTGATGGATGGAAGAGTGTACAGTTGTAATTTTGGCAGATATTACCTATTGGCCTCTTTGCTTGAATGCTGCCTATATCCTTTCATAGTGGGCTGTTTCCTTGCTACTCGCAGCCACTGAATTTCAGAGTCCATATGAAAATCCTTCAACCCCTAAAGCCTCCCAGAACCCTCTGATCTTAGTCTCCGACTGGTATTCTTGCACAATCTGTTGGCCCCCAAGGCTTCCAGCACACCCATGCTCCCTCTTCATCTCCCAAAGGCCAATGGCAGCTTGCTGGCTTCCTTTTCTCCTTTCAAGTCAGCTTGATGACCAGCCATTTTAGCTCTGCTTGTGTGGATCCTCTAAACTAACTCTCCTCATGACCTTCAGCAGCACCTGCTCTGCCAATCCCCAGGCCTGCGAAAACCCCACCATGCATTCTCTCTGCTGTCTGCTCCTGGGCTGATAGCTACTGCTGGAGAAGGTCATGAAATTGGCTCCACTACAAAGCCAGGCCAGCCAGCCTCAGAGGGGCCTTAAGGCAGTCCTTTTATATATCTGTATCAAATTTCTCTCAGTGATTGTTCCAAATCCTCCCCCTCGCCTCACATCCTGGACCTCACCCTTGCACTAGACCCCACAGTGCAGAGTCTAGCTTTGGATTTCAATGACAGAGGCACCCTGATCATCAAGCAGCAACTTCCTGAACATTCCCTCTGCTTTGCCTCCCTGCATTGTAGCCTATACCTGTTCACACCCTCACTCAGCTTCGCGGGAAGGTGGCACTTTCACCTCAAGGTTACCACTTCCACGTGTGCCTTTGGCACTAGATTCTCTGCCTTTTCCTGCAAAAAAAAAAGCGGGGGGGGGGGGCTCAAGGAACCACACCACACTCCTTCCCTTTGGACAGCTCTCCCTCTCTCCTGTTTGTTTATTTTGTTTTTGTTTGTTTTTCCTCTCAGCCTAAAAACACTTCCTTCCTATGGGGTTCCATATTACTAGCAGATTTCTGAAGCTTAGTAACCTTTGCAATTACACAGCTAATTGTGCCTCCTGACTTCACTTCTCCTGTGTCAGCCCACAAATTTTACAGGAAATTTTTTAAAATGTTAAGAAAAAAGGAGAAAATAAAAGAATCATGCACAGTACCACTAACTATTAACAGTTTACATGTATTTCTTTATGATCTTTCTGTGTACATACATATAAAGTTATGTAGGTATGCTGGTTTTTTGTTTTTTGTTTTCTTACAAAATTGAACCCTGGTGCACACACTGTTTTTTCATAATATATTTTGTACATCTCACCTTTGTTACTTATCAATTGTCAGGTCCTGGCTAAGTAAATGAATTTCTCTCATGAGTCCATTTGTCCTGTGTAAAATAAGGACTAATATAGTAACTACCTCAAATGGTTGTTATGAAGATCAAATGAGATAAAAATTGATAAAACACTTATCACTGCCTGACACAAGCTGAATTAATGTTCGCTTTATGATCCTCCCACATCAATAAATATAGCTCTACATAAAAATTTAATGAATGCTGTCACTGCTATGTCTAATAGGGATGACAAAAGCACTCACCAGCAAGTGCATTTGTGGGATAAAGTCTTAAAGGCTCTGTGCATTTGTAATTTTGATGCATATCACCAAATTTCCCTCCATCAAGTTCAGACTACCATGATATATTTAACTAATAAACTACTGATGGACATTGAAGCTCTTTCACTTTTATTCATTAATATGAATCCAGGCTGTGAAGAACTTTCTTCAAATGAAATCTTTGCATAGACCCAGGGTTAATTATACAGGACAGAGGAAAAAAATGTGATTAAACTCACAGTGATGGGTGTGCAGGTGGTGTGCATGGAAAAACTGCTAGTATTGGTGTCAGGTAGAGCAGAGGATGGGGAAAAGATGAGGTCATAAAATAGAGTGGGACCTGAATACGAAGAACTATAATGTCAAGGTTATTCATTTACCCAGTTGCCAAATATTTATTGACCACCTCCCAGACATGCTTTTAAGTACTTTGTTCACTTAAAAAAAAATCAGAAAGGGCCTGGCGCCATGGCCTAGAGGCTAAAGTCCTTGCCTTGAATGCTCCAGGATCCCATATGGGCGCTGGTTCTAGTCCCAGCAGCTCCACTTCGCACCCAGCTCCCTGCTTGTGGCCTGGGAAAGCAGTCGAGGATGGCCCAAAGCCTTGGGACCCTGCACCTGCATGGGAGACCTGGAGCCTGGCTCCTGGCTTCAGATCGGCACAGCACTGGCTGTTGCTGGCCACCTGGGAAGTGAATCATCAGATGGAAGATTTTCCTCTCTGGCTCTCCTCTTCTCTGTATATCTGACTTTGTAAAAAATAAATAAATCTTTAAAAAAAATCAGAAAAAGATTCCTTCCTGAGGAAGCTTACGTTTTAGCAGAGGCGATCAAAAATAGTAAGTGAACCCTATAGTGTGTTTGAAGGTGATGAGTCCTATTGGAAGAAGAGAAAGGAGAACAGGCCGAAGGGAGTCAGGAGTGCTGGGAACATGGTAGGCCAGCATGTACTATGAAATACAGGGGTCTGCCCATTGCAGACTTTGAGTAAATTTCACAAGGAGAAATCCCACCCATACAACATCTGATACCTAGTGTTTTTCTTCAAAATAACTTACATTTCTACTTAAATTTCTTTAAAAGGGAGTTTTCTAACATTGGCATAAATGGGGACAACAGTGGGAGTACAGGAGAGAAAGGTTCATTGAGTTCTACCGAACACATGGCATGCTTTGGGGAAAACCTTAATGAGCAGAAAGAAAGGGACAGAGGCTCCCAGTTGCATCACTCTCTCACCAGCCCCAAATGCCAAAGACTGAAATTAGAATTCAACTAGTGATTTCAAATACAAACCTCTCCCCTCCTCCCAGTTAATGGTAACTTTAATTTGCCTATGAAGAACTTTAATCAGAATGTTCAAATTAAGACTTGCTGGGATGGGAGCCTTGGTTAGAAGAGAAGAGGACAGTGTGCCTCTGACACACCAGCTCCTTTTTGAAGAGGGCAAACCAACGCAGCTACCAGTGGGGCAGCTGGAGGGAGAGGAGTAACAGAAAGTAAAGTGGCAAGAAATTTCAGTATGACCTTCACTTGTCTCCAATTCAAGTCCTTTGTAAGGGAGCACAATATAACCAAGAAAAAATGACATATTGGTAGCCAGACAGTCCCCAGGTCCTGTTAATCTTCTTAGTATGTCAAATCATACAACTACTATTCGACCTTGGAAGAAATCAACTTTACTTCTTTTAAAAAATCCATTTTCATTTAAAGAAAATAGTATTGGGCTTCAACTTACTCCAAGAATTGGAATCATGGATATATTTTTCCCTGCTTTCAGGTATCACTGAGTAATACAAATTCCACAGACACACAAATGAACACAGGCTCCCTGGGTTCATCAGAACTCATCAAGAGTTCCCATCAGCAGAACTTCGATATGGTATGAATGTGAGTGGAGGTGCAATCCTTTGACATTCAGTTTATTAAGGGAAAATATTTTTATTTTTTAAAGATTTTTTTTTGTTGGAAAGTCAGATATACAGACAGGAGGAGGAGAGACAGAGAGGAAGATCTTCCATCCATTGATTAACTCCTCCAATGGCCACAATGGCCAGAGTTGAGCCGATCCGAAGTCAGGAGCCAGTAGCTTCTTCCAGGATTCCCACGCGGGTGAAAGATCCCAACGTTTTGAGGTTATCCTTGACTGCTTTCCCAGGCCACAAGCAGGGAAAGGGAAGCTGGATGGGAAGCGGGGAGGCCAGGATACAAACACATGCAAGGTAAGGACTTTAGCCAGTAGGCTACTGCGCTAGGCCCAGGAAAATATTTTTAAATGGCAAAGAGACCAAAGGAAAGCTTCTCATAGAAACAGAAAACTAAGAACCAGAAGGGTACAGAGCAGATATTACCTAATGGTCTCAAATAGTCTACAAATGTCATGTGTTACATGGCTCATGTGTCACGGAGGCAAGCAATATTGTATCTTTTGGTACAGACCATTAATGATGGGAAGGCAATCCTTAATGCCAAGCACACCACCCCTGAGTTCACAAGGCAAGCAAGAGATTCCAAATGTCTTTAGTTAAAAGCCTGGTGAATGTGGGACTACATGACTTACTATACAAATGGCTTCCCTATACTGCCTAACATTTGGGGACTATCAGATAAAACTAGCACTTTAGACTGGAGTCGAAACCATGCTTATCTTTTCACGTACCCAATGCCCCTACTCAAAAGAATGAATCTCCTGGTTAACTTGCCTTTGGACTGGCCCAGCCTTGTCACAGCAGCCGTTTGGGTAGTAAATCAGTAGATGGAAGATTTCTCTCTCTCTGTCTCTCCCTCTTTTTATCTCTTATAACTCTTTCAAATAAACAAAATAGATTTTTTAAAAAATGAGTAATGTCCTGCCTATGGTAAGATGAAATGATAAAATCATGTGGAAAATAGGCTATTTCTTGGGCCCGGCGCGATGGCACAAGTGGTTAAGTCCTAGCCTTGCACGCCCGGGATCCCATATGGGCGCCGGTTCTAATCCCGACAGCCCCGCTTCCCTTCCAGCTCCCTGCCTGTGGCCTGGGAAAGCAGTCGAGGACGGCCCAAGGCTTTGGGACCCTGCACCCGCGTGGGAGACCCGGAAAAGGCTCCTGGCTTCGGATCAGCATAGTATCGGCTGTTGCGGCTCACTTGGGGAGTGAATCATCGGACGGAAGATCTTCCTCTCTGTATCTCCTCTCTGTATATCCGCCTTTCCAATAAAAAATAATAAAAATAAATTTTTTTAAAAAATAGGCTATTTCTTACAAAGTTAAACATGAGTTCACCACACAATATTGCAATTCTACAAACTATTGATTCAAAAGAAAATAAAGCATACATCTGCACAAAGCCTTAAACACATATTTAATGGCAGTTGTATTAGCAATAGCCATCAACTGGAAATAATCCAAGTTTCCATCAACAGGTGAATGCATAAATAAATTGCATTACATGTAGACAATCAAATAATGACTCGGCAATAAAAAATTAGCAAACTACTGATATAGTAAACAACATAGACAGATATCAAACACATTATTCCAAGCAAAAATAAATATATATAAAAACAAATATGCCTTATGATCACATACACATGAAATTCTAAACAAAGTAGTCTATAGTACTGAAAAGGAGATTAGAGTAGACTGCAATGTGAATGAAGGCAGACTGATTGTAATGGGCATTGCAATTTGTGGTGATAGAAATGGTCTATATTTTAATATTAAATTTAAAGTGGGTGCAAGTTATAATATGTAAATTACATTGGTAAAATGTTTAAAACTTTACAAATGGAAGTCATTTTTTTAAACATTTATTTATTTTTATTGGAAAGGCAAATATAGAGAGGAGAAGAGAGAGAGTAAGATCTTCCATCCATTGATTCACTCCCCAAACAGCCACAATGGCCGGAGCTGTGCCCATCCAAAGCCAGGAGCCAGAAGCCTCTTTGGGGTCTCCCAGGCAGATGCAGGGTCCCAAGGCTTTGGGCTGTTCTCGACTGCTTTCCCAGGCCACAAGCAGAGAGCTGGATGGGAAGCAGGGCTGCTGGGATTAAAACTGGCATCCAGTTGGATCCTGGTATGTGTAAAGCAAGGATTTTAGCCACTATGCTAGCACACCAGGCCCACAAATGGAAATCTTTAAAAGCTAAAATCTTACAGTTTTTTCTGCGTAACAAGTGTTGAATAATAGGCATTCTGTCTAAACTGTGTTACTAAGAGGCAGTAACTACAATCATGCAAATACTCTCTTGAAAAAAGCAAAGCATACAAGCACAGATACAGAATGGAAACCACTGGACTTAGTGCTAGTTAAATTTGTATATATTCCTTATTGGGTTCTTTTGAAAAGTGCCTACTATTTAAGAAGAATGGCAAAATAGGCCACAGATTCACTAGGCTGGAAAGATCAGAGTATACACTGGGTGGGACAGGATGGGAGCAAGTGGGGGCTAAGAAATGATAGTGTACATCACCCTAACTCGGGCCCATCTCTATCAACTCCCTTGTATCAATTGGCCTTGTCTAACTCAGATCTAATGTTGACCAAGTCAGTCAAACTGGCACCAATAACTAGGACAAAGACTAGAAAATGGTGTAGGACAAGAGGTTAAATCCCTTGGCCTCTCCATCAGTGTGGAGGCTATCTTATTTTTTGTTCAGTATTTGGTAAAAACAAAACAACAACTACTACTAACAGGCCTGGTGCTGTGACAAAATGGGTTGAGCAGCCACCTGCAGCAGCAGCAGCAGCATTCCACAAGGGACACAGTTTGATTCCAGGCTGCGTCACTTCCAATCTAGCTCTCTACAAATAGCCTGGAAAAGCAATCGAGGATGTTCCAAGTGCTTGGGGCCCAAGTGTCCAGAAGCCCAGCCTTTGGCCACTGTGGCCATTTGGGGATTGAACCAGCAGAAGAAAGATCTCTTTGTCTTTGTCTCTCCCTCTCCATATCTGTGCCTTTCAGATGAATAGATAAACCTTACAACAACAACAACAAAATGGAAAAAATCAAACAAATAATCCCCAGCTCTATTAATGTTTAATAAACACAAAGAGATTGGAAAAAGAATTGGCCTGAAATGTTTTATCTAACTAGATAGCCTTAGGAATTAAAAGGTGGACAGCAACAGACAATTGAATGTTTTGTGTAAGCTTTGGGTACCTCAGGGTATAGTCACATCTAATTTGGATGCATTCTGAAGTTGTTTAATCAGAGAAGGCTAACACTTTTATAGCAACAGAGATGTGAAAATGATCATCTCTTGGTGTCACACTTTATGATCATCCAGTTTTTTGGATAAACTGGAAAAATGTTGAGCATAATAAATAGTCCAGGTGACGAACAGAAACTATTTCAGAGGAAAAAAGATTAGAATAAGAAATTTGGAGGAAAGGAACTAGTGCTGTAGCTTAATAGGTAAAGTCATCGCCTTGCACGTGCCAGGATCCCTTATGGGTGCTGGTTCATGTCCCAGCTGCTTCATTTCCCATCCAGCTCCCTGCTTGTGGCCTGGGAAAGCAGTAGAGGACGGCCCAAAGCCTTGGGACCCTGCACCCATGTGGGAAATCCAGAAGAGGTTCCTGGCTCCTGACTTTGGATCAGCTCAGTTGCAGCCACTTGGGGAGTGAACCAGTGGACAGAAGATCTTCCTCTCTGTCTCTTCTCCTCTCTGTATATTTGATTTTCCCATAAAAATAAACACATCTTTGAAAAAAGAAAAGAAATCTGGAGGATAAAAGATTTATGGAGACATGGTACCCTTAGCCAAATATGTAAAAATCTGTGTGAGAAGAGATAGATTTTGCTTATTTTTTTGCATTATGTATGACAAATTAGGGTGAAAGCATGGAAGGCAGATTTTAGTTCAATATCAGGAAGATTTTTTGAGTGAGTAGGACTTTCGAAATGTTCTTAGGCTCTTCAATTCTCCTTTGATGAACATTCAAACAACGGTAAGATAGTCCCAACTGCCTCAGCTCCCTCACATGATTACCAACTGCTCATAAATTGCTAAAATATATTTAATATCTATTATTCCTTGATTACACAAGTAACAAATATTCCATGTAGAAAAAAATGCAAATATAAAGAGCAGAATGAATGAAAACAAAGCAATTCATCTTCCCACCTCCCTGAAATGTAAACATTGTGGCATACACCTTACAGATTTCTTTCTGTTATATATCCATGCAAAAGGTATAAATAAGGCAAAAATGAGATACCATTAATCACACTGCCTTTAAACTTTATATTATAGTGTAAATATCTTTCCATGTCAAGTAATATGTGACTGCACTGTCATTCCTAATGGGTGTAGAGATCTCCTTGTAATGAACTTACAGTGATTTGTTTAACCCAACACTTTAACATTAACTACACAAGGTGTTCCTCCAAGAAGAAACCACAGATCTAATAGCTTGAAAATGCTTCACACCACATTCCATCTAATGGCCTTCACAATGCTAAAGAACTGAGTCTAACCAAAGGTACTAGGGACTCTCCTCTTTAATTCTCTTGGACATTATGACAAATTTTGGATGAACTGATCTTAGTGTCAGATTAGGCTTTTTGTTGTTGTTTTAATAAAATTCGCTGTTTTAAGTATACAATTCTATGACATTAACTACCATTCACAATGCCGTGCATCCATCATTACTATCTCTTTGAACACTTTATTATCACCCTGAACAGACACTCTACACATGAAGTATAACTTCCCACCTCCAATCCCTGGTGATTTTTAGTGTACTCCATGCCTTTATGAATTGGTCTAGTCTAAACATTTTATACGAGAGAAATTATACATTTTCTTTTTCTTATTGTGACTGGCTTTTTCACTTAGCATAATGTTCCTAGATCCATCATGTTGTAGCACATGACACTTCATTCCTTCATCATTTTGCACATGGATATTCAGCTGCACAGCACAATTTGTTGAAATGTGTAAGTTTTTCATGTAATTTTTCACATTTACAAGTCATAATACAATAAGCATCCTTTACAATCTGCCCCGTACTTTTCCCTAAGATACTAGAACTGTGATACCAAAAGAAGTACAGCCTTTGAAAGCTTTTGACATAAACCATCACACTTACTTTAAAAGGACATTAGAAATCCACCACAGTGAATCCCAATAACACTTTTCCTATATTCTCAACAGCCTTGTATATTCTACCTTTTGAAAAAAAATTCTACTAATCCACATGGCATGAAAGTGTATTCCAAATCACATTAAAGGAAATTTTAGCAGAACTTGCTTAACCAGCCCTAACATACTAGCCTCAGTACGTTCCTTCTAACAACCCAACTCTTATAAAAAGATTATCCAAGATTAGGACTTGATGTAAAGCCCAATGGTGTTTAATATATGTCTAGTTAAGGAAGCAAACCAACTCTCTGAACAGCAAGGCTAGAAATGGAAAGTATAATTAGGTTCCTCTGCTCGATAATGTAATTTTTAAGTATTTCCTTCCTCAGCACAAAGCCACAAGCCAGCTGTTTGTGACTTTTAAGTGTGTCCTTTTTCATTTGTGTTTAATGGAGAGTTACCAAACATTACAGCCATGCCAAGAAATAAGCTAAATTGACCTTAGAGGGCTTTTCTTATAGCCATATGATAATTAGCAAGAAAAAAGAAAAAGCTCTTCTGCTGGTAGTCTGCTTTTTAGTACTAATTGCGTACTTTCAAATGCTTTCTGGGGTAGTGCTTTTATGGTTGATGTAGCTTTTGACCATGTCTCCCCTGCTTTTTTGAAATAAACATATCAAATGTATCTTTATTTTGTTTTTGCTGAAGCTGTAGCTACAGTACAAAGAACATTTTTGGTGAGGTTTTTGTCAGTGGGAACTTGTTATTGGTATGAAAATCTTGAGAGGATCATTTATTCACACAAAGCAAAAAACCAAGGGGAAATGAGCATTCCACATTTCATCATAAATCATGCATAAGTCAGACAAGAGAGGAAAGCATTGACGAGGCTGAGCAAAATAAGTTTCTTGTTGCCAAAAAGAATAAAAATATTGATACAAAGCTCTCTAATTTCTTAAATAGTTCCTTAAGGTATTCTAAAATTTATTGCCACCTTGAGTTCCATCGTCATGTTTGCAATGATGAGGGCAGCTGTTTTCACAGAATCAATGAATGGTCAGAGGCAGAGAGCCTTGCCAAGTGTCAAATCAACTCTATTTTACAGATCAGACAACTGAGGCCCAAAAAGGTGAAAAAACCTGCCCCAAATCCCACAGAGCTAGAACTATAAAGTCAGATCTCCTAATTCCTATATTCTTGGAGAACTTAGTCTCGTCACTCCCCAAAAGGTTGGCATGAACAATCACATACCAATTTACTTTACTGTCAGTAACGCCACAAAGATCTCCAACTGTGTAAAAGAGTGTATCAGAAAGTTTGCAGAAAATGGAATTAAAAAGTTTACTTAACTGCAAAACAAACAAACAAAAAACCCAAAATCCATGCATACAAGAGATCTTCAAAAAGAACAATGTTCTTTTTCCTCACTGGAGAATCCAATTCATTATCACAGAGAATTTTCACACAAATCTAAGTAAATCACAAGGGTGAGTTTAAAATATTGTTCTTTTATAAAGTAATAAGTAAAGTTAAAATACTTAAAGAACATATATTTAAGGATTAAAAAATCTTTTTTAAAAGAAGATATAGTAATACACACAATATTTGTTCTCACAATTTTGAACATGAATTACAAGATACATAATTTTTTTAAAACTAATTTAAGAATAAAGAAAAACGGGAGGGAAAGAGGGAAGAATCCTTACACCTACAAAACTGTATCATGGAAAATAGTAATAATAATAATAATAAAATAAAAAACAAATAATGAAAAAAGCAAAACAAAATTTAAAAATTACATTGTCATGGATCGAATCATGTACCCAAAACAAGACATTTGGAGCTCCTAAGCCCAGGTAAGCTCTTACCTTACCAAGAAATAGGGTCTTGTCAGATACAATCAAGTTAAGATGAAGTCATGCTAAATTAAGGAAGCCTTAAATTCAGTAACTGTTGTCTATAAGAAGGTTATTGGAAACACAGGAACTCACTAGATGGAGTGATGCATCTGCAAATCAAAGATAGCCAGAAACTACTAGAAGGTAGGAGAAAGACATGGATAAAACTGTCCTTCAGAACCTCCAGAAAGAACAAAAACTGTTAATGCCATGATCTTGAATTTCTATCCTCCAAAACTGTAAGAAGAATACATTTTCCGATTAGTCACCAGTCCGCAATTTTTTGTTATGGCAGCTCTAGGAAACTGCCACATATCCTTCACTATGGAAAACTGGTAATGATGATTGATTCCCTGACGTGTTCAGGATAACAAAATACAGCCTCACCACAACTTAACAAGCAACCATGAAGCATCACTTAAAAATTATATTCATGTCTGAAAATCAATAAATGGATCCTCCCAAAACAATATCTCAAAAGGCAACAGAATGGGCCTGGCGCAGTGTAGCCTAGTGGCTAAAGTCCTCAACCTGAACCACCAGGATCCCATATGGGTGCCAGTTCTAATCCCGGCAGCGGACCTGCTTCCCATCCAGCTCCCTGCTCGTGGCCTGGGAAAGCAGTCGAGGATGGCCCAAGGCCATGGGACCCTGCACCCTCGTGGGAGACCTGAAGGAGGTTTCTGGCTCCTGGCTTCGGATCAGTGCAGCTCCAGCCATTGCAGTCACCTGGGGAGTGAATCATCGGATGGAAGATCTTCCTCTCTGTCTCTCCTCCTCTATGTATATCTGACTTTCCAATAAAAATAAATAAATCTTTAAAAAAGGCAACAGAATGGAGAACCATCTATGAAATCCTTGATTTTGACAATATTTTGGTATATTTTGGCATCCTAAGTATGCAACTAAAACAATGATGCCTAACTCAGTGAAACAAAAGGAATTGTCTGAAGTGAGAAAAGTGTAGCAAGTCAAGATTACCCAGATTTACTGATAAAAATTCCTTATGTAACTTTAGTCTCATCCCTATTTTTTACTTACTCCATCATTTTTCTTTGTACTTGAACTTTGTACTCTTTGTACTACAAAACTTTTTTTGACTAACATTGTGAATAGCCCATGTGTATAATTTTTTTAATCAGTGGTTTACAGTTTCCTCTGGAATATCACTGCAATGAGAGCCCTCTGTTGTGCTAACAGTTGGTACCGTATTGCTCTGGCAAGCAGAGAAGCTGAGAAACTGTGACAATATTTATCATTCACATGTCCTTAGCCAACTTACAAAATCCTGTTCCAGTATCCACAATGAGACCACAATGAACCCCATTACTGTACACTCAGTTTCACCTAGTAACTGGAGGAATAGAACCTTCCCCCAATTGTAAATCCATTTCAATCAACTTTATTTAGGACACTGTTGAAAATTCTAAATTATTTTGCCCACGTAAAGTCATACATATACTAGATTTCTACCATCCCAATGATTTCCAGTGACTAGAAAAATCTTTTTCAAATATTTTTACATAACTGTTCCTGTTTCATTAGCTGAGGGAATTCAAAACAGCTTTCAACTTAATTTCATAAGTATATATTTCTATTTTTGAGTTTCTTTCCATTTTATTTTTAATTTTACGGCTCTATAGGCTCTAGGATTTCCCTTACCCCTTACTTAAATTCCCTCTCTGCAGCTGATTTCTCCCATATTACTACAATAGTATAGTCCTTCATAAGCAGTCATAAGCCCGTCATTCTGCTAATTAAGTGTGTCCTGACATTGCGGGGACAAACAACGGCAGAAAGTCCAGCATGCTATTGTCAAGATATATTCAACAATTTCATTGGGAGCCCGTCTTTGATTTGGAAGTAGAGATGCATACTGCATTGTATCCTCATATTTGGATAAGATAGTCTCTAATATGCAGTTACTATACATTCCCTTAAATGAGAGACCATAAAATAAAATCAATAGCCAAGGAAATGATCACAAATTGAAGAAGCAAGCAACAGAATGGGAGAAAATTGTTTCATACCACAAAACTGAAAGGAGACTAAATTCAGGATTTACAAAGAACTTCAGAAACCCAGGAACAGTAAAACAACCAACCAACCAACCAAAAATCCTGTGAAGAAATGGGCAAAGGAAATGGATTGATATTTTTCAAAAGAAGGAATGCAAATGGCTAATACACATATGAAAAGATGCTCAGTCTCCCCAGCTATCAGGGAGATACAAATGAAAACCACATTGAGGTTCCACCTAACTCCAGTGAGGTTGACCTACGTTCAGAACTCTATTAACAACAACTGCTGGTGTGGATGTGGGGAGAAAGGTACCCTCCTTCACTGGCTGATGGTAGTGTAGGCTAGTACAGTCACTATGGAAATCAGTATGGAGAGTGTTCAGAGAACGCCAAATAAACCTGCCATATGACCCAGCTATCCCACTCCTAGGAATATATCCAAAGGAAATGAAAACTGCGTGTGAGAAGGGGATCTGCAATTCTATATTTACAGCAGCACAATCTGCAATAGCAAAGACATCGATCTAGATGCCCGTCTAAAGAATAGTGGTTAAAAAAAATTGTGGCACGTCTGTCCACGTAATACTACTCAGTCATTAAAAAAAAAATGAAATTAATCTATTTGCAACTAGATGGTCCCAACCCAACTAGAGCTCATTATGCTCAGCGAAATAAGTCAATCCCAAAAGGACAAATACCCTATGTTCTCCCTGATATAAGCCAAACTTCATGCAAATTCTAACAATAACCCTTTCAATAGTATTTTTGCTATATTTTTATTTTCAAAATACAAATACTATTCTAATTACTTAAAGTACTTACTTTAGAATTAAAAAGTTTAATGTGGCTTTCCCTATTTCAAAAACTCAAATCTTTACAACAGAAACTCAGGGATCACACAAACATTATGGCCCTTTGGGAAAAATCGTAAGCACATGATTCTTGCAGAAAAGCACTAACATATTTAGCCTATACTCATGATGTTGAATAAAAGAGAATTCATAAAAATGTTTAAAGACTGCAATTTCTCAACATTGTCTTTTTTTTTCACACTTAATTAGAATACCAATTGATCAGTGCTAATCAGATTGAGCACAAATTGAGTGAAGGTCCAATTACATATTGTTTTCTTTCTTTCAATTAGGCTTTGTTCCTCTTGTTTTCCCCTACCTTCCCTTCCCAACAAATTAGACATCTAAGGATTAATGCGCAAAATAGGCACTCTTTGGGTTAGTATGGTCTAACTAGGAATGAGTTTTCCTAACTTGAAAAACTAGTATGGATGTTAAGCACAAAATAAAAAATAATTTTACCCTGTTGACTAGTTTTTGTAACAACTACAGTTTTACATAGGACTCAAAACATAGAATATTTTACAGTAGTTTTGACATTTTATTTAGGAGCTTTTTATATTACTATATAAAGTGTGTATATTTTACGGAGTAAAGCACAATATTTCAATTCAAACACACAGCACAAACTGATAACAACAGCAAAACCAGGGAAATAGGTTTTTCCATTTCCTTACCCTTCCTAGTGGGCACCAAAAGAGTGAAAGAGAAGTAGTAAGGTCTAGTGTTTCACAGCAGAGTGAGGTGACTATATTTCATAATAACGCATTATATACTATAAAATGAATTTTCCCAGAGGAGGTGGTACACTCCAGACATACGGGGAAACATAATGAAATGGACAAGCTAGTTCTTGGTTACCTGAACTGTTACATTTCAACAGAACTTAAGGTTTTATTTATTTATATATTTGCATAAATTAACAGAAATCTCTTGAAATAAAAAGCCAAGGTACAATATTTTCTAAACATCAACAGCTTAAGATGTATGACTGTATCTTCTGCACATTTGTTATATAGAAAACATCAGTGAAAATATTACCAATTTGGTGTTATGGACATATAAAATCACACTTGGAAGTTCCACAGATAAACAGCTTTCTAGGAAACTGAGGGGGAAAAGGAAACCAACTTCGACCATACAATTCTCATTCTCATTTTTTTTCTCACTGTAAATTTTTCCAGTGGTGAGAGCATCTTGTGATGTGTGAATCTCTCAGTTGAAAGTTTATCTACCAGAACAAATGAAGAACAGTCTCGGAAAATGACACAGGAGAGACTGACAGTGTTGACTTTATCGGGTAAATTACAAGATCAGCACTATGGCTGTTTCTAATAAGAGTATCTGAAGATACAACAGGAAAAGAAAATGTTACTGATTGATCAAAGAATTCAAAAGAGCTTTCTGTGTACTCGGTCTGCACATGAATGCAAACTCTGTGATACCAACAACTGGCACTAATCAAAAGAGCAGTTTCATAGGAGCAGTAAAAGAAAAGCAATGTTAACAACAACTAAAAATCTATCCCTGTACTTCTCATTTTTGTTATTAAAATATACTTTTTCAGGCATACTTTTTGAATAATACTCTCAGTGCCAGAAGAAAAGCAGTCTAGGACAAAAAAGATGGGCAGAATGTGACTTCTCAAACATACGTAACTTCGTATGTACATCTTTAATACCTCTTGGTCTAATGTCAAATCCTCATACCTAAAAGTGTGTCTAGCAAATAATAAAGTCAGGTATATTAGAAGACCTGAATTTGATGGTTTCATTTTGCAATATTAGTTTTATAACTAATACAAATATTTAATACCACACCACCATACTTCTCAATGTATGCAACAAACTAAACTTAAAAACCAAGTGAAAACAGCCAATGGACGTTTAAAACTTCATGTTAACACTCACGAAACATTGTCTTCTGACAGCTTGGTAGCATCAGAAGAAAGTACATTGTTGTCAGTAGCTATGAAAACCTTCTTTGGTGGATCTTCACGTGCCACTTCACCTAAGACAAAGGAGTAGACCAAAATAGGTAGGTCTTATTTAATGTTACTTCTATGTTTTTCATTACAAAGCAGTATTTATTCATTGCAATTAATTTATAAAACACAGAAAAACACAAAGAAACAATTCAAGTTACTATTATCCATCTATAATCACTTTTGAGTAATTTGAATATATACATGTGATTAATTTTTAAGCAGAACCATATTTGTACCATATAGAATGACATTTAATCTGATTTTTTATTTTACAGTTTTTTTTTAATATTAACTGAATTTACAACATGATTTTATATAGCTAGGTAGTAAAACTATTTAATGACTTTAATTGCATACTTTATTCTAAAGTTTTAGGTTGTTGCTATCTTTATTTTGCTAAATGGATATAATGAACTACGTAGATAAATTCTTTCCTAGTATGAACTGGACAAAATAAATGTATTTTTAATAATCAAAGAAGACATCTAATCTTAAAAACTATAGTGTTAAAATCTTTATCTTGAAGTAAATGCTAAAATCTGAAAATTGCATCACATTCATATAATAACGACACCTGGACTTAAGAAAAATGACATTCAGGCCCATAACTTCCAGAATGGAGTATATTTGAATGATAAAACCTTAAAGTCATCATTTAAAACTATCCCTAGAGATCGAGATCCCCCAGCCTTTCCTTAGCAGTATAGTCATGGCTCATAAGGCGCAAGAGAAGTCTGGCATCTCTCCCTTGTCAGACTGCATTTACAGCTGTACGGAAAAGCTGCTCATCTATCTTTTGTGGTTTAAATTTAAAACAGGACAAATCAAAGTGAATCCCTAACAAAAGAAAATTCAAGTTTTCTTTGCTAAAACCAACAGTACTGTAAAAACAATATTTATAGCTGCCCAATTCTACAGCTTTCAGAATATCCAGTTGAAACTTTATTGTTCCTATCCTGAATGAAAATCATGACCATTTACCATCATAAAATCTGCCTCCATATATCCAGAGGAAGGCAATAATATTTTTCTCACACTCTTCTCCATTCATAGAGTCCACATTTTTTTCAGCTTCCACTCCTCCTCAGTATCTTTTTCATTTTTATACTATGTGTTCTCATGTATCATTTGTATTCATGGGTTCCAAATAGGACATACATTGTTATTCCCCAAACTAATATTTATATTCCAACATATCTAAATAAGATTAGTTGCCTATTTATCTGTTACCACAACAGGCCAAAAATGGCCAGATTGCTTTTTACCAAATTTATGTTAGGATGTTCATGGGAAAGTTTGACTTCAAAATAGACTATATAGGTTGGAACTGTGGTGTAGTGGATTAAGCCACTGCAGGCGATGGTGGCATCCCATTTGGGTGTTCCTTGATTCCCAGCTGATCCACTTCTTTTTTTTTCTGTTTTTTTTTTTTTTCTTTTTTCTGATCCACTTCTAATCCAGCTCCCTGGTAATGCACCTGGGAAAGTAAACAGAGGCCAGCCCAACTGCTTGGTCCTGTGCATCCACATAGGAGCTCCAGATGAAGTTTTTGGCTCCTGGTTTTGGCCTGGCACAGCTCTGACTTTTGTGGCCATTTGCGGAGTAAGCCAACAGAGGAAAGATCTCTGTCCTCCTTCTCTCCGCTCCCCTTTCTCTCTCTCTCTCCCTTTTCTCCTCTCTCTCTCTCTCTCTCTCTCTCTCTCTCCCCGCCTTTCTCTTTCTGCAACTCTGCCTATCAAAAGTAAATCAATCAATCAATAAATATTCTAAAAATATTCAGAATACACAAAACTTGCTTTGGGGTTCTCTAAGGAACATCTTGAAGAAATAAAACAGTCATCCAACAGGTAAACCGAAACTGCAAAACAAGGGGCTTGCATGAACCAAGTCTATTTACGCCAAAGCTGATATTTAAAAACAATTTTTGAAATCATAAATTCTAAAAAAAAGTTCAGGTATTTTCAATACAATAAAAAAGTTTTCACATAAATGATTTAAAAGAAGAATCCTTGTAATTTGGTAATTTAATTTAATTTAATTTGGTAAATTATTATCTTCAGTTTAGGTTCACTTTTAACACTAAAGTGACTCCAACTTTCCAACAGCTCTTAAACTGCTGATATATTAGCTCAAATTTTAGAGCACAGGCTTGGTCATTGATGTAGCTTCATAAAGCAATGTACTTAGTTTGGAAAAACGTGCTTTTCAGAGTTTATCAAATCTTACTTCAGGATATAAAACAAATATGCTGAGTTTGGTATGTTGCTGGAAGGTTGTCATTAACTAATTTCAAACACATGGACCATTGAAACATATTTCCATTCTTTTCCCCATAATACCATGGTAATCATTCCTCTTTCCCATTTAATAGATTTTCCACAAACACATATTTACATTTAAACTCCATCCCTATTATTTCCTCTTCTTCACTGTAGTTAAGACATGTACTAAATACAAAACAGTGATATTTTAAAGGGAAGAAGAGCATAGTTGAGTGAGGTAGTATTGAGACATGAGAGTCAGGCCTGCGAGAATTAAAAAAAAATATATATGTTCTCACTTTTACTACTGAGTGAATAGGCTGTTTTCCACATTAAACTAAAAATAACCCCCATGAAGAAGCTGAACATCAAAGATCATACACTTTCACATATATTTTTAGTGCTATAAGTAGATCTAACTTGTGTCAACTTATTGATATATCAGTGTGTGCCTGCGGCAGTAGGGTCGAAGTTGACATTGAGCAAAACACTTGTTGACTCACTTCATTCATTTATTCCCCACCTTGTTTCAGAAAGTTTTTAAGTGTTGGTAAGTTTATTTATAAAAGGAAAATCATAATACTGTACTAAACTGGAATTAAGTTTCAAAATTCACATTTATGTAAGTATACTTCAAGAAGTTCATGGAAATGCGGAATTAAAATAAGATCATTTGGCTGTAAACAAAATTTGAGATCCATGACATTTTTCCATAATATATGCTTTTCATGAACTTTTTGAAGGCTCTTACAGAACACTTTGTAATTTTCAAAATATCTTTATAAATATTTCTGTTTGAGTAAAAGGAAAGGCCTCCAGTAACTTATCAAATGCATTCTAAATAAACAAATTATTTAAAAACAATTTTTGCACAGCACCTATTTTGATACTTTACAAAAATAACTTAACATTATATTTATTTCTTATGGTAGTTGAAATACCTTTTCTTTTTATTGGTCCAAGGATACTTGGTCTGATAATATTTGTGGGGTTGTGATTGCTTCTAAAATAAAAATCATCATGATCATTACCAGAAAAACGAATTGAACAAAATCAGTAATCATAGTTCCATTATAGCTGCCCTAAGGGCATAAAATTGAATACTGCTTAGTAAATAACACATATTTGGTTAATTTTCTCTAAATATGGGTAGAAACAGAATGTCTCACAAGCAAGTTGCTTTTTTAATTTTCAGGGATTTGAAACTTTGAACCCTACATTCTGGAAAGACCAAGAGTCCTGGTTGGGACTTGCCTTGAATCAAGGTGAGAATCACAGGTGGAGTTGTTTCAAGTTCTAGAAAAAACTCTGATGTAATCAATAAGCTTGGTCAGAGGAGATTATGATCATTACCTGCTTAGTTTTGTATATATTTTGTTACTTTGTACATTCTTGATTTACTTCGTTATATAAAATGAGAAACTGAAACAAATGAAATTTTAATTTTGCTAAAAATGAATCACTTATTTGGTTTGCACAAAACCTAGACCTGTAACTTCTCTAAGCTCCTAAGATTCTTATTTTGTACAAATTTCATATAACAAACTTACATCACAAATCGGCGTGTAAGGCTTGGAGTAGTACCTGTAGGCGAACTGGTACAGCCAACCTGGGTATGTAATGATGGAGAAAAAGACTGCTGAAATCAAACTGGAATAGAGGCTTTAAAACCACCCCTTCCTCAGAAAGCCAATCAGAAGTTTCCGATAGCTGACAAGATGATGGGAAGGGATACTGAGTAGAACAGATCATGGGGAAATTATAATATGAGAACTAGTCTCTACCTTGAATATGTGTGCAGTATAGAACTGTGCACAGCTACCAAAATTCATCTAAATAAGACTTAAAAGTTGGTTTTATTAAATATAAATAAACTGATAGAATCAGACACACTACAGCAAAATCTATTCTCCAAAACCTTATGTTTTGTAAATTTTAAGGTACTTTTATCTTACCTTCCCAATTCCACTTCTGGGAGAAACCTCTGGGAGTACCGAAATAAGATCAGTGCACGTTAGGGAAGATGGTTTCTCTACATCGTTGTCATTCTGTATAAGCAGAAACCAATGTACTATTGTAGTATCAATTGTTATTAAACGAACACTTAATAAAATAGCCATTGAAAAAGTAAAGGAGTCTGTCCCACTATGTTACTGCCCTGGGGAAATCCAAGATTCACTTTGACAATTTAGGGAAGACTTTGCCTTTGGTAGGAACAGAACCACATGACACTTGAGGGGCTCCTCTAGCACCCCCAGAATGAGCTGGAATGTGAACACTCAATTCTGAGTGAGACATATCATACAGACAAAGGTTATTTCAAAAGTTCATGAAAATAATTAAATTAAAAATAAATTTATTTGGGTCCAAAACATTGAAATTCATGTATATGAAGGATCCTCAAAAAGTTCATAAAATATGAATTATGCAAAACTGCATGCGTTTCAAGTGTTTTGCATGAAAAAATCTTATTTTTAGTTCCATTTTCCATGAACCTTTTGAAATATACACATATACATAAACTCTAAATTTAAGTTTTTCTTTTGAGATTTGCCCTGTGGTAACTACATCTATTCCAGGAAACAACTTAAAAGACAATGTGGAGGCCAGCACAATGGCTCAATCCTCTCCTTGCACAATCTCAGGTTCTCATATGGGCACTGGTTCTAATCCCAGTGGCCCCACTTCCCATCCAGCTCCCTGCTTGTGGCCTAGGATATCAGTAAATATCAGAAGTTGGTATATCAGAAGCTTTCCTACTCAAATTTCTGCTCAAAACTTATTCTGAAATGGCCAAAGAGCAATTAAGCATCATTAAACTATCACAGTTAAGAAAACATAATGTGTACGGAGATGCTTAAAATGTTAATAAAGGACAAAACTACATTTTAAATATGTTTAAAGTTTGTTAAAATGTTGCTGTAAATGTATGTGTTAGACATAAAACAGCACTATTTTTCCAGTAAATCCATTGTCTTTAGTTTAAAATTCAACATAGAGTTCTGTCGAGAGGACTAAATGTTTTACTGTCATACAAGCATATTAACCAGCACAAATATTATTTTAGTTCCAGTAGAACAGAGAGGAATCTACTCCACAACAATCACAGTTTTCTATCAAACAAACTGTTTATTTTTAATCCAACTTTCATATGATGACAGTTATTTTGTTGATAAATCTGAAGAGTAATCAAAAATTATTTATGCAGCAGGTACAATCTAGGTATTACATGAGAGCCTATATTTCTAGAAATTAAAGTGGAATAGCAACAGCACACATTCTATGTCAGTAAGAATTTTAAAACATTTTTACAAAATTGAAATGTTAATACCATACCAAGTTCAAACACCGTTCCCACGATTGACTGATCTGTATTGCTGTTTGTACTTCCCTACAAAAGAAAACAAATCAGTATTATGGCCTGGTTATGTGCAAGAGAAGATATAACTCAATATGAAATTATCAGAATAGTAATTCAAAGCATGGCACTTACCATTCAGTCATTGCTTCCCTCGCTGCCAAATTCATGCCCTCCTCCTGAAAAGTGGGAAAAAATGAGAACAAATTGCATAGACCCAGCTTTTTATGCCATTACAATGTGTCATTTGGGTTGAAAGTTTCAAAATTTCATTTGGATGCATGTTTACCACTTCTCATTGGGCCTCAGAAGAGTTAGGGTGTCAGCAAATCTCTGAACAAGAAATCTGCTTCTTTATTCTTCATCATTGCCATTGCACAAATTACTACATCAAAGTATCTTACTAATTGTTAAAGTACAATAGATATGCAGGAATTGATCAGAGGAAAGCTTTCTTCATTCAAAAGAGAAAGCATGAAAATTCAAAATTAGATATTTCCCTTGCAATTAATAGTAAGATAGTAACAAATGATAACACAATAGTCCAAAATAAACTAAATGTCTTGGTATGAATATATTTAGATAAATAAGGCAAACATTATTTAAAACTAGTAATTAACATAAAATTGAATTATATATTAAGTGGAGAAAATGGATACTATTTATGTAAAATTGTAAAAGATGTAAAAGAACTACTCAGAAGGATGTTCACCAAAAACTGCTAACAGTGGTTATCAAAATCTATAGCGAGATTTGGAGTAACTTGTTCACTCTTGCTTTGTGCTCTATTATTTGACTTCTGAATACTTACAAGTATAATTTTCGCAGTTAGTTTAAAATAACCCAAATATATAAAAACATCCTGTGTTTATAGACTGAAACACTTAAAATGAACAAAACGACAATTCTACCAGAAGTGAACTATAGATGCAATGTAAGTATTATCAAAATCCCAATGCATTTTATGCAAAGATAGAAAAACCTATACTAAAATCTATATGGAATATCAAAGGATTCTAAATAGTCAAAGCAGTGTTTTTAAACTATTGTTTTTAAAAGATTTATTTTTATTTGAAAGGCAAATTTACAGAGAAGGAGAGATAGAGAAAATTTTTCTAAACGCTGGTTCACTCCTCAAATGGCTGCAATGGCTATAGCTGATATGATAAGAAGCCTGGAGTTAGGAGCTTCTTCTAGTTCTCCCATGTGGGTATAGGGCTCCAAGGCTTTGTGCCATGTTCCACTGCTTTCCCAGGCCACAAACAAGGAGCCGGAGTGGAAGTGGAGTAGCTGGGACACAACCAGTACCCATTAGGGATGCTGACACTTGCAGGAGGATTAGCCAATTGAGCTACTGGACCAGCCCTGCCAAAGCAATCTTGTAAATGAAGAGCAAAACTGGAAGACCCACACTTTACCTCAAAACTTTTGCAAAGCTTCAGTAATCAAGGAAACATTTGCTGTACAACACATGCAACCTATTGTCAACTTTGTAGTCTTAAAGTGCTTAGCTATCAAGCTAGATTCCTTACAGTAGACTAAATCTTTTGTCACTTAAGGGTTTTGATACATACCTTTGTGTTTAAAAGAAAATATTTGTTAAAATGATCTGAGTTTTACCTTGTAGGACCCACTTTTAAAATTTTACACTGTAGCTGTGCATCCTGATTCCCTCTGGAAATAAGTTTAGCGGAAACAACTTGGGGGAAAGAACTCTCCACAAGGCTTGTTTCCCAAAGAAAGCTATTGTTTAGGGAACAAAATTATAAACTTTCCTCAGTTTGTTGTAAAGCAGTTCCAATAATAACTCAGCAAGGCTTGTGAATGCAATTGTGGCATCCAAGTTATTTCACTTTAAAAGACTGTAAC
This sequence comes from Ochotona curzoniae, assembly GCF_017591425.1. NCBI lineage: Eukaryota > Metazoa > Chordata > Mammalia > Lagomorpha > Ochotonidae > Ochotona > Ochotona curzoniae. The sequence continues at coordinate 11,586,310 of NW_024467087.1, forward strand.
AAATACAGTTAAGTTGTAAAGAAGATAAAAAAAGTATTTACTGCCGTAAGAACAAACAGACTGGAACAGACAAACAGAACAATAGAAAAGTACAGAGAATCCAGAAGCAAATCCTCACATGCATGCTCAAATGATTTTCGAAAACAATGGAAAGGTCATTCAGTTGGAAAAGGACAGTCTTTTTAACAAGCCATGATGTTGGGGAAAACTATTTCCAAATTCAAAGAAATGAATATGACCTCTTTCTTTACATCATGTGTAAAAATTAACTCAGAATGGACCAAAGATTTCAAAATGAAATGCTGATACCATAAATGCTTTAAGAAGCCACAGTCTGAGTTTTCATGACACTGGGTTTGTCATTGACCTCTTGAATTTGGCAGCAAACGCACAGTAAACAAGAGAAAATCAGACTGATTTTCATTATTTTTTTTAAAGTATACATCAAAAGACAATGTTAACAGAGTCAAAAGACAACCAGAGAATTGGAGAAGATATTTTAGTCATTTTTCTGATAAAGTATTATTATGTAATAAATCCTAGAACTCAACAACAGCAAGGAATAATCCAGTTAAAATAGGGGCAAAGGTTTTTCTTAATTTTACTTCTTAAATTTTTAATTAACTTGTAATACTTGTACACATGTTTGGGGCATATGAAATATTTCAATAATCTAATCAAAAAGGAAATCACTACCTCCAGCTCCCCATCTTCTCTCCATGCTCAGAGCTGATGAACTACTCTTGTGCAACTCTTTCTATAGCACACAATACATTGCCGTGACCTTTAGTCGCCTCACAAGGATATTACAGACTAGAAGCTGTTAATTCCCATTAATTGTGCTTTATTACCCTTTATTCAACCTTGTTCAGCCCCTCCCCTGTCCTTTCCTACTTGCTAGTAATCTGTATTCTAAGTTCAAATCAATTTTCTTTCACCTCCACATATGAAAGCCAGTATGTGGTATTTGTCTTTCTGTATCTGACTAGTAGCATATAGGTTATTTTTGCTTTAACAGGATTGTAACAAATGCAGATAAGCTGAAAAGAAAACAAAAACCTTGTTTACTGGCATAAGGATGGGCATGAAGACCAACAGAACAGAACAGAGAACCCAGGAATAAATCTTCACACATTTGGGCAAATGATTTTCTTCTTTGTTTTTTTTGTTTTTTTTTTTTTTTGAAAATTTTTTTACTATTATATTTTTGACAATCTTTACATAGTTAATTAGGGTAAAAAGGTTCAAAGGCTACAGGAAAGTGGGTAAAGACCACTATTTCCATATTGTTTCCTTCATGTTTAAAGGGGGATATTAAGGGAGAAGGCCCACCCAATTTCCCACCCTCCCCAGGTCCCAGATGAAGGGCATACTCCGAGGTTCTTGCTCAAGTGGTTTTGATGGTTCACCAGTTCCCGAGACTAATGTGCCTGGGAAAGCAGTAGAAGATGGTGTAAGCGCCCAGGCCCATGACACTCCTGTGGAGGATCCAGAAGCCGCCCTTGGCTACTGGCTGTGGCCTGGTGCAGCCTGGCCATTTGGGAGTAAACTAGCAGATAGAAGATTTCTCTCTCTCTTTGCCTTTCAAAAAAAAAAAAACCCAAATAAATCTTCTCCCCAGATTTATTAGTGTTTACTTATTTGAAAGGCAGCAAGGCAGACTGTCCATGTAGAAGTTCACTCCTCAAATGTCCATAACAAGGGCAGAGCCAGGCCAGGGCCAGAGTCAAGAACTCTACATGAGTCCCCAGCTGAGGGATCCCAGTATGTGAGCCATCAGCTGGTACCTCCCAGCACCAGCATTAGCAGGCCGCTGCAATCAGACAAGAAGGCATGACTTGACCCCTTGTAGCTAAGCACCCCATATTGGATGTGCGGACCCCAAGAAGCATCTTACTGGCTACCAAATGCCAACACAAGATAGACATTTTTCTATAAAGATATACAAAAGAAATTGGCTATTCTAGGCACCTTATGTAAGTGAAATCATAATATTTGTCCTTCTGTCTGGTTTATTTCTCTTAGTACAAGGTTTTCCTTAAATAATAATTTGAAAGGCAGAGTTACAGAGAGAAGGAGACACACACACACACACACACACACACACACACACACACGTCTTCCATCTGCTGTATCACTTTCCACATGGCCACAATGGCTGGAGCTGAGCCAATCTAAAGCCAGTAGCCAGGAATTTCCTCCAGGTCTTCCACGTGAGTTCAGGGGCTCAAGGACATATTAAGTCATCCTGTGCTGCTTTCCTATGCCATAAGCAGGGAGCTGGATTGGAACTGGAGTAGTTAGGACACAAATCAGCACCCATATGGGGTGTCGACAGTACTATAGGTAGAGGTTTAGCCTACTATGCTCCTACCCTAGCATTCTTAAAACCATATCTCACACAAAATAAAATATCTGCTAGGATCATGTGGAACAAATACAATGTGGGGACCATGAAATAAGCAGAGGAGGTATCACTAAAGAGACCTAGAATCATACTTGGGGGCTAAACTTTACATAAACTACACAACATGAACGCTCTCTAAAATCAGCATGAAGAAAGTCTAAGGGATGCACAAGATAGTCTTTTCTTTAAGAAGCAAAAGAATGGAGCAGACATTTTATGTATGAAATCCACAGACAAATCAATGTCTTTATTAGATTTACTTATCTAATACAGTTTTATCATAGGATTATTGCAATTAAATACAGACTGACACAGGGTGCGCACTTTCGGCACACAGGTTCTCACGAGCAAAGGGCATTTGGGGCGCGGGGGGGGCGGCTTTATTTAATTGCAACTAATTGAAGTTTACCTGTACAAAATCAGGCACATATAAGGATGTAAGAATATTATCTAGTTTTTAACTAATTTCTACAAAATGAACAACTATCTTGACAAGATCCCTAAAAAGAAGTTTGGACAGAAGATAACACTAATGATACAAATTGAAGCAAATGTCAGGAAAGCAGCAAAGAGTTTACTACTCCAAGCATAGTTCACCATATGCCACCTTACTGTGAGAACATGATGCTGAACTACTCTATCAAGAAACTACCTAAAATAACTTTAATCCCTCAAGACTATTGGGCATAGGAATTCACATCCACTCTCAGTTGTGCTCTATAGCTAATAAAATTTTAAATTTTCTCAGATAGCATTCTGCATCTTATTCTTTTTATATGTATATTTTTCACATGTTCCAGGCTTCACGTGAAATACTAGCACAGTAGTATATTTCCAAAATGTATAAGTAAATAAACTGGAGGCATATGTTCAAATATTTTTATTGTGTGATTAAAGAGTTTAAAGATTCTTGCCTATAGTATAAGCGATAAATGTTTTGGGAAGAGTGACATGAGTTGTGTGAAACAATTAAAGTTGAACCTCAGCCTTCAAACATGCTAAAAATCTGCACAAGCCAAGGGAAGGAAGCAGAAGGAGCCATCTGAACAAACATTTAGAGATGGGAAAGAATATGGCCGATTTGGAGATCATAAGAACTAACTTGGTGAAACAGTTCATGCTAAAAGTAATGAGACAAAATTATAGAGGTAAGACAAAGCCAGATTTATAGGTTTAAATAACTGAAGCTTGAACTTAAAGCATTTAAACATGATTCTCAGGGCCATAAGTTTTGGGATCTAAAAGAACTGAGTCAGATCTTAGCTCTGTAGTTTACTACCTGTGCAACCTTGGCCATGTGGCATAACCTGAAATTTACTTTCTTTATCCATATGGAAAGGACTATAACAACAAAGAAGTGGTATACAGTTCTTATCACAGAAACTGGTATATAATAAATACTCAACACATACTAGCCATTATTAACCTTACAGTTCAATAAATAACAGGGGAGGGGGTTGTGCTGTGGCCTACCAGGCTAAGCTTCCCATAAGGGTATCAGTTCAAGTCCTGGCTGCTCCACTTCCAATCCAGTTCCCTGCTAATGGCCTGCGAGAGCAGGGAAGGAGGGCCCTAGTCCTTGAGACCCTGCACCCACATGGTCTATATCTGGAGGAATCTCCTGGGTCCTGGCTTTGGACTGGCCCAACTTTGGGCATTGCAGCCATCTGGGGCATGAACCAGTGTATGGAAGATCTTTCCCTCTGTCTCAACTTCTCTGTCTTGTGACTTTGCCTTTCAAATAATAACAAAAAAAAAATCTTTCAAAAATAGATCATGGAAAGCCATTGTAACTTCCTGCCTGTTTATGAGAGGAAAAGGTGAAGATGTTTTGTTTGTTTTGTTTTGTTTGAAAAATTTATTTTATTTTTATTGGAAAGGCGGATATACAGAGAGGAGAGACAGAGAGGAAGATCTTCGAGTGCAACGGTCGATGCTATGCCAATCCGAAGCCAGGAGCCTCTTCCGGGTCTCCCACGCAGGTGCAGGGTCACAAACCTTTGGGCCGTCTTGACTGCCTTCCCAGGCCACAGGCAGGGAGCTGGAAGGGAAGCGGGACTGCCGGGATTAGAACCAGCGCCCATATGGGATCCCGGGCGTGCAAGGCGAGGACCTTAACCACTTGCGCCATCGCGCCGGGCCCGAAAAGGTGAAAATGTTTTAGAAAAGTTATCTTGGTGTTGATTGGGGGAAGATGAATTTCACTGAAATAGGAAATCTATTAAGATATTACTTTAGTAATCTAGAACAAAAGAAGGAAATGATAGCGGGAACAGTGAGGATATTTTCAAAGAAGAATTAATAGGATTTTAAAACTAATTTGGGTACAGTAAAAAATAAGGAAAAACTCAAAATGAACAGAGCTTTGAATGTTAACTATGTGACTGTGATAAATTTGGTACAATTAGAGAAAATAAGGGAAGTTGTGGAAGCTAATTTAAAACTGTCAGTATTTTTAAACAAGAGTAAGTCTTCTCAGTAAAATACAGTGGTTACTATATCTCTTCTACTTAATATTTATGTAGATGTTTTCCTCTACAGTGAAAGTGTATGTGTTTTGTAATTCACTCGATCAACAAGAGAGTTTTCCTAAAACTAGAAAAGAATTTTGCTTCATATTCTTCACAGTGGTATCTGGAACATTACTTAATATCAGTTATTGAGAGTTCTTAGTCAAAGGAAGTGGATTCTTTCTCAGCTTTATCTTGCTTATTTTAAAAATGGATGTTCGATGGTGTATCATGTTGTTAAAACAAGAATTAAAGTTACCAATACAGTTTGCAGAGGCAAAGAACATTAAACCGAGCAAAGTTGTAACTTTCCTGAAATAATAAGCATTTATTTTTTAAATACACAGGTAAAGATGAAATGAGTAAAATTACCAACTTCTGTTTTCTGTAGGAGACTATCTTTGAAATATTTTTGTTGTTAAGTGCTTATTTGGTGCTCAGTAAATGCTTATTGAAAGCATGAAACAATTTGTAAACTAACATCAATCTGTAAACTTCCTTTAGAGCAAGTTAGGCTATTTTCTTAAACAGATATACTTCATAAAAGAGACTAGGTACTTATTGTGTTACAAGGAAAACTCCAAAAATCATAGAAGTCTAATATCAGTGTTCTGCTAAATTAGAACAGGGTGATAAGGTTTGTAGGAGACTTACTATGAAAGTTGGCCAGCAGGGAAAAAAGTTCACAGACACAGATTCTATCTAAATTGTGCTTATCATACTCATGGCCTAGACTATAACTGCTATAATCCATTTGCAAATAGTTTCACCTCAGGAAGTTCTTCACATTTGTTTTCAGTCCCAATTTAACTTTCATGGTCCAAGTAAGATAAAACGTAAAGGTAGTACATGTTACCAAAGTTTGCATTTGTGAAGATATGAGTTTAAGAGATGCTATAAATGCAGAGATAGTTCATAAGTTTTTCTTGACTTAAGACATTGTATGTTCTTACTGGGTAACAATGAGTTTACATCTTATTTAACAAGTCAAAAATATGTGTCAAATTATATAACAAAATAGTATGAACACTATTATGGGTTGAGATGAATTCCCCCAAGTTTATATAGTGAAGTCCAACCTCCCAGGCCTGAGATTTTGACTTTATTTGAAGATGGATCTTTGCAGAGATAATGAAGATGAGGTCATTAGGGTTGGCCCTGATCCAACAGGGGTGATATCGTATAAAAAAGGGAAATCTGTCTATTAGCCATTTGAATTTATTCTTTTGAAAAATGTCTGTTCATTTTTCTCCGCCTTTCTTCACAGCGTTTTTTGCTTTGCAGCTGTTGAGTTTCGGAAGCTCTTTGTAAATCCTGGATATTAGCCCCCTATCAGTGTACAGTGTGCAAAGACTTTCTCCCATTCTGTTGGTTGCCTCTTCACTTTGTTGTTTGTTTGCTGTACAGAAGCTTTTGAGTTTGATGCAGTCCCATTGGTTTGTTTTGGCTTTGGCTGCCTGTGCTTTGGGTGACTTTTCTAAGAAGTCTTTCCCCGTTCCTGCATCTTGGAGAGTGTTTCCTATGTCCTCCCTTAATAGTTCCTCTGATATAAGGCAACCTTCACACACAATATAATAGCAGTAGCATTTTTAATACTTGTTTCGCTAAATCGCATTTTTAAAGGTTTTATTTTTATCATTATTGAAAAGTCAGATATACAGAGAGGGCAGAAAAATCTTGAAATCCAAGCGTAGATAACAAAATATGCATTTCCATGAACTTTTTGAAGACCCATTGAATAAACACACAAACAGTAAAAGAAAACAGTAAAAGAAAATTTTGTCTACAAAAGAGCAAAAGAATATTTTCACATACTTTTTGCTGGTGGATGACCTAATTTAGAGTTATATCTTGGTTCTGATATTCATTATCTTAAGATCACTGGGTAAAAAATACTAAATTCCTCTTATCTTTAGTGTGTGACAATATAAGGTAATTGTGAAATGAAACAAGATGACTGATATAAAATATCTATTGTATTATTATTAGTGGTAAGTGAATAATAAGTGCTTCATAACAGTTAATCTCTGCCTTGAAACAACAGTTGTTATGGAGTGCAGCCAGTGATTGCTCCTTCACCTCTCCTTGTTTACTCTTCCCCCCACGTCCTTGTGCTGTTTCTAGTATGCTCTATTATCACCAAGCTTAGTTAATAAAGACTCCTTAATAAACCTTAGACATGTCTGGTGCGATCTCGCTCGCACCCCGTAACACAGTCTGCTTAGAGTTGAGTCTGAAAAATCCCACCAATTGTGATAAAGAGGTGATTTGATCTTTTCAGTTCTATGGCTAATGCTTGAATAATTAGGTTTTAATTCTGTATTAGAATTATGTTTTTAAGCATATGTGCGTGCACATATGAATTCATGCATGCACAAAACATGAACCAGTGAAGTGCAATGTATCCCTGAATCCAAATCACTAAGGGGCAAACCAAAAGATAAGGGCCAATTTCTCTGCCAAGAAAGTGTTCAGTGGGTTTAAGTGAAAAACAGTGCTACAATTATTACAAACCTATTTTTATATAACATTCTTCATTGAGGTCCCTGGAAAAAAACCTAGATTCAAGGCATAACAGTATGCAATATTTCTGGAAACTATCAATTTATTACAATATTTAATATCCCAAATAATAAAGGATTTTGGAGTTTTTGTTGTAAAAAAATCATTCTGCCCCACGTGATAGCCTAGTGGCTGAAGTCCTCAACTTACAAGCACACTGGGATCCCATATGGGCACCAGTTCTAATACCGGCAGCCCTGCTTCCCATCCAGCTCCCTGCTTATGGCCTGGGAAAACAGTTGAGGACGGCCCAAAGCCTTGGGACCCTACACCCATGTGGGAGACCTGGAAGAGGCTCCTGGCTCCTGGCTTCTGATAGGCTCAGTTCTGGCCGTTGCGCTCACTTGGGGAGTGAATCATCGGATGGAACATCTTCCTCTCTGTCTCTCCTCCTCCTCTCTGTATATCTGACTTTCCAATAAAAATAAATAAATCTTTTACAAAATCATTCCTGAAATTAAAATTCAATTATATGACTTCACTTAGTTATTGAAACATATGTATTTCTTAAAAGAAAATTAAAATTCACTTTTTTAAATGAACAGCTTTCTATTTTCAAAGACTTTTACCTGTTTTATCTGATCGATGCGGTTGTTTGAAGTACGAATGGAAGATGGTGTGAACAACTGAAATTTAAAATGTAAAAGTCAGCATGCTTTAATTTTTAACTTTTTTTTTTACAGAATACTTTCTATTTCAAAGGCAAATTTATAGAAGGAAGGAAAGACAGAGAGAAACAGAGATCTTCCATTCTCTGGTTCCATCCCAAAGAGCCACAATGACCAGAGCTGAACCAATCCAACCCGAGGAGATAGGAGCTTTCTCCAGGTCTCCCATATGGGTGCAGGGGCCCAAGGACTTGTCCCATCCTTCACTGCTTTCCCAGGCCCACAAGCAGGGAGCTGGATCAGAAGTGAAGCAGCCAGGACTTGAAACAGCACCCATATGGGATGCCCACTCTGCAGCTGGAGAATTAGTCTGATAATATTTTAAGTTTAAACTTGTCTAGTTATTTCTAAACATTAGTCAATGGTGGACTCCTAAAGTAATGTGTGTTTAATGCATTCCAGTGGTGGTAGCATTTAAATTCAAAAGTTAAAAAACCAAACTGGAATTTGATTTTTTTAAGCATATATGCACGCACATATGAATACATACATGCACAAAACATGAACCGGTGAAGTGCAATCGCTTCACTAGCTGGTGCGATGACCTAGTAGCTAAAGTCTTAGCCTTGCATGCACCAGGATCCCATATGGGCACTGGATTGCATCCTGGCAGCTCTACTTCCCATCCAGCTTCCTGCTTGTGGCCTGGGAAAGCAGTCCAGGATGGCCCAAAGCTTTGAGACCCTGCACCTGCATGAAAGACCTGGAAGAAGCTCCTGGCTCCTAGCTTTGAATTGGCTCAACTCTGGCCATTGCAGTCACTTGGGGAGTGAACCAGTGGATGGAAGGTCTTCCTCTCTGTCTCCACTCCTGTCTGTATATCTGACTTTGCAATAAAAAATTTTAAAAATCTTTTAAAAAATTTCAAAATGGATCTTGATTAAATATACTGATTAAAAGCCCATGTATTTCAAAAAGGAGCAAAATACAGAAAGGTAGGGCAGAATATTAATAGAAGATTTTGTTTGTGTGTATCCCATCATTAAAACATAGTGAGAGATAATATCCAGGAAAAAAAGCTGAAACAAGCATTAAATTGGCAGCTAACTCCCCAGCAATTTAGCTGGGGAAACCAAAATTTCATAATATACAATGACTTGAGGCAATAAAGTTCAAGTAGTTTGGAACATTCTACTCTTGGTTACTAAGACACTCACTGTCTAGCACCTTTTTCTGTTTCAGAACTACCTTCTCCTTTTTAATCTTCTCAAAGCTTGAGAGGACTCACACAAGAGGTAAATGAAAAGAGGAGGGATTTATAGCTAATTGTGAAAAAAAAGCATTTAGTTTCTGAATTCACTTGTACATTCCATCTGTACCCTGATTACTTCTCAGAATTGCAGATATTTTACTATAATCTTACTTTCACATCAGGTCTTAAAGGCGCATATAGTTGTAATCAAAGATATTCAATATGCACTTACTATGTGCTATAACACCTTGTTGGGGTCTAAAATTCCAGAGACAAATGAGACATTTTTCTATCTGAGAGCAATTCGTGATGTATTTAAGGAAAACCAGGCTATCAGTAAGTGCCAGAATAGAATGTTAATTTGTGGGAATTGAAAGAAGAGAGGCCTGTATATAAGGGCTTGGAAAAAGCTCCACATAGGAGGTATGAACTCATATGAAGGAGACGCAGGAAGACTTTCCAAGCATAAGAACAGATGCTCAGGCAGGGAGACAAGTTTCAGGAAGAGAGATGTTCAAGATGATTACAACTTGGTACATGAGGAGTGGCAGGAAACAAACATGAGGAAATCTGGCAGAAACCAGATTGTCTCTGGGCTTCAGCCTATGAGCCCAACGGGAAACTCAAAGCATAGGTTCCTCGTGTACGTTCCTAGGAGTATTTAACCCCAAAGGTGTTTTAAACAAGAACACACCTGGTGAAAAAAAGGAACGTTATATGTATTCAGCCTAACACAGAATTAATTGGGAGCAGAAGGGAAAGGGACTAGAAGCAGGCTGCAGACCAATCAAAGGTTCTGAAGATCTGAATGAAAAAGGCAGAGTTGAAGAGAACGAGGCAGGTTAGAGAAGTGACCAGAAAGAGGAAAAGATCAATCTGAGGTTCCTAATTAAGGCCAATAGGTGATGATGGTCAAAAGGGAGCAAGCCGGTGAGTGAGATGAGTGCTCAAAAAATATGTTGGGTAAATAAATGGCTCTATGTTGCAGATAATCTCAATTTCGATTGGATTCTAAATGCGTAACATGGATTTTGAAGGATCTTATTACTTCACTAATTATCAAGAGCAGTTAAAAATTTTTGAGAAAATTAGGACTGAAAGACCAACTTCGTTACAGAAGACTTTTGAAATCCAGGCATCAAGAGGTTTTGATAGTCCCTGAAAATGTGTATTATCGGAAAAACTATGCATGGACTTCAAAAAATTTTGCCCTCAAGTAAATGACCTTTTAATTCCACTTTCCAGGAAATTTTTCAGGTATCATTGTATTTTACTTAAAGTGCGAAAATCAGTTTGCTTTTTCCAACCATTACTCAGAAGATAGAAGAAACAAGAAGATATAAGGTAAGATAATAAAAATGACAGTAAAAACTTGTAGGTGGATAATTGAAAATCCATTACAAAATGATGCTTGCCACTGTTCCTGGAGGAGTGTGGCGCTGGCTTCCAGCCCAGTATGTCACCCTGACTTCAGGCTGAGATCAGAAGGGACAGCAGCATTCTGGCGTACCTCTCAGGCAACAGGATTGCTGCTGCACCAGTGACAGGCACCAGCCAATATTCCCCACCAAATAAGGGCTGAAGTGACCCCTGCTTCAGCTTCCATGTCGGGGGGTGGGGTGGTTTAAAACTCCCTTGCACAACTCCGCCTGGCTTTTTCTTTTCTTCTGTAGCTCCCTGCTTCACGTCTGTCTTTCTGTTACACGGGGAAGGGAACCCCGTGACCAAAGCTCCCTGCAATAAAGGCCATCTACATTCTTTTCTATACACGGCTCTGTGTTCCTTCCCTGATGGTTGGCAAATGTAACGCAAATAAATTCTATTTAACAACAACAATCACTTCACTGTAATAATTCATTATGGCATAATTCATTATGCCTTTCACATTTCAGTATTTTTGAGTCCTTATGCTTAAGAATCTGCTTTTCTCTTCACAGAGTAAAAACTGACTATATAGAAACACTTATAAGTCATAGCTTCAGAGACCTTAAGATCTACTGCAAAAACCAATAATGTAAATAAATATTATATAAGAGACAAGGTAATGAATGTTAAATGGAGGCAAAATGAGGTGGGAATAAAGAGCAAAGAGGAAGCGGATGTGCAGAGAGCTAGGAGGTGAGAGACACAGGTAAGAAAGGTATGACAAACGTGGCATCGAGTGGAGCCTTGTAGACAAGGAGTTTGACAGCATGTGACACAAAAGCGAAAGTTCTAGGCTTCTTTTAAGCAATGTTATTATATTTTTATTAACTGTGTGTGAATGAAACACCAGGAGTCCATGAAGAGAGACAGGGCTCTAAAGCTAAAAGAGTGAAGATGCTGGCAAACTTTAAATGCCATGGCAAACTTTAAATACCATGTTCCAAAAATTCTAATGGTGGAAAAACTATCTACTGTGGTGTTGAAAAAACAATTTATACTTAGCAGCCTCATCTATTTAATTTAGAGTAGACATGCTCAGATAATCATCAGCCCTGAGCCTCATTCAGTTCCTTTCTAGAGAGGGGGTATAAAAAAGGAGACTGTCATGGCTGCCATTGTGGCACAGCAGGTAGTCACTGCCAGCAACACCAGTATGTCATATGGGGATCAGTTTGTGCCCCAGCTACTCCTCTTCTATACTTGATCTTAACCAAAAGACCCAGAAGCGATGATGCTACTCCACTTCTGATCTGGCTCCCCATTAATGGCCTAGGAAAACCAGCAGAAAATGATCTAGTGTTTGGGCTCTTGCCACCCACAAGTGAGAACTGGCTGAAACTCCTGGGTCCTGGGTCCTGGCTATACAGTGGCTCAGCCCTGACTGTTGTGTTCATCAGCAGATGGAAGAATCTCTCTCTCTCTCTCTTTCAAATAAATAAATTTTAAAATTTAAAAGAGAGAGTATGTGACAGCTATGGGCTATTAACTGGTCAGTAACACAGACTGGCATATACTAATCGGGTCCTACGATTGATATTTCAAGGAAATTTCTAGCATAAATGCGTAACGCAACCAATTGGCCCTACTCATGAAAATCAGGAAATTTGTTCTAAACAAAGCTTACATGCTATATATTGTGTGTTTTTACAGAAAATATTATCATGAACAAATATTAGAGTTTATCTTTCAAGCATCTACTTACATTAAATATGATAAAGGTGGTAATGCATGTTACACCTAGCAGAATACCTGGCATATGTCTTCATTATTTCAATGTCTGGAAGTGATATAATATGTGTGTGTGTGTGCATAATACAAAACACTAAGGTTTATAAAATTCATAATCTTTTTAAAAACATTTTTACATTATTTTTAAGACTTATTTATTTTTATTACAAAGTCAGATATACAGAGAGGAGGAGAGACAGAAGGAAGATCTTCCCTCTGATGATTCACTCCCCAAGTGAGCGCAATGGCCGGTGCTGCGCTAACCCGAAGCCAGGAACCAGAACCTCTTCTGGGTCTCCCATGCTGGGTGCAGGGTCTCAAGGTTTTGGGCCATCCTCGACTGCTTTCCCAGGCCACAAGTAGGGAGCTGGATGGGAAGTGGAGCTGCCGGGATTAGAACCAGCGCCCACATGGGATTCTGGCACATTCAAGGTGAGGACTTTAGCCGCTAGGCCATGGCACCGGGCCTGTAAAATTCATAATTTAATTGAAAAGATGTGTGAACCTGAGCTTAAATATATCCATATAATCCATATAGAAATTGTAGTAATTTAGTTGTTATACAATGACACATTATTTTAAAAAGTTGGTGGGGTTTCTTTTGTTTGTTTGTTTATTCATTTTATTTGAAACGCAGAGGTACCACAAGAAGAACAGAGATGGTTTACATGTGTTTGCCTGCAGGGTTAGAAGTGGAACAGCTGGGATGTGAACCCAGTTCCTATAAGGGATGACAGTGTTGCAGGCAGAGGTGGAGGTTATTATGCCACAGTGCACTTTAAAAAAAAAAATTAACTACATAGCTTGGAAAACTGTTGTAAACTAATTATAAGTGACTTCCCAGAAGATATTATTTTTTAATACATAAAGCATGGCAAAGGCTTAAACTTTCTGTTTGAAAGATTGCATCGAGGGAATATGAGACGGTTGCCTGACAGGTTGATAATATCAGCAGGAATGCAGTGACATGTCTGTGATAAGAAAGAGTGACGTTTGACTAGAAAAATCATACGCCATAGGAAGATTTTATTTGATAAAATGTAGATGAAACATTTGTACTAGATTGCCTGTCTAGTTATAATGTGGGAAACAGATTGAAGAAAACAAGGCTTTTTGAAGAAAATTCTATTCAGTTAAGTACTAAGGTGGTGTTTGCAAATGGAATTACCTTCACTCATTTTTCAGGAAGCAAAGTACTGGAATGGAAACAAAAAGTTTCCGGAGATGCCCATTAACTCCATTGTTGTCTTTTGTGTAAATTTCCCATTGCTCTTTCTCTCATTTTCTAGAGGAAACATCCTCTGCAGGAAGCCAGAATGCCAGCCCGAGGTGGAGCCTGGAGGTACTCTACCAGATGCAGGAATTCAGAGCAAAGGCCAACTTCAGTTCCACTCAAAAAAAAATCACAGAGAACTAATATTGCAAAAGCATCATTACAAAACTACTTTCTCTGTCTCTCCTCCTTTCTGTGTATCTGTCTTTGCAATAAACATAAATCTTTTTAAAAAACCAACTTTCTTGGGTTTGTTTTCATTTTTTTTAAAGATTTATTTTATGTTTATTGGAAAGTCAGATATATAGAGAGGAGAAGAGAAGGAAGATCTGCCCTCTGATGATTCACCTCCACAAGAGCTGCAATGGCCAGAGCTGAACCATTCCAAAGCCAGGAGCCAGGAGCCTATCCAAAGCTGGGAACCAGGAACCTCTTCTGGGTATCCCACACAGGTGCAGGGTCCCAAAGCTCTGGGCCATCCTCAACTGCTTTCCCGGGCCATAAGCAGGGAGCTGGATGGGAAGCAGGGCTGCCAGAATTAGAACCAGCGCCCATATGGGATGCGTGCACATTCAAGGCAGGGACTTTAGCCACTAGGCTACTGCACCGGGCCTGGATTTGTTATCTGTAATCATTTTCCTACTATAGTTACTAGACAAAATCTTCATCATTAGATAATGAATAAAATTCTGAATGAAAAATTAGATGCTATGCTTAGAAATATCTACTTGGCTTCAGAAATGATTTAAAGTAGCTTTCAATGACACTTAATGCAAATTGAGTGCAAACTAGACAGGCAGCAAATACAAACTGAAATTAGGGTTCAAAGCTGCGAATGAACAAAATCCAAATCCAATCACACACATATTAAAACAGCTGAATCATTCAAGTAAAACAGCCTTCCCAGCAAGAGAGATGAGACATTCTCCCTGTTTCCTTTGCAATAAGAGGGTAAAGGGAGAGAAACATGGTGCCACTGTGCCCAGATGCAGCAGAAGTGCCAGGAGATGTCCGGGCAAGGTGTAGGGACCCTGCATGATCGAATCCCCAAAGTCAGAAGATGCCCTGGGTTTCGGTTCATTAGAAGGTTTTGAATGATTTCCTGAAAGTGCTGAAGAAAATATGTGCACTTAATTAAGCAAAAATAATTGTGAGATAAGCACTTCTTATAATGCTTGGGAAATATGTATCTTTATTCTTGTGATAAATAAAATCCATGGTGCCTCCACATTCTCTGTCACAGTGATGTTTTATTTTGTTAAGATGTGTTTTTATTTGAAAGGTTACACAGAATAGAACAGAGAGAAAGAGAGAGAGAGAGAGAGAGAAAAGAAGTAGAGAGATATTTTATCCACTAGTTTACTCTTTAAATGGCCACAACAGCTGGAGTTGACTGATCCAAAGGCAGGAGCCAGGAGCTTCCTGTCAATATTCCACATAGGTGCAGGGGCCCAAAACTTGAGCCATTCTCCTCTGGCTTCCCAGGAGTTACGCAGGGAGATGGATTGAAAGTGGAGCAGCTGGGACCCAAACTGGCACCCATATGGGATTTTGACACTGTGGGCAGAAGCTTAGCCTACTATGCCATAGCACTGGCCTCCTTACAGTAATGTTTTCTGAAACATCATTTACCTATATTCAAATGCAGAAAAATAACCTAAATTTTTAAATTGGGGTAAAATACACATACTATAAAATTTACATGTTTTAAGTGCATAATCCAGTAGTGTCAAATACGCTCACATTGTTATACAACCAGTCTCCACAAGTCTTTTCTCCATATGAATTCCTCCCTCCCCCACATGTGTTAACCCCCAATCTTCATTTCACTATGAATTTACCTAGTCTATGTACCTGTGGCACTAATTCCAATAACACCAGACAATGGAATTGACCTCCTAAGTGTATGGTTTATAATATCTTCAGCAATATTTACATGTTTTTTCAAGAATGGCGTTTCTGTTTTATGATGCAATGTGTCAACTACAAATGAAAACATTTACATTATTCCTATTCCGTAAAAAATATTCAAATACTATGGAGATGCCCAAAGTAGAAACAGAATCCTTCTTATGATTCCTTGCTCTGTACATATCCATCTGCACATGCGTAAATAGATATAAGATCGTGCTGTGCATGGATTCTGAACGCTGGCTCTACTTAACATACAGGTTAGTGAAAGAACCAAGGAAGGAAGCACAGAGAAATGGAAGGAACCTACAGCTCTCATGACAGTACCAAGCAATAAACAAACCCAGACATTTCTGCTTTCCTTGCGGTATATTATTTGTGATAATTAATGCTCCTTATGTTTACATCTTCTGTAATTCTGTCCCTCAGAGAAAAAGTATTCTAATTCAATACATCATTCTAAATAATTCAGTTTTTCTATACTGAAGGTTAGTACCCAAAGGTACTTCAGAAAGTTCCATGGGCATTTGGCCTAGGGGTTATGATACTCCACTGTGAAGTACCTAAGAGCCCACCTTGCCCCACATACCAGCACCTGCCTTTGATTTCCAATGTCTAAGTCCAGCTTCCTGCTACAACAAATCTGGAAGGCAGTGGGAATGGTAGAAGCAGCTGGGTTCTTGCTGCCCATGTGGGTCCCAGCTTTGGTCCAGCCTGATCCTGGCCTTGTGGACATCTGGCTAATGAATCAGAACATGTGTATCTCTGTCTTGCCCAGCACGTCCCCCAACTTCTCAAATAAGTTTTTAAAATGTTGTTATTTCATGGAAAAGGGGAATTAAAAGTAAGTTTATTATGGTGTAAAAATTTTTTAATCTAGAATAGCTTTCTTTATAACATTTATTTTCCACACACTTTTTTTTTTGAAGTTAATTAACATGGTATTGAGTGACCAATATGTTAGAAATTGCACGTTCTTTTTTTTTTTACCATTTGTTTTTTTTTATTTGTTATTAACATTGCATTATGTGATACAGTTTTGTAAGCACTGGGGGGGTCCCCCCACCCCTCCCACCCCCCTCCTCCCATAGTGGATTCCTCCACCTAGAAATTGCAAGTTCTTAACCACATCCTGTAACTACTTCCTTGACATCTCAGTTTTAGTATATACACAACCGGCTGCTAGAAACCTTTTTTTTTTTTTCTCCCAAGCTGCCCTCATAGGGATAAGCACAGTTGCCGAATGGCTAAAGTCATTGCCTTGCATGCGCTGGGATCTCAAATGTGTGCCAGTTCATGTCCCAGTAGCTCTGCTTCCCATCCAGCTCCCTGCTTGTGGCTTGGGAAAGCAGTGAAGGACTACTCAAAGCCTTGGGACCCTGCACCCGTGTGGGAGACCTAGAAGAAGCTCCTGGGTTCAGATCAGTTCAGCTCCGGCCACTGACGCCACTTAGGGAATGAATCAGTGGACAGAAGATCTTTCTCTGTAGCTTTCTCTCTGTAAAATCTGACTTTTCAATAAAAATAAATAAATCTTTTAAAAAAAAAAAAGAAGTTTGTGAAAAAAAGACCCTTCATATTCTTATGAGTCTTATAATAGTGATTAATTTGATATATACATATATATCAAGCTAATTAAGTGAGCATTGAAATTCTAACAATGAAGATAATATAATTTCAGTTCAGTCAAATGCCAACTGTTATTTAAGATGGCTTATTATAAATGTGTATTATATTAAGCTAAACTTTATGTGAATTAAAATCCTAGAATTCCTAAGGAATATTATACATATTTAAAAATTCTACTGTATGCATGTACTGTCACTAAAATTCTCTCCTATTTAGTAATCATTTAGCACGTACCAGTTCTAGGCTGAGTGTTTGACAAAGATTAATCATCATCGGAAACCCAAATGCAGATACTATTACATTCTTCTCTTCTAGATGAGGAATTGGAGAAGGAACAGACTGCTCCCACGTAGCTGAGGCTGTATGCATAGCATCATTCAATAGGTTCTCAGCCGGGCAAGATTTCCCCCAAATCACTGAGATTGCGTGTATAGCGCCATTTATTAGGCTCTCAGCTATCAGTCATTGCTCAACCCAGTGCAATTTGGATTAATGTCATCCCATCTCTCGCCACAAAAATTGCTTTCAAATATAAGAACTTTATGAATGATCTCATTTTCAGTACTTCAAAGAACATCTGACCACTTATAATTGCCCTTTGTTTTGCACAAAAAAACTCCTCTGAATCTCCCTTCACCTCTCTGACAATTTCATCTAAGTCTTTGCACTCTTGTTCTGACTGATGATATTTACATTTTTGTCTTGCAGCCCCTTCTCTTTATCCTCTCCATGGTCATTTCATTAATTTATTTAGCTTTAAATGACAGTCTACTGATAATCCCCAAATGTAGACTTTTGCCAAGATCTCTACCCTGAAATTCAAACTAGCATATTCAGAATCTCCACTATGAAGCACCTAAGAGCTTCAAATACAGTATGTCTGAAGATAACACATCTGTGCGTGGGATTCTTTTCCTGTGGTACTACATCCCATCACTTACACAAGCCAGATACTTGCCTCTGTTGTGTCTCACCTTCCATTGAACCTATTACACCCTGAAAAGCTCTCATTTATGAATGAAGATGAAATAAAGATCTTCCCAAACAGAAATATAAAGAATTAGTCAGCACTTTCACAGCCTTACAAAAGACATGTAAGAATGTATTACACACAGAAATACAGAAAGATAGCCACCATTACAAAATAATGTAAACTAGTACAATCATAATGGAAGACACTATGGAGAGTACTCAGAGATCTGAAAATAAATCTACCCATATGGGCGTAGGTTTGTGTTTCAGCGGCTCCGCTTCCCATCCAGCTCCCTGCGTGTATCCTGGGAAAACATGGGAGGACAGCTTAGAGCCTTGGGACCCTGCACCTGCATGGGAGACCTGGAAGAGGCTCCTGGCTATTAACTTTGGATTGGTTCAGCTCTAGCCTTTGCATCCATTTAGGGAGTAAACAGCAGATAGAAGGTATTTCCCCTGGTCTCTCCTTTCTGTGAATCTGTCTTTGCAACGAAAATAAGTGAATCTTAAAAATAAAAAAAAAAACCTGACTCAATAATAGAACATTTCAACAGATCCATACAAGAGATAATGAAAAAATCTTCCAACAAGAAAAATATAATACCGGATGTCTTCACTAGTGAACTCCACCAAAAACTTGAAATTTTAACACCAATCCTATTCCAGCTCTCTCATAAGCAAAATAGAAAAAAATTCAAATATTTTAAAGATTATTTAGTCAAAAGATAGTCACTAAGAGAGAGTCCTAGCCAGAAAGATCCACTGGTTCACTCCTCAAATGGCCACAACAGCCAGGGCTAGGCCAAAACAAACCCAGGAGCCAGAAGCTTCATCTATATCTCCCATTGTGGGCATGCAGGGTCCCAAGCTCTTAGGCCATCTTTTGCTTCTTTCCCAGGTGCATTAGCAGGAAGCTGGACTGCATGTGGAGCAACCAAGACTCACTCTAACTAGTGCCCATATGGGACACCAGTACTGTAGATGGTAGCTTTATTCACACAGTTGTAATGCTGGTCCTTCTAATATACTAGGAGGGTGGCATGACTGAATATGAAAGTCAACAAAGCTAATACAAGAAAAGAAAAACACATGTGAAGAACAAAGATGAAAAAAATTTACCCTAGGAATGCAATGGTGCTTTAACATAAGAAAACCAATGTAATACACCCTATGAACAGAACAAAAGGGGTAAGTCATAGAATCATCTCTAGAGGTCTGGAAGAAGCACTTGAAATAAAGTATTTGATGCTCAAAGCAGCCATATGGAAAGGAAAAAATACAATATTATCCCTTTCATTTGGAAGCTGGAAAAAAATCTCAATGAAAGATAGTGGTAACTAGAAGCTGGGAGAGGTAGGGAATCTGAATAATGGGGACCAAATCAGAGTGAGGCAGAAGGAGTAAGTTCCTAGTGATACACAGCATAGAGGGAAGACTACAGTTTACAGTGACCTATTATTTATTGTATGAACAAATAGAGAAGAGAGATGCTCCAAGCTTCCAATTATAAAGTAATGGTAAAGAAGGGGAAAAATGTTTATTATTCTATTTGATCACTACAGATTGTATATATGTTTTGAAGTGTCACACTGAAGCCCATAAATGTATACGAGTATTGTTAATAAAATGTTTTCTTTAAGATTTTTAGAGTTATTTATGTATTTGAAAGGCATAGCCAAAAAGAGAGACAGAGGAAGAGACAAAGAGAGAGATGTTTCATCTATTGATTTACTCCCCAAATGGCAGCAACAGCTGGGGCTGGGCCAGTTTGAAGGCAGGAACCTAGAACTTCATTCTGGTCTCCCACATGGGTGGCAAGGACCCAAGTACATCAGCTGTCTTTTACTTCCTTCTCAGGGACAGCAACAGGCAGCTGAATCAGAACTAGTTGCAACTTGAGTTGGTGGTTCAACATGTGACGCCAGCATCACAAGTGTTTGCTTAACCTACTGTACCACAACATTGGCCCTTAGTGAAAAAATAAATAAATAAATTCTCAGCAAGAGAAGGGCATCTCCTTAAAATGATACAGAACATTTACCAAAATTCCAGATATAAGATCAAATTCATTGGAAAAGACTGAAAACTTTCCCCTTAAGATCAGTAACAAGACAAGGATACGCATGTTTTGAAACTAGAGGTAATGGTTGAGCAAATTTGTTAATGCATTAAATGTCAGTGAATGGTGCACTTAAAACAGTTGTTATATGAAACTCAATTCAATAACAAAATCATATAATAAATCATTTATTCATTTTGGCTTACTGATTTACAAGTATATTTTCTGTGTTTACAGAGTAAATCACACAATCGTTATTAGAGATTTTATTATAATACCATGAAAAGCAAATTTTATTTACAGGTCAAGATAAATGTGAGATAAAAGTCAAACTAAAAGCCTGAAAACAATTCTTAGAAGATCCTACAAATTTTCCAAAAGTGGATGCCAGCTGGTTTTATACATGAAAACAAATCTCAGTGTTAAATCCACATAAGACTTAAAAACTAATTCTGCTACAGCTGCAGAAGTCATCCGAACTATAGATGATGTGCTTGATTTTTGCCTTCAGTAATGTTTACAGCACAGTTTCTCACAGTGAGACTTTGTTAGAAATGCAAATTCTCAAACTCCACTACAGACTTACTGAATCAAAAACTCTAGGGGTGAAATTGGGCTGTCTGTAGTTTAGTAAACCCTTCTCGCAGGTGCAAGTTTGGGAATCCCCGGTTAAAACCAACAAGCACACATCTCAGGCAAGCAGCATGCCATAAGCATTTCCTTACCAGATTTGGCCGATTTATGAATGTTGAACTGTTTCTTCTAATCCTCACAGTATCAGCTTGGAAAGCTTGTGAACTATCACTAAGAAGAAAAAGGAAAATGTTTGTCACATAAAGCCTATTATAAAATATTTTTCAAGGAATAAAATTTCCATATTGAAAATAGCAATGTTATCAACATAAATGATGTCTTGGTGAAGACAGTTGTACAAATGGAGAAATTAGAAACACACATACACACAGAGTTTTAGTTACCTGAGCCTAATTAAGTCTCCATGTAGGATAAGGAATTTCCAAGCACATCACTTTACTTCTAATCAACCATGCTACCAAGAAGTATAATTTCCTGTGACTTTGTAAATACATCATCAGTGTCAAATTCGATCTGATTTAAATCTATGATCAGAGCTACAATACGCAAGTACCAAATCCTTTAATTGCCCACATCCTATGAAGAAAAGGAATAGCAATATCCAGAGTTGATAAAACATACTTTCCACAGATACGTTTTACTTGGCCAACAAGATAGTAAGAATATTTCAGTACTTTTTAACTTAACTGAGTTGAATTGAACAGCAAAAACAGACAAGAGGTCTCCCGACTGTTGTTTGATTCCTTTTAGATTCTCAAACACTGTGTCTGTGTTAGGTCAAAGCTAGGAGCCAGGAACTCAAGCTAGGTCTCCAATGTGGGTAGAAATAAGTAGGGAGCTGTGTACATTAGCGGGGAACTAGAGCCTGGACAGAGCCACAAACTGAACTCAGGCACTGTAATAAAGGATACACGTACCCCAAGTGGCAATGTAACCTTTGTATTAAACACATACCCCTAATATCTATATCTATATACATGTACATATTTAATTCATTGTACATACTGAGAAATCTCAATGAAATCTCAAATGAAAAATTCAGATTCCAGATTTCTGGCTTTTCTTGAAAATATGCAGTCGGGCCCCATTCCCATGTGGCAACAACAGACTGGACCTGAGCAGCTGCTATGCACTGAAGACAGCGCCTATGTCCTCCACTGTGACAGTCAGTGACCAAAATTATCTCAGTCCTGTCTGAACTTGTAACTTTGAATAACTTGTCTTTTTTCATTTTCTCTTTTACTTTGAAATAGCTTAAGATTCACAAGAAGTTGTAAAAGAAACAACAAGGTCCCCATACACATCGTTTATCCACATTTTTCCAATGTTAATAAGAAATTATGTTGAACATTTTCAATCTGCTGCCTATACCCAATCTTACCGATTTCAATTCTTTACCCTCTCTCCTAGATCCACCTTATCTTCAGGTCCCTTGCCTTTATGCTGTTTCATCGACTTCACAATATTTAGTAGGTCTCCTCAGCTGTTTTTTTCCCTAATCTAGCACTACCTAGCACTCCAAAGACCCAGCGTGCTCACAAATGTTCAATTATTAGCTGTTCATTGTCTTCTGGATCCAGTCATGCACTTTACTAGCATATAGCCAGCTCTCCACGATTTGGCTCCATTCTTTTGTAAAGTTTCAAAACAGTATGTAATTACCAACATATAACTGTCTTCAAAAAGCTCATGTGTATTATGAAAAAACTATGCACATATTTAAAAATGCTTGCACCAAAATAAGGCTTAATTCCATTTTTCACAAACTTTTTGAAGTCTCCTCAAACAGTTTCTATTTCTTGCTTTTACTGAACTATTTTAAAATTCTGGCCCTTGGACCCTGCATTGTGGTATAGTGGATAAAACCATTGCCTGCCATGCCAGCATTCCATGAGGGTTCCAACCTGAGACCCAGCTGTTCCACTTCAAGTCAAGCACTCTGATAATGCGCCTGGGAAAGCAGAAGAAGATGGACTAAGTGATTGGGCTTCCGCACTTATGTGGGAGATCTGGATGAGGCTCCCAGCTCCTGGCTTCTACCTGACTCGGCCTTGTTTGTTGTGGCCACCTGCAGTGTCAGCCAGAAGATCTCTCTCTCTCTCCTTTTCCCTCTCTTGCTCTCTCCTTTTCCTGCTGTTTCTCTGTAACCCTGCCTTTCATATAAATAAATGAAATCTTTGAAAACAGCTGGTCATCTACAAACACTGTTTCATTTATAAAAAGGCAATCATTTTGTCACACTCTCACAGTACAATACAGTCCTGGTCAGGAAAACATAAGGAATCACTACATGACAATATATTTTCATAAGCTGCATTTGCACGGACTGATCAGCAACATTGGAGGCCACAGGTTCAGGCCATGCTGACCACTAAGCCCTCTAGGGAATACCTGTGCTTTTTTGTCATCAACTCTTCTAAAAACATAACTGAAATGTTGTCCCAGCCTTTAGGTGCCCTTTCTCCCAGTGTACATCTTATCAGTTCCTTAAAGTGTATCTCAAATTCCATCTTCTCCATGAGCATTTTCCTCATCCCTTACCAATCTCACTGAAATTTCTCTCTCCCTTCTTTGCATACCACTAATATTTTCTACTTTCTCTAAACATTTCTTTTACTTTGCCAAACATTCATATTCATTGAGTATTTATCTTCCCTATTAACTTAAAAAACTGTATTGAGCCTTGATATGTCTTTGAAACATGATAATTTGCATGTGACAGGCAATAACTCAATATATTGTGAGAAAATGTGTCAATAGGCTAATTCTGATTTCCTTTCCCACTCATTTTCCATATAAGAAGAGCAATCTGTTGTGGAAGTCATTTATCAGGAAATTTGAAGAGCCTAATGGGTTAGGTATTTATAATATCTTCCACTGGCTTCATTTAATAAGACAATTACACAAAGAAATAATCAAGTCAGAATGTACCTCAATTGATACGCATCATTTACCTTGAAATTACAGAATCCTATTGAAATCCATAACTTAGAAAACCTGAAGATAATATAACTGGGTCATTGTTCAATGCAGTGCACTGAATAGTTAAATAGCTCAATCTAAGCTACAATAAATTTGTCAGTTACATTCTCCAAACAATCAAGTTTATTTTCATGCCTACTCTGCTTTCACATTTGGTAAGAGTTCAATAAGCAAGCCTGGGAATGGGGGAGGCAAGCTTTATCTTCAAAGGGCCGGATAGTATTTTAGGCATTATGGGCCATAATATCTCTATTGCTATTATTTGTCTGTCATTTTTTAAAATAAAATATTCATTTATTGATTGATTTGAAAGATTTCTACAGAGAGAGGGAGGGACACACAGAGAGGTCTTCCATCAGCTGGTTAATCCCCCCAGATGGCTGTAATGTCCAAGGTTGGGCCAGGTTGAAGCCAGAAGTCAAAAGTCTTTCCACTTTCCCATGTGGATAGCAGAGGCCTAAATACTTAGGCCATCCTCTCTACTGCTTTGCCCAGGACATTAGCAAAGAGCTGCAACAGAGGTACAGCAGCTGGGACACAAACCAGTGCCAATACGCAATGCTGGCGTCACAAGTGGGGGGTTTACTCACTTGGCCACAGTGACAGACCCTGCAAGTCTGTTCTTAGGGAAGTCGCCATGGATAATAAGTAAACAAATAAGCATAGCTGTATTTCACAGGACGTTTATTACAAAACCAAGTGGTCCTTTGATAGTAGTCTGTCTTACAATTGAGACAGCAATAATTTAAAAGCAGGGTCAGGTTGGAGGTTGTTAAAGTGAGGAGGCACTGGCAAAAATCCTAGCACTACATTTTACAAAAAGATGATTACATTTCAGTATAGTTACATCAGTAACAAAGTGGTGTAATTGTGTAAGTTCCTGTTTGTGAGCTCAGCACTCCATTACGGCTCTTTGGGGGGAATGAATCAGTGGATGCAAGCTTTCTCTCTCTCTCCCTTTATGTGTGTGTGTGTGTCTCCCTCTCTGTCACTCAGCCTTTCAAATATATAAATTTTGCTTTTTTTTTCCTCTAGAAAGTCTGCCAACTAAGGGGTAAAAACTGTAAAGTTTCAAAATTTATTTATCTATCTATTTAAAATACAGAGAGACAGAAAAAAAGAGAGAATGCTATTCCATTTGCTGGTTCACTCTGCAAATGCCCACAACAGCCAAGTCTGGGCCAGACTAAAACCAGGAACTGGAAACTCAACACAGGCTTCCCACGGGGATGCAAGAACTCAAATATCTGAACTATCACCTGCTGCCTCCCAAAGCATGTTTTACCAGGAACCTGGAATTAGGGGTAGAGTCAGGATCCAGACCCAGTGACTCTCACATGGAATGTGTGCATTCTGAGCCGAACATCTTAAATGCTACATCAAACGCCCATTCCTCCAAACTTCTGGCATTGATAATTGTAAAGATACATACAAAATAGTCAAACAAGTTCTCAAAAACAATAATCTGGTACTATAGAGTAGACATTTAAGGAATCTAATTACACTAAACATTTAAGGAAGACATGTTACTGCAAGAGACATATACGACTTCCATATGTAGGAAACATCAAGCTAAATTATTATTATGATGATTTTGAATTTGGGCCTACCTAAAGCTGTTTTATATTTTTTAAAAAATACTATTTACTTGAAAGATAGTTGAAGAGAGAGAGCTGAAGAGAGAGAGAGGTATGAAAGGTGAGCCAGGATGAAGCCAGGAGCCTGGAACTCCATCCTGATCTTCCACATGGGTGCAAGAGCCCAAGGACTTGGGCCATTTTCCACTGCGTTTCCACGCAACTTAGTAGGAAGCAAGATCAGAAGTGTAGCATCCTGGACACTCACAGGGCTTGCCAGCTTTGCAGATGGCAGTTTAACCCACTGTTTCACAATGCTGGTCCCATCATCAAGCAAAATTAGAAAATGGCTTGAAAAAGCTCTAAAAATATTTAACATCCTGAAAATAGAATCTTTTACTGTCAGGTGTAGTTTAACCAGACACAGGCCAATAGAAATTAGAAACCCAAGTAAGGAAAAGTTAGAAAAATTGGCAATATACACAGGCAACTGAAAGAAACTGACACAAGCATGAATTTAGCTAAAACTCGGTGTAATTCTGGTTCAGAACAACGTGTCTGGAGGTAGGCATTTGCCGTAGGGGTCAGGACACATGCATCTCACATCAGAGTACCTGGGTTCTACTTCCAGATCTGCTCCTAATTGCGTTTTGCAGCTACTGCAGACCCTGGGAAGCAGTGGTGATGGTTCAGCGAGGCTCCCTCCGCTCATGTGGGAAACCTGGACTTTTTCTGCCACCCAGCCTTGCCCACTATCTCTATCTCAGTTATGAGGTGTGAATGAAAAGATGGAGATTCTATTTTTCGTGCCTCTCGAATCTGGAAACTTCGGAAAAGATGAACTTTTCTGATTCCATTCTAAGCTTGTTACAGCAGCGCCAAATGTGCCTGCAGATCATCTGAGTAAGTGCTCGAACCTCAGGTATATCACACATCATTCCCGTCACTTCCTTTAATGGGCCAGGAACAGATTTAGTCCACGGTCCAATTTGTGTTTCTTTAACCCCCACCAGATTCATGTTATTAACCACTGCCTTTTTGTGCAAATTTTACTGCGTGAGTTGGGATATTATGCCATGCAATTTAATACTATAATTACACTCCAGCATAATTTTTTAAAATCCCTTCAACTCCCCTTTACCACAAAGCAAGCAAGAAGGGATATGACAAGGTATACTCCTCCCAGTATGTTTAATAAATTAAACAGATTCCATATGTTGCTTCAAGTACAAGTATATGGCCTCCATCCTCTATTTGTAAGCTATTTCTTTTCGTGAAGGCTGCCAACACAACCAACATTCTTCCCACTTCTCTCTTCTACTAGCCAAATAGTTCTAAAAACAATTTTATTCCCACAATGGAATTAGAGCGAAACCCTAAATTTACAAAATGTTCTTGTTCTCAGTACAATACACAGAGAGCACTCCATCTTTAATTATCCCGTCTTCCTATTTTTAAAAGGCAATGAATTTGTTTTGATAAATCTTAGTTTGCTATTCATTTTATAACAATTATCTCCTACCTCAAATGACCTGACAACTGCATTTGTTTAGTGTTAATCAATTTATGCATTCATTAGTGTGAACAGAACATGCTGAGTCCAGAGATCCAAGCCCTTAGTATGGGCACCACTGCTAACTACTTCATTTTAGAGATGGACAGGCCAAGGTTCCTCACATGTTAGAGAGGACAGGTTTGGTCTCATCCCATCTTGAATGACCTCTGACCTTGCAAATGCAGCTATCAATTAATAGGATGGTCCAAAAGTGAGGATTAAAGAGAATAACATGTACTAAATGTATTTTTCAGACATTTTCATAATATCTAGAAAACTACTGTACTAGGATACGAGATTCAAGAACACGTTTTCAAAGCCTTTTACGAAACAGGGAGAGATGTAAGATGATTGAATAGGGAGAAGTTGCACTGGCCAGGAAAACAAAAGAAGGCCTAGGAAACCAAGGAAACGCCACATTCACAGGAGATTAAAAGAAATTTTCTATGGAGAATTACAGAGCAGAAGCAAGACTCTCTAGGTGAGGAGTGAGAACAGACACATTCAAGGACTGTGTGTCTCTAGCAATTTCCATATACTCAGAGCTGGTGCCTAGCTGGGAGGTGCCATCTTCCCAGGCAGGGTGAGAGGAGGCTACCACAATGAACACCAGCAGCAGCACTGACTGAGGGAGATTTCCTCAGTGGCTCTGAGTGCAGCCTGTGGAACAGGCAGGCGGTTTCGAACCCACTTGCCACCATGAAGGAAGATCGCCTTATTTTTCTCCCCTCCCCAAACTGAAAGAGCAAGTTCATTTGCTAAGGGCTGCTGTTCATCTCTGCCCCCTCAGGGAATGGCAGGCAGCTCATGCTGAGAATAGTAGCCTGCAGGATGGAAAGCAGAGATCTTGTACCTTGTGACTGTGAGAGTGATAGGCAGAGGCCACAGGGCTCAGAGGAAAATAGTTTGTCACTGGGTTCCTATGCAACTACATGGTCTGAGTGCAGAAACAGAAGTCCTTGCATACTGGGGACAGATCTCCCAGAAGACTGAGGAACACACCATGAAATGAACTGCTGTTCCGTTTGGAGCATGTGCCTGGGTGGGTCGTGTGCACAGGCACCAGGAATTCACTCTAGGCCGAGAATCAGCTGGTTCACCTACACACAGGGAAGGGCTGTGATTGTGAACATATCAGCCAGCTCCAACCTCCCCTCCTTCCGACAACTGTAGCAAGGGGTGCTGCACCAAACCCAATTTGGCTTTCACTCCGGAATGGTTATTTCACCTACAAACTGGCCAGAGCTTCCTGACCCTATCCAGCACAAGCCCAGAACTAGAGAGGAAATACTACAAGAATAAAGTTTTCAATTTAAAATATCTCCTGGAAAAGATGATAACAAGTGACACCCCCAGATTTACACAGGCCAACATGGAAGCACGAGAAACACTGAAAAGGAAAACAATACGATTCTCAAAAACAAACACAATAATACATTAATACTGAACTATGAATAAAGGGAGGCTGGAAAGATGCAGAAAAGAAATCCCAAAGAATTGATTGTAATGTTACTTAAGAACACTCAGAAACAGTTACATGAAATAAGGAAATTCACCCATGATACAGATGAGAAATTCTGCAATGGGTTAGAGCTACTGAAGAAAATCAGCAAGAAATATTATAAATGAAGTATTTAGTAAGACAAAAAATATAGTAGAAAGCTTTAACAACAGATTTTATGAGGCAGAAGAGACAATATTTAATGTAGAAGTCTTCTGAAATGTCTGTCAGACAAGGAAGGAAAGGAGGGAGCAAAGAAGAGGGAAAGGGAGGGAAGCAGAGAGAGGGGGAGAGAGAGAGAGAGAGAATGAATTAAAGAAAAAATTAGGAAGTCCAAAAACAGTATTTGGAATCTATGCATATCATCAAACAACCAAATACATACATCTTAGGAGTTCCTGAAGGTTGAAGGTGTGGGGGAAACAATGGCTGAGAAAATGTATTCAGTGAAATAACAAAAAAATTTTCCCATTTGGAAAAAAGAAATGCAAATTGAAATACAGGAAGCACATAAAACTCCAAATCAGCATGATGAGAAAAAATCCTTACCACAATACACTCTAGTCAAGCGTTCAAAAGTAAAACAATGTCGAAAAACACGCAAGAGAGAAATGCCCAATCACGTTTAAAGGGTCTCCCATGAGATTAACAGCAAATCTCATAACAGAAACCCTAATGCCAGGAGAAACTGGAAAGTCCTAGTTCTGAACGCAAAATCCTACCACTCAGAACATAACTCAGCAAAATTCTAATTTCATAAATGAAAGTGAAACAAAGAGCTTCCACTACAAGCAAAGACTGAAAGAATATATCACCGCCAGGCTAAGCTTCGAAATAATACTTGGAAACATACTATACACGGAAATAGAGACGGTCACCTTAATGAACGTGAATGCAGAAAATCAAGTAGCAGAACAAAGCTGCTTCAAAATAAGCAATAGGAATATTAATGGGAAAACAACAGGACCAAATCATTACTTATGAATAATAAGCTTGAATGTGAATGGAGTATATTTCCCATTTAAATGATACAAACTGGTTGAAGAATGAAAAACACACCTGTCTATGTGCTGCTTACAAAAAAATGCATTACACCAGTATACACACATACTGAGAGCGAAAGGATGGAAAAACATGTTCTATGCAAAGAGAAACTAGAAATGAGCAGGAGAGACTATTTTTAGGTAAAACTAAAGACAGATACAGTTTAAGAGACAACAACAGTCATTATGCTATGACTAAGGGATCAATTCCTTCTTCCTCCTTTCTGTCTCTCCCTTCGTCTCTGTGGTTCTGCATCTCAAAGAAATTCACAAATGTTTTTATAAAGAAATCCAATTTCAAGAAAAACTAGCTCTACAAAGGCCCAGCTGATTTATTTGACAATTATTTCCATCTTGGATGTGCTGGCAGTGACTGGCAGAAAAGTCATGGCAGAACGCTCCGTTTTTTTTTTCAAAGGAGGAAGAGATGGGATATAGTTAGGAAGAAAATTCGTGCTCCACACCAAGTGGTTGCTACTTGTGGGTTCAGGTGGCCCCTCAGTAGAGCATGTTCGAGTCAACCTTAGCGGCAAATGGGAGGAGGAAGAGAGGGACGAGCGCCCAAGGGTGAGGATTTGTCAAGGGTACTTTTTTTTTTCTTCAAATCTACCCATCTCACTTGTCCCAGGCTAAAGGGAGACTATTACGGGCAAGGGAGATACCTGCAGAATTTTCCAGTCATAAAAGGCTAAGAACACCACGGGAAACCACTTTCTCAGGACCCACCCGACCCACTTGCCTCCTCCGTTTTCTCAACCGCACTCACCCAATGCCATTCATCATTGGGGCACTGGTGGATCGTTTCAGAATGGAGTTATTTGTGTTGGTGGGATTTGGCAGCTCGGAGTCTATTTCCATTTTTTCCTGTGACGTTCCTGTCTCCAAGATGAAGTCACTACTTAGTTCGAAGTTCCCAAGTTTTTCCGGTTCTCCTTCATACATGGTCGGGTAGACTTAAGAGAGACAAGGGAGGAAAAGAAAGCTCTGAGATAAGTGAGAGCGGCCTCTCCACATCCCCGGCACCCCAACATCCCTAACTATAAAAGTTATGAAGTTGTGAAGAACTGGCTTCGAAACACCTACCCAGTCATGACGGCTGGGCGCTAACCGTCATTTTCCAACCTCTAAACCTTTAATTAATAAACATGAAAACTTTATCCCAATCACCACCAAAAAAATCTTTACCTCTTACAGCCAAAGCAAATTCATCTTAGCCTTACCAGGCAAAATAAGAATCAAAATTTTCCGCCTCTGAGACTCACGAGATTCCTACCTCTTCGCACGCGCAGGGCTCAGCGCAGGCCTACTACACAAGAAATTCGCGCCACTGCGCACGGGTTTGCCCGCCCCTGCCAGGGCGCATGCGCAGTTATGCAGCCGCCTTTCCTCATTGAGGGACCCATCCTCCCACCCCCTCCCTTCGCCGAAGTCCTGCATCCTCTCCTTTTAGTTCAGGATCTTCGGGTTTGTTTATTTGTTTTGGTTTTTTTTTTAAAGATTTATTTTTATTATTTTTATTGGAAAGGTGGATATACAGAGAGGAGAGACAGAGAGGAAGATCTTCTGTCCACTGATTCACTCCCCAAGTGAGTGCAACGGCCGATACTATGCCGATCCGAAGCCAGGAGCCAGGAGCCTCTTCCGGGTCTCCCACGCGGGTGCAGGTTCCCAAAGCTTTGGGCCGTCCTCGACTGCTTTCCCGGGCCACAGGCAGGGAGCTGGATGGGAAATGGGGCTGCCTGGATTAACCGGTGCCCATATGAGATCCCGGGCGTGCAAGGCGAGGACCTTAACCACTGCACCATAGTGCCGGGCCCTGTTTGTTTTGTTTTGTTTTGTTTCCATCTGTTATTACACTAACCCTGGAACAATTTCTTCTACCTTTATTTAGGAAGGGTTAGGAGGAGCGAAGGGTATAGGAGTGCTGCATTTTCTGTTCTGAAATCTGTTTTCAGCCCCTAAGACTGAGACTACCAAGCTTTTAACCTTCTAACATGTATTTTTCCAGCCTTTAACAGCAGATGCATTATATCTTTGTAAAAACAAAGAAACGGGTCCCACACGATAGCCTATTAACTAAATCCTCCCTTTGCAGTATTCTAGCAGCTCCACTTCCCATCCAGCTCCCTGCCTGTGGCCTGGGAAAGCAGTTGAGGACAGCCCAGTGCTTTGGGACTCTGCACCCATGTGGGAGACCTGGAAGAGGTTCCTGGCTCCTGGCTCCTGGCTCCTGGCATCGGATCAGCGCAGCACTGGCCATTGCAGCCACTTGGGGAGTGAACCAGCAGGTGGAACTTTTTTGTCTCTCTTTCTCTATGTACATCTGCCTTCCAATAAAAGGAAATAAATCTTAAAAACACACTCATGAATGACAAGTTATTTAAAATTAGTCATAAAATGATTCAATAAGCATTTCTTCCATGCTTATGAATACAGAAAATAGTGTGCAGGGAGCAACTCATTCGTCCTTTTCCTCAAACACAGACAGGATTCTTGCCTGTGGTACTTAGTAGCGATCATTTGAGTAATCCCTCTGGGCTTTGGCTTCCTACTTTGGAAAATGGGCAATGCAATGAGGCTGACCTCACAAAATTTTTGTTAGCATTAAATGCAATCACATACTTCAATTGATTAGGACAGTACCAGCCACATGATAAGTGTCCAATAAATGCTATCTATTATTAACCTGTCTTCCATCAGGATTGGAGACTTCAAACCATCCTCTTGCCTAGGATTTAGTTCATCTAATTCCACCTAATATAATCACGCTTTTCCTATTTTAGTCCCAGCATGGACAAAGAATAAATGATAATGATTTTACATGTCATAACTTGTCACGAACTGCTTCAAGACAATCCCATTATTTTCAATTCACCACTGATTATCTGAGCAGGGTTGATGATTGAGCCAATTGAGACAAGCATGTGAAACATTTTGCAAGCTGCAAAGTGCTGCACTACTGTTATGGTTATTTTCACAAATAATTTCCATTTCAACAGGTTCATTTACCTTTTCTGCTGAATGTGTGTGATTTACTATATTATTAACTTAGAGATGAGATCTCAGTACTCCATATGTCGCATTAATTAGTGGTGACAATTTTAAGTGACCTGTTCTTTGGGCATTGTGAGCACAGCTTTATAATACATAGCTCCCAATAGTATCTGAAATGGAAACAGTAACTCGGACAGATACTCAAATAGGAGATATTTAAGAAAATAAACTCCATAGATTTAACTCTACTCTTTATGAATTTGCTGAGGACTTCATTCTTTAGATGAATAGCTGCAAGGAGATTAAATTTCATATAATGTAAAAGTGCATGTTGCATCATTAAGCTAAATAAAACAATATTTATACAGTATTGCAAAATCATATCAATAGATTGGGACCTTACCAAGACCCTAAGTGCTTAGGGAAAAAATACATATGTATATATATGGAGAGATAGATATTTAGACGGTAGCTTTTTTGGTTTTTGCTTTTTTAAAGATCTTTTTAATTGGAAAGGTAGGTTTACAGAGACAAAGAAACAGAAAAGATCTTCTGTCTGCTGTGTCATCCCCAAGTGGCTGCAATGGCTGGAGCTGAGCAGATCGAAGCCAGAAGCCTCCTCAGGGTCTCCCACTCAGGTGCAGGGTCTCCCACTCAGGTGCAGGGTCTCAAGGCTTTGGGCCGTACTTTGCATTGCTTTCCCAGGCCACAGGATGGGAAGTGGAACAGTTGGGACATGAACGGGCACCCATATGGGATCCCAGTGTGTGCAAGGCGAGCAATTAGCCACTGAGTCATTGCACTGTGCCCTTCATAGCTGTTTGGTAGAAAAATCAGTTTTATTTTATAGTTGATACAATTAAAAAGAAAGCAATGTCACATAATTAGAAAGCAGTTGAATTCATGCTGAAACTGCTCCTGAAAGTCACAGTTAAGATCCCCAGTGTAGGGGCCCGGCGCGGTGGCATAAGTGGTTAAGGTCCTCGCCTTGCACGCCCGGGATCCCATATGGGTGCCGGTTCTAATCCCGGCAGCCCCGCTTCCCTTCCAGCTCCCTGCCTGTGGCCTGGGAAAGCAGTCTAGGATGGCCCAAGGCTTTGGGACCCTGCACCCGCTTGGGAGACCCGGAAGAGGCTCCTGGCTTCGGATTGGTGCAGCATCAGCTGTTGCGCTCACTTGGGGAGTGAATCAGTGGACGGAAGATCTTCCTCTCTGTCTCTCCTCTGTATATCTGCCTTTCCAATTAAAAAAAAAAATAATACTAAAAATAAATCTTAAAAAAAAAAGATCCCCAGTGTATTAGAAAAGGTTACAAAAATTATAATTCCTGATGGGTAAAGTCAGAATGAATTTTTAAAAAGATGGTGATTTTACACAGAACAGAGCTGAAAACCAACTTGCCTGAATAGCAGAAAAATATAGAGTGTAACAGTAAACAAGTAGATCTTATCTGCATTCTACTCTTCATTTTCCTTTTTTTTTTTTTTAAAGATTTATTCATTTATTGGAAAGGCAGAGATACAGAGAGGAGGAGTGATGGGAATATCTTCTGTTCGATGGTTCATTCCTCAAGCAGCTGCCACTGCCAGAGCTGAGTCAATCTGAAGCCAGGAGCCCGGAGCCTCTTTGGAGTCTCCCACGCGGGTGCAGGGTCCCAAGGCTTTGGGCCATCCTGGACTGATTTCCCAGGCCACAGGCAGGGAGCTGGATGGGAGGTGGGGCCACTGGGATTAGAACCAGTATGCATAAGGGATTCAGGCATGTTCAAGGTGAGGACTTTAGCCACTAGGCTATTGTGCCGGGCCCAATTTTACTTTTCAAAGTGTTTGTAACTATTCTTGGGAGGCAATCAGGGTGAATGAGTATATTTTGAACAAACAGGCAAAAAATCTCACCATGCTTAAACATTACACTTAACTTAAAATGTATTATTCCAATAACACTAAGAAATTAGGTAAAATAAGTATCATGTTTCTACAAAAGGAATAGTAAGATGAAATGATTCAACATATACAGTAGCAACAAATCCCCAGCTATTAATGAAAAGGAACCATCTTTGAACTAGAGAATAGCTATATGGCAGGAACCCCAAACCTGTTGGGATATAGACAGAATTCCCAAATAGAAACTGATTCACATATTAAAAGGAACAAGTTCTACAAAAGCAAGGGGGAAAAGGTCTGAATGCTGTAAGGCAAACACAGTAGTTAAAGAAATCATTTTTCTTCTGCTTTCTGCCTATGTTATTATCAAACCAACCTGACTGCATTTCCTGATCAGATGTTCCGGTTCCATTGCGGTGGGCCATGATCTTATACCTCCAATTTACTAGACCTATATGTTGGCACTTCTGCTACTCTAGGCTTATATGCCAGTCTATTGCCACCTGGCCTAGGCCTCTCACCTACAAGAGGTGTCTCATAACTATGTCACAATCAGGTCTTCAGTTGACCAGCTGTCATGGAAACTTTAAAGGTACAGTTCAACCATTAACTGCCACAAGGCAAAGTCAAATACAAACTGAGACCAAGGCCACATACTACAAACATCCCCCCTCAAGACTTCCCAAAAGAACCACATGAAAGGCAAAGAAGCCAGATAGGTAAGAATGGTAGAGGTCAAATGTGGAAATCATAGCCAAGTGCCCTTTTTACATATCCTTGAATTTCTCCTAAATTGTGAAGCTCCTAAAAGGTAGGGATTCTGCTAAACTGTTGGACACGTCAGCATTAGGGACTGCGCAGGTGACCATCAAGTGATTGTTTGCTATCTTAAACAAACAAATTTATCTTCATCTTCTGAGTGAGGTAGGGATGGGTAATGCTGAGGCTTTGAGGCACAGACACATCACTCAAAAACGGAGCTGGCTCTGCTTGGCAAAAAATACAAGCAGATTAAAAAGATCTATAGAAGCAGAAAGGATAAGCATTGAGGGGAAACAGGACTAGGGAATTTAACATGGAGAACTTTAATTGAAGACACAGGCAAAAATATTTTTGCTACATTTTGAAGCCTATTTCTACCTCTTACTTTTGCTATACTTTCTGGCTACGTGTGCATAAACCAACACAGAGACCTTCTCCACTTCAGGCCCATCCAAACAGTGAGGATTAAATAGGCTAATACCTGTATAGCTGTTTAGATTAGCACCTAGTACATACTAAGTGTTATGTAGGTGTCTGTTCAATAAATCATTCCGGACCTCACAATTGTTAGGATCTTCATAAATTCTAGAAAGAGAGAAAGAGAATCTGGTTCTGCTCTCTGTCCTTCAGGATCGTGCCTAATGTCCTGGAATCTTGTGCATGATTGACTGACTGGCGTGGGAGCTCTCGTGAGATTTGCTTCAGTTTTAACTCCATTTGCTTATTTTCTGTTTCACTAGTGCACTCAAATGGATGATCTTCAGCAGAAACCAGCCTCTCTAAAAACCGTACCAATTGGGAATGAGATAATGCGAAAACCCCGTGTCTATTTTTCTTGAATACTGGCCCAAATTGCTCCAGAGAAATGATGCTCCCGACTCTCCAAATCATTGGTCGTTTTTGAAACAGGGCGCCAGGGGCCTGGAGCCAATGCCAATGAGGAAGTCATCGGGCACCCTAGAAACGCTCCTCCCTTTTGGGGGGACAGGGTTGCGGGGCAGGCTCCCACGCATGCTCCATGCCTGCGGGCCCATTGGAGGGGCCGCCGGGCGCGTGCGCAGGACCTAATGGGTACCGGGACGCGGAAGCACTGGCCCTGCCGAAGCTCCCGCTTCGGAAGCGTGGGAGGCGGAAGAGAAATCAGGTTGTAGATTTTGGTCTTGGCCCCAGTAGCTACCCCCGGGCCATTATAATCCGAGAGGAAAAGGAGGCACCCGGGGCTGAGGCGCCCGAGGGGCGAATCCCTCCCCCGCACCTGTCCTCGAGGCTGGAGGGGGGCAGGGACGGAGGAAGCATCTATCCCACGACTGAGAAGCCCCAGGGACCGGGTCCCTGAGCATGGAGAACTGCACCAGGTCCCTGAGCATGGGGATCTGGTGCTCCCGAGGACTCCTGGCCGGGCCCTGCCCGGCTGTCAGGTCCTCGGCGCTAGCGTTGCCTGGGCTGCCGCGGCGTGTGTAAACCAAACCGGACGCCGCCTGAAGTCCTCACACAGCGGGGGAAAAAACAGCATGCATTCTGCCACTGCCTAGTTTCTTCCCTGCTCGTCTTCTCCCTCTGCCTTCCTCCCTTTCTGCCCCACTTTTCGTGCTTCTTTCCCGCTCCTGCACTCAAGCCGCTGTCCACCTTTCCTCTTTTTCTTTTCCCTTTTGCCCTCCGCCTCTCATCCTCCCTGCCTTCTTACTTGTTCATCCCTCCTTTCTCCTGCCTTTGTCGTATCCCTCCCTCCATCCTGTCTTCTTTCACTTCTCCACGGTCTTCCCTCATTGCCCGTCACCTTCCACCCAATCTCCATCCCACGCAACAACCCTCTTTTCCTCCTAAGCATCTTCGCTCCCTCCTCCTCCTCTTCCTCTTTTACTTTCTCCGCCCCTAGCCCCCGCCCCCAAGCCTCCGCCCCTTAGCCCCCGCCCCCAGCTGCCAGTCCCTAGCAGCGCAGTCCTGCAGTGAGTCTTGGGAGTCCAAAGCTAAGCACCAGGAGCTGAGCTGTAACCCGCTGTGCCTGCCTACAAGTCTCCGACATGGCCCAGGAGAAAATGGAGCTGGACTTTGAGCCTGACACATCTGATGGGGGCACCCTGAGGCGATCCAACAGTGCTCCCCTGATCCATGGGCTCAGGTGAGCAGGATTGGGGAAGATGGAGTAGGCTTTAGGGCTCCTTGACCCGGTTCAGGCAGTTTTCCTTCCCGAAACTGCGAGTTCCAATTCATGGGTGCTCTCCAAACTGAGGCGGTGGGAACTTATTTGCTTGTCAGAGACTTGGACCCCAAGGTGGAATGAAAGTTGAGCCCGAAACTCCGGGCAGTATGAGGGAAATGGGGTCCCTTCCACGTGGGGCAGTGGCCCAGCCTGAAAGGAGCTGCAGAAACCTGGCTCTCCTGACAGACTGCTGGCCTTGGCTGATTTACACCAGGGAATGTCATTCTGAAGCCCCTGGAACTAGACTTGCAACTTGACACCTGTCTCTAAGAGCTGCTATTTCTAAGCTTAGTGTAGGGAACCTGGCATTAGCAGAGGTTTACTTTAATAAATCACAGTTTATCTAATCACTGTAATTAAATGCTGTGTTCACATCAAATTAAGTGATTTGGATTTGTCCTAATGTATTCAGGTTCTAAAACTGCCTGAAATGCATTTCAGTAAACAGAAAAAAGAACGGTGGTCCATAGTTTGTCAGTGGAAGTACGCATTTCAGCAAACAATGGAAAGGACTATGGACCCTTGCATTTAGGCGACAGGGGTTTATGTTCTTGTGTGAACAAGTTACCAGAGGTTTTCTTTTTAAGGCAGAATCATGTCAGAAAGGTTAGTTTGGCTCACCTTCTGAATCTATCACGTTTTGCTGTGAGAGGTAGTTCATTTTAGGTAGGGAACCAATTGATGAGACTGTAGAAATGGCATGAATCCAGAAAGGTGGATGGGATTGGAATTAACCAAAAACAATAATCAAGCAAGTGAAAGCAAAAAGCTAATCGCTGTCTATTAAGCTGATTATAGTTTCTGGATTTTGGAGACAAAAACATTTTTATTTTACTGTTTCTCCTTTTATTAACTACAGTTTTAAACTGAGGTAACGATGGGGTGAATTTTTAGCTTCATGATGCTGCTCTTGGAATAACATTTTTTAAAAAATGTACCTTAGGAATGAACTTATCTGTTGTTTTCTTTATGTTGTTGTTGTTGCCTTTTTAAAGTCTGGTAAGCCAGCAATTGCTAGGAACTTGGGTGATCCTGTTGACCTGCATTTAGGCTGTTGTAGAAAAAAAATCGTTTTTGTGAATCACAATTTAAGTAATTGCTTGAAAGGTAGCATGATGTGACAAAGAAGGGGTGAGGAAACGAGGCCTGATCCCAATTTTCACTAACTAGTTATGATCACGAATGAGTCATTTAACCTTTCTGAGTCTCTGTTTTCTCATTTAAAAATTAGTAGAGCTGAATGCAGTGATCTCAGTGGTTCCTTGAAGGCCAATCCAGTTCAGCCTTGAAAATCCTTCTCAAAGTCTTACCATGGGCTTGATTCCCTAGTAGACACCGCAGGGATATTATCCAAAGGTGAATAAAGCACCTGAGTACCAAGGCCTTGAAGACACATCCACTTTTGTTTTGTTTAATGAAAGATAAACCAGGTGCCACAAGAAGCATCCCATTTCTCCGTGTGTTCTCTGGGTTCAGATGAGGAGATGGCTGCATTTGATCTGTGGAATGGAAGATTTGTGCCATCCCTTCAGGGAGGACATGGCATTTGAGATGGGTTAGGAGAGCAAGGATTTGGACATATGGTCTAGGAGGGAGGACATTTGAAGATATGAGCAAAACCTCAGGTTTGTTTGTTCAGTTGAGTTACAGGGAGTCAAAGGTAGAACTCATGTTTAGAATGGGTAGAAGATGTGCTGATTACATCTCCTGTTAGAGAACATGGCCCTCCGGCCCTTTTCAGGTCACAGTAAACACAGAAACGGTAATATTCATAGGTCCTTTGAAGTAAACAAACGAAGCTGCTCATATCTGGTGGTAGATAACTGGTTTGAGGGCATAGCTCTGGCCAGAAGCAGCTGGGAGCAACCAGTCTGATGCCCTGCCTCGCACATCCCTGAGCTGCCCCCCAACTATTGTGGAGTTCAGGGTCCTGACAGAGTGTCATCCGCAGCAACCAGCTGGTCACCTCTGCAGACACCTGACGGTGAGGCATTTCTTCTCGGTTGGACATGAGAGCCGCCGTAGGGTTCCTTGTGGACTACAGAATTGGTGTGAATATGTGTAGACAATACCTTCAATTAGAAGACATTAATCATTTCATTTTTAATTTTCAGTGACCTTTCACAGGTTTTTGAACCTTATACTTTTAGAGGTCGGAGAAATAGTACGGCATTTATGAACTACCACAGCTTGTTGGTAAGTATCTGAGTAAGTATTGGAAGGGATTTCGATGGGGGAAATACATCCTGAGGCAATTATTTGGGAAGATTATGTGCTATACACATTTGTCTAAAAGAGATTGATTTTTACTGCCTTGTTTACTGCTAAGACCATTCAGCTTTTCACACACAAAGGGGACCTTAACAATTTTTTCTTTGCTGTGGGACTTGATATTTTAAACAAAAGTTCACTGTTGAAACTGTTCTCATCATGGTTGTGAGGTAGGTTAGGATTCGCTTTTACCACTAGCTGGGAACAATGGTCTTTATATGTCCCAGGATGTGAGAAGCACTTCATCCAGTAGCACAGTGTTGTTGGACGGCGCTGGTTTTCAAAACTCAAGACTCCTTCAGAGTGCTTGTATTTATATGTTCAAAAGAGTTGCTGACTGTGGCTGCTGTCTGCAGCCTAAGCTGTCGGGGATTGCCTCATGGAGCCGATACATCACGAGAAATGATGGTAGGGTTTTTATGAAGTGCTGATTTCACTTGTGGAGCTCACTTATCCAACAGTCTCAGTTCTCTGGAAGACATCGGAAATGGAAGCAAAGAGCCGAACTACATTTCCATTGTCTGTGCACAAAGGTTTATCTGTTTATTTACAAGGGAAGTCTCTCTGGCCTCACAATCATCTAAAAGTTACAATCACAATAATAATCCTCCAACTCAGTGATGCGTGAGAATTAGCAAATCGGAAGAGGTATGTCTAGGTTAAAGATATCCTAATAGCTGCTTGCAAAGGAGCAGAGCAAAGCACTGGAAAAAGGTGTTTTTTTTTTTTTTTTTTTTTTTTTTAATTTGTGGTTTGGTATAAAGTGGCTCTTTTCCTCACATCTCCTCTCAACTCACACATCTTCTATGGGGATGTGTAAAGAGCCTTATGGTACCCCCCTGAGAGTGTTGTTGGTACAGAACCATGCAATAATGTGTCTAAGGATCCCTGGGTCCTTAACCTCTTTTTAATGTCTAGGAGTACTCACAGTTGTATGGTATCTGGCATGTTCCCGAGTGCTTTCCCGCTTTTGATTCTTACAGCAACCCCTCTGAAGTAGACAAGGCGAAAGTTATTTTTCTCAATTAAAAGTAGCAGCAGCTAAAACTCAGACACTGTAAGTGACTTGCTCAGAATGTTGCAATTAGTAAGTGGCAGAACTGGGATTAGAATAGAACACTTCCAGTGCCATTCTGTTTGCTATAATCTGTTTAAGAAAGTGAAAAATGTAACACATTTAAGCAAGATTTCCAGCTGAGGTGCCTAAAAATACTTAAAAGGGGAACCGTTAGCTATCTGGAGGTTTCATTCTCTTCACCTCCTTCCCTAAGGATACTGGAAAATATCACTACTTATTTTTGCTACGTGTATGAAAGATGTTTATAAGTGTTAGGCAACTGTGCACTGTGATAACAGTAGCATGGCAAACAAGGGGGGGGGGGATGCATTTACCTCTCTGTACTTCACTTATCTCTTTTGCAAGATGTAAAGATTCCGGTCAGTACTGGTCTAGGCTCATCTCTCACTACTCCCTGACAAACATGCATTGCCCTGCACTAAAATATTGACTTTTCCAAAGGGATGTGGTAATTCACTGTACCTTGTTGATCTTTGTGCTGGCTTTTACCCCATTCCCTGTTCCTTTCCAGTCCTTCCAAACTCAGCAAAATCTTGTGTCACGTTTAGATCGACCTACACAACTGTCTGCGTAATACCGACACTACATATCTTATACCATAGTACACTCTATAAACGTTAATGTGCTTATCAAGTGTTTCATAGTAATGTAGAGGGTGTAAGTTGTTAGCAGATGGATGGGCACAAGTGGGAGCTTCATGGTATGCCAATTGATTAGATAGAAGGAGAGGGAGAACAAGGACTCCGAGACTGCGATTGTGTTTCTTGTTGCTTGTAACCTTGAGAAGCCCTGTGGGGGGGGAGGGGGTTCGTATAACCTTTGATGAGCTCAGGAGTCTAATGGTTTAGTAGTTTAAAAGGGAAGAGGGTGAAATCTTTGGAGCATGCTGGATTCAGGTTGCCACTGACCCCATGCTTTTGTCCAAAACAGTATTGTACATTTTTTATTAGACTTGGCCAGCTTCCAGTGTAGTCACTCTTCACTTTGAGTGGGTGATCCTTCCTACTGCACAAAGCTACACATCTATCTTGTATAAACATCAGCTTTCTTCTATAAGTGTCTTCACCTCCACATGTTTCTCCCTAATGCTTTGTGCCCCTTCTGATGCCTGTACTTCACTGTGAACTCTCTTGTCTAGTGTCTTTCTTCCTCAGTGTCTCTTTTCCTCACATTTCCCAGCTCGTACATCCTGTATGACAAGAACATGCTGTTTTGTTTTTCCTAGGGATCCCCTTTCCCTCTTGAAACTTTCAAACTTTGGCAAAACTGCCTCTAACCCCTTGTCCCCTAATTACTTGTGAGTTTGTAATCTGGCTACTATTCTTGCAAAAAACACCAGTGCCCAATTAATTGTCAATGTCAGGGTCTCATTTCCTATCCCACTTGTTTTGCTTTGCTTAATCTTTAATGAGCACCTGCTTTATGTTATTGCCCTCCCCACCAGGCAGTATGTCACTATCTTCTTCCTGCAAGTAGATGCAGTTTGGCTGCTTTTCACCCCTCTTTCTGGTCTACTTTTCAGTTTTTTTCTAAAATTGATAAATTGTGTATTAAGTAGGTGATTTCTCTGTTGTTGATTTCTTCATTCTAACTAGCACCCACCTTGCTCTCTATGACGTTATCCTGAAAGACTTTCTACCTTGCCTGACAGGTCAACATTTTTTTCAAATGGGGTTTTTAAACAATTTGTAACTTTGAACATGGAGGGGGGAGGAGAATGCCTTGAAAAAATATTTACCTATGGTAAAGTTTTTTGCTCTGCAATTCCTAG
The DNA here is from genome assembly GCF_017591425.1 of Ochotona curzoniae. Lineage (NCBI taxonomy): Eukaryota > Metazoa > Chordata > Mammalia > Lagomorpha > Ochotonidae > Ochotona > Ochotona curzoniae. The sequence goes on from NW_024467087.1 coordinate 11,628,857, forward strand.
GAGAAAAAAACAACGAAAATGTGTGGGTAATGATGAAGGAAATCTTTCTTTTTTTTTGTTAAGATTTATTTATTTTTATTGGAAAGTCAGATATACAGAGAGGAGGGGAGACAGAGAGGAAGATCTTCCATCCGATGATTCACTCCCCAAGTGAGCGCAACAGCCTGAGCTGTGCCTATCCGAAGCCAGGATCCAAGAACTTCTTCCAGGTCTCCCACATGGGTGCAGGGTCCCAAAGCTTTGGGCCGTCCTCGACTGCTTTCCCAGGCCACAAGCAGGGCGCTGGAAGGGAAGTGGAGCTGCCGGGATTAGAACCAGTGCCCATATGGGATTCTGGCGTGTTCAAGGCAAGGACTTTAGCCACTAGGCCATGCCACTGGGTCCCCGATGAAGGAAATCTTAAAAGCATATTTTAGTAAATAACATTATAAAAGTTTTCTCTTGAATTAGCTGTTGCCTAAAAATCAAGTCACTCATTACCATGTTCTATTGCTCACTGCATTAACATTAAAAAAAATAAAGCGTTAGTAGTTTAGGGACTCCTAAAGGGTTATTTTTTTTTAGCTAACTTAATTGTATAGAATTACCAGTTCAATTCTAATTTGGGGGAGAATGGATAATAGTTCTTTACATTATGGGTATTAGAATCCTATCATATATTGATATGTATTGTATCTTACATTTCATATCAGATTGTCATAACTTTGAGTGAACATAATTGGTGCCTAAAACATTTCTAAATGAAAATGGTAATCAGATATTTTTTGCATTTTTACATTGATTTTTCTCTAGTAAGATTTGTGATAATAGCATTAGTGATCAAATATCAGAGCTGATTTAGAGCATGTAAACACAATCTCCTTATTGCAGTTTTGATGTGTGTTTGGTCAACATTAATCACATACACACACAAACATATTGAGCTTATTAGCCTGTCTTCCTCTGTTGGTATACTGCTTATTTTTAAAAAATGCTGTTTTTTTTTTCTTTCCTTTTCTAACTTTAGATAAGTGGGGTAATGTATATTTCTAAGACCCAGAGTCTTTTTTTCCTAACAGTACCCAGCTCTGCATTCATTTGGGGAAAGTACTAGGGTCAGGGCCGGTCTGGGGACAGGTGGTGCTTTGAGGTTGGGCACCTGGGTACTTTCTGAATACTACATGTACTGCTTTTCGGGCATTGATGTTAGGGACTTAGCTAAATTTCGAAGAAGACTGAAAAATTATCTAGAAAAAGGTTGTGCACCAGCATTGACAGCAGACTGCCTGCTTTGTGATTCAGAAAATAGTAAATGTTTACTTTTTCTTTCCAGTTGCTGTCATCCTCACCTAATCGTATTCATAATAGCAGACTGCATCAAATCAAAAGGGTAATTTTACTTACTAGTTCAGATCTGATTTTTTTATATATATTTTTATTTTGAAGGTTTAGACAATAAAATATAGGTTGCAGCTGTAGTAAGAGACAGATTAAAAGTCTTCTGTGTATACGGATGAAATGTAGATCTGGCATGGGTGACCATCTTAGTATGTTAGTTCTGCTCAACTGTGGCTTGTGTCAGGTGAGGTAGAAAACCTTTTCAATGTCATTTGAAATAGAGAACTATGTGGATGAAAATTATGTTTTTAGCACATGCATTTATCTTTTCAGGAGGAAGGCATGGGCATGATGAACAGAGAAACTGAACATGAAAGGTTAGTGCTTCACAGAAGGCAGCCCTAGCCTAATATATGTCTTGTTTGTAAATACTGATGGTCTGTCATTTCGTTTGTTTCAGGGAAGTGCAAGCAGCGATGCAGATAAGCCAGTCATGGGATGAGAGCTTGAGCCTGGTAAAGTTTGCCCATGTCTGCTCATTTGAGAAACCTTTATGGGGGGGGGGGTGGGGGGGGTGAGTGGTAAATGGGGGGGGGGGGGGTGTCGGAGGGGGGGAGGTGGGGGGGGGGGCTGGGGTGAGGGGAGGGAAGTGGGGGGGGTGAGTGGGAGGGGGTGAAGAGAGTAGGTGGTAGTGATTGGTTGTGAGTGGGGAGTGGGGGGGGGGATAGGGGGTGTTGTAGTGGAGTGGGGTGTTGAGATGGGAGGGGGTGGTGTGATTTATGGGTTGAGATTGGGATGAGGTGTTGAATTGTGGAAAGTGTTTGTAGATTAAGGGAAAGGGGGGGGGGGGGAAATAGTTATTGAATTTAGGTGGTTTTAGGTGTTGAAGAAAGAGTATTGTTGGGTATAGAGATTATATTTGGATTTTATTATCTTCCATTGTTTATGATCCATGACTTGATGGGGGAAAAAAAAATCAATGAAAATCCATGACAGTAATTTGAAAATAAAGATACCTAAGCCATGCCAAGGATGTTGTTTGTGCCATTTTGAAAAGAACCTTTTGAAAACTGGGACCCATAAATCAGTATGGTTAAAATAATAATTAAAAAAGTAAGTTAGAAAACTAGGAGCACTCTAACTACTTTAACATTAAATATGCTTTTTCACAGCAATGCTTTTCACCATCCTTACAAATGTTTGTGAGTAGCAGTGGGATGCCACCAAGTCCCATTCCAAGACGATTCTCCAGGTAAGTGAACTTGAGGTTTAAATATGTTTAAGGACCACTCAGTACAGTTGACTCACAGATTGACTTTTTCCCCAATATTTCTTTATGGAAAATGTTCAGACATACAGCAAAACTGAAAGAATTTGACAGTGTACAATATACCCGCTGCCTGTATTCTACCATTAAGATTTCATCAGATTCTTATTTTTTTATATTAGCACTGATCGATTTTCAGATGGAACATATACCCACACAGGATAATATACTCATTTTAAGGTTAAGTAAACAAACCTGTAACACCAGGGTCTAGCCTATGGAACAGCAGTTAAGTCTGGTCATGCCTTAACATCCCGTACATCCCACATTCAAGTCTCAGCTACAATTCCATTCCATCTTTCTGTTAATAAACAGTCTGGGAAGTAGCTCAGATACTTGTGTCCTTGCCACCCACGTGAGATACCAAGACTGAGTTCTGGGTATCTAATTTGGCATGGCACAGCCTTGGCTGTTGCAGGCATTTGGGGAATGAGCCATGTGGAAGAGCACTCTCTTTTTGTTTTTCCAATAAAATTAAAATAGCGTTTGAAAGAAGGGAAGAGTGTTTACCAGTCAAAATTCAAGTAACTTTGTAATAATGTATTTTTTCCTTTAAAATATTGTGGGCTTTTACAAGAACACCTGGTGTGATGGCTTATCTTGGAGCAAGCAAGTCTCAATGCTATCTCTCTTTCCTGTCTCCCCTCCGGTTGTGGTTGTAAACCTCTGAAGATAGCCCCCTAACCCCAAGGCTATCTCCTCCTCTCTCCCTTTGTTCAGGTTGGCTATGTTGTTCTTCCTTTTTGAATTTCTTTAAGTTTAATTCACACAGAAAAACCAACCCTAGAGACTGCTAGGTTCCTCCAAGATAGTGGTTAACAAAAGCTTGCCTGTCTTGGCCTTTTTTTTTTTTTTAAGATTTATTTATTTTTATTACAAAGTCAGATATACAGAGAGGAGGAGAGACAGAGAGGAAGATCTTCCATCTGATGATTCACTCCCCAAGTGAGCGCAACGGCCGGTGATCTGAAGCCAGGAACCAGGAACCTCCTCCAGGTCGCCCACACGGGCACAGGGGCATCCATATGGGATTCTGGTGTGTTCTGGAGGACTTTAGCCTCTAGGCCATGGCACCGGGCCCCTGTCTTGGCCTTTGTAACAGGAGCTTTGACACTGGGCCTTTTGGTTTAAAAATCTGTATGTTCTTAGATGTGGTGCATCATCCTAAAAGCGTGAATGATGGCCACAGTGTAGTTTAATAAAATCATTTCTTTGTGAAAAAATATATTGTGGGGCCCGGCGCGGTGGCGCAGTGGTTAAGGTCCTCGCCTTGCACGCCCGGGTTCCCATATGGGCGCCGGTTCTAATCCTGGCAGCCCCCCTTCCCTTCCAGCTCCCTGCCTGTGGCCTGGGAAAGCAGTTGAGGATGGCCCAAAGCTTTGGGACCCTGCACCCGTGTGGGAGACCCGGAAGAGGCTCCTGGCTTCGGACCGGCATGGCATCGGCCGTTGTGCTCACTTGGGGAGTGAATCATCGGATGGAAGATCTTCCTCTCTGTCTCTCCTCTCTGTATATCCGCCTTTCCAATAAAATAATAATAATAATAATAAATCTTTTAAAAAATATATTGTGGGCATTTTATCGTAAGGATGATTTCCAAAAATTAAATGCTGTGTTATTCCAGGTTGTCACATACTAGATAAGTCCTGTTGCTATTTTAGTTGTTTTGAACACAAGCATTTTCCTATTTCTCCCTGTATGCTTGTCACTTTGATTCATTTATTTAGTGGATCAACCTGCTGTTTATCCTGCATCTTGGAAGCACTTCACCTTATCCTGTTTGTTTATTCATCCAAGCAGGCGGAGCCAGAGTCCAGTTAAGTGCATCAGGCCCAGTGTTCTTGGTCCTCTGAAGAGAAAAGGTATGCAGCAGTACACTGTCACTGCCAATACCATCTTATATCCTTGAAATTTGCCAAGAGCCTAAATCTTCAATGTGCTCACCACACACACACACACACACACACACACACACACACACACACACACACGCAATATAACTAGGTAAGGTGAGAAATGCGTTAAGAAATTTCATTACAGTAATCATTTATAGTATCAAGTCATCACATTGTACATCTTACACTTGAGAGTTACACCACAGTAAAGCTGGAAAGAGAAAAGAAATGATAGGTATCACACTTTTGGTAATAAGCCGAGCAAGAAAGTAGAATTCTGGGGCCATCCTTGTGGCATAGCTGGTAAAGCTGACAGGCTGTGCCTGTGATGCATACCATCGTCTCATATGGTACTGCATCATGTCCTGGCTACTACTTCCAGTCAGGGTCCTTGTTGATAGCCTCGGAAAGAGCAGAGGAAAGCAGGCTGAGTGTTTGAGCTCTTGGCATCCTCATCCCAGATAAAGACCCTAGAGCCTTACTTCAACCTAGCCCAACCCTGGCTGTTGCCTCCTTCTGGGGAGGTGAGACAGCAGCTGAAAGATCAGTCTCTCCTCTCCCCACCGTTTAACTCTGAATTTCAAAGTAAACAAATAATAGAAATCCTGTCTGAAAATCATGACATGGCCTTCCTTTTTATTTTTCTAAAGAAATGTGAAGTATTTTTTTCCAATGCATTATTTACTAATTCTAACCTTTATAAATTTATTTGATAGCATCTATATTTTTCTTACATTTTGTAGTGGAATAGTATTCATATTATCAATGTAAACTCCAAATATATTGCGTCCCAGTGATCTGATACTGTGTTGTAGTTATATATACTAATATCTTCAGAAATATATCTGTAAACATGTGGTATGCTCAAGTGCAAGGGTACACTTACTCTGTCACAAATCGCACTCTGCAAATTTTAAAATGCCTTATATTCTGGTCTGTAACATTTTTTGGTATAATGAGGAGTGTTCTTTTCATTTCCTTATTTTGAACCACAGAGCACTAAACATAGGCCTCAGTCACTGTTAGGCTGATTCTTCTCACAATCATTTGATGACATCTGTTTTTATTTTTTCCAATAAGAAAAGAAACTTAGCACAGGTTTAGTGATTATTTCTGTGGATGTGATCACATGGTAGTGACTGTCGGGTATCATTTAGAATGAAGAATTTTGACAATAACTTTTAGAAAATAGTTCAATAAGTAGCATCTGTGTGCAAATCACCTTTAGGGCCAATAAAAAAAAAAACTGTCTTCATATCAAATACTTGTGTTTTGGTCCATACTTTCCAGTCATAGATCATACCAAAATGGAAACAGTGGTGTATTTCAGGCAATCTAAATTAAAGTTGATATGCTCTGGAAAATGGATCCTAACATAGTGACTCTATCTATTTGCTGAATGAATTTTATTTTACAAGCTATTTTTTCAATCTTGCAAGGAGTTACAATCCTAGGAGAGTTCTCAGAAGCTATTAAATAAAAATAACTTTTATAAATACAGCTATTGTCAAAAATTGATTGCAGAAGTTGATGGATTCAGTATGATTGCTGAGTTTCATAGCTATTCCAAAATTTACCAGCAGATGGAGAGATTCCTTACTAAAAAGGGCCAAATTGTTTGGCCTGTGGAGTTGAAAATCCAGCAACAGCTCTTAAAATCTGTGTGTTAAAGCATGGAAAAAGCAAATACAAATCATAGCTTTTCTTGAGCTTCAGAAGTTTTCAGGAGAGCTGCAAAGGAAACAATCTAAGTTAAGTGGTTATATGAAAAAATTAACATTGAATTTGGTCTTGTTTTTTTACATTGTAAAAATCTTTTCTGGATTTAAGTTCAGAGTCACTGATTTCATACTGTAGAACCATATAGATAGGTTTATGAATTAAATTTTATTTAACATTCCATTTTAAACCTCATGTAGTAAACTTCAAAAACAAGAAATGTGCATTTTTTTTAGTAAAATCATAGCTTTTACATAAAAAGAATTAAAATCTTAAGTAACTGCAGAAAACTAGTAAGCATTATTGCTGTCGGTGTAGTTTTTGTATTACCATTTCTGAGAAAATCTATAGATTGGGGTAGCCAGTATAATACCAATTTTATGAATTGAACAATGATTACTTTCAAATACAATGTTACTTTCAATTTTATGTTTAAATCTTTATTTTCACTGAGTAGTATAAATTACCTTTTATATAGATACTGTTTATCATGCTGTATATTTTTCAGATTTGCTTGATATTGTCTCAGGAAATGTTCACATCCTAAAATACATAAAATCAGTAGTCTTTGTTAACCAACTAGTGCAAAGTAGTAGTCGGTGTGAGCCTCAGCAGTTTAGGAATACTTTAGTTGTAATATGGTTGGCCTTGATCCACTTTGTCTGATAGAATCAACTTTCTCTTCTGCTAAAGAGCATGTAACTCCATACCTAGATGCCTCATATGCAATATCAAATGAATAGTGTGGTTTTTGTTTTTGTTTTTGTTTTTGTTTTAGGCCTATAGATGTTCTGGTTGAGGTTACATGGAAACATAGTTCTTCCATGTTAAAGCACATGGGAAAATAGCTTTTAAGTAATGGCTTAAAAGAGTATTCTGAGCTCTGGTTAAACAAAAATCACTCCATTTTAGCATCAAGCCTGTATTTATAAAATTGTTATATATTACCGTCATCTTCTTCTGCTCTAGGTGAAATGGAGACAGAGAGCCAGCCCAAGAGACTCTTCCAAGGCACTACCCATGTGCTACCTTCGGATGCTACGAAATTTTCTGATCTCAGTTCATGGTAAAAATGAAATAAAATCAAAAGAGCCATATAAAAACTATATTGGGGTAACTTAAAAGATGAGCATCTTTTTAGTCATATTCTAGAAAGAGGAAATCTCACTAAAAGTACAGTTTGGAGGGAGAAGTTTTAAAGTCATAGGTACTTTATTGGGAAATATGTGTGTCTGTTTTGGCACTTTAACTTCCTGCTCCTAGCTTCCGAGAGATCAGCCTCTCTCACCAGACCGAGCAGTGTAACAGGGTCAGTAGCTGGATGGTGTGAGAAAAAGTCTGGATTGGGTTGTTGTGGTAATGTACATTAAAGCTTTTCTGCCTGTAGTTTTTTTTTTTTTTAAGATTTATTCAATTTTTACTGGAAGTCGGAGGCAGATTTACAGAGAAAAGGAGAGACAGCAAGAAAGATCTGTTTTCTGCTGGTTCACTTCCCAAATGGCTGCAAAAGCCAAAGCTGAGCTAGGAAAATTCCTCCGACCTAGGAAAATTCTTCAAAAGCTAAGAAACTTCTCTGGGTCACTCATGTGGGTGCAGGGTCCCAAGACTTTGGGCCATCCTCTGCTGCTCTCCCAGGCCATAAGCAGGGAGCTGGAAGGGAAGTGGAGCAGCCAGGACATGAACATATGAGATTCTGGCACTTACAGGCAGAGGATTAGCCAGTTAAGCCATCACATCAGCCCCTCTGGCTGCATTTTATAGCATTTAGACTTGGCAGTGAAAATAAGCATTCGTTTTTTTTTTTTTTTTTTTTTTTAATGTCAGAGAGGAGGAGAGAGAGAGGAAGATCTTCCTTCTACTGATCACTTCCCAAGCGGCCACAATGGCAAGAACTGAGCCAATCCAAAGCCAGGAGCCCAGAGCCTCTTCGGGGTTTCCCACATGGGGTGCAGGGTCCCAAGGCTTTGGGCTGTCCTCCACTGCTTTCTAAGGCCACAAGCAGGGAGCCAGAAGGGAAATGGAGCAGCCAGTATATGAACTGGCACCCATATGGGATCCTGTTACGTGCAAGGAGAGGACTTTTTTTTTCAGTCTTGCTTGTCCTAGTTTAGATCTGTAACTTGAGGGCTTTCAGTGCTTTTGTGAGAAAGTTCATTTATGCCTGAGGTTGAGCTTTGCATGCTGATGTATATTGAAAGGAAGGGGAAAGGATAGTGGCAGCAACTAGGTAATATTTCGAAATCTTTGAATAGGTTCCAAGCCACTCACTGAGTACCTATGTTCTAGACACAATTGTGAAGTGCCTTTCAGAACTTTTTTGTTCATTGAGTTTTATGACTTGAAGATCTTTTACAAACGGCCATGTGCAGTCATTTCAAAAGCACATTAGTGCCTTTTAAATGGAAGAGGTTTGTAAACCACTTACAAGGTATAAGGGTTAACGATTCCTTCTTCCTGAATCACTTACTCGTTATTTTGTGTAGTAGCCCATGCTTCTATTTGACCAAGAAATCAGATTCTCCTTTATTAGATTTGTTGAACAGCGCTGTTTAATCTTGGAACAAATGCCTTTTAGATTGTTGTAGATATGTTCAGTCCCGCCCCCCTCACCATCTCTCTTCCCTGTCATCTCAGTCTTTCCTTAGCAGCACAGTGTGCTAAGTTTTATCTTTTGAGGTATACAGATGATTGCAAAGAGAAAACTTTAGAAACTTGTCATGAAGACTAGTGGGTGAAAATATGCTTAGTGAAAACTGCCTTTGAGTTCTATGGTCTAGTGTGTTTTAATATAGGCACATGACTGGAAATAAATTTGCTTACCCGTTACTAACCAAGTGACCAAGTGAAGTAAAAGATACAACAGCACTTTGCCACGCTAAAAACATCCGGGTGATATGATGTTTTGGGTTGACTATGTAGGTTGCCATTAAAGAAGTTCACACAAAAAAAGTAGGGGAGGGAAGGGAAGGGAGAAGTATTTACCTGAGTGCCTCTCCCTTCCGGGTGGTGATTTCTCTGAGCAGCAAAACACTAAGTGGATGATGGTGACTACCATAAGACTTCTCTCTTGCCACTAGTCCCACACTGGGAGGGGATGTGTGATTAGCTATGAGAGCCCTGGGAACACCATCATTGGCAGCGAAGGAAACTTTGAGTCTGTAAACAAAAAAGGCTGTTGGTGTACATAGTGATTTGCTTTATTCACGAGCCACTCATGGAGTGCTGTGGAGCTGGTGTGTGGTCCCAGTAATCTTGAAAGAGGACTGTTACTCAGAATTTACAAGACTTTCAAAGACAGTTCAGCAATTCATTAAATTTTCAAATAATGTTTTGACTCAGATTGTAGCATCTGTTCCTAGGAGGTTATTGGAGTTTAACATTGCAGTGAAATTTTTGGGATATCTTATATGCTAATGATGCTGACATTTATATCTCCAATTAAGATATTTTAAATACAAATTTTTCCTTTTTGTAGAAAATAGATCCTGCTCTTGCTGAATTTTTTTCTTCTGTCTCTTAAATGTAGTTCCATTGATCAGAATCAAACATCAGAGTTGTATTCTTAGAAATGGGGACAGAGACAAGAACCAGCTGCATTCTGGTTTCTGTTGCCAAGGATAACAATCTACTTGGTAATGCAGCTAAGGAAGCAGCTTGTATACTACCTTTTGGAAGTCAGAAAAAGGATCCCTTCATTAGAAAATGTTGTCTCATCATTTAAATCTTTATAATTTGTTGCCTCCCGATCCCACAAAGAAAATGTGAGGCCTACAACCTGTAAATTGAATTTTATATATTCGATAATATCTAAAGTTTGACATCTTGAAGTATGAATCAAGTTTTAGAACAGACCCATTTGAAGTTTGTGTCCAGTTAGGCATACTTTTTATTTCATCTTAAAAACAAAACAAAACAAAAAACCCTGAAAATTCTGAAACCTTTGCCAACCACATCTGGTAAACATTGTTAGCCACAAGAAAGGAATTATAACATTCTGTGTTTATTCTTTATGAACATTGAAAATGTGAGCATAACTCAGAAACACACCTTTGCATGGTGCTTTGATTCAGTTTGCATGTTGTGAACTCTTTACGACTGTGTGTATCTGCAGCATGCTATAGAGCAGGACTTTACGGCTGCTGGCTGTGCAGTGAAGCTCTGTGCTAATCTCTTTCTCTTGCATCAAAGGAAAAAGTCTCCCATGAATTCTCATGCCCAGTGCATCAGTGATTTAAAAAAAAGTTATTCATATTCTTTTTGTTTGAAAGGAAGATAGAAATAGAGTTCTCCCATTGCCGGTTCACTCTGTAAGTGTCTCAGCTCTGAAACTGGTCCAAGGTGAAGCCAGGGTCCAGGAACTCAGTCCATGTCTCTCATGTAGATGGCAAGGACCCAAGTAGTTGAGCAATCACCTGTTGTCTCCCACGATGCTCATTAGCAGAAAGCTGGAGTCAGGAGCCAGAGATGGAACTCAAAACCATGAACTCCAATAGGGGAAACAGGTATCCCAAAGCATCCTGGATCTTGTTCCAAACACCCACTTTAATGATGGTTCTTAACTTCTTTTGTTAACATTTACTTCAGTGTTGTTACATTATTTCTAATGTCATATGCGCCATGGCCAAAAAAAGAAAAAAATCATAAATATATGACTGGTATAAAAATTGTTTTCATCATGATTTATTTAATAAATTAACAGGAATACATCTATTTACTTTAGAAATGTTTATGTAAATGATTTAGAAATCTGTGCTCATACTTGTATATTCCTGCCTCCAACCTAGCTTTCAAAATGATCATATTTAAATATGTGATCTGAGAGGCCAGCACCATGCTGTAGTGGGCTAAGCCTCTGCCTGTGGCGCCAACATCCCATATGGGCACCTGTTTGTGTCCCAGCTGCTTCACTTCTGTTCCAGCTCCCTGCTTATGTCCTGGGAAAGCAGTAGAGGATGGCTCAAGTCCTTGGGCCCCTGCACCCATGTGGGAGACCTGGAAGGGGCTCGTGGCTTCTGGCTTCAGTACAGCTCGCCTCTGGTCGCTGCATCCATTCGAAGAGTGGACCAATGGATGGAAGATGTCTCTCTCTGTCTCTTCTTCTCTCTGTAACTGTCTTTCAAATAAAAACGAATCAAATCTTTAAAAAATAAATATGTGATCTGAAAAACTCAACGGTTATGTGGAAAGATGATGCTGGGCCTTCCTAAGGTATAATAGTAAATAGCAGAGGTCATACCATGCAGATCAATTTAACCCCCAACAGGGGTCGGGAGGTCTGCACCCGCATCTCCTGGACCTAATGGCACTGTGATTAATTTCTAGTACATTGACCTGCCTACTATGAGTAATCGAATTCAGCTTTTTTTGACCAAGTTGCTCGTGCACATGGGATGATAACCTAAGTCAAACTGACCATGCTAATTTTACTGTTACCTTTTCATTGGACATTTTTTTTTTTTGCTTCTGGATAGAAAGCTCCATTTTAACAGTCAATATATACTTTCATTTATGTGCATCAAATATAGCCACAGTGTATATATGTTCAGTGGCTGGAATAAATTGGTTCACTTTTGACTCAGGTACTCTGATACCCAACGTGAGCTTTCTAGATCCTTTGCTTTCCTACTGTTGTCTGGCTTTTGATCAGCAGTGTATGAAAGGTTCCTTCACCCCTCCATCAGCGTTTGTGCTACAAAAGGAGGAAGACAGATCATAGTCTTCCTTTTCATAGTTCTTGGAGAAGGTTTAGCAGTGGATTCTATAAAGATTACTCTTATGCCCATAGCTGCCTATGGATTTGAAACTCCTTTCCTAAATCTGCCTTTCTACAGCTGTAGCGACAGCTTGGGATTTATGACCTGTATTCTACCTACATGCTCATGTGCAGTTGTGGCAGACTAATTAGAACAGAGCTAGAATTTGAGTTTAGTGAAAATATCTGAATCTAAATTGCCATGAAGACGAAGTGCAAATACACCATTTTTGTTAGTGACAAAACTATATACATTTATATTGAATAATGGAGAAGAAATTCTAAAGTGAGATGTTCAGACTTATTTACTTTTTCCTAGTTTCTCAGTAACTTCTCCATTAGCTTATTTCTCTTCAGGTAACCAACAGTTTTAGAAGACAAATTTCACTGCATGAGTCATGTGTGGTTGTGCTTTGAATAAATACAAGATTCACCCACGCAAGCAGTCTTTACTGCAAGCAGAATCTTTTAACCCAGGGCTCACTGTAAGTCTGTTGGTTGGAATAAGGAATTCTTTATTTATATTCAGATTATCTGCTTGGTGGCCAAATTTTAATCTAAGCCTGTCTTTTCCTGCCAAGTAGCATAGAGTGTGTCCTTCGGCTGCCTGGCCAATATGTGCTTCAGGAAAGTAAATTCATTTTAATATTAGTCTAGGCAAAAAACTGCAGGAGGAAAATTCACATATGTTCCAAAGGCAAATAGAAAGGTCTTTTGATTTTCTGATGTCTTGAATTATCTGTGCTGCAACTTTCTTTCAGTAGTTTGAATAATTCATATTTTAGAACCGTTTTGCCGTTGGGTTAAAAAATATTAGAGCCAGCTAAATTTTCCAAGCTTCTTACTTAAAAGCAGTATTATTAATGATGCATTTGACAGCAGTGAGCACAGAGTAGGAGCAGTGTGGAATATACTGTTTCTATTTTTTATTTTTACTTTTCCGAAGCCTGTTTGTAGTCTGTCTCCACCTAAAAACGGTCTACAGGCAATAGAAAGAAACTGCATTTCCAAGAAAAGTCGGTTAGAGAAGCATTGGATGGGGAGACTTGATTTCATTTAGGATGCTGTAAGGCCCCAGGAACCTCCAAATGTACCATAGGTTACTTAATGCTTGACATGTACTAATTTGGAAATTCACAGAAGTGATATTGAAGTGTCACAACATTTGAACTCAGCATGTGAGATCAGGATGAGGTTTCATCAAAAAAGCTAGTGATGAAACTTAAACTCATGCCTGTATTTCCTGGTTCATAATTCCTGTTCCAATTTTCTGTCTTCTTCCTTTTTGGAAAATAAAAAGTGTGCGTAAATTGCAAAATTGCCTTGGCACCACTCCAGCTTTGTCTTTGTTGTCTGTCCTGAAGCCACATTAGCCTGCCTTTGGTTGCTAAAGCCATCTTTGCTCCCTCTCAAACTTTTCCGAATTAATAGCTGATCATCATTTAGATTCGAGTAAATATCACCCCAGGGGAGCCTTGCCTTGTTCCTCCAAATGAGTTCAGGTTACCCATGTTGTAGATTCTCATAGCTTCCTTATAGCTCTTCTTTGTTTTTTACATCGCAAATTGTAACTGTATGTTTATTTGCATGATTATTTAAATGCCTGACTACTGCGCTATGGTGTAAAATCAATGAGGAAGAGATCTTGTGTGTATTGCACACCACTGTATTTCCAGTAACTTGATTACTTCTTGTACTTTGCAGGCTCTCAGTTAAGTATTAGAATAAGTGCATTCAGGGCAAATATAGAGCCATGAAGTTTATTTTTTGGGTTGATGGGACTCAAAGCCAGAAAGGGAACTTAGTGCCAAGTTGTGAAGGCTCTCAGCTCCCTGCCGAAGTGTTGAGCTAGATTTATGAGGCAGATTAGACTGCCTGCTTGGAGCAGTGAGCCCCTGGGTTGGAAGAGAACAGTGTCCCTGGACTGGATTACAGAGGTTGTTCATGCCTGGACCAAGAGCTTTAGTGGACGGATAGGAGCAGATAGAAGCCAGTTGTGTGAATCGATAGTCTATGAATATAGAACAAGATACAGCATATAAGAGGAATATGGAACATTTGTTATAGAAGTTTGGACTGGAGAGTAACTAAGGAAATCAAAGAAAGGGGGAATTATGAAGATAATAGGAAGACATTGCCTCTGAAGGGAAGTCATTTATAAAAATGTGAAGAATATAAAAGGCTTCATTGGAGGGGGAAATCAGAACAGAATGGGTTTGAGTTGAAGGCCTCTTTGGAAAGGGGAAGTAGTCTGCTCTAGGGCAGCTGAAAGACTGTTTCAGGGTAGAAGGACTGTGCCTGATAGAACATTTCAGGTGGCCCAAGAGTGGTCAATAAGTGGTCCTTCCTCTTCTTCCAAGCCTGATGGGAAGGTAGAAGAGAAATTCAGGATAGAAATCTCTTGAGCTGACGGTAAGGGAACAACACCCTCGGGAAGATCATGGTGTAGCAAGTGGAACACTTACTGTGCATTGGGCAGTCTGGTGGCTGTGAGTGGGCACTCACATGATATAGCACCTTGGAAATCTTATTTTGAATCTCTGTGACGTTACGATTGTGCAAGAATCTACATATAGTACATTGTGTGGTTTGTTGTTGTTGCGTTGAAGCTTTTCATTTAAAATGTTTTACCAATGTGTGAGCTCTTGAAATGGTGTCATTGCATGTTATGTTTACCCTGATGGATGCATTTGCTTATAATTGTTTTTGCTTTGTCCTCAGTTCTGATATGTTGGATGCCAGTAGTAGCAGCAGTGGCTTGTCCTCAGGCTCACAGGCTACAGGCAGCGCTTCCGCAGAGTCTTCAGTAGCATGCTCCAATCCATACTCTTCGTTCACCTTGATGGATGATCTCTCACCCAAGTGACTTAACAATTTTTGATTCCGTATTTTACCTGCTGTTTCCTACACAAGACATTGAGTGAGGAACACAGGGAACTTTGATCCATACTGTGGATTAAAGTTTCACATTTCCACCATTCTGGTGTTACTATGTTTTGGCATCTCTAAAGTTCCATTTTGCAAATGTAGTGATCTTACTAATACCTGTGTTTTAACTGATCTCACTTTGGATATGATAACTAAATCTCAGATGCTCATTTTTGATTGTTTAGAGGATATGTTTTTCTTAGTGCCTTGCCTATTTTCAAGTGTAAACTTTTGAAGAAGGCACTGATGTGTATTCTCTGCCATGGTTTTCTTCCCCAGCAGTGATATGACAAAGTTGATCAGAAATTCTCTTGCTTGAGAGATTTTTTTTGTTCTATGTTGACCACATAGTTTCCGGTCTGTTTGTTTCACAGTAAAACATAAATTGCTTTGATTATGTAAGTTTTTTTCCCCATACATCAGCTTCAAGTACATTATTTTGTTTCCCTTTCCTGTTTGAGCTGCTTACTTGCCATTTCTCACTGAGGTGAAAAAGCACGTAGTTGCTTTCATTACTACCTTTGTTGCTTACTTGTGTTGGAATGTATGAGGTGAGGATTGATTTTATGTTGAGAATGCAAATGGATTTATAGGATGCTTGTTTGTCATCCCATCTTTTCATGACTTTGCCACCCCAGTTGTTATTTCTCCCCACAAATCTGTTGCACTAAGGAATATATATAATATTGTTGGTATTTCTAGGTGGTGTTATCAAGGAGAAGAAATCCCTGCCTTGACCAGATGTGTGGAGCATCTACAAATGAATGAATAATGTTATTTACATACAAATCACTGTACAAAAGCATCCTCGGAGCTGTCTGGGTATCGGGTGGTATAGTGAGGCCTTAGGTGCCTTGGGGTACGTGGTTGTGCCATCCAGGCTGTATATCCTGAAGTAGGGTAGAAAAGGGGATCTTTGTGGGTGTGTGATTGCTACATACTGCTTCAGCTGCTGTTTTTTCTGATTTATTTTTGTCAGTTGGATTTGTTTCTTTTATCGTGCTTGTTGGTGTTTTGGTTATCATGTTGCCACCAGATGGGAAGCCAGTTCTCATTATTACCACGTTTTAGTAAGGGCAGTTTAATATTTGCAAACATGCTTTTAGGAGCTAAAAATGTCATTGTTGCTCTATTCTGTTTTTAAGAAACTGTTGACTGGTAAACAGTATACATGCTAATAAGTATAAGGTGTGCCATACATTTTTCAAATTTTAAAAGAAAGTTCTGATTGAGCTATTTAAGAAAGCTCAGCGTACTCTGTTGTCATTCGTTATTTATTGCACTGTAGAAAGTGTCTGTTGTGATAGACTTCTTAATGTTCACCTATCGTAGGTGGATTGTCTCTGTTTAATGTGCACATTAATCCATTTTTAAGTGAATGTAAGAAAATGAAAACTACTGCATTTGTGTCTTTGAAGGCAAAGACCCTTGGATTTTAAAGGAAAATGGTGTGCTTTGAAGGCACTCACACACTCTGGCTGGAAGGGAAAGCCGTTCTCTTTCAGTTATTACAGAGCATCACGTGGCTCACAGTAATTCTGTCACAGCATCAGACATGGTCTTTATTTTCACTTGTTATCATAGCCATAACAGCCATTAGTAGCTTTAATCCTCATATTGCTTTCACCTGGGAAGTTTCTGCAAGTCTTCAAGCCTAACACATCTATTATGAAGATTGTCTCTTATTATGCCAGTTTAAAGAAAAATTTCCTCCATACTATTTAGTGTATCTATTCTGTTTGTCAGAGAGCCATTTTAAGATATGTCTCCCCTGTAATGATGATAGATGGTTTTTGTCTTTCAGGAAATTTATCCACCTTCACTCTGAACTCTTCTTTGCCTTAAAGGGACACTTTTGGGCTCTAACATGGGGCTATTAAGAAATTACCTTATTCATGTGATAAATTTACAGTTTTAAATTAATTCACTGTGGGGAGAAGACTATGGAAGAGATTAAAAATTTTCTGATGATATGAGAACTAGACTAGATTATTCACTTTATTGTTTAAACAAAGGTCTTTTTGAGTTTTTATTGTTCAAATAGACTGGATAGGTAATTTTATGCAGGGATTGTTTTGAAATAAACAAAAGAGGGAAATGGTAACCCACAGATTAGCTTTATTGATAGCACTGCTTTATTTTTATATAAAATCTAATATTTGAAGTGATCATTGCTATACAGTCAGATTCTTTCTTCTATTCTAATATTATATATTTCAGGCTTCTATTTGAAAAGCATAAGAGATGATACTTTAAGAGAATCCTAAATATACTTTTTTGCTTCACTGACTTATATAATCATTGTATTTCATAACTGCTTTTGGGATAATAGTTTTGTGAAATGCTGGCCTTGTGTATATCTTAGTATGCAAATTTAATAAAGTATGTAAGCATTTATCAAATTTAGTAGTGTTTTTTTCAGTCTTACTTCTTTTGTTCTTACTAATATTTTTTTCTGGTTTTGTACCCTAATAGTTAATTTATGTGCTAATTGCAGGTCAATTTCTGAGTCAAAGGTTATCAGAACCACAGAAGAATTCATAGCTATATTGACATTTGGGCACCCCCCTCCAAAAAAAAAAGTAATCTCTCCACATTGTATGTCAGCATTTAAAGAATTTTCATAGAATCTGACCATTTAGAAGGTTCTTGGCAGACTCATATATATTCCTTGTTTCACTTCATTTTATCTTCTATTTTTTATATATTTATATGCCTCCATAAGTTGTTTTAGAACAAGATTAGAAGTCATATGGAAAAAAATAAGTCTTTTGTGCACAACCCAAGATAAAATATTAAATTTTATTTTCAGGTTTTTAAAAGTTATATATTTGAGAGATCTTTTTCTTTCTTCTTTTTAATTTAATTTTTATTAATCGTACTTGATTAGGGTGCAAAGGGTCAAAGGTTACAGGATAAAAGTGGGTAATACCATTGTTTCCACACTAATATTATAATTTTTTCCCCCTGTATCTGGGGTCACGGGAGAGATAGATCTTCTCTCTGCTTGTTCACTCCCTGAATGGCAGCAGCAGCTTGGGCCATGATGAAGCCAGGAGCCCCAGAACTCAATCTGGGTCTTCCACAAGGATATAGGGAGCCAACATTGAGCCGAGCCATCAGCTGCTTTCTCCCAGGGTGCACACTGGCAAGAAGCTGAATAAGAAGCAGAGGCCAGACTCAGCCGCAGGTACTAAGATACAGGCATCCCAGGCAGTCAGGGGCTTACCCTGATGTGGCACAACACCCATCTTATTTTCAATTAAAAATATATGATCTTCATTCTAAAAGACCACATTTTGAAGTAGTTTCTGCTTCATAAGAGTTGCAAGAACTCATGTATATCATTCACCTAGATGCCTCAGGTAATATTTAGCAACATTTTCTTCATCATTATCTGTATATGTGTTTTTTGGGGGGGTGGGATTTATTTTATTGGAAAGGGAGATTTGCAGAGACAAGGGAAGACAGAAAGGTCTTCCATCCACTGCTTTGCTCCGCAAATGGTCACAGTGGCTGGATTTGAGATGATCAGGAGCCACGGGCTTCTTCTAAATCTGCTGCATAGGTGCTTTCCTAGGCCGTAAGCAGGAAGCTGGATGGGAAGTAGACCAGCTGGGACACAAACCGACATCCATATGGGATCCAAGTGCTTTGCAAGGAGAAGGTTAACTAGTTGAGCCATTTTTCCTAGTCTCTCTGTGTGTGTTTCTGAACCGCCTGAAACAACTATCAAAATCAGGAAACTGACTTGGAACCATAACAGCCACCTCATTTACAAACCCATTGAAATGGTTCCAGTAATGCTTTTTTAAGCAGAAGGAAAAGAGAAATATTCTTTTGGTCCAGATGTCAATTCAAACTTAATGTGTCGCATTTAATCATTACATGTCATGACTTTCCTTCAGATTGGCAGTTCTGTAACTGTCTTTTGTGATCTTTATATTTTCCAAAAGTACTGGCCAGGTTATTAAAAATTTGAGCTGAAATAACACTAAAGTAATACTCTGTTCCCAATATGTCATTTCAGAAGGTATGTGTTGTCACTTTTCCTCTTTATTATTTATGGTAGCCTTGATCCTTTGATGAGGGTGGTGTCTGCTGTGCTTTTCCACTGGACAGTTAGTCTTTTCTACTGAAATTAATCATTTGTATTGAAATAGGAATTTCAATGCCATGTTTCCTTATCAAAGTATCCCCATTACAAAATTCATAAATCTTTGTTGCCTGTTGGTATAATTGTGACTTGTTAATTCAATAATTTCTTGTACATTTATTAACTGGCATTCTGCTACAAAGAAGAAAATTCCCTGGGCTGGTGTATTGTCTAGCAAGCTAATCCTTGACCTGCAGTGCTGCCATCATATATGGGTGCTGGTTCGTGTCCCAGCTGCTCCACCTCCCATCCAGCTCCCAGCTTGCGGCCTGGAAAAGCAGTAGAGGATGTCCCAACAACTTAGGACCCTGCACCTGTGTGGGAGACCCAAATGAAGCTCCTGACTCCTAGCTTCAGATTGACTAAGCTCTGGCCACTGTGGCTGTTTGGGCAGTGAACTAGTGGATAGAGGATTTCTGTTTCTCCTTCCTTCTATAAATCTGCTTCTTCAATAAAAATAAATCTAAAGAAGAAAAAGTTGCCTTCTCCTTTAGTTGCATCAGTATGGCCTTCTTTTTGTCATTGTGTTTTAATCTATTGCCATGATTGTTGTGATAGCTTTTCTCACATTTGCTCAGAGAGTGCTTCTAAGCCCATTTCTGTGTGCTTTCAACAATTCCCTTTTATTTTTGTTTTACCAGCTTTTCACTTAATGGCATAAGATATCCCGGACTCATTCTTTCCTTGTCCTAGCCCCTGGGATCAGTCTTTTCTCTAAGGATCCTTAATTCTTTTTTAAACATTTGCTTATTTGAAGAAGTTACACAGAGAGAGGGAAAGACAGAGAGAGATCTTAATCTGCTTGTTCACTCTGCAGACAGCAACAATGAATGGGCAGGGCTGGGGCCAGGCCAAATCAGGAGCCAGGAGTTTCTTTAGGTTTCCCACATAGGTGCAGGGGCTGAACACCTGGACCTTTTCCCACTGCCTTTCCCAGGCCATCGCAGGTAGCTGGGTTGGAAGTAGAGCAGCCAGGACTCAAACTCGTGGTTATATGGAATTCTCGTATTGCAGGCAACAGCTTTACCCTCTATGCCACAACAACAGCCACTGTTAATTCCTTTCAGTAGAGAATAGCATTTGAAAACTAAGCTGAGGGCATGAGGTGTGACTATTGATACTGACTGGAGCATCATTGTTTCAACAGTTAGGGAAAACATATGTATGAGAATACCTATATGCTGTAAGTTTACACACACTCCTACATCTTTATTACACATCTAATCCCCTTCAAAATGAATAAAAGAAACGGTGAGTATATGTGCCGCCAAAGTGAGCACAAAATCAGAGATTTGGCCTAATGATTAGTTTGCTGGTTAGGGTGCCTGTCCCATTTAGAGTGGGTGGGTTCAAGTCCCAGCTTTGCTCTGACTTCCAGCTTCTTACAAGTGTAGACCCTGGGAGGCAGCAAGATTGAGATTCCAGTTGCTGGCTTTGGCCTAGGAAGTGAACTAGCAGATGGAATGTCTATCTTGCTCTTGCTGTCCCAAATGAATAGGGGACAGTATTGTGATGTAGTAGGTAATGCTGCTTCCTATGATGCCAATACCCCATATGAGTGCCAGTTGGTTTCCCATCAGTTATTTTCATCGTGCATCATACAAAGAGGTACATGATCACACTGTGTCTCACTGGAGATGCCAAATGTAGTCACGTGATCAAGATCTCTACTTGTTACTATAAAATCGTCTTTCTCCTCTTTATAATTAATAATAAATAATTACTGTAAAAATGTTACTAGGTGAATGTCCTGGTCTCTAAATATTTTTACGCTTATTGAATCAAGTTTTAAGATGGTGGCTGCAAAGCTGTGGTTTCTTAATTCTGTCATTTCACATTGATTAGCGAGTATAGTTCTGGTTACCTAGGGCTAGGGTTAAGCTTACTTTCTTTAAAGTTGACCCCCCCCCCTTCTTTACACATCGCACTTCAAATTCTTTTTTGAATAAATTATGCCAGGTGTTATAACCTGCTAACATTATGATAGTGGTGCAAGAGTAAATTGATCAATGGGACAAAGAAGAAAGTCCAGAAATGAACCTAAATGTATGTGAAAATTCAACATATAATGAACCAAATTACTAGGGGAAAGATGGATTTAAAAAATAAATAAATGCTATGACTTCGACAGGAGAAAAGAGACTATTTGGAAGAAATGAAAATAAAAACAAAGCAAAAAACACTAAGACACGTGGGATGCAGCAAAAACAGTATAGAAAGAGTTATTGATCTTATAATTTACATCGCTGGCTCTTGGATCACACAGTGATGTCATTTTGCCCAAGAGGCTTTTGTGTTTTCTTTTTCATTTCTTAGGAGCGCATTTTTTTGACTCCAAGGTGCTGTAAATTTTTTGTTTTCAATTCATACCTGTTGAATTTGTTTCATGGCTTCTCATTTAAGGGAATGTGTAGTGACAGTGTAATAGAGACTATCATATTCAGATGTGAAGATACAATGCAGTATGCATCCCTACTTCTAAATCAAAGATGGAGTCCCAGTGAAACCGTTGGACATGTCTAGACAATAGGATGCTGGAGTGTTTGACATTATCTGTACCAGCAATGTCAGGGAACACTTAAATAACAGACTGATGGAATTATGACTGCCTATTTATTGTAATAATATGGGGGAAATCTATAAGGGGTGTGGGAACTTGCAGAAGGGGTAGGAAAATCGCAGACCCTATGGAATTGTACCATAAAATTCAAAATAAAAATTTTAAAATGTGAATGGAGATAAAATCATACAAACATTAGAAGAAAGCAAGGATTAATTCCAAATAGATAAAGAATTCTCAGTATTTAGAGGGGAGAAAAGGCTAGAAATCTCAAGAGAGTAATAGAAAAAAAAACATGGATACAAGGTCACAGGAATGACCTTTAGCATATGAAAAGATACTCAATTATATAGATTGTAAGAGAGACACAAATGTGTTTATGCAATCAGCTGGACCATCTGGATCAGTTGGGGGGGTGATGGTCAAGGCAATGCTAGACTGTTAGGTTTTCCTTGAAGCACTCCTGTGCTTTCCTTTTTATAGCACTTGTCTTACTTGTAGTTGTCGTATTTACTCCATGGCTATCTTGCATACTAGCTTAGCAAATATGAGAATAATGCCAAGCTTCTCTTGTTCACACTGGCATCCACAGCACCATGCAACAAAATGAAGTGCAGTTAGCATTTGTCACGGATGTGGCCTACATGAATGAGTGAAGAGGTAGCAGGGACTAGTGTCTAAACTTGTTCTCTTTGATTCACCTCTTTTCTCTTTCAGTTATTTTTCCTAGTTTCCATAGCAAAATTTATTTCCTATTTTCCTAATTTCCACCTTTTTTCATTTTGTTAACTAAAGTAAAAGCTTTAGGATGGCCCATGCACTAAATAACTCATGTCTAGATAAGACATTTTTAAAGTTCTGAAATTTCCAGAGAAGTGCTTGCAATGCCCTATTTTTTTTCTATTTCTGTAATTATTTTCTCATGCACCTAAACAAGCTGAGAAATAACTTATTTCTAAAATCATGTCAACTTTTCTTTTAGCTAAATTGTGAAAATAATTTCCTGTATTTCTGTTACATTCCTATAAAGTTTTACCTTCACTTTAGCAAGTCAACTTAGAATTCTAACTACCATACCTTTTTTCAAGAAAATATATTCTAGAGAACAATAAGCAAAAAAATCTATAAATATTTGAAATGTGACACATTTACATATATTGGGAGTTACATGTTTATGGATACCCGGTGACTGAATTTGTTAATAAATACTTTTTCTTTTTTTAATTGTATAAATTTTATTTTTAATAAGTTTTATATATTTGATTAGGGTGCGAAGGGTCAAGAGATAGAGGAAAGTGAATGAGACTATTGTTTACACATTCTTTTTCCCTTCCTGTATCTTGGGGGAGGGAGGTGATAAAAGGCTCCCCCCCTTGGGCTGCTCCCAGACCCAGGTCTCACACATGCCAGCGGGTGCTTATCCCTTACCTGACATGCCCCATCCATCCCGGCCTTTGTATGAGCTGGCGTGGCCCAGCCTACCGCACATCTGTTTTAGGGTACTCATGCAGGTGCTGCAGGATGGACCTGCCCCGCTTGTTCCCAGCCTCAGTACCAGTGAGAATTGATGAGTTCCATGGTCATGCCCACCACCATTCCAACTCTCAGGATAACCAGTGGGACTTGTAGTTCCGTAGGGTTGGGCCCACATATCCCTCACAGAACCCACCTCTGGACCTGATTCTCTTGTATGCTGGTTGGTGTCATGGCCCAGTCTAATGTGACCCATACCCTGATCCGACACCCACTGTCAGGTACTGGGATCTAGCCCTGCCAGACATGCCCCGAGCCATAGATTGTGTGTGCACTAGTATGTGGTGGTCAGCCATGTTCCATGCTAACAAGCACAACCCAGGACTCCCATGTGGGCTGGTCTATCAGTCTGACCCATAAAGATTGTCAGGTCTCTCCCCTCCAAACCACCAGGTTTCAGTCCCCTCACTTACCTGCAAGTGCAGTGGCCCTGTCATTAGATGTCCCTCAGGTTTCATTTCTCACCTACACGTACAATTATCCATGGATGTCCCTAGGCAATTGTTGATACTCCCAACACCCCAGAGCTTGTCACCAGACAGCCAGCAGGTGAAGTCCGGCGCCAGAAGTCCAGGACCCTCCCCTGACCTAGCAGCGGTGGATGGCGAGCTATGATCCCCAGCAGGAAGCCTGGCCTGGCACGGATTCCCTCAGCCGCAGCCATGGGCTATGTGGTATCCAAGCACCTGCACCACGCACCTGCACCACTGCTCAGACTTACCTGGTTCCCTGTTAATACATTCTTTTTTTTTTTTTTAAGTTTTATTTAGATATACAGATATACAGAGAGGAGAGACAGAGAGGAAGATCTTCCGTCCGATGATTCACTCCCCAAGTGAGCACAACAGCCGATGCTATGGCGATCCGAAGCCAGGAGCCTCTTCCGGGTCTCCCACACGGGTGCAGGGTCCCAAGGCTTTGGGCCATCCTCGACTGCTTTCCCGGGCCACAGGCAGGGAGCTGGAAGGGAAGTGGGGCTGCCGGGATAGAACCGGCGCCCATATGGGATCCTGGGCTTGCAAGGCGAGGACTTAACCGCTTGCGCCACCGCGCCGGGCCCATATTAATACATTCTTAAGCAGTTATGCTTTTTATACCACTAGAAATCCTTAATGTCTTTTTCTATTATGTTTCACTTTTAAGGTATAGAATAAAGCCTTCCTTATAAGTTGATTTACACCTCAGAAGCTGAATGAGTCACTTGATTTCACAAACCTGGTAAAAATGGGCTTTTCCCCAGTCACTGTAAAAGAAGCCTCTTGGTGGTGGATCCTATTTTTTCAAATAAAGTAACTGTAGATTGATCCAATAAATGTTACTTAGAAATGTTGCTCAATTGAAAGGCACTATAGAAAAATCATGAGTTTCGGGCTAAAGGAGCTTAAATCTGCCACAGATCTGTTTTTATACTATCTTGGTATTTAGGAGCTTGTATAGCCTCTATAAATAGCAGCCATTTTGCAGCTGTTTATTACAGCAAAACAACATTTTACAAGTTTTTCCCTAAGACTTTCATGAATGTGAATACACAAATCAGAAAAACTAAAGGTTTGGGGTTAAAATCTATGTAACGAATCTTCAATAAAGTTAGAAAGTGCATGAAAACAAATAAGAAAAAGGACTCAAATTTTAAAATGATTTAAAAATCACCATAATTACACCAGGCAGAGAGAGCTCAATTGCATGTTTGTGAAAGCTTCTATATAATTGAACTCATACTCTGCATGTAATATTTTAGCTTATGAAAGCACTTCAAACACAGAGTATATTTTAAAGAAATGCATTATCATCCAGGGTAGAAGAGTTTTAGGGATTAGCATGCTGCTGTAGGAAAACTGTTTGAAAATTGTGAGTCTGAAAATGAATAAATACACGTCCTGTGTTGATTACCTGCAGATGTCAGTGTGGATCTGAATGTGAGTCAATAGTTTGCTCCAGGATGTGGTGGGACAGTTGAAGGCCAGTGGTGAACCATTTGCTTATTAAACAAACACCAGTTTAGTTTGGATGAGAAATGTGAGCTTGAAGGGCCTCAAGTCTCTGTAATGTCTTTTTACAAAATTTAGATAGGAATGGATATGTTGTCTGGGCAGAGAGTGACTGAAGTTTATATACTCGGGTTCACACCCCATGATAGTTGGACTAGTCGTCCTTAGATTAGTCATTGTGCTAGACCAGTGACATCACTATCACTGGACTTGTTAAATACCACTTCAAACCAGATGGTAAGTTGGGAGATAAATTATGAACTGGTTTGGTTTACTTTGTGCTGCTCTTGCTTACTTACACACAAAGTTTAAAACAGATGAATTCTGGCACTAAGAGAGCCATTATCTTTGCCATTGCTTCCTGACGCTTCATTTCTTTACTGCGTGATTCTTGCTCTTTGAGACATGAAAGTCAGCGTTTATTAGGCTAGGAAGCTGTTAGAGAGACTTGCAATGGTTCATTATGTCAAAAAACTGTTTTCTCTGGGGCCACAACATAAATTTGTCATCTGCTTAACTATAATTTGATACATGTATATGTGTGTGTGTGTTTGTGCATGTGTGTACATAAATTATTGGTAGGTTATGTTTACCTAGCAACAGAATCTGTTTGGCAGAAGACTGTGGGAAAGGAGTTCTGGAGAAGTGCATTTAGTTTTCTACAACTTTTCTTCAAATGCAAGAAAGGCAGACTTGCTGGCCCAAACAAGCTTCCTTTTGATAGTATTGTACTTCAAATTGCCTAGTAAGTATTCACTTTGGGAGTTCTTTTTGCTGCTTTGATTATCTTGTATATAACTACATGTCCCTTTAAATTTGCTTTCCTCTTAGAAGCAAATTTCATACAAATCATGGGTGAAAAACTGCCCTGACCTTGTAGCAGTAAAAGATCACCAAGTGTTGGAAGAGCACCATCCCTCCTACAGAAATTTCTCCTGTTTCCTCCGTGCTCTTAGTGCCATGTGGGGATTGGCATTTCAAGAACATTGCTTAAGTCCTAGTGGTCTTGTAAGTTAAATGTAACATAATTAAGCATCTTGCACAGAATTGTCTTCATGACTTTAATTTTTGTTTGGTACATTTAACCATATTCACTTTCCTAGCTTTCTAAGCAGCAGAGTATTAAGTATGCTTGAAGGGGGGAAAAAAAAAGAAGAAAGTAAGTTCTGATTTGCCTTAATGTTAGTTACAGACATCACATGCTACTCAAGGTTACAGTGTACTTTATGCATTAATTTTGAGAAGGGAAAGAGAGCATTGTCCAGTTAACTTCCTTCACGTAACACCAAGGTGTAAATTGCTTCAGGCTGACTGTGTGATACTGCCTGTGTGAAAGTGACTGGTTTTCCATTATGTGCTAGAGCTATTGCATGGCTCACTGTGTAGATTTAACAAAATACTTCTTAACACACTCCTCATCCCCAAGAGAAAAAAAGTGAAATGAAATGGAAAAAGATTGATATCGTAAGAAAAACCCGGCAAAATTACCGTATAGACAAAACGCTTTTGACCAGAACTGTCCCATGTCTTTTTACCTTAGTTTTTGTTTCTGCGACTTTGAGCTTCCAACTCCTCACATGCTCAGAGTTCTTACACTGCAGCCTTTTAGATAAGGACAGCTCACTTCTTGCAGGATCAGATGGCCCCTGTGCTATTGTGAGGGACTCAGGTTTAGGTTGGGCGACACAGATTTCTCTACATCACTAGGAGCATTCATTGACAATATAAACATTTATTCTTGGTGTTCTTCCAATAACACCAGTCCTGTAGGTGAGAATTTAGCTGTTTGTGCTGTGCGATTGAGACTCATTTTCATAGAGCAGCAGATAGTTAAAGGCAAAGAACAGAAAGGGAGCTCAGCGGACACAGGACTGTGTTTTCAGGACAGGGGAGTGTCGGTAGATGTAGGCTAAAGAATCCCGGAGGAGTAAAGGATCAAGGAGGGAAGGTTCTTATTTTATTTAACCAACAATCCGGTAAGGATAGAGAAGAAGAAATTGTAGTTGAGTGGGAACTGGAAAAGAATTTTTGGAGAAAAAAAAAACCGCACTCAAAACACTGTCTGGCTTCATTTCTGTAAAGAAAGTACAGAAGACATGTTGTAAGGGACCGAGGAAGGAATATACCATTCATCCTGTAAGTTTGGCAACAATATAGAAAGTGGTGGGTAAAAGAGAAGGACGGCTACTTTTAGAGCAGTTGTTTATGGTGTCAGTGATGGTGATGCAGCTGTGTGCTTGGGAATTAAAGACATCAGGAAATGGGAAAGAAATCAGAAGACACTATGTGCAGGAGAACTTTGTGCTACACTTGTGCTACCACAGTCACTAGGCTCACGTAACCATTGAGCATGTGAAATGTGGTTAAGCGACATCTAGAAACAGAATTTTTGGTTTTATTTCATTGTAATTGATTTATATGTTTTTATAAACAGATTTCTTGTATTTCATATGTAGAGTTCTAAGAAGATAACCACACATCCCTCCCTCTTCCAATCACCCTCTTTCCCTCCATTCTTTTCATTCATTTTTGTAAAGACATAATTTTAACCTACTCTATAATCACAGGCTTAATTTGCTACTAACAGTTGCATTCAAGTAAAAGCTGAGAAGACCTCAGTTCCACAGGAGTATAAATAATGGTAAAAACAAGATGACTGTTTCATTCCTGTATACTTTTTTTTTTGCATTCTATATTAACTGCCAAGAATCAGAGAAAACATATATTTTTCTTTTTTTTTACTGACTTATTTCACTAAACATAATGTGTCCATTTAGTTGCAACAGTCAGAATTTCATTCATTCTTATGGTTCCATAGGTCTCCCACAAGCCATCCCCACTGCCTCCGAGGGTTTGCACTAGCAGGAAGCTGGGGTCAGGAGACAAAGCCAGATATTAAAGCTAGGTACTCTGATATGGGACATTGACACCTTAATCTGCTTTTTAATGTCTAGAGTGAATGTCAACTCCTGCTTGCTCTCATCTTATTTTCAAAGTCGGGGACAGCTCATTCATCCATCTGTGGTGTAGTAGGGAAGCTTCCCTGTTTGTACAAAAATTAAAGCACTCAGTAAAATTCCATTTCTATTTACCATAATTTCTAGATGTCCTTGAGAGGGAAGCTAGGAACTAGATGTTTCTTAAGATTTATCTGTCTATATATCTATCAATATATCCATCCATCCATCTACCCATCCATTATCTATCTAAAAGGCAGAGCTACAAAGAAAAGAGGGAGAGGGAAGGAGTTTTCATCCACTCCTTCATTCCCCAAATGGCCACAATGGTCAAAGCTGCACCAAGCAGAAGTCAGAAGCCAGGAGCTTCAGTGGGATCTCCCACATGCTTGCAGAACCTCAAGTACGTTGGCCATCTTCTGATGCTTTCCCAGAGAAATAGCAGTGAGCTGGATTGAAGGAGGAACAGCCATGCTCGCTTCGGCAGCATATATACTGAAAGAGGAACAGCCAAGGTTTGAACCACAACCCATTGGGGATGCTGGAATCTCAGATGACAACTTAGCACACTATGTCACAATGCTGGCCTCTTGAGGATACTTATTGCTGTATAGATCCTTTTTGTGAAAAAAGAAAAAACATGAAAAAAAAAATGAGTAGTTAGGAATGGAAAGTGGTCAGCTAGATTTTTTCAGTATGTTAACAACATTAAATAATTATGAGCTGAAGAGATTTTTTTCAAAGAATTTGATTGCAGCTTAAAAAATCTTGATTTTTAAATAGAACCCTCTCACCAAATTAAAAAATTTTAACTTCAGAAAAAAGTGCACAATTGGCTAGCTAGTTAATCCTATGGGTATTTCTGAGTCAGCCTTGGCTTCTTGGTTTTATTGCAGCCTAATGCTCTTGGACGAGACTGATTCTTGTGTCAGAAGCCATGATGAGTAACTCTGATAAGAACTGTTTCTTTAACATTAAGATTTAAACTAAGAACATTGTTTTTCATTTAATACATTCCAATGGTCACAAAGGGCCAGCATATCATCTTTATTCTCTACAGTTCCAGTTGTGATTTTAAAGAGAAATAAAGCCGTTATTAGAATCTCACCTTATCGCTTCTCGGCCTTTTGGCTAAGATCAAGTGTAGAATCTCATCTTGCCAATATCAGACAATTGTCCTGCCAGGTGTTCTGTTAAGAAAGGTGATTTGCTATAAAAATATCAAGACATTCTCCCAATTTAAGCCCTGGTACCAGAGTAAATCAACCAAACTGAGTAACCTCAGCTGCTATAACCAACTGAAGTGTTCAAAGATGAGAATGAAATCTTTGAAAGTTTATAAGGAGTAATTCTTCAATTTCACAATTTCAGTGCATTCAGGCATTTAAAAAGTGTCTTCCAAGAACACCTGACTTTGATAGGGAGGTAGAAAAAAGCAGGATGAAATACAAATCTAAGCAACTATCTGGAGTTTCTAAAGCATTTTGAGGATCATTGGATGCCTTTGGTAAGATGCTGGCGTGATTAGGTTTTTGCTTTGCTTTTGTTTAGCAAAATGGAGACGGCGTTACCTGCCAAGCTCACTTCTTCAGGTCTCTTGCCTGGGATAGGAAGGCACACTGACTATGTTCTAAAGTCCTTTCCCACTCTTAATCTTCTACAGTTTTATGGTAATAAGTGTGAAAGTGCTTTGCAAAGTGTTAAGCGGTGTAAAATGTCACATTTGTGTTGTTCTCATCATTGTAAATGGCTCCTTTGGGTTCCCAGAGGCTGACATTCCCCCTCCATCTGCTAACGGGCCCACCCCATGGCAAGTTTCCTGACTTCTGGGCCAAGGTTCTCTCCCCAATGCCATAATGTCTTATTTCAGAATTAATAAAGTGAGAGAGCAGCAGAGTCCCACAAGGAGGGCCCTACCATTTCCCCACTCCCACAGACATTTATTTTCTCCTCCTTGGCAAACTGAAAACTTCACCACAGGCCACTGAGCAAAATAATGTCTTCTTTTAAAATTATTAAGTAGAGTGACCAGGCAACTCGAAATACAGCAGTGTTTCCCAGGGAGTCAGGTCACCACTCCCTTGCCCCCTCCACATTTATCTACACTTTCCTAGCAGAGGGCAATCTGCCATATAAACCACTGGCCATATGCTCTTTTAGCCTCCTGGATAGGCCTGCTTTAGCCATAAGAAGCTAGTGACTGAACAAGGCACTGTTGCTGCAGACTGGTCATGGGTTAATAAGAGGTTTCATTTAACTCTCGATGGTCGGTGGTGTTCCACCCCACCTCTCCCAGAGTATGTCATTGTCCTGAATATAAAGGCCCAAGGGCAATGTTTAGAAATGAGCTTAAGCTGTTATACATCAACCAAGGATAAAGTCCTCCGTGCTTCTGTTGCGCAGACAGCCTGCTTCATAGCATGCCTTTGGACTTAAGCATATACTGCCTTGGCTATTTTGTGTTTTTTTCCAAAGCATATGGTATGTATCCTTCACTGAAATCCTCATAGCCCTTGAACATTGATCTTGATGTTCTGTACACAACATTCAAATGATTTGAAAAATCAGTTCCAAGTAATGTAGAAAATACGATCTTTTGAAGTATTTACAGTCCAAAAGAAATTATACTGATACTAATCCAAGAAACTTGGACGTCTATTTGCTTCTACCCTTTCACCTCAAATAATGCAGATTGGTTTAACAGCCCACCATGTCTCACTAACATTAATGTATGGTTACCTCTGGCAATCTTAATGCTGGGATCTACTAGTGGAGCTTAGGCATTAGTTAGCTTGCCAATGACTGTGATATATCATCTATAATATATGACACGTGATACATCCAGAGGAGCCAAACAAGTCACTTGGAGAATGAGTTATTGGCTTTCTGGACAGAAAAGGTGTTGGGTCAAGTCCAAAAACAGCACTGAATTTTCCTATCCTGTAAGCAGCAAGAAAAATGAGGGCCAAAGTGACCACAATCCTATCTAGCCTCCACATCTGCATTTACCAAGATGTTTTTAAAGTCCTTAATGTTAATTCCAGAAAGCAATAAAAATGGACCAAAACCAAAGAGATGTAAAGGGTGCCTTTCTGTCTCTTGGGACAGTAAGGCAGCCAGCCAGCCAGCCTGGCCAGCTAAGGGAGAACAAGCCAACGTGCCCAGGGAGACAAAGCAGAGGTCAGGCAAGCAACCGAAACTGTTCTGCAAGAGAGGTGGGAGTTTTGAAAAATTAAAACCAGGTTAAGGAGGAAGCCAATCCTGGGAATTGAACCCTAAGCCACAGGCCTTTGGTTGCATGCCCTGCAGAACAGGGTGTCATGCTGAGCTCTGCAGTTTGCCTGTGTCCCTTTATGTTGCTTTCACTGTATCCTTGGAAAAATCTTGGATTCTCAGGCTGATTGGTTTGAAACTCAACTAAAGCAGTAGAGAAATGGGAAGGGCAACAGATTTCAGGTCTTCTTACCTTCCTCTGAAACCAAAGCTGATATTTTTTAACCCAGAGCCTTCAAACAAAAGGAGAGCATGTGAGCTTCCTTCTGGGAAAGGAAGGAACCGGGCTCGCTGTGGTTTGAGTCGTGCTTGCTCCTGAGGCATTAATCAGGGGCCTGACACAGCTGGAAAGGGCTGGTTTCCTATTCATGTATAGAATCATAAAGGGGGCACGGCATTCAAACAAAAGGCCAAGGAAACCTCTCCCAAAGATCCTATCAACTACAGTTATGGACCAAGGAGTCTGGCCAGAAGGGAAAGCCCATTTTAGAAAAGGGGCCTGTTTTTCCAGGCACTGACATTCCTGTTACTCCGGATATGACTACAGTTCCAAAGAGGTCACTGGAGTAGACCTCAACTTCAACTGGTTTTCAAGGAGTGGCAAATTATTTGTAGTAGGGGTGTTTTGTTTTTAATTTGCATTGTTAGAGCACGTGTATATCCTATGCTTAACATGATGGCCATTGTGCTTTGAGAACCCACCACCCAATTAACCCCTCTCACATTATTTAGCGAAAGAATAATTTTAGTAGTTTAGTTTTCTGGGGGCTTCCTCCCAGATCCAGGGGATGGGGCTTAATTGATCAGAACCAATCTTTCTATGCTGCTGGATATTTAAAATAGAGCTAGGTACAAGGACTAGTTTAGGGATGGGCAGATGAGAACTGAAGAAAAGATTGCCATTAGCTTCTAAGTAAAGTTTCTACATTACTAAACATTAGGTCTCTTGGGGCTGGTGCAGTGACATACAGTCTAATCCTCTGCCTGCAAGCACCCGCTTCCCATATGGAGGCTAGTCTTAGCCCCAGCTGCTATACTTCTGCTTCAACTCCCTGCTTGTGGCCTGGGGACTCAGTGGAGGATTGTTTAAGTCTTTGGGCCTCTGCGCCCACGTGGGAGACCTGGCAGAAACTCCAAGCTCTTGGCTTCGGATTGGCTTAACATAGCAATGGCCATTACAGTTATTTGGAGTGTGAACCAATGGGTGGAAGACCTTATCTATCTCTCTCTGTAAAAATCCTCCTTTCAAATAAAAAGAAATAATTTTTTTTTAAAAAAGGGATCAGGTATCTTCCTTCATGGGTGTGAGGTCTGGATGTGTTGTGCCCACCACACTCAAGTTTAAGGCTAAAGTCAACTCAAAGAGTAGCTCTGAAAAAAGACAAGCACAGAGAAGAGGAGCTGAGCTACCTGCCTCTGAACTTCTGTTCTGTAGCACAGCTTTCTTGTTTTGCAGGAAATGGGATGAGATTGATGATAGCAAAAGAGATTGGCTGGTCACTGAGACAGGAGTTAGATCATTCAGGGGACTAATAAAAACTGGACTCAGAGGGACTATAATGTGAAACGCTGAACTATTTCCTGACAATCAGAACTGACAATGAATAATTATGCCTGAAATGTTTATGTCCGCTAACTTCCATTCCTAGCATAGATAGCTGGGAGGGGTTGGCGTTTTGGCACTGTGGGTTAAGTCATTTCCTGTAATGTCAGTAAACCATATGGTCTCTTGTAGCAGTCTTGGCCACTGCACTTCCAATCCAGTTCCCCGCTAATGTGCCTGGGAATGCATCAGAAGATTGCCCGAGTCACATGGAACACCCAGATGGAGTCCAGCCTGGCTTCAGGCTGGTTCAGCGCCAGCTGTGGTAGCCATTTGGACAGTGAACGAACAGATAGAAATTTTCCCTCTCTGTAACTCTGCCATTGTAAATAAATGTTTTAGATACCTGGCAAACGAAGTTGGTATGACTAGTAACAACATTAAAACCAATAATAACAGCTTGAATTTCCCAATGTCACCTTGCTAGCAAGTACCAATATCTATAGGTTAATTTTTATCTGTAAATCCAGATCCCAAACTCTTAACTACAGATTTATCTGGCCTTTGGTGGAAACCAGGAAGTTAGCACGATTAACAAATCTGTGAGTTCCTGCTCTGCGGAAGGCCCTCTGCTCAGCACTTCTCATGCATAGGAATATTTCAGTTTGCAGAGAAACAGAATTAAGAGATACATTTATTTGGGTGCAAAATCTATGTATAGTTTGCTATCCATAATATGTATTTCCATAAACTTTTTAAAGATGTCCTCATATTAATTAGTTAAATCCTCAACACAATTCAGGTGTTATTATGACTTCTATTGTACAATAGTGGCAACCGAGGCTTGGAGAAGTTGAAGTCGCTGAGGCCACATGGGGGATGAGGGTCACCCAATATGATTCTAGGATAACCTCTTTAAAGAATTACAACCAATGGAAACAGAGAAAGGTAGCAATTGGATTTCTTCCTCTGTTTCCATCTAAAACACACTTTTTTCTAAGAGCCCCAAACTCAAATTTGCTTCCTTAATCAGTGCTGTACACACTCACTGATTACTCCTTACAATCCTGATGTTACTCAGTATCTATACTGCGATAAACAAAAATGTTTGTCACAGACACATCAACATAAAATAACCGATTTTGTATTGGCTAGCCCTTGGCTAGTTGAGATTCTAGAAATCACTCTGACTTGATGTTGAGGCATTTCCCTGGTCTTCATGGCAACAACAGGGTTTTTCTTGTTAACATCGGGTCCAGAGAGAGACACTGGCTGGTTTTGTTTTTTTCTTCCTGTGATTCTACCATCTTTGTATCCTGCTAACTTCTCTTTAGAATTTTCAGAATTTTTATGGTGTTGAATTGCCTGTTTTTGCCTGAACCCAACAGCTTTGCAGTCAATTATGTTTCTTTTGATTCTTTACCATGTGTTTATTTTCTGATTAAGTTGTTGAGTTGTTTTATGTTTGGAAGTCTTCTCTCTTCCAACAAAATGGCCAGCATCTTGCAGGTCTTGACTGTGCTTTCTGCTTCCCACACATTACCCACAGCACCGAACAGAATGTCAAGCACACAGTGAGTATTCAGTGACTGCTGATGGAATTGAATTATGAGCTATTGTCTCATGTTCAGTCTTTCCTCAAGGGATTTCGGTTAGAACATTTGGCTGGAATGCTATACGGACAAAACTGAATTAGGAAAAATCATGCAATATATGTTACAGTTGAGGTTTCAGATCCAGGATTTTGTATTACCTAATATTTTAACTTCTTTTCAAGTCAGTTGTTATCTGGTCTACAAACATTGCTTTCTTTTCATTACTTTTTTTGGGGGAGGGGGGAAGAATGTTCTTCTTTTTGCTCCTAATTTCAGATTTTTCTTTCTAGAGCAATCTTTGAGTATATTTTTCTTTTTTTCTGTAGAAGTCACTGTTATGGTTATTTCAGAGTAGACTAATTTGTAACATGTGCCATTTCACTTCTGTCTTCACTTTTTTTCTTTTTTTTCTTTCGTTCATTCTTTTCTTCATTCTTTCTTTTCCCTTTTTTTTTTTGCACTAACAGCTGCATGTACATAATAACAACTTGAAGGTGAAAACAGAAAACAGAGGTCCAACTCTTGCTGTCTTTGTAGCTCACACTTGAGCAGCAGACAGACAAGACATCCATATAAAACAAAACACATGCATTTAAAGATTCTGGTGCAGGAGGAGATTTAGAGTCATCAAGTTTGGCCTAATTTAGCCCTTACAGACGGCCCAGACCATCGCCAAACCATCGCTCATTTCTACCTTGGATTTCAAAACTGCTCTCTGAGTTGAAAGAACACTGTTCTACTCCATACCCCCAAAGTGGCCCAACCCTTTGTTCTTAAGCACCTAGATAGGGTTATTGAGAAAGGGTCAAGTCCATCATGGAGGAAAGCAGGGGATTTGTCTGTACTTCTTCGCTTACGACTTCTTGAGTTGATAAATGTGGTAATTGCAATTAAGCAGCAGTGGGCCCCTCTAGGCAGACCTGCATGAGAACTGACTGCTATGGAGGTGGAAAAAGGCCTTTCTTCACTGATCTAGCCCCCACTCTGAGCCTCTCTGCACCTGTGATGCTTGAAATCTCCACCCTGCCAGCTTTGTTCCTCAGTAATCCCCGTTGAGGGAATTTGGGCCTACTCTCCAGAGTGACTTCCATCTGCACTTGGTTTTCTTCTTGAGTCCACAGTTCTGGCAAGAACTGACTTCTTCGAAGCCAGTGAGAGGAGAGTGCACGTTCGAAATCATCTGCCTGGGGTTGAAGGAAGTGGAAAATGGAAAACATGCTCAGTTTGGAAGCATCTCATTCTTTTGGAAAGTTCTGAAACCTCCACTGGTTTGTAGTTCGCAGGCTGCCAAGTGTGTTTCTTGTCTCCAACAGAAGATTCCCTCTTTGAATTTCAATCTGAATAACGTATGAATTCTATGTAATGCCTCTCCTGTCCAAAGCAAAATTACCAGGCAAAGTAGAACTAGAATTTTGGCATAACGTGTTTGTTTGCTGTTTATCGCAAAGAGATCACAGTCAATTCACGATGAGAAAATGGAGGATTGGTTACTCTATCTGTCCTCTGTTATTGAACTTATTCATTATCCAAAACTTCTAGATATTTCCTGTCCTGATGATTTGTTATCCTGTAATGATTCGACTACCTACTTCAACAAAAGAAAATAGGAAAATTGGCTGTTTGCTTGTTGCTTCTGGCATTTTGTCTTTCCAAGTTCTTCTCACCATTCTACTGTGGTGGGAAAGACTGTGTATACATTTGTTAGGGTTAAAAAGGCCTTCCTGTTGTGAAGCGTGGCTTAAACATAAATAATAAAACCTCACAGAGCCTCTTTGGCTACTCACAATACTGGGTAATTGGACAATAGATTGTAGAGTCATAGAGTTTTAGAATAAATTCTCTACTGGTATATAATACACATGTAAAATGTACATGCCATTAATGTACAGTGTGATAAATGTTTACAAAGTGAACATACCCCTTGCAACTAGCAGCACCCAGGTCAAGAAACAGAATACCTCCGTGTGGCTGTTGTAATGATGACTACAAGCTAGTCACTACAAACAGCAATAATTTCTCCCCCTCATGGTTCTGGAAGGCAGAAGTTCAAAATCAAGGTGCCAGCAGGACTGTATCTCCTCCAGGGGCTCTAAAAATGAATTCTTCCTTATCTCTTCCAGTGCTGGTGGTTCCAAGCATTCCTTGGCTTGCAGATGCACAACTCCAACATTCTCTAGCTCTGTCTTTGCTGCACCTTTTTCTCATCCTTCTGTATCATCCCCTACAGGGAATCTTGTCATTGGATTTTGGGCCTACCTGAATAATCTAGAATGATCTTATCACAAGCCCTTTAACCTAACCATATTTTTAAATACCCTTTTCCTAAGAGTCACACTTGCAGATTTCAGGACATCAACATATCTTTTCTGAGGCCACTCTTCAATTTGCTGAGCTCCTCATCTCTCCAAGTCACATCCTTGTTAAAGGTAACAATGGTCCTGAGCTCTAACAGCGGAGATTAACTTTGTTTGAATTTGAACTTTATATAAATGAGCTCATATAAGATGTGCTTTTTTGTGGGTGGCTACTTTGGCTCAGTATCATACTGAGGAAATTTGTGGGTGTTCATACCCATTGGCCATTGCTGTAGTATTCCACTGGATGCTTAGTAGCCCTTCGAATGAGTTTCACTATTTTGAATAATGCTATTATGAATATGTATGTATTTGTGTGTATGTTTCTGTTGGTTATATCTAAGAATGAAATTACACAGTCTATAATGTCTAGATTTGGTAGATGATGTAAAAAAGTCTAAATTTTTAAAGTTAGAATGAATATTTGTTACCAAGAAAAATTGCCTCACTTAAAACTCAAATCATCCCCAATCCACTAACTCGAAGACCACTTAAATCAGCAAGATTTTGTTGTGATTGTGGCATAGGAGGTAATGCTACTTCCTACAAAACTGGCATCCCATATGGGTCCAATTCATGTCAGAGCTACTCTGATTCTGATCCAGCTGCCTGGCTAGAAAACAAAAGAAAAACAAAACAAAACAAAACAAAGTCCTGAAAGTGTCCCAAGTATTTGGGCCACTGTTACCCAGCTGAGAGATCCAACTCACACACTTGTCTCCTGGCTTCAGCCTGGCCCAGAGCTGGTCATTACTACCATCTGGAAAGTGAACCAGTGGATGGAGAATTCCTTTCTCTTTCTCTTTCTCTTTCTCTTTCTCTTTCTCTTTCTCTTTCTCTTTCTCTTTCTCTTTCTCTTTCTCTTTCTCTTTCTCTTTCTCTTTCTCTCTCTCTCTCTCTCTCCTTCTCTAACTCTGACTTTCAAATAAATAAATAAATAGATAAATAAATAAATAAATCTTTTTCCAAAAAAAAGATTGTGCTGTCTAGTGCCAATCTGACTTGAACATCCCATCACTATGTTGGGCCTTTTGAAATTATACATGGAAAAAGTATTGTGGGTTTGGCTATGGGGAGTGGTACAAAGCAAAATATGTGGCCAAATGAGGTAGCTGGAGTTAATCATCTTCCTCCCTACATTTAGTCCTCCTGTGGATTCCAGGTGTGACAAGCTCAAGATCAACTGTCTCAGGTGGGCTTTCCCCACCTCACTTATGTGGGCAGAGGATTGGTGGGTACTTAGAAAAGAGTCTTATGCACCGATCTTATGCACCCAAGATGTGTCTATTTAAAAAACAAGAATTCCATCTTTTGGACTCTAAGCTCTGAAAAACCAAAGGAAGCTCAAAGTTGAGTAACAACAACAAAAAAAGAAACAATTTAATGAGATAACCCTCCCTACTCCCACCCTGCTGTGTTATTTTTCTAAAGCCATTTAGTGTAATTAATCCATTGCCTCATAAAATTTTCACCAGGAACTTTAGTTTCCCCAGGAAGAGATGAAAATAAACTGTCATTTTATGTCATTGTTCCCACGATTCTTAAAAAATCATGTTTGTGTTCAACAGCACAACATAAAGCATCCTTTGCCAATAGAGTTGTTTTGCTTGAGAATAACAGGCAGCAGAATCTTTAATGACAAATATTATGCACATTTGAAAACTGAATTCGTCATATAGATTACCCGGCCTGTTTGACTCCAACTGTATTTTCCCAGATAATTATTTCTTTTAACTCTGCTAATTATTCCATTCTGTTGAATACCATCTGTCCTGCTGAGGGACAATTGTGTCTAAACAAATCAACAGGTTTTGCGTCATTGTCTAAATATGAGGGAGAAACAGCCCCCAAACTATATTCTGGCACTTGGGTAGAAATGAAGAGTTCTAAATCCCACATTAGGAATGCCTCATCTTGAGCTTCCCTGGAAGCTAACTTTCAGAAGTTGTAGAGCCCAAAACAAAGCCAAATGAATTTTGGAAAGCTCAGTGGGAAAGGGATTGGGGTGGGACTTTCCCAGAGAACGTTTGAGCCTTTGCTTCATGAGCTGTCTGGTCACCCGGACACTCTGTACTTCCCAGGAAGGGTGGGGAAGAGAGCAGAAGAAATTTTCTCTTGACATATCAGAGTACAGTAGAACCTGAGACCCAGGATTTGCTCAGGTGGCTGAGGGGCTGTCATCTCACCCTGGGAATGAACCTGTTTGACCCCCATGGGTGGTGTAGGAATGGCCAACAACTTGGGAAACAAGCACAACAGCTGTGGTAAGGAAATTGCTGAAGTCTGTCTGCCTTCTGTCCCGTTTTCCAGAGTTGCTGATGTGTTTCAAATAATCAAATACTGTGTGCTGGGAAAGCACTTCTCCATGAAGCTGCTTCCAGGCACCACAGAGCCAGTGCTTCTGCTCAGGGCCTGCAGACGTTGCTCTTAGGATACTGTCTTCCAACAATAACTGACCTTTACCCTATTTTAGTTTCTTTTTCTCACTCTCACCACTCATCCCTCTCAGTCATCTCAGTTTTCTCTGGATATGTTTATTTCTTCCCTTAAAGATGTAGTCAAGAGGCCCTGGTGGCCTTCAGGATTACCAAGGAGATCAAGTATACTTTTGAAGGTTTTTCTCCTCCATGTATAACTATATCTGCTTCACACTCCGCTACCTATCTTTGTGGTCACATTCTTTGTTTCTTTGTTGTTTACTTGAAAATCAGAGAAATGAGGAAATCTCCCATGTAGTGGTTCATTCCTCAAATGCCTACAACAGCCGAAGCTGGGCCAGGCAGAAGTCAGGAGCTGAGTTCTCCATCTGTGTATCCCAGGTGGGTGGCAAGGGCCCAGCTGGGCCATCACCTGCTGTCTCCCAAGGCGCACACTAGCAGGAAGCTGGAATTGAGAATGCAGCTGGCACTCAAACCCAGACACTCTGTCCCATATAACAATGGGGCAGCCCAAATGGAGTCCTAACCACTGCATCGAAAACCCAACCCTCGTTTTCTTTTTAAACTTCTGAACAAGTTCATTCAAAGGCCATCAACAGTCATGTGTGCCTAATCAGTGCTGATTTGGCTTGATGTCTGGACAAAAGAGATCAGAATGAAGGGCTAGAGTCTCTTTTCAGCCCTCCACCCGATTTCTCATAGACCCATCAGGCTAGTTTACAGTCCTTGGTGTGAGTATAGACCCCACATTCCTTACAGTCCCACTTTGTCAAGGCGAAGGGTGAAGGAACACTGCATTGTATTTTGAAACAATGGTGCCCCTATTCAGGTGGCAGGCACATTAACATATAAACATTTCCTGGCCTCTCCCCCTGGCCTCTATGCAGAGCTACAGCAAACTAATCCCAAGAAAAATACATGTGCATGAAGGTCAACAGTAAATAGGCAGGTGACTTGCTTCAGAATTTGCCTGCAGCATCTCTTTTTTTTTCCTAGTTGCCATCCAGTATTGAGTGTGGTAACCATACCAGTTAACACCCCAGATCAGTTTGGGATTATGAATGGAAGGAAGGGATATCCCCATGCAAGCAAACAGCTGTCCCTTTGGTTAATTATTGGGATCCACAAGCCCATCCTTATTGCCAAGGCTCCAGTGTCAAGATGACGAAATAGGTGATTAAGGGACTTGGAGACCAGTCCACACTGCAGCTTTGTCTGGAGTGTTCCAACGACAAGTGTTATTAGTCCACTAATCATAACATTGCCTGCAGTGGAATTTCCTTGGGAAGGAATGGGGCAGTGCCTCCATGCCAGAGGGCTGCACAGCATGAAAATACTAACACATCACAATTGGCTGTTCTGTGGGAAGGCGATTCCAACTCCAATCCAGGAAATAGGTCACCAGGCTGCAAGACACACTGCTATTTTGATTTACTTCCTGAGACTCTTGCAGTTTTATACACTTCTTTCTGGGTAGGATCAGACTCCTCTGAATTTCTGCTTTCCGGAGAGCCCACACAGGAGACGCACACAGGTTATGAAAGCAAAGGCGTGGGTCTTCTGTGTTCAGTCTTGTGGGGTCCACATGTTTCTAAAAATGAGACATAATGCTGTTCAAAATACTCTTTACCTTGACCCCTCTCAGTGAAGTCTCCCAGAAATCTAGGGTCAGGGGTTTTAGGAGCCTGCAGCTGTGCTTGCCGGATAACAAATGTTTAGTGAGAGGATGAAGAGATACAAATGAGCTGAAAGGTGCCAGAGCCTTCTCAGTAATGAGCATAGCAAAGCTTCAGTTTCCAAGGATGTTGGGAGAACAAGATGTACTCATTTCGAGTAGCTCATTGCCAGGATGTTAGTACCAGCTGTTGGGTTCAGAGACCACCCTACTAGTGGAGTTGAGGACCCAGCCAAACTTTCTTTTTATTCTATACCTCTGCTCATTCAGGTCTTAAGAAGAAATCTTATAGCAGAGGTTCTGGGATTCTGTCACCAATCAGCTGCCTTTTCTTCCTGAATCAGTTTAGAGTTGCCATTGATTCTTCCTAAACATAAGCTTAAGCAGTTGTTTGCTACCTCGGAGTGTGAGCAGAGGGCATTTGTAGGTTCACTGGCATTTGTAGATTTCGCTTCAGGCAAAAGTTTGTATTTTCTATTTTTTATTTATTATTATTTTTAGGTAAACAGATGCTGCGACATTAGGGGTTTTGAATTAATGTCCAGCGCCCCTGTAGTTGTTAACCATTCAGCTGCTGGGTAATTCTAGCTGAACAAAACCTTTCTTAGTGTCCCGAGACAGTATTTTAATGAGGGGCATGAATTTTGAATTTCAGCTCACCTGTCCAGAGATGCCAACATTGTGTTTTAGGGTTTGAGGAGTTGTGGCAACAGTTGCCATGGGAGAGCTTGGGAGAGCTTGAAGAGGGCTCCATGCGAAAAAGATCAGCAGATTTGCTCCCTCTGTCTGTCTCTCTGTATCTTTCTTGCCCTCTCGGTAACTATACAGGCAAGTTGGAAAGGAGAATCTCTGTGATAGTCTGCCCTAGAAAATCTCTTGTATCCCTTTGGAATCTGAACTTGGAAAGTTTCACAGTTCTTTAAAAATTTAAGTACCAAGGCTGGCATTATGATGCAGCCAAATAAACAACCACTTGCAATGCTAGCATCCCATATTGGAGCACTGGTCAGAGCGCTGGCTGCTCCACTGGTGATTCCCTCTTCTTCTTCCTGTTCCTGGGAAGCTAATGGAAGATGGCCTAAGCACTTGAGTCCCGCCACCCACATAGAGGACCTTGATAGGGTTACTATATCTCATCTTTGGCCCAGATCTGGCTGTTGTAGCTGTTTGAGGAGTGAACTAGTGAATTAGTGGAAGGAAGAGCTCTCTCTCTCTCCCTCTTTCTCTTTCTCTGCATGTGTGTGTGTGTGTCTGTCTCTACCTCTCTCCCTTACTCTTTCCCTTTCTTTCCCCCTCATTACATTGTCATGGAAATAATTTTCTTAATTCTAAGTAGTGTGTTAAAGAACACTATTTCCACCCTTTTGTTTCTTTTATTTAAAAATAAATCTTTAGGGCCTGGCATGGTGGCCTAGCAGCTTGAATGCACCGGGATCCCATATGGGTGCCGGATCTAATCCTGGCAGCCCTACTTCCCATCCAGCTCCCTGCTTGTGGCCTGGGAAAGCAGTCGAGGACGGCCTAAAGCCTTGGGACCCTGCACCCCCTGTGGGATACCTGGAAGAAACTGCTGGCTCCTGGCTTTGGATCGGTTCAGCTCTGGCCATTGTGGTCTCTTGGGGAGTGACTCAGCAGATGGAAGATCTTCCTCTCTGTCTCTCCTCCTCTCTGTATATTTGACTTTCTGATAAAAATAAATACTAAAAAAAAAAAAAATCTTTAGAGAAGAGGCCATCACCCTTGAGTAACTAGAGTTGCATTTATTGTCACTACAAAACTACCACATGGCTATTGTGTGTGTGAGCACATTTCCAAAAGTGCATGGAAATGAAATTAAAATAAGTTTATTGTGGTGCAAATACTTTTTGAAACCCATGCGTAGTTGCTTTTTTTATAACATGCATGTCCATGATGCATTTGAAGACTCCTTATAGTGCTGAGACAAATAAGGAATGTGACCACAAAGTCATGAGAACAAGCCCCTCAAAGCTGCTGTAGGCAGTAGGGTGGAGGCTTGCAGAGGCCCTCGTGGGCGCTGGGCGTGAATGGGAAGCTCAGCTGTGTGGCTGCCTGGTTAGGGAGCGAGTGGGATAAGGTCCTGAGCCCCTTTCCTCTCCCTGCAGGGGAAAGCAAGCGTTCTCAGTGCACCGAGGTCAGGAGAGCTCCATGAGAAAACGTAGGTGATGTGCTTTCCTAGTTCAGTCCTGGAAGTTTGTGAAGTGGTCACTAAACATTA
The DNA here is from genome assembly GCF_017591425.1 of Ochotona curzoniae. Taxonomy (NCBI): domain Eukaryota; kingdom Metazoa; phylum Chordata; class Mammalia; order Lagomorpha; family Ochotonidae; genus Ochotona; species Ochotona curzoniae. Next base: position 11,672,103 of record NW_024467087.1, read on the forward strand.
ACTTTTCTTGTTATAAAAATCACCCCTTGGGCTTTGTAGTCCTATTTCCTGTTCCCAGGCAACTGAGGGAGCCACAGGAGCTGCCCCCAATCTGAATCTGCCTATTTTTGAGACTCCATTTGGAATGGGATGGCCCCAGCAGTCCAGGGGGTGGGAGGCAGTGGGGAGGGAGGCATTATTCTCTGGCTTGCAGCTGTGGCAGCCAGTACAGTATCCCCCACATGCCAGATGAATCAAGCTGAGGGCCAGATCTGGGCTGCAGGCCAAAGGTTCCCCACCCTGATTTATGGTGTGGACAGAGATGTGGGTGTTTTGTGAATATATTTTGATGATGATAAAAAAGAGAGAGAGGGAGAAGGGGGGAGCACCATTCCCTCAAAAATGTGCTGAGGGAGGAAGGTTGAGGCCTATCTGTGAGATTAGAGTGTCCTGACTGTTAGCAGTAGCGACCTCGTCCGAAAGAGGCCCCCTGGAAGAGCAGCCCGGGAGAGGCAGTGCCTGTGGAAGGCAGTGAATTGTGAATGAGGCCCCTGTATGCCAGCCTTTGGGGGCGCGTTAGGCTCACTGTCTCCTCTGCAGGTGTGGGGTAGGGTGACTCAGGCTGCATGTTAACTCCCGCAGTCCCCAACTGCCTAGAAAGGGAGCACTGGCTTTGAAGAAACCCCAAGCCCCACTGTTGGCCTGTGCTATTTCTCCAGGAACTAGCTAGTTTTTGATGATTGGGGTCAGGCCTGGGTCATTGCCAACACCCTGAGAATCATAGGATAAGTTCGAGATGGCTTCCCAGGCAGGAATTAGGGAAAAAACAAACAAACAAAAAAACAGTTTCGACAATGTATTCTCAGCTTCGAACACAGCACATATAAGAGTAACTGATTCTGAGACTAGAAAGCCGAATGGAAGGAAGGAGGCTGTCAGGCTGGGAGTAGGGGCTCTGTGGAATGTAGCCCTCCCAGACAAGGCAGAGCCAGGCACAGCCCTCCTTGCTATTCTCAAGAAGTGTCAGGCACAGCTGCCCTGGCTTACTGTGTTTCATCTGGCAAAGAACCGCAACTCTGTTTCCTAGGACCCACAGGACTATTTGAAGAAATAGATTTATTCCCCAACGTCAAGGCCACTAGACAGACATTGTGCTGGAGTATGTGCCCAGCACGTATAATCACATGGCTCTGCAAACAGTTTCTTCCAAGGGAAGGGCAGTGAACACTCTCTGGCCAAAAACCTGTAGTATCTGACAAGAACAATCTGGTTTTTTTCTCCCTCACCTCTCTCTGCTCCCAGCCTAAGGCTTTCTGTTCCAATCAGGCCTCATCCTGTTCCCCAGCGCCTTTGCTTATATGCTTTGCCTCCACCTGGAATCCTCTTGCCTCTTGCTCTTGCCAAGCCCAGTCTCTCCATCACTTCTCTGAGGACACAACCTCATGTATCCTGAGGCCCCCAGTATTGCCTGACCCAAGCATTAGGGGATGCTTAATGCCTGGTCATGCATCCTTATGAGCTCCAAATATGCCTTCTAGCCCAAGGACAAGAAAACTACAAGGAAGTCTGAAGGAGGAAGCAAAATTATACTTTGTACTTGACTACCACTCTCCACATCCACAAGTGGGAATTTGCAGCTCTTCCTATGAGAAACACACACACACACACACACACACACACACACACACACACACACACACAATATAAATATGAGCCAGTGCTGAGGCATAATGAGTTAAAACCACTACCTGAAATGCCAGCATCCCATAGGGGTAACAGTTTGAGTCCTGGCTGCCTGATCTAGCTCCCTGCTAAGGCTTGAGAAATCGCTTGAGACAGCAGTGGAGGATGGCCCAAGTGCTTGAGCCCCTGCCTCCATGTGGGAGACCCAGAAGTTCCTGACTCTTACCTTCAATCTGGCCTAGCCTCAGGCTCTTGTGGCGGCTTGGAGAGTAAACCAGCACATGGAAGATCTCTGTCACCATCTCTCCCTCTCTGTAACTCTGCCTTTGAAATAAATTAAATCTTAAAATGTAAATACATATCTACAATATATTATGTAACTTATATATATGCTCATATACACTACACACACACACACACACACACACACACACACACACATTTTATGTGTTCACTTCACTGAAACACAAATCCACCAGACCCACAGTACCAATCCTGGGCTCAATTTTGAACCTCCAGTGCTTCATGCAACAGGCTAAGCTTGCCCTACCCTGGGTCCTGGAAGTTTTCTGCTTTATATCTCAGATGTGAGCTCATACTTCATGATAGGAGCTCTGGTCTCTGTCAGTTGGGGCTGGCTCCTTTGAGGAATGTTGAGAAGCAAAATGGTTCCGGGGCTCTTGTTTTTGAGTTTCCAATTTCTTGCCCCAGAGCTCAACAAAGGACCTGTGTTTGGAGTGCTGCGGACGTGCACAGAGTGTGGCAGGAGAAAGCACACAGGGCCCTTGTTCATTCCTTTTTCCTTGGAAGAATCAAAAGTGGGCTCCACTCCCAGCAAGGATAGAGAGCAGTGGGCTTGCACATTGTCTCTCCCATTGAACACCAAGTGTTTGGATCTGAACTAGTCATAAAATCGCCTCTAGCCTTTGTTCCCACTTCCTACTTGTTCCCTGCAAAACAATGGTGTGTCCATTGATGTTTGAGACATCATTGTATATATCCTTAGTGAGGAAAGTTAGGGGCATTCTTGACTCAGAGTTTGGCTGTTTCACTATAACAAAACGAGATTTTTCTCACCTTTAGTCCTGCTTTTTGGTGATCTGGCTACAGCAAAATCTTCCTCACCACACTGTATCCATCACAATGATTGACAGCACCAACCAGGAGCAGGGCTTCATAGAGCCTGGATTTTCACTGAGATTGAGTTTTGCAAAATGGTGTCAGCCTTGTGGGTACATGCTCATCACAACCTTGGGAACAAACTGTTGGCTAGAAGTATAGTGGAGCCCACTTACTAGACCAAATGGGCTAACTATAAATGGTTCTTATCTTGTCATTAAAACAGATCTGGTAGGCTGGGGACTTGGCAGCACTTGGTTAGTTATTAGTTCCATGCTACTGTATTGGCTGGGCAGTCATAACAATGTATCTCTTTGAAAATGGTCCATCCTGTAGACCAGCTTCCTCTGTATCCTTAGCCCAAATTGGTGTGACTTGATACTTCAATCTTGAGTTACTTGAACACCACATTTAATTTCTGTCTGGAGCTGTAGGCAGGTTGGAAAGACACACGCAGTACTGCATACAATGACTTAGGGGCAGAAAATCTGCCTCACCCACCGAGCCACCAGCGTGACTACCATGCTTCCATGCTTACCACACCCTTTCCTGCTCAAACAACCATCAAGTTCACATCTCTATTCCCTATCAAGCCCTACTAAGAAATTCACTACAAGTTGGGAGCTCCTTGGTAAGATCCTGGGGCATGACTTGTAGGCATTTTTACAAACTCACAGAAGTCCTAAGGAGGCAAAAAGACCTCAAGGTTGAAGGTCACAGTGCTTGCAGGAAAGCTCTAAAGTAAACATTTTTGCACTGAGTCTTCTGAGAAGACATTGCAGGAATTCCAGGCACCAGGAAAGGGTGGGAAAATAGGAGTGGGGCCTTCCCAGTGCCCCAGAAATTGCACCAAATATACAGCAGTGAGTCACCAGTCAGATGGTGCTCATCTCTGCACTCCATCCTTGGCAGTGGGGTGGGTAAGCTTATGATGTTGCTACAGAGTGCTTCTGAAGTACCAGGGGCCCTTGCAAATTTTGAAGCAGACCACAAGGGTGGCTTATAGTCTCTATGTTTCTAGGAGAAAGCGGACTCTTTCTACTTTTCTTTAGAATCTGGTGTTTATTTTTCATCAACTTCACTCCAGGTCTACTTCAAACACTGCAGATCACTTAAGACCACTTGGGGGTTGTTCCTACCCATTCAGTGGCCTGAGCCATGGGGGCTGCAGACCAGTCTTCAGTGGCAGGCTGGGCGCTCCAGTCTTCAGTGGGGAACTGCTGGATGGGCACAGAAGGCAGCTGCACACCCTCAGACCAGGTTTCCCACCTTTCAGCGGGTGCTGCATCCTGGCCTAATCCACCCTCATTCCCTGACCCAATATGCACCCTCACCTGATTCACCTCCAGGCCTAGCTATCCTGTGTGTCAGCAAATGTAGCAGCTCAGCCCTGGGAGACTCTCCAGGTTCCCCTCTCTGATCTCTCACCTGTCCTTGCACTCTTGCTGACAAGCATGTGCAGTAAAAATCCCTAGTAACCCTCAACCACCTCCCTACAGCCTTTTCCTAGTGTAGGGCACAGCTGCAACAGCAGGACACAGGGCTCAATAATCCCTCACAACCCTTCAAACTCTGCGTCCAATTGCACTCCCCTACTAATGCATGCTTTGGGATGCAACAGTAATGGCTTAAGTACTTGGATTCTTACCACACACCTGGGATACCTGGATTGCGTTCCTGGCTCATGACTTTTGGCCGTAGACATTTCTGATCATTTGAAGAGTAAACCAAAACACGGAGCATTCTCTCTCTCTCTCTCTCTCTCATTTCTCTTTCAAATAAAAATGAATAGATAAAATCAGAAAAAGTACACGTATCTTCTTTTGACACAAAACCATAAATTGGGGAATCAAATCCATAAATTGGTCATTTATTTCCTTTTCCAAAACTAAGCATTTTATATTGAATACAAAATATGTGTTAAATATAATACAAAGCACTTATGGGCCAGGTGGGCAGAATTACACACCCATCTTAATAGAAAAGCAAACTAAGCTTAAGCACATTAATCCAAGTTTCACAGCTCTAAATTAATGGCACTGGAATTAAGACACAGTACAGCACAGAATACAGATTCTGAGGTCAGGCTGCAGGCGTGTTTGCCGTCTTAATGACAGATGAGTGAAATGAAGGGATGTTTCTTTTGTAAGCAATCTTTGGTTGGGATCTTGGCCCCGCCTTTGGAAACAGCTCTATGACTTAGAGGGAAAGTTCAGTCTATAAGGCGCCATGAGCATACAGAAGGCAAGTGAAGCTGGAAGAAGTAAAAGAAACACCCAAAAAGATTTGCTGAAAGTCATGCACTCATCCAGGCTCGAAGCAAGCCCAGGCCAGAGCATTTCCTCCATTGCTGTTCCCATTAGCTCAGTGGCAAAGCACAACCCAGAGATGCAACCTCCACAGCTTGGAGTTACTCCACCCTTTCCTAGCCCTCTTATTCCCACTTTATTGTTTCAGTTCTTTCCCAGGTGGCAATGGCAGTATTGACAATCAGAGGAATCAATGCTGGGTAAAAAGGTTTATTGTAAACTGAATGAAATCCAGAATAAACAGACTACTCCTGAAATTGGAGTACCCACTGGGAAACCTTGCTCCAGGCTTCCACATAAGAAATGGTCCTTCTGGAGAATCAAGATGGTTCTTGATTTTCAGTTCTTCAGAGACACATTAGTCATTTAGTAGATGTTATTTAACTACATGGCATTGTAAATTTCTATTTTTCTTCCTCTTGTTGACTTTGTATTGTGGCTTTTCATTTAAGCGGATGTATAATAACTGTGTAATGGAGACTATCATATCCAGATTAAATGATACAATCAGTATGCATCTCTACTTCCAGATCAAATACAGACTCCAAATGAAACTGTTAAAATTATCTTGATAATAGGATGCGGGACTCTCTGCCATTGTCCACCCCCGCAATGATGGTCTTACGATTATTTATGAAAAATGATATGATTGTAATAATACAGGAAAAATCAGTGGGGGGATTTGGGGAGAGGGGATCATGGAAATCCCAGAGCCTATGGAACTGCACCATAAAATAATACTAATTTTAAAACGGGGAAAAAAGAAATGGTCCTTGAGGCTGGCATTGTGGCAGAGCATGTAAAGCTGCTACCTGCAACATCATTATCCCATATTGCTGGCTCATGCTCCAGCTACTTCACTTGATCCAGATCCATGCTAAAGGCCTAGAAAAAAAAAACAGCAGAGGATGGCTCAACCACTTAGGCCCCTGCCACCCACATGAGAGACACAGATGATGCTTTTGGATCCATGTTCCTGGCTTCAGCATGGCCCAGCACTGGCTTTTTCCAGCTATCTATGGAGTAAAGTACTGGATGGAATGTTTTTCTCTGTCTCTCCTTCTCTCTCTCTCTCTGTAACACTTCCAAGATAAATAAATCTTTACAGGGGGAAAAAAAATAAATGGTCTTTCTTGAAACTCAGTTGGCCATAAGATTGAATTTCCAGAGTAAAGACTGATATTTGACAAAGGCTGGCTCTCTCCAAAACAACAACCTCTTGCAGCTTGCCGGTTTACTGCTTTCTCCTCCATGGAGCCCACGGGCCCTCATGCTCTCAGATATATCCTTCTCTGGATAGAATTGCATCTTACCAGAACCTCTGCATTGGTTAACTGCCTAATCTTTCACCTCTGAGTGCCACATCCCATATGGGTGCTACTATCCTAGCAGCTCCATTTTCAGTGGAGCTCCATGCTAATGGCTTGGCAAAACTGGAATATGGCCCAAAGCCTTGAGACCATGTGCCCACATGGGAAACCCAGAAGAAGCACCTGGCTCCTGGCTTTAGATAGGTTCAACTTTGGTAATTGCAGCCATTTGGGGGAGTGAACCGGTGAATGGAAAATCTTTCTGTCTCTCCTCTCTGTATATTTGCCTTTCCAATAAAAATAAACAACATCTTTAAAAAGTATTGCATCTTACATAGGTTGTGGGCATAGTAAAACCATGTCTCTGGAAGGAATATCAGAATGGTTTATATGCTCTTTAGTAGGCTTTCGTTTTCACAGACAGAAACCTTACAGCAAAGAAATAAATGTCTAACAGTGGAATTTCAGGCATCATCCAATGGATGAATAAGTTAATAAAACAAATATTGAAACAGTGGGTGAAAAAAATTGCCTTTATATCTTTTCACAGGAAATAAAACTAAATTAAGCTTTAAAAAAAACCCCAAATATTGAGAGCAGGCACCTTTCTGTCATTCAAACTCAAACTACTATCTGAGTGTCAACCTCCCCTGTTTGGGAAGTAGTATCTATCTCAGGCAAAGTCTATACTCTTACTCCAAAGTCTCGAGTTTTGGGATGGTCACGTGGAAAACGCCTGGGCTCTGGAGCTAGACGGTCAGGAAACATGATCTCGCTGTGCCAATTAGTACCTGAAGGATCTTGCGTAAGTTGCTAAATGCTTAATGTTTGTTTCTTCATTCTATAAAACAGGATAATTACAGCATCTAATTCTCAATGTTCTTACGTGGGTGAATTTAATAGTTGACTGTATATAAATACTAAGAATGCCTGGGTGTCTGGCACAATGGGATGCACTTAATAAATGTGATATAGTCTTGCCATTTTCTCGGTAAAGTTGCCTTATCCTTCATGCCCCTGAGCTGTGCAAGCTACTTTGGGGGGATTCAATTCAATTCAATTGTAGTCATTGAGTATCTGTGGTGTGGCTAGTCGTATGCTGGGGACACTGTAAGGACTACAATTGATCCCCAAAAGGAAGGATCTGTTCTCAAGCAACTCCTCCTGTTTAGTAGCTCTATGCAGAGGCCCAAGACTCTCTTACATGGCATAACGAGGGGTTTAAGCTCCTGGGCTCTGCAATCAGACAGTCATATGTTTAGTCCCTATCGCTGCCTCCCGACTGTGATGTGACCTTTGGCCAGGCTCACTACCTCCCCTGCCCCATTTTCCTCATATGTAAAATAGGAGTTAAAATCACATGTTTATGCATTGTGTGTACATCAATATAGATTTATAATTATTGCTCTGTGTACTTGTCTGTTTGATCAGATCTGGGAAAAAAAAAGGAGTTACCAACAATAAAGTCTTGAACATTTTAATCAAATACTATATTTACCATTTTTATTTCTTCTTGTATTCAAATTACTGTGCTGTGCTCTTTCATTCTTGCATATTTTCGTTCATTTCTCCTTCATTTTAAGATAGTTTTGTCAAAGATTTCTTCCTTTATATTTTGAAAGGCAGAGTTACAGAGAGAGAAAAAGAGATTTTCCATCTGCTGCTTCACCCCCCAAATACCTGCAATAGCTAAACTGGGCCAGTCTGGAGCCAGGAACCAGGACCTTCCTCCAGCTCTCTCACATGGTCGCAGGGTCCAAACACGTGGGCCACCCTCTGTTGTTTTCCCAAGCACATTATCAAGGAGTTGTACTGGAAGTGGAACATCCTGGACTAGAGTAAGTGCCGATATGGGCTGCCAGCATTGCAAGTGGCAGCTTTATTTGCTATGCTACAGTGCATGCCCCCAGAGAAGGCTTCCTGATCGCTGGTTATTTGTCTTTGGCGCTTGAAGCATATGCTATGCCCTTCTGGTCTCCATGGTTTCCTATGTGATACCAATCAGTAACATGATTGAGGATACCTTGGTATATGATGAATTACTTCTTTCTGCACCTTTCAAGATTATCTTTGCATTTAATTTTTGATAGTTGGAATATCATGTATCTAACTGTGGTTCTTTCAGATTTTTTTTTTTCCTATGTGGAGTTGGTTGAGTTTCTTGGATGTGTAATCTAACTTTTTTTCCATCAAATTTGTGATGTTTGAGCTGTTATTTCTTTTATTTCTTTAAATTTTCTTCATCTTCCTGTCTCTCCTCTTTTTCTGAGATTCCCTTTAAGTGTATGTTGGTATGTCAGGTGGTATCACAAGTCTCTGAGGCTTTCATCACTTTTTATTCATTCTCTTTTTTTCTGTTTCTCACAGTGGTTGATATAAATATTTCCATTCTATCGAATCTTCCTTCTGCCTGTTCAGATCTACTGTCAAACCTCTCTAGTGAATTTTTCATTTGTTATTGTATTTCCAATTACAGAGCTTCTATTTAGTTATTTTCCATCATTTCCATTTATATTCTTTCCATTGAGATGTCATTCTCATGCTTTTAGTTCCAAGCAGTTTCACCTCTTGAGGTAAGACAGATTTAAGTCTATCTACAAAGTCCAGTGTCTGGGCTTCATTAGGAGTAGTTTATACTGATTGTTCTTGTGTGGGAGCCATTCCTTTGCATATCTTCCATATTTATTGAAAACTTATCATTTTAACTATTACAATGTGGCAATTCTAAAAAGCAGATTTTCCTTTCTTCTAGAGTTATTTTTCTGTGACTACTTTTTTATAGTACAGTGGTTTTTGTAGTTAGTGACTTATCCTATTTGAATGTCTACCAAAGCTGATTAGCTCAAGCCTATAGCTGTGGTTTACAAAGTGTAACTGCTTCTAATGTTTCCTTTGGCTGCCCCATGACTCAATCATTCGGAAAATAACTTTTACACATCAAACTTTTCTTGGGGCCTCTTAAATCAACCTCTAAGCAACCTCTCATCAAATAGCTCAGCCATCACAAGGCAAGTCAGCACTCATTATCTACCTTTACATCAGAAAGAGAAAAAATAATGAGAGATCTATATGGCCTAAAAAGAAAACCCCGTTTCACTCCTCTAAGAGGACTGCAAAGCTTCCCCTAATGAGACTAAGCCACAGTTCAGAGGAGAATTGAAATTCATGTCACCAAGAAGAGATGCCCCTAGCTCTTCCTATTCATTCTTAAAGTGCTTGTCTACTTTTGAGGGTACAGCATTGTAAACTGGAACTGTCTGGACCCTGCTGTGTTGTCATAGACAAGGGTGCCTATGTTAGGCTCCCCCTCAACAGCAAAGGCAGCATCCTGAATATGGAGGTAACCGGGGCTCAGGTCAGAGGCCCGCAAAGGTAGCCTGAGCTGTGTGGACAGGATCCCACTGGATGGGAATGGGAAAATAAAGAGAAAGTAGGGGAAAGAAAACAGGCAATGGCCAATAAATCCTGTGCTACTGCTACAGATTTAAAGCAACGTGCACTTTGTTACTTTGATTCTATACTTTCGCCAAATATCATTTAACATTGTTATTTGGAATCTTGAAATGTTCATCAACATTCTTATGCATCCAGTCAAGAAATATTTACGAGGTGTCAGGGACTGAAAATATGGAGATAAAAAAAATACATCTTTCATGGCCATAGGGAAATTCACGCATAGGAAGTTATAAAACAGTAAACACAGCGCTGTGGCTGAGGGAATTCTGGGGAGCTGGAGCCACAAAGAGGCCCCTTACTCCTCAAATAACTCATATATCATGGCTTGTAGTGGGAACAGGAAGTAGTACTTATATAAGGCTTATAATAGGAGGTAATGCTTGAATTGTTAAGTGCTGGAACAAGTAAGTGTGAGGCTGCAACCATCTTAGAAGAAAGCAACTAAAAATTTAGACAGAAGTCCAACAGTTTGTGGTATATTCTGCTACAATCTAAAATGGAAAAAATAACTTTAGAAGTTAGACATGAGCTATATAGAGAATTCCAGAAAGAAAAGAAGTTAGAAAACACAATAAAGTAAGATCACCAAATGCCCTGGATGTTTTAAGGAGGCATTTGTGCTTTACCTTGAAGGTTATAGAGCCATTAATGAAGGATCCCACAGAGGAATGACATAGGTAGTAAAGAGTACAGACTCTATATGCGGCTGATGTTTGAAATGTGGCCACTGTACCAATAATATTAATGTCACTGAGAATTTGTTAAAAATCACATTCTTGGGACCCGGTGCAATAGCCTAGTGGCTAAAGTCCTCATCTTGCATGAGCTGAGATCCCATATGGGTACCAGTTCTAATCCTGGTGGCTCCACTTCCCATCCAGCTCCCTGCTTGTGGCCTGGGAAATTAGTCAAGGCTGGCCCAAAGTCTTGGGTTCCTGCACCCGCATGGGAGACCCGAATGAAGTTCCAGGCTCCTCACTTTGGATCGGCACAGCTCTGGCTGTTGTGGCCACTTGGGGAGTGAATCAACGGAAGGAAGATCTTCCTCTCTGTATATCTGACTTTCCAATAAAAATAAATAATTTTTTTTTTAAATATCACATTCTTGGGCCCTGTCCCAGTCCTACTGATACATAGATGAGACAGGACTCAATCATTTGTGGTTTAACAACGTTTTCCAGGTGATTCTGATGTATGCTCATGTTGAAGAGCTGCTTGCCCAGACAGACTACTGGGATTGGAATCCTAGCTGAGTCTGTTCCCTCAGCTGTCAAGTGCAGACTACAAACCGGTTGTGAGAATTAAAACACTTACGTATGTACTTAGAACCGTACTTGTTCCACAATAATTCCTCAACAAATGTGAACTATTAGCACAAATGTTACTGTTATCCAAATTCCTTCTGCATGGTTGAACTTCTTTATCTGGTCTGTGGACCTTTGATGAGTGTTGTTTAAGTGTTCTTCTCTCTATTCCACTCCACTCTTCATCCATTTCCTTCCCTCCTCCACCTTACTTCTCGCCGGCCTCATTTGCAGAAAAGAATCTGTTCAAAATCAATCAGAAGCCAGGAGGTTGCCTAATAGGAGTTCATCTGCAAATAGTGGCATTGCACCTGCTGACTTTATAGAAGAGATAAAACTCAGGGCATGGCCTTGGACAAACCCCTTCCCGGAGTGCGCTCCCCTGCTTCAGCGTGCTCAGGGAAAAGCAGCAGGTGCCTGCTGAGGACCTGGCCATTCAGTGACTCAGCTTACGTACAAGTCAGACTGAGCCACACTTGTGATACAGGGATATCGTTATTGTGCCTCAATTACAGGTGAAAATGTGGAACCTGAAAGAAGATATGTTTATCCTAAATAGCACATCACCCAAGTGACAGGGTTGAAATTTAAACCAGATCTGACTGCTTCTGGGACATACATCTCTTTGCCAAATTATATTGCCTCCTGCAGCATACCACCGACCCCTTCAGAGAGATAAATTCGTTTGCCCAATGCCACATAGTTAAGCAGAATGCAGGAAGAAGCACTAAAACTCAGATTTTCTGACTGCAAGCTCAGTGTCTGTTCTAAAAGCCACAGTGGCCTCCAACAGCAGAGGCTAACAGCATGCCAAGTGCTCTACAGATGAAGAGCTGACCCCTCACCTGTCCGCAGCACTAGCATCCTATATAGGTGCCTGTTCAAGTCCAGCTGCTCCCTTGCCAATCTAACTCCCTGCCAAGATGCCTGAGAAAGCAGTAGAAGATGTACCAAGTGCTTGGGCCCCAGCATCCATACCATGGGCCTAGACAAAGTTCCAAGCTCTAGGTTTCAACCTGGACAGGCCCCAGCTGTTGCAGCCATTCGGGGGAGTGAGCCAGCAGATGAAATCCACCACCCCTCCTGTAATTCTGCTTTTCAAGTAAACAAAATCTTTTCCAAAAGTAAACAAATAGCGCAGTAGAGATAAATACTGTAACTTTACATCATCCCCTTGAAGTAGAAATGTTCAAAGAGCTATTTATGTTTGATAGAGCAGGAAGTGGATCATTGAGATTTCAAAGCTACTGCTCTGTCTTGGTCCATCTGACTGGGCCTGAGCACCTGCCCTGTTTCTGCCCGTGTGAAGGAGGGTGAGTTGAGAAACAAATCAAGCACCTGGACCAGTAATGCAAGCTCAGTATCATTGCTTTTTGTCCACCCACACAAGAATATTATCCCGTAATTTTAAAATGATATTGGAGAAAAATATGGAATAATGTGGCAAAGTAGCCTTGGATTGAAATTGTAAGGAAAAGTAGCTTACAATTAAAATGGGATTGTTAGCTTTTTGAGCCACAAACCCCAAAGCCAGACTCATTCAGTTATACAGGAGATCTTAATTCCAGCACAGGAAGTGGCCATGGGGAACAGAGAGCAGAGGAAGAGTCTGATGGACTGCTCCCTGGTGGGAGACAGCCTGGGACCATTTTCACATGGCAGGGTGACCCAGGAGGGAAACGGCTGCCCAGCGTGTACAGCATTGGGCTTTTCTACACATTGTAGGTGTGGAGAATGGGGGAAGGCGGCAGCTCTTCAGTTTGTGCATGCTTGTGACCCTGACATATCATCATGGTGGTGTTGATCTTCTTCGCAGACTGGGCATTTGAAACATTTCTGGATGAGAGTGTGTCTGTTTGACTCGGCAAAGATAGCATTGAGGCTAATGAAGCTCTGCTCTGTTGCTGGTGGCTGGAGGGAGGCGGGAAGGAGAGATAGCATTGAGACCCAGTGAGCGGCTCCACGGGCCAAGGTTACCAGGTGTTCCCGGCTTGTGATAAGTTTTGTTGTCCTTTGGTGCACTCAGCTCCTTCAGGAGACGCTTCTGTTCAGCCTAACAGGGAGGAGTAATATTTCTATTGAAAGGAAAATCTAAAAATCATGTGGAATGTGTAGAAAGGAAGAAAGAGGAAATAGCCGAACAACACACTTACCATAGTGATACAAAAGCAGACATGTTTCTTTTCCCTCTTTCTCTGTGTGTGTGCGTGTGTTTATCTTTTTCTCAAAGTTTTGATGAGAAGTTTACATTTTATTTGTAATCAGGAAAAGCAATGTTTAAGAAGGAGAGCAAGTTGGGCACACGCTCATGAGAAGGATGTCAGTATCCTGGGGCACAATGCAGAAAGAAAATGGTCCCCTACTTGGCACTGCTTCCAGCAAGAAGATGACGAGGGCCTGTTGGATGGGAGGGACCTGTTGGGTGCACCTGTCCCAGGTCTCAGTACCAGGAATAATTGCACTTGATTTGCTTTTATCTTAAGGATAGACTCATGTAACTCGATGATCTTCAAATATGTTTTTACCAGAGAATTCCCTGAGGTTTCTTTTAAAAAGATTTTTAAAAATTTATTATTAGTTGAAAGGCAGGGTTATAGAGAAAGATCTTTCATCCAATGGTTCACTCTCCAAATGGTCACAATGACCAGAGCTGGGCCAATCTGAAGCCAGGAACCAGGAGCTTCTTCTGGGTTTCCCACGTAGGTTTAGGTGCCCAAAGCTTTGGACCATCCTCCACTGCTTTCCTAGGCCAAAAGCAAGAGAGCCGGAGAGGAGACGGAGCAGCCAGAACATGAACTGGCACCCATATGGGATGCTAGCACCAACAGGCAGAGGATTAGCCAGCTATGCTACTGCACCACACCATACCACACTTGCCACCCCTTCCCCGCTAGGGTTTTACCTTGTTAATTTGAAGTGATTTTAGAGTTACTTGTGAGTTGGGAAAAAAAACTGTGGAGTTCCTGAATGCCTTTTACCTAGCTTTCCCTAATGTTAACTGATGTTTTAACACTTTTTCCTGTGAAACTAGAAACTGAACACTCATCCAACCCTACTGCTTAAATTATAGGGTTCATTCGAATTTCCCTAGTCTTCCCACTAATGTTTGATTGTCCTTTCCAGTATCTCATACAGCATGTAGTAGTCATATGTCCTCAGTCTCCTCCCACCTGTGACAGATCTTCAATGTGTCTTTCATGATGTTGACACTTCTCAAAATACCAATCAACTGTGTCATATAATGTCCCTCAATTTGGGTTTGGTTAGTGTTTTTTTTCATGAATGAAGTGAAACATGTTTTACAAGAATATCAAAGAAGTGATATTGCACCATTCCCAGGGTTCTTTGATTTTTCAGTAACTATGCCTTCTTGCATGTTTTATACAACTTTAAAATCATAACCGTAAATCATCAAAAGCATGTTTTCCCAATCTATTGTCAATATCAACATTTTAAATGAAATTACTTCACTCTTCTAAATGTATTCAAAGATTCTAAATACCAAAGTGATGCTGCTAAATTATATTTTAAAATTACATACACAAGATATTTTTAAGCATTAAATATTATACTCCTTAAATCTGTATTTCCATCTTGCCTCCTCCAGAGATATTTATCTTTATATAATAATCTTATATCCAAAAGGCTTATAATACTCTCCCTATTGGCTTCTCTGTAACAAACATATGCTTAATAATTGAACTTAATGTTTACTTTCTATATCTATAAAACACTAAATATTAAATGTTTTTAGTTATTTTATGCAATGATCAAAGTAAAATCAGTACACTGCTTTTGAAAATGATTAATTATAAAAGTAAATCATGCTTTTATGAATGTCTACGTAATGAATAGGATAGTTTTTTCAGGGATCTATGTGTAAGTATTACTTATTGCTACAAAGAAACAGCATTTATCAACAAGTCTGTTTCTAATTTTTATATACATAATGGCTGAGAAAATTTGTTCATCAACATAAGGAGAACAGAAACACTGTCACATAATTCTATGAGCACCTTCGGGTTACAAACCTAACAACTGAGTGATCACCCAAAAATGTTCCATTTTTATTAAGATACAATTCACATGCCATAAAATGTACCACTTTCACTATACAATTCAGTGGTTTCAGTGTATTTGAAAAGTTGTATAACCATCATTACTATCCAATTCTAGCATATAATTCATTACTCTAGAATGAAATTCCTTCCATGTTACTAGTCACTCTCCATTTGTCCCTCTCCCCAGCCTATGGCAACCACTAATCTCTCTGTCTCCATGGATTTGCCTATTCTAGTAATCATCTTATAACAATGTACTCATATAATATATAGATTTTTAATTCCACTTTGCTAAATGTTTTCAAGGTTTATACATATTGTAACCCGAACCAATGCTCCATTCCATCATACAGCTGAGCAATATTCAATTGTATGGATATTGCCAAATTTTCTCTCATTATCAGTTGGTAGATATTTGAATTGTTTCCAACTTTTCAATATTGTGAACAGTGTTGCTATGAGCATTCATTTACAAGTTTGGGGGCGAACATGTTTTCATTTCTCTTGGAATGGAATTAATAGACCATTTGTTAACTGTTTAGTTTTGAAAATCTGTTTCCCAAAATGACTGCAGCATATATTTCCATCAGCAGTGTTTGAGGGTTCAAATTTGTCCACCTTACCAACACTAGTTATTACTTGGGTGTGAAGTAGAATTTCTTTCTAGCATCTCTGGATGTGAAGTGGTATTTCTTTGTCGTTTTGACTTGTGGTTCCTTGATAATATATGATGTTGGACAAGTTTTCTTATGTTTATTGGCTATTCGTGTATTATCTTTGAAAAAAATGCCTATTGAAAGAGTATAATTTTCGTGTAGTCCAATTTATCTTTTTTTTTCTTTTGTCAGTTATTTTTAAAGTCCTAACACTGTTACCTAAACCAAGCTTATGAAGATTTACACTTATATTTTGTTCTAAGAATTTTAGTTTTCATCATTTTAGTTTGGAGTCTTTGCATTTCCACATGGATTTTAATATTAATATACAAACTACTAGAAAAAACAGGTGAAATTTTATTAGAGTTTGTATTGAATCTATACATCAGTTATGGGAGTAGTATCACTTTGTAATACTAACTCTTTTTTTTAAGCTTTTTATTTTTATTATGTTTTTTTTATTGGAAAGGCGGATATACAGAGGGGAGAGACAGAGAGGAAGATCTTCCGTCCGATGATTCACTCCCCAAGTGAGCTCAACGGCCGATGCTATGCCAATCCGAAGCCAGGAACCTCTTCTGGGTCTCCCACGCGGGTACAGGGTCCCAAAGCTTTGGGCCGTCCTCGACTGCTTTCCCAGGCCACAGGCAGGGAGCTGGAAGGGAAGTGGGGCTGCCGGGATTAGAACTGGCGCCCATATGGGATCCCGGGTGTGCAAGGTGAGGACCTTAACCACTTGCGCCACCACGCCGGGCCCGTAATACTAACTCTTAAACATGAACATGGAATGCCTTGTGTCGTCTTTTTAAATGATGTTTTGCAGTTTTTAGCATACAAGAATTCTATTTCTCTTATTAAACTTATTGCTAATTATTTTATTCTTTTAAGAGACAGAGAAAGAGAGAATCCCACATTCACTGGTTCATTCCCAAAACAGAATACCTGGGGCTGGGCCAGACTGAAGCCAGGAGCCAAAAACACCATCCTGGTCTGCCATATGGGTGGCAGCAACTCAAACACTTGAACCATCATCTACTGCTTCCTAGGCACATTAGCAAGGAGCTGGCTCAGAAGTGAAGTAGCTGAGATGTAAACCACCAGTCTGATATGTGATATGGATATCCCAGGTAGCGGCTTAACCCAGTACACTATACCAATTGCCCCAGCATTTTGTTCTCTTATTGTAAATGGAATAATTTCTTAATTAATTCTCACATTTTCAACCAATGGTGTATAGTGGTACAACTTCATTGATGTCTTTTCCTGTATCCTGAAACCTTACTGAACTTGATTATTAGTTCTGTTTCTTTCTGGATCTTTTCTCTTCTCTTCTCTTCTCTTCTCTTCTCTTCTCTTCTCTTCTCTTCTCTTCTCTTCTCTTCTCTTCTCTTCTCTTCTCTTTTCTTTTCTTTTCTCCTGGATCCTTCAGGATTTTCTACAGAAAAGATCATGTCATCTGTGAACAGAAATGTTTTGACTTCTTTACAATTTGGATGCTTTTTATTTCTTTCTCTTATCTAATTTGCCTAGTCTGTATTTCCAGTACAATGTCAAGTAGAAGTGGTCAGAGTAAGATGCTTGTCTTCTGATGTGTGTCGGGGAGAGGTTTCAGTCTTATATCATTATATTTGATGTTAATTGTGGATTTTCATAGATGTTATTTATTATGTTGTAGAAGTTACTTCTTATTATTGGTTTGTTGAGTGCATTTATCATGAGAGAACACTAGATTTAGTTAAATTCTTATTCTGTGCCTACTGAAAGTAGTGTGTTGTTTTTGTCCATTGTACTATGCATATGGCAGGTAACAATGGCCAATACTTTAATATTCAATCAACTGTGTGTTTCTAGGGAAAATCCTACATGATCACTACAATGTTATTTATTATATGTTGTTGAATTCAGTATATTAGTATTTTGTCAAGGATTTTAAAAATTAGTATGATAAAATAAATGTAACAAAATCCGCCATTTAAACAATTTCAAAGTGTATAACTCAATGTTATTTGGTATATTCACAATGTTTCACAGTATGAACCAATATGTAGTTCCAGCAAGCTTTCATCATGACAAAGGAAACACCGAACATATTAAGCCACCAGTCTTCATTCTCCCTTCCTGTTAACTCCTGGCAACCACTAATCTGCTTCCTGTCTTTATGGATTTCCATATCCTGAATTTTGTCAAGGGTTTTTACTTCTATATTTACATGGTATGTATGTCTGTAGCTTTTTCCCAGATGTGAGGTACAAAACATTGAGGTGAAATCCCCTTATTTAGAAAACACTGTTTAAAAATCCTTAATCAGCAAAAAGCCTATAAAGAGCAACCTAGTCTTTCTGTCCAACACAGTTATTTCCAGACTCATTTGTACCCCATCCATTTGACAGAAGAGGGAATGGGCAGAAAGAAGGAAAAAGAAACTCCTTCAACTTTCTCTCCCCTCCATGTACTGGTGAAGCGGCACTTGGAAAGCAGGGCTGTCCAGTTCACCTCCATGCAATAATGTACACATTTGGCTTTGCTCCTAGCCTTTTGCTGCTCTGTCCACCCTTTAGTATCCTCAAGTAGTCTGATCCTGGGATATCCCTGAGTCTGCTCCTCCACAAGCAAGGCCTCAGACCCTGAAAATCCTCTCAAATTTGGTTTCCAAATTGGGCATCCTTTCCATGCAAGCTTTTCTATCTAGATGGCACTCGTTTGCTCCATGTTCTTGGTTACCAAGGATTCCCTGAATTACCATGTCCAAATTCCCCGACTATGATGAATGCCATGCCCCACAGCATAGCAAATGGTAACTCAGTAGAGGCCAAGGAGGAAGTATTTCTGGAGGGTCTCAGTGTTGTTTATGGACTGTTCAAGGAATGTCCTTGGGCAAGCTGGCTATTTGGTGAAGGGACTCAGAGAACGGGGAAAGAAGATGACATTCCCACCCTCCCTGTTTGCTTCACATTCCAGCCCACCCTAAGGCTTAGTGGGGAACTCTCTGGAGGTTGTGTAATGGAGAGGATTTTTTTTTTTCATTTCTCCAGGGAGGCTTCTTGGCACACACTTTTCCAGACCTCAAGGACACTCCCAGACTCAAAGTGATGTCATCGGGGTGTTTTCAGATAGAGAATTTAAGACTTGCTCCAACCTCATGTGCTTTGTATTTCCAGCTGAACTCAAACTTTCCAAGACTTGAGTTGATTTACCTTTAAGTAAAAAAGAAAAAAAAAATCCCTTTCTTGGCTCTATTTCCAATTACACACGAGTCTCTAAGCCTTTTTGGCCATCAGGTACCAGTTGATCAAAAGTGCCACACATTTGGGTGGGGCCAATGTGGCTGACACATGCTTTGAAGTTTAAATAGAGTTGAAAATGAGTGCAACGTTGCCGATATGACATCACATCTCTCTCATTTGAAAAATAATGTGTGATATTTGACAAACTCAAGTACATGGTGAGGCAGTCATCTTTTTTTAGTGCAACTCTGGAACAGGGAAGTAACTGCTCTTTAACGTCTGCTTCTCTGCTAATGGCACTTGCAGAATGGGAAGCTTCTTGATGAAGAATCAGAACACTATTGCCAACCCCTAGGCAAGTAATGGGCTATTTGAATGCTTCCAGAATCACAGTAGAAAGGTCTATGCTCACTCCTTATTTTCCTTCCATAAGTCGTCCCCAGTGAACACACAGTCCTTCTACCTTTACTTGTATGGCTCATAAATGCAACCTGTATTGTTCAATGTACTCCTGCTCCTTGAAGGCTAATCCAAAAGGTTTGGGCTTTTATGGCCAAACCAGAGAAGGCATTTCCAGAAAGCACATTCCCTCTTCTACCAGCTCCACCCGGAGAAAGCCTTACAGCACTCTTCCATTCAGTCAAGATGAGACCAAGACTCTTTATATCACCACTCCTGCAGCCTGAGCCAGTTGCTCGGAGTTGCTATACAAGTAAACAAAAATTGCTAGCATTTTACTGAAGACCTAGAATGGGTCAGGCATAGACTAAGCACATTATATGCATTATCTCTTTTAATTCACACAATAATTTTGCTACGATAATACTATTCTTTTTTCCAGACAAGGAAACCAAGGCCAAATAAAGGTAAGCAAACTTTTTCTAAGTCAAATTGATAGAACCTGGACTGGAATTCTGATTTATCTGAGTCCAGAAACTAGCCTTTTATTCATTATACTGTGCCAATTCATTTGTTCACTTAACATGCATCTAGTTCACACTAATTATGTGTCATCACTGTTCTAGGCTCCATGGATTCAGCAATCTGAAGATCTTCACCTGGTGAAACATGACACTCAGTAAGCCTCTGAAGGGAAGGGCGCTGGAGCCCATGGTATAACAGTGCGTAATAACTCCATTTGCTGGCAAGAAGTGGAATCTTCAAAGCTAGGGAGTGTATGAAAAGCTTAAGCCATGAGGCAAAGGAACAGTAGTAGCCTTTGGACTGAACGCTGACAGGGCTGTGTGCTTGTAGAGGCTGTGGCCCATGCCCCAATACTTGAAGTAGAGAGTGTGCCCTGTTGATCTCAGTAACTCTGTGAAGGTCACCCACCCGGGGCCCTCCTAACCACAGGCCAGCCTGCAGTTTTCCACATATCCCGTGTATGCCTGCCTTTTTTTTTTTTTTTTTTTTTTTTTTTTTTTGCCACTAGCAGCTGGATGTGTGGAGCTCTTGGCTGCTCGCCAGGACCCCTGGGGGATGGGTCACAGGTGGAGCTGAGCTCACTCTTCCTATAGATACATTTCCCCCTTGTAAAGAGCAAAGGATACTGATCAAAGGACACCTGGGCCCACTTGCTCGCTAGAGAGACTCGTGGGAGCTGGAAAGGAAGAGGGAGGAGGGGACTGGGGGGGTGCTAGAGCTGTGCTGTGATTGATTGGCTTGTTTTGCTCCTGCTCTTCTGTTTACCCAGCTGGGTCTGCTGCTGCCCAGGGTACCGGCATGTGCACCGCCACTGTGGCCAGTCTTTGGGGGCAGTGTCAGAGAGAATTGTGAACCCAGGCAGCTCCTGGCGAAACGCAAGCTGAGGAGATTATGTTTTATGTCTATTACTTTCTTGGTTCACTGGGCTTTTCCCATCCCCAGCGAATACCCCCACGCCCCCTACCCCTGCCATATTTACATCAGCTTCAGCCACAAAAATCCTTTAGGCTTTCTTCTTAGTGGTACCTAGTGCCACTTAGGTTCCATGACACTAGTATTTAGGCATCTGCTAACAGCCTCTAACCTAATTCTAGCATTTTCAAACTCAAGGCATTCTTTGTCATGAATTACTCTACTCAAGGCCCCTGTTCTTATCTGGGAGACCTGGAAGAAGCTCCTGCCTTCTGTCTTCAGGTCAGCTCAGCCACATCCCTTGCAGCCATTTGGGGAGTAAAGAAACAGATGGAAGAACTTTCTCTGTCTCCCTCCTCTCTCATTATAACTCAGCCTTTTAAATAAGTAAATAATTTATGCTTACAATCTATGAACACAGAATATTTTTCCATTCTTTTGCTTCCTCTTCATTAGCCTTCATCAGTGTTTTGTAACTTTCAAACAGGTCATTTACTCCTTGCATAAATTTATTCCTTTTTAAAGATTCATGTACTTATTTGAAAGAGAGAATGACAAACACACATAAACAGAGAGAGAGAGAGAGAGAGAGAGAGAGAGAGAATATTCCACCTGCTGGTTCACTCAACAGATGGCCACAAAAGCTATGGATTGACCCAAACCAGGAGCCAGGAACTTCACCTGGCTTTCCCACATGAATGGCAGGGACTCAAACACGTGGGCTATCTTTCACTGCTTTTCTCAGGCAGTCAATAGGAAGCTTGATTGGAAGTGGAACAGCTGGCATATGAACTGGCACCCTTATTGCAAGAGGGGACTTCACTGGCTACATCACACCGGCCTCAAATATAATCTAAAGTATTTTTGGTAACTATTGTGAATGATATTGTTTTCCTGATTTCAGATTTTAGTAATTTCATTGTTGGTGTATGTAAAAGCTGCTTTTTGCATGTTGATTTTGTCTCATGAAGCATTAATGAGTTTGTTTATAAATTTTAAGTTTTTTTAGTAGAGGGAGATTTTAACATAAAGTTATCTCATCTGTAAACAGATCATTTGGCCCTCTCCTGTCCTCCTTCTTAAAAGTTATTTAGTTATTTATTTTCATTGTATTTGAAAGGCAAAGAAACAGAAACACACAAGGAGAGATTTCCCTTCTACTGAATCACTCCATAAAAGCCTCCCAAAGCCAAGAACTAAGAACTCAACCCAGGTCTCCCTCCTGGGTGGCAAGTACCAAAATGCTTCCATCATCGTGTGTTGCCCTCCAGGATGCACATTTTTAGGAAGCTGGATGAGAAGCAGAGCCAGTGATCAAACCAGACACTCCGACGTGGAATGTGGGCATGCCAAGTGGCATCTTAACCACTGTGCCAAACGATTGCTGTAATACTTCCTTAAGCATTCATTGCAGGGTCAGCTCTCTGGTGATGAATTCGCTCAGTTCTTACTTGTCTTGGACGTTATTTCTCCTTCATTTCTGAGGCATAGTTTGCTGCTTGTAGTATTACTGGCTGACATTTGTTCTTTCCTTTAGGGATTTGATTATATCAACCTGTTCTGTCCTGACTCATAAGATCTCCACTGAGTACTCTGCTATTAGTTTAATGAGAATTCCCTTATACCTGACTTAGTACTTTTCTCTGCTGATCTTGTACTTTCAACAATTTGCCTGTAGTATTCCTTAAAGATGATCTTTTTTTTTTTTTTTTTGAAGGAATTTTTTAAGGGTCTTTTGAGTTTCTCAGGCCTGGATGTCTGCATTTTCCCCAAGATTTGCAGGAATTTTCCAGAAATTATTTCATTAAATATAAATGTTTTCTATGATTTTTCCCTTTCTTTTATCCTTCCAAAACGCCCACAATGTGAATGTGAATATTTCCTCAATTTTCTTCAATTAATTATGTCCCAGAAGTCTCAAAGAATTTCTTTTTGCTTTCTAAAAAAATTCCTTTCTTTGATTATTTTTATTTCCAAAAATTAAAATTAAAATATTTATTTTAGTGGAAATTAGATTTATAGAGAGAAGGAGATACAGAGGAAGATTTTCCATCTGCTGTTTCACTCACCAAGTGGCCTCAACGGCCAGAACTGAGCTATTCCAAAGCCAGGAGCCAGGAGCTTCTTCCGGGTCTCCCACTTGAGTGCAGGGTCCCAAGGCTTTGGATCGTCCTCAACTGCTTCTCAGGCCACAAGCAGGGAGCGGGACGGGAAGTGAAACAGCCAGGACATGAACCAGCACCGATACATATGGGATCCCAGCGTGTACAAAGTGAGGAATTTGCCACTAAGCCATCATGCCAAGCCCTTTTTGATTATTTTTAAAGATCTGTTTTGAGGCTCAGAAATTCTTTCATCTGCTTCATCTATTTTTGCTATTGAGGATCCCAACTGCATTTGGATTTTCATTTACTGAATTTTCACCTCAAGGATTTCTATTTTAAATCAGTGTGTCTCTCCTGAATTTATTTGTATCATAAATGGTCTTCCTAATTTCATTAAAATTTCCTTTTGTATTCTCTTGTGTCTCCTTAAGTTGTCTTAAAATCATTTAAAAAAATTCTTCTTCAGGCAATTCATCAATTTCCTTTTCTTTGGGCTCTGTTGCTAGAGTTTACTGTTCTTTGCAACGCATCATGCTCCTTCGCTTTCTCATGCTGCTTGTGACCCTATGTTGGTATCTGAGTACCTACAGGTCAGTTGCCTTTGCCACTTTTCCAGCATGGCTATCTTAAAAAAAGAAAAAAAAGGCTCTCCTGGCAATGTGTCCTAGTGTGTTTTTGGATGTGTTGCTTTATCTTTTGACTGGATAGGTGCTTTGGGGTTGTGTCCATATAGTTTCTTCAGCTGTAACCAGCATTTTTGATGTCTGCTAAGCCACATTTCTCTTATCATGTGTAGTTGTGCATGTGGGGTGAATGCTCGTTTCCCTGGGTCTTTGGGAGTGTTCTCACATTGGTAGGTGCAGCATAGCATGCATGGTAGTGAGGCAGGATGTGTGTCAGTTGTCCAAGGGCTACACAGGTGGTTTTGTGGGCACAGACTTGCTTAAGGTAGTCTCTTCAGCTGCTTTCCAGAGCCTTGGTTGGATAAATGGGTCTTTCCATCTGCTCTTCATGACTTAAGCCAGCTGAGCTTCTGAGGATGTATTGGCACTTCAGAGTGGTGGACTGGGCCACCTGTCTCAGGGCCTCTGTGGACTAGACCACTCAGAAAAGGATGCCTGGATACTTCCTGGGGTTCAAAGTGGATGAGTGGGGATGCCTGACTGTATCCTGGGCGCCTCATTGGCTCAAACCACCTAGGGCCAAAGTGGCTGGACAGTGTACCCAACTACTTCTGAGACAGCAGGAGGATGTGCAGGACTGCCTGGCTGCTTCCTGGGGCAGGTCCAACTGGCTGTTTCTAAGGAAATGGGAGGGCAGGCAGTGACAAGTGTCTTTTCTGGGGGCCTCTGCAGGCCAAACTGCTTAGGCAAGGCTGCCCAGATGCTTCCTGGGGTCACAGGACGGTAGATGGGGCCTCCTGTCTGGTTCACAGGACTGAGTTTTTGGAGCTGCTGGGAGCAGCTGGTTTTTAGGATCCTGGATGGACAGAGTTTGAAGAGGGCTCTGCATAGCAGGACCCTGGGTGAAGAGGGCACAGCATGACCTGGGCCCTTTCTCTGAGGCAAGACAGCAGTGTGGCAACCCAACACCTGCCAGAAATGGCTTTTGTGTTTCCAAGCCCAGCGTGTTCTAGCAGTTAAGTGCCTCAAGTAGCCTCAGAGTGACTGAGGACTGCTGGGGCTCTCCTGCTAACCCTTTTGGCATCAAGCAAAATCCCCCTGGGTTCAAGGTTGATTTTTGAGAGGTGCAATAGCAGCTGCTGTGTGCTTAGTTCCCACCTTCACGTGACCGTGACCATGGTGTTCCCTCCCTCTGCAATGTTTCTGACACAGCCCCTCCATGCTCTGAGTTTCTGCCTCAATGTCTCCAGTGAAATAATTGTTCTTTTCTTGTTTTCATTCTTGGTTGTAAAGGAAAGCATGCCAAGTACCTCAAACCAGCCATCTTACACAGTAATCTCGTTAAGTGGCAAATTTGTGTTATGTGTATTTATTACAGTAAAAAGGAAAACAGAAAATAAGATTGGGAATGGATGGATTTAGGGGTAGGCATGTGAGGAAAAACCCTGGCATACCAGTGCTCAATGACCTTAGCTAGGATTCTCTTCTCTGTCTTACTATGAACAAGCAGCCCATCTCCATAAAGGGATGGAGAGAGGGGAAGCGAGAGAAGAGGGAAGATAAGGCAGGGGATAGGGGAGGGGAGGAGAGGGGAGGGGAGAAGAGAAGGAGGAGAGGAGAGGAGAGGAGAGGAGAGGAGAGGAGAGGAGAGGAGAGGAGAGGAGAGGAGAGGAGAGGAGAGGAGAGGAGAGGAGAGGAGAGGAGAGGAGAGGAGAGGAGAGGAAGAAATGTGAGGCAAGGCTGGATCTGTCAGAGTAAAACAAAATATCTTTAAAAATTGAAGTTTATAGAACTAGTATTGCAATGTAGAGGATAAACTCCCTGCCTGTGACAGTGGCATCCAAAATAGGTGTGGGTTTGAGTCCTGGCTGCTCCACTTCTGATTTTTACTAATGTGCCTGAGAAAGCAGGAAAAGATGGTACAAGTACTTGGGCCCCTGCACTCATATGGGAGACCCAGAAGATGCTCTGGCTCCTGGGTTCAGTCTGGCCCAAGTCTAGCAGCCATTGTGGCCATTTGGAAACTAGTCACGTTTTCTCTGCTCCCTGAAGTAATGTTTATTTATCTGTCAGATTCTGCCAAGCAAAATGGCTTGGTCTGTGATTTACCATTACACCATTATGTCATACTTCCTTACTGCCTTTATGACCATGACAGACTCCAGGCACAGTAGCCATATTATGTCCCAGTGACCCCTGCCCATATTAAGTCACTGTTGCTGGTCCATGGTGATGGTCAAAAAGAACAACCAAGGGTACCTGTTGTTTTAGGGACACATTTTCAAGCAAGTACAAAAACTAGTGAATATACTGGTTGACCAACTGAAGTCTGCATCTAGCTTTTTCACTGTCTGCTAGCAAGCACGTTTTGCATTTACTTAAAAAGCCTTTAATAAACACATACAACTGCAAAGCATCTCATTGCTCACTGCTTTCTGGTTAAGAAAATTTTGCATCAGCGCAGCTGACTTTGCTATTCATAACAGAATATTATTTTTCATCAGCACGTGGCCTCAGCCCAATGTGTGAACATTATAAATGCAAAGCACAACTTATCTGAGGCTGCAAGCATGACATTCATTTACTGATTCAATCAACAAGCCATTTTTATGGACTTACCACATGAAGTTTAGGGCTCTTTTGGAACAGCAGGGCAATCTGTGTGTCTGTCATGAGAGAACACAGCAGTTCATTGCTACCACAAAGGTAGCCATTTAGCCGCCATAGTCGATATGTCGTGGTCAGCTGTAAAGTGTGGCACAAGCTATTTGTTTTTTTAATAAAGATTTTTATTATTGTTTTTATTAGAAAGTCAGATATACAGAGAGGAGGAGAGACAGAGAGGAAGATCTTCCATCCGATGACTCACACCCCAGTGGCCTCAATAGCCAGAGCTAAGCTGATCCAAAGCCAGTAGCTTCTTCCGGGTCTCCCATGTGGGTGCAGGGTCTCAAGGCTTTGGGCCGTCCTGGACTGCTTTCCCAGGCCACAAGCAGGGAGCTGGATGGGAAGTGGAGCTGCTGGAATTAGAACCAGCGCTTATATGGGATCCCGGATACGTGCAAGGTGAGGATTCAGCCACTAGGCTATTGCTCTAGGCTCAGCACAAGCTATTTATTAATAGTTATTGAATCAAAGTGCTGAATGATTTATTTGCTGTAGTTATAATGTAGAGTATGTTCAAGGTTATTCTTATAATATTGTTACCCTCACTTGCTTGCATTTCAGTGTGCTTTAATGAGAGCTGGAGAAAAGCTCCTAATTAATGGCTAACATGCCAAGAACTGCGTATTGTTCAAAGCACATGTGAACATTATTTATATGTTATATCACTGTTTAGAATTGTTGGCGGTGAACCTGGGGAAGTGGGATGGACACATGCAGTTTTTCAGAACTTAAGTAAACACATTTTTAGCTGGGTGGGTCCCAGATTCATGCAGAGCTAATTGTTCTTTCTTTCAAAGCACTACTCCTTGTTTATCAGGTTTCAGGACTTGCCCAAGTTGAGAGGTGATCGTAATTAAAGCAGCAACAGTCATCCCTGACTTGTGGATTTAGCCTGTCTCAAAGAACTGCAATTATATTTTTGGGACAAAGTACTTCTAGTACTGGCTGTATTGCGTGTTGGGCTCCCTAGAAGTGAGAATGTGACCCAAGAGGCAGTTTCTAGGTTAGTTTCCATGGAATGATCTTATCGTAGACCCCATATGTCTGTCTTGGAAAACACATGGAAATTCTGAGTCATGAATCAAACTAGAAAAGGAGCTAATATTGAACTTGCTGTGATATCTCTCCTGGGCAGTTAGATGAGGTGTGGAGCGTTATTGGGTTACAGAGAAGGGGTGCCTACGTTAGCTTATCTTTCTGATATAAAATGGATTTCTGAAATTGACCAGAAGTTATTAGGAGTGATACCTTGCATGAAAACAGCAAGAGATCAATGTGGTGTCCTGATTTGAAGGATAAGAGAAATATTTCTTACAGCTGTTGCTTGCTTGTCAAATACTAGAAATTTAATATAGACTGCATGCTCTGCTAAAGGAGGATGGTTCTTTTAAAACTAAGACGTACATTCAGGAATGAACTGGAAGCCTGCTAGAATTGTTCAGATCAATTGTATGTAGATGCAAGCTCAGTAATTAATCAGCAAGCCTCTAGCAGCCAAATATCTGCAGGGAGGCAGGAGGCCCTGTCCTTTGAGAGAGGAAAAATGACTACTCCCTTCTGATTAAAAAAGCGCCATTGCAGACCTTCTGGCTGCTGACATGCAGATGTACATCTGGCTGTAATCTCTCACTCCCTGCTAGCCTTTGCCAAACTACGTGGAACAGAAACCCAGTTTCTCCCCCATGCAAAGAGACAGAGAGAAATGAACGAATTAGATAGTTAGAATTCTAAGCACTGGCTAGGAGAGGGAACAGTCCCAAAGCAATAAAAAATAATCTGACTTTAAAAAAAACTGTGACTGAGGCAAGATTGAAGAAGTTTAAACAACTGGTGGAGTTGACTGGGGTGAAGGGAGTAGGAATCCTCTAGCCACAGATGGACACCGATACTCTGCAGAGCAGCTAAGAAATATTCAAATAGCATTAAGTCCACTCAAGGCTGATGAACAAGATAGAAGAAAAGTTTGATAGCATTTGAAGGGATTTATTTGCTCTTAGGTGTCTGTAGTAGTATAAATCTTGTTCTCGATTCTATTTTATGTGGTGTTGTTTTAAACACAGTTTTATGTATAAATAATGACCCAGACTAGCACATAAGAATAAAAGAACCCTTTTGAAGTTTGATGTTGGAAACCCGCACTTTATTAAGTAACAACAAACATCACTTTTGGATTTAATATTGCAATCTTCTCTAAAAAATGAAAATTTGGGGCTGGTATTGTGGCATAAGGGAGTTAAACCGTGGGCACCGGTTAGCATGCTGGCTGCTTCATTTCCGTTGCAGCTCTCTGTTAAGATGTCTAGGAAAGTAGTAGAAAATAGCCCAAGTTCATGAGGCCCTGAGCTCATGTGGGAGATCCAGATGAAGCTGCTGGCTCCTGGTTTGACCCTGGCACAGCCCTGCCCATTGCAACCATTTGGAAAGTGAACCAGTGAGTGGAAGATTTCTTTCTTTTCTTTTTCTGTTTCTGTTTCTTTTTCTTTTTTTCCTTCCTTCCTTCCTTCCTTCCTTCCTTCCTTCCTTCCTTCCTTCCTTCCTTCCTTCCTTCCTTCCTTCCTTCCTTCTTTCCTTCCTTCCTTCCTTTCTTCCTTCCTTCTTTCCTTCCTTCCTTTCTTCCTTCCTTCTTTCCTTCCTTCCTTCCTTCCTTTCTTCCTTCCTTCCTTCCTTCCTTCCTTCCTTCCTTCCTTCCTTCCTTCCTTCCTTTCTTCCTTCCTTCTTTCCTTCCTTCCTTCCTTCCTTCCTTTCTTCCTTCCTTCCTTCCTTTCTTCCTTCCTTCCTTCCTTCCTTCCTTCCTTCCTTCCTTCCTTCCTTCCTTCCTTCCTTCTTTCCTTCCTTCCTTTCTTCCTTCCTTCTTTCCTTCCTTCCTTCCTTCCTTTCTTCCTTCCTTCCTTCTTTCCTTCCTTCCTTTCTTCCTTCCTTCTTTCCTTCCTTCCTTCCTTCCTTTCTTCCTTCCTTCTTTCCTTCCTTCCTTCCTTCCTTCCTTCCTTCCTTCCTTTCTTCCTTCCCTCCCTCCCTCCTCTCTTACTCCCTTACTCCCTTACTCTTTTCAACTCTGACATTCAAATACAATAAATCTTTAAAAAATAATTTTTTAAAATGAAAATGATTCAAAAAAGGGCAACATATATAGTTACTGGTTCCTTAGAACAGTGATTTATCAGACACCTTTTGTTTATACTAACAAAGTTGTAATTACAAGCCAGTCTAGAGAAGACCATAGCAAACATTCACATTCTTGTCACACAGAGTGAAATACACTACTCTGGCATTTTCTTGGTCTTCTATGTTTTAACATTAGCAACTGCTACAGGAAAAATTTTAGCTCCCACCTCCAGTAAACCTACTTTCATTAACTTGGTATGTTCCATTTCTTTTAGCAGCTGTCTGTTGATACTCTTTTCTTTTGGGCTGCTCATCTTCTGAGAGTTCACTTGTAGTACACCAATCCCCTCTTTCCACAGGGGGCACATTACAACCCCTCTAGCAGCTGCCTGAAACCATCGGTAGCTCAAATCATGTATGTACGGCTTCATATTTACCATAGGCTATAGCAACCTCAGTGGACAATTTTCTTTCTTCACTAAGTCAGGAATATTTACCATTTCACTTACTGGGAGCACTTTATGGCTGCTAGTGGGCATATTTGAATCACCATCACCACCAATTTTTCACTTTGAAACTATTAATAAGTAAAATAAAATAAGGATTACTTGAATGCAAACCCAGAAATACTGTGAAGGTGTGATAACTGACATGGCTAAGTGACAGATGGGTGTACAGTGTATCTATAGGGTACCTATGCTGAATAAAGGGGTTGTTCACATCCGGTATAAGGCGGAGCAGAATAGTGTGAGAGCTCATTATGCTATTCAGAATGATGCAACATGTGTAACTCATGAGATTTTTGTTTCTCAAATTTTCCACTTAATATGTTCAGATCACGGTTGACTGTGAGTAGCTGAAACTGCAGAAAGCAAAGCTGAAGAGAGAAGGAAGCGAATGTTTACTTTATGGCCTTTGGGTACTCTTTCTTTTTTCAGTTAAATGTGTGATTTACCTTCATGGCGTCATTTTCCTTAAAGACATGATGTTTAATGCAGTCACATTTATCAGTCCTGTTATTTGTATGTATATCTTAATGAATCTTCCCTAGTCTAAGATTATAAAGGTCTCCTACATTGGAATTAAAATAGTACACATTTTTGCATTCAAAAGTCATTCTTTAATGCATTTTAAATTAATTTTATGTAGGATTTCAAGAAGTTACGGAATTCTATATTTTCCCACCTGAGTAGCTCTACTACCACTGATTAAATGATCTGTATTATGTCCTCCATTAATTATCATCAAACTACACACTATACATAGTTTTCAGAGATTTATATGAGTTGTGCTAGGCCTTTTTATAGTCCACTCCTCTGTTTGATTTTCTTTCTGCCAATATTAAACTGTTGTAACTGATGTAACATTATACTAGTCCTTGTTAATCTACCTTCTGTTAGGCTTTAAAATTGTCTTGCCTATTCTTGGTGCCTTATTCATCTAAATTTGACACTCCATGAACTTCTTCCCTGCATATCAGTTTGTCAACATGTGCAAAAAATCCTTTTCTGATTTTTTTGGGCTTACACAGTATTTATAGATCAATTTGAAAAGAATTTCTATCTTTGTCCTGAGTCTTCCTATATATAACAGCTTGGCATCTCTCTCATTCTTGAGGTTACTTTTTTCTTTTAATTTTACTATAATTATCGATTCACAGAAAGAGGCAAAAATAGTACAGAGTAGTTTCCTGTACCATTCACCTCTTTTCTCTCATTGGTTATATCTTATATAACTAGAGTACAGTATCAAAACCAAAAATTCCACATTGGTTCACTGTGTGTTTGTAATTCTATGCCATCTCACCACAAGCTTAGATTTGTGTAACTACCACCACATTCAAGATACAGATTTATTCCATCACCACAAAGACATCATCCACGCTACCTTCATGGCTGCATTCACCCCACACCACCTCTATTTCCCAGAGACCCGTCTGTTCATTAGCTTTAGTGTTGTCAGAGGAATCATATGAATGTGATGTTTTGACAGTCTTTTTTCCTTCAGCATAATTTCCTAGAGAGTCATCCAAGCTGTTGTGTATTTCACTAGCTCACTCACCTCTATTATTGACTAGTAGTCCATGATGTGAATGAACCATGGTTTGTTTACTGACATGTAGATGGGCCTTTGGCTGCTTCCATTTTTGGTGTTTTCTGTTTGCTCTCCCTGTTTTGTCTCCTCTCTCTTTCTTGCCTTCCTATGGGTTTTTAAAACATCCCTTAGAATTCCATTTTTATTTATGTGCAGTGTTTTTAAGTGCATATTTTTGTGTAGATTTTTTTATGGCTGCCTGCTGACTCATGTAACTTACCACAGTTTAGTGCTCTCGTTGTTTTACCTGTTAGACTGAAATGTAAAAACTGCCTCTCCCTCTATGTTCACTTACCCTCCCTGATGTTTAATATAATCCTCTTTAATATTTCCTCTACGTGCACTGAGAAATATAACAATGTTTTACAACTGTCAAACATTATTTAGGAAACTCAAGAGAAACGGAAAGCCTATTGTACTTGTCCATAATTATTGCCCTTCTTTTCTTTCCCTTCCTTCCTAATGCCCCTAGGTTCTTATTATCACGTATTTCTGATCAGAGAACTTGCTCTAGTCATGCTCTAAAGGTTGGTTGGTCCACTAATTACAAGTTCTTCTTTTAGTGTTTTTTCATCTGAGAATATATTGATTACTTGTTCATTCCTGAAGGATATTTTTGCTGGATATAGAATTCCGTGCTGGCAGGGTTTTTTTTTCCCCCCAACAGTGATAAAATGATGCCCCACTTCCTTGTAAGCCCCTTAGGTTCTGACGAGAAATGCAGTCACTGGTATTGTTCTTCCTTTAAAACTAAGGTGCAGTTTACCTCCGCCCATGTCCAAGGTGCTCTTTATTACTGGGTAATTTTTTAAAGATTTATTTTATTTTTATTGGAAAGGCAGATATACAGAGAGGAGGAGAGACAGAGAGGAAGATCTTCCGTCCAATGATTCACTCTCTAAGCAGTGACAATGGCTGGAGTTGAGCTGATCCGAAGCCAGGAGCCAGGAGCTTCTTATGTGTCTCCCATGTGGGTATGGGATCCTGGCTCATGCAAGGCAAGAACTTTAGCCACTAGACTGTGGCGCCAGGCTCAGCAACGAAGTTTTAAGTTTTAAATTCTTTTCCACCCTTCTTGAACCGATTAAATTTTAATCTCCCAAATTGCTTTTAAATTTTTGGAAATTATATTTCACTATTATAGTAATTACTCTTAAATATTACTCTTTAAAGATTTATTTTATTTTTATCATAAAGTCAGATATACAGAGAGGAGGAGAGACAGAGAGAAAGATCTTCTGTCCGATAACTCACTCTCCAAGTGACCGCAACGGCCAGAGCTGAGCCAATCCGAAGCCAGGAGCCAAGAACTTCTTCCAGGTCTCCCACGCAGGTGCAGGGTCCCAAGGCTTTGGGCTGTCCCCGATTGCTTTCCCAGGCCACAAGCAGGGAGCTGGATGGGAAGTGGAGCTGCTGGGATTAGAACTGGTACCCATATGGGATCCTGCTTCTTCTGAGTCTCCAATGTGGGTTCAAGGGCCTTGTAAGACCTTGGGCCATCCTCTGCTGCTTTTCCAGGCCATTAGCGGAGAACTGGATGGAAAGTGGAGTAGCTGGCCTCAGCTGTGGGCAGCAGCCTTGGTTGAGTTGTACCTAGGCAAGTGTGAACACTGATAGAGAAAAGCAGTTACTAGCTGGTGGGCAACCTGACCTGGTTAATGCCAAATCTGTGTTAACCATATCAGTGTGCCAACATAGTCACCCAACCTATTCAATTTTTTCTTCTAAAGATATGTTGGGAGGGGGGTTGCCAGGTCCATGAGTCCTGGGAGTGGGAGGTCTGGTGGAGCCTGGATCAGTCTGCTGGGACACCCTCCTCAGTGCAAAAGACGAAGCAGTGGATGGCAAGCTACACATGGAAAATATCGCAATCCATTGGAGCCTGCAGAGGACATCTGGTACCATAACAGAGGGAGGAAGACAACTCCCCCAACCAAGTGATGACAGCAAATATCTGGGTGAATGGAGACTCTAAGGCCAACTGTGTCAGCCAATGGACCATAAAAGGATTTCCTCATCCTTGGATCAGTGAGATTGACAACATTTCAGAACTATTGAAACCACTTCAGCAGAATCCTTGGAACATGTTCCACATTGGGGACCTTGGGTTGATATCAGGTGGCTGTTCCCCATCCCTGGGTATAGGGGCAGTTGGAAGGCTGAGTGCAGCTTCTCTTCTTCCCTTATCTCCCCCTTTCTCCCAGATACAGGAAGAAAACGAAAATTTGGAAGCAATGGTATCACTCACTTTCCCTTAACCCTCAATCCTTCCCACCCCATCAACTATGTAAGCATCATCAAAAATAAAAATGAAAGAAAGAAAGAAAGAAAGAAAGAAAGAAAGAAAGAAAGAAAGAAAGAAAGAAAGAAAGAAAGAAAGAAAGAAAGATGGGCAGCTGGGACATGAACTGGCACCCATGCCAGCACCATAGGTGGAGGATTAACTTGCTATGCCACCACAGAGGTCTCAAGATTGAATGCTTTCTTAAAATGTATTTAGTTAGCTAGTTATCTATTTGAGAGGGATAGGGAGAAAGAGGTGAGGGGGTAGAGACGGAGACTGAGCTGGAACTTCCTCTAGGTGTCCCACGTGGGTGGCCGGGTCCAAACTATTCGAGCTGTCACATATTGCTACCCAGCATTAGCAGTGGCTGAGGAAAGTGGAATCAGGAACAGAGCTGGCACTCTGTAGCAACAGGGGAAACGGAAAGACTCATAACCAAGCTGATTTAGTATGTGCAGCCCTTATGAATAACAGACACCCGGTAATTTATCAACACCAGAAATCTACTTCCTCCAGTTTGGGAGGCTGGACTGTCCAAGATCAAGTAGCCAAGCACGCTTGATGCCTGCTGAGGGCCTCCTTGCTGAACCTTCTGGAAGGAAGGAGCACCACGTCTCGGAATGGCTGAGGGTACACGCACAACAGAGCCTTTGCTCTTACGTGCGGGTGCTGATCCCACTCAGGAAGGCAGAGCCCGCACGGTTTGATCTCCTTCTAAAAGCCACACTGTTGAGTAAGGGTCCATTGAAAATTATATGTCAACATTAATTTTTGTTTTGGGGGGGAGATACTGTAATTCAAACTGTAGCAGAGGCTAAGGTAATAGTCTGTGAGAGGCTGTATTGGTTGGGAGAAAGATAGCAGTGGTTGAATGTAGGAGTAGATAGATGGTGAAAAGTAGAGATTGTTAGTACATGTTGCTGGTCTCTGTGAAAATACTTGATAGATTTGATATTAGGAGTCGAGAGTAAGCAAAAGAGCAGCCAGATTTTGGGGCTTTGTTTGGGGCCTGAGTAACTGTGTGCATGGTGATGGGTGATGACATCTTCCAAAACACAGAAAGCCAGGATAGGAGTATACTTTGGGGGAAAATAAGGATTCTCTTTGGGTCAATATTATGTTTGAAATGATCTGACAGATAGCCAAGCATATATTTTTTTAAAGAGTTGGAATATCTGAGTCTAGAGCTCACAGGGAAGTGTTAAGTTGCAGATATAAATTTGATAGTCATCAGCATACAGATAATATAAGGCCAAAGGAATGTATGAGATCATCTTGAATATGATGAAGCTAGGAAACAGAACTTCGTTTCGAGATATTTTAATAGTAGAGATCAAGCAGAGAAAGGGAAGACAGCAAAAGAGACTGAGAAAAATGGGGATAAAACTAGGGGTGTATCCTCATAAGATAATGGGGCAATTGCACATGTATAAATACACTCATTATAATATTTGTATAATAGCAAGGATTGAAAATAAATGCCCAGGGCTCGGCACAGTGGCCTAGCAACTAAAGCCCTCGCCTTGAATGCACTGGGATCCCATATGGGCGCTGGTTCTAATCCCGGCAGCCTGGCTTCCCATCCAGCTCCCTGCTTGTGGCCTGGGAAAGCAGTCGAGGATGGCCCAAAGTCTTGGGACCCTGCACCCATGTGGGAGACCTGGAGGAGGTTCCTGGCTCCTGGCTTCGGATCGGCATAGCACCGGCCATTGTAGCCACTTAGGGAGTAAATCATTGGATGCAAGATCTTCCTCTCTGTCTCTCCTCCTCTCTGTATATCTGCCTTTCCAATAAAAATAAATAAATCTTTAAAAAATAAAATAAATGCCCATAAAGATATGATTAAATAAATCATGGTACATATTTGCCACAGAATATGTTAGGCATATGTTAAAATGATGATATAAACCATCAATAACATTATTATATGAAAATCCATGTATCAGTTAGCATATATAGTATGAGCCTGTTAATATAAAATTATGTGTATAAATGTACATGGATGGAAATAAGGCCTTTCTACTTAATTTATCAACTCTGAAACAATGTTAATATCTCGCAGGCACTAATGAATGAATGAATATGTAGGATTAACCAAAATAGTAAATAGTTATCTTTGGGTCTTATCATTAAAAGTATTTTATTTTCCTTTCATTTACATTTTTTAAAAGATTAGTTTATTCAAAAGAGTTACAAAGAGACTGAGGAGAGGGACAGAGAGAAAAAAGAGAGAAAGAATCTTCCATTTGCTAATTAACTCCCCAAATCAGGTCTGGGCCATGCCAAGGCCGGAAGCTTCTTCTCGGTCTCCCACATGGGTGCAGGGGCACTTGGGCCATCTCGCTCTGCTTTCCCAGACCATAAGCAGATCCCAAGTGGACCAGTCAGGACTGGCTCCCATATGGGATTACGGCACTCGCAGGCAGTGCCTTAACTCACTGTGTCACAATGGCTGGCCATCATTTGCAATTTGTTTGACTTTTTTTCAATAAGCATACATTCTCTTAATTGTGAAATGTTCAAAAAATTCTTTAAATTTTTAGAACTACCTTTACCCTTGTCAGTTACCTGTGACCTCTAGGTACTCTTACTTGGCTCAATTGAGAGCAAAGCAATTACTTTTTTTTAAGATTTATTTTATTTTTATTGGAAAGGTGGATATACAGAGAGGAGAGACAGAGAGGAAGATCTTCCGTCCAATGATTCACTCCCCAAGTGAGCTCAACGGCCGATGCTATGCCGATCCGAAGCCAGGAGCCTCTTCTGGGTCTCCCACGCGGGTGCAGGGTCCCAAAGCCCTGGGCCGTCCTCGACTGCTTTCCCAGGCCACAGGCAGGGAGCTGGATGGGAAGCCGGGCTGCCAGGATTAGAACCTGTGCCCATATGGGATCCCGGGCATGCAAGGTGAGGACCTTAACCACTGCGCCATCGTGCTGGGCCCAGCAATTACTTTTGCATTGTGAATCCATGTTTGGGCAGACAGATCAGGAATGACAGAAGGAAGACCTGTTTCTTGGAAAACTGGAAGCAGGAAATGCAAACTAAGATGTGAAGAGTAACAACAGCTGTGGAATAGACTTGTGCTCTGGAAGAAATGGATTGAAGTCAGTTTTTCAGAGAAAAGCACATGAACCTGACAGCCCCTTGCAAAATGGCCCTGGGTGCAGGGAGAGCTTGTAAAACTCCAAGAATACAATGGTTTTGCCATCTACATTCTTCTTTTTTTTTTCAGATTTATTTATTTTTATTGGAAAGTCTGATATACAGAGAGGAGGACAGACAGAGATTTTCCATCCGAGGATTCACTCCCCAAGTGGCTGCAACAGCCAAAGCTGAGCCAATCCAAAGCCAGGAGACCGGAGCCTCTTTCAGGTCTCTCACATGTAGGGTCCCAAGGCTTTGGGCCGTCGTGGACTGCTTTCCCAGGCCATAAGTGGGGCTGGTGAGATTAGAACTGGTGCCCATATTGGATCCCAGCACATGCATGACGAGGACTTTAGCCGCTGAGCTAAGGCTCCAGGCCCTATCTACATTCTTGATACAACGCTTTGGATAGACTCAGGAGTTAGTGAAGGAACCTAGGCTGGATCACATTGTGCTAAGTGACATATAAATGCCTCATTCCATTTGGTGGTGGAGTGGGAAAAAAAGGCAGCTTTCTGTTTGAAAAGCCCTTGATTCTGTATTTTTTCCCCCTGAGGTTGCAAGAAAACCTATTGGTTGATGTGATTTGAATCACCGATTGCAATTATTTGGGGTTCTACATATGTGTTTGCCTAATCACTGTCTACCCTCCCCTTCTGCTCCCCATGTTACCTTCCATCCCTGTCGCCGGAAGACACCTAGATTTCTGCAGCGTGCAAGGCTAATTTCCTGCTGCATTTCTCCTGTGCTGTATAATGCTAAATGAGCGCTCATTTCCTTCCTGGCCTTGAGTTCCTCAAGTCTCTCTTCTATTGCCCAAGTCTTGGAAAGGACAAGCTCCAGGAAAAGGGTGGTGGTACAGATAAGGTTGCCAGATAAAATATGGGACAACTAGTTAAAGCTGAATTTCAGATAGCTAATGAACTTCCTAAAATATATTCCAAACACTATGTGGGATATGCTTAAATCAAAAAATTGGTTGTTTATCTGAAATTCGAGTTTAACTGATGTCTTTTCTTTTGCTAAATCTGGCAACCCTAGATAGAGAAGGAAAAAAAAATCTAGCTTGCAATACAAGCATTTTCTCAGTGTTTTTCTTCCAAATTTTACCAGATGTTTCTTACATGGATTTCAATTTATAAAAAAAAGGAAAATAACTAACTGATTAAGTCAATGTTAGACTACAGATCCATATTAGAAATGAAAATGTAAGTTTTTAAGTCCTCCAACACATGATCTAATTCAGCAATCACTTTATCAATAATTATTTAGCCAAAAGGAAACAGGATTAGAATTATCACACAGTCTCATGAAAAGTAAGATTTTTAAAAGAACCCAAAGGCAACTAAGGGTTTGTTTTTCTCCCTTTCTGGGATTTATTTATTTATTTTTAATATTTAATTTAAAGGAAGAGTTACAGAGAGAGAGAGGGAAAAAGACACACACACACACTCTGCAAAGGGCCACAATGGTGGCAGCCAGACCCATCCAAAGCCTGGAGCCAGGAGCCAGGAGTGTCTTCTAGGCTTTCCACGCGGGTACAGGGCCCTAAGCACTTGGACCAGCCTCTGCTGCAGTCCCAGGTGCATTAGTAGGGAATTGGATTAGAGTAGAACAGGTAGGACTTGAACCTAGTGCGCATATGCGATGCTGGTACCTAAGGAGGAGCTTCTATTTGCTATGTAACAGCACCAGCTGCCTCTTTGCCTTTCTTTAGACTCTGCTTGGTTAGGTTGAGCCCCGCGGTAATGACTCTCAGAGAGTAGTCCCTGAACAATTGGCTTGAGAACCATGTGGGAAGCAGTCTGCAAAGGCACGCAGAAAGTGAAGGGAGATGGGGCTTTGGGGGCTCATGCTTTTTGTCTCTTTGGTATCACAATCACTTCCTTCAACTCAGAGGATTTATCTGGAGAGTCTGGTTATTTTTAGGCTTGGTATCCTCCATTATACATTACAAAAATAATTCGTTAAAAAGCAACAATTGAAGGAGAATTTGATACATTCTCCTAACACACCCAAATAAAGCAATCCAAAGTAATTATTCAATGTAAGAGAAAAAGTGATTGGCCTGGCTTGGATTAAATTACCAACATTTAAAAATTTTTTTTTTTGGAAATTCCAGTCAGATATACAGAGAGGAGGAGAAAAAGAGGGGAAGATCTTCCGTCGAATGGTTCACTCCCTAAGTGACCGCAATGGCTGGAGCTGAGCCAATTCAAAGCCAGGAGCCTGAAGCTTCTTCCGGGTCTCCCACGCGGGTGCAGGGTCCCAAAGCTTTGGGCCATCCTCGACTGCCTTCCCAGGCCACAAGCAGGGTGCTGGATGGGAACTGGGGCCACAGGAATTAGAACTGGTGCCCATATGGGATCCCAGCGCTTACAAGGTGAGGACTTAAGCAACAAGGCTACAGTGCCAGGCCATAAATTACCAAATTTAACTTGATTAGAATGTATAGTCTCTATCACTTCCATTGGTGCCTTGCCTTTCCATAAGATTTGCTCTCTGCTTTTCCTGAGCTGACTCAAAGGGAATTAATCATATCTGAAACGTTGGTACAGAGCCACAGTGTAATTGCTCCAGGTCAGTATTGTACCGTATCATATTGGATAGATGAAATTATTATTGAAAGTGAAAAAGATGTCAAGAGGTACAACTTGACTTTCAAAGCATCCCTAGGATACAGTGTATACTTAGAATCACTTCAAATTGAGGTATCAGGATGATCCTCTATTTCAACAAGGTAAATGGACTCAGGCATACTGTCAGTTCACATTTAGAGCAAACAGTCTCACATTTGGTCAATTTCTAAGTCACACTAATAAAAATTATGTATATACACATATGTAATATGTGTTTTGTGATTATTATTATACATGATATATGTTATATATTATGTGAGTATATAGATACAGTTTGGCAATGCTACTAAATGCAGGTAACTGAAGATGTCTCAGCTATGCTCTTCTTGTCTCATCACCAGAGACTTGTTTCTTCTTAGTTAGCATTATGTGCTGCTAGTTGATACTTGCCTAAATATTTCCTTCATACTCAGAACGTTATAGTTACTTTTTCAGGCTTCAAATATTTCCAACTAACTCTAGAAATACGTGAGGTACGCCTGAAACGCTGACAGCTGTAGCTTAGCCCCAAAATAGGCCTGCTCAAGGAGACACACTGAACAAACAGAACCAGAAATGTGAAGGTGACAGCTGAACACGCATCAATAGGAAACTGCCAGGTGCTCAGATGATCCAGCCAGGGACAGGAACAGACAGATTCCATTTCTAGAAATAGCACAGAGGATGCCAACTAGTCATGGGGTATACTTCCATGCTATAGCACAAATCGGCCCTTCTGTTTTCTGGGGAGCTTGGGGGATACCTCAGGAACCTTAAACTTGCTTCAGAAATTAACATGTGTAGTAAATAATCTTTGATATGGATTAATTGAGCTTCTATTATTTTCAAGGCACTTTTCTAGGTACTGTGTGTGTGTGTGTGTGTGTGTGTGCGCGTGTATTCGAGGAGACATGAAGAAATTTAAGACACAAGCTCTACTCATGCAGAGTTTTCACACAAGTTGGGAAAGCAAGACAAAGATGAGTTATTTCCAAAAGTCCATGAAAAAAATGAATTAAAATATTAGTTTATTTTGATACAAAAATATTAAAACCCATGCATATGAAGGGCATAGATTTTTTTCATCCAAAAGTCCATTAAAATGCACATTGTTGAAAATGCATTGGTTTCAAAAATGATTTGGAACCAAAGTTAATATATTTTACTTCCATTTGTCCATAAACTTTTGGAAATAGTCTTATGTGGTAAAATCTTATAGAGGGTCGATTTCTGGTGAGAAAAAGAAATCATTTATAGATGAAGTGTCCCTTAAGTATTCTTGGACGAATACAACAGTGAAGATAGACTTACCATTTATCTGTAAATCAAACACAGATGTTCTTTCAATATTATATCTAGTCAGTATTTTTTTTAATTTGATGATTAACTTATTGAGAGACTGGGAAGGAGACTGATTGCCCCCATTTACTTGTTGACTCCCCAAATGCTGGAGAATAGCCAGGGCCTGGGTAGACCAAAGCCAGGAGCCTGGAAATTGCATCTGGGTCTCCCAAGTAGGTGGCAGGAACCCTGACTCATCATGTGCTGCCCTCCAAGGATGTGCATTCACAGGAAGCTGGAGTACTTGGGATCAGGAGTGGAACTGGGACAGAAACACAGGCACTCTGAACAGGATGTGGGCACCCCACGGAGCATGCTAACCACTACACCAAACACCCACTGCACATGACTATTTCTTTGACTGAGAACCATGCCAGTTGGCCTGCATTCATGAGCCATGTTCAATTTTTGTAAGCACATATATTTAGCTATGAAACTCACACCATGAGAGGCCTACAGGAACTGACATATCAGAAGGAACACGTCAACATCAGCTAATTCAAGTTCACTTGACGTGGAAGCATGGCAAAAGCAAGGCACAGATGAGTGGGGAGGCTCAAGACCCCAAGAGTGAGTGAGTGGATGATGAAGTCTGTCTCAGGATACACTGAATCATGCTATTGCGACGAGGGGTATCAGGGTGTGATGCTGAAAGCAGTAAGGAATTGTTTGAGATTTTTCATTCAAAGATGGTAGTTAGATCAAACTTATCAAAATATATGTGCCCAGTTCAGCTCCTCTATCAAAGTCTGGCTCACAGCCACTTCCCAATGAAAGCTAAACTGGACCAATTTCTCCTCCTGGATCTTATCCTTCTTTTTGCAAGCATTGTTGACATAGATTTCTCCTTCTTGTCCAATATCTTTGTTCTTAACCTTCTACCACCTCATTTTGGGAACTGAATGTTTTATTCTTGGGGCAGGGTAAGAGAGAGAATGAGACTGAGAGAGACCTATTTCTCAGAAGATGAGGTGCTGCCTTTCACCTCCTTTGCTTGCTACGCAGAGCTTTGCACATGGTGAGTTCTGAAGGAATAACCTGTGGATTTTTCAGTGGTTGATTCTGGACATGTCTTACTAGAACCCTAAGACAGGGCGAGCTCTAGTTCTGCAAGCAAAGTAATGAGGCAAAAGAAAAGTGGCCAGGCTTCCCTGTCAAGCCCTCATTCCTGGAGCCCCAGAGTCAAGTTTTTGTTTTGCTTTATTTTGTTTTTAATGTTTTCCTAAATGTCTTTGCCTAAATGATCTGGGGACCTGCCAAGGCAAACAAAGACTCGCTGGCTAGGCTAGCTGGTGTGATAGCTGAAGAAATGCACAAATGGGTTGGAAGAGATGACCCAAGTGCAGCTCCATGTGGGAGATCAGCTTCTTTGGAGCCCAGACGAGGAAGAGAAACATCTTCCGTCTTTAATCACAGCTATTCCAAAAACAAGCTGTGCTAAAAGTGGCAGCCTCAAGAAATGGAGCAGTGGGGAACAGTCTTGGCAAAGCAAGCTGTTTTCTAACCTGAGGTCAAGCCCAGGAATCAGACTGGGAAAAGCATCCGTGGGTGTGACACTACACCTGTGGTTTTGAAGCAGCACACCCCCATGCTCAGCCCAGTTATTCCCAAATACTCAACAGGTGAAAGACCCCATCTGTGATAAAAGTCCAATGTGGAAGCTAGACTCTTTTCTGCTGAGATAAGTGTGTGGTCTCAGTTTGTAAAAGCCTCCATGCAGATCATGCCAGAAGCCACTTGAAAAAGCTTCCGGTAAGGACTTGTCACCTTCATGTTCAAGATTATGTCACTGCTAACAGTTCAGAACTCTGACATCTGCCACTCTCTTGGAATCCCCTGGGTGCTTTCTGGATCCTCATGAGAGATTTCTTCTGGATTTGCAAAATATCTTGGGTCTCTACCAGTCGGATTCCCATTCCCCAGCCCAGACATCTCATCTAGCTGTTAGGGAGAAAGCATGCTGATTTACCTAATGTATGCTGAGGTGTACGTGAGGTCATACACCAGCGAGTCCAGGTGTGTTTGCATTTCCAGAAGGGCCATCCTAAGGAACACAATTCTAAACAGTCAAATGTCCAGAGTTATTTTGAGGCATTCTGTGATGAGGCAAGTCTTACTGGGCCAACCCAAATACAGTGCCTGGGAAACCGCCTCAGCCATGTCTGATGCTGTTCCTTTTCAGCGGAATGTTTGGGCCTCTCCTGTTTCTCCAAATCCTATTTTTCCTTCAAGGCTCAGCTCACGTCTTCCCAGTAAAGCCTGTCCAGAGTGCACCTGGCTTGAATCCCTGCCCCGCTGGAAAGTCGTTGCCGCTCACTTGTTCCATTTGGGTTAGTTTGATTTCCTTGGACAGATCCTGAGTTCTGTGAGAGCAAAAATCATGTTTTAAACTTGGTCAATATTCCACAACTCCTGGCATAAATTTGGGCTCAAAGGAAATGTGCAAGAACTTTTTTATAGAAATAGCTGTTGCTTTCCCACTTGC
This sequence comes from Ochotona curzoniae, assembly GCF_017591425.1. Taxonomy (NCBI): domain Eukaryota; kingdom Metazoa; phylum Chordata; class Mammalia; order Lagomorpha; family Ochotonidae; genus Ochotona; species Ochotona curzoniae. The sequence continues at coordinate 11,715,503 of NW_024467087.1, forward strand.
ATCCCATTTAAGACACTGGTTGGGTGTCATGACCACCATTTTATGGAGGAACTTGTGAAAAAATTACCGTTGTTGAGTGAAAGAAGCTAACTTAACATCCTGTGTCTGTTCTATTTTTGAAAATTGTCAATTTATCAGTCAAGATGATACTTTTGAGTTTGACTTCTGTGTTCAGTATTGTGCTGTGGGAAATGTACAGAAGGCAGGGGCTTGCATCCCCACCTTCAAGTCATCTATGTAACAATAATCCCCAAACCTGGTTGATCATCAAGAATATCTCAATAGCTTGTTGCCACATGGGCTCCCAGACCATTCCTATATTTTCTGACTCAGTAGGTCTGGAATAATACTGAGGTATTTTCTCAAGCCACATGAAGAATTGTGCCAGTCATCCATGTTTAAAAATCATTGCTCCAGCTTTCCACCTCTTTCTGTTAAAAATAAATGTATTTATTTTTATTGGAAAGTCAGATAGACAAGAGAGACAGAGAAGGTCTTCCATCCATTGATTCACTCCCCCAAGTAACTGCAATGGCCGGAGCTGAGCCCGGAGTTTCTTCTGGGTCTCCCATGTGGGTGCCAGATCCCAAGGCTTTAGGCTGTCCTCTATTGCTTTCCCAGGCTACAAACAGGGAGCTGGATGGGAAGCAGGACTGGCAGGATTAGAACCGGTGCCCATATGGGATCCTAGTGCATGAAAGGTGAGGACTTTAGCCACTAGGCTACTGTGCTGGGTCCTCTCCACTTCTTTTTATAGATAGGAATGAAGCAGGTGTTTCCAGAAGAGTGAAAATGAGAAGCACAGAACTAATAGGGCTTTGTTTTTAGCTTAAAAATTTTTTTTTCACTCATTAATTGTTTCTGAGAGAGAATAAGACTGAGAGAAAGATAGGGAGAGAGGGAAAGAGAGAGAGAGAGAGAGAGAGAGAAGAAATTATTTAGTTCCCATCAACTAGTTTACTTACCAAATGTGTATACCTGGGCCAAAACAATGGCAGTTTAGCTAAAGCAAGGAGCCAGAAACTCATTCCAGGATTCCCATACGGATGGCAGAAAGCCAACGTATTGAGCTATCATTGCTACATTTCTGCTTCCCAAGGTCTGCATGCACAGGACTTGAATCCATGCTCTCTTAATATACAACACAGATATCTTACCACCTAGTTAAAGTCCCACCCCGTGAACATATTTTTAATCAATTATACTGATTTTAGTGTATATTAGAAAGACAATCACCATTCCATAAAAACATGACTTCAAAAATATTGTTATCACTTTATTAGAAGCGTATTTCATTTTGACATGTTGCAGCATGAATTAATCTTGAGAATATTATGTTAAATGAAGTAAACCAGACATAGAAAGGATATTGGATGATTCCACTCATATAAAGTACCCAGGATTGTAAAATTCACACAGGAAGAATGTAGAATAGAGGTTACCAGGACATGAGGGAGGAAGAAATGAGGAGTTAATACTTCATGGGGACATAGTTTCTGTTTTACAAGATGACAAGAGTTCTAGAAATGAAAGATGGTGACAGTTACACAAATATTGTGAATGTACTTAATGTCACTGAATTGTGTATTTAAAATGTTTAAACTGGTAAATCTTCTGCATATTTTATCACAGTAAAATGTATTAGAATTAAAAAAATCAAGACAGACAACTTTAAGTGTTTAGAAGTAGAGACAGACTGCAGATGTGGCCATTAGGATGGTTCTACTGCAAGGGACTGCTGTTTGAGAAACACTGTTGTAGCTTAACTCCCTCATTTTACCTAGGGAGATTTCCTGACTGTGTTGATAAGCTTCAAATTTATAACATCTCATTAGTTAGTAAAATGTTGCAGTGTAGGCCACAGATACAAGAAGTATTCTGTGAATGCCAGAAAAGTCAGGATGAGTTTGATAAAGTCCCTAAAAGTCACAAGGACTCATAAATCAGAGGAGATAGAAGTGGATATCCGTACAGAAAAGGGCCTGTAAACAAGTTTCTCATTTGTGCTAACACAGTAGATATGAAATAATAGAAGCCTCTCAAATGGAAAGTTAATTTGGACTTAATATAATGACTGGTAGGCCACCCATATAGAATTTTGGGCAGAGGTATGACAAGCTGGAAGCAGGTTTGGAGGCAAATATATCTGGCCAAATATATTTAGCCAACAGGATGGCTAAAATGAACTCACACTAGTGGTTTGGCTCATGAAGGAATTCAGCCATGATATAGCCAGGACCAGAACTGGGATGTGGCAATGAGAATGGAGAAACAATGGCAAACCAATGGATAATTCAAAGGCAAAGCAAAGGTAGAACAAGCAGAACTTAGTCCTGAAAGTGCAGATGAAGGAAAAAGGGGGGAACCTAGGATAACTCGCAGGTTTCTAGACCTGCATGATAGGGTCATCCATAGTAGTCCTTGAACTGAAATTAAAATCTAGGAAGAGGAGACGCTTTGGGCCAAAGCTGAAGCATTTCGTCTTGAACATAAGGAGTTGGAGGTGGCATTAGAACATCCAAAGAAATAGTCTCCAAGCAGCTCAAAATAAGATATTGGAGCTTGATTTAGAGTTCAGAGGTCATGAAACCCTCATTTCAAATCTGGATACATTATGCAAAGACGGTGTTCCTATGACATACTCATTTTTATTTAGTGCTAATTTAAAAGACATATTTTCATAAAGAAATTGTTTTCATAAAGAAATTGTGGTGTAAGACTTTGAATGCAAGGGAGTAAGTGTTTAAGTGGCTTCAGAGCCAGAAAACATCAGGCAAAGGGTGGGAATGGCTCAAGTGAGTAATTATAAATTTTCTCTTCTGGAAAGAAAAGAGAGGAAAAAAAACATGGTGTAATTTCCAGTTATTCTTTCTTGGAGCTCTAACACATAGGAGGATTTAGTGTCCTTGTCACCCAATGCAACCTTTCAAAGAACTGCTGGATGAGTATTTAGTAATGAACCTTTGGGAACACCTTGTGTGGAATCCAGCTCCTCTGCTGTTAATGCTGTATGGCAGCTGCCCGAATGATTCCTATCAGGACATCATGTAACACCACATAATTTGACAAAGTGAGAATAGGAGGGTTGACAGGATTTGCTATGTTGTCTGTTACATACTTGCTCTGTGAATGTAAGGCTATACCCCCTTAAGCACGACTGACAAAACTCTTGGACTAGCTAAACCCCTAGGTTTCACGTCTGATTCCAGTGAGTCAAACTATTGGAAACTGTCCAAGGTGGGGAAGACGGCAGGTTTAGTAGAGGTTCCCGTGTGCTGTTAGAGCAAGAGGGGATGTGGTTTGCTCAGGACACATTAGTGGAGAAGACTGTGGGAGCCTTGTCTCCTAACCTTGTTTTGTGGAGTCAAGGCTGGTCAACAAGGAGACATGTGAAGTTTCTCTTTTAGGCCTTTCGCGTTGCTTCCTGTCTCTTGTCCCTCTCCTCACAATGAGTTTCAGTAGTCTACAGGCTTCCGTCCAAATGCCTAGAGCTATCACACAGCTCCAGATCCCCACTGTGAGACTTCATAAAAACTAATAATAACCACCATGCATTGAGAATTGACAACATGCCAGGGGTTGGGCGAGGTGCCTTGTATACACCTTATCTCATTTAGTTCTAAAAGAATCTTACGAGCTGAGTGCTATTATTCCCCCTCATTGTACAGATGAGAAATCTGGGGTTTACAGAGGCAAAGTAGATTCCACTAAGACAAGAACCCAAGGCTGCTCCTCTTCCTGTCATGTCAGTCTTTGTCCTAGAGTTATGGGAAAGAAAGCGGTTTACCCTAGCCAGCGAAAGCAGCTGGATCAACCCTAGCAGCAAGCAGATTACCCTGATGTTATTTTTTTTCTTTGAGCAATAAACTTCCTAGAAGCCCTTTAAGACAAATGCTACTGATGGCCTAAACAAAACTGTAAAGATATTTCCTACCATTGATAAGAGTAAGGGGAGAGTTTGCATTTCAAAAGAAGCTTACAGTCCAGTTAGATGCTTTCAAGTCAGGAAACAACATATTTTCCTTGGGTATTTCCAACAGTTTTGAATTTGTACTTTAGTGCAATGCAGGCTCTACCATGACTGATCCATAAGGAGCTCGATGCCAATATCACTTTCATAGTGTTGTCCTGATATTGGTCCTGTTGTGTGAGGAGTTAGAGGGACAGCAGGCAGCTAGGGTCTCTGGTCCCTGTTGAAGTTATCTTTAAATAAAATATAAAATTATGCTTCTCTGGTAAAATTATCCTTTAAATTATAAAAATGTGGTTTTCCTCTATTTCCATACCCTTCCTGAAGCACATTCTCCCTCTGGGGAAGGAACAAAGGAATAGAATCAACTATCAATTCCCATCTCTTGGAAGAAGGAGACTGGCCGGCACTATTCTCATCTCTGGGTCACTGTCAAAGGAATGGTGCTTTAGTTTCAGCTTATCAGGATGGGAGAAGGAAGCTACAAGTCTCACCTTTTGTTTCTGGGGGAGGTTGGTAGACATTACTGCTCAGTGTGAGTAAGTTTTTCTTATCTCCTTTACCCCTTGAAGTAACTTCCTTAAGATGGTACATAAAAGATACCATCTCTACCAGTTCCCAAGGGTCTTTCTTCCCTTGGAGACCCCTTCCATCATGAAGACAGCAGCCCTCTTCTGTTCTTTCCTAAATAAATCATACTTTGCAAACTTGAGTTTGCCCACATGAAAATTCTTTCGTGTGAGACAAGAAACGGGGCTGCTGCAGTGTTTCATGCTGAATTCCCTACAACATTATGAGTGGTACAAGATTTGAGAAGCACTGGAAGAATCTGCAATTTGCACTGTTAAGTTGCAAGTCCACTCAAAGGGCAGGGTATACTGTCATCTCTTCTTGATTTTCTTATTGTGATTCATTTATCCCATTGATTTTTCAAGTTGAAGTCTAAGAATCATGACTAGTGATCATATTGAAAAAGCAAGAGGAACAGTGGACAAGCTGTACTAGGGTCTCTGGAAGGGGCCAATTAAATTAAGCTGGGGACACCTCCTGAAGGAGCTGAGTGTGTCTGTGGACTAGAGGCTTATCATAAGCTAAGAATACCTGGTGGGATGGTTTGTCTTGGAGGCACCAATCCTCATAGCTATCTCTCCTACACGTCTCCCTCCGGCTGTAATTACAGAAAAAGACACCCCTAACCCCAAGGCTATCTCCTCCTCTCTCCTTTTGTTCAGGTTGGCTATATTGCTCTTCCCTTTTGAATTTAAGTTTAATTAATATAGAAAAACCAACCCCAGAGACTACTAGTTTCCTCCAAGATAGTGCTTAACAAAAGCTTGCACGTCCTGACTTTGTAACAAGAGCTTTCTCACCCTGACTTTTTGAGATGTAAGTCTGTATGTTCTTAGACTTGGTGCATCATCCTAAAAGCATGGATGATGGCCGCAGTGTAGTTTAATAAAAATCATTTCTCTGTTAAGTATCTTCTTGTTGTCTGTTTGATCAATCATGATTGATCCATACAGCTGATCAATGTGAGCCCAAACTAAGACTCCTTAGGAAGGGTAGGGCTGGGATTCTCCAGCGAAGAACAGAGCTTGAGCTCTTCACACACTCCCCTGAATAGTCCTCCCTGTGCCAGACAGCATGATGGTTGACTGAGATCAAGGAAGGTGTCTAGCCAGGGAAAGGAATTTTTCTTACGTTTATTCACTTCTCAGTAAAACTAACCAGTCTGTGTAATGGTCAAAGTACCAATTCTGCATTCCTTAAGTATATGCTTGGCTTCTCATTCTACCCTGCAAGAGATACACTTGGCTACCAACTTCACCATCTTCAAAACAGACATGGAGGGAAAGTACAAAGTCACGCAGTCCCACCTTAATTGCATAGATGGGAAACAGAGAGGCCCAGAGAAGGAAGGAATTTGCTCAAGGACATGCAGTGACTTAGATCTGGGCCAGAACCCAGATGTCCTGATTCCTGGATGAGCACTCTTCCACTCCACCACACTGTAATCTCATCAACAACAGACCTCTGATTAAGGGCCTCTTGGCTTATATCCATTTCAGGTTCCAAAGTATTCTCCTTGTTGGCTTTTAGGGCTCATTTGGTAATCCAAGGCCGTTTGGATAGTGCCTAAGTGTCATCCTGGATTGCTCTCTGCAGATCAATTGCAAGCCAGGCCAGGATGGAACACTGCCACACAGTCAGTCCTCCCTGGCCTCTGCACTATGAGTAAAGGAAAATGAATGTCTCTGTGTTCTGTCTGGAACTCTCACATTGCTGAACAGATGTCTGTCTGAAAATGACTTCTTAGATAGGAGCCAGGGAGAAATATCAGTTACAAGCCCTGATAAGAGAACACAGCTTTTGCAAAAGAGCTCTTGTGGCCTAGCTCTTTTTGTGCACAGGACTAACTATAAAATCATGCATTTTCCTTTGCACAGTAGATGTGTGCAGAATTACCTGATGTGAAACAGCCTCGGAAGCCCCGTGCTTTTGGAATATTGCCTCTGAAACCCAACCTGGAGCTCCTCACAGAACACCTTAGCTCTTCTTCCACCAGGCATTAGACTTCAGCCACAGTCTTTCTCCATGCACAAGGAGACAGCTTGTATTTCTCCAGTACTGGCCAAGAAAAGGCCATTTTTGTGCGTCCTGTTGTATTTCCATGTTCTGCATGCTTCACCTCTCCTTACCCCTAGCCTGTGGCTCTGTGTGAGCCCTATTTTTGAAGCTAACAAAAGATGGTAGCACTGGAGTGAGGAATTTGAGAAGGGATTCCTATGCATCTGGTGCTAGGCTCAGATCCTGTTTCATTCTAAGCCTGGGCCCAGTAAAAGCAACAGTCTGGTATTGCCGTCTAAAGCTGCACATGTCCAGTTCCTGTTGGATCCACTTTCAACAACTCAAATATAGCAGGAGACACATGTTGGAGCATGTTCTTCAGGAAGGACATTTGACATGTGGCCACTCATTTAGCAGGGCCAAAGTTACTGCTCTATAGAAGCTGCCAGCTGCTCTGTTGGGGCCCTCTGAAGGGGATAGGCAGCCCTCCAAGGAAGGGAAAAGCCATTTAATCTCTACCACCACCATTTGCCATCAACAGAAAAACTTGGGGGCAAGGCTGTCTCTCTCCTGCATAGCTTAACTCAGGGTGGACCTGTGTGTACTTGATAGGATTTGAGAACTATGCCTAGGCTAGGCTGTCAAATAGGGTTCTAATGATGATCTTTCATCTCTAGTCCTTATGATGTTGAAAATCCTAGATCACACATGTCAGCCACAGAAACTGCCATCTTCACCATCTCTGTTTAAAGGAAACTTCATGTCCTACAGTTCCTTGCTGAAGAAAATAACAAGAGACTGTTCTTTGAGAATGCAGTAGTGACTTCTCAGGCCACAGATGGGCACATGACCTAAAGGCGACAGTTGGTTCATCTCTTTATGGATGATCTTTGTATGGTGTGGCCTAGAAAGAATAGCTGTATTTAATATGGTGATGGGCATATAGGTAGCTAGGATATAACTGAAAATACAGATTTGCAGATAAAAGTACAAATACGGGTACACTAAATCAATACAAACTAGAGTGTTTATTTACTCTTTAAAGGGCAGAGCACTCGTTAATGTTCTGGTTACAAAGATGATGAGACTGAATCCCAAAAACTCTTAATTATACAATGCTGCCAGCTCCAGGTTCCTAGTAGAAGCTTTAGAGGGATTTTGATTCACTGTCATGTAGTTGGAATTCAACCCGAACTATGTAAAATAGAGTCCTTCCATTTAGGATTGGAGGAGAAATTCTCAGAGCCGGGTGGGCTTTTTTCCCTTGGAACTTGGTTTAGAATATTGATAAACCTCTAATCACTTCCAATCCATATAGCAGTCCCATTCTCAATCTCCTTCTCCCACTCCACACCTCTGCCCAAGTCAGGTAGCACAGCTCCCCATCAGGAGATAACTCGGCCTTGGCCTTCCAACCCAGATTAGTCTAAGAAGTGTGCAAGAGTATTCTGCTGCCTTGCCTGTAGTGAGCATACCAATTTAGCTTTTTTCCCCTTGAGATCTAGTCCAACATGACATTTGATGGCCAACTCATCTTTCAGACTTTATGCATGGTACCCACATAGACTGATGTTGACATAAACAGAAATTAGACATAAAACTAGTGCTGATTTTGTGGCAACTCCAGAAGCAAAAGGCTTTCCACGGAAGGGTAACTATGCTTCGAAGCCTGTGCTGTGATAGTAAGAATAATTTCCTATTAGTTTTTAAGCCACATAAAACACTACTTTGATACTCAATTTATTGGACAGGACTTTGGAAGACTTCCATCCCCAAATTTACAAAAGGCTAGTTTTATTATATGTTTTTGATCCAAGCTAATTTACCCCGTGGTGGGAATCAGAGGTAGATAAAAGACAAGAAGCACAATACCTAAAGCCTCTCGCAGTTAGTGATGGAAAAATACTCCTAACACTCGAATCTTTGTGCTGTCATGTGATCAGAGCTGACCAGAATCTGCAGATCTAGCTTGCTCATAGTAGCCTGTCTGAACCTGTTTGTGAAAATCATCACTCCATTTTTTGCTGTTTGTGAAGGAGTGTGTGTAGGGCCCCAAAGGCAAAGAATGGGTTCTATAGCTACCATTTCTAGGATTCCTACAGATGGAGGAAGAAACGACCATGGGAGATGTAGATAATTCCAAGATTAGTTGTACTAAGCCAAACCCCATTTACTGCTCAACTCACACCCCTCTAATCAGCTTTGCAGCTTCCAACACAGGGGGAAAAAATGACACCATTGACGTCATATACCACCTTGGTTTTCTTTTTGTAATGAATTTCCATGGAAAATTCTGGAGATGAAGCATGGATGAAGAAAACATTAACACCGAGCAACTAAATCACCCACAAAGTGGTGTTGCACATATTTCTTGGGCTTATCTCGATCATTTGTGAACTGGACAAGGATGAACTGACGTCTTGATTTCACAATTGAAGACCTTCTGTGCTCTTTTACTTTATCTCCACTATCTCAGTTTAGCTTTAAAGGAATATTTTTCCTGAGCTATCTGATTAGCTTACATCTTCTCTAGTGAAGAGCAGACAGGGAGCCACTTGAGTAACCCTGTGACAAGATAAGGATTCCAGAACTCTGAACAAGAGTCTCCTGGACTGAGGGCTCTGCCTTTCTCCTTGAGGCCCTGAAACCTACCTGAACAGGTTGCCTCCCAGATCAGATTAGCATCCAAGCCTTCATGATCCATGCAACTGTCCTGGGAAGACTGCATTTGACAAAGACCCTACTCTCCACTGTGCCTGCTACCAAATTAAATTAGAGCCTTAACAATCAATCACATAAACTTTGAAAGAATCAATCACGTTGAGGCCAGCATGGTAGCACTTCAGGCCAATCCTCTGCCCAAAGGCACAGGTATCTCATATGGATCCTGGTTTCTGGCTAAACTGTTCCACTATTGATCCAACTCTCTGCTTACAGCCTGGGAAAGCAGTGGTGGATGGTCCAAGTCCTTGGGACCCTGCACCCACATGAGAGACCCAGAAAAACTCTGGCTCCTGGTTTGGATAAACTCAACTCTAACCATTGTATCCATTTGGGGGTTGAACCAGCAGCTGGAAGATCTTCATTATCTCTCCTTCTATCTCTTTTAAATCTGTCTTTTGAATAAAAATGAATAAATCATTAAAAAATTTAAAATCACATTGTCCAAAAGAATGCCTGAGATTAAATATACAAGAAATTATAGAAACTTGACACCATTTTGAAAAAATCAACTTCACAATGACTTTAGACACTGTAAGTACATTCTAGAACTATAAAGTATAAGACGCTGATTTCTTAGTCATGATAATATATGCACCACTCCTCCATTATAAAAACATCTATTACCTTTGACATTGCAAACCCAACAGTAGTACTAAATTATCCATTAAGGTAACAAACTTACATTACATGTCTCCTATTATCACATATAATGGACTCACAGAATATTTTATAATATCTTTGTACAATAAAAAGCTGAGGGACAAGCACCTTTTCACAGAAATTGGGAAATTGAGACCAAGCATGAAGGAACCAAAACAAACAAACAAAAAACTGGAACACGAGCTCTTTCCCTATGCATCTTAGCACATCTCCTAATTCCACTCTTATTGATGATACTCTCATTTTTATTCACCCAGTGGTTTTTTTGAGTTTCTACTATGTGCCAGTCAGTATACTTGGTACTGAATAGTCATTATTTTAAACTTTTAAATTTGTGGTCCTTTGCAGACACACACACACACTCGCACGCACACACACACTCATTCATATTGTTATGACCTGGTACAACATAAATACTTTTGAAATAGTTGTTGAATGAGTGTGCACATCATTACATCTTAATTTAAGCTCTTCCATTTCTTTTTTTTCCCACCACAAGCACACACACTTAGAATTGCATCTCCCATTTCTCTCCTCTATTAAGACAGTCCCTTTTCCTCAGTTATGGCTTCCCAAGAGGTTCTTCACTTCTGAACAACCATAGTTTACAATTCATTTCATTTCATCACACACAATATTGTGACTTCCTGGGGATGACCCTTGATTGCTTAATTCTGGATGAATTTCAGGAAGGATTCCTCCAAGGAAGGCTAACATCCTAACAAAACAGCAGCTAATGCAATTTTACAGCCTAAGAAGAGAAGGACACTGCAGCCCCTCTCTGATGAGGTTTGACATATGATAATCATCTTTGCCTGGTCACATGAGTCTTAATGTGATTCTTTGCTCCGAGTTGCCTTTTTAGCCTTTAAAAATCAGGATAGTCACCTGCGTGATGGTAGGGTATACCTCTGGGCACTGAGAGCCTTTGCAATTTTCTATCTACACCTATTAGGCTTGATTCCTCTGTCTCTAGACAAGGAGAAAATAGCCGGGGCATTTGAAAAAATATAGCACCTCTCAAATAGCTTTCAGTGCAACCAACTCTGTGCTGCTCTAATCACAAGTGCGGTGCACAGCCACTTAGATATGGCTTCTAATTAAGGCAGCCAAAAGAAAAGTCTAGCATTACTGCCAGTTCTCCATATATAGAACTGATTTTCTAAACCCCAGCTGTGTAATTTTCTTGAAAGACCACACACAAGTGATACAGAAAGCGGGGGGAAAGCTATTTTTTCTTGCTAGAATCCTGGCTCATGGGAGCTGGTATTGTGGCATATCAGGTAAAGCCTCTGCCAGCAATGCCACCATGCCATGTAGGTGTTGGTTTAAGTCCCAGCTGCTCCCACTTTCAATACCGCTCCTTGTTAATGGCTTGGCAATAGCACTGGAAGATGGTCCAAGTGTTTGTGTGCCTCTACCACCCACATGAGACATCCGGAGGAATGTCTTGGCCCAGCCCTGGCCATAACAACCATCTGGGGAGTGAACCAGCAGATGGAAGATCTCTCTATATCCCCACACACCTGCCCAATGGATCATACCCATAATTCTGACTTCCAAATAAAGAACTAAATATTTCTAAAAAATACAAATGAATCCCTGTTCCAAAGGCAAAGACAAGGACAGCATTTCAGAAAGGACTCTCTCCTCCTACGCCCTTTCCTCCCAGCACAACCACCCAAGGCATGCTGGCCTGTGATGCAAAAGTCAGTGTGACACAACAGTCTAGATGGTGCGGTGTAGCCTCAGGCACACCTGGGACTTCATTCCAGCCCTGTTATTTCAAGACTATGTGGCCTCAGTCACGTTCCTTCACCTCTAGTCCCTAGTTCTCTCATCTGTAAAGGGAATACAGTCCCAGCCTGCAGGCCACTGTTTGAGTCAACAACAGATTGTATATACCTGGGGCCTAATAGGAGAGTGACGAAAACTTCTTATCAGCTAGTGACCTCAAAGACAAGGTAACATCATAGAACTATGCATTACTCATATGTGTACGTGCGTGAGTGCATGTGTTTGTGATGACGCTGGTGTGAGCACACCCATTGCATTGCCAGTCACATAAAAGTATAGCACAGATACATATAATATGCTACAATTGATAATGATAATATGTGAAAACACCATTATTTTATGTATTTATTATAATTTAGAGTGTATTCTTCCTATTTCTACAAAACATAAGTTTACTGCAAAATGGTGTGCTGCATTCTGCCAGCAACAACCTCATACATAACTCTTGATTGAACTGAGGTCACATCTAATGATTTCTCTATGCCACTGAGAGTTATATAAGTGGATGCTGTAATGCTCCCACGATGGAAAGATTTCCTGTTTAGTTTTCAGAATGTGTTCATCATTAACAGTCAAACTTCACTACATTGAAGGTACCACTTCACAGGGTTGTTGTGAGGCTTAAATGAAGGGATGTATGGTGTAGCACTTACAACAGTGCCTGGCACTTATTAGGTACTCTCTCAGTATTAAGACAAAGATGTCTAGATTTGAACATGGCCTCATGGGGATTCAGGTTTTCAAATTGGAGCTATCCTAGAAATCTCAGTATTTGCAAGGAGGTAGCTTCCACTGTGCTCTGCCTACTAATCTTGAAATTCTGCTCAAAGGCTTGACCAAATGGAAATTTATTTCTTCTGGGGGGCAGGTAGTGGAGGGGTAAAACAGAGGCACACAGATACTAAGGCCCAGCAGGAAGTTGAGAGAGCAGTGGACTCAACCATCCTCCTTCCACCCCTTCACCAATTCATTAATAACCACTCAAAGACACCAGAATTTCAGAAAATCACTCATGGTCTCACAGTAAGCTTGTAGTGAACAGTAGGTTTATCTGTTGATCTTTTTCCTCTTTCTTTTTGTTTTTATTGTTTTCCATGCTACAGTTTGGTAGGTATACGGGTTCCTCACTCCATCTCCCCCACTTCCCTCTTTTCATCTCCCACCATTTTACTCCCAAATTAACAGTAGTATAGTCCTTTAGTTTAACTTTCTGCTGATGGCTCTCAGTGCCTATTTCTAGCTCTGACCTCTCCTATCCACTTCTGTATCATATATCCACTGCTTACTCACCATGTGTTAGACCTCATAAACAATCTATCATTGAGCTCTTGATTCTTATTTTTTTAAATTTACTTAGAAGGGGGAAAGAGGGAGGAAAGAAAGTGGGGGAGAGAGAGAGAAAGAGAGAGAGAGAGAGATAATCCCCTATGCTGGATTACTCCCTAAATGTCTACAACTGCTCAGGCTAGGCCATAGTCAAAGGTGGGAGTCAGTAACACAATCCAGGTATTCCGTGGAAGTAGTAGGAAACACATTAGTTGAGCTATCACTGCTTCGTCCCAAGGTCTGCATTTGCAGGAGCTTATTGGAATCAGAAATTAAATCAGAAACCAAACCCAGATACTCCAGTATGGTATGTAGGTCCCTAAACTGCTATGCTGAACATCTACTCCCTACACTCGTGAGTTCTGTCTCCATGCTTCCTCTAAATGATTCTTGCCTGCAGTCATTAATTCTTACATTACACAATACTAAAGATCTACTGTATTAGTTTTCTGCAGCTGTGATATCAAATTACCACAAACTTAGAAAGGCTTAAACCTAAGAAATGTATTCAACTTAGTTGTGGAGAACAGATGTCCCAATTCAAGTTGTCACCCAGGCTGTTGCTGCTTCCAAAGGTTCTGGGAGGGAAGTCTTTTCCAACTGCTGATGGCAGCAGGCATTTCTTGATGTGTGGCTGCACAGCTCCAACGGCTGCCTCTGTCATCACATGGTTTTCTCTTCTTCCCCTGTGCCTTGAGCCCCTCCTTCATGTGTCTACCATAAGGACATGTGTCCTTGGGTTTAGGACCCATCCATATAATTCAGGATGACATCATATAATTACATCTACAAAGACCCTTTACCAAAGAAGATCCTGATACCTTCTCAGGGCCCATCACTCAGTCCACCACTCTCACTGTGTACCAAGAATGGTATAGGTGCTGGGGATGCAGTAAACAAAGCAAAGTCCTTCATTGCATGGAAATTTCATTGTAGAGAGATAGATAAATAGACAAGCACACAATATGACATTAGGTAGTGATAAGCCTGAGGAAGGCAAACAAGTGGAATAAGAAGACAAAAAACAAAACAAAACAACAACAGCAACAACAAAAAACCATCATAGGGGCTGCTATTTTTGAGGGAGTGCTCAAGTGATCAGCTCTCTTGGAAGAGGTAACATTCAAGTACAGAAGCGAAGCACTGCACATGGAGGCCAGGGAAAGGTGTCTACAGCAGAGCAAAGAGCAAGTGCAAAGGCCTGCAGCAAGGCTCACCCATGGCATGTTTGAGAAAAGGCAAGGAGGCCAAAGTGGCTGTTGCACAGGACGGGACAAGAACAGTGACAGGAAATGACTTGTAGGGGGGTAGCAGAAGCCAGAGCACGCGAGGAACTGTGCACCGTGCAAGACTTCTAAGCATGGTAGAAAACTATGAAGCTGAGGCTGGCCAGCAGGGGGGAAGGGCCTAAACACCAGGACTGGGGTTTGGAAAGGATCAGTTGAGCTCATCTCTGGAGAGTAAAGCCCCGCGGCAAGGCAAGGGAGTGGATGAGGAGAGCAGTGCCGGGAAAGGGAGAGGTGCTGTCACAATCCACCCGATTGCTCAAGCCAGTAACCTGCAAGTCACTCAGGATTACCCTTTCCTGTACACCCCCAATCTAATCTATTAGAAAATCCTGCTGCTTTCGTATCAAAATATATCTGGAATCACCACTTTTCACCACATCCACCACTACCATTCTTGTCCAAGCCACTGTCATCTCTTGCCTGGACCACTTAGGATTGTCTCGTAACTGGATTCCCTGCTTTAACCCTTGCCTCCCAAGTCTATCCCCAACATGGCAGCCAAATAAATGTATTTAAAATCCAAAATCAAACTTATTTCCCCTGGCTGCAGGGGAAATATGCAGTCCCTCAATGGGTTTCCTGTGCACTTAAAATAACATTCCAGCACTCCACGGTGGTCTTCATTATCTGACTCTTTTCACATTCAGGCTATTCTAGGCTTCTTTTCATTCCTAAATCCCTTTAGCTTGTTTGTAACACCGGACCTTTGCACTAGCTGTTCCTTACATCACATGCGGAGAATGTCTAGCCCACAGATCATATAAGACTTGAGGTACCAATCCATCAACCACAGGTGGGTCTTGAAATTCAATAAATTCAGAGCAGGCTAATTCTGAATGTAATAAGTTGGTATGGCACACAAATTGTGTTATACTCACATGGCCCTCTGTAGGAAAAGAGATCCGCACCCATGCCTATATGGTGATATGGCTTTCTCAAATGTTGCCACCTCCACCAAGACACTTCCCTGATTACTTTCATGAAGATGAGACCCTGACAACAGCCATCCTATTTATTCTTTCCTATTTTCTTTTGTAACATATATAGTATATGTATACAAGGTCTAGTGAGTATATACCCACTAGACTTTGTCTTTACCCACTAGAAGATTTATTTTTCTTAAAAGATTTATTTATTTATTTAGTTGGAAGTAAGCATTAGGGAGAGAGATAGAAAGAGAGAGACTAAATATTCCATCTACTGGTTCACTCCCCATGTGACCACAATGTCCAGGACTGGGTCAAGCCAAAGTCAGTAACCAGAAGCTTCATCCATGTCCTTCACATGCTCAGCAGGGGCCCAAACATTTGGGCCATCTTGTATCGCGTTTCCCAGGCCATTAGCAGGGAGCTGGATTGGAAGTAGAGCAGCCAGGACTTGAGTCGGTGCCCATAGGGGATTCTGTTGTCACAGACAATAGCTTAATTTGATGTGCCTGAATGCTGGCCCCCAAAGGATCGTGTCTGACTTGTTCACTGTTGGGTATTCCACATCTGGCACATAGTAGTCCCTTCATTAGGACATGAGGCAAATAAACCTCTCTCTCAACTGGTGATTTAGAAATCCATCCTTCCAGATATACTAAATCAAAATCTTCTGGGACAGGGTCCAGAGATCTGCATTTTGAACAATTTGAGTTTGTGGCATCCCCTACTTAGCAATGAATGCTACTTTTCTAAGTACTTTACAAACATGGACTCATGTAATTCTCACAATAATTTTAGTATTGTTTTTACAGATGAGGAAACTGAGGCCCACAGAGCTTTAGTGACTTGTTCCAGGTAGGAAGCAGTGGAGTTCAACCCCAGGCAGTCTATCCTCTTCACTGCTCTTCCTCACTGCTATTTTCTGTGCTGAGGACACTGAGACCTCGACAAGACAATGTACCTTTTCATGGCAACAATCAGGGATGGAACAGATTTTGTGTCTTCCCCTCTGGTGAGCATTCCGTTCTGTCCAGTCATTTTAGGCTCTGTAAGGGGCAGGACCTGAACTCAGCCAAGCTCAAACAGTTGTCTAGAAATGGTTTTGCCATTGGCACTGGCTGTCAAGGAATACGGGGATGCATTCTGGCATGGAGTTCTCTTGACCATCTCTCATGAAAATGAGCTTCGAGTCAGAGACCCAGTCCCTCAGAGCCCAGTCAGGAAGGCTGAAGATGCCAAATGGATTGAGGACAGTATGCAATGCAACAAGCCTCTATCAGCCAAGGGTGCACCACATACAGTAGAGTGTGTCAGCTCCCACCACAAGAAAAGCACCTAGGCTTTGGTGGTTCCCGCTCCTTTCCCTCACCAGCCCCCACTGAGAGAGAGCTACAGGATGGCCCAGCCAAAAGACATGCTTCACTTACTCTCCAAGGAGGCCCTGGGCCAACCAGGCTTTTCAATTTCCAGATGCTTTTTAATTAAAATAAAGGCCACTCTGTAACCTGACTTTGAATGGACAAAGTTTCCTTAGTAGAATGACTGTACAAGTTCACCCTTTTCCATTACTTTTCATTGAGCAACTCAATATTCATAACCAATAAATTATTACTTCAGTCACATGACAGCAAGGGGCATGTAAGGGTTAAGTGACTTATAGAAGGTCACTCTGCTAGAGAAAGACTGCATTGTCCCTGCCTGCCTTTGGCTTCTGCCTCTGCTAAGCATGTGGAGTCTACATTTGGGGGAGACAGAGAGAAGGCCAGGCTAGCTCAAAACAGCTAGCTCAAAAGAGCAGTGGGCTAATTGTGGTAACCTTGTCTATCTGGAGATTCAGACTTTCCATCTCTGCCCCAGAATGGATCTCACAAGCTCAGATTTTGTCTTGGTTGCCCACACTGTGAGTTCCAACCAGGCTTTTGTTCCCTGGGACGTGGGTAGCAGAGTATGGGGGGCAAAGGCCACTTCTGCTGCTTTCAGGGCCACATTTTAAAAAGGAGATATCTCAGGGGACAAACAAACCTAACTTCCATCTTGGAGTTGCCCTGTCTAGAATTGTAGCAAAAGAAAGGGAGAAGAGGTCCAGTGATCCTATTGGGTTATGTCCAGGTGTGATTGCCTTACAGTCTCTTACTGATTACAAACCAACTCAGCCTTGAACACAGCTCAGAGACAATGGGCTGTCCATGGGCTACTGATCCTAAATCCTGGAGTTCGATGTGTCCTCAAGTGATAAATGCTTCTGCCTCCCTTCCCCCAACACATCGGTGCTATTGTCTTACACATTACTAGGGATAGGGCAACTGAGTCCAGATGGTTATGCAATTTGCCCAAAGACTCTCAGCTGAAAATTAAGGCGAGTGGACAGTAAATGTTTCCTTGGTCATTTTTTTTTCTTCTTCCCAAATATTCCCACACTCCTGTCACATAGATATTTCCTTGAAAGCCGAGCTTTTGTCAAGTTCTCTTTTCCTCTTTCTGTTGAAAGTTTGGGTCTGATCTCTGTTGCCAGCTACAAAGAAAGGAGGAGCAAGGAGTGAGAAACCAAATGATGGAACACATTGGCACATTTTCCTTGAATGCTCCAAAATAGTTTTCTTCCACAACCAGGAAATACCCGAGCATTTAGTGTGGCTGTCTTGGGCCACATGGACATGAAACCAACAAGGCCAGTAGGAAAGTGGGGAACCCAGTCAACCACTGTTTGAGAAGCTCCTATTTTTTACAGCTCTAAGTGACCCATTTCCATGAACCACAGAAGCTTGTGAGTCACCGTGCATGTAATTGAGGTTATGGAACCAAGTTTATTTTGCCTTGGGTTCTTTTTCACTTTTGCCTTCTTTTATTGAATTGTGAACTCATTTTGCTTGAATCTACTGAAGACTTAGAAACATACCTACCTTCTACTGCAGCACTGCTACTTCAGTCTTCAATGACCTTTTAGATGGGGCTCTCCTGGCTTAGCAGAGAGTTAGAGTGTCTGTACATATGGATTTTAATTTCCCAAGAGACTTTGAGATGTAAGATTCAGAAAATGAGTTTTAGGATCTAGAGTTTAGACTATCTTTTTCCACAGCCTATTAAACTGAACTAGCATTCCTGAGAAAGATCCATTTCAGATCACATTGGACATCAGTATGTCACCCGATAGGCTTAAGTCTGTGACATAGCATCAATATCCTAGATGGCTCCCAAGAAAACTACTAGAGCAAGATTTTAGTGTCCAAAGCAAGAGTCTTATATTTCATCCCTATAGAGTTATTTTAATCACACTCAATAGATGTGTAGTTTCAAAAAGAAAAGAAAAGAAAGCCAAGAGTGGTACTTCAGAAATACCCATCTGTTGACCATTTCCCCTTTCATCTCCAAGATAGGTAGAGACTGTGTGAACACTGCTGCCTAGTCCTGCAACAAATATATCTCAATCACATTTTTTTCCCTCACTAACAGAAAAGACAAATGAGGAGCATTTGAGGATTGATCCACAGTACCTAGGTCAGGTTGCTGAAAGTTCTTTGGGCTCTCTGGGATTCAGTTCTGTCAGCAAATAAGGCAAGCTCCATTCTTTTCTCTGAAGATGGGGATCAAAAGGCAGCTACAAATGTGCCCAGAATTTGGCACTGTCAATAAATACCATCTCCCTGCTAAGGAGGTAGCAGGCTGCACAAGCCATCTCAGGCCAGAGGGCATTGAGATCATGGTGACTTGCTTAGCACTGTAAGTCCCTCCTCACTTGGGATGCTTTGGTCCACTAAACCTCCCTACTTCTCAAACTGAATCCTTAGGACTATAATCATGTGGTAGGGTTTCCAGGCTGGAAAGAAATAGCCACAGATTTATGGGTCACAACCCATTCAACTTTTTGTCTTCTCCTTCCTTCTTTAATCCCTTGTTCCAACTCCCCTTCCCTCCCCTCCTTTTCCTTTTCATCACTTTCACTCTCTTTTTATTTTGAACATTTTATTCAGAAATAAGTATAGATTTACAATAAGCTGAAAATGTATTGCAAAAATTGCTCCCACTCATTTCCTTCCAATGGTTATATTACATATAACTTTAGTACAATATCTAAACCGAGAAACTGACATTAATACATTTTTTAACATTTTTGTCAATTTATCACATGAGAACATACTTAGCTACCATTATAATTAAGATACAAAACTATTATCACAAAGATCTCCCACCTACAGCTCCAATCTCTTTAACCACTGACAATCGCAATTTTTTGTCTCCATAGTTTTGTCATTTTGAGAATGTTACAAAAGTGAAATAATAAAGTATATGTCCTTTTGCGATTTTTTTCTCCACTTGGTATAACGCCCCAAGGACCCATCCAAATGGTGTGTAACAATGGTTTCTCTCATTTTATTGCTAAGTATTAGTTCGAGGCATATAGCCTAGCAGTTAAAATATTACTTAGGGCCCAGCGCAGTAACCTAGTGGCTAAAGTCCTCACCTTGCATGCACCAAGATCCCATATGGGCACCGGTACATATCCTGGCTGCTCCACTTCCCAGCCAGTTCTCTGCTTGTGGCCTGGGAAAGCAGTAGCGGATGGTCCAAAGCTTTGGGATCCTGCACCCACATGGGAGACCCAGAAGAAGTGCTTGGCTTCAGCTTGGCTCAGCTCTGGCCGGTACGGCCACTTGGGGAGTGAACAAGTGGATGGATATTTCTCTCTGTCTCTTCTCTCATGTTCCAACTACTCCACTTTTAATCCAACTCCCTACTTATCCACAAGAAAGCAAGAAAAGATGGCCCAAGGACTTGGGCCCCTGAACCGACAGGCAAGACCCAGAAGAGTCCCTTGCTCCTGGCCTCAGATCAGCCAAGCTCTGGTTGTTATGGCCATTCAGGGAGTAAATCAGCAGATGGAGACATTCATATTCATATTGCCTGGCTTTAGTACAATTACCAGAGAATGCTCTAGAGATAGCAGTTAATATTAAAATTGAAGGGAAGAGAGAATAAGAGAGAGAAAGGAAGTCCAGGAGAAAACTCATGCTTCATATGCCTTTGGGCACACAGCCAGCTAGGGCATGGGTACCAACCAGAGACACCCTGTCAGCCTCTGGATTCCAATAAAGGATGTTATTGCAAACCCTTCAGGTCTGTGTGGGCAGGAGCCACCCAGGTCATCTAACAGTGCTTGACCACCTCCCTAGAGGCTTCCCACCAAATGATTATTCATCCTTGTCCCTGTACTCTTCTAATGGTAGAGATGTCATCACCACAGATGATTTTCCATTCTTGGGTGTCTCTGATGAAAAAGATTTTCTTTCCATGCATTCAAGTCTCTCCATTCTATTTACCAAGTACGTATTATATGATAGGCACTGTACTGTCATGGACATGTTGTAGCGGATGCAACAAATGGGCTCCCCACCAGCCAGCTGCAAGCAGCTTATGCCTAGTAAGGAGATGTACAGTGAAGGGAAGTCAGCTTCTACACATTAGGAACATGTGAAGTTGTGGGGCCCAAATTGTAACCCTTCCCTGGAGAAGGCCCCGCTTGCTCTATTCCAAAGCCAAGACCTTTATGAATGTAAGCTGAGATTGCTTGTGTACTGGTTCACTGGGCACATCATAGATGGCCTGAGAAGGTGGTCACTGTTGACAGAAACCCCTAAGCCTCATCCTCTCTATTTTTACATATGTACCATTGAGACAGTTTTCTCCCAGCTTATATTTGTGCAATTGGTGTTTGGACAAAATTGCGGGAGTTTTCCTTCATTTAACTTTTGTTTTGTTTTTGTTTTTGGCTAAAATACTTGGTCATTTTAGTCTGTTGAACTTGTTTCCCATTCAGCAGGATAGAACGTTCTTTGCAAAACTGGCTCAAGGGCACATATGACACTGGATTATCACAGGGAGAAACTGGGTCTCAGCCAAATGTTGGAGGCCTGACGAAAACCAACTTGCCACAGTAGTTTTTGACTCCTTGGAGCTATAACTCCAGTCTACTCCTTGGAGTTTTAAAGGAACAAGGAAACATTGTGATTGCAGTGTCCTCCAGCTCAGTACAATAGCACAGAGTAATAGTCCAACGTGTAGCCTAGACTGTAGCCTTCACAGAAATATCCCCAACTGCCCACCAGTGCTTGGGTTGGATCTGTGAAATCCAGCAGTGTATTCGTTAGATGCAGGTTAGGGAGCTCCTGGTCTGAAGGGCACGAGTGAGGCCATTTCGTCTGAGTTACATGGCAGGACCGGAGCCCACACTACAATGTGGTGTTTAGGGGCCAGTGGAAGGAACAAGCAATGACTGTGTCCTCAGAGGCCAGGTGAGCAGGTCCCCCAGTGGTGTGCTCAGAGACTGGGGCTCCATGGTGGAGGCAGCACAGCTCCACAGGCTGGCAAGCATTGCTTAGGCAAACACACCAACCTCCTCCATCCCCACCCAGCTCCACCTTCTTGAGGTTTTTGTTCACAAGAGCTGAGTGAAAGACTGACGGCCTCACTGCTAATTATTCCTGGAAGTGGCCTGCTATGAATTCTGCAAACATTTTCTGCAAACATTGGCCCCAAAGAGGGGAGCTGGTAAGTTCTGGAAGCCAGGAGGCTGGCGGGGGTGGGGGGAGGGCTTGGAGGCATTCCTCAGGCATGAGGTAGTTGGGCCCCCTTGCCTGCTGCATCTCTGCTGGAAGGTCAGCAGGAAGCTCATGCATCAAGGACAGTCCCCAAGGCGGAATGGGACAGGGGAGTTGGCCTTTTCAAGCCTGTTTTTCAGGTGGACCTATAAGGCTGGGCTATGTGCCCCCAGGTAGCAAGAACTGGCCTTGCTATTGTCCACAAACGTTTCATCTGCCACCCAGCCAAACGTTGCCTGCACACATGTTTTCCAGAAACAAAGGCAGAAATGTGTTTCTCGGGTTGGGGGTGGGGCAGGGAGACTAGAGTGACAGTTACATTAGCCGCATGCAGGGCCATCCTCATCACCTCGGCATTTCCTGTGAACCCCAGCCAAGGTTCTATCGAGTTCCAGGGCAAGTCCCATGGCCAAGAGCAGGCTGAGCTGATTGAGAAGGAGGCAAAGGAGACTTGTGGGAGATGAGCCAGGCTGCTGAGGCCCCTCAGCCCCCAGCACCTTCCAACCACTCTCATCTCATTTTCCACTGCCTTGTGTCTCTGGCTGCACTCCCCTGAGACTGCACCAGCACCCCGCTCAGGCCGAGCAGTGCTGGCCTCTCAGCTTTTGCTTTGTGCTTCTCCATCCACAGAGCTTCTTCCCCATTACTCTGTGCCCTAACTCCTATTTAGCTTGCAATGCTCTCCTCCAATGTCACTTCCTCCAGAAATTCCTCTCTGGTCCTGTCTTAGTGTAGTCTTCTCTGTGCTCCAATAAACCACTGCATTTTTTCCAATCTTGACATCTCTCACACTCAAAAATGCTGGCTCACACTGCTCTCCAACAAAGCACAAGTCCCTATTCTAAATCCTTTAATTGAATTAACAGCTTTATTGGTACCCAGATTTGATTGAAGAGGGTACAGGGAACAGAGAGACTGAGTGATTTGCCTAGTGTCATACAGTTAAGAGGGGGTAAGGCCAGTTATTTGAACCAAAGCTGTTTCACACTGGAATCTGTCTCACTGGAAAAGGAACTCTGAGGGTAGATGATGACTGAATTCTTGGGGTAGCTCTTGAGTGGAATTGAACTACATGGGGCGCGAAGCTCATAGAGAAAATTCTAGAAAAGTGAGAAGGTCCAGAAAAAGTTAGCTTCTAATAATACTTCCCGCCTGCCCCTGGGGAAGATACTCAGTCCTGGTAGCAGATCCCCGGAGATGAACTTTGTGCATTTTGACAAAGGGCTCATAAAAGAGAGAACGATGGCCTAGGCCTCACCTTGGGAGACAGTGTCTGGGAGATCTTTCCGAAGACAGGACCATTTCCACTGGACCTGTCTGCTTCATTGCCACCCAGTGTAGCTACAACTGCTCATTTGGTTTTGGTTAGAGACAACAATGTACTTTACTCACTGAGGGGAAGTGGGTGGGGTGGGAGAGGGCCTAGTTCCTCTTTGTTTGTGAGGCTCAAACTTAGCAATCCTGCCCCAATTCCTTGGAGATTTGGAGGAGTCAGGAGATCTTTCCTACTTATAGAATTTTCTGTCTTCTGTCTCCATGCCTTTGTGTGACGACTTCACCTGTGTGGAATTCCTATACATACATAGGAGCGAGCCATGATGGCTGGGTTTTGAGTGGCACTTTTGAGGCAACAAACAGACATACTTGTGAAAAATAAAAATAGGTAATGTCATCTTGTGTTCTTCTTTTTGCTTGTTGAGTGTTGTGATTAGTGGCAAATTAAGCCTGTTGATATAGAGTGGAATAAATTTACATCTGCAACAACAGATAAAGGGGGAAAAGAGGGGAGAGTATTAGCAAGGAGCAAGGGAGCAAGGGAAATGTGATTATCTTCTTAGAATAGTACCCATAGAACATATAAAATATGTTCTCTTTATGTTAATAAATTTTAAAAAATCAAAATAGGGCCAGTGCTGTAGCTTAGTGAGTTAAGACTCCACCTCAGTGCCGGCATCCCATATGGGCAGCAGTTCAAATCCTAGTTGTTCTACCCCCAATTGGCCTCCCTGCTAATATGCCTGAGAAAGGAGCAGAAGATGATCCAAGCCCTTGTGCCACACAACTATGTGTGAGATCCAAAAAAAGCTCCAGGTTCCAGGCTCTTGGATGTGATCTAGTCAAGCCCTAGCCATTGCAGCTACTTGGGGTATGGAGCCAACACCTAGAAGATCTCTCTCTCTCTCTCTCAGTTTCTCCCTCTCTTTCTCCCACCCTGTGAGTGTAGGGTGGAGGATGGGGAGGGGGTAGCTCTGTCTTTCAAATAAAATGAATTTGTTAGAAAAATCAAAATGGAATGTGATGTCCAGTGTCTAGAACACTGAATTTAGAGTCTGGGCATCCAACTCTAAACAGTGAGGCCACAAGTACAGGTGCTGGATTGGGACTGCCTCAACTGTGGTCCCCATTCCTCGACACTGGTAGTGTCTCCAGTTAGTTCCTCATCTGGAAAATAGAAATTAAAGAAGAAGAACTAAAGAAGAGCCCACCTCCTAGAGTAATTGTATTAAATTTCTTACAGAAAACAGCTCCTGACACATAAGAAATGGTCAAGGTGGCAAACTGTCTTTATTAGTCTTGATTCTTATACCAATTAGCTCATGGCCTTGGGCAAGTCCTTATTTTTCAGTTTTTGTCTTGATGAAAGAAGGTTCCCCAGGGTCCCTCACAGGGCTCACTTTCTACAACAGATTGTTTTTCACCTTAGTTTCTATTTCTTGGTTTGATTCTATTTCTTTGAATGAGAAACAAGCTTCATGCAGTGAAAATGTCCAAATCTCATGGCATTGGTGCATGAATTGTTACACCTAGTGCTGCTGGGCACATATCTGTATAATCTTCTTGGATCAAAACCTATGATCCCAGCAAGTCCCAGGCTTCCTTGTGCCCCCATCCAGGCAGTAACCTCTAACTCCCACCCAAGGGTAAGCACTGTCCTTACCTTCATCACCATAGTTCTGCCTCTTTCTGAACTCTATGTAAATGGAATCATAGAGTCACACCACAGTGTCCTTTATATCTGGTTTTTGTTCAACACTGAAACTCTGAGATACATCTGCACATTGTTGTGTGTACTAGTATGCTTGAATTGTTGCATAGTGTTCCATTGGATGGGTATATCGTGATTTCTATTTTTTCCAGCTGATGGACATTTGAGTTAATCCTAGTTTGGGTTAACGCAAGCTAAGGCTTCACAGATCCTGTGCTTGTCTTTTGGGGATCATAGTGGTTTGTGCCTTTCTATTGAAATGTAACTGCTAGATCGTGGAGCAGTCATCTGTTTAGCATTAATAGGTATTGCCAAACCATTACGAAAGTTGTTTTACCAATTTAAATTTCCACCAACAATGTTTAAGAGTGTCACTTGTGACATGTCTTTGCAAACACTAATATTCCAAGTCATCATCTTTTACCTGTTTTAGTGTGTGTTCTTGACTCTGGTTTTCTCTATCTTGCTACACACATGGGACGTCATTGGAGCCATTGGAGTTTGCCCTTGGCTAGCCAGATGTGGCTCTTCAAGAAAGGAGCCATCCTAGGCACACTCTGTGCAGTAGGAAATAACCTTCAGGATGAAAAATGTCCAAAGAACATACTTCCAAATTCACCTTCTAACAGTGGCTGTTTCAGAAAGAAAGACTGCACTATGTTAGCATCTTCAAAAAAAAAAAAAAGTTTCTTGGGAGCAAAAGACAAAAGCAGTTCCAACTTTAATTCCAAACTTTTGGCTGTTTTTGCAGGCCCAGGAATTTAGAATTGAATAAAACTGACCACCCATCCAGGATAGCTCCAGAGAAAGCCAAGGGTGTGAGTGCCACATGGTTAGGGATCCACAGCATTTTTTAATAGCAGCTTTATGGAGATATAATTCACCTACCATAGTGTATCCACAGAGTTGTGCAACCACCATCACTAAATCCAGAAAACTGTCATCACTTTAAAAATAAACCCCATACCCATTAAGCAGTGGCTTCCATTCTTCTCCTGCTCCAGCCCCTGGCAACCACAACCACGAATCTGTGTTCTATATCTATGGAATTGCCTCTTTTGGACATTTCAGATAAATGGGATCATACAACACGTGGCCCTTTGTGACTGGCTGCTTTCACTCAGCATCAAGCTTTTCAAGTCCGCCCATGTTGTGGAATACATTAGTATTACATTCCTGTTTATGGGTTAGACAATATTCCATCATGAGAATGGACCACATTTTGTTTATTTACTTGTTTATCTATGGCCATTTCAATTATTTCCACTTTTTGTTTATTGTATTACTCTGCTATGAATTTCCAAGTACAACATTTTGTGTGGTCACATTTCCAAATCCCCTTGGGATGTATTTACCTTGGAATAGAATTAGTAGGGACATAGGATAACCTCATGTTTTACTTGCTGGGCAACTTTCAACTGGTCATAATGATCCTATGATGTTATATTCCCCACTGGTGATGTACAAGTGCTCTGATTTCTGCACACTCTCACCAACACTTGCAATTTTCCATCTCATTTTTTATTCAGCCATCCTAATAGGAGCGAAGTGAAATGGTTTTGACTTGTATTGTCCTAGTGGCAATTGACCCTGATATATCTATATATCATCTTTGAAGGACCATCTATTCATATCCTCTGATCATGTTAATTGGGTTATTTGTTTTTCATTACAGAGATATGTGTTCCATCTATATTCCAGATATGAGTCTCTTATTAGATAAATAATTTGCAAAACTTTTCTCCTTTTGTGATGGTGGTCTCTTCATTTTTTAATTGTGTGCATTGAAACACAAAAGTCCTTAATTCTGATGAAATCCCCTTTGTCAGAAAGATTTACACCTATGTTTATTTCTAAGAATTGTTTTGTTTTAGCTCCTTCATTTAGACATATGACATGTTTTGACTTAATTTTTGGTAGATATTGCAAGGGAAGAGGCCAACTTCATTCTCCACATGTGGATATCCAGTTGTCACAGCACCATTTGTTTAAAGGACTATTCTTTCCCTGTCTTGACACTCTTGTTGAAAGTAAATTGACCATAAATGTGAGGGTTTCTTTCTGGTTCACAGAATTTTTAACTGACAGAAAAAAAATGATCAGATTTGGAAGGCCAATAAAAGTCGCAATGTCTCAGGCTAACACACCCAGGGGGCTCTTATCCCTCCATCCACGCTACAGAAAAAGGGCCATTGGCCAGGGGAAAGATGGTCACTGAAATTAGAGCTAATGCTTCAACCTGGGAGCAAAGCACAAGGGAAAGACACACGAATTCCAGAACCAACCATGCTTTCTCTGAAAGGCATGTTGCAGTGTGGATCCTGTTCCTCGTTCTGAGCATGTGGCACACATTTAAGGAAAATATTCTCTCCTTTCTCCTTCGTGCTGGGTTTAATCTAGACATGGCCTCCCACTTCTGCTGACAGGACTGCAGCTGACAATGAGCATCCTGCAGCTGAAGCCAACTGTACAGCATAGATAGGCTATCTGGCCTCCTCCTAGCTTTGGTCCTAATTAGTGCATAATGATCCTGGCTCTTGACATGCGGAAATTCTTTATATTTTGACTAATAGTGCTCCATGACCTGGGAGAGGCAGTGTGCCAGAGTGGAAAGGGGACAGACTCTAGCACCAGATAACATGGCTTGCTTTTCTGAGTCTACATTGACTTGCTGGGGTAGGCACTGCTCAGATCCCTTGTTAAAAAAGAACCCACTGGCCAGCTCTCAGGACTGTGGTTAGCTGATGGCCTCCAGCTGTTACCTCCTTCAGGGTCTGCCTCAGCTTTGGAGCCAAGGTCACTCTGTTCTTGGGGTGGCCCCCAGCCAATGACTGATCAGGAGGTGATACAGCACCCACTTCCAGCACATGGAAGACTCCTCTAAAAGGAACAGAATCTGTCAGCTCTGTGTGCAGTCTGGGCTCCCTTGGCCTACCTGGTGTGCGCCTAACTGTCCCAGCATCTGCTTCCCAGATCTCTGCAGTTCTCAGGGCTTTTGCCATCCCCCTCCCCAACCAGAAGGAAATAATGACATTGTCCCATAGGCTATTTAGGGGGATTCAACTGGAGTGAAATGCCTGACACAGAGCAGGCATTCAATCAAAGGGAACTGTTACCATGAGGGAATCTATGATTTCCACTGTCGCATCCTGACTTTTAAAGGAAATACTTACCTACAATAACCCAAAACCTGTAAATAGCCCCAGTGCCCATCCAGAGCAGAATGGATAAACACTGACCAAGGGGATCACACAATAGAAATATAGTCAGCCCCATGTTGGAAAAGCCTCACCAGCACTATACTGACAGCTAAAGAGACCAGAAACAACAACATCAAAAAAATCCATACTGTATGATTTCATTTCCTGAAGCTGAAGAGTAGACAAAAGTGGCTGGTAAGGATCTGGGCCTTCTGGACAGCTGGAAATGTTCTTTGTCTAGAGTGTGATGCCATGAATGTGCACACACACAGTCACAAAGTTACAATTAAGCTTATTGATCTTTCTGTACTTTATATATTAAGATAAAGCAGAAAACAGCACAGATGAGAAAGACGAGGGACAGGCACTGTAGTGTAAAGCCCCACCTCTGGTACCAGCATCCCATTTGGGTATGTGTTTGTGTCCCAGCTGCTCCACTTTCAATACAGCTCCCTGTAAATGAGCCTCGGTAAGCAGCAGCAGATGGGTCAAGTTCCTGGGCCCCTGCACCCATGCGGGAGACCAGGATGAAGTTCCTGACACCAGACTTTAGCCTGGTCCAGTCCTGACTGTTGCAGCCATTTGGGGAGTGACCACTGTGTAAAAGATTTTAATCTCTCAATTTCTAAGTGTGTGTGTGTGTGTGTGTCCCTTTCTATATCTTTCAAGTAAATTTTTTAAAACCCTCTGTGTTTCCCTTTCTGTAACTCTGACATTTAAATGAACCATTTTTTTTGAGGCAAAAGTGAGGGTGAGTCATTTTTTAATTGCTACATGTACCTGCTAATTGTTTTAAATTAACAGAATGCAGAGAACTAGAAAGAACCAGGCCTGGTGTGGTAGTCTCGTGCCTAAAGTCCTCACCTTGCATACACCAGAATCACACATGGGCACCAATTCATATTCTGCCTGCTCCACTTCCCTTCAAGCTCCCTGCTTGTGGCCTGGGAAAGCAGTAGAGCACAGCCCAAACCCTTGGGACCCTGCACCCACGTGGGAGACACAAAAGAAGCTCCTGACTCCTGGTTTTGGATTGGCTCAGCTCTGGCCCTTGCAGCCACTTGGGGAGTGAACCAACAGATGGAAAATTATTCTCTCTGCCTCCTCTCTGTAAATCTGTTTTTCCAATAAAAATAAATAAATCTTTAAAAAAAAAACACTAGAAAGACCT
The DNA here is from genome assembly GCF_017591425.1 of Ochotona curzoniae. Classification (NCBI taxonomy): domain Eukaryota; kingdom Metazoa; phylum Chordata; class Mammalia; order Lagomorpha; family Ochotonidae; genus Ochotona; species Ochotona curzoniae. The sequence goes on from NW_024467087.1 coordinate 11,744,713, forward strand.
CCCAGCCATGGCCAAAGATAACCATAGGAGACATTGTAAGTGTCACATTGTACTTTCCAGCTTCCTTCTGCCTCTGTAGGATACAGTTTTGGCTGATGGAGAAACCAAGTTCCACCATCACTTCACCTCTTGAAAGTAGCTTTTCCTTCCCCTCTTCTGCTCCTTGCCTTAAATAGACTCAGATGCTCCAGAGCACCCCTTTTCAGGGCTCTAATCTACACATCACCCCATACTGCAGTTGGACTCTTCTGGGCCACTGAATCCTGCTCTGGCCAGTCAGCTCAGGCACCCAAGCCCACTGAGTCTTCTGCCTTTATAGAAGGTGAAACACTGAACCAGGGCACAAAGGATTTCCACAGAGGCACTGAACTAATTCCTTAGCATTCACACAGTCCAGATTCAGAGCAGCCAGGCTTCTTTTTACTCTCTCTCTCTTTCTGTGTGTGTGCGTGTGTAGAGTGGAAAAAAGGCATTTGCTTAAGTGATCTTGTAGGAAATGTCTTAAGGCAGATTACAATCAAAACCAAACAGCTGGGAGGTAGGCGTTTTGGCACAGCCAGTTAAACTGCCACTTGGGATGCTTGCATCCTATGTCAGAATATCTGGGATTTAATTTTGCCTGTGCTTCCTACTAAAGCACTGGGCGGGGGCAGTGAGAGATGAGGAATGGGGGATGCATGTAGGAGTAGATGATGGCCTGAGTGATTTTGCCCCTGCCTGGCACCCACATAGGAGACTCAGATGGTGTTTCAGATCTCTTGTTTTGGTCTAGCCTAAATCTGACTGTTGTGAATATCTGAGGAGTAAAATAGAGTATTGAAGATCTCTGTCTGTCAAAAGAAAGAGAGAAAGAGAGAGAGAGAGAGAGAGAGAGAGAGAGAGAAAGGCAGGCAGACAGGAAGGAAGGAAAGAAGGAAGGAAGAAAAAGGCAATAAGACAGCTGGAACATTCATGCTTTCTTCTAAGAAAATTTTTTCAAAGGATGGTCCCTAGGTCAGTACTATGGCTACCACTCTCATCTGGGGACAGTTTAGAAATTAAAATTTCTAGATGTTGCATTGTAGCATAACAGGCTAAGCTACTACCTAAAATGCTCACCTCCCCTATTGGAACACAGATTCAAGTCCTAGCAGCTCCACTTCTGACCAAGTTTCCTACTAATGTACCTGGGAGGTACCAGACAATAGAAGGAGTTCCAGCTTCCTGGCTTCTGCCTCACCTGACACTTGTGGTTACAGCCAACTGGGGAGTGAAGCAGTAGATGGAACAGAGTGTTCTCTCTTGCCCTCCCACCTTCTGTGTGTGTGTGTGTGTGTGTGTGTGTGTGTGTGTGTGTACGTGCATGCGTGTTAGAGAAAGACTCTTAGTTTAAAATAAATAAATAAATCTTCCAAAAAAAAGGAATTTAAATTCTCAAGGCTCACCTAGATCTAGTGAATCAGAATCTGAGGAACGACCTCCAATCTGTGTTCTCTCTAGGTGATCAAAGTGCCCTCAAATGTGACAACATCTGTTTTCTAAACTCAACTGCCAAAGAAAGTTAAGATTACTATATGTGCTCTGCTCTTGTGCATGAGTGGTGGTCTGTGTCCATCCTATGACTTACTGTGCCAGGCCCCTTGAAAGTTTCTTGTTCCTTTATATCCTGAATCCAAGGAAATACATTCTTTTTTTCTCTATTAGCTGAACAAAGATGAAACACAGCCCAATGTTTTCCCAACAAAAAGATTTATTCATTTGTACTAATGACTGTTTAGAGAAAAACATAATAACCCATGTCCTTGTTGAATGCTGCTTCTCGAGGGCAAAATGTGGATGTTATCTGTAAAATCAACAAATTTGTCACCAAAGGAAAATGTTATCTTTTCCTGAGGACTTTCCCAGGCAACTGGGGCCTGGGAGTAGAGGGCCTCATTCTCCCATCTCCCCATGTGATGGATGAAGCAAGAAGGGCCTGTAGCCATAACTCAAAATGCTTCCAGACAACTCAGAAGGGTCTTGATTTTCAGGTTAGGAGCTTTACTCAGACCCGACTGAAGAAAGGAGACCATGAACTTGTTCAAGGAGTCAAGTAATCCCTTCCCTTGCCCTGCAAACTCCTGCTTATCCTTCAAATGTGCTCAGTGTACAATGGTAAACTAGATAATAATTGATTATCCACTAGCCGCTGTTATAAATTTCATATGCCCAACTCATCCTCATTGAATGTTTCAGGTGGTTTGTGCCTAATTCTTATATCTAATCATCAACTTCAAGTGGTAATTAGCAAGCAAGTGCAGTTCTGACATGAGTGTTGTGTGAAATATTATTGCACTATATTAAAGATCAAGATACACTTAAGACATCAAGGTACATTTAAACTGTTGGGAGAACGTTGCCTCAATTTTGGTGCTATTTAAGAGACAGCAGCTCGAGACACTACACAATTTTACATTAAAATGTGCTAAGAACACTTTCTCCATCATTTTCTGAAGCCCAGACCAAGGGTCATCCGAGATGCTGCAAGGAGCCATGGAGTAAATATTGTAGGTTTTGTGGCCACATAGCCCTTCTCATTGTTTTGTATAACCCTTGACAAAAATTAAAAGAACACTGTTAGCTCGTGGCCTATCAAAAACAAACTTTAGGACGGAGTTCTTCGACCTCTCAAGAGAATCAACAAAGCAATAGATTAAGCACTAGTCTGTATGATTTTCTCATTTCTGCGATGTAAGTACTCTGGCTGATTGCAAGCTATCAACTTGATGTCACTGAACATGGAACTGTAAAGAAATACATGGTCACAAATTATTACATGGTGTTCCCACCACACAGATAAAAAATACTGAAGTAACTGAGCTCATGAATGATAGCGAAGTGTAAGAAACTAATCAGGAAGGGATGAGTTTTGAGTAATTATTGGCTTTGTTTTTAAAACTAATTTATGCAATTGGCAGTGTGTATTACATAGCTTTCACTAACGGCTGTATTTAACAACCAGCTCTCAAAATTAATAATTGGCTCTGATGAGTTTGAGTGAACAAAGCACCAAATTTCGACCTAGTTTTTTGGGGGGGCGGGAGGAAGGGGGAGCAGGAAAGGGCTGGATGAAAAGACAATTTTCACTCAATTTTGTCCATTATTCCTTGTAACAAAAGGATTTACTACAGTGTTTCTTTGAAGCTGGGAGTTTCCCTGGCTCTTCTAAAATAGGAAATGATTTTATATGTTATTTTTATATATTTTCAAAAAGAGGTCTGTCTCTATTCTCAACAGCTTCCTGACCACCTTTTGCTTCCAAATAATGCGAACTATTTAAAGGAAAAAGGAACTACTGTTGTGTGGTTTAAAGTAAAGCCCATAGTTTGCTCTTTCAGAAGTAGTTACACAATAGTTCTGCTCATACACTGGGGAAGAGTTAAAATAGCCTTCCAAGGTCCCTCCCAAGGCTGTGATTTTCCTCTCATCTGCTCAGGTAATGCCACTCCTTGTAGTCATTCATTTATTCAGCTATGTGAGCATCTGCCATCTGCCAGCCTCAGGGCAGAGCCCAAAGGAAACAGAACACAAGAGGGCCTGGGCCTTGCTGGATAAACAATCACACACATCATTATTGACTTTCCATGAGTATCTTACAAGAGATCAGCTACTATTAGGGGCCTGGCCTATTGTGGAGAGTTTAGGTTGCAACATTTAGACATTTGACGTGATACCTGAAGGGTGACTAGAAACCCAGGCAAAGAAGGAACCAACAGGAAGTCAAAGAGCCTGCCTCCCAGGTGATGGGGACTTCCCGAATGATGCCAGTGTGATGCCCGCTATACATACAGCACCTCAATAGCTCTACAGTATGCCTTCAATACCAAAATCACATGCGAAGTAGAAATTTTTGGAAAATGTCCAAAAAAGCTCTAGAGTGGTAATAGCAACGCTGAGCGTTTTTGAGATGAGACATATTGGCCTGAATAAAGAACTTAGAACTCTCTATTAGCAGTGGCAGTACTAAAATTCCGACTGCCTGCTCGGACTACTGATTACGTATCACAGGCTGCAGAGCCTGACATTAAGACAAGAAGGTAGAGGAGTCATGGCTCTCAATAACTCTGGAAAATGCCTCTTCCCCATCTTCCCTATTATCTCCTTCTATAGTTTCTGTTGGACATTGGGACTTTCTCATTCCATCCTCCATGTTGCTTAATCTCTCCTTTGCATTTTCCATGTCTTTATTCCTGGGATCTGCATTCTGGATCATTTACTCCAAAATTTCTTGGGAGAATGGCGTATTTCCTTAATCTAGCTTCTAGTTCACTCATCATCTCATCAATCATGTCTGGTTTTTTGTTTAAGTATACTTCTTTTCCATTTCAATGCCCATATTCTGGCCCTATTTCAAGGCCATCTGTATTTTTCAAACCATTCTATTCTTGTTGTAGAGTTTCCATTGCCTTTTAAAATCTCTTTTAATACATGAAACACAGCTATTTTAAAGTCCCCTTCAGTTTTCTCTCAGATGTAGTTCCCAAGTGAAGAATTCTTGCATTTGGCTACGCCAGTCTAGCCGCAGTTCCTTTCCTCATGGACAGAGCAAGCAATGAATTTGTCTTCAGTGTTGTAGTTAGAAACAGACTTGTAGGTCAGACTGCTTGAGCTTGAATTCTGCTTCTCCTGCCTGGGATCTGTGTGGCCTTAGGTAAACTCAACGCACAACTCTTCACCGTAAGTATTTGCAAAATAAGGTAGTCAAAGAATAAATCAATATAACCCAAGCCTGTGTGACAGTACCTGGCACATGATTGAGTACTTGGTTGGTATTGTTATTACTGTGATTTGGCAGAAACTGCCTTTCCTTGGAGTCCTGTGCACCTCAGGTTAGGTGCCTCCCACTGTCCTCTCAGAGGCCAGCTCTGCATCTTCCCTTGTGGGCCATCCCTTCCTGCTGCTGGTTTTCTATGGGGACTCAGATCTCACTCTCATCAATAAGCTGTCATCAAAATCCAACACCTCCCCCCCAAAAATAAACAATATAAATAAAATCTGACACCCAGGGTGCACATCTGCTCCAGATTCCCCTAGTCAAGTGCCTGTGTGGTGGCAGATCCTGTCACTGCAGTGGCTTTGCAATTGCTCATCACTTTTGACAATACAGTCCATTTATTTTTCTTTTGATCTAAACAATATATTCAAATTATTTTTTTAAAAAAAGTGCTTGGGGACGACACATGACTCAACTGGAAAATCCTCTGCCTGCAAGCGCCAGAATCCCTTATGGGATCCCATTAGTGTCCTGGTGGCTCCACTTCCAAACCAGTTAGTTCCCTGCTTGTGGCTGTGAAAGTAGTGGAGCATGGCCCGAAGCCTTGGGACCCTGCACCCATGTGTAAGGCTTAGAGGACGCTCTTGGCTCCTGGCTCCTGGCTTTAGATTTGCTCAGCTCTGACTTTTGCAGTCACTGGGGGAGTGAACCTGTGGATGGAAGAGCTTTTTTTCTGTCTCTGCTTCTCTCTGTAAATCTGCCTTTCCAACAGAAAATAAATAAAATTTTAAAACAACAACAATGTGCTTGGAATGAGAGAAGAGCAGCTCAGGCAATCGATTCGCAAGTTTCTGAAGGAATTTCCATCTCATTTGGCCAAAGAATGCTGGAGAGAAGCTGGGATAAAGGCTATATTTCTCAGGAAGGGCATATTTCTTTTGTCTTTGTATTACCTGTGCTTGACCTGGGGCCTGATCTGCTTGACATATGCCCGATGGGTTTAGAAATAAAAAGAGCACAAGGGCAGCAACAAGTGCTACCAACAGCCAGCTCACTACATGGCTTCTCTGAGCATCTCCACCGTGATGTGACCCTCTACTTCCTGTTCCTTTGAAGGAACTCTGTCCAAGGAATATGGTCCCTAACAAATGACAGAAGGCATGATGCAGCCAGCAGCTGTATCAATGGTGAGTGCCACATGTGGATTTCTTCTACCTCTCTAAGCAAAATACCAAAGTGGAAAACACTGCAGAGGCCACTGATCATTCTGCTTTTCAGACTGCTGTTTTTCAAGCACCGGAGTCAAATGTTAAGCAGGTAGCTGACGTAATCTGGCAAAGTAAGTCTAGCTGTATTTATACAAAGACATGCACATATATCAGGCCATCAGCAGTACTTGGATGAACAGTGACTCTCCTGTGAAGGTAAGGGCCACTCCCCTTCAGTTCCAGTGACTGAGATACATTTTTCCAATCCTGGGGGCAAGCAGAGATGCAGTGAGTTCCTTCTTCCCTTTGGAAATTTGGCAGGCGCTGCAGTTGTGCCTCTGTTGCCACATTCTCTTGGGGTTTTATGAGTGTGGACAAGGCTTGTGTGAAGGCTTCACTTAGGTCACCTTATGCCTTGGCAGCCAGCATGGTGCAAGACCATTAAGGAAGACCCTGCTGTTCCCCAGATGGGGCCAGATCTGGCTGTGCTATTACTACAACCGAGCTGAGAAATATGGCTGCAAGTGCTGAGGTGGCCGCTGAGAAGGAGGCAGTTTGACTCTAAACATTTGATCTGTTCTTTATTTAAAGCCAAAGATTGAACACACACACACACACACACACACACACACACACACACACACACACACACACAAATTCCCCAAATGCACATGATGTTCTTTAGGAATTCATGTGGGGTTCTTCTAAATAGTTATTTCCCAATCTGATTTCCTATCCTTCTCTCTATTTATTTGCCATCTCCTCCCTGCTTTTTTCCCCATTGCGCATCTATTTATTCCCTTATCATTGCTTTTATCCCTCTGAGAGTTTCCATTAAATCAGAGTTACTTTAGAGCCATTTCAGAAAGACCAGAGGACCATAAATCCATTTACAATATGGAACATTTTGTTACATTCTCTCCCATGAGCATGCCTATCTGGGGCCTTGATTCTGAGAGGAGGAAATCATATCACCACTGGTAACATAATGGTACCTACAAGCAGAGTGCTGGAATAAACTGCATCATAATTACAGCAGTTCTAATAACTGATTCTTCCTTACAGCAATATACTGATCACTGTTGCTACAAAAGTATCAGGAAAAGTATATGGGCTGGGGTAACTAGACAGACTTGAGTTCAATGTTCAGTTTCAACAGATAACAGCTGGGTGACCCCAGGTAACTCATGTTTCTTCTGTGAGCCTGTTTCTTCACCTGTTAAATTTGAACCAACCAGAATATATTTAAAATGATTGACACAAAACACGTGCTGTATGAGCTGCAACAATCACTATGATTAGCTGGGTGATGGTTCCAGAACTTAAATTCTGGTCTCAGCTCTAGGAGAAACAACAAGCAGGTTGACACCTGCAATCTCAGAACCCCATGGATCCTAATGAGCAGAATGTAAATATGAATGGGCAATAAGACTAGCGAGCTTGTCAGCTACAAACTCCCATTTTTCACTTACATTTTTGGAAATTCACAGTCCAGATTGGGCTACCACATTGGTCTTGCATCTGATGTGGCAGTAGATGGTGAAACATCTGCAGAGGAGGGATCACATGTCAGAGCAGAGAGACAGAGAGGAATGTGTTTATCATCTTATATATGGTCTTTCCTTAGAAAGCCACCACTCTTCAATATAATGCAATCTAATGACTCTAACATTCTACTTTTAGATACCATTATTAGAATCATTTGCATCCCTCATCCTTTCACATGGCCTCTGGGAATTAAACCTCCAACACACTGGTGTTTCAGGAGACACTGAAAAACTATCCAAACCTTAACAGCTACTTTCTACTAAATTATTCCTGTGGGCCAAAAGTGTTACGGAAAGTCAAGAAGAGGGCTGCTGGGAAAGGGACATTCTCTGGGAGAAAGCAAGGTTTAAGCTGTGATTTAAAGAAAGGGCAGGATTTGAAATATTCCCTAGAAGCAGTGGAAGTTCCCGTCAGTAAGCACAGGAAAAACTTGAAAGGCATTTCTACTTTACAAATAGGAAAATGGAAGGCCAGAGCCAATGGCTCAATGGCTAAATCTTCACCTTGTACATGCTGGGATCCCATATGGGCACCGATCCGAATCCCGGCTGTTCCACTTCCGATCCAGCTCCCTATCAGTGGCCTGGGAAAAAAGTCGAGGACGGCCTAAAGCCTTGGGACCCTGCACCCACATGGAGGCTCCAGAGGAAGCTTCTGGCTCCTGGCTTTGGATCTGCTCAGCTCTGGTCATTGCAGCCACAAGTGAAGCAGTGGACAGATTTTTGTCTCTGTCTCTTTTCTCTATAAATTTGCCTTTCCAATAAAAATAAATTTTAAGGAAAGGAAAGGAAAGGAAAGGGAAGAGAAGAGAAGAGAAGAGAAGAGAAGAGAAGAGAAGAGAAGAGAAGAGAAGAAAAGAAGAAAAGAAAAGAAAAGAAAAGAAAAGAAAAGAAAAGAAAAGAAAAGAAAAGAAAAGAAAAGAAAAGAAAAGAAAAGAAAAGCCAGCCAAACACACTGGCTTCTCCAGGGCCCATCAGCCAGTAAAGAGGCAGTGCTGAAATTTAAGTAGAGAACTATCTTTGATGTTGAAAGCAACACTCAAAGCTGGCTGTGAGGAAAGATGTGACTGCTTGGAAAGTAGAAAAAGTCATTGCCATTTTTTCTGAGAGGACATCCGTGATGAAGGTAGTGTGTCTTCTATAGTCACTGGGGCTGATACTCAAGTAAAGATTCTAGCATAAGGGGTGTCAGAAAATACTTTAGGGTGAGGCATCAAAGTCCTGACCCAAAGTAGGAGCACTGCGTGTTGGAATAGATGAAGGCATGAGACCATGAGGCACGGTCAAAGGGCAAACAGACAGACTAGATAACTGACTTGTTATGGAGAATGAAGGCTAAGGGGAGTCCAGGGAGCTGTCGTGGGGGAGCAGTATACCATGTAATATCAGGAGGATGAACTCCTTTTAAGTTTGCTGTTTCTATGAGGGATCTTCAAAAAGTTCATGGGAAGTAGATACTACAGAAAAGCTATGAATGCATTTCTAAAACATGCACCAAAATAAGCTTATCTTTTAAATTTGTTTTTCCACCAACTTTCTGAATTCCTCTCATACAAAACACAACTGCTTTTTTTTAAGATTTATTTATTGGAAAGTCAGATATACAGAGAGGAAGATCTTCCATCTGATGATTCACTCCTCAAGTGAGCGCAACGGTCAATGCTATGCCGATCTGAAACCAGGAGCCAAGAACTTCTTCCAGGTCTCCCACATGGGTGCAGGGTCTCAAAGCTTTGAGCCATCCTTGACTGCTTTCCCAGGCCACAAGCAGGGAGCTGGATGGGAAGTGGAGCTGCCAGGATTAGAACCGGCGCCCATATGGGATCCCGGTGCGTTCAAGGTGAGGACTTTAGTTGCTAGGCCACGGCGCCAGGTCCTTTCTTTTTCTATTACTGTTAAATTATTTTATTTTAAAAATCTATATATACCATAAGGAAATAAACAGAGGATCTCAGAATGTGGGTTATTCTGCAAGACAACTAGGCTGAATTCTTTACAAATTAGGCCAGATATTATGCTGCATTGAGTTAACCTGCTGCTTGGGATGCCCACATTCCATTCCAGAATGCTTCTGGCCCACTTCTGATCCAGCTTCTTGCTCACACACTTGGAAGATAGCAGATAATGACCCAAGGTACCTGGGTGCCTACCCTATGGGAGACCTCTGTGGAGTTTTTGGCTCCTGGTGTCAACCACACACCCCCAACTGTTGTGGGAGTGAATCAGAAGTGGAAGGTACATATTTTTTCCCTCTTCTGTATCATCTTCTTTTTCAAATAAATAGGATAAGTAAATAAACTTTAAAAATTATTCATGTCATATACAAATTGGGAACATATACATTGCTCTGAATTAAATGTCATTAAAGAGACATACACAAGCAAATGTAATGTACAAACCTTGACTTTGCATTCTGGATTTCAAAAGATGCTTTTGTGTGAAGTGGAGCAACTTGAATATGAATAATAAATGAGATGGTATTATTGCTTATTTTCAAGTGTAATGATAGTTTGCAGTTATAAGGGAGAATCTCCTCTGGAAAGTCATTGTGAAGAATTTAGGGAAATGAATCATGATTACCTATGACTTCTATGGAGTTCAATAGAGAAAAAATTGATGATAGACACATAGCTGGATAGATAGCTTTATTATTATAAAGCTATGGAAGAAGGGGACGGAACGGCAGAAGGAAGAGAGAAAGGGAAGAAGGAAGCCAGGAAGAGAGAAAGAAAGCCCTACAACAAACACCCTGAAATGTTCATTGTTGGGCCTGGCATTGTGGCACAGAAGGCAAAACCACCTTATAGGCAGTGATTCAAGTCCTGACTGCTCCACATCTGGTCCAGTTCCCTGCTAATGTACCCGGAAAAGCAGCAGAGGATGACGCAAGTACGTACGTGCCTGCCACTCACGTGAGAGATCTGAATCTTCATTCCTGACTACTAGCTTCAGCCTGCTGGCCATTGCAAGCACTTGGAAATACATCAGCAGATGGAATGTCTCTCTTGCACATTCTAACTCTGCCTTTCATATAAACCTTTTTTTTCTTTTTTCAAAAAAGAAATGTTAATTGTGGAATCTTGGCAGGTATTATGTGTTTACTGTGTTATTCTTTTGATCTCCTTGTATGCTTAAAGTTTCAAAATAAAAATTGTGGAAAAATGATGCATGAACATTTTGAAAAAGTAAAACAGCGCAGAAGACACGGAGAAGACCTTTCTGCTCCAGATCCCCATGTCTTCTCCAGATTAACCACCTTCCACAGGTAATGACATCTTACCTGCATTAATAAGTCTGTGTATGTAATTTGTAAGTTTTTAAATTACTGTGTTTTTATTTGAAAGTCATATTTACAGAAAGGAGAGATGGGGAGGTGGGGGGAAGGATCTTCTAATGGCTGATTTAATCCCCAAATGGCTACACTGACTATAGCTAAACCAATCTAAAGACAGGATCCAGAAGTTTCTTCCCGGTCTCCCATGTGGTTGCAGGGACCAAGGACTTGAGCCATCTTCCACTGCTTTTTCAGTCCATAACAGGAAACTGGATAGGAACTGGAGCAGCTGGGACACAAAACGGGGCCTCTATGGGATGCTGATACTGTAGACAGAGGATCAGTTCAATAAGTTATCATGCTGGTCCTATAATTTGAAGATTTTATATATATGTTTCAAAGGCAGAGTTATAGAGGAGAGATAGAGACAAATCTTCTATCTGCTGGCTTACTCCCCAGATGCTTACAGCAACGGGGACTGGGCCAGACAAAAGCCAGGAGCTTCTTTTGAGTCTCCCACTTGAGTACAGGATCCAAAGAATCCAGGCCATCATACACTGATTTCTCAGGCATATTAGCAGAGAGCTGTGTTGGAAGTGGAATAACCAGGACTCAAAACAACAGTTATACTGAATGCTGGCACTGTAGATCATGGTTTAACATGCTGCGTCACAGTGCTGGTCCCGGCAGATCTTTTTTAGAAATCAGTTCATGCTGTTACTCTTGTATGCTACAATAGGGTCTCTCTCATCTATGCAATTGGAGGAATAGTTGGTCAGCTCATTATAGTGTCTGCACAGACGACAGTGCAACCACAGCATAGGATCACAGGAGGTAGAGAGTGGTGAGCCAGGAACTGGAGTTTACAGATATTGGTGGAAACCTAATACAAGAGCACAGACCTGAAAGAGCTGGAGGGTGTGGCACAAGTGGCTGCAAGCAAAGAGCCGGGTACTAACTGCAATAAGTAAAATCGCATTGGAGACCTGTAGGTGACACAGATTAGAAATGTGCCCTAAGGAGAACATCTGGCTAACCAGAAGTACAATGACCAAGAGCAAAAGAAGAGACAAAGGCACAATGAATATTACTGAAGACACTTCTGTAAACGAGCAAAAGACTTTGCAAATCTGAGTCAACTGAGGAACACATTGAGAAAATGGGAGACACAGAATTCACAAAACTTGTTATAAAGCTTCTTATGAATGAGAAACACATACTGGAATTCAAATATAAGGAATATTTCACACAGGAAGTAGCAATATTGAAACAAAATCAAGCAGAATTATTGGAAATGGAGGCTGCAACAAAGTAAATTTTTAAAATTCAGTGGAAAGTCTTAATAACAGAATGAATGAGGCAGAAAAAAGAATCTCAGAATTAGAAGATATTTTCTTGCCATAATGGGAAAACAATCAAAAAGCTGAAAGTGGAGCTGGGTCAAGCTAAAAAAATTTTTAAGAATTAAGAGACACTATTAAAAGACCAAATATAAGAGTTATGGGAGTTCCAGAAGGCACAGAAAGAGAAGGTGGGTTTCAAGTTACATTCAATCAAATAATAAAGGAAAACTTCCCTAATATTGGAGACAGAATTGCAAAACAACATCCAGGAGGGGCACAGAACTCCCAACCAGGTTGACCAAAAGTGATCTTCACCACAACACATGATAATCAAGCTCTTTTCAATTGAATATAAGGAAAAGATTCTTAAATGTACACGTGGAAAAAATCAATTGACATATAAAGGAATGCCAATTAAACTCACAGGAGATCTCTCACAGGAAACTCTACAAGCCAGAAGAGAATTTCTGGATTCTAAAAGGAAAAAATTGTCAACTGAGAATAACGTACTCAGCAAAGCTTTCCTTTGCCTTAAATGAAATAAAATTCTTCCACAGTAAAGAAAGACTCAAAGATTATGCCTCTTCTAAACCTACAAATGATACTTCAAGATGTTCTCTTGACAGAGAACAGGAATAGCACCAACCAAAACCAAACGCAAATGTGAAGAACATCCCAATAAGATAACAACAGAAGACTAAATCAATGAACAACCCATTGACATGACAACCCATGACAGGATCAAATTACCACCCATTCATGTTAACCCTGACTGTAAATGGTTTAAACCCATCAATCAAACATCACAGATTAGTAGACTGGATTAAAAAAACAAGACCCATTCATCTGTTACCTACAGAAGACACATCTCACCAACAAAGACCAGTGGAAACTACTTCTCATTCATTTTGATGATTTGGTTTTTATTTTCATTTCTTCAAAATAGTATTTCTCTCATATTTAATTCTTCACTGACTCATGGATCATGCAGTTACATCATTTTCTTCAAAAAGATTCTTGATTTTCTTTTTCATTTTTTAAGTGACACATTAGTCATTCAGTAACATGTTATTTAACTTCATGGCATTGTAGATTTCTATTTTTCTTCCTATTGTTTATTTGTTTTGTGGCTTTTCATTTAAGGGAGTGTATAGTAACTGTGTAATGGAGACTAACATATCCAGATGTGAGGATACAATGCAGTATGCATTTCTACTTCCAGATCAAATATGGACTCCCAATGAAACTGTTTACTAGATCTTAACAATAATATGCGGGACTCTCTGCCATTGTCCATGCCCCAAATGATGAACTTATGACCATTCATGAAGACCTATACTATTGCAATAACATAAGGGAAATCAGTGTGTTGGGGGAAGGGCTTTTGGGAGAGGGTCAGGGAAATTCTAGAGCCTATGGAAGTATATCATAAAATAATGATAATAAAACGAGAAAAATAAATGAAAAACTCTAAATATATACACAAAAAAAGGAGTGCCTGGACCTGCTGGGCAGAGGCAGCCATGCCCTCCTAGCACACTGTAAGCATCCATCAGAGCAAAATGGAGATCATCTCTTAACCCTGGGATCTGGCTCTTCAGAGGTCAATGAAGTGAGTTCTCATAGTAAGGTTGGCAACTTGCTATTTCTTCATTTATTTCATAGACTTTGGAGACTGTTCCATATGGTCATATGTACATCTGCCTCATACTCTCAGCACAGTTTTTTTTTTTAGGATGAGTTTTAAAACAAGTATGGTTTTAATCAATTGTGTTTGGGGTGATAGTTAGACATCTGAATAAAAAGAAAAAATAAAAACCTGGCCTAGGTTTCCAGAACTTGCCTGATCATAAGAACCACTTGGGCATTTTTCTAACCAGCTCCCAGGCTTCGGTGCTGCTGCCATAAAGCAGCTGGAGCAAGAGGGCTGGGATCCAACGACAGGACTGCTCAGAGGGATGGGAATTGTACTAATGGTGCTAGTTAAAGGCATGAGGAGAAACAGAGCAGGCAAGATGCCAGAGAAATGCTGAAGTCCAAGGACAGAGCTTGCAAAGGCCCACGTGAGCTCCTACCCCAGCCCTTTCCCGCCCAAGATGATTGCCTCCTGTTGCAATCCCAAGCATCACATTTCCACAGCATGTGCAGCTCAGAACACAAAAACCCCCTCCCTAACTGCCAGCACCTGGGCAAATGCAAATCACATTCTTGGACTTCAGACTCCTCCCTGGGAATGGGAAGGATTGATTTGAAAAATGTGACTCCAGAAATCAGATCTGGGATTGAACAGAAATTGCCTGAAAAACAAAAGCATTGGCAAAATTACTAAAAAAAAAAAAAAAAAAAAACCTGGATTCCTTAGCTTATTTATTTATTTGTTTTGCAGCTGAATGCTGTACAGCCTGCAGACCTTGGGAGGCAGCCATCTTATTATCATTCCTGATATGTAAGTGACTTTTTTTTTAAGACCTGTGGCATTGAATCCCTATTTGTAGCAGTTCTAGGAGTCCCAGTTACAATGTTTCAGAAGTAATGCTGAGACAAAAGTCAGTCTGTTGGGGCCTTGAGTATCCACAGATCCATAAAGCCACACTTTGGAGCCACATGAGTCTTTCCAGAACCTAGATCAGAACTCTGAACCTAGATCCCTCTGAATTGTGATGTCAGGTACAACCCAAAGCCAACTGATGGACCCCCAATGTCAGAGGCCCTCAATGGCTTGCCACACTGCCTGAAATGCAGTGTGGCGCAACCCCAGTTTCCCATCTTCTCTAAGTCAAAATATCTCAGACATGTGGACAGGACCTCCAATCTTTTAGCAAGCTCAGTTTTTCACTTAAAGGAAAATTCCGAGCCCATAGAGGTGGGTAGTCTTTCTGGTTTTTGTTGTAAGCCTGGAGGGCGAGCAAGCCCCTGAGTCACCCGCAGAAGCTTCAGGAATGAGGGAGGTGAACCACAGGCCCAGAGGAGAGGTGAAGTAAACAAGCGCACCAGGGCCCTGGGTTGGGACACTTCTCTGATGTGGTCCCGCAGATTCATACAAGCTGCAATGACAGTGGCATGGAGAAGCTGTCAGAATGCTTGCCTACTCCCTAACCCTGCTGAGTGAAAATGCTAGCCCACAACATTTGCAAGCGCCCCATTTTCCGGTGGCACAGAGAGAGAACAACGCTAGAAGTTGGCCATGGGCCTCACAGCTGAGGGAGTAGAGCTCAAGGATCTTGCACCACAGTTTATTCCAGCTCTGCCACATCTATTAAGAAGTCCCCTTTTTTTTTTCCACTTTTCACTCGTCAAGCACACACTTTTTAAAGTGCATGCCATAGCTAGAGTAAGCCATTCGTTATGTGATTTTTGCACTTAATCCCACACTCCTGTGAGGTGGCTCTTACCAACCTCAAGGTATAGATGTGAAAAGTGAGGCACAGAGAGCTTATCCAAAATGGCCAACATTGTCCACTTAGCTAGCAGCACAGCCTCTGCACATCCCCAGACCCTCCAGTTCCCTCTTGCTAATTCAGACTCACTTTCAGCATGTCTTTCCACTATTGATTCCACTCCCCTACTGAGAGATTTGTCTGTCAATAAGATCACCCAGGATGACTCTACAGTACAGTCAGTCTGACCTGGATTGAACCTCGCCACTCACCTGGGCGAGTAAGTGCCCAAAGTACTCTGAAACACAAATAAATAAAAACTTTGCTAGAGTTGGCCACAAAGCACAGAATTCTTTCCTGAGAAGAACACCAAGGTGTACCTGGAGAACAATAGTCAGCTCACTAAGAGTAACAGTGGAATGGCAACAATCCATCCAATTCGAGCCACATGGCCTGCCAATTTGGGTCTTTTATGAAACAAAACAAAACAAAACAAAACAAAACAAAACAAAACAAAATCTTTTAGTGAATTCAGCAATCTCAACCTAAGCTCCTTTCAGAGTCTGCCTAAACAAGATAGCTAGCTTGCTTCTGGGTCACTGTAACCCAAAAAGGCTTAATTAAAATCAGGAAATACACTCTAGCTCATATCCTGCAAAGCAAAAAATGCTAGCTATGCCAAATTACATTGTAAGAACATACAGGCCTAAAAGGCGATTGGGGCACAGTTCTTTGGGGGATAGACAGGGACACACAAACCTGCACACCAAGTAGAAACTGAAAAATGAGAAAAGAGAAGGATTTGGCTTCAGATAGCATTCCTTTTGTAAAGCCTGGACTCAGAGACTTGTCTTCTAGAGACTCTTTGCTTGGACACAGGGGCTGTGGGTAGAGAGGATGAGGGGGAGGAATCTCTCCAGCCCGAGCAGTTTCAGGTGGGACGTAGCCTGATGGGTATGTAGGTGCAGGTAAGAGCCAAGTGGAGGGTGGCTGGTGAGCTGAGAGTGTGAGAAGGACACAGGAAGAGAAGAGGGCGTGCAGGAAGCAATGGGGACAAGAGACCAGAGTGTAAAAGGAGGGGCTGGCATGATGGCTCAATTGGTTAATCCTCCCCACCCAAGCGCTGACATCCCATATGGGAACCAGTTTATGTCCCGACTGCCCCACTTCCCATCCAGTTCCCTGTTGTGGCCTGGGAAAGCAGTGGAGGACGGCCCAAAGCCTTGGGACCCTGTACCCATGTGGGAGACCTGGCTTCAGATCAGCTTAGCTCCAGCCATTGCAGTCATTTTGGGAATGAACCAATGGATGGAAGATTTTTGTCTCTCCTTCTGTCTGTAAAATCTATCTTTCCAATAAATGAAATAAATAAATCTAAAAGAAAGAAAGAAGTACGGCTTCCAGAGAAGTGAGGCAGTTTGAGGGCACTACAAAATGTTCCTAAGAAATATGTCCTAGGTATACCTTAACAGCAGAATGATAGACTTATGACTGTTTTCTGAACGACTACATTATTGTAATAAAATAGGGAAAATCAATGGGGCTGGGGTGGGGAAGTCCCAGAGTCTTTGGAACTGTATCATAAAATAAATCAATTTATTTTAAAAAAAAGACATTCACAAGAAAATAGTCACTCATCTTTTAATTCCATTTTCCACTAACTTTTTGAAGTCCTCATAAACAGCATAGAATGGTATGCTTGGTAACTGTTTTATAATTGGCTTCCTCAGTTGGCCAAAAGGGGAGTGCTGATTTATAACACTTGCTAATTTCTGTGGTGTAAATATTCCCAGTATTATAGAGATTTCTACCACACAGACACAATAGACATAACAACCCTCATGAGCATAGATAACAGTAATAAGTATAGTCAATAATTGGGAGGTGAGAAGTTTTGGCTATTCATTAGCTTTGTCTGTAAGGATAACTGTATTGTAAGTTTATACAATTTAATTTTAGGGCTTACTGCATATAACAAGCCAGCCCAGGGGATTCACATTGTGTCACTGGTTCCCACTATCTGACTAACAATAGAAACAGGGGCTGAGGAGACAGGCCCCAGCGACTCTCATCCGCACGGGTCAGAGTATCTCTGTCTCTATCCAGTATACACATAATGAGGTTCTAGGTTTGAACAAAGTATTTCCTTTTTTTATAAGGCTTCTCTGAAAAGCACTAGCGTACATGATCCATGAGGTTTCTTCCAGCCAGAGTATCTTGTGAGCCATTTTCTGGTACCCTTCCATTTCCCCTTTCCCTCGTTTAACTCTTGCATCCCATTTCTGCTATTCTTATATCTCTCCATTTTCTCTAGAGAGATAGCTGTTAGCAGCTTATCTGGTTTAAAGAGAGATTCCCCTCAGCAGTATTTTACTCTTCAACACAGGATTTCAGCAGACTTATAAGGTCTTTAAATGCAAAGGTCTAAATTTCTAAAAGCCCGAATTCCAAGAAGTGGGGGAACACCTGCAGTTTGATATTTTTACTACAATCACAACATTGAACAGACAGGTCTAATTTCTATGTTTGCATTATCCTTCAAAAATCTTGGGATGTCTGTAGATTGCTGGGTTACCCATAAAGAGCTGCCCGGTGATGTTTCTCTATTTTCTTTTCATACAGCACATTTTTTTAAATAAAAACTAAAACCTTGGGATGCAGATTAGGCCTAGCAATTAAGATGCGGCTTGGGACACCTGCATCACAGAGTGTTTGGGTTCAAGTCCCGGCTCCTCTCCTTATTCCAGCGTCCTGAAAATGTGCTAAAACGGCTGTGTCACAATACCCACTCTGCATACTGAGAGGTAGTACTTGAGTCCCAGATGACTTCCTGTTTCCTGCTGTCAGCTGTCCAGGCCCAGCTGCCCCAGACATGTGAAGAGTGAACCAACCGATGATCTACCTCTCTTTGTCAGTGTCTCTCCTGTGCACCCCCTATGTTTCAAATAAAATATATAAATAAGTGAAATTTTGTACTAAGTTGAAACATTTTCCTAGCAGAAGTGTGCTATTCCACTGAATGCAAGCTTTTCACCCTGGAAATGATAGAGAGGCTGCAAGAGTTATGGATATGACACAATCCTTTTCTGAAGGCAAATTCACCTTCCTTACACTGCCAGAGAAATTATTTTTCCAGGAAAACTAAACAGTAAGCACATACTTGGATGTTCTGTTCAAGCAAGAGAGGAGCCCTTCCTATTCCATTAAGGTCAGGCAATTGCCCAAATGACTTGCTTCACTGCCTATCATAACTGGGAGTGTGGGATAGAACCAGCAGGGGTCTACACTCATCTCTCCCTCCATACAGCAGACTACTAGAGCAAAGTTCATGAGCACAGGCACCCAAGAAGCCTGCAGTCAGAGAGGCTGAGGTTGGGGTCACTTATGCCACCCTCCCAACACACGCACACACACTCAGAAACCCACAACATTCCTTCAGTTCAATGTAGCAGATCATGAGAAAGTCAGTTATTCTGAAACCAGATATGGAGTAATGGAATAGAGTACAGGCAAGCAAGTGGCCTAGGAGACCATGGAATAGAGAATAATGAAGACTTATACTAGACAGTCACCAAGTCTGAAAGTCCTTTGTTCAGACAGACAGCCCATGGCTCAAGAGTTAGGACAGACAAGGGGGCTTCTAACTCCTGCCCACATGGCTGCCTTCAAGGGCATGGGAGTGCCCATCACAGCTTTGTTTCTCTGGTCTGTTTCCACTCCTCACATTAGCAGCAGTCTCTGCTTGTACTCTATTTTGCTGACGGGGATGGTTCACTATCTGAAAGCTCCAAGGAATGTATGCATGTCTAACACATAAAACAGAACTAAAGCCAAGGCCTATCCTGTCTAGGCCAACTTAGGCAATAAATCTTGCTCAATTCACCCAATTCTCTGGTGAGGATACCTTTGAATACCTCTGCAATCCCAATCTATTCTTGATCCAAGACCCCTTGGCCAAGATCCCTGCCCAATCGGTACTTTTCCTCTTCTTTGCAAGCTGTGCTCACTTTCCCCAGCTCCCCGCAAGGCCCTTCATTTTCAGAAGTGGGCTCTTTTGAACCAAAACATTCTCTTTTATGAAAATATTTTCTTTAACTCCAACCTCGAACCCTCTTCCCAACTAGACCCCTAAACTCTCTCAGTCTTCTGGTACTTGAATTCTAAGGAAATATGGTCTCTCCAGGGGAAGCAGAGAGGCTTTCTTTCTTTATTTAGAAATATCCAATAGCTACTATCACTTCTACATCATCTGCAGAACACATCAGTCTCAGGGTGGACTTTCTCCATATCATTTGCTCTTGACCTTGGAGAGAGGTTTGAACTCAAAATTGGAGACATCAGCAAAATACTATCTCTGCAATGAACCAAAAACAGGGAAAGTTAGCATATCTTTTAGAAACCCCCAGAGTATTGTAAACTTGCAAAGTGAGTCTCATTACAAAAAGGAAAAGGGACATCATGGATAAATTCACACGTAGCTAAAGAAATCTTGTGAAATTGTATATTTCTCAAAAAAGAAAAAAGAAAACTCTAGACAGCAAATCTTGCCACCACTGGGAAATGGAGATGCCAAGAATTTTAGGAGAGTCCCCACCCTTCACCTGGCTAAAGTCTTGATAGAACCAAAGAGAGTTCCTGTTGCTTTCCCCTTTGGGCTCAAAAAGCAGGCTGCCTTTCACTCACTGCCAGTTTCCAAAATGTGTTCATATTCATTATCTCACTTGATTCTCACCATGACCCTATGAGGTAGGTAGGACAACTATTAGGTTTCCCCTAGGCTCACTTCTGGAAGATTCCCACAACTCACATTATACACAATTTTAAGTTGACAGGTTTGGCTCCACTTTCACATGCTAACAAAACAGAGCCTGGTCCAATCCTTATGTAAAGGGAATATTTGTCATACAACACTGACCTAAGTCAGGCAGAGAAAATCCTGATCATTGGGAGGTGACAGGGTGTGGTAATCTTGGGAAATTTAGTAATGCTACTCCTCCTTTCCCTTCCTAGAGCTAAAGCCCAGACTTTTCTACAAAAAAGGCTAGCTTTAATCTCAAACTACTCAAACGTTCTTTCTTGAAAGCTGGATCCTAAGGTCTAATTTCCATATATCAGTTACATTCAATCAATCTTATGAATTCACTGATACCGTTGTGAGCCTAAGTTGGAAGAGAGGGGCACAGAAAAGCAAGCAGTCTTGACCTTCAAGAGCATACAGATCTGCTCAAAGCTAACCTCCTTTACATTGCAAAAAAAAAAAAAAGCACAGAAGTCAAAACGGAACTAAGAGAAAGCCAGGAAAGATGGATGTAGCCAGGGGACACAGCCTAGAGAATCACTACAGAAGGCTCGTTAAGAGCATGAGCTCCGGGTTTGGGTAACTATGGCTTTGAACCCCAGATCCACCATTACTAGCAGTGTGAACATTGAGCAAATCACTACCGATCCATTAAACGACTGAAAAATAATAATAAATACTTATCATCTAAGGTTTCTGAGAAGATTACATGAGCACAGTACCTGGCACACAGCTAAATGTTCAATAAATGGTATCATCACGGTGCCCATAAAGGCGACTGGTAAAGAACAGGAAAGATGTAGAAACACTTGCACAGAGAGGACAATACCAGGCACAGAATCAAACAAAAGCAAGGCAGTGTGTGAGAATATGGAGGATACAGATCTTGCTAAAGCAGAGGGTACATATTAAGGGACCAAAAGAAAATACATTTTACCAGATTGGATACAGTTAATGGTGAAAAACCAGTGAGCACCAGAGTTTAGGCTGATATGACAGGGAGTGAAAAGCCACCTAAGACTTTTTTTCAGCAACACAGTAATTTGAGGATTGTCATATTGCAACAAGATTGGCCAACTGTGGACATACTGGCTAGGAGAAGAATTTGGCGATATCCATTGTTTGAGGAATGACCTGATAAGAGCCTGAACTAGAGACATGAGGTTGAGAATTGAAAACATTTACATTTGAAAAATATTACAGAGGAAAAGATAATTCAACGAGGTAGATAATTGGACACAGGAGGTAAGAGAAATGGCCAGGTCCAAAAGGATTCCAAAGTTTCAAGTTTCAAGTTTAGGTGACTTGGAGAGTGGTGATGCCATTGACAGTAAAATAAATCTTTTTTTTTAAATGTGATAAAATTGAATACCAGTTCACTTTTCAAAAAGCTCTAGGAAAACTAGGAATGCAGAGTAACTTTAAATTTATTTTTTTTAAAAAAATTTGTATATTTATTGGAAAGTCAGATATACAAAGAGGAGGAGAGACAGAGAGGAAGATCTTCCGTCCAATGATTCACTCCCCAAGTGAGTGCAATGGCCAATGCTATGCCAATCCAAAGCCAGGATCCAGGAACCTCTTCCGGGTATCCCACAGGTTGCAGGGTCTCAAGGCTTTGGGCTGTCCTCGACTGCATTCCCAGACCACAAGCAGGGAGCTGGATGGGAAGTGGAGCAGCCGGGATTAGAACCAGTGCCCATATGGGATCCTGTTGTGTTCAAGGCAAGGACTTTAGCCGCTAGGCCACGGCGCCGGGCCCGAAATCTATTTTTTTATATTGGAAAGTCAGATACACAGAGAGGAAGAGACAGAGAGGAAGAGCTTCCATCCGTTGATTCACTCCCCAAGTGACCACAACGGCTGGAGCTGCACCGATCCAAAGCCAGGAGCCTCTTCCAGGTCTCCCATGAGGGTGCAGGGTCCCAAAGCTTTCAACCTTCCTTGGCTGCTTTCCCAGGCCATAAGCAGGGAGCTGGATGGGAAGTGGGGCTGCTGGGATTAGAACCGGTGTCCATATGGGATCCCAGCATATGCAAGGCAAGGACTTTAGCTACTAGGCTACTGTGCCGGGCCTTTATCATATATTTTGTTGTATTTACTGAAATAATTATGATATTTTATCCTTTAATATGTAAATATGATTTATTACATTAATCTGGTTTTTAACAGTGAACCAGCCTTGGATTCCTAGTAAAAGCTCTACTTGGTTATATTATGGTCCTCTTTGTGAAAAGTGAAAGATTTTATTTAAATATAATTTACTTCTAAAGAAAGATTATTTATTTGAAAGGCAGAGTTAAGGTAAGGGAACAAGAGAGAGAGAATGAGGGAGGAAGAGAGAGAGAGAGAGAGAAAGAAATTATCTTTCATCTGATGGTTCATTTGCCAAATGACTGCAAGGATCTGAGCGGGACCTAGCCAAAGTCAAGAGCCAGGAACTCCACCCCACCCTCCCACAGGGACGGGAGGAGCCCCAGTACTTGGGTCATCTTGTATTGCTCTCCTAGGCACATTAGCAGGGAATCAGAAGCCGAGCAGATGGTACTCAAATTGGCAATTATATGGCATGCAATATGGTGGCAATTTAACTGGCCGCACCACACCACCAACCCCTGTTCATAATTTACTTAGGATTTTTTAAATCCTAAATTTTTAAAAGTCTAATTTTTCCCATCCTCAAACCATGTAACATTGGTGCAATAATGGCTTAGGAAAATCCATAAGAAACTTCCCATGTCTCAATAATCAGAGGCAGCTTCATGCAGAGATGATCTGATCCTTAAAGTTTTTGGACAGCTTGTTTTTAAATATTAGGAGAGAGAGGTGTATGCATCTTTAATTGTTTCAACTTCTTGCCTACTTTTTTGGTATAGTTAGATTCTCCTTGTTCTCAAGCCAATTTTGGTAATACACTATACCCTAGAAAAATTGTTCATTTCATCTAGATTCCAAATTTATTGATATAGATATTCATGTGAAGTGCCAATTATTTTTACTTACATACCTATACCAGGACTTACATAGCTACTAAAAATATGTAATAGTCTCCTATACTTCCATTTAAAAATTTTTTTAAATTTATTTGATAGAGGGAGAAAGAAAAAAAAAAGCATGAGAGACATAAACAGAGTAAAACATCTCCCACCTGCTGCTTTACTTCCTAAACACGCACAATATTCAAGGCAGAGTCTCACCAAAGCCAGGGGCCAAGTATTCAAGGCAGGTCTTTCCTGTGGGTGGCAGGAACCCCAGTCCTGGAGCTGTTTGCAGGGTCTACCGTAGCAGAAGTTGGAGTTAAGAGCTGGGGGCAACGATTCAACCCAGGCACATCCGTGTGGGATGCAAGCGGCCTAATACCTACCCCCCACTACCCTTATCATCTATTCTATATGTAGTTCTCTCTCACTTTTCTTTTTCTTCCCCTCTCACTCTTTCTGGTCCTCTGCCTCTTTGTCTCCTTCTCTTATGGTGACTTGAAGGGTGAGGGGAAGGCAATTTACTAACTCTTTGTCCATTTTCATGGTCTTTTCAAAAGGTCAGGTTTTCCTTGTATTCATCAGCTTTTCCTTTTTGATTCTGCACAGTACTAAGTTTTTTGTTTTAGTCTCTGTTCACAAACCTGGTTCCTGCAAAGCCTGTCTGTCTGGTATAACCTTCCCCCCTTCTCGTTCTCCTGGCTACCTCCTGCTCATTCTTCAGTTTCTGCATCATGTCTTTCAGGAAGCCTGCCCTGACCCTCTGAAATGATTTACATGCTCATCCTCTGTCCTCCCCAGCAACATCCAGCTTTCATCATTCTGTGTTGTAATTAGCTGTCTGCTTGTCTCTCTTCCCTTTTAGACTATAAATTCCTTGAGGGCAGGGACCGTGTCTAGCTCCTGATTGTCCCTCTAAATGCCTAAAACAGTATTTGGTATCCCCAGGAGGAATTCAGCTGGAAATTTTATTGGAGGCAGCAACTCACCCACCCCTAGACGAATTCATTTTCTTGAATTTTAAACTAATCAAACCCCTCTCAAATGCGCCATTCCAATGGTCATATCCTGAGGTGTCTTGACTCACTCTCCTTTTGCCTGCATGCTCCAGTTGGGATCCAGGGGGTTCAACATCAAAGGAGCCAAGGCTAAGAGTTATTACCCCTAAGGGAGCTGAAACAGACTTGAGTCTGAGTCTACACACTGCCCTAGGGCTGGTCCATTTCACAGGCCCTGTCCTGAGGAGGGCCCTTTCTTTCTTGCAGTGAAGCTAAGAGGACTTTGTCCCATCTTTCTACTCCTCTCCATCTCCCATCTTTCCTGAAGCACTCTGCCCTCCATATTCACCATTTCTTTCTTTTATTCATCCTTGACACTGTAGTTTTGTACTACTGATGTACAGGAGGTGTTTTGAAAATGTGAACTGAAATAGTACTTATGAAATTGGCAATACCCATACATCGCAGTCCTATGTTTTCTTCTGGAAACTTCTGTGGTTAGCACTGAGATCCAAAGAAAGCAGAACACAGGCTGAACTGACAGAAAGGCACAGCAAAATCATGGAACACCATCCACAGTAGGGCTGGCTCCTGCCCACTTCTCAGCTCTGACCTCCACCCGGGGCTCTGGTAAGAGACAAAAATCAACTGAGGGTCTTACTGGGGGTTTTCCTGCTCACTGTGCATTTTTTTTTCCTGTGAAACTTGGCCTCACTTCCTCAAGTAATCTGGGTTCCTCTTTGAGGAGGGGATCATAAAACTTAAACACAAAACCTCTTTTAAAAAAGAAGTCAATCTGAAGCTGAAAGGAGGCCACACGATGCAGGACCCAAAGCAGACTGACCCTGTTTGTGCTATCTGCCTAAAACAGAGTGAATGTGACTCAGATGGTTTGTGGATAACCATGTGGACCCCAGGGCTGCTGGGAAAAGGCAATGAATTGATGCCGCCTGAACTTTTTGAGGTTGTTCTGCTCACTGCAAATGTTTTCCCACGCACCATGTTGGAATATAAAGATGTGGTAAAGAACAGGATGGTTCTGACCTTGAGGAGTTTGCAGTCCGACTAGTCTGGATATAGTAGCCACATTTGGTACTCTCCTGGTTATTGTACTCTCTCGCAGCTTAAACACACAACATCCTCTTAGCATTTGCTGTAGTCCCAAAGGTAAGAGCTGTATCTCATTCATCTCTGTGCCACAATATGTCGCACAATCCTGAAACTATTGTAGGCATCCAATGAAGATCTGTTATATGGATAAAGAAAAGAAAGGAGAACAGAACTGACAGACATTTGGACTAGCAGTTAAGATCCCAGCTGGGACATCCATGGCCCACACCAGAGTGGCTGGCTTCAAGTCCTCATTCCACTCCTGATTCCAGTTTGCTACTAATGAGCATCCTGGGAGGCAGCAAATGATGGTTCAAGGACTTGGGTTCCTGCCACTCTGTGGGAGACCTGGATCGCTCTCTAACTTGCAGATAATAAATAAATATTGATGCAACAAAGGAGGAAAGAAGGATGTAAGGGAAGAGGATTACATGCAGTGCCCTGGAATGTGTCATATTGAGTAGAGATAATGTCTGGTACCTTTCACAGGAGCCAGTCTCCCAGAAGTGCATCAGTCCTTGTTAATCATGGACTAGAAAACTCACAAACAGCACAACCAATTGAGATGTATCTGAAGAAACCAGAACCCTGAAGAAGCCCCTAAAGACTTGAGACAAAAACCCAGGAATACCTGGATGAGCTTCCCAGTTGCTGGGAACCTCTATCATTTTTATTTCAAAGACAGAGAGACAGAGATCTACCATCTACTAGGTAACTTCCAAATGCCTGCAACAGCCAACAACCGTGGCTCTCCTACATAGGTAATAGGGATTTAAGTACTTGAGCCATCATCTGCAGGTTCTCAGGGTATGCATTAGTCAAACATTCACTTCTGCCAGGAACTTTCATATTATGTTTCTTTTTGAAGGTATTTAGAGTCAATCCTCTGCTTCTCAGAGAGGATATTCCAAGCTCCTTGGTGTAAGCCTGCAACCATGGATAGTACAGAACCCTGGATAGATTGTTGTGTGCCAAGTCTGTCCTATACATACTAACCTATGATAAACTTTAAGTCCAGTTAAGAGATTTAAAATAATTAATGATAAAATGAACCAGTTGTAACAATAGACCATAGCAAAAGTTATGCGACTGTTCCTCTTTGTCAAATTATCCTACTGTATCATGCTTACCTTTAACTTCAGGTGACTGAAGCTGTTGAAAGTAAAACCACAGGGCCCGGCGGTGTGGCTTAGTGGCTAAAGTCCTCGCTTTGAAAGCACCGGGATCCCATATGGGCACTGGTTCTAATCCCAGCTGCTCCACTTCCCATCCAACTCCCTGCTTGTGGTCTGGGAAAGCAGTCAAGGATGGCCCAAAGACTTGGACAGCCCAAAGACAGCCAAAGACTCCTGCACCTGTGCGGGAGACCTGGAAGAAGTTCCTGGCTCCTGGCTTCAGATCAGTGCAGCATCGGCCGTTGCGGCCACTTGGGGAGTGAATCATCGGACACAAGATCTTCCTCTCTGTCTCTCCTCCTCTCTGTATATCTTATGTTGCAATAACAAAAATAATAAATCTTTAAAAAAAAAAAAGAAAGAAAGTGAAACCACAGATAAGAAAGGAACTACCATAAAACAGAGTGGACATACAATCCCACAATTCCACCCTTTATATAGCCAAAAAAAAATTGAAAACAGAGCCTTAAACTAGTAAACGTACACATTTTCATAAGCAGTGGAGGATGGCCCAAATGCTTGAGGCCCTGGGACCTGGAAGAACCTCCTAGCTTTGGATCGGCGCAGCTCCGGCCGCTGCAGTCACTTGGGGAGTGAACCAGCAGACACAAGCTCTTCCTCTCTGTGTGTCCTCCTCTTTGTATATCTGACTTTCCAATAAAAATAAAATAAATCTTTTTTAGAAAAGCAGTGATGTTCCAAATATGTATAAATTGATGAATGGATAAAGAATATGATATATTCACATAATAGAATCTTTTTCAGCTACAAAAAGGATTGGAATACTGTTCTTAAAAAAAAATGAAGCTTCAAAATATGATGCTGAGTAAAAGAGGCAAGACTATAGATTGTGTGATACTGCTTATATAAAATGTCCAGGGGAACCAAACCCATGGTGACAGGATGCATTTCTGGAGTTTATGAGGAAATGAAGGGAATGTGCTTAATACATAAAGGATTTTACTGGGGAGTGACAGGCATGTTCTGGAAATTGAGACAATGGTTATACAACGAGTATTCTAAATGGTGCTGAATTGTTCAATTTAAAATGGTTAATTGTATGTTACCTTCACCTCAAAAAATAATTGTAAAAAAGAGATTTATTTGCTTTTATACAGAGAGAAAGATTTTCCATCCACTGTTTCACTCCCCACGTGGCTGCAATGGTCAGAGCTGAGCCAGTCCTAAACTAGAAGCCAGGAGCTTCTTCCAGGTCTCCCACACAGGTGCAGAGTCCCAAGACCTTGAGACATCCTCTGCTGCTTTCCAAGGCCACAAGCAGGATGGAAAGTAAGAATAGCCAGGACACGAACTGGCACCCATATGGGACCCCAGCTAATGCCAGGCAAGGATTTTAGCCGTGATGCTACCATGCTGGGCCCTCAGAAAATACTTTTTGTTTTTTTTCTTGTTCTCCACAATATAGTTTTGTAAGTATAGAGATTCATTCCTCCCTGTCTCCTATCTCCCTGCCCATCAGAAAGTAATTTAAGAAATATTAATAGTATAACCTTTACAAAAGTCATGATATAGAAGCCCTGATTCTGGTTCTAGAAAATAAGGTAGTTATGGGAAATGATAAACTAGGTAGGTAGAGAGTAAGAACTCTTTCCTTCAACACCCCACACTGTACCATGCCCCATAGATCATTTCTTTTTTCTACTAGGTCAAGTATATATTCCTATCCCTGTTCCTGCCCTGATCCAAGGATCATCTGGTATTATGCTTAAGAATATTTTTATTCTTCCAAGGGCCTGTCTAGTTTATGGTATTCAGGCCACATTTTGTGTAAGAGTTTACATTCATCCAGTCTTTATTCCATTCCTCAAACACTTGTTGAGCACCTTCCATACTCTGGAAAATGCAGTGCCAGAGACTCATCAGCATAGCGAGTATCAGAGAAATTCACATGCAATCCCTCAGATTATGTTTAGACATAATTTCACCTTTTATCATGTCTAAACTTGGAGCTGGAATAAACTTATGAGGAAGAACAGGACAAGTTATGGTGATGATGTTGTTATGTCCACAGACTAGAATATCTGATAAAGTAAGTATGGTTAAGGAACAAGAGTGCAAAATACAGGAAAACAGGATCATCCCAGAGAATGACGTGGTGCCAGGGAGGTTCAATAGTTTGTGGAAAGCCTGATTATTATCTTCTGCCTATCTGTCCTGTCCTGCTCTCCTCCACATGCTGGGTCACCTGGAGACCATGCATTGAAGCAGTGTTTTTACACTCTCTCATTTACACACATCCCATGTGCAGTAAGTACTTCTCCTACCCCCAGGACAGTTCACAAGGGACTTGGGTGAGCCCTGGGTTGCCTGAATTGAGAGGAGGCAATCTGGTCAGAATGAAGGAGGGTCTGCATCTTGCTGCCTATGCTACAGTTAATCCATTGCCATCTGTCTTTATTTTGCTGACTCACTGCTTTCATTTGGGTTGGCAGTTCTTTTGCTGTTGGCTGCAGTCTTTAACTGTTTACAGAGAGCTGAGATGGATGAAGAATTAGGGGCTTTGCGTTCATTCCCTGAATGAAATCCTACCCAGGTACTGTGGGCCTCTTGTCAAGGGGCTGAGGCCAAGGTCCCTGGATTTTGATGGATGGTGGAGATTAAGTGTAGGGTAACACATCATTTAGTCTGATTGCAAGGCCAGATTTCTCCCAAGTGCTGCCAAATGAGCTGGGAGGTCATGTGAATTGTCTGCCCAAGCACAAGGGAGCACGATACTTTTTAATTAGAACAAGGATGAAGGATATTCAGACCCTGAGTCTGTAAGGGAACTTGGAGCAGCCAAATTCTGTACTGCATTCAAGTTCCCTTTAAGTTTCACCTCATCCATAGAAGTGCTCCCTGAATAAACAATCCTCACACACTCCACCCAAAGTACACATCCCTACATTTTCAATCTCCTCTGTGTTGTGTCTCTAGAGATCTGTCTCCAACTTCCATTTTGAAGCTAGCCTTCACTACATTTGAGAGATTCATTCTTTTTTTATTATCATTAATTGCATTACATTATGTGACACAGTGTTATGGGCACTGGGATTCCCCCCACCCCTCCCTGAACCCTCTCCCCATGGTGGATTTCTCCACCTTGCTGCGTTACCACAGTTCAAATTCAGTTGAGGTTCTTTCATTAGAAGTATTTACCAAGCATAAAGTCCAGTGTCTTATTATCCTAGTGGGTTCAATGATTTCTTGGTGAGACCAGAGAGATTCATTCTTTATCCCACTATGAGAGAAGCTCATCTAAATATAAAATTCCTTAGTTTGTATATGCCACTGGACATTACATGCTTGCTCCTTATGGCTAAGGTGATTTCCAATTTAGCATCCCAAATGGGATCCTTTGGAGGGAAAGGGGCACTGGGATAGCAAGTGTAAACTAGGATCATCCTGGGCAAACCAGTATATACGTTTACTCTACCTAGAACTCTGGGTTATTTTATTACTTCTTTTGTCCCTACCCTACAACTAGACTGAGCAAGCAGTTATGCTAAAAACCACTCAACTCCTTCTACCCAAGAAAGTATAGAAAGTAGCCTTGAAACGTTTAAAAGTGATGTGAACCCACTTGGTGTCTTAGCACAAGTCATTTTATCAGACATCCTGGAAGGGTTCCCACTGAATGTATATAGTTCTCAAGAGCCAACAGTGATTTCTCCAAGTAATCTCTTCCCAGAGTGCAACTGCTATATAACAAAATGGAGTTAACTTGGTCATAAAAAATTATCTCCTTAAAAAACCAGCCGTGCATAGTTGAATAATCCTAAGGAGATTATTCCTACAAGTTATCAACCCTGGAAAACATTCTTGAAGGGACAAGATTAAGCCGTCATCTCCAGAATCTGGAGCTTGCATATGTTACTGGGAGGACTGTATAATGATGTCAACAGTTTGCAAAAACAGTTTGTGGAAGTTCTTGGGCAATTAGACAGAATTACCGTATGTCCTAGCAGTGCAACTCCTACATATATACACATGAGAATTGAAATTCTGTGCCTACACATAACCAGGGTTTTATGGTGGTATTATTTAGAATATATAGCAATCGAAAGTATGAAAAACCTAAATATCTATCACTTGAAAATGGATAAACAAAATGTGGTAAATCCATATAATAAAATATTATTCACCCGCAGAAATCAATGCAAGATAATACATGCTGCAATATAAATAAATCTTGGAAACATGATTCCGAGTGAAAGAAAACCATAGCACAAGACTATATCATTATACAATTCAATTTGTATTAAATGGCCAAAGCAGGCAAATCCACAGAAAGAGAAATTCTCAGGTTGCCTAGGGTTAAACAGGGAGGGAAAATCAGTTATTGAGGGGAAAACAGCTGAACGGTACAGAATTTCTTCGAGGGGTAATGGAAATATTCTAAATCAAATGTGATAGTGCTCTCCCAGCTCTGTGAATATACTAAAACCACTGAATCACACATTTTAAACGGGTGAATTATTACAATATGAAAATTATGTCAAGAAAACTGTGAACTTCGGGTTTGAGCAGGACCCAGTACCAAGGCAAGATGCAAAGTTCTTCCACGTAGTTCTCCACAGGCTCCCCTTGAAAGCAGCAGAGACAAACTTGGGCTGATGGCTCCTGAGTGCAGACCATTGGGCAGAAACCCTGTCAATATCCACAAAGCCTTTGCAGCTTTCTTGATTAGCCTGTATAGAAATATCCAATCCAATGATCCAGGGGCTGGCGTGGTGTATTAGGTTAAGTTGCTGCCCGCAATGCCAGCATTCTAATTGTTCACTTGCAATCCAGCTCTGCTAATGTACCTGGGAAAGCAGAAGTAGATGACCCGTGTACTTGGACCCCTGCATCCATGTGGGGGACCGCAATGAAGTGCCAGACTCCTGCCTTCAGCCTGCCCCATTGAGGGTGTTGTTGCCATGCATGGAGTGAATCAACAGGTGAAACATTTCTCCTCCACTTGTTCTTCTTCCTTTTACTCTTCCTCCCACCTCCCTCCTTAATTCAAATAAATAGATAAATCTTTGTGAAACAAAGTCTGTGGCCCTAAGATCTGTGATAAGAAAGGATCTTCAAGGTTATCTACTCCAATCCCCCAGAAGCAGATGCTCAGACAAAGAAGTTGCCCAACTCGCACAGTTGCAGCAGTGATGCAGCAGGGACCAGAATATGGCTCTTCTAGCTCCCACTCCAGGGAGTGCTCCAGGCTTTCCTTTCCCTGCCCTACCAAAAGCAGCCCCTTCAGCCCTTCCTGCTAAAACCCAGGATTCAAGTCTGAGAGTCCAAGCACAAAATCAGGGTGAATTCACAGTTTGGGAACTTTGGTCCAACTTTCCTAAATAGTAGGCCAGGAAATCTGCATTTCAGGTCTCCCCATGTCAAGATGTGGACAGCGTACAGAATTTGACCCCTGGTACAAGTAAATTTGTGGAATAATCACATGTTTCTCTTTATACTGTATTTGGCAGTATTAGAAGAGAAAAATAATATTCATCTTAGGAAAACCTTGGTAACTGCAAATTTTCTGGCAAGCTTATTTCCTCTTGCTTTCTTGGAAGAAACCAAACGAAAAAGCAGCTGTACAAATTAGACCTGACCAACAGGCCCAGGACTAAAACAAAACAAAACAGAAGATAATAAAGCCAAAAACAAATCAGGCTAAATATTTAAATCAGTGTGGAAAATATATCCAACTCTGTGCCTACTGAAGCTCTTGAAACTGCTAATCTTGACTTCATTATTAACAACATCCTCTTCACAGTGAAAGCAAAGTATGCTTAGTAGGTTATCAGTCAACAGACATCATGTACCAGGCACCATGCTGCCATGGAGAAAGGAAGCCTACTCAATAGGAGTCGTACCCACCTCCCCCCACAGAAAGGTGAGCCCTGGTGAAGGGCAAAGGGCAAGAATCAAGTTTAGGAAGTACTAGAATTCAGGAACATTGAATAATAGTAAAAGGATAAATTTTTCTGGAATAGAGATTTCTCTCAAGGAACTCAGTGGGAAGTCTGGCAGAAAGAGAAAGTTGGAGACAGTGTGTTAATGTAAAGCTGTTTTAGGGAGGTGAGTAGCCACAGGAAAACATCAGGGAGCCATTTCTTTATGCTCTCCTTAACATGGAGTTGGGTGTCCTCCTCTGGGCTCCCACAGCTTACCCCTTGTTCTTCTCATACCACTTTCCCCATTCTCTTCTAATTTGCTAATCCCTTATATTTCATCTTCCCCTTGATCTGAACATATATCTACGTATCTCTAATAACTCACAAAGGTTTTAACATTTGGTCGGTACTTGAAAAATGTTTGTTGATGGGGACAGACAGGACAGGATAGGATAGGACCTGATCGAAGGTTCAATGGATGAAAGAGCCATTTGAAGAGGACATGGGGAGAAGAGGTCACTTAGAAGCATGCTGTCCTGCTATGGATATGAGGAAACATGGCCCAAATCTAAAGCAGCAGCAATGGGAACAGAGACGAAAGTGGAGATGACAGGTGCAGTTTGAAGGAAGAGTGGACAAGACTTGGCACCCTGAGTTAACTCTCACCTGAGGAAACAGAATCAAATGGCTGTGCACGTGGAGCAGGTTCTCCATAAGGCAGTGCAGTATGCCCGACAGAGCCCTTCAGAATTACTCAGCCCCATCCTCTCCAAGTCTGGAGGTAGAAGGGATGAACGTTGCTGAGGGGGCTTTGGCCAGCTGTCTGCGCCAGCTGTGCCCAGTACTCAGAGACCTCGTGCTGCCTGCTAAGACTCTGCTGTCAGTTCTGCTCCCACCCCCTGGAGGTGTCACATAAAGAATTCCCAAACGAAGAAAAGTGTCAACCCGAGACACAAGAGTCTCTTGTTCCTAGACATGCCTGTTTCGTTCCACCTTCAGTCCTTCTGCAGCTTGGGGAGGGAGGAGAGAAAAACCACGGAACTTTTTTAAAAAAATCCCATTTTCCAAAAATGCAATCAGATTCGTTCTCTGTCTCCTGCACAGACTGCATTAGTCTGGGTAATGTAAACACTGGGCGGCCACAGCTGTCTGCCAGCTGCAGTGTCGAAGACCATCTCGGGGCCATGAAAAAAACCTGTCTGTAACTATCACAGATGAGAAGTGTTAGCTAATGAATGGGCCCCGCTGAGCCCATAGCCCGGCTGAATTCTTTCAGTCTTGAGCCTTAGCAGAGATTTTTATTGGGTAACAAATTTCAAATGCCCCAGTCAAATCTCTGGACCCCGATTGGAGCCCATTGCTCCAGTCCTCCCCCGCACAGCACCCCCCCTCCGCCTGTCTCCCCACCCCCCCCCCGCAAAAAAAAAAAAAAAACTAATTCACTCCAGGGACATTCCTGGTTGCTGCTCAAGAATCCTGGCATTTGGAATGTTGGGTGATTGCTCAAAGAGGGTATGGTGGGGCCCGGAGGCTCACTGCACTGAAGCAGTGTGGAGAGGAGAGCGACTCTTTCCCACAGCACAGCCACCCAGGACTTCCACCAGGGCTGGCTAGTTAGGAACAGCTTGAGAAGCAACTGGCTTTGCATTGAACATACCACTTTCTGCTGGGCTTCTGCCGATCTTCTAGAGCTTGCTGGTGCCTTTCTACTCCTGCTATTATTTTTTCTCCTATATGGGTGCTGCTCAGAGTTTTGGGGAGATGGAGCAGCAAGATCAACAGAGCCACCAGCTAACAAGAGATGAGGAACAAGGGCCCAGGCACATTTGGCTAGCGGTCTTTCCAGTGTGAGCACCTCACAAGAGCCTCTTCCACCTGCCCTGGGGCAGAGGAGCACATAGCTAGCTACCTCTTGGCCCTGAACGGGAGAAGTCTCTGTGGGTTACAAGCGTGTACAAGAGATGAAAGTGCTTAATTCAATCCAGGGACTTATTTGTGGTGGTGGCGAAATACAAATCACAGAACATGAACTATTTTAGCCATTTTGAATTGCATCATTCCATGGCATTGAGTACAAGCATTCTTCAAAAAGTTTGTGGAAAATGGAATTCGAAGATTGGCTTATTTTGGTTCAAAGGATTTGGAAATCCATGCAGTTGTTTTATATATATGAATCAGTTTACACTTTTGGAAAATGGGATTTTTGAAATATATGTAATAGATATTTCCTATGAACTTTCTGAGGTATTCTTATACATTCATAGTTTTGTGCCACTAAGACTTTTTCCTAGTTTTGGAACTATTTTCCCACTTCTAAAGAGGACTCTCAGGCATCTTAAGCCATCATTCCCCACCCCCTTCCTCTACGAATTTTTCTCTATGGACTTGCCTGAATATTGTACGCAAGTGGACTTGGACAATCTGTGGTCTTTACCATCAGGGCAGTATGGTTTCTTTTTCTGAGTATCTACTGTGTACTAGTCACTATAAGCATGAGGATTGATCCTTAGATGCATCCATACTAGCAGAGGCTACCATGTTCATGGAAAATGGAATCTGAAGTTTAGGGCTAGGCATTTGGTGTAGCAGTTAAGACATGACATGGATTGGCCACATCCCAAATCTGAGTGCCTTAATCTGAGTCCTGACGCTATCTGGAGGCAGCAAACGATGGTTCAAGCACCTGAGTCATTACAACCCGTGGCAGGAACTCAGGCCGACTCCCAGGCTCCTGCTGCAGCCTAGCCAAGTCTCAGAGTTAACCAGCATATGGATGATCTCTCTGCATGCTCGCTCGCTCTCTCTCTCTGCTTTTCAAATAAATAATTGCTAAATATAAGTTTATTTTGGTGTAAGAATATTGCAATCTATACTCATATGGAATCTTCAGAAAGTTCATGAAACTGTATAGTGTGCAAAAAAACCACGGATTTCAAAAATTTTTATTCCAAAATAAACTTACCCTTTAATTCTACTTTTTCATGAACTTTCTGAAGTGCCCTCATATGGTTTTAGGATATTTAACTCACTTAGCACCACACACTGGGTAATTTATTTGCTGCATTCCCTATAATGCTCACAATTCTCTGAATAGGTTGTAGTCATGTCCCCATTTCAAAGATGACTAGTCTGGGGCCCAGAGAAATTGAGTAGCATGGCCCCAGGTTGCACCAATAGTTGAGAGTTCAACTGTTATGTACACTATATTTAGCCCTACTGGGAAACCAATCTCCTTTCTGAAAATTCTGCCTTCGTGGTATGTGCTCCCCACCCCATCTTGCCGCTCTTAAATCTCCACTGTGACAGTTCCCATAAGACAAATAATCTTGTCAGATCCCTGTGACAATATCCATGTGTTAGCAGAGACAGGCGCCTGGCATGAGTGCCCCAATGTTCACACACCCTTGGACATGCACACAATATTTTCTTTCATTGCCAGAGAGCTAACTAGAACCCCACCCTCTTCCTCCCACTCATGAGACCATATGGGAATATTAGCAAGAGGTATTTAAAGAAATCTTTGAATCTGCTTAAACATTTTTAAAGTAAATCATATAAAAATTGTGGTATGTGGTCACTGGCAACACTGTGTCCCAACATCAAAGATGAGAACCTCTGGTTCAAACACAACTACAGGCTCCAGAGAGGTGGAACGCAAATCAGTTGGTTCCTGTTTGCAAGTGAATTGCAAGGCCAGTTACGTTCCCAGTGAGGCCTGAGGATCAGATTGTGTCAAACAAAGGTCTGGGATGGTCTTTATGAGATGTCCTTGAATGCTGTGAATGGCACGTCTGGCCTTTTGAACTGTACATCTGGCTGCATCTGACAGGGACACTCATGTCCCCATGGCATGTGCAAGAGACAGCAAGAGCCAACCCATGTTTTGCAGCAAAACTCAGGAAAAGGGAAATGGGAATTCTTCCACTGTTTTATAGGCTCCAGGATGTATGTTTAAAAGATCCACAAATGGGAATGGTATGCAGGAAAGTTCAACAAAACTGAAGGAAACAAATACTGATCATCAACAGGTTGTATGGCAATAATAACAATAACCGGACTTTCTGAACTCAAATAAGCAGAACAGATGTTCCTTGTGTTGTTATTTGAACAGTTCTTCATGTGGGATTAAATAAAAATTAAGCTTGAGATTTAATGTATGTTTAACACAACAACTCTCAACATAGAGACTCTGATGGCGAAACACAAGCAAGGATATGTCATAATCATCTGTGCAAATAAACAGTCAACATTTGCCCATCAGAGATTAAGGGATCTAAATCTGTGAGAATGGTAATTGCTGAGAATGGAGATGGTTATGGAGAGAAATGTTTCTTGCCATCAAATCAGATCAGAGCTCATCAGCATAAGGAAGTCTTGCAACTTGGAGCTAAGTAAGACTAGGGGGAGAAAAGGGAAAAATCACTTCTTTTGACAATGCACATTAAAAAAAAAAATCCCAAAGCCACTGTCCCACCGAATAAGTGACTTCAACTTGAATGAGCCCAGCCCTAGCACCAGACTGGGCATACAGAGAGGATCATAGCCATGTGCTTTCAGGACTCTGTCCACATCATGAATCTAACATCAGAGCTGGAAGACATGCTAAGAACAATGATCCAACTCTCTTTACTGATCAGGAAACAGCACAAGGGTCTCAGATGTGCCAAGCTCACAGAGGAAGTTCATTCCTAGGCAGAGTCAAGAGCCCTAATTTTTCTTACTCCTCTCTGGGAGCCACTAAGTGAAAGAGGCAGAAAGCAAGTGGGGTCTAGAGAACTTTAGTACCCTTTCACAGCAGAGGCATAAAATTGGGATTCTACAACCAAAAGAAAACTGCTGTGCCCTTTCATTCCACAGCACCAGCGAACAGCCCTTTTTGTTTTAAGGAATTAACGGAGTGAAATAGTCACCTGATCCAAAATAAGAGAAATGCAAAACAGATACCCACAAAGAAAGACTTGATGAAGCCAGGAAAGAGTCAAGGGCATTAGGAGGATGCCTTACTAGGCTAGACAGCAAAGATTAAAGCAAAACAGTTGGGAAAGATGAAGGCATAGAAGGGATGTCATATGATCAAAGTCTATAGAGAAACTCCTAAAGGTCATAGGTCAGGGGACTTAGACACATCAGCCAGATTTTAGAGTATGAGTGAGAGGAGGAGCCTTCCCAAAACTGGAGAAAAGGGGGGGGGGGAGGGGAAGGGGAAAGGCAGCATTACTGTAACTATTTAGCATAAGATGCCCAGTAAACATCAAATTAATGTGCAAAACTTCTTTTTTTTTAAAGATTTATTTTTAATTTTTATTGGAAAGGTGGATATAGAGAGGAGAGATCTTCCGTCCGATGATTCATTCCCCAAGTGGGCGCAACGGCCAATGCTATCCGAAGCCAGAAGCCTCTTCCTGGTCTCCCACAGGGGTGCAGGGTCCCAAGGGCCGTCCTCGCCTGTTTTCCCGGGCCACAGGCAGGGAGCTGGATGGGAAGCGGGGCTGCCGGGATTAGAACCTGTGCCCATATGGGATCCCGGGTGTGCAAGGTGAGGACCTTAACCACTGCGCCATCATGCCAGGCCCACAAAACTTATAATTCCAAAAGGTGCTATGGCCTTTTAAACTTTTTTCTTTTAATTTTCTTTATTTTTGTTGGAAAGGCATATTTACAGAGAGGCAGAGAAATAGATCTTTCTGGTGATGTACTCCCCAAATAACCGCAGTGGCCCATCCACAGCCAGGAGCTTCTTCTGGGTTTCCCACACAGGTGCAGGGTCCCAAGGCTTTCGGCTATCTTCGACTGCTTTCCCAGGCCACAAGCAGGGAGTTGGATGGGAAGTGAAGCAGCTGGGACATGAAACTGTGCCCCATACGGGACCCCGACGTGTGCAAGCTGAGCACTTCAACCACTAGGCTACTGCGCCAGGCCTGCCTTTCTACTTTTCAATTGAAGAATCACAAGTGAGGCTTGGGCTGAGGTATCAGAATGGTCTCACCAAGGTAACTTGTAATTTAGAATTAGTCCTGAATGAAGAGGGATCAGTCTCTTACAGAGATGCGAGAGCATTTGACAATGAGAGGAAACATACAAGTATCCTTCAAAAAATTTGTAGAAAATGGAATTTTAAAAGATTATTCTGATGTAAAATATTTTGAAACTCACACATGTGGAGCCTTCAAAGACTTTTCAGAAATGCATACTACACACACACACAAAAATTATGCATGGATGTCAAAAACTTTTTGCACTGGCATAAGTTTATCTTTTAATTCTATTCCTCCACCCATGTTTTGACGTCTGTTCAAATGTATTCAGGCTCCAGAAGCTTCTGGTCACGCAGGATACTCCATTAGAGTTGCTCCCCTTTTTGCTCCCCACGGGGCAAACCACGCTCAGCATTGGAAACACTCAGGACTCAGAGACTCAAGCCTGGAGGTTTGGCAATGAGGACCCATCTGATAGTCTGTTTGCAGGTTCAGCCAGCACAGACAAGATGAGCTCTAAAGGAGCCCTAAATCCTGCAGGCCAAAGGAATTCATTTCTCAGTGATTTCCATTTTTACTCACCTATTTCTTGGCAAGGGGTTGGGGGAGCTTAATGGCTTGTTCATTCAGCAGCTTTGCCTCAACTCGGTTAGGGTTAACTAGGGGAGGCAGGGCTGACCCTCAGGAAAAGCGCAAGCAGCAATGGAGACTGAGAGGAAGAACTGGAGCCAAGGAAACAACCCCTGCCAACAACTTCCGTTCTTCTCCTTTCTCTGGCATGGCTGCCCAAGGGGCCCCCAGTGACTGTTTATGGTGATCTGTTTGTTTCGCAACTGACAAAGAAGGAGGGAGCCCTTTCTGACATTTTTGCCCAGAGGCCCCGGATTTCTCAGTCTGAAACTGCCAAATACGCAACTTTGGGTGGATGTTTGGCTGAATCACTTTGAAGGGCTTGTCAGGGCCTAAAATGGAAATTGTTAGAAAGCAGAGGAGAGTGGTTGCCAGCAACCATGAAATGGTAATGACCAAATCATTTATTTTTGCAATGAAATGTCATCCCCTAATACTACAAAGGCAGATTTTTTCTAACTTAAAAGTACCAACTGCCTATAAAAAAAATCTTCAGAAGTGATTCTGTGGGCCATGCCTTTGCACACATATCCCCAACTCTCTCCTACCCTCTGCCTTCTCTCCTAAACCAAACTTCTTCCATGTTCCTGGAGTCCAGCTGCAACCTGGGATGAATTAGGAGGGTGGCTGTTGTGAAACGTAATCAGGCTTCAGCCAGCCTATAAAACCAAGGAGAGTTCATTTGGTTATTTTTAAGATGGTGTGTGGCCGACTTTCCACGTGGGAAATTCGGCAGGCAGTAATGCACAACTACACCAAGAAACATGATGTGGGTCTTTTTTTGTAACAATCCATTCAAGCCCAGCTATGGCTACACCTACAAGACATGACATTTAATAAGGGTTTAGTGTGTGGATCTGCTCGGTTAATAGGCAAATCAGTCTAGGTGTCCAATTCTGTACCTTTTAATTTTTAAAATCTGGTACTTTTCTTTTTTGGCGTTTAAGAGGAAGAGACTGCAAAAGACATTGTGCTTTGACATTGGGGAATGCAAGAGGATCTACTGTTTCTTTGAAAACAACCATGAAGGTACTGTTCTCTCGGGCCAATTTCTGGGCTGCTTTAACCACACACAAAGCCCCAGGTCCTTCTTTTAGTTTTTCCATATTGCTTCCTACATTAGGACCAGTGAAAAGTTATACTACTGTAAACTTTATTTTAAAGTACTACTTTACAAGCCCTTGGCTTGAAACTATTTCAACAGCATCTACATATTTGATACTATAAAGATGATTTAGTTTAGCTCTCCTTTATAGCAAGTTTTGAGAAGTATCTTTGGATCATAGTCATCAGTCTAGTTCTTGATTAGTTTCTTTTTTTAATAGAATTGGCTTCCTCTAAAGTCATTTGGGATGGTTAGTGTGAGATCCAATTGGTAAGCAGAATGGTGTTACAAAAGGTGATGGGTACATTACCATTTAATCATGGTACAGTTGCTTGGGTATCTCACTATGTTTGAAGCCCATGCTAAGGGAATCCCTACTGTGCGGAGGGGTTGGGACCACCCCCTGAAGTACTTTGCGACTCTGGGGTGGTGAATGTGTTCTTCAGATTCTCTTGTCGGCTCACAGAGGAATTATAAGTTAGTCTCAGTGTGTAGTTTTTATCTATTACTTACTTTTTAAGATCCCCCTCAAGCTCTCAGCCTATACACATCTAATGACACATCAAACTCAATTTCTTCATCTGTAACAAGAAGGACTTGACTACACAAACCATAAGTTCTCCCTAAATTCT
Organism: Ochotona curzoniae; assembly: GCF_017591425.1. Lineage (NCBI taxonomy): Eukaryota > Metazoa > Chordata > Mammalia > Lagomorpha > Ochotonidae > Ochotona > Ochotona curzoniae. Next base: position 11,785,480 of record NW_024467087.1, read on the forward strand.
CACATTTGATCAATCAAATGGATTTACCAGCCCATAGAACTGTGGCCATTTTCCAATACTTCCTTTAGTTTGGACAAACCATTTTATATCATGTTCTTTTACTAGGTTTCCTTTTTAAGTGGGAAAGGACAGCTCTTTTTTCAGTGTCGTGAAATCAACGCTAGGCAGCTCTGAGGAGGCCTCTGCCTCCAAAGAAAAGATACAGAACGGTGTAGAAGCCATGCTAACCACCTGTACCTGAGAAGGAACACAGGCACATGAGACTGGGCAGCCAGTCCCATCAGGAACCACAATCATCAGTGCCATCTCCAGCCCTCTAGTTCTGGAACCTGGCCCTGAGCAAAAGCAGGGAATCCTGAGCCAACAATCTGGGGTTAGAACGTCAGCTCCCCTGCTTCTTAATTGCTTAACCTTAAGCAAATTAATTAACTTCTTGTGCCTCAGTTTCCTAAGTGATAACATATGAATAATAAGCAAACCACGGCACAGCGAAGCCATGAGGATGAGATTAAATAAGCATGTAAAAGTGCTTAGAAAAAAAGTCAAGCACACACATAGTAAGGTGTTCAGCTAATACTGACCATTTTCATGGTGGAATTCCCTTAGCCAAATAGAGGCCCAGGACCTGAGAAGGTTTCATGACTCAGAGTCATCCTCTCTCTTGGGTTCAAACTCTCCATGGTCTAGGACAACTTTCATCTGCTCTGGAATAAGCGACTTTCTCCTTCCCACGGTGATAACTGTCCAAAAAAGGGCTTAGCCTTACTTTCCCTAGATTCACAAGTCTGTGATAAAGGCTTCACAAATGAAAAACAAAGCATCATTTCAACCTCACCAATAGACAATTGTCTGCCATGCTTGCAGGGGATTTAACATCATTGGAAACTTGAAGGCTGTTGAAGTTGATAGAACATCAATGTCCCCTGGGGCGGGGGTGGGGGGATTCTCCATGTCTACAGAGAATCAAAAAAAAAAAAAGAATTTGGTTGGGTTCAAGGAAGAGATTTTTACTATTAAAGGATTAAATGCTGGGTCAGATTCCCAAGACAAGCACTAGAGTGACAATTTTTCAAACAGTGTTTAGCCATTTGTCTTTGATTATTTCATAGACCAACAGAGTAAGAATAGCCCTTAGAGATCATCTTATTCAAGCCTTTATTTTAAGAACAATGATTCTATGACTCAGAGAAAGGTGATACTTACTAAATAAAGATATATCAAATCATTCACAGAATCAGGATTTATCTTCAAGGCCATCCGATCATGCCATTGTGCTATAGCAATCTCTTAAGACACTCAAACCACTATCCTTTCTAGTTCTGGAATAATGCTCTATAGTACCAACATACTAAAAAGTAATTGAGGCCCACCCAGAAGGACTTAAAGGTATTGAGCAGTGCCCAGAGTACAATTCCTCTAGTTTATCCATCCAATTTTGCAGCTCTGGCTGTCAACGTATTTCAGCCAAGCCTCCTCACTCAACTAACTGGTCTTCTTAACTTACCATTTGAAAGCAGCTGTGGTTAAAGCAGAGCTTGCTGACTCAGCCCATGTACTAAGGATGACTAAACACAAGAATTTCCTGGAGGGGGTTGGGGATGGAAAATATCTTTCAAATGCATTTCTTTCAGGGAACCATTCTGATCCATCAGGAGCTAGCCCACTATATGCCCATAAGGAAAAGCAGCAGGCTGTTGTTGCTCACCACCACGACAGGGTTGGCAGATGTTCCCTTTCTTTCTTATTCTTCTATTTTTTTTTTCCTAAACAACATGTGGCTGTCTCGGCACCATGTTGGTCTGGCCAGCATTTGCAGTTTCCTCTGCCAACTGATACAGCCGCAAGCCAAGGGAAGCGGATGTCTTCCCCTAACTGCAGGGGCCTCTCACATTCCCCTTCTCAGAGGCTTTCCCACAAGGGTGAGCTGGGGGCTGATCTGCTTTATCTCAAGGGAGTTTCAACTCAAAGCCCACCTTGAACTCAAAAAGAGAGGAGGGTTTATGCTGACTGATCAGAACATAATGTGAGCTGGCTTCCATCTACCCAGGGAGAAAACTGGAGTAAAGCTCTCATGTTCAGATCTGAATACCACCCAGAGACATTTTGACAACTTCAGGAAATGAACACTGACCTTCAGCTGAATGGCTCACCAGCTTCAGGCATTAGTCCAGTGAAACCAAAATTTGGATATGTATTTCAAGACTCTTGACCAGGAAAGAGTCAGCCTTGTCCAGTGAGAAAGCTAGAGACACCTGGTACTTAGAGGTGACATGCATTCTCTACAGCTTGCAGATCAGAAAAGGGCAGCACAGGGAAAAGAGAGTGAGCATATTCGGCCATGTTTCAAAAGCCGTGTACAAACAGCAGTTCGGACATTGAGGATTCCAGTTCAAAAGGCCTTTCCCACCCTCTCCCCATCCCCTCCCATTCTCCACCCTTCCTCTCGCAACAAGAAAACAAGACTAACTAGCCTGGATGTGCTAGAGAGGGTCAAGGATATATTTTTCATAAATGAGTAACAATTTTTTATTCTAATTGGGAGAATGTTCTGGGACAGATGATGTGGAACAATTAAAAACAAACTGCTCTGGGGAGGGAATGGAAGAAGGTCCCGGTTCCTTGCCACCTAGAAGGGTGAGTTTGGAAATGTTGTTTTCCTTTTCTCTAAGCCTGTTTCCAATTCTGCAAACACTTCAATCCGTGGCACACAGTGCCTGGTAATAAGTGTTTGCTGAATAGGAGGCAGCAAGGGTGTGTAAAATTGAATGAATACGTGACTGAATGATAGGGATATGTGTGATTCGTGGTGTTAGTTTGCAACCGAAATGAAGGGAATGAGTTCTCGTGTTTTTGAATACTTTAGAGTTAATAAGGTGTTTGGAATCACACTGTCTTATCTGATGCCTTGTAAAGGTACCTGTGAAGTTAAAGGTTGTTTCTAATGGACAGTGGGAAATGAGGCTCTGAAAAGTGAGAAGGCAACAAATGATGAAAGTAGGACTCTGCATCCAGTGCTCCTTTGGGCACACCACACAACCACAAAAAGGTTTTTTTCTGTTTTTTTTTTTTTTAAGGGAAAATTGCTGGGGTCGGAATTATGGTTAAGTGAGTTAAGCAGCAGTCTACGATATCAATTCGAGTTCCGGCTGCTGTTTTTCCCATCCAGGTCCCTGCTAATGTACCAGGAAAGGGAACAGAAGATGAACCAAGTGCTTGGGCCCCTAAACCCATATGGGAGACCTGGACGAAGCTCCTAGCTGCTGGCTGCTGCCTGGACTAGCCCTGGCAGTTATGGCCATCAGAGGAAGGAGACAGCAAATACAAGATCACATTCTGTCCCTCCCTCTAACTGATTTTCAAATAAATAACCCCCCCCCCGCCTTTTTTCTAAAGTGCTACAGGACCATTGCATCCGATCTCTACCTTGCAATGAGGCATCCTTTATGTTCAGACTTAAACACACAAGGCCGGTCCAGAAATAGTATCAAGCTGTGACTAGTAGCAATGCCATTATAGATAACAGAAAGACCTTGTCTAGTCAAAGTACAGGTGGCCGGGGGAACAGCCTTGGATTGACTTGGGTGGGGATTAGCTAATACTTTTGTGAAAGAACAATAGGGCCTCTAGTTGGCAGGGAACTAACAGCTGCTATTTAGAATAACATGGATCCGTGTTAGAAGATGGATTTTAGACTCAGGTGAGGGAGCAAGTATGCACTGAGTCTCCCCCATCAGGTGCCTGGCTCTTCATAAAATCATCAGCTACATAGGAGTAAACGTGTGATCTGCATCTTCTCTGGGTTTACAGAGTCGTTAGAACCCTGGACTCATAGAGCTGATGGGGCTGTTTAGGTCCTGCACTCAGCCACAGCCCTTGAAGCTGCTTCTGTCTGCTGACTCTCTGCCCACACTACAGTGACCAAAACCTCACCCCTGTCCTTGGTTTAGTTCCTAGCTCTGTTGGGGCCAGTTCTAATGATGGTCATCTGTGCCATCAGCATTTGTGACTATGAGAGGCATTAGTGGAGCATAGGGGTGTTTATTACAAGTATACTTCATGCAGGCAGTTAGGCACTGAGAACAAAATTTTCAGGAAAGCAAATCCCAATTTGTGTGCACTAGAATGGCTTATTATTTAAAGGAATCATTGTTCTGTGTGCACTAGAATGGCTTATTATTTAAAGGAATCATTGTTCTGCAATCTAGCATTTTTTAAGTCAGAAAAGTAGGTTTGCTTAAATCAAACCTCAATGTGAGGCCTTTTGCTCTTGGGTGAAATACAGAAAGCCTGATGGATCTCCCTGAAATTATGACCACAATCGTGTGTACATGTAGACATTTTTCTGAAAACAGTATGTGACTTTCCTCAAGTCCTTTAAGGGATCCGCACCTAAAAGTATTATGAACCTTTGGATTTTCAAAAGCTGGAACTGTCCTTGTGTCCATGAATCTAACCCTATGCGAACTCCATTGTGATATTTGCAGGAGGTAGCCTAGGAATCAGACAGCTGTGTGACCTCAGGCAAGTCAATCTCTCTGCATCTCAGTTTCCTCATCTAACAGAAAGGAATCATAACAGAGTTGCTGTGAGAACTGTAAGTGAGAAATCAGAATGTGCAGGGCACTCAGTAAGTGTTCCCTCAAGAGCAGTACCAACAGTAGCTGTGATGGGAAGCCAAGCCCTTAAGAAAGTCCAAAGGTCTTTTACAAGGACATCAATAGCCTTGAGTGGGGGCTACCCTGCTGCTCTGGGTCCTCATGTTCAGTGGCTCATCCTTGTGCCTAAGAATAAAACAAGTTGCACTTTTGTCATTTTACAAAGCATGGAATCATGGAGTGTGACCTATTGAACACTTGTCCTCTGCTAAGAAGCTGTTGAGAAACCTTGAAATCAAGTTCAACTACTAAACCCACAAGTCCTAGGTAGAGATTTAGGCTGTGTTGACAGAGGGTCACAATAACTGATCCAGTCAAACCCACTCAAAGCCTCTCCGTCATGCTTTGGCCAAGAAGTGATATCAGCATCACAGCAACTTTGCTTGTTCCTATTTGATCCTCAAAAAAACACCAAAGAGGAAATGCCTGTGTATACCATATTGTTGCCAATATAATTTGGTAAAACTTTGTTTTCTGGGACCAGCTTGATGACTCAAGTCCTCACCTTGCATGCACTGGGATACCATATGGATCAGGTTCATGTCCCTGCTGTTCCACTTCCCATCCAGCTCTCTGCTTGTGGCCTGGAAAAGCAGTCGAGCACGGCCCAAAGCCCTGGGACCCGGCACTTGCATAGGAGACCTGGAAGAGCTCCTGGCTCCTGGCTTTGGATCGGTTCAGCTCTGGCCATTGCTGCCACTTGGGGAGTGAACCAGCAGGTGGAAGGTCTTTTTCTCAGTCTTTCTCTCTGTAAATCTGCCTGTCCAATAAAAATAAATATTAAAAAAATGTGTTTCTACCTTTGTCAAATCAATGGCTAATAATGTTACATTACTATAATTTTAATGATCTATGAGGACCTTAAAGTTACCACATATAAGTGAAATGGTTATTTTTCCATTCAAATATTATTCATTAGTGCTGTCTATATTCCCATTAAACGCTGGTCTGTTTTAAAAGAACATATAAAAGGAGAGGCTTGTGGCCTTTGACCTGCCTTACCATGTGGTTCCAGGTTTTAGAGAGGGATTGCCTGGAGATCACCCATTTCCTTAAAGAGTTCCTAATATACAAATGGCTCTGTGATTTTATGTGGGAGCCCTGGGCTAAAACTCAAGTCCTGACATTTTTGAAACTTTGTTGGCTAGAAGCTAGTCATGAGAAAACCCTATTTAATTGTTGCAAGCAGTGTGAACTTACAAGAGATAAAACTTCTCATATTCAGGAAAAATTCCTGTGTTAATGAGGACAGCAGCTTAGATGAGAAGCCCACTGGTGTCACAGTTCCCCAGGCTTAGTAGCCTCTCATTCTGAGCCCTCTCCCGTTGGAGGTTCAAGCTCGTTTCCAGGAATCAGTGGGGAGAGTTCCTCAGGACTTAACTTTACCAGTGTCAATAAAGGACCAGGCAAAGCTCTTCTCTGGTGGTTTCCTGGAAGCTTTGAAACAATACTGGAAGTCCAGCAGAACTGCAGCAGTGGAGAAATTCAAGGAGGTGCAGAGGCAAAAGGTAACACACGTCACTAGTGGATTGAGGGGGCAAAGGTATAACATGTCTTCAAAAAATCATGTAAATGCATGTGATTTAAAAAAAATACTTGGATTGCAGAACTTTTTCATACCACAATAATTTTTCATAAACTTTTCAAAGTACCCCCAGACAGTGAAAAGATTACTATCTTGCCCACAAATATGATCCCTTCTATTAATGTACAAAATTTAGTTAATCCAGCTGCTGTGGATTGAATTGTTCTCCCTGCCCCCACCACCACCAAATTCATATACTGAAGCCCTGACCCCCAATGGGATGGTATTAGATGAGGCCTTTGAGAGGTAATTTTTTACATGAGGTTGTGAGAGCAGAGCTCCCATGAGAGAGGACAGGTGCCTGGTGTAGGTGCATGTTGGTGGCCTTTAAATCTATATGTTGCAGCCTAACCTTGAATGTGATAGTACGGGGTGTGTGTGTGTGTGTCAGGGATGGGTTGGGAGATAATTGGATTAAGATGAAGACAGGAAGGTGAGAGCCCTCATGATGTGATTACTATGAGAGAGAGAGAAAGAGAGAGAGAGAGAGAGAGAGAGAGAGAAACTAGCTCTTTATTTTCTCCCACATGAACTGAGAAAGGAGACAGGAAGAGGGCCAAGACAAGGAACCAAATCGGCCTTCACCTTGAACTTGGACTTTCCAGTCTCCAAAACTGTGGAGAAATAAATGGTTGTTGTTTATGTTTTTGCTATGGCAGCCTGAAGTGGCTGAAACACTGTCCATTTATTTCAACTGATTCCTGCATTTGAAAAGCATTAGAGAAAACAAAATGGCTTTATTGTGCTAGATACCTCTCATAACGTTGTTAAATATATCTTATTTATTCTTTAAAAGCTTGGGTGGGCTGTGAAGATGCTGATTGAATGCCTGTTCCTCATCAGACTACCTGAGCTCCATACCTCACTCTGGTTCCCGACTCCAGCTTGCTGGAAGGCAGCAGTGAGGACTCAAGTCACTGGGGTCCCTGCCTCTCATGCAGGAGACCTGGGTTGAGTTCCTAGCAACCTGGTCTATACCTTGTGAGCATTTGGAATGTGTGGTTTTGGCAGGTGGGAGATATTTTCATATTCTCTTTCTCTCTGTGCACGTATATTGCTCTCACTCTCACCTCTCAAATATCTAACGAATAATCATTGAATGTCTACCATGTATGAAATACTCTTCTAGGCACTGAGCAAGGTAGGCATGATCCCTGCCTTCACGGAGCTTATGGTCTACTGCAAAAGGCAGCCGTGAACCGAACAGTCTTGTCAATAATGATATAATTCCACTTGGCAGGTGATTCTAGTGAAAAAGTACAGAGACAAAGTTACATCTGAATAACTGGAACCATGAAGGCATGAAGGTTTCCTTGAAGATGAATCATTGTGGATAAGCAGGATTTATCCAGACAAAATGTGTACATGATCTTGTGTGTGTGTTCTAGTAACCATGGTGGAGATTAAAATTACACTGACTGCAGAAAGAATGGCATCACATTTTAAATATGCAGTTCAATGAAAAAAAGTATATTTGCCATATTGTACAATTACCACCATTATCTAGTTTCAGAATATTTTCATCATCTCCCAAGGAAATCCTGGGAACACACTGTGGTATAGCAGGTTAAGCCACCACTTGGATGCTTGTATCCCATATCAGAGTGCTGGTTTGAAATCCCAACTGCTCCATTTCTGATCCAGCTTCCCGCTAATGCACCTGGGAAGGCAGCAAATGATGGCCCAAGTACTTTACTTCCTGCTACTATGTGGAATTCCTGTCTCCTGCTCTTATCCCAGTCTTTCCTTAGCTGTGGTGGGCATTTGCGGAGTGACCTGTGGATGGAAAACCTTCCTTTTCCTCTATCTCTTGTCATTCTGCTTTTCAAATAAACTATTTTTTAAAAGAAAAGGAAATCCTTTTAGTGACTCTCCAGTGTTTTCCTCTCTGCTTTGCACAAGTCTGGTTTTCTGTCTGTGCATGTGCATATTCTTGAGATTGTCTTGGGCTCATCTAGTATTTGACCTTTTGTGTTTGGCTTCTTTCACCACATTTTGCTTATCCATTCATCAGTTGACAGACATCTGGATTGTTTCTACCTTTCAGCTGTTGTGAGACATTCTGCTATGCACCCTCCTTTCTAAGTTTTTGTATGAACAGCTATCTCAATTTTCTTAGATGCCTAGGATTGGTATTGCTGAGCAAAATGGTAATTCTATGTTTAATATTTTGAGGAACCACAGAATGGCACCAATTTTATTTAGGAAAAGAAAAACCCAACAACCCAAATGTATGCAAAATACTTTGGTATTTTTATAGGTTAAAACAATATGCATCTACTTGCTGCTTCCATAACTGAGAATCTGGGCGTGGCTCACCTTAGTCCTGTGCTCAGGGTGTCACAAATTACAGGGCAGGTGTTGTGTAAGCTCCATTACTCTCTGAAACTTGGCGTCCTGTTTCAAGTTTGTTCAGAATGTTGGCAGAATTAAGCTCCTTGCTTCTATCCCAGGGAGCACTGAACTCCTAGGGACTGTCCCCCTCAGCACAGCCGGTTCTTTCCAGGCCAGCAGGCAATGGCCTGTATCTTAAAGAAAGGCCCAGTCCATGTTCTAGTGATTTTTATCTGATTCAGTCAAGTCTACCCAGGAAAATCTCCCTTTTTGATCAACTCAACATCAATTAACATAAGACATTTATTACATCTTAAGTCTATATTTGTAAAACATTATAAGTAGCCACGACAAAATAGATTGTACTATCAAAGGAAGAGAATCAATACAAACCATTCAGTGTGTACCCATCACTACAGTTAGAAAAGCTATAGAAATACCATTTCCCATTGGCCAGCCCTGAGACACACAGACTGGGGTTTCCTTCTTTACTGGAGCACCCAGCTACCATGTGACCAGCAATACCCTCAGCCAACTATCAACATCCTGAAGATAAGGGCATCTCTGAACCGACTCTGTCAGCCCAGTGCCTAACACATTTGCTGGCAGAAGGAAAGAAGACAGGCACGCCACCCGATGTCCCTTGACATAGCTGGTTTTGAACATGTGCACATTTCCTCATTGCCATGCATTGTCCTAAGCTGTGTCTCTCATCACAATAATCTCATCTCCATCATTCAACTTTCTGGGCTGGCAACATCATGGTCTCTCAGTGAGGAGCGAGTCCACTTAAGTGCACTATTCATATAAGACAACTGGTAAATCACAGAAGCCAATGTTGGCCAATTCCAGGCATCTCGATTCTTGTCTGCAACAAAATGATCATCATTTCCTTGGACGAGTCTCCTAGTTGCTGGGCATGTATCTTTCCCCCACTGGAAAATGGGAAATGGGAATGCTTTTACTAGTTTCTAGTCACCTTCCAGCATTGCGAGGGGAATTAGAGCTGGATGTGTGAACATCTCCAAACTTCCAGAGTTCTCAACAAGTGGGCAATGACTGGGTATGATTCGCTTTGGAGCCTGTCACTGTTGTTGACACTAAGAAAACCGGAGCCGAGAACAAATACTCTTTGGCCCTGGCTCAGCTACGGGGGCCTCTCCTTCTCTAAGCTGGCAGCTGAGGCTAAGCACTTGAGATCCCCAGGCCAGCTGTTGGGAAGTAAACGCCAGGCAGTAGGTAAGGCAAGATTCAAAACTGGGAAGGAAGCCAGGCTTGTGTGGAAGCCCTGACAGAGGGAGGGCACATAAGTTGGCAAACAAGTGTTTTCTGAGGAGGTTTTTAAAAATACAATCTTTACTTCTAGACAAAGCACCAACAGGGAGAGATTGTCTGAAATTCCTCCTTTAACTCACTATCAGCTCAAGAAGATTCTAGAACTAGACAGGCGCTATGAGCAATGTTTCCCAAGGAGACTTCCCTTGAAGAGTAGAAAGATAGCCACACCCTTTGAAGTTGGCTGGGAGCTTACAAAGGACAGTGTTGTTTCCAAAAAAAGAAGAATGATAGCCCCACATAATGGGGTCCTTATTCTATAAACCTCAGACCTTGTGCTGTGAGGGGCAAGTGAGCCAGCAGGACTCAGCCAAAAGGGAGGGAAGTTTTGGCACGCATGCATGCTTTTAGCTCGCTTGCTGGTTAACATGGAAGGTCTTCCCTAGAAAGATGGTGTGGATGGAGGGGTCTGTTTCAACTCTCTTCTTTTGGAGGAATCATATCAAGACACTACTTTGATTTGCTGATAGCTGATAAAGGTTTCCAAGTGAAGCTAGCTTCTGTCACAATTCACAGATTTTAGTGAAGCACAACATTGGCTTTGAGATTATAGAAATAAAAAGCTGAATGGGAACAATGCTATTTCTGAGGGGCGGAAGTATTATCATGCGAAAGGAGGGACAGTAGGCTAGCAGGAGCCACCAAATGCAACTTAGTGTAACATTATTAGGGAACAGAGCCCAAACTGGACTTTAACATAGCCTTGACCAGCTTCAGGATGCCTGCAGTATTGCATCATACATGTTTATGTCAGGGACCACTTCCAAAACTCTGACTCATCTCCCAGGTTAATAAAACCATGTCAGTATATGAATTACACCAATAGTGTCGTCCCGGGGAATTTTTGTCAGCCCAGCTGCCCAAGAATGAATCAATGGGCTTGGGACAAGCTGTGTGGTACACCAGTTAAGAGCCCTAAGGAATCCTGAGCTCTATTTTCAGCTCTGTCACTAATTGTCATTGTAAATGAGTCTTTAACTAATCTATGTCATGGTTTCTGTGGTGTTTAACAAATGGCCTAATTTGATGATTCAGTCCCTTCCAGCTTTACAGCTTTACGAATGAAAAGGTGTGTTACCGGCACAATAGTGTAGCATGTTAAACCCCCACCTGCAGCACCAGCATCCTATAAGGGTGCTGACTCGAGTCCTGGTTGCTCCACTTCTGACCCAACTCCCTGCTAATGCACATGGATAAAGCAACAGCAGATGGCCCAAATGCTTGGGCCCTTGTCACCCACCGGTGAGACCCCAGAGAGGCTTCTGGCTCCTGGTTTGGCCAGCCTAATTCTGCCACTGCAGCCATTTAGGGAGTGAACTGGCAAATGAAAGACCTCTATTTTTCTCTAGTTCTGTTTATGCCTGGCTTTCAGATAAATACATCTTTTAAACAGCCATTTTATAAATTTGAAAGGTAGAGTTACAAAGGGAGGGAAAAAGAGTGAGGTCTTCCATCCTCTGGTTTACTCCATAAATGGCTACAACTGCCAGAGCTGAGCTGATCCAAAGCCAGGAGCCAGAAGATTCTTCCATGTTTTCCATGAGGGTGCAGAGTTGCAAGGCTTTGAGCAATCTTCCACCACTTTCCTAGGTTGTTAGCAGGGAGCTGGATTCGAAGTGGAGCAGCTGGAATATGAACCAGTACCCATTTGGGATTCCAACACTTGAAGGTGTTGGAACTTATTGAGCCATAGTGCTGGCTCCTAAGTCTTTTTTTTTTTTTAATGAAATTGAAAAGGTCTATTTCTTAGACATGCACTCAGCAAACAACTGTTGCAGATATGCGAACAATCCTAATTTTAGAATTTTCTTTATGTATGAAAGGCCTCTTGAAAAGCATCAAATGCAATACCTTTAACATACAGATGGAGAAGCCTAGGCACGGAACACAAAAGAGCTTTGCTCAATGAGTGCAGAATCAAGGTTAGAGATCAGATTTCCACACTTCCAGACCAGCTCATTTTTCTACTCTTCTTTATAAATCAAAGTAACACATGAACAGGCTTGAAAACTATCAAATACAGAAGTAAAAATGTAATCAAGAAGAACAACGGTTCTCTGCTCCACTCCTCTGAGCTTCCAGGGCCTGTCTCCAGAGGCCACCATCTTTACCAGATTCTGTTTTCAATTCATCTGCGGGTTATTCCCGAGCTTCTGAGCCTCATGCCTCTACTCCAGGCCTCGAGTTACTCATTTTGGACCTTCTCTACTGATTTCCTGCTATTAAAGACAAGGATTCTGCTCACTGTGTTTTTCTTCCAACTGCCTCTTTACTTCTCCTTGCCTGGGTTTGGTAGTATTTTTATGAGATTTTGAATTCACTTTTTCAAATAGCACAGTAAAATTTACTTTTTTTTATTGGTTTAATCTCTGTGGTCAAGTAAATCTGTGAAGTCATATCACCACCACGATCACTGCACAGATTCCATTACTCAGCAGACTCCCTCAAGCTGTCCCACACAGGCAATCCCAACCGTACACCTCCTGCCCCTGAAAGCCACTGATCTGTTGTCTTTCCCTAGAACTTGGCCTTTTGTAGAACGCTTTGGGGATGGACCCGTTCAATAGTCGCCTGTGACGCCTGCTTTCTTTCCTGTAGCAGCAGTTCATTTGATTGTAGTATTGAGTAGTGCTTCATTGTGCAGAGTGTTGTCACTCTCCGCATTCACCAGAGACAGGCTATTTAGACTGCTTCCAGTTTGATGCTGCTGTTTTTAGTTGATCCATCAGTTTCTCTCCTAACTTGAAATCCTATCCTTAAAACCTCTGTTTTGCATGCTGCAGCACAGTCAGTGCTGTTGCCGTATTTTAAAACATGACACTTTGATTTTTTTTCAACCTCTGTTTTAGATGGACTTCACTGACAGTTGTAATATTTCCTGGGGATGGAAAGTCTGTTTAAATGCTATCCAGATGCTAGACTTTCCACCATTGTCTGTACCTACAATGCCATGATACACTGAAATAGCAGAATCATGGACTCATAACTGTTGCTGAAGAAATATACTATTGTAATAATATGGGGAAATCAGTGTGAGTGTGTGTGTGTCGGGGGTGTAATAGGGAGGATAAAAGGGGAAACCCCTGAGCCTAAGGCAGTGTATCATAAAAAATACAAGTTAATAATTTAAAAAAATAATACTAAGTGCTATCCAGAAGCCCTATTCGGGCTTATGGCCCTTCCGAACACCCCCAGTAGCAAGCACAGCAGCTCTTCTCCGGCAGCAGACATGCTAGCTGCTGCGAAGATATACGTGTACTTTCTGTTCTGACCGTTGCAAACTCAGGCAGTAATTTTCAGAAAAAGACCTTTCTTCGTGTGGATTTCAGCTTTTGTCTGCCGTGCTTTTTCTGTTCCAGCTGCCTTCACCAGGGAGCACAAAGCCACATTTCAAAAGAGACTGACAAATTATCCCCAGCTGCCAGAAAGAAGTCTGCTTTCCGCGTGTTCTGTCTCCCTTCCCTGATAACCAACAGGTTAACTTTCTAAAGGGGACAGACAAAAAGAGAAATTATCCTACACCCAAATGCGGTTTTCTTATTTTTGATTTTTTTTTTGAAGCTGTGAGCTTGTAATACCATTCTCTGTTCCCACTCTGATTGACTCAAAGAAATGCAACGTAAATGATTACAACTGAAGCGGCACTGTGCACAAGAGTCACAGTAACACATTCTTTTTAACAGATTACAAGATCAAAATTATTTTTTAAAAAATCAGCTAGCACAATGCCTTCCCACCAATAAGCAGTCATTAAAGGCTGGATGATGTCATTCTTGGCCACAGAGATCCGTGTGCTGTTATAGTTTACTTGCATTTTTAGCCAACTCAGTATGGGTGTTATCGTCTACCTTGTAACGTTAAGAGTCTCGTGTCTGGCATGGTATCTGCACAGTAGGTCCCAGTAAACGCCCTTTGAGTTGAAAAATCCAAATCACTGTCACATGTATATGATGGCGAAGTATTCTATATTAATGCATTATACTAGGCATTCCCAAACACCAATGAAAACGCAAATTGGTACAACTGTCCTACACGTCCAACAAGGCAAAATGTGCCAAAGCTTTAACAACAGCCTTGACCTTTCACTGTCTTCTAAAAAAAAAAAAAGATATGCATAAGAAATGTAAATGCTAGTAAATTCCTTGTCACATCATTTAAACTAGAGAAACAGGAGTTATCCATACTAAAAAACATCCTATGTAGTAACATTTGTAGTATGAAACATTGCTTTGTTATTTAAAAATATTCAAAGACATAAAGAAATGCTCAGAACCTAAACTAAATGGAAGAAAGAAAGATACACAAGTGGAATACAGTATGGGCCTAAATATATATGCATGTATATAAAAAAAGAGTACTGGGGAAAAATTTAAATTTAAATTTAAAAAATCTTGGAAGGAAATACTTAGAGACAATAACAATAATTATCTCTACATTGTGGGATTATGAATGACTTTTATTTCCTTATTTTCATAATGCACTTATCTTACTTTAAAATATATTTTTTAACTTGGAAAAAATAAATACTATTTATGATCAATGCGGGGCTTACATACATACCATTCTGGGAACAGCATGTACAGCCATTGATCCAACAAAATCAGCTCTTCAGCTGCCCTTGGATGGTCTCATGGCAGTGTTTCATTTTCAGAAAGACCAAATAAAGCCCAGAAATCTTTTCAGATTCAAGTGCTCTGTGCCTCCATTTGGCATTGAAAGGCAGATGTGTTCCTGCTCCCTAGGCCTCATTGGTTTTCATCCTCCCCTCTCTTCATCCCCACCCCATTTTAAAATGTCCAAATCTGTGGAACAAATATTGAGCAAACTAGAAATAAATAAAATTCAATGACTTTCAGATACCACAAAGCCCTCCCTGCCTGTGTACTGATGGCCACCAGCCCATTATACTCCCCAGAGTGGAGGGCTGAAATTGGCCTAAAGAAGGCTTTTATGATTCAAACGTGGAAACTGCAAATGCTCAAAAGAGAAAAAAGCTCAGGCTGTCTGGAAAGATTGAGACAACATGTACAACCTTCCTTCTCCAACATTCTTAGCCTCACATAAATCGGTAGACTCTGTTAGGAGTCAAACAAACAAACAAAAAAACTACTAAGTAAAAACCCAAACTGTTCACATGTCACAGAAATTATAGACCTTCGAACATATAAGGAAAATATTCTAAAATATATAAGGATCCTTCCAAATACCAGATAGTATGCTGACCCAATTGTTACCTCATTAAAAAGCATCTACCGGGGCAGGTGTTCGACCTGGAAGTTAGCACACACATCCTATAGTTAGAGTACCAAGCTTTTAAGTCCTGACTCCCACTCCTAACTCGGCTACTTGTGAACACAGCTGGGAAGCAGTAGTGATGTAGCAGGGAGCTGGGTCTCTGACAGCCGCGTGAGAAAGCTACACTGAGAGGCCAGCTTCAGCCTCTGCCCGGTTCTGGCTGTTGGGGAACATTTGGGAAGCGAACTAGCATATGGGATCTTTCTGTCCCTGCCTCCCAGCCTTATCCACCTTGGTCTTCCCTCCTTGTGTGTGTGTATGTGTATGTCTCCCCACCAAATAAATTTTTAGAATGTTAAAATTTGGCCCAGCGCAATAGCGTAGCAGCTAAAGTCCTTGCCTTGCACGCACCAGGATCCCATATGGACGCTGGTTCTAATCCCAGCAGCTTCACTTTCCATCCAGCTCCCTGCTTGTGGCCTGGGAAAGCAGTCCAGGACAGCCCAAAGCCTTGGGACCCTGCACCCACATGGGAGACCCAGAAGAGCTCCTGGCTTCAGATTGGCTCAGCTCTGGCCATTGCAGTCACTTGGGGAGTAAATCAATGGACAGAAGATCTTCTCTGTCTCTCTTCCTCTCTGTATATCTGCCTTTCCAATAAAAATAAATAAATCTTTAAAAAAAAGAATGTTAAGGTCTAACACACCTCATTTTATACATGAGGAAATGGACGCACAGGGAGGGAGTGTGAATTGCCTTCAATCACATGGCTTGTTGACTGAAAGCTTGGGTCTAATGCCTACCTCATCTGAAGACTCTCAAATGAAAAGATGCATTTTTCTTCCCTCAGCTCAGAATAGTGTAACTATTTACTTGGCACCTATGGCTGGATATTTTTGTGATCAACTCAAAACTAACCATGTACAAAAGTTATTGCATTCTATTCCATTTGTCTCCTCATCTCCCAGAATCTGATCTAAACTCCATTTGGTTTTTCACCTTCTTTCACCTCTGAAAAACTGTGTAAATTAGGTCCTGTCAACTTTTCCTTCCAAAAACATCTCTAGTGTCAGGGATTTGGTGAAATCACGAAGACAACACTCACGCTGTCTGCACTGCACGTCAGATAGTCTAAGCGTGAATCCCAGCTCTGCTGGTGACCTCCAGCTTCCTGCTAATGCTTGCGCTGGGAGACAGAAGGCCCCCGCCACTCATGTGGGAGACCAGAATTAAGTCTCTAGCCAATGTTTTTGGCCTGGCCTAGCCCTAGCTGCTGGAGGTTTCCACCTCCTCCTCCTTCAGAAGTATAGACAAAGACTAACAAAATCCCATGTATAGATCACACTTTTACTCTGTGTACTACTAGTTATCATAGATCAGGTAAAACATGATATTTGTCTTTTGAAGACTGACTGATTTCACTGAGCATGATGGCTTTCAACTTGATCCATCAAGTGGCACAAGACTAAGATTCCCCTTCTTTTTTATACTGAATAGTACTCCATAGTGTACATGTACCACATTTTCTTTATCCAATCATGAGTTAGTAGGCATTGGGTTGATTCTATATCTTCGCTATTGTTAAGTGAAAATATTTGCAAACTATACAAGTGATAAAGGACTGATATCCAGGATCTATAAAGAATTCAAGAAACTCAACAACAACAATCCAATTAAGAAAGGCAATGACATGAATGGTATTTTTCAAAAGATGGAACTCAAATGGCTAATAGACATATGACAAAACACTCAGGTTTTCTAGTCACCAGGAAAATGCAAATAAAATCTCCAGTAAGGTTTAACTTCATCCCAGTTAGAACAGCTATCATACAGAAATCAATAAATGCTGGCAAGTACGCAGGAGAAAAGGGACCCTAACCCACTGCTGGTGGGAATGTAAACTAGTGTAACATTATGGAAGGTGGTATGGAGATTCCTCAGAGATGTGAAAATAGATCTACCATATGACCCAATCAACCCACTGCTGAGAATTTATCCAAACAAAATGAAATCATGTGAGAGAGTTATCTCCTCAGCCTTTTAAGCACCCAGTGTAGTTGTGGGAACATTTTTTAAAACTGTATTTATTTATCTGAAAGGCAGAGTTATAGACAGAGAGACAGAGAGATCTTCCATCCACTGGTACATTCCCTAAATGGCTGTACTTGTCAGGGTTAGGCCAGGCAAAAGCCAGGAGAATGGAATCCCATTCCGTTCTCCAACATGGGTGACAGGGGCCCAAACACTTGAGCCATCTTCTGCTACTTTCCCAGGTGCATTGGCAAGGAACTAGGTTAGAAGTGGAGCAGCCAGGACTCAAACTGCCCATATTTGATGTTGGCAGTGCAGGCAGCCGTTTAACCCTATACACCAGAACACTATCCCTGGATACATACTGAAAACTGGCTAGCTCAAGAGCACTACAAACTCAATGGAAGGTGGCACCAACTCTGCAGCTGGAAAACTCTGAAGATTCTTTCATCTATGACTCAGTCCCAACAGCCCACAAGCTACAAGGAAGATGATCCACTCAACAGACAGCATGTGAAAATATGGCGTTTTTTTTAAAGATTTATTTTTTATTATTTTTTCATTGGAAAGGCGGATATACAGAGAGGAGAGACAGAGAGGAAGATCTTCCGTCCGATGATTCACTCCCCAAGTGAGCGCAACGGGCCGATACTATGCCGATCCGAAGCCAGGAGCCTCTTCCGGGTCTCCCACACGGGTGCAGGTTCCCAAAGCGTTGGGCCGTCCTCGACTGCTTTCCCAGGCCACAGGCAGGGAGCTGGAAGGGAAGCGGGGCTGCCGGGATTAGAACCGGCGCCCATATGGGATCCCGGGCGTGCAAGGCGAGGACCTTTAACCACTTGCGCCACCGCGCCGGGCCCATAAAGATTTATTTTTTTTATCAGAAAGTCAGATATACAGCAAGGAGGAGAGAGAGAAAGAGGAAGATCTTCCCTCTGATGATTTACTCCCCAAGAGGCCACAATGGCCAGAACTGCACCGATCCAAAGCTAGGAGCCAGAGCCTCTTCCAGGTCTCCCATGCAGGTGCAGGTTTTGGGCCGTACTCAACTGCTCTCCCAGGCCACAAGCAGGAAGTTGGATGGGAAGCAGGACTGCCAGGATTGAAACCAGTGCCCATATGGGTTCCCAGTGCGTGCAAGGCAAGGACTTTATCCACCGGGCTACTGCGTTGGGCCCAAAAAGTGGGTTTTTAATATCATATCTTCAAAAGCAAATAATGAGATTTAATAAATAATCAGAGATGTGATCCAAAGAGTTGGAGTGTCACTAAAACCTCTGGATATTGTATGTAAAACAAACATGAAGAACAAGATAGTTTAAAAAGAATAAAAGATGGACGGCCTAAGGACCTCCAGACCCGAAGAATGGAGCTCCCTGAAATTCTTTATGTGGCCTTGAACTTCCAGCAGCAAGACGGCACCTCTGCTTTCCTTTGCTACTGCAATGTCAGGAAACCATTAACGAAATAAGAAGGTTTAAATAACATCCAGAGTTTCAAAATAGAACATCCAAAATGAACAGTATTCAATTTAAAAATGTTCACATCAAGAACTGGTAAGATCCTAAATTGAATGAAAAACAAAAACGATTACATATCAATAGTAAGATGACAGAGTGGATGAAATTATCTGACAAATTTTGGAAATAACTATCATAAAGATACTTCATGAGGGGCTGGCATTGTGGCATAGCACAGGCACCAGTTCAAGTCCCAGCTACCGCATGTCCCATGCAGCTCCCTGACAATGCACCTGGGATGGCAACAAAAGATGGCCCTAGTGGTTTGGCTCCTGTATTCATGTGGGAAACCCAGGCGAAGCTCCTACATCCCGGCTTCGGCCTGGCCCATTGCAGCCATTTGGGATTCAGGGAGTGAACCAGTGCATGGAAGACTTGTTCTTCTTTGGCTCCATCCTTCCCTCCCTCCCTCCCCCGTCTCTCCTCTCTGCAACTCTGTCTCTCAAATGAATAAAATCAATCTTAAAAAAACACTTCAAGAATATTGAATCAAAAATAGATTCTATGAATAGAAAGCTTCAGCAAAGAAAAAGATGAACACATACCAAATGATAACTTTGGAAGTTAAATAATACATCTAGAAATGAAAATCTCAGTGGATTGGCCCGATAGAAAAATAAAGGAGAGAAAGGGGGGAAAAAAATCAGTGAACTGAGTATATTAAAATATAAATCGCACCAAAAGTAAACTGGGAAAAATTAACAAACCGTTGGGTTTACAAAAGATACAACATTCATGTCTTTGGAATCCCAGGATGAGAGAAAAGGAATAAGGCTGAAAAGTATTCAAAGAAATAATGACTGAAAGTTTTCCAAATTTGGAAAAACCACCACTACAGATAAATCAACATGATATTCCCCAAAATGTTTAAGCACCCATAGAAGATAAACATAAATAAATAAATAAATAAATAAAATGGCAGACTTAGATCTTAGTATATCATTAATTATATTAAATATATAAGGTCTGAAGATACCAATGAGAAAAGATATTGGCAGAGGAGATAAGAAAAAATGACCCAAACATGCAGTCTACAAGAAAATCACTTCATATATAATGATATAGAAAGGTAAAAAGATGGGAATATATATGTATGCATACTTTATGTAAATATTAATCACAATAAATGATAGGTACCTATATCAATATCAGAAAGACTTCAGAGAAATACAATTATCAGAGATAGATATCTGTATTACATGGTGATAAAAGACTCAATCTACCAAAAAGACAGCAGTTCTAAGGTTACATGCACTAAGCAACAGATTTGCTTGTTAAATTGTGTGAAGTAACTTATAGAAATAAATTAATCTACAATTATAAGTTGGAGATGTCAACATTCTTTTTCAACAATCGATAGAATAACAGAGAATCAACAGATATACAATAACTCAACAATGCCAAGCAGTCTCATTAACATTGATCAATTATTTCTTCATACAACACCAGAATTCACATCCTTCTCAAAGAGAACAGATACAGAACCCATCATGAACCATGAAACAAAGGCACAGAGTGTTCTCTGAATATAATGCAATTCAATTGGAAATCAATAACTAAAGGGAAACAGGAAAATGTCTAAATATTTGGAAACAGAACAACATATTTCTAAATATTCCATGGGTCAAAGAGCAAGTCTCAGGAGAAAATTTTTAAACACATTAAATTCAGGAAAGAGCATGTGGTACACTGCTTAAGACATCACTGGGATGCCTGCATCCAACATGGAGGTACCTGGTTCTGTGTCCCAGTTCCTGTTTCCAATTCAGCTTCTTGCTAATATGTACCATAGGAGGCTACAGATGATGCTTCAAGTACTTGGGTTCCTGTCACCCATGTGAGAGTCCTGGATCAAGTTTCCTGGCTCCTGGTCCCAACTCAGCCCTGGCTATTGTGAGCATGTGAGGAATAAACCAGAAGATAGAGCATCTATGTCTGTTTTTCAACTAGAAACATTAAAATTTTAAATGTAATATTTTAAAAAATGTAGAACACAGCAAAAAATGAAATGAGAAAGAATTCTGCCACTATATATTATCAAAGACATATGGGCAGGCACGGCATAGTAGTCTTGTGCTATTGCTAAAGTTCTTGCCTTACATGCACTAGGATTCCATATGGGCACTGGTTCTAATCCCAGCAGCCCCACCTCCCATCCAGCTCCCTGCCTGTGTCCTGGGAAAACAGTCAAGGACTTCCCAAAGCCTTGGGACCCTGCACCTGCGTGGGAGACCTGGAGGAAGCTCCTAGTTTCAGAATGGCTCAGCTCTGGCCATTGCAGGCTTTTGAAGAGTGTAACAGCAGATGGAAGATCTCCACGCATGTGTGTGTCTGTCCTTCTCTCTATAATTCTTTTTTTCGAACAAAAATCAGATAGCTCCTTAAGAAAAAAAAAATACAGTCCCATTTGCAGTCACTTAAAAAAAGAAAACCTTAGGTTTGTACCTAACAAAACATGCATGATTTGCACATTGAAAACCACAGACTGATGATGAAAGAAATCAAAGATCTAAATGAATAGAGATCAAAATGAATAGAATCAAGAGTCCATGTTCATGAATTTGAAGACTCAATATAGAAAAAATGTTCTCCCCAAGCTGATACATAGGTTTAACATAATTTCTACCAACATCCCAGCAAGTCTTACATAAAATTTTATCTAAAATTCATGCAAAAAGTAAAAGAAACTAGAATAGCAAGCCTTATTTTAAAAAAGGATAAACTGGAAAGAATCCATTGACCCTAATTAAAATGTGTGATATTGGCAGAGGGATAGACATCAATCAGCCAATCAGAACGAAGCCCAGAAATAGATCTATATAAATATGCTAGCTAACTTTTTAAAGGTAAAAATACAATTCAAACAGTGAAATATAGCCTTTTAACAAATGATAAATTGCTCATTCACTGTGAGGTGAGTAGCACTTTGTAGTAGTCTGCATTTTAAGAACCATCCATATATAAATGTCACTGTGTGTATTAAGATATAGATGGATGCATTGATTTTAAGGTATTGGTTCATGGGATTGTGCACACCGGAAAGTTCAAAATCTTTAAAGTAGGCCAATAGTCTAGAGACCCAGGAAAAAGTTGATATTGCAGTTTGAAAACAAAGGCACAGGCCAGCGTGGTGGCGCAAGTGGTTAAGGTCCTCGCCTTGCACGCCCGGGATCCCATATGGGCGCCAGTTCTAGTCCTGGCTCCACTTCCCTTCCAGCTCCCTGCCTGTGGCCCGGGAAAGCAGTCGAGGATGGCCCAAAGCTTTGGGACCCTGCACCCACATGGGAGACCCCGAAGAGGCTCCTGGCTTTGGATTGGCATAGCTTCGGCCATTGCGCTCACTTAGGGAGTGAATCATCGGACGGAAGATCTTCCTCTATCTCTCCTCTCTGTATATCCACCTTTCCAATGAAAATAATAATAATAATAATTTTAAAAAAAAGAAAACAAAGGCAGTTTGCTGGCAGAATTCCATATCCTTAAGGAGAGATTAGTCTTTAACTTGAGGTCTTCAGCAAATCGAGTGGGGGCCACCCACATGATAGAATGTGATCTGCTTTATTCAAAGCCTGCCAATGTATGTGTTAAAGTTGTCTAAAAAAGATGCCTTCACAACACCATCCTTCCATGTTTCACCAAATCTTTGTACTGTGGTCTAGCCAAGTTGACACATAAAATTAAGCATCGCAAATCTGGACCTAAGTTGCACACTTTATACATCATTAACAGAAAATGCATCTCAGACTTAAAAGTTAAAAAACTTTCTAAACAGAGAAAATGGTCAGGACCTCCAGCTTAGGCAAAAAAAAAAAAGTTCTTAAGAGTTTTTTTTAAGGGTTTAATAATTATTTTTTTAAGGTAGAGTAACAATATGAGGCAGTGACAGAGAGAATCTTCAATCCATTTGGTTACTTCCCAATGCCTACAGCAGCCACAGCTGAGTGGGGCTGGGCCAGGCCAAAGCCAGGAGCCAGAAACCGCACCTGGGTCTCCCAGGTGGATGCAAAAAGTCAAGTTCTTGAGCCATAATCTGCTGCTTCCAAGACATATTATCAGGAAGCTTAAATGAAAGCAGAATAGCCAGGCTTTACACCAGCATGTTATAGGGAAGGCAGGCATCCCAAGAGCAGCTTAATTCACTGTACTGCAGCACTGGTTCTGCTTTTTAGACCTGATATCAAAAGCACAATCTATAGAAGGAACAATCAATAAATTGGAGCTGATAAAGATAAAACTTGTTTTGTGAAAGACCTTGTTAAGAGGATGAAAAGACACAGAAAGGCAGGAAACATTTGTAGGCCACACAATGGACAAGTAACTCAAATTTAAGGATCTACGAAAAATTTTTAAAACTTGAGCAGTAAGAAAAAAATCCAATTAGAAAATTGTCAAAAGATAGGAAGGGGAAAATATGTATGGTAAAGATGTTTGCCATCATTGACAGGTAGGGAAATGAAATTAAGACTACAATAAGAAATCACTGCATATCAGAAGTTATTACTTTTTTAAAAAAAAATAAAGTTGACGATATCAAATGCTAACGTGAATGCAGAGAAATCAATCTCTTATTTATTGCTAGTGGGAATGTGAAATGCTCCCGACACTTTGGAAAACAGTTTGGCAGTTTCTTACAAAAGTAAACAGGCAATTACCATAGGACCCAGTAATCACTCCTGGTTATTTATCCTGATAACTGAAAACTTTAGTCCACACAAAATCTTGTACATGAATGCATATAGCAACTTCAATGGTAACAGCAAAAAGTGAGAAATAACCAAAAATTTCTCTTGAGAGGTAAATCAAATTGTGGCATGATAAACAGGAATAGGCAGCAACCTGGATGGACTGCAAGGGTATCATTTTGATTGGCAAAATTCACAAAGATCTCCATTCCTCCATTATTGTGGATACTCAAGAATCAGTTGATTCGCTTTGAGTGAAAAATTAGCAAACATAAGTAACCCAGGTGACTTCATTTTGTGTATGGTCTATCTTTCCAACAAAAAATAAACCTGAAAAACAACAAAAATTTTTCACTGTGACACTGCCATCCCATATGAACATCAATTTGTGTCCCAGCTGCTCCACCTCCCATCCAGCTCCCTGCTTGTGGCCCGGGAAAGCAGTCGAGGACAGCCCAAAGCCTTGGGACCCTGCACCCGCGTGGGAGACCCAGAGGAAGCTCCTGGCCCCGGCCTGACTCTACCCTGTCCACTGGGACCACTTAGAGAATGAAGCAGCAGGTGCAAGATCTATCTTTCCCTCTCTCTATATACCTGTGTCCTTTAAAATAAAGAAATCTTTATAAGGATAAAAATGAAATAGTGTGCCATATACAAATATTAGGATGAAAGTAGTTTTTATCAAAACAGCCAGAGCCACAGGTTGGCTGCGCGTGTCATAGTCCCAGAAAATCTATCCAAGGCTGGTGTGCAGCACTTCCCTGTGCATGGACTCACATATGAACCTTATCAAAGCACTCTAGGAAGGAAGACTCAGCACAGCCTTATAAATTGGGCTCTTCTAAGGTCAACCACAGTTTTTATGCAGTGTCCCAGTTCATAAAAACAAGAAAAATGTTGACAGTTGCTTTATTCTGCTTCAAACTTACCCTGTTTTATAGCTTGGAGGTTAAGAAGGGAGAAAGCAAGAACAACAATGTCGGTTTTCAACTCCATCCCCTCCCCACCCCGCCTGCCTCATTGAAACCCAGCAGCCCTCATAAATAACTTGAAGACGCCTGAGCCCCGTGGCAGAGGCCACCCTAAATTGCAGGGGAATTAAGTGAGAGATAAAGGAGAACTGGGGAGGCATCTTGCTGGCGCCACCCCTCCCCCTCAGCTATGTCCCGGGCTGTGCCTGGGCCCTGTTGTTCAGGAGAACTGAGGGGTGCAGAGCGCAATCCCTCCCTGGAGCATCTGAGGCTTAGCAGGATCCACAAGGCAGGCTCCGCACGCAGTTGGGGGGGGGGGTGCGGAGCGGGAGGGGAGAAAAAAGGGACGCGGTGATGGCAGGCGGGCGGAAGATTTCTGGCTTCTGTAGTGGACAGAACTAGCTCTAGGGCCGGCTGAGTGTACCCTGCAGTCCATGTCCCCGACTAGGGTGTGACCTGCAAGGGCAATTCATCCAAATGCTCTGTGCCTCCGTTACCTCTATTTAATGTGAGGATAAGAACATCGCCTACCTCCCAAGGCTGCCAGGCACACCAAGCCCTTAGGTGCAATACCTGGCGGATAGTGAGTGCTCCATCAGTGTCAGCCAGGACAGGGACAAAGTGGCAAAAGAGGGCCTCGGATTCGCCTGCAAACACGGGGCCTGGCGGCCGGCTATCTCCTTCCCCTGCCACACTCCGCTGGCTGCCAAGTCCAACGGCTGCTTTGCTTAGCTTCGAGGCTGCTCAGCTTTAACAGCTGAGACTTTGTTTCGCGACTCGACTCGCAGGTGTGCCGCTCTGTGCATCTGGGTGGAATGTTCCCGCAATTACCAGATCACTTGAAGGGGAATGCTGTGTTTTTTTTTTTTTTCCACAGATGAAGCCTGCACTTGTATGTGCTCATGGTGAGTTTTTAAAAAGTAGGAGACGAAGAGCTTGTTGACTCAATAAATATGTGTGTTTGGGTCCATTTGTCATCTTCTCGCTCACACATGCCCTTTTCCCACTGCTTGCTGTGGGCTTCAAAAGCAGGGCAGGCAGTGGGGTAGGAAAATGCGAGTTGTTGGTCTTCTTGGACCCAAATATTATTTACAGAGCACGGAATTTACAGTCAGGAAAGATTTTTTTTTTTTTTTTTACAGAAATGGGCATATCCTAGAAGCTCTCTATGTATACAAACCTCCTTTCCAGGTTATAAAAGGACATTTTAGACTGTAAATGAGAGCCCTGTTGGCGGTACATTCTCAGGTCTAAGTTCCATGAAAACGTTGTATTGAGGGGAAGGTTACAAGGAGGAACTGCCGCCTTGAGGCCCTAGCAATGCTGTGATTGAGAAAGTAGGCCAGGGCTCTGCTTGACCCTGATTCACTCCCTCAGCTCCGTGCACAGTGGGCGCGAAAGCCCAAGATGCTCACACAGACCCAGGCAGAGAATTCATCCCAGACCAAGTCAATTCAAACAGCGCCATACAGGAAGTCAAGTTGAAATTCTCCCCCAGCATAAGTGGTCCTCCCCTACCAGCTGCTCTCTATCAGCTGCCTAATCGGCCACCATTAGGCCACAATTACCCCCAGCTCCGGGTCTCTACTTGACAACCTTATAAACGGCTCACTCGCTGGGCCATTAGCTGGAGTTAGCCACATTGGAAGTCAGCTGTGGATCTCACCCTTATTTTTTATCGTGACAATAAAAGGCCAGCTTATAGATAACCCTCACTCTCAGCACATGTGGAATGAGATAAAACAAAAGCTTGCTGACTCAGACCCTCAGAACCAGATGGAGTCAGAGATGATGTGAACATGGAACCAATCAAGCCAGTACATGTATTAGAAATGTCTGGCTTCGTGATTCTCTTTAGAATTTTTTCAACATTTTAAATCACACTGTGAAGGGCAGAATTCTCATGTTCTTCTTCCAATTCCTGCTTTTTTTAAGTTTTTTTTTTTTTTCCAAGAGCTTGTGAGAGGGAGAGACACACAGACAGACATCTTCCGTGTGCTGGTTCACTCTGCAGATGGCCGCTGCAGCCAGGAGCTTCATCCGGCTCTTCTACGAGGGTGGCAAGGGCCCAAGTCCTTGTGCTGTCTTCTGTTGCTTTCCCAGACTATTAGCAGGGAGCTGGATTGGAAGTGGAGCAACTGGGGACTCTCATTGGTACCCATAAGAGAATGCCAGTATCAAAGGCAGCGGCTTAACTTGCAGTGCCACAGCCCAGATCCCTGTTTTCTGCTATTTTTATTTATTTGAAGGAAAATATGCTTTGCCCATCTCATGTCATTTGCAGAATTTGAGGGCAACAGAAGATCAGGTGTGAAATTGAAACTAGGAACCCCTAGAGGACAAGAGGTTAAGAATCAAAGATTTGGAATCCACATCACTGTTGCTTCTCTGGTAAGAGATTGTTACACAGGCAACTTGTTAAATGTAGATTAATGTTCCAGCAATGTGGTATGAAATCAGCACATCAAATAAAAAAGCACCCAGGAAAACCCAAACGCATATAATGCATGTATATCCTGAAATGCTATTTTAATGGAAGGAAAGCTTATTTGAAACAAATGTCAAAATAGAGGTTGAGCTTATGAAAGGCACTGAGAAAACACAACCCATAAGGTCTGGAAATGTTGCCTGTTGAAAGCATAATCCTCAGCTTTTCTGCACTGACTGGCTCTCATCCACAAGCCATGCTTGCATTTAGTCACCTGTATATACAGGTGGACCTACACTCATTCGCAAAACCTTTGCAGTGAATCCTGGGAGGCATATTGCTTACATGTGCGAAGTGGGAATCGGAAGTGGAGTCTAGGCTTCGTTGTCTGGCACCCCACAGCTTGTTTTCCGGACAAGGAAAAAATCTCAACGCAGTAGATATGATTGCAATCTGGATGGCCCTGAGCCTCACATTAAACCAAAGCTCTGTTTTCTGCCCACAGCTGGGAAATTCAGGTGCTCCGGACCCAACGTGGGATGCCTCTGAGCTTCCAGCTGGGCACCTTGAAGGGGACTGCTAGGGTGTCACACGTGACCTGTGTCAAAGGAAAGGGAGAACTGAGGTGGGTGGATAGAGAGAGAGAGACTGTCGTCGTGGTATGGCCAGGAAAAGTTTGCCATCTCCTTCATTTATTTCGTTCCCTTCCCGGATGCCTGCCCGCCGTCTCACTTTTTTCATTCACTTGTACATACATTCCTCAAGTATTTACCGAACACCTATTTCAGGCCTGAGCCTGGGCTAGCCAGGGCAGGAGTATACAGAAGATGTTTGTTTTCTCCTCTCCCTCTCAATGGCTCTTCTCTCCTGCTCTCTCTCCCCATAATTCAGTGGTAACAGGGGTGGATGGAGGAATATCCAAAATCCCTCCCTGTAGGAGACATCTGTGCCAGGAATTTCCGGCAACCCCTGAGGAGAGTGGCAGATTGATGGGACTCTAGTTAGGACTAACCAAGGCGTGGAGGGAGGTAGGGCAGGAGGCACCCTGCAGTCAGGCTGTCTGCCCAGACCTATTCTATAGCTTCCATTTACAGGACACTTGCTCTGTGCCAGGCCCTCTACGTGCAGTTGCTCACCCCTCATTCAACTCTCCAGCCTCCTAGGTTGTTATTATCATTGCCCCTGTTTTATAGGAAGAAACTGAGGCCAGGTGGGGAAAGTGACTTTGCCAAGGTCATGCAGCTCAGATGTGACAGAGCCCCAATTCCTTCTTAGGTTGGGACATCTAATGTATTTGGATTTTTAACAGGCCTGGGGCATAAGAAAATAGTCTAGTAGCTGAATGATCTTTGATGTGTCAAGAGAGACCTGGAATGAAACTGGTGACCTTGGGTGTTAACTTCTAAGCATTGGTTTCTTCGTTTGCAAAATGGGGGCAAAAACATCACACTGTAGAGCTGTTGTAGTTATTAAATGACAGAGAAGTGCTTAAGAAACATTAGTTATGAAAAATTATTGACAAAACAAAAAAGTGACTGAACTTCACATAGAAACGGAACTCATGCAACCTCTTAGAAATCCTAATCTACGTTCTTGTGTACAACATCCGAGTTTTTCAAATCATCTTAATAACTGACATTTGTTGAGCACTTACACATCAGGAACTATACTAGACAGTTTTACACTCACAGTCTCTCACTAATCACAGCAATCCTATGAAGTGTTATTGAAGTATTATGTTTTATTATTATTATCTCCATTTTCCAAATGAAGACAACAGCAATTAGAAAGTAATAGCCAATGTTAGGCAGCTAGCACCAACAATACAGCTTCATTGTAGGTCCCTGGTGGCATATAAAAGCAGCTCAGCTACTGGGTTATCCAGCCTCAAGCTCCCCAGGGCCTCATTCCTTCCAGAATTCTTAGACTGTCTTCGCAGCCTTCTCGGGTCCATATAAATCTGTCCGTAGAAACTGCACCCATTGCTGTCCACGAAGTGAATAGAGTCATTGTCTTCTCTGGAACCTTCCTCCTTGCCAAGATTACCTCTTATCTACAATATCCAATTAGCCAAGTCTGCAAGTCCCAAGGACAAGTTCGCTAAAGGCAGTCAGAGCAGGAATGTTATCAGCCCAGAGTTGCAAGCTATTCAGAATCTTCAGGATTGAACCCATCACCCGTGTACTCAGAAATATGGAATGTCATTTAACACTTGTGGGTTTTTTTTTTAATATATTATATTCCTTTCCCAGGCTACAATCGTCCACAAGCAATGTCACTAAAACTGGGTGGGGGGCAGGAGGAGTGAGGCTAAAAGATTTTTCTCTCTGAAAATCAGTTTATTTTGTAAATAATGATAAGGTGGTCCTTCTGGAATTGTTGCTTCTTTAGAGACTCCAAATTTAAAGTTAAAACATGAGTAAGAATGTGTTTCATAGGTCCATGGCCCTTGATAAACATAATCCTATTTCTTAAACAAACTCTTTTCCCCCCAGCCCCACTGTACAACTGCCAAATAGCTAGGGCAGCCACCATTTTGTGCCAAGAATTTCTCTTTCCATTGTCCGTGAGCAAAGCACAAGGAAGGTCTCACTTACCTCCCCATCCCCTGTTTGGGCTCATGCCCTCTGAGGCCTTACTCTATTTCAGCTTCTACCTCCACGCAGTCAGATAAATGAGTTTGAACAACCCATGGAATGAGCACCTGCTTCAGTTACTGTCCCAATGTGCACATGCTAATCCCTGGGTTTAGGAGAGGTTCGCCTTCAATGCACCATGGTCAGGCCCTTTTAATGGACCAGCACTTCTGGTTTTAATACCCCGGGCTTGATTTCGAACAGGTGGGTGCCACAGTTGTTCAGCTCTTATTAGGAGCCAAGTTCATGGCTCAAAAACGATGTAGGATTCTTCCCAAAGAGCCAGAGTAACTACCAGATGGTATTACTGGTGGGGGGAAAGTGAGCTCAATTGCTTTTTGCAGCTACTCAAGCTGGCGGCTTTGACCAGGACAGAGAAGGGCCTCAACTGTGCTGCTTTCCTCAAATTCATCAAGTGAGCTATTTTTTTTTTCCTTAAGTTCTAAGATGTTTGTGAAAACCCAGCTTGTTTTAGGGCCTTAGAGCTGCCTAGCTCTGCTTGTTTAGAATATGGCACCAACAGAAAGTCACCCACTGACTTGACCATTCAGGATCAGTATCGTACCCTCCCACCCATGCAAGTCCTGTATGCAGTGTTCCAAACATCCAGGCTTGGAAAGTGAATCCCAGCATTCTGCTCGAAGACGTGATGAAAGCAGGAAGGGACACAATTACGGTCCTCGGAGTGAAATTAAGAATCTGTGATTCTCCACTTCTGTAACAAATGTAAGAGCCTGAGTATGTGAGGTACCCTTCTTCTATCCAGGAGGATTTATGGGGTGAGTGGACAGGCTGTTCCCCTTAGTTTGGGGCTGCCATATCTGGTGGCTTTGAACAGAAGCCATGTATATTTCCCTTGTCAAAATAGATCGGGACGGCCTGAATATACAGCATGTCCTGAGGGGTTCATTATGTTCTGCGTATGTGCACAGCTCACAGAATAAACGTGTTACATTGAAATAAGGGCTGACGGCTTGCTCTCAAAAAGCCTAAAATATAAGGAGTGACAAAATACAAATGGTGATCCCGAATTATCTACTCTAAGTGCCTCTGAAAGTCTGTCTCTAGCTTAATGCCTGTTTCTCTATTTCCCCTGCTTGAAAATGTATTAACTTTTCCACCTCCCTCCTTCATGCTAGACTCTGTTACCCATGAACAGCCTGTGATTTTCTTTTATGGCCTCCTTTCTGGATACCTTGCCTATTTCTAGAAAGAATAGGACAAAAATACCACAAGCATGGTAGATGCTTCCCTCCATCTTTCTTTGGCACTATACTAGCTTTCAGGTTTTCATTTGGAAAAGGTGTGTGTGTGTGTTTAATATATTTAAGAAGCAGAATAACAGAGATAACAGAGAGAGAGAGTGCTGATTCACTCCCCAATTGGCCACAGCGGCCAGGGCTGGGCCAGGCTGAAGCCCGGAGTCAGGAGGTTCATCTGTGTCGGCCACAGCACTTGGGTCATCTTCTGTTGCTTTCCCAGGTGCATTATTAGTAGGGAGCTGGATTGGAAGTGGAGCAGCAGGAACTCTAACTGGGTCCCTATGGAATGCCGGCACTGCAGACAGCCTAACATGGTGTGCCAAAAGGCCAGTGCTCTAGTTTTGTATCCTTAGTGAGTTTTACTAAGCACTCTGGTCATCCATTCCTTCTTCCACAAAAGGAGGTTAACAAATAGCAGTAACTGCCACACAGAGTTCCTGCGAGGGAGTACACGAGCTGTTGAACTCAGCCTTTAGCACAGCACCTCAATGGGATCCACTCCTGCTCGCCCACCCACACAGGAATATGTTTCTACCATCAGGCAGCTGCCTCTGAAGAACAGCCCTGTGTAGGGTGGGCTCAGTTTGTCTTAGCTCCTATCATTTAGGAGTAAAAAAGAAAAAAAAATTAAAGATATATTTATATGTATTGGAAAGGCAGATTTACAGAGAGAAGAAAATACAGAGAGGCAGATCTTCCATCTGCTGATTCACTCCCCAAGCGGCCGCAACAACTAGAGCTGAGCCAACCTAAAACCAGGAGACAGGAGCTTCTTCCAGGTCTCCCACACAGGTGCAGGGTGCCAAGGACTTGGGCTGTCCTCCACTGCTTTCCCAGGCCACAAGCAGGGAGCTGGATGGGAAGTGAAGCACCCAGGACATAAACCAGTGCCCATATGGGAACATGGCACCACAGGCAGAGTCAAAACTTACTCCCGCACAACACGGGCCTCTAAAGTTAGGTGGAGTTTTTTGTTTTGTTTTATTTTTGTTTTTTGACAGTACACAAAAGAGTTTCTTATCTCTGGACAACACAAAATATTCAAATTTCACAACATTCCAAAGGTCTGCTTACTCTTCCTTCTACTCTTCCACTGCCGAGGGATGCCCACGCTGGCAGAAGGTAGGCCCTGTGGGAAATTTGTCAGCCCTTCTGTGTCTCTTTACAGAGTGCAGTAAAATGGATTTAATAACTGCTATCTGCCTGAGGAACTGCCACGTGCAGCGGAAATTGAGCAGGTTTAGAAACACATACACAAAGCTCTAGGAGCACATGGATTTAATGGGTCAAACACTTGGGCCATTTTCCACTCCTTTTCCAGGGCATTAGCAGGGAGCTGAATGGGAAGTAGAGTAGCCAGGATATGAACCAGCATCCATATGGAATGTTGACACTGCAGGCCGCAGCTTAATCCACAACACTGCAGCATCAATGCCTCATCTGCGTTTCTTGCACATGTGGCAACCCCCAAGGCTGAGCAACTGCCTTTACTGTCCTACGTTCTGTCAAGGGAGTCTTCCATTCCTGAATGTCTGTTTCCCATGAAATAGGCTCAGCTCTCCAGCATGGCACAAAGTACAGCCTCAGCTGGGCTCTATCTGCAATGTCCTTCTCTGACCCATGCTGCAGACCTCGTGTGAAGGCCTGCGGATTTCTTCCCCTGCTCCTTTATGAAGTCTTGGTCTATTCTAGAAAGTTTCTGACCTCCTGTTCCCTGCCAGCTGCCATCCTGGCGTTTCTCCCCACATTCCCCAGCACAGGACAGCTGCCCCCTGGGCCTCTCTGTGCTTTGCTGTGCTCAGTGAGTCGGTTCTGCCCCTTGTCCTGGAGAACTCAGCTGCCACACAGCAAAGCAGGGTTCCCTTGGCAGCATGGGGTCGGAATCTAGAGGCTGGGCCACTTCAGGCCTTTCCCTTCCCTTCACAATGATTAACTCATAATAATGTCTTGCACTTGGGTAAGCATCCGAAAAGGTGGTGGGGAGAAGCAGGGCAGGCTGGTGGAAAGGCCTGAGGCTCAAAGTGACCTAGCCAACCTTGATCTTAGACCAGGTTCTCTACCCTTCTGGTCCCCTATTTGCACAGGTCGAACATGTGATGCCTGCCTTTGGGAACCTTACAAGAGAACTGCAAGGACCAGGAGGGATAGCAGGAAGGAGTGCATTCTCTTAGGGAAACAACTCTGCAGCAATTTTTAAAAATACCCAAATTGAAGCAAAAAAAAGGGGGGGGATCATGTTTAGGGAATTTGTCTTCATATGGACCCTTAAGTGTAAATGACTATTTTTAAATCCATGAATTCTATAATTAAATTTTTCAAAAATGTATTTTTAAGGCCCTTGCTACTATGACTTTCTAAATAAAATTTTAAAAGTGTTGATACTTCTGAGCATTTCCCCATAGCTACGAGAGAGCCCCCATACACTGCAGTTCCAAGTAGCAAAGCCCCAACTTTTCAGTCTGATGCAAGAAATGTGGGCCTCCTCCCAGTGGGGAGGGATGGGGCCGCTTTCAGTGCCCCCACCTTGGGGCTGGGCAGGAAGCCCCTATGCCAGTATTGTCTTCAGTACCATGACCCACCTCTCCTTTCTCCGCCATCGCTGTCCCCTTGCAATTACCAATACACTGTCATATGCAATCAGAACAAAAACCTGGCTGTCAAGTAAGGCCCCTGGTGGACACTGCTATCTTAATTTGTGTGTGTCAAATGTTGAGTCTTCCGTAACAGTGTGGGACTACAATGAGAAGACGGGTATACGCAACCTCTGCATTTATGTATCCAGGCATGAGACTATCCCGTATGTTCACATCTCTCTATTATGTTTGTCTGTGTCCCAATTCCCCCATTCTAGGAGAACATCAATCATATTTGTTTAGAAGCCACCGCAGTGATCTCATTTTAACTTGATTACCAGCTGACACTATGAGATACCAGCACTGCAGGTGGAGGATTTGCATACAATGCCACCATGCTGACACCTATACAATACTATTTAAATTAGAACACAATTTAACTGATCAGAGAAAACTAAAATTTTTCATTTTGGTAAAATGCTTTGGTGACTAAACTGTTGTAATTGCCCTGTTTGTAGAATACTATTAAATGAAATATGATGTAGGTGCAACAAAAATTTTTAAATTAATTTGATTACCTCTGGAAAGACCAATTTCCACATAAGGTCACATTCTGAAACACTAGAGGTTAAGACTTCAAATGTATTTTTGGAAAGACAAAATTAAACCATATAAAAGAATACATATACATATACAAACACATTTACAGTCAAGAAAAAATGGCTCCCTAAAAATGACCAATACCCGCCTATCAAAGGAAGCTTTTCTGAACCTCTCCTAGCTCTCGGGAGCCAAGGGACAGTGAATGGCCCCAGTCAGGGCATGCACACACGCACCAAGTGGCCGCACTCTGGGTGGAGCATACACAAGGTAGCTTTGGGTTTTGGAAAGTTGCATGCTGGGCAGGCAAGGGAAAAATCAGCCCAACAGCCTATAAAGTCAACTGCGGTTTGATTTGGATTCAGGCCACGCTTCAGGGGCCATGTACATGCACCTCGCTTTAAGAAAACCTGTACCCAAAACTCCCAGTTTGGAAAGGCCACGAGGAATGTGCTGACCATGTTTGGAAGCCATCTCAAGCTCTCGTTTATTGACACAGGTGTATCAAAGAGATGGCAGAGCCCTTGGAGGAGCATCTGATTCAATGCTCCGATGGACACAAACCTACCTTGTCTTTTCAAGCTTGAAGGGACTCTGGAGCTTTTGTGGCAAAGGGTGTAGTTTTTGGAAAAACCAGGTTCGAATAGATGATTAAATTAAGAGTAAGCTGAATTGGGGTGCATTTGAGAACTTTCTGCGATTTTGAGGAAATGCTGAAATGCACCCCTTTGTTCAACTTTGAAATTAAACCAGCTCCGCTTCCCTGCACGAAAGGGAGAGAGCTCCCTTGACTGGCTGTTCGCAGTTCCCCCTTACGGCTTTCAGTATTTACTTAGTCAGGGTTAGCCCCGTTCTGTGCAGCCTGGGTTGGATTTCACACGGGACTGCTCACCTTTTAGGAACCAAATTTGTGACCTAATGAAATTTTCCCTTACAAGGAGCTTGGGTTCTTCTTTATTTCACAACCTTTATTTGTGTATCAGATGAACCATGACATTTAAGCTATGCTTGATAGCTTAACAGATTATAAGAACAAAACCAGATGGCCCAAACAAAAATGATGCTTTGATTGCTTTCAAATTCAATGTCAAAAATTAAAAACAGCTTTCAAAAAGCCTTGACTTTTTTTTTCCACAAATGACTTTGAGTCATACATATGTGCATACACGCCCCCCTCCCAAGAGTAGACGTGTGTAAGTCAAAAGAGTAACGGCAGTTATGTGGGGGTTGAGAAATTTACGGTTTTATTTTTCCCTTTCTATATCTCCCAATTTTTCTGCATTTACATTTGGGATCAGAAACAGAATTCTGAAAGACTGCTTTTCAGTTTAATTTTCACAAAGCCGGGTCTTAGGCACAGCCAAAGGTGTTTCCCTGTGTTGAGAAAATGGCCATTGTTGAGCATTAGCAGTTCATAATTCTTCGTCCATGCAAAATGATGAATAATGTGCGGTTACTGTAATGCCGTGCTTCATGGGGCTGCCAAGCTAAACTGGTCCCTGAGACTTTAGAATGAATGTAAATCCTACAGAAAAGCAGCTATTTCATTTCTTCAACTCACTTTAATGTATCTTCAACATCATTACTATTAATCACAAGCCCCCCTTTCTGTGAGAGCAGTGAACCAACTAATTCCTTAAAACTGGCTTGAAAAAGAACCCCAGTGTCAAAAGGCTCTCAAACCTTGAGACAGTTACCAGAGCAAAGGCAGGGTGTTACAAACTTGAATTCCTAAAGGAAACAGCACGCATCGCGTTAGG
This sequence comes from Ochotona curzoniae, assembly GCF_017591425.1. Classification (NCBI taxonomy): domain Eukaryota; kingdom Metazoa; phylum Chordata; class Mammalia; order Lagomorpha; family Ochotonidae; genus Ochotona; species Ochotona curzoniae. The sequence goes on from NW_024467087.1 coordinate 11,821,087, forward strand.
ATTCTCTTCCCCGTTTTGGCTTCGGACAGAATCTGTATTCCGACTCAGATCCATTTTTGCTTCAAATCAGCTGCAAGGGAACTACAAACTGTTGCTGCAAATCAAAGGCCTGACAGTTATATTTCCCTGAGGTAATTTCAGGCTGCTTCGGAGTTTCCTTTTCCCCTCTGTTTCCTTTTGTTTTGACAACAAGATTCTGGGAAAACAATATACAAATGATAACTATGCTGTCGTGAGTGTACTGAATTTGCAAAATAAATAACTGTTGGTCCCCAAAGCTTCCAGGAACCTATGGAGTGAGTTCTTTTTTCAAACTGTTCTAAAACCAGATGTGGAAATATTTAGCTAACTCCCCTCCCCATGCTCCATGCAAAGAGTGCATACATGTCTCTAACGACATCCGAGGCGATGGCGAAGGCCAAATCCCGGCTGCTTTCAAGAGATTTCTGTTATCCTTCTCACTCCACCTCACCCACCTCTCCAAACTAAGTTAAACTTTCAGCTTTTGTCTCCCTTACAGAAAATCTTCCAGATTAAAAAAGGCTCTGTGTTTAAACCAACCCTGGATCTCGCAGAAGCCATTTTTAAAACAGATTTTCTGATGAGACTATTTAAAATCTACTCTGAAAAGTGTTGAAATATATCATCGTCTGAAGCACAGTCAGCAGGCTGTTCTACTGACCACTAGAGCCTTAGGACACACTGTTCCGGTGTGTACCTTTTGACCAAGGCCCTTACCTCCCCCCACCCGCCCCCAGAATCTGTGGCAATCAACAGTGTCCCTCCAGGTCAAGACTGCACGTGAGGTGTGGAGGTTCATGGGCTCTAGCTAGTCATCCCACCATACATACTTAAGTCACACATCATAGTGTCTCACACAAACGCAACTGGCCCTCTCTAGCCAGGAGTTCCTCATCAAGAGCTTTAACCAATCAAAGGTTGAAAATATTCCAAACAAAACAAAACATTGCATCAGTACTGAACAGGTACAGAATTTTGGGGTCATTATTTCCTAAACAACAGTATACAATTATTTGCATAGTATTTTCACTGTGTTAGGGATGATAAGTAATTGAGAGATGATTTAACTCAGTGGGAGGATTGTGTAGGCTCAATGCAAATACTGCAGTTTCTCAGAAGAAACTTCAGCACCTGCAGGTTACGGAATCTGCAGGGAGACCTGGAATTAGTTCCCCACAGATACTGAAGGACAAATGCATAGAAAAACATCAGCAGCTGAAGTTTATATGCAGCATTTAAAGCACCTGCACACGCGCACACACACAAAGGTGGGGAGTTACGTAGAAGCTCTTTTCTCTTTCCTGCCGGTGTGCTCACTTGGGCCAATCTATTCCATTCCTGTATATAGCAAGCGAAGTGGGCTGTCTCGGATATCAGACTTGCTTTGCTAATCTAATTTTATCCTTCTCGGTGATGGATGTAGGTATGTATCTCTTAAACATAAGTACTTGGATTCTTCTGAACATATTAGAAGAGCTTTTTTTTTCCATAGGGAAAAAATAGAGTCTGTATGTCCCTAGCCAAAAGTTTGATGATGTTTTTAAATGTAAAGGGTTTATTAGGAATTAGGCTTATTACGGGATTCTTGAAAAAAAGGGAGGAAACAGAAAATTCAGTTAAAAGAGCCAATGGCAAATGTATATGCATAAACCATATAGGGAAAAACAGAAAGCTACTTGTACTTCAAGGCTGCAAGCAAAATAAGCTGTTTGCAGACATGTGTTATTAGGGTGAGGGGGTTGCCGTTTGTGTCTAAAGCCAGGCTTGGGATGATCTGTACCAATATGTGCTTATACAAATGTATCTAAACTCACTGATCTTAGAGCACCATAGGGTTAATTTCCAACCAGTCAAGGAGGGCTTGTGGTAAAGCAAACCCAAGACCTGCTTTCTAAAGTTCAGGAGCCTCAGCCAGAAGCTGGACCATAGCCCCCAGGTGAGCTCTCCCTTCTATGCCTTTCCTTCTGTCCTAGTCCTCAACCCCCTCCCCAGCTCAGAAGATTTCTGGAGACTTTAAATAGAATTCTGTCCACAGCTCCTATGCTGTGCCCCAACCACGGCTAAAAATACCTTTCAGTTTGGCACCACACACAGCCCTGTTTTTTGGCATCCCCTTCCCATCTCTAGCCCCTTGGCTTTCTTTGCCCTCTGTGCTTACTAACTAGAGTCCACTCTGTCCCTCCGCCGTCCAGGAGCCCATTCAACCAGCACATTTCAACTAGGTGTTAGAAAATCCAGCTGACGTGGTGAAATCACACTGTGTTGGGAATTACTTACAACCATTCCCCAACACACACACACACACACACACACACCACCCCCTCCCTTTCCCTGGGAATGGCAGGCAGCAGCGGGAAGAGCATCTGCCCCATTTGAATGATCCATGTTCAACAGCAGGAAACAAGTCCCAAAGTATGGCATGAAACTAGACCTTTGCAAACTCATTCTGCTCTCTTCCCTCTCACTTTACAGGCACACGACCTTGAACGAGGGTCTCCGCTGACTTTCTTCTTGAAGCTGTAGCTGAGCTCGAAGGTATTACATGCAAGAACAATAGCCCTTACCGCCCTCTCCACTTAGCAATCTGCTCCTGGCTTTCAGAAAAGCAGGGGGAGCAGATTCTGACCTGCCCAGGTTTGGAGAGTTATTCTAAATCAACTCCCCTGCTCCATGAGGTTACTGAACCCCTTCCTTTAAAATGGATTCTGTGCCATGTAATTTAAGAAGTGCTTAAGGGGCTGAGGTCATCTAAAATGGTTTCTCGCTGGGTGTGGTGAAGGGTAGGGGTGGGGGTGGAGGGCCTCTGTCCTGTTTCTCAGAGAAGCTAGGCTGTTTGTTTCGATTATCCACCAGGGAGGAAAGAGAGGGAGAACAGCCAAGTGTCTGAGGGAGGGAGAGGAGGTGGATAGTTTAACTGCCTGGACAAGAACAGCCTTAAATTTGGGTCTCAATTTTGCAGTTTGAACAAGAAAACTGCAGTGGAGGGATTGCTTCAGGAACAACTTAAAGAGGAGGGTTTTTTTTTTTTTTTTGGTTTGTTTTTGTTCAGGGGGAATTGGCCCAAGCTATGAGGGTATGTTAAGGAAAGATGGAGAGAAGAGGACAAAGAGGAAGGAGGAGGAGGAAAACATGTTAGGGACAAGCTGTTCTTGAGACTGAAATAGTAGCGAAGGAATGGTGGGACAGTTAGCTCAACTTCCAGAAAGACCCTCAGAAAATATGCATTATCTGGGAGCAAGTAGTTTGTTCCAGAACTTACTTGTTGAACCACCCGGGAAGAGTTGATGATCACTTGTTGATTTACTTGTTGCTGTTGTTGTTTTACTTTGGTGTGGGGGATGTTGGTAGACAACAACGTTGGTTTGGTCTGTTGGTGTGTTGCTGGTGCTTCTAAATTTGCTGAGTGAAGAACAAGAAAGTGTTCCTAAGAGAGACATTTTAGAATGAACAGAGTAGAGGAAGGAGCCTGGCAGCCACTTTAGGTGTCTCTATCCCCCAGCATCCCCGAAAGAATGAGAATTCAGGAAGGAAAGGGTGCGAGCCATCTGTACTACCCAGAAACAAAGCATTTCCTCCAGACAAGCACACGTTAGTAGAGGCCCACCATGCCTTGGTTCCTGTCAAAGAACGCAGCTAATTCACCATTATCAAAGACATCGATAGAACTGTATTTTTGCACTTGGGAAGGGGCAGAGGGAGTGATTCGTGTTTGGATGCTCTTTAGCTTCATGTTATGCATATGCTAAGCTGTCAAAAATACTAGCCAAAGAATGAACTCATTTATGTAGGGGTTACATATCTCAGTGGGAAACAAAAGTGAATCTCTACACTTATGCAAGTTCATTCCCTTCCAAATTTTAGGCAATTTTCCCCTTATACATGTCATTTTCACTTTCTTCTTAAGACTTATTTATTTTCCTTGCAAAGACAGATTTACAGAGAGAAGGCGAAACAGAGAAAGATCTTCCACCCATTGGTTCACTCCTCAAGTGGCTGCAATGGTCAGAGCTGACCTTATCTCATGAAAGGCCTGCATGTTTGTCTGGTGGCTCAAGTCCTCACTTTGCATGTGCCCGGGGACCAGTTCACATTCCAGCTGTTCCACTTCCCATCCATCTCCCTGCTTGTGGCCTGGAAAGCAGTGGAGGACAGCCAAAGCCTTGGGACCCTGCACCTGTGTGGGATACCCGGAAGAAGTTCCTGGATCCTGGCTTTGGATCAGCACAACTCTGTCCATTACTGCCACTTGGGGAGTGAGTCCACGGACAAAAGATCTTCCTCTCTCTCTGTAAATCTCGCTTATCAATAAAAATAAAGCTTTTTTCTAAAAAAAAAAAAAAAATGAAAGCCAAGTTGAACATTTGATTCTTTCCTTTTTTCTTTTAGAGTTCTTTCGATCCTTCTCTAAATTTGTTCATTTCTTCCTTCTTTCTTTATTTGTGAGAGTACCTGGGTTCAGGTCCCCACTGCAGTTCTGGCTTCTACTTTCTGTAATGCAGACCATGGAAGGCAGCAGATGATGGCTTCTGATTTCCTGTTTGAGACACTTATTTTTAGCATTGCATTTTTTTCTCCCCGCTAGTAAAAAGCAATAGTTCTAGGAAGTGGTCAGACAGCTTCCTATTAAAAAAGGGAAAAAAATAAATAAACTAGTAAAAACAAAGGAAAAAACGTCAAGCAATGATTTGGGGAGCTATCTTGTTAATCAGTGTGTAAAGTCCTTAACAGAGGACTTTTAAATGCGTAATATGCTTTGAAAATATACAATTAGGGATGGGCATTTAGCCAAGCGCTTAGGACAGCTGCATTCCATAGCCTTGGTTTGAGTCCTGGCCCAGGCTCCTTCCTGCCAGGGCACACCGCTGGAGGTAACCGTAGATTGGTTATGGAGTCCTCACCATCCAAGTGGGAGACCTGCATCTTGTTCCCTGTGCCTGACTTTTACCTGAGATCAGTCCAGGTTATTATCCATGGACATTGAGGGAATGAGGCAGCAAATGGGAGGACTCTCTGTCTGCCTCTCAACTAAATAACTTTTTCCCCAAAAAAGGTAAATGGTAAAATTTCAAAAACATATTTTTTTATGAATCTGCAATTTCACTGTTTTACAAGATATCCCAAGTGACTATATCAAAGAATCAATTGCTCAATAATTTATGCTATTTCTGCTGTTGTACATAAATCATCCATTTCACCATTTTAAGTGAGCCACTCAGCAAAATATCAATATTTGACTGTCAAGAACACGTCACTATTTCTTTTTAGATGTTTAATTAATTGAAAATGTTGCTAATGGATAGAATTCGGCCTAGCAGTTAAACTTCTGGTGTCACATGTCAGAGTACCCGGGTTCAAGTCCCACCTCCAGATTCCAGCTCCCTGATCATGCAGATGTTGGGATACAGCCAGGGACAGCTCAAGTGGGTGAGTCCCTAGCACACCTGCAGAAGGGGCAGGTGGATTGCCGTCCCAGCTCAGCTCCCACGTGGGCCAGCTTGAGCTGCTGCAGACATATGGAGAGTGAGCCAACAGTGACAAATCCACTCTCTCTCCTTCTCTCCCTTCTTCCCATGTAATAAGTATGTGAAAAAATAAGTTACCAAAAAATATCTAAAAATGTTGAAAACAGAAAAAGACAATGATCGAGGGCACTATGGCACAGCTGTGACCTGTAACACTGGCATCCCCTATCAGTGTGCTGGTTAGATCTGGCTGCTCCAGTTCCAACATAACTCACTGTTGATAATTCTGGGCAGACAGCGCAAGATGCACACTACCCAGGTCCCTGTCACCAATGGGGGAAACCTGGCTAGAGTTGGAGACTTGATTTGGGGCCTGGCTCCGACGCAGCAATTGTGGATATTTGGGGAGTGAATCAGGAGGTAGAAGGACACCCCCCGCCCCCGCCTCATCAACTCTGTCTTTCAAATCAGTAAATTTTTTTTAAGGCAAAAAGTAATAGAGGAGTTCATTAAGGTTATCTGTCAAAATCTTGCAACCCTTAAAGAGAGAAGTGTTACAAGTCTGAATTAAGCCTGAATCAGGCATTTGGCTCAGCCATAAAGATAACCATTCGGGACATTCACAATCCATGTTGGGAGTGCCTGAGTTCAAATCCTAACTCTGCTTCTGATTCCTTCTAATGCACACCCTGGGAGGCAGCAGCTCAAGCACTTGGGGCTCTGGCACCCAAAGGGGAGACCTGGCTGGAGTTTTTAGCTCCTGGCTTTGGCCTGTGCTGGCCTCTAACATTTTTGAGCATTTGGAAAATGAGAGTGGATGGAAGATCGTTGCCTGCCTGCCTTTATCTTTACCTATCTCTTTGCTTTTCAAATAAATAAAAATAAAATTTAAGTATTAAATAAATGGGATCACTGCTGTCACATAGCAAATTAAGCTTCTGCCTACAGTGCTGGCACCTCATCTGAGCGCCAGTTTGAGTCTCAGCTGCTTTGCTTCTGATCCAGCTCCCTGTTAATGGCCTGAGAAAGCAAGAGAGGATGACCCAACTGCTTAGGCCCCTGCACCACATAGATTACCTGGAAGAAGTTCCTGGCTGCTGGCTTCGGCCTCATGCAGCCTTTGCCATTGTGGCCATCTGGGGAGTGAACCAGCTGATGGAAAATCTCTCTTTCTCATTCTGTAACTCTGACTTTCAAGTAAAGAAACAATAATCATGTCTCACTTTTGGCTAAGATCAAGTGCAAATTAAAAAGATCATTTTTTTAGATTTATTTATTCTTATTTGAAAGGCAGATTTTACAGAGAGAGAAAGAAGGAGAGATAGAGAGAGAAGGTCTTCCATCTACTGATTCACTGCCCAAATGACCACACCGGCCAGAGCTCAGTCAACCTGAAGCCAGGAGCCATAAGAAAGTTTCTTCTTGGTCTCCCACATGGGTGCAGGGGCCCAAGCAGTTGGGCCATCCTCTGCTACTTTCTTAGGCCACAAGCAGAGAGCAGAATTGGAGCAGCCAGGACATGAATTGGCATCACAGGGTAGAGGATTAGTGTGCTGTGCCACCACACCAGCCCCAAGGGAAAAAAAAAATCTTTTTTTAAAAAAATAAAGTATCTCCTATTTCCTATTTTGGTACATGTTGGTACAAAGGTGTAACTACTCTTGATCCATATAAATTCTCATTTTGCATGTGAAGTATATGTGTTTTATATCAAAACAACATAGTAAGTAGCTTAAAGAAGCCATTTCAGACATGTGCAAACACAGGAATTTCAATGATGAGATTCAAATCCAATTCCCTCTCACAAGAATGTTTTCCTGTTGTTAATGCTTTGAAGGTTAGCCTTTTGCCATAAAAAAAAGGCAGGGGGTGGTCGTGTTTGACCGTCTGACAGGAATTAAGATGACTTGTCTTGTGTGTGTTTTGTGCTCTAGAACCCCTCATCAGACAGTTCTCTTTGCACTGTGCCGTTCCGTGACCTGCTGCAAGATGACTCCTTTCCAGTTGGTAGCCACGATAGCCTTCCTGGCCTGTGTGCTTCCACCCGCTTCAGGAGAAAATGCAGTGACTGTGCTGTGCTCCACAGAATGGTTCATGGTCACGGTCCACCCCTACATGCTGAACAATGATGTGTATGTTCACTTTTATGAGGTACATCTGGGTACGGGGTGTCCTGCCAATCATGTGGAGACATATGCCTACAGCTTCACCTACCGTGTTACTGAATGTGGCATCAGGGTCAAGGCTGTCTATGAAGACATAATTGTCTACAGCTCCGAGATACGCTATGCTTCCCTGAGCACATCCTCTAGGTATGTGATACCACTGACCTGTGCTGCTCCTCGGCACTCCCCGTGGCTCCCCATGCCTGCCTTTGCGAGATCAGCCGGTAAAGATAGCGGAGCCGTCCACCATAACACAGGCTACAAGGTGTCCACCTTAGCCCAGAGCAACAGCAAGACTGATGACAAATGTCCGTCTTGTATCTTCAGTGAACAGCAGTGGTTCCAGGCCCCACCTCACCAACTGGACATGGGGTACCAATCCGTGCAGGCATCTCCCTTTGGTGATGATTTTAAGGACTTTTGTCATTCTTCAAGTTGATTCCTGTATTCGGGGGCGTCGTGAAGATGCTGTCTCTGTCGTATCTACCAGTGCTTAACCATGTCGGCTAACGGATCAGAGGATTTGTCTCCTATGCGACCTTGTTGAGAGCCCAAGTGGTCCTTGCACTTGGGGCTCTCATGAAATGCTGTTTCTGTAATAATTATGTCGTATTTAATCATGTCATATAATAAGCTGTTCTTGTAGCTCTCTTAGGAACACTTTGGGGAAGGGATGGTCTATGGCAATGTCAACAATAAAGATTTTGTTAATAAAAAAAGCTTTTGTTAATAATGAGACAATGTTTCTGAGAAGAAAATAAAATCAAAAGGAATAAAGCGGGTTATTGGGCATTTCGATTTAATAAACACATGTGAAGTTTTACTGTGGGTCAGGCATTGAACTAAGTGGTTTGCAAATATTAGTATCCGGTCTCTTGTGTCTAGCACGTTTCTCTGTCCCTTTACAGTCCCCCCAAAAATAACCTTCCCCAACTGAATTGCTTTGTCTGTATTCCCATTTTACTTATGTTTTGCACTATAAGTACATAACTGCATGCCTTCTTTTTTAAAAAAAATGTATTTCTTTTTATTGCAAAGTCAGATATACAGAGAGGAGGAGAGACAGAGAGGAAGATCTTCTGTCTGATGATTCACTTCCCAAGTGGCCACAACAGCCAGAGCTGAGCTGATCCAAAGCCAGGAGCCAGGAGCTTCTCCCACAGGTGAGTACAGGATCCCTAGGTTGAAGGCCCACCTTTTCTGCTTTCCCAGGCCACAAGCAGAGAGCTAGATGGGAAGTGGGGCTGCCGGGATTAGAACCGGCACTCATATGAGATCCTTGCATGTACAAGGCAAAGACTTCAGCCACTAGGCTACTGCACTGGGCCCAGCTGCATGCCTTTTTAGCTTGATCTATGGCTCTACCATTTTTTGTGCATGGAAAAAATAGGCTGCACTCATGATTTATAAACTACCAATGGTTCAAGTCACATTCCACATTGTACCAGCTAAACGGTGAGCTCCTGAGGCCAGCAGCTGAATCTTAGTTTAGTTCCAGACTGATGATACTTTGAAAGGAATCCCTGCCCCTAGTCCTGCCCCAACATATAGTATTTCAAAAAGTTCAAGGAAAAGTAAAAAATGTTTTAAATTCCTGAGAATGATATAGTATAATAGGTTAACAATCTGCAAATACTTTAAAATGTACTGTATTTGAGTAAAATGAGTATCTTTTCATTCGATTATTTATAGCCCTTGCTTGGATTCCTGCTAAACTGTTGTCTTTTTACTTTTCAAACTATTTTACTTAGTGGAGCATTTTTAACTATAATGTAAATGTAAAGCATGCAATCAAAAAATGTTTTAAACAGAAAGAAACTTGAGCTTATTTTGGTGCAAAACCCATTGAAATCCACACGTAATTGCTTCATGATGCAGATTTTTCCAGTTTTTTCAAGATTTTTCAAATTATGCACCAAAAACCCTCAAACTTTTAATTCCATTTTTCACATTTTGCTATGGCCTCCTAGATGATCAGAAAAACTTCACAAATGTAGCTGCCCAATTTGTTCTCTCAAGGGCCTGCAGCAAGTCAATGTAAGTGAATTGTTCAGCAAAGCAACTGCTCCGGTGCACTGGACTCTGCTGCGGGCACCGAGGATATGGCCATGAGTAGAAGAGGACTCAGGAGAAATGGAACTCACATAGTTAGTGAACACAGACAAATTCAGGTAGTGACAAATGCTATGGACCACTTTAATAAAGTGATATATGAGGGACTCGCATTGTGGCCTAGTGGGCAAAGACACCAACTAGAACATGAGCATCCCATACGGGCACAGGTTCATGTCCCGGCTGCTCCACTTCAGAGCCAATTCCCTGCTAATGACCTGGGAAAAGAAGCAAGGAATAACCTAAGGCCCCTACATCCAGATCAGAGTCCTGGAGGATGCTCCTGGCTCCAGTTTGGCCCAGCACTGGCCATGACAGCTATCAGCGGAGCAAACCAACAGATGGAAGATCCTCTCTCTCAGTTCGTTTTTGTTTTTATTTTTTTTTTTAGATTTATTTTTAATGCAAGGTCAGATGTATAAAGAAAGGAGGGCAGAAAAGAAGATATTCCATCTGATGATTCACTCCCCAAGTGACTGTAATGGGCAGAGCTGAGCTGATCCAAAGCCAGGAGCCTCCTCTGGGTCTCCCACGTGGGTGCAGGATCCTAAGGCTTTGGGCTGTCCTCAACTGCTTTCTCAGGCCACAAGCAGGGAGTTGGATGGGAAGCAGAGCAGCCAGGACTAGAACCGGCACCCATATAAGATCCAGGCACATTCAAGGCAAGGACTTTAGCCACTAGGCCACTGTACTGGGCCCCCACCCCCTTCTTATCTATTTATCTTTCTGCAACTCTGGCTTTCAAATAAATAATCTTTTTTTAAAAAGGTGATATAGGACCCGGCACAGTAGCCTAGTGGACCCTGGGACCCTGGGTGCAGCCTTGGGACCCTGCACCTGTGTGGAAGACCCGGAGGAGGCTGCTGGGTTTGGATCAAAATTCAGCTCTGGTCATTGTGATTATTTAGGGAGTGAACCAGCGGAGGGAAGCTCTTTCTGTCTTTCCTTCTCTTTGTAAATCTGATCTGCCTTTCCAATAAAAAGAAATAAATCTTTTTTTTTTAAGCATCACGTTATGTGTGATTAACACAGAGAATTATTCTGTTAGTAGTAATATGTTGATTTTTAAAGAAGCAGTATGATTATGGCATTCTGTTTGCTCATGTAAATATGGGTTATGTCTTCAGCAGCTGAGTAGATATTAGATATTCAGTCACTGCAACTGAAGAAGCATAGCTACTCATCTGTCCCTTCTTACAGGAAATGGGAACTAGTCCTGAAAAACAGGATAAGCATAAAACAAACTGTTATTGCTTCTGTCCGATGTACCAGCCATTACATTAGCTACTCGGGATGCAGTGATAAAGACGACAAACGTGGCCTAACGAGGGTGAGGGGAGTCCGGAAGCTTAGGAGCTGGGGGCTGTTGAAGCTACTCCAACGGGCTGTGGTGCAGCAAGTAAAACTGCTACTTGCAATGCTGGCATCCTATATTGATTCACTCTTCAAAGGAATGGAAGATCCCTCCCCCCCTCTCTGTCTCTCCTCTCTGTTACTATGACATTTGAATATAAATTGGTTTTTTTCAAATTGTCTTCTTTTTCATTTTTTAAAGATGTATTTATTTTTATTTGAAAGGCAGATTTACAGAGACAAAGATCTTCCATTTGCTGGTTTGCTTCCTAAATGGCTACAACAGCCAGAGCCGAGCTTCTGGGTCTCCCACACAGGTGCAGGATCCCAAGGCTTTGGGCCGTCCTCCACTGCTTTCCCAGGCCACAAGCAAGGAGCTAGATGGGAAGTAGAGCAGCTGGGATATGAACTGCTGCTCATATGGGATCCCTGCGCTTACGTGGAAGAGGATTAGTTAATTGAGCGATCGTGTCTGGTGTAAAATATAATAAATCTTTCAAAAAAATATTTATCCCATTTTATAGGTTTAGGAGTTGGAGGCTCAGAGAAATTCAAGATGTACAGTTAGGAAATGACTGGCCAGGAAGTCGAACCCAGATTTGTCTAGCTCCAGAGTTTGCTTCCCCACCCTGTCTTCAATACTCTCTCCCAGAGAACAGAGACACCCATGTGAAATGGAAGATCTGAGAAGGTTTTTGATAGAGAAAAGCAACAACCCCAAACTCAAAAGACCTGATGACACAGAGGCGAGGAAGGCGAGCATTTTTTGAAGACTAGCGCTGAGAAAATGCATGGTGCCGGAGGCACAATACTTGTGGGCTTTGCTGAAACTCAGGTAGGAGCAGATAAGGAGAGCACATGATGCGGGGTGGGGGAGCTGAAGGATAGGCAGGGACAGAAAAGAGAGCCATTTTGCAGGGGAAAACAAGGCTTCATTGATTTATGCCTCCGGGAAACAGTTCAATGCAATTTTAAGAAATTAACTGAGGTAGTACAAACAGATTCAGAGCATGGAATGTTCTAGAGCCCAGACCAGATAGGACGGATTCTGGAGGACCTAAGGTTTAATCCCTTTTCTGATATGTCTGACTGTATACATGTGAAAAAAAAGAGACTAACTCGGCATTGGAGGCGTGAAAGTTCAAAAGACAAGGTAAACTGAGGATTTAAAGTAAGGAAGGTAGACAGAGCCCAAAGAAAAAATGAATTTAGCCAGGACATGCTGATTTTGAGTTGATAGGAATCAGCTTAAGAAATGCAGTGGGAGCTGAAGCAAGAGGTAATTGCAGGGACACGAAGCCTTGGAGGAATCACATGAATGCGGGTAATTATGACCACATATTTTAAATCCCTTACATTCAGTCCCCAAAGCATCATTAGCAAAATGGTAGGCGAAGTACAGAAAGAAGTATGTCTCTTGAAATTCTAGGGAGAAGAGCTAGATGGGCCGTGGTCTCCATGGCAGCATACAAGCCAAGATGGGGTAAACTTAGGCCTCGTGGAATCAGGACTCTGAATTTGACCTTAAATGAGAGGTAGCATTTCATGAGATGAAAATGATGAAGAGCATTCTAGCCAAAGAGAAAACAGAAAAGATGAAATATCTTGATCATGAATCATATTTTATATAAGTTAACATCTCAATATAAGCAGTTTTCACTTTCAAAATTCAATGAGAATCCATACTTGTTGATTTGGATATTATACCATTATTCAGTAGATATGTACTTTGACCATTTTAGGTGCACGTTTTAACTTCTCAACTCAAGTGTATGCTTCTTGAGCCTGGGGGAGTCTGTTTCCTATTTGTTTTGCTTTTCCCCTAATATAGTACTTAGTGAAGTTACCCTGTATGTACTCAGTCCAGCTGACTGGTGCTAAGAAAGCACTAGGGAGTCAGTGGGCAAGGATGAGAAGATAAAGACAATTTAAGGGGAAGAGATGCATTTTGAATTGGTTTAAATGGCATTTGAAATGCCACCCCAAAAGCATATTTTCCTCCTTTATTGTGATAATGGTCATTTATGTTTTAAGATAACATGATTTATACAAACCCACAACACAATATTAATCATATTCGTGTTAATACTCAGAAGTGCTTTCCTGCTTTCAAAAGGAATCAGCATTTTCATCTTTCAATCTTAGGGAAAGTGGGAAAGCCAAAAATGTCTGAAACCATTTGTTATAAAAATGGCTTGTCAAATATTTAAAAATTAGAGTCATAATGAGATTTTTTCATCCATAAAAGGAGACTCAAAGTGATATTTAGACTTTATTATTGTGTCCTGAAAATACCAAGCAGGCTTTTTATTATTATTACATGTCAGGCAGAGAGAGAGCAAGAGGCAGAGAGTTCACGTGTACTGGGTAACTCCCTCAAACGCTCAGGCGCAACAGAAGCCAGATGAGAAGGCAGTTGGCCTAGCAATTAGAATGTTGATACTCCCCATCATAACAAAGTACCTAGGTTCAAATCCGGCTGCTGACTTCAGCTTCTTGAGAAGCAGTGGTGATGGGTCAAATGCTTAGCTCCCTGCCACCCACACTCTGGACCAGGTGATAAACATGGCTGCCCATTGCCAATGAGTTTTCTTTCTGCCCTTTGATTCATTTGAACCCCCTCCCTGAGACCACTTCCACCACTTCCTCCCTTGAACCCCCTCCTGTCACTAAGGTAGCAGCCTTCCTTCTCACTCTTTCCTAAATAAATCATGCCTTAAATACTAAAAACAAAACCAAAAACATTAAAGTACTTGTAAATGTTAAGAGTAAAAAAAAAAAAAAATCAAAAGGGGGGGTAAAAAAATCATCTATCCATGATTTTAAGCTAATTTTAACCTTTTGGAGACACATAAACATACTCCTATCCCTCCACTTCTCCACCAATAATAGAAGTCAGATTGAGCAATAAGCTATAAGCTAAACACAGGGCGTCTCTCTCTGTGTCTTTCTGTCTCTCTCTCTCTCTCTCTCACACACACACACACACACACACTTCATAAGAAATGCCTTATCAATGGGCAAGTGTTTATCCTGTTTAAATTGCAATTATGATTGCTTGTTCCTGACACAGACAGGAGAGAGTTCCAGTCTTGTGATTTTTTTTTTTACAACTTTTTCAGAAGAAAACAAATGAGGTCAGATTTCAGCTTCTAAATTCACTTTGGTTATACAATTACAAGATTTGTAGTGGCTATCTACTGCTGGACAACAACAACAACAATTTACTCCCAAACAACACACTTGGGGATCTCTCAAGAGGCACAAACACAGCAGCAGCTCTCGACCAGAACTGCAAAATCCACTTCCAAGCTCACTGCAGTGGCTGGGGGAAGGGCAGCTCGCTCCATTCCTGTCTCCTTCAGAAGCAGGGAAAGGAAGGAAAGGCAAAAGAAGGAGGAAGGGGAAAGGGAAGGGGACGGAGAAGGGAAAGGGGGAGAGAGTTGGGGCCCCAAGGCCCAGGTGGGAAGCCACAGGCTTTTTGTGCCCCTGACTTGAAAGTGACATCTCCCTTGCTGTATTCTGCTTGTTTGAAGAATGCAGCCCCTACCCTAGGGGAGGGAGTTGCACCCTGTGGGAAAGCCAGGCCCACTTGGGCCCACATGGAGGCTGCCCACCTACATTCCATCTTACCGTATGGACAAACAGGCAGTACACAGCATTCTTCAGCTTATTTACGTAAATGGCCCCCACATAGCCTGGGTGGGAACATGCCTGGTAGGTTCCAGAATCCTAGCACTGACTCAACTACCTCGATCATCTGATCATTTACATTTTCCTTCTTCTGGATAAACAAGTCTTACAAGTTTCAAGTTAAATGACTGACTAATGGGTGAAATCCATCCACAGAAAAGCTTTGATTTGTATTATAAGAGGACATGGATGTAAAGCCAAAAGAGAAGTAATGCAAATGATGATACTGGATACAGGTGTTAGTGTTCTTTTGAATGTTGCTCATGTTACCGATCAGCTAAACTCCTTTAAGAATCCTGTAATGCCATTCACATCAGATTGACAGTCCTCTAAATTTAGAGTGTGGGCAGCAGTGGAGGGCAGGAAAATATGTAATGACAACTGGCACTCATTTGCTCCCCACCACTGTTAACTTTGCTTTGTTTTTATCCAAGTCATATCCATCTGGTTTGGCCATTGGTGAAGTTCCTGTGACCTACCTGTAGCAAAAAGCGTGCAATCAAAATAGTGTACAGAATGATGAGACACCAGTAGCTGAAAGGGGCTAATTTGGCAATGGCGAGGCAGTGGGAGAGTACAGGTTTCCTGAAGGGAAGTGACAGGCCTGCCCTTAGCTACAAGGGTTTGTCAGTATTCATTTGCAGAAATGTTGTGACAGGTGGGAGGGAGGGGGGATTGCCTTGAGTATGGGAAGTAAAGCTAATACACTTTTCAAACATAAAGGAGCATTTTTGAAAAGATCCCTGCCAGCTGTCTAGAACTATACCCTTTGAGGGTAACTATACAAGGAGGAATATTTAAGAGCTCAGGTTATTTTCAGTGTGTTTTAACTGTGTCACACACATGCTTTACGATGTAAACACCAAACTAAATTCTTCACCTTTTAAAGTTACTTTTAAAATGTTTACTTTTAGCCAAATATTGCTTTCTATCATGAATTCTTTTCATGTCTGTCTGCAACTTAGGCAAGAACACATCTTTAAAAGTTTCCTTTCTAAGCAATGCCCCTAGAATATAGATCCTATTTTCTAAATTGCATTTACATGAAAAAGCTCCAAAGGAAACCTCCTGTAGGGAAAAGACGTCAAGTTGGATTCCTTTGGGCCTGCCGCTACAGCCTAGCTGCTAAAGTCCTTGCCATGCACACTCCCGGGATCCCATATGGGCACCAGTTCTAATCTAGCTCCCTGCTGGTAGTCTGGGAAAGCAGTGGAGGATGGCCCAAAGCCTTGGGGCCCAGCACCTGTGTGGGAGACCTGGAGGAGGCTCCTGGCTCCTGGCTTTGGATCAGCTCAGTTCTGGCTGTTGTGGCTACTTGGGGAGTGAATCATCAGACGGAAGATCTTCCTCTCTGTCTGTCCTCCTCTCTCTATATTTGACTTGCCAATGAAAATAAATAAATCTTCCTTTATCCCCCGATCCCCTCCCTGCCATGATCAAGGGTAAGTCAGGTTCTGAACAGACTGACCCAAAAGTAAACATCAATATTCTTGACATCAACAATCAGAAAAAAAAAAAAAGACCTCTTCAAACAGCTTTCTCTTTTATGATTTTGAATACTAAACAATAATTTTCATTTCATATCCCATCTGCTTCACTTTTGCTCCATGAAGGGGAGGAAATCACACTCTTTGAACAATTGTCCCATGCACCTGAGCCCCAAATACACGGTGATGCTCGGGTTACAGCAAGTGCAGGGAAGAGCTAAGTTGTCCAAGTAATGTTCAGTGTGCTGTCAGAACTACATGAAAATATTGAATGGCAATTTCAGAAAACTGCCCCGGCTGCAGCAGCCGAGGAGACTCAGTCGTGACACATGTGCTCCTCCGTCAGACCACAGATCTTGTCATTTTCCCTGTAGATGTCTGTGGGCATACCTGCGTCTGCCCCCCAAGTATCTTTCTTTAAAAGGGAAAAATAAAAAGCAACTATGCTGGCACACTGGTTAACACAAATTTGGCATTAACCAGGCCCAGAGAAAAAAATAAATCTTAAAAAAAAAAAAAAAACTGCATCCCAATCTGCATCTGTTGTCAAATCCGTGTGCCTGCTCCTACACTGCCTGGTCTGATGTCACTCTCCTTACCCAGCTCTCTGCACCTCATTCTCCTGTAGAAGTGTTCTGCTCAGGGCAGCTGTCTGGCACAGCAGTTAGGTAGGTCATCACCTGGGACACCCACAACCCATAGGGGTGTGCTAGGTTTGAGTCTTTGTTCCTCCACATTGGATTCCGGCTTCCTGCTAATGTGTGCCATGCAGGGGGGGGCAGATGACGGTGTACCTAACTTCCCAACCTCCCATCTGCCTTGCATGAGGTTCTTGGCTAATGGCCTAGCCCTGCCTGTCTCTTGAAGGCATCTGGAGAGTGAAAAGGCAGATGGAAGATCTCTTGAAAGAGAAATCTCTCTCTCGCTCTTTCTCTTTTTCTCCTTTTCAAATAAAATGTAAGTAAGTACATAAAATGTAAAACGTGTATTTGGAAAATAAAAAAAAAATTCTGCCCACCTCCTCTCCACCTTCAGGCCTCTGAAAATGCTGTTTGTCCCCCTCTTGCAAACCCTGCCCTCATTTGGAAGCGCAGAAGCATAACCTGATGGTGATGATTTTTCAGGAGAATCTTCATTGTACTGAGCAGCTAATTTAAAAGCAATTTAAATTTCCTTTTATGTCAGGGGATGCTCTCCAAGGGTCAGCTCCAGACCAACTGCAGATAAACCAGGATGGCCCATTTGCGTTGAATAGCCTTCAGGGACAGCAAGGCAGTGAAGGGTACCCAAGCCAAGGGTGAGGATGGTCACCATGGTCTCTATCCCAAGCACACCACCTTGTCCCTACTCCCTCTGGTTTCTGATTCCATTCTCGGATATGCGTTCATTTAACAATTAGGGTATTGGTCACCGACTGATGTTTGTGATTATGCAAAGTGAGAATCTCCCAATAGGTAGACATGTTCCTGCTCTCTGGGAGCTTACTGTCTACTAGGAGGACAGTCTCAGAATAAACTAGCTTCACTAAAGAGCTGTGTCCTGTCCTAACAGGACAGAGTCAAGAACTGCAACCCTAAAGCCATCTGAGAAGGCTGCCTGGAGGTGATGGCGCTGAGTGAGACCTTGAGGAATGAGGAAATACTTCAAATGTGGAGGCATTGAGAAAGTGTGCCTGGAGAGTAACTGGAGGGACAGATTGGAGCCTTGAGGGTCTTGAACATCACACTCAGAAATTTAAAAATTTAAATTGTGCAATCATATTAATTGACATGATCAAAACTGTGTTTTCCAAGAATTCAGATAATTGCAGAAAGAGGGGCAAAACCCCACTGACGGATCAGTTGAGGAGCCCTGAAAACATCAACTCGATGATCTAGCAGTGGTAAGTTAAGGGTTTGAACTTGGCAGCAAACGAAAGTAGGAATAGAAGGAATTGCTTTTGATTTTCTTCTTTCCTCCTGTGCCTTCCTTTTATTCTTTTGTTTGTTCTGTCTTTCACCGTGTCCCTTTCCCTCTGCCTTACTCCTTTTGCTGTTCGATGCTGGTGGTCTCAGCATTCCTGAGAACTCTAAGCTAAAGAAGTTGTTGGGTCCTAAATTTAGGACAAATGCAAAAATCACAACTGGGTCTAGATCTCCATTTCCTTTCTCATGCCACCAAGGGATGGGATGGACTCTGGTCAGTGACTATTGCAAAACCCCACCTCATTACAAACCCAAAAAATATTTTAAGTGACAGGAGGCTTAAAAATGTACATTTCCATCCATCCTAGAAATTCCGCCTGCTAAATGCTTTTTGTTTTTAAAAATACAACCAGTTCTAGATGAAGACAAGAACAAGAAGTGCGAGTGACTTCTGGAGAATTCAGTATTAAAACTTTTCAATACACACATTGGCTTTCCCATTTCTGCTCCAACAAAGGATTTCGTCGTGCCTTGGAAAACACAGAGCTTTGCTGGGTTTTAAGCAAAGATAGCATCCCTCAGTTTCCTCCCCTCCCCAGCCCTTTACCCAGCTCTAAAGATAGCATTTACCCCCAGGAGCATTGCCCCTTTATATACAGTAACCCTGAAAAGGATGTCATGCATTCGAACTGGGCAGAGTTCTGTTCTTTTTCATAGAACCTCCTTGGTGCTTGTGACTTTTGAGATTGTTGTTGTTGTTTCTATTATGGATACAAATGGAACGTGTCCTAATGCACTTCAGCCTCCCTCACCGTGATTACATCAGGCGTATTGTACGTATGTGAGGCTCAAAAAAACTGCCACAAGTGGAGGATTTGAAACTAATGACCCCAGAAACTGATGGCTACACTTGAACTTCCATCATGCCTATAAGGCATGCAAACGATGAGTTTTCCATCTGCAAGCCCCCATCTTTCTGCTTTAGTCTGTCAGTGCACACTCACTGCAAAGAACAGCAAGTCATGCTCAGGCACAAGCCAGTGTCGCTCTCGGCCCGGCACGGTGTAAAGAGAGAATAAAGTAGGCCTGCGCCCCTTCCCACCTCTTCCTAGCCCTCCTTTTCACAAACTTCTGTCATTTCTGTCATCTGAGATAGCGTCTGATTTAATGGGCCAAAATCCAAAGATAATGAAGACAATACTAGTGCACACCAACAAGAAAAACATGCTGTGTTTAAAGAAGAAATCTTAGCAGCATTGGGGGCAGTGGAGCTGCACCTTCAAGGGGGAAGAGCCATGGAGAAATGAAAAGCAGCGGTCATCGCCGACTACGCTCCTCTCTGGCAGAAAGGAAAACTACTAATTCATTCTCCTGGTTCCTGATGACATCATGGCGTGGGAGATGTTAAGATGAAAGCGCTCCCTCCCACCCCCCAAAGTTCGAAGTTTTGCAAAGAGCAATCTTTTAGCATAAGTTCCTAAAATAATAATAATAAAAAAATACATTTGGTTCAACCTGATCACGGGGCAAGGATTGTTGGTTATTACTCACAACTAGCCTTTACTTGAACCCTGAGAAAAACGGCTTCTACAAACACCACACTAGAGGCTTCAGAACACAATTCCAGTTGTTTCCTCTCTGTTAAATCTGTAACCCTATCCTGATTTTATCTCTCTGAAGACTTGTGGATCTTTACAACATAAGGAAAGTCTTATTTCCCTAGTTCAAGGCCTTCACGAAAACTAAACTCGTAAAAGGCATTTCTATTTACAATGAAAAGGTGAAGTTCTAGAAATTGTCTTAATTTTGCAAAACAAGAGTTTCAATTCAAACGCTGCCCTCCTACCTATTTCCAGAGCTGCATTGACCATTGTTTTTGCAGAAAGCACTTTCCAAAAATGACTCCATGTAAAATACCTCATTAGGCATAACCTCCTCGCTATGTCCAGTGTTGGACTGATTGATTTTTCTCAGCTTCAAAGCCATTGCTAACATCTCCTCCCACCGCTGACTGTAATGATTTCTTATCAAGGTAATTTCTGAATGGGTCATGGAAGAAAATGGGAAGTAAAATATGTGCGTTTTTTCTCAAAAAAAAAAAAAACCGCTCTGAAATAGCATCCTTCAAGTGACGACAATAGGCGGTGTTTATTTCCTTCCACCTTCCTAGCTGCCCAAAGTTGCCAGGCTGCTAACTGGAGGCCTCCCAGACACCCCCACGGGGTAGGGGCTGAGTTCCGCCCTGCTTCTAAACCCAGGAGCAGCCTCCGCACTCCCGGAGGACAATTGATGTGTCAAATCGGAAAGGGCCTAGTAATGAGAAACCATTTGTAGAATCAGGGTTTGTTTCAGAGGTGTTCAGAAACTCCTTGAGACACCCTGTTTGAAAACTATTTCAACACCGTTCACTTGAGTAAATACTTAAGCCGGCCCTCCCTCACTTTCTCCAGCCCCGTAGCCATATTACTCACCCTCAAAGAATTCATCAATATTCAACTGGCTCTCTAATTTGCTGATGTAGCAAAAAGGAGTTTAATAAAGAAAGCTGCTGCAATTTTTTTTTTCCTTAGAGGACACTCGCCACAAACTCAACTTTCACCCTATAGCCCTGGAATCTTCTATCCTTCTACTAATTCAGTTAGGGAGGGACAAAGAATGCTTCCAGGCAACAACTCTAGCAAAGGAGCACAAGAAACCAAGACTCCAACGGCCCAGAGAGCCTTTCACCCCGGAGGACTCGGGAGTTTTATAAATGACCTAGCTGAGGACTTAGAAGCTTGCTCAGCCACGTCTGCCAGCCTGGCAAACTTGGCCCTTGTCTACCAAGGGTTCCGAAGTCCCTTAATCGAGAAAGCGAAGCTTAGTGTTAAGAGTTTTATTGCCCACGACGCCCCTACAAGTAGCGGCCATTCCAAAAATAGTTCCTGAAAAGAAACCCTTGATGTGTACAACTATTTTGGCTTTAACTTTCGCAAACTTGCTTTGCAGACCCCAGAAAATTCTCCTCTCCTTCCTTTCCACCCGCGCTTCCTCCCCCAAAACAGCCACGGACGCCAGCGAAAGGCTGTGCTGAACGGTCTCAACACGAGGCACAGAAATTCAGTTTAGGATTTTACAGTTCGACAGGGAAATCACAGTTTAAAATGCGTCCAAGAGTTAAGTAGTTCAAGAAACGCCAACGCCGAGTGCGGTGCAGGCCAGGCTTTTATTTTACTTTACACACTGATTCCACAAGTGTGAGCGTGCTTGTGTGTGCGTGTTTTGCAGCTGTGGTCATTTTTTTCTTACCACACCTAATCTGTGTTGTTTTTTGTTTCTGTGTGTGTGTGTGTGTGTTTTGTTTTTTTTTTTTCTCCAGCGCCCGCACGCGGTTCTCTGCTATCCTGCGGGCAGCCTACAGGACACAACTTCGGCCTGCCTCGCTAGGACAGTGCAAGGCACCGGGGCGGCTGGGGCGGCGGCAGCGGCGGGCGCGCAGCTCAGCTCCCGGAGCACTCGGGTTTCCTCGCTCCATAGTGATGATACGCATATCGAGTGTGGCGGGTGTATGGCTGAATCCTGCCCGGGAAGCCCTGGGTTGCCTCCGACCCGGGCGAGCGCTCTCCGCGGCTCCACCACACCTTCAGCTGCCCGAGCTGCCCACCTGCCCCAAGGTGTCCTGGCCCCCTCTGGCCAGCAGTCAGTGCCCCAGGCTGTGGCCACTGTAGGCAAGCGCTATGCATTGCTGTTCCTGCCCAGAGCCCACCGGGTTTGATCCCTGGTTGGTCGTAGATTTGTCCCACCCGGGACGACGAGAAAAAGAAGCCGCGTTCATTTTCTTAGTGTTCAGGCTGGATTTCATAGGCGCCTCCAATCTTTTTTTATGATGTTTTACAAACATACAGTAAAGTTGAAAGAACAGTAGTACAAACATTTGTCATCCCCCCCACCCACCCACACACACTATGATGAGACAACTGTTAACGTACTACATTGCTTTCTCCCCCCGCCCCCCGCCTTCCCCGGTGCGTGAATGTGTGTGTGTGTGTGTGCGCGCGCGCGCGCAAATGTTAACTGCATCATTTGAAAAATGCAGACATCGTTTCCATTTCACTCCTCCACCCTTCAGAATGTATCTTCTAACAACACCACCCTATCTGCCCGCCATACTACTTTCACATAAACAGCATGGTCCGGAAAAGTATACTGAAACTCAGTTTCCCTTTTTGAACTGCGTACACGTGGAAACAATAGTGCCCTCCCTCCGTGTAGGGCGCCCCACAGCGAAGGGCCAGCGTCTACTGGGATCGCTGTGACCACGACCGGGGACCTCTGCTGGAGAGCATGGCAGGGCACGGCAACCAAACGCTTGTTGAAACCTACACGCTCGAGCAGGATGAGCCCCGAAACTTTTTATGGCAGCGAAGGACAGTGCTGGAGGCTTCGCACAACCACCTTGCGCCCAGCTGGCAGCTTGGGAAAAACACTACGTGGGGGCCGGTGAGCCAGCTTTCCGTCCAGGGAACGGCTCTCTAGGTGTCCGCTGTGCTACCTCGTGCCCTTGGCATTTCGACTAGCCCTTTTTTTTTCCCCTGACACCCCCCCCCCACCTCAGCCCCGCCGCCCCTATTCAGCTCTGTATTGGCTATTCTGGGCGCCCTTGTGCCCTTCTCGGCCCTCCCTGGCTGTGAGCCAAGGCTGTGGCGTCCAGCGCCTGCACACCCCTCCTCCCCAACCGCTCCCTCTCTTCCCTTCCCCCCTTCCGCCCCCGGGCCCCCAGAGGAGCCGGGCGAGGGCGGGGGGGAGGGCGGGGAATGTGAGCCCGCCTTGGCCACGCCCTCCCCGGGCGGCTTTTTCTAGGGCCCCTCGGAGCGTCTGGATGCTGGCTGCTTCGCTCGCTTCCTTGGGTGCGCACAGCTCCAGCCCTGCTCTCCGCTCCGCTCCGGTCGCAGCGAGCGCTCCGCCCGCTCTGCTTCCGCCACGCCGCTCTCCGAGTTTCGGCCGCTGCCCGGGGAGCGCGCTCCCTCCTAGCCGCGGACCCTGGCTCCCCGCTCCTCGACCTGGTGGCGCGGTGCCCGCCACCCCGCGCCCTCTAACCTCGCTGTCTTGCAGGTTCCAGCCCTCCCGCCGGCCCAGGTTCCGTTCCCTCTCGCTTAGCTGGCGGGTGGGCGATCTTTCTCTCTGCTCCCTCCCCCTTTCTTTTCTTTTCTTTTACCCCCCCTTCTCCCCCCCCCCCCCCCCCGCTTGCTGGCCCGTTCGCTAGCTCTCAAACGCGGCGGAGCGACTTCGCAGGAAAATCCCAGAAACCTTTGCAAAAAGCTTACAATGAAATTTAAGAAGTTCTTCGATTTCGGCGCCATTTTCAAGTGCAGCCAGAGGTGACATAAGATTTTTTTTAAAAGGGACTTGCAGGCTCGCGATTTTCCTGACTGTAACGTCAGTTGTGTCCGACTGAAAAAAAAAAATCTCGTGCGGGATTCTGAGAAAGTTCTATGTCGCGCTGGGGTGGTGACATCGCGTTTGGGGCTGTGGGTGGGGGCGAAACAGATCTTTAAAGTGTTTAGCAAATTGAGTGCGGGCCGGGAAAATTCTTGGGAAACGGGGCTGGGTCGAGGAGAGAAAACTGAGTAAGGGGCGGCGACCGACTATCAGCCTCACCGGGGTCGGGAGTGACTGGTTTTAACCGAATACGGATGGAGGTTTCATAATTCTTATTTGCCAGCACTAAAATATGTCTTGAAAGGTAATGTGTGATTGATTTTGACATTGTCTCTCCGAAATGAAAATGTTCAAGGTTGTTTTCACTGTGGGAAATTTGACATTGAGAAACTTTGGCTTGAATGTGCCTGTATTCAGGGGGCGGGGGCGGGGGGGGAGGGAGTGACACGGCACCTACAGAATGAAAAAGACTTTGTAAAATAGAAGCGGAGAAAGAGACGTATTTGGCTCTAAAGTCGTTGGCGCAGTTCAGCAGGGGGGTGGGGCTGTTGCAACTAAAACGTTACCGATTCTTTGTGTATTGTGTCAGCAAGCGACCCTCTCCAGAATTGACAAGAGGCCTGTTTGTGCTAATTTTTCGTAAGTAAAATTTGCTCTCTGAGGAAATACGTGAACCGGGACAGGGAGGTGGCTCTTTAGGAACTTCAGTGGTTGAGGTTAAGTGCAAATCGCACATGAATTCGGTTCCAACAAGGTTACAAAACAGTCATGCCATTTCAAATGAACTGTGTTTTTTCGAAGACAACTCAAGAAATGTTCAACTGGAGGTGACTTTAGAGGTCACCTTATTTCTGTGAACATAAACTATCTGGGAGAAATGGGGGGGGGGGTTCCTAAAGTACAATTTAACATTTACTAAACATGTCCTCTTTTTCTTTTTAAGGGCAACCAACGGCGTGTTCCTCCATTACTTTCAAAGCTCAGTGTAAAGGTTGATTGTAAATTTTGTGATCAAAACAAAATGGAATTTAGCGGCATTGAATGCCCCCGATTTAGGGAGAAGGGCTATTACTAATGGCGTTTTTTATCCTTACAGAAAAATACGTTGGTTTTCCAAATGTTGTAATTAGCCTCATTAAAGTATGATGCACATTTTGTTAATAAATAGAACACTTCTGGTTTTGAAAATGTTAAAATTTTCAGATGAAACAAAAACAGTGAACAGAGCTGTGTACTTTAAATGTGTTTTTTGACTTTCAGAACTGTTCTGGTTTTGTCCTTGTGTTGTTGTTTTAACTTTCAGGTTTGTGATGGAAAGCTTCTGGGTGCTTTTTCCCCCCCCCTTATGCTTAATTGAGTGTTTTGCTGAAATGAAAAGGGAGTACATGTAACTTAGTGCTAATCGGTGTCCATTTTAAAAAGGAAAAGTAGTATTTAATGAGTTAATGATTAAGGGGTATGGCCAGTGTCGGCCATTTCGGGACATAAAAGAGTTTCTATGGAGCTGCTTGAGACAGGAAGTAGTAATTGACATCAAGCATAAAAGCTTTCTCATGTCTGTGTCAGCTATCAAAACATCAATTTATTTATGAATTTGAGTACCCAATTTAGCATGTAAATATCCAGGTATTCCTTCCTGCACAAATAGTTTGCTCTTATTCTTTGCCCTTAAGTGCAGTGTTTACGCATGAAAATACTGGGAGTGAAATAGAGAATATCTGATGTTCCTATCAGTCCATCCATATTTTGCCTGTATTTCCAATAAATGAGAAATCTTAGAAAACAGGGACAGTGAATGAGGCGTGCAATATGCAGCTGGACGACGGCTCAACAAGACTTGGAAGCTGTCAAGAGTGCTCCAGGTGCTCCAAGTGGCCCCAATTTATTTACTGTTATTATTCATGTACTTGTACAAGTTAACTTCTTTCCCATCCTGACTTCTATTTCGAACGCTGTGCTTTTCACTACTACACTTTCCATCCTCGAGGAAAAAAAAAAAATTGGGAGCCACACCCTCCAGTCCTCTTGGCAGATCCTGGATGTGAAGGGTCTAAGTTATTAGAAGTACACCCATTCGGAGAGAAGCGCCCAGAGTTCTGCTTCCTCGCCTGGGGTGGGGCGGGGCAGGGCTTATTTCCAATCTAGGAGTCTTTGTTTCAACCCCTCCCCACAGGTACTCGAGAGCGACCCTCCTTCGTTAACTGCAAGTGGGTACAGCAGCAATTCATGTTTTGAAGTGTTATGATTCCTTCAAAACGTGAGGCGCTGCTATATCCCCTTGTGGGAAAGGCAGAAGGTGGGAGTCTGCGGACACGCGTTCCCGTGACCACAAGCCAACTCCCTCCCCCCCCCACCCCACTCCTGCGCCTAGGCAGGCTCGGGAGCAGGTATGTGGGCAGCGAACTCCAGTGTGTCAGGGCCATCAGTGCCACTTTGCAGGGCTAAAATTCAGGGAGAGTAGCCCTGCCCCGCGGGGTGGTCGGCTGGAGAGTCCACTCTCAGCCGTGCCTTAGCAGCGGGAACAGTACTGCAGTGAGGTCGGTATCCTGGAGTATTGTTTCCGTTGCCAGGGTAAGCCTGAGGTTTCAGCACGCGCCCAGCCGCCAGGTAAAGTATCAGTCTGTCCACACCGTGCCCGCTCGGGCGCTAGCTCACCGTAGAGCAACTAGACTTCGTCAAAGGTCCCCAGCGGCGAAGTGAAGGGAGGGTGGGGAGAGGTGAGGATTTAAAAAGGAAGCGAGCAGAGGTGCAGCCCCCTGAAGTCTCTGGGGTTCCTGCTAAACAGGAGACCCCCAGCTCCATCCTCCCGGGGAGGGGGGGTGGAGAGGATTTGGGAGATCCGAGAAGTAGTGAGTGAGCCCTCTCTTGCCCCACCAAAGTGTGGCGCGCAGCCCCGTCCCTCCCCCCACCCCCACCTGGAGCCCTGGAGGCTGCGGCGCTTAGGGACCCAGCTTCTAAAGGCGCTGACCTGCCTGCTGGGAATTTGAGGCCTGGCAGGAGCGCAGGGATCCTAAGGGAGTAGCTCCACATTGAGGCTTGGCCTTGCTAGCGGCCGTTTGTCCTTACCCCCCGCCCCCCCCCCCCGTCTCAATCTGGTCCTATAGTCCCACCAGGGAGGCGCTGCCTCCGAGGCAGCTTTAACCCTAGTGGTAGGGACTTGGGGACTCAGGCGTCCTCCTCGCCTCCCAAAATCACCTTCGCCCCTTGCTGGGCTGCGCTTTTGACACTGTGTGGGTTTTTTTCCTTTCCCCTTGCTAGTCACTTGATTATTATTGGCCAACACAAAGATGAATGTGGGGTCTTTTACATTTTTTTTTCCTTTTGTCATTCTTAAGGACAAAAGAAAACAGACCACATACGTCTTAGCTTAAATAGTGTTGAACTGGGCTTCGCGGTGATTCAGTGTGGTCCCCAGAAGCGTTTCAGTTTGGGGAGACCTTGGGTTCCTGGTACTCCAGGAGTCAGGTTCTAGCTGCCCAAATCGCCTGCTCTCCTAGACTACCTTGCGTGGAGGCAGTGCTTGGGAGTTGCGTGGGTCCCTTCCAGCTGCCATAGACTGTAGGGGCTCCTAGGGGCCCCTCGCCCGGCAGCCTTTGCGGTTCCCGGGCTCCCGTAGCTACCTAGGCGCGCACGGGATACTCCCGCCCCGCCAGCCCAGGGCCCCTCAGGCCCGCAATCTCCAGATGCAAACGGCGAACAGGTTCTTGCAACTGGCTTGCATTTACAGCTGGGGATTGGGAGGGGCACCTCGAGCCTCGAGCCTCGTGCCTTTCAGCGGCTTCACATCTCCTTTTCTCCCTGTCCCTCCCGATCCCCCCTAGAGCCAGGAGGTCCCGTGTCACCCAGCGCTGGAGGACCCACAGCCCACACCACCAAGCTCCCTATTGTGGGCGCCTGCACTACCCAGGTGAGGCGCCACTGCTGGGGACCCAAAAGGGTTGGGTGGGCACAGACTGCATGGGAGCCCCCTTCCTGACTTAAAATGTTTTTTTTTTTTTTCTGGTTTTCTTTACATGCTCCAAGTTGCTGTTTGCCTGCCTAGATTTTCCTCCAAGAACCAAAATGTGAATAAAGTGATATTTTAGCCAAACATTTCTGTGTCAGTTAAGAAGATGGCAATTCGTTCCAGACTGTAAATTCTCTTTAACAACTCCCTAAGGTACTTTTTCAAAAATTTTTTTCATCATTGCTAAACGTACATCAGAATGTGTGGGAGACTTGTATAAAGTGAATCAACTGAGAATTGGCTGTGAACTGACCCAGCCAACCTCAACCCATCCACCTTTTCATTATTTTTTGCTCCCCTCCCCCCCCCACACACACATGTTATTTGTTAGTGTGGAACTGTGTGCACGTGGCTTTATATAAAGTTTATTAGATGCAGCCCTTAAGAGAAGCTTAGTCTAGCTCTAAATAGAAAATTCAACATTTCTGTAAATTGTGAGACAAGATGTACAGGTTGCTGTGATACGCTAAAATTGAATATAATTTTTTAAAACTTTCAATTGCAGGAGTATTTTTTGGAAAGCACCCAGTTTCTCCAGTTCGCAGTGCTGACCCTCGGCCCCCCAAGAAGAGACAATACACCAACTCGCGTGGCGGGGTTCTGGACACGGAAGACTCCTGTCTCAAACACAAGCATCCCACCAAGGCTGTCATTTGTGTGCATATTTAACTCACTAGGTATTGCAAACCACCCCAAGCATTCCAGAAAAGGGGGTCAAATAGAATGCATCACTCAATGTATTCATATACATCCTTTAAAAATGTTATTGTAAAATGTTTTATGATGTGTAAGTCAAAAGAATCTCTCCCACTCCCTCTTTTTGCTTGTCACTCCTCCATACCCAATGCTGTTCTGTCCTGCCAAAGAAATCAGTTGTGAAGGGAACCTCAATGGAATTGGACAGATGTATGTTGCTGTTACTTGGAAAACTAGACGTCAATAACCAGGGCCACAGAAAGACACAGTGGTGGTAACTCTGTAAAAGTTTATGTGCACATACAAAGACAAAAGTAGAATTCCAAACAGGAAAAGAGCTTGCTAGCCTCCAGTGCTGGGAGATTGAATGATTGTATGCTGCTTTGATTTCCGTTAACACAGGCAACTGTCCAATTAAAAAAAATAAGAACTCTGCAGTGCAAATTATTTTGCTGATTTTTTTTTTTTTTTTTGAAGAACACCACACCTATCATCTAGCTCTTCAAGGCAGATGATGAGGCGGGGTGGGCGGGACGGGCCTGGGATTGCTTCCTGAACCCCAGACTAGGGAGCTCAGGGCTATACCTGGAGCAAACATGATCCTGCAAGGTGGGAGTTAATTACGGGCAGCTTTCTTGAGAGGCTGCAAGGTGCAAATAAGAATAGGCTCACAAAGCCTGTTTGGGGAAAATCAAAAATTTATTTTCCTTTGGCCTCCAGTGTTGCTTATTCTCATGACCTTAGGACTGTATATATGCGGTTGTATTTAGATTTATCACACTCCTCTTAAAACATGCACACCAATTGTATAAATGGGTATCTCCCTGCCCCAGCCCAGCCCCATACCCCACTCATTCCCCACATTAGTAAATGAGCAGGGATCTGCTAGCTAGCTCTTGCATGATATTTTACCAATCTGCTACCTTAGCCTCCCCTTCTGTCCTCTGCAATTGATCCCTTAGGCAAGGTCAAAAAGATTTAAAAACACAGCAAGGATGGTAAACCAAGCCGTTAAGGGAGGAGCCCTGGAAGACTTCCACTTCAATTCCTTTAGCCTTGGAACACTCCCCTGCGCAGACTGAGTGTCTAAGCCACTGGCGGGGGAGCTGGGGGAGGTGGCAGAGTGGGGGAGCCCAGATCGTAGGTGTATGGCCCACTGAAGAGTCTTGCCCGCCCTGTGTCTTCCAAGGCAGCTGCTTCCCACCCCACCCCCACCTTCTAGCCAGACCAGACCTTTGCAAGCCCTGGCCACAGAGCTGCAATCATGGGAGGCGTAACAATCCCAGCATCTTGTCTTTATAAGGGGCTTTTACATACTTTTCCAGATGCTCTCCGGTTCGTTATTTTGAACCCCCTTGAAAGATAAGTACAGCCAGGCAGTCAAAAAAGAAAAACAATTACAGGCGAGGAAACAGGCTCCTGCAGGGAAAAGATAATGTCTGCCTTTTTTCCCTGGGACCTGTGTTTCCAGAACTCTCCGGCTTCTTACCTCATTACCTGTTCAGCAGCAGCAGCAGCTACTAAGGAATAAGCAGGGTAGGGAATGAAGTGGAACTAGTAGGTTTGGTTTAGAGACCCTCCTAGTGAAACTGATCAGTCTTATGGTGGCCTTTTGCTTGCTGAGTGCACACCTCCTAGGGAAGAGCCAGTATTTCTGTAAAGGAGTGACTGTGGGTTACCTATCTGAGTACAAGTCGCTGTGCACCCAAAAAACCGTGTATGCATAGTTTTGTGTCAGTGTGCAGGTAAGAGGCTAGCAGGAAATATATGGGAACACTACAGTGGTTATCTCTAAGTTGTAGTGCAGTAACATGGTCAAAGAAAGATGCTAAACTATTTTTGCGATGTGTTCCTAATATGTAATGTAACTGTATTGGGGACACTTGGCATTCATAGTTTTGTATCAATAATGCGGACAAAAGGCTGGGAGGAAGAACACCCAAAGTCTAAAGGTGGTTGTATGGTTGTGTCTGAGCTATAACACCATAGGGGAATAGAGAAAGATGCTAAACTGTTTTTGCGATATGTTCCTAATATGCACTATAACTATATTGGGAACATTTTGCATGCATAGTTTTGTGTCAATGTACGGACAGAATGATGGAAGAAATAGGCCAACGACCCAAGTGTAGGTATCTGGATTTTGCTTTTGTGATAAATTCCTGACCGTGTGATATGAGTGCACTGGAGACATTTTGCATGCATAGTTTGTGTCAAGGTGTACGAAGGAATATAACTAAACCTTAATAGTCATTCCTGGTATTGTAGTGTTACAGCGGATTGTTTTTTTCTGCATACTTTTATGTATTTCCCAAGCAATACTTGTATAAACCACAAAATGCATTGCTTCTGTAGAAATAATAAAACTTATTTTCAAAAAGAGCTTGCTGTTTTTATATTTAAAAATATGTATGAACCCCTGACCTGAGGTGGGGGAGGAGGGAAGACTTCCTATGTGGGTAGCTATGGGCCTAGAATCTATTTCAGAGGGATTTGGGAAAGCAGCTTGCACCTTCAGATGGATCCACAGTGCAACATGTATTTTCATTTGCTCTTGGCAAATGAAAAAGAAAGTATAATTTTAAAATGTAATCATGACACAGTAATTGCAATATTGCTAAACAGGCTGCTATCTGCTGTCTAATCAAGGTAACACTTTAGGAAGTATAGAAAAGTTGAAACAGGCTCCTTTTCCTGCAAGAGCAGTTCAGGAGGGCAGCACTCAGATGCTTGCCCAGGGCCTGAAGACACGCTGGCCTGTTTGAGACATGCCCGAATCAGGATGGCACCTCATGGAAAGCCCACTTGCCTTGAGCTAACTTTTTTGTGAATGTAGACAAAGATCCCTGACGTTTTCCACAAATTCTGCCGAGTTCATGACGACCTAGGTATTGGAGAACACGTGTGACAGCCCAAGTGAGGTGTCCCCTATTCCAACCAGATACAGTTCACCCCATCGAGTCCTGAGGCACCAACTCAGGGTCTCGGTGTCACTTCACTGCTGCACTGAACAGACATCACCCTGAAGGAGGAGCTAGGGTCCCGCCCCACCTCCTTTCGGAAACAGCCTGGGAAATTGTTCTTGCCCTACAGAATACTTCAGCAAATCCATGCTCCATGCTACTCGCAAAATACAGCCACGGTACTCCTTAAAGAAGCTGCAGTTAGGAAGCCGAAATGCACACCTGCCAACATCCTTTGAGACCATTCTTCCGATTTTCCCAGTGCTGAGCCCCTGTCCTGCCAGATACGTCCTCTTGATTCAATGCGTGATGCTCACAAACATGTTGCCCCATGGCACTTTCTCGGTTAGAGTGTATTCGATGGGTACCTTGCCCTGTCCTTGTCACCCAGGTGAAAGGCAGATGGGAGAAAAGCAGGGGGTAAGCCGATACTGAGTCATTGAGGCCATAGACACACAAATCCTTCCCTGTGCTTGCCACCGAGCCCGGAGATCTACAGATTTGCTGAAGCTGTGTGTTTGACCTTCACGTGAGCCTGGGCAATCACGCAAAGTACCTGATGGCTAAGTGATGGCTAAGTGAGTCACCCAAGTGGTCTCCTCCATGCCAGGCCTCCCCTGGCCCCTCAGACACACAATATGAAATAGAGTGGCAGGGATCCTGTCCTAAATGGGAGGACAACTTGAGAAACAGAGACACAGAAATGGGAAGGAAACAGGCCTGATTTGAGCACTGCTATTAAATATCCTAAAAAAAAAAAAAAAGATTTATGTCAGATATATACAGAGAGGAGCAGAGACAGAGAGGAAGATTTTCTGTCCGATGGTTCACTCCCCAAGCGGCCGCAATGCCTGGAGCTGCGCCAATTCGAAACCAGAAGCCAGGAGCTCTTCCAGGTCTCCCACATGGGTGTAGGGTCCCAAGGCTTTGGGCCGTCCTCGACTGCTTTCCCAAGCCACAAGCAGGAAGCTGGATGGGATTAGAGCCGGTGCCCATATGGGATCCTGGTGCATTCAAGGCGAGGATTTTAGCCACTAGGCCACCGCACTGGACCCTGCTCTTAAATACCTTTTACCAATGAAAATAGCTTCAGCCCCAGATTTGGAGAGTCAAGAAAAGGCCCTCGATTTTGGCCAGCAAAGATAACACACTGCTTACATGGGTGTATGCCAAGAAGGGTGTCAAGAAGAGGTGGCAGGCACACAAGGAACCAGGAGCATTGCTTTGCTGCTAGGGTCAGGCCAACCCTTCGTTCCGACAAAGAGGAAACTGAGTCACAGAAGGAGTAACTGGCACAGAGGTCCTGCAGAGAATTGATGGCGATGTTAGAACTTGAATCTTGGTGGTTGGCTCTTTCCATTCAAGTACAGAAGGGCTAAAGGACCACGGCAGTGACTCAGAGAGACTGGGAAGAGTATGGGGTTTGAGGAACCCCTTCTGAGGCGAGTGAGGCCAGGAGAGGTGGAGAAGGCCAGGACAAGGGCAGGGGAGGGAAGCACAGCACGGGGGCGAGCAGGTGCAACATGGTGTGTCACCACGCAAGGCCAGACTTCAACTGGAGGAAACTGTTCAATCTTGCTTCTTGGGGTCAGTCACATGGCACAGCAAGTTAAACCTCTGCCTGTATCATCAGCAAAGTCCTACAGGAGCACCGGTTTGAGTCCCAGCTTCTCCACTTCTGATCCAGCTCCCTGATAATGACCTGAGAATGGCAGTGGAGGAAGGCCCAAGTGTTTCAGCCCCTACCACTGATTTGAGAAATCTAGATGGAGTTCTAAGGTCCTGACCCAAAGTCAACCACTGTGGCAATTTGAAGAAAAAGCCAGTAGATAGAAGATCTATATGTCTGTTTCTGTCTTACCCTCTCTCTGTAACTCTGTCTTTCACACAAAGAGGTCTTTTTTTTTTTTAAAGTTTGTGGACAATGCAATGAAAAGAGAAGTTTATTATAAAAACAAATCTTGCCATGCGACCCCTTGAAGGTAAAAAGACAGTGTCCCCTAGGGCTGCAAACAGGCACAAGCCACATACACACAGCACAACTTAGGAGAGCACAGCTTTGATTCAATAGTGAGGAAGTTGCGGTGTTGTTTTGTTTATAAAAAACTACACAGATTTATAAAGATAAAACTGAGATCTGAAAATCATTTCAAGTTTGTTGCTCGTTTGGGCTGTCCCGGGCCTCCCACTTCAGCTTCATTCCAAGGGAGATTTATGCAC
This sequence comes from Ochotona curzoniae, assembly GCF_017591425.1. Taxonomy (NCBI): domain Eukaryota; kingdom Metazoa; phylum Chordata; class Mammalia; order Lagomorpha; family Ochotonidae; genus Ochotona; species Ochotona curzoniae. The sequence continues at coordinate 11,854,587 of NW_024467087.1, forward strand.
TCGTCTCTAGACATTCGGCTTTTTGTTTGTTTTTCCTACCAGTACCCGGGCCTCCTTGTCTGCTTCCTGGCTCTCTCTTTTGGTGAACTGCTCCTCCTCCACCTCAATCCTGGAGTTCTGGAAGAGCTGCTGATCACAGGAAACTTCTGTGCCCCCCACCAGGCTCTTGACCCAGGCCAGGCCAATCACACTGTCCCATCCTCCTCTCTACATTGATGGCCCTAGAGAGAGCTCATGTGACCCCTGACTGACTAATCAGAGCACTTGCCTAGGATTTATTGCTTTTTATAAATATGCTATGTGAAGTAGACAAACTTTTTTTATTTTTTAAAAAGATGTTTTATTTGCAAGAGCTACACCAGAGAGAGAGAGAGAGAGAGATGGAGAGAGCAAGAATGAGGGAGAGAAAGAATCTTCCAGCTGCTGGTTCACTCCCCAGATGGCCCCAAGAGCCAGGCGTGTGCAAGGTTGAAGCTGGGAGATTCATTCAGGTTTCTTACGTGCATGCAGGGGTCCACTCTTGGGCCATCTGTCACTGCTTTTCTCAGGCCATTAGCAGAGGTCTAGATCAGAAATGGAGGAGCTGGGATCTGAATCAGTGCCAATACGGGATGTTGGCATTGCCAGTGATAGCTTTACTCAGTGCACCACAACGCCAGCCCTTGCAAAAAATCTCTTTCTTTTACAGTTGGTAAACCTGGAGCTGTATGTGGCTACACCCTCCCTCACCCCGCTGTACTATTCATTGCTAGAGAAAGCCCAGCAGCAGTTAACAAGAATTTCATGTATGTGGAAACCGGCAGTGGATGGGGTGGAGAGAAAGCCACTGACGGGGTGAGTTCTTAGACCCTGGTGGTTTTGATGCCAGCTTCCCCCTGTTGTTGGAACACATCTCCTTTCTGTTTAAGCTTGTCTCATTCATCAGGCACTTTCCCCAAGTACCTACTAAACGCCATGGGTCATGCTAGGGTCTGGAAATAGAGCAGTGAACAAGAGGCAGAGACCCTGCTCTCATGACCTTTTTTTTTATGCTAGAGTTATGCACTTGTCATTTGCAGCTGAAACAGTGCTGCCTGCCAGACTATGGAAGACTTTACATGCCAGTCTAAAGACTGCAATCAACGATGAGAAATCTTCGCACGGAGGGATCGTGTGAGCTGTCACGAAGGTGCCGATCTGAGGCTGGCCCAGGTTGGAAGCAGGAACTAGGAAAAGTCTGTAGACTGGGACTGTTATGCTTCTTTAAAAAAATATGTATTTACTTATTTGAAAGGCTTAGTAACAGAGAGAGAGAGAATCTCGCAGCCACAGTTTCTCGCCCCAGTTGGCCACAATGGCCGGGGCTGAGTTAGCCTGAAGCCAGGAGCTTGATGCCGGTCACCTATGTGGACGCAGGGGCACAACACTTGGACCATGTCCCACTGCTTTCCCCAGGCCATTAGCAGGGAGCAGGATAGGAAGTGGAGCAGCCAGGGCTGATCCAGTGCCACCACACAAGGCCTAGTTTTGCTCTATCTTTCAAAGCACTTCGTGAAGTAAAATGGCCTATATGAGTCCAGGTGCCTGGGATGCAATCCAGTTCTGGAGGAAAATAAAGTGCTTCCTGTAAGTGTTCCAGGCCCTCTCCACCTCTTTCATTGAGAGATTTAGTAAAACCTTACCAGCTCACTGCACATGCTTGCCTTTGGCCTGTGTGCTGTGCCAGTGCTTGGGCTTGGAGGCCACTTGGCATTGGCTTCCTTCCCGCCCCCACTGCCAATGCCCATCTGCACGTGAAGTGCCTATGCTACTGACAGCCGCATATGTAGCTCCAGGGAAGGCTGGCCCGCCCTCATTCAGTGCCCCCACCTGTTAGGACCCATTCCAAGTGCTTCCTCCGGAGGACTTCCTTCCTCGTTCTCCCCCCGCCCCTTGCCGAGCCCCTTCTGAACTTTTGCCATGTCTGATGTCCAGGCACTTGCTCAGAATGTGGGAAATGGTTTCAGGTGTGTCTCCTACAATTTAGTAGAAAGCTCCAGGCTGGTTGACAGGATTGAGCCCGACATGGCTCTGGGAGAAGGTCTTCCTGAGCCTCTCCCTGGGACAGTCCTGATTCACACCTAGTTTATTGTCATAATTGGTAGCAGCCTCCCCTTGTGTTTCTAAAAGTGTTCTAAGATATGTCATCAGCATGTTCACAGGGAGGCTAGAGAGGATTTGTGGTAAGAGCCTAAGAGAAATGTGTGCTGGTGAGCCTGGCACAGTAGCCTAGTGGCTAAAGTCCTTGCCTTACACACCTGGGATCCTATACGGGCACTGGTTTGTGTCCCAACTGCTCCACTTCCCATCCAGCTCCTCTGCTGTGACCTGGGAAAGCAGTCGAGGATGGCCCAAAGTCTTGGGACCCTGCACCTGCATGGGAGACCCGGAAGAGGCTCCTGGCTCCTTGATCGGCTCAGCTCTGGCCATTGCAGCCACTTGGGGAGTGAACCAGTAGATGGAAGATCTTTCTCTCTGTCTCTCCTACTTTTCTGTGTATATGCCTTTCTAAGAAAAATAAGTACACCTTAAAAAGAAGAAGAAATGCATCCTGGTATAAGACAAAACACTGAGATCGTCGACAAAGTCTTGTGCTACAATTCCATGCTCTGTCACTCGGAACTGAGCATACCCACTGCAGGGCTCCGGACAGCTTTGTGCTGGACCATCTCGGGCTCCCACCTGCTCTCCAGCACAAGAAGCTTTAAAGCCACGGCCCAGCCTGTCACAGGACACAGGCCCTGTCTCCGTAGGTTTTATGCCATAGGCAAATAAAACAGCACCATTATGCCCCACAAAGACTGGAAGATCCTGGAGGCCCATTTTAAGAGTAGGCCAGGAATTCCAAGGCCATCCCTTGGGGATGAACTGAACTGCTGCCTCACAGGGGCAGCCAGAAGAAAAAAGCCTCTCATCTCATCACCATCACATCAGCCCCTTCTACTTGCCTCACCCTGGGCCCTGGTCTGGCCAAGGCATCATTCAAATACATCTAATATAAGCAAACAAATAGAAAACAGGAAACTCAACTGCATAAGAAACTGCAAGCGAATAACAAAAACTCCAGAATAGGCTCAGAGATATCATCTGTATACTTACAAAGGAAAATGAGGCTGGCACCATGGCACAGCAGGTTAAATGATCACCTGCAGTGCTGGCATTGCATATGGGCACTGGTTCGAGTCTTAGCTGCTTCTTTTTCTGATCCAGCTGCCTGCTAATGTGCCTGAAAAAGCAGTGCAGTATGGCTGCAAGTACCTTGCCTCCTGTCCTGGCCCAGCCCTGAATGGCAACCGTTTGGAGAGAGAACCAGCAAGTGCAAGATTGTCTCGCTCTCTTTCTCTCTGTCTTTCCCTGTCTCTTTGTAACTCTGCCAAATACATATATATATTTTTTGTTTGTTTGTTTGTTTTTTTAAGGAAGAGACAGAAGTAACTTTTTGAGAATTGGACTGTCTGATACCTGGGCCATCTTCCACAGCTTTTCCCAGGCCTAGAATAAGGATGCCTTGAAAGTGAACTGGCTCCCCCAAGTACCGCAGTCTGCCCTCCATACGCCTGAGTCACCTGGGCAATCTCATGCCCTGAAGTTGGATTCAATTCACTGGAGATAGCTAGCAGCCCCAGGCACCTGGAGAAAACAAACAAAAGGCTTAGAGGACTGGAATACTATCCTAAGCTCCAAATCACAGTCATGCATTACTTAATGACAGAGATATGATATGATCAGAGAAAGGCACCATTAGGCAGTTTCCGCGGTGTGCAAACGTCACAGAGTGTACATGCACAAACCAAGGCTGCTACCTTATCATCGGGCAGCGTAGGCCTAGGAGACCTTATGCGAGCTGTCATTGACCAAAGTGTTATTTTGCAGCACGTGACTGTATTTTGTTACACTGAAATCCAACATTCACATTGCAAGTTTGTGGAGAATCTGATGCTGAAATCTTTTCTAGATGAATCGCTTCTGGGTTGAGATTTCATACATAGTAGGGCAGCTCATTATGACAAATGGGCAATCAGCCGTTGGCATGAGGGTTTGTGAAAGGGGCTGACAGGGCCGGCTTCGTGGTGAGGCAGGCTTAGCTGGCCTGTGAGCCCAGCAGCGCCTGTGGGCACAGTTTAGCTGTTCTGCTCTTTGAACCAGCTTCCTACTCATGGCCTGGGAAAGCTGTGAAAGATGGTCCAGGTATTTGGGCTCCTGCTCCCACGTGGGAGACACCAAGGAAACTCCTGGCTTCTGGCTTCCACCTGCTGAGCACGGACCCTGGAGGTCATTTGGGGAGTAAACCACCAGATGGAAGGCCTCTCTTTCTCTCTCCTTCACCCCACTCATACGTAACTCAGACGTGCAAATGACAGGAATCTTGTTTTCTGCCAGTGCCGTCGGCATTTTGTTCATGATTTTTTTTTCCTGTTACTAGGGGCATGCATATGCAGGGTTGTCATGTCCCTGGTGAATGTGTCTTTTCTTTTATGCAACAGTCTTTTTCTTTCTGCTGCACCTCTGGAGTCTGTCTGGCCCAGCCTCAGCCATTGTGCCCACAGGGGGAGTTTCTCTCATGGCCTCTCCTTGACTTGCAGAGTGCGTCCCTTTCAGCTGTGTTCCCACATGGCCTTATCTCTATGTACAAACATTTCTCTTTTGAGCATTTTCCTATGCTTGCTTAGACCTCTCATACATTTTTTTTTTAATTATATGTTTTGGGGCTTGGTGCAGTAGCCTAGCAGCTAAAGTTCTCACCTTGAGCACTCCAGGATCCTATATGGGCAATATGGGTGCCCGTTCTAGTGCCAGCAGCCCCACTTCCCATCCAGCTCCCTGCTTGTGGCCTGGGAAAGCAGCTGAGGATGGCCTTGGGACCATGTATCGGTGTGGGAGACCTGGAGGAAATTCCTGGCTCCTGGCTTCAGACTGGCACAGCACTGGCCATTTGCGGACACCTGGGGAGTGAATCATCAAATGGAAAATCCTCCTCTCTGTCTCTCCTCTTTTCTGTATATCTGACTTTCAAATAAAAATAAATAAATCTTTTTAAAAAGTATGTATTTTGTGCCTACTATGTTAATACTAATATATGAATATATAATCAATTAATGTATCAACAATAATGAATGTATAATACATTACATAGTAATATGCTATTCATTAAATAGTAATATTTATGTATTTGAAATATACTCTTCAGAGACCCACACTATGACATAGCATGTAAAGCCACAGTCTAAAGCGCCAACAGTTCATATAGACATAGATTTGAATGCCTGGGCTGCAGTCCCACTGCCACTTGCAATCCAGCTTCCTGCTAATGCCAATCCTGGGGGGGCAGCAACGATGGTTCAAGCACCTGAGTCCCTGTCACCCACCTGGGACACCCAGATGGAGTTTTAGGTTCCTGACTTTAGATTGGCCACACACATATGACTGTCGCCCTTCTCCCCCCCCAATCTATCTTCCACCCACTTTCCTGTCACACTGCCTTTCAAATATATATATCCTTTTAAGTGCACACTTAAGATGCAGCACAGCACACAGCCTCAGAAATAGCGCCCTGTGGATACTTGTGAATCTGAGTTTTTCTCCACCTCATCTTCCAGCCTCTTCCTACCCCCAACCCCCTCCCTCAACAAACACTTTCGTGTTTATTATTCCCTTGCAGTTTGGTCCAGGACTATGTTCCCAAGCAGGTAAAAGTCATGAATGGCACAGAATTTTTAATGTAGGAGGCAGCTTCCAAAACTTCATGATACATAATATGGAAAAAAAATCAACTATGCTTAGGTTTCAAATTCTTTGCACCACAATAAGCCTGTCTTCTCACTTCATCCTAGCATGAACTTTGTGAAGCACCTTCATAGCTACCCCAAAGCAGAGTAGCTCAAAGCCAATAGCCATTTCTTTCAATCTCTTGGTTTTGTAGGCTTGGAATTCAGGCAGGTTTGCCTGAGTGATTCTTCTGTTTCATATGGTTGAGTGGAACTCATAGGAATGAGTTGACTGTCAAGGCTAGCAACTGTTAACTGGTGTGTGACTGCCAGCACGGCTGAGCCTGGACGGTCAGCAAGTCTGCAAGGTCAGGACTTCCAGAGAAAACACTTCAAGAGAGCCAAAGTGAAGGCCTGGGCTTGTAGTGACCTTGCCTTGGAGTCCCAGAGTTTCAGTTCTGCTGCTATCACTCGGTTGAAGGAATGTCCAAGAGAGGGGAATTAGCTCCACCCAGTAATGGGAAGATTAGAAAAGAATTTGTGGCCATCTTTAATCCACCACAGTTCCCAAAACAGTGTGTTTCTAAGCATTTTTACGCCAGATGTTTGGAGGGGCCCTATACATGCCGAACATTCCACAGTAAACATTTCCTCTCAGGCTGATCTGTAGATCTTCTTTTTATTATTAAAAATAGTTTTTAATACAGAAAATTTAAAACATATAAAAAATAGTATCAGGGGGCTGATACTGTGAATTAAATTGTTGCCTGTGATGCTAGCATTCCTTATGGGCATTGGTTTGATATCTAGTTGTTCCACTTTTCTGTTTTTCTTTTATTTTTGATGATATTTACATAGTTGATTAGGGTGAGAAGGGTTGAGGATTAGGGGAAAATGGGTGAGACCATTGTTTCCAATTTTTCTTTTTCTTCTTCCTGTATCTGGGGAGGGAGGCGGCAGATAAGGGCAACACCCAGCCTTCCAATTGCCTCAGGACCCAGGGATGGGGAACAGTCACTCGATGTTATCCCAGGGTCCCCAGTGTGCAGCATGCTCTGAGGTTTCTGCTTAAGTGGCTTCAATAGTTCTAAAATGTTGTCAATCTCACCGCTCCAAGGTTGAGGAAATCCTTCCAAGGTCCATTGGCTGACATAGTCCACCATTCACCCAGAAATTTTCTGCCAACCCTTGGCTGGGGTAGTTGTCCAATTTGTTCTGTTTTCTTTCCTCTATTATAGTACCAGATGTCTTCTGCAGGCCTCACTGGACTGCCATATCCTCCATTTTCATCTGGGTATGTGTAAAGGGACATTGTGACCCTAGAAGTTCAGGGAGCACAGGATTGTGATTGATAGGATAATAATATTTGTATGAAAACAATTGAGTGGGTACCGTTTGTATAGCTAAATGGACGTCATTTGTATGAGAACAGTTGAGTGGACAGCATGTGAATGAGAACACTTGGTAGAATATACAAAACAAAAGAGTCCCAAACAATAGTACAGCAACAGTCGATGGGTTTTGTTGATCAGTTCAGTACCTCCTCCCTTAGCCCATATGACCCTCAGTGTATAAAGTCTGAGGTCACTAATAAACTTCAGCTATTGACCATCAGTCAGAGTCCATGCATGTTATTATCAGCTCCATGCACCAAGTCCATCGCTGTGGGACAGCGACAGGTATGCCATCCACTGCTCCATCTAAGCCACTGAAGAGGCCCAGTTTTGACACATGCTCTCCACACTCAGTCCATAGATACTGTGCCTATTCTGGCACACCCTAGACCCAGTCCACATCCATGCTGTGGGACACTGCAGTCATGTCCAGTCCAGAACACTCCATTCCGACTCTCGCACTCACTAGTAGGAACCACAACCCAACAGAGGCATCCCCTTAGCTCCCCAACCAGGCGTGTTCCCAGCCATCCATATTGCATGTACCCACGGTTGCTCTGACCCAGCACGGCATAGCCCATCCCCCATCTTGGCCTTTGCCATCAGATGCTGCAGCCTGACCCCAGTCCCAACTTTCACTAGTGGGTGCTACAGACCATCCCTGCCCAGTCTGCTACCATCCCTGGTTCATGCAAAGTGGTAGGTATGATAGCTTAACTCGGCATGACTAACACTTCAGGCTGTTCCACCTCTGACTCAGCTCCCTGCTTATGCACCTGGGAAAGCAGCAGAAGATGGCCCAAGAGCTTGGGCCTCCATATCCATATATATGGGAAACCCAGAGTTCCAGGCTCGTGGCCTCTGCTGTCCATTTGGGAACTGAACCAGCAGGTGGAACGTGTGTGTGTGTGTGTGTGTGTGTGTGTGTGTGTTACTCCCTATTTAACTCTGCCTTCCAAATAAATAGGTACATATTTAAAAATGGTATCATGAACCCCATGTATGCCTATCACCCAACTTCAACAGCTGTAACCTCAAGGTCCAGTATGGTACAGGGATCCAGGGATATTCCCACCTACCTTGCTTCACTTCCACACAATTTTGAGGGTTTAATGTTGTTGTTTGGTTTTATTTTATTTGAGATCTATTTGAAAGGCAGACAGAGAGAGAGAAAGAGAGAGAGCTTCCTTCAGCTGGTTCACTTCCCAAATGCCAACAATGTTGAGGTCTGTACCAGAGAACCCAGGAATCTTAAACTTTGCCATACGTTTTTGTTTAGTTAAATTTTTTAATGATATATTTTCACTTATTTGAAAGAGTGACAGAGAGGGAGAGACAGAAAGAGATATTCTGTTGACTGGTTTGCTGTTCCTTGCATCGCTGAGTCACTTCAAAAATAGTTACAACGCCTGAGGTGGGGCCAGGCTGAAGCCTGCAGCCTGGAATTCCATCCGAGTCTCTCATCTGTGGCTTGCCTGGATGCCTTATCAAGGAGCGGGATTGGAAGCAGAGCTGCCAGGACTCCAATCATCACTCAAATATGTGATGCCAGAGCTACAGGCAGAGACTTATTGTGCTGTGCCAAAGCACCAGTCTCACCTCCATATAATTTTTTTAATGTTTTTTTTCATATAATTTTTGAAATGAATCATAGACATCAAGCCATTTCATCTGTAAATCTAGTATAGACATCTAAATGAAAATATTTTTTGAAAGAAAATCGTAACCACAATACTATTATTCTACCTTAAAAAAAAAAAAAGATTTATTGTATTGGAAAGGCAAATTTACAAAGAGGAGACAGATTTCTCATCTGTTGGTTTACACCCAAAATGGCCACAATGGCCAGAACTGAGCTGACCCAAAACCAGGAGCCAGGAGTCTCTTCTGGGTTTCCCACATGGGTGCAGGAGCCCACTCTGATCCTCTACTGCTTTCCCAGGCCAGAAACAGGGAGCTGGATGGGAAGTAGAGCAACCTGGACACGAACCAGGCCCATATGGAATGCTTGCATCTACAGGAGGAGGGGTATCCTCCTTATCCTAATTGGTGGTCCACATGTGCGTGCATCACTCTGAACTATGAAAACATTAAAAATCAAATGAATTTATTATTAAACATTATATATTCAAGTCATTGTTGGTACATAAGTGCCAAAAGTGTGTGCCTATTAAAGTTTTCTCAAATTGGGATCCAGATGACATCCAGTCATCGCTAGTGATTATTTCTTTAAGTCTCTATCTGTAGGTGCAGCCTTCAAGACTTTTCCGTATCATTTGTTTGTTGAAGATACCAGAGTGTTTGTCCTGGAATTGACTAATTGCGATGCCATTGTAAGTGTAGATGGTCTCCTGCATTTACCATAAATTTTGAGTTTATCTTAGAGGCTTGAACAGGGTCACGGTTGGTTGGTTGTTTATCCTTTTTTAAAAACCATTTGAAAGATTTATTTAACTTTTTAAATTGAAAAGTCAGATATACAGAGAGAAGGAGAGACTAAGAGAGAGATTTGTCCACTGATTCACTTCCCAAATGGCTGCAATGGTCATAGCTGAACTGATCCGGAGCCAGGAGCCAGGACCTTCTTCTGGGTCTCCCACGTGGGTGCAGGGTCCCAAGGCCTTGGGCCATCCTTGGGTGTTCTCCCAGGCCACAAGCAGGGAGCTAGAAGTGAAGTGGAGCAAGACATGAAGCAGCACTCATATGGGATCCCGGAGGATGCCAGGCAAGGACTTTAGCCATTAGGCTATTGCGCCAATCCACTCCACACTCCTTTTTTCCCCCTTTTTGTTTAGAGTATTTCATAGGTGGTATACTGGGCCAAACAGTGTCCTGCCAAGTCATGTCCACATGTGAATGTGACCTTATTTAGACATAGGTTCTTTGAAGATAGAATGAAGCCCAGATGAGAATGAAGCCTACCCAATACCAGTGTAGTGGTGTGTTTGTAAGAAGGAAATTCAGCCTGAGAAACAAATATGCAGGGGAAGGCAACCATGTGAAGATAGGGTGGAAACGGAGGGATTCTGCCAGGAGCCAAGGTACATCAGACTGCTGGCTCCCAGCAGAAGCCAGGCAGTGCCCAGGAACACTCTGCTCCCTGGGGCCTCTGCAGAGAGCGTGGTCCTGAGGTACACCTTGAATGGGACATTTGGCCTCCAGAACTACGAATGATTAAATTTCTGTTGTTTGAAGATGCCCGATTATGGTAGCCCTAGGAGACGGTAAGGGTAGCCGTGTGTTTTCGCATCAGGTAGCGCATAAGCTTTGCTTGTTTTTCTCTTCGTGATGCACTGATTATACTGCTCTTTCCCTTTTAATTTTGTTATGTATCAAAGCAGACATCAGGGGATCAGATGAAAAGGTTATGTGAAATTTCTCACTTATTTCAGTGCTTAGAATAGCTCTTGAGATCATCATTTTCTTAACTTTCTTTTTGGTGATGACATTTGGAATTTATATTAGTCAAGGGCTTCACGATGCTACTAAACAGTTTGACAAATGAAAAGACTGCAGTCCAGCTGAACACAGGCGAGGGTTATAGATAATAGTCAAATGAAAAGATGCTCAGCTTCCTTCTTGAGAACAGTGTTAGTGCCTTCTTATTTATGCTCCACAATCTGTCTACAAGAAGAATTATCCCCTCATGTGCTAGTTGAGTAATCAGTAGTGCAGGTCACATGGAAAACAGCATAAATTGTTGTTCTTTTTTATTTTCCCACATATTTGCCATTTAAAAAAAGCAATAATAAGTTGGTTTACTAGCATCCTCCAAAGGCAACTAATTCACTGAGTTTTGCTCCTTTTTTTTGTTTTATCCTTGTGGTACAACAGAATGTTCCAGAATCTTCTTGTAATACTTCTTGACCCAGACCTTGAATTACCCATTTCTCCAAGGAGCCCTGTTCCTTTCAGTGGGAAACAGTGTTTCAAGGCCACATTCTGGGCCTGTTTCAAATTGCATTTTGTCCCTTCCTCGGCCTCTCAAAATCCCTTTCACCCTGCGCTATTATTCCGTAATACGAATCTCCTTTAAACTGCGGAGTTTATTTGAGTTTACTGTACACTGTAAGCTGCAAGAGTAGACACTTCAATCGGGTTTTTGTTGTTGGCATTGTTCACGGATGTACCTCCACTATCAAGAACAGTGTCTGGCCCACAGTTGATATTCAATAGATATTTGTTGAATGACTGAGTGAATTGTTCAGGCTCGGGATGTACTGAACAATGCATTTCATCTCATGTATGTTGAAGGTACCTGCCATAATAGAAGGTCTTTTGTGGGGATAGATCTTCAAATATGAATTCAATCTCCTTCATGAACATTGCATTTTTTTTCTGTTTTCTTGGTTTAATGCTGGTATATATATATATATTTTTTTTACCACTTTAAGTTTTCCAATCTATTTCTATAAAATTCTTCATGCTATTGTGCCTTTTGTAAGTTTTCCTTGGGGCAGGCATTGGGTGTGGTGACTCAGGCACCGCCTGGGACACACATGTCTCATGTTACAGTGCCTGCTCCTGCCTCACGCCAGTGCATACCTGGCAGACATCAGATGGGTCAGGTACTCGGATGGCTGCCATCCACATGGGAAACTCAAGCTGAATTTCCTGCTCCTGGCTTCAGCCTGGTTCAGCCCTAGGGGCTACACCCATTGGAACCAGTGGGTGACACTTGTGTGTGATGTGTCTGTGTGAATTAGAAATAAATATTTAAACTTTAAAAAATTAGCCAAAACTTGTATTATGAGAACCTTAACAAAACTCACAGAAGTAAGCACATAGGGTAATGAACTCACCTCAAAATACATGTACATCCTAGCTCCTTATGTGCTAACTCAGTCCACCTTCCCTGCCAGAGGATTCATTTCCACAAAATCACAGCTATCTCACCATTTTACAAGAAACACTTCAGTATCTATCTCTACATAAATCTTTGTTTACAAACAAATGTTCCATATTATCTATCTATCTATTTATTTATTTTTATTGGAAAGACAGAGAGGAAGATCTTCCATCCGAAGATTCACTCCCCAAGTGGACACAACAACTAGAGCTGAGCCAATCCAAAGCCAGGAGCCAGGAGCCTCTTCTGGGTCTCCCACGTGAGTGCAGGGTCCAAGGCCTTGGGCTATCCTCAACTGCTTTCCCAGGCCACAAGCAGGGAGCTGGATGGGAAGTGGAGCTGCTGGCATTAGAATTGGCGCCCATATGGGATCCCGGAGCATTCAAGGCGAGGACTTTAACCACTATGCTATTGTGCTAGTCCCCTACATAAATCTTACTTCTTGTGTGTTATGTGATTTTTAAGAATCTCTGCTATAGGGCCCGGTGCAATAGTATAGTTTTTCATATGCTATCGGAGTCACCAATTCTAGCTTTCTCAGAGGGTAGGGCTAAAAAAATATTTTTGCATGCATGAATGTGTGGAAACACACATGCATTACACATGATCACATATATATCCACATGTATTTATGCAGACAGCGTTTATTAAACATTTACTAAGCGTCAGCAGCTCCTGGTACTATCTCCTACTCTAAGCCAGTGCCACAGGGTCAGCCCCATCCCACCTCTTTTTCTTGATTGTAGCTCCTTTCCCTACCAAGAAGAGGCAGAGAGCTCCCTGATCCACACGAATTTACTCACTGAATCAATCCTATAAGGTACAGAAAAATATTTCTTTGGTGCTAACCCATGCCTCTGGAAAAAAAAAAAAGTCTAATCAGACTAGTTTTAAACTAGTTTGAACTAATGTAATGAGTTAAAAATCTATTTGGGCTATTTTTTTTTCTATCTTGAGTACATGCAGTATCAGTACTATATTTAAAAGTTACCTCGGTTCATTTGCTGTTTGTATTCAACGTTAGGGTTCTCACACATACTTTCCTTTGCTTTTTCCTTCTCTTCCCTTCCATTTCCTCCAATCCATTCTGGCATATAAAGCACTGAAATTGACCCACAAGTCAGAGCAGTACAAAAATATATTCAGGACCAGCATAGAAACCTAGTTGCTAAAGTCCTCATCTTGCATGTGCTGGGAATCCCCTGTGGGCGCCAGTTGTGTCCTGGCTACTCCACTTCCCATCCAGCTCTCTGCTTGTGGCCTGGGAAAGCAGTCAAGGACGGCCCAAAGCCTTGGGATCCTGCACCCACATGAGAGACCCAGAAGAGGCTCCTGGTTCCTGGCTTCAGATTAGCTCAGCTCTGGCCATTGTGGTCACTTGGGGAGTGAAGCAGCGGACACAAGATCTTTATCTCTCCTCCTCTCTGTAAATCTGCCTTTCTAATAAAAATAACTCTTTAAAAAAAATCTTCAGAGAACCATCTTTCCTCCCCTAAATTGTCCCCATCCTCCACCCCAAGTCTCCCCATGCCTTGAGTGCATTTGCCCTTTGCATGCTTCTTTGTTGCCTCCATGAACAGATATGTGCACATGTACTTCCTTTCCGTTTTTCCTGACACGAGGGTAGCATATCACATACATTCCTGCATTTTCGGTTTTCATTCTTGAGAATCTCTCCATGTCTGTTCAATACTCAATTATGCAGATTGCCACGTTGTTTTTCACTTACTGCTATACTATATTTTGGCATCCTGTACATGCAGTTACTGTAAAATCTGAAATAATTCTGGTCCCAAATATTGTAAACAAGAGCTACTGAAGCTGTACTGCAAAGAGGGTAGCTTAAAATAGCAGATGTTTATTTTCTCCCAGTTCGGGAGACTTGAAGTGCAAAGTCAAGGTGTCTGTGGGGTGGGTTTCTTCAGGGGCCTCCCCTTGCTTTGTGGAAAGCCCTGTATGTCAGCGTCCCCATTTCCTCTCTTTATAAGGATGCCAGTCGCACTGAAGCAGGCCCTGCCCTGGTGAGTGCGTTATTATTACATCAGCTGCTTCTTTAAAGACCCTATCTTCAAATGCAGTCACTTTTTCCAGTTCGGGGAGTTCCAACTTCAACACGTGAATGGAGGCAAGGGAGTCCAAATTATACCCCAATGGTTAATCTCCAGAAAGGCGCATACAGTTCAAGAGCAGGCTGTGCTAATGCCTAAGGTTTATCACAAGCGAAGGAGACAACAAGGAAAAAAAAAAAAAAAAAAAAAACCACAGACCCCAGGGTCCCAGCAGCCCAGGTTCACACACATCACGGAGCTTGATCTTTGTGGCAAGAAACCCTGACAAGCTGGGGTGAAATGGCCTCTAGAGTTTAGGGTGGACGCCAAAGGTAGCCACCAGTGACCCAAAGAACCTGGAAGCCCACATGGCCAGGGAGTGGCTAAGGACTTGTCAGAGCAAGCAAGCTACCTGCTCTGTTAACTCTTTCCTTGCAACACCTGAGCGGCAGAGGGCCTCCTTCCTAATGAGCAGCACCTGCAAAGTGCAGCTACAGGTTTCAGGGATGTGGAGCTGAGGGGCTGAGGGGGGTGGGCAGAGAGCGCCATCTGGCCTACAGACCACGTACACCCAGAGGTCATTTGCCTTAGCCAAAAGCACTTTCTGATTTGAAACATAAAAAAAAAAAAAGATCTTTCTGCTTTTGTAAGTTTTCTCCAAGTTTCATCCATGTTCCTCTGATAGAAGCCAAAATCTTCACCATGGTATAGAGGGTTCCCCCTACAACACCCCGCACCTCTCTGACCTCCTCTCCTCCCGCTTACCCCTTCCGTCCTCTGCTACTGCACTGCTAGGGACCCCGAACTCTTCCATACAGACCTACTGCCGCCTCCGGGCCTTCGGCGTCCTGGAGTGTTCTCCAAAATCCTCCCAGGTCATCTTGTCCACAGACAGCGGTGCTGGAGTTCCTATGCCTTCTCCCTGCTTCGCTCTCCTTCACACCTGGGAAGTGCCGCTCATGCCTGCCTCTCCCTCTCACCTGCTCCACAGCCAATCTGTTCCACCGAGCAGGCTGTGCTAGTTCATTGCCGGCGCACAATGCCTGGCACACAATAGCTGCTCAGCAGCGGTCTACTCAGCGGATAAGTGAATGAGTTACAGACGTGGGGTAAGAGCAGAAGGGGAAAACTTGAAATTCGGTTAAGGTTTCTACTTTCAGCTGTACTAAGGCGCTTGACTTTCTCTCAAGATCCTAATAGGCAAAATCATAGTGATGAATATCACATTTTCCCTTAAAGATTTATTTCTTTTTATGGGAAAGACAGATTCACACAGAGGACAGACAGCTCATCCATCCACTGGTTTATTCTCCAAATGGCCACAACAGCTGCAGCTGAGCCCATCTGAAGCCAGGAGCTTCTTCGGGGTCTCTCACATGGGCATGGGTGCCCAAGGACTTGAGCCATGCTCCACTGTTTTCCCAGGTCAGAAGCAGTGAACTGAATCAGAAGTGGAGCACCTGGGAAACAAACTGGCACCCATAGGGCATGCCAGTGCTTACACGCCGAGGATTAGCCAGTTGAGCCATTCAGCTGCCTCCTCCAACATTTCACCTTTTAAAAATTATTTTATTATTCCATGGTACTAGTTCTATAGGCTCCAGAAGTTGCCTTCCCCTCTCCTCAAATTCCCCCTACTACTAATAAACAGTATTTCTTTTATCAGGATGATTTTGCTTTCCTCTGAGAGGCCAGGAGGAGGGAGATTTTGCCTCCTGGTTGCACAGTGCTTAGAAACCCCATCTCTGATGGCTGAATACTAATGGGGAAAATGGCACCTTCTAAGTCATGACTCCTCTCAAGTGTGGGAGGCCTTTAGCATTCCATGAGAACAGATCCAGCTTTTATTTTTTTTAAAAGATTTATTTGTTTACTTGAAAGTCAAAGTTACAGAGATAGAGAAGGAAAAACGCTGAGACAGATGTTTCTCCTCTGGCTCACTCCCCAGATGGTTGCAACAGCCAGAGCTGAACCAGACTACAGCCAGGAGCCTGGAAATTCATCCAGGACTCCCAGGTGGGTACAGAACCCGCTTCTGCTGCTTTCCCAGACAAACCAGCAGGGGAGTGAGTCAGAACTGGAGCAGCCAGGACTTGAACTGGTGCCCATATTGGATGCCAGCACCACAAGCAGCAGATTAACTCTCTATGCCACAATGTTTGTGTCTGGCACGATAGCATAGTGGTTACAGTCCTTGCCTTGCATGCCCCGGGATCCCACATGGGCGCCAGTTCTAATACTGGCAGCCCTGCTTCCCAGCCAGCTCCCTGCTTGTGGTCTGGAAAAGCAGTCGAAGATGGCCCAAAGCTTTGGGACCCTGCACCCAGGTGGAAAACCTGGAAGAGCTCCTGGCTCCTGGTTTCAGATTGGCTCAGTTCCAGACATTGCGGCCACTTGGGGAGTGAATCATCGGAGGGAAGATCTTCCTCTCTGTCTCTCCTCCTCTCTGTAGATCTGCCTTTCTATTAAAAATAAATAACTCTTTTAAAAAAAAAAGAGTTGAAACAAAAAGGAATTTTCAAAGGCTGTAAACAGGCTTGTGAACAGTTTCAGTGGGTAATGGAATTTTGGGGGTTGACATCTTGTGTCTCTGTAGTAGTTTTCTAGAAAAAAAAAAGTTTTCTGTTTCCTGATCAGAAAAATGGTAACAATAAGACACACACATACATACACACCCGCCATGTGTGCTTGAGAGATTGAAAAGGCTCTGAGATCAGGCAATATCTAGACGGTTAGAAGAGGATTTTCTTTCGGGGAGAGAACACTGTGAGGCTGACAGGAAGGAGAAATGAGGAGGAAGGATGGCTCTCCAGGGGCCCCTGCGAGCAGGGAGGGAGCAAGACTTGCCAGGAAGCAGCAGGTGCGACAAGCTTTATACAGCATGTGCACACGGGATGAGACACAGAAAAAGACCAAAACGCCGATGCTGGCACCTGGGCAGTAAGAGGAGATGATCTTGTAAGTATTCATTTGCCTTCCATACTGATCCGTAACTTTAAAATCAGGGGGAAAAAAAACACCCAACTACCACAAAGGCAAATACTGAAAATGTTCTTCCCAATTCAGGCGGGTAACAAGTTAGAAGCAGCCAGATCGGCCTGACCCTGGGACGGAGGCCACTCTGGGAAAGCAGGTGACAGAAACAGGCATGTCAACAAACTTATGGGGTTTCCCACTCATCAGTGTCCTATCTTTCTAGTTGAGGATAAATAGCTCAATTAATATCTCAACTTTTCTGTTATGATTTCAATACACAAATGTTATATTTCCTATTACAAAATTTATTTAGTTGAAAGGCAGTTAGAGGGCCTGACACGATGGGTCAATGGCTAAATCCTTACCTTGCAAGCACCAGGATACCATATAGGTGCTGGTTTATGTCCTAGCTGCTCCACTCCCCATCCAGCTCCCAACTTGTGGCCTGGGAAGGCAGTGGGGGATGTTGCAAAGCTTTGGACCATATGTGGGAGACCCAGAGGAAGCTCCTGGCTCCTGGCTCTGGATTGGCTCAGCCCTGGCCATTGTGGCCACTTGGGGAGTGAACCAGCAGATGGAAGATCCTTCTCTGTGTCTCTCCTTCTGTCTGTAAATCTGCCTTTCCAACAAAAATGGATACATCTTTTTAAAAGAAAGAAAAGGAAGGAAAAAGGCAGAGAGAGGTCTTTCATCCACTACTTCATCTTAAAATGGCTCTAATAGCTGGAGCTGAGCTGATCTAAAGCCAGGAGCCAGGAGCTTCCTCCAGGGCTCCCATTAGTGCACAGGGGCCCAAGGACTTGAGCCATCCTCTGGTGCTTCCCCTGATGCATTAGCAGAGAGGCGGATGGGAACTGAAGAAGCCACGACTGCCATATGGGATACTGGTGTTATAGATGGCTACCTAACTTCCTGCAGCAGCGTGGGCCTGCCTGATACTATACGACAACTCGACAGGCATGAATTTAGTTTCACTGTAGAGGCTAACCTAAACAGTTGTTCCCCTTAATTTCAAGTAACACATCTGCAAAAGAAAAACCAAACAGTACAGGAAGCATGAAGCAGAGAATGAACATCCTGTGGGCTGGAGATCACGTCTCCTTCCTCTGCCATGCCTTTGGCCTAGTGCCCACATCCCTTTCCCTTTGACAATGACTGTAGACTTACCCAGCATTTCTCAGAGGGTCACAGATTCACGTTGGATTCTCTCAGCTGCCGGGATGCCTCTTCTCACCTCTGATACGCTATAGCAGGCTTAGCTGTAGTGTCACTGAGCTACCCACTCCTGGGCAGGTCTGATTTCTGTAACCCTTGGCAAGTGACCAACTCTTTTCAAAACTGTCACTACCGAAAATACCCACCTCAGCAGAACAGAGCCCCTTTCTGGGGATGGCCCAATCCGGTGACCCATCAACAGCGAGATGGAGACCCAGCTCAGCACTACATGCAGGGCTGAGCTAAAGAGCCATCCTGGCTTGTAGCACTCGCTGTGGGGTTTGCGGGGACCTCTGTGGACCTACGATGCAGCCCAATTTCTTTGTGCTGTGGGCATCACTCTACTACTCTTTCTTCCCTCCGAAGCACTGATCCCAATAATGGTAATGAACTTCTGGCACGCAAGCCTCCTTCTCATAGTAGCCCCATGCTAGCCTCACTGGCAGCCTATTTTCTTTCTTACTCATACAGGACACAATGGCTCAGCTTACAGCTAATAACATCTGAGTCAATGAAACACAGGAACACTTACGGTTTATTAAGGTACGTAATTTTTATTCATGATCTGCACTTTTATCTCAACAAGCCCCAAACACCACTTTCTTGGCATTTGGGATCAAACAGGTTATTGTTGGCTGCCTCCTTAACACCAATTCTTTTACTTCTTCCTTCCTCATCAAATCCTGATTTGACTCACTCTGTCCCAAGGGAAATGGATTTTGATCTTGGCTCCAGAAGTGGGCGCGACTGGGCAAAGGGCAATGCGAGCCCGAATCTGTCATGACTGTGAGCCCATTCTGACCAGTACGTCTTCATGCAAGCATGTTCAAAGAGCAGACACAAAGATTGTCTCAGGGAATCCTGCACTCCACTGGCGACTGACAGCCCCCTCCCGACCATAAGCAGGGCTGGCCCTCGGTGCAGCTGGTTCTAAGAGCATATGGGGTGGAAATCACGTGGATTCTCAGTGTTAAACTGCAGCAGTGGGTCATCGCCATCAGGTCTGAGCTGCTCCTGCACTCCCCAGATGTGCAGTCCATAAACTCCTCTTGTTTAAGCCAGTCTCATCTGGGCTAGCTGGACGTCTAGAACATTCTAACTGAACCAGAGACCCTCAAGATTACCGCAATATATCTGTCTGGTTTTCTCGCTTGCCACGCCTCTGTACATCCTCCCTGTTACTTCCCTACACTGCCCTGGGATTTTGGTGTTACCTTTGCCCAAACTGACTTGCAGCAGACTCTCCCCCCAGCCTTCCTCCCTCGGTATTGACCTGTTGCTGTGTCTCCCAAACTCCAAATTCTCATTCCAAAGGATTTTTCTCCCAGATAGATTCCTCTTTCCATTAGCATGTGTGGCCTACTCTTCCAGCACTGCAAGCTGCCTGGTCTTGCATTAGAGTCACTTGTACACTTGACCTTACGCCCCTGAGGGAGGAACAGTTTGCATTCATCTCAAGCCCTGAGACAGCTAGCACAGGGCCCCAACACACAGGAAGTTCCCAGAATTATCTATGGAATTTGGTTGCTCCTTTAGCCTATGTGACCCTAGGCAATTGTTTTTTTTTTTCTTGTGAAGGCTCATTGACTTTTTTTAAAAAAACAGATTATTTATTTAAAGCCAGAGTTACAGTATGGGAAGGAGAGACTGAGGTACTCCATCTGCCGGCTCACCATAAGTGGCCACAATGGCAGGGGATGACCCAGGCAGAAGCCGGGTCTTGTGCCACTTTTTAGTAGGGAGCTAGATTGGAAGTGGAGCACTGGGACATGAATCCATGGGACATGTGCCCGAATGAGATGCTGTTGTTATGGCAATGGGCTTGACCAGCTCAGCTACAAAACTGCCTGGACTCAGGGGTCATTCCCCCCAAATATAGTTATGTGCTGTAAGTGACAATTAGGACTCAGAAGCCACACTTTAAAAATAGCACGAGAACCAGCTGACGCCAACATCTTTGCCCAAGTTCCAAGTGAAGGCCGGGTGGGCACCTTGGGGACCTGACTTGGCTACACAGAACACCTGTCTAACTAGAACAAGGGTGGCAGCAGCTAGAGAACATTGCCAAGAGGGTGACTTCACAAGTATTCAACTTCAGAAGACCGGACTGAGGAGGGATGAGCCAATGTTAAGAAGGGGGAGGTGAACAGCCTGGTTGTGAATGCATTAGTGCTGATGAGATCCCAGTTTGGGAACTGGTTACATATCAACATGTCACCTTGGAGAACTCCTTCATGCTGTGACTCAGCTACCTTATCTGAAAAACAGGGGACAGCAATAGTGCTTACCTGCCATTATACCGAATGCACCAATACACGCAAAGGGTCCATGCATAATAGTAAGGGCTCCGTGAAGTGTAACTGCCTGTGAATACAAACTCAATGTCACTCACTGGGTAGGTGGGTAAAATGGAAAGTGGGGTCCAGTGCGATAGCCTAGTGGCTAAATCTTCACCTTGCAAGCACAGGGATCCCTTATGGGCACTGGTTTGTGTCGCACTGGCCCCTCTTCCCATCCAGCTCCCTGCCTGTGGCCTGGGAAAGCAGTTGAGGATTGCCCAAAGCCTTGGGACCCTGTACCCACGTGGGAGACCCGAAAGAAACTCCTGGCTCCTGGCTTCAGATCCGAGTCTTTAGAGAGAAAGGCTGACTTTGGCTCTGGGCAGGAAAACACAAAACCCTGATATGTAGTATGTCTTGTGGTGCCAGAACATAGAGACGTGCTCAAAACAGGGGTCTGACAAGAGGCTACAAAAGGCGAGGGAAAAATGCGAGACTAGTCGTTGCAGGCAGGGAACACCATTGTGGTCCAGGACATTAAGTTGCTCTTTGTAAGGCCAGCAACCCTTTCAGAGCGCTGGTTCAAGTCCTGGCCGCTTTACTTCCGATCAGACTTCTGCTCATATTCCCTGGATGGCATTCAGATGACGGCTTGAGGACTTGAGCTCCCATGTGGGAGACCTGAAGGGGTCCCTAGCTCCCGGCTGGGGCCTGGCTTTGAGCTGGCTGTGGCAGCCATTCAGAGAGTAATCCAGTAGATGGAAGATTCATATTCATTCTCTCTCCCTGTCCCCGCCTTTCAAATAAAATAAATCTTAAAAAGAATTCTGGGAAAAGGAAGTCACACAGCATCTAACCAAACCTATCATTTCAGAGCTAATACAGTCATCATTAAAGGAATGGAAAGAATGTTAAGAAAGTTTCATTGAAAAGCAACCAAGTTTGAAAGTCACTTCAGTCACAACAAGGAAGTCCATTATGAAGTACACCCATGTTGTATAGAGAAAAACATAAAGCTTGACAGTTTATGCGTGAAGTCACAGATAAAAAAAAATCATCACTCTTCCAAGTGGCTTGAAGTGTCCAGAAAATTCACATTCAAAAACGGCAGAGCAAATACGACCCTTCCTGCCGGCAAAGGTCTTTGTCTACAGCTGCCCACAGGTGGTAAAGGCAGCAGAAAAGCCTAAGGAGCACAATGGAGAAATCCCACGAGTCTTTGAAAATTCTTACCCCTGCAACAAGGCAGCTTACACTTGGAAAAGTCAGCTGTGATCTCAAAAAGCTGTGTTGAACGCACACATCCTTTGGGCTGGCTTAACCTTCGCTGGCTTAACGTTTTGAACTATGTTATGAGTGTGATCATTCTGACCTAAGAGCTGGGCTCTATAGATAAAGCGGCAATGAATCGAGAGAGATTAGGGAATAGAATTGCCTGGATTAAAATTCCTCATATGCTGTGAGTCTGAGCCAATTACGCAACCTACATTTCTTAAGCTCCAACTCAAAACAAACAAAGCAAACTCCCTTACAGGAGTTATCATGAAGGATTCAAGTGTGGAAGCACAGTTCCATTACATAGATACGCATAAAAGTTACACACACACATACACATACATACATACATAGACATTATATGGAAATAGTTTGGTAGATGGTGGCTAGTCTTTCTTAAAATCATTTTTGGTTCACTCTCCAAATGTTCCCAAGGGCCAGGGCAACTGAAAGCCAGGGATCCATTTCTCCCAGGGGAGAGGCGACAACACCACTACATGATCCATCACTTGCTGCCCCTCCCTCCAGTCCCCATTAGCCCACTGCTTCCCTCCCCCCCAGAGGCTGGGATGCAGGGTTGACACACCACTTTCCTCTCATGGAAGTAGCAAGCTGGGTGTCCACCTGGGCCCGTTTCCTTCCCCGCCAAGCCCACACCCAGTGACCTGTCTGCTCGAGCGAGCTGAGCTGCTGCAGCAGCTGCTGTTGTTTAGGAACTGCTTGACCATTTGAGACTCTAAAAATCAGCCGAGAAGTGTAAGAGTTATGGAGAGTGACTTTGAGGCTGTGCAAGAGGTCAGGGCAGGATTCGCCCAGGTGGTCTTGGAGATGCGGGCCCGCATTCGTCTTTTGGGGAGATGGAGGGAAAGGCTGAAGAAACAGCAAGGTTGAAGAAAAGAGAGAAGAACAGGTCAAACAACCATCTCAGCTATATCTTGGCAGCAAAATACGGGGCAAACGGAGACTCTATGATGGACTAAGTCAATCAGTGGATTCTTCAAAGACCTCATAGTACTTGGAGTGGCAAGATTGGTAGCGATTCATAACTGTTGAACTATCAAAACCACCTGAGCAAGAACCTCGGAGCATACCCTACATCCGGGACCTGGGGAGGGTGAGAAATTGGGTGGGCCTTCTCCCTTAATATCCCCCTTTAAACATGAAGGAAACAATATGGAAATAAAAATAAATTTAAAAAAACAGCAAGGTTGATCATGGAAGTTAGAGAAGCAGGCAGCTCTTTTGCATATGGACTTAAAGGGTATTGTCAGCATTTTCTTTGGAGTTCAGCAAGCAAGCTGTATGATCTGATTTATTTATCTAAAAACCAGAGTTGCAGAGAGAGGGGAAAGAGACAGAATCTTCCACATGCCGGTTCACTGTTCAGATGGCCTCAATGACCATGGTTGGGCCAGGCTTTAAGCCAGGAGCTTCATCTAGGTGTCTCGCACATGGGTGGCAAGACCCTAAATACTTGGACCATCTTCTGTTGCTTTTCTAGCTGGATCAGAAAGAATAGTCAGGACCTGAACAGGCATCCACATGGAATCTTGGCTTTACAAGCAGCAGCTTCACCTACTTTACCACAACACAAGCCCTAATCTGATTTATATTTTTTAAAAGATCATCACCTCATTGGGGGGTGAAAATGCTGGCAAAGTGGGTTGAGCCACTGCCTGTGAAGCTGGAATTCCATTTTGAAGCAGAATCAAGTCCCGGCTGTTTCATCTATGATCCAGATTCCTGCTAATGCGCCTGGGAAGACATGGGAAGATAGCTCAAGTGTTTGGGCCCCACCATCCGTACAACAGCATAGAAAAACTGGATGGAGCTTTGGACTATTTGCTTCAGCTGGCCCAACCTTGGCTGTTGCGGCCGCTTGGACAATGATCTTTTTTAAAATTTTTTCAAGCTTTATTATTTTTATTGCAATGTCAGATATATACAGAAGAGTAGACACAGAGAGGAAGATCTTCCGTCCGATGATTCATTCCCCAAATGGCTGCAATTGCCGGTGCTGCGCTGATTCAAAGCCAGGAGCCAGGAACTTCCTCCAGGTCTCCCATGCGAGTGCAGGGTCCCAAGGCTTTGGGCTGTCCTTAACTGCTTTCTCGGGCCACAAGCAGGGAGCTGGATGAGAAATGGAGCAGCTGGGATTAGAAGTGGCATCCATATGGGATCCTGGCACTTGCAAGGTGAGGACTTTAGCTGCTAGGGCACTGCGTCGCACCCTGGGCAATGATCTTGTAGAAGGAAAGAGTCTCTCTCTGTTGCTCTGCTTTCTAAATAAATCTTTTAAAAGAAATGCACTTGCTAAAATACATCATCCCCCTCACCCTAAAAAAAATAGTACACACACACACACCATTGGGAGGCAGCGCAGTGCTGTGGGAAGGAAGCAGTGCTGAGGAGCCTGCGCAGGGTGCTGGCAGTAGGCAGGGGTGAGGAGACGCTCTATCTGCTAGGGATTTTGACTGACAGGAGGGCCTGGGATCTGACTGAAGGTTTAATTAGGATTACTTTGCTCAATGTGTCAGTCATGGAAGGCAGGTAAGGCTGGAAGTGATAGTTTGGCTCAGAGGCTACTTCCGTAAGCCAGGAAAGAAATGATGGCCATCCCGCCCAGGGCAGCCTCACCAAGTCCCTTGTTGCCACTCATTTGTCAGAGGAGTATCTGGGATGGCCTGTTCTAGAAAATGTGCTGTGGCTAAATAAAAACAACTCAGTTTAGTATCTGACACATATTAAATACTAATTACTGGCATTACCGGTATTTTTCCTGAAGTCCCTGTAATTTTAAAATGAGCTCAAGACAGCCCTTAAAAATGCAAATGAAATCTCACACCCAGCTTAAAGCTCTCAAGTGTTTTTCCTCTGTGGAATGCAAAAAATCCATACTCCCTGCCACAGCATTTTATTAGCAGACCATCTCAATAAATCCGAGTCAGTTTTTCCCTGCTTACATTCTAGCAGCGATAGGGAGGGGGTGTAGACAAACTGAACAATGAACACCAATGTAAATTAGAAATCATGTTGTTGAACTACAACATACAATACTGTCCCCAAAATCGGAAGGAAGGAAGGAAATCACTTTTTGGCTGGTTCAATCCTTTTAGCTAGTACAGCATGCTGTTGTGTGCAACTGAAAACAGAGGAAGTAAGGCGATTGAGCAGTGGGAGGCAAGATGAAGTATTAACTAGCTATTGAGTGACATTTGCTGGGGCGGGGAGACCCAATTTACTTCACATGTAGTACCACTATTCTCAAGCAGCCAGCGCTATGAAGGGTGACAGAGCTGAAAACATTTTGTAAACTAGGAAGTTCTAGGACTACAGCAAACTATTGCTTAGTATTGTTTCAAGCTTTCTACTTTGGTGCTGGGTGTAACATTTTAATGAACCAAATGGTCAGATGGCCCAGTGGTAGCTCATACCTCACTGGGAGCAGAGAGAAGCGATTCAAAGCTTTGGTTTAGCTTTTCTCCCAGTCCCTAGAAAAGCAAAAGGATTTTGCTGTTGCTCCACTTCCCATCCAGCTCCCTGCCTGTGGCCTGGGAAAGCAGTCGAAGATGGCCCAAAGCCTTGGGACCCTGCACCCATGTAGGAGACCTGGAAGAGGCTCCTGGCTTTGGACTGGCACAGCTCCGGCCCAGGTCCAGCCATTGCAGCCACTTGGGAAGGAAATCAGCGGATGGAAGATCTTTCTGCATATCTGTCTTTCCAATAAAAAGAAATAAATCTTAAAAAAAAAATTATCTACATGCAGGACGTGTCTGAAAACAATCCGGAGATGAAGCCGAAAGTTGAACCTAAACAATTGGACTGAATGCCAAGAGAAAGTCACCTTATTTTAGCCTAGCAAAATGTAGCAAAGCGTGCCAAGGCTCTGAAATCTCATATCTCTGAAGTTGGAAGGAACTTTGTGAGCTCCACCAACCCATTCCACCAGAGCATCATTAGTGCCTATGTTTGGTAAAGATTACAACTTACACTAGCCCCCCAAAATTAACAAACCAGGAAAAGATAACAGAAAACTACACTGGGTTAATCTGTAGAGAACGGTTGGGCAGTTTCTTTTAAAGAGACAGTCTACTTTAAAGGATGTTTACAATGAAGAATTCACTAAGAGGTAATTTATTTTTTTAATTTATTGAACTGCATTTAAAAGGAACTGCTGACAAAGATTCACTGGAAACAATCTGAACATATGGGAAAATACAGCCAACGCTACTGAAACACTAATAAAATAATAACAGGGCCTAGGTGTACTCAACAGAACAAAACCCCTTCTTATATGCTCTATTTTATGTGAAACTGACTACTGCTTTTCTTTTCTAAACACACAGTGACATAATTAATATGCAATCACCTTTGTTCTTTCCTGAATATATAAAAATTAAAATACCAATTAAAAAACTAATATATCTTCTCTTTAAATGTTTCTTACAGATACAACTTCAATATTTTCATCTCATAGTGGTGTGATTTAAGATAATTTTTTTCATTCACAAGTTTAACATTTAACAATCCTTCCAAAGGGAACTGATAGTCTATAGGCTCATAGTGCAAACAAAGAGTTTAGGAATGCAGCAAATGACATATCTAAAATATAAAACAGATAAAAACTTTCATAAGGTACATGCAAAAAGCTCTATTTATAAGCAGATGGCCACAGAACCAGACATTTGATCACTTTACTGGCGATGTCAATGAGACTCCTGATGTTTTCCAAATTCAGCCTGAACCTTCATCTTCAGGCTTTGTATTTTGCTTTTCCAGTTTCGCTAATGACACAAACATGCTACAAAATAAAAATTGAGAGATTCACATTAGAAGAGCGTATTCCAAAATAAAAGGCAAGCTATTCTTATCTGGTAAGGATAGCTTTGTGCTGCCAGGCTTTTGGCTAAACAAACAGTAACTTTCAGGGAGTGTGTTGGAACCAAATGCATAATTTGTCCCATTAGTTTATTTTTTATCTCAATATGCACTTTTAAATAACAAATGAAGCAGGCAATTTGAAATGTATCAAAGTGGGAGGGGGCAGGGTAAGTAGAGAAAAAAAAGCATAAAAAAGCCCGTTTTGCTAGAATGCTGTTGTGGTCCCCTCATAGTCACGTTCCTAGCTGTATCCATGGAACTCTGTTTTCACAGCAGAATACTGGAAGGAGAGTAAATGAAAAGACTTAAAACACTATCATTTCTTTCTTTCTTATGACCACATTTATCACCCTAGCCTGGCCAACTTCCAGCTGTGTAAGGACGTCTGTATTTGACTACAACTTTATGTGACTAATGGGAACCATCAGCCTGTTCAAATTATGAGGTGCTGGAAAGAGAAAACAATTCTTGCCTTTCCTAAATTTTTATGTGGGTCTTGAAAAACGAGAGCGAGAATAAGAAAAGTTACTTACATTCAAATCTCTGAAGTATTCATTATAGTCGAGGGCATATCCTACAACAAACTTGTCTGGAATTTCAAATCCGACAACTAGAAGGAATCATAATTCATCATTTAGATGCAAAAATATATTGCTTTCAATTTTAATACTTGCAAATATGCCTTCTCTGCAAATGTTCCCTAAAGTAACTAAGCCATTTCATATACAACTTTTTTTAGGTTGAAGATGGTTAAATGATTGACAAAAACAGTAATCCACTTACAGTCTGGCCTGTATCCAACACTTCGAGGGGTCCTTTTCACCAGCAGGCTGTTAATTATAAAATGATACAAGAGACATATGGGCATCACAAAAGAGAATATTAACGCTCTTAAATGGTTTCATCTGCATTTATCATACCATGGTCAGGTTTAATACCCGTAAGACTTGGAAATGGAGGACGAAATCCTGGAGATGCTGGGTGTGTTGGGGGGGGGGGGGCAGCAATGAGCCTGCAGACAGCAATGAGGCCTTGACTGACCTCCACCCAGGGCCAAATGGATCCTTCTGGGAGCTGACTCCCTCTGCGGCCACTCATGGGGTAGAGTGACAATCAGCAAGGACACAAAGATAAGGGCTCTTGGGCTGAAACCCTGGAAATACAATCCAATCCGTAAGCTCTCAAGGGTGTGGGAGAGGTGAGCATCATTTTTCAACAAAAACATGAACATTTGGCTTGTAAGCAAGAACAGCAGGTGCAAAAAACCTAACTAGTGTTAAAGGAAGTGGCATTTTTGAGAGTAAAAGTTGTAGGTGAGGTAAGCCAGTTTTACAAAAAGCTGATTTTGCAACCTAAATCGTGTCTGTTGAAATGTTTCAGCCATGGCAGGGGAAGTGGGAGTTGGAGGAGGCGGACAGGGCATTTAGCCTAGAGGTTACAATGCCTGAATCCTTCACCAACCAAAGTCCTGGAGTTCAATTCCCAGCTCCAGGACCTGATCCCAGGCTCCCATTAATGCCCTGTCCCTGTTGCCCAAATGAAGACCTGCAAGTAGTTTCTGACTCATAGCTACAGCCAAGGTTCCTGGCCATTGCAGACATTTGGTAAAACGAACCAGTGAATGGGCGCTCCCTGTGTCTGTTTCTCAAATAAATAAAGAAAATTTTCAAAAGTTGTAGAAGATACTTTGAAAGCCTTTACATACGCTAAAGACAGTCCCAATAAAACTTATTTCATACCTTCTTAGATAAATATATTTAAAATCTGGCAATCTTGGCCGCACATCAGAACTACCTGGGTTCTTATAAAACTTATAAAACTCACACACTCTGGCCACGCCCGTGAGCAGCTCCATCAGACTGTTTGGGTTTTTTGTTTGTTTATTTGTTAACTCTCATGGGGTTCCCAATGTGCAGCCAAGGTTTAGAAGCACTGGTCTAAGCACGAAGCTCCAAGGAACATCTAATCAAGTTCCTCATGATTCTCTTCCAGTAATTAGTCAGAGGATACACTTGAACTCAATTTCCATTTAGAAAGATAATAACAAACCAATCGCAGCAAAAACCCTTCTCCCTGCCTGAACTCAAGGACACTCCAGAAAAGGTATTGCTGCACTCAGTGCAAGCTGTGTCATGCAATCAGGGGCGTGCAGCACCCCTTATACCCACAAATCTCGAGGCTTAAAATGAAGCTCCATCTGAACTGCTAAAGTGATTACAACAGGTTGGGAAAGGTGAGGAGTAAGAGGATATAAGGAGATAGAATAACAGATAACAAAAAACAATCAGAGGTGACAAGTGCCAGTATTCCACAGCACAGAGGAGAGACTAGTTCAAAAGTCCTACTACATTCTGCATGAAGAACTGAAAGAGGTGCTGGTAGCCTCCAAGACAAAGAAAAGTGAATAGTGAGGCTGGCATGGCACAGCAGGCCAAGGCCTTACCTGTGATGCCAGCATCCCACATGAGCACTGGTTTGTATCCCAGTGGCTCCACTTCCCTTCCAGCTCCCTGCTCACGGCTTGGGAAAGCTCCTGGCTCCTAGTTTTGGATCAGCACAGCTCTAGCTGTTATGGCCAGTTGGGGAGGAAATCAGCGGACAGAGGATATGTCTCCCTGTAAATCTGCCTTTCAAATAAAAAGTAAAAATAAATCTAAAAAAACCAAAGTAAAAAGAAGTGCACAATCTTATCACCTTATGCTGTGTATGTATTAACATATTACACTGTACTACACAAAAACGTATAAGAACTATGTTAACCAAATAATTTAATTTCAAAAGTAAATAAAAAAGCTGTATGAAAGGGGTTGTGCTGTGGTATAGTGGTTAAAGCCACTGCCCGAGGTGCCAGATCCCATACGGGAACCAGTTTGAGTCCTGACTGCTCCCTGCTGATACACCTGGGAAGGCAGTGGAAGATGGCCCAAGTGCTTGGACACAGACGTTGGTGAACCAATCCTGTTTCAATTTCATATCACAGACAATAGCGAACAGCCTGTATCTAGATTTTACGAGGCACTAATCTGTTCTCTTGCCATTGGAAAGTCAGATTTAGAGTGAAGGAGAGACAGAGAAAGATCCTCCATCTGCTGCTTTACTCCACAAGTACTTGCAACGGCTGGAGTTGAGCCAATGTGAAGCCAGGAGCCAGAAGCCTCTTCCAGGTCTCCCACACGGGTGCAGGGTCCCAAAGTTTGGGCCATCCTTGACTGTCTTCCCAGGCCACAAGTAGGGAGCTGGAAGGGAAGTGGAGCAGCCAGGACACAAACTAACACCCATATGAGATTCCACACATACAAAGCGAGGATGTAAACCCCTTGGCTACCGTGCTGGTTCCTAATCTGTTCTCTTGTTTTCTATATTTGTCATTTTAATAATGTTGTACAAATGGAATCATGAGGTAGATAACCTTCTGAGACTGGCTTTTATCAACATGGCTCCTTTGAGGAGGTATGAACAGTAGGGTGTTTTGTTACGGAGTGTTATCCTATGGTATGTGTGTACCACCTTCTGTTTAACCACTCAGCTTCCAGCTCGGTGCTATGATGCATGAGGCTGCCATGAACATTCATATGCAAACTGTCTGTGATTCATATGCAAACTGCTCAACAGTGAAACTGTTCATACTGGCACATGTACACTTTTGAAAGAAACTGCCAAACTGTTTTCCAGAACAGCCATGCCACTTTACAATCCTATCAGTTAACAGCTTTTAATTTTTAATTTAAAATGTTTATTTGTGCTTTTGATAAGATTTACCTATTTAGCCAGGATATGATGCAGAGCCCATGAAATGCCAGTACTGCAGGTGGAGGCTTTACCCCCTGTGCAACAATGCTGGTCTCATACTCATCCATCTTTCAATTTATTTTATTTCTTTGTAAGACAGAGTGACAGAGGCAGAGAGAGAGTTCTTCCAGCCACTGATTCACTCTCAAAATGACTGTAATAACTGGGGCTGTGCCAGGCACTGGGACTATACCCAGGTATATAGTGTGGGTGGCAGGGGCCCAAGAACTTAGGCCATCTTCCAGCACAGCTTTCCTAGGTGTCTTAGTAGGCAGCTGCATCTGAAGTGGAGCAGCCAGGATTTACATAGTTCTTCTCCATAGGATGCTGGCATTCCAGAAGACAGCTTAACCTGCTGCTCCACGATGCCATACCCTACTTATTCTTTTTTTTTTTATTAAGATTTATTTATTTTTATTACAAAGTCAGACATATAGAGAGGAGGAGACAGAGAAGATCTTCCGTCCGATGATTCACTCCCCAAGTGAGCACAATGGCCGGTGCTGTGCCGATCTAAAGTCTCCCACATGGATGCAGGGTCCCAAAGCATTGGGCCGTCCTCAACTGCTTTCCCAGGCCACAAGCAGGGAGCTGGATGGGAAGTGGAGCTGCTGGCATTAGAACCGGCACCCATATGGGAGCCCAGCACGTTCAAGGTGAGGACTTTGGCCACTAGGACACTTGTGCCAGGCCCTATTTAGTTATTCTTAACTCTGCATTGAATAAAACTTCATATTTTCATATTCTATCTCTGACTGATAAATCAATTAACTCGAAAGGCATTGTTAATTAAATTGAGTTAAAAAATAATATTATCAAAGTAAAAACAACACACACAAAACATCAGCAGTGTTACTACACCAGCAAATTTAAGAATAAAAAATGGATGGACTTTGTGCTATTTCTTCTGGGTTCAAATCCCACCTCTAGATCTCAATAGCCCTGTGACTTAGGGCAATTCCCAACGTCAATAAAGTGGGAATACTAATGCTACTTGAGGGACGGACATTGTGGCACTGCAGTTAGGTCAATTACAAGGCCAGCTATGCACAGTAGGCTTCATGTCCCAGCTGGTTTTGATCCAGCTCCTTGCTAATGCACACCCAGGGAGGCAATGGCACAAGTAGCTGAGTGGCTGCCCATCCATGTGGGTGACCTGGTTAATACTCCAGGTCTCTGGCTTCAGCCAGGTCTGCTCTTGGCATTCAGGGCATTCGGAGAGTGAACCAAAGGCAGTTAGCACTCTTGCATGTGCTGTCTCTGTCTCCCTCTGGAACTTTGCATTTCAAATAAGTAAAATCAATCTTCTTCTAAAACCCTATAATTAGAGACACTCATGGGTAGAAGAATACACGAAAATGCCAAACAACACAGGAAAGGCCAGGATGTGAGGCTAGCTTACAAGAAGGTCCTGTAACATTTTAATGTGGACACAAAACAAGATAAAAAAGACAATACTCAATTTTAGGGGCCCCAAAGCCTTCCTGTAACATCCTTATTTCCCATTGGGATCCTTATTCTCAATTTTGAAAAGAGGCCCAAAATTCTCTCCCATGACACTCAGGACAAGCTGATATAATTCACATGTTAAAGACTCCAATGTTATTATGAGGCAAAAAATGACTAATGAAGCTTATTAATGCACAACAAAATTATTTAGAAAGATATTTCCAAGTCTTGAGATTACATTGCTGTTTTAAAGATAAAAATGACAGCTGAGAACTTTCATAAATTAAAAAGAAGCAATTACTTAATTTGCCTTCACATGAATACATTATCCTTTCTCCAAATATACTTACCTTGCAACCTTGACCATTTTTGGATTATACTGCTTGACCAATGAAAGCAAGGTCTGCATTGTTTTGCCAGTGTCAATTATATCCTTTAAAAAGAAAAAAAACATTTACATAGTAAATAAAACCAGCATGCCTTTGACTTCAGAGTCACCATCTCTACAACATAGCGCCACTCCCAAGTATAATTGGATGTTTTCTTTTGCTTCAGTGGTTCTTATCAAAATTCCCACACTGAGATTTTTCTGGAATCTATAAATCATCCAGCCCTCAGTAAGCAGTAAGTGTGTCAGTCCCAGGATTCAATTTTGTAGGCACAGTGAGGTCAATGACAGCAAATTTAAATACACACAAGCACAATATATCATAAATATGCAATATCATGTGCTAATTCTATAAAGATCCACGAATAATTTCATATACATATATATGCATAACTGCTGTATATATATGCATGTTTTATTAGTTATGATATCAGGTATCATGAAAGCTTTATAGTGTGGTTTTTTAAATAAACCTAAGACAGAGGATCTCTCCCCAAACTCTCCCATTAGGTCGTAAACAGACCCCTCTGCTTTGGGAAGTGAGAAGCACTGTTCAATACAATGCTGAAAAGTACACAAATTACGAAGGTTTAATATATAAATGGCTTTACATGAAAGTTAATCTCAGCCATTCAGTTGAAAGTAGGACACTATTTGAAATAAATGCACCTCTGAAAAGGGAAAATATTTTTTGAACGTAGTTCCTCTTCCAAGAAAACACTTATTTAAGATAGCATAAAGCATGGTAAGCCATCAGAAACGGCAGGGTTGGAGACTTTTGAAAGCTGCACATTTCTGGGTCATATTAGGCAGACTCCGGCTAGCTCTAGGATTCTAGACCGTTCGTGCATACACCCCTGGAAGAATCCCATCCTCTTGAGTGAGATGGAGATCTATAAAAATGCTGCTGCCAGTTCTTCTGGTGGCTGGGTTATACTCAACAAGACAGATGTAGCAGGCTGCTGGTTTTAAAGAAGTCAGCTGCCAAATTATGAGAGGGCCCTGGGCTAGAACAAGAGGACAGCCTTTAGCATCTGGGGAACACACCTGGAGTCAGTGAGTCACCAGCAGCGAAACAGCCCCTCAGCTCTTGAACCCACAAGGACGTCAACCCGGCCAACAGTGTGAACAACACAAGTCCCAGGTGAGACAGAAGCCACAGTCAGCAGCCTGTGAGCAACCTGGTGAGACCCGCAGGCCAGGGGGAATCTGTGCTCAAACCTGCACAGTTATCACACCTCTGGCAATAAAGGCAAAGTGAAGAAAACCAGGGCTTTAGCTGTAGTAGGATGCTTAATTTCCTTTAAAAAATGAGATCTGAAGCAAATACAGAAAATGTAAATATTTTGGGGTAGGCACATGTGTGTTGAATAAATCCTTGTCTTCAAAATACTTCATAATTAAAATTCAAAGATTCAAGTAAGTTGAGGAGGGAAGGAATATGAAGCAAGGCTTTATGGAGGTAACTTCAGCCGGGTCATGACGAATTAAAACATGGGATAAGGGAGGGAGGAAAGACACGTAAATAACAAGAAATAGCAAAAAGTAGGAGTGGATGAAGAAAATATAGCATATTATTTGCTAATAAAAAGCAATGACTACTGACATACTCCATAACACACATAAGCATTGAAAACACTGAGCTAACGGAAATAAGCCATACACAAATGCCATGTGTTTACTACCATTTACACAAAATATCCAGAACAGGTAAATCTTACAGAGTTAGGAAAGAGATGATGAGTTTCTTGCGGAAAGGGGAAATCTCTAAGCGGATTGGCTTTCTTTGTTGGACAAAAACATACTTAAATTGAATGCAGTAATTGTACAATGTTGCAAATATAATAAAAGTCATCGAATTGTGCACCTCAAGTGGGTGAACAGTATGCGAATTATATCCCACTAAAGCTGTTATTTTACAGAAAAGAAATACGGAACAAAAATCAAAGGGCAGAGAATGAAAGCACAGGCTCCAGGAAGCTGTGAAAAGCATGAAGAAAATGCAAGAAAGTTTCAAGAGAATGAGATTGTTTTTATAAGTTGAGGTCACACGAAAAAATTCAAGACTAAAGAATGGGGGAATAAGGTCTGAGCAGGAGATAACAAACTATGCTTCAGAAGTTTATAAAAATCAGGAAGGCAGAAGTATCTGAGATGAGAGATCAGAGACAAAAAATTAAAGAGGTACAGTAGGCTATAAAAGAGTGATAAAAAATCAAGGCGTCAAAAAGTATTAAAGAGGGAAAGAATTTGAGAAGCTGGAAGTGTGAGCTTTTGGTACAGGATGGCCAGCAAAGGCCTCAATGAAATGGTGACTTAGGCATAAGCCAAAGGTTCTTAAACCTTAGCAGTCAATAGACCTACATGGATGCTTGTTAAGCATCGTTTGCTGGGGCTCATCTTGGTCTATGAATCCCACTTTGAGAACTGCGGAGCTAAAGGAAGTGGTGATCTGACGCTTCCCTTAGTAGCTCAGAGCCTTGAGAAAGTGTTTAATCTTCCTGTGTTTGCTTTCTTAGAACAGTCCCTGGTAAAGTAAGCACTGGATAAAGCTGGCTATTATTATGTACAAAATACTTTATAGGACATAACAGGAAAAAGAAAGTAACAGAAATATTCTTTCACACGTACAAAACATTATGTAAAATAGAAAACATTAAACTATAAGCCTTTATATACAATATGACTATGGCATAATTAGGAGAGAGAACTTTCAAATCAAAAAGTTATGTAGACAAAAAGAAAACTTTTTTCTTTATCAGCAAATAATCATTTACTAAGTAGTCTTTATAACACACAAGCCCACCATTAAACCAGTTTTAAGAGCAGTTTCTTTTCCTTTAAGATGGTGCATACTAAGTTAGAAAATACTAAATATATTAAAAGTAAATGTAGAACTTACTTCAACAATCAAGACGTTCTAGAGGAAAAAAAGAAATAAAAATCAGTTCACTGATTCAGACACTATTTTCCATTTTAAGTTAGACAGTATAATAACACAGTATAATGGTATAACATTTTCAAAGAACATCTGACCTAAGTGTTCACTTTGTAAAAATCTTCTATTACTATTCTATTAGAGGAATAATCGTGGCTTTGTTGTGAAATTTCTCCTGGTCTCAGGTGCTGATGTGTAAACGAGAGCTGGCATTGACTTCTTTTTTGTCCTCTAACACTGTAAGAAGTATCATTTGCATAATAACTAAAAACTCATGCATTTAATGGATCAAATGAATCCAATTCAAAAAACCATTTTTATTCCCGTGACCCAGATCTGCGTCTTCTAGGTTCTGTCCATATCCTTGGACGACGCCAAGGAAAAACAAAAGTGCTTCCTCACAACCTAATCCCCACACTATTTCTATATTTCAGGATTTTATAGCTACATGAGTTCTTGAGAGAACATACCATCCAACAATTTCTTCTCAAATTAGAGAATGGTCTCAATCTATTTTTAAGCTGTGTATAGGAAGGACTCAGCATTCACATACTGGATTTTTTTGGCCCCAAAAAGATTCATGCTGTATTGTTTATTTGTAATTCTCATTGTAGTCTGTCATGCAGCTATAGCATCAGAATTTTAATTTTCTATAATTCTTCTAAGACAATGCTTATTAAATTAGAGTGTATCATATCCAACAAGTTGCAAGAAAAGAGACTTGCTACTTTCCCTTCCCCTGTTTGTGTTTATATTTTTACATATAACATATTACTGCCCTAACTCACATAATTTACAAATAGCTATCAGGAGTAAATAGTTTACCTTTAATTTTTTGGGAAAGGGGATGAAAATTTTCAGAATCAAGTTGAAGATACTAAATGTACACTTATATAAACAAGTAAAGCTTCAACTTTGGCATATTTTGTCGGAACTAGGTCTCCTTGGTTCATTGAAGCCTGTGCACGAACCGGTGCCCATATGGGACCAGGAATGCGCGAGGCGAGGACTATAGCCACTAGGCTTCTGCTTAAGGCCCAAGCAATTCTTACACTTTGGACAGGTCAGGAGAAATTACTTTATCCAAAATGGGGCTCAGAATAGAAACGAAAATGGAAGCAAAGCACATAGCAATTTAAGAGTCATTACTTTTCAGTTTTTATAAGATCTCAATAAACGTAATGACTCCGTAAATACTACCAAATACACTGAAAAACAAATAAAACCTGTTATAGTAGAGTGAGACATTTCTTGGTAAAACTGTGGCTCTACCACGGAAAAGGAGCGCCACCTTCAGCAAACACAGAAGTAGTTGCTTAAGAGGTCTGTTCTTTCCTCAAATCCCAACTAATTTGTCTCTTTACATTACACAATTTAAGGCTTTAGCAATATTGAATAGGATGAATTAATGGGCCAATAATTGCTTCACTACATGGTTCTTGATATTTTCTAGCTTATATGAAGGCTGACTTAGTGTTATCAGTGATGGGGTTACTGTCATGGTCATTTGCACAATGGGACCAAGTTAGTTTACACTTGATTAGCCAAAAGGCCGAGAAGCCACAGGACTATCATGTAATAACGAAACAGAGAAAACAAATTTTAGTCTCTGCTCTAAGCTGTACAACATTCATTAAGCTATAAGCTACTAGCAGAAAATGGTCCATATAAATCAAAGTCCAGAGAGAGAGAACATACTTGTCTAATATAACCCTGTGCTATCTAGAATTTAACACCAATGCTATAAGAAATAAAACAATGAAAATTACTACCATTGCTGAGAGTTTATTGTGTGTGTAGTAGCTAAATCCCTATGTAAATAAAAAAAATCAAGTTCAGAGGTCAAATGACTTGCTTAAAGTCATAAAAACAAGAACAGGGCAGATTAGAAATTTAAACTCATTCAGGTTTCAAAGGGGGGGGGGGAATAAAAATACTTAGATACAGGAATTCAGCATTGTGGCACTGCAAGTTAAGCATCTACCTACAAAGCCAGCTCAAGTCCCTGCTACTCAGCTTCAGGTCTAGCTCCCAGCTAATGTGCCTGGGAGGCAGTAGATCGCCCAAGTACACGGGCCCCCACCACCCGCAAGGGAGACCCAGATGGAGCCCTTGCTCTTGGCTTCAGCCTGGCCCAGCTCAAGACATTGCAGAAATTTGGGGAGTGAACCAGCACATGGAATATTGATTACCATTTGTTATCTCTGTAACTCTGAATTTAAAATAAAACAAAACAAAAAGAAAACAGGGGCACAGCACGAGACCCGGTGAAATGCTCCCCTTTGCATGAGCCAGGCTTTCGTATGGGTGCCAGTTTGCATATCAGCTGCTCCCCTTCCCTTCCAGCTCCTTGTGTGTGGCCTGGGAAAGCAGCAGAAGCTGGCCCATGGAGTTGGGCATGTGGGCAGGCCTGGATCAGACAAAGCTGTTGTGGCCACCCGGGGGCAATTCAGCACATCAAGGATCTTTGTCTCACCCTCTGTTTCATTCTGCCTTTCAGATACATACATACATAAATGCTTTAAAGAGAGAGAGCTCCACAGGCATTGTATCAGTTAATCCTTTTAACTCTATGAGGTAGCTAGAGTGACCCACACTCTTTTGGCATAAAAACCACAAAGACGTTTCCTAACCCGACTGAGGTCCCAGATTTAAAGTTGTTGAGGCAGGCTTTGAATGTAAGCCGTCAGCTTCCAGAACTCACTTTCAGCGACACTACTTCTCTATGATTGAAGAAACTAGGTATGAGTCTTTTTTTTAACTTTTTAAAAGAAGCCTATTTTGCCTCCATCTATATTTTTTGAACGATGTCAAATTAGGCTCCCACAGAGACAAACATCTGCCCTTGGCCATATGAATTTAATGTCGGATTCTGCACTTTTCATTATATGATATAAGAAAGGATAATTTACCATTGCTTCAAAAGGTTTAAATAACATCTGTGGCTACATTACATAAGCTGCCTCTTCATGAGTGATTGAAAGCAGTGTTACTGCTCTTCTGGTTCAAGATACATACATACCTTTCCAGTTAAGGTTGAGAGATCGTCTCCACCGATTACTTTTATGTCCCCCGTTGACTGGTCATTCTAGTTAAAAACACACACACACATATAAACATATGTATTATGCACACACATACCT
Source organism: Ochotona curzoniae (assembly GCF_017591425.1). Classification (NCBI taxonomy): domain Eukaryota; kingdom Metazoa; phylum Chordata; class Mammalia; order Lagomorpha; family Ochotonidae; genus Ochotona; species Ochotona curzoniae. The sequence continues at coordinate 11,892,934 of NW_024467087.1, forward strand.
CAAATCATCACATGGGAATTAGAAGATTTAAGTTAGCCATCTAATGTTCACAGCATTATGACATTCTAAATGATATGAATTATAAAATTGTTTCCAGAAATGAAAGACTATGTAATTTTCCAGTAGAGATTAGTAAAACATCCTAATTAGCCATTACTGATTTGATGTCCTAAAAATAAAGTACATGCATTTTGGAGTGGGCAGGATTCTAGCAGCCACTCATCTGTGCTCCCAGTCACTTCCAAAACCATGAAGGAAGGCATTAGGTGACAGATGTCTGATTCTGGCACCGTACCAGTCACATGAGTCAAGCAGGTTGTAGGGGCTGGTCTCCACCACACTCAGCCTCAAGGACACATCCCCTCAAAATCCGGGCCCAAGTCATCCTCAGCCTTGTCTCATCAGTAGTCCATTTAGGCACATCTCCTTGGTTCCCTCCCACTTTTCTGTTCTTACAGAATCCAGTAGAAACCCTTACAAGAATTTCAATGCATTATGTGCAATATCCACCGGAGTTGGTGATAAGAATGGCTAGAATTTTGCTTGTGCTGGACTCAAGGCAGAACCAGGGTGAAAGGGCAGGTGAGCCAAAGGATTCAGACTTGCCCTGTCAAGGAGAGGAAAACACACCATAAAGCTGCAACAATGAGAACAGTGTCATGCCAGCACAATGATCGACAAGGGGATTAAGCAGCAAAGTGGAGCCCAGAAACAGACTCGGAAATAGATGATGATTTAGTATATGAAAAGGATGGCATTTTGAGTCAGTAAGGAAAAGATGAATTGCTCAACAAAGGGGGTTTGGTCAACTAGCTATCCATTTAGGAAAAACATAAAGTATGGTCCCTACCTCAAAGTATATACATATACAAATCCCAGATGGATTAAAATCTAAATGTAAAAAAACAAAGCCATAAGCAGACTGGAACAAAGTGGAGAACTTTTTTTCATATGCTTAGAAGGGATACAAACCTAGGCTCAACATGAGTCTAAACCAAAAAGATCAGTAACAAATATTCCTATTATACCTTGGGTCCAACAATAGTACCATTTGGGAAGCTGGAGGACACAAACAAATAAATAATTGATATAGGAGACGGTCATAAAGGTATAAAATGGTATGCACCAAAGTTGCTGTCTGCAACGCCAGCATTCCATACTGGCACTGGTTCTAGTCCTGGCCGCCCCACTTGGGAAAGCAGCAGAGGAAGGCCCAGGTTCCCGGGTCCTGGCACTCAGGTAGGAGTCCCAAAAGCTCTCAACATCTGGCTGCAGTCTGGCCCAGCCTTAGCCTGTGTGGCCATCTGGGCAGTGAACAGCAGATGGAGGATCTCCGACTCTCCCTGTCTATGAACTCTATCTTTGAAATAAATTGGAAAAAAAAAAGATACCTAGCTGAGAAACAAACACTAAAATGATGCAAATCTACCATTCACCCTTCTACCCTGGCAAAATCAGTATGATCTGTCTTGAAGATGACAGAGCACTAACTATTAAAATTGGAAAGATGACCCAGTAATTCCACCTCCTAGAATTGATGTTACCAAAATTATCACAAATATGCAAAGGTCTGTTCAAGGACGTTCAGTACATTGATTGTTCTTCACACAAAGTATTATCTATCCATTAACAGGGAATTAGTTACATTAAGTCCATCTACATAATACTATAACATGAAGTTACTGAAAACAATTCGGTAATCCAATACACAATGGACTTTAAACAATGCTAAAAGTAGTGGAACAATGTGCTGCCTATTTTAATTCAGAACTAAAAAATTTTTTACAACAATTAGCTCTAAGTAGTGAGAACAGGGATAAGACTTTACTTTTATACAAATTGCTTAAGATTTTTAAATTTTTCAGCTAGTTTCTACCAGGTTGAATATAATTTGTAGATGTAATTTTAAGAACATGATCTTCCTTTACATCTATAATAAACATCAATCTTTCATGGAGTGTTATTTTTGAAAGACACCAATAGGCCAATACGATTTGGTGCTGCAAACTAACCTAAGACTTATAAAAAAACCTTTGCATATTATTTCTTAGGGAAGCTTCCTTTCAAACACATAGGATTAACAGGGAAGTGGGGGAAACGCGGCACAAAACCAGAAGCTTTAAGAGTCAATCATGTTAAGTGGCTAAATAGTGACATCTTGTGTAGAAACCTGGTATTACACTCCAGCTCCAAATAATTGGTTTTTTTAGGGGGAAAGAAGAGTAAATATTTGAGAACTGAACAGTGTGGAGGCATAGAAAAACTCCTTTATAATCCAAAAGCTATGGTGATAAGAGACAGGAGAACTTGAAGCATAAAAAGATACTGCTGTTTTGCTAACATCCCTGCAGTTTTTCAGTGTTTTCTGAAGCCTTTTTCATGGAAACAGTCACCTTTTAAGTAGAAGCTAATGAGGATTCAGGCAAGAGCAGTGGTCCATGGCCACTGTGCTGCAGCACAGCTGTGAGTGCCCCAACCACACACAAAGGCATCCGTGTGCCACTGATCTCACTTTCACAGCCAAAGAAACCTCAGGAATCTCCCCGACTCCCTTCCCATTGTGTCCCTTTACATGGACTGCTTCTCAAATAGCTCATGAGGGTAAAGTCTCGGGTAACGGGGCTGGCATGAGGGAAGAGCCCCTCTTATTGTCCCATTCTCCTCCGCTGCTCTCAGCCGTCAAGAGAACCCAACCCGTGCTTCGGCCTTGGCTCTTAAGTGCCACCATCAACTACAGAAAATTCCCAGGGGCTGGTGTGATGGCTCACTGGCTAATCCTCCAACTGCAAGCACCAGCATCCCACATGGGTATCAAGTTCATATCCCAGCTGCTCCACTTCTGATCCAGCTCTCTTCCTTTGGCCTGGGAAAGCAGCAGAGGGTGGCTCAAGGCCTTTGGACCCTGCACTGGTGTGGAAGACCCAAAAGAGGCTCCTGGCTTCAGATCAGCTCAGTCCCGGCTACTGCAACCAACTGGGGAGTGAACCAGCAGATGGGAGAGCACTTTGTCTTCCTTCTCTCTCTAAATTGCCTTTCAAATAAAATAAATAAAACTTACTTCCAGAACTTATAAATCATTTTTTTTTTCAGCATCCTCTTGGAGTTTTATCATCGGGAAATGTTCTCTAGCTATCCAGCCAGGCCAAGTCTACCACACACAAACATCCTTTTCAGACCACACTAAAGACCCCAGAGAAAAGCAGCAGACACCGCATTTTATAAAATGTAAGTGCAGTAAAAATAAGTCTGGAAAGATATATACCCAGGTTAAAATTATTTACTTGTATTTTATGAGTTCTTTGAAACAACCTCACTTTACTACAAAAAGACTAGCAGCTTGAAACATTGTGCTGATGAAGCAAGGCCCTTCAGGATGATCTCACACTGCCTGTGCTGGCAAGCACAGTACCACCAGCCACATTCAATTTTCATAAGACTTATTTCCAGAGATTAGCAGCCACACGTGGCTAGTGGCTCCGTAACAGACAACATAGATGGACAGCACTTCCATCACATCAGCAAATTCTGTTTGCAGAGCAGTACTCTAAATATATCAAGGATAACTAGAGAAGACTGAAGAGTAAGCACTAATACTTAAAACCTGCTCTCTTGGGGATGTGGCATGATGGCTCAAGCAGCTAATCCTCACCTTGCAAGTACTGGGATCCCATATGGGCACCAGTTCATATCCCGTTGGCCCGGCTTCCCATGCAGCTCCCTGCTTATGGCCTGGGAAAGCAGTCGAGGACGGGGCAAAGCCTTGGGACCCTGCACCCACGTGGAAGAACCGGAAGAAACTCCTGGCTCCTGGCTTCAGATTGGCTCAGCTCTGGCCATTGTGGCCACTTGGGGAGTGAACACCAGTAGATGCAAAGTCTTCCTCTCTGTCTCGCCTTCTTTCTGTATATCTGACTTTCCAAAAATAAATAAATCTTAAAAAAAAAAATACTGGGGCCTAGCACAATAGCCTAATGCCTAAATCCTCACCTTGCATCTGTTGGGATCGCATAGGGGCACCAGCTGGTGTCCTGCCTGCTCCACTTCCATCCAGCTTCCTATTCTGCACCCATGTGAGACACCCAGAAGAGGCTCCTGGCTTCAGATCAGCTCTGCTCTGGCCACTGTGGCCATTTGTTCAGTGAGCCATCTGATGGAAGACCTGTCTATTTCTGTTTCTCCAAATCTGCCTTTCCAATTAAAACAAATCTTAAAAAAAAAATTCTGCTTTGGGACCTGGTGCGGTGGCCTAGTGCAATAGCCTAATGGCTGAAGTCCTCGCCTTGCAAGCACCAGGATCCCCTATGGGCTCTGATTCTAATACCAGCCAAACTGCTTCCCATCTAGCTCCCTGCTTATAGCCTGGGAAAGCAGCCGGGGACAGACTAAAGCCTTGGGACCCTGCACCCGCGTGGGAGACCTGAAGGAAGTTCCTGGCTTCGGATCAGCGCAGCATCTCAGGAGCCTGTTGGGACTCCTCTGCTTCTCCTGCGAAGGCAGTGTGGGAGACCTGAAAGAAGCCCCTGGCTTGGAAATGACCCAACTTCAGCTGCCGCACACATCTAGGCAGTGAACCTGCGGATGGAAGATATTTCTGTCTCTCCTTCTCTGTAAATCAGATCAGCTTTTCCATAAAACTAAATAAACCTTTAAAAGAAGAAAATTAACAAATCATTCTTTATGTTTGCTATTTCAGGCTTTTTATCACCATTCAAGGAATTCAATTTAATAACCTTCTCATAGCTAAAAGAAAATACATAAATAAAAACCAAAAATCTAAACGTAGAGAGGCAGGCATTTGGCTGAGTGGTTAGGTCATCTGTTGGACCAGCAGCACCCCTTATCCGAGTGCCTGCTTCCAGAGAAAACAGCCGAGGCATTTGTACTGTTCACCCTCCTCTGCCCCAAGTCAGAGGCCCACATGGCTATGCTCTCTCAACCATGTAAGCAATAATAAAACCAGAATAAAAAATAAAATCTAAAAAGAGTGCCTGCATCAAACCCTTGCTGCTCTGCTTCCTATCCAGCCTCCCAGAGAACAGTAGATTTGGGTATTTTCTTCTTAAGATTTATTTGTATCAGAAAAGCAGAACAAATCTACAGAGAGGAGAGATCCTCCATTTGCTGGTTCATTCCCCAGATGTGTGCAACAGCTGGAGCTGAGCAGATCCCAAGCCAGGAGCCAGAAGCAGGTGCAGGGTCACAGGGCTTTGGGCCATCCATCCACCACTGTCTTCCTAGACCACAAGAGGGCGCTGGAAGGGAAGCGCAGAAGCCAGGACATGAAACCTGTATGGGATGCCAACACTTGCAAGGCATTACGCTAAGCTTCTGCCTGAGGCGCCAGCATCCCATTTGGTCACTGGTCCCAACTGTGCTACTTCCCTTCCAGCTCCCTGCTTGTGGCCTGGGAAAGCAGTAAAAGACAGCCCAAAGCCTTGGGACCTTTAATTTATGTGGGAGACCTGGAGGAAGCTAATCTTCCACCTTTAAGTGCCAGAGTCCCATATAGGAGCCAGTTGTGTCCCACCCAGCTAGCTCCCTGCTTGTGGCTTGGGAAAGCACTAGAGGATGGCTCCAAAGCCTTGGGACCCTGCACCTGTGTGGGAGGTCAAAGAGAAGCTCCTGCTCGTCAGCTCAGTTCTGGGTGTTTCAGCCATTTGGGCAGTGAGCTAGCAGATAGAAAAGCTTTTCATTCTCTCCTTTTCTCTGCCTACGAAATCTCCCTGTCTACGGAAATTAAATAAATCTTTAAAAAAATAAAGTCCATGGGCCTGGCGAGGCAGTCTACTATGCACTGGGATCCCATATGGGCACCAGTTCTAATCCCAGCAGCTCCACTTCCCATCCAGCTCCCTGCCTGTGGCCTGGGAAAGCAGTCGAGGACGGCCCAAAGCTTTGGGACCCTGCACCCGCGTGGGAGACCCGGAAGAAGCTCCCAGCTTTGGATTGGCTCAGTTTTGGCCACTGTGGCCAATTGGGGAGTGAAGCAGCAGACAGAAGCTCTTCTCTGTCTCCCCTTGTCTCTGTAGATCTGCTTTTCCAATAAAAAACATTTTAAGAAAAAGTTCATGTCCCACACTTGAGATCTGAATACCCAGCTAGCTCCTGACTTTTGCTTCCTGCTAATACAAACTATGACAGTTCAAGTAATCAGCTAGGTGCCATGAACGCAAGACCTTAATTGCTTACTGAGACCGCACCATGAGCCGGCCATCGCAGACAAGAGCTCTGCATGCTCTGTGCTGTGCTGCCTCTCGAAAACTTATTTAGAAAGGTGAGGTTATTCAAGGATAGACTACAATGCTGATTTATGAAACAGCCAAGAAAGGACATTTATTCCCATCTTCAAATAAGATAAATATCCATTTCTAAAGGATAGCGGGCCAGTACAGTGATGCGGCAAGATAAGCCACTAGTTTGAGTCCTAGCTGCTTCACTTCCCACCCAGCTCCCTGCTTGTGGCCTGGGAAAGCAGTCGAGGAAGCCCAAAGCCTTGGGACCCTGATGTGTGGAAGACCTGGAAGAGGCTCCAGGTTCCTGGCTTCAGATTGGCTCAGCTCTGGCCAATGTGGTTGCTTGGGGAGTGAATCAATGGTTGGAAGACCTTCTTCTCTGTCTCTCCTCCTTTCTGTATATCTGACTTTTCCCAATAAAATAAATAAATAAACCTTATTTAAGCCCTCCATTTAAGGGAAGTCACTGTAATGAAGTCAAACAGGAAAGTATAGCTTGCCGCACTTCTAAGAAAATACAGGAAGGGCTGTCATTGTGGCCCAGCAGGTTAAGCCACTGGCTGCAGTGCTTACACCTTGTGAACACGTTGGAGTCCGGGCTGCTCCATTTGAGATCTGGCTCCCTGCTACCATGTCTGGGAAAGCAGTGGAAGATGGCTCAAGGGCTCGGGACCCTGCCACTCATGGGGGAGGCTCAGCTGGAAGCCCTGGCTTCTGGCCTTGGCATGGCGCAGCCCTGGATTCTGCAGCCATCTGGGGAGTGAACAAGTGGATGGGAGATGTTTGTGACTGTCTCCCTCCCTGTAACTGTCTTTCAAGTAAATAAACACAAATATATATAAAACAAAAAGAGAAAAACTATGGTATCCACACTTACAAAAAATGTATTAGATATACTTACGTAGTAGCTCTTCAGTCTGATAAAGTCTACAGTCATAGGAATGGATCTATCACTATTTCTGTTCAGCGCTTTAATGTAATCCAGCAGATCCGCAAAGAACTTATAGCCCCCCTTGAGCACACAGAGAGCGACGATGTGGTGGCCTCCCATCTCTTTCATCACATCTCGAGCAAGCCTTTCAGTCCTACAAAAACAAAATCAATAATTAAACGAAGTTTCATACATTAAACTCTCTAACACACATCTTATAAACATTTACGTTCAAGAAAACACATCCTTTATGCCCATAAAGTGTGCCATGGCATTATAAATCAAGTTAAAAGCTTGTTGCCTTCAAAAGCCAGGTATATCATAACATCTATCACACATTTTTTAAAATGCAAATAAAACTGGGACACAATTTTCACTTTCAGATTGGCAAATTCTGAATTTAAAAAAACCTGCCTGATAATAACTAACATTAGAAGACTTCATGAGGAAACGGACACTCCCCTGCACTACTGGGATTAGAAAATGATAGCGGGCCTAGCACAGTGGCCTAGTGGCTAAATCCTTGCCTTGCATGTGCCCGGAATCCCATATTGGCACTGGTTCGTATCCCAGCTGTTCCACTTCCCATCCAGCTCCCTGCTTGTGATCTGGGAAAGCAGTAGAGGATGGTCCAAAGCCTTGAGGCCCTGCACCACGAGGGAGACCTGGAAGAAGTTCCTGGATTTTGGCTTCAGGTCGGCTCGGCTCAGCTCCAGCCATTGTGGCCACTTGGAGGGTGAGCCAGCAGATGGAAGGTCTTTCTGAATCTTTTCTCTGCTAATCTGCCTCTCCAATAGAAATATATAAGTGTTAAAAAACCTGAGATAGCTTTCTGAAGGATAAATAGGCAATGCCAAAATACTCAATACTTTTCCTTTGACCTAAAATTTCCACATGAATAAAGAGGAGCAGGTACAAGCCAGCTATGATAAAATCGTTAATATCAAATGCTATGGAAATTCTGATAGCTCTAGATGTAAAAATGTTACAACTATGTGGGGCCGGCATGATGGCTGAACTGGGTAATCCTTCACCTACATCCCACATGGGTACAGGTAGCTCCACTTCCCATCCAGCTCCCTGAGCCTTGGGACCCTGCACCCGTGTGGGAGACCCAAAACAAATCCTGGCTCCTGGCTTCACATCAGCTCGGTCATGACTGTTGTGGTCATGTTGGGAATGAACCAGCAGATCGAAGATCTTTCTCTCTGTCTCCCCTCTCTGTAAATCTGCCTTTTCAATAAAAATAAATCTTCTTTTACAAAGTTACAACTACGTGCTAACATGTGCCATGTGCTAAAACAGACCAGACATGCCTATGTGCGCATGTGCATACAGTATATGCACAGCGGATAGCTAGGGAGGGAGCGCATGCCGGAAGCTGACAGGAGAGCTCTATTCTACTTCCACAATGCTTTACAACACAGACATACTGGCATTATAGTTTTAAAATTAAAAACAGATACAAAAAGCAAAAACTCAAATATCAACCATGAGTTTTCATGGTAATTCATTTGAGAGGAAATTGTCAAACTAGATCTATGGAATAGGTAAAATCTGACACTGCCTTCATGCGACTCAGTCCCAGTCCATTACCGGATTCAGGACCAAGCACTCAAAGTCATACCCCCAATCTCACTTCAGTGATTTCTTTCTCACTGTAGAATCCCACTATAGCTTCAGTCATAATGAGTAATTAATAAGGACCTCATCTTTTCTTAATAAAGAGTTCAAAATAAAAGGCACCTTTTATCTAACAGTTTAGCCTAGTTAATGCTCAAATATCGACTACTGAAAACAGCTGATAACACTGCAAATTAACACAAGAAAAAATACAAAATTCCAACTGAAGGTCTTACTAACCTGTCCATAATCAGTCCATGAGGAATGAACACCCTCTCCAAGTCCTCGGCATAATGATTAGGTATGCAAAATAAATCTAGGTCATAACCTGGCTCATCATCACTAATCTGAAAAAGAAACAGTTATTTCAATATGAGCGTTACAGCATACAAACATTTGATTGGCTTTCATTTCTTTCAAATTTTAAATCTACCCAAGGGAAGGAAGATATGAATTACAATTATGTAAGAAAACATATGCCCTAGAGACGAACAGTCAAGAATCCATAAGTCCAATGACATGATACAGATTTTCCCTTAGGTCCAAAAGGGAAAGAGACAAACTTTAAATAAGACAAATATCAACATTTTCATACATTTTAAATGAGGGTTATGCATATATGGAAGTTCACTTCATTATTCTCTCCACTCCTCAGTATACTTGAAACTTCAGGACACATCAACAAGTAAAATTGCTATGCCTTATCTAAATCTATCCTTTTATCCAAATCCACCAATAAAAGCTAACTGATCAGGCCTGGCGCAGTGGCCTAGTGGCTAAAGTCCTCACCTTGAATGCGCAGGGATCCCATATGGATTCCAGCGGCCCCGCTTCCCATCCAGCTCCCTGCCTGTGGCCCGGGAGAGCAGTTGAGGATGGCCCAAAGCCTTGGGACCCTGCACCTGTGTGGGAGACCCAGAAGGAGCTCCCGGTTCCTGGCTTCAGATCGGCCACTTGGGGAGTGAATCATGGGACGGAAGATCTTCCTCTCTGTCTCTCCCCCTCTCTGTATATCTGCTTTTCCAGTAAAAATAAACACATCTCAAAAAAAAAGATAAAGGGGAAAGTGGGTGAGTATGGATGAATAGGCCAAATAATGGTAAGAATTAGGGACTTGCTACTTTCTGTATTTCCTTACTGTCAATGTCAGTTTCATTAATTTAAAATTCCCACTTACCATTATATTCAAAGTTTATTCAAGTATTAAAACTAGAGAGAATTATAATATTGCGTATCAGATTATATCTAATACTGATGATATAAAGTTTGGCATTTAAATTAATTAAGCCTTCAGGTATATTAATACCTGTTGAACATTTCTCTCAGCACATTGGTGCTTCAGGACAAGTGGCTTCATTGACTTCCCAAAACACACTTAAGGTTTATATTATTCATAGAATCCAGTTACGTTTTGACATTTCGATTGCTCAAAGACCTAAGGTTTATATGCTGCGCACTCCCTCGGCGTCTGCACACCAGCCCTGCACACCAGCCCTGCACACCAGCCCTGCACACCAGCCCTGCACACCAGCCCTGCACACCAGCCCTGCACACCGATGGTACTAAGCACAGGTACTGTGCAGCGCTCAGCAACAGACCAAACCCAGCATGACTTACACATTTGTATCAGAACACATTTACTACAACAAGGAAATGGAACATCTGTGTCATCTACAGGAGCGTTTCCAGAATGCTTTGCAACAATCCAGCGCTGCCTTTACAAATTGTATGAACTGAAATCTAGTTTGGGGCTAAGAAGACCTTGCTGTATCTTATAACATGAACCTGTAAATATTAAATGTTAGCCTCACCAGAGCATATCTTCTACCACCTAATAAGAACAAAAGCGTATACTCCTTTAAAATCAAGGGTGCCAGGAATGACTTCGCCAGAGCTTACTCACGCCTTCCATGCACTTACTCATTGTTTCTGCCACCAGCACAAACCAGGACGCACCCAGGAGTCTGAAACACACCCTTGCAAAGACTCCACGTGTCAGCGCGGCTCAGCCGCTGACTTCAGAGTCCTGTTTGTTTCCATTAAAGCCAGTGTCAGTTCTGCCCAGCGTTCATCCTAGACTCCAGGAATTTGCTAGAATTTCTATTTTAGAGTACATCTCTACTTACCCATCCGAATTCTTACTCTAGTTCTGTCTACATCTCAACTAAAATCCAGTTCAAATGATTTTCAGCAGAACCAGTTTTATGTATCATATTTAACATGAAAGTATGTCGTCTTAATCAAACCTTAGATTTTATTTTGGGTTTTGAGATTTATGGTTTGTTATTTGAAGCATAAAAACCATGTTAATAGCAAAAACAAAAATTCAAAAATTTTTACAACTCTAACTATTCTAGGTATGAATTCACTATATACAAATGAAGATTTTATCTGGGTCTTCATTTAAGAAATATATTAATAATTATGGATGTATAAGTGTCAGAACTGGGCACTGAGTACACATTATGAATGCTGAAAATCCAAAATCAAATAAGGAGAAAAGGCACCAACATCAACTTTCCTGAATTTTACATTTTAACAAAAAGTCAAGCCGCTCGGGCCCAGCGGCATGACCTAGCGGCTAAAGTCCTCGCCTTGAACACGCAGGGATCCCATATAGGCGCGGGTTCTAATCCCGGCAGCCCCGCCCGGCGGCCCCGCTTCCCTTCCAGCTCCCTGCTTGTGGCCTGGGAAAGCAGTCAAGGCCGACACAATGCTTTGGGATCCTTCACCCATGTAGGAGACCTGGAAGACTCCTGGCTATGGGGCACAGCACCGGCCATTGCGCTCACTTGGGGAGTGGATCATCGGACGGAAGATCTTCCTCTCTCTCCTCCTCTCTGTATATCTGACTTTGTAATAAAAATGAATAAATCTTTAAAAAAAGAAGTCAAGCCCTCCTAATTCACATTTAATGATCAAACAGTGGAATATTGGGGTAAGTGTGTCACAGCAAGTTAGGGCCCTGCTTGGGATGTCCACATCCCACACCGGCGTACTGACTCAATTTCTAGTTAGTCCACTTCCAATCCCATTCGTTGCTAATGCAACCTAGGAGTAAGCAGAAAGTAGTTCAAGTATTTGGTCCCCGACACCTGCATGGGAGGCATGGATGGAGTCCTGGGCCTCTGGCTTCAGTCTGACTTAAGCCTATTACAGTGAAAAAGCAGACAGCTATTCCTCTTTCAAAGTAGATGAAAATAAATAAATGGGCAAGTAATAAAAAATATTAGAATCCTAGCTTTAAAATGGTAAGGGCCCCATTCAGAATCTATATTCTTTCACTATTACTCAAATAGTTATTGGAAGATACTATGTTGTATTACTAGAGAATTAGATAAATCTGACAGAGCTACCCCTCAATGAGCTTACAGTATATAACTGTCATAAAAAAGATACAGGTATAAAATGTTATGGCACTGTTACGAAAGAATGCTAACTCTAAGAAGCCGGACTTACACCTCAGCCATTAGTAAGAAATAACATAAACACGATATAATTCAATAAATAGGAATTTTAGTTTTATATCATCCCAAATAGTTGAAAATACCTCTGAGTTACTTAAATTTACTCAGAATAAAGAAATCTGACTGCATTTCCTCAGAGCTCTAGAACACAAATCTCATTCTAACCTTAAATGCTTACTAATGAAAAATGTACGCAGGTACTTCTCCACCTTTTGTACAGAATCAAACTCCTTGCTATCATGAATTACTGAAGTTGCAGCAATACTGCGGGGCAGCCACTGCTGGCATCCCATATCGGTCTTCGGATCCAGTTTCCTGCTACCATGTTTGGGAAGGCGGAGGAACATAGCCCCATAGCCCAAGCGCCTTGGCCCCACCAGCCATGTGGGATATTCAGATGGGGCTCCAGCCTCCTGGCTTCAGCCTGGCTCAGCCCTAGCTGTTCTAGCCATTTGGGAAGTAAACCAGCAGATGGAAGATCTCTCTCCTTCCCTCTTTCTCTACAGCTGTGTCTTTCACACGAATGAATCACTGCAGACATTTCACTTTCCAGTAGAACTGGCTTTGCAAATGCTGAATAATTATGTGTATCACATCTGTAATAATGGCTTTCATACATGAAAAGCTTTGTGTTTGACACATATAATTTCTAATTGCAAAGGCATATTATCTAAAATTACAGTAAGGAAATTAACCCGAGCTAAAACAACATTTGCAACATCAATGCATCATCTGTGACTATGATTGCTTAAGACTCTTTGTGGTTTAAAAAAAATGGCAATTTCTGTCAGTCTAAACAAGACTAAATGGAAGCGAGTCATGAAAAAACTGTAAATTAATGATGTACAATAGAATTTTAGGAAAAGGTATTTAATCTCATTCCTAGTAATCAATATTTGCAAGCTTTGAGAATGGGTAGAACTCACTAGGTGGCATATTTTTATCTCCAATTCAGATACAGAAAGCAACAAAGCAGATATGTCATACATTTAGGATAATTTGTGCTAACTCAAGATGTCATAAAAGCAAAATTATGAATTACTGATAAAGATACCCATAGATATGAAAATATATCAGTAGTATATTATTCTTCCTATTTGGTACTGATCTTAAAAGTAAATTACATATATAGCTTGCTTGCTTCCCTTTCTAAGGGTCAAAGCTAGTAAAAGAATTAAAATAAGCATTTTTTTTAGATTTATTTACTTTTTATTTGAAAGATTTACAGAGAGAAGCAGAGACAGAGAGAAAGAATCTGCTGGTTCACTCCCCAGGTGGCTGCAGTGACTAGAGCCGGCAGCTTCCTCTGGTTCTCCCACATGGGCGCAAGCCATCCTCTACTGCTTTCCCAGGACATAAGCACGGAGCTGGGTGGAAAGTGGGGACGCTGGGACATGAACCAGTGCCCATATGCGCTCCTGGTGCATTCAAGTTGAGGATTCAGCCACTGAATGGTGCAGAAAACAAGCATAATTAACTACTCAAGCCAGGGATAAAATTATCAGCTCTCCAGGCAAGCAGGCACATAATACTGTATGTGAAACTGATGTGAATTCATCCAATACTAGAATTGTCTCTTCATTAACATGCACAGTGGAAGAATGCTTACTCTTGACAAAAAAAAAAAAGTATGTGTAAATTATCAGCAGCATACTACTGAATAGCTTTGTTTGAATCCTTACTAGTCATAAACTATTACTGTAAATGTTAATTTGGTAGCCACTGGGAGGAAAATAAGAATTGCCAATACTGATGCTAATGGCTATGATTGACACTTCCCCAGCATATAAATTTTATTGAATCCACACAATACAAAATTACACAAAGAGGGAAGAGTGCACTAGCATAGCTCAGCATCTTTATTACTCGGACAAGTAACAACATGGCCCAGTTACCTAATGAACTCCAGAAAACGAATAGAAAACTCCAAGATACCTCTTGCCTGCTGGTCCTTTTCCTACTTTACGCAATATGCAGAAACAAACAATGGTCAGGAAACAATTAAGATGGGTCTTAAAGATTACACAACATAATTTAGGTCTGTACTTATAGACTGTCAGTTTAAACCACTCAGGCATTAATGATATAGCTGTGGACCCAAAAATGCATAACTGCATCAATTCTGTAAAAATTTATATATCCAGCACTATCAACTGGAACTCCAGAAGATATATCCATATCAAAGCTACCTGATGTTTCGCATTAACTGTAAAAATCCATAGGTTTTTTAGTTCAAATGAGTCAATGTTTACTCTGGCAGTTTAAACTGCAGTTACCTGATAGATCTAGGGGCCAATTTCATGTATGTGATTGTGGGCAAGTTCAAATTACTTCACCTAACTGTGTCTCCAAGGTCATGCTAGTGTTTACCCAATGCAGGGACCTGTTAAGCAACTTCAGGGTATTTACATTAGATAATCTCTACAAAATATTTACTTCAACGGCTAAGACATGGGAAGTGTTGATAAATATCTACTACTGCCACTGCTAATTTAAATGTTTAGAAGTTCAACACAGAATCTGGGGAGGACGCCTTAGGTCCAAATCCTATCATTCATCGTGCAGTGATGGTGAGCAATTTACTGAACCTCTTTGAGCTACATACAGATCTAGTCAATTAATGTATGTGAAGAGCTTAATTAGCTCAGAGCAAGCACCTTTGAAGTGCTATTTATTGCCAGCATTTAGGGAGAAGAAAATTGCTTTAAAGGAATGGGAATTTGCTAGTGAAAATCATAATATCTTGATGTGGAAACAAAACTGACTGCCTGTACTAGCAGTATTAACTAATTCATCGTATAATGAGACAGTCATCATATCCCAAAGCTAAAAGCATCTATCCAGCTTCCTCAGCAACGGAATGAAAACAGCAGCCATTAGCGTCTGAGTGCTCATTTTCAGTAAACCATTTGAACGGATAGGCTCTAGACAGAGACCCAGGCATGAGTCAGAGATCTTTTCTTACTGAATGACCTAGCATATGTCTGCAATCTTTCGGAAGCCTCCAACAGTCCTCATCTATAAAATGCTAATAATCGGATCACTGTTGGAGTTGTTTTGAAGACTAATTAGGACGGCGCAGGTAAACACAGTGACTATTCCCAGGAAGGGACGGGGGCAAGGGTTGTTTATTCTCAAAAACTGTTTCATAACCCCAACTTAACTAACAGGCCAAAAAGCAGCCAGCACCCCAGTCCATAAGAAAATTGGAGCATGAAGCCAAGCGCCCAGGGCCACAGAGCTCACAGACCCCACTGCACTGAGAACACTGATTTTCACCTTAAGCTACAATTCCTAGCACAAAATGCAATCCCTTCCTTCTGCAATAGGTTCACTATTTATTCATTCAACAAACCACATTGAAAACTTCCTCACAAGCCAGATATTTGCTGTGGTCTGGAGTTACCCTGGTGACTCTAGCCCTAAGAAGGCTTTCCTGGGAGAAGCCATCAATAGGTAATGAGGTGAACGCTAAAACAAACATCATAATAAAGCAGCCTAAGGCATTTATCTACCAGGGGCGGGCTATTTTAGCAAGCCTTGATCTGAAGGGTTGGGGAGGAGCAACAGTAGCTCGCCTAGCTCCAATGAACAGAACCAATGAGGGTGGAGATAAGATTCCAAGGCTGCGGGAGGCAAGAACGACCTTGAAGGTAAAGCACCAGCCTCTCCCTGCAACCTCTGAGAAGGGGAATAAGGATACAAAGCTTATCTAGATTCAAGGCCCAGCTACTTCGGGCCCAGGGAAAACGACCTGCCTTCTCAGCAGTTCCTTCGTGGGTGGAAACAGGCATGGTTGCCACTGTGGGAGCTGTGGTGAGGATTGAAGAGGCTACTGCGCAGTCCCCCAAGTATGAATTATTGCACCTGCAGAAGTCAACGCAAAGCCCACGTGCCAGCATAAGCGGTCGTTTCCCGTGCCGAGGCCCTTTTACCCTGAGTGACCTAGGTGCCTCCGCAGCAGCGTCAAACTTCCAGACGGGGACCCCTTAGGGGGAGCTCCCACGCCCTCAAGCGGCGCGATCACGGCCCCGATCGGCCCCTCCCCGCAGCACGCTCGCCGGCGGGCACATGTCAACCACAACGCCATTTCCACCTTCTCTTCCCCCACGCAGCCCTCTTTCACAGGAGCTCTCCCCCCACGAGGGACCCACCCCGAATCCCGCCATTGCTTCCTCCTCACCGCCCTCGGGCGACCTCAAAATCCAACCGAGAAACCTGTGAGCTCCCCCGATCCCCACCGCCTTCCCCCCAGCCTCCCTGGCCCCAGCGCGCACCCCGGGCCCCGCCGCCTCCAGGGCCCAGGCGCCGCCACCGCTGCCCGACGGCCGGCCGCGTGGGCCAGGCCCCAGGGGGACTAACGAGCCAAGCGACACTCACCACCACGCTGGGACTGCGAGTCGCCATCACGGAGCCGGCCGGCGAGTGAGCTGACTGGAGGCGCTGAGAGGAGGAGGAGGAGGAAGCCGGCGGCGCAGGCGAGGAGGAGGAGGAGGCGCAGGAGGAGGTGGCGCGGGAAAGCCGAGAGGGTCGCTGCACCGACAGCCGCAGGCAGCCTTCCGAAGCCACACGCAAGCCCCGCCCTCGGCCCGCCTCCGTCAGCGCCGCCCGCGCGCTCGCCGCCGCCCTGCGTCCGCTCGGGGGTACGGGATTGCACGCGCTGGAGGCGGCCGTGGGAATTTTATTCCGGCAGGAACGGAGACTCCGCCTCCGCAGTCTCTCCGCCCTGGCCTCAGTCTCCCATTCACAGGGCTCCCAAATTCCCAAACCCGCCTCCGACGCGGGGGGAGGGCCTGGTTGCCTCCCCCCCTCCCCCTCCCCCCCGGTTCTAAACTGGGCGTCAGCTCTTCAGGTTGCAGTCACCACGTGGTTGCCTGCACCACACGTCCCCCTCCCGAGACCTGGCACCGCATTGTGGCTTCCATTTTCCCGACTCTCTCGGGCTCATTTACATGAACGGCAGCAACGACACCACCCTAAACTGCTTTTAATGCTTGACTTAGGGCGTTAAAGTCAGCCGGATCAAGCTAGAAATCTGAAAGGGACACTGAAGTGCTGAGTAGCCTTGTGTCAATCAGACTCCAAGCCTCTTTTGACCTCAGTAAAATGAGAATATTGACAGTATATCAGCAGGATCATTCGGGGGATTTAAACAATGGATATGTGTGTGAGAGAGACAGGGAGAGAGAGACAGAGAGACAAACAGACATTCCGTACTTAGGACACTGATCAAGGAGCAAATGGGAATTTTGGCTATTAACTGATCTTTATGTCCCCACAATCTCCTATATGGAACTGGGGGTAAAAAAAAAAAGTCTGTTTTCAAGTACTAATCTGATTACAAAATGATTCTACCTGTGGCAGCTTTGACCTAAGGTTTTATGGGTTATTTTCAAATATTAAGATATTACTTGTGAAAATTCCGCAGATCGCAAAAGCTCAGGTGCCAGGAAGTGTGGAAGTGGCCAAACAGCGCAATGCAGCCAACAGTCAACTGGCATAAGCTCTGCTCTGTGCCAGGATGCCCAAGGGGGCATCCCTGCTAAAGGGGGGCGAGAGGTGAAGGAACAGCCCAGGAGGAGAGATGGTTAGCAGAAACAAAAGCAGGAAAGGATGTCATGCGACAAAAAAAAAAAAAAAAAAAAGCCATACAAAAAATAGACCAAGGTGACTAACCAAGGAACTAAAGATTTTCCACAGAAAGCAGGTGAATCAAAAATGAGGGGAGTCCAGCTGCCCTCTTCTTCTTCTTTTTTTTTTTTTCTTTAAACATTTATTTATTTTGAGGGCCTGGGACAATAGCGTAGCAGCTAAAAGTCCTCGCCTTGAATGTGCCAGCATCCCAGCTGCTCCACTTCCCATCCAGCTCCCTGCTTGTGGTCTGGGAAAGCAGTGGAGAACGGCCCAAAGCCTTGGGATCCTGCAACCGAGTGGGAGACCAGGAAGAGGCTCCTGGCTTCAGATTGGCTCACTGATTCAAGTTTCACTGTGGCCATTTGGGGAGTGAACCAGTGAAGGGAAGTGCTCTCTCCATGTGTCTCTCTTTCTATATAAGTCGGCCTCTCAGATAAAACTAAATAAATCCTGTAAAAAGATATTGAAGTACAAACTTTCAAGGTGAATGCTGGTGTTTTATTTGGCAGGTTTATATATTTTGATTTTTGTTTTCAGTGACATCGATGTCCCTGTGAGCAAATGAAAAATGGTGACAGATATTGTATGCATATTCCACTTTCATCATCAGCTTTCCAGAAAACAAATGCAATATTTAACTCTTCACAAATTATCCACTTTAGCCTTTTTAACTCATATGCTCACCGAGTTTATTGCTATTTAAAAAATGCACTAGCCAGGGCCAACGCCATGGCGCAACAAGCTAATCCTCCACCTCTAAGCACGGCATCTTATATGAACTCTGGTTCTAATCCCAGCTGCTTCACTTCTCAGCTAGCTCCATATCAGCAGCCTGGAAAAGCAGTGGAGGATGGCCTAAGGCCTTAGGACCCTGTACCACTTGAGAGATCCAGAAAAAGCTCCTGGCTCTTGACTTTTGATCTGCTCAGCTCTGGCCATTGCACCCATTTAGGGAGTGAATCAATGAATTAAAGATGTCCCTTTGTCTCTCCTTGTCTCTGGAAATTTGCCTTTCAGATACAAATCAATAAGTATTTTACAAGAATTATAAGCCAACAATAAAATAATGAACAGTGGATTTCCTCTGTATAATGAGTGACACATCTGCGATGCCAGAGCTCTCTCCAACTACTCACCATAGGGTCATGGCAGGACGCCTGTGCCTTTACTTCCTGAATAAATGCTATGTACATGGTAGCTTCTTACATCTTGCAGCTTTGACATGGGTACAACTGGCTGGTACAGCACATATTCGGCAGGGAACACAATGGTGATCAAAACTTGATCTGCTTCATCTGCAGTTGTCTTGCATGCTGTCCTTGAGAGGAAGGCATTAGCTACATTGTATTTAGGAAAGGTTTAGAAAAGGGAGAGGTGGTAAAATCCTGCATTAATGTGAGAACTTTTGGTATTTGTTTGTTTGTTTGGTTTGGTTTGGTTTTTGGTAAGTGCAACTCACAAACCAGTAGATAGCAGGAAAGCAGAGGCTGGAATTAAAAAGTAGTGGACCACAGACCCATCCTGCTTATTTTCATAAAGCTGTTAGAAAATGAAAAAAAAAATTGACACATGCTGCATTGGATAAAATTCCGGAATGGCAGACATAAACCAAGACTATAGCTGGCACACCAGGCTGTGTATTCCTTCTACAGTGGAATAAGGCTAGACTAAGAGATACATCCCAGCACTGCTCTCAACATTTTTAAATTGTAGTAGTTCGACCTCTGGATAAGTTTTCTTCCTTGCCAGAACTTTCTGGGTATTCTAAATGTGCTTTAGACTCATGTCTACCTCTAACTATATGGTCTACCACCAAGTACTTTTTTTTTTTTAAGATTTATTTTTTTTTTTTTTTGGAAAGTCAGATATAAAGAGAGAAGGAGAGACAGGAAGCTCTTCCATCTGATGATTCACTCCCCAAGTAACCACAGAGGTTGGAGCTGAGCTTATCTGAGGACAGGAACCAGATGCTTCTTCCGGGTCTCCCCCGTGGGTGCAGGGTCCCAAGGCTTTGGGCATCTTTGACTGCTTTCCCAGGCCACAAGCAGGGAGCTGGATGGGAAGTGGAACAGCCGGGCCATGAACTAGCATCCATATGGGATCCCAGCGCATGCAAGGCAAGGATTTAGCCACCAGGCCATCACCTCTGGTTCTGTTTCTGATTCCAACTTAATATTAATGCACACCCTAGGAGGCAGTAGGTGATGATTCTGGTTATTGGGCCGTTACCCCACATAGAACTGGATTGAATGGCTCCTGGCTTCTTGGGTTCAGCCTGGCTCAGCACTGGCTATTTTGGGTGTTTGGTGAATGAACTTACAATTGCAGATAGAAAATCTGTTTCTATCTCTGCCTTTTAAAGAATAAGTAACAACTTTAAAGGTGTTTCTGTGGGTGCCTGCCTTGTGCTAGTGCAGGCTCAGAGAGGAGTGAGCCTGGAGATTTCCCCACAGGCTTGGTCCTGAGTCGGGTGGGGAAATGGGACCTGAGAGCCCTAGGCAAACATGCTGGTACGATGTGATAGTGAACTGGGCTTGGGGAACTTCGAATGTGCTTGGATCTTGGGTCAGTGTAGGAGGACACTGTGACCCTAGAAGATCAGGGAGCACAGGATTACAATTGATTGTATAATATTTGTATGAGAACAACCGAATGGATACCTTTTGTATAACTGATTGGATATAATTTGTATGAGAACAGTTGAGTGGATAGCATGTGAATGAGAACACTTGGTAGAATATACAAAACAAAGGAGTTCCAAACAAAAGCATAGAAACAGTTGATGGGTTTGTTGATAAGCTCAATACCTCCTCCCTTATCCTATATGATCCTCCGTGTGTAAAGTCTGATGCCACTAATAAACGTTGGCTTTTGACCATCAGTCAGAGTTCACGCTTGTTATTGGCTCCGTGCACCAAGTCCATCGCTGTGGGACAGCGACAGGTCGGCAGTGGGCTAGAGTCCCAGGCCAACAAGCATGGAAGATTGGGCTGGGGAACCCATGCACTCCCAGGTGCAGAGACTATGGATGGCTCAGGGAAGAGGATTAAGGGGATGTGTGGAAAAAAGGACCACTGAGGCAGTATGTTACAGGTGAGGAATGACTTACGAGGAACTTCCATCGACAAGGCCACTGTATTTGCACGTAATCAAGAGGGCTGAGACCAAGTGGTTTGGAGAAGGGAAGCTGGAGGACCTTTGTATGTCAGAACAATGCACCTGCACCATGAGAGACCTGAGCTAGGCTAGTTAGCATCGACTACCATCGACCACCACCCACGGGGCACACTAAAGTTAGGGGTGGGGGCCTGTCTGGCACAGTACCTGCCAGTGAATGTTGGAATAGGGGATGGGTCACATTACGCTGAGTCATGACACTAACCAGCTCGTCAGAGAACCAGGTCTGGGGCAGATTTTGTGGCGGATATGTGAGCTCACCATTGTGGAACTGCAATCTCACTGGTTTGTTCAAGAGCTGGAGAAAGTGATGGGATGGGCTAACACATGACCATGGAATCCTCTGACACTCATGGATATTGAGGTTGTGAAGAAACCAGGCTGATACAGGCTCCAGCACCCGCAGGCGCACCCAAGAATACGGTGTGGTGTGGGGCGGGCTGTAACATCCACCAGCTCATACAAAGGCAGTGATAGGGAGCAGACTATGCCACTAGCACCCACTGGCACATGTGAGATCTGGGTCTGGGAGTGGGCCTGGCACAGGACCTTGGAAAATTTAGCTAGTGGGCCATAGTTCCTGCTGGTGAGAACATGATTCAGGCCTGGGTGTTGATCAGGGCAGGCAATGAAGCTTTACATGTTGTCAAGTGTGCGGGTTGGTTCTGGGGATGGGAGTGGACTGGATAGGGCCAGGCTAAAACAGCACACTGACATGTGCAGGAGCCAGACTGGAGTGTGAGTCATGCTGGGCTAGGATATCACATCTACCGGTTTGCATGAGCCGACAATAGGGGCAGACTGGGCAGAGCTAGGCTACAGTACCCACCAGTGAGAGTTGGGACTCAGTGTGGGCTAGGCCAGACCAGGCTGCAGTACCTGATGGCAAAGGCCAAGATGAGAGGTGGGTTATGCCGAGCTGGGTTAGAGCAACCATTGGCACGTACAATATGGGTGGCTGGAACAGGCCTAGTTGGGGAGCTAAGGAGATGCCCCAGCTGGGTTGTGGTTCTCACTTGCTGGGGTCTGTGTGATGGGTGTGGAAGGCAGGAAGGTGTGAAGAGTATCGTTCCATTGCAGGCAGGGCCACAAGGAATTTCCCGCTGCATGGCAGGGTCCTGAGGATGTCTCTACAGCCACCTGAATACAGCTCCACCTCCCTTTGCATGGACACCAGACAATCCCGCTGAGAATTCTGTAATCTGTTTAGGCATTGTCTGCCTCTGTGGAGTTTGTTTATTACCAATATGAGCTTGGAAGTTGATGTTGCTGATACCGTTTTAGCCAAAGGGCCTTTTATTATTGCTGTCTCCTTTGCCCCTATTGACCATATGCTAATCAAGGGTGTTATGTCCCCAGGTGTAGTGGGAATCTATTCTTTCCCTCTTTCTTTGATCTTTAGGTCCTTCCTTCTGTGATGCCTTTCCTCCCTTAACTGATTTAAGACTACGTTGCAGAAGTTGCTTTAAGGTGAAACAAATGGCAGAATTATCCTTAGAAACACCCACTTGACTATGATGTAAAATGTCTGAGCCACAGTTTGACTGCTTCTGTATAAATAAAGCAGACAGCTTTCTTGTATTGTCCATTATGATCATGAAATCGGAGTGGTCCATTTCGTCTCTCTTTGCACCTCATCCACACACTCTTCTCGAGTTCCGAACTCAGCTGGAGCTGGACTCCAGCACTCACTGGTGAACACAAGAGCCAGAATGAGGGCAGCAATCTGGGCTGGACATGACTGCAGCATCCCTAGGCATGAGTGTGGATAGGGACTAGGGTTGGGCAGAATGGGCTAGACTCCAGCACCAACTGGTGCTTGTGAGGGCCAGGATGGGTGCAGGATGGGCTGGGCTAGGTCTTGGCACCCTCTGAATCACACTAGAGCTGTGTCTGGGCATGGAGCAGGTGTGGCTGGGCTGTAACAGCCAACAGCAAGAACCAGAATGGTGTGGGCTTGTCAGGAAAAGCCATTGTTCCTGCTAGGACAGGAGGTGGATCAAATCAAGCTGGACCAAGGATCTACTGGTGTGTGTGAGATCTGACACTGGGAGGAGGTTTGATACAGGAGCTTGGGAACCTCCTGTGTCAGAATGCATTTCTCACAAATGAGCGCAAGAACCAAGGCAAGGAGCATCTCAGACCAGGCCAGGTTACAGTACCCATCAGCTTATCATGTCTCGGGGCAGGCAAGGCTGGACAACTTTAGAACATCTACTGGCAGATATGAGAACCAGGACAGGGTGCAGAACAAACTAGGATGGGCTACAACACTAGCTTTTTACATTAGGGCTGGGACTGGGGGCTGGGCTAGGCAGTGGCATGCACCATCATGAACTGGAACTGGGGGCAGATCGGCCCTGGCCTGGATACAGCATCAGCTGGCAAACACCAAGGTGAGCCAGGAGATACTAAACTGTACTGCAGCTCCCAACAACACAGATAAGACCGGGGTGGGGAGGGTGGAATGATGAGCTTGGTAGGGCGCAGCGAGGACTCCCCTGCTGGGCCAGTGCTCCTGCAAGCTGGGACCGGGCACAGACCACACTGGGATCTGTTGGCCTTCATGTGAGCTGGGTTGGGGGTGAGCCAGGATTGGCTAACTGTACCCACTGGTGTATGCATGAGCCAGAGTAAAGAGGGCTGGTCAGGCTTTTCTGCAGCATCAGCTGCATCCCAGGAATGGGAGCAAGTCCTGTCAAACTAGAATGCAGAACCACTTGGAGAGTGCAATATCTCTGACTGGGAGTGTTGGCAATGCCCCGCGTTGCCATGTACCCCTAGCCCAGCGGAGGGACTAGGGTTACAAAAAAAGACAACACACAGTGGGTCATTCTTGTAAAGACAATGCCATTTATTTGAGGTTAACCTGCCTCTTTTAGTCTGCCTGGTTCCTCCCAGTATTATCCCAATGCTCAAGCAACTCCTAAGCTCCTCCGAGGGCATCTTAAAAAAGGGGAAGTGAGGAAGAGGGAACTTGCGGTCAAGCCAGGGGCTAAATGTATCAGGCCAAGATTGCCCATCCTGTTACACCTTGAGAAACGAGCTAAGCTGTGGAGTTAACCCTTGGGAGACCCGGGCCTACATGGGAGTGGGCTGAGTAGGGAAACTGTGAGCACCTCTGTGAAAGGCTGCAACTCCTTCTGACGACCATGAGAACCAGGGCTGAGTGTGGGCCTGAATAGACAGGTGGTGTCAGCTGCTGGCAAGAGTGTGGGCTGGGTATTAGGGTCAGTTGGGTTGAACTAGGCTTCAACGCCCATTGATATGTACAAGAGTTGAATGGGATGCGAGATAGACTGGACCAGTCTGCTGCATATATTGGCAGGCACAGGAACCAGGGTTGGAGGCAGGGCTGGTGGGGGGTTTTGGGGGTTAAGCAAACTGGGTTGAAGTTCCCACTGGTGTATGTGAGGGTTGAGTGTGTGGTGGGTAGGAATTGGCTTGGCCACAGCATCCATTGGTTTACATGAGACATGAGGCTGGAAATAGAAGTGGCCCAGCAACTGCAAATACCAGTGTCTGTGTAGGTTGATGTGGGTGATGGTAACAGACAGAGCCAGACCCTGTATTGGCTAGCACATGCAAGAGTAAGGTCTGGGGTTACTCAAATGAGGTTTCTTTGGGGACTCCCCTCCAAGTGAGCTGCTAGACTCAGAACTCCAACCATGGGGAGAATGGTAGGATCTATGGTCTGACCATGGAGTGTATGTGTCAGATCTGGGCTGACTGGCTAATACAGAGCATTAGATGCTATGCCTAGATGCACATGGAGGATATGGCAGTCCAATGTAGCCTGCAGAGGACATAGCCATAGCAGAGGATGGAGGGCAGAACAAACTGGAGAACTACCTCAGCCAAGCATTGACAGCAAGTATCTGGCCGAATGGAGACTCTGGGATGGACTATTGTCAGCCGATGGACCTTGGGAGGAGTTTCCTCATCCATGGAACAACGAAATCAACAGCATCTCAGAACTATGGAAATCACCTAAGGAGTACCCTTGGAGCACACTCCACACTGGGGACCCTGGGATGACATAGGGGGTGGCTATCCCCCATCCCCAGATACTGATGCGGTTAGCAGACTGGGTGTGGCTTCTCTCCTTCCTTTCCCCAGATACAGGAAGAAGAAAAAAATCTTGAAAACAATGGTTTCATCCACTTTTCCCTATTCCTTGACCCTTTCCACCCTACTCAGTGGTCCACATGGCATGCATCCTTCTCAAGGAGGAGGGTGATAGGTGATGTGATCCCCCAATTTAAAGCTGTTCTGGTCAGAAATACAGGTTTCAAACTGGGGTTTGCAATTGGCATGTGAAGTGGGTGTTGGTGGAAGGGGTCTGAGCTCTCAAGCATGGGTGAAATGAATCACAGAACATTCCAGTCAGTGTCTGTGGGAGAATCACTTGGTGTGCAGGAAAAATGCCACACACATCTGGCCACACAACTGTTGTGTGCTGTGTTGAGACTAGGGGAAAAAAAAACCCTAAGAGTGTCTCACGTGCCATCTCAGTGCTGTGCTGTGGGCAGTCACCTGCTACCTAGTGAGGTGGCTCAGAGCTTCCCTCCCCATGGCCTGATGAGGCACAGCTCCCTGGCCTGCCTGTCGTGTTTGACCTCCAGCATGGCTAGAAGGTCAAGGGGAAAACACGTGGAACATGACTTATGATATGACCAGAAGATCAAGGGAGATAGACGTGCCTTATAGCCAACGACAGTGTCTTTGGTGGACTGGGTGGGCAGGGTAGGGGGTGGGTGGAGGGGTAGGTGGATGGGGTAGGGATGGGGGGCGGGGGGTCTGCCAGAAGGCACTCTCGTGCCCTCCCCTTCCTGAGCCTTTATAATCCTGGGATCTGTATTGAATAAACAGACATTCCTCAGACGAGGGACACCATCGCCTCACCCTCGGTGACCTCAAGGCCTAGCACAGAGCCTGAACCTGGAAACTGTGCTATGATGACCTTTAGCATTAAAGACCTACTGTCTCATCTGGTGACCTATAAAGTGGCATCAAATGTGTCGGCGTCCTGCAGCAATGGACTTGGTCCACGGAGCCGATAATAACACACGTGGCCTACTGACTGATGGTCATTAGCAGAAATTTATCAGGGGCAACAGATTTTATACCCTGAGGGTCAATATAGGATAAGGCAGGAGGTATTGAGCTTTTCAAAAAACCATCAACTATTTCTATTGTTTGGAACTCCTTTTGTTTTGTATATTCTGCCATGTGTTCTCATTCACATGCTGTCCACTCAACTGTTCTTATTTATTTATTTTTTTATTTTGTCAAAATAATATTTTATGTCAAGATGAGGGCATTTACAAATGAAAATAGTGTCACTACCAGACCCTAATACATGGTGGCACATATATTTACACAATCTATAGAAAAAAAGATTTCATATTTTACTGTGTTATCAAGTAATGAAACCACATCAGAGACTCTTCTTGCATTGGGAGGTATGCTTACTTGTTATGGCTTATCAGATGGGATATCAGTTGTAAACTGATCACTCAACTGTTCTTATACAAATGATATCCCATCAGGCATACAAAAGATAGCTATTCTGTTCTCATGTAAAGGATATCCAATCAGATAAAAAATAAATAAAAATAAAAACAAGGATGTTCAATCAGTCACGCAAAAGGCATCCATTCAGTTGTTTTCATACAAATATTGTCCAATCAACTGTAATCCTGTGCTCCCTGACCTTCTAGGGTTACAATGTCCTACAAAATGAAAAACGGATGTGGTTTGTGTGTTAGTATCTACATACCTGTCACTGAAAGCCAGAGCAAGTTCACAACTAAACAAAACTCTAGTAACCTTTGAGGATGTGGACACTTCATGTCAGAGTTTTCAACAGGTTACACGGATGTCTTAAGAAAAATACATCAAAACCCTGCTATATTTTAATTTCAAGTTGCCAGTTTTGTTTTAACTTTTGTTAGAAAATAACAGCCACAAGTGACTTCTAGCTTCCTAATCCTGCAATATTTGCTGGTTCATTCCCCACAAGGCTACAGCACGTGGAGGTGGGAGCTAAACCGAGAACACAGTCCCCTTAACTACCCCAGTGGCCTCCTAGGGCATACATTAGCAGCTAGCTGAAACCATGAGGCAGAGCTCAGAGAGAAACCCAGGTACTCCACCACAGGGAACGGGCACTTAGAAACTAAATTTTATTGCAGTGCAACTGAGGTGTGCAACTCCCAGGATTGTTTTAGCTACAGTGCTACTACAAATGGAACACAGGGCCCGGCACAACAGCCTAGTGGCTAAATCCTTGCCTTGCACAAGCTGGGATCCCATGTAAGCGCTGGTTTGTGTCCCAGCTGCTCCATTCCCACCTAGTTCCCTGCTTGTGGCCTGGGAAACAGTAGAAGATGGCCTAAAGGCTTGGGACCCTGCACCCACATAGGAGATTCTGAAGAGGCTCCAGGCTGCTGGCTTTGGATGGGCTCAGTTCTGCCCATTGCAGCCACTTGGGGAGTGAACCAGTGGACAGAAGATCTTTTTCTCTGTCTCTCCTTCTCTCTAAATCAGCATTTCCAATAAAAATGTAAGTCTTAAAGAGAAAAAAGAGACAAATGGAGCACAAACAGGGCTGTGTGAAATTGGTAAATCTAGTTATGGCTGCCTTAGAATCCCAGGGAAACTGTTTCTGCTGTTTTGTTTCTCAGACAAAGCCCCTTTCTTTTCTGCTGCACTTCTAATATGCAGTTTAATAACATGTTTCAATACAACTGGGATGAACACATTCTCGCAGTTCTCATTATCAGTTGGCCTTCAAACTACACTGGACCTTTCAAACAAACACACGAAGAAATAAACAAAAGCATTATTGTCCTCTGTGAGATTCGTGGAGAAGGGCACTCTTAGAATGTCTCAGGGAGCGATCAAGCAGGCGAGGGAAGAGAGTTGCGCAAGCATATAGAGGCTCATAGCAGCTAATGTGGGCCTGATCCCCAGCAGTGGCTCTGCCGTGAGGCAGGGGAGAGGAACTTTGAATGGGAGGACCATTGGCTCCCAGGCTTCCAGCAGGCAAGAACCACCAGGCAGACCAAGTGGCCAGAGTAAGCTGCATGAGAAAGCAAAGGTGAGACAGTGGCCGCTAGCTGGCAAGGGGAGTTGGGAGCAACCGCTTCTGCCCCCTGCAGGTTCAGGGGCTGGCCACTTTGGTTTATTGTTGTTTGTTTAAGGAGAAAGAAAGAAAAGAAAAGAAAAGAAAAGAAAGAAAGAAAGAAAGAAAGAAAGAAAGAAAGAAAGAAAGAAAGAAAGAAAGAAAGAAAGAAAGAAAGAAAGAAAGAAAGAAAGAAAGAAAGAAAAGAAAGAAAGAAAGAAAGAAAGAAAGAAAGAAAGAAAGAAAGAAAGAAAGAAAGAAAGAAAGAAAGAAAGAAAAGAGAAGGAGAGGGAGAGGAATGCTCTTCCACTTCCTGGTGTACTTCCCAAATATTTGTAACAGCCTCTAGTTGGGATGAAAACCCAACTCAATCCAGATGTCCCAAGAGGGTGGCAGGAAACCCAACTACTGGAGCCATCACTGCTGCCTGGCTTCCAGGGTCTGCATGAGAGGCCAAGTTGGAGGCAAGTACTGAATGCAAGCACTCTGCTGTATGATACAGGTATCTTAACTGTTAGGTCAAATGCCTGCCCTCCCCTTGGTATTATATTTGGAAATACCTTTCTTTTTCAAAAAAGGTTTCTTTATTATTTTTAAAGGATTTATTTATTTTTATTACAAAGACAGGTTTATCGAGAGAAGTAAAAACAGAGAGACAGATCTTCCATCCCCTGTTTAAACTCCCCAAAAGGTCACAATGGCCAGAGTTAAGCTGATCCAAAACCAGGAGACGGGAGCTAGAAATTTCTTCTGGGTCTTGGCACGTGGGTACAGGGGCCCAAGGCTTTGGGTCATTCTCCACTGCTTTGCCAGGCCATTAGCAGGGAGCTGAGGGGAAGCAGTGCAGATAAGACATGAACTCGTGCCCATATGGGATGCTGGTGTTTGGAGGCAGAGGATTAGCTGGTCAAACTGTGACACCGACCCCTGAAAATGCCTTTCTGCTAGAAGAGCCAGCTTACAGGAATCACAAATAGCAGCAGCACAAATAGATCTAGTGGTAATAATGAAGATGTGCTGTATGAAAATGCCTGTTTTCCACCATTTGCTAGACTTTTAAAAAAGCAACAGATGGATGCTTCTTGATCAATGTCTGCTGTGGTTTAAATAGGATATGGCTCCCAAACCCGAGCAGCCCATACTGGACGCTCACCACATCATCCTTCCTCGACCTGCACTTCATGTGCCACCATCATCTTCACCAAAGGCTAACCCAGTGGGGCCACCTGATCTTGGAAATGAACATTTAAAATTGTGAGTGACATAAGTATTTTTTTTTCCTTATACAGTTCACTTTTTTTTCAGGTATTTCATTGTAGGGATCAAAAGCTAATACAATTCCTTCTAAGGCAAGCCATTTTTAGATTAATTTTCTAAGCTGAATCCAGAAAAACTTTTGTAAAATCATGTGATATGGAAAAGTTACTATTTCCACTTTGTATGTGGATTTCTTATTGGGAAGGCGGATATACTGAGAGGAGAGACAGAGAGGAAGATCTTCCATCCGATGATTCACTCCCCAAGTGAGCCCAACGGCCGATACTATGCCAATCCGAAGCCAGGAGCCTCTTCCGGGTCTCCCACGCGGGTGCAGGGTCCCAAAGCTTTGGGCCGTCCTCGACTGCTTTCCCGGGCCACAGGCAGGGAGCTGGAAGGGAAGCGGGGCTGCCGGGATTAGAACTGGCGCCCATATGGGATCCCGGGCGTGCAAGGCAAGGACCTTAACCACTTGGATTTTTATTTATTTTTTTTTTAAAGATTTATTTTTATTATTTTTTGATTGGAAAGGCAGATATACAGAGAGGAGAGACAGAGAGGAAGATCCTCCGTCCGATGATTCACTCCCCAAGTGAGCGCAACGGGCCGATACTATGCCGATCCGAAGCCAGGAGCCTCTTCCGGGTCTCCCACGCGGGTGCAGGTTCCCAAAGCTTTGGGCCGTCCTCTGCTGCCTTCCCAGGCCACAGGCAGGGAGCCGGAAGGGAAGCGGGGCTGCCGGGATTAGAACCGGCGCCCATATGGGATCCCGGGCGGCAAGGTGAGGACCTTTAACCACTTGCGCCACCGCGCCGGGCCCTGTATGTGGATTTTTAAAAGCACACTATTTGACATGTTTTTTGGGAATAGTTATTTAGCAATTGTATTTTATCTCTATTTTTACTGTATCTCCTTGTATTTTTTTTTTTGAGTGTTTGGAGAAAGTTAAATTAGTGTGAAGCTAATTAATGAGCCTTTGATTTGTAAAATCTACTAGAACTACCTGTAATATGTGCCTGTATCATAAATAATACATAGTAACTACATATAAAGTGACTTTTGTTCTTTGTTTGAAGACTTATTTTTATTGGAAAGGCAGATACACAGAGAAGGAGAGTCAGAAAGATCTGTCTGCTGATTTACTCCACAAGTGGCTGCAATGGCCAGAATGAGCCAATCCAAAGCCAGCAGCCAGGAGCTTCTTCCAGGTCTCCTACTCTGGTGCAGGGTCCCAAGGCTTTAGGCCATCTTCCATTGCTTTCCCAAACCACAAACAGGGAGTTAGCTGGGTGGGATTAGAGCAGCCATGACACAAAGTAGCACTCACATGGGATCCTGGCACGTGCAAGGTGAGGATTTCGTCATTGGGCTGCTGTGCTGGGTTCATGAGTTTTGGTCTTAAGCTTTCATGCAAATTTTCAGGCTGGCACAGTAGTCTAGTGGCTAAAATTCTAACCTTATATGTGCCAGGATCCGATATGGGCACTGGTTCCAATCCCAGCTGCTTCCCTTCCCATCCAGCTCCCTGCTTGTGGCCTGGGAAAGCAGTCAAGGCCAGCCCAAAGCCTTGGGACCCTGCATCTGCATGGGAGACCCGGAAGAAACTCCTGGCTTCAGATTGGCTTAACTCCGGCTGTTGTAGCCACTTGGGAAGTGAGTCTTCAGAGGGAAGATCTTTTTCTCAGTATCTCTTTCTCTGTATTTCTGCTTTTCTAATAAAAAGAAATTGATCTTAAAAAAAAAAGATTTAATGTGAAGTTTCAAGAACATGTGTTTGCTTCCCTCCCACAATTTGTGGAAAGTTTGATATGAATAGGAACTACTTTAACAATATTTACCATTGGAGAAGCTTAACACCGGATGTTTAAAGACAACTAGATGTCACTGTTAAGAACTGAGTGGGTTCAGTGAAAGTGATTGTATTTTGTAAAAGTGTGTCTGTATGAGGTGTTATGATACCCGGGATTTTCTGGAAAATAAACCCGGAGGTATGTGAGAAGGAAATAGAGAAAGGGAAGGATGGAAAAGGGCTGAGGACTGCTGAATCTGGGCAGTGTAGCACAGTAAGCTGGTGCCTTAGACCATTCAGTCATGTGAATCAATGGGCTTTTCTAAAATGTGCACATATCCCTTTGGCTTAAAATTCTTGTTCGAGAAATTTATCTTCAGGAAATAGACAAGAAGAGCAAGCACTGCGCACACAAATGTTCAGCTCAGTGGCAGGTTTAGACATTGATTACCCACGTGTCCCAAACGAAAAAATGAAAAATAAATGCTACATCAAGAAAATGAAAATGGAATACAAGAAAAATGACAACAAATGATACAAAACAAACAAGGCAGCTGGAGGGCAAAGGCAGCTCAGTTTGGGGTACCTGACAGTGGAAGAGGTTGGTAATCCACCCTGAGTCCTTGAGAAGCAGGGATTTTCTCTATCCATCGGAGCCAAACACACTTGATCTATTTGCCCATTGACAAGCATCCAGATACACACGTACCCTGGGGCCTGGCTCAACACGTACTTCTGTCCTTGCATTTGATGAATCTAAGATCAGGCCTTCTTTGGACATCCTTGGCAAAAAGCTGCTGTTTCTGCTATGTTTAACTTAAAAAATTGAAAATCACAGGGAAGATGCAAAAATAGGACAAAGAACTCCTGAATATCCATCACTAAGACCCTCACCTTGTAACATTTTGTCCCATTTGCTTTATCTTTTTTTTTTTATAAATAGTTCTTTTCTTCTGTATAAGGGACATTGAACATATGAAACGATTCAGTATATTTTTAACAACAAGGGTATTCTTTTATATAACTAAAGAACAAAGATCAGAATTGGAAAATTAGCAGACATAATTTCTCTAATGTTCAATCCTGACTTAGAAATATTCTCAGCAGCAGAAAAAGTACTGTTTTTCTGAACATCAGGATTCAGATCAGGAGCAAACAGTACTTTTTGTCATCACGTCTCTCTACTTACTGATATCTGGAGCTGGGTCTTGCTTTGTTTTTAAAGACAGTATTTTGAGGAGTATATGCCAGCTGACCAGTAGAATGTCCTTCAATCTTGGGGTCTTTGCTACTTCTTCAGGATTAATTAGTTAGGCATCATTAACAATCAAACCTGCAAATAACTTGATGGCTCAAAAAGGAAATGGCTCAGTAAACTATGGTACATCCACAAAATGAACTGTCATACAGCCAATAAGATATTTCCAATTTTTCAGTGAAAAAAAAAAAGCAGCTGAAACTTAATGGGTCTATAAACCAATTTTGTCAAGTTAACCATACGGAGATACCTTTGCAAAGAAACATGATTTCAGGGCCCAACACAATAGCCTAGTGGCTAAAGTCCTCACCTTGCACGCATCGGGATACCATAGGGGCACCGGTTCTCACCTTGGGTGTTCTGCTTCCCATCCAGCTTCCCGCCTATGGC
The DNA here is from genome assembly GCF_017591425.1 of Ochotona curzoniae. Classification (NCBI taxonomy): domain Eukaryota; kingdom Metazoa; phylum Chordata; class Mammalia; order Lagomorpha; family Ochotonidae; genus Ochotona; species Ochotona curzoniae. The sequence goes on from NW_024467087.1 coordinate 11,925,822, forward strand.
CTGGGAAAGCAGTCAAAGATGGCCCAAAGCCTTGGGACTCTGCACCTGTGTGGGAGACCTGGAGGAGGCTCTGGGCTCCTGGCTTCAGATCGGCTCAGCTCCAGACATTGCAGCCACTTGGCGAAGGAACCATCAGACAGAAGATCTTCCTCTTTATCTCTTCTGCTCTCTGTATATCTGCCTTTCCAATTAAAAAAATACATTTAAAAAAAGAAACATAATTTTAAAACAAACAATGGTGACTTACCATGCTTAGTAAAATCACAGAAGATACAAAATTTGTATCTCTATTTGTATTTTCTAATTTATGTGTAATGAACTTCAATGAACAGTAATAAAGATAAAGAACTCAACAGAGCCAAGTTTCTCTTGGGTGTCTCTAGGATCACTATACGGAAAAAGGAGCAGCAAATACTTTTTTGTTTAAAAAAATAAACAGGGCCTGGTGATGGCTCAGTGGCTAAAATCCTCACCTCCCATGTGTTGTGATCCCATGTGGGCACTGGTTTTAATCCTGGCAGCCCTGCTTCCCATCCAGCTTCCTGCTTGTGGCCTGGGAAAGCAATGGAGGACGGCCCAAAGCTTTGGGACCCTGCACCCACGTGGGAGACCCGGAAGAGCTCCTGGACCATTGCAGTCATTTGGGGAGTGAATCATCAGATGGAAGATCTTCCTCTCTGTCTCTCCTCTTCTTTATATATATCTGCCTTTCCAATAAAAATAAATAAATCTTAAATAAAAAAAAGAGAAAGTAAAAGAACAAAAGAATAAGAAGCACTGTTATCTGCCGTGAAACAGGTAATACCTTTATAATCACTTTATTTTCTCTACTGGGTTAAGACAACCTGGTGAGGTAAGGGATATTATCCCGATTTTGATGGACAGAGTGACGGACTGCAGCTGAGACAAGGGGAAAAAACCTTGCTTAGAGCTACTTGTGTTAAGTGGCAACAGTGACATTCAAGCTCAGGTCTCACAGACAATGAAGCCCTTATTTTCTGCAGGCCTACATTGCTTTTTTTTTTTTAAGATTTATTTATTTTTATTGGAAAGTCAGGTACAGAGAAGAGTAGAGACAGAGAGGAAGATCTTCTGTCTGCTGATTCACTCCCCAAGTGGCTGCAACGGCCAGAGCTGAGCTGATCTGAAGCCAGGAGCCAGAATCTTCTTCCAGATTTCCCACGTGGGTGCAAGGTCCCATGGCTTTGGGGCATTCTTTACTGCTTTTCCAGGTCATAAGCATGTAGCTGGATGGGAAGTGGAGCGGCCGGGATACAAGTCGGTGCCCATATGGGATCCTTGAGCACGCAAGGCGAGGACTTTGGCCACTAGGCCACCACGCAGAGCATTGCTTCTTAGAGGGCAGAACTGGGAGGAGTGGCAGATAAGTTTTTTTTGTTTTTTTTTTTTTTTTTAATTTTAGATGATGTTAACACAGCTGATCCGAGTAGGATGCATCAAAGTTTAGGAAAAAAATCAGTGTGATCATTATTTCCAAATTTCCTATGTCTCCTTGTTTCAGGGTAGGGGGGTATAAGGAGGGAAGTCATACCCATCCTCCCAACCGCTCCAGTACCCAAGGATGGAGAATGTGTACCCCGTGTCAAGCCAGGACCCCAGGACTCGCCATTACCTTTTGGCATCTGGTGGGGTGAAAGTCCCCTGTCACCGGCTCCTGGCTCCTGGTGTCAAATCAGCTCAGCCCTTGCCATTTCAGCTACTTGGGGAGAGAACCAGTGGATGGAAGATCTTTCCCTCTGTACATTCACATTTCCAATCAAAATAAAGAAATCTTAAGCAAACAAAAAGACCCAACCAAACCGGCGGCAAATAGATTTGGCTGGCTGGAGGGCAGGCCTTGGGGCACTGTACTCATGCGGGGGACCTGGAAGGAGCTCCTGGCTTCAAATAGGCTCAGATTTGGCCATTGGAGCCACTTGGGGAATGAACCAGTGGGACGGAAGATCTTTATCTCTTCTGCTCTCTGTAAATCTGACTTTCCAAAAAACAAAACAACAACAACAACAACAACAAAAGAATCACATGCTAAGGCCTTTCAAAAAGTTCATGGAGATGCATATTCTGCAAAAACTGCGCTTGTTTCAAAATGTCTTGTACCCAAAATTAACTCCTCCAACTTCCCATTTCTCTCAGTTCTCTTTTTTGCCTCTTCGGGGCATACAGTTTACTTCAACCTTACATCCAGGGTCTTTGTGAAGAAAATTCCACATTTTGTGTATATTCTTATTAAATGTGCTAGCAGGATGGTGGCAGGTAGATAGGACATCTAGACTCTCTGACAGAACTTTAAAAAAATTCTGTTCTTTCTTGGGTCATCTGTTAAAAGATGAATAGGTGACTAAGAGACAGCATGTGGACTGTTAAGGGCATCAAGTAGAGTCAGAAAATAAGACAAGAACTAAAGACATGCTCATTGGTTTTTGTAAGTCACTGGTGAATTTTGCTGGGACACGTGTAGCGTGGTGGAGAATGGGAGAGATTGGACAGAAGCAATAAAATGTAAGCAATGAGTAGTAACACTGCAAGTGGAGCTGTCAAGCAGGGACTTTGAAGATGATTGTGAGAAATGGAGCAAAAGGCAAAATGTGGAAGCACAAGTGGAAGAGGCAGCACACTGGGAGAGGCAGGAGTCTTGAGCCTTGTATGCCTATCTCTAATCCTCACAAGTCTCTGAGCGAGGTCCTGTTTTCATCTCTGAACTGTTTGGGGACATAATGGAAATAGAGAGGGGTTCAATACAGGATGAAACTCCTGTGCAATTTGAACCCAAGCCACCAAATTCTAGAGTCGGTATGCCTATGTTTGTAATATCTTTGTAAAAATATTTATGCATTTTTATTGGAAAGGTAAACTTACAGAGAGAAAGAGAGACAGAAAGATCTTCTATCAACTGGTTCACTGCCCAAGTGACCACAACAGCCAGAGCTGAGCCAAGTTGAAGCCAGGAGCCTCCTCTGGCCTCCCTCGTGGGTGCAGGATCCCAAGGCTTTGGACCATCATCCACTACTTTTCCAGACCACAAACAGGGAGCTTGATGGGAAGTAGAGCAGCTGGGACATGAACTGGTGCCCACATGTCCCACATGGAAGGTGAGGATTTAGCCACTAGGCTCTTGCACCAGGCCCTCTGTAAGAGTTTCTAAATGTAATGGGAAAGACAACAACGTGGAGAATTGAGACAAACCACCAAGCATCTATGGTGGCAACAGTTCATATTTTTGAATTTTTAAAAATATTTATTTATTCAAGCAAGGCAGAAAGGGTGATGTGGTGTTAAAGAGAACTGCGAGATGCAGGAAGTTGAGGCTGGTGGTGTCACAAGGTAGCAGAGGTCATCAACCATCACATCTGGGCTGAATCACTCAGGAAGTGAGGCCAAGAAATGAAGCGGCTAAAACGAGAGCAGAAGTTAGAAATCTAGGGAAATGGCTAAAAACAAAACAAACACAAAGTAGGATCCACACCAGCTTATTAACACAGGAACAGAGAGGTTGGAGCCAAAGAACAGAATGGAAGAATGGAAGAACTTAGGCAAGCGGAAGTGGCGATGGAGACCCCTTGTAACCTGATTCATTGAGTGTCATTAGGAGATAAAGATCTTCCCAGCTGCAGGCAACTCTAGTCAAGTGTTTCCACTGCTATGAGAAAAGCAGTCCCCAAGAAACTGTTGAATTCAGCTGGACAATAAGATGCTGGACTCTATGCATGGCACATGCTTGCAATGAAAGAAACAAGACTGGATTTGAACTGTAATATGGCAATAAGGTGCAACAGTCCACCATGGGGGGAGGGTACGCAGAGGGGATGGGGGAACATCAGAGCCTATGAAACATTGTTAAAAAATGAAATGCAATTATATATATATATAAAGAAAGAAAAAGATAATGCAAAAAAAAAAAGCAGCCAATAGATAAAGGGCAGTCCGGGCCTAGTTAATGCCAAATTTATGTTAATTTACCATTATGCCAGCATAGTTGCATATTCTTTTTTAAAAATTCTATTTATTGGGCCCGGCGCGGTGGCACAGTGGTTAAGGTCCTCGCCTTGAACGCCCCGAGATCGCATATGGGCACCGGTTCTAATCCTGGCGGCCCCACTTCCCATCCAGCTCCCTGCCTGTGGCCCGGGAAAGCAGTCGAGGAGGGCCCAAAGCTTTGGCACCCTGCATCTGCGTGGGAGACCCGGAAGAGGCTCCTGGTCGTTGCGCTCACTTGGGGAGTGAACCATCAGATGGAAGATCTTCCTCTCTGTCTCTCCTTTCTCTATATCCGCCTTTCCAATAAAAATAAAATAAATCTTCTAAAAAATTCTATTTATTTATTCTATTATTCCATGATATAGTTCCATAGTCTCCGGGATTTCCCTTCCTCCATCCCCAAATTCTTGCCCCCACTGATTTCCCCATGTCATTACATTAGTATAGTCCTTCACAACCTGTCATAAATCCATCATTCTGCTATTTAAGGGTATCCTGACATTGTAGGCATGGACAACGGCACAGTCCAGCATTTATTGTTAAGATGCATTCGATGGGCCCAGCACGGTAGCCTAGAACATGCCAGGATCCCATATGGGTGCCAGTTCTAATCCTGGCAGTCCTGCTTCCCATCCAGCTCCCGGTTTGCAGCTTGGGAAAGCAGTCGAGGATGGCCCAAAGCTTTGGGACCCTGCACCTGTGTGGGAGACCTGGAAGAAGCTCCTGGCTCCTGGCTTCGGATTGGTGCAGCACCGGCTGTTGTGCTCACTTGGGGAGTGAATCATCGGACGGAAGATCTTTCTCTCTGTCTCTTCTTCTCTCTGTATATCTGACTTTGCAATAAAAATAAGTAAATCTTAAAAAAAAAAAGTAAACAAAAGATCCATTTGAAAGTTCCACTGGGAGTCCATCTTTGATTTGTAAGAACAGGTGCACACTGCATTGTATTTTCATATCTGTGGTTGTCTCTACCACGCAGTTACTGTACATCCCCTTAAACGAAAAGCCATGAAACAAAATCAACCACAGAGAGAAAAATGGAAAATTTACGACAACATGAAGTTCAATAACATGCTACTGAATGACCGATATGTCGCTGAAGAAATGAAAAAGAAAATCAAAGACCTTCCTGAGGCAGACGCTGCTGGTGTGTACCTTATGAGTCGGTGAGGGAATAAAAAAAAAAACCCTTTTCTTTTTTGAATGAATGAAAATAAGAATAGAAATACCAACCCCCCTGAGATGTAGCTATAAACAGTATTTCAAGGGCAATTGATCTTGTATTTTTCATGGAGGTTTCCTTGTATCAGAGAGAACATAGGATATTTGTTCTTTTGGGATTGGCTTGTTTCACTGAGCATAATGATCTGCAGATAGGACCAATTGACTGCAAATGGTAGAATTTCACTTTTTTTTAATGGCCGAGTAGTATTCTATGGAATATCACCTTTTCCTTATCCACTCTTTGTTTTTAAAGATTCATTTACTTTTATTGGAAAGTCAGATCTACAGAGAGAAATCTTCTGTTCACTGGTTTACTCCACAAGTGGCCACAATGGCCGGAGCTGAGCCAATCTGAAGCCAGGAGTCAGGAGCTTCTGCCAGGTCTCCTATGCAAGTGCAGGGTCCCAAGGCTTTGGGCCATCCTCTACTGCTATCTCAGGCCACAAGCAGGGAGCTGGATGGGAAGTAGAGCAGCTGGGTTATGGACCGATATCCATATGGGATCCTGGTGCGTGGAAGGCAAGGACTTTAGCCACTAGGCTACTGTGCCGAGCCCTATCCACTCCTCTTTTGATGAGCATCTGTGTTGTTTCGATGTCTTTGCTATTTGTACATTGTGCTGCCTTATGGAATTACAGATCTCTTTCTCACATGGAAGCTGCCTTTTTTTTTTTTTTTTTTTTTTTTTTTTTTTACTTTTGCTTTAAGGATAGGTGGGAAAGATGGGAAACTCTGGGCTGGGACACATTCACCCTGGCCCCAAGATGCGGGCCTGTGGATGATTGCCTCGGGAACAGGGTCTGGGGATGTGCTGCAGTGGGAGCAGCCGAGAGCACGTTTCACAGGGAAGTACTTACTTCTGGGATCATCCATGATCTTGGCCACCGCACTTGTTGGTAGGCGAGGGAGCTGAATGATTTGGAAGATACTGGAGAACATGTCTGGATCAGGCGGGGGCACCTGCTCACGTGGGAAACCTGGGCTCTGCTGGGCTGAATATCATCACCCTCCGCTCACTGGTGCATGCAAAGGCTGGGACTTTGCGGGGGTATGCCTGGCAAGGTTTGGCTGCAGTACCGGCCCATCAGTGTGCTTGTGGGGAGGGTTCACATCAGGCTAGGCCGCAGCTCCAGCACAACACAAAGAAGGTGGGTCTGGGGGCAATTATGTAGGGGACTTGTGTGCTTCACTCTGTGGGACTGCAGTAACAGCTGCCCGACACAGAGATGAGGGTGGTGATGAGTCGAGCCAGGCTGGGCCACAGAACTCACCTGTGGGGTGACCTCAGGGACCTCGTGGGTCTGGGACTGGGAGTAGGCAGGAGAGGGCCAGGCTGTCGCACCTATTGGCACATGCAAGGTTTGAGACTGACAGCAGGCCACTGTCCCCTCTGGGAGCTCTGTGGCTAGGAACAGGGCTGGTAAAGGTCCTTGGGGACCTGTGCTACTGAGTCACAGCTCCCACCGGGGAGCACAAGATCAGGGGTTGGTGGTGGGCCAGGTCAGGCAAGGCTGTAGCATGTGTTGGCACTTGTGGGACGTGATCTAGGGTCTAGGGACAGGTCAGGTGGACCCAAGCCTCAGAACCTGCTGGCATGCACGGGAGCCAGAACAAGGTGTGGGCTGCACCCAGCTGGGCTAGGCTACAACACCTACCAGCTAGAGCTGTGACTGTGGGTGGGCTATGCCAGGCTGGGATGAAGCATCCATCGCATATGGAAGACCCAGGGCTGAGAACAGACCTGGTAGGTGAACTCTGGGGACTCCCGTTTTGGGCTACAGCTCCTACTGGTGAATATGAGGGCTTGGACTATGGGCAGACTTGGCTGGGCAAGGCTGTAGTACCCGTTGGCACCTGTTTGGGCTGGAGGCTGGCCAGACTAGGCTGGGCACCAGTACCCACTGGCGATTATGAGAGCCAGAGTGGGTGTGGGACAACAGGCTGAGCAAGGCCACAGCATCTGCCAGGTTACTTGAGAGCCAGGCCTAAGAGGGTAGGCAAGGCTGAGCTAAAATGTAGCACCCACCGGCAAGAGTTGAAATAGGTGTGGGTCAGTTGGGCTAGGCTGGAGTGCCTGCTGGTTAGTGCCAGGACTTTGCGGCCAGCCATGTGAGTCCAGGTTAACAGTATCCACCGGCACACACATGATCTGTTACTAGGGGCAGGCCTTGTAGAGGAACTCTGGGAACCCCCCTGCTAGGTCACAGCTCTCAAAGGTGAGCACAAGAACCAGGTAAGGCCAAGCTGGGCTGCAATACCTGTTGGCATACGTGTGAACTGGGTCTAGGACTGGGCCATGCAGAGTAACTCCACAGCAAACACCAGCATGAGTGAAGAGCCAGTACAGGGTGCAGGCCAGTCCAGGCTGGACCATAACACCTGACAGTTTACATGAGGGCTGGGGGTGGGCCAGGCTGCGCCAGGCTGCCACACCTGTCAGCAAGAGTTGGAACTAGGGTGGACTGGGCTGAGCCAGGTTGTAGCACTTGTTAGTGAGTGAATTGGGGGTGGGTCATGTCAGACTGGGTCACAGCACCTGCTGGCATGCACAACACCTGGGGCTGGGAGCAGGCCTGGTAGGGGAACTTCGGGGACTCCCGTGCTGGGCTGCTGCTTCCATTGGGCTATGCTGCTGTCCCCACAGTCACACGCAAAAGCCAGAATATGTGCTGGCCTGTCAGGTTAGGCAATAGCACCAGCAGGCAAGTGCCATGACTGAGTATGAGTCACGTCAGGTTGGACCACAGTACCCCCTGGCAGGCACAAGACCTGGGGCTGGGAACATACGTGGCAGATTGGGCAGACATGGCAACAACAGTTAAGATAAGGGAGGGGAGGTTACCACTGTATTATTGGAATTGTATCTACAAACTCTATCGAATCTGTCAAAAACTAATAAACAATTCAACAGCCCAGATCCAATCACTGCAACCATTTGGGGAGTGAACCAGAGGATGGAACACTTCCCTGTCCTTCTAATTTTGCCTTTTAAACAAACAAATTAATAAGTGATTTCGTGTGATGGAGGACGTATGTGTGAAACCCAAAGGCAAGAACAACGGCAGGAGATTGTGGTGACTGGTGAGAATAATCCTAGATGGCAAAGCTCAGAACACTAGGAAACCCTCATCTTCAACGTAGGGAGATAAGTCAGAAAAGGTGCGGTCTTGCAGACACACCACAGATCAGGAGATTCAGGGAAGAACGCTTCCAATAGAGCATCAAAATGTAACTGTTACCTTTTCTCTACTTAACTTTTTCTTTTGAAAGGCAGATAGAGATGGATCTTGCAGCAGCTGACTCCTCAAATGCTTGCAAAAGCTGTGGCTGAGTCAAGCTAAAGCTAATCAGCTGGGAAATCAACCAGGGCTTCCCACGGAGAGCGGACCCACCACTTGTTTCCTAGGGCGTGCATAAAAGGTGGAAGCCAGAATGTGAAGTTGAGCCAAGACGTAACCAAGGCACTCTGGAGACCACAGGCGTCGCAGGCAGGTCAAAGTCATTGGGCCACACACCTTGCCCAGATGTGAACTTTTCCAGTTTTGTGTTGATCCTTCTAAGAAATGGCTTACAAACTGTGGCGGCTGCATTTTCAGGTTTCATGGAATGGAGTAATGGCTGCCTCAAGCTTCTCCTAGCCTATCTTTTCCCAAGGGAGAAAGCAAGCTGCAAGGCCTTTTCCCCAGGACATACGTTTTTGTTAGCACTGTTCGCACCCCCAACATCCTGGCTAGCCGTCCCAAGCTGTTTTGATTCAAGAGACAGGTTGAAATGCTCCCAAGGGATGTCCACAAAGTTGAGTTGAGGATCATGCCAAAATTCCGGCTCTTTGATCTGTAAACTGTCAGAAACTACTTTATCTTTTGCTAACCAAGAACACATGAGAGCAGTGTCCAAAGAATTATTGCTTCCTGGTAGTACTAAATCATTGCTAAATATAGAATATAAGCCTATTGGACTTAAGGATCAGGAACACTGAAAAAAGAATCCTGTTGTTAACTTGCCTAGCTAACCTCTGAAAACAGCGGCAGTTCCCACGCCTGCTAACAGTACTACTACCGAAAGAATGCTTTTGTGTAGTAACACAATTTCTTGTCCCTCCTTAAGGACTTATTGATATGAAAAATGAGTGGACAGAAACATGATCAAAGGTGTTATTGGTAAAGCATCTGAAACGGTTTACTATTGTTATCACAAAAGTTCATTGAAAATACCTGTTATTCAATAGGATAATGCTCATTTTTAAAAAAAAAGATTTATTTATTTTTATTGGAAAGTCAGATATACAGAGAGGAGGAGAGACAGAGAGAAAGATCTTCCATACAATGATTCACTCCCCAAGTGAGCGCAATGACCAGTGCTGTGCTGATCCGAAGCCAGGGGCCAGGAACTTCCTCCAGGTCTCCCACGCAGGTGCAGGGTCCCAAGGCTTTGGGTTGTCCTCAACTGCTTTCCCAGGCCACGAGCAGGGAGCTGGGTGGGAGGCGGGGCTGCCAGGATTAGAACCGGTGCCCATATGGGATCCCAGTGCATGCAAGGCGAGGACTTTAACCACTATGCTATCGTGCCAGGTCCCAATAGCATAATGCTTAACTGCAATGTACTTATGAATATTTCCAACTCTTTCCTGTGATTAATGTTTAGTTTCATTCCACCATGGTCAAATAACAGCCTTGATACAATTTGGAAGATCTATTTATTTGAAAGGAAGAGTGACAGAACTCTCCTTTCATCTGCTGCTTACCTCCCCAAATGCCCACAACTGTGGCTGGAACAAGCCAGAGCCAAGAGCATGGAACTCCATTGACATTTCTCAGGAACGCAGCAGGCACCCACATCCTTGGGACATCATCCACTGTCTCCCCGATGCACTAGCAGAAAACTGGATCAAAAGTGTGGAGCAGGGCCCGGCACAGTACCCTAGCAGCTAAGTCCTTGCCTTACATGTGCCAGGATCCCATATGGGCATCAAATTCTAATCCCAGTGGCCATTTCCCTTCCAGCTCCCTGCCTGTGGCCTAGGAAAGCAGTCGAGAACTGCCCAAAGCCTTGGGACCCTGCACCTGCGTGGGAGACCAGGAAGAAGTTCCTGGCTCCAGATTTACTTAGCTCTGGCTGTTGTGGTCATTTGGGGAGTGAATCAGCAGATGGAGGATCTTCCTCTCTGTCTCTCCTCCTCTCTGTATATTAGACTTTCCAATAAAAATAAATAAATCTTTAAAGAAAAAAGAATATCAGGATGTATTTGGGACCAGAGAAAACAATTCCAGCACACCATACTCTGAAATACTACAGAAAGGGTTGCTAAGCCAACAAGCAAAACAAAACAAAAACAAAAACAAAACAAAAAGGTGAGAAACTAAGATGCACTGGCACCTAGTAATGTATTCCAGTGAAAAAGACGAAGTGTAGAATTGGAGGACCGTGGTCCTATTTATGTTAAACAACAGATAGTATTTGTGCAGGAGCATTTACAAAGCTACAAAGCTACATATCAAGTCCTTCTCGAGGCAGGCCTAGGAAGTTTTCACTCTCTATAGCTTTGTGTGTTTTACTTGCACACAATCACCACATATACTGTTAAAAAATGAGGTATCCTTTTCTAGGGTGTAATTCATGTTTTTCAGAATAATCACATAATCATGCAGCCATCAACTACTGTGTATCCAAGACATTACTCCAAAAAGAAATCTTACACCTGTTTAACAGTCATGCTCACCCACAAACCCCCATTTTTGCAGCCCCTGGCAACCACTAACCAGCCTTATCTCTATGGTTGTTTCTCTGGACATTTCTTGAAAATGGACTCATAGCATACATGATCTTTTGTACCTGGTTTTCTAGCATAATGCTTTCATTGCTCACCCACACTCTCTCGTGTATCAGTAACTGATTCCTTCTAATGTTAACTAACCAGCCTTGACTCTATGGAACCCACACCCCTATTACCAATCAGGGAAGTTACGTGAGCAGCTTCAGTTCGCCCTTTTCTTCCAGAGTTATTTTCCACCATGCCCCAGAGCATCTAATTCAAGCCAAATGTTTCTGAGTCATGTAATAAAAGGACCAAGATGTAATCAAATTCTCTTAGAAGGCGTTCTTAGAAGGTGGTTTTCTGTCCTTGAGAAAACCTTTCTATTGTAGAACCTTGAAATGAATATAAATTCACATTTTTCCTTTTCCGGTCCTTGTTTAACAACAAGTTATTACACGAACTAGGCATTTCACCTTGAAATAAACACTAAGTCATCAAACTTCATTAAACACATTCACAAAAAAGACATACAACTATGAAAGTCATAACTCATTTATTGAACGAATAGTATATGCAAGAATACCAAAGGAAACATATACTACAAACTACGATCCTGAAAATAAAGCCAAGATAACAGGAACAAAATATACAGAACATGAGAGGAATGTTTGATATTTGACTCATGATGCATTCCTTATCTTTACAATTAAATGTCTGTTATGTGTGTTAGAACAAAACTGTATACCTTTGTCAAATTTTAGTGCTTTTTAAAAAAGCACCAGCACTCCAGAACACTTTCTCTTTTGCTTTGAGATTTTTGAGATTCACACATTTGTTCAAGTACATAGAATCTGGATCAATAGTAGACCTAAGGAACTTGTCATTCCTTAATATCTTGAGTAGCACATACTTCAGAGCAACTACTGCCTGAAATTCCAAAACTGGTGTTTCTTGAAATAAAATTGATTGCAGTTGTGGGTTTTTAATAGATTGAGATGAAAGTAAAATCCCGCCCCCCCCCGCCCCACCACCTCCCCCTTCCCCCAGGAACAAAGAGCTCTTATTAAAGTATAGAAACTCAACTCTATCTTTCTATTCTAAAGAACATTTTTTACTAACATTTCTGGTAAGGCAATAAATGCTCCAGAATAATCTTCAGTATACGCTTGCAAAGATTACACTGTTCAATATCATTAGAAAAAAAAAAAAGGAAAAGACGCTTCAAAATTTCAGGCTAAAATATGCATAAAGAACATTAATGGCAGTATTTTTGAAATGATGTAAATGTTATATACTTATCAAATAATGTCATGCTTATTAAAACTACAGTTAAGGACTTAAGAGATGTACAGTAAATACACTGCTGAGGTCCATTTTTCTAAATATTAATACCACAATGTGATTACTACCCAGAAGATGATGATGCTACTTGGGAACATAAGTACTGTACAATTTTTACATTGTAAGGCACTTTTACTCAGCATGTGACAAAAACATGTATACAGAATCAGTATATTGGAGATTTACAACCAAAGAAGATTTTTTTTATGTGACTTCAATTTACATTTCAATTTTGTCATGAAAGATGATTTAGCCAATCACACACCACAGTGAGAAAAACAGGTAGTCAGCCACTTGTCTAGCCAACCAAAAGGTAAAGTGCTATTCTGGTTGCTAGTGGCAGAGAGGGCTGAAGAAACCCACACAAAGTCATACATTTCACTACATAACAAACCCATCAACTGACAGCTTATAGTATTTGAAATCCTTTACATAATTATTGACTGGCCATGATTACCCCTGGCACCTTCCATTTTTCCTAAAAAAAAAAAAAGTCATTACAGTAGTTGTCCCAAAATGAAGGAGCTCTGTTTCTCCATGGGTAAATTCTATGGCACATAATATACAAACGATGTAGACACAGTGATCGAAAGTTTTGTTTTTTTTTTTTTTTTTTTAAAAAAAACACAATGGTTTTCAAGCTGTTGTAAGGAAATAAAGTACAGATCCTTTGGGAAAAGTCACATTGCTTGGTAAACAAACATCTAGATCTGTCCTTGCACTTCAAGTCATGATACATTTTGAAAATGAATCACATACATATGATGGCATATTAAGAGCAAAATGATAAAACATACAGGGCAACCTACTATAAAGCTAGTTTCTTTCTAGAAATAACATCAGATGTTAAAATAAAGCAAGCATTGAGTCCCTTGTTTAAGTAAATGTGTGAATACACACTTGACAAGTATGATTTTAAGGGACTAGCCGTTTTTAAAAAAATCAGTGATTAAGCACAGTGTAATTTTCCATCTGTTACATTTTAAAAATGCTTTCTACCCATGGTAGAATATTTCAATGTACAGTCTAGTCAACATGATTTCTTATGTGCAGTTCTGCTTTATGGTGGGAGGGTAACTAGCAATTCATAAATCAGAAACCCTTGGTATTGAGGTGTTATGGTACTATCAGGCAGACCACAACTGAAGGTTTTTTGTTTTTTTTTTTTTTTTTTTTTTTTTGGTTTTGCCATAAAGAAATATATAGATGTGCTTTAGCACATAAGTGGAAGAAAATATCACAAGCTCAAAATACCGGTGTGAAAGTCCTTTCTAAAAAGCTGGGTTCTTAGGCTTTCATAAACAGTTCTGGTGAGCAACAAAGCAATACCAAGCCCCACCACGAAAGAAGCAGGGCACCGCAGCCTATTTAATCATAACCAAAGCAATGACCGCAGACATTACAAATATTAAATAAGGTTTCTAAAATAGTGGTCACAAAGTTAAAAAATAAATACTGTTCTATGCAAAGACTGCTTTTCACTCCTATAGCACAAGAGACCTTACACTTTTTGGGCCAATATGTGGAGTATTTATTCCGTACAAACAGGGCACTTGAGAGAGGAACGGGTTTCAGACATGGTTGTCTCGAGTCCTTTAGAGAGTGGTAAGTTTTTAAATCTTAAAGAAGTTTAATTTGCTGTTGCCAAACATTACTTTGAACTTGAAAGGATTCAATCATTCTGCCAGAAGCTCTCTGCGCGACATGGAAAAAAAAGAGGTGTATGGTCAAGAGAATTTTGGCATAAGCACTGGAGCTAATAGCTTATAATCAGCAGTTGTACCAGTCCGAGCTGATCAGTGAGAACAACTTTAACAGGAACCCAGTGAAAAGTTTCAGCACATCTCTGAGATGAGATTTTTAGTATCTGCTGGCAAAGCCAAGAGAAAAATAGAGTTCTCTTCAGTTTTAGCCTCCATTACTTAGGATTGGAGAAAAGAAATCCATAAATGAGCAGAGTGGCCTGCAGCGGCATGTTTGCATTGTAAAGCAACATCTGCTTATGCCTTCCCTTGAGCATCGGTGCACTGAACACATTCAAACACTCTAAACAGCACAACTTTGTTCAGTCCAGAAATACAGCTTACTTCATTTCAATGCCTGCTTTAACTGCTGACACACTACACAGGGTTAATAGTGTTTCAACTGCGACCCAGAAACTGAAAGCTACAGCTATATAATATCAACATGTCAAACTCCGCCGTCGAGCGAGGCTCATAAAATGAACAAGACTTTTTAGGCAGCTTAATGAAGGATCAGGAGTTGGGCAGTAAAAATTACAAACCCTTTTTTGATTTTAGAAAACAGTGAAAAAGAATAGTAGTTATGGATGTCTTATTCATTCCCAGTTTTCTAACTCTGTCCCATGAACCTGTTTAAAAGATGATAAAGAAATGTAAAATATGATGCTTGAGGGAAATATAATCAACATAATGTTATTGAGGAGTGCGAATATATTATTGATTTGACATTAAAACTACATTCATTGATGAAGTAGATAGCTTGAGTTAATGGTTACAAAACTGTTAAAAACCAAAAAACATAAAACTAGGCAAGCCTACACAATCCTCAGCATTCCAGTAACATGCTCTTAAGTAAATGTAACAGGAATTGAAAATCTTACTGTATGCATTACTTCAACATGAATTTATCAGTGTGCACTGCGTTCTGACAACAGATCTCATACAATTATCTTTCATACCTAGTTTCCATTAAGTTGCTGCAGAGTTAGTTGTTGATCATTTTCTATTTTTCCCCGGCTTTTACTCTCTCGTTCTTCATCTTCTTCATCTCTCTCATCATTTCCACTATGATTTTTACAATACAGTCTACAAAGATAAAAGGAAAAAAAATGACAAATTCTTTGTCATTGTTGATGAGAACACATTTATGTCATCCTTAGTGGATGAGGGTGGCATTCATTTCATGTAATTGTTTCCTCATACACACTTAAAAATCCTCCACAAGTAAGGGCTGGCACAACGGCTCAACTGGCTAACCATCTGCATGCATGCTAGCGGTAGCTCCACTTCCCATCCAGCTCCCTGCCTGTGGCCTGGGAAAGCAGTGGAGGACAGCCCAAAGCTTGGAGACCCTGCAGCCACGTGGGAGACTGGGAAGAAGCTCCTGGCTTCAGATCGGCTCAGTTCTGGCCACTACAGCCATCGGAGGAGTGAACCGGTGGATGGAGGATCTTTCTGTACATCTGCCTCTCTCATAAAAATCAATAAATCTTAAAATAAGAAAACCCCACAAACAGTTACAAATCCATTTTTGTCTGAAAGGCAGGAAAAGCGTTATTATGGAGATAGAACAAATTCATCAGAAATAAAATCTCTGGTGGAGGATGACAATTACATGGCAAGTCTTCATTCCACCTGGCCAACTTAAAATACGAAAGCGGACACACACAGATAAACCAGATTCTATTACATTTATTTCATACATACAGCCTGGAATCCCACATTTCTGGAAATACATTTTGCATTTACTTCTGCTTTCTGCTTCACATTTCATGAAACAATTGTATGCAAACGCTTCAAATGCTTTTTCACCTTCACTGTTCTAGCCTGTACTGGGAATACATTCCTGAATCAGTCAATTGCCAGTGACCGTCTGGCTCTTGGGCTATGTCTTTCCTAGTCTACACTGATCCTTCCAACTTCCTTGCAAACACTGATGACTTGGGACAAGATCACACCTGATAGTTTCTCAAGTGTGTCGCAGACTAGATTTCGTGAACTATGGGAGTTTTATTTGCTTTCCTTTCACACTTACTTCTTACAAACTGGTAATAAAGTCTAAGAGCTTGGTTAGCTTTAGGTTCGACTTTTCTTTTGCAGTTAAGCCTTAAGAGTCGTGTAGTTTCAAACTGCCCCACTATTAGTGCTGCCACATGTGATCATCCGATAAAGGTGGTAGTTAGATAACCAGCTTTTTACAGAGTGAAGGTACGTTTGCCCCTTTAAAACTAACACGTAAATGTTGGAGCAATACTTTGAAATCACACTGTTCAGCTCATGTTTTATTCTTAAATATTTATTTATTTGAAAGGCAGAATAATAGAGCAAGAGACAAATTTTCCACCTGCTGGTTTACTTCCCAAGTGCCCCATAACAGTTGCAGCTGGGTCAAGTTGAAGACAGGAGCCAGAAAGTCCATCAGGATCTCCCATATGGGTGGTTTAGGGTCTAAGCCATCATCTGCTGCCTCCCAGGCAAATTAGCAAAAAGCTGGACAGGAAACAGAACAGCTGAGACTTGAACCAGATACCACTCCAATATAGGGTGTCCCAAGAGGCAGCTTAATCAACCGTGTCACAACACTTATCCCCAAATATCCTTTTCACTTCAGTGAAAATACTTCATATTTGAAATTCAGTTTTTAAAGAAGGTTTAAGTGATTTCAGGACAGAGAAGTTGGGATAACTTCAGCTCAGCAGTAGGCCAATTACAGACAAAATGACAGTCACAACGCTTAGAAAATATTCACTGGATGCCCTCTTGTGGCCAGCAGGGAGAAAAGTCAGTAATGCAGGAATTCACATGTCACAAACAGATCATTAAAATTTAGGTCTAACATTTCAGTACAATAAAAAGGCAGGATTATGCAAAAGGGGAAGAGCTGACTTCAGTCTAGTGTTGCACATTTCTTTTTTCTTGGGGTGGGGGGAAATCAAACATTTTCAGTAACTTTCACAGAACCCGAGAGGATCTGTACTCCTCAAATGCTACACATTGGGAACAATCTTTCAGTTAAAAGAGAGAGAGAGAGAGAGAGAGAGAAAGTCACTGTTCAATAGTAGGGTCCCTGACACTCCTCTGGGGAACTGCCTGTGGACTGAGTTCTGGGTTCCTGGCTTCTGCCTGCTCCCCTGGTTGCTACAGGCATTTTGTGAGTAAACCAGTAAGAGGACAATATCTGTCTGTGTCTTTCAACTAAAATGAAAATGAGTTAAATTATTTTTAAAAACCTCATGAGTTCAAGTATCAAGAGTGGAATTCCTTTACAGCAACACATATGAAGCATGTGCCCACAAAATGTAACCGGCATCTAACTAAGCTTTCGAACTAACTGATAAGGAGATACGAGGAAGATACTAGAGACATAATGAAACAGCAAATTGACAAATCTAGGATGTGCATCTTTTACAGACTGGACCACAATGTGGGCCCTAAGGTCAAAAGTTTAAACTGGGCAAACAAGATCCTTGTTGTCACAGAACTCACCATAATAAAATGTATGTGTACATATATACAATAGATATTACATATATATATGTATGAGAGGCAGAGAAACGAACTGATCTCTCATCCACCGGTTCACTCCCCAATGTCTGCCAAGAGCCAGGGCTAGCACAGGGCACTAACTAATTTAGGAAACTGCAAGTGCTATCTTAATCTATTAGGCCAAATACCTACCTACCCCTACAGCGCTCACATTAAAAAAAAAAATGGATAGAACAGAATTAACATAAAAATTTACATATTCCTGCCTCCTCTTTTCAATACGAGCATGTTAGGATCCAGAAAAGGCTGATTAGAATGGAAAGCCACATTTAGGAGACAGAGAAACCCTTCATTCAGAAATATTTATCCTTGCCTTTTTTCTGTTTGTCCATTCTTCTCTCCTCAGAGTAGTCACAGGAGGAATCTCATCTGAACTTACAGGCCTCTAAATGGATCTCAGCTTAAAGGCTGGCTTTACAAAGACATTGCAATGTGAAAAGCAAAAGGAGCAATTCAAACAATCATAGATTCCAATGTAAATATCTTTGTTTAGAAATGGTCGCTGAAATGCAGTTTCCTTTTTTTTTTTTGAAATGCAGTTTTCTAATAGCTAAATGTCAAAAAAAATCTAAATATCAAAAACTGGAACCTATAAAACTGATAGAGCCATGTAATGGAATTATATGCAACAACTAAAACATGGAAAACTAAAACTGTTAACTGTCTTAGATATAGTCAAGGAAAACAGATTACAAAATAGTGTATACAAGAAACTTTTGTTTTTATAGATATGCATGTATAAATAATCACTCTCTAGAAGAAAATATTCCAACTGGTTTAGAACTGTTATCTCTGAGTGACAGAATTAAAGTTGACATGTAGTTTCTTATCAATATTTTCTACTTTTTCCAAAACGAAAACAGGTAATTTACAAATATACTCCATTTAAGTATTTAAATAATTTTCCATATAGTCTCAATTTTAGGTATTTAAAATGCATCAGTCATATTAAGAATGTTAATAGTTACTTTAAATAATAATGTAGAGCTTCAGAAATATTTAAAACCGGTGAATTCATACAATGGAGAATATAAAATTGCCTCTTGTTCCTAATCAGAATGAAAGTGTATTTAACCTAACTGTTGTCAGAGATGAATTAAGAATCAGCAAACTACGAAGTTTCATCTCTGAAGGTAGGGTCAAGGCATGGACATTTTATTCACTTATTTCTAAAGATTCATTTATTTATTTTCAGAGTTATGTAGAGAAAATGTCCTCTGGTTCACTCCCCAGAAGGCCTCAACAGCCAGTACCGAACAAGCCAAAGCCAAGAGTTTCTTTAGGGTCTCCCAAATGGGTGGCAGGGGCCCAAGTGCTTGAGCCAGCTTCTGCTACTTTCTGTGGCCCATTAACAGGGAGCTGGATCAGAAGTAGAACTGCTGGGACATGAACCAGCATCCAAATGCATGCCAGTGCCACAGCTGGTGGCTTCTCCAAGCCATGGCACAGATGGGTGATTCTGAGGTACACCTCTGCTTAAGAAAGACAATTTGAGACAATTACTTGAAAATTCAGAAACTGGGCGTTGATGTAGTGCATAGTATGCTAAGCTTCCACCTGTGGTGCTACCATCCCATACGGGTGCTGGCTCAAGTCTCGGCTGCTCCACTTCCCATCCGGCTACATGCTTTCAGCCTGGGAAAATGGTGCAGGCTGGTCCAGGTCCTTCGGCCCTGCACCCACGTAGGAAACCTGGAAGAAGCTGCTGGTTCCTGGATTTGGACCAGTTCAACTCCAGCCAGGGAGGTCATTTGAAGAGTATATTAGTGGACAGAAGATCTCTTTCTCTCTCCTCCTTCTCCTCTTTCTGTAACGTCACTGCTTCAACAAAAACACTTTTTAAAAATTCAGAAATTGCGTCCCACAGCGTGGCCTAGCGGATAAGGTCCTTGCCCTGAACACGCCGGGATCCCATATGGGCACCGGTTCTAATCCTGGCAGCTCCACTTCCCATCCAGCTCCCTGCTTGTGGCCTGGGAAAGCAGTCGAGGATGGCCCAAAGCCTTGAGACCCTGCACCCATGAGGGAGACCTGGAGGAAGTTCCTGGCTCCTGGCTCCAGATCAGCGCAGCACCGGCCATTGCGCTCACTTGGGGAGTGAATCATTGGACGGAAGATCTTCCTCTCTGTCTCTCCTCCTCTCTGTATATCTGACTTTCCAATAAAAATAAATAAATCTTTTAAAAAAATGCTAACAGTATATTATAAAATTTACCAAACTCCCTTTAATAATAAAGAGGCAACTACTCAATTGAGTTCAGTGAAGTCTTTAAGGAACAGATGTTCCCAATGTTATTTTCAAGAGGTTCAGCACATAGCAAGATAGAAAATTTATTCTGTGGTGATTGCGTAAGTACCTGACAAAGATACATAAAAGAAAAACCAAATAAACCACGGACCACTCTCACTTTAAAAAATAGATGCACAAAAGTTCTAAACAAGGGCCTGCGCAATGGCTCTGTTAGCTAATCCTCTCTCTGCAAGTACTGAGATACCATATGGGCACCATGTCGTGTCCCAGCTGCTCCACTTCCCATCCCGCTCCTCACTTGTGGCCTGAGAAAGCAGTGGAGGATGGCCCAAGGCCTAGAGAACCCATACCTGCGTAGGCGGCCCAGAAGAAACTCCTGGCTGCTGGTTTCGAATCGGCTCAGTTCTGGCTTTGTGCCATTTGGGAAGTAAACCAGCAGATAGATTTCTCTGACTCTCCTCTATATAGATTTGCCTTTCTAGTAAAAAAATAAGTAAATCTTTAAAAACAAAGTTCTAAACAGAATTATTAAAATTCACCCCTGTATTAGAATTTAAAAACTGTACAACACTAGGAAATTTATTAATGTGATCTATGATCTATTATAATTAATAAAGAAATATTGCCTTCATGATAAGTGGTGAAAAAACATTTGATACTGATCACCATCAATTTATGAAATTTCTGAAATGGCGTCCATATGGGATCCCGGTGCTTTCAGGGCGAGGACTTTAGCTGCTAGCCCAAGCCACAGGGCCCCTACAGTCAGCATTTTAGGCAGTGCTGTACAATGCTGACATGCTGAGTACTTTAACCAACTAATTTTTTAAAATATTTATTTAATTTTATTGTAAAGTTAGGTATATAGACAGAGGAGAAGAGACACAGAGGGAAAATCTTCCATCTGTTGATTTTGTCCCCCATTGGCTGAGCTGATCCGAAGCCAGGAGCCCAGAGCCTCTTCCAGATCTCCCACATGGGTGCAGGATCCCAAGGCTTTGAGCCGTCCTCGACTGCTTTCCCAGTTCACAAGCAGGGAGTTGGGTGGGCAGCAAGGCTTCTGGGATTAGAACCGGTGCCCATATGGGATTCTGGTGTGTGCAAGGTGAGGACTTTAGCCATTAGGTTATTGTGCTGGGCCCTAACCAACCAATTTTTTAAAGAATCATTTATTTTTATTTGAAAGGCAGATTTTACAGAGAGAAGGAGAAACAGAGACTTTCCATTCTCTGAAATGGTAGCAACAGCCACAGCTGAGCTGATCCAAAATTGGGAATCAAGAACTTTTTCCAGGTCTACCAAGTGGGTGTAGCGGCCAAAAACCTTGGGACATTCTGCATTGCTTTGCTAGTCCATAAGCAGGGAGCTGGATGGGAAGTGCTGCAGCCAAGACATGAATACCCATATAGGATATGATACCCATATAGGATGCCAACTCTAGCAGGTGGAGGATTAGCATGTTATGCCACAGTGTCGGCCCCTCATAGGTATTTTTTTATACAGAGTAATCAAACTTAAAAATCACTAAGTTATTGCATTCTATGCATGTGAGAGTAAGTGCTTTACAACTCTCGAAGGCAAATGAGAAGCTCAAGGATTTCCATTTGCTTAAACAAATAGAACCATTATAGCGATATATTGACATCACTAGCCGAAGGCAACACAGGTAAGTGGAACAGCGATCTGTTATCTCAAACATCCACACCTTGTTCTTTCATAACCTTTCGGTTTCTATCTTCACAACTATATCCTATTCGAAGCTACCAACAATTTGCACCTGAACCACCAGCAGTAGCCTGCAAATTAATCTCTTATTTTCATCCTTGATTCTCCCACCTGAAAGTCAAGATTTTATTTACTTAAAAGGTGGTGTGACAAAGAGAGAAACTGAAAGATCTTCCACTTGCTGGTTGACTCCCCAAATGGCTGCAACAGCCAAAGCCAGTCGACACTGAAGTCAGGAGGCAGGAAACTCTTCTGGGTCTCTCAGATGGGTGGCTGAGCCCCAAGCGCCTGAACCGTCTTCTGCTGCCTTCCCAGACATATTAGCAGGGAGCCAGATTAGAATGGGACTCATACCAGGACTCTGACATTGATGCCAGCATTATAATTGGCAACTTAACTCACTGCACCACAAAGGCAGCCTCTGAGAACACTGGTCTGCACACAGTTTGCAGTTGAATACTCGTTTAATGAATAGATGTGTCCCTAAGGACTGCAGGCTTCCCGAGGATGTAGTTGATACCTGTGCCGACCAATAGTGTATGCCCAACTCCTAGTACAATGCCTGCTCTAGGAAGCATAATTCTGGATGAATGAGTTTTATTCCAAGGGCACATATTCACAGGAAAATGCCAGTTGCATTACTTATTCCTTTAATAATACCCTCAGCATTCTATTCTTGAATAGAGACACCTAAGAGTAGAGATCAAATACATGAATGCCATATATTTAAGGGTATTTACTTACTGACATACTTATGAAAATGGACAAGTGTTGTTTTCTTACTTGTATATTCCTCGTGACATATTTTCAATGTATTTAGCTTTGTCTTGCACTCCACAGTGGTAATGGTAAGTCTTCACACAGGCTTTTATTTCACATCCGATAGTAGCACCGGGCTGACTGCACAGTGTACACTTCTGTCACAGAGAAGAAAGGATCAGAAGCAGCACTTCAAAGTTAACATTAGCATTCTATGTCTTGACATATTTCAGCCAAGCATTCCAATTTACAAAGAAAATAACAACCATTTTCCATAAAAAGGAGCACAGACAACTTATAATAAGTTAAACTTATAATTAAAATACTGCAAAATAAACCATACTTTCGTAAACCTTTGAATGTGACATCATCTTTTGATGTTTCCATTACTTAACATTTGGAATACGCCAGCTTGGTAGGACAAAACTATACTACCCACAAGACTGGACTTAAGCCTAAATGAGATGATCTTTAGCACTGCCAACACAAACATGGAATGATATTATTGGGTACTGTAATGGCTGATGTTGTTCCCTCTTGGGGATCAGATCCCGTTCTATCATAATTTGGGAAAAGCACAAAAAAACAAGAGAGCAACCACCCCTCACCTCTGCAAAATCCATCTCTACCAACAACTCAAAGGACAGAGGAAGACCAAAGGAATTGAAATCTTTTCAAGATTTCTCAGTTGGAGCTACAGCAGACTTGCCTAAGGAATATTCTCAGAGACTGGTGTAAGTGGCTTAGGAGGAATTCCATAGGGGTACTGGGTTAAGTCCCACCTGCTCCACTTCATTATCCAGGTGCCTGCTTATGACCTGGGAAAGCTGTGGAGGATGACCCACATCCTTGGGTCCCTGCAACCACATGGGAGACCTGGAAGAAGCTCCTGGCTCCTGGGCTCTTATCTGCTCAACTCTGGCTGTTATGGCCATTAGGGGAGTGAAGCAGCAGATGGACGAACTCTTCCTCTGTAACTTTGACTTTCAAGTTAAATAAATTAATCTTTATAAAGAAAACAATATTCTTAGATAAAAAGCTGATTAGAAAAAGGGTTTCATGGTCAATTAAGTTGGAACAAAGTTAGGCTAAGAAGCCTTTTCTCCAGGATATCGGGATGTGGTGCAGTTTTCAAGTCTGTTGAACACTTAGATGCCCTTGTATTTTTTGAGGGGTGGGAGATCTTTCAATGAATTTTAAGCATACTTCTAGGAAAACTTATAGCTCTGTTTACCTTGATCTTCAAAAGTAAAGAGGTAAACAGCAACCTGATCAAGAGACCTGAATAGTTATGCCAGTCATTAATTTGGACTTTAGCCATATGTTACAATATTATTCTACTTGATATGATGAAGTGGTGTTTTTTTTTTTTTTCCTATTTTTTAGTATATGTGCTGCTGAAGCAAGTACTGCTTCCTTTTTTCTTTTTTTTTTTTAGTACTACAGGTTCTTCTATAAAACGATTTCATTTTTAATAAATTTTATTTTTAAAACAGTAATGAAAGTTCCAATAAATTGGACTAGAACTGTGAACAGATTACAGCAATACTTTTCACACAATCAATTATAGAATTCCAAAAAGAAGGATTTTTTTAAAAAAACATTTTATTTATTTTTCTTGGAAAGGCAGATCATATTTTTATGGAGAGAAAGAGAGACACAGAGAACTCTATCCACTGGGTCACTTCCCAAACGGCTTCAATGGCTGGAGCTGAACTGAAGCAGGCACCTCTCCTCCAGGTCCCAAGCACCTGGGCCATCACCTACTGCTTTCCTGGACAAGCATGGAGCTGCATGGCAAGTGGAAGAGACTCGAACCAGCAGCCCCATGGGATCTTGCTACTAGCAAGGTGAAGAGTTAGCCATCGAGCTGTCACGCCGTGCCCAAGAAAGGATTATTTCTAATGGATTTATCCAATAGGGTGCCAGCTCATGTCCTGACTGCTCCTCTTCTTGTCCAGTTCCTTGGAAATGTGATTGGGCACCTGCGATCTACACTGGAGGCCTGGATGGAGCTCAAGGCTTGCTCCAGCCACAGCCCAGGCCATTAAGGCCATCTAGGAGTACATCAGAGGATGAAGGAACTCTGGCCCTCTTCCTGTAATTCTGCCTTTCAAATAGATAAATTTTTACATTAAACACATATCAAATATGGATACCAAAAAATCTATAAGGGAAACTTTAAAGCTATGAAAAACATTTTAAGACACATAAATGTTTCTGTGCACTTTAAACCTATGCCTTAAAAACTTTTTATTTAAAAACAAAAAGAAGGCCCAGCGCGATAGGATAATGGTTAAAGTCCTCGCCTTGCATGTGCCAGGATCCCACATGTGCCAGTTCTAACCCCGGCAGCCCTGCTTCCCATCCAGCTCCCTGCCTGTGGCCTGGAAAAGCAGTGGAGGATGGCCAAAAGCCTTGGGACCCTGCACCTGTGTGGAAGACCCGGAATAATTCCTGGCTCCTGGTTTCTGACTCGCTCAGCTCCAGCTGTTGCAGCCACTTGGGGAGTGAACCATCAGACAGAATATCTTCCTCTTTGTCTCTCCTCCTCTATATATCTGCCTTTCCAATAAAAATAAATAAATCTTTAAAAAATATAAAAATAAAAAAATTAAGAGATTTTCAAAGCTCCATTAGCTTTAAAAAAGTTTTCTTTAAGCAAAATGACACAATAAAATAGTTTAAATTTGACAAGGTTTGTCACATTCGTATCATCACTGATTTTACTAGAGGATTTCTATCTGCCCTGAAATATAAACCTTAACAGTACAGTTCTCTTTAGCAATGAAGCTACTTAGAGTAGAGGTTTCAATATTATCAGTATCCTTGTTTTTACTACAAACAAGCAAAACATACGCTTTGCTTTTAACATATGAACCACTTTATATTAAGCTTTTGATGACTGATTGAATTTGATATGTGTTTCATATTTAAAGTAGTCAAGAATAATATGCATAACACAAGTGTAAGAACCACAGACCATTCTTTTTCCTCGCTTAATTTCCTGCAGCACAGTTTTGATATCGAAATCTCCAAATTCTGCTCTTGATGTTGTTGTGAGTTGAACTGTGCCAGAAGAAAATAACTGGAGAAGAGAAATGCACAATGTTAACAGAGGCCTTATACGAAAAAACATAAATGAGACATTAAATGTGTTATATTAATCTTCTCTAAGATGCGTTTTCCTCAGTATTTAAGTACTAACTCCAATTATTCTGAACATATTTATATTGTTAAAATACAACCCAAAATGAAAGATAATAAAATAAGATTGCTAGTATGGAGCCAAGATGAAATACCCTGCTTCAGACAAAGATTTCAATAATTTCCTGTCATCTCAACCATTCTGTATCTCTACAGAGTTTTTATAAAAAATAGATTAAATTGGCAAATTTCAACTATAGGTTGTAGGTTAGAATCACCTAGCGATTTTGTTTGTTCAAAACAGACATGTCCCGGATCTATTCCACGGGTGCCTCAAGTTCCTATATTTTGGAAATAGCCTCCCAGGTAAATCTGACATGTATTATGGTTAAAAATCTATGAAACTGGAACGGGTGGAGTGGCACAGATAGTTCCATATCAGAGTGTCCTTTCAAATCCTGGCTATTCCCGTTTCCAATCCAGCTTCCTGCTAATGTGCATCCTGGGATACAGCAGGAGCTGGCCCAAATTCTTAGATCCCCGCCTTCATGGTGGAACACCCGGCTGGAGTTTCTGGCTGCTGCAGGCATTTGCAGAGTGAATCAATGGATGGAAGGTACAGATCTCTATTTCTGTCTCTTTTGGTCTTTCTATTTGCCTTTCAAGTAGATGAAAATTAGCAAATATTTCTAAAAGAAGGTGATACACATAATGCAATTTTATATGAATTTTAATATATCATTACAATGCAATTTTAATATACATTATAGAAGATAAACTCGTAAGTAAATGTTATACCATGTGTTACACACAAAAGATACTTATTAAGTTACAGTAGAGGCCTAAAACATCTTTCATAAAACGTCTATGTAGCTGAAATTTTTGGTTACGAAAAATTCATGCATTACTTTGAAAATGGTAACTATAATGAATACTAGATCAAATGTTACAAAAATATAAAGGGAATTATTTTTAAAAACATAAGGTTTGTTAAGAATTAGGATCACACGACATGCTATTCATAATTCTAAAACACTAATGCTAGGCGACAAAGTGCTGTATTTGGTTATTAGCTACTGATTTCCAAAAGAGCTTCACTTTAAAAGCACAATGAAATAAAACATGCTTACCATACACTTATAATGTGCAGCTGCCTTCTTGGCATTAAATATATGCAATTTTCCTCTTGCTTCATTTTCTTCCTCCCCTACGTGACAGAATCCACATTTAGGCCTTGTGTCACTAGGGCTGCCTCTATGTGGAGATCTATCTCTCTGCAAATGGAAAATAAAAGACCAACTTAATAAAGTGCCTGATAGC
Source organism: Ochotona curzoniae (assembly GCF_017591425.1). NCBI lineage: Eukaryota > Metazoa > Chordata > Mammalia > Lagomorpha > Ochotonidae > Ochotona > Ochotona curzoniae. The sequence goes on from NW_024467087.1 coordinate 11,952,628, forward strand.
ATGATTTCAAGTTTAAATTACATCCACATGATTAGCTTCATCTATACAGTTTAAATAAAATGGCCATGGTACAACAAAAGAGTCCAAAAGTTTTGTACTTACGTAAGAGCTACTTTCCATTTCATCTGTTCCATGAGAGGATGTGGATCGGGTGTCTTCTGATAGCCCTTTGAAGTTGGTTTTTCGTGGCCTTCCTTTGCGACTTTTCTTTTTATTTTTAGGTGATGAGGGCTCCAGTTCATGCTCATTAAAACTTTCTTCTAAATCAGTTGCTTAAAAATGAACAAATGCTTTATATGGACCAATCTTAGAATGACAGTTATTACTTCATAGGTTCTAGCACAAACACTTCTCCTTAGAAAGAAATTATCTCCCAAAATGAGGAGAAATGTTCTGTGGTATATCCAATATAGCAATGTAATGTTTCAGAAAAATACAACAAAACCAAATGCAACAAAATGGTTATATTACAAATATGGCACTGTAGTTTCCTTTCTATCTACAATTTTATAATAGGGGGTTTTGTGATCTTGATTATGTGGTTTAAAAAATTAGTTATACTAAAATTAAACTTATAAGTTTTAGTCATACTGCTCACATTTCAAGAGCTTATTACACCCATGTAGCCACCTGCAGGCAGTACAAACTGTCTACCTTCCTGTCTACATTCCTACTGATGAAGAAAAGTTCTTTTGGATGGTACTGTTCTAAATAGCTCTTCAAACAATCATAAAGACTCAATGAACAAACTGAGCAAGAAAATCATCTAAAATGAACTGATAAAATAATCAAAACAGTAAGCACAAAAGGAGTTTCTAATACAAGTGGTAGGAAATCTATGTTGAGCATTAATTGCGTATATTATTTTGATAAAAAATATGTAAAATTTTAGAACTCTATAATAATTTTAAAAGGATTTCTATAATTAAGAGGTGTTCCAGTTATTCAATACAGCTATTTTATTAGTTGAGTGCATATTGTCATACAAGACATTGAGTTTTTAAAAATGTTTTTGTAACAACCAAATATTTACTTGTCTTAGGGTCAAACTATAAAGTTTTTGGCATAGTTCCAATACTTTCATTATTTTTATTTACTGATTATAATTCTGGAGGCTAACATAACAATGAGAAAGTAGATCAACTTTTATTCACAAATATAAATATTTTTCCCAATACTTTAAAAAGGGTTAACTCAGTAAATATAGTTGAATATGTAAACTCAAATAACTCATGTATCAGGTTGTTTGTAAAATAGTTAATGTTCATTTGTATAAATGCAGCTTCATATAACAATGTAGGGCTTGAAGGAGTTAAGGGGAAAAGGGAAAAATTACAGGGTTGTGTATTATAAGACAAACTCACATGAACAATTCCCGTAACGACAGAGTAGACAATAAAACACACACTCTGATAGTAACATTACAGCAAATTCCATATCAGAGCAAACTACTTTTTCTTTTTCTTTATATTAAGTGAGAAAATTTCATGTATTTCACAATATAGGATTTAGGAGTCCAGTGGTATGTCCCAGCCTAGCCTTCTTCTTGCCCACACTCCTTACCCACCCTCTTCCTTCCTTTTTTTTTTTTTTTTTTTTTGCTATTTTTCACATGGCATATTTTCATTTCACCCTGCAATCAGACTTAACACTCCATTAGGTAAACATATCTATCCATAGCAAGCAGGGGGGAAAAAAACCTTACTCTTCCTCAGGAATACAAAGTCCCATGATGTCAATTTCATTCATATAGATTACAATTTTGTACTCTGTGTATTAATTATCACAGATCAGGAAGAACATATTTTTTCCCCCCCTTTGGAATTGGCTTATTTCATTAATCATAATGGTTGCTAAAAGACTTCATTTACTTGGAAAAGACAAGATTTCATTATTTTCTATGTCCAAGTAGTATTCCATCATATATACATATTTTTTTTAAAAAGATACATTTCTTTTTATTGGAAAGCCAGATTTACAAAGAGAAAGATCTTCCATCAGCTGGTTCACTTCACAAATGGCCACAACGGCCAGAGCCGAGCTAATCCAAAGCCAGGAGCCAGGAGCTTCTTCAGGGTCTCCTACTCAGGTGCAGAGTCCCAAGGCATTGGACCATCCTCTACTACTTTCAAAGGTCAGAAGCAGGGAGCTGGATTATAAGTGGAGCAAATGGGACATAAACCAGCATTCATATGGAATGTCAGCATTTGGAGGCCCAGGATTAGCTAGCTGAGCAAAAGTGCTGGTCCCCATATATCATTTTCTTTATTTAATCATTAGTTGATGGGCATCTGAGTTGATTGCATATCTTAGTTATTGTGAATTAAGCTGTTATAAACATGAGGGTACAGATAACTCTTTAATAGGCTGATTTAATTTCATATGAATAAATTCCAAGGAATTTGATGGCTGGACCATATGGTAGATCTAATCTCCATATGGTCTTCTATAATGGCTGCACTAAAAGACATTCCCATCAACAGTAGATTAGGGCAGCTTTCCCCCCCATATCCTCACCAGCATCAACTGTTTTCTGATTTCTGTGTGATAGTCATTCTAACTGGAGTGAAGTTGCTTTGTGGTTTTTATATACATATCCCTGATGGCTAGTAATCCTGAACATTATTTCCTATCTGTTAGCCTTCGAAAAACGCCTGTTCATGTCCTTTCCCCATTTCTTAACTGGATTGTTTCTTGTTTTAATTGAGTTTTTTGAGATCATTATAAATCCTAGATATTATTCCTCTACCTGTTGCATAGAGCATATTGTGTTTTAAATAGCTTTAAGTGACATTTTTCTTCCTTAAGTGACAATTTTAAGACATGGGATTTTGGGCCCAAATTTGAGTTCTAGCTGCTCCACTTCCCATGCAGCTCCTTACTTGTGGCCTGGGAAAGCAGTAAAGAATGGCCCAAAGCCTGTGATCCTGCACCTGTGTGGGAGGCCTAGAAGAAGCTCCTGGCTTTGGATCGGCTCAGCTCCGGCCGTTGCGGACACTTGGAGAATGGGGCAGCAGATGGAGGATCTATCTCGCCTTCTCTCTGTAAATCTGTCCTTCAACAACAACAACAAAAAAATCAATAAATCTTTAAGACATGGGATTTAATTCAAGCTGTTAGTTGCAGTTGTGAACAATTCAAAATTCTTAAAGTGATAAACAAATGCTTCAATTTTTTTGATATAGATATACAAGGTTTGTGAAAAAAATGGTTTTTAAAAGTACATATAAATCACTTCTTGGCCTTTTGGCTAAGATCAAGCGTAAAAGTATATATAAAACATGTGTATGTGTGTATATATAACATTCAGTTATCTAAAATGAGAACAGTATCACTAACATCATAACACTGTTTTTATTAAATATCTATAAAGTCATCACTTTAAAACTGATTCCATTATCAGATCAATGTAACTAGTTTTCTCCATGGCATTTCTTTCTTAATATAAAAGATTATTCAGTATTTAACATTTATTTTGTTTGGAAGGCAGTTATATGGAGAAGAGAGACAGATCTTCTACATGCTGGTTCACTCCCCAAATGACCCCAATCGCCAGAGCTGAGTGGACCTGAAACTGGGAGCCAGGAGATTTTTCTGGGTCTTCCACCAGATTGCAGTGATCCAAGGACTTGAGCCATCCCCTATCACCTTCCCAGGCAGTAAGCAGGGAGCTAGATTAGAAGCGGAACAGCTGGGACACAAATCAGTGTCCATATGGTATACCACTGCCACAGACAGACGCTTAGCCCATGCCACAGCGCTGGTCCAAGATTATTCAATATATAAAAGCCACAGAAAAAAAGTCACAAAACAGTCATGGATTTAATTATTTCACTTCCAGACTTCTGAGAAGTTTTTTTTTTTAAAGGTGTTAAGTCAAATGACAGTTAATAAATTGGAAAAATACTGGCCTTACTTGTGAAAAATGATTAGTATCCTTATATGATAAGCTCAAGTAAGATGGCAGCTTTAAGTATGAAGCAGATGAAAGGTATAATTACATAATTTACAGAATAAAAGGTTAACAAACCTACTTTTAATTTCTCTAGAATGGAAGTGTAAATCAAGCGATACATCATTTTTGAACTAGCAATACAGTAGACCGAGTTATAAAGTTTACAATAAACCCAACAAAACATTTATTTGCAATAAAAATAAAAAATGTCCCCTATGGATTAAGAAGACATCACGCCTATGCTTGAACAGGATTGAAGTGAGAAAATAATTTCTTGCTCATTTAATAAAATTCTGATAAAAATGCAACTTAGCTGATTTTTTTTGGAAAAGTAAATGAATAAAAATATACAATAAGAATATTCAACAGCAGTTAACATCCCAGCATATGGGGGAAAATGTTTGGTCTAGCAGTTGAAGACATGACCATACCAAAGTGCCTAGGTTCAAGTCCTGTCTGCTCCTGAATCCAGCTTTCTCCTAACGTACACTGGGGAATGTAATTAGAGACGGTTCAAATACTTGGTTTCCTATCCACAACATGGGAGATGATCAATGTTTCTGGCGCCTAGTTTTGGCTACCCCAACACTGGTCATTTCAGGCATTTTGAGAATGAACTAACCAATAGATGAGAGAGATCTCTGTCTCTTTGAAATAAATATATATTTTTTTAAATACAGAGAAATGTATTGGTAGGAGAGAATAACAAGTGTGAAAACAGACACAATGCATGTGGAAGCTGACAGTATAATATTGGTGGCATTTTAGACCAGCTGGGAAAACATACAATGGTACCACTGGCTTTGTACTGTTCAAAAAACTGAGACCCTGGGCCAGCACCAAGCATGATAGGCTAAGATTTCGCCTGTGGTACTAGCTCACAGCATGGGTGCCAGTTCGCATCCTGGTGGCTCTTCTTCCAACCCAGCTCTCTGTTTATGGCCTGGAAAAGCAGCAGAGGATGGCCCAAGTCCTTGGGACCCTGTAAGCCATGTGGGCTATCTGGAGGAAGCTCCGGGCTCCTGGCTTCAGACCCATCCAGCTTTGGCTGTTGCAGCCATTCTGGGAGTCGATGGAAGGTCTCTGTTACCTTATGTAACTCTGCTTTTCAAATAAAAATACTAGTTTTTACAAAATGAGATTCCTCATAATGTATGACACAGATAGATTAAAATTATATCAATAAACAGCTATAAATGTAGCAGAATAAAAGATTTTTAAAGGATTCATTTTGTGTTAAGATTTATTTTTTTTAATTGGAAAGTAAGATATACAGAGAGGAGGAGAGACAGACAGGAAGATCTTCTGTCTGCTGACTCACTCCCCAGGTGGCTGCAACAGCCAGTGCAGAGATGAACTGATCTGAAGACAGGAGCCATGAGTGTCTTCCGGGTCTGCGACATGGGTGCAGGGTCCCAAGGCTTTGCGCTGCTGTTGACTGCTTTCCTAGGCCACAAGCAGGGAGCAAGATGGGAAGTTGGGTCAGCTGGACACGAACTGGCACTCATATAGGATCATGGAGTGTGCAAGGCGAGGACTTTAGCCACTAGGCTACCATGTCGGGACCAAAGGATTCATTTATTTTTATTAGGACAATTTAACAGAGAGAGGAGAGTGAAAGTGAATCTTTCAACTGAAGGTTCACTCTCTAATTGGCCACAATAGCTGCAGCAGAGCAGAGCAGAGCTGAGCCAATTCCAAACTAGAAGCCAGGAGCTTCTTCCCAGTCTCTCACATAGGTGCAGGGTCTCAAGGACAAGGACCATCCTCCACTGTTTTCCCAGGCAATAAGCAAGGAGCTAGATGGCAAGTGGAACAGCTGGGACAACAACCAGAACCCCTGTAGGATGTTGATGCTGCAGGCAGAAGCAACTTGCCCAATAGTATTCGACAGCATTTAAAAACTGCCAGGGCCCTGCACCATAGCCTAGTGGCTAAAGTCCTTGCCTTGTAAGCACTGGGATCCCATATGGGTGCCGGTTCTAATTCCGGCAGCCCAGCTTCCCATTCAGCTCCCTGCTTGTGGCCTGGGAAAGCAGTCGAGGACAGTCAAAGCTTTGGGACCCTGCACCCGTGTGGGGAGACCCTAAAGATGCTTCTGGCTCACGGCTTTGGATTAGCTCAGCTCCGGCCATGTGGTCACAGGGGGAGTGAACCGGTGGGTGGAAGACCAGACCCTTCTCTTTGTAACTCATTCTGTAAATCTGCCCTCCCAATAAAAATAAATAAATCTCGAAAGCTGCTTAAATGGGCCCTGCATGGTAGCCTAGCTGCTGAAGTCCTAGCCTTGCACATGCAGGGATCCCACATGGGCGCCAGTTTGTGTCCCAGCAACCCCAACTTCAGATCTTCCATCTGCTGGTTCACTTTCCAAGTGGCTGCAACGGCCAGAGCTGAGCTGATCTGAAGCCAGGAGCTTCTTCTAGGTCTCCTATGTGGGTGCAGGGTCCCAAGGCTTTGAGCCATCCTCTACTGCCTTGTCAGGCCTCAAGCAAGGAGGTGAATGGGAAGCAGGACCGTCAGGACAGGAACAGGCACCCATATGGGATCCTAGCACGTGCAAGGCGAGGAGGACTTTAGCCACTAGGCTGTGGCACTACGTTGTACATTTTTTTAAAAACAGATATACAAACAAATAGCATCTTAAGCTACTATTCTACACCTTGATTTCTCCATTTCCATGACAGTATATGCAAACTGCCCTCCTGCCTTCTAAGAGTGAACAGTAATCCATTGTATTCCACCAACCACCTATTAAATATCACAAATGTTTTAAAGAACACCTTTTTCTATTTATATTAATATTCTTACACAATCTTAATAGCATATATTTGTGTCTGTACGTACAGATATATATGAAATAATATTTAATAGCCCATAATAAACATTTGAGCGTTTGAATTTTTACTGTACCAGATGTGCTTCAGTTTGATATGCATCATCTTGTTTGAGCCTGCATTTTGACAGAGTTGTACCAGTCATTGTTCAACATCCTGACCCCGTTCTATGAAGATTACTTAATTTTGTGTAAGATCACAAAGCATGAGAGTGGATGAGCTGGGACAAATATACGCCAGCGTGTAAGCAGATGTATGTGTTTAAAATGCTAACACTCACTATCACAGAAAAACAATTTCCATACTTTCCTGGCAGTCACAAGTTCTGCATATATCTGTGGATGCATGGAATTTCACTGAAAGGACATACCTGCTTGCTTTTAGCAAAGAAACTGAGTTATAAGGGCAAGAGTGGGAAGGAAGCCTCCAGTGTATGGTCTTCTGAATGGCTGATTTTAGTACAAGTACTCAAGAGCTTTTCAAACAGATAAATACAATATATTTGTAATTTCTAAAAATCCAGGCTGACATGATCAGAGATAAAATTGTCCTTTTTGTTTGCCACCAATTGGTTCCAATTTCTTACAAATATGACCCTACTATGTCTATGGCACTTGACACTGCCCAAGCTGCTGCTTGCTTCCATTCTGCTCGTCTCTGATATGACCCTATGGGGTGGCCAAAGCAACTCCCAACTGCCTCCTCATGTTACAAAGCCATGTCTATCTCCTTTCTAGTCCTCTTCTTCTTAACCAATGCTTTCTTCACCTTACATGCTCTTGGTCTATGCTCCACTTCCTAACCTGTCCAAAGGTCTCACCTGGTTTAACAGTGTGAAGTACAAAGGGTCTTGGATAGAATGCCTAACTGCCACTTATGGGATCTTAACTTGATTAAGGTACTTACCATTTGTGAATCAAAGTCATCCCATGTATCAAGCGAGACTTAATACTAACACCTTCTTCACAAAGCTGCCTTAAAAAATTATTTGTGAAGAATGCCCTGCAAACCACACAATCCTATTCAGTTGCTGCCAATGATTCTTGTCATACTGACATAGTAAGCACCTTCATACACAGTCAGACTCCACCTTCCCAAAGGTGCCCACGCTCAGTAGACACTCAGTAAATTTCAATAAATGTTTGGATGTTAAAAAAAAAAGAAAGAAAAATTAAAAAGACAGGCATTACAAAAAGACTGGTTGTCTGTGACCATGACTTGTATTCTACACATGCATGTGATGAAGAATTGAAACTCAACCTCATCACAGATTATTTTGTTCAATACAAATTTAGCACAGAAGTCTTAAATTATTAATGAAAATGATTTGAAATAAAGCACTATTCATTCCTAATCACAGTTCCTTGAAGGCACCCAAATGTTTACAGTGATGGCGAGCTGTCATATGAAAGTACCTCTCTAAAACAGACTAGTATCAGCTACAACACAAGACTATTTGTTATTACCCACGTTTAATATTTTTAAAATACTGCTTAAAAATGTAAAGAATATATTATCTAGACATACACAGAGAAAAATATTTACAATGAAGAATTTAATTCTAGTTATTCCTGTCCATTTTAAGCATTTTTTAAAATTTTTTATTTATTGGAACGTCAGATTTACAGAGAGGAGAGAACAGAAAGCTCTTCCATCTGCTGGTTCTCTCTCCAAGCGGCCGCCAACAACCAGAGCTGAGCTGATCTGAAGCCAGGAACCAGGAGCCTCTAACTGTTTTCCCACACGGGTGCAGGGTCCCAAGGCTTTGGGCTGTCCTCTACTGCTTTCTCAGGCCACAAGCAGAGAGCTGGGTTGGAAGCGGGGCCACTGGCATACAAACTGGTGCCCATATGGGATCCCAGCACGTACAAAGTCAGGATTTTAGCCACGAGGCTTATGGCACCAGGCCCTCTTGTCCATTTTTAAAAGTATCAGTTTCCTATTAAAAATAGGAAGGCATCACACTGTTTTAAGAACAATACTCAATAATCACATGTGGCTAATGGCTACCTACCATACTGCACAGTGTAAATAAGGAACATTTTTATCATCACCACAAGTTCTACTAGGCAGTGTTTCCTGGCCATTAGTCCTATATCCTCTTGTTAGAAACCTTGCATCTTTAAGGACTACATTGTTGAGTTGAACGAATGCTTCTAAAAATATTAAAGTGAATACAAACTATAGGGGATGTGGCCAAAACAGAAATTCCTATTAGTCAGCCAGGAGTGACACCTCAGATTAGATGTCTCTATCAAGCTCCCAGATGATGCCAAATCTGGTCCACAGATTCTTCCCTAAGTAGAAAGAAGCTATGTCTACCCTCTTTCCTTCCCTGTTGCTAGTAATTAACTCCAATCTTTCCACTTCATTCTTCAGCACATCACTCATAGTTCCTTTCTCCATTTCCACCTCTGGTGTCATCCATGGGCTATTTTGGGTGTTCACAAGGACAATCAAAGCAAAAAACCACCCAACCCCTCAGTTTCTTGACTTTCAGTGATGTCCTCTATCAACTGCTCAATTCCCATAATCATATCCAGTAAACCTAAAAACCACCAGAAATGGTTCTACTTCAGAAATCCCGACACACTTTGAACCACAAATGATTAAATTCCTTAAGTACTCTCTCATTGTTTTTGGATTTTACCAGGAGCTGCAGTATTTAGATTTTTTTTTTCTTTTTCTCCTTTCACTTTCTTCTCTATCTAGCTCAGATTTCTCTTTTGCAAATGTCCCAAAGTCATTAATTCCCTAACTTCTTTGCTGAACTCACTTGTCAAAATCCTAATTCTGAATTAGCCATGTAACCCCTTTCTCTAGGTTACATCCAGGATGGGCACTACGACATAAATTCATACTTGCCAATCTCAACCTAGTTTGGAAGCCTGACATTTCTTTAGGCAAACTTCTTTGCCAGTCCTCACAGCTATTCTTTCAAACCTCTTTTCTGCAATCTATAATCCTCACACTTTTCCCTAGGTTTCCTTGACAGAGAAAAGAAATCTGGGAACTGGTGCTGTGGCTTAAATGAGTGGTTAACCACTTAACTCAGTGGTTAAGCCACAGCCTACAGTGTCAGCACCCCAAATGCATGTCGGCTTGAGTACTGGCTCCAATTCCTATGCAGCTCCCTGCTAATGTGCCTGGGAAAGCAGCAGAAGAGGGCCCCTGTGCTCAGGCTCCTGTTACCCACATGGGAGGCCCAAAAGAATCTCCTGGCCTCCACATGGTCTAACCCTGGCCATTGTGGCAATCTGGGGAGTGAACCATCAGACAAAAGATTTTCCTGTCTTTCTTAGCTCTGCTTTCAAACAAATAAGTCTTTTAAACAACAGATCTGAGCTCCTTCTCTCCAAGTATAATGAAAATATCATTGGCCAATTATTTTGTGTGCTGAATCATCTTTCCTATACTTTCGAAATCCTAACTATAGGATCCTTTCTCACGGGAATTTATGTATCAACAAATTACTTGCCTCCCCATTTTAAAATGCCAACTCGGCAAAAGAGACTAATATGAAAAAGCTATGTACTGCATGATTCCAACTATGTGACATTCTAGAGAAAGTAAAACCATCAGTAGTTGCCCAGGTTTCAGGGTGGAGTGGGGGAGAGTAAGTGGAGCACAGGAAGTTTCCAGGGCAGTGAAACTATGGTCTATAATAACACAATGATGAATCCACGTCATTACACATGTCAAAATCCTTAGACTCCACCAAACCAAGAATGGACTCCAATGTAAACTATAGACTTCAAGTGATGATGATGTGTCAATATTGTTTCTTTGACTGTAATAAATGTACGACACTGGCGAGGGATGCCCATGGTGGGGAGGTTATATGCAGGTACTGGGGAGGAAGGTGACCAGATAGGAATTGTACTGGAACGCAGTACTTTCTGCTTAATTTTGCTGTAAACTTAAAATGTCTCTAAAAGTTAAGGTCCATTAATTAACAAAACCACCACCTTTAAAGCTCTTTTAAACTATTCCCCTGCTCTTCCACAGGGAAATACAGTAGGTTTATCTGTGTCACATTTGTCTAAGCCTCACTACTCATGTGCAAAGAGGTGTATTACTAACTGCCTCTACTGCTCCATCCAGGCCACAGAAAGGTAAGCTATTGTGTAAGCTCCATTGTTCCAAATCCTGTGGATGCTCTTTTGCAAAAGATTGATGGATTTGAAAGGCAGAGTTAGAAAGAGAGAGACATCAAACTTGCACCAGCTGGTTCACTCCCCAAATGGCCACAATGGCCAGAGCTGGGCTAGTCAGAAGCCAGGGGCCAGGAGCTACTCTCAGGTCTTCCATATGTGTGCAGAGGACCAAGGATTTGGGCCATCTTCTGTTGCTTCTCCCAGGCACATTAGCAGGAAGGTGGATCAGAAGTGGAGAAGCTGGGACTCAACCTGGCCCCTCTATGGTACATTGACACCACAGGAGGCAGCTTTACTACATCACAGTGCCAACTCCATGTGTGCTTCTGAATAGCACACCAAGTTGATAATTTTGTCCCTTCTGACTCTACTCTCTCCCTTCTCTTGGCTCCAAGACTAAATATGAACCTGGGTTTCCATCCTACCCATTCCTCCCCTCCACCTGTGTAGGACCATCCTTCTATACTTAGTTTTTACCTGCTGAAGTTCTTCAGCAGTCAGTCCTAGGCCATCTCCTATTTTGAATTGTTTCCTTACTATATTTTCCTCCTACTATCATACATTGCGGTATGCATCTCTTCTGCTGAATAAAAGATGGACTCCTAATGAAACTGCTAAATGTATCTTGAAAATAACGTGTTGGGCTTCCTACCATTGTCTATACCTATAATGTCACGATGCACTTAAACAGCAGAATCATGGACTTGTGGCTGCTGTTGAAGGACTATACTATTGTGACAATACAGGGGAAAACAGTGGGAGGGGGAAGAGGGATCTTATCACTTAAATCTTCAGGTGTTTGTCTTGGTGATTAAGATTCCAGTTAGAAGCCAGTGTTGTAGTGCAGCACTTTAAGCTGTCACTTGCAACACTGGCAACCTATGTCAAGAACTGGTTCATGACCCAGCTGCTCTGCTTCCAATTCAGCTCCCTGCTAATGCTCCTGTGAAGGCAGAAGACAGCCCAGGCTCATGGACCCCTGCCTCCCATATGGGAGACCTAGAAAGAGTTCTTGGCTCCTGGCTGTGGCCTGGCTGCTGTGCTCCTGCTACCCCCACTTCTCACTGCTTTCCTCTCTGTTTCCCCCTGTTACTCTGCCTTCCAAATAAACAAGAAATCTTTTCTTTAAAGATGTATTAATTTTTATTTGAAAGGCAGATTTATACAGAGAGGAGAAAGAAGATTTCTCATCTTCTGGTTCATTCCCCAAGTAGCTGTAAAGGCCAGTGATGAGGTGATCCGAAGTCAGGAGCCAGGAGCTTCTTCTAGGTCTCCTGAATGGGTGCAGAGGTCCAAGGACCTAAGCCATCCTCCACTGCTCTCCCAGGACATTAGCAGGGAGTGGGACTGGGAAGTAGAGCAGGCGGGACTAGAACCAGTGCCCATCACAGGTGGAGGATCTACCTGTTACATCAACACATAGGTCCCCAAATAATACTTTTTTTTAAGACAACAGTTAGGATGCTGTCATCTCGCAATGGTGATTCTGGGTTTGATACCAAGCTCCACCCCCTGACTACATGCAGACTTCGGGAGAGAGCTGTGATGACTCATGTGGTTGGGTCCTGTTAACCACATAGGACACCTGGTCTGACTTCCCACTGCTTGGCTTCATCACGCTGTTGCAAGTACGGATGTTCTCTTTCTCAAAGACATTTTTAACAACCACTCTCATATTTATTCACTTTTCATCCCCCTAGTTACAAAACTAGCTTAAGCTTACTATTGTTAATCAAACAGGGCTCCCACAACAGGCCATTCTCACCTACTTAAAACAGTCAATCCCATGTTATCCTCAGGATAATAGTCAAAACGTTCATCAATCTGACCCATGCATTTTCCCATTATTCTGTGCTGCTCTATTCACTTTTATTTTCATTTTTAAAATCAATTCCTTAAAAACATTCAAATACTTCTGGTCTCAGCCTTCCAAGATTTTGTTCTGCAACCCAAAGATTTAATTTAAAGCAAACTCTTCTAAGTTCCTTTCCAACATGACACCTTTTTGTTTGTTTGTTTGTTTTTGCATTCAATCCATTTATTACCAATTAACTGTGCAACTACTCACCTAATGTACATCTCTAAAATTATACTTCAAGGTATTTGGAGCAGATACCTATACTCCTAATTACCTAAAAGGCCCAGGCCACATGAATTTACCAGCTTGCATGTAACTCAGAAGAACCCGGTCTTCACTAGGCTGCCAGAACTGAATCAGAAATGCTTTACTGCACATTTCAAATAAGCTTATAGGCAGTCTACCTTGAGGTCATCATTACTAACTGGTAAATATATAGTTGAAGGACTCAGAATCTAATAATCTAATGATATAGTAATAATTTGAAATTTTATGGATGTAGCTAGATATCTTGAGTTGTAAAGAAAAAAAGAATTGGCTATAGAAATTTACAGTCCACTATTCTCTGGTGAGTTATAGGTATTAAATATTCAGTAATATTTAAGATGCAAAAATTAAATTATTATAACATGCAATTATTCTTAACTTTAATACTCCAAGACAGTTCTAGTTATATAAAACTAACATGACAGACTGAATTAAATAGTGTTTATTATAACCTGAAAGGCCATCCTGTGACATCCCATCCCTGTCACAAAACCACAGAGCAGAAATGCATTCTGCATCAGAACTAGCTTTGCTTCCGACAAAGCACTTACTATAAAATAATTTTGAGATAAATGCGATAAAAGCTAAAATTCAATAAATATAATATCTGTAATACTTTTACATTGCAAAATTATACTTTCAAAAGCAAGCATTAAGCACAGCACATAAGATGTGGCTTGAGACGGCTACACCTTCTGTCGGAATGCCTGGGGTTGCATCCTACTGTGCTTCTGACAGCAGGTGACGACCCGGTACTGGGGTCCCTGCCACCCATGTGCACTCCCAGACTGAGTTCAGGGCTTATTCTGTTGCTCTGATCCAGGCTCTAGCTGTTGCGGACACTGGGGGAGTAAACCAGCAGACAGAAGATATCTGTATATATCACTCTTTCTGCCTTTGAAATAGGAATTTTAATAATAAACCATACTTCATGTTCTACAATATGAGTACAAACATACTATGACTTGAACAATGACTTGAAAATCCAATGTTCTCCAGAAGTATACCGTGAACCCAGATTTCAAATACAGTGTCATAAATTTGAAGTAGTAGTAATACTGCCAGTTTCATTAAAATAAAAGTTGCCTTGTAAAGTACAAATTTAAATCTCTTTTTAATAGAACAAAAAAGTGGTCAAAATTGTTCTATGTACTTTCTACAGACTGCAGTGACCTTTGGCTACCACTAGGTGGTACTATCAGCTTCAGCAATCTAGGGAATAAAAATGCTAGTTGGCTACTAGTAATTAGTATATATTAATTGTGTTAAATATCTCAATTCCCTGGTCCCAAAAAGCTCATATACTTGTATGAATCAGATCAGGACTTTGAATTCTCACCTAACATATACAGCCAGTGTAATCTTACAGGATATTGAAAAATATACTTAAAATGTAATGAAAGGTAAGAAACAATCTTTCACAGATGGGTTTTTTATTCAGTTCTAGAACTGAAAAAACGTAAGAAATAAATACAAAGGCTTTTCAATCCCACAATATCACTTCAAAAATATTCCGTTATTATTTATCTGCTTTAAGTTAAATGTTAGTTCTTGCTAATAATATTTTTAACCAGTGCTTTGTTAAGATTAATCTGGATTCTACAGGGAAAGCAGTATTATTTTGTATTATAAAAGAGCAAGATATGAGGGACCCAAAATGATCACCAATTTGAATATGCTACCCATCATAACTGCGTGAATCTTAATAAAAGAAGTAATTTCCTGAAACAATAACGATCAAATAATTCTAATTCTAAGCAATGTATTATCGGATCTCTAATCTAAATAAAAGAATAGACCAAAGTGAGAACAAATACAAGTCATTTTGTATTGAAAGTTAAAATATCCAACTACCTGTAGGAAGAAACAAACTAGTTCAACCCAGGACTCTCCTACCCCCTTTAAAGGCTAAGCGCAACTTGGGCTAAGTACACAGAAATAAGACCACCCTGGGTCTCTACAGCTTCATGTGAAAACAAACTACTAAATAACTTGAAAAGCACTAGTCCCTCTTTATGAGAAGAGGATACATCCTAAGACCCCAGGGGCTGCCTGAAATCAGACAGTTCCTAACCCATAGCTACTGTTTTTCCTTTACACGCACACATAGCTCTGACAAAGTTTAATTTAAACATTAAGCATACTAAGATATTAACAATAACTAATAACAAAATAATGATAATAATAATGTAAACTAACAAGTTGCTTCAGATGCATGAACTATTTCTGGAATTTTCGATTTAGTATTTTCAGAACACAATTTACTAAAAGTAACACAAATTTCAGAAAATGAAACTGCAGATACAGGGTGGGACTACCGTACAAGATGAATGAGTGTTTAACAGAAAGACTATTACAAAGTCTATTAGTATTCCCAAGTTCACATTTCCTACAACTGACTGTAACAAGGATTCCAACTGTAACCATTACAGAAACACACTGCAACTAGGTTGTTCCTTCCTAAAGAGAAACGAAGTTTCAACACACATTTTACAAGAACTTTAGAGGAAGTTTTTTTTAAAACATTTTGACCTTTTCAGAAAAAAAAAATTCTGACCTTTTCCCACTATATTCATTAATTTATTCTAATGCTTTTCTGAAATGTCAATAGTTCTAGATACATTTAATGAGAAACGTTATGATAAAAATTAGTGTCATACAATTCACTCCTATTTTACTCAAAATTCTTCTCAAAACTGAAAAATGACTATTGTAGATATGACATACCTTCAGAGTTATGTGCAGTTTTCTTATGCTTTCGGCAATAAACCCTATTTATAAAAAAGGAAGATACAGAAAATTACCAAGTAAGCAGACAAAATTGAACTCAACTTTTGGTTGTTGATATCAGAAGTCACAATCGTGTAATGGTTTTATTTTCTGAAGACAGTGACAGAGAGCAAGAGAGACCACGAGGCACCTGTAATTCATTCCCTAATTGCCTCCCACAGCCAAATTTGGATCAGGCCACAGTCAAGAAGCCTGGAACTCAATCTGAGTCTCCCATCCGGGTGGCAAGGACCCAAGTACTCGAGCCATCAGCTACTGCCTCTCGGGGGAACATCAGCAGAATGCTGAGACTCACGGCAAGGCACTCTGATATGACACATAAGCATGCTAAGTGGTGGCAGTGTACCAGCGCTGCCCCTAAACTCATGTTACACAATAAGAAAAAGGAGCAGTATACTTCATCCTAGTCACAAGTTGCAGTAAAACATATCTTACCATTAAAATTCTTATATCAACTCTCTTCCACACCCACCACACGGACCCCAGCATGAGAGCATTAAACTCCTTATCTAAAACATTCTTTATGATGAGAATAAAATGCCTGAAATGGAAATTTGTTTTTACAAAAGCATAAAGG
This sequence comes from Ochotona curzoniae, assembly GCF_017591425.1. Lineage (NCBI taxonomy): Eukaryota > Metazoa > Chordata > Mammalia > Lagomorpha > Ochotonidae > Ochotona > Ochotona curzoniae. The sequence goes on from NW_024467087.1 coordinate 11,969,069, forward strand.
TATTACTGCTAAAAAAAAAAACCACTTAAGATATAGCAAATAATTACATATAAATTCCTTGCGAAGGTTTCTCTCGGATTTGAGCTTTATCGTGCAATGCACAATGGTAGTGGTATGTCCTGTGGCATGTTTTCACATCACAGCCAATTGTTGCTCCAGGACAATGGCACAAAGAACACATCTACAGAAAAACAACAAAACAGTATTAGCAGTATGTGATTTTGCTGAGGCCAAGGTATCAAGTTAGAGGCATATTATCTTTCTGTCAAGAGAAACAAACTGGTTATTGAAAATTCCGTGCTTAAGAATGTTACACTTTCTTAGAAACAGTTTGAATAAAATTCTTCTAAGGGTAGTTCTTCCTCATGCTAAATACTAACAAAAATCAAAAGGACATTATTAATGTCTGTTGTTTCATTATGATCTAGAAAAACTTGAAATACAGTAGATCCGGAATGTGAGCTATATGCCACATTATAAAACAATCAGATCTTGGGGACAATGTTTCCTCATTCCAGAGAAAAGGTTTCATCAAAATTTCCACTTAGTTAATGAGAATCTCTGGGAGAAAAGCCTTAGGTATTATTTAGGAACCTGGTAAAAATCAACTTGAAGTGAAGCAAGGAGAGAAGATAAAAGAATTAGGTAATTTTCGCAGTATCCTGAGCTCTGGGATATTCTGTGATACCAAGTTGATTACATTGTAAAAATGTGCTCACCTACTTCAATTGAACCTGCTACTTACCTTTCAGCAAATACACAAATGAATAATCTTCTAACATACTTTAAGACATGTTTAACTCCTAAATTTAATGGATAATTCATATTAACTAGCTGATGCTCTAGATTTAGAAAACACTTCTTTCACAAAAAAAATGTTAACAGTGATTATTAGTGGTTTTGATTCATATATTGGAGTGTTCTATATAAGTGGACTTTAAATGAAGCTATCTCCTAAAAAAAAAATTCACAAATAAGGTAAAGATGAAAAACTATTTATTTGCTGCATGGTTACTGTCCATCTTATTCTAAACTGTCCTCCTCTTAACGTGAACATAAAGTCATTTGCCATCCTAACTTTTGTTGTTTCTTGGCTTCTAAACAATTTTGATGTAACAAGTGGCTAACACAAATTGCAATGAAATTTCTTACATTTTTCTAAGCAAGTCAAACACTCAAAACTCTCAGTGAAGCCATTGTTTAAAAATATTCATATCATAAGTCAGAAATGAAACACTCTCAATACAGGTACTTCCCAGAAAACACGAGGGCAAGTACCCATTATTAGTACTTGTGAAAAGACCACACTTCCTTAAATAAATACAAAAGCTTCAAAGTCTGACTGTAAGAAGATGTACTCCGCCAAATTATCAGGCAGAGAACGGCACTGGATGATTTATATATTCTTATGAAGGAAGAGTATTTATTTTACAATTTAAGCATAACGTTCTATTATTTCACTGAATTACATTTTTATCAAAAACTATAAACTACATAAATTCTAGAAAATACAAAGAAAATTTAAGATTTATACTCACCAAATGCCTTATAGTGTTATGATGCTTACATGAATTCTGCATATATTAATCTGCAATCAACTGAATATTACCCAACCTCTTTCAGGACTCTACTGCAAGTAGTTTACCTTAAAAGTATATCTAAAATGGTTTCAGAAAGGTGTACGTGGAACATACATTACTAAATTCAATTACTAAGCAATACTGAGTGTTGTTAAAAATACTGCACTGAACTCAAATACCAGAAAGATGGTGAGCTAGGTACCCTTCTATGTTGCTGGAAATTGGTACATGCCCGCTAAAAAGCAAGTTTCCTTATTTTTTGGAGAGGGTTTTTTTTTTTAAGTTTATATTCTTTGATCTTCCATAAATTTGGTCTTAAAAAATGAGACCTAAACAAATTTAAGTACCAGCACAACCATAGAATTGTTTAAAAACAATCCCAAATGGAAAATCATCTATGAAAAACAAGTCATAGTTCAATAAATGACAGCACACCCATTGGAAGAGGTAATCTATAGGCACTCTTTTCCAAGACACTTTACCAGCAAGAGAGAAAGCTGATGCATGTTAAGAAAAGACATGGATATAAACCCGTGATCATGAGCCCAATGATGTTTATGACACACATTCTTTGAAAGCAAGCTGAAGTAAAAGCAGCACGATGCTGCAGGGCTAGCTTGGAGTGGTTTTCCCCATTATTTTCTGATTTTCCTACAATGGGCAAAAGTACACATACATGCCAAAAACATTACAAAACATAAATACTCTGGCAAATGCTTTCAAATTCCCATCCCTGTCTGGTATGAATGCAAAGGAAACCGAAAGCCCAACATACATCAAAAGCAGTGTTTGGCAGCTTGTAAATCTGCCCATCGTAACTGATTTAAGTTGTTATGGTAAAAGGAACCAATTCTGACAGTAGCCAGTTAACTACAATAATTTAAAACGTCAGAAAAATCTTACTTTATTATCAGTTTTACTCAAGGAAGAGAAAGACAACAATATAACAACAAAAATATGTTCAGTATGGAAAATTCTTCTCAAGTTTAGGAGTAGGTATTTTGCTGAATTAGAATTCAGACCTGTTTCATACAGTGTTCATATCCAAAGAGTCAAATTTTTGGTAAGGTACTAACAAAATGAGAAAAATTATCCATAATAAAATTCAAATAAAATATTAAATCCCCCTGCTTATCTATCTAAGCAAAAGGAAAATTGACCTTCAATGTACTACTCTACTCCAACCCCTAAACAACCCTTTACAACTTAAGATATATAAAGTGTTCATTTTCACTCTTATTATTTTATCCTTTTACACAATTATCACTATATAGATGTTACACAACACTTTCCAGACAAATTATTGAAGGCTAAAGTTTTATTAAATAGTGCTCAATAAATATGTCAATTCAAGACCATAGTATCTTATGGCATATTCTCTTCTTATTCATGTTTTCAACACCTGAAATTTTAACATAAATTATCTTCAGGGATTTATAAAATATCTGAACACTCTAAGATTGAGAAAAAGCAAACAGATTCATCCGGTTCAATGAGCACAGAATGAGTAGTAGTAGCATGAGTGCTTGGGGGAAAAAAAAGATCAGCTCTCTTAGAGACAAGGATGAGAAGCAAAGAAAGACAGAAAGGAAAATTAAAGAAGCTGAGAAACCAGATAGGTAGCTACTAATTTTCTTTTCTTTTTTTTTTTTTAATTGCGAGAACTAAAAATAAAACAGAGACCCTTTCAGAAAAATGTACAGTAACTGGAAAAATGGGATTTCTACTACTGCCACCAACTCCCTCACCACAGCAAGACACCAGATGGCAGGAGCTGAGGCATGGCATTCCGCTTCCCACCAATGGGTCACTCTAATTTCTCACCATCCCTACCAGGCAGCAGCAGCATTCACAGCTGCCTCTCGTTATCACCATGCACTGTATCCATGTCTCCCTCCAATGTGGGGAAATCAAAGTTTACCTGAGGGAATACCTTCTCCAAAAACAACAGAAGCTTCCCTTTCCACCCCCTCATAAAAGGCTTGATTCACATATCAGCTATTCCCTTGCAAGCCACTTTCTTTCTTTTTTTTTTTTTTTAAGATTTATTTATTTTTATTGGAAAGGCAGATATACAGAGAGGAGGACAGAGAGGAAGATCCTCCCTCCATTGATTCATTCCCCAAGCGGCTGCAATGGCCAGAGCCAAGTCAATCCAGAGTCAATCTGAAGCCAGGGGCGTGAAGCTTCTTCCGGGTCTCCCATGCAGGTGCAGGGTCCTAAGGCTTCCAGCCATTCTCTACTGCCTTCCCAGGCCACAAGCAGGGAGCTGGAAGGAAAGCAGGGTTGCCAGAACACTAACTGGTGCCCATATGGGATCCCAGCACATGCAAGGCTACTGTGCTGGGTCCCCTAATATCTTTAAGAGAAGTGAGCCCGCCTTTGATCGAGCCCATTGCCGGGGGTGGCCACACGATTGTCCGCTGGGCTGGCAGGGGTCACCAGCAGTCTCACTGCACTCAGCATTCATGAGGCTTGCTGTCCAATCCACATCCCCCCACCAAGCGTGCAGGTGTGTGGTGCTGGGGACATGGCAGACTTGGGCCAGGGGGAGGACATTTTCTGTACTTCGCATAAGGCAGCAACCTGCTAACTGAAAAGGATCCACCTCCGAAACATCTCAACCAAGTTCTGCTATGTGGCCCTCCTGCAGGATTTTACAACGGACTTCCGCAATCTCCAAGGCAAAACAAGTCAGCAGTAGCAGGGAGGAGGAGCCACCATTTACCACAGTCCTCGTGATGAAGCGTGGGGAGTCGTATGGAAAATGGACAAAAGCAATCAAAGTTCTCTGGATGAGCAAGAACAGGTGGAAAGTGTAACCTACATTGTGATAGAAGTTAAGGTGTCAACTCAAGATGGGAGAAAATTAACCTGTTCAAGTTACCTGATGACAAATTATGAGAGTGTTCCCCCTTCCCCACAGCATAAGAAGGTTGTGTGCATGCGTGCAAAACAACATGGTCTGCCCCTGGAGTATCAAAAGTTAAATGCAATAGAAGCAAATGACAACAAAGGAAAAGTCTCCCAGGAAATAGAAGACATGCTCAAGAAGCAGGAAACTGAGCCTCAGTAGAATCTTCTAGAATACACCTAAGGACAGTCTCCCCTGTGTGCCACGAGAAGACTTCTTCCTGTTAGGTGTCTCCATGTTGAATTCGTTTCCAGCAATGCCCTGAAGGGACAGCTCATCGGGTAGTGCCTCCTTCCCAAATTAGAAAGAGGAGTAAGATGGCCAAAACCCCGAGGCTGTGATAAAGGCTCACTGCCTACTTCTGTGGATGCGGCTGCTTTCTCGACTTGGTCTGTAGCATCTTCTTGTGTGTTTCCGAGGATGGTTGATGGTGGTTCTGAAGAACTGCTCTGCTCTGGTTTTTTTGTTTTTGTTTTTGTTTTTAATCAGCTTGATAAGCAAGCAAATTGCAGACAGTTACTAATAATATTTTTGGAAATTGCAAAAATGGCATACTGTTCTTAGAGGAATAAATGTTTTGTGGCATAAAAAAACAGAAGTGCAAATTTCTTCATAATGGTAGTTCTTTTATTTTTCTCATCTATTTAATTTGCTACTTCAATAGGCCTAATAAACCTTTATGCCAGTTCCATATTGGGGAGATTGGAAAAAACAACTGCCTTGTTAGACGTTTCTGTATGGCATCTCCATCCTGCTTCTAGAAGCTACAAGAACTTCATGGTAAGTTGCGCCACATGATCAGTCTCAAAGAGCTGACCAATAGATGAAGGAGGAACCAAGTCACACATGAGAGGCCCAAGAAACTAACAGGACCATGACTTAGCTAAAGTCTGGTAGGAACCAGAGTTTGAGACATAACCTGTTCCTTACTCAAATGAATTAGGCCAGGACTGGAACTCAGTTTACAAAATCAAACCTGAAGCGACAAAATGAAAAATAATTGCTTTCTAGCTATATATAGGGTAGTAAATCCAGATTGAGACTGTCAATTGTCAACTTTTAGGGTATGCAGAAAGAAAAGGCTGGGGTAGGGAGCTTCAATCTGATAGCTAAATGGAGCCACATGAAGCCAGGGATGAAGCACTCAGTATAATTTAGCATTGCCCAGCTTATTTGCTGTAAGTAACTGACTACTGGTGTAGACAGAAAATCTCAAAGTTTATCAGCTACTATTTTCAAAACACCTGTGTATCTACTAAGCATGTCAGGAACTGATTACCGGTATAGACAGGCCATCTCTAAGTACTGCACTCTCTAAAGACTTGCTCCAAGAAAACACAGAATGTTTAGTGAATGCAAAGGAGGGTACAAAAACAAGCCATGTTCTTGAACCTAAAGGTAAAGAAAATAATGTCAAAAGCACAGGTAGCAGGAGACAAGGTACCTAGGCTATTTTCACAGGAGATATCAAAGAGAAGTGACAACAGTTCACCTCACCTAAGTGTTTGTTTTTATTAACGGATACTGCTATCTTTAGTAAAAATCAGCAGAACAGTGCAGTTAGGTTGTTTTCAGAGATGTCCTTTCAAATCCTCCCTAACTCCAGGTCCATTGCTTAATGACAACACCTCGCACATCCAACACAGAGAACAGAGGGATCTTTGAGTTACCTGGTTAACTGATACTTCTCTGATGATCTATTAAAAGTTCCTTTTTAAAAAGCATGTTCTTACATGGGAGGGTAAAACATGAACTCATTAACTATTTAATCCTATAGCTATTTTTTTAAGTGGCATTTTATCATAAAGGCACAAACTTAGCACTACTTAAGAGGTCTAAAAGAAAGCAAGCAATAATGAAATCCAAAAGCTGTCAGAGTCATTCAAAAGTGACAGGCTGCTTGAAAGTCAAATTAAGTACCTTAAATTCAAGGCACTTATAAAAAAATAAAGTAACTGGAAAGTTCTTGCTAAGCTTCTAACAGCATTAACAGACTAAATCAAAGCACTTATTAAATATACCATTTCAGGAGTCTTGAAAACTAGAGGGAAGGGAACTAGGCCTATCAAATTCTTTCTTAACCTAATCTTCTGATCTTTATTTGAGTATTACATATTCCAGCTCCATACAACATTCTGAATCATGACAGATGAGGAATGTAAATTTTTTTATTGAAGTGTGTGTGATTGTTTTTCCATTTGAAAGATTCAGACAGATATTTTCCAAGATATGTGTTTCATGCTGTTTTCTGTATCTAATTTCTTAAAAAGTACTTCATATTCAACTAAATGCAAAGACAGTCCCCTAAAGCCAGATATCATAAATTATTTTGTATTATTGATTTTGGTTCTTCTTTGTTAGCAAAAATAAATAAAAATTACATAATGACATATATTTATTGCATTCCCAATTACAAAATACATATTAAATAAAGGCAAAGAAAAAAGTTTTGCATTAAAAAATACATATTCAGTAATAATCAAAGATTCAATTTTCTCCATCATTAGACTTAATGTTTCTCTTCAGCATTGCTTATTCTTAGTCACCTCAAAAGTTTAAAAAGTTCATTACTTACATACACTAATTAATCTGCATGCCAGAGTTGGAGTCGTGTAAAAAAATTCCTATGAATACATTCATAATGCATTTATACTCAATTACATGAATGGTAACAGGGTCACTGAGCAAATCCTCAGAAAAAAGAAATCTACCTCTTTCCCTCCCCAAATAACCGAAGACAAGCCTCCTGTAGGTTAAGCCACCTTACCATTGTATTGAGTAAAGGTAAGTTTTGCTGGATCACAGCCACGCTCATTTTTTTGTGTATTGTTTGTGATTGTAGCTAAGATCATATGGCTTGCAAAGGCTTGATATTTATGATCTGGCTTTTTACAGAAAAGTTTGCTAACCCCTACCCTGAGACAATGATCCATAACTAAGGGAACCCAACCACAATTCCCTCACCTCCTCAACTCCCCACTCCAATTCTCTTATACTAGAGCTGAGTAGGCACTGCTGCATTGAAGATTTAATAGCACCAAGTCACCTGGCAATTTCTGCTTGTGTATACGCAGGTAGAAAAGTACTGGGACTAATACGTTATGGGTGCTGCATTTGCCCTCACTAAATCCTAAGAGAACCCACCACTTTAGCTAGCACTAGTATTTAGTCCTCATTTCTTTTTTTTTTTTTTAAGATTTACTTTTTATTTTTATTGGAAAGGCAGATTTACAGAGAGGAGAGACAGAGAGGAAGATCTTCTGTCCGATGATTCACTCCCCAAGTGAGCGCAACAGCCAATGCTATGCCAATCCGAAGCCAGGAGCCTCTTCTGGGTCTCCTGTGCAAGTGCAGGGACCCAAAACTTTGGGCTGTCCTCCACTGCTTTCCCAGGCCACAAGCAGGGAGCTGGATGGGAAGCGGGGCTGATGGGATTAGAATCAGCGCCCACATGGGATCCTGGGTGTGCAAGGCAAGAGCTTTAGCCACTAAGCCATCATGCCGGGCCCTAGTCCTCATTTCTTATGACTACTTCCTCCTCCTCCATGAAACTCACTCCACCCCAACTTCCAACTGCATCTCTCTCCTGGTGGAATACATTTCAAATGTCACTTAATCATCTTCCTGTTTCCCAGTTCTCCTGTGGCAGTCCACCTACTTGCAAGGCTAACCCATATTTACTCAATCTTGCATTTAGAACTGTCTGTATCATTGTGCTTGGTTCAAAGTAGGCACTCAACTAAACATTTCCAAATGGAAAAATAAAAATACAACCCCCTGTCCCAAAGTCCATAGTAAAATGGAAGAAAAAGTCTTATGCATATGTATATATGCATACGTACCCAATATAGTGGGTAATGTGTCACACTGTAGGCCAACTGACATTTGAAGTTTGAGCTGCAATTTAAAAAGACAACTTTTGCGAGGCATCCAGGAGAAAGGGGAGCCAGGGATGAATATCAGGATATGCACAGCCATCGGAACAAGCAAAGGAAACCCAGAATGAAGAGGGATGGAAAAGGGGAGGCAAGCCAGGACTTCTAGACAGCATACTGAGGCCTTTGGGCACTATTTCGTAGGTAGTAAGCAATCAAAACAGGTTTTCATTTAGGGAGTGACATTAACTTCTACAAGCAAAAAACAAACAATTGGCAGCAGTGCACTGGAAGATGGGAAGACTAGCTATAGGATAATATCAAGAAAGATAAAAAGGCAGAGATGTCCCAGAAGCAGAATCGACACGAAGGAAGAAGAGTTGAAGATTAAAAATTCAGAAAGTGAATCAGGTTTTAGGGCAGGGGAGTTATGAATACTGGTTTGGACAAGTTGAGGTTTAAGATGCCTGCAGGACATGTATGTAGAGCAGACAAATAAGCTGCCATCATTACAGTTCATGCTCCACAGTACCTACTGTAGATCACCTTTCTCCTGGAAAGTTCTACACCCTTCTCTACTCGTTTCTTTCTGCACTGAAATCCCTGTCCAATATTTAAAGACCCTGACAGCACCCCATCCTAATAAACTCTAATCCATTGCTGCCTAGCTCACTGATCCACGCTGTCACAGCTAACCTTTTGCCTGTACTCATCATGATTTTTTTAGCCTTACCATCTCTAGGAAGCAATCTTAACTCGCAAACTGGGCAACACTCCTCCAAAACTAAAGAAAAAAACAGGTGTACGTGATGATGCATCTTAAATGCAGATTCATGGTAGGTCCAATACCTATTAATAAACACCTGCTTCTTTGCAGTGTCAAACACTATACTGGAACTGAGCACTTAAAGACCTATGTAGAATTTGTCTATTTTCAGAAGCTGCAGATAATAATCAGAACATGCTTACACGGATGCATACAGCTCTTTCATCCTAAAAATTATGGTGCTATTAACCAAACATATCAGTTAACAGGAGTCTAGTTACATCCTAAATTCATTACTATTTCTATCTTTATGAGAAAAGTAAGCTCTAATCATTCTATTTTTAAAAATGTGAGTTGGAGTTAAGAATGTTAAACGATAGGCTAGTTAGTATACACTGACAAGTGGGATTCTTGTTTTGAAGTCAACTGGTATTGGATTCCAATCCCAGCTCTTCCGCTTATAAGCTATATACCCGTTCAGGTTACTTTCCTGAGCCTCATTTTCCTTAGGTGTGAGGTGAAAATAAATATGTTCCTATCTCAGAGTATGACTGTGAAAATTAAATAGGATCATGCAATTAAAACATTTAGCTTAGTTCCTAGCACACATAGAAGTTAATGTTACTTATTCCTACTGCTAGGAAAAAGTCAGAAAATGCTCAGAGGAATTTTTTTTTTGAGGGAATAAAATTTAGTTTTGAAAGGGAAGGTCTAGTTGTGAAAATGATTATCAAGTACATGTAGGATTTCTCTTCTCAAATAAGAGAAAAATCTACTTTTTAATGGAGAGACATACCTAGAATAAGCAGCTTTAAATTAAGAGAGGGGCCTAATTCAACAGCTTAGTGGCTAAGTCCCCTTTCGTTTCCATGCAGCACATGATATATCTGACAAGGGTACCAATTACAATAATGGCTATCCAAAATAGATAGGGCCCAGCATGATGGCTCAGTGGCTAAAGCTCTCGCCTTGCATGCACTGGGTCCCCATATAGGTGCTGGTTCATGTCCCAGCAGCCCCGCTTCCCATCCAGCTCCCTGCTTGTGGCCTGAGAAAGCAGTCGAGGAATGCCCAAAGCCTTGGGATCCTGCACCTGTGTGGGAGACCCGGAAAAGCTCCTGGCTTTTGCCTTCGGATCGGCTCAGCTCTGGCTCTTGTGGCCACTTGGGGAGTGAAATCAACAGATGGAAGATCTTTCTTTCTGTCTCTATAATTCTGACTTTCCAATATGAATAAATAAGTTTTTAAAACAAAACAAATAACTTTAGTGACCTTATCCCCCTCCTCATCCAGAGAGCACACTCTTCAAACATACTGCTATCAAGTGTTTCCTTAAATTAAAAAAAAAAAAAAGCAGTAACTCATTTTTACTTGCAAACTTCCATTTCTTGGCTAGATGGCTTTTGAGTAAGAATAGATGGTACAAACTGATGTTCTCCATATGGTTTCAGTAGGCACTGGAGGTAATTCTGGAAAAATTACCTATGTATGTCTAAACCAGAAAAACAGGGCCTGGATAATAAAAGCCTTAGCGCTCTGGCTGATTTTTCATGGTCTATCTTGGTGCTATATCCTGAAAGATGATTTACATAGATCAATATTTTCTTGTACAATAGATTTTTTCTTTCTTCTTCTTTAGGATATCCTTTGTGGGTACCAGGGCCCAAGGCCTTGGGCCATCTGCTGCTTTCTCAGGCTATAAGCAGAGAACTGGATCAGAAGTGGAGTAGCTGGGACACAAGCAGGCACCCACATGGGATGCTGGCACCAGCGTGGTGAAATAGCTGGCTGTATCACCATGCTGGCCCCTTTCCTCTTAATTTTTATGGTTGACCTGAAAACCTTAGCCTGAAAGCAAAGGCATCAAGAACACAGAGAGCACACACCTGTAGCTCCTGCTCTAGTAGCCCACTATTGTCACAGGATTTGGACCAATCTGGCCTAAACCCTCTCCCAAGTCCCAGTCTCTTCTTTCTGCTGGGGGAAGTAAGCACCAGTGGTGCCACCATCAGATACAGACTGCAATCTATCTGGAAAGCACTTAAGAGCCAGCATTCCAGTTTTTGATTTTTCAATGGGTATTTATGACCTACTTTTTACCAAGAGATCCAGATGAACAGGAGCCAGGGCAAACAGGCTCACAGAATGAAATGCTTTGAAAAGTCAATTAGGAAAGCTAGTTTATAAAGCTCTTCACACTCCCTCCCCAGTTGATTTCTGACATGTGTACTGGTCATGCAAAACTACATAAGGAGTAGCCATCTGGCACAGAGTGCCCACATCCACATCAGAGTGCTTGGGTTCAAGTCCCAATCTGTTTCCAATCCTAGCTTCCTGCTAATGAGCAATCCTGGGAAGCAGTAGGTGTTGGCTCAAGTAACTGGATCCCAGGAACCCAAGTGGAAGATTGGGTCAGAATTCCAAGTCCAGGTTTTCACCTGGTTCGTCCTAAGCTATTGAGGGCATTTGCAGAGTGAACCAGAAGATGGGAGAGCTCTGCCTTTCAAATAAATTTTAAAAACAAATTAAATAAGAATCTCAAACACAGGGAAAATCAAAGAAAAAATTAAAAATCTGAAATTGTGGTTGCTTGCTAAGTCTTTTAAAAAAATGATACGATGGGGAGCTGGTACTGTGTACCGGTTAAGCAACTCCTATCACAGCTCTAGTTTGAGTTGGTTTGAATCCCAGCTGCTCTGCTTCAGATCTGGATTCCTGCTAATGTGCCTAGGAAAGCAGAGAGGGAAGACACCGCAACAGCTTGGGTTCCCGCCATCCAGATGGAAGACCAGGACTGTGCTCCAGCCTCCTGGTTCCAGCCCTGCCCATCTATGTCCTGCCCTTACAGCTATTTGGGAAGTTCATCAGCAGATGGAAAATCTCTCACTCTTTGGCTGATACTTTGCCTTTCAAACCAATAAATCTTAAAAAACAAACTTTTAAAAAGTATCGAATGAGAGGAGCAAAACTAAAGGATAAAAGGCATTGTAAAAATTATTTCAAAGTTAAATACACAAATATTGTCCTCTTCTCTCCTTATATAAATTATTTAAATTTTGACATCTGGGGAGAAAAGGGAGCAAAATAATAAGCCCAGGTTCAAAACTTCTCTGCTGTGTCACTATTCATCAATGTTATACACTGACAGTGTCCAAATGGTTCCTGCAACATCTTTTCTAAGGCAAATTTTTAATCTCTCTTTTTTTTAAAGGTGTATTTATTTATATTGGAAAGTAACAATTGCAGAGACAGAGAAGGAGACAGAAAGATCTTCCACCCATTAGTTCACTCCCCAAGTGGCTGCAACAGCCAGAGCACAGCTGATCTGAAGCCAGGAGCCAGGATCTTCTTCCAGGTCTCCCACGTGGGTGCAGGAACCCAAGGCTTTGAGCCGTCCTCGACTGCTTTCCCAGACCACAAGCAGGGAGCTGGATGGGAAGCGGGGCTGCTGGGACATGAACCAGCACCCATATGGGAACCCAGCGCATGCAAGGTGAGAACTTTAGCCACTAGGCTACCACACTGGGTACAAATCTTTATCTCTTTGACCGTTCTTTGCAATCATGCAACATCACCATGTAATAACCAGTGATACAGCATTAGCTATTTACACTTGGCAAAAAGATAAATAAGTTAATGACTTGTCTAAAGTTACATAATGTGTTAGTAGCAGTCATTGAAGAAAAAAAATAGGCTTTATGATTTGTCAAACTAGCATGCTTTTCGTTATCCTACCAGCATTACCAGTATCTTATTTTTATCCACTATAACTACTATGGTGGCTACCATTCATTGAGTCCTAACCGTGTACTGAACTCTGTGCTAAGCCCTATATATTCTCTCTCTTAATACCGCCAATAATTCTGCGAGTCAAGTACTAACATTATCCCCTTTTTGTACATGACAAAAGTATGGCCTAGAGAAAGAAATAATTTACTCAGGATCCCTCAGTGAGTGAGGAACAGAGCTGGGATTTATTGAGCTCTGTTACTACAGCTTTTGCTCTCATCCCAGTATCGTTTCACTCTCTAGATCAAGGAATAAGTTTATTAATTTGTTTCATGTCACACTTGAGAGGGAGAAATTAATGCCCTACACTATATAACATTAAAAATTAATCAAAACAGTAATAGTGAAACTTGCATCTAGTTCTGATGTTTTCCTAGCAAGCAGTCCAAATAAATTATCTCCAACAAATTCAACAATATTGCTAGATGTATTCTGCTGCTTCGTGGAACATCTGCTAATGGTATTTCAACATTAGAGACCAAAACTGCTCCAGTTCTGACTACAGGAGACACATCAAATGACAAAGGTTCTAACAAGTCAGGGTACTGAAGCTTTTTCCAGAGATATTCATCATGACAAGCAATAAATAATGGCATAATATAATTGATAGCCAACCACTTTTAAATAAACAGTACTTTTTCTAAATTCATTTTAAGAACCAAAAAAAAAAAAAAAACCCACAGTGTTCTTGTTTCTCAAAAGTCAGCACTCCATAGTAACAGAAGTAACCTTTTTAAAAATCAAATAAAATCACATTTTTTAAAACAGAGTTTTCATTTGATCTCTACGATTCGCCGTGTGAGGAAAACTTAAAGATTTTCATAGTTTAGATCTTACAACAAAAACAGTCTGACCTCTAAATTCTCACTTTTTACCAATGCTATTTATCAGAATTTGAGATCATTTTTCCTGAAATAAATCTCAAATGTTACCTTTGAAATAAGTACATCATGATGCCTTTCCCCTAACACTAGAAGACTGATATCACTTCAGCCCCAAACTCTCAGAATACAAACTAAGAGATCACTGAATGACTAAGAACATAGATACTTCTTTAAAATAACAGAACATTTGATTGTGAAAATAGTGGTCGCAATTACACATGCAATTTCAATAAAGAACTCAAACAATAAAAAGAATTAAATGAAAATAAATCTTTCAATTAAATGTTTCAAAGTAAACCATAATGTGTCATAAAACATCTGAAATAATACTACTTTTCCAATAGAACAATGTAATATCTTGTCAATCCATTTACTGGTAATAAAGACAGCTTAAAGCGGTATTACTATTGCACAGCCTCAGAAAATTCCTATAAAATTCATTAAAAGTTATCCAAAATGGTATATACATCGACTTATATATAGTTGAACCATATTAAAATACTAGAAGTGTCAAGTACTAGCATTTTCCTGTTAATTGTCATCTTCATTTATAATGACCATAGTAACTTGATCATGGAAGATGAAACCTATCAAAATTATGGAAAATATAATTAAAAACCTTACTACAATACACTCAAGTAGGCAAACTGTTTGGTATCTAAGTCAATACAACCACTAAGAGGATTTTTATTCTTTTTTTTTCAAAACAAAAAAACCTGAATGATGTAAATAATGTTTCACTCCTTTTTGAATGGTAAGTTAAACCCAGCCTTGGATTTTGCTGGCTCAGGAAAAAAAGTTGCCATTTTAAATTATTCTCAGTTAATAATACAATACACTCTAAAATAAGCACTTCTTCCATAATGAGTTTAAAATAATTTTTATACTCAAGAGGCAGAAACACCAACTTACCAGCTTTGTGCCTCTTTTAATTTCCTTTTGGACATCTTCAATAGAAAATCCACCAAGACTTTCATTATCAGAGTGTGAGGATACCAAAGCAGATGAAAACAGCTATAAATTACATTAAAAAAAAAGGGGGGGGGAGTCATATATAATTACAATAAAACCATGAACAAGATGTTAAATTTAAAAAGAAATTTTCCAGTACAAATGGCATAACATTAGTGGTAATTTGCTTTAACAGTACTTTTAAACTATGTAGGCATATTCATGCATCATCAAGTTTCTCATGAATGGCTTCAAGGCTTCCTATGTGCTGCCCAGATACTTACCATGCACTTATGATGTGCTGCCACCTTCTGGTTTTCAGATATCAATAATTGTCCACACTCCTTGTCTCTATTTGACTTACAAAAGCCACATTTTCGTTGTCTTGTAGGCCCTTTTTTCTGTTCAATTGAGCTTGACATGATTTTTAAACTGCCTTTAGAAGGCCACTTTAAGCCTCAAGAAAATAAGAATGGCAACACAACAGTTAATTTCATTTTAAAAACAGTATCTACCTAATCATGGAAGTTGTTTAATGCATTTTCAGATATATTTAACAGAGGCAAATTAAAAATAATAATCAATACATGAAAATACCTAAGGTGCTTCCCTAAAAATGTATTTGCAAATAGATAACTCAGTGAAGCCTAAAGTACGTGAGAAAAATCCAGCAGCTCCCAAAGGAGTGAATAAAAGAAATAAGCAGAATTCTTTCTATACAGACAAAAATGTATAATATTAAATCACCACCTGCTGGGAAAGTCTAATAGATACTATATTTTATATACAGCTAGGTGCCCCTTCAAGGAGAAAATCATTTACCTAAGAACACAGTAAAAAATACTAAGAACATCACAAAATAACCAGAGAAACAAAATCCTACACCTGCACAATTTCTTAAAGTTCACATGTTGACAAAACAGTAAAGTGAACTTAACCGTGATTTTTGGAACAATGATCTTGAAAAAAATCTTCAATTATTTCTAAGTTTTAAAATATCCTATATAGAACTGTTAAAAATTAACTTCTGCCACTCTATTCCCTTTTTAAAAGCACCAAGATTCTAATAATCTATTCAAACACATATTTTAGAATTTAGTTATTTATAAAATAATTATATCATTCTGCAATTACTACAGTTCTGCCTAGGAAATCGTTCTAGACAACCAACAATGATTTTTGAAAGGCAGTAACTTCCATACTCACATTAGTAACACTTTGTAATGGGAGGAAATTTTTTTCTGAATAAGTCTTAAACTTGATCAAATTATAATGATAGGTAACATGCTCAGACAAGCAAGGTCAGAAAAGCTCAGCCATGAAAGTTTTCAGATTTAGAATATCAATCTCAACATGGATTCTTCAGAGCAATGGCAAACAAATTGAAAATCAGTATTCGTGCAGTTCTCCCAAGTCAACAGTTTAGGAGCCAGGCTGTCACAGCAGGAAGGAATCACAATCGACCATGCCTCAAACTTTTGTCTGAAAATTTATTAAAAGCTTTCCATTTTCTACTATGATATGGAAATGTTCGTGATACTGTTTCAAAAATGTAGCTTTCTGAGAAAGCACCTGATCAGCAAGAATGGTGGCAGCCAGATGCCAGCAGGTATTACTGTATCTACAAATCACTCAGCATTTTGAAATATAAAAATTTTGCTACTTAATCAAAATCACCTATGAAGCAACAAAGGAAGCATGTCTTCTCATCATCGATTTTAATCTGGAATTTTCTTTTTAACGAAACTTCAAAAGCCCTGGCAGTCCTTGTTTTGATGGGGGTTTAGTCAACTCTTAAGGCTATGTATGATTTAAATACCTCAGTCTTCCATACAGCATCTGAGACTTCATTACAGTACTGAATTCACAGCACTGGCTATAAACCGTGAAACTGATTGAAAACAGGCAGCAAATACTTTTAGGATTAAAGAGAAAAGAAAAAAGGACATAACAGAGAAACAAAAGAAACAAAAGGGGAAGTGTGTTAGCATTTGTTCAGGCAAGTATGTGCTCAGTTGTTTTATCCAAAACTGCCCAAACCTTTAGAAATAACTATGCAAAATACCCAGACTCATAAATAGTGCCAAAATTTGCTATTTGAGGCCTAAATTAGTTTTCTTTCCTGCTATGTAATGAATAGTAGGCACTCAAAACCCACTGTGATGTATCCAGCCTTTCTCTGTCCATCCTAGCCAGATGAAAGGATGGTACATTATAAATCTAATCTCTACAGACATCTGTAATTTGTAATTTCTATACACTCACACTGCATATAAAACTGGCTGAAGCTAAAATTCCTATTGTGTAAATTCCTTTTTATTCCTATAATTAACTCTGAAATGGTATTCCCCAAATGCTATCCAGATTCAATTCCGCCTCTTCCGATCGATACACAGGCAAAGCTCTCATGTTCATTTTGAGACCCAGCTTTCCTACATAACAGACTCTAAAATCTAAAAAAAACGGTGTAAAAAGGACACTTTGAATTAACATTTTTTTTTCTGAAAATCAGTTTAAATTTCATTTATGAACAGAGCCCCATACGCAAAGAAAAAAAAAAGCGCAACAAACCAAATAAAAACTTTCCCCAATGTGAAATGACTAAATGGATTTTTCCACTAAAATTCAAATAATGCATCTGTGCATATCTTGCTAGTTTCTTTACAGCCTCCATGTAAAACATGAAGTGGAAACAATGACTCCTGGCAAAAATGTCTTTATCACGAAAATAAAGATTTTTATCTCATGCTGTCACATCTGTGGTCTCTAAGTAGCCAAAGGGCATTCCAAGGACCAATACTAAGGATTCCTAACCATACACAGCTATACGGCATGATAATTTTAGTATACAATGTTTCTCAGGGCATGCCAAGATCAAAGTTTAACATTGTAACACAACAATGGAACCTCTTCCTTAAAAAGAAACATTTCAATGTAGATGTTACAAAGCGGAATTAAAGAGGCAACAGTAGCAGCGAGCACAACATAATGTCAATGTCCGGAAAAAATGTTGCGAGCGAGATTAGTTAGGCTACAGTGTTCGACGCGTTTCCGATTTTCCAAGACTGAAATAACCTGAAACCTCTTTCATTGAAAAAACAAACAAAATAAAAACAAATCCTGCAATTCCGGAAGATTAAAACACCCCACAGGAAAGCAAGTTGAAAGATACACCTTTGAATATATTAACATGATCCTCCAAAGAAGCCGAATTCGTCAGGAAAGTTACAGTACAAGAGAAATAAATGAATAAGAGATGTACCGGAAGGGTACCTGAATTTGGTTGCACGATATTGTTCCAGGCTTCGCACTGCTTATTGCGGTTATTCAAAAGTAAACTAAAGGAATTTTCCAGTTGTTTCAAAAATCAAGGGTAGAGAAAGGATTTGAATCGTATGAATACGACCTGCTGTTACGCAGTAAGTTGATGAAAAGGCTGTGTGTGTATGTGTGTGTGTGTGTGTGTGTTTTAAACAAAAGATTTTTTTCAACTTCCACGCAGAACATCAAAAAACGAATGGAAACTGCAAAGGAATACCGTTGCTGCTCGCCCATATAATGAAAGATGGTACACACAACGTACCAAAGCCTCTGCTAACGGAGATTGCCCAAATCCACAGTAGACTTCACGATCCCCCGCTAATCCAGCGCTAGATAAACTCGCAAAAACTATCTTCCTCTAAAACACTTCAGCAGGTTCCTTTCCGTCGCCAAATCAAGGTCCCCTAATTGTCCTTTTTGAATCCTCCGGAATCCGGGAAGATAACACCCTATCACTTTCTTTGGACCCCCTCTCCAAGGAGTGTGTTCTCTCCTAGTCTTGATTTGTAAGCTTTACCTTCTGCATCAGTTTCACCCCAATTTCCCCCCACCCCGGAGTTTTTCCTCATTCCCTAAAGCTAAGCCTCTTGCCATCCTAACGATTTTCCTCTTCCGACTCTTCCTAAACTGAGTGGCTCCCTGCTTCCCAAATGTGTCCTAAGCAGCCTTAAAGACTAAAAATGTTGGTTTTCCCCCTTTTGAATGCTGTGCCCCCACCCCCGAAGTGGAGGTTCAAGCCTAACGTCTCCTTTAGCGCCTCCAAAGCACTTTCTCAGCAGCCTCTTCGCCAAGCGCCTACAATGAGCGGCGCTTCTGGGGTCCCTGACAATAAAGCGAGACCACCAGGAGTCCCCCCCTTAACAACGGGCAGGGGCGGCGGCCTGGCCACCGCCATCCTCCTAGTCTCCCGCCGGGCAGAGAATTGGGGGTCCCGGGGTTCCGAGGGGACTCACCGGCGGGGCTTAGAGGCGGAGGGCGGGAGGGAAGCGCCAATGAGGGGAAAGAGAAAGAAGTCGGTCTCGGTTCTCCAGCAGCGCCTGAGAGCGGGGCTCTGTCGCTGGAGGTTGTTTCCTTTCATTCGAGGAGAGACGGGCTCGCGGAGCGCCCTGACGTCGCCCCCCTCGCACGCACACGTTCCACAGCACGTTTACACGTCTGGATCGCGCCGCGGGCTCTGATTGGCCGCAGGGACAGGGCAGCTGAAGTCGCCGGTTGAGAACGCATGTGCTATCCGCCTCTTGTACGGATCCGGGCGGTTAAACTCCGCCTCCTGGTCGCGCGCGTACCTTCTATTCTCCGCTCTGCCGCTTCGCCGAGTGTTTGGGGGGCAGGATCCTAGGATATAGAGAAAGAGATTCAAAGATCTGGCTGTGGGTTGGGCGGAGAAAGGGCAGGCTTGGGATAGAAACCGTTGGAATGGGGCCTTGGGTAACCGGTTTGCAACAGTGAATCAAGGGGGTAGGCCTTTTCCCTTACACTTGTTCACCAAGGCCTTTTCACATCCATGATTTCATTGTACTCTCGGGGTATCATTTTGAGGTCCTCCGTTCGTCTCATTTTACTGCCAGGGAAGACTGAGAAGCTCATAGTGAACTCAGCTGGTCTAAATTTCATTCCCTGGCCGAGTTATTTGAACCTTTGTACCTTGAATCTGAGAGGTTGTGCTGTTTTTGTTTGGTTTTGTCTTTGAAATGGGGATTAAAAATAGTACTTCACGGGCTATTATGAGAAACGAATGAGAGTGTGCAACTAAAGCGTATATTAGCATTCTAGCATGTGACAGTAAGTGCTGCGTTGTCACAAAGAGAAAAGATGTGATTTTTCTTTATGACCCACACAAATAAACCAGGACCATAAGCGACTACATGACTAGAAACCAGACTACATGGGCTTGAATCCCAGCTCCCCCACTTTCAGTTGGATGAGCTTGATATCATTGTATTACCTTTGTACCATTCAGTTCCGTGCCGTCTAAAATGGAGCTCATGCTGGTATCCATTTCAAAAGCTTGTACTGATACATGAGTTAATGTATGCAAATCACATCGAATAATGCCTGGACACAAAGTATACCCTGTGTACGAGTCAGCTATTCTAGTTTCTTACTAGCCTCACAGAGGGCAAGCTGATATTTAAAACAAAAAGCCCTACCCAGTGCAAATTCAAAGATGCCCTTCAACTGTTTTCCCTGCAGTGGGGGGTAGATTTCTTCTGTTCTGGTCTGACGCTGTTTCTGTGCTGTTCCACAAATCTTTTCCTTTTTCTCTACAATGCCAACATTAAATTGTAATCCTCGAGTGATCAGGGTAGTGTATTATCAGTCCCACTCAAATAGGTAGTTAATTAAGGATGGACAGACTGGTCAGTCATTTAGCTGCAAGGAACACTCAGCCCTTTTTATCCAGACCCTGTGCTGTAAAAGAGGGGGTCTAGAGTTGTATAAGAAGATCCAGAATGTGTATTCCAAACATGTCATATGGTGTAAATGAAAACAGGTACCTTGGCATCATTTTCCAGCAGCTTTCACAACTGATGGCAGGACGAGACACATGGCTGTGTGAGGACACGCAGTACCTCTGCAATGTAGCATCTCTTCAGGTTAGCTTTCTTCTTCAGTCTCCACATATTGCTATCCTTTATCCCTCTTTCACCAATGTCAACCAGTAAACACATGCAACACTACCAAGTTCCAACACAAAGGAAACAGGCATTCACATCACCCAGTCTGTACCTTTGAGCGGGCTCTAAAAGGGGACCCAAATAAGGAAACAGCACGTTTTGTTAAATGCTGTCTTAGAGCTGTGTGCGTGCTACAGACATCTGCCTGTCTGTGATGTGCAAAGCACCTGTGCTGAAGTGCAGCACTATCATACGACACAGCCCAGTCATCAGCCATTTACACTAGAGCAAGAGGAACACACACAGCTACAGAGGAGATGTTCTGCTGTGAGTGCCTCGAAAGGGCAGAAGAGAAGGAAGGGCCAAGAGAGTTAGATGAGGGAGAGACGAGTGACTCCAGTGGCTTTTGGGCCCGAGCCCTGGTAGCCAGTCCAAACGGTATGACTGATAAATGCAGGCTGTTCCTTAGAGGAATATAGAAAGAAGTCAGATGGTGATAAGGTGCTCTTAACATTTAAGGGCACATGGATCTCACTTTTTTTTTTAAGTATCCATTTTGCTTTAAAGAGTTAGAGAGAAAAGGAGAGACACAGAGATTTTCCATCCACTGGCTCGCTCCAGGAGCCTGGAGGTTCTTCCAGGTCTTCTGTGTGGGTGCAGGGGTCTGGGTTCCTGGGCCATTCTCTGCTGCTTTACCAGGCAGGGAGCTGGATGGGAAGTGAGCAGCCAGGACTCTGTCCGGCATCCGTCTTATGGGAGGCTGGTGTCACAGGTGCAGGATTAGCTTGCTACACAACCATGCCAGTCCCCAATATATTGATCTCTTAGGCATTTATTAGTATAAACACACCAACACTCCTCCAGACTTTCCAGGCCCCAGATCCTGCACATCCTTGCAACAAACTCATTTCATGATTTCTTTAGAAAAGGACCATCTGAGCTAAACTACTTTATACACTCACCTTCTCATGCTTCCTTCAAGACTAGAAAGCATTGCCCTTTCTGCTTTCTAAAACTACAACTGCATTGAATCACATCGCTCCCATGCTCCAAAGGAACTGATTATTCACTTGCTGGCAGCATCAAGTACTCTGCTCTCATGTGTCTTGAAACACAAAGGATTCATCTACCTTCCTGATGAGGCTGTGCCCTTAGCTTCCAATTGCTCTCTAGTCATTCATTCAATAGACATTTACAGATAGCTTCTGGGTGCCCAGTGTTAATGCCAGATGATGGCTACTTGAAAAGAAATAAGATGCTGCTCCTTACTAAAATATCAAGTTGTACATCTTTTTTTTTTTTTTAAAAAGATTTATTTATTTTTATTGCAAAATCAGCCACAGGGAGGAGGAGAGACAGAGAGGAAGATCTTCCATCTGATGGTTCACTCCCCAAGTGGCTGCAGCGGCTGGAGCTGAGCCAGTCCGAAGCCAGGAGCCAGGAACTCTTCTGGGTCTCCCATGCAGGTGCAGGGTCCCAAGGCTTTGGGCCGTCCTCAATCACCCTCTCAGGCCACAAACAGGGAGCTGGATGGGAAGTGGAGCTGCCAGGATTAGAACTGGCGCCCATATGGGATCCTGTCACATGCAAGGCAAGAACTTTAGCCACTAGGCCATCATGCCAGGCCTGAAGTTGTATATCTTAAGTATAACATTTATTTGTCAATTATGTCACTAGTTCTCAGAGGAAAGAAATGAAAACAACAGGAAGCATCCTGTAACTTCAAGAAATCCTCATTCTAAGTGAGAAAGAAAATCAGGTCAACAGGATTTCAGTGCATAGAGGAACTGCTATGGTAGAAATAGACATCCCAAGGATTGATGGACTTTAGCCAGTGGAGTAAGGAAATGCATCACTGGTTGCAGTGTCTTGAGTTGAATCTTGAAGAACAGATCAGTGCTCAGAAAAAAAAATTATATTCTATTGTCCTGACTTTACTAAGAGTAGGCTCAAGAATCATGCTTGATGGCTTGCCATTCGTTCTTTTTCTTCCATTTACTGGTTCACTGCCCAAATAGCTACAACAGCCAGAGCTGAACCAATTTGAAGCCAGGAGCCAGGAAGCTTCTTCCAGGTCTCCCATGCAGGTGCAGGGTTCCAAGACTTTGGGCCATCCTCTATTGCGTTCCCAGACCACAAGCAGGGAGCTGGAAGGGAAGTAGGGCAGCTGGGAAACGAACTGGTGCCCAAATGGGATCCTGGTACTTACAGGGGAAGGGTTAGCCAATTGAGCCACTGTACCATGCCCGCTTGATGACTTTTCTCCATCTTTCTTCTTGACATCTTTGCTATATTTAACAGTTTTGATCATCTTGTATTTTCTTAAAGATGTATTTATTTGAAAAGTGGAGTGACAAACACACACAGTCACGTGTGTGTGTGAGTGTGTGTGTGTGTGAGAGAGAGAAAACAGAAGCCTGGGACTCCATCCTGGTTTCTCACAAGGTTGATGGGGGCCCAGATGCTTGGGTCATCATCTGCTGCTTTCCCAGGTGCGTTAGGAAGAAGCTGGATCAGTAGCTGGATAATTAGGGCTGAAACTATCTTTCCAATATAGGATACAAATGGTGGTTCAATCTACTGTACCACAGTGCTGGCCCCTACCCTCCTGTTCTTAAACTTTTACCTTCCTTTATTGGGTCTTCTGCTGGACTATTGCTCACTCAGGCTCAGCAATTCTTATAAGTGTGGATAGTGAGAATTACTTTGGAAATTTGTGGACAATTCAGTTTCATGGTTTTGTTTGTTTGCCACATCCTAGGGATGCTGAAGGTCTGGGTCTGCAGTGTGCTTCCTTAATCCATTCAGGTATTCTAGTGTATCTCTAGAGGATCATGCCTTAACAAACTGACCTATAGGGCCCAACATCAGGATCCCACATGGATGCCAGTTTGTGTCCAGGCGCTGCATTTCCCCCCTGGTCCCTGCTTGTGGCCTGGGAAAGCAGTGAAGAATGGCCCACAGTCTTGGGAGCCTACACCCACATGGGAGACCTGGAGGAGGCTCCCGATTCTTGATTACAGTTCAGCTCGACTTGGCTCTGGCTATTGTGGTCACTTGGGGAGTGAACCAGTGGATGGAGGATCTTTCTCTCTGTCTCTCCTCTCTGTACATCTGCCTTTCTGGTGAAAAAAAAAATGTATCTTTAAAAATAAAGACAAGAAACTGTTGGAGAGTTGACAGTCTCTTGAATCTCACCACCCTTAGCAACTGCTGAACAACTGCTTCTGCTCTGCTTAGGCCAGCCCTGCTCATGACCTCAAGCCACTAATTGCAGCACAAGTCAATGTATCCTCTCCAGCGGCTAAGCAATTACCCCGCCCGTTTTTCAGTGTTCTCCTATCAGATAAGGAATCACATTTCTTCCACTGCCTAAAGCAAAGGCTAAACTCACTTTCATGAGTATGATTTTCTGACTGTAACCAAACTCCATCAATCACTTATTCATCATGTATGTATTGATCGCCTACTATGTGTTAGATAAAATAGACATGATCCAGTTTAGTGTAGCAGGCGAGATAGGACCAAATCATGCAATCACATAAACAAATGCAAATTACAACCATGACAAGTACAAAGGAAACCATTTATGTAGAAATGCAACCTGTTTACATTTTGAATATTGGATACCTTTTATATTCTGATATTTCATTTTTACGGTAGAAGAATTATTTTAAATGTTTTTTGAAAAAAAAATGCTATTATAAGAAATGCTGCATTGAAGCCAAAGGGCTTCGCCTGAATTGCTTGGCATGTCAGTAACATTTGACTACTCTGAACCTCAATGACACGTGAGCCAAAGCACAATCATTTTACTTGTGAGACTGTGGAACAAAAGGACAGATAATGATGCATATAAATGTTCTTGTTTCAACAAGTAGGAAGGACTGATTTTTCTCCCATAGGTCTCAAGACTGCCTTATCATCTGATTAATCTTCCAACTTGCATTGTCTTCCAGTGTTCGGCCCCTAGGCTGTTCTACTAGTTGCTGATTTTTAAAATTCCACTTCAGTGTATCAGTGAGGATTTATTCCATTTTTAACTCTGTCGAACCTATAGAGTTCCTCAAAAACCTAGAGAAGAGCAGTCCAAGTGGACTTAATTGTTGTTATCTCTTCCTTGTTTGGCAGTTTGAGGCTGGAAATGACGGAGAAAACTGCCCCCAAATCTAGTATCTTTGGGTGGGGGAATGTTCTAGAGACCCATGGACATCCTTAAAACATCAGTGAATGTTGCATATACACATGATGAAGTTGATGTAACATAAAAGTGGCAGTACTGGAGAAGTAAACTTCACAGTGTTGGTGAAGGCAAAGTAGATTATAATCAGTGTAACAGGTACTACCCTAGGCACTTTAAGTATATTATCTTTGCAGATTCTCAAAATAGCCCTGAGAGAGATTATTAGGAAATAGTATCATATCACAGAGGAAAGAACTTTTTTAGCACAATTAGGAAAAGGAGGAGCCTTGTTTCAGGCTTACATCTGCTTGAAATCTAGGACCCAAATTCTTTTTAATATGAATGAGAGTGTGACCGAGCTGCTTATTCACTACCCAAAAGCTTAGGGCCTAGGGTTGGGTTTATTCAAGATGAGACTAGGACTCAATCCAGTGTTCTCATATGGGTGTCAAGAGCCCAATTAATTGAGCTGTCATCACTGCTTCCCAGGCAAGGTCTATGTGAGTTAGTAGTGGGAACCAGATAGCAAACCCTGGGATTCAAGTATCAGAATGATGGCATCCTAACCTGTGTATTAACCAGTAAACCAAACACCTGACGTGGGCCCAATCTCCTAATCACAATGCTGTAGTAAATCTTTGTGATGTTCACTGCTCCACTCCTGGTCCATAGAACTTTGTGTGTGGGCCACCTCAGACCCTCAATAAGTATTTAATGAAGTAAAACCATGGAGAAAGGGGGAGAAAAAGTAAACAAAACAGGGAAAGGGGGAACTGGAATGAGTGAAACCACTGAGAAATTTGCTGATAATAGAAGAATACTTCAATTCATGGAGAGATGAAATTAAAAGATGTTTACTTTTAATCCAAAACTTGAAATGCATGCACAGTTTTTCATAATACATATATTTTTAAAATATTTATTTATTTTTATTGGAAAGGCAGATATACAAAGAAGAGGAGAGCCAGAGAGGAAGATCTTCATCCAATGGTTCACTCCCCAACTGACCACAACGGCTGGTGCTGAGCCAATCTGATACTCCATCGTGCCAGGTCCCATAATACATGTTTCTATGAACTGTTTGAAATACTTTCCTATTGCGATCCAAGTCCTATCCCAGTGATTCTGGCATAGGCATGAAATACAACTTGGACATCTCATCAGTTACCTTGGAATGTCTGAAAGACTTCATTCTGATCAATATCAATCTTAGATGTGTATATTAGTCAAGATGCACACTAATAACTGGCTTTGCCATTAGGTTCCCAGTGATTTTAAACATCTTTGTTCCTTTTGGTGATTTTTGGCTGTTGGTTAA
The DNA here is from genome assembly GCF_017591425.1 of Ochotona curzoniae. NCBI lineage: Eukaryota > Metazoa > Chordata > Mammalia > Lagomorpha > Ochotonidae > Ochotona > Ochotona curzoniae. The sequence goes on from NW_024467087.1 coordinate 11,995,268, forward strand.
TCAACACAATCCGACAGATCTACATTGTTATCAAGTATTACAGAGGAATTGCATGTAGATAAGACTTGTGGAGCTTAATATTCAGAATGAGACAAAATCCAAAATGGTAGGCAGAGAACCAAGTCACCGGACACAAATTCTGGTTTCAGGTTATCTGCTGCGTACCACAATTCCTTCTCCCGTAAACTATGGATGATGGGAGTACCTTTCTCAATGGTTTTAAGGAGGATTGTGTGAGATAATCTGCAATAAAGCACACACTGCAGTAAATATTAACTACAAGAGCTGGTTTTATAGTCAGTGATACGGAGTAGTTTTCTTCTTGGTTCATGCACAAGCGGCTAAGTCAATTGTCTCCAGTTTTTCTGAGAAAAGAAAAAAGCTTTTGTTTCTTGATTCATGCTTTCCAGGCTTCCTAAAACTCCTTCCCTTTACAGCTCTCGTGGATTAGAAAGGCCTAGCAACCGTCAGTGTTGAGCTCAGGTGTCAGTCCTGAGCATCCGAGAAGCCTTCCCTTCCCCTTCGGTTGGGTGGCTCTCTCTTGCTCTTTTCTTCCACAGCACTTTGACTAGACCTTTCTCTTATCATTTACTACATTTTATAGAAAATTGCCTCCTTCATGAGACAGCGAGCTTTTGAGGAGAAGGGATCACGTCTTATTCCTTTTTATATTTCTAGGCACCAAGCACAGTGCCTACTGATTTAATGTTTGCTGAATAGTTTCAATTAGACATGTGAGGAGCTGATGGTTGCTACAGTTGGAAGACCTTTCTCCCATCTGAGGTTGCGGTCTTGTACTCTGAGCCCTTGTTCTTGTACCTCCCTCTTGCACTTACAGTCATGCAATGCAATTTAGCACTTAATTATATGCTGCATAGTGCATATTATTTTCTAATTGCTTCATATGTTAATCTACCACTTATATCCTTTCCCTTTAGGCACTAAAAGAAGAAATGGCTAGAAATTGAAAGCAGATGATCCAGCTGTGTGCCACACCCAGCTGTCCATCAGTGCTGCTTAAGGAGTACCCAGAACATTGTGAATGCCACTATTAGTCACCAGAGGTGAATACTGATGAGAAAAGACCATACTTTATCATGTGTGCCTAAAAACAGTATCTTCATGTAGCAGGCACTGGAGAAATATTTGTTGAATGAATGAATTCTTTAGTGAAAAAGAGTAAAGCAACAATTCAGGCTAGACAACAGTAGAACTGGCTTGCGATCACAGCACTGTCAAGTCATTTGAAACTTGGAAATTCACATTATCTTGCTGGGGTGCAATTTTAGGTTCTCTAAACCATAAAGGAGTCAGCCTAGATGATGGTTGAGATCTCTTGTAATTTTAACATCCAATTCTTTATCCAAATGGTTTGAAATTTCTTCAAGAGTAAGGACAGGACCAACTCAAATCTCTTTTCTTCATAGCACCTTGCATGGTGCTGAGTACTCAGCAGGCTTGGATAAATGCCTTAAAAAGAGAGCCATCACTATTCATTGTCTCCCTTATCCCAAACTGAAACAAAACAAAACAGCCAATGGATGCCAGCCTGCCATGAAACATGCTTCATCTCTAAGAACAGATCCCACAGGCAAAATAGGATAATCTGGAATTCTCTTCTAACTGCTTCATTTCAAAATCTGTGAAATATTTGAGACTCAAAATCGCAACATAGGCTTCAGTTTGAGCGCATGCAGAGTTAAGCTGCAGCTTAATCTCAGGCCCTTTCCTCCCTCTTCCTTGATAATCATCCATACTCTTCACTTTAGTTACCACCCACTATGACCGATGACACACTCATTTATCTCTCCAGCCAACGTCTCTCATCTGAATTCGAGGACCATACATCCCAACGGCCTGTTTGACATTGCTTGTTTCAACTTGTTTCAAAGTCAAATGTCGATGTTCTATCTAGAATCCTAGTACTGCTACACTGTTTCCTAATGCACTAATTAGCACCTCTTGCCAACCAGTTTTACAGGCCAAAGACAAGAGGGCATCCTTGACGCCTTCTTCTTCAGTCCCACTATCCATCTCTACTCGTTATTGATAGCATATTTTGCTTGTTAACTGTGTCTTCAATCAGTCTGTTTCTTTTTTTTAAACTATCTCCAGCATATTTACCATCCCTCATCTGGACTATCCCACTAGTTTACTAACTAGACTATTCCAATTTGATTTGCTCCCTTTCCAATCTATTCCTTACATTCCTGTAAGTGTTCTTAAGTCATGTATTCATCAAAAATACTTATGGAGTGTTTACTATTTGTCAAGATCAGGGCATACAGTAGCAAACAAGACAAACTAAAATCCCTGCTGTCATGAGGTTAATACTTCAGTGGGGCAGAGAGACACATTCAATATATATGAAATATATAAGATCAGATGTTCACTGCTGGCATGACAAATTAAGGAGGATAACAAATCTCAAAAAGCATCCTTGTGGGCCCAGTGTGGCAGCCTAGTGGTAAAAGTCCTCGCCTTGCACATACGGGGATCCTATATGGGCTCTGATTCTAATCCCAGCGAGCTTGCTTCTCATCCAGCTCCCTGCTTGTGGCCTGGGAAAGCAGGAGAGGATGGCCCAAAGCCTTGCGACCCTGCACCCACCTGGAAGACCCAGAAGAGGCTCCTGGCTCCTGGCTTAGGATTGGTGCAGCTCTGGCCGTTGTAGCCACTTGGGGGCAGTGAATCAATGGACAGAAGATCTTCTCTGTCTCTCCTCCTCTCTGTATATCTGACTTTCCAATAAAAATCAATAAATCTTTTTAAAAGACTTAACCTTCATTGAAAAACAAAATTATTGCATCATAGATAAGCTGTCACATGTAAACCTCTCAATTCTCTGGAAAGCTCCTAAAGACATAAAAGGGTGACTGATCATCCTGATTCCTTTAGTACTGGTACTGGAAGCCCTGCACCCCAGGAAATTCCTCCCCAGGATGTAAAATGCATCATTTTTGAGCAATAGTTGCTCAAAATTGAGGGGACAAATGACAAATTCATATTTGTTTCCCCAAATAGGGGATGGAAGCATCACTATTTTAACATCAAGTAAATATGACATAAATTATTTAAAGTCATTATCACTAATCTTAGCTCTTATTGTTTCTGTTCCCATCCATGATTTGCAGCACACATTAATGGATCATCCGCTGTCACATCATTCTAACAAGTGGAACTTCAGCGTGTAACTTGAGCAAACGGTAATCATGAACTGAAACATTCTGTGTTTGAATTTGCCTGTGGATTAACTATTGAGATTTGTATGGAGGTAGTACTACTTTCATGTTCAGCATTATGAGCATCATGACTGTTTTCTAAGTGTTCAGATAAAGAGAAAAAATGATTATAATGTCAACCCCAGCTTGATCCAGAAAGCACCAAACAAGAAAGCTAGATGACCACATTGTTTTAATGATAGATGGAAGGATGCATGCAAGTGGACTAGGGAAGTAAATGACCAACCAGAGCACACTGAACAACAAGCAGAAAGAACTTTGGGGTTAGGCATGACAGAGATGGAGGCACGGAGCGTACACATGGAAACTAAAGTCCAATCTGAGATAGTCAAGTATTGATAAATCCTTCAAGAGCTTTTGGTCTTCAACAAAACACTAACATTCACACCTGGTGGACACAGATTTAGCTTACACGTTCCATATGAACAATCATAACTTACATATCAGTCCCCTGATTGTTTTGTGAAAACAAAGTTATATTTCTCAATTCTGAGATTGCAACTTAAATGCTCTGTAGGAGAGCAAAAATTTGGGGGATGGGCATTGTAGCTCAGTGAATTAAGCCACTACTTGGGATGCCTGCATCCATATCAGAGTGACTTTCAACCACTCCCTTTTCAGTCCAGCTTCCTGATATTGCACACCCTGGTGGACACCAGGTGATAGCTCAAATTTTGGGGGCACCTGCCACCTAGGTGGGTGACCTAGATGAAATGCCAGGCTTCTCAGCATCAGTTGGCAGAGGCTAGCACTGAGGGCTAATTCTGTCAAGTTAAACTGCAGAACCACCTGGAGAGTGCATGATCTGGGAGTGGGAGTGGCCCACTAGGGAAATAGTGGGCACCTCCTTCTTGGGTTGCCATTCCTACTGGTGAGCATGAAAACCAGGACTGGGGCAGGAGTTTCTAGACAGAATGGCACCCACCAGCATATGTATGGGCTGGATAGTAGGGCTTGTTGTGTTGAACTAGGCTTCAATGCCCATTGACATGTTTGAGAGCTGAATGGAATGTGGACCAGACTGGACCAGTCTGCTGTACATACTGGCAGGTACGGGAACAAGGGTGGGGGGCAGGCCTGGTGGGGCTTATTGGGAGTCGCCCTAACTAGGCTGCAGCTCCCACTGGTCTGTGTGAGGGCCAAGTGTGTGGTGGGCAGGATCAGACTGGATTACAACACCCATCGGTTCACATGGAAGATGGGGCTGGAGGCAGAACTGACCTAGAAATTGCAACCAATGGCATGTGCATAGGCTGATTGGGGTGACGATCTGTGCCAGACCCTGCACTGGCAAGCACACACGAATCTGGTCTGGGATCACCTCAGACAAAGTTTCTTTGGGGATCACCCCAATTGAACTGCTGGACTCAGAACTCCAACCATGGAGGAAATCACAGGTTCCAGGGTCTGACCATGGAGTGCATGTGTCAAAGCTGAGTCTCCTCAGTGGCTCATACGGAGCAGTGGGCAGCATATCCAGGTGCACATAGAGGATGTGGCAGACCATAGAAACCTGTAGAGGTCACCTGGTACCACAACAGAGGACAGAACAAATTGATCAACTACCCCCAGTGAAGTGTTGGCAGTGAAAATCCAGGCAAGTGGAGATGCTAAGGTGGACTATGTCAGCCAGTGGATTCTGGAGAGATTTCGTTGTGCTTGGAATGGCGAGATTGGCAGCAATTCATTACTGTTGAACTATTAAGACCACTTGAGCAGTACTCTTGGAACATGCCCCATGTCAGGGACCCTGAGATGGGGTGGGAGGTTGGGTGTGGCTTCTCCCTTTGTCTCCCTCCTTACCCCAGATACACACATACACAAAATGTGGAAACAATGGTCTTACCCACTTTCCTGTAACCCTTGACTGTTTCTGCCCTAATCAACTATGTAAAGATTATTAAAATAAAAGAATAAAAAGAAAAAGAAAAGAAATTCCAGGCTTCTGGCTTCAGGCCAAGTCAACTCTGAATATTTTGAGTCTACAAATAGTCCACTCAAATGAGTGAGCCAGCAAATGGAAGATATTCTTTCTCCCTACCCACTTTGCATAAGTAAACATTTTTTTTAATCAAGGGAAATTATTAGTGCAACATCTGTTGACTCCTTACAGTATACAGCTGATTCTGTCAGATCTTACCAAAGACATAATTTTCTGTCTATTAAGTGATGTATCAAATCACTGTTCCTCCTTCCTACCACTTAGGTGCTTTGATTTGAAAAATAAGAATTCCAAATAATCCTGATTTCTGTGAGCTGGTCCATCAAAAGTAATGTGAAGATACAAAGTGAGTGGAAATTTTTCCAAAGTGAAAAAATGTATTCCTCTAAATCTAAATAGCTAAGACGTAATCTGGTAAAATTTATGCTCAGCTCTTCAGATCTTGGAAATAGTTCCTGAAAAGTAAAATCAAGACACAATTATACTGGTGTAGATTTTTTAAGTCTATGCAAGTTTTTTTGTTTTGTATTTCATAATATGCGCTTCCATGAAGTGCCCTTTTTGAAGTAACCTTACATAATTAGGTCTTTGATTGGTCTTAGCTTAATTTTTTGAGTAGGAAGAGTAGGAAGGTGATCCCATCTAGTCTTTTACATGAAAAAATGAATTTATCTAGGTACTATCTGTTCAAAGCCTCATTCTTCCTCCCATTGAATTGCTTTAACACCCTGTTAAAAGTCATTGATTGCAAATGTAGTTTTATTTCGTGACTCTCAATGCTGTTCCATTGATTGCTTTGTTTATCTCTGTGCCAGTAGCACACTGTCTTCATTACTGCAGTTTTGTAACGTTTTGAAATAAGGAAGTGTGAATGCTCTAACTTTGTTCTTTTTCAAGTTTCTTTAGACTGTCTAGGTTTTTTGCAATTACCGAAGAATTTTATGACCAACTTGTCATGGTCTACGACAAGGAAGTTCGAATTTTGCTGAAAGACCGTGTTGAAACTGTAGATCAATATGGGTTGTATTGGCATCATTAACAAGAAATTTTGTGATGAAAGTAGAAACATCGCTCTGCCACTTTTCCCCTCCCTGCCCACTCCATCATTAAACATGGTCCATGTGTGTCTGTGATTTTCTCACCCTTTAAATTAACTTTACCAAAAAAAAAAAAAAAAAAAGAAGAAGAAGAAGAAGAAGAATTTTGTGATCCGTGATGGTTTGTTCTTACAGTTTTGGGAATCTTTAATTTCTTTCTTCAATAGTTTTTAGTTTTCAGTGTGCAAGTCTATACCTCTGTTGTTGAATTTTTTCCTAAGTGTTTTATTCTTCTTGATGCTATCCTAAATGAAGCAATTTTGAAAATTTAGTTTTCATTTTGTTCATTGCTAGTATGTAGACATCCTAGTGGGTGAGGACATTGGAACTCATTTGTAAGTTCTAACAGATTTTCAGTTTCTTTTTCATGATTTGCTGTGAACTAGATCAGGCTGTCTAAAACTAGTTTCAGATGATACAGTTTCACTTCAACATTTCCAGTCTGGATGGATAAATACAAGGGCCCAAGTACTTGAGTCTACTGCCTTCCAGTATGTACATTAGTGAGAAGCTGGAATCAGGAAGAGAACTAGGATTCAAATCCATGTGCTCCAATATGGGTTGTGAGTGTTTTAATCGCTGCACCAAACAGCATCCCTGGTATAAAATTTTTTTTAAATATTTTATTTATTTGTAAGTCAGACTTTAGAGAGAGGAAGACTGAGCAAGAGACACACACACGGAGAGTCTTACATCCACTGATTCTCTTCTCAAATGACCACATTTTCAGAGGTAGGCCAGGCTGAAGCCAAGAGCCAGGAGCTTCATCCAGTTCTCCCACATGAGTGGGTAGGGCCCAAATATGTGGGCCATCTTATACTGCCTTTCCCTTGCCATTATCAGGGAGCTGCATCAGTAAGTGAAGCAGCTGGGACATGCACCAGCATCCATATGAGATGCTGGCATCATAAATGGCCAGTTTACCCATTACCTGACAATGTTAGCCCCTGGCATAAATTTCTTTTTTCCAATACAACCTGCTACCAGTCGTTCACTTTTATGCTCTTATTGTTAAAATTATTTTTATATTACAGGGAAAACAAGATATTGCATTATATATAATATATATGCATACTATAAATGCACATGTATATATATATATGTATACCTATATATGCATATATATAAGTATATATCTATATCTCCAAGGCATGGATCTTCAAAGGCCCTACTGTTGGTTCCTAGGGTACACCTCTGTAGATCCTCTCCATGCAGCACCCTGATACTGCTGCTGTTACTTTCCCTATGGCTCTTGTACTCCAACCACCACTTACCAGTCCCCTTGTATCCTGATGGTTTGGGCCCTGCAGCACCGATGCCCCTAGGCTTGCCATGTGCTCCTGGATGCCTTACCCATGTCATCTGTCAATCATGTGTGACCTTGTCTGGGTTCTGGGTTTTACCAGCTCCCACTCCCCATGCTTCTTCCCTCACTCATTATCCCATGTGTTATAATGTTTTAAAAGTACATCAGAATAACAGAATCTGGATTCAGATACACCAGTTTATCAACTAGCCAGCAATTTATTCAACTAACCTTGACATTTCCAATGGTATGAGTATGCCTTGCTTCTCTTAACTGTTATTAAATATAGAAAAAGGAAATCAATGATTAATTGGAAAGATTTTTTTAAAGGAAGACATTAAAAACTCAACCCACTTTATTTCTGCAAAAATGTCCTACAGAAGATAACCTGTTTTACTTCTGAAATGGTTAAGATATATTACAATAAATATCACTTGTTAATGTGATGTTAATACTCAGTTCAGTAACAGGAAGAAGATAAACCTTTGTACAATAAAGTGAATGTAAAGTTGACATAAGAATAATTTTTAGGAATTCCTTATTAATTTTGGATACAAGCAAGTCCTTTGTCAGTTGTAATTTAGAAACAGCTTTCATTTCATGCCATTTTAAATTCTTTTAACACTGTATCTTCAACAGTTTTTGTTTAGTTTTATTTTTGTTTGAGAGACAGAGATGGAGAGATCTTTCATCCACTGGCTTGCTCCCCAAACGCTCAAAAAGTCAGGGTTAGACCAGGCCTTGGCCAGGAGCTTGGAACCCAATCCAGGTTTCCCATGTGGTGGCACAGATGCATGCACTTGAGCTGCAATTAGCTGCTTTCTGGGATGTGTGTTAGTAGCTAGCTTGATAGGAAGTGGGGAATATCCAGGACTTGAACCAGGCAATCAGATATGAGATATAAGCATCTTAGGCAGCAACTTAACAGTTGCACCAACCATCTCCCCAGTAGTGTTTCTTAAGAAACAGAATTTCTTTAGGAGCTGACATGGCAGAATAACAGGCTAAGCTTCAGTCTGTGGGACCAGCACCCCATATAGCATCAGTTTGTGTCCCAGCTACTCACTCCATTTCCCATCCAGCTCTCTGTTTATGGCCTAAGAAAGAAGTGGAAGATGGCTCATGTCCTTGGACCTCTGCACCCACATGAGACACCCAGAAGAAGCTCCTGGCTTCAGATCAGTAGAGAAAATGACCATCTGCCTTCTGCCTTCCTCTTCTCCAACCCTGAAGATCTCAGCGTGGGGGAAGAAGAAAGTGAAAGAAACTCTCAGCTCCGCCCCCCACTGGGGACTCTCCCCGGCCCTGCCACAAGAGCTTGGATACAATTTGAGCAAAGCTAGACATCAGCCTGGCTGAGTACTCATTACTGAAGTGAAACTATGTTACTCATTACAGTGATCTGGAAACTTAGGGGGAATGAACGGAAATTCCATTAAGACAAGCGCAAAGGGAAAGGGAAGTTCGACACAGCATAACAGTAATCGCATTTTTAAAAAATCATCAGGAAATACATTTTAAGACTTTGGGGGCATCCATGTGCAAGTAAAAAGAGTAGTTAGTGAAAAAAATCTAAGAAGGAATCTTGGTCAAGCTAACTAGCTGAGGTGCGAAAGTGGTGTCACTGTAGAGTGTAGTACAGATAACCTGGATGGAATGTATGCCACAGGCAATCCACAGTAGACAAGTGGTGGAGGTTACCTAACATCCCAACTACAAAAGTCAGCTACATCCTGATTGGGATCTGAGCTCTGCCATGTTAACCATGTTGCTTAATTTCAATCCTTAGGTTCCTGGACTGTAAAATAGGAATGGTTACAGGACTTGCTTTATAGGTTGCATGTAGGGATAAATAGCAAACACATAGTAACTACTTCAGGAAAAGGAATCATCGTCATCAACCACATAGTTTAATTAATCATTAAATGGCAGAAGTTGCTTTTTTTTTTTTTTTTTCTGCTTAAAGTGAGCTATCTGGGACAGGCATTTAGCCTAGTGGTTAAGCTGCTGGTTGGAATGTTCAAGTCGCAGGTCCACTCTTTTTAAAGAATTATTTTTGGGGGACTGGCATAGTGGCTCACAGGCTAATCCTCCACCAGTGGCACCAGCATCCCTTATGAGTGCTAATTCTGTTCCAGGCTGCTGTACTTCCAGTCCAGCTCCCTGCTTATGACCTAGGAAAGCAATAAAAGATGGCTCAAATCCTTGGATCTCTGTACCCACAGTGGGAGACTCAGTGAAGCTTCTGACTTGTGTTTTCAGATCAGCTCAGCTTTGGCCATTGTTTGCCATCAGGGAGTGAATCAGTCTATGCAAGATCTCGCTCTCTCCTTCTCTCTGTAAATCTGTTTTTCAGGTAATAAATAAATAAATAACTCTTTAAAAAGAATGATTACTTTTATTTATATTTGAAAGAGTTGCACAGAGAGAAAATGAGAACTTCTATTTACTGGTTTTGTTCCCAAGTGGCCATAACAGACAACAGGGCGAATCCAGGAGCCAGAGTTTCTTTCAAAGTTTCTTTCCACAGGAGTCCAGGGGCCCAAGCACTCATGTCATCTTCTGCTGCTTTCTCCAGACCATAAGCATAAAGATGGATCAGAAATGGAGTAGCTGGGATTGAACTGGTGCATACTTAGGATTTTGGCATGACAGGTGGAGGCTTAACCTTTTAAACCTAGTTTCCAACCCAGCTCCAGTCTTGACTGAACCTTTCTGTTAATGTTGACCCTTGGAGGCAACAGAGATGACTCATGCACTTGGGTCTATGCCAAGCAAATGGGAGACCTGGATTACATTCCCAGCTCCTATCCATTTGCTCATTTCTGGCATTTGGGGGAGTGAATGAAGTGGCAGATTGGAGCACACTTTCTCTCACCTCCTCCTCCCTCCCTCTGTCACTGGGAAAGACACAGTCACTTGGACCATCATCTGCTGCTTCTCAGGGTGTATAGAAAAAGGCTGAATCAGAAACAGAGTATCTGAGATTCCAATCAACACTCTTATTGGTAGTGGCAGCTTAATCCTCCGAGTTAGAACATCCACCCCCTCACTCACACTTAAAAACTGAATAATATTACATTGCACGCATCTACCACATTTAGCTTGTCCACTCATCTGATGATGGATATTTGGGTTATTTCCATCTTTCAGTTTTTGTGAATAATGATGCTATGAATGGGCTCTTTAACCAATTTGATGAATTGGCAACTAGTGAATGATCATGCTCAAAGGATGCTGATAAGTGAAATGATGGCATCTATGATGGGAATTTCTAATGTTCTATTACAGGGTTCTTTCTGCAGCTCTCTCAAGAAGATATAAAAAGTATTAGTGACTCATTTATATTGTAGTTGACACAAATATGAAGGAATGATCATTATGATAGCAAAACTAGAATGCAAAGAGATGGACAAGTTAGAGAAACTGACTACCTCAAGAGAGATGAAATTTCACAGGAGTAAAATTTAAGTCATATATTTAAGTCAAAAAAAAAAAAACCAGCTACATGAGTACAGGCTGAAAATGCTGTCACTTCAAAAGAGTATGCTGGGGCCTGGCATGATGGCCTAGTGGCTAAATCCTTGCCTTGCATACAGGCAGCAGTTCTAATCCTGGCGGCTCTGCTTCCCATTCAGCTCTCTGCATGTGGCCAGAGAAAGCAGTGGAGAATGGTCCAAAGCCTTGGGATCCTGCAATCGCATAGGAGACCTGAATGAAGCTCCTGGGTTTGGATCGACTCAGCTCTGGATGCTGTGGCCAGTAGGGGAGTGAACCAGTGGATGGAAGATCTTTTTCTCTGTCTCTCCTCCCTGTAATCTACCTTACCAATAAAGATAAATAAATATAGTTTAAAAAGAGTCAGCTGAATGTGTGCCAATAGTTAATTACCCTTTCAAATCTTAACGTGATATTAGGCTATGCTAATGGAATTGTAATGTTTAAAACAGAGATTATTGTCCTACTTCACTCTATTCAACATCTAAGATATTGGTGTTAATTTTTCAGGGACACATCACTGCTTTATTTGAAGTTCCAAACTAGACAGTTCTGTGTCCTTGAGCAAATGAGTTAGTCTCTACGTCCCTATTACATAATAGAGAGAATAATAGGCTTATAATAAAGATTAATGAAGCAACACATAGCATACTCCATAAATGGTAATTTTTAAAATTATGTAGATAAGCTAGAATATGTGTCCCAGGATGCAGAGACTGAAAAACATCTGATGAATTATTAAATAAAAAGTTTGAACTGTGTTTCCAAAACTCAGGTTTCAACCTTAGATTCAAATGCTACATGAAATACTAGTAAACTAAATTCAACAGCACATTAAATGATCATACACCATAACCATGTACATCCATGTTAGGGATGCAAGAGTAGTTCAACATATGCAAATCAACCAATGAGATACACTACATTGAAAAAATGAACAAAAAAAAATCACAAAATGATCTCAAATACTTGAGAAAAGCCTTTTGAAAAAGTAAACATTCAATCACGTTAAGGAAAAAACTCTCAGAAAATTGGGTATAGAAGGACCGTTTCTCAACACAGTCAACACCACATATGACAAACTAATGCCGAGAAGGAAAAAGAGCTTTTCCTCTAAAATCAGGAGGAAGATAATAATCTCCAATTTTCCCCACTTTATTCTTAGGTAATTCCAGAATTTCTTTCCAGAGCAGTTAGTTTCCCCAAAATGGGTGGCATCTAAACTGGAAAAGAAAATGTTAAATTATCACTGTTTGCAGATGATGATGATGATGGTATGTGTGTGTGTGTGTGTATACATATAGTCAGAACAAATAAACAAATGCATAAAAGTTTCAGCATAATGACCATAATTAGTAATGTACTGGACATTTCAAAATTGCTAAAAGAATAGATTTTATAATAAGAGGAGGATATAGGGAGAGAAGAGGGGAAGAGGGAGGGGAAGAGATGATCCCATATGCGTGTAAATGTATATCATGGGAAAAATAAATCTTCATAATAAAAAAATTTTAAAAGAATAGATTTTAAACATTCTAACCATTTTTGAAAGTATGTGTGATAAAATATATGCTAATTAATTTGATGTAAGCATTAGACAATGTATACCAATGTCAAAACATCGCATTGTACCCAAAATACAATCAGATGTCAATTAAAAATGAACATTTAAATTAAAAAGGAATGAATTACTTGTATTGAAATTGGTTGGGTATTGGAAACAATTATGTTGAGTTTCCATTTATCCGAAATACTCAGAATAGGCAAATACATGAAGACTGAACTATAGAAGTGTTGAGCAAAGCAGGGCTTGGGGTGAAGTGAGTAGGTAAAGGAAGCAATAAATGGCTGCTTAGGGGCTGTAGGGTTTCTTTATGTGAGGATGAAATTTTTGGAACTATAAAGAAATGTGATTGTACAATTCCATGAATATATAAAATGCCACTGAATCACACACTTTAAAATGGTAAACTTGAAATAATATTAATGGTAATTCAATAAAAAGAAAATTTCCTTTCAACTTATACTGCCATCTTTCAGTAACTTGTCAAGTTGGTGAACGTTAAGGGTCAGAGAAGCACCAATACCTGCTTTCGTGGCCTTTAATGAAGTAAGGAGTTGTTTCATGCACATCTACAAGAAAGGCAATAGTGTAGATATCATGGAAGGGGGGGGGGGGAACTGTTCAAAAAGAAAGGCCCCATAAACATTACCATGGCAAAACTGAAAGTGTTTACAATATGACCCAGCATGCTGTTGGCATGCTTATAAACAAATGGATTCGAGGCAAGATTCTTGCCAAGACAATTAATGTGCATTTTGAGCATATTAAGCACTGTAACAGCCAAGAGAGCCTCCTGAATTGTGCCAAAGAAAAGGATCAGAAAATCAAGGAAGTCCAAGACAAAGGCACACGGGTTGAAGTGGACAGTGAGCCTGCCGCAGCTGGAGCAGTCCATTTTGTCAGACACCACAGAGAGGAGCTTGAGATGCTGGCACCCCTCCTCTGTGGAGGCATAGCATAATCAGTGTAACCCCCAAACCCCCCCAGAAAGTCCTCTGAACTCCAAAAACTTTAAAATAAGAATCAGTGTTAGGGTAATAAAAAAAATGGAGGACTTAAGTCTTAGTATTTTACTATTTTATTGGATGTATATGTAGGGAGATTGGAAGGGTAGGTAAATTAGGACAACTCTACTATGTGATGTCTACAAAAGAATCACTTTAAATATACTCGAATAGGAAGGTTAAACATAAAAAGGGCTGAAGAGGATACATTACAGAATCATTAATTAAAAGAATGCAGGAGTGCTAATATTAAGGAGAGAAAGTAGATCTCAGAACTTAGCAGGTATAGAATTTCACAATGGTTAAAAGTTCAATAGAGCAAGAAGACACAGTGATTCTGAATTTGTACATCATGGAACAGGGCCTCAGAACGCATGAATCAAAACCTGATAGAGCGTAAAGGAGGGAAAAGTAAGTGTACAAATACAGCTGGAGACTTCAATAACCCCTCTCTAAGCAATTGATAAAATTACCAGATAGAAAATCAGCATGTATACAGAGGAACCAAAAAAAAAAAAAACAACCAATGTGGTAGGCAGAATAATAGCTTTCCAAGAATATCCATATATTAATATGCAGAATCTGTGAATATGTTGTACTGTATGGCAAAGACAAATTTAAGGCAGCCAACTAAACTAAGGTTGCTTATCAGTTGACTTTAAAATAGAGAATTCTTGTCTAATCAAGCTAAATGTAATCATACTATTCCTTAAATGTGAAAGAGTGAGGCAGAAGTTGGTGAGTAGAGTTTGGGGTATCACAGCGGTGTGAAATAAAAGACTTAGCCCACAGCAGGCTTTGACGTGGAACAAAGGGCCACAAGGTAAAAAGATTCTAGAAGACAGAAAGAATAAGCTAATGGATTTCCCCCAGAATCACTAGAAACACAGGCTTGTTTACACCTTGCTGTTAGCCCCATGTGACTCATTTCAGACTTCCAAGTGAAAGAAATCTAATATAATAAATTTGTTTTGTTTTAAGCTAGTAAGTCTACTATAATTTGTTACAATATCCATAGAAAATGAACGGAGCCACATCCACCTGAACCTAACAAGTCTGTTCAACATTAGTAGAACATACCTCCTTTTCAAAAGCTTATGGCACATTGTTCAGAATAGACTACATTCTAGAGCATAAAACAAATTTTACAAAATGGAAATGGATTGAAATCATACCTGGATTCTATTCTGATCATAATGGTTTCAGCAGTGGAGAGCTAAAAGGAAAAGTCTCTAAACACTGGTGGATAAACAACACGCATATAAAAAAAATCTAATGGCTTAAGGAAAAGTTTCAAATGACACTGAGGCTACACTGAACTAAATGAAAACAACAAAAGATGTGGGATGCAGCTAAGACAGTGAAGGGAGGGACATGTATAGCAATGATGTAATGCATGGAAAAGAAGTGAGCTCTCAAATCAATAATATAAGCTCTTATGTCAACCTAATAGAAGAGCAAAATTAACTCAAAGCAAGTATACGGAAGGAAACAGTAAAGAGCAGAAATCAGTAAACTTGAATGGAGAAATCACTTAATCAAAGAACCAGTTCTTCCTCTGTCTGCGGAATATGAGAACCAGGATTGGGGCAAGGGTGGCTAGACAGAATGGCACCCACCAGCATATGTATGGGCTAGAGAGTGGGCTGGTTGCGTTGAACTAGGCTTCAATGCCCATTGACATGTTTGAGAGCTGAATGGAATGTGGACCAGACTGGACCAGTCTGCTGTACATACTGGCAGGTACGGGAACAAGGGTGGGGGGCAGGCCTGGTGGGGCTTATTGGGAGTCGCCCTAACTAGGCTGCAGCTCCCACTGGTCTGTGTGAGGGCCAAGTGTGCGGTGGGCAGGATCAGACTGGATTACAACACCCATCGGTTCACATGGAAGATGGGGCTGGAGGAAGAACTGACCTAGAAATTGCAACCAATGGCATGTGCATAGGCTGATTGGGGTGACGATCTGTGCCAGACCCTGCACTGGCAAGCACACACGAATCTGGTCTGGGATCACCTCAGACAAAGTTTCTTTGGGGATCACCGCAATTGAACTGCTGGACTCAGAACTCCAACCATGGAGGAAATCACAGGTTCCAGGGTCTGACCATGGAGTGCATGTGTCAAAGCTGAGTCTCCTCAGTGGCTCATACGGAGCAGTGGGCAGCATATCCAGGTGCACATAGAGGATGTGGCAGACCATAGAAACCTGTAGAGGTCACCTGGTACCACAACAGAGGACAGAACAAATTGATCAACTACCCCCAGTGAAGTGTTGGCAGTGAAAATCCAGGCAAGTGGAGATGCTAAGGTGGACTATGTCAGCCAGTGGATTCTGGAGAGATTTCGTTGTGCTTGGAATGGCGAGATTGGCAGCAATTCATTACTGTTGAACTATTAAGACCACTTGAGCAGTACTCTTGGAACATGCCCCATGTCAGGGACCCTGAGATGGGGTGGGAGGTTGGGTGTGGCTTCTCCCTTTGTCTCCCTCCTTACCCCAGATACACACATACACAAAATGTGGAAACAATGGTCTTACCCACTTTCCTGTAACCCTTGACTGTTTCTGCCCTAATCAACTATGCAAAGATTATTAAAATAAAAAAGAGAGAGAGAGAGAAAAAAAGAACTGGTTCTTCAAAAGACCAATAAATTTGATAGAACTCTTGACAGGCTGAAGTACAAAAAGAGAACAGGAATTACCAGTATCAGAAATGGGAAAGAAAATATCACTACACACTCTGTTGACAATAACAGGATAACAAGCCATGCTCCAAAATTTGACAATTTAGAGTAAAATACTCTACTATTTGCATCCTACAAACTAACCTAAGTTGAAACAGGTAATATTAATCATGCTAAATCCACTGAGGAACATGAATATTTAATTTTAAAACTCTTATAAATCTAGAACTCCAGATAAAGATCTATCAAACAAATGCGGAGTTGGGAGGGACGGATTCTGAATCATTTTGTGAGGCTAGTAGCAACATTCTGATCCCAGCAAGAGGCAGCATTACAAGAAAGAAAAAATTACAGGCCAATATCTCCCATAAACCTAGACACAAATGTCCTCAAAATATTACCAAGTCAAATCCAGTAATATGCAAAGATAGTTAATGCCACAAGTAAAGTTAATTCCAAGAATACAAGACTGATTCCACACTCAAAAATCAATACAACCCACAAGATTAAAAGGCTAATGATCAGGCAATCATATCAATTGATTCAGAAAAGAGTTTAACAAAACTCAATACTCATTCATGAAAAAAAAAAAAACTCTCACCCAACTAAGAATAGACAAAAACAACCTCAACTTGAAAAAGAACATCTAAAAAAACCTACAGCTAACATCTTAGTGCTAAAATACCAATTGCTTTCCCCCTAGAACATAATAAGGCAAGAATATCTACTTTTACCACTTACTCATCTGAGACTGAACAAAAAAAAAAAAAGAAAAAGAAATGAAAGTCATACATATTAGAAAGCAGAAAATAACATTTTTGCCATTTGTAGATGTCATCTTGTCTAAATATAAAATTCCACAGAATCTACCAGAAGTAAAAAGAAATTTTTAAGTACAGCATCTTAAAAGATCCAAAATGACTAGCACGGATTAAAATAAATAGCAATTGTATTTTTATATATTAGCAACAAACAAGTGAAAACCAGACGTTAAAACACAGTATCATTTACATTCATTACCCACAAGAGAGACCTGATGGTGTTTCAGGCCTTTGGCTATATATTGGGCCAGCCCTGCTGTTGTAGGCATTTAGAGAGTGAATCATTGGGTGGCAGATCTCTCTCTCTTTCTCTCTCTCTCTCAAATAAAATGAAACTAAACTTTTTAAAAACACAATTACAGGGCCCGGCACGGTGGTGCAAGTGGTTAAGGTCCTCGCCATCCCATATGGGCGCCGGTTCTAATCCCGGCAGCCCCGCTTCCCTTCCAGCTCCCTGCCTGTGGCCCGGGAAAGCAGTCGAGGATGGCCCAAAGCTTTGGGAACCTGCACCCGCGTGCGAGACCCGGAAGAGGCTCCTGGCTTTGGATGGGCATAGCATCGGCCGTTGTGCTCACTTGGGGAGTGAATCATCGGATGGAAGATCTTCCTCTCTGTCTCTCCTCTCTGTATATCCGCCTTTCCAATAAAAATAAAATAAATCTTAAAAAAAAAAACCACAATTACATTTCTTTTTCATGATGCAGTTCTTTAGGCTCAGGCATTTCCCCTTCCATCCTCTCCCTTTCCCCCACTGATTTCTGCTACATAATTACAATAGTCTAGTCCTTCAACAGCACTCACAAGTCTATCATTCTCCTATTTAAGTGTACCCTGACATTGTAGGAATAGACAATGGCAGAAAGTCCAGCATCCTATTGTCAAGACATATTTAACAATTTCACTGGGAGTCCATATTTTATTCTGGAGTAGAGATGCATAACCGGAATGTATCTTCACTTCTCCATATGATAGTCTCTATTATACAGGTCCTCTAAGTGAGTGCATTATTACCTATATATATATATATACCTATATATATATACATGCATTTTTACCTATATAACTATTTTCTTGTACCTTGCATGAAGGTTGCCTTATATTAGAGAGAACATATGATATTTGTCCTTTTACGAATGGCTTATTTCACCCAGCATATGGTTTCTAGTTGGGACCATTTTGTTGCAAATGGAAGAGCATTATTATTTTTGATGATTCAGTAGTATTCCATAGAATAGCTATATCACAGTTTCTTTATTCGTTCTTCATTTGATGTGTATGTGGGTTGTTTGCATGTCTTTGTTAGTATAGATTGTGCTGCTGTAAAGACAGGATTACAGGTTACTTTCTCACATGCAGATTTCACTTCCTTTGGATATATTCCAAAAGGTGAGATAAAAAATGGGATAGATGTGTGATGTGGTAGATCAATTTTCTCAGCATTCTCCATATTAACATCCATAATGCCTGTAACAAGCCCACACTCCCACCAGCAGTGAAGCATCGACACCAGCAGGTGTTGTTAGTAGATTTCTTTACTTTTTAATTTTTTCAAAGCCAAAAAGATCCATTTTATTTACCAAAGGCTACACAAAAAGAAGTGATACTTACGCACTCAACAGTAACTTTTCTGCTATACAGGATCTCTCTGCGTTGCAGCATTTTATTTTATTTATTTAATTTTTTTGCATTTTTAAATTTTATTGTTTCTAATGACTACATGGTTGATCAGGGTGGGAAGGATCAAGGTTTAGGAAAAATTGGGTGAACTTATTGTTTCCAAATTTGCTATTTTTTCTTGTTTCTGGGGGCAGGGGAGAGACAAAGGTGCAAGCCACATATGACTTTCAGTAGAGTTCTGAATGTAGGCCAGTCTCACTGGAGTTAGGTGGAATTTCAATGAGGTTTTTATTTGTATTTCCCTGATAGCCAGGAAGCCTGAGCATTGTTTTCATATGCCTATTAGCCATTTGAATTTGTTCTTTCCTTTGTTCACTTCCTCACAGGGTTGTCTATTTTGCTATTGTTGAGTTTGAAAAGTTCTTTGTAAATCCCAGATATTAGTTCCCTATTTGTTGTATAGTGTACAAAGATTTTTTCACATTCTGTTGACTGCTTCTTTGCTTTGTTTCCTTTGCTGTACAGAAGCTTCTTAACTTGATATAGTCTTACTTGTTTATTTTGGCTTTGACTCCCTGTGCTTTTGGAGAAGTTGCAATTTTTTTTTATTGCTTTCCATTGGAGAGGAATTCAGGGGGAAAATATCCATTTTGTACTCTGCGTCAAGATTATGTAGTTACTAACACAGCAACAGGTTGTCACTATGACCGAATATCTCCTGAGGGAGATAACAGATGGCAGCTCTGGGGCACTATAGGGATGAGAGTCAGCCGACTTGCGCTTGAGCTGTCAAACTGTCTTTTTTGTTTGTTTGTTTTTGTAGGATAAATGGAAAGAATCACCTGAGTTCTTTAAATATCAGTCTCCTCATCTGTACGATTTGAATAATGATGTCTCTTCACAGGGCTGTTGTGAGGACCAACCAAGGAGGTGTGTGGATACATTTTTCTACATAGCGAGGAACTGTGCAAGCATGCATGGAGGGTACCACACGTTTTTGTGGCACAAGCATCAAAAGACACAGGAAACAATGGTGCTAGTGCATTTTGACTTGCCTTTTTATCAACTAGGACTTTGTTCCTCATTGAATGCCAATAGTATTCTTTGTAGCTAGTCAATAATGCACTTATAGAAAAACAACAACGTATTTAATAAACTCTGAAGTGCTTTTGCCACCTGCCATTTGTGTCCACTGTGCTGGCTCCTAGTTTCTTCAAATAATGATTTCTGGGCTCTCCATTCTTTTTCTTCTGTTATTACCATGTTGCATATATTGATTCATTTAATTGTGTTCTAATTCTTGTGGACTTATCTGATTTTTAAACCTTAATTCTTTCCTACTGTGTATAGTTTCAAATGAGTTGTCATTGAATTTGCTGATTATTTTGCTTAATCAAGTCTGATGATGAAGCTCACTAGTAAATTTTTAAAATATATTTTTGATGAGGTTAGTCCTGTGGTGTAGTAGGCTAGGTTTCCAAATGCAGTGCTGACATCTCACATGGGACCTGGTTCCAATCCCAGCTACTTCATTTCTTATCCACCTCTCATCATCTTATGGCCTGTGAAGGCATAGAGGATGACTCAAGTCCTTGGGCCCCTGCACCCAGGTGGAAGACCCAGAAGAAGCGTCTGGCTCTTGGCTTCACATCAGTTCAGTTCGGACCATTGCAACCATTTGGAGAGTGAATCAGCAGATGGAAGATATCTCTCTCTCTCTCTCTCTCTCTCACACACATACATACTAACTTTCAAATAAAATTTTAATACTACTTTGTTTTTATTTGAAAGGCAGAGTTACAGAGAGAAGGCCTGATGATGTGCCAAAGCTCCAACCCCATTAGTTAATTTATACGTTCACTGTATTATCCAACTTCAAAATCTGTTTGATTCTTTATCATTTGATCTCTTCGTTGCTATTCTCATTTTGCTCATGTTTTGTATTCCTAGTTTAACTTAGTTGTTTGTATTCTATTGTGGTTCACAGACCTTGTTCAGTATTTTAAATTCTTTGTCAGGTAAATATTTAAATCTTTCTTTTTTAAATATTTATTTTATTTTTATTTGATAGACAAAGTTACAAAGAGGAGGGAAACAGAGGAAAAAGATCTTCTACCCGCTGGTTCATTCACCAAATGACTACCATGGCCAGAACTGAGCCAAGCTGAAGCCAGGAGCCAGGAGCCTGAAGCCTCTTTGGGTCTCCCACAGGGCTGCAGGAGCCCAAGGACTTGAGACGTCCTCCACCACCTTCCTAGGCCATAAGCAGGCAGCACAGATCTTTATTTGTTAGTAGAGATTTATTTTCTCCCCTTGGCAATACATTCTTGTTGTGGCTGAAGTGTGCTTGTCAAAGTGTCTATGTTAGAAACTTAAACCTTAATTAGAACAGATTAGGCCATGAGGTCTCTCCTTTCATTAATCAATTAATGTTATTGTTGAAGGAGTCCCTTCTTTCCTTCCTTCCTTTTTGTAAGCATGATAGAGTTTACTAGAAAAGCAAGTGTGACCCTCTCTTTCATGTGAGCATTCTCTGTTGCCCTTCCACCACAGGATGACACAGTTGTGACTGCCCTGGCAGGTCCAAGCCTCCTGTCTTAGAAATCCCCAGCTTGAAGAAATGAAAAAAATAAACCTCTGTTCTTCGTCAATTACCTCATCTCAGGTATGCTGTTCTGACAGCAAAATCAGACTTAAACAAGTGTTTCCCTGAATCTACATGTTCCTAAAAGTTTTGTTTTAGTGTGTGAGCATTTGAAGAAGTAGCCATCTCTTTTAATCTTCTTGGGCTGGTTTTACCTGGCAGAAACTTCTGCCAGTCAGCCCAGACAGAAATTCTAGAAACCATCTTGCATTTTCTATGGATGTGCATGCTCCCTGCCTCCATTGCTGCCGGGGCATAACAATCAGGGTTTTGTGTGTTTCTCAGTCTTGGATCTCCTCACAGGCTGCTGCAAACCTCCACCCCTGTCCTCCAGGGCAGTGCACTGGAATGCCAGTCATGTTGGGCACAAGCTCTATTTCTCTCCCTGACCCCTGAAGATGATTCTGGCTTGTGGACTTCCGACCTCTCTCAAATGGTTGAGCAGACTGCTGGGATTATGTGCCCCTTTCCACCTAGGCTAGGTCTGCAACCTGCACATGGGGTACAGGTACATTTCTCTCCACCCCTCCCAGAGGACATGTCTCAGGATTGTGCACCTTCTTTGAATCCCACAGTGCCTCACAGGATGCTGGGAATTGCCCATCACACTTCCCTAACGATGTTCAGAGCAACACTGGAAGGCCAGGAGCAGTCTCCACTTTCCTTCCTTTCTCCTGCAAGAGAAGTCTCAGGATTGTACACATTGTCTCTGGCTTGCATGGGCCTGCTGGCTGCTTAAAGTCACTCATGTCTCTTCCCTTTTCATAACACTCCCTCGCAGACATGTTTGTCTGCTGTTGGCACTCTGAGTGAGATGAGAGAGAAGCAGGTCTCCAGGGGGTACCCTGAAAGGCCTGGGATTCGAATGCGTGCTTCCATTACTCTCTCTCAACTGGAGAAGTTATGGGCCAAGAGGATGTCTTGAGGCACTGAACTGAGCTGCCTTGAGCAAGCAACTGACATGGACAAAAGGAAGCTACTCTTTTTACCCGGTTCAACACAGTCGCTTTTTGGTTCAACTGAGATGTTGTAACTTAACTGTATTATGTAGTTCTCCTAAAGCTGTTTTCAACCAAATATCACAGTTTTCCCATTGTTTCTGAGGATAGGCAAGGGTGTCACTTTATGCTTTGTGTTCTTGCCAATATCACTGATCCAGACAGATCTAGTTTTTTTTTTAAATTATTTTCTCATTAATTATAATCTCATTTCTCATACAGAGAGGAGAGACAGAGAGGAAGATCTTCCATCCGATGATTCACTCCCCAAGTGAGCGCAACGGTCGATGCTATGCCAATCCGAAGCCAGGAGCCTCTTCCGGGTCTCCCATGCGGGTGCAGGGTCCCAAAGCTTTGGGCTGTCCTTTGCTGCTTTCCCGGGCCACAGGCAGGGAGCTGGAAGGGAAGCGGGGCTGCCAGGATTAGAACCGGCGCCCATATTTGATCCCGGGCGTGAAGGTGAGGACCTTAACCACTTGCGCCACCACGCCGGGCCCCAGATCTAGTTTTGAATACTCTGCCCCAAGCTAGTATCATGACCTTCCACAAGTATTATGCCCTCTCTGAACTCCATGTCCATCAACATTAAAACAGCCTAAAAAATGTCCAACCCACAGGGTACCATGTCAAGTCATTATCATGCAGTGAGTCTATTCAGTAAGTAGTATCAGTAAGTATTCAGTAAGTAGTATTTTATTATTACCATTAGGAGTAGAGACCTTCCACATTGAAATTATGAGGAGAGCTGTTTTGTTTTTGTTTTTGTTTTTGAGATTTTTTTTACCTGAAAACAATGCTACAGAAAGAGAGAGAGAAGAGCAGACAAAGAAAGAAGAGAGGTCCTCCATCTGCTGCTGTGACTGTGATTGGGCCAGTCGAAGCCAAGAGCCAGGAGCCTCTTCCAGGTCAGCCATGTGAACACAGGGTCCCAAGTACTTGGGCCATCCTCCACCACATTCCCAGTCACACTGGCAGAGAGCCAAATTAGAAGTGGAACAGGTGAGACTTGAATCAGTGCCCACATGTGATGCCCAAGTTGTTACATCACAACACTGGGCCTTATTTTATAAAATAAAGTGGAGGAGTGGAGCTGGGAGTATGTCCATAACTTCCCTTATCCATTCTTTTCTCAAACAATTCCTTGTTGACAGTTTTATGCCAGCCAACAGTGAGATTCTATGGCTGCAATGCTTGTAACACATTTTTGGCATAAATAAGGCACACACAAAAAGATGTGATGAGAAGTAGATCTAGAAGTAGATCTAAAGATAAGGGTAAGATGTATGGGAATTTCATAGTGCTGGAGGTCTGGGACCATATCATATTGTGTAGTAAATTATAAGAATTAACACAAAGTTCCAAATTCAGGAAAGACATTTAGACATGTGGTGGGTGTAGGGTCTAGCCCTGATGATACTTCTTGGGATGCCCATGTCCATGACAGAGTACCTGGGTTTGAGTCCCAGCTTTGCCTCTGATTCCAGCATCCTGCTAATGAATACTCAGGGAGGTACCAGGAGATGTCACAAGTAGATTCAAGACCTCAATAAAATTTCTGGCTCCTGGATTTTTTTTTCATGGACCCGCCTGGGCTCTTACAGGTATTTAAGGAGAGAATCAGCAGATGAAAAATCTTTCTGTCTCTCTGCCTTTCAAATATATAAAACAGCAAACTAAATAAGTATTTTTGTTTTATTTTTAAAGTTATTTTTCAGTTCCATACAGTTCCATAGGCTCAGGGATTTCCCCTTCCAACATCCATATTCCCTCTCTCCCCTCACTTTCCCCCCATGTTAATAGGATAGTCCTTCAGCAATAGTCACAAATCCATTATTCTGCTTAAATAAGTATGTTTAAAATGAAATTTGGGCAACATAAAGACTATAGCAAGAAAGGGATTTGAAACTTCTTCAAATACAGTTTGTTGAATAATTCCCTGAGAATTAGCAGGGGCAGGAACTATTGTCCAAATATGGGTGCTGTTTAGGTTGGAGTTTATAGACTTTGAATACATTCTCTCAGAAAGGGAGAAAAATAAGGCCGATAAAATCTAGGACACAGAACAAGACAAAGCTGGGCAAGGACCCTAGTGGCCCAAGCCATTGTCAATAACATCCACAATCAAGGCATATTGAAAACTAAAAACTGATCCTTTCCTTGTTTACTAACTACTACAGTTGGTAAGACTCTTCAACCTCTGATTATTTCATTGCTTCTGATGAAGATGTTTCTCACATTGGTTTGTCAGGAAATCCATTTTGCAGCTCCCCATTCCATCCATTAAAGGCAATAGAGAACAATAACTAGCTTAGACTCAACACACTCAATCTAAGGCATCATTAAGAAAGATTAATGATACATTAATGACTCCATGAATAGTGGTGAGAAGACTTTATTTAAGAAGTGGTGTTAAGGAGAGATAAATTTCTCAGAAGAGCAAATAAAGAGATTGAATATAGCAAAACCGCCCCTCCTTATGGAGCTTAACTCTTGCTCTTTCCTGTGTTTGTGGTCTAGATTCCTCCCCATCATGCCCATAACTGGGAACAAAGATGGCCTATGTTTATAAAAGCTACCATCATGCCTCGCCTAGTCTGCTTCTTTGTATCTGAATTACCATTTAATTGCTACTGGATCTAATTTCTTGGTGGCTGAGCCATGATAGAAAGTGTTTACTTAATGATTCTGTATCTACCACATAAAGGAAGCAAGAAAAACGTATCATTCATTCACTAGTATGTGTTTCTTCATAATATGCCATAAGCAGGATTCTTTCACATGGCAAGATGACTATGTAGCATAATTGTTACCAAATTGGCAGGAAGCCGAGTAGCATCCAAAACAAGTAAGTGAAAGAAGACGTTTTCACTGACTGGCAAAATAGTTTGCAAAATCATTACAGAGAGATGAAGTACTCACGTTCTCCTATTTCAGAGCAAAACAAACAGCATAATCACAAATCTGTGTGATTAAAATCGCAAACCGGAACATGTCACTAAATTTCTTTCAAGGAGCAGCAACTTAATACAAGTGTCATTCCATTTCTTGTCAAAGACCCATTCAGCATGTCTATAACCTAGCAGTGAGGAACAATTTATTTGCAGAACAATCCATGCATCTGATAAACTTTGGTTAAAATGTGGAACAAAAAAGACAAAGTATAGAACAAGAGCATACTGCACCAGTTTCTGAAGAAAGTACTAGATCAATTATTATAAAGTATTACTACAACTTGGCCTTCAGAGAGCTGCAGCAAAGCATTCTCATCTATATGCTGTAAGCATATATGTTGCTACATCATGTAGCTAAAAATTTTGTTAATGAATTACATTCTATAAAAAGATAAATTGGGAAATCAAAAACATAAAATATATGTGTGGGAAGAGGTAAAAGTGAAGAGTGATAGAAGTCATGTTGTTATCAGCTTAGAATAGGTTTTGTAAAATCTGTGGTATGGTGATTAACATTTAATCTAGCAGTTAAGACGTCCACATTCCACATTTGAGTACTTGAGTTGAACATTTTTTTTTTAATTTGCTTTCATTTTATTTTAAACTAAGACCAACAGCCAGTGAAAGACAAGGATGGTTGATGGGGAAAGATTGCCCATCCTCTAGCTTATTTCCCAAATTTCTGCAAGACCTGAGCTGGGCCAGGCTAAAGCCAGGAACTAGGAACTCCGGTTTTCCATGTGGATGGTGAAGCACCTGAGCCATAGCATAGTGCGTGTAGCTAGAAACAGAAGTGGAGCTGGGACTCCAACAAAACACTATGAAACAGGGTGTAAGTGTCACAGGAAGCATCTTAACTACAAGGATAAATGCGCTTCTTCTAAAAAATATTTATTTATTTTTATTAGAAAGGCCGATATACAGAGAGGAGAGACAGAGGGAAAGATCTTTCATCCGCTGATTCACTTCCCAAGTGGCAGAATCGCCAGAACTGAGCCCATCTGAAGCCAGCAGCCAGGAGCTTCTTCCAGGTCTCCTACGTGGGTGCAGGGTCCCGAGGCTTTGTGCCGTCCTTAACTTCTGTCCCAGGTCACAGGCAGGGAGCTAGATGGGAAGTGCAGCAGCTGGGACATGAACCAGTGGCCATATGGGATCGTGGTGCTTGCAAGGTGAAGACTTTAGCAGCTAGGCTACCATGCTGGGCCCTAGGATGAATGCCTTCTTGAGTACCTGGGTTTGATGCCAACTTCCACCATCTGACTCCATGTTCCTGCTACTGCAAACTGCGGGAAGAAGCAGAGATGGCTCAGGGGATTTTAGTTCTGCTACCCAAAGAGGAGACCTGGATTGAGTTCCCAAATTCCGGCCTTGGTCTAACACAGCCCTATCTGCTGTAGGCATTTTGAGAGTGAGCTAGCAGACAGGAATGACCTGTCTCTCTCTACCTCTTTTTTTTTTTTTTTCAAATAAAATCAATGACTAATAAAATAAATAAGTGATGTTTTAGGTAAGCCTCATGGCAATAACAAAGCAAATTCTACAGATACACAACAGGTAAAGGTATCAAAGCATACTGTAGGAGGGCAATTGATTAGATGTATAGGAAAATAATTGATTAAAGACAGGCTATTGGGCATCCTTTCCAGTGTGGAGCCAGGACTAGATGCAGTTCTTCCAGGAAAGCTCCAGGAGCAGTTGATATGGAAATGAATAGGGGAGAAATTCCTTAATCCTCAAGTTTAGCTACCAGATCAAAGAGAGGTGCTTCCTCCCCCAGGCGGGGGAGGACTGCGGGAGAGAACAGGAACAGACCAAGGTACCTGCTAGAGGAACAAATTGTTTATTAGTAAACTTCCTCTTGCTGTTGATATGTAACTTCCTCAAACCCTCCTCCCTTATGCCTTCCAGACCCTAAGTCTTTAAGAAATCGGATGCTGTTAGTAAACTTCAGCTGTCCGTGTGTATGACTGTCGCCTCTGTGCACCAAGTCCATTGCTGTGGGACAAGGAACAGTATACCACTACAGAAAATCATCCTGGCAATGTCCGTCTGCTTCCCTGCTCTGAGGTATTGCTCAATCTTCCCTTCCCCAGAGACAAAAAGAAATGGAGAATTAGGAAGAAACGATTTCAGACATTTTTCTCTGATCCTCGATCCTTCCCACCCTGGTCAGCCCAATAATCACAATCAAATAAATAAGATTAATAAAAAAAAAAGAAAGAAAATCATCAAATCACAATGAAACAGAAAGAATGGATGAAATGGACATGGAATCTACATAAAAACCAGAAAAATGATTTTTTAACTGTATTGCTGATTTTTTTTCTGCCAATAATTAAGTGTAAACTTACTAAACTTCATCATAAAAAGACATCCAAATGCTAAAAGGATTTACAAACAGGACTCAACTAGCTACTGTTGCTTAGAGACTCACATAGAGTTTAAAGGCACACAGAGGCTGAAAGTGAGAGAAGAGAAACTCTAGACAAATGGCTACCAAAAGCAGAAGTGGCAGTTACATACGTGAGACAAAACAGACTTAAACTTGAAAATTGTTACAAGAGACAATGATGGACATTATATAATGAAAAAAGGTTCAGTTAATCAGAAAGATGTAACAGTGATAAATATATATGAATGCAACATAGAAAATCTAAGTATACAAAATCAGCATTGACAGAACTCAAAGGAGAAATATGGGCCCAGAGTGGCAGCCCTGTAACTAGAGTCCTTGCCTTGAACGTGCCAGGATCCCACATGGGCGCCTGTTCGTGTCTCAGCAGCCCCAGTCTCCCCTCCAGCTCCCTGCTTGTGGCCTGAGAAAGCAGTCGAAGACAGCCCGAGGCCTTGGGACCCTGCACCCACGTAGGAGACCTGGAAGAGGCTCCTGGCTGCTGGCTTCAGATGGGCTCAGTTCTGGCGATTCTGCCACTTGGGAAGTGAATCAGCAGATGAAAGATCTTTCTCTCTGTTTCTCCTCTTTGTAAATCCGACTTTTCAGTAAAAGATGAATGTCTTTTTTTTTTTTTTAAAGGAGAAATATATAGAAACACAACTATACTGGGGGCCTTCAATTTGGCACTTTCAACAATCACAACGAAAAGTCAGCACTGAAACACAGGATGTGAACTATGCTTCAGACCGGAGGCACCGAAAGACATACAGAGAACATCCCATTTAATAACAGTGGGAGGAGTCAGAGGGGATAATAGGGAGTTAGGGTCTCCGGTTCCTGGTAAAGTTACCTTGTAAAATGTAAAATGTGCTTCTCCCCCTTTCTTAACCTTCCAGGAACACATTCCTCCCTTGAGGGAGAACAAAGGGATAAAAGCAACATATCAATCAGGGGTTATTAGAGACACCTTAGCCCTAGTGAGAGATGATATTAGATGCAGAGACCAAGAGAGACAAAGAAATATGGCCTTCTCTCTCCCAGCCTGTAGCTGTGGCTTCACTGGGATTGCTGAGAATTAGTCATCAGAGGAAAAGCAGACTCAGGTTGGCTCTGTGTGATATGCAGGCCCTGCTTGAAAGATAGCTGCAACCCCAATACCCCTCTCTGGGACCTTCTTGGAGGACATGGAGGGAGGAAACGCTTTCAATGAGCAGAACTGTGTGAGAACTTCCCTATACACTTGCTTGTGTGCTTTGCTTCAAAGGAAAAATGACCAGATACATATTAAATACTGATTTTTGGATTTTGGACAGTGGTTTCCCTGGTTTATCAGGGCAACATGATTAGAAAATTAGTTATAAATAAATTTGGAGAAGAGGTATATTGCTAAATTTCTCTGAACAAGAAAAAATGTGAAACTATTTTTATCATATGTGAGTGATCGTCAAAGAATGACCTCAGCTGAGGAGGATTTTACTAATCAATGAATGGGGCCAGTGTTGCAGCATACCACATATTGGTACCTCCTGTGGCACTGGCATCCCATATGAGCAATGGTTTGTGTCCCAGTTGTTCCACTTCTAAACCATTTCCCTGAGAATGGCCTGGGAGAAGAAGCAGAAGATGGCCTGGTTGTTTGGATCCCTGCCACTCATGTGGGAGATCAGAATGAAGCTCCCAGCTCTGGCATGGTCCAGTCATGGCCATTGTGGCCATCTGGGGAATGAATCAACATATGGAAGACCTTTCTCTCTCTCTCTCTCTCTCTCTCTCTCTCTGTGTGTGTGTGTGTGTGTATGTGTGTGTGTGTTTGTATCCCTTTCCCTCTGTAGTTGACTTTCAAGTAAATCTTTAAAAAATAATCAATGAATATGACAAGCCAGTCTGTGGCTATAAGTCTGCCTCTTTCTGAAGCTGTTCTTGCTGCTGCTCAGTGAGCTCACAAAGTGGTCATGATGACACGGATGGATGTTGTCTGTTTACTGTTACTTTAACAAAACATTTGAGGCTTGAGGCTGGATAGCATATAAAGAAAAGAGGGTTATTTATCTCACTATCCTTGAAGGTGAAAATCCAAGATTGTGTGAGTGAAACTATTTGGTTTCTGGTGAGGATCTTAAGCTGTTACTGGAAAAGCAGAAATGGAAAAGAGGATGGGATGAAGAGACCCAAACACTTCATAGTAACTCACTTTCACAAGAACTAATCTGATCTCAGATGAAAGACAGTAATCTCTCTTATAGGTCCCATCTTGCCTCACTGGTACTCAACCCGAGTCTTGGTGGGAGAAAAATGTAGCCAAGCCTTAGCTGACATGATTCATGGGATTCCCACAAACCAAACCCAACACTACTATGGCCACCACTGAGTCTCCAATATGCTGTCAGCAGAGACCAACACCAAGTCCCTGAATTCCTCATTCCTCAGGGTGGTCAGTCAGCTGCCTAGCAGTAGGTTTATTATAGTGAACCAAATAAGCCATGAATGGGGCAGAATTCTTTCTTAGTGGAATAAACATTCTAGATACATATTTTTCTTCCTTGTATTTACCCAAACTACTACCTGTGAACTTATCCCACACAGCATGGTTGTAGCTCAAGTGCACTTGGATTTAAGGAACTCACTTTCAAGCAAAAGAAGTGTGGCCATAGGCAACGCTTATGAAATTCACTGTTCCTATCATATTCCCCTTCATTGTCAAGTAGTTGTCCTCATAAAAGAGCAGAACTGGCAATAGATGTGTATACCAGAAAAAAACTGACTTTAAATAAAAAATTATAATATAAAACAAAGATGAACAATCTATAGTGATAAACAATGTATGCAAATATGGAAAAAATAGAATAGCCCAATCTTTTAAAAAATTTCTCCTCTGTTGTTTTTTTCACATTTTTCTTCAAAAAGATGTACCTTATTTTTTATTTTGAAAGGCAGAGTCACAGAGAGAAGGAGAGACAGAGAAAGAGGCCTTCCACCTGCTGATTCACTCCTTAACTTCCTGCAATAGCCACAGCTAAGCCACTCCAAAGCCAGGAGGCAGGAGTCTGTGTCAGTTCTACCATTTGGGTACAGAGGTCCAAGGTCTTGGACCATCCTCCACTGCTTTCCTAGGCCATTAGCAGGGAGCTGATTGGGAAGCGGAGCAGCCAGGATACAATCCAGAGTCCATAGGGATTTGGTACCACAAGTATAGGTTCAGCCTACTGCTCTATGATGCTGGTCCAAGAACAGCCTAATCTTAAAATAGAATAATAAATCTTTAGGTGTGGACCTTATACTTACCATACTTAAGTTTGCAAAGTTTAAAACAATAGAAATATTTATTCGTGCAGCATTGGTGGAAGGATAATCAAATGAACTAGAAAAAGCAGTGCAAACATTGACATATTCATAGTCAGTTGATTTTCAATAAAGGAAGCAAAGCAAAGCAATTGGGAAAACGTAAGTCTTTCCTAACAAAGTACTAAAACAACTGAAAAATAAATCTCTGTAAATATTTAACATCAAATCCCACTGATCATCATATACAAATATTAATTTGAGGTAGATCATCTTCCTAAATACAGACCCTAAACTACAGAGCGTTTAGAAGAAAGCATGGGACAATAGTTTCATGATATTGGGGTGGAAGAGAATTCCTCAGATAGGACACTAGCAAATAATAGCCATGATAGAAAAAGGAATAATTTAGACTTTCTTAAAAAATCAGTATCAGACCTAGAGTGATAACCTAGTGGCTAAATTTTGCCTTGCATCAGCCAGGATCCCATACGGGCATCAGCTCATGTCCCAGCTATTCCACTTCCCATCCAGCTCCCTGCTTGTGGCCTGAGAAAATAGCAGAGGATGGCCCAAGGCCTTGGGACCCTGCACCTGCATGGGAGATTGAGAGGAAGCTCCTGTCTCCTGGCTTCAGCTCAGCTCTGGCCATGGCAGCCACTTGAGGAGTAAACCAGCGGATGGAAGACCTTTCTTTCTGTATCTTTTTCTCTCTGTATATCTGCCTTTCCAATATAAATAAAATCAAATCTTTTTTTTTAATCTCATAAAAAGCCATTAGCTTGGGGACCAACATTGTGGCATATTGGATCGTCAGTTCAAGTACTGGTTGCAGTTTCATACTAATGCGCCTGCAAAAGCAGCACAAAATGACCAAAGTAGCTATTCACATGGAAGACCTGAAAAAAGCTCCTGCCTTAGGCCTGGCCTGAGACCTTGCTGTTGCAGCCATTCGGGAGTAAACTAGCTGACAAGATTTCTCCGTCTCACCTCCTCTCTCTATGTAAATCTGCCTTCCGAACAAAAAAAATACATTCTTTTAAAACACAATACATAGGGCCCAGCAGCCGTGGCCTAGTTGCTAAAGTCCTCACCTTGAACACCCCGGGATCCCATATGGGTGCCAGTTCTAATCCCAGCAGCTCCATTTCCCATCCAGCTCCCTGCTTGTGGCCTGGGAAAGCAGTCGAGGATGGCCCAAAGCCTTGGGCCCCTGCACCCGTGTGGGCTACCCAGAAGAAGTACCTGGATCCTGGCTTTGGACAGTTGCGCTCACTTGGGGAGTGAATCATCAGATGGAAGATCTTCCTCTCTGTCTCTCCTCTTCTCTGTATATCTGACTTTCCAATAAAAAAATAAATCTTTAAAAAAACACACAATACATAAATTTTAAGTTTTTTTGTACCCACATAAACTTAGTTTTAGTTCTAGTTTTCACTTTGGGAAGGACCCTTATATAGTTGAAATGTTAGGATCAGAACATAAACATTAAAATAACATTATTATTTAAAATAAAGACCTTACTGAATGTTGCCAGTTTCCCCACCAGTGTTTCCTACAGCAAAGAAAATAAACACACGGATAGACACAGCAAAATATCTGCAAGGCAGTAGTATTCTGTTACAGTATCTCTGGGTTCAATCATGCTTGCTTTTCAGTTTAGCGTTTTTGTCTGTCTGGATTTTCGTTTTTCAAAATGAAT
This sequence comes from Ochotona curzoniae, assembly GCF_017591425.1. Lineage (NCBI taxonomy): Eukaryota > Metazoa > Chordata > Mammalia > Lagomorpha > Ochotonidae > Ochotona > Ochotona curzoniae. The sequence continues at coordinate 12,028,013 of NW_024467087.1, forward strand.
TAATACTAATTTTACAATAAGAAAACCATTCCCATTAGTAGAAAAGAACAATAAATATATGTTGGAATGTGATGTAAAGGCAGGGGAAAGTACCACTAGGAAAAACACAGATTAGCAAGCCACAATCAAGGAGAAAGTATTTGCAAACCATGTAGGTAAAATAACCTTCATGCGCATTATGGAATAAAGTCCTATAATTCAGTAACAAGAAAAACAGCCCAATTAACAAATAGGCAAAGTACTTACCAGCTGCTTAACAGAGGAAGATATATTAAGGGCCACTAATCACAGGAAAAAGTTTTTCATATCACTATAGTTTTCAGGAAACTACGTTTTGAAACCATGATACTCATTAGAATGGGTAACATTGTAATTTTAAAAAATAAAAGAAAATTATTTTCTAACTGGAATTCCCTACTTAGGGAAACAGTCACAAACAATATGAAAACAGAACATTTTCTACACTTGAAAACATTTTTCAAAATTCTTTCCTACATGCTATTTCCCTAGTAGGAAGATCTGCTTTTTTATAATTAAGGGGTACATTAAGGATAAAAGACATGGGGGCCAGAATAATATAACATAGAATGGAACAAAGGGATTTTCAGGATTACAGATGAAAGAAGTCTCAAGCACACAGCAGACTTCGTGAGAAACAAATCCAGAATGGAGGGAACAGTGACTAATATTTACTTGATTATCACAATACAAACAGTAAATACTATATTAGTTTTTTTTTTTTTTAGATTGTTTCATTTCAAAGGCAGAGTTCCAGAGAGGGAGGGGAACAAAGAGGAGAGGGTGAAGGGGTGTGTGTGTGTGAGAGAGCATACACATGCTGTGCTCAGCGCTGGGGAGGAGAAGGGGAAAGAGAGAAGGCAGGAACAGAGGGCAAGAGAGGGCAATGGGGAGAAGAGGAAGGAGAAGAGTGAGAGAGGAGAGACAATTTGAGAATGAATGGCTGGCTGCAATGGTGGGGCCTGGAATTCACCCAGGTCTCTCACATGGGTATAAGGGCACTCAAACACTGCCTTCCCTGGGACATTAACAGGAGCTAGAAATGTCCATGGGGCAGTCGGGACTGTAATTGGCATCCATATGGGCTATTAACATTGCAGGTGATGGCTTAATCTACTAACCCTTCAATACTGTATTGTATTTAACCAAAAAAAAAAAAAAGGGGGGGTATGGATATAGGAGAATGAACAAATTCTAGACAGGAGCACTATAAGAGGCCCATCATAATTTACTGTGATAAAAAAGTGAATTGATAATGTCTTAAGTATACAAGAAATAACAATATAAACACGATAATGAGAGATATTGAGGTTAATTCAAGAATGATTGTCCTTCACAGATAAAGCAGTCCATTATAATTATCCATCTATCTTACAAGCACAACAAGGGAAAAAAATCCTTATTTTGAACAAAACTTGTAAACTCCATGTATTCACTATCAAACTTCTCTGGGTTCTTCTGAACAAATGCTATGACCCTTCTTGTTTTCAAAACATTCAAAGTCTGTTGTTAAGTGTATGCTTTACTTAGTTTCTGTTTTTCTTCCTGTTTCGAAAATACATGTTTTTCAAATATGTATTATCTGCCCTCTGAAGTGTGTTCGCTTGTCAGTGTGAGGGCTTGCCTTTCCTATGGATCCCAAACTTACTGCTGAAAAGCCTTGTGGGATAAAACTTAGATTATGTTCAGTTACAAAAGAGAATTGGTTAACTTCTGATTTGGACTTATTTTCTCCCCTACTTTCTTCTAAAAAGCATTTTTTAATGGACAAAGCCATATTTTGAAATATTGCCAACTGTCTGACTTTATTTTCAGAAAATTTTTCTATCAATTAAAATCCTGTGTGTCTGTCATGGCCTAGTTAAACATGGGGTGCTTACCCAATAGAATATTATGAAGCTATTAAATTTTAGAAAGTATCACATGCACTGATATGAAGATACATTGTTAAATGTTAAATATAGAGCATCCTACCTTTGTGTAACAAAAGGAGGAGAGGATATATGAGCATATACTTCAATACATTTTGCACCAAAATCAACATACATTTTAAAATTTCAATTTGAAAAGCAGCTAGAGTAAGAGACAGGGAGCCCTTCTGGCCCTGCCAAGTGTGTGGCAGAGACTCAGTTAGCTGTGCCACCACCAGAGCCTCCAAAGGTCTGCATTGGTGGTAAGGTGGGATGAGGAGCCAGAGCCAGGACCCAAACACAGGCATTCCCAGATGGAAGTAAGCATGTTAGCACTAGGTTAAATAGAGGTTCCCAAACTTTTTTTTATTAAAAATGATTTATTTTATTTTGAAAAGCAGATTTGAAGAGGAGAGTCAGGAAGAAAGATCTTCCCATCCACTGTTTCACTCCTCAAATGGCTGCAACACCCAGAGCTGAGCCAATCTGAAGCCAAGAACCAGGAGCTTCTTTTGGGTCTCCCATGCGAGTGCAGGGTCCCAAGGCTTTGGGCCATCCTCGACTGCTTTCCCAGACCACAAAGCAGAAAGCTGGATGGGAAGTAGAGTAGCTGCGACTAGAACCAGCGCCCGTATGGGATGTTGTTGCTGTAGGCGGAGGATCAGCCTGTGGAGCCATTGCAGTGGCCCTTAATTATATTCTGGAAAATTTCAAGAACCCTCATGTATTTGCATAAACACTAGAGGAATACACCGAAAAAAAAAAAAAAAGAAAAAGAAATGCGGTAGAAGGAGGGGGAGTGAGGTTTGTCAATGTTTTCTGTAGTTCAGATTTTTGAGTTATATTAATTTATTATCTTACTAAAATGCAAAAAAAAAGAGATAAGAAACGTGTTGCCTTGGATGCTTTGTATTATAAGTAATTTGACATAATTCAAGCTTTTAAAATGGTGTGTATGTCATTTATTTAGTACTACATGAATGATCATAAGAAACAGAAAGAGGGCCCGGCGCGGTGGCACAAGTGGTTAAGGTCCTCGCCTTGCACGCCCGGGATCCCATATGGGCACCAGTTCTAATCCCGGGAGCCCCACTTCCCATCCAGCTCCCTGCCTGTGGCCCGGGAAAGCAGTCGAGGACAGCCCAAGGCTTTGGGACCCTGCACCCGCCTGGGAGACCCGGAAGAGGCTCCTGGCTTCGGATCGGCACAGCACCGGCCGTTGCGCTCACTTGGGGAGTGAATCATCGGTCGGAAGATCTTCCTCTCTGTCTCTCCTCTCTGTATATCCGCCTTTCCAATAAAAATAAAAATAAATCTTTAAAAAAAAAAAGAAACAGAAAGAGTAATGGTTAAAAATGTTTACTTTTTGGGCCAGCGCAGTGGTGTAGCAGTGCGGTCAGGATCCCATATGGGCGCTGGTTCTAATCCCAGCAGCTCCACGTCCCTTCCAGCTCCCTGCTTGTGTCCTGGGAAAGCAGTGGGAGATGGCCCGAAGCTTTGGGAGCCTGCACCCGCGTGGGAGACCCAAAAGTCGCTCCTGGCTTTGGATTGGCTCAGCGCTGGCCGTTGCAACCAATAGGGGAGTAAACCAGTGAATGGAAGATCTCTTTCTCTGTCTCCATAGAATGTGTGCTTCAAATAAAAATAAAAGTTTTTTAAAAAGGGGAACCACTTTTTTTTTTTAAACCAACAAAAATGCTTACTTCTAGGAAGCATACGTGAAAGTAAAGAGTGGGACATGGGATACTACATTTCATTGAAAATCTGTATTATTTCACTTCTTAGCCTTATGTTTTTATTTGATAAAAAACTCAAGTAGCACATCTCACCCACCCCACTCGACTGTGGTGAACAGACAGCAGAAAGCAAAGCTTGCAGTGATGTAGAGAAAAGCTCTACCAGTCCCACGAAGGGACCACATTTACCCTGGATATTTGCCTATTTGAAGCTCCCTTCCAGTGACAGCATGATGGTGTAGTGTGTAAAGCTGCTGCCTGCAATGTTGTCATCTCATATGGGTGCCAGTTCAAGCCCAGGCTGATCCACTTCCAATCTAACTACCTGCTAATGGCCTGGGAAAGCAATGCAGATGGCACATATGTTCGGATGCCTGTACTCACATGGGAGACCCACATAAAGCTCCCGGTTCCTAGTTTCGGATCAGCCCAGCTCTGGCTGTTGTGGCTATTTGGGGAGGGAAGATCTCTTTTTCCTTCTCACTTGTACTTGTGCCTTTTAAATAAATAAGTAAATATATATATATATAAGCTCTCTCCCCTGTTCTGGATTAACATAACACTTTTTGCAAAAATCAAGACCCAGTCTATTTCACAGGAACAGAAATGCATAGTAATGTTAAAGATGCAATTAATCCTAAGCAAGCTTGCCTTGGATGACATTCCAAATGAATTCATACAGATTAACATCATCCTTTCAGCTTCTATAGTGTGAAGACATGCAATTAAACTCTGCCCCTTCTGATGGACATTTATCTTATTCCTAATTTTTTGTTACAAGAATGGCCCCATGTCATTCTTGCATGTCATAAACCACCAAGTCCATGTGCAAGAATAGATTCCTAGAAACAGAATTAGTAGGTCAAAGAGGACATTCTATTTTATCAATTTTCCACCACCAGAAAAAAAAAAGTAAACAAAGAATATTAACTGTAAGGAGAAATTTGAATTTTCCTAGCCTTGGTTAGTATGGAGGATACAAGTTTTTAACTTCAGATTCCAGGAAAATCAAAGGAAGAGGAACTGGCTTGAAATAAATCATGGTGACTTGTCATGAGTGGCTCATTGTAAAGAGTCATTTCAGTCTCTGGGAGGAATCTGCTTTCATTTTCAAGTAAAAGTTTGTTTTCAAACTTTTAAAAAAAGTTTGTTTTCAAACTTTTTTCAAGCTGTGGAATAGCAGGCAAAACCAACACCTACGGTACACATCCCATATAGGGTTTGGTTGGAGTTCTGGCTCCTGACTCCACAGTTCAGGCCTAGCACAGTTCCGCCTTTGTGGTCATCTGAAGAGTCAATCAGTACATGGAAGATCTTTCTCTATGTTTCCCTTTCTCTGTATACTATCCTGCAAATAAATATAATCTTTTTTTAAAGGGTGAAGTTATTGTAGAGGAATAAGTGAGATGCTGGAGGTTGATGTTCAACTTGGGCTAAAAGTTAGGAAAATAATAGAAATCTGCTACTGGTTAATCCAATCAGTTCCTTTAAAAAAAAGTCTTTAAATTTTAATTTGAAAGTCAGAGAGAGGGAAAGACACTCCCCAAATGCCTGCAACAGCCAGTCCCAGGCCAGGCTGAAGCCAGGAGCTTCATTTGAATCTCCTATGTGGCTGGCAGGTGCCCAAGGACTTGGGGCCATATTCTGCTGCTTTTCAGGTACATTACCAGGGAGCTGGATTGGAAGTGGAGCAGGAAGGACTTGAACTGGCACTTATATGTGGTGGTGGCTTTGCAGGCAGTGGTTTAATTTACTGTGTCACAGCACTAGTCCCCCAGCCATTTCTTTTACATTCTTTTAACAGTACCCTCTTGAACAAGCAACCCAAGAACATCTTTTTCAGGTTAACTCAGGAAATATGATCACTCAGGCTATAGTTCAGGAAGGCAAAAGGGCTAGTAGGAGAGCCTGCAGACCAAAGACATTTGTAAAGCATGTTAAAGACCAACCATTCCCTTTGTCTTTCAAAAAGAACAACAAAAATAAAACCAATGAGAGATAGGTAGCACACTCAATTTTTCCTTATTTTTCAAATTGACTAGAGTAACAATATCTGATCTACTTAATTATAAGAAAATCATGCATAAATTAAACAGTAATGGTGTGTTCCTCATTTACCCAACATATATGAGTATTTATTTAACTCTGGTTTTCAAGATTTATCTTATTTATTTGGAAGACAGACTTACAAAGAGAGGGAGACAGAGAAAAGAAAAAAATCTTTCATCCACTGGTTCACTCACAAAATGACCCCGTAGCTGCGGTTAACCAGGCTGAAGCTAGGAGTATGAAACTCCACTTGGGTCTTCCATGTTGATGGCAGGACCCCCAAGCATTTATGCCATTTTCTGCTGTTTTTCCAGTTGCATTAGCAGGGAATTGAATCAGAAGTAGAGCAGTGGAGACCCAAAGCAGCACTCAAATGGGATATTACCATAGCAGGCAGTGGCTTAACTTAATGTACAATGCCAGTGCAGTTATGCTACTTTCAGTTGTTCAATTCTATTTTCAATAGGTCAGCAATTAAATTCATTTTTGGTCTCTGAGCAGACAGCAAATGAATAATATACAAGTGTCTGATTAGTAGAGATGTAGGCATAGCATTAAACTGAATAGTAAACAATGTATGAAGCAGGAAATGCTGAAAATTAAAAAACAGCTTACTACTTAATAACATATACAGAATCCCTTAAAAATGTCAACACAGTGATTACAGAAGCGATATACCATATGACTCAGCTATCCCACTCCTGGGAATATATCCGAATGAAGTGAAATCTGCACATGAGCAAGCAACCTGTAACCCTATATTTATAGCAGCACAATCCACAATAGGAAAAATGTGGAAGCAACTAAGATACCCATATAAAGAGGAATGGATAAAGAAACCGTGGTATATCAACTCCATGGAATACTACACAGCCATTAAAAGAGTGAAATTTTATCATTTGCAACAAAATGGCCACAAATGGAGACCATTATGCTCAGTGAAATAAGCCAATCCCAAAAGGACAAGTATAATATGTTTTCTATGATATGACAACCTTCATGCAAAATACAGATGAAATAGATATATAGGCAATCAAGTATATACACATATTCTCATAAACTGTATAATGCAGACTAGCATACTGAGAAGTGAAGATCCATTGCAGTAAGCATCTCTACTCTTGAATAGAAGGAGGACTCTCAATAGATTAGGTAAATACACCTTGACAGTATGATATTGGCTTTTCTATCTTTGCCTATACCTACAATGCTATGACACACTTAAATAGCAAAATGTTAAACTTGTGACTGTTACTAAAGAATCACACTACTGTGATAATATGGGGGAGGACAATAGTATGAAGGGAAAATGAGGAGGGAGGAAGTGGGAGAATCACTATACCTACAAAACTGTATCATAGGGCCCAGTGTGGTAGCCTAGCGGCTAAAATCCTTACCTTGCACATGCCGGGCTCCTATATCGGTGCCAGTTCTAATCCCAGCAGCTCTACTTCCCATCCAGCTCCCTGCTTGAGGATGGCCCAAAGCCTTGGGACCTTGCACTCATGTGGAAGACCCGGATTAAGTTCCGGGCTCCTGGCTTCAGACTGGCCCAGCTCCATCCGTTGCACTCACTTGGGGAGTGAATCATTGGACAGAAGAGCTTCCTCTTTTGTCTCTCCTCCTCTCTCTATATATCTGAATTTGCAATAAAAATAAATGTGGGGAGCGGTGCGCCGGAGCACGTGTATGATAGGCAGTCACAAGATGGCGGCTGGCCGAGGGCCAGGAGGCGGGGTTGGTCCCACCAGGAGGCAAACAGAAAGTCACGGGGATAGGCTGATGCCCTTGCTGTGATTATGTCATTGCTACTGGCCTATCAGGTAGCGCCAAGTGGACCCACGGGGAGAAGTGATTGGTGGAGAACTGTATATAAGCCGCCCGTTCGTTGTGTGTTCCGGTTGCGGTGGCGGCTCCTGTTTTTCCAGACCCTCCAGAGAGTTCCTCGTCGTTTTAGTGTCCCTGCTGGAAGGCAGCAAATAAATCTTTAAAAAAAAACAAAAACAAAAACAAAACAGTATTCAACTTGTCAGGGAAAAAAAGCTCTTCTGACAGTTGGACTATGTAAAAAAAAACTCTCATAAAAAATAATAACAACTTTTCTCTCCTCACGCTCGCGTTGGTGTCTGCAGCACCCTCGGCTTCTCCCTTGTGCTTCAGAGTGCAGCGTCCAGAAAACCACCATGTCTATTCTCAAGATGTGTGCCTGAGAGATCTTTGATTCTAGTGGGAATCCGACCATGGAAGTTGATCTCTACACCTCCAAAGGTCTCTTCCGAGCTGCTGTGCCCAGTGGAGCTTCCACTGGCATCTGTGAGGCCCTGGAGCTGAGGGACAATGACAAGACCCGCTACATGGGGAAGGGTGTCTCAAAGGCTGTTGAGCACATCAATAAAACTATTGCGCCTGCCCTGGTTAGCAAGAAATTGAACGTTGTCAAGCAGGAAAAGATAGACCAGCTGATGATCGACATGGACGGGACTGAAAACAAATCCAAGTTTGGTGCGAATGCCATCCTGGGTGTGTCCCTTGTTGTGTGCAAAGCCGTTGCCGTGGAGAAGGGGGTCCCCCTGTATCGCCACATTGCTGACCTGGCTGGTAACTCGGAAGTCATCCTGCCAGTCCCAGCCTTCAATATCATCAATGGTGGCTCGCACGCCGGCAACAAGCTGGCCATGCAGGAGTTTATGATCCTGCCTATCGGAGCAGCCAACTTCCGGGAAGCCATGCGCATTGGGGCTGAGGTCTACCACAACTTGGAAAATGTCATCAAGGAGAAATACGGCAAGGATTTCTCAGCGATGAGGGCGGGTTTGCTCCCAACATCCTGGAGAATAAGGAAGCCCTGGAGTTGCTGAAGAATGCCATTGCAAAGGCCGGCTACACTGATAAGGTGGTCATCGGCATGGACGTGGCTGCCTCTGAGTTCTTCAGGTCCGGCAAGTACGACCTAGACTTCAAGTCTGCAGATGATCCCAGCTGCTACATCACACCCGACCAGCTGGCCAACCTGTACAAGTCCTTCGTCAAAGACTACCCAGTGGTGTCCATCGAAGACCCCTTTGACCAGGATGACTGGGAAGCTTGGCAGAAATTCACAGCCAGCACGGGCATCCAGGTGGTGGGGGACGATCTCACCGTGACCAACCCAAAGCACATCGCCAAGGCCGTGGAACAGAAGTCCTGCAACTGTCTGCTGCTCAAAGTGAACCAGATTGACTCCGTGACTGAGTCCCTGAAGGCGTGCAAGCTGGCCCAGTCCTACGGCTGGGGCGTCATGGTGTCTCATCGCTCTGGGGAGACTGAGGACACCTTTATCGCCGACCTGGTGGTGGGACTGTGCACTGGGCAGATCAAGACTGGAGCACCGTGCCGGCCTGAGTGCCTGGCCAAGTACAACCAGCTGCTCAGAGTTGAAGAGGAGCTGGGCAGCAAGGCCAAGTTTGCTGGCAGAAACTTCTGAAACCCCCTGGCTAAGTAAGCTGCAGGCCAGCGATCCCGAGCGCTCAGTCCCCACCGGCTGAGCAGATCTGCCCAGCAGTGGTGCAGGCAGCTCCGGGTCCTGAGCAGTGCTCGCGGGGCCTATGGTAGTTAGCTCCCCTCTCCCGTCACCGCAGAAGCCACGCTTGACCACCTGGCCCCAATGGCAGCCCACACTCTGTATCTCAACTTTGGCCCGGTTGATCCTCCCTTACCAAGCACCTCCCTGGTCATCTCCATCTCACCAGTGGGTGTAAATGCAAAATAAAAACCTGTGACCATGAAAAAAATATAATAATAACAATAAAAAAGAAAAAATAATAGACACAAGGTAAGCCTGAAACAAATGTAAGGAAAGTGAAAGTATGTGCAATCACAAATGAAAATATGGATTTTTAAAAAATTTCAACATAGAAGAGTAGGCACTGTGACAGAAGATTGAGCTCCCTATGGAAGTCCCAACCATTTCATTTCCCATTCAGCTCCTTGCAAATGCACCTAGGAAAGGAGCGGATGATGGCCCATACTCTTGTTTCTTGCCAACAATATAAACCATCCTGCCACCCTGGATGGAATCCCTGGCTCCTGGCTTTAGCCTGGCCCAACCTCAAGTATTGTGCTCATTTGGGAAGTGAACCAAAAGATCTCCCATTTCTCTCTCTCTCTCAAATAAAATCAAATAATTCTTTTAAAGCTACTGTACAATGCAGCAATTATATTCCTAGGGAAACTACAGTGCATGTCTTAACAAAAACTTGATGCAAATGTTTATAAAACACTATTCATAATAGCCAAAAAGTAGAACTACTTAAATATCTACCAATAGAAGATTAGATAAGCCAAAAGCAGTATATTGATAAAGTAGAAATATTATTCAGTAATATCAAAGACTGAATGTGGTACATGACACAACATGGATGAACCTTGAAAATGAATTGATCAGTGAAAGGAGCCAGACACAAAAATTCACCTATCATATGACTCCATTTATACACGAGTACACTTTAGGAAAAGCCATAGAGAGAGATTGGAGGGGGGATATTGAGAGCAACTGCTTAATTGAGCACAGGTTTTCTTGTTGACGTGACAAAAATGTTCTAATATTAGATAACAACAATGGTTACACAATCCTGTGAATACACTGAAAAGCATTGGGTTGGACACATTAAATGGGAGAACTGTATCTCAGTAAAGTAAACCTAATCAAAAAGGAAAGAAGCAATTTGGACAGGATAGCAGGTGGTATATGATCATATCTCTCTTTGAGAGATCTGACACCTGGGACTTTCCAACAGACAACCAGATGCAATGGTGAGCCTGTAAGCACAGCTAGATTGAAACTCCTATTCTCTTAACCACTGGGTTTCTGAAGGACACACCGATATGGTTGATCAAGCACCCGAACAACACCACCAGCAGTTTCAGCCTTTCCCAGGCTTGGGGAGACATCTTGAGCTATGAAGAATAGAGTTGTGACTTTACATGTCAGTCAGTGGAATCTCCAACTACCTAAGCCCATGGATAGATGAAGGTCGCCAGCTAACAAGAAATACCAGCCACTGGGAGCTGGGAAATGGAGGTCATGGAATCAAATCGCAGTGTTACCACCTGAGAAAGATGAAAGGCATGTAGGAAGCAATTTAAATTTGTCAAATTAAACACAAACATGTTATTCTACTTTAACTTTGGGCTAATTCACAATCTACTTATTTAAAGCTAAGGGTACCCCTCCCCCCAAGTATGTACATGGTCTTTGTTCTTACGCAAGTAGTTATGCCTTGTATTGTTTCCAGCTCATGTCACTTGTTGACATACTGATGAGCATTTTGAAGACATGACAAATGTAAAAATATAAAACATGATATCCAAAAAATGCTATCAACACAGTACCTGGTGGAGTATTGGCATTTCCTTTCTGATGCCAGGACTGACTGGGAGCTGCATTCACAGTCATTGCCCAAGCATCACCTGAATGTTATACTAGCCCAGGAGAAGACTTAAATTCACAATTCAAAGCATGGTTTCTACTCAATACTGACTTTTTGCAGCATTGTAAAGTTGAAAAATCCTAGTTTGAGCCATTGCAAGTTAGAGACTAGCTTGTAATCACCTTATATGGTGAGACCAGCAATGTGTACAAACTGCTGATTTGAGAAGGGCTACTATACAAATGGAGAAGACAGGCATACTAGGCCCTGATCTAAGAGAAGCCATTTGTTTTCCCACATGCAGATGCCTCAGGCATTAGTGAACACATGTCAGAGAGATGAAAAAGCATCTGTTAGCCCTACAATAGGGTCAGTGGACATTGGTCAAGAGACCAAGTTCACTTCTTGGACACATTCAATCTTAGTAGAACTGTTTGCCTGAATGACTGAACCTGGAATGGAAAGCTGTTTGGATCCCAGATCCTCTCAACTATTCTCAGGCACTCCAGGTGACATGCTTTGGTTTTTAGCTGCTGCCAATGATACAGTTTTGGCATTCACATCTTTTGTCAAGTATGGGTGAGAATAGTGACTTTCTGTAACCATAAAGTGTGGCAGGAATGACTGTGCATCACTTCTGTGACTGCTTAGCATGAGATTGTGACTTGCATCTTGTTGGCATATGACATTGCCTACTCAGCTTACACGCATGATGACATATGTGTTGGTAAAAGTCCATGTTAGCGACTATCTGACAGCAACCACAAGAATATACAAGTATGTCCTACAGCAGGTGAGTCTCAGACAAGACCACAACACCAGCAGGTGGCTTTGTAAGACCCTGGAGCTGAGGACCTAGCCAGGTATGGTAATAAGAAGCTGGATTTCTAAAGCTTTGAACAATAGCTATGCATCATTTTAAGCTGTTTTTTGTTTTCTTTTTGTGCAGGTGGGAGCAGACCTAAATGCCAATACCATCTTGTTAAGAATATTATATTTCTGTTTTCCTTGAGGGAAGTAGAGTGAACACTAAGGTGACAAATACTGCCAATGCCATGGCATGGTAGGTTAAGCCTCTGACCATGGTGCCAGCATCACATCGGGGCGCTGGTTCAAGTCCTGACTGCTCCATTTCCCACCATGATCGTTATTTATGGACTGGGAAAGCAGCAGAGAATGGCTCAAGTCCTTGAGATGCTACACCCATGTGAGAGACGTGGAAGAGGCTCCTGGCTCCTGGCTTTGGATTGATTCAGCTCCAGTTATTGCATTCATTTGGGGAGTGAAACAACAGATGGAATCTCTCTCTCTCTCTCTTTCTCCCTTCCTGTAATTCTGCCTTTCAAAGAAATAAAATAATCTTTTAAAAAGTATGATGTGGGGATCAGTGTGATAGCCTAGTAACCAAAACCCTCGCCTTGTATCTGCTGGGATCCCATATGGGTGCCAGTTTGTATTCTGGCTGCTCCACTTCCCATCCTGCTCCTGCTTGTGGCCTGGGAAAGCAGCAAAGGACGGCCCAAAGCCTCGAGACGCTGAATCCGCGTGGGAGACTCGGAGGAAGTTTCTAGATCGGCTTAGCTCTAGCTGTTGCGGTCACTTGGGGAGTGAATTGGTGGATGGAAGATCTTTATGTATCTCCTTCTTTCTGTACATCTGCCTTTTAAAATAATAATGAATAAATCTTTCTAAAAAGTATGATGTGATAGCTGAGATTTTCTTTATAATTCTTCAGTAGAAATTGAGTGTAATTAGACAGGGAGAGGAGTTCTGAAGAATGGATCATCGAAAAGTTCATGGAAAGTGCTTATTATGAAGAAATTACACCTTTCAAGTTGTTTGCACCAAAATAAACATTTTTTAAGTCCATCTTTCCACACAATTTTTAAGAGATTTATTCATCTTCAAGGACAGATCCACTGCCTTGCATGAGATGTGGTGTGCAGTCAGCCTGCAGCCAGCCGCTCCTAACCACAGCTGCAGCTTCCTCGCCCCACGCGGGACCTTTGTGTGGGAGAGACTGAATCTGCTCAAGAGAGGAACGAGGCCGTAGGGGCGTGGCCATTTGGGCTTTATTCAGATCTTTGAGAACCACATTTGATATGGGGTTCTCTACTGAGTAGGCCAAGGTTTTGCAACAACTTCTCCCTCTGCCCAACATTGCTTCTCTCCCCTGCCTCTCAGCCTCTCACAAATGATTATCGCTAATAAATACTGTGGATCCCAAGCTCCAACTCTGTGCTCGGTTTCCAGAGATGCCGACCCATGACAGCTGGTGCCGAGAGGGATCTGAGACGGCAGCCAGTGGGGGCTTTTAGGGCTGGAGCACTCTTGCCGTAGGGGAAATGGGAGCTTTCTCACCAGGACTTGGTGCAGCAGGTGGCTCGTGGCACCAGACAGCAGTACAATTATTTGTTTTTATTGCAATATGTGATTTCACTGGGAAAATGCATATTAAGAAGCAAATGTGGTTCCCTTGAAGAAAACATACCAAAGCTCGGGTAAACTTAAAAATGACCCGGATCTGATGGCTCAAAGGTTAAGTCTTCACCTTGCAAGGGCCAGAATCCCATAGGGGCACCAGTCTGTATCCCGGCTGCTCCACTTCCCATCCAGCTCCCTGCCTGTGACCTGGGAAAGCAGTCGAGGACGGCCTAACATCTTGGAGTACTGCACTGACGTGGGAAACTCTGGCTCCTGGCTTAGGATCAGCTCAGCTCCGGCCATTGTGACCATTTGCGGAGTTAACCAGCAACTGGAAGATATTTCTGTCTCTCCGCTCTGTGAACAAGTTCTGCTTTTCCAATTACAAATAACATTTTTAAAAGCTTAAACAAAATTTAATAAATGCATAAATAAATAGCCTAGATAAAAGCAGAAAAGGCTAGAATTGTGGCATGATGGGTTAAGCTGCCAATTGCAATACTAGCATCACAATAAGGGGAAACTTTTGAGTCCCAGCTGCTTCAATTTTAATTCAGTTCCCTGCTAATTACCTGGGAAAGTGATGGGGGATGGCCCAAGTGCTTGGGGTGTGCATCCATGTGGGAGACCCAGAAGAAGTTCCTGGCTCCTGGCTTCAGCCTGGGCCTGCCCTGGCTATTGTGGCCATCTGGGGAGTAAGCCAGCAGGTGGAAGATCTGACTGTTTGTCTCTCCCCCACCTTTCCTCTCACTGCCTTTCAATTAAACAAAATAAATCTTTTCAAAAAGGGTAAGTGGGGAGGTAAATGTATATTACCTGATAAAAGCTCCCTGCTTCTGACACCAATACCCTGTGGAGTGGGAATCACAAGTGTCAAATGCAAGCCTTGAGAGCAGCTGTAACACCTGTTCTCCAGTGCAGGGGCAGCTGACAACCTGAAAGTTGTCAGGGCAGTTATCAGAAACATGTGAGCAAACAACAGCTCCCAACAAGGAAGGAAAATACATATTTTTTTTCTATTTTTTAAAGATTTATTTATTTTTATTGGAAAGGCAGATGTACAGAGAAGAAGAGAGACAGAGAGGAAGATCTTCCATCCAATGATTCACTCCCCAAGTGACTGTAAAGGCCGGTGCTGTGCCAATCCGAAGCCAGGAGCTCAGGAACTTCTTTCTGGGTCTCCCACGTGGGTGCAGGGTCCCAAGGCTTTGGGTCATCCTCGACTGCTTTCTCAGGCCACAGGCAGGGAGCTGGATGGGAAGTGGAGCTGCCGGGATTAGAACCGGTGCCCCTATAGGATCCTGGCATGTTCAAGGTGAGGACTTTAACCGCTATACTATTGTGCCGGGTCCGGAAAATACATAATTTATCAAAACAAACTTTTAATAGACGGAGAAGCCTCTCGGTGCTCTGGGCTCGAAATCATCCCCTTTTCCACATTCACAAAGCCGCCGAGGGATGCCTGGGCTGAGTTGGAGGCCTAAGGGCAAGGGCTACTCCATGGGGCGTGCCAGGCACCCACTGTGCTGGCAGACGGGGAGACGGCAGCATATAAAGGAGAGATTTATTTTTACTCTGTTTGTTTTCAGGGAGGTTAGGGAGATCACTGGACTCCAGGAGGGTTGGGGCTGGGCTTTGACCCCTCATAGGATAAGAGACAGTGAAGGCTGTGCGAGCATCCTGTGTCCTTGAGCATGAGAGTTAACAAGGGGCTGATCCAAAGAGTTTGTTGCCATGGAATCAGTGTGACTTAACATTCTCTTGCAGTTTTTTTCCCCCTCAAAATCCAAGTGAATGAGGAATTGGAGGAAGGGCCCCACAGGACAGGCACTGTACCAGCTTTTCAGCTTCCAAGGAGCTCTAGAGGTGATACATACGTTTGCTAGATGCCAGTGAAGTTGAGGATGACAATCTGAGCAATGGGCCACCACTGGACTCTGGCTGGTATCCTCACTGGTCAGACCGAAGCAGTGTGTACAACACATTTGGTAATCCTACTCCTTCTGAATTGGTTCCACCTGTTCAAGCACGTGTCGGGCATGTAATTGCAGCTACCTCAGGTGACTGTTGGCAGTAATCATGGGCCTGCTCCCCATCGTGCATGTGCAGGTGCACATGCAAGTCCTCACCAGCAAAGAAAGACTTCTTGGTGGGGTCGGAGCACAGACAAACCTGTCAGTCTCTGAGCATGTGGAAGGTGAATGCAAAACAGTCCTCAGAGCTGGGCTCCTTCACCTCCATCCGCATGCCAAGGTCAGGGGTTGAGGGCAGAAAGATCTCCTTCTGCTGCTCTCACATCTGGGTGTAACAGTTGCCCATGACAATGGTACTATTGGGGATTTCCTCAATGAAGCATATATTCTTGGTCTTGCTGATAGGGAAGTAGAGCTTGAGCACTTGTGCATGTGTCAGCAGTACAATGATTATAACTATCATCCTGAGCTGGCACTGTGGTACACTGGGTAAAGCAGCCACCTGCAGTGCCAAACTCACATACAGGCTTTGGTGCAAGCCCTGGCTACTCCATTTTCAATCCAGCTCCCTACTAATGGCACGTGGGAAAGCTTCCTGGCTCCTGGCTTCACACTGGCCCAGCCCTAGCCACTGCAGCCATTTAGGGAGTGATAAGGCCTTGTTTTGTTTTTAAGATTTCTTTATTTTGGGGTGCAGCACAGTGGCCTAGTGGCTAAAGTCCTTGCCTTGCATCTGCCAGGATCCCTTATAGGTGGTGGTTCTAATCCCGGCTGCTCTACTTTCCATCCAGCTTCCTGCTATTTTTTTAAAAAGATTTCTTTACTTGTTTTATTAGAAAATCAGATTTACAGAAAGCAAACATGAGAGAAAGATCTTCCGTCCGATGATTCACTCCCCAAGTGACCTCAATGGCTGGTGCTGAGCCAATCTGGAGCCAGGAGCCAGGAACTTCCTCCAGGTCTTTCACACATGTGCAGGATCCCAAGGCATTGGGCCATCCTTGAGTGCTTTTCCAGGCCACAAGCAGGGAGCTGGATGGGAAGTGGAGCATTTGGGATTAGAACCACCACCATATAGGATCCTGGCAGATGCAAGGCGAGGACTTTAGCCACTAGGCCACTGTGCTGAGCCCAAAACTAAAGAAATCTTAAAATTAAAAGAAAAAACACCTTATCATCTGAGATATTGGAAATTTACTAGTTGTTGTGATGCATAATGGTACTTGCAAAACTTCACAGAAAATGGAATTAAAAGATCATTATTTTGGTGTAATGTTTTAAATCCATGCATAGTTGTTTTCATAGTAAGAGACTCCCCTATATAAGGTGTAGGCCCCGGTCTCCCAAGGGTTAACACCACAGCTTAACTTCTTTCTCAAGGTGTAACAGGATGGGCAATGTTGGCCTGATGCACTCAGCCCCCGGCTTGTCTGGCAAGTTCCCTCCTCCCTGCTTCCCCCTCTTTTTACATACCCTCGGGGGAGCTTAGGTGTTGCTTAAGCTTTGGGAAATGCCTGGAGGGGCCAAGCAGACTATAAAAGATGCAGCTTGACTTCAAATAAATCGGCATTCTCCTCACAAGAATGACCCATTGTGTGTTGTCTGTCTCATAACCCTAGTCCCTCCGCTCGGCTCGGGGTGCGGCTCGGGTGCGTGGTGACGCGGGCGTTGCCCACAATAAGGCATGTAAAGTACAGAAAATAGTACTAACTACATAGCTAACAAGACCAGATGATTACAGATAACCAACTGATAAGGGTATTGAGGCCTCAGCAGGAGCTAAGACTGTCCCACTGCTTATCTCCTTTGTGAGAACAGAGAACTCTGAAAGCCAAATCCAGGATCTAATAGCCAGAATAGCTATATTTCTTTTTCTAAAAAAGATTTACTTATTTTTATTGGAAATGTAGATCAGATTTATATAGAAAAGAGAGACACAATTTCCCAGAATGGCCACAACGGCCAGAGCTGATCCGATCCAAAGCCAGGAGCCAAGAGCCAAGAGCCAGGAGCTCCCACATGGGTGCAGAGCCCCAAGGCTTTGGACCTTCCTTTACTGCTTTCTCAAGTCCCAGGCAAGGAACTGGATGGGAAGTGGAGCAGCTTAGACATAAACCATCAGCCATATGGAATCCCATACAAGGTGAGGATTTACCCATTGAGCCATTGCATCAGGCCCTGGAATCATTATATTCAACTAAGGTTTACTTCCCAACCAAGACAAGGCATTGGCTTGGAAAAATCTAGCACCTTCACTCATGGATGTGGCCATTTCCATCAGTGCTTATGAAGATTTTGACTCTGCGTACTCCCCTGAATCAATCCTGAGTCTGTAGACCCGGCCCGAGCATACCTGCTAAGAGGATTATTGACTACCTGCACAGTGGAAGACTATGCAGAGATCTCTTCCCACACACTAACAGGTGCTGCCTCTCAGGACCTAGTCCCACCTCCCTTTCAGAATGCTGGCTTTGCAATTAGGAGTAAGGAAAGTGGGTGGGACTGTGCTGAGGTTAGCAATCAAGGAAAGAGATTACACTTTCATGGGGCTGTAAGAGCTAGATGGCACAGACCCACAAAAGAAACATGACTTTCCCTGACACTGCTTTCTGAGGAAGGGCTGAGGAGCATACACTTGGAAGAGTTTATTGATTTGGGTTTCTTTCTGAGATATATGATTTCAGATTGTATCAAGGACTCCAGAAATTGATGCGAATTTTCTAATATGATGGCTCCTGAAACTAAGGAAAATATGATAGCTTGTATTGGGGAAAGTTGAAATGTCATGATTATGATGGCAAATAGTAGAGGAGAAAGGGTAAAAGGCCAAAGTAAATGTCCATGCTGGAACTGATACTACTGTATACAGCTTCAAGACACACAAGAAGGATTCAGTGCAGTAGCCTAGTGGCTAAAGTACTCACCTTGCACTTGCCAGGATCCCATATGAGCACCGGTTCATATCCGAGATACTCTGCTTTCTTTCCAGCTCCATGCGTGTGGCCTGGAAAAGCAGTAGAGGTTGGCCCAGAGCCTTGGGATACTGCATGCACGAGGGTGACCCAGAAGAAGCTCCTGGCTCCTGGCTTCAGATCAGCTTAGCTCTGGCTGTTGCAACCACTTGAGAAGTAAACCAGCAGATAGGAGATTTTTCTCCTTCTCTCCTTCTCTCTGTAAATCTAACTTTCCAAAAATAAAAAGATCCACAAGAACAATGCTCCATAGGAGGATCCATAGGACACACCATTGGACAAGGCCATCATGAAAGTACTGCTGA
Source organism: Ochotona curzoniae (assembly GCF_017591425.1). Lineage (NCBI taxonomy): Eukaryota > Metazoa > Chordata > Mammalia > Lagomorpha > Ochotonidae > Ochotona > Ochotona curzoniae. The sequence goes on from NW_024467087.1 coordinate 12,046,808, forward strand.
GAGGATCCCTTGCAAAACCCAGAATTTCTGTGGGGGCCTACTGTGCAGGCCAAGACTGAAAGTAGAAAAAGCCGTTCCAGACTTTGCTGATAGTGTTGAAGATGAGACCCAAAACAACAGAGACCAGGTGGTGGTACTTAATCATCAGCTGCCAGGAGAATGTGATTTTTATAATTAGACACAGTTTGCATGGCGGCCAAGAGAGCCTGACCCAAGAGAGTTATGGAGTCGGTTAGTAAAGCATACCATCTCTAAGGGTCAAAATTTATGGGCAGCTGAAAGGGATGTTACTCAGCTTGAAATAGCAGAAAAAATGGATGGAGCAAGGGCACTCACTTCAATAATAAGTCATGATCCCTTGCACAGCTTCTAGAATAAATTCACTTTTCAAATGGCAAACTCACTGATAGATGAAGTAGCTGGGCTCCAAAGAGAGAGATCATTTCCCTTCTTTTCTTCTACAAAGAGACCACTGGCCATTTATGTGGTTAACTGCAGTGGAAATAGAAAATACTTCAAAATTTGGAGGACTATTGACCTAGAGTGGGAGCTGGCACCGATACTGGAGAGCCAAAGTACTATCATCACCTGTGGGACAGGCAACTGACGGGGCTTCGGGCAAGATACCGTTCATGGGAAGGCCACTGGGTTCAAGGAGCACTGGTCACTACCAAAGTTTCTAAGGCTCATCTACTCCTTGTGTCTTTGGCCAGTGAAACAAAAGTTCTAAGTGGGGAAGTGGCTGCGATACAGCCTCACTTTGGAGAGGGGACGTGGAAAGAAAGTGTCAAGTGTCAATGGACAGAGCTTGTGGTAAAACACTTTACTTTGAAGCGTTATTTGTTTATTTTAAAGGCAGAGTTATGTAGAGAGAGAAAGAGAGAGCAAGAGAAATCTTTCATCAGCTGGTTCACCCTCTTTCCCAAAATGGCCTCAATGACTGGGGCTGGGCTAGATTGGAACCAAGAGCCAAGAGATTCATCCCGGTCTTCTACATGGGTGTCCAGGGGCCCAAGCACTTGGTTCATCTTGTACTGTTTTATCACACATATCAGGGAGCTGGATTAGAATTGGAACATCTGGGACTCAAAGCATTGCCCTTAAGAGGTGTGGGCACTGTAGATGGTAGCTTAACCCACTGTACCACAACATCAATCCTGAGGTGACACACATTATCACTTACCTCATATGGAAGCAGAACTGGCCCAAGGTTACGATACTTAGTAATCTGTAGGCAGTGATAACTGGGCTAGTCAGCCACTGGGAATTTGGAACGACAATGAATGGAAATTTGGGGCCAAGGAGATCTGAGGCAGAGAAATGTAGATGGACATGTGACAATAGGCACTGGCTTGAATATCTTTGCATCGCATATTAACAAGCACCAGAGAGCACCTAAATCAGAAAAGGCATTGAACCAAGTAAACAAAATGACCTCAGCAGCTGACATCAAACTGCCTCTGTGGGCTGGCATTGGCCTCCCCAGCGCCGGTGCGATGGACATATGGAGTGTCACACAGTGGCAAGACCAATCTTGCTACTACCACTGCACCAACCCACCAACTATAGAGACCACTCTATATGAGTACTTTGTGCGGCACAAAATGCTTAGTGGTAAGTTCACAACATTGTGGTCCTCCAATCTCAGAAGGAGCAGTGGTTTCTTCTCGTATGGACAGACATACATTTCAAGTAGAACACTTTCTTGCAGAGTGTCAGTATAGCGAGTATGAGATCCACCAGCATGAGATTCCAGGTCATACTGTGTCATATCAGGAGAACAACTTCACAGCAAATAAGGTGCTGGAGCAGGCCCGGGACCATGAGACTCACCGACCATATCATATCCCATACCATCCAGCTTAGGCCCATCTGAGACCTCAGCTTAAGAACTAGGACACTGGGCCATACTGTGTGCCATCATGCAAGATGTAGAATATACACTGAACTAAAGACTTTTTTTAAACAGCACTATGCTTTCAACTGAGAGGGATTATGCAGTTTAGGAATCAAATAGTGGAATCAGAATTGACTACAGTGACCAGACTCCCAGTAGCCCGCTGAGGGACTACAGTAGTACTATAGCAACTTGTCTTTCCTGAACTACATTTCCATTGTCTGCATGTTTCGTATCAGAGTGGGCCATGAGAGGTTTTTGTGACTTGGCAGGCCTCAGTGGAGTAGGAGGCATATTGATTCTGTGTTGGAAAATCTGTACAGGAGCCCCAGGAACAATTGCAACTCAGCCGCATTGTTCCGTATCTGCTGGGTCACCTCGCTGTCAGGTGAGGGGCAACAAAGAGCCTGCAGCTGCTGCTAGACCTTTTCCCCAGCATTCCACCAGCTTCTCAGCTTTCTGCAGATGGGCCACATGCGTGTGAAGCTATGGACAAGGAGCACCACCTTCTCCTACTGGATACTCACATCACCCAAGTTGCAGATAACCAGAGACTAATCAACTGCAGTGCATCCTCCTGGCCTTTGGCTCATGTTTCTGAGTTTTAGTCTATCCTTGTCTTCTCTTCACATATATTGTCGCCTCCTGACCTCCTTACAGACTCAGGCTCCAGCATTAAATGTCAAGCTTGCAAAGACTGTTCAACTGACTCCCACAATTGAGTCAGAGCTCTTCTGTCTATCTGTATTTATAAATCAATCAGTTGATAGGTGGGTAGGTAGGTACACACATAGATGGAGATGACAAAGACATAAATAGGATCTGTTAGTAGTTCCACTTCTCAGACTGAATCCTGATGAATTCAGGAACGTTGGCTTGTCGTCTGTATCATTGTTGATAAGCTCCAGGACATGACGGCCCATGACCTCAGCGGAAAGGTCACTCTCACATTTACCTCACATCTTCCACAAGTCATCAAACTGCTATTTGAGAGTCACCCTCTGCATACTCAGAGGAAAGGAATGTCCTTATCACTGACTACACAGGGATGCAGAGAAGAATCTGAACACACAGCGCTGCTATATGCAGCCTAGTTCATGTCCATCGGATCAGAACATTTTAGATATCCATTTTTTTAAAAAATCAAAAACAAGTTTCAATAAATGCCATTTCTCTGTTGCTTGAGGTCTTTCTACAGGACAGATCCTGTGTCACATAAAACTCATTAAACACAGTTGTGCATTCTGCTTAAGATATGTTTATTTGAAACATAGGGAGAAAGCGAGAGAGCGAGATCCTCCAATTACCAGTTCCAAACCCACATGGCTGCAACAGCTGGAGCTGAGCCAGCCCAAAGGCCAGCAGCTTCATCCAGGTCTCCAAAATGCATGCATGGGCTCAAGTATGTAGGCCATCTTCAACAGCTTCATGAGAACTGGAACAGCCAGGGCTCACTTGAACCAGTGCCCTTATGTAATAGGTACCTTACCCTGTTAAGCTGCAACTTAGACCTCAATGTGTGTGCTCTTCTGTTGTTAATTTGGCCTTTGTTATGGGAGCCTCGACTAAGAATCGAGAAATGGATGAGGAAATATATGTTTTCTTTCCTACAAGCTACAGGGTTGAAGCATTTGGTCTCCAAAAGGGGCACATCTTCTCTAGAAGCACAGCAAAAGTCCCGTAGGTTGTGGATGTTGTCTGGGTATTGTGGGCTCCTTGTGTCCCCAGGGCCAGAAAGCCAAAAGAAGTGGCACTGACTATGCAGGGATGATTCATCCTAATGATCATGAGGAGGTAGACTGCTATTCCACAATGAGGACAAGGAGAAGTATGCCTGGAATTCTATGCCACTTGGGCAAATCTCAGTGTCCTTTACTCAATTGTGTCTTTAAGTGGACACGTACCGCAACCCACCCTGTGAAGGATATAATGACCAGGGCCATCAAGGCCACTAGAGGGCAGTAGATTAGACAAGTGTGACCTAGAAGATACAGTGGAGGGAACAGGTGCTGAGTGAGGATCTATTGCAGCTCCAAGTCCACCTGCAGCAGTGGGAGCTGTAGATACTCCCCCTAATAATGTCACTCTTCCAAGTTCTCCCTCTGGGAATGAGGCCTGAAGGAAATACAGGATGGGCTGTAGTAGACACAAAGATGTACTACCAAGGTCTACCTCAGAGAAGGACTTGCTGTCAATGGTGGGAGGTGATGTCGGTATCCAGTCTCCTCCAGCTGTCAACTCCTTTAGTTCTCTGCAGAGAACCACTTGACCCCCAAGTTGTAGCCTCCCACCAGCAGCCTGCACCTGGTGACTGAGTGAGGCAGAAGTATAAAGCCACAATTGGCCCAGTGTGATGGCTCAGTGGCTAAATCCTTACCTTGCATGCACCGGGATCCCGTATGGGTGCTGGTTTGTGTCCAAGCTGTTCCACTTTCCAACTCCCTGCTTGTGGCCTGGGAAAGCAACAGAGTTGCTTTCTTCTGGGTACAGGAGCCTGGCTCAAGTCCTTAGGCCCCTGCACCCTCATGGGAGACATGGAAGAAGCTCCTGGCTCCTGGCTTTGGATTGGTCCAGTTCCTCCTTTCAATGAAAAATAAAATAAATCTTTAATTTAAAAAAAAAAAGGTACAAACATTTGCAACCAACTGGGGCGCTCTAAGTAGCCATACTACAGAGTTGTATAGGCTTTGTGAGGTGTGTGTGGCAGTTTGGCTTTTCTATATACCTAATCCTGTTTTCTCCCCTTGCCATCACAGGCGTTGATCCCCAAGAAACACCAAGCATCCCAAACTCCATCTCAGTATCTTCTGCCATACTCTTCTTCCCTCAATTACTGGACCAACATGCAAACTGGAACCCCTTGGCTCTCTGCAGTATATTTTTAAACATGCCTCAACCCAAGGGAAAAGTTTTATGATAACTCATGTGATACTGGGAGGTCGGAGTCCTTATGCTCCATGCAAATATATTTTTGAACTCATTAAAACCACATAATAGGATATAATGCATTTTAAAGGTTGGTAACCTCAAAACCAGAAACACCCTCTGGGCTCTCTGTTGACATAAACTACATTTATGAATTCCACAAGCTGCTTGTTTGTCTACTATTTCATTGTTTGAATGGTAGATGTCGTCTTGTATAATCTTGAATAAATTTGTAAGTTTTAAAGAAAACATTTTGGTTTGCCAGTGAAAGTATTTTAATACAGAGATCCCGAATTTCTTTCCCCCAAAATCATTTCCATTGCGAGTGTATAGAATATGGTTCCTTTATTATAACTTTGAGAAACTGACAAGGGAGGCAAGGAAAGAACACATTCTTCATGGCAACGGGGCTTCATGACACTTCTTTTTCTCAAAACCTGGTTAGCTTTCAATGAAAATACTTAAAGGAAAATATTCTAGGAGGAAAATATGTATTTTATGAAATGTGACAACTTTAAAGTACAAAAAAAAAAAAAAAAAAAAAACAGAAACACCTCAGAATCCAGAGCTACAGTGAGTGGGCCTCTAAGAATCCCGGCTGTTTGTAACTTTGCGTCCATTAGTGCAGTTTTCTTTCTTTAGAGAGCTGCCAGCTGGGCTTTGTAATTCAATTCCTTTTGTTTTGTCACTGTTAAGAGTTCATTCCATTGCCACTGGAAGAGGCTGCTGTGTCCTTCTCGTGGGCCTGCTACCGGCCCATCGCAAGCCATGTTCACTCTATGGGCTTTCCAGTAGTCAGATGCATCTGGCTTTCCATCTCAGCTGCTTAGGAAACGGCTGACTCCAGTTGAGGACAGGGTGCCATAGCTCAGAGAAGGCCTTACAGAAAGTTAGATGTCCTCTATAGTGATTGATCTGTGGCTCATTGACTTTAGCACAAAAACTTCCTATTACAATGGAACAAGCACACAGAACTTGAATGTCAGCCCCAGTACTTGCTAGCTGTGGGATACTGCCTAAGCCACTTTGTGTCTCTGAACTTCAATTGCTTAATTGTAATATGAGTGACAGTTAAGGGTTTCGTGCAGATTACACAAAACCACATGTATACAAGTGTGAGACACATAAGAAAAAGGCATAACTATAGCCTGAACATATGCTGTGATACTAGTTACATAAAGACTCTGAGGTATGCCTGAAGTAATTATCTGAAATACACATACAACACCTGTTGCTAACATGTGTGGGCTCAAAGGCAAATTGTGCCAGCAATATCGGGGCACACTTAAATAACAAATCGATGAAATTATAACTCCTTATGAAGGACTATACTATTGTAACAATATGGGGAAAATTAGTCGGGGGGGGGAATCGGGGGATGGGAATTCCAGACTCCATGGAATTGTATCATATGATTCAAAATTCAAAATAAAAATTAAAAAAGAAAAAGGAAATGCGCCAGGATGCACTGGTATTGTGGCATAGTAGGTTAAGCCTCTGCCCAGGTGCTTACAATCCTGTATGGGTGCTAGTTCATGTCCCAGCTGGTACACTTCTGATCTACTTCCCTGCCAAAGGCCTGGGGCAGCAGTGGATAACCTAAGTGCTTGGACCCCTGTACCCAGGTGGGATAGCTGGAACAAGTTTCTGGTTTCGGACTGGCCCAGCTCTGGCCTTTACAGCCATTTTGGGACCACATTTTAGAACAAGTAGATGGAAGATCTATCTCTTTATATAACTCTGCCTTTCAAATAAAAATTATTAGTTTGAAAGAGAAATACCTCAAGATACTCCAGAAACCATGCTCAGAGAACCAGGCAGGAGAGCCCAGTCCCCAGGCTTACTTGAAGCACAGCCTCCTTCAGAAGTCCGGGCGTAATGGGATTGCTATCAGGCTGCTGTGGGTTAAGACCCAACCGATAAGATGAGCATCCCAAATCAGAGTGTCCGGATTGAGTCCCAGCTGCTCTGCTTCCAACCCAGCCCCCTGCTAGTGCATCTGGGAAGGCAGTGGAAGAAGTGCTTGGGCCCCCACCATCCTCATGGGAGACCTAGATAGAATTGCTGGCTATAACCTGGCCCCAACCTGGCTGTAGTGTCCATTTGGGAAATGATCCAGAGAATGGAAAATAATCTCTCTCCTTCCCTCTAGCTTTCTGCCTTTCAAATACATAAAATATATATTTTTTTTAAAGATTTATTTTTATTATTTTTTCATTGGAAAGGCGGATATACAGAGAGGAGAGACAGAGAGGAAGATCTTCCGTCCGATGTTTCACTCCCCAAGTGAGCGCAACGGGCCGATACTATGCCGGTCCGAAGCCAGGAGCCTCCTCCGGGTCTCCCACGCGGGTGCAGGGTCCCAAAGCTTTGGGCCGTCCTCGACTGCTTTCCCAGGCCACAGGCAGGGAGCTGGAAGGGAAGCGGGGCTGCCGGGATTAGAACCGGCGCCCATATGGGATCCCGGGCGTGAAAGGCGAGGACCTTTAACCACTTGCGCCACCGCGCCGGGCCCATAAAATATATTTTTTAAAAGGCTGGGTATAGGGCTTGGCATGGTAGCCTAGTGGCTAAAGTCTTCATCTTGCATGCCCCAGGATCCCATATGGGTACCAGTTTGTATCCTGGCGGCTCCACTTCCTATCCAGCTCCTTGCTTGTGGCCTGGGGAAGCAGTAGAGGACAACACAAGGCCTTGGAACCCTGCACCCATGTGGGAGAACTGAAAGAAGCTCCTAGCCTCAGATCGGTTCAGTTTGGGGGTTGTAGCCACTTGGGGGAGTGAATCAGTGGACGGAAGATCTTCCTCTCTGTTTCTCCTCTCTGTATATCTGAATTTTCAATAAAAATAAAATAAATCTTTAAATATATATATATAAATCTTTTTTAAAAAAGAAAGAAAAATAAAATAAATCTTAAAAGAAAAAGAGGGATAAAAAAGGGGGGGGGCGACATTATGGCCTTGCAGCTAAAGTCCTTGCCTTGAATGTGCCAGGATCCCATATGGGTGCCAGTTCTAATCCTGGCAGCCCCACTTCCCATCCAGCCCCTGCTTGTGGCCTTGGAAAACAGTTGAAGAAAGTCCAAAAACCTTGGTATCCTGTACCCATGTGGGAGACCCGGAAGACGCTCCTGGCTCCTGGCTTCAGATCAGTGCAGTACCGGCATTGCTGTAACTCAGGGAGTGAATCATTGGACAGAAGATCTTCTCTGTCTCCCCTCCTCTCTGTATATCTGACTTTGCAATAAAAATAAATCTTTTTTTTTTTAAAAGGCTGAGTATGATCAAATGTGTGTGTGTATGTCTGTGTGTGCGCATGTATGAAAGAAAGAGAGATCCTACAAATAAAAGCATGGCCCTAAAACAGCGATATCACTTTAACTGTCCATATGGAAATGAGTTCACACCTACCAGACAAGGATAATTACCATGTCTTACGAGGACGAAGAATGAGAATGACTTTTGTGTTCTGGGCAGCTGTGGTCGTGGGTCCCCAGCTGCACACTTCCATGCCAAAGGGAGACGGGACATACTGTAAGAGCCTTTCTTGTGCCCATTCCTCTTTCCTAGACTTATGCTTTCCCCCTGAAGAACTAGAGCAGAGCTTTCCTCCCACCTCTGGCCTGCTGCCTGCATGAGCCAGGGGTCAGCTTCACACAGATCTGATCTGAGTGGGGCTCAGCAGGCTCTGGCACAAGGAATTTCCCCTTAAGCATTTCCTGAGGCCAGAAAACCCACTATGAGAGCCCGTTACTTTGTCTTAAGGTTTCCTACCCCAATAGAATCAAAAGATGACTGCTGCAGCTTTCCCCACCTTCCCAAACATGGCCCCATATCATGGATACACATATCCTGAATGAATTCATCATATTGTCTGCAGAAAACACGATTTGAGAAAAAATAAAGAGCTTGGTGAGGGTAAAACTTGAAAAAGACAGATGGCTTCAATTTCCCCTTGTCAGGTAATAAGGACGATAACTAAGGTGACATTTATTGACTATCTGTGATGTCGTCTTATCCTCCTAACAACGCTATTAACCCTGTCTTCTAAGAGGAAGAAACTGAGCAACAGGGAATAAAAACAGCTCGTCCCAGGTCACACTCGGGCATTTACTCTCAGTGTTCGAGAGGAGTGTGCTGTTTCTCTTTCATACATCTCTCGGAAACCAGACTGCTCACAGTGGACTTGGCTGAAGACTGTGCCCCCAGCCTCTTTGGGCTTTTGTTTCCAAAACAGAACGGATGGCAGCCCAAGATAGGGAGACACCAGCACAACTGTTTTCCCACAGTTTGTCACCTGGGGACCTGACCTTTGCCTTAGGAGAATTTCATTCTCTATTCTAACTGCATATGAGACCTAGAGTTGGGACCTTAAAAATCAGCAACATCACACAACTCGAAGTCATTGCTACTAACAGTCCTCGTTGAAGTCAAATAAACCTTTCCCATTCACATCCAAAGCCCCTACCTCTTGCCCCCATGCTTTGCCTGAAAACAATCCTTCTTATCCTTCAAGTCCTAGCTCAAATGTCACCTCCTTTATGAAGCCCTCCAAACTCCACAGGAGACAATCTTCCTCTGTGCCCCCACAGCACTTTACATTAGCACTGCTAGTATACTTCCTACCACATTGTTTTAGTTAGTTGCATAAGTAAGGTCTTTAACACCACAGACTTGTCTTATTCATAAATCCTTTTATCCCCATCTCCTCAGCCTAGTACATGCACTACTTCAACAAATTAAAAATTCCATTGATTGGAAGATACACCATTATTTCATCTCCTAAAAAAAAAAAAAGCCATCCAGTACAATTACACCATTAAACACCACCAACTTGAAAATCCATTCCAAATTGCTATCTTTTTAGTGCATTTTAGAAATAGTGATGGTAGTTAGTACTCACCAACTGGGTGCAGAACTAGATGGTGGGGCCTGGTGTGGTAGTCTAGCGACTAAAGTCCTCGACTTGAACGTGCCAGGATCCCATATTGGCGCCGGTTCTAATCCTGGCAGCCCTGTTTCCCACCCAGCTCCCTATTTGTGGCCTGGAAAGCAGTCGAGGACGGCCCAAAGCTGTGGAACCCTGCATTCATGTGGGAGAACTGGAAGAAGCTCCTTTTTGCTGGCTTCGGATTGACTCAACTCCAGCCCCTGCGGTCACTTGGGGAGTGAATCTTCGGACGGAAAATCTTCTTTTCTGTGTCTCTTCCTCTCTATGTATGCGACTTTGCAGTAAAAGTTAACAAATCTTAAAAAAAGAGAACTAGATGGTAGCAGTGAGGTGAAGCAGACACTCCTAAAGCAACACGACAGGCCACGCTTCCTAATCAAGATTGATTTTGGAGTTGGTGGTGAGTGTTGTGTATGTGTATTGTTGATTTCAAATATTCCCCCAACAAGTTAAGTTAAAGGGATGAGTGTCCTGACATGCATTCTCCATTAAACGCTGCCATATCTCCCACTAAATATACCAAAAGGTACAGTGATATGTCCACATCAAAATTGGGGATGGAAGGGAGTAAGTGAGAGTAGTTACAGAAACAATGAGACAGAGTATGTGTGTTTGCCTTGATTCTGATTAAGCGATTTCAGCTCCGTCCCATCTGCTCATGACAGGAGAACGTCCAGCTTCCTCTTAGCCTTGCTGTGATTTAGATGTCATCCTATTCCAACTCCATACTGTCGGGTTTTTCACCTTGCCTTCCCTTTCTCCTTGGTGCTCTGGGGTTCATGATTACATACCACATACCTGTTAGTGACTGAACCTAGGCTTTTCGTGTGGTTTTCCCATAGGGCAGGACTTGCTAGGTTCCAGCATCCCATGCCATCTCATCCAGAATCTACATTCCAGTTCCATTCTACAAACACAGTCCCAACTTCAACCCCATTCACTGTTGCCACCAACACCACCACCACCACCATCATCACCACCATCACCATCTGGAGTCAAGCTAAACTATGACTTAACTCCTCTGGATCTTCCTTCAACACACTGCTTCCCTAGGCACAAAATATACAAGATAAACCAACTTATTGTTGAAAACCTTAAATGTGTGATTGATAGAAATTCTCTTGAATTTCCTCCTTAAAAATGGAATTACAGACCAGTATTACGGCGTAGTTTATGCCACCACTTGCAATGTGGGCATTCCTTATCATAGTGTAGATTTAAGTCCCAGTTGCTCTGGTTCCTATCCAGCTCCCTAACACACCTTGGAAAGCAAAGGAAGCTGGCCCACAGATGTGGGCTCCTGCCACCTATGTAGAAGACCAGAATGGAGATCCTGGCTCGTGGCTTCACTGGGCACTGTCCTAGCTCTTGCTCTCCCACCCCTGTCCCTCTGTCTTCAATAGAATTATACCAAGATGACCGAATTTAGGTGTTTAATTAAAATAATATAAAATTTACAAACACTTAGACAGTTCTGTCCAGAAACATTCAGAGAATGAATTTTCAAAGGTAAATATATTTTTAAATATTTATTTACTTATTTTATTTATTTTACTTATTTTTGTTGGAAAGGCAGATTTACAAAGACAGAAAGATCTATCCACTGATTCATTCCCTAGCTATAGCAAACAAAGATGAGCTGTTCTGAAGCCAGGAGCTTCTTCCAGGTCTCCCAAGCGGGTGCAGGGTCCCAAGGCTTTGGGCTGTCCTCAACTGCTTTCCCAGGCCACAGGCAGGGAATTGGCTGGGAAGTGGGGCTGCTGGGATTAGAACTGGTGCCCATATGGGATCCCAGGCATGCAAGGAGAGGACTTTAACCACTACACTATTGCGCCGGGCCCATGAATGAATCTTTAAAAGAACAAAAACAGGGCCGAGCACAGTAACCTAGTGGCTAAAGTCCTCCCCTTGCACACCAGGATCCCATATGTGCTAGTTCATATCCTGACAGCCCCACTTCCCATCCAGCTCTCTGCTTGTGGCCTGGGGAAAGCAGTGGAGGATGGTCCAAAGCCTTAGGATCCTGTACCCGCATGGGAAACCTGAAAGAACCAGCTCGCTCCTGGCTTTGGACCAGCTCAGCTCTGGCCATTGTGGCCACTTGGAGAGTGAATGAGCAGACGGAAGATCTTCCTCTCGGTCTCTCCTCCTTTCTGTATATCTGACTTTGCAGTAAAAATAAATAAATCTTTTTAAAAAGTAAATCTTAAAAAAAAAAAAAAGGCGGAAAACCCTGAAAGGCATTTGTTCCCTTAGGCAGCTGCTACCCTCATTCAGTCTATCAGGACCAAGTCAGAAAACTACAATTATTACCTTCGAATTTAGTCCACTCTTCCCAGGCCAGGCAGTAGCCTCCAGGTCAGTTTAATCTGTCTCCATTTAGTGCTCCCCCACCTTAATGAGCAGAGGAAACAAGAGGCAGGAGAAGAAACAGCCTCATTCACTGATTTATGACTGGCAGAGTCTTCACAGATGTTCTCACTATGAAAAGGGGTCTACTGAAATGCCTCAAAGTTCATGGAAATGAATTAGGCTGTAGGCTTTCTTTGGTGCCAAGAAAATTGAAACTCATGCATCGTTTTCTCGTAATGTATCTTTGAGAACCCTTTATATGCAAAGATTTCAAAGTTTTGCACCAAAAGATTTTGTTTTATCATTTACTTATTATTTGAAAGGCAGATTTACAGAGGGATGGAGAGACCAAAGCTTTTAATTTACTTTCCATGAACTTTTCAAAGTGTGCTATCATATTTTCTTGGAAATGGGGCGGGGACTGCAAAGTAGGTCCTCTGAATTATGAGAACAGAACACATCTGATATCATCGAAGTGTAACTTGCTTTCACCCACGTAAAGCTACAGTTGCAAGTAAATCACTAAGGGGGAAATCACAGGCAATTAGAAGTCAACAGAACTTTAATGATCGATGTGTCCCTTCATATTACACAGGGGAACCTTTAGGCCTAGAAGATAAATTAACTAGATAACATCAGAGCAGGCTCTAGAACACAAAGGCTGTGACTCCTATCCTGGCGGTTTTCCTAACAGAGAAGACACTTTCACCCTTACAGCTGCATCCCATCCCATCTGCTGTTGCATTTGGCTTAGCATTTGGCTCAACAATATCATACAAAGAGACCTCTCATTACAAAGAATCCTGATGATTGATAAAAACAAATGCAAATAAACTATCACTTCCATTAAAGGGTTGAGGTAGTGTATTTTGACTCGTAAGGGGGCCAGATTACTATATAAATCAAGCCAGCTCACCGGCAGCTTACGTACATAATAACATCCAATGCCTCTCACCACAATCCCGGCGAAGCGATGATGAAAACCCGAGCAGGAAGTTTTAGCAACTTTCCTCTGGTGGAATCTTGGAAGAACTATGTAAACAACGCCCCTTACTGGCCAACATAACAAAGTGCAAGGCCACAGCTGACAAAAGCAAGGCTGGAGCAAAGGTTACAGCAGTGACTCCTTAAGTTGTCTTCCAATCAGTGGGAATGGGGGCCAGGTCAAAGGAGAAGGCATGAGCAAAAAAGGTTCGGGGGAGGATGAAAACTGCATTTTTCTCTGAGATGTTTCTATGTGCCTAATTAAGGGTAGAGTCTAAAAAAAAGCAGATACACTTTTGGTATCCTCTGGAGTTTGATCAGGCAGGTACAAGTCTCATAGGCCTGTGTTAAGCATGTACACATAACATTTTTATTGTTAATATCAATGAAAACAGATGGAAGAATATTCACGTACCAAGGGCATATTGCTCACAAGATAATAAAATGGTTGTTAATTTGTATTCATAAAGATTTGGTGAGTCACTACGAGTTTTTGTGTGAAATATATAAATATACTATAAGTATAAAATATTTCTGAGGTTTCACTTCCGTTTGGATTCTCACAATAACTTCATTAGAAAGAGTATGAAACGCTAATGAATGAAAGAGTTTCTTAGAATGAATTCTAAAAGAATGAAAGCAAAGCTTTCAAGTTTTACAGATACTGCAATTCACCACAAATGAAAACTATTTCCTATTACACACATTTTAAGTGGTACACACACACACACACACACACAAAAGGACAACAGACATCGATTTGGCTCAAGGATTTGTCCAAAGACAGATTTTTTTTAGTTCACAAGAAATCCCCACAAAAGCCATCTTGGACACTGGATGATATTACCGCTGACGCCAAGTGTTTTCTAAGCAGCTCTAACGCTCGGCTGTTTCTTGCTTGCAGGTTCTTCTCAGCTCTTAGTTCATACTTGACCGCATCAAGCTCTGCACGAATCTTCTCGATCTCCAACTCATAGTACAGCTTCATTTCTTCTTTGAGAAGTACGCTTCCAACTTCAGTCTGATGTTTTAAGTTTCTAACAGCTTCTCTTAATTCCCGGTTCTCTAAGTTCAACTTGTAGATGGTTTCTTTGGCTTGCTGGAGCTCCTCAGTTAAGTTTTGTATATTGGCTGATTTTTTACACAGATCGTTTCGCAATGCTTGAAGTTCCCAGTCTTTCCTCGAAGAATCCACCCTTGTTTCCTGAAAATTTAGGGGGATGGTGTCATTTTTGGAGCTCAATAATTCTTTTTCGGCAGTTTCAAATTCCTTTTCAATTTTTTTGCATTTCGTGTTAAGTTCTTCAAGTTCATCATTCAGAATATTTAGGCGAAGTTTTGTTGACATACCTTTGGTGTATTTATTCCTACTGTGTCGCTGTAAATGAACTGGTAATTCCCTCCTACGCCAGGTAGGGTGATCCCTGCTATTAATGCTTTCTTTAGCTGCAACATCCAAACTAGATAATACACAGCAGTTAGATTTTGTGTCTGTTGCATTCTTTGTTATGTTTATATTTATCTCTCTTACACTGTGTTCTTGTTCTTTCTCATTCGATCGAGAAATACATTCTTTCTTCTTAATTGTACTTGTTTCTTGAAACGTTCTGCTGGACAAATTACAAAGTCTTTCCAACCTCTTGGTCTTTTCTGCAGTAGCTGGTTCCACAGATTCCGGCTGAGAAATCTCTTCTAGAATATACTGTGCATTAAAAAAAGGAGTAAACATATTCTCCTTCCAATGTTTTTTTCTGGCATCCATTGTTTTAGGCACTTCTTCCACTTCCTGAAAAAAAAAATGTAAAATCAAGGCAAATTAGCGCACAAGAAAGAACTCAGAACACTGGCTCACTGGTAATGCTGCCTGAGCTCAGTGCTGGCTCTCCTAACCCAGGACTCAAGCCTCACCGCTCTCATGTGATAAATAAAGGCCGAACTGTCTAAGCTCTACACAGTCCAGCTTAAGAATTCACCAATCCTGTGAGTATAAACAGTAAATTACACAATTAGCTTTTTAGTATAGCCTGAGTTAATTCTCTAAAAAAGCAACTGTACATGTGAAAACACACTGTTTTAAAATCAAAGTTTTGAAGTCAATAAAAATATTGTTGATACCTGTGCTTTTAATATGTCTGATTTTTTTTTTCCTGGATCTTTTGGATTGGACTACTGTTTATTCAGTCTTTAAACTGACTAATATCAGGGCTTAATGCAACATGAGCTGCTTTTGGTAAAACATCCCATGCAGACTTCCTTATGACTAATTCTGCCAAATGCCCTTCTGTCTTGACCTATAAATTCCTGCTATTCCAGTCTTGGGCTTCACTCTCAGGCAAGAACGCCAAGCCAAGTCTTGAATTCCATTCATTTGCACAGTAACTTCAGGATGAGAACCTATTGTCAACGACTGAGACTTTCAGTGTCACCAAATGTGTTTTTCTCAAGGTACTAACTCTAGGGTACTTTTTAGATGAAAAACTCAGCATACCAAATCACAACCAATTTTCCGTAATAATAAATTTTACAGGGCTTTTTTGGAAAAGTTTTTCCTCTTCAAAAAGAGGAAGAACTAGTTCTGACAGAATAGGGAATAAAGGATTAAGCAACGTGTTGGAGGGCCACTGGTAACTGAGGCCACCAAGCTGATAACTGCACTTATCCTTAAAGGGCAGGCTGGAAGAACAAGCATTCTTTATTTCATACATTAATTTACTTGGAATAGATCTGTGTCACCACTGAGAAAAATCAGTCTATTTGTTTACCAAAACATATAAATATAATTTTCTCTTTGTGATGAAAAATGACAAGTGTTGTAACTATTTTAATTAATATTCTCTTATTTGTAGCAATTTTGGAGAACACAGAAAATTACACACACACACACAGGAATTTTCTTCATAATTGCATGCCATGAGATAACCACTCATCTTTTTCATAACATAAACAGGCAATGCTATAGGCAAGGAAGAAACAAATTCAGTCCCTACAGGCACTGTACATACCTCTTGCCCATTTCTGAAAACAGATGAAGAAGACTGGCATTGTGGCATTGTGCTTGTAGTGCTGGCACCCATATGGGCACCAGTTCCAGTCCTAGCTGTTCTACTTCTAATCCAGCTCCCTGCTAATGGTCCCTGGCCATGTGGAAGATCTGGATGAAGTTCCTGGCCCCTGGTCATTTGACCTGGCCCACCTCCAGCCATTGCAACCAACTGGAAAGTGAACTAGAAGATGGTAGACCTCACTCTCTCTGTGTCTTCTTCCCTGTCTCTCTATAATTCTGAATTTCAAATAAACTGATCTTTTTCTTAAAAAAAAAAAAAAGAAATATGGTGCTCAATATCCTCAAGGGTACATCCCTACTGGCAACTAATTTGCTTTGAGGAAAGGCAATGATGGGTATTCTTTAAAAAGCACACCTTTCAGATGGAAGTTCAGGGAAGGTGTTAAAATCACTGGTTCAGAAGGCAGAAACCAAGGTTTATTAAAGTTTAGTCAATAAGCCTATATCGATTAATTCAGACTTGAAATTCCTGGCACACATTTGCCATTGGAGTGGACTCTCCTTTCTCTTGAAATAGTGTTTTCTGGGTTTTATTATTTTAGTAATCATCAGACAGAAACCCCTGTGACCTATCTGTTCTCAAAGAGAAAACTCATCATCATCCTGGTTTTCTTCTTTCTGTAAATATGAGTGGGGATGAATAGAAATTATTTTAGCAAACATAAAGCAAAAGAAAAAGGACATCATTAAAGAGGGCAGTGCTAATTGGCAGTCAAATCTTTCCCAGATAATTCTGTAAAAGATAATGATGCTTCTAATTAGGTAGCCATGCAGAGAGCATACTGGTCCTCTTCCCTAATTCTGGATGAAAGGCACTGGTGTGATTGATAAGGGAAAGGGTGCGCACAGGGGCAGTGAGGCCACTGGAAGCCTTAGTGACATATCTGAGATGCAGGTCTGAGCAAAGACAAAGGACGAAATTGAAAACTGTCTTAATTATTTTTGCTCCTTGAAAAAGTGACCTCTACATCCAACCCTCCCACAAATCTTTGACAAAACACACATACCCACTACTTAAAAAAAAAAAAAAGAAGAAGAAGAAAGAAAACAACTTTTTTTACTGCTTTTCTGAATCTCTGTATACTTCCCTGGGAATTTGAAAGAAAATACTTTCCAACAAACCGTGTAAACCGATGCTTTTCACAGACATGGAGAGAGTCCACGCGTAACAGAAATTCAGAGAAGTGAAGTGACTTGAACAAGGCCATCTAAGTGGTCAAACGGAGACCCTGTCTCCAGGTCAGTGTTTGTTCTAAATCCTCCTTATTCATCAGCTAAGTTTCATTTCACAAATTGAGAAAATAATAATAAAAAAAAACCCACTATTTTCAGAGCTTAGGTATCTTTTAAAGGGCCACAAAAGGAGAGAGGAAAAATGAAGGGGGTGGTAGGGCAAGGAGAACTGCGTGTCACATATCAAAGGACAGAAAAAGAAAGGTTTGAAAAGCCTTTTGGAATTTCCCTCCCATGGCTTACACAGGGCAGGGTCAAAGGGTCTTGGAGCTGCTCCTTTTCTACCCCCCTCTTTCATTGACAAGATAGCTTTTAAGTGCGTGTTCCCAAATCCAGTCAGAGTGTGGCAAAGCCTGGGCCGGTGGGGAGGGTAAAAGCTGCCAGTCTTATTTTCTCATTGCAATGGCATTGTTTGTTTATATGCAGCATGAGTATGACTTCAGTATTCTTTGGCAAGGACAAGGAATATGCTTTGAAACAATGCCATTCCCCAACCATGGTCTGGCAGCCATCTTGTTCTCAATAAAGCTGACTAGGTAATTTGTTGCAGCAGAGGCCAAGCCAAACCAGAAATTACCGTTTGATGCGTAAGCAGGCTTTTGTAGCGGGTTATTTGCAAACATTTATTACTATCAGTGCCTATCTAATACACTACATTGGGTATTGACAGACTGAAGAGTTGGGGAAAGAGGTCTAAGAGGAAAAAAATGTAAAGAAAGAAGCCAGAACACTGACAGGAAAATAGGTATGATGATATTACATGACAAGTGTCAGCAGTGGTCCTTTAAGACAGCAAGCCCCTACCACCACCCCCACAAGTCTCTGCAACCACACTGTTAAGGTATCAGTGTCTTATTTATTTGTGTCTGATATAAGTTAATGGTGAATTCCTAATGCTTCTAGTTAGTATTTCATCAAAAACATCACCATTCATTACTATTGCCTGCTAATTTGTTCTTTTTTTCTTTCACTTTCTTCCTCCATTCCTCCCTCCTTCCTTTCCTTTTCTTCCTTTGTTTCTTCCTTCCTTCTCTTCTTTCCTTCCTTTCTATTTCTTCCTTCCTTCCTCCCTCCCTCCCTCTCCCTTTCCTTCCTTCTTCCTTACCTCCTTCCCTTCCTCCCTCCCTTCATTTCCTTCCTTTGTTCTTTCCATCTTAATTCCCTTCCTACCTTTGTTCCTTTCCTCCCACCTTCCCTTCCTTTGTTTCTTTCTTCCTTCCATCCCTTCTTTCCACCCTCTCTCTTCCTTTTCTTCCTTTGTTCCTTCCTTCTTTCCTCCCTCTCCCTGCTTTCCTTTCCTCCCTTCCCTTCTTTCCTTGCTTGCTTCCTTCCTTCCTTCTTTCCTCCATCCTTCTCTCTTCCTTTCCTCCTTTCCTTTCTTCTTTCCTTCCTTCTTTCTTCCCGCCTTCCCTCCCCTCCTTTCTTCTTTGCTTCCTTCTTTCGCAGCATCAAAGTCATGGAATGTTTTTGTAGATTAAAGGGTCTCTTGTCTCATGGAAGTGGTTCTTTTGCCACTTAAAGAATTTGGGAACCACTGATAAGATAAATTGAAAATGGATATATAAAGCAATATTATCTAATATAACACAGTTACTGAAAACCTAGCGGAGAGTGATTATTGTAGACCTTTACGTACACAGTTTCATTAAAATCTCAGGTAAATGCACGTTAATTCTGAAGTAGCTTCAGAAAATAGCCACAGTTTACTGTAAAAGGAGAAATCCACAAAAACCGCCTCACATTCCCTTTCTAGGTAGGACCCTGGGAGTACACATGGACTAAGTGGATAGAAACTTGTTTTCTAAAATATCAATATTTTAAACCACATGCTTTAGAGAAAATTGGTGAAATCAATCAAATTTTTTCTTCCTGTTGCCTTATCCCATTTGCACTAGAATTGGATTTCAAATGTTCAGGACCATAAATCTAGATCTGCCTGCAAAACGCAGTTATTATTTCAGGAAAGGGGTAGGCAGGGGCTGAGAAAGAGTTCCACAGGAGCTCCAGAGGCTGTTTCCCATCTCACACGAATCCTCCCTCTTCAGCTTTATAACCTGGGGTGATGGCTGCAAAGGCCAACTCCTACTGCATGGCGCAACCTTCCTACCCTCCGCCACTCAGCCACCTGCAAGTAGAGGTGAAGACGAAGGCCCTCTACTAGCCCGCTCGGAGAACGGCTGGGCTGAAATAGGAGAGAGGCTGCTGCAAAGGAAGTCACTTAGCCTGGCATCATTCCTGAACTGCCCAATTCCTCTTCATTTAAAAACGGTGGTTTTCAACTCCCCCGCCCCTTTTTTGTGCTCCTAGCTTTTCCAGTTCCGAAACTCTGCCATCATTACTCTTCTTCCTTACTAGAAGATTCTGACTTTCCCCACCTCCCAATAAAGGAATTTCCTCATTTTCCACTCCATTTCACTGGCTTACAGGTAGCCATCAGATAGCAAAATGAGGATCCTGGCTGCCTTGTAACAGTGTGGATCCATATAGTTCACTGTGCAAAAGTATCCGAGAAAAGGAGAGGACATACTGGAGAGAGGAACGGAAATGAAGATGGACTGTGGTAGAAACAAACAACCAACACTTTTAGAACTGCAGTAAGACCTTCTGGGAGCCAATAAACAAAAAGCCAATAAAGCTGCTTCCTGAGTGGTTAAGAGACATCACTGAAGGTGGAAATGGCAGCATCTTTTCCAGAGTACCTTAGACAATGATCTGTGTTCATTTGCGAGTTTTCCTTCACCCTCCCTTCCAACATAAACCAGCCAGTTAAATAACTTGTTTTTCATGGATGTGTGCTTCCAAGTTACCATCCTCAAATTTACGGACTTTGGCAAAAGTCAATTTTCACACACTGGTAGGCACTATTACAGCGGCCAGAAAGGAACCGGAGCTCCAATCATAACCCTCTTCCCTATGGAAGAGTTAGCCTTAACTCCTGTAAATTAGTTGTTGATATCCCCAAATTTCTGAAGCTCACCAGACTCTAATAACAGAAAAGTAGTCATTTCCTCTACAATCTGAAATATTTGAATGTTCCTTACCAACTGGCTTCAC
This sequence comes from Ochotona curzoniae, assembly GCF_017591425.1. NCBI lineage: Eukaryota > Metazoa > Chordata > Mammalia > Lagomorpha > Ochotonidae > Ochotona > Ochotona curzoniae. The sequence continues at coordinate 12,067,268 of NW_024467087.1, forward strand.
CAAGAACTCCCTTAGAATACAAACCATTGGATATCAGCATGCAGATTAGCAGAGAGAAGCTGCACTCATTTTTCTCGGGCTTGCAGAGCATTTTGCACACACCTTTACTTCTATGCTGTGATCACCTGCTGCTTTACTTGTAAGGAGTTATTCAAATATCCCACCCTGGACCGGGCGCCGTTTCCTCTTCCTCACAGCCAACGAAATTCGCGCCAGTCCAGCCATCCACCAATCAGCCATTTCACCTGAGAATCCCAGCCCCAATCTCCCAGCCCCTTCCCCAAGTCTGCCTGCTTACCAATCATTCTTAGGCATTCAGCTGTGACAGTCTCAGGCACCAGTCCCCTGTGGCCTGCCCTCAATCCCTCCCAATCCCGCCCCCACACCTTGCAGGCTCACCTGAGTGACAAAACGGCCCCAGGTGTGGCTCTTCTCTCTCTTCTCCTTCTGACCCCCCCCTTTTTCCTTCCCTTTTTTCCTCCTCTCCTCCCCACAACCCCGTCCCGTTCCTGCCCCGCTGGAATAAACCTCCTCAATGCCTCGTTGCATCTGGTGTTTTCGGCTCACGGTAAAGAACCAGGTTGTGGGAATTAGTTGTGCATAATATCGTAACAACGTATGGACTAGAACACTTTTAAAAATAACTAACATTACTTACTTTCGCATTTTTGTTCCCTGCCACATAGCAGCCCTTGCTAGACATTCGCTTAATGCATGATCCTTAATCTTCTTCTGAAAAATTCTCTAATGCTTTGATTCTAATTGAAGGTTTTTCTAAATATATTTTCCCCCTTGAAGTTCAGTCGGCTTAGCTACAGTTTTCAAAACACTTGTCTCTCCTATTTGTGTGAGGCCTCTCCAAAGGGATACTGACTGTGCAGACTGATGATTTAGTTCCCCAGTTGAAGCATTTCTAAACCACAATAGGACAGCAGCCAGCACAAGTGTACTTACGTATCTTGAGGTCTGAGGTCTTCCACAGAATGCAGTCGCACCCCTCCAGCTTGAGCTAGAAAACAAAATTCCACCCCCCTCAGCACAATCAGGCGATACGAGGAGCCGGCTGACCCAGAGCCACGTTTATATCTGACATCCAGCTGAAAGGCCCAAGTGACAGAGGCAGCTGGTCTAGTGGTCACGCTGCCAGGTGCAATGCCTGCATCCCAAGCTTCCTGTCTTTGCACATTCTGGGGACAAGTGGGTGTGTCCCTGCCGCCCAAGTGGGAGAGCTGGGCTGAGCTCTGGGGTCCTCATTTTGCAGGCATTTGGGGGAGTGGGTCAGTGGATGGGAACTCTCTGTAGCTCTCTCTCTCTCTCTCTCTCATAAATATATATATATACTTTTTTATTACAAGTGATATTTTTAGAATATTACTTGGTCTGTTTGAAATGTGATGCTAAGCACTTAGTGGTAGTTCTCCTTTTCAGCTGTCAACCCATTTGTCCCAACTTTTGTGCCACTAAGCCAATTTCCCCTAAGCAATCCAAACGGGATGCGAATCACAGTGACATTCGGTTCCACGTGGTGTCTCCGACCCACTGCCACCTATGAACACAGGAGGCAGTCCTGGAGGAGGCAGCAGCAGCGTGCTGGTCATTCAGGAATTTGCCCAAGAGCCATGCTAGCCAAGTACTGGGGCCCAGGCCTTGCTGTCCCTCCTTCAGAGTCAATCACTTTGAAAACAACAACAAAATCCCCCAAACACTGCAATGGGAAGTGATTTCAATTAGTCCCTTAATCTTTCAGGCTCCTAACAGGGATCACCATCGCACCCCCCAAACTCTTTGTTACTAGTGTGAAATTCTTCCTTTCCAAAGAAAAGATGCATGCGGAGCCACCTTAACCTAGAAGGTGGAGACTTTATTAGTATGGAAATCACATTCTCCTATAAAGCTGTATCTTTGTGTGGATACTTTGGAGGTTTTCTCTGTGAATGGTTAACTGAAACTCCTGCCATCAATGCTTCCGGCCCACGGAGGGTGGCTCAAGTTTCCTGTGCTGTTCGGGCCCCACTACAGGTGACACTCACCCCTCCCCAGTTCCGTCCCCGAGAGGCCAGGCCCCCCCCACCCCCCTTCCACACAGCCCGACTCCTGCGTCGGCTTCCCTCCTTCCTCGGCCAGCTCCAGTCTGGGAAGGAAGAGCCCGGCTGATGAGGGGTTTGCCTGGGCTCGCGTCAGTGTCTGCCTCCAACCTCCCCCTAGCCCCTGCTCCATGGGCCTGGAGAGAAGAGGGGCAGGCCTGCTGGCCCCTTCCCCAGACATACCTGCAAGCTTGGGCGTGGTCTGGAGAGTCTTGTCCCCGATTCTCCGAAGGCAGCCAGCACCTGCGGGCCGCAGCCTCCAGCTCGGTGCTGGCCATCTCGACCCGGCCAGTGAGGCCGGGGCCACAGCTACTGCAGTGCAGCGCCAGCTCGGCCTGCTCCGTTGCCAAAAAACCTACCGGTCCAATTTAAAGGGACCGGGGGCTCTGGGGACGCACGCCCCGGGGCCGCCGGCTGCTGCCCGTCCGGCAAAACCCAGCCAGAGGACTGAGCATGCCCGATGGGGAGGGCAGCTCGGCAGCTTCCGCCTGAGGAGAAACAGGGCTTCAGGGCAAGTGAGCTGAAGTCAGGGTGCAGCTGGGTGCAAGGCAGCCCCACCCACCCATGGCGGGATTGTTACAGAGAGGCTGGATGAAGTCACAAAGTCTGAGGGACACTGTGATGATAGCGGGCTAAGGGGGAGGGGTACAGGGCTGATCTCTGGGCTTGCTGGACCACCCTCCCCACCCCATGCCAGGTTTTGCCCTGGAAAGTGCTAGGATTTGCTTCAGGGTTGCTCGAATTGTGTCTTGTACCCCACCCTCCAGCACCACATATACCCTTGCGAATCAGCACAGTGGTCTAGTCTAGACAGAATTTCTGCCTTGGGAAAAAAGCGCAAAGGAGCTTGGGTCAGGACAGCGTTTTCCCCTCTTCTGGGACATGGGACTTGTAGCTCAGCCCATGGTTTCCTAACGTGTCACCCGGGAGTTTCTCAGACCCACTCTCACACCTACCCGCATTTGAAACCTGCTGGGGCTGCTCCTTGTACACTGCTCACAGTGTGACGCTGCTGCCTTTTGTCAGTTCCCCAAGTACTCTCTTATGCTTTCAAAAGTCGCTCTCAACAACTAGTATTTACTCCGAGTCACACAAACAGAAAAAAGAAAAAAGGTGGAAATCTTTTTTTTTTTTAAGATTTATTTATTCTTATTGCAAAGTCATATATAGAGAGAGGAGAGACAGAAAGAAAGGAAGATCTTCTGTCCATTGATTCTCTCCCTCATCGGCCATAAGGGTAGCAGGGAGCACGGATGGGAGGGAAGCTGGGCTGCCAGGATTAGAACCGGATCATTCCAGGCGAGCACTTTAGCCAGCAGGCCACCTGCCAAGCCCCCAAAAGGTGGAAATCTTAAGTGTGTAATAAAATGAATTTTCGGGCCCAGCACCTTAGACTAATTGGCTGAAGTCCTCGCCTTGCAGTGCCAGGATCCCACATGGGCATCAGTTCGTGTCCCAGCTGCTCTACTTCCCATCCAGCTCCCTGCTTGTGGCCTGGGAAAGCAGTTGAGGATGGCCCAAAGCCTTGGGACCCTGCACCCACATGGGAGACCTGGAAGAAGGTCCTAGCCTCGGAACGGCTCAGCTCTAGCTGTTGCAGCCACTTGGGAAGTGAATCAGAGAATGGAAGATCTTTCTCTCTGTCTCTCTTTGTCTCTGTATATCTGACTTTTCAACAAAAAAAATGAATAAAATTTTAAAAAGAATTTAAAATTAATTTCCGCAAATTATTCATGTAAACAGCTCGCAAATCAAGGATCCCAAGAAGGACCTTTTCTACTTTTCTGGTCCCTGCCCACCCCATAAGGTGGTAAATTTATTGAGACTTCTACCATTAGAACTAAGTTTTACCTGTGTGACAATTTCTCTTTTAAGATTTATTTATTTGGGGGACCTGATGCAATGGCCTAGTGGCTAAATCCTTGCCTTGCATCTACCAGGATCCCATTTGGGCACCAGTTCCTGTCCCAGTTGCCTTCACTTCCCATCCAGCTCCTTGCATGTGAACTGGGAGACAAGTGGAGGATGGCCCAAAGCCTTGGGACCCTACGCCTACCTGGATGACCTGAAGAGGCTCCTGGCTTTGGATTGGCTCAATCTGGCCATTGTGGTCACTTGGGGAATAAACCAGCAGGTGAAAGATCTTTCTTTCTGTCTCTCCTTCTCTCTATCCCTCTGCCTTTTCAATGAAAAATAAATATATTTTTTTAATTGGAAAGTCACATCAGATTTCTTTTTTAAAAAATTTTTAAATTATATTTTTGACAATCTTCACATAGTTAATTAGGGTAAAAAGGTTCAAGGGCTATAGGAAAGTGGGTGAGACTATTATTTCCATGTTGTATCCTTCATGTTTAAAGGGGGGTATTAAGGGAGAAGGCCCACCCAATTTCCCACCCCCCCCCCAGGTCCCGAATGTAGGGTATGTTCCAAGGTTCTTGCTCAAGTGGTTTTGATAGTTCAACAGTTATGAATCGCTGCCAATCTTGCCACTCCAAGCACTATGAGGTCTTTGAGGAATCCACTGATTGACATAGTCTATCATAAAGTCTCTGTTTGCCCCGTATTTCACTGCCGACATATAGCTGAGATGGTTGATTGACCTGTTCTGTCTTCTCTCTTTTCTTGATTAGGGTTCTGAGTCCAGCATTTCAATTGGGGAGATCTCCAAAGAAACCTTGTCTAAGGTGTTCCCAGACCAGATTCTTGTATGTACTAGCAAGCACAGGGCCCAGCATAGTCCATCGCCCTGATCAGCTGGTGGTTGCAATTGCTGGGTTGATTCTGTTTTCAGCCCCGACTTCCACTGGAACCAATGGGTGTTGCAGTCCAGCCTGGTTCTGCCCAGCACATACTCAGTCCTCACATAAACCAGTGGGAGCTGCAGCCTAGTTGGAGCGACGCACAATAACCCCCACCCGGCCCGCCCCCTACCCCGGTTTGCCAGTATGTGTAGCAGTAGTTCAGTCTGTCGCACACCCCATTCCACCCCAGCCCCTGTCCTGGTTTTCGTGCCCTCCTGCAGAAGTGGTAACCCAAGAGGGAGGAGCCCACTATTTCCCTCCCACGCCTCTTCCACTCCCGGATTGTGCTCTCTCCAGGTGGTTCTGTGGTTAGAATTGCCAGAACTAGGCCCCAGTGCCAGCTTCTGCCAGCTGATGCTGGCCACATCAGATTTCAGGAAACAAGGAGAGACAGAGAAAAGTCTTCAATCTGCTGGTTTACTCTTCAAAATGGCCACAATCACTGGAGCTGAGCCAATCCAAAGCCAGAAGCCAGGAACCTCCTCTGGGGTCTCCCACATGGGTGGAGAATCCCAAGGCTTTGGGCCTTTATTACTTTTTCAGGCCACAAGCAGGGAGCTAGACAGGAAGTGGAGAATCCAGGACACAAACTAACTGACTCTATCTACTGGTGCATGCATTAACCAGAGTAAATGCAGGCTGGTTGGGCTTTGCCACAAGTGCTGGGAATGGGAGGCAAATCCTGTCACATAGACTGCAGAATCACTTAGAGAGAAAAAGATCTGGGTCCGGGAAGTGGGACCAGTAGAGAAACTGTGGCCCCTCTCTGATGGGCTACAACTTCCACTGGTAAGCGTGAGAACCAGGACTGGGGCAGGCTTGGCTAGATAAGTGGTAGCATTTGCTGGCATAAGTGTGGGCTGGATAGTGGGGTTGGTTGGCCTGAGCCAGGCTTCAATGCCCATTGATGTGCAGGAGAACTGAATGGAATGTAGCACAGACTGAACCAGTCTACTGCACATACTGGCAAGCACATTAATCAGGGCAGGGGGCAGGCCTAGTATGGAGTGTTGGGGGTTGTTCCAACTAGGTTACAGTTCCCACTGGCGTACGCGAGGGTTGAGTGTGTTGTAGGCAGGGTTGGGCTGGTCCACAGCATCCATTGGTTTATGTTAAAGGATAAGGCTGGACAGGAGTAGGGTGTCAAGCAGGGTTTGGGTCGTCTGTTCAGATCCTAGGGCCTGTCTGCACAGTGGGTATTAGGTCCATGATCCCTGGAAGTGGGGATGGAGGTGGGCTCTGTAAGGGCCTGTATGCCCTACCTGGTTCTTGGGCACACCTGCATAGTGGGTACTGGGCCAATGAGTCCTAGGGGTGGGGTTTGGAGGTGCCCAGGTCATCTGGCATGGGGTCTTCAGCTTGCCTGTGAGGTGTGTGCTGGATCTGTGAGCCTCAGGGGTCGGGGGCCCAGCGGGGAGTGTATCCCGGCTGTTCCACTTCCCTTCCACCTCCCTGCTTGTGGGCTGGGAAAGCAGTAGCTCTGTCTCTCAGGATCTGTATTAGCAGGAAAGTCAGGTTGAGAGCTGGAACCTGGACTCAAACCCAGGCAATATGATAGAAATGGGGGGATCTTAACCAGCTTCTCTTTTTTATTTTAGTTTTGATTTTTGATGAGGTTTACATAATTGACCATGGTGGGAAGGGTCAGGGACTAGGAGAAAGTGGGTGAGACTGTTGTTTCCAAATTTTCCTTTTCCTCCTTCTGTATCTGGGGGAAGGGAGGAGAATAGGGGAGAAGCCACACCTAGCCTCCCAACCGCCTCAGTACCCAGGGATGGGGAACACCCACCTGGTGTCATCTCAGGATCCCTTATGTGGAGCCTGTTCCGAGGGTTCTGCTCAAGTGGCCTTAATAGTTCTGAAATGCTGTATATTCGTCAATCCAAGGATGAGGGAACCCTTCCAAGGTCCATTGTCTGACACAGTCCACTTTAGATTCTCCATTTGCCCAGTTATTTTCTGTCAACACTTAGTTGGGATAGTTGACCCATTTGTTCTGCCCTGCTTGCTCTGCAATAGTAGCATATGTCCTCTTGCGGCCCCAGTGGACTGCCATATCCTCCATGTGCAATCTGGGTATGCCATCCATTGCTGCATCTTAGCCACTGAGGAGGACTCTGAGGTTTCTTTGGGGATTCCCCCAATTGAACTGCTGGACTCAGAATGCCAACCTTGGGGAATATTGTAGTATCTGTGGTCTGACCGTGGATTGCATGTGTCAGAACTGGTCCTCCTCATCCTTGAATTGACTCTTGCGTGTACTAAGCAATATGGGGTCCAGTTCAGTCTGTCACCCACATCAGCCCACACTAGTAGTTGCAACTGCTGGTCAGTTCTGTCTCTAGCTCCATTTCTTACACAAACCAATGGATGCTACAGACCAACCCAACCCTGCCCATCACACACTCAGCCCTCACATACACCAGAAGGAACTGCAGCTTAGTCAGAGCAACTCCCAGTAATTCCCACTAGGCCCATCTCCAGCCCTGCTTTCTGTGCTTGCCAGTACGTGCGGTAGATTGATCCAGTGTGTCCTACATCTCATTCAGCTCTTGTACACTTCAGTGGGCAAGGTAGCTCCACCCCTTGGCAAGTCTGTGGGTTGGTTCTAAAGGACGGTGGACTGCCCAGGCCAAACCTTAGCCACCTGGAATGTTCAGGAACCAGCCTGGAGTGCCAGGTATGCCAGGCCAGGCTATCACATCACTAGTTTCCATGAGCCAGGGATGGGAGCAGACTTGGCAGGGCTAGGCTGCAGCATCTGCCAGTGAGTGTTGGGACTGGGTGCCAGTCAGACCAGGCTGCAGCATCCGATGGCAAAAGCCAGGATGGAGGATGGGCTATGATGAGCTATGTCAGAACAACCACTGGCACACACAAGATCAGTGGTGCAGAACAGGCTAGGTTGGGGAGGTAAAGGGATATCCCAACTGGACATGACTATAGTATTCCTTGGCATGGGTATGGACTGGGTCTGGGGTGTGCTGGGCTGGGCTAGATTCTAGCACTCACTGATGCTTGTGAGAGCCACGGTGGGTGTGGAGCAGGCTGGGCTAGGGTCACAGTACCCATTGAACTATGCAAGAGTTGGGTCTGGATGTGGACCAGATAAGGATGGGCTGTAATACCCAACAGTAAGAACTGGAATGGGTGTGGGCTGGTTGGGCAAGGCCACTGTTTCTGCCACAAGAAGTGAATTAAGTCAGTCTGGGCCAAGGACCCAGTAGTGTGCACAAGATCTTTCACCTGGAGGAAGCCTGATAGATGAGCTTGGGGAACTCCTTTGTCAGGATGCAGTCCCTGCAGGTGAGTACAAGGACTGAGGCTTGGAGCAGCCCAGACCAAGCCAGGTTACAATACCTGCCAGCATACGTGTAGGTCAGGACCTGGGACAGGCCAGGCAGGGCCAGTTCACAGTACCCAGTGACGGACCTGAGAACCAGGGCAGGGTGCAGGATAGGCCTACACATCACCAGCTGGCTCACATTAGGCCTGCGTTGGGGGCTGGCTGGGCTGGGCTGGGTGGCAGCACCCACCAGCATGAGCTGGAACTGGGGGCAGGCTGGGCAGGATCAGGTTACAACACCCACCGGCAAATGCCAATGTGAGGTTAACCAGCCTCTTAGCAACCAGGCTAAATGCTTGCTCCTCCACAATTTTCTGAAGCCTCCTCCTATATGAAAGCAAAATGTGTGGCAACAATAGTACAGGTATTGGGAAGGAACAAATAAAAGTGTGCCATTGAAAGATTCTTGCACTATACACAAAGTGTTGCATATCAACTATTTGGAGACAGAATCTAATAAGAAAAATGGATTTACTGACAGTTCCCACTCCAATCACCACAGCTTAGTCAAATGACAGAAGTTGCCCAACAACGTGTCTCAAATTTAGTTGCCACAGTGCATTAGCTATGAGTAATTACATAAAGTGCAGGCATTGCTGCTAGCTCTCTAATCCACAAATAAACAACCTGTGTGTCAGGATCAATAACCAATTACATCACATTATCAAAGTTCTTCAGCAATTAGTCACTGTACAGCTGTTTGCTTCGTTTATGCACAGACAGTAACGAATGTAGCTGTGTTGCCTCCATGAATCCCATGATAAACCCAAGTGCTATTTTGCAAAACTTATTGAGAGAATTGACCAAGAAAGAAAAATGGCCCAATAAAGAAATGTAAAGTAAGAATAGAACTGAATTTCAGATAAGATATATGTAGAATCAAAAAAGAAACAGCAAAAAAAAAAAAAACATAGCAAATCACAGAAATGCTGATGTCGTTCTGGACTCTAGACACGCAGTCAGAGGAATCTTCCAAAGACAAGCTTGACATAAGTGAGAAAAATGATGGTGATGAAAAGGATGAAGACATTCCATAAAAAGTGATACCAGCAAAAAGCACCAAACCAACAACAACAGAAAGAAAGCCCTTTGAATTAAAGGAGTTCCTGGAGGCATTTCATAATGTGGACTATATGAGGAATTAAATGCTAGAAAGAAAATTCTACAAAGAATCTGGCAATTGGGCCCGGCACAATGGCATAGTGGTTAAGGTCCTTGCCTTGCACGCCCGGGATCCCATATAGGCACCGGTTCTAATTCCAGCAGCTCCACTTCCCATCCAGCTCCCTGCTTGTGGCCTGCGAAAGCAGTTGAGGATGGCCCAAAACCTTGGGACCCTGCACCTGTGTGGGAGACCCAGAAGCTCCTAGCTCCTGGCTTTGGATCAGCACAGCTCCAGCCATTGCAGCCGCTTGGGAAGTGAATCATCACATGAAAGATCTTCCTCTCTGTCTCTTCTCCTCTCGGTATATCTGACTTTCCAATAAGTTAAAAAAAAAAAAAAGAATCTGGCAATTTACCAAGGCATGGAAAAATGCTTGCTTGCTCTTAAAACTGTATTATGAAATACATGAAAATTTGTTTACTTTGTAAGAATTTTTAAAAAGTTTCTAAAATGCTTGCTCCATAAGGTATACTAAAAAAGAAGGCGATCACTTTTAAAATACTCCACAGGCATCCCTCATGCTCTCATGCTGTCCATTTCAGCAGACTTAATTATTTGAAAGGCAGAGTGACAGAAAAATGAATGAATGAAAGGCAGAGATGGAGACAGAGAGAGATCTTCCATCTGTTGATTTTCTCCCCAAATGACAGCAATGGCTGAGGCTGTGCCAGGTTGAAGCCAGGAGCCTGGAACTCCACCTGGGTCTCCCGTGTGGGTACTAGACACCCAACTATTTGGACCATCACCTGCTACCTCACAGGGGCATTGGCAGGAGGCTGGATGAGAAGCAGAGAAGCCAGGAACATGAACCTAACTCCAGCAGCTTGATTCGTTGTGCCACGACGATGCTGGCCCCATGTTCACCTTTTTGCATTGTAAGCACCTGCATTCTGCATCCCCTTCACACCTGACAATCAGTCATATGCCCTCCATTTCTGTCATTTTCCCCAATGCAAGAGTATATACAAATAGAATCACAGAGTGCGTATGCTACTGAGGTTAATTGTTGGGAAGGCTATGACTTTCACTGTAGCTGTTGGGAGTTAGCTGTCAGTTCTGAGTCCTTTGTTGGACAGTGAACTGTCTTTTCTTTGGATGTTCTACTGCAGTATCTTGCTTCGATTCTACAAAACTATCAACGCTGTCTCTTCTGTTATGTATTTATTCTGCTTTGTTCACTTGTTCCACTGTCTTATTGTCAAGATGTATCCAAGAGTTTCATCGGGAGTTCACCTTTGATTTGGAAGTAGAGATGCATACTGCATTGTATCTTCACATCTGGATATGATAGTCTCTATTACACAGTTACTATATATCCCCTTAAATCAAAAACCATGAAACAAAATCAACAACAGGAAGAAAATTAGGAAGATTTACAACACCTCGGAGTTAAATAACACGGTGCTGAATAACCAGTGTGTTGATGAAGAAATGAAAAAGAAAATAAAAAGCCTTCTTGGAGAAAATTATGCTACTCTGTAATCTATGAGCCAATAAATAATGTAATCAGAGAAAAGAGACTATTTTGAAGAAATGAAACAAAAACAAAAATATAAAAACCCATGAGTTGAAGCAAAAACAGTATTGAAAGGGTTATTGATCTTATAATTTGCATGAAGGTACTCCATGGAATACTAGTCAGTCATGAAAAAGAATGAAATTCTACTGTTTGTAACCAAATGGTCCCAACTAGAGCCCATTATGCTTAGTGAAATAAGTCAATCCCAAAAGGACAAATTCCAAATGTTATCTCTGATTTAAGGCCACTTTCATGCAAATTACTTATTTTTTAAAGATGTATTTATTAATTTGAAAGGCACAATTACAGACAGGTACAATGAGGGGAGAGAGAGAATCTTCCATCCACTGATTCACTCTCCCAACAGACAGAAACAAAAATGAATTTACTTGCTTTTATAATTTGAGGTTTACGGACCTCATCTTCTTCCCTTGCCAGGCCACCACCCATAGCGATTGACTAGTGAACCTGCATGCCACTAGCGGGAGAGCCAACTCTACTCCTGAATTAATTTTTCACTGTGGTGGGAGGTAGGAGTCCAACTTCATTCTTTTCACATGAATCTGAGTTATCCCAACATCGTTTGTAATAAGGATGTTTGTCTCTGCATTGTGCTTTCCTGGGACTCACATTGAAAATCAACTGATCACACATATGTGACCACATACACAAGACCATTCAGTTGACCTCTAGGTCTGCTTTTATCCCAGTAACACACTATAGCTTTAAAACTAATTTTGAGGGCCCAGCACAATAGCCTAGTGGCTAAAGTCCTCACCTTGAATGCACTGGGATCCCTTATGGGCAATCCCTTATGGGCACTGGTACTAATCCTGGCAACCCCGCTTCCCATCCCGCTCCCTGCTTGTGGCCTGGGAAAGTGGTCAAGGACGGCCCAAAGCCCTGGGACCCTGCACCCACATGGAAGACACAGAAGAGGTTCCTGGCTCCTGGCTTTGGATCAGGTCAGCTCCAGTCTTTGCAGCCACTTGGGGAGTGAATCAGCGGATGGAAGATCTTCTTCTTTGTATATCTGACTTTGCAATAAAAACAAATAGATCTTTTTTTTTAAAAAAAAAAAAAGAATTTTGAAAGCAGAAAATGTGAATCCTGTGGTTGACATCGCGGTGCAGTGTGTTCATCTACCACGTAAAGATCCACACCCCATCAGAGGGAGTCAGATTTGATTTCCAACACCCCTACTTCCGACCCAGCTTCTGGCTAACGTGTCCTGGGAGGCAGTGGATTGAGGGCTCGTATGTTTGGGTTCTGACATTCGCATGGCAGACCTAGCTGGAGCCCCTGGCTCCTGCCTGGCCCGGCTCGGACTGCTGAGGAGTGAAGCAACAGACGGAAGAGCGCTTTCTGTCTCTCAGCCTTTCTGTTACTCGACCTTTCAAATAAAACTAAAAACAACAAAAAGCAAATCTTAAGAGATACGTCTTCTCCCTTTGAAAGGTTATTTTAGCTATTCTCAATCTTCTCGTATTTCCATTGAAATTTTGAACATGATCACCCATTTCTGCTACAAAAGCAGCTGCGACTGTCACAGGATTCAGGCTGATACTGTAGGTAAGTTTGGAGAATCTTGCCATTGAGATGAAATCTTCCAACTCATAAACATGAGAAGTCTTTCCCTTTATTTGGCTTTTTAATGAATTTCTTTCAGCCACAATTACTATTTTCAGCCCTTTGTTAAATTTACTCCTAAAAGCCACTCTTTTGTGGCACTGCAACTGATATTGCTTTCTTTATTTCATTTTTGAGTGCTCATTGCTAACACATAGAAATATCAGCTGGGTCTGGTGCAGTAGCCTAGCGGCTAAATTCCTCACCTTACACATGCCGGGATCCTATATTGGTGCTGGTTCTAAACCTGGCTGCCCTGTTTTTCATCCAGCTCCCTGCCTGTGGCCTGGGCAAGTAGTCGAGGAGGGCCCAAAGCCTTGGGATCCTGCACCCGCATGGGGGACCCGGAGGAGGCTCCTGGCTTTGGATCGGCTCAGCTATGGCCCTTGCAGCCACTTAGGGAGTGAATCATTGGTCGGAAGATCTTCCTCTGTCTCTCCTCCTCTCTGTATATCTGACTTTCCAACAAAAACGAAGTGAAAGTTTCTTTAGTAGCTCTTAGCTTCTTCTAAGCATCTGGTAGCAATTTTTAATATTCAAAATAAGTTTCTGATTTAAAAATCCTCCGTGAAGAAACCCTAGACTCAGGTGGTTTCAGGAAAGAATTCATCAAATCAGTGTTTTAGGATCAGTGTTTTACGATGTAACCCCCTTTCTGCACTATTCCACCCGGAGAAGCGCAGCGGAGGGATCACGCTCAGTTCAACACAATTAGCACTGAGCCCAGGAGGGAAGGGAAGGAACGTCTGTCTGCTGCTCCCAGTGGCAAGTCAGGCTCTCCTGTGCTCCACTGATACCACGCCACCAGGGAGCTGCGGAAGAACAAAGGCCTGGCTCCTGCCATCCTCCTGGTGGGAGTGCTGATGCACTTCCTCAGTACCTTCCTGGTGGGCTGGGCTGTTCACGTGCCATCTGCCCATGTGTGGGCGTGGGGCACGGAGTTTTTGATGTGGTGTTTGGCTGGAGTGCAGTATTTATTGCAAAATGTGTTCTTTCTTGCTGGGGTGCCCTTCTCCCGGTCCTTTGGTTAGGGAGCGCAGGTTTTCGCTGGGGCTTCTCCTTTGTTCCTGCTGGCATGTGCAGCTTGCCAGTTTCTTCATGTGTGGGTATGAAATGCATGACACAAACTGACAACCCAGAAAACTCACCACCGTGTTGTTGTTTGTGTTCCGTGCTCCCTAACCAGTTTGCTGTGCCCTCTCTCCAACTTGCAGGATCCTTTTGTGTTTGTCTTATACATAACGTGCAGGGTTTCCGATTCTAGTGATAGTACAAAAACAACACACATAATGTGCAGGGTTTCCGATTCTAGTGATAGTACAAAAACAACACGGCTACCCCATCTTTCTGGAAGAAGATGTCCTCTTGCTATGTTTCTTTTTTACAATGAAATAAAAACTCTAAACTTTTCCATATTTCTAGTATTTCAAATTAAGATTTACTATATAAATATTTATTCTAGCGTACAGTTTAACTTCCCTATATATTTCTAAGTAACCAAAGAGTAGTTTGTGATGTTCAAATAAAAGCTCTCAAGGTCACAGAACACCTGAAACTGTTCTCATTTATTAATATCTCTTTGTACAGTTCAACTTGCATGGCCATTTCAAAAATTATTTATTTTTGTTTTATTTGAAAGGCAAGAGGCAGGAGAGAGAGAGATCTTCCATCTACTGGTTCACTGCTCAAATGTTTACAACCGGTGGCACTGGGTCAGGCTATGGCCAGAAACTCTGCATCCAGTTTCGGGGCCATCATTGGCCTGACTCCTAAGATGTGCCTTAGCAGGAAGCTGTAATCAGAAGCAGAGTAGGAATTTGAACTCAGGCATTCTCCTAAGGGTTGGTATATTGCCCACATTTGAGTTTTAAGCTCTGTGTTAAATGCCTACCATTTACATCAGTATTTTTGTAGTTCAATAATACTAACAGTAACTGTTATTAAGAAAAAAGACATCTGGAAAATCCTCAAATGTTTGTAAATAACACAGTTCTAAATGATAGCGCTCTAAAGGATTCTAAATTATTATTATCATTTTTTTCAAAGTAGAGCTCTAAAGGATTCTAAATTATTATTATTGTTATTATCTTAAAGAGGTATTTATTTTTATTGAAAAGGCAGATTTACAGAGCGAAGGAAAGACAGAAAGAATTTTCGTCCATTGATTCACTCCCCACGTGGCTGCAAATGCCATTGCTGAACCAATCTGCAGCCAGGAGCTAGGAGCTTCTTCCAGGTCTCCTACATGGGTGCAGGGTCCCAAGGCCTTGGGCCATCCTCTACTGCTTTCCCAGGCCACAAGCAGGGAGTTAGGTGGGAAATAGAGCAGCTGGGACATAAACCAATGCATATATAGGATCCCAGTTCTTGCAAGATGAAGATTTAGACATTAAGCCATTGCACCACACCCTCAAAAATTTTTTAAAAGAAATCAAAAGAATTGAAAGCAGGAATGGGTGTTGAGGTGGAGCACATTTAGTCACTGCGTGGGAAATCTGCATCTCAGATCAGTGTCAGTTTGAGTCCTGATTACTTAGCTTCTGGGTACACTTCCTGATAACGTGCCTGGAAAGGGATCAGCCAATGTCCCAAGTACTTGGACCCCTGCCACCCATGTGAGAGACTCGGATGGAGTTTTTGGCTCCTGGCTTCAGCCTGGATCAGACCCAGCCATTATGGCCATTTGGCAAGTGAACAGATGGAATATCTTTTTCTCTGTGTGTCTTCCTCTCTCTGCAACTCTGACTTTCAAGTTAAACAGTAAATCTTAATATATGTATATTATCTTAATATATATATAATATATATATATATAGCAGGGGCTTGGCCCACCACTGCCATGTTGGTGAGCAGAGTCCAGGTAAGTCCGCTCAGAAATGCAGGTTTGTGAATCTTCCAGCCATGTAGCTGTGGTTGGTAGATCCCATGCCGGGCCAGGTTTCCTGCTAGGGATCCTAGCTCTCCATCCATCACTGCCAAGCAGTGGGTGAATCCTGGGCTTGCAGGTGGCCAGAGCAACAACAGAGCCAGGCTTTGCCGGCTAGCTGCCAGGTGGCGGGTATGCTCTAGGGTCTTAGGGGTCTGGAATTACTGCCTAAGGACAACCATAGATAAGGCCACAGTATGTGTAGGTGAGGAATGAATCCCGGGGACACTCAACGACTAGGGCCATTGTACTTGCAGGAAAGCAAGGAGACTGAGACCTGGTGGTTTGGAGGGGAGAGGCCAGAAGATCTGTATGGGTAAGACTCATGCACCAACCCACATGGGAATCTGGAGTTGGGCTTGTTAGCATGGAACATTGTTGACCACCACACAAAAACTAGGGCTGGGGGTCTGTCTAGCAGGGCTAGATCCTAGTACCTGACTGAATGTCGGAATAGGGGATGGGTCACATTAGGCAGGACCATGACAATAACCGCCACACAAAAGAACCAAATCTAGGGATAGATTCTGTGGAGGATTTGTGAGTCAAACCCTGTCGAAATGCAAATCCTGCTGCTTAGCCCAAAAGTTGGAGTGTTGATGGGCTGGGCTAAGTGTGACCATGGAACCTGCCACACTCACGGATACAGGGACCGAGAATAGTCTGCGCAGGTCCAGGCTGCAGCACCCATATATACACCCTAAAACAGGCTGTGGGGTGGGCTGAGCTGCAACATTCACCAGATCATATAGGCCAAGATGGAGTAGCAGGTTATGCCAGTCAAGGGCCTACAGCCACTGGCATGCATGAGATCTGGGTCTCAGAGTGGGCTGAGTGGGAGAACTTGGGAAATTCCCCTAGTGGGTCATAGCTCCCACTGGTGAACATGTGGTCCAGGCCTGGGAATCAGGCAAGGTAGCTCCAACTGTTCGCTAATGTGTGGGCTGGTTTTGAAAGGGAACGGACTAGGCAGAGCAGAGCAAACCTTAGCTCACCAGCGAATGTGGAAACTAGGCTAAAGCGCAGGCCATGCTGGGCAAGGCTCTCACACCTACTGGTCTCCATGAGCCAGGGATAGGAACAGATTGAGCAGGGCCAGGAGCCAGCACCCGCCAGTGAGCGTCTGGACTAGGGGCAGGCTGGGTCAGGCCAGGCTACAGCATCCAAAGATAAATGCCAAGCAGGGAAGGGGCTATGCCAAGCTAGGTCAGAGCAACCACTGACACGTATAAGATCTATGGCTAGGAACAGGCCTGGTTGGGGAGGAAAGGTGACACCCTGGCTGGATTGTGGTTCCTAGGTGCAAGGGCCAAAATGGGGGCTGTTATCCAGTCTGGGCATGGATACAGGGTCCCTCAGCACAAGTATGGACTGGGAACTGGATCTGGGGTACTAGACTCCAGTACCCAGTGGTGCTCGTGAGAACCAGGGTAGGTGTAGGACAGGCTAGGCTAGGCCTCTGCCCCTGCTGAGCCATGTGTGAGCTCTGTCTTGGTGTGAACCAGGCTTGGCTGGGCTGTAACACCCAACAGTAAAAACTGGAATGGATGAGAGTCGGTCAGGAAAGGCAACTGTTTCTGCTAGGTCAGGAGGTGGACTAAGTAGGGCTGGACCATGGACCCAGTAGTGTGCACGAGATCTGGCATTGGGAGAGGTTCTGATGGAGGAGCTTGCAGTTTAACTTGACAGAGCAAGAACCCCAATAGGGAGCAGCCCAGACCAGGCCAGGGAATAGTACTCACCGGCATATGTTTGGCCCCGGTAGTGCAAATCAGGCAAGGCCTGTTCATATCACCCACTGGTGAATCTGAGCACCAGAATGGAGTGTGGGTCAGGCCGGGTTGGGTCACAACACAAGCTAGTTCACTGGGGACTGACTGGGCTGAGCTAGACTGTAGCCCCCACCAGCGTCCGTTGGAATTATGGGTGGCCCAAGCCTGACCAGGCTACAGCACCCACTGGCAAATGCCAAGGAGTGGCAGGCCATGACAGACTGGGTCCCAGCATCCAACCAATACATGTGAGACCAGGGATAAAAGGGGCTCACCCGGTAGGGGAGCTGTGGAGGGCACCCCTGCTAGACCACCACTCCCACTGAAGAACCCGAGTTTGGATGGGGTAGTACTACAATATTTGTTGGCCTCATGTGGGCTTGATTAGGGAAATGCCAGGCTGATTTGACTGTTCCTACTGGTGCGTGTATAAGAGTGAGTGTGGGTTGGATGGGCTTTGCTGTAGCATCAGCTGGCAGATGCTGGCACAGGGAGGGGGGGCGAGCAGAAATTCTGTCAAGTTAAACTGTAGAACCACCTGAAGAGTGCAAAATCTGGCAGCGTGAGTGGGCTCAGTTGGGAAACAGTGAGCACCTCCTTCTTAGGTTGCCATGCCCACTGGTGAGCATGAGAACCAGGACTGGGGCAGGGGTGGCTAGACAGAATGGCACCCACCAGCATGTGTGTAGGCTGGATAGTAGGGCTGGTTGGGTTAAACTAGGCTTCAATGCCCATTTAAAATCCGAAATACACTGGGTCTCTCCCACAGCCTGATTCAGTTACTCCTACTCTTTATTTGGGACTTGTGCTGCCTGCCTAGTAGCATCTGCCTTGGCCTTGCTTGGAGACTTCCAGGGCACACCATTCAAGGAAGGACAACACCATAATGAAGGGGTCTCATATTTTTGTCTCACAAAATACCTGTTTTCTTTGTCGACCCTGTCTCTTCCCACCCATAAGTTTCACCTTGCTTCACTGCTGGAGTCCAGCTCCAGCTGAGTTCAGAACTGAGTGCGTGGAATAGGCGTAGAGAAAATAGATGGACCATTACAATTCCAGGATCAGAAATGGACAGTGCGAGAAAGCTGTCCGCTTTATTTATACAGAAGCAGTCACAAGCTCTGGCACAGACTTTTTACATCAGAGTCAAGTGAGTGTTTCTACGGATAATTCTGCCATTTGTTTCACCTTAAATCAGGATGTTATCTATCCTGACCCTGTGGTCAGAAAGTTCTCAACAGATGGTGCATATCAATCAGTAACACATTCCTACTACAATCCTCATTCTACAACTTAGTCTTGAATCAGTTAAGGGAGGAAATGCATCACAGAAGGAAGGACCTAAAGATTAAGGATGGCCAATGGGGGCTAGCAGAGACAGACAGCACGAATTGTGCTAACATCAACTTCCAAGCTCACACTGATAGTAAAGACCAACTCCACAGAGGCCAACAATGGCTAAATAGATTACAGAAATCTCAGCGGAGTTGTCTGGTGTCCATGCAAAGGGAGGTGGAAATGCCTTCAGGTGGCTGTAGAGACATCCGCAGGATCCTGTAGCAGGAAATCCCTTGCGGCCCTGCCTGCAATGGAACAATACTCTTCACGCCTTCCTGTCTTCCACACCCACCGCACGGAGTCCAGCACCTCACAAGGTTTCCATGCGCCTCTCCCCTCCCCTGGTCCACATAGACCCTCTTTCTAGAGACAGAAAGAACCTATAGTGGCATCAGCACTCTGAAAGGACGGCACAAGAGGTGATCTTCAAGGGGACAGGTGCATACACTGATCCTGCACATCAGAGCCCCAGGAGGTAGGGACTGCAGCTCCTGCTCCCAGACCCAGGCCTGAGGGCACTCCATAAACCAGTAGACCTTGACTGGTCTGATTACAGAATCCAGTTTCCTTCCTTACCACAACAGGCTTGGAGAGGATTCTTCCTTCTTTTGCCCTCTAGCACTACAGGAATCTAGGTTCTTGGACTCCCTGAGCATCTGCACAGTGCCTAGCATTCTGGCTGGATAGCTGCTTCAGTACTTGCCTCACTCTACAGAAGGGTATGCATCACTATTGGGGTTTCTTAACTGTTACTCTTGCCCTGCGCACACTTGGACTGTTCTTTTGGGGACACACCTCATGCCCGTCCTAACTCAGGACATTTGACAAGGCAGTCTTGCCTCCCCCCCTCCCCTGCACTCCACTCCCCTACCTGCTGTTCCGTGTTAGCCCCTGGAGTCCACTCTCTGGCTGTTGGCCCTCCTGCTGTGGTTTGACGGTGTGCCTCTTTCACTCCACTCTGCCCCCATCCATTGATGGAGAAATAGGCCTGAAATCAAACAGGTCAAAGCCCTGGACCATCCCTGTCTTCCTGTCTCTTGTCTGTCCAGTTGGCACCCACTGATAACTTCTAGGGCACCAAGGAGTGAAAGTGCCTGGGGCTGAAGCACAGCTCCAAGTTGGGTTTGTGACTCCTCTCCCTGCCACATAGGGTTGTGACTCTCTACCCCTTGTGTGCAAAGCTTCAGACCCTTCGGTAGCCCCAGGACCTTGTGATTGTGACCCCTCGGCACGGAAATGAATTGGCATCTTTCTAGGGAGGCCTCAGATTCTTCTTGCTGGATGTATCACTTCAGAGTTACCACATCCCTGGCCACACAGACTCAATGCAGCAAAGTTGAGAGACATCTGGGCAGCAAGGCAGGTTCCATTCATCACAGGCTTGAAGCCCAGAGAACCAACAGAGCTTCTCCTTCCCCACCCTTCCTCAGGTTCCTGAGTGC
The DNA here is from genome assembly GCF_017591425.1 of Ochotona curzoniae. NCBI lineage: Eukaryota > Metazoa > Chordata > Mammalia > Lagomorpha > Ochotonidae > Ochotona > Ochotona curzoniae. Next base: position 12,087,293 of record NW_024467087.1, read on the forward strand.
ACGCACACACATGGGGACAGCTGAGTTTCCTCCCCTTCTTCCTGCCATTTCCCTTCCTCCCTGTGAGAGCTCCCCAGTGCAACCCTGAACAGCCCTGGAGCGGCTGAGTCAAGGCCCAGCTCCTGACTGGACCCATGGGAAGGATGCTCAGTGCTCCTGCTCTGTGTCCTGGGGAACACAACTGTTTTTATTAACTGAATGACAATTTTTTTTTTACTGTCTGCTTATTAATGTCACCCAGTTTTAGTCAAGGAGTCCTCTGAGGGGAAAAAAAGCAGAATAAAAAACTCTTTCCTGTGCTCCTTTCACAAGCTAATCTTCCCCCTAAGATTATCATCATTAATAGTTTCTTGTAAATTCACCCGCAAATTTTCTGTGATATACCAGTAGAGTGAGAATGAAATCTCCAGGTTTTTCTTTATTGGGATACAAAATGTTATAAAAGCAAACAAAACGCAATACAAATGTATTCTTTAAAATTTATTCTTTATTCTTTTTAACAGCTGTATGCTATTCCATTGTCTAACCAATCTTAATTTATTCAACTGTCACTAAATTGTGATATATTTAAGTTATTCCAGTTGTTTGCTCTCTTAATATTGCCATGGACATTCTTTTTTTTTTTTAAGATTTATTTATTTATTGGAAAGTCAGATATACAGCAGAGAGGAGGAGAGGCAGAGAGGAAGATCTTCCGCCCGATGATTCACTCCCCAAGTGAGCACAACGGCCGAAGCTATGCCAATCCGAAGCCAGGATCCAGGAACTTCTTCCTGGTATCCCACACGGGTGCAGGGTCCCAAGGCTTTGGGCCGTCCTCGACTGCTTTCCCAGGTCGCAAGCAGGGAGCTGGATGGGAAGCAGGGCCGCTGGGATTAGAACTGGCGTCCATCTGGGATCCCAGCACGTTCAAGGCGAGGACCTTAGCCGCTAGGCCACGCCACTGGGCCCAATGCCATGGACATTCTTTAACAACAGTCTCTGTACTTGTGGGAATTATTTGTAAGAAATTAATTTGAGAAAGTCCCAAATCCAGGATAGTGGGAGAGTGTGGGAGTTCAGTGTGTTTCGTGCACATTGGTCCCAAAGAGGGTTCAAGCATTTACTTTGCCACTATCAGTGCTTGAAGAAGGTCCATCAATTTCCCCAAGCCCCCGCCAACATAAGAATGTGAGTAAGGCTGCTCTAAAATACTATTTAACTAGGAATGAGGCTCGACTTTTTTTAAAACTGGATTTTAAAAAATTTCTTCAGAGAAGCATTTTGGTGTATTGAAAATGAGTAGAGAGATTTGCCAGTAGGGAGAAAACACACTTATTGCAGCAAATGAAATACACTCTAGAGTCACTTGCCATGAAAAAAAAAAAAAAACACTTTTTTCTATTGCTCTTGTGAGTGTTAAATGTATGAAGACAAGAACAATCGGTGTATGGTTTTCTGTCATTTAAAAAAGTGGACCTATGATCTGTAATGTGCCACGGGCAGTAAAACATATGGTGGGCATTAAGATTTTCAGAGGGATAGAAAGGATGGCTTGTTTCTTTCACTGGCTAAAAGGTTATGACCCACTGTGCACCACGTGACCTGTCAGGACCTACTGACCCACCAATTATCCTGTGGAAAATAGAACTCACTAACTCTTCCTAACTTTCGCCCAAATCTGCAACTCCCGCTGGGCTCCCCCAGCTCTGCTAAAGGCATCACAGGCCGAGCGAGATCTGGAGGTCAGCGCCCTTGCTTTCTCTGCCCCGTTTGGCAGCTCCCCGCCCTCATCCCTTTCTTGGCTGGGGTCTTTGTGAGGAGGAAACAAGGTAACACCGTGTCCTACAGGCGGCAGAGGCAGGAAAAAGAATTCCATTCTCTTCCCAGCCTTTCCCAGCTTTTGTTCTGTCCTCAGTGACAACCACAAACAACAACAACAACAACAACATGCTTTTTGTTATTGCTGCTTTTTAAATTTTTTTAAAGCAATGCCCTCAGACCCAAGATCTACAGCTCTGCTCCTTGTCTATCTGGAAGCATTTGGAGTTAGGGCCCTCTCTATACGGAAGGCAGGGAGAACAGTGTTGTTCGCGTGAGACATATTAATAGGAAAACACCCTAATCCACTAAACAAAAGGAATGTTGATGATTCTTTCTCTTCTTCCACATCAGTATTGTGATTGAAAACTTTGGTTTGGACTGGAAGCTCATAGAATGCTCCTGTGCAGATTTTTGGAGGGACAGCTCCAGGAAAGGCGAAGGCAGAGCATGGCAAGGAGTGGTGGGCACTGCGATGAAAATCTACAGCTGCCACCTCCTGACCCCGTGTGGGCTGCCCAGCATCTCCTCTGCCACAAAGCCCAGCTCTGGCCCCTAGCTCTCTCCACCTTCTCTTGGGACTGCCGAGGGCTACAAATTCATTTTACTATGTCTATTATGCTCAGTAAAACATAATTAAGGACATAAATGGACTGCTTCTAAAAAAGAATATTGTACATTTAAAATGAAAATATTATGAGGTTTCAATTATCTGCTGTTTCAGATTATTTCTGCTACTGCTCCAGAGTCGAATTTCCTCTGCAGGTTAGTAGCCCCTGAAAATACGTGTTTAGTTATAAGCCTAAGTCTCTCTGGAGAGCCCCCAAATGGGAATGTTTCTCTCATTTGTGAGAAATGCGTATATTCCTTTGACACAAAAGAGCACATACAGTGTTTACCAATATGCAGATAACTTGAAAATGTGATCTGACCCACAAGTCTTCACCAGTCAGCAAAAAATCCTTCCAGAATCGAAAGTGTCAAAGAGCAGGAGTCAACTGAAAGAGCCCAGCTCTTGATGAGTAGCCTGCACTAGAATTTGAAGTGTTAATCAAATGAAAAATGTTCTTAAAATAGCAAATTAATTCATCTTCCTCTCTCTCTTTCTCTCATCCATATAATACCTAGACTTTTCCAACTCTTCTTATCAATTTCATAAGAATTTCTAAAAGAAAGACATGCATAAACACATACATATGTGTACACTTAGCCTCCTTTGGCACGCAAGTGGCAGCACATTTTTCATATTTTTCTACCTTCTTTTTCACTCATTATGTCTCTTATCATTGAGATTATTACATTTCAAAAGACACATTTCTCTCTCTTTGATGATACCATATTCCATTCTGTAGCTCTACAATATTTGATTTGACCAATCCTTACCATAGATGCATAGATTGTTTTTAAGTTCCTTTCCTAATGCAAAGAACACTGCCAACATTTTCAGTTCCATTCTTTAAAAGAGGGAATGTAATGTAGATTCAAAATTAGAGAAAATAACACAATGATCTTGCAAGGAGAACAATAAGCATTTAACAGGGTGAAGTTGTTTTATTTACAACCTCCACTCTCCTTGCCAGATTATTTTGAGATAAATTTAACCTTGTATTTATAAAAGATAAAGGTCTCTTTTTTAAAATTTACTTTTGATGATGTCTATGTAGTTGATCGGGGTGGGAAGGATTGAGGATCAGAGGAAAGTGGGCAAGATCATTGTTTACACATTTTCTTTTTCTTCTTCCTCTATCTGGAGGGAGGAGAGGATACAAGGGAAAAGACCACGCCCAGCCTCCTCGATACCCAGTGTCATCCCCGGGTCTCCATTTCGGAGCATGTTCAGAGGGCTCTGCTCAAGTATTTCTGAGATGCTGTTGATACCACCACTCCAAGGATGAGGAAATCCTTCCAAGGTCAATTGGATGACATAGTCCAATTCAGAGTCTCCATTCGCCCAGGAGTTTGCTGTCAATCTTCACTGGGTAGTTGATCAACTTGTTCTGCCCTCCTTCCTCTGAAAACCAATGGGTGCTGCGGCCCAGCCCAAACCTGCCCACTACACACTTGGCCCTCATATACACCAGAGGGAGGTAAAGAAGGGCTTTTAAAAATATATACATATAATTACTATATCTAAGAAACTGAAAATAATTTCTTAATATCAATAACACCTTGTCAGAGTTTAAACTTAGCCTTCAGACTGATTTGTTAAAATCAGAAAGCAATAACATCCACACATTTTATTTGCTTTAAATGCTTAAGTCTTTTATTTTGTATATTCTTCCTTTCATTTTTCTCTTATAATTTCCTTGTTAGCAACACTGTGTTATTTGTCTTACCGCTTTCCACATTCTGGTTTTCGGTAATTGCCATGTGTAGTATTAGGCTATTCTCCCCTCTTTCCCCATACCTTCTGCAAATTGGCTTTTAAAAATATGTATTTTTTATTGGAAAAGCAGATATATAGAGAGAAGGATACAGAGAGAAAGCTGTTCTATCCATTGGTTCACTCCCCAAGTAACCACAGTTGCTGAAGCTATGCCGACCAGAAGCCAGGAACCAGGAGCTTCTTTGGGGTCTCCCATGTGGGTGTAGGAGCCCAAACACTGACCCATCCTCTACTGTTTTCCCAGGCCACAAACAGGGAGCTAGAAGGGAAGTGGAGCATCTGGGACATGAACCAGCAGCCATGTGGCTCCAGGACATTAACCAGCACCCATGTGGGATCCCAGCATGTGCAAGGTAAAGACTTTAGCCACTAGGCTACTGCGGCTGGGCTCCTGCAAATTGGCATTTTAATAATACAATCAAATTCAGATATAATGCTATGGTAAAAATACTTCCCACATTGTGCTGTGTAGTCTCCTTAGGAAACCATAGGAATTTTTGTATATAGGCATATTTGTAAGATAAATTCCTGAGGTTTTTTTTTTTTTTTAAGATTTGTTTATTTTTATTGGAAAGCCACTGGTCACTCTCCAAGCAACTGTAATGGCCAAAGCTCAGCTGATCTGAAATTAGGAACCAGGAGCTTCCTCTGGATACCCCGTGTGTATGGGTGCAGGGTCCCAAGGCCTTGGGCCATCCTCTACTTCTTTCCTAGGCCACAAGCAGGGAGCTGGATGGGAAGTGGAGCAGCCGTAGCACAAGCTGGTGCCCATATGAGATCCCAGCAAATTCAAGGTGAGGATTTAGACACTAAGCCATCATGCCAGACCTGCTCTGAATCATTTTTTTATTTGCTAGATGCAGAGGAACTTCAAAAGGTTAATATAAAAATAGAGCTAAAAGATAAGTATGGGGCCCGGCGCGGTGGCACAAGTGGTTAAAGGTCCTCGCCTTGCACGCCCGGGATCCCATATGGGCGCCGGTTCTAATCCCGGCAGCCCCGTTTCCCTTCCAGCTCCCTGCCTGTGGCCTGGGAAGGCAGTCGAGGACGGCCCAAAGCTTTGGGACCCTGCACCCGCGTGGGAGACCCAGAAGAGGCTCCTGGCTTCGGATCGGCATAGTATCGGCCCATTGCGCTCACTTGGGGAGTGAATCATCGGACGGAAGATCTTCCTCTCTGTCTCTCCTCTCTGTATATCCGCCTTTCCAATAAAAAAATAATAAAAATAAATCTTTAAAAAAAAAAAAGATAAGTATGTTCGTGTGTAATTTATATGAAATCCACACATTTTTTTTCACAACAAGCATTTTCCATGTAGTTTTTCTAAACCCTGCACAATACTAATGCTGTTTGATCAAGCTCTTTTCAGTCTGTGGCAATCTGATATGTGAAGAAATATTATCTTGTCAAGTGCTAATGCAATTTAGATTTGGCTCAAACTCTATTTCATTTTGTGATGGCCTGATTTTTTTAGACATTAATTCATATAAACATAGTATGTAGAACAATATTACTGTGGTCACATTGCAAATGATTTATATGAGATGAGATAAAATGGCATGGGAAAAATATTTGTTAACATTTAACACAAAGGTCTGGGTGTTACACTAGTTCCTTTGGTTTGTCATCAAAGATGTGACTGAAAGAAGTCTTGTGTATATATTTAAAGAATTGATTGGATTTTCTTATTTTGGTACCCATATCCAGGGCATTATCACTGTGCTAAGCATACCAAGGGATTTAGTGAAGGCAAATGACCCAGGTCTTTGTGTCAATAAGCCTAAAGTCCAATAAAGGAGGTGAGATGCTTAATGATAATGCAGTTAAAATTTAAAGGTGGGAGAGGTCACTTTAGCTGGAGGGATCAGGAAGATGTGGTATTTGAAAGGCTTATCAGATGGGGATAACATTCCAGATGGCAGGAAGGGCAGGAGGCAAGGCTGGAGATGAAGAAAGAGCAGCTCAAAGGACCTTGAGAAAGCCACTTAGGCTGTGGAGTAAATAAAGGACCTGTGAGGATATGGAGGGACCACCAGCCTAGGAAGCAAGGAAGACCGAGTGGATTTGCAGAGTCATTTATGAAAAGTGGTATTTTAAACGCCAAAGAGGAAATGTTGTTATCTAAAAGCCAAAGGTACTGTAGGTGATGCAACAATAGCAGTCCATGGAGCTTTGGAACTGCAGTCACTATCACTTGTTAGCATTCCATCTTTCCTTGTTATGGTAAATGTTATCTGCCTCTACTGAGCACCAACCCAGTGCAGTTTCTATAGTGTTCTGCATAACATGCTTAGGACGAAAACACAGAGGCAGTCACATTGCTTTCTTTCTTAAGGCTAGAGGGCAACTGAGGCACAGAGGATATTTTGAAATTTCAATTCAGGGAAACAGCTTTTGAGGCAACTTCTCAAAAGTCTTCACACCGAATTCACTGCTTCAGTAGAACATGTCCATATTCTGATCAGGAAAAAGAGGTCAGTCATCAGTCATGTTAGCAAGCTGGTATTCTTGGGGTGGCAAGCTCCAAAAATAATCAGTGTTTTCCATTGCCAGATAATCAGATTCATTTCAAAGGCTAGTTGTGCGTTAAGGCAGAGCTGTCCAACAGAACTTTCTGCAATGATGGAAATTGTCTTCTGTTCTCATTGCATACAGCAGAAGCCACCATGTGGATACTGAGCCCTGGCAATCTGGTGAGTGAGGTTGAGGATCAGACTTTTTCATGTCATTTAGTTTCCATTAATTCCATATAAGATGACCACATGTGGTTAGTGGCAAGTGGCACAGCATTGAACTCAAAATGGCTATTCATTTTTCCCGGAAAGATTGAGTTATTGATTAAAATAAAATACCCCCCAATGTAACAGGAACACACAAAGCTTTTAATGTTTGTGCTACAATGAGGCTGAAATGCAGGCTGGAGCCAGGGAACTTTTCACACCCTGACAACTCCACTTGTAGTCAAAGGCAATGATAATTTACTTCTTTATACAAAAGTTTACCAGATTCTACTCTTTTAACAAAGGCAAATGTGTCCACACTGCACGAGTCACTTTAAAGCACAGATAAAGATTAAAACCCTCAAGTGGCAATCATCAAAGCAGGAACGCTGCTGCTAAATTCTCTGAGTGCAACTGAATTGGATTTTCTTTTTCTCCAAGAACCTCAGGAGGCTGCTTCACGCGGTGGAAATATGCCTTAAGTCAGTAATCAACCAGCCCTTTGGCAGACTTTTAAAAATGGAATTTCAGATGCATTAGAACAAAAGGATGCACTTTTCTCGACCTTGGGAGCTTGTGACCATTCGGAGATGAAAAGAGTGGTGACGCTAAGGAAAACTATTGTCCACAAAAATAAGCCTCTCCAAGGGGCACCAGGAATCCACAATAAAATCCCTGTTTCCAAGAAAATCCAGGCATTTCCATCAAAAAAGCCTGGAAAGATAAATAGAATGTCCTTATAAGCCACAGGTTTTTAATAATACAAAATGTCTAAGTCCAGGGTAAACAATGAGCTAAGAAAAACTAACATCTACTAACTCAGGTTTCTCAAGACCCGGCTCGTGACCTAGAGCCTGATCACAAGGTATTTTCAAAAGAGCTGCTTTTCCTGCACCGGTGATGAGTTTATTTTGTGAAACTTATTTGGCCACTGAACCCCACAAACTGCCCAGAATTCTGTAGCCAGGTGAACTACGATGACTCAGGTCACAGGCCTGAACACTGGGGTTTAGGGACTGACTTCAAAAGTGATGTCAGTGTCTGGCCTGATGTGCTGAATCTGAAACTCCCATGTATTTCACCAGCTGATTCCCCCAGAGTGGTTAGCGGAGCTTTTTCATAAGGTAATAGATGCTTCATCTTTGATGCTTTCTGGATGAGTTGTTTATGTATTTTTCTTTCCAACTGCAGCCCTCTAAGAGGCAGAAGTCAACAGACCTTCCCTTTGTTGCATAAGCTATTTAAACTTGCTGCTATACCACATCCTTCCTCTGACCAGTTCACTTCCAGGAACTAACCTGTGGTTTTCAAAACAGAATATTTTCCATAGCAGGCTATACTAGTTATTACTAACATTATTCATGTATTCTAAAGGGCTGTCCCAGGACTTTTACCATGGGCCACCAAAAATTTGAAAAAAATCAAAGCACAATTCACACACATAAAAATCCAGAACTCTAAGTCATCCAAATGATCATTGTTGTTTCTAACCTAGAATTCTGTACACTATTGTAGGCTCTGAAAATGGTGAAAGCAAGATCAAAACTCACTTCCCATTATCCTGAAAGTGTTTTCTTTATGATTTTTAGAAATAATTGAAAGCTATGTAATTTTCTTTCTAAAGTTCTATCAACTTAGCCCATGAGAATTCAGCTGTCACCACTGAGTTGCTTTTCTGTACTGGCACTGAGTTTGCAGATTTTTCAGTCTTTATCCAATGATGGGTGTGACCATCCTCACTCCTACTTGTAGATTTATTTAATGTAAACTATTTTGATTTTTTAATGCTTTAGAATAAATTATGTAGGCAGGCGAAAAATCATTAAAGAGTAAGTTCTCGTCATGCTTATTAAAAGAACAGTTCGCGAAGCACTTTTAAAATGCTGGATTGAGGTTGTATGTCAGGGTTCGAGTTTCACAGTCATCTCCACTTTGAAACATAATCTATAAAAGCCATAGGTTTTTATAGAAATCAAGTGTGTTTGGTGCTTAAGTGGGAAACAGTTCAACATTTAAACTGTGGTCAAGCTTTCCACTTTGAAATAGAAGCATTCGAGGAAAGAGTGATGACTAGTTTGCTGTTGAAAGAAAGTCATTGTGACATGTTCCTGCTGTCCCTTTGGCGGCAATGGTGACTAACACTAACCCTAAGTAAAGGTCATGTTGGTAACAATGCTTGTTTCGATAGTGTGTTTTATCATCATTCCAAAAAAAAAATAAAGCTAACTATGAAATACAAGAGCTAAAACTCATGCCTTCATTGGGATCATTGTGTAATTTCAATTTTGCCAATTGCACATTTATTAAGAGCTCAAAATTAAGGCTATAGGGAAATTTTCATTGTGTAAGAAGACTCCCTTAACCCTCGGAGAACATAATATGTCTTGGTGAATAGATTAGGGAAGGCAGGAAGAATTTACCCTAATTCTGAGCACTCAATTTAAATTTTGAAAAAGCGTGATACTTTTTGCACAGAATATTCAAACAATAAAATGGTATTCTGGCAGAGAAGATAAACATTTGCTAAAGGGTATATTAATGAGAATAGACTTATTGTACTATTATATCTCCAACATTTTGAGGAAGCATTTAGCAGAAGAAGCATTTAGCAGATATTAGATGTCTTGAAATATGATTAATCTGGGTTCTAGGTTACCTGTGCAACCCTAAGCAAGTGTCTTGAACATGTTGTACTGAAATTACTTAATAAGGTGGTCTTTAAGAACATTTCTAGCTCTCCAATTCCATGGTTTTTATTAACACCCTATAGTTTGATTTTGTCTACATTACACACATTATGCGTGTGTAGGTACAGCCCCACACCGATATACACAAAGTTTCTATGCATGTGGGGAACTAGTTGCTATGGGTAACCACCACAGAGAAAGAAAGCCGTTACGGCTAAAATTTCTCATAGGTTTCAAGAGTGTTGGAGGAGCTGAGAACAGTTTTTACCCTGTCACTGATTCAAATGAAATGCTACCTAATCAGCTCTCTGCAGCCTTAGGTCTAGAGCATGGTAGTAGAGGTGGAAATGGAGTGGAGGTGGTTAACTTTTGGGTGACTCAGTCATGATTCCTCCACTTGATCACCATGTGGCTTTGGTGACATGCTATGTATATAATCTGTCCACAGAATTCGTGCATGGGAGCCCTGGTCCCTGATGTCATGGTGTTGACAGGTGGAATAGGCTTCCCTACCCCATGAGCGGATTAATGTCTTTCTTTTGAGATGGTTCGTTCTCACAGGAATGGTTTGGATTCCATGCTAAGGACTGTCATAAAGGCACTGCCTTTACATCTGTCTTCACATGTGTTCCTCCTGCACACACCTTCTTCCTTCTCCCATGTTCCACTACGAGGCAAAGCTGAATGAAGCCATCCCCATAATCTTAGAAGATGCACTAGCACCATGTTCTTGACCTTCATCACCAGGAACCAAACCAAAACTTCTTTTCTTCAAAAATTACTCAGATACTAGTATTTTGATATAACAACAGAAAATGGGCTAAGATCAATCAAACCATTAAACAACCTTAGTTTCCTTAGCTGAAAAATGGAGAGATGGTAAGAAGCTTATTTCTGAGGGTTATGAGAACTGTATGAGTTAACACATACATGAAGCTGAGATATTCCAAAGTATGTCTGGCGCATGATACTATTCAATACATATTAGCTTGTATGAACACATGACTATGAAGTGAACTCCTTTTGATAAGAATGCCCTGATGATGTGTTCCCACTGGCAAGGCAGTATCAACCCCTAACAACCACACTTTGGATAAAGAATAAGGAAGAGGAAGGGAACCCATATGAGCGCTTTAGCATAGTGGCTAAATCCTTGCCTTGGATTCCTTATGTGCATTGTTTGTGTCCTGGCTGCTCCACTTCCCATACAGATCTCTGCTTGTGGACTGGGAAAGCAGTAGAGGCCGGCCTAAAATCTTAGCACCCTGTACTTGTGTAAGAGACCTGGAGGAAGCTCCTGACTCCTGGCTTCAGATCAGCTCAGCTTTGGCTTGTGCGGCCACTAGGGGAGTAAACTAGCAGATGAAAGATTTTTCTCTCTGTAACTCCTTCTCTCTTTGTAGTTGTCTTTCCAATGAGAATAAATAAATTGTTTTTAAAAAGGAGGGAAGGAAGGAAGGAAGGAAAGAAAGAAAAAAAGAAAGAAAGAAAGAAAGAAAGAAAGAAAGAAAGAAAGAAAGAAAGAAAGAAAGAAAGAAAGAAAGAAAGAAAGAAAGAAACAAGGAAGGAAAGAAAGAGAAAAAGAAAGGAAAGAAAGAAAGAAAAAGAAAAGAAAAGAAGGAAAGGGGGAAACAGAGTAGATGGTGCTGTTAACAGACACAGTTAATGCCAAAAGCTGTTATGGTAGTCACTGCCACGTATGCTACTCCATCCTTGAAAGGTGTTTACTCAGAAATGAGAGATGTTCTAAGCATAAAATGCACACTGCATTTCAGACTTAGCACCAAGAAGAGGTGCAATCTCCAATTAAGAATTTTTTTCTACTGACAACAAATTTGAGTGAGTACATTTGGATATACTGAATTACATAGGATAATGTGTTGAAATTAATTTCCCCTGTTTCTTCTGAATATTTTCAAGCAGCTACCAGCACATTTGAAACTACATACACAATGTATGTTTTCCTTCCATTGGACAGTGATGCATTGAAGCATAAACGGAGTCCACTGTCTGTGTCCTTCAACTCTTTGTCCAGTAACCTTGCATTGGAAGTTGAGCCACCATGTTATTGTCATATCACAAGGTTCTGTTTCCCTCCTCTGTCACATGTCTGTGTCCTCAGCTTCCCTCAGAAGCTCTGAGCAAAGTCCCACCCTATCCCTAACACCAGCCCTGGGCTTTCCTCTGACTTACTAATCCAAACGGCTTTGCTGTGTCTCTTGGGTGGTGAGAATAAAGATCTTTGAAATCAAACTGAGTGACACGTCATCACCTGGAGTGCAGGCTCATCACATACTGGCTTGCTGTGCAACGTCGGTCAAATTACCTAAGCTTTCATAGGCTAACAGCAATGATGAATCATGTTGTTGCAGGATTTTTGACTCCGAGTATGGCAGCAACCTCAAATTCTTGTCTCGCAGGAAAGAAGAATTTTCATGCGGACACAGTTTAGTTTTAAAGCAGGATTTATTAGAAAGGCTGAGAAAAGAAGACTCCCGTCCTAGCGACGGGAGGGGGTTTTGAGATAGAAAGGACTCTTACCTCCTGCCATAGTGTCAGGAGGACAAGAAGCAAAACCCTAGTCCTCTGCCATAGTGGCAGGAGAAGAATAAGCAAAACCCTAGTGCTCTGCCATAGTGGCAGGAGGAAAATGAGAACCCGTATTAATGGTGGGGAATGCACCTTTTAAAGGTTTCCCTCAAAGATGTTTCTCCATGAACAAAGAAAATTCCTAGTTTCCATGGTACCTGGCCTTGGGACAAAAGGCCACAGAGGTGCCAGACATAGGACATTCCAGGCCTTAGGCAGATGTGTATTACTTCTTCCTGCTCCCCTTTCAATGATAAAGAGATCGGCCTGAGGCCTTCCCACAGTGCCCGGAGGTAATGGCCGATACTTCTGGTGGGGAATTGATATGCTAATAGCACCCCTATCCCTTGGAAGAGACGTTCTCTGGTGAGTTCAAGACATGGTGGGGAAATTCTTTTTTACTAGGGGACCCAGAATACCCTAACTGCCTACTACCCACTCTAACTCCTCTCTCAATGTGAGATATTTGGGTAAAGTGTGGTGAGCAGTGCCTGGCAGGCAGTGAGCACTCAATTAATGCTAAAAATTACACATCACATTTGTTTTTTGCCTGGCGTGTTTTGGGGGGTAAAGGGGCCATGAATTGTTCAATCTGTTTCAGGTTTAAGTGAAAAATCTACCCAGGCTGATCTCGTGAATAATACAGGATGGGATCTCTAAAGATTTAAGAGTTACAGGTAATGCTATCTCATGTTGAAGGAACTGATGTGGTAGAAACAGCAGCTAGACTCATGTGGAAGGGCCCAGTGGGAGTGGGGAACAAGCTGAGTACACATAAAGTCAGCCAGGAGCCGAGTGCTAAGAAGGGGCAGGTTGGGCAAGGTGGCTGCTCACTCAACATCTTGTAGGTCCTGCTTTCTTCTAGTTTCAAATAGTGATAACCTCAACCACCTGGCTCACAGGTTTGACATGTCAGACAAAATCATCTATACATGTTTATGTGCCTTGAAAACTGTCAAACTCTGAAACAGAAGCCATGGCTCAAGATTCTTTTGTTAAATGACCCCTACACAATACACCATTTTTAAGATTTTTAAAATGTATATATTTGAGAAGGCGGTGAAGAGGGACTGAGAAAGAGAGAGAGATTACCATCTGCTGGAACATTCTTCAAATGCCCACGATACCCTGACCTAAGGCACACTGGAGCCAGGAACCAAGAATTCCACCCAGGTCTCCCTTAGGCACGACAAAGACACAAGAACCTGAACCATCATCTCTTGCTTCCCTCTTACAACAAGATGTGCACTAGCGGGAAGCTGGAATTGGAATCAGAGGCAGAACTTGAACCCAGGTTTGGTTTTTTTTTTTTTTTAAGATTTATTTATTTTTACTGGAAAGGCGGATATACAGAGAGGAGGAGAGACAGGAAGATCCTCCGTCCGATGCTTCACTCCTCAAGTGATCGCAATGGCCGGAGCTGAGCCAATCCAAAGTCAGGAGCCAGGAGTTTCCTCCAGGTCTCCCATGCGGGTGCAAGGTCCCAAAGCTTCGGGCCATCCTCGACCGCCTTCCCAGATCACAAGCAAGGAGATGGATGGGAAGCAGGACTGCCGGAACCAGAATCAGCACCCATATGGGATCCTGGCATGTTCAAAGTGAGGACTTTAATGGCCACGCCATCGCACCAGGCCCAAACTCAGGTATTTTGATACAAGATGCCAAGTGCCCCAAGTTGTGGCTTAAGCACTGTGCCAGATGCCGCTGACACCAATGTCTATGAGAGTTCAGAGAAAGCAGAAATCTTAACAACAAAGGTGACCTGTGGAGGGTATGACTCCAAATGTTCTTTAAAGGCTGAAAGGAAAGAGAACTAGATATCTATCGCCTTGCCCACAGCTCTGTCACGTGTTTGTGTCCTGAGGGAAATTATTGATTTCCTTGGGACACAATCACACTGGAAGGTTTCCAGAAATTTTCTGTTGATTTACATGAAAATGATCCCTTATTTCTGGCACAGAAGATGAGATGAAACATGAGTGGGGCCATGAGCTCAAGTACTCAACTCTGTGGGTCATTTTACAGTGAGTTTGGTCCATGTGGAGTAATTCTACATTGGTTCCTGATTCACTGCACCTTTGATGATCAAAGGGTGAATGTCAATGGTTATCTCTGCGGAAGAGGACCACTTTTGGAAAATGACTGAGTACTTACATAAGCACCTTCAACCACTGAAAATGACAATTCAATAATTAACGAAGACTTAGAAATAAAGGCACCAGTCTGTGACACAGATAAAAGCCAGTCTCCACGAATTGTCCACACACCATCTCCCCTCTCTCTCTCTCTCCAGAAGGAACTAATTCATTACTACTATTATTGCCAGTTAAAAGGAAGATGGGGCAGAAAGAGTGGGGGCAGAGGAGCAGCACAAAGGAGGGACCATGAGATAAACAGCAGAGATTTATGGAGTGGGAAGAGACCTCAGCGGTACTCTAGTTAAGTGCTTTGCTTAAATGTCATTCCACTAGTTAGTGACAGAGGCCAGAGTCAAGCTGAGAACCCCAGATCAGCTCTGCAGGTCCCTACGGGGGCTGCCCTGGGGTTTGGGGAGAGGGGGGGTTAGAGCAACCGGTGAGAAGGGGGAAGGCCCAAATTCCCAGCCTCACTTGTCTTAGCTTCCGTCCCCTCCCTCTCTTTGAGATGCAAAAGCCTTTCTGGAATTAACACTTTGAACTAACTGGCCTTTCTTAAGCTCTCCCTTCCCCCCATTCGGCTCCAAATCACCAAAAGGGCTTCTAGAGATCTTTACAGAGCAACTCCCAAGACTTATCTTTATTTACTAGGGAAACATTGCTTGATCTCTCGGTTACATATTTTTAGACAGAGTTAAAGGGTTGCTAACGTCTTCTAGTACTTTAGTCATGGCTCCCGGTGGCTAGTAAACACTTAGCATTGAAATAGAATTTGCAAAGTGGAAAGGAGCTGACATTTCTGATACCCCTCAATACAAATATTCAACCTCTTCTCTAGTCGAACAATGGAAGTGTCAACACACTCTGAAAGGGGTCTCATAAAAGTCCAGAGTTGAAGTTCTCTGCAGCCACCCAGAATTTACAAGCTAGTTGGGCGGATGAACAAAGCTCAATTATCCATAAGGGCCTCAGCAAAGATGTGATAATACCTCCCCTCATTAGCATGTTCGCATATGCTATAAAGTATGATAATTTTAAACTCTGATGAACGATTTTTATTCTTTTTCCCTATAAAAGGCTGGGGTGGGGATCCAATTCATGACATTCCTAAACAACAATGGAGACACTGTTTCCACATTGCTCATTCCAAAAGGCATTTTTGAAAGCTAGAGATAGATGCCTTTTAGAAAGTAGACCACATTTTTTGGTACAAATACTTAATTTATTCTCCTTTGATGACATGCCTGGTGGAATGAAGGAAATGGAAGGGGGCATTCCATCAAAACTGATGAGGCAGAATTATAACACAGATAGCATGAGAGTGCATGCAATATTAACCGCTGTTTCCATGTGAAGTTACTACATATAAAGGCATCAGAGGAGGAGCTGTGTTTGTCCTCCAGAGCCACATGGTTGGAGAAAACTTGAAGACACAATAACTTGTGAGGAAATGCTTTAATCCACAGGCTGTGAACATCAAGATACATTTTGATGGTCCAATGTTCACTATTGGAATTCACGATCTGGGATCCCAATGTATAGTGTGGGTATGGGGTAAGAAATACAGCCCGTGCTGTTTCCCTGTGTGGCAACCAGATTTGTTGAGTCAGGAGCATGGTAGCTTGCATGACAGATCAGGTTGTAATTTCAGTTGTGAGGATGGATAAATTTCCTCCCCAAACCTTCCCTGGGTCTTCCTTGGACTGCTGGTGCTGCAACCGTTGGCATTTGGAATGTTGGCAAGGAATCTGAGCAACAGGCATTAGCAGGAAAGAGGACAAAAGGGAAGAACAGTTACAAGCACCCCGAAGTGCCAAGCATTGTGATTCCTCTAGCATTCCCATGTTATCTCATTTAATCTTCAGTAACAGCCCTACAGGGGGAAAAAAAAAACTGCTTCAGTATAAGTCAAGGAGTACCAACCATTTCTGAAAAGAACCATAGTATCCACTTGGAAAACTCCGGCTCTGTAAAAGTGAGTTATTTGGGGTGAGTTATCTGGAGAGGGGCTCTCAGTTACCTCATTCATAAAATGCCTACAGAGAACCGACCAACTCAAACTTTGACTCAAACTTTACTTCAAAAGACATCCTGGTTAAGTCATTTCCAGATTGAATGCTGCTACAGATATTTTGTCACAAAGTTAAGCTTGAAAGAATATAAGAACTTGACCACGAGTCACGCAGCAAGAAAGACCAATTGGAATTTGGGATTCTTTCCACAAATCCTGTTAATCTGCCAAATGTTAAATTGGCAAATCTGTAGTTGTGAATATGGGGTAGTGTTAAAAGCCAGTACTATTAATTTTGGAATTAATTTGCTAAGAGTTTTAATTCTTAAATATCACGACTTCTATGTAAACTTGGCAACACAGTTATTGGAGTTCAAGAAACATGCAGGGATTAGTCAAATATAGAGATTAGTTTAGGAATGGTGCGTTCGAATTGTAAATGAAATAGTTGAAATTGCGGAAAAGCAAGGGACTGTAGAGTGAAACAGGGATAACTAGGACACTTTGTTTAAGAAGCAATCTATAAAATGAATTCTCTTAAGATTTATATTTAAATTTCTGACACAGAAGTAAAAATCAAGTAATTGCATAAGTTTCCTCCTTCTAGCATTAACGATGTTGAAAATGTCATACATTGTCATCTAAAGAAGACTCTTTTGGAGCTTAATGAAGACAGGTAATTAGTTGAAGGAACAACAAAGACTCGAACAAATACAGCAAATAAAAACTGGTTCTTGCTTTTCTTAGGTAATTAACCAAACTGATAAAGTCTATTCAGTTTCCAGTTTGCTGATTACGTTTGGACACCTTTAACTTCAGGAAATAATTTGGGTGGAGAAATAAGATATAAGGCTATTCCTGTATCTAGTACCTAACAGAAGCTATAGTATCTAGAAAACGCTAATAATTAATACAAGGTCAAAAGAATGAGACATTTCTGAGAACTGCAAAAAAAAAAAAAAAGACTAAAATAAGAATTTCATGGCACGTCAAATTAAGCAAAGCTTAGCCCCATGTTATTGGGTCTAAAGGATATGAGTTTACCAAAGCGAATTCACCACTTACTGGTGGTCATCAGAATGGAGGGGCTTCCATGCTTTTATTCTCAGGATCTTTGTAGCAACATAGCAGATGGAATAAACATGAAAGGATTGGTCAAGTATTACATTCTAAAAATATGATTTAACCCTAGATATTCACTGGCAGTATTTGTCTTGCTGTTTCTCCAAAATCAACAAGCAGACTCTATATTTAAAATGGCTTTGTTTATTAGCCTTCATATCCTCCAAGGAAACACTGAACTTTGGTCCAGTTAATTAATTATAAAGCAACATGAAAAGATTTAACATGTTGTAGTCCAGCATTTTTTGTGATACATACCAACATATCATGTTTGCTTCTTTAACCCGGAGTTCTTGGATACTTCACACACATCCTAGAACAATGTTATTGAGTTCATCAAGTTTATCAATATGATATCTAAAGAGCTTCACAAATATGCAGCCCATACTTGAATCATAGCTTCCACTTTTTCCTCTAGCTTTTAACTTGCAGCACAGAGTTATCTTATAGATGCTTTAATAAGCAGCAGTTAAAGAAATGGGATCAGTAAAAGCATAAAGGAGCCATTTGTCTTAGTGATATTAATCTCTTCTTAAAAATTTAGGGAGTACAGTTTCCAGTAATAAAATTCATTAGGACTTTAAAAAGTGTGGGATGATATGGACAGATCACTCTTCTCTAAGAATAAAAGTACATAGAGAGCTTCAAGTAGGGTCATCAATTATATGATTTTTAATGACAAAAACTGAGTCTTTCCATCTTTGGTTCTGAAATCATCAGTTTTCCTCTTAGACATCCTTTCAAAAATTTCAGAAGTAAGCTAGATGAAATTTGTTTTTTTTTTTGGAATTAATTGACATAGTATTGAGTAAACAATATGTTAAAAATAATGCAAGTTCAATTCTTCGAAACATTTGGGTTGAGACAGTATCAATGACAGGTTCAAAAAATAACAAACAGCCAAACAAAAATTACAGGTTAAATCAAGGCAAAGATGTGGTATCTAACCTTTTGGGATTCGCTCATTTCCCTTAGCATTATAGTTTCCAGTTGGGATTTGTTTTTGAGAAAAATCAAATCTCCCTTTCATTTTTCAAGTGGGTGTTCTCTGTAAGCTGTATCTGTTGAAAGATTCCCTTTGACAGTGAATGTTGGCCCTGTTATTTAGGTTGTCCCAAGCTTTCATTGCAGGCCCTTTAGGCATCTGGATAATTCAACACATTTCTCTTCGCCTTCCTCCTCAGCATGAAAAAGGCCAGACAATAGTTCTACTTCCTTCAGCAATCATAAGTCAGAAGACAGTAAAAGAGAATCGCTAAACTTAGCAGGGAGAACTAGTAAGTTGAGAAATACATCTTATCTTTGAAGAGGAAAAACCGAGAAAGGGAGAAAAGTTGAATATGCCATTCTGTTCTCTTTCTACATAGGTAGTAAGAGATTCTCATGCTTTATTTTACTTACTGCAAAGAGAGTATCAAATGACTTGAAAAAAGTTTCCTAACTTTAAAAGCGTATTTGTCACCCAGAGGTTTAACCTCCTAATCACATTTTCAACAAACTTACTAGAGTGAGATTGTTAAATAATTGGATGATATCAAATGTCATGACTTGTTTGTTTTGGAAGAAAGTGTTTTTGTAGTGCTAAGTACTTGAAGACTGCATTTGGAATATAAAACTTTATCCTGCATCATGTTCCATGCATGACATCTTTTTCATTCAGAAAATTTTATGATGATGCAAATTTGTACAAATTTAATCAGAAAAGTGATTGAAAAAATGATGTGTGTAAAACATTTCTGGTTTATGGCTTTTTCTTTGATTATGGTATTACAGTCTGCTAGCAATTTTATGGTTTGTAATACCAGAAGTTCTCCTTCTAAGGTCACATAAACAAGAAAATCAAAGTGTTTCAAACACAGTGTAAAAATACCTTTAACACTATTTAATTTTAGTGAGTAACTTTAATGTCTACTGTGGTTATTCTCAAGATAGAAGAATTAATTTAAGGCAGTGTTTCTACTGAGGGACAATATTTGTAGCAGTATTTTGACTAAACTATTCAACCTGTAGAAAATACAGTTGTTACTGTGAGGAACTGTTTTAATAGACTACTGAGAGAAGCAAAGCTCCACAGAACAGCATAATCTGGAAGCATCACATAATAAGAAAACATTGTAAGTACTAGTATCAATATACTTCATCTGAATTATGTGAAATAAAAATTAATTTTGTTGTAATTTAGTTATTGTTGCCATTCCGAACAAGGTAAAATCATTCTTAAAAATAATATGATTTAAAAACAATGAAATACTGATGATTATCAAAAAC
Source organism: Ochotona curzoniae (assembly GCF_017591425.1). Lineage (NCBI taxonomy): Eukaryota > Metazoa > Chordata > Mammalia > Lagomorpha > Ochotonidae > Ochotona > Ochotona curzoniae. The sequence goes on from NW_024467087.1 coordinate 12,107,011, forward strand.
CAAAGTTAGCAAACACTACTTAATAAAAGCATACTTGCAAATGAAATACAATAAAACGTGTATTTTGCATGTATCAATATTTCAGAAAGTTGATCCACCTCTTGTTGCCATCTGCTCTTCATAAAATTATCTGAGATTACAATAAATATATTTTTACCTTCTTTTACCTTAACTCTGCGTGTTGAGTTGCTGAAATCTTCTGGGGGTAAATCTTTGTTATTTGATTTACTTTAACACTAATTACAGGTGTATTGTTTACATGATTTATATTGATCTGCGCTATTGAAAGAAATAACAATTTCTTTATTAATAATGAGAATTTCATTATTAACTCTGCTTTTCTGTTTCACTGACAAATTTATTTAATTTTTAAAAAATGTATATTAAGGAACAAATTTCTTACATATAGAATTAAGAACATCATAGCAGCTTCCCACTCTGTCTTCTCTTCCTAGCTCTCAATTTTTTTTTATTCCTCTTTTAATTTTTGCAACGACATACTTGCAGTTTGCTTTATAATCACAAGTATAAACCCCCACTAAATAATCCAACAAGTACTAGGTAGAAAAGTCACTGCTTCTCTAGAGTGTAGACTAGGGCTGTGAACAACAATCAACTCTCAAAATGTCATTTGTTCATATATATTACATTTTCTGATACTCTGCACATTAGTTACCACAAATCAGGTGAAGAATGAAATTTGACTGACTGACATAAGTTCCAACAAATAAATTAAGGGTTAGTAACCAAAAATTTCACATTTCTCTCTTTTTTTTTTCCAGGTTGATTTGTGTTGATACTCTTGTCACTCAAAACAAGATTCATTTAAAAACTATTAAATGTTTGTTAGTAAAGGGCTATTTAATTTTCTTTACACAAACACGTAGTGAAGACCAGTTTTATAGGATTTGCAACATTTTCTCCTTAGGCTAAGCACCCCTCCCATTTTTCAGTGACTGTTTTGATCTGCTGGCTTTGTTTTAGGCCTCATGGCATGTAGAGGAACAGGGGGACACAGAAGCACGCTATTGTAAAAACACACGTATTTCAGTAAGACCCTGAAGTTTTGAACTAGGCAAAACTGGAGTGTAAGAGACAAGCAAGTGTAGTCAAAAATGTAACATAGTAAATACACAAAGAACAAAAGGTCTATTCTAGTTGTGTCAGGAACATAATACTCTTAAATTACTTTCTGGTTTCCATGGGGACCTTTTTGTTCTAAGATACAAATCATTAGTTTTATCAGAGCCACTTAATATTATTTCTAAATCAAGTGAGATGATTTCTCAACAGGCTAAAATGTCAATTACCAGTAATTTTAAAGGTGTTAAACCTCAAACTACTTGAGATTGCTGCTTGATGTGGCGCAATTAAATCTAGAGATCAATACTGAAGAATTCCCCCCTCCCCTTTTCAGACCAGAGAAAGGTTCCAAGTGTCTATATGGGAGAGGTCCTTTGCTGGCTAACTATTTTGTGTGTGTTTTTAATCTACCATCAACTCAAAAACAGTGGCACGAATTTAAAGTGGTGATGGGGGCTTCTCAGGCTCAGGAAAGACAAGATCCTCCTCCCTGGAGGCCAGTGTCCCCACCTTTCTTACAGTCTTACAGAACATCTGGGCCGTTGTGCTGGCATATGCCCTATAGGATGCTCATATTGCACAGAGATTGCACAGTGTGGCCAATCTCTTTAGGCACAAGTGGTGTGACTGGGCGCTAGGAGTTGAGACTCCTTTATTTTTTAGCATGCCTGTGTATTGTTTGTTTCCCAGTACTGGGAGGGAGCAGGAGCCTGGTGGGAGCTGGGAGCCTTAAGCCCTGGGCTGTGGTCTGGGGGATGGGACGGGGTTGCGGGGGTCACAAGCTCTTAGCTTTTAGCCTCAGCATGACCACAAGTTTTAAAGCATGAAGGGATCACGTGCTTTTCTTTGAGCTGTTAGTTATTCTGACTTTTTTTCTTTTTTTGGTGGGGGGAGTGTGTGTGAAATGCTTTGTTCTTTAGTTTTTCTTTTTTGATTCTTTAGGTATTTTGGGCCAATGATTAATTTTTTCTTCCAAAAGACAAAGACAAAAATAAATCAAATCAAAATGTCCCAGTTTCCTGTCACCTCTATCTTGTTCATAGTTAATTTTACCTTGTGCTGCACAGGTACTGAGATCGGAACAAATTATCTTCGCCAGCTGGGACCTTGATTCCGACATTCTATATGTTGCTAACCCTTAAAAAAAATTAAGAACAAGAAAATATCCTGGTAAAGTAATCTCAAAATATCTTATTCCGGGTATTGTTCTGGCTTTAAAGAGAAGAGGGGGTGGGAGGAGGGGTGAGAGTGTGTTGGGGAGTAAGAAGACTGGGAGGATGTCTTGTTTGATGAACTGTTTAAACTTTTGGAAAATTTTAAGCTAGTGAAATACATGGTATTTCCATTTGAAAGTCTCTACCTAAATATTTCACTTTTGAGGCACTTGTTGTTCCCTTTCATGTGGTGATTTCATCTTTTTCAGCTTCTAAGACATTTAAGAGGTAGCAAAGCCAAATTATTGCTTCAGGTGATAACAAGAGCAATTTGGGAGCATTTTCCAAAATCAGGGTAATGGGTCTTTTAGTTCTGATGGTGAAGTGGATGAGGATATTTCTTCAACCACCAGGAGCTCTGGCTGCAGCTGCAGAACACAATTAATTATGCTAATAGTTTGTGAGAAGCGGATGTAATGCCCCCTCCCACCCTACCCCATGTTTTCAGGGGGAGGGGAGTTTGGCAAAAGGGGAAGGAGACGCCCTGGGGTCGAATCACAGGATACTATCTTCGCGCCACTTTCGCGGGGGGGGGGGGGAAACACACACACACACACACACACACACTTTTTACACTCCAGGTATTGCTGGAGCTCAAAGGTACCGTTCTTATCTTGCTTTCATTACAAGACCTCTCAAAGTCAAGTCTAAGATCTCCTCCTTCCCCCCCGCCCCCCAGCCTCTTCTTTGCACTGCTAGTAGATACCAGGAAAGCTCGCAAGTTGCATTGCAGTCGGTGCACTCGCAGAAGGGATCTGGTTGGTGGTAAACTTCGGGCTGCTGAGTTGCCACGCGCCAGGGTGGGCTGCAAGCTCGGCTTGGAGCCTGACAGGAAAAGGGGTGAAGGGGAAAAAAAAGAAGCACCTGTGGGAGTGACTCCCATTGGAGAGATGAGTGTGGTTTTCATTGCATTCACCGCTGACTCCAGAGGGGCGCTGGGCTATTCAGGTTGGATGCCGGGGCCGGCCAGGGGCGGGAGAGGCCAGTTTTGTGATGTGCTTGCCTGAGCTACTACTCTGCATCAGGTGGAGAATCAACAATCACAGGCACCCGGTCCTCTGGTGGACTTTGGGCTGCCACAGTCACCGGGGTAACAGTGTAGGGAGGGAAGGGTCAGACTTCATTTTGTTTAAGCTGCCACACAGCTTTCATTGCTTCCCCCTTCTAGGCTTCCAGTGCTCTCAGCTGTCCGGAACCTTGCTGCTCCCCGCCCCCCATCCCGACCCCGGATGGCTCCCTAAATCCTCTGCTGGGCTGATGTTTACCAGGGCCACTGAGGACATATAATCTGGTTATTGCGTTTTGCCCTGCGTTCTGGTATGCCTGAATTCCATTTTGATGGTGCATCCTAAACCGAGATACCGTTTTATTGTTGTTTCCCCCCGCCCCCATCGAGGATACCTTTAAGAAGCCTGCCCTCAAATTGGTCGTCATCAGTCATGGAATGAGAGGAGAAAACAAGTTAACTTATTCATATCTTCCTTGCGTTTGTGCGTGTGTCCAGTGGCTGCTACTGTTAGGGATACCTGCAAAGAAATCTTGATTTAGTGAGTGAGGAAGGTGCCTGGCAAGGGCGCAACCCTCCTACCAGGAGCACCAGGTGCCAGAGGTCGAATCTTTCACGAATGCAAAGAAGCCACTAGGCTAGCCCGGATTCTTCCCTCTTCTGGCTTTAAGAACACTTTCAGTCTCTGACGAGGGGTGCGCATGCGCGCGCGGAGTAGTTGGGCTGGGGTGGGGGGGACACCCAGGTCCCACGACACTAAGGGCCTTTAGTGTCGATCTCCGGGAGGGGGATGGGATGAGCATCAGCCCAAGGGGATCCCACTAAGTGGTAGTGAGTGTGCCGTCCGAGGTCAGGAGCCAGTGGCACTGACTCCAGCACTGAACGCCACCGGACGCCGGACTCCTGGTTGGACAAGAGTTGGGGGGCGCGGAATGCCGACAGTGCGCGGCTGGTGGGTGACTGGGGATTCGCCGGGGATTTCGCTTTTGCTGGGTGGGGGTTCCGTTTCCTAATTCCTGTGCGAGCCGGGTGGGCGGGGGCTGGCTTTTTTTTTTCCCCCTGGGCTATTAAAGGCAGAGGGGCGGGCTTTTCCCAGGGATATAGCTACCGGCTGCGGGCCCAAGGCACGGAGCGCTCCCCGAGTAGTGGCTGGCATCCTTGTTGCCCCGCGTCGTCCAGGACTGGGGCGTTTTGGGGTGAGGTGTGTGCTCGGCTCCGGGCTAGTTTCCTGAACACTTGTTTTTTTCTCGCTTCTCTTCCTCCCCGGGGTTCTGCGGGAGGGTGCCCTCACACCCGGCCGCCCGAGCGCCTGGGCGGCGCGCCCGGGGAAGGGAGCGCAGGCGAGCCCGGCTGCTGCGGGACCGCCGCGAGCGCGCTACCTGCGCAGGGGCGGGCTGCGGCCAGGTCCCACGCGTGGCGCGCGGCTTCGTGGGCGCCGCTGTGATCCGGGCAGGGTTGACTGGATGGGTGGCAATAGGCAAAAGCAAAGTAGTACAGGTCGCAGCTGAGGGGTACCGGGGAAAACGACACCTCTTTTCTTTTTCACCTGTGACCTCTAGAGCTTTGGGGTGGGGGTACAGAATGAGGTGGTGCACGTGGAGGGGGGTGAAAAAAAAAGATTCTCCTCCCCCTTGGCTTCTCTCCCACCAACCCGGGAATGGAGGGGGAGGGAAGCGTGGGCTTGGCGCGTTTTTGATGCTTTGAATGGAGAACTCCGTTTCCCATGATGCTTTGCTTCTTTCTCTTTAATCTCCGCAGCGCCCGCGGCTGCACGAGGACCGGAGCGCGTGGTGGGAGCAGCTGGAGCACACCCTGGGCGCGCGGCGGCGGTGGCTCCCGGACGGCAGCCGGAGCGCTAGGTAAGGCTGTGAGCGTCGCGGGCAGGGACATGGAACATTCACTAAGGGCGTCTGTGATAGGAGACTCTTTTTCCTTCTTCTTCTTTTTTTCTTTTTTTTTTTTTTAAATAAAACACGTTGGAGGGTGACCGGCCAGCGCGCGCCAGCGATACCCCCACACATGGCTAAGCAAAGAAAGGTACTGACCCGAAGGCACACCCTCTGCCAAGTGGGGCGTTCAGCCTTGCCAGGTTAGGTTGGCTCTGCATGTTGAGTCACGTTTGGAGGAGAAACATCTTCACCGGAGGCAGTCTTCACCTGTCCAGGACCCCAATTGCAAAGGAGAAATGTTACTCTTAGTAATTTCTATACCGGCGCACGTCTCTTCTAGCATGGAAAATGTTTTGTTGTTGTTGTTGTTTTTCAGGTTTATGGGACCATAAGAGTTAAAGACTAGCTAAGTGGCAAGGGGATACCCTAATGAAACTCCAACATTTGGAATTCCCTGGCACTTTTACCTTATTTACAAATTCTGTTTTTTTGCAAAAAATTTTTTTTTCTTCTTTTGAACAAAACTTCATCGCATCTTGGAAACTGTAGGGGGAACCTAGTGAGACTTCTTTTTTTTTTTTTTTTTTTTTTTTTTTTTTTCCCAATAGGGGCTACTTGCTTACTGCCTGTTCTTTGGTCAAATAAACACTTGGAAATGGATGGGTTTTCTTCTGGAAGATAATGATGTGAAAGAAACAAGAGCTAATCTGTCTTCCTTGGGTTTAATGGAGAAAATGGGTCCATAAATGTTTAAACAGAAGTAGAGCCCTTTGAAATAGATCAAAATGTGACATCCCCAGACCATCTGTGCATTATGTAAGGAGGATAATGCTCTGTTTCTTAAACCAGTTCTAAAATTTCTCGCATTTTCTGTTAATGGGCTGGGGTGGGGGGAGCAGGGGAAATTCATTAGATCTAATAATCATTTCAGCATTGAGCCCTAAGGGTCCCTGTGAGCTCACGACTCAGATCCTTTGCCTGATTTTTCTATGCTGCTTTGCTTTGACATCAAGGGGACATCAAGGGGAGTACACTGGGCTGCACCCAGATTTGGTAGAAAAGGAGTGTCTAATCTGCTTATACTTAGAGACTGGATTTTTGAAATTCAGTGCCAGTTATGTTCAATTCCATGTTAAAATTCTTCAGGTTATTCATATTGCTCAGGATTTGTTTAAAACTACAACAGCCATCTTGGACTGTCTGTAAGATCAAAGAAAAACTTGTTTCTAGAAAATCAGCTACTAGGTTTTCTTATTGTTGTTTGTTTGTTTCATTTCTCATGTGCCTGTTTTGTCTCCCCCTTCCTCCTTTAACTAGGTGAGTCTGCACAGACCTGTGAGCATGGAGAAAAAAGGAACTTCCGGAAGACCTCAAGCTGTACTTCAAGGAGGGGCCTTGGCCATGTAAAAGTGCTTACAGTGCAGGTAGCTTGTTGAGATCTACTGCAATGCGAGCACTTCTTACATTACCATGGTGATTTAATCAATGGCTACTGAGCAGTGGCCTTTGTGCCCAGGAGGTTGTTGCCGCTCTGGAGGTATTCCTCCTACTTTGTCTCTTGTGTTAAGGTGCATCTAGTGCAGTTAGTGAAGCAACTTCGAATCTACTGCCCTAAATGCTCCTTCTGGCACAGGCTGCCTGGGCCACAGCATTTGAAAAAGGATGCCTCAAATCATCCCATGCAACAGGACACACAAGTTTGTAAAATTTTGCTTTATGTTCTTTTTGTTGTCGGGAACAGATGATAGGAGTCAGTGTGCAATGTACAGTTGAGTGCGCAGGGCAAGATTGGGTCCTAGCAGTACCAAAGTGCTCATAGTGCAGGTAGTTTGGCTATTACTCTACTGCAGTGTGGGCACTTCCAGTACTCTTGGATACTGAATCTCTTGTTGACGGAAAGAATATTTCAAAGTAATGCTACTCACAATTAGTTTTGCAGGTTTGCATTTCAGCGTGTACATGCATATATGGCTGTGCAAATCCATGCAAAACTGATTGTGATCACGTGTGCTTTCTACATTTTTACAGACACCATCCCATGCACCTCCTAGCATTCAAGCCCATTCATCCACGGGTGGGGATTTGTCGCATTACTTGTGTTATATAGAAAAGTATTGCACTTGTCCCGGCCTGTGGAAGAAAGGAGGGTCTTAGCATCTCCTTCCTTTGTTTTGGGTGAAGTTGTAAGTGTTGCTCCATGGGAGTTGTAAAATGACCTGTTTTGCTGTTGTCGGGTGGATCACGATGCAATTTTGCTTAGTGAAATAGGAGAAAAATTGCACGGTATCCATCTGTAAACCGCAGGACTTTGTTGGCAGCGCTCTTGATCTGTGCTAAAATAAGATGGTAAAATCTTTTCTCTAATTACTGTTGTTAAAACTTTTGTGAAATATAGAGTTTGTTTTGAACTGGTATTTTTAAATAAAAACATATTTCAACGTATGGGCACATTGAAGAATGATCCAACTGTTACTGAATGCAAATGGACCTTAGAATTGCAAAATAAAGTTTATAGATCTCAAAAGAAAATGACTCCTTGTTTAAACAATGCTAGAGATTTCAATTTTAAAAAAATCTTGTGGTGGAGAATCCTAAGGGAGATTTTGGACATAGCTGCCTTTAGAGTTTGCATCTACAAAAAACACCAAGATACCCAAGTCTGGAAATTTTATGAGGGTAACAGTTTTAGGACAAAGCACGTTGATTTGTTTCAAGCACATGTGCTCGTCCTTATGAAGGGAATGCAAGGCTGCAAAGCAATAGGGCACCTGCCTTTGAAGGAACTGGGCACATTTGAAATCTAGGAAGAGTGAACTTGTCAAATTTGGTTTAAAGGTGCTCTGTGAAGAATGCTAGTAGGGCCACAGGCTGCCTTACTGTGGAGGCTACTACATGGAAAGCTGGGTCTCTGAGGCTTACTGCTGGGATTGTGCACCTGGGTTCTGTAGGGTGACTAACGATTTTGAGATCATACTAGGCAGGAAAAAAAAAATCAATGTTGACTAATGACACAAAAGTGTTCGTTTTCTGAGCCCATTGCCACCTAAGACAATTTGGATCCCATATTGGTTTGTCAGGTTGAACAATTGAAGGAGATCCCTCCAGAGATGGAGTCAGCAGGTGAGGCCTGAGGATGTGGCCTCTCTAAACTGCACTCAAGTGTTGCTACTGCTGGTGCAGAGACCACAGTTATGAGAACTACTGGTCCAGAAGTACCCAAGACTTCTAGAATAAATAGAGCTAGCAAAAGAAGTTGTCTATTTTATATTTCCAAATACACAAAATTGAAAGGGCTCTAGGCAGGCCCTGGGTTCATTTTCTAGTTCCATGTTTCCTATTTTCATGGTAATCCTTGAGACTAACTTGTCAAGTCTTGGGCTAATGGAAACCGGCGGCCTGTGATAGTTTTACTGCCTGCCAGCAGGAGCATTCAGTTCTCATCAAGAAGAGATACTGGCATGCTAAAGATGCTATCTGTACATCATCCTTTTTTTTCCCCTGGTGCCTTGGAATGTTCTCAGTTTGAACCCATGTGAATTTTTCCTCCTACCATTGATCCAATTGAAGTCGGCACAAGGAGCTTTTACTAAATTGCCCTTTAGCCTTGAGCTAGTTGCCTGAGGTGTCCATTTCCTCATTAGGGGAAACATCGTGATAGTACTGGTGTACCTCAAAGATGTGTGGGTTGAGTTCTGTTCGGCACAGGTGATGGGGGATCGATTTTAATTGTTAGTGATGAAATGAAATCTTAATGAAAAGAGACGGTAGTAAATTCTGTCTTCCAGTATTAAGTATGTGATTTTTTTTTAAGTGACTAATGCTTGAGGCAATTATGCAAACATAAAGAACTCCACGGATATTTCCTGTGCTGTCTAATGCTAACTACTTTGTTGGTGCCTAATCACAGTGAAGTTTGATGTGGCAGCAAAGCAAAGGTCTCCTTTCCCTCTAATAAAGTAGCTCAGTAAAAAAGAGGATTAAAGTGTGTTTGTTACAATCCTTAACACCCCCAAACCTCCACTTTAATAATACAAGTTTATTGTCTGTAGCTGTTCTCTGGTGCTTTACCTAGGTGGCTAGCATGCAGACAGTTATTGCAGGCTCGACTTTTAATAGGCATGTTTAGAGGGGCTGTGTTCCTCACAAGAAGCCGTTCTGCTTCTTAGAGGCCCACTCATTCATCTAAAACTTAGTTGCCTGTGATGATACTAAGACCTTTTCTGGCCTCAAAAATTCTGTCGTTGTTAGCATTGGGTGTATCAAATAACGTGAAAACTTACACATCGACAGTATTTGAGGTAGGTAATTTAAATCATTAGCTATAGGAAACATTTGTAATAAATGCAGACTATATATAGACACTACCTCTATAGTCACTTGCAAAGAAACAGTAAGTTCACTGGAGTCAACTGCTAGGTGTAATTCCTGCTTTGATTCAGAGGATACATTTGACATCCTGTGGTTTTCCAAATGCATGAGCGTTAAATCTCGCAAGAGTCAATGTGGCATAAGTATTAATTACCCCAAACATATGTTGATTTGCAAGTTGCTTTTTTGGCCACTGTAGGTCACATTAGCTTAGAAGCGGGATAGATGGATGAAGCTACCACATAAAATTGTAGATGCAAAAATCCTTAGTTGCAGATTCTAAGTCTGGTTTATTCTTTACTAGCTGAAGAAACTGAGTCCTGGGAAGAAGTGACCCAGTGAAGACTGATGAATAAGCAGTTAGGGACTAATTGATCACTGCCATGCTAGACATTTGGAGGCAGGATGAATGCATGTAAACCAGACCCCTGGCAGGGTCTTCTCCCAGGCAGTGTCAGGACAGGGGACACTATGGAGAGAGAAGGAAGGCAGTGGAGATGAAAGGAGAGTCTCTTAAGTGGAGTTGTTTATACAGAAATCAAAGGCAGGGGAAAGCAGATGGAGATACTTCGAAAGAACTGCACTTAGTTCAGAATATCTAATGTGGAGAAGGGAGAGGTAGGCCCTGGTCAGAACACGAAACCTTGTCCCAAAAGCAAAGGGAAATCACTTCACAATTGCAAGCAGAAACTCTCAAATTTACCCTCTTAATGAAATCTGTGAAGCAACATAGAGTCTGTGTTGGAAAGCACTGTGCCAGAAGCCAGTTACACAATTCTTTTCTAGATTGGGAAGCAGAGAATTGAATGAGAACAGAGGGAAGAGACAAGCAGAGGCCAATTGCCCTTACAAATACACGGACGCATTCAACACAATTGCAACGAACATCTAAAAGTTATCCATAAAAATACATAGGGAACAATAGTCAAGAAAATATTGAGAAGCAACAGGAAAATATGAGAACAAAAAAGAAACACAAAAAATCATGGTATTTAATGTTCTAGATAAGAATGGTAACTACCACTTATTATTTAATTAATTCACTCATTCATTTAAGGAATGTTTATTGAGCACCTATTATGTACCCAGCAGCATCTTTCTACTAGAAAATCAGTATGAACATGCGCCATCACCAACACATGCAGTAATGTTGGAACAATTGGGGTCTGCTGCTTGCAGACTATGTCATGCCCTTCATTGGCAAAACCACATCAAGTCTTCGTATGTGCTACTGAAGCAAGGATTGCAAGCAAGTCTTAATGACAGGTAAAGGCCCTAGCAGATATGGAAGACACCACTTGTAAGGGTTTTTACAGGCAGAAAGATGCTAACATTGAACTTGTTGGATCTGATCAGAAACAGCAAAGGGATAAAGTGAAGGGGTGAAAGAAAGAATAGCTGGAAGAGCATAAGTCAATCCCAGTCCCCTCTTCTCCCCTGCCACCTGCATTTGTGGCCAAATTTTTTCTTGTTATCAGTGTGAAACTACAGGATGATGAAACAGATACAATGGAATCACAGGAGAACATCAGAGATATTAAAGTCACTAATGTGGTCTGGGAGTTCTCTAAATAAGTTCTGGCCGGATATGGAATTAAAACACTTTGGGGCTGGCACAGTAGGCTTTAGGCTAAGGCTAAGGCTCTGACTGCAGTACCAGAATCCGATATAGGCGCCATTTGAGTCCCTGCTGATCCACTTCCACACCAGTTCTCTACTTATGGCCTGAGAAAGCAGCGAAGGATGGCACAAGCCCTTGAGTCCCTGCATCCACATGGGATACCCAGAAGAAACTCCTGGCTTAGCTCAGCTCTGGCCATTGCAACCATTTGGGGAGTGAACCAGCAGATGAAAGATCTCTCACTCACTCTTGCTTTCATTCTTTCTTGCTATCTTTCTCCTCTCTGTTTAACCCTGCTTTTCAAATAAAAATAACCAAATCTTAAAAAGAAAGCACTTCGGGCCCAGCGGCATGGCCTAGAGGCTAAAGTCCTCACCTTGAATGTGCCAGGATCCCATATGGGCACAGGTTCTAATCCCGGCGGCTCCACTTCCCATCCAGCTCCATGCTTGTGGCCTGGGAAAGCAGTTGAGGATGGCCCAAAGCCTTGGAACCCTGCACCCACGTGGAAGACCTGGAAGAGGTTCCAGGCTCCTGGCTTCAGATCAATGAAGCTCCAGCCCTTGCAGTGACTTGGGGAGTGAATCATTGGGTGGAAGATCTTCCTCTCTGTTTCCCCTCCTCTCTGTATATCTGACTTTGCAATTAAAAAAAATGTTTTTAAAATGAAAGAAAGCACATCAAATATCACGTGTAGTTGAGCATGACACAAATGGAAGAGATATGCTCGAGGGACAGGTCACTGCACTGAAACCCACGTGCAGTCCCTGGATGCGGCTGCTTTGAACAAACCTGAAATCAACTTTGGATCATTAGATTTACGTGAAAGCTTCAAAGAGGACAATTACAACAAAATACAAGGGAATGGTCAAGGCAACTCTCATACATGAGATGCTGTTGAAAAATAGGGGGAGAAATTCGTGAAGCAATGGTGTGTGAATCACAAAGACAGCAAACAGATCATGAGGAAAAAAAAAACCGAGTAATATCCATTGATCCCTTTCTATGTTTTAGACACTACAGTAATAAATTTTTCTACATACATCTAATCTAATCATTATCTCAGTCATGAAAGACAGTACTATTGTATACATGGAATCCATTATTATTTCCATTTTAAAGAAAGAGAGCTGAAGCTCTGAGAAGTAATTTCTCCACATCTCCAAGTTCCTATTCTTGTGTCTTCAGAACTTAAGAACTATAATACCCAATATAAAAAGGTCTGATAAATTTGGAAAGCACTCATCCTTAGTAGTAACTAAATGCAAACTTAAACAACCATCTGTTGTTTTTCAAATATCAGTTTTATGATAGTTTAAAAGATTAAGAATATATATTACAATAATTCCATTTACATGAAATTTTAGGGTAAACTGGTTTCTAGCCAAAAAATGTCAGAACAGTGCTTGCTTCATGGGAAGCGAGAGTGTCCCAATCATAAAGAAGTGTGAAAGGACACTCAATGACGATAAAATTGGTTTACCTATTGATGCATTGGGACTACGTGAAGTGCATACATTGATCAAAACAGGTCAAAGGGTATCATTTATGCATTTCACTGAGTGTTTGTTTTGCTTGAGATCAAAACAAAATATTGGATTCTGATTAATGATAAGCATCCTTAAGCATTCAGGTACAAAATGAACTGATGCTACAGCTTGTTTGAAATGCATACAAAAATAAAATGAATGAGTAAAGAGCAGCAAGCTATTAATTGTAGGATCTGGGTGGCAGGAGTGCGGGTTTTCACTCTACAATTATTGTGGCATTTATAATACAGTGTTGAAAGAGAAAATGATCAGAGGAAGGAAGAATATAGATAGTAGTAATAATGGGTACTATTTATTAAATGCTTACTATGTGCCAGGTATTTTGACATGCTGTATCTACTTATTATTATTAGTTATTTAAATACTTATTTTTATTGGGAAGGCAGATCAGATCTATGGAGAGAAGGAGAGATAGAGAGAAAAATCTTCTATCCACTGATTCACTCCCAAAATGGCCACAATAGCTGGAGCTCAGCTGACCTGAAGCCAGGAACCAGGAGATTCTTTTGGGTTTCCCACATGGGTTCAGGGTCCTAGGACACAAACAGAGAGCTGCATGGGAAGCAGAGTAGCTGGGACAGGAACTGGTACCCATGTGGGATCCCAACACTTACAAGGTGAGGATTTAGTGATTGAGCCATTTGCACTGGGCCCTATTTATATTATTTTAAAATATTTATTTATTTGAATGGAGGAATGATGAGAGAGCAAAAAAGAGAGAGAAAGAGCAAGATCTTCCATTCCCTGGTTCACTGTCCACATGGCTACCACAACTGAGGCCCGGCCAGGCCAAAGTCAGAAGCAAGGAACTCCATCTTAGTGTTCTACCACATAAATGGTAGAGGCTTAAGCATTTGGGCCACCTTCTACTGCCTTCCCAGGTACATTAACAAGGAGCTGAATGAGAAGTAGAGCAGTCAGAATGCAAATCAGTGCCTATATGTGATACTAGAATTACAGGTAGCAGCTTAACCCACCATGCCACAACACCAGCTCCTGTACTGGTACTTTTATATCTTAATACAACAACTTATAAGGTAGAACCATCTATTAGCTCTATTTTTCATATGAATAAACAGAAGTCGAAAATGTTAAATAGTTTGTCTGAGATGACGCAGCCTACAAAGCAGCAGAGCCAAGCTATGAATCCAGTCTAATTCTAGAGTCCATGATATATGTGGAATTAGAAGGGTGAGATAATCTTGTTGATGGTTCATCTAATTAGAATGGTAGGTGCAGTTGGAGTGCCTCAACTCCAAAGCCCATGTCCTTTATTCTTTGCCATCTTTCTAGAGTGACTTTCAAATTTCCGGCAAGCAAAACTAAAATATGAGGGCTGGGTGGGGGAGAACAGAAAGTATTGCGGCAAGTTAGATGACTGTGGGGAGCGAGGCGGAATGGTGCAAGTGATGGAAAGAGATGACAGGTTAGCTTTTGTACATGGGATCTGAGATACCTTTGAGACATTCAGAAAAAAGAGATGAGGACGGCAGCTACTGGAGTAAAGTCTCAGATCTGAGCCTGGGTGCCCCCTCTCATCTTGGCAGTGAGACGAGCAGGGAGCAGGATAGGACCTACGTTTTAAAGATGTATTTATTTTATTTAAAAGGTAGATTTTACAGATAAAGAAGGAGAGACAGAGAGAAAGAGATCTTCCATTTGCTGGTTCACTCCTAAGTAGTCGCAACAGCTAGAGCTGAGCCAATCTGAAGCCAAGAGCCAAGAGCCTCTTCCAGATCTCCCACACGAGTACAGGGTCCCAATGCTTTTGGCCATCCTCCACAGCTTTCCCAGGCCATAAGCAAGGAGATGGATGGGAAATGGAACAACCGGGATAAGAACTGGAGCCCATATGGGATGGTGGCACTGCAGGTGGGGCATAACCTAGTACAACACCATGAAGCTGGCCCAAGAATCTTAAAGAGCTGATGAAAAGAAATCAGTCAAACAGAAGGTAGGAGAAAAAGCCAAAGGGAGTTGAACTCAACCTTTGCTGATAAAACAAATTCACTTAAGAATACCTGGTCTTGTGTTGGAAGATGCCTGGGTATTTTTGTGTTTAGGCAGCTTTACATAGTCCATCTTCTATAGAGAAATAGGAAAAAAAATCTCTCTATGAGGTATACTTAACAATGATCAATTGGTGACTGTTTTGAACATGGCAAAGGGAAAGCAAGTTAAGTTTGGGAGCCATAAAATTATTTTCTGTTCCTGGCAAAGAGGGAGTTTTCCCATATTCGTCCAGTAAGTCCTCTCTCTCGCTAAGAACTCTTCCAGGCCTGGATTCCTTTGCCTGTATGCCTGGGCCCTTCTGATGTTTTAGGAGAACAAAGTTGCCAAACTGCATCTGCTTTACAATGATTCCCACTCCTTTGTGGCCTTGCGTGATTTATGAAGCATTCTGCCTAGAGGGACAGTCCTATTTAAACACTGCGCTGTATGTGCTGGAGGTCTGGGATGGTTTCTCAATGGACTTGTCAAAAACAGTTATAATTGCCATCCATAATATTGGCTTTTAAAGTATATAAAATTTGATTTTTAGTATAGTCATTCAACAAAGGCTTAAGTATCTCTAATTTGCTTAAATTGCTTTGGCCACCAAGCCAGGAATCTATTTCTAGAAGCTGCTCAAAAACATTGACTTGGGAAACAGTTGTTACATTCATTGCGTCTCATTACAAGCATACCCTAAGGTTTTCTGTATTGAATCATTTAAAAGCAACAATGCTTTAGCTTAATACCTAAGTACACAATTTTAACTTCGACAGAGGTCTTAAATTGGGGTCAATAGGACTGTTTTGAATACAAATGAAAATGAATGTAACCATTTGAGGTTAAAAATATTTTTTAATAATATTTTTGAGGGCCTGGCGTTGTACCCTAGTGGCTAAAGTCCTTGCCTCGCACGTGCCAGGATCCCATATGGGCAACAGATCATGTCTTGGCCGTCCCACTTCCCATCCAGCTCCCTGCTTGTGGTCTGGGAAAGCAGTCGAGGACAGCCCAAAGCCTTGGGACCCTGAACCCATGTGGGAGACCTGGAAGAGGCTCCTGACTTTTGACTTAGGATGGGCTCAGCTCCAGACATTGCAGCTGCTTGGGAAGTGAATCATTGGGTGGAAGATCTTCCTCTCTGTCTCTCCTCTTCTCTGTATATCTGACTTTGCAATAAAAATAAATCCTAAAGAAAAAATACTGATAGAAAGAGATCTTCCACTCACGAGTTGACTCTTCAAATGTTTGCAGCAGCCAGAGCAGGGCCAAATTGTAGCCATGAGCCTTGAACGCAGTCTTGGTGTCCCACATGGATCCCAAGTATGCAAGGCGCCATCTGCTGCTTCCCCGGTGCACCTGTAGCAGGAAGCTGGAATAAGAACTTGATGAGCCTGAAACTGACTTAGGCACTTGGATATGGGATGCAGGAATCTCATGCGGTGACTCACCAAATGCCTACCGGCGCCTATGAGAAATACCTTACATCAGAAACTGAGAATGTTGCTTTTGTTTCACCAAGCTGAGCAGCTTTCACTTTCTTTTTGTCTTAACAGTGTGATACTCTCCAAATGTCAGACTGCAAGCTTAAACTTTTGTTTGTAGCTACATTAATAAGCATAAAAAGGTTTGATTACCTTAGTTATGTGTGTATACATATGTGCTTAGCACTGTGTGTTCTTTTTCAAATATATATATAATATATATTCCTTGGAAAGGCAGATTTACAGAAAGAAGGAGAAACAGAGAGATTTTCGATCTGCTAGTTCACTCTCCAAGTGACTGCAGCAGAGCTGAGCTGATCTGAAACCAGGAGCTAGGAGCTTCTTCCAGGTCTCCCACAAGGATCCCAAGGCTTTGGGCCATCCTCTACTGCTTTTCCAGGCCACAAGCAGGGAGCTGGATGGGAAATGGAGCAGCCAAGATACAAACTGGTGCCCATACGGAATCCCAGCACATGCAAGAAAGGGACTTCAGCCACTAGGCCAGGCCCTAGCACTGTGTTTATTTGGTTTTTTAAATGTGAGTGACTTTTTTAAAGATTTATTTATTTTTATTACAAAGTAGAGAGATGAGAGAAACAGAGAGGAAGATCTTCCGTCGCTGTGATTAGAACTGGCGATATGGGATCCCAGCACATTCAAGGCGAGGACTTTAGCCACTAGGCCACGCCGCAGGGCCCCCTAGCACTGTGTTTTTAAAGTGTTATCATGGCCATGCATTGTGATTAGGTTCAGCAGGTGTTTGGTTCAGGTCCCAGCTGCTCACTTCAGATAGCTTCCCGTTTAACATACATCCTGGGAGGCAGCAGATGGTGTCCCAGGTATGTGGATCCCTGTCCCTCACGTGGATGTCCTGACAGAGTTCCAGGCTCTTGGCTTTGATGTAACCCAGCCCTGGCTACTGTGGGCATTCATAAAGTAACTCAGCAGATGGCAGATCTCTTTCTTTTTGTCTCTGTTGTGCTTTCCTATAAATACAATAACCAAGGAAGTGTTTTAAAAATGTTGGTCAATTGAGGTTCTATCAAATGACCACAGGGACTTGTCTATCAGAGACAATTTCTATTTTAGCTCTTTGCTCGAGATTCTTCATGATAGTAAATGTCAATCCCAAATGATCATGTTGTTTTTGAAAAACAAAAAACAGAAAACAACATCATTAGTTCTAACAGCGTGTGTGTGTTGATGTACATGTGTGTTTTGTAATAGGATAACCAGTCAGTACTGGTTTTAGTTCTGCTCAATTGACTTTTTTCTTTAATTATCACCCCAGGCAAACACTGATCTCAGGAAGAAAATAACGGCAAAGGAATCTCCAACTTGAATTGTGGTCTAAACTTGATAACAACTTTGCAGTGTGAACTTAAATGTGAAAATTAAACTCCGCTAGGCCCTCATCTTTAAGTAGAGAGAAGTGCAGCATCCTTCATCAAAAATTTCTTTTTCTCTCCCAAGCTAAAGAGAATTCGAATTGCCATGTCCTTGAGCAGTACACGGATCTAGCTACGGATCTATATCTCATAACTTTATGCAGAATTGTGAGTCAGTGACAGGAAAAACTAGCTGTGCCAATCTGGAAAATTACAGGACATCAATTTGCTGGATTGCCAGCTAATTATTTCAGAAGACGGTTTATCCAGATTTTATGATTTAAAAATCCTAAATTGAAGGCATAGGTTCAATCCTAAAGTGGACTGTTTTTTTTGTTTTGTTTTGTTTTTTTGCTAATTTGGGAGTGATTTAATTTGTTCACTAAATACTCCACTTACTGAATTGACCAAAGCAGCTAAATAGCTACCAATCCTGATTGTGTGAACTTCAGCAATTTTCAGGCTGGAAAACACGGAGTGCTAGAGCTAGAAGGGGAAAGGAATAAACAGTTACAGAATTCTTACTGTGTGCCAGATTCTTTACACATGTCATTTCATTGATCGTCACAAAGGTCCTGGGACGAGGAATTAGGTCCAGTGTAGCGCAGAGCAATTACCTATTGTATTTTTCAAAATTTACCATAATTTGGCCAAGATTATAAATCTAATTTAAAAATTCTTAAATTGGCTTAAATGTCACTTTGCAGGAAATCTGTTTGACCAGCCTGTGTAAGGTAGTCCTCCTGTGCACATACATGCTGCTTCTAAAAGGGTTCTATGTGTGGCATTTATCCCAACGTATAAATGTGTGTCCACCTATCTCTTGGCTGTTTTCACAACTGAAAACTAAGGGGAAGAAGGCAAGGCCTCACTCAGTATCAGTCTTGTTTATCACTGTGTATCCAGTGCACAGGGATGGACACGCAGTACACGTCCCATAAATATCCCTTGGTAAATGAATGAGTGAATAAGAAAGTTTATCTGACACAAAAATAATTCTCTTCCTTTTTTTAAGATGTATTTATTTTTACTCCAAAGTTGGATATATAGAAAGGAGGAGAGACAAAGAGGAAGATCCTCTGTTTGATGATTCACTCCCCAAGGGACTGCAACAGCCGGGATTAGAACCGGTACCCATATGGGATCCCGGCATGTTCAAGGTGAGGACTTTAGCTGCTAGGCCACCGTACCAGGCCCCATTTTCTTCCTTCTAACATCCTTCACTAACATGTTTCTAGATGGAAAGTTGAGACTCAGAGAGGTTAAATGACTTAAACAGAAAGTCTGATGGAAATCAGACCACACAGACTGATCCTAGTTCCTAGGGCTTTGGCTCATGCAGATTCACCCTGGGCCTACGCTGCTTGTCTTTTTGTTCCCCACACAGTCATCAAACACATGACGCAAAGGGTTTAGGATGAGGAATAGAAACAAAATTTGTTGTAGTGCCCGGTGACTCATGAGCTCTTCACAGAGGCTCAGTGGTCAGGGAAGTCCTCTAGCACAGAGAACCGTGTAAAGAGGGAACAGTTCTGGCTCACTTCTTTTTCAACATTCTCTGAGTGGCCACACCTTCCTTCAAGGGACTACCCGCTTCAGCAGGAAAGTCTTTGCGGTTTCACAGTGCTATACTGAGGCTTTCCATCTTTTGCTAGCTTACCAGCTTCTCCAAATGACACAAGTGGTTAGTGGCAAAGCAAATTCAGTCTCCCGTCTAAAGGCTAGGTTCATTTCACTAAGAATACTGATGTAATTTGCTCTTCCTGATTAGCCTAGCAGTACATGATGTGATAATTATGCAGGAAGTACCTACACAGAGGAGGAGTTTTAGGTAGACTAACTTGACTCATCTCAATGACTCATCACTTTGGGTCCCCAATTATCATTTTGAATGTTTTCCCTCAATGGCAATGCACATCCGATTGTCTGATTTTCCCCATAGGCTTCCAAAATTAAAATTAACTGCAGAATCACACTTTTTAGCCAGCTGTGTTAAAACCAAGTGGTTTGGGGGGAGGGAATTAGGGAGGGGATAAGAGAAATCTCGGGATCTATGGAAGTGTATCATAAAATGATGATAATAAAATAAAAAAAAAAACCCAAGGGGTTTTGCCTCTCATATCAGAAATTTTCAAAGGGACCCTGGGAGCTTAGGGGTTAAATATCAGACCATCTTGAGACAGAAAAAAGAAAGGCTAGAATTATGCATTGTAACAGGTGTTTTATGATGGAAACTCATTACATTACATGAATGAGTGAAGATAATATCCTTCACTTGTAGGACACTTTTCATGTTTTCCTCCAAAGGGCTTTTATGTGCAGCATGTTTTTCTCATGAGGTCCGTGTGTGGTAGAGGGAAAGTATTCTCATTTGAAATACGGAAAAACTCAACTCAGAGAAGCTGAATATACTCAGCCAACATTCATTAAAACCTTATAATGGGAGAGTTACTTATGATTCAAAAAAGAATGACACCCAGTACCTATCTTTAACTAAATCCACTATGGAAATACAGTCTATTAAATCAGGTGAAGACTACCCAGATGTCCTCCTCTGGTTGGGCTATTCACAATAGTCTTAATAAATAGTTAATAATTGATTCTCTAGAGAAAAACATAGTCACTTCTGGGGAACCTCTCTCCTAATTATGTATTGTCATTTGGTGTTTCTTACAGGGGGTTCACCCAATGATACAAACATCGAAAGTCAAACATCTTTAAATTAATCCCCAAATGTCCTAGTCAAGCAAGAACAGAGGCTGATGTTGTTGAGGGTGACGGAGGATCTTTGATTTCACACAGACAAGTGGATGTTACTCTACGGACACTAGAAGAAGTAATCTGATCAGATGTGTGTCCTGCCTGTATCATGTCTGATTGCATGTGGCAAATGAATGAAGGGGCTAAAGAGAATGTACCATAGTCAGTTAGGAGGCTCTAGCGATACTCCAGGTGGCTTCAACTAAAGCAGTTGTGGTAGAGATTGAGGATAGTATTGGATTCGAAAGATGTTTAGAAAGCAAGATTAGACTTGGCAAGTGGATACTTGTAAGGTGAGGAAGAAACAAGGATTAACTCTCTGATTTCTGGTGTAGGTAACAGGATTGATGCTGGACATATGGACCAAAATAGAGACTCATAGCAAAGGTGTATGAAACGACAGAACACATAACAAGCTTTCATGGATGTGTAATGGATTATTCAGTCAGCTAGAGTCAGGTTCAAATTACAACTTCGACTTTTTTAGCAGCAATGACATCTGTGGTAGTTACTTAAATTGAATCTTGCTTTCCTTATGTCTAAAATTTGTTCGATTTGTTATGGAAATAAAACAAAACCACATCTGTAACATAGGCTCTCCATAGATTGGGAGATCAACTATGAGGTTGGGAAGAAGAAAATGAGTTCAAGTTGTACTGGATTTGTAGTGCCTGTGGATTATCCAATCAAGGAGACATGGTATGGAAACTGATATCTGGAATTATGAATATTTAAGGGACAGTTGAAGAAAGAGGATCCAGCCAAGGAGACTAACCGAGTGATTTTGTAGACAAGAGCATTAAGAGATTGTGATGTCCTTGAAATCACTGCTGAACATCAACACCACACCCTGACAGTGACTGACTTAAATTCAGTCCAATTCAGCCACTGTCTGTTACCACTTTTTTTTTTTTTTTGCCAAATCACCACTTTTCTATTGGGCTTTCTGCCCATTGTCTATTCACTCAGTGTCTTTTTTTTACTGTATCCCTAATTCCCTCGTCCCATGTGTGGACACAATGTGCCAAATTACAACTCCAGATCAATATGATAACTTCCTTTGCTTCAATGCTACATTAGAATGTGAAACTGCTTTCTATAACATGACACAACCAAGTGCGGATAGATGTCACCAAGATCTGAGAAAAATCCAGAAGGATGCTCTTTAGCTTCCATCCTGACTCTCCTAAAATTGTCAAAGCACTGACTGGCGACAGCATTTGAATTCTTCCATAACCTCTATGGAGGGGACCAAAATCATCGGAGAGACAGATCTGGAAAGCCTCGTAATTATGACTGTGTACATTCAGGGCATGGCTGTAATGCTGGAGTAACATGAGACTGTGCGTATCTCAGGGGAGCTCTGTGGAGGAGTGACACTAAGATCCGATGGAATAACCTACTCACAGGCTGATTGCCTGGAGCTAAAGAGGAATCAGCTCCAGGACCCCTCATTTGCATTGATGAATTCCAAAGTCTACTTAATTTTGCATACACAATTGTTATTCATTAAAAGCCTTTTTAAATTGCCCAAGCTGGGTTTCATCAACTTTTGATTTGAGTATTACCAGCTTGGTAGCTGCTTCCACTGCAGTAGTAAGACTGTGTAAGTCTGTTGGGATCAAGATACCACTTTCAGAAGCAGGAGTGTGGCCAAATCTTGAAGTTATTGCTGATTTAAGTGAATATTCTTTTTTTTTTTAAGATTATTTTTTAATTGGAAACGCAGATATACAGAAAGGAGGAGGGACAGAGAGGAAGATCCTCCATCTACTGCAATGGCCACAAACGCCTGTGCTGAGCTGATCCAAAGCCAAGAGCCAGGAGCTTCTTCTGGGTCCCCCATGCAGGTACAGCATCCCAAGGCTTTGGGCCATCCCCTCACAGGAGACATCCTTTCAAAGACAGCCTGTTTACAAATATGCCTACTTTTTTTGCTTTGCTTCATATTCCTAGCCAAATTATCACATGCTATAGTCAAAATTCTTCACTTTTCTTTTTTCCATTTTACAGTGCATTTTGACACTCATCCCATATTAATCCAAAAAGATACATTTTCATCACAGAAACAGAAAATAATTGATTTAATCGATCATATGTGATGGACATTTAGGTTATTTTCAATATGTGATTATCATTAACATAAACAATTTTGACTGAATTGAAGCCTGGTTATGTGTAGCTTGAGATAGTGAACTTTTATTAAAATAATAAAGTCATATTTGGTGCACAGTGGAAAACAGATTAAACTTAAAAATGGCATTGTCTACAATATCTGCTTTAAAGTATTGTGAAGATTATGCCAGACTGCATTTATAAAGCGTTTTAGTACACTGATCATGCTCAAAAACTGTTACTGCCTCCTTCACTGAGACTCACAGTGCTAGCTTCCACACGCAGTCAGTCCTCACACGCAGCTAGTTTCCGCAGCCAAGTCCTGTTTTCAGCACACGTTTGCCACCATTAAAGCCAAAATACCAGACACAGAGAGGTACTTAGCAGGTTCCTAATTCCAGCAGGGTATGTGTTACCAGAAATGCCAGGTGGGTTCTTCCCTCAGCTTAGTATAGAAATAAAAAGCCGGGAATCTGTTGCAGACAGGAAATTTTATTTGCGAAGGGACCAGGTGAGCAGGGAAGGGAGAGGGAAAGGGAGAGAAAGCTGGGAGGTGGGGTGCCTCTGGAAAGAGGAGAGAAAGAGACACCAAAGGGGTCTTTGGAAGTGTCTTGGGATTTTAAGCATTCCCTGGCCCCTTCTTGTTGGGCGGGAGCCTACAGGTAGGATGTTCCCCATTGGTGGTCTTCTAATCAGTTAGGAAATGGGTGGGCAATCCTGATGCTGCTCCCCTGAAGGTGTGGCCAAGACCTCAGCAGGCCTGGACCGTGTCAGTAGGGACTGGAGTGGAGGCAGAGGAAGGGAGAAAGAGAAGGGGAACATCTTCTGCCATGGTGGCAGGAGGGGATTGCAAGGAAAAAGGGGAAAGGTAAAAGGGAAAGATGAAAGAGGAGTGGGGGCGGGCAGCAGCACACCAGAGGAGGCAAGAAGGAAGTGAAGGTGGAAGAGTAAGTGGATGGGAGGATCCGCAGGGTATTGGTAGGTGGGTGGAGCTTAGAGGGAGGTGCTGAGAGGGATTGGTGGGCAAATGGAACTGAGCAAAATTTGCAATCTGTGGGAAAGGGGAAGCAGATATCTAAAATAGTACAGAGTCCCAAAATGGCAGGTGCCTCCAGCGCCGATGTTTGAGTCACCCCTCACACACAGAATGAAATACCTCTGTCCTATTGAAAGCAAATCCCTCCTTAGCCCATGTCCTCAACAGCCACATCCATTGGTTAGGTCTTTTGTCTCCCTTTCTACTGATACCTTCTTTTAGTTCTCAATTTTATCTTACCTCACTTATCCTAAATAAAATTACTCTCCATATTTGCCAGGGTTAGGTTCTTTTACAAATGATGGAAAAACCTGATATAACAATGGCTTCTGTTACGTACTATTAAGTTTATTTCTCACGTAAAGGTTCCGAAGTGGACCATCCAAGGCCGATGTGGTGTGTACAGCTGCCAGAGACTCAGATCTTCAGGGTCCAGGATGAAGTGCTAACTATGGTTTCCATTTTTCATGCAGTGAAATAGGAAAGGGATGCCCACAGAAGGGCTGAGGGGGTACCACTGTAGTTCTGGCCCTGGCTGCCCCTGTGACCCCCGAGCAAAGAAAGGCTTACTGCCGGTTGACCCACTATCCTAGGCAGGGTGGTGTCTTACCAGGCGGCGGACCCTGGGCCGGCACATAACTGCGCAAGGTGATGTCCACCAAGCCCTCACTGGCCACACGTACCATTAGGAGAGTGCAAACATGCAGCCTATTCTAATCTTGATCATCACGCACCAACTGCTACACACCCGGCCTCCTGAAGGGAGAGGATGAACACTGGGTGAGATAACCAGTAATCTCTCTAACTCCCTTCCTTTACCTTCCTTTACCTTTTATTTTCTTTCTTTTCCTTCACAGTCAAGCTTTTAAAAAATGCGGTCAACCCTCACTATATTCACATCCTCTGAAATAATTTTTTCCCGAATTTGCTTTATCAAGGTCATCATTTATTCAGATGTTAATTAATTAAAAGTTTAGTCAATAGATATTTATTGAATGTCAAGTGTGCAGCAGACATTCAAATGGCATAAGTAGCGATGACGTACAGATAAATAAGTCATAATTGTTCTTACCCCTACAGGAGCACGTGATTTTGTGAGAGAAACAGAAAACAGAATGAATGATTAAAATCGAGTAGTAACCAGCATGATAAGGGAGCTATGAAAATATCTGAAAGCCCAGTTGGGTGGAAAAGTGGAAGTGAACAACATTGTAGAAAATTACACCTGCAGTTTCTTTCTATAAATAAGCAACGGTAAGCCAAGAAGATGAAGAAATGAATGGCTTCTTGGAAGAGAGCAAATGTTTTGGGAACTGTATGTGGACTGAAATATCTATAGAGACAAAGTTTCAGCAGTAGGAGACAAGAGTGGAGAATGAGAGGGATGCGGATATAGAGATTACAGGGGCATTGACATAGCTGTGACACTTCCAAGGTCAGCGTGCTTTATGGAGCTGTAACTTTATGGTAGGTCTAAGGAGAAGTATGGACATTTTCTAAGAAGGGTATGGTCACATTTATGTGTGGCTGCTGGGTACGGGGTGGTGAGTGGGGCAAGGACAGAAGCAGACAGACTGGTTACGGCTCTATAACTACTCTAGGAGTGAGATGATAGCAACCTGGACTAAGATGAGAGAATTCAGTAAGTCTGAAAGATATTTAGGAGGAGAGTAGTATGTTGGCCACCGACTAGATGGATGCATACAGGAGATGTCAAGAAATTTTTTTTTTTAAAAAAAGCTTGTTTTGCTCGTTCTTCAAAAATAGCTCTTTCTTGCTGCAATATATACTTTTTTTTTTTTTAGCTTCAATTACATTTATTTCTGGTGTTATTTTTTTTTTTTTACCATTTCTTGTTTCCTGCTCATTTTTTCTGTTTTAATAAGTCCTTGAGATGTATTCTTAGATCGTTTATTTGAGATATTTCTATTTTTGTAAGCACCTAATGTTATAAATATCCATTTTAATGCTGCTTTTTTTTTTTTTGCTATATCTCATGGGTTTTGATAGTTTTGCTTTAATTTTCATTTCTTCAAAAACTTTTTTTGGGGGCCTGGCGGCATGGCCTAGCGGCTATGGGCCTCGTCTTAAACATGCACCGGGATCCCATATGGGCGCCGGTTCTAATCCCAGCGGCCCTGCTTCCCATCCAGCTTCCTGCTTGTGGCCTGGGAAAGCAGTCAAGGACGGCCCAAACCCTTGGGACTCTGCACCAGCATGGGAGACCTGGAAGAAGTTCCTGGATCCTGGCTTCAAATTGGCATAGCATCGGCCATTGTGCTCACTTGGGGAGTGAATCATCGAACGGAAGATGTTCCTCTCTGTCTCTCCTCCTCTCTGTATATCTGACTTTCCAATAAATAAATAAATCCTAAAAAAAACTTTTTAAAATTAATTTCTTCAATGATACATAGGACATATAGTAACATTGTTTTCTTCAAGGTTTTTTATTTTCTTGTACATTTCTTCTGTGACACATTGGTCATTCAGTAGCATGTTTTCTATTTTTCTTCTTCTTGCTGGACTCTCCGTCATTGTCAATACCTATAATGTCAAGATACACTTAAATGGCAGAATGATAGACTTATGACTACTTATGAAGGACTACACTATTATAATAATATAGGGGAAATAAGTGTGGGGAGGGGATTTCTGGAGGGAGGGGAGATACCAGAGCCTATGGAATTGTATCATAAAATAATAAAATTAAATTAAAAAGAACAATTTTTTACTTTGGCCTTCTGGTTGATGGTGGTATTAACACTGATTGGTAGAAGAGCATAGTAAGAGCCAATGGAATAATGAAACAACTAAGGATTACAATTTGGTCATGTAAAACTTTCGATCTCTGTTGATAGTTCTTTATACACATTGAGAACTGGTAATATACAGTATAACTATATCATCAAAGATACAACCTTGACATTGATATCTAGAAATTGAGCCTTGGTCATTGCTGAGATCTCCTTGGAAGAGTACAGTGAAACCACAGAAGAGGACCTAGGATCTTGAGGCTCTGTGACAGTAAACGATTCGATAGATGAATTGAGCATCTAGAAAAAAAATGATGAAACTGTAGTTTCATGAAGCCAAGGAAAGAATCTGTTTCAAGAGTAGGGAAATCATTTTTTAGTCTTTAACATGAGTTGCAGTTGGTACCCGGCTGTTTGCTTGCAGCCACTTGTGTCACTCCCTCTAGCATATTCCAGGTCTGGGTTCTTATGTCAGATTTACACCATGGTCTCCACAGCCCCAGGTCCTGGTTCACCATTCTCCACCTCCTGTGATAGCGTGCTGAGGCTGCACCGTTGTCTCTGCAACCTTTCTCCCACTTTCAGTTGGAGCAGGTCCCAGGATTAGAGAGACACCAGGTGTCCTATATAGTTAGGTTGTTGGTGGCACTGCTCTTCTCGGAACCTGTTGGACATTAGTCTGGGTGCCACACAGACCTATTTTGAGCTGTACAATGCCACAGTCGGTATTATTTTCCTGTGGGACCAGTGCAATCCACTGAATTTAGGGAGTTCTTGTGAGCTCAGCACATGCGCAGTTCACTGTTGTCCCCTGCAGTCCCAAAGCTATTGCCACAGTGTAGAAAATGGCGCCTAAGGTGCCACTACTGCATTTCTTGATCTGCTGCTGTCAGGTCAGGTCTGAGAGCTACCCAGACCTGTCTCGGGTGGAACCTGTAGAATGCCACGTTGCTGCAGTTCTTTGAGTCAGAAATGAGTTCACTCCCAGCTAAGCATGTGCTCAGTCCTTTCCCTTGCTTTGCCTCCTTATGCAAATGGTGCCCAATTCAGCTCCAGGGGGCTGACTGGGCTATGAAATCCACCCTGTTCTCGCACTGCCCATCTGGGATCTGCTGCTCTGTCTCTGCTCCTGGTCAAATCAAAGGGACCAGCAGGACGGACAGTTCTTTGTCTGGGTTCACCTCCCAAGCTCCCGGTGAAAGTCCCTTCCCACCTGGTTGCTGGTGGAGTTCTAGCTGCTTGTGGAGTTCAGATCGCTGTTAGCTGAATGCTGCTGGAGTGTCAGTCACTGGAACACCACACTGCTGTGCCCGCTGCTTTCCTGTGTCTGTCAGTCTCCAGGTACCCCTCTGCTGCTGTTCTGTCCTTTCCTGTTTCCTGAACTATGTCCTCTCTGCTTCATCCTGATTAAATGTTTCTCTGTCCATTTAAATTTGTTCTTAACCTATTCCACCATCTTGATTCTCCCCAAGATTATTGTTCTTATAAGAGCCACCAAAGCTTACTTGCTCACTTACTCTTTCACTCTTTTTCTCTCTCTCTCTTTTTCTTTCTCTGCATACACACACAGAAAAAAAAATGTGAGGATGCAACCATAGGCCAGGAGGAGAGTTCCTACTGCACACAAATCCCAAGAGCATCTTGAATTTTGATTTTCAGCCCCGAAAACAATGGGAAAGTAAGTATGTTTTGTTTAAGTCAGCCTGTCTCTGGAGCTATCTGATAGGCAGTGTAACAGGAGTCTGCAGTGCAAAAAAGAGGCGTGGGCTGAAGCTATCAATTTGGTCACCATCAGCATATAGACAGTATTTGAAGTCGTGAACCTAATTGTAACAATCAAGGTGTCTGACTCAGAGAGGCAAAGAGTGGTGCAGAGGCATAGCCAAGGGATTCTGCAACATTAAATGTAGAGTTGATGGAGGAGACGTTGTCATGCTAAATGGCTGTTTTGTATCAGTTCACTTCAATATTCTCTGTAAAAAGTGAAACATAATCATCTATTGAAAGAGGATGGAGTTGAGATAGTGGGGCATGGAGGGTGAGAGATACAGTGAGAGTAAAAAGATTTTGAGAGCCTGGTTGGGGAAAGTATAAGTTGATTAGAGAGAAAGAGTAGAATTGCTCGATTCGGTCGGGTCTGGCCCAGTAGCCTAGTGGCTAAAGTCCTTGCCTTCCATGCACTGGGATCTTATATGGGCACCAGTTTGTGTCCTAGTTGTTCTACTTCCCATCCAGCTCCCTGCTTGTGGACTGGGAAACTAGTCAAGGATAACCCAAAGCCTTGGGACCCTGCACTTGAATGGGAGACCCAAAACAAGCTCCTGGCTTTGAATTGGCTCAGCTCTGGCTGTTGCGGCCACTTGGGGAGTGAACCATCAGACAGAAGATCTTTCTGTCTCTCCTCCTCTCTGTATATCTGCCTTTCCAATAAAAATAAATAAATCTTTAAAAAAAAAAAAAAAAACGAGGCCAGTCGCGGTGGCGCAGTGGTTAAGGTCCTCGCCTTACACGCCCGGGGAACCCATATGGGCGCCAGTTCTATCCTGGCAGCCCCGCTTCCCTTCCAGCTCCCTGCCTGTGGCCCAGAAAATCAATTGAGGACAGCCCAAAGCTTTGGGAACCTGCACCTGTGTGGGAGACCCGGAAGAGGCTCCTGGCTTCGGATCGGCATAGTATCGGCCTTTGTGCTCACTTGGGGAGTGAATCATCGGATGGGAGATCTTCCTCTCTGTCTCTCCTCTCTGTATATCCGCCTTTCCAATGAAGATAAAATAAATCTTTAAAAAAAAAAATAAACCGAAATAACTGCTAGGTACTAGGAAAGGCCTGTCTGAAATATACAAAAGATAGCTAGACATACAGCTGTAGTAACAGGGACAAGACTGTCAAGGGTTAATAAAGCGTATTTGAAACATTCAAATGAGAACAGCAGATCCTTTTTAAGGCCTCAAAGACAGTTTCAAGATAAGAAAGAACAGGATGCTGACAGTGCAGGAGAGGCCACTTGGACCTCAGGGGAGTGTCACATAGCAATGTCCAGCTGCAACAAATCATGGTGCCAGAGACTGCTGAAGAAGATTTTATCTCTGCACAAAGAGCTGGCCCTGAAGCAGCCTGAGACTGGGCTGTGGCAGGTGAGGCTCTTGTCTTGATGCTGCTTCCCATTTCCTGACTGGCCTCAAGGAACCGTGTATACATGTGTCCAGTATAAGGCAAGGAGGAGCTGAGCTGGAATGAGACCCAGCTGGCTGGCCTCTGGCAGGCTCATTAATGCATTCCTTGACTTTCCGAGGCTAATGACCACAATGACATTGAATACTTCACGAGCCTTATTCTAAGTGCTACGCTTGTCCACTTACTGAGTGTCCAGCACAATCCTATGTATCATAGTATTGTTACCCCTAGTTTAGATAGGAAGAAACTGAGGTGCAGAAGGCTTAAATAACAGGCATATGAACACAGAGTTTGCAAGCAAGTCCAAGCTGATGAACCCACAGGTTATAAAACAGTGAGTGTTTATCAGACAAGGCACTACACACTTTCCATGGATTGTGTCATTTCATCCTTGGTAAAATCTGTTCAAGTTGACACCACCATGAATCCCATTAGCAAAGAAATGCTCACTTAACCCAGATCACATAGTTAAGAAGTGGTGGAGGCCGCCTTTGAACTTTGCAGATGGGTTAGGAGCAGGAAAGTTAGCATGAGGCTGCTGGACACATTGCTTCTCTTGTAGATTGATGTGAAAATAAATAGATGTTTCTTGTTAGCAGCAGGTGGGTTTTCTCACAGGGAGCCCTTTGCCCCAGGTCTGATAAGGGAAATATAGCTTCCAAAGGAGGACAAGGCTGGCGATAGATGTTTGGGAACAGTCAGTATCTAGTTAGGATAGAATGAGATCTCAGTGGGAGAGTAGATAGATATAGGACAACAGAGAGCCCAGGACTGAGGCTTCTGACGCCTGAGCATAGCAAATGGATGCAGAGGAAAAGACAGCAAGAGAGGCTGAGATTTAGCCTATTTCCCTCCAACCAGGGCCTATGGAAACCTGAGAGAGCAAGGAGTCCAGAAGAGAAGGAGTGGTACACACTGTCAAATGGTCCAGTATGATGAAAATGGAGATGGATATGATGGCTCTGCTAACACACAAGCCACTGGTGGCATGGTTTTGGTGGAATTTTGAGTGTAACAGGGAGGGAAGGACAAGTCCATGGAAGGTGAAGAGTGGAGGCAGTGAGCGTAGACAGCTCTTTGAAGATGGTCTGTTGGGAAGGGAATGAGAGATGTGATTCACAGTAAAGAGAGACATTTTTAGGAGGGGAGAGAATTGATCGTGCTTATGAGCTGAGGAATTGGAACAGCTGAAGAATGGAAAGAAGGACAGTAGCTGATGGAGGGCAGGTGAAAGGAATGAAGGAAGATGCTAAGGTCTAAAATAAGATGGGCCATCTTAACTGGGATGGGTACCAGTAGGCCCACTATGCCACTTGCTTTAGCCTTTCATAATCCTCCCACGGAAGAGGAGTTGGACTGAGGCAGAGCTGAGGTCCAGGTCTTACTAATGGACAGAGAGACTGAGTTCAGGTGCTGGAGCAAAAGCAGCTCAAGTGGTCATGCATAGAGTTCAGGCTGAAGTCTGGAGCTGGTAGAGGGACTAGGGAAACGGGCCGTTGTTTGACGATGCAAGTAATAAGTTCTCTAGGACAGAGGGAAGAACAGAAAATTTTGTTCCAGTTTTAGAGGGAGATTTAGGAGAAGGTATTCTCAGAGGTGGCAAAGACGAAGTTCTGTCCATGCACTTGCCCTGGGAGGTTGAGGGTGAAATTTGGAAGGCGGAGAACTAAAGGAACCATGCAGCCTGGTTTTTGGAGCGGTGTCCACCTTGGGGACACTGGAGTCACATAGGCTGATGGCAATGTGAGAGCTCTAAAACTGGGACAGATGGCAGTCTCCTCTCTTCAGGGTCATAGAAAATGAGCAACCTCCCTTGGAGAGGGAACCCTACCTGGCAAATGCTAGATTCAGCCTGGGGTAGCTGCTAAGGTCAATGACATCCCAATGAGGCTTTCATCACATCTAAGGTCATATGGTGTGGGTTTTTCTTCATTAACATTTAAATAGTACCTTATACACTATAAAGTGTCTCCAACTAAATAATCTATGGATGAATTAAGCACAGTATTTTCACATATTTTCTAACCAAAACAGTCTTGGAAGCTGGCTTGTCCAAAGTTACTAATGCATTTTTGAAACATCCTTAAAACCTTTTTAAATAACATTTTCTCAGTATCTGATATCCAGATCTCCCCGGGTCTGACATGGCTATTCCGTCTTCTACCACCCCCCACAACCAGAACCAACAAACTCCTGACATCCTATCCTCAGTGCCAGGTGGCTGGCGTCTGTGGAGTCATCTGCCCCCATGAGCTGAACTTACAAGACCAGAGTTAAGTTTTCTGGCCTTATACTGTTTTCCTACCACATGAGGGCAGACTTTTTAACTAAAAAGGGGGAAACAACTATTGATCTTATACTGTACAGAACTGAAAATAGTGAGAAGTTGTGCTGCGGCCAGATCATGTGTGGTTTCTGGGCCTTGGTGAATCCTGCCCCTCTCCTCAAGGCTGCAGCCCTCCTGTGCATTTTCTGCCCTCACATGAACTCTGCTATCTCCTTTCCCTCCTTCCTTATTTCTCCTTTTCTCTCATTCCCTTGTTCACACAAGTACTTTTTGAACATTTACTCTAGCACGAGATGAAGCACAGAACATTTACTCTAGTGAGATGAAACACAGAGATACCAACTTAAATGTGAACTTCAGATGACTAACTTTTTTTTTTAGTAAAAGTATGCCCCACAGATATCCTTGGAACAAACATTACAAATATTTATTGTTTATTTGGCATTCAGATTTAATTGGGTGCCTTATATTTTCATTTGTTAAATCTGGCCACTTCCAGCTGTGTTGGAATCTGGGAACCAACCCTAAAATCGTGACAAGTGCAGAGCTGTATCCGTGGGGATATGGATGCAGAATGGTCAGCATAGTGTGGGCAGCAAAGGAAGATTATCTCTGCAGGCTTGTCTTCAGGGCTGCCTCGTGCCCCTTGTTCTTCCCCACATTCTATTCTTTCATCCTGCAACCCCCAGCTCACGTGTCTCATTCTCTGATCTCCCGAGGGACCACTGTCACTTTGACACCTGTGTCTGTGTCTCCAGTAACACCTATGCTGTGATGATTGACATTTCTATCTTATCTATCAGATTGTAAGGAACTCGAAGTCAAAGGTTATGAACTTTTTGGCTCAGTTTCCCCACTGCTCGACATACTGTGTGGCACAAAATAACCTTTCAAAACCATATGGATTTTAAAAATTGATGGGTCTTAGCTTTAGACCTTTATAAAATCACTGAACTTTTTCTTGCCTTGGTTTAGCTAACACATACAAGAAAGGGCTCTGATTCAATGACCCCTTACTGACTGTCCTTTACCCATCTGGATTACCTGTGACTCTAGTTTAGGCTGGATATTGAAAAGCACACATAGGGCTTACTACATATGAATGTTTTTGTTCCCTCAAAATTAATATGTTGAAACCTAGGCACCAATGTCAGTCTTTGCGGAGTCTTTGAGAGTCAGAGTAGCACCTTAGAAAAGCCCCGTGAACTGAATTGTGCCCTCTACAATGTGAGGACACAGTAAGAGGTCGCTTGGATGAACCTGAAAGTGAACCCTCACTAAACATGGAAACTGCTTGTAGCTTGACCTTATTTTTCCAGCTTACAGATCTGTGAGAAATAAAATCCATTGTTTAGAAGCCATCTAGCTTATGGAATTTGGTTGAGTAGCCCAAACTGACCATGACAGGTTTTATAACTTCAAGAGTCTGGGATGGGCAGTGCTGAAGATAAATATCTATGGTTTCTTTAACATACAGAAGTTGATATACAATACCAAAAAAAAATGTACAGGAATGAAAAGGCACCTTGCATTGTTCTTGTTGCTTTTAGCTCTTGTTATACTCCTGTGTAACAGCGATCTTTCTAATTTTTACTTTTTGAATATTATGGTACAGTAAGCCTATTGTTACAGAGTGGATTAAAATTTCACAAAAAATTATAAGAAGCAAACAAGAAAGGAAAAAAGGAGGGAATTGAGTAAGGGAGAGAGGAAGAGAGGAAAGTATGGTTATCTTCATACAACTGTACCTATGAAGTACATAAAATCTATTCTCTTTATATTAAAAATTTTTTCCAATGTTACATGTGTCTGAAAATCAACCAGAAAAAAATGCTTCAGAAAAATAGACTTTATGGTGTAAATGGCATCAGAATTACTGCAGGGCTACATAATAAAATAATCTTTGGGGTACAATAGAATCCTCAGTACTAGAAAAGACTTCTGGCTCATTTTCATGCTTGATTGAATAGCAGTGAATGGGGGAGAGGGGACTCTTCTTCACTTCTTGTTGATTGCTTTTAAGCATCTCTTTAAACAAAAACAAGGGCTTGTTAATTTTTTAAAGATTTATTTACTTTTGGGGCCCGGCAGCGTGGCCTAGTGGCTAAAGTCCTTGCCTTGAACCTGCCTGGATCCCATATGGGTGCAGGCTCTAATCCCGGCTGCCCCACTTCCCATCCAGCTCCCTGCTTGTGGCCTGGGAAAGCAGTCGAGGATGGCCCAAAGCCTTGGGACCCTGCACCCGCGTGGGAGACCCGGAATAAGTTCCTGGATCCTGGCTTCGGATCGGCCGTTGCGCTCACTTGGGGAGTGAATCATCAGACGGAAGATCTTCCTCTCTGTCTCTCCTCCTCTCTGTACATCTGCCTTTCCAATAAAAATAAATAGAAATCTTAAAAAAAAAAGAATTGAGTAGTCTATTCTGGAAGAGAAAGGTATACCACATTATAATCAAAGGCAACGTGTTCATCTGTAGTGAAGCACAGAGAGTTGTGTAGCCATAGACTAGAACTGGAGCAGTTAGTCTGGGACATCCAAGAATAGACCTCACAATGAATAAAGCAAAATTACGGTGTGTTTAACCAGTGGATGTTGGAATGTGGTAAACAGTATTCAAGTTGTGCAAAGATGCAGAGGAAAGAGGCGAGTATGGTCAGCTTTGGGAAGTCCACCTCCCAAGGCTGCACTGCAAACTCTGAAACCCCCAAAGCTACCACAACTTTCTTCACTGGACTTGATCTCTTCTGGACCTTGCCAGTCATTGTGTATGCGCCAAGCCCCCTTCTCTACCCAGTGCCCCACGGTGTTTTAGCTGCATTCACTTCCCAATCAAGTTGATGTTCAGCCATACCAGGACTGAACTCTGACTTTTTATAGCCAATCCCTGGCATTATTCCATTCTACCTACACAAAGCAAAGTAAGGTGCTGTTTAAGTTTGTTATGATTTCCTTCTTCAAGCCTGGACCATAATGACATGTGAAAAAGATCTGAGCTTTGGGGTTAGGTGGGTGTGGATTTCAATCTTGATTCCCCTGATTACAATTGCTGTGGCCTTAGGATTCTCACCACCTTGAATCTATTTCCTCTTCTGTAAAACAGGAATAACAGTACCTACTTCAAAAGTTGTTGTGGAGACGAAAAAAAAAATTATCGAAATTCTTGGCGTGGTGTTTAACAACTAACAGGTGTTCAAAAATTGGTTTCATTACCAATTACCTTTCCATGGGTTATTGAATGAGTCCCCCAGTTTCTGTCTAGGGAACCTATTCCATTTTCACTTTTATCAGTCTTCAATTCCCTCTTGCTCCCTTGCCTTCTTTGTTCTTGGTTTTCTACATACTTTGATAGTATCTTACCTTGCCTTCTTCCTTTTATTTACTAAATGTCAGTATTCCCTTAAGATCCAGTGTTCAAAACTCTTCTTTTCTCTACATTGTGTTTTTCGGCCATTTCATTTCAGGCTTACGTGAACAACTTCCAAACATGTATGTCTGCTTTCAGCTTTATACTTGAGCTCTAGAATTGATTTGCAGACTCCCTACCGGTCATCTTCATCTGGACGGCTTCCTAAGGGCTCTACACACCTAGTATGTACCAAAGTCATTCTAGGGGAGGAGAAATGTCTCCTCCTTACCCATCACTGGGTTTTTGGTTTAGTCCCCATAACAGATTCATCTGAGTAAAGCACACAAATTCATGTAATAAGTTGTACATGGCATGGGAGCATTCATAATGAAATGATGACTAAGAAATGGGTTAAGTTGCGAATTTTTATGCTTGATTTGATAAAAAAAAAAACAGAGATGAAAAATTATGATTGGGTACAAATTCTGAAATCATGGTAATATACTGGGAAACCTGGAAGACCCATGTGTTAAGATTCTTCTTAGTTGCCATCCTGTGCAGATCTCTAACTCTAGGAATCCCTATACTCAACTGGCATCAGAAAAGTTTGTTTCCATCTGATACTCCTCTCAGAGACCAAGACTTTGCCTTATCTGTGTGCTTTGCACAGGGTGTTAAAAAGAATGCGAAATGAACAAATGACGCTGCTGTCTTGTATTGCCTATACGGCGTCCTTTCTTTTCCAACTTGTAGGAAATTAAGCGTTTGTGAAACTTTGGTTTCAAACCCTAGGTAAGGTATCATGCCATTCTTTCATTTTCTGAAAAGGTTTTACAAATGTCATTGTGAAGAATACTTTACATTCGATCTTTTCCCTTGTTGCCCATTTCCTGATCCACTGTGACCTGGAAAGCCTGTTTAGACTTGAAGACAAAATCTCCCTGCTCTGAAGCATGCTGGAGGTGGGGAGAGGCTCCCAGGAGCCTTGTGGGGTAACAGTGCTCAGGGTGTGCATTACTCACTACAATTTTTTTTTGAAAATAAAAAGATATTTTTTCATTTTTTAAATTGGAAAGGCAGAATTACAGTGAGAAAGAGAGACAGAGAGAAAGATCGTCCATCCGATTGCTCAGTCCCCAAGTGTCACAACGGCCAGAGCTGAGCCGATCTGAAGCCAGGAGGAACCAGGAACTTCCTTCTGGGTCTCCCACGCACACGCAGGGTCTCAAAGCATTGGGCAGCCCCTACTGTTTTTCCAGGCCACAAGCAGGGAGCTAGATGGGAAGTGGAGCAGCCAGGACATGAACCAGCGCCCATATGGGATCCCAGAGTGTGTAAGGCAAGGATTTAACCACTGAGCTATTACTCCAGGCCCTCACCACAACTTTTTAAAAACACCCTTAGAAATCAAGTGTTAGTTCTTGAGATAGCTTTTTTTTTTTTTTTTTGTATTCTTTGAATTCTACATGTTGGCTTGCTATGTAGATTCCTTTCCTGCCCTTTAAGAGAAACATTATCACTGCAAAGTATGGCTCCTAGTGTCCTGACTCGAACGCTTCCTCCTTTCAGTGCAGGTGGGATACTTCACAGCTCCACATTGCTTCTCGTGGTTCTAGAACAGCCTGTTATTTATTGTCTGTTTCGCTTCGTCACAAATACAAAATGTACCAAGGTCACCGAATCAGAAAACTTTCCTCTACCTTGTTGGATTTGGTCATGTTGTACTCTTTATCCTCTGAACAGCATTGATATCCTCAGAACTGTTTCAGAAAACCTTCCTGTTTTCTTGATATCAGGAAATGAAACTGACTCATAGGACCTGGGATATTATTTTCCTAAAATTATTATGAATTGGGTCTTAAATATCTTAAACTTCAACCAAGCTAATCTTGCTTTAGCACTGAATGTATAGAGTTTATAGAATTATGTTCAAACTAACAGGTGATGAAATCCCTCCATCATTATTTTTAAATGCGGTATTTAGATAATAGTGAATTAAGATTTCCTGGAGGGCCAATTTTCATCCATCATCTGGCAGTGAAAGATGAACAAAGACGGGATGACACATTGAAATTATACCTAGTACATAAACTTATATCAAACACTTCGAATCTGGCGAACAATGCAATGAGTGACAGCAAATGCAATAAAACAGACGCCTAGATCAATTATCTTAGAAAGATTGAAGCCAGTAGATAAAAAATGGGACTGTGGAGTTTTCTGAATTAACCAGCACTGTGAACATGAATCAGTCTTTCATCTTTGATTATTTCATCCTTTTTCCTTTGAAGTAAACGTAAAAATAACATTTTTTTGCCAATGCCCCAAAATGAAATATTCACTATATCGCTTCTATTCCTTATTAAAAACTGGTATTAGTGTGCTTTTAAACTGATGACATCAAAGAAATATGTAGTGTGTTCATATAAGCAGAAGGAAGCCCGAAGTCTAGTGCTTATTTTTCTATGGAATAAGTGCAAGATCGTGGCAGCTCATTGTGCATTAACTAAATTCAGCTGTAGATTTTCTAAAAGAAATTCCTTTTCCTTTTTGATTCAATGCTTGATGAGAGGTTGTAATATGTGGTACTCTATTGTGAAGACATAGACACATTTCAAAATGTCTATGTTTTGGGCATGCCACAGTAGCCAAAGGGCTAAAGTCCTCACCTTGAACCTGCCTGGATCCCATATGGGCACCGGCTCTAATCCTGGCGGCCCCACTTCCCATCCAGCTCCCTGCTTGTGACCTGGGAAAGCAGTCAAGGACGGCCCAAAGCTTTGGGACCCTGCACCTGCGTGGGAGACCTGGAAGAAATTCCTGGCTCCTGGCTTCAGCCCTCTTCAGCTCTGGCCATTGTAGCCATTTGGAGAGTGAGCCTACAGATGGAAGATTTTTCTCTGTCTCTTTCTCTCTAACTCTGCCTTTCTAATAAACTAAAAAATTAAAGGGAAATATGAATGGCCAATAAATACATTCAAATATCTATTTATAAAATATTATATTGAGATTTAATAATCAGAAAATATAAATTTAAGTCACAATTTTACCTCACATCTATTAGAATAGCTAGAATAAAAATGATAAATGGGGCCTGGCATGTTAGCCTAGTGGCTAAAGTCCTTACCTTGTATGCACTGGGATCCCACATGGGCGCCGGTTCTAATCCCAGCAGCCCCACTTCCCATCCAGCTCCCTGCTTGTGGCCTGGGGAAGCAGTCAAGGACGGCCCAAAGCTTTGGGACCCTGCACCCATGTGGGAGACACAGAAGAAGCTCCTGGCTTTGGATCTGCTTTGCTGTGGCCATTGGAGCCACTTGAGGAGTGAACCAGCAGATGGAAGATCTTCCTGTCTGTGTCTTCTTCTCTCTATAGATCTGCCTTTCCAATAAAAATAAATAAATCTTTTAAAAAGTGATAATGTGGTGGTGGTGGTACAGGATCTTTTTCCTCTTACCATTTTGTTAAATGTGGTTATATTATTTTTACAGTGAAAGTAATATTAATAAGATGCAGAATAAAAGTTTATTAGTTCCCTTGACAATTCAAAGATCAGTAATTGAGAAATATATCTATGTAACCTGTAAAGGACATTATAGCTCTGAAATACTTTATTTTATTTTTCCAAAGAAACAATAGAATTCTGTTGCTGTGTTACTAGTCTGTTTACATTAAGAAATCACTCGTGGAAAAAAAGATAACAAGTCAGCCATGGGATACGATGTTTAAGAAGCCAACTTTCCAAGCCTGAATACCTTGGTTCAGTTCCTAGCTCCAGCTCTTGAGTCCAGCTTCCTGCCAACACACATCTTTGTGAGGCAGCAGTTGATGGCTCGGGTTGTTGTGTCCTTGCAACCCGTATGGCAGACCTGGACTGAGTTCCTGTTCTTGCCTAAGGCCCCAGGTCCAGCGTAGGCTGTTGCTGGCATTTTACAGAGTGGAACGTCAGTTGGACATGCTCCCCACACCCTCTCTCTCATCTATCTATCATCTGTTCCTCTCCCTCATGAGTAAATATTTTTTAAAAACACAAACAGAATCTTACTGGCAATAAGGATGCAAGTCAAATAAAGAATGGGAAGGCTCACTGAATTTCCTGTGTCATCTATGACTGACGCATATCTGCCTCTCACCAGGCACTCATAATGATAGAGGAATCACTGCTTTTCCAATTAGATCATGCCAACTGTTGTGTGGCCTTCAGCACATTGAGTCAAATTTTGCCTCTTCCCTGTGTACCCAGGATTTCCTTTGCAGCAATAAAAAATAAATCTATTACCTGATTCAGACTGCTCCCTTCCCTTTAAAATTTATAAAATCTTTCTCTTCAGGCCAAATGCCTATTTCCAGAAAGTATTTCTTATATGATATTGTTTTCAGAGGCCTCTTTGTGTACTTCTTTGCCATCCTCTAGACTATGACTGTGCTTCAAAACATGAAACTGAAGTACAACTTCTCTCAGTGTGGTCTGAACAAGGCAGACTGTTACAGACCAATTACAACCCAATGGTATGCCAGGCTTCTGTCTCCTGGCCATTGTGAATGATTCTGAAATAAGCACAAAACGCAAATGTCTCTTCAACATGCCAATTTCAATTTCTTTATATAACCAGAAATGGGAGTGCAGGGTAATATAATAGATCTACTTTTAATGTTTTAGAAAACTCCACCGTGTTTTCCACAATGACTGTAATAATTTATATCCCACCAACAATGTGCAAAGGTTCCCTTGTCTTCACATCCTTGCCAAGGTTTCTCACCATTCATTTTTTATGTTTTTTTTTAAGATTTAGTTTTTTTTTTTATTGGAAAGGCAGATACACAGAGAGAAAGAGAGACAGAGAGGAAGATCTTCCATCTGATGATTCACTCCCCAAGTGAGCGCAACAGCCAGTGCTGTGTGGATCCGAAGCCAGCAGCCAGGAGCCTTCTCTGGGTCTCCCACACACATGCAGGGTCCCAAGGCTTTGGGCCGTCCTCAACTGCTTTCTCAGGCCACAAGCAGGGAGCTGGATGGGAAGTGGGGCTGCTGGAATTAGAACTGGCGCCCAATGAGATCCTGGTACACACAAGGTGAGGACTTCAGTGCTAGGTTACTGTGCCGGGACCAATGGTATCATTCTAAAAAAAATTATTTTGCTAATTAGATGAAAAATTATACTGCAGTGCTGTTTTAGTCCATGTTCCTTTACCAATAATCATGAATGGTTTTCTATGTCTGTTTACTAGTTGAATATTTTTATAAACATATTTTTATGTCCTTTGTCCCTATTGTTTTTAATTATGAACGTAATATATCACAAAAGATTTGAAAGCCAGAAAGAATACAAACCACCTGGAATGCTATAGCCTGACACAGCTATTATAATTTATTTTGCTTTCTAAGCTATTTTTATATGCATGTTATACACTTTGGTAATTGTAATGCACATAACCCTCATCTGCTTTTTTTGTTTTACCATGTTCTGTTTTACAATATAGTAATGGGCTAATCTTGAATACACAAGAATAGTTCATTCTCCAACAATTATGAATTCAGAACTAGGTGTCTGGCATTAGGCAAGTAAAAGCTTTTCAGGGGTATATTATTTGACTATGAAAGTGATGAAAAATAAGATTTCAGGTTTTAAAAAATCTTAAAATTACATTTCTATACCATGGTCCATGGTTGTCAAATACATGCGGAATAAACTAATGGTCTAGATACTAGACTAATTTTAATTCTTTCTTTAATTTGAGAAACACACATGGAATTTCCATCTGATGGCTAACTCCCAGATGCCTACAGCAGCTGGGCCAAAGTCAGGAGCACTCAACCCAGATCCCCCGCATGGGTGGTAGCAAACTAATTACTCAAACCCTCATGATTGCTGTGGTCCACATTTTTAAAAAGATTTATTTAATTTTTATTGGAAAGTCAGATATACCAAGAGAAGAGACAAAGAGGATGATATTTTGTCCAATGATTCAGCCCTCAAGTGGCTGAAATAGCCAAAGCTTCGCTGATCCGAAGCTAGGAGCCCAGAACTTCCTCCAGGTCTCCCACATGTGGGTGCAGGGTCCCAAGGTTTTGGGTCATCTTCTACTGCTTTCTCAGGCCACAAGCTGGGAACTTGATGGGAATTGGGGCTGCTGGGATTAGAACTGGCACTCATGTGTGATCCTCGTGCATGCAAGGCAAAGACTTTAGCTGCTAGGCTACTGCGTAGGCCTCATGGTTCACATTTTATAGGAAGCTAGATTCAAGAGGGGAGCCAGGTATGGAACCAAAGCACTGACACTGGATGCAGGTGTCTTAACCAGCATCTGAATCACTAATCCTACACTTTTTCCCAATTAATTTTTCAGGTAATTTAAGACAATATTCCTGGGCCTGGTAAGGTAGCCTAGTGGTTAAACTCCTTACTTTGAATCCACCAGGATCCTACATGGGTGCCAATTCTAATCCTGGCTGCTCCACTTTCCTTCCAGCTCCTTGCCTGTGGCCTGAGAAAGCAGTGGAGGATGGCCCAAAGCCTTGGAACCCTGCACGTGGAAGACCCGAAAGAAGCTTCTGGCTTTGGATGAGCTCAGCTCCAGCCACTATGGCCATTTGGAGAGTGAACCAGCTGATGGAAGATCTTTCCCTTTGTCTCTCCTTCTCTCTGTAAATCTGGCTTTCTACTAAAAAATAAATCTTAAAAAAAAAAAAAGCCAGTATTTCCCAAGGTGTGGGCAGTTGCCTAGGTTGCCTTGCATCCAGGCAAGTGTTACACTGCAGGGAGAAAAGCAATCACTAACTGGTAGGCATTCTGGGCCTGGTTAATGCCAAATTTGTGTTAACTGTACCAATATACCAGCATAGTTACTACTGCTGCTTCTTCTTCTTCTTAGGTGGTGAAGTCAGGGGACGGCTGGCTGGAACACATCAGCTTAACCCCCAGGTAGGAGAGTAGGGGAGAGGCTGCAGAATACCTAGGGAAGGGTACCTGGGGATATATTGGAGCAGGAGAAGCTGAGAGCATGGTTGACAGGGTAGTAATGATTTCTGGGGTTTTCCATTGACCAGGCCACTACATTTGCTGGTAGGCAAAGGGATTGAGATGGAGCAGTTTAGAGGGGGGAACCAGAAGGCATGTCTGGGTTAGGACAAGCCACCCACCCATGTGGGAGATCTGGGCTGGGCTAAATAGCATTGTCAGCCATTTGCTGGCACTCACAAAAACTGGGGCAGGTTAGGGTTAGGGTT
This sequence comes from Ochotona curzoniae, assembly GCF_017591425.1. Classification (NCBI taxonomy): domain Eukaryota; kingdom Metazoa; phylum Chordata; class Mammalia; order Lagomorpha; family Ochotonidae; genus Ochotona; species Ochotona curzoniae. The sequence goes on from NW_024467087.1 coordinate 12,149,305, forward strand.
AGTACCCACCCATGAGTGTTGGAGCAGGGAGTTGGCCCCATCAGGCTGGGGCACAGCACCCACCAGAATGTGGGAGAACTGATTTTAGGTCAGATTCTGTAGGGGAAATGTGGGCCCACACCTGCTGGTTCACATGGAGGGCTGGGGATGGTGATGAGTCCAGCCAGGCTGGACCACAGAAATCACCTGACAGGAACCCACCTGACATTTGCGGGAGCTGGAGCTGGTGCTGGGCCAGGCTACAGCACCCACTGGCATATACAAGAGTCAGGACTGAAGTCAGATCATGCAAAGCAGGGGCACTGCACCTGGTGGTATGTGTGTGATCTAGGACTGGTGGTAGGTCTGGTAGGGGAACTTGGGGAACTTCTCTATTAGGCTGCAGCTCCCACTGGGGAGCACAAGAGCTGGGATTGTGGGCAAGTCAAGCCAGACAAGGCCACAGCACTCTTTAGCATTTGTGTGGGCCAGGTCTGGGGCCAGGCCAGGCTGGCACAGGCCTCAGTACCTGTTGGTGTGCATGAGAACTAGGACTAGGTATGAGCTGTGCCCAGTTGAGCTGACCTGCAACATCCAGTAGCGAAAACTGAGACTGCAGGTGGGTCATGCCAGGCTAGGTTGAAACACCCACCAATATGTGCAAGACCTGGTAGGGGAGCTTTTGCGGACATACCTGCTGGATTGCAGTTCCCACTGGTGAGTATGAAAACCAGAGCTGTGGGCAAATTATGCTGGGCAAGGCTAAAACCCCATTGGCATGCAAGAGGTTCTGGGGGCTAGACTGCGCTAGGCTCCATCACATGCTGGTGCTCATGAAAACCAGAATGGGTGTGGGACAGGGTGGGTTAGGCCTCAGCACCTACTGGGTCACATGAGAGCTGGGTCTAGGGGCAGACCAGCCAGGGTCAGTCAACAGTCATACCCACTGGCATGAGTGAGAGTCAGGACACATTTCAGGTCAGGTTGGGTGGGACCACAATACCTGCCATTTCACATGAGGGTGATAGACTGAACCTGACCCTGCACTGGCTGGCACACACAAGAGTCAAGTCTGAGGTCCTCCCTCGTGAGATTTCTTGTGGGACTCCCCAACTAGACTGCTGGATTCAGACCATGGGTATAGGGAAAAATCACAGGATGTGTTAATCCTTGGCGTACATGTACTGGGGCTGGGCCTCCTCAGTTGCTGATGCCTGTGCAGTGGACAACATACCCAGATGCACACAGGGAAAATGATGGCCAGCTCATCTAGGCCAGCAGAGGACTCTAAGTGCCTTGTCACAGGAAGGAAAGTGGAACAATTTGGACAATGCCTCTGGCCAAGCTTTGCAACATATTCCTAGGCCTGTGGATGCACTAAGGTGGAATTGGTCAGCCAACAGACCTTGGAAAGATTTTCTCAGCCCTGGTACAATGAAGCCAATAACATCTCAGAGCTATCAAACCACTTAGGTAACACCTCTGAACACTCTTCCCCACATCAGGGTGTCTCAGGCATCATCAAATGATCATTAACCATCCTTGGGTGTTGATGCAGTTTGACAACAAGGAGTGGCCCCCTCTTCCTCCTCTGCTGTGGACACAGGAGAACAAAATAGAAAGGAAAACATTTGTCCTATCCACTTTCATCTGTGCCTGATCCTCCCCACCCTAGTAGGGGGCTCACATGGGTATGTATTCTTCTTAGCTTTGTAGGCAATACTGAAAGAAGAACAATAAATAAATAAATAAATCTGTCTTTCCAATAAAATTAAATAAATCTTTGAAAAGACAGTCATTTAAGAACTAGCGCCACAGCAGGAAACAGAAATGAAACTAGTATAATTAAATTAGTAAAATAAATCAAGCTAGTATAAGCATGACTTTAAGAACAGATTTTAAAATACATAAGTGTAGGAATCAAGATGGCAGAATAGGGTAAGGGCACGTTTAATCAGAGAAACATTTAATCAGGATGAAGCAGAGAGGACATATTTCAGGAAATAGGAAAGGACAGAACAACAGCAGAGGGGTACCTGGAGACTGACAGACACAGGAAAGCAGCGGGCACAGCAGTGTGGTGTTCCAGTGACTGACACTCCAGCATGGTATCTGAACTCCGCTGGCAGCTGGAACTCCACCAGCAACCAGGTGGGAAGGGACTTTCACTGGGAGCTTGGGAGGTGAACCTAGACGAAGTACTGTCCGTCCTGCTGGTCCCTTTGATTTGACCAGGAGCAGAGACAGAGCAGCAAATCTCAGGCAGTGTGAGAACAGAGTGAATTTCATAGCCTAGTCAGCCACTAGAGCTGAATTGGGCGCCATTTTGCGTAAGGAGAAAAGGGCAAGGGAAAGGACTGAGCATGCTCTGAGCAGGGAGTGAGCTCATTTATGACTCGGTCAACTGCAAAGACGTGGCATTCTACGGGTTTCATCCAGGCCATGTCTGGGTAGCCCTCGGACCTGACATACAGCAGATCAAGAACTGTAGTGGTTGCATGTTGGGCGCCATTTTGCACTGTGGCAAAAGCTTTGGGACGGCAGGGGACAACAGAGAACTGCGCATGTGCTGAGCTTGCGAGAGCTTGCTGAGGTCCCGCAAGAAAATAATACCAACTGTGACATTGTACAGTCAAAATAGGTCCGGGTGGCACCCAGACCTACCATCCAACAGGTTCCAACAAGATCAGTGCCACCAACAACCTAACTAGATAGGACACTTGGTGTCTCTCTAATTCTGGAACCCACTGCAACCAGAAAGTTGGAGAAAGGTTGCAGAGACAACGGTGCAGCCTCAGCACGCTATCACAGGAGGTGGAGAATGGTGAACCAGGACCTGGGGCTGTGGAGACCATGGTGTAAATCTGACATAAGAACCCAGACCTGGAACTCGCTGGAGGTTGTGGCACAAGTGGCTGCAAGGAAAAAGTTGTGTGCCAACTGCAATAAGTAAATTCACATTGGAGACCTGTGGGTGGACACAGCTTAGAAACCTGCCCCAAGGAGAAGACTCTGCTAACCAGAAGTACAATGATCAAGAGCAAAAGAAGAGACAAAGGCACAATGAATATTACTGAAAACTCCCCTGCAAAGGAGCAAAACCCTATGCCAACCTCAGAGTTAACTGAGGAAGACATCGAGAAAATGGGGGACAGAGAATCCATAAGACTAATTTTAAAGATTCTGGTAAAAAATGAAAAGCTCATGCAAGAGTTCAAAGAATTTAAGGAAGCAGTAAAGCAAATCAAGGCTGGTATATCGGAAATTAAGAACACAGTAGAGCAAATTACAAGTACAGTGGAGAGTCTCCAAAATAGAATGAAACAAGCAGAAGAAAAAATCTCAGAATTGGCAGATATCTCCTGTCACCAGGGCGAAGCAAACAAAAAGCTGGAAGCAGAGCTGGATCAGGCCAAAAAAAGTATTCAAGAATTGAAAGACACTATTAAGAGGCCAAATATAAGAGTTATGGGAGTCCCGGAAGGTGCAGAAAGAGAAGCTGAGTTTGCAAATGTATTTAATGAAATAATCAAGGAAAATTTCCCTAATCTGGAGAAAGAATTGGGAAACAAGATTCAGGAGGGGCACAGAACTCCCAACAGGCTTGATCAAAAGTGATCTTCACCAAGACATATGATTATCAAACTCTTTTCAATTGAACATAAGGAAAAGATCCTTAAATGTGCACGTAAAAAACATCAATTGACATGTAAAGGAATGCCAATTAAGCTCACAGGAGATCTCTCACAGGAAACTCTACAGGCAAGAAAAGAATGGAGTGACATATTCCAGAAAAAAATTGTCGGCCTAGGATAACATATCCTGCAAAGCTTTCTTTCATCTTTGAAAATGAAATAAAATTCTTCCACAGTAAAGAAAAGCTAAAAAAATTTGCCTCTTCCAAACCTGCCCTACAAATGATACTTCAAGATGTTCTCTTGACAAAGAGGAATAGCACCTACCAAAACCAAAGGCAAACGAGAAGAACATCCCAGTAAAATGACAATAGAAGACTAAATCAATAAACAACCCATTCCTAAAATGAAAAGACCAAAGTACCGTCCATACATATTTAACTCTGAATGTAAATTGCTTAAGCTCAATCAAACATCATAGATTAGTAGACTGGATTAAAAAACAAAACCCATCTGTTTATTGTCTGGAGGAGACACACTCCAACAAAGATCAGCGGAAACTATCACATGGATTTTGTTGTTTTCTGTTGGTTTCATCTCTTCAAAACACTTCTGATTAAATCATTCAATGACTCGTAGATCATACAGTGGCATCATTTTCTTCAAGAAGGTTCTTGATTTTCACTTCTTCAGCTATACGTTAGACATTTAATAGCATGTTGTTTAACTTCTTGGTGTTGTTAATTTCTTTTTTCTCCCGGAAGTTGAGTTTGTTTTGTGGCTCTTCATTTAAAGGGATGTACAGTAGTTGTGTAATGGAGACTATCATATCTAGTAACATGTCATTTAACTTCATAGCATTGTAAATTTCTATTTTTCTTTCTATTGTTGATTTTGTATCATGACTTTTCATTTAAGGGAATGTACAGTAGTTATGTGATGGAGACTAACAACCAGATGTGAGGATGCAGTGTGGCCGGCATCTCTGTTTCCAGACAAAGATGTACTTACAATGAAACTGTTTACTATATCTTGACAATAGGATGCTGGACTCTCTGCCATTGTCCATGCCCGCAATGATGGACATATGACTGAGTATGAAGAACTATATGTTAGTAATGATATAAAAGAACTGGGGGGGGGAGTTGGGGAGGGGATAAGGGAATATGGAACTGTATCATAAAATGATAGCAATAATAATAAAATGCGAAAATAAAAAAAAACTACATGTAGGTTCTTAAAAAAAACAAAAAACAAAAACAAAAAAAATACATACGCGTTTAGAGGACTTTATAAATGACTTGTTTTTCTCATCATTTATTTATAAGGCATAGTTAAGGAGTTGGGGTGAGAGGCAGAGAGAGGCTTCCATTCACTGGTTCACTCTCCAGATGATCACAATATCCTGGCTGAAACCAGGAGACAGAACTTCATCCACATCTTCCCTGTGGATGCAGATGCCCAAGCACTTGGGCTGTATTCCATTGATTCCTCAGGTGCACTAGCAGAGAGCTAGATCAAAAACAGAGCTAGATTGACAATGAGCCCCTGTACCCATGTGGGAGACTCAGAATAAGTTTCTAGCTCCTCACTTCAGCCTGGCCCAGCCCCAATTTCTACTGCTATGTTGGAAGTGAACCAGCAAATGGAAGATATTTTTGTTTCTCCAACTCTGCCTTTCAAGTAAATAAATAGATCTTTCAAAAATGCTGAGCTCAAAGTGAACCTTGAGTCAAAACTTTACTCCTATGGGAAAAAATATGGTATTGAAAACAGCGTTTCTAAAAGTACATGGTTAAGGACTTTCCTAAAAATTTATAACCCATAGGTGGATCACTATCTTCATTAAATCCAGTAAGACTGAACTATTAGAAAAAAAAAAACTTCGAGCATCATTAAAGCACAGAAAATATAGATAAAAATTACTCTGTCAAGCTTACAAAGAAGTTTAAAAGCTTAATCTGAAGGCCTATGCTTATGCAGGAATGGGTAAAAATAAGAAGGCCACTGAACCCTCTTTGAGCAACATTGTTACAAGACATAGTCCCCATTCTTAGGAATTTAATTATATTTTGGTGAACCTTATAAGAGCATCTTTAACCCAGTACAAAATTGCATTATAATTTATGCTTGCCATGATGACAACTGTCTAGATTGATGTAAAGAGAAACAATTTGCAAGGTAATGGTGGGTAGGATACAGACAGGGAAACAGAAGCCTCTATCCCAGGGAAATGAACAATGTGAACAGTTAATGGGAGTAGAAAGTGTCAAAAGTAAATAGCAACAGCTGTATGGATGGTAAAACACAAGTCATGGTCCTTTTCATTGTGTGATTGCAAAATTCAGATTTCACAGAGAAAACTGTCATTATCATGTCAAAAACCAACATAGTCAAAATAAGTCACAGACATCATTTTTCTGGAGTTTGTCTCTACCAGGTCTTGTGGAATCTCTGGTTCCCTCTCCAGGGAAGCTCTGTCCTTTAATTTTTAGAATGCACAAGCAAGGATCTCACTCATGTGGTTGTCAAGTAGTCTCACATCCTTCCAATAGCTAGGCATCTGCCGTCAAGGTCTTGATGCTGATGGAGTACTCTTGGGTTACAAGGAGTTACTGATTTCAACTTCTAAGCTTCAAGTACTGGAAACAAATGTTTGGTTAAGGGATCACCGGGCTTAACAGTGAGAGGTGCAACAAACCATTCCAGTCCTTGGTTTCCAGACCCATGTATTCTGGCAACAAACAGAAATGCTATTAGAAATGTAGGTACCGTGTGCTGGCTGAGAGTGATTGTGCATCTTGCAGCATAGCATCCCAACTTTGCAAGGTGTCCTTTTCCCAGTTGTTACCATAACGGAGTCCTCAGGAAACCTTTCCCACAACACACGAGTGCTGCTGCTTCTGCAATGAGGTATGATATGATCAGTGAACTTCATGAACTCCCCCCTAAGTTTATCATTAGCACTAATACACTAGGACCTCCTTATAAAGTATATTTTGAGCTGACTAGCCAGAACTAGTGACAGGCTGATGTCTTCGGACCCCTCAGTGGAATGGAAGCTATCTTTAGATTTCCTCTTCCTGTCCCTGCTGGTACCACTCCTTTGCCCTGGAGATTAAGACCTTGAGCTATGGGCCCGGCGCAATAGCATAGTGGTTAAAGTCCTCGCCTTGCATGCACCGGGATCCCATATGGGTGCCAGTTTTAGTCCCAGCGGCTTCACTTCCCATCCAGCTCCCTGCTTGTGGCCTGGGAAAGCAGTTGAGGACGGCCCAAAGTGTTGGGACCCTGCATCCGTGTGGGAGACCCAGAACAGTTCCTGGCTCCTGGCTTCGGATTGGCTCAGCTCCAGTCATTGCAGCCGCTTGGGGAGTGAACCATCAGATGGAAGATCTTCCTCTCTATCTCTCCTCCTCTCTGTATATCTGCCCTTCCAATAAGAATAAATAAATCTTAAAAAAAAAAAAAAGACCTTGAGCTATGAGAACTCTCACTTTCTGGGCACATTCTGAAGAGTTCATAACATTTCCATCTTACAAAGCCTTTGGTAGTCTGGCCCCCTTTTCAGGATAATATTTTAAAGTGTAATATATAAAATGCAGATGTTTCCTATTAAGGAAACAAATATTATGGAATATTATTCTATTTTCAGGCCACTTAGTGTTTTGGGAATCCCACCCTAAGAGATGAATCTTGCTGCAGACTTTGGCATAGCAGTGAAGACACCGTAAGGGTTCAAAATGCCTATATCACCTGTCAGAGCACCTGGGTCAGATTCCTGACATTGCTTCCAATTCCAGTTTCTTGCTAACGCAGACCCTGGGTAGGGGCTGGGGTAGCACGTAATGGCTCCGTTAGTTGGTCCTTGCTACCTACATGGGTGACTTGGAAAAAGCTTCTGGCTACAGGCCCCTGTCTACTGATGGGAACCCTCTTCCCTCTGCTTCATTTTCTATGTCTTTCAAGCAAAAATGCTTTTGAAAAATATTGATAAGCTTCACTTTGTTGCCCATTTCATAACCTCAGCTTTATTGGAACATAATCACATCCAGACATTCACATAGTCCTTGAGATTGTTTTAATATCAAAAGGGTCAATTTGATCACTTACAGCAGAAATTGTTACCTGAAAAGCAGAAAATACTATCTGGCCCTCTGAAGAAAAAAAAAAAAATAGCGAATCTCTGCCATAGATCCTGGCCTAAAGGCCAAGCAAGCAGAGTGGGTAAAATTTTAGTCTTTCAACTTCTGCTCACTGGGTGATTTTCTTCTCCACTCTCTTTCAGGAACACCCTGCAGAGCTCTGAAGCTAGAGCACTTGACTTGCGGCTGTTAGACGTATTATGCAGAGTAAGACGTAAACATGAGTTGTAGATGTGAGTTATGGGAAAAATGGCTATGTGGCAGGAGTAAATATGCTACTTTACCTTTAAGGTCTGCTGGGGCCACATTCCAATTGTATGGCTTCCACTGAAGATGAACACTTCAGAACAAACCCACGTTTAGAGGTAGGTAGGTCACAGCATCCAGTTTATGATGGACAGTCAGTGTTGGATGCTGCAGGTGATTACTGGAGCGATTGGGCTCCTGTCATCAATGGGGGAGATTGAGTTCCTGGATTCTAGCTTTGTTCCCACATCAGCCCTGGCTATTGCAGGCATTTAGAGAGTGAACTGGCAGGTGGGGCCTCTCTGTATGACTTTCACAAAACGCTTTTATATTAAGAAAAGACTGGCATAGACAGGAATAAGCAATTTAGCAAAAAGGGAGACAAAATTACAACAAAGGGGAAATTCTGATGAGGACTGAAATAGTTGCATTGTTCTGAAAGTGTCTCTCCACAGACAGCTTATCAGTTGGTAGAGAAAGAAATATAAGTATAAAGTGTAAAAAATCAGAAAGCAAGTTTATTAGGTGATCAAAATTAACATCACCTATGGAGGTGCAGACATCCTGTGCCTTTCAATATTATGCCCCAAGAGGGACGCAGCATCTATTATGAAGTAGTCTAGCCTGGAATGCATAATATGAATCTAAACATGAGGAAATACCAGACAAATTTCCAATGAAGAACAGTCTATTAATGTAAAAGGAAGTAAGGCCTGTGTTATTCCAGAATCTCAGTGACATGAGATAGACTGTAAATCTTCCAGACTGAAGGGCGGTAGGGAGACATGCAACTAGCTGCACCTGGTCTTGGACTAAAGCTCATGCTGAAGGTGAAAATCTGCTATAACGGACATTATTGGTCAGTTGACACAATCAGAATGTGGATTTTAGATGATATGAAAGACTTGCATGTTTCCTTTTAAGATTTATTCATTTTTATTTGCAAGGGAGGTTTACAGAGAGAAGGACAGACAGAGAAAAAGATCTTCCACTCCCTAAATGGCTGCAATGGCCAGAGCTGAGCTTATCTGAAGCCAGGAACTAGCTGTTTGTTCCAGGTCTCCCATGTGGGTGCAGGGTCCCAAGGCTTTATGGCCTGCTCTCCCAGGCCACAAGCAGGGAGTTCCATGGGAAGTAGAGCAGCCGGAACATGATCCAGTACCCACATGGGATCCTGGAGCTTGCAAGGATAAGATCAGCCAGGTGAGCCATCATGGTAGGCCCTAAAGCTTTGCTTTAATGTCGTTCAATGAAGTGAATTATTATAATGTGGTAGTATAAGAAAATATTCTCATTCATAGTAAATAGAAAATATTAAGGAGTGCATAATTTTCAAAAACTTTAAAAACCTATATATATGCACATACATATATGCAAAATAAATAGACAAATGGCCAAGCAAATGACACAAAATGATAATGGATGAGTTAGTAAACAGGTGTTCTTTTTGTTATTTTTATTATTACAACTTTTCTAAAGGTCTGTAGTATTTTCAAGGGAAAATGGAAAAAGATGCTTGGGTGTAGCTCATCAATGTGTCTCAAGCACTTAGTGAAGAGCCAGTCATCTGGCCTTTAAGTATGTGAATCACACACGAAAAGTTGCTACCAGCATGCTTCTCACAAGAAGTGCTTCAAGTCCATGATCTTCATTGTTCTGAGGAACTTCTAGGCTCTCAGTGTCTAGTATAGAAATGTGTTCATCAGAAGAGTAATCTGCTGGGTGCACGCTCTGATAATCCTGTTAGCAAGCACAAGGACAAATGATACCAGCATGGTGGAGCATCCCCAGTAGCAAATTTCCAGCACACATACATGAGCACATTCCTTGAAGCTTTTAGATGTCTTTGAGATTGACATGCATTTACTCACTACCCTCACCCCCCAGTGCCTGGATGTGTCATGACTTAATTCTGGTTACAAGATGTATTGTGAGGAAGAAGTGAGGTCTCAAGGGGATGTGTTGCCCTATAAAGGGAGCGCCCTCAGGAAAGGGGGTAGAGTTTCATCCGGTAAAGGCTGGGAGGCTGAGCCAGGAGGAACTATTTCTCTAGCCAAATAGGAGACTTCCACTAGAGTCAAACTAAGTCGTAAATTTTCAGTCCATACTCCGAAATGAGGAATTTGAAACTTCTGATCCGGGTTGGTGCTGTGGCTCAACAAGCCAATCATCTGCCTACAAATGCTGGGCCCTCATATGGGTGCCAGTTTGTGTCCCAGCTGCTCTACTGCCCATCCAACTCACTGCTTGTCATCTAGGAAAGCAGTGGAGGATGGCCCAGGTTCTTAGGTTCCTGCACCCATGTGGGACCAGAAAGAAGTTTCTGGTTCCTGGCTTCACATGGGCTCACCTCAACTGCTGTGGCCATTTGGGGAGTGAACCAGCAGGTGGAAGATCTTTCTCTCTGTCTTTCCTTTTCTTGTAAATCTTCCTTGAAAATAAAAGTAAATAAGTCTTTTAAAACGCACACACACACACGCACACACACACACACACCACAATGGGCCTGGCACGATAGCCTAGCGGCTAAAGTCCTTGCCTAGAATGAACTGGGATCCCATATGGGTGCTGTTTCTAAACTCAGCTGCCCCGCTTCCCATCCAGCTTCCTGCTTGTGGCCTGGGAAATCAGTTGAGGACAGCCCAAATCCTGGGACCCTACACCCATGTGGGAGACCTGGAAGAGGCTTTGGGCTCCTGACTTGAGATCAGCTCAGTTCCAGTCACTGCAGCCACTTGAGAAGTGAATCATCGGACAGAAAATCTTCCTCTCTTTCCCTCCTCCTCTTTGTATATCTGACTTTGCAATAAAAATAAGTAAATCTTAAAACATTCTTAATAAGTATTAAATTCTTACGGTGATACTTCAAGAAGTTTGTGGAAAGAGGAAAATTAAAAGAAAACTTTATTTTGGAGTAAAAATTTTAAATCCATGTGCATTTTTTTCATAATGAATACTTTTCATGGAGTTTTGAAGATGTCTTGTACAGAAAGGTCTCTTTAATCAATGTGAAATAATGCCTGGGAGAATAAATCACAAAACTGAAGTCTAAACTCTGCAACGAAACCTCTCTGTTTCCTACAGCCTTTTGTCTCATTGTCTAACGACAGCTTTACCATTGCCCTTATTCCCCTGTGCTCTCATCTCTGGACTAGCACCACCCAGACTCCGGAGGTTGGCATTACTTTGCCTGAGCCTGCTTTTGTCTTCAGTGGAGATGTTCAAGAAACTTGAAGCCTGCACACCTTCCACAGGACAACCCATTTGCCCAATGATAAATCCTTGGTATTATTTCTGCACCAAATTCTTGAAATCTAAACTACTGTTACTGAAGCCCTCTTTCTTGGCTTTGCAGTTACAGGCAACCGTGACTGTATTTACATTAAAAAAATTATTTCTTTTTATTTGAAAGTCAGAGTTAGAGAAGGAGACACACAGAGAAAGAGATCTTTCACTGCTGGTTTACTCCCCAAATGGCTATTATAATGATCAGAGCTGAGCTGATTTGAAACCAGCAGCCAGGAGATTCTTCTGAATCTCCCACATGGGTACAGGGGCACAATGACTTTGGTCATCCTTCTCAGGCCATTAGCTAGATCAGAAGTGGAGCAGCCAGGACATGAGCCAGCACCCATATGGAATGCTGATGCTGCAGGCTGAAGCTTAGCCTGCTGTATCACTGCACTGGCCCCTTTACATTTATTTTTTTAAAGACAACTTTCTCAGTCAATCTCTTGAGCTTTATTAACCTAGTTTTGCGGAGAAATGAAATAAAGACAACCTTATTTTGGTGTAAAGAATTTTGAGACTGACAATTTTTTTTTTTAAAACATAGTATGTAGTGTCATAAACTTTTCAAACACTGTGCAAATTTTGGGGGACACATGCCAAACTCAAAGTAATTCTTTGGGAGCTATTTACTTTGGCCTAAAGATTGAGACAGTGGGAAAATACAAGTATGACAGCAGTATTCAAAGCGGCCCTCACTCATCTGTGAGTCTTCCTGATCAATGTCATCATCCCTTTTATGAGTTCGCTGAGGAGTTGGTGGTTGCAGAGCCCAGTATAATAATAATAATGGGTATTTGCTCTCTCTTAACTCTCTCAAATAGTAATTTTGAGATAAATCCATTTTTATCATTCCATTTAATAGGTAAGAGATAGATAAACAAATACACACACACACACATACAAAACAAAGATCTTCAGCCACATAGCCTGATCTATAACCTCCACTGTTTATATTCTGAATTATCATGAATGTACTCATTTCTATTATTGCTGCATATTCAACTCCTAGAAAACAGCATGAGTTTGTCTTACAACAACGTTGATGGAAAGGATGAGATAGTAGTTGTTATTAAAATTTCTAAAGAAATGACTTTAAGAATGGTGATGATAGGAACACACACACACACACACAAATCTCTCCTTCATAAAAGTAATGAGACTACTTGGCAAAAATATCAAAACAACTTCTTGATAGCTGTGAAAATTAATCAAAAGCTTGCAAAAGTCTAGATAACATTTCTTCAAGGAAAATCGTTTATTAGGAAGAACAGTAAGCTTTGTGACATTAGAAATTCTATTCCCATTCCTCTCTCCCTGGCTCTATGATAAAGTTCCAAACCAGTAGTACATAAATACAGTGAAAATCTGAGGCCTGACAGCCAGCAGAAGAAACAGAATGGGACTGGAGTTCTAAGGGTCAAACCTCAAGGAATTATTATTTTTCTTCTCTGGAAAATCCTTTGGAAAACTGACTACCAAAGATGTCTTTATTTGTCCTGTTTCAGGTCAAATCAACAGGCTTTTCTATGAAGCTGTTTATCAAAAGCATTAGTGCTGCTCAGCTGTCTGAGCAGCAGTAACAATTGGGGCAAACCAGACACTACACAAAACTATAAAGAGAACATATGTGTAATGAGACAACCATAGAGGGCTTTGGAGTGTTCCAGCACATTTATGGAAATCTGGAATCTCATGGGCAGGCATAACCAGGATGGTGTGCATAGCCATGGCTTTTTAAATACTTAGGGAGAATCAGAGAAGGTAATAAATCAGCCACATCTATTGAATCTAACTCTGCACCAAGGCAATGACCTGAGTGTTGAAGGTTTTCCCAAGTTTACACACACACACACACACACACACACACACACACACACACTGAGCAAGGACTGGGAATCTTACTGATATGACGTTTATAAAAATCCCTATTCTAGGATGGGCACTACAGTACAGTGTGCGATGCCAATAAGGATACCTGCACCCCATATTGGAGTACTGGCTTGAATCCTGGCTTCTTTGCTTCCAGTATAGCTTCCTGTGAATGTGCCTGGGAAGGCAGTTGTTGATCCAAGCACTTCTGTATCTGCCATTCATGTCGTAGACCCAGATGGAGTCCTAGGTTCCTGGCTTTAAAGTCTGGCCCAGCTCTGGATATTACAAACATTTGGGAAATGAACCAGCAGATGCCAATCTTCTTCTCTTTCTCCCTCTCTGTATCTCCTTTTCGCTATGTCATTCTGCTTTTCAAAAAAATTACAAAAATCTTCTTAATAAGAATATTACTGTGTAGAAAATTACTAACAACTAAGCTAATCAAGTAGAGATTTTGATAGTTACAGATGACAGAATGCAGGCTATGCTTCCTGATTTTGAATTTTACTACTGAACTGTATTATTCGAGACAATGTGGTACTAGCCTAAAGGTAGACATATAGGTTAATGGAAGAGAGAGTTCATAAATAAAGCAATACACTTACAATTAACTGATTTCAGTAAGAATATCAACACCATTCAGTATAGAAATCTTAGTTTTCAACAAGGTGCTGAGACAATTTCATACCCACATGCAAAAATATGGATCCATTATCTCACACAATACGTACAGCCAACTCAAAATGGAGTAAATAATTAAAAGTAAGAGCTTAAAACACAAAACTCTTGGAAAGATAAGTGTAAATTCTCATGACTTAAGTTGGGTAGACACTTCTTACATAAAATACAAAATAACCAAAGAAAAATAGCTAAATTGTTCACCAAATTTAAAACTGTTGTACTTCAAAGGGTATCATCAGGAAAGAGAACCTGCAGAATGTGAGAAAATGTTCATAAACCACATACACTTGCATATGGATTTTGTGTACAGAATATATAACAATTAATAATAAAAGATAACTAGAATTGGACCAAGGCTTTTTGAGTATTCATTTCTGCAGAGAAGATGCATAAATAGCATTAGGGACATGAAAAAATGTGTAAAAATCAGGTGTTAATAACTAAGGAACTGGCAAATCAAACTACAATGAATTACCTGGCTTCAAGATGGCCCAGCCCGAGTTGTTGTGATGTTTTGGGAAGTAAACCAGTGGATGGAAGATTCTCTCTCTCTCTCTCCCTCTCTCTCTTTCTCTCTCTCTCATTCTTTCCTTTTTAAGTAAATAAATCATTTTAAAACTCTCATGTATCTAATTACTTGTTACCTCATTGAAAACAAATGTAAACAGATGTTCTAGTGATAGAATTCCATTTGCCAAATGACATCCTTGGATGTGAGTGCAACTCACTTTTTTTTTTTTTTAATTTCCAGCAGGAGGCACAGAGGCTATATTCCTATCTCATAAATTCATCCTTCCCCTTACAAATGAAATTCAAATCAGATAGGAGATGGTGTTTTTGATAATATGCTTAAATATTGTTTACAGATTTGCCATTCTTCTCAAGTGAGAAAACTGCGACGGCCAGAACAATCTGGGGTGTTTAAGATGTGTTTGAAAATATATATTTTTTTATAAAAATGGAAAACCTCTTCAAACAGAGTGACAACTGCTTAAGAAAACAACGGTGCTTACATAGTTGAGAATTTTCATTGCAGATTACAGCCTGAGTCAATGTAAAGAAAATTGAAACACAGGTTGAATAATATAAAGAGAGAGAACAGGTGCTCTCCAATAGAATTTTGGTTGCCCAGGTAACCATATTCTGATTGCACAAAAGCCATTATACAATCTTGGGCTTTGGGGTGAAAGAAGGGCAGTATGAAATGTTCCCCATGTTTTGTTCTTCAATTACTGGTCAAGGCAGACAACGACAGAAGTAGGAGGTAGACTGAAGTTACAGAGCAGCACAAACATTCCTCTGATGAATTGTGTGTAATGGTAATGGAACATGGTAATGGAAGTGCAAGACTGCTCCCCTGAGAGCACCTAAATGATGAGTCATCAAAAAGAAAGAGCAGGAAATTGAAAACAAATATCTTAATCAAATCATGTGTTCTTGCTCTAACCTATGATTTGAATTAATACACTTCGAAGGCTCGGCAGGAAAACTTTGAGCATACTGCCAGCTGAGACAACCATAGTGAGGGAAGGTCACCAGTGTGCTGAGAAACACAAACAAGTCTAATAGCAACAAAATCCAAGCATTTTCCTCTTAGAGAAAAGCAAGACATTTTTGCACCCATACACAACAACGCATTCTAAATTCTTCACCTTAAGAAAAACTGAATGTTTAAACAATTACCTACATGATCTAGCAATCAAACTACTAGATGAAAACATAATGCTAAGTGAAAAAAGCCAGATACCAGGACACATATTATATGTAAAATGTTTAGGATACAGAAAGCAATGGAAACAGAACATAGAATAATTGTTGTCAGAGATGGAGTTGTGGCAAGGAATACAGGAATGGAGAATAACCATTTGTGGATATTTTATTTCTCAAAAGGTTCAGGAATTTGCAAATGATAATGGATCACAATCTGGTGAATACACTGAAAATCAGCAAATTAAAAATATATCTAGAGAATCAAGATGGCAGCATAGGATAAGGACACATTTAAACGGATAGAGAAACATTAACTAGTATGAAGCAGAGAGGGATCATTCCAGGAAATAGTAGAGGACAGAACAACAGCAGAAGGGTACTTGGAAACTGACAGACACAGGAAAGCGGCAAAAACAATGATGTGGTGATGCAGAGACTGATACCCCAGTAGCATGCAGATAATGGCGATCAGAACTCAACCAGCAGCCAGAATTCCACCAGCAACAAGGTGGGCAGGGGCTTTCACTGGGAGCTCCCAGAGGTGAACCCAGACAAAGAACTGTCCGTCTCACTGGTCTGTTTCATTTGACAAGGAGCAGAGACAGAGCAGCAGATCCCAGATCAGCAGTGTGGGAACAGGGACTGGATTTCACAGCCCGGTCTGCCCTCCTAGAGCCGAATCAGGCACCATTTTGTTTAAGGAGGAATACTGGGGTCCGTGTGATGGATGTGGAAGACAGGAAGGTGTGAAGAGTATTGTTCCTTTGCAGGCAAGGCCTCAAGGAATGTCCCGCTGTGTGGCAAGGCCCGGTGGATGTCTCTACAACACCTGAATGCAGCTCTGCATCCCTTTGCATGGACACCGGACAACCCCATTGAGAATTCCGTAATCTATTTAGGCATTGTCTGCCTCTGTGTAGTTACTGTTAAATATCAATGGGAGCTTAGAAGCTGATGTTGCTGTTGTTTTTTTAGCCAAAAAGCTGTTATTGCTGTTACGGCTGCATCCTGTGGCAATATGCTAATCAAGAGTACTAACTCCCCTTTTGATCTTATGCTAATCAAGGGTGTTCTGTCTTCAGGTGCAGTGGAATCTATTCTTTCCCTCTTTCTTTGATCTTTTAGGGCCCTTCCTTCCTTGACTGTCTCAATACCAAGCTGTAGAATGAGAATTGTGGTAGGAATGTGTTACTGATTGATATACACCATCTATTGAAAAATTTTTCCTAGCCTTATGTGAAACAAATGGCAGAGTTATCTTCAGAAACACCCATTTGACCATGACATAAAACGTCTAAGCCAGAGTTTGACTGATTTTGTATAAATAAAGCAAACAGCTTTTGTGCGTCGTCCATTATGATGATGAAATCCTAGTGGTCCCTCTCTTTCTTTCTTTGCGCCTCATCCACGCACCCTTCGCGAGTTCCGAACTCAGCTGGAGCTGGACTCCGGCAGAGGAAAACGCAAGGGAAAGGACTGAGCATACGCTGAGCTGAAAGTGAATTCATTTCTGACTCAGCAAACTGCAACAACGTGGCATAAATCAGGTTCCACACAAGACAGATCTGGGTAGCACTCAGACCTAATGGCCAGCAGATCAAAAACTCCAATAATAGCACAACAGGCTCCATTTTGTTCGGGGTGGCAAAGAATTGAAGACTGCAAGGACAGTAGTGAGCTGCAAATGCACGGAGCTCAGCAAGAACTCACTGAGCTCAGTGCATTGCACTGGTCCCACAGGGAAATAATACTGCCTGTGGCATTGTACAGGTCAAAATAGGTCCATGTAGCCCTCAGAACTAACAGCCAACTGGTTCCGGAAAGATCAGCACCAAAAACAACCTAGCAATATAGGACACCTGGTGTCTCCCTGATCCTGGAACCTGCTCTAACCGCAAGTGGGAGAAAATTTATGAAGACAACGGTGCAGCCTCAACAGTGTCACAGATGGTGGAGAGTGGCAAACCAGGAGCTGGAGCTATGGACACCATGGTGGAAATCTAACATAAGAACCCAGACCTGGAATATGCTAGAGGGAGTGGCACAAGTGGCTGCAAACAAAGAGCCCTTTAACCAACCACAATTAGTAAAATTGAACTGTAGGCCTGTGGGTGACACAGCTTTGAAACCTGGCCCATGAAGAATAATTAGCTAACCATAAGTACAATGACCAAGAGCAAAAGAAGAAACAGAGGTACAATGAATATTACTGAAGAATCCCCTGCAAAGGTGCAAAACCTTTTGCCAACTTCACACTTAGGAAGACATCGAGAAAATGGGGGATACAGATTTGAAAACACTTGTTATAAAGCTTCTTATCAACAGTGAGAAGCACATTAAAGCAACCGTTTAAGGAATTTAAGGAGTATGTCACACTGGAAATGAATCAAATGAAAGCTGATACATTAGAAATGAAGAATACAGTGGAACAAATGAAAAGTACAGTGGAGGGTCTCCAAAATAGAATGAAGCAAGCAGAAGAAAGAATCTTAGAATCGGAAGGTATTTCCTGTTACCAAGGGGAAACAAACAAAAAGCTGGAAGCAGAGCTGGATCAGGCCAAAAAAAGTATTCAAGAATTGAAAGACATTATTAAGAGGCCAAATATAAGAATTATGGGAGTCCCAGAAGGTGCAGAAAGAGAAACTGGTTTTACAAATATATTTAATGAAAAATAAAGGAAAATTTCCCTAACCTGGAGAAAGAATTGGGAAACAAGATCCAGGAGGGGCACAGAACTCCCAACAGCGCTAACCAAAAGTGATCTTCACTGCGACACATGGTCATCAAACTCTCTTCAATTGAACATAAGGAAAAGATCCTTAAATATGCATGTGAAAAAAATCAATTGACATATAAAGGAATGCCAATGAAACTCACAGGAGATCTCTCACAGAAAACTCTACAGGCAAGAAGATAATGGAGTGACATATTGCACATCCTAAAAGAAAAAAAAATTGTCGGCCTAGGAGAACATATCCAGCAATGCTTTCTTTTGTCTTTGAAAATGAAATAAAATTCTTCCACAGTAAGGAAAGTTTAAAGAATTTCCTTCTTTCAAACTTGCCCTACAAATGATACTTCAAGATGTTCTCTTGACAGAGAAGAGGAATAGCACCAAACAAAACCAAAGCCAAATGTGAAGAACATCCCAGTAAAATAGCTTCAGAGGACTAAATTAATGAACAACCCGTTGCTAAAATGACAGGACCAAATTACCACCTATATGTATTAACCCTGAATGTAAATGGCTTAAACACATCAATCAAATGTCATAGATTAGTTAACTGAATTTAAAAAATAAAACAAACCCATCTATTTGAGGCCTACAGGAGATATATTTCACCAACAAAGATCAACAGAAACTATATCTTATGGAATTGGATTTTGTTTTAGAGCCATCTCTTCAAAACACTTTCTTCTAATTAAATCCTTCAGTGACTCATAGATCATAGAATAGCATCATTTTCTGCAAGAAGGTTCTTGATTTTTATTTCTTCAGCTACATGTTAGTCATTTAGTAGCACATTATTTAACTTCATGGTGTTGTTAATTTCTTTTTTCTCCCTGATGTTGATTTTGTTTTGTGGCTTTTCATTTAAGGGGATGTATAGTAGCTGTGTAATGGAGACTATCATATCTAGTAACATGTTATTTAACTTCATGGCATTGTAAATTTGTGTTTTTCTTCCTGTTGTTGATTTTGTGTTGTGGCTCTTCATTTAACGGGATGTGAAACGGAGACTATCATATCCAGATGTGAGGATACAATGCAGTATGCATCTCTACTTCCAGACTAAAGATGGACTCCCAATGAAACTGTTTACTATATGACAATGGGATGCTGGACTCTGCCATTGTCCATGCCCACAATGATTGACATATGACTGTGTATGAAGAACTATACTAGAGTAATGATATAGGGGAACTAGGTGTGGAGGGGGAATCGGGGAGGAAATAAGGGAAATCCCAGGGGCCTATGGAACTGTATCATAAAAATAATGATAATAATAAAAGATTTTAAAAAATTACATCCAGTGCCAGTGATGTGGCACAGTAGATTAATTTGTCACCTGTGATGCCAACATTCCATATTGGATACGAGGTCTAGTTCTGATTACTGCACTTCCAATCCAGTTCCCTGATAGTAATCCTTAAAAATTAACAGAAGATGGATCAAGTGGTTAGACCACTGCCACCCATGTGGGAGACCAGGATGGAATTCTAAGCTGCTTGATTCATCCTGGCTCAGCCCTGGCCATTGGCAGATGGAAGCCTGCCAGTGGTCTCTCTAACTCCACCTCTTATATAATATTTAAACAATACATCTAAACAAAGACATATTATGTGAATTTTCATAGCAGCATTTACTTTTTTAATATAAAAAGAACAGATTTTTATGCATTTCATAGATAACTTGAAGAAGGCAATCAATAATTCTTACTCCCTTGCTTTTCTCACAATACCTCCTCCTCCCTTCTCTCTTTAAAAGTAATGGCAGGGAATGGGTGTGGGCTGGTAGGTCAAGGCTGTGGTACTTACCAGGATAGGAAATAACCCAATTCGCATGAAAATCCCAATGACATTTTTGCACAGAATAAAATATCCATTCTGAAACTCACATGGAATCTCAAGGGGCCACAAAAAATTAAAGCAATCTTGAAAAGGACCAAACTCTAGTTCTCAGGCTTCCTGATTTCAAAGCTACAGTGATCAATATGATATAGTGCTGGCATTAAACAGACAGACCAATGAAATAAAAGTAGCATCCCCAAATAAAGCCTTGAATATATAGCCAAATGACTTGCTAAAAGGGTCCAAGACAATTCAACATGGAAAAGATAGTCTCTTCAACAAGTAGTGTTAAGAAAATAATATATCTATATGCAAAAGAATGAAACCAGACACCTTTACCTTACACTATATACAAAAATATATCAAGAATCTAAAACTATTACCTAAAACCATAAAATGCTAAAAGAAAATATAAGTGAAATATTTGTGACAATGGATTTGGCAATGCTTATTGGCTATGACACCAAAACAAAAAGCAAAACTAGACAAACTGGACATCAGCAAAATATCAAATGTGCACTATGGGGCACTATGAACAAAAAAAGGCAACTTGTATAAGGGGGTAAATATTTCAAAAGCATATTTTGGTAAATAATTAACATTCACAATAAAGGACCCTTGCAGCCTAATACAAAAAAAAATGATTAAAAGTTAGGCAAAGGACTTCAATTGATATTTCTACAAAGACAATAGAAATGCACACAAATGGCCAACAAACCAATGGAGACAGGGGTTCAACATCATTAATCATTAAGTAAATACAAATGAAAACAAAAAACAGAAGGCTGGTTCAAGTCCTGGATGCTCTGACCCAGCTCCCTGCTATTAGAGGATGGACCAAGTATTTGGGTCCCTATCACCCACTTGGAAGACCCAGGTAAAGTTTCAGACTTCCTGCTTCAGTCTCGCCCAGCCCCAACTGTTGAGAACATTTGAGAAGTGACCCAGTGAGCAAAAATCTCTATCTATCCCTCTTTTCTGTCTCTGCCACTTCATCTTTCAAATAAATAGAACAAATCTTTGAAAAGATATGACTTGTGATGTGCACATCCCATATTGGAGTGTGTGGTTCCACTGAGTAACTAATTCAGTTTCCGCCTGGTAGGCAATAGGCGATGGCTTGAGTACATGGCTCTCTGCCACCCATGTGGCAAACCTGGCAGGGGTTTTGGGCTCTTGGCTGTGCCTTGGCCCCAGTCCTGGGTGTTAGAAGCATTAGAGAGTAAGCTGGTGGATGGATGACTTGTTTTTCTGTTTCCCTCTCTTTCTTTCTCTGCTTTTCAAATAAAGTGAACATCAAACTTTTTAAGAAACAAAAATAAAGGTTTTATACTATACCATGAGCAGCAAACTCAAGGATATAATTAGCCGCTCCAAAACTGGTATAGGTTCAAACTGAAAATCGTTGTAAGAACTTAATATAGTTATGGGTGATGGCATAGAAATGAATTTTTAATCCAATTCAGAATGCTTTGGTGACATCCCAGATCTTCTATCTGGGATATCAGGTCAGAGAGCATCATTAACCTATCAAACAGCCTAGCTTATGGGGCGTGGAAAGCAGAGACTTCTGGCCTCAATGACCACAGTTTCCATCTAATGAGTCTAGTTGAATGGTCCAATACAATCAAAAGCCCGTTGACATGCCAATTTAAATATGCAATCATTTAACAGCATTACTTGCATGGAAGTCTGCTGAAGGAGAGTGATACTATACAGAGCTTTGTAAAGCAACCAACTCCAAACAGTACTATATAATTTTAAAAGTGAAAGGACCCTTTATCATTATTTTATAATTCTATATTTTCATGGCAGATGTTGACATTTTACTATTGTTCCAGAATCAAATGTCAAGTTATTCCTGTTTAGAATTTTCCATTTCCATCTTCAAAGAATTCCATCTGCAGCTGTACTTATAGCAAACTCTCTGCTCACAAAAACCCAGCATTTTAAGGCAGGTTTGTAAATAGGTTTCAAGGAGTACTTGCAAGCACTGGAGACCTGCCTGGGTTAATTAATTCTCTTTTCAGACATTAGAAACTACACAAGTAGACCAGCTGGAGGTGAATGTTTTCTTTGGAAGTGATAATTATATGCCTTAGCAATTGTTTGCTTTTCCACATCTCCCCCAGATTCCGCGGAATTCATAAACTAAATATCAGGAGAGGCTTCTCCCCCTCCTGGGAAAGCAAATATGTAGATGAGCTGAGATAATCATTGTGGATAATACAGATGGTCTGAAGGTCCAGATGATGCATACAAATAATTACAAAGCAGAGACTGTGGACTTTTGATAAATATAGCATATAGAAAGCACCACAGCAATGTGAATATATTATTGTGCTTCAATTCACATTTACTTTCTTGCTTTTGTTCCTTCTAATATGCTTCCATTTGCACACTATCCCTTTTCCTTTCAGCAGAGTGATGTTGCAAAAAGCTTTCTGCATCACCTAGCATGTGTAAAAAAAACAGTGCCAGCCCCTTCACAGCCTTATAGGGAACACATTGCCTCCTCACCAGGAGGGGGCAGTCATGAAGAGCTAGGAGTGAGCTGGGAGTTTCCCAGTTTCGCTATAAAGCAGGACCCCGCCCAGGAAATGGCTTCCCAGGGCAGCACTATTAAAAAAAAAAAAAAAAAGAATAGAAAAACAAACTCTGCATTCTCCCTTCCTGTCTGGATTCAAGTAAATCTGGTCTACCCTCAGAGGAACTGACCAGGCCTGCCCAGTGAACTGGTGTAAGACTAGGGACATTGTTCCAGGCTCCTCATCAGGATGCCAAACAATACAAGTAGGCAGGTACAATCTCATGGCCCTTAGCTAGCTAAGGGTCTGTGACAGACATGAGCATGGGGTACAAATAACCCCAGATTTACGTGGACTGTCATGCAATTAACAGGAACCCAAGTACTTGGGCAATTATCTGCTACACATTAGTAGGAAGATATTTTGGAAGCATGGAATAGGCAAAGCTGCATTTAGGTATTCCAATATGGGATGTGGGTATATCACTGGGTGGCTTAATCCACTGTACCACACTGTCCAGCCCATGACTTGTTTTACAGATCTCTCACACACTGCATGTTTGACTGCATGTTGAAATGCAAAGTTACACAACATGGAAAATGACCTCTTGGAAGATCCAGAAAACATATTACTACAACAGTCACGAATATCAGAGTTTGGTAAGTTTGTAAAAGTGAAGTAATAATTTGCCAATACAGCCACTCTAGAGGTCTTGTCTTCTTCTGGTAGCAATGGTTTTAATTACTCAGATTCTGCGGCTAGTACTTCAGCTCAGGTGGCTAATCATCTTCCACCTCTAAGCTCAGGTATCCCAGAGTATGAGTACCGATTCATGTCCCAGCTGCTCCACTTCCCATCCAGATCACTGCTTACAGCCTGGGAGAGCAAAAGAGGATGGCCCAAGTCTTGGAACCTTGCACTCACATGGGGATCTGGAAGAGGCTCCTAGCTCCTGACTTTGGATCTTCCGTGCTGGTCACTTCATAGCACTCTAAGGAATCCTGCAATACATCTATGGAGTTGGTGTTGGTGATGACAGTGTGGGACCCCAAGCTCCTCAAGGCCTGGCCACAGCCCTTTCCCATATCACCAAAGCCCATGACAAGTACCATCTTGTCTGTAATTATCACATCTGTGACCTTTGATGCTATCCATGAAGGACTTCCGGCAGCCACAGAGACTGTCCAACCTGATTGCAGTGACAGAGTCATCAACACTGACAGTAAGCACCTTCAGGATCCCATCTGGTCATCACTCTGTAGAGATTCTGGACCACGGTCATGATTTCAGAGATGTCCTGGGGTGTCTTGGTATGGATAACCTTGGTGAGATCCAGAGCCATCCCGAAAGCACAGTGCCTGTTCAGTGATTCACAGGTATTCTTTGTCTTTTTTGCTATTTCAAGTATACACCTGAATTTTGCCCTTGGCAATGGCAGTTTCTGCATGGTCCTGGGAAGATGCCACAGCTGGATCATTGCACCTCAGCACCCAGTGCAACAGGCGTCTCAATGAATGAAGACAGCAATCTCCATAGCCAAGTGCTTCAAGGCCAAGTGTATCCTCCACATGCATATCAGGCCCAGGATCTTGTTCTGCACAATGACCAGGGCTTGTAGTCTCCTTGAAGCCAGGCAATGCATGCACCTTCATATGTTTTCAGACATTCTGTAGGTACTTCTTAATGCAATGATGGACATGGGCAAAAGAAGCCGCATCTTCAACAGGGGGCAAGCATGGGGTGAGCAGTGCAGGGCACAACCTTTCTGGAGTCTTTAGGCCAGAAGTTAGCAAATTATGTTTTCTGTTAGTCAAATCCAGGCTATGATTTTTCACATTTTTCAAAAGTTGGAAAAGAATCAAAAGAAGAATATTTTCTGAAAGTGAAATGTATAAATTATTCTAGTGTCAGCAGTCATAAATACAACTTTCCTGGAACATAGCCATGTTCCTTAATGTTTAAATTGCCTATGATTGTTTTTTTCACGCCTCAATGGCTGAACAGTTTGAACAAATACCATGTTACAATTGCTATTGTTTTGCATTGCTGATTTGTACACTCCAAATGACAGTAGCACAACTGTAACTTCACAGGGTTTGGGTGCTTCACCTATTCATTAGAGTACAATAGTTTTCTGTTGCCAGGATGTGCCTATCATGTCAAAATAAGAAAAAAAGTGAAAGAAATCACTGTTACACTTTTAAGACAGAGAAAATATTTAATTTTTTAAAAACAATTTAAGTAGCAAAGCATTGTGCTTATTATGCAACACAGTAGTTGTATTAAAAGAATACAATATCCATTAACATTACTAGACCAAGCACCAATAACAATATCCTCAATTTACAAGAAAGCAATGGTCAGAAAAATTATAAAATTCAAAACAGAATACTTAATTATAGTAGAACTTCACAAACAAAAGAAAATGAGACTGTAAGAAAAGGAAGTTTCTAAGTGGCTCATTTGTTAACCAGGCAAGGAAAGCTATTTACCAATGGTGAATTTATTAAATTGTGTTGATTACAGCAGCTGAAGAGATGTGCCCAGAAAAAAAAAATGAACTCATTTAAGATTATTCATTTTTGGCAAGAATGGTTTCTTGAAGAACTGAGGCTACTAGGAGTAAATTAATAGTCAATTTAAAAACAAGGCACACAATATTGAGTGGTTTTCCTTGGCTCTTGGTGAATTGACAGATGCTATTGAAACTGTTCAGTTGTTATTGTTTATGTGAGAAGCCAATGCCAAGTTATTTAAGTGACAGAAGAATTAGCTCGTTATGTGTGAAAAACTACACAGGAGGACCTGATTAAAGAAGTAGAGAAAACACAAATACAAAGCAATATGATGTGGAATTAACTGGTGTTTGTTATAAATGGTGCTAATAAACTTTTTTTTTTCAAAAAGATAGCCTATATTACCATTAGCAGGTATTCTGAAAATTTTGGAATTCATTATGTTTGTTACGGAACCAGTGGTGTCAATGGTGAACCTAATTCACTCTTATGGAACTAATCATCACCAGTTGCATCTTTCTTTGTCAGAAGCAGGTGCGGAATACCCTGACTTGCCTTACCACACAGCAGTTCGATAGCTCAGCAACAGTTAAATTTTATTGGTATAATTTGAGCTTGGTTTCAAAAGCCACTTAACTGTGAGACGGAGGAGCTTTAAGCTAGCCTTCAATTAAAAATGATTAATCTGCAGCACAGCGACATGATAGAAGGCAAATATCAAGAGAAGAATTTAATATAAATCTACAAATGCCTTCCAAGTGAAGAGCTTGTTCAATTGAAATCATAATCTCATACCAGTCAAAAAAGATGGTATCATTCCACTTTGTAAGAAATGTCCACACTAGGCAAGTTTAGGACATAGAAAAGAGATTTAGGGATGGCGTACGGCGCGGAACAGGGAGTTGGCAAGGAAATAAAGACTGCCAACAGGTATCAACTTCCCTCAGAGGTAAAATTATTCTAAAGTTGATTGTGGTAATGATTTCACAACTCCAGTAAATGTACTAGAAATACCGATGTGTGTCAAAAGAAGAAAGGCACATACTCGCGAATTGAAAATCAGTATTTCTGCTAAGAGACATTTCCAAAGAGCTATAATAAAACTTCATTTCAGATCAGCATTAACAGGGGAATACCCTGTGCTCAGTTTTGATGATAGTAAATAGCATGGAACACTTATGTAAAATGTCATTACCCCAAACAAATCCATTAATAGTATTAATATATATTAATTTTTATATATTAATGTATAAAAGTGTATAAATATATTATATATTTACATATAAATATATTATAAATAAATACATTAATACATTAATTTATATATAAATGGTCTCAATTATTGTTACATTTTAATTTTGTTTAAAAATTCATCTATATTTGTTTTCTCTACTACACAATATTCTTGAATTTGTCTTTTGGCTCATGCAACCTGAAATATTTACAATATTAGCCTTTATAGAAAAGGTATGCTGGGCCCGGCATGGTGGCCTAGCGGCTCTAGTCCTCACCTTGAATGCACCAGAATCCCATATGGGCACTGGTTCATGTCCCGGCAGCCCTGCTTCCCATCCAGCTCCCTGCTTGTGGCCTGGGAAAGCAGTCGAGGATGGCCCAAAGCCTTGGGACCCTGCACGTGTGTGGGAGACCTGGAAGAAGTTCCTGTCTCCTGGCTTCGGATCAGCACAGCTACAGCCATTACGGCCACTTGGGGAATGAATCATCGGACGGAAGATCTTCCTCTCTGTCCTCCTATCTATATATCTGACTTTGCAATAAAAATAAATAAATCTTTAAAAAGAAAAAGAAAAGGCATGCTGATATAGCCTGTACACTGTACCTGTCACAGGTTTTATTATTTTGAACCCTTCCATATTTCAGTTTTTGGTTCCTGTTTTCCAAAGGGGCTACATTAACACATTTATAGAGCAATAGGCTTATGCAATGTTTTACTCTTTCTACTATATACAAGGGAGCAACATTTGTTAGTTTCTTAAGTAGACTAAGACTGATCCTTGAAAAAAAAAATATATGGGGTCTTTGCATATATATATATGCAAAGAGGACCAAGGCTCAATGGAGCATATCTAGTAAAGCTTTAAAAGAGATACAACATGAAAAACAAAGAAAAAAATTGGATAAAGTGGACACATCAAAATGAAAAATTTGGGGCTGATGTGGTAGCATTGCACACTAGTTCCCTGACTGCAGTCCTGGCATCCCACATGGGCACTGGTTCAGGTCCCATCTTCTCTACTTCCAATCCAGCTCCTGCTTATGCATTGGGAAAACTACAAAGTACTGCTCAAGTTCTTTTTTTTTTTTTTAAAGATTTATTTATTTTATTGGAAAGGCAGATATACAGAGAGGAGGAGAGACAGAGACGAAGATCTTCCGTCCAATGATTTACTCCCCAAGTGAGCGCAATGGCCGGTACTGCGCCAATCTGAAGCTGGGAACCAGCAACCTCTTCCGGGTCTCCCACGTGTGTGCAGAGTCCCAAAGCACTGGGCTGTCCTCGACTGCTTTCCCAGGCTACAAGCAGGGAGCTGGATGGGAAATGGAGCTGTCGGGATTAGAACTGGCACCGATATGGTATCCTGGCGCATTCAAGGTGAGGACTTTAGCCACTAGGCCACACTGCCGGGCCCTCAAGTTCTTGAAACCCTGGAACATGTTGAAGAACCAGAAGAAGCTCTTGGCTCAAGGCTTCAGATAGGCTCAGCTCTTGCCAGTTCAGCCAAATGGGGAGTGACCCCATGGATGGACAGGCTCTGTTTCTCTCTTGCCTCTCCTTCTCTCTGTAATTCTGCCTAAATAGGGCCCGGTATGTAGCAGCTAAAGTCCTCGCCTTGAACACACTGGGATCCCATATGGGTGTCAGTTCTAACCCCAGCAGCCCCGCCTACTATCCAACTCCCTGCTTCTGGCCTGGGAAAGAGGAAGGCCCAAAGCCTTGACCCTGCACACACGTGGGAGACCTGGAAGAAGCTCCTGGCACCTGGCTTCAGTTCAGCTCAGCTCTGGCCATTGTGACCAATTGGGGAGTGAATCGTTAGACAGAAGACCTTCCTTTCTGTCTTTCCTTCTCTCTGTATATCTGACTTTCCAATAAAAATAAAATAAATCTTGAAAAAAATCTGCCTAAATAAAAATAAGATGAATCTTTTAAAAAACAAAACATTTAAAATGGTTGTTTCAAATATTATTGTCACAAAATTAAAAATACACAGAATAAAATATATGTAAATCATATATGATGAGTTCAATATCTGCAATATATAAAGAATATCTGCAACCCAACAGGAAAAATACAAGTCAATTAGAATTGGGTAATGGTCATGGATAGATATTTCTCCAAAGACGACACATAAACTTGTAATAAACACATAAAAAAAGTTCAGCTTCATAAGTAATTAGGGTAGCACTAATCAAAATAACAATTGAGATATTATTTCATACCCATCAGGCTAGCTACAATTTCAAGAAGACATAAAAAATAAGTGGTAGCAAGAATGTGAAGAAATTGGAACCCTTATGCATTGTCAGTGAGAATGGAAAATAATGTGGCCATTGTGGGAAAAAGTTTGATAGTTTCTTGTAAAACTGAATATAAAATTAGTTTATGATCCCTTAAGGAATTTAAACCAAGGACTCAGTTATTTCCACCCCAGTTTTCACGGAAGTAGTATTTACAATTGCAAAAAAGCAAAAAGGGTCAGGCACTGTGGTTCAACAGGCTAATCCTCCACCTGCAGGCACCAGCACTCCACACGGGCATTGGTTCTAGTCCCCGCTGCCCCACTTCCCATCCAGCTCCCTGCCTGTGGCCTGGGAAAGCAGCAGAGGACAGCCCAGTGCCTTGGACCCCTGCCCTTACATGAGTGATCCAGATAAACCCTCAGGCTTCGGATCAGCTCAAGTCTGGCTGTTGTGAACTTTTAGCAGTGAAACGGTGAATTAAAGAGTTCTTTCTCTCTCTGTTGACACTTCTCTTTGTCAATCTGTCTTTCAAGTAAGTAAATTTTTTCCTTTAAAGACCAACCCAGTGTCCATCGACTGATTGGATCAGCAACAAAATGCTATACATATACAAAATGGGATATTATTAAGCCATAAAGAATGAAGTTTTGGTGTACACTGCAGCAGAGGCAGTAACTGAAAACATTATGCTAAATCAAACAAGCCAGACACAAAAGGACAGATATTCTATAGAAAAACATGCATTAACTATCCAGCTTATGCTAATTCCTAAAGACAGAAAGTGGATTCGAGATGATTGGGTTTAGAAGAAGGGGATTTGGGAGTTCATGATTAATGGTATGGCTGCTGGGGAAATGAAGGCTTTTTTGGAAGCATGGTGATGATTTGCAGCATTATAAATATTGTTGATGAAATCAAATTGTACACTTAAGGGGTAAGCATTTCCCATAATGGTTAGGACACTATGTGGGATGCATGTGTCCTAGATTTGTGTCTTGACTCCACTTCCATTCCAGCTTCTTGCTAATGGATAGCATAGGATAATTAGGATGACATAATGTACTTGCGTCCCTGCCAGCCACGTAGGAAACCCAGGCAAGCTCCAGATTTCTGGTTTTTCCTTCAATTCTGGACCAGTCCCGGCTGTTTCAGGCATATGGGAGTAAACCAGCAAATAAGAAGATCTCTGTCTCTATTTGTCTATCTTCCATTCAAATATTTTTTTTTATAAATGGGACTTTTTAAAAAAGATTTATTTATTTTATTGCAAAGGCAGATGTACAAAGAGGAGGAGAGACAGAGAGGAAGATCTTTCGTCCAATGATTCACTCCCCAAGTGAGAGCAACGGCTGATGCTATGTCAATCCGAAGCCAGGAGCCAGGAGCTTCTTTCCAGGTCTCCCACACAAGTGCAGGGTCCCAAGGCTTTGGGCTGGCCTTGACTGCTTTCCCAGGCCACAAGCAGGGAGCTGGATGGGAAGTAGAGCTGCCAGGACCAGAACTGGCGCCCATATGGGATCCTGTTGCATTCAAGGTGAGGACCTTAACCATTACACTATCGTGCTGGGGTCTCAAATAAATTTCTTTTAAAGATTTTACTTTATTTTTATTGGAAAGGCGGATATACAGAGAGGAGAGACAGAGAGGAAGATCTTCCATCTAATGGTTCACTCCCCAAGCGGCCACAACAGTTGGAGCTGAGCCAATCTGAAGCCAGGAGCCTCTTCCAGGTCTCCCACATGGGTGCAGGGTCCCAAGGCTTTAGGCCATCCTCGACTGCCTTCGCAGGCCACAAGCAGGGAGCTGGATGGGAAGGATGGGAAGTGGAGCTGCCGGGACTAGAACCAGCGTCCATATGGGATCCCGGGTCATTCAAGGCGAGGACTTTAGCGGCTAGGCCACGCTGCTGGGCCCTGTTAACTATATCTTGACAATAGGTTGCTGGACTCTGCCATTGTCCATGCCCGCAATGATGGACATATGACTGTGTATGAGTAACTATACTTTAGCAATGTTATTGAGGAACTAGGTTGGGGGGGGGGGGATTGGGAGGCAATAAGGGAAATCCCAGGAGCGTACGGAACTGTATCATAAAATGATAATAATAATAATAAATTAAAAATATATTGAAAAAATTATGCACGTTCTTGCTTTTCACAGTGAAACAAATACTACAGAAAGACTCGAATCCTGTGCAAATTGGAGCAGGGTTTTATCCGGCAGCGAGGGAGCAACATTCATGTGCAAGCACAGGCTATTTCACAAATACTCAACATGAGTGGACCAACAGACTGCCCATAAGCTAGAGAGAGAGGAAAAACTGAAAATAGTACCTTTAATTGGGAAGACCCGGTGGCAAATGGCTTGGCGGGAGACTGTGCAAGTTTCATCTGAGCTTCCTACCATAAGCATGCACACGAATCTGAGCTTCGTACCATAAGCGTGCACACGAAAACAGAATGGCTGAATTTTATCCAAGGTGGAAAGAGAGCTTTTCCGTGTCTTCCACGCCTCCTTTTTTTTTTCAATAAGGAAGGGGGTGATAGGCAACGGAAGGGGGCGGGGCTTAGCGTGCCCAGGTCCCGGATGTGACAGATGCATTCTGGGAAGATGGGTGGATCCAATCGACGGTTAAAGAGTCCCTGTTTCCTTGATGGGATACAAGTGTTCCAGATTGCTTAAACTCACTTTCTGCCTCACGTCAACAACTCTCTGTGTAGGATACAGCGGCTTTCTTCCTAGTAAAAGCAGTAGGGACTACGAAACAGGTAATGTTGCTTCCGTGCTCACCGTAGCTGTTTCCTCCCACGTCGGCGCTGTCCTGTGCCTCTGGTTTGCGAACATTGCCCTTCTGACTTGGTTGGCACTGCTGTGTTCCTGCTTCTCTGGTACCTAATGTCTTCTGCCCTTTCTTGCTTTTCAGGCACAGAGTGTAGTATCGTGATGCGCCAAAAGAACAGACCAAAAACTCCAGACTTTGTTGTTGGGGTGGACATGAAGAAGGAGTTAGGGGAACGGGACACCCAGTGGGGCCCTCGGTGTGAAAATCAAGCCTCTGTGTTCGCATTAATCCCTTCCTCAGGGGCTTCTGGAGCCCTGAATGTTATCTGCTAACTGGCCCTTGTAGGGTTTTTTTTTTTTTTTGGTAGATTTATTTATTTATTTTTATTAGAGAGGCAGACTTACATAAGAAGGAGACACAGACAGAAAGACCCTCCATTGCTGGTTCACTCCTCAAATGGCCACAATAGCTAGAACTGAACTGATCCAAAGCCAGGAGCCAGGTGCTTTTTCTGGGTTTCCTGTGCAGGGTCCCAAGGCTTTGGGCTGTCCTCGACTGCTTTCCCAGGCTACAAGCAGGGAGCTTGGAGCAGCCGGGATTAGAACCTGCAGAAGTGTAACCCGGTAACAGGCAGATCCTCCATCTGACATATTAAAAACAAACAAAAACCACATGGCTTCAGTGCCACATTTACAGACCTAAAACTCTGGAATTGCAGATGGCTTCCCTGTCCATTTTTTTTTATCCTTGTTTGCAAGGAAAATTTATAGAAAGGGGACTTGAGAAAAACTGGCTTTTACCTTACTAGGTGGGGCAGAAGGTTCCAGAGGGCAGTTGCTGGGAGGCAGGTTCCAAAGATTTGCTTTGTGTGGAGGCCTGAAGTTCAGACACGGTGATGGGAGGCTTTCCCTGTAAACACGCCCTTGTCCTTGACAGGTCCTGGGCCTGGGAGTTTGGGTGACCTTGGCTCCTCTTCGTTGGAGAGACTTGGAAAAGAGCAGTCGCAGTGTTTTGCCAGAAACTAGGGTCTTGAAATACCTCAGAATTTTCATTTTCCTTGAGCACCGTGTGTTTCCAATGCAAACATTTGTGCTGTGAGTGCAAGGGAGACGAATCAGAAGGGCTGCACACCTTACTTCAGGCCCTAGAAGGAAGCCCAAAATGAGAACGACAATGAGCTCTGGTACATGTCCAAAGAGAGGGTAGCATTGGAGAAATGTTGCTGCCTTGTGAAGCCCAAAAACTTTACAGACCTCTGTTGTCCTATACTTGTGGGCTTTGAATACTTTTGTTCTGTTGATTTAAAAAAATATATAGTGTTAGATATACAGAAAATTTAGGAAGATCATAAGAAAATTCCTGTGTGTGTTTCACTCAGCTTTCCCCTTTTTCCTAAGAGCTTCTCTCTGTTCCAGGGTTCCATTGAGGATATGTTAGTCTTCTCTGGCTTCTATTACAAAATATTGCAGATTAGATGACTTCAGCAGCAGAAATATATCTTCTTGCACTGCTGGAGGCTGGAAGGTCACAATCGAAGTACTGGCACATTTGGTTTCTCTTGGCTTACAGATGTCTTCTCCAGATCATATGGCCCTTTCTCTATGGGAATGCACTCCTGGGATCTTCTCTTATTTTTTTTTTAACATTTATGTATTTGACAGTCAGAACAAGAGAGAGAGAGAATCTCCTATCTACTAATTCTTTCCTAGATGGATATAACAGCCATTGTAGCCACTTGGGGAGTGAAAGAGCAGATGAAAGATATTTCTCTCTCTCCTTCCTTCTTTCTATAAATGTGCCTTTCCAATAAAAATAATTAAATAAAAATCACAAAAAATTATCATTGAGAGGGTATGTTGAATATGGCAGAGACAGGATCTCTGAAATTTCTTTCCTGCAGAAAAACAATGGAAAAACTGCCAGAACTTTCCTGGAATTTGAGAAACTAACCAGCACTTTTTTTTTTATCACTCTTTGAGTATGCAAGAAAAAATTGCAGACAAGGTAAAAACAGTGAGTTTTATGATCCTTTATCTTACACTAGCCACATTCTCCTCTCTCTAGATTCTTAATATTCTTTAAAAGAAAATAACCAATTTTATTATCCATTTTAGCCAACAGGGGGAGTATAACACGACTGAAGCATTTTCAAAAACTTACTCCCAAAGAATTGTGATTGACTTGTGCAGCAGTTTCCTGAAAGAACTCACTTGCAAGGATGTATGTCTGTTTATGACCTGACTTGCAGCTCTGGCAGGGTGCACACTTTTTTTCCCCCCATGAGGCATTTGTCAAAAGCAGTTTCAGGAAATTGTTAAACTTGCTGGCTGTCCAAGAAGGCAGTAACAGTTGGGACAAAATGACAAACTAACCCAAACTTTTTTTTTTTAAGATTTATTTATTTCTATTGCAAAGTCAGATATAAAGAGAGGAGGAGAGACAGAGAGGAAGATCTTCTGTCTGATGATTCACTCTCCAAGCAGCCGTAACAGCTGGGACTGAGCAGATCTGAAGCCAGGAGACAGGAGCTCTTCCAGGTCTCCTATGCAGGTGCAGGGTCCCAAAGCCTTGGGCCGTTCTCAACTGCTTTCCCAGGCCACAAGCAGGGAGCTGGATGGGAAGAGGAACTGCCGGGATTAGAACTGGCACCCATATGGTTTCCCAGGTATGCAAGGCGAGGACTTTAGCCACTATGCTATCATGCCGGGCCCATCCAAACTCTTTTTTAACAAGCTTGGAATGGAATATCCATACAGTCTTTGCACATCTCTGATATTTGCATGGGACTTAGAAAGTCATAAATATGCTTAGGTTTGTGCACAAATTAGCAAAACCTGGACAAGCATCTACACTCTGACTTCTGACAGGCATTTAGTTCCCTCAAATGTTGAACCTGCAGGTGAAGGCAGAGCTTTTGACTGTCTGCTGAAGCATTGACAATGTGCTCAAACACACATACACAGAGCTCCTCGGCCAAGGCTAGCAGACATGTGGTTCCAAGAGTTTAAGGAAGCTTTTGTGCAATCATTAACTGGCCACTGAGAAGAATAGAAATTTTAGTGGCCACATGGGACAAAGAATCCAAACTTTGAAGAACCGCAAAATCAATAGCATGCACATACATGCTCCCATCTAATAAGGGGCCAGTGCAGATTATGGAGGCTGAGAAAATTCATGAGCTGCTGGCTGCAAATTAGAAGCTCAGCAATGTCAATGATGTAGTTGCAGTCCTTGTCTGAAGTTCTAATAACTAGGAATAGGAGAAAGTGATGTCCCAGTTCAAGCTGGAAGAGTGTATGTACCCTTCCTCTGCCATTTGGTTCGATTTGGGCCCTCGGAGTGGTGGGTGATGTCTGTTCATCCTTCAGGGCCTTTTTTTTTTTTTTTTTTTTTTTTTTTGCTTAGCCTGCTGATTCAAATGTTAATCTCTTATGAAAAAATAGCAGTGCAAATACTCTGGAAAACAGTGTTTGATTAAATGGCAGGACATCCCTTAGCCCAGCAAGGCTGACACAGAAAAATAGTCATTGTAAGTCCAGTGCTTGTCAACTTGGCACCCATACACATGTGCTTAAACCATTCTTTTGTTATTTAAAAAACAGTTTAGTTTATTGAGGTATGTCATATAATCTGCCCACTCAAGAAGTACAATTCATGGTTCCTAGTCTATTCAGAGATCTGTGCAGAGATCTGTGCAAGCACCACCACAATCAATTGGGGAACATTTTCATTATCCTAAATGAATTTCCTTTTAATGACAGTTTCCTGATGACTAAGTCCCAGGCTCTGTTTGTCTAAAACCATCTCTTTTTTTAAAAAAAATATATATATAATTAATTACATTGCATTATGTGACACAGTTTCATAGGCTCTGGGGATCCCCCAATCCCTCCCTGTACCCTCCTCCCCATGGTGGATTCCTCCACCTTGTAAAACCATCTTATGAGGTATTTCCTCTGGGTGTGGATTCTAAGATGGTAATTGTCTGTCATTGCAATTAACATTACTTGGAACTGAGATACTTGCTGCTGCTAAGCAGTTCCTTGAAAGATATAGCATGGCTTCCTCTCAAACTGAGGCCCTTTAGTCTCTGTGTTCTGCAATTTTATTGGAATATAGAGGTCTATGTGGTTCTAGTATGGGTCCATAATCTCTCAGAGAATCCTGCCTGTGAGTGTGGTAAACTTTTCACAACCAGAATACAACTCTCAAGACTATAGCCTAACAAGGCTTACCTATTGTATCTCCTGGTTCACTGCCCTTCCCCTCCCACCCCATCCCCCCGCCACCCCAAGTGCCTTCCAACAGCTAGAGCTGAGCCAGGCTAAATCCAGGAGTCAGAGTTAGGAACTCAGTCCTGGTCTAACACATGGGTGGAAGGTGCTCAAGTACTTTGAACTATCATCCACTGACCTCCTAGGCACATTTTCAGGAAACTGGATCATAAGTTAAGAGCCAGGAATGGAATGAAAACTCTAATATGGGGTGTCAGAGTCAAAAGGAGCAGCTCTACCTGTAGCACCACAAACACCAGCCTTCCTCAAGTACCCTCTTTCTTTGGTTTTCTTCTACAAAACAACTCTCAGTATGGCAAGGGCCTAAATCACTGCCTTCTACATGGCCTCCTCAGCTTTAACTTTCAATATATTAATCCCTTATTTCACTTTGAGTTATTATGTAGCTCTTCAGTTCCTATTTTTTTTTTTTCTTTTATTTTAAGAGGCAGAGTCACAGAGTGAGCTCCTTTCCTCTGGTTCGTTTCCCAAATGCTTGCAATGGCCAGAGCTGCTGGGCGTGGATCAGAGTAAGAGCTGGGTACCCACTCTGAGTCTCCCATGTGGAGGGTGAGAGCCCAATGACTTGAGCCATCACTGCTGCTTCCCAGAATCTGCATTAGCAGAAAGCTGGAGTTAGGAGCTAGAGGTGGGTACTGAACCCAGGTGCTCCAATGTGGGACACACAGGAGTCTTAACTAGGATGCTAAACATGCTTCCCCCTCTATTCCCAAGATTTCTTAGCTCATGATTCTTGAGTTACGAGGGGGAGATCCTCTTTCCTTGAATATAAATTCATCACTTGGCCACTAAGGCACTAGATCCCTTTCCAGATTGTGTCCTTTCAGTTTCAGTGATTATCATGCGCAGTAGTTGTTTTCCTCTTTTGTGATAGTTGGGGCACCAGAGTCCCAAATATCCAAGTTGCTTCCCCATGTTTCACCAGCTCTTGTGGGGATCACAGCACAGGAAACTTTCCTCTAGCCCCAGAGCTGGTCCTGCTGAGAGTTGGCGTGCCACTCACCACGTGCCTGATACCCAAGTCCTTTCACAGCCACACATGAGCATTTTGTCTTCCCTAGGAATCCCAGAAGACATAGTGAGTCTCCATCCTGTATTCCCAATCAGGGAAGGCCAGCCCTGTTCTTGGCTGCAGTGAACATGTTTGGCCATTGTCAGCTACCTAAGTCAGAGACTCTGCTCATCCAACAGCTGACAGCCCTTAATCTCAGCTGTGAATTTCTGCTTCCACTCCATCCTTCTCTTCCACTGTAACTGGCTTGGCCTGGGGGTAGCTGCCTCCTCTTTTGGTCCTCATCATGTGGGACACAGTTCCATAACCTGAGTTCCTGTACACCCACTTATCTCCCATAGCGTGTTCACCCTTTCCTCTTGCCACAGAGCATCCTCCTCTTGCTTTCCCATGCAGGTATAGCTGCTGCCACCTTCCCTGCCATCCCAGCCACACCCTCAAACCATCCTCATCACCAAATAAAGACAGTAACGGGGTCATAATTCCTTCAAACATGATATAGCTATCCTTTGTCTAGATTATGAAACTGCACGGAAAGTCCTTGATTAATGTTTAATCTTCTGTTGTTCTGTAACTCAAATACAATGATAGGAAATTAAATATACTTAAATCCTGATAGTAAGTCAACACGTTTTATATTACATGAGAAGGGAATGAAAGGAAATAAAAAAGCTGTTCCTTAATATATGCTTATATACACATATAGTCAGAACAAAATAAGGTAGAAATGTTAATGGAAACTACAGTCCTGTTTTTTGTAAGTGGTCACGTTATTAGAACTGATGTTTATGTTTACCACCTGTTTTGCATTCCCTTTGCCTTCAGTGAGCCCCTCAGATGAAAATGATTTTGGCAGGCTGATGTAAACCTTCATTTCTGAGAGGTCTACATCCTGCCTGGATTGAGTAGTTACAGTTTTCTATTACCCCAATCATAGAGCATGGTACTTCTAAGAGACATCTTAAAGAATGTCCCATATACGGCCCGGCGGCGTGGCCTAGCGGCTAAAGTCCTCACCTTGGACACGCCGGGATCCCATATGTGCGCCGGTTCTAATCCCAGCAGCTCCACTTCCCATCCAGCTCCCTGCTTGTGGCCTGGGAAAGCAGTGGAGGAAAGCCCAAAGCCTTGGAACCCTGCACCTGTGTGGAAGACCTGGAAGAAGTTCCTGGATCCTGGCTTTGGATCGACATAGCATCGTCCGTTGCGCTCACTTGGGGAGTGAATCATCAGACAGAAGATCTTCCTCTCTGTCTCTCCTCTCTGTATATCTGACTTTCCAATAAATAAATCTTAAAAAAAAAAAGAATGTCCCATATAACAGGCACACTCTACTTTCGATGTCTGATATACCCAAAGGAGTCAGGAGTAATCATCCAAGCCTGCACCTTATCTCCTCTCTTTGCCTGCTGACTCAGAAGCATAAGGAACCCAAAATGGTCATCTGGCAGTATCCGCTTCCATTTAAATGGAATGATTGTTATCTCTCCTGGTGAAAATGTTCTACCCATGGAACAAAGACCTCTAGACCAGCGGAGCACAAGTTGTAGGAACAGATAGCAAAAACTGTGCTAATGAGTCTCTAGGGCTAAAAAGTGGTAAACTTCTTATTTCCATCCTGTGATTCCTGGAGTCATAAATCCAGGCTATTAGAAAAGCAGCAGCATTTGGTGGACACTTATGTGGAACATTCATGAGTATAACCTATTAGAAATCTTGTCCCAGCCCTGAAAGACATTGCCACCTAGCTGGCAATGCAAATAGCTTCCCAAAAGCAGTTTTCTCAAGCCAGTCGCTTCAGAATAATTAGAAACAATGTAAGACCAGTGAATTCATTTTTTAAAAAGATCTATTTTTATTATTATTTTTTTTATTGGAATGGCAGATATACAGAGAGGAGAGACAGAGAGGAAGATCTTCCATCCAATGATTCACTCCCCAAGTGAGCGCAACGGGCCGATGCTATGCCGATCTGAAGCCAGGAGCCTCTTCCGGGTCTCCCACGCGGGTGCAGGTTCCCAAAGCTTTGGGCCATCCTCGACTGCTTTCCCAGGCCACAGGCAGGGAGCTGGAAGGGAAGCGGGGCTGCCGGGATTAGAACCGGCGCCCATATGGGATCCCGGGCGTGCAAGGCGAGGACCTTTAACCACTTGCGCCACCGCGCCGGGCCCAAGACCAGTGAATTCTATGTACATGATCCCATGGTCACACATGTTGTTGTGAAGTGAGTTCCTTTGTCAAAATCAGTGTTCTGCTGTGCATAATATCATAATTATGGATAAGGTGTTTATTCTGTATTATGCCCACAGATGGTTACTTTGGCAGAATCATTGTGTGCAGGGAGTTCAAGTCTGTGTCCAGAATATCTCTTACAGTAACAACAAAATGCTGTTACTTCCATGATGAAAGTGGTTTAATGCATTCAATCTGCCACCAGGTAGCTGGATCATCACCTCAGTGAATGGTGTCGTTTTGGGAGCTCTGTTACTTTCTGCTATGGGCAGATTGGTCTCAACCATGGCCAGTGCCAGGTAGGCCTTGGTGAGTTGAAGTCCATGGACAGTTCTATCAATATTCTCCATCTCTTTAACCATGGCCACTTTATTCATGAGTCCACTGGGCAACAACATGGGTAACTTGAGGCAGAGGTTGATCAGTATCCTCAGATTGGGTCACCCTCTCTGAAGACATCACCCTTTGGTGTGTTCTCATTGAACACAAGTATCTTCTCTTTGTTTCTAATTCTACAAGGTCTATCCATATAAATTTTAATTATTTCGTCACCAAATTTCCAATAATGTTCCTTCCAAGTTCTTGATCATCAAGCCAAATCATTGGTCACAGTCCATAAATCAGAGCATAATTGTACTTCTGGCCATTTCTCTATCCAAACAGAGTGAATAAGCAGGTGCAATTCTCAAAGTCTTTGTACTGGGAGGATTTT
This sequence comes from Ochotona curzoniae, assembly GCF_017591425.1. Classification (NCBI taxonomy): domain Eukaryota; kingdom Metazoa; phylum Chordata; class Mammalia; order Lagomorpha; family Ochotonidae; genus Ochotona; species Ochotona curzoniae. The sequence goes on from NW_024467087.1 coordinate 12,188,999, forward strand.
CCTTCCCTGCTGTCCTCCAGAAATGTCCGAGAAAGGAGCTGTGTGTTTTTATACGGCACCAGTATATCATGCTTAGAAATACATTAAAACAGGTCTGAGTCATCTATCCTTCTATCAGCTGGCTGTGTGAAATTCCCCATCAAGACATAAATGTAGGCTGAAAGAAAGAAGGCATTGTAGTAGCAGGGGAGATCATAGGCATTTAGGACCCTTCTTCATGAAACTTAGTTGTATATTCATGGTCTCATTGAACCCAATCACACATACAAGGGTACTTCAAAAAGCCGGTAGGAAACTGGAATCAAAAGTCAAACTTGCTTTGGTACAAGTATTTTTTACATCCATTCACAGATTTTGCCTAATATGGATTTTCCATTAACTTTATGAAGATCCCTCCTATGTCTCTTCAATTTGATGATGGAGTGCTTTTGTTCACATCCTACTTTATGAGTTGTGAGTCAAATAGTATCTAATTCATGATGGATAAGTCAGGCCACATGGTAACTTAATGGCCCATGATCAATTGTCATATCTCTGCATAGGCGCAGTAGCAGAACAAGGAGCTTTTCTCAAAAGGAGAGTAGTTATTTATAGTTAATGATAAGATTTTGTTCAAAATCCCAAAGGCCTGTGCTGCAGTTTCCTCAAGAGGAAGGCTCCAGAAAAAATCTCTGGCTTCCACTGGCATTTCAAGCTTTATTGCCTCTAACGACTCATAGGGCCCAAATGGCAGAATGGCTTGGAAAGCAACCCAGACCTGCTGCAGAGCTTTTGCTTTCTAAGCACACTCAAAACTAGCAAACACCCAAAGATGGATGTATTGTCTCCAAAATCCCATGGTGTTGTTTTGGTTTACTGTTTTCCTACATAGAGGTCATTCTATAGGCTCTCATCATAATATCTTTCACTTGTTAGATCAGGGAGCCCCAATGGGACTTCTACCAGTAGCTAAATATATATTTTCAATGATACATTCTGGCACAGGAGAAACAAATGCACAATAAAATCAGGATCCCATTGTGATATGGACTTTAGTTAAATCCCAGTAATCATCAGACCTTCATAAATCCTTAGGTTTTTTTTAAAATAGGCATTTTATTTATTTGAAAGGCTGATTTACAAGGAGAAACAGACAGAGATCTTCCATCCCCTGCTTCACTCCCCAGATGGTCACAATGGCACCAGAACTGAGCTGATCCAAAGCCAAGAGCCGGGAGTTTCTTTCAGATTTCCAGCATTGACTCCAGGGACCCAAGAATTTAAGCCATCCTCTGCTGCTTTTCCAGGCCATAAACAGGGAGCTGGAGCAGAAGTGGAGTAGCTAGAACATGAAACAGTGCCCATATAGGAATCCTGGCACCACAGATGGTAGCTTTACTGGCAATGCCATATCCCTGGTCCCTGTAAATCCCCTAGTTTGGTTCCTGGGCCACAGTGATATTTCGTGTCTCCTGAGAACTGTGTCAGTTAAAAACAAAGTGATCTAATGTGCCCCCAGCTTCTGAACATTTTTCCCCCAGTATTCTGATATCCAGGTAAAAGGCTGTAGATCCTTTTGGGGAGGGAATATGAAAAGAGCAGTGGTGTAACTTGGAGCATGTGCTGCAGTCCTTCCTACCTTAGGGATTCTGACTCTTTGCTCCAGGGCTTCTGGGTGTGTGGGGATTGGTTGTAGTGCTGACTTTCTTTTTCTTTTCTTTTTTTTTTTTTTCAGCTTGAATTGTTTTGCCCATTTGTCCTAGAACTTTTTGGCATATAGAAGATCAAGTAAGAATTTAGTAAGCTTCTGTCTATTTCACTTGTAGAAACACCATGATTAAGAAGTCATTGCCAAGGTCTGCATGACTAAGACCATTATGCTTGTTGCTATGGCACTGCTGTCCATTTTAGTGCCCACATTCATGCTATCTGTGGTGGTTAAGTTCCAACTACACTTGGCCTCTGCCACCCCGGGATCTGGTTACTCTTATACGTGGGTCTGCCCAATCAGTGACTCAGTTCCTGATGTGAGTTGTGGCCCGCAGGGAGAGGCAATCATAGAGCTCTTCCAGGTTACTGAAGTGCCCCTCACAGATTTGTTTCTTGATGTGATGGTGAAAAGTATGGCCTTCCCTATGTGGCCGTGTAGGTGAGAATGGCAGGTCTGTTCTAACATTCCAGTCTTTGTAAGCCTTGGAATCCCTTATGTCAAATCAAGGGAAGTGGGACATTTTTGGTTTGTTTATGGTGGATTACCTCTTGGTTCCTGTTTGAGCTAACCAATTAAACAGTCAAGGCCCTTTCTAACCATATTAAATGCAAAATCTCCACTTAGTGGGCAAATGTCAATAAATTAGGCTTGGTATGTCTTCAGATACCTTCTACCATTATCACACATACTTAATATTCATTTGGACATCCATTCCTTGGATTTCTACTTGATTAAGTAAGCGTGCCTCTCCACAGGTCACACTTTGTACCCCACTTTAGGAATCTTTTGGGACTTAAGTCTACAATCAAGGGGGGGTTGGAGACAAACTGACATAAATTTATTTTTGGCATGGAAACTGCCTCTGAGGAGGCCATTGCAGTTTCTTTGTGGGGCTGTATAGTGCCTTGCAAGATACATGTAAAAATTGTTGTGGGTGTGAAGGCTGCCAGCACTGGAGGTAGGCTCCCACTTACCTTAAGGGTGGGGAGGACACTTTGGTTAACATTAAGATCACTTTTACTGTTTTGGAGAAGGCAATTTTACTGGGAATGAAGAGCTCTCCCACTGGTAATGAAGATTCACTAGACTCAAGGGGCTTAACACCCCCAGCTTCCTCAGCGTCACCTCTACTTTTCCATTCAAATTTATAGGATCCCATTCTTCCCTAATTAAGAACCCTACTTTAACAGGAGACATGTGTAATATTCAGTGTTCAATGTCAGTTGTAATTAAGTCAGTCAAAGGATGACACTCTGTTTCTTTTGCAGAAATTTCAGCCCTGGGATCCAGTTGTGGTACAGTAGATCAAGCCACTGCCTACGACTCTGACATTCCCATATAGGTGCTGGTTTTGAGTCCATGCTGCTCCACTTCTGACCCAGTTAACTGATAATGCACCAGGGAAAACAGCAGATCATGGCCTGACTACTTGGGCCCCTGCCACCCATATAGGAGACCAGGATGATATTTCAGGCCCCTGGCTGCAACCTGTCCCAGTATAGGCCATTGCAGACATTTGGGGAGTAACTGAATGGATGGAAAATCAATCAATCTCTCTCTCTCTGTGTCTCTCTCTCTCTTCCCCCTCCCCTACCACTCTTCTCTTCTTCCCTCCTACTCTATAACTCTTCCTTTCAAATAAATGAATAATTTATAAAGAAGACATTTCAACCCTATGGCCATATGAAATATGATTAGATTCCTTTAGTGCATACCTAGTATATCTTAAGCTAATTTGTGCAGTACTTGGGCTGGAAATGCAAATCCATGAATTCATTGTGTACATGTAACAATTTGCCCTGGGGTTGGCACGATGGCTCAACAGGTTGATCCTCCACCTGCAAGCACTGGCATCCCATATGTGCACCATTCAAGTCCCAGCTACTCCATTTCCAATCCAGTTCCATGCTTATGGCCTTGGAAGACAGTGGAGGATGGCTTAAGTTTTTGGACTCCTGCACCCACATGGGAAACCTTTACAGGAGCTCCTGACTTCAATTTGACTTGGCTGCAGCCATTATGGCCATTTGGGTGTGAATCAGTGCATGAGAAATCTTTCTCTCTCTGTCTGCTTCTTTCTGTATATCTGCATTTCAAATAAAAATTAAATAAATAAAAATTTTAAATTTAAAAAATAAAAAATTAAAATTAAAAATAAATTAATCTTAAAACAAACAAGTTTTTCCAGCACTGCTAAGCTAGGTACAACCAACCAATGACTTTTTCTTAGTTTTTACAAAATATTCATAAGTGCCTGATTTTGAGTCACATATTTCTTTGCTTATAGTTGGTGGCTGTGAATGCTTTACATATTTCTATTAACAGTTCATGCCATGAACCGTGCTCACTCTACTGCTGGAAACAGAGTCACCAGCATCTCTAATTCTAATCAGGTCAGAGAGCCAGCTCCAGAAACCCCAGAACTGACTCAGAAAGAGGGAGAGATCTTCCATCTGATTGTTCACTCCCCAGATGATTGCAATGGCCAGGGCTAGATAGCTCCTCCTTGAAATTCTGCTCCACTAGAGCTACTCTTCATACCAAAATTATGCATTTCATTTCTCCATAGACACAGGACAGTCTATGTGTGCATACGTAGAAAGAGATATATTTGAGGAATTGGTTTACATGATCACAGAAGTTAAGAAATCCCACATTTTGCTGTCATCAGTCAAGAGGCACAGGGAACCTGGTGGATTCAGTCTGAGTCTGAGTTTCCAAAAGCCAAGGTCATCTATGGTGGGATTCCAAGTAGCATGTGAAGATCTGGGAACCAGGAGTGCCCAAGTTCAAGGGCTGCAGAGTATAGATGATGCAACTTGAGCAGAGAGTGAATTCACACTCCTCATCCTTTATGTTTCTCTAGCTAATTGAATAGTGCCCACCCAGATAGGTAAAATTTAATTTTTACTCAGTCCACTGATTTGGGTGGTAGGCTCTTCAAGAACCATGCCAATAGATAACTGCCAGAAATGTTCTACCACCTATGCAGAGATCAAGTTTGCACATAGAGTGAACCATCACAAAGAGCGGTTACTACAAACAGCAGCAATAGCATACCCTGGAGAGAATTTTATTTCCTAAGTTGTCACATTATATTACTCAAAATGTCTGGTATTCAGAAAAATATTGAGATGTGAAATGACAAGAAAGAATGGTCCGTACGTAGGAGAACGACAGTAACAGGAAATGCCTGACGGTAGTTGACAGGGTGAAGAAGAGAAAAAAAAAATTGGAGTTACCAGTCCACAGTTACAAAGTTTCAGTTATATCAGAAAAATAAACTATAATGTGCTGTATAACATTGTGCTTGTAGTTAACACTGCTATTATTGTTAGAGTTGTATTGTTACATGTTCTTAATGAAACCTTAAAAAAGGAGCAATGTGGGCATGGATATCTTGGTATAATAGTGAAGAGGCCATTTGACATGCTTGAATCCCACGTCTGAGGGCCTGAGTTTGAGCTATTTAGTTCCACTTTAGACCCATGCTCCTACCAGTGAACACCGTGGGAGGCAGCAGGTGATGGCTTAAGTGTTTATGGGTCTCTGCTACCCGTGGGAGACACAGATGGGGTTTCCAGCTTCTGATTTCACTCAGTCTCAGCCCTAACTGTTCCAGAGAGTGAGTCATTGGATAGGCAGCCTCTCTTGGCCTCTCTCTTTCAGGTACTTGAGGAGAGAGACAGACAGACAGTGATCTTCATCTGATGATCTGGGCTAGACTTAAGTCAGGAACCTGGATATCCACCTGGGCCCCTCAGGTGTGTGACAAGGTCCCATTTACTTAGGCCATCTTACACTGCCTTCCTAGGCACATTAGGAGAATGTTGATTTAGAAGTAGAGTATTCAAATTGGTATTCCAATATGATATGCCAATGTTACAGGTGACAGCTCAACCCACTGAGCCACAATGTTTAGTTTTATACTGATTTTATACTGATTTTTTTTAGTGAATAAAATGGTCAAAATGAAAAATATATATATATAAATAAATTTCATTGTTATATTGAAAATGACTGGGTGATTAAATTTCTCAAATATTTATAGTGGAGACTGCAGGTGAAATCCTTGAGCCATTTCGAAGAATAGATATTCATAAACTTGGTATATTTGTAAATTTGGTTATGTGTTATGCTATTGTTGATTTTATCTTTCATACAAATTATAAGTTTCTATATTACATTATTTTAATTACTAACAATTGCTATTATTAGCATTTCAGTTAATAGTATTGCATGTATTATATATAGTATTAATATGGTATTTTTCTTTCTGTGTAAAGGAGTCAGGCTTATTTCACTCAACCTAGTGTCCTCCGATTGAATGTATTTTGATGCAAATGGGAGGATTTGATTCTTTTTATAGCCGAATATATAAAATATCCCATTTATATATTTTTTCTTTTAAATTTTAATTAGTATGTAAGAAATCTAATGTGATTTCCAGATATAATTCTAAGAACATAATGATATTCCTTTCCTCCATCCCTCTCTCCTATCCTTCCTTTTCCCTTTCTCTTTAACTTTAGAGTAACTTTAGAGATAACATATTTTAGATTTACACTATAGTACACTAGATAAGAGGTTTAACAAGTAAACAGGGAAAAAGACTTTAGTAGGAATGTAGACAACAGCTATAAATAATAATTGAATAGAAAAATGGCCATTTCACCTATATACAGTAAATTATAATCAGAGACCATTAAAGCTACAGTAATAGAACAGTCTTTACCATTGCTTTGGGGAACATATAAAACAAAGTTTTATAGCACTATGTTTGCAGTGACACTGATAATAAGACTTTTGTTCCTTTTTTTTATCTGTTCTAAATTTTAGTCTCCACATACAAGGGAGAACATTTGGAACTTGTTTTTCATGGTTTGGCTTATTTCACTCAATATGATGTCCTGCAATTGGGTCCATTTTGCCGAAAGTGGTAGAATTTTGTTCTTTTTTTTTTTTTTGTAGCTGAACTATATTCTGTTGTGTATGTATACTACAATTGCTTTATCCATTCATCTGAAGATGGGCACTTTGATTGAGTCCCAGTTTTGGCTCTTGTGAACAGTGTCCTATAAACATGGTGGTGCAGACATCTCTTTGATGTAATGTGTTCCTACAGCAAGTCTATTTTCAGTTGTAAAGAAATTTCCATACTCATTTCTGTAGTGATCACACTAACTGACATTTGCACTGACAGTGTTTAAGTATTCCCATTTATTCACATCCTTACTAACATTTGTTATTATTCTTTCTTTTGGATAATAGCCATTCTCACAGGGATGTGATACCACATTGTAATTTTAAATTTCTAAAATTAAAAAAAAATTATTCCTAGAATTGTATCTAAGAACTATATGCAAACTGTTCTCTTATTGTCACATTAATCTGGAAGTATTTTTAGTGCTTACACACATTTGCTGTGACCCTGAGACTTGAGTAGGGTTCTTGGCTTCTGGCTTCAGACTGGTCCAGGCCAACTGTCATGGTCATCTGGGGACAGAACAAAATAAGTAAGATAACTAAATAGTAACATATCCAAATAGAAATTCTTGAATTAGAAAAGACAATAGCTGAAAGGAAAAATTTTATAGAAAGGTTTACTAGCATAATATTTTTAAAAAGATTTATTTATCTGAAAGGCAGAGTTATAGAAACAGATGCAGGCAACTTTCATGCTGGTTGATTCCCCAAACGGTTGCTACAGCTGGGGCTGGCCAAAACCAGGAGCCAAAACCAGGAGATCCATCTAAGCCCTCATATGAATAGCAGAAATCTCAGCACTTGGGCCAGCTTCACTGCTTTCCCAGGTGCATTAGCAGGGGGCTGGATCAGAAGTGGAGCAGCCTGGAGAAGAATTGGCATCCATGTGGGATTTTGGTGTCACAGACGGTGGCTTAACCCATTGTGCCATGATCCAGGCCCCACTTAACAGCGTGTTTGAGTGATGTAGTAGATATAGGTCAACTCAGATTATCCAGCATAAGAAGCAGAAAAGGCAAAGAAATACTAGCGGATCCTCATGGATTTGTAGTATATTATCAAGTGTTTTAATATATGCATGATCAATGTTCTAGAAGGATAGCAAAGAAAGAGTCAGAAGCGGTATTGGAGGAAATGTCTCAGAATTTCCAAAATGTTATGAAAAACAGTGTATATATAAGAAGCTCAGCAAATTTTTGTATGGACAGAAAACCAAAGCTAGACAAATCAGTATGAAGCTATTGAAAGACAATCACAAATAGCAAATCTTGAAAGCATCAAGAGAGAAGCAGTGTTTGCCTTAGTGGTTAAGTCCCTCATCAAAGTATTTCTGTTTGAGGCCAGTGTGGTGGTATAACAGGCTAATCCTCTTCCAGCATCCCATATTGGCCACTTTAGTTCGCATCTCAGCCACTTTACTTCCAATTCAGCTGCCCGCTAATGATCTGGGAAAAGCAGCAGAGGATGGCCCAAGGGATTGGGCCCCGTGGATCCATGTGGGAGACCTAGGAGAGGCTCCTGGCCTGGGACCAGCCCAGCTTCTGCCATTGTAGCCATTTGGAGACTGAAATAGCAGCTAGGAACTCTCTCTCTGTCTCTCTGTCTCTACCTCTCTTGGTGTAAATATGGCTTGCAATTAAACACACACAGAGAGAGACAGAGAGACAGAGATCCTGCTACTGCACATCTGGGAGGCAATGAGGTCAGTCCAGGTAATCGTGTTTCTTCCTTATGGGCGACCTGGCAGAGTGTCTGGCTCCCAGGTACAACCTGGCACAGCCTTAGCTCAGCTCCAGTCAGTATGGTAGCCAATGTGAATATTCATGCAATAACTCAGCAGAATGCCCTGTCCCCTATTTGAATACCAGGGTTCAAGTACTGGCTTTAGCTCCTAATTACAAGACCTGAATGGAGGTTCTTGGCTCTTGAGGTATTGCAGGCATTTGTGGAAGTGTACCAGCAGATGGAAGATTTTCTCTCCCCCGTCACTGTACTCCGTCTTCCTCCCTCCTTCCTCCATCCTTCCCTCTCTTAGTGCCTCCATTTCTCTCACAATTAAAGAGATAAGAAGGAGCAAGCAAAAAACATATCATGGGGGCCCGGCAGCGTAGCCTAGCGGCTAAAGTCCCGGGATACCATATGGGCGCCGGTTCTAATGCCAGCAGCTCCACTTCTCATCCAGCTCCCTGCCTGTGGCCTGGGAAAGCAGTCGAGGACGGCCCAAAGCTTTGGGACCCTGTACCCGCGTGGGAGACCTGGAAGAAGCTCCTGCCTTCAGATCAGCATAGCATCGGCCATTGCACTCACTTGGGGAGTGAATCATCGGGCGGAAGATCTTCCTCTCTGTCTCTCCTCCTCTCTGTATATCTGACTTTCCAATAAATAAATAAATCTTAAAAGAAAAAACATACCATGAATCCCCAATCTCTATAAAATCAACAACTTACTCACCATTAGAAAGTGTGGGGATCATATTACCTGCCTGGATCCAGGGGTATGATGTATTTAAATTGCTGAGAGAGAAAGTGTGTCAGATAAGAATTTGAAACACAGTAAAAAAGAAGAAATTAAGACACTCCCAGATGAACCAAGCCACGGAGTTATTTTCCAGTAGACCTGCTCTCTAAGAAATACTAAGATGAGTCAGCCCTTCAGGCTTAAATGAAGGGATGCTAAACAGTGCCTGAAATTCACATGAAGAAATAAAGGGCACCAATGAAGTTACCTGCATAGATAAACATAAAATACAGCAGAAATGTGTTCTTTTGTTTGTGACTTGGTTTTCCTCCTATTGACACAGGAGGAAAACCTCATGAAGCAGTCATTTTAAGTCTGTATTCATGGGCATAGAATATATAAAGTTGTAAAACATAAAGGAAGGGAGAGAGAATAGAGTTTTAATGAGAACAGTATTTGGGGAAATATGAAAATTAAGTTAATATTAATCCAAAATAGATTGTTACAAATTGAGTTGTTAAATATTAACACCAGTGAACCCTTCAAGACAATAACTTTCTGTTATTCTGCCAAGTAAACAGTGCTAGCTGACTCTCCTACTTTGTGCGAGAACATGGTTTCTACTCTCCCTGCCTTATTCTGTTTTTCCATCTAGCTCTCTGCTTGTGGCCTGGGAAAGCAGTGGAGGATGGCCCAAAGCCTAGGGACCCTGCGCCCACATGGGAGACCCAGAGGAAGCTCCTGGCTCCTGGCTTCAGATCAGTTCAGCTCCGGCCATTGTGGCCACTTGGGGAGTGAATCGGTAGACAGATCTTGCTTTATGTCTTCCTCTTTATATATTTGACTTTCCATTAAGAATAAATAAATCTTTTTTTTAAAAAAAGAATTGAGGTAAAAAGGCAGTACTTTTGTGAATTATGCTTAATTGACAAGGTGGTTCCAAGTGGAGGGGCTGGTTTCACAGGCAAGCCACGAGGCTATCATTCACAGACAATCACGTGTATGCAAACGATAGCCGTGCAGCTGCGGTAGTTGTTAGTCTCCATGAAGGTACTTCCAAGTTGTAATGGAAATGTGTATAATTCATACATTTCAGTTTTTCCACCAACATACATTGATCTTTTCGTTTCATTTTCCATAAATATTTTGAAGTGGGGTGTGTGTGTGTGTCTACATATCTCTTCTGTGCATATCCCATTCATAGAATGTGAACACTCACAGAATGGAATCTGGGGATTCTGGGAGTTCAAGGGAGATTTTTAAAATGGTGTCTGGATAGGACACGCAGGGAGCCCCACCCCAACGGAGAAGGACAGACTGAAGGATGACAAGGCCGGAATCCCGATTTTTCGCACCAGCTTCTCTGACACAGATCTTAAATTGTTCTCTGCCTCTGATGCTTATTGTGTTCTCTCCCCCAATCTTGTGCTCCCCCCCTTTTTTTTCTTACCTTTCTCTGATCCCTCCTCAAAATGCTGGGCAAGTGATTTTAGAGTTGAGTTCCTGAGAAAAGAAATGTTCCCTCCCATCATCCTGCCTTCCATTGTCTCAGGCCCGACAACAGTCTGTTGCTCTGATTTAGGCAATCTGGCGCCTGGCCAAGTGGTGTGACTTGAGCATTCCCTCTGAAACTCGTGTTAAGATTTAATTGCCATGATAATAATAGTTCAGAGGTGACTAGGCCGTGAGGATAGAATGCTGTTATCATGGGAGACAGTTATCTATCACAGCATTGGCCTTTGATGAAAAGCAAAGTTTGTCCCTTTCTTTTTATGTTGCCCTCACCCTCTGCACCACAGGATGATGTAGCATTAGGAGCCTTTGCAGGTGCTGGCATCTTGATGTCGCTATGAGTAAGACATTTCCTTAGAAATTATCGGATCTGTGGTATTCTATTCCAGAAGCAAAAAGCACACAAGGGAGGTAAAGGTGTGAGGAACACTATAGAGAGACCACACTGGAATCAGGGCTGGTTGACAACCGGCAGGCAAGGGCCTGTATTTGATGTGAGGACTTAGGCATGTTTTTACTTTAAATCCAGGGCAAAGGCCAGGATGGAAGCCAAACTCTGCCAACAATCAACTGGTATGGAGATAAGAGGGGCTTGATAACTACACCAAAATTAGGAAGGGGGCCAGTGTTGTGGATAGTAGGTAAAGCTGCTGTCTGTGACACCAGCATCCCATAATGGTGCTAGTTCAAGTCCTGGTTGTCCATTTCTGATCCAGTTCCCTGTTAATGGCCCTGGAAAAGCAGCCAAACATGGTTTGGGTACTTGGTTCCCTGCCACCCAAGAAGGGCCATGGGCTCACTCAGGGCTCGAGGGAGAACTTGGGCCCATGTCTTTGTCTTTGCTTCTGATGTTGCTGACAATATTCCATGGCTTGTAGATGCATCATTCCAAACTTTTTCATCCCATGGTCTTCTCAGAGTAGCCATTTCTGTGTTCTTTTCTTCTTATAGAAACTCAGTATTGGAATGATATGATCTAAACTTGATATGTTCAAAGACCGTATTTCCAAATAAGCTCACAATCAAAGATACCAATAGCTAGGACTGCAATACTCTTATCTTTTGGAGGACATAATTTTTTTTTATTATTAATTACATTGCATTATGTGACACAGCTTCATAGGCTCTGGGATTCCCCCAACCCCTCCCCGTGCCCTCCCCCCATATTGGATTTCTCCACCTTGTTGCAGTATTACAGTTGACATAATTTATTTTTTAAAAGATTCCTTTTATTTATTTGGAAGGCTGAGTTACTTAGAGAAATACTTTACTGGTTCATTTCCCAAAGAACTAAAGTAGCTGGGGCTGAACCACACTAAAGCCAGGATCCGGGAACCAGGAACTCCTTCTGGATCTCCCAGGTGAGTGTCAGTGGCCCAAGTCTTGGACAATAATCCACTGCCTTCCCAGGCACACGAGAGGAGAGCTAGATTGGAAGTAGAATAACCAGGTCTCAAACTGTTTTCAAACTGCTTTCAAATCCTCCACTGCTTTTCCAGGCCACAAGTAGGGAGCTGGGTGGGAAGCAGAATCTCCAGGATTAGAACTGGCTCCCATAAGGGATCCCGGTGTGTACAAAGCGAGAACTTTAGCTGCTAGGCCACCGTGCCGGGCCCTAGTGTTAACATTTTAAAAAATATATTTAGGCCCAACATGGTAGCCTAGTGGCTAAAGTCCTCACCTTGCATGCACTGGGATCCCATATGGGCACCAGTTCATGTCCCAGCTGCACCACTTCCCACCCAGCTCCCTACTAGTGTCCTGGTAATGCAGCCAAGGATGGCCCAAAGCCTTGGGACCTTGCATGCACGTGGGAGACCTGGAATAGGCTCCTGGCTTCAGGTCTGCTCAGCTCTGGCTGTTGCGGCTGCTTGGGGAGTGAGCCAGTAGACGGATCTTCCTGTCTCTCTTCTCTGTAAATCTCACTTTCCAATAAAAACAAATAAATTTTTAAAAAAATTATTAGAGATATTTTATTTTTATTTATTTGAATGGCAGAGTACTGGAAAGAGTGAGAAAGAAAGAGATCTTCCAATCGTTGATTCTTTTCCCAAATGCCCACAATAGCTGGGCTGGGCTGGGCCAGGCTTAGACCAGAAGCCATGAACTCCATTGAACCTTCCACAAGAGTGGCAAAAGCCCAAGCACTGGAAGTATCACTACTGTCTCCCAGGATGCACGTTAGCAAGAATCTGACTCAGAGGTAGCGATAAGAGTCAGTCCCAGGCTCTCTTATATGAAATGTAGGTATACCAGCAGAGGCTTCATGCACTGCCTCCCAACATCCAGGCCCTTAGCATGTTCTTTAGGTTCATCCATGTTATATGAATCAATTATTTCCTTTGGATTACTGAATGCCATTTCATTCTATTATCACAGTTTATTTATCCAATCTTCTGTTGCCTGGCATTTGAGCTGTTTCTAGCTTTTTTGGTTATTACAAATTAAATTACTATGAACATTGATACACAGTCTTTTGTGAGCTTATGGTTTTACTTCTCTCAGATCAAAACTCTGGAGTGGAGCTGCTGCATGATAGGGCCAAGAGACAGGAGAGAGGGTGGAATTATAATTTAAAAGCCTGTTCGGAAGACTAAGACCTGAGGCAAGCTGATGATGCTTGTATCTTACAGTGTTGGGGGGAGCTTCTTACAGCTGTTAACCAAGCTGTGCCTTGGGCTAGCACTAAGCCTGTTCTTAGAATCAAATTAAATTTGAGGATGTGGGTGAAGGAAGCCTACAGAGACTGAAATCAGACCCTCACTAATGACCTTAGGCCCCCAAATGCTAAGCCTATTTGATCATTGCTCTCTTCCATTAAGGTGGTTTTTTTTCCTTTATTATATTTTGGGGGGATGGAGACAGAGGCAGAGAAGGAAATGGAGGGGGAGTAGGAGAGGAAGAGAAGGGGAAGAGAGAGATCATGGCCATCAGTGCTGGTTTCAACTCGCCAAATGCCCACAGCAGTGCCTCAGCAGGGGATGGGCCAGGCAGAAACCAACAGTTGAACTTGGGCACCCCGTGTGAGTGATAGGGACCCAATCACTTGAGCAATCTGCTGCTTCCCACAGTGTGCATTAGCAAGGAGCTGGAATCGGAAGCAGAGGACTCAGAAACTCCAGTACAGCAGCCAAGCACTACATCAGGGACCTAACCACAAAGGCAAACACCTGTGGTGAGCTAGATCCACTGGCTTTTACTTTTAAACATCAGATCATCAGATGCTGCTTCTGTGTCCTACACACACACACACACACACACACACGGATCTGGGGACATAAAACATATTATGATATCTAAATATTATGTTAGTGATCCTATCATGGCCATGTTCTTGCAGACAAAACAAAACAAAAAACCAGATTGAATACAGAGCTGAATTAGAGAGTACATTTACTAGGAAACATTTCTTAGTACTATGTGGCCACACAGGAGTGCTGTGGTTCCCCACCTAATCTGTGGATGGCCAGCCTATGCAACTGCCTGAGATCCAGGTGTCTGGCTGCAGCCAGCCCTTGCTGCAGACCATGTTTAACTCATCTCTGTGTCTCTGGGTAGCATTGCTCTGACTGCTTCTGGATTTGTTCCAAGCAAGTATCTCTCTTGTTCTTAATGAGTTCCAGGGAAGGAGTTTCCACAGCCTCCTTTGACAGCTTATATTACAGCTTATATTATAGTGCTTTATGATATTGTCAAGAAATGCCTTTCTATTTCTATTACAACTCATTTCCTCTTTTTTTCTGAATTAGTGAAAATTGAGGTGAGGCTGCTACCGCCTTCTCCCATGGCAATCCTAGTGTACTAGGATAGCAGTTTAGGGCATTAGCTCACAAGCCCCAGTCTAAAAGGAAGCACAGATGTTACATGTTAGCATGCTCCTGATACAAGACACCACTAAGGGTGAGTGAACCCCTTGAGGCTTGAAGTGAATCTTTGCGTAGTTATCCCAACTCCACTGTTATCACACAAAGACTTGCTTTTTTCCTTCCCTCCTTTATATTCATAACACAAAACTGAAGAGGTAGCTCATCTACCCCTGTGCCTGGGAGAAACACATTGTTCTCCTAGAAGAGTGTATTTATTTTCATTTTGTTTGAAAGGCAGAGAGACTGAGAAACAAAGAGTGATGTTTCAACCTTTGTTTTATTCCCTACATGCCTGCAACAGCTAGGGTTGGCCCAGCCTGAAGACAGAAACCCAGAACTCAATCTGAATCTCTCATATGGTTAACCCAGACCTAAATATTTGAGCAAAACACTGCTGCTTCCCAGGGTCCACATTAGCAGGAAGCCTAATCAGAAGCAGAGTAGCCTAGACTATGTGTGGGCATCTCAAGTTGTGACTTACCCACTGTGCCACATACCTGCCCAAACACCTTGTTCTGACACTAATCTGTCTGTTATACTTAATGTCCAGGTCTGGATCCATGTCTGATCCTTAAGTCTGGAACATGCCTACTTTTTATAGTATGGTTATTTCAATGTCTATAGCTTATAGTGGCAATGGTTTTAATATTTGCCACTTTAAAATTTTCTTAAAGGATAATTTAGATTGTTATAAGAGAAGGACTTCAATAATTCCCCAAGGCCACACCATGATAAGAACTGATATGCTACTGGTGGTGTATGTTAAATATATGTAGCAGTTGCACATGTATGATCTAGCACATGCTTGAGTTGGAGCACAGATAGATATTTTCAGTTTGGAAACACAGTATAGTGTAATAGTTAAGAGCACTGATTCCAGCATTGGACTGATGTGAGATTGAATACCAATGTTATCACATTCAACCTCTTAAGTTAACTTTTCTTCATACGCCATTTATTCTCATGTCTAAAATAAGTGTAAATATAATACTGCCTGGGCCCAGCAGCATGGCCTCACGGCTAAAGTCCTCGCCTTGAACATCCCGGGATCCCATATGGGCGCCAGTTCTAGTCCTGGCAGTTCCACTTCCCATCCAGCTCCCTGCCTGTGGCCTGGGAAAGCAGTCGAGGATAGCCCAAAGCTTTGGGACCCTGCACCTATGTGGGAGACCCAGAAGAAGTTCCTGGATCTTGGCTTCGGATTGGCATAGCATCGGCTATTTGTGCTCACTTGGGGAGTGAATCATAAGAAAAAAAAAGAAAATATATAAGAAAAAAATATATATATATAAGAAAAAATATATATATATATACTGCCTGTCTGAATTGATAAACAAATTGTAGTAGATACAGAGAGTGGAATACTACTTATCAATTAAAAGCAATGGACTAGAATGGCGAATTTTATGTTGTGTCTATTTTACTACAATTCAGGAATTAATAGTGTAATATTCCCAAACCCATTGAATTGTACATTTTAAATGAGTTGTATGGTATGTGAGTTATCACTCAAGGCAGCTATTTTTTAAAAATATAACCACTTGGATAAAAGCCAAAATAATTATGTTGAGTGAAACAAGCCAAACCAGAAAAAAAAAAGAGCATGCATCATGTAAGTCAATTTATATAAAACTCTAGAAAATTCATAACGAGCTATAGTGACAGAAAGCAGACCAGTAGTTGCTTCAAGAGGGGACTAGGCAGAGTAGGAGGAGTATGGGAAGTGTCAGGAAAGACGGATTGCAAAGACATTTTTAAGGATAATGGATGTCTTAATTATCTTGATTGTGGTGATAGTTTCACAGATGTGAAATATGTCAAAACTCATCAAATACATGTTGAATATGCAGTTTATTATATGGCAATTGGATATTTAAAATGGTATTTTAAAGATTACCTTGGGGTGGGCATTTGTTGCAGTAGTGAAGCTATTACTTGAGATAACTGTGTCCCAAATTAGACAGAGTTTCAGAGTTCAAGTTCTGGCTCCACTCCCAATTTCAGTTTCCTGTTAATGCACACCCCCAGGGAGGCCGCAAATGATAACTGAAGTACTTGGGCCCCTGCTACACATATGGGAAGAATGATTGACTTTCTGGTCCCTGACTTAGCTTGATTTCCTCACCTCCCAAAAGGAGGACTTTATCTAAGATCAAAATTCACGAACAGAATGAGAAAGGCCTTCCTCCATCACAGAAAAATTCACCTTTTGTGGTTCTTAGTGTTTCAAGCAAGGGTAGCTAGATTTCCCATGCTAGTATCCTAAATAACTGGCCTAGCAATCCTGTTCAGCCTGGTGCCAAGATGCCTGTACCTTCCTCCCAGACAAGGCTCATCCTATTAAAAGACAGAGAGATAAAGGGGCCTTCTTCAGTCTATTTTTGTGCTGCTACAACAGAATACTTGAGACTGGGTAATTTTTTTAAAGATTTATTTTATTTTTATTGGAAATGCAGATTTACAGAAAGGAGAGATCTTCCCTCCACTGGTTCACTCCCCAAGTGGCTGCAATGGCTGAAGCTGAGCCATTCTGAAGCCAGGAGCTTCTTCTGGGTCTCCCATGTGGATACGGGTACCAAGGTTTTGGATCATCTTCTACTGCTTTTCAAGGTCACAGACAGGGAGCTGGATGGGAAGTGAAATAGCTGGGACATGAACCAGTGCCCATGTGGGATCCCGGCATGTGCAAGGTGAGAATTTAGCCTCTGAGCCATCACACTGGGGCCAAGACTGGGAAAATAATTAATAAATCAATTTATAAAGGACAAATGTATTTGTCACAGTTCTGGAGGATGAGAAGTCCAGGGTACTAAGATATCTGCTGTGTGATGCAGACACAGTGTTTGCTTCCAAGATGGCATCTTGAATGTTACATCCTCCATAAGGGGGAAAGAGTGGAGCATAAGAATCCATTCCTGAAAAGCATAAGAATCCATTCCTCTACAAAAGTCATTAAACCCATTGATGAGTGCAGACTTCTCAACACCTAACCACCTCTTAAAGGGCCCAAATTTCAGATTGTTATGCTGGTAATTAAATTTTGACCTGAGTTTTCAAGGGAATAAACATTCAAACCATGCCAGGGGCCCACTACAGGAATTCATTCCAGCACTGGCACAGCAAAAACTTGAACTTAGTTGCCCTTGGTTTTCCATGCTGCGTGGTTTCACAAACTTAGTGGCTTAAAACAGCATCTACTCATTATCTTAGTTGCTATTATTGAAGACTGGAGCATGGCTCAAATGTGTGCTCTGCTCAGGGTCTCACAAGACTGACACTAAGGGGTTGACTGGGCTGGATTCTCATTTAGAGGTCTGATTAGGGAATGATCCATTGCCAAGATCTCTGGAATTGTTGGATAGATTCATTTCTTTGCGCCTCTGTTTATAGAGACCCCTTCTATCAACACACAGTTCACAAAACATGATCCCTGCTTCTCTAAGGAAAGGGATAAAATGCTTTTTACTTCAGGAAATGAGATCCTTCTCAGTGCTTCTCTTTTGAGGGTCTTGTGCAATGACTGAATTGGCTAACCCTCCCCCTTCAAGCACTGGGATCCCATATGAGTGCCAGTTTATGTCTTGGCTGCTCCACTGCCCTTCCAGCTCCCTGCCCGTGGCCTGGAAAATCAGCAGAGGATGGCTCAAATCCTTGTGACACTGCACCCGTGTGGCAGACCTAGAAGCTTCTGACTCCTGGCTTCAGACAGCTCAACATCGGCTCTTGCAGCCATTTGGGGAGTAAACCAGTGCAGGGAGGATTTTTCTGTCAGTCTCATTCTTTTTGCAAAATGGCCTTTCCAATACAATGCGTATTTTTTTTTAAAAAAAATTGTGTTTCTGTTGAGTAAGCCCAAGTCAGCTGATTTTGAATCTTAACTGCCTGTAAAAATTCCTTTGTTTTCTCCCTGAAGTATAGTTTAACCATTGGAGCAACAACACATTATAATCAGATCTCAATTCATAAGCAAGTGCAGATGACTACACAAAGCATAAAACAAGGGAGCAGTAATGTTAGGGGCCTTCTTAAAAGTTGGCCTAGTTCAATGTTTCTTTCGTGGTATTGTGGGCTAAGATTAGGAGAAATCACACCTTGCTTCCTCTGACCTATGTCTCCCTTTTGCAATAGTCTATTTGTTAGTCTATTTATGGCGGGATTTCAACAGTATCCTGATGTATGCATGCCAGATAGAGAGCCATATGGATCCCATACTGCAGGACAAGTTGATTTTTTGCCCAATTTGGAGTTTCAAAGTATTTTCTTTTTTTTTTCCTTTTTCCATTTTTTTAATTATATTTTTGACAATCTTTACATAGTTAATTAAGGTAAAATGGTTCAAGGGCTAAAGGAAAGTGGGTAAGACTATTATTTCCATATTGTTTCCTTCATGTATCTGAGGTAAAGGGGGATTTTAAGGGAGAAGCTCAATCCAGTCTCCCACCCTCCCCAGGCCCTGGATGTAGGGTATGTTCCGAGGTTCTTGCTCAAGTGGTTTTGATAGTTCAACAGTTGTGATTCGCTGCCAGTTTTGCCACTCCAAGCACTATGAGGTCGTTGAAGAATCTACTGGTTGACATAGTCCATCTTAGAGTCTCTGCTTACCCAGGTTTTCACTGCCAACATATAGCTGAGGTAGTTGATTGACTTGTTCTGTCCTCTGTCTTTTCATGGTTAGGGTTCTGAGTCCAGAAGCTTGATTGGGAAGATCCCCAAAGAATCTTTGTCTGAAGTGTTCCCAGACCAGATTCTTGTATGTACTAGCAAGTACAGGGCCCGGCACAGTCCATCGCCCTGATCAGCTGGTGGCTGCAACTACTGGGTTGGTTCCACTGGAACCAGTGGGTGTTGCAGTCCAGCCTGACTCACAGTATTTTCTTACTTTGTTTCAAGAGGAATATGTACTAAGAATAAGGTTGATAACATTTTTTTCTGAATTCCGTCTGCCTTGTGATTTGTAGAAGCATTAAAGAATAACAATATAGATTGTAAGAAAAAAAAAATGAAACATAGCACCAGTGTGATGGCTAAACTAGCTAATTCTCAGTCTGCCAGCACCAGCATCCCATATGGGCACAGATTTGTGTCCTGACTGCTCCACTTCCTATCCAGCTCCCTGCTTGTGGCCTGGGAAAGCAGTGGCCTTGGGACCCTGCACCCATGTGGGAGACCTAGAGGAAGCTCCTTGCTCTTGGCTTCAGATCAACTCAACTCCAGCTTGTGGCCATTTAAAAAGTGAACAGTGAGAGCTGAGCCAACCTGAAGCAAAGAGCTCCCACGCAGGTGCAGGGTCCCAAGGTTTTTGGCCGTCCTCCACTGCTTTCCCAGGCCACAAGCAAGGGGCTGAATGTAAAATGGAGCATCGGGGACCCAGTGTGGTGGCCGAGCAGCTAAAGTACTTGCCTTCAATGCACCGATATCCTATATGGGCGCCATTTCAAATCCTGGCAGCTCCACTTCCCATCCAACTCCCTAGAACTGCAGGGCCCAGAGTACTCCATGTCAGTCAAGCATTTTGACTTTCCAAGGTCAAAATTCCATGCTGCCTAATCGCCAGAGTCTCATTTTATGCCCTTGCTTGTTGGGTAATGAACAGCATATTCTGTCACACCCACAATGGTACAGTTGCATTACATATTGCAGATTCTGCTTTTGGCTCAGCATCTGCATTGGGAGCATGTGTCAGGTATTACCTATTTCTCCTATCCTCCCCCCCAGTTTGCCAAAAGAGCCCTTGCTGGTAACATGTAGTCTTCCTTATCAGACAGTGAGGTAAGAGTGTTGCTTGGAAATCAACTGGTTGAGAAAAGCAGTATGTTATCTAAGATAACAGAGGCTTTCTTGAATTTAGGTACTTTGTAGATTAAAAAATAATTGAAATCATTTTTGGTAGTTTTAGAATTCTTTTACTTTGTTAAACCAAGCCTCTAGAAACTCAAATTTTCTTGAAAAGTTTTTATTATAGAAAGAAAGCATACATATAAATGCTGAGGAATGTTATTCACAAGGGCCAAAACAGTAAATCCCTAAGTGTCCATAAATGGATGAGAAAGTAAGCAAAATGTTATATATTCATACAATGAAATATTGGCCATCAAATGGAATGAAGTACTAATTACTAATCACAGGCAACAGCATGAACCTCTGGAGCACTAAGCCATGTGAAAAAAAGCCAGTCACAAAGACCACATGTCAGAAGGACGAATCCAGAGAGACAAAATGTGAATTGATGGTTTTGTAGAGGTGGAGGGGAAATAGGTAGTGACTGGTAAGGAATACTGGGTTGCCTTTCAGAGAACTAGAAAGGGGTAGACAATGGGCACAATAGTTAAGATGTCACTTGGAATACATCCCACATGGAAATGATTAGGTTCAAGGCCAAGCTCCATCCCCAATTCCAGGTTCTTTCCAATGCACCCTTCAGAGGTAACAGCACAAGGAGTTCAATCCCTGCCATGCACATGAGAGAACTGTGTTGAGTTCCTGGCTCCTGGCTTTGGCCCAGCCAAACCTTGGCTGTGATGGTTATTTAGGGTGTGAATCAGCAGATGGAAGTTTTCTCTCTCACTTTTGCTCTGTGTATATGTGTGTGTGTGTGCCTGTCTACCTGCCTCTGAAATATAAATAAATAAATAAATAGAATTAGAGAGTGACGCAAGTTGCAAAGTTCTGTGGATATACATAAAAACCACTTATAAAAGAGAAATTGTATGGTATTTGAATTCTATTGCAAAAAACTGTTTTTTAAATATATGTTTTATTTTGAATTCTGAATTATGTGATACAATTTCATATAGGCTGGGATTTCCACCCTCCCAAACTCCCACCCCCAAACTGTTTTTAATCAAACAATGTAAAAGTATTTATTAATAATCTAACAACATTCTGTGTGTTTGGAACACAGTGTGTCTAACATCAGTATCTAATACGTTGCATTTTGGATGGAGAACATTTACATCCAGATTAAATATTTGTACTTTTTAGTTGAAATTTTCATAAGTATGAATAAAAGAAATGAGAACTAAAGGCGTACTTGCAATATATCTTTCTGAAAAATGTAAACATCCTTGCATGCTAATGCATTTCCACCTGAAACTGGTCCAACGGCGTGAGCACCACCTGGGAACTGCACAGAAATGCAGGATCACAGGTCCACTGCGACTTCCCAAATCAGAATCTGCATTTTAACAAGATTCACAGGTGGTTGGCATGCACACTGCTGTCTGAGGAGGTTAACAAGATGACTTCATGACACTTTAATTTGCCCTTTAATCAGTCTGTACGTAAGGTGGTGGCAGCACATTTAATACTGTATTATGTTGGATATTTCTCATATAAGTTCATTATAGATATAATCATGATCTTAAAAAGCAAAAGTGAGATCATTTTAATGTAATTTCAACTCTTATTTTTAACCCATTACTGTCCATAACCCTTTGTAAGACCCTATAATAAATTTATTTTCAGTAGTAATATATTTCTAGTACTCTCTCATCATTAAGAATATTTCAGGCCTGGCACAATAAGCTGGTGCCTAAATTCTCACCTTGCATCTACTGCTGGAATCCCATATGGGTACCAGTATCCTGGTTGCTCCACTTCCCATCCAGATTTGTGCTTGTGGCCTGGGAAAGCAGTGGAGGAAAGCCTGAAGCCTTGGGACCAAGCACCCATGTGGGAGACATGGAGGAAGTTCCTGGACCCTAGCTCCAGATTGGCTCAGCTCTGTCCATTGCAGCCACATAGGGAATGACCCATCAGATGGAAGATCTTCCTTTCCGCCCCTACTTCTCTGTGTAAATCTTCTTTTCCAAATAAAATAAAATTAATCTCAAAAAAAATATTGAGGGTAGAATCAAGGTGGCAGAATAGGATAAGGACAATTTAAAGAAATGGAGAAATATTAGCCAGTGTGAAGCAGAGAAGGAACATTCCAGAAAATAGGAAAGGACAGAACAACAGCAGAGGGGTACCTGGAGACTTACAGACACAGGAAAGCAATGGAAACAACGGTGTGGTGTTGCAGTGACTGATATCATAGCAACATTCAGCAAACAGCAATCTGAACTCCACTGGCAGCTGGAACTCCACCAGCAACAAGGTGGGAATGGGTGTTCACTGGGAGCTCAGGGGTGAGCCCAGACAAAGAACTGCCCATCTTGCTACTCTGTTTGATTTGAGCTGGAGCAGAGACAGAGCAGCAGGGCCCAGACAGGCAGGCAATGTGGGGACAGGGTGGATTTCACAACCTAGTCTGCCCCCCAGATCTGAATAGGGAGCCATTTTGTTCAAGGAGACAAAAGCTATGGGCAGTACTGCACATGCACTAACTTGGGAGTGAACTCATTTCTGGCTCAGCAAATTGCAACAATGTGGCATCTTGCAGGTTCCGCCTGAGATAGTTCTGGATAGCACTCAGACCTGGCCAGCAGATCAAGAACACAACAGACTCCATTTTGTTCGGGGTGGCAAAGAATTGAAGACTGCAGGGACAGTAGTGAGCTGCAAATGCACGGAGCTCAGCAAGAACTCATTGAGCTCAGTGCATTGCACTGGTCCCACAGGGAAATAATACTGCCTGTGGCATTGCACAGGTCAAAATAGGTCCATGTGGCCCTCAGAACTAACAGCCAACAGGTTCTGGAAAGATCAGCACCAAAAACAACCTAGCAATATAGGACACCTGGTGTCTCCCTGATCCTGGAACCTGCTCCAACTGCAAGTGGGAGAAAGATTATGTAGACAACGGTGCAGCCTCAACAGTGTCACAGGTGGTGGAGAGTGGCAAACCAGGAGCTGGAGCTATGGACACCATGGTGGAAATCTAACAGAAGAACCCAGACCTGGAATATGCTAGAGGGAGTGGCACAAGTGGCTGCAAACAAAGAGCCCTTTACCAACCACAATTAGTAAAATTGAACTGTAGGCCTGTGGGTGACACAGCTTCGAAACCTGGCCCATGAAGAATAGTCAGCTAACCATAAGCACAATGACCAAGAGCAAAAGAAGAAACAGAGGTACAATGAATATTACTGAAGAATCCCCTGCAAAGGTGCAAAACCTTTTGCCAACTTCACACTTAGGAAGACATCGAGAAAATGGGGGATACAGATTTGAAAACACTTGTTATAAAGCTTCTTATATAGCTTCTTATAAGCAACCGTTTAAGGAATTTAAGGAGTATGTCACACTGGAAATGAATCAAATGAAAGCTGATATATCAGAAAGTAAGAATACAGTCGGACAAATGAAAAGTACAGTGGAGGGTCTCCAAAATAGAATGAAGCAAGCAGAAGAAAGAATCTTAGAATCGGAAGGTATTTCCTGTTACCAAGGGGAAACAAACAAAATGCTGGAAGCAGAGCTGGATCAAGCCAAAAAAAAGTATTCAAGAATTGAAAGACACTATTGAGAGGCCAAATACAAGAGTTATGGGAGTCCCAGAAGGTGCAGAAAGAGATACTGGGATTAAAGGTGTATTCAATGAAATAATTAGGGAAAATTTCCCTAACCTGGAGAAAGAATTGGGAAACAAGATCCAGGAGGGGCACAGAACTCACAACAGCCCTAACCAAAAGTGATTTTCACTGCGACATATGATAATGAAGTCCTCTTCAATTGAACATAAGGAAAAGATCCTTAAACATGCATGTCAAAAAAATCAATTGATGGGCCCGGTGTGATAGCATAATGGTTAAGATACTTGCCTTGAACACTCCAGGATCCCATTGGGCGCCGGTTCCTATCCCAGCAGCTCCACTTCCCATCCAGCTCCCTGCTTGTGGCCTGGGAAAGCAGTCGAGGACGGTCCAAAGCCTTGGGACCCTGCACCTGCGTGGGAGACCTGGAAAGAAGTTCCTGGCTCCTGGCTTCGGTTCAGCGCAGCACCGGTCATTGCAGCCACTTGTGGAGTGAATCAGCGGACAGAGGACCTTCCTCTCTCTCTCTCTCTTCCTCTCTGTACATGTATCTTTCCACTAAAATAAATAAAAATTATTTATAAAAAAATCAATTGACATATTAAGGAATACCAATGAAACTCACAGGAGATCTCTCACAGGAAACTCTACATGCCAGAAGATAATGGAGTGACATATTCTACATTCTAAAAGGAAAAAATTGTCAGCCCAGGATAATGTATCCAGCAAAGCTTTCCTTTGTCTTTAAAAATGAAATAAAATTCTTCCACAATAAAGAAAAGTTAAAAGAACATGCCTCTTTCAAACCTGCCCTACAAATGATACTTCAAGATGTTCGCTTGACAGAGAAGAGGAATAGCACCAAACAAAACCAAAGGCAAATGTGAAGAACATCCCAGTAAAATGACAACAGAAGACTAAATCAATGAACAACCTGTTGCTAAAATGACAGGACCAAATTACCACCTATATGTATTAACCCTGAATGTAAATGGCTTATAAACACATCAACCAAACCTCATAGATTTGTTAACTGAATTAAAAAATTAAAACCACCCCATCTATTTGTTGCCTACAGGAGCTATATTTCACCATCATAGATCAGCAGAAACTATATCTTACGGAATTTGATTTTGTTTTTAGATCCATCTCTTCAAAACACTTTCTTTTGATTAAATTCTTCAGTGACTCATAGATCATAGAATAGCATCATTTTCTTCAAGAAGTTTCTTGATTTTCTTTTTCATTTTTTCAACGATCATTAGTCATTCAGTAGCATGTTATTTAACTTCATGGTATTGTTAGTTTCTTCTTTTTTTTTTTTTCCTGTCATTGATCTTGTTTTGTTGCTTTTCATTTAAGGGGATGTATACTAATTGTGTAATGGAGACTTTCATATCTAGTAGCACGTTATTTAACTTCATGGCATTTTTAATTTCTTTTTTCTTCCTGTGGTTGATTTTGTAATGTGACTTTTCATTTAAGGGGATGTATGGTAACTGTGTAATGGAGATTTATCATATCCAGATGTGAGGATACAATGCAGTATGCATCTCTACTTCCAGGCTAAAGATGGACTCCCAATGAAACTGTTTACTATATCTTGACAATAGGATGCTGGACTCTCTGCCATTGTCCATGCCCACAATGATGGACATGTGACTGTGTATGAAGAACTATACTAGAGCAATGATATAGGGGAACTCAGTGAGGGAGAAGGGATTGGGGAGGGGGTAAGGGAAATCCCAGGGCCTATGGAACTGTATTATAAAATGATGATGATGATGATGATAGTAATAAAAGAAGTAAAATTAAAAATAAACTTAAGAAAGTTCAATTAGAGAAGAATTTTCATAAGTTCTGAATATAGCTGCTTGAAAAAAATATTGGACCCAGTGCGTTAGTCTAGCAACCATAGTCCTTACCTTGAATGCACCCCTGGAATCCCTTATGGGTAGTGGTTCTAATCCCGGCGGCTCCACTTCCCATCCAGTTCCCTGCTTGTGGCCTGGGAAAGCAGTTGAGTACGGCCCAGAGCCTTGGGACCCTGTACCCACGTGGGAATCTTGGAAGAGCTCCTGGCTTCGGATTGGCTTGGCTCCTGCCATTACGACTGCTTGAGGAGTGAACAATCAGAGGATCTTCTTCTCTGTCTCTCCTCCTCTCTGTATATCTGCCTTTCCAATAAAAATACATAAATAAATCTTTTTTAAAAATACTTGTTAAAGTGTGTTTATTTTGTTTTGTTTTAAGTCTCCCATTTGGAATCCCAGTATGCAAGGTGAGGATTTAGCTAGGCTGTCACGCTGGGCCTTAATGTGTTTATTTGGAAAGGCTGAGAGACTTGGACACAGAGTGAGATCCCCTGTTTACTGATATGCTCCCCAAATGCATGCAGTAAACTTGTCTAGGCCAGGCAGAAGCTAAGAACTTGGAACTGGAGCTGGGATCTACCAGGTGGATGCCAGGGAGGAGAGCACTTGAGCCGTAGCCTGGTGGCTCTCAGAGTGTACATAAGCAGGAAGCTCGAATCAGGACACAACTGCGACTTGGATCTAGGCACTCCAAGGTGGCATGTGGGCATCCCGAGCAGCATCGTAGCTGCTTTTCCAAATGCCTCTCCCCTGACATTTGATTTAAAGGCATAGATTAAACGATAGTGTATAATTTTTTCTTTTTTTTTTACATTTTATTATTATTATTAATGATACAGTTCCATAGGCTCATGGCATTTCCCTTATCCTCTCCGCAAATCCCTCCCCCCACCTAGTTCTTCCTCCATATCATTACTAAAATATAGTTCTTCATTCACAGTCATATGTCCATCATTGCAGGCATGGACAATGGCAGAGAGTCCAGCATCCTATTGTCAAAATATAACATACACAGTTTCATTGTAAGTCCATCTTTGATCTAGAAGTAGAAATGCATACTACATTGTGTCCTCACATCTGTATGTTAGTCTCCATTTCACAGCTACTGTACATCCCCTTAAATGAAAAATCATAATACAAAATCAACAATAGAAAGAAAAATATAAATTAAAAATGCCACGAAGTTAAATGACATGTTACTAGATATGACAGTCTCCATTACACAGCTACTATACATCCCCTTAAATGAAAAACCACAAAACAAAATCAACATCAGGGAGAAAAAAGAAATTAACAACACCATGAAGTTAAATAACATGCTACTAAATGACTAACGTGTAGCTGAAGAAATGAAAATCAAGAACCTTCTTGCAGAAAATGATGCTACTGTATGATCTAGGAGTCATTGAATGATTTAATCAGAAGAAAGTGTTTTGAAGACATGAAACTAACAGAAAACAACAAAACCCATGTGATATAGTTTCCACTGATTTTTGTTGGTGAAATGTGTCTCCTCCAGACAATAAACAGATGGGTTTTATTTTTTAATCCAGTTTACTAATCTATGACGTTTGATTGAGGTTAAGCCGTTTACATTTTGGGTTAATATGTATGGGTGGTACTTTGGTCCTTTCATTTTAGGAATGGGTTGTTCTCTGGTTTAGTCTTCTGTTGTCATTTTACTGGGATGTTCTTCACATTTGCCTTTGGTTTTGTTTGGTGCTATTCCTCTTCTCTGTCAAGAGAACATCTTGAAGTATCATTTTTAGGGCAGGTTTGGAAGAGGCAAGTTCTTTTAACTTTTCTTTATTGTGGAAGAATTTTATTTCATTTTCAAAGACAAAGGAAAGCTTTGCTGGATACATTATCCTAGACTGACAATTTTTTTTTTCTTTTAGAATGTAGAATATGTCACTCCATTATCTTCTTGCCTGTAGAGTTTCCTGTGAGAGATCTCCTGTGAGTTTCATTGGCATTCCTTGATATGTCAATTGATTCACTCCCCAAGTGAGCGCAACTGCCGGTGCTATGCCAATCAGAAGCCAGGATTAGAACCGGCGCCCATATGGGATCCCGGGTGTGCAAGGCAAGGACCTTAACCACTTGCGCCACCACGCCGGGCCCTATATTTGGCCTCTTACTAGTGTCTTTCAATTCTTGAATATTTTTTTGGCTTGATCCAGCTCTGCTTCCAGTTCTTTGTTTGCTTCTCCCTGGTGACAGGAAATACCTTCCAATTCTAAGATTCTTTCTTCTGCTTGCTTCATTCTATTTTGGAGACTCTCCACTGTACTTTCAATTTGCTCTACTGTGTTCTTAATTTCTGATATATCAGCCTTGATTTGCTTTATTCCTTCTTAAATTCTTTGAACTCTTGTATGTGCTTCTCATTGTTGATAAGAAGCTTTAAAATGAATTTTATGAATTCTGTGTGCCCCATTTTCTTCATCTGCTGGCTGTCAGGTAGGTCTGAGGGCTACCCAGACCTGTCTTGGAACCTGTAGAATGCCACGTTGCTGCAGTTCTTTGAGTCAGAAATGAGTTCACTCCCAACTCAGGGTATGCTCAGTCCTTCTCCTTCCCTTTGCCTCCTTAAACAAATGGCAGACCAGGCTGTGAAATCCACACTGTTCACACACTACCTGTCTGGGATCTGCTGCTCTGTCTCTGCTCCAGCTCAAATCAAATGGAGCAGCAGGATGGACATTTCCTTGTTGCGTTCACCTCCCAAGCTCCCAGTGAAAGTCCCTTCCAACCTGGTTACTGGTGGAGTTCCAGCTGCTGGTGGAGTTCAGATCGCTGTTAGCTGAATGCTGCTGGAGTGTCAGTCACTGCAATACCACACCGTTGTGTCAGCTGCTTTCCTGTGTCTGTAAGTCTGCAGGTACCCCTCTGCTGTTGTTCTGTCCTTTCCTATTTCCTGAAATATGTCCTCTCTGCTTTATCCTGATTAAATGTTTTTCAGTCCATTTAAACATGTCCTTACCCTATTCTGCCATCTTGATTCCCGATAGTGTATAATTTTTAAATTGAACTCAGTAGCATGGAAAACTAGTGTAGTATTTGCTTGGCAAACCAAGTAGATAAGTTCCACCCCTCACTTAACAGTTATTCATTTTCAAAGAATTGTTGTATCCTTGTTAAACTAAAATACTACCTTTCTAGTTTTATGGGACTAGTCTCTTACAAATGTAAAAATTAAGATAAACTAACCTATCAGTTTTTTATGGTGAAAGTACTAGATAAATTAATTATAGCAAAGTGTGATAACTATTTATTGCACATATTATGGGGGCAATATAAGAAA
Source organism: Ochotona curzoniae (assembly GCF_017591425.1). Classification (NCBI taxonomy): domain Eukaryota; kingdom Metazoa; phylum Chordata; class Mammalia; order Lagomorpha; family Ochotonidae; genus Ochotona; species Ochotona curzoniae. The sequence goes on from NW_024467087.1 coordinate 12,218,107, forward strand.
CTTTGAAACCCCTTTGAGGTATCAAACATATATGTTCAGTTTGTCAAATCCAAATCATTGTCTTCTTACGTTCTTGAAACTGTCTTGTGCATTTGAGTATCCTTTTGGATGATAAAATCATTTTCTTGTGCTTTTTATATATCCAGTTCAAGTGCTACCTTTGTCTCAAGTATGAGAAACTAACTGGTCAGTAATAATCACCCTATATGCCAGCATCTGTGCTCATTTTCTTCCTAAGTGATTTGCAATAAGTAGAACATACAGGTACTCCTCGATTTATAGTGAAATTACATTCTCCAATAAACTCATCTTATGCTAGAAATATAGTGAGTTGAAAATGAATTTATTATACCTTACCCAATAACATTCCAGTGTATTCTGGTTTACTTTATGCATGCTCAGAACATTGACATTAGTATACAACATGAGAGGGGATTATACCAGATATCACTAGCCTAGCAAAAGATCAAATTTAAAAATTCATAGCAATGTCTCTATTGAATGTGAGCTGTTTTCACATCACAGTAAACTGAAAAAAAAAAAAGAATCTTGAGGTCCAAGTATGCAAGATAGGGACCATCTGTAGTTTATTTGTGGTTTATTTTAGTCATCCATCATTAGTATGGTTTGCCAGTAGATGCGGTCCCATTGCTTCTTTCTGCCTTTACTTTATTCTGGTCTGTCACATTTTCAAAGAAAAGAGACAGCCAACTCTTTAAGAATTACTCTGTTGGGGTCATCTTTGGAGAGTGTGACATATGAGTTGAGGTGTGAGAGAGAACAGCTGGCCAAGCAGAAGCAGGATAAGAGTTGTTCTCTAGTAGCTTGTTGAAAACTCTGCTGTGAGTATTCAGTGCACTGCAAAAACCAGAAGATGCAACATGGCCTACAAAACCCTGCATTGTGTAGCTCATTCTTTATTTGTTGTGCAGTAGCCACGCTCGCTGTTTTTAAATTCAAGTACATTTCACTGTTGGAATTTTGCTCATATACATCCTTGCTTAATGAAAAACTGTTTCCTCTTTTTAACACCAGGCTTTCCTTCAAATCTGCCTTGAATGTCAAATTCTTTAGCACCATTTGAGAGACAGAGACGCAGATAGCAAAGTTTTACATCACCTGGTTCATACCTCCAAATACTTTCAATGGCCCAGACTGGGGCTGGTCAAAGCCCACAGTCAAGGATTCAGTCCAGGTCAAGCACGTGGATAGCAGAGACCCAGCTGCCTGAGCCTTCACCTGCTGCTTCTCTGGCTCTGGATCAGATGACTTCCATGCTGAATTCCAGTAAATATTTTGGAAAGAATTAGCATTATTTTTTAAAATGATGTTTGGCTTGGTAAAGTAGCTTAGCAGGTAAAGTCCTCACCTTGCATGCACTGGGATCCCATATGGGCACTAGTTTGTGTCCCAGCACCTTCCACTTCCCTTCCAGCTCCCTGCTTGTGGCCTGGGAGAGCAGTCGAGGAGGATCCAAAGTCTTGGGACCCTGCATCTGCATGAAAGACATGGAAGAAGCTTCTGAGTCCTGACTTTAGATCGACTCAGTTCTAGCCGATGCAACCACTTGGGGAGTGAATCATCAGATGGAACATCTTCCTCTCTGTATATCTGACTTTCCAATTAAAAAATAAATCTTTATAGTAAATAAATACATCTTTATAAAAACTGGTGCTAGGGTGCAGTGTTATAGCATAATGGGTTAAGTTACCAATTTTGACATCAGAATCACATGCAAGCATCTATTTTAGTTCCAGTTGCTCTGCTTCTGATCTGACTGTCTGCTTATGTTTCTGGGAAATTTTGAAAGAAGGTCCCATCAGTCACATGGGAGACCAGGATGGAATTTCTGCTTCCTGGCTTCAGCTTCATCTGTCCCTGCCTTTTGCCGCCATTTGGAAAGTGAGACAGTGGATGCATGTTCTGTCTGTCATATTCTCTCTCTCTCTCTGACACTGCCTTTAAAAAATATATATATACATATATATATATATATATATATACATATATACATGTAATTCAAATCATTCCAGAAAATAAAAATAATTTTTCCAAACTTATTCTACTAGATCAGCATCACTTCCATAACAAAACCTGACGAAAAGTCAAAAAAGAAAAAAAGAAGAAAGCTACTGACTGGTATCCTTGATGCCTAGAGATGCAGAATTTGCCAATAAAATTCTAGCAAGCAAAATCAAACTATACAATAAAAAGATCATTCTTCACATACAAGCAAGATTTGCCTCAGGGATTCAGGAATGGTTCAACGTACACAAATTGATAAATATTGTACATCAGCAGGATAAAGGAGCAAAATCACTACTATCCCAACAGATTGAGAAATCCATAGAAAGGAGTGAGACGTTCGGGGATTCTATGGCCCAGTAGGATAACAATAGACAATGTTAAGATAAAAATTGAAGATATGATTGTGAATTTTTCACCACAAACATTCATTGTTTGAAGATATAGATATATTTACCTTGATTGAAAAGTATGCAATGCACATATATATCAAAAACATTAACTGGTACCCCACAAATATGACAATGTTATGTGCCTGTTGAGAAGAATAGGTATTCTGCAGCTATTGGATGAAATGTTCTGTACATATTTGTTAGGTCCAATTTGATCTAAGGTACACTTTGCTTTGTTGATTTTCTGTGCAAATTACTCATCCATTTCTGAAAATGGGATGTGAGAGTTCCCTGCTGTTATACAGGAACCTGTCTTCCCTTTTAGATCTATTAATAGTTCCCTTTTTATGGAGGTACTCCAATATTGGGTACATATTAATGCATAATTGTTGCTTCCTCTTGCTGGATTGAACCCTTTGCTGCTATAGAATGACCTTCCTTGCCTCTTTTTTGTTAAAATTGTGTTTACTTAGTTTTTTGTTTATTTGGAAGACAGAGGAACACAAAGAACTCGATCTTCCATCTGCTGGCTTATGCCCCCAACCCAAATGGCCATACCAGCGAGAACAGAGTGCGGTTGAAAACAGGAAGCTGGAACCAGAGGCTCCGTGAGTGCACGTCTGCCTGAGAACAGGGACCATCAGGAGCTGTGTAATTTGAGGTTTGTAACTCACTGGCACTTGGTTACAGGACAGTCCTGTGATTGTTTGACATCTGTGCTAGGTGGGAGGAGGGGTGATAGAAGCAGTCCCTCAGCCCCCCAGGGGGCCCTACCCAGGCTCACACCTGGGTTTCACAAGTATAAGGTCCTGTTCAGTCGTGGAGGTACACACCAGGCCCACATGAAGCTAGCAGTGGTCCAACACAAAATAGGTCTCTTCTACCAGAGCACAAGCTTCTGACTGGTACTGGCGCCAAGTCTAGAGACTGTGTCCCCAGGTACTTGCCTAGGGCTGGGAACTCTTAGGATCTGCTTGTAACAACACTGATACCCCTCTGTCCAGCCATAAAGGAAGAGTGATGAAGATAGCTGCAGTGCCACCCAGAGTGACCCAGGCTGAGTCGTAGCTGGTCTCGCAGTCACTAGGCCCTACAAGGTATTGAGTGTGCACAAGAGACCTGTTTCACTCATTAAGACCAGTACATTCTAAGGATCACCAATGTCTGTTCTATTCTAGGCAAGTCTAGAAAGCCCATTGATGAAAATAGGCCTCTGTTAGAAGCCTTAGGGCTTTTTCAGTTTCTGGCTCTCAAGGTGGCAGGCCCACTTCTGAGTTCCAAGGCATCGTCCTAATCCCACTTCTTTCTTCCTAGGGGCCTGAGGCATTGGGCCTTGCTCTACCACCTGCAGACACAAGCCTGAGGGGTCACAGAGGTTGTGGAGGCTCCAACAACTCAGTCTGCAGGCATGGAACTGAGGACAGGGTACACTGGGCCCGCTCCAACTCTGAATTGCTTGCAGTGGACCTGACAATGGTAATACATTTGCTCTCCCTCTCCCAAGTGGAAAGCATCTGTCTTAATTCTGTGCTCCCTAGAGCTGTAGGAAGGGGGATGCTGGCAACTCTTCACTTCCTGCTTTTGTCAATAACATGTATAATTCTGCTGAAACAATTCTGCTCTTGTGAAGGAGACTTGGCTCATGAATAGTTGTCCAGATCAGGGTTTCTATGGGAAGATGCTCACTGGAGCATGTTATTCAGGCACTGTTTCACTCCACTCTACTCAAGAGTGTAATTTGAGATACAAAGCAGATCAAAACAAGTCTCTTCACTCATGAAACTAAAAAGTCAAATCATGGATTGTTCAGTGATCAACGGTAGCAATTCAAATGCTTCCTCTTAGGCTGCATTAGATTTTACTGAGAAAGCCTAGAAATTGGCTTCTCCATAATTTTGTGGTCTTTCTGCTTATTTTCCTTGGATTTGATTGTGATGTTTTGCCAAGGATGGCTACGGATGACTTGTAATGATGTTGAGGGAGATCTCTGATGCAACACGAACCTGGAGCTGTCATTGAAATATGCTGCCCCTGTACCTGTACCCATGTGCCTGTACCCATGGATCTTCATTCTGAGGGGGGTGCTTTCCTTTTTGGCCTTAGGAGAGCTTTTGCAATCTCATGCTCAGTGACCTACACAATATTATGGGGAACTGTATTAGGCCTGTAGAACTAGCTGCATTTGAACTGCAGGGGGGATTTTCCCTAATTATTTTTGATATTTGATTTGATTTCTTAGTCTGATATTCTTGATTGACTGCTTTTATCTGCTTACAGGCTTGTGGGAAGTTAAAAACAATGATGAAATGCAAAGGCAGATATTAAAAACCTTTATGGAAAGGACTTGGACAACAGATGGCATATGGATGTTGTGTAGTGATAGCTGGGGTAGGGCTGCAGGGAGGCCAGGAGCATGCAGCAGAGAAAAACAGAATAAAGTAAATGAAGATTTTATAAACTCCACGTCACTGATGAAGTTGGACTCCATCTAGAAATTAATTAGGGCATACTCAGTGGTCTCAAAGAATTCCTTTTGGCATGAATGTAATCTGAACAGTTTGAATTTCTCAAAAACAACAGTTGTGGTAGAGCAGCTGTTATTTTACATTTGAGACTTTCTCCCCCATACCCCTCCAAGAAAAACCCGTGCCATGAATTTGACTATATAAAGTCAGTGCTTCTGGAATTAAAAGCAGTCTTGAGTCTTGGGCTAGAGAAGAGTATTAAGGCTTGACACTCCTGTGATTTACCAACAGCTTGCAAAAGGGCATTTTATAGGGAGGGGATGTTTGAAGAGGTCATCAGGAGAGTCAAATGAGAAGGAGAAAGGCGAGGGAATCAGCGGTGAAACTAGCCTCTGGCAAAAGAATAGGCAAATGGGACAGTGCAGAGAAACAAGAAAAAACAACCATATGATTCTCACAGAGAGGCTTAGTTTAACCATGCTTTGCTAACAATATAGCTGCTGTCATACACGTATTATCTCAGTTGCTACTCCCAGCAATTTTTACGATAGTTTTATTACTACCCTATTTCAGGCATAAGGCATCAAAGGTTCAGAGAACTGAAGTCATGTATCTGAAGATATCCAGCCAGTAAGTGGCAGAACCTGACCCATGTCCACATGGTCTGGTATTGATGGAGTTCATCTCTTAATTGATACTACAGGATCTTTTGCAAAATCTTGTGAAAAGCAATAGGGCAAGATTTTGACATCACTCCAAGGTCACATTTTTCTTTCATTGTAGTTATCAATTGTTTATCTATTAATTTGAAATGCAGAATGAATGGGGGAAATGAAAGAGAAAGAGAGATTGAACTTCCATCCACTGATTCACGCCCCAAATGTGTGCAATAGAGAGACCATGAGTGGGCCAGATCAAAGCCAGGAGCTAGGAACTCTGAGTCTTCCACATGGGTTGCAGGGACTCACAGATCTGAGTCATCTGCTGCATCCCAGGCATATTATCCAGAAGCTGGGTGGAAAGTTGAGGATATGGGCATCTAAAGCAGTCCCTAGGGCTCAGCGCAGTAGCCTAGAGGCTGAGGTCCTCACGTTGCACATGCCAGGATCCCATGTGGGCACTGGTTCTAATCCCAGCAGCCCATCTTCCCATCTAGCTCCTTGCTTGTGGCCTGGGAAAGCAGTGAAGGATGGCCCAAAGCCTTGGGATCCTGCATCTGCCTGGGAGACCCAGAAGAAGCTCCTGGCTCCTGGCTTTGGATAGACTCAGCTCTGGCTGTTGCAGCCACTTGGGCAGTAAATTAGCACACAGATCTTCCTCTCTGTATATCTGCCTTTCCAATAACAATAAATCTTTTTTAAGAAGAATAAATAAAGCAGTGCCTAACCCATGTGTCACTCTGCCCACCCCCATTATACTTGTCATTATTCTGTGAAGTATATGAGGACTGTTTTGTGATGTGGGATGCTTGGAGTCTCTTGAGTTTCCTGCTTGAAGGAAGACTACTTTTGCTCTTGAGTCAGACTTTGCAAAAAAGGTAGCCAACACTTTTATATCCATCAGTCAGTTCCTGGGCTGAATCTATGATCCTTAAGCTAGCTTAAGCTTTTCATGTTCTATAACATGTTTTCAGTGAACCCATCCCAAATTGCAGAAGACAGAAACCCAGAGTGTGCAGGCACATGACTACCTCGGGGTAGCTGCCAGTTCTGTGGCATCCACCGGTACAAAAGCAACAAGCTAAATATGTGCAATTATGGTCCACACAAATCTTGCTCTTATGTTGGAAGAACAAGAAATGTTAAGTCACCTGACTTGATCTTCACACACTGAAGACATGTGATGATTTGTCACTTTCTATTTCATAAACATATACAAATAATATAAGTGAAAATCTTAGTTTTCAACGGAAAGTGACCCATTATCTGTGTGGCAGACTTGGATGGAGTTCCAGGTCCCTGGATTCAGCCTGGCCCAGCCCTGGTCATTTGGGGATTGACTAAAATGACAGAGTTGTGTGTTCCTTCTCTCACTCTGTTTCTCAAATAAATAAGTAGGGCCCAGCACAGTAGCCTAGTGTCTGAAGTCCTCGCTTTGCATATACCACAATCCCAGGTGGGCACTAGTTTGTATCCCGGCTGCTCCACTTCCCTTCCAGCTCCCTGCCTCTGGCCTGGGAAAGCAGTGAAGGATGGCCCAAAGCCTTGGGACCCTGCATCCATGTGTAAGACCCAGAAGAAGCTCCTGGCTCCTGGCTTTGGATCAGCTCAGCTCTGGCCATTGCAGCCACTTGGGGAGTGAATCAGAGGATGGATGATCTTTCTCTCTGTCTCTCCTCCTCTCTGTAGCTCTGACTTTCCAATAAATAAATAAATAAATCTTTTTTTAAAAAGAGCTACAGAGAGGAGGAGAGACAGAGAGGAAGATCTTCCGTCCAATGATTCACTCCCCGAGTGAGCGCAACAGCCGATGCTATGCCGATCCAAAGCCAGGATCCAGGAACTTCCTCCAGGTCTCCCACATGGGTGCAGGGTCCCAAAGCATTGGGCCGTCCTCGACTGCTTTCTCAGGCCACAAGCAGGGAGCTGGATGGGAAGTGGAGCTGCTGGGATTAGAACCGGTGCCTATATGGGATCCCAGCGCGTTCAAGGCGAGGACTTTAGCTGCTAGGCCACACTGCCATGCCCCATAAATAAATAAGTCTTTACAAATAATAAATTGGCTCAAGAATCAAGTGATATCCTTAATATTTATCATTTTTATCTATGCAAATGTGACCATACTTCATTGAGTTCACCTGTTTGTTTCCTGAAAAGAAAACTTTCACCTTTGCTAACTGAATTTAATCTAGTCCTTAGCTCTTACCTGCTACATCTGTCTTTCCAAAGAAATCTCTTGGATCTCAGGGAGTTTGGAATAGGAGACGGGTGCCTTTCTACTTTACCTCTACCGTTTTCCTGGCTGTATAGTTGTAGCTATATCAGTATACCCCTCCTAGCTTCAGTTTCCTGACTTAGAAAACAAGTCAATAAAAGTGCCTACCTCATCAGGTTCAGAGGGTTGAATGAGATAACATATGTGAGGCAAAACCTGGCTCAAGCACTCAATAATGAATTGTTACTGACAACCACACTCACTTGTGCTTATGAAGAGTGGCCACCCCCTCCCTTTCGTACTACGGTTCAAATGTGGATGCATTAACCTTTCCTGAGTACCTCTTAGTTACAGTCAAGGTAAAGCCTGAGCACAGAACAAGACTAACAACAGACAAACCCAGGGAATGATGCAAAACTTTACAAGATAAGGCTGTTTCCCAGAGCTCCATCTCATGCTAGGTTCTTACCTGTTTCCACAAGATGGATATCGTTTTATCATTTTAGCAAGCTAAAGTCAGCTAGGAATACAAGGCATGAATCAAATCCTCTGCTGTCTATACAGAAAGTCACACTTCGAGAAAGGCAAACAATGCATTCACTTGCATATCTGCAGCTCACCTACTTAGTTTTATATTCCTTTTTGCCCACATGATAATCTGGCATAAACATTGCTTGCCATGAAGACTCCATACATGCTATGCTCAAATAAGGCTGGGCTGTCCGAATAGCCATAATGTGACAATAAAATGAGGTAATAGCACAGTTAGTATTAGTCACATAAAATACATGTTCAGGTAAGGGTGGGACTTTTTGTCACATCTTCCAGTTTATAGTTTTATTTGTTTTTTTAAAAAGATTTATTTATTTATTGGAAAGTCAGATATACAGAGAGGAGAGACAGAGAGGAAGATCTTCCGTCCGATGATTCACTCCCCAAGTGAGCGCAACGGCCAGTGCTATGCCAGTCCAAAGCCAGGAGCCTCTTCCGGGTCTGCAACGTGGGTGCAGTGTCCCAAAGCTTTGGGCTGTCCTCAACCGCCTTTCCGGGCCACAAGTAGGGAGCTAGATGGGAAGCGGGGCTGCCGGGATTGGAACCGGTGCCCATATGGGATCCTGGGCATGCAAGGCGAGGACCTTAACCACTGCGCCACCATGCTGGACCCTATAGTTTTATTTGTATAGGTAATGCATGTGTGCCATGTTTACCCTTATTTTTTTATTTTAAGTTTTCTATGATAATTTGTCCAATGTATACTTTCCTTTTGTATTTATTGAATTGATGAGAAGTTCTAAAACACTATTAAAAGATACATTCATTAGATCCATTTATTTTGCTTTAAAAAACTCTTAATATTCCTTAGTTGCGTGTAATATTGTTCTTTATTTTTAAAAATTGTGTTTTATTTTTATTTGAAATGGAGAGTTACAGAAATAGGAGAGACGATGATAGAGATCTTTTATCTGCTGGTTCACTCTTCAAATGGCTTCAATGGCTGGAGTTGGGCTGCTCTGAAGCCAAGAGCCAGGAGCTTCTTCTGGGTCTCCCAGGCAGATGAAGGGTCCCAAGTCTTTGGGCCATCCTTCACTGCTTTCCCAGGCCAGAGGCAGGGAGCTGGAAGGGAAGTGGAGCAGACACTCAAACTGGTGCCCATATGGGAACCTGGCACTGTAGGCAGATGCTATGCCTTGATTCTGTCCCCAATAAATGTTCTTTATTATGTTACCATTTTTATGTGTATCCTTTTGCTCATCATTTTACAAGATGTGTACTAAATGATGTGATTTGCTCTTTTGATTATCTACTGGAAGTGATTCTTCATCCATCTGGCAAATACTTATAAGCTTCCATGTGATAAATACTGTGTGAGGGGCCTGGCACATTAGTCCAACTGGCTAATCCTCAACCTCCAAGTGATGGCATCCCATATAGGCACCGGTTCAAGTCCCAGCTGCTCCATTTCCTATTTAGCTCTCTACTTTTGGCCTTGGAAAGCAGTTGGGGATGATCCAAAACTTTGGGATCCTGCACCCACATGGGAGACCTGGAAGAAGCTCCTGCCTCCTGGCTTTTGGTCAGCTCAACTCCAGCTGCTGTGGCCACGTGGGGAGTGAACCAGTGGATGGAAGATCTTTCTCTCTGGAAATCTACCTTTTCAATAAAAACAAATCTTTTTCTTAAAAAAAACTTTTTAAATATATACTGTATGAGGACACAGAAATGAGTAGAATCACACACTAGTCAGAGGAGGACAAGATGCCAAGCATTGCAATACTGCGTGATAAATCCTAAAACAGAGAGTAGTTTAACCAAGAGCTTCTGAACTGACAGTATCTGGCCAATACACATCAGAACCACCAGATTGTTGGAAATACTAAAATTCTTCCATTACTGTCAGCACACTTTGTATCTCCTCATTGACCCAGCTATTTCATGAGATATCTCCTTGTATCTCTTTAGAACCTGACAACTAATGGGTAACACTTGGTACAACAATGGGACCAGCAGGCCCATGATGCTATGCTACTCTACCAATCCGTACACATTCTTACTGGTCCATGTCTGTGCCTTACCATTAGGTAAGCATGTGAATGGCAGCATGATTACAAACATGCCAATATCCATCCTTGGCCACTCAGAGTTGCCAGTGGCCTTGAGAAGAAACCCCTTCTTCTCACTTCCAGTTAGAACCAGACTCAATTGCCATGTTTTTGTGGCCCATATCAATGTTTTTATTTGCTAAACAGGCCACCAAAAAATTGGAAAAGCACTGGTTAAATCTGAAGTATTATACTAATAGATTGCCTTAGGTCGAATCATTATTGCCCTTACAAAAATAATTTTTTTTTGTGATTGTGATGTTTTGCTCCTTCCAAACTTTACTGTGTTTTAGTTAAAACTTTTGAACTTAGAAACTATAACAAAGCTTATATTCATCTTTGATTTTGTTTGATGATGACCAGGTTTGGGGATCAACACCATTTTTGTTTCATGGGACAAATTAGGTCCATCCTAACTTTTCCTCCATTTTCTTCTTTAAAATTTGGAAAGTACTTATCATTAGGCTTAGGGATCTTGGGTGGCAGTTTCTCAGTTATTAATTTGTACATATTTTCCATTTGTTTCAGTACAAATTTTACTAGTTTGTACTTCTGTATTATATTTTTAAAATTCATGAGCATACAGCTGTGTATGGCATTTCCTTACAATTAAAATTACTGTTTGTGCTGTTTGTCATATCTCCTTTTTCATTTGTTATTTTATGTGCATGTTTTCTTACCTCGGTTTGCCAGAGCTTTATCTACTTTATTAGCCCTTTCAAACAAGCAGCTCTTGAATTTATTTATTAATCCTACTTTTTTTACACCCTCTAATTTATTTATATTTACTTTTATCTTTATTATTTCCTTCCTCCTCTTTTCCTTTGCAATTTTTTTTTTTTGCTCGTTTTCAAAAATGTTAAGTTCCATGTTTAGTTTATTGGCCTTAAATTTTCACAAAGAGAAGTAAAGAAGGCGCCATTGTACATATGTCAAAAGCCCCTTTCTCTGAGGGAGATACGGACTGGACGAAATGGACAATGCGGCCTTCCAGGAGTCCAAAGCCACCAAGAATCCTGTGGCTGTGGGTGTTCAGCCACAATGAAACTCTTGTTTCAGCACTTTCCCACAGCCTTTCTCCACAGTGGGGCAGTAGGGAGTAAGAAGTCTAAGAAACAGCTTTGAGCAGATGAATAGGCGCTCCCCGGGGTTTGGAACTTTGTGTGTATTTGCCACCGGGAGTCCTCTACCCAGCCTGCCCGCACAGATGGCGGACTTGCAGGGCTTGGACCTTGGACTTTGCACTCTCTCGTTCTTGCCTTCTCTCCTCCTTCGTGCCATGGAGTTAGGCAATCCAACTCTCCAGACAGCTGTTTTAAGCTAAGCTCAAATTGCCTGACTCCCTCCAGGGGTCAAGGAGAAGAAGGCTTTGAGCTCTAAGCTCAAGCTGGGTCGTGGCTGCTGCCACTGTCACCACTGCTCTCTCCTCTTATCTCCTTCAAAGGTTCTGGCATTAGAGGCTCCATGCACAGATTGGCTGTTGCATGGGCCCAGAGGGAGTTGAAGGAGAGGGCTTGCATGCTGAAATTGTTGAGAGCTGGGGCGGGGGAGGGGCAGGAGGGAGGAGAAAGAACAAGAGATAGGGAGGGAAAATGTGGCAAGCTGGAGGCTACAAAGGAAGGGATTCCCAGAGAAGAGGAAGCGGCTGCAGGGAAGGCCCATGCTTTCCTTCCCAAAGTTTGGCCGGCCATCTTCCAGTTCAAAAACAGGTTGCTTCCACCCTGCCTGTTATCAGTCAGCAGAGGGCAGCAGTCCCAGTCCTAGGCGGAGTGCAGTAAGGAGGTGCCTGGGACCCATGGGGCTCTGTAAAATCCTTCAATAAAAAATAATAATAAGGAAAATAAGGCTTTAAAAAAGTCCAACACTTTTCATACTTCCCTTGACTCTCTATACCCTGCACCTCCAACACACACACACACACACACACACACAGCCCTTCTTTTTGATCCTTAAAGCCTGCCAGATCCTTTCTGACCTTTGTACTTTCTAGTACCCCTGCCTGGAATATGCTTCTTCTGGCTTTTCTCACAGTCAGCTCTTTGTCATCATTTAGGTCTCAGCTCACATGGATTGTCACCTACTTGGGGAAACGTTCCAGGCCATCTTAACAAAACAAAGCACCACCTCCCAACCCCACATGACTTTCAATCCCATTTTCTTGCTTTATTTTTCCATATAATTTTTCTGAATTTTTTTCCCAATTTTTATTTTTCACGGTACAATTCCATAGGCTCAGGGATTTCCCTTTTCATCCTCCCTGCCCCCACCCCACTGTTTTCTCCATATTATTACAATAGTGTAGTCCTTCAACAATAGTCACAAGTCCATAATTCTACTATTTAAGTGTATCATCATTGTAGGAATAGACAGTGGTAGAGTCCAGCATCCCATTATCATGATATGTGTGACAATTACTTTTTTTAAAAAGGATTTATTTGAAAGGCATAAAGACAGAGAGGAGGGGAGAGACAGACGGAGAAAGGGATCTTCTGTCTGCTGGTTCACTCCGAAAATGGCCACGAGGGCTGGGGCTGGGGCAGTCTGAAGCCAGGAGCCTGGAATTCCATTTGGGTTTTCCATGTGAGTGGCCAGGGCCCAAGTACATTACAGGGAGCTGGAGCAGGAACTGAACATCCAGGACTTGATCTGGTGTTCCTATATGTATGCCAGCATCACAGGTAGCAGCTTAACCCACTCTTATCACAATGCCAGCCCCTCATAGGAACTCTTACTTACTTTCTCTGTCTCCTTTGTCACAATGTAAGCTCCACTGGGCCAGGGATTTTACTGGACTGTTTCCTGTTGTATGCTCAAATGCGTATAATCTATGCTTAGTACATAGTATGCACTCAAGAATTTTGTTCTGAAGGAAGGATATGAATCAATGTGCCAAGCATTATACAAGGTGCTGAAGATGCAGACCCCAAGAGAGCTTATAGCATAGTGAGAAAGAGTAATATATAAGAGATCAACTGCTAAATAATCAAAGGACTATTTCCTGTACCACTATGGGCTTAGCCTCTGTGTTCAGAAACAATGACTTTTGGACCCTGGCACCACCATTTATTTCCTACTTACATGATTTTGGGTGATTGCTCAACTTTCTGTGGCTCAGTTCCCTCATTTGCAAAAGAGTAACAATAACATCCCGTGGGATTGTTATGAACATGATATGAAATGACATTTATAAAAAAAAATCAGTAGTTTTTCTTAAATGGGAACTATTATTATTTAATCCTTAGGAGAGAGTTGTGAATTCTAAAAAAGTTTTTGTTGTTTCTTTGCACTATTGACTATGGCTGCTCTAGGTTTTTGGTTGTGTTTCAAAAACTTCTATTTATTTTTACTTTACTTGAAAGACAAACAGACATAGAGAGAAAGAGAGAGAGCCTATGCATTCATTTCCCAGAATGCCTGCAACAGCTGCAATCTGGGCCAGGCCAAAACAAGAATGGGGAACTCACTCTGGATCTCCCAGGGGGGTAGCAGGGACCCAGGTACTTCTGCTATTACCCCTGCCTTCTCGATGGTGCGTTACTAAGAAACAAGATCAGAAGAAGACAATTCCACACTTGAATCCAGGTAGGTGGGTATCCCAGATGCCATCTCTAACTGCTGCCCAAAGTGCCCATGTGACCGCTGTGCTAAAAAGCTGTTCAGACCTTGAAGGCACTGCCGTGATGTTCATTAACAGCTCCCGACTTGCTGATGGAGTTGGAAAGTGCTTCCCTGACAGGGAGTAGGGCCTCCTACTTTCCATTTCATCTTACAAAGCCAGGCCAGTGCAGGGAAATTAATTCAGAACTTGAAATGCAGACAAATACAGAGGCACTTACTGCTAGTGTTTCAATCAAGTGTCAAGATTGAACTGATTAAAAGAAGATTCAGAAGCTGCTAGTTGGTGGATGCTGCATTACTTCTCCATTCTGGTATAAGAAATTTTGTTGTTGATGATTTGTCCTCAGTTAATGCTATATTGCTAACACTTTAAGAAAAACTCCTATTTAGTACAATGCCATTTTGCATTAATTTGAAAGAAATGTATTTTAATGCATTTGTCAACCTTTTGGCTTGCCTTCATAATTATGGGACTAATTAAACATATACTTGTAAGCAATCAGTGTCAGAGCTGAAACGGATTGTAGGGATTACTCAGGTGAGCCTTCATTTGGCAGAAGAGAAACAGGCCCAGCATCTCGCTGAAGGACATATGGTTGGAAGGAAGGACTCTGCACTGTTTCGTAAAGTTTAGTCTGGTGGTAGCACACCAGAAAACTTCCATTGGCCTACTACCAATTGAACCTCCATTTTTTTTCATTCTGAGCTGGCTCCCCATGCTTGCATTTCATTGATTCTACAAAATATGAGGCCATTTCAAAGTGCTCATATAAAATGAGACTATAAGCTTATTTTGATGCAAAAGTTGTTTTGAATTCATTCATACATGAGGCTTTCAAAAGGGACATGCAAATGGGTATACATAATATGCATCAAAACTATCTTTCCTTTTATTCCATTTTCCACAGACTTTTGAAGTGCCTTGCAACTGAGGATCTATTGTGTGCTATATACTCTGTTGTGTATTGGAGATAAGCAATATACATATATACATGGTGCCAATTGTTCAGCTGGCAGTGTAGAAGGAAGCAAGATATATAGAGAAGCAATAGAGGAAGTATAGGATTTGGGGGGAGTAACTAAGAAAGCTACTTAACCCACTCTTTGGTGGGGTGGAATGTAGAAGAGAGCAGTCATCAAAGGCTTCCAGAAGGAAATCTTATCATTCCATCTAAACTGGAGAGCTAAAGTTTGAGTGGGAGTTCATCATGTGAGTAGGGGGTGGAGAAGAGATATTACTGACAAAGGGACTAACCCGTACAAAGGTCAGACAATGAAAAAGAACATGGTGCAGCCATCAAAAGGAATGAAGCACTGATCCATGCGGCAACATGGATGAACTTTGGAAACATGATGCTAAGTGAAAGAAGTCAGACACAAAGGCCACACACTGCATGATTCTACCTCTATGAAAAGCTCAGAATGGCTAAATCCATGCAGAGAGGAAGTTGTTCAGGGGTGACCAGGCTGAGAGATGTGTGGCTACTTTTGAGGGTAATGAGAATATAATAAAATTCCTTGTGATGATGGATGCACAATTTTGTGACTATATAAGACATAGAATTGTTTAGTTTTAAAATAAGAATAAAGCATTGATTCTAAGCAATGAACTTTCAGACTGAAAGACATATGATGTGGCTCAATAGAACAGCAGGAGATAAAGCTGATGAGGTAACACTACACAAATACCAAAACTTAACATTATAGAGTGTTATATTCATACTGTGTATATATAAATAAAATTAATATTCAGAAACCCTAGAAAATGGGTACTGCAATTTGCCCCCTTTTGCAAATGAGGTTTAAGTTAACCTCAAGGAGGTTAACTTAAAGTTATACAGCTACTAGCAGTAGTAAAGTTGTGATTGAAGTCTAATCATTACAATCCTTGTGAATGTAAGATCTGATTATGAGGAGCCTTGGAAGCCATGTTAACGAGCTTAACTTTATTCTGGAGAATCTTTTGAAGTGCTTTGAGCAGAGGTGATAAGATCAGATCTGTGTTAAAAGTGATCAATTGCATTCTTTAGCAATGTGACCAAATGGATTGGGGGCAGGAGGTAGCAAGATCAGAGACACGGAGTCCCATGAATTTGTTTTGAACTTTGGGGCCTGAAATAAGAATGGCAGTGACAATAAAAGATGAAAATAAGTGGAAATATTACAAGAGTATTTTGTAGATTTAATTGACAGGACTTGATGAATGTGAAGAGGGAGCAAGGAGTCAAGGTTGAATTCAAGAATTTTCACTTGGGGACCTGAATTGAAGGTGGTGCTGTCTTCTGAAGTTTTGAAAGGATATGTTTGTTCAGTGTAACATATGCCTGAAACATTGAAGTGTAAATGTTGAGTAGAGGGCAGGCATTTGGCACAGTGCTTATGACATCGTTTAGGATGTCAGTATCCCATAATGTAGTCCTAGAGTTTAAATCCTGACTGTATCCAATTCCAGGTTCCTGCTGACACACACTCTGGGAGGCAACATGTGGCGGCTCAAATATTTGGATCTCTGCCACTCATATAGGCAACTTGGATTGAGTTCCCAGTTTCTAACTTTGGCTTCATCCAGTCTGGTTGCTTGGGTGATGTTGAATAGTAAGTTGGATACACAAATCCAAAGTCAAGAGAAAAGGCCATGCTACAAAGACAGACTTGAGGAGTTCTCAGTATACAAATGGTATTGGAAGCCATGGGATAGGTCAAAGGACAGAATTGTATATCAAGAGGAGAGTCTAGGGGTCAGTGTGATCGCTCAATTGGTTAATCCTTCTCCTGCAAGTGCAGGCATACCATATGGGCACTGGTTCATGTCCCAACTGCTCCACTTCCCATCCAGCTCCATGCTTATGGCCAAGGAATGCAGTGGGGTATAGCTCAAAGCCTTGGGCCCCTGTACCCACAAGGGAGACCCAAAAGAAGCTCCTGGTTCCTGGCTTCAGATCAGCTCAGTTCTGGCAGTTGCTGCCTTTTGGAGAATGTACCAGCAGATGAAAGATCGTTCTCTCTCTCCCTTTTTCTGTAAATCTGTCTTTCCAATAAAAATAAACTTTTTTTTAAAAACAGGCAGTCTAGGATACAGCCCCAGTGAAATCCGTTACTTAGGGATTAGCAGATATGAGACCATACCAAAGAAACCGGAGGTAGCCTTAAAACCAGATGTTGTGGAAGGCAAAAGATGAAGAGTGTTTCCAGAATAAGGGCAAATGAAGTGAGTCAGATCCATCTGAGAGAGAAAAAAAAAATCCCTGAAAAAAATGCTCATTGGGTTTTGCAAGAAATAGTCCATTGGTGAGTGCAATTTCAGCGAAGTATGGAAAGAGGATTGATTATAGTCATTGAGGAAGTGATTCATAGGAATCTTGCTCTTTGCTTTTTTCCCACAGATTCCACTACCTGATTTTTCTACTTGAGTTCCTCTCTGAAGCCTTGTACTCCAACACTAATTTTGGTGGCTCCCGTCAGACACTCAGTCTCCTTTCCTTTTAATGCTCATTTTGTCTTAAGGTTTTTACTGGTGGTGACTAAACGGAAACAGGCAGAAGAAAATTTATAAAAACAAACCTGGGGAAGTGATTTAAGGCTTCTAGAAATCTGATAACTTCCTCATTATGGTTATTTCCTAGGCCAGTATTTTCTAGAATCTTCCCTGCAAGTATTATATGATGATGAAAGGGTTCCATAATTAAACGGGTTTCCTTACTATCCGATGGAAGAGCTTTTAGTATGCTAATACACACTCCTAATTTCTGGTTCTGCTGAAAGGTAAGTTAATCATGCAGTGTTTCTCAAACCTCCTTGATCCTGGGACCCATTTGTTGAGAAGTATCTGTAGTTTTAACTTGGCCCAGAAAGCACTGGATGATTCTAGCCCTGTTTGTCATTCTAACTATGCATTTGAAAGACGGTGTTAAACACTATTAAGCCCTCTCACTATTACCCTTCCACTCCTGTGGGTGGAGCTCATGCTCCTTCAGCACCTCTTCCAAGTTCACACATATCCTCTGACTCTTACCACCATGCAGGTAACAAAGCATGGGGAGGAGGCACACTAGGGATGGAGAGAGTGGAAGATGGAAGCCCAGCTAGGAAACCGTTACAGCTGTTCACTGAGTCATTTCTTCATTCATCCAGCTATCCATTGGTTCAGGGATTTATTGAGTGCCTAGTATATACTAGACACTGTGAAAAGTTTTTAACAAAAATATTTATTGTGTAGCCTTCATTTGTAATAGTAGCGACAGATAGAGAGTAAGCAGATTAAAATACAGAGGGTGATTTTTATACCTGAAGGGATGAACTCCAAAGTCGAGTAAAATAGTGGAAATAACAATGGAGGGGCTACACGGCAGGAATGAGTTTAGGGGATAACATGAGAAATTGCAGTTTTGCACAGTGAAGTGAAGCTCAGCACCATCAGCCCTTGTTTGCTGACGTGTGTTTTCATGGCTTACAAAGGCTTTGAGCAGCTGGTTTTCTGCCGACTTAGACAACCAATTGGATTTCTCCATGGCCGTTGGCCTGGGTGAAAGCAGGCCCAGAACATTCTGAAAGACATCAGAGAAGTAGTTGTAGACCCCTAAAGTAGAATAATAAGAACTGGAGAGAGTCTTTGAAGTTTTCAAAATGATTGCTCTTCCGGACCATGATTTAATGCCTCCGTTCTATGCAAAAGGAAATTGAGGCTCCAAGGCCAACTTGCTTTAGTGTCAACACTGGGGATGTAGCTGGGGTTTTTTCAAGCCTTTCCATGGCAGATGGTTCACACGTTGATCACATTATTGCTAATTTTTTAGTTCTTGTGCGTGTGGACATGTCTGCCTTATTTGTGTTTCAGAGAGAGAGGGAGAGAGGAAGAGGAAGAGAGTAGAGAGAGAAGGGGGAGGAGGTGGGGTAATAATTAACTCTCCTTATGGGAAAATGGTCCCTGTTAATGTTTTTGGATTGAATGAAAGAGTTGTCAGGGCAAGGGCCAAGTGGCGATTAGATCTTTTTCCCTCCAAGTAATCCCCATTCAGGGCTGCATAAATTGGAATCCCGAGGGGAAGGAACTATGAAGCAAGAACCCTTGTGCTCTTTGGGAACTAGTCCGACTCTTTGAATTAGAGAATTTGGATGGAGTTTGTGTGAAGATTTGCGTTTTCAGCTTAAAGGCAGATGTAGTGAAGCTGAAGAATGTTTAAAGCAGACGACGAAAGCAGAGGCTGTACGTTGCATTACAAACATGGAAGGGACTGCAACAGTCACCTTTGGAACCTGCCTACTTCTCACTTTAGGTCTGGTCACTTCCTGTGGGGCCTTTGTTTCAGCTGCCACCCCCCCACCCCACCCCCCCGCCTGCCCCATCGGTTGCAGCAAGCATTTCCCGTCCCTCCCCGTTTGTCTGGCATTCCTCGCCCAGCACGCCTGTGTATCATCCCCTGTCCTCTGCTCAGAACACCTAATCCCTGCATACTCATCCTTTAGAGGAGTCAGCACGCCCTGAGCTCTTGCTTGCTGTCTAGTACCATGCTAAATCTTCCCCATGTGGTCATCCGCTTCATCTTCTTAACAGTCTTCAGTGTACCTTGGTTCGACATATGAGCTTTGAGAAATGTGGCAACTGGCTCAAGGTCACACAGCTGGCAAGAAGAACGAGTATTTAAACCCAGATAATTCGGATTCCAATGTCTGACTTCTAATGTCAGTCTGGGTCCTTTGGAAAGCAGAACCAGAGACAGTATTTTTTTTAAAAGCTTTATTTCTTTGTATTTGAAAGGCAGACTTACAGAGAGAGAAGATAGGACAACGATCTTCCATCCACTGGTTCATGCCCTAAACTGTGGCAACAGCTAAAGATGAGTCAGTCTAAATCCAGGAGTTAGGAACTTTCTCCAGATTTCCCACATGGGTGCAGACATCCTCTGTTGCTTTTCCAGGCCATAAGTAGTGAGCTGTATCAGAAATGGAACAGCCAGGACACAAACCGGTTACAATATAAAATGCCAGCACTGAAGGCAGAGAATTAGCTTGCTATGCCACTACATTCCCCCCGCCCCCATAATACTAGTACTAAATACATAAAAATTTCATTATGATAAACAGCAGTATAAAAGAACATGAAGAAGAAACCAAAGAAGGCTGACAGAGCCATTGGCATTTGAGTCCAGGTGACAGGAAGGAAATAACGGTTGTGTGGGAACATCCTAGATTATCGTACCATCATAGGAAGCTTGGTAAAGACAAAGTCTGAAATCCCCATAGTCAGCCTGTCCTGCTCACTCTTCTCTGTGCAGACCCTTGACTGCGACTCAGCCAACAGGAAGTATAGCCTCTTGCAAGCATGATGATAGCATCCAGGGCCCTGGATTGACCATGCTTCCTGTGGCTCATTGGTTTGCAAGCAGCAACTCTGTCCCCTACAGGGACAGTTGGCAACATCTGGAAACATATTGTCATGCAGCCAGGGAGAGGGTACTCCTGCTATCCAGTGAGCAGAGACCAGAGACTACTCAATCTCCCAGCATGCTCAGGGTGGCCCTCCACAGTAATGTCACCAGGCACAGTGGCCAACTCAAGAAGCCTGCTGCAGCTAGAGGCCTGCAAGATGTATTTTCATGGTCACTGTGGTTCTCTACTCCCTCCCTCTTTTTAAAGAGATCTATTTGTTTATTCAAAAGGCAGAGTTCCAGTGAGGCCAGAAGGAGAGATCCAGAGAGATGTTCTGTCTGCTGGCTTACTCCCCAGATGGCTGCAACAGCCAGTGCCGGGCCAGGAACAAAGACTGAAACACCCTCTCAGTCTCCAGAGTGAGCGGCAGGGGCCTAACGACCGGAACCAGCTTCTGCTGTTTTCCCAGGTGCCTTAGCAGGGAGCTGGTTCAGATGAGATGCCAGCATCATGGGCAGCAGTTCAGTACACAATATCAAAACTCCAGCCCCTGCCCCAGTTCTCTACCTCTTCATCCTGTTGTCTCTACCAGTAAGATCTCCCCTAACATCCCGCCTTGCACTCTTGGCACTGTGCATATATCCATCACAGCCCCTACTGCACTGGGCTATTATTTCATGTTGATTCATGAGATCCCTGAAGGTGGGAGCTCTGGTTCACTTTTCTTAGTAGCCCTGGTACCCAGCCCCCAAGGGCTGGCACCTAGCTAATGTTTATGAAATCAAGGAAAGCCAAAGGGAGGCTCAGAAAGAGTTTCTTAGCAAGCAGTTAGTATATGACAGGCTGCCACACAGCTCCTTTTTCTAGCGCCATCAATCCTACTGACTCCCACAGGTCTCTGCTTAATATCCGCCAGTAGAGCAGATTCCCAACTGGATATTATCATTCAAAAGTCTCACAGGAACTCAAACTCAGTCTGATAGTAACAAAATATATGGTTCTCTCCAAATCTGCTTTTCTTCCCATGTTGCCTGTATCTGTGAATGGTCCCATAATTTATTCTACTAATGAAACCAGAAACTTGGGAGTTACACTTCTCCTCCATCCCTCAACATTCTTAAATCACCAACTCCTAAGCATTTGACTTCTCATATCCCTCAAATCTTCCTCCTGCACTCCATTCCCACTGCCAGTGCCTTAACACTGGCTCTCCTCACTGCTACTCTCTTGCTACACAACCCTTTCAAGTTTACACTCTACAATGCTGAGTATGCTGTCCTCTTGTTTGGCTTGTTTGCAACATACCTTCTGAATATGTTGTACTCTTGTTTGAAATCCTTCAAAGACTCCTTGTGATCTTTTGGGTAAAGTGCAACTTCTTATCATGGCACACATGACTTTCATGACCTGGACTCTGTCTGGCCTTCCCAATCTTGTTTTCCATCACCTTCCCACACATACCTTTGGCTCCAAGTGTTTCTCAACTGGAGACAATGTTGACCCCAGAAAACATCTGATAAAGTTTGGGGACATTTCTGGTGGTCACAAGTCAGAAAAGTAAGGTACTCTGGGCACATAGTAAGTAGAATGCAAATAGATTGCCTAGAAATTTCTTAACAATGTACAGGACAGCTCACCGCAGCCTAAAATGCCATGAACTGTATCAACTACCTATAATGTCTTGGACGCATCATTCTAATTTTACCTTACGTACCTAAAACATGCTTGTAATAATTTACCTCTCTCCATTTTTTCATCTGGCTGATTCGCATTTGTTCTCCAAAACTCCACTTAATTGTCCCCTTTTCTGGGAAACCAGTCAAAATGAAAATTAGATGTCTTTCCTTTTTGTTTGCAGGGCCTCTCCATTCATAGCACGCATTAAATAGCATTGTAATTATTTTATTGCCTATTTTCTGGAGAGACAGATTTCCTTGAATCAGGGACCATCGATTATCTACCCTTGTATCTCCTGTATTAGGCACATGATATGTGTTTCAATAAATCTTTATCATGTAAATGAATAATCAAACCAGCTAAACAATGAATAGTGGACATTTGTCATCACTGGTCTTTCTGAGAAGGTAAAAAATACTTACTGTGACATTGGGTCAGTCAATAAATTACAAGTTATTCTAGAAATGAGTTCTCCTTTTATTCAACAATTTTTTTGGTTCCCTACTATGTGTTAGACACTGTGCCAGGGACCGTGAACCCAGCATTGAGTAAGACAGACATGGGCCCTGTTTGGAAGAATGTACAAATCTGGCAGGTTACGGACAGTTGACTGAAATCTAGTTAGTCTCCATAGACTGGCCTTGGGGATCTCAGTTAAGTGTCCAGAAATAAAATGTATTAGAAAGTTAGAGTATTTTCCTTGTCTGCTTTGATTGCCAGCAGTAAATTGACAGGCTTCCAAATCCTTGGTGTAACAGACATGTCCTTCCCCTGAGCACTCCACAGAGTATCAGTGTAGCTAAACTTGCTCTGTTTCCAGCCTGCACTCTTCAGTCACAGCAAAAACTTTATCTGTCAGAGAGAAGGAAGGTTGCTGATCTGAACAAGCTGCAGAATAAGTGGAGACCACTGACTTCCTTAATTGAATTTGTATAAAGAAAACGAAAGCTCATTATCCATCTTGTCAGTGGTCCCACATTTCTGGAGCTGGGGCAGCAACTGAGTACTGAAAACTCCAGTCACTAGTACACCAACAGTTAACATTAACTTTGTAGCATTTATTTTAAAAAGTGCCCTAATGATAATTATCTGATTTACCTGAGTCTCTGTGGGCAAAAACCAATGCAAGGAAAAGACTTATTTAACCACCATTGGCGAATGCTACAAAAAAAAAAAAAAAAAAAAAAAAGGTAAAGTGTTCAACTCCAGTACAGGGGAGAACATGAAAAACAGTCTCCTGTAAATACCCAGAGACAAATTCCACTTGAGATAACCCACAAAGTCCGTATGGATTCTCTGGGCAGCAGAGGAAATCCTTCATCTCATTCATCTGTTAGCTTGGCAAATATTTATTGAGCATCTACTATACAACAGACACCCAGGGGCTCGAGATAGCAGTGGAAGAAGACCAAGCAGAAGCACAGAGAAATCCCTGACCTGATGGGGATGACACAGGCTTGGGCAAACATTTGGTGACCAAAGGTAAAGGGCTGTGCCTTCATGGGAGGGGGGCTGCCTGCTTCTGCTCAGCTCCCCCGGGAAGGGCCAGCAAAGCAGAAATGTTGGCTTCCCCCAGGGACTGTGCCACTGTGCCCTTGCTAAAATGACTTTGCCAGTTAGTTGCAACCACAATCCCTCTTCTCCCCACAGCACATCCTCTGCCTTTCAGGACGTTCCAGCCCTAAATAGAGCCTTAGGGGTTCTCAGGCTCCCCAGTGAAGCTCCTCTGGCTGCCTGTGCAACCCTTGAGGAGTGCCCCTTGGGCATTTGGCGAGCATTCAGCACACTCAGCAGCCTTGGCAACATAAGCCAAAGTGGCAGCAGGAGTGCTTTCCATAAAAGCAGCTCTCTTCCTTGAGCCCATAATTAGAATGTGTTAACTACATCCTCTTTGCATCTGGTACACAGCCATTCAAGAGTGACAGAGGCAGAATGGAAATGGAACCCATAAAAATGTTCTGCTATCTGAAAGGTAGGAGTTGTTCTTTATCCATGCTTATTCTCTGGAAATTTTTTTTCCACTACCTGTGGAGCTGAATACCTAAGGAAGCCACATTGTTCGCAGTCCAAAGCATTACATGTTGAATGCTGCCACAGTTCAAAAGAGTTCAAAATTAGCAACTGTTAGCATCATCATCATCATATTAGCACTTCACCATCTTACACAGAATGAGTCATTATAGAATAAAATGCATTGAACTGAAGGGAATTCAATGCTGTGATCTGGTTTTGTCACTAAATTAGTAAAGAGATCTCTAGGAGACTCAACATTAAGCCTAGGCTGACCCACCATGAGTCACAATAAGCTGAGTCTTGTATATTACTATTGTTGCCGATATAGTTTGGTAAAACCTTGCTTGCTGGACCCAGCTTAATGACTCAAGTCCTCACCTTGCATGCACCGGGATCCTATATAGGTCTGGTTCATGCTCTGGCTGCTCCATTTTCCATCCAGCTCACCGTTTGTGGCCTGGAAAAGCAATGGAAGATGGTTCAAAGCCTTGAGACCCTGCACCTGCATGGGATACCTGAAAGAAGCTCTCAGTTTCTGGCTTCAGATTGGCTCAGCTCTGGCCACTGAGGCTGTTTGGGGAGGATACCAGTCAGTGGATGGAAGATGGAAGATTTTTGTCTTTGTCTCCCCTTCTCTCTGGAAATCTGCCTTTCCAATACAAATGAATAAATCTTTTTTTTTTTCCAAAAAAATAACACTTCTATTTATTGATTTGAGAAATAGAGAAAAAAAGACAATCAGAACCCCCCCTCCACTGGTTCTCACCCAAAAGTGCCTACATATGAGTGGGGCTGGGCCCGGCTGAGCCTGGGAGCAAGACAAAAAGCCAACCGCTTGAGCCGTCTCGTACCTGCTGCCTGCTGTAGTGTGAGCTAGCAGGAAACCAACAGGAGTAGCGAAAGCAGTACTTGAACTCAGGCACTCTGAATTTAAGCACGTAAAGCAGGGGCTTAACTGCTGGGACAGGTGCATAACTCCAGTGCTGTTTCTTAATGAGCCAAGTATTGGTGAAGACAACATTCCTCCTCCAGAGGCCACAGCTCCTATAGGGCCACCTTCATGCTCTCCACTGCCTTCGTCCTTCACGTCAGCAGGCTCAGTCTCTGCAGTCGTTCTTTCTCCTCATTCCTTGTAGGATTCCTTCACTTCACCAACCCTTTTATAAACAGTCCCATTATGAAACCCTCCTCAGATTATTCAGTTTGAGTGTATTGGTTTTTTTTTCCTGCTTGCGTCTCCATTAATAAACCTCAGTGATTCATAATATCATATCTGAAGCCTCCAGAGCAGTGCTTGGCACACAATAGCCTCTCTGTGACGATCAGTGGAATCAATAAATGATTAGATTTTGATTAGAGAATCTCAGTGATCCAAAAGAAAGTACCTGGTGTACAAGTCTGGGTCATTAGGGATTCTAGGAGAGCCAGTGTGGTAAGTGGAGCAGCCCGGGGGCAGTAGGGTGAGATTGTGAGAGATCAGAATGTAGTTTTCAAAATAAGGGTATTAGAAATTGAGTAAGGCGTAATGTCTGGAACTCTGGTTGCTAATTTAGCTCCATATAGAATATAGGCGTTCAGGTGCATGTATTTAAGACCTGAAATAGCCATAGCACAGAGCTCAACTCTATCAGAGGGAGAGAGAATATATTGACTGGTCAACCTACAGCTCTGGAAATTATTGAGCAGAAATGAAGAAATCTGGATGGAGGACTCTTAAGTATTCATTTACGTAAAATATTATTCTTCTTCTTCTTTTTTTTTTTTTTTTTGGTCTGTTATGGCACTTGCCAAATAATTTTCAGGACCTAATTCAGTTGTCTTAATCTTCTTTCCTGGGCACAGAATGTACAAAGAAACCAACAGCTCCCTCTGTCAAGATAGGACAACAAATACTTGTAGGTGTAAAACACATGGGTACTACAGCCAGACAAACTTTAATAATAATCCTAACTTCAACAGTTTGGAAAAGTCATAACATTTTTGACTCTTTGTTTAGTTACTATAAAAATGAGCGTGATGGCCCCAGGCCTGCACTCTGCGGTGAGCAGCTGCCTTGTGGGCTGGCTGCCCGTGGGGTGCAAGGAGTCCGGCTCATGCTCCTGGGAGCCTGGGGGTGTGGGTTTGTGGGGGGACAGGGGAATGGTGCTGGTAGGGGGAGGTGAGCCTGGGCAGACCTGGGGCTTTACGTGCAGGTAGGTGGAGCTAGCCTGGAAGTCTCCCCATGTGCAGGCTCTGTGGATTGATCAGGCAGGGGGTAAGCAGATGTGTGTGAAGGAAGACTGCTGAGGGAGTATGTTGCAGGCACGAATTGACTTCTGAGGGACTCCCATATACAAAGCCACTGTACTTGCAGGTAAGCTAGGGGGCTGAGACCGAGAGGTTCAGAAGGTAGAAGCTGCAGGAATTATGGGTCAGAAAGATACACCGACTCATGTGAGATCTCGGCTGGGCTGGTTAGCATGGTTCACAGCTGACCACCATCTAGCAGTGTAAACTAAAGCTAGGGCTGAGGGCCTACCTGGCAGAGTTAGATCACAGTGTCCATTAGTGAGAGTCAGAAGAGGGGACAGTTAATGTTAGGCTGAAAAGCAGATTGACAGAAATGGTGGAGAAAAGACAGAACTCTTGGGGCCTGGCGCAGTAGCCTAGCGGCTAAAGTCCTCGCCTTCCACGCACTGGAATCCCATATGGACGTCAGTTGTAATCCTGGCAGCCCTGCTTCCCATCCAGCTCCCTGCTTGGCCTGGGAAAGCAGTGAAGGATGGCCCAAAGCCTTGGGACTTTGCGCCCACGTGGGAGACCTGGAGGAAGCTCCTGGCTCCTGGTTTCGGATCAGTGCAGCACCAGCCGTTGTGGTCACTTGGGCAGTGAATCATCGGACGGAAGATCTTCCTCTCTGTCTCTCCTCCTCACTGTATATCTGACTTTCCAATAAATAAATAAATCTTTAAATTTTTTTTTAATTTTATTGGAAAGGCAGATATACAGAGAGGAGGAGAGACAGAGAGGAAGATCTTCCGTCCGATGATTCACTCCCCAAGTGACCGCAACAGCCGATGCTATGTCGATCCAAAGCCAGGATCTAGGAACCCCTTCCAGGTCTCCCACACGGGTGCAGGGTCCCAAAGCTTTGGGCCATCTTCGACTGCTTTCCCAGTCCACAAGCAGGGAGCTGGATGGGAAGTGGAGCTGTTGGGATTAAAACCGGCACCCATATGGGATCATGGGACTTTAGCTGCTAGGCCATTCCACCGGGCCAAACTGTTTTTAAAAATACGGAGATAATGGTTTGCCCACTTTGTCCTAACCCTCAACCCTCCCCACCTTAATCAGATATGTAAACCTCAAAAATAAAATTTTAAAAAATGAAGGTGATGGGTGCTAGCATTGTGGCACAGAGGGTTAAGCCACTGTATATGGTTGCGGCTGGACTCTTATTTTAGTTGCCCCACTTTTGATCCAGCTCCCTGTCAATGGCTTACGAAAGCAGCAAGTGATGGCCGAAGTACTTGGGTCCCTGCCACCCATGTGTGAGAGCCTGATGAAGCTCCCTGGCTCTTGGCTTTGGCCTAGTCTTGCCCTGGCTGTTGGAACCATCTGGGAAGAGAGAACCAGTGGATGGAAACATCTCTCTCTCCCCGCTCCCCAACACTTTCTAACTCTGACCTTGAAATAAATTAATTAATCTTTAAAAACAAATCAAAGTGAAGGTGAAAATAACATTTTCCTCGTGGTGTTGCTGTGAGGGTTAAATGAGAGAATTCATGTAAAGTAATTAGAACATTTCAACATGTAACCAAGTCAATTTTAGCTTATCACTTAGTGTTTATCTTCCTGAATTGTCATGAATCAAGTCCTTGGAGTCCTATTAGCTGTAGAGTAACATATGCAGTTGAATTGCTAAACTTGTACATCTCAGCAGGAGACCCAGTCAGTGGTACCAAGATGGCCCTTTCCTGCCATATTTCTATTCCCAAAACCTATCATTACACAGTTAAGGAGAGAACAACAGCTGTAAGACAAATTAAGGAGAAGAGATAGATCTTCTTACCGTTGGTTCACTCCGGCATCGTACAACATCTGTAGCCAGGGTTTGACTAGACAGAGCCAGGAGCCAGGAAATCCTTCAGGGTCTTCAATATGGGTAACAGGGATCCAAGTACTTGAGTCAGCATCCAATACCTTTCAGGGTATATATTAACAGGTTTAATTTTTTTTCATGCCTTTGAGAGGGAGGGAGAAAAAGAAAGACAGAATGAATTCCCATCTGTTGGTTCACTCTCCACATGTCTATTATAATGGTGCGGTCTGGGTCAGGCTGAACTAGGAACTGAGAATTGAATTCAGGTCTCCATTCTGGGTGGTAAGAACATAAGAATTTGAGTCATCACTGCTGCCTCCCAGGGTCTGCATTATTAGGAAACTGGAATCAGGGGCAGAGCCTGATCTTGATCCAGGCACTCTATTACAGAATGAGGATGCTTGTTGAGCTTATCACTTTTTACGTGTTTGTCTCCCAATACAAAGAGAATGTCTCAAGAGTAGGACCAAGCAGAGGAGTATGGACTCATAAATGCTTGTTGAAAACTTTTAAAATAAAATTCCATTTTGCACACCTCAATCTCTTCTGAAGACTAAGTTGGACATTCTTTCTAAATATAAGCACACCTCCTTTTCTCTCTTATTCTGAGCCCTATTCCTTTCATTCCCCCACACCTGCCTTCTGCTCTGAACAAGTGTTGGAAAGCAAATATGGCAGAAATAAATACCATTCAAACAGTGCCTACGCTGCAGGGAGCCCATAAAAGCAGAAAGCCCCTCTAAATTGGAGATCTGTTTATTTTGCAATTAACAAAAGGTCAGGAGGGCTGGCATAGAATCCAAGTGTTACTATGCTATGTTAGCAAAAATTGTGAGGTTTGAAAGTTATTGCTAGGGATTTGAAATTTTTATTATGAATTCCAGGAAGCCAGAAGTTTCTGGGTAATACATGAGTCACAGTAAAGCATTTCTGCCATCCTTTGACCCAAAGTTAGCTCCTTTTTGGTGATATAACAAGGTCAATAGGTCATGAGAGCTCCACTGGGTTACCTTCAAATGACCCCTTTTGAGGATGTAACAGATTATTAATCAGGGGCTCTATCAAGGGGCTATAGCTAGGGAGGAGCAAGCTTTCAACCTTTGATTTAGGAGCTGGGAATTTACAGTTCTCTTTCTTCTTCAGGGCTCTAAATTGGCTTGACACAACTCTAACAAGAACATTTGTTTAGTTATTGCTCTTTTCACGGTAGGGAATTCTGGGTTATCACCCATTGTAAAACTACATTATTGATTCCCTACTATGTGCCAACTACTGAACTAGGGAGACTGAAATACACAAATGGATAAGACCCTGTCCTCAAAGTACTTGAAGTCTACTGGGAGACACAGACATGAAAACAGAGAAGCACAGTAGGTCATGGGTGAGTTGATTGGGTATGCAGGGCATAGTGTCACCTAATGGCAGGAGTAGGCCACTGAAATCAGGGAAAGGCTTCCTAAAAGAAGTGGCATATTTCAAGGTGTATATATAAAAACTATCATTTGACTAAGAAAAGTACCTTTATTATAACATCCACTCAAATTTCCATCGATTCTATGCTTATTCTAATCCTCTCATGTTGACTTGCATCAACTCATACTTTGAAAATCAACTTTGAAGTTTTAATTGTGAGATTGTACATCTCAAATTCATTGACTTTGCCTTTGGAGGCTAAAGTATTCATGGCTTTTCAATCCCTCAGGTGATGTCTAAAGCCATGCTTGGTTGCTTATCAATGCAACATTTCCATACTACCTGTGGCATTCTTGGTGAAGAAACTTGCTGCAAGTGGAATCCACTTGCTGTTATAAAGGTAGTTTTATGAGATATATGTTGAGAGGTAAGGGATGCCGAAGTGTTTATGCTCCAACTCCAATTCAGATTATCTTTGCTTTAGCACCAAAGTACTTCAAACTCTCAGTCACATCCCCCACCTGCTGTGAGTCCAGTCAGCTCAAATCACTCCAGCCTGCACATTCTGTAGTTAATGAGGAGAAGCAAAACCAGAATGGCAATTCTGCTACTTTTTATTTCTAGGCTTCTCAAATGCTTTCTTAATAGCAAATCACAATTTCTGTGATGAAGGAAGCAATAACTCTACCAATCAGTGTGTATGAGTGACCTTCAAATACTTTATGAAAGATGAAAAATAAAGGTAACTGAAGGAAAGGGTTGGCACCATGGCATAGTACTCTAAGCTTCTGCCTATGGTGCTAGCATTCCATATGGATACCAATTTGAGTCCTGGTTACTCCACTTCTGATCCTACTCCCTGCTTGTGGCATGGGAAAGCTGCAGAGGATGGCTCATGTCCTTGGGCCTGTGTACCCATGTGGGAGATCCAGAAGAAGTTCCAAACTCCAGGCTGTGGATCAGCTCAGCTCTGACTGTTGCAGCCATTTGGGGAGTAAAACAGTGGATGGAAGCACTCTCTGTGTCATTCTGTCTCTTCTTCTTTCTGTAACTCTGCCTTTCAAATAAAAATAAAATAACCCTTGAATTAGTTTAATTTTTTTAAAGTAACAATTTGGGGGCAAATATTTTTAAATCTTTGTATGGTTATTTTCATAAAAAATATTTTCCGTTAATTTTGTGATGACCGTGGCCTTGCAATTTTTTGGCATTGAACTTACCATGTATTTTAATTTTGCTTTCAACAGACTTTCTAGAGTAGCCTCATTTAGGCCCATCTTGACCTCTTCCTGGAAAACTATTGCATGTAAACTGGAATCCTTGATAAAATGTTCTCCAAAACATCTTTAAACTTAAGTGTCCTTTACCTAAATAGAAAAACAAAGCTCTATTCAAATAATTTCTTTTCACATGTCTCTCCAATAATGTATATCCAAATTTCTTTGTAAAGTTTTATTTATTTCTTTGAAGGTCAGTGTTTACGTGTGTGTGTGTGTGTGTGTGTGTGTGTGTGTGTGTGTGTGTGTGTAAATATATACTATAAAGCATTTTCTGAATTCACTCACTTTTCAGCCGACATTTAGTTGTGTCCATATTGCAAATCATTTGGAAATCTGCGTCAGCAGGATCTCATCTATTTGTATTAATGGGGGTGGGAACAGGAAGACCAATGTGAATTAGTGACAGGTTGGAATTCTGGAATGTTTTCAAACATATTCTTTTATTAGCTGAAGCCTATGTGCCCCATAACTCAAAGTAACTACTCCCAGTGGTTCCCAAGAGAGCGTCTCCGAGCCTTGCTTTCATGAATAGATAAGACTCATTTGTTAGTAGCAGTATCCATTGCGACTCATAAACAATGTTTTAAAATCCTTCGAAAGAGTGTGTTCATTTAAGATGAAAATGCATTTGTTCTGTGGTTTAAATAATCTTGTCCAGCAATCTTTTTCTTTTCTAAAGATTTATTTATTTTTATAGGAATGTCAAATCTATAGAGAAAAGGAAAGACAGAAAGATCTTTTGTCCACTGATTCACTCCCCAAGTGACCGCAAGAACCAAGGTAAGCTGATCTGAAGCCGGGAGCCTTCTTCCAGGTCTCCCACACTGGTGTAGGACCCCAAGGCTTTGTGCCATCCTGGACTGCTTTCCCAGCCTACAAGCAGGGAATTAGATGGAAAGTGGGACAGCTGGGTCATGAACCAGCACCCATATGGGATCCTGGCACATGTAAGGTGAGGATTTTAGCCACCAGGCTATTGTGCTGGGCTCATCAGCAGTTTTTTTTTGTTTGTTTGTTTGTTTGTTTTTGTTAAAGAGTACTAAGATAGCTTTCTCCAGAATCTCAAAAAAACAGCCAGTGGCAGGTAGGGGACTGAGCTCTGACTGTACTGGGAGAATAAGTTAAAGGCTGGGGGCAGGGGGGGTTCTTGCAGCTGTTTTTGCTATAGATGCATAGAATGTAGAGCTGAGAGAAGTATCCCCATCCCCACCCCAGCCTCTGTTAGGATACTTGTGGCCAGAGGAATGGAGGACAGTACTTCTGGAGAACTGTCAGGGCTGGGATCTGTAAATGGCTTTTCTTTCTTCTTCATTACTCAATGGGCACACAATGGAGGCATTTGCATTTTCCCACAGCGATATCTTTCGCCTCTTCCACTTGGATATGGAAGTAGGAAGTTGATCTTGGTTTCCCACCCATCTCCTTTCCTCTGCCACTGCTTCTGCTGACATCTTGGAACTTCATAATAAAATATGGGAGGCAAATCTGTTAGCTGGAAAATAGTCTTCTCCCTTCCTGGGTTATTTGCTTACTCAAGATTAAGATTCAAAAGACAGATGAACAGTTTAGTATGTGTGGCAAGCAAGGAAGTCAATGTCTTTTTTGACAAATAGATCGGGAGCAGCCCCCAGTCAGATCACAGTATGTGGACATCCTGCCCTCTCCCCATCGCAAAATGCGCTCACCTTTGCTCTGTTAGGTAAGGTAAATATGCAGCTGCCTCTCCATATCTAAGTTGAATGTTTGTGTTCTCTTGTCTCCATGGCCTTGACATGCCTGGCCGCGCCATGAGGGGTCTATTACAATGTAAACTCAAGCAAAGGTTCTTTTCGTTACTTTTTGTAATCCTCACAAAAGAGGATTTAAAATATGTTTTCAATGGTTTTTTTTTAATCATGGCAAATATTTGAAACAGCATGTATCATCATAACCAGTTTTAAATATGTAGATCAGTAGTGTTAAATATATTCACACTGTGGTGTTCCAATCGCAAAATTTTATTTCTTCTTGCAAAACTAAAACTCATGCAGCAATTCCCCATGCCTTCCTCATCACTGATCCTGGAAATGCTCATTCTATTTTATATAGCTATGAATTTGACTTTTATCTATGTTTCAGAGGACTGGAATCAGACAGAATCTGCATTTCTTCTGACTGTCCTGTTTCTTAACACGATGTCCTCCAGCTATATCCATTCATTCTATCTATCTATCTATCTATCTATCTATCTATCTATCTATCTATCTATCTCATCATGTAGCAGGATTTCATCCCTTTTAAAGGCTGAATAATATTCCTTATATGTATATTCATGAATCACATTTTGCTTATTCATTTGCTTATACATCAATGGATGCTTGCATTGCTTCTCCCTTTTGCCTACTTTGAATTATACTTCTATGAACATTGGCATATATATGCCTAGTTTCTGCATTCATTTTTTTCATAATTGAAAGACATGAAGAGTTAGATAGAGAAAAAGAGACCTTCTGTTCACCATTTACTCTCCAAATGCCCACAATTGCTGGAACAGGGCTAGACCAAAACCAGAAACCTGGAACTTCATTCAGGTTTCTTTTCCATTGTGGGTGGCAAGTATATGGTCACCCAAGTACCTGGGTCCATCCCATCATTTGCTGCCTCCTAGGTGTATTAGGAGGAAGTGTAACCATAAGCTGAGTTAACTGCGGGAAGAGGGGGTGCAGTGTCATAGCAAGCTAATACTCCACCTGTAGTGTTGGCATCTCATGTGGTTCATGCCTAGCTGCTCCACTTCTGATCCAGTTCCCTTCTTATGACCTGGGAAAGCAGTAGAGGATGGTTGAAGTCCTTGATCCCCTGCACCCACATGGGAGACCTGGAAGAAGCTCCTGGGTCCTGGCTTGATTAGTTCATCTCTGGCTATTGGCAGCTAGCTGGAGAGTGAACCAGAGGATTGAACATTGATTTCTCTCCCTCTGTCTGCCTTTGTCTCTGTTACTCTGCCTTTCAAATAAATCTTTTCTTTTTTTAAAGAGGAATCTGAGTAATCATGACTTAAACTAGCATTTGGATATAGGATGCAGGTTTCCTAAGCAGTGGCTTAGCTGCTATTCCACAACACCCACTCCTGCTTTCAATTTGTTTTTCTTTCTAATTTTGAAAAAGATTTATTTGTATCAAAGATGAAGAGAGAGAGAGAGACTTCCATTTGCTAGTTAACTTCCCAAATGACCACAAAGGCTAGGACTGGTCCAGGATAAAGCCAGGAACCTGCAACTTTATCTCCTACGTGGGTGTAAGGCCTGAACACGTGGGCCATCTTGCACTGCTTTCCCAGTTGCATGGAGATCCATCACAAGTGGAATAGCTAGGACTTGAAGCAGCACCCATATGAGATGCTGGTGTGCAGGCAGCAGCTTAACACACATCACCTGCCCCCTCCCTTTTTTGTAAATATTTATCTATTTTTACTTGAAATGTAGATTTCCAGAGAGAAGGAGACACAGAGAGAAAGATTTTCCATCTGCTGGTTCACTCCCTGAATGGCCGCAACAGCCAGAACTGAGTTGATCTGAAGTCAGGAGCCAGGAGCTTCTTCTGGATCTCCCATGCAGATATAGGGTCCCAAGGCTTGGGGCCATTCTCTACTTCTTTTCCAGGCCACAAGCAGGGAGCTGGATCAGAGGTGAAGTAGCTGTGATACGAACTGCCACCTATATGGGATGCCAGCATTTGCAGGCAGATTAGGAAGTTCAGCCATTGTGCCAACCCTGTGCCTTTCTTTCTTAATTTTAATTTTTCTGCAAAAGGTACAGAAACACACAGAGAAATAGAGGGACTGAGAGATCTCCCATCTACAAGTTTACTCTCCAAATGTCTGCAACAGCCAAACTTAGGCAAGGCTAATGCCAGGAGCTAAAAATCTAATCTTGGTCTCTTTTGTTCATGACAGGAACTCAACTATTTGAAACATCACTTCTGCCCTCTTGGGTGTGCATTAGCAGGAAGCTGGAATAGGGAGCAAGCCTAGGCACTCCAATATGAGTTGCAGCCTCCTGAGTAGTATCTTAACTGCTGCTCCAAATGCCCACCCCAGCTTTCTATTCTTTAGGGTATATGACCTATATTTAAAGTTGCTGGAGAATGTTCATTTTCTTGTTAATTATTTGAGGATAATATTTTTTAATGAGACTGGAAGTAAGAATATTAGTCTCCCATTTCCCTAGATGGTTTGTTGAGTACCCACCATATGATTAGTGCTTTGTCTGAAAGAATTTTCTATTTCACTTGAATGTGACCTCCAGTGATGTGGAGAATTTTGTGAATTTTTTTTTTTTAGTCCTGGATACCCAGAATGTAGGAATAGTGCCTGGCATTAATTCACTGCTTTGTTCTGCTGATCCTTATTGAGTACTTAGTATATACCAAGTACAAAATGATATATAAGAGATCATGCAAGTCACTGAAGGAACCAGTGTTCTGGGCTTCTTGGTTAATTGGCAGTGTTGATCGGAGAAGCAGCTGAGCGTTTCTCAGTTACATTGTGTGCTACCGATTAAGTGTTTGTGGCCCCTTGCAAAGGGAAACGGGGTAACTTTAGGCCTGGGAGATAGCAGCTTAGCTAAAAGAGATCAATGAAGGCAGAAACTATTTCCCAGTGATTCAGACAGACAACTTCCCACTCACTAAGAGTGAAATTACTTTTTTAGCAAGGAGGAGAGCAGAGTGGTACCCAGTTATCTGCATCAACTGCTAAACACGTCCTTATCAGCCCTGCCCTGCCCTGTTTTTGTTTCAAAAAGTTGTTCTTTCTTTTTTCTCACTTTTGCCTCAAATTTGAGTGAACAAGTAGGGAGTCACCGCTGCTCAAGCAGCACCTTCAAATGAGGGCATTGAAGAAACTGCCCTAGATGTGACTTGGGGCCTGGCTGATTCCACTGAACCAGTTGATATTCACAGAACGTTCCCAGAATGCTCTGGTATTCAGAAAATGGTGTGTTCATATCACCATGCCTATTAAAGCTCCCTGTATTAAGCTGCAAGAGACACGCTATTGCAGAAAGAAATGTGGCAAATTAACGATTTGGCAGGGGACTACACAGGGTTCTTTCCAGTTAAATCCTCAAAGGCATTTTGCAGTCTTATGTTGGCTCCCAATTTGCCAAATGTCTTCCCCCTTCTGAGCCTCAGAGGCCTTCCAGGTATATCCTCCTATGTTTAAAGCGCCAACTTCTGTTTGATTTCCTGGAGTTCTTTTTTGTACATCTAGACTGGCCTGTGTGGGAATGTAACCTTCCCGGCTATCCTCTCCTTGCTGGGTAATGTTAGCATAGCTGGGGTAACAGAGTTACCAATGTGGAAAACAGTTGTACAAACTCAAGACATTTCACAAGGTTCCTGTAATCAGTGCCTTCGCTTCTTTTACTTGGACATATCCGGAAGCCCCCGAGGTCTCCGGATCTTTCATCTGCCAGGGTGGTGCTTCTTATTGCTTATAGGATAAGGCTACACTAATTAGCCCAGCATTCAAGGTCTCTACAAGCAGACTAAGGTCTAAGGCTCCCTTATTATCTCCCACTCTTCTTCCAGTCTGCACAGTCTGCTCCTGTCAAATGGTCTACTAATTGTCCCCCCACCCAAACTATTTCATCCCCGTTTCCTGGTCTTTGTTTGCATTAACTCCCCCTGGCTGTCTACCCTTTCTTCAGGACTTGGAGTCTTACCTTTTGTGACCACCCTGGCCCTAGTGGCAGAATTGCTCCCTCCTTGGAATTCCAATAATTCTGCCAGTCAGGGCCCCACTTCTCTGGATTCGACACGTGGGAGTCCGTGCCTGTGAGTGCACACACATGCCTGAAGACAGGCGTTTCTTTATGGCTCTAGGGCTAATAGTGCCATGCCCTGAGTAGGTACCCAGTAAACATCTCTTTCTAATAATGATGCCATGCTCTTGAAGGCTGCTCTTTCTTTTCCTGGGTAATGTTTACCAACCCGAATAAAGGGCTGCTAAGACTTGTTCATGTTTTCAGAAAGACGAGGTTGGTGATGACTCAGTGGCAAGATCTTTGGGCGGAGAATTCATCTTGAAAATACTTGTACTATCCTAGCAACACACGTGTAACACAGGGAAGTAGTCAAAACAGTCTTAAGAGTAGAGCAGGGGGATTTTAGTCTGCAGGTCTTTCCCTCTTTCCTTTGCTCTCTTTCTCTCCTTCCCCCTCTCCTTCTACCTTGCTTCCTTCCTTCGTTCCACTGTCAAGGTGATTAAACACTGGAAAGAGGTCTAGAGGGAGATGATGGAGAACATTTGGAGGGATGGACAATTTATTCATTCATTCAAAGGAAAACTGGGAGGCAAAGTCAGAGAAGGGGGAAAAGTTTAAGTATGAGGGATTTGGCATCTGTCCATAGAAAACAGGAACAGGGATAAAATCAATCTCTCTCTCCCTCTCCCTCTCTTCCCCTCTCTCTTTCTTTGTCTCTCTCTCTCTCTTTTTTTTTTTCTTCTGCTTCTCCTGCTGCTGCTTCACACTCTTTGCTCTCTTGGCTCCTTGAGGCCTGCCCAGCAGCAATGAAGGCCCTTGTGACGGGTGGGGCTTCACAGCCCTGTACATCGTCAAGCAGGCCAATAAAATAAAAAAAGGCTGCAGATGTTTTTCTCGGTGAAGAAGGGATTGAAACGTTACTGAGTAACCAGTTTTCTACTAAAATGGATATAGCTTCAGTGCACAAAGACACAAACAAGGCAGACAACTTTTGAGTTTACATCTCTTAACCAAAGGAATGCTGGGGTGAGGGGTAGGGAAGGACCTGCTATCACATCTGGAGATAGGCTGACATAAACAACACGACAGGAGGCAACATAATAAAAATAAATCGGCTAGGAAGTCACTGACGGGTAAGTAAGTAAATGAGAATTAAAATGCTACGGGGACACTGGCTACATAGGAAGCAAGTGTGGAAATTTGTGATTAAATTCTCTGAGCAAAGCACGGGCAATGTGGCAAAAGATACTTCAGCCTCGGGAACAGCTCATCTCAGACTATTCATATCTTGTATAATTTTAGGCCTCTAAGACTAGCCATTAATATTTTTAAGTTTTATTTATTCAGTTGTTCATTTCAAAGGCAGAGAGACAGAGCTCAAGGTCTCCCATCTACCAACTTACTCCCCAAATGTGTGCAACAACTGGAGCTGAACCAGGACAAAACCAGGAGCCAGGAACTCTTTCCAGCTCTCCCATGTGGGTGGCAGGGACTCAAGGATGTGGGCTGTGATGTGCTGCCTCCCAGGCACATTAGCAGGGAGCTGGATGGAAAGCAAAGCAGCAGGTACTCCAAGATGGGAATGTGGGAATCTCATATGGTGGCTTAGTCTGATGTGTCACAAAGCCCACCCCTTGCGCATCTATGCTTTTACTAAGAGCTTTTGCTGCTTCTTAAGATTAAACAAGTTCAGGAAGCACTGTGTGTAACATAGAAAGGGCTTCTTCAAAGGACACAAACAGCAACAAAGGAATTCACTTGAAAGACACCTCCCATAGATGAAAAGAGAAAAAGAAGCTGGGTAAAAGGTTGCAAATTTGAATTGGGGAAAATAATCACATTTATTCTTTGCCCCCGTTGCTTCTAGAATGATTTAAGGCAACATAACTATGATATAAATAGCTAAAATACATTGAATGCTGACTGTTTTGTCAAGTAACATAGCAATTCCAGGTACGAGCTACTCTAGTTGTCTCCATTATACAGATGACAGCAGAGAGACTCGGAGAGGCTGAGAAAAGGCAGGGTAGAGCGGTTGCTGAAGGTGAGCAGACACAGCCTTGAGCTCTTGTTTCACTCTACTGCGAACCAAACCAACCAGCAACCCCTGGTCCCAGAAAACAACAATGCAAACCAAAACCACGGGCAAGGGAAGACACTCAGCTGAAGTGCAAATAAAGGAAGCAAAACTGTGAAGCTAGGCTGAGGTCCTGGGCATTGATGAGAAGCCAGGCGCCCTTGTAGCTCAGAGCTTGCACCGCTAAAGCTAGCAGAGGCATCTGTCTTAATTCAGAACTTCTAGAAAATAAAAACAAGTCTCTACATTTTAGGAGAAGCACAACCATTTCTAGGAGAATTTCCTGAGAGAAATGCCCTTTGTGGGTCCCCAATAAGAAGAGACTTGCTTCTATTTGAAAGCATTGTTTTCAAAGGACCTCGCTGTTTATTAGAACTCTCGTTTTAATTGGAAAGGCAAATGCTTTAAAAAAGGAAGTAATTGCAATATAGATTATAATATTCAATTCTACATATGTTTTACAGTCTCCTCCCCACCCCCTTTTTTTTTTAGAATAAAATAGCTGCGTGTGGAGTTTTTTTGTCCTTGGAGAATTTAGAGTGGCGATTCCTCTGGCTCAGCTGCCTGAAGGCAAGGACAGGCTTAAGGGGGCCCCTTCCCAGGCAGGCAGAGCTCCGATTCTCTCTCTGCCTCTTGTAGCTGTGCAAACACTCCTACCTGGAGCAGCTTAACTGGTCTTAAAGCTAAAGTCTCAGACTCTGCGATGGCCATGAATGCTTCCATTGTGGGAATCCCTTCTGATAAAATAAATGTTTCAAAAACACACACACATACTCACAATAAAACAAAACCTCCACAACATTGGGGATTAAGACACACCCAAGGAAGACATTAGCCGAAAACAAAGTTGCACTTAGTAACTGTTTGTCGCAGGGGACGGAGTCGGCACTTAAGGCACCACCACGCAATGAACTGTGAGCCTCTGCTGAAGTCCTTTGTGTCTCCCATGTCAAAGAAGTCCTTTTTCTAAGGGAGCCATCAGCACCACCTCAGGGGTGATGTTTTAAGCCTAATGTGAAAACTTCTTATATGATTAACACGGTTGAATGCCCTTTATGACAAAGCATGGGGAGTGCAAATAAAATTCTCTTCAGAAGTAGAGCTCCCCCCCCCCCCGCACACACTCTTCTCCCCTCCTCCCCCCCCCCCGCCCCCGAAATCATTTCTTAGCAATGTAACACAAGAAAAAGACCTTTCACATTTGGGGGTGGGGGTTGGAGGGAGGAAGGCCAGGGAGTTATATAGCTGTGCAATTTAAACGGACCCAACTCATTATGAATTGGGTCAGATGGCTCAGAGGAGGCTTCCTGGCTGTCTGCAGTGAGACTGAAACTCGTAAAAAGCGAGCCGCGAGTTCACATCATCGTGGTGTTGGGAAACGTTAGGTCGCAAGAGCAACGTTGCCTGAGAGTCGGAACCTTGGGCCTTCGTGCCTGCATTGTCCAGGAAGAAGGCACCCAGGGGGGTTCTGGAGAAAAAAAAAGGCCCGAGAGGCTTGCTCCTACAAAGAGGGGCATGGTTATGCAGCTGTCAACTGAAGGACCTCATTCTTGTAGCAGAAGGTGTCACCCTCTGGAGTGCTTGATGGACTGCTACCCTAACAGGTTTTCCCTTTATAAACACAGTCCAGCCGCTTGGGCCTTATCTGCTTGATTCTAAAATAGCTCGTCAATTTAATAGCATTCAGGTTGTTTATGCACACACAAGGCCCTTTGAAAATAACCCTTTTCATGTCGCCAAACAGGCATTTTGAAATCAACTAATTGGATGGTTGTCTGAATTCAACTCGTTGTTTTAAAAATAACCAGTTGTTCCACTGAATTACATTTTTTTGCCCCCAAGCCAATTGGTGTGTGTAGACAGAGTTTGAGTCAATCCAGATGGCTGGCTGCATTTTTGACTTGAACTGACTGGATGTTTTGTGGTCAGATATATACAGCTCTTGATAGCCACTGGGGAAATAGAGTAAAAGGGAAGGAAGGTGTAGGAAAGTTCGGAGAAATTATATCAACAAAAGTTTCCATCTTGAGTGCTTGCTGCAGGTCCAGGCATTTTCTGCAATCAGTCCTCCTTCCCTCTCAAAACACACGTGTTCAGGCACACATACATGCATGTACATGTGTACGTGCATGCCCGCACGTGCGTATACACACACACACACACACACACACTCACTCACACATTCATACTCACACATGTTAAGAAAACAGAAATAAAGTAATAACATCCCTCCCAGCTGGCTCTGCTCACGGCTGTGGGTCTTTTCTTTCTTTCTTTCTCTCCATGAATTTCTTCTCTGCTTGGGTGGCCTGTGGAAGGATTCCGGCAAGTCAGCCTCATCGATTTAGCTCCCTCTTAGGCGGCCTTTTGCTTCCTGTGGGGAGCTCTCCTTCCTGGGGCTCAGCTCCTCTTGCTCTGGCTGAAGGTGATGCAGGAAGTTAGAGCTGCACCCCCTAATTCCAAGCAGCAGCCCTGACGCTAATCCGTGGAACCACTTTTCCAGAGGGAAACTGAATGTCCTGAACATTACCAGTTTTCCTTACCCAGGCAATTACTACTATGCCTTTTTGAGAAATTCCAAGTTTTGTATCATCTAGGGTCCCTGTAATTAGCCGACAAATTCCACTGGCCTGAGGAAGTGCAATTCGGGTGCTTTGAAAGGCTACTTGTTTTGGACTGACCATTTGGATTTCTTCATTTACCTTGTCGATAACAGGATGCAAGAAGAACAAAGACTTTCCCCCAAACTACCTCCACTGCAGTTTTTCACGGAGGAAGAAGTTGTTCTTTAAATGTTTGAAAGCAACCTCGTAAGAGTGGCTTCCAGAAAGTTTTCTGCTTTTCCTTTTTTTTTTTTTTTTTTTTTTTTTTTTTTTTTTGGCAAATTCTGAGTGAATTGCCTGACACAAACTCCCATTCCTAATGCTCCCTTTCTGCACGTGCAAAAGTCTTTGTTTGCAGTGAAACCAAAAGCGCAAGGAATATTCTGTAACTCGGCCCTGTCTGTATTGTCCCCAACTTTTCTTTCTCATCTAGTAAATCCCAAATTGGCATGTTTTTCATAATGTCATTTTTCATGCCTTGCTCTTTAAGGTGAATATTGATTCCCCTGAGTCTTCCAAAGACATCTGGAGAACATTCCAAAGTTTTTGCCTATGACATTTAGGGTTTAAAGCACTGCCACATGGCTTATTGGTTTTTTTTTCCCCAGACTTGGGGCGGGGGGGGGGTAGGGGGTAGGGGGTAGGGTTCTGTCTCCATCGCTGACCTGCTCCATGACTCTGGGATCATCATTTTACCTCTTGAATCTCAGAGACTTTTTCATCAATATTATGGGGATAATAATACTTGTCAGCCTGGTCCATCTCATTAGGGCTGTTGGGAAGAACATTTTGGATAAGATATGAGGAAACCCTTTGTGAAAAATAAGAAATCTTAGACAAAGAAAAGCGTTTGTGAAAGGAGATAATTTAACTCAGGTTATTAGAGAGGTCCACCTACTCAGGTCAGTTTGTACTCAGCTCCTGTAGTTGCGATTTGTGTTGCCATTGGTTCAATCGTCATTTTTTTTTTTTTTTGACTGAAACAATTACCTAAAGCAAATTCTAAGGAAAAAAAAATTGCTATGAGTGGATACACTGCCTCAGTTTTGAGAGGCACTAAGAAAAACTGTATTAGTACAGAAACAAGGAAACTTGACAGACATGTAGAATTTTTTAATACCAGTGATGCCACAAATATGTTAAAATTCCATAAGCTATTTGTTGTGTTTGAGAGAAAACTGAGATAAAAATTAGAGAACTTATTTTTGGATTTCAGAATCTTTTTCAGGCTGTGAATATAACGCTACATGCAGAAAGAGATTGCTGATCTTCTCTGAGGTCAAGAACTAAAGCACTTCTGTGAAAATACACAAAAGGACAATAGGCAATTCCATCTTTCATTCTTTGATCTCGCTCTTTAACTGGCTGGAGTTTTCCATCCTTGGGTGTAGGGCATTTGATAAGCCCCAGATGGTTTGGAAGCACACAGAATCCTGCTTTACATTATCATCTTGTCTGATTGCTTGCATGTGATTAAATAACTTTTTTTTTTTTGCCATAGGAGGAGTTCTATCTAGGAAGACAGGCTTGCTCTCCCATATGTGGCATAAGGGTTTCCCCTGCACGCACGCATTGTCAGCAGAGACTAGCATTGTCTCCAGTTGTCAAGAAATATCTGGCCTTTTCCCTCTGAAAAAGAGTCACTTCATTCTCTAATACTGAGCAAAAGAAAAGCAAAGTAAATATAGCAAGATGATTCCATAAAGCAGCAAATTAGAAACGATGTGAAAGTGCCTGTGAACTTTAAAATTGGAATAGTTCTGGCTGCAAGCTCAAGTTTGAAAACTTTTTCTTTTTTTCAGAAGTGAATTTGAGCTCCTGTAGTTACATCCAGGAAATACGAGCCATTACTAAGGCTGGGAATTGAGGGTAAGGAAAAAAGAAAAGGTCTGGAAATGTAATTGTAATTGGGGATGCCAAACGACAGAGGTTAAGCCCTGGGAAATGGAAAGGCAAATCGGTGTCTGAGAATTCCTGAGCCTGCGGCAGGTCTTTCTGCTGGACTCTGGCCATCAGTGAGCATTGCTTAGCTCTCCTACCTGCCTTCCGGGCTTGTTTTTAAGGAGAGGCTGAAGGAAGACTGAGAAGGAAGCAAGACTACAAAGTTAAAGTAGACCCGCTAAGGATGTATGCCACCTTCTAACCCTAGGATCTGCAAGCCCTTGATGATCTGACACTCCAAAAAACCCAGCATACCATCAACTCATAACCAAAAAGCACAAGATCTAAGTTATAGCTGATCATGAAACACAAGAACCTGGGCACAAGAGTGGATTTTTTGGTTTATTTATTTATTTATTTTTCCGTCTTTGCCTATATCACTGCTGCACAGAACAGAGTGACTGTTCAATAAATGTGAGCAATCAATCAATAAGCAAATAACGTAATGTTTATTAAGACAAGCGAAAACACAAACCTGGCCTTTATGGCCTTTAAGATAAACATTGGGGTGAGCATTTGATTTTGTTTTGAAGAAACAACTTGAGATGCACACATCCTGTATTGGGTTAAAGTCCTGGTTCTGATCCCAGCTTCCTGCTAGTTGCACACCCTGGGAATTGGCAGTTGCTGGCTCAGATATTTGGGTCCCAGACACCCTTATGGGAGACCTGGGTTGGATTGCCAGCCTGGCTGTTCCCTGAGTGCTGTGGGTATTTGGCAAGTGGGCAAGCAAATGGGAGATCTCTCTGTGTCTCTGTTTTTCTCTGCCTACCTTTCAAAATAAAACTAAAAGAAGAACAACAATTTTACTTGTATTTCTGACAAAATTAAAAAGGAAAGAAAGAAGCTTCAGGTTTATGCAATGATTTTTATACTTGGTATTTACAAGATACTTTATTTATATTATCTTCAGTCCTCTCAAAAACCCTTGGAGGTTCCATTTATCTCAGCATACACAGAATTTTATGGTGGAAACTAATATACCTGCCAGCCATATTTTATAATTAGCATTGTGCTATATTTGTGCTATCATGTAGATCCATGTGTCTAGGCATTCATTAGCCAAGTTGTTTATTATTATTATTATTGTGATAAGAACACATTTAACATGAGATA
Organism: Ochotona curzoniae; assembly: GCF_017591425.1. NCBI lineage: Eukaryota > Metazoa > Chordata > Mammalia > Lagomorpha > Ochotonidae > Ochotona > Ochotona curzoniae. Next base: position 12,262,395 of record NW_024467087.1, read on the forward strand.
CACTGCCTTGACAAATGTTTAAGTATACAAAACATCCTTGTTAATCGTGGATATAATGTAAAACACATCCCTAGCACACAGTCATGTTGCCTGAATAAAATTTATGCCTTATTTACCCTTTCCCCAGTTCCTGAGTAACTGCCATTATACTTTTCTTCTATGTATTTGACCATTTCAGATTCCATATAAGTGTAATCATGATAGTATCTGTTCTTCTATGACAAGTTTACGTCACTGGCATAATGTCCTCTACGTTTACATCAGGTTGTTGCCAATATCAGAATTTTTCTTCATTTAAAGTTTGAATTACATACCTTTGTGTGTATGTATCACATTTTTTATGCATTCATCCTAGATGGTTCCTTGGGTTATGCCCACTTTTTGAATAGTGTGCATAATGCTGCAATGAACATAAGAGTGTAAATATCTCTTTGAAATGATTCTTTCAGTTATTTGGGGATTTTTTTCTTGTTTTTTTTTTTTTTTTTTGGTTTGCTGGACCACATGTTAGTTCTATGTAAAAATTTTAAAAGAATGCTCATATTGTTTCTATAGTGGCTCCACTATTGTATAGTCCCAACAACTGTGCACCATGTTTCCAATTTCTCCACATCCTTGCTAAGCTTTGTTATCTTTAGAAGGTTAAATTTTTAATCCTCATTTTGTAAGTGAAGGCTCAACCCGATAAGGCCGTTTGCCCAAGGTCACCTAGCTAGTAACTAATAGAGTTGGAATGTGGACTCAGGACTCTGGGTTTCTGGAACCTATGCGTGCTCCGCAGTTCGGCGCTGGCTCTTGTGTTCAGTGTGTTGCAACAGAAAAGTTAAAGCAGTTAACTTCACAGAGGGCTGAAATTGACTGGGAAGTTAAACTTACCACTACTGAAACCTGGAAAGGATCAGTGTAGCTTTTGATTGCAAAGTCACACTTTGTAAAAAGCAGATTAATATAGGAACCCATGAATCTATATGTTGTGTGTTCATGAGAGAGACAAAACTCACTTCAAAAGTCTTGTTTTCAAGAAATAAAGTTTAGCAATGTAGGTCCAGCACTAATTCAGATAAATGTCTTAGCTTTTCTGTTTATTCACAGTACAATAAAAAGTTGAACATTATAAACAAATTTGTTTTGACCAAAAAAATCTACACATGCAGCTTTTACCAAGGTAGGAAAATATGCAATTTATTTAAGAAAAGATTTCCATGGGTGTAATTTATACTGGTTTTAAAAATAAAGAATGATTAATAAAAACCCTCGTAAAAGTTTGATAGCTTCATTTCCATTCAGTATACTAATCTTTTAGATCCCCATGTGATGAGATTTAGAGATATGTAGTTTCTTGCCTTTAATTCTTTACAATCCTAAAAAAAAAAAAACTCAATATCAAAGCCTCAGTTATTCAAAAGTTACAATGAGTTAATTTTTAAAATCTGATACAAATTTCTGGAGATAAATATGAGAATTGTCTATTTATAGCTCTATTCTAAAAACATTGTTTATAATAGGCATTAGTATCCATTCCATTTTGAGGAAAAAAGTAATTTTTTAATGTTGCAATTTTCTAATGTTATACTCTTTTGATTAAGAAGAGTACTCATTAATCAAAAATAGTTTGAGTATGTTCTTTGGAACCATCTCTAGGCATCTGTGTGATGCACATGTATTTATTCAGGTATTTAACAAGATTTATCCGGCATCTACTGTATCCTGGGTCCTGTCTGGGTGCTGGGTGCAGAAGTACAAATTTTTTCCCTTGGGAAATTATCAGTCTTGGTCAGAGGTAGAAGGAACCTTAGAGATCATATAATTCACCATCCTCAATTTGTAGTTTAGGAAACTGTAATTCCCAAAGGAAAATTGTTGATCCGGGGTCCCAGCATTCAAGGTGTTAGCAAAGAACCAGAAGCCAACTCTTTTAACTGCTCATTTTGTGTTGTTTGGATTATTCTGGTCTATTTGGTAAGACTGGATACTCCTATATGAAGCAACTTAATAAAAGAGAGAGAAAAATCTGCTAGCCAACCCTATGGTATTAACCATAACTTTAACAGGAGTTCCAGAAGAATTGGAGACATCCAATAGCACGTAAATCTTCTGAGTAATGGCAGGCAATTTATTTATGGCGGGGGAGACTTGCTATGCTTCTGACAGGTACTAAGGATGAATGAGATGAAGGCATTCCACGGAAGCGCTACTTCCCTCTGGATCCTATCATTGTGCTCCCAGCAGATATGTGTTGCTAGACAGGCTAGTATCTTTTTCATTTATAACAAAAAAAAAAAAAAACACAAAAACATAACTTAGGGGAAAAATAATTGATAGCATGAAATATCAAGGCTATTAAGTTTGATTTATACCCAGATCTTCTGAGATGCAAAATCTCACGTAAACCATGTTTAGTCTCTTTTGCGTATTTCCTGTATAAAAGTAATTAAAAAGAATGTAAGCATTCCCTATGTGAAAATTGTTAGAGGGCAAGGCTTTTAGCTACATACTTACCTTCAAACAGGCTACCTATTATTGGAAAGTTTTTACGTGTTGTGATTTTATTAGGAACTCTCCATAAATGGGGATGTGAGGATTTATTTTTGCAAAGAAAAGCATCACAGGACTTCATTGAGAAGCACTTACTGACTGTTACTGGCCACAGCACCATGCATACATCAGGGCAGTCTTCTTTAAATGCTTTATAAGTCAAGAATCCGCTCATTTGAGATAATTTTTATTTTCTATTTGACATGAACAAACACTCTGGAGAAATACAATAAAATAAATTGATTACATATGGTTACAAATCTTGCTTCATGACATTATGCCATGTAAAAGACAATAAACTCCTCTTTGTCACATGAAGAAAAAAACAAAAGAGCCAGGGGAATGGTGAAGACATTTGAGATGTTGGTTATGAGTGTGATCACAGGACAAAAATGTAGTTATCTATAAAAATGGGTTAATGGAAAACTAAAAAAGAAGTACAAAATATAAGCCCCTTTTAAGCACTTATTTTATTAAACAATGTTGCTCTTAAAAATGGCAGCAATATTGGGCCCGGCGCGATGGTGTAGTGGTTAAGGTCCTCACCTTGCATGCCTGGGATCCCATACGGGCGCCAGTTCTAATCCGAGCAGCCCCGTTTCCCATCCAGCTCCCTGCTTGTGGCCTGGGAAAGCAGTAGAGGACGGCCCAAAGCTTTGGGAACCTGCACCCGCGTGGGAGACCCGGAAGAGGCTCCTGGCTTTGGATTGGCTCAGCTCCAGCCATTGTGGCAGCTTGGGAAGTGAATCATCAGACGGAAGATCTTCCTCTCTGTCTCTCCCCTCTGTATATCCGCCTTTCCAATAAAAATAAAATAAATCTTAAAAATGGCAGCAATATCGAAGTGCTCTAAGTCTGTAAAGCCTTACTCTAATTTTTGTGCTTAAATTCATCACATGCCGGTAGCAACATGCTGGATGAGATCCATGAATTGCACTTTGATTACCACTGTGCTGGAAGAAATATGGAGAAAAATAAGAACTATTGCTCACATAAAGCTCTCAGTTTATCATGGAAACAAACAGGTAGACATATTTTTGTTATACAATAAGTCTTAAAATATTTCATAGTATTGAGAGCTGATGGTGGTGCTAGGGATGGTCTTGAGGCTACTTTTCTGTTGTTGTTATTATTTTCCATTGTATGGTCATATAGGTATGGGGATTCTCCCCTTACCTTTGCCAGTGACAAGTCCAGCATTCTATCATTTAAGTGTATCACGGCATTGTAGGAATAGACGATGGTAGAAAGTTTAGTGTCCTATTGTCAAGTTAATATTACTCAGGAGTAGAGATGCATACTGCAATTCATCTTTTCTTCCCAGAATGCTAGTCTCCCTTATAAAGTCCATCTAGGAGAATTCATGCATATACATTTTTTTTCCTATATAGTTGTTGACCTTATATGTTGTTTGAAGGTTGCTTTATCAGAGAGAACATATTTGTCCTTTTGTAATTGGCTTATTTCACTGAGTATAATGGACTCTAGTTGGGACCATTTTGTTTCAAATCGTAGAATTTCATTCTTTTTAGTGGCTGAGTAGCATTTCATAAGATATATACCATAGTTTCTTTATCCATTCCTTTCTAGATGGGCATCTGGGTTGTTTCCATGTCTTTGCTGTTGTAGATTGTGGTGCTATAAATGTAGGGTTGTGGGGTTACTTCCCCAAATACAAATTTCACTTCCTTTGGATATATTCCTAGGAGTATGATAGTGGGGGGGGGTCATACAGTAGACAATATTCAGTTGTTTTAACATTCCCCATAGTGACTTCCATAATGACTGCTTACACTCCACTAATGATGGACCTTTCTCCTGACATCAATTCCAGCCCTGGCATACAGAGATGGTTTAACACACACAAATCAATAAATGTGATATATCAACAAAATGTGGTACATTAGTAAAATGAAGAATAAAAAACATATAATCATCTCAATAGATGCAGAGAATGCATTTCATAAAATCTAATACCACTTCGTGCTAAAAATCCTAAGCAAGATATGCATAGAAGGAACATTCTACAACACAAGTAAAACAATATACAAAACCTCAATGCTAGCATCATATTGAACGGGGAAAGACTGGCAGCTTTTCCACTAAGATCCGGAAATAAATAAGGATGTCCACTTTCACCAGTGCTGTTCAAATATTGGAAGTGTTCACTAGAGCTATGAGCAAGAAAAATAAAGGAATTCAAATCAGAAATGTGGAACTAAAATTATTCCTGTTTGCAGATGACATGATTCTCTACATAGAAGGACCAAAAGACTCAATCAAGAGACTATTGGAGGGCCTGGCGGCGTGGGCTGGCGGCTAAAGTCCTCTCCTTGAACGCGCTGGGATCCCATATAGGCGCCGGTTCTAATCCCAACAGCTCCACTTCCCATCCAGCTCCCTGCTTGTGGCTTGGGAAAGCAGTTGAGGATGGCCCAATGCTTTGGGAACCTGCACCCGTGTGGGAGACCTGGAGGAAGTTCCTGGATCCTGGCTTTGGATCGGCATATCATTGGCCGTTGTGCTCACTTGGGGAGTGAATCATTGGACGGAAGATCTTCCTCTCTATCTCTCCTCCTCTCTGTATATCTGACTTTCCAATAAATAAATAATTTTTTTAAAAAAATGAGAGAAACTATTGGAACTCATAAGAGAGTTTGGCATGGTAGCAGGGTAAAAAATAACTGAAAATAAATTATCTTCCTATTATATACACATAACTCCATTGCTGCAAAATAACATGTAAGTACAGTCCCCCTTAAACTAGTGGAGAAGAATCTTAAAATACCTTGGAATAAACCTAACCTAATACGTGGAAGACCTGTACAATGAAAATTACAAAACATCAAAAAAGAAATAGAAAAAGACATTAAAAATGGAGAAAATTACCATGTTCCTGGATCAGCAGGATCAACATCATGAGAATGTCTGTATCATTGAAAATCATAGACATATTCAATGCAGTTCCAATCAAAATCCCAAGAATATTGTTCTCAGAAATAGAAAAGAAGAACCTTTTTACCTAATTAACTCTGTAAAGATTGTCAAAATATTAAAAAAAAAAAGAAATAGAAAAGATGATACAAAAGACACATAAGACCATGAATAAGCAAAGCTATCCTGAAGAATAAAAATCAAGCTGGAGGAATCACAATTTCAAACCTCAAGACACACTACAGGACAGTGGTCATCAAGATAGTCTGGTACTGGTACAGAAACAGAGAAGATCAACGGAACAGAATAGAAACCCCAGAAGTAAGCCCATACATGTAAGCCAACTAATCTTTGATAAGAGAACTAAAAATAACCCAGGAAAAAAGTTTAGTCTCTTCAACAAATACTTTTGGGACAACTGGATATCAGTCTGCAGAAGTAAGAAGCAAGATTCCCATCTTTTACCTTATATAAAAATCAGTTCTAATGATTCAAAGACCTAAACCCATCCCTAAATCCCCAAATCCCTCAAATTGCTTTAGGAAAACATAGCCAGCATTCTAGAAGATATAGGCATGAATAAAGACTTCTTGGAAAAGTCACCAAGAGCATAAGCAGCCAAAGCCAAAATAAATAAATACATGGGACTATATTAAACTAAGAAACTTGTGTACAGCAAAGGAAATGACCAAAGTGAAGAAGTAACCAGCAGAATGGGAGAAAATCTTTGCACACCACATAACAGATAAGGGACTAATATCCAGGATTTTCAAAGAACTTCAGAAACTCAAGGACAGCAAAACAACTCCGTGAAGAAATATGCAAAGGGAATGAGCAGGCATTTTTCAAAAGAAAAAATTCAAATGGCATTCAGTAGACATGAAAAAATGCTCAAGCGCTCTAGATATTAGGAAAACACAAATAAAAACCACATTGAAGGCATACCTAACTCCAGTGAGATTGGCCCACATGAGGCTACTTTTGAAATTCCCCAACACTTAGGACTGTGGAAGGGACTTGGAGAATGGAGTAGGAGAGATCCTCAACACTGTGAGTTGCTACCTGCAGTGGTGGCTGCTGATTTCCTCCCATATATTTCTGGGAATTGTAAACGACACTGATGGGAATAAAAACGAGGTCAAATTTTAAATGTTAGTTGGCTCCAAAGCATTAAAATCCCTGGGGGGGGGGGGACTTTGTGAAATCTGTTATAAATATCATACAGAGAGAGGGGGAGGGGGAGAGAGAGCAAGTGTGTGTGTGAGAGAGATTATTTTGAACTACTGCTTTTGGTCTACAATAATTTGAAGCAAAACAAAATATATGTGAATCACCCTGTGCTACATAAGTCCTTCTCCCTATCCTCATCAGCACTTGGATTTATAGATATTGTATTCTCGACAGCAAATTGCAAGCCCCTTCCATTTTTTTTTTTCAATTTGAAAGGCAGAGTGATGGAGAGAATGAGATACCTCATCCACGGGTTTACTCACCCAAATGCCCCCTAACAGGCAGGGCTATGCCAGGCTAAAACCAGGGGTTACGAACTCCATCTGAGTTTCCCACAGGTTCGGCAGTAACTCTAGTACTTGGGTTATCATCTGTTGCCTCCCAGGAGTATTAGCAGGAAGCTGACCCAGAAGTACGGAGTAGTCAGGACTCAAACCAGGCACTCTGACATGGGCTCTGGGTGTTCCAAGTGGTAGTTTAATCTCATGTACCACCCCACCAACTGCTCACTTACATATTTATAGAAAACCAAATATCTTCTACAAGAGACACAAATATATATATATGCCCAATCAGAAAAAAAAATCGATGGTCTAGGGTGTGTAAGAAATATATTCGGACTCTAGATCAATATCCCTTATACAAAGAAAGACTGGATACAATAAATTTTATTTGTAGTAATCAACATGATGCTACAAATAAAAATCTTCAATAGTTTTTTTTTTTTTTCCCCAAGCGTTGGACTCTGCCTTACAAGCACCGCAGTATATTTTGTGGATTTAGTGAGGGCAATGCATGGTCCCTGTTCTGAGGTGAGGCTATCCATCCACAACTGGTAATGCAAGCATCTCAGCCGGGTCTATTAATTTTCCATACACATGGAGCCAAATTCTGCCTGGGATTATTATGCGATTTTCAAAATGGCTTTAAGTCTTTCAACTTACAAAGTTACCATTTACATGGCACTGGCCTGCTGGCTGGGATGAATGAATGAACACTCTTTCCCAAAAGACCATAATTCATTCTCTGATCATAGCTTATACATTTGGGAGAATTGGGATCAGTGTGCCTGGCGCCTCCCCTCCCCTCCATGCTACAAAGGAGTCATACACTGCAGGAGGAGGGGAGACAAAGTGGCTGTGTGCCATCGAGTGCAGAGGTGTGGCTAGGGAGGTGGTGACTGGGAACAGCAACAGTCTAACATATAAGCAACTGTCTGCATGATGTGATTTCAGGTGCACCAAAAAAGGCCTCATTGCCCCTCAGTTTAAACACTCCCTTCCCACTGGCAGATGCCTGGAATTCCACAGTTTTTAGAGCTCTGTTCCTTTCCTTTAAGGCTTTGATCCCTGTTAAAATACTCATACCCCTGGGTGGGCAGCCCCATTATATCCTATCAACCAGACACACTGTGAGCAGATGCGTTTTAAAGTTTCTTCTCTGAAAGCACATTTTGAGAGTGGGGTTAAGAGCAAAAGAGACTGTGTACCTGAGGGGGACAGGAAAAGGGGAACATCACCTGGGGGGGTGGACGGCAAAAGGAACTGGGCCCAAGACAAACAATGAGTGCGTGTGTGGCCATGTGCATGGCTGTGTAGGACCTCCTCCCGTGGCGGCAGCTGTTGAACACCCTTTCTTAACCCTCTCCCAGAAAACTTGATTTATGCTGCTTTTGGAGCCATGGAATCAGACTCTCCTTCCAGCTACAGCAAGATAATAGCTGCTGGCTACAGCTGGGAAATCTCGAATTCTTTCAAACTGGGGACTAGGAGCAAAAGGTGAAGAAAAGTGCTTGTGGGCCTGCGCTGTACTAGGTAGCCTTCCTCTGGGGTCCAAAGAGGAAAATGGGGCTCGGTGGTGTTCACTAAATGCTTCCCATTGAGCTTCAAGTTCTGGTACCAGGAACCATGGAAAGTGAGCGTTGGTTCCATTAACACACCCTCTTGTGTTTCTAGACTGTTTCTCTCTTTGTCTCTTCTAGATGAAGAGTACGGCCGAGTCACTGGCCCGACTTCTAACAGGAGGAAGGGAGCTTTGAAAGATAAGATGGTTGTTTATGTAAAAGAGTAAAAGAAAACAGTCTTAATTCCCAGTCATCCATCTGGGCAGTACAGAGTATACAACAGAGCAGACTTGATACTTTCGTTAACAAACTGGATGTTCATCGTTAAAAATTCCACGTCATTGGGTAGGCAGAGCAGGCAGCTGCCCATGGCATTCCGGCAAGCTTTCCCAAGCAAAACCTTCTTTGTCATGCCTGCTTCAGTGCCTGAAGTTCCCTCGTCAGAATCATTGGTTAGGTGCTGGGATCTTCCAGTGTCTTTGAGAGGCTCTTATAGAAATAGAAGCGTTCCTTAAGCCTAGCCCATTGTATTAACCCCTACCTTAGGGTGGCTAAAAGTAACTGCTAGTGGAGGAAATAGGAGCTCTCAGACCAACAAAATACTTTACAAAACTTCTGAGCCACTTTGTTGTGACTGGGCTCAAATTCTAGTTATTAACATACTACTACACACATTTTGCTGTGTGCTCATCTTCCTTTTTTCTTTAAACTGGTACACATTTCTGTTGGAATAAATGATCACAGCACTAGGTACTCAGTTTGGCCCTGCTGAAATCATGGGCTGCATGTGTGGGTTTATATAAGGAGCCCTAACCCTGATTCAAATAAATATTCATGAAAATAAGAAGCAAAACGGACACTGATGTACTTCACTAAATCCACGGAGTCACACGCTCCACGTTGGGAAGCACCATGTTTGCTCATTCCAACTGTATTTGAGATAAAATCACCATATTAAAAATAAGTCACAGTCCTCCTTTTCCAGGTACTCAATACCCAGTAGTTGAAAACAACTGTTGCCTTTGTAGTTAGTCGCATGAGCTCTGGAAGATCATGAATTTATGGGAGGTCATGTCTTCCTCGGCGAGGTCATGAAATTCAATCAATGCTTGCCTTCCAACCTGCCCTTTGGTCACAGGGCTCCACAGGTGGAACATATCAAACTCACCAGCCAAATTATGACTCTTAATTGGTGTTTCTTTTAAAGTGGATATGTCATTTGTCAAATGTTCAATCCAGGCGCAGGCCTAGCCCCAGGCAAAATTATGAAGTAGGAGAAGAATGCCAGATACATAGGCGGCACTCAAATGTTTGTTGAAAAAAAGAGTGAATGAGCCCTCCATCCTTGACTACTCTCCCAGTCCCCTCCCCCCTTGCACGAGGTCACTCTGCCCTTTTCATTTTATCTCCTAAATATCTCTGGTAGGCTTTTTTTTTTTTTTCCCTCTCTCTCTCTCTTTTCTAAATCTCCTCGGCCAGGAGGGCTTTTATCATTTCTTGTGTGTGAATTATTTTCACAGCCTCTTAACTGGTCTCTTTGCTTCTGATCCTGTTCCTGCTCCAAAGCCTTCGCCACAATCACTGCCTGAGAGATAATTTAATAAGACAAATATGAACTCACCACCCCTCAGCTTAAAATGTCCTTAAGTGGTTCCTCAGGCTCTTCTGCATACCTTCCCGACTCTGGCCCCTGCTTACCTCTTGGGCCTCACTTCTTTGGAACTCCCCAGACTGAAATCATTACTCACCCCCTCCTCCAGCAGGGGGTGAGGGGTGGGGGGTGGCGGGCTAGGCTCTGGGCTCCCGGTGTCTTTGTTCACACTGCTTCCTTGCATAGGCACCCTTCCCCCCATCTTCTTTTCTCACCTCAACTCCTACTGATCTTTCAAGTCCTGGACGGCGTCTCTTCTCCTGGCCTGCTCGCTCTGATCCACCGTCCCCTTGTCTCCTTCCTTACAGCTGTGTCTTAGCACTACACATTTGCCTTTTGTTTAGCCATCTTCCCCCAGTAGGCTAGCAGCTCTTTGAGGTGTGGTACTATAGGTTAAATTGTCTATTTCCATTGTCTGTATCGCACAGTGTCTGGCACAGGAAAATTCAAATATTTGTTAACGGATGAATGAATGAATGAATCACCTTTTTCTTGACCTTCCCCTTCCTTGTCTCATCTCCCAGGTCGCCGGCTAGGCGCCTTGCCTCTGGTCTAGCACCCCCGGTACAATTCCTGGTGGGGAGACTCTCCTTTATTCTGTTACTGAGTCCCAAACTCTGGTTTCACCTAGGTCCTAAAAAAAAAACCCCTGTAATCAGATGCTAAACTAATTCACGCTAAGGCGTTAAAATCACTTCATCACGCAAGCACTTGTTGAATTCCTACTGTGTGTGAGTCATTCTGCCAACTGTGCATGTGTGTAGTCATAAAAAGAAGCACTAAGTAGCAACTGCATGAATTCTTCCTGAGAGGTATTTGATGCCCAAACATCTGAGTTTCTAATTGGGCCATTTCAGGAGGAAAGCTGGGGAGTTGTGACCAGGTGATTATTATTATTTTTTTTCCTGGTAGCCTTTAACTCTGCCTCTCACACCGGATAGGTTCAGCTGTGTCCGAGGCTGGTTTGCAGCCTCACCTGATTGCACTCTTGAGCAGTTCAGGCTGCTTTCATTAACGGTCACCCAGGACTGGAGATAGTTGCTTTGAACATCTTGGGATCAAATGTTTTCTCAGATTTCGGTTTTACTGAAACAAACTCAGCAAGCCACCGGGCGTTCAGTACAGTATTCAAAGGGGGAGGCAGGATGTGTGTGAACTCCCGAGGGGGCCCAGCTGCCTCTGAACGTGACTGTTTGTGTATTGGCTTTTGAGAAACCAGGCCAGAGTTGGGAAAACGATTCGCGGAACAGCCCCAGCGAGAGCAGGATGAAGAGGTTGGGTTCTGCCTGCAGAAGGAGCTCCGTGTGTGCCTCTGGCGTTGAGAGACAAGCTGGGCCGGATGGGGAGGGGGGGTAAGGCCCCAGACGAAGAGGTGGTGCACTTTAGCCAGAGACCGCCACTCAGTCCAAGCAAGGATGGAGAGGCTGGAAAAAAAAAAATCCGAAAGGGAAAAGCCCTCCCGGCTGTAGGCCAATGAGCAGCGGGAAGAAGGAGTGAAGCTGGGGAACTTCTCCCTGAGCCAGTCAGAAGGGGCGGCTGCTGGGAAGCCAATCAGCGCGCTCGAGTCCGCAGCCCCTCTGCAGCAGTTTATGCCAGAGCGCCCCGTGTAGAGCGCCAGCGAGCAGGCAGCTGGGTTAGGCAGCCACCGCACGCGCTGCTTACTGTGCTCTCAGGCCGCCCCGCCCCGCCAGGTCCCCGCGCCGCGGCCCCCTAGTGGCAGCGAGCCGCGGCCCCGCCATCCCGCAGCCCCGCAGCCCGCACTCTCCCCGCCCCCGGGCCAGCCGCGCGCCGCTCCGCTCGCCCCGCCCCGTTTCTCCTCGCCCCGCCCTACCACGGTTTGCCCCGCCCCGCGCAGCAAAGCGATTCCCGCCCTCGCCTGGCGCCCAGGTAGCTGCGAGGAAACTTTTGCAGAGGCTGCTTAGCCGCTCCGTCTCTTGCTCCACTGAGCGACTTGCAGCCTGATCGACTCCTCCGACTGCTCCCGCTCCTGCTGCCGACTCTCGCAGCGCTCTCTTAGCTCCCGGTGAAGCAGGATGGCCGGGACCCTACGCACCGCGTGCTTGGTGGTGGTGATGCTGCTCAGCTTGGACTCTCCGGGACAGGCGCAGCCCCCGCCACCGCCGCCGGACGCCACCTGTCACCAGGTCCGCTCCTTTTTCCAGAGACTGCAGCCCGGACTGAAGTGGGTTCCCGAAACCCCGGTGCCAGGTGAGTAGGGGTCCCTGGCGCATGCTCCGCACCCAGCTAGGAGCTCCAGGGCGCGTTAGCCCCGCGGAGCCGCGTTCGTGCGCCCTGCGGCTGGGTAGCTGGGAGTGATTACCGAGCCTAGAACCAGCTGGGTCTACGGCGGGAGGGGAAATGTGCACGGTGGCTGCCCTTCCCTGGCTCACGCTGCTGTCGAAAGGTAAGAACGGCAGGAGCCGCGGGGATCGCCTGTTTGTGGGCGCCCATTTTGGCGGCGGGGGGCGGGGGGAAGGATAGGAAGGTGGGAGCTGTTTCCCCGGGCCACAGCGAACCGGCGTCCCAGCACAGAACTGGTGCCTCGGAAACTCGCTCGCTGGCCCGTGTCATAATTTCAGCCTCAGCCGGATCTCGGCTCTAACCGTCCATTCCCGAGGGTGCCCCACGTCTCTCATTCTCTAGCTTGGGTTCCCGGGGCTCACGGACTCAAGTGCAGGCGAAGTTGAGGGCAGGCAAATCTAATCTACAGTGGCGCGGGAAGACACGCGGAGGGAAACTTTGGAGTAGGAAGGGTCCCCAAACCAGGAGCATCGAGCATTTTCTTGTAATACGAAGTTCCTGATTTAGGTTGACAAAATGCCTCTAAATTGGTCCTTCTGGCCCACGGAGTAGGACTCTAAAGATGATTGAACTCTACCCCCAACCCCCGCCTTCAATCTGCCCCCTTTACAGGCTGCACCCTGAATGGGGCGATGGTTTTAGAAGGAAGAAAGTTTTTTGACCGCCTGCCTTTTGTTCTGCACAATCAGATAGTGCCATAAGGGCATATTGTAACTTTAACTGAGGGCTGCTGTTGTCAACAGATGAATATTAATGGCCTGCTGTGATTGTGCAGCGTTTGGGCTCCTAACGCCTGCTTTAAAATCCAATTAGGAGAACTCGCTACACTTGGCCCTGCGGGCCAGGCGAGCAGGCTTCAAACAGGTTAATTTCTCAGAGGTGCGCTCAGAAGAAACCGCGGACGGTGTTCGGAAACCTTAAGAGGTTCGTTGTCTCCCAGGTCTCGTCGCGACTCTCAGCAGCAAGCGAGGTGCGCGTCCCGTGCTTGCGAAGAACCAAGGAGCGGTATTAGCCAAAACTTGGCTAGTGGCTCTCAACAAGTCTGGGAGGCGGGCCTGATGGTTGGACCAAGTTGTGCATGGGGATGCGCGCCCCGTGGGCGCTGCCAGCCGGCGTTCATTGGTAGGAGGTTACCTAGGCAGCCAGCGCGCCCTCAGCCTTTTCTTTAGGTTGATGAAAAGAGCGCCGAGCGAGCCTGCTGTTTAGTTGCAAAGGTAATTGGTCACCCTTTTTGGTGCTTGAAATGCATTTGCGCATATGTTAAATATTGCTTTGCAGGATACCATTCTAAGGGAGGGATAGAACTACCTCTTCTGCTGTTAAGTGTTAAAAACGTACCACGTGGGCGTGTGCGGGAGCGGTCAGGGGCAACCTACGGAATCGGTTCCACAAAGCTTTAAACAACAGGCGAATCTTTCTCTCCCCTGCAAGTGCCACGGTAATTAGACTGCTAAGGTCAGAGAACATGCTTTTCTTGATAATCTAAAAATTGGTCCTCACCAACAGAGGACCCCAGGAGATGAATGCGTTCAGGGTTGGGCCACATTTGCCTGATTTCCCATCAGGGAGTAAAGGTGGCATTTAAAAAACAAAAAAAAGCGCGTAGATACTCACGTAGCAACCCTGTTCTATACACACACACACGACACACAGCACACACACACACACACACACACACACACACACACACACACACAAGTGCGTGTTCCTTCACTCGCGTGCTCGCTCTCCCTTCCCCCTCAGTGCAGCTCTCTGGCAGCCTGCCTCTTTGCAGCATCCGTATAAAAGTATGGGGCCCACACACTGTGTATCTTGAGATCTGGCCTGGGCTTCCTTTTTCTCCCGCCCTTCACGCCTGGGGATGGCCACGCTAACAGAGAACAGGGACTTGTAAAGGAGCTTTTCTGATTGCGCTCTACTGTTTCAGAAACTTTTTAGGAAAAGTCACGTCTCAGGGGTTTTCACCATGTAAAGCCCAACATTGCCCGCTCCAGTTTTATTTAACAGACTTAAGTAGGATGGAGCCCCTTCTACATGGCAGGCACTGTCCTGAGTCTCACTGGAGCGAGGCCCAACTCCAAACATGGCGATACCCATATATCTTGGATTTTTCTGGGGGCGCAGTGTTTCTTGCCAGCACTCCATTCTGGCGGGAAACCATGTGTGCTGCATTTTAGTTGAATCATCACTGTAGATAGGGAAAATATGGTGAAAATCCCTGATGGTCGAGTATGGAAAGAACTCTTCGGTATTTCAGTGAAAATGTGATAATGGCCGACTAAATACAATGGCAAGTGCATAATTTGAAAATGAATAAATGTGTAATTTGCTGCTGTCATTCAGTGGTTGGAAATTGAAAGCTGCAAATTATTTGATCGTTGTGAGCCATCATGATGACTGCTTGACTTTTTCCCCCCAATCTATGTTTTAAGTCGTGTGCAGTTCGCCTGCGGCACTACATTAACTGCATTAAAGCTTTCTTTTTCCCAGATAAAACAAGAATCCTTCCCAGTAAGGCAAAATCCTCCTGAATGTCCTGTTTCACTTAAAGGGAGCATTTTGGGATTGACTGCTAACTTTGGACATTAGCAGAATTTGGCTGGAGTGGATAAGGCACATTTCTTATGCTAATATGGATGAATGGAAATGGCATTTGAATTCAGCCAGCCTAAAAAATAAGTCACTATTACTGAAGAACAACACTAGACTTCCACAAAGCTGAGCTAAAGCCTTGTAACTTCATATTCCCATTTCTTTTAGAGTGTTCAAAGGCACAGGATAGTAATTCTAAATAGCATGTCCCCCAAATCCATAGACCTCTTCATACCCTACTCTTCCCCCCTCCCCAACCCCCAGGGATTTGTAACTTGGAAAGCACCACAGATGGAAACCAGGCGCACAGAGTTAGCATTTGGCAGAAAAATCCATATAACTGACTTTCAGTGCCGCTCTTTTGCCCTTATTTAATTTAGAAAAATTCAGGGAAAAAAAGGCAATGAGCTCATAAGTCTAGATGTTTATTTTGTTTTGCCTAACCTACCCACAGGCGCAATCAAGAATGGATACAATTTTAAGCAAGGGAAGTGAGCTAGTAATCAGACAATGATGTTTTCAATTGTCTCAAGGGAATGTTACAGAAGTCTGAAAAAAATCCTCTAAACAAAAATCAAGTGTAATTCACTTTATGAATGCCATACACTGCTTTTGGGGGGGGGGTGGTTTAGAGGACGGATGAGAATGAGAAAATCAAACAAACCATACCAGTGTTGCAACTCCCAAAAGATGGAGGGGGTGGGGGCGGGGATCTTTCCTTGGAGGGCCTTGGAAAGTGCGAGAACCAATCCACAAGGCCAAATGCCCGTAAGGGTAAAAGGCAACCTTGAAGTGCCAAACTGTGCTTGAAGTTTCTTGAAATAGATGAAACAACATAAAAATAAAATAATAATTAAAAAAAAAACCACCATTCTCAAAACAAAGACGGAGCAACCAGAACTGGCTTGCCAGTTGTGGTTCCCTGTTAGTTTCAAGGATTTAGTGGTCCCAGTGCTTTGAAAGAGAATAAAAAGTGAGGTGAGAGAGTTTTCTCTCCTCTGAGGACACACTAGATGTTTGGGTTAGCAGGTGAGTTGCTAAAAACTTGGAAAAAGTTGTGTTGTGTGTTTATGAAACATTTTAGAGAATTCTTTCCAATGTAATTTGAATATGTTTGTGCTAACCCTGATACTGGTACTGAAAACCTTCAATATGGAGGGGAAGCTGGCTGCTGATTGGTGGAGCACCTTGGCCTGAAAGGGTTCTTGAGACTATATGCTCCTGGGCAGGCTCTATGTTAGATGCTGGAGTTGCGGAGTAGAGTGAGACTTGGTCCCTTTTGTCAAGCTCAGTCTAGTGAGGAAGCAAACACACTGCCCAGGAAATTTGTAGGATTAAATAGGGTGAAAAGCATTAGAAAATGTCTCCAGCAGATTGGTTGAAGTGGTCACAGTAGCCAGCCTGGGCAAAGGAAAAGAGCTGCAGAGATGAAGTAGGAGGTAGGGAAGAGTGTCTTCATAGGACTGCCATCTTATAGGGAGTTTTGCTAATTCTTGGAGCAAATTTCATTTTGCAAACATT
The DNA here is from genome assembly GCF_017591425.1 of Ochotona curzoniae. Classification (NCBI taxonomy): domain Eukaryota; kingdom Metazoa; phylum Chordata; class Mammalia; order Lagomorpha; family Ochotonidae; genus Ochotona; species Ochotona curzoniae. The sequence continues at coordinate 12,279,002 of NW_024467087.1, forward strand.
AGGAAATACAGACAGAAGACTTGAATGGATTACAATGACACAGATGGTGTCAGTTTTGCAATGTGTTTTTTTCTTATGGCCTAGTAGGTAGGTTCTATCCAATATTTTGATGCAATGTTTTTTGCGCATTCTGCTCCTTCCATCTTTAGAGTTGCAATGTTTGCTGTTCACTCTAGCCTAGAAAAAAAAAAGGTTACTTATTACCAACCTGGGAGAAAAGAGACCTGGATTTCTTTGTTATGAGACAAGACAGAAAATACGTTTTTTCCTTAAATGGCAGCTATCAGTGATCACGCCAACTATAATGTTTGATGCACGTACAAAAGCATGGGTCTTAAGAGGTATCTTATTACTCATTTCTAAGAAAATTGAAGATAATCACTTATAACTTGTGCACACGATACATCATTTGGAAGGAATTTCACTGGGGATCATGTTGCTCAACTGAAAACTTCTGGCATGCTGAATTTGTACATTTTTGTGAATGCTTCCTTTTACTGTGATCTCTAGCTTTTTTTCTGCATATGGTTATTTGTATGTTTTAGATTATAAGATTCCTAATGGGAACACTCTGTATGTGAGCAGTGTTCAGCACACTATTAAGACCACTATACAGCATTTCATAAATTAATGATGAAAATGGAATGTCTAGGTCACTATGTACTCTGAACTCACATAACTTCTTTTAAAAATTACTTGCTTATTTGAAAAGCAGAGAAACACAAAGACATAAAAAAGAAATCTCTCCTATCCTCGGGTTCATTCCCCAAATGCCTACAGCAGCTGGGGCTGGGCCAAGTCGAATGCAGGAACCCATAACTCAATCCACGTCTCACAGTAGTGGCAGGGACCCAACTACTTGAATCATCAGTTGCTGCCTCCCAGTGTTCAGTTTGCATTAACAAGAAGGGGGAATCAGAAGCACAGCCAGTACTGGGTCCCAGGTATTCAGCTATGGGATCTGGGTATCCTAATCGGTGGTTTACCACTATACCAAACACCTCCCATTCCGATGCTTTCTTAAGCCCTGTGTTGTCTTAGTTTAAAAGGCTAACTCCAAATTGTACATTATTGTGATGTGTGTGAAACCTTTTCTAGGTTGTATACATTTTGGCCAGAAATGAACATGGGCTTAACATCAGTTAACTGGCAACTCTTACCCAAAGGCAGCTGAGCGCCAAAAGAAATTAGCAGCATGGTTATGATTGGCTTAGTATCATTAAAGATCAACTATTGTTGCAACACATTAATTGTAAGACATCTCTAAAGTCATGTTTGATTTAATAGCTAGACCTTTCTCGCTAGTGCTGATGTTATCATATTTGAGAATTGTTATATAACATGAATGGACCAGCTGAAGTGCTACACAGATTTCTGTAACATGGGTCAGAATTCATGTACAGACTTCATTCAAAAGACCATGTGAGAAGCCCATGTCTACATGGCCCAAAAACAAACTTGTAAATAGGTTTGATGGTTTTGGTAATGTAGGGTGTAGAGTGGGGAGAGAAATTCCCTATTCATCTGCCTGTATTTAGCAAATTGCTTGAAACAGGATCTTCAGCATTCCATTAAGAAACGAGCACCAGAAAATAGGCCCCAAGTTACAGGCCCCAGACTGGCTTTAGAGACAGCATAGTGGAATGGAAATTTGCCTTCTGATGTAATCGTGGTAGGGAGAGAAGGTAATTCAGAAAGCAAGGTGAGGTGGGTGTATTAGAGAAAATTGCATTTTGAAATTTGTGTATGTGATGGAGGAGTTGGTATTCTTGCCATTATTGAAGTCTCAAATGTCTTGTTGAATATACAAAGTATAAAAAAGATTTAGTGCTGTACTTCAAATTAGGCCCGTTAAAGATCAGTTATCCGAGCACTGGTGGTTTGAAATACTGTTTGCCATTTTTTTTAAACAAAAATGAATCCAGATTTACTGTAAAGAAAGGCATTTTTACTTTTACGTATCTTTGTGTGTAGTTGGAAAAAGCCTCGTTTGAGACTTGTATTTTTTTTCCTCATGAATAAAAAGGAAGTCAGCATTAGGAGCAGAAATGCATTGCTAGTGTTCCGAACAGCTAATTTGAGTAGTTGAAATTGTATTTATATGCTAGATTAGTAAATCTACTGAGTTATTTCAAGGATCCTTAACAGGCTTATATTGATAAATAATTGATAGGAAAGGAGATCAAATACAAGTGAAGGTAGCAGAGAGAAGGGCCAGGAAAGTCAAAGCCTTTACGAAAGAAAACTCTGCCCATTGTATTCTGTGCATCACTTGAGAGTTGCAAGAGGTACATTTCTCAGAAGTGATGATTTTGAAAATATTCTAGATGTTTCAAAGTTTTCACAATGAATCATGCATTTCTTACTAATTGAGAAGGCAGAATTTAATAATAAAATTTTTAATTGGTCCTTTTGAGTGTTTTTTGAAATTAAGATTGTTACTGAAAAATTGGTTATGGCAAGTTTAAGGAACTTGCTCATAATATCTACTGTTAGCCTGTGATCTGCTTGAATTAAAAACCTGTATCATACTCATTTTTGCATCCATATTACAGATAATAGAAACTAAATGTCTATAGACTAAGTGAATGAAAGCAGTTATAAATGTCTTATAAATGTGAGATTTCTGTAAACCCAACATTTCATTGTTGATCTGTTTTTACTAAAGTTTCTAATAAAAGTAACCACTTTGCAGGTCAAAACTTCATTTATTGTCTCTAGGTAAGTGATAAAGGATATTGTTGTAATTTATTTGATTGTGTACAGATTCCTGAAACAAGTAGGCTAGCCAGATTCTGCAGAAGGTAAGTCTTTTGTGTCCATTTACGAGAGAATTTTATGTAATTTAAAGGTAAGATTTAAAAAATCTGTACAAATTCCATGTATTTATCTTCACTTTACATATATGTGGTATTTGGGTTTGTAAATGTAATGCAGTTTGGTGTCCGTTACAGAAATAACTGAATATTTGTAAGGTCTTCCTACTGTTCAGTATTTCTTACCGATGACTCCAAACTGTATAAATGTAAATTTAAGGTGACCTAATCTGGGACTGACATGTAGCCTAAACTGCTAAGATGCCACATTCCATGCCTGAGTACTTGGGTTCAACTCTCAGCTCTGGCTCCTGATTCTAGCGTTCTGCTAATGTAGACCCTACGAAGGAAGCAGCAGTGATGGTTCCAGTAATTGGGTTCCTGTCCCCTACTTGGGGGAGCTACATTGTATTTGCAGCTCCTGACTTTTGCCCTGCCCTGCCCAGCCCCACCTGTTGTGAGCATTTAGAGTAAACTTGTATAGGGGAGAATTCCCTCTCTTTGTCTCTCAAAAACAAAACAAAAAAAAAGCCTAAAAATAAGAAAAGGAGATAGCTATGACTATTTAATTTGGGTAGGATAAAGGAGTTCATCAGAATTCTCATAATTTGTATATTCATTAGACCAAATGTTCACTTAGTTGACTAGGGATGTTTCATCAGATTTTTTTTTTTTTTGAAATAGAAGTCCAAGTAGGAAGGAGGGTGAAAAGAAAACTATGATGCTCATTTGAAAAAAAAAAACATAATTCTCGTTGCGAACTCTCATCCTTAGTTATGGCTCTGCTGTCTGTTTCTCCAACTCTGCACATTCATGTTAGCAGTTCTAGTACATCCTAGGATTCTCCAATTCTTTGTCAAATTTTGGTTTGAATGATTGAAGCTGAGGGAAGCATGGTGAAGAGAGCAAGAGTTTGAGTGGCACATATAGGCAGGTGATTGAAAAGCCCTCACTATGGTGTACATCAGAAAGTTATCTGAAACATTACTGACAAGGGAAGATTGGGAGGCATTCTGGTATAAATCAGAAAGTTAAATGACATATAACAGATAGAAAGGAAGGAAAAGAATTTGAATATGGAAATTGCCATGTGAGCAGAGCTAATACAGAGGGATGCCTGCATTGTATTTGGTCCCAGAGGTGATTGCTCTGTGCTTAGTCACTAGCCATGGTTTTTGGAAGTGCATAGCTTATTCATGGCCACTCTCATACACTGTGCTCATTGAATGTGGGAGCCATGTTTGATTCCTCATGATATCCTCTAACACACTGAGTTAAGTGCCTTGCCCAGTTAATACAGCTCATTACTTAGTAGGAATGGATATCTGAAGGCTAGTCTTCAGGGCTTAACAACTGTCCAGTAAGATTTGGAGGTGCCTATAATTGTTGAATGACTGGTTCCCTAAAGTGATTTGTAACAAGGACTGAGGAAGTGATGGGAGAGTTGTGTATTTATCTGGTCTCTGTGGCCCTGAGGTGTGGTTGCTCCTCTTTCAGCCCTGATGGTTAGAGAGAACCTGTCAAGTGGAGAGAGGTTTTTAATTGCAGCTTTACCACAAAATGCTGTTTGGGTAAGTTATATGTGTTATGTGTAGATGTACATATACATCTTGTATAAATACACAAACACACATGCACATATATGTATGATAGATTATATGGTTGCATTAATATAGAGAGGCTTATGTTGGTGCCATTCAATAATGATTCATGTTCTTTGCACTATTTAAAATTTAATTGTCAATAGTAGATAGGCTTTGATTTGTATTGTGAAAGCCTGTCCTGTGTAGTGCAATAACTCAAAGTGTTTGTAGCTTCTGCGTTTGAGCCCAGCTTGGCTCTTGCACACACATGCACGCATGTTTTTGTACATTCCAACATGACATACATATGTTTCTATACCTGTATGCCTTTAATGGGAAAATAAGCACATTTTATACTGAGAGATAAGGATATGGCTCTTCAGAGATCAAATAAGCCATTTTTTACTTGTATTTATCATGTTCCATTATTATCTCCCAATACAGAGATGTGAGACTTGTTAAGTAGTGACAGTCAACCCACGCTGCAAATTTGGCCCATTTTCGGAGAACCACTTCTAACACTGCAGCCTGGTGTGTTGAGCTCCATAGGAATGAGACTATGGCCCAGGAGGTAGTTTGCAAGTTAGGTTTCATGTAGTGATTGTATTAAGAACCACAGTTATTTGTTTTGGAAGACAGATGGAAATTCACAGAAAAGGAACTAATAATGATCTTTATATGCTTTTTCTGCACAAGCATTTAAAAGTTTTTTATTCATTTTTTACTTAGACCAATACTTTTTTGGAGTGCTGATTCTATAACTGGTACTGAACTAGGGACTAATGAAGGAGCTAAAATTGCTGCCAACCAGGAATTCCCTGCCTAGTGAGACAGCCAAACAAGGAAAACAAAACCGTGGATGTCAAAGCAACAGAATGAGGGCTGTGATAAAGCTGGGTACCTGGTAGGAGGTCTGGCAGGTGTGTAATTGCCTAAAGGGGTGTTACATAAGGTGTGCGTAGAAGGTACAGAATTTAGAGCCCGAAGTTATTGGAAAGGAAGTATTTGGACTGATTAGAGTACAGATACGGGGGATATGGAGGGAAGGTGAATGAGAAAAGCAGATAGGAAATGTTGAGGAATCTGAGTTTTATCCAAGGATGATGAAGAGCCATGAAAGCATTTTAAGAAGGGGAAAATGGGACTAGCTAGAAAGTGAGTAGTGGAATGGAGTTTTAACTGACCTCTTAATCTCTAGACTAAATACCAACACCAGGAGCATATTTTCAAGGGATGAAATAGTGAATTCTGTTTTGAATAGGCTGAGCTGGAGGAGTTCTTTGATCACCGTGGTAGTTTGTTTGCTAGGTACTTTCAAGAAGTGTCTTGGATTGCAGAAGGCAGAAAAATCAGGGAGGAAGCTATACACTTGGAAATCATCACCATATAGATGGTAATTAAAGTCCTGTGAGTAGATGAAATCACTGGGAAAGGCTGTGTATATTCCTGTGGAATTCAGGAGAAGTATAGTTGGGACTCATCAGCATATAGGCTCAAGTTGGAAGTCATGGGTGTGGATGATATTTTCCAGGCTTTTGCAATGTGACATATTCTAAAATGCATTTTGCCAACATCTGGCGATTTAAAAATCCTGCCAAAGACTTAAATTCTCTTGATTAAGAGAAAGTATGATTATATGTTGTCACAGCCCCAAACTTTGCAAATAATATGATGTACTACCAAACATGTGCTTGCATGCACTCAGACTTCTATGTAGAGATACATTTAAAAGCAATGGATCAGATTTCTGTTTTTGATAACAGTAATTAGTATTTATGCATCTTTGTGAAACTAAAACTTGTTACTTTTACCAATGGTCTTTCACAGTCATAAAAAGCCTTTTATATGTGTCATGTACGTGAATTTGACCACTCAAGTCTGTAGCATCTCTATTCCAGTGACCTGCCTGGTTCCAATATGATGGTCCCTGTGCTCCTCTCCTATTGTAGATAATAAAAGTTCTAGCAGTGTGTAGCCTTTGGAGCTCTTGTCTGTATACTAAACATTTAGCCCTGATGGCTGGTCTCTGAAGTGAGTGGTCCTACGCAACGTCTAGGAATACATGTGTGATTAGGCTGATTTTTGGTTCTAACATGGGGAGGGCTGTTTATTCCATTTCCTTGGCATAAACATTTTTTTTAATTTACTTGTAAAAATGTTTATTTATGTGAAAGGCAGAGTGACAAAAGGGGAGGAAGGGAAAGAAGGAGAGAGGCATCCATTTTCTTTTTCTTTTTTTTTTTTTTTTTTGGCATCCCATTTTCTATGCACTAGTTTGCTCCCCAAGTGGCCCCAACAGCTGGGGGTGGGCCAACCTGATGACAAAGCCAGAAACTCCATCCAGGCCCCTATGTGGGTGGCAGAGATCTAAGCACTTGGTCCAACTTTCAGTGCATTAGCAGGGAGCTGGATCAGTTCAAGTGGAAGCTGAACTGGCACTTTACTATGGTATAGCTTAAGCTGTTGCATCACAGCACTGGCCCCACCCATCCTTAATTAAAATAATTGCTTTCATCAAGGTCTTTCATTCAATATGAATTTGAAGCCTCTTGTTTTCCGGTGGATTTTTTTGAGAGCACCCTCAGACTGGTACAGTAGTCTAGCAGGGCCATTATGAAAATGACATTTACTGAGTCCCTATTATATACAAGTTATTTGATACCTAATCTCATTTACTCCACATAACATACATGAAAGGTAGATAGTGTCATTACCATTGTATGATGATGATGAAACAGAGAAAGGTGTACTTTCGTGAAGGTTATGTAACAATCAGGATTTGCCTCCAGGTTTGTTGCTCTGTGGCTCTTGCTCTGTTTGGCATACTCATTGGAATATGAGGTGGAAGGCATATAGTCTGGATCTAAATAAAGTACTAGACTTAGATTCCTACACTCCTTTCAGTTTTGTGAATTATGTGCCCTACCCTTCATTGTATATGTTCTTGCAGTGTTCTGCCTTTTGCTGTTTCCCATGTCATTGCCATGACTTCATCTTTGTCTCACTGACTTCCATATCTCTTTCCAAGTTGATCTCTTTCTTGCTCTGTTTCAGTAGTTCCCAGTTGTCTGCCAGGCATCTCCATTCAGTAGTGCCTCAGTTTCAACTGAAGTGCAAATCAGTCCATTTTTTTTAAAGATTTCATTTTTATTGGAAAGGCGGATATACAGAGAGGAGAGACAGAGAGGAAGATCTTCCGTCCAATGATTCACTCCCCAAGTGAGCACAACGGCCGATGCTATGCTGATCCGAAGCCAGGAGCCTCTTCCGGGTCTCCCACACGGGTGCAGGCTCCCAAAGCTTTGGGCTTTCCCGGGCCACAGGCAGGGAGCTGGAAGGGAAGCGGGGCTGCCGGGATAGAACCATAGAACCAGCGCCCATATGGGATCCTGGGCGTGCAAGGCGAGGACCTTAACCACTGCGCCACCGCGCCGGGGCCCCAGTCCATCATTTTCATTCATACAAACGTGCCTCTTCAACATCTATATTTTTTGGTAATGACATCTGTGGTGCTCAGACTTGGGACCTTGAAATCATCTTTAAATTTTATTTTTATACATGTAGCATACATAGGGGAAAGTTGACCTGCTCTGTGTCTCATATTCCCTTGGTATGCATGGCATCACCAGTGCCTGCTGTTGTCTTGCTCATCTTTGAAGATCTCAGTGCAGTGCCATCTTCTTCATGAATGTATCTAGATGTAATTGTTTTTCCTTTTGAGTGCTGCTATCATTACTACTACTGTGGACTTCATAATTGCTTGCTCTTGTAATTATGTACCTTATTTTTACTAGAACCTAGTTTCTCAAAGTACAGTCAGTCCATGGACCGGTAACATCAGCATCACTCAGGGTCTCACAAGAAATGCAGAGTATCAGGCCCCATCCCTGTTTTACTGAATCAGAATTTGCATTTTAAATGTCAGTTTATTTTCATCTATTTGAAAAGCAGAGGTAGAGAGAATGAATGGATAAATAAATGAATGAATTTTTAATCTACTGGCTCCCTTCCCAAATGCTGTTAACTGTTAGGGCTGGTCCACGCTGAAGCCTGGAACTTCATCAGGGTTTTGCATGTGGGTGGCAGATACCCAAGTGTTTAAGCCATCATCTGATGCCTCCTAGGATGCATTAACATGAAGCCGGATGGAAAGTGGAATAGATAGGACTCTGAACTGGCATGCTGAGATGTGATGTGGGTTTCCCAAACAGCAGGTTAACTTGCTATACCACAAAACCTGCTTTAGAATTTGCATTTTTTTTAAAAACAAGCTCTAGATGATTTGTGTTTTTAAGTTTCAGAAGACTGCTGTCAGATGTAAGTTCAGTGAGGGCAACAACTTTGTCAGGGCTCATGAGAGGGTGTTGTATATAATAGATCAGTGTAATTTTGACTTCACACTTTTGTACTGTGCTTTCACTATTCGTTCATTGTAGTGGCTTTAGAGAGCTGAAGACAAGAAATGAATTAGGCAGGCAATGAGGAAATGAGAGAGTGGGTGAGAGAGGGAAAGGAGGCCATCCAGAGGTTGGGAAAGGGTGCATAGGAAAGCTAGGGGTAGGGGGAAGGTAGTGAAAGGGGGAGAGAAATGAGAATGTGATAATGCATGGGCTAGAGGAACTCAGCAGGGTTTTCCTGCTCCATAGCTGGTAACTTTGAGACTGGTTGGTAAACACTGTCTTTGCTCATCTAGATGGCTAGAATGTCTACTCTAGGCTTTGGATTAATTAAATGTGGTTAGAGGCAAGTGTTTCTTGGAATAATTTCATTCTTACCCAAGGGAACTAATAGTTTCCTACTGTCTTTTTTTTGCTAGCCCTGTGGGGTGTATCTTCTCTAGAGGAAAGAGCACAACTTTTGCAGGGTCTCAGTCCTAGAAGAACTGTGCTCAGTATTTCCAAAGCTCCTTCTGTTTTTGGAAACAAATTTTCTGCTTTGTTTTCAAACTCTGAAATCTGTATCTGGCATCAGTGTCTGTTTTCTCCTACAGAATCCTAAAGGTTTTATACAAGTGTTAATTTTCAGGATCAAAATCATTTCTTGTCTTTGAAACTTTAGTGCATAATGTTGTCTGATGACTTTTTTTTTTTTTTTTTTTGGCCTTCGAAAGCAGTCCCATAGCCGCCTCTTTGTTCTTTGCGAGAGTAAGACTGCCCAATTTACAGAGGTCATTGGCACCAGCATTTATTCAGATATTCAGAGCCTTGCACCACCAATATCCAGTTCTATTTCAAATTAGGTTCTAGTGGCAACAAGACTTATTACTAACACTTCTGAGTGAAATAAGAAGTAAAATTCCCTAAATGTTCAATAATTTCATTCAACAGTTATAATTAAGTAGACTAAATTACTCTAACCCCCCACCCCTAATAGCTGAAAGGTACAAGGGCTGTTCTTCTTTCATCATAGCTTTTCTGGGGCTCAGAGCACCTCCAGAACTACTGGGGACCCTCCTTCATTTGTGTGTCGGATTGCTCCCCACATTTGTGCTCTTCTCCATTCCTTCTGCACTTGCTCACTTGTCTGTGTTTCTTCCTCTTTCCCACCCCTCTCTTCCCCATCCCATCAACTGACTGTAATTTAAAACAGAAGGTGTTTTATGGTTTGTTATATTTATTGAATGGCTTTGCATCACTTGTTCTTGGGGGCAAAAAAAAAAAAGTGTAATTTTTATGGTTCCCTCCATTTTGAGTTTCCTTTTCCTATAGCTCCCAATTCCTCTTTGTCTTCCTCCATCTTTACCTTCTCTGCATCCTCTTGTCCTCAAGTTTCTGGAGAGAAAACAGGCTTCCTTTTTCTGCACACATCTTTTGTCTTGGGGTCCCTGGTTATTTCTCTTGAGATATTGTGAAATTCATTTCTTAGTTGAGAAATGAAGAACTCTGAAATATGCTCTGATGAATTTACATTCCACTTTCTAAGAACTCTGAGTGTTTAAAAGGTTTTTTTGTACAGATAGAACAAGGCTAGATATATCCAACTTGAGTGCCTCAGATCATTGCTATGTAGTTTACATTCTCTCTCACTTTGTCATAATTCTTAATGAATGCAAATTGCATCTTTGTTCTTAGAAAAAAATTGTTTTACATTGAATGCTTTTTGTCTAAAGAGAAGTGGGTACCTTTGAAACACTGCTAGTGTGGAGTAGAACTGACACCTACCTTGTAGGGTAACCAAATTATTCCCTGCTTTTCCCTAATGAAGTGATCACATTTCAGGGACATTGTTTCGCTTGTGGGCTTTTGTTGTCCCAGTTTCAATCTTGACTTCGGGTAAGAGATTCTATTCCAATTGGACTATTTCTTGGTATTTTTTTCCTTTGTCATTATACTTAAGGGGATCTTTTGTTTGTCCTGTATTACTTTCCACGCTTGGCTAAAGTTGTTAGGTTATGAATTTATGCATAAATATTTAACAAGATAGGTTAGACAAAATGTGCTTGATGACATTTCAGCCCTGCCCCCTGGATCCCCTCCCATCATTTTTTGTGTAGAGTCACAGATGGTTGCTTTATCACAGATGTTTAGATTTGAAGGACATTCCTTTGCACTTTGTTTGAGAGACAATGAAATGAAAGCTGTGGGGCCAATCTGGACTACCATCATGGTAGCACTGAGTCTAAGATGACATTAGGGTTTTCTGCCCCCCCCCCCAGCAACTAATTATTCAAACTCTCCTATGGCCAGAGGGTTTTAGGTATGAGATTGTGTGTTTTTAAAGAAAATATTATGGATAAAGACTAATGTTCTTGAGTGAGGAATAACAATTAGTGCCATTCATTAATCAGGGGTCTTGTTTTGACTTCAAGTCCTGGCTAGGAAATATAAACTGTGAAAGTCACACATATATATGAACCTCAGGCAAATTTATGACTTGTCAGCCTTTTAAGGTTAAATTCTTAACCCCAAATCGAGGCTGGCTTTATATGTGCAGTTGGACACATTCCTCTGGGCCACTGAGCACGCCCCTCCCCAGCCCTTTGCTTAACAGCAGCTAATGGTCTAATGAGCAAGAAGGATTTCTGCCTCCCATCAGCTGCCCAAACAGCAACGGGAAGGCTGATATACAGAGCATGGGTCAAAACCTGAGTTCTTGAACCAAAAATTACAAGGTCGGTTGAAAATTCTAGATATGTGGTATCTCCAACATCATCAATATCTGTCAATAAAAGAGCTGGACACTTGAATCTCAAGCAAATAGTAATAATTGCCAAAAGTATGAACAATCTAATTAGTTTCACTAATAGTTCTTTTTTGTTGAGTTCCTCTATAAATAGCCTTCATATAGTCTTTAATGAGCTTTTCAGCGTGAGCCTGGAGGTTGTTATGGTCATGGGGGAGCAGTTGATTGTCCGATGGTGATGGTGATGGAGGCAAGATTATATGTGGCCTAGATTTTAGAAGGGGTTTCCAATGAAAGGCAAACAGATATTTACTATTTATTTCTTCTTAATCTGAGTGTTTGATGAAATAGGCATTCTACTTGCCATAGAGCTGGAGGAACTTTTGTGCCTTTTTACGTTGTACTCATTTTTGTTTTTCATAAGGAAAAGTAGTCACTGCCAGTTTTTTACATTCATTTGGAATCCAGGCCCAGTGACACAGAATAAGCATTTCAGGATATTTATTGCCCATCTTAGTGAAAGCTTGTTGGCTTTCATCTTCAGTATTTGCATTTTTTTTTTTTTTTTTTGGAAATGATGACTCCTTTTTTTTTTTTCAGATTCTGTTGTGTTATTGAAAATCCTATTTACATAAACAGGCATTGTTGTGGCTTAAGGAAGAATGTGGGGTCCCATTCTATAGTTCCTTGTATATCTTTGCTGAAGCTTGTCTAAATAGAAGTAATGGTGCTTTAGTCTAAGCGGCTTTTCTGATTTAGGTAAGCGGGATGGTTTGAAATTTCAGTTTACTAGCTAATTGAGTTTCTTCTTAATTATTTCAGGCATGCATGTTGCTCTCTTCATAGTAAAGACCCTAAAAATCGCGTAATCTCCTCAGGCATCTGTTTGGTAATAAAACCCTGTGCTTTTTGAGGGGTTAATTTTCATGACAATTGTGTGTCACCTCCCCACCCCCAATCTTGAGGACATTCTAGCTTTTAGGGCCTTGATCCTTTCACACTTGCAAAAGCACACTTGAAAAATGCATAAGGATGTTATGGAATTACTGGTTCTAGAGGAAAATTTGAATGTATTCAGATTCATGCCCATTACACAACTTTCATTTAGGGTTCTTAATAGCCTTGTCATATTTCTTGGACAGTCATGTTCCTGACATTGCAGACTTGGGTTTCTGCTGTGAATGAAAAAGTTCATTATCAACAGAAGTACTGCCTAAATATCCCTTACTCTAGAATTTTCCTTAAAAAAATATTTCACTGGTCATCTGGTGCAGATGTGGGGAAAAAAACTAAAGGGAAAAAAAAATCCCAGGTTGCCTTCACATCTGCTACTCATTCCCTCTGGTGTGACTTCAATCCAGTGAGCTTTTATTGAGCACCTGGGGTGGGGGTGGTGCTAATAATCGTTAACATTTATTGAGCCAGGCACTGTGCTAAGTCTTTTATGGGCAACATCCCACTTAATCCTTACAACAGCATTGCCAGGTGGGTAGTAGTATTTTCCCCATTTTACAGATGGGGAAAACTGAGGCTTAGCAAGTTTTTTTTTTTTAGTAACTTGCCTAAGGTCAAATAGCTAGGAAACCTGTTCAGTCCTATTGTCCGGGTTGCAGAGCCATGTTTCTAACCAGTACTTTTGTTCAGCATTTCTAGGAACCAACTCCCCAAACTAGTTTTGCAACATGTTTTATGTATGACATGCTGGAGGTTTGAAGTCAAATGCTGCACTCTCCTTGCTCCTACTGTGGGAGGCAGACTACTAGAGAGATGAAGGCCACGCGTGAAAGTCTCCATAATTTGTGTAGGGAAAGGATGGAGCATGGGAAAGCGGAAAGCTTCCCACTAGCCTTGGCTGGAGGGCATATTCCTTTTCTTGTTTGGTTAACCCTTTAGTTGATGTGCCTCAGTGATTGTATCAACCTGTTTTCCTCACTGCCTCAGCCCACTGTGCTTTCAACCACCTTCAACAGAGCCCTCCGTAGAGATGCTGGCCTGGAAGTTTTTGGGATAATTGGTCCTTTAGTTTCTGTGTTGCCATTTCTCCTTTAGTTCAGTTCTCGCTAAAAACAGAAGTAAACGTGGAGTGCAGCCGATATTCCTAAACCAGATTGCTGTGGTCTCTGGAGCTGCTGGCAGGTCATATAACTAGAAACCTGCAGGGGGACTTTGGATCCAGGCCTGGTTTGTTCACCTGGATCTGGCTGCCTCCTGGCACCGCCTTTTGGAGCACGCCCTGGGCTCTGGAGAGCTCTTAACTTGATTCACCCACAGTGTGACAAGAGAAGCCTGCTAGAGTGAGCAATTTGGAGTTTCTTCCATGAAATCATGGGAACAGAAGGAAAATCCCCGAATTACCTGTTTGGGTAATTTAGTTTTGCTTTTCATAGTTTCTGCAGAAAACAAAGAGAGGAAAAAAAGTCACTACTGAGCATCGTTGAAAAGTCTTATGTATTGTGTTAATAATTTCCCTCGATTTCAGAGAGTATTTGGTTCAGGGAAAGTGAACTTAACCATTGTGTCTGTCTTTTGGCTTCTAACCTCAACTTACCAAAAACTTTTGTCTTGAAGTTTTCTGTGCAATGTTTTGCTTGCCGATCCCGCAGCCCCCCTCCATATGCACTTTCTCCTCCATTAAATCATTCCTACAGAAAGGAGTTGCCACAAAGTCTAGACTTTGGTAATATGTAGAAGGCAGGCCAATTAGTGAGAATCTTGATTGTGTTACATGAGGGTAGGAGGAGGAAAATAAACTGTCCTTCCAAGTCCTTCAGATCCTCAAGGTCTAACAGCCTGTGGACGTTGTATAAAATTACTGGAGCATTTACACAGCCATTCCCCAAAATGGCATCTATGCCACAACACTAGAGCACATCAGTGTAGACAGAAGCTGAAGGATGGCAAAAAGGAAAAAGATCACTCAAGATCATTCCCAGCAGTTTTCACTCTGGGATCATGCAAGAATGTTTGCTTTTCCTTTGGTTGCATTTGGCTCAGGTGCAGTGTGTATGTTGTACTAACAAGGCAAGCAACTCCTTTTTCCACAGGTTCCTATCAGAGGGAAAGCGGAAAGATATAATAGAGGGCACAGATTATTTACAGTGGCTGAGAATGTAATTACAAGGGGCAATGGCTTGAAACTGAAATTTAGGTTAGCCATTAGTGCTGGGAGAAGCATCTTAACGGTAAGGGCAATTGGGCATTGGAAAGATTTGCCTGGAAGCTGGTTAAACAGCATCTGCAGCAATACTGAAGTCTAGGGCAGGGATAATGAGAAGGGAAACTGTCACATTCGAGGTTGGGTTGGGGGGCTCAGACTGATAAGATGTCTGCCTTTAATATTTGGCTTGCTTTGGATTATTTGAATTAATGGCCAATAGCTTGACATTTTTTCTCTATCCAAAAGTATGTCTAATTTATCCAGCATAAGAAAACAAGTGACTGAAATAAGGCACAAAAGTGGATTGGTCTCAATACCCCTAAAGGACTGTCTGGAAAATGGGCTAGTGATTGAGGCTATATGTCTTCTTTTAATATTTTTCTTAAAAATTTATTTTTATTGAAAAGTCAGATACACAGAGAGGAAGATCTGCCATCTGATGATTCACTGCCCATGTGACCACAATGGCCAGAGCTGAGCCAATCCGACACGAGGAGCTTCTTCCAGGTCTCCCACATGGGTGCAGGGTCCCAGGCTTTGGGCCGTCCTTGATTGCTTTCCCAGGGCAGAAGCAGGGAGCTGGATGGGAAGCAGGGCTGCCGGGATTAGAACCAGTGCCCCTATGGGATCCCGGTACATTCAAGGCGAGGGCTTTAGCTGCTAGGTCACCACGCCAGGCCCAATCTTGTTTTAATATTAAATAACCAGCTGTTTAGTGTTATTTGGGCTCTATCAATACTATAACTCAGTCCTAACCTCATTGGAAATTTGGTGTCGGTTCCTGGATGTCTTTCCCGAATATGTTCCTCCTTTTGGACACCTCCCCGTATCCCTATAAAGTTATTTGGAATGCCCCACCCCTTCGCTGTTGTTGCCTTCTTGAGTAAACCCTGTGCTATTTTAGGTAGAAGAGCATTGCTGAAAGCATTGCTTTTCGAGGACCACCTGGCGAAAAGGCTTATCCAAAGTGGTAACCAATTGTGAGACCTTTAGACCTTACTAGGCAGATACATTCAGGTGGCAGAGAGGGAGAGCTGGCAGTCTCCAAGGACTGTCATAACAAATCACCTCAAACCTGGGCACTCAAAGCAGGGAGCTTTATTCTCAGTTCTTGAAGCCTGCAGTCCTAAGTCAGGGTGTTAGCTCTTTTGAAATGCTGTTAGTGAGAATCTGTGATTGACTGTTGGAACTGCAGGTGGCTCCAGGCTTAAAAACATTGTTTGGAAGGCAGAGTAATAGAGAGAAGGACAGGCAGAGAGAGAACCATCCACTGGTTCACTCTCCAAATGGCTGCGACAGCTGAAACTAAGCTGATCTGAAGCCAGGAGCTTCTTCTGGGTCTCCTAAGTGGCTGTTGGGGCCCAAGCACTTGAACCACCTCCTCTGCTGTTTTTCCAGGCCCATTAGCAGGGAGCTGAATTCGGAAGTGGAGCAGCTGGGATGCGAACTTGGACCCATATAGGATCTGGTGCCATAAGTAGAGGATTAGTCTGTTATATTCCTGCCCCACTTCATGCATTCTTTGCTTTGCAGTTGCGTCACTCTGGCCTCTGCCTGTGTTGCCACGGGACCTTCTGCTTTTCCTGTGTCTCTGTCACTTAAAAGGACAAATTCTACCCTGAATTGCAGTCTACTCATAATTCAGGCCTAATTTCCAGATCTTTGACTTAATCATATATGTAAAGACCTACCCCTACCTTTCCAAATAAGGTCAAATTACAGGGCCCGGAGGTTGACAGATTGTTTTGGGGATGCATGGTTGGGGTGACATCCTTCAACCCACTATAGAGGAGAACTTTTGTTGGTCACTTGTTGGCAAACCTTGCTACTGTAAGGAGAACTTGTTACAGCGAAACTGAGCATTGGATATAAAATGTCAACATGCTTCCTAAGTGGAATGTGGGTGGAATTGATGCTGACCCATTTTTTTAAGCAGTTAAAATTGGGGAGCTAGGGAATAAAATCATTTATTCAAGGTACTGTAGACTCTGCAGAGGAAGCCTTCTGAAATCAAACAGACTGGACTTTATCAAAATCAAAGAGGATGGAACTTAGGTTCCATCATGGTTCTTCTTAAGAAAAAAAAATGTTCTTTTTTCATAGCACTTTAGTCATGGGAAGGTAATTGTTGCTTATTTCCCAGCTGAAATACCTTTTTCACAGGATGGAGGCTTGAAGTGGTGGTACATAGTTAATGGACTGCGGCTTTCCACCTAGTCTTTGTGGTTTACTGAAAGAGCAGCTGCAGGGAGCTGTAGAAGCAAAAGACCACCTTTTGAAGTTCAAGTATATTGAGCTGTAGGTCCAATTTACATGCAAAATGATAAATGATAAATGTATAGTTTTAGGAAGTTCTGTCATTTGCTTTTGATGAAAAGGGCACTTTGAACCTTATACCTGCAAACCTTATACTTTATACCTTCTGATGATCAACCAGAGTATACTAGTGACAGCCTTGATATCTAAAGCAATCAGTGAGTTAGAATATAACCTTGGGGACTCAGGGAGGAAGGAACCCCAATGGTAGCCAGGTTCTGCTGCTTGTCTAGTCCAGGAGTCTCTTCCACTGTGTCTCTGAGATTCCTACCCAAATTATGCCTGAACGCTTCAAGAGGCAAGGAGCTTACTGTGCTTAGGAAGCAGGCTCTCACGCTTGACTCATTGCTGATGAATCCAACAAGCATTTCTTGAATGTAGACTGAGCACTGTGCTATGTCAGGGGATATAGGAATGGCCAAAATACAGTTCTTGCCCACAGAAACTTCAAATGTAATAGTAATGATGAGGAAAATATGTGGATGACTACACAATGTAGATTGCAAAATGCAAAGTGTGCTGAAACTTCTGAGAGGGCAGCTCATGGTGCTTAATGTGGAGGGCAAGGAAGAAAAATATTATGAAAGAGATATGTGAGGCCTTTTGATGAGAAGGTTTTCATAATTGAGGCAAGCAGAAAAATAGTACTCTAGGAACAGTGAGGCAACATGGAGAGCCAGCGAATGGAGGTACACATTTGGGAAACAGTAAATGAGAGTTGGCTTCCACAACCTCCTTGAGCAGCAGGTATTGTTCCTATTTTATAGAGAAACACAGTCTCAGATGAAATATTTGGTTCTTTTCAGGAGAACTGGATCAGATCTGGAAAGGTGCTCAGTTGAGTCACACAGCTGCTTTAGTAGTAGGACAGATAAAAACGTCAGCCTTGGTAGGGAAAAGCTCTTTCCCCTGATGAGATTTCCTGCACATGGAGTGGAGCCTAGTACTTAGATTGGGCCTAGGGTGTTGAAATTCTCAGTAGTGCCTCAGGTCTGCATATTTGAAGATTGTATCTGAAAAATAAAAATTATATATCTCCCGAAAGACAGGATCTCAGCCACTTCTCTGAGTAGAATAACAATTAGTGAAGGAGTGACTAGGAGAGACAGGAAAATTACCTTAGCTCAATCCCACTGGCAGAACTCTAAAAGATTCAGCATCCTAACTGTAATATAGCTGGCATTGTTCCCCAACCTAGTTTTATTTTAAAATTTTTGAGAAATTTATTTGAAATGGAAAAGGGAGAGGAAGAGAGGAAGGGGGAGCAGGGAGAGAGTGATTTTTCATTTACTGCTTCACTCTCCAAAAGGCCACAACAATTAAGGCTGGACCAGGTCAAAGCCAGGCGCTGGGAACTAAATCCACGTCTCTGACCTGGCTCACAGGAACTCAGGGAGTTGAGTCACCACCTACTGCTTCCTAGGATGCCCAACAACAGGAACTTGGCAATCGGAAGTGTAAGTGGGGCTCGAACTCAGGCACTCCAATATAATATGAAGGCATCCAAAGCTGTATCTCAACTGCTATACTAAATGTGCATCCTCCAATTTTCATTAGGATGTCCTCCCCAGTAACCAGCATGTGCATTCTCCAGTCTTATAAAAGATGCTCTAGGAGCATCAGTTTATTTTTAGTGCCTTTAAAACAATTCTT
The DNA here is from genome assembly GCF_017591425.1 of Ochotona curzoniae. Lineage (NCBI taxonomy): Eukaryota > Metazoa > Chordata > Mammalia > Lagomorpha > Ochotonidae > Ochotona > Ochotona curzoniae. Next base: position 12,297,649 of record NW_024467087.1, read on the forward strand.
TTGAAGTTCTCTGTTAAATCCTCATGAGAGGGGAGGACCTCAAGTTTAAACCACAATGGGCCCCATTAGATACAATGATGAGCCAGTCATGAGTTTTTCCCTGAAGAAACTGAATTCCAGTGGAGATAAGGCACACAAACATAACGATGAGTCAAGAGAAAGAGTGTCTTAGCAATGGAGGCGTGGGAATTTCAAAGGATAGCCATTTGGGAGTGTAGCTCTTTCTGCTCCCATGACTGATCTCCTGTGGGAATCCAAAGACAAGGATTCATCTGGACATAGCAGAACTCACACAGCCCTTCCTCTTCTGGCTCTGCCACTCTCTCCACCTCTTCGCTTTTTCCTGCCCACCTTACCAGGTCCTTTGGCAGTACCAAAACAAGCCACCAACTTTCACACACTTGTGGTGCCCTTGTTAGATTTTCTTGGAGGGTTTTAAACAAGTAGAGTGACTTGATCAGATATGTACAGAAATATGTTGGGCCCTGTGGAAGAAGATATAATAAAAGCAGGAAGGCTGATTGGATAAGCCTTGTAGTCATCCAAATGAAAGGAAATGTTGGCTGAGTGGGGGTGAGGGGCAGCTATTCAAAGGAGGGAAATGGTTTAGACATTTATAAAAGAGTCAGATCCAGGGACATTTGGCTATGTGGATGAGGTGAGTGAGGCATCCAGAATGCCTTAGAAGTTACACTAGTAGTTTAGTAGTTTGGGATTCTACTTCCTAGACCCATGTGGGAACTCCAGGCGAAGGGACCATCATGATCATCATTGTATTCCTTGGGTTGGGCAGTCCTTGGCACAATGTAGCCATTCAGTAAGTGCTGGATGAACGAATCATTTGGCAGGTTGAATATAACCAGTGAATTTGTATTCCCACAGCACATGTTGATTGCTGTTTGGGAATGTGGTTGAGGGGAAAAAAAAATAACGTGTTTGTGGGAGAGTGTAGCAATCTGGGGACTCACCCTTTACTAAGCATGAAATGATAGGCAGTTAATTGACAGTTGGCAGTAGAGATAAAGGTAATTCATTCTTTAATGCTCAGGCTTAGTGAATGGCTTATCTCCAGGGTTGCTTTAAACTCCCTGTACTCCAGTGTGGTAGCGACATTTTGGCCTGCCTGTTACAGAAGCAGAGTCTGTGGTGGCCTTAGGCATGGTCTTTTATTTAAAGTCTTAGTTCCTGATACCCAGGTGTGCCCTCTGCAAGGTCATGTTTTTCCAGGCTAAATAACAGAAGAGTAACCTTCAGCTGGGTTCCCTAAGATGATTTCTTTCTACCAGCAATCATCATTTTCCCCACTGGTTTCAAATGCAGCTATTTCTTTCATCTGTATTCCTATCTTGATTAGTGAGAAATTAATGAGCGTGTAAGATTTGATTTAGATAATGATTAATTAGGGGGAAAAAGGTACTGTTCTAATAGCAAGTCACTATTATATGCTAAGGAAATTAGTTAATATTTTTGGATGGCAAATTGACTTGTCCTCTGTTTTTTAAAAAAAATGCCTTTTAAATATGCCTGATATGTTATTTTTGGTTCATTAGTAGAGCAACCTGCACTTAATCCTTTGAATAATTTTAAGAGACATTTATTACTTTCTCTACAAGTCATGAAGCATCCAGTTTTGAATATCATTAATTCTTTTGTTTAATAGGACTTTAATGATAATGTTATTTTGAGCACAATGTACCTGTGTTAGCAAAAAAAAAAAAAGCGATCATTCATAAAGCAGACCTTCTGGTAATGAAATGTGTCATATCATATATACATATATGGAAAATATTTCAATTTGCATTGTTACTGAGCCCTGACGAGTTATTTTCTTCTGTTGCTGCTTGAATGTGCCTTATCTGCTCTTAGAAAAGTGTAAGGTTCGAGGTCTGCGTTAATGTTGCTTCTGTTCTTGAATGTGCTTTTTAATGTGATTTTTGACAATTTATTGTCATTAGCTAAAATTGCAGCCCAGTAAAATAACCAACATATAGAACATAATAAAGGTAATTAGAGAATCAGAGGACTGGGAGTGACCTTGAGGGGTTATTTAGTCCATTTCCCAACTTCAGGCCATATGACTAATCTTCCTAAACAGCACTCCTCATCATTTTGTGTCTCAGCTTGAGAACCTTCAGTGGGTCATTATTGCTCATGGGGTCAATGTTACGGCCCCCTGCCTGCATTCAAGGGCCTCAGGGCTATCTTGCCTGAGAAGCTAACCATATCCCCAGATTCCAGCCTGTCTCCAGGCCCCTTAGCGTTGCCCTGCTGCTCCACTGGTGCCCAACACATGTCACGCATTGACTCCTTGATGTCCTTCTCATCCTGTAAAGTCTAGCTGAAGCAACACCCTCTCCTGGAAGTCTTTGACTCGCGCTTCTTACTAGCATTCCCTCATCTAGGAAATACTGACTATAATGTGTATTTTAAAAATCAACCTTGTTGAGAGGTGATTTACAAACACAAAAATGCATGAATGTTAAGTGAAGAGTTTAATGAATTTTGGTAAATGTATATACCTATATAACTGCTACCATAATTAAAATACAGGCTATTTCTACCACTTCAGAAAGTATTTGCATATTTTGCCACATAGTCATATATCGGCTTTTGTCTGGCTATATTTGTACGTGGAAGTTTGGTCTCAGCATGAATTTTTTCTTATTTTCATGAACACATTGAATATTTACTTTGTTCTAGGAAGGCTAGGAGATTTACATAAATGCTTAATCCTTATAAAAACTCTACAAAAAGTAGTATTAGTAATCACATTTCATGGAGAAGGGAAAGAATGGTGCAAAAGTTGAGTATAATTGCTTGCACAATTAGCAAATGGTGGGGTTAGGAAAATTGTATGCAACTTGTTTTGAGGCACCAAGGTGCTTTGGCTCTTGCCTGCCTGCTTTTGGGGAGTAATACTGTCTTGGACTATATAATCCAATGGAAATGGAACTGATACGTTGAGCCCTGTGTAGAGTGTTGATGATTCTCTCCCAGTCTTAGACAGGGCTCAGAGCTGGGGTCTCTGAGTAAGTATGATGAGCCCAGGGCTTCACTGCAGAGAGAACCAGGAGTTCTAGTTGTGGGGGACGTGGTTAAAGTGAATCAAGAGCAGTCTGAAATATCTGTTCTTTAAGTTGAACCAACAAAGATGAAGAACTGGCCCAAACCAAAGAGATGGTGGTGAAGGTCAAGAAGTTGAGCCTTCTAGAAGGTGACTAAGCTTGAAGTGATAAATTGACTCAGGCCTATGCATCAGGAAAGAGCTTGTGTTTATGTTCTGGGAGGGGAGGCAACTGGTAAGCATGTCCAGTTTTTGAGTATGAGTGGGAATCTTCCTCCAGCAGCTGCCCTAGATCACATATCACTCTAGGACCCAGTGTACAAATAAGACATTATATCTAAAGAATTAGAAATATATTACTTAATTTCTTCAAGTGGAAAAGTATTTGTGCAGCTACAAGATGTTTGGAAATTTTTATATTTTCCAATATTTTACCATGTTGAAAGTTAACTACCTAGATGCAAATTTTCAGGATCATCTGCCCCACTGCTTCTGTTAAGATACAGACACAATTCTAGAGTTTTCAGTCTACAGTCCTCATTAATTCAGCAGTGTGCACAGGGATGAATGGGATCGACAGGGCATCCCAATGGAAATGGGAGTCATTCTTTGCTCTTCAGGAACTTACAGTCCAGGAGAGAAGATTATAGTATGAAGGTACTTTTTAATCCTTCAGAATAAATGGGAACTAGCAGCTCTGTAATGACTTCAGTTAATTTTTTTTTTTTTTTTTGCACCTGGGAATTAAAGTTACTAAGCCCTAAAATGCTGAACATTTCTGGCTTATTTGAATAGCCAATTGCTAAGTCGTCCTCTTATCTCCAGCCCAGGCCCCATTGCTTGCTTCTATTCCCATTTCCCAACTGCATTCCATTTTTTTTCTGACTTTAAAATAATAAAATTCAGTACCCCTTTTTGATCAGAGTAGTTTATGATTGCTATGATCAAATTTCCTCTCCAAATGATAAAGGACCTATTATCCATTAACTGTCTTTTGTTTCTCACATACTTATGGAATGCTATTCTGTTCTCTTGTAGGTTGCATCTTATTTCTTAAATTGACTATTCTGCCTTTATCCACATTGGTGTATGCCAGTTCTCCATGTACCTCCTTAATCATTTGCCCTTGCTTTTACTTTTTATTCCTCCTATTTAGAATTCACTTCCCAATGTGGTTATTTAGTTAATGAGACTTTCCTCTAAGTTTATTCCTTCTGTTTTTGGGTTTCTTTTCTGCTATTTATTTTTCTTTCTTGCACATGTTCATGCATTCAAATAATTCATTGCAGTCACTTCATTTGGGTGTCTAGCTGTCCTGTTTCTTTTTGTTCTTCATGCTGTCTAGTGGGTTTTTAATAAAAATTTACCTAAAATACTTTTATTTGTTCTACATCTCTCTCCTTGGTTTAGAAATCCTGAGTTCTAATCAGTGTCTAGATGGTTTATATCTTCAAATCTGTAACTAACTCTTAGCCTTACAACAACTGTGTTAGTTTACTGATGAGCCAGGCAGTGCTAGAAGAAAGGGAAAATATTGTTATATGTGTGCACTGATCTTTTGATGTAACATGTAGCTTTCTTGACATTTGATGGAGTTTCCCAAATGTCTTATTTGAAGATTTATTTCCTTAAGGATTTTTGTATAAGCTGATTCTTGAGGTGGTAGACATTTACATGATAAGACTTGACCAATTCAGGGAAAGAGCATTGTGTACAGGCTTTAAGTTTGTTTTCTGAATGATCACATCAAAGACAAACCAAACTGACTCAATGCGAATTCAAGGAGTCATTTCTGTGCCACTCTTAAGTACATGGAGCAACAGTTTGTTGCCTCCTTTTTTTATTTCATTTTATGACACAGTTTCATAGGCGCTGGGATTCGCCCAACCCACCCCCATACCCTCTCCCCATGGTGGTTTTCTCCACCTCGTTGCAGTATTACAGTTCAAATCCAGTCATGTTTCTTTCATTGCTGTCTTTTAACATAGGAGCAACTCAGAGCCTTTACCAGGTTAAGATCTGAGCCTTACTATTTTCTAACTTCCACTTGGGAATAGGAGTAGCCCTAACAGCCAGCCACCCTGCTGCATAAACTGAAATTAAGCGTCATTAACAATGCAAATGTAGAAACCCAAAGCTTTTTATCTGAACCGATTAATTTTATGGACTTGCTTAGTATGGATATGCTAAACACATTATTTAGGCGTTGGTTTACAAAGAAAGTGATGGGAAGTTGGTATATGGAAAATATCTGCTACATCATATATTTTTTTCATATCTATGTGTGTGTTCTAACCAACCTCGTTTAAATTTAGATTAGTCACTCTTCCCCAAGGGGACTCTTAGCTTCCTGGTCCAATAAGCTGCAACAGCTTCTACTTCTAGAATAGCATTACATTTTGTAACATCATGTGGAAAAGAACTAGAGCTAGCTTTTTTTTTTTTTTACTGAAGATGATTATGAAAGCTTTAATCTTAGACCATATTTAAGTTTGTATATGAAATTGACATTTTTAGGAGATAAATCTGAACTCTGTGTCTCTCGACCCCAAATTATATTTTGACGTTAAATACCACCTTTGCATCCAGTACTGTAAATTGCACTGCTGGATTGGATTTTGTGATGTATATTAACTACTGTCCCTTTCCACTTTTATCAGCCACTCCCTTAAGGAGAGGCAAGTGAAGAACTTGGGAATTAATAACTTAGACTCCAGCAGTGATGTCATGTGATGAATTTCATTCCTAACAAAATTTGGATACATATGTTACGGCTATGATCAGGTAGAATTCTTCAGGAAGGAAGATGTAACAGAAATGTTCTAGTCACATGACTAACTAGTGTTTCTCCCCAGCCCCAATTCCTCCTTTTAAAATTGCAATGGTGAAGAAGCTAAAATATCTAAATGTATTTCCTAGCACTCAATAAAATTCACCAAGTCCTAACTTTTCTGAGGATCTTATGGCCCTTTAGGAGAGTTATGTTCTATAAATATATTTTTCTATCCTGTTTGTTACTTTATTGTGTTCATTTACTATGCATCAGGTATTTATCCATTATCCCTGTTGACAGTGAGCTCTTCGAATGCACAAACATTGTGCTTCAAAGTCTCTGTTTCCAGCCAGTAGCACAGTGTGTGGCACGTGCAAGTTATGTGAGTCTGGACTCCTGAGAAACAGAGACCAGATGAATTAGCATCTAATGCAATATAGAAGGAAATGTGCACAAGATCTAATGGGACAAACACTGGTGAAGGAGAATGGAGAGAGAGCTGAGGGGGAATCAAGTCTGATACCTGTGAAGCAGAGACAGGAAGGAGAGTTGAGTAGTGCAGTTTTTTGGGAAAAAAAAATAATAATCTGGCAAGCTTAATGGGAGAGTTTTCAAGCCAAAGAATTCCCAGTGAGCCAAATCCTGCATCCCCTTGAAATGAAGATCTTTCCCATACTTATTTATTGGCTAAGAGCAGCTGCTGGAAACCATGACATCTGAATAACATGGTGGGTGAAACTCAGAAGGCAGCAGGTGGAGCCATTTGTCAATTACATTTCTCACATTAGAGCTGAGGTATGCATTCTCATAACCATCACAGAAGCAAAAGAATATGTGATTGGAGAGACAGATTGAGGAGAACAGGAATTGTAGAAAGGAAAGGAATATTAATATCTGCTGACCCCTAACCTTGGCTAGTGTTGGAGAAGAGCATAAAATCCTGGTGATTGTCCTTAAATATTATCTTACAAAGAAGTCTTCCCAAGTTATCATAAATAGAATAGTCTCTGGTAACATTATTTTATATCACCCTCATTTTTTTAAAAACAAAAACAAAAAATGGGATTAGTGTCATGTTAGGCTGCTGCCTGTTACACTAACATTCCCATATGGGTGCTAGTTCAAGAGCAGCTGCTCTACTTCTACTGATCCAGCTTCCTGCTAATGGCCTGGGAAAGCAGTGGAGAATGGCCCAATTGCTTGGTCCCCTGTATTCACCTGGAGACAAGGAAGAGACCCCTTGCTTCAGACAGGCCCATGCCCTGACATTGGGGCCATTTGAGGAGTGAACCAGTGGATGGAAGATGTTTTCTCTGTAATTCTTTCAAATAAATAAAAAAGTGAATCTTCAAAAACATAAAAGATTAATAGTTTGCTGAGGTAAAATTGCTATTGAACAAAATATACACATTGTAAGGTTGTAATTTTATTGTTGTGAAGTATGAATGTATTCATGAAACTTTTTACCACAATCAAAACTGTGATCATATCTCAAGCCTCAGTGTTCTCTCATCCCCCTAACAAGCACTGCATTGTTCTGCCATTGTAAATTGGTTTCCATTTTGTAGACTTATATATAGAAGTTGAATCATTAAGTATGAACTTTTGATCTGTTTGCATTAAGCATAATCTTTTGAGGTTTAACCTTGTGAAAGCATTTATCCATACTTCATTTGTTGCTAAACAAAATTCCACTGAATGGATATACCATGGTTTATTTTCTCTTCCCTTTTTCTGTAGTATTCGTCAATACTTGTATTATGTTTCTACTTTTGTTTGCTTTCTACAATATAAACAATACCAGGGTAGGGATTTTCCTTGTATGCTGTTGTAACCAAATATAGACTGTATACTTATTGTTAACACCAATGAATGTATGCAGAGGTAATCTGTATGTAAATGTATGCAAACCTAATGCTCTGTGTCTTGCTTTGGGCCTTTTTTTAGGACAGCGCCAACAGTAGTTTACTATGATATTGATGTTTTATTCATTTATCCCATAAAGCAACATTGGGTTGGCTGGCCATAGATTGCATTTGGAAATCATCACTGAAATTTCAGTAACTTTTTTTCTTCTTAGTTGTGTTCTGTTTCATACTTTTATCAGTGAAAATTATGGGAGTAAAATTGAACTTTTAACAAATACCTGTATTCAGTGACATTTGGTGGTATAATGAATTGGTTTATGCAGAATTTATGATTCTAGCCTTGGCAATTCTAATGGTTATTAAAAAATGAATCAGTCATATGGATGATGATAATAAAGACTGGATTAATTAAGATACATGCTAGTTTTAAATCAAAATTTCACTGTGTTTTGAAAGAAATGCATTGTTTTGCACTGTTTGTCATGTGTGTGAGCGAGCGAGCTACACAGAGAGAATTCTGCTCACTGAAATATGCAAACATTGTTTGTTTCAGGATCAGATTTGCAAGTCTGTCTCCCCAAGGGCCCGACATGCTGTTCCAGAAAGATGGAAGAAAAATACCAACTAACAGCCCGCTTGAACATGGAACAACTGCTTCAGTCTGCCAGTATGGAGCTCAAGTTCCTAATTATTCAGAATGCTGCGGTTTTCCAAGGTGAGTTCTTAGGATCATTTTAGATGTGTTGCTCAGTGGCACCATTATTCGGGCACTAGGCTTTCAAATGCTAAGTATAATTTATAAATTACCATTCCAGAACTAATGCTTGATACACCCCCACCCACCCACCCCTTTCTCAGTGAGAGCTCCTGGTTAAGGAAAAACACAGTTTTTAAAGAAGCTTCATTTCAATCTTTCAATAAGTAAGTATTGTCAGAAATCATGGTCCAAGGATGATCTGTTTACCTCTATGTGAATGTTATATATCTCTGCAGATACACAAAAGGAAACCAACTTTTTTTTTCAACTTTTTATCTGCAGAAATATACTACTTTCAGCTAGTCCCTAAGACTTGCTTAAAAATCAAAAGTGGTTTCCCATGCCCTGAACCCACTTTTCTCAGGAATAAGTTAGATACTTGTGGACTACCTTCGAACTCCTTCTGACCACTAGGACCTTTGAAGAGGGAGAAACTGGCTTGTTGGCTGGACTTTGTCTTGGTGTGTGTGAGTGGCTACTTCTGTCTTTGTGAGTCTTGGTTCTTAGCATGCCTGTGTATGACTGAAGAACCTCTAGAGTGGATAGCAACTCAGATTTCTCCTATCCAGCTTGTAGGACTAGCATAGGAACATGGAGAGGAACTCATTCACTTTCAAACCCCAGCTAGGGATGAGTATGATGGTGGTGGCAGAGGGGTTGTGATCATGTTGAGCACACAAAGCACTTAGATAGTTATATGTTTAAAGTGCTTTGTATATAGAGAGCCATTTTGTCTTGGTAAGATTCCTGTGAATAGGTAATAGTATCTACATGTTAACGATGAAACCCAAAGGAAGAAAATGGTTAACTGATTGTTCCAAGACCATGTAACTGGTAAACGGTAAAGGCAGCATTTGAGCTTGAGTGGCCTACTTGATAGGGCCTGTGATGTTAACTACCATAGTACACAGCCTCCTATTTGTGGGAGCATTCATTTTGGATATTGGGACTTCTGTATTTCTTCAATCAGATAGAAGCCACTGCCATTTTGTAGCCCTCATACTGACAGTGTTGAGGTCAGGTAGAAAAATAACACTTTTGAGCACTTGACATTACAAAGCTTCAGATTCATGGCACCTGTACAAGGAATCTCTTTGAAATGTGAGGCAGGTTGATTATAGCTTGTTTTGTGTATTGTAATGAAATGCTTAGAATTAGCTAAGAAATTATCCAAATTGCCTAATAAAGCATACATTCAGAACAGTTGCTTGGGTCAAAGCCTCAGGGGATGTTAGGTTGATTATAGAAAGTACAACATAAAAAGTTGAAGTATTTGTTAACCTACTTATTCAGTCACCCTCTTGTGAAGAGTTTGTTGAGACTAACAATTTGGCGAAAGAAGGAAGAATTTAGGCTGATTTTTAAAATACATGTACCATTCATGTAGTTCTCAGATTTGTTTTGGAGTTAATCTGTTGGCTGAAAGTCGGGTGATGCAAAGTGATATGAAAGTTAGGTTGAAGTACAGAGCAGAATCTTTCCCTTTGGAGCATCTGCGTATTGGTTAATTCCTAAAACAACCAAATGCACAGATACTTACTACCTGACAACCACTTTCTCACTGTAGTGGAGTGGTAGAACGAAGGCACTGACATTCCAGCTTGTACAGGAGCTTCAGGTAGCTTTCTGAGGAGCCTTGGTGTACTGATGCTTAACTCTGCTCAGGCCTGTACTATCAATACTGTTCTTTGTTTGTTTAATGCTTGAAACAGGGCCTGGTGTGATGACTCAGTGTTTAAATCCTTGCTTTTCATGCACCAGTATCACATATGGGCACCAGTTTGTGTCCTGACTGCTCCACTTCCCATCTAGCTCCTTTCTTGTGGCCTGGGAAAGCAGTAGAGGACATCCCAAGGCCTTTGGATCCTGTGCCCATGCAGGAGACCCAGAAGCAGCTTCTGGCTCCTGGTTTCGAATTGGCTTAGCTTCGACCCTTGTGACCACTTGGAGAGTGAACCAGCAGATGGAACATCTTTCTTTCTGTATCTCCTTCTCTGTAAATCTACTTTACAATAAAAATAAACTTAAAAAATAAATGTTTGGAACAACATGAGACTAGGAGATGTTCTGAATAGATTTTGCTAGGCTTGGCTTCACCATATGGCTTCTGTAGCATGGAAGCAAAGTACAAGTCATGTGAGCAGATAGTGGGACATAGGTGCAACATCTCTGGTTGCATCATGAGCTGCTCCTCCTGCTTCTCAGGTGTGGTAAAGGTTCAGCCCAGCAGAGGGACTTGGAGGCACCTGATTGATGTGTGAGCCCATTCTTGCCGGTACGCTTGCCTTGTGACCCTTGGATACTCAGTCTTCATCTTGTTTGTTTCTCCTTCCTTGTTTTCCTGCCCTACTTTTAGAAAAAAAAATAAATCCTTCACCAGAAAACAAATTAAGCATAACCTCAGCGCTCCCACATTTGTTCTTGTAACAGACATTTTGAGAGGTAAAACTTAAAACCAGGGGTCACTACAGGATGAGGTGTTATTAATCCTAAGGAAAAAAAAGAGAATTTCCATTTGTTTTCTTTTTTAAGCCTACTACTTATTGCAGATAATGGAATGGGGAGGGGCACAGTTGTTTTCTTTCTGTAAAATAATTCCCTCTCCAAGATTCTGCTATACAAGATTATTGAGAAAATTTTCCCAGTGCTGTGCTTGTAAGATATTTGATGTGAAAGCTTTGGTGAGCTATTTGCTCTATCACATGATGCTGGAGAAAGCTTATCTTGATCTTGGCCTAGATCCACAGTCTCTGTAGCATTCCTACCCAAGTCCACGTCAGGAGTATTTAAGCAAGGAGTGCTTTCTACAAATCTGTGCACAGTTCCACGAGCGATGCCTTCTCCTCCGATTCAGATTTTGGTGTCTTTATTTCAGGAAGCCTTTGCCCTCATAAACGAGCCCTGAGCCCTCTGCTACCGTACCAGGAGTGCTCTGTTGCTACTGTTTTGATAATGATTGAAACGTTAGAAAAGTTGCTCTTTGTTTCCATCTTTGCATTGCCTCGTTTCCTAAATTTAATTTACTTAGATGTTCTTAGTAAAACGGGACAGCATCATCTTGTTTTGTTTTGTTTCTGCTTAATTCTCTTTGAGAAACTCCACTGAAAGTAGATTTACTTTTCTCCCTTTTTTCTTCTCCTCTACCTTGTAATAATGATCCTGATAATAAAAGTAAAGATTTATTAAGAGCCTAATAAATGATGCTTACTTTTACATAATCATCTCATTACGTTTTCCCAACAGCCTTATGAGGGCTGTATTGTAATTATCACCGATTCACAGATGAGGAAACTCATTTATGCCACAGCTTCTTCCAAGCCGTCACGGGACACAGTCTTTCCTGTCCTTTGTGTACATGAGGTAGAACAGAGTTAGCCTTTAAGGATTTGTGTCCTGCTGAAGAGAAATGAGATGAGAGTTCTGAGTTTTCCATCACATTGCCAAATACTCCATGCCTTCAGGCCCTGAGTTGCGTTTTCATTGCAGAATTTCACTGTGATGTCCAGCCTTGTAAAATCAGGAAACAATTGCAGCATGTTCAAGTGTTTTTTTTTTTTCCTTTTTCCCCAATATATCTGATTATTCTAATCCTCCTCAAAGGTGCCACTGACTTTGAGACCAGATTCTTCAGAATACAGCCATATTTGCTTTTGTTCTAGAAGTTGCCTGTGCTGTAGCTTGAACTTCTTTTAAGATTTATTTTTATTGGAAAGTCAGATGTACAGAGAGAAGGAGACACAGAGAGGAAGAACTTCAGTTCATTGATTCACTCCCCGTGTAACTGCAATGGCCGGAGCTGCGTCAATCCGGAGCCAGGAGCCGGGAGCCTCCTCCAAGTCTTCCACACAGGTGTAGGGTCCCAAGACCTTGGGCCGTCCTGGACTGCTTTCCCAGGCCACAAGCAGGGAGCTGGATGGGAAGCGGGGCTGCCAGTATTACAACCGATGCCCATATGGGATCCTGGTGCATGCAAGGCCAGGACTTTAGCAACTAGGCTATGGCACTGGGCCCTGTATCTTGAACTCTATGAGAGAGGGAAAATAGTGAGTAAGCGAAAAATAGCTCTGTACACCTGAACTGCCATGGAATTGCTGCTGGTATAGTTGACTCACCTAAGAGTGCTTTGGATTGTTGCTTAGGGTCGCAGACAGTTGTGAATTAACAGTCCTGACTGGCTTGATTTTCTGGTTTCTAGCCAGTAGGCGATAAGCGGTAGAATAGGGCTTGGAGAACTCTAGTGGGAGGTACACATAAGCTGCAAGAAGTCACAAGTGACCCTGTGGGTAAAGGCCTAAAAAATGGATTTAAGAGCTTAGCACATGTAGCAGCCAGGGATATTTGCTAGAGCTGTATACCCCACATGCCTCAAGTAGCCTCATAGTGTAAGAGCTCCAACATGTTCCTAATGACAGCTGTGAATCAATAAGGAAAGATCAGACATGTTTATTGTTCTTAGTGATTCCTTCTTAGGATAGTTTAGAACAGTGAAAGCAACACTGGACTTGGAGCCAGAAAGTTCCCGAGTTCTAGTTCTGGGTCTACCTTTTTCAGTTTTCTGGTTTGGGACAGTTATTTAGACTTTGCCTCAGGTTTGTCATCTGTGAAATGGTGGTGCAAGTTGCAGTCCTGCTTTTCTGGTAGAGACCGTGTATGTGAAAGTGTCTGGAAAAGTGCAAAGCACCACCTGCCTGCATTATCAAGGCAGCTCATTTATGGATATTAATCTAGTCAAAGATGGAGTTGATGACACGCCTGAACAACTTTTCCACATAAAGATGAGATGAATACAAACAGCTGGCAGTGCCAGGGTGAGAAAATACTTAGGCAAAAGAGTCTGTGAGAAAGAGACTTATTTTATGCCCCCCAGAGTGTGAAGCTGTGCTGTGTGAGATGTGCTGCCTGGAGCAGTGCCTTTGTTCTGGCTCCTGAACTTTCTCTCCCCCCCCCCCCCCCCCCCCCCGTGTATCTGGTCTGTTTCCTACACACAGGCAAGCAACTAGATGAGAAATAGTGTGTTAGGCTCAAGCCATGTTTTCCTTATGTTTTTTGTTCCACATGATCGTGTCAGTGAGAGGATAAAGTCGGGTCTCAACTAGAGACCTTTGCCTGGTGCTCACTCAGCACGGGAAAGCTTGCCCCCACCTGCCTGCTGCGGAGACCCTTTGCACATGGCCAGGCAGGAGAGAGTCCTGTGCTTTCACTGTTGCTGTTCTCCTGTATTTTGTGTCCATCTGCTCTTGGTAGTTCTTACATTTTTTTTCTGTCACATTCCTGCCTTTCCCACTCCCCCTATATAAAATTGACATTGGTTGGAACAGCCTTTTCCATCAGCTCAGAGCAATTTTTCCCATCATTTCTGCTTGAAATGACCATTTAGGGACATTATTCAACCAAAGTGTTTTTTTTTTTTTCCCTTTTTGTTTCAAAGCTAATATGTGATGAAGTAATTGCTTGAATATTGAGAGTCAATCATTTAGTTGTTAATTTAGTTTTCATAACGGAGAGTTTTAAGGGAGTCCAGGACAGTTTTTCTCCTTTTCACAATTGTTTTCCCTTGAGTGGTCTGACAGTTGTCCTGCCATGCTCCAGTTTTGTACAGATCAAGTCACACTGAGTCGCTGTGTCACACTGCTGGTGATTTGACCCTTGACCCATAGCCCTTTCTTCATTGAGAATAATGTATAGGACAGAATAATTGCATTGATGTCCAATCAGAGCTTCATCCTCCAGGGCTAAATATAATAACGTTAAACGGAATGGAAGAGTTTTAGGAACATGCGCCATGACCCTGAGTGAGTTATAGATACTCAGGATGTAAATTATTCATCAAACCACTCATCTGTAGGCAAAACCCTAGTAATCCCATTATAAAATGGTGAGTTTCTCATCAGAGCCCAGAAGGTGCTGGCTTTAATTAGTGGACATTTATTGCACTGACTGCAAGAGATATTTGGTTACTTTAAACAAAAATGCAGTCCTTTTAACTATTAGTTTTACTGGGGGAACAACAAGAAACCGAGTGTTTAAAATCACGGCTGTCTTCAAGGAAGAACTTTTTGGATTCAGTTGAGTTTCAAAGTTCTGTGGCTGTTGCTGAGACAGAAGCAGGGGCAGTTGTAAGCCCTGCACATGTCCTGTATCAGTTCAAGAAAGTGAGTCTTTGCGATGTAAACTGTCTCCTTTAAAGGCTCAGAGTGCAGGTAGACAGCTGTGAGTCAACCATAAGGTGAGAAGATGATGCAGATCAACTCCATTATCCCAGTTCAGAGTAAAGGGCATTGAGCACATGCCCTCTTGTTGCCCTCAGCACTGCCCTCGCCTTCTCCCTAGTGGACCCAATAGAGCAATTCAAGGCTATCATCGTCCCTGGCCTCTAGAAGCCTCCAAGAAAAATCACACTTTGGCTCACCACCTCTCTGCCACTAGGATGTATTTACTATCATACCTGTGTTCTTCCTGCCCTTTCTCACCGAGGAAGGTGACACAATACCTGATGCATTGGAATAATGAAGTATATGTTTGAGAGATTTGCCTTATCCTGATAGTAGATAGTGGGTATCAACAGTTTACCTCTATTTGGACAGTTTGGAACTGGCTGTGATGAGATTAAAAATACCTTTCCTCTCTTGCTTGTTGCACCCTTCCAGTGGTGGAATTTAATGATTATGGGTGCAAGCACTTGAGGTCCTGTATGCTGGATTTGAATGATTCTGGGTGGGTTAGGTGGACTTGTATGGGAATATCAGGGAAGTGAACCAGTGGATAGAAGATATATTCATTCATTCATTCATTCATCCATTTCTCTGTGTGTGTGTGTCTGTGTGTATGTTTCTGTCTGTCTCCCTGTAACTCTGACTTTCAAGATAAAATTTGTTTAAGGGGGTTCAGGCAAATGATGCTGGCTGAGAAGTCACTGCTGTGCTAACCTCTGGGATTCAAATGCACGGTTAACCATTGCTTTGTTATTCCCAACTAGTGCATTTATAACATCATTAGTATGAAATACAGTCTCTTTGCTTCATTGAATATCACATATCTGGCACAAGCACATGTTTAAATGCTTTTTATTAATATTGTAATTAGCATACCATGCTCTAATGTCTGTCTACTTATAATTTCATCCTTCAGAGATAATTACGTGTAGCATTTTTGTATGTTTTCTTCTTTTCGCAGTATGTATATCTGTATTGAAAACTGTATAGCATAATTTCTCAATGGTCCCCTAGTGGTCTGAATGAGTTAATGTAGTCACTTGTTCTAACCAGTTGATGGGAGCCTCTGATTTCATTAGGGTGGATTAGGAAAGGAAGCGCGCCCCCCCCCCCCAAAAAAAGTGAAAAAGGTTGAAAAGAAATTAGAGTTTTTATGATCTCTCCTTCCTTTGGTTGAAGGTCTTGAGAATTATTAGTTCTGGATCTGATGAACTGAAATGTAATGATTGGATTAGACCCGGGTCCATTCTGTTCCTTCTCCTGAGAACGTGTGTTTTTTCCTTTCAAGGAATTATCAGGTTTGCAGTGGTACATGTATATGTGTGGTGATTTGATTAACATTAGTTTCCTTTACCAGAAAATGAGCTCTGTGTGTAGGGCCTGTGTCTATTTTATCACATTTTTGATCCCTGGGTGATACAGTAGACAGTAAATGTTTGAGTGAACTGTCTCTCTCTTCTGTGCCCTTTCTCCCCTCCACACACAATTATGACAAGCAATATTCACAGAAGCAGATTTCCAACTGAAATCGTTCTCCTACAGCAACCACCACTATGACCAAATGGAGAAGATGAACCTGTTGCCTGCAGTATTTACTTGTAGGTTTTAAAACATGCCAAAATACAATGTTTTTAAAGTCTAGCTAGTGGGTTGGTGCTTTCCCATTGTGATGGAAACTCTGTATCCTGAGGTCTCAACCCCTGTTTCTGACCTCAGCACTCCCAGACTTGCTGGTTGTCTTTACCTGCAGTCTAACCTAGCCTCTTCTTAGAACTCTGTTTAAATGAGGTTTGGTGTCACAGATTTACATCCTGTGATCAACAATCATGGGGATGGTGACACATAGCAACCCATCTAAAAGCACTTATGTGTCCTTCTGTCCTTTCTCAATAACCTGACAGAAGAAGAAATTAACGTTTCATGAATGTCTCTTACAGAGCAGGGAAACATGTTTGTACTTATTTTGTCTTACTATCATCCTTTCAAAAAAAAAGGATAGTAACTCTACAGAGAAACTGAGTTTGGTTATAGGTAACCTAGCCTACTGTTGTGAAATTCTTTTTTTCTCGTATGCTGTTATCATGTGTTTGCTCTGAAAACAATTGCTAGTTCCTCTAATTTGGGGATCATTCTTATAACCTTATCTTGAATTATATAGAATTTTATGTTTCACATTTTGGTGGAAGGTAAATGGCAAAAATATACAGACTTGGGAGTAAAAACAATCCTGAATTCAAATCCTCCTGTTATTCACTTGTCCTGTAACTCCCTTTCACAAACTGGGAATAATGATTTACAGGCTTTCAGACTTGTGAAAATGAAACCTAAATAATGTCAAACATTTGCCACATGCTTTGGCTCACAGTAGAATAGGTGTGGAAAAAATTATAATAATGAGACCCTTGATTTTTTGAAGAAGGTAAATTCTCACATCTGCCCGTAATGGTACTTCCTTTAATCAAGATGAATTCATTATAATTTGATCTAGATTGAGGAATTTGGTCAGACGTAAGTTTGACTAAAGCTGGCTCAAGTTGAAAAAAGAACTTAAATGAACATTTAATTATTATTAATCCATACCCCTCTATTAATAAAAGTTGAAGTTGCCTTCAGTGTATCAAAAAGATAGAAATAATACTCATGTGGCTAAATATCACTGCATTTTAATATTAGCACAATTAATCCCTAATTCTTAGGATAAATTTCTTGAACTGGAATTTCTCGGTCAAATATTATACAATTTAAAAAATTTCTTAAATTTTTTTCCATTTGATTTTCACCAAGTCTGTACATTCTTTCATTTTTAGTAGTGATGTTTGTCTGTTTTCCTAAACATTTGCCATTTTGTAATAATTCCAATTAGGTTAAAAAATAGTATTTGTATTTGGTTGCTAGGGAGATTTGTTGATCATTTAAATGTTTTGTGATTTTTCTCTAGTATTTTGTTATTTTTACTAAGAATAGACATGCACTGTTTGTTCTTTATTAGTTGACCTTTTGTTTTCTTATTGATTTGTAACAACTCTATATTTCAGGATGGTGCCGAGTTTTATGTTATTAATTGCTTTTACTGATGTTAATTCAATTGTTCATTTTTGATTGAGAGGTAAAGCAGCTTCAGTAAATTGTTTCTATATCGTTAGTTGGTTTCCAGCATATTCTTTGATACTGTATTAATTAACATTAGCCTTTGCACAAATCAGAAATACATTCTGCTTCCTGTTCTGTCACCAGCCATGGGAAAATGAGTAAGTAATATCAAAGATCTGAGTTATGTTTTTGTTATGCACAAGATGACAGCATCTGACCTGCCAAGATACCAGAGCTTTTGAGGATGAAAAGAGGTAATGTATATGAAAACACTTTGAAAGTTTAAATAATTGCTGTACTTGTTCTTCAGTTATTCTATGACATCTTCAATCTGAGTGAGTTCATGTCTCCTATACTGACATCAGTGTTACCTTTCATTCCCATGGATCTGAAACCTTTCTAACCACAATAGGAAGTAATGTTGTTCTAGAAATACATTGGAGCCTGTGTTCTGGTCATTGGAATGGTGCTTGGGGGGGGTGTGAAAGGTTGCCTGTCCAGAGTGTAGATCCTGGGCATCCTTCCCACTGCTCCAACTGGGAAAATGGGCCCCGGAACAGTTCCTTGATTTAGGACGTGTGTTTACATCCACAATGCCCTGGCTCTGGAAGGGTAGGTAACCTAAGAAACCCGGGCAGGAAGGCCAAAGTGCCTGTTACAGTTCAGGAGAGAAGTAAGGGGAGAAAAACCCCAAAGCCTTCTGTCAACATTTCTGTTCTTTGGGGAATTGGGAAAAAATACTCTTTCTAGCAGTTAACATTGTAAACAAATACACAGGGCTATCAGATAAACCAGTGGCTTAGCATTGTTTTGTGGTATACAGTTTGGAATGTTGTTTGTGGGGAAAGCCTTTTTTTTTTTTTTTTTTTTTTTTACTGTGAGCTGACTATAATTCTCCCTTTCTAAATTCCAGATTTAAAAAAAAATCAGAGGCAGGAAAAACAATTAAAATATCTCATGCATCAAAGTAATCATTAGTGGAAAAACAGAGTATGTTCTTTCTGACAATCTCTGCCAGATGGTTGAGATGGCTTGTAGAGGAAGAAACAGCTTAAATGATGCAGATATTATTTCAAATATAACCTTGAGGGTTTTAGTTTCAGTTTTAATAGGAGGGCAAGATAGTATATACTTGCATAAATTATGCTTTCTTGAAGATCAGGAGCCTCTGGGAAGTTAATGAAGTTAGACATTTGAGCTCATTTGGGTCATTTAAATGAAGGAGAAATGAACTAGATTTACTAAAAGCCTACCATGTACTTCTAGACTTGAGTCATCTTTATGACAATAATAATACTTTTAAATATTGTTATCCCCATTTCACAGATGTGAAATGTTAAAGGGCTCTTAAGCAATTTGTTCAAGGCCACATAATCCAAAAGTGTCAGCATTAGGTTTCTAACTTCAAAGTCATTGCTCTTTTCATTGAGCTACATTGGCTCTTGGATGGAGAAGATAAAAATAAACTTTAATAACTCATTAAATGATCATAGTAGATCTTAGAAAGTAGTGCTGTTAAGAATCTCTACTGTAATGCAGAAATAAACAAATTACTCCAAGAATGGCCCCAAACTTTTATTTGGCAGAGGGCTTCAAATTCCATTGATGTGAAACAATTGTCTGTAGGGACATACTAGTGTGAGTAAATTGTACCCTGAGTATTCTAATGGCACTGTGGCAGCCTCTTCTATTGCCTCATAAAGACTCACACACACAACACACCCTTCGGAGTTCACTTTAGTACTTTTGAGTGTGACATCTGAAGGGGCTGCTACCCCTACAGACTCAATCTGACCAGATGTTATTATTTTGCACTACATTTAATTTCTTCCTGCCAAAGATCTGGGCTTCTTTTCACTGATAAAGATCAGGGGAAATTGTCTGGTATTTACAAAATCCCATCCAGGCGTATCTGTTACAATGTTCACTTAGCAAAGTTTATTAGATTATTAGGGCTTTAAACCCTTGGGCTCTTTCGTTATTGAAATTAAAAAAAGAAAAACCCAAACATCCTCAACAAATTTAAGTGGTATAATTAGACCCTGGACTTGTCTTACAGGCATTTTAGAATTATGAAAATGATTTAAATAGTATTTGCTTCCTGAGAAACTTGCTGTATTTCACAGGCATGAAAAGAAAGCGGTTATGCTCTTTTGGTCTCCGGAGTTAATGGTGAAAGTGATATCTGGAACTGAAATAAATTTGCTGTACTTGTATGGCAAAATTACTCACATAAGTAGTTAGCCATACCACACAGGGGCCTTTCTTTCTTGGTTAAAATGCAGTCACTACAGTGTCGGAGAACATGGGGGTCAGTCATTTCTTTGCTTATGAAATCCACTTAGAATAATGACATTCTTTAAGCTCTGATTTTGTTTTAAAGATTTATTTATTTATTGGAAAGTCAGATATACAGAGAGAAGGAGAGACAGAGAGGAAGATCTTCCGTCCAATGATTTACTCCCCAAGTGAGCACAATGGCCGATACTATGCTGATCCAAAGCCAGGATCCAGGAACTTCTTCTGGATCTCCCACATGGGTGCAGGGTCCCAAAGCTTTGGGCCGTCCTCGACTGCTTTCCCAGGCCACAAGCAGGGAGCTGGGAGGGAAGCGGAGCTGCTGGGATTAGAACTGGCGCCCATATGGGATCCCGGGACTTTTGAGGTGAGGACTTTAGCCGCTAGGCCATGCCGCTGGGCCCTAAGCTCTGATGTTTGCTTGTCCATTTTTATTAGACAAAGATAACAAAGCATTCAGTATTTTTGATGCATAATTGATTATGCTTTTAATACACTGAAGCTCCCAACCCCCCAAAAGGCTTTTCCAGCAATGATCATGTTTTCAAGCATTTCCAATTGAAAGTTGGTGGCACTCTTGTTCTTTCTCTGTTGTGTGAATGTTGTAGACATTGCAGGGTTGACATGTTGAGCTAACTGAATCAAAATATGGAGCTAAGGAGCCAGTTGCTAATCTGGAACTTTAATGAGATGTACATTGGGAGAGAGCAGCCAACAGGGAAAAAAATGTAATTCTGCTTACTTGTTTTCAAAAGTGGGGTGGAGTAGCTACTAATTCAGGTTCCAAAGTTGTTGATCATCAAACTTTGGTTTAAAAAGAGAGAACTATTTAAGAAAATTGAATGGAAGTCTTCATCACATATGCCAGGTGGAGTATTTTCTTGTATTTTATATTACTTAGTGCCACATTAGGTTTTTTTTTTTAAACAAATTGTTAGAATCCAGTTGTTTAGAGACTGTTGGAAATATCTTACAATTAAGCAGGACCATATTTGAGCCTTTTCTCCTTATTTTGAAGGCCATCAGAAGCTTTTTATCTGAAAACTGGCAGTGCAAACTTATGTTTATATACTCAATGTAAGTAATGAAATGGCAGAAGTGAATTCAAGGCTCAGGAGATAAATATTTTGTAAAAATTAATGATCTGAAGTGAGTTCTCATTAACTTGGGCTCTGGTAATTTGGATATTGTGATAATTTGGCTTAGACGGAAATTTAATTTCATCACGTTTATGAAGGGATCTGTTAAACAAATTGCTAGCGCTTGTACCATTTCAGGAAGCCATGTTGCACTTGCTTGAAGGGCTCAAGCAAGTCCATTAAATGGGACTGCTGATTAATGAGCTTTACTTATTATCGCAAACCTGTTAAAACATCTACTTGGAAACACTTTGTTAGCATTCAGTTTGAGTTACTCTGGGTATAGAAAAATAATAAAAAGTGGTGTGCATTTTTTAAATGAATTCTGGGGGCTGGCATTGTAGGACAGCAGCTAAAACTGCTACCTGTGATGTCAGCATCACGTATACGTGCCAGTTATTGTCCTGGCCTTCTCAGCTTCCCATCCAGCTCCCTACAAATGGTTTAGGAAAACTGCAGAGGATGGCCCAAGTGTTTGAGTCCATCTACAACACGAGACCTGGAAGAAGCTCCTGGATTTGGCCCGGCCTGGCATGCCGGTCCTTGCAGCCATCAGAGGAGTGAATCAGCACTTGGAAGATGTCTTTCTTTGAAGCTCTGACTTTGAAAATAAATACATCAGTACTTAAACAAATGGATTGAGAAATAATTGCTTTGGGTTTGAATTTTGTTGTGTGGAGAAGTCTAATTCTCCGAATCCCCATTTCCTCACTTCTAAAATAGGAACAGTAATAGGACCCAACTTGACATGCCTCTAGTGAGGGGTGAATTATAAGGCTTGTAGAATTCAGATAGTACCTTGGAATAAGTAAGTGTTCAGTACATATTAGCTGTTTGTTATTCTTACAAAGCATTTGTAAACTGCACATTGATTAGACTATGCTTTTCTTCATCCATTCAGATCAGAGGGTGTATTTTAGGAAAGCATCCCATTTATTGAATTAGCTGTTCTTGATTTTCATGGAGTCACAGAAAGCAAAATAGTCATGCATGTGCACGTGCGCGCGCGCACACACACACGAGAGAGAGAGAAAAAAAAGAGAAGGCGAGGGAGACAGAAGTTTTCCTTCTTTCTATGCACCCCTCAGATACCTGCAAGAGCCATGGCTGAGCTGGGGCTGCAACCGGAAGATAGGAAAGCAATCCAGGTCTTCCACATGGCTGCTGAAGCACTACCGGAGCCTTTAGCACTGCCTCCCTGGACCTGCAGAGCTGGGAAGCTGCAGTCAGGTGCCAGGCACTCTGTGTGGAATGCAGATATCTTCACTGCTAGGCAGAAGCCTGCCTCTGGGTTTGTTTTTGTTGTTTTTTGAGTTTGAGATGCCTGCCTGAAGGCAGGAACAGTCAGTTGGAATCCTTGTTCTGTGGTTCAAATATACACAAGGATAAAGTCTCTTCAATTTTCCAAAGAGAAGTCCTAATTGAGCAGGTTTTATGTTCAAAGCTTAGCTAACAATGAGCTTCTGATTGAAATTGTTATGGAACCTGAAAACTACTCAGGTTATATATGTCTGCCTGTTTTATCACATTTCTGATATTACCCTCTTCCGTTGTCCTAGTGATCAGGCTGCTTTATATAGGTAACACGTTTTAGAAGAGAAGTTACTAAAATTCTGATATATATACATATTTATATCAGAATCTATATCAGTATATATATACACACACATATATACACACAGACACATATATATGAAGCAAAACAAAAATCGTGTGTGCATGCACACACATGAATTTTTTTTTATAACAGGATGAAACATATAACCCACATTCCAAGCAGTCCTGATGAGGAATGGGCATTTGGCATGGTGGTTAAAATGACTATTGGAACACCTGTATCCCATATTGGAGTGTGTGGATGTAAGCCCTGCTGTGCTGCTGATGCAAGTTTCCTGACCATGTACACCCGGGATGCAGCAGTGATGGCTCACATGGTAGGGTCACGGCCACCCACCTGGGAGAGCAGATTGAATTTTAGCTTGTGACCTTGGTCTAGCCAAGTCACTGCTGTGGTGGACATTTGTGTAGAGAGCCTGTGAACAGGAACTCTGTCTTTGCCTCTCAAGTATTTTTTTTTAAAGTGATGTGGTGATAAAGGATTATGTATATTTGCTTGAATTGTTTTCAAGTATGGATTGATTTATGTAGGGTCATTTGTAATCATAGGATGGATGTGAACTTAAAAATTGTAGGGTCTTTTCCTGTTGGGACCAATAGAAATTCAGCACAGAGAATATGGCTTCAATTATCTTTGTAAGTCCTTTGTAATTCAGAGTGGATTAGACAGAGGGGGAGAAAGAGTGAGAGTGTGTGTGTGCGCGTGTGCGCACATGCTGTATGTTTTTTCCTCCTGTTGTGTGGTCTAGTGACAATATCATTGCACTGGGAATAAGAAGATATGGCTGTGACTCTATCATGACTCATTGGATGGCCTTGAGCAATTAATTCCATTTCTCTAGGCTTTAGTTTTCTCATATATAAACTGTGGAGTTAGAGCAGATAATTTTCCACAATGCCTTGCAGCTAAGTCTGAGTTTTTAAAAATCAAACCCACCTTTTTGTCTGTAAGAACCTGGGCTACTGTGGATATCTGCTTGACAGGAGGGTAATGAAACTTAGCAGGTTTTTTTTTTTTTTTTTTTTTTGAGTGATGGTGGGGGTGCCTCAGACAGACTAAAGGCTGTAATTTTTTAGCCTATCCGGCTATCAGGAGTTTGATTTTTGAAAGCACTAAATTCTCTATTCGAGAAAAAAAAATGTGGAAGCTCTGGGTTATTTATCATTATTTACACTTCTCCATTCTTAACTGTCAGTGTCAAAGGCTTCGTCAGCATAAGCACGCCAATCAGGTTAGCTTTAATCAGTTTAGTGAAAGCTAAGTCACAAATATATCAAATAGCCAATCCTAATATAGGAGTCCTCTAAAACCCAACTGAATTATTTATTTTGTTATGATGAAAATGTCTTGGTTTTATTGGGTTTTCTTTGAAGAATTTGATTCAGCTTGAAGTCTGGAAGATAAAAGATCAGTGATTGTCTCTCAGATTTTTATTCTGCCTTCCTCCAAGGCTTTTCATTTTTCACAAGAAACCGTTGTTAGCACTTCTAAGTCAAGGTGAGATAACTGATTTTTTTTTTATCCTAGGGATTTAAGCATGTGTGAAAAACTTTTACCTTTGATTTCTTGGGGTTTTTGTTGTTGTTGTTTTCATGTGGAAGCTGTGTGGGTTTGAGATAACCATTTGCCCTGTCTGAGCCTCACTTTCTTTGCCTGTAAAATGGGAATACTAGTCTTTGATCAAAATGAGACTTGGGTATGCTAATTTTCTATACAAGGGATTATCTTTATGCTTCATTTTAGAATAATCATTTAGATTTTCTGTAGGGAGGTCTGGCTTTGACTTAATGGATATGAACTTCAGCTTTGTAAATCAAGGTTTTTTTTAAAAAATTTTATGTGATATGCTTATATATTACCCCAGATTTTTTTTTGTCCAGAGTCATAAAGAAGTGAAGAATTCCACAAACTTAATTTTTTTTTTCACTGAAAAATAAGAGCAGTTTTCCAGTGACACATGAGCACTGCAAATCACTAAATGCAGTGTTAAAATACAGAAGGACGAAATGCATTTGGCAGTGGTGAGATAGAGTGGGGCAGCTGGCAGTGGGAAGTCAGCAAGAAGAGAAGATGAAGAAAAAGACGTTTGAAATCTAGCTGTCCTGTCCAGTCATTCCCTCGTCAGTCTCTGTAGTCATGTCTAACCTGCACCACGTGCTTTTCCTTCTTTCCCCAGTCACCTTTAACACAGACTGTGAAAGTGTGGCGGAAACGTGCTTTTGTCCTTGCAACGAAGTCGCATGGCCCTTCTAAGAATCAGTTTTGTTTTTTTCCACTGAGCCATTCTGAGACCCTGATTACCAGCATAATGGGAACGAAAAGAGATAAATACCTTGTGCCAGAGCAGAACACAAAGGAAGCAAGATTAGAGAACTGAGAAGTGTGTAAGGAGAACGTTTGAGTAGAGGAACATGGCCACTAGCAGAAGGAAGTGCTTCAGGTTTACCTCCTGAATTAACTCATGTTGAAGTTGAGTCATGGGTAATTAAGTTTCATGTACTGAGGCCAATTTACATGTAGTGAGTATGTACTGAGTGAAAGTGATGCTTATTGGTAACTGAAGCTGTGGGCCCAGCTGTTGGTTTTCCTTTTTTTTTTTTTTTAAAGATGCATTTATTTTTATTTTTTTTTTAAAGATTTATTTTATTATTTTTTTATTGGAGAGGCGGATATACAGAGAGGAGAGACAGAGAGGAAGATCTTCCGTCCGATGATTCACTCCCCAAGTGAGCGCAACGGGCCGATACTATGCCGATCTGAAGCCAGGAGCCTCTTCCGGGTCTCCCACGCTGGTGCAGGGTCCCAAAGCTTTGGGCCGTCCTCGACTGCTTTCCCGGGCCACAGGCAGGGAGCTGGAAGGGAAGCGGGGCTGCTGGGATTAGAACCGGTGCCCATATGGGATCCCGGGCGTGCAAGGTGAGGACCTTAACCACTTGCGCCACCGCGCCGGGCCCAGCTGTTGGTTTTCCAACTCCTAGTTGCAAGGCTGCTGCTGTTGAAAGAAGCTCAGCCCACCGAAAAGTCTTGGAATCAGAACATCTGGGGTCCAGTGCCAGGGCGCTGCAGCAAGCTGTCTGAATGAACTCTTTAGAGATACTTTCCCTAATCTGCAGGCTAGGCTGTGTCTCTCTCCATTCTTTCTTGGTTCCATCTTGCCTGCCTCTCACCTTCATTCCTTTATAGAAGAACCATACCAGACATGGTGTGCCAGGGATGAAGTGAACAATGACTGTTTCTGCCATGGGATGGAGAGTAAGCAGAGTTTTTGTAGTAAGGTCATTTCTATCTACCCCCACATGCAGTGTCAGGGGTGGATAGACACAGATGTTTTTCCCTGGATATTTGTAAAACTTACTTTCTAAACCTTGGACATTTTGTCTATAGAACGGAGCTACAATATGTTCTGTCACTGTTAGTTATGAGATATGAAGCTGTGTACATAAAATTGCAGAGTAGGCCAGAAGGCACTCTACATTCACTGATAAAGGGGCTCATACGGCTGTGGTGTATAGCTGACATATATGGCTATTAGGCTGGGTGGTTAGCCTACCAGTTTAGATACCAATGAGAACGCTTATGGCCCGTATCAGAGTCCCTGGGTTTGATTCCTGGCTCCTGACTTGGGCTGCCTGCTGATGCACATCCTGGAAGGCAGCAGTGATGGCTCAAGTGACTGGGTCCCTGCTACTCCATGGGAGACCTGGACTGAGTAATGAGCACTTGGGGACTGAACCAGTGGATGGGAGCTCTCTTCCTGTCTACTTCCCAAATTAATGAAATGTATGTGATTTGTGCTCTTTTTACTTTACTTATTGAATATCATGGTTAGTGGTGTATTAAGCCTGTGATTATAGGATGGATTGAAAGGTTTTTTTTTTTCTTTTACTTTTTAAATAGAAAGGAAAGGGTTGCATGAGGAAGGGAGGGAAGTGTGATCATTTTAGAATTGTACTTTAATAATTAAAACTACTTTTGAGAACTGTACTTTTCTTTAGTAATTAAAAAAAAACATAGAGCTATCTTGTAGGAAGTTTGAGTAAATTAACTTTTCTGAGCATTTTGATCCTTCACTGGAATCTATAGGTGAGCTGTAGTGAACCCCCAAAAGTCCTTGAAGTTGTATTACCATTTTTTACATGTATTTTTTTTTTCTGGAGTGAAAGCACTTACTTTATGTCAGAATCTTAAAAGGATCTGTACTGTTCAAACACCTAAGAGCCACAGGAATAGCTAAATTTACAATTCCATGCAACTAATTTGATCCCATGAAAAATCCTAGTTTGGACAAATATGTTCCAGTTTATGATTATTTAATGGACTCAAATAAGTAGTTTCAGTTATTTTATCAGCACTAAACTCAAGATTCTCAAATTTAATAATACTCATTACAGTACTGATTGCTGGCATATTTTGCTACCACTCAGGTTTCTACTTGGCTTGAGGGAAAGAACTATTATTTTTGATGTTGCCACCCATCTCCTATTAGGAAATGAGGCTATTTCATCCTTACCTGTGTGGCTGTTAGCCTGCTGAATTAGAAGCTTTAGCCACATGTTTGTCAACTGAATATAATAAAAACCCCCCATTAAAGAATCAAATAACAACAGCTGAGCTATAGTCCTGTGGAAGCATTAGGGGAACAGCACCACTTAGGAATCCTGCTGTGTTTGACCCTAACCAGGCTACTGGTATACCATATGGTTCTTCTGGGAAGTCACACAATTGAATCTCAACATCTGTAGAAATTCCACTCGGTTAAATACATTGAGTTTTCTATTTTACTAAAGAGAAGTACAGATGCAGCTATCAGATTAAGAAGTATGGGCAGTTTTTTTAAAAAAAGATTTATTTTTATTAGAAAGGCAGATATACAGATAGAGAGGAAGATATACAGGAGCAATAGAAAGGAAGATCTTTCTAATTTACTCCCCAAGTGGCCACAACTGCCAGAGCTGAGCTGATCTGAATCCAGGAACTAAGAGTTTCTTCTTCTAGGTCTCCCACACGGGTGCAGGGGCCCTAGGCTTTAGGTGGACCTCAGCTGCTTTCCCAGGCCACAAGCAGGGATATGGATGGGAAGCAGGGGCCGCCAGGATTAGAACTGGTGCCCATATTGGATCCTGGCATGTTCAAGGGGAGGACTTTAGTGCTAGGCTACTGCGCTAGGCCCAGCTTGGGCAGTTTTTCCAGGGAGTAGAGGGGAAGTTTCTTCAGTATGTTTTAGAATCCTATTTGTTGCTGACACATAGAAGAAAAGACTACTGACCATGTGGGTGGGCTTACTTTAATTTTTGGAAAGGGAACATCCTCCAGCCAACCATGTAGAATCATGGCCGATAAACCAGTATAGAGCAGGAAACAGAAGATGACTTTTATTTAGATGAGTCTTTTGCTATTACTGAGCCTCTTGGGCTAGCTACTCGTTCCTTACTGTTTCTACTTTTCCAATAGCTAGTGGTCACCACATCCTATTGGTTATCTCTGTACCCCATTTTGAAAATAATACCCAATATTTAATGGGGGAATACTACGCACTTACACAGTACTGTTCTCAGCTTATATGCATGAATTCACTGATGAGTATTCAGCAACAGCTATGTGAAGTAGGTATGGTTACAAAGTTGTTACAGGGATATTCTGGCATTCAAACCACAGGCACTCTTACTTGCCAGCCTGGTCTCTCAGCTTCTGTCCTGTACTATCCTTTGTCTCAAGTCTTACCTTCACCAAATGGCAAAAATGCCACTTGGACTGCTTGCTCTGCTTTCAATTCTAGCACCCTAGTAATGCGAAATTTAGAGGCAGCAGTGATGGCTCAGGTACTTGGGAGACCCACGTTGAGTTTCAGGCTGCTGGCTTTGGCCTGGTCTACTGCCAGCTAATGCAGCCATTAGAAGAGAATGTCTTTCTCTCCCTGTTCTCCTCTCCTTTCTTTTTCAAATAAATAAAATCTAATAGACAACATAGGGCTTACCGTTAATCACAGTATACTGTACTAAATACAGTAGATTAATAGCTGCTCTTACCATTGCTGGTGGGGATGATGGATATGCTCATTTGTTCCAGTATAGGGTTCATTTTACTATATATGCACATATTTTATCATGTGCTGTGTTTCATACTATACACAGCAAGATTTGTTTATAATAAATATTTAGAGTGAAATGAAAGTGATGAAAAAGTTCCCCCATGTAGATGGCCTTTCTCTTACTGATGTTACCAACTACAAATATTACTAAGAGTTTGATATTCATGTCCTTTTTAACTCTTTCATGTGTGTTTGTGTACATACTTGCATACATATATGCTCAAGCAGAGCAATGGCTTCAACTTCTCCATGTTTGCACCCACTGCTGCTTCCCAACATGCAGAAAGCACTGGCAATTTCCATAGCTCACTAGGGGGCCACTGAATTTGTCATCCCAGAAGACCTACCAACCCTGAGCCATCTTTCTGCAAAATTATGTTCTCTTTTTTTGTAGCATGCCAGAGGCCAAGGAACACCAAGTTCCTGACTCAACCCATTTAAGCTACATCAAACATAAGATCTGACCCCCTGCTGTTACACTGCAGGCTTGAATTCAGGGGTATTTTTGGTTAGATGCCTCAAAAATCTTTTATATTTCTGTGACTGTCTGCCAGCTAACAACTGTTTGGTGGGCACTGATCATATGCCAGGTCCCACTGGACATATTGGAACATGTACACAGTAGTATTTGTTATATTCTTCCAAAAAATGTAGGTCAATCTGTGGACATTATCTCTCTGTATTTATTCTTTAATTAAGGGTTCACAAAAGAAATTCTTGTCTATGCTTTAAATTTTGCTTCAATATTTCACAAATAATCCCTTAAAGTGGCTTAGCTCATTGTGATTTGGTCCCTTTCCATATAAATCACTTTCTCTATAGAAAAACATCAGATTCTGCTTTCACAGAAGGCAGGGAAATAAGTTGTTTACCATTTGTCACCATTTGACTCCCTTCACCCCTGTCCTCATTACAAACATCTCAGCCACCCAAGCGAAGTTTATTTAAACTCCCAAGCAATCCTTGCAAACAAGACCTCTACAGCTAAGGAGCTAAGGAAGAAAAGACTTGGATTGTCTGCCACTTCCCCATTTTCTCTACCAGGATCCAGGTATTTCTTTTCATATGTTAACTCACTACCCAGGGATTTGGCCTTCATTCCTGTCTTTTTCAGTCCTGTGGATTAGGAAAGTGGTCCCATAACAGCACAACCATCTCACAGCTGAGAGGAAGTTTTAGAGGGTGAAGAATGCAAGCCCTCCCCTCCCCCCGCCCCCAGCTCTGTGACTCCTCTGTGTAACCTATGCTGGGCGGGGGGGGAGTGATCAGTTGGTCTTGGAATGAAAAATTCTTCTAATCAAGAATCCATTCCCTTCGGAGGCAGTCATTTAATTTTCGGTTAGCTTTAATCGCTAGTTCTTTAGTCGCTGGGCCAAAATCAATCTCCATGTAACTCTTCCACTGTGTCTGCCACTTACATGTGGGTAGGCGTCTACTTGGTGATTAGACTCCTAAACTGAGGTACCTACCCAGAGTTAATGGACTGGTGCAGAACACAGGGAGCCAACCTAGCAGCTACTCAATGTTGAACTTAGACTCGAGCCAAATACTCCAAGTTGTTGTCCGTGGCCTTGGGCCCATTTGGGGTTTTGGTAGTATATTAATATGACATTTTATTAAATTGGAGCCCACATTCTAGAGTTTCAGAATGGGTTAACCATCCTTTCCATCTTCATCTGATTTGTAAATTTGATTAGTGTGCCATTTATGCCATCATGTCAGTCATGGATAAAAATGCTTAAGAAAGCAAATCTCTTAGGTTCTCCACTTAGAGACTTCCTTTGGGATTGACTTGAATCTGTTAACCAGCACCTTCATATATAGCCATTACATCAGGGAAGGAAACAGCCAGTGGTATTCTTTGGAATTCAGAGTAGTCAGTTTTGGGCACAAATCTTGGCTTGGGGGGTGGGGGGAGCTGTTGAAATCCAGAAGCAGCCTACCCCCTGAATTCCTTGGCCTTTTAATCTAGTACTCCATCTTAAAAGGAAGTGAAGTTAGTGTGGCGAGCCTTGATGGGACAGCCTCTGCCTTTCTGAAATGTTCAGAAATGTTCTGCTTGATGATGGGTTGTATTGATATTAGACTTGTGAGATTATCATTTGAGACATGTACCACCTTTAAAGAATGCATAGGCTTTGTTTTTTCCTCACCCCTTCTGCACCCCCACACCTTGGCTTCCAAAAATACTTCTCTCTTTGTTTCCCTTTTCCCATGCAGGGCTCACTCTCTCCCTATGCACTCAAAACAGTGCCCTGAGTTTTCCTAGGTGAAGAGTTACTTAGAGTGGTAATGGGTGCTAATGGGCTAGCATGCTTTTGACAATGGATAATCTGTTTGCTTTTGAGCAGAGCCTAAATCCTAACTTGTGATTAGAATGCTGGTGATTTTGGTGTCTTACACGTCCCTAAAACCTTTTGTTGTTTTCTCTCAAATAGATGACTACCCATTTAGAGTCCTCATATAGCTTTGTCCCAGTTGTGGTGAGGTGATTTCAAGCCAGATTGATTAGCTAATTGCTTGTGGTTATCTGGTTTTTCAGCTGGCTATGTAGCATCCCTGAAGGTAATTAGTGCTTCCAGAGTTGGGGGAAGAATTGGAGTTATTCATGTTCATGGCTTTTGGAGTGGGATCAGAGGCTCCTAGTTATGAGTCGGTCACTTGTACCTCAAAATGTTTACTTGAGGATTGATGAGTTTCTTTGACAATTAAAAAAAGATCCATTATGGAGGAGCTTGATGTATACTTGCTTTCTAGAGTCACTTATAGTGACCAGTTGCGTCCTAGATAAAGTGCAGCAATCTCAGTGGTAGGAAATGGCTTTAAAAACATTGATCATTTTCTAAATGCTACTGCAGTTTCAATGATATCCCTCAACCAGTACACATAGTGGAGTGACTTTCAGCCAAATGTTCTGCAAAAATATACGGAAAATATATTTTCATTCAAAATGTCTTTATATGAAAATGTTACAGAAAAACCAGTGGCATCTGGCAATTCTGAAATTTAGAGTTCAGCAGAACATCAGGCTGATTCCTCCCTGGTAGAAACAATGCTCCTGGGTGATTTATAGGACAGAGAATGAGCACAGACCAGGTCAGGCCTCTGCCATTCCCCCACGAGCCTGGCATTTGTCAGTGTCAATCAGTGCTGCACTTCTCCCTGTGGCAGTTAAGGAAGGCTGAGAAGCATCTGCTTGTTTTAACTGTTCGTTGTTCATAATTAAATGGGAGCTGATGGTATCATCTTTGGACGATCCAGCTTGCTGGTGATAGGCTTTTGCAGTGCAAATAAACAGTAGACTTGGGCCACTGCCAGCCTAGGGCTGGGAATCCTGGGCTCAGCCAGCTGTTGTATTCCAGTTGTTCTCATGCTGTTCAGGGTGGTCCTCAGATCCTTTGACATACTGGCTAGGGTATATAGCCTTCTGGAAAGCCCTTGACGTAGGGAGTCCTCCAGTCTTCTTATTTCTTAGATTGGCTAATGCTGGAATTCATGGACGGCTAGAGAGAAAAGCCTGTTTTCTTCTCTGTCTTCCCAGTGATCAGACAAGCCCTATCTTTCTGGTTTAGATGGGGGTGGACGGGTAGGCAGGATTGAATTCTTGGTTTGGAACATCATCTCACAAGAAGGTAGCAGGGCCTGAGATGAGCCCTGTCCCATTTCTCTCATCAGAGCTTCCAGCCTGCCCTCTCCACTTCTTGCTTTTAGTGAGTTTGAGTTTTATTTGCACTCGCTTTTCTATTCTCAGCCAGTCTCTTCTCCCTAAGGGGTCAGATTCTGTTTCCTGAAAGGAGATTAAATTACTTTTTGCTGAAAAGAGTGCAACAGTCACTGGTATGATATGTGTGTGTGTGTGTGTGCCTGCGCACGCACATGTGAGCCTATACGTGTGTGTAGGCAAAGGGTGTTTGGCAGGGAGTGCATAACTTACTTTCTGAAGTGTATTTTGTTGCTAATGGTTTCTTTTGTTTTAAAGCTGTGTGAGTTTAAATCCTGGCTCTGCTTCTATGTGAACTTGGGCAGGAGGATTATCATTAGAACTTCAGTTTCTCCATCTTTAAAATAGTGATAATTGGAGAAACTACCTCAAAGAGTTGGAGGGAGTAGTAAGTACACAAGCCCACCAAGGATGGGTAGGAGGTGCTAACAGTTGTACCTTTGTAGGCATTCCCTTTTACCCCAGCAACAGACAGAATAGGGAAAGTTGTTGTTTTCCTCCCGGGGATGTGTTTGACATGAAAGAAATTGCATAACTTATCTAACCCCAAACTGTTGCTCTCCCCAGAGAACAACTTTCTGGGGGTGGGGAGGGAGAGTATCAATCACAGAGCTGTCTTCAGCAATGACAAGTGTCATGAGAATACACAGCTGTTCCCTCCACCTCGCACCTCCTCCTGCTGCTAAATGACTCCAGGGAAAAGGAAACGAGTCATCAAAGGCTTCTGCCACCTGTGCACAGCTGGGGGTTTCTGAGAGCACCCCTGGAGTAACTGAAAGTGGGAAGAAAGTAGCCCCTGGACAAGCCACTGATATATCTACTCCTCCATCCTTCATTCTCAGAGCTGTGGGCTCCTAGGTAAGTTGGGGCACAACTAGTGCAAGCATACTTTCCCGGTACGATACACTAGTTCTTCCTACAATGCTATTTTGGTAAGAACATCTTTTAAGAGTCTTAGAAGAAATGAAGAAGACTAGACTGTCTTCCTCATTTTCTTCCAGCCGTAAGAAGGAGGAAGAGAAATTTTGCTTCCCTTCAGCTGCCATGTGTCATTCTCACAGTGGATCCATGCCATTTCAGCCAGCCTTCCTTTTTTTTTCCTGACTGAAGTTGCCAAATCAACTGTCAAGTTAGCGCTGTTGTTCAGTGGGGCAGAGTGGCTGGTGACTGCTAGGGGGCAGCAGAGTGCCGGGCGCTGGTCTAGAACTGCATAAATGGCTGGATGGCCACCAGACTAGCTGAAAAAGAGCAAAAGACCCCAGTGACTTTTTCTAGTTGGAACAGAGAGAGTAAGGCCCTCAACAAAGGAAGCAGATACCTTCAGGATGTGTTAACAGAACATGACTGGGACATGTCACAGAGGGGTCGACTGGGTTGACTTATATTACAGTATATCTGGGTCCCTGACACCAACGCTTAGGTGAAAGGAAACAGAAGGCACATTGCCATGAAAATCCAGTGAGAACCAGCGCTAGTTTGGAACAGGTGGGGTTCTGGATGGAAAGTATTCCAATCTCCATCAGTTGTTCATTGTCTTTCAAGGAAAGCACAAGGACAGGATAATTTAGACTTTGGAGCTGCACAGGAATTGAGGGGAGAGATCATTGCTCCACCATCTACCACTGAAGTGATTTTGTGTCCAATCGCTCAGCTTTTCCTGTGCCATGCAGAAATCATCCATACAGTGGCTTTAAAAGGGTTTGTAAATAAAACAAAAAAGTTTGCAGAAGCTGTCATTTTTATCCACTGGTTGTTTCCTATCAAGATTGGTGTTACTGGTAGTAGTTTTCCACCTTGAATTCTATTTCATCCGGTCCAGTACTTGTTTCTGTCCTTTAGCTAAGAAGAGTTGTACAACTTCTTGGTGCTGCCTTGATTCACCGGGATCATAGTCCTCATTGTTAGGAGAGGAACAATAGGTGTCTGGGAGGAATTTTAAGAGACTAACTTACATGGGAAAAATTAATTTGAAAGAAAAACAATCTATACTTATTCTAGAGTGATATCTAATTCATATTTTATGATTCCTCTAATAGAAATAGTTCAGTTAAAACTTGCTTCAATGAAAAGGCTGACTTTCTTGAGTGGGAAAAAAGTTTGAATTATCCTGTTAAACTTACGTGACAAAATATGGAATACCAAATTAGTGACTGGGACACATTAGCTCATAAGTGGAAACTTTGGGAAATCCAAGTAAATCCAAGTAAATTTGGTAGTTTAGGTAATAGTATTGTATCAATGCTAACTTGTAAAAGTTTGGCAAATGGCCCATGGTTACAGAAGATGTTACTACTAGGGAGAAGTAGATGAAGTTACTTTTGTAACACTTAAATAAATCTGAAATGATTTCAAAATAAAATTATTTTTAAAGTAGCCAAATTCCCATTCTTTCCCTTCCTTTTTTCCTTCCTTCCTTCCTTTCTTCCTCCCTCCCTCTCTCCCTTTTTTAAAATTTACTCATCTGTTTTAAAGGCAGAGGAGCAGAGAAAGGGGAGTTGGAGAAATGTTACATTTATTGTTTTACTTCCCGAATGCCTCGAATAGCCAAAGCTGGGTCAGACTGAAGCTAACAGCCGGAAACTTCATCTTTATCCCTGATGTGGTGGCAGGAATGTA
Organism: Ochotona curzoniae; assembly: GCF_017591425.1. Classification (NCBI taxonomy): domain Eukaryota; kingdom Metazoa; phylum Chordata; class Mammalia; order Lagomorpha; family Ochotonidae; genus Ochotona; species Ochotona curzoniae. Next base: position 12,332,893 of record NW_024467087.1, read on the forward strand.
AGTACTTGGGATGTCACATTCTATCTTCTCATCAAATTAGCAGGAAGATGGATGGGAAGTGCAGAATAGCTGGAACTTGAATACAGCACTCTGATATGGGATAGGCATAATGAGCTCCAGGGGTTCACAGTGACCACTTAATTCACAGCATCACCTGCCCATCACCCCAGCTGCCTTACTTTCAATGACAGTAAGTTCTTTGTTTTTATTTTACTGCATTATACATAAAGGAATGGATTAAGATAATCTAATTTTTGAGCTGTACCTTCTTCCCTGTTAAGGTACATATTAACTGCTCATTTGAGGGGAGTGGTTTTGATCTAGCAAGTAAGACACCTGTTGAGATGCTCATGTCCCATACTGGAGTTCCTGGATGGGAGACCTCGCAGCAGCTTCCTCTTCATAGAGCTCCTGGGAGGCAGCAGAGATGACTCAAGTAGTTGGGTCTCTGCTGCCATGTAGGAAACCAGCATTGAGGTCCTGGTTCCTGCTGGCATCCAGCCCAGCCCCAACCATTGTGGGCATTTAGGGAGTGAACTCTCCCACACCCGCCCACCACCAGTGGAAACTCTGTGTGTGTTGATCTCTCTGTCTTTCAAATAAATAAAAAATTAAAAAGTCACCTGAATGTTCTTATTAACCTATATAGTATATCTAGTTAGCCCCCTACAGTTGTGCATTTTGGCTATTTCCAATTTAATGCTAGGAGAGATAATGCTGTAACGATCACCTGTGCACACATATTCTTGTTTTTACTTATGGTGTTTTTTTATAGGTAGAGAATTGAAGTAATGGTGTCAGAGAATATAAAGCTTTTCAAGGATTTTGACCAATATATATAAGATTGAGCAATGTGCGGGATCTGTCTTACTGTGTTCTAATCAATTATTAGGAAAAGGCAGCATGTACTTGCTTTAGCTTGGATCCCTGCTGAGAAGCTCAGTTGTATCCTTGCAGTCTTAACTAGCCAGGTTTTGTTTCTTTCTCCCTCACTCTTTTGTCATTTTTGTACCTAATTCTATAACATGATAGCTACTTTTTTTTTTAAAGTGATAAAGGACTAGAGATACTGTTTCACTTAATTTTACTTTTTTTTAAAAAAAGATTTACTTATTTTCATTGGAAACGCAGATTTACAGAGAGAAGGAGAGACAGAAAGATCTTCTCTCTGTTGGTTCACTCCCCAAGTGACCACAACAGCTGGAGCTGAGCCAATCTGAAGCCAGGGGCTTCTTCCAGGTCTCCCATGCAGGTGCAGGGTCCCAAGGCTTTGGGCAACCCTGGAGTGCTTTCCCAGGCCACAAGTTAGAGAGCTAGAAGGAAAATGGAGCAGCCAGGATACAAAGCGGTTCCCATCTGTGATATTGGTGCCTGCAAGGCGAGGACTTAAGCCACTAAGCTACTGTACCAGACCCTCACTTAACTTTATTTCAGAGACTATTGTGAAATTCGCAGTCTTATATTTTGATTGTTTGGATGTTCACACACAGGCACATTCTAGTGTGACTGAACGAAAGAGTTGTATACATAAGTGAAAGTTGAAGTTTAGGGGTTTGTGGGAAAGTACATGTATTTTATTTACTAAAGTGAATTATTCCTAGGAGTGCTGCTTATTTCCTATATGTAGCTTCTCAATAAATAAAACTGCCTACTGACATTTGCTGGTTTAAGCTAGGGTTGTGTAATGGAGACAGAATGGCCTAGAATATTCTTGGTGATGGGAATGGCTTATCTGGTGTGAGCTTGCTGTGTTGCCTCTCATGTGAACTCTGCGAGTTTACTTGAGACCACAACCATTTCCAAGATGCTGAGCATGTCCTAGCCAGTGTGCTGGCCCCATGTTCTGTATACTCAGAGCCTTGATAGAAAACACTGGGAAGATAATTCTTTCTGCTTCTGTCGCCCTTCACAGTCTCAAAGCCTCTTGTATTTATAAGACTGTTTTAATAGTCTTATAATTACATCTGGAGACAAGAGATAGCATCTTTTGATAGTTCATGTCTTAACACATTTAAATTGCCCTCCTAATGTTGTAAAATAGTCAAATTATATATTCCGGGTTCCACTAGACATCAGTAAATGTCAAGGTGCCATCCACTCTTGCGTTTAACTCCTTGATGGCATCTGTTTTGGGGTTCATCTCATAGATCATACGTTCATGTTTTCTCATCTCCTGGCACGAAAGGATCAAGTTGGGAGGTGAATTTCACTACTCAAAATGTATTGAAAAGCAGAGGCAGTTTGTAAACATTGCTTTGGAAAGCTAGGTATAGCAATAAAGTCAAGGACAGGAACCTGATTTAGTAAAGGAAACATTTCAGTAGATTGTCATCTACTTTATTTTTAAAGCTGCTGTAAGATGTAACAATAAAAAGGCCAATGATGCATTTCAGCCAAGTGATATGAACTCTTGCTAAACCAATTAAACTGTCAGTAAACTATGGTTTCACATTTTCTATAGCATACTAGGTCACCTTAGGACTCTTAGTCACTTATAGCTTTTTACCACTGATGCAAAATCAATCTGCCATTTGTAATCTTGCATTTCATTATGAAAGTATATTATTCTGCAAGAAAGCTCCTGCAAAAATATTTCTGAAGCCCATTCACCCCTTTTCTGCTCAGGCAGTCAGAAAGGCATAAAGCTAATCAAGCTAGCTGATGTTTGCAGACTTTTAGGTAGCTTCTGATTTGTATCATCTTTTCAAAGAAGGTGTGCCCTAGATGTGATTCAGCATGGTGGATAAATTGCACACATTTAGGAGTGCAAATTTTGACTTAAGAGCTTTTTTTTTTTTTACCTGCCTTTTTCAGTGTTTTTAAGTGTGTGAAATGAAAGAATACTTGGTTTAAACATAGCAGAGGATAGGCTTTCTTGCTGTCCTGTATTTAGGTTTTTGGAACTTTGCTCTCTTCAAAGGGATAGAACAGATGGTTATTTACATTTAATACAATCTAGTTTTTAAGTTTGATTCTGGCAGCTGTGAATTACAGAATGATAAGCCAGTGGTGCTTGAGAGGTAGGTGAGAAAATAGAAAATGGAAGGATTGGAAGCTTCCTCTTTTTTTCCACTGTTACTGTAACTTTCATTTTAAAATGCCTTTCTTTTCCTCTAGGACAAAAACGACATGCTTTTGGAAAAAGCAATAGCAATAATAAAGTGCATATGACAGTTCCTTAGTTTTAGGTGCTCATTAGCACGGTAGAGGACAGATCTGTTCTAATAAACGCACAGCAAACAAGAACATAATTAACATTGACTGTATAGCTCTTTTCTTCTGCTAAGAAATCAACAGGGGATCCTTTAACCCTCCCTCATGACTATTAATCATACTTGTAAATACATTTCCCCCAAAAGCTTAAATCAGATATGTGCCCCTGGCAATTGTGACTGCGTGAACACTGGATCATTTAAACTTGAGGTTCTCGTCTGGTTTTCGTGTAAGTCATGTTTATAGAATTAGTAGGGGCAAGACACTGTATTAATTTAGAATCAGTTTATGCTGAAACATCTTTAATTTACACCTGACAATTGTGTTCCACTCAGGCATTTGCCTACCCCTGTTGTCTGAGGTATTTCCACTCTCATTGGCATCTTTCCTATTTGTGCATTCTTTCTTAGATTCCAAGTTGAACACATGGAACACATTGAGTGAAAAGAGAAACGCAGAGTGGTACTTGAACAATTAAAACTAGTCACTTTGTGTTTCCTATCTTGCTGAGAAAAGTATTAGAACTAGGTTTAAATGTCTTGTGTGTTAAGTATGGAGACAGGATCTTGTATGTGCACGGTTTCATTTAAGCTCACACCGACTCTGTAGAGTAGGTGCTCCTGTTCCTTAATTTAGAGACCGGAGCCCAGGGAGATTAAGTAATTTGCCAAGGGCACAATGCGAACTTTCATTTAATTCCTGTGTTCCTTTGGCTCCATTAGGCTAATTTATCATTGTTAATACAATGAAGGCTTAAAACATCTAATCTATTTGAAAGGTGGACAAACAGGAATCTCCTATCCCCTGATTCATTCCCCAAATGCTTATAAGATGAACTACTTGGGAATGATGGAATACACATCATAGTAGGTTTCAAAGGTGGGTAAATGAACAATTTTGACTGTTTTAAACATTTAGATGTTTTTGAATATATGCTTGTTGATTTTGCAAAACTCAAAAATATAGTTAAGAAAATAGTTCACCCATAGTCCTAAAATCCAGAGATGACTTCTTCGCAGCTTGGTTAAGATTACTTTTTAAGATACGTACTTTTTAAAAAGGCTTGTAATATACAAAACTGTTTTATTTTCTGCTTTTAAAACAACCTATCAATATCATTTTAATGGCTATGCAGTGTTCTGTCAGTGTGTACCATGATATTTTAAACCATTCCATCCTGGCTGTCTTAATGAGAACCAGTTTTCTGGTTTCAGGATTTCCTTCTGAGGTCACAAAATGCCTGGCAGAGTGGCTTAGTGCCTTAGTGCATTTTCAGGAGGGCTGGGGTTTGGGCATAAGAGGTTAAACTGTTGCTTGAGATGCCCTCCTCTGTTGTTAGAGTGCTCATTCAAGTTCTCGCTTGCTCTGCTTCCAATTCAGCTCCCTCTTATGCACTTGGGAAGGTAGCAGGCACATGACCTGAATGCTTGCGGATCTGCCACCCACTTGAGGGAGCAACATAGAGATTTGGGTTCTTGGCTTGTTTCAGTCCTAGATGTTGGAGGCATTTGGGGAGTAGACCAGTGGGAGAGAGATATTCTCTCTGTGTGTGTATTCCTCCTTTTCTCCCTGTTATCCTGTCTTTCAAATAAGTAAATCTTCGAAAATGTTCATAATATTTACTTTTTAAATCAAGATGTTATTGAAGAATAAGCATAGTCTTTGCATACTTTACAAGGTATCAGTTTCCTAGGACATCGCTCCTAATTCTAACTTTTAGTTTTCCTGACTTGAAAGCTAGAAGCCCCACAAAGGAAGGTAACTGCATGATGGCCAAACGCAAAGTGTAATTTAAGAAAATAGAAAGTCTTTTGCCCTTGAATTCTCATTGGAAATGTCCTCTGCTTTGAGATCCTGAAAATGTAATTTAAACATCAATTTTGTGTCAGTTAAACCAGTTATGGTAAATTTACACAATTAATATCTGACACTTCCAAAATTGTTTTCATGGGCTGTTTTATAATATGAAAAATGTGATTAAATGTTGAAATCCTATAAAGCACAGGATATATATATATATATGTGTGTGTGTGTGTGTTCAATTTGGTGGACCAGGTACAGTCACATCAATACATCTAAATTGAAATACCTGATGCTTTGTTGAAAATGAAATAATGGTTAATTTTTCTTGTGGAGATTTTCTAAAATATTAGCAACATGTTTGTGTGTTTCCATGGTTATATAAACTCATACTTGGGAAAGGAAGGTATTAAATCATTAATTGATGATTGAATTTTTAGAAGGAATATTAAAAGTTGCGTTTTTGATGGAGGAAGGCATTTCCTCAGGACCACACAGATTGGATGGGACAGAGAGGCAGGATTTGAACTTGGGCCTGCTTATTTTCAAAGCTTGTGTGAGGTGAAATAGAGGAGGGTCAGGATCCAAGAAAGTTTGTTTTTATTTTATTTATTTATTTTTTTAATGTTTATACTGGTAGGAAACCAAGCAGTAGAAATGGAGGGCCAAGGGGGAGGCGTAGGCATTCTTGCTGATGAAACCTGGGAGGTCCTTGGGCTCCAGGGTTAGCTCAAGGGCTTTGGATCCCTGGGGTTAAGAATATCTAAACTTATAGTGCTATTGTAAGGATTAAATGAGACAATTCATGCAAAGGGTACATGGTACGGGCTTGCTCAATAAATAGTAGCTAGTATTATTATTTGTCTATTAGGGCCGTGCTTGTTACAAGGATTAGAGGCGTGTTTACCCTAGTGAATCCTGTCACATCTTAATAGTCCTCAAACATTCCTCACCATTGAAATGCCTTTTATTTGAACCTTTCAAATAAACAAGGCCTAATCAGCTTTGTGGGCCCCACCAGCTTTTTTTTTTTTTTTTTCAGAAAGCCTTGCTGCTTTTCTAGGGGAGTTATTTACTCACTGAAAATGGGAACTTTGTGTAACACAAGGGAACCAGGAGGTGATTGGTTTGGAGTTAATGGGAAGCTTTCCCTTCCCCCCTCCCCACCTTTAACCTGAGAAGCCTTGATTGGGTTAGGCTCCTTTAAGACTCTTGGAAAGTCTGGGAATTTGGAGAACAAAAGCACCAGGGGAGGCCACCCGGGCGCAGGCTCTTCACCAATCTTTGGCCCTCGTTAAATTTTTCATTCCATTTTCTCCTCAGTTTCTGGAAGAGGGGCTCATCTTGAAACTGTGGAGATTTAAGGCACAACCGGTGTTGGCCTGTCTTTGTTGAGTTTATGAAAGCCATATTTAGTTTGGGGAGGAATGTGTTTTCCCCTTGGGAGGCCCCTCTATACCTGCAGCCATCAGAAATTCCATATTACAATCCCACATTTAAGTGTTTACGGCTGAAGTCTGTTCTTGCACATCTGGACCCAGTCCAGCTGTCGACCCGAGACGTTATTGACTTTCTCTTCTCGAGCGAGTGGTTTCCATCTGCTGGCTCCATTTCCTTACCACTAACTCTGAAACACCTTGTAATCCGACTTCTGCCACAACCTCTCTGAAAATTGCACCCTTGCAGGGTACCAGCAAGTGACTTTTGGCTGAGTTCATTGGGCTCATTTTTCTTCACCCCCCCCCCGGCCCCTTGAATGCTTCTCTTGTCGTGATTTGTGACGCCACATGAATTTGGCTTGTTTCTACCTCCCTGAATAGTCTTTCTCCTTTGTGAAGGCATTTCTAGCTCTGTTCTTCCCATCTAAGTGTGCTGTTCCCCAAATGTGGAGTCTGGGGACTCTCTTGTCCCTTTCCTCCTCACTTACTCTCATGGCTTCAGTTGTTGTGTCACTTAACCAGACTCTTCGCTTCTGCTGGCCTGACCTACGTCCCTATACTGTGTTTCTTACTCCCTAATAGGAATTGCCTTTTATGAGCCAGGTTTTGTTCCATGGTAGTTTATACATAGCATTTCTAATCCTTAGGAAACTCTTCGAAGCAGATAGTCATAAGGTCATTTTACAGATGGTGAAACCAACTCAAATAAGTTATGTGTTTGCATAGCTGTATTGAAGAGCTCTTACTACAACCTGAAATTTATATGTTCAAGAGAGGGTTCCTTCAAGGCTGTACCATTCTTCTGCCTTGCCTTACATCACTTGCAAACTGAGAAAGTTTGACAATATGCCAGGTAAGCTGCTTTGAAACAGTGCTTGTCCTACTCCCCGCTCCCCCCAATATCCTGTCTCAAAACCTCCCCAATGTCCAATTCATTAAAATCCTAAATCTTGAAGATTAAAGTTCAAGATGTTATAGAGATGAGTAATTCTCAGCCATCATAAGCACTAAGTGTAATAACTTTCACATCCTGCATGCTCTGGGTTGCCTGAGGTTCAGCATAATTCTCAGGATTTAGCTGTGCTTTCTTCACTTCTCAGGACTGGCTATTCCCAGGCAGGCTCCTCCCCTAGGTGGGGTTAGCGGAAGGCCAAGTAGTTTCCAGTGCATAGCTGTAATCTCACCCCTTTCTTCTCTGTTAGACTAGAAAGCCTGTTGGAATGTGAGCCATTTAGCAATGGAATTTCTATAGCATAAGAATAACTTCCACTTCCCTGGTTGTATATGTGTGTGTGTATGTGTGTGTGTGTTTAATGAAAATTACTTACAAACATTGGTAGTTTAGTGTTAGTAATGGTTGATGCAAAAAAGGGAAACGAGTTTACAGCTGATCTGAACATACCAATGTATTGAAATAGTGACTTTGAAAACCACATGCAGATTCTTAAGGTAGGCTAGAATGCCCATTGGTGAGGCTGAGCTTCATCTCTGTGTGGCATAGTCACCTAATGCTACAACACTTTTAACTTGATGCCACATAAGAATCAGAGAATTGAGAAACTTGGTATCTTTTTGAAGTCTGTGACAGCATCTTCAGGCAACATTTTTTTTAGTGAGAATTATCCACATACCAAATCAAATGCTTTACTTGGGCTGTTTTCCATTCCACTAACATCTTTGGAGTTTTAAAAATCAGAAATGTGCCCTACCAGCCACCATTTTCAGTGGGAGCAGTATAGACAGTCAGAGGTTCAGTTGCATAACACTCTTATAAAGTTGGACCCCAAAGAGCATAGGCCCTTTGAGAAATTTCAACTATCTGTTTAGTATGTCAGTTTCTTCCACTAGTGAGGTATGGGTTTGCTGAATCGTAGTTATGCTGCTCTTTTAAAAAGATATTTATTTATTTTTATTGGAAAAGTGGCTGCGACCACTGGAGCTGAGCTAATCTGAAGACAGGAGCTTCCTCTGGGCCGCTCTCGTGGGTGCAGGGTCCCAAGTTTTCAGGCCATCCTCAACTCCTCTCCTAGGCCACAAGTGGGGAACTGAAAGGAAAGTGGAACAACTGGGACAGGAACTGACACCCATATGGAATCCTGACACTTATAAGGTGGAGGATTAGCTACTGGTCCTAGTTACACTGCTCTTAAACTTGACAAGTATGGCAGCATAGAAGAGAAGCTCAATTAGCCTTTCACAAAACATTTTTTTTTTTTGAATGAGGAAATCCAGGGCTTTATTTTATTAAAAAAAAAAAAAAAAAAAAAAAAGGCCATGCCGTGGCTCCGAACCTACTTCCCACCCTGCAATTTTTAAATGTTTAAACCTCTAGGAGACCCAGCAAGCCCCTTCATGATCTTTTGAAGACCACTGAGTTGGGAAAGTCCATCCTTTCTCAAACAGACACATAACATTACTTACAGAATCCATTTCACACAGAAAGCAAAAATTACACTAAATATTCAGTAAACTAGCTTTATATATTTCCCTGCTTTGATTTCATTGCTACACATCTTCGTGATGCCTTCTGGTTCTCATTTTCTTGGTGTACAGAATGTCTTTATCCTTGTCTGGGTCTTGCGCCCACCTCCTGCCTCCTTGGGTCACTCTCAGATACGCGCACCCACAGAGTCAGCGCCAGGGCGGATGCGGGGCTCCGAGGGGGCAGCTGCCGGCAGCCCGCTCTCAGTCTTCACGGATACTTCCTCTGGCGTGTTGCTCTCAAAACTTTTTTTTTTTTTAAAGAAAAGATTTACTGATTTATTCGGAAGGCAGAGAATTACAGAGAAAGAAGGGGAGAGAGAAATCTTCAGTCTTTTGGTCAACTCCCTCAATGGTCACAATGGCTTGGGTTTCCATTGTGGGTGCAAGGCCCAAGCACTTGGGCCATCTTCCAGGTGAATTAGCAGATATCTGGGTTGGAAGTAGGGCAACTAGGATTCAAACCATGCCTATTTGGATCCTTGCACTGCAGACGATGGCTTAACTCGCTGTACCACAGCACCAGCCTCTGGTGAATCCTCTTAATAAGGAAATTAAAATTCACTTTTTTCCCCCTCTGCACAAAAAGCCCTGGACATTTAGTCACTGTCATGAAAGAAAGACACAAACTGATGTTTAAAAAAAAAACTAATGTTTTTCAGAGTTTTAGGCTATGTATGTTTAGAAAACTGTATAAATTCATCCTATATATATTTCATATATTTGATTTGCAGTCAGCACAGTACCTAGTTTGTACTTAGTTTATTTAAATTTGTTTTAGTAAAAAATGTTGGTTAATTAAGAAATTTCATCAGTAAGTACTTAGCATAAATGAAAGTTTGCTAACAATGAAATCTAATTTGAAAGACCATTACAATGCATATGTCTTAAGAAAAGCTTTATTCTAAAATGTAATATATTAACAGTATGTTACTAGCACTGTTTTTTCCCTTGTTCTTGGGCTGTAGTGCAGAGTGTTTTTCCACACATAGCATACTTTAATTGAGTGGGGGCAGCCTAGAGGGAGTAAAGTTGGACAGAGGATCACTGGAACCATTACCCCATCTGGCTGCAGTGGGTCAGGGAGAATGATGTTATCATTCTTTTGTAGACCATTTTCTTGGGCTTTCCCTGAAATCCCCATGTCTTGGCCTGGTGCTTGTTAGAGTCTGACCAGCGGTCAAGGTTATCTGTGATGTTTTATGTTCTTCAGAATCCAATATTTGAGTAGAATTTAGTTTGGGTTCTAAATTGGTAACCAATTCAAATGAGCAGTGGTTGCAAGTGCCTACTTTATACCCAAATTGTGTGATATAGTCTATGGAAGTATGAGACATGTTTCTTATCCCAGAGAAACTTAAAGACAAGCTGGTCACTTAAAAAATAATAACAGAACAAGATAGTTCAGGAATCCTACCTTAAGAAGGACTAAGAAGAGTATGTATTCTAAATTTTCTGTTTACAGAGAACTAGGCTCAGATTAGGAATTAGAATTCCCTGCGGTCTGGAGGACAGTTGTTGCTGTTCAGAGGTGGCTGTTGTAGGACATGACACCATTCTTTCTTTGATGAGCTAGTCTGCTGCTGGGAACTTTTCAGTTTGATGTGTGGGCTCTTCAACAGTCTGCAAAAGAACCAATAAAACATTTAGCTCCTTTCAAAATGACCAAACAATGTGCAAAACAGACAGCGTCGCCCCTGCTTAAGCTTCACTTCATTCCTCAGCCTGGAGAGTGGAGATCTGGGCCAGGGTGGGAGCAGGCATCACGGATGGGGTGAAGGTCAAGGCAGAGATGAGGAATGGTGTTGGGGGGTCAGGCACCATCTGGTGGGCAAAGCACACATTACCAGGAGTCATATGTTTCCCATACTTGCTTCTCTTTGAAAGACCATTCGTTATTTTGGGGCATAGTATCTCTTCATTCTCTGCAAATTCCCTTATTTCTTAAATAGTCTGCTTTCTGAACATTTCTGGTCTTCAAACCTTCCAGAGACATAAGTTGTGTTGCGGCAGCAGGGGGAAGGAGGGGGGAGATTGGGTCACAATATGGTCCCTTAGCCTCAGATCCACTCTTCAGTGGGAAGCCTTGAGGGATGATCTGTCAGTTCTCTGATGAATATTCCCCATAAGGTCCTATGGAAAAGTAATATGTATCTGTTATCTTGAAAATTGTCAAGCTCAAGATCACGATGATTTGAGGGACTAGGACGTGTGGTTCCTTAGTGGTTTTATCTTCTGAGCCAAACTTTGAAATATATCTGGTTTTTTTCCCTGAAGATTAATATATGAAAGATGTACATCCTCCATGCACTTTTAATGTACAATTATGTTTTAAATTTTGTTCAATGTAAAGAGTCACAAAGCAAAAAATAGCATATTAAAACCATCCAGACTGAAGAGAGTAGAAAATACCCCCTTCCCCCCAATCAGGATAAGGAGTGGGGGAGGAGTGGCGGGGAACTGATAAAGGGCCTCTAGTCATTGTGATGGGTACATCAGGACAACCATGCTAGAATGTCGAATATAAATATAAGATGTCTTGATTTTAGTATAACATCTGAAGAGTCTTCTATAATATCTGTGCAGAAGATTGGGAAATTTGACTGCATAGCTTGTAATTAGGCAAATGCACAGCTGGTTGAACAACTGATTCAATGTGAACCTGGAGGAAGATCTTTTCAGTGTAGGGTCACAGGACTGTTTTTTTTGGGGGGGGGTGTGACCAGGCATTTATTTATTCATTTAATATATGCTAAGGACATATTTTTAAAATTTGAGAACATTATCCATTTTACTTATCTGACGGGAAGGGAGAAGAGGCAGGCACTCCCCCAAATGCCTGCAAAAGACCAAAGCTGGACTGGGCCCACCATAGGAGCGGGACACTCCATCCATGTCTCCCAGGAGGGTGGCAGGGACCCAAGGACTTGAGTGATGGCTCACCTAGGGTCTTGCAGGGAGCCATTCAGTCAGGAGCTGGAATCTAGAGCAGGGCTGGGACTCAGGCCTAGGCACCCCAGTATGGAATGAGGTGTCCTGAGCAGTGCCTTAATCACTATGCCCAGTGCACCCCCTGCATGGAGATTTCTTACATCCAAACAACACTGTGAGGAATAGAGTTTTCCAGTATGTGGTCCCTGCCCTAAAGGAGCAGATTGTTTGTCACAGCTGATCACAAGTCTGGGCTTTTTACATTGCAGATAACACAAAGCCGGGTGGCGCAGTTTCATATAGAGGATGACAGAATCCAGATTTAAAATGATCTCAACTTGTAGGAACTCTAGGTCAAAACCTACAAGATGAAATTTAACAGTGATAGATGTAAAGTCTTGAGTTTAGGTTTTAAAAATTGCATATGTACAGGATATGAGAGATGTGACTTGGCAGCAGTTTATGTAAAATGTTCTTGGGAATTTAGTTGATCACACGTTTAATATGAGCCAACAATGTGGTGTAGCTTATTTTTTTTTAAAGCAAAAACAATTTTAGGCTGTATTAGAAGCATGTGTGCTGCTCAGACCACATCTGGAGTATTATGTTCAACTGTAGTTGCCACATTTTATGAACATGGACAAAGCTGAGTGTATACAGAAGATAGTGACCAAGATGACTCTGAAAAATCATGTCAGATGAGAAATGGTTTCACAGATGGCTTGAGAATATTTTGCTTTTGCTTGAGGCTGTTTGCGTTTAGACCCTTCTGATCTTTTTGTTCTCTTGCTGTGTGCTCCACAGCCCTTGGTACCACCCTCATTCCTTCCTCACTAAATGAGAGTTTGGGGAGGGCAGGATAGGGGCTCAGTGTACCCTGATCACCCCATGCATGACATGCCAAGGGTGCTCAGCGACGTTGAGAGAATGAGTGAGGGCAGTTTCCAGTTATGATTACATCTGGGCCCCCCCCCAAAAGAAATCCAGAACAAAAAATAACACGTCTGATAAAGAACTGGACTACCTGTATCCGGAATCATTAAACAAAGAAACAAAAATGGAACTCTAAAGGTATTTCTAAAATTTTGGAAATGTTCTTTTTGTTTTGAGACCTCTTCAGCTGATATTCTTTGGACCTCTAAATAGGGTTAGACTTGCATACCTTAACAGGGATCCTAAAAAATCTTTTCTGCAAAGGGAACTTTAAAAGTGGAATATTCTGTGTTAGTGTTTAAGAGGTACAAAGGACAACAATAAAATACCATTTTTTAACTCACAAATTAGGGGAAGAAAATATAAAAAAAGGTAATCACTCTTGGTGAGGATTAAGTCAAATGACACATGCATACAATTCTATTACAACTCCTTTAGAATAGTGATTTGGCAAGAGCCTGGAAACGGTCATTGTTTTATCCAGTAATTCTTCTGGGACTTGCTCCTAAGAAGCCATCCTAAGTACAGAACAACAACAACAACAACCACCACCACAAAACTCTTATAAACAGAGGTGTATTATGATAACAAAATAATTAAAAGCAACAAAAATGTTTAATAATAGAAGAGTGGACGGTTATATAAATAATGATATTTCCATTTGATAGACTGTTAAGCAATTTTGCCATTTGTTGTTTCTTCAGGATATAAATCTGTGTACATAGTATGATACCACACTGTGGAGAACCTGCTCATAGGACAACTTAAGAGTCTTGCCCTTCAGTGTCAACAGTGACGGTTTCTTAGTGGTGATTGGAACATTTTGGCCTTTCTTGGATTTTCTGCATTTTTCTTTAGAAAGGTTTGTGTGCTGAAGATAGTCTTTCAAAGATTTATTTATTTGAAAAAGAAGCAGAGGAGTGTGTGTGTGTGTGTGTGAGAGAGAGAGAGACAGATGGATGGATGGATGGATGGACACACATACCCAGTTATCTTCCCGCAAGTCCATGCTAGTCTCCTATTCTCCCAAGCTGGTGGCAGCTGTTCAACACTTGTGACAACTGTCTTCATGTATGAATTGGCAGGGAGCTGGGTGTGAAGTGGAGCATCTGGGACGGGAACCTGCAGGCTGATAGGTGATGCTGCCATTATAAGTGGTGCTTTAATCCGGGGTGGCATGATGCTGGCCCCTAAAGAGTTTTTAAAATGTCTTCAGTGAAGACCGTTTTAAAGTGAGATACACGTGCAGAGCTATGGAATTCTAGTTTAGATCTCTAATACCCCTATGTATTTTCAGTGTCTTTGAGGGCATTATGACACGGTGAAGGAAAGCAAACAGAGGCATCCCCAGAGCAAAACGTATTTTAATCCTAAAATTAAGGCTACTTTTAATTCATTGCAGTGTAAAACGTGAACATAGGTCATGGAAACCTAATAGATGGAATGTTAAGGAATTTCACAATAAAAATGATACAACTCCTGTAAACAAAATGGTGAGCATTCTAGTTCTGGATTTAAGTCCAAGTGTCTTGCAGGTAGCAGTCAGTTAAAATTTTGAGTGGCTGGCTCTTGGAGGTGAGGAGAGATTGCTTACAAATGGATAAGACTGAATGGTTTGATGTATGCTGGAAGGACCTTGAAATTAGATGTTGTCTTGTTAGATCTGTTTTAGTGGATATTTATATATTTCTCAGATACATCAAAGTTCTAGCTGGCAGAACTTTGCATAACTATAAAAACGCCTCCATTACAGATAATGTGCACTACTAACCCATGACTCTGGGCATTCAATCCAGCCCAATTTCCCTCTTCTGTCAGAATTACAAGGAACTTCCACGCTCTCCTTTGTTTAGTAAGACTTAGCTTTTTAAAAGTCAAGGTGTGTTCCCAGGCTGCAATGATGCATGTGCCCCTTTGGGGGGGTTTAATTTAATTTCAGACTGTATTAGTGCAGACTCTTGCTTCCTCTTTCTCTATAAGATGGCAGATAAAGCTTGGTTCTTGAATTACCTATGTTGCTTCCCCCCTTTTTTGCCACTTTAAAAGCGGCTCTGCAGATGTCAGAAGATGGAATGGTTGTTAAGTTTTGTCTGTGGTGTGGAGAGTATCAGCAATTTAGTGGGAGGTGAAAGCTGAATCAGATCTGCTTTCATTCAGGGCGTTTGAAGACAGCCTGTATTAGACAAAAGTAAAATTTGTTATAGTGATTCACGTTTGATATCCCTGTTCTTTGTGAATTATGATTCTGCTTAGTATGTATGCATAACTATGTAGACTTTACTTTGTTCTCTTGTCTTCATATAATATTACATTCTATGGATTCTGTAGGTTAGTACTTTTAAGATGAATTTTTTACCTGGTGTTCTCCATTTTCCTTCATTTTTTTTTTCTTGTACCACCTTGTTTCTATCTGGATGAAAAAGCAAACTATTCTTCAGAACTGCTCAGTTTCCTTATATTTTTACCCTCTGCCCCAAACTCTGCTAGATGAGAGATTGTGTGCAGTATTTGATTGACATTTCCACAACATCAAAGAATGGGGAATTAAGGATTCAATATACTTTTTCCTTTAAGAGGACCTAAGCTAGTTTTGCTGACTAGGTTATGCAGATAACTTGCATATGTGCATTCCTGGGGATGAATATTCTTAAATGCACCCCTCACTATTTTCTCTCTTCCCACGAACTTGAAAGGAAGTTGTGTTCTTCAAAGCTCCTTTCACCTCAACTGGAGTCAGCATCAGCATCTCACTGGCTTGGCAAGTGTTAATAGCTTAATCATTTTCTGGCAGATAGAAGCATTGGAAATTGTAGATATTTTTCATTGGGGAATAGCCAGTTGGGCTTTGATCTCCATATAGATAGAGATAGCATAATTCACAAAGAATTCTGTCGGAGTGATTTATGGCCGAGACAGCAGTCTTAGGAGAGTTTTCCTCCAGTATATCCAAAATATCTTGGCAACTTGCAATAGAAGATGTACTCCTTCTGTTCCAAGTTCCTAATGAATGGTGTTCTTGACGACCTGGCTTCTCCAAACTCTGTTTTTCTTTATGAAATGATTTTAAGGGTAAATGTCTGCTGATGGTTAAACATGTAAATGGTTGGTGTTTGCTGGGGGACAAGGGAAAAACTTAGTTTGAAAGGAGCAAATGGTACGTTATGGGCTGAGGATATGATAATGTTACTCTCTGTGGCGTGTATGTAAAGACCTGTACAAGGGCCAGGACACTCATGAAAGGTGCTCTTCAGGCTGTTTTGCACTTAGATGTTAACTTTCTTTCAGGAAAGGTAGTTTTCTTTTACTTTGTTTTTATACAGGTTTAGGCCCCAGTGTTTGCGAGTTTCTTGTTTTATTGCTGCTTATTTAGTACTCCTTCATCAAGGGCTTAGGTTTCTCTTTGAAGTGCCCCTGTAAGGCGGTGTCTTTAAATCAGTGATAAAATGTCCTGGAACCAGCAACACAGTCAACACACTTTGCCTGACTGCCTTCCTGGCCAAGATTTTCGTCTGGAGGTGTAGACATGCCAGAATGTCTGTCGGCAGGCCCCATTTCCTCCTCAATGGCCTTGTGAGTCTTGGGAATATCTTTCCCATCTCTTTCTGGATGACCAAGGACTACCAAACTTCACCCTAAGTCCTCTTTGCTACCCTTGGATTTCTGCTAGCATCTGCCCCTCTTCTGTTCTCCGAGAGCACTATTGCCATCGTGACATTGATTTTGCACATAATTATATTCTCTAGTTCTTTCTTGTAGGTTCTATTTTGCTTCCCAATTAGATTACACTGCTCTGAAAAGAGCGAGCGAGCACAGAGTGATTGATTTTCTTATTAAAAAATATTTAGGATCCTGTGACACACTTTGCTGTCACACAGGGTTTTTTTTTTTTTTTTTTTTAAGCCCAAGGAAGAAGTGATAGGAGAAATAGAGGTTTACAAAAATAGTAATGATAAGGGAGAGAATAGGTTAGTATTTAAAAAGTTTTCATTCCATACCAAGTAAGACCATGTCAATTTATCAGAAAAAAATTCCCCAGCTATTGTAATAAGAATGTTCATGTAGAAGGAGTTGTTGGAAGCATTCTGTGTTTCTACTCTGATTATATTCTTCTGGGTGCTTATGCTTCTGTATCAGAACTCAGTGGACAGGAGCTACTGGGGTGGGGCGATGGTGATTGTTTTGCTACCCTAAGCCAGGCTGGGAGCAGGCAGCTTTGTAAGGGAGATGATGGCTGTCTTCCCTCCTCCGTTGTGCCTCTGCCTTTGTATTCAGCCATTTCTGCTCAGTCTATCAAGGTCAGTTAGAAGGCAGAACCAGGCTTGGGTCAGAGAGGGAAGGAAAGACTAATGAACAAAAAGACCAGACCAAAGGGAGTGGGGTGGAAATGGCACACGTTCATTCTGAACCAGCTCTTTGCAACACTGCCTTTGCATTTGTTGCAGTTGGCTGCTGCAGAGGAGAGGCAAGTCTCTGAACAGTAACAGAGATGTGCACAGAAACATATTTGTAAGGAGATTCATTGTAGCATCTTTTATTATAGTGAACAATTGGAAGACATATGTCTACACTTAGGGGATGGTTATATGAACTTAACTATGATAAAACAATGTCAAAGACTTTTAATGACAGTGAAAAGTACTCTCAGTGAAACAAGGAAAAGGCAAAGTATCAAGCACTAGGTATAACCTTTTTTTTTTTTTTAAAAAAAAAGATTTATTTATTTTGCTGGAAAGGCAGATGTACAAAGAGGAGAGACAGAAAGGAAGATCTTCGGTCCGATGATTCACTCCCCAAGCGGCCACAAAGGCTGGAGCTGAGTCCATCTGAAGCCAGTGCATGTGGGTGCAGGGTCCCAAGGCTTTGGGCTGTCCTCAACTGCTTTCCCAGGCTGCAAGCAGGGAGCTGGATGGGAAGCAGGGCCACTGGGATACAAACTGGCACCCACGTGGCATCCTGGCACGTTCAAGGCGAGGACCTTAACCATTACGCTATCTTGCTTTGCCCCACTGTGTGTAATCTTGACCAACCATTTATAGTACACATAAGGAAAATACGAGGAAACATCCTAGAATATTAATGGAGATTGTTTTTGGTGATGGAATCATGAGTAATTTATGTATTCTAAAATTTCTATAATGCAAATTTATGATTTTTATAATCAAACAATAAAAAGAAAATATTCCTTGCCACAGTCTTCAATGTACAGACTCACAGGCCAGATAGAATCAGTTTTTTTAGATTACAAATGGAATATATTTCTGTTACTCTCAAAGATGTAAAATATAGAAAATTATGCAGAAAAACATTACTAAAGTATCTTAAAACATCCTATTTTATATAAAAGTTTCCTTTTCAGAAAGGTTACTTGAATTACCATTGTACGTGCTGTTACCTAAGAAAATGAGAGTTCAAATACTTGGTTAATAGAAAATAATCTCAAGTTAGACTCTTTTTATGTCATTTTCATCTAGGCTTTTCAGAAACGGAGAGGACATTCTGTGTATCATCTGGCTCTACCCTTAGGTGAAGTCGACCAGATTTCGATAGCATTCTATGATAGGCATTTTCTAATACACCTGGGACCCAGAGAGCCCAAATGACACTTTTCCTATCACACAACCAGTTCTTGAAACCTGGAGAGAACCCAGTTATTTGCACTCAGTTATGTTTACAACGAAAGACACTTTTGACGTTCTCTAGGTGTGAGCTTTCTTTGAAGCCCATACCTCATATTTCTTTCTGAAAATAAGGAATTTACTCCCCCTCCCCCTGCTTGAGATATGTAGTCTTAACCCCAAAATATTTAGAGAAAAAAAATTTTAAGAATTGTGTATGTGTGAGAGAGGTTTATGAAATGGACAAGTTCTTTGGTGAAATAAAACAATGTGTTTAAGACTTTTCAAATTAAAGTTTAATACCACATAAATATTGTGTAAAAATATTATGTTAATATTTTCTAATCTTTTTGCGAGATTTAATTTCTGAATTCAAATGATATAATCTCATATGCAATTATTATGTCTATCACAGAAAACATTCTTTCCCTGAATGTTTGTAAGGATTTATTTATTCATTCATTTACTTATTATACATAAGGCAAAGATCTTCGGTTTCCTGCTCTACTCCCGAAATGAGCATAATGTCTAAGGCTGTGCCCGGACAAAGCTTGGATCCTAGAGCTCCATGTGCATCTGCCACATGGGTAATGGGAAACAAGCCACTTGGGTCATCTTCCATTGCTTTCTCAGGTCATTAGCAGAGAGCTGCATCAGAAGTGTGACTCAAACCAAAATTGGCACTCAGATGGGATGCTGGCATGGCAGGCAGCAGCTTAATGTGCTACACCTTCACTCCACCTGTACCTCCATCGATTTTGTAGTGATCTATTGTTGAGTTAACCAGAAATAAACTCATTCTTTTTTATTTGATATGTTTCAGAAACAGACATAGTTGGTTTGATTCAAATAGAGATTCCTGAAGACCCGTGTTATTGTCAGTATGGGTAGTTGAAGGACGTGTTCCTCCAAGGATAGAGTGGTGGACAATACAAGACAGTGTCTTCTGGGTGATGGTCTGCAGGCCTTTGGCTTTAGTAGTGTGCTGTAGCTCTGGAAGCCTGTTTTTCTCAGGAGGAGTGACTCTTGCCACCAGGGAGCCAGGAGAAGGAGGAACAATGCCCAGCAGAGGAATTGCCAGTAGAATTCATTGGCAAAGTAACAGGGAACCTTTGAAACCTTGGAGAACCTTTGAAATGGTCCTAGGTAAGAGCTCATAGTGTTGGAGTAGCACTTGAGAGGGAAATTTTCAGTTGACTGGGAAAATTTAAGTCTGTAAAGAGTTTTAAGAAGATGAAGGCCTGGATGTTTGTTTTGTTTAATCTCCACACCTTCCACATGGAGTAAAGTATGCATATCTGACATTATCTCAGGCACCCACAGCTGTGTTGTCTGGAGAGCCTCTGGCTCTTAAAAAAGTCTATGGGGTTTCTGCTGTGGTGTTCTACCACCACTTGGTTGTAGTACTTTGTTGAAAGCACACCCATTTTCTCACGGACTTTTTGCATAGGGCCCTCCAAGCTGTAGGCAATCAATATTTGATTGATTGTTATTTTCAAAATGCAAATTCAATATTTAACATTCAAATATTGAAGTTTCTATGTGCCAGAAAAAACAATGCAATCTCTTCTAGGAGATTGGTTGCCTGAATACCCATAATCAGCTCTCATAGGCCAATTGACATGTGTGTGTATGTGTGGTGTTTCTGTGCCTACTTTGAATGGAATTTAATAACTGCTAGACCACAGTCAAGTCATTTCTCAGCCACATAGAGAAACAGGATCTTTCAATGACTGGTGGGCAACCTGGACTTCTGGAATACAGTTAAACTGTTTATTGAGCATTTTCTGGACTAGGATTCTGGGATGTGTAGTGGCAGCGGGTAGGAAATAGAGCTCACACAAAATAATGGCCAAACGTAGACCCTGTCCTTTAAGATCTTTATTCTAGCAGCCTGGGCTTCATTGAAGAAGACAAATAGTGCACAGTTTAAGGAAGACATGCTTGGATTACCAAAAGAAATTTGCAGTAGAATTGGTTGGTAGTGGTTGTGAATGCCAGGCTGCTAGGGTGCAGGAACAAGGAGGAGAAATGAGCTGCTGGGATGGAGAAACAATACTGGGGGAAGAAACAAGAGCTGGCTTGGAGCAAGAGATGGCCTCACAGAAGCAGGGCTGTGTTCAGACAAATGTGCTAAGTTTGGTCAGGGATAAACTGAGGTCAGTACACTGTAAGTATCCCTCATCGTATGAAACTGATTCTCATTGTAATGAACCAGAGGCATGAAAGAGTTTTTTTTTTTCATTTACAACACTCTATTTGCAGAGACAAACAAGTGTGAGAACTATGCACACAGCAATATGTATTTCCAAAATTCCTTTTTTCCCCCAGAAGACCTCAGTCTGCAAATACTTAACGTCAGACATTGCCAAGGATACAGAAAACGTGTGTGCCTTGGAGCAGTTTACTGAGCTGAGGAGGCCAGATATATACCAGGCAGCGCAGGCCAGTGGCTTCTACAAGGTGACTGCTGCGGACATCAGGGAATGACCAGCTCCCTGGGGTTCTATGTAGTATGGAGAAATTTCCAGGTTCATGAGCTGCTGTGGATAGTCAGGCAGGATTCAAGTGTGCCCAATATAATACCTCACTTCCTGAAATCTTGTCCTTGGCCCTCTGGGAAGCTGTGGTGTTGTATCTGCTGTCATAAACGCTTCCTCCCCGAAACAGGCTTGTGCACTTAGCAGTAATAGATTGAACCATCAACGCCTTAAAGCACACCTGGTTGATAATTAGCTCAATCACATTGTGCTTCAGTCATTACCCTTGGATTTCCTAAGGATGAGCTTAATTCATCTCCCAAATTAAAGTGAGTACCTGCACAACCAAAACTCAACTGACTAGAATTTCTTTTTCTATTATGTCAGTTTATTGCTGTGGTAAGTTTATTGCAAAATAGGTATTGGGTTACCATTGGCCACTCAAATGTCTGCACAGAACTTGTTAGCGTTCACTGTCAAAAAGATCCCCAGTGGCAAAAGGCTTACTTTTTTCTTCTCAACAGGGCTTCATCTGAGGGAAGAAAAGGAGGAAATGAGCTGAAACTCTGATTTGAGAAATTTAAAGCTGATAATTATCAAATACTGCTTATTCAGAGATTATTATGTTGGCTTTATAGCTTATAAATGTATTGATGGTAGATACAGCCTCTTGCTTCCAGAATTTTACAGGGCTTATTTTATGATTTAACCACACTGACTTCACCCCTGACCTGTTGCTAAGTGTGAGGGGATAACCTGTTGGTGCGGATGCTGTATGATCAAAATGGGAAGGGAGAGTGGTAAGTTTATTGTATTGGATTACTCCCAGGTGCCTGGAATGCTCAGGTCTACTGACTAGTTGCTGTGTAATAGGGAAAATGCAGATCTGACCACGTCTAGGATTTGTGCCAGGTGTCTGTACTGAGGCAACCTAATTCCAGAAGGCTATAAAAATAGCCCCCAAGTAGTAGAATCTGATTTCCCACTGAGATGACCAAGAAATCCAACAACCAGTTAATTAAAAATGCTGAGAGGGAATGATCATCCTCCATTACCCAGCTGTCCTTGTGAACAGTCGTCCATTACTAATGAGAGGCTACCATTTAGGTTCTCAATGCCCAGATCAGCAAATTCTCTTCTAGTCTTTCACAGAAATCCAAATGTATACAGGGCCCTTGTGGTTGCCTGATACTACTACTTGGGTGTCAGGATTTATTTGAGACTAAAGTGATTTGTGGTTTGTGAAGAAGCATCCAGCATACTTGTTTGAGGGTTTTGTGGCTCCATTTCAGAAGAACATGCTTAGTGAAACTGCCTCATCTCTCACTTGTTCAGGCTATGAGTTCCCTTCTATGAGTCTGCCAATATCTAATGAAATCTTACAATCCTTACTATTTATAGGCAGGACATCACAGTAGCCTGTTATGGAAGGAGAAATGATAGACTTTGGATTTTTTTAAAGATTTATTTTTATTGGAAAGGCAGACATAAAGAGAGAAGGAGAGACAGTGAGGAAGCTCTTCTGTCCGCTGATTCACTCCCCCAAGCAGTTGCAACGACTGGAGCTGAGTTGATCCAAAGCCAGGAATCAGGAACCTCTTCCAATTCTCCCATGCATGCGCAGGGTCTCAAGGCTTTGGGCCGTCCTCTGCTGCTTTCCCAGGCCACAAGCAGGGAGCTAGATGGGAAGTGGGGCTACAGGGATACAAACCAGCATCCATATGGGATCCCGGTATGTGCAAGGCGAGGACTTTAGTGCTAGGCTACCACGTCAGGCACTAGACATTGATTTTTAATTTTTTTTTTTACTAAGAAATTTCAACTTGGTAAAATTATGAAAAAAAAATCAACTTCTGATGCAAACAAAAGCTTGGCAGCAGAATGTACTATGAGTGTTAACGTCATTGATAAAGTTATTCATTGCCATACAAAATAATAGAGCTTTGTCTAGTAAAATTTTCTGAACTTGAATTCTGTAGGTACTAAATGGTTTCAGTGAACTTAGTTGTATCAGTTCCTCTGGAAAGCAGGTATAATACAAACTACAACACGGGGTTGTTGCTATGAATCTACAGGCTAATGCCATGTAAATTCCTGACACTTACTGGATGCTCAGTACAGGTTGTCTGGGTGTGATTTAGTTTACATTAGTTTAGCACCCCATCTGTGGTCTTAGGAAGATACAGAAGGTGCTTGTTTACAGAGAGCTGAAAGGAGAAAAAAGCATGGTGATGGGGGAACAGGGAAGACCCAAACTCAGAATATACATTTGATTATCAGGAAACTACCCCCACCATGCTGAAAGTATCAGTAAATTATGTCTCTCTTGATGCATTTTGCTAACTTCCTTTTTTTAAAAAAGGGATTTAGAGGCATTTGCTAGAGAAGAAATAAAAGACCAAAAAAAAAAAAAAAAACCCCACAAAAAAACGAAAAACCGGAGCTCTAGGTAGGGCTCTGCCATGCACACAAGTCACATTTTCTTTCTTGGGCTCAGTTTCTTCCAACCCCAACAATCACTGTGATTCTTTCTCATCCCCTCAATTCATGGGGTCAGTTGGCTTTGAGTGCTTATTAATTTATATAGAAAGTTTTCACGTAGAGTGAAAGTTAGATCAGAAACTGCTGAGTCCAAGGATGGAGAAGGTTAGCAAGGACAGAAATTTCTTTT
Source organism: Ochotona curzoniae (assembly GCF_017591425.1). NCBI lineage: Eukaryota > Metazoa > Chordata > Mammalia > Lagomorpha > Ochotonidae > Ochotona > Ochotona curzoniae. Next base: position 12,356,456 of record NW_024467087.1, read on the forward strand.
GCTCTCTTTAGTAATCAGGAGGCCTGATTGATTGGGGTGGATATACAGATTGCTTTTATTCATGCTTTTGAATTGTGTGTGAGCATGTGTTCCATTTAAAGATTTTTCTGAAGCTGAAGCTCTTATGTGATTTGCTGTGCATTAGCAGAATATGAATTATTAATTCTGCTTATACTTGATAATGAAGACCACAAACTGGGACCCTATTATTTGAAGGCCTAATGCATCCCCTTTTCTCTTTCAAAATAGGTTTGTAAATTGTCATCAAAGACCAGTTGCCAGCCCCCTAAATGATACCTCTATGTGCTGCCACCTGTGATTGCTTTTATAAGGAATGGCAAGGATATTTGGGATCACATTATACAAGAAAGACATGAAGGAACTGAGTCTTTTAGCCTTTGGGAGTGGATATTTAGGGAGTCAGGTTGAAAATTATCAAATACATGAATGCTCTCATGTCAAAGTAGCATTAAATTAGTTTGTGAATGTGTGTGAGCATGTATGTATGTGTTTGCAGGCACACAGATGGCTTTGAGGTGGGAGGAGGCAAAGATGGATAGCTAGATGAGACATACTGCGTTCTCTACAGGCAATAAACTTCTAACAATCTACAACTGCCCAAAGAGGAAATAGGCAGCAAAATACTCATCATCAGGCCAATTCATAGTCTTAAGTGAAAGCAAAACAATAAACAAAAACCAAAAGAAAACAAACCCAGTTTCTTTGAAAGGGATTTGGGCTCTGTTTCTGGTAGTAGGCCCCTGGGGTCCAGTGACCTGGTGGTATCTTCACAGCACTGTATACACTTCCAGGCCCCAGAATTTGTCTTATGTATCCTCAAAATTTAATAGAGCATGATCATCATAGGACCTCAGAAAAATGGTTGTTGATTAATTAGCTGTTTTTTTTCTTTTTTTTTTTGAAAGATTTGATTGAAAAGGTAGATTTAAAGAGAACAATCTTGCTTCTGCTGGTTCACTTCCCAAAAGGCCACAATGGCTGGAGTCAAGATGGTCTGAAGCCAGGAGCTTCTACCAGCTCCCACAGGATTCAGATCCCCAAGGCTTTGGGCCACCTTTCACTGCTTTACCAGGCTATAAGCAGGAAACTGGGTGGGAAGGAGAGCAGCTAGGACACAAACAGGTGCCCACATAGGATGCCAGTGCTCACAAGTGGAGGATCAGCCAGATGAGTCATTGCACCATTCCCTGAACGTGTTCTTAGAACAAGTATACTGAATTAGCATTTATGTAACTGTTGCGTCCCCTTTTTCTTCTGGATGTCTATACATTTTAATACCATAAAGTGGCCACATAAGCTGTTTACCATTCTTAGAGTACTTAAACAGTTCTGCAAACAAAAGACTGTTCCATACCAATATAGAGGAGTGGAAATACACCGTTTCAGGATTTGGTAAGTGTCACCAGAGTCACAGTGACTGTAAGGCACAATAAAATGACTGAAAGTCTACAAAGACTTTCAGCTAGGTTGACATAAAAATGCAGCAGTGAAAACAGTTTGAACCTTTTCTTACTTTCTTGAGAGACCAGAGGTTGCATGTTGTGACTCTCCCGCATACCTACAGAGAGACTGCTGAGCAAATCCTAGAGGTATGCATTTGTAGTTCCAGGGGCCGGGGGCCAGGGGCCAGGGGCCCGTGAACTTAAATCATAAAAGATGAAGCACTTTGGTCAGACCTGTCTTGAGACATCCCAAGAAAAGGAGGAAGGAGAGAAGGATCCATCCTCAACACAACATTGCTCACGGTAGTTGAGCATGTGATAGGGTTGGGTGGCAGATGTTTTTCCAAAAGCTTAGCGCATCTGTATTGTATAATAGCTTTCATGCAAAAGCAAACAACCCCCCCAAAACACACACTGCTACAAAGGTAAGCACTGTGAGTAAGACCTTGGGAAAAACACAGAGTGAGGATGATACTGAAGCAGTAACTGTATTAACCTGATGGGGGAAGTTCCTCTCTTTCCCCAGACACCTTCCAAATAATATGATGGCTTTAGAAATCATTGCAAAGTGATAGAGACTTTAAGAATGTGGCTCGATTGAGCATTTTAAGATGGTGTTGATGGGTTTCTGAAAGATTGAGGTCCTGAGAAATGGTTGGGTAGTACCTTGCAAAGTAAGTAAAGATGCATAGAAACCTTCGCTTTCCTCTGGCTGCCATCTTGCAACTGTGGGTTTTACTTTCCCTCAACCACATCCAACTGGCAGAGATTTTTCTGACTGGCTGCTTGTGTGGGCACTGCCTGTTTACCTTCTTTTGGTCCTGTCTCAAGTATGCAAAGTCCCTCAGAGGGACTTCTGAGACACTTCTTTCCAAAGATTCTTGCAGGCAGCTTCTGAGGCTAGCTTGTCAGGCCAAGTGTGTTTCCCTTGTCCAGCTCCACCTTCTTTCCCTTTTGGTATGAGTGGCTGGAGGGTGTCGCCATAATAATACTGTTTTTGAGCCACCCTGGTCACTATTTAGAAAGAAAAAGTCCAAGCATCCTGTTTGGACAGGTTGTAAGCTCTGACATTAGACCTTTGTGGTATGCAGGATGGCTTTCATCACTCTCCCACCCGGCACAACAAGGTTAAAGGTCTCAGGAAGGTATTTGACTTGTGGCTCGAACTTGCTCTGACTGCTGAGCAGTGATGGGTTTTTGGCTTGAACCACTTAGGAGCTGACCATGGGAGCGGTGTACCAGAGAGCAGTCATTGAAGGAGTTTATCACACGGCGTTTGAATTGAAGAGGGCACCAAGATGAAAGCACCCTGAAGGCTTTGCCTATTGTTTTGTTCTTTTTTAGAGCTCTATTTGGGAAGTAAATGTTTGGTGGTGTTTTGTTCACAGACAGTAGAGGGAAGCTAAAAAAGCCCCATAATTCATCTTGGATGATAAGGGTCTCAGAGACTGAGCCTAATGCAGTGGGTACAAAAGGGCTTTGTACCATGAGACGCTGGGACAGTAAATAATCTGCAGGCATTTCTTCTTCTAATGCTTAGAAAACATCAGGTGTTTTCAATTATGGAGTCTCATTTAATTTTTACAAACATCTGGTACAGTGGGGGCCCATTTTCTAGATGAATCTAAAGCTCTCAGTGTTTAAAGAACCTTGGTGGATTTGCTAGTTACAGGAAGAGCTAGATTCTGAACCTAGATCTCTTGTTCCTAAGCACATCTATTTTATTTGAAAGGCAGACAGTTTGGGGGTGGAGAGGGAGATTTTCTTTCCATCACTCCCCAAATGATTGGAACAGTTGGGCCTGGGCCAGGCCAAAAGTGGGAACCAGGAACTCAATCTCGATTTCTCTTATGGGTGGCAGGACTCATGTGAGCCATCACCTGCTGCATCCCAAGGCGTACATTGGCAGGAAGCTGCCATAGGAAGCAGAGTCTGGACTCAGACTCAAGTACTTGGATGCAGATATCCCAGTCAACCATCTGATCTACTAGCCCAAATGCCCTCTTCCCCCAGTTATTTATATTACTCAGTACAATGTAAATGCTTTGCAAATAGTTACACTGTTCAAGGAATAGTTGCAAGAATAAAAAAAAATCTATATATGTTCACAAATGAAATTTTTCCTCAATATTTTCTGTCCACGGATACCTGGCAGATGCACACAGAGGGCTGATTGTGCTACAGTATAAGGTACAAGCTAAGCTGGTGTCTGGAGTAGCACAAGGTTGTTAGAGAAGATGCTCCACGTGTTTTCTCCTGGGGAGTCACAGAAGTAATTTGAGACTAACTTAGTCTGAGTGTCGACATTTTGTCACACCTTATTCCTTCTATCACTTTTAGCTTGACCCAGAATCTGGAGTTTTGAATGATGGCTCTACAGGTAACTTTTCTTAGTGCTGAATTATATCATGTTTATAAAAAAAATTACATATATATATGCATGCATACATATGTCTGTAATTTATTTTAATTCTTGGGGCTGGTGTTGTGCAGCACATAAAGCCAACTTCAAATATGGGTGCTGGTTCATGTCCCGGCTACTCCACTTGCCATACAGCTCCCTGCTATGTGCCTGCGGAAGGTAGCAGATGATTGCCCACGAACGTGGACTCCTATCACCTATATGGCAGACTGGGTATAAGAAGGTATATGAAGCTCATGACTCCTGCCTTTGGCTTGGCCCAGTCCTGGCCATTGTGACTATCTGGGGGATAAACCAGCAGGTGATAATATCGCTCTTTGTCCCCTTCCCCTCTCTATAACTCTTTCTTTAACATATTTAAAAAAAAATTTGTTTTTAAATACTTATACAAAGATTTACAGATCTTCTATTGGAGCTGGACCAGGCTGAAGCCAGAAACCAGGAGTTTTATACAAATGTGCTGTGAGGGTGGCAAGGGCCCAAACATGGGCCATCTTCTAATGCTTTTCCCAGGCTATTAGCAGGAAACTGGAAGGGAAGGGGAAGAACTGGGAAATAAACTGATGCCCATGTAGGATGCCAACCCTACCCAGTATACCACACCACCAGCTTTGTATTCTGTCCTTTTTAAAAAAAGATTTATTTATTTTTCTTGGAAAGGCAGATACAGACACTCCAGTCTTCATTCAGCTTCCTGCTAATGTGCCTAAAAGACTCAAGTGTTTAGTTACCTGCCACTCATTTAAAAGACCAGGGGGAGTTTTATGCTTCTGACTCCAGCGTGATCCAGTTCTGTGTGTTGTAGGTATTTGAGGAATCACAGTATTAAAAAGGATGTTGTAAAAGAATTCATAGTGGTGTAGAAAAATACGGGCAACTTACTGTTAAGCGATGAAACTGTACATAAAGTGTTATGTTTTTATTAAAAGTGTATTTCATGTACATAGGAAGAAGGTTAGAATCATAGGTAACAGAAAACAGTGATTCTTGTAGATTTGGGGATATGAGGAGTTTTATTTTTATCTGTATTTTCTAAAATTATCCTCTAATTACTTAAACACATAGTACGCACAAGACCTTATGTGGTATACATGTATTTTGCAGTCAGAAAACAGAAATATTAATCTTTAGTCTTAAAGACAATTCACAAGGGAGAATATGGGATGATGTATTCTGTTCTGGAGAGGTGACAGGATCTGACAAGCAGCACTAGGGTGTTATGCTTGAATTCCAAATAGATTAAGATTTACCAATGACATATAGATCAGATAAGAAAGACATTGAATCACTTTTTTGAAGTGGCTCTGTGTATCTTTGCCTTCTCAATGGATTGTCTAGGTACTCTCTTTCTAGAGGAGGTGATTGGAAGTGGAATGTAGAGTTTATTTCTGCTTACATGGTCTGACATTTTGACATTTCCTGAACAGCAGGGTGTTTAAGAGCCAACAATTTGGCCATTGCTAAAAAAAAAATGAATTATACTGCCACTTTTGCATAGTGATTGGCTTTTGTAAGAGGACAAAGCTATTCAAGTGGGGGAAATGAGACGGTTAGCAGGATGACAGTAACATAAAGGTCTTGAGTTTGAAGAAAAGGACCTCATTAAGCATTGATTATCAGCATGGTGTAAACTTTGAGAAAGTGTTACTACTTTTCATGCCATTATTGTGTGGAGGAAGTTTAAACCTATGTTCCATTTACATCATAAATGAGATGTGTGTATTCTATTAATAGGCTAATCTTGCTTTGGTCTACATCAGTACAGTACACACATTCAATTCAACTGCTTTGACTGGCTTGTCACATCAGACCATCAAACCAGTCACCAAAAGTCAATCACAAAGAGTCAGATTGGCTTGTGTGTTGACTTAACAATTATTCTGATTATTTGGAGATAAAGTGAACTTGGCTCAACAGGAGTACATATAATTTCTCTTGGACATCCTTCAACTCTTTTTGTGTGTGTGTGTGAAAAGGCTGTAGTTTAGGGACAAAATATTTGCAAATGATACATCTAATAAGAGGTTACTCTGTAATATGGGGAAAGCAACTCAATTGAAAGAAATAGTCCAATTCAAATATGGACAAGGGTGGGTGGGTGTATGGAATAGGAGCTGAGATGAGGCTTGGAACGCCCACATTCCTGGTTCATTTCCTAGCACCGTCAGTGCTGATTTCAGAAGGCAGCAGTAATGCTCCAAAGAGTTAGCTCCCTGCCACCATTTGGAGAGCCACACCATTAGGAGAGAGCTGGATCAGAATCGGAGCAGCCAAGACCGGAAGCGGTGCCTATAACAGATGCCAGTGTCACAGGTGCAGGATTAGCCTGCTATGTGACTATGCCAGCCTCTGTATAATATTTCTTAGGAAAAAAACATAGAAATGGTCAACAGGTATAAGACAAAAAAAAGCTTAGCATCACTAATTACTACAGAAATACAAATTAAAACCACAGTGAAAATAGTACCTCACACTGTCAGAATGGCTGTTATCAACAAGACAACAAGTGTTAAGATGTGGAAAAGAAGGGAACACTTACACATTAGTGGCAATATAAATTAAGTGGGCTGTTATGAAAACAATATGGAGATTCCTCAAAGACATAAGATGGAGGTCTGACACCATAGCTCAATAGGCTAATCCTTCACCCTGTAGCACCATCACCGCGTAAGGTCACCAGTTAGTGTCCTGGCTGCTCCACTTCCCATCCAGCTTTCTACTTATACTCTGTGAAGGCAGCGAAGGATGACCCAACTCTTCTAGAACCCTGCAGCCACCTCAGAGACCTGGAAGATGCTCTTGGCTCCTGGCTAAGCTCTGGCAGTGGCAGCCATTTGGGAAGTGAACCAGCCAATGGAGGAGCTCTCAATCTCTGCCTCTTTTCTCTGTAAAGCTGCTTTTCAATTAAAAATCAATAAATCTTTTCAAAGAAGTGTTTCTAAAAAAAAGCATATCTGCAGAGTTTGAGAATAGATGCATGTGCAATATCATGTTTGTTGCTGATGTTTGTAATAGCCAAGATATGAATCAGCCTAAGTGTCCATTGATGGATGAAATGGTAAAGAACATGGAACACACACACAGGAATGCTATTCTGCTTTAAATACAAATGAATGTCTGTTATTTTCAGCAACATGGTGGAACCTGGAAGTCATTATAATAAGCGAAAGAAGCCTTGGCACACAAAGACAAATGCTGATGTTCTTACTTTGATGTGGACTCTTAAACTGTTATAGAAGCAGAGAGTATTTTGTAGACTGAGTATTAGGGGAACTCAGGACATGTTGGTCAAGGAGGACATTGAGGATGACAGGAGAAATAAGTTAATATTTGAGATGATGAATCTATCAAGTAACTTGATTTCCTTAATTTCAGTCATTTCCTTAAGTCACTTCAGTGCCCTCCTTATACTTTGCTTAAAGAGCATTGCTAAAACTGCTACAATGCCATTTAAAAATTTTATTTGGAGTAGTTGGTGAGGGAGACAGCTCCATTTTGCTGGTTCACTCCCCAAGTGTTTTCAGCAGCTTGGACTGGGCTGTGCTGGAGCCTGATTTGGGAATACTGTCTAGATCTCTCGACAAGGTGGCAAGGACCCAATTACTGGAGTCATTGCCGATGCCTCTTAGGGTCTACAGTAACAGAAAGCTGCAGTCAGGAGTCAGATCCAGGCCTTGAACTCACTCTGTGGGATATGGACATACCTGGGGGCTTAAGTCACAGTTCATGGCAAAATGATGAAATAAGTGTCAAATATTAATAGTTTCTTAACAAACAACATACACAGCAATTATAGTCAACAAAGCCAGTCTTCAACAGTCATGAAGTCATACCTACTTAGAGTTATCCAGTTTATACCTTTTTTTCTTCCCAGACTTCAGCCTTTTGTGGTGATACACACAAATCTAGATCTTAAAGCTTTGACTTCTTCAAATATAAAGCTACTGTGGTTTTTTTCTGTGGTTCTCATCTGAATACCATAAGTCTGTTAATAACACTTCACTCTGCCTCTGGCTTCCTGCTTTTAATCTTTTGTGGGCTTGAAAAATACTCTACAAAACTTATTTGGATAACAGGTAAAGCAGAAGTGTTCAATTCTGAATGAGGCTTTAGACTGAGGGGGAGAAACTCCGTGTTTGCTGCTGGGATAGCTTTTCTTTGATTATATTTTTGTTCTCTACATTCTGGAAACTTGCGGATCATATATTTGGGAACTGGAAATATGTTTTAATATTTGAGAGTAATGTTACGAGAGTAATGTTTTTTTTACTCAACAAATGGAAATAGTCAGTAAAGCATGTGTAATTGTGACATCTCCATGAAGACAAAGTCAGCTTTGGTATAATTCCTCTTAGGCTTTGTGGGCAAGATGCAGTGTAAGATTGAGCTTGAGAATTCTGCCACAATGAGTTGTTACACTGGGTCAAATATTTCCCAAATAACCAGAACTGACAGATTTAGAGTCAAAATGTCTTGGAATGAAGTAACATTTAGCATTACATCAAATGACTTTTGTTTTGCAAGACTGAAATTCTTAGTGGAATGGTAACACTGTCATATTGGTAGCTAAGAGGAAATATTTTTCATTCAACATGTCTCATAACTGACAATAGCCTAATGTACACTAACCACATGTTGGGCTTGGGGCCACTGTTATGGCATAGTGGATGAAGCTACAACCTGCAATGCTGGCATCTCATTTGTGTACCAGTTTATGTCCCAGCTACACCTCTTCTAATGCAGCTCCCTGCTAATAGCCTGTGAAAGCAGCATAAGATGGTGCAAATGTTTGGGCCCTTGCTACTCATATAGAAGATGTGGAAGAAGCTCCTGGCTCTTGGCTTCAGGCTGGTCTAACCCTGCCTGTTGTGGCCATCTGGGACTGAACCAGCAGATGGAAAATCTCTTTGTCTCTCCTTGTCTCTTATGTAACTCTTTGTCATAAAAAAATAAGTGTTTATTAAAATAATGTGCTCACATTTTGACAAGAAATAAAAAATATCAGAGTGCTCAGTCTAGATATAAATAAAAAATTTTTTAAAGATTTATTCATTTTTATCACAAAGTCAGATATATATAGAGGAGGAGAGACAGAGAGGAAGATCTTCTGTCCGATGATTCACTCTCCAAGTGAGCGCAACAGCCGGTGCTGCACCGATCTGAAACCGGGAACCAGGAACCTCTTCTGCATCTCCCACACGGGTGCAGGGTCCCAAAGCTTTGGGCTGTCCTCGACTGCTTTCCCAGGCCACAAGCAGGGAGCTGGATGGCAAGTGGAGCTGCCAGGATTAGACCAGTGCCCATATGGGATACCAGTGCATTCAAGGTGAGGACTTTAGCCGCTAGGCCATGCCGTCAGGCCCATAAATAAAATCTTAAAAATGTTTTCTTTTTCTTGGGGCTCAGCATGGTATCCTAGTGGCTAAAAGCCCTTGTCTTGCACACCTTGGATCATGTATGGGCGTTGGTTCATATCCCAGCTGCTCCACTTTGCATCCAGCTCCCTGCTTCTGGCCTGGGAAAACAGTCAAGGACAGCACAAAACTTTGGGACCCTGAGCCCACCTGGGAGACCCAGAAGAGGCTCTGGGCTTTGGATCAGCTTAGCTCTGGCCATTGTGGACACTTGGGATGCGAACCAATGGACAGAAGATCTTTCCCTTTGTCTCTCGTTCTTTCTGTAAATCTGCCTTTCCAATAAATAAATAAATAACTATAGATTTTTAAAAGTGTCATTATGAGGATCAAATAAGACAATATGTGCAAAGCAACAAGTATGGTGCTTTCACATCTTAGGAAATCTGTGATTTTAATAATTGCCACCTAAGGCTGTGCTTGGCTTTACTAGTCAAGGAGGCATATAACCAGTAAACTAGCTGTATCTTTTTTGTTAAGATTTATTTCATTTTTATTTGAAGGTCAGATATATAAAGAGGAGAGGAGACAAGAAGACCTTCTGTATGTTGATTCACTCCCGGAGCTGATCTGAAACCAGGAGCCTGGAGCCTCTTGCGGGTCTTGCACACAGGTGCAGGTTCACAAGGCTTTGGGCCGTCCTTGACTGCTTTCCCAGACCACAAGCAGGGAGCTAGATGGGAAGTGGTGCTGACAGGATTAAAACTAGCACCCATATGGGATCCTGGAGTGCTCAAGATGAGAACTTTAGCTGCTAGGCTACTGCGCCAGGCCTTAGTTGTTTCTTTTTCTTAATTTGTTAAATCTCTTGAGAACCGAAGAGCTTGTTGTCTGGAAAATAGAAACAGCTTGCTCAAGGTAAACCAGTATTCCGTCATAATACAGTGTTCTTGACTCAGCAAAAAACATCTTGAAGCAGTACTTTCAGTGCAGTTAGTGGCTGTAAAAATCTTTTGCTAATGAAAATTTAACACCCACCACCATATAGAATTCTGTAGGTGAACACCCTTTGGAACTTTCCTTGATTCAGGGATTTCAAGGAGCTCTGGGCCATAGACTTAATAAAGCTCATTAATGAATGAGCCATCATTACCATTATAAAGGCTCACTAATCACTGTTGAAAGCCACAGGTTAATTTGTGCATAAGTGTTGTATAATGTAATTCAGGAACTAAATAATTTAAAAAATTTTAAAAGGCCATTTAACACATCTTTGACAAAGAGCCAGAAAGTAGAAGACAACCTTATTTTAACCATTTAACAGAGATTTAACGATTTAGGCAAAACATTTTCAAAGCAATTAGAAGTATATGTGGTTGTAGTGTTGAAAAATAACATCTCCTCTGGACAAATGTGACTCAGCATTGAATACTAAAATTAATACAAATTATGGCAGGGTGGGGTATTAAGGGAATATCTTTACAAGCAGAGTCGATAGCACTCAAAATTTGCATGTCTAGATTCAGGAATATATCTAATCTACTTTTAATTTCTGTCCCATATATATATATTTCCTTTCATGCGCTTATCCTCTCACTCAAATTCCTTATGTGGTATTAAGTTTCACTTTAAATTCTCCTACCTCATTTTGTGTTATGCTCTTTCAGTAGATATGCATTCAGTATACATTGTAAATCAAAATGTGTTTAATGACAATATGGCAAAAATGACCTCATTAGAACCTTAGGTAATGAAATGTCCACGGCAAAGCCTACGGTCATGATTTGTCCATGCTATCCTGAGCACTGTGAGTGTTCACAGAATTGGAGGTATATGTAAAATTGCACTAAAGCAAATGTTTTGCTGACTCCATAGTGCTAGTGTTTCTGTGTAACTATGTTTATAGCATCCCACTACAAATATATTGGAAAGCAGTGCAAATGGACGCTGTTCAGCATTCAAAAGTCCAGAACAGAAGTACAGTCAGAATAAAGATACTTTTAACCTTTGGAAGGGTTTAAAGTTTTTTGAAAAGTTGATCAGGGAAAGGAAATAGATGGATAAATTAGACATGTTTTCAGGTGCCTAGAACAAAGTTCAGAACAGTATTTAACTGTTCGCTCAGCTTGAGACATTTTGCTGGACCTTGGGGGCTTATATTTGAGTAGAAGATGGATGTGACCTCAGAGCATCTGGGATAAGGGAAACTAAGCAGTTGCCAACATGCCTATTTGGAATTCTCTGGCTTACTGGGAGTCAGATTGGCAATGAGATTCTCAGGATATTGCATAGACTTTTCTCCTCCATGTGTCCTGCCTCTGAGCAGGCAATCTTCCTATTTGATCCTGTCCTCTGTATTGTTTGTTCCCTTTCTCTTAGCAGAACTTGCTTAAGATCACAAGGCAAATTAATGCTGGAGCCAGATTGTAAATTCCTTGTTGGGGAAAATGTTAGTGCACTTTTGTGATTCCCAATAAACCCTGTTTACTGGTACCACAAAGCGCAATTCCTTATTAATTCACTTGGCATCCAAACCACAAAAGGCTATATAGAAAATATCTGGTGGCCATTTAAATAAAAATTAAGCGAAGCTATTTGCTTTTCATTCCAGAAGGGAAAAATAAAATGATACATCCCAACAGTTGATATGAAGTGTGTGTTCATGGCTGAATGTTTTTCAGGAGGAAAATATGCAGATCTAAGCAGTATTTAAGGGCTGATTTCCTTAGCATAGGAGGACCTAGAAAGAATTTGAGTGAAGGTCCAGATTTAAAGTTTTTACCCAGGTCAAGCTAGAGATTAGAAAGGGTGGCAGATGAAATCAGTTTAGGGTCTGGCACCAGTTACACAAGGAAGCGGTCATTGAGTTGTGTTTATAGAGGAAGGAGAAAGGATGGCAAGATTGTTATCGCTGGAATCATGGTGGGGGATGGGAGACCCTCATTTGAAGCCTGGGCCCCCTGACTGCAGAAGCTCAGAAAGCTTGAAGAACTCACACATAATTGGCTATACATTCCACAGGAAGAAACCCTGCCTCTGGCTACAGCCCTCAAACGGAAAGGGGGCAGGAAGGGGGATAGAAGGAAGGGGGTGGTGGTGGAGTGTGGTCAGAGTGGCTGACTGGGTGGGTGGGAGGGGGTTGGGGAGAGGGACCTCTGGCATCCAGTGAAGACCTTTCTAAAGCATCTCCAGATTTCTCAGTCCCACTTTCAGCCTTTGTATTGAAAACGATGAGGTTTTTAGAAGCTTTAACTGGCAATGTGAGTTTCAGTAAGCAGTAACATATGGACTTTGATACAGTGATCTGCTTGCTCTTAAATGTTTTTGTGCTTCTTTATAGTTTGTGGAAAAAACTGGTCCTGACTCTAGAGGGAAGGGGAAGGAAAAAAAAAAAAAGACTTTCCCCTTTGAGGAACTGGGTAGCAGAAAGACAAACAGAAAGTCATACATATAGCCAGAAACCCGGGATGTAGGTCCCTCTGGTGAAAACCTACATGATGAGTAACTTGAAAACAAGCAGCTAAGTAGTTTTCATTAGTATCCAATTAGTAGGTGATTTGGTTGCTTAATGTGTCTGTTAATTCATTAACAGGTAAATTATATTTAATGGAATTGATTCAAATTTGAAATAAAATGTTGCACATGTTAATTTTAACTGTGTAGATTAGAATTCATCTGACATGTCCTCCTCATCGTCTCCCCTTCCTTTCAAATCCTACACAGTGCAGTCACTTAGCGTGTGCATGGTAGATTGTTTTTCTCATTTAAACTATCTCTTCTCTCTGGATATCAGTCCTCCAGTGGAGCATGTCTGTGTCTCTTGATGAGTGTCAGCAACAAATGGTGCATGTGCACATAATACTGATGGGGATTGTGGGGGCATAGCGAAAGCAGGAAAAGTCCTTTGCCGTTCTGGGAGGGATTCAGGAAGTTATTTTAGTATTTGAAGGGGCTTAAAGCTTGATTCCGCTGCTGATATTGGATTGCAGCATGACCAAATGATTAGCAAACTTGCCTTTCTGGAAGTATCTCAGGAAAGAGGGGTTCTCAGATGATGGTAAAGTGGTAACAACTTTAAGACGCTTATTACTTGCTGTAAAACAAGTAATTTTGCTGGGTTTTCTAGAACAGTTGTTTAGGTTTAGAAAATAGCGAAGTAGATAAAGGTAGGAGATGTTGCATTAGAGAGATGTTGAATTGGAACGATGGCATTTAATTTTTGTTTGGCAGGGGGTGGGGGCCAACACAAAGGGTTAATCTGAAAATAAGCTTCACAGGTCATGACAGTGAGTCTTTGAAGATTGCTATCTCACTTTGTACTAAACAACTCCATTACAGCATTACTGCCAGGGATGATTAAAGTTACCGCAGGTCATTGTTGTTACACTTTGGGTTATTTTGTTGTCTTTATGATCTTTGGCTAGATACCATTCATGAGATTCTGGAAAACTAGTCTTACCATGGTGAATCCCATTATGTCATTTTTCCGTGTCCTCTGATAAAAGTAGGTAAACAAGACAAACTTGCACGTGGAATGGGACTGCCTTTTTGAAAAATCAGTGTTCAAATGGATAAGGGGTGTTGTTGTAGTAATTGATTCAGTGTGTGGAGCTAAAAGCAATAATGTGCTCCTGTGGGTCTTTGATCTTGACCGGGTGAGGATACGTGGCCCATTGTGTTTGGTGCTTTACCATTGTAGAGTCATGTTTCTGAGAAAGTGGCTGTGGTTATACAGTAACGTCAGTATTTGGGTTTCAACTTATGTTAATACGTTGTTGAGAGTTCGAGCAAATGTTGAGGTTGAATGCAAAATTATTTAATAGTGCCTGTTAACTAGAAGAGATCAGTTGCTGCTGGCTTCCTTCAGGAGATCTACTTTCACTATGAGGACCTAACCTGATTTTCTATGTGGATCAAATTACAGTTTGCCTCAAAGTCAGCTACCGAGCTCATAAAAGTTGTGTTTATTTTTACTGTCTCAGATATATGGCCATAAACATGGAGATGCAAGCACCTTGGAGTCTGTCCTGCTTTGGTAGTGCTTTCTCTCAGTGGACTTCTGTTTGCTCCCTTCCCATGATAGTCAGTTTTAAAGAATGTCTAGAAAGATCCTCTCAAAAGGAAATGGTTTTGTCTTTTAAGCAATTTAAAACTACTAGAGAAGGAATTGTTAAGTGTGGTATGGATAGTTGATTTGAAGGATTCTAATAAGGATTGCTTTGTTTACTTCATATAGATTTGTTGACTGGAGTATTGTTCCATTCATCAACTGTCTGTTGTTTGTCTGCTAGACCTCTCAATATCATTGAATTTTAAATTTGCATTTAGGTGTTACAGAGGTAAATTTCGCATTTTGAATGTGTTAGGCATCACTAGACACTGGTCTGTAGAAGCCTAAAACCTTATATTGATGGGAAGTTGGATGATTTTATCGTCTTCTAGGATTCAGAGTCAAAGGATTTAACCCTATGCAGAAGATTTGGCCTGGTACCTCAGGTTTTGAAACCCCTCCCTGGATGTACTCTAACCCATTCATTCTGAGACTGATCTATGCATTGAAAGGCATGGTAATGCAGTGAGTGTGTTCGGACATCCTGCTTTCCCTTTATCTCTATTTTCCATATATTTCTTATGGACTCTCATTTTCCTGTATTTGCTGCTAAAACATTGACTTGGATGATTTTCTAGAATTTCTTCTGTTGCAGTGTCTGAATTCTTCATTTTGTTTTCAGGATTAGGAACCTTGTTAACATGCATCTTCATTCATCTAGAAAACTTTGAACGTAACCACCTTTTTCTGGCTTTTGTTTCAGTCACCTTTCTTTTTTGAATACACAGCCATGTGGAAATTTTGGCTGTGTATTTGACTGGGCTCAGTAATGACATATCCTGTATTACCTTACAAACAACATTGTTGCAGTAAACTGTCATTCATGCTATCTGTTACAGAAGTACAAAACCAGGAACCTGTAACTTCATTCAGGTCTCCCACATGGGTGTCAAGGGAGAGCTGGATCTGAAATAGAGCACATGGGACTTGAACCAGCACTTCTATTGGCTGCCACTATTGTGGCGGCTTCACTTGCTGCACCACATTGCCACCCCTACGCCACTCTTATTCACCAAATGTTTTTAAGAAACCTCTTGATGAGTACATAGTCTTCATTGTGCAGATCTAGAGTAGTTCAACTTAATAATCTGTATTAGTAGTTTTGATTTTGTGATTAAAGCTCATGCTCCAATTTGTTTTGGTATGTAAGTATTTGAGCAGTTCTTTTGCTTGTTTGTTTTAATCAGAGTAAAGGCTGAAAATTCAGCATTACTGGCCCAAAAAAGTATAAAGAAGTGCAAGTTCCCTGAAGTGTTTGCATACTGTACTTGGAGAGGTTGTTTGTGTTCAGGCCCACAGGTGTTTGTAGGCAGAGAACAGCTGCTAGATTTCTACCCTTGCCTTACTGATGGAAAGACACACTCCAGGCTAGGGAGGTTCATGACTTGCCCAAGGCCATGTGGTGCTGTTACTTAGCCTTTGGCTTTATGAGGCAATTCTGTGTTCTTTCCATGGTAACACTGTTGTAGTAAGACTTGGTGACGGATCTGTAGTGATTCAGCTATGCATTATGTGAAGGAAAACTTAATGCAGTCATGACCTTAAAATCAATTTACTTCTGTTGTTATTATTATAAACTGTAATATGTGGAATCTGATATATAGTAAGGACTTAACTTCCCAAAGGTATTCTTTTATATTTTCAATATTTTTTTCTGACTTACAGCTAAAATATCCACTGTAGAGATTATGTTTAACTGACAAATAATGCCTGAAGTGATTTTGTTGCATCTATTTGGTGATGAGAAGCTGTTTTACAGTATTATTCTTTTTAAAGTAACAATCTTTCCAGGTCAGCATCAAGACATTGATAAGATTAGTTCTGTCAGTGCTAAACCTCTGAAATCATCATTTAAAAAATGACCTGAAACATGTATTGATTCACACTTTTGCAATAATACAAAAAACTACTTTGCTATCAAGGTTCCTGAATGACAGGGACATGACAATTAAATGGATTCTTAGAATGAAGAATAACCAAATCAAGTGCGGAAAGTGGAATATCTATCCTCACATATTGAAACAAATAAACAAAGCAGAAGAGAATCCACATTAGTGTTGTTTATTTCTTTCCCATAACACTTAGTTGTAGATTTTCAAAATATATGTATATTGTGTAATTGGGATGGAGAGAAGTAAATTGGTCTCCCCTGTGTTGGTTCATTCCCCAAATTGTAGCAATAGACAGGTGTAGGTCAGATGGAAATTCAATCTGGATTTCCCAGATAGATAATAGTAAACCAAGTATTTGAGCCATTCCTGCTGCCTCCCAAGGTGTGTTAGTAGCTGGAAACTGGAGTCAGGAGCAGAGTCAGAATTTCAAACCAGATCCTCTGATATTAGATGTTGGTGTCCCAAGTGATGTCTTGATGTCTATGCTAAGTGCACTGTCACTCAACTTGTAGAACAGCTGGATGCCATGGCTATTGTCTGAAGATAGCCCGTTAATAACTATGGTCACCAGAGAGCCATGTTTAGGCTGTTCAAAATGGCTGTTGCTCTTTGTCTTAGAAAATCAACATCATAGTCTTGTTTTACTTGGAATCCTCAGATAGATGGGATATAAACTAAAGCACACCTATTCTTAAAGCTGAGATGATATTTTCTCTTTTTAAAAGACTTATTTTCCTTGGAAAGGAAGGTTTACAGAGAGAAGGATAGACAGAATGATTTTCTATCCATTGATTCACTCTCCAAATTGCCACAATGTCTGGGGCTGAGCTCATCTAAAACCAGGAGCCAGGAGCTTCTTCCGGGTCTCCCACGTGGGTGCAGGTGCAGGGTCCCAAGGCTTTGGGCCATCCTCCACTGCTTTCCCAGGCCACAAGCAGGGAGCTGGAAGGGAAGTGGAGCAGTCAGGACACAAGCTGGTGCCCCTATGGGATCCCAGTACCAACCAGTGGATCCACCATGCTGGGTCATGATGCTCTGTTTCATTTTGTATCACATTGCTTGGAACCTCCTGCCCAGTGTTTAATAGGTATAGTTCCTTGGGGATTAAAACTGCATTGCTTGAAGCCTCTGTTGATATCCTGATGACTCTTTAGAGGAGAAAAGCTCTCTAGGTGTTAACAGGTTCTATATTCTGCTTTATATTATTGCGATTTGTATTTCAAATCACATTATCATAATGAAATAGTAGTCCCTATAATGTGGATTGTTGTGCTTGATGAAAAAAGTAAAGATTCCCAGAAATTATGATGTTAACAGTAATTGCCTACAATGTGATATTAGCGTTCTTTACCTCAGCTGTTTCATGTTGATTGAACAACATTTTGGATGCATGGCAAATCTTGATGGCATTAGAAATAAAGATGTAAATAGCCTAATAATGTTTCTGAGTATAGCAATTTTTTCAGTGTTGCAGGAAATTATCTTTTTTAAAATCAAGTTGCTCATACAGAATTCCAGTATTGCTAATAGTATAGGTCTTTATTACTTAACTGTTTAAGACAGCATGAGTTATATTCTGCTTTTAAAAGATTTATTTTTATTGGAAGGTAGATCTACAGAGAGAAGGAAAGACAGTAAGGTCTCACATCCAATGGTTCAATCTCCAAGTGGCCACAACGATTAAAGCTGAATTCATCCTAAGGTGGCAACCAGAAGCTTCTTCCAGGTCTCCCACATGGTTGTAAGATCCCAAGGTTTTGGGCTGTCCTCAGCTGCTTTCCAAGGCCACAAGCAGGGAGCTGAATGGGAAGTGGAGCAACTGGGTCATGAACCAGTGCCCATATGGGATCCTGGTGCTTGCCAGGTGAGGATTAACCATTGAGCTAAATCCATGTTGGATCCATGTTGGATCCAGGAGTTATAGTCTGAATGAGGGTATCTGCTGATGTTAGATTCTTAGTAATGTTCATGTTATTGTAAGCACCTTGAGAAAGGTATTGTTAAGAAACTTATTCACACCACAGAGATTTATTGAGCACCTACAAAATGCCAAGCACATTGAAAGATACTTTGTGGGGCTGATATATATACTATTTCTACTCACAAATGGGTTCATAGTTTGGGTGACAAAGTGATCATACACATGCTCCCCTTTTAATTAAAAATTCATTATTCATTTGAAAGGGGGGGAGAGATGAAGGGAGAGAGAGAAGAGAACAGAGAAATTGTTGTAGCTGCTGGTTCACTGCCCAGATGGCTATAATGACCAGTGCTGGGCCAGGAGCATCATCCATGTCTCCCAGATGAGTGGCAGACACCCAAACAGTTGGGTCATCTGCCACTGCTTTTTAGGCCATTAACAGGGACTTCATTTGGAAATGGAGCAGTTGGGACATGAATCAGTGTCCACATGTGATGCTAGCATTGTAGGCTTTGCTCATGATGCCACAACGTCAGCTTCATGTTGAAACTTTTTGAGTTGAGCCTGAATGATGGGAAATCTGTAATTAGATGCAATGCACTTAGTGAAATCTTGGAGGCAGGAAAAATGAGCTTTGGGGAAAGCTGAAAAGTATTTGGGCTGGAATAAAAGGTTCCTTAAAGTATATAATGTAGTGGAAGAGAAAGTTGAAAAGGCAGGCAGAAGACAGAATACCCTCATTTCCATTTCCCAGATGTGTTCTAGGACTGTGTGGCTAGAAGTCAATAAATATAAATAAATGTTAAAAACTTGTCTATTTTAATGGAACACCCAAAGAACAAAATCTTGAGTCAATCTGTATAACATGTGGCATTTAAAAATAACCCTCCAATGTGTCCTACTTTAAACTGTCCCCTTTTTATTCTCTGCATATATCTTGTGGGCCACCCAGTAAAGCTAGTTGGAAAGGAGAAACTTAGAACATTTTGCCAGCGTGGTTAAGATCTCATTGGATCACTCAGACCAGCTGTGTTATTTCAAATTCACTACTATCTAGTTTAATAATGAAGTATGTATTTTTGGATGTTTGGAAGTAAAGGACATTGATAGAATGATCTCATTTATGAGCCCTTCATACGTTATGAGCTCTTCATACGAGACATCCCACTAGTGTAAATTCTGTCCTTGACACATTATGTGTTTTAGTACTTTTCATGCGTGGCCACTGTCCTTTTCCTTTAGAAATAAGATTCTGGAACTTTCTCTTTCGAATCTACATACAGGGTCAATTTTGTGATGTGTTCAGTGAATGGCAGGCAACCAAAGGTATGTGCAATTGCAAATGGCAGATGATGAATAACTCCATTTATATGTGACTTTGGAAGTCTGTTTATGCTTACATTTGACTTTGGGGGAGCCTATTTCTGAAATTCACTTTTAAGCTAAATAATGAAGTCATACGGTAAAGGTCCGTCTCGAGCTGCTGAGAGGCTGGCCTAATTTCCTGCAACCTGCTGCATGCTGGGTAGGAATAAAAACATCGTCTGTTGTCCAAACTATTACTGACATAGCATCACTTTAAGTGCTACTGACGTGTTTAACTGAAGTATTTTATTCTGTGGCTTACAGCTATTTCCTCTTGGTTTGTCCTCAATAAATATGGAAAGATCATGATCAGGAAACCTAAGAAGGAAAAGCAGGGTAGTTGCACATATGGATCTATGGTAGAAAAAAAAACTAAGTATATAATGGAAGGATTCAGGTTCAATGCCATCAAAAAATTGTTTAAGAAAAATCATGTAATAAATGGATTCAAACAAAGCAAACAAAACCTGTCACTTAATCCTCTGGAATGTATTAGACAAAGGAAACAGATAAGTTCACATAGAATGAGGAAAATAGTGTATCTGGGATAAACAAGAATAGTGTATTCGTTCTCAAAATTCGGTTGTAAAACATCTGGGGGAGTCAGGGGTAAAGAAATGGATTTGATGGGCCTGGCACGATGGCGCAGTGGTTAAGGTCCTCGCCTTGCACGCCCGGGATCCCATATGGGCACCGGTTCTAATCCCGGCAGCCCCACTTCCCATCCAGCTCCCTGCCTGTAGCCCGGGAAAACAGTCGAGGACGGACCAAAGCTTTGGGACCCTGCACCTGCGTGGGAGACCCGGAAGAGGCTCCTGGCTTCGGATCGGCATAGCATTGGCTGTTGCGCTCACTTGGGGAGTGAATCATCAGACGGAAGATCTTCCTCTCTGTCTCTCCCCTCTGTATATCCGCCTTTCCAATAAAAATAAAATAAATCTTTTATAAAAAAGGATTTGAAAAAGTCAAATTCTTAAAGAAGAGTGATCCTAGTTTGATTTGGTGAACAAACTACATCCCAGGTAAACCTGGGAAAGACAACTAGGACTGGACCCTTTCCATGCTTTTTAAGAGTCTGCTCCTGAAAAGCAAGGCTTGATTGAAAATCCTCCACGCTCAATAAGCCACTGTCAATTTAAATTTCGGGAATGTGCCTAACCGTTGTTGGAGGAAACTAGCTAATTTCAACCATCAACGCATTTTGTTTGGAATAATGTAATTAGTTCCATATATTTAAAACATATGCATCCTGTGCTTGCACCCATTTTTCATTTCTTTCAAGCTTATCTTTTTTAGTTACCAAAGGTCTCCATATCTCCACTGTGTTAGGATCTGGTACATAAGTTTAATTCACCTCCTCAGTGAAATAATTGATAGTTCTTTGACAAACCAATTTACATTCCTTTTTAGCCTTTGTCTCTTCAGATTGAAATGCTCTAGATCTGTAGCCTGCCTTTAGACAACAGCTTCTCTGCTCACCCGTGACTGTTCCATTGAAAATTTTCAAGCTTTACTGTCTTTCGTCACCTATGGAATTCCAAATAATATGTTGAAGCCCAGGGGGATAACCAAGGTGCTTTTCCTCCTGGGTGACATTTTGCTCATTGTAATTCTTTGTGGATCATCTACATCCCAGCAGCATTGTTTGGGTACCTGTGATACTTTGTTCAATGGCAAAAGAATGCCAAAAGGTGGTGTTTTTCCCTGACACCATTAGTCTTGAATTTTACATTTCTAATAAATTTCTGTGATGGCAGCCTGCTAGGGCCCATTAACCAAAGTTTGAAGAATATGTGGTAGATATTCTAGTTGTCTGTTACCTGTATAATTCCTGCCAGTTAGATGACTTTCACTAGGGCTACTTTATGAGGGTATAAAAACTTCTTAGCAAATTCAGCTTTTTATTAGGCACTGTGCAGTCCTTATTTCAGGAAAACAGTCTGTACCAGGAAATATAAGGCAAGGAAAGACTTTTAAGCTGCCTCAGTGGAAGCCTTTTAAATATGCTAGCCATATTGGCAGTTGGCACAAAGTGAACAAGGCAGTCATCCATACAAGAGGATAGTTTTAACATGTGTGATTTGGGGACACAAAAAGATGCAGAATAGTAATAAATGCACCAGATCCCGGGCTTTTAGGCTAGGCATTTTCCCCTTCTAGCATGGGTCTATCCTTGCAATCAATGATAACAGCTTCTTAGGCCATTTCAGCAAAAACAATGTTGAATGGAAATAATCAGATTTTGAAAAGAGTAGGCTTATGTTGTGAAAACCTAGAACTGACATCGGTGCCTTACTTTGTTCTCTCTCATGTATAGTTCTCTCCATCCACATTGCTTTCAAGGTCCCACCAAAATCTCAGAGCAATTTAAGAGTGAGGGAAAGTAGAATGGGTGGAAGGAGAAATCATAGTATTTCAGTTGTTTTCCCTTCCAACCCCATTCCAACATTGTAATATGAATAGTTTGCGCTCCAAAGATAATGAATAATACTTAGAAAAACATTAGATGTTTTAATGACATTAGGATATGGGCGCCGGTTCTAATCCTGGCAGCTCCAGTTCCCATCCAGCTCCCTGCTTGTGGTCTGGGAAAGCAGTGGAGGACAGCCCAAAGCCTTGGGACCCTTTACCCATGTGGGAGGCCTGGAGGAAGTTCCTGGCTCCTGGTTTTGGATCGGCACAGCACTGGCCGTTGCCCTCACTTGGGGAGTGAATCATCAGACGGAAGATCTTCTCTATCCCTCATCCTCTCTGTATATCTGACTTTGTAATAAAAATAAATAAATCTTTTTTTTTTTAAAAGTCATGCTTTCCCCCATCTCTTGGAAAGTTTGTTACTATTCTGTGCTTGTTATTAACGAGGGCTGTGCCAGTGAAGCTTGAAATGGGCTTATGCTGCCATGATTTATGTCAGTGGTCTTTCCCATCATGCTTATCATCGCTTCTGCTCAGTAAATCTCAACATACGTGACTTAATGTGGACTCCAAAGAAAGATGCATGAAAACATCTGCTGGAGCTGGGTTCTATGTGTGCTTTGAATGGAGTTACCCTTTTGACACTTGATGACTTACTAAGGTTGATTTCGTAAGGCATTCCTCCTTCTACTTCTTCGTTCTCCCTAGGCACCATGGCTTTTCTGAGCTAAGATGACTCTTTGTGAGTACACAGGAAGGTGTCTTAGATTTTCTGAGAGGTGACTTACTTTCCTATTGGCCTCCAGTTCCTTGACAATACATTTCCTCTTCAGAGTTTAAGGCACATGAATAGAAAATAACAGGGACAAGGATGGAGAAAGATCGGTAGTGACAAATAGCAGATGAAGACCTATGTTTAGTGAAAGGCACCGAGAAAATCACGCCTCACTTCCTCTCCATTCTGGGGATCTATGCTCACTGTTTTTGGAGGCTTTTTAGCTTTCTTGCCACTTCTCCGTGTGTGTTATTAAACCTTGTCTGTTCCCCTTTAGTTATTAGCTGTAAAACCCTTTACAAAACCTCAAAAGGGTTTCTGGGCTTAAGTAGACACAGATGGGGAGGAAGGGAAACTATATAGCTGTGTTCTGCTTGGCAGTAGCCCAAGAGAAAACCCAAGGCAGAGTAAGTGTTGGCAGCAGAGAAGGGGAGGAAGGAGGCCAGCACCTCTAGCTCAATGAAGAGAGAGTGGATGTTAGCTGGAGGGACACTGGAAAGGGCCCAGGAGAAGGTGCCCTTTGCAAATGGCACCTACTCATGAGGGCTTCTTTTCCTGCAGCTGGTATTCAGCTTTCTTAGCTCTCTGTTACCTGCACTCCGTTCAAGGGGTCTGTAATTTAGTGTCTTGGACTTACTGCTGTCTTCTCTTTTAGTAGCCATGTTCATGCTCTACAATGACATTTCTATCAATGTTGCATCACATATACAGTGCTGGTCCCACAAGATTGTATGGCCTCTTGGTTTATGCATTTTACAATGTTTGCACTGTTGCAAAATCAACTAACTACACACTTGTTGGAATGTGTCTCTGTTATTAAGCAACACACAACTGTAATTGTAAGCAAGGCCCAACCTCACCAATTAGACTGTAACCTCGTTGAGGGAGAGAGACGGTTTGTCCTGCAGCATCCAGTCCTTTGGCTATAGTGACTATTCATTACATTTTAGCTAAATGAACAATTGAATTAAGCTATGAAATGCCACTCCTGTACTGATTCTGCAAATATTATCATTGTGGGAATACAACGACTTTGACTTTGATGCCTGCCAAAAACTACTTATTTAGATGGAAAGAGTAGACTCCAAAGGTTGCTTTACTGGTGATTCTGTAGGCCCAGTTCAAATGTTCTCTTGCTAGCTGCTAAGTTGTTCATGTGTCTTTCTCATTTCCCCAGATGCAATTTTAACAATATCCTCTTTGCTGTGAAAGCTGTTATCTGTTCTCCCTCAGCCATTTATTTTCTGGGCTCCGTAACCCAATCATTCAATAGCTGGTTCGGTGAAGACTCATTGCTAGACTTGACCGTGACAGTAACAAACTCTTTCCTGGGAGCTACTCAGCCATTTCAAGCCACAAGGGAATCTGCGAGTGAATGATCTCGTTCAGGCACTAAATGATAGGCTGGGAACTTCAGGGAGAATGATGGGCTCTTTGCTCAGTACACTCATACCCATAGGACCACATCTGTCACTCATCTACCTATTCCTTTTTCTAGTCTTAGTGATGACTAGAGAGATTTTGAGGACGTAGCTTGGTTCACAAACAAAAAAACCAGAGCTAACAAACAAAAAGTTTCAAAAGTTATCTGAAAAAGACTTATTTTTGTTTTTTTTTTGAGGAATACTGAAATAGCACATTAATAGGAGTTTGTTTTAATTGGAGAAATTCTACTTCCTGAACTTTCTAAGCATGTTATGTATGAGTTAACATGTTACTGTAGGTTAAGCTAAGCTAGAAATTTGTGTGGAAAAATCTATTTCAATTACCTTCTAGGCGCTTTTAGTGAAAATAATAAATTTCAAAGAATTAAGAGAGTCATAAAAAAGTGGTAAGAGGGGAGTATGGCTCATTTTTCACCTTCAGAATTAAATAGTCCCTGTGGAATTATGCACTGCCAGGGTCAAGGCATTGCTTGTGGGCATTAATAGCTGCCATAGGTAACTGCTAAAGGAGGTGAGGCCAACCATTTCCCATAACACAGAGATTAAAGCTTACAATTTACGGAAAATCCCTTAAATAAATAGTGACCTTGTGCTCAGTTGTGCACTAAAAGGGATGTTGCTTCATATTTACAATTTGCATATGGATACCCTGTTGATACTTGTATTTGCATATATAACATTGATTTTAGTTAATGGAACATGAGATCATTTCTCTTTAGTTTCTCTCAATTTAAGTATTGTTTTCTTTCTCTTATTGTTGCTCCTAGTAGAAGATGGCAGAAAAATTGCTTCAAATGATTGCGTATGGAAACATTGTGTCTTGTTATCTATTTTTATCTCCTCTTTTCAATCTGAAATGTCTGTATAGCTTAGCGATTTTAGCAGCTGTCTGCTGAACAAAACTAGAAGCTTGCATGACAAGTAATAGTTACTTTGCACAATTGTTTATGTGAATCTAACATGCCCTAGACATCCCTTGTAGCATTGTCTGCTGAAACCAAGGAGGCCCACCAGTCTTGCCCTGTGTGAAGTGGCGTCGGTTGAGATTGTTGGTATAGAATACAGTGAATTGTAGAGCTCTCCTAATTGTGCTTAAGATTTAGTGCCAAAATGGTACTAGGGCTTAATTAGATGGGGGCCTCAGGTTTTTGTAACTATCAGCTTGGTTGCTTACCAATTACTACACATCAGGAAAAGATGAAAAAGGCACTTCATTTTACTGAGAGAACAATCAACCGATTTACATTTACGTATACATTTGGAAGTAAGCAAACTTTGTATAGATTTTTGTTGTAGCAAACAATAATCTGAGCTGATTTCCCCTTCTCTCCATGCATTTTCCTGTGTGAATGTTTCTGGTCTTTTTACTCAGGTTTCATTCAGTAAGGACATGCATACACAGCTCATTATGGAGCAGGCACCCCACAGAGAAGATTGCTTGTGACTTTCCAATATGAGATCACAATATTTATATGCATCTTATATTACAAAGTAATCTATTTTGCAAAATACCATCTGCAGTATTTTAACCTTAATTAGATTGTTTTCTTGCTTGATATGTACAAGAAATAAGAATGACTCTTACTGCTTCCCTATACAAAAATCGCGCAGTGGGGGGAATTATCTTCTGTTGGCAGTTCTGGCTGCCATGGTAGGCTTACATTTTTAACTTATCAAGAGAGAAAGCAATAATAGTAAGAGATTTTTTTATTTGTGTGGAATCTAAATAAAAAGACGTTCTACAGATAACTGTAATTGAATTTTATTATAGGTAGAGAACTTGTAAATAGGGCAACAGCTGGACATGTTAAACAACAGAAAACAATGGCATGCTTCAAGTACTCGTATCTAAGGAAGATTATAGTCACACACATCACATTTTAAATTCAGGAAGAATAAGGATGTCCTTTTTCCCATTGGCAAGTTGTAATCTGGGTAAACTACCAGGTATGTTCCTATAAGCTGCTTAAATGCAAGGGACATTCCGAATGACAGAAGACCCCAAATTAACACTTGTCATTTTAGTTTCACTTTACTCACAGTTTGGGATTTATGGGTCATGCTTACATTTGAATAAGAAACTTTCTTCATGAATAAACATTTTCCACAACAGAAAAGTAAAAAAAAAAAAAAAATCAAGTGTTGGCAAATTGTAACAGATTTTCTCAGAAATTTTCACCAAATCCTCAGCATTGAATTCTTAAGAAAAAAAGAGCTAAAAACAATCAGAAAATGCAGACAATGCGTCAGCTACACTCGGGTTCCGGATGGACACTGCCAGTGCTATGAGCATTAGCTGTTCACAGAGATTAGGAATGGGCATGAACAGTGAGGGGGCCAGGTGGAAAAGGGGGCGGTGGGAGTTGCAGCTGTTTGTATCTGCGTGCCACCGTGATATGCCTGCAGCTGAAGAACCAATTTGGCATAAATTCCTAGAAGCTACTGTCGGTTAATGTGAGCCTTCCAGGAACACATACCAAATCATAGCCTACTTTCCTAATTCTATTATGGGAAATAGCTTCAGAGTCAATCCCTGTGAAATGGGATCAGGAATGTTTTGAGTCAACACCATGCAGTAAGTGCAGTGTGGGCTCCATGCCCTTTTCTCTTCCGTTCCTCTATGATCCCTTCTTTTCCTATGGTGTTCAATATCCTCTGCCTTTAAAATACCCCGCCTGTTCTATCTACCCTTTTCTCCCTTTTCCACCACTGCCACTTTGCAGCACTTTTTCCAGGAAAAGAAATTTCCCTTGTAATCAAGCTTTTGAATCTGTTGCTCTACTGCTTTTCTCTCTACTTCTACTGAGCTATTACTGGCCTAAGACACTATGGGAAGGGGAATGCATCAATAATCAAGAGTCTTAATGTACTATTTAGGAATTTCCTCATGTTGACCAGGAGTGTGTGTGTGTGTGTGTGTGTGTGCACGCTTGCACAACGATGCTGGGTAGTAATTTGTACAGTGCCATTAGTACAAAGAGATGGACCATAAATGATAGCATTTATTAGTTTTGTGCCCTTCTTAAAGCACCTTTCAAACCCCATTACATGCATTACATGAATGCCTACCCGTTCTCTGCCTGCGAAGGCTGTCCCTGAGTTGTTTACATCCATTTATTTACTGTCTGCCAGAAACACAGTTTTAAAATGTTCCTGTTCCCCAGCAGA
Source organism: Ochotona curzoniae (assembly GCF_017591425.1). Taxonomy (NCBI): domain Eukaryota; kingdom Metazoa; phylum Chordata; class Mammalia; order Lagomorpha; family Ochotonidae; genus Ochotona; species Ochotona curzoniae. Next base: position 12,383,786 of record NW_024467087.1, read on the forward strand.
GCCAAGAAGAAACTTTCAAGCTTATCAAAATGTTCATTTGTATTTTTGAGAGAGAGAAGGCAAAGGAATCATTCTTCAAAATTTTTCTGTTACTATGCTTGAGGAAGATTTTTTTTTCCTTAGAGCATTGGCTGGAGTCTTGAGATCCAAATTTATGGCTAGTACATTGACAAGGGGCTATTGCACAGATGTTTTAGCTGCTGTTTCCAGGGGCGTATCAAAAACAATTGATTAGCTGCCATTTTCTACATGAGACAAATTACTATTGACCCCGCTTTGCTTACTGTTTTCATTAATGTCTAATAAAGAATAAAAATGTTATTGAATGCCCTTATAATCGACGGGAGAGAAGCAGTGATAAGAAGTGCGTGGGCATCTCTTGTGTTTTCCTAGTACTGCTCAACAGAGCCAGTTCACTATTGAGAGGTTGAGCCCAAGCACCACCTGTTTGCAAAATCAAAACGACCCAAGTGATTTTCAGGGGATTGGAATATACATAGAGGAAGTCAGCTGGTGTGTGCCACCATGTAGTTTGTGTTCTGTTCTACGTGTAAGACAAGTTACTACTCCCTATATAAAAGTGTGGAGGCGGAGGTAGGAGAGCTTCTGAATCTTCTGTGATGAATGTAGTTATAACTTTTCAAGGAAGGATAATCATGACATAGCTGTAGTTTATGACTTAACATTTCACCAGGTCCAGGGTTCCTAGTTTTGCCTACTGTATGAGGAAGCCTTCAAAAAATTCATGGAAATGCATATTGTGAGAAAAAATTATGCATAAATTGCAAAATTTTTCTTGCACTGAAATAAATTTACCTTTCAATATCATTTTCCTGTTTTTTTTTTTTAAACTTATTGTTTAAGCACCCTGCAGCCCCTCAAATGACTACAGTGGCTAGAGCTGGATTGAGCTGAAGCTGGGGACCAGGAGCTTCCTCTAGGTTTTTCACATAGATACAGGGCCCCAAGCACTGGGGCCATCCTCCACTGCTTTCTCAAGGCATAAATAGGGGGCCGGATTGGAAGTGGAGCATCTGGGAAATGAACCAGTGCCCCATCTAGCATGCTGGCACAGCAGGTAGTGGCTTTACCCACTACGGCACAGTGCCTTATATATGGTCTGTTGGTTGAATATGAACTACATGTTGATGCATGTTTATGTGGCTTATAGAAATGATTATTTTTCCATTATTGGAAGAACTGGAAAGTGATTTTTTGACAGATGCTAATTACTCAGGAAGACTGGTATGACTCGGAAGTGTTCCATTCTCTAAGGGTAGAGAATAAAACTCAATTAACAAGGGAAGAAAAATCCCCTTCACCTAAAATACCAAAAATGTAACCAGCAGAGAGGAAATACAAAGCTCATATTCACATAAAATACTTATGAGTTATGCTTGAGCTGAAAATTTCTTCTATGAATCTATACTTTCCAACCCGTTCTGTTTCTTAAAACATCTCCAAATATATTTACTGTTGCCCCAATCCATTCCCCATTAAAACTAGCACAGAAGGCATAATCAGATGTCAGCGGCTCAAACTTTGGGTCTGCTAATCTTATAGGAGCCAAAAGCCACCTGAATATTAACAAAGAAACTGGTCAAATTATAGGTGTTAGGTTTCTAATTTAGAAATGCCTAGGTCATTTTCATTGTTGGGACTTAAATGGTCCAGCCATAGAGCTTCTGTTGTTCAGATATCAGCATCCCCTGTTACCCCCATTTAAGGGCAACAGGGTAGGATGCAGATTAGTCACTCACTGTGCTGAGCTTCTCTGTAACTACAGTTTTGAATCTGTGAAGTTTTTTGTTTTGAGCCTGTGATGTTTTGTATCTATACAAAGTCCCCTTCCCATTTGGGTTAAAGTGAATAGTTCCGTTTTTTTTTTTAAGATTATTTACACATGTACCCAAATATGATGCTTCTGATGCCCCTTCCATTTAACTCTTATAAGGAACTGTAGTTAATTCAACTCTGTTGTCAAACAGAGTTGAGAGATTCCTGCCTCTCCCTGCTTTAGGAGCCTGTCCACTCTGGTGCTGCGTGTTCATCTCGGGCATAGTGTCTTCATTTTTCAAATGGGACTAATGGTAGAAGCTGCCTCAAGAGAGTGCTGTTAGGATTAAGTAGTATAATGCATTCAAAGCATGGAGTCTGGCTCTTAATAAGCATTCATTAAGTGCTAGCTATTAGTGCAAATTATAACTGTCATAGTAGTTTTCTCACAGTGTACTCTGAGTATTGCTTAGTTGCTGGCCTTGCTCAATAGGCTGTGACTACCTTCGAGGAAAGGGTTTTGTTGTTGTTGTTGTTGTTCTGATTCTCTTTTGTACTCTTAGCATGGAGCCCAGTGATTGTTATGAAGTAGGCACAGTATGCCTCCATTTCAAAATCTGGAAAACAAGGGAGTAATAATGTCACCCACCCTCACAGGATTGTTAGGATTCAAATTATTAGCTCGCTCCAAAGTCTATTACTCGTCGTCTTTTTAAAGATGTATTTATTTGTTGGAATGGCAGTGTTAGAGGTTGGGGGAGAGACAGTGAGATTTTCTATCCACCGATTCATTCCCCAAATGGCCACAGTGGCAGGGCTTGGCCAGGCTGAAGCCAGGAGCCTGTAACTCTATGGGTGTACACGTGAGTGTAGGACCCAAGCACTTGGGTAATCTTTCACTGCTTTTTCAGCAGAGAGCTAGATCAGAATTTGAACAGCCAGGGACACAAGTGGGCATTTGTATGGGCTGCCAGGGTTGCAAGCAGTAACTAAACTTGCTCCACCACAACCCCTAGCTCCCTTTCTTAATTCACGGAATTGCCAAGGATTCGGTGAAATAATTCTGGCAGTACTTTGCAAACTTACCATCTTGACATAAAGTATGTGACTCACAGCGTGAGTTTATGTAAATCTGTCAAGTTTTTTTCTCTTTATCAGAAACCTGAAACCTGCACAGACATGAGCTGTCTCTCCCAAACCCTGGACTTTTGTTTGGAAAAATCATTCACTGCCGTCTGAAGTAATCACACTCTACTTCCACAGGGCACCCTAGCTGGGCCGTGTGGTCCCTGCCAGAGCAGAATTCCTCCACAGTAGCTTTCTTTTCATCTGGGCACACACCTGGGCCTCCTGAGGAAATTCCCAGACAGCCAGGAGCCAGGGAATTTCAGTTTAGAATTCCACTCTCCAGGAGCCCCTCACTCATGCCCCAACAGTTCTGCCTCCAGAAATCTCTCTGAGTCCTGGGGAGAGGGGTTATGTGGGGAAAACCTCTGGGAATGAAGTCTTGGCCAGAAGATGAGGTCTTTTGAGTAGGGCGCTGAGATGATTAAGTTTCAGTAACTGCATCAGAGAGTTCAGTAATGTGTGACTTCATCTCCAAGAAGATACAGTATACATACAGGATTTGCTAAACTCAGGGGGCCCCGAGGCTTTTATTTTCTAAGGAGTATTTTATGACGTACAGTGTTATGTGAAATCCACTTCTTGAAATATCACCCCCCTCCAAGCAAATGAAAATTATTTTGGTTTCCATTGTTCAATATGAGAACTTTTTAACCGAGATGCTGACAAACATTCTGTCATTTAGGAATGAATTGGGTCCCAATCCAAAGCTTAGTGAGAGCTACAGTAGTGCCCAGTCTAGATCTGGGGAGAGCAAAGTACAATAGTGAGCAACAATTTGTTGCAAATTTGATCTGGTCCTGCATTGTTGCTGGTGAAAAAGACACACACATGGGGGTGAGCAGGGTGGAGGGGTTGGGAATGAGAACATGAATGTGTATGGAATATGGATGGATATAATTGGTCTGTGCCAGGCAAATGAGGTAGAAGCAGAAGCTGGAACCCTGGTGGGATGTTCCATGACAAGCTGTTTTTGGATGGCCTATCCAGAGAGTGTATCTATTTGAAATCCCTACATCTATATCTGTGTAAATAGCTATATCTATCTCTATATTTTTCTTGGTGTGTGTGGGCAGGGAGCTGGATAACCTAGAGGGGGATATGTCTTAGCACTGGAAGGGAGCCTTTTCCGGATTTACACAGATGTGTCCTGCGTGCTAGTGGTGTGATCCTAAGGGTACTTACAGGAGATTTTTGTGAAGGCCAGAGTGCCTATTTGGTACTAAATGGAATGAGTGGATGAAAGCGCAGCACTACTTTGAAAATTTGTCCAGATCATAATAAAGCATTCCCTTAGTGGCACCCTTTGCTTAATTGCTCACATTGTTCTACTTACTAGAGTATTGTCTGGTGGATTAAAATATCTCTAATGCTCACCCACTCTTACAAACAAGACTCCTCCTTCCCCTTTTTATCCTGTTTTCTAGAGTTACTTTTTAAAACAAGGGCTTGACAGCTTTATTGTTCAGAAATAATTGCCAAAAAGCTTATTGGACTGTGCTTGCCAGTAAAAGGTTGTTTACTGGTTTGGGCTGTGGGTCCTTCTGAAGTGTCATTCCAATTATGTTGTCATGTATTGAACTCCTGAGTGTACCTGCTGCTCTTCTAGGTGAGGATAGAGTGAATAACGGCAGCCACTCAGTTGTGTTGCTTCCCAGTTTCCCATTTTTTTCTGGTGCATCCCTAGCCCATCATCCAGTCTGCTTCGTTCTTAAGAAGTGAGATCATGGTCAACAACAAACAGGATGCGACTTCTCAAAGGCCATGCTGCAATTTGGTGGTGGAGACGAGGTGGAACCCCACTTGCCTGACTCTGAAGCCAGGAATCTTGAACTCAGAGTTTTGTGTGCTGACTTCACAGGGTGAAAGGGAAATCCCATTCATATTTTGATGCTAAGTAACATGTGCAATTTCTCTAGATAGCTCTGATGAGCAGGGACCAGAGAACAATAATTTTTAAAATAGTTCTATAAAATTCACATGGAAGTTAATTAAATAAATCTTCATTGATTTAAGAGAAACTAGTTAATGAAGTTCATGATTCATTTATAATCAATTTAAGCTGATTAGGAACTACGTGAGACACAAGCAGGAGTTGGAAAAGGAGTTAAAAAAAAGGTGAAACAACGGGGACTTGGAAAAAAAGTGTCATGTGCATGGTGAAAAGTGGTGGAGTCATGACTGGGGAGTCATCTGTACACAGAAGATAGTTGAAGAAATGAGAGGGAGTGAAATTGCTGAGGGCATTCTAAACAGAATTTATTACTCAGTGCATAATTAAAATGTCCATTACTGCTTGCTATATATCTTTCTTTCCTGAGTTGAAAGCATGTCACCAATGGTATCACGCTCACTTACCATCCCAGTATCCTTTAGAACCATGCAGTAATTACCGACTGCACTGAAGCACACAGAAGAGACGTGACCTCCTTAAGACCATTTTCAGTAGACGTAGAGCCTAAAAGTACTGCAGAACTTTCTGGCTTTATGATTGCCTGATTTAAATTTCTAATTCATCTGATAGTCCAGGTTGTCTTAGTTCAATTTTAGGCTTTAGCTCTTTAATTAAAATAGATTTATTTGTTCATTAAAAATAGTTACAAAGAGAGGGAAGACACTTTCTGCCTCTCTCCCGTTTTCCCTCCCTCCCTCTCTTTCTCTCTCCCTCCCTTTCTCCTTCTCTCCCTCACTCCCTCCCTCTCCCATTCTGCATCTTCTGGTTTATTCCTCAGATGGCTGCAATGACCAGGGCTGGACCAAGTGAGAAGCCAGGAGCTTCATCTAAGTTTCTGTGTGGGTTGCAGTGGCCCCAACACTTGAGTGTTCTTCCACAGTTTTTCCTGGGCACATTAGCAGGGAGCTGAATTGAAAATGGAACAGTCAGAACACAAAATGATGCCCCTTTGGAATGCCAGCACCAAATGCAGCTGCTTTACCCACTCTGCCACATGCCTCTCTCTAGTGTTTAATTCTGTACAGTTAGCATATATTAACTGTAAGAAATTTTAAAAATGAGTGTAAAAAAGAACATCCAGGTTCAGTTAACATTAAGCTTTTGGTGCATATTCTTCCTTTTTCTATGATTTAATACCTTTATATTGTTAGATGATCAATATTGTACGAAATTTGCAGTGTTAAACATGAAAAGGGACAGCAAAATTACCTAGACTCACCAAATAATAATTATTGTATACATTCTGGTTTATTTTCTAGTTGTCTTTTTTCTACATATTTATGAAAAAAAATACGGTATCTTACCAGAATGGTTTTTTATGCTTTGTGTGGGGATTGATACTCAATACTTTCACTTACTATTACACCGTGAATATTTTACTATATATATAAACATGCTGTAGCATGATTTTGCATGATTGCATGGAATTTACTTGTGCTGCTTACCATAATTCATTATGGAGGTGCTCTAGCTAACTTACTATTTCCACTGCCAGTATATGAAAGGATCCATCTCAGCACACTCATTGCCGTCGTGAAGTCTTTTTGTCCCTCCTTGCCAATTTGCTGAGAGAATGATAGTATCTCATAGTTTGAACTTTCATTTCTTTGATGGCTAATGGGGTTGAACTCTTTTTGTTTTAACAACTCTGCTTTTGACATGTGGCTTTCAACACCTACTGAATGCACGGGTTCTAGTCAAAACCACATATACACGTTCAGGACTCATGGCTCCAGTTGTGACAGAACAAAGATTGCTTTGCTAATATGTTTTATATAGCACTGGGCTCAGTGCCACAGCCGCTAAATAAATCATAAGCTGCTTGACAATGAGGCCCGTATCTTAATCAGGTGTACAGCTCCTCAAGTGCCCAGCCTAATGCATGACACAGGAAAAGCCGTAATACACGTTTGCTAAATGGATATGGAGGTGGAGCGTTTTTGAGGGTCAATGTGAAGTTATCAAAATAGATTCTGTTTTAACATTTTATATTTTTATTTTTGAGAGAGCAGCTTTAATTATAGTAATAGTCAAGACTTCGTGCTCCACTGAATAATGAGTTCAACAAAAAATAAATAAAGCTTAAAGTTTAAAGTCTTGTCATGTGGAAAAAAGAATTCCTGGAGTCAGAATGTGAAGTTGTTACTCAGTGCTTGGCGTATCATTTCATTTTACAAGGAACAATGAAAAAATAGATCTTTCTGTATGAAATAGCTTTTTTTGCCATGCTCTCTAATGCGTAAACATGGTACAACCATCATCATAGAGGATAGTCTAAAATGACTAGAAATGACTAATTGCTATAAGAAGAAAATGAATGAACATAAAAAATGGGAGAAAGAAGAAATATGCAGTTTAGACCTGCTTCTCTTTTAAATCTCCATTGGGTAAATATTTTATTTAAAATTTATTTATTTATTTAAAAAGCAGAGTGACAGAAATGGTGGAGAAAAACAGAACTCTTGGCCCAGCACGATAGCCTAGCAGCTAAAGTCCTTGCCTTGGATGTGCCAGGATCCCATATGGGTGCCAGTTCTAATTCTGGTGGCTCTACTTCCCATCCAACTCCCTGCTTGTGGCCTGGGAAAGTGGTCGAGGACGGCCCAAAGCCTTGGGACCCTGTACCCATGTCAGAGACCTGGAAGAAGAGGCTCTGGGCTCCTGGCTTTGGATCTGCACAGCTCCGGCCATTGTGGCCACTTGGGGAGTGAGTCAACATACGGAAGGTCTTCCTCCCTGTCTCTCCTCCTCTTTGTATATCTGACTTTGCAATGAAAATAAAAATAAATCTTAACAAAACAGAAAAGATAGAATTCTTTCAGCTGGTGAGTCACACTCCGAATGGCTGGAAGGAGTGGGTTGAAGCCTGGAGCATAGGATTCCATCTAGGTCTCCCATATGGGTGATAGTTGCCTGGTCCTTAGTTTGTCTTCTACCTGCTTTCCCAAACGCATTAGTGGAGTGCTCTTTCAAAAGCAGAGCTGTTGGGACTTCAGCTGGTATACCATTATGGGATGCTGGTGTCATACACAGCAGTTTGTCTGTGCCACAGTATTGTTGGCCCTAGTGAAATTGCATTAAAACCAGAAAGAACAAGTAGACATTGTCAAGTTACATTCTTTTAATGTTTTTCCTTTTTAATAGGAGAGAGAAAAAGACAGACTGATCAATCAATCAGTTAATCGATCTTGCATCTACTGTTTTTTTTTTTTTCTACAAATGGCTGCATCAGCTAGAGCTAGGTCAGGCTGAAGGCAGGAGCCTGAAGTTCCTTCCAGGTCTCCCATGTGAGTATCAGTGGCTCAAGTACTTGGGCCATCTTAAGGTACTTTCCCGGGTACATTAGCAGGGATCTAGATTGAAAGCAATCCTGCAACTTGAACTAGTACTCTTATGGGATGCTGGCATCACAGGTGGTGACTTAACCCATCATGTAACTGTGCTGGCTGTATGTCTCCATTTTGCTGTTAAGCACACTTGTGCTTCAAGACACGAACTGATTTGGCCAAGGTAATACAACTTGCATAAGAGCAAAACTGGGATTGGCATGATTGTCTTTCTCTGGGAGCTATTCCTTGACGATCTTCTTTTTCTTGTTTGCCCTTCTGTCATATGAGTGTAATAGAGCAGTTTGGGTTTCTGCAGTTTTCTTGCCAGTTCTGTACTTTATGTATCTCGGACATCTTCTAGTCTAGTGCATTGATTTTTTTCGCATGTCTGTCTCCTGTAACAGACTGAGCTTTTTGAGGAGAGGGACCGAGTCCTCATCTCTGTCATTACACTAGCAAACACAATTCTGGATGCCGTCTACATGATTAGTGACCTTTTTGAAAGATGCCATGTGAATTATCCTCATTGGCCTGCTATGTTTTGGCATTCATACCCCCAAAATAACTGAAAGTATTTGTAATCTGTAAAAAAAAAAAAAAAAAAAAAAACAGGCTTCTAACCACTCCCATCAATTTCTATTGCCTGTCAGTAACCCTACATTTGCAAAGGAGAATGACTGTTGCGGAGAAAGATGACAGATGAGAACACTGTGAGGGGAATAGAACAGTATAGGGGGAACTGGAGAGGAAGCTATTTACAGAAGGCGATTCTAAAAAAAATGAACTCTTGTTAACCTTGTATTGCTGTGCTATGTGATTGCAGGAATGCTTACTTGAAAGGGAGAGAAAAGGAAGGGATGGGGAGAGGTCATTCTGCCATCTGCTCATGCACTCCACAGATACTGCTTGCACTGTGATCTAGGAACTTTATCTGTGCCTCCCACACAGGTGACAGGAAGCCAGTTACTTGGGCCATCATCTACTACCTCCCATGGTGTACCTTAGTAGGAAACTGAACCTGAAGCAAAAGCAGGACTGAATCCCAGATCTCTGATAATAGAATGTGGCTATCCCAAGTGGCAGCTTGCCCCACTGTGTCCTAACACCCTCCCCCTGTTGCATCTCTTTCTGTGCACATATACCTCACAGTCATTCTTTATGTAGTATCATACCCACTATACAGGGGAAGCAACTGGGAAACTTGAACTTCTTATCCAGCATCACACTGTTAAGAAGTGGCAGAACTGGAATCCACATTCATGTTGGTCTGATTTCAAATCTCATTTTTTTTCATATACCTTTCTAACTGGACAGTAATCACTTGCAGAGAGAGAAATAACGCAAAAGAAAGCACTGTTAAAAAGTTGCATGTCACATTAATCAAACACTGGTTACATGCCATTCCATCTGTTGAGATGTTCCCCTAAAATGCTGACTTCTTAAAGCTCATTTATGTAGTGGTATCTGTGAAATACTGTATGTGGTAAGATAAGCAACAATGGTTTAAATGAAAGGCAACAGAGGTATTTGAAAGCATCAAAGCTAGTCATACTTTAATCTTACCTCACTACTGAAGGGAAATAATGTCAGCTCATGTGCTGCTGGAGGAAATGGGGCCATGTTCGGGACTTTTTCCTTTCTCTTGGCTCTGCCAAACCTCCTACCAGCTCCTGGAGCCTCATCTCAGTATGCTGCTTATCTGTTGACTGGCACAGTTCCTATTTTTCTGACTCACAGGCAACTGGCAGCTCATTAGAAGTGATTAGTCGGTTTCCAGGATTTTGAAAGTTTAGGCTTCTATTTAGTTCTCCAAGAAGGAGAACTTCTTGCCTGAATTGTCAGCGAATCCTGGTTTCACTTTGTGTTCTCAAAAATAAAGTTACTATCCATAAGCAATTGATTCTACTTGTTTAGCGAAACAATGTTCCATACCCAGTGAAGATTTTCTAATCATTATGACATCCTTCTTGGAAGCAAACTGACACCATCTATTAGGTCAAAGGGAAGATGGGTGTATCTTAACGAACTACCCCAAAAGACTTAATTATTTCCTGTGAAGTCAGGACCATCATCTCTGTCTCCTACATTAATGATAGGAGGTTGAGTACTTGGAGCATCTGCTGCTGCTTTCCCACGCACCTGCGTTGGAAGCTGGAATTGAAGTGGAACAACTGGGACTTAAACGACCATTCGTAAGGGGGTGTTGGTGGTGGCTGAAGCCAGTGTGTCCCAAGACTCTAAAATTCTCTAACAAGATTTGAGAAGTAGAGTTGAGCTACCTTGTGGGATGTAGGATCTGGAAGGTATATGGATAAGTCATTTAGTTCATCATTCTCAAGTACTTGAATGCCTAAATTATAAATGAGCAATGGTTTTTATCCTTTTCAAAAGTTTTTTCAAGGATAGGTATTATGTACTTTTTTCCATTACTCTATCCTAGTTTTTAAGTCTAATTTTCTCTCATGGTCAAGAAGTTCTCCCTAATGTTTGAATTCTTTTCTAGCTATGTGTTTTAAGCAAAATTGATAGAAACAATTTAGAAGTCTCGGAGATGCATGACATAGAATTTGTTGAAAAGTACTTGGAGTTGGATTACAGTAGAAGCAATGAAGAATCCTGCCAGCCTGCAGGGATGTGAGCCAAATAGGAACATATATGGCTGATTTTATCATGGATTTGCATGCAAATAAGGATGAAGCAGAGTATGGGAGAAATAGGAAGGGAAAATAGAAGTTGTATTAATGTCACTGGAAATGAATCAGTAGAGAAGAAAGATTATAGAGTAATAGTGTGAAGTAATTGGAAGAGATAGAGTCCACTTCAAAGAGATTTGAGTGGGATAGATTTTAAATTGAGGGAACAAGATTGCGTAAAACTCATGCAGTTTTTAACAAGTGTATTGGGTGGTAGGGAAGGGTGGCAGATGCAGTTGAAAATACCAACTGGTTTATCAGGAGAGTGTTGTAGTAGTATAGTGCTAAGTAATGATTTTGAAACACAAGTGAAGAATCATCTAAATGAAACCACAGTAGGAGCGATGAGCCTTTTTAAGGCCCTGGCAAATGAGTCACGCTTGAGAAGTAATCATTTTAAGCCAGCATTCCTAGAAGCCTGGGTGAAGGTCTTTCCAAAGAATAGTTGAATGTAAATGAGAAATACAGTCTTTAAGGGGTAAATTTTGAAATAGCTGGTTTAGACAAATGCTTACTCCTGAATATTATGTTCGTTTCACTCCTAGTTGGAGATTGTGCTTGAGGGAAATGGAAGTTGGAGTATATTTTCACCCAGTGTCTATTCTTGGGACCCTTAAGCTTGAGTTGAGGAAGGATGGACACAACAGATATTTATGAAATTCTGTTATTCTTGATGTAGTTAGTAAATGATGCTTAGGAGATTATGAACTCCCTGCCTCTGCTAGCATTTGGCTGTGCTAATGTTGAATGTTTTTGACCAAGATCGACAGCTGTTGTAGTATGCATTACTGAGTAAATGCGAATTCTCTTTGGTAGAGTGATGTTAGCTATTGATTTCCATCAGAAATGGACAGCAATGATCTCTTCATATTCTTTGGTATACTTTCCTAACTTTGCAGGTTCAGATAATTGTGTAAAGTTTTGAACCCTCACTCTTTATATTTTACAAGTGACTGTGGAGAAACAAATGAGCATCTTGTAATATTTCTGGGTTTGAAAGTGCCATTTGAGATTTTCTTATTTCATCTTAAACTGTAAGGAACAGTTCAGTTAGCTTTATTTTAATACAAGAAAACACATAAGTCTTATCATAAATATGAACATAACCAGTGAAGAGAATTTCAGTCTCTTGGGATTTAAGGTAAATGTCAGCGATTTTGTTCATCACAATAATTTATAGAATAATTCAGTCTTGAATTGAAATATGAAATGTGACAAAATCCACTTGGTGAACCCTGTCTTTAAACCCCAAAGATGGCTGTAGTTTAACTCATTAGCCATTAGCACTCAGATAGTTTTCTTGGAGCCTCAGGGATCCAGAAATGGGTCAAATATGATATCTGACTCTGGGGGACTTTTTGTCTGATAGAAAAGAGAAGACACAATCCAGTAATAATCTAAGGCAGAACATGTCAAGTATAGTAAGAGCCATAAACAGGCCTCTGTGAATTTAGGAATGGATGAGATTACATTTGAGTGGGGTATAGAGATCAGGTGACAGTTAAGTGGGCTCTGTCTCCACTGAGGATCATGCAGGCTGGGCAAACGAAATGAAATTTTTTCTGTTACATTTTTGACCAGATGGAAAAGATTTGAAAGTGGTTGAGGGGAGCTTACCAAAGAGAAAAAGCCTGATGAAATAGAAATATTTATTTCTTGAGCTCAATACTGATATTATGGAGATTTAATTGTTAGTCCTTGCCAAGTCAGGGTAGGTGTATCACTATGATTTCTGTCATTTGCATTTGAATTATTAGAGTTCTTACTAGAGTTGACCCAAAAGCCATTTTAGCCTTTTAGAAATTCAATTAACTTACTTTTTTTGCGGGGGTGGGGGGTGGGTCTGGCTTTGTTTATATGACTAGGTGAGAATACTTTTTTAAAAGCATCTTTTGTTTCCCTTGTTAATCTGTACAACTTTCTTGCAAAAAGTTTCTAGAAAACGTTTTTTTTTACACTTAACTCCTGTAAATGCTACTTTGCCTTATTCTGCCTTCAGTAGAAATGGCGATCAGCTATGTGTATAATATCCTGGAAGACTTATTAAACATTTCCTCCGTTTTACCTAGATGGAGTTAGTCCCCCTGTCATTACTTTGCCTTGCAAAGCTGACTCCACATCGTTTTGATGATGGTTCTTTTTCTCTAAACCTTCATACATTGTGTTTCTTCAGTCCTTTCCTACTCTTCCTCCCGCAGAGGTGGCAGACACTGTGCAGAGTGCTACAGCATATAAGGAAGCTCTCTTCCCTTACAATGGTGATGTGTCCTTGGCTGGGACTGTGCTTGGGGGACTGCATGGCGCACAGAAAGACTGCTTATACCATCACGGAAGGATGTACTTTGGACTACTTTCATGGAAGCAAAAATTTGTCAGTGTCATTGGACATGCTAGATTTCTTGTCTGTTTCCAGTTGATTTCAGCTTCCTCTGGGAATTTGATCAGCATTGATATTCCTGCAGTGTATCAGCAGGCATGCTTTACTTCTGCTTTTTGTTTGGTGTGGCCACTTCAGTTGGTTTATGTGAAGATTGTGTGTTTCCTAGTTCACCTTCCAGTCCATTACCTTCTTCATCTGCTGTGTGAGAGAAGTACCATGGAATCTCTTAGGAAACAGGGCTGTGATGGATGTGTTTAAAGTAACAAATTCTTCCTCCCTTTGTTCCTTGAGCGCCTCCTACATCCCATCATGCCTAGTCTCCTCTCTTGTGCCCACTCCATATTTGCCATCCCCCCACCCCCGCCACCCCAATAAGCGTAGAGTCAGTCACCATGAAGTGTCGTTGCACTCTGATCTTGGTTTGGATGTGAACTGGTTTTGATTTATCACTGTTAAGAATGTCTGTGTACTAATCATTGGCAGCATCTCTTTCTGCTTTTGTTTTTAATACTGACTGGCCTTGCAATTGAAACGTGGACACTAGTTCCTTTCCTTATAGTGTCAGAGATGATGCCCATCCTCTCCGACCTTGTTGAAGTGGCAACACTGATTTTCTTTTGCTAATCTCTATTTTTATTTTTCAATAAAAAAGAGAGAAAGACATCTTTCTGCTGGTAGCTGTTTTCCTTTTTCTCTTATGAAGTGTTTTAAATTTAAAATTTACTTTCTTCTGGTTGGCTGCTTTTGTACATTAATAGAAATAGGTACCAGAGAAAGAAGCTCAAAATATTAATCAGAATTCTGACTGTGGTCCAACAAGTCAGACACTTTGCAGTGTGCTTTTCTCAGTAAATGTACTAAACCCTGAGGATTAATTTTTTCCAGTTGGGAAAGTGGTTCATTCTTATTTTTAAGCATGACTTATAAAAAATTTCCTGTTTGTAGATACATGCCTGAGCTCACTGCTGTTGTAAAAAAAATCTTTCAGATTTGAGATCCCTGAGCTAGAACACGGTCATGGAATATAGGCAATGAAAATGTTTCCTGAAATAATCCCTTTTAAGTCAGTGTTTTCCACTTATAAATAACAACCATTATATAGGTAGTTGGATTTATATATCCAACGAGTGCATGCAAAATGGTACCCAGGATTGAAAGTATGTGAAATCCACAATTCGTATAAAAAGACATACTTCCCAAATAAAGAAATCCATGATAAGGACTTTTCAAGCAGAAATCTCCTTTTTAAGCACTTCTTTTAAAGAATGAAAGATACCTGTCCCCACTCTAAAGAGAAATAATGATACTCCTTTACTACAGAGTCAAACTATAGAAAAATACACATACCCAGTGTGATTGTATGTTCACATATAATTTGATTCTGTAAATACATTAAATACTCTTGGCTTTTCCTTTACTATGTGGCTGTAGAGGTCACATACCAGAGATTTCAAAATAAACAGCATTTAAGATATCAGTACTAGAAAAAGAAAATCTGTTCTCTATCAGGTCTTACAAGGAGAGGTTCAGGTAATGGAAGCTTCTCAGTGGGTGCTATTGGCAAAGTTGGTTTAGGCGGTGAAGTTTTTTGATAAAGTAGTGTGGAAGCTTGTGGTATCACATGTTAGAATTCTTCATGTGCAATGCAGACCCAAAAACAACATTGTATGTTTTTATTAGGGCTGGTTAAGCTATAAAAAATAAATAAACACTAAAGTATAAAATATTCTGATGGCAGAGAGGAGAACAATGTAAAAGAAAACAGCTATATTTCAGGGTTTTTGAAAGAAAGCAATTCTGCAGAACTGAGTGAATTCTGCCTTTTCATGTTGGATATCGTTCTGGTTCCCAGCCAGACTGGGTCACAAGTTCAGTATAATAAATTTATGATGACTGCAAAACCAAACCATCCCTTCAGGTCTTTGGAGAGAAATATGGAAAGAGTAGTGGAGAAAACAAATATGTCCTTTCGTTAGCCATGTCATGTAGAAAAGAGGTAAGAATTCGAGTATTCATCACTGACTTCAGAAGGTTGCCATTGGAAAATTCATCTCTGGCAAGAAGCCTTCAGTATGTCCTAAGAGAAAAGTTATGTTTCTGAGGTCCAGGGTATCTTTTGGGTGGGAGGAGGATTATTTCCATATGTGTCAGCGTTAGGTTGTATTTGAAGTTATTTGAAAAGAAAGCAGTTGAACCCCATTAACTTAGAATTCTGTTCATTTGTAAACAAGTTTGCCTGAGGGAGATTTGAAACTGCTAAAGAGGCTAAACTTTTCAAGCACTTTGGAAGTTGCCTTATATACTAATTTCAAAAGTGTTACTTACATGGGAGGTAAAGATCCGTGTGAGGCTACATTTTGTCCCCTTTGCCCTGGTGATGATATGCACAGCCATTTCCCTTTAAGCCTGCAGACTTCCACCTATAGAAGCTTTCCTTCCCATCGCTTGGAATTCTGGGTCATGATTATACAAATCTCTACTCATTCCCAGTTGTGAAGTCCAGGAGTATTATCAAGAGTCCACAATCAAACATGTGAATGGAAGATTGGATAAAGGGGAGAGATGTCTGCTGAGATTTTATTTGTATCATAGAAAAACGAGTGTAGAAGAACCTCTTTAAAATTCTTAGGGAGGAAGAGCCTGGCAAGTTGGTACCAGGCAGATAATGGTAAATGAAATTTAATTGTGCACCACCCTTAGCCCTGTTTACTGAACAATTGACCATCTTTTTGCTTAACATACTGTTTCCACTGTTCTGTTTTGATTAGTATTAACATGTATGCATGAATTCTCCTGTAATTTGCAATCATAGTCTTCTGAGATTGTGGCATTGTTCAGCTACAGGGAGAGTCCTGAGCAGGCCTAAAGTCCTAGTCATTTATGTTCAGCTGCGGGGACTTCAGTGGGATATGTTTTTTTGTTTGTTTTGTTTTGTTTTTCTGAGTGTCTGAAAAGTAGGCCTTTTCTTTCTGGTTCTTTACTGTCATTCTTTCCCAAAGCTGGACTTTCTGAAGCCCTCAGTTAGACTTACTGTAACCCTAGGTCTGATTCTTTTGGTTTTATTGTTGTGGAGTAGGCAGAACTCAACTAGTTTGCTGCTGTGTCTTCTCCACACTATCATTTGCACTTTTAATTTTCGTACTTCTCTGAAGTTTCCATCTTCTTCCAGGCCTGACTTTTCTCCTGTTACCTCATCTGATTTGTTATCAAGTCTGAGCTGATGTTCCTCCTGACCCACACCCTTATCTATTCCCAAGTAACATATACAAGTACAGTCATTTGTCTAAACTTGGAAGGGCTCATCCAATCCCGACTAGGGAAAAATGTGAGTAGAATGCAAATCAGTGGAACATTTTCTGCTCTTTTTCCCTGCTCACTACAACTTTCCTGCTTTCTAAACCCAAACCCTCGGATGATGGCCCTGGATCAGCCGTTTTTGCTCTATAAGTCCTTCCAGCTACAGACCCACAGTCTGACTTATGCTTTATACACAGTGAATAGACTTTTGAAATAAGCATGGTTGGGGCCTGTGGTCTACAAATGGGAGCAAACATTTAAATCAGAACTGCTCCTCCACTGTTATTCTTGTAACCCAACCGTATTTCCCCTGCTCTCCATAAGCATGAGGGGGAGTGGAGGTAAAAGTGCTAGCTTGCTTTATGAAAACAAGTCTTCTCTGCCTTTGAATGTGAACATTAAGTTCTGATTCTTCATTATTCTTTCCTTCTTTTTTCTTTCGTTTTCCTTGCTTCTGTTTTTATTGTCTTTTTTTTTTTTTGAGCCAACTAATGTTTCAAAAAAGCTATACTCAGTTGCTTACTTAGAGCTCTCTGGTCTATATGGTTAGGGACCTCTTTATGTTTTACCTTATGAAGAATCTAGTCGGTCTCACTAGGGGATATCCACTCATTTGATTTCTTTTAAACTTTATGGACAGCTAATTGAAAAACAGATTGGCTGTTTAATATGTACAGCTTTTCTTAAAAAAAAAATAAAAGGAACTTATTGAGGTGAATTTGATTTCCACAGGTATGAGAGAGAAACACAGTGCTTCTGCTCTGTGGCTCACTGCCTAAATGCCTGCAATAAGCTGGGCCAGTCAGGATCTGGGAACTCAACCTTGACCTCCAACATAGATCTCAGGATCCCCAGTACTTAAGCCATCATCTGCAGCCTTCCAGCATGCGCATTAGCAGAAAGTCAGAATTTAGAATGGAGCTGGAATTCAAAATCAGGTACTCTGATGTAGTATCCTGGTCTCCAGAGCACTGCTTTCACAAGTGCCCTTGTCTCTTGCGTTGTGTTTTGATATGCACAAACATAGTGAAATCATTGTTATAGTCAAGCTCACATACCCATCTATATATATATAACTTGTTTTGTTTTCACCTTATAAGGACACTTAAGAAATATTCTCCAGGCAAATTTCAAATATAAAATAGTATTGTTGATTCAATTCTCCATGATAGACATTGGATCTTCAGCATTGAATCATCTTGAAATTGAGAGTGTATACACTTTGATCACCAGCTCTTCGTTTCCCTATGCCCCTCCTCCTACTTCTCTTGTCAGGTTTCAAGGTTCCCCGAAGCTTAGATGTCATGGTTAGTTTGTCTTTCCTTACAGGCAGATTTGCCATTCATGTTCCCTGTTTCGGAAGAAATGTGGATTACTGTTTCTACTCTTTTTTGTGGTGATTATCTTCTCTGAGATCTATTATCCAGGGCTTCATCTCTTGCTAAAAGGAAGTATAAGCCAAGGAAAGATTCCTAGCAGCAGCCATGTAATTCATGCTGTATTAAGGTATTAACTGATATAAAGCACAAGGGAAGTAAAGGTATAATGAAATGTACAAAAAGAGCTTCATGGTAGAAACCTTTTCATACTGGGAAATGCATAGTTGCAGGAAAAAAAAAACCCTCAGATTAAAAAAAAAGCATAATCATCCTCTCTGTATTCATGAGAAGGGACCACTTGTAGTTATCTGTTGTTGCTTAACAAATTACCATGAAACTAGCTTAAAACAATGATGGAGCCAGTGTTGTGATGAGTTGGGTTTCCTACTGCCTGTGATGGTCAGCATCTTAATGTGCTGGTTCAAGTCCTGGCTGTTCTGGTCTGATTCAATACAGTTGCTAATATACCCGAGAAAGTGACAGAAAGTGGCCCAAGTACTTGGGTAGCTGCCAGTCTTGTGGGTGATCAGGGTGGTTTTTCTGGTTCCTGACTTCAGCCTGCTCCAGCTGTGGTTGCAGTCATTTAAGTAAAAAAAAAAAAAAAAAAATGAATGGAAAGTCTCTGTGTCTCTCCCCTCCCCACTCTTTCTGCTTTTCAGATGAATAAATCTTAAAGACAGTGGCAATTTATTATGTCCCACAGACTTGGTAAATCATGAATTTGAGGATGTTGGCTGATTCTGGCTGGAGGTCTCTGGTGGATTTGTAGTCAGGTGCTAGCTGTGCCTACAGTTATTTGAAGGCTTGTCTTAGTGCTGGAGAATTATTTCCAGGTGGCTTAATCAGATGCCTGGCAAGTTGTAAAGGATCTGAACCTCGTGGGCTTTTCCATCGGCCTGCAGGAATAGACTCACAGCATGTCTTCCAGCTTCCCCAGTAGTTAGGGTGGAGGCTGCTATGCCTTTTGCTCTAGACTCAGTGGTCACACATTATTCCATCTGTTGCATTTTCATGGTCACAGAAGGCCAGGCCAGATTTCACTGTGGAAGAGCATCATATAAGGGCACAAATGCCAGGAGGGTCATATCCTTGGGGCCATCTTGGAGTTTGGCTACAACACCATCTGTGTAAATGAGAGAGAAAAATAAACCTGTGTATTAGTAGTATTGGTAATAACAGTAATAGGAGCCTACTACCTTCTGCCCTGTGGGTTTCTGTTTAGAGACTGCCTATGCAATGTATGCGCTAGCATTCTGTCTCAGTTCTCTCCTCGGTTCACCACTGCTGTCTGTCACTTGCATGGATCCCTTTCTTCAGGGGTCACCTTTGGTTCTTGTCCATTGTCATTGTTCACATTTTACTTGTGTGACATCACATGTACTCACTGCTAAGGCTGAAACATGTACCTTCAGCCTAAACTTCATTCATTACGGGCACCTATGGACAAAAGCATCACAAATTGCACATGTTCAAAACAGAACTGATCGCTTTCCTCTTTAATTCAATTCTTCGCATACCTTTTTTTTAAATGAATGAATAACCTGCTTTCTCAGTTTATTGTGAACTCCTTGAGGGCAGGGCCACCTCTCTTTTTATATCCCTGTTCTATTGGTATTTGACATGAACATACGTGCATTTTGAAATTTCCATTTATAGGTATATATTCTTTTTCTGGGTTGTAGAATGTGAAGGTAGCCAAAACGCTTGATAGAAGAAGTTTTCAATGTATTTGGATAGGTAATGTATTAAGGTAAAAATGATCAGAATAAGGGCATACAAATAACCGATGCATTGTTTCAGGCACTTTATTGTGTACCAGACAAGGTGGCCAAGAGGCATTGTCACCAGTTCCCTGATGTCTGGATACTCAATACTGCCAGAAAGGGTGCACAGCCCCAGGTGTAATCAGGCTGAGAATAAAGCTGTGCTCTCCTCAAACATTTCTTTATTGGACATGCTGCAGATCTGAAATCATTGCTTTTTCCATCCCTCCAAAGAATTTCAGCTTTCTGGTTTTACCCATCCTTATAATATCTTAGTCTGAGAGGTTCAGCCTGAAACTTCCCTCAAAGGACCAGAAAATAAAGATGGTGATGAAAGTTGGCAACTGCCAGTTTTCTTCTGTGTGCCAAGTAATGTGGTACGTGATGTGCCTGCATTATCTTATTTCATCCTACAGTGAATGCATGATGTAGGTGCTGCTATCCTTTGTACAGACAAGCAAACTAAGGCTCCCAAGCTCACAAAGAAAACATGAGATTAATTTAAATTGTAAGACTTAAGTCTGACTCCATATCTCCCTATGGTCCATTCCCCAATCCCTAGGGCCCTGGTTTAATGCACCTTCATGCTTTCTTAGAAGGGAAAATGCTGCCTAGAATCACTGAGTTAGAACTCCAAAGGTCGGACCTGATGCTCATCAATCTCCATATGGCAGGTACAAGACGCTGTAACTCCTGCCATTATTTTGGTGTCTTCTGATTTAACAGATCAATGAAGTTTCTATGGAAGCTATCGTTAACTTTTTTTTTTTTTTTGCGAAAATAAGAACTTAAGAAGCTTAGTAGCTCACCTGAAGTCATCCTGTAAGCTTGTGCCAAAGCTTGGATTGAAAATCTAGGTTTCTTAATGCTCAGTGCATTATTTTTACTTCTGCTTTAGTGTTTAGAGTTAGGAACTTAGAGTCACGTTTCTAATCATTAGCCAGTAGATTCACAGCACTGCATGACTAGAGATAACACAGATGATGTAGACTTTTTGAATCAGAACACAGAAGACCAATAGTAATCATGTGCTTGAAAATTACCCCAAAAGGGCTGATGACTTAGTTGTCTTCATCCAAGTACCCTCCTGAATCCTTTAATCCACCCTCCAGCTTTACTGACAAGTAGCATGTAGTTAAGATATACAACGACATGCTGATGTGATATGCATATGTTGTGAGATGCTTACCATAAATAAGCTAATACATGAAACTTGGCTTTAGTTGAATCTGTTATCTTAGGACTCCAAGATCTTGCAGATAACAGTACTGAGCCTCCTGCAAAGTGAAGCTCAACACTACTTCGTCCCACAAGGGGGCGCCAGAAATGCTTTGAGGGGCTAGGGGATGGCAACACTGGAATAGCAAGTTCTGAGAATCCTGTTTCCTTTTGGCTGTATGCGTTCAGGAAGGCTCTCCCAGCAGAGCCTCCATAAAGAAAAACAAATGGTGCTGCTGATGCTCATGGCTTGTCATAGGCATATCATGAGGGTGGGGGATTTCATCCAAAGAAACTCAGCCCTGATACAGATTCCCACTGTACAACCATCCTAACACCATATTCCCGTCACTTAGGCTAGAGTTCTTGTCCTGCAAAGTTCCTCATTTGCTCCTGTTTTGGGAGATAGGATCAGATATCTGCTGCAATCTGTCCCCTTAACACTGGGTCAATAATCTTAACCCTACTATCTCCCAGGAGCTCTTTCTGCTGTGCACCATTGAAAGGCATTGAAGAACATCTTCTATTTTCTCAACAGAAGGTGGGTAGATGTTGGGAGAGAAGATCCTATAGGATTATGTCTTTTATTGTGGCTTTAACTTTAGTCAAGTCTGTGTGTCAGCTTGGTCATGAATAAGAAGGGCTGTTGTGGCCAGGACAGATACAGGAAACTTCTGAATCTACATTTGAAGAGGAAACTTGGCCAAAAATCAGGGGTATGCGTAAGAGATAGGAAAATGCAAGAAGCTTCTCCTGCATGTGAAAATTAATTAAACTATTGTTTTCATTGATCCCCTGCAGGGCTTTTTTTCCTATCAGAAATATTTCAGAAATTTATGTGTGATAATAATTTTCAAACACAGTATTTCCAAATGTCAAGTTAATGTGTTCAGGGAACAAAACGACCCAAGTACTCGGTATGAGGCTCACAGCACATCTGTTTCCACAAGTACTTTTGGGACCCTTTGAGACAAAGACAGTGGGGGACCTGGAATTGTTTGCAAGACATGGAGGTGAAGTTGGGAACATCTCTTCAAAATGGAGAAATGATTTCTCAATTACCCTATTATTTCAGGAAAAATTAATTATCAGTCACTTTAGTTTCAGATAAAATGATATTCATAAATGAAAGATGGGGTTACTTTTTGGGACAGAGAGAAGTGCATTATTAAAATGACACAATTTGAATAATGTAAACAGCCAGTCAGGCTGTAATTATGGCTTTTTTAATACTAAAGCAATAATCTAGAAATTCTAAAAATCTGTTTTTTGTAGGCATTTAAGAAATTACTGTTTGTTTTTTGGAGTGGAAGTAACATCTTTCACAGTTACTTTTTGGAACATGGCCACCGTTGAATAAAGGGTTCCAGTCGTGCGTTATATTTCTTCTGTATAATTGCACTAAAAGAATACATTGGTGTGTTGTATAGTTTATAATGAGCTGGAATTAAAAATGAGAACAAGATCCCACCAAAACTTAACAGCGAATTAGTTATTCTGAGTATTTTAATTTTGAATACTGATAATATGTGAATTAAACTAAGTAGCAAAAAAGGCCTATTGATAGTGAGTGTTAAACCAGTTATCTCCCAGGCACAAAGCTGATCAAAGTCTAGACTTTTTGATATTGTGAATGAAATTCTTCACAAGACAATTTAACTTCTGTGGAAATTGGACCTTAAAAACAAATGTCTAGAACTTCTCTTGAACACATGTTAACTTAGATAAAACCCTATTCTTTGATTACAATCATCCCAAATCAGGCACTGATGATGTTTTTTAACCCTAAGGCTGAGGCCCTGGTTGCCATTGAAGTAGCTAATCATCATCAGAACACATAGAGTCCTGTCACTGGCTCTCAGAAACACTGGCAATTCTTGAACTTAAAGCACGTACTTTTTGCCCTGGCACGGTGGCTTAACAGCTAAAGTCCTCATCTTGCATGTGCCAGGATCCAATGTGGGCTCCCGTTCTAATCCCAGCTGCCCTGCTTCCCATCCAGCTCCCTGCTTGTGGCCTGGGAAAGCAGCCAAGGACGGCCCAAAGCCTTGGGACCCTGCACCCATGTGAGAAATTCTGGGCTCCTGGCTTCGGATTGGCATAGCTCTGGCCATTGTGGCCACTTAGGGAGTGAATCAACAGGCAGATCTTCCTCTCTGTGTCTCCTCCTCTGTATATCTGATTTTACAGTAGAAATGAAATAAATCTTAAGAACTGTGAAGGGTCTGGAATTTTTAGTTAGCTTGTGAGCCAGCAAGATGGCCTGAGACAGTGTTTGGATGTTGGCAGCAGGCACAATATTCATAGAGAGGAAGACCAGTTGATTACAACAGTAGCCGTAGCCAGAGCAACAGCATCTTTGCACAGGTTATCTTAGCCCTAGCACCCACAGAAGGTGTGAAATGGGACACATGGTGTTGGCACAGTTGGTTAGTAGAATTACAGGAGAGACATCCTAAGTACAAGGAGTCCAGATCTTTAATAATGGGCATGAAGCATACCAGTCCTTTGTTCTGAAAGTAGCATTATCTTTATTATATTGGACAGTTGTCATCTCTACTTTCAAAGCTGTAAACAAACCTATTCTTTTCTCCAGTGTGGGGCACTATTTTTATCTTCCCAAGCTTCCCATGCTTTATAAAATCCTTGAAAGGATATTCTAGTTCAAAGGTGCTCGATGCTTCTCACAAGACATGCATAAACATAGGACATCCATGGACAGTTGTCTCCCAACACAAACTAAGACCAACATGGTTTTCACAGAACTCGTAGCCCTCTCCATCCCTGGGAAGTTTATGCTGAGAGAACCAAGCACTGCATTCATTACTGTCATCCCTGTTACTCTTGGCTGGACTGCGGATGCTGAAGCTCTTTCATCTTCTCTAAAATCAAAAGGCTATTTCATACCTGAAGCCATGTTTAGCCTAGAGAGTAGAGAAGCTGTCTTCATTGCTGTATTTCTGCTTGTGACCTGAGATCTGGTACCCCAATGGCCCAGGAGCTAACATGTTAGTTTGATTTGCCTTCACCTCCATGTTAAAAAAAAAAACCAAGAAAACAACAACAACAAAAAAACGAAATTGACTGAAACTTTACATAACTCCATGTCACAAGCTCAAAGCTTTGAAGACCATTCTGTTATGAGGAAATACATAGGAATTAAACATGGCATTTGGAAGCTCAGGCCAGCTTCTGCTTCCTAAAGAAAAATACACTTCCCAAAGACCAACCAAAAGATCTGTTTATCTGCCACATTTCTTCATGTAAGGAAAATGTTATTCATAAAGAAATAAGATCTGCAGTCTGAAATTAACACCAATAATATAGAATTTTATCAGCATTGCAATTCCAAAAACGATTCTACTTTTAAAATTAGTTTTCACTTAAAAATGCTTTTCATTTGTTTCTCTTGATTGTAAGAAACCCAACTGAGAGAAGGCTATATTGCCAGATGGTGTTTCAAAGCCGTTTAAAGCTACAAGGAATTGTAGAGGCCCGAAGGCCACTGGTCCCTAGGGCTAAGTGCTTGCCATTATGTGTGCGTGCGAGATAAAATTGGAATCATATTGTTCTGTAATCCGCCATTTTGTGTAATGTAGCATGCACATCTTACCACAGCATTTGGACTTTATCCTGAAGGCAGCTGAGAGCTATTGAAGGGTTTTAAATAATTTTCTCTAAAAGTCATCTCTCTCCAAATCAGAAATAGAGATGAGAGAAGAGCACTTTCAAGTTTAATTTTTCAAGTTTACAATTTCAAGCTTAATTTTTCTGCACAGAAAAAATGTCTAGTGGTTGTCTTCATAAACGATGGGAGGTATAAGTTGCTCCACAATTTCAGAAATCTTAAGATGCTGTATTTTCAGCACTTGTGCATCTGTTACAAAGCAAATTAGAACATGTCTTTCAGGGTGCTGCCTATAGATTACTGTGTATTTATAATACAGTGAGTATAGAATAATCAAAACTATCAAGTGCGAATATCAAATTTCACTGTCCCCAACTCAAATATTGACAGCCATTGAGACGGGTTTTAGTAGCATTTAGACAAGTCTCTACAAAAACAACTTTAGAGAACAAATTTACTTAAGGAACTTTCACTTTGTGTACATTTTAAAAGACCCAAATCAAAGTACAAAGTTAAACACTGTAAATACAGAACTTTACATTTTTTAAATATAAGGAAACCAACTAAAGGAACCAGAAAGGGTGGATGCCATGAAGTATCTAGACAAGCAGTTTCAAGTCTGTTTCCTAGCAGCAAGAGTAAACAGGAAAATACACTGGCTTGCATACTCTTTGCTATTGCAGAAAAATATGTATGGTTCCTTACCCCAAATTTTATCATGACATTTGTTCTATGTCCCTCATGTGAGATGTAATAGATTATAGCACACATCTGCAACAAGTCTTTTTGATGTGACTAATTCCTGTATGGACGTTTTACATAAGGGATGAGAATATGAAATTGTAACTCAGTTAAGACATTTCTTTGGAGATTGAGACAATACATCCCAGGAACTTGACTTTCTGATGATCTAACGATATACAGAATAGATATTAGAAAATGTGAGCCATCATCTACTTAGCTTGCCAACTTGAATATCATTTTTCTCCAGATGTTAGATGTCCCAAGAGAATGATTGACTGGTAGCATATGTAGGGAACGATTTGGAAATCTTAGGTAACTCCAGGTCCTAGGATCTAGATTTATCCATGTTTTTGAGGAGTTCAACAGGTTTTGAAGAATTACCGGGGTCTGTAAATTACCTCAATTTTATCTTCCCTCTTAGTAACCTCTCTTTGAAATCACCTTCCATGAATCCTTTTTTTTTTTTTTCTCCCACATCATGCCTGATTTCCTCTTATTTAGCCCTTGATGTCTTTGTTCCTTTCAACACTTGTACTCTTGTGCTGCCTGCATGTGTCACGTTTCTGGATAATACCAGTCATAATAAAAATACAAACATAACTGCATTTCATAATTAACTCTTACAATAATTGCAAAATTAGGAAGCAGCCATCAATAAAAGACTGATTCAAAAACAAAGCAGCATTATGATGGAATTCTATGCAGTTGTTAAAAAGATGTTGAATGCAATTTAACAACATGAATAAATACTGATACGCTTTTTTTAAAAGATTTATTTTTATTATTATTTTTTTTATTGAAAAGACGGATATACAGAGAGGAGAGACAGAGAGGAAGATCTTCCGTCTGATGATTCACTCCCCAAGTGAGCGCAACGGCCAATGCTATGCCGATCCGAAGCCAGGAGCCTCTTCCGGGTCTCCCACGCAGGTGCAGGGTCCCAAAGCTTTGGGCCGTCCTTGTCTGCTTTCCCAGGCCACAGGCAGGGAGCTGGAAGGGAAGTGGGGCTGCTGGGATAGAACCGGTGCCCATATGGGATCCTGGGCGTGCAAGGCGAGGACCTTAACCACTTGCGCCACCATGCTGGGCCCACTGATACACTTTTAAGTGGGAAAAACTTGTGTATGGGTTCAACCAACTGCAAATCAAAAATATTCTGAGAAAGAATTGGGTTTGTACTAAACATGGATATCTTTTTCTTGTTAGTACTCTCTAAATAGAGTGTAGCAACTATTTCTGTATCAATTGTGTTGTGTAAGATACTGCAAATAAGAGATGGTTTAGGGTGTGTTGGATGCTTAGGTTATATATAAGTATTACACAATTGTACATAAGGGGTTTGAGCATGCAAGGATTTTGGTATCTGGAGAGGATACTTGAATCAATCAGTAATGATACCAAGGAACACGTGTACATGTGTTTTTATATAAAATTTGTAAGACTTGGAGAGAAAGAGGAAAGAGTGAACAAGATCTTCCATCCATAGGTTGATTCCCCTAAGGTTGAAATGGCTGGGGTTATGCCAGTCTGAATCCAACAGTTGAGAGCTTCTTCTTCCAGATGTGCACATGTGTGCAGGGTCCAAGGCACTTGGGCCATCTTCCACTGGTTTTCCAGGTACATCAGCAGAGAGCTGGCTTGGAAGTAGAGCACCTAATTCTCAAACCAACCTCCATTTCAGATGATGGCATGGTAGGAGGCAGCTTAATGTACTGCACCACAGCCCCTGTTACATGTATTGCTTGAAAGATCTTTGTAAGGAGCAAGAGAGGGACAATACAGATATGGAGATACAAATTGACTTCAGAAAATTTTTTGGAGAGTGCACATAATCAATTCTGGTTTTACATTTCTATTTTAAATTCACTTTTAATAGATGTATCTTGATAGCTAATTTGATTAATCTATATTGATACAGAGATACCTAGAGTAAGGCAGAGGGAAACAGACACCTTAGTATGCACTTTAGGTAGCAGAATTAGAGAGATTTGCAGTTGCTTTTTGGTATTCTTAAGGTTTTCTGTTGTAAGCGTGGGTTGTGTGTGTTTATGCAAAAGATACAAACTGTGTTTATACAGAAGATACAGAGTGTAAAATACCTTGGAATTACAATACAAAACCATTCAGTATATGGTCACTGCACATTGCCCTAGCTGCTGCTTTGGTGTTCCCACATCCTTTATGGTATGCCTTGTAAACCCCAGGGGCACATGGGGTCACTTGTATTTGTCAAAATGCTCTTCTATCTCCATTACCGGATTGTGAGCTCCCGGTGGCAGATGGTGACTGGCATGTAGCTATGTCTGCACGTTCTGTACTTACTGTAGTGTCTAGCACTTAGCAGGTACTTGGTGCATTGTTGATTGAATGACCCATGCAGCTCACTCTTCTCTCACTTTAAATCGAGCACTGTCCTCTTCCTTCATGGTCACTGTAGTTCTGACTCACAGTGTTGAATCACTGACAGAGCCTTGTCTTTGAAAAATATCAAGAGGCCAGTTGATACTCAATGATGGACTTGAGAACATGTGACTGACTGTGCTGTATTAACATGGGTTTGGGGGATAGTCGTTGAACATGTTCAGGGTTGTTTAACCATTTTAAGCTTTACATATGTACTTGCTATTACACATTTTTAACCATTTTTTAATCAAACACTCCTGTCTACTTTGTAAAAGCATTGTTTCATTTTAGGGTTAACTTTGAACACATAAAAATGTATAATCCCAAGACATACTAATTGTGAAAACGTGTAGGATCCATTTTCCTTCTGAAACTACATGTCCTGTCCTATGCAAAAATCAAATATTGCAGAGACAGTACGATTTAAACAGTGTCACCCAATTAATGTCTTCTGGTCAACTTTATTTCAAACACAGTAATTAAATATGCTGCCCTGTTAACATCTTCATTTCTCCAAGGAGAGATTTTTGTATTGCTTTTTTTGTTTTTGTTTTTGCACAGCACTTGAACATGTGTGAATTTTCATTAGCTATTTTGAATTCAGACAAAGCCAGTGTGGTAGGAACAAACAAATCAAAGCCACATAAATTAATAATCTTTTGGTACCATTGTCCTGCATTCCTAGAGAAGTTCATTTTAATACGAGCAAACAAGTTCAAAAATTCTCCTTCTCTAACTACAGCGAGAAACTCAATTTTTTTGTGGAAGTTTTGTGAATATTTAATGCTGTTTTTAGAACTTATATTTAAGTAGTTAGTATCACAGATTTATGCAAGAACAAGAAACAGGTGGAGAGAAACCAAGCACCTGTATTATTCAGCACAATATGTGGGAAATGAGGTATAAATTATGAGAGGTCATTATTTCACTTGCTCTTGCTATGTCTGAGTAATTGGGTTTTGAATTTATCTTTCTGGATCTTCAGGAATTTCTTTGGAAAACTCTAGCAGGTACATCAGGTGGGCACGTTCATGTGGACAGAATGTGTTTTAAAGATTTAGCAATGACCTAGATCACAGCATAGCTTCATGACTGACAGTAGAGACTCTGGGGCAAGATTGATTTAAGGAGAGGAAAGTGCTGCTAAACACAGGCACAATTGATTACTTAATCACTAGGCCAAAGGCCTGCCTCAATTGTTTATTTTTAATCAACAAATAATTGTATTTGCTTATGTGGTTACTTTAAATGTTTTAATATACATGTACAATGTTTTAATATGTGTACATGTATAATTTATTATTTTTGGTGGGAAACACATTGGAAGTCTACTCATTTGGCAGTTAAAAATATAGTATTTTGTTATTATTTATGGTCACCATTCTGACCAATAGATTACAAAAATTAATTCATCCTAACTGAATTAGTACACTTTAACCAGTATCTCCTCTTTCCCTCTCATCATTTTTGCTTCTGGTGTTCTACTCTCTGATTTTGGGAGTTTAACATTTTTTTTTTCCCAAAGATCTACTTATTTTTTAAATTTATTTTTATTATTTTTTTATTGGAAAGGTGGACATACAGAGAGGAGAGACAGAGAGGAAGATCTTCCGTCCGATGATTCACTCCCCAAGTGAGTGCAACGGCCAATGCTATGCCAGTCCAAAGCCAGGAGCCTCTTCTGGGTCTCCCACGCGGGTGCAGGGTCCCAAAGCTTTGGGCCGTCCTCGACTGCTTTCCTGGGCCACAGGCAGGGAGCTGGAAGGGAAGTGGGGCTGCCGGGATTAGAACCGGTGCCCATATGGGATCCTGGGCGTGCAAGGTGAGGACCTTAACCACTTGCGCCACCGCACCGGGCCCAGATCTACTTATTTTAGTTGGACAGTCAGATTTCAAGAGATAAGGAGAGAGAGAGAGAGCAAAGTCTTCCATCTACTGGTTCACTCTCGTAAGTGGCCGCAACAGCCAGAGCTGAGCTGAGCCAAAGCCAGGAGCCAGGTACTTCTTCTGGTTGTCCCATGTGGGTGAAGGGCCCCAAGGCTTTGGATGGTCCTCCACTGCTTTTCCAGGCCACAAGCAGGGAGCTGGAAGGGAAATAGAACAACTGGAATACAAACCATCCTGACACATGCAAGGCAAAGGCTTTAGTCACTAGGCTACCGTGCTGGGTCCAATTTTCTACTACTTTTCAATGCATATTAGCAGGGGAGCAGATCAAATCTACTGCACTACAATGTTGGTCTCTCCAGACAGAATTTTTTTTACCTCAGGTGTGAGATTCCTTGTAATAATTCTTGCAGTGCATTCATGCTAGTAGGCATTCTGTCAGTTTTCTCTTTTATTTATGTCTTCATTCCTCCTCTATTTAAAAAATATAGATAAAACTTTTGTACTGTGAAATTACTCATTTTATGGTAAGCAGTACATTAATTGTTCATTGGAAGAAGAGTTTTGATGGATGCAAACTTCCTGGTTTGTAGATTCTTTTGTTGTTCACATTTCATGCTTAATCCATTTTCTTCTAGGTGCCATCATTTCTCAGGAGAAATCTGGTGTTAATCTTACTGAGTAGTTCTTGTACTTGAGTTAGTTGCTTATTATTACTTTTGAGCTTCTTTTTAAAATCTTTTAAAAAGTTGTATTACAATGTATCAAAATGTGAGTACCTTTTTCTTACTAAGTTGTGGAGCTTTTTAGTGTGCAGATAAATAAAGATTAGTCAAAAGTAAACCCTGTTAATGAACATTTCCACCTGCTGGGTCACTTCCTAAATGCCTGCAATGGGCAAGACTAGTTGGAATGAAGCAGGGAGCCAGAAACTCCATTCAAATATCTCATGTTGTCAGAAGAAACACAGCCCCTTGAGCCATTCATTGATGATTTTCAGGGTTTACTTTAGTAGGAAGCTGGAGTAAGGAGTCAGCTGGCTGTCAAATCCAGATTCTCCTGTATGAGACACAAATATCCTAATTGCTGGAGTAAATGTGGTTTTTTTTTTTTTTAATTCAGTTCATTTCTTTTTTTCCCCCCTTTCTTTTTTGATAGATTTGGAGATTTGGGGATCATTCTAGGAAATTATAATGTGCAAATATGTATATATATGATATGCATTTAATATTACTTTTCATTGTCTTTACAATCGGTATGGAATGTACTGCAGCCTGAATGAAAAAATAGTCCACCATGTAGATCACTTCTCATTCCTCCCTTACTTCATATACAGATATTTTGAAAATCCCATCAGATATTATTATAGCTTTTTAAAGAAAAGGTGTATATATTTTTACTAGAAAGACAGATATACAAAGAGAAGGAGATACAGAGAAAAAGATCTTCCATCTACTGGTTCACTCCCCAAGTGGCTGCAATGGCCAGAGCTGAGCTGGTCCAAAGCCAGAAGCCAGAAGCCAGGAGCCTCTTATTGATTTCCCACATGGGTGTAGGGTCCCAAGGCATTGGGCCACCTTCCACTACTTTCCCAGGCAACAAACAGGGAGCTAGATTGGAAGTGGAGCAGCCAGGACATGAACCCACACCCATATGGGATCCTGGTGCATGCACGGCAAAGGTTTAGTCACTAGGCTATTGTGTTGGATCCTTAGTATAAATTTTAAACATTGAAACGATTTTAAAACCTCAGGAGGAGTTTATTATGAAAGCTCTACATTCAAATAGTTATTCTTTTATGTAAAATTTGTCATTTTTCTATAGTCACTTTCAAGGGCTTTTTTCATCTTCAGCTGTTGTGAGTTATATTTTTAGTTTAAAATTTGCTAAAATTGTAGATAAATACCATTTAGACATCGTTTTCTAAATTTAGACAATGATCAGCCTTTGTTAAGATTTGTTAAGACACATTTTTCTTTACCATGTTCTTCTTACTCTGGGACTCCACTGACATGAGTGTTAGACTTTCAATATACCTCAGATGTTTAAGACTCCATTTTTTAAAATCAATTTTTGAAATATTTGGTATTAAGATAGCATAATTCCTATTGTTATCTTCAAGTTTATTTTACTCCACCTCAGAATAAGGTTCCATTCTTCTGAGCCAACTAATTAGTTTTTTTTTTTTTTTTGGATATGGTATTCTATTTGGCTCTTGTTTTCTATTTTTAAAATTTTTGACTGACACATCCTATGTTTCCATTCATTTCATCAGTGCTTTTTTTTTTCCTTTAGTGTGGGAGCATCTTTATCTCAATGCCATCATTTGTGTTGCTTTACTGCTAGTATGTTTTGGTTATTTTTACTCATATAATTTTGAATTTTTTGAAGTTCTTTTAATGACAATGTTGGGATGTGTCCTGGCCATATCTGCTATTATGTCATAAGTTTCAGAGTCCTGTATATAGTTTGTGGTACTCAGGTTAATTTTATCTTTTAAATGTGTGTATTTGGCATATGATGTTTTTGGATGTTCATTGGGATGGCAAAAGAGATGTGAACTGCAGGAAATTGTTTTCCTTCTGATAGTCAAAATGCTTCTTAGTTTGTATTACTCATGTTGCTAGCTGGTATCCTTTGTAATGATCAGTGTGCACTGAGTCTTCTGAAGTTATTTTGAAGTAACCTTTTTACCATTAACCTACCCCTATTTTTCAATTATGTTTTAAGAAAAACAATTCCATCAAAATGTTAATAATAGGGTTTGTGTGGCTAGAAAAATAACTTTGCATGCCCCTTAATCCTTTCATTTGTAGGCATATTTCTTGTGGGACTTTGATGATATTCTGGCCATATATTCGATTAAGTATCTGTCATTCATTTTCTCAATCACACCTTTGAACACTGTGGGTTTGAGACTAGCACCGGAATTGCTTAAGCATATTCCTGTCCAGGCTCCAGCTCCCTAGCTAGTTGCTCCTTTATTTTGCTCAGCACTTTGCAGATTACCTAGTATCTTCAAGAGCCCCTTTCAGCCTTTCTCTGATAGCTGAGAATAGCTGGTGCTTTTTTTTTTTTTTTGCCTGAAAGCATATGAAATTATCAGGTTCAAGCTAGGTGCCCTAATTAATGATTTTTTTTATGTGATCACTTGTTAGTTCTACCCAAGAACATGGGCCTGCTGACTGCTGTAATTTCTGTTATTTGTTTATCTCTGTTTTAATTCTTAAATTCTTATCTCCTATTTGTGCTTTCTTTAACTTCTGCCATGATCTTACTAAATTGCCCAGTCCTACAATTCATCCAATAATCCAGGTTTTACTTCCACTTAAATTCCCAGCACAGCATTATACTGGAAAAAAAGATTACTTCTCACTGTTTCACATCAGGTCAGGTTGGACTACCTACTTCTCTTGCCTACACCTAACCTGAACTGTGTCAACTAATGTCACAATCAGTGAATAGTTCAGTAATTTACAAGAAAAAAAAAAAAGCACTGGCAACACTTCTGGTTATCTTCTGCTGCTTTTCCCAAGCCTTTAATAGGGAGCTAGATTGAGAGTGGAACATCCAGGTCTCAAATCAGTCCATCTGGGGTGTCGGTATCAAAGGTGGTGACTTTACCCCTTTTGTCCCATCACTGGCCCTCACTCTTCATTACTTGTTGTGCTGTACCAGCACCTAAGGTATTCCAGGTGCTTGATGCTGGAGTCCTGCTCTATCGCACTTCCATTGTAGCTTACACAGTTGGATCAGTATTGTCATGCCTAGTATTTAGACAAGATGTGATAACACTGACTGCTTTGAAGTCAAGGTATAAGGCTGGGTGGTCCTTCATTCTCAGCTCATTTCAATTTCCCATCTTGGGAGGATACTGTTCAGTCTCATTGCATGTCGTAATTTTCAACCACTTGGAATAATATCCTCCTTTGTTTTAATGTTATACATCCCTCTGCATGTTCTTCAGTAATTGAAAGGGATATCAAGAAAATTTGATCTGTCTAGCTTTGACTTATGCTGTCCTTATCTTGGCCTTTGTGTCATTAAGAAAAAAATTGGTATTGATCTTGGACCATACCACTACATTGTACGGCAATTTTTCTTCCTTGCTAGTGGAATATAAATCGATAAAAGGCAGCTGCTTTCGACGAGGGAAGATATGGTGCTGTCATTTATATATTGTAAATCCAATGATAGCTGATCAAATCAGTGCCTCTCCTGTTCCAAACTTGACATGATTGAATTGTCAATAAAAAAGATTTTACAGTAAGAGAAGGAGAGCAGACAGTGTAAATGTCTGAAAACCCAATGAAGCTCAATGGCAAATGAAACAATGAGCGAGGACATCATTTTATAATTTCCAATGGCAATGTGTGTGTGTGTGTGTGTGTGTGTGTGTGTGTGTGTGTGTGTGTGTGTGTGTAGTGAATCCTGGTTGCAACTGGGGAAGAGTGTAGAAGTGAGGAAGCAGGAGTGAGAATCCAGCTAACTTGCATTGTAATTTTTGGGAAATCTGAAAGGCAAATTTACAGATGCAAATGTTTTTGAATTAAGTGTTACACTCACTGAGTTAGTTACAGAAATGCTTGAAATGCTCTCTACCTTTTCTCCTCTCCATGAACATATTTTTCTAGTGATAATACTCAGTTGTTGAGAGAGAAAAATAAGCATATCCTTTCCAGAGATTCCTGCTGACTTCTAACAAGTGGCTCTGGAGCAGAGCTGATAGAACTTAACCTTGCCTTGGCAAAGTCAGGCAGCACTATAGTTTCCCTTAATGGGTCCCTAGAAGTTGTCTGATTTTTTTTTTTTTTAGAGGAAAAATAAGATACAGAACCTTCTCAGAGAGATACATCTTTCTGGGTATGTGTTGAACCAAACTTAACTAAGGGAACAACAATTCTGTGCCCAAGAGACCTGATCCATCCCAGTGCATATAGAAGAGTAAGGCCCTTATTTGTATGTCGAGAGGCGTATGAAGTCCTATAGGGAGAGAGCAGGCTAGGAACTGATAAGAGAACACGGGGTCGTTTATAAGCTGCCACAGCCTCATTTGCATGAAGTTCTTGTAAATGTATTGGAACTGATTAGGGGAGAATTCGCTTCTGAGATGCTTGACTTCTGAAGTTTTAGCTTGAGAACTGTATTCTGAGCTTGTTGAAACATTTTTTTGGAGGACTTATTTTCCAAATTTTCAAATGATTATAGGGCCAAATTGATTATAACAACTGCACAAGCTTCTTCATCGAGAGGGGATTAGCCAGTTTGGGCTTTTTTCTCTTCCCACAAAGATTGATTTCTTTGAAAGACACAGAAAGAGAGAATGATAAACAAAGAACGAGATCTTCCATTCATGGATTTGCCCCCAGAATGGTTCCAACAGTCAGATCTCAGAACAGCTGAGCCAGGAACTCATTCTGGGTCTTCCATTTGGGTGGTAGGGCCCAAGTGTTGGGGCCATCGGTTAGTACCTTAGCAAGAAACTGGATTGGAAGTAGAGCAGCTAGGACTTGAGCTTTCGCTCTGACCTGGGATGGTGGTGATTTTATCCAGTGTGCCACAATGCCAGCTCCCTCAGGATTGTTTTCATGTGGAGTGAGAAGAGTTTACTAGATTGGTTTTGACTTGAGTCATCTTTACATTTAGTATTTCTCCTCCTCCTCTGTGAGACATGTGACATCTCTAACTGTGCTTTCTCTCCTTGTGTCGTAAGTTCTTATAGGTAGCTTCTCCACTATTTCTCCTTTGGGAAATCTCAGAGCTACTTTTTTGATTTATTGCTTGTCTCTTTTCAGCCCAGTTCTTCACTATTTTTTTTTTCCTGAAAGTGGAGTTCTTAACAACTTTGGTTATTCTCAAATTGTTATCATGGCTACGATTTATTAAGAGCTTCTTACAATCCAGGGATTATACTGTTTCAGTTACATATATCTCACTGATTCCTCACAAATCTACATAAATGACCCAGTTAGATTCTTGGTTAATACCCAATTATTGGATAAGGACCATAATAAACAGTAGAATAAATGGGAAATTCATGATCACAGAGGAAGTAGAGAAACCAGGAAGGGTGGGTCCCTGGAAGCCAAAAGCAATGGATTATGGTACACACTCTCCAGTCTGTGGATCTGTCTTCAATGGACCACAATTTCTGTGAATGGCTTTGGGACCCTCTGAAATGTGATGCAAAATTCTCATTGATGTACATGTGTACATTTCTGGAAAGTGGTTTCATAGTTTTCGTTAGCGACATAAATTCAAGTTGTATCATCAGGCTCATATCTTCTGCTATTTCTTGCATAGTTCTCACTATCCACTGAAAGTAATAATGTCTAATATTTAATTTATCATCTCTGTACTGCCTCCTTGAAAACTGGTACTCTTCTTCCCTCCTTGCTGCCCCCTCTAGCTGGTGCCATTGCTCCTTCCCCAATGGCTGTCCATTGCTTTTCCACATTCATCTAGTACCTCGCCATTGCCTCTAGGATTTATTCCTCTTGTATTGCTTACTTTGGCATGTTTCTTTCTGGCAATTCTATATTTGAGATTTCTGCTAGCTGGCATCCTTCTCAATCATCTTTAGTTTATGGCGATTCTCT
Source organism: Ochotona curzoniae (assembly GCF_017591425.1). Lineage (NCBI taxonomy): Eukaryota > Metazoa > Chordata > Mammalia > Lagomorpha > Ochotonidae > Ochotona > Ochotona curzoniae. The sequence goes on from NW_024467087.1 coordinate 12,419,961, forward strand.
GTGTAGATTTAAAAATTAACCTATTTTCTCTATATAAAGCATCATATTTAAGAGGAATACAAAATATCCATCTGGCTTCTTACCCTGATATATTTGCTAGGTAACCATACGTAGTATTTTCAATCTTCCTTTTCTCTGTATAAAAATCAGGTAATGATACTGCTGCCTCATAGGCCTGTGACAATTAAATGAGATAATCCTTACCAGGAGATTAATACAGGGCTGGGACCCTGTGAGCTTTTAGGAGACAGCTATTTCCTGCTCAAGAGCATAAAATATGTCCCTAATGCTTTCCTCAGAGTGCATAAAATCTTCTGTCTGCATTTTCTGACCTGCCAGAAACAGGCCCCTGCTGTTACCTCGGCAATCTTCCCTCACTCTCAGCAAGGAATGTATATCAAGCCTCTCTCTCATAAATGCCCTCTCATGATGCTGACTTCACTCCCACCTCTCTCTTTTTTCTCATGCTGTTCCCTCATTCTGGAATGTCTAGCCCCATTCTTTCAGCCGTTCTTTCAGCTCCAACTGCTGTTCTTGGTGTGACAGCTGCCATCCTACGAATCTTGCTGTGTCCCAATTGCTTTTATGCTTAAGTCGATATGCTGCCCAAATAACTTCTCTGTGTTCTGCATAGTTTGTGTGCTTGCTATGGGTTCATAATGTTGTAAATATGACACTATATTGCTCAATGCCCATTTCTTATTTTGATGTCCCCTCTAATCACTCAAAACATCCTGTGGTAAGTTTTAACAATTTCTAGCTATTCCACAATTATGTGATATGTTTGTTGGTTACCTTGGTTCATTTATTGGCTTATCAACATTTGGAGACAAAAGATATGTTATTTAAAAACCTGCTGCCTATGTTTTATGTTCTGTGGACTCAGTATTTGGACACACATAATCTGTTGCCAACTTGAGTGGCTTAGGGAAAGCCTGCTCTGTTCTCTGGCTACCTCATGTTCCTCATTCCTAGAAATGTTTTGTTAAACAAGAACCTTGGGCTACGAGAGCTCCCCAGGTCCCTTCCAGACTTGCCTCCTAGGACTCTAGGCCTCTGATAAAAGGAACACTGTGTTCCAAGACCTTGCTCAATGTTGCTATCTGCTTTGGCACTGGCTTGCTTGGCTTCTGACAGCATGTAGCATCTTAGACAAGGCCTACTTGCTGCCCTTAATTAAACTGTTTGTCTGTCCTAGTGAGCAGACAAGCCTCAGCTTTAGGAGACCACATCAGCAGATTTCATTCCAGGGTGGGGAGCTCTTTCTGACAAGGAGCCCCACAAAGTATGTGTGCTTTAGAGAAAAGGGAAAACTGAGTAAACAAATACTCCCTTTGCTGCAGAAGGATGTGGGTTGAAAATCATATTATAGAGGAGGTATCCTGGAGTGTCCTGGGTAACCAGCCAAAAATCTGATCTGGTTTCTCTTAGCATGGGGTAACTCACCACGCCAACTGACATATTTCTCCAGTGACCTCTCCATTAGAAAATGTCCCCCCTAAAAGTACAGCTGTCTGTACTCCATACTCCAAGCCTTGCTTGTTACCCTCCCAGCCTGCAAGATGCCATTTTACAGATGTTTCTTTGGCCTCTGAAGCTCCCTGACATTTCTGACATCTGTACAGCTGAATTCCCCTCCTGGAGCTCAGAAGTTGCTTTCGTATGACACAAGCCCTTTAGTCCTGAGCATCTTGGGCACTGTGGCATGGCCTCTTCCTGTTGTTCACCCACCATTTCCCCCTGCTGCCCAAATATTGGTTGATATCAACTTAAAATTGGCTTCATCCAGATGTTCCCACTGAGAAGAGGGGAAAGAAGGAACATTGACATATCCTGCAGAATTGTAACTCACCAGACCACGTACTGCTGATAGGTGCTCTGGGCACCACTGGCCTCAAATTCTTGCCAATTATGAAAATACATCAGGAGCTTTACCTGATGTTCCTCCATTTACCGAGAGATCATGCATCCCACATTTTTCATCTTGCATCAGAATTATTGACACTCACAAGCAGGGTGGCTTTCTAATGCTGACCAGAGAACCAAAGGTGTTTTTTGTTTTGTTCCTCTCCTGACTTTACCTATCCTTTCAGAAAATCCAAAGATGCCATTAATACTTAATGCTGCATATAGTACTTCCACAAATAATCTTTCCCCAGGGAAGTATCCTCAGTGTACATGAAGCAGGTAATTAGGTCTATTGATCTTTGCTTCAGCCAATGTTATTGAGATGGTGATCAACGTTATAAGTAAGTTGTGGACATTCATTTTAGCTAAGGAGCTACGACAGCTCTTATTTCTTGAACATTCTTTAACCTAAAAGAGGCGTTGCTAAGCAGCTATGAGGAAATCCCACAGAGCTGAAAACTCATTTACAGGCCTTGTGAACTGGAGCCAGAATGAGTAGGCACTGCCTGCATCAAGAGTGAGAGAGCCTTAAACTTAAATAGCTTTGGCCTTTGGAGCATGCTTTCTAAAGTCAGAAACTCTGTCAAGAGCTCTGGCCTCTGCCATTTAAGTTGACAAGTGAATTCTCTGCAAGTTTCACAGGTAAGATGTTTGCCATAGAATGCTTCCCAGCGTGCTCTTCCTTGTCTTCACTGAGCCTCAGACTGGGGCAGGCAACAATTGAGCTTGCGGTTAGAGGTAAGTCTTAAGCAGGTGGCTTTCACAATTTTATTGAAACTTACAGAAGTGAGTAAACATCTCCCTGCAAATCAGGCGAGTCATTGGTTTTTCTTTTATGAATTCCTAAAGACTGATTTTTTTAAAAAACAAAACTTAGAATCATGTTTCAGAGCCTGTGAATTTTCTTATTCAGCTGAAAGATTAGAGTGATGTGGAGGGCATGGAAATTCAACTGCCAGGCGGGTGAAGCCCAGGGAGCAGAAGTTTGGTGACCAGAGAAATGGTATGTTGAGGAAAAGCAAGTTTTATGCCAGGCAGCAAAACCAGTTTGAAGTCAAGCCAGGGACATCTAGACTGAGCCTTCTTTTTATCTCTTTTCCTGCCCCCCATCTCTGCCCTAGGTCCATCCCTCCTTCCACTTCCTATAAGGCTTAGGGTAGACCAGTGTTTTGCAAACACGTCGTGTGTCTGTATATCTATATAGCCCGTGTCAACAATGATGAGATCTGAATTTATTTGAGCTTGAATATCAATGTTTTGTGTCTCGGATGACTTTAGAACTTAAAAAATGTAGGTCTTACTGGACAGAATGAAGGATAAATCATTTTGAGGATTAGACCTCTCATTTAGCTTTTGGCCAGAGTATCTACTTCTTACCAATATGTATTTTGAATAAATGGAAATATTTAGATTGCAATAAATTTTCTATAAGGACCTACAAAATGATAGAATGTTGAAACCATGGACTATCTGAATCTCAGAAAAAGAGGATTGGGATTTTCCATCACCATCCCCAAAACAATGACTTTTCCTTGTTTTATAACTAAGACACACCTAAGACTTACACATTTCAGTGAGGCCTAGATAGGTCTAAGGATTTCTTTTGGGAAGCTTCAAATTTAAAGAAGTTACCTTAAGCCTGAAGCTCTGGAGACAAGCTTAAACTAGCACCCTAAACTCTATGATCAGTTCCCTGGGGATTATTTGTGGGTACCTGAGGGCAGATTGTGGCCTACATGAGCAGCTTTGTTGATTATGTGACTTTGAAATGGCTACTTTGCAGAATTAGACCTTTTTTCCCCTTCTCAGTTTAAATTATGTGACTTGATGTTTGATGATAAAAGAGAGTGAGTCACACTTAAGCAGTAACATCATTGCCACTTAAGCAGAATATAAATAGCTGTCTCCAGATATGCAATAGAGCTGGAAGCTGAATTACATAGAAGAGTTTCCTGTGTAATTATGCTGAAACAAACAGAAAACAAACCAAAAACCTCACTAATTTCGGTTAAAGAAACCCTTGTATCTCTTTAGCCAGACAGGTGAATCTCAAAAAATTTGTATGGCCATTATTCAATGCTGCTTTCTTTTTATAGTCCATTTTCCATGCCTCGCTGTCTTTCTTCCCCTCCCTTCCTTCTATTCACCGTCTTTCACTTCCTTCTTTGCTTAAGAAATGAAACTGTGTAATTTTAAGTGTTAACAAGAGAGATATAACTAGGTAGAACTCTGTACCAAAGTAAAAATACTACATTTTTTAAAATTATTCAGTGATGTAATAAATTATTGTCCCAACAAGGATGCTTTTGAGAGTGAAAGGAAGCACCAAAAAATAATGAATTGGTTACTTGTTCTACATGGTATAAACAAGACTATAGCAGGTTAATAAGTATGTGCGGTCAACCTATTCACACAGATAACTAGACTATCGAGGTGTGGAATGTACAAAGCATTTAGTCTACCATGTCACCCCGTTAAGAGGTGATGCTGAGACTGAACTAGCAGTGACTGGTTCTGATTCAGGTGTTCTGACTTCCAGCTCTGACCTCTTTCAGCTCTTCCCCCTTGTCTCACCACTCTAGCAACAGGTTGGAACATAAAGTACAGAGTTGTTTCACTTCCATAATTTTTTTATGTTCAAGGAACAGCCTTTATAACATAAAACTGTTCATATATGAGAATCTGTGGCCCCGCTTTGCCTCCACATCAGTGCTTCACAGTGAAGCAAGTCCATTGATACTGAACTCAACAGTTGAACCTCAACTGAAAACTCTTTTATGATCTTTGTACCCACTTTTCCTATAGCTTAGGACAGATGATACATTCACAATTAAACATTATAGAAACATTCAAATAATGTAAGTATTTTTCTGTTCCAGTTGGAAGCAAGTGTGTGTATTCTGAATTGATTTTGTGGCATGCTCTTCAGAGTAACCATACTTGAGTGATTATCTGCTAACCACCAAGTAAGGCAGAGGAGTATGGTTTCGTCTTAGATAATGAACTTGAGTTTGTGAGAGGTGAAACAGAGTGAAACTCTTGGCTGCCACTGTTTTGAAACCATGCAGAATGTAATAGAATGAGAACAGTCCAGAAACCAGGATTGAATTTATAAATGGAATACTGACGATTTGTTTTGTTGTTATTCTGTGTATCTTCTTTTACCCCTGTTCACGCACTAGACCTGCTGCTGTGGTGGTAGGTAGATGGCATGCTCATATCGTCATGACTGATTAGCTGCAACCACAGTCTCTGTTATTAGAAACTTCATTACTGATAGTAGAGATGGTGAAAACATGAAGATGTGTGTGAGGACACAGGAAAACAAGGTCTTCTAGAATAAAAATATTGTCAGAATGTTTTGGAAATAAGAATGTGACTGATAAAAGGCCTTTGACATGGTGGTCGGTGCTTCACTTCTGCTTTATGTACAGCTCAGTAATCATTTGTTGACCAAATAGCATTTTGGGATTTCTGAAGCTGTTGTGAGTTCTTTTCTTCTGCCTAATGACTTCCAGTAGGAGGGTGTTTTGTGGCAAGTTGTGACAACATCGGTGTTTGCTTTACCAAGCACTGGACCTTTGGATCACGAGGTTCAGGTGTAGCTAGCAGGCTGGGAAGCTGCAATTCACCATAGCTGGATGGACCAGGGATGGGGCATGGAAATGTCTTGCGTGCCTGTTTACTATCTTGCCTCCTTTTCTTATTCCCAATTAGCACTGCCTGGTAAAATGATCATGGGAGACTTTCGCCTTCCCTCCAAATAAAGCTCTGAATGTCTGGGCAAAGGAGCCACTGGTTTCCCCAGTTTTAGAGTTTAATAAATGAGTAGACAGTAACCAAAATAATTTCCTTGTGAGTGACTATCTTTGAATGCTTTTTGATGGAAGTGTGTAAAATTGTGTAAGTATAGCTGCGGGCTGGCCAGTTGTTTATTTCACTTAGTCATTTGTTTCTGCATTCCTTCTATTCCTTTTTTATGGTCTACAGAGTAGATGGTTTACTGCTTGCTCCTCATTTTGGTTTGCTTCATCTCCTTATGAGTGCAAATTTTCCCCATCTTGTGTGTCTTTTCCAAACTGCTAACGAATGTTAATAGGCAAAAGAGAGTAATTTAAAAATAAACTTCTAATGCATAGTCAAAATCCCAATTTATATTTTTGTCCTGTGCTTATATTTGGAAATATTGAAACTAAGACTTATTTTTATTGTGTGTTAAGTTTCATTTTGTGCAATATGCATTTTTGTACATAGGACCATGTACTGGAATACAGTAGGAATGATAGGCTTAAGTTTGCAAAGTTAAAGCAAGTAGTATATTGTATTACTTTAAAAAATATTTATTATATTTTTATTTGAAAAGCAGGTTTTTACAGAGAGAAAAGGAGTGACAGAGTGAGAGTAAGAGAAAGAGAGATCCTGCATCCACTGGTTCAGTTCCTAAATGGCCACAATGGCCAGATCTGAGCTGATCCAAAGCCAGAAGCCTGGAGCTTCTTTTGGGTCCCCCACATGTATGCAGGGTCCCAAACACTTGAGCTATGCTCTGCTTCTGCTGCTTTCCCAGACTGCATGTAGGAAGATGGATTGGAAATAGAGCATCCAGTATACAAATGGATATCCATATGGGATGCCAGAACTTGCAGGCAGAGAATTAATATGTTACGCCACTGCAATGTCCCTGTATTGTTTTATGACATTTATCATATCTTAGGTTCTTTAAATATATTATCTCAATTCTCAGAAAATTCTGTGAGTGTAAGAGTCCCCCCCCCCCATAATCTGAGCAAATAAGTGATGGTAGTGGAATTGGAATGCAAATTTACCTGATTCCAAAGCCTCCCACCCAGTAAATCTTCCTGGGGTTTCCTCCTTCCTAATTTAGTGTGTAAGGACCAGGCATATTTCCCCCAATGAACTCAGTGCTCTTAGATTTTATTTCTTCATATCCCAAAGGGTGTTGACTCACTTTTTTCTTTCATTATCTACAAAGCATTGTAAAGTATGATTTGTATTCAGCGATTGGACATTCCACCCCTTCCCCCTTTTCCTTCCCAACACATATGGATTTCTTTGGAAAAAAAAAAAATCAGACTGTCATTTGAGACTAAGAAGGAAAGGCCAAACCTGCGGAGCTTTTCTCTGCCTTGAGGACATGGTTTTCATTAAGTTCTCTGCCTTGCCTTGTGAGTAACAACTTTGTGGGCCCAAACTTAGGTTTGATGTTTGGTTTTTCACAAACACTGTCTGCAGCCTACTGTCGGCTTCCTTCCCTGAGTGCTTCCCACTAGCAGACCCCGATTGCGGACATGCTCCTGTAGTGACTTTGCCTCCAGCATCTGGCCGACATTGTTAGCGGAGTTGTTTTCTGCTTCCTCTGATGTTGATTGGGCCAGTGAAAATGCTTACGAGGCAGGGACGCTGGAGATGACAGTGCCCTGGAACAGTGGGTCTTCAACTTGACCTTCCTTCAAAATTCCCTTGAGAGCTTGTTAAAACACACATTTCTGGGCCCTACTCCAGATTTTTCTGATTCAGTAGGTCTGGACTGTGGCCCAGGAATTCACGTTTCTAGTAGGCTCCCCGGTCATATTAATGTTGCTGATCCAGAGACCACACTTCGAGAGTCCTGGCAGTAGAAAGTGAAGGGAAATTAGTTTTACCACTTGATACTGTTTTCTTACCGATTTTTCCATCTCTAGAGCAAAGTCCCTGGCCACATGGTAATTACGCACTTAATACATGTAACTGATGTTTATTTTGGTGTGCCTGGAATCATGCTTATTTGCTGTGCCTTTAGTTTTGCCAGCCTGATCACTGCAGAGTTATTTGTGCAAGAGCGTTAAATGACATTCACTTGGTCTGGCAGGGTCATGCTCTAGAGTGTCATTTCTTCTGTGCTAGGCTCTGCCTGTGATTCTGGCAATGGTGTTAAATTCAAACCAATCGATTTCTCCTAGTTTTACTGAATAGAGACTATGCAGTCAGATACATTCACACCCAATCATTTATCCTTTGCTAAAAGTGAACCTGAGGCATTCTATTAATATAGATGATCATGGTTTCAATCAATCACTTAATCCCTTTAAAAATTTGCATCACTCACTGATGACTAAACATGAACATTGATCAGGATGCTACAGTGAGACCAGGCCTTTCAGCAAACTTGCACGTCATACAACTTTCTAACTGACTGACTTGGAGCAGCACACCAAATGGAGAGCGTCCTGTTTTGATCACTCACTCTCCTGTTACTTGGGCATGAGCTTTGCTCAGAAGAAAGGCCCAAGGATTTCTTCCTGAGCTGCAGGTTTAAGTTTTCTATGATCCCATCATTTTGATTTAAATGGGAGAAAAGTCTCTGGGACCCTTTACTCTGCCTTGTTGCAAAAACATAAAGAGAAATCACATTGCTGTGGGTCTTTTGAAAACCACAATAAGAATGAAAATAAGACCAAGAACCTCCCACATTTTGCTTTTGTTCCCTACAACACCAACCACCACAGGTATTAAGTTGCGCTAAAGGCCTTCCACTGCTTGAAGTCATTTACTTCTTAATTCCAAAGAATCAGGTTGTGTCTTTGCCACATGTAACTAGTTATCAAACATAGTGTACTTTCTTCCGAAAGTATATTTCTTAAAATTTTAGGTTGTGGAAGATAAAATTGCTGATATTTGCCTTTAAAAAAGTCAGCAGAAATGGCAATTTGATCTGGTTCTACCTAACACTTTTAAACAGTACGGTTTTTAAAAATAGACGTATCAAGTGATTTCTCAAGGCGCTTGATGATGATGATCATGCTGTTGGTAATGATGATGATGATGTGATAGGGATAATAACTAGAATTGATACAGGGACTACTCTGTGCCATATACTTGATATTATTTCTCATTAACTACTGTCAGTAACCTTGGGAGTTGGGTATTGTTAATACTAGAAATATATGTTCTTTATAAAGAAAGAAATTGGGTCTCAGGAAGGCTGAGAGAGTTGCTAAAATCCATACAGCTCCTAGTTAGAGAAATCCAACTTAGATATAACTGATGCCAAAATTACCCCTTGTGTATCATCATTCTAACATTGTAACTGAGCACGGAGAACTGTATATGATGAGGCAGAAGAAGCAGAGCTCAAGGGTGATTGCATTAGAAAATTAGGCATCTCGCTTTCAGCCCTACCTTACATTTTAAACGGGGCATACTTTAATTGGATTATCATGTAATATCCACTAGTAGTATTCCATATCTGTAGACAGATAATATAATACACCTACCAGGTTTTCATAAATAATGCAGATACATGCTGGGGTTCATTACCTTAACTTAAATACGTAATGTGAAGGAAAATGGCAGATATAAAATGATAAAGGTTTGCAGTAGACATTTAGGAGGCAGTTTTTAAAATAATAATTGGTAAGGAGGGTGAGAGAGTATATGCCCATCCATTGATTGATTCCCCAAATTGTCTACTATGGCCAGAGCTGAGTTTGGCTGAAGCTGAAATCCAAAGACTCAGTCCATGTGAGTAGTAGGAATTTAGTTACTTGAGTTATCACTGCTGCCTCCCAGTGTCTATATCCAATGAATTCAGGAGCCTGAGCTTTCACTCAAAGTCAGGTATCCCCATGGGGGTGCAGCTGTCCCAACCAATCTTTTACCTCCTAGGCCCAGTACCTGCCCAGGGGTCAGTTTTTAAGAATTATTTTCAAACAAAGCTTGAGACAACATAATATTGGGAGCAAGTTAGATTTCTAGTTCATCAGAATTTAAGGGATCTTGCTACAGGTCTGTTTTTGCAATTATCACTAAGTCAACATGAAATTAGACTTTTAGAATGGACAGGTTGTAGAGAATATAGATGGGCTCGGTATTGTGGCATTGGTGCATTTGTGCTGTCTTGAAACATCCAATAGATTTGTAGGCAGCTCGAGAGAGATCAGAGCTAAGGAAAGATTTCAGAATCCATAAAAGAGAGAAACTATGATACCTGAGGATGGGTTGAGCTAGTATACATGTTTCTGAAAGTGTTTGAAAATACAGATTCCTTGGTACTGAGTTTGGAAGTTCTGATTCAGTACATCTGGGATGAAGCCTGTCCCCACCCCCTTCCTTTATGTAACAAGCTCCCCAGGCCATTCCGATTTGCAGCCAGGTTAGTTCATTGGCTCATCCATCAACTCAGGACTTGGCTGTTGCTTTGTTGCCTCCAAAGGGGATCATAAAATGTGAAAGATTCTTCTCCCGTCTTTTCAAAAGAGGGTCGTTTCCAAAACAAAGCAAGCTTGTGAGAGATATTTTAAGGAAATATTTATGAAAACTCTAGAAACAGTGGAGCCATTTCCATTGCACTTCTGGGTTTGATTTGTTTGTTTAAAAAAGCAGAAATAATTTCTTGTGGACTTAACTCAGACATTGACTGGATCATGTTTGTATGTTTTTAAAACTCACATAAAGAGTAATCATTAAAAGAAATTCAGGATGCTGGGCTAATTGTAATAGTTTTATAAATAGAATATCCTTAGTAATGGTTAGTGGCTTCCACATTGCAACTATTATTTCAAAAACAGAGTCCTATAGATAAGAAAATCATATCTGGACCTTAGGAAAAAATTGTCTCTGAACAGAATGTAGAGCAACTTGTAGTTCTGATACAAATAACCTGAATGGGCCATAATTTGAGGTTCACTTTTGGATATTTCCTTTTAAGTGCTTTCTCTATATGTAATGTAAATCCAGGATACTACTCCAAGCCTCTGGAATCAGATCTAGTTCTCATTAGAGACAGATGCAACCATCAGATATTTTTCACATTGGACTGTCTTGGGAGAAGGGAGTACCATTCCTTTCAGGTACATTTAGACCAATTTAAGTAGTCAGATTGAAGGATGGAGGGAACAATGGTGCTATAGGTCCCAGAGGGTCAAAATCCTTTGCAATGACCATGAACTAGGCTTGCCTTCTCAGATGAACTGTAAGCTTGGAATAGGATAATGTGGGAACATGGTAGGGGGATTTAGAAATGTTTTTGGCCTACATTCCTGGTTAGGCTATTAAAGCAAGTTATGTCCCCATTGGTTATCAACTTAGTCCAGTATGTTATTTTGGCTCAGGCCTGCTGGAATCATATTTTACTTTTTGAATTGTGACAGTGAATCTTTTACACATTTCCAAGACTTCTTATTCTCTCCCTCTGCTGACCTAGACAGATGTTTCCTAGTGGAGTTGAATCCACTTCCTATTCTCTGGACAGGAATTCTCATTAAATGGAAAGCTTTGAAAGATTTCTCAATGATCAATTACTATTGTGTAACATATAGATGATTTATATGGCTATAATGCTATGCTGGGAGATTCGGGGGGGGGGTAGATTTTTGGAAGTTTTGTATGCATTGTCCACTTATAATAGCTGCATGAGCTAGTGGGGATAGAACAGGTTTATCATCATGTTTTATTTTTAAAATTATTTATTTGAAATTCAGAATTTGGGAGATACAGAGAGAGACAGACATCTTCCAGCCCCTGATTCACTTTCCAGTTGGCCTCAATGGTCAGCATTAGGACAGCCAAAGCAAGGAACTTCATCCAGGGTTCCCCCATCGGTGGATAGGGACTAAGTACATGGACCATCTTCTGCTGCCTTTCTAGGCCATTAGCAGGCAGCTGAATTGAAACTGAAGCCATGGCACCAATTTGGGAAGCTGTCACTGTAGGCAACAGCTGTACTCACTACAAAATAACACCGACGCCAAGATTAGCATTTTGTAGACAAGAAACTGAGGCTTGAAGTATCTTTGTCTAGGTCATTGACATTAAGACTTGCTGCAAAATCAAGAAGAGTGACAGACAAGAAATATGTGTGTATGGGCTTTGAAGCCGTTTGGCGAATTGGTAATCATGTGAAGATTAGTAGTCTTTTTTTAATAGTGGGAAAGGATTGCACTTGGTATTCAAAACCATACATTTCATGCAGGATCATTTGTAATGTAGCGTGAGTTACAGAGTTAGCTCTTAATAGTTTGTTTCTTTGAATGTAATCGTTCCTTCTCAATTTTATTAACTTTCCACAACTGAGATAAAACTGAGTATATGCAATGTAGAGTTCTTTGACATTTTTCTCAACGATGCAGACTTTGGGTCTCAGGAATGAACCTGTTTTCTGTGCCATTTTTAAGACTATAGTCCACAAGCTAGTGAAATACTGCTTGTGTCCCTTCCTTCACTAAGTTCACATCTGTCTGCTTGTTCTATGTGTGACTGTCATGTAGGGAAGAAGTTACAAAGCTTGGGAATTACTGTTAGGTGTTAGGGTATTATAATTAAGGATGTTTGGAGTGGCCAACAGAATCGGGGAGATCAGCAGGGGTTATTTTTGCTTCCCTAGGCCCATTTTCTGTTTTTCAGTTGAATTAACTCATTCTAAGCTTGCATGTGCACATGGACCTATAAATGGTTAACTCATTTATGTGTAATTAAACTTAGAATGCAGACTTAATGGAGACAACACATAAAAAACCAAAAGCTTAGGAGATCTATTAGTGAAGTTCATTTGCGTGCTTGATATATAAAGAATATTTACAACCTTGACAAAATATGTCTGTATGTGTTCTTCATTTTAACTGAGATGGGCTGATGTGTTGTACTTTAGTACTTTTTATTAAAATCTCTTGAAATAAAGGCTTCCAGACATAGGGGTAGCTGAATTCATGTAAAATTGGTATTAATTATGTATAATACCCACTTTGCTGACTTTTTTTTTTAAAGCACAATTGCTTGCTCTTTCCCTAATACAAGAAAAGACATGTTTTTCCTACATGATTTTCCAAAGTTGGGTTAGATTTTGTATGGCCTCCTAGATACCTAAGAAGATGTATACTCAAACTTATTAGTAAGCATATCCTGATGAGAAATATGCCCTATGGGACAAGTGTTGTGGCATAGCTGTTTATGTCGCCACCTATGATGCTGGTATCCCACAACGTGAGTCTTGGTTGCTCCACTTGAAATTCATCTCCCTGCTAATGTGCAACACAACATGTATCAGTCCATTTCAGTTAAAACACAGAACACATACAGATATATTTGTCAAGGTTGTAAAGATTCAGGCTGTAGTTTCAGTCTTCTGGCTTTGTCCTGGTTCAGCCCCAACTGTGTGGCTATTTGTCTAAGGAACCACTGGATAGAAGACATGTTTCTCTCTTCCTGCCTCTCCATCTTCCATCTCCCTCGCCCTGTCAGTCTGTCTGTATCTGTCTCTCTGTGCCCTCTAAATAAATAAATAAATGGATAAATATTTAAGTCCTGTGAACCCTCATTTACCAAAATAGGGAAATACATTGCAGCTCCCTTACTTTGAATCCTCACCATTGAACCTGCCAAAAAGTAGAAAATATAATTCAAAAAGCAGTTCTGTATGGGCTACAGACTGGGACCACCTATCGATCTCATTTGTATGGCTGTTACAGATGAAAAAACTCACGCTGGTAGAAATTTATCTTTGAATAAGATGTGATTTTGGGTTTTTCTTCTGAGGTGTTCCTTGCAAGAGTGCTAGAATTCCTTGATCAAATCTGCCTTGCCTTCTAACCTTGATTGCTAGTGCTCAGATCTCTTAGTTCATTTATGGAAGAAGTCTTGTTTATTCTTTTAGTTGCTTGTGAGGGAAAGTGTCCTACATCAGTAGAGTTCAATTGAAAGCATGGATGGCATCAATGCAGTTTCAACTAGTTGAAATGTTTTAGATGTGCTGAAACAACAAGCTTACCTCTGTCACAAAATGACTGTTAAGGGGAGAGTTTTTGACCTGGCAGTTGAGGAACCTGGATTCAAGTGCTAGTGCTACTCTCAATTCCAGATGCCTATTCATGCCCATCCCAGCAGGTGATGATGAATGGTTCCAGTATTTGGGTCTGACTTTCCAATGGGAGTCCTGGATTAAATTCCTGGACCTCAACCTAGACCTGCCCCAACTGTTGCAGACATGTGAAGTGAACCAGCTGATGTGAGATATCTGTGTTCCTGAATATCTAAGTGTGTCTTTTTGATGCTCAAATAGATAAATAGTAAAAAGTGTCCTTTTTACCAATGGCCACTTAAGATTTTCTCTAGTGAGAGAGGTGGATTTTGATTTGACATTGGTAGTTTTCCTTCATTTTTGGCTTTTAAGTCGGTTAAATTCCACACAGATTGCTGGTGTCTCATTTTGTTACCAAACTAGGCTTTCCCAGTCTTCCCATTCCCTTGACAGTTTTCCCAGTATGTACTTACAAAGTCCTTTCTTTCTAAATGTTGAATCTCCAGTCCCCTTCTCTTATCTGTAAAGCTATTTGCATGTACTTCTTTCTCTTGTTTATTTTCCCAAAATGACCACCCAAAGTGTTTTAAGGCAAAAATAAGCCCAAGCAGGCTAGAATGACAGTACATGTCAATTTATTGCCTGTCTGCTGATATCATAATAGCCATATTTCAGAGTTGTGCATGCCGAGTTCTTACAAATGCCTGGATGAAATCAGACTAATGGTGCAGCTTGGAATTCTTTGCTCAAGTCCACAGAAAACTGGATGCCCTGGTTTCTAATCTTTAATATCTGGACTGGTCTGCAATTTATAAAAGATTGCCTGCTTCCTGTGTTAAAGAAACAGACATTTCCATGGTACATTCGATAAAGCTCTTTGTCTCTAGGGAATGTTTGGATGATGGAGGAGGTCAGATGAAGTCAAATAAGCTTGTAATCACATTATGACATAATTATTTTTATCTGATGCACATGTTAAATTTTATTGTTTTTTTTTTCATTTTCTCAGTTTCCCCAAAGCAGTTAATCTATAGGATGTCAGAGAAAGAAGAGATGGAAACATCACATGTCAAAGAAAGGATAAGGTTAGCTGGACATCGCAGGAGGGTGCTGGCATCCTTGATGTATTTCAATATAGCAGCATTATCAGGACACCCAGAAAGTCATGGAGCCTGTACTACACAAGGGACTAGATGAGGGGCTAATGGGAGACTTTTTAAATTTCCTTTTTGTAGTATCAGAGTTTTAGCCTTTTTTAGGCTACAAAGAGCTAGAGCTATCTGAAGCAGCATAATTAGATAAATAGTCACATAATTAGAGAGGACCATGCTGGCCTTGCCTGGGAAATAGGAGAGAGGTATCAAGGAGTACTCGCACAAATGGGTGCCACAAATGATGAAGGCAGCCCTGTTTATGTTTCATAATACTTTAATAAGTGCCATTGCCCTTGATTATAGCTCTTTCCTCTTCTCCATGCCAACCTTGCTGTGTCCCAGTGAAGGAAACTTCCAAAACTATATCTTCCTAGGTTTAAATAGGGTTTAATTTCTTTCTGTTGCAAGAAATGTTTTCCTTTTGAAAGATGATAGAAGGTAAAGGGTAGTGTTCAGGGGAATCCATTCTTTTAAAGATTTATTTTTATGTTAAGAAGCATATTTGTAGAGAGGAGAAACAGATCTTCCATCTGCCATTTCACTTCCCAAATGGCCTCAATTGCTGGAGCTGAGCTGATCCAAACAAGATGCCAGAAGCTTCTTCTAGGTTTCCAACTTCGGTGTGGAGGCCCAAGGACTTGCATCATCTTCCACTGCTTTCCAAGGCCATAAGCAGGTAGCTGGATGGGAAGTGGAGCAGCCAGGACACAAACTAGCACCCATAGGATGTTAGCTCCAGAGATGGAGGATTAGCCTGTTGAGCTTGCATTTTGTAAGGCTGATCTTGTCAGTGTATGACATTGATTGCAGTTACAATGGCAGTAGCAGTGGTGGCAGTAATGTCTAGAGTGGCTAAGTTTGTTACAAAGCTTGTTCCTGCATATTGTTCTGTTCCTAGGCAGTCTGATGGTTTGAGTATTCTGTCCATAAATGGCAAATAGGCAAGCTAGGATGATGGGCTGAGCTGCCTAGCACGTTCATCCCGTGAGCTATGGCAGGGTCATTGTGATCAGTATCAAGCAGTCTTGGTGGCCCTTTCTTGCCCTGCTTTTTGTACTAGGATGTACAATTTGAACAACAGAACATTTGAGAATGGGAGATGGTGTCTGGCAGAGAGGGCTTGTCCTTCATGTGCAAACCTTTAGATGGGTCCATCCAAACCCAACTGGCCTGAAAATGCAAGAACCCGGCTCTCTTTTGTCACCAACACCATTGTCACACCATTTGCCTGACCAGGACCTCTTGTAATCACAGTCTGGTCGCTCAGGAAAGGAAAGCTGGTTTGGTCTGTTGTTTTAGCTGCATAAACATAACACAAAATATGAAACCTTAATGCATTACTGAGCTCTAGTTGAATTTCAAATTGTCCTTTCTTCATCTGCACTTGAGACACATTGTGAAAAGGGATATCTTGACATTTTGACAGACTTACTCTATCAAGAAAAGACTTTTTTTTTTAACTTAAAACTTCAGAAAAGTTACTGTAAGCTTTCTTCAGAAAGGACATTTTTCTTAAAAATTTTGATAATGTTGGCGATATTGGGGGAAAAAGGCTGAATAGCAATATAAGACCTTGGATTTAACAATCTTTCATGGGCTTTAGAAACAAAAGCAAATATTGTAATTGTTCCATGGATTTTAAGGAGACTTGGGAAAGTAGTGTTGGGGTTAGAGAAAGTTAACTTTTGTGGGCACACCACCAGATTCTAGCAAGTATGGTAGCAAGTAACAAACCAGGGCAGTGATTTGCTCCTTCATTCTGCACTTGGCTTTCTACCTACTGGGCATTATTCTCTGTCCTCTCAAAATAAAATGACTATACATGTTGTTTTTACATGTCCTGTTCAGGAGCAGTTGTTTTCAATATAGTAAACCCTACAAATCCAAGGGCACTGCAGCTGCTGATGGAGCCAACCTAGGATGGAAAATATTTTGGAAAAACAGTGCTGCTGCCCTGAACATATACAGATTTTCCTTGTCATTATTCCCTAAACAATACACCATAAGAACTACTTACATAGCATTCATATTAATTATAAAAAATCTAGAGATTATTTGAAATACTCAAAGATGGGTATAGGTTATGATGCAGGTTCCATGCCATGTTCTTCCACAAGAGATTTGAGCATCTGTGGAGTTTAGTATTTGCAGAAGGAAAGTCTTAAAAACAATCCCCCATTGATAGCAAAAGGCAGTTCTTATTGTAGGTCTTTTAATGTTCTGTAACATCTTCACTCTTCAGCTCAAAGTCAAGGTGGAAAAATGGACATGTGCTCTGTCAGGATGTCTGGTTGTGGCTGAGGCCACCTGATGGCCGAGAAGAGCTTGGCTTTCTTATCCAATGTTCACTGGCAGTGATGAAACCAAAGCAGGGTCTGAGTCAGGCAAAACAGAGCATTAAGATGGCAGCAACAATATTTGAACTTGCTGAGTCCCTGTACATTATAAGGAGTCACAAGGCTGCACTATTGCAGCTGGCTACTAGGTTGGCAGAGCTGGAAGCCCAAGGAGGCTAGGTACTGAGCCTTAAACTTATGTCCCACGATGTTTCTCTGGCATTGGAGATTACCATGAACTAAGATAGGAGCTGGCTAATTGAAAGGAAGGGGAGTTAAAAGGTAAGCCTTGTCTGTAGACATTGAGACAGCAGTGATGACGAATTTGAGTTAATGTAACTGTGAAGGCATTACTGAAATGGGTTAGGATTTCTGGAAGACTGGGAAAAAAAGACATGGCTATGTGATAGTTCATAAATTGTACTCTGTAAGCTATTCGTTAGATTGGAGTCGTGTGCCCTGTAAAATGCTTATTTGTATAGTGATTCTCCAAATCATAGAGGAAGTGAAAGCTAGAAAAACCTCATTAAAAAAAAATCACTGAACTGATAGGAATAGAGAGTTCCAGATTTAGAGAAGGTTGCTTTTGCTTTTTAAAGAGTTTTTGTTTTGAGTCTCAGATAAGGCCTGCTGCGTTTCTAATTATTGTAGTTTAATTTTAAAACCACTTTCCTTCCTTGAGTTCTTTTGGTATTACGACGTCAAGGTCTAACCTGGTAGTGTATTTCTCTGTAGCCATTTTTACTTGTCATAAATGGCAGATAGTCCTATTTGGAACTGTAGTACTTTCAGAATAAATCCATTCTTTATTCATTTAGTCATTATTTTCAAGAAGCAGAATGAGAGAAAAAAGGAAAGGCTTTCCCATCGTCTAGCTTACTTGCCAGTTACCCACAAAGGCCTGGGGCTGGCCCAGTCCAAAGCCAGGAGTTGGGAGCTAATTCTAGGATTCCCGGGCAAGTGGTAGGGATCAAGCACTCGAGTCGGCATTGACTATCTCCTAAAGGGTGCCCAATGACAGTGACACTGAGGCCCCAGTGTGGGGGCTCTGATGGGACAGAAGAGTATTCCAAGCAGTACCTTCATTGTCTTGCCCAACACCTAACCGAAACGATGGCACTTTAAACTGTATCAGCTTGGAGTTTATTTTCTGTTCATACTTAAGCATGACAAAATGAAATTTTTGTTAAAATGTTTTGAAATTGACTCTTAGTACCTTTTAAGCTTAAAAGAGAAAATGTGGAACCTTTTAAGCTTAAAAGAGAAAATCTGGATTATTGAAAAATTAAACCGTGAAAAAGTAGCTGTAGTCACACCCCCAAGAGGACTTTTACTCTGTGGAAGGTTGTGGAACTCTTGTACTATTATTGATGCTGATGGTTTACTCAGAAAACTCATGTGAGATGGCTGGTCTATGTTTTTCATATTGTGGCAGTTAAGGGAAAATGGAGTGATATTCTAGCAGATGAATTTTCTTTTAAACCTCAAGATAATTTACATTATTTGTAACTGTTTGGACACAGCTTTTAATCCATAAATATTTGCACGCATACACAAGACAGTTAATTTGCTTGGCTGTTTTATTTTACGTTTGGGAGATTTGAATGAAAAATTACAGTTCGCCGGATGGTTTTCGTGACATTCCATCTTCCAGGAACCAAGCCAGGTCATTCTGAATGGAAGGTGGGAATGTTCTTTTGTCTCACTCCACCTTGACCAAGCATTGCAACATGCATTCGCAATTGGGACCATGTGTGATCCTTATCCGTTGCTTTAATATCTACTCCTAGCAGAGAATCAGCAGACTCCTTTGCCTTTGTAGTTTTTCATGGCCATGACCACTGTTCATGAATTACCACAGCGGGAGGACAGGCGGAAGAAGGATCGGCTTCCCAAAGGACATTGTTCCTGAGCAAGAGAAGGCCGTGGTGACTGTTCTTTACTTTTTCCGGTCAGAGCCCTTGTTTTCTGGTTGGGAAAGCCATGTATCTTAGTAGTCCATGATCTCCACAGCAGATTCTTCGCAGTTAGTTGTATTTGAGGCCGGAGCCCCTGTTTGGTTGCCTGACGGTTGGTTCAAAGACTGAGACCCCAAGATAAGACAGAGCCATCCTTCCCCACTGGAGGATCACAGTTGAGTGGGGGACATGTGGAAAAATAGAAAATTTCGAGACATTGTGATACACATAGATGGAAGGACATAAAATAGCCTATTAGTACCTTCTTGTGGCTCATTTCCAAGTGCATTTTACAAATGAGTCCTCAACTAGACTGGGAAAGTTTTAGCATCTTGAGGCACTCAGGAGCCAACCCATTTGTATGGGCAAGAGCCTTTCCACCGGGCTTCCACGAAGATCAGAAAATCCCAGGCTGTGAGAAGCCTGATTCCATTGTGGAGGCAGTTCTATGAATCCAGTTCTCTGTTACACTCTCTTCCTGTGATTAGCAAAGAACAAATAAAGGAGTTGAAGTCAAAAGAAGGATAAAAGAGCAATGAGGGAAGAGTCTAGGGTTGTGGCGCTGTAGGTTAAGCTGCTCCTCGCTATGCCTGCATCCTGTATCAGAGTGTTGGTTCAAATCCCAGCTCTTCTGTGTGATTCAGCTCTCCAGCCCCTGGCTTCAGCCTGGGCTGCTCTTGACGGTTGCAGCCCTTGGGGGAGTGAACCAGCAGACACTCTCTGCCTTGCTGCGTCTGTCCCTTGCTTTCACACTCTATCTCCCATTGCCTTACAAAGAAATATATCCTTCACAAAAAGAACGAGAGAGAGCTAGAGAAACATGGGCAGTAGGAGTGCAGAAAGGAAAGAGGCGCAGATGTGAGCCCCATTGCTCAATACGCCCTTGGAGGCCAAGAAGGTGAGTGACCCTAGTGTAGACTTCATATATTTTCACTAAGTTATATTTAGCTGTCTACTCGTTGAA
Source organism: Ochotona curzoniae (assembly GCF_017591425.1). Taxonomy (NCBI): domain Eukaryota; kingdom Metazoa; phylum Chordata; class Mammalia; order Lagomorpha; family Ochotonidae; genus Ochotona; species Ochotona curzoniae. Next base: position 12,440,072 of record NW_024467087.1, read on the forward strand.
ATTCTTCTTAGCAACTTACACACAAACGAGGCCTCTTTTGTGCTTAGGGACATTCTCAAGCACTTACGTTTTTTCCCTGGAATTCACAGGCCCTGCTCTGTTCTGTGTTTTATTGCTTGCAGCTTATTTCCTGTTCTCTTGATTAAAAACTAGAGCCTCGGTAGAAAATGATAAGTTAAAAAAAAAAAATCCTGGAACAGACAGCAAGCTTTTCCTTCCAGGGTGTGTCCTGCTCAGGTGAAGTTAAATCCAGAATGACTTTGGAGAAAAGCAGGCCCTGGGAGCAGCTTCATGTCCGTGTCAAGTTCAGATAGACAGAGAAAGAAAAAGTGCAGTGGAGGCCAGACTCTTTTTAGAATTGTCGTGGAGTTATTCTGAGTAGTTTAGAGCTATTTATTTTTTCATGCATTGGGCTATCTCCTGTGCAAATGGGGGAGAAGCCCCATGGATTCGTTTGGTTTACGTGAGAGCTGAAAGGGAGACAGTGGCCGGCACTATCAGGGGGTCAGCTGAAAATGATCAGCTCCGACAGCACAAAATGGACCGGCTCGCTCTCCCCACCTCCTGAGGGTTGAAACACTCTCAACTTTATTAACAGGAACTTGCAGGGACAAGCCTGCTAAGCTTATCTCATTCCAAATGAACACTTTAATTCATCAAAAGCTTACAGTGAGGCTCTGCAGGTTTATAGAAGAAATACCACACGAAAGCCCCTCTGAGGTCCAAGGCAGGGGCTGCTGCTGCAGCCGGAGACTGTTGCTTTTACACACAAATGTATAGGCTGTTACTACTGCGAGCAGCTGGGAAGTTGGACCTGGAGGGGTCATGAGCAAGAATGGAGTTGAAAAGCATGTCATCCAGGGTGCAGTGTTAGGTATTTCTGAGTTTGTTTGATTTAGGCAAAAAAAAAAAAAAAGAAAAAGAAAAAGAAAAAGAAATGAGAATAGCTAGTTGGTTCTAAGGGATAAAGTGTATTTACTAAGAGCATCAAGAGCATGAGGCTGCTGCTCTCACAAGAAGGCGTTAGTACACGTGATGTACACTTCAGCATAGCCCAAACCACACAAGTCCTAGGAAAGATGCCATTGCCATGGAAATTCTTTGGTTGTATGGTTTTGGAGACTCATTAAGTTCCTGAAATTCGAAATAGTCATTATGTGCACAAGCCCATACATGTTAACTGTAATACGTTTTTCTTTTTATATTTTCCTGTGCAGCAGGACATCCAATTTTTAGGGTTGATTATACTTTTTTTTTTTTTAGAAAAAAATTTCCCAACTTCCAATATGTATAGTGCTGTAATTAACATGCATTCTCCTCAAAGTCAAAATGATAAATTTTGTGGAGAGGTGCATAATCAGCTTCTGATAGCTTCTACTTGATGCCAGGAACTGGCTGGCTGGCTGGCAGGGATGGCTGGCTCGCTTGCTTTGCTTTTGCTGTTAACTTGGGATAATCATAAACCAAGATAGTCATTGTAATTTTATTGCATGATTGTAAAGAGAATACCTCAAAATGAAGGTCGTATTTGGCAGTCCTTTGCATAATGACCATTTGTTGCAAGGAAATGCAGCTTCCTCCTCTAGTGTGTGTAGGACAACCCAGGACAATTCTGGCAGCCAGCCATGGAGTCTATCCTGGCTTTGGCAATAACAGATGGTTTTGGGGTCTGCTGTTCATATTTGATTTCCATGTTATAGATTTTGAATGAAGTATTCACTGAACCCTTTGTCCTGCAATCTACAGCTCCTCACATCGGGGGGTGGGGATGAGGGGGCAAGTTAGGCGCCAGTTCTGACAGCCAGTTTGAAGCCCAAGTCCTACCATTTATCCAGAACTTGAAATGTTATGTCTGGCCCTCTACTGGATGGAGGCAGTAAGTGTGGGTATACTGCCCTCTGGTGTCCAGATTAGAGCGGTGCCGAAAGCTGGAGAGTTCCAAACTCTAGGTAGGAAATTGGAGGGAGCGGATGGCTGAGCTTGCTTGCTTGTTTAGGCTCAGTTGGATGTGCTTGCTCTGTCTCTCGTCTCTCTCTCTCTTGCTGTCTCTGTCTCTCTCTGTGACACACACACACACACACATACACTTTCTTGCTCAACCTGAGTTATGGAGGTGGCTATTTAAATACCAAATCCTTATTGGAAGAGAGATGTGAGTGCCATGATCTATAGACTTTCAACACTAGCAAAGGATCTGGGAAGGATCCTTATCCATTTCAGCACAACCCTCCTCTCATTCTACACACATTTGTTGAGCATCTACTATATTTGTCATTTTCATTTCAACAGATAGTTATCAGCACTTACTGGGTCCCAGGGATTGTTCCCTGAAGCAAGAATACAGCAGTGAGAAAAAGATGGACAAATTTCCACCTTAATGGAAATTTGCATGCTCAAGTAAGCTCCGTTCTTGTCTTCATTGACTGACAGGGTGGGCGCTAGATGGCAAAGGAACCAAAAACAAGATGATCAATTAATTGCACAATTTAAAATTTTTGGTAAGTGCTCTGAAGGCCAAATATATAAAGACAGAGATGAAGCGAATATGCTGATGGTGGTGATACTTTAAGTGACAAGAAAAGGCCTTCCAGAGGTAGGGAAGAGCGCTGAATGAAATCGGGGAATAAGCCATTCGCGACGTGTTGAGGGACCTGAGGCCAGAGAACGCAGACGAGGCTTGCCTAGGATGCTGCAGCTTGTTTGCGACAGAAGCAGGAACTGGTGCTCGTGTAAAGGAGCTGCATCCAGGTAAAAATGCCCGATGAAAGGGCTACTGAGATTCCTCTGTGGGTCAGGTAGACGGGTAGACCCCAGGGCAGTAGGAGAGACACCTGCCTGAGTCAAGTTGCGTTCTCTACAGCTTAAGTGGCTTTGGGTTGAAAGTGTGCATTTGATAGGCATCTTGTGCCAGCAACTGTCAGCGGTCACCTGCATGAATGGCACTCCCCAGTGGGGTGCTGGGTGGCCTATGATGGATGTTTCTCAGGTAGCTGCATTAATAAGCTGCTAGCTGGTGCCCTGTACCCCAGCTGCTGCTTTTCTCTGAAGGAAGTCAATAGAGAGAAGGTCTCTAATATCCACCCAGTGTCAGTCGTGGCACTCGAAGTCCAGCACTATCGGAAACAAGGTCAAAACCTTAAAGTCCCTGGCCTGGATTACCTGTGGTAGTCCACTCATGTAATACAGACCCCGCCCTCGTCTCACTTTCTGTCCTGCCCTTGACCTTCCCAGCTTCCATTCCTTCTGTGGGGCTGTCTGTAGTATGTCATGGATTTTTTTTCTTTCGGAAGAACGGGCCTTCTGCTCGTTTGTTAGGTGGTGATTCAGAGATGGCAAGGGAGGGTTTCTTCAGTTGACATTTAGGGCCTGATTTTCATCTCTATAAAATCTCTTGTCCTGTGAAGATACCGTGTCCTGAGAGCCTCACCGTGGGAGTAACTTTTAACACAACACAGTAGGCTGTATGAGAGAGACTGCAGCGGCGAAGTGGTTTAGCATTTGCTTCTGCTGTTTCTACTGCCAATAAGAGGTTGTTTTTTTGTTTTAAATCTGCAGCTTTGGAGAAAGGACATTTCTACCAGACAATATTCTCTTTTGAAAGAGAAATAAATTCTATCTGCTGCAATAACATACCCCTTTCTGTGCCCCACCTCGCAGATTAGCACTTGGAACAGGAAAAAAAAAAAAAAAGAAAATGAGAGTTGGAATGGAGGCGTGATGAATATAATGTGAGGTGAGCCTTTCAGGTGGCTGGCAGTGTCCCCAGGGACCCAGCAGCTCCTCCTCCCGCAGGGAGAAATGCTCCCCGCGGTGGGCGGCAGATGCCCCTTGTTCATTGCTGATTGCCAGGAACTTTTGCTGTCTCTGTTCATTCTCATTTCCTCCCTCTTTTTGGTCCTCTCTTTCTCTTGTAAATCAGCCAGTGTGATGCCCACCCTCCCCCACTGGTTTCCAGCTCTCCCATCTCCCACCTGTCTCATGTCATCCAGTGAATTGACTCCTCATTAATCAGTTAACAACTAATTGTGCACTGGTGGTGGTCCCAACCCTCTCCTAGCCCCGGCTGGGGAGGAACCTACACTCACTGACCTCACTTCATTGTGTATCTTGCATCAATACTGTTTTGGAAATAAGTGATACCCTTGGGGACAAAAAAAAAAGTAACAAGGAGGCCCTCCCATCCCAAGTTGGAAGCTGACTGAGAATTTTACCAGCTTGGAAGTTTTTCCATTGAGTGCTCTTTGCTGTGGTTCACTACTTTATTTGGTAAAGTTGAGACCTAGCAAGATGATCCATTTGTGCTGATTTAAAAACGATAATGGCTTATGTTTGCTCAAGTACTTCTGCGGTGCTTTTGCATTTGTCACATGCAAACCCCGGGGAAGGAGATGAGATCATTTCTGTTTGATGGTGAGGCATGGAGATGCAGCTGAAAGTGCTGTAGACCCGGAATCTGCAAACTCAGGCTCTCCTAGCGAGACATCGAGGGACAGGTGTCCCCTAATGGGTGCTGGACCCAGGTTATTCTCAGAAACTTAAACACGAAGCAATAGACGGATGTCTGTGGACATTAAAGTGATGTACTGATGAAAACAGAGGCCAGGGGGAAGAACAGGCCACTTTTCACAGCTTGCCTGCTTCTAAGGGTTAGTTGCTACAGCCAGTTGACCTGCACTGTAGAAGTGCTTCACTGCATGATGATGCTTGGATGCCTTTGGACAGTTCCAAGGTTTAAAGAAGTTTGCTTGTAAGGATTCCAGGCTCGCCCATCAGGCTCTGGCTTATGATTCATTTTGTCATGTTGCATGTCCATGGAGATGGTGTGTGGCCGGAGAATGTGACAGCACCATCCTCTTAGTAGCTGTATTTCATATTTCAAAGGAACGTTGAGACTTTCTGTTTGCTCATGCCAGTCTCTCTCTCATGAGCCTACTTAGCCTGCATCAGGTGAGCAGTGGGCCACGTGGTATCAGCTGGCTGCTTGCACAAAGCTAAGGAACAGGCATTGGACCTTAGGAAGTGTACCAGTGTGATGCCTCCCTGGGAAACCTTGTAGCGATGGCCTGGTCAGTTGTCCTTGTTTGGATGAGTGAGACCTTTCTTATTGGCCACGTTTGTGTTCTGTTGAGCCCCTGATGTCTACAATCGACTGCCTGTACTCCAAAGCCGCTGGGACTCACCAGTAGGTTATTTTCCCCTTTCAACCTCATTGCTGCATGCCTCGAGTGCTTCGACAACTCCAGATGGGAGGTGGTAGCATGGTGATAAAAAAGGGAAACTGCAGTGAGAAGTCTCACTGCAAATTCACGGCAATTCACAAAGACAGTTTACGGCAGCCTCCTCGGTGCCGCCAGTGGCACCCGGAAGTGGCATGAGACTTCCACCATCTCCTTGTCTGCTGCTGGAAAAGCACGAAGGCAAGAACTAGCCTGGTGTGAGGTGAGAATTGGAAGGCAAGAAAGGGAAACTCTCAAGAGCGGATCAGGTGTGACTTCATTGTCAGAGGTGAGCCTGAGGTTGAGTCCTGCCTGAGATGGGGCACAGATCAGCAAGCAATCAGCTAATTGCATGGCTGAACCCTCTGTTTGCTCTCCTTGCCCGAAATCCCCTACTTTCTGTGTGTGTCATCTACAAGTTTCCTCTTACATGTCGGTCATGTCCTTCTCTGATAGCTAGGTCTCTTCCCTTAGGAAGCTGCATGAGATGGGTTCACTGTGAAGTTATTAATATATCCACCTTAGACCACTGCATGTCTATTTGTGTCAATTTATGGTTGAGCAAACCTGAGACAGGAGTTAAATAGCCACCACAGTTAGGAATATATTTTAATTCCCTTGTTTTGGTCTATTAGCCTGAATGAGCGCGCAGTTCTAATGGAGTTGACTTTGGGCTTTTTATTACTGCAGATGGATGTTTGGGTTTGTTTGAAAATCCTATCATATTTTACACTTACTTTATAAAATACATATTCTTTATTTTGACAGCATTGTGTTTAAAGTAGCATTATTCATAGGAGACACTTATCTTTTCATTTTCTTTTATCCCTAGTGATTTGCTGCAACTTTTTATAAATCAAAGTTCTCATTGATCTATAGATTTCATATTACAGTGTTGCATGAATAGCTATTGCTGTGTTCCTGGAGAAACTGGCTGGTGGCTAGCCAGGGTGAAATATATTGATTGTCATGGACTATAGTATTCTTGGCAGAAAGAACATGATGAATTTTAATTTCCGGAGAATGTCAAGTTGCCTTCCCTGTCAAGAAATTAATCTGGGGCTAGTGTTTGCTGATGTGATATCAGTCTCTCGTACTTGGTCACACATCATGTCACCTTATTACATTGATATTTTACAGAGTCATTGCCAATTGTTTTATTCAGAATCCCATCTTGCCTTGTGATGGGGGCACTTGGCACCAGTAAGTAAGTAACCAGGAAGTGTAAAACTCACAACATGGCATGTAATAGGCATTCATTTATCATTTATTGACACTGGCATACCAAGTGCTGGGCATTATTTTTATCTGTCATCTACCATTCAAAATAATTCTGTTATTTTCTTTTGATTGTTGAGAAAATTTGGGTGGGGGCTGCACAATGGCAGGGTAGGCTAGACTACAGCTTTCAGTGCCAGCATGCCACAAAAGCATTGGGTTCAAGTCCCATCTGCTCCACTTTATACATAGCTACCTGCTAAGGTGCCTAGAGGATGGCTCAAATTCTTGGGACTGTTCCACCCACACTGGAAACCTGGAAGAAGCTCCTGGCTCATGGCTTTGGATTGGCTCAGCTCCAGTCATAGTGGTCTTTTGGGGAGTGAACCAGCAGGTAGATCTCTCTCTGAGTTGATGCTTCTCTCTCAATTCCGCCTTCCCAATAAGACTATTTAAAAAAAAATAAAGAAATTGAGAAACTCAGAGTGTTGGTAACCTGTACAAAGCAGTAGAGCTTTGATTCGGAAGCCAGTTAACCTGACGCCAGAGTCAGGACAGCTGTGTTGCTTCTCACCAATAGGCTGCACTGGCTCAGTGCTCTTGAGATATGTCCTTGGACAAACAACAAAGCAAAACCTCCCCCTCCTCCCTTAGCCAGGGGACAAAGAATCTGGCCAGATGTGATTCTGTGCCCAAGCAGTGCTGTAAGTGCCCAGCTGCATCCACAAGTGAAGCACCCTAAGGGGAAATTTCTAACACAGAAGTTCCTATGCTGGTTTACTCAAATATATGAATTTTTTTTAATAAAGTTTTATTTTAGGTTTATTGCAAAGTTAGATACACAGAGAGAAAGATCTTCTGCCTGCTGATTCTGGCCTCAATGGCCAGAGCTGAGACAATCCAAAACCAGAAGCCAGGAGCTCTTCCAGGTCTCCCACGTGAAGGCAGGGTCCCAAGGCCCCAGGCCGTCCTCAACTGATTTCCCAGTCCACAAGCAGGGAGCTGGATGGGAAGCAGGGCTGCCGGAACCAGAACCGGCACCAATATGGGATCCCAGTGTGTGCAAGGCAAGGACTCTAGCCACTAGGCCACCACACCAGGCCCACTGAATGTGTTTTTAAATATTTTTTTTCTTTTATTTGAAAGGCAGATGAACAAAGAGAAGAAGAGACCAAATGAAATCCTCTACCCATCGGTTCACTTCTGAAATAGCCCCAATTGAGCCGTTCCGAAGTTAGGAGCCAGGAGCTTCTTCTGAACCTCCCATGTGGGTGCAGGGTCCCAAGGACTTGAACCATCCTCTACTGTTTTCCCAAGTCATAAGTAGGCAGCTGGATCAGAAGCAGACCAGCCAGAACATGAACCACAGCCCACTGGTGATGCCACACTAGCAGGTGGAGGATTAGCCAGTTAAGCTATTGTGTCAGCCCCTGAAAGTTCTGAATTTTAAGTGGGATCAGCTTGCACATTTTATTTAGTCTTATCTGTGTTTCCATTAAAAATAAAATAGGAACCAAAGTTGTATGGAAAAAGGACCGATTGTCCAGAACAGGCAGTTTTGGAGAGGGAAGATGAAGGAGTATTGGCTGTTGTGGGCTAAAAGTGGGGGAGTGGGCAGTGACTGTTAGTGGATACAGGGCCACTTGGGGGGTGATGAAGGTATTCTCTAATGGTGGTGGCATGTCTTTATGAACATATAGCAACAAAAGCGTGAATTGGACACTTGAAAGGGGAGAATGTTACGGTATTCAAGTTCCAGCTCAGCCAAAGTAGAATGGATGTGGCCACTGACTGCTCTTTCAACCATGACAGTGTCCCGAAACTGTGCCTGCTGTAAACCTCTACTATTAGAGACACGTTCCTGAAAGCACCCGTGTCCTTGGGGGCCCCCAGTGCATTACAAAGCCGTTGGTGGCTTATGACCTTTGGCTGAAAGAACAGTGGTGGCTTTGAAATCCGTTCTGCTCAAACTGCTCAATGAGAGCTCCTCGTTTTAGTTACCAGTGGGTTTTTTTTTTTTTTTTTTTAACTTTCTGATTCAAAACTTCTGATGAGAGTGGCAGAGTCTGTCTGGGTCCCTGCCTCTGCAAAGTATTTAGGTAAACATTTTTTTTCTCCCCCTCCGCTTTCAGAAAAATATGTATAGTTAAAGTATAACTTTCCTAAATAACTTATCTCGTAGTGCAGCAATTTGCCACATGTGCATTTTTTTCCCAAGAAAGCACTAATCAATTCCAGGTTGGAATCAGTTAAAGCACCCCACAAATTGATAGTGAGGTCTTTAAAAGGCTCAGCAGCTTTGGAACGTTAAATTTCCTTGCTGTAAATTTGGAATAAGAACATAAAGAATCACTTTCCAGCAAGATGATGAAAATTCATCATGTTCATTATGTGTTTCTTCAGAAGCACACTACATTAATTTTCCAGCTCAACTAAGTGGAGGAAGTAAGGTTTCTTGTTACTCAAAAGTTGCTCTGATGTTTAGAGAGGCAGTCCAACTCCATTAATGAATCCAGTCTGCTCTGACTTGAGATAGAGCTTAATGTGTCCCAGGAACGCTAATATGGGCAATTGTCATGCAAACCAATATCAGACTTTTCTCCCTCTTAAAACAATGGCCAGAAGGTATTTCCACAAGTCTGGTTTTCCAAGGGTCCAAATGTGGTAGCTTACAGTCCACTCTTGATTGTTTGTAACAGTGTGAGAACAGTGATCATTGCCCTTCTGAAAAAGCTCTGAGCCTCTGTGATATGTCCAGCCGTGCATGCCCATTTGACTCTGTGTTGCCTCAGAGGAAGATAAAGAATTCTGCCAGCTCAGCCCCTTTCTCTTGAAGCCCCCTGCAAACATGTGTCCATGCCAGAGAATGATAGCATGCCATCTTAGCCCAGGAATACCTCCTGCTAGCTAGATGGAAAGGATAAAGCATTTTTGTGATGAGCTGCAGACTGACGTGGAGACGCGAAAGAAATCAAGGCAATTGAATCCATGGTCAAGTGTCCTCTATCATTTGGTTTGGTTACCTTTGCTAGTAAGGACTTGAGAGCAACAGAATTGATCTGAGGATATTCAAGACTCGCTAGCTTATCTTTCTAACCTCCATAACATGTACTTTCTGCCTCATTGGAAAGAACCCCAAAGGCTTTGAAAACTCTGCTTCGGTCTAAAATGGCTTACTTCCTGAGATGCAACTTGCATTGTGAATGGAAACAGCTGGTTAAATAGCTCACAGCAGTGCTATCCAGAAGTTCAGCTCAAAATGAGGAGGCTGTACCTGGGATTGTTGTGTTTTTTGCAACTCCAGATTCAAGGTTGCCTGGCTCTGTTTGGCTGCTACCTGTTTGGGGGCTCTTGGAATCCTAGGACACTTAAACTTTTGACTTTTTTTTTTAGCCTGATGTATATTGTGATCACACAGACCTCTCTGTCCACTCTCTACCTACTGATCTGTTGGCACCTGCAGGCCTAACAAAGGCCCTGAGTGGGCCTCTGCTGGTCTGTTGCTTTGCTGCCTGGCTCAAACCTTTGGCAGCCTGTTGATGTAGATTGGTAAGCACCCATTCTTGTGGTAGATCGTTATCTGTAACCATGGGAACTATGCATGGAAGTTTATGCGCTAGGCAACCTGTCTAAATCTCTGATGGTTGCTTGGGTGTGAATGCTGATGGAGCAAGCTGAGGCACAGGTCATCTGATAAAGGTGGTGATCCCAAATCCACGAGTGTTCGAGGTTGCAATGGGCACACAACGCTCTCTTGGGCAGCCAGATAGAAGCAGGGGCTGCTCTAAGACTCATCATACCTTCTGGTTTGCAGTTCTGTGCTAGGAGGGGATAAGGAAGAGGAAATGGCAAAATGACAAAATAGGACAGAAAGACAAGGGGGGGAGAGGAGGGGGGATGGCGCCTGTGGAACAGGAAATACTGAGAGGTGCAGTGTTTCCCCAAGTGAAAATAGATCTGGGAGTGCTTGTTTGTTTGTTTATTTTGAAATAAGGCAGATGTACAGAGAAAAGGAGAAATCTAGAGATCTTGCATCCACTGGTTCTCTGCCCAAATGGCCCCAATGGCCGGACCTTTTCTAGGTTAGCTGGCTTGCTCTGCCAGGCTGCTTTTTCTGGCTGTTCAATACATGCTAATCCCAAATTTGCATGTCTCTCAGAAGGCCTGCTCCCTGTAGTAAATGTTTCTCAGATAATCACTGGTTCATTCCAGTTTTGTCAAGATGAAATTTAGCAAGTGGTGCTCGTTTATGTCAAAGGTCTCAGCCCTGCTAGCAGGAAATGGGAGCTGGCAGGAGCCATGATTAGCCATGGTGCTGTTTTGGTACTGGGCCAGGGATTCCGGACTGGATTGTGTCACTGAACAGACAGAAGGGAATGCCAGAGGTCTGCAGTAAAACAGGATCTCTGAGGGAGCGCTTAGGGCTGTCTCTTCTTGTGGAGCAATTTCTAGCTTGGGAAGGGGCTCTGATGAGTCCCTGTGACGCATGGAGGCTTTTGCAATGGCAGGGCTCCTGACCCAGAAGGAGCTATGATTCTGTTCTCGGAAGTACTGAGACGATTTACAGTACCTGGGAACCCCAAATTATAGGCCATAATAGTGATTAAATTTCATACTAGACAGGTGGTACCTTCAAAATAAGAGTCATACTTAGGATATCAAGTACAGTGACTGGCACAGAGCAGGCACTCATTCAAACAAGGTAGGGACTAACCAGGGCAGGGTGACTTTAGCTTTGGGATTTCCCTGACCTTTCCCTATTCCCTCACTCTCCACTTGCTTCTTCTCTGCCTTCCCATTGCGCATGCTTGCATCTCATGTCAGCTTCATTAGTTTGGACCAAGGGTTTCAGAATAGAACTTTCCCTCCAATATATCATTTCAGCCAATCTGGAATTCGCTTTTTGCCACAAGCAATCAGATGAGTCAGTCTTCTGAGTTACTTTCTCAGCCGGTCTGCTGTTTGGTCTTTGTTGGTCGGTCTCCTGTTGGCCTAGCCCTATACTCATGCCGTGCAGACGCCAGCTGCTGCATTTTGGAGCCCTGACACCTGGCTCAGCTTGAGCCTTTATGATCCCAGCAGTGTAGGCAGCCAGATGTGGTGGTCACCATCTGGTCTGGCCTCATTTCAGGACTGACCAGTGTGGTAGGTGAATATTCCTATTCCATTGTTGTGGATGAGGAAGGCAAGCTAACTTCCCTTTGAAGTGAAGGAAATGAGACAGATTTCCATCTCCCCTGGGTTGTCAGAGAACACTTCATCAGGGAGGTGGTTAGGCAAGGAAACACAGAGGCACCTCTGTGGATACGGAGGATAAATTCCAAAAGAACAGTCTCAGTTAAAAAAAAAAAAAAAACAAAAAACTAAATTAAGAAGGTACAATGTAAGGCTGTAATGGAGGAAATACAGTGTCTCATATACTGAGAACATGGTTTCTGAAATAATTTTCAGCAAGTTGGTGAGAGAAGTGCACTTCCACAGGGCTAAGATATGAGAAAAAGATAGCAAATATTTAGGATCAGCCATTAGGGGGAAAGTCTCTGATGAGTTTCCCTTCACCGACAATACTATAATAGTCCAACAGGAAGCTTTTAGAGCCTCCTCTTCAGAAGCTCTTATTGAGTGAGTCAAGTTCATTGTTCTTTCTCTTTGGGGTAACAGCAGCCCAGATCCACTGCCCAGGGATGGATTGAGGCAGGGATGTTGCTCATTGATCTCCTCCCAAGACCACTGGCAATACAACTTGCCTCCTTCCTAAGCCAGGAAGCACGGGTTCTGAAGTGTGGCTGTTGCTGAGACTGCACGTCCAGCTCTGGGAAGGTAAGCTGGGAGGTAATTACATGTTTCCCTGGATAGCTTTCAGAGTTAGGCGATGGTTGTGAAGCTTACCAGCTGGAGTTTACTATTAGCTCACCTCCAGGCTCTTCCAGACACCCCCCCTCCCCCCGACACCAGCCAACTACCTGTCTTTGAGACTGAGTGAAAAGTTGAAAGACAAAAAAGCATTGAAAATCTGCTTCCTCTGGCCCCTAGGAAGGGATTGGTATCAGATTGCAAAAGCTACCGCCCAGTCTTTAAAGTCCCTCCTTGTTGGGGGGGGGGGGGGGGGGGGGACAAGGAAGGAAACGGACACTGGGAAATAATTGTGACAGAAACTGTTTCTGAATGTAATCTATGGTAAAAATAGTGCTTAAAGAGAAATGAATTACCCTATTGGATAAATAGGAAGCTATAAACTTCTCTACTCTCTGGATAGCTCTCTGTGCCATTGCGCTTTTATAAGACCAGAAAAATGCAAAAAAAAAAAATAGCTTACAAGATGAAACCTAAACTCACTAGCATAGCATCTAGGTCCTTTCCCAGCCTTGCTCCAGCCTGCTTCCAACCTCCTCTCCCATATGGTCCCCATAACCGTTTCATTTAATGCACCCATATGGCATTTATAGAAAAGTGCCGTGTGCAAGGTGTGCTGTGATCTCATGCCACACTATTCCACTTTGGTGGGGGACTTTATTAGTTCACCATGCTCCTACTTGGACCCCATTAAAAATATTATGAGGTGCTGAGTGCCTGGATGACGACTGTAGCAATAGCCTCGGGGCAGCGGGAAGAACCAGGATCTGGTGGGGGAGGGAAGAAAGGCATTGAAAAAAAAACGGATGGACGCATTCTACTGCCAGGTTTTGAAAAAGTTTTCAGTGGTTTTCCAAGATAATTCCTGTGAACTCGGCGAAAGTCATGCCAGATGAAATTGGCTAAGCAAAATATCATATAGTAATACAATGTGATATCCCATAGCTACATAGACACGTATGCATAAAATACTGCTGTTATCAGTGGTGTTGATTGTCTCATGCTTACCTCTGCTCTAAGCATTTCATGCATTCTTTATCATTTAACTCTCACAAAACCACTCTAAGCAAAGGTGCAATTATGACCTTGGTTTTGCAGACAGGGAATCCCAAATACAGATTCAGTGACCAACCCGGGGTCATAGCATGTGGCTGAATTAGGATTTGAAAGGATGCAGTCTGGCTCCAGAGTTCATGCTGTGACCTTGTACCTGTGCACAGCTTTCTCTGCATGAAGAAAGCATTAATATACTTCAGTATAGATCCCCCCCTCATGTAAATACAAGTTGTTGAATTTGAGGTTAGAGACAATCTTCGATTAAGTGACTTCAGTTCATAAGAGGAGGAGAGGAGTGAAAAATAGTTTTAGTGCCATGGAGGTCAGGGGGAAGCAATTTAGGCTGGAGAATGTCAACATGTCAACTGTAACCGAATCAAGCATTAGCTTAATAACTTGAAGCCAGCGACTTAGCCTACTCAGTAATTGTTTCCTCATCAGTACAATTTTCTCTCGCCTTTCAGCTAGCTTTTAAAGATTAATGAGATAATGTTAATAAAGTCATTGTAATTAAAGTCTTTTGATAATAAAGGCTTTTCTGAGCACCAACCGTAATTGCAGACCATACATCCAGGGGCCAAAAATGAAAGGTGAAATACATGTGAGCTTTTCAATGCTGTGCAATGAATTATTATGTCTGAGGTCCTTCAATTGTCAGTGACATTATAACCTGAAACATTTTGGTATCTTTAGGGAAGAAAAAAAAACCAGGCAGACTTCTGATCAGGTATCATACAGGCAAAGCAACTGATGAATTAATTAAATGTTGCAATTGTTAACATTCAATTTGGCATGATGTGAAGCATCCATGACATCTGGACAGCATCTTTAATTTCTCATTCATTTCTCTATTCATTCACCCACGAATTTTTAAAAAAGATTTATCTGTTTTTTTTTTATTGGAAAGTTAGAGAAAAAAGGAGGTAAGAAAGATCTTCCATCTGCTGATTCACTCCCCAAATAGCCAAAGCTGCTAGAGCTAAGCTGATCCAAAGCCAGGAGCTTCTTTCAGGTCTCCTATGTGGGTTCAGGGTCCCAAGGCTTTGGGCCATCCTCGACTGCTTTCCCAGGCTGCAAGCAGGGAGCTGGATGGGAAATGTGGCCACCGGGATTAGAAACAGCATGCATATGGAATCTTGACATGTGCAAGGCAAAGACTTTAGCCACTAGGCTACCATGCCAGGCCCTCACCCATGAATTTAACAAACATTTTTGAGAGCCTTCATATACCCAGACCCTAAGATGAAGGAAGCAAATAGTCCTTTTCTATGGAGCAGTTCGGTCTGGTTTCTGAGACAGATTTGAGAGTCTGGTTTCTTATTGTACTTACGTGTGCACAGTTTAGCATGGAAAGTACACAAAACACATGATGGGATCACAGGATGGAATAACAAAAATAGTTAAGCTGCTGATTCTCTCCTGAATTTTGAATTTTGTGCAGTTACGCTTTCTTCTCAGATGAATAAAATACCTAATGGATTGGGAAGTAAAGGCAGCAGTTCAAAGTTTCTAAATCCTACCCACTACTAATTTCTCCAGCTTCTAAACTTTACGGCCCTGTCCTGATGTAGATGGGAGCAACACAGAACTGACTCGCACACAGCAGCCAGCATTTCCGATCTGCCCAGTGCCCCTGTCAACATCTTTTTATGACACTTTAGGGTCCCACCTGCTATTTCCACATTCATTCCAGGGCTGTGACCTGTTGTCATATTCCAAGCAAGTTCAAAGGCATCTAGGCAGTCAACAAGAATACAAAGTGCCGCTTGAGTGTCTCTTGCATTTCTTTGGCTATCACATTTAATAAAATCTGCAGTGGCCATTGACATTTTTACCAAGAGGAAGATCATAATGCTATCATACGTGTTAAGTTTCATCTCGTCCGGGGCAAAAACTCTTGAAGGCCATTTAAAATTCTCAGTTGCTTATAATATTTGATAGCAACACTAATGTTTCAATAAATGCCACTTGGTAAATAGACCCGTCCCTGATTTTGTTCCTAAAATGTGTTTGTATGAATCTGAAAACAAATCTTTGTGAAAATCTATTCTAAAGGTTGCATGTAAGTTATAGCACAACTACATGCATCTTAAGCCAGGAGTTAGGCATTTTTTTTTTAAATTGCTTCCTTTCCATTCAGCCTTTGGCTCTTTGGGTTGCCCTCTCTATATGCTATGTAACAAAGAGGTAACAAATGGTTCTGAGAGCTCAAATAATTGATGTAGTATAATTTTCTGATTGCGTCAACACTCAACAGTGTCTCTTATGTAAGTGTTAGAGGGTGACATCATAACTCTTAAGCGGTTAGTGTTGGTCACCACGATATGGCTGTGTTTAATAGCATACAACCTTGTTGAAAATAGGGTTTTGATAGAGTTCAACAGAGAGTCTGCTATGCTCATTACAAAATAAGGCTTTATAGGGAAAAGTTCTTTAAAATTAGCCACCTGGACAGTTTTCCTCGATCCCGGTTTTGTCGGTGACATCGAAAGTGTCACAGTTAGGAGCCAGTTCAGCATGATCAGGATGCTGCGTTTCACAACATTAGCATCAGTTTCTTTGCAGCCTGTTTGATCAGGTGCCCTTGACACCCACACTGAACATGACTGTGCTGTCTTCTCTCTTCTTCACAGCAGATTCAGTGGTGGTGGTGGTAGGGGGGGACTCGAGCTTGTCTCTCCGGGGGAGCGCCCTTTGAAGGCTGTGGGGGCTGCTAGCGGAAGCGCAGGGGCTGCGGCCGCAGGAACAGGAGCTGTGCGCAGATCTTCAGTGTGGCGGTGGCCGCCTCCAGCTCTGCCTTCTTGGCTCTGGGAAAAGCAGGAGCTTCCTTCTTTGCCTTCAACGCCATCTTGACGAAAAGCATAAAATACAATTTTTATTAGTAATGGACGTTAATGGATGTTATATCAAGGCAGTTCTGAATACTTCTCTCAGCACAAGAGGGGAAGAAAAACACAATGAGGACAACAGTAGGTTGGGGCTCATGAGGCTTTAGTCCTGCCCCATCCGTTCCCTCATCCACGAGATGAGAGTGCCCAGGCCAGTCGCTGTATTGGCTTGGGGAATCTGTTAGAATATAGATTGGTAGGACCAGTGCCTGGAAACTGAATTTATAGGACTGTTGGTAGGGTCTAATTAATAAAATCCCGAGGAATATTTAGAGGGCACCAAACTAGGCGATTTCTTAGGTCTATTTTAGGTCAAGTTACGTACCTATTTTCTGTGCTAATTGTCAAGTACACTTATTGCTGTAAGAGAATGAGAGCAAGTGTGTAACTATGATTGAAACAGAAATAACGCTTAGGCCATAAGGTCATGAGGATGCATTCAAGCAAGTGTGTTCTTCCGACCTTTGGGCTGGAGAGACTTAGCCGGATGGTATGGGCAAAAAGACAGAAAGGTGGAGGTGGATGTGGAGGTCCTGGGGTGTTTAGCAAAGAATCCTGAATGACAGAGAAGGATTATTAGTGTCAGTGGCTGTATTTAATGGAAAGCCTGTTAGTTTGATTGTTTTCCACATAAGGTAATGACCTATATTAGGTGCATTTTGAGGACCAGGAAGATTATGGGTGCAATCCAGTTGATGGCCCCAAATGTTAACAGCAGAACTCTCAGTGAAACTATTTGTGATAGAGGTGGACAAAGTTTTTCCTGACATTTCTCTATGAGGCACTGGGGTCTGCAGAATGTCTTCTGTCATTCCCGGGAAGGCCAGGAGGGGGCGCCAGTCATTTGGGTGATACCCTGTAATTTGTAAGATGAAATTCTTCCCAGAGTGTGTGTTTTCATCAAAACTAGCAATGAATTTAGTTTACAGTATCTCCTCAGTTTTTGTTGTATACGTTATTAGAAAAATATATCTGGAGTAAAAAAACTAAAAAGCAACTCCCATAGTCA
Organism: Ochotona curzoniae; assembly: GCF_017591425.1. Classification (NCBI taxonomy): domain Eukaryota; kingdom Metazoa; phylum Chordata; class Mammalia; order Lagomorpha; family Ochotonidae; genus Ochotona; species Ochotona curzoniae. The sequence goes on from NW_024467087.1 coordinate 12,457,312, forward strand.
CAACTCTGGAAGTTTAACATATCATGGACTGAAAACGGCTTTTTTTTGTTGTTGAAAGTTATACATTTGATTCTTGTTCACTATGCTCATTTGTTTCCATTTGCTATGCGCTGTCCAGTTTCCCTTCTAAGAGACTAATCTTTCAGTAACTTTGTGGTCTTACCCTTTGCACAGATCACGCTTTAGGATACTTGTAAAATTCACAATCAATATCCTTTTACATCTCATCTGGAAGTAAGTCTATACTAAATGTTGTAGTTATCACCTATCACAAATTATGCCTGTGCTACTCCAAGGTTCCCGGATGTGCCTTCTAGGTCGGTTACTCTTGCATTTGCAGGTGTGTCTTTTTCAAACCAGTGCGTTCAGTTCCGGCTAAGTCACCCTGAATTGCAGACCAGTTCTGTAGTTTTCTGGTCAGTATACACGTCCGTCAGCTTTTCGGAGGTGAGACTGTGTGGGCGTTGACCCCTGAACGATACAGATGCTCACATCTTCGTGTTCAGCTGGATGTTTCCTTGCTCTTACGTAGAGCACCTGTCTGTGTATATTCATCTCACTACTTTCGATCAACTGTAGCTGCGACATGGAAGCAACGGAAGTAGGGATGAGAACAAGGCCGTGTGAAATGCACTTTGAAGAGACTGAATTACAAAGGAGCAACGGAGGCATGTTTAGTTGTTATTTTGAAAAAAAGTGTAAATATGGGTCCGGCAGCGTGGCCTAGCGGCTAAAGTCCTCACCCTGCACCTGCGTGGGAGACTTGGAAGAAGTTCCTGGATCCTGGCTTTGGATCGGCATAGCGTCGGCCGTTGCGCTCACTTGGGGAGTAAATCATAGGACGGAAGATCTTCCTCTCTGTCTCTCCTCTCTGTATATCTGACCTTGTAATAAAATAAATAAATCTTTTTAAAAAAAAGTGTAAATAGAAAAAATGGAAGCAAATTTGCAAAAGTTAGCTGCTAATGATAATAGTGGGTGGAATATGCTTATCTGTCCTGCTTGGACTCCAGTACATATATATATATTTTACTTTTATTGCAAAATATATATATTTACTTTTATTGCAAAGTCAGATATGCATCCAAAGCCAGGAGCCAGGAGCTCTTCTGGGTCTCCCACACAGGTGCAGGGTCCCAAGGCTTTGGGCTTGCTCGATTACTTTCCCAAGCCAGAAGCAGGGAGCTGGATGGGAAGCGGGGCTGCTGGGATTAGAACCGGCGCCCATATGGGATCCCGACACGTGCAACGTGATGACTTCAGCTGCTAGGCTATCATGCCGGGCCCTTGACTCCAGTTTTAAAAATGTCAAACAAGAGGGAGCAAGATTGAAACAGCAAGAAGCCAATTTCACAGTTCCTGGGGACAAAAGAGTAGGCTGTAGCCTGATTGACACACTTCATACAATTGAAGTGAGTATGTGTCAGTCAAGAGTGGGGGCTCAGGGGCTGGCAATCTTGAAGGCCATTGAAAAGGAGAGAAGTACAGAGAAATACAGCTGTGCTCTGAGCAGGACAGAAACTGCCGTCTCAGATTGTGAACTAGGAAAACACTTCACTTAGCAGAGTGATTCTGTGATTCCCTACCTGGATGGATTTGGGTTTGTATCTCATGCTTACTGCACCCCAACTTTGTGACCTTGAGTGTGCAACTATACCCTTCTATGCCTCAGTATCTGGCTGGAACGTGGGAATCAATGAACTTACTCTAATGGAGCATTCTGAGACTAAAAGGAGCTAATTTATGTTTAGCCACAGTACATGGCAGATTATAGTGACTCAATGAGTGTAGCTACTGTGATGTTATTGCACTGATAGTTACATAGATACATTTTAATATGATGCCATGAGCGCATATCCAAAGCTTATGTTTGAGTTGACACTGAGCAGCGGTCAATATGCAAGTTTTGGATTAGAGTGTGACTTCCAATGCTGTTGGCTAGTGTGAAACCCAAGCACTTGAGCTGTCATCTGTTATCTCCCAGGATGCACAGAAGCTAGAAGCTGGATTGCAGGTGGAATACTTGGAACCAAACTAGGCAGGCTGATATGGGATGCAGGTGCCCCACGCAGTGACGTGGCCTTGTGTGTCAAATGCCTGGCCCATATAGTCTTCTTTCGTTAGGTTTATTTTATTGACTTTTCCATTTGTTATGATATTTTTAGTGGGTGAGGAATCTATCATGAGTGGGTGAGCGCTGGCACTTCACGAACCAGGTAAAATTGAAATGCCATTTTGCTCGTTTCCTATGGCATTCTGTTTATCTAAGATAAATGCCTGAGGTTTTTTTCCTTCTCCTTTATTTTCCCCATAAGGAGACTGCCTTCTGTATTTTGCTTCTATGTTATTCGTAGTTTCCCTTTAATTTTACGGTAGTTTTCTTATTTATCGAGTACTTTTCCTTTGTTTAGTTGTATGCTTCTTTCTGAGTTGGGACTGCACTTTATATTTGGTGTACAGGCTAATCTGTATTCTGTCATCAGCACTTAACCACTGTTTTAAAAAGTAGCTTGCCAATTATATGTTTTGATATTTCAATACTAAGCAAATATACCATTTGAAGCTATCTTCCGTTCTCTTTTTCCAAGGAGAATTTCTGGTCTCTCAAAATGGATCTTAGAAATGCTTCGTAGTTCACTTGAAATACTAGTTTTGCACCACTTAACTAATTGTTTGGCTTTGGGAAAATTGGCTTTGCTTTCTGCATCTCAATTGTTTCATTGATAGAGTATCAATAAAATATTTAAAACAGGACTTCACCATGTAAGGAGTCTAGAATAGTGCCAGTCCACATGAATGCATTATCCTGATATTGATTATTATTAATGGCATTGTCATTTGTTGTTGCCCTTTTTTAGTCACTATACAAGCTGTTGTTGAAATCATGTTAGTGGTGGTATTCAGCGGGGATTGTCAAGCCAATACCAGTGCTGTCTCCTTTGATATCATGGTGTCCTTAGAAGAAAATGAACTTTCATTTTAATTTAATGAATAAAAGACACATGGCCTTTAGGGGAAACTAGGGTGTGATGATAGCATCAGCCCAAAGGAACTGGTGAGAGAGATGTGATTCCAGCTGAGATGGGGCCATTCCCTGTTCACCTGCTTGCGTATCAACAGCAGACCTTTCTTGGTATAAGAGTAATTCACACGCAGCTTTGTGCACTATCAGTACTGATATATATCTATTTAAATAAATCCCCATTCTCATCTGGCCCAACTTATTTTGTGCAGACAAATTTGCAAGACAGCATGTGACCCACATAACCCCTTCAGCTTAAAAAAGTTGACACTGTGTACCATTGTATACATTTTTGTATAACAAGCATTGAAAAATGTCATATCCCTTTCTTATTTGTCCTTTTATGAAAACATTCACTGACCTCTCTCTGGCATTCATTGGGCGACACGTAGTCAGAAGGCTGCAAATTCAGTAGAGGAAGAGGAAAGAGGTGCTGGGAAAAGAGGCATGTGTTAACTTGTTAGCACGTAGGAGTGGTGGTAACTTTTCGTTAGTTGAAACTCAGATCTGAACAATTCTGAAGAGCTTGCAGACAGCATAGGAATGGGATAAGCTAATTATGGGTCTGTTGCAGCAGCAGTTGGAACATGATTTACATTAATATCCCAATGAAACACTAATGCTGTGGTGTGCCAGGACCACATAGTACCACTGTTTCCTTTCTCATCTCTCAACCCGGAGACTCTATAGCCTACAGCAAACATAGAAAACACAGTTCATCTCTCTAGTTTGGTTTTGGTCATTCTGGGCCAGAGGCTTTGACATTAGTAACTTCAAATGAAAACTTGAAGTCATCCCTCTGCGGCCCTTTTCTCAAATTTGAACAGTAATGTTTTGAGGAGTTTTACCTTCATCTTTCTTGCTTTGAACAGAATTTTCAGTGATGTCACCTCCACTGTTCTAGAACCCATGAGTTGCAATTTGGGGCTTTGGTCAGGCCAGTAAGATCATCTGAGCAGGACATGGTACAGTTGTACAATGCCTTTCTGTTGGCCTGGCAACAGGGACACCCCCAAGTCCACACAGAGAGTTTGGGGTCCCAGGCATGCTGAAGCAAAGTGGTAGACCACAGGCTTCAGCGGCCTTATTAGGGAAAGCAATTGTAAATTGTATTTCAGTGATTTTGTTTAAAATGCCCAATCTCAAAACTGCCTTTTCCAGGCACAATGCCAAATTGCAGCAATAGCCCGTTTTTTTTTTAAAATGTCCATTTAAAATAAGCTCCAATGAATGTGGCACTATGGCAAAGGTCCTGCTGGCAGAAAGCCACTTTATACACCAGATCAATCTGAGCATTATTTTAAAAATACTGCCCAGGCCTTTTGTTAATCAAGCACTGTTTCCTTTGAACCCAGAAATGTCACTGTATCAAGAGCAGCCACAAGCGGGGCTGGCCAGGCCATCACCTGGTATTTCCTTTCCTACAGATGCATTCTTCGCATCAATTTAGCCTGGAGATTGTGCCTTGTTCATTTGTTCAGATGACGTTCTCTCCCCCATATTCATCTATCTATTTCCCCTATCCCTCATCCCACATTTAAGTGTTAAATTGAAATTGTTGCATGAGGGATAGGAGAGTTGAAGAAAGCAGATACATTGAGAGGAGGGTGAAAAATTTGGAAGAAAAGAGCAAAGCTTCCTGCTATGAGAAAGGTCCTGAACTCAGTCTGTCCGCCTTCTCTGGCTGGGCAGTGTGGACATGCGGCACGACTGCCGGAGGTTTTCTAAAGAGAGACCTGAAATCACGGGCTTAGGAATTGTACGTCAAAACAAAAAGTTTGTTAGAACCTTGGGGACCAATGGCAGCCAAAAGTGTCCTTGTCCCTCATCTTGCAACTTACCAAAACGTCACTGGATGGCTTGCCTCCTATTTTTAGCTCAGGACAGGGGACTTTTTCACAGATGGTAATGTTCTATGTGCTGGTTGGTGTAATATCCAGACCAATTTGGTACAATCTCTAGAAGCTGGATCAAACATTTATATTAGTAGATGTGGTTGCTTGAGTTTCTGTCCACACCTCCTCCTCTTTTAGATTAGAATTACACAATTATTTAAATTGCTGCATCTCCATTTTTTCAAACTTTTTGTTAAACCCGTTTCCACAAGTTGCCAGCACCTCTTTCCTCTTCCGCTATTGAATTTGCAGCCTTCTAACTACATGCCTCCCAATGAATGCCAGAGATCTATATCTTTCTAACTCCAGTTTTCACATAAATAAATTAATCTTATTAAAAATTAAGTAAAGTCTAGGAGATAGATGGAGTTTTGGTGATGAATATCAAATCAGAGCTCAATCAAAAGCACTAAGTTCCTGGTGTTAACACAGTGTTATAGGGAAGCTATAATTCATGATGACTTAGTATTTGCACAAACGGGAGAAGCTGAAAGCCTCCAATCATAGAGTAATGTCACAGGGGGGTAAATGCTATTTGCCCTGTTTTGAGCACAACATGTTAGATACATGCATCAAAATCACACTGTAACCTACACATATGTACAAGTAATTTTAATATAACATTTTGAAAAATAGTGTTCCTGTTACAACTACAGGTGAGTAACTTTTTAAGTAAAAGAGGCATTTTGGGCCTGGCACGATGGCGCAGTGGTTAAGGTCCTCGCCTTGCACACCCGGGATCTCATATGGGCGCCAGTTCTAATCCCGGCAGCCCCACTTCCCTTCCAGCTCCCTGCCTGTGGCCCGGGAAAGCAGTCGAAGACCGCCCAAAGCTTTGGGACCCTGCACCCATGTGGGAGACCCGAAAGAGGCTTTGGATCGGCATAGCATCGGCTATTGCGGTCACTTGGGGAGTGAATCATGGGACGGAAGATCTTCCTCTCTGTCTCTCCTCTCTGTATATCTGCCTTTCCAATAAAAATAAAATAAATCTTTAAAAAAAAAAGAGGCATTTCTACAGATCATTTTGTTGAATCTATACTAGTTTTCAAGGCTCTTTAGAGAGTTGCTAATGCCCCTCACCATTGCTGCTGACCAGAATTCAGGAGGTAGCCTCGCCTTTGAACTTGATACACGTACCAAATAACATTGTACTCCTGTTGAGAGAAATTAGATGACCTGCCTCCTAGATTACACTGGTGCTGGTTTTTCCATAGATTGTCACACGTATGTAGCATATACAGCTTGGTGAGTTTAGAGAGAAGTATATACATTTAAAGGCAACACCAAAACCTACACTGTGAACATAGTCTGACCCCTCCATAAGTTTCTTGCTATCTTGCTAATTTCTTATATCTTGGCATAAGAACACTTGACTTACACTCTTGGTAGCATTTGAAGTATAGACTGTATGGTCAACTACAATCAACCTACTGTGTGCAGTAGAACTTTGGGATTTATCTTGGGGAACTGACACTTAGTACCCTATGGCAATTACTCCCTGTTTCACCTTCCCTCCTTCAGCCTCTGGAAACCAGCATCACATTCTGTGCTGCTGTGAGCTCTATTACTTTAGGTTCCTCATGTGGTGCCACCATGCAGTATTTCTCATTCAACAGATAACTTATTCACCCAGCTGCCTTCTTTTCAAAGATTCACTACTATTCCATTATATGTGCATAATGTATTTATCCATCCCTACTGGAAGGACAATTAATAGGTTGTTTCCGTGTGTTAGCTATTGTCAATAATGCCACAACGAATATGAAAGTGCAGATAACTCTTGATACCACACCTCACCTTTCTAGATGCCAGCGGAATTAGTTCTACAGTCAAAGGTGAAGCGTGTGAAGTGGGTACGGAGGGAAGCAATCATAGGTAGTATTGAGGTGTGTGTAAGCTGTAGTTGTAGATACAGGATAGTAACCTTAGCAATGATGAAGGAGCTCAAGAAGAGTTGTTGACCACCTGCTGGAAAAATGACAGAAAAGTTAGATTCATGGTGATGATTTTTGCAGTCACTTTTAAACTTACTCCCAAGTTCTTCCTGGAAGAGGTATACTTTATTTCAGGCGCTTGATGTTCAGTACATGTACAGACACATTGCCTGTGCATGTAAATAGTGCAGGCTTTGGGAAAAGTATCCAGCATTCTCCAGTTTTTCTACAGGCAAGTCATAGTGTTGTTTAGTGCTTTGATGACTTGTAAGAACATGGACAGAAGTGGGAACTCATATGCCCACTTCACCAAGGACTTCTTAAGAGTCTCATCCTTTTTTTTTTTTTTTTCCTACCAGCTGGCTCCATTTGTCGTGTTATAACCTAAATCCTGGAGATGTATCCTTTCTCCCACTCCACACTCTCCGCATACACTTAAAGCATCACCCCCCCCCCCACCACATACTGCTCAATTAAAATGTGGAGGAAAATAATTTCAAATTTATAGACAGTTTACTAAAGTAACAACTTCCTTTTGACAAGCATAGAGCAAAGCCATATTATTGACCTTTGCTTCTGTGCCACCTCTTCCCTCCCACTATGGACTTTGCCTGGAATTCCTGGGGTGCCCCATGTCTTCTTGCTAAGTATTTTCCTGCAGTGAAGAGTATTTGCCCTTGAAGGACGTGGATCCAGATTGGGAGAAAAAGGACTCAGAGCATCTATAGTGTCATATTTGATTGCTGCCAGTATTCACACACCAACATGATTGGGAGCCGGTTGTAGTTTCAGTTACCTCCTCTGTAAAATTGGGATAATGTTTCCCTTAACTTGTGTTTGCACACATGTATGCACACACCCACACACAGAGATTCACGTTCAGTGATAGAGAAGGAGGAGGAAAATTAAATTGGAACATATATTCAAAACATCTGAAACAACGAGGTGCTTTACAGATAAAATGAACTTTCACCCATTATGTCATGTTTGTTTAAACTGTAAAGCATTTATCAGAAGAAACCATAGTTTCATATTTATGTGGGACTTTATTCTTCACAAAACAGGTAGGCCATCTAGTTTGTCATCACAGCTGGCTGCTGCAAGCCTTTTGCACCTAGGGGCTATGTTGTTTACATGATTTTATTTACAATCAAGCAGATAGTCTGCATTCAGTAAATATGAAATGGAAGATGTGTTTTGTGCAAGTGCCGTCAATCTGTTGAGATAGCTAAGCCTAAACAATAGTTTTTACGTTGTTTTCTGGGAAGTGCTCAAGGTCAACAACTGTACATAATGTCAGGAGGCCTTGCTAATGTTAGTGCCAAAGAAGCCTAAGTGTGGACTGCACATTGAGGAGTCTTGAGACTACAAGACAGCTCGGCAGGAGCAGCCATAGCCCGGAGCGCTGGGTCTCAGGAGCTCAGATCTCAGATCTACATCGCCTTTCACAACACCTTGAAGACAGTGGGCCTCGTGGCTCCCTAGCAGGAAAAAAAGGAAATAGAAAATTGTTGCAATGAGTGTTGTGTGAGTGCTTGCTGAGTATGTGAGTAAACAAGGCCTTCAGAGTTGGTGTGTGTGTGTGGAAGGGGTGGTTGGGTGTACACACAGGTAAATGTTAAGCCCACTCAAGAGTACTTCCTGAGGGGAAGCAGTTGGCATCTTCCTGCAGCCATGGGAAAGAGGAGCCTATTATTTTTATAGTCACTAGAGCTTTGACTGGGAAGCATGTGCAGAAGTATGAAGTGCTGTGGAAACCCATAATAACAGGTTACATACACAGTTATCGCCCCAACAATGGTTCCATCAACTGCCCACAATTGACCTTTCTTAGGATATTAATTTAGTGTCTAAGTGGTGAAAGGAGGAAATGAACAAAGGAGAGCAAGACTGCATAAAATGGACACATTTATTGGCCAAACTAGAACATAAATTTCCTCCAGTTATTTTGTCTTTTAAATAACCACACAAATATTGAATAGAAATATGGGTTTTTGTAAGAAAAAGTCATTACCAGAATCTTGGCTTTCAAATCTCTTTACTTATTTGAAAAACAAAGTTACACAGAAAGAGGGAGAGACAGATCTTCATCTGCTGGTTCACTTTCCAAAATGGCTGGCCCTGGGTATGGATGAAGCCAAGGGTCCAGGGGCCCAAGCATGTGAGCCATTCTCTGCTGCTTTCCCAGGACTTTAGCAGGGAGTTGAAAATGTTAGAACTGTGTGACAGTTGGGCATGTTTAATTTGCGAAATGATTTTCTCTCTGCACTAGTGATTTCATTCATTCATTAATATATGAAACCTTGGAGGAAAAAAAGAGTGAACTGAAACAGCTAAACATTTGAACTTGAAGTGTACTGGCGAATGTCATTTCTTAGCTTTGTGGATCTTGTTAAAGCAAGAAAATTTTTCAAATAGAGTGGGAATTTGATGAAATGCTTGAACTACTACTTGGGACGCCAGAGTGCCTAGTCAGTCCTGGCTGCTTCACCTCTGCTCCAGCTTCCCTCTGTTGTGCACCCTGGGAAGCAGTGGTGATGGCTGGAGTGTTTGGATCCCTGCCGCCCAAGTGAAGGATCCATAATGGACTTTAGGGCTCCTAGCTTTGGCCAGATCCAACCCTAGCTGCTGCAAGCAATTAGGGGGTGAACCAACAGGTGATGTCTCCCTGCTATTCAAATAAAATAAAAATGAAAAAAAAATCCACTTTAAAAATGTATTTTCCAGGCAGCCAAGAATTGCCTGGTTTGATTGAAGTTGAGAGTATGAAAAATGCTGGCCATATAGATTTTATCCTTGATGTGTCTACAGTAAAGTGGATGTTAACCCTTAGTGGGTTCGGCAAGACAGATTGTTTTTTACTTTCGAGTTCTCCTATACTGTTCTGTGTAAGCTACATTTTTGGCTTCTCAAGGATATCTTGTTTCTAAATCCAGTGTGAAAACAGTCATTCTGAATCTTGATAAAGCCAGCCTCATTAAGGGCGACCTAACTTTACACTTACCACAAACACATTTGTCCCAGATTTGTAAGATGTGGTAAAAGAGTAAAAATGTAGATTGTGAAAGCATCAGAATTTGCATTGTTCAGCCAAGGACCCTAACAACTTCTAAGGTAGACCATGTTGGGCTGCTAACAAGTTCTTGACCAGGCCTGGCCATTTCTGAGTACAGCATTGTAACAGTCACTTCTCAAACTCAAGAATACATTGTTGTAGTGACACTTTGGCTTTTCGTGGTAGACTTTGTTTTTTTCTTCATTGCTTTGCCTATGCATTTATTACATGCCACCTTGCCCCAAAGCAATTTGAAGTGCTCTGCAAAAATACGTGCTGGGCCCGGCGCGGTGGCGCAAGTGGTTAAAGGTCCTCGCCTTGCACGCCCGGGATCCCATATGGGCGCCGGTTCTAATCCCGGCAGCCCCACTTCCCTTCCAGCTCCCTGCCTGTGGCCTGGGAAAGAAGTCGAGGACGGCCCAAAGCTTTGGGACCCTGCACCCGCGTGGGAGACCTGGAAGAGGCTCCTGGCTTCGGATCGGCATAGTATCAGCCCGTTGCGCTCACTTGGGGAGTGAATCATTGGACGGAAGATCTTCCTCTCTGTCTCTCCTCTCTGTATATCCGCCTTTCCAATGAAAAAATAATAAAAATAAAATCTTTAAAAAAAAAATACATGCAAGCCACATACCTTGACAGTCAGGTAGGAAGGTGAGATGCAGCCAGAAGAAGGTTGTGAGGCAAGATGCATGGCATGAAGCTTATTGTGCTTGATGGAGGAAGATCATATATTTGACTCTAAGCTTTCTACTAGTAAATGTAAAGAGGGGAAAATGATGAGATACATGAATCTCAGTGTCCAGGGGTTAAAGTTAACTATTCATTCAGAGAATCTAATGGTGGGTAAATGATAAGAACTAATAGGGATCATGTGACAAAAGAGTGGTCAACTGTTGCAAACCAATAATACATTTTCTAGAAGTCAGGGATAACCACTTCTTTCTAAGGACCTTTGAGTGAATAATTACAAATGTCCTCTCCTTGCAACAGCCTTTGGGGAAAATCAATCAATCTGTCAACTAATGATATATGTAGCAGCCCATGAAAAATAGATTTCATTCATTTGCTCATTTCTAATCATTTTTTCCTTATATTTAGAAGCCTAGTGTGTGAAACTTGAAATGCAAGACTACATTCATTTTATAGGCTGTTCATGGACCTGCCCAAATAAATGGTTATCATTAATGGCAACTTATTTCTATGCTTGATCAATTCTAATAAAAATTAATGTGTGACATAAAATGCCCAGAAAATCAACAGGCACTGAAGCAACGTTTTTAGTATTTTCTTTACGAACTGTTTTTTTAAATGTGAAGATTTTCATGTAATCTAAAGTTGTGGTTTTTGTTTGACTGATTTTTAAAAAATCATTTGGCATTCAGAACTAATATTAAAATGTGTTACCTGTTTGGGTGTTTTGGTCCATTAACTTTCTCCAGTAGTTTTTTGCAATTAAGTTTACATTGGTGCCATATGGCATCTATTTTTATGCTAAAACCACCTACTCACGAAAAAATGTCAAAGTAAATTGAGGTAAAATACAAGGAGTGACTTAACGCTTTTCAGTGATTCTAATTACCATTTCCAGCAAGGGCTGATTTCCAAGGTGCAATTTCTCTCTCTCTATGTGTGTGAAAATCTAGTAGACTTTTTATTTATTTAGCACAGTTTTAGATTTAAAGAAAACCCATGAGATAGTGCAGAGTCTTATATGCTCCCTTTCTCCTTCCACAGTTTCCTCTACTATTAACATTTAGCAATAATATGATGCATTTGTTATATTTAATGAGCCAATATTGATGTGTTATTAATAATAGGCCATAGCATGCATTAATGTTTACTCTGTGTTCCATAATTCTGTGCAATTGACAAATGTGTAACATCTCGTGTCCTGTTGGCATCTTATACAGAATTGTTTCTTCATCACTCCAAAAATATACTCCTGCACCTACTTCTCTAAATTCCCCCTCCCCTCTCAAACATTGAACGTTTTAGGGTCCATACGATCATATAGGTGAATTGTACACTGTGTAATCTTTCAGACAAGTTTCTTTTTGGTTAGAAATGGGGATTTCAACTAGGTCCCTCTCTATGACTGTTGGTGGGTTGAGAACTCATTTCTGCATATTTCTGAATAGGGTTCCTGTAGAGAGCTGCCAGCTTGTTGATACTATGGAAGGATATTTTGATTGGTTTCCGTTTTGGTGATTATAAATAAAGCTTCTAGAAATGTATTCCAGTGCTTTCCTTCTAGCTTCTTTGAAGATTCTGTCTTTGGTTTTCTCCAGTCTGAATAGGATAGGTCTTAAAGGACATATTTTAGTATTCCACCTGCAGGTTCTCTGAACTTCCTGATTTTTGTAAAATCCTTAACCAAAAAATTTTCAACTCTTTCTTCCATTATATTCTGTTTCCAGAATTATACTTACCTTTTTTAGTTTTCTTGAGGACTTCTTCTAAAATAGCGTCTATGTCTTGCAGCCTCCTCAGTTGTAATTGACTTTTACTATACCTTGGACCTGTTGATATAGCATTAAGCTACTGTGGATGTGGAGATAATCTCTAATTTTATGATTAACCTCAACATTGTGTTGGCCTTAAGTTCTTGGGCTGTGATTTTTAGAAGGTGTCCCTACGGTCATCTCCTGGAGCATAACTGTCATGGAATTTTGCAAGTTTAAGGGAAATGAAAGAAAATATAAAGTTAATTTTATATATCTTGGGAAAGTGGATTATTTTTGTTTTTGTTCTAGTTGTTTTGTTTATTGAGAAGTCTATTGTGGTTGAATTTCCTTCTCTGGTTGTTTGGGGTTATTTGTGTCTGGACTGTTTGTTAAGATGGTGATATTACCACTTTCTCAAACCGGTGGCATGAATTGGGCCTTCTGCCAAAGTATTGGGGCAGCAGATGTAATCATGGATTTGTGATCTCTGTGGAGGAGATAAACCTTCTGAGCCATGTGGAAGCAAACTTACCCATGAAGCTTAGCAGTTACCCTTCCAGATGTTCAGCTTGCAAATAGCAGAGGTGTTACTTTCAATATCAAATGTGCAGATATGTGCGTAGATTTTTTTTTTCCCCATCCAGATACCCATTCAGTGGATAGATTCCATTTCCCTATTTGGCAACCTGTCATATAGCTCCCTTTAAACTTTTCTAGACAAAATCTACTAACAGAATTAAATTCATGATAGCTTTTATTCTTGGCTAAGGACTTGCTTCTCTGGGACTGAACAGGCTTAAATTGTTACGCGAGTTTACAGAGCATGCAGTTTGTTGTCAAATATTTATCTCTGTCTAAAAATGAAATGTCCTGAAATGCAATTTCTTTTTAACTGAATAAATCAATGAGAGAAAAACAACTCCTCATTTTGCCAATTTTTAATCAATATTTTCATGCAAGTCTGAAATGTTAACTGAATCTAGGCTTTTGTCATTTGAAATATAATTTATGTGTGTAAGGATTTATGTGTACCTCATGGTCTGGGCCTCATGTTTAAAAACGAAAATTGATTTACAGGAACAAGCAGCTGCAGGAGTAGACACGATGCCAGAATTAAATGAGGGTCAATTATTTAAGGCAAATGGGACCTTAATCACCACAGTATTGGAAAAATCTCGAATTCAATTACACCTTGGATTTACATGCTTTAATTTGTGGCCATTTCTCTTTATCTCTTCTTACAGAGGCCTTTGAAATTGTTGTTCGCCATGCCAAGAACTACACCAACGCCATGTTCAAGAATAACTACCCAAGCCTGACCCCACAAGCTTATGAGTTTGTGGGTGAATTCTTCACAGACGTATCTCTCTACATCCTCGGTTCTGACATCAATGTGGATGACATGGTCAATGAGTTGTTTGACAGCCTGTTTCCCGTCATCTATACCCAGCTAATGAACCCTGGTCTGCCCGAGTCAGCCTTCGACATCAACGAGTGCCTCCGAGGAGCAAGACGTGACCTGAAAGTATTTGGCAACTTCCCTAAGCTGATCATGACCCAGGTTTCCAAGTCACTGCAAGTCACTAGGATCTTCCTTCAGGCCCTGAATCTCGGCATCGAAGTCATCAACACTACTGATCACCTCAAGTTCAGCAAGGACTGTGGCCGAATGCTCACCAGGATGTGGTACTGCTCTTACTGCCAGGGACTGATGATGGTTAAGCCTTGTGGTGGCTATTGCAATGTGGTCATGCAAGGCTGTATGGCAGGTGTGGTGGAGATTGACAAGTATTGGAGAGAATACATCCTGTCTCTTGAAGAGCTTGTGAATGGCATGTACAGAATCTATGACATGGAGAATGTACTGCTTGGTCTCTTTTCGACAATCCATGATTCCATCCAGTATGTGCAGAAAAATGGAGGAAAACTGACCACCACCGTGAGTACCAATCTGCTATTCTCAGAGGAATTAGGCCTGGTTAGGTTGGCACAGACTCGCCAGCAGCAGGTGTTGATATAGAAAAATGAGAGTAAAAATAAGGAGTAGGCATGAAGGACTCAACAGCTCAGCAGAGCATTAGAATACAGGCTATAAACTCCAAAAACCTGGCTTTGACTTCAAACTCTACCTCTTTCATTCCTGCTGCAAAACGTGAAGGAGTCATTTTATCCTTCCGATCTTTAGCTTTCTGATTCATCAAATAGAGAAAAATATTTTTCTTGGGTTTGGGCATTGTGGCTCAGTGAGTTAAGCTCACACTTGGGATGCCTATGTTTTGTATTGGAGTGCTGGTTTAAATCCCAGATCCTCTGCTCCTAATCTAGCTTCCTGCTAACGCTGTTAGGAGGCAACAGATGCTGGCCAATTTATTTGAATTCCTGCCACCCATGTGGAAGACCTGGATGGTGTTCCAAGCTCTAGGCTTCAGGCTGGCCTGTTCCTTGATTTTGTGAGCATTTGAGGGAATGAGCCAGTGGATGAAAGATAGCTTTTGATTTTTCCCTTTCTGTCACTCTTACTTTGACATAAGTAAACTAACTTTATACAGTGTTCCCTTCTTGGGGAGAACGTGATAGTCTGGTACATGGTAAGTCTTCAGTAAATGTTACCTGTTATTAGCATTATTATAATGGTAGTAGTGTCTGTTATCATAATCCTTATAACAACCCTATGAGATAGAAACTATTATCTCCATTTTATAAATGAGGAAATTGAAGCTTCGTGAAATTATAGCTTGCCCAAAGGGATCCAGCCATAGTTAGTGAAAGTCTAAGAATTCAGAAATTGTGATTTAGGTACTAAGTTTGGAATTTGGATACTGTTCATTTTCTGTTTCTGAATTCACTTATGATCTTTACCATGTATAACACATTATCATTTTGAGTAATGCTTTGAAACACAGGAGACATGGCTAGAACCCATTAAGCAAAACCTATACTAGAGCATAATCAAGGGAAAATATCCATGCTCCCTGTTTTGTTTGTAGACTTGATTCAATCACTGTAAGCCTCATGGGATTTATGATTGGGGAAGGACAAATCTGTGCATGAGGCAGCAGCACTTGGTGTTTGTCATACATTCTTAGAGAACTTCAAGAGGCACCCACTTCAGATCCTCCTAAGGGAGTGCCTGATTCTTGAGTACTGTGAGCTTTGTAGGAACAGGTGCATTATTGAGTTCCTGCCACACCTCAGGTGCTCTGTTAGCCAGCTATCATAACAGTATTTCACAGTTGCTGTAAGATGGGGCCTACTTTGCCCAAAATGGGAAAGCCAGTTAAGTGATAGGAGCTAAAAGTTAAATGCTGGCTTGCTTGGCTTGGTTGAGTCATGTCCGTAACTTCTGTAGACTGCTGCTCTTGTGTACTTTGAGCCTTTGCTTATCCAGAATACAGAGGGAAATCAGGCCATCGATTCTTGTCTGAAAACTCAACAAGGACAAAATGATAGGGGTAATTTCTTTCTTTGGTGAGTTAAACCTCAAAGGAAGACAAAAATGATGCAAGCTTTAGCATGGCTACTTATGGAATGGCTCTAATTGCCTGGTTTACAATCTCAGCTGTTGAAAATGCATTTACTGAGAAAATAGTTTATAGTAAAATGAGCAGTAAAGTCTGCTGTAACAATGGTCGTCTTTGGTGGCTAATTATTCCCTTGACTGCTTTTTAATTTGAGGTCAGGTTCTAGGATTTTATGCCAAAATAAATCTCACAGAACTAGAAAGACAAAAAGCACATTCACTGTTCGTTCACCTAAAGGTCTGATTGTCCACTATGTGTCAGACACAAAGCAAGTGATCCAGAGGTGTGGAAGTGTCTCTAGGAAAAGGAAAAATTAAGCTGACAATAGTAAAGACAGGGTGTGAAAGTCTCATGCATGTCTTTTAGAGACTATATCCTCAGGTGCTTTTTCCTCCCAGTGTCAGCTGGGAACCTGGCAACATATTGGTAGCTCTGGTCTGATCAGGTGCTAGACAAGAAGGTTTATTTAGTAAACATTGCTTATGGCACTTAAATGCTGGATAGTCACAACTACCCAAGACATAGTTTAACTCTTGCAAGTGTCACAGTCTGGTTGGCAGACAGATGTGCAACTGAATAAATTTCACTATGGCGAACATTTCACTATAATGTGAATGTCAGAAGTGCCTTGAGAGATTAGCTAGCCCAATCCCACTGATTTAAAAAAAATTGAAGTTCAGGGAGGCTTTGCCCAAACTGTTAGAATTAATGGAAGATCCAAAAGTGGAAAGCCGAGTCGTCTGCCGCTGTGATCTAATCATCGTTCTGCCCTACCTGTCTGTCCTGCATTCGACCTTTCTAGACTTTCACTCTACAATTTGCATTTGGATTTTGCAGAGACATAGTGAACCTAAATAAAATTAATCTTTAGTTTTTCTGATCTTGCCTTGTAGGTACATGCATGTGTGCATATGTGTATGTGTGTGTATTCATGTGCAGGCTCGTGCATGTGCAGCCTTGGTGCATTTGGGGCATTTGTGCAAGGGGAGTACATTTCATGTCATTATCATTCAGAAGGAAAGGCCTTGGCTGTAAGGAGGTGCTCAGTGATGTAGTCCCTTTCTGTTTTGGCCATTAAGGACTCAATTGCTCCCAGCTCGCAGCTGCTGTTATGAGAGCGTAAAGTCAGCCATCCGCAGGGAATGCCTGAGCTAAACCATATGTAGACTCTGCCTTGTTCCTGTTTTATGATCACTGAGTCTAAATAATATGTACCAAATGGTGGGGAGCAGGGATCAGTGGCCAGGTGTGATCTTGCCCATGTTATGTGTGGGGCAGAAGAAAGGAGCTGAGCCATTTATGGGAGTGAGGGAAAGTGAGGGCTCAGGAGACTCAAAAACTGTTCACAAAGCCACAGAATGTCCCGGAGCAACGGCTAATTTAAAACTAAAGCTTTAATGAGATTTGCTGTAGCGCCCTCACCTTCCTATTGGGGTAAGACATTAAAGCCCTGTCAGGCAGTTGTGCTTGGGCTTCCATTTGGTTTTATAAATATATGCATCTGAGCTGTGTTAGCAGAGCCTTTTTGGCAGCTTACAAGATACACGATGAAATCTTCGTTACACAGGGACACTGCCTAGTTGTTTGGGTAACTACCGTCCACATGAGATTCTGAATGACATTTTGATCTGATTAGTGAATCTGTACTCTGAAGTTTGCATACATATGGCCTGTTAGTGCTTTACTTTGTCCTGGAGTCATTCTCACTGCTGCAGGTTACCAAAGTGGAAGCAGCCAAGTAAAGGCATGGAGGTGAATTGGGGTGTTGTTACTGGTACTTCCCCAGAGGTGGGAAGCATAAAATTTCAAAACTAGGACCTTGACTTTTAAAAAACAAATGTGTTCATTTATTTGTAACATTTACAGAAAGAGATTGACTTTGTATCCACTGGTTTATACCCCGGATGGCAGCAGTGACCAGTGTCAGGCCAGCATGGAGCTGGACACTTCATCTAGGTCTCCAATTATTCCCTTTTTTAAAAGATTTTTGTTTTAATGGAGAGACAGATCTTCCATTTTTTGGTTTGCTCCCCAAATGGCCACAGCAACCAGAGCAGAACCAGTCTGAAGTCAGGAGCCAGGAGCTTCTTTCAGGTCTATCACATGAGTGCACGATCCCAAGGCTTTGGGCCATCCTCCACTGCCTTCCCAGGCCACAGTCAGGGAGCTGGATGGGATGTGGAGCAACCAGGACAAGAACCAGTGCCCACATGAGATCCTGACGCTTGCAAGGTGAGGATTTAGCCATTGAACCATTGCACCTGGCTCCATTCTCCACTTCTTTTCTCAGGCTGCTAGCAGAGAGTGGAATCAGAAGTGGAGCAGTCAGGACATGAACTGGCACCCAAATGTCATGCTAGTATCTCAGGCAGTGGCTTTATCTGCTATATACCAGCCTTTATCTATCTATCTAAAAGGCAAGGTTACAGACAGAGGGTAAAAGAGAGAGGAAAAATGAGAATCTTTTATTTGCTGTTTAGTTCTCCAGATAACTAGAAGCATTGGGACTGGGCCAGACCAAAGCCAGGAGCGTGGAACTCCATTCTTGTCTCCCATATGGGTGACAGGGGCTCAAGTACCTTGGCCGACTTGTACTGCTTTCTCAGGTGCATTAGCCGGGAGCTGAATCAGAAGTGGAGCTGTGAGGATGTGAACCACTGTTCATATGATATATCAGAATTGCAACCTTGAGTTAATTTGTTGTGCTACAATACAGGCCCTAACCTCAAATTCTTGAACTATAAAATGGGAATGATATAAGGGAATTAAATAAAATGAAATGTTCAGGAGCATGGCAAATATTTGCTAAAGCCATTCCAGAATTCTATTATGCTATGCTGCTTCAAGAGCCAGAGAGAGAAGGATTTCTTAAATTTATTTTCACGTGTCAGTATCTCTTAATATCATTTCAATCTAAAAGAAGTGCATAAGAATAGTGTGAAAATGTGTGTGTGTGTGTAGGTGAATAGGTGTGTAGGACGGGAAAGGGGAAAGAAAACATTTTAAAAAACATTAATGAACGTTTGTAAATATATCCATTTTACTCTTCATATACATTTTCAAAGTTGGGCAAACATCTTAGACATAAGTGAGAATTGCTTAGGTGTATAATAGTATTTATGCAAAAATATCATTAGGTTTATCTGCATTATTCAGTTTCACATTTTATGCCTTGAAGTAACTGCACATGTGTACATTTTGCAATGCTTACATTTTCTACATTCTTACATCCAAACTGTGGCGTGCCACTTTTTATTTAAAGTATAACTTTTGGGGCCCAGTGTTGTATTGTCATGGATAAAGCCAGTACTTGTGAAATTAGCATCCCATATGTGTACTAGTTTTAGTCCTGGCTACTCCATAAGAAAATGACCTAAGTGTTTTGGCCCCTGCCACCCAACCTGGAGACCTGAATGAAGGTCTGGGCTCCTGGCTTTAGCCTGGCCCAACACTGACCATTTTGACCATAAGGTGAATATAGCAGATGGAAGATCTCTCTCTCTCTCTCTCTCTCTCTCTGTATCTGTATGTGTGTATATATATATATATGTGTATGTATAACTGATTTCAAAATAATCTTTAAAAATAAATAACTTCTTGTTCTGAAATATTAATCAGTGCCACCATATGCCTGTAATATAGACTATGTGTGTAGCCATTTCACTTTCTTGTGTAATTCATGCATCTGTTTATCATTTTTGAGAGGCAGAGCTACAGAGAGAGGGAGCAAAGGAGAGAGAGAGATCGATTGATCCATCTTCCATCAGCTGAGATCCTCCCCAAATGGCTAGGGCTGGGCCAGGTCAAAGCCAGGAGCCAGGAGTGTCTTCCACATTTCCCACATGGACTCAGGGGCCCAAGCATTTGGACCATAGTCTGTTGCTTTCCCAGATGCATCTGCAGGGAGCTGGATTAGATCAAGCACCCATATGGGATGCCAGCATTTTAGGTGGCAGTACAGTAACTCTGGTCCCAATTCATACATTTATTAAATGAGTAGCAATTCGCATTGTAGACATTTACCCCTCTCCCAGAAAGTTGTTGCAGGTTTTGCATTGTTTTGTTTACTCCCTTTCCACATCCCACCTCCTAATCATTGATCACATATCCTCTCATCTCTGTTTACACTCTGGCTTTTCCACCTGTGTGCTTTACTTCGGTGACTGATCTCAGTATTGCTCCACATGAGTGCTTCCTCTCTCACGGCTTGATTACCTTGTCTTTTTACATGCTTCACTGAATGTTTTTGCAAAATTGCAACATTTTCTGCTTCCACTCGGCCTTGTTTTTCTTTGCTGTGGCATTCATCCTAGCATTCTGTGGAAGAGTACTCATTTCATGAGATGTTCATTGAGCGTCTGATTGTGAGAGCACTAAGATGGACATTGAGAGTTGCAGGGAGTGAGCAGGAAGACCGTGACCGTTATGACTCTCAGAGATAACTGGACTAGGAGATACCAGAGTCAGCATCTGCAGTTGGCTCTATCTGCCTACAAAGTGCATGTTCTTAGCCATTACACTGCATTGCTCTCCTCTCTCAACTAGTTCCCTTTGCTCTTTACCAGTCTTCATTCCCCAAACACAAGCTAAATAGGTTTTTATTGTATTATTTAATATGCTGTATTACTCCCTACTGTTTTTCCAGCTGCACCATCAGTTTTTTAATTTACTCTCCCTCCCTGGAGACTTTTGCTCTAGTTTTCCCCGTGCTAAGTACTAAAAGCCGTGACAATTTTTCCTCTTCATAACAGTTGAAGGCACTAAATGAGTAGTTCTGTGGAGAAAGGGATGTTTGTGCAGGTGATGGAAGATGCAATCACACAGGTGGCTGACTTTGGCTAGGACCGCCAGCGGTGAGGAATAGGTTGTCCTCTAGTTGCAATGTGGAGTATCTGCTCACTGGACTAACGCAATGTTTATCTTTTTTTAAAAAAAAATGCATCTGCCTTTGATTGTAGGCATTAAAAGGATATCCAGATCTCTGTTCTGGACTCTCGATTGTGATATTCAGGTACATCCTTTTCCTGGGCTAGGATTACTAAAGATAGCGTCAGAGACACTATTTAGGTGTACAAAGAAGTTCTGGGGAAAGAGTCTCTGGTGATTCTCAATAATAATTCACTCTATCAAATTCTTGTATTTGGCTTTTGGTGTGACTATAACTCATCAGAATTTCCAAGATGAGCCCTGCCTTGCTCTCCACTTTGGAAGACTGAAGTTATTTCTCAGGTGTCAGAATGTCAGTGTCTTTCTCCTTGTACAGTCACCTTGGACTTTCATTTTTCAGTCTCAGACAGAAGTGCCTTGTCTGAATTCATACATGCTGTTTCCAGTGCCAAGTGATCTGAAAGTGATAGGAACAAGGAAATGGCTCACTGCCTAATGAGTATAGCAAGTCAACATCTAGAACCGGAGAGAGTGACATTACTTACATGAGACGCAGTTCTGGCATGATGAAAACCTTTAAAGGCTACTGTCTTTTTTTCCACTTCACTTTACAAATAACTTTGATGAATTTATGGGGAGAAAGGCACTAAAAATATGTTGTGTGGCCAGCACAATGGCACAGCAAGCTAATCCTCTGCCCTGTGGCACTGGGATCCCATATGGGCACTAATTCAAGTCCCAGCTGCTCCACTTCCCATCCAGTTCCCTGCATGTGGCCTGGAAAAGCAGTAGATTATGGCCCATGTCCTTGGGACCCTGCATCCAAAATGACTCAGCTCTGGCCATGTGTAAAATTTGCTTTTCAAATAAGGAGAGCTAGATCGTTAAAAATACAGAAGAGGGGATGGTATTGCATTGTCACCTGTGACTCTGGCATCACATATGCCTGATTTCACGTCCTACTGGTTCTAATGATCTGGCTCCCTGCTAATGCACCGGGGAAAGCAGAGGAAGATGGCCCAAGCGCTTGGGCCGGTGGCACCCAAACATGACCCAGATGGACTTGAGATTCCTGGCTTCAGCCTGGTCCATTCCTGGCTATTGGTGCCATTTGTGGAGTGAACCAGAGAATGAAGATACTTATTCATTCTTCCTCTCCCTCTTCCTCCCCTCCTCCTCTCTAATTCTCCCTTTTCCCATCTCTGTCTCCTCCCACCTTTTTCTCTCCTCCCACCTCTTTCTCTCCTCCCTCCTGCCCTCTCCCTTTCTCTCTCCATCTCCCTATTTAAATCTCTTCTTCTGCAAATCTGCTTTTCAAATAAATCTTGAAAAAAGAAAGATTGACACTGCTTTGGGGGAACTAAGTGTTAATTTCAGGGCATGTTTCCACAAAAATGGTCACACAAGAAAGCTTTTTAAAATATTTCGCCTTGAAATTGTGTGTGTGTGTGTGTGTGTGTGTGTGTGTGTGTGTGTGTGTGTGTGTAAAGGGTCATATAAGGTCCCTTCACAAATGCAGACTTGCTTGCCTTGGTAGTAAGTGGTAGTATGGTTATCGGCTGCTTACCTGTATAGTCTTTAGAAATTTTCTCTTTTCTGTGGTTAGTGAACTAATGGGGCAGAAACATATCCTCAAAAAGTGCAAAGAAATCTGAGGTCGTTAACCACAATTGAAAATAAATAAGTTAGCCAGCCCTCATTTCCGGGTGCTAGTTAAATACTGGAGACTCCTAGGTCAGAGGTAAGACTGTTCCCGTACCACCATCACGGTACGCACAAGTCCCATAAGCTAAGATAAAAATGGCTTGGATGACTCCTGCACACACAGTATAGGAGAAGAACTTTGGACACATTTTGAATTCTACATTGTAAGGCCACCTGCTCTTTTCTATGAAAGGAAACACTGTATCTTCCCTGGCTGTTCTCTCTCCAAAAATCCTTGAGCAACATAGTGTAAAACAAAAGGTACTCAGTCCTTCTGATTGAAAGCCATACAAAACCCAAGAGGCCCATGCAGAATCACCTTCCTGCTTGTGACTCCCCACCCTGGATGGCTGCAAGAACATCACAAGTTTAAATGCATTTCAATCGTCAGCCAAGAACATGAGTGATTACTAGGAGATAGTTAGCAAACCCTGCTTGGCCAAATGGCAGAGATGTGTGCCACCTGTTGGAAGGTAATAGAAGGCACCCGCAAAGACAGGTCAGTAGGTGTGTTCTCAGCTCTTCCAAGAGACTGCTTTCCAAAGTGGCTATCAAGGGGCGCCTGATTGTTGTCTCTCATTAGGAATGAACTGCTACTTTGAGCCTCCAGCTGTAACTCTTTCTCTCTTTCAGTCTCTAAGCTGCAGTTTCCTCTCTTGCTTGTTCAAGCTGTGGAATCGCAAGTTCTATGTTGCAAAGTGCCTTGGCTCAACCCCAAGGCTAAGGTGAAGAATGTGATAACTACAGGGCAGTAAGCAGATGCTTATTCACCCACTGCTGCCAAGAGTGACTTGGAGCCCTGATTCAGCCTCAGAGTATAATTCAGAAAAGTTTGAAAGTCAAAGATGTTTGTCCATGTGGTCAAAAGGAAGTCCTCCCCATGACCTGAGATTCTGAGAATCTGTTCCCAGGACAACAGTGAGAAAGTCAAAAATACTGGATTATTGTTGGTTGGTTGGTTTTACATTGGGTGGCCCTTAAGAAACTAGCTCCTTATGTCCTGAAGGTAGAAAAGTCCCTGCCTATGTATTCTTTTCATTGCAAGAGCTGAGCTGCCTCAGCAAAGATGTGAGTCCCTTTTCCCATTTGGAATAAGCTAGTCTTGGCAAATGTAGCGCCAGGCATTCACTCACAATAGCTCCACAAATTACGGGAGCTCGCCAGCGCCTTAGCTGGTGCATTTTGTCGTCTCCCTTCAATCAATGGCATAAAATACTGCTCACATGGACCATTCCTTGAAAGGACCTGTCCTCCCACTCTAACCTACAAAACAGAAAAGGCATCCTGAACATTGTAGAAGTATTTTGAAATTAGGTTGCACTGCTACTGTAGTCACTTCTTCATGGGGGTGGTGGTGGTGTTAACTTTTATTGTAATGTGGAGTTGTACCAAAAAAAAAAAAGGTGCAGGAAAAATCTGTGCTAATGTCTTCCGGTGTGTTGCAGCTTTCAGAAGATACAATATCAGCTTCACCCTTTGCAGCAGGCAGCTTTTGCTGAGTGCTGGGTATTCTATGCAGTCTGGGATAGTTTACCATTCCTTTCCTGGTTAGGGGAATGTTAATGGGCTAAAACAAATAAGCTTTGTGTTGATGAAAGTACAGATTTCTTAATGTCCTTTCAAAATGTCCCTTTGGGAAGGACATCATCCAACCAGATGGCTTTTTAAATTTCAAACAGATGTCAGTAGTAGAGTGGATGTTGGGGGTGGGTGCGCGAGGCGGTAGGGAGAGGAGTGATACTGCCTCCTTATTACCCGATTCAGATCCTTTCTGAAGAATATTCAGAAAAATGAATTAATTTTTCCCCTTTTTCATTCCACTCAGAACGCCTAAAACAGATAAAGTAGGCATCAGAGTCATTCTATTTGGGTGCTGTCTATTATCATTTACTGACAGAGCATCTATCTAAGCCTCACTGCTTTTTGCAGATAATTAATTTTGTTCCTGAACGTAGGAAAGAATGATTATAATCAGTATGTTTTTACGTTAAGCCACAAATAGAGCCCATCTAAGATATGCAGTACAAATAAACCTCATAAAATATGCAGCCCGAGCGCTGCTTGAAGTTAATGTGCTAGCTTTTATTTTTTTCTTTTCCAAAGAAAAATTTTTATGTGGGATATTTTTCTAAAAACCATTCTTGGTATTCTTACATGGTTAGCAGACAAATATCTCCTTTTTGCTTAACTCAAGGCAATGCCACGAATTATTTTTCTCATTAAACCTCACAGAGAAGAGCTGAAAGGAAACTCCTGTGACACTGAAGTCTGCTTAGCAACATCATTTCTGCAATCTGGGAGTAGATTTCTCTTACGCTTCCAGAAAATTATCAATGATCTGATCTAAGTTGGAGGCTCAGTTGTATGGGATGAAATTTAAGAGCGTGATGTTTCTGAAGGAATTCAAGGCTGCTTATGGATGTTTTGGGAAACTCCTTTTTTTTTTTTTTTAAAGATCTGTTTGTATTGGACAGTCAGATATACAGGGAGAAGAGACAGAGAGGAAGATCTGTCCGCTCCCCAAGCGGCCGCAATGGCCGGAACTGAGCCAATCCAAAGCCAAGAGCCAGGAGCCTCTTTTGGGTCTCCCACGTGGGTACAGGGTCCCAAAGCTCTGAGTCTTCCTCAACTGCTTTCCCAGGCCATAAGCTGAGCTGCACGGGAAGTGGGGCTGCCAAGATTAGAACTGGCATCCATATGGGATCCTGTTGCTTGTGCGGTGAGGACTTCAGCCACTAGGCTACCGCACCAGGCCCTGGTAAACTGTCCTTTTATTCCAGCAGCCTATCTGCCACTTCTGGCCAGCCATGACTGTAAGCCTATTCCTACTTCCTCTTCTTCACAATTGTACCTTCTTCCATGTCTCATGTGCTCAGGACCCTATACATTATGGAGAGGAACTTTTATTCTTCCAAATGTCCTTAGATATTTATACCATCATTCACAGTCCATTCAAAATTATCAACTTAAAAATTGACCTGCTGTAGATTTATTGCATTTTTAAAAAATTTATTGTATTAATTAGATCCAGTTATATGTAGACTGGGTTGTCTTCATCCACTGTTTCACTCCTCAAATGGCTACAGCAATCAAGACTGTGCCAGGAGCTTCTTCCAGGTCTCCCACATGGCTGCAGGAACCAAATGCTTCTCTCGTCATCCTCTGCTTTCCCAGGCACTTTAGCAAGGAGCTGGAATGGAAGTAGCATAATCAGGACTTGAACCAGTACCCATACTGGAGGTACGATGGGCCTCAGCCTAATCTGTCCCGCCGGATTATCGGTCCCTGATTTCTTGAATTTTGATTGTTGGATGCTGTTGCCTTGGCAGGGCCAGTGTTGCGTCTCTTGAGAAACAAACTCCCCTCACTTAGCACAATTGCCTATTACTAGAATACTTTTTCATTTCTAAAGGTCTTTGAAAGGCAGAGTTACTGAGAAAAAAAGAGGCTTCCATCTCTTGGTGGCTTACTGCCCACATGACCTCAGTAGCCAAGGCCAAAACCAAGGACTGCATTTTTTTCCCTCCGATCTTAGGAACCCAAGCGCTTAGGCCTTCCTCCACTGCTTTTGCAGGTGCATTACCAGCGGCCATAGAGCAACTGGGACTGAAACTGGGCTCCACTTGGGATGCCAGCACCAAAGATGGCAGCTTAACTATGCTGTAGCACTGGCCTTAGGCAGTGCGGTGCAATTGTACAGATCAATACTTAGATGTAACAGGGCCTTTTTGGAGTCACCTGCTAGGCCTCATAAGCTGCAAACAACATCAGTTCAGAGATGATGATTTTGATACAGGATTTGTAGCGTCTGCTTCTGCAGGTTAATGTCTTGGTAAAGCAACTCCTCAGTATCTCTTCTCTAGAATGATGATGATGAGTGATTATTAAGACCTTGTGGTGTACTGCATACAGTTCTAAGCTATTTACATGAGTTAAATAATGATGATAAAAATCCTGATGAGGAGATAGTCAGTATTGCGATTCGCTTAGATAAAGAACTGAAGCAGAGAGGCCTGGAAGGAAGTCCCAGCTACGTGGCTGCTCTGGTCACTCTGTTTCAGGAGCTTCTGAGAGGCATCTCTTTGCCCAGGGACAAATTGAAGTCTCACTGTACATGCGTGGGTCCTGTCCTTGTCTGGAAGTGAACCCAGGTTGACTCGGTGGCTGGGAATGAGGCCTAATGGGAGCCAGAAGTTGCTTGTCTTTCATTCTTGCCTCCTCTCTATGACTCATCATGTTTCCTATATATGTCCTTGATAATTGTATGGAAACTTCAGTAGACTTAGCTTTGCTCTGCTCTTGCTCATGCTTGTACTAACTAACTAGTCCTGATTATTTTCTGTAGTTTTCCTTAGTGTTCAAGCTTCTCCTCGGGCCCCAGAATCAGGACTTGGGGACCTATTTGACTTACCTTTAAAACACACACACACACACGAATCCATTTTTGATGAGGTTAGTTTTAAAAGATAGCATATATTGGCGTGGAGGGGTAAGGGGGATGGAAGGAGTTTGGGTTACAAAAATACGGGAAGCTGAGTGCAGTTCATTAATTGTAATTTACTAATATGAAATACTAATAGGGAAAGCAAGGCATAGTGTCTGTGAAGTCTCTAGATTACTACTACTTCACATTTTTTGCCTTATAAATTGAAAACTACTTCAAAATATTTTTGAGAGTGAAAAGGTATTCAAAGCCTACATTTTCTTTCAGATGAAAAATCCAAAGATGGTAAAATACCAATTGCTGAGCTTCCTCTTCCGCATTAAACCTTGTATCTGTGTCTTCTCAAACATGGAGAGTGTTCTGTATTAATGGAGTTTCTAATACAGTCAACTGTTCATTCGGCTTAAGAAATTCTTTTTTTTTTAAAGATTTATTTATTTTTTATTACAAAGTCAGATATACAGAGAGGAGGAGAGACAGAGGGTAAGATCTTCCTTCTGATGTTTCACTTCCCAAGTGAGCCGCAACGGCCGGTGCTAAGCCGATCCAAAACCAGGAACCTCCTCCAGGTCTCCCACACGGGTGCAGGGTCCCAAAGCATTGGGCCATCCTCAACTGCTTTCCCAGGCCACAAGCAGGGAGCTGGATTGGAAGTTGAGCTGTCAGGATTAGAACCGGCACCCATATGGGATCCCGGTGTGTTCAAGGCGAGGACTTTAGCCACCAGGCCATGCTGCTGGGCCCTACCTTAAGAAATTCTTAATGCAAAATGAATGGATTTCTTGATTGTAGCAATCCAGCAGATTTTGTTTGAATTGAGAACAGTTTAAATCATTGAAAATCTGTTTTTTTCTGGACATAAAATACTCTAGACAAAAGAAAAAACCACACACACACACACACACACGGAACTAAATTAGTGCTCTTGATCTCATTAAAATTAAAGCAATAATTGTGACAAATTGCTATGATCAAACTTGACAGATAGGCACTGTAGAATCCATGTGAGATTTCCTACCGTGATGAGGAGGATAGCAATTCCCAGATCATTAAATGTGAAAGAATAGAAACTGGTGGAAACATGTCCTCTGTTTGTGTTTATCAAATTCCAAAGTCTGCTTCTTTCCCTACGGTTGCTCCTGAATCTGTAATACAATTGATGTATGCATGACCCAAACTACTTCTCTGAAGGACCCTATTCAGAATTGTCTCAGCTCTGGTTATCATTGACCAGAAATGATAAATTACAGCAAACCTTCACTTTTAATAGCACCAGGGAGATTTTGAAGAACAAAGCTTGTGAGATAGAAAGCTGAGTCAATATCCTGCCCTGCAAAGGATATCTGCTCTTTGACAAAGAATGAAAGAAAGATTGTGTAATTTAGGAGAAGGAACTTGGGTTTCAGGAGTTGGAAGTGAGCTACTATGAAAGTCACTAATAATGTGTAGCACCTAGTAATACTGTACATGCTGACAGATGGCTGGTCTGTTTCATGTGCTCTAAGACAGAAGAGCTTTTACTTCCTAGGTCTTCCTTTCCATGGAATATTCATCTTTGGGGACCTCTCATTAGCAGTACCATCTTTGGTACATATGAATATTTACCTAGGTTATATAACAGAAGTCCTGTGCCAGCTGGCAACACAGATGTATGTCAGTAACTAGCTGGATTGCAGGAGAATTTCTGGATTCACAACCCCCCCCCCCGCCCCGAAACACACACTAGTATTAAGATGGTGTTTTCAGATGAAACTGCTTATCGAGGTACTCCATGCTTCTCCCCAGGAATTGACTTTCCTACTGATCTTTGCATTCAGAGCTTAGTGTGTTATTGTACAAGTTTAATTCAGCCTGTATGTCCGTAGGCCTCTTCCTCCATTTGCCCAACCATTGCTGAAAATAAACAGATTGAGCACACCATGTGGAACACACAAGTTTTCTAGCTTTTTACAGTGGTCTTCTTAAAAGACTCAACAATGCATAGAAAAAAAAATGAAGGGTAGTGCAATATATCTGGATTCCTGATATGGATTTTTTTTAGCACTCATCTTCTTTGCTTATGCTTAGTGTTGAAATCCTTAAGAGTTAAGGGAGAATTCAAGCTGTGTTTATTGCTTTTTTTTGTTTGGGAGTATGAATTGTGCACTACAATGCTAAATTGCTTTGGCTGGGTACCACTGTTAAATGATGATTAAATTTAGGTTGGTATAAATATGAATAGATGTGATTACATATCTTCGTAATAATTTAATGAGATCTCCTGGTTTTAGAAATTAACCTTTTGTTAGATCCCCAAGTGTTCATATCTATTCTTATCTCTACTGCTATCTCAAAATTCTCTATCCTTTGTAATGAAATACAAAGGATAATACAAATTTTTGAGATTTGGGCTGCCACTGTGTTTCTTTGATGGAGATAAAGGGAGAATGCAATGGGAGAATGAGAAGAGTTTAATGGAAGTACAAGGAAGAAGGGAAGTGAATCAGACCATTTTGAAAGTGACTTTTTGCAGTTATATTCTCAACAGAATGTACTTAATATAATCATTTCCCACTCATCTTAGTATAATATTTATGTCAGAAGCTATAGATATTTTAAAAATGCACAGGAAAATATACTCTCAACTGTGACCTGTTAGGTTTTGTAAAAAGTTTATATTTTGGATTAATATGTAGTACTGGTATATTTTGAAGGGGCACTGTGAAATATTTCAATATATATATACACAGTATAAACTGCCATTTCTATTTCCTTGTCTTTCCCTTATGTTGGAAGCCTATAAGCATCTCTATTGCATTTCTTTATGCACCATAAGCTATATTCACCTCACTGTGCTACGAAAACCAAGACCTGTTCTGCTTGCCGTAACCTGTTTTGTTACCCATTATCAAACCTCCCTCTTCCCTTCCCTCTGTTTCCTAAACTCTACCGAAAACATGCATTATTTGTCTCTTTGTGTCTGGATAATTTCATGTAAAAAATGATATCTGCTTCCATTCATTTTGCTGCAGACCTCAGGATATCATTCTTTTCCCTTTCTGCATAAAATTGCGCATTTTTACCACATTTTCATAACCCATTCACTTATCAATGGATTTTCTGGGCTATTGTGAATAGCACTGCAGTGAGCATGGAAGTGAGGCTATCTCTTTGAAATGTTGATTTCATTTCCTTCAGATACATACTGAGGGGTTGCAGTAGCTGAGTCATAAGGAAGATCTATTTTTAGGGTTTTGAGAAGCCTACACTGTTCTCCATAATCATTGCCTTAATTTGCATCCACCAAGAAGCATATAATGGATCCTTCTTTCCATATCCTTACTGGCTTTTTGACTATAGCTGTTAAAACTGCAGTGAGATGATACCTTGTGGGGCTTTTGATTAGCCTGAACCTGATGGTTAATATTGAGCATTTTTTAATGTGTTGATTGCTCATTTGTATTTATTTACTTATTTGAAAGGCAGAGTTACAGAAAGAGAGGGAAAAACAGAGATCATACATCTACTGGTTCACTCCTCAGATGCTGCAATGATCCAGGCTATGCCAGGCCAAAGTTGGAACCAGGACTTTCATCAGAGTCTCCCTCGTGGGTGATAAGGACCCAACCCTTTGAGGGATCTTTTGCTGCTTTCCCCAGGCTATAAGCAGGGAGCTGGATTGCAAGTAGAGCAGCCAGGGCTCAAACACTTGCCCAAACGGGATTCTAATGTTGCATATTGGCAGCTTCCCCCACAATACCATAGCATTGGACCCTTGATTCACTTTTTAACAGATTTATTTATATATTTATTTAGTCTGAAAGGCAGAACAACAGAGATAGAAAGAGTCATACCTGGAGAGCTTCCACGCTCTGATTTACTACTACCCCGAAATGCTAACAATAGCTGGGACTTGGCCAGGCTGAAGCCATGTACCAATACCTACATCTAGTCCTCCCACATGGGTATCACGTCCATAAATACTTGGGCCATGGTCTGCTAACTTCCAGGTGCAGTAATAGGAAGTTGGATTGGAAGCAGGGGCAAAACTTGATCTTAGGCACTCTAAAATATGATAATATGTGATATCTCTGTCATTGGCTTAACACACTGTGCCTCAATGCCAGCCTCCATTTGTATTTCTTCTTTGCCGTTTTTAAAGCCACACTTCAGTATAAAAATTCTTAGATAGGATATAGAGTTTCATTATTCTCTTAAATTAAGCTAAAGATGTATAGGGCTCCTCTTCAGAATGGTGAAAAGCCATGGAAGGTATAGAGAACCAGCATCTTGGGCCTGATGTTGGCATACCTACTAAAGCCTCTGCCTACAACATCAGCATCACAAATGAGCACCAGTTCATGTGCTGGCTGTCCAGATTCTGATTGAACTCCCTAGCAACCGTGTGAGCAAGGCAGAAGAGGTTGTTCTATGTGAGAGACCCCAAAGAAGCTCCTGGCTTCAGCCCGGCCCAGCCCTAGCGATTGTGGCCATCTGGGGAGTGAAACGGTAGGTGGAAGATGAAGCACTCACTCGTTCACTCTTCTTGTTCTCTCTGTGTCTCTCTCTTTGTAACTGAATAAATGTTGACAGAGAATATGAGGAACACTAGAACCTCCATATGTAAAGCAAAATGAAGGAGTGAGAACATATTTTTATTTGTTTAGGCTATATTTATGTCTGCTTTGTAATAGGCTTAATTTTTTAGAGTACAGTTAGGTTCATAGCAAATTTGAGCAGAAATCACAGAGAATTCCAATATACTCTCTGCTCTTCACACCATCCTGCTCTTCGACCATCCTGCACCAGTGTGGTTCACTTATTAAAACTGATGAACCTAACTTGACATTTCATCATCACCCCAACTCTGTAGTTTGCGTTAGAATCCATTTTTGCTGTGCTGCATTTTTGGCCTTTTACTACTGGGGAAGGAAAAAGAAAAAAGAAAAAAACAAAAAACACCACCACCACCACTGTGTTCCACCTGTTTATATCCCTTTCCCTCCACTTAGCTCTGGCAAGCAGTGATCTGTTCGTCTGTCTCAGCAATTTTTTCCTTTTCCCAAATGTCATATAGTTGTAATGATATGATAGGTATTCTTTTCAGAATGGCTTCTTTCACTTGGTAATTTACCTTTAAGATTCCTTCATGTCTTTCCATGGCTTTATAGCTCATTTCTCTTTAGCCTTGAATCATCAATCAATATTCTTCATTCCTGCCTCTCTGGCATCTTTTCCTTTTTTTTTTTTTTTTTTTTCTCTACTAGTACAGTATTTAGTACAAATGGCCAGAGTGGATGTCCCTGTCTTGTTTCTAATCTTAGGGGTTAAGTATAAGTGCGGGTGGAGGGGAAGGAAGGGGGAGGGTAAAAGGGGAATATCCCTGAGTCTATGCAACTATATAATGAAAAATGAAAGTTTTTTTAAGTGTTCTTTATCAGACTGGGGAAGTCCCCGTGTATTCCTACCTGTGACTTTATTCATTATAGTATGAAAACAGGCTGTACTTTTAGCAATGTCTTCATCAGAAATTATGTGGTTATGTCTTTCATTTTATTAATGTGATATATGACATTGACTGGCCATGTTAGCCAATACTTAGATTCCTGGGTTAAATGTCACTTGATCATAGTGTGTGATGCATTTTACATGTAGCTGTACTGAGAGTTTGAGAGCGTTTTATTGATGATTTTTCTGTCTTTGCTCTAAGACATAAGACATACTAGTCTGTACTTTTTTTGTGATCTCTTTCTGATTTGGAAACTCTAGGACTCATAGAGTGAGTAGAGATATATTCCCTCCTTTTCAATTTTTTGGGGGAGGAGTTCAATGAAGATTGATATTGACTCTTTAAATATTTGCAGCTTGCTAGTAAGGCCTTCTAGTCTCAGGTCATGATTTTTAAAAAATTGATAAATACCTTCATTTGTTATAGGTTTACTCAGATTTCTTTTTAAAATCATTATGGGATTTTATCTGTTTCCTGCATGCTATCTAATTTGTTAGCATACATTTTTTTTCTTAATATTTATTTGTATATGTCTGTTAGTGACATCCCTTCTTTCATTACTGCTTATTGTAATTTGAATTTTTTTTTCTTGATCGGCCTACATAAAGGTTTATTAGGCTTCATCTTTGCATAAAATCAACTTTTGATCTTGTTGATTTTCTCTATTGTTTTTCTGTTCTAGGTTTCATTAGTTTCCACTGTAATTTGATATTGTCTTGCTTCGGTTTGCTTTAGGCTTAAAATGTTTCTCTTTTGCTTGTGTTTTAAACTAACAACTTAATTTTTCAGTTGAAGTCTTCATTTTAAAATATGTGTTGACAAGTAAAAATTTCCCTTGGTGTACTTGCTTTTACATAACATCTTTTTCAGCCTTTGGCTTTAAAGGTATTTGTGTCCTTGAATCTAAAATATATTATCCATAGGTAGCATGCTATTTTATTCTCTTGGAAAAAGATCGATCTGCTTATTTGAAAGAGTGACAGTGACAGAGAGGGAAGGAGGGGAAGGAAAGAGAGGAAATATGAATATGAATCTTTCATCTACTGGTTTACTCTCCAGATGGCCACAGCAGCTTGGGATATGGCTGGGGTTGGGCTAGGTCAAATGCAGGTCTCCCACATGGCTGGCAGAGGTCCAAGTACTTGAGCCATCTTGCACTGCCCTTCTAGATGCGTTAGCAGGGAGGTAGATCAGAAGTGATGGCACCAAGACAGCACTGCTCACACCATTGGCCACATAGGATACATCTTAAATTACTAAAATGTACTGCAAATAGATACTAAATTGCTTGGTACTGATTGAATTTTCCTCAAATGGGTGGTTGCTCTGCTGAGCAGGTAAGTGTTTATTTCAGTTTCCTGGGGTTTGCCGATGATCTTTTTGCTGGGAAATACCCGGAAATAGTCCTGTCCTACTATCAGCTCTGCAAGCTGACTTTGAGTCTTGTTTTGCAGGCACATGCTGCGTTCATTGCAGTCTTGAGCAGCTTCTTACACCCCCTCCTTTACAATTCAGTGCACTTTGTACTCTCTGTTTCCTTCAGTGTGTCTTAGGGAGATGTACAGATTCATATTGCCCAAAAGAAATGAAATACAATCCTCCTTGTAAGTAATTACAATTTTTCTAATAGCCACATATAACAAGTAGGAAATCTAAGTGAGCTAAATATTTTTGTTAGTTCAGTATGCCTCAAATAACCATTTTGGACATGTACGTGAACTGACTGTTGATGTGTTCTTTTCTGTTTTCTTCTTGGAGTCAGCATGTATTCAATGACCCCATGATGCAGACTGGACCATGAAGGTCACACCTCACCCCTGGAAAGGAATTCACTGGGCACTGCTCTTAGCAGTCTATCTGAAGTGTCTTGTGATGGTGGAAATGCCAGTCTGTCCCCAGGACAGGAGCTGGCCTTTCAGCTTCCCTGTTGAGAAGTGTCCACACAGCAAAGGGAAAGAACAAAGAATGTGGTCTCTGACATGCACCTGCCCATTTTGGGGCAATGAAAAATCAGTTTATGAGAACTTCTTAGTATTTCAAATAAGTATAGTGGAGTCTTATACCCACAAAAACTATAGGGTAGAAATTTTAAAAAATCTTTCAAATTTGAAATATGAATTCTTTTAAAAATTATTTATCAGAAAAAGAGATGAGAAGAAAAAAGAGATCTCCCATCTAGTGATTGACACTCCAAGTGCCTGCAACAGCTGGAACTGTGCATGCTAGGCTGAAATTGGGAGACAGGAATTCCTTCTGGGTCTCCCACATGGGAGTCAGCAATGCAAGCACTTGAGCTATCCCTGTTGGAGCTATCCCTGTTGCCTCACAGGGCTTATGTTGGCAGGAAACTGGAATCAGGAACAGAACTGGGACTCAAAGCCAAGTGCTGCAATGTAGGATACAAGTCACACAAGCAGTGTCTACCTTAAAATATGAAATCTTAATATCAACATTTGGGGAGGGGCTCACCTCTAAAGGACAAAAATAGCCTTTGCCCTGAGCAAGGGGCAAGCTGTCTGGAACCTGGAGGGGTTTGAGCCATTTCAGATGGCAGCTTTGAGAGCTCTTGCATATCCTACATTATATACTTTGTTCCTTTTTAGGCTGGAGATTAGAAGCTGGTGAGACAAGTGGAGCCATGTGCATACTGCTCCAATCTCTCACTCTAACATTGTGCCTGATTAAGACTCATCACGATGATAATTAAGGAGTCCTCATCACTTGAAATTAGCTCATCTTATCTTACCTTTGCCTCTTAAAGAAGCCTTCACTTGTTCTCCCATTTAATTCTTGAAAATGTTTTTAAGTCACTTACTTCCATGTTTATTCTATTCGGGATAGTCCAGTCTGCACCTCTTCTATTGAGTTAAATGTACTTTCTGTTCTATCATCTATTACTTCCAAGTGGCTTGGAATTTAAGATCCATTTAAGATCCATTTCTGCGTATTCCAGGAGCCTGCCATCCATGGTGCTTTCTTCTTGTCCAGATTCTTCCTGGCCATGGATTTCATTGACCCTTACCTGAACCATTGAACCTTGCAGTCTGCTTCTAGAAGGCCACCAGGTTTCCTTTATTTCAATTGCCTACTTGTTTCTACTTTTCCTTCACACATTTCTCCCAAACCAACATCAAAACTTCCCAGTTTAGAGTAGTAGCCAGAAATCCCACCCACACCTACCCCAGGCAACTCTTGAACCATGGCTTTGGATTTTGAAGTGAAAGGACGGAAGAATGAAATGCTCATTATTAAGCACATTGCACAATTTTCAGGAAGCAGAAAAGGAAGATGATTGTTCAGAAAGCTTGACTCTGCCTAGTGAGAGGCTATTGGAAGAAAGAGAAAATAAATCAATTGGCCCAGTCACTGGAAGGCTTCACATAGACAGGGCAGACATTTGTTTGTTTTATCTTTTCAAGCCAAAATTGGGATGTTTAGTTGGTCAAATGAAACAGAAAAAGCAGCATGGTAGAAACGAGAGAGAAATGTGATAGTAAAGCAAACAAATGAGGATGTGGCTGCGTGTTGTAAAGACAGGAGAAACAAGTGCTAAGTGGATATTTTCATAGCATCTGGAAATTCTGGGATCCAAGAAAAAAATCCATAAACACTTCTAAATGTTTGCTTTGTACTGCTTGGCTAATTGGCCAAATGTAAAATCGGCTTATAGTGGATTTTATAGTAGAAAGTGAAACATGTGTAGAAATACAGACAGTGCAGCTTGGCACGGGCACATGTGCTCATAAAAGACACTGACCATAGAAAATGGCACTGTGTTCTTGGCACTGACCACTTGGCGGTTTTGTTAATTGAGCTCCTTTTTCATAGGATGACACGGGAGTTAACTTCCCAGTTAATGAGTTTCCCTTGATAAACGTATTAAATATCCTAAGAAGATACCTTACTCTGGATTAAGACTGTGTTGTGACTATCAAAGTCTTCTTTCTGTCTCTGAAACTGTAAGGTGTTCTCTTTTCTCTTAATTTTCTCTTCATTTGACCTATGTCCTGTAGGTTGTTTAAAAGCTTGGCTTTTGTCAGGTATGTTTCTTTCACTTTACATGTATAGTTAGAGAATAATATTGTGAATGACCCTCAGAATCTGGTCTTGTCTCTTTGAAGATGAGAAAACGAAGATACATAATTTGAGGCAAAGAGTCTGCTAAAGACAAACCAGTTCATGTAAAATCTGGACTCAAACCCAGGACTTCTGACAATTAGACCAATATTCCTTCTACTGTACCATATGTTTTTTTTGCTGTGACATACTGAGTATGCTTTCAAGAGTTGCTGCTGCTAACTGTTCTACCTAAAAATATTCAAATTGCCATCTGAGATGCTTCTTGATTTTCTTTGCTTTTTGATTGCAGGATTCCTGGAAATAACAATAGATGCATCATTAGTATGGATTTCATTGCACAGACTATTATGAGCATTTTTATGTAAAGAGAAATAGCCAGAAGATAAAATTTCTTACATTGATATTTTGGGATTTGTGTTTTTATAACTTATCTGAACAATTCTTTTGGAGGGGGGGAGTAAAGAATAAATATATAGTTGAGACCAGGAAGACCTGTGAAATATAACTCAGTATAGAAATAGTGACTAGAAATTGTCAGTCTCATTTCACCGTGCTTAAACACATGCACAAATAAATCAATATAAAGTGTTGGTCGAAATGTGCCCCAGTTATAGACAATTAAAGATCTGTGTACATAACTTACAAAAAATGCACGGGGGACAAGAAAAGGTGTATCTTGGACTTGAAATCATTTGCAGATGAGCAACACAAAGGATATTGAAAATGCAAGATGTAAATGTGTGGTTTTTTTGCAAAGCACTTTTTTTTGAGATTTAATCTCAGCCTGTTTTATTCTCTTGTTTGCATGCACACCATAGTCATTATTACAATTGAATTATAGAATGCCCTACTACACTGTTAGATTGTTAGACTGCTTGATTGAAATTATCTTTATAATGGAAATCAGAACACTTTTAACCTTGTTAGAGCACCACAGTACTGTTGATTAATACATAAAGCAAGTCATAAATTTCACGATGAAGTATTTATTTCCAATCTTGTGAAAGCAGTTTGTGCTATATTACAGAAACTTTCTTCATACCTTTGTCAGGCTGACACTAATGATCATGATTATTTCTAGGACTTTCGAAGTGTCAATGTTAATTACACTAATGCTTTTGAAATGAGGAAAAAAAGAGAATGTTTGGATGTAGTATTTTCAATGTTTGATAATGTGTATGAAGATTCTTTTGTTTCCTGGTTAATTTCTGAGAACTGACTTCATTTGATAAGGTTATCCCTGAAAGCAAATGTTTGGCCAAGTGGAAGTATCTAACATTCTCAAGGTCAGTTTCATTGATAAATTCAAAGAGTGTTTTCTGAGTAGTTTGGGTATGCTCTACATGGAGTAAGAAAGGTAGATGAAGAAAGGGGGTGGGGGAACCCAGCGTCAGTCCTCGAGATAGTTCATAGTTTCATGGGGGATGCAGGCATGGAAAAACGGTGATCAGTTTATGCATAGACATTATAATGGCACAGGTTAAGGGAGCTACTAGGTAGACAGGCTTGGGAAAGTCAGGGAGAATGTCCTAACGGAACTCCTCCAGAGTGTAAGGTCTGTGAACTGTTGGAAGGTAAGGTAGGGTCTGTGAGAAGTTAGGAAACTGGTGGCAAGGACCATCGAAAACTTGAATCTAGAAATAGAGACTGAGGAATGATGGACAGAGCAGGACTGTAATCAATCACTGTTCCAAGACTCATCTGATGTCCTAGAGCCCTTCTGCGCAGTCTCACAGCACCAAGGTTCCAAGGCCTTACTTACATCAGTGACAAAAGAAAGCCTTCTAACACTGCTTTCTCTCCAGGCTCTGCCAGTTAGCAATCCCACTGAACTGGAGAGATCAGGCCTCTCCCCTTGGGCCAGCCACTTGCATGTACAGGAGGCTTGGAGACAGGAGCTTGTAAGTCTGGAGAGGCCTGCGTTAATTTCAGAGAAGAAAAAAGTGGTTAGGTGGGGAATTTGTTTGTGAAAAACCACTGTCTATAAAATTGTACCTTTCCCTTTACACTACTCCTAGGGGATGTAGAACTAATTAGGAGACCTGAATACCATTAATAATTTTTCTACTTGTGTTTTATGAGTAGTAATTTTTTCAAAGCCTTCATGAACTCACCAGTAGAAAAGGTAATGCGCAGCTTTTCAACATATTGCCCCTCAAGACTCATAATATAGCCAGTCATCAATTGCATACAAATAGCTAATTGCTAGTTTCCACAGTAAAATGTTCTTATTGTCTCATATTGGATTCATAGACCAAAAAGCTGAGCTGTAGCTACTCAGCCAATCTTTGCTTTGAAAGCATATTGCTAAAGGAGATGGTAAGCCAAATGTCCTGCATATGCCTGCACTGAATTGATGGACTTTCGGTTAGTGGAAATGGAATTGGGTAAGCTTATTGGATTGATTTTGAATAGACTCTTTGCAAAAGCAGAGATTCCTATAATGACTCTAGGTTAATAGTTCAGAAAAATATGTTTCAGGAGGCTGGCATGGTAGCATACCACGCTATTCTTCAGCCTGCGTCTCTCGCATCCTATATAGGCACCAGCTCATATCCTGGCTGTTCCACTTTCAATCCAGCCCAAGGCCCATTCTTTTATCAAAAAGTAAATAAAGAACCAAATATGGGAGGAGAGATGTATATATGGAGAACAGGAATCTAGAGAAAGCAAGGTAAGGAAAGGCTCCAAATGAAGGAGGTGAGTGATGTTAAGAATGTATCACACATTACAGTGATAGGGAAGGTTAAGGCATTGGGTAAGAGGGTGGGCATGTGATGGAAATGATATACAACAGTCCTTGTCCTAATCGAATAAACTGGAACGTACTATTTTCCCAATTTTACAGATGTAGAAACTTGAAGCTTAAGGGAAAGGAATTAACTAATTTTAAAGATTAATTTATTTGAAAGTCAGAGTTACAGTGAAGAAAGGAGAGACAGAGAAAGAGGTCTTCTTCCACTGGTTCATTCCTCAAATGGCCACACCAGCCAGAGCTGAGCCTGTCTGAAGCCTGGAGCTATAGATCTCCCATGTGGATGCAGGGGCCTGGTGACTCAGACCATCCTTTCATGCTGTCCTAGGCTACAAGCAGGGAGATGAATGAGAAGTGACACATACGGGAATTGAACCAGTGTGCATATGGGAGGCCAGCTATTGAGAAGAAGCTAGATCAGATTCTTTGTCTCTTGGCACATGTTGCCAAGTCTGTAATCTTGGAGCAAATATAAGGAATATTTAAGTGTGTATGTGTGTCTGTGTCTCAGTATGGAAATTAACACAACACAGAGAAGGGAAAATCAGCATGTAGGAATGCTAGATGCCAGGGAGTTTGTGATAGAACACATGAGTGTTGCAGCTGTTTCAGTGGACAGATCACAAGACCACCCAGATAGTGAGTGCCTTCTGTGGAGAAATGACAGCCCAAGAAGTATCTGTGAACATGGAGTAGGAAAATTTAAGCACATGGCATGCAGGCTAGGATGGAAAGAAATGAGCTGAGAGGGACCCCATGATGAAAGGATGGGAGAGTTGGTACGTTGGGTAGATGAGTGACTAGGGAAGTGAGTGAGTAAGGGATAGCAAAGGACTTCGGAAAATCCGTAACAGCCGGATTTTCTCTTTCCATAGTTGTGTGAGGGATATTTTGTGGAGCAATCCAGACAATTGAGTGCTACCTCAATGTAGTTATTGCTACCTAATGTGTCATTATTTGTCTGCTTTTTTGTAGAGATTTCTTTTTATTGAAAAATTCAGATATGCAGAGAGGAGGAGAGACAGAGAGAAAGATCTTCCATCTGATGATTCATTCCCCAAGCACCCGCAATGGCCAGAGCTGAGCCAATCTGAAGCTATGATCCCAGAGTCTCTTC
The DNA here is from genome assembly GCF_017591425.1 of Ochotona curzoniae. NCBI lineage: Eukaryota > Metazoa > Chordata > Mammalia > Lagomorpha > Ochotonidae > Ochotona > Ochotona curzoniae. The sequence continues at coordinate 12,497,661 of NW_024467087.1, forward strand.
CACGTCTCCCTTGCAGTGCAGGGTCCCAAGGCTTTGGGCCGTCCTTGACTGCCTTCCCAGGCCACAAGCAGGGAGCTGGATGGGAAGTGGGGCCACCAGGATTAGAACTGGCACCTGTATAGCTCCTGGAGCATACAATGCAAGGACTTTAGACACTACGCTAACACGCCGGGTCCTATTTGTCTGCTTTTTAATGTTTATGACAACTCATTAATCCAGATTCCCTGCCTTGGAGGTTTATGTTTGAGGCATTGTCCCAAGGGAGCTCTACTCTATGGCCTTTTGCAACAGAGTTGTATCCTGAATGCTATGGTGTTGTTTTGTCACCAAGATGCAAAGATGAATGGAAACAATGCATTTCTGTTTCACGTGTGCTATTGGCTCTAGCACAAGATGTGAGGCAGATACTGTTGTGAGTATTAGAGAGATCTCGGTAGCCAGACAGAGAATGAGGATGTTGCCTTTATTAGAAAAGCAATCTTTTGTGATGCTGCTTAGCACCAAGCGATGAGTTTTTTTTTTTTTAATAAGAGAAACTACTTTCATGTATTTCACACATTCTGGTTTTTTTTTTTAAAGATTTATTTTTATTATTTTCTCATTGGAAAGGCGGATATACAGAGAGGAGAGACAGAGAGGAAGATCTTCCATCCGATGATTCACTCCCCAAGTGAGCGCAACGGGCTGATACTATGCCGATCCGAAGCCAGGAGCCTCTTCTGGGTCTCCCACGCAGGTGCAGGGTCCCAAAGCCTTGGGCCGTCCTCGACTGCTTTCCCGGGCCACAGGCAGGGAGCTGGAAGGGAAGCGGGGCTGCCGGGATTAGAACCGGCGCCCATATGGGATCCCGGGCGTGCTAGGCGAGGACCTTAACCACTTGCGCCACCGCGCCGGGCCCCAAGCGATGAGTTTTTAATAAAGCTGAGTAGATAGAGCACTGCTCTCTCCAGGCTCACCCCACTTCTTTGGCTCCATATATATGTGATTTTATGATGCTAGCAAGAGGTCCAGTGATTTGTCAGTCAAATCGCTAAAGGAAAGTCAATACTGAAGCAGCTAGTCATCATCTTGTCCTTGCCCAGCGACTTGACTGCCCTTGCAGCGTCTGTGCTACACATTCTCTGTGGCACTGACACTCACTGTGGTTCTTGTGCCCTTGCAGTCAAATGTGAACTTTGCGTTTTGTTTCTCTTTCTCCTATTGAACGACTGGGTGGGTGCTGGAAAGAACGGGAAGAATGGTGAACACTAGCTATGCCTAGCCAAGTGTTGCTTCCCTTCCCTTTTTCGTCAGCCATATTCACAGTAACTCCTTTCTTTATCACACATGCCCTCCTCTGGACCTGGATCTTCTTTGAGGCTCTGCTCTCACTCCCTGTAAATCAACTCTAAAATAAAGTAATTGGATTTTTTCCCTTCAAGTGGAACACTATTTCAGGTGTCCTGAGTCCGAATGGGTTTTGTGCAGCTGGCATCTGTACCATGGACCTCAGGTAGTTGCGCCTAGCAGCAGTTTGTAGTGCAAGTCCCTAATTGTGTGCAAGCTGTCCTCAGCTGCAAAGAATCTGATGTCACCGTTGGAATTTGTACTGAAAGCACCTTTCCTGTTTGGAAAGTGCTTGCTTTGAAAATTCTCCCTTGTTATTGAAGGGCTAAATGACTTGTTCAAAGTGAATCAGTAACAGCACTGAGATTATTTTTGTTTATACTGTTCTTGACCCTGTATGAGGGCATCTGAAATCAATGGGACTTTCTTGGTAACCTGACCCCTAAATCCACCCAGGGTCCCTGTTGCTGTCATGTGTTAGTGGCTATCAGGAACCCCATTACAGTCCCCATATGACTGCTTCTTTATTTTCCATTATCAGCTGTCTCATCACTGTTTTCACTTGTGAAATCTGTTAGGAAGTTGTAACAGAAGAAGCAGTATTCTTCTCTAAGTCTTTCTTGTGGCTACTGAAAAATCTCCACAAATAAGATGACAGGATGTTAGGAAATGATCTCCATTTCTTGTGGGAGTTATGTGTTTAGACTTATAGGTTACCAAATGCTAGAGCAGGGCACAATGATTTTATTCAATGCCTTTTATCCTGTAGGAGGAGGAGCTACAGCCCAGAAGAAAAGTGTATGCATGCTGGGTAGTAGGCCTGTGGCTGCATCTTTGCATATTTGCACCTGTAATGCAGGGCCCGGGAAAGAATGAAAAACAGCTTTTGAAGTCCATATTTGGCATTCCTAGGATGCATTTCAAGTAATATCCTTGTAATTCTTTACTAGAAGTAAAACAAAAGCAGGCCCCACCTTTGAACCCACAGGCTCAGTGGAGATTCATACAATGTACACATTGCTTGAGACCATTTGCCATTAGGGAAGAAATAAAGAAAAGGCTAAGGCTGGTTTGCTTCTGTTCCATGACTTTTACCATCTTCTTGAGAACCACAGTTTCTGAGGTACTTAACTTTAAGCTATTTGAGAATTTGATCATCCATTATTCATAAAGGGTCTCCTGGACTAGGGACTGTAAGCAAGTGTGAGGCCTTGGAGTTTTAGGTCCAGTTTTCCAGTGCCTGTTCTGTTGCCCTTTACTAACTGTATGGTCCTGGGTGATCATTTACCTCTTGAAACCTCAGTTAAAAAAAAAACCAAAAAAACAAGGCATGGTTTCTTACTTCCTGGGGCTGCTTCCAAAGTGCTATGTTACAATGTCCTGTGGGAGCATGCTTTGTCAGAGAGAGAGGGCTGTATCCAACCGCAGTGTCGGCTATAAGACAGAACATATTCTGAGATGCCCTTGGTGCTTCATTCAGCTCTCAGTTATTTGTGCTAATCTTGGGGGAGAGGAGTACAGATAGTACAAAGCAGAAACTCATCTATGTACTTCTTCCTTTTCGGGTTTCAAAATACACAGTGCCTGGGACAAGCTTCTGAAATCTGTTCGCTGAGTGTGAAATTCAGCTAAGGTGTAATTCCCAAAGTGGGACCTTGTGCAAGTTCCTCCTCTGAGCCTCATTCCCCACGTGTATCTCATGGCTCCTGCCTGCTCCAGTATCTATAGGTCTGTGTGTCTACACATGTGGAGAGCAGCAGGGAAAAGCCAGGTGATAGAGCCCCACAACCCCATTAATTAGAGAGAGAAAGAGAAATCAACCCATAGCATGTGAAACCATGAGTGACATTGAGTTACTGAGAAGAGGAGAGAGTGGAGGAGAGAGAGAAAATAACAGCTGGAGATGGGAAGGACTGAAGTGAAAGCAGTGTCCGGAGAGGGAGATGTGCAAGATGAGTCTCTGCCATTTCCGTTCAGAGGTCACAACTCAGCCCAATTCACCTGATTTTCACTCTCCTTTCAATCATGTCCTTTTCAAAATTCAGCTCGGGAGTGTTTCTGAGCCATTCTGATTATATAACTTCTGCTAAAACCAATCAGCAGAGGTCTGCCTACAGTGCAGGGCAATCAGCAGAAACCGAAGGTATTGGTCAGCGATGATGTCTCCGTGTAGGTGGACCGTGCCTGAGGAGGTTTAGCTGGAGTTGCAGTCAGAACGGCCTTATAGCAGTGCTGTTGTCTACCAGCTACACCGTTTCCCATGCAGCTTGATGAATGGTTTCTGGTTAAATACAGTGCTGTTACGAGTTGCATGAGAAGTGGAGTATGTAAATGATGTATGTTGCAGTTAAATTTTACCCATCGACTCAGTCTTGTGTTTCTTAAAATATAGGAATTTAATGACAGTAACATAAGATTCTACATCAGGATTCCCTGCCATTCTGTGCCCTGTGTCAATATTTGGCATTTTGAGTCTTGTGAGTTGGGGAAGCAGGACTTTGCTATATTGTTTGAGGTTCGATGAGGTACTGTTGCGTGCCAGCCAGCCTTGGTTTTATATGCCATGTATCCTCAGAAACTACTTCTTAAATCAAACTCAAGTGTTAATTGTGCATAATGAATAGGAATAGACAAATGAATAGCAATAAGCTCTGAAAATGAATGCATCAAGTAAGTGAGAAGCAATAAAGGAGCTCCTCAGTCTGTTTCTATGGGCATAATAACCAGACTTTTTTTTTTTAAGTTTAAAAATTGTTATATAATCGGGCCCAAGTGGGATAGTGTAGTGGTTAAAATTCCTCGCCTTGAACGCCCTGGGATCCATATGGGTGCCGGTTCTAATCCTGGCAGCTCCACTTCCCATCCAGCTCCCTGCTTGTGGCCTGGGAAAGCAGTCAAGGACGGCCCATAGTTTTGGGACCCTGCACCCGTGTGGGAGACCTGGAGGAAGTTTTGGCTCCTGGCTTCATTGGCTCAGTTCCAGCTGTTGTGGCTGTTTGGGGAGTGAGTCATCAGAGGGAAGATCTTCCTCTCTGTCTCTCCTCCTCTCTGTGTATCTGCCTTTCCAATAAAATGAAATAAATCTTTTTTTAAAAAATTGCCATATAATCACAATATTACTTGCTTATCATCTAAAGGATTTGAGAATTTACTCCTTCTGTAGGTCATCTTTTTATTTTACTAATAATGTCCAACAGTATGCTAGTTTAAAAAATCATGTATTTTTCCAGAGGTTCCTGATGTTTTCAGTGTAATATCTAAAACAATGTTGCCAGATCCAGTGTCACAAAAATTTACATCTGTGTTTTCATAAGAGTTTTATAAATTTAGAAGTTACATTTTATCTATTTATGTTGTATTTGTTCCACTTGCTCATTCATGCCATTTTCAGTAGTTATCATGTATTAGTTTTATTCTGTTCGTATTTTTCTATATTTAAAATTTATTTTCTTATTGGTATGCCACTAATATTTACAACAAGTTCGTTTGGATTATTGCCAGTCTAATTTCAATACAAAAACATTGTTCCCATCGAGCTTAATTCTCTACTTTCTCCTTGTGCTGTTATACAAATTACATCATTATACAATGTATATGTACCACAGATTATTAGTTATATAATTGTGTGTTAAATCAGAGAAGAGGATGACAAACTTGGAAACAAAAATACTTATTTCTACATTAACCTATTTGGTAAACTTCACAGGTTTTCTTTATTTTGGCATGTGGATTCATGTTTTTGCATGGTTTCTTACCATTTTGATCTTTTTAAAGTTTCATTTATTTAATTTGAAAGAGTTAGAGAGATCTTCCATCTTCTGAATCACTTCCCCAAATGTCCAGAATTGGGTAGTCAAAGCTGGAAGCAAGGAAGATTCTTGCAGGTTTCCCAAGTGGATGCCAGGGCCCAAGGCCTTGAGCCATTCACTACTGCTCTCCCAGGACATTAGCAGGCACTGGATCGCAAGTGGAGTGGCCGGGACACAAACTGGTGCTCATTTGACATGCTGGTGGAGGAGTAGGATGCGGCACCACTGGCTCCTGTTACTGAGCGTGTTTTATTAAGGAACTCTAGTGAATCTTGCAGGGCATATTTGCTAGTGACAAATTCTCTGATTTTCTGTGTCAGATTGTCCTAATCTGTAATTTTTGGTGGACGTAGAATTTTTATATAGCATTCTTTTTTTCTTTTTGTACTTTGAATGTGTCCTTCATTTACCTCTACTTATTTTCTGACAAGAAATCGACTGATTTTCTTATTGAATACCCCTTGAATGCAATGAGTTCCTTCTTTTGTACTGCTTTAAGATTCCCTTTTGACAGTTTGATTGTCTGAGTCTCCCATGTGGGTGTAGGGTCCCAAGGTGTTGGTCCATCCTCCATTGTTTTTCCAAGCTCTAAGCAGGGAGCTGGATGGGAAGTGGGGCAGCTGGGACAGGAACAGGCTCCCATATGGAATCCTGGTGCATGCAAGGTGAGGACTTTAGCCATTAGGCTACCACGTCAGGCCCAAAGGGAGATCTTCTACCTGCTTGCTCAACTCTCTTGTAACAGCTAGGACTGGGTAAAGCTGAAGCCAGGAGCCAGGAATTCCATTTGGGTTGTCTACACAGGTTGTAGGAACCCAATTACTTGAGCCATCATTAGCCATTTTCTCACGGTCTATATATTAAAAGGAATCTACATAGTAACCAGAGCTCTGGGACTCGATCCCAGGCACCTGAATATAGGATATGTGTGTACACCAACCCTGCACTGTGGTGCCTGCTCAATGTTTCTTTAAATATTCTTCATATTACTTTACTTCCCCCTTCTCTGTCCGGAGATTCCATTTTTTTTTTAAAGATTTATTTTTATTATTTTTTTATTGGAAAGGCGGATATACAGAAAGGAGAGACAGAGAGGAAGATCTTCCATCCCATGATTCACTCCCCAAGTGAGTGCAACGGCCGATGCTATGCCAGTCCAAAGCCAGGAGCCTCTTCTGGGTCTCCCGCCCGGGTGCAGGGTCCCAAAGCCTTGGGCCGTCCTCCACTGCTTTCCAGGGCCACAGGCAGGGAGCTGGATGGGAAGCAGGGCTGCTGGGATAGAACCGGCGCCCATATGGGATCCCAGGGCATGCAAGGCAAGGACCTTAACCACTGTGCCACCACGCCGGGCGCCGGAGATTCCATTTTATGTCTGTGGATACACTTGATGACTTTCCACAGGATTCTGAAGCGCAGTTCATTTTTCTTTATTCGTTTTTTTTTTCTTCTTCAGATAGCATAATATACATGGACTTCACTTCAGCTCTGATCATTTTTTTCTTTACCTGCTCAGATATGCTGAGCAGCCCTAGTTAATTTATTTCAATGACTGTAACCTTCAGTTGGAGAATTTGTTTTTCTTTGATTATTTGTGAGAGAGAGGTGGGGAAAGGAAGAGGTGGGGGGAAGGAGAGAGAGAGAGTGTGTGTTCATCTGCTGAGTTATTTCCCAGATAGCCGTAAGTGCCATTGCTGCGCCAGGGCACAGCCAGGAGCCAGGAGCTTCATCCATGTCTCCCACATAGATGTGGGGCCCAAGCACTTGAGCCATCTTCAGCTGCTTTCTCAGGTGCACCAGCAAGACACTGGATCACAAGTGGAACAACTGGGACATGGACTGTCACTCATATAGGATCCTGACTTTGCAGAGGGTGACTTTGTGCACTATGCCACAATGCTAGACCCCATCTGACTTTTAAAATAATGAACATTATAATGAATATATAGCAGTACTTTACACATACTTCCCATTTCATCACATAACTTTTCAAAGATTATACCAAAGGACCAAGATTTCAAAATAATATTTATTTTATTGCATCTTCAAGTATATTCTATAGTAAATGTGGCTTTTTAAAGAAATCTGCGTGCTTGGCACTGAAAACTGCAATGACTTTTTATTGCTGTTTAGTGTTACTGTACTGACTCATGGTAAGGTGCCAGCAATTTTAGCCATTGTAACTTGTGAACTGTTAGTAGCAAATGTCACATTTTTAAAGAGAATTCAGAAATCTCAACACTGTTTTCGTTTTTTCGTTGCAAGATTTCATGACAGATCTTTGATGATTAATTAGTGCTGATACTGGTTGAATGTGGCAAGCTATTCATTTCAGCTTTTGTCTGTAGATTTGTCCATTCAAGAGGCAAAAACACAGTCTGAAGAGGAGATATTAACTTCATGTTTGCAGTAAGCCTGTAATTAAATGAGTTAGTGTCACTCTCCTTGGGAAATGGCATGAATTCATCTCCTGACTTTTCATCCAGCAGGCATTCAGCAATGTCACCGCTACAATTTTTCTACCATTGTGTATACTTTTCTTGGTGATACAATGCAGTAAACTACCCTGTAATATGTTGCTGTGGCTTTTTTGTTCTCTTTCAAACAGCTCTAACAAATGATTCTGACTTTTAAACAGTTCATAATATTCACTTTAAATATTTAATTCCGTTTTCTTTATATCCTGATTGATTTCAGGTTGATTTTACAACCTAATTTGTTGTGTAAACTATTCTTCATTGTTCCATTTTATCAGACACAGTAAGACTGTTTATTCATATTCATTCATAAGGTAAAGAAAAAGATAACTTGTCATATTTTTCTTAATTATAATTTTAAGCTACAGACTAGATTCCCATCTTCTCTGAGAGAATTCATTTGTAAATTAGGCCCACGCATTCTTAACATCTTTAGATATAGACATTGCATCTGAGTTCAATAAGTGATCCAAAAATCCATTCTTAATTATCAGAAAAACTAGGTATAAATATGTTTCTTATTGCAAAAAAATGATACAGAATCTCTAATAATTGTAAGCATTGTAAGGAATATTATAGGTATTGAAAAATATGACTACAAAGTATTCATTCACTTCTTACATTTTCACATGGATGTAAAACTTTCTAGATATCAAAATAATTTTTATGATAAAGGTTACCAAGATTATGATAGGTGTACTCTTTTTTTTTAAAGATTTGTTTATTTTTATTGGAAAGGCAGATATACAGAGAGGAGAGACAGAGAGGAAGATCTTCCATCTAATGGTTCACTCCCCAAGCGGCCACAACAGTTGGAGCTGAGCCAATCTGAAGCCAGGAGCCTCTCCCTGGTCTGCCACATGGGTACAGGGTCCCAAGGCTTTGGGCTGTCCTCAGCTGCTTTCCCAGGCCACAAGCAGGGAGCTGGATGGGAAGTGGAGCTGCCTGGATTAGAACCGGCGCCCATATGGGATCCCGGGGCTTTCAAGGTGAGGACCTTAACCACTACACTATTGTGCCGGCCCTGATCGTTGTATTCTAAATAGCCAAAAAAAAAACTAGGTTCTGAGTATAAATTAAACTCTGAAAACTTCATATGTCTATATCTAAGTCTGCTAGTTTAGGACATTCTAGAATCACTGACACATATGCCAAAGCAGTATTATCATTTTACATCATTTTGCCACTGGAAGATACCTTGTTATACTTTTAGAGGATTGGGAATAAGAAGGGTGAATACAGTTTTAAAATTAAAATGAAGGTAGATGTAGAGAAATTAGAAGGATAGAACAACAAAAATTCTTTTTTTTTTTTTTTCTGGACTGAGCTGAGTAGGTGTTATGTCTTTTTCTCCCGCTGAAATAGCAATGGCAAGCAGATGAGTAAATTTGGAGTTATTTGAGTTCATATAATGTTGCCTTTTAATCCCCACATTATTGATCCTCTATGAGTAAACAGTGATGTCCTGGACTCCTGGTGCTGAGAAGGTTTTGACGTTGTGTAAGGTTTGTTAGGCACACACTCGGCACCGTATTTTTATTTCAGACTCCATTTGTGTAGCTAGAATTTGGGGGAGAAGCAAATGTCTCCAACAGAAACAATGTTGAAAACTTACTGCCGTCCCTATAGCATTCAGCTCCAGTAAACACAAGTGTGTTTGTTGGTTGGAGGCACAGAATGCTAACGGAAATCTTGGACCACTAATCCATGCTATCGAGTCAGAGTAACAAGAGGACCTTCTAGGTATCATAGCAGAACAGAAGCAGGCCATGTGAGTATCAGATATAGGCAAACTGGTTCTCATTCAGAGTGGCGACCCAGGCTCATTAAGTCCTTTTCCTGTCTTCCAACAGTCCCACATTAAAATACTCCTGTATAAAGTATTCTTTTGCATCTGGGCAGCAGACTCAGAATTGTAACACACACTAACAGGCTGCAGAAAATAAGCAGTCTGCACTTAAAGAATAAACAATTCCGATTGCAATGTGGCTGCAGGAGATCGTATACTCAACCTTGGTTTGATTCTTAGATGACAGCTGAGTTTTAACAAAATGAAATGGCTCATTTTGGGTGACTGAAATGGTAAAAGGATGAGCTACCGGTTGGAAGCTAGTCTCCCTGCCTCCAGATTTTGAATGCTTTTGACTGTAACAGAGCAGACAGCCTTGTAGGGCACCAGTTGCCTTTTCTTGGATTCCAGTTTGCTTCAGGAGCTTTCTGGTATGAAATGTTTAAATAACAGCATCTGATCTCTTAAAATATTTCTAATCATAACAGATTGTTAGTGAGCATTTATTGCAATGGTCAAGCAATTAATAATGAGTCACAGCAAAATGTCTATGGGGGGGGAAATGTTCTCATTATCACCAGGTTTGTTATCCTCTGTGTTCCATATCCAGATGTATCCAATAGTTAATTAGTAATGATGTGCTTCCTGAAGTATAAGGCTATAAATTAATGTTTGTATGCATATTTTCTATAGAAAAAAATCAATGGAAAATGCCTGACATGCCCATCTCATTGTAAAAAAAAATGTATGTAATGATTACAAGCATATAATAAGACTGGTTTACTTAGCCAAATGTTTGTTCATTTCTGTTAATCAGTATTCATTTGAGCTACTTCCTTGCAGTTTGTGGAAGCAATGCAATCAGTTGAGTAGTGTGGCAGATTTAAATCAGTGATAAAAGCCCTGGGGAAATTAACAAGACAAAACATTAACCACAGACTAAACATTAACATATATTAGCATTTTTATTATACCTGTAGAATTGTTTAATGGGTATGGTTACTACTATTAAAAAGTTTATGTTGTATATCACATCATTTCAATATATATTTGTTTAAAACTTAAGATTTAATTAACAGAGATTGCATGACAATATTAAGAAGTGATTCAAGAGAATGAAATGCTTTATTTTAACTGATAGTCTATGGAATTCCCACCATACTTCATTTGCAGCCCAGCCCCTGGGTACTTGAAACAGGCAGATACCCAGGGAAAATTCACCCCAAGGGAATCAAAGTTGGTATTTAAGTAGCATAACCTCAGAGGAGGTTTTATGTTGAATTCTTCCAGCATTCTGATGAGTTTGATGATCAGAGACTAGATTTATATCATTCAGCATCATTTCTTAGGAAAGCGCTGCTTATGACCACAGTAATCAGCTGAGTTCTGGCAGAAATGTTATTCTGTAATTAAATAAAGCTGGGGAGAAGGGGATGAAGCTGATCCGAGTACAGCAGGAAGTGACAGGTGTGCCATGTCCCTTGCTCTGGTGCTACTGACAGGCTGACAGGAACCTTTTCACTTTCAGCTTCTGATTCTCTCTCTTTTTCCTCCTCCTCCCTCTTCCCTAACTCTCCCCCTTTCATTTGTGCAAATTACCTTAGCATTAAGTCTTGGCTTGGTGCTGTGGCCATCTGGCTAAAGTCCTCAGCTTGAACGCCCCCAGGATCCCATATGGATGCCAGTAGTAATCCCAGCAGCTCCACTTCCCATCCAGCTCCCTGCTTGTGGCCTGGGAAAGCAGTTGAGGATGGGCCAAAGCCTTGGGTCCTGCACCTACATGGGAGACCCAGAAGAGGCTCCTGGCTCCTAGCTTCGGATTAGCTCAGCTGCAGTCATTGCGGCCGCTTGGCAAGTGAACCAGAGAACTGAAGATCTTCCCTCTGTCTCTCCTCCTATCTGTATATATTGACTTTGCAATGAAAATGGGTAAATCTTTTTAAAAAAAAATATGCCTCAAACTCCACTCATATGCACAAGTCCCTTACATATTTCCTGTAGCCTAGTTTTGAACAGTAAAATTGATCTGATAGGGTTAGTTAGAGAGTGGCAGTGATATAAAAAAACAGTACGGAAGGAGAGGTGGTACCCCTCTCACCTAAATCATCCCATCATTGGCTCGCAGCTATTAGAAATAATGCATAAATCCCTTGTTATAATTGGATGTCACTTTTCTGTTCATCTCGAATAGCTTTTATTTGGATTATGTTTAATTTTGCAGCTTCAGTGTTCTCCAGTTGTGGGTGGGATGTTCACAGCATTGCAGACCTGAGTCATACCCAATCAGTGGGAAATCACAGCATAAACGCTGTTGGAAAATAGAATGCATGGCAGCTCCTCGGGGGTGGGGAGATAGAAAACCAAAGCGTAGGTTGTGGAGTCAGACAAGCATTCAAGTCCAAGCTCTGCTGTTTGTTAAAGTTATGACTTTATGTTTTTCCAGCTCCTGTGAGCCTCAGTTTCCTTATCTCTCCAAATAGGCATAGTATCTGCTCTGTGTGTCTCGGAGGGCTGTTCTAGGACTGTTTGTGAAGTAAGGCACGGTGTAACAGATGTGCACTAATGGTAGTGTTGAAAAGCGCATCATGTAGGTTCTCTTTCTCAGTCAGCCAAAGTGAACAATTGAGTCTGAGTCTGTTGTTACTTGCGAGTTCTCAGAACCATCAGTGAACGAGACCCCAAGAGTATATACGGTTTTGTGCATTTATTGACATGTCAACCATGGGCTACAAGTGATTCACTGTACCAGACCAGATGCTTTGCAAAGGTTTCAAATATTTGGTCACAAAGAGCTTCAGTACAAGCCACCCCAAAGTATGAGACATGAGCCTTTAAGGAAGCAGTAGAAACAGGAAGGTCACCCATAAGTTTCTCAGCCCTTCTTCCCTTGAAATGAGAAGCCATAAAATCCTCATGTGAGTGGTGCCTGCGTATACCTGGAGCAAAGGAAAATTCTTTTTCTGAGGACACGGGGTGCGGAGAAGGGAATTAAGTAGCAAGGAATGCTAAGCTCCGCCGCCCCCTCGGCTGCTGTGTGTCATCAGATCATACTGAGTCATCTATTCATACCCCTCTATGACGGTGCATTTCTTCAGCAGACCATAACATTTGTACACGTCCCATTTCTTTGTATATTGATTTCTGAAGGTTCTCCCATCTCATAAAGCTTTAAACATATTTGGATTTGTTTTCTTTCTTAGTCTGACTTTCATTATAGATACCTCTAACCATGAACCTAACAATAGTGAAGAAAATAAAATTTGCTTCCCCTACAGTAACATCTTCTACTTGGACAATAGTTTTCACTTTTTGTCTCAAGGTAACCTAGCACAAAAGAACTGCTTGCCTTTATGTAAGATTAGAGCTACTAGTGAATTGAAGCTGTGACTACAGATCAAGGTGAAGTCCTGTGGGCGAAAGCGAGCCATGTGGTTGTAGAACAGGTTACTAGAATGACACAGGAGCTGGGATATGGCCAGGGGGTATGCCTTCTTAACGTGTCAAGACTTGTAATACTGCGGGGAACAATTGTTTTTCCCATCAGAGATTCTGGCACATAAATAAAGGCACAATTAGAGACTGGGTAATGGCACACAAACAGACTTATACTCCAGGTCTTTGCACAGAGACACTCCCCTAGCCATTAAATTGTCTTCAAGTAACAAGTGTGAAGGTAGTAATATCCTTGACTGGGTACATTAGTCAGTGAAAGGAAATTGTATTGCACTTATTCAAGAATCTAAGTCTGCTGGGAAGGCTTCTCCAATTTTGAAAATGCCACTTGAGAGAGTGGCTTGCTTTGCAAGTGCAGCTGAAGAACAAGACCCAGGTCTCCCAGTGTCATCTGATGCTTCTCAAGTGTGAAGCTGAAAGGATCGCTTTCATGGGAATGTGGGCATCGCTTTGTAAATTATGCTTTCTTTTAGTGTCCACTTTTCAAAATCAGCTCTTAATATTCACCTGCAGCTCACACAGTATGGAGGTGAAAGCTGCGGGGAGGAGGGCCTGGAGCGGGGAATACATTTGACAAAATGCTTTGTATAGGAGGAGAGTTTGCTTCATGGTAGATTTGGAGGGGGTAAAAAGGCAGCCTATCTGATAAGATGTGGCACATTTCAGATGGGGGAATGCAGTTTATTGGCTGGACCCCATTGTTTGCCCTTTACCCCACACAGAGCTTTGGGGAGTCTGCTGCATGGAGCTGCTTGGGAACAAAGGTCAGGCTGAAGGCTGGCTACATTCTTATTGGTTCTTAACCTTCCTGCTATTGCCTCAGCTGCACCCCTTTCCAGTTAGGGTGGGGAGGGCAGTTGAAAACTTTAAAGTCTTTCTGTGGCCCAATTAGTATTCAGTGACACAAAGGGCTGCCTTTCAATGGTGAGGGAGATTTCACAGCTGTTGGTTGTAAGAGTTACTGTGAAAGTGTGAACGATTTTATTTTGGTGCTGGATTTGGACCAGGTTTAGGGCCAGAGAATGTGTCCTATGCTCCTGAATTGGCTAAGAATGCTTTGATCCTGGTGAAATAGACTTTCAGGTCAATGAATATTCAGAGGATAATAGACAGTTACAGAACAAAAATCAGGGTTTGGTTCCATGAAATTTCACCTGTAGTTTCACAAAGTGAATGTGTCTGTGCCTGTAGACATAAGGTTATTATGCACCGGCTGCCCTCAGTTATTTGAGTCATATCATCTGCTTAGGAACTGACTGGAACTTAACTGTCTTGGGCAGCCTGGTTGTCCCTGGCTTGGAGCACCCTGCCGACTGCTACCAGCTAGGGCATACTCAGAGACTGCAGATCCCACATTTGAAGTTGATATTAATGTAAACCAAGTAGCATTTTATAAACTCACCTGAAAATCTCAATATCACACATTCCAAAGGCAAATGGAATGTTCTCAAGTGTCTGCAACTTTCACTTCAGTCACATTAGGATAAACTTTTGAGAATAGCTGGTCTCTGCTTCAAACTGTAGAAGCTGTATTTCATAAATGGAGGCAATGCTACTGCTGATTCTAAATGTTTTCTCACTTGATAATTTATTTTTATGGAAACCCTCTCAAAGCTGCGCAAACTACATGCCATTTATGCTGTTGCATACGCACAGAACTTACCAAATACTATCAGGACAGTCCTGAACAATACAAAAACTGGGATTACCACTCAGAGCTCATGGCTTACCAGGGGAGTAGTGTGCTAAGCCTGCTAATCGGAGATTCCTTCGTTTCACTGAAGTCACCAAGCAGTGCCCCCATGGTTCTGCGCAGTTGCAAAATGGCAGCAGTACAACCTTTGTCTTCACAAGATATTTCTAGCATTTCCCCTGAAGTTTACATTTTATATACTTGGCTATGTTGGTGGGTCATGTATTTTTGAAGATCATTCTTTTCCCTCTGCTATGTAGAACCATGTAAGCAAGTAGAAATTGGGCATCATTTTGTAAGGTAGCTTATGTTGCATAAGCTTTGAAGTGAGACAAATGAGTTTAAAGTCAAACAAGCAAATCTACCATCTGTTTGCCTTGGTCAAGTGATGTAATCTGTCTGAACTTCAATTCCCTCAACTATAAAATGAAGATGATACTATTTAGCATAGTTTGGCATAGGAGATATATAAGAATGTTATTACTTGTAATCCTCTAGATACAAGTTCATTTAGGCTTTTGTTTTTAAAGTTAAAAATAGAAAATTGATAATTTAGCTAAAAATCAAAATGATAAACTAGATATCAGTTTTTAAACATAATTGCTGTGTGAGTTTTATAAAGGGTGAGGTTACAATACATGATTTTGAAAGAATGGAAGAGAATCATCAGGAAGAGGGGGAAGAATGAAAGACAGCAGTCTCCTGACATCCGTGATCCTTCTTCATACTCTCAATACTGGAACTGTTCGGTGACCTGTAGCTCACAGCTGATGCCACAGCCTGTTGCCTTCTTCCTTTGGGGATTGTTAACGAGGATCCATGAAGAACTATACTGGCCTTTTCCAGAATACCTTAGCTTGAGTCTTGTAATAAAATGCTTATGAGAGTAGGACAATCTGTGCATGAAAGCTTCCTTTCTAATCACAGGTTATTCCACACACTACTCATACCCTGTCTCCTGCACCAGTTCTTCCGAAATTTTTGCAGTTCTCTTTCGTGAACTCGTTCATACATGTAAACATAAGTGCCACTGAAATGTAGCAATAGCAGGAGCAGTGTGTAGAAGATCCTCTCAAATGTATACTTCATTATAGAAAAGGGGAGTTTTCATCTTGGGAAATCTCTGAATAGGCAGACAATCCTCCCCCAGACCTCAGCTTTCCTTTCTCCCAAGGGTTCTTTGACTGAAGTTTCTCAACGTTTTGGCTGTGGTAATAATTTCATTCTGCTCTTCAAAATGAAATTCAGGCAAGAAATTGAAGTGCATTTCAGAATGTTTCTACTATCATATCTGCGAAAATATCATGTGATGATATTGCATTTCTTTTTTTTTTTTTCTAGATTGGCAAGTTATGTGCTCACTCTCAACAACGCCAGTACAGATCTGCTTATTATCCTGAAGACCTGTTTATTGACAAGAAGGTATTAAAAGTTGCTCATGTAGAACGTGAAGAAACCTTATCCAGCCGTCGAAGGTGAGAGGGTTTTTCTACTCTTTTTCAGCATACAATCAACAATTGTTTTTGAAGGTAGAAAACTATTGGAGCAGAACTTCTTAAATATATGTTCTCTAGTTCTTTGGAGTGATGTGTTCAATTGAATGCTATCATCTGTCAGTATTACAGAGAAAAAAAAAAACAGTATTGCATTACCCAAGCCACAAGCAGATGTAAAGGTAGTGTGTAAATATATAGTACAGCAACACAGTAATGTCCTTATTCAAGATCCTTCGTTGAATAAACAAAAGTGTGTGCATATGATTTGGTCTCAGTATTCCACGGCTTGATTTGTGGCTTTCTCATTATTGACAGTGATTCAGGATTAAATTTACCAGAGGAAGGCTAAAATCTGGTAGGATGCTACCCACCCACCTGCACGTACACACACACACACGTACACAAACACATGCACACACAGATACAAATGGGTCAACAGAGAAACATGCAACAGTATTTGAATTCGCTTTTTAAAAAGTGATATATAATCTGGTTCCTTGGTAAAACAGCAGTCAAAGAATAAAATACAGGGTTGTATTTTTTTTTTAATTCCCACTGTTTTGATCCATCCCTCCTTCCCATTCGGTTTTCTCCATTCCAATTCTAATTTATTGGTTAAAATTAAGGGACAGGAATAGAATGGGAAACCCAACACAAAACTGGGGAGAATTACCTTACCCCCACAGTGTTGTCAAGTTTGCCAGGGCTCAGGAAGAGCCACACATGATTTCTTCTTGTTGACTTTGAAGAGGCTGATAGAGGTCTACAGATAGAAAATAAAAGATAAGTAATACCTGGTATTTGTGCCAAGTTATTGTATTTCTAGCAACTTGCTGCAGGAGGATTTGAGATGGTAATTCTTAGCTGTATTTGACTTTAGGGTGACAGAAGGTAGAAAGAATGGTGACAGCTTTAGGGTGACAGCTTGAGAGAATGGTAACCTCACCATGAAGCATTTCAGAAAGCCCCCTTGGCTTGACTTGAAACGCAATGGATTTCTAGTTTCCTGATAGCATCCACATGAAAACATGATTCCTGGACCCCTCGGAGTCCCAGAGGCCCTTCTGGAGAGGGCGTCGTATGGGATCTTTCTTTGGCTAACTACATAAGTGTGTCCAAAGCAAGCAACATATTGCAACAGATTCATTGAAAAAAATCAGTAGGAGAATCTGCTTGCCAGCTATCAATTTAACTGACTTTAACTAAAATACATCTTGTGAATATGTAAAGCTGTGTCACTTTTGTTATTCATTGTTTTTCATAGTGTAATGGGTTTCTGATAGTTTCAGATGAATAATAGATTGTGAATGTCTTCCTTGGTTTTAATTTCCAAAAGAGTAAATATTGAAAAATACATAGTGTGTAACTAAAAGTTCTTTGAAGTTCTCTGAAGTTCTCAATGACCAAGAGTGTAAAGTGATGGTCTTAGTTATTTAATACTGCACAACAAATTACCCATCAACATAGTTATTTAAAACAACAAACGTTTGTTATCTCATTGTGTCTGCCCACCGTGTACTTGGAAATTGCCTAGCTGGGTGATTTCTCTGAGTCTCTAAAGAAATTTTCATCAAGGTTTTGCCTGAGGCTTCACTTTTGACTGAGGCCACTTCCAAAATGACTCATTTTCAGGTCCAACAAGTTAGTTAGTGTTAGTTGTTGGAGCCAAGCCTCAGTTTCTCATCCTCAAGAACCTCTTGAATTGCTGTTTGACATGGCAGCTGGCTTTTCCGGAGTGATTCATGGAAGAGCAGGAGGAGAAAGCTATCTTGTTTTAGGAATTTTGTCTTGGAAGCATCACCTTGTCAGTTTTGACGTATTTGATTAGTCAGATGCAAGTCACTGATTTGGATCCATATCTAGGAGATGGGAAACTAAGCTCTTGAAGGGAAGAATATCAGGGAAGGGAACTTGTGAACATATTTTAAAGCCGCTGCAGGGCTCCTGAA
The DNA here is from genome assembly GCF_017591425.1 of Ochotona curzoniae. NCBI lineage: Eukaryota > Metazoa > Chordata > Mammalia > Lagomorpha > Ochotonidae > Ochotona > Ochotona curzoniae. The sequence continues at coordinate 12,515,650 of NW_024467087.1, forward strand.
ACCAAATGTTTTAGTACCAATTTCTTACAGCATTTGGGTTCTTTGGGGAAAACTTTCTCTCTCCAAGAAGATAAAAATGAGGTGATTTATCAAGACCCTTTTAAAGCGTCATGCTCTGTTACTTTGATTCTTAGCCTCAACCACCTAAGCAATTGACTTCAGGTCACCTAAGCTATCAATCTTCAATGGAAAATTCTTCCATATTTGGTGGAAATTCTCTCTCTTTATATGTGTGTGTGCGTGTATATATATGTGTATACATGTGTGAGTGCATACATATATGTGTATATATATTCTATTAGATATATAATACATATTATATATTTCATATATATGTACATTTATCTAACATTTGTTAAATGCCAGAATGTATAACCTGGGCATTGAAAATACCAAGACACTCTGCTCACTAGCACAAACTAATGTTTAAATGGACTTGTATATAAAAAGTTGCCAAAAGTTTTATAAGTTTTAAAGCAAAAGAAGGTACAGAGTACAAAGGTAGCCACCTCCAGGGAACAATAGAATCTCTATCCAGGTGAGTTCCAGTAGAGGTTTCATGGAGGAAGTAGTGCATGGATTTGTATCAGAAACATATGGCGCTTTCAGCAGAACAACCACAACCAAGTCTCGTTTTGAAATTTTCCTGTCAATGTAGACAAAATTATAAGGTAGGAAGTTGATACAAATCCTGCTGCAATGGCTTGTCTCTTGGACTCTGTCACCTATTTCCTTTCACCTTACCAGAAGGAGCTCTGTGGACATTGGCTCTGCCCAGAAAAGTTTGATAAATAGGCTTTGTCTTGGGCACTTGGATTTGGCACTTTGTTCAGAGTCTTTTTTTAAACTTGCAACTAGCCTTCAAATAAAACAAAAGAGAAAAAGGAAAAGTGACAAAATGAAGGATGGTCACAAATGGCTCCTTTGGGTGTAGAGAGCATGACACTGCTTACCTTTTTTTTTTTTTCTTCAAACTAAACATTAGAGTCTGAGATGGAGCCCTTCTTTCTAAAATCTCTGGTAGAAGAAGAAAACAAAAATAAGAGTACTTGAATACCTGACATCATTGACTTCCCTTAAAAGATGGTAAACTGTTTGAGAGAGGGGCACAGTGAGGGTTAAGATAATCTGCTAGATATATTGGTCCTATGGTCTGAGGCCATTAGGAGAGTTTGTCTTGGCAGAGTGTTAATACCCCCTAGAAATTTCTCAGTATGTTCTGCACAGTATTCCATACTGTCCAGAAAAAAATATATGTGCCTACCACACTCATGCCCAAACTCCATCCTCTGATTAAAAAGATAATTAGAAAGGAACTCCATTGTAATATTCAGTCTGTGGCAGTTGTGAGCAAGCTGTCTGAATGTGATTTGAAAAGCCTTTTGCTTTATTAAAGTAGCAACCCACCAAGAAAATTCCTGTGATAGTATTCAGAAGTCATCTGTTTGTTTTGTCTGCCCCCAACTGGGTAGTTTGCAATACACAACTAATCTTAGCAATAGCTTAGTTCAATTTAAAGGCGATTTGATACTCAACTGGTGGTCTATGTGGGGGACTCAGTGTTCCTTGAAGGGATAAGTACTGAAATGATCTGTCAGTAGATGTAAAATAATGGGGGTAGGATAGGATGCACAAGTATTGCAATCAGACCTTCACAAGCTCTTGCAGCTCAAATTTGTTCAGCATGTCTCAGTTGCCAGCTTCTCCTTCATTGTCTCTCTGGAATGTTTTCTTTGCCATTTCCCTTATATACATGTTTACCTTTTTCTTATTTCACGTGATGTTTGGTAGAACACATAAGCAATATGTTCCCTTTTCCAGACTCAAAACCTGTAGTTGAATTGTTCATTTTGCATGAAGCTAGTGGCCTAGCTGCTAATCTGTGAGGAAATCACGGTCCTTCCACCCTTGTGTTCCAATCCTCTGCTTCCTGAACTCTCCTGGCTTGGTCTGAAGGGGCAGTGACTTAGATGATAGTGGTGAGTGATCTAGAGAGAAAAAGAGCATACGTTGATCTTAGGTCCCTCATGGAAAACCAGTGCTGACTGCCACCACCTCTCAGACTGTCACTCTGTGTGACTAGGTAGCCTTAGGAGATTGACGGTGCCTTCTACCCTGTGACCAACACCAAAGTATGTTTTGAGGGAGTTAATCAGTTTCTGGCCTGGTACAAGTCCCTAGTACTTCTTTCTACATTTGTCAAAATCATCTGTATAGCTGACATTGTGTAAAGGGTTAGGCTGTAATAAATGGGAGGTGCTCTTAGCCCAGTTAGGGCAACAGATCTCCAAGTAAATGCTGGTCCTCCATTGAGGGTGGGTGTCAGAACTGTGCCATGTACAGAAGAGTGGCAATCATCAATGAGTGGAAAAACCAGCAATTCTCCTGAGGGAGCCCGAGAAGGCTTCTTGGGCCTGAAACATAAGTGGGAATGCGAAATCAGGAGGCAGGAGAGGAGCATGTCCCAGACAGTGGGAGCAGGGTGAGAAAAGTGTGTGTTAGTCTCTGGAATGGCAGAACATCGTAGTTTCGAGTCAGACTCTGAAAGCCTGTCTCCAGCAGAATTAGATCACGCTCTTGCATCGTTCCAGTCTTAGCTGCTTTAAGTTTAGGTACTTTACCAGACTTTTTAAAAAATAGTGAGCTTTTGTTACTTCACATTAAAGAAAAAACCATTAATAACAGCAAGAAAAAATATTCGTCATCTGCAATTGGGGATGAAAAGCTGTGTTTACATGCAGTGTTTTCCAATGAGTGCAGCCTTGATGCCTATCCAAGCAAAGCATTGCAAGAAAACTAATGCAGTCCCCTGCCCCACAACCAGGTAATATGCTTCCATACTAAAATAGGAGGGCTCATCCCCTTGACATTTTGATTGAATCTCATCTGGATCTTTTTCAACTTGTCAAGGATCATTATGATCCGTTAAGAAAACTACAAAGGTTTAGATGCAGGGAGAAGTTCAGGGTAGTTTTTTTTGTTTGTTTGTTTTAAAGATTTATTTATTTTTGTTGGAAAGTCAGATATACAGAGAGGAGGAGAGACAGAGGAAGATCTTCTGTCCAATGTTTCACTCCCCAAGTGACTGCAATGGCTGGTGCTGTGCTGATCTAAAGCCAGGAGCCAGGAACCTTCTCCAGGTCTCCCACGCAGATGCAGGGTCCCAAGGCTTTTGGGCCGTCCTCGACTGCTTTCCCAGGCCACAAGCAGGAAGCTGGATGGGAATTGGACTTGCCGGGATTAGAACTGGTGCCCATACGGGATCTTGACACATTCAGGGCGAAGACTTTAGCCACTAGGCCACACCGCCGGGCCCAGGGTAGTTTATTTATTTATTCATTTTTTTGCTTGTTTGTTTATAACTTCTATGGAAATCAAATTGGGAAGTGTTGCTAAGGTTCAATTTTTCATTCCATGTGCTATGTTAGGGAGAGAAGGTTAAGAGGTAAGAGGAAGCCTAGGGGAAAGTCTTTCATTAATGAGAAGGCCATCGTTTCCCATAGACTAATGGGCATATTCTCTTTCTTCTTGTTGTAGGGGGAATTACTCAGCCTAAGCCTTTAGTCTTGCAGTTTCCACTCTTGGGAACTGTATTATTACCTTGTAAAGCAGAGCATCACTCCTATTAGTTGTTAATTGAACCTATCTTTTTCCTCAGTGAGAAGCCATAATGTTGACTTTTATTTTCAGAGCTCTGTATTGACCCTGTTTTTGTTGGAGACTGATGGTACTCAACTACCAAAAAGTAGGCTTCAAGGGTGCTCTGAGCATAGCAGGAAGCTACTATTGGAGTAGAAGGAGTTATATATATCCCAATAATGTTCCTGGAGTTATTCTGTCCATTTCACTTTCTTTTACTGTGCCAAAACCTTTAAGAATTCTCTCTCTCTCTTCTATCGCTGTCTTTTCCCCCAGCCCTGCAATCATTAGCTGGAATGAATAGTTTTATGTTAATAAAGTAGAAAATGACATTACATGCCAGAATGCATTTCTTAGCCTAGGACTGTCACCAGTGTTGAGATGAGATTCAGGCCTCTAACTCCTACAGAGGCATATCTGGTCAGTCCATTATTTTAGAAAATAATTCTTTTTAGTTGCTTACCATTGGATATGTACTGTATCGATATATTAATACTTCTTTTAAAACATAAGCACCTCTGTTCAGCCTCTGGTGTGTTCATTTTGCATACCCATGTCTGTCTGGAACAAGGTAGCGGGCAGGAAATGTTGCAGCCATTTATGTATGTGTCTTATACACATTTGCATAATGCTCTTTCTTTGTTCCCTCTGTCTCTTGTGCTTTTCTGATCATATACAGCATTGAAACCAAAGCAGATAGTAAACTACACTGGATTCCTGTCCTCTTGCCTTTCCTCCTCACAAGAAACATGGGGTGTACACACAGAACAAAGAAACCTTGCTCCTGCAGCAGTGTGGGTTTCTCTGACTACGTTGTCAGGAGGATTTCAGTGAGCATGTGCTGTTCTGAGCACCCTGAGATTCTGATCTGCAGCCATTAGCCGGAACCTGTATGGAAAGGGGCCATCTCCAGGGTAATAGCATTGTAAATTACAATCAGTGCACTCAATTACACTCGGAAAGCAAAAGATATGTAGTGCTCCAGTGTGCCTTGTAATCAGCACCTTTGAGAATGTCGGTAATAGCATGGTGAACAAAGAATAGAAACTGCTAAACGTGTTGGAAAATGGATGTTGGAATTAAATCATCCTTCTGCTAGGAACGGCATCTTATGTGGCAGGCAATGGTTTTCTCTCCTCCCCCCCCATATCATTTTATTGATTTAAAAATAAACTGAATTGTGGCTGTGTAGCCAAGAATGTCTTCAAAAATCATTTATTGCTCTAATCAGTCTGGCAGAACCTTTCTGTCATGCTGATAAGGAAATTAAACTTTTCACACACTGGGCTTTCTTGCCTCTTAGGCACTGAAGTTTTGTTTTTCTTTCAGGGAACTGATTCAGAAGTTGAAGTCTTTCATCAACTTCTATAGTGCTCTGCCTGCCTACGTCTGCAGCCACAGCCCCGTGGCCGAAAATGACACCCTTTGCTGGAATGGACAAGAACTCGTCGAGAGGTGATTCACTCTTTCAATTCAGATATAGCAATAATTGCAGAATAATCATCATCTATTCATCTAAAGGTTCTCTTGGCCTCCATGGGTTTCACAAGGAAAATTCTGGCAAAATGATATACATGAGCTTCTGTGGTGTGGCAAATGCTATCTATAGTTCATGGAATTTGCAAACTTGGGTGCACAGAGAACTCTGTTCAGGAACATTTTACAAAGTGTGAAGTATGGACCAGCTCTTTTTGTCTTTGGCTTCTTCCATGGCTTCCTTATATGGGTACTCATCTATTTGAATTTTAGGCATCGTACAAATAGCTGTCTTTTATTGAAAGGTAGCTATATTGTTAGACACCACTGTCAGTGCTATGTATGTATTAATACTTTTTATCTATGCAAAAATTCTATGAAATGATTGTTGTTAAGCCCCCCTCCTCATTTTACAGATGAAAATGAAGGAAAAAATGGAAAGGAAAGTGGAAGACCATTTCATTGAACAAATTTAATGATGTTTGATGATTTCAGTACTTATCAGTATCATTTATACTAACCATCATAACCTCATAACTGAAAAAATATTTTTCATTTATTTAGTGAGCACTTTCCAAGAACCAGGTATGTTGAAGTGAATGAACCAAACAAAATTCCATGTCCTCATGCAGTTTTCATTCTGGCGGGATAATAGTAGTCCTAACCCTATAGCTTTATGTGTTTGATAAAATAGCTTCCATGTTACTAAATCAAGAGCCCAGAATGCTTAAGAAACCACTCGAGGCTTTAAAGAATGTACAAGTAACAGTATGTTGTAAAGGGGCAAACAAAAAAAGACCTGAAATCAAGTTCTGAGTCTTTCATTACTCTCCATAGAGCACGTGATTTAACCTCATTAGGCCTTGGTTTCCCCATCAACAAAATGAGATAATCTGATCAAAGCCTCCTCCTGCCAGCTCCTACAGTTTGTACATCCTCCCCCCCCATATTAATTTATTTATTCACTCATCCTTTCAACTAGTATGCTTTAAGATATTGTGTATTAGGAACCGGGCTAGGTGCTAGAGATACTAGGGTAGAAAAGTCCATGTGCTTGCTATAGAGAACCAATAAGAAAATTCTTCAAAATATCCATGGAAAAATGAAGCCCAAGAAACCAATTTAGGGGGAGTGTGCATTTAGCCTAGTGTCTCACATTGGAGTGCTCGAGTTCAAGTCTGGCTGTGACCCTTGGCTCCAGCTTGCTGCTAACGTTGACCCAGTGAGGCAGTGACCGTGGCTCAGGTGACTGGGTTTTTGCCACCCATGTGGGAAACCTGGATTGCCTTTCTGACTCCTGTCATTAGTCCTGGATCAGATCTGGACTGTTGGAGTGTGAAGCAAGAGATGGGAGCATGTGCAGGTTTCTCTCTCTGTCTCTTCTCCCTCCCTTCTCCCCTTTGTCTCTCCTCTCTCCCTCTCCCTCTCTCCCTCCTACTCCCTACCTCCCTCCCTCTCAATTAAATAAACCTGGTTTTGCATGTCAGTGTTGCTGGTAACCATATGTGGTGTTGGGTCAGTCACTTTTAAGGTGAAAGAAAACGTTGCAGAATATTTTCACCTCACTATTGTTGTCACTCCACTATTAGATGAGGTCATAAATGTAAAGCCCCTTGCAGAATGCCCCGTACTGGAAGTTCAATTCATCTTACTTCACTGTTTTCTCCTTTCTCAATTCCTCTTCTGCGCAATAAAAAACAAGAACCGTGATTAAAAGCCACTTGTTTCTAATCTAAGCTCTTTTACTGACATGAGGAGAAAGAATGAAGTTGCCCACCACCCTGGATGAGGCACTGAATTGGCATGGAAATAGACTTCCTTCTTGCCAATGTGAGCCGGGCTGGAGGGATTAAATGGCCCCACCCACCCCACTCTGGAGAAACTGTGTTTCTTCAGCCTAAGAGCTCATCAGATACTAAGTAGAATCATGGAGAGATACTTAGCTGTTATGATTTTTTAATTGACAGAAAAAAGCAGGTGGTATTTCACTTTGTAACAAACAAAATGATGTTTTAAATCAGTATAGTGGTCAGTATTGTGGCCTAGAGAGTAAGCTGCCATCTGCAGTGCAGGCATTTCACATGAGCACTGATTTGTGTCCCTACCACCCCACTTACAATCTGCTCCCTGCTAATTCACTTGGGGAAAGCAGTGGAAGATGACCCAAGGACTTGGATCCCTGACACCTGCTTGGGAGACTGAGATGAAGCTCCTGCCTTCAGTCTGTTCCATTCCTGGCTGTTGGGCCGTCTGGGGGAGTGAACCAACAGATGGAAGGTACTCTGTCTCTCCATCTGTATAACTGTGACTTTCCCCTGCTTCCAGTCTAGCTTCTTGCTTAATTCCTGGGAGGCAGAGAATGATGCCCTGGGTCATCTTGGGTCCCTGCCATTTGGGACACCCAAATGGTATTCCAATCACCTGGCTTTGGCCTGAGGCAACCCTGGCTGTTACAGGCATTTTCCAGAGTGAACCAGTAAAATACAAGAACTCTATTTCTCTCTGTGTTCCTTTGTCTTTCAATTTTTTTTTTTCAAAAAGTAAAAATTCATGGGAAAATAGTCAAAACATAAAATTGTTTTGGCTCAAAATGTTTGTGAATTTTGCAAGCCCCCTTGTATAATGACCAGGGAAGAAATGAAAGATGGAGGGAAGGATAGGGAAAAACCAAGGAGAAAGGAAATAAAGAAAGAAACAAATCAAATATATTTGTAGACAGAATAAAGGTAATCTAATCCAAGAAGTTATTCTTCCTTGGTTAGTAACCCCAGGTTATAATTAACCTGTGCTGGTATTACTGACCTAACGCAATGATGAGACTAGGGAATAGTGTCAAACTAGTTTTTGTTTGAACTACTCAGGAATTTACATTTAATAATATGAAGTTCTTCAGCCTGAAGACATATATGTCCTCTGTACCATTTATAAGGTTAATTCTGTATTCATGTCTCATCTATAGTTAAAACCTCTTTACAGAGCTTTTCACTGAATCTCCCAATTTATCCTAACTAACACCACTTAATATTGTCAAATGGGTTGTAAATTTTCTAGCTATCTGGTTAGGATTTGTGTTTTTTCTGGGAAAATATTTGCTGCTAACGAACAAAAATTATGAAAATCAAAGACCCAGACCAAGAAGACTTGTCAGTGGAAATCTTTTTAAAAGGAAGATATTGACAGTGAAGAAAACATTGAGAAATAGCCATGTCACCTCTGTTATCAGAGCTGTTGATCCCTGCCTAGCATGAATAAACAGATGGCTCAAGTTTTGAGGCGTTAATCTATTGCTCTCTAAATCAGGTCATATTTCGTCTGTTTTCAATTTTTATCTTTTATGAATGCATTCAACTGAAAGATGGATGAAGAGGTTGCTTTCAGAGATATGTCGCAAATGAACCTGTCATTTGTCCTTCTCTCCTCACCACCACCACATCATCTTGGCATCAAATAAACAGTGGCTTGGCATCCCAAGATTTAGCTGAGAAATCTTTGAATTAGCAACTATGGTCCATTTGAACCACCAATGGATCCTACAGGCATAGATGTTCTACAGTTGCCAAGGGCAGTCTTCCAGCATTTTTCCCTTGTGAAACTACAGAGAATTTCAATTAAAGAGCCCCTGGGACCCTGAGAAAAATAAAAGAACCACAGAGGTTAATACTGGGTTCAGCAATAGATTAATATAGGCTTTGCTGCATCACCAGTGGTAATAACTTATAAGAGTGAACATTTGAGTAAATACATTCCCAAACACTCTTTTAGAGCTGCATGTCAAATATCTGCATAATTGACTATAATTTTCATTCTTTTAGGAATTTTGGCCTAACAATCCTGTTTTATTATTTGATGAAGTTTGTTTATGTTCGGATAGCGGATAAATTATTTAAACCTATATATACATTTGAAAAACCCTTGTTTGAGAGTAGAAGAATGCGTATTAATCATGTGTTTCCTCCTAACTCTGGGACTCTCGCGTGGGACACCTAGCACGAGAGGATAAGTTCCCTGAACTCTACAGCAGGAACCATACAGTGAACATGCCGCCTCTGACCTGTGCGATCTCACGTGCCAGTGCTCCCCAAGAAATTTCTCTGTCTCCCTCTCAATTCCCTCTTGTACTTCCATGATCAGGGAAGTCTTTCCATGTTTATATTGTCTCTCCAGGATTTCTCTGCTTAATTGCAAAGTGCATAGCAGGGACGTGGCAGTCAATTGCTTTAGTTTCCAAAGAGCTTTATTCTTTAGAACTTGTAGATATTGTCCGAAAGTGCGGTAAGGAGTTTCTTTTACTCTCCTCTCTGCTGGCTTGGCAGGATAGATGACGTCGTCATATCAGCAAGTGAGAGTGGAGAGAACACTTCACACTTCATTTAGGAGTGTGCAAAAATAAGTTTGTAGACTCTTGTCCATAAAATAATTTTCCCCTCAGCATCTTGGAATGACCAAGGAGAACAATTGATTCTGCTGTTATAATTCAGTGATTTTGCAAACATTAGCTCTTTGGGTGGGTAGGAGCAACAGTTTTCTAGCACTGTCTGTGGTTTGTGTAGCAAGTGGGAAAGACACTCGGAATCTTCAGTCAAAGTGACCGAGTTCTCAGTGTCAAAATTCTCAAGTGCATACATTCTCAGAAAGGTCTAAATATGCAAAACGCATCTTCATGGCATCCGCACAGGCCGCTGGTATGCAATAGTCCCTCTCCATAGCTTCCACCGTACTTGTGTAAAACCCCGCTGCTTTGTGTGTGTGTGTGTGTGTGTGTGTGTGTGTGTGTGTCTGTGTGTGTTTTCAGATTTATGTGATGGCTCTTCTCTGAAGTACTCAAGGCAGAATACATGCAGTTTTGGCTATAGGGTACCCAATGATAGCAACAACAAGGAAGCAGACACCTACGATCAAATGCAGAACTGAGAGAATGAGGTTTTAGTTTAAAAAAAATAATAATAAACAACAGATAGTGGAAATATTATCCAATGGTACTGAGTCAAGTACTTAATTCATTTGATTAAAAGCCCGTTAAGTATAACTCAAACTAAAGTCCTGCTGAAGCCATGAGAAGGCATCCCTCATTATGATGGCTTAAAAGCCAGGAAGGAGGTGTGCTGTTCCACCTGCCAGCTCATTCTTCCCGAGGCTTCCTACTGGAAGGAGCTCCTCTGAAAGGCTGATGGGAGGAGAGCGGGACAAATGGGGTTTTAGTATTTGTTTTGACAAACAAAGGAAATTCTTGGTCCCCTCAGACAGTTTTGAACTTCATTTCTACTTTTGTCTGCGCAAGCAGAAAAATGGCCCTGCCTTCTTTCTAATTTGTGGGGGACAGCTCTGGGAGCCTGCGTGCATGCCCTGGAATGGAAGTGCCGAAGCAGAATCTGGCTTGCTACTGCGGCAGGTTACGTGTTTGGCCTGACCTTAGGGAAATCAGGATTGATCTTGGAAAGCTTTGAAGGAGAAAAAGATTATATAGAAAATGACTTAATTTGGTAAAACTGGAAATATGTATGGAAAATAAAGGGTTTTTTTTTTAAAGATTTATCTATTTTTATTGTAAATTAAATATATGCAGAGAGGAGGAAAAACAGAGAAGAAGATCTTCCGTCTGCTGATTCACTCCCCAAGTGGCCGCAACAGCTGGTGCTGAGCCAATCTGAAGCCAGGAGCTCTTCCGGGTCTCCCACACAGGTGCAGGGTCCCCCGGCTGTAGGCCGTCCTTGACTGCTTTCCCAGGCCACAAGCAGGGAGCTGGATGGGAAGCAGGGCTGCCAGAATACGATCTGGCTCCCATATGGGATCCCAGTACATGCAAGTCTAGGACTTTAACCACTAGGCTACTGTACCGGGCCCCATGTTTTTTTTGTTTTTTTGTTTTTTTTTAATCCAGGTATGCCATGGATAGGTAAGTTTGTGGAGGAGCACCCCCATGGAAAAGTACCTCTTAGGGCCTACACTGGCCTATTTTTCCACCATAGATTTGTCTTCAAAATAGTCTTCAATGATCACAATTTATGAGGACTTACTGACGGCACTTCCTGGATATTGTACTGTCACATACCATAGCTTCACCTTCAGAACTGAATAAGTAAAACACAGCTTTCCCTTTGATGATGGTTTGACACATTGGGCCATATCCAGGACGGGCTATACTTGGTCCCTTTTCATTTGTTGGGTACCAGGAAGAGACCATTTTTATGGCTCAATATTGATAAGTCTGTGTGCTACCTACGGAAGACTAAATGGCTTATTATCTTAAGCAGACAATGGCAGCCTATCCTGGACTTGGTTGGAACAACTGTGTGTGGGTTTGTGTACACACACACACACACACACACACACAAAGAGAATTTTCGGGCCTCTAAGGCATGTCTCAACATATCCATACCTCAACAAAGAATCATCACCTCTAAATTTCTTCTTTGAAATGTTATTCTGATGGTTGAGTAAGGTTTGTTTCCTCTTACCATCACTGCTCTATGCACCAGAGATTTTCTGTTCAAACCTGCAAAATGTAGGAAATGAAACTCTGAAGCAACATAATTGCTCTTAAGAAGTTATGGAATGAGGGCCCAGTGCAGTAGCCTAGCAGCTAAAGTACTCACCCTGTACATGCTGGGATCCCATATGGGCACTGATTCATGTTCCGGCAGCCCCGCTTCTCACCCGGCTCCCTGCCTGTGACCTGGGAAAGCAGTCAAGGATGGCCGAAAGCCTTGGGATCCTGCATCCATGTGGGAGACCCACAAGTGGCTCCTGGCTCGTGGCTTCAGATCAGCTCAGCTCCAGCCTTTGCAGCTACTTGGGGAGTAAATCAGTGGACAGATCTTTCTGTATCTCTTTCTCTCTGTATATCTGCCTTTCCAATAAAAATAAGTAGGTCTTAAAAAAAAAAACAGTTATGGAATGAACACATTTGGGCTTCTGTGATCCTGGGGGTTCATTGGCTTCTTCAAAGTAGATGCTTTGGCAGCTCACAGGCTGCGGAAAGCGCAAAGAAAGCAGCCTTGCATTTCATGGAGAGTAACACCCTGTAGCATGTGGTTTGTCCCCATGTGACTGACTCAGAAGGCTGCATTCTGGTTCGGTCACCGAGTAGCCAGGACACACTCTCGGGGGATGCAGTGTGAAGGACAGGGAAGCTGCTCTCATGGCAGCTGGCTGCCCCTGACCCTGCTCTTAAATAATCTTGCTCTGATGGCTGTCCCTGTTGGATTCTGGTGAAGGTGGAGTCCGTGGGAAACGCCTGGTGGCCACTACTTTCCTCAGTGTGCCTGGGCCTACTCTACGAGGTGCAAGCTTTCCGTGACCTTTTTAAAAGAAACTCAGCTCTGTTGATTTTTTTTTTTTTTTTTTTTTGGCTATTTGCTTCTATACTGTAGTGCAAAATACAAGTTGCTCTGGTGAATCCTACTGGTCGAACACAGCACACGGTTAGAGGTGAATGAAAAGCGCAGAGAGAAGGTGCAGAGTTACTGGACCAACCTTAGGTAGCACAGCAGCATGTTGAAGAATACAGCTTTGGAATGGGAAAGCCTGGGTTTGAAATCATTTCCGTTAGCTCCATCTCTTCCTGAAACCCCGATCTCTCCATCTGCAAAGTGCAGTGAGTAAGTCCCCTTGGAGGTTGCTGGGAGCGGTCCAGGGATTTTGAAATGCAAGTCAAAGTGCTGAGAACACGGCAGGCCCTCAGAGGGAAGGTAACTGTGATAGCTAAAAAACAAAACAAAACAAAACAAAAACAAAACGAAACATTCTTTATAAAGCTTTAGTAGAAAATAGATTGAGCTGGGCCTGCTTTTAGCTCTCTTCGTGGACCCATTTCTTTTTACAAATAAAGTTTTATTGATTGATGGAAATGCAGAGAGAAGGGGCGTGAGAGAGAGAGTGATATTGAGAGAAAACACACCCTCCATGATTTGACTTCCTCACATGCCTGCAGTAGCCAGAGCTGGCCAGATGGGAGAGTCCCGAGGCTGGAGATCCATCCAGGTCTCCCGTGTGGATGGCAGAGCCCCAGTTATTTGGGCGACCCTCTGCTGTCTTCCCTGGTGCGTCATCAAGAAACTGGAGAACAAATGGAAGTAAATGACCATATGAAAGAGTTACCTGTACCCCATTTTTACAGCAGCTGGAGTTCCAGTAGCTGAGATATGGAATCACACTAGATGCCCATCAGCAGATAAAGAAAATAGATACTATGAAATAGTACTCAACCATAAAAAAATGAAATATTTTCTTTTACAATGAAATGCAACTGGAAACCATTATGTTTAGTGAAATAAGCCCATCCCCGCCCCCGCCAAAAAAAATAGTGAACGTTTGTTTGATTAGTCATCCCTCATTTGTGATAGCTGATACACGGAGTCCAAAAGATTGTCATCTGTATTAGCAAGTGACATCTTGGAATTTGATTGTTGTGCACAGCCTTTGTCCATAGTCCTGAGGAGGAGGAGTGAGTTTCTTGTATTTTGTTATTATTTTCTGCTTCCCGTGTGTCATATGGAGTGTTAAACCTGTGATTGCCAAATGAAATGAAAAGAAGCTATTGTGAAAATCAGGGGAAGAAAGGAAGAGGTGGGCAGAGAATGGGAGCGGAAGGGAGGGTAGAGTGGAAAGTATCGCTAAGCTCCCCGATCTGTATTTGTATAAATTTGAAAAGGGAAAAAGAAATCGAAGGGGCGGGTAGGGGCGGGAAAGGCAGAAATGAAATGGAAGCAGGACTCGATCTGAGGGACTGTAGTATAGAATATGGGCATCTTAAGTGGTAGCTTAGCAACCTCTGCCACATGGCCACCTCCCCAGTCACCCATTAACTCTTCAGGAACATCCGTAGTTACTCACCTCTCCTTTTATCTCACCTCCTCTCCCATTGGGGCGGGGGGAACCCCACTCAAATCGTTATCATCCTTACACTTGGTCTTGGTTGGTGCCAGTGGTGGGCATTTGAGTCCCCAGGGCATCAAGTGAGTGTGATTTACTTGTAGGATTATGTACTGCACTGCCCTTCTTTCCCTCAGTGCTTGTTTCATAGCACAGAGATCTTAAAACTTTCCTCCCAGTACTCCTTCATAGTGGCTAATTTCTGGAATATTCCTAAACCATATTAGAAAGCAGGATGGGCCTTAAAATATCTGTCTCAAGTCTTTTACTAACTTCTTACGGGTAAGTAACAGAGGGACCAGTTAGGCTGCCATTCCCCATGGGCACTGCTGCTCCAGTTCTAACTCGGCTCTCTGCTGATGCCCTGGATCAGACAGTGGAAGACAGCCCAGGTGTCTGGTCTCCTACCAGCTGTTTGGGAGACCTGGAGGAAGCTCCTGGCTCCTGGTTTTGGCCTGATTCAACCCGAACTCTGTGGCTGTGTAGGGAGTAAGCCAACAACTGCAAACTACCTCACTCTTGCTCGCTCACTCTCTCCCCTGTAACTCCAACTTTCAAATAAATGCATCTTTTAAAAATTACTGTTCTTTCTTTCTATCTATCTATATGTCTATCTATCTCTCTCTCTCTCTATCTCTATCTCTCTCTCTCTCTCTATCTCTATCTCTTAGTTGTCCTTGGCATAGACTCTCCACAAGTGTTCGTTGAATAGATAAGCCAACAAAGCCATGGTAAGAGACCTGATGACTAGACCTGGCATCCCCGTGGCATCACATGCACCTTTGGGGGCACATTACTTTGCCTCTGTTACTGAGATCAATCCCTCCCCTGCCTGATTCAGAAGAATTGCTGTGAGCCTCTGAGGTGTCTTTCAAAATCACAACGTGCGCTCCATTCACGCTGTATTCCTGCAGAAGAGTCAGTGAGATGCAGGACTGTGCACTGCTGGCGTGACACTGCATGACTCCACTCTCCTGACAAACATGGCAGCTTTCCGAGCAACACACCCTGTGCACCTCCCCAGAAATAGTATTTTAAACTTGTTTTTGTCCTTAAACAAAGCTACGTGTCGCCACCCCACCCCGCACCCGGCCCAAAATTCTATTTTTGAGCAAGTTAGTCTGTGTTGCTGAATAAACCTACAAAGTAATTGGTGAGATTCGTAGCAAGCATTGAAGAGTCTGAATGGTCGCATTAAAATAAATGTGGTTTTATTACTTTCACACATAGTGATAGGAGTGGGAATTGAACTTGGGGACAGCATGTGTCAGAAGGAAGAAGCCAATAAGGGTGCAGCGTGGATAATGAGGCTGCTGCTTAACATCATCACCCTCATGTGAGACTTATTTCAAAGACATAAAGTCCCATTCAGGAAAAAAAAAATCCCTGTGTATGGCCTCTGTACAGCACAGTTCTTGGCAATACTGGTGGCTGGCATCTGGCCTTGCACTCTGAGTTCTGACCAAGAATCATCTGGAGCTGCAGACCCTCTCTGGCCCACTGTAGTGATCAAGGGAGTTGAGCTTGCTTCTGTCTTTCCAGCCTTGGCACAGAAATTCCCAAGTCCTGGGAACATACGGCCCCTGGACCTCTGTTACTAAACTTGGGATGGATCGACTCTGGAAGGGTGGGAGAATATCTGTGGAATTCGCAGCTTAATCTGTCATTGTTTTAACCCCCCTGCCTTTCCCCCCCTCAGGCATTCTGGTCACTTTTCTCTTTGCCCCTATCCCCTAGGACTAGGGAGATTTGGAATGTGTGCAAAAACATCCACCTTTAGCCCTAAGCTCCCCATCTAGCCAGGGTCCTCCTAGCTCTGTTGTGAACTTGCTGTGTGACCTTGGGCCAGTTACTCCCCTTCAGGCTTTACTTTGCAAAATGAAGGAATTCAACGGAAGAGATGAAAATTCTTTCCATCTCTTAGCATCTGGGAGCTCCTACAGCCAGGATATTTTTGAGGGGATGGAATCCAAAAGGGGGGAAAGAATATAATAAAGCCAACTGAATGACTTTGAATTTCCTCCTCTTTCCCTAGTGGCTTCCCAAATACATCAAAAAGAAAATGATTCAGAAGGAGCCCCAGGGGAGGAACATTTTCAGTGGACTCCTGCAGGTGTCGCTGCAGCTGCAGGGTGCAGGTGGATTGGCTGTTTGAGAGGTTGTCAGAGTGGCTCTGTGGCTGATATTAGAGGTTTGGGGATGAGATTCACATAATTACCTCTTAAGAGACAGTGACTCCCCCACCCCACCCCGGTAGCATCACTTAACTGCAAGGGGGCATCTGAGCACGAAAATCAAGAAACGAATTTAGTGTCTGTGGCTCCAAATAATATTTGACACAACTGACCAGAATGAAAATGAGAAGCCCTCTTACTACAGAGACATATCAGTGACAGACAAGATACATCTAGAAAAGTGCTAAGGGCGGAAGGGCAGGTGAGAGCAGAGGAATACAGAGTGGCTGAAAAAAAATATCACAGGGAAGAAGCCAATTTTCACTCCTTTAAAGACCCTTTGGGCTAGAGAACTTGGGTAGTTTTTGACCTAGATGTCCTTGTGTGCATTGCTCTGAGTTTTACTAAGTCTTTTTGTAGTGGTTTATATTTTACCAAGTGCTTTACAATCACTTTTATTTGGCTTAGTAAAGTTTTCCTGGAATCTCATCTAGTTCATGATTAGGAGAGTCATTTTCTTGTTTGCTTAGCACCTCCATGCATACAATCGCACACAATAGACCACTTGTTCCAGCAAGAGAGCAGGTGCAGAGAGTGGCCTAGTAGCTGTGGCTACTAGGGCAGGTGGAGTGGGGAACAGTTTGCACTTTAATTCACCTTTCCTTCCTTTTGTCGTGCTTTAGTGTGCTGTTGGCAGCTCGAGAGTGGCAGTGCCAGGTTCAGGCCTGTGGAGGGCAGAGATGTTGTATTTTTAGGATACTGCCAGTGGTAGGTTCTCTTCTCTGCCCAGGCGCTCTGGTAGGCTCTCTGGTCCCAGGCAAAGGCGTGCCAGGTGTGTTTCTGGTACTTCAGGGCTCTGACTGCTGCCTTGTTCCTGGTAGTCTGAGAATGCCTTTTAAGACAAGACAATGTTAGTCGCAGTTCCACTTTCTGTGGATGAGACCTTTCAGGGTATTTGGACAACAGTGGAATCTTTCTCCATCCCCAAAAGATTACATGAGAAGAGAATTTGTAATGTGAATGGGCACTGCCAGCAGGTGTATAACATTGGTGAGGTCACAGTGTGGGAGTACAGGAATGGGTTTACAGGAATGGGTCTTGGGCTGTGAGAATTCACCCGAGTGGGATGTGTTGTACTCCTGAATGATGACGTGTTGGGACAAAGGGGAGGAGCTCTGCCATTGGTTTCTAAAATGGGATGATCTGGTGGATGGATCACAGTGGCTGGTTTATCTGGCAGGGCCCAGACCCCTCCCCCCCTCAAATAAAAAGTGTAGTACAAGACAGGTTCTCAGAAGGAGCAAGCAAGCAGGGGCTAATCCTCCAGCACAGAAGCTGAGCATTGCTGGAAGGCCTTGTACTCCAGATAAATGCAACATACACTTATTGAGCACCTACTGTGTATCATGTACCAGGGGAGACAGACGGTAAGCCCAGAGAAGATTACAAACTACATACTGGTGCACACAGCCAAGGAAATGTGGCCACACCAACATGTGGAGCTCACCACAAAAGCTTGAAGCAATGACTTTGAGGAGTGAAGTTCATTCCAGAGCTTGGGACCTGGCAGGTGCATGAGCTAAGCTACCACTTCCCTGCCTCCATCACTGCCGGAGTAGGCCAAATGCTGCAGATGGCAGTGGCTAGGACCAGAGCAGCTGGCAAGCAAACAGCAGTAGGGGCATTTCAGTTCTCTGACACTGTTCCAGCAGTTTGCACTGCACAAAAAGAGCTTGTCCTTTGTTCATAATCTCTGGCAGTTCATTAACTGGAGTTCAACAGGACATGCCAAGCAAAACTCCAAGGAGCCTTCCCTTTGTTGTGGCCACAGAATACTTTAACACAGCACAAGGGACACATCCCCAAGCCCCACTTTTGCCTACTTCATGCTTCCCTCCCTCCCTTGACTCTCTCTTTCCCCACCAACATGATCTTAAATCAGCAGAATGCGGCTGCACAGTGACTGGGAGGCTGCTTTTCTTCATTTTGAAGATGACTGCATCAAAGAGTGGCTGTTTGTTGTGGATCTGGCAGGGACCTGAGGCAAGCAGCCGTATTCTGGAGAGAAAGATGGGAAAATGCGGATGGGGGTTTTCAAGCACCATCTCATTCATGATTTGTCACAGTTATGCAAAAGGCAAGCAGAATCTGTTGACTCACTCACAGGTAGGCTATGAGCTGCAGCAAGCAGGAGGGTAGACCAGGCCTCTGACACCCAGAACTGATGACCTGGAAAATTCTGGAGGGCTTCCCCTTGGGCTGTGGGTGAACGATTAGTTTTTTAGTGGACTCAGTTTAATCTGGGACCATTTGGAGGCCTGTCCACCAAGTTCTATCCTGTGCCCTAAAGGCTTGATGAGGGCATCATTATTAACATGTATGCTGCTTTAAGCTTGGCCAAAATGCCCAGATCCAGACACTCACCCAGCACCACTTGCTTGTAATGCTAAGGAAAGTTCTAGTACTTTCCTCCTTGCCTTTTTTTGTCACCCCTGCCTCAACTGACACCTGACCATACTGAAAGCCACTAGGACTACTCCGTTTCTTAAGTCATCTCCAAGTGGAGATGGAAACTTTACCCAAGTATTCATTGCAAGCTTTGTGCATCCTTTGTTTATGTACCGCTTGTCAGCACTGTGTTTGACAGCCGTCCTATGGTTCTGGCTTCTTGATGTGCGCTATTCTGAGCACCTTGTCAAAGGCATCTCAATGTACTGTCATTTGTTACATCAGCTAATGCGGAAAATAGTCCAGGGACTCTTTTCCCACTGTGCCGGTGAGGAAACGGATTCACCAAAAGTCATGCAGCATTCACACAGTTAACTCACAGGTGTTGCGCTTTGAGATGCCTATCCCATCAGGGTGCCCCCTGCAGTCACTGTAGCTCCACTTCTGCTGCATCTCCCTGCTAATGCATCCTGGGAGACAGTAGATGATGGCTCAGTGCTTGGATCCCTACAGTCAACATGGTCTAGTGGGCTTTTGACCTAACCATTCAGATTAAAATAAAATAAAATAACCAGTCAGTTAAAATAGCCATATTTCAGCTTGGGATATCTGGGTTCAGATCTCAACTCCACTTCCAACTCCAGCTTTCTGCTTGTGTGTGCCCTTGGGGTCAGCCACTTGTACCCCCCAGGACTTGACTGAGTTCTGGGCTCCTGTGAGCAGCGATGGAGGTCAAGTACTATGGTCTAAAGCCTTGGTCCTTGAGGGCATTTGGTGAGTAAAGCTGCAGAGGAGAGCTCCTTTTCTCCATCTCTGACTTAAGCAGTATGTGTGTGTGTGGGGGGGGGGGACTGTAAAAATGAACTTAGAACAGATATAGATCTTTTGGGTTTGGTTGAATTCCAGTGGTACAAGGAAGCATCTGCTCCTAGTTCCCTGGCCTAGCTGGGAGGCATCGAACTACTAGACGCCCGGTCGCACGCCTTGTGCTAGCACTGCTCCCCCCCCCACCATGTTACTGATGGGCTCCTCGTGGCAGGCACTGCTTCAGGTTAACATCCAGGAGGTGGTTGGGAAGTTTCTGTCCACCCTCCTCTCGCTGCTGGGGGCCTGCCACTGACTTCGCAAGTCTTCCTTACCCTCTGGAAAAGCTTGCCGGCTCTCCTGGATTTGAATGACTCCCTGATTATATTCCAAAGCCAAGCTCTCGGTCCTTCCTCAGTGTCAGGTTTGAAACTGCTAATAATGTATTCTGAGGCTTTTTGTCCCGAAATATCAATGAATCGCTGTCCTCCAGGTTCCTAGAGTTTTCGCCCATCCCACTGAGCTCTGTTTAGAATTTATGAGAGGTTGCTGCTATTTGAAAGCATAAATGTCACACCGAGTATGGTGCATTTGGAGTCCGTCTTCCACATCCTTGGGTTCCACATTCACCAATTTAAACAACCTGGGATTGAAAATAAATTTTTATGTAGTGTCTATGCTGAACATATATATAAAATTTCTTTCTATTTCCTAAACAATAAGTGGATTTAAAAAATTGACCTTTATAAATAATCTAGAGGTGATATAAAGCATATGGGAAAATATATGTAAGTTATATGCAAATGCCACACATCTAGGGTTGTGGGGGGGCCCATTTGATAGGGTGGGGGAGAGGGTTCGTGCTCAAAGTTGCACTATAGTGCAACTGATATGCTAATAACCATGAAAAAATATTACAAATGTTAGCTTTGCTATATTTTTCTGTGAATTTATATAAGTTGGAACAGTAACTTAGATGGAAAACAGCATTTTCCTAGGCCTATTAATAATATGACTTTTCTACTTGGTGTTGTAGTTTGCTTTGAAAGCTATTTATGTTCTTAAATGATCCCGTTTTTTTCCATAGTATTCTTTGCCGCAGAAGTACTTTCCAAGGAAACAGTTATAATCAGTTTGGGCTAGGGAGTACCTGCAATACTACATCCTGTCCATAAGATGGCGCGCTGAGAATGTGAGATTGTAGTCTCTTTTCAAGCCATTTCTAAGGTAGCAGCAGCAAATTAAGCTTTTGTGAAATTAGTTTTCTTTATTTAAAATCTGGTTTGATGGAGAACTAGTCCTTGTGCAATCTACTTTCAAACACTTGCCACTGTTCTCACAGCGAAGGGAAGAAGGAAAGTGACTTTTTTTCCCTCCACTCTCCCTGTCCTAAAATCAGTACTAGCAGTGGTGAAAAATCAGCAAGGTGCTTGTAAAGGAAAGGTTTTCTTCCAACTGGGGGAACTTGTGATCCTAGCAGTTTGAACTGTTGGAAAAGTCTGTGGTGCAGTGTCTATTTTTTCTGCCACCCAATGAGTGGGTTACACCCCTTGATCCCTCGAGGGCACTTCCAGAACAAATGGTCTGCCCTTGAATTCCTTGATTTCCTCCCCCCTCCTCCGCCCTGCCGCCGCCTCAGCCAACACAGAAACGGGAAGAAAAGAGCGCCCATTTTACGCTTGTTTGATTCTATTCCTCTTCTACAAGTGCTCTCTTTGCTTCAGCTGTCCCAAGACAAGCATGCCCAGATGTCCTGTTTTAATGAGGTTCCTTTTCTGTCTGTGCCTCATGTATAGGTCCCCCCCCCCACCCCGGCATGCTCCTTTCTCAGCCCCCAGCCCCTAAGTGATCAGTCGGAGCAGTAGCTTACCCTTTCTTTGCACTCCACAAGTGGGGTTTTCTCTGAATTCTGGCTATGGGGTGGGTGGGGTGTGTGGGCGCGCAGTGAAATGGGGGAAGACAGGACATGGAATGCTTAAAGAGGACCTTTCTAATGTCATACATCACACAGGAAGTTAAGACAGATTTTGCAAGCAGAAGCTCCCCTCGGTTTATTTTTCCTTGTTCACTGGCAGGTGTCAGCCAGCCTGGCGAGGGAGGGAGCAGCATGCTATCCTGGAGGACTGGGAATTGCACTCCCTTTGAGCATCAGTATAAATTTCAATGGCCTGTCATTTTTTTTTTTTTACAAAATCCCCCAGGGCCACCCTGACACCTCTGGGCAGGCCTTGGGTGATGGCTCCTCCTCGTTCAAAGCCTTTCATCTACAGAGAAGGCCTGTGTAAATGAAATGCCCAGTGTACTAATTAAAGCTGCAGAGCTGCCCCTAGCAGATTCCCTCTGAAGCTCCGTGCGCTTTGCTGCAGCCTGTATGGTGGAGGCTGGGGGACCCGGAGGCTCTCGAAGGTGGTCAGACCTTGGCTTCAGCCTTAGACATTGGGAAGCTTCCCAAGGCTTGCTCCTGGCAGTTGTGGAATGTCACTCCTTCCCCCACCTCCAGTCTCTTACCTCTGAATGCACACATTGCCGTGACTACTGTTATGTGCAGATGGAGATGGTCTCAGGCATTCTTAAAGGGCAAGGCCGGGAACTTGCAGATGGCTTGAGAGAGCTGTTGCTACACATACATACCCTTGACAGCCTTGGAAACAGTCTCAGATGACAGGTGAGTGGAGTGGTGAGGAAGTATCAAGTATTGAACCAGCATCCATGATCTCTAAGGAAGCAATGTCAATGTAGCGATTCAAAGTACAGGAAACTTGAGGCTGACACTGTTGCATAGCAAGCTAATCTGTCTGCAGCACTGACATCCCATATGGGTTCTGGTTCAAGTCCTGGCTGCCTTACTTCTAGTCTAGCTCCCTAATGATATAAGTGGGAAACCAGTGGAGAATGGCCTAAATACCTGGACGATGCTCCTGATCTCTGGCTTCCACCCAGCCCAGACATGTGCTATTGTGGCCATTTGTGAAGTGGATTTATCGGATGGAAGACCTCCACCCCATCCTCTCTTTAGTTTGCCTTTCAAATAAAGAAATAAATCTTTAAAAAAAAAAAAAAACATTGAGGAGGGCCAATCTTAACAAGGTTTCCCAAAGGCCTTGAAAAATGTTGGCTTCACTTTAGATTTTTTTTTCCTTCTTCCTTGGCCTTTACAAAAATTACCCTCTTGACAACTTAAGGTACAAAGTGTTCTATACTTGAGATCCAGAAAGAGGGTAGATATTAAAATGTTCTCCACCAAAAATATGGAAAGGTTAACAAGCGGCCATGGAGCCATTATTTCACAGTGTGTGTATCTCAAACACCACCTTGGACCTGGGAAATCTGTTCCATTTGTACCTGTCAATTAGACCTCAAGAAAAGCTGGAAAAGTTTTAAAATCCCTGCTATGTAAAATGTTGCTCACTAAATATTAATTTATAAGGCTTAAAAGTGTCCATGGCCAAAAAAAAAATGACCATAAGACATATTGAAGGATTTTAAAGAGAAAAGCAAAGCTTCGTCATCACAGTATTCGTTTTTCACAATATATCCCTCCAAAGTGTTCCTCAACATATTTGAACATCAGCTGGATTACAAGAATATCGTAGTCCTCCCCCCTTAACTGTGGGAAATAGGTTCTGGGACCCACCACCCTGCTTCCTGCCCCTACCCCACACCCTGCTGCCCTGGGCACAGCACCAAAGCCCATCTTCCTGGTTGGGTGTCTGTCTTGAAGGAGTCAACCAACTAAGGGTGAAAATGGTCGGGAACAAACATGCCTGTAATGAACAAGACACACTTCCTGCTGTCATTATTCTCACAGCGATAGATAGCAACTATTTCCATAGCATTTACCTCCCATGAGGGATTACAAGTAACTTAGAGAAAATTTAAAAGTAGCTAAGATGATAAACATGGGTTGGCTACAAATGCTGCGGCCATTGAACTGGTTTTGATACCCATGGGAGGGCCCTGGAGGCAGTATCCCTCAGCCACTGTGGGATGACTGTACTGGTGCTTTTTCCTAAATACACATACGTGTGCTCAAGTTTCATTTTTACATTAGGCACAAGAAGAAGTCAACAAAAATAATGCTAATAAGGTAGAACAAGTAAAAACACTGTGTTGTAGTAAAAGTTACGTGACTCAGCCTCTCTCCCTCCATCCCCTGCTTTCCTTCCTCTCTCCTTCTTGCTGACTTTCTGCAGTAGTTGTTCTGATAAGCATGTCCAAGTAGGCAATTCTTGGGCTGGTGGTGTATACAGTGTGGATCTGTTGGGTGAAGGGCTGACTCCCAGCCCAACAGGGTGGTACAAGATTTCATCATGTTACTCAGAGCAGCATACAGTTGAACACTTATGGGCTGCTCGTTTCTTTCTGGAATTTTCCATTTTATATTTTCAAGTCATGGTTGATGGTAGGTAAATGAAACCATGGGAGGTGAAACTAGGTGAGAGGAACCTACTGGAATAAATGTGCCAAGTCTACTCATGCTTTTAAAAAAAAAAGTGGATTTACATCTTGCACTTGGTTTCCTCTCAATGCATACAAATCTGCTTTACTCTTTTAATCTGCATCTTATTCCGTCATAACACTAGTTGCTTTTAAAATCTGGTTTAAAATTGCATCCGTCTTGGGAGCAAAGAATAAGGGAGATGAAAAACAGGAAGGGACGTTGGAAGTTGGGTGAGATGTATTAAGAAACCAAAAGGTTAGTGAGGAAGACCATGCTTCAAAGCAGTACCAGTACATTTGGACAATTCTGTCAGTTGGACCATTTTGCTTAGTGCTTTGGGAAGCAAGCGAAGTAAAGGCAAGTTTTAGTTCAAAACCGCAGGTCAGCTCTTCCCAACACTTCTGTAACCAGAAACCATGCTTAATTTACTAAAGGCCTGCAAGGATTTAAATAGCACATGCAGAGAGCGGAAGAGTGGATGCTATTTCAACTCTGAAAAAAAGTTTGGCAAGCTGTTAAACCCAAGGCTGTCTTTTTTTTTTTTTTCAATCACTTCCCATGAGATTGGGGAGTGGAGTTTAGAACTGACAATGTTTAGTTCTTATCTATGCCTTGGAGATAAGGAATTTAGCAAAAAAAAAAAAAACAGTGAAAGGGTACATTTTCTGAAAATAATACCATAGGGCCACAAGGCATCAGCTGTGAGGTTAATTTAATATTGCTGATAGTTTGGGAAGCAGGGAATACAGGGCCAAAGTGCCAAGTTGGCAGATGTGTTTCGCCCATTGCGTTGTTAATAGTAAACTTCTGGGGGCATTTGTCTTGTAGCAGTGGACAGGAAAAGTGGCCAGCACACTTGGATATGAACAAGTCCAAGGAAACCCTTGGAGAGCCAGCATATTTCCCAAGAACATTTGTAAAGGTTGATAGTGAACTTTACCTGTCAGTAGGGTCTCTCTGCTTCAGGCATCACTTGGAGTCAAGAGAGACAAGATGGAGTTGGTGATGTCATCGAGGGCTCCATGCTATTTAAATAGACAGTGTTGTAGGAACATGAAAATGGAGGCCTATTCCTATCAGATAAAGAAGCTTTCTTTACATTTCTTTAGAACAGCACCCGAAGGCAATTGGCATTTGATGCTTTGTGATCTGTATATTCACTAATTAACTTTTCAAGTTGAATAAGCTGAATATCTTAGAATGCAACTTGAGAAGAAACGTGATCAGATGCTCCCTTCAACTTCTTTTTGCTGCAGAATCTTGGCCTTCCCCAAAGATGATTTTTTAAATTATGATGGCCAACACTTGAGTTTTTCAACCTCTGCTGCAATCATGTATGTTTTTCAGAGCATTTGTTTAATATCAGCACATATTTCGCATCATAGGACAGTTCATGGAATTCCAGCAATCCCATGCAAAGCTGGGGACTTTCAGTAAGAAAAAGATAATGCTGAATGTCAACCTTGCAGGGCCATTAAGAACTTCAAAACTGGCTGAGTGACAAAGGGTGCTTTGTGAAACACTGGACCAAAAACATAGCAGTAGGATTCATGACACTTCATCATTTGGGATTAGGAATATTAATGGATTCGATTCCAGACATTTATCGTTTAGAGACAAGCACAAGTGTGTAAAAATCAGAGTGCAGGGAGAGAATGCAGACTACTTGGCTGGTGCCAGCTGCAGTTGGTTTTCACTTTACTTGAGATTTTCTTTGCTAAACCTTCTTTGTATCTTCACTTTCAACAGATACAGCCAGAAGGCAGCACGGAACGGAATGAAGAATCAATTCAACCTCCACGAGCTGAAAATGAAGGGGCCTGAGCCAGTGGTTAGTCAAATCATTGACAAACTGAAGCACATTAACCAGGTATGTGCCTTACTCAGCAAAAGTAGAAATAGCCACAAAGGGAGCTGGATGCTCTTTGGTCTGTGTTCTTGGGCCTTAGGCAAGGCAGCTGTCTGTCTCTTTCTTCGATGAAGCACTCTGCTCAAAACTACTTGTCACTCTCATTGTTTGCCCTACTTTTGAATTCATAGAGACGATATTGCAGTAAGACAGAAAGTTTGGGAAATGGAGGTGGGGGAATGTGCCAGCCTTATGGTGCAGTGGGATAAACGACAATATATCACACTGGTATCCCATATTGGAGTAGGAGTTCTGCTCTTGGCTGCTCTGTTTCCAGTCTGGCTCCCTGCTCACAAACCTTGGAAAGCAGTGGAAGATTGCCCAGTTTGCCCATTTTGGAGACCTGAATGGAGTTCTTGGTCCCTGGCTCTATCCTGTCCCAACCCCAGCCATTACTGTAGCCTTTGGAGAGTGAACGAGTAGATAGGCTATCAGCCAATCAATTTCTCTTCTTTTTCTGTTTCCCTACCTCTCTCCCAACACTCTGTTTATCAAATAAATGTGTTTTTAATTAGAGAAATATTTCTTAAAATCCTGGTCCTGTTACATTTTTATATTCTTTTTATTTGCTGGTTGACTTGCCAAATGCCTGCCACAGCTGATGCTGCACCAGGCTGAAGCCAGGAACACAGATGTCATCTTGTGTCTTCCATATGGGTGGCAGGAACCCAAATACTTGAATTATCACCAGCTGCTTCCCAGAGCTCACATTAGCAGGAAGCTAGGATGGAAACAGAGCACTCAGGTACGCAGTATGGGAATCCCAGCCAACATCTGACCTGCTGTGCTAAAGACCTGTCCCTACTAGTTCTTCTAATATTTGTATAGAAAAAAATCACACTCTGACAGATATTTTACATAATTGGAAGTATACAAGTGAGTTTTTCAATTCTTCAAGTTAGTGCTGTGTTGGTAATGCTCTTTTGACATTGCTACAAATGTTCATATTAACCACTGTGGACTGTGCAATATTCTGTGCTGTATTTACCGTAATCGATCTGCTTTTTCTTGGACATTGACTTTGTTTCTAATTTTTTACTATAAACAAAGCTATCACTTCAAACACAGTGATTTCTTGTCATCTTACATTATTAGTGAGTATTTTAAAAAGTTTTTATTTACTTTACTTGAAAGAGTTACACACAGGGAATGACGGAGACAGAAAGAGATCTTTGATCCACTGGATCCCTCCCCAAATGGTTGTCATGGCTAGAGCTGTGCCAGTTCGAAGCTGAGAACTCACATGGGTGCAAGAGCCCAAGGCTATCCTCGCTGCTTTCCCAGGCCATAAGCAGGGAGCTGGATTAGAAGAAGAGTAGCCAGGACTCAAACCAGCGCCCATATGGGATGACAGCACTGCAGGTGGAAGATTAGCCTGTAACACCACTGCACCAGTTCCCCACATTCTTGGTTTGTAAACTTCTGAAGTTATTGGGTCGAAGGATATGAGCCTTTCAATGCCAGTCCCCAAATTGCCTCCCAGTGAGAATGTATCAGTTTTCATTTACCAGCAAGATAGGCGAGGTCCAGTTTCATTGCACCCCTGCCAGCTTCTGACTCACTGCTGTGCACAGACACCCACAGAATCCCTTGACCTGCACACAGAGTCCTCCCCCCCCCCCACCGTAAGGAGTTTAGTAACAAGACATAAATAGAAGTTAGTTGTACCATCTGCTTGTGATTACTTTGTGGCCACAATAAAAAAAAATGCCACCAAAAAGGCCACCATATGTCAGAGTGACAGTGTTCCTGCCCCATAATCCGTGAGTGGGAGGGCCCTGGCTTCATGAAGCTCTATTTGTAGCTCAGAAAGAACTTAATGAAACTCAAATCTTTATGCAAGGAGTACGGTTTCCGTATGAAAGCATTGGCATGATGTTGTTTTTAAATGCAAAGTTTGGCAGTGACATTTTTGTGTTGCTTTGAAAATGTTTCAAAGAACTTCTACTGGTACATTTCAACACAATTGCATTGTGAACATATTGACAATATGCTTGGGGATAACTCCATTAGTGCCTTCTGAAGTACTCTGTGAGCAATTACTAAACAGTTGTTGCTGCTGTGCACATGATCATGACAGTATTGCATAGCTGAGCCTGCCTTTGGTGAGATCACAGCCTCACCGAGTTCTAGCAAGTCTCCTTGATGGACGGGCTGAATATTTCAAAACATACCTCCGAAAGATGTAGAGCGTTGACAGTGAAAACACTTAGGGCTGAATGGAGAGCAGGACGTGCTTACCCTACGAACAGAATTAGGCTTTCTCATCCAAATGGTCAACAAGTCATTTCACCCCAAATGCTTCTGGATGGCAATCAGACTCCAGCACTCACAATCTATTATTGTCTGCTCATTGTACCTGAGCAATGCGTTCAGCAGGGTCTCCTTAGATGGTAGACCTTATCGAATACCCACCAGTTTCAGCCAGTTGCCCCAGATGGGAAGTGGTCACATAAAATCTTTATTCATTTCCGCAGTCCCGTCAGGATGGAAATTGCAATCATAGGGGAAGGGTTTAGTAAAGAAAAAGAGTGGCCTGTGGAGAAGAATCTGAAGAGGATGTTGCACATCAGTTTGGGATGGTGAACTAGGCTGGTGGAAAGACCTCAGGGAGGGGTGAGTGTTAATATCTGCTGCCAACAATGGGTAGGCTTGGGATAGGTGAGGACAAGCACGGGAGAGGCAGGCATAAGATCAGACAGAGACCTGTGGGTGGACTCCACCCTACAAGAAGGGAATGCTGTGTCACACATGTACTTCTATGTAAATGCTGCTGGAGTCACTCAAAATACTTAGGAGGAGCCCCCACCCACCCACTTTTTAATAAGGTCTGTGGATATGGAAGAGTGTTTATGGGCTTTGGATGGAGATAGATCTGAACTGAGTTATAGCTCTTCATAGATACATAACCTAGACAAAATCAGTTACCCTCTTCCTGAGCTTTTATTTCTCTCATCTGTAATATTTTAGAGGCATCTGAAGTGCCTGTGTGTGGGCATGCATACATGCATGTACAGTATTGTGGTGGCGGCAGGGGGCAGTGTTGTGGCTCATCAGGTTAAGACACTACTTGGAAGACCCACATTCCATATCCAAGTTCCACCTGCTGTGCTTCCATTCTAGCTTCCTGCTAAATGAGACACAGTAATTGATGGCTTCAGTGCTTGAGCCCTTGCCACCCACATGGGAAACTCACATGGAGTTCCTGGCTCCTCGTTTCAGCCTGACGCAGCTCATCTGGGGAGTGAACCAATAGCTAGCAGATGATCCCAACCCCCCCATTGCTCTGGCTTTCTTTATCTTTTTAAGGATTTATTGTATTTATTTTGATAAATGTGACAGAGGTGGGAGAAACAGAAGAGAGAGATCCTCCATCTACAGATTCACTCTCAAAATGGCTAAAACAGATAGTGCTAAGCCACTTTGAAGCCAGGAGACAAGAATTCCACCTATGTTTCTCCTATGGGTAGCAGGTGCTCAAGTACTTTCCTGGGTGCACTAGCAAGGAAATGGATTGAAAGCAAAGTAGCTGGGACTTGAACTCACCTTCCAGTACCACTGCATCACAAATCTATACGTAATTTAACAAGCATAACTGGTACTTACTAAAGGACAGTTAGAATTCATGTTAAGAATTTTCTCTATAGGTAGGATAAGTTCGAGTGCAGTTCAATGTCTGATGCTTGTCTAATAGTGTTCCCTCAGTTTTGTAGGTAACAGATTCCTATAATACATGTCTTTTCTTTGCCATGTTATTTGCTTTGTGGCCATGTTTGTTTTCTTGCTTCTTTCTGTTACAAAGGCTTACAGATTGGAGAGGGGATGAGAGTCAGATTATCAGAGGTCACCATTAAAGCTCCTTTCTCCAACCTCTGGCCTTGAACGGTGTGTGTGAACATTTTCACTTTCCATACAGATACCGTGGAGCAACCAATTAATCCTCATTGATAGACCAGTTTTACCTGTTTAAGTTAAGCTGTTAAAATTGGTTGGGTTGCAAACACCCACACTTGATTTTTTTTTCTCATCCGTGTCGCTTTACGTGGCCAAGACACTTTTTTTTTTTTCCAGATCTTAAGTAAACTTCTTATTTTGGCAGTGATTCAATCTGAAGGCGAGATGCTTTAGGGAAGTCGTAAGCAAGAAAGTTATGATGATCATGCTGTTGATGGTAATGATAAAATGTTGTATTTGTATAGCATTTAGCCATATATGAAAGTGATTTCACATTCTAAAGGCAAATTGCTTAGGAAGAATATTATCCAACTTGGAATTGTGTAAGATACAGTGCTGCCACAAAATTGTTCCTTTCAAGAACAAGTTTTAACCTTGGATGGCAGTTCATGCTCACTCCTCCCTGGGAGGTAAGTGATACACAATGTTGATTCCTTTTGATAGCTAGGGAAACTGAGGCAGGAAACCATTAAACACTGCGTGGGCATGCTGCCAAGACATCTAGTGAGTTCAGTTGAAAAGCTAATCAGTCATACAGATGTTGTTTTTGTACGCTGCCAAACATCTGGATTCACTGAATGCCTGACTAAAGTGACCCACCGTTTTGGTGATGGGGAAGTGGAATCGAGTTAACTTACCTGTGTTCACATGCAAGTGGATAATGAATTGGGGAGTAGAATTATTTTCCTGAGCCCCTTTCTTGAAGCTGTGTCTATTGTAATACTATAGTAGACTCTCACCAATGCTACTTAGAAATACAGGGATACATTTTTTTCTCACCCTATGCATGCACGCTTCTATATATCTATCCACATAAGCAGCATGCAGCTTAGGCCATTTCTGAGTCCATTGCCCCCCACCCTTTTTTTGTTGTTGTTCGCTTTCAGGGAAATTCTTAGCTGCCTCCTTTCGGGTTTTGCTTGTTCTTGGTAGCCCTGGAAATGCTATACCCACTAAGGGACTGAAGCAGCACCATTTCCATATTGACAGTCCCATGGTGTAGCCTTGAGGGAATGGGTTCAGGATCAGGCACAGGCCCCTTTCCTGGGAAGGCCTGCAGGTGTGGAATGCCCTCCTCCCCTCAGCCAGAGTTCATGTGTAACATTCCCACGATTGGAAACAAGGACCCTTTAATTTCCTTTTCTGTTTCTGATTTCTGGCAGGGTTTACTGTCTTACATTGGGAGAGCAATTGAACTCTTCTCAGTGTCAGTTCCAGAATTTGTTGGGTCATGTTGTTGTTGTTGTTGTTTCTTGTTTTTTTAAGCAACTTTAGGTTTCCTTGGTGACCTTCTATGGAGGGCTGACTCCACAATTACCAAGAGTGAGCACAGTATATTCTTAACCGGATAACTGTTATCCTCTAACCCAGCTTTTTGGGAACATTTTCTCTCTCTTTAGAGATAGCTCTATAGTTAGTGCTAATTTAGAAGGCCCTATACTGCTACAGAAGTGATTGTTCCCAAGAAAAATGTAGCCATTTCTTCTTCATATCAGTTCGGGTTCAAATGAAATTTCAAAAATTGTTTTCTTGCCCATTGTAAACAGTGGAAGCCAGCGCGATTGGATCAATACCTTCCCATTCAGTATCAGCACTTTTTAAAGTTGGATAAAGTCTCATCTGTTTTGGCTGGTTGAAATGTTCTGCTGAATGGTGGGGGAGTGGACTAGATGGTCTCTTATGCATTCCTTCCAGCCATGGGAATCCATGATTTGTGGCTCAAGGATAGGCTGTAACCCAGCACCCTCTTGGGAATAAGTCTGATGACTTTATTCTCTACTTGGCTGCCCTGTTCCCAAGTTATCCCTTTTCACTTTCCAACAGTTCATCTTTTCAGATGTTTTTCCCTTCCTACTGGTCTTCTAGCCTGGGCAGATGGAACTTAAAATTGCCCCTAACATCCCCGCACAGTTCTTTTGTCCCTCTGCCTTTTTCCCATTAGACTATAAAAACATTGAACTATAAAAAGCACTTTTGCATTTATCATCCATGAGTTTCCCTCATTTGGGGGCCATACAGGTGACCCATATGTGACCATGTGACTCCATATAAATTGCTGAGAATTCTGCCAGAGATTTGCATAGCATAAATCAGTTGTAAACATATCTTCTTATACTAGATCAATTTAAGTTACTCTGAGAAGAAAGCAAGGCAGACACTATTACCTGCATTTAACACGTGAAGATACCGTGGGCACCACAAGACAGCAGTGGTAAAACTCACCTAGAGTTGCGGCCTGATGAGTTTGTTTCCTCTGTTCTTTCCTGCCCCTTCTCTTTATTAAAGATCTGGCACACATGCTAGCAAGATTGACATAGAATAGATTTACTACAGGACAAATAGCAGAAACTCCCTAAGTTGTAGCCTGACAATTTCCAATGCCCACTGAAGTCATTTTCTACGGTCTGAAATTGTAAAATCAGCAGCAATGAAGGATTAAGCAGACTTGTAAGTCTCCTTTGGGAAGATACTTAGAAAAGTAATCTGCACAGTGTATGGCGTGAAAGCCCAGGCACTGCTGTATGGCAGGAGTTGTATATAGACAGCAGACATATTTTCCATTGGATTTCTCTGTTCACAGAATCATGTTCAATGGTAAAAGAAAAAAAAGAGAATAAAAAGCAGATAGTGATATGTCTGCACTTCTGTACCTCTCTGTAGCCATGAGGAAAAAAAATATTTTCAAGATGCCTGACAGATCCTGGTATCATAAAACTTGACATTTTGAAACAGAAAATTCAAATGTTTAGTAAGTTAATTAGTAAAGCCATTCGGTGCTAGATATTTACACAGCACATTCCTTAGCATGCGATTTCAACCGTTTTTGATGAATATCAAGCATGACAGAAATCCCTCTGAGTCATCACTTTTTCTAGTCTTCTCACAGTAACCCCAGCAAGGATTGTAAGAGATTGGCTCAGTACCTTGGATGCTAGAATAGGCAACAATGACTTAAAATTTCTAAATAGAAAGGGAAACCTTTTGAAAGTCAAATTTCAAACGACATATTTAATGAGCTTATGTCTGTGTCATACTTCTTCACAGACAAATATGATTAAAAAAAATCCAGTAGTTGCCATTTTCCTATGAAAATAAAATGTGCATGAGTGCGTGCATGCATGCAGGGAGGGGAGAGAAGAATGTGTTAACTTCTCAGTCACAAAAGGCCAATGTTGCTCTTTAAACTCCAGAGCTAGACACTGTTGTGCTAAACATTATTTCATGAAGCAAACGGAAATTAGCTGATATGTTCCAAAATATATTTATCATTAAGAAAAATCTTCTGACATTTTGCTTAATAGCTGAAAAATAATTACAATGTCTGCTGGCTTGGGGAAGCATATGTTTTTAATATCTTAATTACTACATATATCGCTGTACCAAGAATTCACAAGTATTTCATACTAAATGTCTTTAAAAACGAACTGCTTGCTATATTTAGAATATACAGGATTAAAGGCACTTAAACTGGTTCACGTATTTGAGTACTTACATATTAAATTCAATTGCACAGAAATGGAAAATGAGTCAGGAATGACAAGGTAAGATGTTCGTGGCAGTATTGTGGTACTCTGCATTGAACAATGGAACAAAACATGTTAACTATTTTTATTACAGTATTTTACTGTTGAACGAGGTTTCATGTCAGTAATATTGGACATGAGGGTGGGCATTTGGCCTAGCAGTTAATCCTTCTCCATTTGGGACACCTGCATTACATTTTGCAGTGCCTGTATTCTAGTTCTGGCTCCACTCCAGAGTCCCGCTTTCTGCTGATTCGCACTGTGGGAGGCAGCAGGTGATGGCTCACAAGCTTGGTCCCCTATTGCCCATGTGAGAAAGTCAGATTGGACCCCTGGCTCCCGGATTCATTGCAGCCCAGCCACTGCCACTGCAAGCATTTGGGGGCTAAAAAAGCAGGAGGAACCTGCTTTTCTCCCCACCTCTCTGTTTCCAATAAATAGTCTAGCTCTGTCTAGCTCCCTCAAATGTAATTAAATCAACATTTCAAAAGAAATGTATTTGGGTATAAAATTTTTAAATTCACTCAGTTTTTTAAATAATAACAGTTACATGAAGTTTTTGAAGACCTATCATGTATGCATATATGTGGGTATGTGTTTGTGAATACTGTTTGAGAAATTCAAAGACAACTTCTCACTTCAGTATATTTATGAATATGCAGCTCTCCACCAGATTGTAAGCTCAAGTGTGGGAACAGATCATCCATATAATTATTTCCTATAGCACTTAACATAGTAGTATGCCTAATATATAAAATATTTTTATTGATCAAAGGACTAAATTTTACTTTCTTCAGCTTATTTCTGAATTTAGATTCCATTTAACACATTAAATGTTCTATATTAAAGGGCAAGGTTAGGGAAGTACAAAGACCATAGGATCTAGCCCTGTGATTTTCTAGGTGAAGTAGTGAAACAAAGGAAGAATAAAATGACTGCCTAACGTTATACTGGTTTTGATGAGGCTAGGACTTGACCATGAGCAAATCAGTGTTTTTTGATACCATTCCTCTGCTCCCATGGACTGTTTTACTGGTATTATAATTCCAAATATGTAAGCACAGTTTCATATGCTCCCAGTCATGGCAGAGGCCTGTACTTAAGCTCATCTTTTAAACAAAAGACTGCACAGCATGAGGCATGAACTTGGTTATCATTTATCTCATTGTGAATATTAACTAGCTTTGGTCATAATAAGTCTGTTGATCCTACTGCCTCATTAATCCACCCAGCAGTTGTTGCACGCACATGGTGCAATCATTTGGAATCACTGAATCCAAGTCAGTAGGAATTGTTACACATGACCTTGCATTGAATTACAGAGTCTGACATAGGTTCTTGTCCATGATCAGAGTGAGTCATCCTTTCCCTCTCATACCCTGGATCTCAATTCCTTCACTTTCCTTGGACATTCCATAATATTTATCTAGTGCCTTCTCTCTCCATCCAGAATGCCAAAATTAGTGTCATATTAGACAGTGGGCTTTTTTTTTTTACCAGTTGTTTGTATTCAGATTGTGTTCCGTATAGGGTGTGGGAGGTTTGGGGTGCTCTGATTCCATAATGCCTCTTTTAACTAGACCAGCTGTGCTGCATTAAAAAAAAATCTTTATTACAAATTGGCCTTCTAAGTAAGATTTCATTTAACGAGTTCCAACTGCACAAACAAAAATCCCAAGGTGTTCTGGGAGCTAACCTAAAACTTCTAATCCCATGTGAATGATTTCTTCATTTGAATGTTTATTCCATGAATAGATAAATATCTGCAGTACCCAAGGAATTCACAAAATACCCTCCCATCCCCATCCATCACCATCTGAAATGAACTGTTGGTCAAAATGGTGTCCCAGTGGAAGAGTAAGACGGCTTTCTGGTAACATGATTTCTGTTGGAAGTGATAGCTGAAGGTTCATGTTCTAGGTCATGTGAGCTAAAAAGACCTCTTGTGCAGCTCATGACCAAACACAAGTATATATGTTGCACAGTTCATTAGGATTCTGACAGCAATTCAATGGGAGTAACCCTAACTCTTTGGTGTTGAACAAGCTTGTCTATTTTTGCCTCTGGAAAGCAGTCACATTAATTGGTCCAGCCAAACCTTTGGTCTCAGTACTTACTATATGCCCATAATTATTTGAAAAACTCACTTTTCAACTGGAATTTTATGTAACACCTAACCAGAGGTGCTTCCAAACTCTGAGTGGGCTCAGTGTTAGTGTGCAGGGAAAGTAAAATGTTAAACCTGAGACTCATCTGGGTCCCTAACTGTGTACTTTCCTTACTTAGCAACCACAGTGATTTTGCATAGCAACTAGTAAGTAAGTTGTTTCCAGAACTGTTCTAATTAATATCCAAAGTGAAATTTACATTATTGTTCATATACACTGCATTTTATTGGATAACGTCTTAATAGTTTTAGAATATGAATATGATCCTCTTTTTTTACTTAATAATCTAGATATTTTACTCAGTCTGTATTTTTGCCAATTCATCACTTCTCAGTTAAATTATTCTATATTATATTAGCAAGCACCTGATAAGACCAAAAAAGACCAAAAAAAAAAAAACCCTTAAGAGAATTACCCTTGTTCTGTGTCACCAAAATAATAATAATAATAATAATAAAAGAGATCCAAATTGAAGCCAGATGCATCCTAGGTCATTGAGGAGTCTAATGGTTATTTTCAATATAAGTGTCAGTAAACTTTAAGAGATCGCAGCAAACAGAAGAACCAAATGACTGGAGATAGGTACATGTATTTTCCCCTTGCCTTCAGTAAATTATAGACATTGTATTGTCAAAAGCACCAATCAAGGAGCCTAGTGTCATATGTTGTTAAAATTCTTGAGTTCTCAGCAACAACCATAGAGAGTACTTGGAGCCACTGCAAGTTTCCTTGGAACAAATTAGATCATTTCCATGTGTGGTGCACACACATCCCTTAGAGTATCAGAAGGTTGGCACAAAAATGGTCTGTAGATTTCAGCAAGGTGTATGATAGATTTCAAACAAGTAACAAGAAATGTTCGCTCAGTGATCATCTAGTTTGATCCATGTGTAGCTGATCATTTAGTATTTCCTTAGCACACTGGTGTCAGCCTGGAGTTAGCCTTGGTCTTTTCAATGACTCAACTAAAGACAGAGACATCTAATTGGTAGCGATGGCGTGACTGTAGCTAGGGTTTGTTAATATAGATGGCATGATCAGGATCCTAGATGATCTCAGTACCCTGTAGTGACAGGAGAAAACTAGCGCAGTGGAATGTTACAGGAACAAATGTAAAGTATTGCATGTGATTTTACCAACACAAGCACATACATGTGAGAGGACAAACCCAGAAGAGCAGACTCTTTCGCTTTCAGTTATGATGGGAACAGGCACGAGGAGCCATGAAACTTCTACTGACACACAGCGATCTTCTGCAATGATAGCAACTCTCTTCAGCAGCTCTACTCAGAAATTTCCTAATCTGTGAAATGGGTATACTGCTATCTGTCTCAAAGGATTAGTACAAGTGTTAACGATACTGCATGTGGTTAGACTTCCAATAAATTGTAGCTAATCTTTTTCTTTGTATTACAACAGAATGAAGATTTGGCATAAGGGAATGACAACAGTGACTTTTAAGTGACTTGAATTTCTGTGCCTCAGTTTATTGATTTCTGAAATGGAAAGACTACAAATTTTCTAGGTTAGAATGTTGTTTGATTTCAAAATTCTAAATATAATCAAAAGATTCTTGGAAAAATGTATCTAGCCAAACCAACAGATTTTTGAACTATTTAAAGTGTAATTTGGCTCAAAGTGACTGGGAAATGAAGATGGTTTTATATATAAATGTATATCTATGCATATATAAGTAAATGTATGTATGTGAGTATATTCAAATGATGTTCTTGAGGGTCTTCCCAAGTTTGAACTCTGCCCTAAAATGGAGAAATAGAAATAGGCAGGCTGCCCTTGGAGCACAGCTTAGAAGCCTTAGCACAGGGTTCAGAAGTCCCATTGTTGGAAGAACAAGACCAAGTGGAAAGAGCACAGAGCTATAAACTTCAAGGCAAATGAATCTGCATTCCTTTTATATTTTGCGGGCTGACTGAAGATGGTAAGAGGTTCCTATATTTAAAAGCTGGCTGACATGGTATCCTTATTGGCAGATGTCTAGCAGGAGGTATTTAGAATGATTTTGAGTGACATATAACATGTTTACAAGTGTGTGTGTATTTCACATACCAAAGTGGCAGAAAGAATTCACAAGGCTCCGGGCTACTGAGCTTTCTTGGGGCACCCTCACTGTCAGCTGTTGAGGTGATGTCATAGATGTCAGGAACACTGCTTAGGCCCAAATTCCCAAAGCTCTTGTGTGCATTGTGGAGCCTAGGGAAGATGAGACCCGGGCTGCAGGCTCTATCTTCAAACAGCTATGGAATTTGTGAACCATAGACTCGGGCTGAGTGACCACTTGTTGTCAGGCAAGAGGGAAAAGAAAAAGAAGACTTTTCCCTGTTGGCTGAGCCTTGGTCCTTGCCTGGAATAGCAGGGACAATGGGGAAAGAATCCAGCCTCGTTAATGAGCTAGCATGAAAGATGAACACCAACTAGAGGCAGTTTGTTAGAGCTGAATCTTGGAAGCAGTAGAGCTGAAGGGTGTCCTGAGCAGAATCAGGGACAGCATTGCCTTTGTTTTTCCAGACTCAAGTATAGGCTAAGGGTATCTATGTGGGGAGCAACTATCTGAGGCTGGCTTCTCTTAGTTATGCCATTCTGCAAGCTGCCCTGGGGCCAACTGGCTGATTGGTGATTACAGACTTGATGACCCATGGTACAAATAACTGTTGAAGCTGTAGGTTTCATTGTAGGATGCTGAGATGGAGTTAATACCTTAAGTTTTACTTGGTTAAATAGTCTTTGTTCTTGTCAGTTGTTCTTGGAAGCCACATAAAACGTGGTAGTTCCAGTGACTCCTTATCACAATGAAATTCGTACAGCAAAATCAGTGAATTTAGGAAGCATTTTAAATTACATTTGGACTCATTTATTTAATATTGAGCAGCTTTATATGCCAGACCCTGGAAAAAGGGACTATGGGCAGGGAATACGGACATAACTTACGCGGAACGCTGCTTTCAAAGAGTGTGTGGAAAACATGCCTACATTACTATAATCCAGGATATAGTAAAAGTGCCGTAGGAGAACTATAAAACAAATGCTCTGTTAGCTCAGTGAAGAGAAGAATGAATTCCTCTTGAGGGAATTACACAAGACTTCAAAAATAGGTAACCTTTAAGCCAGGCTTTGAAAGATGAGGAGAATTTTAACGAGAGAGTGGAAGGAAGGATGTTTTGGGGAGAGGGAGGTGGTAGGACATCAGTAGGCTTATGTGGCTGGAAAGCTGAGGCCACAGGCCAGAAGGGCAGGAGACGTGGGCACTGAAAGATGAGAGTGAAAAGGGTGCTGCTGTACCACTCTGAAGGGCCTCAGTGTCATCGTGTGAAACCTGAACTTTTTACTCTGTTGGCTGTGGGGAGCATGTGAAGGGGCTGGAGCTTGAGTGGCGTGACAGATCTGTGTTCCATGACATTAAGTGTGCTGGCCGTGTGAACAATGTTTTAGAGATCAGAAATTGGAGGCAAGGAGTCCGGCCAAATTTGATAGGGCTGCTTACAAGGCAAAGCAGAGAGCTTGCTGTTAAAATTCATTAATGTGTCTTTCCCCCGTCTGATGAATATTTGGGGGATGGAAACTGCTTTGTCCCTAAAAATTGGCTCAGTCATCTTTTGACACTAGCTAGGACCCAGAAGGGGCTGTAGCAGGCAGTGGTTTGGGTTTCAGAGATATAGTATGGCATGATTCTCCCGCATCTGACCAGTAGCTTCTCCATGCAGCAGAAAATGAAAAGAAAATTCTAGTACCTGCAGAGATTTGTCCCTCATTGAACTTTAAGTAGAAGTTTCACAATGAGGCATTTAGAGTCCCTGATGAATGTGTTAACTATTAGTCTTTAATCAATTTGTTACACACCTTTTTTGAGTCAGGAGTCCAATTAAAAATGGTTCCTTGGCTGTTAAATGTTGAGTGCCATCCATTCACTAAAGTCTCAGAAATTACCCAAACTGTGAGAAAGACCGGGAGAGATTATAGTGTTTTTCTTCAGCTGCCACTGTGGGTGCTTAGATGTGTTGGAGAGACTACTGTGTTTCGTGACAGCCTCACAAAGACGAGCGGGGGAGCCAGAGGGGCGCAGTGACTGTTTGCCTTCTCCAGACTTTCTTAGAACACATTTTCCTATTTGGTATCAACTCCTGTGCTTGCTAATTATGGCAGCAGCTACTTGTCATTTGTGCTGTTTCCCTAGAATGGGCTCCAAGAACTTATACACACTTTACGCACAAGACCCTGCCTGTGCATTGTACTCCTGCCCATGCTGACAATGAGCCCACCTGACCTTCCACAAAGATGCTCTTGTTGCCACTTGACACTGCTTTATCCCTCTACCGTGGTACCCCTGTTGGAGCAGGTCCTGAGCAGGGTGACAGGGTTTCTGTTAAGCAGTTTAGCGGCTAGTTTACAGCAGTCTCATCAGAGCAAGGGAGCTTATCTGTCCTGCTCCCTACTGTCCCTTCTGCCCTTAGCACAGTGTCTGGCACATACTAGATGACCAGAAATGTTTATTGTATAAGTAAGCAAAAGCTTTCATTCCAGTTTGTGGCAAATGTCTGTTACTATGACCCTGTGGCTTTCCTGCCATCATCTTTTGGATGTAGATGATTTGTTTTATACTATCACGGATACACATGTGGAGGAGGATTTTGCACTAGAATAGATCACACAGATATTTACCCGTACTTGATTTGGACAATGAGATTTGGGACATTTGAGCTAATGCTATTTAAGTGAGGTGGTAGGTTTTCTTTTTTCTTTCTTTATTTACTACCTTGAAAAGTGAAGCGACAGACAAGGACATAAAGAGAGATCTTCCCTCTGCTGGTTCACTGCCCCCAAACCCTAACTTGTCAAGTCAGGCCCAGGAGTAGGCAAGAACTCCGCCCAGGGCTCGCTCTTCTTCTATTCATCGTCTGTCTCTACTTCCATCTCTCTTCCTGTCACTCTGCTTTATAAATAAATCAGTAAGTATATACATATATGTGTATGTATATATGTATGTGTGTATATATATACAAAACCAAAACCAAACATAAAGGACTCCATTAAACTGAAAACCTTTTGCATGGGCCCAGCACCATGGCATCACTGCTAAAGGCATCTCCTGCAATGCCAGCATCCCATATGGGTCCCAGTTTGTGCCTCAGCTGCTCTGCTTCAGTCTAACTCCCTGCTAGTGCAGCTGGGAAAAGAAAGAAAAATGGCTTAAGTATTTTAGGCCCCTGCCACCTACATGGAAGACCCAGATGAAGCTCCTGGCTCCTGGATTGGCCTGGCCCAGCCCTAGTTGTTGCTGCCATCTGGGGAGTGAGCCTTCCGGAAAAAGATATCTCATTTTTCCCCTTCCCTCCTTCCCTCTCTCATGGTAACTCTGCCTTTCAAATAACTAAAAAAAAAAAAAATTTAGTTAAAAAAATTTAAAATGCTTCTGCACTGAGAAGGAAACAGTCAACTGATTGAAGGGAAAAGCTACAAAAGAAGAGAAAGAAGTTGCAACCTGTACATTGGAAGTAGGTCAGATAAGCCAGACAGACAATCACTCAGTCACATGTAGTGGCCAAAATGGTTGTTCTCATAGAGCCTGCGGATAGAGTGTTACTTTTGAAAGTGCTGGGCAGAGTTAATAGGAAGGGAGGGATAGGAAACTTTTAAAATGTACTGAGATGCTTTTAGATTAAGAAGCTCTGGAGTCCTCTTGTACAGTGGCAAAAGTAAAGAAATGTTAGTGTAATGGCATTTATTTCTTGAAAGTTAGAAGAAAGTATTAATATCTTCGCACAAAGAGTTGATAAAAATTTGAGAAGATAGACTTCTTTTAGTGTTTTGTCCTTAAATTATATACTGAATATTCTGAGGCTTCCAAAAATCATCTGTAGTAGTCCTTCTTTCACTTTTTTTTTTAAATCGATATATTTGTTTGAAAAGCAGAGTTACAAACAGAGAGACTGCTGGTTCACTCCCCAGATGGCTTTCGCAGCCAGTGCTGGGCCAGGCTAAAACCAGGAGCCATGGACTCCCTCTGGGTCTCCCATTCTTCACTTTCTTGCAAAACACAATGGAGTAGTGCTGGGTCTTCCTTCACGTCCTTAACTCAGAAGGTCCTCAACATCAAAAAACCCTCAACTTTCTCCCTGTTCTTTTTTCTTCTGATTTTCTCTTGGGAGCTATGGCACTTTTCCAGTGAAATTCTTTGTGGCAGAGACTCCAGGCTCTGGCCTACAGGTTCCTCGTCGGCCTGTCCTGTTGCTGTAAAACATGGGTATTGAGCAAAGATGTGATA
Source organism: Ochotona curzoniae (assembly GCF_017591425.1). Classification (NCBI taxonomy): domain Eukaryota; kingdom Metazoa; phylum Chordata; class Mammalia; order Lagomorpha; family Ochotonidae; genus Ochotona; species Ochotona curzoniae. Next base: position 12,557,335 of record NW_024467087.1, read on the forward strand.
CCGACCCTACATGTCAAAGTCTTCAGAATAGGAATTTTCTTGACTGCCTCCTTTTAAGTCTAAGCTTAGCTTGCTGATGCTTGAAGAGCTTAGTTAGAATGGCCCTTCATGTGCCTCTTTGATGTCTAGACCCCAGTCCTCCTGGGTCCCTAAGTCCTGTGGTGATTCACACCTCAATTATAGGCAGTTGGATCACCATAGTTGTAAGCTATGAAAGTGAATCAAGTCATCACACCTTTTGTGTACTTGCCCCTGCTCTAGAGATTTCTTGTTTGCCCCAAGGGAGTAATTTCTTTGTGGAAAGACAGATGGGGCTGTGATTATTTCAACTTTCAACACAGCTCTTGCACCTGCTGTTCCCCATTCACTTGCAGTTATCACTCCTCTGCCAATTTCATGAGTCCTATACCCTCTGCCCCATAGCCAGTCACCTGTTGCTTCAGAGATATTCTTTGTAATGTTGTCTTTGATCTCTTTTTATCCCCATGCCACTTCCCTAGTCCAGGTCTACCTTCCTTTAAACACTGAACCTGCAAACTAGCCTTGGCTTCTAGAAAACTCTGTTTTCTGTCTTTGTTTTTATATTGCGATGTGAACTCCAAACATGAATTCAACTGATATTTTGACTTACATACTTTATTTTGCTTATATCAAAATACGATTTTTCTGCAACTGTATACTCTGACACCACGAAGACATGCTTCCTTTTTTTTTGTATAATACTTTATTTACTTCCCTCTCACTTATGCAATGCCACCTTCTCTTCGTATTGCCTCATTTTCCCCCTTCATATCCATGCATTCCCTCTTCCAGATAATTTAAGTGTTTCACTTATATGTTGATTTTTCTTTATATATCCTTGGTTATTCTGTCTTTAATGGAAAAGTGATAAGAAATGGCTTGGAGTAAGACCATGATCAACACCAGGTTCATTTTTCGAAGCACTTGCTGATCGAGGGCGGTACTCGAATGAATATGTCACAATCTTTAAGAAAGAGTGCTATGCTTGCCATGTGCTCTCTGCTAGATGAAAAAGAAATCCATAATCTATAAATGCTTTTGGTTAGCCATAATGAACAGCAGCATTTTTTATCTTTTCCCCCAAAAGCAAAAAGCACCAGAAGTTTGGAGAGGAATTGCAACTTACGTTGTAATGCAATTGATCTCTTTCTTCCTGAGAAAGTTGATTTCTCGTGCCAGAGTATGCAGCTCAGGCCCACACAATGTTGCTGTATTTATAGAGGACCCAATGAGGAAGAGAACATAATCTCTACGTCCACCCCCATCCCAGTACCCAGGAGGGAAGACAGTGACCAGCAGCGACCAGGTGAACATTGCATGACACAGAATTTTTGAGGAGTCAGATGGTATCTAGATATGTGTCAGCCAGACATCGGCTAGATTGAAGGCCCTCCCTGCCAATGAATCAGGTCTGGGAATTGCAACTGACTCTGTCTGATGGTGAGCGCTGTTGAAATTTGCAGGAAGCTCTCTATGGGGAGGGGAGTCATCTGGTACACTGCAGTCACGCTAAAGCTCCCTCTGTAATTGTTACCAATATAAAGATGTTGATAAGAAAGTTTGAATCTCTGGGAGAAGATGTTTAGCCTAGTAGTTACGAGATAATGTGCTCGAGTACCACATCAAAATGGGTTTGAATTGCAGCTCTAGCTCTTGATTCCAGCTCACTGCTGATGCAGACCCTGGGATGTAGTGGTGATTCCTCCTAACAATATGGGAAAACTGTACTGCTTGCCCTGCTTCAGCCCTAGTTGTCAGGGCATTTGGGGAATGAGTCAGTAGTTGGAAACATATTCATTCATTGATTTGTTCATATTTTCTCTCACTCATGTATTCTCCCTTCCCTCCCTCCCATTTTCTTTCCCTCCTCTCTCCCACCCCTCCCTCCCTCCATCTTCCCCCTCCCCTCCTTCCATCTCCTCTCTTCTCTTTCCTTTCTCTGACTTTCAAAAGTATTTGGAAAACAGAATGACAGAACAAAGGACCAGCAAGGTAGCATAACATGTTAATACTCTGCCTGTGGTGCCAAAATCCCATATGGGCGCTAATTTGTGTCCCAAGCCGCTCCACTTTCCACCCACTCCACTTTGCATCCAGCTCCATTCTTATGGCATGGGAAAACAGTGGAGGATGGCTCAAATCTTTAGGCACCTGTACCTGTATGGAAGACCCAGAAGAGGCTCCTGGCTCCTGGCTTCAGGTCGGCTCTGCTCTGGCCATTGCAGTTATTTGGGAAGTGAATCAGCAGATGGAAGATTATTCTCTCTTTGCTTTTTCTCTCTGTAAGTCTGCCTTTCAATAAGAAATAAATATAAGAGAAAATGAGATCTTTCATCTGCCGGCTTATTCTGTAAATGCTTGGAACAGCCAGAACTGAGCCAGACCAAAACCAGGAGCCAGGAATTCTCCCACGTCGATGGCAGGGACCCAAACACTTGGGCCATCAGCCTCTGTCTTCCCAGGCATGTCAGTGGGAAGCTGGCTTGGACACAGCAGAGTCCCATTTTTCGCCAAATGTTGGTGGGCGGGGGGAAGGACTATATGAATATATACAAAAATATTAACATTATTTTACTCTTCTTGTTGTATTTAATCCCTCTTTGTAATCTACCCAAATTTCTCTTCAGAGTGTTTTTTTTCTATATTAGAGAAGTCAATAACTATTGTTATTTACAACAAAATTTGAAATTTTCTAGTAGAGCCATGATGTAGGATTCAGATATGTCTGACTCACCCCAAAGCACTGCCATCTCCCCTGGCTAGCTAGCTCAGAAGTCCCCTAGCTCCTGAAGAAGGGCAGGGGGAGCCCCATCTGGCCTGCTGGCTGCCTCACAGCCGGATGCCAACCCAGCGCTTGCGCCTCCTAGTGCAGGAGTATCTAGTGTAATCCTGAGGGCCACACAGAGGTCATTAGAGATCAAGAGACCTCCCCACACCTCCAGCAATTAGGACTACCTGCGGGCAGGCACAGGTGAGAGGTGGCCTCCCAGAAGAACCCGGTATGAATCTATCCCTCACGTATTGGCACAAACACTGTGAATTGTTTGTGTTTGTTTTGGTCTGCATTACCCCTTAGAGAAATGAATTTCTTGCATTTGGTATTTGATATGCAAAGTAAGGCTTCCCTTTATCTAACAAAAAAATCATGTCTCTACGTTTTGGGGAATCCCACCCCCCAACTCCAGGGTCCCAGGCCCTGCGTTCCCGTTGACCTAGCTCATATGTACACACTTTTCTGATTCTTCCCTTCAGCGTTCCCTTTGTCAGACTTCCAGTGGCCAGGCATTTTCCTCCCTTTGTGTGCCTTTACCTTTTCTTCCATTCATTCTTTTTTTTAAAGATTTATTTTTATTATTTTGTTATTGGAAAGGCGGATATACAGAGAGGAGAGACAGAGAGGAAGATCCTCCATCCGATGATTCACTCCCCAAGTGAGCGCAACGGGCCGATACTACGCCAATCCGAAGCCAGGAGCCTCCCCCGGGTCCCCCACGCGGGTGCAGGTTCCCTAAGTCTTGGGCCGTCCTCGACTGCCTTCCCAGGCCACAGGCAGGGAGCTGGAAGGGAAGCGGGGCCGCCGGGATTAGAACCGGCGCCCATATGGGATCCCGGGCGTGCAAGGCGAGGACCTTAACCACTGCGTCATCGCGCCGGGACCTTCCATTCATTCTTTATTGCTTTCTTTCCCCTTCTGGACATTGTCATCTTCCATGTGGTGCCACCAACAAAACATCATCCCATGAATTCTGGGAATAAGGTGCAGGAACACAGATATAGCGGCTCTGAAATCAGTATTGGTGTAAGAAAGCCACCTCTCCCTATTGGGGTTGCTGGGTACAAGCATTCAGGTGATCTTTTAGTGACAGAAGGCTAGTAATTAAAGAGCTGTGACTTCTGGTCAATTTTTCTTGAACTTAGGAGTGTGTCGGTGGCCTTTACTCACATTGATCTCTATACCAGGATCTCACCAAACCCCAGACTCAGTTCACTTTGCGGGGCAGAAACCTCAAATCATTGAAATCAGTGCTGATTCCAAATGTACCGTGCAGGCTTCATGGAAGAAGACAGCTCTAATCTCTCAAAGACCAAACATAAGGCCATCTGACAGCTCTGTAACGTCAGAGACTTCCAGCCATTCCTTCACACACGTGTAAAACCTTCAGACGTTCTTGAGAAAATAACCTCTATTTCAAAAAACAGCTTTGAAGTTTGAAAATCAAAGCAAAGCAGCTGTTTTGCAGCCCAGAAAAGACTTTTCCTAAACTGCTAGAAAGCTAATAAGGATTTCAAAGGGCACTGATAACTTACTCTAATGCCCCAGATACAGGGGTGGGACAAGCTGTTTACTGGGAGTAACCCATGAACTAAGGAACTTGCCAAGATTTCCTTTATATTTTTCCCTTCCTGTTTTTCGCTGTTTGTTTTTGCCCCTTTCCTCATTCACCATCGCCTGGCCTTTCTTTCTATTCTCCACCTTGCTGTTTTCTTTCCCAATCTCTTCACCTCCTCCTCCCCAACATTAAAAAGCAAAACAAGGGCCCGGCGTGATAGTGTAGTAGCTAAAGTCCTTGCCTTGAACACCCCGGAATCCCATATGGGCACTGCTTCTAATCCCGGCAGCCCCACTTCCCATCCAGCTCTCAGCCTGTGTCCTGGAAAAGCTGTCGAGCACTGCTCAAGGCATTGGGACCCTGAACCAGTGTGGGAGACCCGGAAGAGCTCCTAGCTCCTGGCTTTGGATTGGCTCAGCTCCAGCCGTTGCGGCCGCTTGGGGAGTGAACCAATGGATGGAAAAAGCAAAACAAAACACACACACACACACACACACACACACACACACACACACACATACACCATTCACCAAACATGATGTAACATAGACTGTGGACCTGGAGTATCATTTATTATATCTGTCGAATGGAATTTTCCTTTCTCTGTTGTTATTTTTTTTTTAAGTATGTCAGCCAATCCTCTCTGCTTTTGTCACAAAAACAAACCACAAACTAAACCGAATCTAGCAGCTTCTCACTTGTGTGTGGCCCCAATTGATTTTTTTCCCCTGTGGGTCAGTGGCCCCTGGTAGAAAAAAAAGGCCACCACCTTGCACCTAGGAGTCTTGGCAATTTAATTCTTCTTCAGAAAAAGGAGATGAATAACAGTATGGACAATTAGTTATTGTGGGTGGGAAAAGGAATTTGGCCGGAGGCAGTTTTCTTTGGAAAGAGATAGGACGGCACACGAGGTTGAAATAGTTGCACTGGTGAAAAATAGAGGCTATGAAATAACTCACTGCAAAGTTCAGCTGACAGCGGGAACATCTGGGCCTTATTCATGGTTTTTCAGAAGTTTTTGAAGCTTTTTTATTAGCTGCATTGACCTCAGATTGAGGAGGAGATTTTTCAAATGTTAAACAGTTTTTTTCTTTTGCATTCCTCCAGTCATATTGTGTTCAGCTTGTTAATATCTGCACAGGGGGCCTCGGGCCGAGGCTGCCAGAGCAGTGTGCGTTGGGGACATCGTTCCTGATAGCTGGGATTTCCCTTTCTTGTTGAGGATTTGCATGTGTCCCTTTCATCCATGCGTAGAGCAGATTCCTCCACAAATAATTGCGTTTGACATCAACAGTTGTTAGAGAAAATGCGGGGGGAGGGGGGGAACTTCCCCATTTCCCCCACACCGAGACAGCTGGAGGGAGGAAGCAGGTTAGACAGGCAAATACATCAACATACCTGGAATGTTGTGGCAGGTAATTCTGTCTGTTAGGATAATAACTTGCATATTGGAATATCAGTGGCGTGGATGCCAAGCTGTCTAGGATTCAGATTGGTGTAGAAACACACATACACACACCACAAAATGACTCTAGCATTCCACTAATTTCTTAGGTCTGATGCAAGAAACACTGTACTGAGTATTAGCAGAGTATGTTCCAAGGTATTTCCCCTGATTTTTTTTTTTTTGTCTTCATAGAGAAGAACTCTAGATCATTTATCAGGAGCTTCTGCTGGCAGAGGCGAAAGCATGTTGCAGGGGAAAACCAAGTCTGCTTTGTGATAGAGCGGGTCAGACTGCATTACAGTAGGACTAAGACCCTCACAGACGGGCTCTCCCAAAACAAAATGGGTATTTGCTCAGGGCGTGACAGTGCTGAGAAGGCGGGGGTATGGAGGAGGGGACTATCTACTAACAGTGGGACCAGAAATAGCTCTCTGTGTTAGGAACTAACCAATACTGCTTAAACAGAAGCCCTCAGTCTTAATGGTGTGCAAAATGTTCTGTGGCTAAAACTCTTGGAGGTAAGTCAGTGATTGGGATTTTTCCCCCCCTTTTAACTGCCAGGCCTACAAAGGTTTCATGCAAGTGAAAAAACTTAAGTAAATTTCCAAAAATTTGACATTTAACCATTTTTTGGAGTTTTTCCTGCACAGATGTTCTGTGTTCTGTGTTAGGTTTGTGGTCTCTGCCAGGCTCCTTGAGTAACAGCTAGTAGACATCCTGACAGTTGAATAAATCAGTGTGGCCCGCTTGAGCTCTGACTCGAATTGTTTATTGTTTATGTAGGCACTGAGTGCTGGGCCCTCTCTAGGCCTGGGAACCTGGAGAGGCAGGAAGATGAATCAGACACAGTCCCACCCTCCAAAAGCTTTTGGCCTTGTACAGGAGACAGACAGCGACAGAAATCATTACAATACAAGGCAGAATGTCATTGGGATTTGAAGACAGGCCCAAACGAAGTGTTGTGGGAATGCAGATGAAATGGTTAGACTCAGCTGCAGAAATTGGGGAAGAACTCATGGAGGAAATGACGTGTGAAGTGCTTCCTAACAGCCAAAAGGACAAAATGGGCAAAGCCCAGAGGTGTAAAACTCTGAGATCTATTTTAGGATGGTTGATTTGTGAAGGTGGATGGATTTGAGGTTGGGATAGTCAAGGGGCAGTTAGGAACCTAGGGACAGTATGAACAATGGAATGTTAATTTAAAAGTCTAGATGTAACCGTCCTGCTCAAGCAGTTTCCTTGGAGTAGAGGACCAAGGTTAGGATCCAGCATCTGCTCTTTGGGATGGACTACTGAATTAGAGACAATGCATTCATACACATCTACATTAGAACCCAGAATGACTTAAGCATTGTATGATGCAGTGTACATGAACTCCAGCAGGAAAGCACAAGCTGCGTTATTGACGATTGATCATTGTAGAAGCCAACCTGGAGCTTGCTAGACTCCTCTTCCCCCTCCCCTTCAAGCATCACACCTCCCTCCTCCCTAGGCAAATACTGCCACAATCCATGAACAGACCTCATTCATCAACACTGGTGAGTGAGAAGGAAGGGGACAGAGGAGAAAAGGGTGGCAGACTGTGGAACAAGCAATTCATTTTTAGATGGGGAAATGAGAAAATTAACTGACCATATACTCCAGGTAATCGGTTTTTCTCCTGTTTTGTCATGAATGAAGGACCTGTTCACTTTTTGAAAGTGACACTTCATAGCACAGAATGGACTAAGTAAGCCAGCCAAACCCCTTTTTGCTTTTGTAAGGTGTGAGAGTGGAAACATTTTCTGGCCCACACATAGACTCCCTGGGAGACAAAAACACTTCTCATCGCCTATGAACATGTTAACACTTGACACTGCCTGCTATATTGAAAATAGATTCAATTACAATATTTAGTAATGATTTATATAAGACTTATTTATTTACAATAAAAAGGAGAAGGAGAAAGAAGGGGAGTAAGAATGAGAGAGGCTTTCATCTGCCAGTTCCCTCCCCTAATGGCCATCACAACCAGGCCTTGGTTAGACAAAAGCCGGGAGCCTAGAACTCCATCCAGGTCTCTGCTGCGGGTGACAGGGCTCCAGTACTTGAGCTGGCCTCTGCTGCCTCCAGGCACTTTAGCAGGGAGCCAGTTCGGACACAGAGTAGCCCTAAATTGAATTTAGTACTCTGCTAAGTGAAGTGGGTACCTCAAGTGGCAGCTCAACGTGCTGCTCCACAGCACCTGCCCTGGTCATGACTCCTCTTGAGGGTCAGGTGCACAAACATTTTTATTATTTCACTTCTACGATTTCCATGGGCGTAAACGATAATCTTAGAGTCATTCAGTGTTTTCACCAATAGTTTTCTTCTAGTGAGCATTTGTATGTCTCCTTGGATTGCTTTAACAAGGACATCCTGGGGAGAGTATAGTTCCTTTTTGGTCTTGTTGGCTTAAGGTACGTGCTGTGTTTTAAAACATAGTTCTTCCCAGTTCATTTCACTGCATCTCCCTTGTATTGGAATGGTAGAAAAAAAAAGTGTCTAAGTGAGAGCAAAATGAGGATGCTTGACCCATTCCAAGGTTTTTTTTGTGTGTGTGAAACTGGAGAACAATGGTTCTTTCCGCTGGGTTAAGGGGGAGAAGGATAGCCTCATGGGGAAGAAGTGTTAAATTGTGATGTGTTTCCATGTCCAATCCAGCTATCATCTCCTTAAATCACCCAAATTTATTTAGGAGAAAGTTTTTCAGAGAGCCCTCTTTCTGGATAGTGAGAGATCTGCCAGTGAAGCTGTGAGAGCCACCTCCCCCAGCTCAGAGCTGGAATGAGACAACAGCAAAGAGTCAGGGCTCTGGAGGGTTCCATTTTGAATGAGATGCCAAGGTTGCAGTGACTTTGGGACATGAGAGAATCCATAGCACTCCCTAAGGGGAGTTTTTGCCCTGACTTCCTTGACCAAAGTTCACATCTGGTAATTGCATCTGTTCACATGAGCTTCCCCTGTCCTTTCAGCTGCATACAACATTGCCTCTTTCGCATCCTGTCTTAGACTGTTGTATAGTGTTGCTGCTATGTGCTATTCAACAGCCTTCACATTTCACCCAGTGGGAAATGCACATGGAAGCCCTTTGGGAGAAGTGTGCTATAGAAATGTTGGAGCAACACCACTTTTTTTCCCCCGCTTTTGTGAGCCAGGAAGTTTAAGTGTAAGAAACAGATCCAAACACTGTGCAGAATTGTTAACGTGTACAAAAGAGTAAACAGTGACCCCATGCAAAGCCAGGTGTGCCAAGGGTGAGTAGTGCTTATCACAAACAGGGAAGTGAAAACAACATTTCAGAAAATAATTTTGGAGACTGCACTATAAGTGGAGAATGGCATGTAAAGACATTTGGAGTTTTCTGGACAATAGGTAGTTTCTATTTCTGTGGATCTTGTATCCATGAAGTGCTTTATACATATATACAAACATATTTAATTCCCATAACCATAGGAAATGAGAGATTAGAGAGGCTCCAGGATCTGCCTTAAGATTTCAGTTCTAGCAAGTGGAAAATACAAAGGAAGTATGAAGCCAGATCTTCTGCTTCCACATTTTTGATTTCTTGCAGCACAGGTAAGACAATGAGCGTGTTGGTTGTGGTTTGATTGTTGGAGCATGGGTGCAGTATAACCACTGTAGGCACATTTTAAACATTGAGCGACTAGAATTCTTGGAGGTTCTAGAAAGTCAGATGGGTTTTTGTTTTTGTTTTCTGATGCCTGAAGCTTAGGTCCACAATTTCAAAATGTTTGTTGTTTTTACAAAGGAACCTTTCTAAAACAGACTCCCCTATATTAGTGTATGATTGTAGGGTACTGTAGATGGAGATGCTTTGAGCTATAATTCTTTTTAACTATTTCTGGCTTTGGCTCTGCCCCAGTGACCTCTGGTCCTCACAGAATAACTCAAATAAGTGCTGGCCCATTTTCATTTTCTTGTCCCTTCTGTGTTGGGAAATAAATAACAGTGTTTTTCCTGAGTGAAAGAGTGAGTATACTTTGGGAGTGACTAATTCTACAAAGCAAGTGGTTTACTTGTCTGATGGAATCCGTCTGCTCTAGACCCATTGCCATTAACCTTTGGCTGGCGGTAAGGCATAACGTGTGGGAGTAGATGAGAGAGGAAAAGAGCTCAAGCATGCTACAGAAGGAAGAAGTATCAGTTGATTAAAGAAAGTTGTTTCCTCGTGGATAAGGTAAAATAATGCAAATATTGAGGGAAATGATATTTCTAAACAGAAGTAATTGAGTTTTTAAAAGCTTTAACTTGAACTTCATGTAGTTAACTTGATTCCTGGTTGGAGGTATTTGGAGGCTGGAACAGGGAAAGCATCTGGTAAGACATTGCTAGCTGAAAGATAACCAGCTTCTTCTTGGGTTTTGATTCCAAGAACAGTTATTTTAACCCTCAATTGAATTCTTTACTTGCCATGTTGACCTACAAAGTAGTTCCCATTTGTAAAGATATTTTAAAATATTTTTGTGGTATAATTTACATGTCCATTATGAATATCCCACCCAAAGGATTTATCTAGGCCTACATGGTTGTGTAGCCACTGCTCCAACCTGATACGAGATATTTCTCCTACTCTACCAAGTTCCCTATGCCTATTTTCAGTCCCTCTCCATTCCAACCCTAGCTTCTGGCAACCACTCATCTACTGATGGTCCCTATAGATTTGCGTTTTCGCAATATTTCATGAAAATGAAGTTGTACAGGACATGGTCCTTTGTGTCTGGCTTCTTGCAGTTAGCCTAGTTCTTTTGACATTAATCCATGTATAGTATGGATATGTATTTTACTCCTTTTTATTTATTGTTTATTGATGACTTATTGTGCCACATTTTATTAATACAGACACCAGTTAATGGGCATCTGGATTGTTTCCTGATTTGGACTGATATAAATAATGTTGCTATGAATATAAGTCTTGGTGCAGACATAGTTTTATTTCTTTTGGAAAGATACCTAGGATGTAATGGCAGGATCATATGATGGATATATGCTGAAATTGAGAAACTGCTAAACTATTAATATTTTCCAAAATGGTTAGCCAGTTTTACATTCCTAATGTTGATGTATATAAGGTTCTGATTTATCCACATTCTGTTCTGTGATTGGCATTACCAACTATTGATTAATCAGTTTCTAGTAGGTATGCAGTGGTATCTCATGGTAGCATGACATTTCCTGGTCAGTGGTGTATTTCATCATGTGTATATTCTTTGATAAAGTTACAATTCAAATAATTTTTATAGATATTTTATCATTTAAATGGGGAAAGTAAAAAGGATATGACTGTGGCAGATTTTTTTGTATTCCTTCTTTCTAAGTATTCATTGGACTTTTTAAGATTTATTTTTATTTATTTTTCATTGGAAAGGTAGATATGCAGAGAGAAGGAAAGAGAGAGATGTTCCATCTGCTGGTTCACTCCTCAAGTAGCAGCATCGGTCAGAGCTGAGTTGATCTGAAACCAGGAGCCAAGAGATTGTTCCAGGTCTACCATGCGGGTGCAGAGTCTAAAGGCTTTGGGCCATCCTCTATTGCTTTCCCAGGCCACAAGCAGGAAGCTAGAAGGGAAACACAGCCAGCATACAAATTGGTGCCTATATGGGATCCTGGCACATGCAAGGCAAGCATTTAGCCACTAGATTGTCAAGCCAGGCCCTTTTCATTGGACTTGAACAGCATAGTAATTTCTAGGCTTTTTGTTTGTTTTACTTTGTTTTATTTTAATCAAGTAAGGACTGAAATGGTGCTTAGTAATTCACTGACCTAAGAATTTCTGAGGTCACTGAAAATCTAGTGGGGATCAGATTAGAGTTTTTCTTCTGCAAAGCAGAGAAAAAGTTCCTTTGGGTGAAAAGTGAAGTGCTTTCATACGACTTTCTCCTTGTTTCTTCACATATTGCTGTATGGGGCCTATCCTGCTATTGTCTGTTTTTCATAGGTGAGCTTCTTATTGAGTAAGAATGAATGAGACAGGGGTCTCGGTGGATAAATTGGTAGAGTTGAGACTTGATGTCTCCAAATGCTCCTCCCCTTCCATAGCAAGCCATCACATTTGAATTTTCTTATTTTCATGTTCTTAGTTTGACTCCAACATATACCAACCCAGCTCCTTCAGCTTTGTCACATGTGAGAATATCTTCTGGGCCAACTTTCAAGAAACACTTCCTCTCTTAGCTGTTTAAATGGCTTTGCCCAATTTCTCTTGGCCCAGATGTTTGGGTCTCTGTGTTCTGGACAACGTGATTGTAATCTGGAAATAGAACTCGGGACATCTGTTCAGAGAAAGAAATTTATTAGACAAGGTGGCATATTCTGATTGGAGATTATTTTAAGACCAAATCAATTATATGAAACTAGCCAAATCGTCTGTGACAAAATACTCAGATGTACATTGAAATGGTATAAAAACAAAGTGGAGAAGTAAAAAACACTGTTTATTACTGGAAAATTTATTTTAAAAGTTATTATAATACTAAAATATATAATAATATTACAATGGTCCCTAAGGTTTTCAAAAAGTTTTATTGAGGTACATGAGTAACAATCCTGTGTTATTCAGGGACAAGTTCTAAGCACTTGATCTTTTTAGTCACATATCATTGAAACTATAACAGTCTCAGTGTCAGAACTCATATATAAACTCTCATACTGGTTGTGGGATATGCACTAAACCACCACTTGTGATACCAGCATCGCATATCAGAGTGCTGGATCAAGTTCCTGCTACTCTGCTTCCAAACCAAATTCCTGCTAATATACCTGGAAAGGCAGCAAATGATGGCATTAAGTGCTTGTTCCATGTCATCTAAATGGGAGACTTGGTAGGAGTTCGAAGGTCCTTGATTTAGGCTGGCTTTTGTAGGCATGTGGAGAATAAACCTATGGATGGAAGATCTCTACCTATTTCTTCAATCTCTTTCTATCATTCTGTCTTTGAAATAAATACTTAAAGGTGGAGACAATGTAATTATCCAACAACAATGAATGGCTAAAAAAATGAATGGCTAAGCAAAATGTGATACATTTCATACAGTGGAATAGTATTCAGCCTTCTTTTAAGATTTGTTTTATTTTTATTGGAAAGTCAGATACACAGAGAGGAGCAGAGACAGAGAGGAAGATCTTCCATCTGCTGATTCACTCCTCAAGTGGCCACAATGGCCAGAGCTGAGCCGATCTGAAGCCAGAAGTCAGGACCTTCTTTCTAGTCTGCCACACAGATGCAGGGTCCCAAGGCTTTGGGCCGTCCTCGACTGCTTTCCCAGGCCACAAGCAGGGAGCTGGATGGGAAACAGGGCTGCCGGGATTAGAACCAGCACCTATATGGGTTCCCAGCATGCACGAGGCAAGGACTTCAACCACTAGGCTACCATGCTGGGCCCACTACTCAGTCTTTAAAAAAACAAAAATCCTGTCTCATTCTTAAAAAGATAGAAATACTGTCCCATGCTACATCATTTGAAGACATTATGCCAGGTTAAATAAGTTAAATGAGAATATCAAACAAGCAAATACTGGACAACTTTATGTATCTGGAGTAGTCTTAATGTCAAAGTGAAATGGTTGTTTCTAGGTATTGTGGGGAGGAGGATATGAGGACTCGTTTAATGGATATAGACATTTTATTTTGCAGGATGGAGAAATTCTATAGAGATTGACTATATAACCATTTGACTATTTAACACTAGTGAATTGCACATGTTCCATAGGTTGCTAACATGTGAAAGGGATATTGAGTTTAGTGGGTAAAATGCATGCATCTCAAGCACAATACCTGGATTCCATGACTGGTTTCAGCTCCTGAATGCAACTCCATACCAAAACAAGCCTTGGAAAACAGTCGAGATGGTTCAAGTCATTGGGTTCCTGCCAATTCCCAGCTCCTGGCCTTAGCCGGTTCAGCCCTGGCTGTCATGTGGACGTTTAGAGAGTGAACCAGTGCTGTACCTTTCAAATGAAAAAAAATAATAATTTAGAAATCTAAGAGAGCTTTGGTTTCAAAGAGACACCTGAGGTGATCAGTGTTGATCCCAAAAGAATGTGTCTTTAAAGATAGAATGTCGAGCTTTGCAAGTGCCTCAGAGAGACAAGGTTTGGGGCACAGGGCCACCCACCAGATCTCAGATTTCTACTTGTCAACAGTCAAGTCTTGTATCTGCTTTCAAGGTCAGACAGGTATTTTTGCAAGTGAGGGAGTCAGACCATCAGATTTAGAAACTACTCTTAGGAGGGAACAGTCTTCACTGACTATAGAACTACAGAATTCCATCAGAATCCATGCCAATAACAAGCATTTCCAAGCAGGAGCATTTAATGCTATACTGCTCACTGGATGGACAGAATTCAGGTCAAGTGAAAGGCAATTATCTGGCTTAAATATGTTCATGTGTAATTCATAACAAGAAGTTGTTAGTAGGCTTAAATGCACTGTCCTCGAGTAAGAAGGATATACATGGTTATAAGCCAAAAATTTCCTCTAGGAGCAGGTGAAAAAAATAGCTGACATTCCTGATTGTTTTTCTAAGTGTTTTAAATGACTTTTCCAGACCCGAAGCCTATAAGCATTTTATTAACATTTGATTAGCAATTATTCTTTATGGGTTGGGCCTGAAATTAGGATCATATTTTGTTGCTTTACCATGGGAGGGGGGGAAACAATCCAGATAACTTTTTTTTCTTGTAAAGAACTATTCCAAAATAATTTCTGCTCCTTAGCAATTCCAAAGAATCATAGACTGGGAGAGACTTTGAACTCACATAGTACAACTTCCACTATGTATGTAAGTGAAAACCAAGGCCCAAAGATTTCCCCCAAGACCCAAAAAGTGGCAGAGCTGAGAACACCTGGATGTTTGTGTCATGTTTTCTTTCTAATACACTGTGCTACCTCATTAGAAGATGGTCCATAGGGGCCCAATATGTCTGTGACACCAGGTCAAATTTATTTATAGTTTATAGAACAAGCAAATAACAAGGGTTTTATTTGAATGCCAGAATGTGATGTCTCATAGGTAATATAATGTATAGGCTGAACGTGAAATTTAAAACCTGAAATAAATCTGTGTGCGTGGAATGTAAAAGTGTACAGTCAATTGTAATGTAGCATTTTGTTTTATGTATAAACATACAGCAATTAGGTCAGATATATGCACTGGAATATGTGGTGCCTTTGATTTATGTGAGTGCCCATAGCAGGTTCTGCAGGGAATTTGCATTATAAATTATCTGACTTTATAGGTACTCTATCTGGTATATCCCATGTGTAATCATTGCATATGCTACAAAGCTAAGTTAAAACCAGGAAATAATTGCCTTGATAGGAAAGGTCTGCTAGGGTAGGGTGGGGATATTAAATGTTGCTTTAAAAATAGGAATTTTTGTTAATGTTCTCATTCACTTGCTAATTGACATGTTGGCATGTACTTATATGAGACCACATGCCATTAACTAGATTTAAATTCATGAATAGTCAGCCAATTAAGATGACAGTTCTCATGTCAACCAGTGGTTTATTATGTGGTTGTCTTCAGGGATTCTTAATACATTATTAGCTTAGTAAGAATTGGGATGTGCTGTTTTTGATAATTACTTGGGAGAAGCCAACAACTAAGTCGCAAAACATCTGATTGTTTATGAATTTTGAAATAGTCTAATTATTTGAAAATATATAAACAGGCTCAATGGAGAGATTATAAATAACAACAAAAATAAGGGCAAATCTAAGGATCACTTAGCCATCGTCTAATTGCAAGTCAGACTGTTTAAACTGCGCGTGTGTCTTCCTCTGTCCTAGACCCAGGCTCTTCATGTCATCTACTGATGTCGAAAAGTGCAAACAGGAAGCACAGTAGGCAGCTCTGCATAAGGGGAATCCATGGCTTGACAAATGCACTCCTTGCAGTGAACTTGGCGCCCTCAGAGCCTGTGAAGGCAGTCCCGATTTCCTCACAGATTTCTCACAGTGTCATCGATTTTCATTACCTATATAAATTGGGTTTGAGGATTTACGTTTTTTGTTGCTTTTCTGGTTTTGTAACAATTATCCCTGAAACATACTTGCTGCCCTATGTGAGCCATGGATTGAAGGTACATATACCTTTGAATCACTTAACTGGATTTGTTGAAGTTTGTACTTACAAGACAGAAAGACAGCAACACTAGCTTAGAGAACATGATTATGTTGCCAAAGCATCAGATGGTGCCTTTTTTTTGTCAGATGAAACCGAAAGAAAATGTGGTAGCCATTTCATACATACAACACTTTTTCATGTCAGGTGTCCAGCTTGATATGCAGAGACATTCATGCAGTCATTTCTATTGTTAACAATAGGAGGGGTTTAGCTCCCCTGAAGAATGCTCACCCTCCAGTGTTTTAATCTTAGTTTGAGAATCATTTTGGGGCTGGCACAATAGCTCAGTTACCTAATCCTTCCTCTACAATTGCCAGTATCCTATATGGGCACCAGTTCATGTCCTGGCTGCTCCATTTCCCATCCAGCTCCCTGCTTGAGACCTGGGAAAGCAGTAGAGGTGGCTCCAAAGCCTTGGGACCCTGCAATCACATAGGAGACCTGGAAGAAGTTCCTGGCTTTGGATTGGCTCAGCTCCCACTGTTGCAGCTATTGGGGGTGTGAACCAAGAGATGGAAGATCTTTCTCTCTGTATGTCATTCTCTTTGTAAATCTGCCTTTTTAATAAAAATAAATATAAACCATATGGCCTGAGAAAGCAGCAGAGAATGGCTGAAAGCCTTAGGTCCCTGTACCAATATGGAAGACATGAAAGAAGCTCCTGGCTTCATATTGGCTCAGCTCCTGCCATTGCGGCCATTTGACTAGCAAGCAGCATATACAGAATCTTTTTCTCTGGCTTTCCTTCTCATGGTTAATCTGCCTTTCCAATGAAAATAAATAAATTTTCAAAAAAGGTTTTATTTTTATTTGAAAGAAATAATTCCAGATAGAAAGAAGGACAGAGATCTTCCATCCACTGGTTCACTGCCCAAATGGCTGTGATAGCTAGATCTGGGCCATTCTGAAACCAGCAGTTGCTTCTGTTCTTCCACATGGTTGCAGAGGCCCAAGGACTTGAGCCATCTTCTGCTTCTTTCCCATGGCATAATCAGGGAGCGGATTGGAAGTGAAGCAGCCAGAGCTTAATCCACTGCCTAGATGGGATATCAGTGTTGCAGCCAGAAGCTTACCCTACTGTGCCGTGGTGCTGACCCCAATATGTAACTTGTTGTTTGTTTAAGATCTGTCTTCCTTAGCACACTTTCAGAGTTTGTCCATGTTGTAGCAACTATGAGAACTTCATTCATTCATTTATGGCTGAAAAATATTTCATGTTGTGGAAATACCACTTCTTTTTATCCATTCATTCATCCATCAATAGGCATTTGGACTGTTTGTAACTTTTGACTCTTTTGATTATGCTGCTATGAACATTGGTATGCGAACACCTGTTTGAGTTCCTGCTTTGATCCTGAGAATCTTTTGTTTGGCTATCTTTGTATCTTTTGAGAAACATGCATTCAATCTGTTGCCATTTTTTTGAAATTAGGTTATTTGGCCTTTGTTTTTTACTTTAGTCATTCATGTATTCTAGATCCAAGTAATTTCACAAATACATGGTTTATAAAATATTTTTTCTGTTAGTCTTTTTCATTTTGATCTTTTTTTAAAAAAAAACTTTTTAAAAATAAGAATGACAGAGTTTCATTGTTCAATCTTTCATCCACTGGATCACACTCCCAAATGGCTGCAATGACCAGAGGTGGGCCAGGCCAAAGCCAGGAGCCAGAAGCTCTCTTCAGGTCTCCAACATGGTTAGCTTTTCGCTTTTGTCTTGAGGTGGATAGCTTGTATCTATATAGGAATTTTTCTGTTTCATCTGAGCTACCTAGTATGTTTGAATAGTAGCGATGACAGTATCCCAAAGTTATAGTCTGTAGTTCTGTAAGATCAGTAGTAATGTTCCCTCTTTAGTTCCTGATTATAGTAACTGGAAATTTTTGTGTCTTGATTACTCTAGTTAGCACTTCATCAATTTGACTGATCTTTCCAAAGGACTATGTTTTGGCCTAGGGATTTTCCCTATTTCATAATTTTTAAATTTCATTAATTTATATTCTAAACTTAAGTATTTACTCTTTTATCCTTATTGGGGACATTTTGCTATTTTTTAAGTCCCACTAATGGACAGTTATCCATTTCTGAGTTTTTTTTCTATTATCTCTCTATCTGTATGTATAGGACATATATATGGGATATAGTGTGACAATTATAGACATATCTGCTATATATAGTAAGTGAGGTAATTAGTATTACCATTTCCATTTTTTACTAACAATAATTGCATATATTTTGGGGTACATTGATTTCCATATACATATACA
Organism: Ochotona curzoniae; assembly: GCF_017591425.1. NCBI lineage: Eukaryota > Metazoa > Chordata > Mammalia > Lagomorpha > Ochotonidae > Ochotona > Ochotona curzoniae. The sequence continues at coordinate 12,575,570 of NW_024467087.1, forward strand.
ATGTGTACTAATAAAATAAGGGCAATTAGCATTTGTATTTCTTTTTTAAAATCTTTTTGATTGTTATTATTATTTTCCATGATACAGTTTTGTAGGTATAAGGATTCCCGCTTTTCCCTCACTTTTCTCCCTTCCCATTTTCTCCTTCCCCAATGATTATTTCTTTATGTGTGGATCCCTAAAGTTCTTCTTTCTAGCTAGTCATAGAACATGTAACAGGTTACTGTGAGCTGTAGTCACTCAACTGTGCTATCGAAGACTAGAACTTTCTCCTTTTATCTGATTTGATAGTTCTTATTTAACCTTTCCCCCTTCCATTCCCAACCTCAGGTAATCACCATTCAACATTCCAATGATTTTTTCAAGATTCCATACATGAATATTAATCTTTCAGTGTCTGACTTATCTCATGTTCTTCAGGTTCATTCATTTTGCCATACCTTTCATTCTTTTTCATGAGCAGGTTCTGTTTCAGTGGGAGAGTGTGTGTGTGTACATTTTCCTTATCTGTTGATGGTAACCTGTGTTGATTCTGTCTTGGATGTTGTGAATAGTGCTGCCTTAAACATGAGATTGCAGGATCTCCCTCATATGTTGACTTCACTTCCTTTGGATATATACCCAGAAATGGGATAATTGGGCCATCTGGTAGATTTTTATTTTTAGTTTTGAGGAACTCCCATACTGTTCTTCATAATGACTTTGCTAATTTATATTCCTACCAACAGTGTATAAGTTTGATTTTCTCCACAACTATGCCATAATTTGTTTTGTTTTTGATATATATGTAAATAAAATAGCCATTGTTAGTAGAGTCATTGAACTTTTGGTTTGCATTTCTGTTAGTGTTAATGTTTTATATAAATTTGTTGGTCCTTTCCTGTGTTTTAACTGAATTTTTAAGATTTTTTTTTTTTTGTAATTGAAAAGGCAGATATACAGAGAGAAAGATTTTCCATCTGCTGGTTTATTCCCCAAGTGGCCACAACGGCCAGAGCTGAGCTGATCCGAAGCCAGGAGCCAGGAGCTTCTTCTGGGTCTCTGACACGGGTGCAGAATTCCGACCCTTTGTGCCATCCCCTGCTGCTTTCCCAGCCTATAAACAGGGAACTGAATCAGAGTGGAAAAGTCTGGACTAGTACCTTTGCCCATATGGGATGCTGGTAGCTCTGGCCCCCATCTGCTAGTTTGTTTTCTGTGCTCTTCTGTGATACTCATTATGTATGAATGAGCATGTCTGATGGTTTTCCATAGGTCCTTGAGGCTCCACTTATTTGTATTCATTTTCTTTTATTCACACTGAATTTCCTCAACTGAGTCTCAGTCATATGTTCTGTTTCTTTCTCCTGCCTCCTGCAACCTGAGCTCAGCCCTTCTAGTGAGTTTTTTATTCAGGTGTTTTACCTCTGAACTCCAATTTTTAAAAATATGCTTTCTGTCTGTTATTGCCTATTTCAGGAGACCTTGTTGTAAAACAACGGGGAGGAAGGCTTCTTTCTTGATGGCCTTCAAGCAGTCACAATACTCTCAATTTAAACTCATTCCATTCTTTATACATAGTGTTTAAAAATATTTAAAATCTTTGTCTAGCAAGTCCAGTACTTCTTCATTGACAGTTTCTAGTGACTATGGTTTTTTTTTCTTGTTTAGGAGCCACATTTGGATCCATTTTAAGAATATTTATTTTTCTATAAGTAAATAAAATTCATGTCCATGAAATATGGATATTGTGGGGCTACTGTATTTACAGTATTTAAAAAGCATTCTCTTATGTTTTGTAGTTTCTAAAATGTTCCTTTTGGTTATTACACCTGCCAGGGAAGACATTACTTTGAGTTTACAGATGAGAAAACTAAAGTGCCTCTGCCAAGATTTCTCTGTTATCCAGTGTGTTCTGTGTGTCTCCCTGTCTTTTATACTTGGTTTGCTTCTGTTTACAATTCCCCTGTGCAGCTTTATGGACAAACTCAGTTTGGTCTCCTATTATTTGTCCTTGGTATGGTTCCAGATAGTTATTGAAATAGGTTTAAGATTTTTGAAAAGCTCTTGGAACGGTTTTATTATTATTATTAAATTCTTTGGGACAAACCAACTACAAGGCAGATCAGCCACATTTACGCATAAATATTTGGATTTATCTCTGGCTCTCAAGAGAATTCTTCATTCAGGAGAAATTCACTTCCAGTCAGGTTTAGTTTATAAGTTCTTTTATTCAGTGGCTGTTTTAACTTTTAAACTGCCAGAGCTCTACCTTGATATACAAGGAATTTTAAGTTGTTTTTTTGAAAACAGGATAAGTCAACAGTTGCCAGTGGCATGAGTCTACGGACATTTGTAGGCATCCCATCACCATGAACATCTCTCTTCTACCTATATACCCCAGTCTCTGCTCTTCCATTGTTGGTCATGCCTTTGGGATGGTCTATTCTCCCTACAAGGCTCTGCAGAAAGGGCACTGCTTGCCAGAAGGGAGTCTCATATTTTCAGCTGCTATTGTTCACTAGCAGACAAAACAGTCTGGCGCATGCTCCATATCCACTCTGTGTCCAAGCTCTGTGCTAGACTGGTTCCATGTGACAGGCCGTAGATAGGTTAGATGATATTAATTCCATTTGATAAGTGTGAAGACCAATGCTTGGCTGATTTCAACCCCCGCAAACAAGATCCTAGGTGAAATGGCAGATCAGTTTGGGCAGAACAGAGGACTTGCTACATGGGAGAAGCACCCAAGTGGATGAGTGAATTGACTCGGGGCACCGTCTGAGAAGTCCGAGTCCTCCGAAAAGGAACAAGTTGAGCTCTCCCTCGTGCAGTCCAAATTACCATTTATTTGTTATTTTCCTATAAGGCATACTGGGTGTGGTGAAGAATGCTATAAATTATGAGAAAGTAAAGACAGAGATAACATAAATAATAAGCTGGAATAATTATTTACCGTGCAGCTAGAAGGTGAATTTTTACAAAGCAATACATTAAATTAATGTGCTTTAAAAAGTGAGGTAATATTTCTAAGTGTACAGGAGCTGAGGCCTTCATTCTAAAAATGAGCAAACTGTTTTCTCACCTAAGTTGATAGAAAATAAATCTTATTTCTGACTGCTGTGTCTAGGAGATACAGAAGTCAAGTTGGGTTGGAGTGAGCTAGGGAAAGGAAATGAAAAGTACTTGGTTATAGGTAGCTTTCCCCAAAGCCCGAAGTCCTTCCATATCACTTGTAGAGTAGTTTCGTGTTTGCTTTCCATCAATTGTATCTATGTGTGTGAATTTTGAGGGCATCCTCTATTTGGTATTATGAATGGTACAGCAATGTCAGCTTACAGATGGCTGTGCTAGAGTTTATTTCAAACTTGTGGAATCACTATACACAACTCCACTGATGACTGCACTGTTTATGTTCCTGCCACTTTCCGGAAACATGAAAACACAAGATGTCGACCATCTAAAATGTCAGGGCAGTCCTTAAATACAGTTGCTATTTAAAGATGTATAAATTGCAACCATTCCACCAAATGTAATCTTTGGGACAGCAACATATTTGAAGTTTTGATTTAGCTGAAAGGGACCATAATTTGGGGATTTACCATTTGTGTTAATAAAGTTAATCCACTGCTAAAATGTATATAAGTCAAGAGAATAGCAAACAAAATGGGATTATGTGTAATTGGATGCAAATGTACAGATTTTGGTATGATTAATGTTCTCTAAGACACTTTCAACTGGACTAGTTGACTAGTAACATACAAGAAGAGATGAATCAGAAAAAAAGGAAGTACCCATACTTTGGCAGATGGATTTATCTTCCTAACGAAGACTCAGTGAGAATGAGGACTTTGCAAGATTGTAGGAAATGATGATTTCCGTGTGGGAAAAAACACTTTTCCTTGTCCTGCACTGAACTTGCTTCGTTCCATTACATTTGCACATTTTCTGGAGATGAATTCTTTGTGGGCTATGTCTTCCTTGATGGCAGGCTCTGTGTTCTATGTCTACCACTCACCCATGCCATTCTGGAACTGGCTGTGTCATGCCTTGCAGGCCTGTGTTGCCCACTCTAGTCTGTTTTTTCTAAGGTTTGGCTAAAAATATAAGAACCTCGTTTTCCTGGTTCTAGACCCAAACTCATTTTTTTAGTTCTCAAGTGTGTTTACCTCTTTACATATATATATATATATATATATATTTTAAGATTTTATTTATTTTTATTACAAAGACATCCAGAGAGGAGGAGAGACGGAGAGGAAGATCCTCCGTCCGATGATTCACTTTGTTTTGCTTTGTTTTCCTTGCCCATTGTCTCATGAACCCCTCAAAAATTAGGCAGAAATTTAGTGCTACAGATATTGATTCAAAAAACTTACTGTCTGTGTGGGCTTGCTTTCCCTATAAAATGAAAGGAATGGATCATATGACCTTTGTGGTCTTTTCTAACTCACCATTCTATGTCTGTGGTCTCCCCCCCCCGCCCCCCGCCATACTAATTCCTTTATTCAGTTGTTAAATATCATGCTCAGTACCTCTGGGTGCACAGTGTGCCTTGTATCTCCATTTCTTATGCTAAATTGTGGGAAACAAGTCCTTTGTTTCTCAGCTGTCTCCTTTCCCATTACATCTACTGGGGTATTCCAGTGGATTGCTTAAAAATTGAATATAATAATTGTTATATGCAGAATTATGTTGAACAAGCACACTGTTCAGAATGTGTGTGCTTATATTACCTGGCACATGAATAGTAAACTATATGTTATGAGCAAAAGAAAGATGTGTTTATCTAGCAATATGTTCATTGAATATTATCATAATTAATCTCAGAAGATACTGGGAAAAAACCAGGCTAGAACTGGTCAAGACATTCTTACCTCCTGAGCTCAGTGAAGAGGAACAAAGGCAGAACTATAAATGTGTGTTTGCTATCACTTGTTAGAAGCTGTCTTTTTTCCCTCCCACACTTACATTCCCTTCTTGCTTCTCTGTCATCACCATCATCACGAAATAATTTTGTGAGATAAGGAAGGAGTCCAGGTAAGATACCAAGCTTCAATCCCAGGGCAAACAAAATGTATACAACCAGTTGACCAAAGAGGGCCAGCCAAGAAAAGAATTCCTGTGAGTGTCTACCAGCATATACCTAAGCCAAAATAGCACAGGATCAAGCTGGGCCCCAAACTGAGTACAAACTAGCTGGATATGGCTACATGATGATCTTCCCAGACATTGTGGTTAAATTCTAATAACCTTGGGAAGAACAAGGAGCCTGTTTGAGGAATGGATTGCTACGCCAAAAGGAGGAATGCTTGGTGGTGTCTGGAATTCAAGAAAAAAGGAAAGGCAGTGATGAGAGAGGCACGTACAGGAGTACAAATAATTATATCTGTAGGAGACTTTAACTCTCCTTATTTGAGAGAATAGAAATGAACCTAAGGTATGCTACCCCAAGGCAAGTACTTAGATATTGAATAAACATGTGTTGTGTTTAGAGGATGAAAAGTGACTATAAAGGTTTGTTTAGGCCAATGCTAAATAGCAATTCATTTTTTGAAGGTTAATTTAGGTAAATGTTAATAGAAATCATTTCAAGTTTATACAATCAACCCAGCAGAAAAGTTTTTCAACCTGGAAAAGCACTGTGCAAGTATATGATAGAATTCACCAAGCTAAAAGTGATAGGCCATCACCAGTATCAATAAGTAGATGTGAAATGACTGATTTTTCTTAAGTCTGTCTGAAATATATGAGATTCCAGAATATAAATACATTCCAAGCATTAAATAACCAAAAGAGCCGAGCTACAGCATTTGATGCCATCCTTTAAAACAGTGTTCAAAACCATTGCCAGGGCTTCAATTCCCTTCTTACTGGGGAATCCCAGCAGTTCCTTTATGCATTCTTTCATCTACTATTTGACCATGTTTGAGTGGTATAGAAAGTAAAATGACCCTATACAAGGAAGCACTTAATTACCTGGTAGTTGTGGTATGTCACTGTGCGTGACAATAACTCTTGTAAGACTCATCTGCTGTGGCTAAAGTGTTAGAAGAGCTCATCGTTTTAGCAGCTATAATGCTATACTTGCCATGCAAAAACACGCTTTCAGGGCTTGTACCCATGTTTTTTATTTACAAAAATTACCTGGAACTCACATTGTGACACAGCATCCCATATCTCAAAGCAGAGTACCAGTTGGCATTCCAGCCAGTCTGTTTCTGATCAAGCTCCCCGCTAATATGCTAGGAAGGCAGTAAAATAGAGCTCAATTGCTTGGGTCCCCACCGCCTGTGTGGGAGGCTCAAATGGAATTCCTGGCTTCTAGCTTGGACCTGGCAAGCCCTGGCTCTTGTGGCAGTTTGGGAGGTGACACAATTGATGGAATATAGATCACTCTCTGTCCTCTTCTTTGTCTCTGCCTTTCAGATAAATCAATACATCTTTTAAAAATGCTTTAAAATGCTTAAAAGATGTATTGATTTATCTGAAAGGCAGAATTATATACAGAGGAGGAACTAGAGATCTGCTGGTTCATGTCTCCCTCACCCCTAAATGGCCTTAACTGTCAGGGCTGGTCCAGGGCAATGCCAGGAGCCTCTTCCCGGTCTCCCAGTAGAGAGGCCCAAGCTCTTTGGCAAGCTTCTACTTTCCAAGACACGTTAGCATGGGATGGCCAGGTTGCAGGTGGTAGCTTAATGCACTGTACAACCGTGCTGGTTGCTACTTGAGCATTTCATACTCCCTTAGGGAGTGGGACTGAAAAGAATACAAGAACACCATTATTGGGGCTTCTATTTTACCCTTTCAAAGTGTGTGATTTGATTTGAACATTGTTAATAGTTTCACTCTTGTTTCCTGCTTCCTGTGAGAGCCCATTTTCCCCTAATGACTGTGGAGGCTGAAACTTAAAAAAGGGAAATGTCGGATAACCCTCTGACCTTGAAGGGAACAAGAAGCTACAAATAAAGTTTTTCATCAAGCCCCAGTTTGTTTATCTGTACCGGATGCCCCAGGTCATTTAGTGCATTTCAGAATGATACAAGACAGCCTTAATTATCTCAAGCCTATTTTGAACTTCATAGTTTTGAAAAATAAAGACACCAGATGAGGGCAAATGTTTTCACTGAAAACCTACCTGTGAATCATGATGCTGACCTAGTCTTCAAAGGAAGGAGCTTCAGTTAGAGAAGCAAGACCTGGCGAAGCCTTGGTGGTCCAGAGATCTGGCATAGGAACAGGGAACCATCATTCTCTGCTCCCCAGCCCAAGTCATTGAGGCTGACTCCTCAGGCCTAGGGCTTGATGACATGGCTGCTGCGGTTTCTACACAGAGACTATTTTTAGTGGCAAGAATTCTCATTTCCCAAAAGTATAACCACAAGATGTCTCTCTGGAATGAATCGCATGTATGCTCTGGGACAATAGTAAATGCTTAGATCGTGTTGTGTAGCCTGGGTTCTTTGAAAAATGGAATTTGCAATATCTTGGTGTACCCTCACCCTACATGTAACTCTTGCCCTCTTATCGGTTGCTATCATTTGACTGAGGTGATTTTCTTGGGTGGGATTCCATGTGTAGAATTTCACAGATGTTCTTCAAAGCAGGTTTTCCTTCCAGAAAAAAAGAGTTTTGTTTTGTTTGTGTGGTTGTTCACAGTGGTTTTAAATTAATATAGGGAACAGGCATTTGCCCCAGTGGTTAAGATGCTCCTCCCCATCCAACATAGAATTACTTGGGTTCAATCCCTAACTCTGCTTCTTGATTGGTGCTTCCTGCCAGTGCAGACCTAGGGAAGTCACAGTGATGTCTCAAGGGTGATCTACCGTTCATATGGGAGACCTGGATTGAGTTCCAGGCTCATGGTTTCAGCCCTAACCCAGCCTTGGCCATGGTTGGCATTTAGGGTCTAGGGCAGTCTTGGCCCTGGGCTGATAGCTAAAGTTGGGCTTTTGGTCCCTTAAAGTGAGATTTATTTTGGTAAAGCTAGAACCCCTCACAGATAGTATTGCAGAACCCAGAAGTTACACCCACTGACACAGTAACTGGAGCGAAGAGTATCTTAACTGAGGTTTGGAGGATGCTCATTGAGTGGGCTTGGGAACCTCATTCAACCACTTACTGCTTTGATTCACCACATGCCTATGGGTAAGTTGGTCCATTCACTGACAAAGATCAAATGCCCTCCTTCCTCTTTGACTCAAACTCTCTTTGTCCAGTGAGTCTCCCTCGGCTCGAAGGGAATATAGGACTTGATTCTCACGATAACTAATAAAGTAAATGCTGTCATTTATAGTCTGTCAGTACATCCATTAGCTGTCTAGCTTCTGTGGAGCAGGACTTCTTGGCAGGAATTGTGTTGACTATATCAGAGCAGTGGTCAAGGAGATGAAGATTGGGAGAAATTGAAAGTTGATGAACAAGTTCTTTGCTTCATTCGGTAATCTCATGTCTTATTCATTCTTTCTGTTCCCAACCACATGCTGAGCACCTACTATGCTCAGGCACTGTATCATTCCCAGGGCCACGCCCTTTCCAAGTTAATGTGCAAGTGCAAAATCCTTCATCTGTGACCTGGTTTCAAATGCTAATAACCGTAGTGAAGTCCCCCCTTCGAAAAGGCTTCAGGCCAAAAAAATGAGCATGTTGCCTCATCTCTCTCCACTCCAATTTCCTCATTTGTAAAATGAGGTTAATGACACCTGCTCAAGCAGGCTGCTTTACATGAAACCCTGCATGGATCAATTGAGAGAACAGATGTGGGAGTCCTTTAAGTATTGTAAGTATAAAAAGAATGGAATGTCAGTAGGAAGGCTTAGAATTCCATACCATTAGCCCTACCTAGGCCTTAACTGAATGTGAACCTATACCAAAATTTCAAAATCAATTATGCTTGACAATTCATACCGTATAGATATTTCTTAATATACCAAGATAATTCATAAAATTCATGGAAAACTAAGGTAAAAGTACAATTGTATTTGGTATAAAAAATAATGTTGATATAAAACTTTTTGTTCAGAATAATAAGAAAAAAAGTGTATAGATTTCCAAGTCTTTGCACTAAAACAAACATAATTACAGGTTTCCACAAACCTTCCAATAGTCTTTATTTTCTTTTTAATTTGAGAGATTGAGGGAGAGACAGAGCTCTTGCATCTACTGGTTCACTTCCAAATGGCCAGAATACCTACTGGGGCATAGCCTGAAACCGAGGTTCTGGAATTCCATCCAGGTTATCCACATGAATGGCATGGGCCTCACTACTTGAAGTATTATCTGGTGATCTGTTACCTTCCAGGATACACAGTAACAAGAAGCTGGACTGGAAGTAGATACAACTCAGGCTTTGTGATGTTGATTGCCAGCATCCCAATAAGTGATTTCAGTTGCTGTGCCAAATGTCTACCCCATGTTTCCCCCCCCCCAAATATTTCTTAAACATTTCACTTCAGTTTTTATTTGAAAGGCAGAGGTACAGGGAAGGATGGAGGAAGGGGACAATGGCCAGAGCTGGTCTGATCTGAATCCAGGAGCCAGGAGCATCTTCTGGGTCTCCCACATGAACACAGGGGTCTAAGGGCATATGTGCCATTCTCTACTCCTTTCCCAGGTCATAAACAGGGAGTTGGATTGCAAGTGGAATAGCTGGGGCTCAAACCAGTGCCCACATAGTATGCATCTTAGGTGGAAGCTTAGCCTACTGTGCCACACACCCCCCACAAAAATGTTTTAGAGTAGTACCTTTATATATATTATGTAATTACTATGTTAGGATTACATGTGTCAGATACTAAATTCAGTGGGAAACACAAGTTATCTTATTTAACCCCAACAATTATGCTGTGTGAGATGTAGATGGAGATATTATTATATCCACCTTATAGAGTTAAAAAAAAAAAGCCTAACGCTCTAAGAGACTAGAGAATAACTTGATTGTAGTGCAAAGGCTTGTGATCGTCTAAATTTGAACCCAGGTTTGTTGACTCCAGAGTGGGAGCCTTCCCCACCATGCTACACCTCTACTTAGAAAAGAATAAAACTATCCAGCCCCAAACAATTATTGCTATTCATGAAAATATTCGACTTTAGGAGATACGAAGTCTTCTTAAACCTTTAAGGAGAGAGTTCCGCTGAAGTGGTTTTAATTCATGTGGGGTTTACTCCCTGCACATTCGGGTGTCTTACTCTCCAGATATATACTGAATTGAGTCATTTTCACAATTTCCATAATTGCCAGTTTCTGTGGACAGGCACAAAGGAAAAATCAGGGAAGCTCAAAGTGGTAGAGCCAGTGTGTGCTGGGGATAAGAGGCGGATGTGGGAGAAGGGCCCAGATGAGAGTGTCTGGGAGCATGGGTAGCCTGGCTGATACCAGCTGGAAGCAAGGTCTCTAGCAGGTCACTTTATTCTTTATTACTAAACATTGCTTCCTTCACCCTCAATGCACAGATCTTTATCTTACTGGGAGTATCTGGAAGGACTTTTTTTTTTCAGATACTCACAGGAATTCCACCCAGTCTTCTTTCTGGGGTCTCAGTGTGTGGCCATGGAATGGGACTTGTTTTGCCTTTCAGGGCATTTGTCTGCTGCTGTGGCTGCTGCTGCTCCTCCTCTTCCTCATTTTTCCTCCTCCTCATTTCCTCCTCCTTCTCCCTTTCTTCTTCTCAAGATCATCATCATTATCCTGAGTAGCAGAGTTAACATGTCCAAGAACTTATTACGTTGCCAGGCAATGTGCTAAGCACTGTACATGCGTTATTCTATTTATGTGTTCATTCATCCATTTAATGAATATTTATTGAACATCACTTCACTTTGTACCAAATCCTGTGCTAGACACTGGTGATCATAACAGACCATTATCCCTTCTGTTAGGCTAGTGGGGGTGCAACAAGGGAATATATAATTGCGAGCTGTGGAAAGTTCTGTGAAAGAAGGATCCCAGAGACTGTGAAAGGTGAATGGCACTATTGAGCTTGGCATTTCAGCAATCTTCTGATGTTAATAAACAGTATTGTACCCTGTTGTGCAGGTGAGGCTGTTGAAGCTCAGAGAGGTTAAGCGACTTGCCCAGCATCACACAGTAATTAGGATAAATAAAGGTTTTAAACTGTGCTGATCTGATTCCAAAGCTCACACTCTTAGAGTAACTTCCAGACTTTATTGCCCGCACCCCACTCCAGTGTGTGTAGTGCCTAAGTAGAGCCATTGGTCTTAGTCCTATACGTTTGGTTTCTGGCTTCATCTCAAACCTGTAGAGTTGCAATTGTTTCCAATTAGTTGTGGCTGTGGTTTGGTGCATTTGTTTAAGGAAAGGGTGCACGCCAAGCAGAAGTCACGTGCTCAGCCTTGTGGATGTGCACAATGTGTAAATAATAGAATTCCCCCCAAAAGCTGGGATTCATTCGAGTCACCACATTTGTTTTCCATTAGCGTATGCTACTCAAACACAAACAGTAAAGCATGTGTTTACATTACTGTGGACACGGAAAGCCGGGCCCCTAAAGCATTCCTTACAGGTTGAACAAAGCTGAGCATCCAAATTGCTCAGAATCAGTTTTGTAAGCCCAGTTTAAGAGCCTTGAAATGTAACCTGGATTCCAGATATCAAAAAATGCCTAGGGAAGGTACGTGAATTGTCACAAGAGACAAAAAAAAAACCCAGCTAAATCCTCAAAATACGTACCAAGCCCGGCATTTGCAGTATCTGTTTTCTTTCTTATCCTTTACTGTTTAAAATGCCACAGAGCTCAAAGTCAAGAGAACTCTTCACTGCATTATGGCAGTCATGGAATTTCTCCTTCTATCTTATGCAGCTGTCTTTTACAAAAACAATCAGTTCACAATGAGATAGTTGGGCTTTTTAAAACCCAGGAGATGGCAAGGCTGGGGAGGCAAGCAGGAAGTGTTGTTAAATGTTTATCTCCTTCCTGCCCTCTTACCCAACAGTGAAGGGCTTGCCCATCAAGTTACATTTAATGCCTAGTGTCTGAGGAAATGGGATTGCTCTGAAAGTTATCTGAAGTAAAAGCAGGCAAGACAGAAAAAAAGAAAGCCAAATAAAGGCCTCATTAGTTGATATCTCAATCTAAGACATGTTTTTCTGCAAGAGTTCTGGAATTGGCGGAAGAAGATCTTATTTTTAATGAGATCTTTATCATTTACTGAAGACTTGGTCAAGTCATGTCCTCTCTCTCTCATCCTCAGTATACTCCTCCAATGTGGGAAACAGAGTTGGCAATCTTCCCTGTTGCACAAATTGGTGGGGAGGATTATGTGAGAGAACATGTTAAACCCCAGAACAGTGTGTGGCTTGATAAGGTTCCTATCTTTGTAGTCCAGATCATTCCAAGGAACAGATTATTTGTACCATATAGACATCAGATATGCTGCTTTCATTGATCGCATGTCAGTGTGTTTGATCCCTCAGCATCAGGCATGTGCTATAATCTCTGTTCTCTTGTTGACCAAGCACACAGAGTTTTGGCCAAACTGCATTGTCCCACGCTGCAGTGTCCTGCTTTCCATGATTATGGCTTGCTTGCTTGCTTGCTTGCTTGCTTTCTTCCTTTCTTTTTTTCTTTCTTTCTTGTTTTTTGTTTGTTTGTTTTGGCTTTTTTTTTGGTTTGTTGTTGTTCTTGTGCTGTTTCTAATTTTGTTAATTACTCGAGGCTTTTTTGTCTCCTTTTATCACAGAAATTCTGAGTACCAGTTCCAAGGCTAATTGTTAAGTGTTTTACCTGCGAAGCGAATGAAGTCAGCCACTTTTATGCCAGGATATTTTCATTAGTTACAAAGACAAAAGGTCATGATGTCCACACCTAACTGAAAAGGAAATTGTCAGGCTGCACTTGTTTGTTAAAAATGGCTTCAAGAGCATGTATTAAGAATTCTAACCTGTCTGGTATTAAGGTGACTCCTGTCCAAAGATGATTCAAAGCGTTTCTGGGAAATGAAGTAATGGCAGAGCAATCTTAAAATTGTGGACTCTGATTCCCCCACAGTGAGCTGGGGTAACAGGACTAGTTTAACGTGCAGATCTGTGCATGGTGCTCAAGACCTTCTAAATCAGAAGACTTTTAACATGCATCCTAGGTGACTCTGAAGGAAGTTGAAGACACATTCCATGAGCTAGCAATATTTACACAGCCTTTGACCCTGCAATCTTCCTTAGGAAACAATCCGAAGTATGTAAAAGGCTATGTGAATGTTTGTGATGATTTTATCTTTGTTTATAAAAATAGCTAAACTGGAAACAATGTAAATATCCGATATTGGGAAAATGGGCAACTAAATTTTGATAAGGCATGTAGCCACAAAAGGATTTATCTCATTGAAAACGTTACGCTCACCGCACCTAGTCATGATGACAGTTCTGTGTGTGGACATTATTAGTCTTGTATTACAGATGAGGAGGCAGATGCAGCTCCCCTGGAAATACAAATTCAATAAGTATCAAAACCAGAATTGTAAGTCATCTGTCTGATTCCAAAATCCAAGTTCATCTATGTAAAAAACAACCATAACACACACACACACACACACACACACACACACACACACACACACACACACACAGAAAAAGCTACCCTTGAAACATAAACATTTTTTTTATTAGAGTTTGGGGATTGAGTTTTTTATCCCTTTTTTCTCTTTTGCTTTCCCTTGGTGCTATATCTATGAGTAATAAATTAAAAAGAATAGATCCTACACTAAAATGGATTTCCTGCTTAGGTAACTTTGATCATTTCATTGGAAAAAAAAAAAAAAAGAATTTGTACAGAGGGTAGCCGCTGTAGAAAAAGCTACATTTGGACACAACTTATTCACTGCCTACTTCATTCAACAGGTATACTCTATACGGAAAGCTATGTATAACCTACATGTTGGGTTTATGGAATGGCTAAGGGAACAGTGGATTAAAATGGTCAGATCTGTGTTTTAATCAGATAGTTTACATTGCTAAATGTTATTCTGAGTCTTTGCTTTATTTTTTTTTTAAAAAAAGGCTAGTACTACACTAGCTTTGAAAAGGCAAAGAGTTTATCAAAAGCATTTGCTGCCTAAAGCTACCTGATTCTGTGTGCAAAACCCTCAGAATTTTCTTTTCACAAGATTAATGTTAAGTCTGGAAGGTGTTGTAAAGAGTGTGAGAGGGAACAAAAAGGTCAACGTGGCAATGCCAATTAGCTGGTTTGATTTCTGGGCCAAATTCCAGGCTGCACCGAATCCACAATCCTCGCTGGCAATTCCTCCTCCCTTGTCTGTTTCCCTTCTTGCAGCACTCTGGTGTGAAGGGTAGGCTCAGCCACAGCTTCTCCTTGCAGAATTGTTTAAAAGTGTACCATCTTGCTTCTTCAGTGTTGATGTTGTCTCCAAAATGGAAATAATTGAAAACCTAAGAAGATAAAGGAGATAACTTCTCTGGCAAAGTCTTAAACGGTTTTTTTGTTTTTTTGTTTTTTTTTTTTTTTTTTTTTAGGGTGGGGGTGGTTCTCTGTGACATTTTGTTTTTGACTGAGCTCCTAGGGAATATTGGGAACATTGTACATGAGGTTGGAAATTGCCCTGTCCAAGATTAGCTACAGGGTCATCCAAAGGAGTTTCGCTATTCATTCACAAATTTTCTCTAGAATTAATCTTTCATTGGGTTTGGTCTTTTTTTATGAGCTGGTACAGTAGAGTTTAAATAATTGAAAGTACCATGTCACTTAATTTCACAGTTACTGGGAGCCTACTAGTTGCCAGATTCTGCCTTAAATGCCATGAGGTTCAAATATCTGGAATGTGCAAATCCTTCCTGGACAGCTCGTGGTGTGGTATGGAGAGAAGTCTTGAGTAAAATACCAGGTTGCATATACAGAATAGCAGTTAGGAAGTTTAGTGGTGGTGAGGACGAACTGTAAAAACTCTTTTCTAGGAATACATTAAGGACATGGCAAATATATTTACTGAAGATATTACTGAAATACACAGATATGAGGTATGTTTGAGACATAGCAATGTCTCTAATCTAGAGAAATTCACAAATTCTATTATGTGAAACATTCCAGATATAGGTGTTTGGCATTGAATTTGAGACACCACTTGGGATGTTGCCTCCTATATATTTTTTTTTTTATTACAAAGCCAAATATACAGAGAGGGTGAGAGACAGAGAGGAAGATCTTCCATCCATTGATTCACTCCCCAAGTGGCCACAATGGTTGGAGTTGCACCGATCTGAAGCCAGGAGCCTTTTCCGGGTCTCCCATGTGGGTACAGGGTCCCAAGGCTTTGGACCGTCCTCGACTGCTTTTCCAGGCCACAAGCAGGGAGCTGGATGGGAAGCGGGGCTGCCGGGATTACAACCGGCCCCCATATGGGTTCCCAACATGTATAGGGTGAGTGCTTTAGCTGCTATGCTACTGCGCTAGGCCCTGCCTTCTATATTTGAGGGCTATGAGTTCAGATCTCTCCTCCAGTCTGCTCTGGCTTCCTGCTGGGAAAACCTCTGGAGGTAGCAGTGGCGACTGAGGTACTTGTGTCCCTGTCATCTCTGACATCCATCTATATGGGAAACCTAGATTGAGTTCCTGGCTCTTGGTTTGGCCTGGCCCAGCTGCAGCTGTTGAAGGCATTTGAAAAGAGAACCAGTGGTGTGGAGAAATCTCAACATTTCTCTCTCTCTCTCTTGCTCTTCCAAAATAAATAAATATAGTGAAGCATTAAAAAAATCTATTTCACATAGTGCGTAACATACACAAATGTCATTCACAAAGAAGCATTCTTGAAAATTAAATTAAGTGCATATATGAAAAACCGTTTCACCTAAGAAATAGTTTTAAAGGAAGGGACTGGGTATTTTGATTAAACTGATGTGCTGTCATAGGCTAGATTAACAGTTCTCAAAGAATGACTTAAGGACCCTGGGAATCCAGGGACCTACAAGGTCAAATTTACTTGTGCAACAAGACCGAGATGTTATTTGTCCTTTTCACTGTGTTGGCTTTTGCATCAGTGGTAGAAAAATCAGAGGAAAGTACAACTATTGACCGTACTGAAGAAATCAATGTGGTGGTGAAGAAGCCATACTAGTACCCATTCAGATCTTCCCTAGAGAATGCCTGTAGAAAAGTAAAAGGCAGTTTCCTCTAAGGATATCATTGCTAAAATTACATTTTAAAAAATACTTTTATTTAGCCTCAATGCTTGGATGCAATTTTTGAATATCCTGTTTTAAAATGGGAAGGACACTTGAAGTGCTTATGCTATAAAATGTGTCTCAGCCTACGTCTCAGTGGTAAAGTCTTTGAGATGATCTGAGCTGTGAGCTACACTGGACTCTCTGCTTGAGAGAATGACTGACAAACTATGATTATACAAGCTTGAGTGTTTGCAAGGCATCTTCTTGGAAAGGAACAAGAAAACCTGTCAGCTCAAAGAAAACAACTGGCAGCATTGCCAGTGATTAAAATTGGATCTTTCAAGAGAAAATAAACTTTTTGAGAACTTACATTTGGCACCATGAACTTGAGAATGTTCCAACACTTAGATATTTGTGATGAGGTTGTATATGGTATTAATGTGAATTTTTTATATAGTGAAAGATGTCTGTATTTTAAGGCCTGTGTAGCTTCAAGAAACAAAACATTCCAAATGATACATGCATAATAATAGGAAAATGAGTAAAAGGCTCAAAGTCCAAAGTATACCAACGGATTATATTATAACAGAGTAATAAGTGTTAATTTACACCATTTCGGATTCTTCATTCTTACAGCTACTTGTGGAGTTTTTAGGAATTATCAAAGTAAAAGCTTATAATTATCTGAAAATGCTACTAAAATACTTCGTCATTTTCCCACTATATGTCTGTGGGAAGCTGGATTTTCTGTGAATATTTCAACAAAAACCAAATATCACAACAGATTAGAAAACAGATATGATAATCTGGCTGTTATATTAAGCCAAAGATGAGATTTATGAAAATATGAAATAACTGTGTTCTTCCTACTAACTTTTATTTCTGAATATATGTATTCTTCATTCTAACATATTATGTTGGGCTGTGTGTGTTTGACCTAGTGGTACCAATAGGTTTGACCTAGCTGGTTTGGATCGCTCGTTTATACCTGATTCCAGCTCCCTGCTAATATAAATCCCAGAAATAAACAGGGCAAGCTCAGGTAGTCTGGTTCCTGCTATCTATGTGGAAGACCTGGATCGAGTTCTGAGCTTCTGGTAGCTTTGGTCCAACTGTTGCGTGCATTTAGGCAGTGAGCCATCAGATAAAGAGTTTTCTGTCTGTGTCTGCCTCTCTCTGTAAGTCAAGATGTAAGGAATAAATAAAATGTGCGTGAACACATCACAGGTTGGTTAGTGTCATGCTTAAATGAGCTATCAAGTATTTACATTTTAATGTCTCATAATATCTAAGATGGAAAATGTCGATAAATAAGACTTCCACCAAAAACAAAAAGTATTCTCTGTGATCCTCAGGATATGTATAAAGGAGACCTGAGAACTGATACTAAAACATCTGAGTGGCATCAAGATAACCTGTGATTATAGACTGTAATTGCGTTGTGAGTGGCAGAGGAGGTGAAAGCGTTAGAGAAAGCACTGGAGTGACAACATGGCAATAGTACTAGAGAGGAAGACAATAGGTGTGTTGGCTTCTCCAACTGTATTACAGACATTTGGCAAGGAAAAAACATTTTTGTGCTTTTCATTCTTTGCTTACCAAAATAGGGGACTTACTACTATTTGGTGCAGTGGTCAAGATTCAGTATCCCAGTGTCTGGGTTGGGCCTTGGCTCCGTTTCTGATCCAGCTTCCTGATATTGCTCCTGGAAGCAGCAAATGAAGGCTCAAGTGCTTGGGTCATTGTCACCCCCATGGGAGACCCGGATTGAGTCCTGCATTGCTAGCCTCAGTCTGGTCCAGCTTGGGCTCTTCCAAGCCCAGCGGATGGAAGGTCTCTGTTTCTTTGTCTCTCTAATAAAATGTAAAACAAATAAATTTAAAGAAAAAGACAAACATGTAAAATGGTAATGCTGTTCTCTTTATTGGTGAGGAAGCTTGGTTGTTCTAATTCAATGGTTGTAAATATGGTTACGGGAGTTTTCATACACGTATTTTCTCATCTTGGTATCCTTGCTGTTGATGTGCTTTGCCTATTGTGTTTTAAGTTCTTCATCAGTGAGTTTTCCTACCATGGTGACTTTCTGGCACTTCAAATGCCCTTCTATCAGACTGTCTAATGTGCTATACAGTATGTGGGTACTGCACCTTGTGAGTAGAGTGAAGGAGGGAGAGTCAAGTGAATGCTGTCAAAGGATACAGAAGTGTGAAACCCTTCCGAGTAAAAGTAGCTCACACATGTTTAAAGGATTTCCAAGAGTCTAAAGTTCACTCAGAGTTTTTTGGTTTTTTTTTTTTTTCATGCTTCCTGTTAGCTATTCTAATGGTTGCCTGAGAAACATGGAGAGCTGCTACAATCCATATGATTTTCTTTCAGCTCCTGAGAACCATGTCTGTGCCCAAAGGAAGAATTCTGGAGAAAACCCTGGAGGAGGAAGAGCTGGAAAGTGGAGACTGTGGCGACGATGAGGACGAATGCATCGGAGGCTCTGGTGATGGAATGATGAAAGTGAAGAACCAGCTCCGCTTCCTTGCAGGTAATCCATTCTTGCTGGTGCAAAGCCAGGCTAAAATGATGCTGTTCCGACACTTACAAATCAGTTAACTCTGCTCTCTATAAAACTCCTCTAAAGATTCTTGCAACATATAATGGCATTGTAGAATTTCAAGGAAACACTGTATTCTACAAAAGTGAAGTTTTTGAGATAGCTTTTTAAAAACTCTCTAGCCCTATGTAGATTCATGTGGTTACGTCTACTCATTGTCTAATGTGAACCTACATAATCCATGGGAATTGTTTGCCACTGGAGACTCATTTGATTCTTCTCAGTTTTAAAAAAGAGTACAAAGGAAGAAGTGCAGTCTGGAGTGTTTTGAGAAACACAGTGATGAGAAAACTTTTGAAAGAAAAATGTTTTCTTCTTAGAACATCAAGTCCCCTGTTTTCTCAGAAGCAGCCTAACCTGGATAGGCTGTGACCCATAACCACAGAGCTACATAAAAGCAGTACTCACAATAGAAAAGTTATATAGGGCTACAAAGGTCACAAAGGTGCAACAACACCGCCATCAGATTTGTATGGCACATTAGCATTTACAAAGTACTTCTCTATTAATAGTTATTCTCCCTTTATACCTAGCGCTCAGAAGAAATGAAATTTCTCTAAAATGAAAGAAAAGCGCCTCTTGCTGGCATCTTGAGACTCCTGGTACCATGCTGTTTCCTGTAGTACACAGCCTTCTGCTTGGTCTGCCATCACTTATGTCCCCGGAGACAGTATCTGCTCGTACCTGTTTTGCAACCTCTTTCCTTCACTAGCACTTCTTCCTAATCCTATCCTGGCACTTGCTCTCATCCAGACGCTTCATAAGCCTCTGCCCTCTTTTCTCGAGAAAATGCAGATCTTGTCCAATCTCTCTCTTTTACCTTTTATTTTATGACTTGCTTAAGTTCTCTTTTCCATGAAGTCAGCAACATAGACTATGAAATCTGTTCCTCCTTTTTTTTTTATGATTTATTCATTTGAAAGGCAGAAAGAGATAAAGAGAGAGAGAGAGAGATCTGCTAACAGGGTGGGCCAAGCCAAAGGTAAGAGCCAGGAACTATCTGCATCTCCCTTGTGCGTGGCAAGATTTCAAGTATGTGGGTCAACATTAGCACAGTGTCTTCAAGTTTCTTCCACATGTTGCATATGTCAGGATTTCCTTTTATTAGAGCTGAACAATGTTCCATTATTTGTATATATTTCAATTTCTTTGTGTGTTCATCTGTCTATGAACATTTAGATTGATTTCACCTCCCAACTTCTGTACTATAAGAAAAAAATGATAGATTACAAGAAACATTATTTATTATGCCACTATGGGACTTTTACCAGTTCCTACTGCTATCCCTAGCCACCATCCCACATCTCCAGCTGCCTGTTAATTATTTCTCCTTGGCTTCAGCACCATTATCCCCAGCTTGATTTGTCACGCATCGAATTTAACAAACAATTCCAGATTGACTTGTTCCTTAATATTCTTATTTTTCTAACGTCACCATTATTCTCCCTGCCACTGAGGCATGAATCTAGGGTCACATTTGATTCTCCCTTACCCTTAATATGCAATTGGTTCATAAATCCCTGTCCATTCTTTCTGTACTATTTTTTTTCTGCTTTGTCACTTCTTCCTGTCTAATCCAGTTTCCTGAATATCCTATTGCAGTTACATCCTAAGTGGTTTCCAGTTTTTTCTGGCTAAGGTAGGAGCATTGAGAGCCTTAGGCTAGCCGATTCAAGAACAATAAATCTCAGCAGAAGATTTCATCAACGTCATCTTGCACAACTGCCATGTTAATCCTTCTAAAGCATCGAACCTATCCCCAGCTCAGCTGCCATCATCCTATTTCCATTGCCTTGGGATGAAGCTAATATTCCGTAGAAGAGTCCTCTGGTCCAACCCAAACTATACTATGAACCTGTTTTGCTGCCACTAGCCCTGCAAGGAATGGTGCATATTGGTATCAGCCATGTTTATGCTCTCATGAACCCCCTGAACATACTATTCTTACTTGTATTTTCATACCAGTGTCCGTGTCTATTTCTTTGTAGATATGCCAATTGTCATGCTTCAAAGTGAGATTCAAGTTTGATGCAGTAAGAAGAAAATGGGCTTGGAGATAGAGTAAACCTGTATATGAATTGTGATTCTTTTGAGCTAATGTGACCTTGGATATGTTTCGTAGCCTCTTCTATTAGACTCTATTCCCTCATCCATCAGAAGGGAATCATAACCCCGACTTCACGGGATGATTATAGACTTTGATAGAGGGGGAAATCTATAAAGTGTCTCACTCAACTTGTAGCACACCAGGGGTCTTCAGTGAATTCATGAAAGAGTGTTTGGCAATAGCTTGTGAGGTGCCCACATTCTGTGTCAGAATGCCTGGATTTTATGTAAAAACAAAAAAAAGGTAAAAATAATAGGAGCTAATGCTTATTTAGACACTGTATTCCGAACAGTGTGCTAGAACTTTGCATTGTCCCCCCATGTCATTTTCACATCAGTGTGAAATAGGGGTTATTCTTCTTTTTACTTCACAGTTCATAGGTAAGGAAGCTGAGGCTGCGAGAGGCAGCGTAACCTGCTTCAGGTCATGATCACTAAGGGCAGAGTTAGGCATTAGATCCAGGTATCAGTTTGCAGAAGCCAGTTCTTAAGCAAGTCTATTCAGACACTTCTCTGCTAATCAGTACATTTTTTAAAAAGCTTCAAGTTGGCTTTTCCAATTTTGCCACTTTTAAACATCCCTAAGCCCCAAAATTGGACATAAGACAATTTCAGAGTGGAATAATCAACTGGTAAAAGTCTATCCAAATATTCCCAAATCCTAAAATCTCCAAAATCTGTAACCCTCTGGGTCCAAGCATTTCAGATAAATAATACTAAACTTCTGTGTGGAAAACTTAGGGTCATCACTGTTCATACTTATCCATGACATTCCTCACTTATTCCTACTTATGCCATCCTGCCTATAAGCCCCTTGGAGCCGTTTCAACAGTATTCCATAAATTCATGGTGTTTTCAACTTTCACGTGTGCTTGGTATGCCACCTTGCATCTCTGATTTCCTTTGTCCACATGCACGGTTTTTCTCTCAAAGATTTCTAGTCCATTTCTTAAGCATGAATAACCCTGCATGCTTTGTAGACTCAAAGCTAAAGAAACGGTGGTTTATTTCATTGTCAGGAACCTGACTCCTTGCTCCCCACCCCCAGTACATTACATTTGCCTAACTTGTTCAGTGATCCTACCTGCCTGAACTTCCTTGGGTCTCCTTTAAAAATGCTTCTCATGGAGAGGAGACTTATTATTAATCTGTCAGACACATGGCACAGTATCTGTTTGGAACAACAACAAGCTGTACAGCTCGGTCAGCTATTATATAATTGTATCCAACATCTGAGTAGATGCCATCTGGTACTGATAATTTATCAGCATCCATTTATTTAGTCAGCAAGACTTGGAATACCTTGTGCACTTACTACCTTCACACTTCATACTCCAAACTTCTTCACCAGATGACTTGGAAATAAAGCACGTATGTTAGAATGTGATCAGAATTTCTTGTATTACTCATTTATCACTAAACAATCTTTTATTTTATAGTGATATTTAGGGTTATTACTTCAAGCATCTAACGAACTACTGAATTACCCAGTCGCAAACTTTGAGGATGTATAAGAGCTTCAAAACTGTGATCCATGTGATTGATTTGGATCCTTGGATTCCAATGCTAGTATATTAACTAATAGTGGAACCTTGAGTAAGTTATTGAGCTTTCCTGAGCCTCAGGTTCCCCAGGTGAAAAATGAACATAATCATCCTTGCTTTGCCTGCTTCAATGAGTTTTTGTGAAAACTCAACCTACTAATGAATGTGCAAGTGCTTTGTTAATGATATGTTTTGTTTGAAAGGCAAACCAATGGTGGTTGTTGAGGCAGGAGAGACAAAAAATAGAGGTTTTCCATCTACCAGTCCTAATGGCCAAAGCTGAGCTAGACTGAAACTTCCATGCAGATCTCCCACATAGGTGATAACAGCCCAAGTTCTTGGTCCATCTCCTACTGCCTTTTCAGGCATATTAGCAAGAAGCTGTGTTGGAAGTTGTGCAGTCAGAACTGCACAGTCAGAACTGAACTGCAAGTAATGGTTTAACCCACCACGACATTAGCCATTTGAGTACTTTTTAACCTGCTAAGTTGACAAAAGTTCAAAATAGCCAGGAAGTCACAATAATCATCCTTAATATTATAATTTTTATTAAATCTATGGAAGCTTTTTAGCTTTCTCAGCAATCCCAGCTTCAGCAGAGATTTAATTTGGATCAAGCATGTGAACATCCAGGTACAAATTCCCCTTCAGAAATTAAAAAGAATGAAATCCTACGATTTCTGTCTTATGATTGTTGCTTTTAGCTGTTGTTTATACTCCTATGGAACTGGGTTCTTCCTAATTTTTTGTTGGATATGTGATCAGTGATGAATTAAGCCTGTGCTTATGGAGGGTATTGAAATGATGTCTTTGCAAAGATTGAAAAAACAAAAGGGAAGGAAGGAAGTAGGGAGATTGAGGGAGGGAGAGATGGGAGGGAAGCATAGTTTCCATTTTGAACTGTACCTATGAAATACATAAAATCTGTGTTCTTTTCATTAAAATTTAAGGGAACAGATCTTCATTTGTGATGAACCTAGTGCATTAAGTTGAGTTTCTTTTTACTAGGCTGCTATCAGCAGTGTTGCTAGTAAAATGGCTTTCATGAAGCTCTTCTAAGCTATTTATTAGCCACTCCTAGTGCTTTAGCTGGGGTTGATCCCTGAGATATTTTGCAAGATCTGGCCAGCTGTCCCCAGAAAGAACTGATGACTCAGCCTCCTAAGCATCTGCCTTTTCCCCACCAAGTCTCCACTCTTACCTGAGCAAAAAATACACACACTCCTCTTGTTGGAAACACAGTTAAAACATGTACTCAACAGGCTACCCACAACAAGAAACACACATCTGAGAGACATCTCCATGATGACTCACAACCTCTCTTTCTCCCTGGACCTGTTCTTGCTCCACCTTATACCCCTCTGTAGGTAGACCCAGAGTAAGCAAGGACACTGTAGGGAACTTAATGTCTTCATAACTGCAACTTTAAAGTTTGCACAGTGTGAAAGCCCGTTTTTTTGAGTGAGGAAAATGGAAACAGGCTGTACAAGACAGAAATAGTCCTTGTTCTGTGTGAGTTAAAAGGGTCTTAAGCTGGTCATTGCTGAGCTGGGGAGTAGAATTGATGAAGTGTGACTGGGAATTAAGGCTTCAACGGGTATTGTAACCAAATGATAGTATTTCATCCATGCTAAGCAGATCTCTTTCTAGAAAGGCTTGCCCACAAAAAACTTTCAGCCTCTTCAATGTCAGTTCTGGGAGAACATAAGGAAGAGTTGTCTACATGTGCCTTTGCCATGGTTGAGGGTGAAGGTGACACCCGGAGCTCAGCTGATTCCTTGTGCCATTCTTCTCTGTCATCTCTGAGTATGGTGGGCGAAAGCAGGGGTCTGCCCCTTGCAGGCCACTTCTTCCTTGCAGCAGCATGAAGGGAGCCATTAAAGATTTCACAGTAGTTAAATAAACAGACAGACCAAAAATTCACAGCTGTGGACGTGGTGCATCTTTGTAGCGGAGGTTGGCTTCACTGTCTGCGGTTACTTTATGGTCTGCAGGCAAAAATAACTTCCAAATAATAGCAATTAAAAATATTTTTTAAAGTCAAAGATGTGGGGTTTTATTTTTCCCCACTAGATCAAGTGTAACCTTAAATTCCCTACTCCTGATGAAGCTGTGCATGTAACAGCGTTGAAGGACATGCCAGTGGCTTAACTGGCCCTCTAAATTGCTGGGTCTGACCTTCATCAGCATGGGCTGGTACTCACTTTGTGTTCATAAATTTATTCATGGGTTAGTCTGGTGAAAAGGGTAAATGAAGGAACTGTATGTTTGATCTTTTATCATGGATAACATCTGCAAAATAGTCATGATCTAGAACAAATCCTGTTTCTTGCTAAAGAAAGAGCAGAGAGCTTATAGGGGAGTGAAATGAATGCTCTTGTGGGTATTTGGAGAAGTGGTTGAGTCCTACTCAGACCTGAAAATGTATTATAAATTCCAGCATATCTATTTATACCTGTTGATAGCATGTCCAGGAAAAATTTACAGCTGTTTCCTCAAAATATGTTTTGTTTCTTGAAAAAACAATTTTACTTTCAGTAGAAACCCACCGGTCAGATCTTTAACATTTAGATTGCAGGCTGCTTCCTCCCTATGTGATCTAGGCTTGAGACTGTGGGCAGGATCTTGAAGTGACTCCTACCAAATTTATTTCTGGGAATATTTGAAGCCCCGTGTAGGTGCCTGCAGTGCCAGTGGTTACCTTTCTGTCCACTGAGAGGTAGACCCTACCCAGTTGGTTAATGGTACACTTGCTGTGCTCCAGCTACTGAAGCCCATGTTCCTGCTCTGTCTGCCACTTGCCAGCGGAGTAGTGTTAGACAAAGCCACTGCATTCTTCTGAACCTCAGTTTGTTCAGGGTGAAAAAAGCGATAAAAAATGTTTTCTGACCTGATTCCTTCATGTATTGTTGAATGAAACACAAATGTACTTGGCATAACCACACTTTGTAAGCCATAAAGCAGTATAGGGTGATATTACTAACATTGTTAGGTGCCCTTGGGTCATAAGAAGTTAGTTTTATTCATTAAAAACTTAACAGGTGTTCCAACAATGACAAATATGCCTGCCTAGTCATGCAAATAATGGCATAGTCACAACAGTGGTGGTCACTTACATCTTGAAAGAATCACAGCTAGTTACATTTTGTTTTCTTTGGTGGTAGTAGGGCAGTTAGGGCAGGGGTGGACGCTCAGTTGGAGAGGTCAGTAAAGGGCCCCTGATTTTTTCTATTCTGTTTTGCTCTTAGCTATAACCAAGCTGTGTCTGTGTGTTGCTATTTCCTTTTAGAGATCAAATGCTGTGTGGGAGCTGAAGGAAGCTCTCTGTGATAGTACTCTTTATATATAGCAATCTTCACAAAGATACCAAACATGGTGATTCTTGCTAATAGATGGACAATACAGCCAATCCCAGCTAACTGCCAGAGCTTGTGAGCTCACAGAGTTCACAAAGAAGGACTTAGGTGCAAGCAATTACCTGCCAATGGAGTAAGTCTCATAAGAAAGGCACCTTCCCCATGCCTCAATGTTGAGGTAAGCAGGCAATAGGTATGAGTAAAAGAAGGCACACACTTTGCATAGTTGCCATAACTTGAGATATTTGGGGGACAAAATATTGTTTCTACTTTAAGTGATTTTATTTGAGAAACAGTGTGAGAGGCTAATAGGGGGAGTTCCCATCCACTGCGTCAGTCAGGACTAGGCTGAGGCTTAAAGCAAGAACTCAGTCCATGTCTCCCACATGGGTGGCAGGGACCCAGTCACTTGTTTTGCCACTGCTGCCTTCCAGGGTCTGCAATAGCAGGAAACTGGAGTTGAGCTGGATTCATGTATGGAACCCAGGCACTCAAATATGGGATGCAGGCATCTTACTCGGCGTCTTAACCAGTAGGCCAAGTACCCACCCCTAGGAGATTTTCTGAGATTTGCTTTTCCAATTTTACTGAGATGTTAGGGCTTTTACTAGGAATACTGCTATAAGACTCACTTGCTGGTGAGCTTTGTATAGTTTGTGAATTGGCCAAGTATTAGAGCTAGTGTAAGTGGTGTAGGGTCACTGTGTTTTATAATCATGTTAAAAGGGAACTGTTGAATAGATGAATTTAACTAAATGGTATATTTGATTTTATTTGGATGGAAGCCATGTTGGATAGGTTAGCAAAAGCCTTGATCAAAAGGTGATGATTTTGTATGGATGAATTTAAATAGAAGAGAGTGGTTCAGCTGAAGGAAATGTAAAGAAGGATCCAGCAGGAAGATGCAAGCTCAAAGCTTCTGGCCTCAATCCAAACTGATGTGATCACTGTAGGGATAGCATAACGTATCCAAAGGACCTGGGCGCATGAACTGATGTGCCATCAAATGGGAACTACTTCTCTGCAGGAAGAACTATCATACCAATAAGAGAAAAGGAGGGAGATATCTAATACAGCCTATGCAATGGTTCAAAATGCCCATGATAAGCATAAGTTTCATTGCAGGGTCCAATCAAAGGAGTTCATTACAACAAGGAATACTGGACAGTATGAGACAGAAGCTGAAAAGTGAAAAGTGGGCAGTTATGGTGGCCGTGGGTGGAGGTCAGGACTGAAATCAAGGCTGAGCTCTTGCTCTGGATAGAGGGAGAACTTGGCATCATTAGATGCCTTGCAATCAGTACTGCTACAAAGCACCTAAAAATGCCCAGGTATATGCACATACACCTACGCGTGCCTGCCCTCAACGTATTTATACACACACTCCAAATTCATAAAGAACAGAGACAAAGACATTTCTTCTCTCCTATAATTGCTTATGTCAAATCCAAGGAGATTCCCCACCCTCCTGTACAGTGATGGCATTATAGGCAAATGTTTGCATCGTTGATTTTTCAGGCAGAAAACCTTTTTGTAGATCCTATCCACATGCACCTGGTGTAGAGATCTTTAAGGATCCAGCAAAAATGATCTATGACACTTTTGGTTTTTAACTGTTTGCAAATGCCCTATTGGTATTTTAAAAAAAAGCTTTTTGATCTTTTCATATTTTAAATCCTAATGTGTATAGCTGATGATAAATACACGCGTGAGGTAGGGGTGGAGAAACCTTGTTTCTGCTAGTGACCACTGGATATTTATTTGTTATTTTAACCTTTTAAGAGGATTTGATTGTGGGTTTTTTTGACATTTTTTTTTTATTTTGAATTTTTGGTATAATTCCATACCCCTCCCCCCCAACTGATTTTCACTTGGGTATTTATGCCATCATCCACAGGTCATACAAAATTACCAATTTAAAAATTAGCCTACTGTGTATTTGTGGAATTTCAGGTCCCACTTGTGGTGGTCTGAGAAGGGCTGGAACAAATTATTTTGCAGGCAGTATATGGCCTGTGTGCCCGGTGTTCCATACCCAATGCACCAATACAGATGGAATCTCTGTAAAGTGAGGCTCATTGGTGGACTTATGCTGGAATAAATATTGATCCCTAAGTAAATACGAGCAGAGACGAGACTCCTGTCTAGGTTCCAATACCTGAGGACAGTCTGTGTGAGTGCAGGGGGAAATCTCATTAGCACCTGCAGGATGAGACCTGTGCATATAGGATGACAAAGACTCTGTCTTCCCAGGAGCTCACAGTTGGGGAATTCACATTACTCGGAATCTCATCCTAAAGGTGCTAATGAGATTTCCCCTGCTATCACATAGATTGTTCTTAAACAACAGACCTTGTAGAGAAGCCTCTATTGTGGGTTTATGTACTTGATAATTATATCACTACTTATATCCACCAGCAAGCTATTAAGAGATTCTGTCTGCACCCATGCTTCCATTCTCATCTTAAAGGTTCAAGTGTCAGTTACTAATCTCAGTATCTTTTCTCCCTCTGCCCAGTAGCTGTTACTAAGTAAGTGTTCAAGAAATACGAACAGTCTTCAGAAAATCTGTGAACAGTGCATATTATGAAACAAATGTGTATGCACTCCCAAATAAATCTATTTTATTTTTTTTCTTGAACTTTTCCATTAACTTTGGGGGAGACACACACACACACACACACACACCACCTTTCCCCCACCCACAAGACCTCATCTGCTCATTCATTCCCCTAACGTTCACATATTCCAGAGATTGTTTTAGGTGAAGCCGGGAGCCAGGAGCCGGAAGCTCAATCCAGATCTCTCCTCTAGGTGGCATGAACTGAAATGCTTGAGCCATCACCACCACCTCCCAGGGTTTGCCTTGGCAGGAAGGCTGGAGTCTGGAGCCAGAGCTGGAATCAAACTCAGGCACTCCAGTGTGGGATATGGGTGTCTTCACCACAAGCCTAATATGCCTGCTGCCCTCACTGCTTCTTAAACTAGTTTCCTCAAAGTTCCCTTTAACTTGTAACAGGTGACATCATGATCAGAGATATGAGACACCCCTTCCAGTCCACAAAGGAAGGAGGATTTTGTTGAGCTGAGAAGGTCATTGTGTGCCTGTAGCATTGATAGCATCTTGAGGGACTGCAAAAGAGGAAGGAATTTACAAAAAGACAAAGTGTTTGGCAAGAGGATGAACTTGCTAACCCTTTCAGCTATTCATCAATGGCTAGATTGCTCTAGGAAACAATCAGCTTCCTGACTCTGGAGGTGTTTGGAGGTGAAATAAGCATAGATCAGACAGACTGGCTGAGTGGGATAGGTCTCAGCATCGGTTAGATGCCTATATCATGGGCGCTTGATTTCTAAGGTCCTGTGTGATTCTGCAGTGCCATGAATTTTTGAGCCAAGCATGTAAATAGAGTAAAAGAGAACCAAGATGATGGAGCCAGTCCACGAGGCAATGTTTTGGACCAGAGGAAGGAAGAGTGGAGAAAAGCATCTCTCTGGTTGTTTGCATTTGACCACATGTCACCAGTTATCATTTTCTGTAACTATTTGCCTAAACCAGTATATCTTCGGGAGTGGCAGAGCCTTTTCCAGGGAGCAATTCTTTTCAACACCCTCTGTCACTCACAGCCTCTGGATTATTTTGCTACTACAAGAATCCTGTGCTCATCTCTTCCAATTATTTCTAGGCTTGTGACCTTCCTGCCCTCGTGTTTAAAAAAAGCAAACCTGGGATAGAAGCCTTCCCTCAGTCACAAGTGATTAGCTCTAATGGCTGAATTGTCAAGATCAAGGTTGTTCAGTTCACACTTATCTCCCACACCACTCTCTCTCCCTTCTGATCTGGCCACACAAAACTCTCCAGTGCATCTCAAGTTATCTGTGGTAAAGAACTTGGGTTTTTCTTGTTCCTCCAAAATCTGTCATGCACCAAGACTTTGTATGAGACAGTAAAAATTTAAGTTACTACAAAAGGGAAATGGCAAAAAGCCTACCAAACACGAGCCACAAGTTAGAATTATGATAGTTAACAAACCTAAAAATGTCCATCGAATGGGTGTAGAAGTTTCAGTACTTAGCTTCTTGCATGCTAGCAACAGTAGCAGAGCAGCAAGCTCTACTCGGAGTAGCGAAGTCTAGCCTCACTTGTGGGCTGCTGCCTGTAGTCCTCCTTACTTTCAATGTCATAGTGCAATGACTCAAAAGCCGCCTAAGTAGGATGAGATCGGTGTCATACCAGAGCTGAATTTGAATTATGTTGGCTCTTGGAAACTAATTATTGAATATTCTGAATTTTTGTAAGTTGTTCAACCTAGTGATTATCAAAACTTACATTACAGATTGAGCTTTTATGATTCAAAAATGCAAATGATCTAAAATGCTTCAAATTGTCAAATGCATTTGCTGCTACAGGCAGAAAATTGTGTAATGGGTCATAGTCAAGTAGGAACATTGAAAATGTTATGTCAGAGTACCTTCTGGCTAAGTATATAAAGTATAACAAAAATGAATTTCATACTTAAGAAGCTTAGGTCCTATCCTAAGCTCATTATAGGTACAGATATTCCAAAATCACAAAAAATCCGAAACGCTCTGTTCCTAGTTGTCACAGTGCAGATACTCAACATATATATAAATTTTATAAATAAACAGCAATCATAGGAAATCCTAATTTTTAAATTATAGTTTTTCAATTATCTGCCCGCCGAATTGTGCATCTTTTGAGTCCGTGTGATAGAAAGACTACGCCAACCCTGTCCACTGCTGCCACATTGGTAACTTGAGTTTGCCCATAATGACAGACAGCAGTCAGCTAAAGAAACTACACAGCAGGACTTGATTTATTATTTTGATTTATTATTTTGCTGATTGTCTAAGAGTCTAAATTTAAGAAAGTCATGAGGGAAAAAAATCCTGAAAGTTCAGAGGAAACTTAAAATTCGGTTGCTTTTATAGTCATTATATTAGGAATAATGCAAGACAAATGAAGACATACTATCCAGTTCAGCAAAAACGTTGCTACTGTCCTTGGTGAAGTAATACTCAGAAATATTTCTTTGTCATTTCACTTCTGTGTTGCCGCTTGATATAAGCCAGGATATCAACCAGTATTCTTACAGTAACTATAGTTGCTCATTGTTACAATCTTATTTTGCCTACAGATCCAAGAGTCTGGGGGAAAAAAAGGCAATCTGTGAGAACCAGTTAACTCCATGGAATTTGTAATAAAGAGTATTGTAGGGGGCCCGGCGCGGTGGCCTAGCAGCTAAATCCCTTGTCTTGAACACGCCGGCATCCCATATGGGTGCTGGTTCTAATCCCTGCAGCTTCACTTCCCATCCAGCTCCCTGCTTGTGGCCTGGGAAAGCAGTCGAGGGTGGCCCTAAGCCTTGGGACCCTGCACCTGCATGGTCCCAAGAAGACCCAGAAGAGCTCCTGGCTCCTGGCTTTGGATTGGCACAGCACCGGCCATTGCGGCCACTTGGGCAGTGAATCATCAGAAGGAAGATCTTCCTCTCTGCCTCTCCTCCTCTCTGTATATCTGACTTTGCAATAAAAATAAGTAAATCTTTCAAAAAAAGAGTATTGTAGGATATCCTATGTTTTTATCTATAAATTGCGTGCTGCACATCTTTTATTCCAATAAAATTTAAAATAAACTGGCATGCATACTTGGCTTTTTGAAAGCCAGTTGTTAAACATTTACCAGCACACCACTGGATAAGAGGTTATATTTGGAAGATTTATTTTCCTTCCTTCATCCTTAAAGGTTCTTGGCTTAAATCAATATCTCTTTCCAACATAAATGAGAAAAAATTTCTGTCTACCAAAGTTATGCTGACAAATCAAAGAGCCCCTCATTTTTAATGGCTCTGACTTCTAGGAATCCTAGGCTTGGAAACTGCCTTCACTTGGAAACTGTTAACCAAATCCATAAACTTTTATTCTCAAAGCTCCTTATTCCCCCGTTGAGGTAGGTAGGCTCCTTTTGAAGTTTGTATGCTAGGCAGTGGAAATGTCACGAGTCCTGTCCCAAAACTGGAAGTAAATCTTGCACAGTGCTCATTGGGGCACTGAGGCAAGGACTACTTTTAGGGTTCAGTCTCCCGATGGCAGAGGGCATTAAGGCAAATGAATACCGTGTGTTGGTATTAACCCTGGTTGCATAGAGTTAGAATTGGAACTCCTAATATCAGGTTACATTTTTTTGGCCCCATAATCTTTTTTTTTTTTTTAACCACCAACCATATGGGCAGAGGTTGGAAGGAAAGCTAAATTTGGAACCCACCCCCTCTCTCCTGTTTAACATTTCTTTCTTGTTTGTGGAAGCAGGCAACATATTACTCATACTCACTTACAGCACCAACTGCTAGAGGACTAAGAAATGAGATTCTCCCAAAATATGGTTGGATCAGTGGAGGTTTTTTTTTTTTTTTTGTATGAGTTTTCAGCATTGCAGCAAGAATTCCTGCACCCTGCTTCTGCAATTTTTTTTGAAACTGTCTGTGGAACAGGAAGACAAAAACCAGTGATGAAAAGGGACCAAGGATTTTGTGTCGGAGAGTTCATATGTTCCTTATCATTTTTAATCTGCATCCAGAGATTGCAGCTTTCTGCACTAGTATCCCTCTAACATGAGCATCTATCTGTTTTTTTCCTGTGTTCTCCAGATTAGGGAGCAAATGGTTATGATTCTGGCAATTTGCTTGGAAATCATGCACTTTTACATGTTAGGGCCTTCTAAACACGAATACACAAGTCTTCCTTTTGCCTAAAATAGTAATTTAAAATAGATTTTCTGTATTTATTTGAAAGGCAGAGCTAGAAAGAGAGAGATGTGTAAGAGAGGAGAGAGGCTTATCAATCTTCCATCTGCTTGTTCATTCCCCAAATGGCCAGAACAGCCAGGCCAAATCCAGGAATCAGGAGGGTCTCTTCCAGGTCTCTCTTGTGGGTGCAGGGGCCCAAACACTGGGGCCATCAGCCCCTGATTTCCTGGGTGCATTATCATAGAGCTGGATTGAAAGTGGAGCAGACAGGACTTAAAACCAGCAGCTAAAAAAAACCCCAAAAAACAAAAAACAAAACAAAACAAAACAAAACAAAAACCCAGCAGCTATATGGAATGCCTGTGCTGCAGACCATGGCTTTAACCCTCTGTAGCACAGTGCTGGCCCATAAAACAGCATTTTTAATATCTCAAAGTGATTTAAGAATCAGATTCACCTTAAGGAGTAAAAGTTAGTCTGCCTTTCTTGAAAGGCAGGTAGGTTAGAGTCTTCCTACCACTAGCCAGCTGGGAGTTTAGAGGGCCTTCTTGCTGTTCCTGAATTCCAGGAATGGATGATGAGCAATGTCACTCAATTGCTTAACTCAGCCTTTCCTTACCACGCCTCAGACTACTGCTCCAGTGTTTTCTGCCAGTAACATCCACCTCATCGTGTGTCCCAACTATCTTGAAGTTCTCATTGTTGCTGAGTGTACTCTCTCCTGTCTGGAACTATGTAAATCCTGTGTTTGTACTGTACCAAGTATTTGCACCTTAGTGGCCTCCCAAAATGGGGGCTTTTAGTATTCTACACATGTTGCTGTCTTAGCCCACAACCATTTTCCCTTCTCTGTCTTTAAAACTCAGCTCAGATAGTACCTCCCCTGAGGAAAACATTGCCCTGGGTAGAGAGCTTTGGTAATACTATTCTAGCATTTATCTCATTGAGATCAAATAATTTCCAGTGCATGACACATAGACGGATGCTCAGCTAGTGCTTGTTGTATGGTCCTGGCCATATCAAAATGAAGAAGCACAGTAACTCTCCATATAAATTTCCAGTCTAGTCCTGGGTGGGTGGGGGCAGAGGGGAAAGCAGGAAAACCTCATTAGGTAATTATAATGTAATGTAGTTAAAACACTGATGGCAGTAAGTTTAGGAAGTTGTGAAAACACAAAGGAGAATTTTGAAAGCCCCAAGTTGAGCCAGTCAGAAGCTAAGCTGAGTCTGAAACTGTGTAGGAGTCAAGTGGAAGGAGAGGAAACTGGTTGGTGGCAGGATCATAGGAGCAAAGACATGGAGGCAAGAAAGAGTGTGACAGTTCTGGGAACAATATTCGCTCTGGTGAAGGGAGGAAGGAAAAAGTGTGGCTAGAATATTTTTAGGAGTCAGTTCACAAAGTCTTTTCTTCCTCGTTAAGGAATTTGGCCTTGATCCTACAATAGAGTTTATAAATTCACAACATGTGGGCCATTGGGAGCCCCCTCCAACCCCCACCCTCCTGCATGGCAGATGATAATCAATCACAGCATCCTATTCCACAGTGCCCAGATGTGACCTCCTAATCCTGCTCAACAATAGCATCGCAGGGAGATACCAGCAAGAAATCGAAGATGGCACTTTGATTTAATGGTGAAAGGCTTTAAGTATGTGTACCTGGGGTTTGCAGGGTGGTAAGAGGTTGCAGGTGATGGGAGAACTATGACATGGTCAGAATTGCCTTTCGGAAAGCTCACTGTGGGAGAGTAGATGAAGTGGAGATTTAAAAAGAACGATCAACAGGACATAATTGTTTCTACCTTGGGCAAATGGGCACGTGCCAGTGCCATTCAAAAGGAGAGCATGAAGGAGATGATGACAGACTTTCTATGATAATAATAATAACAGCTAAGTTTTCTAGCATTCACTGTGTTCCAAGGATTACTTTAAGCACTAAATGTGGATCAACTCATTTCATCTTCCCAGCAACCCTGTAGGGTCAGTACCATTATTATTTATGTTTGTACATGAAACTATCCAAAAAGCATAGATTATTGGAGAGCAAACAGATCAAGGGAACTAAGGGAGAATGTTAGAGCAGGAAAAGCTAAAAACCTATCACCGAGTCATTTAGATAAATGTGGATAGAGACAACCAGGTCACCAAGCACTGCTGCTTGGGTTTATCAGTTTATCTTTGATGTTTTGGAAACCAAAGGATTTAGTGTTCTTGGAAGAGGCCCACTCCAGTGTGTATAAATCCATCCTGCCTTCACTCCATCTGTTCTGTTCACGGTGGCAAACAAGAGTAGGGACAGGCATTAAAGCAAATCAGTGCAAATGACAACCTGAATGATTTCCAAAATGATTCTTCACAAATAAGATACATCTATCACTCTTCACATTAAAAGGGAAGTAAGTTGGAGGCTTGGTAGCTTCCCAGGACTCCCCTCCGCTCCCTACTGACACAGACTCCATCCACCTCCCCATCCATGAAAACACTCCACCTGACCAGAACTATAATAAAAACAATTTGACCCTGGAGGGGAAAAAAGTACTAAAAGGACAAGGTTAGGAAGGGCATTAAATGTTAAGAGAATATATTACATTAAATTATGCTTCTCCTCCCTGCCCCATGATTATCCTTTTCTTGTTTCAATAATTATACTAGATACTTCTGTGTGCATTTATTTGCTTAATGACTTCATCCTTTTCAAAGCAATTTCTCATGCTCTATCTATTTCAGTGTTACAGGAACCCAATTACTTTAAGAAACAAACTATTTCAAAGCCATGTTACTACTTTCATCTTAGCTTCATGTCTGGCTCTCCTGCTGTCTGGGCTGTCCCAATGTTGCAGTGGCAGGTGCTACCAGGGGTCAGGTGCTTTGGCTGTGATCAGGTGAATGTCCATGTGTGCAGCTCAGCATTGGAGTAAAGGTATACCAAGAACTGAACCACCAGAATTTTCAAACCCATAGGCAAGGCAAGGTTTTCTTTCAACTCTAAAGTCAGATTATGAGACTCTGGATTTCCTACTGATTCCACAGTGTCCTCCAGAATGGCTTTAAATGATCTGTAAATATGTAGTATTTTGATACGCATGCCATTTTCATAAGCACCTTTACCTCTGCTCAGACTATGACATCTACTCGTGATTTTCCTTATACTTCATGATCATCTCCTCCACAAAACTTATTCTTGATTGCCTTAGTTGATATCTCTTTTTAAAACCCTTATCTCCACCATTGTGTGTATAGCAACAACCAATAGCAGATTGGGATATACTGTGCACTTTCAAATCCATCAGCTGATTAAGTCAATGCAACCCTGTAAGGTAGGCTTTAGATTAACTAGTAAAGATTCCAGAGAGTTACATAACTTGCTTAAGATTAATGGATGGTAGAACTAGGGTTGTCAGTTTCTTTCTATGACCACTGTGCTGCGTGGCCCAGCATGTTTAGCTAGTCAGTTTTGCTGATGGCAATGGCAGCAATCATGGTGTGTTTAGTAGGTAACTCTTGACTTTTTCCCTGGAGTTGATGCACAAAATCAGAGTAGCCTCAACAGGCAGAGTTCAGAGCGTCTCCATTCTTTTGGGATTTTAGGGACATGTAGAGCCGAAATCCTAACTCTGAAAGCCGATGAGTTAGGTTATGCTGGACTCCAGAAGTACTTTCTCGTTCTGTATGCATCCTCTGTCTTTCCCAAGAATTATACTTCCTCTGGGTACTGGAGCCTGGACCCAGCAAGGAGGAACTGGAGAGCATGTGGTGTTAAAGGTCTTCACTAGCCATGCCTAGGAGATATGGATGCTTTCCTCTGTACACCATCGGAGGGCTATAGTTATTGATAGTGATTTCTTGCACTCTGTGACCACCTGGCCTAAGTATCTTCCAAGCTACAACTTGCTAGGCAGCAGTTGGTTTGGACAGTTTATTATAAACACAGCTTTGGAAAATTCTACAATGGCAGCCAGGTTATATGCCCTGTATTCTGTTTGGGGGCTCAGTGCCCTAACTAAACTCATGTAGTTAGAATCATTTCTTATCCCTTCAGTTGAGCCCTAAATTTTAAAATCATAAAAAAAATCATACAATCATGAGGAACCTTGACTTTTAGTAGGTCTTCAGAGTATCAGAGAATTGTATGCTGTAGAGATTGATAACGCATGTGCAAGTGAATCTCATTCTGGTTATGATAATAAAAGTATTATGGCTAATTATTCTTTCCATACTGTCATTGGTCTAGATGAGTCTTTACCGCATTTAGTCTCAACAGCACTTTATGAGAGGTTAGTAATATAACCCTCTCTTTATACATGAGGTTAATGAAACTCAGAAAGGTTAAGTAAATTCAAGGTCCCACTACTAACAAATGGTTAAACCAAGATTCAAACTTGGGCCTTTTTATCCCAAAAGCTGTGAAACTATACTAACCTCTGCTCTGCCATCTGCCTTTATGCGTCATAGTACTCCTGTCTACACCATAGGAACCTGCAGCCAGAAGCCAGCTGAGACCCACAGGAGGAGCTTCAGCTGGCTTACAGCAGAAAGGCTAAAACTGGTTCTTTTAATTGTAATGTTAGGCTCTATCAGCTAACCGTTGAGCCTCATTACATTTGGTTCCCTAGCAAAGGAGGTAGAAATAAGACTACAGATGGAATGTGTGGGGTGTGCTGTGACAAAATTAATTTGGTCTTCTTGGACTTTTGTAGAAATATAAACAGATCTGCTCTAGATAAATACTCGTCTTTTCCTTAGGCCCAGATGTACTCACGTAATTCACGCTGAGCTTTGCTGGCAAGCCAACGATTGGAATGGTTCCATAAAGAAGATATTGGTCTTAAAAATCTACAAGTTGAGCTGAAAAGTATAAATGTGTTCTTATGGATGTCTAGTAAGAAATAATCAGTGCACTAAAATAACTGAACTGATGGCTATTTTGGCCTCTGTAATGACTCCAGTGAAAAATTACAATCTCCCCTTTATACAGAATATGGTCTTTATTAATATGGCTCTGTATGGAAAACTAATCTTTTTTTTTTAGCAATAGCATTAGTGAGATGTAATTCAGGTAATCATACATTTTAAGTATAGAATTCAGGGGCTTTAGTGTAGTGATAGAATTGTGCCTTTGTCATATCAATCCATTCTAGAACACATTCATCATCTCAAAGAAACCCTTGACCCGTTAACCATCTCTCCCCAATCTTCCCAACCACCACAGTTCTGGGTAAGTGCTAATAACTGGCTCAGTGCATTTCCCAGTTCCTGAACTGTCATGTAAATGTAATCATACTATATGTGGTCCTTATAACTGGCTTCTTTCACTGTGTAACAGTTACAAGACTCATCTATGTTGAAGCACATATCAGTATATCATTTCCCTCTTTTGCTGGGGTAGCAGTCCATTGTGTGACTGTCATACTTCAAATAACCATTCATGAGTTGGCAGAAATTTGTGTTGCTCCCACTTGTTGGCTGCTGTAAGTCAGGCTGCTGTGGGCAACGTTTTGTGTAGACATAATATTTTCCTTGCTCTTTGGTATATAACTAAGACTAGGATTTCTGGGTCAAATGCTCATTCTACCTTTAATATTTGAAAACTGCCAGACTATTTTCCAAAGTATCTACACCATTTTACACTATCCCTGGCAATGTAAAAGGATGCTGATTGCTCCAGCTCTTCACTGACACGATCAGTTTTTATGATTATAGTCATCCTAGTCTTGTGAATAGTAGTTCGTTATGATCAGGATTTGCATTTCCTTGAGGAATAGCAATGCACAGTATCATTACATGTGCTTATTGGTGTATCTTCTTTGAAGAAATACCTGTTCGCGCATTTTGACAATTTTTAATTGTGTTGTCTTTTTACTGTTGAATTATAGGTGTTTCTTATATAACCTGTCTATAAGAAGTCTTTGATCTGTATTAATTCATTTTGTATATGCTACGAGGTAGAAAAGGTCTACCTTTAATCCACCTGTGACTATCAAGTTGCCCCATCACCATTTACTGAAAATATTTTTCTTCAATGAGCAATCTTAGTACCTTTGTGAGAAACCAGCGGTTACAAAAGGAGTGCTGAGTTCTAGATTCTCAATTTTACGTCTACCCCCTACACAGAGTCGAGAGTCAATTGTGTACAGTAATTTTACTTTCCCGGACATGTCAGCAATGAGCTGGATCAGAAAGTGGAGCAGCTAGGATTTGGGTGGGCATCATATGGGATGATCCAGATGGAGGTTTAATTTGCTATGCCACATTGCCAGCCCTGTAAATCTTTATTAAGATGGTTTTTAGAATAGGTTACATAGCCTTCTCTGCTATATCCTATTTCTAAGAGATACATCCAAACAAACATGATTTGGAAAGTGTGAGAATTAATGATGCACCAGAAAAATGCAAAGAATATAAGCATAGATAAGATTTATTTAAAAGATTTATTTATTGTTATTGGGAAGGCAGATATATAGAGAGCAGGAAAGACAGAGAGGAATATCTTCCATCTGCTGATTCACTCCTCAAGTGGCCACAAAGGCTGGAACTGTGCCGATCCAAAGCCAAGAGCCTAAAGCTTCCTCCAGATCTTCCATGAGGGTGCAGGGTCCCAAGGCTTTGGGCCACCCTTGACTGCTTTCCCAGGCTATATCAGGGAGCTGGATGGGAAGTGGAGCAACCAGGATTAGAACTGGTGTGTGCAAGGCGAGGACTTTAGCCACTAAGCTATCACACCGTGCCTGAATTGCCATTTTGTCTGCTAAATGACAATGGCAATGCTAAAAGTACCTTTTTAGCTCCAACTTAATATTATAAAAACAAGACTCTCCTATGTCTTAAGGAACATATGATTGACAGTTACCATTAGGTCTCAGGATGGAAGATAGACCTATAGGAAGGCCATTCCTTGCAATTTCATTGTCTCTTTTCCTTAGAACCATGGAGGCAACAAGCAGATTTATCTGAAGCAACCTATCAATCTTCCTGCCAACCCTCCTGAGCCAAGCACTCTGACATAAACACAGAATAGAGCCAGGTTCAAATATCCATGTGCTTGCTTGTTAGCCTGCAGCTGAAGACACAGGGACCCTATACATTTTTTTTTTAATGGTCCAACTAGTGTTCTTAATCTCTTTTGTGACCTACTCAGAGTAGCTACAGAAAACTGCCCTCAGGACACTTGGAAAAAGTAGCCAAATTAAATTACACAGCATATAGATATAGATGGATGGCTAAAGTCAAGTGTGATCCTTAAGCTGTCTATTGGTATCACTTGTGACATTTTTGAAATCTGCCTGTGTCTCAAGAAATAAGTTCTGGAACTAATTTCCTATTTAAAAATGGTGTTCAATATTGCCCTTTATCAGAGAAACTGTTCCAGCTTGCAGCTTTATACGGGAATGCAAATAAACATCAAAGAAGTAAAAATACTGCGATCAACCAAGATGTGGACTTAAAAAAAAAGTTTGATCGCTTTTCATGCTCCTAAATTCTCCTGATACTTACATACATATATATGTGTATATAAAGCTGTGTAATAATAAGAGACTTTCACAATCAGTAGGTTTAGGATTCAAACATACTTTCTCCCATGAGTTTAAGTTCCTATGTGAACACTCTCTGATATGCATAAAATCACTGTTAAAATCCAACCACAGGCTGTCCTGTCACTAAGTAGTGAAGTTGAGTATACTGGCTACAGCAATATGAAGATGGCCAAAGACCAGCGTAGAATGGTGAATCACTTTTAGCAGCTAGCCGTAGGGCTAAAGATTACACTCCCAGACCTAGACTGTGTTTTTAGTTGTCCTGCAGTAAATCATGTTGGTGAAGGCAGTGACTCTCAAGCAGAGAGGAGCCCAAACTCAAAGGTGGCTAATTCCGCTGTAAAGATGAAGAATGGATACCTTCAAGGGAATTCTTTTGTTCAACTTAGAATGAGTCATCTTACATATATGCCCATTGTATCGCATATCTGTTAGCAATTCTGTCTTAAAATGTTCCTTTCTAATACAGATGTGTTAGGGTGATGTTTCTAGCATAATGAAAATGTGTATAATTTAGAAATAACCTCCATCAGCTGTTTCCCTTTATGCAATATGGAAATTACTGTAAAGAGCTTACTGTGTGAATACATAGGTACAGTGCATGTCCTTATGGCCACATTGTCTGATATTTAAATGCAAAATGGATACCAGCATAATTCCCAAATGTTAGTCTTTCCCAGAAAAATATTAAGCCTTCCTAGTTAGAGATGATTTTATGGAATTATGCCTCAAGCCTAGTGTAACTGAAGCTGTATATTTCAATGGAAACTCCCATGATCAATAATTATGATAATTAGGGTACATAGCAGTGGACTTTCCTCTGAGGAAGGGAAGCTGCTGTTCCCTGCTTCTAGAAACTGAAACTACAGTTTCTGAATCAGATACATGCTTTACACCGTGCCCCTTGATCTTCCCAAAGTTGACCCCGTAATCTTCCCGGTTCTTGGCCTGACTCAGGGCATTACAGCATAGCAGCTTCCAAATGCTTGAGATTTTAAGATTGAAACACCATCCACATTAGGCAACCACTTAGGATTACTCATTCAGTTCTTCATTTATGGTTCAGTTATTCTTCATTTATTCAGTTATTAATGTAATTTCTTCTTAGTTGACCTTTTTGGTCTAATTTCTTGCTGCTTCTCCTGTAGTAGAACCAAACTATTTGCTGAGCAGTTTCCATTTCCCCATGACTCTGTGTGTCTGTACTAGCCAATTTTTCATCTAGAATGTTTAAATCTCCTTCCTTGTACCTCTCCCCACAGTCTCTACATAACCAAATCCCACCTCTGTTTTCCAGCCCTGGTTTTTAAATGCTTTTTTATCTTTCAAGTTGTCTCTTGTCCTACAACATTTCAACCCTATTTAAAAGTGATTGTTCCTCCTCTAAACGTCTCTTAGCTCTATGTCGTTGAGACAGTGTGACACAGTAGAAAGGAGCATAGTCATTTGTATGGCTTTGCAAGATTATCATCTGAATCTCAGATGCTATA
Source organism: Ochotona curzoniae (assembly GCF_017591425.1). Taxonomy (NCBI): domain Eukaryota; kingdom Metazoa; phylum Chordata; class Mammalia; order Lagomorpha; family Ochotonidae; genus Ochotona; species Ochotona curzoniae. The sequence goes on from NW_024467087.1 coordinate 12,617,075, forward strand.
TTTGTAAAATGGGGATAATAAGCCCTACATCCACAGGCTCTGTGTAAGGTTTAAATAATGACTTACATATTAGGGATTCCATCAGTTGTAGCTGCCTTTGACAACAGGGGCCACATCTTATCCGCTTTGTACCTCCAGCACTTATGATTGTGCCTGGCCTAGGTTATGTATCCTGTGAATGTTTGTGGAGTAAGTAGGCACCTCTTTTGAAATGGGAACAGGGTGGAGAGGGGAGAAGCACTTTCTAGGCTTTTGGGGAGGTGATTTATTATGTCTGTCACTTGCTTTCCAATGGTTCCCTTGTCAGCCTACAAAAGGGAGCTCCTCTTTGTGGTTTGTGGCAGACTTCTCTGTTTCTAAATTGGGGAGCAATCAAGTTGAGCAATTCAAATTGGGTGGATGGCGCCTCATTCCAGATCTGGGATTATTCTCTGTGGATTTAACTCTCCTGTGGAGAGTCAGGAACTCATCTTTGCTAAGGAGTGAATCCATTTAAAAGTTTGCATTATTCAGTTTTAAATTGATTTCAACTAGTTTGGTAGTTTATCTTTGAACAATATGATTTCCTTTTTCTCAAAATATCTTTGGAAGGGTTTATAAAATATGGGACACATACAAAATCTGAAATGTTTCATGAGTAAATGAGAAATGCTTTGGTTTCTCCTAAAGTGCCCCTCTCATAAAGCCAAGAGGAAAACATGCATTGTAAATGGGCCATAGTTTTTATTTGTTGGATTTGTGCCTCTCTACAATTTGGTTTTGGCAGATATGTAGAAGTATGTTGAATTCCAAGTTGACTTTGAATTCAACTGCATTTCTATATTGCCTTAAGAAAAAATACTCTTAAGGGAAAGGAAAAATATCTTCAGTGCCAAAGATGATGGTCACTAGCTTTTAACCACATTTTTGAAAGATAAGGTGGGAATAAATTCAAACCTAAATCAGAGCACTCAAGTGGAAGAAAAGCAACCAAGTGAAAGGGTCCTGCCATGGACCACTGGTCTGACTGCCGAGGAAGATGTAAGTTTGGTCCCTTGTGGGAAAGAATGCATGGCTTTTTAGTGGCCTCTTGGGATTACAGGACTCTGCAGAGTAAAATATGATTTGACCACATTCAAGTTTAGCCACTCTTTTCATATGTGAGGATACTTATTCTGCATTGTTGTTTCTGATTTCTTTGAACTATAATAAGAACCTAGAGGGTAAGACAGATGGGATTTACAACACTGTGCCATAGTTCACCTGGGAAACTCAGCATTGTTCAATCTAGAGTCTGGTACACATGAGAAACTCAAGAAGTATTTGAATGAATGAAGCAAAAGCAATCTCTTGGCAAGAGCATCTTCCCTAGAGCTTCCTGTTGGCATCAGGTAACAGAAACCCTGGAGAAACAGTCACCACCTTTTCCTCTGGCATTTGGAGTCTTCAGAAAGTTCCTGCTTAGGAGTCCTGGGAGTTTGGAGGTAGATAAAAGCAAAGTGAAATTACCTTTTAAAATTGTATTCCATCTTGTTTCCTGGAAACCTGTTGACATCTGGATGGACTTGAATGAAGGCTTTCCTTTCTGGTGATCTTTCTTTCACTTTACACATATCACTTTCTTGAGACTAGAAATTAGCCTTGAGTGAGAGGGAGGGTGATGCCAAGGGCATGAGACCACAGCTGTGGAAAGAAGAGACCTGCACTGAGTTTTACCTAGTGACTGCTTGCGTTCCCCAGGCTTAGCTGCAGTGGAGCTGAAGATTTTGAAAGTGGAAAGAGGCAAGTAGTGGTGCTAGTACATGTTTTGTTTACAAATATCTTCCATATGAGTAGTGCTTGTAACATTTATTTTTAAAAAGGAGTCAAAAGAACCACTGATACATGCATAAAAGTTGGTTTCCCATGTCCTCTCTAAAAGAGACCTACCCCCAGGAGTCTGGAAGCAGACAGTACTTCCTGAGCTACACTTGTGAATACACTACTTCCTCCCTCTGGCTCCTGCACTTTAGACCAATAGCCTACTTGTCTTGCTGGAAGACCCAACGTCATCCCAACAGATGTCAGTCTTGGAAAGATTCCATGCAGTTAGCTGTACATTGCGAGAGTATCATGGTACAGCAAGAAAGTTCTATATGGAAAAACCCAGTTCTATTTAAAACAAAGTTTCTTAGCAAATGCAGTTTTGGGGTGTGATGGTTTTAATTAGAAAAATATATTCTTCCCATGCAATCAACAAATTATTTATTGAGAGCCACTATACAGATTACAAAGCTGGGGGCTTAAAAAACTAAAGTGACTTGCCCGGAGTCTTAGCACTTGGCAAAGGGTAGAGCTGAGATTTAAATTCATCTGTGGCTCTTCATCAAATGCTCCCTGTTTTCCTACAGCATTGCGGGAGTTCTTTTTCCTTCTTCCCCCAAATCCTTCCATTGCTCACATCCACCAAAAAACACAACTGCCAAGGACTTCCCAATTACAAAAATACTTTGGAGGTGGCCCCTTTAAGCTGTTTTTAGGGAGGAACCTATCAAGTTTCCCTCTTGTTACCTTCAGGAAGACCACTATCATTTTGTGCATGCAATGAACTAAGGCAGAATGCTGAGAAACTTTGGAGGGCACAAGGAAAGAAGAGAAATTGATCAGAGAGAATTCAAGTCAGTTAACTCAGTTCGACTCACAAAGATTGACTGAGCCTCCCTTTCTTTTAAAAGCCTTACATGAAGTGTTTAGGTATGCTGAAGATGAAGAGATAGGACTTCAATAAAAAGGCTGTATAAGAGGGCTCTTCAAAAAGATTCCGGAAAAAAGAAACTCTGAGGGCAGGTACTGAGTACTTAGGGTACCCGCTGCATTCCACCCCACAGTGCCTGGGTTCTCGTCCCAGCTCTGCTCCTGAATCCAATATCCTGCGAATGTAAGTCCTGGGAGGCAACAGGTGATGGCTCAAGTTGGGTCCCTGCTGCCCAAATGAGTCACCTGGATGGCGTTTTTGGGTTCTAGCTTTGCACTGGCCCAACTCTGGCTGTTGCAGGTATTTAAAGAATAAACCATTAGATGACAGGACTGTGTCTCTGTCTTTCTCTCTTTCTGCCTCTTAAATAAATTGAATAAATATAGCTTTTTGAAAAACTTATTCATGAATTTAAAGAAAATGCACTCAGACTTTACAAATCTTTTCAAGTCCTCTCAAGTGGCAGAACCTGGTCTGTAGGGGTAAGGAAGATTGAGAAGACTTTGAATTTAATCTTGGAAACAGTGGTCAGGCATTGATGGCTTTTGAGCATAGCTATAACAACTGCTCCCCAGGCCTGTGTCTATTTATTCATGCAGGGCTACTATGTGGCCAGGGTGGCGGGAGGCGGGGTGTCAGGAGAGAGCAGCTGGGGAGGATCATAGGGCAGTGAGTGTTGAAAACGGCTGACTGTACTTTACCGGGGTATTAAAGATGTGACAGTTTCTGCATCTCTGCTAGCACCTCAGATACATGTGAAATCCCACAGTTCAATGGAAAGGATAGGAACCATCTGCAGCAACATATTTGTTTAAAAAGGAGCTACCAGCATGAAGACTTAGCAACTTTGAACCGGTTGAAAGAAGAGCATCTGTCTGATATTTTTGGAGTGGTTATATCGATTGTTCATCTTCCATTCTTCTTGTGATCTGTTACTAGCATATTTGTATTGGTTTTGCCAGAAGCCTTGAAAGGAAAAAAAAAATCGTAAAGCCTTAGAGAGATAAAAATCTATTTGAGAATTAAGCGTCTCTATGGCTTTGATCTAGTCATATGCATGATAGAAATACCCAAGATTTCCATAGGCCTTTTTACATCACAAGGAGAGGAGGTGGCAGGGAGTCAGAAAGCTCCTATTCCTGTTCAACTTTCAGTGGAGTATATACATTTATCAGGCACCTTCTATGTGCCAGACACCATGTTAAATGTTTTCCCATATCCTCATAGCAACCCTGTTTTTATAGGTGAGGAAACGACATATGGCCCAAAGAAATTATGTAACTCGCCTAAAATCAAAATTGATATGTAGTAGAGCCAGAACTGAAAGCTATGTTTACTGGCACCAAGCCTAGGACTTTTGCCACTATTCCACACTACCTCCCTCTCCTGATAGCGTCTCAATCTCCTTGAGTGTGCGTGGTATGAATCATTGGAAAGGGATCAAATTCTAGGACTTGCTCATAACAACACATTGCCACTAAAATGAAACACATGGCCCTGCAGAAATAGGGTTGGAGACTTTTAGCATTCTGATGAGAGGGAGGGACATGTGGAGAACATTGAGCCGTGCCACCCCAGGGCAGGCCTGATTATCTGCAGTACAGCATCAAGCCAGCATATCTGTTCAGAGTGTGTGAGGACAGCCATGAATGAGGCCAGTGTTGTAGCCTAGTGGGTAAAACTACCATCTGTGATGTCAGCATCCCACAAGAGCGCTGGCTTGAGCCTCAGCAGCTCCACTTCCCATCCAGCTCCCTGCTCCCGCACCAGGGAAAGCAACAGAAAATGGCTCAGGTGCTTGTGCACTTGCCACCTACAGGGGACAACCAGGTGGATTTCCATACTGCTGGCTTCAGCCTGGCCCCTCTCTGGCTAGTGAGGCTGTTTGGGGGAGTGAACTTGGCCTTAACTCTATAGCGCACTCCTCCAAATTAACTGTAGACGCAAGCTGGGAATGGGAAATAGAATCTGGTTAAATGGGTTGCTAGAGCATCACTTCTTGTCTCAGCTGGGAGATGGAGTTGAACCTGGTTAAAGAAAGTACTCACTAATGCTAGGGAACAGGGCCCTGGCTATGGGGGACTAAAAGTTTTAGTATGGGAGCCCTATCAGAAAATGAAGCTTCAAGGAGACTAAATAACCTCTGAAAAAAGGGAAAAAACAAGAATTGCAGCTTGGTTACTTTAAGACAACTCAATGTGCTACCTCTTTGTTTTTCTTTCATTCTTCTCTTGTCCTTTGATTTTCATCCATAGTAAAGCTGAGAGAAGCCACAGTTTGAATTACACCTGAAAATCCAGGATCTAGAGTTTCAATTTGTTACTGGAACTTAACATAATATTTCATATCTTCAGAATTAGCTATCGCCTGTAACCGTCTCTTAGATTTTCTGTTATGCAGAATTCGTGAGCTCCTTTCTAGTGTTCTTAATGTTCAGTATAACTAAATATGTATATTCAAAATCTGTCTAGATGCAGATCAGCAGGATTGGCTTCCCACACATCAAAGTTGAATTAAAATTAAAAAAAAAAAAAACCAGCTTTGGCTCAATGACCATTAGGCAGGTGTAGCTTGCCTCTTTTTGCAACTCTTTTCAAGTCCTACACCCCTGCCTTCTTGGTTCCTAACCAAATGCTTATTATATTCTGTGCATTTTCAATTTTATTTTCATTTTTAGTGCTCTGTCTTTGGTCATTTTGGGGAGGGCTGGAGGCCAGTGTGGTAGGCTCAGTAGGCTAATCGTCCACCTGCAAGCACCAGCATCCCATATGGGCACTGATTTGTGCCCCGGCTGCTCCATTTCCAATCTATCTCGCTGCTATTGCACCTGGGAAAGCAGCAGAGGTCAGCCCAAGTACTTGGGACACTGCACCTGGAAGAAGCTCCTGTCTCTTATCTTCGAATCAGCCAAATTCTGGCCATTTTGGGCCATTTGGAGAGTGAACCAGCAGATGGAAGATTTTTCTGTCTCTCTTTAAATCTGTCTTTCCAATAAAAATAAATATTTAAAAAATAGTTGCTGAAATTAATTTTATTTTGTCAAAAGCAGAGAGCTTGCATCAACTGGTTCATTCCTCAAATGCCTACAACAGCCATTGCTGAACGAGGCCCAAGCTAGGAGCCAGAAATCCAATACAAACCTCCAGTGAAGGTGGCAGTGACCCAACCTGAGCCATTGTCTGCTGCCTCCCAAGGCACACTAGCAGGACACTGAAATTGGAAGTAGAACTTGGGTTTGAACTTAGAAACTCCAGTATGGGATGTGGGCCTAAGTGCCACCCAACCACTGTGCCAGAAACCTGCCTCCTCTGAACAAATTTTAAATAGACCCAAACTCAGCCTTGCATTATTCTCCTCTAATCCTATTTAAGAGCAGGAACAGATTTACCATTTTGCTATCTTCATGTTCCTGATCCTTTTCCTGTCCTTGTGCCCCAAACTGGGACATATGCAAAGGTACTTCAGAAAGGTCATGGAAGATAAACTCAAAAGATAAGCTTATGTCAATTCAAAATGTTTTAATCCATGCATATTTTTATAATGTGCATTTTCTATAAACTTTTTGAAGATGCCTCCTGTATATGATTTTCAAAATGTTTTACACTAAAATTTCTTCCTAAGTTTTTTTTTAATTAATTTGAAAGACATGGATGGGGATGGGTTAAGATATGAAAAGATTTATACACCGACTTACTCAAAATGCCTGCAATAACTGGAGCTGGGAGAGGTCCAAACCAAGAACAAGCACTCTATCTGAGTCTTCCTGGTAGGGAACAGGAAACCAAATGCTTGGGCCATCATCTGCTCCCTCCAAGAAACATTTTCAAGAAGCAGGATCAGAAGTGTGGACAGGTCTAAATCAGGCATTTGATATGGGTGGGATGCAGGTGGTTTAACTCACTATACCACCACATGTGCTTAAACTTCTCTTTCTAATTTAAAAAAAATAGATATATTTTTGAGGCAGACACACTCCCCACACACACACACACACCACACACATGATGAGAAATGGTGGAAGGAGAGGCAGAGAGAGAGAGTGAACAAGAGTACCCCTATGCTGAATCATTCCCTAAGTGCTTATAACAGCCTGGAGTAGTCACTTTCCAACCCAGGAGCCAGGAATCCAACTCCTTGAGCAATCACCACCGCCTCCCAGGGCCTGTGGAGCAGCAGGCTGCAGGTGAGCCTCCAACACTCTGATTTGGAACTCAGTTCTCTTAATCAGGCTAGACACCCAAGCCTAAGTTTATCTTTTCATTCCATTTCCTTCACAAACCTTTTAAAGCATCCTCATGGAATATCTTCAGCAGTTTTATGAAGGCAGTATTGTCATCCTCATTTTGGAGATCGCAAAAGTTGAGGCTTGAAAGACTTGGGTCATGTAGTGACTTGGTAAGCAAAGCTAACCTCTCATGTGGCCCCTGTAGACCCTCACATGCCCAAGATGGCTCTATGGTGGGGGGGCAACTCATTGGTGACAAATCAGGGTGCGTCCGGTGAACATCTCACCAGCATAGCCCCGGCGAATGCCCTCTCAATCCCACTGTGCTAGATGTAGCACATTACATATGGAGACTAAGGCAGAGACAATGAGGAACGCATTCTTAGTCTTGGGGAAATCAGGACAAGAAATAGCTGTGAGGGGAACGGCTGCGTCCTTACACGGATGCTGCATGGAAAGCTTCCCCGTGACTCCTTCACCTTTTTGAATTCCCATAAATATTCCAAGATTCCCAGATGCTTCTCAGGCACTCTGTTTTTTCTTTTTTTCTTTTTCTTAATTTCTCTTAAAACTGAACCAGAAAGCCGAGATGTGTGTGCATGCACAGATTTTAGAACTGTGTGTGGTGTTTTATGTGTTGTGGCTTGAAGGCTTTCCGTGCTATTTTCATTTTATAAATGTTTTCATAATCACCCAAATGGTACAGTTCATGCTTTTGTCATAAAATATAAACTACATTTCCTGATGGAAAATGCACTCATCCTGGGACAATGCCAAAAATTGGCCACAGAAGATGCTTCCAGTTTGCTTCCTAAAGTGTCTGTGTGGATAAGTTATCAGGTGTTCGATTAAAACGGCAGAACTTTTTTTTTTTAATTCCTATTGAAATCCTTGCAAGTGCCTCAAGTTCTCTCACTCGTGCATTTTACATGCTTTCCTTGTAATTAACATAAAGAAATTAATGTCTTACAAGCTACAATATTTGATGCCATATGAGTCCTGAGGATATTTAAAGGGAGAAGAAATGTAAATAGGATGAAATTCTTAAGCAAGATTACTGATATGACAGGACTAAAGAGCTTGGGAGTGTGTGAAAAGTGCCTCTTTTCTTCCTTTTAATAAGTCCATTACTTGCACTTGGGCATATTTTAAGTTCCTTTTCATGCTGAATCTGGAGTTGAGCATGCTTTGCATTTCAAGCTTTGTCTATGAATCAGTAGAAGCCAAAGTTATTTCTGCTTTAAAATAACAGGAGCCAGGAACAGCTAATCTCTTTTCATTCTGAGTTCCTTACATTATTTTACTGGACAAAGTTTGTGTTGGCTACAAAACAGGCCATTCACAACATCTATGAGAAGGAATTTAGGTAAGAATGAGGAGAGATTGTAGGACGTATAAAGACTCCCTCTCCTGAGGCCATTAAGAAATTCCAAATTGGCACTGTTTTGAATAGTGACATGGCATTAGCCTTGCTAATTTCAGTAATTCAAGCTGATAGCCAGTTTTTACCAATCTTTGAGTGAAACCTTCACATCTGTACCATATGGCTTCTCAGCTAAGGTGAGTCGATATTTTTAAATAGATGATTGGGAGTAAGTTGGGAAGCTAAACATAAAGGACTCTATGTCCTAAACTCCACAAAAGGGTCCTTCTTTGTCTATTAAAGCAGAAATGAGAATGTCAGATTTTTTTCACTTCCTTATCGCATTGCATCTGGCCTTTCTAATGATCTCTGGCTTTAAATTCTGTCCATTTCAATAATTAGGACTAGCAAAGAGGGCAATCTGATAATATTTTTTAATGGACAAATGATAGTTATATGTACTTACAAGGTAAAAAAAAAGTGATATTTTGATATTTGTAAGAAGTCTGGCAAGTTAGTGGAAGGAAGTTCATGTTACAAAAACCTATTGATAGATTTCAAAAATTGTGAACTTTTAATTTCCTTTTCCACAAATGTGTTTCCAGTCTTCTTCCATGTGGAATAGTTAAATCAGGGTTTTATTTTATCAAAAAAAATGGACGACAATACGTTGGCACTTCAGTTCAAAAAAACATATGTGCCAATAAACTGTTAATGGCAAAAAAAAAAAAAAAAAAGTCCAGGGTAATGAACTCCATTTTCGAAGAAGTATTCCTTGAAGACATTCTCCTCAATCTCTCTTGACAAACTGATGTCTCCCATCATGTTGGAAAAAAATGTACAGGGGGGAAAAGTAGAGCATTTGAAAGGGTGTAGGGTTTCCTTTCCATAGCAGCCGTACCCCACAGTGCCTGGGCTCGGACACTCCCCACACCAGGCAAGCCAGGGAGAATTTCCCCAAAGTGCAGTGCTAGCCACCCTGGGGGTGAGAGGCCATGGCAAGCACTCCAGGCCTTCCGTGCATCTGACCCTGGCTGATTGATGTGAGTTTCCTGCCAGTCAGTGAGTGACTGAGACCAAAGCACAAGATCTATCCCTGACCACCCTGGCTCACTGAACAATAGCGAGAGAGAAAGAGAGAGGGAGAGAGGGAGGGAGGGAGAGAATGATGTACAGAAATGTGGACACACACACAGAAGAGGTTGGGAAATTGAAAGAATGAATATGAACATCAAAAGCGGGTGGATAATGTGACAGCCTGAGAGATTTGCTTAAATTCTGAGCACTGTTAATCTTCAGAATTCTCGCAAATAAAAACTGAGCATCTTAATGCTTTGGGAGCATGTTGAAGTTTAACCCTAATATTTACTTAGCCTTGTTCACTTGAGAAGTGGTACACCTGTGCTACTGAAGAATCAGGCCTGGGAAGCAGTCTGCCCCCAGCTTCCTCAGAACACTCCAGAGGCTCTGCCCGTCCCTTCCAATTCCCTGGGCAGCTTTTTGTTTCCCAGCCTGAAAAACTTCTTCCTTCTCATCCAGTCATCCCGTTCAGGCCAAGATTTTGTTTTCTTTATCTCTGTGTCCACCACAGCATCTTCCACAGTGTCTGGCAAACAAGTGGCCAATTCTTGTTCATTGCTGCTCCTCTTATTTCCTCTACCATCTGCCCCGCTCCTGCTCGGCGGGGAATGCTTAACAGCAGCTAGCATGTCTTACACCCTGATCACAGGGCCTGGCCTGCCAGGATCCCAGTACATCAAGAAATGATTCTGACACTCAAAACGTGTTAACTGAGTTAACGCATAAAATTAATTCCCTTGTACTGTGCAGCTAGCATTGTGACACAGCAAGTAAAGCCAGTGCTGGTGGCAGCAGCATCCCATATAGCACAGGTTTGAGGCCCAGCTGTTCCTCCTCCAATCCAGCTCCCTGCTAATGGCCTGAGAAAAGCAGTGAAAACAGTGGACAATTGCCTTAGTCCTTGTTCTTCTACTGCCCATGTGGGATACCCAGAAGAATCTCCTGGCTCCTGGATTCTGCCTGGCCCAGTCTCAGCCGTTGTAGCCATTTGAGGAATGAAACAGTGGATGAAAGATAGCCCCCCCCCCCGCCGCAGAATAAATATTTTAAGATTTATTTATTTTTATTGGAAAGTCAGATATACAGAGAGGACAAGAGACAGAGAAGATGATCTTCTGTCCAATGGTTCACTCCCCAAGCGGCTGCAATGGCCAGTGCTGTGCCTATCCGGAGCCAGGAGCAGACACTCCTTCCTCTAGGTCTCCCACGTGGGTACAGGGTCCCAAGGTTTTAGGCCATCCTTGACTGCTTTCCCAGGCCACAAGCAAGGAGCTGGATGGGAAGCAGGGCCGCCAGGATTAGAGCCAGCGCCCATATGAGATCCTGGCGCTTGCAAGGCGAGGACTTTAACCACTATGCTATTACGCCAGACCCAGAATAAATATTTTTTTAAAGTAATAAAAAAGGAGTAATCCCACTGTACTAGCACAATATAAATTTGTTCACATGTGGCTGCTTTATCCATTACTTGTTCACCTCAATGATAATCCCTGATGACATAAATAGGCAAAATGTTTTCTGTAAAGATTTATTTTTACTTCAAAAGCAGGTTTAGAGAGAGAGCAAGAGAGCTAGCTCTTCCATTTAGTGGTTTGCTTCCCCAAATAGCTGCGACAGGTGGAGTTGGGCCAATCTGAAACCAAGAGCTTGGCACTTCATCTGGATCTCCCATGTGGGTACATGGGCTCAAGCACTTGTGCCATCATCCTATGCTGCCTTTCTAGGCATATTAGCAGGGAGCTTGATCAGAAGTGGAGTGGCCAGGACTCTGACTGATGCCCTAATGGGATACCAGCACCATAGGTGATGCTTAACCTACTATGCCATGGCAACAACACCCCAAAATGCTTTTATAAGAACACCAAAGATAAGGAGCAAGGGCCTGTCCTTGTGGCACAGTGCGTTAGGCCACTGCTTATATAGACAGCATCCCGTCTCAGAGTGCTGGGTTAAATCCCTGCTGCTTTGTTTCCAGTCCAGCTGCCTGATAAGACTCCTGAGAAGAAGGTGTGATGGTAGAAGTGCTTGGGTCCCTGCCATCCAATGGGAGGTCTGGATGGAGTTCCACGCTCTTGGCTTCTGCCTTGCCAGATCTGGTCATTGCAGCCATTTGGGGAGTGAACAAGAGGATAAAAGATCTCACTCCCTCCCTATCTGTAACTCTGCCTTTCAAGTAATGTAAGTCCTCTTAAAAAAAAAAATCAGGAGCCACAATTTGGCATATGCTAGTATAGGATATGTGCTAGCTATTTTCCCTGAAATGGTGTTGCAGTAAAGAAAAGGCAGGGATGAACTAGATGGTTTAGGGAAAGAATCTATGGAGGAAAGAGAAAAGTAGATCCAGAGGTAAAGACGGAGAGGCCAGGATGTGAGAAACACTGCCTGTGTTTTGTGGCCTGTGCACGCTTTAAATGGTACCTGCCCGCTTGACTGGCCCACCAGGACATAAGATAAACAAACCTGTCCTCCCACTGCACCCTCCCCCCAAATCAAATCCAAAGAGGAGCCTCCTAAATTCTGCTGCAGGCTTAATACTAAGGAAAGTAGAGATTTCAGGCTTACTTACCTTGTTGTTAGTAAAGGAGCTTCAAATTTCTCCCTTGGGTGACCTAGACTGTAATCTGGCTCTATAACCCTCTGTGAATACTTCTTCCATTTGTGAGGGAGTTAGGGTGACCGGAGAGGCTCCACTTACTTCCTCTAACCTGTTGGCAGAGAAATTAAAAAGACAACCAGAAATTGCTTTCCAACTGGAACTCTACAGGGTACAGGGAGAACTGATTGGGACAAATCAAATGAAGAAAACAAGCTTTATTTAAAGAGAATGCATCTTTAATCGTGGTAATCCCTTCAGTAAATTGCTTTCTCTTGTGACATTGCATTCATAATTAGAGTTTGCTCACTTTGACTTTCTCTGCGTTGCCACTTGCTACGTAGGCAGTTGTGAATTTGCGGGCTGAATCATGCACTTAGTTCTCCCATTACATTTCTTGACCGAACAAATCTCAGCACTAAAATGTCAACCACTTTTGGAAGTGAATCAAAGGTCACTAGGCAATTATATTTCCTTTAACACTTTCACAAAAGATCTGGTTTATCCGTTGCTTAATGATTTCAGTTAATACTTCTCTGAGAAGTATTCAGTGTGTTAAAATTGTACAAGTAAAAGTGAAATATTCCTGGGCCAGACCTTGTAGCATATCAGGTAAAGGCACCACTTGGGACCCCCATGCCCTTTCCCAAGTCATCCCATCCCGCCTGGTTCCTCTATTTGTGATCCAGCTTCCTGCTAATGCACATCCTTGGAGGCAGCAAGTGATGGCCTAAATACTTGAGTCTCTGCCAACCACATAACCTGGATGGAGCTTCTGGATCCTGGCTTCTGCCTGGCCCAGCCCTAGATTTTGTAGGCGTTTGGGGAGTGAACCAGCAGATGGGAAAATAATTTTTCAATCTCTCTTTCTTCCCTCCCTCATCCATCCTCACTGGGGTGCTACCTGTATTAGCATGCAACCATTTCCAAAGCATTATAGTCTCAATCCATTTATGAACATGCACAAAAGTATATTTACCAGTAATTACACCCAGTAAGCTGTGTGGTGGTGATTGGAGGGAGTAATTTGTCTTTTTACCTGGAATACTTAGGTATTGCTTGGATCTTTAGCTTTATGGAAATATTCAAATTTGGGGTAGCTAGGAAGTAACAAAATCCACAGACTCTAGCAGCAGTGTGCCGTGGTAGTTTTAGTTTGGAGGAGGCTGTTGGAGCTGACCCAGTGAGAGACAGCGAGATGGTCCAGAGAAACACATGAATTGAGTGCAGATTAGCTTCGCATTTACACACCATCATATGTGAAAGCCTGGGTTGGAGTACAAGCTGGGGCTTCTGATCTCGACTTCCTAACAAGGCAGTCCCTGGGAGGCAGTGGTGATGGCTCAGACCTGGATTGAGTTCCCAGCTGCTGACTTCAGATTGGCTGAGCCCTGACTGCTGTGATAGTTTTCCAATTGAGAAGGGAGATGTATCTGCTTCTCCTTCTTGCTTCCTGTATGTGTGGCACCCAAATAAATAGAATCAAGTACCAGAAAAAGCCCACAAAGGAATTGAAATAACCAGAGAGGTAAGAGGGAAATCTGGAGGAAGTCATGTCAGAAATAAGAGACCCACATTTCGAGCCCAACGATGACCAACAGTATCAGGTGCTGAAAAGAGCTCAAAATAAAATAGCAAGAAGATTTCCTGGAGGGATTCACTGTAAACTGACCTGAAGGACATAATCGGGCTGATGAAAATGCTGTAAAATTGGATTTATGGCGGTGGTCTCATAACTTAGTAAACTTACTAAAAATCATTGTTTGTATACTTGAGATTTACTGAAAATGGTTGAACTTTATGACATGCAAATTATGTCTTAATAATGTTGCTTAAAAATGTAGAGCAATAGACTTCTTTGAAATGTAGTTTGGGGTTAGCTATGTTTCCAACAGCAGACTTTGCAGTGTAATCTCATCCTAATTAGCTTGGGAAAAGCCCCATGAAATAGCAATGACAAGGAGTTTATGAGATAACCTACACCACACCTCAATCCTTCAACCCTGCCAGATTAACAACTGCTTTGTTTCATTTGGTTTCTACCAACCCAAGTATATCACTACCCTAGGACCAATTATCTTTGGATAATTGAAGATCACTTGTGTTTTAATCATTATTAACAGAAAAGGAGTGCAACTTGTCAGGCTGCAGAGCATCAGTCTTTATCTGCTTTTGTCGTTCTCCCTTGCATTTTACTGTGTGCTTACGTGGATTCACTCTTGGCCTTGCAATATCTGAGATCTCACCGCTGTTCTAAAAACTCTATGAAACTTAAAACCGTGATGCCTTGTCATTCTCATTTTCTTTCTGAATTAAACTTATCTAAGCAAGACATATTAGTCTTGGTTAACAAGCACATTTGATGTATTCTGTGGTGAAGTAAAAAGAAAAGGAATGCGGTTGCCCCTTGCTAATTATAAGGAAGCAAGGGTGCCAATGATCCTACTACAAGTGTTTTTTATTGTTATTTTCCATTATACATTTTTATAGCTATAGGGCTTCCTCTTTCTACCCATCCACCCTGTTTTCTCCTGCATTTTTACAATAATATTTTCTGGCCTCATCATCTTATTTTGGTTCAGTGTCGTTCTGCTGTGTTTTGTACTCTTCAGTGGTCTGGCTGGCATTCTTTCTAGAACTTCCCTTTTCCTCCTCCTTTACATTTTATAGCTGTGTGCCTGGCATCTCTCTACCTTTCCTGGTCTCCTTTTGTACTTTCCTACTTTGTTCTAATGCCCACAGAGCTGTTTGTATGCTGATCATCTAGCTGCTTCTCCTCAGTTGCCTTTCCACTGGGTCCTTCCAACTTATGGCCTAATCATGTGCCCAAACTGAATTCTCTCCATCTGAAGCCCTGCTTTTCTTCTACTGCATCCTGTGTGATCCATTATATGACCACATTGAGCTAGATGCATGTTACCAACAAATGGGTGGTTGTTTCTGATTGGCGAGGGAAATGATTGAACGTAAACAATTCCTGGATTGGTTGTAACCATCTTTTACATAGGTGACGTTCTCATAGGACCAGCCCACATCATGTGTCTATTTTGTTATTTGATAAACAGGCACAGTATTGGTAAACTGGAGAGCTTATGAGATTCTATCCCCCTCATTGGACTAACTAGTAAGTAGTTTCCCAGCCAGAATCATGTTATGGTTGCTAACCCTTCTAATCTAACCATGGTCCCCAGCAGACAATTGTTTCTTTCATTGTGAGAGGATCCAAAATGGTCTCTTTGGATTGCTCTGCACACAGTGTTGAAAAGAAGACTGCAAAGGCCACTTTAACCGTTATCATTTCACCCATCATCCCTGTCGTGCCTGAAATCCTAGCTAGTATCTCAAGGCAGGAAGATGCAGCAGAAGTGATTTACCATCACTCTTCATTCTGCATAATTCCCTTCACTACCGTCTCTACCTACTGGCTGGCCAAGTGGCCATGGACCACTTCTAGAGATAGGTCTCACTGCCTGCGGGTAGCTTCTAAAATTTTTAGACCATGCTAATTATTAGAAAGTTCTTGATTTCTTCTGTTTTCAAAATTGCACGACTTTAGGTTTTTTTAATTTCTTTTAAATCCATATCTTTTCACCTTGAAAGATAAGAGCATGAAACATTGTGGTCTTAGACATGATTATGGAGCAAGAAGGATTTACAATAGAGAGGGGAATAACAAGCAAAGCATGGGAAGTTTGCGGTGGGGATTGTTTAGCAATGTCAGGGAAGTAGGTCTGTGGAGCTAGAGAGGCAGACAAGAGACGCAGAGGGAAGAAGCTGACTTGGCGCATAGCTGTGAGCAGTGATGAAATGGAAAGTTAAGGAAGGAGATCCTGGAGCATCTTCTACAAGAAATGGAACCCAGATTATAAGTTCTTAAGATTCAACACCAATCAGAAGATTACAACCTCCTCCTTTGTCTAAGGTCATGGAAAGAGGCCCTTGGAAACAGGGAATGTTTTGTAGAGAAATGACAAGAACAGAAAACAATGATTGGACGCAGGAAATTGGTTTAAAGAGCAATGGCAAAGGGAACAGGAGTGACGAGAGCAATAGAAAAGGAGGGGGAATGAAAGCAGAACTTTTAGGTTAAGGAATTATTGTATGTATTTCTGTGCCAGCATGTAATTGTATTTTCCTGGCAGTGGTCCCAAAGACCTCTGCAAGGGGAAAAGGGTGCCAGCGTGTATTGTGGCAGAAATTGAAGTCTGTCTCTGTTCTGTGAAAGCCAGGCAGGGGCACTTTATTAACAAAGCTACATTTTAATGTCGCAGAAACAGCTCTTGAACCTCAATCACCAGCATGCTGTGTCCCTGGGAACCAGCACGGTGGTGGGAAGGGCAAGGTGTGGCCCAGAGCTGTGAATATTATGAGGTAGGGACAGGGGTCAAAAGTCAGGGAACGCAGTCACAAAGGCTCCAAGTGAGAAAGAAGTAGAAGCTGCTTCCTGCCAGGGTGGTACACGGAATGCAGCACGTGGCAGCTGCTCACGGAGCAAGGCATCAAGTTCCAGGCAGCAAAAGGGAATAAGCAAGTCATCTGTGTGGATTCCATCCCCTTTGAGTCCAGTAAACTGATGCCATGGATAAGCAACATGGACTGCTGCTTAAAAGTACCTTTGGAATCCAGAGGTCAGGGTTTGGGCACTGCCCTTGGCTTCCTGACCCCATCTTTGTTTTTAACATCAGCACGGAGCAACACTGGTTTTGTTCCCTAGGGAAATCACCAATTCAAAAGGCTCATACTTGGGAATTGTGTTTTGTAAGGAGATGGCTCTTAGTCTGCACTGTCTTAGTAGGTTTGGGTTAGGTCTGGGTTAGGTCTTCATTCATACAACTAGTTATTTAGGGAGCAGTCGATACGGAGAAAAGACAGACTCATTTGCTACTTTGCTGGGCTTTAATGAGTGGAATCTAGGCATGACTAACTCTGTCATGAGACAGGTGGAAGTTAGTGCTTTAAGACAATGTTGAAGAGAGGGGTAAAAGTTCTCAACTGGAGAGTAAAGGAGAAAATTTAGATGGAACGCTTAGGTGTCATCATAAATGAAAGAGGAAGAAAACTTCCCAGTCAGCTGTTGATTTCTGGCCGGAGATGTTCCAAATGGCTTCAGGGACTTGCCTGTCACACCAATAATTTTTCTTGCTGTTGAGCATTGCCAGGACATTGCAAAGCATTTTAGTTCACAGGTACATTTTAAAAATGGAAGGGTCCCACATTTGGAGGTTTGTAACACCCTGATACATCTGCTGGAAACCTTGATACTCTTGGGCTCCGAGGGATACACACCCACTCCCTCAATCCCCTGCTTACCTGCAGTTGCATTTGAGCACAATATAATCAGAGCTCCATGAATATAAACATGTAAATAATTTCTTAAACTAAGTAGAATGTACTGTTTTAAAAACAGTAAGATTCCCAGCTTAGCATCACTTCTGTGAGTTAGAAAAACAAATATAAGTTGACTGAGTTTTTTGTCTTGTTTTGCTTAGGGTAGGTGTTTGGCTTGGTGGTTAAAATGTCGGTTAAGATACCTGCATCCCATATTAAAGTACATAGGTACAAGTCCCAGCTCCGCTGCCAATTCCAGCTTCATGCTGGAGGCAGCAGTTGATGACTCTGGTCATTGGTTTCCTGTCATCCATGTGAGAAGCCTAGCTTGGATTCTGAGTTCCAGGCTTCAACTTGGCCTCGTCCATTGCAGACATTTGAGGAATCAGGTGAACAGGCTCCCATCCACTGGTTGTCAACTGCCCAAATTAATAAATTTGTAAAATTTTAATTTTTCGCATGGTTGGTATATTTGAAAGGCAGAGTGACAGAGGAGAATGGAAAGGAACTCTGCCATCCACAGGTTCACTTCCCAAACGCCTGCAAAAGCCAGGGCTTGGTCAAACCAAAGCCAGGAGCCCAGAACACCAATGGCATGTCCCATGTGGGCAGCAGGGACTGAAATACATGTGCCATCCATCTTCCTCTGCAGAGTGTATTAGCAGAGAGCCAGATCCAAAGTGGAGCAGCTAGGACTTGAGCCACCGTTCTCATCTCTGGCTTGACCACAATGCCAACTGCTAAAAGCTGTTAAAAATTTAGCCTCTGATTTAAAACTTGACAAAAAATTTCAATTCTCAGCTGAGAATCCAAATCTGCCCTAACAGGGTAGCATGTAAATAGACATGTATTTCCGTGCTTTTCAGACCTTTCCATTTAAGTTCTCAAACAGAGGAAAGAGATATGTAAATCCTGCTGTTCAGTGACTTAGCAAATCGTGCGTTTCTAGTCCATCTCAAGCCTAGCGTATGCTTTTGCCTTAACGCCCCAACAAGAAGCATTCCAGGGCTCCACGGACCCATGGCAAGGTGTTCTGAACCTACATATGTACCAGGTTGAGAAACTGAGGCCAAAATGGGAGGCTACATCTCAACCGATGGAGAAAAGCCACTGTATTTTCACACCCCATGTTTGCCAGCTGGAATTAGCTATCCCATGTAAATGTACTCAATTATTACAAGTGATTCAAGTATACAGAACTCTGGCGGGGTATATTAAAAATTAACTTTTAAAATGAGTGAGCAACTCACTGCCACAACCCTCTTCCAGGTTGGGAAATTTCCCTTTCTTTCTCTTTTTTTTTATAGCCACTTGTTTGCCAAAAGGAAAAAAAGGCACTTTGGCCTAACAGGATTCCTTTAGGAGGGAGCCCATCTTACAATTAAAAAAAAAAAAATCCAACTAAAAAGAGAGAAGGCACACTTAAGCCTCTTTTTTTTTTTTCTTTAATATATCATAAATTCCCAGAGCCCTAAAGGTCAGGTCAGAAAGTTCCCAGAGGAAGGCGCACTAATGTGGCAGGAAGGAAGGCTGTGTTAGGGAGAGGCCAAGGAACCAGGATCTGTGTAGCATCCAGAAGCAAGTGGCGAAGCCCAAAGGCTCTGTGGGAATGTACAGAATGAGCCCTGTGAAATAGCTCACACTGGCTTTGGAGATTTCCCCGATTTCAGTCTCTGCGGTATGCCAGGCAGTGTCCTGGGGGCTGGTGTACACAGCAAATGCGAAACACACAGCTAGCAGTGTAGCTCTATTACTATATTAGGGTCGGAATGCAGCCATCTGCTGGTTCAAGCTTGGCAAGGAAGAGACTCCCATGCTTGTCTCAGCAGCGGCATTCTCTCCCCCTGGCATTTTGCTAGTGGCTCTTCTGTCAGGCTGCCCCATGAAGTCTTTCTGTTGGTGTGTGTGATGCCCCGATTGCTGGCCGTTGTCCTCTAATTGGTGCCTGTGCCCAAAAAAGGGGCAGCAGGTAGAAATGTGTTCCCTAGTGCATGCACAAACCCCCAGTGACTTGGCAAATGCCCCAAAGCTCGTCTCCCTGGTTGACAGTTCCTCCCTGCTCCATGTACCCCGTCAACAACTTCTGTTCCCCTCCTCACAAGCTTCATGTATGCTAGCCTCAGTGGAAGTTGTTACTGTGCCAAGGGTCTCTCACCCCAAGATCAGATCAGCAGGAGGAGGAGGATTCAGAACTGGGTAAATGATGACCACCACCAGAGAAAACATCCCCAGAGGAGCAACTGATGGACACAGCTTGCATAGGGAGGTTCTGTTGGGGCCAGCTGCCTTGGCTGCTCACATGGAAGGAATGATAGCAGCCTGCCTTAGACTGTGCCCCCCTCAGCCTTGGAATCAGAACTGAAACAAGAAGGCAACTAAGAAGGTGCCCCGACTTCCAGATGAAGAAATTATCTAAGGACAGAGTAAACCAGCAGCCAAGCCAGCATACTGTAGCCTTCTTACCTGAGAGGCTTCTTTAGCAGGAAGAATTGCTAAGGACAAGAAAGCGCTGCCTCCCAGTACAGATCCTGGTGACTGTTTTAAATGATCACCTAATCTGCAAGTCAAAGCACATGCAGGTGGAATGATAATCAGGGTAGGATATGCATAATGAGTACAGGGTACTGAGGGTTTCCTCTGGGTCTCTAGGAGTAGCTGAACTGTTTACAAATAGAAACTCTCTTCCTTCTTGGCCTGAAGAAAAAGGTTCTCACTGATGATCAACTTCAAGAATAGAAACAATTTGTGTGTGTTGTACAACATGCACATAATAGAACAAAAGTATGTTCTGCCAAAAAAAAAAGTGTTACACATAAAAAGATGAATGGTTTGTTACAAACCATGCCTATTCTGGTAATCACCACAATCTTGAAAGTCTTGGGTCTGGTGTAGGTTTAGCTGCTTTGGAGGTTTCTTGTTGAAGACTTTTGTATCTGCTACTGGCTCATGCCCAGATGCAGTTGTTTTCCAAGACTGCGCCCCTGAAGGGTCTTTCCCACTTAGGGTGATTCTCTGCAGTGTCAACAGTGATCTTTCTGAAAAACACAAGATATTATGGGGAGGTTTCCTTACTTAAAAGCCTTTGGTGGTGTCTTATTGCCCGTACAATACCTGCGGCATTCCCACTCTACCATGATTGGGCACTGACTGCTCCATCCAGCCTTATCTGCCTTTCCTCACCTGCCACTGCACATGCGCACATTCCACAGTCTCGATCCCCCCTAGAGGATTCTCATAGCTCCTAACTGTGCCTTCCCTATGTTTTCTGACAGTATTGAGTTTGCTTAGGCCAAACCATCTGCCTGGAATGGCCACTTCATTCAGCCCTGCCACAGCTCACTACTCCTCAACCTTCCTGGGGTATATTATATCACGAGGATTTCAAAAAAGTCCACCCAGATCCTTCAGCTTGGAATTTCTCTCCCTTCTACCCAGCGGTCTTTGGCTTGTACCTTTGAGCCAAGAAGCTAGTTGGCCTGAAGAAGATCTGTTTCCCTTGCCAGGGTGTAGGATTCCTGAAGACACACGCCAAGGCTTTTCCAACCCCTGTGCTCTAGACTGCAGGCTAGCCTGGGTTATTGGATCACATTGAATTACCCTGTGCAGGGATCTCAAATCATGTTTATCTTTGATCAAAATCCTGTTTCTTCTGCTTCCCATAAGGCATCTTTGTTACACTAAGCTGTCCCCATTCATCTGACCTTTAGGTTGGTGGCCCAGAGGATAGCTATGCAGAGATTCCCATTAACAAAGGCCACAGGAGCCTGATCAGGGAATTGGGTTATAAAACTTGATATTCCTGAATGGTGAGCCTCAGGAAGTCTGTAGCCACAGTTTAAGGAACATAAGGAGATAACATCCTGAAATTTCCCTAGGAACTCTGGAGATTGGATATTTGACTCAGCTTTCTTCCAGGAATGGCTAATGGCCCAGGTCAGCTTTGATTGCCTCAGGGAAATAGACTGATAGGATAATCCTCATTCCAGATCCTCCAAGCCGGAGCTCTTGCAGTATTTCACAAAGATCAACAGGACTGTATAATCAAATATGTGGTCTGTTTTATGTGTAAATCCTGGCTTTGGGGGTGTTCTCTTTGGCTGTGTGTTTTTTACTAATCAATTATTTTTTCTAAGAAGTAATCCATTACGAGTTAATCACTGCTGTGTCTTCTGTATGCATAATTTTTCAAGAGGCAATACAGTTTCACATGTAAGAGCCAGAGCTGGATTCCAATAGCCCCTCTGCCACTTACCAGCTGTGAAAATACGAGAAAAATAATTAAACTGAATTTGAGCCTGCTTACCAGTAACATGGAAATAATGGCTACTGTGTAACACTGGAGAAGGGTAAATTAAATGAGATAATGCGTATAAACAGCATAACATACTGAATTTTCATTGTATGAAAGGCATTAACAGGAGGTTCCTTGCTGAAATTTCAAAACAGAGCCCAGGGGATACAAATAACAAAAAGATATTTGGTGGTTTAAAAGTGCTGGACTTACCATAAGTGCTACAGGAAAAAAATAAACTAATAGGGGGGAGTATTTGAAGAGCAAAACAATTCATGCAGGAACTGAGTAGTCACAATAATAGATGCTCTTTCCTCTCGATGCTGGACAAGAGGCATCACCCAGCAAAGGAATCAGAGAGCAGTATGAGAGCTCTCTCATTCAGGTCAACCCTAAAAATACTCTGCTTCATTAAAGTAGCGAAGTTGCCATAGGACTCAAGGAAGGGCTTTCAACAGAGTCAGCCATATGTGCCCTCCACTTGGGTGAAACCCGATCGTGACCTAAGCCCGGGCTGTCCTTGCCGACTGACAGCTGACCTCGTCCTTCTCTGTGTGCCCTGCATAGTTCACCTTTTAGAGAAAGGGGTTTAGTTTCCAAAGAGAGCAATGATACTCTTTGTTCTATTTCTTTGGGCATGTGAGATCCAGATCATAAGGTTTACAATATTGGTTTTGCATGGATAAGAGGATTCCCAGAAAAGTTGAATTCAGTTGTTGTCAGCACTCAGGAACACAAACTCCACTTTTATGGAAGGAAATATAATCTTGTTCATATAGATTAAAAGTTAGGATATTGTTTATACAAAGAATTAGTAACAAAATTGGAACATATTTGCTTTGACTGTTATTCCAAATGAGTAGAAAAAGTATCAATCCATGTTGGATTCAGAAGGATATGAACTATATAATACATGGAGACTAAACGAAAACGACAGAAAAAGTTCATCCACATGGTCATCAAGTATATGCAACTTAAAGAGACCTTACAATATCATCTGATTGATGAAAATCTTTTCTCTCCATTGAGGCACATTTCCTTCTCATTGCAGCTGGCTTTAGAAAGTGTCATCACTGTCTGTGATCGGAGATCCCCTTGACCTTGCTGCCTGCCTCCAAGCAGCCCTGGGGCCCGAGCCCTGATGGGCACACATCAGCTGTGTGCTGTGTCCCCATGCTTTCTTCCTGTGACTTAGTGTTCCATCCCCTGTAAGAGGAGCTCTCCCTTCCCCTTCCTTCCTTCTGCAGAATCTCAGTCATTTCCTCTGTGCCTGTCACTATTGCATCTCAGTGTCCCAAAGGGATCCTTCCGGCCCCCTTTGGCCACAGGACAGTTGGCTGCGGGTGAGGCTACTCACATCACCGGCACCTTCACAAAACAGTGAGACAGAATCATTGGCCATGGAATCCAGAAGTACCAAGAGAGTAGATTTGAAAAACAAAATCCGAAAGAAATGGATCTTGAATTTGCTTGATAAACCACGACCTGCTTAGATTTGCCTTCTGTGAGATCTGTGGATTAGACCCACCCCAGAGCACTGTAATAGCTTTTCAGAAACCTGAACATATCTGTGATTGGTAGGCAGTCAAAAAATGAAATAGCCTTACTCCTCACCTCTTTGTCAGTCTCAGTGTGCTTAATATCACTTTAAATCCTTTGTTTGAGATCTTTTTGTAGGAGGCAGCAGCAGGGAAAAAAAAAAACCTACCAATAAAAAGAACTATTAGGGAAAAGTAAAGTAAGCTTCAAAGTCAAAACTACCATATCCTCAACCCTAATTTAAAGCAAAATATCTGGGCAAGTATTGTGGTGTAGCAGGTAAAGTTGCTGCCTCAGGGGCACCAGTTCAAATCCTAGCTGCTCAACTTCCCATCCAGCTCCCTGATAATATGTCTGAAAAATAAGCAAAAGATATCTCAAGTGCTTGGACACCTGCACTCATGTGGGAGACCTGGAAGAAGCCCCTGCCTTTGGCCTGGCCATTATGGCCATCTGGAGAGTAAATGAGCAGATGGAAAACCTCTCCCTACTCCCTCCTCCTGGCTTTCTGAAACTCAAATATAATGAAACTTTTTTTTAAGTACCCAAGGGAAAGTATATGCAGTATAGGACCCATAAAAGTATACATACAAAGACACAAATGCAGTGGCAGGTGTTTGTTGCAGCAGTTAAGACAGGGCTTGTGAACTTGCATCCCTTATTGGAATGCCTGGCTCCAAGTCTTGGTACTGCTGATATACACTAGGTGATGGCGCAAGTATTTGGGTCCCTACCACTCACATAGGAGGCTCACATTGACTTCCCAGCTGCTGCCTGTTAGGGGTATTTGGGAAATAAACCAATAGATAGAATATCTTGCCCACTCACTCGCTCTCCCTTCCACATACACATTAAAATGACCTTCAAGCATAGCCACGTCTGGGAGATATTTCACAGAACCAACCTACACAACCTCAGGCAGGTGGGGATGGGGGGTTGCTATCTATTCACTCCCTCTTGCTATGACCGCTGGAAGGAATCATTTATAGCTGTGTCCTGATCTCTTTCCATGTCTTCCCATCTTCTTCCCATCTCCTAGCGCCCTTTCTTTCCAAAGAAAGAAGGAGAACCAGGGCTTCCTTCCCAGCAGTTTGAGACAAGCACTTGAGCTATGAGAAATGTCTACCTGATGCTGTGGGCACGCCTGCATTTCACGTTCTCCTCTTCTTTTGGCAGAACTGGCTTACGATTTGGACGCGGATGATGCTCCTGGAAGCAAGCAACACATGAATCCGAAGGACAATGAGCTAATCGCCTCGCAGAACCGCGGCCACACCCAGTCCCCCCTGAAGCTTCTCACCACCGTGGCCATTTATGTGGTGTGCTTTTTCTTGCTGGTGCACTGACTTTAGTGCCCAGCCCCTGTGCTGCCCTGCAGCACCCCGTGGTTTCCCCCTCTATAAAGGAAACCACCTCCTTATTTTTTTTCTATTTTTTTATCTTGTTTACTTCCTCCAGCCATTCAGTAGAGGACCAACCCCATGTGATGTCTTCGAAAATCAAAGTGGCATCTTTATGAGGAAGCTAATTTTAGTGTTAGGATAGATTGTACTTTTGCAGAAAAGGTAAAAACCAACTGTGCCAAATTATTTTCCTATGTTTGGCTGCTAGAACATGGTTTCCATGTTGTCTTTCTCTCTCTCTTTGCATGGATTTCTTTAAAAAAAATAAATAAATGATCAAATAAAATGTGTTGGGTCTTTTTTTCTTTTGGCAAGTCCTCTTATATGGTGACCACATAATGCTTCTTCCCAACCTGCTTCCAATTCCTTAGAATCCCCTCAGGCCCAGCCCAGCAGGATGCTTGCAATGTATTTTTCCACCTATCTTTTCGGTTTCAAAACTGACCCTCAAAGGCCAATGCCAGGGCATAGTAGCCTAAGCCTCCGTATATAAAACCCATATGGGTGTTGATTCAAGTCCTGGTGGCTCCATTTCTGATCCAGCTCCCTGTTAATGGTATGGGAAAGCAACGGACGATGGCCCAAGTGCTTGGGCCCCTGCACACCCATGGGAGATATGAAAGAGGTTTCCAGGCTTCAGATTGGCTCAAGCAACCCTTTGGGGAATGAAAATCAACCAACAGAAGATCTCTCTTTCTCTGCCTATCAAACACTAAATAAACCAATTAAATAAATAAATCTTAAAGAAGAAACTTACCTTAGGCCACAAAGCCACTCCCTCCCCAGCATACATCTACCAATTCCTGTTAAAGCCCTTGGTTGGGGCCCGGTGCAGTGGCCTAGCAGCTAAAGTCCTCACCTTGAATGCACCGGGATTCTATATGGATGCCAGTTCTAATCCCAGCAGCTCCACTTCCCATCCACCTCCCAGCTTGTGGCCTGGGAAGACAGTTGAGGATGGCCCAAAGCCTTGGGACCCTGCACCCACATGGGAGACCTGGAAGAGCTCATGGCTCCTGGTTTCAGATCAGTGCAGCACTGGCTGTTGCAGTCACTTGGGGAGTGAATAATTGGATGAAAGATCTTCCTCTCCATCTCTCCTCCTGTCTGTATATCTGACTTTGCAATAAAGCTAAATAAATCTTTAAAAGTAGTCCTTGGTTGGAGAGGTCTATGAAACCAAAAAATTTCACCAAAGAATTTCCCTGGCCTCTGGTCTGGAATAAATTTCACTTTGCCAAGAAATGCTCTGTGTGGCTCATGCAACAGTTACACACTTTCCTACAGGTCCTAACCCAAAAATATGGGTGAAACAGTGCAAAGAACTAATCCCCCTTGCTTCTATGCTGCTGGTTCTGGCTTGCTATCACCTCCCTCTCCTCAGCCTGCCACCCATGCATGGCAAGTTGCCCTGGGTAAGTTATCAGTGAGCCTGACTAGGAATAAGCTTTCATGGCCTCAGTTGGGCATCTTTAGCATGTATATATTCCAACAACAAGGTTTTGCAAAATCTGTTGCATTTTGGATGCCATCCCAGAAGTTGGGGATAGTGGGGGAAAAAACAAAACAGGTTCAATGTTCTGCTCCAATGGGACTAAAGGTCTGGAACCACAGCACAGAGCTTTCCATTGGTCATAAGCCCAGCACGATCACTTGAATTTGCTTTTTGACATCTACAATGGCAAGTTATGATGGCACTGACCTTGAGAACTAGACATTCTGCTGCGAAGGAAGCTGGGGAAAAGCCAACTGGCCGTTTTTGTGCATGTAGGTCACCCAGCCCATGGCAACAGAGACATTGTTGATGCTTTCTGAATGGCGTGAGCTCAGTTCCCTCCTGGTAAGTCTGAGGAAGAATAAAATGCAGGGAAGGGATGTGAGCAGAGGTCGAGGAATGGATGGAGAAAGCCCCTTTGATTTTAGGAGGTGGTCCCAGTAAGGGTCTCCGATTTCAGCCCAATGGCAACAGGTCACCATGCGGGAAGCAGAAGCTGCAGATTCTCACAACTTACCATCCCCCTCCTGCTGTGCCCATCACACTTGGACCAGACTTCTCCAGAACACAGGTTTCCAGTGTACATTTTTTTGTCCCTTAGCAAAAGTGCCTGCAAGCACAAAGGGGAAATATTTTGTCTCGTGTTTTCCTTTAGTTGATGTTGGAATTCAAGCCACAGTCAGTTGGATTTGTTAAGCTGATTTTAGTGACTTGGAACAATTAGTGAGACTCAAAAGGAAAAGCAGCCAATTCTGCTTGAGATCCCTACTGTTTTTGTATTTCAGTGGGGTTTGTTTCATAATTACCTGTCTCCCCTCCGCCATCCACCGCCCACCCCCCCATAATTCCTAGACTTGTCCAGCATATGATCCTGTTTAATGTGCTTCAGCAGTTCCCAGCACATGACCCAAGACAGCCAGTGTTTCTGCTGTCTTGTTCTTCTGTCTGCCAGCTATTGTCTGTCCACCCAGGCCAAGGGACACAGGCCTGAAGACAATGCGCTCAGAACGTCCAAGGCCTACTGGCTTCATCCACATGAGTGCAATTAAAATGGATGACAGTGCAGCTTTCCCCATGTACATTTAGCAAACGCGCCAAATCTACTATCTCCTACTGACATTTACAATGTCATGATGGTTGGCCCCTTTCAGTCTGGGCCTTTTTGGATTCCCCCTATCTTTTTGGCACTACTCTTGCTCAGAATTGAGTTTTACAGCCAGTTAGTGGTTTTTCATCTTTGAGATGTTTATCTTAGCCTTCAATGTGAACTTCCTGGACTTGAACTATGTTGAGATGACGATTTTGTCAAAAGAGGAGGCCTGGCAGCTGGAAAGTTGACCCATCTCGGTGGAACTTCCCAGCATCCCTTCTCATTGGGTGCACACAGGAGCTTCCTCCCACTATACTCTGGTACTTGACCAGCGTTAATTCATCACAATGACACGACACTGAGCCCCATGACAGAAAGTGACCGCCTAGATCACCCCACAGCCTGCTTGATTAGCTCCCGAGATAATGTGTTAATAGGTCACAAAGCAACCTGTTTGATTGCTGGACACTTAATATGTTTAAGCAGAACTATGTTTTGCCAAATTAAAAGGTTATCAGTACACAAGTATACATGTCACAAATGTTCTAACAAAACATCACAGAAATTTTTTCAGTGCAGCTTTCCCCATAATTTCATGCCCATAAATACTTAATACTAAATATGATGTATATACATTAGGGGTTTTTTTTTGCCCTGTGCATATACATATCCACACTCAGAAATATCCTAAACATAGAATTCTATAAAGATACACCAATCTTTATAAGGATGATATCAAATCTACCTTCTATTATTTTCCCAACTGGTCTACATCTTCCACAGAAGAACATCATGAGACTAAAATAACACCCTGCTGGCCTTCAACAGTTATTTCTAATCACTGAGTTGCCTCTTCTGCGATTTTTGCATTTCAAGACAGTGGCAGCCCTGATCCATGGCCCAGTAGGATGGAGCTCGTCTCATGCCATCAGGCCCACAGATGAACACATGATGGCAGCTGGAGCCAGAGCTGAGAGGATGCTTGGTCATTATGCACCCATTGAAGCTGAGGAATACGACCAGGACAGTTTGGATACACTTGATTAGCAATCACATCACACTCTAATGCAGGATGAAGCCCTGGCCACCTAATCCCCTGGAATATTTCTGAAAGACTGACTATTGAGCCAGCACTCTTTCATCCCATACTCACACAAATGATTTTTTAAAAAAAAAAAAAACATATTTTGAAAGACAGAATGAAAAAGATTTTCCATCTGCTAGTTCATTCCCCAAATAGCCACAACAGCCAGGGCTGGGCTAGACTGGAGCCAGAAACCAGGAAATCTATTCAGGTTTCCAACATGGGAGGCAGAAACTCAAGCACTTGGGCCATCATTCATCGTCTCTGAAGTATGTCATGAGGGAAGCTCGGTGGAAAGTAGGGTAGCTGGCACTCCATTCTAGTCACTCCCATAAGATGCAGGCACCCCAAGCCTGTTCAACCTCCTGTGCCACAATGCCTGCCTCATGCAATTGCTGTTTAAAACTGCAGTTCCAGAGCAGGCATTTAGTGCAGTGAGTGAAGTCGGAGCTTGGGATACCCACATCCCATTTCAAAGAGCCTGGCCCCAGGCTTGGCTTCTCTGCTGTCTTTCCAGCTCACTACTCATACAGTTATGGCTCAAGAAGCTGGGCCCCTGCCACTCATGTGGGAGACCCAAATGGAAGTCTGGGTTCCTGGCTTCGGCCTGGCCCAGGCCCAGTTGATACTGGAATTTGCAGAGTAAACTAATGGCTGGAAGATTTGCTTCTGTCACTCTTTCAAACAGATGACTCTTTTAATAAAAATAAATTGCAAGAGTTTTTATCTTATTTTACTTGTCTATGTCCCTGTGCCACAATTCTGTGTGTGTGTGTGTGTGTGTGAGAGAGAGAGAGAGAGAGAGAGAAAGCGTGAGCATGTTAAGATAGAGAAACACTTTACTCTTGCCAAGGCCACAGCATTTTTGAAAGCCCTCTTCTGGAACTACTGTTGAGCCAGTAGATGTGCCATACAAGAAAACCAGCCTTACGTCTTTATAATCACACCTTATTTGAAACCAAAAATAATATTCTTAGTTTGATCACTCACCTCATTCACTAGACTTGCTGCCAAGTAGCTTTTATCTGTTTCCAAAAACCAAATCTGCCCTCAAGAAACAAATGCCCACACCCCCACACCAGAGAAGGTTCCAAAGAATGTGCTATGTGCTATGAAGTGTTTCAGTTCTGCCAAAGTTTTAGAAATCTTGAGGCCACTTGCCCTGGCAGAGTGTTTGCCTTCTCACCTCTTGGAAGGGTGCTAGTTTAGGTGTAGAAGCTATGCTGAGTTTGCCTTGTAAACAAAAGCAGCTCACTTTTTTTATTCACTTATATTGCTTTAGAAATAAATATCATTTGAAAGATTCACATTAAAAAGAAGGTATATAGCTAGCAGGCAATTTGTGCTCAATATTTTATTAAGTCAGCCTTCCTTCTATAAATATTTTTGAGCAATGCTTTGCACAAGAACCCATGTCACAGGCTAGAGAGATGATATAGGCCCCACGCAGCCCCTTCTCTCAGTGACTCCACACCCAACGTTGGCATTAAGTAAATAAGAAATGACAATAGGGGAGGATGTTTGGCTTAGCAGTTGGGATGCCAGTCAGGACATACAAGTTTCACCTCAAAGGACCTGGGTTTAAGTGCCATCTGTGGCCCCTGACTCAAGCCTTCTGCTAAGACAGACCCTGGGACACAGTGAGATGGCTTAAATAACTGACTTCCACATCACTCATGGGTGAGACCTGGATTGAATCAAACTCCTGACTTTAGCCAGGCCCAATGCTGGCCATTGTGGGCATTTGAGGAGTGAATCAGTGGATGAGAGCGAGCTCGCTCTCTCTCGGTCTCTCTCTCTCTCTCTCTCTCTTCTCCCAGCCTCAACTAAAAACAAATATATTTGAATTACAATACATAAGGGTTGGTGTTGTGGTACTGTGGATTAAGCCAGCACTTTGGATACCTTTATCCCATACCAGAATGCCAGTTTGAATCCTAGCTGCATCATTTCTATTCCAACTTCCTGCTAATGCACCTGGAAAGACAGAAGATGATGATCCAAATTCTTGGGTCCCTGCCATGTAATGTGGGGAGACCCAGATGGAGTTTCAAGCATCAGCCTTCAACCTGAGCCAGCCCCAGCCACTACAGCCATTCGGGAGTAAACCAGCAGTTGCAAAATCTGTCTCTTCCATACTTTGTGTCATTCCACCCTTCAAATAAGTAATTTCTCTTTTTTTAAGATTTATTTTATTTTTATTGGAAAGGTGGATATACAGAGAGGAGAGACAGAGAGGAAGATCTTCCGTCCAATGATTCACTCCCCAAGTGAGCGCAACGGGCCGATACTATGCCGGTCCGAAGCCAGGAGCCTCTTCCGTGTCTACCCATGTGGGTGCAGGTTCCCAAAGCCTTGGGCCATCCTCAACTGCTTTCCCAGGCCACAGGCAGGGAGCTGGAAGGGAAGCGGGGCTGCTGGGATAGAACCAGCGCCCATATGGGATCCCGGGCATGCAAGGCGAGGACCTTAACCACTGTGCCACCGCGCCGGGCCCCAAATAAGTAATTTCATTAAAAAAATACAGTACAATCTAAACACTATACATGCCTGGGATAAATGGAAGAGCAAAGTGGGGTACATACTAAGGTCAACTGGGCCATGCCTATAATCCTTGAAAAAAGTGAATAAAGGTTATGTCTGGGTAAAAAGGGAAAAGTATAGAATATTTGAGGAAAGATTAGAACTTGTCCAAGCTATGAAAGGGGAAGAGTGTCTCACTCAGAAAATCCATGGTTCATTACTTGCCACGACCAGAAATTGCAGACTGCCAGCTGCCTCCAGGGGAGTGGGGTCATCTATGTGTACACCATGGAATGTGATGCATCATCAGAAAAAAGAAATCAGACAGCAACCCAGCAGCATAGAAGAATCTTAAAATCATAGTGTGGATAAAAATAATAAAAACAGAAATCCAATGAACTATAGAGCATCTCTCCATTTAGATGAATTAAAATATAAGCACACAAAGCAATATATATTTCATTAAAATTATAATTTCATCGGGACCCACACCATGGCCCAGTGGGCTAATCCTCTGCCTGTGGCACCAGCACCCCATATGGAAGCAGGTTTGAGTCCATGCTGCTCTACTTCCTAACCAGCTCCCTGCTCACAGCCTGGGAAAGCAGTAGAGGATAAGTATTTTGGGCCCCTGTGCCCATGCAGGAGATTCAAAAATAGCTCCCGGCTCCTGGCTTCATTCAGAACAGCCCAGTTCTGGACAATATAACCACTTGGCGAATGAAGCAGCAGGTGGAAGGTCTGTCTATCCTTCTCTGTACCTCTGCCTTTCAAATATAAGTACATGTTTCTAAAATATCATTTCACTAAATGATATTAACATGCTAGGATGGATGCTTTTGTGGGGAGGGAAAGCAAGGTGGACTCTGGGGAGCAAACAGAAAAGATAAATCAAGAAAAGCAAGAGAGCGGCCTTATCCAGAACAACTAAGATGACATGGCATAAAGTGAGCAGTAGGTTGGCTTGTTTTATTTTATTTTTAAAAGTACAGAGTGCCCTTCCATCTGCTGGTTCTTCCCAAATGCCCACTATGGCTGAGGTTGGGCCAGCGCAATGCAGGGAGCTGTGGACTCAATGCAGCCCTCCCTCACATGTGGCAGGAGCACAGCTCCTAGAGCCATCCCATGACAGCCTTCCAGCAACTACCCGAGCAAGAAGCAGGAGCCAGGAGCTGAATGACTAGCAAGCCCACGCACTCCAATGTGGGCATTTTGATTGGCAGTTCAGCCAATAGGCCAAACATCTACCCCTAAGCAATACAGCTTTAACTAAACAAAAATACCTTCTCTTTCTGTGACACATGGGACTTGCCACCCTAAGTCTGTGAGTAAATCATCACTCGCCCATACAGGTTCTGTTTGCAACATTATAGCTAATAGCTGATAAGGACGTGATATCGTTACAGGGGTTTTTTTGGAGGGGGTTAGGAGGAGAGTAAAAATTCCTGCTCTTCAGCACCATGAAGCAATGGAATTGTTCTCTTTTGCTTTATTGGCTTCTTCCATCCATCAAGAAAAATCATCAACTTCAACCCTTTTCATTTTACAGATGCAGAACCGAAGTCTCAGAGAGGTTAAGAGGCCTGCTTCAGGGTCACACAGCAAGGTGAGGGCAAGGTCGAGCCCGACTCCATCAGAGCCTTTTGACTCACGAAATGCACACCCTGTCGCTATGAAAAAGCAAAAATGAACAAAAAGCTCCACAGCCAAGAGAGAGGGAAGCTGTTTTCTGAAATCTGTGCACACGTAGACAGGGTTATACTGATCTTCATTTTGATCCTACTGGCAGTTTGAAAAAAAAAAAGCCTTATCTAACAAAACACATTGCTTTTCCAAATTAATGCGCTCAAGCCAGGGCCTGCTTCGAGCCGTTTCATGTTGCCTTTACAAATGAGAACCTTGGGTGCGGGAATTCCATCAGCCTCCTGAAGCCTCCTGTCACAACAGAGGCATTGTTCTCCTCGCCCTGTGCTGCCGGCTTGCCTGCCTTTTCTGTCAGGTGTTAGGTATTTGTTTTGTTGTGCGGGTGCTTTTGTAAACAGTCTAGACGTGGACCTACATGGAACCATCCAGAAGGCAGCCACAACTCCCACAGTGGGATTAGGCAACCCCTTGTGCTATTCTTCTCTCAGGGAAGCCTGCGAAGCAGCTGCTCCCCCAGCCATCTCCCCAGGCAGACTCCATCCAAGGGAGAGCCTGAAGATACTGCGAGAGGAGACAGGGGAAGCAATGTTCACTGGCCCATGACCATCTTTGTTGGGCATTTGTGATGAATTGTTGCCCTCCTTTTTGTCTCTGAGCACTAAATGTTTTCTCTTTGCCTATGTATCCTCGCCCATGCTGAGTTCAGTGTTTCTGCATGTAGGCCATATTTACTGCACCCTGAATGAGCCAGATATAACAAGGCTGCTCCACTTCTGATCCAGCTCCCTGCATGGCCGGAGAGAGCAGCAGACGATGGCTCAGGTCCTTGAATCCCTGTACCCACGTGGGAGAGCAGAAAGAAGCTCCTGACTTCAAGCTTCAAATCAGTTCAGTTCTGGCCATAGAGGCTACTTGGGGAGTGAACCAGTGGATGGATGCCCTCTCCTGTTTGCTCTCTCTATAAAATCTGCCTTTCAAATAGAATAAATAATAATTATAAAACCTGCCAGGAGGGCAAGACACAGGTTACCTGAACTGCACTGCAGGTATTGCTTGCTATCTCAAAGCCAATTATACTACATGGAATAACCACAAGCATGATTCTCACTTTATCATTTACACTACTGGTTGCATTAATTTTCACTTTTATGATGCACTCTTGATGATAACAAGGTTTCATCCTTCTAAAAACCTGGAGCTGTGAGCCTTGTGCCCCTAGAGCTTCCCTGAGACTGTCTCTGCTGGGAGAAGCTTCTGGAAGGCTGGAAATTCCAAATAAAAATATGTGCCTTCAGCCTGCAATCAGTGAGCTCCTTCTACCCGGACTCTCTCCATCATGGCCATGCCCAGATGATGTAGCTGTTTATGTGATGAATGTCCATTTCAGTATTGGGAGCTCTGAGGTACGATGACAACTATTTATTTTCTCTCATGTCAACAACACCATGGCCATGTGACCCAGTAATGAGGCTACCAAGGGCTGGCCAACTATAAAAATCTATCATGTCCCTCCTCTCTTATCCACTACAAATGGAACATTCACTAGTAACTGAATGTTCACTGAATCATGCTGATACCACACTGTTTTCTGCCATTTTATCAATAAGGTCTTACTCCTCAAATTGCCTTGAACTTAGTTATGGCCATAGAGCAAAAACATTAGGTCCAACAGTAGAAGCTGGGCTGGTTCCAAATGGCCACACATGGACATGTATGTCTGAGTGAATTTCTCCTTAACCTCCTGTTTACCATAACCTGAATCCTACGTTACCAAGCAAAGAGCCAATTTGTTCCCAAAATGTTTTTGTTTCAATCATTATGCAGTACTTTGTGAAAATTCATGCACTACATAGGTACATATACAAGAAGAATCTTAGCACACTGATTTTGCCAGATCTATTGCATTTACCTTCAAAAGCCACCAGATTGGTTACCTTTCTAATGTCATGAGCGTTTAAAACACAGTTTGGGATTCCCAATACATTAGAATCTCCCAAACTGCCACAGGCTCTTCTTCAGGGCTTTCTTCCTAATGTCTGAAGTAGTGGATGAACTTAGGTATTCTTTCTTAATGTGAATGATTTCCAGTGGTTAATTCATAGTATAGTACCTAAGAACACCATAGCTTCTGAGCACAGCTCCCCCACCCAAGTTGCAGACAATTTTCCAACACTAGAGAAGAGTACACTCGACAGTCTCTTCCTATGATCAGTTCAGCCACAGTGTCACCCAAATGCCAGACTATGCCCAAGATCACAGTACATCCTGGAGTGCCTCTCCCTGGGTGGGTGCTTAGGCTCATGGGAGGGAGCGTTATAAATGGTCCCATACAGTCCTGAAGAGTTTCATTAGCATCGAAGTTTAGAGGTGAGGAAACCAAGACATGTAAAGTACTATGGTATGGCTTACAAGAACAGAAGGCCCTGGGCTTTCTGGGGCCTTTGTAGCTGCCAGCCACTGTTGGCCTAACACACCCAGGAGCCTATCTGTGGGGATTAGCACTGTCCTTAGTCATACATGGATACTGATCTTCAGATAAAAAAAAAAAAGCAAAAATCTCTGACTTCACAGGAACAGGCTTCCTAGCCTCTTCATCATCTCAGTATTTCACACTTGACAATGAGAGGTCAACTTCAGAAGAAAGAGGCCCGGGAGTGGTAATAGGAATTGACAACTTTGGCTTCATCTGAGGCTGAGAATCAATGTGCTGTTTGAAGGGGAACATTATTGACCACTCACAAATGGCCATGGCCAAAACTGGTTATTCATCTGTCTTGCCTCATCCCTTCATGTAGGTCTCCTGTGGCGAGCTTTTGTCAAGCCTTTTCAGGGCTCTGACCGTAACAGACAATGCAAGCAGGTGCCCGCTTCCCACCACCACCACTGCCATCTTCTCTATCCAGGGGCTCCAGACTGTATCCCAGATATCTGCCACCACTGCTCTCCCCAGTCCCTTGTTTCATAGCTTAGCTAGAGCTGGAGGTAAGGCCCACTGCAATGTCCACCTATGATGGACCCTGTAGGACACTGTCACATCCCAATGAATCAGCAGCCAACTGCCAGGCATCATCTAAAGTTTCGAGAGCAAGCATGTACACTGAGCCATGGGCCCTTGTAGGCTCAGCATGGGCTACAGCCCAGCAGGACGCTAGCAGCTGAATGCGGAGTATCTAAGAGATGAGATGAGATCAAATGCAGCCAGACTATGAGGAAAGCTGGGACCTCCCAAGAGCTGAGCAGAACAGCTGCGGCCAGTGCTAGGAGCTGGCCACAGACCTGAGGAAAAGGCATTCATGTTTGCCGAGAGTTTGCCAGGCCCGTCCACCCAATTTGTCCTGATGGGAGCTTCAGTTACATCCAGGCTTTTCTCCAACAAGGAGAGAAGAAGTGTACCCACTCCTGTGCCCACAGCCAATACCCAGTCTCCACAGGAGCCCATGTGCCTGTGCTGCCCCGGGCAGGGCAGCTTGGTGATTCCTTTCCCTTCTCCTTGTGTTCATGTTCAGCTGTGTGAGGCCAAAGTCCCTGCACCACAAGCCATGGGTCTTTGCTCTCATTACTTTAAACAAACGCCTTTGGCCCTGGAACACACTCCACAGCACAGGGAATCACAGGCCTTCTCTCGCACCACCAGGCTCTGGCTTCTCGTAGACACCGAAGTTTCCAGGTGAGAGGCAAGCCAGCACACAGACACGGCTGTGGTGATGCAGGGCTCTCCAGACAGCCCTGAGCTGGTGGAAGGCGCAAGCGAGCAGCTGCGCCCCACTTCCTCGGTGGTGCCATCTGTCGGGAGCCCAGACGAAGCCGTAGCCTTCATTGACGGCAGCCGGCCAGGAGCCGGTTTCAAGTGCCTTTCACATTCTTCCTCTTGCAGAGTTCTCCGGAAGCTACGAGGCTTAGTGTTCCTTCTCCAAAAATCTCCTGGCATTTTGTATTTGTAATACTTCCAAACCCACTCAGCATTCTTACAAAAACTGAGATGATTAAGGGTGGACTCGCTCCGAGGTGCTGATTTGCAAGGGGAAGTGACTTGGATGGCCCTCTTTGAGCTCTCGGGGAGTGTTGATTTCCTGCCTGAGGCCCCATACGGTTCGTCTGCGGCTCCTCAGCCATAGCTGCTTGGGATGGCGGAGGTGGGGAACTGAAGGTTGCCAGGAACAGGCTGTGAGGGTGACTCAAGTCGAGTCAGTATCAGCCCTCAATCCAGGGGAGAGTGGCCAGGAGCTGGGAACACTCAGCTCGTGTCTCCCCTTCGCCTAAGAGCCCTGGCAGGGCTTACTGCTGCAGTCAGCACCAGGCCCACGGCACAAGCTTCCGCCTTCTTGGCACATCCACCCCGTGTGCTGCATACAGGAAGTGACAGCCACCACTCCGAGGGCGGGGCGGGGCAGGGCAAGCAAGCCCTTGAGGTCAACGAGGCCAGGCTGCTCAGCTCAGTCAACCAATGGAGGGGGGA
Organism: Ochotona curzoniae; assembly: GCF_017591425.1. Taxonomy (NCBI): domain Eukaryota; kingdom Metazoa; phylum Chordata; class Mammalia; order Lagomorpha; family Ochotonidae; genus Ochotona; species Ochotona curzoniae. The sequence continues at coordinate 12,653,902 of NW_024467087.1, forward strand.
AAGCATAGCTCTCGGGTAAAGGAAGGATACTGGGATTGAGCTAGAATCTGGGGCCTGCTGGCATCCAGTGTGCAACTCTCTTGGTGGTCAGCTCATGAAAGGAATCACAAATAAGGCAGACTCTGCCAGGCCAGCATCTAGAGCTCACTCCCTCCGAGAGCCCCTGGGTACTCCTCACTAAAACTCCTCATCATTAGTGCTTGGGACAAGAATCAGAGCAATAAATGCCTCACGGAATCTTTAAATTGCCTGGAGGCTGGAAGACAGATGCCAGAGCGGTTGATGGAGAGCCTATTAGAATAGGCATTTCCTACGAGTCCTGAAAGACATGAATTTTCCTTAGAGAAACAGATGGAGATTCATTTCAAGGGCCATGGATAAGAAAAAACACATTTGCTCAAATGGCGTTGTCTTTTTCTTCTGTAGTAACTCACGCACAGGCTCCCCACCTCTCCTCCTGGGAGCTTCGCAACGCACTTATCTGGAGGCTTGCCTCTCATAAGGCTGCTTGGCCCTCTGTCCCAGGGACGCAAAATCCAACCACTGACTTCAGACTTCTTCTCCAAGAAAAACAGCATATCTGGCCTGATGTCTCATGCTATTCACTTCTACTTGCTGGCAGAATAAAAAGGCTGGGCATTCCCTTTCATTCAGCCTCCCCACTGAGGCACAGCCAAGTTAACATTCTGGAAATGTTAGCTCTGGGACAGGGACACCCACCTGGTTCTTGGAACCAAGGCAAGAGGTTAACAAAGGCCAGGAAATCCAAATGAGAAAAAACTAATACCGCCCCTACAGTAGAAGATAATTAGATTTCAATTACAATTCCACCAGGGCTAGGGATGGGGCTACAGGGACTAGGGGCTCTGACACCTGCTTAGCTGTAGGAAATCTACATGATAAACAGAAAGGAGTAACTGAGATCCTTCAGGAGAAAGCTCTAGATCCTGTAAAGCCATCTGCATCAGAATGATCTATATACACACCTCAAATCTGTAGCCACAGAAAATTATGACCTTTGAGAGAGAAATCTCATGGTAGGAACACAGAACATTAGCAGCCCACAAAATCAAGCAGACCTGGTGGAAAACTGTGTGAGAGAAAATACACTCAAAACCATATCATAATTCCACTTAAATATAGATTGAGTGTTATATTATTTGGGTCTATTTCCTTATTTTTTTTCAGAACTGATACCAAGTAGTTACACCCTGTACTTAGCATCGAAATTTTGTAAGAAATTGTGTCATTAATCAAACTCTTCAATTTAATTCCCTTACCTATTTTGGTATGAGAGGTGATCAGAAACATTTTCGACAATGAGACAAAGTCAAGTCTCTCAAGTGTGGGAGGAAGTTCCTATGATGGCTCACAATGGGAAGAGAAACTAGATGGGGGAATAGGGTAAGGACATGTATAAACAAATGGAGAATTGTTAGCAAGGGTGAAGCAGAAGAGGCCGCAGAGCACAGGCTAATGGCAGAGGGACGCCTGGACATCCATGGAACTGGGAAGCAGCGGAGCAATGTCTCAGTGACAAGATACCTCAACAGTGATCAGCAAACAGAGCTCCCCCAGTGGCCAAGTAGGATGGGGAGTTCACTGGGAGCTTAGAAGGTAAACCCAGGCATAGAACTGCCTGTCCTGCTGATTTCCTTGATTCAGCCACAAGCAGAAGCATAGTAGCACAGCCTAAGCAGGCAGGTGCAGAAACAGAGTGGATTTCATAGCTTAGATCGCCACCAGTGCCACATCAGGTGCCATTTTCTATACTGTGGAAAAGGCTGTGGGGCTGGAGGGACAATGATGAGCTGCACATGTGCTAAGCTGAGAGAGAATGCACATCTGGTTCAATGCATTGTACTGGTTCCACAGACAAAACAGTACCAACTTGGCATCCTACAGGTTCAATTCAAAATAGGTCTGGGTGCTTATACAAAATTGTACCACATAATTCAAAATTCAAAATAAAATATATTAAATAAACAAACAAAAAGTCTGGGTGAAAACAAAAAGAAAAAAAAGAAATATGCTGAAATAAAAAAAAAGTCTAGGGGGCCTCCAGACCTAATGATCAGCAGGTCCATACTTCTATCAGTGCCACATCGGGCGCCATTTTGTGTACTGAAGAAAAGGCTGTGGGGTTGAAGGAACAGTGAGCTGCCCAGGTGCTGAGCTAGGAAAGAACTCACTTCTAGCTCAACACATTGCACTGATCTCACAGTGCATCCTATGGGTTCCACCAAAAATAGGTCCAGGTAGCCTTCTAACAGCCAGCAGGTTCTGGGAAGACCAGCATCATTGACAGCCCAGTGATTTAAGACAGCTGGTGTCACCCTAATCCTGTGTACTACTGAAACAGTGAGTTGGAGAAAGGTTGTATAGGCAATGGTGTGGCTACACCACAGAATCACAGTGGATGGAGAGTGGTGACCAAGGAGTTGGGGCTATGGAGACCATGGTGGAAGCCTCACACAAGAGCCTAGGACTGAAACTCATGGGAGAGTGTGGCACAAGTGACAATAAATGAACCAGGTAGCGAATACAAGCAGCAAAACCAACCCGTAGACCAGTGGACAATACATCTTAGAAACCAGCTTTAAGGAGAGGATTCTGTTAACCATAATAGCAATGACCAAGAGCAAAAGAAGTGACAGAGGCACAATGAACGTTACTGATGCCTCTCCTGCAAAGGAGCAAAAGCCTTTGTCAACCTCAGTCAACTGAGGAAGACATCAAGAAAAGTGGGGATAAAGCATTTTTTTAAAACTTGTTATAAAATTTCTTAACAATGAGATGCACATACAGGATTTTAGAAATTTGAGGAATGTGTCACACAGGAAATAGCAACACTAAAATAAAATCAAGCTGAATTACTAGAAATGAATAACACAATGGAGCAAATTAAAAATTCAGTGGAAAGCCTCAATTGGAAGACATTTCCTTCAACAATGGGGAAAAAATCAAAAAGCTGGAAGAGGAACTGAGTCAAGTAAGAAAAGTACTCAAAAATTAAGGGACAATATTAAAAGGCAAATTATAAGAGTTATGGGAGTTCCAGACAGCACAGAAAGAAAAGCTGGTTTAAAAAGATGGCTCGCAACAATCTCTTGTTATCCACACTCACATGTGATCCCATCCCTTTGGATGTAGATTGGGCATGATGACTTCTTACTAACACACATGTTGCAGCAAAAGTGATGAAGTTAGACTATCACTGTGACTTCCTTATGCCTGTTTTTCCAAAAGAAAAGAGAGAGAGGGAGAGAGAGAGAGACCATGCCTTCCATCTTACCCTCTTGCTGCCATGCTGTGCACTGCAATGTAGAGAGGTCACAATGGCAAAAATGAATGTTTCACATGCAAGCAAGGAACTGAAGTTCACCTTAAGCTGCATATGTCAGTATGGAAGCAAAGCCACCATTAGTCAAGTCCTAACATCAGTACAGCCCTTGATGACAGCCAGTGAGACACTCTGAAATTGTAAAACCAGCTAAGCTACTCTTGATTCCTAACCCACAGAACAGTAAAATACTATTTTTCTTAAGTTGCTGCATTTGTGCTTAATTGTTATGCAGCAATATACAACCTACACAGACATACCAGACTTAGCTGGATGTTCAGGGATTGCAAGATCCTGAACCTCATACTCTACATTACAAGTCCCAGCAATGAGCAACATAAATATGATGCAAACCAAATAGGCATTTTGCTTGTCCTAGTGGTCACTTTTGGAAGAAAGGGAAGACAGAAGGGAAGAGAAGGGAAGAGAAGGGGAGGGAAGGGAAGAAAAAAGAAATAAAATAACATTTAATGTAAATCAGAATATCTAAAATGTTAGCAATTTATAATTAGCATTGAAGTTATTGGGATGTTTTACATGTATGATTTATACTGAATATCTGAAATCAAGGATGTCTTTCAGTATATGTCCTTGTATTTCATTACCACTGAAATACAAAGGATCAGGCTGGAGTGATGGCTTAGTCTCTAAATCCTCTCCTTGCACATGTCAATATATACCAATCACATTTCAAATGCTCAAAATTCACATGTGACCAGTGGCCTCTGTACCAGACAGGGCAGTCCAAGACTAATATGCAATTCAAATATCTGGCTTCTCTGACTTTTTATAGCACTTGTCATCCTGGATGCTTCACGCTGATGGTGAAGTTAACAGGGCCTGTAGTCATGAAAAAAATGCAAAGGGATAAACATGATCATATTCTTCAAAGTGATCAGCATATTCAATATCATCTCCATCAAAATATTAGCTGATGGGAACTAGCATGTTGCTTAAAAGTAAGATATTGCTGGGGATGCTCATATGCTATATCAGAATCCCTGGATGTATTTTCAATCCAGCTTCCAACTAATGAACACCCCAGGAGGCAACAAATGATGGCTCAAGCACATGGCTCCTTCTACAGGTTTGATTTGGATTGACTTCCAAGCTCCTGGATTCAGCCTGACCTGGTTCTGGCATTTCTGGGCACTTGGAAAGTTAGCCACTGGGATTTTTTTCTTTCTTTCCCACAAATAAAATAAGAATAAATAATTTCCTAAAATACCCACTAGTTGGTTCATGTATTTTTTTGGTAGAAATTGACAAGCTGATACAAAGAACACACCATCCCTCAGATTACACTGAAAACAAACCAAAATTTGAGAAATGACACTTCCCCATTTCAGAAAAGTACCACAAAACATCCATGAACAAGGTCAAGAGAAGGTTGCACTTGCATTGAATTAAGAAATACATCATTGAAACAGAAGTGACACTGCAGAAAGGAATCCACAGCTATGGCCCCACTTCCCTTCCAGCTCCCTGCTTGTGGCCTGGGAAAGCAATTGAGGACAGCCCAAAGCCTTGGGACCCTGCACCCATGTGGGAGATCTGGAGGAGGTTCTGGACTCCTGGCTTCAGGTAGGCGCAGTACTGGCCATTAAGGTCACTTTGAGAGTGAATCATCAGACAGAAGATCTTTCTCTCTGTGTCTCCTTCTCACTGTATATCTGACTTTTCAATAAAAATAAATAAATCTTACAAAGAAGTTTTTTGGAAAAGACAGATAAACTTTTACCCAGACTCACAAAGAAAAAGAGAAAATAAATAAAACTGAGAATGGAAACATTGCAGCCATTACCACTGAAATACAAAGGATCAGGCTGGAGCGATGGCTCAGTCTCTAAATCCTCTCCTTGCACATGCCAAGATCCCACATGCGCACCAGTTTGTGTCTTGGCTGCTCAGCTTCTCAAGCAGATCCTGCTTGTGCCTTGGGAAAGCAGTAAAGGATGGCCCAAAGCAAACCGATTCAAAAAAGCTACAAAAAAATGTTTAGAAAAAAAATTAACTAAAGAATTGAAAGATCTCTACAAGGAAAATTGTCAACATTGATAAAAGAAATAATCAAAGACACAAAAATGGAAAAATATTCCTTGCTAATATATTGGAAGAGTCAACATTACTAAAATGTCTAGCACTTAAAGCATTCTACAGATTCAACGCAATTCTTACCAAAATACCAATGACATTATTCACAGATTTTAAAAATTCCAAAAATTCATATGAAATTACAGAAGTCCCAGAATAGGCAAGGCAATCCTGAGCAAGAAAAATTGAGTTGGAAGCATCATGATACCCAACTTTAAAACATGCTTCAAAGTTATGGTAATTAAAACAGCATTGTACTAGCATGAAATTTACTACATAGATCAATGGAGCAGAACAGAGAGCTCAGAAATTAATATATCAACATATAGCCAACTGATTTTTGACAAATGTACTCAAACCATACAGTGGAGTAAGAATAATCTCTTCAAAAAACGGTGCTGTTGGGCCCAGTGTGGTAGCTTAGCCACTAAAGTCCCTTGCACGCACAGGGATCCCACATGGATCCTTGTTCTAATCCCAGGAGCACCACTTCCCTTCCAGCTCCCTGCTTGTGGCTTGGGAAAGCAGTAGACAACAGCCCAAAGCTTTGAGACCCTGCACCTGTGTGGGAGACCCAGAAAAAGCTCCTGCCTTACGATTGGCTGCCTTAAGATTCACTTAGGGAGTGAATCATTGGGCATAAGATCTTCCTCTTTGTCGCCCCTCCTCTCTGTATATCTGAATTTCCAGGAAAAATAAATAAATATTTTTTTAAAAATGATGCTGTCAAAATTAAAAATGCATATGAAGAGTGAAATATCTACCTGTCACTATATACCAAAATCAACACAGGATGAAGTCCAAGGCCTAAATTTAAAACCTGAGACTAAAATTGCTGGAAGAAAATGTAGGAATAACATTCTAAGACACTGATGTAAGGCACAACTTCTTGGACAAGACTCCCAAAGCACAGACAACAATAGCAAAAAAGAAACAAATGAGATTTTATGAAACTCAGAAGCTTCCAAATAGCAAAAAAAAAAAAAAAAATGCAAACAAACAAAAAAAACAATAGAAATTCAACAAAATTGGAAAAAATTTTTTTGAACTTTGTACCTGACAAAGGGTTAATTGCCAGAATATATCAACAACTTAAACTCAACAACACAAACAACCAGCGGCTGACTTTGTAGTGTAGCAAGTATATCTGCCACCTGCAACACCAGCATACCACATAGATGCTGGATTGAATCCCAGGTTAACAGCTGATCCAGCTTAATTCCGATCCAGTTCCCTGCTAATGGTCTGGGCAACACAGTAGAGTATAGCCCAAGTACTTAGGCCTCTGTGATTCATGGTAGGAAACCTAGAGGAAGCTCCTGGCTCCTACCTTTTTGCTGGCCCCTTGCTGGCCATTGCGGCCATCAGGAGAGTGACTCAGCACGTGATAGTTCTTTCTTTCCCTCTCTTTCTCTCTTTCTTCCTCTGTGACTCTTTCAAATACATAAAGAATTCTTTTAAAAAGCCAACCCAATGAAGAAATGGGCAAAGGATCTCAACAGACAATTCTTTTTTAATAATAGCTTTTTTTCAAAAAAAAATTATGACACATTTTAATAGGCACTGGGGTTGTCCTTCCCCTCCCCAAGTTCCCTCCCCTCCCCCCTGTTCTCTCCAGTCTTAGAATGGGTGTCTTTCGTGATTTTTCACAAGTGCATTCTTAAAAGAAGAAATGCAGATGACCAACAAATATATGAAAAAACATTCAACACTTAACATCAGGGAAATGCAAATCAAAACCACATTGAGATATCACTTCACCTCTGTCAGAATAGCTAAAATCCAAAACAGAGCTATAAAAAGGAATAAATTCTACCATTTGCAGGAAAATTGATGCAACTGGAAGACGTCATATAGAGTGAAATAAGCCATATTCAGAAAGACAAATCATGTTCTCCTTTATATATGGGACCCTAAACTTAAAAAAAAAATTTGTGTGTACCAGTATTCCTGCAAGTATATTTTTGTAAAGCTTTCTTTTATACCGCTACCAAATCAATGGTTAAGAATCAGTGATCACTAAAATTGACTGTATATGGGTGAAATTGTTATCTTTCCATTTATTTATTATTTTTAGCCATTGCCCATATTTCCACTAAACTAGGGTCTTTTTGCTTTCTACTTGTCAAGCTTTTTCTTTGTGAATCATTAAGCCTTGTCACTGTGATATAAATTTGAAATATGCTAGTGCCAAAACTAAAGAAAGAAATGGAGAAGGAGGGATGGTGGGAGGGAGGAAATGAATACCATTATATTCTTAGAATAGTTTCTATGAACTATATTGAATCTGTTGAAAGCCAATTAAAACTTTTAAAACTAAAAAATATAAAACAAACAAAAAACAAGACACTTTAAAAAATGCTCAACACTACCATAAGGATTAGAGAAATGTAAATCAAAACCACAAAGTCATTTCACACCCACTTCGATGACGATAATAAAGCACTGGAAAATAACAAGGGCTAGTGAGGGAGTAGAGTAGGATGCTGATGGGGATGTAAAATTGCACAGCTGCTTCAGAAGATAAGCCAGCAATGCCTCCAAATGCTACATGTAGAGGTATCATATGGCCCATCAATTCAACTGCTAGGTATAGACCCCAAGGAATCAAAAACAAGGCCTTGAACACATTTGCACACCAATGTTTGCTGCAGTATTATTCACAGTAATCAAAAGGGAGGAACAACTCAAGTGTCATCAACATACAAGCAAACAAAATTGATATATCCATAGAGTAGACTATTAGCTATTAAAAGTTCTGATACATGGTACAACATGGACGAACTTTGAAAAAAAAATTATGCCAAGCAAAGAAAGACAGAAAAGGACAAACACAGTATGATTCTACCTACCTAGGTGTAATATATAGATGAAGCAAATCCAGAGACAGAAAAAGAATCAGGAAGGGTTGGGAGAAAAGAAAGCAAGGAAGTGCAAAAAGTGGTAAGATTAGATATTTTGCCACATTTAAAAAAACACTGCGATATATTTCTACTAAGCTGTTGAACTGTACAGTTTATGTGAGTTAAATGTATGAAACATGACTTGCATGTTGATAATGCTTGGAAAAACAAAGTAAATATCTTAGAAAAATCCTTGTAGATGAATATTTGCAGGGCTTTGCATAAGAGCCAAAAGGTGGAAACATTCTAAGAATGGGAGTGGTCCATTATATGAACGGATTGGCCAAAATACAATTTATCTGAATAATGAGATATTATTTACCATATACAAGATTACATTATTCACCATATGTCACAATATGAATGAACCTTGAAAACACGCTAAAGGAATGAGACCAGTCACCAACAGCCACATACTGTGTGATTACCCTCATGTGACAGTCCAAAACAGATAAAACTGCAGAAACTGAGTAAGAAGGACAGCTAATGAGCTCAAGTTTCTTTGCCAGTGGAGCGGGGGGTGGGGGAGGTGGGGAGGGGATGTTGAAAAATCACACAAATACTAGGGATAGTCACAAAATTTTTTTTTTGAGTGATGAATTGATTTGAAAGGCAGAGTGTTGGAGGGAAGGGAGGGAAAGAGAGAGACAGGTCTTTGACTTGCCAGTTCAGTCTCCAAGTGGCTCAAACAGTTACTGCTGGGGCAGGCTGAGGCTAGGAGAAAGGAACTCCATCCAGGTCTCCCATGTGACTTACAGAGACCCAATTATTTCAACCATCATCTGCTACATTTATATTATTCCAAGATGGGATGCATGCACAGCAAGTGATGGCTTAACCTGCTGTGCCATGACACTTGCCACCTTTGCATAATTTTGGGAACATGCTGAAGTCTATTGACCTTGATAGGAAGCTCCTTTGTGGGCAAAGAGTATGTTTGTGATTAAACGATGTATACCCAGAAAAAAGCAGTGCCTGACAAACACTTAACATGTGTTCTTGACTAAATAAATAAATGAGGAATGCCTTTTAAAAACTACTAGAATCTACTCACAAATAAAAGGAGGACTCCCAATGAAGCTGTTAAGTATAGGATACTAGATTTTCCACCATTGCCAATACCTTAATATGCTTAAGTAGCAGAATGCTGGACTTGTGACTATGACCGACTATACTATACTATACTAGCTGACTATAATATGTTATACAATTATAGTAATATAGGGGGATGGGCAGGGGAGAAAATAGGGAGGAAAGAAAGGGATTGGAGAGGGGAATTCTTCTACCTACAGAACCATATCATGAAAAATAATAATAGGGGCTAGTGCATTGACTCAACTGGCTAATCCGCCACCTCTCAGCTCAGCATCCCATATGGGCGCCAGTGTGTGGCCCAGCTGCCCCACTTCCACAAAGCTCCCTGTTTGTGGCCTGGGAGGACAGTGGAGGACAGACCACATTCTTGGGTCCTTGCACCCATATGGGAGATCTAGAAGAGGCTCCTGGCTTCAGATTGGCTCACCTCTGGCCATTGCAGCCACTTGGGATCTTTCTGACTCTTCTCTCCGTAAAATTGCATTTTCTGATAAATAAATCTTTAAAAGGAAAGAAAATTTTAAAAATACAAAATAGCTAGTCAGATTTATCTTTTAAGTGGATAAGCTTATGATACATGAAATTAACAAAAGCTTTGACAATAATAATAGGTGCAGGCATTTGGCCTGAGGAGTTAACACTCAGTACTGATGCCTGCATCCTGTATCTAAGTACCTGGGTTCAATGATTGGCCACTCCTGGTTCCAAAGGTTCCTGTTAATGCAGACCCTGAAAGGCAGCCAGTGACAGCTCAAGTGACCTGGCTCCTATCACCCACGAAGGAGATCTAGATGTCTCCCTGGCTTTGATCTGGCTCAGCCCTGCCTATTAAGGATATTTGAGGAGTGAATTAGAGAATGTGAGTCCTTTGTCTCACACACACAAAATAATAAAATAATAATTATGATGACTGATAAATCTTGATAGCTGATGAGGGCACTCCATCCTTTGCCAAGGACATCTGGAGAGGGTGGCCTGGAGCAGTAGAGTGGGAGCAGTGAAGGCATAATTAGTTGTTGAGCCCATGCCATGTGCTGTCACATATCTCACCTCATGTAACCTGTGCTCTGGGTTGTGCTTTCCTACAGGAAGGAATTCACTGGGTGGAAGGCACAGTGAACTCACTTGGAAAGCCAGGCTTCTGCAGTAGTCTTCCACCTCCAAGGTCATCCTCTCCTCCATTCTATTCTGCTGTTCCTGAAACCCAGTACACTTGATAAAGACCACATACATTTTTTCAAGGTACAGTCAAGTGTTCACTGGGGCCTTGCAGGCAATGGTAAATACATGGAGGAGATCAGGCCAAAGACTGGCTGTGGGATATGAGATATTGCATAGTCCATCCCAAAGAAATAGCAGGTAGCAACCCCAGCTCACTGTCAAGGGTGAGTAAGGCCATTTATGGCCAAATTCTGATTTTTTTTCCCCTCCTAGAAGCTCAAATTACAGGTTTTAAACCTTTGGCAATTAATTCAAAATTGACAAAAGTTATGTATCTGGCTCAAAGGAATCCTTTGGGTGATGTCACACAATGGCTACCAGCTCGCAGATCTGGATACACTGCTCTCTGATGCTCATTCTGGCTTTCACACTATCCCCACTGCATCCCTGGCTGCTTGCCTCAGTGAAAACAGGCTTCAAACACTGATTTTCCAGGTGCCCTGCATATTCTGCCCACGGACATCACCCAGAGAGCAGCCTTGATAGGTCCGGGGTTTTTAATCTGCAAAGGCAACTTCTGAATGTGCAAAGCACTTTCCCTGCCCAACGTGGGCATTCCTTTTCCTCTTGCTCTGCCTGGGCACATTGAGTTGGGTAAATATGTGGGTGAGCTGCCAGCTGCATGTACGGCAAGTGGCATCTATGACTGCGAGTTTTCAAAATAAGAGGCCTGAGTTCAGTCTCTCTTACAAAGTCTCAACTGACACAAGAATATGGTGGCATTCTGAAATGACACCTCCTCCTTCCTTTCACCCAAAGTCAAGGCCAGGGCCAAGAATATGTGAAAGTAGTTCTCTGAATCGCTGTTTTCAGCTCAGCTGTGGGCTTGAGTTTTGTGGTTTAGCCAAGGACTAGGTGCTATCTTGTCATTCTGGTAGTTTGGAAATGATAATAGATTAACTTTGATATTAATGTGCAGCCTTGCAAAACATAGTCATGACTGTAAGAGAGCCAAAACTAAAGAAAAAACAAACTCATTTTGAGCAGCCCTTCCCCAATGCCTTTTAGGGGTCATTAGAAAGTAAAAAAAAAGACAATGTTTCTAATACAATGCTTGATGCTGAGCCCATCTTCTGTTTTACAAACACAGAAACCTTCTGGCTACAAATACACACACACACACACAAAACCAACAGTGGTTGCTAGTTCAATGAAGTCTTAAATTTTCACCCCTAGTTGAATTAGAGACTTGGGAGATGCTAGGACAGCAAGGCTGTGGGTGGCATAAGGAGACATGGGGTAGAAAGGAACCCTGAAAGGCTGACAGCAGCATCACCAAAGGTGAAATATGTGGTTAGGATCATCCCTCCATGAACTCTGTGCTCTATCCTTGCCTTCTCCATACCCATCAGAAAGACGTCATAAGCCTGCCTATCCTGGTCATGCTCCTTAGGCACCAATGTCTCCCCGTCTCCTACACAGCCTGAGCTCCAACTGCTTGCAGAATAGTGCAGGCTTCATCTTTACCCGCCATATTTCTGGCCCTCAACCCTGCACTGAGTGCTGTGCCTGGGTTCCTTATCCAGGCTTTAAGAACATCTTAGAATCAAGATGGCAGAATAGGGTAAGGACACATTTAAACGAACGGAAAAACATTTAATCAGGATGAAACACAGAGGACACATTCCAGGAAATAGGAGAGGACAGAACAGCAGCAGAGCGGTACCTGGAGACTGACACACACAAGAAAGCAGCAGACACAATGGTGTGGTGTTGCAGTAACAGACATTCCAGTGGCATTCAGCTAATGGCGATCTGAACTCTACCAGCAACCAGGTTGGAAAGGACTTTCACTGGGAGCTTGAGAGGTGAATCCAGACAAAGAACTGTCCGTTCCACTGGTCCATTTGACCAGGAGCAGAGAAAGAGTAGCAGATCCCAAGTGGGCAATGCGAAGACAGGGTGGATTTCACAGCCCAGTCAGCCCCTTAGATCCAAATTGGGTGCCATTTTGCTTAAGGAGGCAAAGGCAAGGGAAAGGACTGAGTATCTGCAGAGCTGGGAGTGAACTCTTTTTGGACTCAGTGAACTACAGCAACGTGGCATTCTACAAGTTCCACCAAAGACAGGTCTGGGTAGCCCTCAGACCTGACGGCCAGCAGACCAAGAACTCTAGTAGTGGTACATCAGGTGCCATTTTGTACACTGTGGCACAAACTTTAGGACTGCAGGAGACAACAGTGAACTGCACATGTGCTGAACTTGTGAGAACTGAGTTCAGTGGGACTGCACTGGTCCTGCAGGAAAATAATGACTATGGCATCGTACGGGTCAAAATAAGTCCATGTGGCACCCAGACCTAACGTCCAACAGGTTCTGGCAAGATCAGTGTCACCAACAACCTAGCTATATAGGACACCTGGTGTCTCCCTAATCCTGGGAACTGCTCCAACCACAAGTGGCAGAAAGGTTGTACAAACAACGGTGCAACCTCAGCACGGTGCCACAGGAGGTGGAGACTGGTGAACTAGGAGTTGGGACTACGGAGTTCTTTGTGGAAATCTAATATAAGAACCCAGGCCTGGAACTTGCTGGAGGGAGTTGCACAATTGGCTGCAAGCAAAGATTTGTGTACCAACTGCAATAAGTAAAATCAAACTGCAGACTTGTGGGTGACAGAGCTTAGAAACCTGCACCAAGGAGAAGACTCTGCTAACCAGAAGTACAATGACCAAGAGCAGAAGAAGAGATAAAGCACAATTAATATTACTGAAAACTCCCCTGCAAAGGAGCAAACCCTATGCCAACCTCAGAATTTACTAAGGAAGACATTGAGAAAATGGGGGACATAGAATTTAGAAAATTCATTTTAAAGCTTCTGATCAAAAATGAGAAACACATACAAGAGTTCAAAGAATTTAAGGAAGCAATAAAGCAAATCAAGGCTGATATATCAGAAATTAAGAACACAGTAGAGCAAATTAAAAGTACAAAGGAGAGTCTCCAAAATAGAATGAAGCAAGCAGAAGAAACAATCTCAGAATTGGAAGATATTTCCTGTCATCAAGGGGAAGCAAACAAAAAACTGGAAGCAGAGCTGGATCAGGCCAAAAAAAGTATTCAAGAATTGAAAGACATTATTAAGATGCCTAATATAAGAGTTATGGGAATCCAAGAAGGTACAGATAAACTGGTTTTACAAATATATTTAATGAAATAATAAAGGAAAATTTCCCTAATCTAGAGAAAGAATTGGGAAACAAGATCCAGGAGGGGCACAGAACTCCCAACAGGCTTGATCAAAAGCAATCTTCATCAAGATACATGGTCTTCAAGCTCTCTTCAATTGAAAAGATCCTTAAATGTGCACTTGAAAAAAACCAATTGACATGTAAGGAATGCCAATTAAACTCACAGGAGATCTCTCACAGGAAACTCTACAGGCAAGAAGAAAATGGAGTGACATATTCCAGATCCTGAAAGAAAAAAAATTGCTGGCCTAAGATAACATATCCTGCAAAACTTTCTTTTGTCTTTGAAAATGAAATAAAATTCTTCCACAGTAAAGAAAAGTGAAAAGAATTTGCCTCTTTCAAACCTGCCCTACAAATGATACTGAAAGATGTTCTCTTGACAGAGAAGAGGAATAGCACCAAACAAAACCAGAGGCAAACGGGAAGAACATCCCAGTAAAATAACAACAGAAGACTAAACCAATGAACAACCCATTCCTAAAATGATAGGACCAAAGTACCACCCATACATATTAACCGTGAATATAAATGGCTTAAGCTTAACCAAACATCATAGATTAATAGACTGGATTAAAAAATAAAACCCATCTGTTTATTGTCTGGAGGAGACACACTTCAATAAAGATCAGCGGAAACTATATCACATGGGTTTTGTCGTTTTCTGTTAGTTTCATGTCTTCAAAACACTTTCTTCTGATTAAATCATTCAATGACTCATAGATCATATAGTAGCATCATTTTCTGCAAGAAGGTTCTTGATTTTCATTTCTTCAGCTACATGTTAGTCATTTAGTAGCATGTTATTTAACTTCATGCTGTGGTTAATTTATTTTTTCTCCCTGATGTTGATTTTGTTTTGTGGCTCTTCATTTAAGGGGATGTACAGTAGCTGTGTAATGGAGACTGTCATATCTAGTAACATGTTATTTAACTTCATAGCATTGTAAATTTCTATTTTTCTTTCTATTGTTGATTTTGTGTCACGACTTTTCATTTAAGGGGATGTACAGTTGCTGTGCAATGGAGACTAACATATCCAGACGTGAGGATACAATGCAGTATGCATTTCTGCTTCCAAACAAAGATGGACTTGCAATGAAACTGTTTATTATATATTGACAATAGGATGCTGGACTCTCTGCCATTGTCCATGCTCGCAATGATGGACATAGGAATGTGGGTTTTTAAAAAAGATTTATTTATTTATTGGAATGTCAGATATATAGAGAGGAGGAGAGACAGAGGGGAAGATCTTCTGTCCGATGATTCACTCCCCAAGTGAGCGCAATAGCCGATGCTATGGCTATCTGGAGCTAGGATCCAGGAACTTCTTCCAGGTCTCCCATACAGGTGCAGGGTCCCAACGCCTTGGGCCGTCCTCCACTACTTTCCCAGGCCACAAGCAGGGAGCTGGATGGGAAGTGGAGCTGCTGGATTAGAACCAGTGCCCATATGGGATCCTGGTGTGTTCAGGGTGGGGACTTTAGCCACTAGGCCACGTCGCTGGGCCCTATAGGGCTGTGTTTTAAGAACTGTACTTTAGTAATAATATAGAGGAACTAGGTGGAGGGGCGAGTTAGGGAGGGGATAAGGGAAATCCCAGAAGCCTTTGGAACTATATCATAAAATGATAATGATAATAATAAAATGTAAATGTAAAAAGAACCTCTTGATAGGGCCAAGCACAGTAGCCTAGCAGCTAAGGTCCTCACCTTGCACTCACCAGGCTCCCATATGGACACCAGTTCTAATTCCGGCTGCTGCCCCGCTTCCCATCCAGCTCCCTGCTTGTGGCCTGGGAAAGCAGTCGAGGATGGCCCAAAGCCTTGGGACCCTGCACCCATGTGAGACACCCAGAAGAGGCTTGAGGCTCGAGGCTCCTGGCTCCTGGCTTTGGATTGGCACATCCAGCCTTTGTGGCTGCTTGGGGAGTGTATGAATGGATGGAAGATCTCCGTCTTTCCTCATCTGTCTATATCTGACTTCCAGAAGAGAAGAGCAGAGAGTAAGAGAAGAGGTGAGAGGAGAGAGGAAGAGAAAGGAGGGAAGAGGGCAGAAAGAAGGTGAGCAGGAGAAAGCAGGAGAGAAGGGAAAGGGGTAAGGTAAGAGAGGGGAGGTGGGAGAGAGGGGAGAGGGAAGAGAGGGGAAAGAGAGATGAGAGAGGGAAAGAGAGGAGAGAAGGGGGAGAGAGGACAAAGCAAAGAACCTCTTGACAGCTTGCCCCGCTTAGGGGACTGGCTCACCCTGGACAATGAGAGTCACCATTCAGAAGGCATACGCAGGCTGAAATGTGGCCTTCCAATATCCCCCACCCCAATCCTCAGAATGTATTAATAGCACCTTATTTTCAGAAATAAGGGCTTTGCTGATGTGAGTAAATGAAGGCTATTGACATGGGGAGATTATCCTGGACTGTCTGGATGAGCCCCTATGAAGTTGGTGGAGGGTCTTCCCCTGGCCACTAAGACAAAAAGTCTGCTCCTTTCATAACATCACAGATAGCAGAACCATAGAAACAGCACAGGCCTCCATTCCCTGGGGCGAGCCGTCCAAGCTCAGGAATCCTGGAGTCACCTGGAACAGCAAAAGGGATGGATTTCAAGGCACAGGAATTCAAAGCCAGAGAACTCCAGGGTCTTGGGGTGCTCTGTGACAACCCAGAGGCCTTCTGGCACACTCATGGGCAAGATTGGGAGTGGGCTTTGAGATTTCTGAAATCTTCCTGGTAGGACGTTCAGAAAATGATTACCTGAAAGTATTTTTGTCTCCACTTACTTATTAGCTCCAAACTGTCCCTTTGCCCTTTGCTGATTTTTATTTTAACCTGGTGGACTTTGAAAACGCCCAATGTATAAGCCACAACTTAAAACAGATTAAAATCTGTAGGGGTGGAACCCAGCCATGAACATTTTTGAATGTTTCAAATTATTCTTTTTAAATGATTTATTTATTTTACTTGAAAGAGTTACAGAAAGAGAGAGGGAGAAACAGGTCTTTTATCTGTTAGCTCAGCCAACAAATGGTCACAATGGTCAGAGCTGGGAGCCAGGAACCTCCCCCTCGGTCGCCCATGCGGGTGGTGGGGGCCCAAGCACCTGGGCCCTCCTCCACAGCTTTCCCAGGTCACCTGCAAGGAGTGGAATCAGAACTGGGGCAGCCACGACTCAAACTGGCACCCATATCGGAGGGCAGCAGATGGTACAGGATTCATTTACAACTCCACCATGCCAGCACTGAGCCTTTTTACAACAATCTCCTCACTCAGATGATTCCACTGTGCTGCCACAGTTGATGATTGATGCTTCAATGCTAACAGTTTACTTCATCTCCTTGTATAAAGGGACTTCAGGAATTTCATGGGAAAATAGAATCAAAAGATCATTTTGTTTTTATGGTAAACATAGCAAGAGCCACACATAGAAGGGGTCTTCAAGACATCTTGAAAATTCATATTCTGAACAAAAATAGCTACTCATGGATTTCATCTTCTATGTACCAAAATAAATGTATTTTGAATTCCATTTTTCTCATGAACTCTTGGACATATCCTCATAATACAACCTTGGGCCATCAGGATAGAGAACAAGGAATAACGATCTATGGACAGCTCACTTCCAACTCAGTCCTAGCTGGAATGGGGGAAGATGACAGAAAACAAAGGAAATGGAACCGGAAGCTTTTCGAGTCCCCACTAGAGATCCCCAACCAAGTAGTCAGGGACTGGGGAGTCAGACAAAATCATACCCTGGAGAGTTTTCCAAGACAATCAATTGACAGATTCACTAATGCCCTCTGCCAGGAAGTAGCTGTGGTGCCCTGGAGCTATTGGATAATAAAATGACACAGATGCTAGGACACTGGCAGATCTGGCCCCAGTTATCCTGACAGAAACCTCACGCAGGATGCTTTCAGAGCAAGGTTTGACCTCCACCAGCAGAAAAAGATGAAGTACAACTGCCTTCCTCCCCCTTTCCAGAACTGGCTTCCTGGAACACCTGTTTGGCTACCTCAAAATTTGACTGATCACTACAACTTCCATCAACCATGCAACATTCAGACTCGGAGATTGTGTCCTCTGCACTCTCCATCTCATAGCCAAGTGATGGCACTGATGGACTCCATTGTAAACTTTGCTCACAACACAAAGCTATTAAGCTAGTCACTCACATGGTACTGGCATAGACCCAGCATTCTGCAAAAGACCAGAGGGGAAAGTGCTTCCTGGGTCTCAGCTGTCTTGAGTAAAGGATGTTGTCCAATAACTGACATTTAGGGCAAAATTCTGTGTCTGAGATATCTGTAACTAAAAAACACAACTCATGGGGCAGTAAGGTGGCATAGCACACTAATCCTCCTCTTTCAGAGTTGGTATCTCATAATGCTCTGATTCAGGTTCCGACTCTACTTCCCGTCCAGTTCCCTGCTAATGGCCTGGGAAAGCATCAGAGGATGGTTCAAGGGCTTGGGCCCCAGCATCCATGCGGGAGACCTGGAAGGCACTCCTGGGTCCTGGCTTCTCATTAGCTCAGCTCCAGCCATGGTGGCTGGGAACTGAACTAGTGGATGGAAGATCTCTCTGCTTCTCCCTGTAAATCTTTCAAGTAAAAATAAAGCTTTAAAAAAACGTCAGTTGTCAGAAGGAGGAAACCAAAGACTTAAGGCTACCTTATTTGAATAAAACACGCTCAAATTTGCACCCACTTTGTGTGTTTACACGGCTACCTAATTCAGAGTGCCACTGGCACTGGTTTTATACAGAAAATAGAGTGGCAACTAAGCAGCCAGGAGCCAATGTAATAACAAGGTGAATTTGAGTCATCTGTGGCCAGCCAAAAATAACAGAGCTGAAGCAGTTCTCAAGAGAGAAAGGGGGCTCTGCCAGGAATGTATGGGAAAACAAAACTACTCCCCCACCCCCAAGCCTCCTGGGCTAGCTTGGGAGAAAAGAAAAGAGCCAAATTACAGTTTCAAGACTCTCACGGGGAGCTCAAGGCAGGCAGGCCAATAGATCAATAGGTTGGCTCTGCAGTCATTAGCTAAGACTTTGAAGGTGAAGAAAAGTGAGCAGAACCTGGGCCCGGCTCCATCAGCTCCTTACTGAAGACTGGCAGGTGGAACTGCCTTCAGCCAACACTGTGTGGAGAAAGGCGTGGAGCGAGCACTCCCGCCAGGAGCCCACGGTGTGGAGATGTGGGGGTGTGGGGGCAGGAGGCAGCACGCAAGGAGACAGAGGCTAGGAAGTGTCAGATTTTTTGGTTACAACATAATGGCATTCCCCTCTGCTGAGGTAAAGGGGTTCCTGTTAGGAGCAGACAGACCAACAGCTCCCGGCATGTTGGTGCAGCTAGTGATTTTGTTGTCGAAAAAGTCTCCATTCAGCCAATCGAGGCTATTTTGTTCAGAGCTAGAGCCTTTCAAAAATAAACATCTGATCTTATTTCACTAGTATGGCCTATAGGGAATCTTGGAGTTTTTCGCTCTTGAAAGACCACATCATATAGATTTTCTTTGGCAAGTTTTATCCACCCCCCCCCCTACCCCCCCCCCCCCACACACACACAAAAGCATTTCAAACTCCAGGATTTTAGCATTTCAGACCCCAAACCCACCAGGCTGAAAACTGTGACCATTCGTGCCTGGTGGTGGTTGGTGCTGCTCAGTGAAACTTCACTGACATCTTACTTCATCACCAGGGTTTCTCCCCCTGAGATTTCCACTTCAAGGAGTTCCTAGCTTCACATGCTTTCTTTCCAATTCAGCGGTTGGAGGAGGCGTGGCACAGTCGTGAGCAGCCTCCTTGAGACACCTGCGTGGTTCATAGTCCAGCTTGGTTCCCTATCCAGCTTCCTGCTAATGTTCCTCCTGGGAGGCAGCAGGGGACGGCTCGGGTCCTTGGGTTCCTGGCACTGCTGGGGAAGCTGGAGCGTGCATGCCAGGCTCCTGGCTTAGGCCAGGCCCGGCCTTTGTTGTTGGAGGTGTGTGAGGACTGAACCAGTAAATGAGAGATCTTTCTGTGTGTCTCTCAAACAAAGTGAAAAGAAACACTTTTTTTAAAAACATAAGATTCCGGGGGTATTCTTATCAACAGAACCAATTTTAACAGATTCTTCTGTATTTGAGAAAGAAAAATCAGCCAAGAGTTCCCAGAAACTAAACAAAGACAATTTGAGTTTGTTCATGCACTTTAAATGTTTTGAACATTCTGACTACTATGGAAATGTTCCCATGATTCATTTCAAAATAATCCTGAAGAGGAAGAATGCAATGTGAATGTGTGTTTTGACTAACAACCCAAATGCTGCCCAAAACATTCTAATGAAGTTAATTAAGAACTAATTAAGTTTACTAATTAGTAATCAATAAGGCTTCACACTGGGACACCTGACATTCAGTTGCAACACAGATGTGTTTCAATGATGAGAAGAGCACCAGGACCCTAAGCGATGCTGCTCGCTCCGAGTCACTGTGGAGACACGGGCACCTTTTCCTACCCGTGACGCATAGCAGATTGCTTTTCCTACTCCTTCAATGTTTTTCAGATACCTACACATTAGAAAAAAGGCACGAAAGCCAGCACATGGCTGCAGGAAGAGACACTTCTTTGCCAACATAGTTCAGATGGCGATGTTTTAGAAAATGCTAACACACAAATCAATCGAGCCCAAGAAGGAGCTCTCTTCAGCCTCATATCCAGTCCTAGACATAAACATGGGGGCAACGAAACACATGGCCCAGCTGAAGCGATCAGCGTTCCAACACACAACAAATTAGTTTCACACCAAGGGAAAGGTCACTTATTTAATCCCTGTCTTCTGGGAATGTACACAAATGCCATTCTTCCCAACCTACGTAATTAAACAATTTAACTGGTGTGGCTATTCACTGTTTATTTTCCCATTGGATAATGGAGAGACATTAGCATCCAAAGACCAGGAGAGCAATTATGAATGTGTTGGTGCTCTTGAAGTTGCTTTCTCTCTTTCTGAGGAATCCAAGACAGATTTGGCGAGAGTCAATCTCATGGAGCCTCTTTCGCCAGTGAGATTTAGCTGCTCTAATTTCACCATTTCCTTGCTGGTGAGGCAGCTGGATTGAGTTCTGTGACAACTGTCACTCTCACAAACTCAGGCCGACAGCCTCTTCCAGAAGGCCCCATTCAGAGCTCAGCTTGCAGGTGTCTTGAGTGTAGCTGGAGGAAGTTAAAACACATCAGGACTGTGTAGCCTTGAACAGACCATCACATGTTCTGATGCTCAATTTCTGCTACTCCAAAATGGGGATTAAAATAGTACCTAGTTCATAGGATTGCCCTGAAGATAAAATAACATAGCACACAAGAGGCATGCCTGCTTAGCCCAGCCCTGGCAGGAAGGACATGCTTAATGTACAAAGCACACGCCAGGGCTTACACCCACCGGAGGAGAGGGATTGTAATTGGGATGGGGCCGACTGAGACCTTTAACTGAGCCATACCTTCATTTCACATACATTTACTGAAACACTGTCTGAGCTTTTCAAAATAGAAATCAACAAACAAAAATCAATATGTATGTATTCTAGGAAGACAGAGGAAAGGAGGAAAGGAAAAAAGAAAGGGAGAGAAGGAGGGGTGGAGGAGAACAAATACAGTGCCAGAATGGAATACCATGCCAGTGTCCTGATGCCCAACGACCTGGCAGGTAGCTGGTACCAGTGTGGTCCAGCTAACTGTAAGCAAGCCTGGCACAAAGCTTGTTGCAAGCCAGCAGATAGAGATCCTCTAGCAAGCAGTAAGCCAAAGGTTAAGATCACAAGAAATACTGCCTAGAGCCCCAGAGGAAGAGGAGACTGCGTCATCAGAATGGCGCACTAGGGCGTGGAAGGCAAGTGCCCCAAGCCACTGATTTACAGCTGCTTCACCTTCCCTGGAAGCAGCCCAGGAAGTAGACCCTCCTCTCAGCAGTACAGACCGACTGCCCATGTTGAATTCAGCCTACACAACTTTGTCACTGCTGATGCTTTGCCATTGTCACTTCTTGTTCTCCCTACCACTCAGCCTACTTCTTTACAGTCCACTTTCAATTAATCTTTGCCAATCCCTTCACTGTTTGTTTTTTTTTTTTTTTGGAGCGGGGAGGTTGGGGGTGCCAGAGTTTGCACCTAAGCACTCCTCATTGCCTCTGCTTCTCCCTGGTGAGCCATCCTGTCCCTCAGCTTCCACCTCTGCCTCTGTTCCAGCGCTTGGCATCTCTCTCCCCTGTGCTGTCTCAACTGCCAATCCCCACTCTCTGTAGAACTACTTTGGCCATCTCCATCTCAGATGTCTGTAGGTCCCTGGGCTTAATTGATCCTCAGGTTTTTTGGTTTTTTGGTATTTTTAAGATTCATTTTTATTTAAAAGGCAGAAATTAGAGAGAGAAGGATGCATGAATAGACAGATTGATCTTCCATCCACTAATTCACTCCCCCAAATGGCCACCATTGACAGAGCTGGGACAATCCAAAGTCGTGGGCCTGGAGCTCCCTCCAGGTTTCCCAGGTGAGTACAGGGGCCCAAGGACTTGGATCATCTTCCACCGCTTTCCCAGGTGCATTAGCAGGGAGCTGGATTGGAAGTGGAGCAGCTGGGACTCGATGTGGCACCCATATGAGATAATGAAGGTACAGGCAAAGGTTTAACTTACTACACCAGGGTGAAAGTCCCGGCCCTTATACTTTTTACTCTTTGTTTCATTAAACATATCCAGGGCTTCTGCCCCAACCTAACTTGACTTACCCTGTTCCTTCCTTACCCAACTGTAAACTTTGAAGCACACCAATCAGTTCTTGCTCCACATCACCATAACTGAATGTGACCGAGCCCTGTGCCCCCTGCCACTGCACTCAGCCAAGCCTGAGAGTTCTACCATGTCATCCAGTCACCAGTCCATCTTCTAAATGGTGGCTTCCTGGCTGCACTTCTGGCTGCACTCCTGGCTGTCTTCCTGATTATGTACATTTTAGAGCAGGTGCACTCTGTTAGTGACCCCTTGGTTCTCCTGAATGACATTTTCCAGTAACCCACCATTATGCCAGGTACTTTTTTGGTCCCATCCAATCCCGGTTCTAGCTCCAATTGCTTTGTTCATCATTCTTTTCCCATTTGCCCCAGCCCTGTGATTAGGAACTAGACAGCCATCCTGAAGAGCAGGCTCTCCCTCAGGTCAGATGGGCCTCTGCTACTCTCCTTCCAGAAAGTATGATGGGAACTACTGCTCAATTCCTTGGCTACCTCTTAGAGATATGCACCTGGCACCTGGCAAAGTCATACACACACACTCAGCATATGTAGGAGG
The DNA here is from genome assembly GCF_017591425.1 of Ochotona curzoniae. NCBI lineage: Eukaryota > Metazoa > Chordata > Mammalia > Lagomorpha > Ochotonidae > Ochotona > Ochotona curzoniae. Next base: position 12,677,066 of record NW_024467087.1, read on the forward strand.
GAGTAAGACAGCTGCTACAGTAAGGACATACTACCAATACATCTCAATTGCAAGAGTCACAGTACTTGTATTAAGGCAGATCATGCACCCATTACTGAGTAATGCCATTGTTCTCTAGCATGCCTTCTAGACTTAGCCCTTCCAATCTGACCTATCATGGGGTACAATGAGTCAGGCAGTTTGGGGGTATCTGTGGAATGGCAAAGTGTAAAACCTGTATGCGATCTCTTCTGAATATGGACTGCAGTCCAAGACACCCAGCACTCAGTCCAAGCCCTCTTATTTCATATCCACATGTCCCTCCAAGACAGGTCAGACTGAGCGGCTCTAAATAAAACAGCAGCCTAATCGGTCCCTCATCCAGTCCTATGTTAGGCAGCTAAGGCCCCTAGCAAGTTCTATCACAACTCGAAAACTAGTTTTCTAACAGAAAACTCGAAAATAAAGCATAGGCTTTATTTTTTCCTCATTCAAATCTCCACTTAAGAGGTACCTGAAATCTGACCTATTGAATGAGTCTATTTATTTTCAACCTTTCTGTCTATCTGCTCTGCTCTGGAAAATGACACCACCATCCACTTACTAACACACTCCAATCAAGGCACCATTCTTTTCTGGCAAGCAGTTTTGCGGTGTTGAAATGCATGTGTCATACAATTAAACTTTTCAAGATACAAAACTCAGTAATTTTTAGCAGATATTGAACAAGTTGTGTAATCATAGCCATTCTCAGTTCAGAGCATTTTCACCAATCCAAAAAGAAACTCCATAACCCTTAGTAGTTAATCTCTAATGGCCCCTGCCCCCAATCACTTGCCAACCACTAATTTGGTTTCTGTCTCCATGGATTTAATTATTATGGGTAGCCCACATAAACAGAATCATACAAAATTTGACTTTATGTGCATGGCTCCTTTTGCTTAACCATAATCTTTTCAAAGTTCATCCACATTCCAGCACATAAGAATTCTGTTCCTTTTTATGGCTGAATAATATTCCATTGTGTGTGTATGTGTATAAACTCATTCATCCATTAATTGGCATTTGGATTATTTCCACTTCCTGGCTATTATAAATTGCTGTTGTATGAACATCTGTATTCACAGTCTTGTTTGAGCATGTTTAAATTCCCATGGGAGGATTTAAACATGCCTAGGAGAGGGATTTCAAGAAGACTTGATAATTCTATGTTCAAATTCTTAAGGAATCACTGAACTCTGAGGTGGCTATATCATTTTATATTCCCAGCAGCAGCATATAAGAATTTTGATTTGTCCACATCATAGCCAACACTTGCTATTTTAATTTTTGTTTTTTTAAAAAAAACACTTACTCATTGTTTATTTATTGGAAAGGCAGGCAACAGAGAAAAATTCAAGGAAACAGCAAGATCTTACATCTGTTTATTCCCTCCAATGACCGCAGAAACCAAGGCTGAAGCCAGGAGCCACGAACTTCACCCAGGTCTCCCATGTGGGTGGTAGTGATTCAAATCATCTGCTGCCTCCTGGGTGCACTAGCAGGCAGCTGGACTGAAAGCAGAGGGGAGGCGGTGGTCCCAGGCCCTCCAACATGGGGCGCAGGTGTCCCAAATGGCACCTTAACTGATTGTGCTTTGGTATCTACTCAATGTTGTTTTCATTTAAAAAAAAATGGGTATAAATTAGTTGCTCATTGTGGTTTTCATTTGCATTTACCTAATGACAAACAATGTTGAGCATCTTTTCATGGACTTGTTGGCCATATTATATCTTCTTTGAAGAAAACTTTGCTCTTGTTTTCTGGCTTTTCTTCTAAAAGTCTCTTGCTTCCCACCTCCCATTTCTTCTTCCTCTTCTCCTTGGGCTCCTTTATGGGCTATTCCTGCCTGGCTAACTTCTCCAATTTTTTCCTCCTCAGGGTTCTATCCTTCGTGTTTGCTCTTCGTTCACACGCTGTCTTTGGTGATCTCATCTGCCCCACAGCTTCAATTTTGTCTCCAAGTTGGCAACTCCTGCCGCCTCCTCGTCAGCCCAGATCTCTTCCCTGGGCTCCAGGCCCATGTATCCAGTTGCCTCCCAGATGGCTCCACTTGGGTGTCTGACAGCACCTAGTGCATCAGCATGTCCAGACAGCACTTTCCCCACTCACGCAAGTCCAGACCAACTCAGCCACACAGGCACCAAACCCTGGAGTCGTCTTTGGCTCCTCATTCTATATTTGTAATCCGTCACACAACAGTCTATGGGTTTTGCTTTGGATGTTTTCAAATGGACCAGAAGCCCAGCAAAGACAAAAACAAAACAAAACAAAAACAAGGAATTCTTTTTGGCCTAGTGCTTTAGGTAATAAAAATACGCAGGGCATGTTGTTGCCCAAGGATTTGATGAGCCGGAAATTTCCCCTGCAGGTCTGCTATGATAGGCATAACTTATCACTGGGTCAGGTTTCACTCTCTTTTCCCTGGCCCAGGCCACCTTCACTTTTTCCTGGGCTACAACAAGAGTCTCCTAATCTGCCTCCCAGGCTCCAGTTTCCCACAGTCATGCCATCTAGTCTATACAGTAACAACAGGGTAACCTTCCAGCAGCAAAGCTCATCATGTTGCACTCATTTTCTTCACAATTTTCTTTAAAAAGAGAGGGGAAGGGACACTAGCTTGCCACCCACATATTCACTTCATGAAGGCCCCAGAAAGCCAGGGTCTGGCCTGGTCAAGGCCAGGAGCCACAAACACCATCTGGGTTTCCCACATGGGTGGCAAGGACCCAGCTCCTTGAGTCATCACCGAGAGTCTCCTACAGTGTGTGAACAAGAAGTTGGAATCTGAAGCAGAAGCAAGACTCAAACCTGGGCACTCTGTTACAGCACACAGCCTGATGTCATCCTAACTGCTGTGCCACATGCCCACCCCTGAGTTGTATCCATTTTTAATGCTTTTCAGTGAGTCCCCTTTGATCAGAGCCACAGGCTTAAATTCTACATTCACAGACTAGAGTCTGATCTCATCCATTCCTACTCTTTCAGGCTCATTTCTCATTCATCCAGATGCATGAAACCCCACCTGCCACGCTAGGAACATGCTATACTTTGTTTCCCTATGACCTTTTGCCCATGCTCTTCTATCTCAGATGAGCCGCACTTTCCTTCTTCCCTTCCTGCCCTACTCCCCTCAACCACTAACAAACTTTTATTGTCCAAGATGCAGTATAAACACAATCTCCTCTGTGAAACCTTATCACATTTTCCTGGACAAGGACAGTCACATTGTTCCATTTAGTCTGGCTAGCGTGTAGGTGGCTCCTGTCACATGCCATACAATGTTTTAAACACAAGGATACACCAGTGATAAAGTGAACAGGTGCTGCCATGAAGGAGCTCACTGTGCAACAGGGGAAGCCAAGTTAAAGGAAATGATAAGACAGGGTGATAAGTGCTGTGATGGGCATTTATGCACAAAGAGCAATGGAAACAGCTGGAAGGGGGATGAATAAACCTACACAGAGGGATCAGGAAAAGGTACGGGAGAAACAAGGTGGGATGTATTTCTCAGAAGAAACCAAGATAATGAGAGAAGATGCAAAAGGAGAAAGCAGCTTTAGAATGCTAACCTTGGAGGGGGCTTGGAATGCACTCACTTTGAAGGACTTGAGGAGGGTATAGGACAAGATGGGGAAGGCACCACTGTCTTAGGTTTGGAGATCAGGGCAGAGCTGTAGGCTGCCCGTGTTAATATAGGCAATATGAGCATATGATGGGCGTGAACACCTCAGGAGTAGGTATGAGAGGCCAACTGCACCGATGGCCGGCCCTTCAAGTCACCCTCCTTAGAGCTCTATCGTTAGTCTGAGCACAGTTCAAGAGCAGAGCCTGGTATCTGCTCATGTCAGCACGTCTCCATGTTCTTCTCCCCCCAAAATATTTATTTATTTATTTATTTTGTTATTGGAAAGTCAGATATACAGAAAGAAGAGCCAGAGAGGAAGTTCTTCTGTCCCTTGATTCAGTCCAAGTGGCTACAATGGTTGGAGCTGAGCTAATCCAAAGCCAGGAACCTGAAACCTCTTCTGGGTCTCCAACACAGGTGCAGGGTCCCAAGGCTTTGGGCCGTCCTCGACTACTTTCCCAGGGCAGAAGCAGCGAGCTGGATGGGAATTGGGGCAGCAGCCGGGATTAGAAGTTGCACCCATATGGGATCCTGGCAAGTGCAAAGTGAGGACTTTAGCCCCTAGGCTACTGCACCAGGCCCCTCCATGTTTTTTAAATACTGCTTGGCATACAGTCAGTGATCAACATTCAACTGTTGACTAACAGGGGCTGAAGTGAGCTGATTGGCAGGCAAGCCAGGTCCCCCTCCCTCACTGCTGTGACTAACACTTCGTGACTGTGTCAAGGGAAGGCCAAGGAGAAAGTGTACCTGACTTTGTCCAAAAATCTCTCAACTTATCTCAAACCCACTGATCACTGGGCTTTCACAAATACTGACCCAGTGAAGAACAAGGGTGCCACTGGGGCTAGCACTGTGGCATCGTGAGCTAAGCCTCTGCCTGTTTTGCTATTTGGGCTCCAGACTGTATCCCAGCTGCTCCCCTTCCAATCCAGCTCCCTGCTTCACCTGGGAAAGCAGTGGAGTTTGACCCCGTGCTTGGGTTCCTGTACCCATGTGGGACACCCAACAGAAGCTCCTGGCTGCTATTTTTGGATCAGCTTAGCTCTGGCCATTGTAGCTATTTGAGGAGTGAGCTAGCAGATGGAGGATCTCAATCTCGATCTCTCAATCTCTCCCTCTCTCTACTGTACTTCTCAAACAAAATCAAGAAATCTTTTTTTTAAAAAAAAGGGTGGATGCGTGCCATGACAGGTGGGTAAGGGTAGTCACCAGTGGGACCCATGTCCGTGACATGTTTACATGTTTGCCATACTCACTGTGTATTACATTTAATGCATCTACCCAGCATCCATACATGTCTATACATCATGCAGCATCTATACAGTCTAACCTGTGATCCACTTTAGTGTTTGGATTCATTTCCAAGTCAGCTGCAGACACAAAGTACATTTTCCCTCTAGACACTGTATCAGTCACATTGTTAACCAGAATGCAATAATTGTTTATTGTTCTTTCTCTGGAGCTTACCAATTGAGGAATATACAACAGCTCTAAACACAAACTCTTACCCTGATAAAAACTGGAGTTACCTCTCCCTTTTGGGAACATATCTGCTGGCTGTACCCTTAGGTCACGTGACAAAGGAGTCCATTATTCCCAGTCAATGCTCCACTGACATCTGTGAATGTCATCGACCCTAAGTTAGAACTAATGAGGGTTCTTGAGCATGCAAGAATCTGAAATGCTGAGGAGTATTCAATTGCCTTTGGAGTAGAAAGAATGGACACTGCCACAAACCTCAGAGGCTGGCAAGCAGGGAGAGGAAAGGGCCTGGAGGTAACCCAGCTAGCACTGAAGTATACAGAGCACACATACATATTCCACACTTCATTTCCAACTTGACCAAATCAATAACCAAAACAGTTTCAATCAGTTGGACTCTCCCTCAGAAAAGCAGGGATGGATCAGGCACATTGAGGGGTCCCATGGAGGCAGGCCTCAAGCCTGGAGATACCCAGGATTTAAAACAACCCTGGCTGCTCAGCCACCTGCTGCTGCTTTGCCCCAGCATGTGCTCACTGCTCCAAGTCTAACCTTTTATGTAATGGTCTTACTGAGGATCTTTCACAAACTATCAAATTTTCATCAAGTCCCAAGTGTCTTTCCCCTGCAGTCTCCAGAATCCAGGGAAGTCTTATATCTGCAGCATTGCATAAGGGGTTCTGTCTTCAGGGGGTGGGGAAAAAACCTGAAACCTGAACTGTGTCAAAGGTCATGGCTTTATATAGAGCGTATGGCACTCCCTTCTCTCCTCACCAGTGTGCACCAAGTCCCTAGCTCCACAGAAGGTGCCCCCACCCACACCAACTTATTTTTAGCAATACTTGGCTCAGTCTGAGCTAACCAAGTGGGCCAGATGCCACAGTAAAGGGCAGGGAGCCTCTCCTCCAGGGTGGCCACTGACCCACAATCCAAATGTCAAGCACAGGTCACTCACAATTATCAACAATGACTTCTGTTGGTAGTGATTATTAAGGAGGGGGCACATCTCAAGCATCCTACACCAGGTCATTAAGAAAGTGAACAAATGTATTCAACAATGCCCTCTACTTTATAAATATACTTCATCCTCTGGTGGTCAAATGACAGGAGGGACTTTAAGAGAATGGGACTAGGACACAGAAAGGAAACAGCTGAGAAGGAAGAGTAAGATAGAAGGGAATGAGAGACTGACAGCAAGGGAGAACTGAAAGAAACAAATCGGAGACAAAGAGGTTCATGAGTGTAACCAAGAAAGAGAAGATGGAAGACAAGTAAAGGAAGAGAGAATTCAATGGGAAAGCAGAGGATCGGCCAGGCCAACACTCAAATTGTAGTGACGGGGAAACTGAGGTACAGAGAAGGCAAAGGATCGGGTCAAAGTTCTCCTTGAGCTGAGGGTAGACTAAGTCTCCAGCCTGCCAAGCCACATCCATTCCAGCATAGGCAGTCCCCATGCCAGGCTTCCTGGGCAAGTGCAGACATTACTTAGGCCTGAAGCTGCATTATGAATGTAGGTTTAAGGAGGAAAGCAGAAGGTCTCAGAACCCTCCAAACAAGGTCCAGGCAACAGAGAGAGAGGAACTTGACCTGGAAACCCAAGACCCACCAGGTCGTGAAGAGTGAAGGGTGCCTACAAGAGGCTATGCTAGCGTTATCAGGTTTGTGCAGGCAAAGGGACACAACCCTCTGACGTGGCCCATGGATTTCCCTCCACCAGAGATGGAAACCTAAACCCCCAGCTGACAATCTGCTCCTCCTTAAGGCAGATGTACATGCCCACTACTAGTGCCAGGCACAGAGATGATGTCACAGAAAGCCAGAGGTTCCTGAGAAATCAGAGGTAACAAGTAACATGGGTGCAATGTCATCTACTGCAATTGGACCCTCAACTCTCCACACTAGTAACTCCGCACTGAGAGATCCATGCCAGCTTCAGGTTGGCCTGTCTGGGCCACTCAAGGCCAACTTGTCCAGAAAGAACTTCATGATTGCTGCCAATGGACTTGGAAATTCACTGGAGAGCCCAGTGCAACCTGTTCCCCTCCTACAGATTCCCAAACTTGCAACTGAGCTTCACCAGGGCTGGATGTAATTAGACACTGAACCAGAGGTTCTGAAGCCTGCCATATGCCTATATCTATACCCATATGAATGTGGAAAAATGCTTTTGATCCACAAATCTGATATAGAAAAGCTGCTTACAGTGAAGTTTCTTAAAAGGCCTCTTCTAAGGAGCATTTATCTTCCTCAGGGGTAAATCTGGATTTAATTCCCACTCAGCCTGGTCAGATCACATAGGCACATTTCCCAGTCTTGTATTGTTCTGGTCTGAGAACTCCGTGGGTCTCCCTTTAACTCAGTTGTAATAACTGGGTTAAGAGTGAGTCAGTGTGGTAAGGCTGATAGGAATGAAGATTAAAGAATCACACAGGGAACTGCAGCCTTGGTGCAGTGGATAAAGCTGCTGCCTATCGTCTTGACATTCTACTTGGGCATCAGTTCAGTCCTGTAGGATCCACTTCTAATCGAGTTGCCTGCTAATGTGCCTGGAAAAACCACAGAAGAAAGTCCAAGTCCTTAGGCCTCTCCACTCATTTAGGAGACCCAGAAGAAGCACCTGACTCCTGGCTTTGGACTAGCCTCGCTCCCGCTATTGCAGCCATTTGGGGAGTGAACCAACAGGTGAAAGATTGTTTCCTCATGTCTGTGTACCACCTTTCAAATCTCTTTTGAGAGTCACGTAACAAAGAGGAAGTGCTCTAAACAAGTGTTGCCCTGTCCTGGATGCCACAATAGCTGGATACAAGTCTAGCTCAATGATGAGATCAAAACAAATGCTCGATACTTGGCTACTAGTTAGCTCAATGCCATTTTGCCAAATCCCAGAGAAAGGAGAAATGGCTTACCCAGCATCATACAGCTAGACACTAATAGCCTCCACTAGGTCAGGACTTCATAAAAATGAGGAGTGTACAAGAAATTGACTGATTGGAAAGGTGAGAGAAACAGATTTTCCATGCTTGCCAATTCACTTCCTGATCGCTCGTAAGAGTTAGGACTGGGCCAGGTGGAACCCTGGAGCACAGAACACTATCCAAACCTCCAACATAGGCAGCAAGTATTCACTTACTCAGATCATCATCTACTACCTCCCAGGAGCATTAGCAAGACACTGAAGCTTGAAGCAGCCATGTGGGTGTCTTAACCACTGTGTAAAATGAATTGAAGGACAAGATCCTTGGATATTGATACTCCTTTAGAACAGTCCAACTGATTCCCTTGGACCCAGTACCCAACAAAACCTAAAACAGAGCTGCTCACAACTGTCACTTTAGTTCTATCCTCTGGAACATCCAAGAAGGCAAATCTGCCTCCTCAATGAGGATTTGATGACAGGTACAGCCTCTCTAAGTATTGGTTTCCTTCCACAGTTCTCCATGGGGTTCACTCTACACTTGCTGTCACCATTACCTTCCTCCAGAGACATCCAAAATCTTTGAGAAGTACCTAGTGGTGAGGGCAGCGGTACACTGGGCTCATTTATCCCTTCTGAAAATTGTTAGAATGTGTTTGCAGCTTGGGCAATTGTTCCTCAGCTTGTGGTTAGCTCAGTCTTCATGTCAACTGTTGTCAATCCAGTGATCTCCCTTATCTGCTCTTGGTACAGCCAAGTATTTGTTATATATATATATGTATATATATATATATATTATATATAATTTTTTTATTAATTACATTGCATTATGTGACACAGTTTCATAGGCTCTGGGATTCCCCCAAAACCCCTCCCTATATCCTCTCCCCGTGGTGGATTCCTCCACCTTGTTGCTGTATTTATTACATTTCAAATTCAGTCAAGACTCTTTCATTGCAAGATTATACCAAGCATAAAGTTCAGCATCTTACTGTCCAGATAAATTCAACCATTTCTTGGTGAGACCATCACTGATCTAAAGGTAGAGCTGGCAGAATATCATCCCGATCACTTGAAAGCCCCAACATAACATCAACAACAATTTATAACATTATGGAATTAATTGACATGGTATTGAGTAATCAATATGTTAAAATAAAATTCAAGTTCTTAACTACATCCTGTGACTACTTCATTGACATCTCAATTTCAGTTTATACACAGAACCGGCTGCTATACACCTTAAAATGGCTATAGGGTACTATTTAGCTGTCTCGTATCTATTTTCATTCTAATATTTAGCAGTTTATAGTGTTGAAGCATAGTTTTGCTAAACTTGGGAGATTTTAGGATAGTCTAAACTGGCTTATAACTCTAACAAGGCTTTTGTCTACAGCTAAGGTGCAGAACGGTTATAGGACGGGTGTGCAGAGAAATGTTTAATACCCTAACAAGGTATATATATATATACCCCTAGTAAGGTATATGTGGGTCTGTGCTGACCATTTCCTGTTTGGTTCTAAGCTTTCCCTGTTGATCTCTGTTCTAATTTGTTTGCTTTCTTTTGGGGGGAGCTCTGGAGCGACCCTGGTGGTCATTGCAAGAGAGGGTGGGATTCCAAAGTTGGAACTAAGTAAGGACCAGAGAAAGCTCCACTCCCTAGTTCCAAATGAAGTTTACGGTTTTTCTGTTTGTGCGGACCACTCAGGGTTCCTGGCTGTTGTTTCAATGACCTTGGATCCTGCAAGAAAGGATTTGGGCTACTTCCATCCCATGTGGTAGATCCAAAAGGGGGTGGATGACCTCAGAGTTCTCGGCCTCTGAAGGTACTCCAATTCCCCACAGTCTCCTTGGCAGTTGGGATGTAGTCCTTGGTGCCTGTACTGATAGTCCTTGGTGAGGATCCGGGAGTCTCCAGGGTTGGGATACAAGCTTCCTCCTGTCCCCCTGCTCCACTCTGGGGTCCCGCCCCGCCCCCCTGCTCCGTTCATATGACCTCCTGTTAAGAGGTTATCAGGATCACTCAACAAAGTATTTCTAAACTACACAAATCCCTTTGTATTTGCTTTCTAAATTCCAGTCACTCAAGGAAAATTCCACACAATTCTTGGCCAGAAGGGCCTAGATCTTGATGCTGACTCTTGAGTTACATATTCTTCTTTACTATCTGCCAGTGCAGACCCTGGAAGTTATTTCAGATAGCTCAAGTAACTTGGTCCCTTCTCCGCGTGTTAGGGACAATCTGAGTTCCCAGATTCTGTCTCTGGCTCTAGCCCAGCCCTAATGTTTGCAGGCATTTTGGGGAATGAACCAGAACATGGCAGCATCTCTCTATATAGCTACATCTATGCATTTGTAGACCTGTATCTATATCTTTCCTGGATAGATATAAGTTCTTCCTCTTTAGCTCTAGCTCTGACAAAATGTTTAGGAAATAATTTGTACAGATGTCTTGAGCTTACTGGTTTAAATGACAGCATTGTGTGTTGGGCAGATTTTTGCACTCAGCATCAAGTGCTGTGTGTACACTAGCTCATTCCCCTCAACAGAGGCCATATTGTTATCGCTAGTGTATGGATGAGGAAACAGACTTCAGAGATTCCATGAATGTAGGTCAGAGGCAGGATTTTCATTGAGTTCCGACTCCAAAGATCACATCATTCCCTTCACACTAGGGCTCCTTACCCGTGGCTGCACATTTAGCACCTTTTGGGGGAGCTGCAAACCACCCCAACGCTCAGGCTCTATCCCGGACCAGTCAATGCAGTCCATGCAGCTGAGCTCTGGATGTGACTAGGGCTTTGAAAATTCCCTAGGTGATTCTAATCTAGAGCAGGCAACCCACTGCTTTGTACCCTGCTATTTCCCAGGTACATTAGTCTGGCATAGATTTGAACTCAATTATTGGACTCTTTACATTTTTAACTTCACTCTTGCTTCTTACAGCAGCCAGTGCTATTTACAGCACTCACATCCAACAAAAGTTGATGGAGGCACCACAACCTGTTGTTCCCTGTTCTGGTGCAGGTGGGGTTGAGGGCAGCTTCCTATCCTCTGTTCTAGCTCCCTGTTTCTTTGGGGGCATTGCCAAGTTTTGTACTTCCCACTTGAGTTTCCAAGGCAGCCTGAGCCCATCCACTGGGTGTTGAGACCACAGGTGGGCCCTGAAAATTCTGAGCTGCTGACCTGCAACTTGCATGGCCCAAATCTCATGATTTATTTCTCCCATGGAGCCGACTACCCAAGATGTTGTGTGAAAGGAGAATTAAGGCCCTGTATAGGCTACTTCCTGCCTTTCTCTAGCCAGTCCTTATAAGGGGAGCACTCCTTATAAAAAGGTTTTCAAAATTCCAAATGGATGTGACACCACTGAGAAATCATTTGTATGTTAGCAGGAGGTGCAAATCCCCAAAGAGCCCATTGAAGAAGAAGAAAGAAAAAACACACAGAATAAGAAACTCCAAGTCAATAGGAAGTTGTAAAAACTAGTCCTCTGAGGGAAAAAAAAAAGGCCGCTAGGCATATGGAATAGCTTATCAGAGGCAGGGCAGCTGCCAGCGTGGGAACAACTCCAGCTGCATGCAGCACAGGCACCTAGGTCAGCTGGAGAAGCCGGGAAGTGTCCAGGATGCTACAAGGCAGAGAGACGGGATTACAGATAGGAAAGTCTGCCTCTGCCTGTTCCTAACAGATGCAGGTGGGAGGCACCCTGGGTCCTACGCTGACTGCCTGTGTCTCCCCACCATTCCCCCTTTGGGAACTCTGAATACCTGCTTTCCTCTCGCCAACAGAAGTGCGACCAGGAATGAAGCATCTGAAAAACCACAGTGCAATCCTAGTGTCATAAAGAGCTCTCAGCTTCTGTGAAGATTCAGTGGTCATAACTGCTAAGTAAAAAGAGCTTTGCTGGGGCCCAGTGTGGTGTGGAATTGGCTCATCCTCCACCTATGGTTTCAACATCCCATATGGGCAATGGTTTGAGTCCTGGGTGTTCCACTTCATATCCAGCTTCTTGCGCATATGGCCTGGGAAAGCAAGGACTTGATGACGCAAGTCTTTGGGCCTATGAACTCATATGGGCGTCCTGAAGCTCCTGGCTTTGGACTGACTGAGCTCCAGCCATTACAGCCATTTGGGGGGTGACCAGAGAATGGAAGGTCTGTCTCTCCTCCTCTCTGTAAATCACTTTCAAGTAAAATTAATCTTTGTACTTAAGAAAAAGGCTTTGTTGGAGCTGTTTACACACATAATCATGTGAACAAACACATTTCATACTAATCTAGGTTAACTACATATGTCAGACTATGGGGAAAAAACTGGGATCACGTGCTTTGATTTCTTCCTTCCTTCTATTTTTGTTTTCACACATTCATTCATTCATTCAATTTGAAAGGAAAACATATCCCATCCACTGGTTCCTTCCTCCAAATGTCTGCAATAGTCAAGGCTGAGCTAGGCCAAAGTCAGGAGCCAAGAACTCAACCTAGGTCTCCCATGTGAGTGGCAGGGACCCAACTACTTGAGCCATTAACTGCTGCCTCCCCCAGGTTCACATTAGCAGGAAACTGGAATCGAGAGCCAAGCTGAGACTTGAACCTAGGCCATCCAATATGGAATGTAAGCATCCACAGCCACCACACCAAGTATCTATTCCATCCATCTTTATTGACCTCCTTGTGTTTGCTGATCAGTTTCTCTCAGCTCTGAAGGAGTCAGGTCATCTAATCCTTGCAACTCTATTTCCCTTCCCTGTGCGTGGGCAGACACCACCTAAGAGAGTCTGTGAAGATAAACATAATGTGTCAACACACTCAAAATGTTTGCCTCACATGGAACTCATCTCATGCCTCTTTCTAGCACTGGAGCCATGCAGCATTTCCATGGGAAGACGGTCCCAAAATAGTAAGTCCAAAACAGAGCCAACAAGCCTGCTGTGGCTTCGCCCTGTGCCAGCCCCTCAGCCCTGCTCCCTTCCAGAGAGAAGCCAACCCTTTTCATGCCTGGACAGCTAAGCCAGGCTATGGGGTCACATAATCAATGGCAGGTGTCACACCCCATCATAAACCCAAAGGAAACAAAGAAGAGCATAGACAAAATCCAAGGTTTCATTGCTCAAGGAACATCGGTGGCTGCCACGGTACAAAGAAGCCTGAACACGGGACTGGGTTGTTCAATCGCAAGGCCCTTGGGTTGGCGGGAAGGTGACAGGCAGACCGGAAGGGGCCCTCAGGAGCTGCTGGATCAGACAGGCCCCAGCCAGCAGTACCTACGCAGAGATAACTGCAATGTTTATTCAGCTTACGGCTTTCATTTGTATTAAGTGATTTAAATGAGTTAAAGAGGGAAAAAAGAAAAAAAAACATCTCTCTACTGGATTCAGTCCATCACTAAATATTTGGGACACACGCTGAAAGGTTAGAAGCAAACTCCCGCAAAGAAATGATTGCTGGAATGAAGGAGTTGGCTACCAGAGGCGGCCTGGGACGAAGGCCAACAATGACCCGAGAGAGAGAATGGAGAGCAGCAAAATGATCCGTGACGTTTCTTGGCATTTCCAAGCACTCCTGGAAAGAGAGAAGCTTGCTCATCAACCCTCTCCATATTTCCTAGCCTCAGAACTGCACTAGAAAATGGGACCGGAAGTTGTGAAATGAATGATTCAAGTCTGGTGGCTGGGGCTTCAGACTGTGGTTTGTGTGTTTCAGACACAGCTTGCTCTAATTGTCAACACCATACAAGGGTCCTGTAGTGCCCGCCCCCCCCCTTTTTTTTTAACCTCTCCCTGGGCCTGCATGCATCGCCATAGCTACAAGCAAATGGTGAGGAGTCTATTGCCTGTTGTGCTTCAAATCCCAACCAAACCAGGACTTACATTGTGGCATAGTAAATAAAGCCACTGCCTGATGCTGATACCCTATATGGATGCCAGTCCCAGCTGCTCCACTTCCAATCCAGCTCCCTTCTTGTGGCCTGGGAAAGCAGTTGAGGATGGCCCAAAGCCTTGGGACCCTGCACCCACATGGGAGACCTGGATGAGGCTTCTGGATCCTGGCTTCGGATCATCTCAGCCTGTGCTGTTGCATCCAGCTGGGTAGTGAACCAGCGGACAGATCACTCTCTGTAGCTCTTCCTTTCAAATAAATAAGCCCTCCTTTTTAAAGATTTTTTTTAGTTGGAACATCAGATTTATAGAAAGGAGAAAGATCTTTCATCTACTGGTTCACTCCCCCAAATGGCTGCAATAGCTGGAACTGAGCAGATCCAAAGCCAGGAGTCAGGAACGTCTTCCAGGTCTCCCACATGGGTGTAGGGTCCCAAGGCTTTGGGCCATCCTCAACTGGTTTTCCAGGCCACAAGCAGGGAGCTGGGTGGGAAGTGGAGCAGCTGGGACATGAACCAGCACCCATATGTGATCCTGGCAGATGCAAGGTGAGGATTTAGCCACTAGACTACTGCACTGGGCCCAGATATATTTATTTTTATTGGAAAGCCAGGGTTACAAAGAGAAGGAGAGATAGAAAGAAATATCATCCAGTCACTGGTTTACTACCCAAGTGGCCACAAGGATCAGGACTGAACCGAGTCAAAGCCAGAAGCCATGAGTTTCCTTCTGAGTCTTCCATGTGGATGCAGGTGTCAAAGGACTGCTTTCCAAGGCCACAAACAGGGAGCTTGATGGGAAGTGGAGTAGCTGGAACACAAACCTGTGCCCATATTGGATTCTGGCAATTGCAGGGGGGAGGATTAGCTAATTGGACCATTGTACACCCAAACAAATCTTTAAACAAAACAAACTATCAGAAAATACCCCAGCTAGGGATTGATTCCTCTGCTGGCAGTAACTTCATAAGCCAAGGTGGGAGCTGGGAGAGGTGACATTAGGACGCACAACATTCTGTTAATTCAAATTTTCCCTCAAATGAGGACAAAGTGTCTAGAGTGAATTTCCTAGCTTGGAAACCTTGGGGCACTCCTTTACTTAATTCCACAAAACCCTGGGCTCAGGTGGAGCACCCAGAGACCAACAGAGAGAGATGAGACAACTCTTCCAGTGACTAGGGAAGCCAGCACTAATCCAGGGCCCACTGCTGGAATCCAAGGCCAAGCTCAACACTCAGAATGGGATGGGAGCTGGCACAAAGAGCTGAACAGAAGGCCGGTACTGTGGTGTAGCAGCCTATGCCCCCGCCTGTGGCACCACCATCCCATTTGGGTACCGGTTCTAGTCCCAGCTGTTTTATTTCTGATCCAGTTCACTGCATGTGGCCTGGGAAATCAGCAGAGAATGGCTCAAGGCCTTGGGCTCTTGTACCCATATGGAAGACCAGGAAGAAATGCCTGACTTCAGCTCAGCTCAGCCTGCTGCTATCATTTGGGAAATGAACCAGCAGATGGAAGATCTCTGTCTCTCCTTGCTGCAACTCCGCCTTTTAAATAAACACACATGCATTCCAAAGAGGTGAATAAAGACATGGTCCCAGATTGAACAGGACACATCTGTACCCTTACTGCAAGTTTGAATCAAGGGCAAAAACAAAGCTGGAAAACTTCAGCTGAAGCTCAGTGGCCAGCGCCCAACCCATCTCGATCGCTTATGGACAGTTAAGTGGGCTGTTCTGTAGTCAGGCTGCCGCCACCCCTGCCCTACCATCCATGAGATGCTGTGTTCTCTCAAGTAGAGATCTGCATCAAGTGCCTGGAATGCATTTTTATGTACCTACTAAACTGTAAGTATATGCATCCTTATTAGCAACCCCTAGAAGACAGGATTTGGAGTCTTTCCACCAAAGATAAGGCACATTTATGCTGATCGGACTTTGCTCCATATAGAGCAGTTATCGAATCAGCATATGGATCTACAACAACAGGTATGATTTCTATGTACCCCTCTACAAAAAATGTTAAACAGAAAATTTGATCAAATAAAAGCTATGCATTAGGCCTGGCATGGTGGTCTAGTAGCTAATGCCCTCACCTTAAACATGCTGGAATCCCATATGGTTGCTGATTCTCATCCCGGTGGTCCCACTTCCCTTCCAGCTCCCTGCTTGTGGCCTGAGAAAGCAGTTGAGGATGGCCCAAAGCCGTGGGACCTTGCACCCACATGGAAGATCTGGAAGAGCTTCTGGCTTTGGATCAGCATAGCACCAGTCATTGCAGTCACTTGGAGAGTGAATCATCAAATGGAAGATCTGCTTCTCTGTCTCTCCTCTTCTCTGCATATCTGACTTTGTAATAAAAATAAAAACCTTTTTTTTTTTTACAAAAAAGCTATACATGGATTTGATTAAAAAGTAAACCAACCTTTTCAACTGACTTTCCACAAACTTTTTGAAGTCTCTTTATATATATATATATGTATATGTATTCCCACCTCTTAGAGAATAAAATGGGTGGGGTGGGGTGGGAGCACAACCTCTTCCTGCCTACACCCTAGAGCACCGCATACATGACCAGGAAACGAAGGTCCAAAGTGACAGCCTCCTCACCAGCACTCCCTGGGGCTGAGCAAAGCGGTACCCAGCACTCTTTTTATCAGCAAGAGGCTGGTGTACACCTTTAATCCAACAAAAGCAAGAATAAATGCCCTTCCATCATTCTTCTGAATCCGTGCTTAAAATTCACTTTAAATGTTTTATGATAAGGGATCCAGAGTGTTACTGAGAGCACTTTCTAAGGATTCTTCTACAGAAGCCATTTGTAAATGTGACAGGGTATTAGGAGAGCAGGCCTTCACAAGGAAAATCAATTGTGATTCTAAATCCCAACTAGCATAAGCCCAGCAGGTGCCACTGGAGAGAGCTGATGGGAAGCAAGTTCACTTGCTTTCAGTCTCACCAATAATTTGCTACTTGGCCTTAGAAAACCTTCAGCCACAGGGCTTTGGGGTGGACTCTCCAAGCCCTCTAGGGAACAAGGCGGCTCACCTTGGCATTCAGCAGTGAGTTACTAAACACTGGGCTGGAAACTGGTTCACGAGGCTGAGAGCACCAACAAGGCCCACATCCTGTCCTCTCACATGCCAGTGCTCCATGAAAGCCAAGGCAACCGCACCAGCAAAGGACTCCGCCAATTGTCCCTATAAGTGCCAGGCAAAATGATGCAGGCAGCATAGGCCACAACCGGCCTTCAGCAATTCCTTTCTTTGCATTTTATCTTTAACAGTTTTCTTGAGGTATAACTTGCGATACAATTCACCTATTTAAAGAGTATGGTTCTGGGGATGGTGCCAAGATGTAGCAAGCTAAGCAGCCGCCTGCACCACTGGCACCTGCCCCATCAACACCAGTTCAAATCCCAGCTGCTCTACTTCCTTCCTATTCAGTTCCCTGCTAATGTACTTGGGAAAACCTGGCCCAAATGACTGGGCCCCTGCACCCACAGGAGAGATTATGAAGAATTTCATTTTCTGGCTCCTGGCCTGGCCCAGCCCCAGAAGTTGTAAACATTTGGGGAATGAACAAGCAGATGGAAACTCACTCACGCTCTTGCTCACTCTTTCTCTCTCCCTCCCTCCCTTCCTCTCTCTACCCTCATCTGTCATTCTCCCTTTTAGATAAATTCAATATCTTAAAACAGTACAGTTCTTGGGTTTTTTGTTTATATTTACTAGGTTGTACAATCATCTCCCTAATTTTAAGATTTTAATAATCGCACATATATCAAAAATCTGTACCCATTTGCTTCTATCACTCTCAATCCCAGGTCACTAATACACTTGCCATTGTTTATTCTAAGAGATCAATATATCTGAAAGGCAGAGTTACAGACAGGCATCAGGCCCTCCATTGGTTCACTCCCCACATGGCTGCAACTACCAAGGAGAAGGCAAGCCAAAGTCAGGAGCTTCTGCTAGATCTCCCATGTGGGTAATAGGAGCCCACCCATTGATGGTAGCTGCTTTCTCAGGCACGTGAGCAGGGAGCCAGATCAGGAAGAGGACATCCAGGGCTCAAATCAACACGGATATGGGAGGCTGACATCACAGCAGCAGCTTAATGTACTGTGTTGTGACACACCAAGCCTTCTGTAACTATGTAGAGTTTGTTCATTTCATATGCATGGAATCATAAGACAGGTGATATTTGGGGTCTAGTTTCTTTCACTCAGTATAATATATTCAAGGCTTGTCCACATAGCAACATGCCTCAAGCCTTCCTTTTGACAGAATATTCTTCCATGCTATAGATATTCCATTTTGTTGTTCGTGTCTCAGTTGACAAAACGTTGGATGGTTAACTGTGAATTTCAAGAAAAAATAAATCTTTAAAAGAAAAAAAAGAATTGATGAGTCACGTAGGTGACATAAGTGACAACTAAGAAACTGGAGGTTAAATCTTTTGATTAATTGGGAACAGAATATTGCAATCTCTCTCTCCCTCCTTCCCTCCCTCCCTGTTGGCTCTGATTTTCAAATAAAGCTTTAAAAGGAAAGTTATCTGGATGTGAACCCAGCTTGAAGCATTATAGATAATTATTCAAAAGGAAAGCCAGATAGAATGCTATCTAGGCCCAGGCTATTTAGTCTCGATATGATTTCCAGGCGTATGAAATAAAAATATAAGATACCAAGGCCCGCATTGTGGCATAGTGTGTAATGCTGCCACCTACAACCTTGGCATTCCATACAGGCATCAGTTCATGCCCTGGCTCCTCTACTTCCAGCCCAGCTCCATGCTAATGCTCTTGGGTGAAGCAGTAAAAGATGGTCCAAGTTTTCGGGCTCCTGTCCCCCATGTGGAAGACCTGGATGAAGGTATGGCTCCAATCTGGCCCAACTGTGGCCACTACAGCCACCGTGTGAGTGAAGCAATGAGTGGAAGACCTGTTACTCTGACTTTGAAATAAGCAATTAAATCTTTAACAAGTACAAAATACCAAGTTAAATTTGAATTTGACATAATAGTTGCTTATAAATTTGTTTGGAAGTATAAGTGATTTGTAATATATAATATTTTTGACATACCTAAGTATATAAATGGCATAGGTTAAACATTAATTGTATATGTCAAAAACAATTTTAACTGAACATACCATATTTTAGCTGATAACTATATTTTTAACAATTTTATTGAGACATAGGTCATGTATAATTCACCCATTAGTGTATATTTAAATTTTTGGTATACTCATACTTGTATACCATCACAATTATTTCAGGAAATTTCGACCAATATAAAAAAACATTTTATTCATTACCTATCAATCCTCTTCTCCACTCACTCACTCCTAGCGCAACCCTTGTCCAAGGTAGCCACTTATATACATTTTATCTTTAGCTTTGCTTATTCTAAATATGCCATATACGTAGAATATATGACCATTTAACTGGACACTTATTTAGCACAAGGTTCTCCAGGATTCTTCCTGCTTAAGCATGTATCAATGTAACACAACTTTGATTTTTATTATGGAATATCATCTGGATATGCCACACTTCATTTATCCATTAATCAATTGATGGGCATTTAAGGTTTCCTCCACTTTTTGGCGATCAAAAGTATGATTTCTGAATGAATGCAAACTCTGAGTCCTATGACTACTCCATGTTTAACTTAAGCAATTTACAAAATGCTTCCCAAAATATCTACACCATTTCAAATATCCACTGATAATATATACAGATTTCAGTTTCTCTGTATCCATACAAACACTAATTATCTTTTTTATTATCACCATTCTTTAGAGTGTGAAGTGGTATTTTGTCTTAACGTCTGTTTTGCATGTTGTTATGATAGACATTCTAGTCTTGTAGTGTTGTCTAACAGTATTGTTCTATCTTCTTGTTTGCAGTCTATTTAGGGCTTCTTGTGCAAACAACATCCTGCTGGATCTTGTTTTTGTATCTGATATCAACCTCTGCCTTGTAACTGAAGTGATTCATTCATTCACACTGAATGTTATTAAAGATATGGTTGGATGTATGGCTGGAACATTGGTTTTAATGTTTCTTTATCTAATGGTGTATTTTTTTTTTGCTCATCTGTTTCTCTTCTATGCATTTCTTTTAATATTTTCCAATGCAGCATTTAAATTTCTCAAAAGAAATTAAACCAAAGGAGTGACATTATGGTGTTGCAAGTTAAGCCTTCACCTGCAACACTGACATCAAATATGGGCAAGTCCTAGCTGCTCAACTTCTAATCCAACTCCATACTAATGTCTGAAAAAGCAGCACAAGCTTGCCCAAGAGAGTAGGTAGGCCCTTGCACCCACATGGGAGACCCAGAAGCAGCTCCAGGCTCCTGGCTTCAGCCTGGCCTAGCCCAGGCCATTGCAGTCATTTGGGGGGTGAACCAGAGGATAGATTGCTCTCTTTCTTCATAACTCTGTTTTTCAAATAATAAATTAAAAATTTTTAAAGAACTAAATTCAGTAATAGAATACATTTTTAGATTTAAAGAATAAACGTGCAATGCCAATAGTCATTTTCTCAGAAGATATGCTAATGACTTGTAAATACATGCAAAGATGTCCAAGATCACAAATCACTATGGTCACGAAAACACAAACCAAAGAGATATATCATCACCCCCACTGTGATTTTTAAAAGGGGAAATAAGTACTGGTGAATGTATGGAAAAAAATCTAACTTTTATATACTGCTGGGTCAAAGTAAAATGGCAGAACTAATGTGGGAAACAGTTTGGTAAGTTCCCAAATGTTAAATACGTAATTACCCTATTGAGGTGTAGTTCTGGGACTGAATAGTTGTATCCCAAAGAATTTAAACAGGGTGTGAAACAGGCAATTCATATGTCCACATTAACAGCAGCATTTTGCACAATAGCCCTAAAGTAGAAGCAACCCAGGTGACCTGCAACAGGAGTGAGTAAGATGTGCTATCTGTACAATGGAACATTGCATAGCCTTAAAATTCTCTTGAGATCGCATTGTTCCAAAGTGGATAGAACTGCAGCCTGAAATACTAGCAACCCCCATGGGTATTGGTTTGTCCCAGATGCCCCACTTCTGATCCACCTCCATGCTAATACATCTGGAAAAGCAGTGCAGGATGGTCCAAGTCCCTGGAGCCCTGCTCCCATGTGGGAGACCCAGAAGCTCCAGGCTCCTGGCTTCAGCCTGGCCCAGCCCTGGCCATTGCAGCCACATGGGAAGTGAACCAGCGGGTGCAAAATCATTTTTTTTTCTGTAACTCTGCTGTTCAAGTAAATAAATAATTTAAGATGGATGTAGTTCTTATGTATGGCACAACACCAAGGAGCCTTGAAAACATAATGATGAATGAAGTCAGTCAAATATGGAAGGCCCCACATTACATGATTCCACTTACATGAACTATCTGGAATAGGCCAATTCATAGAGACAAGAAGCGTATTATAGGTTACAAGGAGCTGGAGGGAGTGGGAGAGTTGTTGCTTAATGGGTAGAGTTTCTGTTTGGGGTGATGAAATACTTTTGAAAACGATAATGGCGATAGTTATATAATGTTATAAGCTTGATCAATGGAAATGAATTGTACACTTCAACTGGATTAAATGACAACATTGACAATGTGTAATACAACTGAGGGAAGGGGAAGCAGAGGCAAATGTTTAATTCTAAAGAGAATTTGGAGTGTTCATGAGAAGTTCTCTGGGTCAATTGGATTAAGAATTTCTAAATGGAGAAAAGGGAGGAAGGTGAGTCCAAGTTGCCCACATCAGGAAAAGCAGCATGATCTCCATGAAGGCTGGAACCCCTACTGACCACCAGCCTGGATGAAGTACTTCAAGAACAGCAAACCCAGTGTGAGAGCTTCCTCACATGCTTCCAGACTGGGCTCTGCACAAGTTGCCTAGAGTTCCTTTGACAGAGGAAGGACATGGGGACACTACAAAGCTTAGTAAGTAAAGCCACCCTCAAGCTCAGCCAAGACTGTGAGGCCACATCATTGGAAGGCAGCTGAGAGCTCTTGGGAATCAGTCAAGAGAACTACTCACCCCTGATCGCAGCACTTTACTAACAGGAAGACGGTGCCCATTGGGCCACTGTCACTTACAAGTGGGAGACCCAGACGGAGTTCTGGGCTCTTGGTTTTTGGCTGGCCTAGCCCAGGAACTAGAGCCCTTTGGAAGGTGAACCAGGGATAGAAAATCACTTGCTCTCTTTGCCTTTCAAATAAATATGTTTTTTTTAAAGTAAATATTCACTCAGAAGCATTCATTTTCATACAAATCTCAGATGAAATGTGCATCTTGACATAAGACCAAGTGAATCTGAATATCTGCCCACCATCCAATCTCACAGCTTCATGATCAGCCAAAATGTAATACCACTTTGTTACATCAGGCTGTGCTAGGTTGTCCACATCCTGGGACATAAGGGAGTGGAGCAAACTTGGAGGCAAATCTATGATCGAGTCTAAGTTCTCTGGGTCTTTTAAGTTGTATCTGGAGTTTACTGAGTGGAATGAGTGCCCGGGTTCTGGCTTCTCTACTTTGCTTCACCTTATGGGCACCAAGCAATGAGTTCTCACTTATCTTTCTCAGATGCCCACCTGCTTTCAACCTTACTGCTTCCTCTACCACCAAGGCTCGCATACTGTGTTTTTTGTGTGTGCTAGGCCTCATCCCACTACCTCAGAGTATTCAAGAAGTTTGTGGAACATAGAAATGCAAAATCAATCTCTTTGGGTCCAAAAACGTTGGACATTCATGTGTCTGAATTATGTTCAAAGAATTCATGGAAAAATTGGTACTATAAAATAGATCTGCATCAATTTTTAGAAAGTTTTCATACCAGAGCCACCACTTACAACGTGGAATCTTACATCAAAATGCCTACTTGAGTCCCAGATCATCCACTTCCAATCCAGCTTCCTGATCTTAGGTGATGGATCAAGTGCTTGGGCCCCTGGCTTCCACATAGGAGACCCAGATTCTAGGTTCCTGAGATTAGCCTGGCTCAGCCCTGAATATTGTGGGCATTTGGGGAACAAACCAGGAGCTTTTCTCTGTCTCTCCTCTCTCCTACTACTCTTTCAAGTAGATGAAAACAAAAAGTCAACACTTTCAGAAAAAGATTTGTAGAGCCTGGTATAGTAGCCTAGTGGCTAAAGTCCTCACCTTGTATGCACTGGGATCCCATATGGATGCCGGTTTGTGTCTCAGCTGTTTCACTTCCCTTCCAGCTCCCTGTTTGTAACCTGGAATAGTAGTAGAAATGGCCCAAAGCCTTGCGACCCTATACCCGTGCAGGAGACCCAAAAGAAGCTTCTGGCTTCGGGTCAGCTCAGCTCCGGTCATTGCGGCCACTTGGGGAGTGAACCAGTAGATGGAAAATCTTTCCCTTTCTATGTCTCCTTCTCTCTAGAAATCTGACTTTTCAATAAAAATATACATATTTATTTTTTTAAAAAAGATCTTGTACCAAAATGAGTTTATCTCAACTATTTTCCCAGAAGCTTCAAGTTCCCCATATACTTTCCTACTGTCCTGTGCCATTCCTCCAGCACACTTACTTGCCTCAGAACCCCAGCTTCAATTGATTGGAAGTTTCACCTCTCCCTGTCCCTCACAAGATCAACAGTTGCCGGTCTCTAGCTTGGCTACCTTCTTACTCCCAGTAACAACGCAATCAAACTCTAAGTTCAATCCTTTGAAATAGAAAACAACTATTTTTAAGGTGATTCCAGGAAACCTAAAATTATAAAGAGTTGACAATCATGCCGAGAATCCATTTTGCCCCCAGTGATTCCCGGAGATTAATTAACATGGCCACAAAGCATTCCCTGGCAAGACGGGTGCAAGTCCTGCTTGGGGGTCCTGCACAGCAAATGTGTCCTCCAAAAGTAGCCAGAAAATTTTGAGACTTTTTTCAAAAACTACAGCAGAAAAGAAGGAGTCATTTTGGCAACAACAGAACTTTGTTGGGCTTCTTACACTTTTTTTCAGTTTAATTCTGGATAAATTGACTAAAACCAGCATGATACGGGATAGAGCAAAAACTGTGTCTAGGGTCTGCAGAGCTTTGTAAAATTTCTGATGACCATTTGGTTGCAGCTCCCTCTGGATTCGTTGTTCCCTTGAGGGAGCCACACAATGGGGAAGAGGGAAAAAAAGAATGAATTCAGAAACGGAGGGGGGCGGGGGGCGGTTTGTCCAAGTTGGTCCATTTGCTGCAGACCTTCTCTCCTCCTAGGGGCAGAGGCTGAGTAATTTCAATTCAAAGTTACAGCTAGGCTAAGCCTGATAGACCTCCAGCTTCAGGTTTCCGCGAGTCACAGAAAGGCAACTTAAGTTCAAAGACCAGGCATTTGGCTCCATTTTTTTTTTCTTTTCTATGAAGAGCTCTTATGAAAAGAAAGTTAATTTCTGTGACTCATAAACAGAAGATTTCCAAAGCTCCATAAGGTTTCTATGCAATTATGCTGGAATTACTTGATTAGAAAATAAATAATTCCATGCTTGTTACAAGTATATTCGTATACATAAATGTGCGGTCCATAAGAGCAGAGTTCAGGAATAATGTCGTTTGGCAAGAAAAGAAGACGATATCCAAACCTGCCTTTTTCTGTCATGGGCTGCTGGCCACATGGGGAGAACGTTGGTGACATTACCATGCACCTTCAAAACAGCAGGTCGTTCCGTAACTCACAGATACCGAGCTGGGCAGCTCTAACACTATAGAGATAAGCCACATGGAAGTTGCTGGAATGTGCAGGGGTCCTCTTCATCAGGAATAGTTAAGAACAGAAAAGTACCCACTGGGAACTCACGGCACCATGAGAAAATAAATGGAGAATCCAGCAGAAAGATTCAGGCAAACATCCAAGAAAGATTCCAGTATGTGTACACTGTCTCATTTGACTTCTGCATGTCGCTGCAGCATCACAGTGAAAAAATCCTTTCTACAAACATGAGAAATGTGACCTCCAAAGAAGATGTTAATTATACATATTGGTTCAAAGAACACGCTAATTGCCATATCCCTAGCACTTTATTCCTCTAAGTTGCTTCTGAAGACGATGCCAATAGACAGCGACCCTGAGCTCTCCGGGTTGACTCAGACCACCTCCACCCAGATTAAGCATTCAAGCATGCACCTCGTCTCTACCACTTCTCTCCTTCAGAAAAGAACACACTAGAGGCCTGGAGTCAGGGAGTGGAATGGTCAAGTCAGCAGAGAGACTATAATCCAGGGAAGAGAAGCCAAGAGGCCAGGCAATGGAGGAGGAAGCCCAGCTTTATCCACTGAAGGTGGGTCCCATTCTCAACTGCAGTCCGGCCACCAGCATGGAAGCAAGTCTGAGGCCCAGACGCCATCAAACTATCTGCAAACTATCCTTTGGGAAAATCAAAGACCCGTTCAGAACTCTTCTAGAAATCTCAAGTACATACACAGCAACTGTCTACTCAAGTTTCTGTGGAGATGATGGGTGAGCTCCTCCAATTTAACATACCAAAAGCCAAACTCGTGACTCTGTGGCTGCCCCTTTCACCAAACTCACCCACAATCTTCTCGATTTGCCTTGGTGTAATTCTATTATTTCAGTTGCACAGCTCAAAGATGCTGGCAGAATAGATAAATAAAGAAGTAGGTCTCATCCTTGACTTATTCTTTCTTGTTTTAAAGGATTATTTGAGGGCCCGGTGCAGTGGCCTAGTGGCTAAAGTCCTTGCCTTGAATGCACAGGGATCCCATATGAGCACTGGTTCTAATCCCAGCAGCCACACTTCCCATCCAGCTCCCTGATTGTGGCCTGGGAAACCAGTGGAGGACGGCCCAAAGCCTTGGGACCCTGTATCCACATGGGAGACCCGGAAGAGGCTTGAGGCTCCTGGCTTCAAATTGGCACAGCACCGGTTGTTGTGGTCACTTGGGGAGTGAATCATCAGATGGAAGGTCTTCCTCTGTCTCTCCTCCTCTCTGTATATCTGACTTTGCAATAAAATTAAATAATCTTTTAAAAAAAGATTATTTGAAAGAGTTATAGAGAGGAAGAAAGTGAGCGAGCAACAGAATCTTGTATATGATGGTTCACCCCTTAAGTGGAGCCAGGAGGCCTAATCAGGCTTCCCGTGTGAACGGCAGGGCCCATGCATTCGGGTCCTCTGCTGCTGCCTTCCCAGGTGTATCAGCAGGGTGCGGATCAAAGGTCAAACAGCCAAGACTCAAACTGGTTCTCATATGGGGTACCTGCTATGCCGCAAGGTCTATCCCACCTTGACTGCTCATTTTCTCACAGCCAGGCCATCAGCTGGGTTCCACCTCCAAACTAGATCCAGAATCTGACCACTTCTTATCTCCTCTGCTTCTATAGCCCAGGTCTGAGCCCTTCATGCCCTTCTCCAGCCTGGGTGATGCCCACAGGCTCTTTGCGGGGGGGAGGAGGGGAATGAGTCCACCTTCACTTCCCTTATCCTCTCTCAGCACAGCAGCCAGACTGAGCCATTTCAACTACAGTCCAGTCAGCATGACACTTCTCAGCACCCTCTCGTGGCTCCCCATTTCAGCCAGAGTCAAACTCCTTATCATGGTCTCCAAGGCCTGCCCGATTTGGCCTCCCATGGTGCCTCCGTACACTGTGGCCGCCTCATCCCTTCCACGGCAGAAGCAATGACTTCCTTATTGGTGCAGGCACATTTATACTTAAAGACCTTTGCCCAGGCCATTGCCTTTCCTATCCACCCACCTCATATGTGCTTGCTTTGCTTCCTCTCCTTCTCTAAGTCCACAGGCCAATGGCACCTTATTTAAATAATTCCTGAATTCCCCTATTTAAATATGTAGCCCTCACTTCCCACCCCCAACATTTCCTTTCCCTTTCCCTCAATTTTTTCCATTGCAATTATTGCTTAACATCATTTGCTAAGATCTAAGGCTGTTTAAAAAATACATTTAAAAGGAAGAGCAATGAAGACAGGGAGAGCAGGCAGACAAGCAGATAAACATTGATCCTCAATGTGTTGCTTCATTTACCAAATGACTGTAACAGCTAGGGCCGAGTCAGGAGCCTTGGGCATGAATACCATCCAGCAGGGACTCAAATGTGATTCCCCTTCCCTCAAAGCATTATTTACTGCTTTCCAAGTACACTCACAGGGAACTTGATCAGAAGTGGAGGAGCCACCAAGACTTGAACTTGGGGCTGGCGCTATATCTCAACATGTTAATCCTCTGCCTGTAAGCACCAGTATTCAATATGAGTATCAGTTCATGTCTCAGCTGCCCCACTTCCCTTTCAACTCCTTGCTTGTAAACTAGGAATGCAGCAGAGGACGGCCCAAATCCTTAGGACCCTGAACCCATGTGGAAGACCAAGAAGAAGTTCTTGGCTTCTGGCTTTGGCTCAGCTCCGCTCTGGCCATAATGGCAATTTAGGGAATGAACCAGCTGATCTTTCTTCATCTCTCCTTTCTGTAAATCTGCTGTTCAAATAAAGGTATTTAAAACAAAACAAACAAAGTGGCTGTCTGATATAGGATGTCACTATCCCAAGCTCAGGTTAACCCTTTGCGCCACAATGCTTTTCCCCAAAATGCAAGTTTCCCAAAGACAGACTGTTTTCTGTGGTATCATCTAGCACAGGGACTGGCATGCAGCAAATGTTAAGTGTTAGCTGAATAGCTAGTAGAAGCTGGCTACCTTCCCCTCTTGTTGGCTTGCTGCATTTAGTTATTCTTAGGCAATGCTTTTGATCCACTAGTCTGTGTGCATTTTCCAAGGGGAAAACTATGACTTCTGTTTCTGTAAAGCGCATCTCTAAACAGGAAGTAGGGGGGTCCCTGCCTTAGCCCCCAGAAATATTCCTCATTGTCAGGAGTCTTCTGTGCTTCACTCCAAAGCTAGCCCTGTAAAGAAGCTTGGGGGCATCCATCACTATTCACGGCAGATCATACTTAGCAGGCTTTGGGGTTTGGGGAAGCCCAGCTCTGGACTCCAACACTACTGCCTTACCCCCTAATAAGCTCTGCTGCCCATTGGCCTGAATCCATAAACCCTGGCCCAAAAGAGTCTTTTTTTTTTTTCTGTTCTGGTCACTTGCTGCTGCATCCCTAGCTTTGACCATAGTAGATCCTTAGTATCTGTTGATTCAGTGTTAGTGTCATAGCATAGTAGGTTAAGCCTCATCCTGTAGTTCCAGTATCCTATATGGGCATTGATTCGAGTCCTGGCTGCTCAACTTCTGATCAAACTGCCCGCTCATGGCCTGGGAAAGTAGTGGAGGATGGCTCAAATCCGTGGGCCCGGACACTCATGTGGGAGACCCAGAAGCAACTCCAGGTTCCTGGTTTCAGATCAGCCTAGCCCCAGCTGTTGAAATCATTTGGGAAGTGAACCAACTGATGGAAGGTATTCTCTCTGTGTGTGTGTGTCTCCTTCTCTGACTGCCTTTCAAGTATTTTTTTTAATCATTAGATCATAAACACATACTTTGTAAACCAATGAAATGACACTGCATCCTGAAGGGAACTCTCACTGCATTCCTACCCCCTTGTCACAGTCCTCTTGGCCTTTGGCTTCCCCACACTATTGGTTCTCTGCATCTCAGTTCCTGTATTTTTCTTTCAATGGTGCTGCCTGCTACAACACCGTTCTCAGGCCTTCTCCCTTTCCAGGGCCACTAGCCCAAGCCCACCCAAACTTCTAGCACACACGGCAGTGGGTCTTGAGATTTCTTCCCTTGCAACAGACCATGCTGGCTTGAATGTCTACTATGTAGTAGTTTCTGTATTATGTGGGCTGTCCACATTTGTGTTAATCCCCATGGAGAGTTGTCAAAAAAAAAAAAAAAACAAAAAACAAAAAACAAAAATCCAGGGCCAGTTACCCTACAAATGTTGGAAACTTTGTTTCCTGCACACTGCACCTGAGCTTGTCAACTGGTCTACCTTTATCTTCCCTTTTGCAGCTGCATTCTTTTCCCTTACGGGAAGCCTCCTAAAAGCCCACCTCACTTCTCTCCCTCTCAAAGGCCCATAATCTGCCTTCCCAGACAACCTTGAGATGAACACATGTAAGGCATGACCTATGGAGGAACTGAGGCCTGGCTTCTAGCTGCCAGTTGCCAAATTTTCCCAGAACCCAAACTCTCACATTGCCCTGACAACCAGGCCCCAGGAATCTCCAGTGCTGTATCACGCATGGTCTATTTTGTCCCAAACCAAGCCTTTAAAAATCCCTGCCTGGGAATGGAGTGAAAAGCATTTTCAGAACTATTTGAAACATGCATCTCAGCTCCTCAATGAGAACCAAAACTGAGGATGTGACGTTTATAGGACATGTCAGTGGAAAAGATTACTTTTCTTAAAATACATTTGTTAAATGATAGGTAAAACAGCAAACGGATGGGAACCTACAACTGGGAGACATCACAGGAAGAAGGAAATATGATTTTTATTATAAACATATGCATTTTATTATTCTTCCCAGTGAGGACCGGGATTGTGAATCTGCAGCTGTGAAAGGGCAAGAAGAGAACAGTATTTTTAGACCTGTCACTTTAAAATATACCTTCTCTAGCTTTGCTACAGCATTTCTCCAAGCCAGGCATGCTTGGAGCCGGAGTAGGAGCAAAGATGAACACACATCTAACACAAATGCCCCACAGCCAGTTGCTCTGGGCCTCACCACTGCTGCCTCAACAAGAATACAGTTTGTCACACCACCCAGCCCCAACTCATTCCCCACGCTCAGGCAGCACCAACTCTTCCCATCTGCACATCTTCTCTTTCTTTCTCTCTCTCTCTCTCTCTCTCTCTCTCTCACACACACACACACACACACACACACACACACACACACACACACACACACACACACACACACACACACACACACACACACACACACACACACACACACACACACAGCTGAGCCATGAACATCATCTGTGACTTTCCATCTCCCGCACTTCTCATCCCACCTGTTGCTGCTGCTTGCAGAAGTCTCTCTGTGGGAACCAAGCTGGGCCTTCCTCTGGGCTTGGGGTGTGTATTCCATTTATTCCCAATACTATTCTACAAGACAAGCGAGAGGGAGAGCTTCAGTGCACACAAATGGGCTCAAAGGGGCTGGGCTTCTTGCCCAAGGGGAGACATGATAAATGGCAATTGGAACTCAGATGTGTCAGGCCTCACAGCAACAACCTGGACCATCGCCTGGGCTGTCTGGCCATGATGCTTCCACAGTGTAGCCCAGCTCTAACTCCTGGTCACCCTCACCCTCATTGCTGCAGCCCCATTTTCCTGACTCCTACACATCATGGCCCATGTGTCCCCATGTGGCTTCTGGCTTTCCCTCCCTGCCCTTCCACACAGCCCTCTGGGTGGCCAGGGAACACATCCAAAGGCTTCATTTTGGCATGGAACACCATCTCCAATCCAGCCTCCTCTTTCACTTTCTTTAGCCATTACTCTCCCTTACTCCAGCCCCACTAACTTGGGCTGCTCTGAGCACGTCCATTCCTGCCCTCCCACCCACACCCTTCTTTGCTCATACTCTATCTAACCCTCTCTCTGGAACATCCTTTGTTATGATCTTCAAGAAAACTTCACTGTTTATTTCAAAAGTCTGTGAGCCCTCCCCCAGCATGCAATTCACTGCGTGAATCGTTTTTGTGTGTCTCTCTTCTCCCTCCTGCAAACTCATATACTACTTTTTCCCCCAAGGGGGAAGGGGGCTAGGCCTAGAATGAGTGACCAGTAGTTTCTAAGCTGTTTCAATATGGTTCAATGTGGACGCTTCAAAAAGTTCATGGAAAATTATATTAAAATGACTGTTTTGGTGTCACACTGTATGAAAAGCCATGCATGGTTTTAGCAGACCATGCATTTTCAGCAAACTTTTTGAAGAGTTCCTACAGAATGCCACATTCCAGAGGCTTCCTCCAAAGAGTAGGACTTCACGGGAAAGGGTTGCTACCAGTATCAAGGCAACTCCTGCGTTCCCAGCAATACTAGCATCTCAACAGCAGAGTTCAGATAGCAGAGTTGCATGGGAACATTCTATCAAGGAACTTGGACCATTCATGTCCTCCCATAAAACAGCATTTTTTTCCCTGTGGCATCCAGAACCCATGCCTGGGAGAAGTGCGAATGATGGGCCCTGTCATCGCCTACAGGAGAGCTCTTCTGCTATAAAGCAACCCATCTATCCAGTCACTTTGCAGATGACCGACTCATGGATGGATTTCATGTCTCTGGTTGCGACTGGCATGGTCTTCC
This sequence comes from Ochotona curzoniae, assembly GCF_017591425.1. Lineage (NCBI taxonomy): Eukaryota > Metazoa > Chordata > Mammalia > Lagomorpha > Ochotonidae > Ochotona > Ochotona curzoniae. The sequence goes on from NW_024467087.1 coordinate 12,708,282, forward strand.
CGATGGGAAAGGCCGCACTCTCCAGGACTCACATCTCCTGAAAAGTACCTTGCCTTAACACTCAGCTCTCGTTCGGTTCCTTGGAACCTCTGATCTTCCAGCCCTGGGCTGTGCTGGGGTCTCAGAAGTCTAGAGAACATAGTGGCCATTTGGATTCCCGTTTGCAAAGCTGTTTCCTGGTGAAATATTGTTATTTGGGGGTGGGGGATGATTCTGTCAGGAAGTCATTTGGAGTAAAGTAAAAAAATCAAATCTGCAGCCCTCTACACAAATAACAAACAGCCTGCACAGCCCTTCAGTGGGACTCCAAGAACTGCCATTTGGAAAGGAGGTCAGGAAGTGGAGCGTAAACATCTGGTGCTGTAGCGCTCTGGCCTGGGGGCCGGGTGCAGGTGCGGGAAGTTGGGGGCTCTGAGGCCTCTGACTACCTTCCCTTCACCTTTTGCTGAGCCCCGCATTTTGGCCACCAGAGCACTGAATCACCCAGAGTTCAAATTATACTGAAAATGCTACTCACACAGGGATGAGTTCATCAAGGTGACAGGCCATTTTCACTATTCCTAACTTTTTTTTAAATTAGCCAACATGTTCATTTGCTTAGCATTTCGTGGCATAATCAGTGCTGGGAGGTCTTTGAGAGTTCAGAAGTTTCATTTAAAGTCACTTTCCCAATTTGTGCTGGTTCCGTAGACTCGTTTCAGGAACAGGTTAGTTTGGTATGGTCCAGCACATTTATGGCCTGCAACTTAGTGTGAAAGCGAGTGCTTTGGCTCCTGGGATGTCTCAAAAAGAAGCTGATGCTAACCATAGTGGGTTCTTGTCAAAACACCTTTCAGTGAAAGAACTCAGTGGGTTTTACAAAAGTTAACTTCATCCGTCCCCCAACACACCTGCATCCTGAATACGAGACATCCAGATAGCTCTCACTAGATGAAATGTAGTCCCAGCTAGAGGAAAAATCCCCACGTGGAAGCTAGAATTGCTGCAGTTGCAAGTTGATGGACAGTTTCTGGTCAACATCCAAAATCTAGCTAATGCTGTAATGAGATTTTCATTGGAAGTCCCATTGGATCACAACCCCCCCCCACTAGTTTCCCATTTAATTGGAAAGATGATGCTTCTAGGCCTGCATTTCTCAAGTGTAATCTATCATCTGCAAGGTGCCTTTGCTTTTTCACTGGTGAGTTTCAAGCGAGGAGCAGGATGCTCTGCTCATGACTGGGTAAGAAACCTAGCCAGCACAAAATGCAGATTGAAGTGAAGGCAAAAATCTGATCGAGTTCATTGTCCTGACTGCTAAAACTTCTCCAGATGTTAAGTAGGGTCATTCAGAGCTCTACCATTATCACTGTAGCCACCAGCCTGGGCAATAAAGGGAGGGAGCTGGATCCCAACAGTAACAGCAAGAGAGAAATCAGCCACAAATAGATGAAGGAAAGCTAATCCTTAAGGGGACCAATGAGAAACCCAGCTGAAGGGCATCACACCTGATATAGCCTTAATTCCTCTTCCCATTGGTCAAGTGAGTAGACACTGAGAATCTCTTCCCCACAAAATCATGCTTTTCTTACTGTCCCATCAACACAGCAAGGCTCTGGAACCTCAGCATATAGATGGCTGGGATGTTGGCCGCAGACGAGTTTGCGAGTTTGCTGAATTCTGCTTCTATGTTTTTGCCATGGTTCTCCCCCTCATAAGAGGTCTTGACTGACGTGGTAGCTGACCTCAGTAGTGTCTTCAATGTTGCCCCTTCCATTTGCCACAGTGACTAACCCAAGTTTTGCCACTCTTCAAGTCCCTACCTTCACCTCTCTGGCCCTCCCTCTTAGCAAGCTGCCTTGCTGAAGTCCCTACCATGAAAACCTGTGCCACCTTGTATGATCTTTGCTATTTACTGCTGTGGTCTGAATATGCTTATAGGCCTCCACTCACTCCCAGAACCTTATGTATCAATGGTACTAAAAGGGTACGATCAATCCAATTATGAGGTAAGTTTTTTGAGATGTGATTAAATTGGAAACAGTCAGTAGGGTGAAACCATCATGATTACATCTTAGCAACTATACAAGGAGAGAGAGAGACATACACAAGCATATACGATTGCCCTCTCTTGCCAAATCTTTGCTACTTTGTGACTCTGCCAGTAAGAACACCATCACCAGATCCTGGCACAATGGCTCATCCTTCCCCGCCTCCTGCTGCAAGCATCAGGATCCAATATGGATGCCAGCTCATGTCCCAGCTGTTCCACTTCCTTTCCAGAACCCTGCTTGTGGCTGGGGAAAGCAGTGGAAGATGGCCCAAGTCCTTCAGACCCTGCATCCCTGTGGAAGACCTAAAACATGCTCCTGGCTTCAGATCAGCTCACCTCAGGCTGTTGTGATGATCTGTGGAGTGAACCAGCAGATGGAAGATCTTTCTGGCTCTCCTTGTCTCTGTAAATCTGCCTTTTCAATAAAAGTAAGTCTTTAAAGAAAAACACCACCACCACCAGATAAGATTCCTAGACCTTTGCACCTCCAGAACATGAGACACACTAAACCTCCTTTCTTACCAAGTTAGGCTGTTTCAGGAAGTTCATTACAGTAACAAAAAGCTAATACTTCTTTTCCCCTGTCTACACACACACACACACACACACACACACAATCTATATCTCCAAACATATATGTATGTTTCTAAGACTATCTGGTCTACTCTTCCCAGTAGTGTCAGCAAGCAATGTAACCTCAATGCCAACCCCTCCACCCTTATGGGACTTTGCTAGAATCACCACTCACATCCACATCCCATATTTTCAGCTTTTTCCTGTTTGTCTGCTTTCTCCCCCAGCCTACATGTTAGTTTTGGAGAGGTCAAATCATGTGAGCTCAACGCCCATTTTGCCAAATGGCTAGCTCTAGGCTGATACCCCATAGGCCTATCAGAATGTCCAAATCTAGGCCATCTTTCTTACCTCCAACTCTCAACCTATGTCCCCCACTTCTCACCTGATGACACCAGCATCCACTGAAGCACCTAAGTCTAAAACCTGGAGTTGATCACTTTTGATATCTGATTTTGTCATATTTCACTGAATGCCTAGAGGTGAAGAATCTGCTTCTTTAGTATCACTATCTGGTGGTTCTGCACTCTACATTTTATACATCTTTTAATCATGCTACTTTTACCTGCTTTACACTTCTAGTATGTCTGTTCCTTAAGTATCTCCCAATTTTATGGCCTCAACTATCACCTGAATAGTCTCCTTGCTTCCTCTAGACACTTCGCATCTGTTTTCCACACTGTAGCCAGAGCAAACCACTCATTTCCCAGGACTAAGTTAACATGTCTTCCATTAGCTATAAGTCAATAGTAAAACAGTGCACTCATCTCCGTGTACATGGCAGTGAGTCTGACTGGTTCTTGAGTCACTTGAACATACACTTACTCTTTGACATACCTATAAATCTAAATGAATAATATGCGTGAGGGGCCAGCACATTGGCTCAACTGGCTAATCCTCCTCCTCCTCCAAGCACCAGGATTGCATATGGGTACTGGTTCGTGTTCTGACTGCTCCATTTCCCATTCAGTTCCCTGCTTATGGCCTGGGAAAGCAGCGGTGGATGGTTCATTGCCTTGGGACCCTGCACCTGCATGGGAAATCTGGAAGAAGCTCCTGACATCAGTTGGCTCAACTCTGGTCATTGCAGCCATTTAGGGCATGAACCAGTGAGCGGAGGATCTTTTTGGCTCTCTGTAAAATCTGTCTTTCCAATAAAAATAACTAAATCTTGAAAAAAAAAAAGGTAATGTGCATGAGTCTACTAAATTACATCTGACAGGACAGAAGACACTGTTGCCATACCTACCAAAATGATTAAACTTCTAAAAGGTGGACAATGCCAATTGTTTAAACAAGTGTAATGATTTTACATTGCTAAGCACTATATAAATCAGTGCAAAAACAGCAGAAAACTATTTGGCAGCATCATTCATGTGTGTGTGTCAGCTCTTCAAAAATTTCACATAAAGTGTGAATTTTGAAAAAAAAAATACATGGATTTCAAAGATGTTTCACATTAAAAAGAAACATCTTTGGATTCCAGTTTTTTTGCAAACTGTTTAAATCACCTTCATATATCCCAGGAGCCAGCAAAACACACTCTTCAAAAATATTTTCACAGAGAAAGCGAAAGGAAAGAGAAATATCTTCCACCTGCTATTTCACTTTCCAAATGCTTGCAATAGCTGGGCGGGCCTGGACCAGGCCTGAACCTGAAGCCAGGAACTCCATCTGCGTCTCCCATTTGGGATGGCAAGGGACTGAAGTACCTAGGTCATCGGCTGCCTCCTGATAGTGGAGCAGCCAGGACTCCAGCCAGGCACTCCCACATGGGGCACAGGCATGGTCAGCAGCAGCAGCCTGGCCTGCTGTGCCACACCTTCCCCAAAATTCACTTCTGCACTCACACCATAAATGTAGGCACATGTACACACAAAAAAATACATACACACACACAATATTCACAGAGCACTATGCCTAACAGCTCCCAACTGGAAATGATCCAAATGTCTACTGAAAATAGAATCAGTACTATATAGCAATTATAATGAAATTATTATTTATATAAAAAACGTGAGAACCTCAGTGTGTTATAGCATAGTGGGGAAAGCTGCTGCCTGCATTGCTAGCATTCCATTTGGGTGCCAGTTCTTATCCTGGCTGCCCCGCTTCCCATCCAGCTCCCCACTGATGGTCTGGGAAAGCAGCAGAGGCTGATCCAAATGTTTGCATCTCTGCCGCCCACATAGGAGACCTGGATGAAGCTCCTGGCTCTGTCCTGGTCCAAAACTAGCCAATGTGACCATTTGGGGGAATGAGCCAGTAGATGGGCAAGATCTCTCTATCCCTCTCTTTCAAAATAAATCTTTTTTTAAAAAAGCAGTGTAAGTAAATCTTATAAATATGATTGACTTAAAAGCCGAGCACCAAAAAAAAAAAATGCAAGCTATGTGATCCCATTTATATATCATTAAGTAAAATCAATCTGTTTTTAGATGTCAAGTTAGTGATCACCCTTGGAAAGCAGTGATTGGGATTGGGAGTTAAGAGACTTGAGGATGGCGTAATGCTCAATTCTTAATCTGGGTAATGGTTGCTCAAGCATGACTAGATGGATGTGAAAATTCTTCAAATCAAGCCTTATGGGTAATGTACTTTTGTAATATGCTGTACATCATTAAAAATTTCACCTTGGGATAAACAATGAGCATTGCATGTTAAGCTTGAGAGGCTGCCATCCATATGCAAATGTCTGAGGTCAAGCCATGCCTCTGCCTCCTTACCAAGCATCCTGTTAATATATTTAGAAGGCAGCAGATGATGTATCAAGCGTTTGAGTTCCTGTCACCCAAATGAGACCTCCCCGATGGAAATGGAATTCCCGACTCCTGGCTTGTAGCTCTGGCTTGGCCAGTTCCGACTGTCATGAGCATTTGTTGAGTCAAACATGGAATGAAAGATCTGTCTTTGCTTCTCTGCCTTGAAAATAAAATTTGTGAAGGGCCAGCACAATGGCTCAACAGGGTAATCCTCTGCCTGCAAGTGCCAGCACTCCACATGGGAGCTGGCTCGTGTCCCACCTGCTCTGCTTTCTTACCTGTGGCCAGGGAAAGCATTGGAGGTTGGGCCAAAGCCTCGGGACCCTGCACTTACACGTGAGACTAGAAGAAGCCCAACTTGGCCTCAGATTGTGTCCATTCTAACTACAGGGGCCATTTGGAGAGTGAACCAGCAGTTGGAAGATCTTTCTATCCCTCCTTTTTTTTTCTATAAATCTGCCTTTCCAATAAAAATAAATCTAGGAAGATTCAAAGAGTTTGTCCTTTTTTTCCATTTTTCCTAGTTTATAGATATCTCATTTCCAAGTCATCTCGACAGTCTTGCCTCCATTTCAGTTTTCATGTCTCACACGACTTAGCGCGGTGCTCCAATCTCATTGTCCCCTTCCCCCACACACGCCATTTATTCTCCATCCTAAGCTCACATCTGATCATATCCTGCCAGATACCCCCTGCCGTCTTGGGACTAGTCTCTACTGAACAAAATTGGCAAGATATTGGAAAATGGAAGGCAGAAAGAGAAGGAGGGGGCAGTGAAGAATTTTGGCAGCTGGAGTACCGGAGTGGAAGAGTGGCAGGTGGGGTTCTGAACAAATATATGAAAAGAAAAAGCTAAGCCAGCCCTGCAGGGTGACAATAAGCTGAGACACACTGAAGAGGAGGCTGGTGGCTCACAGCTCTGGACAGAGGCTATCTCTTGCAGGAGTCCATATTTGGAAGAAATGGATAGATAGGGAAGGATGGCGAGTACCCTTGAGTCAAGCCTGTCGAAGAAAAAATTAATTCTGAAGAATGACATAGGAGTTTTCATCAAGGAATCTGACTCTAAAGGAAATTATCCTTGAATATGGTTTATAACAAATGAAAAAAAAAAATCAAAACCAGGCCCAGCACAGTAGCCTAGTGGCTAAAGTCCTCTCCTTGAAGGCATCAGGATCCCATATCGGAGCCAGTTCTAATCCTGGCAGCCCTGCTTCCCATCCAGCTCCCTGCCTGCAGCCAGGGAAAGCAGCCGAGGACAGCACAAAGCTTAGGGACCCTGCACCCGCGTGGGAGACCCAGAAGAGACTCCTGGCTCTGGATCGGCTCAGCTCCAGCCATTGCAGCCTGGGGAGTGAATAAGATGGAAGATCTTCCTCTCTGTATATCTGACTTCACAATACAAATAAATCTTTTTTTCAAAAAGCAAAGCCATGCAGCCAACAGTAGCTGCACCTCCACCAACTCAGCACCCTACCCTCATCTTTCATATGCATTCAGCACTGGCTAGCACCTGCAGCTGGAGGGCCACCCAGGAGCCTCGGTGGGACCCAGTATCCTGGGGAGCTGTGTGTGTGGCCTGTTTGGTCCACACCACAGTCTCCAGGGCTGGGACTTCCTCCCATTAGAGTCCCTAATAGCCAGGAGTCAGCAGAAGAAACCACAAGGCAACCCCAAACCCTCAGTTCCGCCCTAGGTAGTCAGGACTGGAGAAGAAAAAAAAAAAAGAAAAAGAACAAAAAAAGCAAAACAACCCTGTCCCTTCTTTTCTATGGTGCAGAAAGGTCAGGGGTCTCAGGCCTTTTACTGATCTCTCTCTCCAAAGTTACACCTCTCAGCACTATGCCCGTTTTGTTTTGTTTTGAAGATTTGAAATGCAGAGTTATAAGAGGGGAGTTGAAGGGCAGAAAGAGGTGATCTGCCACCTGCCAGTTGCCTTTCCAAGGGTCAAAATGGCTGGGGCTGAGCCAGTCTGAAGCCAGGAGCCTGGGACTCCATCAGGTCTTCCAGTGGGCAACAGGGCCCTAAGCACTTGAACTACTTTCTGCTGTTTTTCCAGGCACATTAGCAGGGAGCTGGATCAGCAGCCAGACTGAAACTGGTGCCCATGAGGGATTAAGCAGTTGTGCCATCATTTTAGCCTCTTTAGTGAATTTTAAAGATTTGAGAGTCAGAGAAAACCCACTCACTGGTTCATTCTCCAGATGCCTGCAAAGGCAGGATCACCGGTGGGAATGACAGGAACTCAAGCATCCAAGCCATCACTGCTGTCCCCACCCCCACCCCCAGGTGGTCTTTGTAGGTAGGGCTTGAAGTGAGACACAGCAATACAGGATGCAGAAAACTTAACCACTAGGGCCAAACTTTGGCCTCCAGCACCATCCCCTTTCAGATCATGGGTCTCCGAATGTGTCCTCAGTAAGCTTGACAAGCCTTTCTTCTGAAACCCAGAGCAGTTGTGTTTCAGTGACTTTCACATACTGCTGAAATTGGGGGCAGGCTAAAGCAGGTTACAGCATACATCTACAGTGTTCTTCTATTTTCATGCAAGAAATATTTATTTCTATGCATATATCAGCACATTTGGATATACATATACATGAAGATTTAAAAAAAAAACTAGAAGGAAATACCAAAATGTTCACACAAAGTGCCCTTAAGAAATGAAATAAGAATCTATGGGGCAGGTGCTGTGGCACCGTAGTCTAAGCTGCTGCATGGGCATCAGCAGTCCATATCCAAGTTCCTAGGGGTAAGTCCCACCTCGGCCTCCACTTCCAATCCAGCTTCCTGCTAATCAACTCGAGAGGCAGCAGATGGTGTCAAGTACTGAAGCACTGGCACGTACATAGGAGACTCAGATGCAGGTCCTGGTTTCTGCCTTCACCTTGACCCAGCCACAGCTATTGTGTTCATTTGAGGGGTGGACCAGTGGATGGAAAGGGTGGGTAGCAGGGAGGGAGGGAGAGTGAGAGAAAGAGAGAGAATATGACAGAGAGATGCATTCTGCCTTTCAAATAAGTAAAAATAAATAAGTATTTTTAAAATCGAAATAAGAACATAATGAAAGTTTTTAGTTTATAAATTTTTAACATAGGAAAAATCCCCCAAGAGGGCTTTCATACTCAAAACTTAAAAGGAATTTATATTACCAGGGTAGAGGAATAAGCTGTTAACAGAGCAACCTCTCTACAAATAACTGCAGAGTTGGAGGAAAATTAAAAAAAAAAAACTGAGAAAAAAAAACAGGCAGATTTTAAGTGGGAGTTTAACATGGGAACAAAGGATTGGCATGGAGTTTCCATTTTTAAGGCTCTAACCTAAATGTGGACAACTTGCAGCATGGCACAAGGCAGCTAAAAGACTACTTCAGGGTCTGCATTTTCTCCAAGCAAGTTAAGTCACTGCCTAGGAAACCAGCATCCCACGTGAGCACCAATTTGAGTCCTGCTACTCTACTTCCTGCTCCCTACTAAGGGGCCTGGGAGAGCATACGAAGGCCCAAGTCCTTGGGTCTCTGCCTCTCACATGGAAGATCTGGATGGAACTCCAGGCTCCTGGCTTCTGCCTAGTATACACCAGGTATTGTGGCCTTTTGGGAATGAAATAGAGGTTGGACATCCATCCTGCCTGCCTGCCTGCCTGCCTCACTCCCCACCCCCGCCCAACCCTTTCTCTAACTATGAATACATCATAAAAAAAGAAAAATCAGTGAGGGGCTGGCATGGTGGCTCAACAGGATAATCTTCCAACTGTAGAGCAGTCATTCCACATGGGAGCTTGTTTATGTCCTGGCTGCTCCACTTTCTACTTGTGGCCTGGGAAAGCAGTAAAGAATGTCCCAAAGCCTTGGAATGTGCACTCGCGTGGGAGACCGGAAAGAAGCTTTTGGTTTCTGGCTTTGCATCAGCTCAACTTCAGTAGTTACAGCCATTTGGGGTAGAGAGGGGTGAACCAGTAGATGGAAGATCTGTCTCTCTCCACTCTGTAACTTAGCCTTTCAAAGATTTTTATTTTTTAATATTTATTATTTTTATTGGAAAAACAGATATGCAGAAAGAAGATGCAAAGAGAAAGATCTTCTATCCGTTGGTTCATTCCCCAAGCAGCTGCAATGGCTGGAGCTGAGCCAATCCGAAGCCAGGAACCAGGAGCCTCTTCCGGATCTCCCACGTGAGTGCAGGGTCCCAAGGCCTTGGGCCATCCTCGACTGCTTTGCCAGGCCACAAGCAGGGAGCTGGATGGGAAGTGGAGCAGCCAGGATATAAACCAGAGCCATCATGGGATAATGGTGCATGCAAGGTGAGGACTTTAGCTACTAGGCTACCACAATGGGCACTAAATCTCTTTAAAAATTACTCAAAGTGTAAATACAAAATCTTCCAGCTTTCTTTACTGAAGACCCAGACAGCAGAACCGAGGATAATGATATGCTGGAGGAATCCCAGGAGAAGCACCGTACAGAAAAGTGCTATATCTTAGAATAAGTTCTGCTTAGGTTTCTGGCTGACCCGTTGGCTTTTCATCCATGCATGCCTAGGGCAGACTCAAATTACTTTGCAGAATTCATCATTTATCTGATGTCTACCATAGATGAAAAAATATTCCATCTGTGCTTAACAAGTTACTTGGTTACTAAAACAAGCAAACAATAAACACACAACATTGTCAATGAACATACTAGAATCTAGAGTCCCCACAAACTGCAAGTTACTACTCTAAAAAAGGTTCGTTTTTATGGAAAAGTCAGATTTACAGAGAAACAGATTCTCCATCTTGTTGGTTTAGTCCCTCAATGGCCACAATAGCCAGAAAGCTGAGCCAATCCGAAGCTAGGAGCTTCTCTGGGGTCTTCCATGTGGGTGCAGAGTCCCAAAGCTTTGGACCATCCTCTACTGCTTTCCCAGACTGGATGCGAAGTGGAGCAGCCAGGACACGAACCGACACCCATATGGGATTCCTGATGCTTGTGAGGTGAACCCGTTGAGCCATAGCGCCGAGCCATTACTATGATTACTTGTAAGAAGAGGCTTTAGTTGGTATGCCAGAAGGGGCCATCTTCCAGCTGATCCACAACATATCCTGTGTACCAGCCCTACGTGCCTCAGTGTGGCCTTGTCTCACAATGTCTGCTCTACATTAGGATAGCTATTTCCTTTTTTATTTAAGATTTATTTGTATTGGAAAGGCAACTTGAGAGAGAGAGAGATATTGATTGATTCCATCTGTTGGTTCACTCCCTAAATGGGGAGCTGGACCAGTCTAAGAGCTAGCAGCTTCTTCCAAGTCTCCCACAAGGGTTCAGGAAGCCAAGGATTTGGGCCATCTTCTGCTGCTTTCCAAGGCACATTAGCAGGAAGCTGGATCAAAGGTAGAGCATGGGCTGGTGTGATGGAATATCAGGCTAATGCTCTGCTTGCAGCACTGGCATTCCAAGTGGGCACCGGCTCTAGTCCCAGCTGCACTAACTTCTGATCAAGCTCCCTACTGATGGACTGGGAAAGCAGTAGAGGATGGCTCAAGTTCTTGGGCCCCTGCACACATCTGAGAGACCTACAGGAAGCTCCTGGTTCCTGACTTGATAGGCTCAGCTGCAGCTATTCAGGCTATTTGGGAAACGAACCAGCAAATGAAAGATACTCATTCTCTTTTCTTCTCTATATCTTCCGCTCTCTAAATCTGCCTTTCAAGAAAAAATAAACAAAACCATAAAATAGAGCACCTAGGACTTGAACAAGTGCTCACATGGGGTGTTGACATCACATGTGAAGGATTAGCTTGCTATACCACGACAGGTGTAGCTATGCCTGGGATAGCTCTTTTCTGTCTACAAGGTATTCAAAGTGCTCATTCACTCATCTATATGGATTAGTTATGCAGATCTGAACACCCAGAAACCTGTAGATGAAGTGGGCAATACATGTAAAAAATATGTTCCTCAATTACACTGAATTCAAATGGCAACAATACAAATGATAATACTTGAAAACAATTTATTTTCTAAGTATCTTTTTATCTGAAGGAGAGAGAGGTCTCCATCTGAGAGCTTCCTCCTCAGGGAGGAATTTGGATGCCTGCTGAAGTAAGGAGCGTGCCAGACCCAAGCCAAAGAACTGGCAATTCACACTCATGGGGACGGCAAGGAAGCAACTATGTCCTGCTGCCTCCAAGAGTGTGCCTTAGTAGCAAGTTAGAATCAGGGATAGAGGCAGGATTCAAACCCAGGCACCCCAACACGGGATGTGAGTGTCCCAAACAGCACCTCTATCAGAAGCTTGCCCCAACAGAAGTAATTTTAAATTAGGACACTGAAAGAATAGCAATTAAAACATCACATCTGCACACCATTCATGTAAATTGGTTTAGCCTTCTTGAGCAGCAACACGCTAGGACAAGAAAAAAAAAATACTGCATCTCACAGATTTCATTCATGGAAAAATTAACACAGCACGAATGAAGGAGTTCAGCTCAGTCTTCTTTGGAATCGTTGTGAGAGCTAAGAATATCCGTTCCCTCAAAGAGGGGAGTGATTACACTCATAAATATTTATTAGTGGGGAAAAATGGAACATTCTGTGAAAAATAAGTGACCGCGCACACAAGCACATGAATGCTGCTGCTCAGGGAGAGAAACAAATTGCAACCTTGCATGTTCGGCTTGTTTAGGACTCTGCACATACATGCGGCAATTCATTTCAGAGGCCATACTAAGTATTGCGCTGGACACAGGAGATACGAGGGACTCATGGGTCCTACTGCCTAGGAGGTTCAGTCTAAGCAGCAAACAAACTGAAAAGAATTCTAAGGCACAGAGTGCTTGTGGAAGGCAGAAGGAACATTAAAACCTGTGGGAAAAGGAAGTGAAGACTCGACAAAGGACATACATACATGGACAATAATGAAAGGGAATATGACTAACAGACAGCAGTTGTAACAGGACAGTAAGATCATGAGTCATTCACTTCATGTTTCCAAATTTGTTAGAATGAGAATGTGGAAAAGAACATTAAAAAAAAGACACCTAGATCTTGCTGTGGAGGGAAAAGTTTTACATAAAATAAAAGCACAAGGAAATTGTAAAAACCAAATCAACACCTGCATTGTGGCACATGGAGAGCAAATCTTCAGCTGGCACTGCAATTCCCAGCTGCTCGGCTTCCAATCCAGCTCCCTGCTCGTGTTCCTGGGAAGGCAGAGGATGGCTGAAGTGCTTGGGCCCCTGAACCCATATGGGGAACCTGGATGAAACTTTCTATTCCTGGCTTTGACTTGGTCTAGACATGGCTATCATCCTTTCAGATTTTTTTAAAGTTATTCCCTGGGTGATAACATCACAATCACCACATGCTTGGTACATAAAATTGCCCTGGGGGGGAAAAAAAAATCAGCCCGACAGCTGGCTTCTGACTTACCAAGCACCTGGGCTAGACAACTTTAAAACTGCGTAACCCCAAAGGATGACAGCAAAAAAACCTCAGTGAATGGAGATTTGAGGCTTACTATATCAGCCAATGGACATTGGCAGGGTGGCATCATCCTTGGATTGGTGAAATCAACAGCATTTCAGAACTGTCCAAACCACTTTGACAAACCCTTGGAATATGTACACATTGAGATCCTGGGTTCATATGAGGTGGCGGTTCCTCATCCCTGGGGACTGGGACGTGTGGAAAGTCATATGTGGTTTCCCCCTTTGTCTCTTCCCTTCACCCAGAAACAAGAAGATATCACAAATTTAAGAACAACGAGTTCACCCAATTTTCCCTAAACCGCGATCCTTCCCACTCTGATCAACCATGTAATCATTATACAAAGAAAAAATTTAAAAATAAATTAAAACTTCACATAAACGTTGACTTCCTTTGATATTATTGTTAGGGCCATGTTTGGGAAGACTACATGTTGTCATGGAAAAGGCAGACTCCAAGTCTGATTCTAGCACATACACCTGGGCAACCTCAAGACCCTTGCTTCACGAACTCTTACAGGCTGGTCCTCATCTAGGCAATGAGCACTCACCTGGGGGCATTAAGTAACCAAGACCAAGTGCCTGGCCCACAGTCCTAGTGTTTATTTCGTTTTCATCCTCATCTTCCTCATTCCTCATGTAAAAGTTCTGTAGGCACTGCCTCCTCTGATGCCATCTGGCCCAATGGACCTCAGCTCCAGCCTCAAGGCCTTGATGCTTTTCCGCAATCTGGGGGGCCAGCACCTTGCTCCCGCTGAGGTGTTCTGTACCCTGAATCAACCTGCCCAAATCCTGTTCTTCCTTAAAGGCCCAGCTCAGGCTCTGCCTTGGCTACAGGGAATTTTCTGGCAACATTCAGCCCATGGCCCAGCCTCCCAGCTTTGAACAAAAACACACGGGCTCTGAATAATTTGACTCTTTGTGAATACTACTCCGTGCAGCCCTTTTCCAGCATACAATCAACCATGGTGGAAGTGCAAGCCATTTCCTCTTGAAATAGTGTTATGGAGGGTGATCAGACTAGCAGAGAGCATGTTCATCTTTACAGGGCTTTGAGCTTCCAGAAAGCAGGCCCCCGTATACTCCCAGTTGCATCCTTATGACCCACTCTGCATAAGGAGAAGCACTACCATCGGTGCCCCTCTCTTCTGGCTGTACCATCCTCCATGCACCTGCTGGATGCCTATCAGGCCAGCCCCAGCTTCCCAGCCAGTACCAGCAGAGCCCCCAGCCCCCCTGGGCCATGCGGCTTTCTGGAGACCTGAATCTGCCCTGGAAGGAGCTTCCCTTGCCACCACGCTAAAGACAGGGAGACAGGCCAAGAGAGGGAGAGGAGGCCTCCAGCCCCAACAGGCACCAGGCTCAGGGTTGACCCAGCCTGATAGGCACCAGCAGCTTCTTCCCCCGTTGCCTGGTGCTGGGACCAGGGAAGCCACAGGCCTATTGTTCCTGTTTGTGGCTTGGAGCTGGTGGCCCCAGGCTGCAGAGGCCCTGGCAGAAGAGTGCTCCACACCCACAATGAGGCCAAGGTGAGCACAGGAGTCTTACCTGAGACAGCGTGGCTGACTGAGCATTGACCCACGAGTGGACAACTCCTGGCCCTTTCCCTGGGGTGATGGCTGGGTGGGGCTGTCCGGCATTCCTGGTGCAGTCTGTGGTTGTGGCTCTTCTTAGGCTGGTGGTTGGGGCAGGTAGGGGAGGGAGAGAGAGAGAGAGAGAGAGAAAGCGAGAGAGAGAGAGAGAAAGCGAGAGAGAGAAAGCGAGCGAGAGAGAGAGAGAAAGAGACAGAAAGCGAGAGAGAGAAAGCGAGAGAGAAAGCGAGAGAGAGAGAGAAAGCGAGCGAGAGAGAGAGAAAGAGAGACAGAGAGAGACAGAAAGCGAGAGAGCGAGAGAGCGAGAGAGAGAGAGAGAGAGAGAGAGAGAGAGGAAATGTGTAGGAGAGGGAGCGAGAGAGAGGGAAGAGAGAAAAAGGAGCGGCCAGGAAGAGGACTAAAGTTTGGGTCTGATTTAATTCATTTCACTTGGTGCTGCTACCCAATCTTCAAACTAGCACCATCAGCAACACCTGGAAGCTTCTTGGAGCTGCCTGCTCTCAGCGCCCATCTCCACCTCCACACCTGTTCCTTCTGAACCAGCACTTTAATATAATCCCCCAGGTGCTTTGTGTGTGTTTGAAAGTGAGGAGCACTGTGTCAGTCATTACAGGGACAGTGGATGAATGCCTGAACTGTGGCCCTAGTACTTATGACAGCAGTGCAGACTGTCAGCCTTGACCTGAGCATACAAACTCTGAGGACAAGGTCAGTACAGATAAAAGCCAAGGCTTTCTTCAGCCAAGCCTGGCCCTTAAAAACACCTGTGGGGTGGTGGTTCCACCTGGGATACCTAAGGAGCTTTTGTGTTGAGTGTCCATAAACTAAGGACTGCTCGTGTCTGTAGTTTGTTAAATTGTTTATTTGAAAGACAGTTTTATGTGTGTCTGGAGACACACAGAGAGAGCTTCCGTCTGCTGTTTCACTCCACAAATGCCTGCAACAGCCAGAAGCCAGGAACCAACACAGGCCTCTCATGCAGCTGACAGGGACAGGGACCCAGGGATTTGGGCTATCACCTGCTACTTCTCAGAATGCACACCAAGAAACTAGAGTTGGTAGAAGAGTCAGGCCTCAACAGAGGACTCGGATGTAGGACTGCCAGCATCCCAGGGGCATCTTTACTTGCTGAATGTGTATTTATTTCTCTTATCTCCCCTACAAGATTATAAGATTAAAAGGCCAGGGATCATATTGCATGTTATGAAGGTATGTCTAATGAGAGAAAATGCTATATAATTAAGAGCCCAGGCTCTGAAGTCAGAAGACCTGCCTTCTGGGCTCAGAATTTCCACTGACACGATGTGTGGGCTTAGCCACACTACATGAACTCTCTGAGGGTCAGTTTCCTCATCTATATTACTAGTACAGTGCAAACCTATCTTTCAGGGTTGTTGCAAAATGAATCACCACCTCATTTCCCAGAGCCCAGCTCTAGGACAGCACATTTAAAAAATTATTTATTTAGAAGTGAGAGTTATGGAGAGACAGAGAGCAAGAGATCTTCTACCTTCTGGATCACTCCCCAGATGGCCACAATGACCAAAGGTGGGCCAGTCCAAAGCCAGGAGGCAGGTGTTTCCACCAGGTCCCCCACATAGGTTGCAGGAGCCCAAGGACTTGTGCTACCTTCTGCTGCATTGCCAGAGGGAGTGGAGCAGCTGGGACTTAAACCAGTGCCCATATGGGATGCTGGCATCACAGGCACTGGCTTATTGGCTATTCCACACTGTTTTGGGCTAGCACACTTGTGTGTGCTCAATCAATGCATGTTAGATGATGGATCATTGTAATGATCTGAAATAAGATATTCCCTGACTAATTCCTACTCTTTTTCAAATATCAAAACAAACAATCCTTCTTAGGGACATTTTGGGGAAGACAGGAAAGCATAATGAACAATCCTAACATTTGCTACAGTATCACAACTCAGGAACAGAAGATGATGATGTCAGTATTTTGGAGAATTTCCTTCCGGAAGGGGGAAGGAGGGAAATGAATGTGAATATGAGAGTCATAATAAGTAGCCGTTTGTAATTGTTGTTTTACACAAAAGCACAATGTTGGAGCCAGGATTGTGCAACAGCTGCTTAAGTTGCCAACTTGTATCCTGCAGCAGACTGACCAGTTCCAGTCCAGACTGCCCCTCTTCCAATCCAGCCCTTTGCCAATGCTCCTGGGGAAGGAAGCAGAACATGGAACAAGTCCTTGGGCCCCTGCTACCCATGTGGGAGACCTGGACAGGGTTCCTGGCTCCTGGAGTCAGTCTAGCCCAGCCCTGGATACTGCAGCCATTTGTGGAATGAGTCAGTGAGCCCACGGATAGAAGATTCTTTCTCTCTCTCCCCCTCCTCCTCCCTCTCCCTCTCTGTCATTCCACAATTCAAATAAATGAAGACATTTTGGGTCTGGCACGGTGGCCTAGCAGCTAAAGTCCTTGCCTTGAACATGCCAGGATCCCATATAGTCACTGGTTCTAATCCTGGCAGCTCAACTTCCCATCCAGCTCCCTCCATGTGGCCTGGGAAGGCAGTCAAGGATGGCCCAAAACCTTGGGACCCTGCACCTGCATGGGAGACCTAGAGGAAATTCCTGGCTCCTGGCTTTGGATTCGTGCAGCAACCGCCATTGCAGTCACTTGGGGAGTGTATCATCAGACGGAAGATCTTCCTCTCTATATCTGACTTTGTGATAACAATTTTTTAAAAATCTTTAAAAAAAAGGAATACTTTTTTTTTTAAAGGCAAAACTTAGTCTATGAAGAAACCAGGCCCATTGGTTTTCGTCCCTTGTGCTGAGTTTGGGGGTTCTGGAAACAGAGGATCTGAAACCAGCCAAATGGAGACATTTCCCTGGTTTGGTGAGTAGCCTCTGTTACTCAGGTCTCATCATGGTGCTGTCATAAAATATGTCTAGCAAGCAAGGGGTTTTTCCCCTTTCTTGCTCATAATGCAGGGCCCCAGGTAATACACCCATGCCATAGTGAAGACACATCAACAAAAGCGTAATGAATGTATTTGATCATGGTTTTTTGTGACACAGGAGCCTTATGAATGAAGAGCCAGAGAGCTAAGGTGAATTCTTTAGCTATATGCATACGTTACACGAAGCACGGACAGTTGTACAGACCTAGGATTGACCGAAAAGGGGCATGAGGCAATCCTGACAGCCTGAGTGTGGAAACCCAGCAGGGCCTGTCTGTTCAGATTCTTGCTGGGCCCTCCGTGCAGCATTCTTTCCACTTCCACACAGATAAGAAGCAGGACCCCTCCTGCAATGGCAGGGCGGGGTGGGGGTGGTTCTCATGATTTATTGTTGGACAAGGGAGGTCAGTGAATTTCTTTACGGCCAACATCCAAGACAGAAGGCAGGGGCAGAGGTGGGCGACATTAGAGCACTGAGATTTGAGACTCTGGGGAAAGGACCTTCTAGTTTCCAAGGCTCTCCTGGGGGAGAAAAATTGCAGTTCTCTGGTTTGCACTGGGGTCGCTGGAAAAGGAGGAGCATGAGACAGGAGGGCAGGAAAAGGTGGGAGAAAAACTTCGCTTACGAGACCTTCACCTTGGGTTATATTTTTCTGAGCCTTAACAACCATTTGCAGAAGACAAAGTGGTAAAATCAGAATGCATCTGGATTGGTGGCCAAACACAATCTACATTTCAAACTTTCAAGAGAAATGAGGAGTTGAAGCAAGGGATTTGTTAGAAGGCAATGGCCTTAACGTTGACACTGTTGCTCACAAACTATATGCCCAGCTGAGTTTGCAATTTAATTGGGCAGGAGAGAGGAGGCATTGGAACTGAGGACAGTTATTTATCTAGTGAAGAATAAGGCAGGTGGTGGCAAACAGGTCCTCATAATCATTTTTTTAAGATTTATTTATTTTTATTGCAAAGTCAGATATATAGAGAGGAGGAGAGACAGAGAGGAAGATCTTCCATCTGTTGATTCACTCCCCAGGCAGCCACAATGGCCACAGCTGAGCCAATCCAAAGCCAGGAGCCAGGAGCTTTTTCCAGGTCTCCCATACAGGTGCAGGGACCCAAGGCTTTGGGCCGTCCTCCACTACTTTCCCAGGCCACAAGCAGGGAGCTGGATGAGAAGTGGGGCTGCCGGGATTAGAACCAGCATCCATACGGGATCCAAGTGTGTTCAAGGCGAGGACTTTAGCTGCTAGGCCACCACTCAGGGCCCTCCTCATAATCTTACATTCACTGTGCTGGTCCCAAGAAGAGCTGGCCTGCTGCCTGGGGGAACTGGCAAAGCCCTATGGCACAGGGCCACAACACAGCTGAGCATTTAAAGCATGGAGTCCTTATCAGGCCTTGCTCAGCTCTTGCTCCCAAAGCAATGTGCCCCTGTGGACTACTGCATCTCTGCTCTCTCACGGCCCAGGCCTGACACCCAGCATTCATGGCCTGGGTCCATACTACCTCTCCTTTTTCTTTTGTCCAAATCTTGTTCTTGGTGCTATGAAGTAGGAAGGCCTTGTGTGAAATCATTACTTCATCTGTTTGTAAATACTAGGGAGCTTCAAAAAATGCTTGCAGATGCATATAACAACAACAACAACAACAACAAAAAGAAGCAGGAGGCAGGGTCAGGGCTTAGAGCAATAGCTCAGTGGCTCAATCCTCACCTTGTATGCTCCTAAATTCCATATCAGCGCCTAGTGGTCAAATTCTCACCTTGCGGGCCCAGCGTGGCAGCCTAGCAGCTAAAGGCCTTACCTCAAATGCACCAGGATCGCATATGGTCTCCAGTTCTAATCCCACCAGCCCCACTTCCCATCCAGCTCCCTGCTTGTGGCCCGGGAAAGCAGTGGAGGATGGCCCAAAGCCTTGGGACCCTGCACCCACGTGGGAGACCTGGAAGAGCTCCAGGCTCCTGGCTTTGGTTCGGATTGGCGCAGTACCAGCCTTTGCAGTCACTTGAGGAGTGAATCATCAGACGGAAGATCTTTCTCTCTGTCTCTCCTTCTGTCTGTATATCAGACTTTGCAATAAAAAAAAAAAAAAATCCTCACCTTGCAGAAGCCGGGATCCCATATGGGTGCTGGTTTGTATCCTGGCTTCTGAACTTCCCATTCAGCTCCCTGTTTGTGGCCTGGGAAAGCAGTCAAGGATGGCCCAAAGTCTTAGCACCCTGCACCTACGTGGGAGACCTGGATGAAGATCCTGGCTCTGGGCTTTGGATTGGCGCAGCTCTGGTCTTTGTGGCCAGTTTGGAAGTAGAGTAGCAAATGGAAGATCTTTCTGTTTCTCCTTCTCTCTGCAAATCTTACTTTCCAATAAAAAGAGATAAATCTTTTTTAAAAAAATTACCTGAGGATCTCAAAATAGTTTTACAGGAAAATACTCTTAACAATCATTTCCATCTTTCAATTAAGTTTTTAAAAATTTTATTTCTTTTCTTTACCAAGTCATTTCTTTACCAAGTCCAAAAATTTGCTTCTCTTTCATCCCTTTGTCAAAACCTTGATGCCCCAGTCTCTTTTGCCTTCAAATTGTCCAAATGGCGGTTCCTACATCTGCCTGTCCCACACCTGCATCATGGACCACATCCAAGAGCAGAAAGCCACTGGGCCTACTACACACAGCGAGCAACGGTTTTTTTTTTGGTTTTTTTGCACCAAAATAAAATCACTTTTAATTCCACTTTCCATGGACTTTTTCAAGTTTCCTTTTCCTGCCAGAGCCTGTGTTTCGGAGTTGTAATTATGAATAGCGAGGGTCTTTTCTTTTCCACTTCTTTTTTCAGTCCCTGTTATGTGGTTAGATCCCTATTATAAGTAAAGATAAATTATATATGTTACTTTTATAAATACATATCTTGAGTCTCCTGGAATTCAGACCCACCAAGCCACAACCTCTCCACCCGTGCATCCATGGTCAAACCACCATGAAACCAACCTCCAAAGGGACCCTCTGCTTTGAATTCATTAACCCCAAAGTGAGAATGAGGACTGTAAGAGGAGTGTGTGCCCTGCCCTGGGAAATATTTGCTGAACCTTGAGCGTGTTACCAAGCACCTGGAGAGATGACACTGGCAAACTAAGAGGAGCTCTGTCCGGGCAGGAGGTCCCCTTCATGCTAAGTTTCACTCTGAAACTGTCTTGGGAAAATCAAGACCAAGTAGTTAAGCAAGAAAAAGCCCAGGTGCATGGGCTCTTTAAGAGATGGAGAATGTGGGCAAACACTTCCCAGGAAGAAAGTTTTAGTGGCTAGTTGGAAAACTGAAAGAGGCAATTCAGGTGTGTGTGTGCTCCAGCAGTGATTGGGGATTGGGGATTTCTCTAAGATATGGACTGGAGTTCACCAAAGAACTGGACTGGAGCTTGGATGTTTTAGAGCTGGAAGAGACTTAAAGAGGGAGCCAAAAAAGAAGGACTTTACTGAGTGTTGCCTCCTAGGTACCAGGAACTTTAAAAGCATGATCCCTTGGGGCTGGCATTGTAGTAGAGAGAATAAAGCCACTGCCAGCTACACCAGCATCCCATATGGGTGCCAGTTCCTGTCTCAGCTGCTCTACTTCCCTACCGGCTCTCTATTTGTGGCCTGGGAAAAACAACATAGATGGCTCAAGTGTTTGGGCCCCTGCCATCCAGGTGAGAGACCCAGATGAAGCTGCTGGCTCCTGGTTTTGGCCTGGCTCAGTCCTGATCACGATTGCAGATACACAGGGAGTGAACCAGCAGATGGAAGATTGTGAACTGCTTTATTAAATAAGTCAATAAATCTTTTTTAAATGTGATCCCTTTGAATGCTGAGGATAGCTCAGTTAGCATTACACTATTGACGTTGGTTTACAAGTAAAGCAATTTAGAACTCGGAGGATAACTGACCAGGGCTATAGGCTGAAGGGGCCAGCGCCAAGGGTCCCCAACCTCCCTATCCATGCCCTTTCCCCTAGCACTAGACCAACTCCTTCTCTTTGAGAACCTGAAAGCCAGGGAGGGGAGTAATCTCACCTCTTTGCAAGGCTCATGAGAAAAGAAGGCAGCATGCAATGTCCCCTGGTCGGCAGGGGACCCCATGGGTCCTGTGCTCTTTCCACTGCCATGCAGGGCCAACTGCCCACCTTTGCCTATGGGCCACTGCCAAGCCGCTGCTTCCACTGAGTTCTTTCTGGGGCCCTTCAAAGGTGACCAGGGAAACTCAGGTTGAGTTCTACATAGATTCTTCATGATGTGGACCTTACCCTTATTAACATCCCTCATACTTTTATTTCCTTGACTTGTTCACTTCTGTAGTTTCTCCCAAACCCAGAGTATTTGTTGAAAAACATTATCTGTGAAATAAAGAACATGTAACTAAATACAGAAAAAGTTGTTTGCCCTGAGGCTTTAGGTTTGAAACTGAAGTCGGCACCACCATTGAATGTATTATCTGGATGATATCTAATACCACCACTTTAGAGTGTGAGAATGAACCCTTTTCTTAAAAGGAAAAAAAATCAGAAAAGAATATTGACCTTCCTAATGGTTCCCAGCACAAAGAAATCCATCTACTGTAGATTCCAAGACAGACCAGACCAATATGTTGACATGCTGGGCTCAGATTTCATTCCTGAAAATCTGGAACTTTATGCTGTATAAATAACAGGATTTTCCCCCTCCATTCGAATCAAGAGGAGCAACAATTGCTGGCAGATCTCAGCATTTGCCCTTCCCCCCAGCTGTCCCCACAACTCTTAATTTGCTACCCACAAGTCATGACTCGCATATTTGCATGTGAGGACTTTTGAAATGTTCTGGAAATCATGGTGGGCAAAGAGAACCAAATCCCACTGAGAAACAGAGTAAGGGAAAAGTTTGTTTGTTTGTTTAAAGAAAAAAAAAAAGAACATCAAGGGAAATGTCTTGCATACATAAATTTAGATGGAAACAGCTTGTGAGGCTTGGTAATAAATTTTCTAGCATAGCTTTGTCAGTTATTGGAAGCACTGGTTGCTAGTCTGTCCCCATTTGTGCAGAACAGCAAATTGCTACACAGAGAAGGTATGCTTGCAAGGCCATAGAAGGTACTGGCTAATTTGGACTTTGGTCACAATCTCATACCTCTTGGCCAATCACAACATCTCCATACTGTATTTTAATGTTGGCAGGACAAATTTCTCCATAAATTCATACCACTTTCCAATGAAAATAAGCAAAAATTAGATATTAGTAGTTTTATGAAAAGGTATTGACATGCTAGAATTGTGTTACATTCAGTACTGTTTAAATTACCATCCAACTCCTGATATTTTCCTGGAATGGTCAAAAAGTCAGAAAGGGGTGAGCATTGTGGCACAGTGGGTTAAACCCCTTCTTTGGGTATCCTAATCCCATATCAGAGTTTGAGTTTAAGTCCTGGTTCCTCAGCTTTCAACCCAGCTTCCTGCTAGTATGTCTGGGAAGCAGCCAATGAAGACCCAAAGTACTTAGGTCCCTGCCACCAATGTGAGAGACCTGGTTGGCACAACTGGCTCTTGGTTTCAGGCTGAAACAGCTCTGCTTTTAAAGGGCATTTGCATTTGAGAGAGAACCGGCAGATAGAACATAACTGTGTGTGTGTGTGTGTGTGTGTGTGTGTGTGTGTGTGTGTGTGTCTAACTTTGCGTTCAAATAAATACTTTATTTTAAAGCCATAGAGCTGAGGGCAGTGACCATAATCTTCTTTGCATTTCCTATAATGTTTAGCACTGTGCCTTGCACCTAGTGTCATTTATTTGAGTTAAATGAGTGTAAATTACCCTATTGATTAATTCCTGGCTGTTATCTGCAGTATGTTCTGAGACACAGGGGAATGTACTGGAAAGACACATAGAAACGGGTTGGATGCTTAGTGACCCTGCGTAAGCGACTCCAGCAGGTGTTTTGGGAGTAATAGGGCCTTTGACAGTCCATTGCCTCCCCCCAGTCCATCCTCACCAGTGCATCTTCCAGTGGGTGCCACTTAGGTGGCCAGAGCCCCAAACACCTGGGCCATCCTCCACTGGCTTTCCAGACACATTAGCAGGGAGCTGCTTGGGACACAAACTAACCCTCTGCAGCAGCCCTTCAATATGGGATGCCAACATCACAAGCAAGCATGCTTTGGCTTAACTCTGCTGCACCTCCTTCCTGGGCATTTTCTGAACAGCCAGATGGAAGCCGGAGCCTTGTTCCTACACTGGATAAAAAGGCTCCCACAATGCAGGCGGCCTTTTTGAAGGTGTCCACAGTAAGCCAAAGGTACCCATGGGAGGCCAAAGGGAGGGCTCCGGTGGGAGGGTATGCATGGGTTCATGTGGTTTGCCCTCCAGCCTCTGCCCTTTTGGAGGATTCCGGTACCTGGGGCATACGTACAAGACTTGCCTTCTCTGTGCCCTCCTGGTTGCAAGAAGAGCTCTGGGGGTTTTCACATGGTTGCCAGTCTTTTGGAACTCGGGGTCCTACTGTTACCTTCCAAATCCCCTTGCCCCAGTAACTCCCAGTAAATTTAAACAGTGCCTGAGTGGGTCTAAACTTCCCTTTGTGCTATAATTAGGCTGGAACAAGGCTCACTCCAGGATAGAACTACTGTACCTAGGGAGTTGTGGGCTGCTGCAGGTCCCCACAGTAGGGAAGTAGCGACCTTTTGAATAGGAGGATTAACACATTAGCACATAGGTTCTTGCTTCCGGGGGAGGGTCGAATTCTCCAGTTAAGAGCTCCAGCTAGTAGGTCAGGAGGCCGAAAGGGGGACCAGGCACGCTAAAGAATAAGCATTCCTGGGGTGTCTGGGGGTTAGACCTCGGGGGATCCTCCTCCCCCGCACTCCCCACTGCAATAATCCGAGGAGCTGGATAGCTAAAGACCCCCCAATGGTCCAGTGTTGTACACAGCCAGGACCACTGCCTCAGGATCAAAAGTCCTGCAATCTCCTTCTCTTTCCAGCAGTGTTGAACAACTGGTATGCTGTGAAGAAGCCTATTGGAAGTGACAGGCACAGGAATACCTTGTGGACCAGCTGTGTGATGTTGAGGAAGTGCCTGCCCTCTCTGGGCGGTGGTTTTGAGAGAGGAGTTAGAGTGGGTAGTAGGCAGTTAGGGTATTCTGGGTCCCCAAGTAAAAGAGAATTTCCCCACCATGTCTTGGATTCACCAGAGCCCATCTCTTCCAAGGGACAAGAATGCTATTAGCATATCAATTCCCCACCTGAAGTATTGGCCACTACCTCTAGCCATTGTGGGAGGGCCTCAGGCTGATCTCTTTATCACTGAAAGGAGAGCAGGAAGAAGTAATACACATCTGCCTAAGGCCTGGAATGTCCTATGTCTGGCACCTTTGTGGCCTTTTGTCCCAAGGCCAGGTACCTTGGAAACCAGGAATTTTCTTTGTTTATGGAGAAACATCTTTGAGGGAAACCTTTAAAAGGTGCATTCCCCACCATTCATACGGGTTTTGCTTCTTGTCTTCCTGCCCCTATGGCAGAGGACTAGGGTCTTCTATTTACTCTTCCTCCTGCCACTATGGCAGGGGGTAAGGGTCCTTTCTATCTCAAAACCACCTCCCGTCGCTAGGATGGGAGTCTTCTCTTCTCAGCTTTTCTAATAAATCTTGCGTTAAAACTAAACTGTGTCCGCATGAAAATTCTTCTTTCCTGCAAAACAAGAATTTGAGGTTGCTGCCATACTCAGAGTCAAAAATCCTGCAACAGTTTCAGCATCTCAGGAGGTTGTTAGGACTAAATAAGAAGAGGAGGGAGAGATGGGGTTGGGGATGAGCGCACTAGGGTGCCTGAATAGTTCATCTAAAAGGAAAATGAGAAATAATCTGTTTTGTTGTAGCTCACTGCAGATGTAAACAACATCAAAAAACAATGTTTTAAAGCATGTTTATTTTAGTGCAAAAAGTACTTGAAATCCACAAGTAGTTCTACACAAGAAAAATTTTCCATGAATTTGTTGAGGATTGTCTGCATGGATTCAATTCGTTTTGCCATCAGGTAGAGTCACTTTTATTTTTTCAAGGTTAAAGTTACAGATACAGAAGGAAAGAGAGATCTTCCACTCATTTTCACTCCCCAAATGCCACAAGGGCAGGACCAGAGCAGTCTAAACACAGGAGCCAAGAGCTTCTTCCGGTCTCCCATGCAGGTGCAGGGTCCCAAGCACCTGGGCCATCCTCCGCTACTTTTCCAGGCCACCAATGTGGAACTGGATCAGAAGTGAAGCAGCCAGGATTCAAACTGGCACTCACAAGGAATGCCTGCACCACAGGTGGAGGCTTACCATGCTACACCTGGCCCCTAAACTCACCCTTTGAAATTCCATTTTCAAGGTTTAAGTGCCCCATAGCATTAAAAAGCACCTACAAACAATTAGCTACCACCTGGGATGACCTCAACCAGTAGTCTTGCCTCACTCTCTAACACCCTCTGTTACCCACGTGGAAAAAGATTGCATCTCTATAGATCTCTGCATTGAATCCCATCTGTGACTCCGTTTCCAGCTGTGCCACTGGACAGGTGTCCTTCTGTACCTCCTCCTTGTCTGTTAGTATAAGAGTAAAAGTGGCTACATTCTTCCACCCTTGTGTCCACCTCCACCGCCCCCCATCCTTCATACACACACACACACCCTGCCTCGTGCAAAGGAAAGCAGGCCAGTCTGATATCAGGGCTGCACAATCCCACTGTTCAAAACTTCAAATTTTTCAGGGCTTAAGCCGGGGCTCTGGCTACCACTCGTAAAAGTGCATTGAAATGGGTCCTGAGCATGCAAGAGTGCAAAGAACCAACCAGGGTCACAAGTTTATCTACACGATAGAAGCAAACACTGGGACCTTCCCAGCTCCAGCATAGTTCCTCCTTTAAAAATGAAGAATGGGGGAGGCCAGCAACGGAACTACAAGTTAAGTTGCCTTTTGTAATGCCAACGATCTCACAAGGAGCACTGGTTAGGGCCCTCACTGCTCTGCTTCTGACTCACTTCCTTATTATAAGGAGACTGGGAAAGCAATGAAAGTGGAGCCAGGTACTTGATCCCCTGCAACCTGTGAGGGAAACCCCGATGGAGTTCTAGGTTCCTTCTGGCTTCAGCCTTGAACGGATCTTGCTATTGCAGGCATTTGGGGGATGAACCAACAGCTGGAAAATCTCTCGCTTACTCGCTCTCTTTTGCTTGCTCTCTGTCGCTCGGCTTTTCAAATAAATAACTAAATTAGAAAGAGGCAGAAAAAAATATAAAAAGAAAGAGGCAGAGGGGACAGCTTTTGAAGAATCCTGAAAACCTTGGAAAACCAAAATGAACAATAAAATAAAAAAGCTTTTTCAAAAGCTAACCGAAGCAACAGACATCCAGAAAACATCTGGGTTGTTACTAAAGTAGAGGATCTATTGCTATACCTGTACGGTCTGACTGGGAGAAGGCAATTCCTGCTCCAATTTGACTGCCTCCATGGTCACACTTTTATGGCTTAGATGTCAGGCAGGGGTCAAGGTCCCTCTGAAGGGACTGCAGTGTAGTTTCCTTTACACACACACACACACACACACACACACACACACACACACACCCCTGTGGGTCCCCCAACAGATCAACCTCTGATAGAGCAGGGGACTGGCAGACGAGTTCATTGTCATGGCCTCAGCTTTCTTCAGTTAGCTGCAGGTTTGCAGATGACATCAGAGGCCAGTCACGGAAGATCTGTAGGCACCAGTTTTGTTCTGTGTTAACAGAGGGTGGATAACAACACCTCCTCTGCCTACCCCACAGCCTATGCCCCCACCCTAGGCTGGGGCACCTGAGGTATCTGTTGAAACACATATTAGGTTTAGATTCTAGGGAAGGCTTGCCAATTTTAAATAGATGATCCTCTCCCCCACAAGGTAAAGGATTACCATTGAAAGCAGTATTCAAAAGCCTCCCTCCCCTGGAACACTTTCTCTGTGATGAATACACATTCGGCAGGCTGAATACATTTAAGAGCTCAGAGGAGAACTAACTCAGGATGACTCAAAATCTATGTCTTACAAGTGCTCAGGGATACAGTGTGTCTCTTGGGTCAGAATGGCCGAGTTGTGCTTCGTGAACAGTAGCCTTTTCCGGGGTGGATGGGGGGCGCAGAAAGATTTGTGAGGGGTCAAAGGTCAGGAATGCTAATTTCATGTCTTATCCCTTTACACTACCTTTAGGGGTCTGGGAAGATAGTGAAAAATGGTTTACAGTTGAATGCCTGGTGTTTCCTTGCTAAACTGGCTTGGTGGTAGCTCTCCCCGCAGGCAGGGGACTGGACCAGCCTCCGGGATTGGCTGAACTCGGTGGGAAGCAGGGCACCTGCAAAGCCAGACAATAGAAGGAAGGACCGGAACTTGGAGTGCCCCTCCCCCTCCCTAAGGATCCCTGCCAAAGCAGCTTCATCCACTCCAGGAAGTGTAGAGTCTGGAACGACGCCCCAGTCAGGAGAGCTGCTTGGGGGTCGTAGCAATGTTCCTGGAGCCAGCCAGCAAACGGCTGGTTAGAACGTGCAGGTGTCAAACTGAGTCATTTTATTCTTAATTTCTTTTCGTTTTACTTGAAAGTCAGACTTACGCAGAGAGGAGGCACAAAGAAAGACAGACTCTTACATCTACTGGCTCACTCACTAAATGACCGCAAAGGCAGGGACTGAGCTGATCTGAAGCCAAAGGTCAGGAGCTTCTTCCAGGTCTGCCATGTGGGTGCAGTGCTCACCTGGGATACTGGCGTCATGCAGTGGAGGTTTAGCCTACTAAGCCACATTGCTGCCCCCTAGTCACTTTTTTTTTTATTGCTTACTTATTTTTACTTATTTGAAACACAGAATGAGAGAGAAAGGGATCTTCGGTTAACTGGCTCACTCCCCAAATGCTGGCAACAGCAGAGCCAGGGCCAGGCAGAAGCCAGGAACCAGAAACTCCATGTGTGTTGCTTGGGTGGGTACAGGCTGGACCATTACCTGCTGCCTCCCAGGATGGACATTCACCTATGTCCCTATTTAGTCAGTCACTTTCCATACTGGCCGAATTGGGCTGGCTTTGTGGTGTAGTGAGTTAACATCACTGCCTGCAGCACTGACAATCCTTATCCAGGTTGTCCCAGCATCAACACAGCTTGCCTGGGGCAAGCATGAAAGATGACGGGAACACTTGGGCCTACCACCCCTGTGGGAAATCAGATAAGGCTCCTGGCTTTGGCCTGGCTCAGCCCTGCCTTTGCCACCACATGGGAAGTGAATCAGTGGATGGAAGATCTCTCTTTTCCTCTCTATAACTCAGACTTTCAAAAACAAATAAATATTTAATTTTTTTAAAAAGCGCTCCTCTCCTTCCCCCTCCCCGTGGAAATAGTGGTCTCACTCACTTTCCCCCAGTCCTCGACCCTTCCCACCCTAATCAACTGTGTAAATATCATCAAAAATACAATTTAAAAAAGCAGTCAAGGCTTTAGATTTGTACATTCACATGTCGACCATACAACTGCAACTTTTAAGCACCTGCTTGGAAGCCTCTTTACTTTTACCAAGGAACTCATTTAAATGTTAACAGCTCTAATGGATTAGAATGTTCTTTTAGGGGAGTAGAAATCTGCCTCAGGGTAACTTTCCTTTGTTCCCAGTTTCCGCCCACCCCCACCCCCAACCAATCTCAGGGATTAATTCTGCTCCCTGTTCCTCCACTGAGCCTGGGCAACACTGTTCTCTCCTATTTTCCTCAGCGCTTACCCTACCCTAGATGCATTTTTATCCTTTGGAATTGATCCTAAGCAGAGCAACAACGGAGCACCCAAGGGGCTGCACTAGGAATTCTTCCTGATGCCATGTGTGCGCGCCTCTCTCTACTTCTGCAGATGCTAGGCTGCCCTGAACTAATGCAACCCACCAGAGTGCAGGTGGGAAACCTGTCCCAGCAAACAGAAGCAGACATCATGTGAAATGCAACAAAAAGGAACTTAGACATCTTAAAAGGCCAGGCTTGGAGGCTGGGTGTTTGGACCAGAGGATAAGTCACAGCTTTGGATACTCAAAAGTCCTGACTCTCCTTACGATCTAGTTTGCTGCTGGTATACCTTGAAAGAGGTAGCAGGTAATGGATGGCATAAATACGTGGGTCTCTGGCACTTGAGTGAGTGTCCCAGATTGAGATCCTGGCTTTTTGGGTATGGTGTCGGCCAGCCCTATCTAAGGCATGCACATAAAGGAATAAGTCAGCAGATAAATGTCATCATCTCCTATTGTCTCTCTCCGCCTTTCAAATAAAATGAATATAAGTTGTCTTGTTTTTCTTAAAGATTTATTTATATTTATTGGAGATACATATCTGCAAAGAGGAGAGACAGAGAGAAAGATTTTTTCCATCTGCTGGTTCACTCCCTAAATGGCCAAGAGGACCAGAGCTGAGCCTATCCGAATCCAGGAGCCAGGAGCCTTGAGCCTCTTCCAAGTCTCTCATGTGTGCAGGATCCCAAGGCTTTGGGCCATCCTCCATTGTTTTCCCAGGACATAAGCAGGGAACTGGATGGAAAGTGGAGCAGCTGAGATGCAAACCAGCGCTCATATGGGATCCTGGTGGTGCTTGCAGGACGAGGATTAGCCAACTGAGTCATCACACTGGGCCCAGTGGGCTGCTTTTTTTTTTTTTTAATGACAAATAAATAAATAAATAAAAGGTGTGACTTTTTCAAATGCTTAATGTCAAGGAAGGTGGTCTGGGCAAGTGTAGTAGAAGTAACTGCACTCAACCTACTCAGGAAAATGGCAGAGCTTCCCTCCCCACCCCCAACACACGCACCCCACGACTACCCCCTCTGCTCACAGCCTGCTCTCCCACCTGATCCTCCTTGGCACGACTGGAGTTCAGGGTCCCTTTCGCCGCAGTCAGCTTCAGTCATCAGTGAATGCCACTTCACACTACTTAAGCTGAGGCTTCTAACTAGCCTGTGAAGCAAGCCCTCAAGGTCAGACAGTCAGCAGCTTCTATTGAGGCCTTGCCAAGTGCTGAGCACTGTTGTAGTCCTGGTGAGAGCCAGAGGGGAAACAAAAGGAACAAAAGCCAGGGGCCCACGACTTCCAATAGCTCCGCAGGCCTCATTAGCGCTCTCCAAGTGCACTCAGGAGAAAAGGTTTGAGGGCACTTACCAATCAACATGCAAGTGGACATAATGGGGCTGAGAGCAAAAGCAGGAGAGAGTCTAAGTTGCTTGAGGGGAGGGCTTGGTCCTTGTGTCCACATCCACCCTTTCTGCCGCCCAAGACAGGACATCACCAATGCCTCATTAACCTTTTTATTTGGAGTAATTATAAAGAACTTCTGGCTGACCTATCACCTCTTTGTCTCTGGTTTCAGGCTTCAGGTTGAAGTTGACAAATACAAGGACTTCACTGACTTGAGATGAAAACATTAAAATCTTGCTGAGAGGCCTGAATAGACCTTTGGTGTTATGTGTACCAAACCAGAGAGCAGCATTTGGGTGCAGGACAGGAAAGATACACCTTTTTGCTCAAGTGTCTTTCTTCCTCCATCACTTTCTGCTTTATAATAATAAGAAAAGTTAAAAAAAAAATACTATGCCCGGGCCAGGTGCGGTAGCCTAGCAGCTGAAGTCCTCACCTTGAACGCAGCAGGATCCCATATGGATGCCAGTTCTAATCCCGGCAGCTCCACTTCCCATCCAGATCCCTGCATGTGACCTGGGAAAGCAGTCGAGGATAGACCAAAGCCTTGGGACCCAGCACCCACATGGGAGACCTGGAAGAAGCTCCTGGCTCCTGGCTTTGGATTGGCTCAACTCTGGCCATTGCAGTCACTTGGGGAGTGAATCAACAGATGGAGGAGCTTCCTCTCTGTCTCTCCTCCTCTCTGTATTTCAGACTTTGCAATAAATAAATAAATCTTTTTTAAAAAAAAAAGCACTAAAACCTGTGAATTATTGTATACTTGCTCCATACGAAAAACTTGACTCTCACAGTCACATTTAATATACCTTTAAAAAAAAGATGTATTTATTTTTATTGGAAAGTCAAATTTACAGAAAGGAAATATAGAGAGGATGATCTTCCCTCCACTGATTCACTCCCCAAGTGGCCACAATGGCTGGAACTGAGCTGATCCAAAGCCAGGAGCCAGGAACTTCCTCCAGGTCTCCCATGCAAGTGCAGGGTCCCAAGGCTTTGGGCTGTCCTCTACTGCTTTCCCAGGTCACAAGCAGGGGGCTGGATGGGAAAAGTGGGGCAACCAGGATATGAACTGGCACCCATATGGGATCCTGGTATATGCAGGGTGAGGACTTTAGTCACTAGGCTACTGTGCTGGGACCTTAATACATCTTCAAATGAAACATCTTTAAAAAATGTAGAAAATGTTTCAAAAATTAGAGAATGTTTTAAAAAATCTGACCTTCCTCACCCCCCCCCCCCCCCAAAAAAAAAAGCAGAGAGAGAGAAAGAAAGAGAGAGAGAGAAAAACCCATCCAATGATTGAAAAGAACCCAACATATGGATGAGATTCTGCTAGAAGACTTGCCACCACAGCCTCATGCTATTAGGCAGTGACCTAATTTTGCAAAATGTTTATTTTATTTATTGAATGAAGAGAGAGAGAGAGAGAGAGAGAGAGAGAGAGAGAGAGAGAGAGAGAGAGAGATTTTCTATCTCTTGAATCACTCCCCAGATAACTACAATGGCTAAAACTGGGCCAGTTGCAGTCAGGTACCTGGAGCTCCATCCATGTCTCCCATGTGGGTGGCGTGGGTGGCAGGAGCCCAAACATTTGGGCCCTCTCCTGCTGCCTTTCCAGGTGCATTAGCAAGGAACTGAAGGGAAGAGGAGCAGTTTGGAATGGAATGGATGCTCCTACAAGATGCATGGCAGGCAGTGGCTTAACCAGCTGCTGCACAGCACAGACTTTAGCGCATGTATTCAAAGCAATGTTCAGAGCAACAGAAGCTGAGAAGCTTGATGGTTTTGGAAATTTTAGCAGTCTGGAAAGTCCATCAGGGTAAACTAATGAAGGGAAGTACCATTCATCATCTCTGAATTATGAGTGTACTTCAAAGCATCCACTGAAACCAGAATGAAGCAGTAAGTTTATTTTGGGTGCTAAACAGTTCTAAAATTCAGCTCCAGCTTTTCCTAAGAGAAACTTTGCATGAACATTTTCAAAAACCCATGTATGTTCAAGATACCTTCCCTCTTCACCACGGCCACTTATGGAAGGCTCTGGTTTTTATTCACACTTTACATTTGAGGCGATTGAAGCCAAGGGAAAGTCAGTAACTTTCTCAAGATCCTGTACGGACAAACCAGTGAAGCAAGAATTCAAAGTCAAGCTGATCCCATTCCAAAGTTAGAAGTCTTCCATTCAATTATATTGCCCTTTAGTAGTTGATGGGTATGTGTGCGTGCGTGCGCGCACGCACGTGCACACACACACACATCCCAATGGAGCACAACCCTCAGTCCTGTCCACCAAGCCCCAGGCCAAATGCTGTGTGTCACCTGATGAGCCACAACCACAGATTGCACCAGGAATGCCGGACAGCTCCACCCAGCCATCACCCCAGGGAAAGGGCCAGGGGTTGTCCACCCGTGGGTCAATGCTCAGTCAGCCACGCTGTCTCAGGTAAGACTCCTGTGCTCACCTTGGCCTCATTGTGGGTGTGGAGCACTCTTCTGCCAGGGCCTCTGCAGCCTGGGGCCACCAGCTCCAAGCCACAAACAGGAACAATAGGCCTTTGGCTTCCCTGGTCCCAGCACCAGGCAACGGGGGAAGAAGCTGCTGGTGCCTATCAGGCTGGGTCAACCCTGAGCCTGGTGCCTGTTGGGGCTGGAGGCCTCCTCTCCCTCTCTTGGCCTGTCTCCCTGTCTTTAGCGTGGTGGCAAGGGAAGCTCCTTCCAGGGCAGATTCAGGTCTCCAGAAAGCCGCATGGCCCAGGGGGGCTGGGGGATCTGCTGGTACTGGCTGGGAAGCTGGGGCTGGCCTGATAGGCATCCAGCAGGTGCATGGAGGATGGTACAGCCAGAAGAGAGGGGCACCGATGGTAGTGCTTCTCCTTATGCAGAGTGGGTCATAAGGATGCAACTGGGAGTATACGGGGGCCTGCTTTCTGGAAGCTCAAAGCCCTGTAGGGTAGTTTGTCTGTTTCTCACACCCAGATGTGCACACAGACACACACACACACACACACACTTTAAGGAGCAGGACAAAAAAGTGCTATAAATAAAATTTGAGAACATGAGTGGGAGGAATAAACTGAAGAATTGCTTCACTCTGACAATCCACAAGTGTTCTATTACTCCCAAATGAGGCCAGATGCATTGATTGTTGCTTTGCTCGGGCTTTTTCTTCTCCCTCCTTGTCAATACATGTGTTAAAGATGGGATAAACATTGTCACTTTACAGGATAAGGCTAACAGAACAAGATCCTAGTCTCGGTAGGTATGGTGGGAACAGGAGCTGCTCAGTTCCCTGTTTCCAGGTAGCCTTTGCATGCAGCCAGCCAGGCCTCTTGGCTTTGCAGCCAGGGCCTCCATCCTTTCACTCCCCCTATCTCTGTTTTCATTCAGCCTCCACACAGAAATATCCCACTGTCCTTCCTCTGCCTGTTCCTAAATGTTCCTTAGCCTCCAGACCTTGGTTCAAGGGCTTCTTTTTATCTGGTACCTGTTGTGAATACTTCTTGTCTATTCCACCTGCAACAGTGCCCTCAGGTATCACCTGATCATCACCTCTAAGTCTCTAAAAGCAACACCCGCTGACTGCCTTGGGAGTTAACATTTAGGGCCCTGTCAACAGTGGATGCGCAGGAAGGAAGGATAGGCCAGGATTATGGCTTATTCCTTGCTTATAGTATACTTGACCTCAGATTTCCCCTACCCATCCCACTCAAGCTTCCAAAGCTGAGAAGGAAGTGAGCGTTTGGTATAGTGGTTGAGATCATGTATCAGAATGCCTGGGTTCCAATCCCGGTGCTGTTCCAAATTTCAGTTTCCTGCCAAATCAGTTTCTGGGAGACAGCTCAAGAACTTGGGCCCCTGCCACCCATATAGAGGCCCCAAAATCCAGGTTCCTGGTTCTTCAGTCATGAGAAGTGAAGTAGATTGAAAATTTTTCTCTCTCTGCTTTTCAAATAAAATAAATACATAAACACATTTTCTAAAAGCAGAGGAGTTTCCCAGGAGGTAGTGTTTGCTATGATACCTGAATGTACGATTTATAACTACCAGGGTAATTCTTGTACAAGTTCATTCATTTCTTTTGAAAAAAAGATGCATTTATCTGAAAGAGTGACACAGAGGAGAGAATCAAAAAGAGTGATCTTCCATCTGCTGTTCATACCCCAAATGCCCACAATATCAAGTTCTGACCCAGGCCAAAGCCAGGAGTCAGAAATCCCATCCTGGTGTCCTTCAAGAGTGGTAGGAGGACTTGGGCCTTCATCTACACATTCTGAGTGCCAGGATAAGTACTCCCAAATGGCACCTGAACAAGATAGCTATAGAGGCACACACACACACACACACGGAACGGAGGGAAGAGCCACCAACTGCCTGTTACAATTACATTGCTGCAGAACCTGTTGATTGACTATTGTTTACTTCATGCTATACTTTCCATTAAAAAGGAGTGATAAGCAGGAACATGCACTTTGAGTTTTCAAAGAGACCATACACTTTGTGTGTTTGCTGTCCAAATGATGTCAGCAAGCCAGCAATGATTAAACAGGAATTCAGGGTCTTACGTGACTGTGATCTATCATGGTTTGGATATCTCCCGAAGGCTCATGTATTAAAGTCTTGATTATGGTGTCTGAGAGGTGAACCTGGTTGAAGATCCTTAGATCATTGCAGACATGCCCTCAGAAGGTAGCCATTGCAAAAGGATTGGTCACAGAACCAAGCTCAGCCCATCCTTTCTCTTTTTGCTTCCTGGCTTGTCTTGTGACCTTCCCTCTACATCAGATGGCAGACTAATGGAACCATTCAATCTTGGACACTAAACATCCAATACAATGAAATGATATAAACCTCCTCGCATCCTAAGTGATTTTTCTCAGGTATTATGTGCCACATAGAAAGAAAAGGGAAGGGACAAGACTATGATTATGTGCCAATGCTAAATGTGGAGGTACAAGTGGGAGCCTCATGATTGGACAGGACCTCAGTCATATTTCTGTGACAACAGTAGCCTCTTGGATCATTTATAACTTGTGTCATGATCACAATTTTGATCTGCATTCACTTTCTTCAGCAATTATTTATAAAGCAGGTATGCTTAAAAAGAGTACTAGAAACATCCCTTATATTTGAAGTAATCATTGTGGGGCAGGGAATGATTTGAAAAAGCAATTTATTATCTGCCCATGGAATCTTTATTATTTCATTTGCACGTTCAACTAGTCCAGAGGTCTTAGAAAAATGGGCATAATGGTAATGTTGAAAATTTGAACATACATTACAATTAGAATAAATTATTTGGTCAGTGAAATGTATTCCTAAGTTACTATAGAATTCTAAAGGAACTCTCTGGAAGGAATAATGTATTCTAGAAAAAAATTTCTACCATTTGGGTCATGACTCTGTGACATGGGAATGGTTCTACTCAATGAGAAAGCATATAAATCATAATTAAAGCATATTTATAACCCTGAGATGGTGGTAAATGGACAAATTCCAATTGCTACATTTCTAAAGGTCCCAAGGGCAAAGGAAAATGATCCTGCAATCCATGAAGTGGCTTTCCAAGATTGTGTTTAGGGCAAGTGGTACAAACAGGAATGCACATTTTAAGCAACTATAGCAAAATTTGCAGTCATACTTTTTACCACAAGTTAACATTTTATTGGTGTCCTAATGAGTTGATTCTGGAACATACCATAGGAAGGTTGACTGAAGTTCTTTAGAAAGTATTTCCTGCCATTTGATTCATACCATAAACCTATCTCAAAAGATAATATCAAATAATAACTACCTCTTATTTTTCCACATTTGCAAGTCCTTCTCTTGTGCCTCCTTCAATAAGGCTTTGAAGGGGGCAAGATGGGAAAGGTCCGTTCAACATATTGGCTCCTTCAAGTGGGGTATAAAGCTCAGTGTTTAGCTGCAGCATCCGCAAAATTATTATTTTTACTCTCTGAAGTATTTAGTTCTGAATGCCCAGGATTTTTTTTTTTTTTTGATAGCAAGATGTCAGTTTCTGAGTTACCTGAAAGTCTGAGACCTACTGACCATTTTCAATGGGTTCCCTTGAAGAAGTTAAACTCTTGCATCGTTTTAGGAGCATCCCTAAATTAGGGGCTACTCCAAATACATATCTACTGGCTGTGTAAATATTAGCCACCTTATCGTCTGCCACTTGACAAGCACAATGATGGCAACCAGTTCTGTTAGTTGGGCTGATTTTGCAGTCAGAAGGGATAGGTTTTTATGATTCTGTTAAAGTGACAACTGCATATCTTGCATTGTTTTTGCAGAAACCAACAAAAATTGGTCCTTAAATGGACCAATAAACCAAACAACATCTATATTATTTTTTCTGGGGGAGGTGAGTTGGTCACTCAAGGCAGCCCAGTCATGACACTTCTTATAAAAGGATGATGGCAGGAGAGTGTTCACATTAAGCTTGTTAAGGTGAGCAATGGTCAAATGGGGTGAGAGAATTCAAGTAGGACTTCATATGATGGATGCAAGCCTACTGAAAGAGTAGGATTGAGCATGATGAGGGATGAGAAGAGTTCCCCTCAAAAATGAGACAATAAATGGTAAGAGGAAAGCATATAATAATTTGTTCAATGACCTCGAGGAGGTGAGCTAACACTGTGTTCTTGCAAGGGGTCAATCCCTTAATCACAACATCTAATTGTTGACTATAGTATTCCATAGGTGTAATTAGTCTGTCTATTCTATTTAACTTGCATTTATTTACTTTCATTTTGTTGGAAAGAAAGAGATCTTCCATCTGCAGGTACTTTCCTAGTGCTTGCAAAAGACAGGGCTAGGCCACACCGAAGTCGACAACCCGGGTTTCAGTCAGGGCCTCTTGTGTAGGTGTCTGGACATTAAGTAGGTGCGTTGTCTCCTAGGGTATACATTAGTAGGAAGCTGAAATTGGCAGCAGAGCTGGCAGTTGACCCAGGCACTCTGATAGGGGAAGCAGGCTTCCCAAACATCATTCTAACTGCTGCTCCATACACCTGTCCTGGGCTCTGTTTTTGAGTTGGGATTCCTGAAGCATTTCTTTGCCTTCATACACAAATAAGGAAAAAGCAAAATTATAATTATGATATCCCAGTGCTGTGGCATTCATCATTTTCTTTTATGATTTAGTTTTTTAGAACTTATTCATTTTACTTATTTCTGGGGGACATAGCAGGAGGAAGGGGGGAGCTAGAGAGAGATCTCCTATCCTTGGCTTCATTCTCCCAATGCCTGAAACAGCCAGGGCTGGGTCAAGTTAAAGCCAAGAGTCAAAAACTCAATTAGAGTTTCCCACATGGGTAGCAATGTCCCAACTACTTGAGCCATAACTTGCTACCCCCCAGGATGCTAGCAGAAAGCTGGGATTGAGAACAGAGCCAGCACTTGATCCAAGTCACTGTGATACAGGATATGGCTCTTTCAAGCCTTGTCTTAATCACTAGGCAAAACAGTTGCCCCACTTTTATGATTTTTTATACCTGACAAGGATCATTGTGATGGAATCAGGTTGATCTTCCTTTAGGAAAACATACATATGGTGAAATATGAGACAAAAAAGAACTCTGGATGTGGTAATATCCAATCACTTCTGGAAATATTTGATGTTGGAACCTGTGTTGTGCAGCAGATTGCTTGTAATGCTGGCAGCCTATAGCAAAGTGCTGTTTCTAGCCTTGGATACTCTGCTTCTGATCCAACTTCCTGCTAGAGCACCTGGGAAAGCAACAGAGGATGGTCTAAGGAAATTGGATTTCTGGCTCCTGACTTTTGATATTCTAGTCTTGAATGTTGTAGCCATTTGGGTTGTGAATCAAGAACCAATGTGGGGCCCGGCGCGGTGGCGCAGTGGCGCAGTGGTTAAGGTCCTCGCCTTGCACGCCCGGGATCCCATATGGGCGCTGGTTCTAATCCCGGCGGCCCCTCTTCCCATCCAGCTCCCTGCTTGTGGCCTGGGAAAGCAGTCGAGGACGGTCCAAAGCTTTGGGACCTGCACCCGCGTGGGAGACCTGAGGAGTCTCCTGGCTATGGATCGCATAGCATCGACCGTTGCGCTCACT
The DNA here is from genome assembly GCF_017591425.1 of Ochotona curzoniae. Taxonomy (NCBI): domain Eukaryota; kingdom Metazoa; phylum Chordata; class Mammalia; order Lagomorpha; family Ochotonidae; genus Ochotona; species Ochotona curzoniae. The sequence continues at coordinate 12,746,924 of NW_024467087.1, forward strand.
TGGGGAGTGAATCATGGGACGGAAGATCTTCCTGTCTCTCCTCTCTGTATATCCGCCTTTCCAATAAAAACAAAAAATAAATCTTTAAAAAAAAAAAAAAAGAACCAATGTGGGTCCCAGCGTGGTGGCCTAGTGGCTAAAGTCCTCACCTTGAACACCCCAGGATCCCATATGGGCGCCGGTTCTAATCCCGGCAGCTCCACTTCCCATCCAGCTCCCTGCTTGTGACCTGGGAAAGCAGTTGAGGACGGCCCAAAGCCTTGGGACCCTGCACCCGCATGGGAGACCTGCAGGAAGTTTCTGGCTCCTGACTTCAGATTGGCATAGCACTGGCTGTTGCGCTCATTTGGGGAGTGAATCATCAGACGGAAGATCTTCCTCTCTGTCTCCTCCTCTCTGTATATCTGACTTTGCAATAAAAATAGATGAATCTTTAAAAATAATACTTAAAATCTAAAAAACAAAAAAGAATCAATGTGTTACAAGATATTACTCTTTTCTCTCTATATCACTGTTTCAAATAAATGTTTTTTTTTTTAAAGATTTATTTCTTTTTATTGGGAAGGCAGATTTTACACAGAGAAGGAGAGACACAGACAAAGATTTTCCATTTGCTGGTTCACTCTTCAAGTTGTTGGAATGGCCAGAGATGAGTCGATTCAAAACCTAGAGCCAGGAGCCTCTCCTGGGTCTCCCATGCGGGTGCAGGGTCCCAAGGCTTTGGGCTGTCCTCGACTGCTTTCCCAGGCTACAGGCAGGGAGCTGGATGGAAAGTGGAGCTGCCGGGTTATGAATTGGTGCCCATATGGAATCCTGGCTTTTGCAAGGTAGGGATTAGGTAGTTGAGCATCAGGCCCTCAGATAAATCTTTTAAAAATACGTAAGTTGTATTTTTAAAGAATGCTCAGAAAAGGCCAAAACACCCTTAATCTAGCTTGGATTTATTATTAGCCCTGCCTCTGAAATTAAAGTTCCTAGATGTTTGACAAAACTGATGTTTAGGCCTGGTACGGTAGCCTAGTGCCTAAAGTCCTCACCTTGCATGTGCCAGGATCCCATATAAGAACCAGTTCCAATCCTGGCAGCCCCGTTTTCCATCCAGCTCCCTGCATGTGGCCTGGGAAAGCAGTGTAGGATAGACCAAGACCTTGGGACCCTGCATCTGTGTGGGAGACCCAAAAGAAGGTCTAGGCTCCTGGCTTTGGATTGGCTCAGCTCTGGCCATTGCAGCTATTTGGGAAGTGAATCATCAAATGGAAGAGCTTCCTCTCTGTCTTTCCTCCTCTCTGTATATCTGACTTTGCAATAAAAATAAATAAATCTTTTTTTAAAGAGTGAGGTTTATTCTTATAGACCATGTGCTCCTTTAAAGAAAATGGTGTTAAAAAAGTATGCTGTCGCCTTAGAAAGCTTTTAGTCCCAGACCATGTATGTGTTGAATAAGTATGGATCCCCCTGGGAAACTTGAATCTGCTAAATCAGATTTTAGTATCTGAGAAAAATAAGTAGGGTTTCAGTGTAGCCCTGAGGCATTATAGTCCAAGTATACTGGCAGTTGCTTCAAGGAAATGCAAACAATATTGGGTATTAGAGTCCAGTGGAACACTAAAAATGCATTACCGAGGTTGATAAATGTGAATGCTTTACTTGCACTGAGAATAGCTGATAAAAGTTTATAGAGTTGAGAACTACAACATGTCCAGGACTTATGACATTGTCAGTTGCACTGAGATCTTGCACAAAATTCCAGGCCTTCCCATTTGGTTTCCTGACTTGTATGACAAGAGCATTATAAGGGCTATTACAAGAAATGATTATGCTTTCTGTATACAGCCTTTTATTATTGATCTGATTCCTTCCATAACTTCTGGTTTTAGAGGATGTTGTTTTATGTTTGGCAGGGATTTAGATGGATCTACTTCAACATTAAAAGGGGTTGCTGAGATGGAGTATGGTTCCAAAGTCGGTAGATGATGGAGATAACAAAGGATTTGGCAGTGAAGTATGAATATCATTCATTAAATCTGGATTGAAGAGATTTCATTGGAATTGAATGCATATCATTTTTATTTCAGCTTGTGCTTTTTCTTTTTCCTTCAGTCTCATCTGTGGAATACTTTCTCCCTTTTGAGATAAATAAATGTAGGTGTCACAGATTTTTGTTTTTAGATTCCATTTATATGACATTCAGGAGAGCTGATCAAGAATGTCATAGATTTTCATAAAAATCTCTACTATAGCGATCGAAGGAAAGACCTTTCAAACTTCTAGCTGCAATTAAGAAGCTTGAAATTTATGTACCACCCTGGGCTGATTAGAAACCTCCCACCATCTGTATAGTCTTGTTACTCTAAGGAAGGGGCAATTTCACTCAGCAGAGTTGAGAGAAGAGACAGTGCCATGAGTATTAACAAGGCCACGAGTCTGTTCTCCATATATATAAACTGCTGTTTCTCATAAGGTATTACCCGGGAGAAATGGAAAGGTGCCCTTGACCTTCTGAGGGTAGCTCTAATCCTCTTTCAATTTTTCCTATTGTTGTTAAAACTTCCCTTTAACCCCTCTTCAAATGTCCGGCTTTTAGAATAACAGCTAATTCCCTGACTTTCAGAAGGGTCAAGTTGTTTTTTCCTTATTAAAGAAGTTGGTTTGTGCCAGGAGGCCTAGTTCAGCTAGTTAGCTGATGAAACTGTAGATTCATTATTTCAGAAGTCTTGCTTTTCCCTTCTGCTGGAGAGTCCTTGAAAGTCAATCAATCAGATTTAAAAGGGCATACATTTGGTCACCCAATTAGGTGGGTGCCTTTTGACTAAAATGACCAATTCATCATCTAATCCACTTAGGAAGTTAGCGTTTGAAAGAGTATCATTTTGATGATTTTGAAAACTGGCTTCAGCCATTCCAGATTATTACTGGAAAGTTTTGTCAAAACCTTCATAATCATCAAGGATGGATTTGTCTGGATTTTGTTTATGCTGTTGGACTTTATTCCAACCTCCCATCTTTTGAGAAATTTGAAGTATGTCATCCTAAAGGCCCTTTGCCTCATGGTGAGCATCAGGCTGATTTGCTTCAGTCACTTTGCCAGACCCTCTAATGGATTATTCCAATTGTCATTCTTTATTCATTTTTAAATCTCTTCCCTCAGATACTAACATATGGACCAGCTGATAAATGTTAGAGAACCCTAGCTTGCGCTACTAGTTGCATCAGAGAAATTCTTAGCCATACTTTAAAGTTCAAATTTGGTCAAGTTCAAATTTTGTCAGTAGAGGACAAAACAAGTCAGGCTCCCTTCTCCCTGTTATTTGAATTTACAGATGGGAGCAGCTAGGTTAGGCATCTTGCTCAGCCAGCTTGAAGTAGATTGGGTTTTCTCTATTGGAGAAGGAGGAAGGGGAGAATAAAAAGCTGGGCATAGGAGTTTTAAGATGAATATATGTTGAAGGAGCTGTTAGAGAAGAAATAGGAAAGAAGGTAGAGACAACCCAGGCTTCTAAAACGTTCATTGACTCTGAGATAAGCTCAAGGTATCATTTAAATAGCATTTCCATTCAGTTTGGTTTTCCAATCATGCATGCAAATATAGCAACTTTGGAATTTCCAAAGATCCCCATTTTCACCATTGTAACTTCAGGTCACCCCAGATCATATGAGTCCATTTTTCCTAAATGTCAACAAGGTAAAGTTCCATAGGCATGACACGCAAATCCAGCTAGAGGGTCTATGGGGTGGGGCTGTTTGTCCCCATGGAAAAGGCTCAGCTTTTGATAGGGAATTTGTCATCCTTTAGGGTCCTAGACAATGCTATGTGTCAGGTTGGGTGTGTCACTTATTAGTGACATTTCTCAAGGTGTCACCTTTGAATTCACCCTGCCCTTACGTGGCTTGGGATTCTGAGTGCCTTTAGCAGCAGAGCATGCACAGAGCCAAAGACGGACGTTGGTATGAATCTTTCAGCTGAACACAGACCCCTGACAGGAGCTTCTTCTTTTTATTTTATTTTTTTTTATTGGAAAGGCAGATATACAGAGAGGAGAGACAGAGAGAAAGATCTTCCGTCCAATGATTCACTCCCCAAGTGAGCCCAATGGCCGGTGCTATGCCAATCTGAAGCCAAGAGCCTCTTCCGGGTCTCCCACGCGGGTGCAGGGTCCCAAAGCTTTGGGCCGTCCTCGACTGCTCTCCCGGGCCACAGGCAGGGAGCTGGAAGGGAAGCGGGGCTGCTGGGATAGAACCGGCGCCCATATGGGATCCTGGGGCGTGCAAGGCGAGGACCTTAACCACTTGTGCCACCACGCCAGGCCCGACAGGAGCTTCTTAAGGGAAATCTTGGGAGGCCACCACAATTGCCACCAAGTATTCATGACACCTCCACTGAGTCCTGGTCAGTTACAGCAGCCATCCATTTATTTAATAGTTTATTTTGGAAGGGGTTGGGGATAGAGAGCTTTCATCCTCTGGTTCCTTCCTCAAGTGGCTGTAAGGTCAAAGCAGAAAATTAGTACTTAATCCAGGTCTCCCACATGAGTGGCATGAAACCAACTTGAGCCATCACTACTGCCTCAAAGGATCTGCATTAGCAGAATGCTGGAATCAGAAGCCACAGCCAGGAGGTGAAATGTGGCACTTCAATATAAGATGCAGATGTGTTAACTGATGTCTTAACTACTAAGCAAAATAAACCACCCCCTATAAACACACACACACAAGCACACATGCACACACACACATTGTAACAATAAATTGGCCAAACTCAAAACCTTAGAACCCTTGCCAGCAAGTAGACCTGTGCCTTATCTGAGATGCAAAGCTTTCCCACATCAAAGCAGAAAAGCAATATTAGGTATCCCATCAAAAGCAAAGGTAGAAATCTATTCTACAAGGAAGTGAGAGAAATGGCACAATTAAATTCCAGTCTCAATCCCAAAAGCTAGAAGGTTTCAGGATCTTGTGAGAATTCACCCTAATCTCAAACCTCTCTAGGTCACAGATCACAACAGATTCTGTGCTGCAACAAAGCATCTAATTTGGAGAGATTCCAGGAATAAGACCAAATCCTCTGAAAGTGCCTTCATGGTTGTTAACAATACCAACCCAGAAAGGAAATGCAGGCACACCAAATATGAGCATAGAAGACTTTATTCAGGCCAAAGTAAGGATGACCACTTAGAAACACATATTTGGGTTGGCCAGACTATGTGCTTCATAGTGGCAGCTGAGAAGTTTGAAAATATAGGGGGAAAAGGGGAGGGATAGGAACTGAATTATGACTTGTTATGATTGAATTGGTTAACAAGAATAGCAAAAGCTGCTGATTGTCTATTGCTAACCTCATGTTCCACATTCCATCAAGAAATAGCAATAAACATCAGCATGAACTTTACTTGAGTTACTTAAGGGAGCGTATGCTTAGCATCAGTAGCTCACTGTCCAAATAGTGTCAGTTGGTTGGCAAGACTGAATGAATACTTTACAGTCTGACATGAATAAGGTAATTTCATTTTGTCCTGGTTTTAAATACTGTTTTAGAGAGTAACACATGAGCCAGCTCCATAGATCCAGATTGTTCAGTTCTTGCTTCAAAAAAAGTTGTTATTTGCTTATTTTCATTTTATTTGTAAGACAGAGATGAGGAAACAGGGAAAAAGAGATCTTCTGTCTGCTGATTCATTCTCCAAATGCCTATAACAGCCAGGCCTGGTTTAGGACAAAGCCAGGAACTCAGAACTCAATGCAAGTATCCCATGTGGAAGCACCTAAGTATTCAGCTAGCAAGTGTTCTTTCCCAGGGTTCATGTTAGCAAGAAACTGGATCAGAAACAGAGCCTGAGCATGAACCAGGTGCTATGATAGGGGGTTGTGGGTGTCTCAAACTAAATATTTTTTAAAAGATTTATTTATTTTTGTTGGAAAGGCAGATTAGAGAGAAGGAGAGGTGCAAAGATATTCCATCTGCTAGTTCAAGTGGCCACAACGGCCGGAAGTGAGCTGATCCAAATCCAAGAACCAGGAGCCTCTTCCTGGTCTCCCATGCAGGTGCAGGGTCCCAAGGCTTTGAGCCATCCTCAATTACTTTCCCAGGCCATAGACAGGGATGTGGAAGGGAAGTAGAGCAGCTGAGCCACAAGCCGATGCCCATATGGGCTGCTCACACTTGCAGGTGGAGGTTTAATTAGCCTGTTGAGCTACCACATCAGCACCCCAAGCTGAATTGTATTTGCTACAACAAATGCCTGCTCCCACTTTCATCTCTTACATTCTACAAGCCTTGAAGATAAATACACGTAGAGGTTGCTAGAAAGTTGAGAGACCTTCTAGTTGGGCATCCACAAATTAGAAATAAAAGGCCTGTGGAAAAAAGATTGGTTCTGGAAGGCTCTTAGAAAATCTGCTAAATAATATTTTTGTCTGCTGTTTGTAAATGTGACTTGCTTTGAAACCATCTGTCAGGCAGGCCTTTGGCGAGAGCTGAGAAGTCTTGAAATTTGTGAAAATGAGTATATTTTTGTAACTACCAAAGCAATGTTTTAATGGGTCCCTGCTGTACGGTGTCCAGTGCACCCTTTTAATTGTCAAGCAAGATTTGCAATGGCATTCCAAGTGGCAGCATGGTGGTGCACATGGAGGCTGTGGCACCGGGTGAGAGGTGCCCAGGAGTTGCCAGGCAGGTGGTGGGGCCATGTCTCTGCCTGGGTGTGGGGTGACATCAGAGTTTCCACAGCTGATCCTTTAGCTGAAGGAAGCAGGCATTTTCCAGGGAGAGCAGAGGTTGGAGTTAGCCGCTCCTCATTTCTCCCTACGGAGCTAGCTTTGTGGCAGTTGGGATTGAGCATCACTGCCAGCTTAGCAATTCAACCTTCACAGCATTTGTGTTTTCATCACTATCTTCAGTCCCTTGTGGGTAGTCTTACTGACATAGTCGTGCCCAAGACATTGAAATTATTGGAAGCAGCCAAACAAGTGATTGCACTAAGAAAATTTGAAAATCATAGATGTTATAAAATGAAATGCAATTAAAAAAAGAAAATCATTAGAAAGTCTTCCTTGTGTTGTATGGAAGAGGTAGACAAAAAGCAAAACTCTTGTCTCCAGACACCTGTAAAACTATTGCCTAGGGACCTGGTGCAATGGTGAATTCTCCCCCTATAAGTGCTGGGATTCCATATGATGCCAGTTTGTATCCTGGCTGCTCCTCTTCCTATCCAGCTCCCTGCTTATGGCCTGGGAAAGCAATAGAGGATGGCTCAAAGCCTTGGGACCCTGTACCTGTGTGGGAGACCTAGAAGAAGCTCCTAGCTCCTGACTTCAGATTGGCTCAGCTCCAGCCTTTGCAGCCACTTGGGGAGTGAACCAGCAGATGGAAGATCCTTTTCTGTCTCCCCTTCTCTCTGTATATTTTTCTTTCCAACAAAAATAAATTAATCTTAAAAAAAAATGATTTGGGCTGACATGGTAAGCCTAGTGGCTAAATTCCTTGCCTTGCATGCTCCAGGATCCCATATGGGCACCGGTTCAAATTCCAGCTGCTCCTCTTCCCATCCAGCTCCCTGCTTGTGCCCTGGGAAAGCAGTAGAGGATGTCCCAAAACCTTGTTATCCTGCACCTGCGTGGGAGACCCGGCGCAGCTCCTGGTTCCTGGCTTCAAATCAGCTCAGCTCCAGCTGTTGTGGCCATTTAGAGAGTGAACCACTGGATGGAGGATCTTTCTCTCCTCTCAGTAAATCTGATCTGCCTTTCCAATAAAAACTTGCCCCCAGGTTTAAAAATCTTTTCCAAAAGACTAATGACTGATGTTGCATGCATTGTGTTGTGGGTCACATGTTTTCTGTGCCTAGGAAATTTACCAGTTTCTTGAGGGCTAGGTTCATGTTTAGTGCAGCAATTGAGTGTCAGAACTGGAGGGAACTCTAGAGCTCAAATTGCCAGAGATGAGAAAACTGGAGAAAACAAAGAGATAAATGGATTGGCAATATGACATAGCCGATTAAGTCACCATTTGGCAAGTCTGAATCCCATATCAGAGGACCAGCCCTTGCTACTCCACTTCTGATCCAGATCCCTAGTAATGTGTTAATTGAAACAAGTCACACATAAAAGGCCAGTATTTAGTGAAATCTAGTTATATAAAACATCTATTGTATAGGCTACTTATTAGAAACAGGATGTAGATTTGAGGTTAGCCAGAGTTGATAGGATAGTGACACAGGGAGGTTTTGCTTAATGAGTATAAAATTTCTGTTTGGGGTGAGGAAAAAGATTGCAGACTAATTAGAGATAGGATTTGCACAACATTGTGAATGCCTTAAATTGTTCACTTTAAATTAGTTAACTCTTCATGTCCAAAGGAAGAAAGGAAGGATGAAAATGTTTCATTCAATACCTTAACTCGAGGCCTAGGCCATGGCCGGCTGTTGGTTGTCCAAAACCAAACAGGACATCACTGGGATGCACATAAAGTAGTCTCCATTGGCCATGGTGTCCCCACCCACAGCCTTAATTACCCAGTTATCTGCGGCCTAAAACTATTAAATGGAGAATTCCAGAAGGAAGTGATTCATAAGCTTTGAATTGTGAGCTGGTCTAAGGTTCATACAAGCTCTGTGCTCCACAGTAGTTAAGCTGAAAACCAAGGTGGCTAAGTGACTCTCAGGCGGGTAACATGCACAGGGTGAACACTTTGGACAAGGGATGGTTCACACCCCAGAATGGATGGAGCAGAATAGCAAAGATGTCATTGTTCTCTTCAAAATGGCTGACTGAGCATCAGTGGAGGTCAGCAGCAGCCTAGCACTGTGTTATAATGCCTATGCTATTCACTTCATCTCATCATGTGGGCATTTTATTATTGTACCATGTGGCTTTTACTCATCTTACATCGACACACATAATAAAGGATGAGTGTGCAAAAAAAGGAATGAGTGTGATACAACAAGATATTTAGAAAGAGATCATATTCACAAATCTTTTATGTAGTATATTGTTATAATGATTGCCTTTTACTATTAGCCATTATTAATTTCTTTCTACGCCTAATGTGTTAATTCAGCTGTATCATGTCTATGTATGGATAGGAATAGCACGATTTATTATACAGGGTACAGTATGACCCATGGATGCAGGCAGCCACTGGGAATCTTGAACTTATCCTCCACGGGATAAAGTGAAGTATATTGCATTGTTACATTGCAAGCACGGTGGTCCCAGCCTAGGCTTTAGTGTAGGAACTGGGCACAACTCTCAGCTCTTATGTTGGTTTTCTGAGTGTTCTAGGGTAATTTAATGCCTACAATTCTTAGTTTTCTTTAATTGTGAATTTAGAATTTACTCAGGGAGTTGCAAAAAAATGAAATAAAAATGTAGAACTCCATCAGTAATACTATCATCTATGGCTAGGAAGCAACCTCAAAAAAAAAAAAAAAAAAAAGGAACCATTTCTGTGTTGGCCCTTGAAAGTACCACAGCTGGTGGGCATTCGGTTCAGTGGTTCAGATACTCTTTGCTATGCCCACATTCTACATGGGGGCCTGACATGTACCAGGTCTGCTCCAAATTCCAAGTTCGTGTCCCAGCTGCTCCACTTCCCATCCAGCTTCCTGCCTGTGGCCTGGGAAAGCAGTAGAGGATGGCCCAAAGCCTTGGGACCCTGCATCCACATGGGAGACCCGGAGGGCCCTGGCTTCAGATTGGCGCAGCTCCGACCTTTGTGGCCAAGGGGGAATGAATCAGAGGACAGAAGATCTTTGTCTGTGCCTCTCCCTCCATGAATCTGCCTTTCAAAAAATTTTTTTTAATCTTAAAAAAGCTGAAATAAAATAAAATAACATAAAAGGTGGTTTTTTTTCTTTGCTTTCTTTCTAAGCTACCTGAGAATCCACTATCACCATGAAGACACAGTAGCTACCCAACCCGAAGGTTTCCTAGCAAGCAAATGCTTGCTGATGGCCTTCCCTCAGCAGGCTCTAAGACTGAAATTTGGAAGAAATTGAAAAAAAAAAAAAAAAGTACAAGACCATACCAGATGTCATCCTCGCATTTACATTCAGAACCTCTTCTGCTGGTGATAAGACAACTGGCTTTGGCAAGATTTATGATTCTTTGGATTATACAAAAAAAAAAAAAAAACCAGACATAGACTTGAAAAATATGGCATGTAGTAGAAGAGAAAGGCCTCAAACCAACAGGGAGAAGAATGGAAGACTAGGATGAACAGTCAGAGGCCAGCAAGGGCAATGCTGACACAGAAAACAGGACGAAGGGCTCTGCAATGACTTCATCAGCAGTGATCCTGGGGAGTCCTTACAAGAGGATTAATAAAGTAGAGAAATGTCCAAATCCTATGTACATAGTTTTAGAGGGTTAACATCACACGTCTTTACTATAAAATACAGGAAAATTCCCCAATTATGTAACCCATGAATTACATTATTACAAATTATTCAAGGATGTTTATGGATACGTATGTATCTACTATTCATAACTTTTCCCCTCAAAAATTCATGGTTGTGGTTCTTTGTACCTCCCCTCTCATTTAATATTAAGCTATAATGTATATATGCTAATGAATAAATCTGAAGGGATAAGTTTCCTATTTTGTAAAATTTTCTTTTTAATATTTTCTTTATTTTTATTAGAAAGGCAGCTAAGATTTATGGAGAGAAGGAGAGACACAGAGAAAGAGCTTCCATCTGCTGATTTATTCCTCCAGCTGAGATGATCCCAAGCCAGGAGCTCTTCCAGGCCTCCATGCAGGTGCAGGGTCCCAAGATTTTGGGCTGTGCTTGACTGCTTTCCTAGGCCACAAGCAGGGAGCTGGATGGGAAGTGGGGCTGCCAGGATATGAACCTGCGCCCGTATGGGATCCTGGCACTTGTAAAGTGAGGATTTAGCCATTGAGTCATTGTTCCAATCCCTTGGTAAAGATTTTTATTTGCAAGGCAGAGTTATAGAAAGAGAATGAGAGACAGAGATCTTCCATCCCCTGGTTACCTCCCCAAATGTTATCCATGGCCAGCCCTAGGCCAAGTAAAACCAGCAGCCCGGAACTCTATCCAGGCTTGCCATGTGAGTGGCAGGGGCTCAAGCACTTGGACAACCTTCTGCTGCTTTCCCAGGCATGTTAATATGAAACTGGATGGGAAGAGGAGCAGCAAGGTCTGGAACTGGCATCCACATGGATGTCAGCATGGCAGGAGGTGGCCCAGCCTGCTCTGCCACAACGTTGGCTCCAACAAATCTTTAAGAAGACAGAGAGAGAGAGAGAGAGATTGAGATTGAGAGAGAGAGAGAAGTGGGGCAGCTGACACTTGAGTGAAAACTCATAAGGAACGCTGGTGTTGCAGGTGATAGCTTAATCCACTAAACCACAGTATTGAGCACTGAAGTGATGGGTTTCAGCAAAAATATACACCCAGGTACTCACCAGCTGCATCAAGATATAGAATATTTCTAGCATCCCAGATGGTTTTCTCACACTTCTCTCTTCAAAGTAACCACAATCTTAACCAACAACAGCAAACTTTTGGGCCCAGCGTGGTGGCCTGGTGGCTAAAGTCCTTGCCTTGAGCATGCCAGGATCCCATAGGGGCACTGGTTCTAATCCTGGTGGTCCTGCTTCCCATCCAGTTACCTGTTTGTGGCCTGGAAGAGCAGTCCAGGACAGCCCAAGGCCTTGGGACCCTACACGTATGTGGGAGACCCAGAGGAGGCTCTGGGCTCCTAGCTTTGGATTGGCTCAGCTCCAGCCATTGTGGCCACTTGGGGAGTGAACCAGCAGATGGAGGATCTTTCTGTCTCTCCTCTTCTCTATATATCTGACTTTTTAATAAAAACAAAATAAATCTTTCAGAAAAACAGCAAACTTTCAAAAATTTGATCTCACGTGCATACTTAGGAGAGGCAGGCATACTGCTATAAAAGCCATGCTTTAAGGAAGATGAAGCTACAAGTCGCAGAAACTGAGATTAGATAGTTCAAAATGGGGAACTTGACATGGAAAAAACAGTTTTCTTGGTGCTGGTTTGAGGCTTGATCATGGAGAAAGTCTGGGAACAAAAACAGGATTTTCTTCTAGCCACGGGACTGGCAGATCCAGGGAAAGCCCCTTCATTCCTATCACTTTGTGCACACCCTCCCCAGCCTCACACATGCTGCAATCGGGCCCCCATACTCCGTCTAAGAGTTATTAAGAAAATGGCAGTTAGAATTCTCAGGGATAGCGAGCCGGGCTGGGGGTAAGCTTATATTTGTCAGCGGAGTGGGACATGGGAGAAGGCTCCTCCCCTCCCCGGTTCTGCATGCTCAGCCTGGACGTGGCTACCTGCTCAGAATGTCCGCGCAGCTTTCAGTTTCCTTGCTCATTGAATGAGTGATGATCATAGCAGCAGGACAGCAGCATATCCACAGACAGGGCCCATCCATGGTTAGAAAATGACAAATGTCACACTACATCTGACCCTCCCTCCAGCTCTTTATAGCTGCCCTATCTCTTTGGAATCAAAATGCCTACTCGCTGCTGGGTCTTCTTAAAAATACATATTGTCTCTCCACATAAAGGCAAGGATGATGGTGCTATGGAGACGGACAAGAGGAAGAAACAGAAGAGGGTGGGAGATGTTGAGAGAGAGAGCCAGAGCAAGCCAGAGAGAACAAGGTTGAAGAAAAGTCCAGCAACTTGCTGGAGTAAATTGACACTTCGGTCGGAAGTTTCTTGCGACTGTTGCAAACGCTGTGTTGCTTTTTAACTGGGCCTTGGCTTTTGTAGCTGTTTCCTAATCTCACTGAAGGGCAGGCAGCAGGTTTCATAATGCTGGGACAGAGCTGGGGGAGGGTGCCCTTCAACTCTCAGAGCCCTGGGACAGTGCAGAGGTTGTTCAATAATTGGTCTGTTTTTCTAAACGAGGCACAGGATGTGTAGGGAACAGCAGTACGCAGCACACGTCTTCAGGTACTCCTGCCATCCCAGCCCAGATGGGCCTGATACCGGGATGTGGGGATTCACAGATGAAATATTAGGGGGGGAAGCAGCATGGTTGGTGCTGCTCTAGGCTGACCTTGTGCTTGCTTCTGACCATTCAGATTGTCTCAGCTCCAGAGTCTTACACAAAAAAGGAAAGGTCAAGGTTGAAGTGGATTGACTAAATGAGTGCCAAGACCCCCTCCAGATTACATTCCCGAAGCCTCTGCTACTGGCTTCTTTGCCTCTATGCTTTTTTACAAGTGTGATTTTTCTCACCAGCTGGATGAGTAATAATGTTTGAAAAATGAATTTTTCCAGGGCCAAGTGAGATGGCTCAATTGACGTACCTCCCCCCTCCTAACCCCGCAAGTGCTAGGATCCCATGTAGGTACCAGTTCATGTCCCAGCTGCTCCACTTCCCATCCAGCTCCCTGCTTGTGGCCTGGGAAAGCAGTTGAGGATGGCCCAAAGCCTTGGGACCCTGCACCCATGTGGGAGACCTGGAAAACGCTCCTGGCTCCTGGCTTCAGATCAATTCAGCTCCAGCTGTTGTGGTCATTTGGAAAGTGAGCCAGTAGATGGAGGATCTTTATTTCTGTCTCTCTTCCTCTCTGTAAATATGCCTTTCCAATAAAAATGAATGAATCTTTCAAAAAATAATAAATAAAAATGAATAGTCCAGAAATGCTTTCAAAATCTAAGGACTATATTAGGGTATTAATGTTTTTATTTAATCAAAAGGTGATGGGTCCAGCGCAGTAGCCTATCAGCTGGGATCCTTGTGTTACATGTGCCAGGATCGCATATGGGTGTGGGTTCTAGTCCTGGCAGCCTTGTTTCCCATCCAGCTCCCTGCTTGTGGCCTGGGCAAAGCAGTTGAGGATGACCCAAAATCTTGGGACCCTGCACCCGCATGGGAGACTTGGAAGAAGCTCCTGGCTCCTGGCTTTGGATTGGCTCAGCTCTGGCCACTTGGGGAGTGAATCAGCAGACTGAGGATCTTCCTCTCTGTCTCTCATTCTTTCTCTGTATCTGGCTTTCCAATAAAAACAAATACAGCTTTAAAATGAAAAGGCTGTGGAGAAATAATTTTCATCCTACCAATGAATTGTTTATGACACAGAGGGTGATTAGAGAGGAACCTCATTCTGCATCACATTGAAACGCACATTTTACATGGAGAGCTGCAGATCAAATTATGTGTAAGAAGCTAGTAATAATGAGGATCTATGGTGACCATTTTGGCATCACATGGAAGTGTATTCACCAAAATTAGAAATGCTTTGGGCCCAGAAAGGTGGTCTAGTGGCTAAACTCTTCACCTAGAACGCACCAGGATCCCATAGGGGCACTGGTTCTAATCTCGGCGACCCTGCTTCTCATCCAGCTCCCTGCTTGTGGCCTGGAAAGCAGTCAAGGATGGTCCAAAGCCTTGGGACCCTGCACCTGCATGGGAGACCCAGAAGAGACTCCTGGCTCTTGGCTTCAGATTATTTCAGCTCCAGTCATTGTGGCTACTTGGGGAGTGAATCATCAGACAGAAGATCTTCTTCTCTGTCTCTCCTCCTCTCTGTATATCTGACTTTCCAATTAAAAATAAATAAATAATAAAAAAGAAAAGAAATACTTTATTACGGGCTTGGTTCGGTAGCCTGGTAGCTAAAGTCCTTGCCTTGCATGAGCCAAGATCCCATATGGGCACTGGTACATAGCCCACCTGCTCTACTTCCCTTCCAGCTCCCTGCCTGTGACCTGGGAAAGCAGTTGAGGACGGCCCAAAACCTTGAGACCCTGCACCCACGTGGGAGACCCAGAAGAAGCTCCTGGCTTCTGGCTTTGGATTGGCTCAGCACCAGCCATTGTCGCCACTTGGGGAGTGAACCAGTAGATGGAAGATCTTCCTCTCTGTCTTTTCCTCTCTTTGTAAACATCTGGCTTTGTAATAAAAATAAATCTTAAAAATTTTTTTTCAGAGTGTAAGGGCTTAGATGTCAAAAAATACCAACTAGCTCTGTTTCTACACGACTATTTCCCTTTGTTCCCCTATGAGCATGGACTGTGAGATGCTACATGCAAACTTTGCCTCAGTTGTGATACATGTGCTGTCAGGGCTGGTAGATATGTGGTTACTGCAGTAAGAATGACCCTGTTACTCTCTGGGCCTCAGTTGTCAGGAAAATGGCAGTCATAGCAAATACTGTCCCTGTAATGCAATGGCCATATTGCAGCAAAGTAACTCAGATGCTGCTTCATTGCTCAAAAGCATATACTTCAATGCCAACTATGAACCAATACAGTGTAATTAACACACTGAGATACAACATTCTTAGACTAATATTCTAGCATACTAAATAGCATTTCAGTGCGGGCGGGCCTGGGTCTGAGCAAACTGTGAAGCATGTGGAATTTATAACTACCAGAATACTGACATATTTCCAGAGCCCCATTTTTAGGTTCCATAAGAGAAGGTGCTTTGTTTTATTCATAACTGTATTGCCAAAGCACACAAGAGTGCTGCTCATTAGAACAAATACTTGTTGAATGGAGGAATGACAAAATAATAAATATATGAATGTTCTGTTCCATGCACTGTGCCAAGATCTTTCTGACTTCTTCAAGATACAGATAAACATTTCCTTTTCTAAAAAAGATCTGTTGGGCCTGGCATGGTGGCCTAGCAGCTAAAGTCCTTACCTTGCATGCACAGGGATCTCATATGGGCACTGGTTCTAATCCCGGCAGCTCCAGTTCCCATCCAGCTCCATGCTTGTGACATGGGAAAGCAAAAGCAGTCAAGGACGGCCCAAAGCCTTGGGACCCTGCACCCATGTGGGAGACCTGGAAGAATCTCTGGCTCCTGGCTTTGGATTGGTGCAGCTCTGGCCATTGCGGTCACTTGGGGAGTGAATCATCAGACGGAAGATTTTCCTCTCTGTCTCTCCTCCTCTGTATATATCTGACTTTGTAATAAAAAGAAATCTTTTAAAAATATATTTATTATTATTTGAAAGTCAGATTTTTACAGTGAGAGGAGAGATGAGAGAAAGGTCTTTAATACGCTGGGTTTTTCCCCAACAGGCTGCAGTGGCTGGAACTGAGCTGATCCAAAGCTGGAAGCCACGAGCTTCCTCCCAGTCTTCCTGTGGATGCAGAGGCCCAAGGACAGGTAAATATTTTCTACTCCATGCATGGTACTGCACACACAAAAATGAACTGGACATGCTCCAGGCCACAAAGGATTCTTTTGTCTTTTAAAAAATCGATTTTATTTATTTGAGATACAGCGTCATACACACATACCCCCGGTGGGTGGGGGGCGGGTGTTGGAATGCTTTTTAAAGAATTTTTAAAAAATCTATTATTTATTTGAAAGACACAGAGATTTCCCATCTGCTGATTCACTGCCCAAAAGCCAGGGCTGAGCCAGGCTCACATCAAGAGCCTGGAACTCAACTCGGGCTTGGACCATCACCTGCTGCTTCCCAGGGTACACATTAGAACAGAGCCTTAATCAGCAAAGCCAGCTTGCCTGTTTCCCATGCTAGCTCAAATGCTGGCTGCCTGCCCCAGGAATGCTTTGCATGTATGCTTTTCTCTAACCCTGGCAGTGGAGGTATAACATCTGAGAGGCTCAGGGAGGGTAAGTTATTTATCTAAGGACACACAGACAAGAAACACCAGGCTTCGACTCTTAGTCGGCTTGATCCCAAGGCTTCTTTTGATGGACAACGGTGATGTTTTTCTTCTTTGTTTCTTTTATTCATTTAGCTTTTGTTCTTCCCATGGAATCCCAGGATGAAGAAGTACCAGGCCCTCATCACTTTCCTGAAAATACTGTAGTGGCCTAACTTGACCCTCTTTAGTCTCTGCCTCTCTACCTCACCTCCACAGATCACTCATTCTAAGGCACTGCCTTTATCTTCTCACTCTGCTGACAAATATTCAGTGCTTATAGGATCAGGAGAATAGTGACCCCAGGTTAATGGGCCCCCATTATCTGGCAACTTTTCCTGATAGTCTCCCAGATAAATCTGTACTCAATCAAGATAATGTTCTACCGCCTCTATATCCTTATCCTATCTTTTTGCCTAAGTGATTCCTTCCCACCCCACATAGCCCAAAGGAAAACCTATTTTCTCTACTCTTTATCCACCAACCTTGTGCTCTGCTACCTAAGTTTTGCTGGGCTTAAAATATAGCAAAAAGGTAGCCATGTCATTGAACTTTGACTCAGAGGACTTCATTGTAAAATTCTCAATGTGTTCCATCATCCATACATCTGGGGAACTTTTCAATATTTGAAAATATTTATATATTATCTAACATACACAAAGGGCATCCTTCAACTCTACAGTATAGAATAAATATCAGTTATTGTTGTAACATTATCTTCCTAAGGAAGACCTTTTAAAATTGGATTGTGACACTTGCAAATGATGCTACAGGGAGACTGACCTTGTGACCATTCCTGGGTAGAGGGGTAGAGAGACATGGTAGAGACCAGAAGACCTGTTAGATAGCTGAATCAGGCAAGAACTGTTAGATAAGTTCAGGCAAGAGGTGAGAAAACTGGAGAAGGGTTAATAGCCGTGGAAAGAAGGGAAGCCTCAATACCCCAAGTAATTAATGAAGAGAGAGAGAGAGAAAGCGGGGAGCCACTGTGCTGGGAAAATAGTTGACAACCCTGGCACAAACAAGACAATGTGACACTGAGGTTTCACCTGTAAACATGGACGAGCTCTCTGTGGGACAAGGAAAGCAAGGGCGAACTCTACACAAGAGAGAAAGAATAGGGAAGGGAAATGTGGAATTGGGAGCCAGGTACAGCCTACACACATTAGCAACCATGAGGTGGCTGATCCTTTAATTACCAGTAACAATTTCCAGAATGCCCAAGAGGAGATCAGTCATCATGAAACAAAGATTGAATTGAGACCTACATCACCTTGTGTGCCATCTTGGCCAGAGCCGTTTTTTCATGGATCTGATTTGGCAAGAAGGAGAAATTCTCAAAGGAGAAATGTGGAGCAAAGGGTGACTTCTGGGCTGTAGATTGGCTGAGTGTATCTGACAAACTTGTAAGAGGTCTGGTGTAGCTGCTAACATTTAAGAACAAAGAAGACTCAAGTACAAACTGGAAGAGTCTTCTGAAAGTTCCTGGAAATGTTTATATAGAAAAAAACAGGGCTGGCACCATGGATCAACAGGTTAATCCTCTCTCTGCAATTGTCAGCATTACATATGGGCACTGGTTCATATCCTGGCTGCTCCATTTCTCTTCCAGCTCCCTGCTTGTGGCCTGGGAAAGCAGTATAGGATGGTGCAAAACCTTGGGATCCTGTACCCATGTGGGAGACCCAGAAGAGGCCCCTGGCTCCTGGCTCTTGGCTTCAGATCATCTGGCCATTTGGGCCATTTGGGGTGTGAACCAGCAGATGGAACATCTTTCCCTTTCTGCGTCTCCTTCTCTCTGTAAATCTGTCCTTTGAATAAAAACAAATGAATCCTAAAAATAAATAAATTTAAAAAACAATGCATGGATTTCAAAATGTTTGTGATAATATAAGCTTACACTTAATTCCATTTTCCATGAACTGTTTGAAGCACCCTTTCATGGGTCTTCTATTCCCCAGGGGAACTA
This sequence comes from Ochotona curzoniae, assembly GCF_017591425.1. Classification (NCBI taxonomy): domain Eukaryota; kingdom Metazoa; phylum Chordata; class Mammalia; order Lagomorpha; family Ochotonidae; genus Ochotona; species Ochotona curzoniae. The sequence goes on from NW_024467087.1 coordinate 12,765,523, forward strand.
CCCAACGAATGAACCTGACTCCAGCAGGCACTAGGCATGCAAACAGAAATAAAACTTGAAAGAGCTCTTTTTCAGGATTGGGCTGTAAGTCCTCTTAAAGGAAGATGGGCCTCTGTGGAAGAGTAAAGTGTGGTTATTTCGTATTGAGAGTGCTTGGAAGCCCAGAAGCAGGAGACACTAGCTCTGCTTGGGGGAATCCGGAAAGGCTTTCCCAGAGGTAGCATTTCAGTTGAGTCATGAAGGTAGAAGTGTGAAGTCCAAGGAACGACAGGGTAAAGAAAGGCTGTTTCTCACATGGGCAGGGTAAGGTTACCAGGAATCCATGACATGATAGAGAACAAGGCTCTTGTTAGGCCAGAACACGGAGTATATGATCAGCCAACTAAGAAAGCCGGTAACGTTAACTATAGCCCAATAGCAAATATTCGGAGCTACTGAATGACTTGGGAATTGATCTGTAAAGCAGTGGGGAACTACAGGAGGCAGGTGGCAGGTGGCAGGGTTAAGCAAGGGAGGGGTATTTTTCAGAGGATGTTGTTGAATGGTCACTTTGATGGCTATGTAGGGGATGGGAGAGAATGGAGGATCGCAGGCCAATACCTTATCCTGAGGAAGGACCCCACTTCCTAGTCCTGTATGTGGTCACGAGGGTGGCCACCCAGAAGGCCAAGAGAAGTGTCCCCAAAGCTGAAAGAGAACATTTGACTCAATCACATGTTTTGACTTAAAGGACAGTGGCACATGAATGTCCACAAATGCTCCCCTCACCCAGTGCCACAGGAAACTTCTCCTGGGAAAACTATTTATGCTCTAAGCACATTCCATGTGAGCACAGCTCTTGCATGGTACACAACACTGCATATTCCTCCCGGCATGCACATCTCATCTGCCTCTAGGACTGAGCAGCAGTTAGCACATAGTATATGTTGAATGAACATTTACGCATCCAAAGCAGAAACACTTCCACAGCATCCGGGCAGGTCCATAGTCTCGCTTGTTTAACCAAAAGCACCCCTGAGATTGCAGTCTTGCTTCAAGGTCCTCAAGCATACTGCCAGCTGTAAACAAGCCATATAACCTTGTAGATGTGGTTTGCTTATCAAGAACAACATGGACTTCTAAAGCTATTAAGCACTTTGCAAACTTTCAAGTGCTCCCTGACCAAAACATGATGTATCTGTACAGTGTATATGTGCTGCCAAAATGAGCACATGTATCTGCACAATAGAATATGCAATTTGGCCACCAAAAGGTAGTGCCAGATGCAACAGCAGGGATGCACCTTGAAAACATAATGCTAAGTTAAAGAAGCCAGTCTCCAAGTCCCCAGATTATATGCTTCCGTCTATAGGAGGTGTCCAGAATGGGCAAACCCACAAAGAAGAGTATGAATTTTGAATGCTTAATGGTATCACGATGTCATTATGGGGGGGGCAGTTGTACAGCATTCTGGCTGCATTCAGTGCCACTGAACCACTGAATCTGAAATGGCTAACATGGTAAACTTTCTGTGTGTGTATTTTAGGCATATTGGCTCAACTGGCTAATCCTCTATCTCCAAGCATTGGCATCCCATATGGGTGCCAGTTCAAGTCCCAGCTGCTACACTTCCCACCCAGCTCTTGCTTGTGGCCTGGGAAAGCAGAGGAAGATGGCTCAATGTTTTTGGACCCTGCACCCACATGGGAAACCTGGAAGAAGCTCTTGGTTCCTGGTTCTGGCTTTGGATAGGCTCAGCTCTGGCCCTTGTGGGCATCTGGGGAGTGAAGCAGCAGATGGAAGATGTTTCTCTTTGTCTCTCCTTCTCTCTGTAAATCTGCCTTTTCAATAAAAATAAATAATTCTCTTAAAAAGAGAAAGGTAAAACAACAACAATACCTACTACTAAACAACAAAAAGACCAACCAACCAACCAACCAACCAATCAACCAACAACCTGTGTTGTATGAGAGCTAATGAGTGTGAGAAATCATTGATTCTTGAATTCCCCACACAAGCTTCCAGTTCCATGTTCGGCATTTGGAGGGCTCAAAAGGAGTGGGTGCAAGTTCCTCCCCATCTCCTCTACACGCGAACACACACACCCCTTCCAGAGCCACAGAACCCGAGTGGGGGCAGGGCAAGGAAAGAAGGAGCTAGGGGCCATCTGAAAAGCTTCCCTTTTGGATGCTATTTGTTTTGTAGATTGCCAGTTGTTCGCCCTGTTTGTATTTAAATGAAAGGAGGCTTTGAAGTAGGAGCCGCCTCTGAGCAGGGCTTGGGGTTCCTGCCTCCTACGGTAAGGTTCAGACTTGTTTGGATCTGTTTGTAGCCAGAGGTTACTGTTTCTGGTGGAAGAGACTCGAGTTTTGGTTAATAATACATTAAGAGGAAGAGCAGGAGTGAACTGGGGGGGGGGGGATGTTGAAAATGAGTTCCCCCTGGACTTGTCAGGAGCTCCAGCTTTCTGATCTCTTCTTGCTTAGTAGTATCATTTGTTCACTTATGGTCACTAGGTTTCATGGTACTGTTAATGTCAGTTGCATCTCAGATACTCTCCTGCATAAAGAACATCTCGAACTAAACGCAGCCATCAACGAGAGCTTGGCTCCCAGGGATCAACCCTAGAAATTCCCTGAAGACCTTTGATGGTTATCAGTGTAGGGAAAGTCTTGGCCATTGAAAGTGGTTTGAAAATGGCAGGAAGTTCAATTGTAGTTTAGTTTGGATACTTCGAAAACACTGCTCTCCTAGTTTCAGAGTTCAATATTCTGCCAACCCACAGAAATTGGAAGTTCCAGTCTGAAACTGGTCGCAATCTGTTTATACCGATGGTCTCCAAGAGTCAATAAAATGTAGAAGAGCCTGCAGCAGGCATTCCAAACAGCTACAGCGGGTTTCTCTGCTTTCTCCTAGCCAACCATGTCAACGTGGTTTACAAGCAACAGTGGAGGAAGTCGCCACAAACCCTCCGAGGGCGATAATTGTAATGATGGTTCATATCTTCACCCTATGTAATTTTATGGGAATTGAGAGTCTAGCCAAATAATAAGTTCCAGCTCTTTTTATCTGCCCAGTTCCCAGCACACTCCCGAGGTGTCTGAGGCACTTCTCACCCTCACCTCTGCTAGCAGACTGCAACAATAACAAGGGTAATGACAAGTTCCCAATCTGCGCAGTTCCCTTCATTAAAGGAGCCCAGGCAGCTTCAAAAACATTCATTAATGGAATCTGACAACGCTTGCAAGGTGGGAAGGCTCACCCATTCCCAGTTTTCTGGTGGATAAGTGGAGATTGAGTCCCAGAAGGATATCCATTTCTCTCCAGAAGCTTGGCGGGAGGGGGTGTCCTGGGTTACTAGCTGGGGAGTCAGGGCTTACGTTTCCAACCCGTCCCACCAAGTCAGGCGTGATGTTTAGTGAGTTGCTGGGTCTCAGTTCCCCTAACGGCCAAAGCAGGGGTTGAGCCCGATGGTCTGCTACGTCTGCCATAGTTAACTATGACTCTGTCCCACGCCCTCACAGCCCAGGAGTTTCTGCTAGCCTTGTTGCAGAACCGGTGGCAGGGTGAAGCTTGGAGTGTTGAGTGGGAGGAGGGTCAGGGTGGAGAGGAGTCCCGGACCAGTCGGTGCGAACCTTTAGGAGGTCAGCACGTCTGGCAAATGCCAGGTGAGGCTCTTAGGGCCACAGCTGGGAGTGCCCCTGTTGCCTGCGGCGAAACAATGCCAGTAATGTGAGAGCTCTCTCCGCCCAGCCCGGGAGTCGGGCGGTTGGGAGCATCCCCCCCTCTCTCCCCGCCGCACGCCACGCAGGGGATGGAAGCGGGCGGGCAGGTATCACGGCGGAGAGCTCCGCGCGGTTGCTGGCCCGCGCACAGCCAGTCAGGTGGCCGCCCGCAGAAGGCTTAATCGCTCAGACGTGGGCTTCGGGATAGATCCCAGGCCGCCCGATTCCTGGGACTTGGGGATTCTTCAGCGCCGAGAAATTGGCCTTTCCTCTTTGGGTGGGGGGCGGCGGGCAGGTTCCCCCGCCTCCCAGGAGGAGGGGAGGAAGGAGGAGTCCGACGGGGCGTGTCACGGCGAGGGAGCGCCGCACGCCTGGTGCGGCCCCCCCAACCCCTAGGAAGAGGATCTGGCTGCTCCGGATCCAACCCGGTTTCCAGGTTTTCTCCCGGCCCGGCCCTGCGTGCTCCCGCCTGTCTCGGGCTCCCCCACCCCGCCCCCCTCGTGCCGCCCGCCCCCTCCCCACCCCCTCTAGTGCCGCCCGCTTGGCCAAGTTTGCCGAGCTTCGCCGCGCCAGCCGGCCAGTCAATCAGCGGCAGAGCTGAGACGGGTAAAGCCGCGCGGCCGAGGGCAGAGGGAGCCGAGCCAGGCAAGCGGACCCAGCGCGGGGCAGCTCCAGCAGCTCGCAGCGAGCGGCCGGCGCCGCCCACACCCTCCGCGGGCTCTGCCACCTTCCCTCCTTCCTCGCACCCTACGCTGCCGGCCGGCCAGCCAGCTCGCCAGGTTCGCTGCCCCAGCTGAGCCCAGAGGTCACCGGCCCTTGCCTCTGCTCCCCTGGGCCGCGCGCCGCTCCACGCCCTCTCCTCCTCCTGCCCCGACTGCGCGCCTGGCACCGCGAACCGTTGCCTGACGCGAGGCCCAGCTCCACTTTAAGCCCCGCGTCTCCTCCGCCTGCTTTCCTCTTCCTCCTCCACCACTACCAACTCCAACTCCTACTCCTTCGCTTTCTCGCTCCACTCGCGAACCCCCGCCCCCGCCCGACGTGGTGCCCCTTGGCCCGCGCCACCCAGCGCCGCTTCCCGTCCCGTCTCCTCCTGTCCCAAAGGTGGAACGCGTCTACCCCGGGCCCGCAGCATGGCACGGTTCGGCTTGCCCGCGCTTCTCTGCCTCCTGACCGCTCTCAGCACCCCGCTGCTGGCTACCGAGCTCAAGTCGAAAAGTTGTTCGGAAGTGCGACGTCTCTACGTGTCCAAGGGCTTCAACAAGAACGATGCCCCCCTCCACGAGATCAACGGTAGGTGGGAACCCCGGGCAGGCGAGCGCTCCGGTAAAGGGGCCGAAGCGCGCGCCCGGTCGCCCCCTGCGCGCGCCGCTCGCAGGTAGCCGAGAGGAAGAAACGGAAAGGCCGGTAGAGTGAGAGCGAGCCTGCCGGGGCGCGGAACGTGCCATGCGGGCGCCGCGGCCACCCCCCCATTCCCGGGCACTGCGAGTCGGGGGGACCTGTGGTTTTTCTTAACCGGTGCCACTCCCGCTCTCTGCCGCTCCCCCACACCCTCACACCCCGATCTCTGGGTCCCGGGAAGCTCCTGAGGACTGACTCCAGCGCACAAAGTGCATGTCACCGGCTTCCTCGCCTTTTCCGGGTTGAGCTTCCTGGGCTCCCCGCTTTTGTTGTGTGGGTGACAAGAGATTGGGTATGGGGTACTGGTAGAGAGAATGTTCTGCGAGTATGCCAGATTGCGGGAGGGTGGGGGGTGGTGGCGCAAGCAAGTGGAATCGATGTTTCATTGATGTTCTTTTAAAACCCTCTCCCCGCCTCTCTTCTGCCGCTGACACGGATTAGGAGTTTGAGGAGCTGCAATGGCTTTAGAAGTCGCCGTTAAAAAGCAGACTCCCCCTCCTCTCCACTCCTCCATACCCTGACTTTTGGGAACTCTCCGGCTTTCCGGAAGGTGTTGGACAAGAAGGACACCCTTTCTCCCTTTCTTCTTTTTCTCACCTCATTTTAAGGGTTAATTGCACTTTCAATTGCAGACCTTTGAAAGGACTGATTACAGGAAACCTGAAGCTGTGTTTGGGGATGGTTATGCAAATGGCAGTTTAGCCTGTGAAAAAAGTTGGGCCAGCTTTTTGGTGCTGGGGGGTAGCGGGTTGTTGTTGGTGGTAGTTGTGGTGCTGTGTGTGAGGGTGTGTGTGTGTGTGTGTGCGCGCTCGCGCGCGCTTTGTGTGTGATGTATTTGCGAAAGCCCTTTGGCGGAGCGCTGGCGAAGCTGCTGAGCCTGCGGCGCCCTGCAGCCCTCCCCAGAGGCGGTGCCCAGGCGGGTCCCAGCTCCGGGCCATGCTCACTGGCTCACTCTCCAGCCACCAACTGTTGAGCGCAGCCTCATGGGCCGCACGGGTGCCCGCGGAGGTGCAGGTACCCTACTCGCCCTAGGGGCTCAGAAAAGAACCAGGACTGCAGCTGGCTGCTGGCCAGCAAAACCTAACGGAGGAGTGAGCGAGTCGAGAGCCCAGAGGGCCAAGCCTCCATTCCGAACCTTTCATGGAAGTGTGCAGAGCACGCCTCTGCCTCGCCATGCCTGGTCGCCCGGGTGGGGCAGATAGGGGCTGGCTGGCCGGCCGGCCGGCTGGCTGGTTGGTTGGCCAGCTGGCTGGCAGGCAGGCAGGCAGCCAGCCAGCCAGCCAGCCAGGCAAGGAAATACTGTAATTTCAACCAAGCAACTTCCAATGACTTGGGAAGACTTGGGAGTCATTTTGGGGGGAAGGGCTATTAATAACCTGGGAGATTAAATGCTGTCATCAATTACATATAAATTACAAAGGTAATTGAGGGAAGTTGCTGGGCACTTTGTGCGAGTGCAACCGGCATCTGTCTAGAAATAGAACCGAAGAAGTTGGAGCAGCCCAGGCGCTCACTGTACCTTGGTGGTTAGCATGTTACTGGCACACTCCTGGATCAAAGGCCACTCGCCCTTCAGCTGCCTGTCTTGTGGGGGGAGCTCAAGTAGGTCCTGGGAGTGGCAGGGGCTTATTGGTGGTAGAGTCCTGAAAAGTGCTCTTTTCTTTCCTCTTCCCTCCTGCCCCACTATAAAAAAAGTGAACTAGCAGCCACCCAGGCTTAGGAACTCTGCAGGTCAGAGCTGGAGCGGGCAGGGGTCTTCATGACCTGCATAGTGTTTGGGCCTGACCTTAGCAGAACTGCCTGGTTCAAGTTGTGGCTCTCACATGCCTGTGGGATAGATGGATGCAGGTGTGCTTTCCCTGGGAATGTGGAAGCTCCAGCAAGCGCGCTGGGCCTTTAGAGGAGCTGTGGGAGCTTTTGGGGAGTGCTTTGTGAAGCGGCCCTCCCCTTCTCCTACTGGCCAGGTGTCTTCTCCAGTCAGCATCTTTCTGAAGAAGAGGCTTGAAGGGTGTTCAGCGACTCCTTCCAGGTGGATGCTTTGGTTGTCCCCAGAAAGCACCTGAGGGATATTTTTTGCCTAAATGTCTAGCAGGACACTTCTCCCCTGCAAAAACACAGGAGAGTTATTAGTGACTAGAACCAGGAAATGGAAGCTAATGTGCTCCCACCCAAAACATTTTCTTCTTTTTGTCTTGTCCTTCATCTCCTTCCCGGGCTGCTGCTTTTATTTCCCCTTTTCAATGACCTACTGGACTGCATTCTCCCGAGGAACAAAGGAAGTGCCTTTTGAGCTGGAATCCTTGGAAGACCACCAAGGACTTTAGCTCATGCAGTGCAATTTCGCACCACTTTCAACAATAACAAAAATGCATGACTGAATGGCTCAAAAATGTGGAGTGTTAGAGGCATTCATTTGAGTCTAGGACACTGTCACAACACAGACGGACCCAAGCAAATACCTTTAGATGGCAAGGATAGAAGCTGGGGTAATCTTTACCATCACTCTGGCCACTGTGGATGCAGCCATTGGCCTCAGCTTTCTCCTCTGGGCTTACTCAGATGATTTCAGTCATTTTGTCATGGGGGTGATGGTGAGGTATAGTCAGTCAGTGAATGACAGGGATTCAGCTGAATGAATGGTCATGTATTTTCTTTGGAGGTCAGGGATAGGAGAGGATTGATCTTTATTTATTCAGTACAAAACAAAAGCAAAAACAAAACCAAAAAACCCACACCACACAACCAGCATTGTTTTCCAAGCAAAGATATAATGTCTGGATGTATAGCTCATTGAGTCGTAGGCTTGGTCCAAGTTTAAGGTTTTATTCCTGATGTCCTTGCACTTGCCTTCTAAGAGTCTGAATAGTCTTGAAAAGAAGTACCACGTGTTCTGAAGGAGGGTCTAGCTTACTAAATAGCAATTAGGAGAGTTTGATGTGCTTCTAGTGGTGCTGGAGAGTATATCATGCTGACAGGGCTTACAACGGAGGTCCTGTGCCACCTAGGCTCTTGACTTTCCAAATAATGGGGAGCCAAAAGGCCGTGAGTAAAGGAGATCTTCAATGGGAAGGCTATATTTTCGTTCACTTTCAATGGCTATAGCATTCTGAGTGTCTACTGTGTGCAGTGTTCTGTGCTTGGCATCACTGAGAGGTAGGAAGAAGGGCAGGAAGGGTCCCTGTCTTGTTAGTAGTGAGATAAGCCAGACACCTACATAATTGGAATACAACTTGGGGTGTGATAAGCACCACAGGAATGATAGAGATAAGAGAGTTCTAAGGGAGAAAAGTTTGGGGACTGGAAAATGAACTATGTCATTCATAAAAATAACCATTAGTCATCATTTAAATAATCTAGGCATTTTCATTGTGCCTCCCTTAATAAAGACAGAGGATAAAGGACATGTGACAGTTGGCATTTCTTAAGAAGACACTCTTTACTGAAATTATCTTTAAGAGTGAGGCATTGGTTAGAAATGTTCCTGAGCTTGTCAGAGGTCCCTTTCACAATGATAGCGAACTATACTAAGAACTTTATCCCATAGTGATTTTTGGCATTTTGGGGTTTTTTCCCCCCATTTGTATTCATGAGTCACACACTTATGAGCATGTGCCCACATATACTTGTGCACACACATCCATATCTATATCAAAGGAGGCTGTGAATCACATAAGTTATGTTAGGATTACATGGAAAGAGTGTGTACATGTGTGTTGGAGAGGGGACAGTACTCTTTCTTTCTGATACATTCTTGATTATTGTGTGTAAGACACTCAGCAATAGTCTTCAAGATTCAGATTCTTCATTCCCCACTTTTAAAGAATGAGTTGGAATTTTCCAATAAACTTGTGATCTCCTGTTTTGTTGGAGGTCTCATTGAGGCATAGGGCCTGTCACTACAAAAATTGTCCCAAGTAGTCACTGAAACTATCTCTTAGATATGCTCAAAAAATAACTTGGTTCTTTTTTCTTTCAGGCTCAATTTCTACTTGGAGCATATACATATAAGATGTTTGATTCAGCGTAATTGTTATTTTCATTCTTTATTTGATTCACATGGGGTTGCATGTAATTTCAGGATTACCTGGTGACTAGACTAAGGAATGAAAAAAGAACGTTTTTTGCTATCTGTATAAGGGAAATAACATCAGTGTTAATCTGAGTCAGTTGGAAGTCTGTCTTCTGGTTCCCTGAATCTTAACTGTTTTGTTACTGAAGTTGGTTCCCATTTATCAGGGTCCTTCCAAAAGTTCTTTGAACAATGGAATTAAAAGGCAAAGCTATCTGGTCCAAAAATCTCAAATTCTTCATGAAGTTTTTTCATAACTGACATTTCCCACAAATATTTTTGAAGGCCCCTTGTATATGTGCAGAAAAATATAGTTTGTAATCCTAACCCTCATGTTAAGAGCTAGTAGCTATTTCTGGCTCTGCTAAGGAATTTATGTGCTTTATTATTGAAAGCTCACAGCAACTATAGGAAGTTGGAAGAAAGTTAGAATTAACATCCTCTACCACATTTTGACAAGAAGATTCCAAAGAATTGGGAATTACATATCTTCACTCCTATAGCTAGTGAGTTGCAGAGATGGGATTTGAACCCAAGTGATAACAGACTCACGGTATAGTTTGTGCTATATGGTAGATATTAAAAGAAGAAAATACCTTGTCTATTCTCATAGATTACCTTCATTTAACTAGTAGCAGACTGGTAGAACAACACTGTTCTATGTGGTAGAGAGGGTGCTATCACATCTTGGGCAGGACTGTGTGGAACCAAGACATAAACCAACAGGGCTAACGGTGGGTGGGATATAAATTGTATTTGCTGGACTGTGGGGGAGATAGTCAGGGTTCTGGAGGAAGAGAATGTGGTCAGTCTAGTTGTCTTAGGGAGTTCAGGGTCAGTGAGGCAAGAGATCATGGCAGGGAGATCTGTTTCAAACAGTTCCTTACCAGTTTGCTGTCTTCCTGGGCGTTGCCCACCCAGTTGCATGCTGAACATCACCAGCTTAAGCCCATCACATAGCTGCTTTGGATGGAGGCATCCTTCGGATTGAGCTTCACTGGGCTGCCAGGGTGTCAGAAAAAGTGTGGAGTCTCTCCTGAACGCTGCAGGCTTCTGTGCTCTGCAGCCTTTGTACAAAACTAACCACCTTGTATTCTAGTTGCCTGTGTGTGGCAGCCTGAGGACAGAGGGCAGCTCCTGCCAGCTTCTGTGCCGACAGTACCAAGTCCAGTAACACCGCTGAATGTTTGTTAAACAAATGGGTGATGATTGTTGATTATTGTAAGGCATAGAGCAGACATCTCCAAGATTTGTATCCACTCCTTCCCTCCTCAAGTACATGGTTTAGCTACGAATTTGAATTGTATTCACTGTTGGACCACCAGTGCTTGTAAGGACTTATACTGCCTAGATGATAGATAGTCAAACTGTGGTCTGTTGATTTCTCGGCAACTTCCTGGATCTAAACACTTGGAAACCAAATAAATTCAGAGTATGTCTCCATGATATGTTGCTATAACTTGACAAGTACCTTTATTCTTGGAGGTTGTACTTGTCCCTGCAACTTCATCAATGACCGAACACAATAAGAAATTTTCAGAAAGAATCATAGTTCTTTCTGTTTTCCTGCATGGTTTCAGATTTGGAATACCAATTAAGCAATCAAGAGCCAATTTAGAAGTGTAATTGACCACATTAATGGTATCATCAGAGAAGCTATATTTTAAAAAAAAAAACCCTTAGATTTATCTGTTTTTATTTAAAAGAGTTACGGAGAGGTGGGGGGAAGATGGGAGAGGGAGATATCTTGCATTCACTGATTCACTTCGCAAATAGCTACAGTGGCCAAAGCTGGGCTGGTCGAAAGCCAGGAATCAGATGCTTCTGGGTCTCACATGTGGGTACAGGGCTCAAGAACTTGAGCCATCCTCCACTGTTTTCCTAGGCCTTTAGCAGGGATCTGGATCAGAAGTGGAACAGTCGGGACTAACCAGTGTCCAGATGGGATGCTGGCGCCACAGGCAGAGGATTAACTTGCTCTGCCACCAAGCCAGCTGTCTTTTAAATAGCAACAAGAACAATGAGAAAAAACCATGAAGTTTATTGTCTTTATTCTGCAGAAAACACAAGCTTAAGGATAGCAGAATATTTTATAGAAACAAGGAGAAATACAATGAAAATATAAAGAGGTAGGAACTGGCATTTTCAATTCCACTTGGTTAAACATCTGTTGCTTACTATAGAGAACATGAAAGTGCAGAAAATTCATGAAGCGATTCCATCCTGGAGGTAATTTGAAATATTATATTTAAGTTCTGATGCATTTAATTCAGCAATCTGGTGGGAAAGAAAAATCAAAGAGCTCCATCAGCCAGGTATTCAACTTTTGAAAAAGAAACACTAACAAATGTTAGAAATTAGGGGAAAAAAAATGAATGGAAGAGTTAAAAAAGTCAATAACCTCCAGGAAGCCTGGAAACTATGTAAAAACATCTTATTGGAAGCCCAGATAAATGTGTGCCAGACATCAAAAAGACCAGCTGTTTGGGGAAAGGAAAAAAAAGAACCCAGCATGACTAACTGGCAGAGTAAAAGAGGCTGGTTGGGGGATGGGGGCAAGCATCCTTCACAAAATGGAAAGAGTTTAAACCAGGAGAGGAGTAGAGGGACGTTGGCTAGGTATGGCAAGGCAGGTACCAACTAGAAAGTGGGTTGAAAGACTATGGGAGGTGAGCCCCAGAAGGGATTTCAAGATTCATTTATTTTTATTGGAAAAGCAGATATACAGAGAGGAGAAACAGGAAGATCTTCCATCTGATGAATCACTCCCCAAGTGGTCAGAGCCTCTTCCAGGTCTCCCACATATAGGTGCAGGGTCCCAAGGCTTTGGACCGTCCTCGACTGCTTTCCCAGGCCACAAACAGGGATGGGAAGTGGGGCTGCTGGGATTAGTACTGGCGCCCATATGGGATCCCGGGCGTGCTAGGCTACTATGCCGGCCCCACAGAAAGGATTTGAAAGAGTGCTCATGTGATGATGATGGAGGACGTTTTAGGCTGAATCCAGCCTATCAGGAAAAGCTGTGTGTCTTTAAGAGGCACCATGGCCAGTTAATCTCCCTGGGGTCTCTGCAAGAGAATAAGCATGTAGACGCAGGGATCCAGACCTGCATAGGTTAGGTGTTCAAAATCTAACGCAGTGACACTCCAAAGCAAAGTATTCAGAAACTGCGTTAACTTTGGTCTTGGGTGAGGATGTTGGTTTACCAAGGATAGAAAATGATTGAGGGAGAAAGAAGAATTGACCTGTCCCAGGTGGAATAGTTAGCCTGGAGAAGGACATGGTTATTTTTGGAACCAGCAGTTGCTAGCCCAACACTGTGACAAATTAGTTGTCTGATAGGCTTGATTTTTTTCAATATTTATTTTTACTGAAAAGGCAGATTTACGGAGAGGAGAGACAGATCTTCCATTCACTGATTCAGTCTCCAGTGGGACACAATGGCTAAAGATGAGGTGATCCGAAGTCAGGAGCCAGGAGCTGCTTCTGGGTCTTCCATGTGAGTGCAGGGTCCCAAGGCTTTGAGTCATCCTCTGTTGCTTTCCCAGGCCACAAGCAGGGAGCTGGATGCATGCAAGAGGAGAACTTTAGCCACTAAGGCTACTGCCCTGAGCCTGCTAGGTTGGCTTTCAAGAGAAAGTTCTCTGAAAGTTGTGGGGAAATGTTTTAAAATCAAGAAACAGATATAAACCACAACCAGTGATGGTTGCCTGCAAGTAGACATCAGGGCAAGAATCTTGAGGGTACATTGGGGAGAATGAGAAAGGAATCCAGTCTTGCAGCAATTGATTATCAGTACACTAGGTGATATTTCTAGCCTTTTTTCTCTTTATTGGTCAATTAATAATAATAACAAAACCCCTCTTTATCCCTTACTTTAATGTCCGCTTTGCCATGTGTTTATTCTCTTCAAGTGTCTTATCAAGAAATAGAAGTACAGTAAATCCCTAGGCTTGTGGCTGGCACAGCCATCCAGAACACAGCTGGGAATGTGGAAGTAAGCGGACAAGCTCAGTGATGGAAACAGCTGTCAGAAAGCCCATGCATTCTGCTTGCAGAAAAGGCCTTCAGAGAGTTATCACCAGCAATCATGGAAAAGCTTCTATATCTAGAGCCGTGTGCTAGGTGTCGGGATATTCCAAGGGGTGCAGAACAGGCATGGAACTTTGGAGAAGCTGATGTTCAAATTAGGTAGATAGGGATTTATGTGTGATAGACCACCTTGGCGATCCCAGCCTGGCTGTTTCGCAGTACAGTGGTGCTGCTTTGAAAGGTGTAGGGCCAATTAGAAAGGAGTACTTTCAGGTACACATTTGTAGCCCTCGAGGGACTGGCATAGCTCAGAAAACTATTAGGTCACTTTGTTTAGTTTTTGTTTTGTTTTTTGCTGTGTTTGCACTTAAAAATTTGGTATGTTTAGAAAGGTCCACTGAAAGTATTTGCACTGTACAGACTTCCCTGCAATGGGGGATGTCTAGTTGACTTAACTCATTGGCTTGTTGAGAGCTCCCAGTTTCCCAGCAGTGCTGTATTTGTGTCACTTTGTCTTTTGGCTACAAACAAAAATAGGATGATGACTATAGTATTCCATGGCTTATTCATTTGCAGTTTTCAATTTGTGACTATTTTTGTTATTGTTGTTCCTTTGCCCATCCTACTAAGCCCTCTAGAACATCCCATTCTGCATTCTACTCCGCTTGGGAACCTGAAATTCTGACCCCAAAGTCCCAAGAGGTGAGAGAGCTGGTTCCCAGTTAGGGATGGTGGGTCTACCGCATGTTTGTGTATTGGTTTCTCCTTTAAACATTTGCCACGATGGGTCAATGTGTAATCCTAGGAAAGGAAACCTTTCAGGATGGTCTCTGAGTGTGAAGTTTGAACCTTGAATATAGTAAAGCCTTTTTTTGTGCTGTTATGCTCGATGCGCGAAGCAAGGTCTTCTGTGGTTCCCATCACTGCCCTGGCTCGTGGCAGGCTCGAGAAATGTGATTCACGAGAAGATTTAAGTATGACTCATTTGAAAAGATTTATTTTTATTGGAAAGGGAGATTTACAGAGAGACACACAAAGATCTTCTGTCCACTGATACACTCCTCAAATGATCCCAATAGCAGGAGCTGAGCCAATCCAAAGCCAGGAGTCAGGAGCAACTTTCTTCCGTATGGGTGCAGGTTCCCAAGGCTTTAGGTCATCCTCAACTGCTTTCCCAGGCCACAGGCAGGGAACTGGATGGGAAGTGGAGCATCCAGGACACAAACCTGCATCCATATGGGATCTTGGCAATTGCAAGGTGAGGATTTAGGTAATAAGCTATTGTGCCGGGGCCCCCATATATTGAAATCCTAACCCGCAAGGTAATGAATGGGTATTGGGAGGTAAGGCTTTTGTAATGAGAGCACTTCTGAGAGGTGTAGGTTCTTTTATAGATGAGGCCTGGAGAGAGCCCTTTGCCAGCCTACCAAGCAAAGTTCCAGTAGGAAAGTGGCACTGTGTGAGGTAGTGTGCTTTCACTCAAGAGCAGCATCAAAAACTCGGTGCCCCAGACTCCAGAAGTGTGAGAAGTAATTTCTGTAGCATATAATCCACCAAGCCGTATGGTGTTTTATGATCTCAGTTTGCATGGACACAGACAATCTTTCTGAACAGTGCTAGATAGATGGAACAGATGGGAGAGGAAAGATGTTTTTGTCTTTTTCCACTCTTAGCCTAGAATGTGCTGCTCCTGCTGCTTGCTTCTGTTTGGCTTATGCAGGTGCAAGCTCAGGATTTCATTTTTTTTTTTTTAAATCCTGGTAGATAAGTGGTTGTTTCTTACTAATCATCTCTTCCAGACATGAACATGAACTTTGAGAAAAGAGGCCCCCGTTGGCTCCTGGTGGTCCTTTCCACCTCTCTCAGGTGCTCCCTGTTCTGGTGGATCCCTGCTGGGTGCCTGCTTCCTTACCCGCCCTTTTCCGGTCGGTCCCCTCTCCTCACAGTCTGTTTGGCAAGTTCAGCTTCTGTCTGCCTGCAGGAACAGAGTACAAGTACTTTTTTTCTGGCCTGCAGAAGTTTCCTTCATTCAGCAGGCCCTTGACATTGGCCTCCCAGCAAGCGGCTCCGGACCATTGTGTTCCCTTCAGTTGTTTCTCCGCTACCACACATTTGTGTCCATTGAGTTTTCTGCCTGGCATTTGGTTCGAGATGAAAACAAAGGCCCGTGTCCTTGTGCACTGCAGTGTGAAGCATGTGGTTAGCAGTTACTACTTGCAGTGGTCCATTCTGAGTGGGAGTATCATTTTTCTTGGCAGTCACTTCACAGAAAATCCTGGTTTGGTTTGTTTGTTTATTTATTTATTTATTTATTTATGTATTTTTGATGCCAGAATAAGCAGTCATTACATTCCTTACAATTTATAGTCAAATTATTATCTACTATTGTTAAAATTGCCTTAATTATAGAATATTTCCCCATGTTAAGACTTTCAAAAACAAAACAAGGCAACTTTTTTCAACAACGTGTTTAGAAGCAGCCCTTACAAAGCGCCTCTGCCCTCACCACCGTGATGCTGGAGGTCAAGGTGAGGATTGGCTCATTGTATGAATGGGGAGCGGATTTCCTCTTCTCCCCCAGGAATGACATGAGCTCCCTTTAACCTGAATTTGAACTAAATGCCCCAAGCTGGGTGCTTGGTTAATGTTCAGCCCTTGTTTACCCCAGTGTGGAACTAACTTCTCTTTCTGGCCCTTCAGGTCCAGTGGGCCTAAATGCACCCTTGGGAAATTTTCTGGTGGGGACAATTGATCATTAAGCAGTCATGACAAGTCTTGGAGGACTCTAATACTCTTCAGGTTAAAAGGCACGGGAAGAAATCTCAGCCCTCCACAAAGAAGGGACTGCATTGGGTTTTCTTGGAGTTTGGAATAAAGTTTGAGGAGATGTTTCAGCTGAGACCTATCTTTTAGATTATATGAATTGGAGATATGGATTTCCGAGACTAATTTATAGATAATGTAATAATAAATGAAGAATGAATGAGAAAAGGTAATGAAGGGAATAGGAGTGTAAGTATAATGTAGTATATGAAGCTTTTTCTTTTCTATTATTAATGAATTAAAGATCTCTCTATCATATATCTAAATATGTATGGAATATATTAGAAAAGAAAGATGTAATAATAGTTTTATAGATTGGAAGTGAGATGGTGTATGAATGGAAATGGGAGATCGTGACGGAAAATGGGGAAGAGGGAGATGTAATGAGTAGTAATTATTTAAATGGGGGGAAAGAGGGGAAATGATTAAAAGGAAGGTGAAGTTTTACATGAAAGATTATAAAGGATAAGATATGAAAATCAGTTTATTAAATGCAAAGGGGGATGATGGGTTTGAAGTGATGGATGAGATAGGTCAATTGAAAAATAATATGCATTGGATGAATTTGTATTAATCAATTTTATACTGTGTAACTAGAAATTTAGTAGGTGGGGAAGATAAAAATAATGTTCTAGCACATGGTTTGAGTTTTGCACTTATCTGTTGACTAAATGATTGTATGATTACCCCTTGCAAATAGGATGCTCTTCGTTAGGAACAAACTTTTAGACTGCAGAGTGGACTCTTGGGGAGTGTAAGTGTGCACATCTCAGTCTCCGCTTCTTTTGCCTAGGCTAAAGATTCATTCATTCATTCATTCATTCATTCAACAGATATTAACTGAGTATGTATTCATTGCCCAGCACTGGAGATAAAGCTATGGGGGGAAAAAAGAAAACAAACAAGGCACGGTTTAGACCTTGCACTAATGGAGTTCACAGACTAAATGAGGAGACAGACAGCTATTCAGTGATTCAAGAGTAAATTCAGATGTGATAGCTAACTAAGGAGAAGTCCTTCATCTTGGGTATGGGGTAAGAGCAGGCTGAGCAGGGCAAAGCCTAATTCTCTGGAACATTTTGACCCATGAGGTCCTCATTTCCTAGGAGTAAGTGCTTTTTATCCTATCACAAGCACCCACTGTTCTCCAACAGCAGTGGGTTCTGAGGCAAATTCTGGAGTAGCTGTTCAAGCAGTGTCGGGGAAATGAATCTGCTATTGATGCTTGTTACATGGTGCGCTCTCTCTGGTGCATGCTCTGATGATCATTTTAGGGGTTAAGCTTATGTGGGCACCACAAAAGGCCAAGGTGAACTCTTGTGTTTCTGGCTGTGGTTGTTTCCTGTTGTGATCTGCGGGGGTAGTGGATTGGATTCTAAGGCCTTGAGGGTTTTGTGAAAATGTCAGGGTCCACTTCCATTCCCACAAAGACCTGGAATAATACTGGTCATCTGATGGGAACACCAACATGAAGCCCTATGGCCCATCAGTGATGGCCACAGTAGAACTCTGCCTCATCAACTGGCGAAAGCATGCCTGAGCCATTACGAATGCTGGCCTAGTGTGCACGTGGCCTGCAGGAGGAGAGGAGGGCTGGCCAGGTCGTGGCCTGAGTGAGAAGTGGTCCAGCAGGATGGCTATGCAGCCACCTTGGCTTACTCCCTATTTCAACAACAACAATAGCAATGACAACAACAACAAATCAGCGTTTCAGATTAATATTATGGACCAAACAGGGCCCTCTCATGGGTTAGGTTGTTTAGCTGCTTGGAGTCTTCATGAGGAACACTGGCACCAGCTGGTATACCTGGCTATTCTACACAGAGGCCAATGAGCTTTCAGATCCCAGTCTCGTCCGTGTTTCCTGATTACAAAGAAGTATTTGAAGCCAACCTTTTTTTTTTTTTAATTTGTTGTATTTTTATTGCAAAGACAGATATATAGAGAGGAGGAGAGACAGAGAAGAACATCTTCTGTCTGATGATTCACTCCCAAAGCAGCTGCAGTGGGCAGAGCTGAGCTGATCCGAAGCCAGGAACCCGGAACTTCCTTCAGATCTCCCACGTGGGTGCAGGGTCCCAACGCCTTGAGCCATCCTCCACTGCTTTCCCAGGCCACAGGCAGGGAGCTAGATGGGAAGTGGAGCTGTCAGGATTAGAACAGGTGCCCATATGCGATCCTGGTGCATTCAAGGCTAGGACTTGAGCTCCTAGGCCACTGTGCTGGGCCCAAAGCCATCTTCTAATCCAGACCTGTCCTGATCCAAAGGGCAAACTACATGACAATGACAAAAGCTGAAGCTGTCTATTTTTAGTGCATGGTAGTAAAGTGGGTGCACAATTTGTTTGTGAGTTCCAATCTTTTTTTTTTAGATTTATTTATTTTTATTGGAAAGGCATATCTACAGAGAGAAGGGGAGACAAAGATCTTTTGTCCACTGTTTCACTCCCCAAGTGGCCACAATAGACTGAGCTGAGCTAATCCAAAGCCAGGAGCCAGAAGCCTGAAGCCTCTTCCAGATTTCCCATGCTGTGGCAGGGTCCCAAATCATTGGACCATCCTCTGCTGCCTTCCCAGGCCATAGCAGGGAGCTGGATGGGAAATAGAGCAACCAGGACATGAACTAGCACCATATGGGATCCCAGCTCTTGCAGGTGGAGATTAGCCAATTGAACCATTGAGCTGGGTCCTGTGCGATCCAACTCTTTTTTTTTCCCTTAAGATTTATTTTTATTGAAAAGGCAGATATACAGAGAGGAGAAGAGACAGAGAGGAATGGTTGGAGCTGAACCAATCTGAAGCCAGGATCCAGGAACTTCCTCCAGGCCTCCCATGTGGGTGCAGGGTCCCAAGGCTTTGGACCATCCTCCACTGCTTTCCCAGGCTGCAAGCAGGGAGCTACATGTGAAGGGGCCCATATGGGAACCAGTGTGTTCAAGGCGAGGAATTTAACCGCTGCACTATTGCTCCAGCCTGCTATTCAACTCTTAAAAGACTAAAAAAGTATAAGTACTGTAGTTTTGCTGTAAGAATCGGTTATGTAATTAAAAATAGAAAT
This sequence comes from Ochotona curzoniae, assembly GCF_017591425.1. Classification (NCBI taxonomy): domain Eukaryota; kingdom Metazoa; phylum Chordata; class Mammalia; order Lagomorpha; family Ochotonidae; genus Ochotona; species Ochotona curzoniae. The sequence continues at coordinate 12,784,607 of NW_024467087.1, forward strand.
GTTTGTTTTTCATGTCATCTTTCATGAGGGTGGTACTGTGTAAAAGCAAGCTATGATGTGGTTTAAGCTGTGTGAAGTCATGATAGGGCAAATGAGTCCTTACCATCTAGGCTTAGCTTTTGGTCTAGGGGAAGGTGATTAATTGTCTCTAATTTTGTTTGTGCAACAGATGAAACATACAGCATCTTCATTGGTACTCTCATAGTGTTTCTCTTAGAGCTGTGAAATTTTTTTGGTGGATTTGAAGATTGGGAATGAAGTCAAATAGAGAGGTTCTGGGGAAGGATCATGTTTATCCCTACTGGATCTCTCATAAAAGGATTTGCTAAGCAAGTATCTACATAAATATTAAGAGATAGTAGGTGATGTTTAAAACCTACGTAGGTGGGGTAAGAGACTATTTCCAAACATTTTAGGAGCTACCATTTGAATCAAGACTGATTATGCTCACTGCAAAAATGATTGTTAAAATACATCCCTAAGTTGCTTTAGTTGCCAGTGCTTCCTGGGCCCACTTTGTGTTTGAAAGTGATCAATGTGAGTGTGTTTAAAAACTACTGTAATTCAGCCTATATTCCTTCCAGTGAGTCACATTTACAGAAGGCATTTCTGTAATTGACCATATTAACATGGGAGACTAATGGCAGTGCTACTGTTAGGCTAGGATATTTGTTTTCCTTTTCAAAGTCCCAGCAGCTGTTGTATCCTCATTTTTGCAGAAAGCAAAAACAACAATAACAACAACATGGAGATGTGTTTGTAATGTGAGAGGGAGGCAAACTGATTACTAAGAATAAGGGGAAGTGATTGCTGTTGGCACAGTTATTAATTTCAGAAATGTCTTTGGATCTGTTCTATATGCTTGAGTGTTATGCCAGTGCTTTGTGGCTTCCTGGGGTGACATTTTCAAAAAATGTAGATTTAGAGCTTGCGCTTTGCCAAGTGTAAAATGCCTCAAGTATTTTTTCTTAATTGGTCATAGAGCAGTTTTTCACTGTTTTTGACAGTTACTAGATATAATAAAAAAGTTACATTAGACCTTGAACTTTGATAAATTCTGTAGTATCTTTAGTAAGTAATACATGCTCTTGTTGAATACAGGTTGATCATAACTGCAGTTTCCAAGGGGTCATTAACTTTCTTTGTTGAATTATGTGAGGCATTTTATGAAATGAGCATTTTGATCATGAATTTCACGGTAAAGTATAGCAAGGAATTTTTGTAGATTTCGTAAGATGTTGGAGATTGTTTCAAATACCATGTAACTTAAGGTTTGTTGGTTGTAGTGCATTGTGTCCACTGGAGCAGTTGACTTGGTGCTTCTGAGCTTTTTCTTTTTTAATACTTTAGTGTAACTTTGGCCCAGCCTTTCTCATCCCATCTCTCCCTCCACTTCCTCTCCAAATATTTGTTTTCTTTTAATCAGTCAATATTGATACTGTTTTCCCATTAAAAAAACAAGAAGAGACTAACATGATTTTGTCATCCCTCTAATTGCTTTCTTAATGGAAATTCGCTAGTTCTTCAAACATCGGGGTGTAATTTTAAAAGGAACTGGTAACTGATTCTTGAACCATATGTCTTTAATTTTTGAAAATCCAGCAGGGGCCTGAAACTTAAAAAAAAAAAAAACAAAAAAACTTCCTTCCAAGGTTTAAAAATATGAATTTAATAATAGTCTGAATCCCCCTACAAAATTATTTATATTCATTTGGATTCCTACAATCACAGTAATCAATTCAATTAGAATAGATACCATTTAGTAAGTGCTCGCCGTGACCCTACTTTAGTGCACTATGGGGCATAACTCACTTACTGTAAACAGAAAGTAACCAGAAAGAGGACGAAGTACAAAATCTTGAATGGGAGTAAAGAATTTTGAAACAGGAACCTTGGAAATAGAAACCAAGGCAGCTGATGTTAAACATAACACCCAAATGGTTATGCTTTTTTGTTTTGTTTTGTTTTGTTTATCTGATAAAAAGGAACAACAGTTCTTCAGGTGAGATATTTTCTTGCTGTTGCTACACATCGAGAATTTGTTACGTAGTTCTTACGTAAAAGACACTATGGAACATGGTTTCATGTCACCAGATCTACAGAAATGCCATAAAGCCTAAGGAAACCACATTCAAGAAATCTGAGTCACGTTCATTATACTGGCTGTTTCCTTTGGGAGTTCAAATTCACATCTCTCCATTGAGATGGAGTTCTCACAAGTGGTTACCAACAGTATGCTAACTGCAAGTATAGCCACCTGGCACCAGCCAGAAGCTCACAGGGAATTGAGACACTGTGAGCTAAAGCCACTTGAGATCTTGGCATTGAATTAATTTGGGAGGTCAAGATCTTCTTGAGCTTTACCTCCCCCCTCCCGCCTTGATTAATAACTGCTTGCTGTCAGGACTTTGCACTTGGCATTGAGAGTTGTCACGGTGTCATTTGGCTTCCAGAGATTGTGGTTTATGGTAGGTGAAATGTTTTCCAACTGAAAAGATGATATAATAGTAGTAAAGGCGAATTTGCTTATCTTTTGCATGTTCATATTTGCATACATGTATGCATAGATTTTTAAAATTAGTGTATCTTTTAGTTCTATTTTCTGCAAACTTTTTGAAACACTCTTGCAGGATTTTCTGTTCTTTAAGTGATGGTACATTCTGCTTGGTAAATCTGCTATTTTTAGCATGACAAAAATGATAAAGGTGCTTCTGTAATTGAATATAATTAAAAATTTTAAATGTCCATATAATATTCCTCATTTTTAATATGCAGTAATCTGTGCTACATTTGGATGTTTCGATTGTGTCTGATGCTTTCCATGTGTGTTTGCATGTGTGTTTGGTTTTATATTGGAACACAGCAATGCTCATCTTCGTTTCTGTATGTCTTCTGTTAAGCAACTTCCTTAAGTTCAGTTTTCTGATGAATTGTCTTTCCTTTGTTTTTCTAGTTTTTAGTAGCTATGAAAGAAAGCCATTTTCTGCTTGTTTTTACGAGTCCAGTTGGATGGTAGAACAAGGCAGGCTCCTTGCGTTGCAGGTGTAAGAGGGAAGAGATCAAGAGGGAAAGGAAGTTGAACCCAGGGAGTGAGCTCAAGGAGTTCAGGTTGGCTTTGGTGTTCTTCCCCAGCTCTTCACAGCTCACCCTCTCCAAAAACCTGCATCTACTTTGGTTTCTAAAAATCTAATTAAGAAAGTCCCAGAAAGAACTCGCATGTTGGCTGGTGGGAAGCGGATTAATGCTGGAGGCAGGTCCGCATTAATAACTTGAAGGGAATTCCTTTTTTTTTTTTCTGATGGTTCTCACTTGTGATTGGAGGAGGGGTTCCCACGTGTCTGTCTCACTTGAAAAACAAAACAAAGTTGGAGAGGGGGGGAACCCAAACAAATCCCTTCTTAAAACAGTTGTCATGTGAACAGAGCCTCCTAGAAAGCAGTGCCATTGTTTCTAAAAGCAGGAACTCATCATCATCATCCTCCATTCTCCCTCCTCTGCCACTGTGACGATGATTCTCTATTAGTTGTGAAATGACTTAATTCATCCTCTGATTCTTATTGAAACTCACTTGGCTCTGTCTAGTGTCTATCTCTGGTCAAAGGGCATTTCCTGTGTCATTGACTTCCACGGTGCTTCTGCTTCAAGCTTTGTGATCGGGAGCATACAGTTTTGCCTTTTAAATTGTCTGCCTCATTTTTTTTTTCTTTCAACAGGTTCTGGAAGGAAATCTTCCAAAGGCTTCTTTCCAGTGTCAGGTTTTGGAAAGATCCCTGGCTGCTATATTTTGACAAGTGATGGCCAAAGAGGTGCTTGAAAGGAGGTGGAGCCCAGAAGTGGAGAGAAGGGTTTCTTTGCTTCCTGGGTCGATAAATGGCGAGTGGTTATTGTTCTCTCCTTTATCTCCAAGGGATCTGGAAAAAAGCATTTAACTTGAACTCCTATGGTTGGAAGACAGTTGAGTCTTTTTAGGCACAATTTTTGGATCTTTCCTTTTGGGGCTGGGGGCTGGGATCCCTCCACCTGAATCCCATCCCCCCCCCCCCCCCCCCCCCCCCCCCCGCCACACTCCCTCTCCACTGTGGAAATAGAATTAGGACATGCAAGACACAGCTGTGTAAATGCATTTCCTTTAATGAACACAAATACTAAATAAATCCTTCAAGAGGAAGGTGTGCCACTGAGTCCCACATAGTCTGGCTACTCTGATGGTCACAAGGGGGGACTCTGGTGTTCAGGGACATGGGCCAAGGGCCCTGAACTGCCTGCTGTAGTTGATACCACCTCCTTGGCAACTCAGCAGATTACCTGCTGATGCTGCTGGTTCTCTTTCTTGAATGTGACCTTCACTTGTCTTAGCCTTTGGTTGTGAGACACATACTCCCCCACCCCTACCCTCTTTCTCTCTCATTCATTGCATCACTTCCTGAAATGTCAACACAGGGGTCCTTATGGAACCCAGCTATCCTAATATAGGATAGGTGTGTCTGTTTTCATTGGAAACGCAGACTTTATAGAGAAAGGGAAGACGCACACACAGAGGATTTATCAGATGGTTTCAAGGACTTGGGCCATGCTCTGCTGCCTTCCCAGCTGTCAGCATGGAGATGGAGAGCTGGATGGGAAGAGGAGCAGCGGGGGCTCGAACCAGCACCCATATGGGGTGCTGGCATTGCAAGTGGATCACCACGCTGGCCACTATATGTGGATGTATCTTAAGCGGTGACTTAGGTGTGAATAGTTTGAAGTCTGCTGCCTTCCTGTCCCTATCACCTTGGCTCTCTGCGATTTCAGCTGCTCTTGGTTGAGCCCTCAGCTCAGTCTTGTTAGCGCCACGCAGCTTAACAGATGAGAAAACGCCAGGTGGCTTGCTGCGAAGGAGAAGACTGCTTTATTTTCTGATTCCGGCACCCTCCCTCTCTTCATGAAGTGCTTTTTTTTTGTTGTTGGTATTGTTGAATACAGTATATTTAGTGGATTAAAGCCTGTTAGTAATTAAGAACAATATGTTCAGGTTCCAATCGATTTAAGAAACTGAACCAGCAGAAAGGAGGGAGGCAACAACAATAGAGAACTAAAAGGCTTTGAGACTCAGGCCGTTCTTCTCCAGGCCCTCTTTTTTTCATGCTTTGTCCCAGGCTACAAGTGGCCTCTTGGGGAGCACAGGAAGCGATGGGCAAAGGTCTGAGCAGGGAGCAGCAGTCCACGCTGCCTCTTCTGTTTGTGGTAGAATGTTGGAACAAAGACTGCTGGCAAGCAGGGCCATCTGCTGAGGTGGGAAAGCTCTGTTCTGCAGGGGTGCCCATGGCCTGGTGTGCTAGGAATTCACTGCATCTGACGGAACCCGTTCTAAGGTCCTAAGTGAAGGTGCAGTGACCATGGTAAGCATTTGATCAGTTTCCAGAAACGTGACCATAAACAGCTTTTCAGTCCCTTTTTTTTTTTTTTGAAGCAATTTTCAGATGATACTTCTTGCTAGTTTGAAGTTATACATTTCAGGCCCAGTGCAATAGTTCAATTGCATAAGGGCCCCTCTTCCCCCTGTAAGCACCAGAATCTCATATGAGTACTGGTTTCTGTCCTGGCTGCTCCAGTTCCCTTCCAGCTCCCTGTCCTGGGAAGGCAGTGGAGGATGGCCCAGAGCCTTGGGACCCTGCTCCCACCAGTAGCCATTGTGGCCATTTGGGCAGTGCTCCAGTGGATGGAAAATCTCTGTCTCTCCATCTCTTCTGTAAATTCACCTTTCCAATAAAAATATGTAATTATTTTTAAAGTTACACAGTTCAGTATTTAGATGGATCCTTTAGGCTGATCTTTTTTTTTTTTCCAATTCTCAGCATGGGCACATGGTTCTAGCTGCAAAGCTAGTGAGGCCACGCAGGAGCAAGAGCCTTAAACCAGGGGTCAGGAAGCCTGAACACTTGTCCCTGCCTGGCCCCTGACCAGCTGCGAGGCAGACATCTAACAAGTTAGTGACTCAAGGCCTTGTTTGTCTCATTTGTGATGAGGCTACTGAGCTTGCTGAACACCGAGATCCTCGCCTGATAAGTGTGTGTTTCACCAAAAATGTTTTGAGCTGATGAGATAGATGATCAGTGAATGTAAGAGGCCTAGGAAGCAAGCCTTTTTCTCATTGCATATGTATTCTTGCATACAATCAAACCTTGAACTGAGCAGTTCTGGGTAGCTGAGCTTTCTGAATGGTTTTTGTCTCCTTCCATACCGTCAGCTGTCATTTGGCCGTGCTGTTAGCATGCTTGCTTTTCGCAGCTCCTGGCCTGCCTTCTGGGCTGCTTCTCTTGTGGTCTTCCAGCTAATCAAAACTCAGTGCCCATTTGGATATGCATAAATTGGGATCTCACCTAATCAGAGCTTTTAGGGGCATGTTTTTAGGTTCTAATGGATTACTAGGTCTCCTCTTGTCTTAGGCTATACATTAAAGAAGTTGATATGCAAATCCCTTAGGCTAGATGAATAAGGTGATGAGAAAGAGGCAAGGCATGACTTAGATGGCTTAGACTGGGGGAGTGGCTGGAGAGGTGCAATGTATGTGTCAGAAGAGGCCCCCCCCCTTTTTTTTTAAGATTTATTTATTTTTATTGGAAAGTCAGATATACAGAGAGGAGGAGAAACAGAGAGGAAGATCTTCCATCCAATGATTCACTCCCCAAGTGACCGCAATGGAAATCCAAAGCCAGTCCGAAGCCAATCCAAAGTCAGGAGCCTGGAGCTTCCTCCAGGTCTCCCACACGTGTGTAGTGTTCCAAGACATTGGGCTGTCTTCCACTGCTTTTCCCAGGCCACAAACAGGGTGCTGGACGGGAAGCAGGGCTGCTGGGATTAGAACCGTCGCCCATATGGGATCCCTGCATGTTCAAGGTAAGGACTTTAGCCACTAGGCTACCATGCTGGGAACGAGGCCACATATTTTTAAAGGAGCAACAGAAAACCACTTGAGGTGAGAGCTGGGATGTGGCTGGAGTCAGATCTATAGCTGAGAAGGGGAGTTTGGATGTGCCTCTGCTTGCAGTTGGGTGTTTGAAATATGAAATGCCTCAGCTGGTGTGTGCCTATATATGAACTGCTTGTCCGGTGCTTGGAGTTGTTGTCCATGAGCATGTGAAAGGCCCTGGAGCCCTTGATGTCCTGGTCTCAGGGCACAGTTGTCTAGCGCAAGCTTGAACCTACTTCCTTCCTTTGTAATGTCAAATGTCCAGGCATTATCATCCAGTTATATTCTCCTACTGCAAACTTGCTTTAAGTTGCTGTTAACAGGGAACAATCCTTAGGTTCAGAATAGATTTTTTGCGCCAGCTGATTGCGGTGTCACCTACAAGCTCTGGTGCTGGCCACGGGGTGCTGGAGTGGCTTTCTCTCTCCCCCTGCTTTGACCTTTCCAGCTTTATGTCTTCTTTGTCTCATGACCTGCCCTCTAAATGTAGCCAAAGCCGACCACTCAATGTGATAAATAGCTGGGAAATGTCCCCCTGCTGCAGGGCCTTTGCATACCTGTTGTTTTCTGCCGAAATCTCCCGCTTCCTACTTCTGCTGTCCTGGAATTCTGCTCACTCTCAGAGACCCATGCTTTTCCTACCCTATTAGCATTTTGTTAGAAATGAAGAAAATACCAAAAGGAGTAGACATGTCAAAAGCTAATTGTTCATTTTTATTCCCTAAGTGTTTATTCAACATCCTTTTTTTTTTTGGAGATTTATTTATTTTATTGGAAAGGCAGATTTACAGAGAGAAGGAGACACAGAGAGCAAGGTCTTCCATGTGATGATTCACTCCCCAAGTGGCTGCAATGGCCAGTGCTAAGCCAATCTGAAGCCAGGAGCTTCTTCTGTGTCTCCCACCCATGCGGGTGCAGGGTCCCAAGGCTTTGGACTGTCCTCGACTACTTTCCCAGGCCACAGGTGGGGAGTTGGAAGAGACGTGGAGCAGCCAGAACATGAACTTGTGCCCAGATGGAATCCTGGCACATGCAAAGTGAAGACTTTGGGCACTAGGCTAACGTATCAGGCCTAATTTATTTATTTTTATTGGAAAGACAGATATACAAAGAAAAGGAAAAACATATAATTCATTCTCTGGTTCAATCCCCAAATAGCTACAATGGCCAGAACTGAGCTGATCTGAAGCCAGGAGCCTCCTGTAGATCTTCCATGTGGGTACAGGATCCCAAGGACTTGGCCCTTTCCATGAACGTAAGTAGGGAGTTGGATAGGAAGTGAAGCAGCCAGGATGTGAACCAGCACCCATATGGGATGCTGGCACTTACAGGTGGACGTAACATCTTCCATGTGCCCAGCTAAATGTCTATTTTGTGGGGTTTACAAGTGAATAAGACAGGTGCGGTTCAGGTTCTCAATGGAACCTTGAGTTTACCTTATATATTAAACCTAGCTATTGGTTTTATTCTGTTGCTTTCCCGGAAATATTAGCAGGCAGGTATATCAGCAGTAGAGCAGCCAGGACTCAAACCAGGGTTCCTATAGTATGCCAACATCATAGGCAGAGACTGAACCTACCATGCTACAACACAAGCCCAACGTTGTTTCTTTTCCATTGATAAAAAGCTTCCATCCCCTGAAGCCCATTCCAAAGCATACTTGGTGTAGTGCTTTGATCTAGCAGCAGAGGGGATGTCACACTTTGAAGCATGTTCTTTCTGCAGTATCAAGTGGAATAAAAATGCAGAGTTAAGACCTGTCAGTCACGAGTGCAGGAAGAGCTTTTTTTTTTTCACCCCATAGGAAAGAAGGAAGGACTCGTGCCCATTTGTGCTCCTGGGTGAGTACACATTACAGGCGGGCACCTCTGGTTAGGGCTGCAGTTACTAAAGTGCCATTAGCAACAAACCTGTGGCCTCTGTTGAAAAGATTTGATGTCATCGGTAGCACAGCAAGTCAAAGGCTTGCCTCAGGAAGGCCCTTGGCTTTTAGACCACACCGATGTTGGGTATGAGTGGGGAGCAATGGCTGATCATCTAGTTCTTCAGCTTAAGTCTGACGTGAAAATGATGTAACTTGGATGCGTAGTGAGGGACACTGAGGTAGTTGCTGGGGACCCGCAGCCGGAGCGTGCAGCCCAAGTCCCCCACACCAGCAAACACTGCACAGTAAAATGACAAAATTAAATCCAGCTCTCCTTTACAGGAAACCCTGCATCTAGTACAAATGATAGACTTATTAGGTTTATCTGGAGATGCTTGTCTTTAAGTGCTGTGTAATTATGCCTAACCCTTTCAGGAAAGAATTTGAGAATAATATTTTAAACCTATAAGCTGTAATTCACTACTAAGGTGGAAATCTCATCGAGTCTTCCATGTACTTTGTTTTTCAAAAAGTTGTTGAAAAATTAACATTCTTTTACCAGAACTGCTTCCAGTTCTCTACTATTTCCATTGCTAGCAAGACACCTGTAAACTGGAAGGAACTAGTCTCACTGCAGAATGCGTTGGGACAGCCATTCGCAGCATATAATTGGACATACTGTTATCTTCCACACAGCATCACTATGGTAACAGAAATACTGGGAGACCAGGGTGGAAGCTCCTGGGCCACACCAGGGATAACTGTGGGCCTTCATCTGTAACACCGCTATCCTCTTGTGTTGCAAGGCCGAATATGATTTGATGGTTGTTTGTGAGAATAGAGTGTAGAACGGTACAGCCCTTCATAAGTCAGGGTCAGTTTGACCAGCCTGCTCATTCGAAGTGCAGATGGCCCTTCTGGATACAGTGAAGATTGCGTTTTGTGCTGACATCAACATGCTGGGTTACAAAGACATTGTGGGAATTAACCCTTAAAAGAAGTGCATGGGGGGCTTCTTGGTGTGGCCCCCTTCAAGTTTGAAGACTGAGGCTGGTCTTTCATGGTTTTGAGAATTATCTCTGGATCCAAAAGCACCCAGTCGATTAACATATGGCTGTTCCCTTTTCTTCTGAAAACAAATTCTGCATACAAAAAACTAAAACTGCACTAGAAATTGGGGGTAGTCCTTTGTATTCAGAGAATAGGTACTTTTACTTCAAGTGTGTCAGAGCAAATTAGGACTATTAATGCTTTAACAGCACTGCTAGCTATTGAACTGGCCCTGGAAAAAAAAGGGGGGGAGACAAGGGGGAATCTGAATAGACAGATTTCTGACTTAATAGCCACCTCTCAGGTTGTTCTTTAGTCTCCGAGAATATGCACCTGCCGCCTATTTCCGTTAATGTCAGTAGGAGCTGTGTATCATACGTAATATAGGCTCATCAGGGTCTTTATTGCTGTTCTTTGAAAGGGAATAAAATCATGTCCCTTTCATTCTCTGTGAAATGTTACGTGTTAAAATTAAGAGTCACTGTGCATTGGCCCAATTACTTTCCTGATAAAGTTTCCTGATAATGTGCCAAGAGTAATTTTAATTTAAACAAGTGAATATGTATTCTTTGTTTAACTACCCTTCTCTTCCAGTTGTGGCCCTGGTAGATGATCTGGAAGAACTGCTTAGAGTTTTTGGTGCTTTGTCTGTAAGAGTTAGATGGACTCCAGTGCTACTGCTGTTATGTTGGGCCCTGCCCCTTCCCTCCAGGTCCCTTCATAGGAAATTGCCCAAAGCAGGTCTCAGTACCTGTCCCCTGCCAAACTGGTCTTTGGAAAATGTCTTTTCATTTTTGTATTAGCCTAGTATATGTCTATATTAGTATATGTCTATCATACATACATTACAAAGTAATATATTAATATGCATGTGTGTATGTTAAGTGGCTTGCATTTTAACTATTGGAATGCCTGTCTGGATTAAACTTCAGGCCCTAAGCTTTAAAAGCTTTATGTTCAGTGAATCTCCTGTCAGTTTCACAGTCACCTCAGAAAAGCTCGACATTAATCTTCATTTTTGTAAAAGCAGAAATTGAACTGTTTTTTTTATTTTTTTACTGTAAAATGGGATAATGCCTTCAAGGATGACTGTGAAGCGAAAATGAGAATATATGTGAGGGTACTTTAAGAGCTGAATGAGCATGAAGAATGGCTGATGATACTGGTGGCAGCCACTTCTGCTCTCATGACAAATACTATCGAGTAAAAATAGAAAGCCAAATTTGCCAGATCGTTTGAAGTTGAACACCTGAGTTCTTGTGAATTTTGGACTTGTCTCCTAAGACCATCTAGATTGCAAAGCCCTTGATTTTGCTTTCTCTGTCTCCCCCACGTGCCACCCAGTCAGTATAGCCCTGAGTATATATATGACTTGCAGTTGTTACTGCTGGTCACTTTATTGGCAACATGAAGCAATTCTTGAACCAAACCTGCAAGACAGAGCCTTGTGCTGCACATCAGAACATTTACTTGATTTGCCCAGTTAGAAAGGTGCACAGAAATGGGGATGAGGCCTCCTATACTCTTGCACATATCAATTGCTTGTAATGAGCATGCATTTTATTACTGTTGTCTAAAGCAGCTGTGCATTCACTATGACTTGGCATGGGCTGTGATTTTTGGCAGATCCACAGTGCTTCCAGAAGGAATCCTGACGAGTCATGCTTCGCAACAGGGTTAGAAACTCTGTACCTAGCACCTTAGCTTGTCCGCTGGGCTATGGTGCCAGGTCCCACAGTGCTAATTTCTTTAGAATACTTTTTTTTTTTAAAAAAAGATTTATTTATTTATTTTTTTTGCAAAGCTAGATATACAGACAGGAGGAGAGACAGAGAGGAAGATCTTCCGTCTGATGATTCACTCCCCAAGTGACCGCAGCAGCCGGTGCTGCGCCCATCCAAAGCCAGGAGCCAGGAACTTTCTCCAGGTCTTTCACGCAGGTGCAAGGTCCCAAGGCTTTGGGCTGTCTTCGACTGCTTTCCCAGGCCACAAGCAGGGAGCTGGATGGAAGTGGGGCTGCCAGGATTACAACCGGCACCCATATGGGATCCTGGGGCATTCAAGGTGAGAACTTTAGCTGCTAGGCCACCACGCTGGGTCCTCTTTAGAATAATTTTACGTTCATGTAAAATTGGGTGGAAAGAAAGTACCCAAATAACCTCTGCTCATGTGAGCACTCCCTGCCCTCTCAGCCCCCAAGAGTGGTACACTTGTTGTAGTTGATCAGCTGACCTTGAGTTTAGTGACCCAAAGTTCGTAGTTGACATGAAAGCTCGCTCTCTCTGTGATACGTTGTATAGCTTTAGAAAAATGTGCAGTGATGTATACCTGCCATTACATTATAATGCAGACCTCAAAGTTTATCTCACACCATTCCTGGAAACCACTGATCTTTCTTCCTATCTCTAATGTCTTGCCTTTTGCAGAATGTGATTTAGTTAAAACCCTAGAGGAGCAGCCTTTTTCTGATTGGTTTCTCTCACTTGGTAATGTGCGTTGACATTTCCTTCATTCCTTTTCATAGCTTGACAGCTCACTTTTTAGCACTACATAATATTCCATTGTTTGCACGTGTCACAGTTTATCCAGTTACCTATTGAAGGACATCTTGATTGCTTCCAATTTGGGCCAGTGATGAATGAGCTGCTATGAACATCCATGTGCAGGACCATGTGAGTCTTCAACTCATTTGGATAAATACCAGGGAACATGATTGCTGAATTGTGAGGGTATGTTTAATTTTGTAAGAAACTGCCCAGCTGTCATCCAAAGTGGCTATGTTGATTTACATTTCCATCAGCAGCCAGTGTTCCTGTTGGCCTACACCCTTGCAAGTGTTTGATGTTGTCATGGTTTGGGTTTGGGCCATTCTAATAGGTATGAGGTGATGTCTCATTATTTTGATTTGTCGTTCTCAAAAGTCGTGATGTTGAGCACCTTTTCATATTCTTTGCCATCTGTCTGCATCTTCAGTGCTGAGGTGTCTGCTCAGAACTTCTGCCCATTTTTAAAAAATGCTGTCATTTTCTTGATTGGTCTTGGTTAGACATTCCACTTAGATTTGTAGGCTTAAGTGAACTCGCCTTTATGTAGGCTTAAGTGAACTTAGATATGTAGTCTTAAGTGAAGTTGTTCCTGATGTGTATCTGCTTGAGCTTGCCGAAGGACTTGGCTTTCTGAATGTGATTCTGCTGAAAGGCCACGAAACAAGTTAGTGGGACAAACTAAGTGTGCACCTGCCAGTTAAGATGACTGAATGTACAAACCTTTCAGGAAATACAGGCAGCTGCTCTGACACCCCACATTTCCTCTGAAAAAGCACCAGTCTGGCAAAATTGTACTGTTAAGCCAAGGGGCTCAAAGGAAAATTGGGGTCAGGGAACAACATGAGACAACTTCACAAAATAAGGACCTAAGCAGTATACCCTTTTTGTTTCACGTGTGGCTTAAGAAATACACAGCTAGTTCTTTCTGTATAATACTTTACCCTGAAAACATGAAGCTTATTATGCACCGGACAGGGGAAGGTTTGCAGTGCGTTGGAGGACAGCATTATCTCAAACTAGATGGAAATTTGGCACACACTCTACATGTGGAAGTGGCTCCTACCACCCAGTGAAAACTAAGGAGCTGCTGGCTGTTTAATGTGTCTGGTGTCTCCTGCATGGTCCAGCACAGCTGGTTGCAGTTTTCTGCATTCACCTCATGCATAAGGGAACGTGAAATTCACATTATGCTTACGATGCTTTCCTAATAGCTCAATCACACTGAAACAAATTCCTGGCTAAGCCACAGAACCAGAACCCACGAGCACATGCAAAAACCAGGACTAGGGGCAGGCCTGGTGGGAGCTATTGGGGTTACTCCGACTAGGCCAAAGCTCCCGCCAATGTGCATGAGTGCTGGGCTTGTGGGCTGGACTAGACCAGAGCACCTGCCAGTTCGTGTGCCATGGGGCTGGGGTGGAACTACCAGGCAGCTACATTCACAGTATGTGTGTTGGCTGGTGTGGGTGATGACCGAACCTGCTGACACTACACTAGCGGGCACAGTCAAGTCTGAGGACTCCCCAAGCGAGGTTTCTTGGGGGACTCCCCCCCCCCCGCCCCAGCCAGCTGGACTCAGACCCCAGCCTCAGGGAAAATCACAAGATACATAATCCAACCTTGGAGTACAGGTGTCAGGACTGGACTCCTTCAGTTGCTGATGCCCATACAGTGAAGAACACAACGAGCTCATCCGAGCCAATAGAGGATGTTGAGTACCTCTTTAAAAGATGGAAAGCAGAACAGGTTGGACAGCTCTACTGACCAGGCCTGCCAGTGAACGCCTGGGTCCGTAGATATACCAAAGTAGACCTGGTCACCCAATGGCGCTTAGAAAGATTGTCTCAACCTTGATGCAACAAAGCCAACAACATCTCAGAACTATCAAGATCACTCAACCAGCACCTTTGGAGCATTCTTCCCTACAGCTGGGTCTCTAAGGCCACATCAAATGACTGTCTTCATCCCCAGGTGCTGACTGTAATAGTATGGGGGAGGGGAATGGTGGGAGGAGAAAATGGGGAAGAAGAGACAGGATTCTTTATACCTACAAAATTCTATCATGGAAAATAATAACAATGGAGAATATAGGAAGAAAAATGAAGTTTCTATTTTCAAAGTACATGTTAATGAATAATGGGAGTATAATTAATATCCCCTCTCTTTTTTTGCATTCTTGAACAACTCTGATCTTTTCTCATAGTAGCCGCACACATATGAACACCTTTGCATGTGCTGCTCACAAATGGCTTGTTTGAGAGCTCAAGTGACTGGAGGTCCTTTAGTGTTTTTGATTCTGTTATTTATGTCTTTTTTTTTAAAGATTTATTTTTATTATTTTTTTATTGGAAAGGCAGATATACAGAGAGGAAAGACAGAGAGAAAGATCTTCCGTCTGATGATTCACTCCCCAAGTGAGCCCAATGGCCGGTGCTATGCCGATCCGAAGCCAGGAGCCTCTTCCGGGTCTCCCACGCGGGTGCAGGGTCCCAAAGCTTTGGGCCGTCCTCGACTGCTTTCCCAGGCCACAGGCAGGGAGCTGGAAGGGAAGCGGGGCTGCTGGGATAGAACCGGCGCCCATATGGGATCCTGGGGCGTGCAAGGCGAGGACCTTAACCACTTGCGCCACCGCGCCGGGCCCTATTTATGTCTTTTTTTAAGATTTATTTTTATTGATAAGGCAGATATACAGAAAACAGGAGAGACAAAGAGGAAGATCTTCTGTCTGATGGTTCACTCTCCAAGTGACCACCATAGCTGGAGCTGAGCCAATATGAAGCCAGGAGCCAGGAGCTTCTTCCAGGTCTCCCATGCGGGTGCAGGGTCCCAAGGCTTTGGGCCATCCTCGACTGCTATCCTCGACTGCTTTCCCAGGCAGGATGGGAAACAGGACCACCGGGATTAGAACCGGTGCCCATATGGGATCCCAGTGCATTCAGTGCGAGGACTTCAGCTGCTATGCCGTCGTGCTGGGCCCTTATTTATGTCTTTTTTTTTTCCTAAGTAGATAGGAAAGTGGAGTTCTTATCTTTTTAATGCCCAGGCATTCTTTTATCACCAGCCCACTCCTCCACCATGGACTGCTTGTGCTGCTGGGGAGGACCAGTTAGCGGGCAAAGAGCGGACTTATATACTGAGAATGGAGAGCTGGGTTAAGTGCTATATTGCTTCCTGAGAATTGCTGGTGTGGATTGAAGCACTGGGCCACACTGAGCCACAGAAGGCTCACAGGGAGCCAGCCTGCCTAGGGTTGGCTTTGTCCTTGTGCCCTCGAGTGGACTGTCTTTATAGAGTAATTAAGAGCAGATTGCAAGCAGGTCTTCTTGCCAGTCTAAGGCATGGATCTTAGCAGGACCGTAGTCAGCTGTGTACATGCCTTCTCTCTACATTACCCCTTATGGGTTAGAAAAAGAAGACGTCTCTTGCTGGGAGGCTTCTGGTCATGTTAGAGCTACATTTCCAAAAGGAAAACCACATCGCATATAAATACACAGACAGGTGCTCCCACAACAGTACCACCAGGCTGCCCTTCTGTTCTAGGAAATCAACACTTTATTTTCAGTTTTGAGGAAGGGTGTCTTGGAATGAAAGTGCTCTGCTCTATGTATGTCATTTCCCATAATCCCCCTAGCTAAAGCCACTTTGAATTCAGAGTGGCTGTTTTCTTTTTCTTTCTTTATGAAAAATTGGATTTATTTTTTTGTCAGGTAACTTTTCAAATGGCCAGAACTGACAGTTCTGGGCTAGGTCAAAGCCAGGAGTCAGGAACTCCATCTTGGTCTTGCACATGGGTGACAGAGATCCAAGTACTTGGACCATTGATCCTCTCAAGCAGGATCAGAAGTAGATATGCCAGGACACAAACTGGCACTCCACTGTAGGACACAGGCATGCCAAACAGTGGCTTGACCTGAGATTAACAACATGTCCACTCATGCTATTCTTTTCAAAAAGCTGTAGATTTTTTTCATAGTTTTCCTGAGATCTGTAGACTTACAAATTTCTTGCATTCAATAGTTGTGTGGAGGGCCCGGTGCAGTGGCCTAGCAGCTGAAGTCCTCACCTTGCATGTGCCGGGATCACATATGGGTGCCGCTTCTAATCCTGGCAGCTCCACTTCCCATCCAGCTCCCTGCTTGTGACCTGGGAGAGCAGTGGAGCCCAGCCCAAAGCCTTAGGACCCTGCACCTACGTGGGAGACCTGGAGGAAGTTCCTGGCTCCTGGCTTTGGATTGGCTCAGCTCTGGCCATTGCGGAATCATTGTATGGAAGATCTTCCTTTCTGTCTCTCCTCCTCTCTGTATATCTGACTTTCCAATAAAAATAAATATTAAAAAAAAATAGTTGTGTGGAATGTATGGTTCTATAGTGATGAATTAGGAATGGGACTTTGATGTTAGCGTCTTACACTGCTGCTCAATTTCCAATCCAGCTCCCTGCTAATGACCCAGGCAAAGCAATCAAAGGTTTGGGTTCCTGCCATTCACATGTGAGACTGATGGAGCTCCTGGCTACTGGCTTCCACCTGGCCCATCCCAGGCCATTGCGGCCATTTTGGGGAATGAAGCAGTGGATGGAAAATCGTCCTCTGTCTCCCTCTCTCTGTACCGCTGAATTTCAAATACTTTTTTAAAAGACTTTAAGATTTATTTTTATTGGACAGGCATATACAGAGAGGAGGAGATGCAGAGAGGGAGATCTTCTGTCTGATGATTCACTCTCCAAGTGGCCGCAGTGGCCAGAGCTGAGCCAAGCCAAGCCAAGCCAAAGCCAGGAGCTTCTTCTGGGTCTTCCATCTGGGTGCAGGGTGGTTTAGGCCATCCTTGACTGCTTTCCGGGCTGGCATCAGGGAACGGGTTGGGAAGTGGGGCTGCTGGAATTAGAACTGGCACCCATTTGGGATTTTAACACATTCAAGGTGAGGAGTTTAGCTGCTAGGCCACCATGCCAGGTCCTCAAATAATGTTTTTTAAAATAGTTTTCTAAAGAATATGCAGGATTCTGGTCTCTAGGTCAAAGCAGTGGTGTTTTCCTGGATTGCTTAATTTCTCCATTGAAACCCATTGTACTCTATAGAAATTTCCCCGTTTCAGGTGCAAAGTAGAAGATGATGTTTGCTTAGAGAGCAAGGGCAGTGATTTTCTTTTTTAGCTCACTGGTTTTTTTTTTTCCTGAATATTTACTCTGTGCTAGCATTGTGATTTTTGTGGGTTATGTCTCATAATCCTCACAGTGACAATGCCCTCCACTGATTTTCTTCATTTAAAGGGAATGGAGACATCTCTAACTTGCAACAGGCTCAAATCAGCATATGGTTTAAACCCAGGCCTTTTTTTTTTTTTAAGATTTATTTTTATTATTTTTTATTGGAAAGGCGGATATACAGAGAGGAGAGACAGAGAGGAAGATCTTCCATCCGATGATTCACTCCCCAAGTGAGCCGCAACGGCCGATACTATGCCGATCTGAAGCCAGGAGCCTGTTCCGGGTCTCCCATGCGGGTGCAGGTTCCCAAAGCTTTGGGCCGTCCTCTGCTGCTTTCCCAGGCCACAGGCAGGGAGCTGGAAGGGAAGCGGGGCTGCCGGGATTAGAACCGGTGCCCACATGGGATCCCGGGCGTGCAAGGCGAGGACTTAACCACTTGCGCCACCGCGCCCGGGCCCAAACCCAGGCCTTTTAAAAAAAAGATTTTATTTATTTGAAAGTGTTAGAAAGAGAGAGATCTTCCATTCTATAGTTCATTCCCTAAATGGCTACAGGAGCTAGAGCTGGGCCAGCCTTAAACCAGGAGCCTGGAACTCCGTGTGGGTCTCCTACATGGGTGGTGTAGCCCACAGACTTGGGCCATCTGCTGTTGCTTTCCCAAGTGCATTAGCAGGAAGTTGGATCAGAAGTGGAGTAGCCAGAACTGAATCGGTGCCCATATGGTACGCCAATATTGCAGTTGGTAGCTCAGCAGCCTGTTGCTCAGTAATGCCCCCAACACAGGTCTTTCTGTTTTTAGCAATTTTTTTTTAATTGTGGTAAAATTTATATAAGATAAAACTTACCATTTTTACAAGTATAAATAATACAGTGCAGTTGCATTTAGTACAATGATAATATTATATAATCATCACAACTTTTTAGTTATGAAGCATTTTTATGTTTTTAAAAGTAAAACCTTTTTAAAAATATGTATTTTTATTTATTTTATAGGCCTGGTTATGGTGAGAAAAAAGGATAGGGAGAGAGTGATAGGTCAATCTTCCACCTGCTGATTCACTCCCCAAATGGCCAGAACAGCTAGGGCTTGACCATGCTGAAGTCAAGAGTCTAGAATCCATCCAGGTCTCTCACATGGGTGGCAGGTGCCCGAGTAATTGGACCATCTTCCACTAATTTTTCAGGTTCGTTAACAGGGAACTAGATCAGAAACAGAACTGCTGGGATTCACTCCAATGTAGGATGCTAACATGGCAGATGGCACCTTAACTTGATGTCCCATAATGGTGGCCTTAAAAGTAAAGTTTTCTGTTACGATACCAGCTTCTCAGTCTTCCAGTCCCCTGCCCCCTTGCAGCCAGTAATCTGCTTGCTGCCTCTCCAGATCCACCTATTGTGGATATTTCAGATAAACAAATCGTATTCTGTATGCCCTTTGGTGTCTGGCTTCTTTCACATAGCAGCAGGGTTTGAGGTTTATCCCTGCTCTTCCATCTCTCAGCACTTTATTCCTGTCATGGCTGTATAGCATTCTGTTGTAGGTGCATACCACAATTGGATCGCTCATTGTTCTGTTGATGGACATGTGGGTTGTTTCTACTTCTTGGCTATTGTGAGCAGTAATGTGACTGTGAATACATGTGTACAAGTTTGTTTGAACACCTGTTTTTAGTCTATGTTCAACCTTTTAAGGAAGTGCCAAAGCATTTTTTCCCAATGGCTGTGCCATTTTACAACTCCCACAAGTATAAGTGTATGTGGTGAATCCAGGTCTTGTTGACTCCAAAACTGCTTTCTTGCTTAGATCATACTGTCTACTTAGAGTTCAAGGCCTTTGCTCTGCCCTCACCGTGCCTAGACTGTAGTCAATGATAGAATCACATTTCAGGATATTTGTGATGTGACTTTTGGGCTTGGGGAACAGATGTTAGAGATTGGTCAAAAGACGTCCTCTTTCTCTGTGTTGTGGCACATAGTGGTTATGAGAAAGTTATAGAACCAAGTCACATTAGGTATGTGCCAATCTATGAATTGTCTAGAATAGGAAAATCTATGGAAAGAACAAATAGGATTAGTGGCTTCCTAGGATTTAGAGTAAACAGTTAAGATACAGAGTTTTCTTATGTGTGACATTGAAAGTGTTTTAAGATTTGTTGTGATGACTAGGTCTGTCAATACATGAAAAAGCATTGTATGGCATACTTTGAATGAATCACATGGTTTGTGAATTGTCTCACTATATCACTTTAAAAAAAGATTTAATCTCAACTGAACTTGAACTGTGGTTATGCAGCAAGGTGGAGGAATCCACCATGGGGGGAGGGGTATGGGAGGGGTGGGGGGAATCCCCAGTGCCTATAAAACTGTATCACATAATACAATGTTAATAACAATTAAAAAAAGATTTATTTATTTTTTTAAGGATTTATTTATTTTTATTGGAAAGGCAAATATACAGAGAGGAGGAGAGACAGAGAGGAAGATCTTCTGTCTGATGGTTCACTCCCCAAGCTGCTGCAATGGCTGAAACTGAGCCATTCCAAAGCCAGGAGCCAGGAGCTTCTTCCAGGTCTCCCACGTGGGTGCAGGGTCCCAAAGCTTTGGGCCATTCTTGATTGTTCTCCCAGGCCACAAGCAGAGAGCTGGATGGGAAGTGGGACTCATATGGGATCCTGGCACGTTCAAAGTGTGGACTTTAACTGCTGCACTATTGTACCGGGCCTAAGATTTGTTTATTTTTTTTTTGGAACGTCAGACATACAGAATGGAGGAGAAACAGGGAGGAAGATCTTCTGTCTGTTGATTCACTCCCCAAGTGGCTGCAGATGCCAGAGCTGAGCCGGTCAGAATCCAGGAAATTGGAGCTGCTTCTGGGTCTCCCACGTGGGTGCAGGGTCCCAACACTTTGGGCCATCCTGGACTGCTTTGCCCAGGCCACAATGGGGGCTGGATGGGACGGCAACCGTATGAGATCCCCACATGTGCAAGGCAAGGACTTCAGTCACTAGGCTAACATGCATGCCAGGCCGAGCACTTTAATTTTTATACTGTATATTCATTTTTTAATTGAAGGGTAGAGTTGGAGTAAGGATCAATCATTCTTTCATGTTCTAATTCGCTTTCTAAATACTTAAAACAGCCAGGGCTGGAATGTAGGCGGAAACCAAGCATCCAGGATCTCTATCCATGTCTCCCATGTGGGATGCAGGGACCTAAGAACTTGAGGCAGATGCTGCCTTTGCAGATGCATTAGCAGAGACCTGGATCATAGGCGGGGATGTCTGGACAAGGCTCGGACACTCCAAATGCAAGATGCAGGGTGTCCCAAGTGGCAACTAAACTGTGCTATGGTGTCTTCTTCATGCTGCATTCCAAAAGGTATAAACTTGGGGTGAGACCTGTGGCATAGTGCGTTAAAGCATTGCTTATAGCGCATGCAGCACAGACATCCCATATGGGCACTGTTTTGAGTCCCTGCTGCTCCACTGTCAGTCAAGCTTCCTGCAGATATGCCTGATAAAGCAGTAGAATATAACCTGTGTCCTTGGACCCCTACACTCACATTGGAGACCTGGAAGATGGTTGTGTTCTGGCTCAGCCCTGGCCATTTGGGAAATGAACCAGTGGATGGCAGATCTTTGCCTCTGTGTCTATAACTGCCTTTCAAATAAATCAAATCAATTTTTGTTTTAAAATGTAGACTCTAGAGCCTGACTGCCACTTCAGCTCTGAACTTGGTTAAGTTTCTCATCTCTGCTGTTCTTATCAAAAGGGGAGGGGCAAAAATATTTTTGAACATCAAAGGAGCAAATTTAGATCACATAATGCCTGCCATGACACCTGGCGTGTAACAAGTGCTCAGTGCATGTTGCTGATTCTTAATACTTGCACCATAAAATATTTTTTGAAGTCCCAGCTGATTGTTGGTATTTATGATAGGGCCACGAAGACAGGAAATAGCTAGAATTCCTCTTCAAATTTAAATTCTTGGTTCAGTTCTGCCAGGGGAAATGAACAATGCAGTGTGATGTAATGAAGCAATCATTTGTGTAGTAATGGGAGATGAGGTTGTATGGGAAGGGGTGTTGGCTACACCTAAGGGCTAGGAAAACAATATTGGTGCTGTTGTGAGAGAGGAAATTGTATTAAGAAGTCTGCTCTGCCCTCACTGGCAACAGATGTTGGGAGGTCTCGGGTTCTGGGCTCCAGGGCCTCTGACCCTCCTTGAAATGCTCTCCAGTTCCTTTGGAGGTCATGATCTCACAGTTGGAGCCCTGGTGTAGATTAGCTTCGTTGGAAATGTTTTCCTAGCTCTGTGTCCCTAATGCCTGCCATCCCGAGGATCTGATGGAGCTAGAGTTAGCAAAGAAAGCAGCTAGTTCTGCCAAGGGAAGGGAAGAAACGGTCGGGAAGGGACAGAAGGCACAGGAAGTATAAAAGGCACAGTGAAAATGAAGTGAAACACACCACTTGGCCAATTGCTCTTAGGTTGAAGTTCTTGTGGCGGAGGCAAGTGTGCGCACTATTGGCTGCATCTGTGTTGCAGGCGCCAAGCGTTGGCGTATCTGCCTGGTGTCTCCCTGTCAGTGTCCTGAAGTGAAAAGGAGACACGAGGAAAGGCAGCAAGCCTGCGTGCTCCTGGTTCCTGGGGGAGACCAAACCAAAGGAAACCCATTGCAGGTCATGAGGGACCTTGCTGGAAGCAAGCTCACAAGTGTAAGTGGGCAGGGCTGTGAAGCAAGAAAGTGACTGCATGAAAGCGCCCATGCACGGTGGCTCGTGGCTTATTTTCACAGGGCATTTTGCTGCCCGGCCCGCTCATCCTTGCTCTGACTTGCTGGCATGAATGAACCGATTCTGTCCTTATCGTTGGGGATACCCAGCTGCCAGCATGTTGAACTGTTTGTCGCCCTAGTGAGTGGTTCCTCAGCATTAATGTCTGCCTCTGCAGTGAGAACTTGCACTGGATTCCAGCAGTGCTTCCGTCAGCTGAGGCTGTGCGTGTGCAAACATGTGTAGGAGCACACACATGTGAGCAGCACATGTTGCCCAGCCGAACCACGTCAATAGTGGAGAATTGCTGGAAGCCTGACAGGATGGAGACAGCAGTGCTAGGGTTTTGGGAGTAAGCGAATCTCAAGTGGTTTGGGTGGCTTGCTCGGCTTGCTTCTCTACCAACCCAGTGCCTCCTTCCACCCCCCTCCACCCCAAAGTCGAGCTCACAGGCTCTTCTTGGCTTTGCGCCAGTGGTGAACTGGGAGCCTGTGACTTTGAGACACGGCCCTTTTCGGTTGTCTTTGTTTAGAAAATAAAGTTTCATCCTGGCTCTCTTTGGTGGCTGTGGGGGGATTAGGAGAGCCCCGGGGAGACTTGGCTATAGGACAGCTCTCAGAGCTGTGCTGGGGAACATGAAGAGGGCCTGTTGCGCTCTGTCTTACTTCAAAGTATATTTTTTCCTACTCCTGTGCTAAATGAGCTTTTACTATTGCAGACCCAGAGGCGGAATCCTCTGGTGTACTTTGGTGATTCAGCAGCCACAGAGAGGATCAGACTAGTATGTAGACCAATCAAGTGTTTCAGGGACTGTTGAAATGGACCGTAGGAAGCAAGCTTGACATCTCCATGCTTCTGTATCTCCCACCACTGCACTTAGAGCTACTACTTGCTTTCCTAGGCTAGCATTTCTCCTGCTTAAGAAAGGGGATTTGTCAGTAGCTGGCAGAGCCTGAGAAATGGATGGCTGAATAGCCAAAGGCCTTGATCTTCCCCAAGCATGTGTCGTCCCTTTTGAAAAATGTGACTCGTGCTTGTAGTTTGTCCAGTGTAGTGTCACTAAGAAATAGAAATTGCCTCAGTGGTGAAGTAGTTTTCCTATTCAAATTACATTTTAAAAAACAATGATGGGTTTTAGTTTTAAAGAAAATGCTATTGTATGATGGTAAATAAATTGTGTTCGAGAATCTGATTGTAATAGATGAATGAATGCGTGTTTGCCTTTTTCAAGAAGTACCTTTATCCAGAATCTTGTAACCAGATTTCTCTCAGTACTTTGTAGGGTGGAGGTAGAGAGGTTCTTCTGTGAATTGCTTCCATTAGAATTATTTCTCAGGCCCGGCACAGTAGTCCAGTGGCTGAAGTCCTCACCTTACTTTCGCTGGTATCCCCTATGGGCACCGGTTGTAATCCCCGCATCTCTGCTTCACATCCAGCTCCCTGCTTGTGGCCTGGGAAAGAGGATGGCCCAAAGCCTTGACCCTGAACTTGTGTGGGGGACCTGGAAGAAACTCCTGGCTCATGGCTTCAGATCAGTTAACTCCGGCTGTTGTGGTCACTTGGGGAGTGAATCAACGGACGGAAGATCTTCCACTCAGTCTCTCCTCCTCTCTGTATATCTGACTTTCCAAGGAAAATAAAATAAATCTTTAAAAAATTATTTCCCAGAGGATACATCAACAAATCACAAAGCTGTAGCCTGCTACATATACACACACCGAGGGTGTGGAGTTCAGTTTCTGTAATCTCACAATACACAAATGTTGGCAGAATTTCAGTGATTGTATTAATCCTGTGAGATACTTTGTCATGTATGATAGATGATATTTACAAAGGGGGGTCTGAAATGGTCTGAGGCTTTGAAGATGCTTTATTATGCAGTATGTGGAAGTGGAAGTGTTTATATTACTTGTTTTAGACTTTATTGGCCAACCAGGCAGCAAAAAATATACAGTCTCCTAATAGAGTGCACCAATTTCATAACAAACCTGAAGGCTCCTGGGGAGTTTTTCCAGCCTAAAGCAACAAGACTTTGTCAAAAGCTTCGCCTCGGTTTGAAAACTCAGTGGTTACTGCAAGAGCCTAGAGACTGGTCATGTGAGATACGGCTCCCCCTACCCCCCACCTGCTCATTGCCTTTCTGAGTGAATTTCTGTATCGTGGACTCAGAATGGAATATGATAGCCCTGCCATGGTGAGCTCTTGGTTCTTTAAGGACTTCACTTGATTAAGCAGAGAGGATTTGAGTCTAATTAGGAATCACATTGCGTTTGAAGACTGGGAAGTGGAAGCCCCAGAAGGGTCACTGATTTGTGCTTGGGGTCATGGAGTCGGATGGACTCACTGGGCCCCGTTTCCTCTCAGCATGTGTCAGACTTGGAGCCCGTTGCATCTGTCCCTTTGCCCTGTCCCCTCTAGCCTGCCCTTCTGCTTGGAGACGTTCAAGCTTTGCAAGATTTCCATAATTACAGAAGCCCTTGGGTCTCTCTGGCTCTCCTTTTCATCACTTTACACAGTTCCCTTTTCTTCCTTCCTCACCTTCCACCTCTGATCTGTTTTTCCCCATTGGGCTTCTCTTCTTTTGTGTGTGTTTTAATTTAAAGGAATTTACTAATACATCAGATTCTCATGGACAGAGCAAATGCACAAATGTGATGACAGAATTCCCATATTGTGATATTAATACAAGGAGAATAGATTGCATGTAGTTCCCAGGATTCCCATGCTTCCCTTCTTTTTTCATCTTTGGTAGATCTTTTATTCATGGTGCCATGAGTTTTAGCATAACATGGTAATCTAAGCACATAGGGTTTGCAGTTTGTTTGTATAAAGAGTAGGGCTTGGTCTTTTTCCTTTGGCTCTGCAAGGTTTTGTCCTGGTTTCCCAAGTCCACCTCTTTGATGCCAAACATATACAGCCTGGGCAGTATCCGGGTTTGTGTCTTTTTTCCAGATGCGTTGATAGATAATTTATATTCTATGGAAATCACGGTATATTAAAGGGGACAATTGAATGAGCTTTAGTATATTTCCATTCTTGTATAGTCACCAAAACAGTCTATTTTAGAATGTTCCTATCACCTGAAAAAGAGATCTTTTTGAGGCAGTGGTAGAATTGAGACACCCACATTCTGTACTGGAGGGTTTATGTTAAAGTTGTGACTCTTTTCTTGATTCCATCTTCCTGTTAAGATACATTCGAGGATGCAGCAGGTGATGGTCCAAATAGTTGTATCCTTGCCACCCACATGGGAGACCCACATGGAGTCTCCTGGCTTTGGCCTGGCCCAGCCCCAGTATTGTAGGCACTTGGGGAGTGAACCAGCAGATGGAATACCAGTCTCCCTCTCTCCTCTCTCTTTCTCATAAATAAAATCAAATGGATACAAAATTTACAGAAAGAAGCCCCAAACCTTTTAGCAGTCATCCCTCATATCTAATCTAATCTGAGGCTAGGGATTGATGTTTTAAGAGAGCTCAGATGATGGACTCCTCTTGCCCAGCTTGACAGTGGTCTGCTGGAATTTGTCCATTCTCTTCCATCAGAGTGCCATGTCACTAACTAGTACCTCAGAGTCAGATAAGCTTGGAGGAAGGTTTTCTCTGTATCCTCATTGCTGTTCTTGTGACTCCAGATGGGCACCAGAGAACAAGCCTCTCATTGAACTCCTTTTGTATGTTTTTTTGTGATCCTGTCTTGCCTACCGTTGGCTCCAAAGTCTTGTTGATCATAACTCCCAGACTGGAATCTTTCTCAAAAGGCAGGACTTTCATATTTAAATAAAATAATTGCATTTTATTTATGCAAGCCGCATAGATATTTAGTGTTCATTGAATGAGACAACTAATGTCGTAATATTAATGATTCAATTTCCATCCCTCTTTGCCATATTAGTAGTCACTGTTAACTAGCCTATTTTAGACTCTCGTGTGTGTGTGTTTTAATAACTCCTCCATAGTCTTGTTTTAAAAATAACAGGTGAAGCCGATCCTCACAACAAATTCTGAGTGTCACTTCATGTGTTTAACAGACAGTGCCTTGTGTTTTATTTCTTGCTTTGCGAGTCTTAATTCCTGTCCAGGAAGAAATACAGTAGATTGCATTGTTTAACTTTTAAGGGGACAGATATGTTTCAAGAACATTTTTAAAGCAATGTTTCCTACAGAAAAACAATACTCCTAGGAGCTGTTTTTGAAACTTGTTAGCTCTTTTCTTTCGCTGAAGTATTTGATAAGGAGGGCATGCCTGTGGTGCAGTACTTAGCATCCTTCTGATTGCCATTAGCAGTGGGCCTGGCGTAGAAGTTGAGGAAGCATCCGTAAAATAGTCATGGAGATACTCGAGGAGTCCAGGGCAGTTTGAGGCTCAGCACATGTTCACATCCCTCTGGTATCAGCAAGAATTCGTAAGTGAAAGCCATACGGTCACATGGCTTCATGAAAAGCCACATGCCAAGGAGTAGGATACTGACAGTTGGCTTTGAACTTTCAGAGCTTGCTATCTCAAATATTCTGGCAACGTTGAGAAAGTGATAAGCAGGAAGTGCAGCAGTTCTTAAAAGACATGTGCTTGCTCTTAAGCAAATGCCCCAAACGCTCCTAATTTGTACCAGAGACCTTATCAAAGAGCTTTGCAAAACTTCCAGTCGGGCAATTATGAGTATTAGTTGAGCTTAACCTCTGAGTCATAGGGTGGGGAGTGCAGAATTATCATTTCATTTTATTTTCAGCCACCAAGATAGGTGGACTTTCCCAGTAGCAGACAATATGCAAATGTGAAAGGAGGTGATAAGACCGGAGAGGGAGTTTGAAGGGGCTTCGTCTTTTCTGGACTGGCATGAGTGTCTCTCCAAGTATACCGCAGCATGGACCACAATGGCCTGAGCTGAGCCAAGCTGAAGCCAGCAGCCAGGAGATTCTTTCAGTCACCTATGTGGGTGTAGGGGTCCAAGGACTTGGGCTATTCTCTGCTGTTTTCCTCGGGCATAGCAGGGAATTGGATACAAGTGGAGCAGCTGGGACTAGAACCAGTATCTTTATGGGGTGCTGGCACTGGGAGGTAGAGGATCAGCCTGTTGAGTCACCACACTGGCCCCTGCTGGCTTTTATTAGATGACATTGTTTAGACTGCAGAACCTGAACGTATATTTCAGGATCAGGACTGGAGGGAGCAAGCTGCTACTGTGTTCCCCAAAGATGTTACTAATTTGAATGAAGCAAAAGATCTTATGGCACTTGGGTAAGTGAGGGTTTAGTCAGAGAGCAATGATCAAGTTGTCTCAGTATAACAAAGGACATGTTGGCACTCGGCAGTTTGTAGTGCTACACTGTCGTGTGTGTTCCACTGCTCTTGACGGCATTCTGGAAGGTGAGCTCTTGCAGCTAGTACTACACTAGAAGTCAACAACTAAAGTACAGTTTTTGGTGAACTATTGTTAACATTGCCACGGTTCTCAATTATGTTTGTGTTTGAACAGGAAAGCAGTGCCTCTTAACTTCCTCCTAATGGTGTCGTAGAACATTGAATAGGAATTTGGTTTAAGTAAATACTAATTGTGTGTATCTATGTGTGTGTGTAGATGTATGTACACACAGCAATTAAATCAGGATGTCATAGTTTGATGAATATTTCAAATGTTTTTGTGAAGGTTTCAGAGCACTCGTGAAACAAGAGCATTAAGGATTGCTTGTCATAGCTAATAAAGTTCACTTGGATCTCACTTAATTTTTCTGCTTCACTTCACAAAGTAATTGAAACTTCCTTTTTGCTCTGAGCTTCCCTCCCTCCTCCTAAGTTACAGTCTTAAAAGAACATCTCTTGGTTAGCAATTCGGTGGATTTTTTTTTTTTTTCACCAAGCGTAGAACTGGGTCCTCAAATAGTGATTGAGCTTGTAGTGGTCATCCGGTCCTTGGAAGGGAAATTAGTTTTAAATTTCTGTAAGTAGCTGCTGGAGGTCAAAGAGCATCCAATGAACAAAAAGGATTCTTAACAATTGGAGCGTTTCAGGCATCTCATGTGGAAGGCTGGAAATGTGACCGAGTTTGATATCAGAGATGATGGAGCTATCACTGAAGCCATAGACAGGACAAACCAAGCTCAGACTTCAAAAACCGGGTACGAATTGTGTAGGTATAGAAGCCAAGCATTGTAGGAGATTATCCAAAATGATGAAATTTTCCAGCGAACCCATGATGATTGTTTGCTGTTTTGAGTGCTTTTCCTGATAATTGCTTTTCCCCATCAGATCAAACAATCCTACCCTGAAAGTCTTGCAAAATAATTCCTCCTCCTCCTCTCTCCCAGTCTCCCTCCCTGCTCCTCCTTCCCCCCTTTTCTTCCTTCTCTCCCTCCCATTCTTCCTCCTCTCTTCTTCTCTCCAGCCATGTTTTCTGTGGTGTTAACAGTGAAAGACAAAATAGATGGTTGACTTTTACCGTAAGATTTTTCCGGACCGATGTTCTGACGTGAACAGAAACCTCAGATTGCATATCTTTGACTCCCAGGGTAAAAAGCTTATTTTTGGAGCAATGTGGGTGGGTTTTGAGGAACTCTTCTGCTTTTATTTGGAAACACTTGGTAAGGAGACACTTGACTTTGAAATTTTATTTTCATATATACTAGCTTGAGACAACAGACTTCCTGCCTCCACTCAATCTACCTTGTCAACTTTCATTTTTAACTAAGCAATCAACTAGTTGACATAACTTCTTATTTTAAAGGCAATCATATGGGAATGATTTAGTCACTGGCTTTTTTTTTTTTATCAAGTTGAGTGTTAATTATTTTGATCTGCCTCTTGAATGGTGGGTTAATAGTAATATTAGTCACAGCTGGTCTGGGAGTGCTCTCCTCAGAGTCCTTGGTTCAGTGCTTCATAGGTCACTAGACAATTTTCTGAAGAAAATGATTTATTTAAATCTTAATCCTCAACCTCTTCCCTCCTCCAATCTCTCAGGATAATTAAAAGTCCAGTACGACCTTAGCTAGTTACTTGCTGTCCAAGAATCTCGTATCCTGTGGGGAAAGCTTTCTAAATTTTGCAAGGTTTAACTGAATTTAAATTCTCTACAAGAATAGCACCATGAGCTGAATGGCTGCATAATTCACCATGCCAAATGAAGTATTTTTAAAGTATTTTGCCATTATGGAATAGGTTTTTATGTCACTCTTTGTCAAATACAGCGTAATACTGATTAAGATTCTTGGCTTGGTTCTCATTGCCTAATGGGCAAAAGTGCAAGGTCATTGAAGACAGATTCCATCAGTGGTAATGGCATTGTGAGAAATGCAACTCCATAGAGGTAGAAGAAAAATGGGTACTAGGGCAGAAGCCCCACAGGGTATAAAGGATCTAAACCTCACTGAGGAAAGGCACATGTGACAGACAGATTAGTTTTTTAAAAAAAGATTTACTTATTTATTGGAAAGTCAGATATACAGAGAGGAGGAGAGACAGAGAAGAAGATCTTCCGTCCAATGATTCACTCCCCAAGTGAGCACAACGGCCGATGCTATGCCGATCCAAAGCCAGGATCCAGGAGCTTCTTCTGGGTATCCCACAACGGGGTGCAGGGTCCCAAAGCTTTGGGCCGTCCTCGACTACTTTCCCAGGCCATAAGCAGGGAGCTGGATGGGAAGTGGAGCTGCCGGGATTAGAACCGGTGCTCACAAGGGAACCCCCGGGTGTTCAAGGCGAGGACTTTAGGCCCACAGATGGAGTCCCTTAAAAACTACACTTGGATATGTGAGCAATGTGAGGTAGCTGTATATAAAGAAACGTAACTTATAAGTAGATTGTCACCCAATGTTATTGAAGTAGTTTTCTCCATATTTTCTTTGATAAAATTAGCATACTTTTAAAAATGAATGTTAACATGAATTGATAGAATCTCCTTGAGGCTGGCATGACGTTGCATAGATAGGGCTTTAAAAAATTATCTGTACTGGAAAAGCAGACTTACAGAGAGAAGGAGAGACAGAAAGCTCATGTCTGCTGTTTCATTCCCCAGGTGGCTACTGAGCTGAGCTGAGCCAATCTGACTCCAGGAGCTTCTTCTGTGTTTCCTATGTGGCTGCAGGGTCGCAAGGCTTTGGGCTGTCCTCCACTGCTTTCCCAGGCCATTGGCAGGAAGAAGGAGGGGAAGTGGAGCAGCCAGGACAGCAACTGGTACCATATGGGATTCTGGCACCTAAATTAGCCTATAGAGCTGTTGTACTATTCCCTGAGGGGTTTTTTTTTTTAAACAATTTTATTTGAAACAATAGCAAAACACTTCAAAAAGTTAATGGAAATGGGATGAAATTATAAGTTTATTTTAGTGTAAAAGTTTTGAAGTTTATGCAGTGTTTTCATTCTCTGCTTTCTGACCTTTGGGAAGAGGCCTTGTAGATATTTGAGTTAGTAAGATTTTTCTTTTTTAAAAATTATTTTATTTTGGTAATCTTTACATAGCTGATTAGGGCACAAAGGGTCAAGGGCTATGGGATAGTGGGTAAGACCATTATTTCCACATTCTCTCTCTCTCTTTTTTTTTTCTGTATCCGGGGTAAGGGAAGAGATAAAGGGAACCAGCCTCCCACCCATCCCAGGTCCCTGATGTGGGGCATGCTCCAAGGGTCCTGCTCAAGAGGTTTTGATAGTTTAGCAGTTCTGAATTGTTGCCAGTCTCACCGTTCCAAGCATGATGAAATCTCTCCAGAATCCACTGGCTGACATAGTCTACCTGACTTAGTAAGATTATGTGTAAGGAAGTGGCTCCTTGTTCCCGTTTCTCCACTGCACTGTAGTTTCACTCCAGCTGTCCTTGTATAATTGCTAATTATGCATAATCGCACCTCCTTTCATTCTCTTATGTGTTCTGATTTGGACTATAATTTCTGGTCACTCTAAGAATGGGAAATTGTATACGCCACCCCACCCCCCCCCAAAAAAAAAACCCTGATAATGGAAAACTAGTCTTGCTTGGTTATCAAGGCTTAAGAGAACTTGACATTCTTGGCTGGACATAACTTAGCCTTAGTAGATGACTAGGCTAGTAACAGGTTGCTGTCCTACCTAAGCCGGTTACAGATGGGCCTGGAGAGCATTTTGCAGACAGGCAAGGAAGACACATGCAAGGGCAGGTGCAAGAGCACAGGATGGTTAGCTGCTGACTGCGATGCAGGCATCCCTCATTGGTACCGTTGCTGGAGTCCTGTATGCTCTGCTTCCAGCTCTGACTTAACACACCTGGAAAAGCAGTGGACGGTGGCCTTTGTTTTTGGGCCTCTGCCACCCAGGTGGGAGACCAGAATGGAGTTCAGGCTCCTGGCTTGGGCCTAGCTAATTCTTGGCCATTGTGGCTGCTTGAGGAGTGAACAGCCAGATGGGACGACCTCTCACTCTGTCAGTCTGCCTTTCAAATAAAAACAGAAAGCTTTTTTTTTAAGGTTAATGGAAAAAAATGGAATTGAACAATTGACTTTGATGTATGTATTTCCCATGAACTTTTTGAAGATACCCTTGTACAGTTTTAGCAACACTGATCCAAAATCTGAAAATGCTCCCAAATCCAAAAGTTTTTGAGTGGTGATGTGAGATCCTAAGTGAACAAATCAGTACCCACCCTCATCTGTCTAATCATAGTCAAAGCCCAGGTACCCTAAAGCTGTTACATGAGCCTTACATGCAATTTTGCTTTTCAGTTGGATCTCATTCTCATGATATCTCATGTACTTGAAGATACTACTCAACATCTGAAATATGGAGTACCTTTGGTCCCAAGCTTTTTGGATGAAGGATCCTCTAGTTGTTTCCTGATGCCTAAGAAGAACCACATAGAGTAGAATCGAGTTCAGGGCCCTGCGCGGTGGCCTAGCAGCTAAAGTCCTTACCTTGCATGCGCCAGGATCCCATATGGGCACTGGTTCTAATCCTACCAGCCCCGCTTCCCCTCCAGCTCCCTGCTTGTGGCCTGGGAAAGCAGTCGATGACGGTCCAAGGCCTTGGGACCCTGCACCCATGGGGGAGACCTGGAAGAAACTCCTGACTCCTGGCTTTGGATCGGCTCAGCTCCAGCTGTTGCAGTCACTTGGGGAGTGAACCATCAGACAGAAGATCTTCCTCTCTGTCTCTCCTCCTTCTGTATATCTGACTTTGCAATAAAAATAAATAAATAAAAAAGAACCGAGTTCACTCTTGATAGCATGTCAAGCCATCTTTATTAACCTCACCCACCACTGTACTGGCTAAATGTATAGATGCAGTAGGAGGGCCTTGCGTTCTGGGAGCCATTTGGTGCATGAACTACCAGATAACTGCCCCCCCTTAGTGTATTGTTCTGGTGTGAAAGTTGGCTGCACAATGCATAAATGCCTTCCTCTAGGGCCTATTGATTTCATGTTTTGGGTTTTGATATAATCGATAAAGCAAATCTTCTCCATGAAATCTCTTCCCAGGGAGCCACCAAAGCATCCAAGAAGTGCTGTGTTCCACTTTCTCAGTGCATTTTTTTTTAAACTGGCTACACAGTGCTCTCTGCTATTGTATGAATTACGGTTTTGTGTCCAGTGATCAGAGATCATCAGTCTAGGCAGCACCCTAATTCACAGGTTGTAGACAACTGCCCAGATAACGCCAAGTAGGTGTTCTGGAATTAGATTTATGTGTTTATTCCGATGGCATACGCTTTAGTGGACTTGGAGATGTGAGATGGACTCCTCGGCTGTTTTGGATGACCTTGGCTAAGTCGCTTAATCCCTCCATGCCTTAGGTCCCTTTTCTACTTTCTGAGGCTTAACAAGGCAGCAGAAACTCTCTCCTGGGGTTACAAAAGTGAATTGCTGGCTTCCTAGAGATGTATGTACTCAGTCACCCTTGTATCTGTTTCACTTGAAAAAAAATCGGAGAGGTCACGGAGGGCTTCCTAGTGCCTGCAGCTTCAGCCTTTGCTGTGAGCATAATAGGCCTCAGAGTGCGAGAGTGTTATTTGGCAAGAAAATGCACCCGAAGTATAGTGGGAGGCAAGAAGGCCTCCTCCTGACTGGAGCTGGCCAACCCGCAGTCCAGCAGGGTTATTTTTAGTTTCAGGGGCACTAGGGTGGGTCAGCTCCCTTTCCAGGGCAGTGTTTTAAACCAGGGCCTTGAGTGGCAGGGCCCTCTGGGAAAAGCTTAAGTCAGGGCCAGATGGAATCTGAGTTGAGCCTTGGCTGGGTGTAATACAGTTTAGTTATCTGGGCACTGGTAGGCAGTTCAGTTGTTTATTTACCAGTATGGTATCAGAATTGGGGAAATACAAAACGAATGGATATATAGGAGAAGAAGCATATACATATGTTCTCATGGATGAACTGCGTAACAAAGGCTAGCTGGCCAGGAAGTGAAGATACATTGTAGTATGCATTTCTATTTCCAGTGAAACAGTGAAATACATACACTTGAAATAAATGATGCTAGATTTTCTGTCTTTGTCTATACCCACAACACCATGGTGCAAAATGTTGAGCTTGTAATTACTGGAGGATTATATTGCTGTAATAATATGAGAGAAGGACAGTGGAAAGGAAAGGAGGCGGAACAATAATAATAACAATAATAAGATAACTAGATTGCCTAGAAGTTGATTATATTTATTTATTTGAAAGGCAGAGTTACAGAGAAAGAAGGGAGAAACGGAACGAGAAATCTTCCATCTGCTGATTTACTTCCCAAATGGCCACACCAGCTGGGATTGCGTTAGGCTGAAGCCAGAATCTGGAGCTCTATCTGGCTCTCCCACATGGGTGGTAGGGCTCAAATACTTGAGATTATCTCCCGCTGCTTTCCCAGGGTGCAGTAGCAAGGAGCTGGCATGCAAGTGGGACGGTCAAGACAGTTGTGCGCAGCCATTCCCTATGGGATTCTAGCATTGTAGGTGACAGCTTAACCCACTTGTGATCACAATGCTGACCTTGGTGAATGCTGCTTAAGGAGTTTGGTTTGGTGCGTCAACAATAGAGAAGAATACAGAACAAATAGCAAGGACAGTATAAACCTGCAGGGTAGAAATGACCTTACTTTGGTACCTAGAAATTTCTGGACCATCTAAGCATGGAACCTTGTGTTGTAATTTGTGATTCGAGGGTTTCAGATGTAAACAATTACAGTAACATGAACAGATTATATTGGTTAGGGATTTATTTCCATGATCGACTGCAAATAATTTCCTTCAGAGTACTGTACATTAAGTAAAAAGTTCGAGACCTAGCACAGTTCATTCAAGCTGGCAGTTTGATGGGGGAATTTGGGACACTAAGAGAAGTGTTTTGCTTGTATACAATTTGCACAGTTGGTCCTTTAGAGTTACTTCTGATAGTGGCCACGAGAAATAGGTTTTGCTTTCATTCATGGCTTTACCCTTTACTAGAATGGAGTAAGTTTACTTTGGCCTCCAAAGCAAAAGCAGTCTGTGGAGGGAGCCCTGTTTATTAGCAAAGAAATGCCTTATCCTCCCACTAGCCTCACCTTGTAGACATTACAGCACAAAAACTCTGCTGGTTCCCATCTTTCAGTAAGCACAGACTGCAATATTTCTACTGACCCAGCACATGGAGGTGGACATCACCCTAGTCTCCGAACTGATAAAAGGACAGAGTCACCACTCTGCCTGTCACTAAAGGGAAAATGTAGTACTCACCAATGAACCTGGAAAGGCAGGACAGAAGAGTCAGGGACAACGAAATAAAAGTGTACAGGGGAAGGAATGGGAAGTGATCAGAAGATGTTCCAGGAAACCTCCAAGGACTTGCAGTGGATTAAAAAATGAGTCAAGTACTAGTCTGAAGGTTTTTCCCAGCCCTCACATTCATCTTTTTGGGAATAACTCTGCCAGGTACTTTGGGCTCTGAGGATGCTCCGGTGAAGTAATAAGCCCTCAGCTACTGGGGAGCACCCAGAAGGCTGATTTGGGATGTGATGGTGCTATCATTCTGCCCTCCCAGCAGAAGGCTCCTGGAAGACCCCAAGATCCAGACTCTTGGCAATATGGAACAGTGAAACACGTGGGAATGTTGCAGGCCAGAGGGGAACTCAAAAAATCACTTTTTAAACTGAGGTCATTGAAACCCAAAGAAGGAATTATGAGAATGGCGCAGAGTTGCACAGTCCCACTGACAGTCCCTTTGAGGACTAAGGATTCTCCGATTCTGTGCCATGGTCCTTTGAATGATACAGTATGATGTTGCGTTCCTTCTTTGGGCATCAGTGATATATCTGGTTCTCGAGTTCTGGTCATTTTTCTGAAGTACCGTAGCCCTTTGGAGTTGAGAGGGCACTTTTTCTACCCCCAGCATTTTGTGAACCGATGCATGTTCCATTCCCTCACAATCCCCAGGCACGGTTGGCTGCAGTGGATCCCAGCCTTTGATGAGAGCAGGCTTTGGTGTGCCCTGAGAAACATGAGGCAGTGTGCAGATGCATTGACTTCTGGCAACATCTTGAAGATCCACAGGCTGACAAGCACTGAACTCTAACCATTGAAACCATGTGTGTGCTTTTATATGATAGCATTTGGAACTTTACTCTTGGAACTTGATAGCACAGTCTGAGGGGCTTTTATATTTGAATCACCTCAGTGTGTACCTGAGCCATGCCTTGGTTACATAGTTTTGACCTCTGAAATGCATGATGCTACTCAGGGATTTGAGAGAATTGTGCTGATAGCTTGGAAACAATTTGAAGGGTTTATTAATATGCCGCGTGCCGCATGGTAGCCTCTATTTCCTGCTCTGAGCAGTTGCTTATTAACATTTCACAATCAAGTCATTTGCCATTGCTGCTCATCCTAAAAAATGTGCCCTCTAACCGAACATGCAGCACAGGGTGTTGCCCCATCATTTGGCAGACGAGCATGTGGACAGCTGCAACTGTTTAGGAAAAATGAATAATGCAGAAAACCATGCTTATTCGCAGTTTTTTTTTAAACAGACTGGTTTCCTTTTCTACAAAAAATCCCCATCCCCACAAGAATAAAAGGATTTTGCAGGTTGGGAAGATCTTTGACAATCAATTCATCCTACACTTCATTTCCTGGGTGGGTAGTGGGTAGGGGGAAGAGGCGTTGCAGAGTTCCTAGGATATTAATCTTCTGAGAAGACTTCCCCATCAATGTATGCAGTAACTCGACGCGAATCTCGTAAGTAGCCAGGTGTGAAATCGAAGAGGATTGCCAATATTAGTTTTGACTGAGAAGTTTATGAAGATAGTGTCATAATTTGTAAAGGCAGGTGGGAAGGAGTGGGTTAGAGAGGTGACCCACAGGAGATTTCAAACTCCCAAACACTGAGAATGTACTTACTTTGCCTTTGCCATTTGGCACCATGCCTGGCAAAAGAGAGGCTACTTGGGCCCTCTGTGTTGAGTGACTAAAGGAAGAAGAGAAGGCTAGTGGAGTTAATAGGTAGAGCCAGCATGGTAGTAAGCAAAAAGCAGGTGGAAAAAAAGGATGAAGTTTTAAAAATCAGACGGAAATCACAGGGTGTGTCTGTTGGCAAGTACCAGAATTGCAGCTGAAATGAAATAAGACATTAAGAAATAAGGACATTTGGGAGGTTACTTTAAAAGAAAGAAAAGAATGACTGACTTGGCATTGGGGCTAAAATTCCACAGCTGTAATCAGGGAAAATGCTCTGCCCAGGAGCCCAAGTAATGAATAAGAAGAATTTTCAGAGTGGAGAGAAATCAACCAGCTCTGAGACTCTCCCCAAGAAAGGCCAATTTCTGCCTTCCAGCATCATTTGACAAGAATGACATGTCATCCACCCATGCCAGGTTCCTAAAATAAGTTGATAATGTTTGCAGTCCCTGTATTAGTAGACTGTCTTGATATAGAATTGGACTGCTTTGAATTTCTTAGTTACTAGGAAGCACATTTTTAAGCAGTGTTCGGAACATTGGATATTCTTAGATTTTCTGTGACATTTATGTCAAGATTATATTTGGAATAATTTGTTGTGTTCTGATCCTGAGAGTTGATTATGTGTTCTCTTTACCTTTTCTGAAAGATGTAATTCACATGAAAGTTATTAATGGAGCTATACACTTCATATTTATTGTTTTATTCCATTTTTACAATTATGTGTGTAGTGAAGTTCCAAATACTCTGTCTAAATTTTAGCTTGAAAACAGGAAGCAGTGGCTAAATTTAAGTGTGTTTGTTTTATTTGCGGGATTAAAACCCTTGTTTTGGAGTCTGTTTTGTTTTGGTCATCGCTCCCAGTTTAAATGTCATTACTGTTTCAGTCAGCTGGTCGAGCCAAATGACTTGTGTTAAGCTTATATCTGAGGGAGTCCAGAAGGAGTTCTTTACCCCAACATAAATGGCTATGGATAGCATTTCTTCAGAAAAGCACAGCATGGGCTTTGGGGGCCTTGTGACTCAGCCATTAAGTGTGTTCCCAAAAGAACTGAAACCCTTTTGGAGGTAGGAATAAATTCAGTCTTTGGATAGTCTCAAGGGTTTTAAAGAGCTTTCTCTAACAATGTTTGTATTCTAGCATCAGAATAAAAAGGTAAATTATATCATGGAAAAGCATGTTCATTTTAGCATCATTTGCAGTTGCTGAAACAACGTGCATCAATTAGTTGGCAAATGGCTAAAGCAAGCAAGGTAGATCCATGCAGTGGAATGTTATACAGCTATGAAAAGGGATGAAGTGATACACTATGAATGAACTTTCAAAACAATGCTGAGTAAACAAAGTAAATGACAGAATCCTACCCATTGTATGGTTCTATTTGTAAGGCATGTCTAGAATAATTGTTCCATAGAGAGATTTTGCCTAGAGCTGGTGTGTATGTGTGGTAGGGAGAGTGAGTGATGGCTGATGGTATGAAATGTTTTTGAAGGCTCGTGGCAGTGTCCTGGGAGTAGATGGTAGTGACAAGCCCAACCATGTGGATGTTTAAAATTCACTTAAATGAGTGAATTGTATGACAGTGAGTTCTTTTATAACTATGAGGGAAAATGTCTGGTGTGAGGCATAAGCAACATGTCTAATAGCACGTTACTTTCATGAATGTTGGGTTTACCAGACCATTAAAAAATTTATTTTGTAATTGGAAAGGCATATTTGTAGAGAGAAGGAGATAGAGAAAGGTCTTCTGTCTGCTGATTCACTCCCCAATTGCCTGCAAAGGCTGGAGCTGAGCTGATCTGAAACCAGGAGCCAGGAGCTTCTTCCAGGCCTTCCACATGGGAGTGCAGGGTTCCAGGGCCTTGGACCATCCTGTACTGCTTTTCCAGGCCACAGACATGTAGCTGGATGAGAAATAGAGCACCCAGGATATGAACCAGTGCCCATATGAGATCCCAGGGCGTGCAAAGCATGGATTTAGCCATTAAGCTATTGCACTGGGCCTGGATTTACAGGACTGTCGATGGCAAATGAACGTCAGGGTTTTCATTGTTGGTGAGGGATGGCAAATATTACAGGTGTGACCACAGACTTAGCAGGGTTCTCCTCCTGTGTCTTATTGAGCAATCTCAGAGAAGTCAAGTTACATTTGTAAGATCTTCCTATCCTGGTCTCTAAACAGAGAATTGGATTTCAAGATTTGTAGGAGCTTCAGTTCTAGGTGGTCTATCATCCTGGCTAACAAAGTGGTCACTGGCTTTGAGGCAGCCTTGATGCCCTGTCTCCAACCCCAGGGGAGGAAGATAGTGTTGGGAGATGAGGGCTCACTAAAAACAGTGGATCCTTTGCATTGAGGCTGTAGGCAGAAGGAGGAGAGCAAAAGGAAGCTCCCTGCTTTGAGACAGAAACGGCCCTTTTCTTCAGACCATTCAGTGAGGTTAGTTCCTCTGGCTGAAGCAGGAAAGATACTCAGAACAGCTAAGCCAGGCCTTGCCACCTTGGCGTTCCCAGCTCCCCGGGAGAATAGTGAACCATCGTCTCCACGGGCTTTCCCGGAAGGGACAGCACTGCTGGCCCCTGTTCCATAATGAGCCTGCCTTACCTGTTTCGTGGAGTGAGATGCAGCAGCTGGAGTGGCTCTGGAACCCCCTTTCGAGGACCACGGCAGCACCCCTTCATCATTCAGAGGGCAAATAAGGAGTTTACAAGCTTTCACTGAAAAGTCAGCATTGTGTAGGTTTTCATGAAATAATTATTGTGTGCTATCACAGAGGCTTGTTTTCAAGAGCGCTCTCACAAGGGGATGTTTGTTCTTTCCCGAAAGGCTGGCAGTGTCGTAAGCTTTTCATCCCTTCTTTAGCAAGGCATTACCCCGGTGCTTTTAGTGTCTGATCCTGCTAAGAAGTCGGAAATGCTAAGAAGGCATTGTTCTGAAGGAAAGATCTCCAAATATCACGGCTAAGTGCCATCTATGACCACACACGTCTGCTCATAAAATGCCTTATGAGGCTCGGGAGCAGCAATGGGCTTACAGTTCAGTCTTGCAGCCAAGGCCATTGAAAATCGTCAAACCATTTTCAACTTGTCCTCTGAAATATGGAACATCTGTGTTACGTCTGTGTTACACAGGATACAGAGATGGCATGTGACATTTATTGCTTTGGCAATTTTAAGAATGGAAGTAACCCACCTGTTTTTCTCTGCCTCTTTGCTCCTATTGCTGGCTGTGTTCTTCAAAGTCTTTGTTCTCACTGATATATTTCATATCTTGGGGGATCTTGTTCTTACTCCAAACCCGGTCTCATCACCTTTTCTCTTGAGGAAGGAGCGCAAGTGGCAGGCACGCTGCCTTACAGGAAATCAAAGGGTGTAATTTACGCAGGTCTGTGTTCCAGAAACTGTCATTTTGGCCTTCAGGCTTCGTTTCCTGCGCACTTAATGTATCCCGCAGCGAAGACCCTCCATGGTGCTTTGCTGGTGTGTGCAGCGGCTTGTCCTAAGGCATGTGCTTTGAGAGCTGTCTCTGTGTAAGCATCTTGTTTTCTGTCTTCTTCTCTTGGGCGCTCCAGATCTGTTCCCTTTGCCAAGTTCAAGCTGTCCTGAGAGAAATGAAAAATGGTGTGAAGTGTATTTAGCAAGTTTCTCTTCCAAAAATTGGAACTGTATTTAAAGGCATGAGTAAGCCCATTCTAAGAAATCAACTGCCTTTTTATGTTTACTTAACTCTTTTCTTCAGAATCTTCTGGGATTAATATTTTCAGCAATGCAAATCAGCTGTTTGATGCTGTTTAAGAAGATAACAGCCTCGCCACATGGTCTGGCATCATGTCTCTGCTGTGGGGGCCACACCCGTGTGGGTGGAACATGAATATTTCCTGTTGGAACACTTCTCAGCTTGTAAATGTCTACTAAGCAGACCAGTTTTCCTTAATAAATTGCTCCCATAGACAGTTCCAGAACCTTTGTGAATCTTGGGTTTGCATACTGTAGCCAACAGTTGACTTTTTCTACTCGTGACTATAAAATAAGGTACAGGCTGGAATTGTGGCATGGCTGGCAAGCCTGCTGGTCTGCAGCGCCCACATCCCAAATCGGAGTCCTGGTTGCTTCATTTCTCATTCAGCTTCTTACTAATGTGACTAGATAAGCAATGGAATGCGGCCCAAGTCCTTGGGTCCCTATAACCCCATGGGAGACCCAGAAGAGCCAGAAGGTCTGGGCTCCTGTCTTTGGCCTGGCACAGCCCTGGCTATGAGTGAACCAGTAAATGGAAGATTTTCTCTCTATCCCTTCTCCCAATTCTGACTTTCAGTTAAGTCTTCATTATCTTGCTTTATCTGAGTAGGAAATATTTTGAGTAAAAGAATTGTTCAAATAATTACCTATTCTCATATCTACCTTTTACAAATGTGTTAAGCATTTCAATGAAAATACTTCATAAATATCTATTCCTTTGTCTTCTTGAACAGAGGAATACCACCCACAAGTGGTTAAGGAGGACCCAAGATCCTTATGAAAATCATTCAGTACGTGGTGTTGTAGTGATATCCTTAGGGCTGTTTGTAGTTAGAACTATCCGCCCCTGAGCTAACTAGCCCAGACTGTTCTGGCTGCTGTGGCTTCTGCCTTCCTTTTCAGCTGTCACTTCTGTTGTCATTGATTTGGGTTCACTCTTTGTCCCTTTTTACCCAGGGCAGAACTGAATGTCTAGAAATCAGACAGTGGAGTTTGTTAAATATGCGACTAGAATATTTGTGTGCAAAATAAAGGCCAGGTCCCAGAAGGTGGCCTCAGTGTTCTGCAGCACAATTCACAGACTGCATGTTTCTTTTCACTTTGGGGGACCGGTGGTGGGGTACAGAAAGAAGACTAAAGCCTCCCTTGCTTTTTGGGCTGTCCCAAAATTTGAGGTGATTTTTTAAAAGCAGTTTTAAAGCTCCCCATATGACTTGAAAATCATATTTGCTTCTTCCCACGTTAAATGTTAATTTATCTCATGTGTCTCCCCTGTTTTCCTGAAAGGATCTCCCTTTTAGATCTGACTGCTGAATTTTCCTTCCTTCCGTTGCATCATTTCAGATTCAATGGCAGTTCACAGTGACATAGGTATATGATAGAACTTTCTTTTGTGTTTTTAGTACCCGTCATGGGTTATTTCCTCAAGGTCACCTTTATTTGTTAGCTTCTCCTTGGGCCACTTAGCCCATGAGCTCTGATTTATGAAGCTGGACATGATTTTGCCCAACTAATTTCCTCTTTTCTACCATACGTGTCGTTTCCATAAATGTGCTGTGATTTCACCTTTGTTGTAAAGTTGGTCGGCCTGCCTGACACAGAAATGAATCTAACTGGTTTCTGCTTCCCTTGGTCCTTTCTGGAACCCTTATGATGAATAGGAATCACATTGACAAGCACCAGTCTCGTGGGCACAGTAACTGTAAAGGCGGCCTACACACGTTGGCCGAAGCAATTTCACCCTTCAGTTACTTTAGAACTGGTTGGTGGATAGCATCTGGTCCCAGTGATTCATCAGCTTCTGGTTTGTTGACGAGATGCACAGCCTCATGTTTACCACTATTTGATCTAGTACCTCTGACCTGCTGAGTTCAGTGTTCTGGTTTCGGGAATGCAAAGCTCCTTAGAAGACAAAGAATCCATTCAGTCTCTAGCCCATCTCCTTTTGAGCTCTGTGACTGTGATGGAGTGGTTTCTCTAAATGGCTTCCTCTTCATAGAGCAAAAGAGATTTACTGTTGCCTTTCCAATGTCTTACAAGTCACTCCTGCCTAATGTGTATATTACATTTAATCTGCTGTGCCTTCTGGGATTTCCTCTAGTCCTACTCTGAACTAGCTTTTGATTTTACTGAAGATATCTTCATTTTTTTTTTATACAGATTGAGTTTTTGCCAGCATACAGCCATCAAAACTAAACATTTGGGACCACTTGTGCTGAGGTAGCAAGACATTTCACCACAACCACCAAACTGGTCACCCAGCATCTTGAATAGAGCTTACTTTTTTTGAATGCTTCCTTTCTCCCTCAGTCATGCTCTAGTTTTGTCCCAGCTTCTTACTTTAAAATAGAAAAAAAAAACACAAGTAAGAAGGTTTATTCTTTTTTCCACCTCTCCCATCAGGTTTCCTAATTTAGTAGTGCTGTGATAGCCAATTACACACTTGTTTATCATTACCTGTACCCTAAATTTTCTTATAGAGTATTTAGCATCAAGTCCAGAGTGTCTTCTGGTATACCTATTCATTCGTTCTCCCACCCGCCTCCTTAAGTTCTGGAAATACTTGTTCACAAAGCAATCATTGTGCATTTCTCCAAAGCCTGCCTGCGCATCTTGGCAGGTAGGTACTAGGCTGATGATTTTCTCCCATTTTTCTAGTCTGTGAGTCTTAGGCACAAATGTAATGGGAGTGAAATCCATGTATTGGTCTAAAACTGAATAGACAAAGGACTATTTGACAGAAATGTTTAAGACGTAAAGAGAGTATAAGGAAGTGATCGGGTGATAAATGGACAGATGCTGTGAGGTCGATACACTCTCATCAACAACATCAAAAAAATCAGCACATAAATGCATCGCGATTGTTCAGGGAGCTGTCATTTCCATCTTTGTTCCTCTTTCCTTTGATGTGATAGGGAACAAACTCCCTTCATCTCAGGGTCAGGTTGTTATTTGAGGGGTAGGGTTATTTGACATACATTTATCCTTAGACAGTGTGCATTTCAGAATCACCTGCCTTTATTTCCTAGAGCATCCTGATCTTTCAACAAGATGATTGGCTGTTAGGAGGTAAGTGATCTTGTATCAGATCAGTGCAGGAGACAGTTCTGGGAACACGTGTTTGATAAAATAGCCTTCAGTAGGGAAATAAAGTAAAACAGTGCAATGTTTGGACTTTTATGCAGGAGTGCAGGATTTCTGGAATATATAAATGAGCACAGTTTGTATTTTGAAATATTGATACTGATACAGAGTTGTTTTTGCCAAATATTAGGTCAGACTGTATAAACTGCTACTAACAGACCTGCTTGGCCTAATATAATAGCAATTCAGTATGTATTTTGTCTTGCTCCTCAGACCTCATAATAGAGCTATTTCAGAATGAAAGAACATTCCCTAACTTGTAATTCCACAGTGGGATTTGAAAGTAGAACCCGACTTTTCCCTCCATCAAGAGACAGTTTCCTAAGATGACGACTACTGCTAGTACTACTACTACCAATGATATCAAGAACTAATCACTCTTAAAGAGTTAAGCATTCCTGAATCTTGAAGCATAGAAAGCATTCTTTCAGACATAAGGCCACTTCAAAAAAATTTGTGTAAAGTGGACTGAAAAGGCAAGCTTATTTTGGTGCACAAATATTCCATGAGCAATTTTTAAAAAACATGTATCTACATTTTTTGAAGATGAGTAGCACCAAGTTATGCATTCTCGAACAACCTGAGCCTTCCTTTCCTGAATTGCGATGCAATAGAGAACCTAAAAGAAGTTTGGGTTTTACTATGCTGTCCTGGTACTACTGAATGCTCAAAGTTTTGTTTTAATGTATTTCATTTATTTAAAAGACAAAGTGACAGGGAGGGAGAGCAAGATCAAATCTGTTGATTCCTTACCATCTGCATGGGAGACCCTGATGAAGCTCCTGGCTCCTGGTTCACCTTGGCTCAACTCT
Source organism: Ochotona curzoniae (assembly GCF_017591425.1). Taxonomy (NCBI): domain Eukaryota; kingdom Metazoa; phylum Chordata; class Mammalia; order Lagomorpha; family Ochotonidae; genus Ochotona; species Ochotona curzoniae. The sequence goes on from NW_024467087.1 coordinate 12,829,057, forward strand.
AACCTTTCTGGCTATTTGGGGAGTAAAGCAGTAGCTGGAAGCTCTGTTTCTGTATATTTTCCTCTCTGTGACTGTTTTCCAAATACTTCCTTAACAATTTTGTGGAATAATGTTCCATTTTGATCTATACCACACTTTTTCTGTTCACATGTCATTGGCTATCTTGGTTGAGTCTATATCAAGTTGGTGTAAAATGTGATCATAATTATTTTTCTTAACATAGACTCATTTTATAATAGTCACTCATATTATTTCTCTTAAGTTTGCAGCCACAAATTATGCAAGTAGGAGAGTTCATCTCACAGTAATTAAACAGTGTCATTTTATCAGTCTGTATCTCCCACTTACCCACATCTATTAACACATTAGAACAAATGGAAATTCAGCCTTAGTTTCACTGGACATCTCGTCTAGTGTTTGTGTAGCTTGACATTGAATTATGGTTCTTAAGTTCATTGAATTCTAGTATAATTGAACTTAGCCATAATTTGGGATTAAAGTGATTGGTCTTCATAAAGTAGAGTATTTGCTACCATACGTTTAGAAATGTTCATGGACAAAAGGCTTGCCATGTTTTACTGAATTCAATCCTGATTTCCACTGTTCTTTTCCCAGAATCGATGCTTATAATACTGGACATTGAGTTTTATATCAGCTTTTGAAACAGCCTTTCCCCGCCCCCCCCCCATATTGAATTTGATTGCAAAATGGGATTTAGTGGATGTGCTGGTATAATATTGAATAAAATGTGAGCTTATGCTGTTTTTTTTAAGATTTATTTTTATTATTTTTTTATTGGAAAGGCGGATATACAGAGAGGAGAGACAGAGAGAAAGATCTTCCATCCAATGATTCACTCCCCAAGTGAGCACAACGGGCCAATGCTATGCCGATCTGAAGCCAGGAGCCTGTTCCGGGTCTCCCACGCGGGTGAAGGTTCCCAAAGCTTTGAGCCGTTCTGGACTGCTCTCCCGGGCCACAAGCAGGGAGCTGGAAGGGAAGCGGGGCTGCTGGGATAGAACCAGCGCCCATATGGGATCCCGGGGCGTGCAAGGCGAGGACCTTAACCACTGCGCCACCACGCCCGGCCCGAGCTTATGCTGGTTTGACTTAATTAAAACATGAAGTAAGCTACATATTTTGAAAAATGTGAACTCAAGAGTTTAAAAGAGAAGATGAACAAAGTGGGCTATTCTCTGCTCTTTCATACATATAGTTACTAATATCATTTAAGTAAACTACAGTGTTTGTGAATTCAAACAGATAAGCACAGTGCTGCCAAGTATTTGAAACAAGACCACCATTTCATTCAGTTTGTCATTTGTTCTCCTCCTTGAAGGCAGTTTTGAAAAATTGCCCTTTGGTTGTTTCCTCTGGGATCCGGAAGAACTAGAAGCTGGTATAAATACGCCTGCATTTGCAATGAGAAGGTTACTATTTTTTTTCTTTTTTTCCTTTGAAGTAGCTTTAGTGTACTCTTAAAATATATCCTGAACCACATTCCATTATTTCTTCCCACGTAGGATAAAACCTCTTCAAGGATAGGAGCCGAAAACAAGTGCACTAAACTGACTTATTCTTTTCTGGCAGGTCCTGCTACAAAATTGGGTCCTTGAATTTTCCAGATGAGGTTGTATTTGTTGCTCTTCTTCTATGAAGGGCCATTTTAATAATTTTTGCTATCACATCAAAGACTTTTCCTGATAATTACAGTCAGTAATTGCGGTAGTAATGCCGTATGCCATCCGCAGGCTTCTGTGTAATGGAAACTAGGGAGAAAAACATGTCCGTCTGCTTCTGGGTGGTTCTTGTGTAACCGGAGGCCCTGGTACCAAATCGCGACAAGCCATCCGCTTTAGGTGCTCCTGCTCCGCAATCCTGGGCCATGCACTACCTTCATTTCTGTTTCTGGTCCTTGGTCCATGTCTTTTGATTGCGTCTCTCTGACTCTTGCACTCTACCTCCCATTTTCTTCCCCCCGCTCCTGGCCTATTACTCATTTGAAAGAAGCTGATGAGCATTGATGGTAGGCCACAATCTGGGAACAGAGAGGTAATTGGAACTTCTGGGGACCCAGACATTTGATCAAATTAATTGCTTTGTGAATGAGCAGCTGGCTCATACCCAATTGTGTGAGGCCATAGGAAGTTGTCTGTGCTCAGATTTTTGAGGTGTAGATGCCTCTCTTAGGTCCTGAAAGGACAACACTAATCTGTAGTGATGCCCTATTACCCCATGGAAGCAATCTTTAATTTTTTTGTAGAGGCTCAGATTAGTGGTCTACCTCCCCCTTCGTTTTCAAGTTAAAAAAAAAAGTATTCACCTGAGATTTGGAGTTATAGAAAGGGAGAGAGATCTTATATCCATTGTTTTATTCATCAAATGGCTTCAATGGCTGGAGCTCTGCCAGACTAAATGTGGCAGGCCAGAGTTTCTAACTGGTCTCCCACATGGATGCAGGGTCTCAAGACACTTGGATCATCCAAACTCATTAGCAGGGAGCTACATCAGATGTGGAGCAGCTGTGTCTTGAACCAGTCTTACACCATAAGACTGGCCCCATCCACTCTCTTTAACCATGTACAAAGCAAAGATGCTTCACTTGGTAACTTGTTCATTCTTGGTTAACTGAATGTTCTGCAGTACAGAAACACCTCCAACATAGATTCAGAGACATATCTGCTGACTCACAAAAGAAGTCTTTTCTGTTGTCTTTGCCATCTATTTTCCATCCTTTCCTAAGGAAATAAATTATTTCACATCTGGATAAGTAAGCAAGTTACCACTTTAATGTCCATAGAGCTTATGATTTTTTCCCTGTCCATGGTACTTAAGAAACCAAAGGAAAGTGACAGGAATGGACCAATCAATACTGTACCGGTGACATCAGGCACCTTTCAGTTGAAGTTTTGCAGAGCCAAGACACAGGAGCTATCTGCTGTATTGCAGTTGCTTTGCTGTTTGCTATATCAGTTACCCAAGGCTCCTCTGCTGAGGAGCTCAGCTGTAAAAATTGAATGGAGCCAGCCAGTGACACATTGATCATCCACATGTTGTCTAGCACATGTACCAGATGAAGGACCTTCCAGAAATCAAAGCATCAGCACTGTCCAAAATGGTCTTTAAAATTAATTGTAACGTTTTAAATGACTTCTGATTTATCAAACCAAATTAAGTGAAATAGCATTTGCATGAGAGGTCTTTGTCCTGTGAATTTTGATTTGCTGAGAAAGATAAGTGGCAGGACTGTGTGCAACAGCCTAGTGGCTAAATCCTTACCTTGCATCTGGGCACTGATTTGTGTCCCAGCTGCTCCACTTCCCATCTGGCTCCCTGCTAATGGGCTGGCAAAGCAGTAGAGGATGGCCCAAAGCTTTGGGACCCTGCACCCACATGAGAGACCTGGAAGAAGCTCCTGGCTCCTGTTTTCAGATCAGCTCAGCTCTGGTCATTGTGGCCACTGGGAGAGTGAACCAGTGGATGGAACATCTTTCTGTCTCCTTCTTTCTGTAAATCTGCCTTTCCAATAAAAATAAATACATTTTTAAAGTGGCAGACAGATCCTTAGGGAGTTTGCCCAATCATCTCCTCCACCCCTACAGCCCATACTGACTTCCTGGACGACATGATTGAGCCCTGACTGTAATTTTGGACAGTATTCCCACTTCTCCAAATGGACAGAATATATCTGGCAATAAATAAATTCTACTTTGTCCAAAGACACACCTCCTTATGGCACAGCCCTTCGAGTCCCACAGAGTGATACACAGTGATCTCTCTTCCCACCTTTTGGCTTATGTTGTTTCAAGGTAAAATCAAGGTGTCTTAGAGATTCAGTTGTTGGGTAGCAGAAATCAGATTGCAGCAAAGAGAAGGAGGGAAAACCCCTGCAGAACAACAACGAAGCACATGTCTGTTCATCTTGTAATGTTCCAGAAGTTAGAGGCCAAGCCTTTTTGTATTTTCTGAGCTGATGAATGGCATCTGGCCCATCAGAAGCACTCGATAAATACTGCATTAAACAGCAGCAATGTTTTTTTGTTGCCCCATCGGGTCAAAGGTTAGTTTGGAAAAAAGTGAATCAATTCTTTGACTTAGACTGGGGAAAAAAGTTAGGGCAGAGTTCCTTTCCCAGATAATTTCTCTCAGGGTGGACTCGATGAGTAACTATGTCAAGACATGTTGAATACACTGAATGCTCAGATCTCAGTGAAGACAACAACTGCAATTAATCAACAGGTCTGAGGCTAATGTGAGCGTCAGTGGGAATGAACCAATTTAATGACAACTCTGTCCATTTCTGTCTTTTTGCCTTGCAAATAAATAATTTTTTGAAAAAAAATCTGTGAATGACATGACTCATACCACATAGCATAATATTTAAAGATATTGCATGGCCAATTAAAAGGGCAGGGGAACTCAGTCTTGGAAAGCAAGGGTGGGGATGTGAGGAGGGCTCTACCCCTCTCCCATGGTCATGTTCATAAGATTTTTTTTTGGTCTCATGTTGTGAAATTAACTCCTGTTTCACTGCAGCTCATGCCATGTCTCTGGGAACCGAGATTAATCAAAGAGTTCCTCAGTGCTTGTCTGTATTAGAATAAGCTGTGACTTGCTATGACCTTTAACAAGAATTTTATGCAAGTGGATTTCAAAGGATGTAATTAAGCATAAACGTAGAAACTGTAAATGTTTCTTTCCCTTCCTTGTTCCGACAGTTGCTTGGTTAGACTTTCAAGGAGCCATTTGTATGGCTTGAACTCTGATGTTATAGGATCATTTTTTTCCCCTGGATGTGAGAAACAGGACTCTGCTGTCATTTGGTGTAAAATCTTTCTGCATGGCCTTCTGGGGAAATAGAATCCTCCTCTAGTATGTAGGTGTTTTTCTGGGTGGCCGGTTTACTCAAAACCTTTCTCACCTGATGTATCTTGTGGTATATCAAGAAGGTGAAGAGGGATTTTAACTTTCCTGCTACCTGAGCTGAAAGCAATTAGTAAAAACAGGAAATGAAATGAGTGGTAAGTTTTCATGACCCACAGAAGCCATGAATGTGTATCAAATGAAAGGCATTCATCATCCTGTTACAGCAAGTATCTGATAGGCGCTTCACCACCTACAGTTGCATTTTCTTGCTCATTCTCAGTAAGCTCAGAGTATCTGAGAATGGCCTTCCTGGGGGCTGCTTTAGAAAGCTGTAGTGGGGTCAGTGCCTCCACTTGCAGCACCAGCATCCCAGATGGGTCCTTTTCATGTTCCTACTCTTAAACTTATGATCCAACTCCCTTCTAATGCACCTGGCAGAGCAGCAAAACGTGCCCCAAATGCTTGGGATTCTGGCTTTGGGGTCGGCCCAGCTCTGAACATTGTACTCATTTGGAAGGTGAAGCAGCTGATGGAAGATGTCCTTTTCTCTGTGATTCAAAAGCAAGCAATCTTTTACAAAATTTAAAATAAACCAAAAAAACCTCACAAAAGGCTAATATTCAATAAGAAAAAAATGGAAACAATATAGGAAAATCTCTTGCCTTTAGAGACCCATTAACTTCCTGTGGCACAAGAAATTTGTGAGTCTGACATTTTCTTGGGGATACCTTCCTCCTCTTGCTTTCTCTGAGATTTTCTGTGTTTGCACCGGAGAACCCTCTGGGAGTCAGGGGCCATCACCCAGGGATGGAAAGAAAGGACAGCCCTCCCCCAATTTGAGATCATGGTCTGAGCATCCATCTTGCACTGCCAGGATTTATGATGTGTGCCTTGGGGATGGAAACATCAGAAGGACTGTTGGGTGCCCAGAGGGAAAAAGTCACTTGAAAGTGAAGTTTCCTCTCCAGATTGCGGTTTTTCTTTAGATTTATTTTTATTAATTTTTTTATTGGAAAGGCAGATATACAGAGAGGAGAGACAGAGAGGAAGATCTTCCGTCTGATGATTCACTCCCCAAGTAAGCCCAATGGCCAATACTATGCCGATCTGAAGCCAGGAGCCTGTTCCGGGTCTCCCACACGGGTGCAGGGTCCCAAGGCTTTGGGCTGTCCTTGACTGCTTTCCCGGGCCACAGGCAGGGAGCTGGAAAGGAAGCGGGGCTGCCGGGATAGAACCAGCGCCCATATGGGATACCGGGCGTGCAAGGCGAGGACCTTAACCACTTGCGCCGGGTCCCAGATTGCTTTTTATTGGTGGCCAAATATATAGCTGAGGCCACAGCAGTCAGGAGCAACTCTGCGAATGTTACTCTCTATACTCTCTTTCTGATTGAAGAGAAAATCTGAGATAAAGGGATGCTTGGGGATATGAAAGAATTTAGGAGGAAAACACTAGTGATTCGAGGAGAGTTGTGGAGTTGCATAGGTATTATATAACATACATCATCAGTTTGTTTTTGTTTTTTATTGTTTTTGTTTGTATTTTGTTTTTCCTGCAAGGTGCTTAAATTTTATATGTGGCTGCTTCAACTTGTTTGTAAATCCCTGGAAGCTTTGCGGATCATTTATCCAACTCTGAGGATTCTGTTAAATCAGGAACTCAACAAAAGTCATAAATTAATACGTAAGACAAACTCACATGGTGCTGTGAAGGTATGCACACCTGAATCATTCCTTGACAAGGATGGATTTTTGTCCTGCCTGCCTGTCACTGTCCTTTATCTGCCTTGCAGAGGCCCCTGGCACATTTCACTGAGCCTTTGATTAGCACTGACTGCTAAGGAAGTATTTGCCAGAGCTGAGAATTGCTAAGCAGTTTGGGGTTAATCGTCAGTGTCACTCTACCTGTTCAGTCCTTAAGGTAGTGATTGTACATGCACAGAGTAGATGCACTCACTTGCTAGCTGCTCAGAAGTGATAGTAACACAAGGTCATGGTGTGCCTTGGAGGCCTTTCCACATGGTTTCTGGGCCTTATTTAGTGTGCAGTTAAAATGGAGACCTAAGACAGTGCTTAATTTGCTTACCATTTCAAAAGCAGCAAAATGCTCAGCTTGGTGTCTACCTGGAGTAGAGTTTAAAGCTGCTGCAAGTTTGCTCACATGGAGTTTGAAAGCAGTGACCCCAACTCTTCCCAGTATACCCGCACCATGCTATTCTTAGAAAAAAAAATATGCGAGTGATTTTTGAATTGTATGTCTTTCCGTTTGGCTTTCTCTATCCTATCTCGAAGGATTAGTGGACCTAAAAATAATTGGCAGTCTCAAGACCTCCAAAGCTATATTTTGGCAAGGTTTTTGCAAAATGCTAACTAGCTGCGTTTCTCCTACTACTGATGGGTTGGTGATCTCAAATCATATACCTGCATAATGACTGTAATTTATATGCTTTATTATTGAGCTTTAGGTCAAATGACTTCAGGCTCACCATGTGTGTTAGCACATTATATGCAGTAATTTCACTCCTTTTGGGAAGGGGAGAGGATAGCTTGATGTGTACATCCCCTACCCCCTGGGATTATTAAAACCCTTTAGAAATTTTCTTTCTTTGTTCCCATGAAGGATAACATTGTATATTCCTCATGGGGGTTCTTGGGCAGCTTGGGGGGCTACAGTTATATAGTAACCTGTATTTTAGCTCACTTTGTGGTTATGTGCATTTAGGTCGGAGAAATGAACAGAAATTCTTTCAGTAATGCTTTTGACCAACAGCAAGGAATTGTTTTACTTTTGGAACAAATAAAAATTAGAAAAAGGATAAAGTAGCAATTGAGGGATTAGGAAAATTGCCCCAGCAAATAATAGCTTAATGTAGCTCCCCAATATTAGCATTATGTCATGTATTTATTTATTTATTTTTAAACATGGTATAAATGCCACCTTTCCATGTATTCCCAGCTGAGACTAGCTTTATTTATTTATTTCTAATAGTTCACATGTTTTCCTCCCAAAGATTGATCTATTTGAAAGGCAGAGTGATAGACAAAGAAGGGAAGTGAGGAAGAGAGACAGAGAAAGGGAGAAAGGGATCTTCCATTCACTGGTTTTCTACCCAATGCATGCAACATACAGGGTTGGATCAGGTGATGGCCAAGAGCCAGAAACTCCATCTGGGTCTCCCTCATGGGTGACAGGTGCTTGAGCCAAATTCTGTTGCTTTCTCAGGTGAATTAGGGAGGTGGATGGGAAGCAGAACAGCCAGGTGCTGTGTGTGTGATGTGGCCACCTCAAATAGTGGCTTACCTTGCTACACCACATTGTTCATTCTAGTATGTCTTCTAAATTTTGTTTTCATTTTTTTTTTTACTTTATTTGTAAGAGTAATAGAAGGAGGTCTTCCATCTGTTGGTCCGCTCCCCAAAAGCTGGCAACAGCTTCAGCTGCAGCAGACTGAAGCCAGATGCCTACAATCCAATCGAGTTCTCTCCCATAGGATTGATAGGGGCCCAAGTACCTAAAGTATCACCTGTCACTTCCCAAGGTATGCATCAGCAGGAAGCTGGGTTGGAAGCAGAGCCAGGCCTCCAATCTCGAGTGGACATATCCCAATTGGCATTTTACATGCTGTGCTGAATGTGTGCACACAGTGTTATTTGCAGAATCCATTTCGTACATTAATAGAAGAGTTTCAGATTTACAGAAACTGAAAGGACATCATAGAGTTTTCTGTATTCCAACCCCTGGATTCCTTATTACTACTATCTTACTTTAGTTTACTGTATTTATCACAGTTGATGAATTAGTCTTGATGTATTTAAGTATTAGGAACCTCCTTTATTATGATGTCCTTATTTGTTTTTTCAATAATTGTTTTTTTTTTTGGGGGGGTGCAACTGTTTTATTGAGATAAAATTCATATAACAGGTGATTCAGCCACTGCAATTTCACTGTATTTACTATGCTCAGAAAATTTTCACTCTGACCTGTACTGTCATGGCCCGCCAACAATCTGCTTAACCACTGAACTGGTGCTAAGAAGCATTGTAAAGGTGTAGGTGAATCTAATGTATTTTTTAAGAATTATCTATTTTAATTGGAAAGTCAGATATACAGAGGAGAGACAGAGAGGAAGATCTTCCATCTGTTGATTCACTCCCCAAGTGTCTGCAAAGTCCAGGGCTGAGCTGATCCAAATCCAGGATCCAGGAGTTGCTTCTGGGTCTCCCACATGGGTGCAGGGCCCCAAGGCTTTGGGCCATCTTTGACTGCTTTCCTAAGCCACAAGCAGAGAGCCGGATGGGAAAGTGGGGCTGGTGGGATTAGAACCAGCGAGTATATGGGATCCTGGCCCATGCAAGGTGAGGACTTTAGCCACTGTGCTACCACGTGGGGGCCAGGTGAATCTAACCTAATGGTGACCACTCTGAGGGCTGTCCGAGGAAGCCAGCCACCATAAGTCACTTTTTTAAAAAATTTTTTTTATTGGAAAGGCAGATATACAGAGAGGAGAGACAGAGAGGAAGATCTTCCGTCTGATGATTCACTCCCCAAGTGAGCTCAACGGCCGATGCTATGCCTGTCCAAAGCCAGGAGCCTCTTCTGGGTCTACCCATGCGGGTGCAGGGTCCCAAAGCTTTGGGCCGTCCTCCACTGCTTTCCCAGGCCACACGCAGGGAGCTGGAAGGGAAGCGGGGCTGCCGGGATAGAACCGGCACCCAAATGTGATCCCGGGCATGCAAGGTGAGGACCTTAACCACTGCACCATTGTGCCGGCCCCATAAATAACATTTTTGTGTGTGGGAAACAGAGAGTAAGTGAACATTAGTGATAGCCCATTTGTACATCCCAGCCAATCTTAGAAAGAGGAACAAACAAAATGTTCGCCCCAGAGCTTTGTTAAAGGATGGAATAGATTCCTCACATCCAGTGCCTACTATGTAGATTGATTGCTGATTTGAAGTGCTTTCAGAAAAAAAATAAGAAAAAAAAACTGCACACTCAAACGGAATTGAGAAGTAATTTAGTGTGATTATCTTTTTTCAGCTTTAAAAATGAAGGCATTGATAATAAAACAAACAAAATTGCATAGAGCTGATATGATTGAAAAAAATTTGGCTCTTTCGAGTGATTTTTTTGTTTTGTTTTGTTTTTGTTTTTAGTGCTATAGAGTTAAGCATTTTAAAAGCATGCTTCATTGCCTCCCATATAATTGCCCTACAACAGGGCTGGGAAATTTTTTATTGAGGGCCACAGACCTAGAATGAAAATATCTGATCAAAGGCCCTTTACAGAAAGCAACTTAATTTATGTGCTTCCTTAATAATTGTTTTTATTGGAAAGTCAGATATACAGAGAGGAGGAGAGACAGAGAGGAAGATCTTCTGTCCACTGATTCACTCCAAAGTGGCCGCAATGGCTGGAGCTGAGCCGATCCAAAGCCAGAAGCCAGGATCCTGTTCTGGGTCTCCCATGCAGGTGCAGGATCCCAAGGCCCCAGGCGTCCTCAGCTGCTTTCCCAGGCACAAGCAGGGAGCTGGATAGGAAGCAGGGCTGCTGGGATCAGAACCAGTGTCTATATAGGATCCCAGTGAGTGCTGGGCGAGGAGTTATGCCACTAGTTACTGCTCCAGGCCCTCACCTACTTTTTAGAATTGTGAACAAGGAACTCGTCATAAGTTCAACAAATACCTCTGCATCTTCATATTACATACATGAGGCATATTTTACATATTAAGGCCTTTACATATTAAAGGCATGAGGTGGGATTTAAAAAGAGCAATGATGGGCAGAAGGACAAGTAGGAAGCAGATAGGAGAGTTGTAAGGGAGTGGAAGAGAGTCATGGACAGGCATATCTGTAGATATGCCAAGAACCATGGTAGCTAGAGTATCACAGGGAAACGGAGATGAATGACAATTCTAGGTCATAACCTACTATTCTCTGAGCTGGTGGGTTAGGTAGTTAGGTGCTCTTCAGGGCTCAAAGTCTTTCCTAACTGTACGTATACATCTGAATCATCCAAGGCCTCTTTAAAAAAGTACCACCCGACAGTGGCTCTCTCTCTCTTGACTTCTGTTGCTATAGTTCTAAAGGAAATCATGGTATCAGTGTCAAATACCCCCAGATTTAGAAAGGAGATGTCCAAAATGAAAATTCTCATGCAGACATAACATTTTAAAAAAGATTTATTTTATCTTATTGGAAGATCAGATTTACAGAGAGAAGGAAAAGGGAGAGAGAGATCTTCCGTCCACTGATTCACTCCCCAATTGGCTACAATGGCCAGAGCTGAGCTGAAGCCAGGAGCGAGGAGCTTTTTCTGGGTTCTTCCACACAAGTACTGTGTCCCAAGGCTTTGGGCTGTCCTCAATTGCTCTCCCAGGCCACAACCAGGGAGCTGGAAGGGAAGTAGAACAGCCGGGACACTAACCAGCGGCCACATGGAATCCTTGGTTCATGTAAAGCTAAGACTTTAGTGACTAGGCTACCAAACTGAGCCCTAGACATAGTATTTTGGAAGCACTTTAAGATATGAAATACAAGATATCTTTCCTTTTGAAAATGTCACTAATACAAAGAGAGCTGATTTTATGTATTTCATAGATCGAATTCTGCAAAGATAACCATACTTCCATTCCCATTTCCCACACTCAGTTCCCCTCCCCCATTCTTCCTTTAATTTTTTTTCAAAAACATAATTTTAGTACATAGTACAGTCACAAGCTAAATACACTAGTAATAATTCTTTCAGCAAATAGGAGGCTAGTGTTGAGCTGATTCTAGCCCTGGCTGTTCCACCTGCAATCCAGCTGCATGTCAATGAGCTTGGGAAAGCAGTGCAGATGGCCCGAGTTGTCAGCCTGGCCAGTCCTGGCCATTGCAGCACATTTGGAGAGTGGGCCGGCGGATGGAAGATATGTTTGTCTTCTCTGTTTCTGCCCTACAGAGAAGATAGTTTGAGTAAACATAAAATAGGAAAATCACAGTTCCTCGAGTGGAAGCAGTGGCTTCAAAATGAAATTACAGGATATTTTTCCTTTCTTATACATTTGTCTTCTGTATTAACTATTACATATCAGAGTAAACATGTGATGCTTGTCTTTTTGTTTGGTTATTTCAGTAAGCTAATGGTTCCCAGTGGCATGTAAGATTTCAGTCTGTTTTATGGCTCAGTAGTATTCCAGTGTATATTAATACCTCATTTTCTTTATCCAATCAGCAGTTAATGAACATGTGAGTTGATTCCATTTCTTAGCTATTGTGAATTGAGCTGCAATAAACACGGGGGTCCAAATAATGACGATGTCCTGGATTTCAAAATAAACTCATCTTGGGGGAGCTTAAAATAGAAGTTGTCAAGTTTCAAGTTTCTTAGAAATCAAGACTGTGATTCCATTTTCAAATCATACCCACCCTGGCCTCCTTTTACTTCCTGTACTTCTCAGCAGCACTAGCCAATTATGGCGCTTCGCCTATGGATATGTTGGGGCTAATTCTCAAGTGTGTATTTAACTGCGTGTAAGTTCAGGCCTTTAGGCAAGAATGAAATCAGAATTGAGTAACTGATACATTCAGGGCCCTGTTGTATGTTGCAGTGGGAACTTTATGCTGAAAGAAAGTAGGCGAGGCCAGAGAAAATATTAATAAATGTCTACTATGCTGTTATCAGTCAAGACAAACCTTTCACCATGACACAGAGTCCTCCTGGAAATAATGAAGAAGGAAGTTCTCCCTGAGGTCCTGCCTAAGGTCCCAGGTAGTATTGAGATACATAGTGGGCCCTGCCTGGCACAGTGTTGGAAGCACTGTATCCTTTCAGCAGAGCACTTATTCATTTTCAAAGGAAGTTTTCCCTTGTGTCAGATTCTTCTGGGTAGGTTTCAACCTCTCAGACTCCAGCACCTTCCTCAGTGGGGACAGTTCGTTCTTCCTGCTCTGCTCCGGGGTGTGCATACATGCTTGCATGTTGACTTGTCCTGGTGCGTGGAAGGTGGAAAAGGGATCATCCGATAAGGTCTCCTTTGTCATGTGTTTGGACCCTGTGAAGGTCACATGAGCATAAATTATTTTCCAAATTCAGGAATTGTTTTTGCATATCACCGTAGAGTCTTGAAATAGCAGCCAGTACTGTTACAGATTTTAACACTCTGGCAATATTACAAAAGAACCCACTCTTTCTGCGGAATGATCAACATCGTTAGTCTTATGTATAAGTTGTTGTTCTGCGCATTTTGGTTAATTTTGTGCATGGGAGTCTGATTATGCTGTGGATTATTAATACAACTGGAGCCCTTGTACTATCTGGTGTCCCTCATTGTTGCAGATATTAAGACTGTAATGGGGGAAGCCATCAAGCCTGAAATCAGGAGATGAGTGATATCTCTCTGGTAATTATAGGTCCCAGCACAAGAAAGGCCCGCTGCAAGAACTTGTTAAGCCAGTAGGGAAGGAGTTTTGTTTTGGGTCGTAACAAAAGCGTTTCCATAAAGCTGAGTCTTAGCAACCTTTCTTCTCTCGCTAATGAGATCTGTGGTACTCTGCAACTTCACAGCCCTGTGCTACATGCTCATTCCCTTTTCCAAAAGATGCTTTTCTTCTTCTTCTTGTTGGTTTATCTTGTTGTTGTTAGTAGAATTTTTTGATTAAGCTTTTCAAAAATTCATAAGCAGGTTTTAGCCATCGCTGGACATGGAAGTCACTTGAATACTCCTGTTTCATGCTATATCTGCCCCTCCCCCATATTTTCTTGGCAGTAACACTCTCTAGTTTTTAATTGCCACAAGGGAAGAATGATGGGAAATATGCATGATTGGTTGCCTATGTGCAGTTGTCAAGCTAGTGTGAGGTGCTAAATAGCCAAGTTCATTTTATATATAATGTGCCCCTACTTCACAGTTCCTTTACTATCCCTGTCAGATGAAAACCCATTTCCCATATGTACATACACCCCAGAAGCAGCAGGGGCTAGCTCCTGGTCATTTCCCACGATGAGTGTGGGCTCTGAGATTGGCTCTTCCTTTGCCAGCCCTTTGTTTCTTGAATGTACTCGGCCCCCTGCCAGGTTCAGGAATGGAATCATTCCTGCGTGGCTGATTCTTTACAGACCAAAGTGAATGTGAATCCTTATAAACGTGGGTACAGAATTAAACCACACCCATCATTTTATAGTAACCAAAGCAATAGATCCTAGTACAGGTGATTTTTGAATAGTACACATCTTCCTGGTGGTAAATGTCATTCTTTTTAAAATTTCATTTTATTATTATTTTTGAATTTTTATTGGAAAGTCAGATTTACATAGATAAGGAGAGACAGAGAGAAAGATCTTCTTTCTGCTGGTTCACTCCCCAAATGGCCGCAATGGCTAGAGATGAGCTGATCTGAAGCCAGGAGGCACGAGCTTCTTCCGGGTCTCTCACATGAGTGCAGGGTCCCAAGTCTTTGGGCCATCATTGACTGCTTTCTTATGCCACAAGCAGGGAGCTGGATGGGAAGTAGAGCAGCCAGCTACCAAAGGGGTTCCCAGCACAAGCTAGGCATGGCTTTAATCACCGAGTCATCATGCGAAGGCCAGCACTGTCTTTTTAAGGTACCATTTTTGTTCCATTTCAGAGAAGGAAGAAGACAAGAGCCTCTAGGGTTTCCAGAACTAACATTTTCATGCCCTGAGCTCTGTACTGCAAGAAAAATGCAGAAAGAGATACTTTCATGGGTCAGGCTGCTCTGGAGTGATGCTGACGTTGACATTTCCTTTGACTTGTAAGATTACTTAAAGGTTACATAAATTGGCAGCCATTAGTCTATATTGGGATAGCCAGCTATGCTGTTGACTCGAACAGTGGATGTTATCTCTGACATCTACATAAAAAAAAATGTCAGCAAATGTCAAGATGGAGGCTCGCATGGCATTGCCCACTCTGTGTTTCATCATAGGTTGAGATCATCTAACCTAAACTCCCCTAGCCTCTTCTGTGCGTACAAATCAGTTCTCAGCACAAATCTAGGCTGAGCATCTGTTTTAAAGATTTATTTTGTTTTTATTGGAAAGTCATATTTAAGAGAGGAGGAGAGACAGAGAGGAAGATCTTCCATCTGCTGATTTACTCCCCAAGTGGCTGCAGTGGCTGGAGCTGAGCCAATCCAAAGCCAAGAGCCAGGAGCTTCTTCCTGGTCTCCCATGCGAGTGCTTGGTCCCAAGGCTTTGGGCTGTCCTCGACTGCTTTCCTAGGCCACAAACAGGGAGCTAGGTGGAAAGTGGAGCCATAGAACCAGCACCCGTATGGGATGCTGGCTTGTTCAAGGCAAGGACTTTAGCTGCTAGGATATCGTGCCAGGCCCTAGGCTGAGCATTTGACTCAGTGGTTAATACATGACATCGAATGCCCATATCACATACTCAAGTGCCTGGGGTTGAAGCCTGCTTGGGGATCCAGCTCATTACTGCTGCACATCCTGGAATGCGCTCATGTGCTCATGGCTCAAATATTCCAAGTACTTCCAATTCCTGGCCCCAGGCTTCAGCCTGGCCCAGTGCTGGCTCTTGTAAACATTTGTGGAGTCATCCACTGAATGGAAGATCTCTCTTTCCATCTAGCACTCACTGTTTTTAAATAAATTAAAAAAAAAAAGAAATATGCCAATTATCTTTACTTCCCCAATGTAACAATTTCTCATAAATATGCCTTACTTTTTATTGTCATTTATAAAGGCACTTGAAAAAGACTCATGGATAATGGAAGTAAAAGATTAGCTTATTTTGGGTGCAAAGCGTTTTTGAAATTTATACAGGCTTGAAATTTCTGAAATAACCTTCTGTAGGGGAAAGCCTTTCTTGTTGTATAAATTTCTAAATCCAGAAGATCTGTCTCACTTGCATGGCTTACATAGTATATTCCGGAGAATCTCAGGGAATTCATAAAGAAGACCTCAGTTGGTATAGAATATTGCTCCTTTTATTGGCCATTTCATTCTTCCTGTGGTTTAGCCATCTGCTTTATTAGCATGTTCTTTTTTTTAAATTTTGATGATTTTTTTATATAGTTGACTAGGATGGGAAGGATCAAGAGTTATTTGAAAGTGGGTGAGACTGTTGTTTTCCTTTGTCTTTTGCCTGGGGCCGGGGGGACATAAGGGGTGAGAAGCCACAGCCAAACTCCCAATAGCCTGCGTACCTGAGGATGGGGACCAGCCACCAAATATCAACGCAGAGTCCATGATGTGAATCATGCTCCAAGGCATGTACTTAAGTCGTTTCAATGGTTCTCAAATGCTGACACTCTTGCCAAGGATGGGGAATCCAAGGATGGGAAAATTCTTCCAATGTCCATCAGCTGACATATTTGACCTTTGAGTCTCTATTCGCCCAGTTACTTGCTGTCATCACTTGGTTGGGATAGTTGACCAGTTTGTTCTGCCCTCCTTTCTCTGATATGCTAGCAGATGTCCTCTGCAGGTACCAATGGCCTTCCATATCCTCTGTGTGCATCTGGGCCTGCCATTCACTGCTCTGTCTTTTCCACTGAGGAGGACTACCTGGGGCTTATGGCCCTGACACCCATTGTGCAGGTGGGCCCAAGGACCCAGGCCAGGCAACCTGAGCCGCACCAGGCTCCACACCCCTGGGCGTCATGGAACCGGCCTCCCTCCCTTCCTCCACATGTCTTTAGAGGGGAAAAAAAAAAATAAAATAAGCTAGGCAACTGTGCTGGCACACTTGTATCATTAACAGAGATTTGGCATTAACCTGGTCCAGGATGCCTGCCAGCTATTAGTGCTTTTCTCTCAGCAGTATAACATTTGCCTAGGACTGCAACCTAGGCTGTTGCCCACATCTGGCATTGTTAGCAGGTTGTTTTGGCTTAGGGAAGAGAGAAGCCAAGAAGAAAATCTACGTGTGTTTAGGTTCCATGAAACTTTTTAGGTAGACACACTACCGGATGCTTTGTAAGAGTGCTCATAGTGTGAGATAAAACAGCACACGGACACCTTCTGGCCTTGATGAATGATGACAGAGGTTGACTGTCCTCCTTTTCATCTTGCAGGTGATCATTTGAAGATCTGTCCCCAGGGTTCTACCTGCTGCTCTCAGGAGATGGAGGAGAAGTACAGCATACAGAGTAAAGATGATTTCAAAAGTGTGGTGAGCGAACAGTGCAATCACTTGCAGGCCATCTTCGCTTCCCGATACAAGAAATTTGATGGTATGTTATTCAAGTCACCTTTCGGGGCTGATGGTTTCAGTTTGTACACTGCCTGTTTTAGAGCGCCTCGGTTCCCTTTGTGCTTGTCCCCCAGGCCAAGTTAGTCCTCCAACCCCATGGCTAGAATCCTCCCTGGAGTCTGTATGCTAGACGTTAGGGGAAATATGGTCACAAGGAACAAAACATAGTGTGGTTAAGTTTAAATGCTTTCATTTATTTTTGTGGGTGAACACAGAAGAGTATTGTTGACACAACTCACTATTGTGGGGGGGAGGAGAAAGACTTCCTAATGCAAAGCAGGCATCTGAAGCTGGTCTTAGTCAAAATAACCCTAGAGACCCTTGCCCATGCTGGAGTTCAAATTTCTAAGTAGCTCCCCAAGGATAGCTACAATTCCTAGATCGCCGGCAGGATGATACCTCTCCCCGAGAGTGTTCACTCAGCCAAGACCCAGAAGTGGCTGCTGGACATCATGGCCTTCACCATGGCCTTTGTGAAGCCGAGCTGTAACTACATTTCCTTTGTGTAGCCAGGGCTCAAGTGCCGTGTTTGCATAGAAAGCTATAGCAGATCCCGGCCTGTTTCTCACATCCACACTTTCCTTTAATAGCGAACAAATCACCAAAATGTGTTAAATAAGTGGCCCTTCAATCCATTTTGGGGATAGTGTTAGAAGTGACAGACTTCGGGGAATCAGAATAGAGGGTCTAAGATTGTTTTCTCTGATGCTATTCTCTCAGTGTGAAGATTGATGTGTAATGGATTTAATTTTGATAGGAATGATTTGTTTTATGCCTGTTTTAAAGGCCATTCTAATTACATAGTACCTTTGATGCATGCTTTTCTTGACATTATGAGTGGCAAAGAAGTACAAGGCAAGTTTTCTAGATGTGAAATGTCTTTGAGTATTTCTGCCAAGGGCTCGTTACCATGGTGAGAAGTTAGACTAAATTAGATTTGATATTGCTGATAAGTCAGTCCTCAGCTATAGAACAGGATGTCTTTCAAATGTTGGCTTTCATATTTTTATTCCACACAACTGATTTAATAAGTGGTAGTTATGTTTCCAGGCTAGACCACAAAAGCAAATTGAGTCTCTAATGCACTTGAACTAAAACACCGTCTATGTGGTATTTTTTTTTCTAGATACTTTGTGTGGAAAAAAAAAATGTATTTAATCTTACTTCTATCTCCATTTGCTGGCTGCCTAGGAATAATTTACGCATCCTTCTGTCTTCCTTATGATCTCTTATTCCCTTAACATATAGTGTAAGTTTTTCTGGGATTTAACAGGATATGAGTACCTTGTGAGAGTGAGTGCTATTGGAAAATACATTATTAGAGCATCCCTGCCTCTTGACCACTAAATTAAGGTCACTTTCCAAAGCATGACAATTCTCTCCATTATATTGTTTCCCTTTCAAGATAATAAGCTGATGATAGTCTGTTCCTTTGAGGGGGACACATAGACATCTTTCTAATCTTGAGATGTTAATTTGTTTTGTTCATGAAGATTTATTTATTTTTATTGGAAAGGCAGGTCAGATTTACATAGAGAAGGAGAAACAGAAATATCTTCTGTCCACTGGTTCACTCCCCAAGTGGCTGCAAAGGCCAGAGCTGAGACGATCTGAAGTTAAGAGCCAGGAGCTTTTTCTGGGGTGCAGGTTCCCAAGGCTTCGCATCATCTTTCACTGCTTTCCCAGGCTACAAGCAGCAAGCTGGAAAGGAAGTGGAGCAGTTGGGACTTGAACCAACCCACATATAGGATCCTGGATCTTGGAGGATGAGGGTTGATGTTTAAAAAGCATAATTGAGGACTTTGGAATAGAATGTTGAAGGGAAAACCATTCTGCCAGTTAGAAATGATTCTTTTGTTGGTCACACAATGGGGCAGAAATAGAGTTGCTTCCTAGCTCTAAAGCCATCTTCTCCAAGTCTTGCCACTGTTTTGTTATGAGAGTCTTCCTGAATTGTGGCCCACAACCATTGTCTCTGGGCCTACTGCTTAACTTACTCTTTCAAAACCCTCTTCAAGGGCCCAGCGTGGTGGCCTCACAGCTAAAGTCCTCGCCTTGAACAAGCCAGCATCCCATATGGGCACAGGTCCTAATCCCAGCAGCCCCGCTTCCCATCCAGCTCCCTGCTTGTGACCTGGGAAAGCAGTCAAAAACAGCCCAAAGCCTTGGTACCCTGCACCCACATGGGAGACCTGGAGGAGGTTCCTGGCTCCTGGCTACGGATTGGTGCAACATTGGCCATTGTGGTCACTTGAGAAGTGAATCAACAGATAGAAGATCTTTCTCTCTGTATATCTGACTTTGTAATGAAAATAAAATAAATCTTAAAAAAAAAGCCCTTTTCACTCCTCTTAGTTTTATAGCACAACTCCTCTGACCAATGTGTAGGCTTTTTTTTTTAAACCATGTAGAAAAACTCACAGTAAGTGTTAGTATTGTCTTTAATTCAAGAAAAAAAAAAACAAGGGACTGAAAACATAATGTGTGAATACTATGCCTGAATTATTTCAAGTCTTCTCAGGAAAAGTTATACGTCTCGAGTTTTTGTCCTTTAGTTTCAAATTAAAATATGGCATGGTCAATGAAGTCATTGAGCAAATGGTGTTTTTTTTTTTTTTTTTTTTGAAAGGGTAGTAATGTGGTCTTCAGAACAGAACCAAAATACCCGATACATTTTTCTCCAAGTTAGGTCTTCTGAAACAATGAAATAATATTATAACGGTAAAACCTCAGTTAACTGGTGCCAGCAAACCATAATCCTGTAATGTGTGCTGCATTGCTTGATTGACTTTCAGGCATTTTTTAAAACATTTATTTATGGCATGGTGCTATATGCCAACGGCTTCTTCTGGTAATGTGCATGGAAAAGCAGCAGAGGATAGCTCAAGTGCTTGGGATACTCTGTACATATGTGGGAGACCTAAACAATCTCCTGCCTCCTAGCTTTGGACCAGCCCAGCTCCAGTAATTGCATCCATTTGAGGCTTGAACTAGCGGATGGAGGGTGTGCGTGTGTGTGTGTGTGTCTGTCTGTCTGATTGTCTTCCTCTCTGTCTCTCGCAATTCTTCCAGCCACTAGATTATTACCACTAAGGCCATACCAGCCAGGGCTTGGTCAGGCTGAAGCTAGTAGCCAGGAACTCCATCTAGGTCTCTCATATAGTTGGCAGGGACGCAAATATTTCAATCATTTGCTGTTTCCCAGACACATTAGCAGGAAGATGGATTTGGAGTATGGTAGATAAAACTGGCACTCTGTGTGGGATGTAGGCATGCTAAGTGGTGATGTAACCCATTAAGTGCCTGTCCATTATTATATATGTATTTACTTTTTTTATTTTAGTTGAAATAGAGACTTCCTTTCTGATGACGTAGAGGCAAGGCCAGGCAGAAATCAGGGGCAGCAAACTCAGATCTGGGTCTCCATGAGGATGGTAGAAACCCACATACTTGTGCCATCAGCAGCTCAAAGACCACTAGAATTTGGGTGCCAGGTATTTAAATATGTCATTAGATGTGTGATTCTGGCATCCCAAGTGGTGTCTTAAGTGCTGCACCAGACTGATGCATTTTTGACATGGGTAATTAGAACCTGCCATTCTAAAAGCCTAAGGATCCAGGGATGTTGAATAAATACCATAGAGGAATGTTAACTCAGAACCCAAAGGTGGGAATTAACCTGCCTATTGCAAAAGCCAGCCTGTACACTGCTGTTCTAACTCATACCAGTTGTTGACTTTGTTTCATGGCTTCTCAATTATGGAAATGTATAGTGATGGAGTACTGGGGTCTATCATATTCAGATGTGGGGATATAATGCAACATGCATCCCTGCTTCCAGACAAAAGATGGATTCCCAATGAAATTGTTGGACATGTGTAGAGAATGGGATGCTGGACTGTCTGACATTGTCTGTACCAACAATGTCGGGGTACACTTAAATAAGACACTGATGGAATTATGATTCCTTATGAGACTGATAGAATTAAGATTCCTTGTGAAGGGCTATACACCATTGTAGTAAAATGGGGAAAATCCTTTAGGGGGTGGGAGTTTAGGTGGGGGGAATTCCCAGTGTATATGAATTGTACTACATAATTCAAAATTCAAAATAAAAATCTATTTTTAAAAGCCAGCCCGTAAACTCTGTGACTTTGGTGTGAATGAAAGAGAGGATAGCAGACCAAGTAACAAGATGGCAGCTGGGAGAGCGAGACAGTGCAGCTAGTCTGCACAGTGAAAGCTGGAGACACATAGTGAGGACATAGCAACACGGGGGCCAGGGCACTTCAATGAATTGCCTTTTGCCATTTTTTTTTTTAAAAAGATGTATTTATTTCTATTGGAAAGGTAGAAGGCAGAGGGAAGAAGAGACAGAGAAAAAGATCTTCCATCAACTGATTCATTCCACAAATGGCTACAATTTGAGCTGAGCTGATAGGAAGCCAGAAGGCTGGAGCTTATTCTAGTCTCCCACGCTGGTACAGGGTCCCAAGGCCTTGGAGCATCCTTTACTGCTTTTCCAGAGCAGCTGGGATATGAAATGGTACCCTTGTGGGATCCCAGTGCATGCAAGGCCAGGATTTAGCCACTAAGGCATCACACAGGGCTTACCTTTTGCTATTTACTGCATAAGTTCAAGCAGTGACCCTGACTCCAGACAACCCCTGGTATCACTGAAGCATACCTGTGAGATTTTATTTATTTGTAACCCTGTACATAAAAATAGAGTCCAGGGGCTTGTACGGTTAGTAACTTATGTCACTAGAAGTTATCCCATCATTTCAGTTTTTCATCATTTTCCTTGATTGCCGATCGGAGTTCTAGTGACAGCCTGGGTGTTTTTGGACTCATTGGATCTGAGTGATGAATGCCCTCTTGATCTCCAAGATCTTTTTATGTGTTTTATACTGTGATTTTATATTTTGTGGACATCTCAAGGGTTTGTGCAGTCTGTGATGTAGTTCTAAACATGTGTGAGTTTGCCTGCGTATATGTGAGCACGTGTGTGTGTGTGTGTGTGTGTGTGTGTGTGTGTGTGTGTGTGTATGTGTGCGCACACTTAGATCTGGTTCGAATTCAAGAGAGCAGTTGCTTTGACAGCATCTCATGCAAAAGAATCCTTGGGCTTTGCATGGTTGAAATATGTCACTATGAGTTTTAAGAATTTGCTTCTGTACTTGTGTATCTACTGTGTTTCCATGCTGGAGGTAGAGCCTGAGCATGGGAGTGACAGCTAGCTGCTCCCCCTCTTGGCCAGTTCTGGGATTTTTTTTTTTTTTCTTTGTAGTAAAGCTGCTAATTAACATAGTTGAATCAGTTGTTTCATGAATATGCTAATCAGGTAGTTCAGAGGGGTTGTGAAGAATTGCTTGGCAAAGGGAATAGCAATAGTAGAACTGGGGCATAATTTGTGTTTGGGGACTACAGCATAAAGACAACCCTCCCATGCTTGGTGTTTTATGAGAAATACTTGAATTTTGAAGAAGCATTAGCAGAAGAAAAAAACATAATACAGTAGGATGATTAGAGCTGCCATAATAAATATAAGTAAAAATGATGTTGTAGCTATGCAGAAATATTGTTTTAAAAGTTCCTTGAATCATTATTTGCACATTAAAGGAAATCTGGATAAATTGTTTGATGCTACTCTGTCGGGAGCGATCATTTATCATTTTTGGAGCAGGTTCAACAACTTTGGAGGTACTTCGGAGGTACCCTGAGGTATCACCCTGCTTCTGCATTGAGCCTACTGTGACCTGATGCAATTAACTAGGTCTCAGTTTTCCCATCCATGAAATGAGGGGCTTGTGCTGAACGCTCTCTGAAAACCCTTTGAGTTCGGAAAATTCTGTGAATCTTTTAAAGCATGTGACAAGCCCAGCTGCCTCACTAAATGGTCTTACAAGATGTTAATTAGCCGTCTGTATGGTACCCTCTATTTTCCCCCTATCATTTCTTCACTCTCAGCTACTTTTGCCGGGTCTTTGAAAATCCTCCCAGGAGCCTGCAGCTTGTTAAACTGGAATAATAGTAGAAATTTTCCGAATTAGCTTAAAGTGCACATAAAAGAAGTAATTGTCCCTGCTATCTGCATGGCTGTGTAAACTAGAGTGGCGCCCTTCACTGAAGCCCTGCAGCCCCCCTCCCACATTTGCTGTCATCGCACTGAGGCACAGGACATGAAGTGCTGTTCCTTCTCAGCTGAATCAGTGTTTGAATCACTGACCGCGATGGCTTCCTGAGCCGCTGGGGACAGGAGAGTGCAGGCTAAGTTCAACACGTTGAAGACCCGTGTGGACAACTCGGCTTCCTGACTGTTCACGAAAAGGTCATTTCTGCAATTTTCCAAGGAGCCCACCATCACCCCCACCCCCGCCCTTAACTTTTTTTTTTAATTTTAATCACATAAAGCTATTTCTTTTATTCATTTATTTTTTTTCGCTTGACTTGAAGGGCAGAGAGAGACACATCTGCCATCTAGTGACTCCCTCCTCCAGTGCTGTTTCTGTGACAGTTCGAAACCGGGAGCTGGGAAGTGGATCCGGTTCTCCCACGCGGGTGACAGGAACCCAAGTATTTGGGCTACTAACTGCGGCCTCCCAGGAAGCTGGGTGAGAAGCTGAGGCAGGACTGGAATCCAGGCATGCATGTGTGAGCTGCCAACCTCGTGAGAGCATCTGAACTGTGCTCGACACCTGCGCCTGTCTCAAGATTGGAACAGGGCAGCGTTTCACAGGTTGACTAGGTGCAGAAATACAGCAAATGACCTGAGTCTTGGCCCTCCTGCAAATGTCCCTGTCAGGTCATGTTAATAGTCCTAGATTTATTTGGAAAGCACTACCGTTCTGTCACATTGCCCATGAAAGTATCTAAAAGGTCAGATACTTTTGCTTATTTCTTGTTTAATCTCTCTGTGACCCTTGACTGAGCCACTGCCTGCGTGCTTACAGTAACCAAATCGGGAGCTGCGACAAAACACTTGCTTTTGGTCTGTTGACGTTTTCTGCCTTTTGAGTTGTCATCTGAAGCGTGACCCATTGTGGTTACCATTGGGTGCCTCACAGGATTGAAAGTGTTCATGCAGCTTCCACAGCACCCAAGCCTCAGATATACAGAGAGGAGGAGATACTGAGAGGAAGATCTTCCATCCATTGATTCACACTCAGAATCAACTCCCATTGTTTCACTCCGCAATGGCCAGAGCTGAGCTGAGCTGAGCCAATCTGAAGCCAGGAGCCTCTTCCGGCTCTCCCACGCAGGTGCAGGGTCCCAAGGCTTTGGGCCATCCTCAACTCTTTCCCCAGGTCACAAGCAGTGAGCTGGGTGGGAAGCGGGGCTGCCGGAATTAGGACCTGTGCCCATATGGGATCCCAGCTCATGCAAGGTGAGGACTTTAGCAGCTAGGCTACCATACCAGTCCCAGGGGCCAAGGCTCATAGACTCCCTGAGGCCTTTGCTTTGGCTTTGGCTGAAGGTGTGACATCAGCAGGCAGTGGTTGACATGTTGGCTGGCAAGTGTACACAAGCAGGAGGGCTTTGGATCCAGTGCTTTGCACCAGTTCTGTTCGGCTTGGCAGCTTTGGCATGGTGATGTTCACCCCCACCTGCCATGTGCCTTGTCTGTACAGGCTATGAAAATGGCTCATTGGGTCCATCACCAACTGCTGCTGATTGACAGGCTTCTTGAGCTGGTCCGACTTAAGCCCTTTCTAATTCATTTTCCATGCCCATCTCCTCACCACATTTCTCAACAATGTGAACAGAGCCATGAGAACTCTGGTCATGAAGATGACTCACAAAGCAGGAGTGTTCCGCAGGCACATTTTTTTTAGGTCACTTTAGCAGAGTGTCAGAAGTTCCAGATAAGCTCATATATATCCCAAGGAAAGGAAAAGCTAACATAAAAGTTCATGCTGAATGTTAATATGGTGATCATCACAGCTTTTTTTTTAAAAAAGATTTATTTTTATTATTATTTTTTTATTGGAAAGGCAGATATATAGAGAGGAGAGACAGAGAGGAAGATCTTCCATCCGATGATTCACTCCCCAAGTGAGCTCAACGGCCGATGCTATGCTGATCCGAAGCCAGGAGCCTCTTCCGGGTCTCCTGTGTGGGTGCAGGGTCCCAAAGCTTTGGGCCGTCCTCGACTGCTCTCCCAGGCCACAGGCAGGGAGCTGGAAGGGAAGAGGGGCTGCCGGGATAGAACCGGCGCCCATATGGGATCCCGGGCGTGCAAGGTGAGGACCTTAACCACTGCGCCACTGTGCCGGGCCCAGCTTTTTTTTTTTTTATAGTAGTGAAATATTGGAAATAAGCCCAAATGTCCCTCAGAGATTACATTATGATCTGTGCATAGTGTGTTGTAATGTGCAATCATTAAAACTGCTATATATGTGGTTGGCATAGTAGTGCAGCCACACCAGTATTCCATAGCAGCACAGGTTCGAGTCCAGGCATTTCCACTTCAGATCTCTCCCCCTGTGAATGTACCTGGGAGAGCAGAGGAAGATGATCCACGTGTTATTTGGATGCCTGCTATTTGTATGGGAGGCCAGGGCAGAGTTCCTGGCTCCTGGCTTTACCCTGGCCCAGTGCAAGCCATTATAGCCTTTCAGAGATTGAATCCACAGATGGAAGACTTCTCTCTCTCTCTGTGTCCCTCCCTTATGCCTCTAGCTTTGCCTTTCAAATAAGTAAGTAAATACATATATTTTTTTAAAGATTTATTTTATTTTTATTGGAAAGGCGGATATGAAGAAGGTCTTCCGTCCGATGATTCATTCCCCAAGTGAGCTCAACGGCCGATGCTATGCTGATCCGAAGCCAGGAGCCTCTTCCGGGTCTCCTGTGTGGGTGCAGGGTCCCAAAGCTTTGGGCCGTCCTCAACTGCTTTCCCGGGCCACAGGCAGGGAGCTGGATGGGAAGCGGGGCTGCCGGGATTAGAACCGGCACCCATATGGGATCCCGGGTGTGCAAGGTGAGGACCTTAACCACTGCGCCACCGCGCCGGGCCCAGTAAATACATATTTTTAAAGATGATGTTTGTGTGGTAAATGTGTCTTACCACTTAAGGTGCATCTTCTTATATTCCTATCAGAGTGCCTGGATTTGAGTACTGTCTCTGCACCTGATTTTAGTTTTTGGCTAATGTGCACCCTTGGAAAAAGTAACAAATAGTTCAAATAGTTGTATCCCTGCCACCTAGTTGAGACACCTGCATTGAGTTCTGTGCTTCTGGCACTGGCCCTGACCATAGGCATTACATGAATAGGGGGAGCGAAGCAGAACATCAAACCTTTTCAGTTTGCCTATCTCCCTCTTAAATAAATTGAAATAAGGTGTAAATCTTACATGTTTCTGAAGCATTTTAATCACAGTGATTGCTATCTATGTACTGCTGCATGAGAACAGGGTGTAAATGCAGAATGATGTCCATCATGTGATAATATGTATCTTCCATAAGGAATTGGATAATACCTTGTTAACCTCTTTCCTACTGACATTATGAGAACTTCTTTCCTTCATCATTTCGTATTTTTCAGATCAACAGAATGAAGAATATTTTGTAACAAAAGAAAAAGATTGTATTTATCTTTTTTTTTTTTTAAATAAGTGCTAGGGTGAAGGCAGAATTAGTTGTTCTACCCGGATGGTCAGGATGATGGCTCAGGAATGGAGTAACTGGAACTTGAGCCAGGCCCAAAAGGATGTTCCAGGTGTGATATTAACTGCTTTTCCACTCACTAGTCCCAGGTATTTTATGCTGATGATCACTGGAGGAACACCTTGGTGATTTTTTTGCTCTTTTATTATTAAATATCCCAGTATACTCTAAATAATTTGGGAAAGTTTGCAAAATACATTGAAGCCTGCAGCAATTAAACTGAATGAAGGCAATAATTAAAGATACCTTCAAAGCATGAAGAAGTGTTACTTTTCTGATTGTTGTCACTGACAATTCAGTGAAACAAAATTGAGAAACGTTTTTGTTTGATTTTGTTTTGCTTTGCTTTGTTTTAAATCGCCCTGTGTTCCCATCACCCAATCATCACCATTGCATTTACCTCCTCTTTTTGGAGTATATACATACATATATGCTCATTGGAAACAGACTGATCATGCTATTGTGTGTCCTGATGTTTTGTTTGACATTAGATCATGAGTAGATAGCAGGGTAATTTTAAAAGTTTGTTGACATGGAATTAAAAAAGAACACTTATTTTGTTGCAAACAGTTTTGAACTCCAGTGTTTTTCCTAATACCCATTTTCTATGACGTTTTGGAAGACTCTTCAGAGACTGCCTTAAGGTTGTATTTAAAGCCATATGATACCTATCTTACTGGTCCCGATAGAGGTTAGTGTGTGCAACACTTGAAATGGCCTGTGCACCTTCCTAGCTTATTTACACATAGCCTTTGCATTCTCTGCACACTGATGAATGCCTCCCCCACAAATGGGGCCATGCTGAAGTCAGTTGGTGCTGGGCATGTCATTAGTAGGGAAGGCATGAGCCTTAGCTAAAAGAACCTTGACGTCTCAACCCAAGACAGTAGGCTTGTAGGATGAACATTTTATTTGTTCCCTAGGAGCCTTTACATTCATAATGTGTTCACCAACGAAGAGTTTATTTTACCTAGGCAAAATCCCATAGCACTCTTAAATATGCCAGCACCACTTACCAGGATTACAACTGGCTCTTCGGCAGGAGTAACCTATCAAGTTGCTCTCCACTGATCAACATGAGTGTAGTAGGACCTTTTGACATAGCATGCCCTAGGAAGCACTCTTGAAGGGAGAAATTATGCCATATAGAGGAATATGCCTGTTGAAAACTGACAGAGACTAACCAGCACAGCAAGCCAGAGAATGGGTTAGGCAGAAAGCAAGGCTTCAGTTTGTTAGTGATGCCGACTTGATTCTCCTGTTTTCTCTTGCATTTGTAGATGCTTGCGTTTGATGTTCAGGAAAAACTCATCTCCGTGAAGGAGTGGTTGGCTGGAGGTAGCTCCTCCAGGTTTCCTGACAGCTTCAACAGTATGATTTGTAGCATTTACAAAGAGACTTCTTTCCTCAGGAATTTTGTTGATGTGGTAACTTCATGTTTGCATGCCACTGCAGAGCTGTGAAATACAGCATGTATAGGAAAGAGGAAATTAATCCTTATATGTAAAAAGCAGCGTCCTATTAATGTAAACACAAAGTGATAATTTATTGCACCAAGCAAATGGATCGAAAAGAAAGGGCTTCCAGTCTCTTAAGGTCATGGGTTAATTCTAGAATGCATTCTAGCTCATTAATCAATAGCTGGTCAATTGTTTATAAAGGAGTAACTAATGGCATTTAATAGCGGACCTGGAGGTCTTTTGACCTGTTGCAAGAATTTTGAATGTTTATTTGTTGCAAGAAAAGTGCATGGGATGGAAGTTCCAGAAGTACATGATGTGCTTCCTCAATTTTTAAGACAGGCTATTTACATAGAAAACTTTTATATGGAGAAGTTTTGCCTTTTCACGCTACTCTTTGGGATGCTAAATTGCTCCTCCATTCAGAATAATGAAATTTTAGAGCTGGCAAGTATTTAGAATCCCCCAGCTTAATGCTTGTACCGAGCCAGCTTGTAGCCCAGAAGGTCGTATGCAAATGAAATAATTGGAGGGAGTAGGGAGGGAATGAAATCCCTTCTGATTAAATCTGAGTTTTGATAGGTGTGCAATGTATTTGACAGTGTTTTAGCATAATGTAAACTTTTCACTCAGTAGCCGCCCCCCAGCCTCCTAGAAGTTCTGGGACATTTCGCAACCTTGGAAGGTAGAGCCATTAAGCGTCTCCATTTGGATAAACAGCTCCCAGTTTTATAAGGCCTTGCGCCTTTTCAGCCCATGTGCAGCAGCTCCAACTTCTTGTATACTTCCTCAGACTTTACCAGGAAAGAGTAATAAAAGCAGCCTGTAAAAGTTTAAAGTTACCATGGAGATAAAACTTACCGGGGTGACAGAAATATCACCTCCCATATTCCCGAGAGTGGTTACTTAATTGAGTATCTACTTTGTCCCGGGTAGTATCCGCATGAGCTCAGTGGTGAGAGCTCCATTTTAGCAATGGAACAACAGAGGCTCCCTAGGGGTTAGGCCTTTTGCCCAACCACAAGGTCATGCAGCTCTCTGGAGGACCTGTGCTTTTTCTCAACCTTCAGTGCTGTTTCAGACCCAGCCTGTGCTGCAGTGTTTACTTGCCTCTTGTACTAAGTGCCCTTTCATGAGCGAGCTCGAGGAGTCCTGGCTTCTTGATCCTCAGAACATGTGTAGCTTAAGACTCCAACTGAAAATTGCAGGCGAACTAAACCTGTTTGCCAAATGCTTGTCAGCCACCTCCTCTTTGACTTTCCTTAAAACCCCAAGAGTGTCGCTTAAAACCAACTCCTCGAGCAGCATTTTTCATGAACACAAGTACTTGCTACAAGGGCGATCTAACTTCCAATTAACGTGGCTTCTGATCATGGTAGAATTCTGCTTTATGCTGCTCTCGGCTGATTCTCTCTTAGCTACCCAGTGTATTATAATTGGTTGTAGGCATAGTGATTATGAAGGATGATTGCTGGGTGTCTTGGCCTAAACAGCTCTTCTTTAGCAGTTCAGATCTGACCCTGATCCTGAGTTCTGAGAATAATGATGGGAGTGGGGAATGGAGATGAGTGTTGTAGCAATTAATGAAGTTGCTATTGATGGATGTGGAGTGGGACCTGAATGTCTAATTTGTGCTCCATTCCTCTTTGTAGAAGGAAATGTCATGGGGAAGAAAGGGGGAAGGGCAGGGATACAGAAGAATTATGAAGAACATATGAGAGCTGCTAGTTTAACAGGAGGCACAGATGAAAAATGTTTTTTTTTCTTCATAGCAAATTATTATGCTTTCATTGATATTGTACCTAATTGATATGGATTTTAGAATTTATTATCTGCTATTCTTACTAGTTCCTAGTGTGGCAATATAGGTAGAATAGTACTGTTTAATGAAAAATGAATTTAAGTCTCCTTTGAGCTTTGTTCTGTTGACCCCCACAGGTGAGGCAGAGCTTGCTATATGAAAAAAAGATTAAGTCTTCTAGATTTCTGTGAAAATCTCTAGTATACTTATAAAATCATGTATGAAGAATAGTGACAAAACAAAGGTGAACTAGATGAAGGAAATTTGTATTTCTAGAACTTTTCATGATAGCTTCATTGATGAAGAGGAATGATTAAACTGTACGCTTTGATTTGAACCTGTAATGGCTAGTCAATATATAATTGTCAAATTGCATAGCCATTTGGAGAGATTAAATTGTGATTCTTTCACTTCAGATATCACTTCTGTAGAATTGCGTAAGCATTTCTTAGCCATGTACGTACTCAAGTGGTCTTTGTATTTATCACTTACATGGCAAATTAAAGCAGTTTTCAATGTATAATGGAAAGGAAATAAAGTTTTGGAGAGATGAAATGAATTAGACTTCATATATATAACAGCAAGCTTAATCTCTTTAAAGTACAAGCTAATGTGTATGTGCATGCACACACACACACACACACACACACACACACAATTTCCTAGGCAGAATGGAAGCCATGGAGCCAAAGTTTCATAGTGGTGTTGGACAAGGAGCATGTCAGCCCTGGCCATTGTGGCCACTTGGGGAGTGAATCAACGGACAGAAGTTCTTCCTCTCTGTCTCTCCTATTCTCTATATATCTGACTTTACAATAAAAATAAAATAAATCTTTAAAAAAAAGAAAATTAACTTACTAAATAAATGTGAAAGCCTATGGTCAAACAATTCGCAACATTCAGTGTCTTATGTGTGCCAATTGTATGAGCAACCCCTTATGGGAAAGAACCCGTGACTGTGAGAGTTATCTGCTGCAAGATATTGGGCGTGTAAGAGCACAACTTTCCAGCAGCCTTTATGCCACTAGTGTGTGGTGTGCAAGAGCTATGTGCGGTGGATGCTAACCATGAAAGTGTCATTTGGGACATGAACCAGACAATGTTTAAGATTCCCCTTTCTTCCTCAGACCCACCAGCTTTGAATTCTAGAAGACAGGTGGCATACATGTAATCATCTACCTTAAATTTAGTTGTGGCACTTCACGCAAGAAAATTTGACTCCAAGACACCATTAACACAGTCGTTCCTCAAAATGTTAGTTTTCTAAAATGCAGTTGCTGGAGAAGACATTTTCCCCAAATTAAAACATTTGCATTTGTCCTGAGTGTTGTACAGTCAGCACAGCCCCTGAGCTGGAGAGGCGGAGTTTCAGCACTCAGAAGTTCAGGGTACTGCAGGATTACAGATGGTTGCGCTCCCCAATCCGCCCTGCTGGCATTTCAGAGTCAGTGGATTTGGGCTGAAGCTGAGAACATAGACTTGCTGCAAGTGCCCAAGTGATGCCAGGGTGTGCTGTCCTTGGCCCACACTTTGAGAACCACTTAGTGGGGATTTGGGGAAGAATAAAAAGTTAAAGTTTTAATGTGTACTGAAGGACTCTACTATTGTAGGTGGGAACGGAAAATGGAGGGAAAAGGGAGGAAAAGGGATTAATCCGTATCTATAAAATGTATTATTGAAAACAATAAGAAAAAAATTTAAGTCTGCTCTGGTAGCTAATTTCTCATACAGTCCCTCAGCTCTTGATGTACATTGTGTCCTGTCACTTTCAGGAGAGAGAGCTCAGGTAAAAATGCCAGGCTGGGCAGTTGCGATGCACATGAGCGGGCTGCCTGCTTGTTTACACTGCAGGGGGAATCCGTTCTCCTTTCTCGGGGGGGGGGGAGTGCAGCTAATCAAAGACAAGCAATAGTACGCAGACATGTCTCAAGATTTGGGGGGGGGGAATGGAATGAAAAGATAAGCTTCATTTTGGTGCAGAAAACCACAGCCCTGCATAGTTTGTTTTTGTTTATTTATACTAATGATAGTTTCCAAGACTTGTTTGAAGACCATTTTTATACATGGATTTCAAAGTTCTTTACATTGAAGTAAACTTATCTTTCAACTCCATTTTCCATGAACTTCTCAAAGTGTCCTTTTTTTAAAAATTGCACTTCACGTTGACAATGGGCTGGAAGGAACCATAAAGGGCTAGCTTTTTGCCTCAACCCAGAGAAGCACAACGTCATGGGTTAGGGGAAGCAAAGATTATTCATAGAGAATTTCTTGGCACGTAACGAAAGACACACATGCCTATCTCCCTCCCACAGGCTTCCATTGACTCGACCAGATTTTTTGACCAGATTTTTTTTGGGGGGGGGGGTGGAGTATTTGCAATTAGTTGTCAGTCTCTGATTTGCCCACCCAGTGTGAGAAGAGAATGGTTTTTGTAGCTCTTGCGTTTTGATAAGCTCGCCAAAGTTCTGGCTTTGAAGTAGGCATTATATTTTCTTTCTGTTCCGTGTTCACTTCGAGGCAGTTTCCTATTTGATGTGGTCCTTTAATTTTGTTTTGGTATTTCTTATATTTCCTGCTTCTAAACTTGGTGTCAGGAGGTGTTTGTTTTTATACCACGCAAGAGCTTCTTGAAGAATGATTAATGTTACTGACACACTGGGGGCCTCTCTTTTCATGGGACTTCCCGAGAAAACCTTCAGGAGAAAGCTAACTTGCCTTGCCATTTGTACTAAAAAGATTAAAATCTTTCACACTTAGTGGTGATGTGGGTTCCAAAAAGGCTGATCTAAAATAACTGTCTTGTCATTTGTGTTTTCCAATGATTTTTCCATGTTGTCTTATGCGTAAAAGTAATAGGTGAGTCCATTAAGCATTTATACCCCCCATCCACTCGCCCTCCTTTCCCGCCCATCCCCCACCACATACAAGTACAGCATCCTACATTTTACTGTATAAATCCTTTAGGAACCCGAGGTCAGCCTCATAGCCCCATTTGTACTGATGTCTGAGAACTTATTTTCAGAAAACATAGGTGCCTGTTTGTAGGGGTGTTTCATTATGTTTTGTTGCCTCGAGCATTTTCCACACATGCCTTGTAGATAAATAAGGAAAAAAGCAAAAACAAATCATGGTCAAGTAAAAACTTTGGAAAACATCTGTCCTGGTCTTAGGTTACAATTAAGGAGTATGATTAAATTTGGTTTTGATTCTTGCAGTTAGAAGTTCTGGAAAATCTCAAGATGGGCAGTTCTTGGGATTGGTTTGGTCTGGTTCACCTTGGGGCCAGTTTAGG
Organism: Ochotona curzoniae; assembly: GCF_017591425.1. Lineage (NCBI taxonomy): Eukaryota > Metazoa > Chordata > Mammalia > Lagomorpha > Ochotonidae > Ochotona > Ochotona curzoniae. Next base: position 12,862,363 of record NW_024467087.1, read on the forward strand.
ATGTGTGATGGAAAATGAATGTGTGCTGTGCTAACTTCTGAAAAGCTGTTTGTTTAGAATTAGGATTTGTTGTTTGTCTCTTCTTTTAGACATAGATGTGTAGGTGACTTTGTGACATGTTTCCTTGCATTCACAAATGATCTGAGATGCCAGATTACCCCAAAGTAAATAACCCCAAATATGAGCATGTTTTCCATTTCAGTTGTGAAGAGTAAACCACTTCCACCATACAACACACACTCCACATTTTTCTATTTCCTTGGAAAGACCTGCATTATTTACTTACTAAAATACTCTTTTCTTCATTCTTCTTTTTTCTCTTTCTTCTTTGTTTTCTTGGTTTTGTTTTTAGAATTCTTCAAAGAGCTCCTTGAAAATGCTGAGAAATCCCTGAATGATATGTTTGTGAAGACATATGGCCGCTTGTACATGCAAAACTCGGAGCTATTTAAAGATCTCTTTGTGGAGCTGAAGCGCTACTACGTGGTGGGGAACGTGAACCTGGAAGAAATGCTAAATGACTTCTGGGCTCGCCTTCTGGAGCGCATGTTCCGCCTGGTGAACTCGCAGTACCACTTCACAGATGAGTACCTGGAGTGTGTGAGCAAGTACACTGAGCAGCTGAAGCCCTTTGGAGATGTGCCTCGAAAACTGAAACTACAGGTCACCCGAGCATTCGTGGCGGCACGCACTTTTGCTCAAGGCTTAGCAGTGGCGAGAGATGTAGTGGGCAAAGTCTCTGTGGTAAGTGCTCGCTGCATTCTGTGTGTGTACTTGTGTGTTGTTTCCTTTGAAGTGAACGCTGGGAAAAGGCAAGATTCACGGAACTCACTTGCATTTGCGCTTCCGTTTCTCACTTGTCTTCCCCCTCACATTTTGTCCTTACATGTGTATATGTACAGTTTAGAATCACTAAAGAATTCTGCGATGAACATAATTATAAATTACTATTTCCAGTGGTTTCCTTGGTAATCATTGTTTCAAGGCAGATATATGATCCCTCTGGAATCTTGATTTAAAAATGGATTCAGTGCCTCCACACTGTTTTGTAACTCTTAATTCCCCTTCCCATTTAGCAAGGGAAACATGAGGGATTTCAAAAATTTTAGCAAATCTGCATTAGCTTTTGTTCATTCATTCACTTAATTGATTGAAAAGGCAGAGAAACTGGCTCACTACTGAAAGGCCCAAGCCTGCCATTGGAAATACAATACAGGTCTCCCAAGTGGATGCAAGGGTCTACTATTTGAACCGTTACTTGCTGATTCCCAATATCTGTAATCAGCAGTTAACTGGAAAGGGGAGTGGAACTGAGTCTGCCATGCAAGATCTCCTATCTATAGGAGACAGAGATTACAAGTAGCATTTTTTATAAAGATTTATTTTATTTATACAGAGAGTAAGATCCTCTGTTTGCTGATGCATGCCCCAGCTGGCACCGATCCGAAGCCAGGGGCCCGGAAACTTCTTCCAGGTCTCCCATGCGGGTGCATGGTCCCAAGGCTTTGGGCTGTCATTGACTGCTTTTCCAGGCCGCTGGGATTAGAACCGGCACCCATATGGAATCCTGGTGGTGTGTATAAGGACAGGACTTTAGCCACTAGGCTACCATGCCAGGGCCCCACAAGTAACATCTTAACTGTTGCTCCAAACACCTGTTATTTTGCATTGTGTTTATTAAGTTTCTGGAAACTTTGGTATCTTCCTTGTATAGCTACAGGCTATACTTTTGGTTGTTTTATGTGAGTGTGGGTGAGCCTATGAGACCTAGTCTTAGAAAAAACACTTGACATCCTTGAGCGTGGTGTCCCGGGACTGCGATGGGAGGGCAGTCTTTTATAAGACAGAGTTTTCTATGCTAATTAATGCAAACCCTACTGCCCTTGATGGTGACTTTGTTTATAAAAATTGTAAAACCTAAGCAGGAGGTGATGGAATGAACTCCAGTTTGTTTGTTTTTTATTTGCAATTGAAGTGTGTTCCTTGGAGCCATCTGAGGAGCTGCCTGGGGAAGGGGAGAAGGGAAGAGGAATCTTCCAGTGGGTGAGACTGCACTGTGCCTTTAGCTCCTGCTGCCTCCAGAAATGCTTCATTTGCCTTGATTCATGCAGAGGGCCTGAGCAAGAGTTCAAGAGGAACCAGGTTTCACTGCTCTAGCAGTTTCCCACACCCTCATGACGTGAGCAGGCTTTTTTAGTACCCTCCCCACCACCTCAGTCCATCCATGTCTGTATACCAGAGAAGAAATAGAAATGCTGGGCAGGACTGGACCAGGCTCAAGCCAGCAGCCATGTGCTTCATCCAGATCTCCTACGTGACTTAAGGACTTGGGCCATCTTCTACTGCTTTTCCAGTGCAATAGTGCAGGGAGCTTGAACCCGTGCCCATATGGTACCGTAACACTGCTGGTGGTGGCTTTAATCACTGTACCAACCTTGGACAATAGCTTCTGTTTAGCCCACTTGATGGTTTTGAGGACTAGAGGAATGATCAACTAAAATAGCACAGGAACACTCAAGTTGCCATCTGCAGAGAGTTCATGTACAGTTCGGATGACTTCACAAGTTATTGTGTAAACCAGGCAGTACTTATTAATGTTGCACCCAGACAGCAGGCATCAGCAATTGTTAATAAACTATCAGAACTGTTCTGGGCAGGCTGCAAGGCTGGTTGGAGAAGCGATTGATATTCGTCAGGGAGAAGATAAGGGTTCTATACAAGTATGCTATGAAAAAGAGGCACTTCTAGGATTTTCATGTTAGAATTGGATGATAATAAGGGTTACTTGATGGGTTGCATTGATTACTACAGAATTGTTTGTTCTCTGCAGGTCATGAACTGTCAGAAAACAATTTTTCTAATATGGTTTTGTTTAGTCTTTTTCTTCCTGATAATTTAATTATAAATTGCAAATATTTGTTGCAGTATATGAGGGTAGGTGAGGGTAACGGGGAAATGTTTGATCCTTGAGCTTCTGCCAATGCAAGCCAGTCTTGTTAATCTTGGAGATACTTCCATCGGGTCTCTAAAATATTGCATAGCTAATTTGTATCAAATTCATTTGCAAGGTAGTTCACCTAACGTATTAGAGAAAGAGAAAGCAGGTGTTTGAAAGGTGGCTCCTTTATCCTCCTCTAATTCTGAGTTCCAATGATAATTCTTTTGAAAAAGGCTCCCACAGGTGACACAGCCTCAGTTTCTAAGGTTCAGGCCACTTTAGACAAGTGAGATTCCTGGAACCCTCCAACTTAGGATCAGGGAGGATGACTGAAACAAGGAAGTGATTTAGACAAGACATAGAAGTTAGACCATTGAAAGCAAGAGGCTTGCCTTTGTTGACATCACCTTACCTTATCTCCCAGGATTCGGTGGGGGGGCAATTCTAGCTTCACTAATACTGCATTCTCAACATTGTTCTCAGAAACTGTGGAAAATCATCCAACCTAAATGTGATATTTAAGAGTCAGTCACCCTCATTTACACAGTAAGGAGCGTATAACACAATGTAAAGTGGGCACAAATACAATCTAATGTTGATTCTGGTGGGAATTTGTGTTAAAAGCAAAAATGTGTTAAGTTCTTGCAGAAAACTGCTTTCCAGATATAACCTAACCCTCAAGATTGTGTGTGTGTGTGTGTGTGTAAAATTGATCTCTATTCTGGGGCAAATATTTTTTTTAACAATTATTAAGCTGCCTGAGTCACAATTTAAAGGACAGTAGTATAGGAAAGACAACAAGTGATCTGGGTATCAAAACCATGTTTCAAATTGAGCATGTTGGATCTGGCACAGTAGCCTAGCCTTGCATGAGCCAGGATCCCATATGCTTGCTGTATCCTGACTGCTCCACTTCCCATCCAGCTCCCTGCCTGTGGTTTGGGAAAGCAGCTGAGGATGGCCCAAAGCCTTGGGACCCTGCACCTGTGTGGGAAACCCAGAAGAGGCTCCTGGCTTCAGATTAGCTCAGCTCTGGTCATTTGGCCTTGGGGAGTAAACCAGCAGATGGAAGATATTTCTCCCTGTTTCTACTTCTTTCTGTAAATCTGACTTTCCAATGAAAATGAATTAGTAAAACGAAAAAAAATTTTTTTAAAGAAAATGAGTTAGTAAGCCTTAAAAAGAAATTAAGCATGTTGACAAATCTATCAGTTTGGGTACTCAAAGCAATGTTTTAGAAAGGTTGCCACCCTTTCTAACACCTGCCCCTGTGCTGGAACAAGGACAACCCAAATAGTGAACATATCTTCTTTGGGTGCTCAATAAAATTAATTGCCTTAGACTTGAAGAAAGACATCTCAGAGTATGGAACATATTTCCTCATTGAAGAGACCCAGTACACTCAGTCTACAAAGAAGGCCTTAAAGTCAAGTTCGAAGTACATCTAGGTCTCAGGGGTGATTGCGTGATTCAGTCAGGGATGTTCCCACTTTCTCTTTTATGACTGGCTGCCCTGCTCTTCTAGCTTGCTTTTGCAATGGACTAGATGAGATGCAGTTAGAAGCTGAGCAGTGGTTTGATCACAGTAAGCCTTTGAAAAGCTATTAGCACCAGCAAGCGGAACTGACTTCCCAAGAAGGGCGCTTCTTAGTTGAAATAGACTTGCCTGGCTTGAGTTTTTTGGAACCCCAAAAGCCAGTGATTTCAACTTTGTCTGTTGAGCTTCACAACTTCATAAAAGCCCTCTTAACTAGTAACAGCTGGTGCAAGAATACCCTGGTGCTACATATCTTTGTATTACTTATTCCATCTTTATTTGTCATGGTTCATGATACATTTCTTATTTACCTGCTTGTAGCAGCACTTTTGCCTGGAAGGGCAAATCTGTTGTGGTCTTTCAGAAATGCACAAGTGGTTACATGCACCATGAAAATTAATAGCTCCTATGCCAAAGAGAGTTGCATTCTCATGGTTTCAATTAACACTGACATAATGGGACTACGTCTACACCCCCACCCTGAACTGCATAGGCTATAATTAGAAATCATTGCCTTAACATTGTGATGTCTAAATGACTGTCCTGCCTTGAAAACAATTTCTGTTGCTCCCCCTTCATTTCTGTCTGTGTGTCATGCCCCAGTACTTACAGGACTACTAAAAATTATTTTGCCAGTTCTCCCACATGCAATGTTTAAAAGCAGTTCATCCAAAAAAAGCTTTTAAGAAGCAACATGCCAATATTAATATTATTCTCCACTCATAATTTTAAAGACTAGAATGGTAGAGAAGAAGGTGGGTCAGAAGCTATGGAAAGATGGACATACATAGTAGGTATGTAGGAGATGTGAAAGGCTGCATGAATTGAAATTATGTACTCAAAAGAGAATTCAGGCTTTTATTCAGAGGGGCTTAATAGGAGAGGTCTTCAACATGTTTATAGAAAGCATGTATTATCAAACTGCAAGAATTCAAAAACATGCAGTATAATGTTTAATTGATATTTTTTAATTCAGTTTGTGTGTGAGAGAGAGAAAACTTGACAAAATACCCTCATCCAATATTGCTATAAATTCTATGTCCTGACCCTAATGGTTTCAAAAACAAAACATACTTTCAAGTATTTCTGTAGGTTGAATTTCATTCTACAGCATTTCTGTCAGTATTTCTGAACAAATCCTAGCTTATCCCACGTGTCTTGTCATGCCTTTGAAATTCTGTTATCAGAAGAAAACGTTAGAGTCTTCTCATCCTTTGCCCATGAGTATTGAATTCAACATTAGTTAGGAAATTATTGAATAAACTTTTGTCATATCCCCACAGCAAGTGTTGGTGTCCTATCTCTGACCATAAATTTGGGGAATATTTTCCATGCTTTTTATTGAGTGCTTATGTTACCAAGCAACAGATAAAATCTAGACTTTTCTGTTTGGTACTCTCGGCTGGGGGAAAAAAAGCTGCAACAAATGTATTTTAGAAGCTGGAATAAACTAAAAGCATGTTGACTGCCATCACTGTAATGTGGCTTAAGGCTCATTCTGAATTACTGAAATGAAATCCAGGCTGCGTGAAGAGTTCTCCAGCATTTTTCTTTTTTTCAGGCTGCTTGCAGTAGTTTTTAATGTGGTGTTTGGAAAATTCAGGTTATTGGGTAGAAAGCCTGAATGTGTATTCAAAGAGTCTTTGCAGAGGCTTTTCTGCAAGACTTTTTCTGCGAAGGCTTTTAATGCAAGACATGGCATGCAGATGTCCTGTGGAATGTATATCCTAAGGAAAGCAGCCATGAGGCAAGTCTGAAAAGTCTTCAATAAGTTAAAAGGGATATGAAGAGTCTTCCTACGGTGACTTTTACACAAAACATAGACTGGATCCTAAAATCTGAAATTCGAAGGCACCCCTTAGAGCTACCCTAATGTCTTAGAAAGCCCTTGCTGAATGAGGAGGGATTTTATATAAAGCTTAGAAATTATTAATGAAATGTCATTAAGGGTTGGTAATTCAGACTGATACTGATATTTTTGTTGGCCCAGAGTCCTTCAGGCTAGAGGAGGATGGTCCTGTTCCATCATCCCTAGCCTTCTTCAAACAAATCCAACATTCTCATTCTTGGCATAAATAACATTGACACCTGTTTCTTCGATAAGTCATGCTCCCTTTTCTAGTAAGAATTGGTCATCTCTGTGACGTTTTGTTGTAGTACTTGCAAAATTTTAAGACTTCGGCTTAAAAGTACTTCTTTTTGTTGTTGTTATTCCAGTAAACTCTTCTTCTATCTATATGGCCAGCATTGAAATTGAAAGAGAAATTTATTTTTGTACAAAAATGATTGAAATCTATGTATAAACAGAGTGCTTAAAAAGTTCATACAAGGTTCATAGCATGAAGAAACTATACATTTACTTAGTAAACAGTTTCATTGGAAGTACATCTTTGATCTGGAAGTACAGATGAATACTGCATTGTATCCTCACATCTGGATATGATAGTCTCCATTACACAGTTACCATATATCCCCTTAAATGAAAAGCCACAATACAAAATCAACAACAGGAAGAAAAATAGAAATTTACAATGCCATTAAGTTCTCCAGAGGTCTTGATAGTTCAACAGTCATGAATTGCTGTTGATCCTGCCACTGAAATCTCTCCAGAATCCACTGGCTGACAGTCCACATTAGAGTCTCCATCTGCCCAGATATTCACTGCCAACACTTGGTTGGAGTAGTTGATCAATTAGTTCTATCCTCCATCTTCTGCCATGGTACCAGGTGTCCTCTGGAGGCTTCCAATGTACTGCCATATCCTCCATTGTGCATTTGGATATGCTATCCACTGTTCTGTCTAAGCCACTGAGGACACCCAGCTTTGACACATGTACTCCACGGTTAGACCATGGAACCTGCAGTTCTCTCCATGGTTGTTGGGGTTCTGAGTCCAGTGGTTCAGCTGGTAGGGAACTGCCAAAAGAAACTTCATCTAAGGACATTTTTGAAGTACTCCTACATGTATAGTAAAACTTAATTTGTAAAATTAGGCATAGTAAGAGATGATTAAAAATAACAAATAGTAAACTAGGAAAAGGGAAACAATATGGTAATCCAGTTGTTGGTGTTGTTATTCTTGCACTTTGGCACCATCGTTATATGAGGTATAGGTTATTTGCACACATGCACCACAATAGCATGGCAGTAACAGCCCACCCAAATAATCAGGGTAGCTGCTGAGTAGCTGATGGAATAGTAATAGACAGCATGGAAATACTGGACAATAGGTTTGATTTGTTGTCCTAGATTGGAACTTTGGTTGGCTACAGTTAACAGAAACCTAGGATAATGGGGACTCCTGTGGGGTTTTTTTCCCCAGATACCTGTAGCAAATTATACATAATACTGAACCAGTAAGTCACTAATGGTTTTATCAAACAACAGTCTTCCTTTCTGAGTGTCTAGTGCAATGCTGGCCTTGGAAGAACTCTTGCATGCTGATGTCTACCCTCCAGCATAAAATCAAGCTACTTCAGGCAGTAGACTTTGAAAACTACAAACTGTCCTCAGCAGACATCCAGCCCTGTAGTCCCATCCTACTGTGTGTAGGGATGCCATTCTGTGTATGGGGAGGTAAGGAGAAGGACCAGAACCATGTGCTACCCTTAAGGAAGTCAAGTGCACATATTTTAGACCCACACTGATGGATTTGCATTTTTACTGCTTTACTGAAAGGCTTTATGCAAGTCCCTTAGTCTCTGGGCATGTTTCCTCATCTGTCAAGTGCGATACTCATACCTTGCGTGATCAAGGCTCAGTATATGTAAAGAACTCAGGGGAGAGCTGAACATATATTAAAACTGTATGTACATGGAGCTTGATGTTTTGCTGTTGGGAGCAAGGCTGTCCTTGGGTCAGGAGAGCATAGTGTAGAGTGGGTCCTGGGCATCTTCAGTCTATTCTCCAGAGTTTGTTTAGGTCAGTGAGAGTGGGGCCCCCAAACCTGTGAGCTTCTAGCATTGTTGACACCTCTCCTGGGCAGTTGAGGCACTGGGGGATTCCTGTCTCTGCATGGACTGTATACATAAAAAATTTACCATTTTTTCTACTAAGGCCTCATTACACACAAGGAATTTGCTTCCCCGATTCTGAGTTCCCTTCCTATGAAATGATGTGTGGTGGGTGGTCTGATGAGTGGCTGGAAGATGCAAGACAGATTTATGTCCAGCTTTGGTATTTCACATGTCCCTTTTCATTCTACTGTTCTTACTGTTCCTGCATCTCTTTTGAGTCCCTAGCATTTTGCACAGTGTTTCCCTAGCATGCTATAGCTGTGTTCCTTATAATCATTTTACTTGTTATACAACACATCATGTGCAGAGCCCAAGTCAGTACTTAGCAAAAGAATGAAATGGAAAACTCTGCCAAATCAAGCTTCATAATCTTTTCAAGCAAGATTCTGTGTCATTTAGTTTGGTTTCTGTAACACTTGAACCTCCATCACCATGTTATTGGAGAGAGTACCACAAGGTCCACTGCACACACAATAGGGCTTGCTGTTGAACTAAGAGTACAATGAATTTCTTGCTGGAGTTATTAAAGAAAAGATAAAAAATGACTTATTTGGCAAAAAAAACCTTCCTTTTTGAAGGCTTACTTGGAAGGCAGAGTGACATGGAAGGAGGGAGGGATGGAGGGAGAGAGGGAGGAAGGTTTTTCATCCACAGATTCGCTCCTCAGATGGGCACAACAAGCGGACTGGACCAGACGGAAACCAGAAAGTGGGAACTCAGTTTGGGTCTGGCAAAAAATTTCAAGATTTGGTCCATCTTTTGCTATCTCCTGGGGTGTGAATTAGCAGGAAGCTGGTATCCCATGTATAACCCAACTTGAAACCAAGCAGTCCAACATGGCATGTGGGCATCACAGCAGCATCTTAGACAGTGTACCAAATGCCCATGCCAATCTTCTTACCCCTTAAGCATGACACTAAAACTTGAGGATCTCTAAGGTGCCCTTCCAGTTCTGAGGTTTCCATTTTCCTAAGATGTTGGGTTACTTCGCATCTCCACGCCTGTTTGCTCATCTGTAAAATGAGTGGTGGACCAGTATCAAAAGCTCTATAATGATCTGTGACTTTAAAGGAGTGCTCTTTTAGCTATTCTGGAGGGCCATTCCTCCAGGATATTGGTGAGCCAAGATTTGACTACATTAATACATAGTTAGTAGAACTAATTTAATGCCTAGAAAACATTTGGGATTGGTTAAATCAGTGGAAAAATCCTAATCCTTCGTTGAGAATGTTGACTTTAGTGGATATGATTACCATCTTGTTGTTGCATGCTTTTAGGCTAGAGTTGTTTGGGATGAGAGAGAAAATGCACACAAATACATCAGAGAGGAGTCTGATCGTGTTGAGTTCTTCTCCTGACAGTACTAATCCACTGTTCCTGTTCCTAAGGGAACTGTTGATAAGTGGTAACCAGAGTAACACTCCAAGGCAAGTGAAGTTCGTTGACAGGCGAAGTTCATTGACGGGCTGTCCCACATCCCAGCATCTATTCCTTGTGGTGGTATTTGCTTTGAAATTTTAAGTTTGCATAACTGGTTAGTACTGCTAGAGAGGAATGCACTAATCCTCTGATACTGACTTTGAAAGGAGGGTAGGACAGACAGAATGAAGACAGGAACTTTTTTTTCTTTTTTTTCTTAAGATTTATTTTTTAAATTTTTATTGGAAAGGCGGATATATACAGAGAGGAGAGACAGAGAGAAAGATCTTCCATCCGATGATTCACTCCCCAAGTGAGCTCAACGGCCGATGCTATGCCGATCTGAAGCCAGGAGCCTCTTCTGGGTCTCCCACGCGGGTGCAGGGTCCCAAGGCTTTGGACTACTTTCCCGGGCCACAAGCAGGGAGCTGGAAGGGAAGAGGGGCTGCCGGGATTAGAACCGGCGCTCATGTGGGATCCCAGGCGTGCAAGGCGAGGACCTTAACTACTGCGCCATCGCGCCGGGCGCTTTTTCTTTTTCTTTCTTCTTTTTTTTTTAATTGATTACATTGCATTATGTGACACAGTTTTATAGGCACTGGGATTCCCCCCTCCACTCCCCAACCCCGCCCCCCCCACCATGGTGGATTCTTGTTGCATTACCACAGTTCAAATTCAGTTGGGATTCTTTCCTTGCAAGCATCTGCAAAGCATAGAGTCCAGCATCTTATTGTCCGGATAAGTTCAACAGTTTCTTGGGGAGAAAGTCTCTTGTCTGAAGGTAGAACCGACAGAGTATCATCCCAATCAATTAAAAGCCCCAACATTACATCAGTAACAATTTATAATGAAATGGAATTAGTTGACATGATATTGTGTAACCAGCATATTAAAAGAGAGAGAGAGGAAAAAAAAAAAGAGTGCAAGTTCTGAACCACATCCTATGACTTCTACATTGACATTACAATTATTAGTTTATATACAACTTGGTTCTATACACCTTAAAATGGCTATAGATTACTATTCAGCTGTCTATTTTAATTTTAGTATTTAGCAGTTTATAGCGTTGAAGCAAGATTTTGCAGAACTTGGCTGTTTTTTGGGTAGTCTAACTCTATAACTGTAACAAAACATATGTCAACAGTTTGGGTGAACAGTTTTAGGAGGGGTGTGCAGAGAAATCTTCAATACCCTAGTGAGGAGTAACTAATCTTTGTGTCCCACCCAGTGAGTTATAAGTGCATCCTCAATGCCTGTTTCCTGTTTCTAAGAAGACAGGAACTTTTAATGAGCCACGATACTTCTTTCTAACCATTGATGGAAGTGAGTCACAAGATATAATCAGTGCTTTTGCACCCAAAGCAAGTTCACAGTATTGAGCCACAAAGATGAAAATAGGTCGTATTTCTCTGCACAGGACACATAGCCTACTCTGACTGTACGCTGTTGTCATCCTTGCTACTTCTCTTCCTCATAGGCTTTTTTGTTAAGGGTCTATGTATTTATTTGAAGGGCAGAGTTAGAGAGAGGCCTTCTTTTGGTTCATTCCCTAAGTGACCACAATGGCTGGAGCTGAGCCACTCCAAAGCCAGGAGCCAGGAGCTTCATCTGGGTCTCCCACGTGAGTGCAATGACTCAAGGATTTGGGACATTTTCTACTGCTTTCCATGATGCAGCAGCAGAGAACTGGATAGGAAATTGAGCAGCCAGAACTCCAACCAGCACCGATATGAGTTGCCAGACAGACAGGGAGAGCTTCCATTCACTAGTTTACTGTCCAAATGCCTGGGACAGCCAGGGTTGGGCCAGGCCAAAGCCAGAAGTCCAGAACTCAATCTGCATCTCTCGCATGAATGGGAAGAGCTTTAGTACTTCGGGTATCACCTGCTAGCTCTCAGGATATATATAGATATAACACATATATCCTGAGTTGTAATTGGGATTGGAGTTGGGCCCTCTGATGTTGGGTGTAGGTGTCTGTTACTTGCTGCACTGAACACCTACCCGCTTCATATACTTTTAGCAACTCCGCATGTCCTGCCATATGGCGTCTCACAGTTTCTGCCTGGTGTTCATACCACACTAAATTCTGGTCCTGTGCACATACCTTTGCCTCGAACAATACTCCCCACAATTGTTCAGCCCTATTTTGGGATGCCAGGATATGCCAGTCCACTCTGCTATAGTATTGATTTGATTATTCTTGTTTGGGTTGTTCTTCCTTCACTTCTCCAGTTCAATCCAACCCCTTCTCCAAAATCTAACTGTAGTGTCCCCTCTACCATCAAGTGTTCCCGGCTTCAGTCCCTAGAAGTGTTCCAGCTATTCCCCAGTTTGACATTCCTCATACTCAACCTTGAAGAATACATCCATTAACTTTGTCTTTCTGCCCAGCTCTTGGCACAGAACAGAGCACTGTTAAGGTTCCAAAGGCAGTCATATAGTCAGAGTCAAAGAGAAGATGCGCTTGTGTTCCAGTCTGGCAAAGATAGTGATCCTTGAGGCCACTACAGCTCACCTATGGTTGGCAGGAGAGGGAGCTTCCACTACCATATGTGATAACCTGTTCTGCAAAGTGATTTGTCAGAACACTTTGCAATAATTGAGTGTGTATATGAGGAGAGAGAGAGAGAGAGAGAGAGAGAGAGAGAGAGAGAGAGAGAGAGAGAGAAATACACCCTGAGAAGTAAGTAAGGAGGAAAAAAAGGTATAAGAGTTTGTATTCTGGCACATTGGGGTCTCACTGGGACACCCCTTCCCCTTCTCTAAAATCAATCTACTTTACCTCTTCAGGAAACTGGCTAGGCCTGGTAATCATGATTATTCACGATTCATTGTCAAATGTATGGGCAAGCCTTCAATGTCAACCTGATAGACTTGATTTTCCTTGTGTATTTCAGCTCCATCACTACTCTCTTTTTTTCCCCACTGCACATTAGGTAAATCCCACAACCCCGTGTACCCACGCCCTGTTGAAGATGATCTACTGCCCTCACTGCCGGGGTCTGGTGACCGTGAAGCCCTGTTACAACTACTGCTCAAACATCATGAGAGGCTGTTTGGCCAACCAAGGGGATCTCGATTTGGAGTGGAACAATTTCATAGGTGAGCTCTAGCAGTGAACAAGGAATGCTGTAATTGCTCACTGTGAGCTTCCTGTTTATGACATTAGTCATTTAGTGTTTGCAAACCAGCTACTGTTGGCATTTCTGGAGAAACTGTGCATACAGTGACTAACAAATTTTAATAACAAGAAAGTGCCTTTTTGATCTTTTTCCCCAAAAGGTCAGTTTGAGTTATGCATCTTGGACTTGGTTTCACATACAATGAGGAGTACAGCCTTCAGGGAGCTGTGAAAGCAGCTTCAAACATGTTCTATTACTCTACAACCAAATCTCCCACAGACCGGCCAGATAGCAATCTGTTATGTGGATCAGGTGCAATCCAACTGTGGAAGTTTAGGAATTCTGTTTGTGTAGAGGATTTAGCCAAAGCAGACTGCTCTGGTAAGAATGGAAGGAATTTGGTCCTGATAACTGTAAATATTTCTATGTCTACCACCTAGAAAAACACTACTGGATTTGAGATGGTAGTGTAAATGGACTGGCCAGTTTTGGAGAAAGTTAACGATGGAGGGGGGGGGCAACAACATATTAGGACTTATATGAATGGCCCACCATCAACTTCCTTAATGTCTTATTAGCGAATCTAATTACTTCTGATACATTGGGGAGCCTCTGGTCCTGAGTGGTCATGGTCCTGTGCACAGGTACCAACAGTGCACACTGGTTGCGCTCTCCCCCACCCCCAGTCACATTTACATAATTGCAAAATTTGAGTGTCTTTATAAGCACCTATTTTTCACTTATTTGTTCACATCATGGGAACATGCATGCAATTTGCTGGCCTTTTTTTTAACACTGATGTGGGGGGAGTGTTGGGGAATGCTTTTTAGTCTGCATGAGAGCTAATTACCATATTAACTCTGTTTGAAAGTGCATCAATAAATTGGCTCCAACAGATTCCTAAGAACATTGACACGGGGGGTGGGGGGAGATGTGAATATTAAGCGCTTCAGCACAATTGTAGCCTAAATACCTCAAAGCTAGAAGACCTGGGGAAAAAAACAAAACAAAATAAAAAAAACCTCCTTTGCGCACAGTAAAGCAGAATCCAATGAAAGAGAAGGCATAAGACCAGCAAAGACACACAGGCACAAATGGCAGCACATCATGCTCCGAATGAAGCCAGGGCAGGAACTGCTGTTCACAATTTATTTCTCCTGGAAGTAAAAGCCCGTGACATTTCCAGATCAAAACTTGCTGTCTGTCTGTCTCTCTCTCTCTCTCTTTTTGTTTCTCTCTCTCTTTAATCCTACCCTTGTCTCCACACCAAATGTCAACTTTGAAATTCACTTTTGCTAAATAGAGGTTTTATGCAAAGTTGGTGAGCCCTTTACCTTTTGCCTGGGATGTGCTCTTTCCAACCAAAATAGTAAAATTTGCCGTATCTACCCAAAATATGGTAGTGATGCTGTATTCCAGCTTTGCCCCAAAGACATCAGGCATAAAACGCAGAGGGGCATACCCATTGAACCCTTTGTCATTCACGTTTCCAGCAGAAACTGTCCCTCAAGTCCTCGTATTCTTGTCTTAACGTACTAATTTCTCCTACGTATTTTTTTCAAGAGTTCACAGGTCCCTGTAAATCAGAACCCTGCTCTGGCTTACTTCATTAGTGTTTGCAACTATTTACTCTAAAACCAGACCTTTAGTTGCTGTTGTTTTTGTTTTGTGTTGTGAAATTACATTTGTTGTCTTGCAAAAAATATAATTCAAACCAAATGGTAAGTGATAGGATTTCTGAATCGAATTTCCCCCCAAGTATTTTAAACGATACTTTTTGGAGGGATGAGGTTATATAATTGTAGCAGAACTTCCCTTTTAGCTGGCATGCTATTCTTTATTTCTAGTAAGCTGATATAAAAGACAAGCCATAATGGACATTGTTAATCTGCAGTGCTTTTTCATGAATTTTTCACAAGGGTTTAATTAATCTACTCTGTGGTTACAGAATTCAGTCCCAATTTACATGCCTCTGCTGTAGATTCTTCCCCCCCCCCCCCGTCTCTTCCTTTGCAAAGAATTTTTCTTTTTCCCTTTAAATGACTTCAGTTAATGAATGGTCAAGGTCTTTTTTTTTTTTTTGCCCCACTTCTTTAAATCAGTTCTTGGGGTTAAGTCGGGAAACTGCCTTTTGTTCTTCCAGTCAGGTCCTGCGGCTGAAGATGTGGGCTTCTGATTATTGGCGGCACAAAGCAGGAGTCCCTTTCCCTAGTGAGAGGGGAAGCCTTTGTTGCTGGGGGCCATGGGGAGCCACTCAATGCTTAGGATGCTGAGTGCTGGAATCCTGCAGGAGGATGCGGCCTCTACCAGCCAGAGGATGGGTTTTGCAAGTCTGCTTTCTTGCTGCCCAGCCCTGCTTTGTGTCCCCTGAACTGCACCTGCAGACTGCCAGGAATGCTCACTTTTTAGTACAAAGGGAAATCCTGTCCATCTTTATCTGGAGGAATTCAAGGAGTTGAAACACCTTGGAGCTCAGCTTCGTAGGAGGGGCCGGGTACATGAAACCTTCAGTTTGAAAACACTTCAAAAAGTTCTCAGAAGAAAAGATTATGTTTATGTTTCTGCAAAAATCTTGGAAATCCAAACATAGTTTTGTCACAAGCCAAGCTTTCCATGAAGTTTTGTTTTAATCCCTCACATACTTGGATTTCAGAATTTTTTGCATCAAATTAATTTACCTTTTAATTCCATTTTTCACACACTTTGTATTTCTTTCATAAACCAACCTTGCCACCTCCCCCACCCACCCCCTGCAAAAAAAGTATCTAGAGAAGCTCAAGTTTTATAATCAGGTGCGACTTTTTTCCCATCACATGCTGTGGCTGTGTTAACTTTCATGTTAGTCATCATCAAACCGATTAATGTCACATGTTGCTGCCAATGGGCATTCAGTATTGGGACCACAGATCGGGACACCAGCCAGTTCCTGGCAGGACACGAGAGCCATTTGAACAGCACGCTAATAATAAGAGGACTAGTGACTTCAGTCGACAACCGGAAAACCACAACATGCAAGCAGCCAGAATCCTTGGATTTGGCCTAGGGTTTCTTATCGGGAAGAGGAATAATGAGTAATGGCCAGTCAGGATTTGTCCCGGGGTTCGAGGCAGCTTGGACTCCCAGACCAGGGGCTGCAGGCCGAGTGCATTTTCAGTCGCATTCTTCAGTGGCGCAACACGCAACGCCATGGCACCGGCCGCAACAAAGGCCCAGCTCCACTCTCCCTTCCCAGGCCCTTGTGGATGTCGGGCTGGCTCACAGTTTACAAAGACGCCAAACAGCCAGAAGAATCTGGGTTTATGTTTCCTTTCAGGCTTTCCCAAACACATCAGTGATCTGGCCTTTCCTGGCCACTAGGGGAATAAGTAGTTACAAAATTCACTGCTTTTTTCCTGTTTAAACTTCTACATTTTGGATGTTTATTAACTGTCTATTCACAATATTTTTATTTGGAACAAGCGATTTCTTCTCGGCTTATGAAGGAATGTGCTTTCTCTACATTACAACCCTGATTGCTTTGACAATGATGAACACATTGAAGTTGTGCTCTACTTGTTTATAAAAGTCTCCTTATGCTAGCACATCAAAAGCAGTTTTCTCTCTCTTTTAGTACAATGGTATATTCATGCTGTCAGCCTTTACTTAGAGGTTAGAAGTGTCGCTTTATTCGTGCTTACCACAATGCAATCTGAAACTTCATTTGTTATTACTTTCCAAAAAAAAAAAAAAATTGCATTGCGTGGATATCTATGGGGGGGGGGGGCGGCTTGGTGACACTGGAATTGTAGTTTAGAGAAATGACCCCAAGGTTGCAAATGTTGGGTAGCGTTTGTTGTAGGTTGAAGGTGAAAGGTTGATGGCCAAATTGTTTCATTGATATGCTGATGTTTAAACTGCTTTCCCCTGGAAAGTTTAGGTGGATGCTCAGCTGGCATGCATGAAGTCACTAGTGCAGAATGGGGAAGCAAATGACTTGCAAACTTATCATGACCAAATAAATCTTCCTTTTTCTCCTTGGGAATTTTTGGCTTCCAGTTCTTACTGATTTTCCATGATAGGTATCAGGTGTGAGCACCAATTCACAGACACCCAACAAACAAGCAAGAAACAAGTACAGCGCAATTTGTGCAAATTTGTATTCCATTTGGAAAATCATCAGGATTCCTAGGAATGCTTTCCCAACCGTGCACGCAGGGACCTGATAGGTCCCATGGGAGAAAACAATGAAGGCAAGGAATTGGTAGGCCAGGATTTTAACCCATTTCTATTTCTGACACTTGTAAATGAAATCCATGACCAAAAAGTTGTGGGAGAAGTGACATGTTAGACTGCTTCTGGCCTTATCCAGTGACAGTCACTGACATGAGAAGGAATGGAGGATGTATGCAGTGGGAGATTCCCAATTGGGTTTCCTGGCTGTAGAACAAAGGCCATTTCACCCTTTGGAGGTCTAAGTGATACCCAGTGACTAGATACGAAAGGGTGAATTAATTAGGGTGCTTGCCTTCCATTCTTCCCCCCGCCACATCCCACACAGGAAGCAGAAGAAAATTCTGGACTGTTGGACTGTTTACCCCAGGCTGAACTCACCATTTTCTTTTCCTGCTGTGTCGTTTTTGTCCACACCTCCCATTAGATGCGATGCTCATGGTGGCAGAGAGACTGGAGGGTCCTTTCAACATTGAGTCTGTCATGGACCCCATTGATGTCAAGATCTCCGATGCCATTATGAACATGCAGGAGAACAGTGTGCAGGTGTCACAGAAGGTAATGCAGTCGGATACAGGGAAGGGGAGCCAGAAGCTTCTGCTCTGTCATGTGACTACCCTCACGTGACTGGGCTTACTCTGCTGCAGGTGTTCCAGGGCTGCGGACCCCCCAAGCCCCTGCCAGTGGGACGGATTTCTCGTTCCATCTCTGAAAGTACGTTCAGCGCTCGTTTCCGACCCTATCACCCTGAGGAACGCCCGACCACAGCGGCTGGCACCAGTCTGGACCGCCTGGTGAGCACTCTGATAGCATGGCTGCGTTTAAGCACTGAGAACTGAGAATATTTGCTCATAATGGACCATTTGCAAGCATGGGTCTTTAAGGTGTAACTGTTTTTTGGGCAAGTCGAATGTGAATGTTGGTAAATCGGTGTTGCTCGTATGCTGGCTCAGGAGGTTCTTACATGTAGATGGAATACACAGGCTCTTGCCTGAAAACTTTAGTTCCCACTGGGTTTTTCCTGAATATCTACTATGTGCGTATCATGAGGCCAGAACAGGGTACCTTGGATATATAGGGCATGCCTTGGTTTCCCCAAAGGCCTCATCAGAGAGCGAGAAGAGCATTTCAAGCTTGCTAGCCCTCAAGTGACAGAAGCAGTAGATCCTAAGATGGATGGAGAGTAAAGAGTCACAATCAAGGGACAACAAGTGCACATGTTGGAGGACACACGGAGGAGGGCACCCCAGGGAAATAGGCTGGGTGGGGCAGAGGACCAAGGACAGGCAGAGTTCTCAGAATAGATGCTCCAGATAGGCAACAGCTGTCTGAAAGGCACATCCACAGGTAGTTTGGTGTTGGCCATGGGTGGTCTAAAATGGTGTCTTCCTTAGGTGACAGACGTCAAGGAGAAACTGAAGCAGGCCAAGAAGTTCTGGTCTTCTCTTCCGAGCAATGTTTGCAATGATGAAAGGATGGCTGCGGGAAATGGCAACGAGGAGGACTGCTGGAATGGCAGAGGCAAAAGCAGGTTTGCTGCCACCAGTGAGCGGGTTTGCTGTGCCTCCCTTTCCTGCTGCCCGGGCGAGTGTTCTCTGCCAACAGTTCAGAGAAATCCTCAGTCCCCAGCTACAAATGGAGGCTTTCTAGAATGGACTTTGCAGCAGAAACATGAGCAGGCACCAGAGTTGGCTGTGTCAGGGCTGTGCCTGACAGGAACAGGGCAGGACTGTTTAAACTACCAGCTGTCAGAAGTTTGTGTTCCCTTGCCTGATGCCCCTTCCCTTCCCTACTCAATAACTGATACAGGTATCCATTCTTGAATGAGAGCATTTTACTTTAACTCCCCACACCCCCACACTCCCAGCTCCACAAAAGGAATGATTTTTCCAAAAGCCGTGATGGTCAAATGCAAAAATAGGACATATGCCCAGAAGAGAAAGAGATTAGGGTTTGTTAAGAAGTTCAATTAGGGGCTGGCACTGTGGCACAACAGGTTAAGCTACCACTGATAATGCTGGCATTCTCTATAAGTGCCAGTTTGAGACCTGGCTGCTCGACTTCCAATTCAGTTCCCTTCTACAGGCCTGGGAAGGCAGTAGAAGATGCGTCAGGTGATTGGTTGGGAGACTGTCTGAGAGACCTGGATGAAACTTCTAGCTCCTGGCCTTTGGCTTGGGCCTGGCCCAATTCTAGCCATTTGCAGGAGTGAACAGCAATTGGAAGATTGCTCTCTTTTCTTGCTCACTATCAGTAACTCTGCCTTCCACATAAATATTTAGATCTTTCAAAGTTTTCCTTTTTTTCCATTTAGTTGTGCCCAGTGGAAAGACTAGAATCCAGCAGAAATCTTGGGTGATATTCTCTTACTTTGTGCTTTACCTTAATTGGATTGCTTCTCATTCTAGATACCTGTTCGCAGTGACTGGAAATGGATTAGCCAACCAGGGCAATAACCCAGAGGTCCAGGTTGACACCAGCAAACCAGACATACTGATCCTTCGCCAGATCATGGCTCTTCGGGCTATGACCAGTAAAATGAAGAACGCTTACAATGGGAATGATGTGGACTTCTTTGATATCAGTAAGCATTGGTGGTTTTGATGTACAAATTATTGTTGAAGATGAGAACAACTGAAATGAAATCCTGTTCCTTTTTTTATATAATAGGTGATGAAACGAGTGGCGAAGGAAGTGGGAGTGGATGCGAGTATCAGCAGTGTCCGTCAGAGCTTGAGTACAATGCCACCGACCATGCCGGCAAGAGTGCTCACGACAAAGCCGAGAGCGCTGGCGCCTGTCCTGGCTCACAACCCTACCTCCTCACTGTCTTCTGCATCTTCTTCCTGGTTGTGCAGAGAGAGTGGAGATAATTTTCACGCTTTGAGAAAAAGCGTTCATCATCAAAAAGTTGCAAGGCACCAGTTATCACTTTTCTACCATCCCTAGTGACTTTGCTTTTTACATGAATGGACAACGATGTACAGTTTTTACTGTGTGGCCACTGGTTTAAAAAATGCTGACTGTTTTCATTCAGTTTGTGGGTAAAAGGAAATTCGTACATTCAGTTGGTTCCTGCTTCCCCACAATCATATTCAACGTGGCTAACAATGTAGGTACAGAACTGTAGTTAGTTATGCATTTGTGATTTTATCCACTATGTTGGTTTGTTCTATTTTCATTTTGTTTGTGGGTTTTTTTTTTCCAATTACAGTCTCACCTTGTTTCTTACAAGAAAACCAGGGTCCTTTCTTGGCATGTAACATGTACGTATTTCTGAAATATTAAATAGCTGTACAGAAGCAGGTTTTATTTATCATGTTATCTTATTAAAAGAAAAAGCCCAGCAAGCAGCAAAATTTCCATTTATCCCTGTTATTTTAGTTGCCTTATCTGCATAGAAATGGAGGTGATTTGGGGTTTTATTATAATGATGATTATGATTAAGTTAGGAGAGAATATAAAGGTACAAGGAGTCACTTTGTCAGAATGTGAGCATCAACAAAAGAAGCATGGACTTCATCAGTAGCTGGGGATCAGAAGAGACTGCTGACTGACAGTTGCTGTTGAGTTGAATTCCGTAAGCTGAGATCACACGTAGATCTGTTTCTTAAGCCTACTTATACTGAGAGTGTAACCCATTTTCAAGATAATTCATGATACTGTCTCACTTGAATGATGAGATGTTCAGGAGGTCTCGCTTATCACATGGTCACAGTTGGGTTTGGGGGTGATTTTTGTTTTTATATTTTTCACAACCAGGCAAATTAACAAGCCAATAATCGAATGCCAGTTTTCACATCTATACTGATCATCTTTTAATTTCTGTCCCAGTGACAGCAACAAGTGGCCTAGCACCTCGTTTGGGTCCCCAAGTTACAGTGGTCCAGATGTCAAGCCCAGCCATTGACAGGGTGACTGTCTTGGGGCCAGCCTGAACTGGGGCTGGGCTCAGGGAATAGCTGTCCATACTCAAGCAAAGGGTTTGGGTTTTGGTTTTTGTTCTCTCTCTCTCTTTTTTTTTCTTTTTGTCTCAGCATGTGTATTTACATATGGTTTTGCATCCCAGATTTTTTTTTTCCCGAAGAAAATATAAGGTATCTAATTTGAGTCTTTTTCTTGCCCTGCCCCCTTGGATAAAGCAGGTTCACAGGCATGTGCTACTCATCAGCCAAGAAACCCACTTGGAGGAGAGCGAGGTGTCCAGTTTTTTTCATGTGTCTGCATATGGATTATTATTTTTTTTGGAGGTTGATGGTGGGAGTTAGGAGAGAAGGTAGAGCCAAGAAGTCTACATCGGAGCAGTGGCGCTTAGCCATGTGGGTGAACTAGCAAATACCATTACCTGCTGTTTCGGGCCAAGAACTGACAACTGCCTTGGCCCCTTTGCACCCCTTTCCTTGTGTCCTTACGAAATGACAACTCATAGAACCATGCGAATGGAACCAATCACTTTAAAAGAGGTTTCCCAAAATGTCTTAAGAGATCCTAGATTTCCGCAAGTCTCTTCCTACACTGGACAGACATTGAGATCCCAATACGTTCTACAAAACCAAAGACCCACTGAGAGGTCGTTTGTATTACTGTTCACTCAGTTGTAAGAGTAATTCTCTATTTTTATATTGAAACATATTTGATAGCTCAGGGTCTGCATTTCATTGAACTTTTTACACCAAATTCTGCAGAATGGTCAGAATGGCATATCGGTGGCTGTTGTAAACAGAGGCTTAATTTTTATTAGAAGTAGCTAGTTATTTATTAAAGCATGATGTTAATAAAATAGGCATATTCTGGCTGGTGTGTGTGTTTTTTTAAGCAAATCGCAGAAGACATCGAATTGAAAAGGCACTCCATTTTATGTATGAGGAAAAATAGATTGTAAATAGCTAAGCTGCTTTGTGAGAACTTGGAAAATCTGCTGATATTTAGTAACTACCTCAGTTGTGAGGAATTTCCTTTTAGCTTAGACTGCTATTACTACTTGGTAGAAATGAATCTGGTCTCAAAAATATGGCTCAAAAAGTTATCCCCATAGACCTTGTTAGATTGTTTTTAATTTAAAACCTTGAACTTTGCCCAGCTGTTTTCTTTCAGTCAAGTTCCCTAAACCAATAACATTTTCCGAATTAAATATTCCTGAAGGTTCTCCGGACTCTTACTGAGTTGTTTTCTCTCTTCACATTTTTTTCTGTTACCCTTTTATTATTTAAATTGTGTCTTCCTTTTGAACTTGAGCTATGAAATAAACAAATCATAGATTTTTCCATTCAGGTCTGACTGGATGTTGGCTTCTAACCAGCTGGCAGGCTTACTCCCATCAAGACACCCCTCCCCCCAAAAAGAATAAAGGTGAATTGAATAGTTTAAAACCTTTAGGGTTTAGAGACAGAATAAAAGCCTTGTTAGGAAAAGACATGATTTCCAGAATTATTAATATGTGATGGTATCATGTTTTACAAAGTCATTCATAAATTATTTTTCTTTCAAACCCTTAACCTACTCTATCTTAAGAAAAATAACCCTGCAGGTCTTAAATTTATATTTAATTTTATAACTAGTGATTAGCATGTATTGAGTTTTCTTAATTTTAAAATATTATTAGATTGTGTGTGTGTTCTCACCTATCGGTTCACTCCGCATGTGGCCATGGTAGCCGGGCCTGGGCTTGGGCCAAACTCAAAAGCCAGGAGCTCCATCCAGATCTCCCACTTAGGCAATAAGAACTCAGCTGCTTGGACCATCATTGCTGCCTTGCAGCATCCACATTAGCAAGAAGCTGTAGCTAGAGGCGAGAATCTACTCCAGGTACCTTATGTGGTATGTAGGTGTCATAACCACGACAATCTGAGTGATTACCCCAGACACCTACCATTTTGATAAAGGCTCTGCAAAGAATTGGCTTGTGCTTGTAAACTTTCGTGCCTGAGTCCCAAACAATTAGGGACAAGTGCAAGGCACAGTGATGATGTCACTGCTTGGGATACTTGTATCTGTTATTGGAGTACCTGGTTCCAGTGCAGGCTCTTCCACTTCTAATCCTGTTAATGCACACCCTTGGGAAGAGTATATGATGTTTCAAATACCAGAGTCCCTGCCATCCACGTGGGAGACTTGGATTGAGTTCTCAGTTCCTGGCCTCAGTGTGGCCCAGCCCTGGCTGCAGCAGGCTTTTGGAAATTGAATTGATAATGAAATGTCATATCCCTCTTGCTTTCTCTGTCTCCTCCCTCCCTCCCTGTGTGTGTGTGTGTGTGTGTGTACCTTTCAAATAACATAAAAGTAAATCAATGTTAAATGAAACCTAGCAGTTTACATGGAGTAAAAATTGTTGGTATATATAGAATGGAAAATTTATGTAGCTATTACTACAAAACATTTTGCTCTCACTTCTGTGTGAGCAGAATATGTCCTTCAGAACTAAAGGGTAGTAATTTAATGACCCTGTGTGTTACAGGAAGGATATGTGAATTTGCATAGGTGTGTGTGTGATTTCCCTGCTAAGCAAATGACAAAATACCAAACACAACATTCTACTTTGTTCAAGATAACAAAGTTCTCAAAAATGCTTCCAAGGAAAAGCCTCGTCAGAAAAAATGTCTATAAGCTTTACAAATTCAGTTTCTACTTTACCGGTTCCTGCTCTTCTTAAAGTCCTTTTTTGTGTGTGAGGAAAGATAGAATGATGATTATGGAGGCAAATGTCATACATTAGAATCTATCTCCTTAAGTTAGTTGGCTTTATTTTAGTGTTTATTTTTAGCTCCTGAAAGGCAGAAAAAGAATCTTCAACCCCCTGTTCATACTCCAAATGCATGCAACAGTTGGGGCCTGGCCAAAGCCAACAGCTTCAAATCCTTTTTTTTTTTTTTTTAATTGGAAAGCCAGATATTCAGAGACAGAGGGGAAGATCGTGTATCTGCCGATTGATTTCTCAAGTGCCCATAACGGCTAGAGCTGAGCCAATCAGGAGCCAGGAGTTTCTTCAGGTTCTAACCACAGATACAGGTTCCCAAGGCTTTGGGCTGTCCTCTTTCCCAGGCCACAAGCAGGTAGCTGGATGGGAAGTAGGGCCACCGGGACACAAATCAGTGCCCATATGGGATCCTGGCGTGTGCAAGGCGAGGACTTTAGCCACTATGTTACCACAGTGGGCCCAGAAATCTCAAGATTTTTTTTTAAAGATTTATTTATTTTTATTACAAAGTCAGATATACAGAGGAGGAGAGACAGAGAGGAAGATCTTCCATCTGATGATTCACTCCCCAAGTGACTGCAACAGCCAGTGCTGTGCCGATCCAAAGCCAGGAGCCAGGAACTTCCTCCAGGTCTCCCATGTGAGTGCAGAGTCCCAAGGTGTTGGTCCATCCTCGACTGCTTTCCCAGGCCACAAGCAAGGAGCTGGATGGGAAGTGGGGCCGCCAGGATTAGAACCAGTACCCATATGGGATCCCGGTGTGTTCAAGGCGAGGACTTTAGCTGCTAGGCCACTGTGCCGGGCCCAGAAACCTCAAATTTTATCCAAGTCTCCTGCTTCAATGTCAGGGGCCTGAATACTTGAGCCATTCTCTGTTGCCTCCCAGGATGCATTGGGAGGAAGCTGGATCAGAAGTAGGGTCGCTTGGTTGCAAACTAGCACTCGAGTATGGGATACAACCATCGAAAGTGGTGACTCCACCTGTTCTTGCACAATGCTTGACCCTAGTTTGCATTTCTTAAATATGCAAGTAGTAGACCTTCAAGATACAAATCAGTGTCTAGGACTCTTATTCTGAAGGCATGATACTTTCAAGCAGGCATTTGGCCTAGTGGTTATGATGCTGCTTGAGATAGCCACCCACGTCCTATAGCCAGGCATCTGAATTCGAGTCCTGGCTCCACTAACAACTGTAGCTTTCTGCCAGCGTGCACTCAGGGAGGCAGCAGATGATGACTCAAGTGGCAGACTTGCACTGAGTTTACCTTCCAGATATCTAGCCTGTTTCTGATCATCACGGGCATGTTGGGAGTGAACAGTGAGTGGGAGCCCATTTGCTCTTCTCACTTTTTTGAATAAACAGTTAAAGATCCGGGAGGCAGTTTCCAAGACTGAGGAACAGTTTGAGATTAGAGTGCTATTGGCCAAGGTGTACAATGAGGACACTGTGTTAAGGTTCATTTTTGGTAGTATGTTTTCTTTAGTGAAGCATTGGGCAAAATAACTGGGGAGAGCAAATTAACGCTGAGTGCTTTGGAGTGATTCATAATAGCTCCTTTGCCGTGAAACTTACGCTATCAGCACAAAGTTTTCTTAATTCTGTCTCAAGCTTTGAATGAAAATGAAACTATTAGGAACATGTGTAAGTAGATTCTAGTTACGTTGCATGAATTCTGTTCAATAGTTGAGGAATCATTAGGATATGCAAACAACTCACCTAAAGTTCCATGTATGTGTTTGCCAGATCATTGCATAGATCCATTTCTCACCATGAAAGTCAGTTGTAGAATTCACTCTGCTGTTGACATTTGTTTCTAATTTATTTTACTATTCCGTGATACAGTTTCATAGCCTCCAGGGTTTCTTTTCCTCCCTCCTCAAGTCCTTGTCCTCCCTACTGATTCCCCCTATATTGTTACAATAGAATAGTCCTTCACAATCAGTCATAAGTCCATCATTCTGCTATTTAAGTGTATCCTCACATTGTAATATGGACAATGGCAGAGTCCAGCATCCTATTTTCAAGATATATTTAAAAGTTTCATTGGGAGTTCATCTTTGATCTGAAGTAGAGATGCATACTGCATTATATCTTCACATCTGGATATGATAGTCTCTGTTACAGTTACTATACATCCCCTTAAATGAAAAACCATAAAACAAAAACAACAAAGAAAAATAGAAAATTTACAACATGAAGTCAAATAACACTATACTGAATGACAAATGTGTCGCTGAAGAAATGGAAAAGAAAAAGACCTTACTGAAATAAACGATGCTATTGTGTGACCAATGAGTCATTGAGGCAATTAATAAGAAAAGCAAGAATTTTTTCTGAATGAAAGAAAGTGAAAACAAAAATATGAAACCCTTGAGATGTAGCAAAAACAATATTGAAAGGGTCATTGATCTTGTATTTGCATAAAGGTTGCCTTATATCAGAGAGACCATATTTGTCCTTTTGGGATTGACTTGTTTCCGTGACCACAGTGCTGTCTAGTTGAGACCATTTGATTGTAGTTCATTCTTTTTAATGGCTGAATCATATTCCATCATCATATTCCATGGAGTAGATGTACCACAGTTTGTTTACCCTCTCTTGATGGGCATTTGGGTTATTTCCATGTCTTTGCTATTGCAGATTGTGTTGCTATAAGAGTCACAGATAGTTTTCTCATATGCAGATTTCATTTCTTTGGAAATACTCCCAGAAGTGAGATAGATAGGTCACACAGCAGGTCAATTTTCAATTCTCTTCGCACTCTCCATTCTGAGTTCCGTAGTGGTTGTACTCCCCCCAACAGTGATGGAGGGTTGACATTCCTTCTAGAAATATTAAGCACTCTGAAAAAGAGCTGAGGATTGTTAGATCTTCCTGCAAAGATTCCAATGGGTAGAAGTTGATAAAATGACAAATGTGGCTAATGACAAGTGTTTTCTCTTTTTGTATTAAGTTTCTTCTTTTTAAAATTTTACTCTTTATTATTATCATTTTATGGCACAGTTCCATAGCCCCTGGGATTTCCCTTACCCCATCCTCAATCCCCTCCCCCTCCACTGAGTTCCCCTATATATTAGTATAGTATAGTTCTTCATAAACAATCGTATATCCATCATTGCAGGCATGGACACTGGCAGAGAGTCCAGCATTCTATTGTCAAGATATAGTAAACAGTTTCATTGGAAGTACATCTTTGGAAGTAGAGATGCATACTGCATTGTATCCTCACATCTGTTTATGATAGTCTCCATTACACAGTTACTATACATCCCCTTAAAAGAAAAACCACAATACAATATCAACAACAGGAAGAAAAATAGAAATTAACAATGCTGTGAAGACAAATAATATAAATAAATAACATGAATAAATGACTAATGTGTCGCTGAAGAAATGAAAAATAAAATCATCTCTTTAAAACTCATATTTTTCAAATGACTCAAATCATACGGTACCATCATTTTCTTCAAGAACACTTTCTTTTTTTAAAGCTTTGTTTTTTACTTGAAAGAATTGCATAGAGGGAGTGACAGAACTTCCATCTGCTGGTTCCCTCCACAGATGATCTCAAGGACCAGGGTTGAGCCAGCAGCTTCTGGGTCTCCCACACAGGTGCGGGGTCCCAATGCTTTGGGCCATTCTCCACTCACTCTTTCCCAGGCCACAAACAGGGAGTTAGATGGGAAGTACAGCAGCCAGGACCTGAACTGGTACCCATATGGGATCCTGGCATTGTAGGTGGAGAATTAACCTGTTGAGGCTCCTGCTGGCCCCCCAAGTAGGGTTCTAATGATCCAGTTCTGGTTTTGCCCAAGTTTTTGCAACAATTTCCTTGTTCCCTTCTATTGGGGTTAATTCTTGTTTCATGTATGATAGGATTAAAAGGGGCAGTGTATATGTTTGTGTGTGTGTACAGACACACACACACACACATATATATATATATACAGATTTGCTCATTCATCTATTAATTTATCAAGCACCATCTATTCATTTTTCAACTTAATCTTTGGCAGAGTTCACCATGTCACTTCTGGGCTGCCTTCCCCTGGCTGTCAGTGGTGTGTGGGAATGCACACTAATCTTAATAATTGCCTAAAGGGGAACATGATTAGAAAAGTAAGTGTTCTTGCCAAGCAGAAAAGTACAGATAAAATGCTCTCCAGAGTACAAATAGAACTTTCTTAGATAGACTGCTGCCTGTGATTTGCTTTTCTGTGTCATCACAGATAGCCTAAAGCCAGCTAGAACCTGCTCTCCACAGTGACTCATTACAGAGGGCACTTTAGGGCCAAGTTGGCCATATAAGCAATCATCAGTGGGTGATTCTTCTGTATGCATACATTAGAATTCCAACCACATTTCAGTGCATTTTGTTTCTAAAGTTCTTTATGCTGTCACCTCTGTTTTTAAAATGTAGTGAAAACTGATTTTATTCTGCTATTTTACTTCTGAGTAGCTTGCAGCAAGTTCTGGCATCTGCATCAAACGGTCACTTAGACATGTTTACTGCGGGAAAAAAATGGGTGATTTTGTGTTTATTCATTTGTCACCTGTCATCCTCTAAGAACTGAGGTTTGGAGAACCTGTGTGCCCAGCCCTAAATCTTGGCCACAACAATTAGACCACACAGTGCTATGGCAAAGACATCACTGCATTTTGTAGTTGTGTCAAAGGACAAAGAAGTTAGGAGGCTTGCCCAGGATTTGCAAATAGTATAAGAAATGCAGGAGCTAAATTGGAAGTCGAGATTGGTCTGCCATCAGAGCTAGTTCATTTCATGTGCTGCCTTTCCTTTGGTTTCCTCTTAGCCTTTATTTCACATGATCTGAATTCTTAGGGAAAGACAAGGTTTGTCAGGTGACCACATATATTGATTTATCCTGAAGAAAGATCAAGTTAGTAACCATGAAAGCTTAGCAGCCTCTCTGTCTTCCAAGTGAAGTGAAAGCCAATAAATACATATTTTATTTAGAAGAAACAAATGAGCATTTGGCTCAGCAGTTTCTATACCACTTGGGATGCCCACATCCTGTTTCAGAGGGCCGGCTCTGATGGCACCCTGGGAGGCAGCAGCTGATGGCTCAGGTAGATGAAGCCATTCCACCTGGCCAACAGACTTGGATCGTGTTCTAGACATTTGACTTCAACCTTGCTCAGCTGTGGCTGTTGTGGGCACTTGCAGAGTGAATCAGATGTGTTTCTCTGCCTTTCTAGTAAAATAAAGAAATAAAAGTTCAATGGCTATGGAAGGCCGTGTTTGTCTTGGCTTAGCTGAGTATGTTTGAGGAAGATAAATTTGTGTGCCTGGTTTCTCCTTTTCTTTTAAAATTTAAATTGACACATGATACCTGTGTATGTTTGGGGGGCATAGAATAATTTAATACATCTACACAATGAGTAATGACACAAGCAGGGTACCTAAAGTTTTAATTTCATTAAATAGGTTTAAAATTTTTATTCTTGGGCTCGGTGTGATAGCATAGTGGTTAAAGTCCTTGCCTTGTACACGCCAGGATCCCATATGGGTGCTGGTTCTAATCCCGGCAGCCCCACTTCCCATATACCTCCCTGTTTGGGGCCTGGAAAAGCAGTGGAGGATGGCCCAAAGCCTTGGGACCCTGCACCCGCATGGGAGACCCAGAAGTACTCCTGGCTCCTGGCTTCGGATTGGCTCAGCTCCAGCCGTTGCGGCCGTTTGGGGAGTGAATCATCAGATGGAAGATCTTCCTCTCTGTCTCTCCTCCTTTGTATATCTGACTTTGTAATAAAAATAAATAAATCTTTAAAAATGTTATTCTTTTTAAGTTTCTTTATGTAAGAAGAAATTTTATGTATTTCATATATATATGAATTTAAGAGCATAATAATTACTTACCCTATCCTAAGTACTTATCAGGCCTATGTGCTGGGGACTCTTGTATGCTCTTCATTTTATTTTGAAATAGAAATGATTATGGACTATAGTTACCCAACTGTGCCATTAAATACCAAAACTAACTCTTCCTATGTAGCCGTTTTGGTCCCCAGTCTCTAGCCTCTGCTACTCCTTCCAAGTCTCGGTGACTACTATTGAACTCTTTTCTTTCATGAAATCAACTTTTTACCTTCCATGTGCGAGTGACCATATGTGCTATTTGTCTATCTTGGCCTGACAGTTCAGCTCACACAATGACCTCAAGTTGCAGTACCATTACCGATGGCAGGCTTCCATTTTGGAGTAAAGTTCTAATGGGGGAAGTGTTTCTAAACACAGTCATGGATCCCTTGCTCCATAAGCTTTGAAGCAGAGCTGACATGAGAATGCAAGAGAAGTATGTAGCCTCTGGGTCCTGAGGAACTGACAGCGATTGAAGCCGTCCTGACCTCCTCTACAGGAGAGATTCCTTGTGAACGGCTTGTGCAAAGACACAACTGCTTGAGCAACCATAACCTAGTGAGCAAAACAACATGGTTTGCATAGAAAAGAGCCATAGTTATTTAAGCAGTGGGGGTTCTGTGCCGAGGGAAATCCATCACTGGACAAGTGGGGCCTTGTGAACATAACCTGGGTTTCCTCAAGGGCTCTTGACCAAGATTCCATCTGAAAAGCTCCACTTGGGTCAGCAAATTGGACTCAAAGGGCAGAGATTAAACAGGCACTGATGTAGATGAGGGAAAATAGCACTTAGTTTCTCCTACTGAGCCTGTCTTAGTGCACACTGGAAAAGAGCCCATTTAAAAGAAAGTCCTGTGCTTTGGAGACATTTTTGCCTTGTTATTTTCTACCCAGAGAAGGAACCCACAACTTTCCACGATGGTTTCCTGAACATACTCATCTTACCTAGCCTCTGCCCATCAGGCCATGCTTGCTGACAAGAATGGGAAAAATCCTGTCCCCTGGGGATGCCTGGGACTGTAGTGTTAGACTTTCATCTGGATAGGACATCCAGAAAAGAACATCAGCAGGGGTGGAAGCTTCTGCCTCCAAGTAAAAGATAGATGATGCCTCCCCAGTCTGCCAAGTGGCATGGAGGGGTGCTGTATTACAGACTTTTATGAAAGTACACCACAATGTTAAAATGTTCAAATGTAAGTTCACTTCGGTTACTTTTTTGAAACCCACACATAGTTTTTTCATAGCTTACATTTCCATAAAGTCTGAAAAATGAAGAGGACTGTGGGAAGGGTGAATTCCTGGACCTGGAAATTAACTGGCTCACCTTGGAATGAGTATAGTAGGATCCGTTTTGAACAATGAACAGTTGAATGAGCAGTGACTTGTGTCACTGGTCTAGCCAAGGGAAGTGGAATACATAGTGATGGGCTGATGGCAACCAGCATTCCCATGCTGACAAGGTGATTGAGTGCTGAGAGGGGAGGTGGGCAGCATCTGAGGAGGTTCTGAGAGATCATTATTAATTGCTTCTTGAACTTTCCCCATGGGATCCTCATTCTGCACATGTGGGAGGGTCAAGTGGTTTGTATTGCCCCACATTGCAGTTCATATCGTAAGAGCCCTTGTGGAGAAACCTAACTTGTGTGTAACTGAAGGGTTTGAAAGTTCTTGTGTTATTAAAACCCAGAGACACCAAAGACTAAGTGCTCAGAAAGACCAGGGTTGGCTTAGCTAAGTTCTGGCTCTGGAAGTGTTGGCCCTGTTTTCTTTGAGACGAAAAGAGAAAATGTAAGATGGGGTCTCCACCCTCAAAAAGTCCATCGTTTCACTGGGGAGACAAGGCTCCCATGAAATAATGCTAGCAAATGCATAAGCTCTCAGCTGCAATGGGCATGGAACTGGTCAGGGTGACTTGGCAGAAGCTCCCCATGATCCTTTTCCTTCACCCTTTCACCTTACCATGCAGTACCTGCTTCTTTCTACTCTTTTCTATCAAACCCTACCAGGGGAAACAGAGCGCCAGCCATGAATCTTCTTTGTTCAGAGGCTTTCAGGACAATGACAGTAGCCCAGCTCCTACCCAGTTCCTCCTGCCAGTTTCCTGCCAGTTTCCTCCCAGCCCTCTCTCAGGGATTGGGATGGAAGGAGGGACCACATCACAAACCTACACTCCTCCGCTGGTTCTATGGTTGAGGGGGAGAAGGCAGACATTCAGAAAGAAGTGTTTCCTGGCATCCCATTCCAATCCAGGTTAATTGAAAGAACTCAAAGCAGCCTCAAAAAGGCAGAGGGCAAGAGCATGCCAACCAAAGCCTCCCTCCACCACCACCTTTTTATTGGAAAGGCAGATATACAGAGAGAAGGGGAGACAGAGAATGATTTTATGTCTACCGGTTCACTCCTCAAGTGTCCACAACAGCCAGAGTTAAGCTGATCCAAAGCCAGGAGCTAAGAGCTTCTTCTGCTTTCCCATGCAGGTGCAGGGTCCCAAGGCTTTGGGCCATCCCTCACTGCTTTCCTAGGAAACAAGCAGGAAGCTAGGAGGGAAGTGGAACAGCAAGGATATGATTTGGTGTCCATATGGGATCCTGGCAGATGCAAGGTGAGGATTTAGCCACTAGGCTGTTGCGTGGGGAACCAACGGCTCTTTATGCCCCTCTGGATATTTTGCATGTCTTGTCTTAGACTGATCTTAGGATCTTCAGTGTTCTGCACAGGGAAGGCTTTGGGTAAACATGAAGGCAGAAAGACATCCTTCAGGACACATTCACCCAGGGTTCCTTAGCATGACAGCTGTTGCAGTAGAAGCCTCATTCTGGAATCATTTGAAGATGTCTTCATTGCTGAAGCTAAGTTGGAAAAAGCCAAAATTCAATTTGTTGGTTGTACCCAGATAAAAGAGAAAGCACATGGTACAATTTGAAGATCCTAAGCAGATGATTGCTGGTGGAATTAGCTGACTTTAGTGTGGAGCAAATATACCACCCAGTAATTTTCACAACCCTTGTTAACCTATTCCGAAAGTGCGAACAGAGCACATATTCTGTTCAGGCTGTTGTGCTAGGTATTGGGGAGTCAGTTATGAAGTAAAGTGGAGTTGGTGTCCACTCGCATCAAGAGAGACAAAAAACCCAATCATTGCATCAAGGGAAATGATGTACATAGTGAGATGGGATCCTTGCCATGCCAATGAATCCAGACACAGCCCTGAGAAAGATCTCATAGATCTAGTTACCAAACATGGCAGACAGGCAGAGCCTAGGCCAATGGTTCTGAAATGTAAGCATGTCTTAGAATTTCCAAATTGGGGGGGAGAGGCACATTGGGAAAATTGATAAAACACGGAGGTTAAGGCCTCACTCTGCCTGCTCCCCTCCTCCCCGACACACGTTCAAAGCTTCTGATTCAGTAGGTCTGGGGATGTGGTCCAAAAATGTGCTTTCCTACCAAGTTCCCAGAGGTGTTCATGATCAAAGGCCACAATCATCAGCCAAAGCCACAGAGTTTTGAGCTTGATCTTTGGTGCAGGACATAAAGCCCTGCTGGACAGTCAATTATGGCATCTCCAAAGAAGTAGTGGGCAGAAAAGCATCAGTAAAATGCCTTAGACTGCTATTATCCTGTCATGCTGATAAGTTAGACGATAGAAGCATCCATAAATGAAATGTACACTCTATCCACAAAACAACGGGATGTAGAAAAGATCAGGAAAGTGTGAAGCATCTCATTTCACAAGAAATCACCTCATCATGATCACTTTGCAAGGGAAATGCAAGTGAGGATACAGTGGATGGGATGCTTGTGGACCCCTGTTAGAGGGAGGGGATGGTTCTGAGTCCTCCCCTTGTCCATCCTTTCTATAATTTTTGGTTCAGTTCCCATAGATTGAAAGAGTAACTCGGAGGCCAGTGCAATAGCTCAATGGCTAAATCCTCTCCTTGCTAGTGTAGGTATCCAATATGGGTGCTGGTTCATGTCTTGGCTACCCCGCTTCCCTTTCAGCTCCCTGTTTGTGGCCTGGGAAAGCAGTTGAGTATGGCTTAAAGCCTTGGGACCCTGCACCCATATGGGTGACCCAGAAGAATCTCCTGCCTCCTGGCTTCAGATTGGCTCAGCTTCAGCTGTTGAGGCCATTTGGGGAATTAGCCCAGCAGAAGGAAGATCTTTTTTCTCTGCTTTTTTCTTCTCTCTATAAATCTAATCTTCAGTAAAAAAAAAAAAAAAATCTTAAATTTAAGAAAAAAGAAAAGAGTAGCTCGCCCTGGGATCAGTTTCAAGACTGGTATTAGCTAAAACGCTCTTGGTTGCTAGTGATGAGGAGTCCAACTCAAAATGACTTAAACAAGAAGGAATTCACCATCTCATATAACAAGAGGCCATGAGGCAGGGAAGCTCGGGGGATGGTAATTCTCAATGTTATTATCAAGGATCAAGATTTTTCTCCATCTTTCAGCTCAGCCAGCTTCAGCACATTGGATAGCTTTCCTCACTACTATAAGATGACTGCATAACTCCCCTGAGGAACATGTTCACATACCACTTTACTTTGGTAGAAGTAAGAGATTAACTCAATTAAGTCTCTGTTGAAGACCTGAGAAATGTTTCCCAGGAAGTACTCTCCTCTCATCTCTTGGTAATAAGAAACCAGCTCATCTGCCTGAAACTGTAGTGTCCAGTGGCTAAGTAAGAGTCATGTGCTGGGCTAAGGCAAGGCACACTGGGAAGACAAGATTGCAGGAAGTAGAATGCACACTGAAGACACTAGGCCATGACTGACAAGGAAGAAGGGAGCCAGGGGATCAAAGATATAGTTCTCCTATGTCTCAAATATAAATAAATGGAAAGTTTGTGAAACATATTTTAAAATTCATGCATAATTGTCTCATAGTGTGCACTTTGCATGAATGATTTTTAAAGGGTTTATGTCTTTATTTGAAAAGCAGAGTGATAGCAAAGAGAGGAAGAGAGAGAGAGAACTTCCATCCATTGATTCACTTTCTAGATTGCTGCAACAGCCATAGCTGAGCCAGGTTGAAGCCAGGAGCCTGGAATTCATCTGGATCTCCCACATGGGTAGCAAGCACCCAAGCACTTGGACAATCCTCTCCTCCTTTCTCAGGCATGTTAGTAGGGAGCTGAATTGGAAGTAGAGCAGCTGAGACTTGAACTGGTGCTCATACGGGATGTAGACCTCACAAGCAGTGCTTTAATCCACTAAGCCACAATGCCGACCCCTCTCATGAACTTTTTGAAGGCTCCTTTGTAACCACTTTCATACCATAAACACAATCTCGAGGTCAGGAACTACTTTACAGAGCAACACAGAATCCAATACATCAGCTTCTGGACATATGCAACACAATTCATAGGATCCATTAAAGATCATCCAGGCCAATCTTTACTTCTCAGAGATTGGCTGTCCTTTACAATAGTCCTGACAAGCTGATGCCTAATATTTGAACTCCTTCAGTGTTAGAGATCTCATTACTTCTAATGATGTCCTATCTTTTTTTAAATATATTTTTATTTTCAATTTTCAATTATGTGGTACAATCTCGTATAGGCTGGGATTTCCCTCCCCCCCAAAACTCCCACCCCCATCAGATTTTTAATGATGTTCTATCTTTAAACATCTCTTAATATTATGAAGGATTTTCTTCAGGCTTCAAGTGTATACCTATGTATGGTTTGCTCAATGTTTGGGTGACACAATCTTCAGAGTTGCTCTCAGTATTTCCACCAGAAACAGAAGATTCCAGAAATATCTAACAAAAATTTCGTTGCAGAATTACAAATGTTCTTTTTTTTAAAAAAAAATTTATTTATTTTTATTACAAAGTCAGATATACAGAGAACTGGAGAGATAGAGAGGAAGATCTTCCGTCCGATGATTCACTCCCCAAGTGACCACAATGGCCAGTGCTGTGCTGATCCAAAGCCAGGAGCCAGAAACCTCCTCTAGGTCTCCCACACAGGTGCAGGACCCCAAAGCTTTGGGCCATCCTCCACTGTTTTCCCAGGTCACAAACAGGGAGCTGGATGGAAAGTGCAGCTGCCGGGATTAGAACCGGTGCCCAGATGGGGTCCCAGGGCGTGTTCAAGGTGAGGACTTTAGCCGCTAGGCCATGCCACCGGGCCCACAAATGTTCTTAACAAAAATAAGTAGCCAACAAATTCTGGAACCAAAACTTGGTTTATCTTCTTTAAAATCTTTGGATAATTTCTTTAGTTATTATGTAAATGCATCTTTGGTTTTGATGCTTTGAATTTTAGTGAGAATTTTAGTGAGAGATCATAGAACAATTTGATAACTAATCTTGTAGGGAAAATATTATAATTAAATTCCTTGTGGTATTAGGTTTGAAAGTAGGCCTGTCTGTGGACCTCACATTGCCCCCTCCAGAAGCCTGGCTGAGCACTTGTCTTTCCCTGCAGACACCCTTATTGTTATCACACACAGTCAGAGTGGAATGGTATGCAACAGTAATTTGAAACAGACATACAAAACAGAATTGTGTTAATACAAAATTTTTGAAGCCCATGCATAGCTTTTTCATGAAACATATTCCTCATATTTTTAAAAGGCTATTTTTTTTCTCCATTTTATTTGGCAGGCAGAGAGACAGAAAGACTGCTGGGGAGAGATCTTCTGTCTCTGGGTTTCACCCCTCATATGACCCACAATAGCCAGGACTGGGTCACACCAATGCCTGGACCCCAGAACTCCAGCTGGGTCTACCATGTGGATGGTAGGAGCCCCAAAACACTTGAGCCATCACCTGCTGCTGCTTAGGATGCATTAACACGAAGTTGACTTCCAAACTGCATAGCCAGAACTTGAATCCAGCCACTCTGCTCCGGCTAACAGCACCAAACGCCTGACCCTGCAAACTTTTGGAAATGCCCTCTGATTTGGTGTGTTCACATGGACCCCATTGAAAGCAGCGTAGTAACGGCTCCTACCTTGGGAAGCTGTTCGGGAGACTGGGAGATTGGCTGCTGTGGAGTGCAGGGGGTTTGAGGTTGGGACCAGCATTCCAGGGAGCACTCAATGTGGAGATCAGGCAATCGTTTGTGCCCCAGAATTGCCATTGACTCCTGAATACATGAATCATTGCACCTGACCAGAGATGACTCCTCATCCGTTATTTTCAAATCTCAGTATGTTGTTGTGGCAGCTGGGAAGGGTATGCCTGCCTTAACAAAACATTTTCTCTTATTTCAAAGAACTTGCTATTGCATCTGATTTCTACAGCAATTCCATCTATAATGGTATGTTGTCTCCTAATCACCCTCCTTGTGTGTTGCCCTTCTTGATCACCCATACTGAGACTGCTGTTATACCTCTTGCTTCCTCTCTGCCTCCTGGCCTTTGAACTTGGTTTTGGCTTTGTCCAAATATTGTTACCGTATACTTACTCTTCTCTAGCACTAGCCAACAGCTAGATGTCACCCATCAGACAAGTTTTCCCATGACCTCTTTGTCAAACTTGACCTTTCTTCCCCTTTATCCGACACTCACTCTTGGAGTTGTATCTATTTAGGCTGTCCCCACAAAAGGTTAGCCACAATGGGGCCAGCGTTGTAGCATAGCAGGTAAAGCCATTGCTTGTGATGCTGGCATCCTATACGGACACCAGTTCAAGTCCTGCTTGCTTCTCTTCTGATCCAGATCTCCACTAATGTGCCTGGAAAAGCAGCGGAGGGTGACCCAAGAGTTTGGGTCCCTGTACCCATGTGGGAGACCTGGATGAAATTCCTGGTTCCTGGCCTTAGCCCAGCCACTGTTGTGGCTATTTGGGGAGTGAACCACAGATAGCTTCTTTTTCTCTCTGTGTGTGTCTTTCCCTATTTCTCTGGAACTCTGATTTTCAAATAAGGAAATAATTCTTTAAAAATGTTAGCCACTGCTGCAACTGAGTGAGACATACATTTCCTGTCGGGCCATACTTGGCCTCACCGCCACCTGGCAGTGGAGCTCCAGCCTCTGATGATCGATGGCAGGTTCTGAAACAGTCGGAAGTTAGCAAAGATCAAATTCAGAGCACTAGCCAGGAGGTGCTGTCATCAAGCAGATCCCTTTGCACATAATCCATCGGAGCCAGGGAAGCCAAGTTTTCACAAGGGTGCCTCTGACGTTAAGCACTTTCGCTAAGAAATGTGACTGTGCAAGAAGGAGAGATTTTCCCAGAAATGAGTTCTGAAGACAGGTCTCAAAGCAGCACTTCAAGGCATGGGACAGGCTGGTACCCAGGAATTTTGGAGGGTTCCATGGTCATGCCCAGCTCAGTCCATCACTATCCCAGATAGTAAACCAGCAGAAATTGCAGTTCTACAGGGATGAACCCACATATACCCCGTAGAATCTGCCCCAGACCTGATTCCTTTGCATGCTAGTGTCATGACTCAGCCTAACATTACCTGTCCCCTGTTCTGACTCTCACTGACCTTGCCAGGTAGACTCTCAGCCCTAGCTTAAGTATGTACCAGTAAGTGGTGATTGGGGGTGATTCATGCTAACAAGCCCAGCTCAGGTCTGCTACGTGGGCTGGTACATTGGTCCAGCAGGTTCCCCCTTCCAAACCACTTGATTTCAACCCCCTCGCTTACCTGCAAGTTCAGTGGCCTTGTTGATGCAAGTCCCTCAGAAGTCATTCTTGACCTGTAACATACCGCTTCAGTGGTCCTCCTTCCCTTGCCCCTTCCCCTGATCAATCCACAGTCCCCATGCCCAGGTGTGCTTTGGTTTCCAAGCCCAGCCTTCAGAAATCCAATCTTCTGGTGGGATAGTGAGCTGGCCTGGGGTTCTGCCTACTCACTAGGGTCCAAATCTCCTGGCACAATGTGCTGGCCTGGGACTTTACCCC
The DNA here is from genome assembly GCF_017591425.1 of Ochotona curzoniae. Lineage (NCBI taxonomy): Eukaryota > Metazoa > Chordata > Mammalia > Lagomorpha > Ochotonidae > Ochotona > Ochotona curzoniae. The sequence continues at coordinate 12,901,047 of NW_024467087.1, forward strand.
TCCACACACCCAATTTCCAGGCCTATTCAAAGTTCCCTAAGTCTAGTCCACCATCATACCAGGCCAGAATGCTAACATAGGTCTCTCCCCTCCCCTCGTCCTACCCCACCAGGGACAAAGGACCTGGGGAAATGCCCAGGTTTGCTCTGTCTGCCTTGGCATGAACCCTCAGGTCCCTGCATGCCCCTTCTGGCTCCATCTCCCAAGGTCACTGACAAGCTTGCACTCCCAGGCTCCCATGGGACCACCACCCTTCTGTTAACACAGAAGGCAGCAAGCCGGGCAACTGTTTCCATGCTCAGTGATCATTTTCATAACCAGATCTGGTTCAAGGAAAACAAAAACAAAACCAGGGGCTGATGTAGTGGCTCAACAGGCCAATCCTCTCTCTGCAGTATCAGCATCCCATATAGGCACCGTTTCATATCCCAGCTCCTCCACTTCTGTTTATGGCCTGGGAAAGAAACAGAGAATGGTTCAAGTCCTTGGGACCTTATACCCATGTGGGATATCAGGAAGAAGCTCCTGGTTCCTGGCTTCAGATCAGTTCAGCTGCAGCCATTGTGGCCATTTGTGGGGTGAACCAATGGGTAGAGGATTTTTCTTTCTGTCTTTCCTCCCGGTAAATCTGCCTTTCCTATAAAAATAAATAAATCATAAAAAAGAAGAATGAAGCCCAGGCCTCTCTAATTTGCACAGAGCGAAAAAGATGAAGAGTTAGCTTTGGATTGATATTGGGTCTTGGCTATCCTTCCATTTAGAAGTTACTAAGGCGTGACTTACAGATAGACTTCCATTGTCATTTTAGCTTTATTAGGGGATAGTGAAAAAAATGTTGTCACATGCCAGCAGTGGAACATCAGATGCAGAGTAATAATATAGGTAGTGACACTCTGAATTTCATTCCATATGCCACCCCCTATGGTACATCCCCAATATGCACTATGCTCAGAGCAAACCAATGAAGTAAGCAGGGAGTATTATCTCCACCACATGAGGAAGGCACTGAGGCTTATAGAATTTAGTGACATGGGAGCTGACGCAGTGGTTTAGCAAGCTAATTCTGAGCCTGCATTGCAAGTATCACATATGGGTGCCAGTTAATTTCCCCATACTCCACTTCTGATCCAGCTCCATGCTTATTGACCTGAGAAAGCAGTGGAAGATGGCCCAGGTCCTTGGGCCACTGTACCCATGTGCAAGACTCAGAAGATGCTCCTAACTCTCGGTTTTAGATCATCTAAGCCTGGCTATTGAGACCATTTGTGGAGTGATCCCTCTCTCTGAAATACTGACCTACAAGTAAAATAAATGCATGTTTTAAAATTTTTTTTTAAAGTTCGTTGCATTCTCCAGATTACAAAGTTATTAAGTAGTAGATCCGGGCTTTGAACCCAAGTCATTTTACCAAGGAATACCAAATTTCAATGTGCATGCCTGTCATCTTTGGAATCCTGTAAAAATGCAGATTCTGAGATGGTGAGTCTGTGGTGGGATGCTGGGATGCTGCTGCTACTGCTACTCCAGGGCCCACAGTTTGAGTAGCAATTATATATATATCACATTAGAATCAGGTGACCAGCCAAAGTCTTGCCTTATCCTGAATGTTGTTCTTTGTATGACATCCAGAGTTAGCTCTGAGCCAAAACCTGAAGGAATCCAGGTCTTTCCTAGGCCTCCCTGGCTTCCCAGCTCTCTGCTCCTTTTCAGCACCCACCTCACCCACTCCACACAGATGCAGGAGGAGCTACTTTTTGAATGTATGACATTGCCATTTGGGGATTGGAGGACAGGGTGTAGAGAAAAACAAGTTTATTTGGAGGCTGTTTACCAGTTTTCCCAATCACCCGTTAGCTCTGGAATGCACCAATCACTGGACTGTTTTGTATCCCAAGGGACTGTGTCATGGAGATTGTCTCCAGATCCCTGTCTGGAGTTGCCAAGAAGAAGATGGTTTCCAGATCATCTGTGTTTTCTGTCATTCCCCCGAGGGGAGACAGGGCTTCTCCTGTCCACTGCTTTACTAACAGGAGGGAGTCCATCTGGCGATGTGGCCACACTTGCTGAGTGGCTATGTGAGTAGCAGATAAGCTGAGGAACAAATAGGCTTGAGGGCCCTGTGAGTGGAGGCTAGCCAGACCACGATGACCTGGCTAGCTGATGACACAGACCAGTCCCTATTCTGGACAGGACTGGGCTGGTGGGCAACCGCAGGCTGGCTTGGCACTTCATTCAAGGACCAAATACAAATATGTTTGTCTGGTAAATGGAGAAACTCACATGGATAGCAGGTGGTGTTTGGGTTTTGGGAAATGGACTGTCTGAGGTTCCTAACACTTTTCTGGCACCAGAGTCTGCTCTAGTGTGCATTTAGATGCGCACTGAGTGCACTGCCCTGTTCTGTAGGCGGCTCCCTGTGGGTCAGCAGGCATGTGGGAGTAGTGTGGAGGAGCAAGAGAGGGAATGGGGCTCTCTGGGGGGGGGGGTGCAACAGGAGCCTCAAGTCCTGTCCTGTCAATGTATGTAGCCCCAGTGCAAGGGGAACAAGCTACAACAGCAGCTGCAAAAATCACTTTGACCCCAACTCTAGGACAGGCAGCACTGCAACATGTGGGAAAAATAAAGCTGTAGCTTACATGCTAAGACATGAAATGTATGCAAAATAAGGACACTGGCAGATAACCCAACTACCAAGTGAGTAGTAGGACAGCATTTTTATATTGTTCTCTGCATCCTTGTTAAGGAGCAAAGAGGGTGTTTTAGATAAAGAATTTTTAAAATTAATGCATTCATTCATCCATTTCATTAGCTCTTCTCTTGGAAAGAGAGACCTGTCAGATGAAAGGGTAAAGTTTTTCTTTTGCTTTTCAAATAAGGGCTGGTAATTACTTTTAAAAATGTATTTCCTTTCATTTCCCTCTGCACAATTATGTTCTTGTTTTCACCCTGTAGTTTATTTTCAACTACAGTCAAGATTTCAGCCAAAAAGTAATCTGCTCATGGTTGTTTCCTATAAACAACACATTTATTCCATTTGTATGCCCAGAAATCTACAACACGCTCTGCTAGCCTCAGTGACCTGATTTTATGTTTTATCATTCTTGTTGTTACTCTAAATTTATATTATTTACAGTCATCACTAAAACAACTCACTTCTTACACAACTTATTAAAGCTGTCCATCTATACAATAATGCTGTCTTCATTTTGATATGGTTAAAAAGATGGTGATCTTGATGGAGCATACATATTTAGGCCATCTTAAGCGCAAGTCCTTATAGATCCAACTTGGTCCACCAATGTCTTTCTTTGAAGTTGTATCTAATTCTAACTCCAATATATTCATCTGAATTTTCTAAGGAGTGGTTTTTTTTTGCCAATAGTTTATTAATATTTAAGTTTCTTATTTTTCTTATTTTTTTGTTTTCCATGATACATTTTTGTAGATATAGAGATTCATCCCTTCCCCTCCACTCTCTCCTTCTCCATTTTCTGCTCCTGCCATTTCCCCCTGTATTACCACAATAATATAGTCCTTTAGTACAAGCTACAAGCTTAGTGTCCTGACATGTAAATGTATCAGGGTAGAAAACCTAGTATTGTATTTTAGAGGTATATTTAAAAGTTTCATTGAGAATCCTACTTCTATTGGCCAGGAACTCTTGATTGTGAAAGTTTTTGGAGAAGACATGGTAACGAAGAGAGTTAGACACCCTCTCCACCACTGTGGTAGAGAAAAAGAGAAGTTTATTTATTTATTTATTTGTTTGTTTATTTGGTTTGTTTTAAGTCAGCACTCACCACCACACATGGGTTCCAATTGGCCCATATAGGATTTACCAAGGGTTTTTCCGGGTTGGAGCAGTTGGTGTGCTGCTTGCATGGGTGTGGGTGTAGGCCCCGTTTGACAGGTGGAAATGAGGTGCTAGCGATAGTTCCTCCAATTCCAGCCTTCACATCGCTGTCCGGAAGCCTCATTTGGATCAAAAGAGCCACTATGTTGACATGTCAATTGATTCCTAAAATCCCTGTCTACTCTAAATTTCAACAATTTGACTATCACTCAATATGTTATATCAATGCTATATTGTTTAAATGGGCAGCCAAGGGGCTTTAGAGTAAAGCTTATTGTGAACATTACTTTTAAAAATGTTACTTGACACATGACTGTACAGAGTCACAGAGCATGGTGTGATATTTGGAAACACTTGTACATCACATGATGATCAAATAAGCATAACTGACACATCCATCACCTCAAACATATGTCATTTCTTTGCACTGGGAATATTTAAAATCCTCTGTTCTAGGTATTTTGAAATACATCAGTGTAGCTGCCATATTGCAACCTCAATTTTTTTAAACCTAATTTTTAACTGTGGCTTATTTTGAAAGACTTTGATCGAAATGGAAAAAAACAATGTGCTGTGAGATTTTTCCTTCCAGGGTTATTGGGTCACATCTGCTTGTCCATCGGGATTACTGGAATTACTGGGGAAATTACCTGCAAGAGTTTACATAGCTATTGGTCCCAAAGGCTTTCTGGAATGCAATGATTCAGACATGTCCAAATCTGGAGGAATTTGTAGTTGGATATCTTGGGGATATCAGGCAAGCAGTTCCCTGCATTTGGTCCTCTGAGTGGGCAGTGTTGCTAGCATGTCATTTCCTGTGAAAATGGGGGCCAGCTCATGGGACATTTCTGATTCCCATCATGAATTTCCCCTGCCCTCTACTTGTTTGCAATGCACAGCACTGCGTCTGCAACTGGGTGGCATGCCTGCAGAGCCCAAGGCGGTCTGAGATGGAGGCTGTTTTCTTCATGATCATTTGGGAGTCTTAAATGGTCACAAAACAGAGGGGAGATCTCTTGAATTTTGTTTGCTGGGAGAGTTGGGGGATTGTCTTGGCCCCATTTTGCTTCAGCTGGGAGTTAGTGCTCTTGTTTTGATGTCTGAGGCTGTCAGTCAGTTTGGCGCACTGCAGTGTTCCCAGGGGGCCCTCCTCTGGCCATGTTCTTTGATAGCCTGGTAAACACCTGAACCCGCCTGCTCCTCCGCAGCGACTAGACAGCAGGGAGTTTTTGATCACTGTCAAGAGCCTGTCAACCGACTCTCCTGGGAAGTTAATCTCAACTGCTTCCTGGAGACCAACTCTTTGTTAAGTAAGGCAAGGCCCGAAGTCTGAGGGTAATCTACATTTTTATGTGACCAGAAGTGGGGGAGATGAAATGGGAGGTGCTTTCGGGAACGTGCCCTACTGCAAACATAAGTGCAAAAGCGACCATTGTTTATTTGCTTTTTCTATTTTGAATTCATTTCAGTAACCTAAGTGATAATTCAAAAAGAGAACCTTTGAAGGTTTTTATGGTTTCTTTATGGGATGTTTATATAATCACATATTCATTTCTAAATCCTGGACACGTCGCTCATATCAGTAGGTGAAATTTTTGAGAAATAAACAATCAGAGGAAAGGGAAGTGAAATGACAGCTACACATTCGGTACAGATGACTCCATTTTTCTTTCAAGTTCATCAGGTTTTCTGATTCCAGAAAATTGGGACTTTCCTTCCCAATTTTAGGCTGGAATTTAAATAAAGGCCAATCTCTTCTTCTTGGAGGTAGAATGTGTTTTTTCAACCAGAATATTTTGAAGCATATATCCTTGCAATAATCAGTATATAAAAAATGTGGTAACAAGTACCTTACTTGTGCCATGGCAAATAAGTTACTGATATGATGTGGGACTAAAAACACAACCAGCTGTTCATTAAGGAGTTTCAGGAAATTGAGAAGGGAAAAAACAAAGATGTACATGCATGTGTCCTGAACCCAAGGACTTTGATTATTCATGAGCTATGCTCCAGAAGCGATGTGAAGGAGTATCCTGAATGCTCCTAAAGAGCATTAAGTAGTCCAAAGCTTCGGGGGGATTTGTCAAAGCCGTTGGAGTACTTTCGAAAGCAAAGACACGTTGTTATAACAAACTTTCTAATCCTAGGGCATTTGGGCTGCAAGGGCGCTGAAAGTGAGGTCATTTGAGAGGGACTAGCATCTTGTATTCACAGTTACTTTGTCCTCCTTTGCCTCTCTCCTCAGTAATGGATTTGTGACTGCGAGGACTGACCTAAAGAATGTCCTTGTTATTGAACAAATAATTATGGTAAGAATGTTAAGATACGTGTTCCAATTGTATTCTGTTACAGCGACTTCCTTCAGAACTCAAGTGATCCTAGTATGTACAGCTTTAACATGAAATGAGCTCTATGACGAATTTCATTTTCCCAGGATCTTTGAATGAAATGGATACCTGGCTGGTATTGTTTTCTCCAGGGGCTTACTTGGAGTGAGAACAGAGGAGCTATAGAAGTGGATGCTCCTCGCTTTTTTTTTTTTTTTGACTCGAGATCAAGCAGATAAGAGCCAGACCTCTTCAGGCAGCAAGGACTGCCCCTCAGAGGAGGAATGTGAGCAGGGCAAGCCTTCCAGCTCCTGATATCCCAGTGGCTCAGGTGAAGGACGTGGACTAGGAGCTGCTGGATGTGCGTGCATATAGAATTGGAGAAGCTAGCCCTGCACACCTCGAGCCTCAGCCAGTTTGCATGCAAGACACTTGGCTTGCATCTTTCCTTGACAAATTGGAGGAATGGGGCTCTGGAAGACTGCACACTGCTATTAATCAATACTGTGGGCATAACGTTGTTCCACCAGGCACAAACCACTTTAAATGTCACCATGCAGCCCAACTTGTCTGACACGAGTGCCATCAAAGACAACACTGCTTAAAGCCCACAGAAGGTCAGCAGGACATGCAAGAAGTATGTTTTATTGGACCTAAAAATCTGGACAAGGGGCTTCACTGTTTTGTTAGGAAAGAATTTTTTAAAACAATTTATTTGAAAAGCAGAGTGACAGAGAGCTAGCAGGGTATCCTGCTATCCTTTCCGTTTCTGATTCACTCCTGAAATTTCTGGAAAAGCTGTGGTTGGGCCAGGTCAAAGCCAGGAGCCTGTAACACGGTCTGGATCTTCTACACAGGTAGCAAGCACCCAACTCTTTTAGCTACATTAGCTGGGAGCTGGATTGGAAGTACAGTGTAGCTGGGACTCCAACTAGCACTCCAGTGTGGGATGTGGAGACCCCAAGCAGTGACTTAGCTCTCCGCACTCCAATGTCTGCTCTCCCCGATATAATTTTAAAGAATCTATTTGAGCAAACAGTTCTTGAATTGCACAGCTCTAAACTAGAATTGGTTCAGGAACTCCAAACTAATACAAGGAGAACAGGTTTCCATAGGACAAACACTGAAGTAAAGCAAAGCAAATATTTGATTGGCTAGTCACACAGTTTTGTAATTTGGTCTATCCAATTGCAAAGGCCGAAATTGTATACATCTGCTTGCTAACTGCTTCTTATTGGTTGACATACATTTTTAAAAATGTAGGCATTTCTGAGAAATACCTCATTAAATGGTGTTTATATTTGCAATTTTAAATTTTGTTTATATTTGCAATTTAACATTTTGCTTATGTTTGCAATTTAAGCAAAGCCAAGGTCATTTAGGAAATCTCACTGGGATTTCTTAGGTATCCTTCAGAGTTAGTTTTCATTTGGATTTGAGATCAGTGTCAGCAACACACAATGAACTACTACAGATTGGCAGATGTATTTTTGCTCAAGTTTAGTGCTGTAAAAGCCTAATCATGGCTGTCACTGTAGTTATTCAAAGGGCTTCTCAGAATTAACGTGAAGTCCCAAATTTAAACCCTCCCCAGGTGCTGTTACAGAAATGAGAACGGTGTGGGCCTTTCGGTTTGCCATGATCAAATATCACTTCTGGATGGGAGCTAACTGCCGAGTGCTCCTCTTTAACCTTTTCAAGTCCAGTCTTGTGTGGGTTCCACATTCTTTTCTAAATATGCCAACACCACCTGTTTGATAACACGGTCCAGGATTTGGCTGGGGCTCAGTGGCAGGCTTACCGCTGTGCACTTTCCGGAATCCGCCCATATGTGTGTTTATATTTAGTTGCTACCATCACTATTTTCCATCTCTTACATGGTTAGCAAACTGTTGTGTGAGCTGTTGCTTTGACCTTTCAGTGAAGTTCTAAGCAAGTCAGGGACCCAAAATAAATAATTAAAAGTTCACCTGTTCACTGCAGACAACAACCTCTTTGACCTATTATATTTCAGCCGTCTTTGGGACCCAAGTTAGGCATAAAAAAGGACAGTTCCTCTCCTAATGTCAGATGTGCAGCAATCACTTGATGGCTTTTGAGTGCTGATGGGAGGTTCTTGTTCTCTGCAACTTGGGTTTTTCCCTCAACAGAATTGTGCTTTCCTCCACCCTGGCAGGTGCACAGCAGGGCCCCATTCTCCTTGAGAGCAGTGTGAGCATTCAAGGAAAATCCCGATCCTGTAGCTGCTTGAATAGGACGGAGATGAGTGACTGAGAGACCCAGAACGAGGAGGAAATGACACTACCCAAATTTCTCTTCTTTAGTAATTCTCTCTATAAAATCTGCTTAAAATGAACTTCCAGAGCCAATTAGCAGAGAATGGCAAGGGAGAGAGAAGCTGGTCTGAGGATGAGTTCTTGACAGTGGAATGCTTTACTTATATACTGAGTCCTGCATATGGACGGCCATCTGCTAGCCACCAGTGCAATAGCCTTCCGTGGTTGAGAGCTAAATTAGGAGAGCGAGCCATGAATTATAAACTCCGTGAGAGAGGACCCACACATGTTTTCATGACTGTAACCTGCATTACTAGAACAATATCTGACATAAGATAGAGGCTCAAAGCATAGCTACTGATGAGCGAGTGGTGGGAAGTTGGAGTAGGGTACAGCTGGACCAGCATGTGCTTGGGGATAGGCCCACGCCATAGTAGAGGAATGTGCTGTGAATAGGCAAATAGTTGCTCTATCTCAGAGGTTTCTTTTCCTCACACATGTAATGAAGGGACTAGACCTGATGGTAGCAAAAACAAACAAACCAGTCAGGAAAAAACAAACAAAAAACACCTATTCAAGTTAACATATTCTGTAATTACAAAAGCAACAGTCTATTTCTGGGAAATCTGATCAAGTTTAACCCTAGAACAATTCATGGACTTACTGGAGCAATGTGAATGGCACTTCCTGTGTCCCATCATTAAGCATAGTTCCGGACCACAAAAAGAAAAAGCTAATTTCCTTTGTCCAATCATTCTGCACTAAGGGGACTTGCATTTTCTTGTCAATTTGAAGTTAGCTTGGACACAAAATATTGAATTTGTTGTCCCCTCAGGAGCTGGCTGAATGTGTGTGGGATTCCAGCCTACCAGAGTGCTGACTGGACTTCCCTGAAGCAAAGAGGGCAATCCTCTGGAGTTTCCAGAAGTGCTGAAGAACAGCCAAGCGGAATTGTGTGGATCCGGGGAGTATCTCGCAGGGGCTTGCTCAGCTGAGCTTTGAAAGCACACCGAAGCACCTCTCTAGGTCTGCACTCAGTGAAGTGAGGGGACAGCAAGGACTTCAACACAAGCACCCACAGCCCCTGCCTGCTGGGCTCCAGCAGCACACTCCTGATCAGGCATGCGCCAGCTGGGTGCTGGAAACTTCCAGAGGGAGAGGAACTAGGCTGCACTTTTGGTTGTGTTTATTTATTTATTTTTAATTCTTATTTCCCATTATACTATTGTGTAGGTACAGGGCCTCCTCCTTTTCCCTCCCTTTTCTCCCTCCCCCACCTCCCCTCCCCATCATCCCCTGTGTTTTATAATAATACAGTCCTTCAGCTAGAGTCTTGACTTGCTTTTTGCTCTTTACATGTGTCATGACTTTGTAGGTATAAGCAACAGTAGTGTCTTGTTGTCAAAGTATATTTAACAATTTCATTGGGCCCTTCTTTTATTCCAGAGTAGAGATGTATACTACAGTTCTTGGTTTCCTGGTACTCCAGTCTCCATTATACCGCTCATTTGTGAGATTACAAGTTTCTTCTTGTTTACCTGTATATCGTTTTATTTTATGTTTTGGATGTAAGTTATCTTATATCAGAAAGAACACATGATATTTGTTGTTTCGGGACTGACTTATTTCACTGAGCATAATGGTCTCCAGTTGAGATCACTTCCATGATGGTGCTTTAGCTGCATCCCATGTAAAGGCTCAGTCAAGGTTGGGCATCAAGTCACTGGAAAACTATATTTGTAACTTCCCAGGGTTTCACTGGAGAATGTTCTGTGGATTCCTTCTGTACCAAGGCTTGGAGAGGCTGCAGCTTGGCCAGTGGCCCAGAGCTGGCATGTTTGAGAGTCCAGGGCAATTAGAACTGCTAGCCTCAAAAGCAACATTGAAATGGGAAAGATGTCAACATGAAGTGGCCCACGGGAGCTCCTACAGGATTAAGGCAAAGTGTGAAATGTGTTCAGCAAGGGGTCCTTGTTGACCGACTCCACTGATTGAGGTGTAAAGGTTACTTTCTAGTTTGCTGATGCAGCACTGCCAGGTTTTCTAAATTGTCCTGTTTCCAACCTGAATCCCTCCCTCGTTGGCTTTTGATCATTTGGCTTCCACCCTGCCCATACGTTCTCCCAGGAGGCTTTCTTCCCTAGTTAATTTTCAAAGCACAAGCATTTTAGAAGACCCTTTCACTGCTGTGAGCAGCAGCAGAGGGCAGCCCGGCTGCAGGAGGGCCAGACCACGGGGTTCTGGTTACTGAATGACCTCAATACAGTAACAAGTATTTCCAGGGCACCTGGGTACTCAGTTCCATGGGGCTGCAAAAGGGAGACACAGGTTATGTCTCGACTTTTCTTTTTCCCCCCACATCACTCCCAGGGCCTTGGGAACTTAAAGCAATTGGGGGAGAGCAAAGGTGGCCACTTCAGACAAAAAAAGGGACATATGACAGTTCGGAACTAGAGATCCTCCTGTGGACTGCAGGATGGAGACACCTCTCAACCCACGCTTCCCACACTGGGCTCTCTGCATGACTGCTCCTGGCTCCCCAGGATGGTGGGCTGGGTTGAGCCTGGGGCTTGAAATCATTCACTTTCGGCCAGAATGTGGAGGCTGGTGTGGGTGATGGTGAACTGCTCTTTTGGGGTTTTGTGTTTTCAGAGCTGTTATTTTTATTTGTAAAAAGCCTGTATGCATCTGAGAAGTGAAAACATGTATGTTCAGAGAAACCTCTTGTGGATGGCAGACTGCTGCCCACCTCCCCTATACCCTGCAGTGGTTCCCACATAAGCCTTTAGTGAGATTTTAATGAGGAAACTTAACCAACTCTAAGATGACTGCATGACCCAGTACCGTCCAATGGAAATGCAAGTCTTGGCATGTGTGCAATTTAAATGCTGGAGTAGCCATAACAAATAGGAGAAAAGACAGGTGAACTTAGTTTTAGCAATACATCTTTTTAACACAATCTATCCAAACAATGTCATCTCAACAAGCATACAGTGTTTTAATAATTTTTAAAGCTTTATTTATTTGTTCAAAAGCAGACTACACACAGAGAGGGAAATCTTCCATATGCTGATTTACTTTCTCAATGCCTCAAACAGTCTGGTCAGGACAGCAAATCAGGATCTGAATCCAGTTTTCCCATGTGGGTGGAAAGAACACAAGTAGTTGGATCGTTTTCCACCATTTTCCTAGATACATTAGTAGGGAGATGAATTGGAAGTAGGATAACTGGGGGTTGAACTGGCACTCCTATATGAAACACAGATGTTTCAAGGTGTGGGCTAATTCACTGTGCCACAACACCCATTCATATTTTAATAATCATTAGTGAACTATAGAGGATATTTCAAAAGCTCTTGGGAATCAAAGATAAGCTTATTTTGGTTCAAAACATTTTGAGGGATTGGCAGTGTGGAGTACAGATTAAACCTCAACCAGTAGCCCCAGCATCCCATATGGTGCTGGTTCTGATCCTGGTTGCTCTACTATTGATCTAGCTCCCTAGTGATGCTCCTGTGAAAAACAGCTGAAGATGGTCCAAATCCTTGGGACCCTGCACTCACATGGGAGACTCAAAAGAAGCTCCTGGCTCCTGGTTTCAGATTGGACCAGCTGGATTTATTGTGGCCACTTGGGGAGTGAAGCAGCAGATGGAAGATGTTTCTCTCTCTCTCTGTTATAATTCTGTCTTTAAAATAAAAAATAACCCAGCATGGTAACCTAACAGCTAAAGTCCTCTTCTTGCACACACCGGGATCCCATATGGGTGCCGGTTCTAATCCAGGCGGCCCCGCTTCCAATCCAGCTCCCTACTTGTGGCCTGGGAAAGCAATAGAGGACAGCCCAAAGCCTTGGGACCCTGAACTCACTTGGGAGACCTGGAAGAATCTCTTGGCTCCTGACTTCAGATTGCTCAGCTCAAGCCATTGCGACCATTTGGGGACTAAATCAGTAGATGAAAGATCCTCCTCTCTGTCACTTTCCCTCTCTGTATATCAGAGTTTCCAATTAAAGAAAAAGAATCTTTAAAAAAACAATAAAATAAAAACAAAACTTTACAAATATTTTAAAACCTATGCATATGAGTTATTTTCAAAAAATTCATGGAAAATATAGATTAAGGAAAAAAAACACGGGTTCTAAATTTTCTCCACCCAAATTAGATTGTTTTAATTCTACTTTCCATCAATGTTTTGGAGTACTTTCATATTTTAAATGCTCTTTCATATTGAGTATGCAAATTCCAGTGCATGTTTTATATTTATCAGACATGCCAATTCCGACTGACCATATTTCAGATGAGATCGGGCGCGTTCAGGGTGGTATGGCCGTAGACAGACTGACCATATTTCAGATGCTCAACAACAGCCATATGACAAGATGGACACTAAACTGGTGATACTGACCTACACCTGCTCATCTTACAAATGAAGAAATGAGACTATGCCATAAAATTATATTTCCTGATCTGTGTCTTTAGATTTTCCTTTGACTCTGTATTCTAATTCCAGCTCTTCACCTTTTTTTTTTCCTTTTAAAGATTTATTTATTTTTATTGCAAGGTCAGATATACAGAGAGGAGGAGAGACAAAAAGGAAGATCTTCCATCTGATCATTCACTTCCCAAGTGGCTGCAATGGCCCGAGCTGGGCCAATCCAAAGCCAGGAGCCAGGAGCCAAGAGATTCTTCCAGGTCTCCCACGTGGATACAGGGTCCTAAGGCTTTGCACCATCCTCGACTGCTTTCCCAGGCCACAAGCAGGGAGCTGGATGGGAAGTGAGGCCACCAGGATTAGAACCAGTGCTCCTATGGGATTCCAGTGCATTCAAGGCGAGGACTTGAACTGCTAAGCCACACCGCCGGGCCCTCTTCACCTTTTCTTTATGATATCAGCACTCTCCTACTCGGAGAGGCAGGCAGAGAAGCAAATACATGTGTAGGCATGTGCATGTAGCACTTGCTTTCCATGCTTCGCCTTTGACCTTCCATAACCTTGCCAGAGCCACTTTCTCAGTTCCACACAAACCAAAATGTTCTTTCCTCTGTCTTTTCCCATCAGGCCCAGGCTCCTAGACTTACAAACTACACAAACAAATCCCCAGTCATAAATCAGTGGCTGTAAAGGTTGTGGATTTGTCATAACAGCTAAAACATTGGTGAGGATGCTAGCATCCCATATGGAAATTCCCGAGTTTGACTTTAGGCTTCAGTTTCTGGTTCCAGCTTCCTGCTAATGCAGACCCCTGCTAGCAATGACGGTGACACAAGTTCTGCCACTCACGTGGAAGATCTAGATTGAGTTCCAATCTCTTGACTTCAGCCCCAGCTCAGCTCTGGCCACTGCAGTCTTTTGAGTAAAGATCCAGTGAATGTAAAATCAATCTCTCTCTCTCTCTCTTTCCTCTTATAATTTCATTTTGAAAATAAATTAAGATTGGAAAATTGTTTATGTGTGCCCCCCATCCCCCCCCCAACACACTTCTGATCTGGACCCAAGCTCATTCTACACAAATTTACACATTTTCAAAACCACCTTCTAGGGGTGGTTGTGACATTGTTTATAACACACACAGAAAAACCTGCCAAATATTCAATATTATTTACTAATTTCATCATTTAAATGCAGTTTCCCATTACTCCCTTGGTCTATTTCAGGGGCAGGGGTGGCAGGGCCTTGGCTTAGAAGTTAAGACACCCTTTGAGACACCCACATCCCGTGTCAGAGTGCCTCAGTTTGAGTCCTGACTTGGCTCCAGCTTCTAGCTTCCAGCTAATGTATACACTGGAAGCAGCAAGTGACCGCCCAACTAGTTGAATCTGTGCCATCCATGCAGGAGAACTTGCTTGAGTTTCTAGCTTCACCCTGGCCCAGCGCTACTTGTTGTGGGCATCTGGAGAGTGGCCCACTAGACAGAAGTCTGGTCTCTATGCCTTCAAAATAAATAGATACAGTTTTAAAAGAATAAAGCGTAAGACCCCTGTCCCCAGAAAGTTTCTTTTAATTACTCCTTTTAAAAAGAGATTCAATTTTTATTGGAAAGTCAGATTTACATAGAGCAGGAAAGACAGAAAGATATTCTATCTGCTGACTCACTCCCCAAGTGGCCAGAATGGCCAGAGCTGAGCCAATCTGAAGCCAGGAGCCAGGAGCTTCCTCTGGGTCTCCCACACAGATACAGGGTCCCAAGGATTTGGGCCGTCCTCAACTGCTTTCTCAGGTCACAAACAGGGAGCTGGATGGGAACTGGATCAGCCGGGATATGAACCAGCACCCATATGAAATCCCAGTGCTTGCAAGGTAAGGACTTGAGCCACTTGGCTACTGTGCCAGGCCCTATGTGTATTTTTTAATGCTTTTGTGAAGTTTCTGAAGTTCCATCATATGAGGGGAAATGAGGAAGGCTACCATTGTGTCTGGATCCAACTATGAGCGCCGTTCCTAATTCAAACTTCCTCCATTTGTTGGGCTAAGTGGGCTGCTTGCAACAGCAACCCCTTGCCACAGGGACACCCTGCTTCGCAGTGTGAAACAACATGATCCTCTGACCCAGGCTGCTTCCCTTTGGCTGCGGCCAGTGCACAGCACAGGCTGCCCCCTCTTTGCAGCCCAGACCATCCCCTCTCTTCAGCCCAGGCAGCCCCTCCCTCTGCAAGCTGACAGCTTTTCTCCCTGGTTAGCTGCTCACACACAAGCCCAGGCTGTGCAAGTAGGAAGCGCCATGACAGGGATCGCATTGTCCTCCTGGGAGACAGGGGCAGCCTGTGGGGTTTCCTTGACCCCAGAAGCCCCCCAGGGCTGACCCTCTGCCAGAGAAGAGGAGCCCAGCTGCCAAGAATGCAGTGGACTCATGCTGAGGCTGGAGCCTTGGTGGAGAAAATGTGCGGAATGCCATTTGTTAAGACACACTGGCCTTTGCAGGGTGAAGCTCATTGGGCTGCAATAAAGGTAGGGCGCATTGTTTCAGGACTCAGGGGTCTGCTCAAAGTTCATTTTGGCCTGTCTTAAAAGGAGGGTAACAGCTCATTAAAACTAAGGCAAAAGAGCACATGCCACCGAAATGACATGACCTTGAGAATTTTTCTTTTTAAGATTTATTTATTTTTATTGGAAAGTCAGATTTTCGGAAAGGAAGAGAGACGGAGAGGAAGATCTTCTATTCTCTGATTCACTCCCCAAACGGCTGCAGTGGCCAGAGCCGAACTGATCTAAAGCCACGGGCCAGGAGCTTCCTCCACGTCTCCCACATGGGTACAGGGTCTCAAAGTTTTGGGCCATCATCTACTGCTTTCCCAGGCCACAAGCAGGGAGCTGGAAAGGAAGCAGAGCAGCCAGGACACGAACTGGTGGCCCTATGGGACCCTGGTGCTTGCCGGGCAAGGACTTTAGCCACTAAGCTACCATGCTGGGATTGAATCTGACAATTTTGAGTCTCATGTCAAGCCTGATGGAAAACACCACCACTACCAACAGAACCCCTTGGGGTTATTCAAAAAATGAGTGTTTCTTTAAAGGATAAACCCATAGCAATGAACCATGTACAACACTGATTATTATGTTACTATCTAGAAGATTGTTTCATTTTTCTTAGTTATTATTACTACAAGTTTGCATTAACTCCAGGCCACCTGATTTTGGTGATGGGCACGGGGGTGTATTGATAGAAGACATAGTAGAATAAAAACAGAACTGGGTTGGGCTGCCCTAACATTGACCTGATACTTCATAGTTGATATCCATTTTTAAATAAAATGATTCTTAGTAATTTAAAAGATTTGCTTGTATATTTGGAAGGTGGAGTTACAGACTTATTCATCTCTCCCAAGATGACTGCAATGGTCAGGGCTGGAAGAGGCAAAAGCCAGGAGCCAGGCGCTTTTTCCAGGTCTCTCATGTCGGGGCGGGGGCCCAAGGAGTTGAGCCATCCTCCTCTGCTTTTCATGTCACAAACAGGGAGCTGGATGGGGAGTGGAGCATCCAAGATATGAACTGGCACTCATATGGCTGAGGGTTGGCCTATGAGCATTTGTACCAGGCCCACATTGAGGATCTTGATTTCGGGAAATTTTCCTGCATTAGTTAGATCGACTCAAAGTATCCGCAAAAGTTCTGGTAAGAGGGACCTTGTAGGGAAGTCAGTTGGAAGAAGAGGACTGGATAATGGAGGAGGAGGTGAGGAGAAGAAGGAGGAGGCAGCTCATAGTGGATTGGAAAAGGAGAGAAACCATCGCGGTGCAGCTTCCTGAGGAGTGAGAGCACACACACACACACTTTGATTCAGCACTTCTGAGCTCTTACATTGGATGAACATTAATCTGAGTTATTGGAAGTCACTGACATTGTGGAAACTTGTCATCACAATAACAGGAAACTAATAAAGTAGGCATTCCTTAGGAGCAGGTAGGGATGCCTTCCAGCAGACCTTGTTTCTTTCTTTCTCAAAAATAAATTAATAGATCATCTTCCTGATTTTATTTCTCCAAATTGGAAGCCCCACTACAGCGGCTTGGAGGCACATATTCTATAGGTCACAGAAAGTATCTGCCATCCTTTATTTTGTTAGGAACTCAAGGACCATCTTTCAACTATCCAAGGAAGTCACACTCCCTCAGCCCCTCGTGTAGGCTTTCCTAAGAAGCGTGGCATATTGGTCACTTCATTCTCATTCTTTTCCTCCAACTCTTTCAGGGCTTTCTCTGGGAGCCAATAAAGCAGAAACTCCTCAGTCATCCCCATGTTTGGCTCTAGCTGTCCTTCCTGCCTCCCCACTCACTGTGGGAAGCCTCCGCATGCCTTGAGCACAGCCCCTACAAGGGCATTGTACCCTTGCCTGATGGCGCTTTGTCTCTTCTCTGAAGGACCACTGATTCCCTCCTTGCCCTGTTGGATGAAACTGGGGCACCAGATCCTCCTGGTGGATTGCCTCAGCCTCTCTTGAAACCTTTCACTCTGGCCTCATTAGATATGTGTATCTTGGTTTATCACCCTAGAAACTAAACACAATATGGGCAAGGACAATATGGGTGACTTCTCTTTCACTTCTCCCTGCTATCATCTTGCTTGCATACACAATCACAGACGGTAATATCCTTCTAGCCTTTCAAGAAATGCTGAAGGAGGGGCAACTATTATGACGCATCAGGTTAAGCCATCATTTCTGATACCCATATATGATATCAGACTACCAGTTCAAGTCCTAGCTTCTCCTCCAGCTCCTGCTGGGATGCAGGGAAACATGGGACTCTGCCACTCACAAGAGAGACCTGCTCAGAGTTCCTGGCTTCAGAATGGCCCATTGCAGCCACTTGGAGAGAGGGGTAGCAGATGGAAGACCCCCACCTTCTCTCTTTCTGTCACACCATCTTCCAAATAAGTAAATAAGTCTTAAAAAAAAAAAACACTGAAAACTAGAAGCCAGCATTCTATCTGTGTACTGAGTTTGAGTCCCAGCTGCTCTATTTCTGATCCAGCTCCTTGCTTTTAGACTGGAACAGCAGAGAAGGATGGCTTAAATCCTTGGGCCCTTTAGGGAGTGAATGAGCAGATGGGAAAATCTTTGTCTCTTCTTTTCTTTCTGTAAAAATAAAGCAAAAAGAAACAACAAACCCCTGCCTTTTAAAGAAATAATCAGGGCCCAGCCCAGTGACACATGGAAGACTCAGAAGAGCTCCTGGCTCCTGGCTCCTGGCTCCTGGCTCCTGGCTTTGGATTGGCTCAGCTCTGGCCATTGCAGTAACTTGATGAATGAATCATCAGACAGAAGATCTTCCTCTTTTTCTCTCCTCCACTCTGTATATCTGCCTTTCCAATAAAAATAAAATAATTCTAAAAAAGCAGCTAAAATGGTAAGAGTTTTTTTTTTTTAAGCCCATTAACTTGATCACATTCTTCAAAGTCTCTCTGGCCTTACAAAGCAGCAGGTTGTAGGGCTCAGGATATGAGTGTATTGGGAAGGGAGGCGTTATTCACTCTCCCACATGTAGGCTTTTTAAAAACTGCCCATTTCTGAAGCATCTTGGAATACTTTGGGTGCCCATGAGGTGGAACTATGTAGGTTTTCTCCCTGGTAGTACACAGGTGCTCAGTGAAATTCAGTTGGAGACATTTCGTGGGCCAATGGCAGTAACACTCCGCCTCACAGGTCTCCCCATTGTGCACAGAGGTATTTGGCAGTGAGACATGATCATTGTCTTTATAAACGAGTCTTGGGCCTCTAACTGGGCCACTGCTGCTGAGCTCAGAATTGAGAAAATGCAGGACAGTTGAAGTCAAAGCTGCTTACTGAGTTCATGTTTTTAGGTGGGGGCATTGGGTGCTAGGAGTAGGACCATGCGTGATTGGGCCCGCCTGAAGATGCTCACTCATGGGGAAGACAAAAAACTCAGAAAATCAATAACATCCCATGACAAATGTCCTTGATACCAAGCTGAACCAAAAGAAGGAAGAACCAATAAATGGATAACATTCTCTGAGAATGTTTAAATTAACCTGAGTATGTTACTCAGGAGAGTTCATGTAATCCCCCCTAATACTTCTTACTACCAGTATTCCCACGTTACAGTTGAAAAAAACTAAGGCATAAAGAAGTCAACTTGTTCAAGGTCATACAACTGGTGAGCATCAGAGCTAACCTCGGGCTTATTTTTTTTTTTTTTTGATTTATCAACTACTATTAGAATATCCATGGCTAGGCCAGTTTTCCAAGGCAGTAACCCAGAACTCCATCTGGGTTTCCCACATGAATGGGAGGGGCTGCCATCTGCTGCTTCCAAGGCAAAAATCTGGATCAGAAGCAGAGTAGCCTGGACTCCTATTGGCACTCCAGAATGGGATGTGTATGTCTCAAGCGGCAGCTTACCTCACTGCTCCACAACACCTGAAACCCACCACCCTCCCCCCGGCAAGACCAGGCTTTTAACCTCAGTATTACAACATTTCCTAAATGAAGATGTTACATCTGGGTTGGCAGGTCTCCAGATGAAACAAGAGCTTTTTCAGATTTCAAAGTCCCTGAACAATTTGTTCTTGGAAATAAGTTGCCGGAGCCTGGGATCTGGCATGGCCTTGTCAGCCCAGGAGATGTCAGGCTGTGAGGAGCTCTCAGAGTTCCTGTGAACAACTGTAGCTGCAGTGTAGCCTCTTGGGGACGTTTGCCTTCTAGCTTGGCTCTTTTCATCTATTCTCTTAGCCCCTGAGCAGCTCTGGGCTGCACACTGACTGTTCTGTTCTAAGAAAAACAAAAGAGAAAAGCAAATGGAATGATGGAAAAGAAAAAAAATCAGGGTTTGGCATTTGGTGTAGTGGTTATGTCACTTCCTATATCTCATATTTGAGTACCTGATTCAAATCCCAGCTCCAGCTCTACTTCCAGTTCAGCTTCCTGCTAATGCATACCTCAAGAGGCAGTAGTGATGGCTTGGGTATTTAGCTACCCTGCCACCTGTGTAAAGGGAGGCCTGGATTCAGTTCCTGGCTCCAGGCTTCAGCTTGGTCCAGTGCTGGCTGTTTCAGCCATTTGGGGGAATCAACTAGTGGATAAAGTTTCGCTCTCTCTCTCATTCTCTCTCACTCCCTTTCAAATAAAGTCAAAATAAATGCAATGGATTAAAAAAAAAATGAAGGGGAAATTTCAATGACATCATTGTTTTCTCAGGAAAGCAGAGTATATTTGACTTCTCTCTCTGTGAATACTTCTTCAGTGAGGGGTAACAGCTGACAGGAGAAGCATCTAGACTGTAATGGACTCTCCCATGGAAACCCCACCCATTGGAATTTCATGCATGGTTTGGATTAAAGTTTCTTTTGCCTTAATTATGAATAAATGGTTTGCCGGGCAAAATAATAGTGTAAACTCAAATACCTGGAAGAATTAAAAAGAACAAATGTTTCAATCACCTTCAAGCACAGCATTTTCATTCAATGACATAAAAACAAACAAGCGGATTAAAAATCATACCTATTCATCCAGGGCATCTTGAAGGAACCCCGTGATGTCCTTTCGTTGCGTTAAAGCTAATGCCTGTATGGAAGCCACCTTGGAACCAGCTTGTGGGGTCTGGCAGGCCCTGTCTCTGTTTTAGATCACGTCATGTGTGCATATAACAAGCTTTAGGGCTTTAGCATTCCTTGACGTTCGGTTTAGTTATTTTATCAACTGTTTTCAAAGGGGTCTTTAAAAGCCTTCTCCCCGCCCCCTATATTTCATGGTATTATTTGAGCTAAGTGTGTTTTGAATACATTGTAGCTGAAACTCCATGAAGAAAAACCAAACGATTCTAATGGTGGCTGTCTCCAGGGTGAGTGTGGCCCTGCTCCAGACAGATCCTTCGCCATCTGTGGAAGCTGTTGCATGCGTGGAGTGCTCACCCATTCCTCAGAGTCCTTTTCTGAAGGCCCAAAGGGAAAGGGGCCAGCCCTCCCAATGCTTGTCGCATCGGGAACAGACGGGTCTCACAGTGTCTACCATGCCTCCTGCAGGCCATGGCTATAAGTCTGTTCCTTTCACTAGACTCTCCTATTTACAGGGAAGCTACCTTTTTTGACTTCCGTTTCTAAAGCTTTGGACAATGTTTTCCATTACCCAAGCTAATACCTGAGAGGGATGAAATTTCTTCCTCAATTTATTTAATTCTTTCTCTGTATTGAATTATTTCATTTTTATTTGTGGTTACAAATATATGATATCAGATATACCACCACTATTATTATTATTTTTAACAGTAGGGACCAGAACCAGTGCCTATATGGGATGCTGGTACCAAAGGCAGAGGATTAGCTTGTTATATCACTGCACCTGCCCCATCACCACCATTTAGTTTAAGAGTTACTTATTTTTATTGAAAAGACAGAGTTATATAGGGAGAGAAAGAGAGATCTTCCATCCACTTGTTCACCTGCCAAATGATGGCAACGGCCAGAGCTGAGCCAGCCCAAAGCCAGAAGCCAGGAATTTCCTCCAGTTCTCCCATGTGGGGCAGGAGCCCAAGAACCATTCTCTACTGCTTTCCCAGGCCATAAGCAGGGAGCTGGATGGGAAGTAGAACAGCCAAGATTTGAACCTTTGACCACATAAGATGTCAGCCCTACAGGAGAAGGCTTAGCCAGAAACACAGCAGTGCCCACCCACTCCCCATCATCACCTATTTTAAATACATAGTTCAGCAGTGTTCAGTATATTCATATATTCACCACACAATACTCTCTATAACTTATTTTTACCTTGCAAGACTGAAACTTTATGCCCGTTAAACACTAATTCCTACCTCCACTCCCCATCGTTGGCAATCACTTTTTTACTTTCTGTTTCTATGATCTTTGTCATATGCCAGTACAACAAATCTGTATAGAAAGAGGTTGAGACACAGGTACTGAAAGAATGAGAAATAAGAACAGCATTCGATCAAGCCCAGGCCAGGGAACTCACAGCTTAATGAACGACAAGTGCCAAGAGCTACCCAGTGTCTTATGTTATTGATCAGTTACAGGATTATGTCATATAGGTTCAATTAATGATCAGAGCTTGTGTGCAGAACATAGCCAATGATCTCGTATATCATATATGTCATGAGTTTATGCACGAAGAATCTCAGACAATAATCTCATAGATCATGTCATGCATTCAGGGACAAACTTACATTTACATGCTGATTTATAGCTTTGTTTTTAGACCCAAGATCATTTACTCATAGGAGGTGCTACGTTCCCAGGTGGGCCTATATTGGCCCCATAGACCAAGTTACTTCGTAGTTACAAACTACATAGTCCTCCAGGGAGACAAAGGCCCTCAGTGTTGGCTGGTTTGTCTAGCATGCATTATGACTGCTTTGCCTGCAAGTCTCCGTGGAACCCTGACATGCCCATGTGTCCAGGCTGTCTTCCTTGGAGTTTCTCAGAAGGAAGTTATAACCCTGAAATTTAGGCCTTGGTCAAATACAGAGAAGCTACAGCTTTATCAGATAGCAAAAGATCCTGACAGATACTGTCAATTTTAGATATCTCACATAAGTGGAACCATACTTCTTGTGACTGGTTTGTTTTTCTTAGGATAATATGCTCCAATTTCAACTATATTTGAAAGGCAAAGTTGCTGAGAGGAGAAATAGAGAGATCTTCCATTTGTTGGTTCACTCCACAAATGGCTGCAATGGCCAGAACTGGGCCAATCTGAAGCAGGAAGTTAGGAGCTTCTTCAAGATCTCCCATGTGGGTGCAGCACCCCAAGGACTTGCGGCTATTCATCACTGCTTTTTCAGGCCACAATCAGGGAGCTGGATGGGAAGTGGAGCAAGCTGGAGATAAATGTGTGCCACAGGCAGAGGCTCAGCCTAGTATATCATAGCACCAGCCCCCAACTTCCTTCTTTTTCAAAGGCTAGATGATAGTCCATTGGTATGTATATACCACACTTTTCCCTCACATTTTCTTTATCTAGGCTGAAGCCAATAGACATGTGAGCTGTACACAGACAAGAATTTCAATTTCTCCACATCCTCATCAACAACTTGTTAGCTTCTGCTGTTTTGACCATCTTAAGAGGTGTGACATGATATCTCCTTGTGGTTTTGATCTATGTTTACCTAATCATTAGTGATGTTGGGCACTTTTCAGATATCTGTTGGCAATCTATGTCTTCTTCAGGGAAATGTCTATTTAAGTCCTTTGCCCATGTTTAAATTGAGTGATTAATTTCGCTATTGATTACCAGAATCCTTTCTATCTTGGGAGGTGAACCTCTTATCAGATATATGGTTCACACATGTTTTTTCAATTTCTGTAGCTTGTCTGTCCACTGTTAATTGTTTCCTTTGCTATGTAGATGCCTTCAGGTTTGATGTAGCTCCTCTTTTCTAGTTATGCCTTGGTTATTTTCTGTAAAACAAAATATTTTTGCAAGTTCATTTTCTTTTAGTTTCTTTCCTGTGTTTATATTATTTTAGAATTGCCTACACATAGAATTACGTCATGTACAAATGGATAATTTATGTCTTTTTTGTTTTGTTTTCTTAACTAACTTCCCTTGCTAAAACTGCCTGCATGGTGCCAAATGTGAGTGTCAGGAGTGAACATCCAGTGCTAGTATTGTGGCGCACCATGTAAAGCCACCACCTGCAATGCCACCATCCCATATCAGCGTTGGTTCAAGCCCTGCTGTTTCACTTCTGATCCAGCTCTCTACCAATGGCCTGGGAAAAGCAGCAGAAGATTGTTTAAGTGCTTGGGCCCGTGTAGCCACGTGGGAGACCAGGAAAAGGCTACTGGCTTCTGACATTGCAACACTCTGGGGAGTGATCGGGTGGATGGATCTATTCTCTCTCCATCTCTATAATTCTTTTAAATTAGTTAAACTTTTTTCAAAAGGGGTTGGTCATCCTTGTTATATTTCTGATCTTAATGGCAAAGCTTTTAATCTTGCACTGTGTAGTACGATGTTAGGTATGGATTTTCCATTTATGGTGTTTGTTATACTGAGGTATATTCCCTCAATTCCTACTTTGTGAAGGTATTTTCTTTCTTTCTTTTTTTTTTTTATCATGGAATAGTGTTGAATTTTGTCAGTTTTTCAGCTTCAATTGAGATGATCTTGTTTGTGGTCTTTGCTCCTCATTTTGTTCATATGGTATATTGAAGTGATTATTGTAATATACTGAACCATCCTTGCACTTGAGGTACAAATCCAGCTTAGTTGTACCATACACAGCACTCCACCCTTAGCCTTCAGGGTCCTAAGATTCCACTGAACCCTATAATTTTATGCCTTTTCCATCTTAGCTATTTACCATGAATCATAGCTGTGACTTGTAGTCAGTCATGTAACAGAAATGCTAACACAGGTTTATTTTGTTTTTCTCAGTTCCACAGATAGAAACTTCACTCCCACTGTGTACTTTAATAACTTCAGCATGATTTTTTTTCTTTCCTTATTAGGTCAAGAATTTGCACTTGCTCACTTAAAGGAAACACTTCATTCATTCATTTTGGTATAGTCACATTACCAGCAGCATTCCTCGTGCACTTTGGACCATTAGATAAAATAGGGGTTACTGGAGCCAAAGCCCTGTGATGCCAAGACAGTCAATTTGATCTGTCAGCTGGCTGCTAAGTTACTAACGTGTGGGGAGAGTGAACAGTGTGGATACATCGACCAAAGCTAAGGCTCACATCCGGGGGAGTTGCCGAGCACTGGCACAAGAGTTCATCAGGCTACACAGACTGGTGTACCATTGAAAAGTATAAAACATTTATTTCTGGAAATTGCCATTTAGTGTTTTGGATTGTGGTTGACCCTGAGTAACTTACACTGTGGAAAATGAAACCATGGGTAACGGGGAGGATCGAGTAATCCTTGTAATATTTGAACTAAAGTTGCTAGTATTTTGTTATTTTGCACCATTATATTTATCATTATTATCTATAACTGTCTTTCCTTGCTGTACATTTGTCTGCCTTTGGTAAGGTTGGCTTCATAGAATGAGTTCAGAGGTGATTTCTCCATTTTATCCAGATCAATTGAAGCATTTACACAGGTGCTTATAGCTACATCTATCAGAGAAATCTATATTTCTATTAAAAAGTATTATTTTTACTTAATATAAAAGGCAGATGGGCCTGGTGCAGTAGCCTAGCGGCTAAAATCCTCACCTCACATGTGCCAGGATCCCATATGGGTGCCGGTTCTAATCCCGGCAGCTCCACTTCCCATCCAGCTCCCTGCCTGTGGCCCAGGAAAACTGTGGAGGATGGCCCAAAGCCTTGGGATCCTGCACCTGCATGGGAGACCTGGAAGAAGCTCCTGGTTCCTGGCTTTGGATTGTCTCAACTTTTTCTGTTGTGATCACTTGGGGAGTGAATCAATGGACAGAAGATCTTCCTCTCTGTCTCTCCTCTCTGTATATGTGACTTTCCAATAAAAATAAATAATAAATATTTTTTAAAAGGCAGAAACACAAAGAGACGGATATTGTCTATCAGCTGTTTTGCTTCCCAAATGCCCACAGCTACCAAAGCTGAGCCAGGCTGAAGGCAGGAGTTCAGAACTTGGTTTCCTATATGGATGGCAGGGACCCAAGTACTTGAACCACCGCTGCTGGCTGCCAAGAGTGCACCTTAGCAAGAAGCTGGATCAGAAGCACCACAACTGGGTCCTGAACAAGGCATTCTGATATAGGACATCCCGAGCGGCGGCTTAGCCTCTATGATAAAGGCCCATCCCAAGAAATCTATATGGCCATCTAGAATGTTTTCTTCAAACCTCAATGATATAACACCAGACATATTTTTCTGTTTTGTTCTGCAACCCTCTGACTTGGAGAGCTTGCTGTGGTGGTATGTATAAGCTCTCCACGTTAAGCTTCTGCACGATCTTCAACCAATACTTCTTGTCTCCCCTGTTGCAGGCACTGTACTAACCTCTAAGTGTTGGAGGCAGGACCACAAATTTTGGGACATAGCCAGTTTTTAAGGAAGCATCCATACTGACATCTGCCTGTTTGTTGAACGAATGGCTGAGTAAAACATTGATTCACTGATTGAACACATGAATACAATCAAGATGGTCTGTGGCATGAACATGGCTATGATTCCATGGTATATATAACCTTGTACAGCTATAATTGTCTAATAGAGGGTTAGTTGTCCACCTAGGGTAGTCCATGGGGTAACGTTGGATGTCCCATCTAACAAGGTTATAGGTTGCTGTAATTCAAGAAGACACCTGCTTGAGTCAATATTCAAGACCAAGCTTTTTCTTACTAGGTAACTTGAGGCTTTGGTCACAGACACATGCACATTTTCTAAGGGAAGAGTTTGAGAAAAAAGTGCCATGAGATTGATATGTACAGTCACTACCCAACCTGGTATTGGCACTAATAGGATGTAGACCTGAGGGAAGTTGGAACTGAGAAGGAAGGGTGTGATGAAGGGTCTAGAAAAACAATTATGAGGCACTGAGGTGGCCAAAGACCTTCCTGAAACACACTTACCGCATGTTCCGGAGACCACGGAAGGGGCTCCCTCTGTCTTAGCTGCAAAAGCAGGAGATGACCCATATAAACCTCCTTCTCCCTCTGTCCACAAAAAGAGACAATCAAGGGCATATTTTTCAGGATTGCTGGGCCGCGAGGGAACAGTGGAGACAGAGCCAATGTGAGAGTCAGATACCATGTCTAGTGGCACTGTTGGTTTTTGGCAGGTGTCACAGATTAGAGTAGCTATGGTTTTGGGGGTGCCAAACTTGGTGAATATAACTATAGCTTTACCCAAGAAGAGTCACTAAACCAGTTTTTAGTCATTGAAGAGGCTTACCATTTTTCAAGGTCTAGTGCAAGAAGACCCTGGTATGGTGCCCATGGGGATTTGGTTGAGTATTTATGAGTCACTAACCCACAGGGAGTTCTGATGTTTTCTCTTTTGATCCTAAGTGGCAGTTGCATTTTCAAGAAGTGAGTGAGTGTGTGTGTGTGTGTGTGTGTGTGTGTGTGTGTAGACAGACCACACACACTTACACATGTCTGAAAGATTGTGTGACTGTGGCCCTTACCCATGCTTGCCCGTGCATGCATCCAAACCACTTAACCTTGACGAGTGCCATTAAATAGCCTGGATATGGTGTTGGGAATCTCAAGTCTCAGCCTGTGATATTTCACATCTCTCTCCAGTGTATTGAGCAGCAGTATTCGCATCTGTCAAATGCTGAGGCTGGAGGAGATGATCTCGACTCACTCAGAGTGAATCAACTATCTTTTACAAATGCAGATATTCCTCTGGGGCCTGTGGTAAATTTGTGTAAACCACAGGGGTTAATGGGCCCAAGCCTCTGGGGTCTGGAGGAAGAAATGTAGCACATTAGTTGAGTTGCAAGATCCCTTAGATTTAGAAGCAGCTTTTGTTGTTGTTGTTGTTTTGTTTTTGTTTTTGGATTTAGCAAGAGAGAAGGCAAGACAAAGATCTTCTGTCTCTTGGTTCACTCCCCAAATGGTCACAATGGCCAGAGCTCAGCCAATCTGTAGCCAGGAGCTTCTTCCGGATCTCCCATGTGGGTGTGAGTTCCCAAAGCTTTGAACCACCTGCTACTGCTTTTGCAAGCCACAAAGCAAGGAGCTGTATGGGAAGCAAAGCATCTGGGACACGAACCAGTGCCCATGTTGGATCCCAAAACTTGCAAAGTAGAGGATTGGCTAATTGCACCATCACACCATACTGTAGAAGTAGCTGAGTTGGTCAGATATGCAATGAAGAAGGAAACTAAAAAATGAAAGATTAGATATGGAGAGATAAGAAGAAAAAGATCCCCAGTTGCAAAGTTCTCTTACTCTCAGGCACTTGAGACAGGAGCAGATGAGGCAACTAAGTAAGAATGGCAGGATTTGGGCCCCATTCAACAGCCCTTCCCTGCTTTGGAGCTTTGCAAGCACCATTAGCTGAGTCTTGGTATCCAAGTGAGCCTCCTATCTGCTTGCTCTCCAGCTTTGTTTGTGGCTTTAGAGAACCAGCCTCATACACAGAATGCTGCATGATAGGTCAGTGTCTCTGACAGCTCCAGGATGCACTACTTCATTTTTGCATTTGGGACTTACTCTCAATCAAATCAACATTTTCATTCAGAGAATTTTCCCTTGCGTGTTTCTGCAGTCATAAGAGAGGGTAATACATTTGGATATACCTCCTTCCTCTGTAAGTATGAATCTAGGACCCAGAGCAGTCGCCTAGAGGCTAAAGTCCTCACCTCACATGTGCCGGGATCCCATATAGGCACCCGTTTTAATCCCAGCAGCTTCACTTCCCTTCCAGCTCCCTGCTTGTGGCCTGGGAAAGCAGTTGAGGATGGCCCAAAGACTTAGGTGTTAGAGGCAACCAAAATGTTAAATACTAGAAGTAGTTTGAATAAGCCAGAAGCAGCTTGAATTTAAAGTAAAAAGGAGAAGTTTTACAAATAACTTGTCCCCCACCTCCCAGGCTCAGGTTGTAAGGGTCAGTGTGTCACTGCAGGCCCTGATAAGAGTAAGAGCAAGTAGGCCCTTGTCCCTTACACCCAGGCTCAGGCTGTAAGGGTCAGTGGCCCTGATAAGAGTAAGAGTGAAGAGCCACATGTCCTGTGTTTCACAGATATGTTACCTATTGGTTTGCATCTGTAACGCCTTAGCTTAGAGTGGTTTTTGTCTTGTCATGATGAATAGGGACTTGAGGCATTTCCCGGGCCTTTAGTCTTGCCTGTATTTGATTGGAGTATTTTGTATTTTCTTTAAAATGATTGGAATATTTTTCACGGGCATGGGCTTTGCTATAACGGCCAAACTGGCCTATAAGAATCTGGCTTGTCTCTGGCGCGGGGTCTTGCTTTATCCACTGGTGCTGCGTGGCCATGTGAGGAGCTCGACCATGGCTAGCCAGCTCAAAAAACTCTGCTTGCTGATTGCATCCATGTCTGGTTCTTTGCTATCCAACAGTGAGACGATTTTGGAGCCTAACATAGGCCCCTGCATCCACGTGGGAGACCTGGAAGAAGCTCCAGGCTCCTGGCTTTGGATTGGTTCAGTTTGGGCCATTGTGGCAGCTCTCTTCTCTTTTCTCTCCACTCTGTATATATGACTTTCCAATAAAAATAAAATAAATCTTAAAAACAACAACAAAAAAGAATGAGTCTAAGGTAACATTAGATGAAAATATGCAGAGAAACTCAAGCAATCTATAGCTCTCACATCAGTCCATGAAATCCAGACACTTCTTTAAAAAGAATTTAATTATTGCAGCAATTATGTTTTCTAAGAGTAATAGCTAGGAATATATTCAGTTTTTGTTCTTGTCGTTGTGTTGTCACTTGGTTCTGAGTAGACAGCACATCATGGGACCTTTTGTTTCACATAGGCCAAAGCCCTGGGTGGTGTGAGGCCCAGACCTGAGATGACACCAGGGCTTAGAAGATGGGTCCTTTCGCAATCACTTATACTCACAGAGCGTACACTCTTTAGAGGACACCCTGTCTGTTAGAGACATGATGGCTGTAGGAACAGTCAGGCCAAGGGGAACCAGCTGGAAGGCTCAGGGGTCTGGCATGACTCGCCCCAGAGCAATGGAGGAGTGCTCAACTGAAAACTCCACAGATCCAAAAGTGATGGTGGGGCTGCCAGATGACAGCAAGGAAAAACAAAAACAAAAAAACAGATGAGCAGGTGCATGGATGGATGGCTCGGATTGAGCTGCTACAGCAGGAGAATGGTGCAAGAATTCTTCCTAAGGAGAGAGAAGATGGTGGTGAAGCAGCTTACAGAAATTATAACATTTCAAGGAAGAGAGCACTCATTTATTTTTTCCCCTTAGATTATGCTGGGGAGACTTGATTGAAGGGTGTGGCTTGGAGGCCTGGCAAATACTTGCCTCCTTCTCCATCTTGCTTGGGCCTGTCCCAACCCTGAGGCTCTGGTTGAAGATCTTTTCACTTCCTTTGCTTGCTCAGCTGCCCTGCTTGCCTTTTCTCTAACCCCACCTGTTTCTAACTCATGCCCCCTCCCTCCTAACCCTCTTCTTATAACCTGGCCTCCAGCTGGCCTGAGATCCACCATTTTCAGTGCCTCTAACCAAACGGTGGGTCCAGCAGGGGTCTGAAAGGTCCACGTTATGCAGCCAACATTCTGAGGGAAGGCATCTATTGGCTGTGCGGTGAGCAGGTTATGTTGGCCTTTGTCAGCAGAACCGACAAGCGATCTTGAGCTGGGAGTTTGTCAAACAGAGCCCCAGCTCCAAGATCTCCCCTGGGGCCTTGCTAGAGACACTCACGCTGCCTGTGTCACTGTAGATGGGCTCCAGTGACGTCATGCTAACGACATTTCGTCTATTGCAGTAAGATTTGTAGATTGCCCAGATTGGCATACAGACACAAACAAAGCAAAACAAAAATAGGATCCATTTTCTGTTTACTAGGCCGAAGTTAATGTGTTTTATAGGTCCCAAATGCGTAGATCAAGGTTGCCAACTCTCCATGCCTCCTGCTGACATCCTGCACCCTGACTCTATCAGCAACCTGTGACCCTTCAGGTCCCCTGGGCTGCAGCAACAGCGTGCACAGATGTTTGCCAAAAGTGTGGCAGGAGCAGGACTGTAACTTCAGGGACCTTAGCTCTAATGAGATGGTGAAGATGTTTTCCAAGCCCCTTCCTCTAGAACAAAACCAAGACATACGATGCAGCCAAGCTGCATATGCTTACATGAGCAAGAAGGGAAAGCCATGCGAAATGAGGACTGTTGCATAAAAGACAGGGTATGCGTTGGCCAGAATTATGACAACCACTGGTTTCTGTGGAGCCAGAGAAGGGATGGGGCAGGATTGCCAGGGTCCTTTTGAAAATGTGGACTTAGTTTTACAGCTGACCCCCTCCCACTCCCCAGGGCTTCACTCCCTGCTTTTGGTAGTATTTAGAAGGCCCTCGTAATTACTGAAGGCAAATGATAGAAGACAGATTTTTTTTTCAAGACAGCTTTGTTGTTGCTAATATCTCCGGCATTGTTTGTGAGGGCTTGTTGTTCTTGGAGGCAGATGGGGAAGAGGAATCTAATCATGCCTTGCCAGAACCAGAACTCTGAGAGCTACAAGACCTGGATTCTGCCGCAGGCTGAGCCAACCTCTTCCAGAGCTGAAGCATGCCTTCCCTGCCTTGGCTTCCCTCTGCCTACTGCTTCATGTTACATGTTGCAAGCCACGCAGAGGTAAACAAATTTGGAATTCTTTTCAGGCCCCTCCTGGCTTTCACTCCATGTATTTTAGATACTTTCAGAGATAAAGCACAAATTTGAAGTTCCCAGGGCAGCTCTTGGGCAATACTGAATTGTAGACAAGGGTTTCTTGGCACAACAGGGCATGTGGGTGTATAGCCTGCAGCTCTGGAAATTCCCTTCTACCGTGACCATTCTAGAGGTCTTTGATGCCTGTGCATCCTACAAAAGAAAAAAGTCCACGTTTCCGAAATGCTGAAGAGTATCGCAAACTCTCTATCCAATCGGGGTGTGCCTCAGAGGACATCCGTGTTACCTCCTGAGCATGAATCCCTACAAGGACACGGTGGGGGTGGGGCTTCCTAAGAATCTGGTATTTCTTCAGATAAACACTAGGTGGCATGGAAAACTTAATGAACAGAAAACACTAATATCCAAACACTGGCATATAGTGGAAGACCCTCCTTTCCACTTGGCAGCAACTGCAAAATCTCCCTGACCAAAGTTGCACAAAGAACGTCAGCAAGTGTGGCTGATGTGGCTTAGGGAGGCGGCAGCAAGAGCCAAGGGCGGGAGGAATCAGCACACAACAGGCTATCCTTATAATCTTTTCTGGAGTATCGTTTTATAAACATGATGATAAATTCAGAAATATAATTGTTACCATGACCAGAGCCCTTAATAGAAAACAGTCTATTTCTGTCAGTGTGGACGTGGTTTTCATTTGTGAAATCCTGACAGACTTTTCCTCCTCCCTCTTTGCCTTTATGAGATCAGCCAAGGGGGCAGGAGGGAGGAGGAACAAGACGCACTCCGATGGCTCTTTTACAAACATGTCTTCGCATTCAAAGACAGCGTTCTCCCAGTGACGCCCTCATTCCTGAGGGGTTAACTTGCCTGCCTCTGGGGTCAGCAAGCAAAATGATCTCTTCCCCATCACACCAAGGAGGAAAATCTAGGGAGCAGGTGTCCTAGTCACCACTGACTCACTAGATCACTTCTGGCACCTTCGGATCCCATGCTCTCCTTAGCAAATCATGCAGGGAAAAGCAAAGCGCCATATCACACCAAGACATTTACAACTCACCAGGTACTGCCCAACCAGACAAGGCCATTTGAAGGTCCTTCTGTACTGAAACATCCTGAAACACATCAGGTTGCTATCCTGGTAGCAATGCTGCAACACTACACTGTGCTGGATAGGGCACAGGCTGAAGAAAAGGCCATTGTCATTTAGAGTAACAGAAAGCAGAGCCTTCGAAGTGTAATTTCTTTCTTTTCTTTCTTTTTTTTGGTAGTAAGTTTTTTTTTTTCATTTTATTTTAATTTTATAATACAGTTTCATAGTGTCTGGGATTTCCCTTACCCTCTCCCCAAATTTCCTCCCCATAACTGATTCCCCCATATTATTGCAATAGTATAGTCCTTCATAAGCAGTCATAAGTCTATCATTTTGCTATTTAACTGTATACATTGCCAGTATAGCCAATGGCAGACACTCTAGCATCCTATTGCCAAGATATATCCAACAGTTTCATCGGGAGTCCATCTTTGTCTGGAAGTAGAGATGCATACTGCATTGTATCCTCACATCTGGATATGATAGTTTCTATTACATAGTTACTATACATCCCCTTAAATGAAAAGTCACAATACAAAATCAACACTGCAAAGGAAAATGGAAATTTGAAGTATAATTTCTTTTTCTTTCTGATTTTTTAATCTAAGAACAAAAACATGTGACATGTTCCTTAAATTTCTTGAACTCTTATATTACATGCTTCTCATTATTGATAGGAAGCTTTATAACAAGTGTTTTGAATTATGTATTCCCCATTTTCTCAATGTCTTCCTCAGTAAACTCTGAGATTAGCAAAGGTTTTTGCTTTTTTGCAGAGGAGTCTTCAGTAATATTCATTGTGCCTTTGTCTCTTCTTCTGCTCTTGGTCATTGTACTTCTGGTTGTCAGATTCTTCTCTTTGGGGCAGGTTTCTAAGCTGTGTTACCCATAGGTCTACAGTTCAATTTTTCTTATTGCAGTTGGTACATGACTCTTTGTTTGCAGTCACTTGTGCCACTCCCTCCAGAGAGTTCCAGGACTGGGTTCCTATGTTAGACTTCCACCATGGTCTCTGTAGCCCTAACTCCTGGCTCATCATTCTCCACCTCCTGTAAAACCACGATGAGGCTGCACCGTTGTTTGTACAACCTTTCTCCCACTTCTGGTTGGAGCAGGTCCCAGGATCAGGGAGGCACCTGATATAGTTAGGTTGTTGGTGATACTGATTTTGCTGGAACCTGTTGGCTGTTAGGTCTGAGGGCCACACAGATGTATTGTGACCAGTATGATGCCAAAGTTGGTATTATTTTCCTGTTGGGCCAGTGAAATGCACTGAGCTAAGTGAGTTCACTCCCAGCTCAGCGCATGCGCAGCTCACTGTTGTCCCTGCAGTATAAAAGTTTTTCCACACTGTACAAAATGGTGCCTAATGTGCCATTACTAGAGTTCTTAATCTGCTGGCCATCAGGTCTGAGGGCTACTCGGACCTATCTTGGGTGTAACCTGTAGGATGCCATGTTGTTGCAGTTCACTGAGCCAGAAATGAGTTCACTCCCAGCCCAGTGCATGCACAGTACTGTCTATAGCCTTTGCCTCCCAGTACAAAATAGCTCTAGGGGGTGGACTGAGCTGTGAAATCTACCCTCTTCCCACACCATCCATCTGGAACTTGCCACTTTATCTCTGCTCCTGGTTAAACAGACCAGTAGGATGGGCAGGTCTTTGTCTCTGTTCACCTCCTGAGCTCCTGGTGAACACCTCTTCCCACCTTGTTGCTAGGGGAGTTCCAGCTGCTGGTGCAATTCAGATTGCCACTTGCTGAATACCGCTGGGGTATCAGTCACTGCAACACTACACCATTGTGTCATTGCTTTCCTGTGTCTGTCAGTCTCAAGGTTCCCCTCTGCTGTTGTTCTGTCCTCTCTTTCCTGGAATGTGCCCTCTGTGCTTCACACTGGCTAATGTTTCTCCATCTGTTTAAATGTATCCTTACCCTATTCCACCATCTTGATTCTCAGAAATCTACCTTTCCAATAAAAATAAATAAATTTCTTATAAAAAAAGTCAGGAAAAATATAGTAGCCCAAAGATTGTGTGAAGGAATGCCATGTTGGCACAGCAGAAGCCTATGCTGGTGTGCTGAAAAATCTCATGCCTGGCTGGAAGACCTGAGCTAAGTCTCCGAAAGTGCTCAGGTATAGTCCCTGTAGACACCAGGGTATAGGCCATGTCAGCTTGTCACTTGACCCTCTCTTCTGCCTGGGTGACCTCTCTGACTCTCTGAGCTTATGCACCTGCATCTGTAAAATGAGAATATGCACAGCTGCTCTGCTTTCCAGGGCTATGCAAAGAAATAAGTCAAAGGGGAAGATGCTCTGTAGGCCAGGCCATGCCTCAGAATCAGATCATACTAAGCAAGAGAAGCTCCAGGCTGTGCTTATTTCATCATCCAAAGTTCAGCAAGAGGAGCGAGAAAGTGACGATAATACTGACTAGTGCCAACCATAGGAATCTGTGCAAACACCTTCTCATCTCATCCCATAGCTACAAAGTGTCTCCTCTCCTAACTTTTTGTGCTTGTGTTTGCAATCTCTCAGTCTTGTTTCCTTAAAAGGAAATAGTGCACATGAGACAATTTTCAACCCACTAGGAGGGAGGAAGAGAAAACAAGAATTCACATATGCTTGATCAGTTCCCAGACATCTACAACAATCAACACTGGACGAGGCTAAAGGTCAGAGCTAGGATCTCAATCCAGGTCTCCCATGTAGGTGACAGGAACGCAATCATTTGAGCCATCACCACTCCCTTCAAAGTCTGTCTTAGCAGGGAGATGCATTCAGGAGCCAAAACTGGGACTTCAACTCAGGAACTCCAAGGAGGGGTGCAGTCTATTTAACTGACGGATTTGTAACATTCTGATTTTTATTAAGGAAATCAGATTAGCTACAACAGAAGACAAAGCAGACACACCCACATTTAGCCTGAATTGAACAGGAATCCTAAAGCGAGGGAATTCTTTTCTTTCTTGAGATTTTTGGGACCTTTTACTGTCACACATTATCTAACAACAGCAACATGTTCTAAGAAAGACTTTGTCATGTCGCTTTTCCTATGTGCAAGCATCATGCACACATGTGCCCAATATGCTTGCACCGGATAGCCCAGATCAACATGGCAAAGTGACCTTGGTGCACCATCAGGAGACAGTGGCACACACGAGCTGCATGAGACTGCCGCTGACAAGACATGGCACACTGTTTTATAAAAGCCAACTTTTTCTAAGTAGAACAAGCACACTCTAAAAAAGCACAATGTAAAGTCCAGTCAATCCACCAACAAGTAGAGTAGTCATTTATTTTGGTCAAGTAGCATATACTGTACATAATTGCACATGCTGTACTTTAATAGGACTGGTGGTACAGTAGGTATGTTTATGCCTGTATTGCCACACACACACACAAACACATACACACGAGTGATGTGTCAATCTTTGATGTTATTATACCTATGATGTCATCAGAGAATATGAATTGCTCAGCCCAGGAATAACTGTGTGGAACCACTGTCAACGTGTGCAGTATGCCATTGACCAAGACATCATTACGAAGTGCATCATTTAAAATAAAAATTATTGGTTTTTATTGCAAAAGTAGATTTTACAGGGAAAAAGAGGGACAGAAAGGAAGATCTTCCATCCATTGGTTCACTCCCTAAACGGCTGCAATAGCTAGAGCTGGGCCAACCTGAAACTAGGAGTCAGAAGCTTTTGCCAGATATCCCACATGGGTGCAGAGGCAAAAGGCCTTGCACCAACATCCACTGCTTTTCCAAGTCACAAGCTGGGAGCTGGATGGGAATTGGAGCAGCCAGGACATGAACCAGGGCCCATATCAGATGCTGGCACTTACAGTTGGAGGACTAGGCAGTTGAGCCATCACGCTGGCTCTACAGTGTATATCACTTTATTAAAATCCCTTTCAACTTGGTTACAGATTTGTGAAAGTTTTGAACATCTCTGTTAGTCAAGTTTCCTCTCTCTTTCTGGAAATGAAAAGTCTGCTAATGTAATTACAGTGAGCATGGCAGTCCCTTCATTAGCACACTGTGCTCTTCAGAAGTGATGGGCTTGTTTAAAAATTAATCGCACAAATTCCCCTTTCTAAAAATCACCATGCTCTAAATGATTGCTTTTGCAAATGTGATTTGTTTTAGGGAGAATCACATTTCCTCTCACAGTTCTATTATGAAACATTTCCCGCCATCCAGCCAATTTGGAATATTTTACAGTAAACATTGCTCATACTGATCACCCAGATGTTCCACATGCTGACTCTACTTGTTTCCATCGGATCCATAGGCCCATTCACCCCTCTATCAGCCCACTACTCTGTTTTATTTTCTTGATGCACAGGTGCAGATATTGCCCTATGGGTTTTTTTTATCTGTTGGCTCTTCTCCTGGGAAACTGTTTCTTTCACCACTCACTGAACATGGAACTGATGAATGTGGAGTGGATGAAGACGGAGGGAAGCTATGCACATAGATGACGGTTCCCAGTCTCTCGGTAATATGAAACAAAGTCCCTCCCATCCTCAGAACACCTTTCGTTTAGCCTGAGCCTCAGGCACCACACAGCTTCAGGTCACTTTGACTATGAGTTCACTCAGTCATGGTCAAACCCATCAACCACAGGGCACTTCGTACTTTCTTTAAGGCAGCCCCAGTTCACTAGGGAAAACGGAGTCTAGGTAAAGAACTCCACATACACAGCTTTAGATTGGGACATTCTCAGCTTGCTCACCAAAAGTTCAGATTGCTAGGATTTACATGGCCTACAAGGACAGATGGCAACTTATCAAGGGTATCTAAATCTCCTTCACCCTCCATTCTGATATATTGATCCTACCTCCTGGTGGCCCTGCCTCCTCCTCCTCCTCCTCCTCCTCCTTCTTCTTCTCCTCCTCCTCCTTCTTCTTTTAAGTATTTTCTTTGAAGGGCAGAGTTACAAACAGAGAAGGAGAGACACAGAGAAATCTTCCATCTGCTGATTCACTCCCGAAATGGCTGCAATGGCCAAAGCTGAACCAATTTGAAGCTAGGAGCCAGGAGCTTCTTCCATGTGGGTGCAGGGGCTCAAGCACTTGTGCCATACTCCGCTGCCTTCCCAGGCATGTTGGCAAGGAGTTGGATCAGAAGTGGAGCAACCAGAACTCAAACTGGCACCCATATAGGATGTCAGCACTTCAGGTGGTTGAGGATTAACTTGCCACATCACAGCACCAGCCCTTATACTTTATCTCATCAACCGAAAAAGTATGATACTCCCTCGACTGTCTCTTGAGAACTAACCTTTTCTAAAGCACACTTAACTCTGAAAGTATCTCTTCATCAAATGTTTCAATATCACATTGTATTAGTTTTCAGATACACAACCATGACTAGGATGATCAAAGAAAACTTATGCTCACAAGGGAATGACTGGCAGGCGCTTATCATCACATTGACTGCATTTGAAAAGAAAGGGGTGCTTATGGGCTTTCACAGACCATGAAATGCCAGTGTGTGGGCTACAAACATTAGATCACTCCTAGTGATCCTGATCTTCCAGTCCTCAGGTCCTTCTGTCTCTTTCACACTTATGTACAGACAATGGGAATTTGCATCTGATTCTCTCTTCAGAGAAATTGCCAACCCCTGTCTGCTCCTTTAGCACACTGGTACAAAAGGGTAGACTTCTCCCTTTGATTTTTAGTT
This sequence comes from Ochotona curzoniae, assembly GCF_017591425.1. Taxonomy (NCBI): domain Eukaryota; kingdom Metazoa; phylum Chordata; class Mammalia; order Lagomorpha; family Ochotonidae; genus Ochotona; species Ochotona curzoniae. Next base: position 12,939,020 of record NW_024467087.1, read on the forward strand.
TGTTCCCTAAGCCCTTTCCTTGAGAAAATAATCTCTTCAAGTGTCTTAGGTCATATTTGGAAATTTTCAGGGTTCCCTAAACAAAGAACAGATGCACGGAACATCTAGGTGGTAGGCTTTTGTCAATGTTTCAGGGGTACATTGTGACACACAGCTGGGGCCCATCTGCTATGGTGGGCATCTGGAAACTCCTAAAGTTAAAAGTCTTTTTTTTATTAGTTTATCTCAAATCAGATTTGGAGAGGCACAAGTCACTTTATTGTACCCAAATTTGTACTTCTATTTCCAAAATTTTTAGTTATACTAGACACTTTTCTTTGTTTAGGTTTTACTAACATCATAACCATCACATAATCATGCTAATCTCCTGTACTGGCTATAAGATTTAATTTCCAAAGTGCTTTTATGTGTATTATCTGATATCCCAGCTGTGCTGATTGATACATAATTTAGATAGATATCCACAACGTTGCCCCCCCCCAAAAAAAGAAGAAAGAAAAAAAAAAGGAGGCTCCACAGAACTGAAATGACCTGCTTAGTTAGGGTCAAATAAATAACGAATGTCAAAAGTTTATTTCAGATATCCTATAGCTTATTTGACTTGATGAGAAACAGTAACTTTTGGAAGAACTGCTTGTATGAACTGGAAAGGTTTGGGTAGGAGGAAGTTGGTCTACAGCCACTAACACTGAACTTTGAATGGAGTGAGACAAGATGGAAACAGAACTCACTAAATCGAACCCCTCAACACCTGCCATGTACCCATTTCCTGATTAATCATGAAACCACCTCCAGCTCCTCATCAATCAGGAGCAAGTAGCATCCAGACATTCCAACTGCACCTGCACCTGGAATAGCTCAATATAACCAACGTGTGAACTGCATAGGGTAGTGCTAGTGATCTTCCATCTGCTGGTTTACTCCTCAGATGGCCTCAACAGCCAAAGTTGAGCCAATCTGCAGCCAGGAGCTTCCTCTGGGTCTCTCATGCAGGTCAGGGTCCCAAAGCTCTGGCTGTCCTCTAGTGCTTTCCTAGCAATAAGCAGGTAGCTGGATGGGAAGTAGAGCAGCTGGGTCATGAACCAGTGCCTGTAAGAGATCCCAGCACTTTCAAGGGGAGGATTAGCCAATGAAGCCATTGCACCAGGCCATGGGTGTCCTGTGTTTAAAACAAAACAAAACAAAACAAAAAAAACTAAAAGCATCTGTGCAGAAGACGAGTCAAGGTAGAATCCAAAATGCTAGGCATCTAGGAGGAGTGCTACGTCTCCCTGCCCCCATCCTAAGAAAAGCACCTGTCCAGATCCTGGATAGAACCTCATCCTGCATTGTTGTCTACCTTGGGCTTAAGCATAAGTACCCAATCAACCTTGTCTGGGTTTCAGGTTGGCCTCTTGTCAGCTTCCATTCCCAAGTGAGCCAAAGAACCTGGGGTTAGTAACAGTAGTACTTCCGTTCCTCTTCAAGAACTGAGCTTATGTGGCCAGTGTTGTGGGTTGAGCCACCACAAATTAAGCTATCATCAGCAACACCATCATCCCCTTTGAGCATTGGTTTGCATACAGGGTGCTCTACTCCCAATCCAGCTCCCTGTTGATGGAAAAGCAGTGGACCATGATTCAAAGCACCTGGGTCCCTACCACCAACCTGGATGACCTGGATGGAGTTCCAGGCTCCAGGCTTCAGATTGGCCTAGCTACAGCTGTTGCTACTGGGGGAGTGAACCAGCAGATGGAAGATCACTCTCTCTGGCTCTCATTCTCATTCTTACTCTTGCTCTCTAAGTCTACCTTACAAATAACAAATAAATCTTATTAAAAAGAAAATAACTGAGCTTAATAAATTATAGAATAACCTACAGCTAAGTAATATTGTATATGGGACTGGCATTGTGGCACAGTGAGTCAAGCTACCAACTGCAATGTCAGTATTCCTTACAGATGCTGGTTCAAGTCCCAGCTGCTCCACTTCTAATTAATCTCCCTATTACAGCTTGGGAAAATCAGTTGAAAATGGCCCAAGTGTTTGGGTTGTTCCTGCCACCCACAGGGGGGAGACCTGGATGAAGCTCCTGAAGCCTGATTTCAGCTTGGCCCAGCCCTAGCAGTTGTGGACACTGGGGAAGTGAACCAGTGGTTGGAAGATCCCTCTCTTTCTCTCCTTTCTCTATAATTCTGATTTTCAAGTGGATAACTAGTTTTTAAGAAGGAATTACAGAAAGAGTGTGTCTTGAGTTCTCAGGCTAGCATGCTACATGAGGTCTCAGTGGAGTCTTTGTGTTGTCCATTTCTACACTACAAGGTCAATCCTAGTCCAGCAGATCACTCAATCTGAAAATAGCAACGACTAACAGCAAGTCCAAGTTACTTGGGTGAAGTAATACTTGACTCGGGTCATCTTGGGAATCTAACAGACTAAGCCCTCTACCTTTCTTCTTGGGCCAGTCATTCACATTCTTTCTTGTCTGTTTTATCAGTGTGTGCCAGCTCTGAACAGCTATCAAAGTTGTATGTTGAAAGGAACTGCGGAAGTAAAAGTTGGCAAAGTCTTCTTCAAGGGTTCCCTTTATATCCTGTCTTCTCACTAACCTTTTGCCTGTGTTCAAGTCAAACATTGCAGACAGAGTCTATGTTTTTGGAGGCTTTGGAAGAGTTTTAAAAGCAATCTTTTATTGATGATCTCAGATCCATTCACCAATGTTAGGTAGTTGAAGTGAAACAAACCGAAGTATTATTCCTTATCTTCCAGCTAGATCTACTTATCAACAAAAACATTGATGGAAATGCTCTTTTGTGTTTTCTTCTTTCTTTCTTTCTTTCTTTCTTTCTTTCTTTCTTTCTTTCTTTCTTTCTTTCTTTCTTTCTTTCTTTCTGCTTTTTGCTTTTTTAACTGGTGGCATGAGGGTTGGCTTTGGCACAGCAGGCTAAGCCATGGTCTGGAACACTGGAATCCATATCACCGTGCTGGTTTGTGACCTGATCCACCTCCCTGCTGAGTGTCTTGGAAGGCAGCAGAAGAAGCCCAAGTGCTTGGGCCCTGCCAAACCAGTGGGAGACCCAGATGGAGTTCCAGACCTCTGGTTTCAGCCCAGCCTAGCCCCCATGGCCACAGCCATTTAGGGCACGAACTCTCAGATGGCAGATTTCATTCTCTTGATATCTGCCTCTGTCACTCTTCTTTTAAAATAAAATATTTTTAAAGTAAAGTAAGATTTAAAAACTGCAGCCCCATTTTTTTTTCTTGGTGTCATCTACACAAAAGTAATCTGACACGGTCTATATTGCACACAGAAATGAAAAAACTGATTTGTGTCCAAATACGCAACCTACATTTTGAATGTGTATCACTGAGTCAGTTGTTCAAGAAAGTTACTTCCTTGTGGTGATTCAGACACAAAGTACAGACAGAAGTAGAATGGGAAACTGCTTCTTAAAGATGGAGTTATCGAAGTGAATCAAAAGAAATGTTTTACGCATCACGCCTAACTCTAAAATCCAACTTCTGTGTTTAATGCTGAATATCGATGTGCTTGGAGATGAGCTCTGTCTCAGCATTCAGTGGCTACCATCAAGTCAACTGGTGAAGCAAGTAATGCAGCTATCGTGCGAGAAACTAGTTGTGGAAAGCTTCATTTTGGTTTTCATCAAAAATAGCTCAGCCTCATTTGGACAGAAATGGAAAAGGACATTTCAAATGTTAATCCCTTAATATGCAGCCTAGTTCTTTCCAAAGGTTGCAAGGTTTCCAAGTTCTGGAATTCATAACGAACTAACCATATGGAAACAGAATGTTCTGCATAGCGTGGCTTCCTGAATATTGTCAGAGTATGTGTGACGCTCTTTGACACTGTGCAGGAACATACATGCAGGAAGTTGTCCCAGTACAGCCACATTTCTTGCCAGTGTAAACCTTTGCCTTTCCTGTCTAGGCCAAGCCAATTCAATGTTAACTGTCTTCCATCAAGTCTTTTCCTTCACTGCTCCCTCACTGCCTACATATTACCATCCTCATTTGTCTTTCAAGATTTTTTTTAAATGACGCTTACATAGTTGATTAGTGTGTGAGGGGTCGAGGATTAGGGGAAAGTGAGTGAGACCATTATTTCCACACTTTCTGTATCTGGGAGAAGGGAGAAGATAAGGGGAAAAGCCACACTCAGCCTCCAAACTGTTTCAGTACCCAGGAATGGGGAATGGTCACCCGATGTCATCTCAGGGTCTCTGATGTGGAGCATGTTTCGAGGTTTCAAGTTGTTTCAATCATTCTGAAATGCTGTCAATCTTTCCAAGCCAAGGATGAGGAAATTCTTCCAAAGTCCATTGGCTGACATCCACTTTGAGTCTCCATTTGCCCAGATATCTGCTGTCAAGCTTTGCTGGGGTAGGTGACCAATTTGTTTTGTCCTCCTTTCTCTGCTATGGCAGCAGATGTCCTCTGCAGGCTCCCATGAACTACCAAATTCTCCATGTGCATCTGGGTATGCTGTCCACTACTTCATCTAAACCACTGAAGGGGTCCAATTCTGACTCATACACTCCATTGTAGGATCAATCACTCCTCCATGGTTGGAGTTCTTAGTCCAGCAATTTAGTTCGGGGAACCCTCAAAGAAATCTCATCTGAGATGTTCCCAGACCTAACTCTTGTGTGTGCCCACCAGTACATGGTTTGCCTCATGTCACCACATCAGTCTACACACACACTTGAGAGTTGCAATGGCTAGGTCAGATCTAACTCCAGCCCTATCTCTTACGCAAACCAATGGGTGCTGCAGCCCAACCCAACCCTGCCCACCACACACTCAGCCCTCATGTACACCACTGAGAGCTGCAGCCCAGTGAGAGTGACCTCCAATAACCTCCACTGGGCCAGCCTTCAGCCCTGGTCCCTGTGCCTGCCAACATGTGTAGTGGACTGGTCCAGTCTGTCTCACATCCCATGCAGCTCTCGTACACACCATCAGGCATTGAAGTCTAACTCAACCCAACTGATTCCACCCGCCAGTCAACACCCATGCCAGCAGGTGCAATGCCAGTGTAGCTGGCCCTCCCCCAACCCTGATTCTCATGCTCACCAGTGGGAGTTGCAGGGCATCAGAGCAGTGATCACAGTTTCCCTTCTGGACCATTTCCCAGTCCCAGATCTTGCATTCTCCAGGTAGTTCTGCAGTCTAACTCAACAGGTCTTGCTCCCAGTGTCAGCATTTTCCAGTTATGCTGCAGCAAAGCCTGACCAAACTGCCCTTATTCTGGCTCATGCTTGTATCAGTGAATATAGTTGGTTATCCCAGCCTGGCTCTCCCCATAACCCAGTTCATATGCTGGCCAACAGGTGTTGTAGCCCTGCCCGGCCTGGTCTGCCTCCAGTCCCAGTACTCACATTCACCAGTGGGAATAATGAACCAGCAAGGGAGTCCCCACAGGTCCCCTACCAGGATTGCATCCCTCCCCTCCCTGGATCTGGCGAGTGCTGGTGGGTGCTATGGCCCAGTCTGGCATGGCCTGCCTCACCTTAGTGGGTACTACAGCATAACCCGGTCCAATGTGCCCCTAGTTTCAGCTCTTGCTGGCAAGTGCTACTGTGCACCCCAGCCCAGCCAGCCCCCAATCCCAGCCCTAATGTGAACTGGCTGGTGGTGCAGCTCAACCCAGCCCATCCTGCAACACATCCTAGTTCTCAGATCTGTCTGTGGATGCTATGAACTAATCCAGACTGGACTGCCTTTAGATCTGACCCACATGCATGCCAGCAGGTAGTATAACTTGGCCTGGTCTGGTCTATTTCTTGCCTTGGTTCTTGTGCTCACCTGCAGGGACTGTGTCCTAACAAAGGCATTCTCCAAGCTCCGCTATCAGGTCACCTCTCAGTGGCAGACCTCATGCACACCGGTGCATCTTTGGCCCAGGCTAACTTTGTCCACCTCCTCTCCTGGAAGGACCTTGCTCAACTGACTCACACCCACTCTGGTACTTACTGTTGGATGCTACAACCCAACCACACCTGGTCCTCACCCTGACACCACTCTCACGTGGTTCAGAGGGAGCCAAGACCTGGCCCAGGCCATTCTACATCCACCTGGCTTTCACGAATACCAGTGGGTGCTAGAGTCTAGCCCAGCCTGGCACATCCCAGACAGTCCACACCCATGCTGAGGACACTGCAGCCATATCCAGCCCAGATTGCCAACCCCATTCCAGTCCTCACACTTATCAGTAAGAACCACAGTCCAGCCAGGGCATCCCCTTAGCTCTCTACCCAGGCCTGCTCCCAGTCACTGATTTTGCGAGTGCCAGCAGTTGCTCTGACCCAGCTTGGTGTAGCTCCTCCCTGTCTTGGCCTTTGCAATTGGATGTTGCAGCTTAGTCTGACCCGGCCTGCCCCCAGTCTCAACTCTTGCTGGTAGGTGCTGCAGCCTAGCCCTGCCCATTCTGCTCCCATCCCTGACTTGCAAACCGGTAGGTGTGATAGCCTAGCTCAGTGTAACCTGCATTCAAACCTGGCTCCTGAACTTGCCAGTGAGCTTAGGTTGGCCTGACACTGCCTAGTTCACCCCCCTCCAGAACCAACTCACACACTTGCAGATTGGTGGAGTTACCCCGCCCAGCCTGACCAACACCCAGGCCTGAATCACATGCTCAATAGCTGGAGCTATATTCCACCATGGGAGTTTCCCAAATTGCCCCACCAGGCTAGATCTCACATGACCCCAGTCATGCAGTGGATGCTAGGCCCTTACCTGGCATAGTCTGTCCCCTCTGTCCCAACCTATGAATGAGCTGGTGGATATTGTAGCCCAGCTCACCCCACACACTAAACTTGGGTGCACCTGTTGGTGCTGTAGCCCGGACCAGCTTGGCTTGTCTCCAACCCCAGTGCCCATGAGTTTTAAAGGGTTCCATGAACATGCCTAGCTTAACCTGTCACCACCCCCAGCTCTTAAGTAAATCAGTGTAAATTGCACTTCCACAGGGATGGCCCCACATACCCCTGCACAGAATTTGCCCCCCTGACCTGATTCTCTTGCATGCTGGTTAGTGTCATGGCTCAGCCTAACATTACCCAACCCCTGTTCTGACTCTCACTGGCAGGTACTATGATCTAGTCCTGCCAGGTAGGCCCCCAGCCCTAGTTTTAATGTGTGCCAGTGAATGTTATTTGGTGATGGTTGATGTTAACTAGCCCAGTTCAGGTCTCCCATGTGTGCTTGTGTTTTGGTCTGATCCTTAAAGGTTCTACCTTTCCCCCCTTCAAACTGCTTGTCTCAGCCCCCTCGCTTACCTGCAAGCACAGTGGCCTTGTTGGTGAATGTTCCTCCATAGTCATTCCTTACCTGGAACATACTCCTTCAATGGTCCTCACTCCCACACATTTCCACATCCCCTTTGGTCAATCTGCTCTCTATTTTCTTCTTCTACGTTATCAGGTTCCTCTGCATGTCCCAGAGGACTACCATATTTTCTGTGTGCATCTGGGTATGCCATCCACTACTCCGTCTAAGCCACTGAGGGGGCTCCACTCTGCAGGAATAGTAGACCTGTCAATGCAAGTCCCTCACCTGGATGTGACTCCTCAGTTACCCACATGCACTCAGCTGTGCCAACACCCAGACCGTTGGCAAGCCCATACCTCCAAGCTCTCAGAGTGCACCACCAGGTGGCAGAGGGCTATGCTACCCAGCTGTCTGCACGTATGTGGGCCCAAAAGGTCCCAGACCATATTCTGGGCCTAGCCAGACTCCCCTGCCTCCGGGGCTAGGCTGCCGGGCTGTCTGTTTGCATTCGGGCCCCAAAACAATGTTTTGGAGGAGCACTGTCTGCCATTGTCCATATCTGCAATGTTAGGATACACTTAAATAGCAGAATGACGGACTTATGACTGCTTATGAAGGACTATACTGTTGTAATAATATTGGGCAAATCAGTTGGAGGGAGGGAATTTGGGGAGGCAATAAGGAAGATCCCAGAGTCTATGGAACTGTATCATAGAAGATTCTTATTTTTTTTTTACTTGAAATGCAGAGTTAGAGAGAAAAGGACAAAGAAAAAGATATATCTTCCATCTGCTGGCTCACTCCCCAAATGGGAGCAGTGACCAGAGCTGGGCAGCTCTGAAACTAGGAGTCAGGATATTCCTCTGAATTTCTCAAATTTGTCCAAGGTCCCAAAGACCTGAGCCATCCTCTGTTGCTCTCCTAGGCCATAAGCAGGGAGCTGGATTGGAAATAGAGTAGTCAGGGCATGAACTGGTGCCCATATGGGATGTTGGCACCGCAGACAAAGGATTAGCCTTGGTAATCCCTGCTTATCTTTTTTAAACCCTCCAGAAAATCCCATTCTGCACTGTCCACTCTGCTCAGTTTGGGAACCTAAAATTCTGACCCAAAAGTCCCAAAAGTTGGTTCCCAGTTAGGGATGGTGGGTCTACTGCATGTTTGTGTATTGGTTTCTCCTTTAAACATTTGCCACGATGGGTCAATGTGTAATCCTAGGAAAGCTTTATTAAAAAGTGGAATGGTCTCTGAGTGTGAAGTTTGAACCTTGAATATAGTAAAGCCTTTTTTTGTGCTGCTATGCTCGATGTGCGAAGCAAGGTCTTCTGTGGTTCCCATCACTGCCCTGGCTCGTGGCAGGCTCGAGAAATGTGATTCACGAGAATATTTAAGTATGACTCATATTTTATTTATTTTAAAGGCAAAGTTTGAGAGGGAAGAACAAACAGAGGTCTTCCATCCACTGGTTCACTCCCACAAATAGCCACAATGACCAAGACTGAGCTGATCTGAAGCCAGGAGCTTCATCTGAGTCTCCCACATGAGTGCTGGGGCCCAAGGACTCAAGATATCCTCTGCTGCTTTTCCAGGTCATAAGCAGGGAGGTGGATGGGAATGCAGCAGCCCAGACTTAAACTGGCACATCTATGCAATGCCGGCACCACAGGCAGAAGCATAGCCTACTATGTCACGGTGTCAGCCCTTCAAGATCTATCTTTGATTCCACTTTTTAATAAAGCTTAATCTTCTACTCCAGCCAGAGGAGATACCTCCAAAGTCTTGTAGCTCTAGGGACATGTTCATTGCATCAACAAAGTTGATTGTCTTGCTGCTCCTATTCACTCTGCTTCGGTCCATTCTCTAGTCATGCCATTACTGCTGCAGCTCACTCCCCAACTTGGCCCTCAGAGAATGGATGGGAAACAGACAGGCGGGGCAGGTGTTTAATGCAACGGTTAAAATACCACGTCAGATGCTGATATCCATTTCAGAGTGTTTGCATTAGAGCCCTGCCCCTTTGGATTCCTGCTTTTCTGGGAGGTGGTAGATAGTTGCACAAGCAGTTGATCCTGGCCACCAAACCGAGAGACTTGGACGAGTTACTGACTGTTGAGTTTGGTCTGGCCCAGCCCCAGTTATTGCAGGCATTTGGAAAGTGAACCAGTAGATGGGCAATCTCTCTCTCCCATTTCAATTAATAAAATAAGTGTGTTATTAATTTATGAAGAAAGTCAGCCAGTTATGTCTTCAACTTAGTGCTCCTTCACTTTCTACCTGTGACAGTAATTTAAAAAACATTTCAACCTTCCCTCATTTTCTTTCTTTCTTTCTTTCTTTCTTTCTTTCTTTCTTTCTTTCTTTCTTTCTTTCTTTCTTTCTTTTTCTTTTCTTTTTCTCTGTCTGTCTTTCTTTCTTCCTTTATTTTTTAAGATTTGTTTATTTTATTTGAAAGAGTTACAGATAGTGGGACAGACAGAGCAAGATAAAGAGAGAAAAAGGAATCATCGGCCGGCTATTTTATTCCCCAAAGGGCCACAAGGGACAGCTGGGCCAGTCTGAAGCCAGGAGCCAGGAGCTTCTTCTGAGTCTCCCATGCAGGTGCAGGGTCCCAAGGCTTTGGGCCGTCCTCCATTGCTCTCCCAGGCCACAAGCAGGGAGCTGGGTTGGACATGCAGTAGCTGAGATAGGAACCAGCGTCCATTTGAGAAGCCAGTGGCTTAGGTTGTTATGCTACCATGCCTGTTTCTTTTTAGCTTTCTTTCTTTTTTTAATAAATTAGTTTATTTGAAAGGGAGAATGAAAAAGAGAGAAGTAAGAAGAAACCGACACACACACACACAGATTAGCCACTGCTTCACTTTCTAAATGGCCACAATAGCTAGGGCTAGGCCTAGAATTCTATCTGGGTCTCCCACCTGCGAACAAGAATTTCAGGACTTGAGCTATCTTCTGTTGCTTTCCTAGGGTCATTAAGAGGGAGCTGGACTGGAACTGGAGCAGCTGGACTTGAACTCTTCTCCATATGGGATGCCAGTGTTGCATCTTAACCTATTATACTGCAACACCAGGCCTCATACCTCCATCATTTCTTTATCAAATAGGAACAGTGGTATGTATTTCACAAGTCTGTCATGAAAGAACTTTTGCAATGAGCCAAAGGTAGAATGCCTGGTGTATAACAGGCTGAATAAACAGTGGATACATAATCATGTCTCTCTGATATTTAACACAGTACAGAACACAAATGAGTCATGAATAATGACTTGATGGATAAACATGAGACTTGGAATATGAAATAATGATTCTACAGTTATAAACCTGAAAAGGGTCCTAAGAAATTCATCTTACTTTGATGGATTCATTGATATGGAAATATGTTCACAATCTTTCATTAAACTAAAAAGGCAGTTTCTTTTTTCTTAAATAAAAGGTTATTTATTGAAAAGGCATATTTACAGAGGAGAGAGAAAGATCTTCCATCCACAATGACAAAAGCTGAGCCAATCCAATCAGAAGTTGAAAGCTAGGAGCTTCTTCTGAGTATCTCACATGGGCACAGAGGCCCAAGAACCTGGGCCATCTTACAGTGTTTTCCCAGGCCATAAGCAGTGAGCTGGATGGGAAGTGCAGCAACCAAGATACAAACCAGCACCTATATGGGATGCCAGCAGTTGCAAGTTTAAGATTAGCTAGTTGAGTCATCTTGCCGGCCCCCCAAAATCAGTGACTTAAATAGAATGTTTAGAGTCTGTACATGCACGCACACATAAGTGTGTATGTGTGTGTGTGTGTAAACTATGTTTATATCTGTGTAATTTTTAGATTTTTGTTTATTTATTTGAGAGAGAAAGAGAGAGGAGTTCCCATCCCCTTGTTCATTCCTCAAACAGCTACAATAGTTCAGGCTGGGATGGAAGCAGGGAACAACAATCCGGGTCTTCTAAATTAGAGTAAAAAAAATCAGTTATTGGAGACTTACCAATGCCTCTTTTATTCTGTATTAGCAGGGAGCTGGAGTCAGGGATTGGGTTGCCAAATAGGGACTCTGATATGGGACACAGGCATCATGACTCGTATCCTAACCACCAGACCACATGCCTCGTTCCCCATGAATTTTGGCAGACTTTTCATATAGATATATCAAGGGATGCATGATTTATTTCTAAATTTTGTTTTTACCAGACATAAAATTTGTGCATACTCATGGGGTATCATGTGATGTTTTGAGACATGTAGCTATTGTGTAAGGTTCAGTTAGGATAAACGTATCTATTTCTTTCAACACATAACATTTGTGATGACAACATTAAAAATCTTTTCTTCTAGCTTTTTCAGAAGAAACATACAGTACTTGATGATGATCTATCACCCTACTGTTCAATAGAACACCTACCTTTCGATAACAGTAAAAGAGAATACTGGAGAAGGAGGTATATTGCGTAAGAAAAAAAATACTTTATGTAAAATAAGTGATTATGTTATAGCATGATTTACACATAATATTTTGATTTTTTTTTTGTATCTTGGCTTTAAGACTATTGAAGCATGGGAATTCTCAGCAAAAATGTAAGCGTGATGTCCCATATTCATTCAAGATCTTTCCCAGATTGACTTTGAAAATGATACATCAGAGATAGAGGTTCATGCATTTGTCACTTAACTTTGGCAAGAAGTTTTCTTCCTTTATATGTCTGAGATGGAAAGGGAAGGAAAGAGAGAGGGAGAGGGGAAGGGAACAGGGAGCGAAGGGTAAAAGAGGGATGAGGAGAGAGAGAGGGAGAAAAGGGGAAGTGGGAGACAGAGTGAGTAAGCGATCATATCTGAGGATATAGAGTTGTTTCGTTACTAGAACTTGGCCTGAAGCTTATGACAATGCCTTAATGAATCCCCTGGCACTGGAATCCAGGCATTGATTTTATTAAATTTTGGAGCTTTTGCAATTCTCACGGAACTGAGGTCAGGAGCTAGTGGAGCCCTGCCCGGCTGCATGCCCTGCTAACCAGAGCCTCTTGGTATAGTGCCTTAATGACCAGTGGAGCCTCCACCCCGTCCTCCCCACCGTGACTGTCATTGCTTTTGAAATGCCCCAAAATGGCACTAAATGATGTGCAAACACAACAGATGGATTGCTAATCTCTTTCCCAGGCTTTCTTAATGGTGCATTCACAGTCCCTTGGAGCACACTCAATTTCTCTCTGTGCACTCTATTTCCACTTCTACAATTGTAGAAGAAATCATTTTGGCAAATATATTTTGTGACTTGGATGAGAGGTAATTTATACAATTGCTTACCTACCACACCAACAAGCAGCAGCTCTAGTCACAGCAGGACGGATGGCTATTCATCAGTCACAGCTGAGGAACAGAAATGGCTCTGGAGCTTTTTAGGCAGTTGAAGCCGTGACCTTGGGGGCTACTTCCAGCAAATCTTGTTTCCTTAGCAGAAACAGTGAATAGATAAAAAATAAATCAAAAGTCTGCTTTTTGAGTTGTCACTTTTATGTTCTTTGATTACCAGATCTTAAGAGAGCCTCACATGATAGAGAGGGTAAAATCTGAATGGCATTGAGGCTCTGATGCCAAGGGTGGACATTTTCACATCATTTCCCTGACCATTGAGGGTAATTGAGCAACTGAGTTATGTTAATCCAACCATATCCCCCACAGCTCTCCCGGGGCAACCTATGCCAAGAGAATCCCATATCTCTCCAGAAGATACTGCTTTGCATTTCAGGTCAGTAGAAATTTGCCAAAAATATTGGAATACATGGTATGAAAAAAAACACAAATTCTGATAGAGAAGCTCTTATTTAGGGGTTGGGTGGTTTTACACTTAACCAATGACTACATATTAAACTCACTAGGGAGGCTTTTAAAATTCTTAAATGCCAGGCCAAACGGTTGCCTAGTGGTTAAATCCTCACCTTGCAGATGCCAGGATCCCATATGGGTACCAGTTTGTATCATGGTTGCTCCACTTCCCAGTCAGCTCCCTGCTTGTGGCCTGAAAAAGTAGTCAAGGACAGTCCAAAGTCTTTGGGAACTTGCACTCATGTGGAAGACCCGGAACAAGTTCCTGGCTTCTGGCTTTGGATCGGCTCAGCTCTGGCCATTGCAGCCATTTGGGAAGTGAACCAGTGGATGGAAGATATTTCTCTCTATCTCTCCTATCTCTGTAGATCTAACTTTCCAATAAATATAAATAAATCTTCAAAAGAATTCTTAAATGTCTAGTCTGGCCTGTATGAATGGAATTGCATTGCTGGCAGTTGGGATCAAGGAACCTGCATTTTTTTTCTGACTGACCTTTCTACCTCCTATCCAATGCCTCCATGCCACGCCTTCTTTCCGATGTATAGTCAAGATGAGGAGCACTGTAAGTTGTTCAAGGCAATGGCTCTCCGACTTTCGTGCATACTGAAATCACAAGGGCAGCTTGTTAAAACGCAGATTTAGTTAGGCTGGATTTAGATATTTTTTACAAGCTCCTTGGGCAATTCTGAAACTGGTGGTCCATGGACCACTACATATTGAGAATTCAGGCTAGAAAATTCTACCCTGGAGCCAACAAGTTTCTCAAGCTTCTTCCATTGTTTAATTTCATCATAACACTTGGCTCTCTTTACAGCTGTCTCTTCTGCCAGTGCCCATGTGGGAAGTTACAGTCCCTGTGGAGGCAGATGGTGGGAAAGGCAACCTGATAGAGTCAGACACTTCATCTTGTAGTCTCTAGAAGAACCAATACAATAGAGGACTCACGTACTCAAGCATGGGGCAAGCAGTGGAGATGGCCAGAATATGAGGCAAGAGAAGGCAAAAGGCTCATTTTATGCTAGCAGGTTATGGTGAGGGAATCCAGAGCTGGAGTTAAGAAATCTCTCTCTTGGATACACTGAGCTGGAGGCAGCCAGCCTCCCAAAAGTTAGGGTCCATTCAGCTGAAGATGGACAGAGATTCCCCCCAAATATCCCTGAGAATGCCTCCCCAGGTGCATCCAGCCTCATCCCAAAGATGCTCTACTTGTTTTTGTTTTTGATATTGTCTACATAGTTGAGAAGGATGCACATGTGCATGTGGGTCTCTGATTAGTGTGGGGAGGACCGAGGTATGGAGGAAGGTGAGTGGGAAAAGCATTCCAGTTTTTTTTTCTCTTGTGTCCACAGGGGGAAAAAGGGAGGGGCCACTCTTTGCTATCAAACTACATTAGCATGAGGCATAGGGGACAGTCCATTGACAATGCTTTAGAGACGTCAATGAAGGAAAGAGTGTTTCAAGGGTGTTGCCTGAGTGGTTTTGATAGTTCTGAGAAGTTGTTGATTTCATTGCTGCAGGGTTGAGAAAATCTTTCCAATGTCTATTGGTTGATAAAGTGCTCCTTAGTGCATCCACAGGCCCAGGAATATGTTGCAAACCTTGGCCAGAAGAGTCGTCCAACCTGTTCTGCTTTTTCATGCTATGACAAGGCAGTTGATGTCTGTTGTTGGTCTAGATCAGCTGGCTAGCTAATGTCCCACATGCGCATTTGGATATGCTGTTCATTGCACAGGCATCAGCAACTGAGGAAACCCAGCCTGGACATATGCCTTCCAAGGTCGGATTACATATCTTGTCATTTTTCCTGTTGCTAGGATTTGAGTCCAGCCATCTAGTTGGGAAATTCCCCAAAAAATCTCATCTGAGGCAACATTAGACTTTACTCTTATGTGTGCCAGCCAGTGAAGGGTTTTGTCACCTGTGCCAACCAACAAGCATACCCGTGAATGCAGCTGCCTGGTCAGTTTTGCCTCCAGTCCCATGTTACACAAAACTAATTGGTGTTGTGGCCTAGCCCAGCTCAGCCTACCACAGGCCTAATCTTCATATATACCAAGAGATGCCACACATAGTAAGGGAGACCCTCAATAGCCCCCATCAGGCCTACCCCCAGTTCCAGTTCTTGCATGTGCCAGCATTTGTAGCAGTCTAGTCCAGCCAATCCTACATCCCATCCGGTTCTTGCACAAACACATGGGTTCTGCAGTTTAGCTAAGCCCTCCCCATTCTGAGAGCTTGCCCAGACATATGCCGATTGGTGCTGCCTCCTTGACCAGCCTGGCCTACCCCCAGCCCTGGCTCACATGTTCACCAATGGGACTTGCAGCCCAGTAGGACAGTGCCCACAGTTTCCCTGCTAGCCACACTCTCAGCCCTGGATCTTATGGCCATCAGGGTATACTGCAGTCCAGCATGACATGACTTGCACCCAGTCTGGCACTTACCAAAGATACCCCATTTGTTTAGCATTGTTTTCTTGCCCTACCTTCAGGTGTTGCTGAACCCCACAAGGAAATTTTGAATTTTGCTGCTGTTGAGTGCCTTCATCAGGCTCAGCTGATGCGGAACTGGAAAAGACATCCCCAGATGTCAGTTAATAAGTACATGATTACATGGAAATAAGTATGGATTATGTAATTCGATAATGCCTTTAAGCCCATCACTGCCACTTCAGAATGGTGTGCTCTCCCCGTCTCCTCCATTCAATAGTAGCAACTCTGTTGGCCATCTCAGTTGGGGCGGGGGGAGTATGAAATGGGGGAAGGCTTCAGGGAGGAGATTGAATGTACCCTGGGCCTTGAAGGGTCATATGAGTCCTATGGGCATGGATGACAAGAAAGAATATCCTAGCAGGAGGCAATGTCATGCAAAAGTCTGGAAAGGGTGGTTACCGTGTTGCTGGAGGTTGTGATGCTCTCTTTCACTATTCTCACCCTTAGCCCGCACAGCATCCAACCTCTTTGTTGGCGAAAAACTCTCCAACCGCTTGTGTTTGGGTATTGGTTCCTTTTGAGCATGTGGACTAAAGTGGCTGTACAATCCTCTCCACTCTGCCCCCTCCCCCCACTTTATGACATATGATCAAAAAGGCCTGAAATAGCTGGAGCTAGGCCAGAACAAAGCAGGAGCTAGGAACTTCATGTGGGTCTCTCACGTGGGTGGCAGCAACCCTAGTACTTGATCCATCCTCTGCTGTTTTTCCAGGTGCATTAGCAGGATTCTGGATTGGAGGCAGAGTAAATAGAACTTGAATCAATTCTCCAATATGGGATGCTATGCATTCCAGATGGCAACTTAACCCACTGTGCCACAATGCCAGTGCCTAAAATTATTTATTGAGCATCTACTACATGCCAGGTTCATACTAAGCATGGAAACATATGAAGGGTCACCCTCCAGCCCATGGAGCTCATATTCTAAGAAAGAAGGGGTCAATGAAAAAACCCACTAGATGAAATGGAAAGAAGTTCTAAGAAAAACTCCAGTAGCATGGTAGGACATGGAGTTTCAGGGGTGAGATCCTGAGTGATTAGGGAGGGCCTACTGCAGGTAGTGTCAGTTGAGTAGAGATCTGAAGGCACTAGTAATTGAGTGTCTTTGCAGAGGAAAAGCAGGTGCAAGGGCCCTGAGGCAGAAGTCTAAATGTGTTTGAGAAATAGTGAGAAGCCTTTATTGTATAAAGCCAGCTGTTTGCTTAAAGGGACACTTGCATGTATTTTTGAAAGTCTTAAAGACTGAAAGTCATGGAGAAGGCTAATCCCAAAAAGAGATGATGCTTTTTGGATTCTCCAGTTCTTTGGATGCTGCTCCACTCCTGTGCCACGGGCCTTTGGGTCAAGGGTCCTTATGCCTCATGTGGTTAGTTTAGAGCACCCTGGAAAGAGCAGAAGCCTTCCCTTGGCTTTCAGGATCAGACTAAAGGTCAAAATCCATAGAGTCCTTTCTTAATGGGTCAGTGATTCGTTCTGTTTTTTGTTGTTATTGTTATTTTTTTATTCCTCCACTCAATAAGCATTTATAACTTACTTTCTTCAGATATGACTGCCAAATTCTGTAAAAGAAATAATTCCAAGACAATACTCTTAGTCATCTTGAAGCCTTTTGGGAGAACATTTGGAATAAATCACAAGTTCTTCAGACCATCCCCTCCCAGGCTTTAAGGACAAGCTGAATGGGGTGAGAAGACATATTTTTAAATTTATGAACAGCTAAGAAAACAATGATTAGTGTTAATACCACCCCTAGGCAACTTTACTACAAATGGCTCAATGCAATGAATGTCAATGCTTGCCAGTGCTTCTCAAATAAGGAAGACTATAGGATTTGATTCGGGAAAGCTTCATGCAAGTGAAAAGGCTGAGTTTTAAATATATACAGACCTAGAGAGGAAGAACAAAGCAGTAAATGAGCAAGTACCAATCATTTTGGGATGCAGACTCCTGAGAAAACTCTATGCGAAATCAGTCATGCTACCCATCCATCTCCACCCTCTCTGCCATCAGGCCCCGTAGTCGACAGTCACTGTAACTTTTATAACATTTCTGTTTTCTGAAGTCCTAAGCATTTATGCATCCCACAGAGTAAGTTGATTCTAATTCATAAAATGCATGTATCCCCAGTCCTGAAAACCTGGGTCTACAGTCATCACGCAAATGCATTTCTAGCTCATGCAAATGATTTCCTGTTGTGTAGGAATATGGATTGCCTTCTCCAGCTTGTGTAAGCTTTGAAAGCGGAGGTGACAAGGGTGTCTTTTCGTTTGTTTCTTTGTTTAAAGCTTGTGCAGAAAATATGCCTGCAAAGGCCCAGGTACCTAGGCCAAGTAGTTCTGGTTGGCTTCATGGAGCTGTTTTTCTTGTGGGTCTCCAAGTGTAGTGGGTGTAACGGCTGCCTCTGGTGAGCTCAGTTTTGGCTGCTTTTCCACTCAGAGCACCGCAGTTTGGTCTCTGACAGAAATGGAGCTTGCTTTTAATTACAACAGCATACTGAGAACAGACAAGAGATTTACTTTGCTTCTTTCATTCACCGAGACCCATTCTTTTGTTTCCTTCCTCATTCTTTCTTGTCTTTTTCTCTAGTAGACACTTTTGGAAATCTAAGTTGTCAGGATGGTGCCAAGCATTAAGAAAAAAAAATAATAAAGTGTAGAGAGCAGGGGTGGCTCATCTGTCATAGTAACCCTGTTAGTGTTTGTACCTGTTTGTGACCACCCAACTGGAGGGAGCCAGGATCGATTGGTGCTGCCAGACAGTGGAAGCCATTAGCTTAGGCTTGAAGAGGTAAGTCAATGGATGGCTAAAGAAAATGAGTGCATGCATCTGTGTATAATGGACTAGTATTTGTTCTTAAAAAATAAAAAGGAACTCCTGTCATTCACTTCAATATATGCTTGAATCTGATTGCATTGGTGGTATAGTGGTGAGCATAGCTGCCTTCCAAATATGCTTGAATCTGAAGGGCATCATGTAAGTGAAGTAAGTCAGACACTCATCTGTGGGATCCCTACTAGCCAAATGCACTGAAGCAGAAATACAATAATGCCTACCTGGGACTGGGCAGCGGGGTGTAATGCACAATTTCTCGTCAATGGGTATAAAGTTTCAGCTATGCTAATGAGTAATTTACACAGATCTGTTATACCACGTGGTGCCCACAGCTAATGATGCTGTGTCCCCTATTTGACATTTGTGAAACAGGTGCAATTTAAATATTTTAAGCTAAAGAAAGAAAGACGCCATGGATGCATTTGTGTGTGGTGATTACGAAGCATATAGCTGTGTGCCTTATATGTGTACAGTCCTGCTTATGAACTGGACCTCACTAAAAGCCACAGACTAACACCAGTCATAGCTACCATTCACTGAATGCGTCCATGGTGCCAGCCTGTCTGCTAATGCCATCTTTTCAGCAACTCCCTGAGGTAGGCTAGCGGCATAGCTTCATGATGCTCAAAGAAAAACAGGATCCTGGAGCCTATTGTACTTGTGTGAGTTCTTGGACCCAAAAAGTACAAGTTCTCTGTGTGAGTCTGATTGGAGGCCTTAGACCTAGCATCGCTGTTCTGCTGTGCTTAGTGTCTTCATCTCCTTGCTGCCAAATGGGGTGATTAAAAACCCTTGCTTCGCAGGGTGGCTGTGAAATGGCATAGGATAACATCTACAAAGTGCTACCCGGACATGCTTAGGAAATGCTAGTAACCCTCCTTTTCACCTGCTCACCAGGAGACTGAGAGTCTCCACTCTGCACCATGTTTATATTTCGCTGAGCTGCCAAAACACACATCTGTTTGTATCTCCTTCATTTGATCAAGCAGTGTGCATGCTCCAGTGCAAATACTGGGGTGTGTGCCAATTCTATTAACTCAGGAGATTGGGTGGGGGCGTTTGACAATTTAAGGCATCCATGGCCTATTCATGTTGGAATGTGTTGTGTTTTGCAAATTAGTCCTGTGGGAACAATGCATCTTCAGAAATTGCATGGTTGGTAGAAAAGACACTGACTGGGCTCTGACATGCATTTGGGGATTCAGATTGTAGATAAGAAAATACCCATTGTCAGGGCCCAATGTGATGACTCAATTGATTAATCCTCCCCTTATAAGTGCCAGGATCCCATATGGGCACCAGTTCGTGTCCTAGCTGCTCCACTTCCCATCCAGCCTTTGCTTGTGGCCTGGGAAAGCAGTAGAGGATGGCTCAAAGCCTTGGGACACTGTACCCGTTTGGAAAACTGGGGAAAATTTCCTGGTTCCTGGCTTTGGATCAGCTCAGCTCTGGCCATTGCAGCCATTTGGGAAGTGAACCAGCAGATGGAAGCACTTTCTCTATGTTTCCACTATTCTTGGTAAATCTGCCTTTTCAAAAAAAAAAAAATCTATAAATCTTAAAGAAAAAAAAAGAAAAGAAAAGAAAAGAAAATGCTTGTTGTGAGACCTGGATCACTTTGATGGACAGATCCAGAATCCCAGAGTATTGTGGCCCATATCTGACTCATTCATGAAAAACATGTTATAGGACACATGACACTTGTCCCCCTCATGTAGGCACTACACGGAGAGCTAATGTGAAATCCAGCACATGGAAAAGTAAGTGACGACTCAGTCATCCCTTTTCTTCCAGCATCCAGTTCTCCCTTGCTGAAAATTGTGGGAATGACAGATGGCACTATACAATCTTCTATTATTAACCGTGATCCTTAACCTCTCTTTTAAGTCGTACACGTCTTCCTAGAACACTTCATTTACCAAGTCACTCTTCCGCTCAAGGACTTTCAATGGTTCCCTGTTTCCTCTAATACCAAGTCTGAACACCTCAGCCTGTCTGATTCACAACTGTACTCTTCACCCAGTGAGTCATTTGTTCATTTTTTTGTATCCAGTTCATAATTTGATGTGTACCTGCTATGTTGCATGTTGCTGGACTGGTGCTGGTTCCACCACTGTGACCCAAACAGGTGCATCCATGGTCCCTCTACTAGAGCCAAGCTCTTCTGCTTACTGCCATTTGCTCAGCACTTGTTCATTTCACCGCTGCATCTGTGCAGACTCCAAACCTCATGTTGCAAATGTCTTCCTTTCTCCTCTCTGCCAACATGTCCCCTCACCACCTCTAGAACTGCTACTAAAATGCAAGCTTTCCACACTTGCTTCATACTGCATTGTAGCTGTCAAAAGTCCAGGAGAACCTGTCTTGCTCACAAGTTATGAGAGCTGCAACCAGAAACCATCTGACCAAAAATTTTTTAAAAAATTGCTGATTTATTTGAAAAGCAGAGTTGCAAACAGAGAGGGAGGGAGGAAGCGAAAGAAACAGAGTGATCTTCCAATCACTGGTTTACTACTCCCCAGACGATTGCAACAGTTGCATCTGGCCCAAACAGAAGCCAGGAGAATGATGCTCCATCTGAGTCTCCCAGGTGGGTGGCAGGACCAAGAACTCAAGCCATCTTCTGCTACTCTCCAGGTACATTAGCAGGGAGCTGGATCAGAAAGAGAGTAGCCAAGACTCAAGCCCATGCCAATAAGGGATGCCAGTGTTATAGGTGGCAGCTTAATTTCCTGTACCACAATGCTAGCCCCAGGATATGGGTATTTTAAACACTGGGCCAAAATCCCAGTTCCACAGCAAAACTTTTGTTATCCTGGGTATTTGTGTGGAAGGGTAATTATGAAAGGGGGCAATGCAAGTTAAGCTGGATAACCAAAAAGGTGGCCACCTGATAAGGCATGACTTGATCCTGACTAAGAAAAGAAAATGAAATGAAAAAAGGCTAGGACTTACTAATGTACTCACATTTAGACCCAGCTATAGAGAGGTACAGCTGGCATGAGAACAGCAGCACTTGATATCCATGCTGTCCGTGATGTCTTAAATAGCTACCCTATGTCAGGCATGCATATCCTGGACAAATGCAGGGCCCAGGGAAAATATACAAAGAGATTCCAGCCGCCTCCATGCCTGAAGTTCTACATGTTAACAAATTGAGCTAGTACATCTGATCAAATGTGTTCTGTTTTCTTGACAAAGCACTCGCTCATCATGATCTGGAAGCTCAGGTCCAGGTCTGAGATTTTTGGATTCCTCAAAGTTTCATGCTGAAGCATGACAGCACAGATGGGTCAGTCCTGGGTGTCCAACCTTACCTCGGGACCCCTGCTTATCCGCCCCAGCTCTAGTCTGTATTATAAGGAGCCTCACACAGAGACAGGTGGGCAGCCTGCCTGATGGCCCAGCAGCTTGCTCCCTTGTGGTACCTTCCTGAAGCAGGCATAGGGCCCTCGAGGCCAGCACTTCTTGGGACCTGGATTAGCCACCCCGTGGGCTGGACGGTCTGTCTTTGGCCACGTTCCTTCGATCCTGTGCATTTCTGCTCTTGGGAGGGACACAGTCAGGGGACTGACAGGGCTACAACTGTAAAATGTGGGGTCAGATCTCCACCTTGTACTGGGGAGAAGACAAGGGCAGCCTGCTCCCTGCTCACCAGACATGTAGAGCATGTGGACCAGACAGCCAAATGTGAATTCCCACTCTACCGTGGTGGAATGGGCAAGCACTGTCTGTGTTAGAACCCAGAACAGAATGAAGGATGAAGTAGCAGTTGATGCATTTGGGCAAAAGCAAACAGGAGAAGGAGGAATCAGAGAGGAAGATATCAAATATCAAGTCTTTCAAGTTTTTTTTTTAAATTTTATTGAGGAATGATTTACATTCAAACATGTGCCTGAATTCCACCTCACAGCTCCAAACATTGTTACAACTACAGGAAATCACAGATTCCCCTGATTCCAGTAAATGCCCCCTACCCAAATGTATCCTGACTTCAGTCACTGTAGATCAACCCTGTCTCTTTTGGAAACCTGTGCAAATGGAGTTGTACAATGTATATCTTTGTGTCTGATTTTCTTGTGTCAACATGCCTGTGAAGTCCAGCCAACTTGCTTTGTTACACACACACACACACACACACACACACACACACACAAACACATTGCTGCTGTGTAGCATTTTGTCTTATTAAAATGGGACACTTTGTTTTTCCATTTTATTGTCGATGGACATTTGTGTTGCTTTCAGGTTGGAACTACTATTCATAATGCTGGCACAACCTTTATTGTTCATGCATTTTGATGAAAATTTGCAGCATTCTTTGAAAAAAAACGTTTTTCAGGAGCCAGTGTTGTGGTGCTATCAGGTGAGCAGCCTAATGCAGCGCCAAGATCCCGTACAGGAGCGCCTGTTCAAAGGCCTGGCCACTTTGCTTCTGAATCAGCTCCCTTCTGATGCTGCTGGGAAAGCAGCAGAAGCTGGATCAAGCCTCTTGGCCCCTGCCATCCATGTAGGAAACCAAAGTGAAGTTCCCAGACCCTGACATTGGCCTGGTCTTGTCCCAGGTGTTGCTTGCCATTTGGGGAGTGAACCTGTTGATGGAAGAGAGATCTCTATTTCTGTTATTTTGTTTTCCAAACAAATAAATACAGCTTTAAAAGTGTATACATTTTTAGTTCATACTAAAATCAGAAAATATGTCAAAGAATTCTACTTTGGAAAAATATTTGATTTATTTGAAAGGGAGACTAACATATTCATGAATACACACATACACACACACACACACACACACACACACACACAGAGTGAGATCAAAGGTGAAAGAGTGAGAGAGATATTTTCTGTCTGCTGGTTCACTCTCCAAATGGCCAGAGTGGCAACAAACCAGGACACTATAAATGACAGTCCTCACATTTCTTTCTTTTTTTGTGTGAACTTTACAATACTTTATTATATGCTTAGCCTTGTTCTGTATGTTACTGTATGAATGAAAAGGCGGTGTCATAGCAATGCTTTCCTGTTGTCTCCATGTCTCTTTAAATCTGTGGTCCATATTTTGCAGCTGCTTATTCAGGAACAGCTCTACCCGCTTGCCTTTTCCTTATTGAATTCCCTTTCTTTCCTCCTGGACTCTCATGGCCGATCAGCTTTCTGCGCCTCAGAAGTGTTGAGGGAGGTTGTGAGTTCTCTTCACCCTGCTTCTGAGCCACCAGCCTGACAGTCACCCCCCCATGGCTGACAAATTGTACTCAGCATTGAAGAGTGATCAATGAAGAATGATCAGTCAACACACACACACTCACACACACACACTCACTCACTCACACACACATGTTCAGAGAGACAGAACCAGTATACCAGTATTTCTACTATCTCTGACATGGGCATATCTTACTCTAGATAACTTAAAGGTAGATATGATCACTCTGGATTAATGGTAAGGTTTCAATCCATAGATTTTTTGTGCCTCCCACATCTACTCTCCTCCTGCCCTCCCCCCACACATTGAAATAGGCAGTGTACACAATGAAAACTTGCTCCATTTCACAGAAAGCAATGGGGCTCTCAGTTAATACACTTGCCCCTTGATGCTCCTCATAGTTTCATGTCACCAGATGGATACTAACCAATAAGGATTGCTTCTCCTAGATAACGTGACCATTCTGCTGAAAGCCTACTCATTTTTGGCTTTTTGTTAAGCTCACCCAAAACAACAAATGCTGAGAATATAATAGGCCCTCACTTCATACTTCTTCCTTATTGGAAGCTAAACAGTTAGGGAAAGAAGGAAAACAGAATAGAGCGACAAGCTTTTAAAAATGCCTTTTACCTTCTTATTGAAGATTCCTTCATTGTTTGCTAATCTAACAGCATCCTCAGGTTCTGTGTACACTAGACACATAAGTTTCCAATGTGTGTACGTTGAAATTAGCAAAAGGCAGACTTAGGAAAGCAATTTGTTGTTCAAGATCCCTTAGGATCCATCGTCTTTAACTACGAACCAGATGTCTCATTTTCCTGTTAGGGAATAGACTTTGAACTCGGAAACTTCACATTCTGTTTTCTATGCATCTCAACACAGTTCAAGGATTTCCAAATTGGTCCAATGGGCCTCTTCTAACCCAGAGTAGTAGAGCATGTTTCATATTGTGTAGTTGGTACTGGAGCTGGCTTGGAGGCAAGAACTTTGTGTTCAAATAAAAGCCCCACCTTTGCTGTGCCTTTGTTTCACCATCAGCAGAGAATCATGCCTTGCCTCCAATGTCAAACAATAGAAAACGGATGTGCGGAATGCTTAGTGTTGCCTAAGAAAAGACGGGTACATCATCCCAAAGTGACACACTGAGGAAGTAGTCAGATTGGTTTCATGCTGTAAAGTGATTTGAGGTCTGTGAGATGGCGTCTATTTACATTGAACAATGCCCCATGTGCCCGTTGAGACTCCAGTGGTGTTAGAAGGAACCTTCATGAGACCATCTGTCCCAACCCTCCATCTGGCCAATAAAAAGTTTTGGTGGCATCCTAGAGAACAGGCACATGGCCTCTGCTTGAATGTCACCTGCTCCTGAAGTTAACTTCTGCCTGAACAGCTCTTTTTGTTGCTCAGCCATTTTCATCCAAGCAAGTTTCTTTTTTTCCTCTTTCTTTCTTTCTCTCTTCCTCTCTTTCTTTCTTTTTTCCTTTCTTTCTTTCTTTCTTCCTTTCTTCCTTCCTTCCTTCCTTCCTTCCTTTCTCCCTTTTTTGAAGCTTTATTTATTTATTTGTAAGGTAGGGTTACAGAGAGAAGGGAACACACACGCACACACACACACAGTGAGAGCTTTTCTATCTGCCAGTTCACTCTCCAACTGGCTGCAATGGCCAAGGCTAGGTCAAGAGCCATGAGATTCTTCTAGGTTTCAACCACTTGGGCCATCCTCCACTGCCTTTCTCAAATCCATTAACAGGAAGCTGGATTGGAAGTAGGGCAGCCAGGACACAGATGGGAATCTGTATGAGATATTTAACCCACTGCACCACAACATGGGTGCTCTCTGAAAAGAAAGTGAAAATGACAAATACTAAACAAAACAGAAACCACAACTGGTCTATCCCCTGTGTGTATCCATCTGTGTGTGGTTCATTTCACTTCCAGATTCATACATTTGTGTATCCATGTTGTCACAAATGGCAGATTTCCTTGCTTTTAAAAGCTGAATCATATGTGATTCATGTGTATGTGTACATGTGTGTGTGTGAGTGACTTTTTATCCTTTAATTTCTTGCAGGACACTTACTATGTTTGCTATTGTGAATAAACCTACAATGAACACGACGTGCAGGTATCTATTCTAGACATTGATTTCATTTCCTTTAGGTATATACCTGGAAGTGGGGTGTCCAAAACATATGATAGATCTATCTTTAATTTGGGGGGGAAGCTCCATATTGTTTTCTGTAATATTTGATCCACTTTACATTTTTCACTTACAGTGTTCAAGGGTTCCCTTTTATCCACAAACTTTCCAAAACTTGTTAGCCTTTGTCTTTTTGATAACAACTGTTCTAGCAAGTGTAGAATGATATGTCTTTGCAATTTTTACTTGTGTTTCCCTGATTGTTAGGGATGTTGAGCACACATTTGTATATCTGTTGGTCATTTGTTTACCTCCTGTAGAGAGCTGTTTATTCAGATCCTTTGTAAATCGAGTTGTTACTCTTCTATTGAGTTGTGTGAGTTCCTTATGCATTTCAAACATATAACCCCTTGTTGAATCTGTAGATGTATGTAAGGGTTCTCTTGCACTCCATAGGCTGTCTTATCACTCTGTCTTTTTGTTTAGATTTATTGATTTTTATTGGAAAAGCAGATTCACAGAGAGAAGGAGAGGCAGAGAGAAAGATCTTCTATCTGCTGGTTCACTGCTGAAATGGTTGTAATGGCCACAGCTAAGCTGATCCAGGAGTTTTTCCAAGTCTCCCACATGGATGCAGGGTCCCACAGCTTTGGGCCATTCTCTACTGCTTTCCCAGGGCATAAGCAGGGAGCAGGATGGGAAGTGGAACAGCTGGGATACATGGAATCCTGGTGCATGGAAGGCAAGGATTTAGCCACTAGGCTACCACATTGGATTCAGTTCTTTACACATATGAATGATGTCACCTGTGGGATTTTCCTATATGGCTTTTAAATTGTGTTAAGTTCCTTCTGTACCTATCTGGATGTTTTAATTAGGTTGAATTCTCTCAACTGCTTTTATGGATTTGTAATGATGTGGTAGTGTGGCTTTGTTTTAATTTTGTTAATGTGATATATTATATAGATTGATTTGTACATATTGAACCATCCTGGCATCCCAGGATCCTGACATCCTACTTGGTCATGATGAATAATCTTTCTAATATGTTGCTGAGTTCACTAATATTTTATTGAAGATTGTTGCATCTTCGTTCATCAGAGATACCAATCTGAGTTTGCTTTACCTGTGGTGTGTTTCACTCAACTATCAAGGGGAAATTGGTCTCACGAAATGAAATTGAAAGTATTTCCTCCTGTTTTTTGAAACAAAAACTGGTATTGATCCTTCCATGAATATTTTTACAACTTTACTTTTTTTTAAAAGTTATTTAATTGGAAATCAGAGTTAACAGAGGTAGAGGCTTGAGAGAGAGAGAGGTCTTCCACCTTCTGGTTCACTCCCCAAGTGGCCTCAGTGACTGAGATGGGCCTGTAACATGGGTGGCAAGGGGCCCAAGCACCTGAGTATCTTCTGCTGCCTTCTCAGGTGCATTGATAGGGATCTGGCTAGGAAAAGGAGCAGCCAGAGCTGAAGCTGGTGTCTAATTGGTAATGGTACTGCAGACAGTGGCTTACTTTGCTATGCCACAACACCAACCCCCTAGTTGCTTTTCAAATCAGTTGTATATCTATTCTCTGAATATTTGTTTGACTGTTACATCTGCTATTGTTGAGTAGCTTTTGGAGTTGCTTAATTTTAATATATCTCTGTCAATTTTTCCTTCCAAATCTGTCAACACAATGTTTGATATATTTAAGTAACCTGATGTAGGATGTGCATGTAATTATAATGTTATATCTCCCTCTTTAATTTATCATTTTATCATGATATAATGGCCTGCTTTGTATATACAGACAATTGTTGCCTTGAAGTGTGCTTTGTCTGATGTAAATATAGCCATCTCTGCTTTCTTTTGATTACCATTTTTACAGAATATCTTTTTATATGCTTTCCCTTTCAGCTATTAAACTTGAGGTGGGTTTCTTGTAGACAGTATATCAATGGATCATCTTTTGTCTCCATTCAGCCATGCTATGCCTTTTGTTGAAGAATTTAATCTATTTCCATTGAAAGTTCGATATGTTGGGACTTGCTGTTTCTCTTTTGCTCATTGTCTCCTGGTTATTTTGTCCCTCTCCTTCTTGCTTTCTTCATTTGCTGTTTGATGATTTGTGTAGTGATTTGCTTTGATTCTTTTCCTTTTAATCTTTTGGGTATCTGTTATAGGTTTTATTTTTTTTTTCTTCATGAGTAGCTCAAGGCTTGCATAAAATATCTTGTAGTTAAAATCCTCTAAAGTTTGCAACAAACTTACCATCAATTGCATGAGAATCGCCACAATTTCACTTCGCTGTCACACACACACTATACTCTTTAGTGTCAGAATTTGCTTCTTTCTAGACTGTACATGCATTAACAGTTCTGATCTTTGGACTTTGACTTTAGGGTTTAGAATGTTATTCTGTATTGGTCTATGTATTTGCCTTTACTAGTGAGATTGAGGCTTTATCTTTGCTCTTTGTTGTGATTTTGTTTGGACAGAAGCATGTCTTGTACTGTCAAGGCACAAGCATGAATGCCAGGCTGACATGCTTGGAGCTCCTAGCATGGGCTTGGGTACTGTGGTGCTAAGATCAGAAGTGAACAAAGGTTGGCAGGGGTTTTTCTGCTCTGATAGTGTGCAGTGGCATGGAGTCTCGGATGCTCAGTCACCTGAGGTCCACATTAACCAAGACTATGAGTCCTAGCCTTGGGTATCCATGGCAACAGCAGGGGCTACTTGGGTCTTTGGTGAACAAGGCTGCTGGAAGCCTCTTGCTCTGTGTGTGTCGTAGAGTGTGGTTTGCAGGTGAGGGAATTTCTCTTGGCACCAAGCTGTGCTGGACTGCGAGAAGGGGTGACACAGATCAGGTGCTTCCTATACTTTCCTGTGTGGTTACCCCCAGGAAATTTTCCTCCATTAAGTTGCAGCACTTTTCAAATTGTATTCCAGGACTCTCCTAGAACTGTTTTCATTTACTGAGAGTCATGTTTTTTGTGCGGTCAATAAGGGCTGGAGTTCTCTGGTCGGCTCTACATTTTCTTTTGCAATCCTTTAGCTCTGCAATTGAGAAACTATGGTGCACAAATGGCCTGCTTGTCTTTGTAAATAAAGTTTTATTGGAACAAAGTTACATTAATTTGTTCGCCTATTGTGTATCATATTTTTTTGTGTGTTGTCTAAGTAGAGCTGAGTAACTGAGATGGAGGCCATATAGTTTGCAAAGCTTCACATTTTTATGAACAAGTCAGTAACAGAAAAGTTGGATTACCTCTGTTAACTCATAACTGATGGCTCTGCAAGTTGTGTGAAAAAGCTTGAGTATAGCAACATATAGGGCAAACTGGCTTTGTTCTAGGGCCCAGGGTGAGGCTCGGTGAACATGTCCATTCTCAGGTGTCAGGCATCATTTTTATTCTATTGGGATCTCACGTACTGAGCAAAGTCTCTGAGAGGTTCTGCCAGTGTTTTTTTTTTAATCCTTATTTTTAATTTATATAAAATGAGTAGATTTCACATTTTTCACAATTCAGAATTAGAAGCATAGAGGTTCCACCTGCCCCCCTTGAGCACAACAAACCCTAGCTGGCTGCAACCATTACAGAATCCTGACAGAGAAACCAGCAGAGCATAGTCATAACCCCCAAGTGAGATAACATTTCAAGACTGGATCTTTGGGAGCCAACTAAGGTTTACCAACCCTTAAGAGTAGAACCCTAATTAGACATGACTATAGCCGCCTAAGAGGAGGACAGTCCTCTCCCTTACAACCTTGCTACAACCTTGGACTTTTCTAGCCGCTAGAAATGACAGAAAGTAAATCCATATTATTCAAGCCTACCAGGCTATGGTATCTTGATAGAGTAGCCAAAGAAGAGGGAGGCAGATTTTGGTACTGAGAAGTGGGCTGTTGTTAAAAAAGGGGGGTGGTAGTAAAGGAGGGGCTCAAAGGCTCGATTGGCGAATCCTCTCCTTGCAAGTGCCAGGATCCCATATGGGCACTGGTTCATGTTTCAGCTACTCCACCTCCAAACCTGCTCCCTGCTTGTGGTCCAAAGCCTGGGGACCTCGCACCCACATTGGAGACCGGGAAGAAGGTCCTGGCTCCTGGCTCGACTCTGGCCGTTGCAGCCACTTGGGCAGTGAACCAGCAGATAGAAGATCTTTCTCTCTGTCTCTTCTTCTCTGTGTAAATCTGCCTTTCCAATAAAAATAAATAAATAAAACTTTAAAAAGTTAAAAAGTAAATGAGTAGGAGCTGTACATTTGTGGGTACATGCCAGAGCCATGTGCATTAAGTGAAGCTCTGTCAAGGTGTTAGAGATGAAAAGCATGTTGTTGAAAACTGGAAGAAAAATGATTTCTTAGGAATGGAAGAATTTGGGTTATGGTAAAAGTGGATATTTACTTGAGGACGTTTCTAAGGAAAGAATTTAAAAATCGGCTTGGTCTTTCCTGACTACTTTTCTTAGAATGTGCGAGGAAAGAGAAACTCTTGAGGAAGGCTTTTGTTAAGCATCATCCAGTCTGTGCTGTTGCCATGTTAACCTGAGATGAAGAAGACAGCAACTCTTAGCGGTCAAGTGGGAGTGGGTGGCGGCACGTGCACATTTTCAGAGCCAGACTGCTAGAGGAAGTTCATGTAGAGCAGAAAAGCGGGCCTGGAGAGTATACCACAGTTGTCAGCACACTTGAGGAGTTGGCAGTGCTGAGATGTGGTGCGACAGGAAGAGACACCCATTGCCACTCTTGTACCAGGGTTATTACTGCGCTCTGTTCTAGTCTCTCTTTAGTTTTCTTCCCCCCTTCATTGGCAATGCATGTCATGGTCAAATGTAAGCTGTAGCTTTAGGCTACTGATGGTCCCATAATTCCACAAATGAATGATGCTGTACTTGCCTACTTCTATTTTTCTCATCTCCATTCCAGCTCCCCAGGAAGCCTTGGGATAGAGAGAAAACTGGATGTCTCCAGGTAGAATTTCTTGATCTGCAGATGAAGAAAGCATTCTTGTAGGAAGCCAAGCTGCAACTTCTCTTTGTGGAACAGTGACTGGGAAGAAAAGATATGTGGGTCTAGAGAGGCCTACATATCTAGGTTGTATCACTTTGTTTAGGAAGGCTGGTAGCTCCAAGCTGGCATGCAAGGCGTACACTTAGCCACCACTTACTGTCTAGAAGAAACATGGATGGGTTTGCTTCTTCCCAAAGCAGTTGGAGAAAGCAGCAGAGGAGTCCATGGAGATGTCATGGTGTGGGGAAAAGAAACTGGGTCAGAACCTGCCTCGGGGGATCTTGGTTCCTTGACATGAAAAAAATGTATCAAAGCGTACCTGTGAGCAGCAGAGGGAGCTATTGCTTTCTTCAATAGCAGTCTCAAAGTGTCTTCTCCCTCCAATTGTAACCTTCCTGAAGTTAAATCTAAGAGAAGACACTAAGGTAACTCTTTGTAAAACCAAGACAGGAAAGCCATAATAGAAGAAGAGTCACAAGGAGATACCATCTCATACCCAAGAACATTTATTTTAATTTAAACAAACAAAACAAGCAGTGTTGGCAATGATAGGGAGAATTTGAAAGCCATGTGTATTGGTGGTAGGAATGCAAGCTGGTGTGGCCACTGTGAAAAACCGGTTTGTGGTTCTTCAAAAAACTTAAAATGGAACTCCACATGACCCATACATTCCACTTCTGCGTATGTAACCTCAACTAATTGACCGTAGGTACTGGACTAGGTATTTCTATTTTCACATTCACAGTATCATTCACGACAGCCAAGATGTGGAAGATGTCCAAATGTCCACTGAGAGTGAATAAACACCATGTGCTATATAATACAATGGAGCATTACTCAGACTTAAGAAAGAATTAAGCTGTGGCACAGACTACAATATAGATGGGCCCAAAGGACATTATGCTATGTAAAATGATCCGGTCACAAAAGAACAGATACTGTATGATTCAGTTCACACGAAACTTCTATGATAACTCAAATCCACAGCTATATTAAGAGGACAGGTGGTTCCCAGGGACTGAGGATGTGATTACATAGGGCATCATGATTGAATGGATAGAGACTATTTTGCACAGTGCAGAATATTCTCTGGCTCAATAGTGGCAAATGGTTGGTAAATTGTATCTTGTATATGAAGAAAAAGAGAGGAGGTAGACTAAGGAAAATGCTTTTTTACTTGCCACAGTATCCCTAGGCGAGCATCTCTTAGTGTTAGAATTTGTCTGGTCCTGGCACAGTAGCCTAGTACCTGCAGTCCTCACCTTGCATGCATCATTATCCCATATGGATACTGGTACTAATCCTGGCTGTTCTACTTCCCATCCAGCTTCTTGCTTGTGGCCTGGGAAAACAGTGGAAGACGGCCCAAAGCCTTGGGACCCTGCACCTATGTGCGAGACCTGGAAGAAGCTCTTGGCTCCTGGCTTTGGATCAGCTCATCTCCGGCTATTGCGGCCACTTGAGGAGTGAACCAATGGATGGGAGACCTTTCTCTCTGTATCTCCTTCTTTCTGTATGTCTGCCTTTCCAATAAAAACAAATCTTTAAAAAAAATAGAATTTGCCTAAATCTCTCATTGGATTCTGCCCACCATCACCTGTAAAACCTCTAACACTAGCAATGATTGTTCAACCACAACCTCCAGACTTGGAATCCTGGGTTATTAGCTATTGTTACTTTTGCTTTTTAAGATTTATTTCTTTTAATTGTAGTTGGAAGGCCGAGATATTTAGTGTGTGTGTGTGTGTGTGTGTGTGAGAGAGAGAGAGAGAGAGAGAGAGAGAGAAAGAGAAAGAGAATGAATGAATCTTTCATTTTCTGGTTAAACTTCCCAGTTGGCTGGGCCAGGCTGAAATCAGGAGCCTGGAACTTGATCCAGGACTCCCACATGGGTGCAGGGGCTGAGGGCCTTGGGCCATCTTCCACTGCTTTTCCAGGCATATTAACAGGAAGCTGGCTGGATTGGAAGTGGAGCCTCCAAGACTGGTACCAGTGCCTATATAGGATTGTGATGTTGCGGACTGGCGTCACAACACTGGCCTCTATTTTGTTGTTGTTGTTATTTGTTATTAGAGTTTATTTATTTGAAAGTCACAGCAACAGAGACAGTGGTAGAGACAGATTTTCCTTTTGCTAGTTCACTCCCCAAATGCCACAACAGGAACATCCTTTTGATTTCTCATATAGATGGGAGGGACCCAGTTACTTCAGCTGCCTTCCCAGGTGCCCTATCTGGATCTGATGGCAAGCCAATGGCTTCACCCTCTGCGTCACTCCCCCCACATCGAATATTTTTAAAAGGTGCCTAGTGATAATAGTTTTGCCTTCTATGCCTTCTATAGACCTCTGCTGTTCGGATTTCTAAGACGTATGTTTTTGGGATTTTTTGTTTTGGTGGGAAATACATATAACATAAAATTTACCACTGAAGTCATTTTGAAAGTTAACGACTACATGGAGCTAAGTACATTTACAATGTGTGGAGCTATCACTACCATCTGGTAGTTCCAGAACTTTCTCCAATCTCCCCAAAAGAAAACCTCATACTCTACCAGTTTCACTCCTACAAATTGCTAGACTCCCAGTCCCTGGCGAATTCTGATTTTCTGCCTCTATAGATTTATGTGGCATTTTATGTCTGATTTCCATCACTGGCTTAATGTTTGCATGGATCAGTCCTTCACTCCTTTTTGTATGAGCAAATAACATCCCTTCGTATGAACATACCACTATGGATTGATTCACTGATCAGCTAATGGACAGATAGGTTGTTTCTACCTTTGGGTTATTGTGAATAATACTGTAATGAATGTGAATGTGCAAATAGTGTTCAAACATCTGCTTTCATTCTCTTGGGACTATTCCTAGGGGATGGGCTTGCTGAATCAACTGGGAACTCTGTGTCAAAGCTCTCAAACGGAAAGACACTATTCTATTTTCCATTTAACAATGTCATCAGCAATATATGGTGGCTCTAGGGAGATGGTTTTGTGTAGGACTTGGGAGGAGAAGGGACACTTCCATGGTCACTGTGGAAGGGGGGCACTGGCCAATCCTTTGTGAGCCAGGTCCCCTTGTGTCCTCCTTTTTTTGTACTTTTTCAAAATGTACTGAAAAAAAGCTCCACAGACCTCTTTTTTTTTTTTCTTTCTCCCAAGCCTTACATTGTCACTCTTGGAGACCTTTCAATGTCTAAAAGATTTCTGAGGAAGCTCATGTTGCTGGTCTCCCAAGGGCATGTCACATAACTCTTCTTGCCTGGCTTGTCACACTTGGGACTCCAGGAAAAGGAGGGTAACTGCCATAGCCAGACTCAACCTTTGGCTTGCCTTCCACTTGGCACTGGCACCTTGAGCATCTCAATGAACAGTCTCCCAAGGCTGAGAGCAAAGCTTTCCCAGCCTCATGCAGCCAGCACCTCTTTCTGCCTTCTGGCCTCTTAATGTGCTTTGCATTAAAATAAGCAATTTGGCTTTGCCTCTGAGTCAGTTCTCAAGGGAGCAATAAAAGATGAGCCATTAATATGTGGCCCATGGAGACATAGTGGATTGAGAAATGACTGCAATTCATTCAATTCAGGCCCGTTGGGCATTTTGCCCGAGCACTAGCTATGCCAGCAATGATATGGGTCCTACTCCCAGCTCTGCCACCAGCTGGAGGTTCACATTTAGCCAATCCCTTCCCCTCTCTCCATCTTACTTTCTCCATCTATTAAATGAGCAGGCAATCTCCAAGGCACAGGTTGCACTCCTAATGTTCTGCGATTCATATTCAACAGACCCTGGCTATAGCAAGCTCACTGGGTATCCACTCTGTGCAGTGGAATGATAAGTAACACTTTATGAGCATTTTTCCTTCCTGGATGAAAAGGAACGAAATAAACTTCTTTTATAATGATACTCATCCAAATCCTACAAAACAGAGCTCTACTCTAGAGATGTTTCAGGATAAGTTTTTATTTGCAGAATTAATGTGTGACCTCTGTGAAGCTGAGCACTGTGCTGAGGAGGTGATAAATGATGGTGGGAAATACTGGATTGCGATTAACCAGATAATGAGCACTGCCTGCTTTGAATCAACCTCTTCCTGTTCTCCCAGACCTCTAAACTTTTAATATTAATGAAAACAGATTTGAATTCTGGAAAGAGCTATTCTGCAAAATAATTGGATATTTACTAGGTGAAAAGTGAAATTTCACAGGCATTTCATATGGTTTGGTATTTGACAGGTGCCATTTTTCTTTCCAATGTGTTGCATACTTCTGTTTTTATAAACCAATGTGGATACTGGCATAAGAGATTACAGGTTCACATGCTAGAGGCCTAGAGATATATTTGGGGGCTGGGGGAGGGGGTATAATGTACGAAGAGAAATGTTCAATTGGGAACAAGGCTGAAATGCTTGAATTAATAATGCAGAATTATTGGAAGGCAAAGACCATTCATTTCAAAGAATTTCAACCGTATGTGTAAATACAGATATGAGAGGGAGGGAGGGAGAGAGGGAAGTTGGCTTGAATATGGAAGTTGAACTGCATACAGGTAGACAATGCTTCCTTGTCTTTGCAAAAGACTTTGTAGTTAAAGAAGGCAGGAGAGCACTGAAGGGAGCAAGGAGATTTTTACCAGAACCCAGCCTGAATGCCTCCACAGCTGCAGGCCAGCAGAAGAGGCTAGAAGCAAACAGGTGGCAAAGCAAAGGAGGGCTGCCCCATGCACCTGCGCTCACTGTCTGCTTTCCTCCCCTTGTTGGGCTCCCCTGAGCTGTGAACTTCTGTGGGTCATCAGCATCCCGTTGGATTCCTCCTTTAATGCTCTGGCTCCAGGACTGTGTAAACACAGTACTTCCTTGGCAGCAGGGGGAGGGCTTACCTTCCTCCATATAGAACCCAAATAAAGTGGGTTTTGGTTAACAAGTGTTTTATTCGTATTAAAGAGAGAGCAGAAAAGGAATACTCCATGGAGAATACAGGCCACCCTGAAAGCAGGCTTTCATGGACTTCTCATGCTGTCGTCATTTAAACAGGATGACTCCTCCATGGCCTTGCCCCCAGCACTGCTGCCTTCCAGAAAGTTAGAGCTCACCTTTTCCTTGCTGCCCATCCTGGTTTTCTTCCTCCAACCAGTGGTTCTAGTTTGAAGGTGAAGGGTGGCCCTTGTCGACCAGCAACTGGCAGTCGAGATCCTCTGTGAGTGTCTTGCTGATCACAGATGTGGCTGACTGGGGAAGTCTGGACTGACCCCTCGGGGCCCTTGGAGGGCCAATGGAGGCACTGCCTAGAGAACCTTGAGCCCTTTATCTGGGGATCAAGCAGCCTTTTGGGTCTCAAGGAACAGACTGAAGAACTTTGTAGGACTTCATTGCTCTCTGGTAGGGAGGGCCCTGTAGGAATATGAAAAAACGTAGCTCAGTCTTATAAAAATCTTGCTTCTGAGGTGGCACCTCAGCTGCCACCTGTATTATTCAGACTTTACAAGAATTGGAGCTAGTTCTCCAGAGAGAATAATGCAATGATTTTGCTTCCACTAATCCCTGCAGATTGTGGGGTGCTTACCCTGACAACTAACTCAGCATAAAATCAGACCTTCTCCTGAAAACCAACGCCATCATGAAAACTAGACCTTTGTGTTGAATGGTTCTGAAGATAAAGACATGCTGACACAGGGGCAGGATGGGTCAGAAAAGACTGGCTGCCACAGGGGCAGGGGCTCAGGAAATCATGAACAGTGCCAGACTCAGCATTCAGATCACAGGGGTGCTGGAGCAGTGCACTGCCAGGGATCCAACTCCAGCTTCAGAACCACAGGGCCTTTCTCATGCCTAGCTCACACTGAGGACCCAGGTCCTTTCAGCACTGCTTTCTAATGTAGAATTGTTAAGGACCCCAAGTGAAGCAGGAACCCACAGCAAGAAAAGAGTCCCTCCCTCCCCACCGAGTCCCTCTCCTCCTCTTCCTTGCTTTTCAACTAAAAGCAGGCCCCTGCTGGAAAAAAAAAAAAACATTCTGCTCTCAATTGTTTGCCCATTATTAATTCATTAATGGGCCTTTGGGAAAGTTCTACCTTTTGACTCCTACTTGTTAATATGTACAGGTGTATATTGGTTGAAGTTGTAGTTGAAGAGAACGTTGTCCACATTCTCTGGAATTGATGGTTCATATTGTGGCTCTGTGGAATTGGAGGATTTGGATGACAAATCATTAATGTTACTTCCACTTCTCTGGAAATGATCACCCATGATTGTATTATCCCCACTCCACAGCCAATAGATACTCAGGGGGATATTCATTGGTTTTAAATTAGTCGAGATCAAAGGCAACCTTTCAAGGAAGTTTTACTGTAAATTCATCATGAAAGACTTTTCAAAACCAAACAGAATTATTGTTGGAGCATAACATGTGATGACCGAGCACTTGAAATTGACTGGTGAGACTGAGGTAATGAATTTTTAAATTCAATCTCATTTTATTGTTGTTAAGAGCAAAATTTACATTTAAATATCTACGTATGGCTAGTGATTACTGCTGTCATAGATCATATCTGTAATATTTATCAACAGAGGAGATACCAAACACTTTCCCCTCTCTCCCCAACACATGCAATTTTTCACATTCATAAATTCAGGTAGCCTTGCATACGCTAAAACTAATTTATGTTTTTATAGCTATCAAGAAAAAAATACTCAATGCTGGCAAAGTTTGTTCAAAAGTGATATTGTTGGGGCCAACACAATGGTTCACTGGTTAAACCTCTCCCTGTAAGCTCCAGCATCCCATATGGGTGGTGGTTCATGTCTTAGCTGCCCCACTTCCCATCCAGCTCCCTGATTGTGGCCTTGGGGAAGGCAGTAGTGGATGACCCAAGCCTTGGGACTCTGCAGCCATGTAGGAGGCCCAGAAGAAGCTCCGAGTACCTGGCTTCAGATCGACTCATCCCTGGCTGTTGTGGCCACTCGGGGATTGCTGGACACATCGATGGAGACATCAATGATGTCTCTCTCTCTCTCTACCTCTATTTCTCTAGTCATTTCTGCCATAATGTGCTTCAAATAAAATGAAAAAAAAATTAATAAAATCATAGGTTTTAGTTGCTGTGCTGAAGTAAGTAATGCCCTGCTTTGTTCTGGGCCACAATTGGGAGAAATAACTCTCCTCTGGGTCCATATAAAGAATGAAATGTTTTCTTTTCCTGTTGAGAGCTTTTCTGTGTCCCACCTCTCTGAGTTTCCTACAATAATATGAGGGTACTGTTGTAGCAATTCTCGACGCAAGACGCAGACTCCTCACACAGTACAACAAGTTTATGGGAAATGCATATTCTGAAAAACCTATGCATGAATTTGGATATTTTTACACCTACATTTATCTCTTAGTTCCCTGTTTCCACAAACTTTTTGCAATACCTTTGTGCAGTTCTTGCATAAAAGAAGGTAAATTTATAAAAGACGTCAAATCTGTTCTTAGCATTTTGGCTAAAGGAACACACGCAGGAAAAGTTGCATTCAGGCTCTGGGGTCAGAGCTAAGAGCTTATTTGTTTCATTTTCATAATGTTCTTTCATATTAGTCCTACCATAAAAGAAGATAAATTTATAAAAGACGTCAAATCTGTTCTTAGCATTTTGGCTAAAATCATGTGTGAAAGAGACGTGAAACCCTTTTGCCTGGTTTCAATGGGACTTTTACTTGTTCCAAATGGCCATTTTCATTGGAAAATGTGATTCCTGTTGAAACAGATTGAATATGGAAAGGCATGTGTAGTTCATTCTCTATTAGCCAATGCAGGATCAGAGGCTGAGTAACTGAAGTAAGTTGAGATGCTTTTTCTTTGCTCATGTCTCAGTGGCCTTGTTTTTATAGTGCTACGTAATAGACATCACACTTCTGTCAGACATTTGCTGGTGTTTATTAGTGCTACGCATTTGGAATATGAGAACCAATGAATGAAGGTCATTTCATTTTCAAATATCTCCTGGAACCAAACTCAGTATCTCCTGGATCCTCCTTCTAAGTGGATTTCTTTTGTAATTTGAAAGATGACATGCATAGAAAGCTGAGTCATCGTTTGATATTGGGCTGTTGCTGATAGATGAAAATGTGGAAGAGAGGTGGAGGTTTTCGTTTTTCTCAAGTCATTGGGATGAAAATAGCTCCACAAACATCAATCAGCTCAATCACATTGTCATCTTGTTGCAGTGTGGGGTGAACTCTTCAGGCATATTTTCTGGTCATTAATGAGACTTCCTCATGTCTGACATAAGCAATAAAGCAGCACTATCTTTGTTCAGGAATATTTCTTATTCAACACATCAAGCCAACTGTATGACCCAGGATAATGAGCAAGTAGCAGTCACACACAGTGACCCTCCAGCCTGGCACCCCAATTAGTAGCTGTGTTGTCTGGGGTATGTTACTTCACTTCCCCCTTGTCTCAGTCTTCATCTGCGGAAAGGAAACAATCATGGACCGGCATGGGGGCTCAACAGTCTAATCCTCCGCCTTGCAATGTTGGCATCCCTTACGCGTGCCAGTTCTGCTGCTCCACTTCCTATCCAGCTCCCTATTTATGGCCTGGAAAGGCAGTGGAGGACGGCTAAAACTCTTGGGCCCCTGAACCCATGTGGAAGACCTGGAGTAAGCTCCTGGATCTTGGTTTTGGATTGGCTCAGTTCCAGCCATTGTGGCCCCTTGGGAAGTGAACTAGCAAATGAAGGACCTCTCTAGTCTCTCCTCTCTGTAAATGTGTTTTTCTAGTAAAAATAATAAGTCTTCTTTTTTAAAGGAAACAATGATAAGGTTTACCTCACAGGGTTGTTTTAAGCATCCGAAACAACCATTTGGTATAATAGTTGTCCTCTAGCTTACAAACATTACAGTGATAATCAAATGAAAAACACCCTTAATAGTGTGCATAAGACACCATGCTAAGTAATGGGTGATTACTTGTCTGTTTCCTCTACTACACTGTAAGTTACTCGAGGGCAGGACTAGGTGTTACTTCTTTGTTTCAGCCTCAGTTCCTAACCTCTGGTCTGGGACATAGCAGTTTCTCAAGAAATACTTGTGGAATGAACTGCATGGATGCCTAGTGATTTGTAAATGCCAGGTGGCGTGAGCTGTTGTCCCTGTTCTTCAGGAGCTCACTGGCATGATGGTGCAGAGGTGAGATACACCTGGACACCTGGGACTTCACAGGAACAGGGAGTTTAAATAGGACAACCTGGTTTTGTGCATGTGTTCTGCTGGCTAGCTGTGTGGTCTTCAGAATAGCAGTGGCAATGTCTGAGTGTCAGTTCCGCAACCCTGCAACGGGAGTCATCGTCATCCTCACAATCTGCATGAAAAGAATATGCCTTCGTGGGTCACATGTGTCTGAAAGGGCTTTAGGACATGCAAGACAGTGTAGCAAAGTAGTAGGGAGACGTGCCATTACTGTAAAGAGCATCAATGCTAGGCTGAAAAGGATAAAATCCAGAAGGTATACCTTACTATCAGAGCTGTAAGGACTCTGAAAAAAGACTCCAGGCTCCAAATGAATTCAATTATTATTATTATATTGGCTTGTCCGTTAAAAGCACATTCATTATTCTTCACCTTTTATAGATAGTGGATGAGGCCTATGTAATGGTCTGCATTTTATCATTGTGCCTAATCCTTGTTTAATTTGTTTCTAAGATGAAGGCACTTGGATGGGAACTCTTTTGAGATTGCCAAATGTTCCTTCTGCCGAGATAATGAGCGTTGTCAAAGCTAATTTGGGAGCGCGATAGTGGAATTAAAGTTTGGGGGTTTTATGATCTGTGCTTTCAAGGACTCCCCCTTGCCCTCATCCTCCCAAATGACTCTTCAAATGTTTACAACCACTGAGCTGTGGAGGAAATACTGAAATGATTTGCTTGGAGAATGGGTGGGGGAAACATGTAGATAGATACGCCTAGAAGGTGGTATCTAATGCTGACTAAATTCCTGGGCAAAAGGGAGACACAAAACATATGCAAACCATCTTGTGTTTTGCTTTGCTTTCTTGCTCTTCGCCAGATACTTTACATCTTCATATCACACCTGGCAGTCTGATGCTGGTGTTGGAAACATTTGGTTGCCTTCTTATGTTTGGCTTGAAAGAAGTGGACCAGCAGTTCCAATTCCCTATTACCATAGTGACTGCACAAAACAGTTTTTTTTTTTTTTCCTAAAGTGTTCAGAAAAGAGCATAGAATGATTTTGACTTGTGCCAATCAAGCTCTATTCTGAGTATAACAGCATAAAATGATCAATTATGATACTTTTAAGTTTGCTTCCTCCTTGGCTTAATTGGACACAAAATATTGTTCTGCAGTAAGACAAGCACAGATTCTAAGGGCAGCCGGTTTGGAATTTGAAGTCCAGATCTGTGTATTATTAGCTGCAGTGATCCTGAGACAAATTCCTACTATCTCTGAACTTGCTCTAGTGTCCATCTAAGAAATAAGAAAAGTTGGTTTGTTTTTTCAGTTTCCTATGTTTTTATTAGAAAGGTGGAGTTACAGAGAGGAGAGACAGAATTTTCCATCTGCTGATTCACTGTCCAAATGGTCCCAATGATCCAAGCTGAGCCAACCCCAAGCCAGGAGCCAGGAATTTTTCTGGATCTCCCATG
Source organism: Ochotona curzoniae (assembly GCF_017591425.1). Taxonomy (NCBI): domain Eukaryota; kingdom Metazoa; phylum Chordata; class Mammalia; order Lagomorpha; family Ochotonidae; genus Ochotona; species Ochotona curzoniae. The sequence continues at coordinate 12,980,396 of NW_024467087.1, forward strand.
TGGGTGCAGAAGCCCAAGGACTTGAGCCATGCTCTACTGCTTTCCCAGGACATAAGCATGGAGCTACATCAGAACTGGAACAACCAGGACACAAAGAGAAGCCAATATGGAATGTGGGTGCCACAGGTGGAGGCTTAGCCTATCATGCCATAGCAGACCCAGGGGGGAAAAATTGTTTTGTTTTTTAAGAGGATTTATCATAAAAGAGTATATATATAGCAGTCAGCACATAGTACATCCCTCATAAATAGAAGCTGAGTAAGGAAAGAATATGCTTTGGTTGTTTCTTCAAGTGGAAGAGCTGGTTTCTGCAGTGTTGACTCTCAGAGCTCTCACTGCATTCTTGATGACACTGCTCAGACATGTGAGAGCACATGCATTTATACATGAGAACAGTGGAACAATCTTCCCTGGGGCTGACCTGGATTGGGAGTACAATTTTCCTCTACTTGAGCAACTGACCCAGATTTTCCAAAAAAAAAAAAATTGGCCTTTATATAACATAATAAAATAGTTGGAATGCCTCCTCTTACGTCAATTCTAAACAACATCTGCAGTAGCATTGTGCTGAGATAGAGGGTTGGGAGTGGTTTTTCCCTGCAGGTTAGTGTCCAGTGTCTGTCCAGGGCTTCCCAATGCCAAGGCTTCTTAGATCAGCCACATCAGGAATGTCAAGACCATGCTTTGGATCTTCATAATTTTATCTTACGCCTTCTTTGAAAAAAATTTTTATTTTCATTGGAAAGTCAGATCTACAGAAAGGAGAAACAGAAAGATCTTCCATCTACTGGTTCACTCCCCAAGGGGCCACAACAGCAAAAGCTGAGTCAATATGAAGCCAGAAGCCAGGAGCTTCTTCTGGATCTCCCACGTGTGTGCAAAGTCCCAAGGCTTTGATCCATACAATCAGGCTACAATCAGGGAGCTGGAAGGGAAGTGGAGCAGCTGGGACAGAAACTGGTGCCCATATGGGATCCCAGTGCATGCAAAGAGAGGATTTAGCCACTAGGCCATGTGCCAGGCCCACCTTATGCTGTTTTACTCCAAGGCTCACTAAATGTGTAATAGCCAAGGTGAAATTTTTCTTTCCTGCATACAACATGTACCCTACTTCTGAAAAGAAAGATGAAAGGGAAGAAAGGGAAAATGGAAAATTACTAGAGCAATTTTAGCATGAGTGTATATGGTGTGTGTATGTGTGTCTTTTGAGCTATTTATTTATTACTTATTTTAAAGGCAGAGATACAGAGATAAACATGGCCTTCAATTTGCTGGTTCACTCTTCGGATGACTGCAAGAATTCAGGGTTGGACAAGACTGAAGCCAGAAACCCAGAACTCCATCTGGACTCCCACATGGGTAATAGGGGTTCAAGCACTTGAGCCATCATCCACTGCCTCTCAGAGAATCACCCTGTCTTTTTGATGCTACCTTTTAAGTAACTGCTCAAATCTACACATTTCTTTTCTTCTGTCTATACTAGTACCCAGGATTCAGGAGATTCTTCCAAGTTTCCCATATGATGTCAGGGGCCCAAGCACTTGAGCCATGCTCAGCAGCTTTCCCAAGCCAATATCATTATCAATATCATTATTTCACCAAATATGTTTTCACACATGCTTCTCTATCTCACAGCTTAGATTTTTTTTTTGTGAATATACCTATTTCATCTATATAAGTATATACATACTGAATGATTCTTCTCCGCCTTGCTTGTTTTTATTTGGCTTTTCTATTTCTAAATTCTAAAGATTTCTTTATTTCCTTTTAAAATTTCTTGTGTTTTTCTCACGCCTTGTTGTGCAGGAGTTTTTTTTTTAAGATTTTTATTTGTTTTTTTATTGGAAAGTCAGATATATGGAGAGGAGGAGAGACAGCGAGGAAAGTCTTCTGTTCCCCAGCAGCTGCAGTGGCTGGAGCTGTGCCAATCTAAAGCCAGGAGCCCAGAGCCTCTTCCGGGTATCCCACATGGGTGCAGGGTCCCAAGGCTTTGGGCCATCCTCGACTGCACACACGTGGGAGATCCAGAAGAAGCTCCTGGCTTCTGGCTTCATATTGACTCAGCTTTTGCTGTTGTGGCCCCTTGGGGAGTGGATGGGAAGCAGGGCTGCTAGGATTAGAACTGGCACCCATATGGGATGTTGGCACATGCAAGGTGAGGACTTTAGCTGCTAGATTAACATGCCGGGCCCTCTCTCACCGCATATTAATATAAGCACATAAAGTGATAGGTTCTCTAAGAAGTGCTGTATTGGCTGCATTCCATACATTATGAAGTACTGTATTTAAATTTTCTGTTAAAAATATTGCATCATTGTGTTCTGCATTTCTTCTCTGATCTGGTATAACCTAAATGAATTTCAAAAGTTCTACATTATTGTTGACTATTTTCTTTATTCTTCTATATAATTTAATGTTGTTTCACTATAGCTGAGTGTGTGCTGGGTGGCACTTTTTATAATTCTAAGTGATTTTTTTTCTACATCCTTTATACATGAATGATTTTTTTCCTGATATTTCTATATTAGCGCCGAATAAAGTGACTCATATAACGTAAACATGAAGTTGTCTCCATGCAGAATGCCCAACCAGGCACCTTTGTAAAGCTGCACTCATCTCTGCTCCTCTCAACAGGTACCAGCACTTGAAGGGAGTTCTCTAGACTAACTCCTTTCCTGTTTTCAAACCAAAACATGAACAATTAATCCAACTCCTTCTTGGTGTTGTTAATTTCTTTTTTTCTCCCTGACGTTGATTTTGTTTTGTGGCTCTTCATTTAAGGGGATGTATAGTAGCTGTGTAATGGAGGCTGTCATATCTAGTAACATGTCATTTAACTTCATGGCATTGTAAATTTCTATTTTTCTTTCTGCTGTTGATTTTGTATCATGACTTTTCATTTAAGGGGGTGTACAGTAGCTGTGAAATGGAGACTAACATCCAGATGTGAGGATGCAGTGTAGTATGCATTTCTGCTTCCAAAGATGGACTTACAATGAAACTGTTTACTATGTCTTGACAATAGGATGCTGGACTCTCTGTCATTGTCCATGCCCGCAATGATGGACATGTGACTGAGTATGAAGAACTATATGTTAGTAATGATATAGAGGAACTACGTGGGGGGGGGAGGGAATTGGGGAGGGGATAAGGGAACATGGAACTGTATCATAAAATGATAGCAATAATAATAAAATGTAAAAAAAAGAAAAAAAATTAATCCAACTCAATCCTCATACCTTTTTCTGTCACTCATGCCCTGCCTTGAGGGGCAAGGACAGGTGTCTGCAAGGGCTGCATGCTTTGTTCGTTCATTCTTACTCTCCCAGCCATTTGACTCTTGGAATGAATGAATAAAACCTTTCTCCACTCTGACAATATCCGCTGCTCCTTTAACTGACTCTTCCTTAACTTTCGAACAGCTCAGGGGACTCATCTCTCGATGGTATCTGCCCTTCAGTCATGCAATGATCTCCTGGACAAATGCCACCTTTTTCCTCTAGTTCTGACTTCACTGTTTGTTCTTCACCTCCCTGACAGCACACATGGCTTACAGGCTCATCAAAAATAACACTTTTCCATCTCACATAGAGTGGAATTTTTCCTAGGAGGTGGCTACTCAACTAGGAACTGGATTTCTTAGCCACCTGTGCATCCAGGAGTCATCATGATCTCTCCGGTGGAATGGGAGCCTCTTCCAGGTAAGAGCCTCTGTGGACTGGTGAGGCTTCTCCACGCTTTCTTTCCCCTACTGGTAGCTAGCAGCAAAGTGGTCTAGACCCCATGAAAATGATGGAAACAAAGCATTGAGACAAGTTGATAAGTTAATTGTCGCAGGGAAGAAAATTGCCCACCAACGTTGAACACCTGTAGTCTACTGTTAGATTTCTTTTTTTTTTTTTTAAGGCAATTCAGATTTACAGAGAGAAAGAGAGAGAGAGATCTTCCATCACTGATTCACTCTACAAATGGCTGCAATGGCTGGAGCTGAGCCAGTCTAAAGCCAGGAACCAGGAGCTTCTTCCAGGTCTCCCATGGGTGCAGGGCTCCAAGGCTTTGGGCCATCCTCTACTGCTTTTCCAGGGCACAAGCAGAGAGGTAGATGAGAATTAGAGCAACCAGGACTTGAATCAGCGCCCAGAGGCACTTCTAAGATGAGGATTTAGCCATTTGAGCCATCGTGCTGGGCCCAGATGAGAAATGTCTAAGTGTTAAGCCAGTGAAAGTCATTTTTCTTCTAGCAGCTAGCATCACCCTAGTGAATACGCTGTTTGAACTATCCTATCTCAGGTATTAAGATCTCTAATTACATTTAATTTGACTCTTCCGGTATTGCTGTTAGTTTTCTTTTAAATGTATGCTACTGCTTTGTAGATTTGGATACACAAATTCAAATCATTCGGTTTTATTAACTTTTTTTAACTTATTTTTTATTTTGACAATCCTTACATATTTAATTGGGGTAAAAAAAGGTTCAAGGCCTAAAGGGGGATATAGAGGAAGAAGCCCCACCCAGTTTCCCGCCCACCCTAAGTCCCGGGTGTGGGGCATGCTCTGAGATACTCGATCAAGTGGTTCCAATAGTTCACTATTCATGGGTCGCTGCCAGTCTCGCCACTCCAAGCACGATGTGGTCATCGAAGAGTCCATTGATTGACACAGTCCCTTCTAGAGTCTCCATTTGCCCAGTATTTTGCTGCTAACAGATAGCTGAGGTTGTTGCTTGACTTGTTCTGTCTTTTCTTGGTTAGGACTCTGAGTCCGGTGTCTTGACTGGGGAGATCCTCAAAGAAATTTTGAGGTATTCCCAGTCCAGATTCCTGCGTGTTATAGTAAGTATAGGGCCTGGCACAGTCCATTGCCCCGATCAACTGGTGGTTGCAGTTGCTGGGTCGGTTCTATGTCCACCCGTGTCATCTTGCAGTCCGGCCTGGTTCCGCCCTGGACACACTGGGCCTCGCACGTACCAATAGGAGTTGCAGCCCAGTCAGGGCGGCCCACAGTAACCCCAACCAGGCCCACCCGCTACCCTGGCTTGCCAGTATGTATGGCATACTAGTCCAGTCTGTCCCAAATACCCTTCTGTTCATATACTTGCCAACAGGTGTTGCAACCTACTTCCATCCAACCATCTCATCCAACCGGCCCTAATGGATGTTGTTGGGTGTCTGTCTAGCCACCCCAGCCCCTGTCCTAGTTCCCATGCCCTCCCGTGGAAGGTGATGACCCAAGAGGGAGGAGCCCACTATTTCCCTCCCAGGTCGCTCCCATTCCAGTTGTGCCCTCTCCAGTTGGCCCTGTGGTTCAACTCGACATGTCTAACCCTTTGTACCAGCTTCCGCCAGCTGATGCTACAACCAAGCCCCAACAACCCTCACCTACTCTGATTATAGCTTGCACCAGAGGGAATAGTCAGCCCAGCCTGGTTTTCATCCAATCTGGTCCACATGAGGTGCGCAGGTGCTGTGTCCCTGCCTGGTCTGGTCTACCCGCTACCCATCTCACGCTCCTCAGTGTAAGTAACTGTTCGGCTAGGGAACCACCCCTTATTCCCCTGTCAGCTCTGCCTCCTCCTTTCCTGGTTCTCACGTGTGCTGGTTGGGTGCTGCGGCTGCATCCGGCTCAGGCTACCTCACTTTGGCATTCCAAATTGTGTGTTGATTTTGTCACGACCGGACCTGGTTCGACCCACACTCTGTTCTGGCGTTCGGATTTACCAGTGGATGACATGAACAGATTCAGCCTGGTCTGCCCCCGACCCATGCCAAATGCATGCCAGTGGGACACTTTCTATGACCTCTTGGCTGTTACCTTCCATGTTTCTCGCACTGACCTGCAGGGTCTGTGTCCTGCCAGAGGAGTTGCCCGAGCTCCTCCATCAGAACCCCTCCATGTGCCAGGTTTCGTGCATACCAGTGGGTCTATGTGCCAGTTCGCCTCCTGTCCTAGCAGGAACAGTGGCCTTTCCTAACTGGCCATCATCCCATTCTGGTTCTTGCTGTAGAGTGTTTCAGCCCAGCCACGGTCGTTCACACCCCCATATAGCTCGTATATGGCTCAGTTGGGGTTGGGACCTAGCCTAGTCTGTCCCACATCTACCCTGGCACTCCAAAGCGCCAGAAGGTGTTGTGGTCTGGCCCGGCCCGGTACGTCTTTTTCCAGTCCACACTTGTGCCAAAGGAGACGACAACTGTATCCAGACCCGGCCGCAGCCCCATCCACCTGTCACGACCCCTGCCTTAGACACCATGGCTCAACTCTGTGCTGAATGAGGACCAGTTGGAACCAAAACCAAGCTGGGCATGTCCTGCGCTGCACCCTGTGTTCCAATCATGTTTGTGGCCTAAGATTTGCTTAGTCTGAACATTCAGGCCTCAGTCCCACACTTGCATTAAGGTTTCATGTCCCGGTTCCTGGGAATCACCAGAAATTAGTGTCTCACCTACACTAACGCTGGTCTTACTTTTGGGTGTCCCAAAGCAGCTATTTCATCATCAAAACCCCAGAGCTCGCCGCTGGGCAGCCAGCAGGCAGAGCCTGGCACCACTTGGTGCACTGGCCGCCCAAGGCCGGGGTCTCTGCCCCCGCCTTGCGGCTGGGACTGTGGCCGAGACCCCGGCGGGGTTCCATCCGGCAGAGGCGCCCCCGACAAGTGCCACCTTGATGGGGGGTTAAGCCTGCCCCTTGTCCTGAGACTGGACCCGCCCATCCTGTCCTGCCGCCAGCTTTTGGCTGGCGCGGCCAGGGGAGAGCTAGGAATTTACCCCCAGCTCCTAGCCATCCCCCCGCGGGTACTTACCCACGAGGGAGGCTTTAGGTGCTCCCGGGCCAGGAGAAGGCCGGGGTCTCTCGGTTTTATTAATTTTTATCATGGTTTCTTTGTTACTCTCCAGTTATTTTGCTGTGAAGCCTATTTTGTTTTACATGATTTGCAGACTTGTAATAGATTTTAAATGAAGTCTTCACCTCCATTCGTTGTCATTCTTACAGTAAGTTTCTTATGGGAAATAAAATGATGTTACATTTTTACATGAGAGGTGATGAAAGAAAGCTCAAGGAGCACTCTCAGCAGCTGGTTCACTTTCCTCTAATGACTGTGACTAGACCCAGTTAGACTGCGAGCCAAGTAGTCAGTTCAGATGGCTACAGGAGCCCCAGCCCCTTGAGCCACCATGCTGCCTTCACAGGTCTGCTAAAGGAGCTGGCATTTAACTCAGGTACTCTGAAAGGGGAATATAGGCCCCAAAACATTGTTTTAACAACTAGGCAAAAAATAGCTACCCCAGATGTCACTCTTTTTTTTTTTTAATTTTTTTTTATTTCACTTATTCTTTCAAAGATGTGTTTATTTTATTGGAAAGGCAGACTTATAGACAGAATGACACACACACACACACACACACACACACACACACACATCTTTCATTCACAGTTTCACTCCGCAAACAGCTGCAATGGCCAGACCTAAGCCAATCCAAAGCCAGGAGCCAGGAGCTTCCTCTGGGTCTCCCACATGGGTGTAGCCTCCCCAGGCTTTGGGCTATCTTGCACTGCTTTCCCAGGCTGTACGCAGGGAGTTGGATGGGAAGTGGAGCAGTCGGGTCATGAACTGGCATCCATATTGGATTCTGGCGCTTGCAAAGGGCAAGGGTGATTAGCCAATTGAGCCATTATGCCAGGCATCAGATGTTACACTTCTCAGATCATCCTGTCACTCTCCTTTTAGAGAAGAGAATTCAAAGCACATACGCTTTTCCTATCACGGATTTTTTTTCCAGTGTGAATGGTGACAGGAATATTTTAATGTGAATCCATACCCAATCAGATTGTAGTTGTGTTTGTGATTTTGACCATGTTATCTACTCACTCTGAACCCCAGGTTTCTAACTCACTGAATGTTAACTAAATGTCCCAGGGCTGCTATAATAGATCCCCATGGGACTTTGTGGACAATCTACTTCATCTTCTTTTTCCCCTAGAACATAAAATATACAGCTTTGTGAAATACACCTCCATTTGATTAGACCCTGTGGTGAGAGCTCCACGCCATTTAGTGTTGCGTAGGCTTTTTTTTTTTCTTTTTCTGAGGACTATTTCTCCCCAGAGCACAAGAAGCAATCTTTGGAAGCATCCTTTAAATATGTACTTGAACATTTTTCCTTGGGCAACTCAAGAAGGTCCTTCACTGCAACGTGTATTTGACAGGTACGTTAGCATGATTGAAAGTTTGATTTTCTGCTTGTTAAATCCGATGCTCTCTCTAGTGCATTGGGATTGCTAGAAGATGAGACTCTAACTTTCTACCTCATCTCTCAAGACTACCACCGCTAAAACAAAGCCACAAAACCAAAGACCACTGAGAGAGGTTAAAAGAAACATGAAAGATGGCAGGAAGTTTAGGTTTTGTTGGCTTCTGAGATTCTTTTTCCCTTCAATGAACTTGGTAATCCCTAGATATAATAGCTTTATAGATCACTAAGAGATTTTGAAGCAATGATGCCATATGAGACACAACCTTATAACACCTTTCATTCGTTATGTAATCATCCTCAACCTGAATGCTGGTGGTACCAAACAATGCTTTGTTGGTCTCAGAAACTTCAAGTGAGCAATGTTGGCACAGCATCTTTCACTTCACAGAACAATAGCTTTCAGTGAGCAAACCAATTGTGCGTTTAGGTAGGCCGTCTTCTGGGGACAGAAAATGAGTCTCCAGGGTGGTGATTTTCACCATGAGATCGGGCACTGTGTGTTCCCCAGGGAAAAGGTGCACAAAGCACATCTCAGAGGGAACCTTCCTTCCTGCTCTGCATCTCCAAGTGAGCACTGGAGCCAAAACATGGGCACAAGGGAAGGGGAGAGCCACAACGGGGCTTTCTTGGAGATGGTACCTCCTCACTGCTGTGCACTGCTCTCCTACTATTCCCATCAGCAATTTCCCCCAAACCTCTCTGGATTATCATTCCCATCCTTTTTTTTTTTTTTTTTAAGATTTACTTATTTTTTTGTTGGAAAGGCAGATATACACAGAGAAGGAAAGACAGAGAGAAAGATCTTCTGGCCACTTGTTCACACCACAAGTGGCTGCAATGGCCTGAGTTGAGTTGATCTGAAGCCAGGAGCCTCTTCCAAGTCCCACACCGGTGTAGGGTCCCATGGCTTTGGTCCATCCTTTACTACTTTCCCAGGCCACAACCAAGAAGCTGGAAGGGAAGTGGAGCAGGCAACATTAGACCAGTACTCATATGGAATCCTGGCACATGTATGGAGAAGACTTTAGCCACTAGGCTACTGTGCCAGGCCCAAACATTCTCATCTTCGAAAGTGCCAATCCCCACTTGTGGAGAGTACCTGGGCCAGGTCAAACCCAATGCCTGAGACTCGCCCATGGACACCTCACTACATGGTGACTGAGTCCTGCCTGCTGGGAGGCCAGTGAGCCCATTTAGCGCCAAGCTCTGCCTGCTGGCTGCCTGACAATGGGCTCTAGGGTTTTTAGGGTATGTAATTGCTGCCTAGGTATAAGGGATAAGGCTAGTGTGAATGTAGGTGAGGGATGAATTCTGTGTGATTCCTAGCGATGGGGTCATGGAACTTGCTTGCAAACATGGGGACTGAGATCTGAGGGTTTGGAGGGGAGAGTCCATAAGATTTGGACCAGACTGTGGACCAGCCCACATGGGAATCCTGAGATGGGCTGTTAGCATAGAGCATCACTGACTGCCACACACCAGTCCACACCAAAGCTATGGATGGGCTCCTGTCTGGCAGGGCTAGGTACCAGTACCTGACCAAGTGGCGGAACAGGGGATGGGTCATACTTGGCAGGGTCGGGACACTAACCAACACACAAGAGAACCAGACTGGGGGTAGATTCTCTGGGGGAAATGGGAGACCAACTTTGTGGAAATACAAGTCCCACTGGTTAGCCCACGAATTAGGGTGCTGATGGGCTGGCTAGGTGTGACCATGGAACCTGCCATCACTTATGGGTAATGAATTGCAGGGCCCAGCCCCTCAACAGCTAACCTTACCAAATATGCCTGCTGCACTAATCTTGTTTTTCTCATACCAGTTGCGCTTGAGAAAACTTGAGAAACTGCAGGCCGATAAAGCAGGATGTGCGATCAAGAAGGGCATGATGTCCCCCCGCATGACTGATGGGTTCATGTTGACCTAACCGCAAGCTTCCTGATACATGCAAGACATGCAATGATCAAAGAGCATGAGAATATTCCCCAGGAGGAACTAGTCAGGGTATATTAGGACAGCCTGGGTTTTCAATGAACGGCATTCTTACACGAATAACCCAGTGTGTGTGTTTTCTTTTCAATCCTAGTCCCTCTGCTCGGCTCGGGGTATACAGTGATGTGGGCGTTGCCGGCAATGAACCAATAATAGTCTGGGCAGGTCAAGGCAGCAGTACCCAAATGTGCATCCTAAAACAGGATGTAGGATGGGCAGAGCTGCAACTGGAAGGGGGAAGACTGGGCAGGGCCGAGCAAACCTTAACTCACAAGGAAGAATATAAATCAGGATGGAACACAGGTCATGCTGAACTAGGCTCTTACACTGACTGGTCTGCATGAACCAGGGATACTAGAACACGACAATGAAGGCAAAGTCCAAGGCAGGTGAGGGGCTATGCCAAGCTGGGTCAGAGCAACCACTGGCATGTGCGTGATCTATGGTTGGGAACAGGCCTGATTGGGGAGGTAAGAAGACATCCTAACTGGGTTGGGGTTTCCACTGATGAGTGCAGGGACTGGAGTCAGGGCTGTGTTCTGGTCTGGACATGGTTGCAGTTTCCCTTGGCACAAGCGTGGACTAGGACTGAATGCTCCAGGCCGGGCTAGACTCCAGCACCATCTGGTGCTCTGGAGGACCAGGGTAGAACCACCTGGAGAGTGCATAATCTGGGAGTGGGATGGCCTAGGAGGGAAATAGTGGGCGCTTCCCTCTTGGCTTGCCGCTCCCACTGGAGAGCATGAAAACCAGGATTGGGGCAGGGATGGCTAGACAGAACAGCACCCGCCAGTATGTGTGTGGGCTGGGCAATAGGGCAGGTTGGGTTGAACTAGGCTTCAATGCCCATTGACATGTATGAGAGCTAAATGGGAGGTAGGACAGACTAAATAAGTCTTCAGTACATAGTGGCAAGCATGGGAACCAGGGTAGGGGGCAGGCCTGGTGGGGGTTATGGGGAGTTGCCCTGACTAGGCTGCAACTCCCACTGGTTTGGGTGAGGACCAAGTATGAAGTGGGCAGGATCGGGCTGGACTGCAACACCCATTGGTTCACGTGGAAAACAGGGCTAGAAACAGAACTGACCCAGCAACTGCCACCACCAGCATATGCATGAGCTGATTGGGGTGACGGACGGTGCCAGACCCTGTACAAGCATGCACACACAAGAATCAGGTCTGGGATCACCTCAGATGAAGTTTCTCTGGGGATCCCTCCAACTGAACTACTGATCTTAGAACCCCAACCATGAAGAGACTATGTCAACCCTGGATTCTGAAGAGAGTTCATCGCACTTGGAGCGGCGAGATTGGCAGCAATTCAGAACTGCTGAACTATCAAAACCTCTAGAGCAGGACCCTTGGAGTAAGCCCCATGTCAGGGACCTGGGATGGGTGGGAGGCTGGGTGGGGCTTTTCCCTTTTTCTCTTTCCTTACCCCAGATACAGAAAAAAAATAATATTAATGTGGAAACAATGGTCTTACCCACTTTCCTGTAACCCTTCACCCTTTGTGCCCTAATCAACTATGTAAAGATTACCAAAATAAAAGAATTTAAAAATTTTTTTAAAAGAAAGTACCAATCCCCTTGGTACCACCTTGTTCTTGTTAAGCTGCCTGTGACTCCACATGAAAGAATTTTTCAGATCCCCATTTCCTCTCCCTTCCCCATCTCACCTCATCTCTCATCTCCTCTTCTCTCCTCTCCCCTCCTCTTTCTTCCCTTTCCTTCTGTAGAAACAAAGCTTCAGGAGTAAAAGTGGGTTGGGAATGAACAGAGCACAGGTACTTGCCCAGTTCACATTGCCTCTAACCTAAATGCTTGGCTTAGCTCCCTTGGCAGTATGGGAAAGCTCCTCCACCTGTCATCTGCTGTTAGGCTTCAGGCTTCTGGAGCCCTGGGTCTCAGCAGGTATATCAAAGACTGTTGTACCAGATGTGCTTTGTGACCAAATTGGCTAGAGGCCTTTAGTGGGCCCCGTGTCTTGGGAGTGTCCAGCACGCTGCTTGGCAGAGGCAGGTGGGTGGTGGGCGGTGGTTCTCTGGCTGGGTACAAGACCTGCTGCTCCTCCACAGGGTGGATACCATGTTTGAGCTTAAGGTCAAATCTGTGTTTCTAGGCTTTCTCCCTGCTCACCAACAGAGGGAGCCCCTCACTTAATCAGCCTTCCTGGAAGGTGTGGGTTGAGGAGGAGAAGAACGCTCTAGGAGATGGGAGACAAACGTTCCAGGTCAAAGGCTAAGGGCGAAGTTCAGAGGAGGGAAACCAATGGCTCATACACATAAGAAAGACACATCTGCCTAACTCACAGCTGGTGGCGAGGAGAAAGGGCATGGGGATATGCTGGGGGAAGCAGGTGGTCTTCCCTGTGCCAGCTCCTGAGACACAGGGGCAGTTGGCCTGAGGAAGTTGTCTCCCAGATCCTAGGGCCAGGAAGGCGTAAGGCCAAATCATGAAGCAGGTGCAGTTGAGCTGGGACTCTTCACCCCTTCCTTCAGCCCCCATCCTTCCACCCCGTCCATCTTTCTTTCCACATTCAGAGTTAGGTGCTCCCATGACCCTCCCCGTATGCCTTAAGAGAAAGAAGCCAAGGCCTCCTTCAGTATGTGCAGTATGGCATACACTGGCGTCTCACCCAGTGGAATCGTCTTTGTAACAGGACCATGGAGGTGGAGGAGATGGCTCCCTGAGCCTGAGTCACTCGTGGGGAATAGATTCAGACCCGGAAGAAAGGTTGCAGCATCCCTGCAACAGGGAAATACTCCTACTTCCACCTTCACCTCTGCCCCCACCCCAGCCCCCACTCCAGCATCCCTGGAGCACTCTGGCAGCAGCAGCAGCACCCTGTCTTTCTGTCTACTTGCTTCAATGTACACAGTGTTACTTCAGGCTGCGAGTCCGAATGAAATCCAAACAGTCTGCCCTCCCTCAGATCAGAATGCAGACAAGCAGGAGGATTCTCAGAGCCACAGCTGGTTGCACGTAATCTCTACCTGTCACAGCTCAACACTGTCAATGTAGCTACAGCGAGTTAGAGTGTCTGAACGGAAGGCCGAATCTGCTAATCCTCCTTGCCCAGGCCAAGCAGACAAGACGGCATGTAACAGAATCTGAGAAGCTCCTACACACGTGTCAATTTGAACAGCAGTGTCTTCCCAGGATCATTCCTTTAAAATCTATTTTGTTCCAATAAAAAAATAATAAAAATAAAAAATCTTTAAAATCTATTTTGTAAGCTGCCAGCTAGCAGGCCTTCCAGGATCATTTTTAATTTGTTGGATTTCATGTGAAGACTGTCCCTCGGAGACCCCAAGCAGCAGGTAGCATCCCCCTATTGATAAGTGGGAGCGAGTTGAATACAAGAGCTGAATACGGTCAAAGGCAGATTAAAATGTGGAGTCTGCCCTCCCAAAAAAGCAGATGGCTGGGAAGTGACCATTCCATTGGGGAGTTTCACATGCTTGATGTCAGTTCCTTAAGTGTATTCAACTGGAGTCCCCAGACCCAGGATTCAGGCAATTGTGTGAATCAATTGCTCTGTTGTTTGGCACAGTTATTTACAGTTGTCTCTCAGGAGCCTCAGGGAGATGTAAAATAACTGTAACTCCCAGCAGTGTGACTAAGTTCTGCTGTGGAGAGGCCCTGCAGTGAGAGAGCACTGAACAGAAAAGTGAGATAGTACTCTGTTCCAATGGGTTTCTAAGTGGGAAAAGCTTACACATGGCTTTGCAATGTCAATCAAAGAAGGACTTCGGAGATGTCTTTCAAATACATGCTTTGATCTTCTTGGAATGGGATGAGGATGTCTTTCTTGGAGGTGGGGCATCTTCAGATTGTGGGTCCCCACAGTTGACTGGAGCTGGAAGTCCAAGCTCTGTGAGGTTCGAGGTGCTGGGACTTGGATTTAGAGAGAGACCTTCCGTACTCTTCCAATACACAGGAGCTCCAAGGGGGGGGGGGGTCTGCACCCAGGCCTTTGCAGCCGAGAGAAATCCGGGGGAGGGGGGTGGTTCCTTTGGAGGAGGGAAGGGGGGGGGGAGAGAAGGGGGAAGGGAGGGATGGGTAAAAGGGCGTGAGAGAAGCCAGAAGCGAAACATTCCTGAAAGTGCAAGGGGATCGCCCAGAGCCTAACTGCTTCCCCCTTAATCGGAGCCTTGAAATGTTAAGTATGTTTGCATGTTTTCTTTCTGTCATTTCTTAATCTTCTGATAGAAATGTGGTGCGAGAGGTGGAAGGGTGGGGGTGGGTGGCCAAAGCACTTGGCTCTGGGCTGAGCGCTTAGGTGTGTTAGCTGCAAACCACACCTGCCTCGGGTCCGGGAACAAGCACACTGCCTTCCATGCTCATGTCTGTCTTTTTTGTTAGAGCAAAGCAGGGAAAGGAAATCCTGACAAAGTAACAGCCTCTGGGGCAGAAGAGGCTGCTGCCACAAACACAGCGTGCAAGCGTGCAGGTGGGCAGTCAGGCAACTTAGCGGCTCCCAGCCTTTCCTCTCCGTGAGGTCGCTTGACCTTGAGTCAGCCACTGATGAAAACCCCCTTTTTTCTGTGTGGCTGCCCACAGGCCAGGAGGGGATGAGATGTCCTCCCCTTTGCGCACGGGTTCTTTTCTCCCTTTGCACAGGCAATGCATTCCAGCAGGTTAGGGTTCATACCTCTGTCTTCCTTTGTATTCCCGGCATCCAGGGCAATTTCCTGGGCACAGAGGCCTTTGTAAAGACACCAGCAATTTGAATCTGTATTTTGGACCAGCTAGCTTGTGTCTTGCTTTAGACTGGCTTAACGTTTTCTCAAGAATCCCCTTAAAGGTACAGGTATGCCTAGCCCCCCACTTTTTTTTTTTAACATACCTGACTCCCACCCTCCCGCCCCCCCACCCAAAAGACAGAGAGAGGGAGACAAACAGGCTTGTATAGAACTCTCATCCACTAATTCCCTCCACCAAATGACTGCAACAGCAGGGGCTGGGCCATGCCACACCCAGGATTCAGGGTCCCCCACATGGCTGATGGGGAACCAACCCCTTGGAGCATCACCTGCTGCATCCTAGGGGACACATGAACAGGAGGCTGGAGTTAGAAGCAGAGCCAGAACCAGAACCCAAACCAGGCTCTCCAGTGTACAATGTGGGTTTTCCAAGTGCTGTCCGAACCACTACCCTCAAGACCCATCACTTAGGATTTTTTAAACTAGACTACCATCCTACATGAAGTGTAAGTGCATCTCCAGGTATAATCCACTATCAACAGATTTCAAATGCAGAGAACTATTCATCCCAGGGCAGGCAGAACCTATGGCTGGAGCATGGCAAATTGGGTCATTCATTGCTTACAGTGAGAATGAAAGTAGCCTCAGTAAACCTTCCCCGGGGTTTGCATAATCTTCATAATACCTATTTTTCCACCAACTTTTTTGTATGTATGAATTTCAAAAACTTTTTTTTGCTCCAAAAAAGCAACTCTTAACACTATTTCCCATGACTTTTGGAAGTGTCCTTTTGGAAAGTACACAGAACACTCTTCCTGGCTCTGAGTAAGCACTCTTGGGCTTCCAAAAGGATGACCTGTACCTTGTACATTTCCTCCTGATCCATGCTGTCCTCCGTTTGATGTCACCCACTCTCCTTCTCTTGAAGAAACTGGGTCACTGCTTCTCAGGGGAGAACTCCTTGCCCATCTGGGGTGCACACTTGTCCACCTTCACCAGCGTTAGGAACAGTACTTTTTTTTTTTTTTTTTTGACATTTGCCTGTGACCTCCGTGCAAGGCATGTCCCTTCCATGGTCTTTCTCTCCCACTAGCCAATCAAGCAGTTAAGAATCACTACATCATTCACAACTCTGGGTCCTTGAAGGTTTGCTCCAGGATTGCTCCAGGCTAAGGCCAGAGCCAGGTATTCCATCTTGGTATTCCATGTGGGTCCAAGATCCTAACCACTTTAGCCATCATCTTCCGCCTCCCAGAGCATGCTATAGCAGGAAGCCAGAATCGAGGGTGGACACTTCAGCACTCTGATTTTTGGATATGGGCTTCCCAAACAGTACCCAAATCACTGTGCTAAATATCTGCCTCCATATTCTTAAATGGTGGGAAAAAATGAAAGCAAATAATATTCTTGACAATGACAATTATGTAACATTAAAATATCCATTAATGATGAAATTAGATTAGAACAGAGCCACAAGCATTCATTTACATGTTACCTGTGGCTACTTTGGCATTGCAACGATGGAGCTGATGAACTGTAAAGGAGCCTGCGTGGCCTGCAAGCATCCCATATCTCCTAGCTGGCCCTCCCAGAAAAGATTCATCGGTCCGAGCTGGGTCATCAACCCCAGTGTCACAGACCTTGGGTGAAGGTCACGAACAGCCCAAATCCTGTTCTAGCAGAACAATCTAAAAAGGGTGACTGGCCATCACACCTCTAGTTCACCCCACACTGCCCTCTCCTTACCAATCTGAGATCCTAAGCCTCAAACAGGTACAAGATGCAAAGTACCGCACTGTCTAACTCTCTTGCGTTCCTGGGCTTAATGGATGTTTTGAAATGTTCTGGCTTGAGGCTGCGGGGAAGCTCGTGGAGCCCACGTGGGACTTGGCTCCCAGGCACCACACTGCTCTAAGTGTGTTCCTGTGAACAAAAGAGACAGTCCCAAGGACCACATCCGAGTCCTTCCAACACTCACCAAAGGGCCGAAGGAATTCCAAATGGAGACGGTCGATTTGTTGATATGTCTCACCTCCAGAACAAGTGTCGAAATCTCTAAGCCATCCCTTCACCCTTCATGCCATCCCTTTATAAGGATGATCTTAAACTCATCCTCTCAGAGCAAAACTAATCTTATTTCTGAAATAAAAGTTGAAGTTTCCAAAACAGCTCCAACAGAAAAAAAAAAAAAGTCAGTGTATTTCAAGCAGTAATGAGAACCAGAGTTGAGGGGACAGTAGGCGGTGATAACGTGCGTTCCCAGCCTCTGCGTCTCCCATGGATTTTTTTCCAGAAGTGTAAGGGAACCACAAAAATTCATGGGAAATGGAGTTCAAAGATTGTTGATTTAGGTGTGTGGTGTGCTAGTTCAAGGTCACCAGCTTGGAAGACACTCCCACCCAGGTGTTCTCTCTTGCCCACCTGTGACTCTCACCTATCACCTGATGGGGGCGGTATTGCATTGTTGTATAATTACTCCCTTCACAAACCCCTATTAAGGCTCAGGATAAGGAGGGTCTCACTCTCTTGATCCTGTGCTTCCCTTCCTCTGGTACTCCGACTTTTGGCCTCCCCAGTACCTCTGAGGACAGGTATCCCCTGAGCATGGTCCCTGCGTGTCTGTATTCCTCGTCCTGTTTACTGCTTAGGAGGGACAATGAAGCTGGCAATACTAAGATGCTTCGTATTTTTAAGTTGTGTACTATTGGGAGTTTCAGGAGAGGTGAGGCCTAGCAATGATGGAATGTGGGCAGAGAAGCCAGGGAAAGGTGAATGTCTGCAGCTTTGTAAATGTGTCCAGGTTATTCTTTGCATGTCTCTTATGATAACTTATATTTTTGGGAAAGCTGGGACAGGATGGACTTCAGGGTAATGACCAGAGTAATGTTCCTCTTGGGGTTACAATTGGGATTGCCATATAGACTTGTGATTTGCTATTTCTAGTGGGCCCCGTTATCACCAAGGTTGGTTAATAAAGACTGCTTAACCTTAGACATGTCTGGCGTGATCTCGCTTGCAACCCATGCTCCTACATGTTCTCCACACTAACAAGTGATTGTCTTCTGCATTTCCATGCCCCACACTAAGCCCAAATAAAGTCTCTATTTTTCTACTTCATGAGGCATGAAAGCAGTGGGATCATCATTCTTTACCGCCATTTCTAGACTATCCATCCTGGACCACTGTTCACAACTCACATTTTTTTGAAGCCTGCTGGTAACAGTGATGATGATAACAATAATCATGGAGAATATCTAGAGAGGATACACATTAGTCAAAAGACGTAAATTTCTTGTAAGGGAATCTGCGATTGTTTGAGAAATATTCCCTATGTGGTTACGTGCTAGGACAATTATTAGTATTTATTAAGCATTTGCTATGTGCTAGATTTGTTCTGAAGATTTTGTGTCTATTGTTATAGTAAGCCTTATTTAAGAGCCTTACAATAACTTTGTGAGGGACACTGAGTTACAGCTAAGGAAAACGAGGCTCAGAGAGGTCCAGGGACTTGGTCCAAGTCACACAGCTGATGACAGATTAGACTCTGCTTAAAACCCAAATCTGCCTAACTTTAAAGTTTGTTCTTAAAAAGCAATCCGCTGTATTGATGGCAGCGTTTCAGCCAGGCACGTGGAGGCATAAGGAGCAAAGAGAGGGATGAGGGAGAGTGAAAGGGACAGACCAAAGTCTCCATTGGGGTGCAAGCTGCAGTACACACTGTGTCACATTCAGCAGGTGAAGCCGCTGCTTGCCTCACTGCAAGTGCCCATCCGAGTTCCAGCTACTCCACTTCCTATCCAGCTCCCTGCTAATGCATCTGGGAAAGCAGAGCACGATGGTCTATGTGCTTGGCCCCTGCACCCTCACGGGAGATCCACGCAAAATTCCTGGCTGCTGGCTTCAGCCTGGCCATTGTGCCATTTGGGGAATGATACATGTGACTAAAGATGAAGCATCTCTCTTTCTCTCTAATTCAACTAATTCAACCTCCCTGCATCACATACATTGGGATTCCAGGGGCCGGCACCATCATGGCAGAGGTCACCTGCTTGACCTGATCTTGATTCCTTTCGTTTCCATCAGGAGCAAGAGACTTGCCTGCAGCCAGCATCTTCGTCAGTCCTTGTCACTCTTGCTCATTTCCCTTAAGATTTCTGAAGTTGCCTTTTCTCTGAATATGACTTCATTGTCTTTTCCTTTTGAGAACTATATAAAAAAAATTCTTTCCTGTTTGGAACTTGCACTTGACAATCTTTCTTTTGGTTTTCATTAACTATGCAATTTGTCAAGTGATGTAATTCAATGGAACTGCAACCAGGAACATTTGGAAAAAGACACACACACACAAACACACACACACACAGTCTCAGGGGAATCCACTGACGCTGGCACAACCTCTGGCACCATCAGGCAAAGGCACCAGCAAGAGGGACCCAGGAGGCCCTGAAGTCAGACTGAAGGGTCAGCTCTGCTCTGCCCTTCCCGACTCTGGCCATGGGTCTTCTTCATCTTCACATTCCTCCTCTATAGAGTGGGCCTCTAAGACAGTGCGCAGACGCACACTGATGACAGAGGAGACTCAGCCCTGCATCGGCCACACGACAAGCACTCACACAGAATTTGTAGAAGGAAGCGTTTCTTCCCTTTCCATCCATTTTCCTCATCAAAGTCCTAATAATCACAACAATAATCAGCGTGATTTCTGCACTGTGCCTCTTCAACATGGCTAAATTTCCATGGTATCACTAAGTGTTTGTGGACATCATTTTCTTTAGAAATCCATTGCTTTATGTCTTAATTATTTATATGTGTTAGAGGCCAAGAGACAGAGGGTGGCAGGAGAGGTTGTCCACGTCTCACTTCCCAAATGCCCACCAGGTCTGGAATTGGGCATGTTAGAACTTGGAGTCAGGATCAATGCAGGATTCCCAGGGTGGAAGCAGAACCCCAAAACTTGTGCCATCACCCGCTGCCTCCCAGGGCCTCCATCGACAGGACGCTAGAGTCAAGAATCCAATGCAGGTAGTCTGAGATAGGATGTGAGCCTGCTAACTGGCATCCTAACTGCCAGGCCACGCACCTGCCCCTGTGGCTGTCATTTTTAATGATTATATGTTAATCCATCAAACCGGATGACACACAATTTGTTTTTCTCCAAGTCTGGAGCGCTTGGATTGTTTCAAAACTTTCAGCTTTATGATGAGTGTGTGTGCGTCTATGTGTGAGTGTGCAGAGCTGTCTCCACTTAGAAGTCTTACAAGTCCACCGACACGCTGCGAGGCACTCCGAGGCGTCCGGACTGGAGTGTCCACTAGGGGGAGCTGTCGAGGTGCACCTGAGACCGCTCGCTCGCGTTAGTCCGGGATAGTTGAATATTAAGTGCGGAAGTACGGAGGCGAGGCGGGTTGGGGACGTGGTTAGGTGAGGGGGTCTTCGACTTCGGCGAGGAGGGGCCGGTGGTTTAACACAACCCGCTAAAAGACACAGTACGATGTTAGCTATTTTCGTTCACACCAAGATATCACACTCTGTCTAAGCAAACGAAGTGAGGTTGCCAAAACAGTCTTGGAAGGGGGGTGGAGGAGGGAGGGTGCAGAGACAGGGAGAGTCTTGGGCAAGGTTAACAAGCCACTCCCAGTTCCTAGCTACCCCGCGTGCGTGCTGAGACATGCCAGAAGCGGCCGCTGGGGCGACCCCTGTGGGCCGGCCAGCTCCTCTCCTCCGGGTCCGCGCGCGGCAGTTGGGTGTTGGTGCCGGGGCAGCAGCTGGGGCTTGCTGTGCTCTCACTGCGGCGGCCCCAGCAGCAGGCATGGAATTGCTTGGCTCCCTGCGCGGATCCTGCCCTTAGCAAGCTCTTCGCCTGAGACTCCCGTGGAGAGGCTCCGGGAACAAGCGTGTTGGCAGCCTACTCGCCTGCTGCAGTCCAGGCCAAACAAGTTTTAGATGAAAAGCAACCTGCTTTTTTTCTTCTTCTTGTTCCATATCAGTTTCACAATCTGGCTATGTCAAAGTGGTTACAAGTAAATCCCTTTCCAAGAACTTATTTGCTACAAGTCATAACCCTTTACTGAAATGCCATCATCTTTTTCAAAATGGTGTCACTTTTGTCAAACTGACTATATATACTAAAATAGCTTAAAACCTGTTTATTTGGGGAAAAGTTTAAAGATTTATTTTATTTTTATTGGAAATTTAGGTATACGGAGAGGACAGAAAGTGAGGAAGATCTTCCATATGATGGTTCACTCCCCAAGCAGCCACAATGGACGGAGCTGAGCTGATCTGAAAACAGGAGCCAGGAGCCTCTTCCGGGTCTCCCAAGCGGGTATAGGTTCCCAAGGCCTTGGGCCGTCCTTGACTGCTTTCCCAGGGCACAAGCAGGGAGCTAGATGGGAAGTGGAGTGGCCTGGAGGATGCAAAGCGAGGATTCCCTATGGAGTCATTCCTACCTTCTTTCAGGCACAGATGACTTAAGCCTCAATCGTTTTGTCCCCACAGACTCGAGTTGGTAACCGCTGCCAGCTGACACTAGGTTTGGTGGTACTTGTCAGTTATCCCAACCCTGCCCACAATTGGTCAGCTGACTCTCCCTGCTTTGAACGTGCCATCTCTTTCCTGCTGGGATCAGGCAAATAGTACGTGCCCCCAGAACATTTCAGCCCTTCTACTGATACTGCCTGCCTGAAATTGTGCATGACATGGTCCCTGCTGGCAATCTCCATCTAGTTCACGTCTTCAAAGGCCTGCCTGGAGGCCCAGGGTGAGCCTACTCGTCGGCAAAACCGAACAAAGCATTGTCACTTGAAAGTCAACAGCTGCACCAGGGTGAATGTCAGCACTGGCTCCCCTCCGCCCCCTGCCACAGGCTGGCTCTGTGATACCAGCCAGATCTTTTCATTCCAGTAAATTTCTCCTGCCCACCGTGCCCCCTTGGACTGGCGCCACAGCTTTGTCACCTGGTTCAGAGGCTTTCATGAGTCATGCAGCGGACCATGCATTGCAAGTGGCTGCACGCCCATTTCATGTTTTGTTTCAGTGTTGGATTAGTGCAGGTCAGCCACCTGCTGCACTCCCAGTGATTCAAGTAAGGAACTTGGCCAAGGCACCCGGCTGACCCCTCAGATTTGCGTATGGCAACACTGAAAATGGAGCACAGCAAGCACAGGACCGGGCACAAATCGGGAATATCCACACGCGCAGGATGTGCCCACAGGAAAGGGAAACGCTATGTGGCTTTAACGTTACCCTTGTCATCTCCGTTGTGCTAGCACGCGATCCAAGCTGCAGATGCTCAGAGAGTGTGGCAAGTCTCACCCTGGAGAAAGTACTCAGCCTTTACTTGGGGTTGACTGGACTTAGGTAAGCAGTCCTGAGCTCCCTAAAGGGAAAACTGGGAAAGGGCCACAGCTGTAGTTCCTGTTCATCGTTTCTGTTTGTTTTTCGGAAAAGTAAAAAGGATGGGGAAACCAATAGCAAAGCTGAGAAACTTGCGCTGCCCACTTCCGGTGCACACACAGCCAGCTGTGTACCAGAGCTGTCTGGGGAGAGCATAGGTGTGTTGCAACCCTGTGAGGAAGGAGACTGTGGCTTCATGGCCATTGTCACGTGTTCCTGCCTGTGAGGGAGTCTGGGAGGGCAGTGTGGGCATGGCCGCAGCAGTCTTTGGCCTTGTTCCTGAGAGGGTTTCTATCCCCCCTCCAGACACCAAGATGTGGTCTTAGCATTTGGCTTACCACCTGTCAAATGACCCTGATTACGCTGCTGTCTCGCACCTGCTTGAAGTTCAGGCACAAGAAGTCAATGGTATTCCTTGATTCAGGGAAAGGGATTACTGTCCAGGCTGAAGGTAACCTGCTCAAGCATGGTCAATTCATCTACGGTATCATTAAAATTCAACTTGTGGAGGCTGGCATGTTGACTCAACTGGTTAGTCCTTCACCTGTTCACCTCCAAGTGCCAGCATTCCAAATGGGTGCTGGTTCATATCCTCGGCTGATCCATTTCCCATCCAGCTCCTTGCTTGTGGCCTGGGAAAGCAGATGAGGCTGGCCCAGAGCCTTGGGACGCTGCACCTGCATGGGAGACCTGAAAGAAGCTCCTGGCTGCTGGCTTCGGATTGGCTCAGCTCTGGCCATTGCAGCCATGTGAGGAATGAACCAGCTAGTGAAAATCTCACTCTTTTCCTCTCTCCCTCTGTAACTCTTGATTTTCAGTTCAGGTGGACTGATCACTGTGCCAGCACTGTGTCTCTCAGCAGGTGCTCTTGTTTTCTCTGTCACCGTGTCGTCCTGCCACCATTGACTGCCTGGCAGGAGTTGATGGAGTTCGATTTCAGGACGTGCTTTACTTATTAGCGGGTTTGAAATCACAGCAGTGGTTTTGATTCCTTTCATTCATTCATTTGTGTTGTGAGCTTAAACATTGGATCCTATTTGAGTCACTTCGTGTTCACATCTGATCTCAGCTGGTGTACACAGTGGGCCTACGGGCCTGTCAGCAACGTGGATACGCTGTTTTCCTGAACATTATCTGCAGACACATGTCAACAGATCCAGAGAGTCCACACACTTGTCACCCTTAATGGCCACAGAGAATTCCACAGCTGCACCTCAGCCCTTTCCAAGACATTACATTTATTTGTTTCCCTCTTTGTGGATAGTGCTTCAAAATGTACCAGCTGTGGAGAGCTCTGCTTAACTCTGCCTGCAAGACAGTGGCAACACAATATGCATTCTGCCAAGTGGGAACAAAACCTTTGGAAGCTGAACTTTTTTTTTAAAGATTTATTTTTATTATTTTTTTATTGGAAAGGCGGATATACAGAGAGGAGAGACAGAGAGGAAGATCTTCCATCCGATGATTCACTCCCTAAGTGAGCACAACGGCCGATGCTATGCTGATCCGAAGCCAGGAGCCTCTTCCAGGTCTCCCACGCGGGTGCAGGGTCCCAAGGCTTTGGGCCGTCCTCGACTGCTTTCCCAGGCCACAGGCAGGGAGCTGGAAGGGAAGCGGGGCTGCTGGGATAGAACCGGCGCCCATATGGGATCCCGGGCGTGCAAGGCGAGGACCTTAACCACTTGCACCACCGCACCGGGCCCTGGAAGCTGAACTTTGTATAAATTGTTAGATGATGCTCTGGAGTTAAGTCCTTGATGCTTACAGGTTCCGGTCAGCCAAAAATAGAAGACACGATTTGAAACTAACCTTACATGTTCGGGTCTGGCTCTCATTTATCTTTACAACCTCTGTATTCTCCTGGATTCCGCTGCTTGGATCCTTGACATCTCTGACTTTAAGCACTAGAACCTGGCCATGTTATAAGCTAGCAAGACTCCACAGCACTTGGCTGGTTGACTTCATATCTTTTTCAATTGACACATAGGAAGTGTGTCATACTTTTCTTTCAAAATATTTATTTATTTGCAAGGCAGAGTTAGAGAGAGACACAGAGAATTTTCCATCCATTGGGTCACTCCCAAAATGGCCACAAGGGCCAGAGTTGGGCTTATTGGAAGCCAGGCGCTTCTTTTGGGTCTCCTACATGGATACAGTATTTGGACCACCCTTCACTGCTTTCCCATACACCTCAGCAGGGAGCTGGCTCAGAAGTGGAGCAGCCGGGACATAAACCAGTGCTTGTATGGGATGCCAGTGTTGCAGCCAGTTGCTTTATCTGGTACATCACAGCGCCGGCCCTGAAAGTGCACATATTTGTGGGACACACGGTGGTAACTTGATACATGTTTGCAATGTATGATGATAAAATCTGCTGATTAACATTTCCATCTCCTTCACCACTGATCATTTCTTTGTGTTGGGGAAACTTTCAACACCTTCTCTTCTGGCTCTTTCTAAAATAGGTTGTAATTTGTTGTGCACCATAGTCACCCCACTAACAGTCCTTTATTTCCTCATGTTGCCCCTGGTTAGTCTAAAGGTTGTCAGTTACACTTTGCTGACATTACTGTGCTTTGTACTTTCAGGGAGTGGTTTTCATTTCAGAGTCATTTTGTTTTGTATCCCTTGCCAGGTCGGTACTGGGTACGTATGTGGTCTCCTGCTGAGGCTAGATTGATCCCCTACACATAATCACTTACATCTGTTCAAAACCTTTTGCCTTGCCTACCTGTTTCAGCCAAACTCCACTTTGGGCTATCACACTTTCATAGCTGTGACAGGTTTGGGTGCAGCAGGCGCATCTCTCCCATCACAAATGTGCCCAGAGAAAGACTTCATCATTTGCAAGGCAGGACAGTTGGATCAGTGAGGCCACGGATGGGGTCATTCAAAAGAAACAGCTTCAGTCACTGGGGTCTGCAATGTGTCCACAGCGACTGGATGCTTCGCTTCTCGGAGCACTAGAAGCAGGCCACTGTGCTGGGTGGGGCTCCAAAGGATGCTTGGCCTCACGCACATCACAGGCAACCACTTTCAGTCCTAGAGGCATCTGGAGATTTGCTGGGGATGGCTTAACATTCAAAGCCAAGGTGAAATTCCTGATAGGCTGCCACAGCCAGACACTTGTTATCTGCAGGCTTCACCAAGTTTTGCAAGGCTTGAGCCTACCAGTCCCTTGTAACAAGTTCCTCACATTGACAAGTTGCCTGGTCACAGTTAGGGACACACTACAATATGAAAAACTGGCCTACATGCAACTCAAGTCTGTGAACTTGATCTCCTTTCAAACTAGGGTCTAAGCAGCTGCACTTAGCAGTTACTGCTTAGAAGCCACCCCTACTACTGGAAAAACAATTCATGCATGTTCCCTACTGATAATAGGATGAAATAAAGCAGGATAGTGGGTGGTCCAAGAAATTGCTCTCTGTAAGTCTGAAAAGACAGCAACTAATGGGATAGTCCTATGGGGGTATTTAAGAAGCTGTTTAGCATGCAAGGGAATCTTGCAATAACAAGGTTTCATCCTTTGTTTATCGATTGCTGAATTCATTCATTTAAACATTCATTCACTTACCAAATATTTATTAAGCACTTTATGTGTTCTAGGCCTTGCGTTTGGCTTGGAGGCTACCAAGATTAATGAGGCAAATTCTATCTGCAGGACTTCACATGTACATTAGTAATACCACCACTAACACATGGCGTATAGTTTGAAATTCATGAATATGAGGGGTCTTCAAAAAGCTCAAGGAGGGGCAGAGAGTCAGCTGCAAGTTAGTTCACTTCCTATGTCAGAGAACTTAGGTTCAGCTGCCAACTCTCACTCCTGACTCCAGCTTTCTGCACTGCTGACTCTGGAAGGCAGCAGTGATGGCTCAATAAGTGGCTCTTGCTACCCACATGGGAGACGTGGATTTGGTTCCCAGCTCCCAGCTTCGGATCTCTGCTGAAGTAGTAGATGGCAGCTCTCTTTCTCCCTGCTTCCTCTTTCTCTCTCTGTTTTGCTGTTCTGCTCAAGCTAATTTTTTTCCCCCAAAAAGTTCATGGCAAATATATATTGAAATACTGACACGCTGAGTTTAAAAAGTTTACAAACAAAATGAGTTTATCGGGCCCGGCGCAGTGGCGCAGTGGTTAAGGTCCTCGCCTTGCACGCCCGGGATCCCATATGGGCGCTGGTTCTAATCCTGGCAGCCCTGCTTGCCTTCCAGCTCCCTGCTTGTGGCCCGGGAAAGCAGTCGAAGACGGCCCAAGGGTTTGGGACCCTGTACCTGTGTGGGAAACCCGGAAGAGGCTCCTGGCTTCGGATCAGCATAGCATCGACCTTTGCGCTCACTTAGGGAGTGAATCATCGGATGGAAGATCTTCCTCTCTGTCTCTCCTCTCTGTATATCCGCCTTTCCAATAAAAATTAAAAATAAATCTTTTAAAAAATGAGTTTATCTTTTAATTCTAGTTTTCTAACTTTTGGAGGTGGACTATGGGACTCACAGGTGCAGTGACTAATCCATTCTTAAGGACAGGAAGTGGTCAGGATAATGTCCAAGATGCGGAGGTGAGCATTGCACGACGTTCTCCAGACAAAGAATGTTAAGGACTCATTGTGTTATTCAGATCAATTTTTCAATTTAATTCAAAAAGGAAGAAAATTTTCATTGTGCAAATATTTCGGCCTGTGCAACGGTTCAATAGGCTAATCCTCCCCCATTCAAGTGCCAGGCTCACCAATGGGTGCCAGTTCATGTCCTGGATGCTCCATTTCCCTTCCAGCTCCCTGCTTATAACCTTGCAAAACAGTAGAGGATGATTCAAAGCCTTGGCACCCTGCACTCACATAGGAGACCTGGAAGAGGCTCTGGAAGTTGTGGCCATCAGGGGAGTGAACCAGAGGATGGAAGATCTTTCTGTCTCTCCTTTCCAGGCAAAAAGCTCTGCCGCTGTCTCAGTTACCTTCTATATTTCTGTAAGAAGACCAAAGAATAAAGAAATTAGTAAAAATAGGAGTGGGTATTTAGCCTAGCAGCTAAATGACCACTTACGTTGCATACATCCCATCTCCAAGTGCCTGGGTTTGAGTTGCGGTCCCGCTGCTGATTCTGCTTCCTGCTAATGCACATCCTAGGGGGCAGTGGGATGGTGCAAGAGGTCAGTCCTTGCTTCCCACGTGGGAGATGCAGATTGAGTTCCAGCCTCTTGGCTTTGGCCTGGCTCACTGTCAGCCACTGCAGGTGAGGAGTAGACTGGTGACTGGAACTCTATCACTCTATGCCTCTTTCTGTCTCTCAACTATATAAATTCTTTTAAAAAGCAAAATGTCTACATTTGTGCACATGAGGGATATCTTCACAAACTTGTTGGAAATTCACGTTATGGAAGAAGTAATGCATGGGTCTCAAAATCTTTTTTTAGCAGCAAAGATAAAGCAATTTTTAAATCCAAATTTCCAAGAACTCTTTGAAAGCTCTTGCTAGAGCAGAGGGAACTGTGTTTGCTGAAGAAAAAGAAGTAGCAACATGCTAGAGGGGATGGGATGCATTCACAGGGATTTGGGCAGGAAGCAGAGGAGCCACAACTTGAGATAGCACTTGATATGGGATGTGGGTATCCAAAATTACAGTTTAACCTACTGTGTCACAATGCCACAGTCTCAAGGGAGAAAAGT
This sequence comes from Ochotona curzoniae, assembly GCF_017591425.1. NCBI lineage: Eukaryota > Metazoa > Chordata > Mammalia > Lagomorpha > Ochotonidae > Ochotona > Ochotona curzoniae. The sequence continues at coordinate 13,008,408 of NW_024467087.1, forward strand.
CTTACTAAAGGATCCTTCAAGCTTCCACTGAATATCTGGAGAGTCCTCGTTATGAGAATTTTATTTAATTTCTTTTAAAGATTTATGTCATTTTTCTTGGAAAGTCAGATATACGGAGAGGAGGAGAGACAGAGAAGAAAATCTTCTGTCCGATGATTCACTCCACAAGTGGCTGCAGTGACCGGAGCTGAGCCAATCCAAAGCCAGGAGCCCAGAGCCTCTTTTGGATCTCCCACATGGATGCAGGGTCCCAAGGGCTTGGGCTGTCCTTGACTGCTTTCCCAGGCCACAAGCAGGGAGCCAGATGGGAAGTGGGGCCTGCAGGATTAGAACTGGCACCAATATGAAATTGCGGTGCTTGCAAGGTGAGGACTTTAGCTGCTAGGCTACTGTGTTTGGCCCTTAGAAGAATTTTAAATGAAAATTTTAAATAAAGAGATTTGGTAATTTTTTTGTCTTTGGAGAGAACTTACTACTTCAAATTTAGCAGTCTTAACCATTATGGATTCCATGCTTAAAGAAAAGCCACAAAAGATGCAAACTCTAGTTCAACCGTTCATATTTGGGCCTCTCTAAAAAACTCTAAACACTTGGACCGAAGACGCAGCTTTCCTCTGGGTATTTCTCTAAATGGCCACTGAGTGGCAGTCCAGGTAAAATTATCATAAAGCACAACTGGCTGAAGAAAGATTCATTAAATGGCACCAACCTAATGCTGAGTGTGACAGCATTTTCTGCCCCTGCATGCTTTAGCTCTGAGTGCTGCCAGCGACTCGCTGGAGATAAATACAGGGTCACTCATCAGTAGCCTGCCATTTGCAAAGGCCACAGATCTCTCACAGCCCCTCGGATGACTGGAGTTGAGTATTGTAACCAGGTGTGCAGATGTGTCTGTATATCTGCATCGTGATCATTACACATGGCACCCAGTGCATTTCATATTTAGCTGCATAATGCACTCCTTAAGGAGAACCATACCAATGTGGGAACGCAGCCCTGTTTGGTGGGATGGCAATGGGAAAGAGGGGAAAGGAAGCATGCTGCCAGCATTCAGTAGTTGAAATGGAAATAGCAGGGACTGTAAGGTGGCAGGGAGTGATATGAAGTAGAAACTGTTTAAATGTACTGTTGCTTGCTTCCAGAAGTTAAGACTAGTCTTTGTTCCTTTAGCTGCCCCCTTCTGAAACTTACATTTGTAGGAGGGCATTTGGCAAACAGTGAAGCTGTCTGCATCCCACATCAGTGTTTGGGTTGAGATTTTGTCTCTAGCTCCTGGTTCCAATATCTGGCCAGTGCAGACCCCGAGAGGCATTCTTGATGGCTCAAGTGACTGGGTCACTGCCACCTCCATGGGAGACTTAAATTGAGATATAAGCTTCTGCCTTTGGTCCAGGCTAGCCCTAGACACGTGGGCATTTGGGGAATGACCTAGAGATGTGAGCTTCTCCCTCTGCCCCATCTCTTCCTGTCTGTCTTCTTCCCAAATCAACTTTATAACAGTTATGTCCTAATAACTTTCCTCTGAATAACAATCATGTTCAAGGTTTCTAAGAGGGTTCAATCCTTGACAATTTTCTTCTTCCATATACTTTCCTTGTATGGTCTTGGTCAGTTTTTAAGGGAAGATTTCCAACTTCAGCCCTGGTCCACTTACTGTATCTCAACTAGATGCGCCACAAACACCTCACTCAATTTAAAACTGGTGTGGGTTGAATTAAGTCTCCTCAAAATTCACGTGTTGAAGTCTTAACCCCTCTATCTGTACCAGAGATTGTGCCTGTATCTGGAGACAGGATCATTATAGAGGTAGTTAAGTTAAAATGAGGTCACAGAGGTGGCAGTGATCCAGGGTAAGTGGTGTTCTTCTAAACGGAAATTCGGAACACAGACACCGTAAGAGGGAAGGCCACCTGAAGACACAAAGACAGCACCACAAATCAAAGACACAGGCCTAAGGAGAAACTGATTCTGCTAACGCTTTGCTCTCTGACCTCATGCCTCCTGATGTATGAGCAAGTACATTTTCATCACTGAAGCCACATAGTCGTCAGTATTTTTGCGATAGTAACCATAGCAAATGCATGCAAACCCCAAACCTAACTTAATTCCCTGATTTCTTAGTGGATGATATTTCTATTTGCACTTTACCCAGGCACGTCATTGTTGTGCCCTTCAGATTCTCCTCTTATCCCCTCAACTGCTTTACTACCCCCATGTAATGAGACCCCAACCTCTAGTGATATGGTCACTCAGTGTCTACTGAAAGTATGTTCTCCATTGAGTCCTCTTTTCCATTGTCAGTTCAACCCACTTCACCTTCCATCTGAACTGTGCAATAGCTTCACAAAATATGTTTTGGACTCTCATCTCTCTCTTCTTTCATCTTTTATTCCACTACTAGTTTTTAAAATTTTTTATTTATTTTCATTTTATTTGAAAATGAGAGAGGTTCCTCCATCCACTACTTCGCTCTCCATGTGCCTATAACATGTAGGACTGGGCAAGGCCAAAGCAGAGACACAAAGCTGGTGCCTCACATAGGTTTCAGCAGCCCAACTCCTTAATCCCTCACTCACTGTTCCCACATCCCCACCCTGGTTTGCACGTACAGGGAGCTGGATTAAAAGTGGAGTTACGACTCAAACCAGACACTCTGATACATGATGCAGGCATACAGGTGACGTCCTACCTATTGCACCAGCCACTCCTCTGATGTATTCAGTCTTGGCTAACACATCTCTAACATCCAGAGCAGCAGCTGTCACCTAAGCAGTTGTTTCCTTTGAAAATTTCCCAAAAGGTCAACACAGGTTTTCTTTAAACATTCAAATGTTTTCAAATACAATGTGCCTTTGGCATTGGTGCTTGACATTTGAGATCTCTCCCTTGAGGTATTTATGACGTGCAGTGATTCCTGCTTTCACTGAGACTGATGTGCACAGTGAGACACCTATCGCCTTACACACCCTGAGCTGAGCCAAATGCTCAGTTTTCTACAGCTCAGAACATGGACTCTTTCCTATGAAATCAAAGCAATATTGTCTCTCACTCAGTATATATATATATATATATATATATATATATATATATACATATAAAGTTCTGGGCCCAGTGCAATGGCTCAGTGGCTAAATCCTCACCTTATAAGCACCAGGATCCCATATGTCTGCTGGTTCGTATTAGCTGCTCCACTTCCCACCCAGATCCTTGCTTGTGGCCCGTAAAAGCAATTGAAGATGGACCAAAGTCTTTGGGACCCTGCACCCGCATGCAAGTCCCAGCAGAAGCTCCTGGCTCCTGACTTTGGAACAGCTCAGTTCCGACCATTGCAGCCATATGGGGAATAAGCCAGTGGATGGAAGATATCTCTGTCTCTCATTTTCTCCATAAATCTGTTCTGCCAGCACAGCACAATAAAAATAAATAAATCTTTTTAAAAAATAAAAGTGTTCTGAAAATAAATGCAACTTCTGGAAATGAAAATGAGCAAAATGAAGGCAATAGGAGAAAAGAGATGTTTCATGTGCAGAATGCAGCGGACTCATGAGGCAAGTCACCTACTACAGTGATATCTGGGAACTCTAAGGTGCCACCTGCATAGCTGTTTGAAGAAAGCTAATTCTACACACTCTTTCTTTTATTAGGCATGCTTCCTCTGGAATAGGCAAAATACACGCTCACATGTATCCCCTGCACCTCTGTAGCTTGTTGTTTGTGTGGATAAAATGCAATAATAAAAAATTTGCTTCAGGTAGGAAAAATGAAAACTATAAACTAGCTGGCTCTTCTGTATAAATTATAACAAATTTCCCTCTTACAGAGATTAGGATAGAATCACCAATCTTTGTGTCTTGTCAGGCTGATTAAAATGTGATTCTACTGAAACATGAAAAAAAAAATCTCGAGAAAAGCCAAAGAAAGATTTGGGTCATATGGACAAGGACTTTAATTATCAGCTGTACACATTTTCAGGCTTTTGTGAAATCCCCAGGGTACCTGTCCCAGGTAACTGCTCTATTATGGAATTGAGTTGGAGAGGCCTTCTTTGTTGAGCGATTATAACTGAAAGTACCACTTATCCTAAAGTTCTGTCCTAAAGACAAGATCATAGGCACTATGCCAAGAACCCCATATATGCAGAAAAAATTTTAACATGTTTGAATAAGAAAGTATGCATTGGGGTAAAATTTCATGTTCAGGGTTGTCTTGAGATAATATTTTTAAAAGAAGGACCAACAATAGATACTTCACTTTATGAAAATAATGTCTATGTGGAAATATCTAAGATCCCTTCTAACACCACAATCCTTAAAATCAGAGACTGATGAAAATATTTTAACAGGTTCACTCAAGGGACAAATACAAATGAATTACTATGTAAAAATGTAAAAAATGTTAAGACTACATCTTGACCTGCTTTGGGACATTCCGGAAGTTAGAAGTAATCTTTGCAACCCTTTTGATGCTAAATTACTTAAAAATAATAAGGTTGTCTTGGTGTTGTAAATTTCTATTTCTCTTCCTGTTGTTAATTTTGCATTGTGGTTTTTCATTTAAGGGGATGCATAGTAACTGTGTAATGAAGACTATCATATCCAGGTATGATGATACAATGCAGTATGCATCTCTTTCAGGCCAAAGATGGAATCCCACTGAAACTGTTAAGCATATTTTGACAATAGGATGCTGGACTCTCTGCCACTGTCCATGCCCATAGTGATAGACATATGGTGTTTATGAAGAACTATTCTATAGTAATAATATAGGGGGAACTCAGTGAGGGGGAGAGAGAAGTTGGGGAGGTGATAAGGGAAATCTCAGAGCCTATGGAACTGTATCATAAAATGATGATAATAATAATAATAAAGTAAAAAATACGTTAATAACAAAACATAATGAATTTGGATGACATTCTCAATTAAACAAATGATACTGAGTTTAAATAGGAGGACCATGCCTAACTCATTCTATGAGGCCAAAGCCAGATGATAGTACAAGAAAGCTACTGTTTCTTATGGACATTGATGTAAAAAAATCTTCAGCAAAATACCAACAGCAAATTTAACTGTTTATATCCCAACTGAGTGGGATTTGGTCTTGCAGTGCAGAGATGGCTCAATAAATAAAAGTCAATTGATGGACCTTCATTATGGTGCAGTGGGTTAGGACTCTTCCTGCAACACTGGCATCCCATATCAGCATACCAGTTCCAGTCATGGATGCTCTGTTTCCCATCCATCTCCTTGCCACAGCTCTCGTGGGAGAGTAGGTTAAGATGCTGCTTGTGCTTCACATATTCTGGTTCAGGCCCCAGCCACTCTGCTCTAGCTTCCGGCTAACGCACATCCTGGAAGCAGTAGATTCTCTCTCAAGTGCTCCAGTCCCTGTCACCCATGACGGCGTGCCTGGCTCCTGGCTTCAGCCTGGTCCAGCCCTGGCTATTGTAAGCATGTAGGGGAATGAACAAGGGAAGGAAGATCTCTCTCTCTCTCTCTCTCATATTCTTCCTTTCAAATAAATTTTTAAAAATCTTTAAATAAGAGCAAAAGTGAAGTACTCACATTTTCTGACTTCAAAATTTACTACTAATTGATCGTAACTGATACAGTGCGGGGCTGAAATAAAAACAGACGTACAGACCAATAGAACAGAGAAGAAAACCTCGAAATCATGTATATAATAGATGATTAAAATATCTTCAACAATGATGTCAGCCAAGACATTTCAATGCAGAAAGTCTTTTTAAATAAATTGTGCCAAGGTAACAAAGTATCCACATAAAAAAGAAGGAAGTTCAACTTGCGTCTTATGCCATATACAAAAATTAATTCATAGTGGATCAAAGATTTAAGCATGAGACACGATTAGTATTTGTCTGCCAATTACAACCAGCACCCTCCTGAGTATTGGTGCTTCCCCTAAAATGGCTTTCTTAAAAAAAAGTGTGCTTATTTATTTATTTATTTATTTATTTATGAGAGAGAGAGAGAGAACCAGAGAAAGAGAGACCTTTCATCTACTGGTTCACTCCCACATATGGGTGCAACAGCAAGTGCTGGGCCACAGTGAAGCCATCCACCCCGCAACAGCTCATCCGAATCTTCCCCATAGGTGACGAGAATGCATGTACTCAAGCCATCACGTGCTATTTCTAAGGCGCATTAGCAGGGGAATGGATTGTAAACAGAGTAGCTAGGATTCACACGGGCATTATAATATTATAATATTGGAGGGAGGCAGGTGTGCAAAGCAGCAGCTCAACGTGTTGAACCATAGCAGCAACACCTCGAGAAGAGCTTGCTGGACGTTTGACTTTTGTAGCATGTAATACAGGCCAGATGCCACAATGGAAACAACCAACCACAGCAGCTCACCTGAGAGCTTTTCTTATTTAAAAATGATTATTTATTATCAATTTCCTTATTTGAAAGGGAAAGAGAGAGAGAGAGAGAGATCCATTTGCTACTTCACTCTAAATGCCTGCAGCAGCCAGGTCTGAATCTGGCTACAGCCAGGAGCCAGGAACTCCATCGTATTTTCCCACATGGCAGGGGCCCAGAAGCAGAGTGGCCCTAATACAGGAGGTACAGCATCTCAAGTAGTGGATAAGGAATTAAACATTAAGGATGTCATACAGCTCAAAATATGGTCCATAGCCCAGCAGCACTGGTATTACCTATAAACTTTGAGAAACAAAGAATTGCAAGATGGAGCTGGTGTGGTGGCACAGCAAGCTAATACTCCTACGGTGCAGTGCCAGCATCCCATATGGTCCCTGCTTTGTATCCTGGTTGCTCCATTTGTGAGCCACCTCCCTGCTTATGGTCTGGGAAAACAACAGAGGATGGCCCAAGTGTTTGGGCCCCTGCACCCACTTGGGAGACCTGGAAGAAGCTTCTGGCTCCTGCCGTTGCGGTCATTTGGGGACTGAACCAGTGGATGGAAGACCTTTCTCTCTGTCTCTCCTTCTCTCTGTAATTGGCCTTTCCGATAAAAATAAATCTTTAAAAAAAAAATGCAGGCCTCATCTCAGGCCTACTAAATTAGGCCCTGCATTTCAAAAAGTATCCAGCTATTTCTGTGCACCTTATGCTTTTTTTTTTTTCTTTAAGATTGACTCATTTTCAGTGGGAAGGCAGATGTGCCAAGAGAGGAAGAAACAGAAAGAACCTCTATTCACTAATTCAATCCCCAAATGGCTGCCACAGTCATAGCTGAACTTAGCTGAAGCCAGAAGCCAGGAGCCTCTTCCTGGTCTCCTACTTGGTTGCAGCGTTCCAAGGCTTTGGGCTGTCCTCCACTGCTTTCCCAGGCCACAAGCAGGGAGCTGGATCGGAAGTGTAGCAGCTGGGACATGAACCAGTCCCAACATGGGATGTCTGCACTTGAGGGTGCAAGACTAGCCTGTTGAGGCAATGCACCAGCCCCCATCTTAAGTTTAAGAAGCAATGCATCGGGCCCGGCGCGGTAGCGCAGTGGTTAAGGTCCTCGCCTTGCACGCCCGGGATCCCATATGGGCGCTGGTTCTATCCCGGCAGCCCCGCTTCCCTTCCAGCTCCCTGCCTGTGGCCTGGGAAAGCAGTCAAGGACGGCCCAAAGCCTTGGGACCCTGCACCCGCGTGGGAGACCTGAAAGAGGCTCCTGGCTTCGGATCAGCATAGCATCGGCCGTTGCGGCTCACTTGGGGAGTGAATCATCGGGTGGAAGATCTTCCTCTCTGTCTCTCCTCTCTGTATATTTGCCTTTCTAATAAAAAAATAATAAAAATAAATCTTTAAAAAAAAAAAAAAGAAGCAATGCATCATCTTTGAGTTCTCTTCCAATTCCAACCTTTTTATTTTTCTGTATCTGATAACTGTTAATGTTTATGAACTAGAAAGCATGTCACTGAAGAAATGTTTCCCAATAGCTGAAATTCAACACTCAGATCCAGGTAGCAAAAGATGGCTTTGCAGGGAAATGCAGAGAACACTGCCCAAATGTCCAAGGGGTGAGTTTGCTCTGACTGGCCACTTACAACCTAGAATTTTGCTCCAGGAGTGAGGCCAATCACAACTGCTTGTATCAGCTCTCATCCTTTAGGCTGCAGGAGAGTCAACTGAGTCAACTGGAGGGCTTGTTCCTCTGTAGATTGCTGAGCCCGGAGCACAGAATCTGAGGAGGATCTGGCTGTAATTTAACTTGCTTAGAAATGTGCTGAGGTTTCCAGTCCAGCAGTCAGCCCGGCCTCGCTTTCAGCCACTTACTGTCACCAAGCTGACCTGCCTGTCGGTGGCCATGACCCATGAACGTGGAAGCTTGATGTGTCTTCCCGGGATTTGCTGTGTCAGCTGGGATTGGCTGAGGCCCGCTTAGCAGCTGGGGAGCTTGGCTGGCTTTTTGGATTTACCAGATCCATTGCGGTATTCAGGGTGCATATCCTACCCTCTGCCCAAGCTGTTACAGCTTTTATGTATACAGTGTTTTCAAAGGCAGTCACCAAATTGAAACCACTTATAATCACAGGTGAACTTGGCCTTTATTGCGTATTTCCCTGCTGAGAGCCACCTCACCATAAGCGTTCTTGCTTTTCTGTACTTTGGGGTTTCAGAGTCCCTAGCCTTTCCTTCTTCTAGTAATCTGAATTTGACAGGGAAACGCATGTGCTAGAGGAAAGCAGCCTGTCTTAGATCATTGCAGAAATCTCCGGAGCCATATTACTGAAAAGTGATTTTAATTGTTATCAGTTCCTTGAGCCTGATCCCTCCCCAAATGTCTTAGTAAAGTGAGTCTTTCTTCCAAATTCTTCACTGGCCTTCTGCACTAGAAACTTGAGATGATGCTCCTCTAGTTGTTTGTAAGGAACCCTTCAAAGGCAAATAACATGGCCAGTTGCATAAATGACAGGTGAAGGGAGTTCTATGCGCATTTTATCTTGTAGTGACTCTAATAGCAGTGGTTTGGAAAGTTTGGTACAGGGTAAGTGATGAATTAAGGTATACCAGTTAACTTTCACTGAACAGGAAACTATCCCCAACCTCCAAATAAGCAACGTCATGCAGTGATTTCAGTGAAAACTTCCTGAGCATGTGGCTTGGGTAGGGTTCAGCTAGTGGTCTTCATGAGCTGTCATGGAAACTGTGGTCAGCTGCCAGATCAGCTATAGACTAGCCGGTCTAAGAGAACTGATCTCATATGCAAAGGCGTATGTCAGTTCTATGGGCTCTCAGCTTGCAGCAGCCCAATCTGGAGCTTGTTCACATAGTCCCTGGTCAGCGTTCCTGGCACAGGAGTAGGAGCTTGCAGGGCACTGAACTAGCATAAGCTGTCCATTTCTGCCTGTTATATTTGCCAACCCAAGGTGCAAAACCAACTCAACTTCAAGGGCAGTGGAAATAGACTCTACATTTTGGCTGGAGGAGCTGTAAAGTTCCATTGCAAGGAGGACAGGATAGAGGCAAGAAAGGAGGATTATGACCACTTTGCTGATACCGCAGGGGCCTTGAACATGCTGGTCCATGCTTCAAATGGGTAGATCACAACATAATGACCAACTTTTCTGAGAGGTCTTCTATTGCTCTGAGGAAACCTGAGGCCCAAGAGGGTTTGCAAGTGATGTTTACCCATCTCAAAGAAATTGCCCAATTACAACAGGTTGCTCAGTGCATGGTGAAACATTTGAGTATATTCTCTCATATTCTACAAGGCTGTCAACTCAAAGATGCAGGGGCGGGGAGAGGGATCCCCGTGCAGGACAATGCTTTCCCTCAGGCAGGGTGAGGGCAGCATCAGAAGCCTTCCACACATCTTCCCATCAGATAAACTTGTTATTCTCTACCTAAATCCCTCCCTTCCTTTTCATTCTTCTTTCATGTCATCTTGTAATTGCTTGATTTATGTGGTGGTTGGTGTCTTTCCATCACGTCTTTGGAACAAAAATAAAGGAATCAGTAAAGTCATTGTGTCCACAATGGTAGGCACAATGGACCACACAGATGGTAGGCCCTCAGCATATATATGTCCAAAGAATAAAGCGAATCAAAGATGGAGATGTTATAGCCTATTTGATTATGGAAAAGACCAAACATTTCAGAAAAAAAAGGTCAAAGTGCTGTATTGGCCATTGTGATACGAAGAACTCAGAAAACAATCAAAGGAGATCAATTAAAATGTCCAGGGAGCTTTTACCGCCTCCTGATGTCCTTAAGGCTCATGCTGAAGTGCTTTTTCTCCCTGAGAGTCTCCAATAGCTGGAACTAAAGCAAGTTGGGGCTTAAAAAGGATTCTGAAACTCAAAATGACTTATTTCAAACTACAAATCAAGGCCCATGGGTTGTCATTGGATTATTTTTTCTAGTTCTAATGCCTGTGTTAGAGTACTAGACATATACTCTTTGAGAAAACCTGTTAGATTGTGGACCCTTTTGGAGTTCAGATTCTTTTTAAATTAGGAACGCTATTGGTAAAATCAATACAAATATTCCAAAATCTGAAGAACTCCAAAAATCTGGAACATTTCTAGTTCCAGTCATTTTAGGTAAGGGAACCTCAACCTACATAGGTAGTGGCAATTTAAAAAAATACTAATCAACAAATCACTACCATGATAGTAACAAACTGAAATCAGTACATTCTATGGGGTACACTGAGCAGGGCCGGGGCACCTTGCTGTCAGGCTTCCAGGCCGCAGAGGGCCTGAAATTTCAGCATTAAATCATCAGTCCTTCAGGCTTTTAATCTGCAACTCAAAGCTATTCTATTATATCTTTAAAGATTTATTTATTTTTATTGGATAGTCAGACATACTGAGAGGAGGAGAGACAGAGAGGAAGATCTTCCATCCACTGATTTACTCCCCAAGTGGCCACAACAGCCAGAGGTGAACCGATGTGAAAGCCAGGAGCCAGGAGCCTCTTCTTGGTCTCCCATGTGGGTGCAGGGTCCCAAGGCTTTGGGCCGTTCTTGACTACCTTCCCAGGGCACAAGCAGAGAGCTAAATGGGAAGTGGAGCCACCGGGACACAAACCAGTGCCCACTTGGGATCCCGGCGCATGCAAGACAGACTCTTCCCACTTAGGCTACCACACCAGGACCACTATTCTACTCTTATGCTCAGCACCAGCTCTGTTCCCAGTCCTCACTTACTGATATCTGCAGAAATGGTCTCTATCCATGCTGATTTTGCTGCCCAGGCCCTGTTGACAATATAAGGACACATCATAATGCTGGATGCTACACAGAGCACAAGAAAGCATTCACAGGAATGAACTCACCCCCCAGTGAACAAGCATTGAGGGGGAGAAGCTCTATGCGAGATAAAACATCTGGAATATAGCACCTATGGCCGTATAGGAGTAGGGAGATCACAAATTGCTTTTCCTTCTTTTTTTTTTCTAAAGATTTATTTTATTTTTGTTTGAAATGCAGAGTTACACAGAAAGCAGGAGAGGGTGAGTGAGTGAGAGAGATAGATAACTTCCATCTACTGATTCACTCCCTGAATGGTCACAATGACCAGAGCCATGCCTATCTGAAACCAGTAGCCAGGAGCTTCTTGCAGGTCTCTCGCATGAGTGCAGGGGCCCAAACACTTGAGCCATCCTCTGTTATAGCAGGGAATTGTGGATCAGATGCAGAGCAGCTGAGACATGAACCAGTGCCCATATAAAGATGCTGGCAGCTTTAGTCACTAAACCTTGACACTGGCCCCCTCTTATCATGAAAACATTTGGTCCCAGGACCAGAACTAGTATAAAGCATGTGAAGTGCTCTGAGAAAGAAATATAAGGAGATATTCACCCTATTTGGGAATAATTCTGAGAGTGAACATCTCCTTTAATTCTGTGCCCTGAAAGTCCCATTTACCTCATATTACCTTTGCCCAGAGAAGCAGATAGACAGGCAGTAGTTGTAAGGTTTCATCTTTGACACCAGCTGCTGAATTTGCAGCTAGAGGCCAAGGACTATGGGGCTTAGCTCTGTTGTTGTCTTTCTAGGCAGCAACAGCCATGCTGTTGAAAGGTGAACCAATCGCCAAGGCCCAACTGCCAGCTGTGACAGAGCGGGGAGACAAAGATGTCACCTGTATTGCATATCCTGACTGCCATGTGTTAGTTCTATCCAGGGATGATCCAGCATTACCACATCCTCCTCTGTGTCATCACTTCTCCATGAGCTCTGAGACTGTGTTGAGATCCAGAAGTAGGAAGAGTAGCTGCATTCCAGAGGCTGCTGGAATGTGCAACTGTAGGGCTGATAGAGACCGCAGCTGAAGGAAGGCCTCCATTCTCCGGGAGACCAGCTCTGGAGATACCACCCACTTGCTCGCCTTGGATTTAAGCTCTCCATAGTCAGTTTCACTATCTGTCAGGAGGGTGAAAAAGAGTCATCTAAGATACCACAAACAGCAAAATAGAGATAATGAAAGGAGATGCTGAGGCAGAGGTCAAAATCTTCAGCAGGCAAGTTAGGCAGCCAAAAGCAAAAATGGTGGAAAAGCACTTCTAGAATGGCTGAATAAGGAGATCTGAAAACCTACTCCTCCATGAACAAAAATAATCAGAACCCACTTTTCCAAACATTTGAAAATTAACCAAAAGCTTATAACAATCTGCAGCTGATTAGTTCAAAAGAAAACAGTCAAATTTCTGACAGTAGCAAGCTTTGGTGGGATTTTCACTTATTATATTCCCATCTGCCTCTCACCCAGCTCCACAGTAGCCATGGAAATCATAAGTTTAAAGGCTACTGAAAAGGGAATAAGGGGTTTGAAGCTCCCCCAAAGCCCTTCCTGTGAGAATTATCACTATTTCACCTGACAGTACCTTGAAAAGCTCCCTTTTAAGGTTTGTATTTCATCTTGCTTTGTGTGAACAGTCCCTAGGTCATTTGTGGAAAAATAATAAATGACAATGCTTAGTATCACAGATGCCTAAGGTGGTGTTAACGGCTGGGGCTAACAAGAGGCAGGCTAAGAAACTACAACAAAAGCCAAAAAATCCTTGGGGAATGAGATACCTAGTGGGTGACTTTGAAAAGCTTGTGTTCTTAGCCCACAGAAAACCACTTATAACTGCCCTGCAAATACCTCAGAAGCCATAAACTCTCATCTCTGGCTGACCTTGAGACCACCACAGGAGATAAAGGCTAAAGTAAAATTGTACCTGCTTGTTCCGCAAAGACCTGGAGGCTACTGAAGGAAGGCATTAAAGGAAATTTCTGTCTTATCATTAGCTGACCACCAGGCTAAGCAAACACAGGTTTTGGTGACTTCACAATGAAGATCATAGACATCCACTGAGTGAGTTCTAAGGAGTCATTAAAGACACAGCAAGCACAATGAGGAACAATAGCAAACCCTGGGGGAGGATTTGATTTCCCAGAGCAGCCATATGATAATTTACTTTTCTTTTTCCACTATACAGTTCCTTTGGGTCAGGAGTTTCCCTATCTACCTTACCCATTTCCCTTTCCCCCACTGATTCTCCCCATATTATTACAATAGTGTACTCCTTCAACAACAGTCACAAGTCCATCATTCTACTATTTAAGTGTATCATCATTGTAGGATTAGACAATGGTAGAAAGTCCAGCGTTCTATTGCCAAAATACATTTAACAGTTTCATTGGAAGACTAACTTCTATTCAGGAGTAGAGATGCACATTGTAATTTTTAAAAATTCAGTTTTCAACAAAAACTGTGAAACACACACACAGCAGAATATGGCTCTTAAATGGAAAAAACCTGATAAGAGTTCATCATGTATCCAGGAAACAAGACCCATATTTTTAAAAATCAATTGCTTTTCTAAACGCTATTAACAAACTGAAAAAGATGCTTAAAAAAACCAATTCATTGCAATAACAGTAAAAGGATAAAATGCATAGAAATAACTTTAACAAATGAGTGCAAGACTTTTACAGGGAAAATACAAAACCTTGTATCAAACTAAAGTCCTTCGTAAATGCAAAGACATCCTGCACTCCTAAGTTAAAACACTTAATATTGTTAAAATTGCAATACTTCTATAATGGACACACACATTCAATGTGAAGCCTATCAACATTCCAGCAGCTTTATTCAGAGACACGAACAAGCTGTTTCTACAGAACTGTAGGGTAACTGCAGCCTATGATAAAGAAATGTCTATGGTATGTAAATCACTGCAAGGACTGCCCTACACCCCAGAAAATGTGCAGGTATGTAATCTTAATCCAAAAACATTTTTAAAAACTTAATTAGATAATCCTAAAATCCATATGGAAATGCAAGGAACAGAGAACAAACTAATCTTGAAAAAAGAACAAAGTTGGATAACACATTTTTCCATGATTTCAAAAATTACAAAAGAAACCAAACTATAATAACCATGACTATGTGCTACTGGCATAAGGCTAGACACAGAGATTAATGGAACATAATTGAGTCCCATGTCTTCTTGAGCAACTTATTTTTGATAAGTGTGTCAAGACAATTCGGTGAGGGAAAGACATTTTTTCAATAAGTGGTGATATAACTGTAAGGAGTTCTTCGAATATCTCACCCTGGACCTGGCGCCATTCCTTCTTCCTCACAGCTCACGAAATTCGCGCCAGTCTAGCCATCCACCAATCAGATGTAACCTGGCATTCCACCTGAGAATCCCACCCCCAATCTTCCAGCCCCTTCCCCAACCCTGCCCACTCACTAATCATCCTCAGGCATTCACCTGCAGGCACCAATTCCCCTGAGGCCTGCCTCAATCCCTCCCAATCCCACCCCCCAACACACCTTGTGGGCCTTCCTGCATAGAAGGGCCCCAGGTGTTTCCCTCTCCCCTTTTCTTCTGATCTCCACCACCCCCACCCCTTTTCCTGCTCTGCTGGAATAACCCTCATAAGATACCTCATTGCATCTGGTGTTTTCAGCTCACAGTAAAGAACCAGGTTGTGGGAATTAGCTGCGGGTAAAATATCGTAACATCCTATGAACTAGAACCATAACTCTAACCCTTTTAAAATAACTAACAGAGAATGCAACAAGTGAATTGGAGGGAAATATAATAATGTAGATGATAAGGTACATTATCTTATCACATTATCCTGATCCTTGTGAGAGAGGAGTTAGAGTGGGTAGTAGGCAGTTAGGGTATTCTGGGTCCCCGAGTAAAAGAGAATTTCCCCACCATGTCTTGAACTCACCAGAGCCCATCTCTTCCAAGGGATAGGGGTGCTATTAGCATATCAATTCCCCACCAGAAGTATCGGCCATTACCTCCGGCCACTGTGGGAGGGCCTCAGGCCAATCTCTTTATCATTTGCTTTATCACTTGCTTTCTCTGCATCTTTATTTGGACATCATTGCCGTAAATATGTGAGTACCAGAAGCTTAGAGATCTTAAAATAAGTTATCTAAGAATTACAGATACTTAACTGACCACCAGGAGAAAAATAAATTTGTGATGATTTGGTAATTGATGGATTTTCACAGGCTAGGCTGATTTCTTATTCTGAAAGTACACTAGAAGAGTAATTTCAATATAGAATTTGAATGTACTGTTTATTGATCAAACTTAACTGTAAAAGCAAAAACTTTTACAATGCTCATAGTAAAGCATACAAATAAATCTTCATGACTTTGGAGTGTATGATGCATTCATAGATAAGAAACTAAAAACACTAGTAAAATTCAGGTAAGTTGAATTAATTCAAACTTTTATTTCAAAGCACAATAATGAGTGATAAGATGACCCAAAAATATGGGAAAATATTTTTGAATCAAATATCTGATAAAGGACTTGTGTCTATCATACTTAAAGAGCTCTTACATGTCACCAAAAAGACAAATAACCTATAGAACAAATATATGACTCCAAATGTGCAGGTAGGAAAGGAAGAAACAGACAAATGGGACTACATCAAAGTTTAAAACTTCTGGATTGGGCATTGCAGGTTCAGCCACCCCTTGGGAAACCCACATTGCATTTGTACCTGGTTCAGGTCCTGACTCTGCTTCCCATCCAGCTTCCTGGTAATGCACCCGGAAATAGCAGATAATGTCCCAAGGACTTGAATTTCTTCCACCCATGTGGGAGACCCAGTTGGAGTTCCAGGCTCCTGGCTTCAACTTAGCCCATGGTGGCCATTTAGGCAGTGAATGAAAAGATGAAAGATTCTCCCTCTCTCCCTGTCTGCTCTGTGTGTCTCCTCTGTAACTCTGCCTTTAAAATAAATAATAAAATAAAAACCCTTAAGAATCTATTTTTAAATACATTTTTTTTGATAAGGAGGGAGAGAGAGAGAGGAAGAGACAGACCCATCTATTGATACACATTGCAAATTAAATGCCTGAAATGACTGGGCCTAGGTCAAGGTTTAAGTAGCCAGAGACTAGGAATTCAACCTGGTTCTCCTATGTAAGTGAAGTCCTATGTGAGCCATTTGAGCTGTCACTGCTGCCTCCCAGCTTCTGTGTGCAATAGCAGGAAGGTGGTATCTGAAACCAGAGCTGGGACTAAAACTCAAGACCCTCCATTATTGGACATAGGCATTCCAACCGAAAGGTGGAACACCTATCCTGGCACATTGATTTTACTTACAACTTTCATTGTTCTATTTGAAAGGCTAGTTTCTAGTTCTATTTGAAACTATCAGGGATAGGTCAGGGTGAAGTTAGGAGCCTGGAAGCGAATTTGGATCTTTTGAGTGGATTACAGGGACTTGAGTATTGAGAATACCTGCTCTCTCCCAGGGTGTGCATAAGCAGCAAGCTGGACTTCGAAGCAAGGATGGGCCCCAAACCCAGACGCTGCAACCTGAGAGGAAGGCATCCTAAGTGGCGTGCTTCACCACTGCTGCAAACTCTCACCTCTAGGAGCAGTCTTGGCCAGTATATTTTCCTCCCTGGAACTTTGAAACTTTTGCTCCTTGGTGCTTCTTTTTCCAAACTCCCACACCTTGTTCATGGCCAGCTCAGCCACTTTGAAGTCCTACACAGCCTCTTTTAATAGAAAGAACAAAAGCATTACGCTTTCAAAATTTTCTCCTTCCTACTTCCCCTACCTTAAGTAGCCTCCTCTCACCACCCCCAGTTATCTACTTGACTATGTCCTTGGCATTTTCAGCACAACGAAATTGTGACTGTCAGAGGTCCAGGTTTGTCCCTATTAAAAGAACTGGAAAAGCGAGTTTCATTCTTTTTGTTAACTTCTTTTTCTTTTTCTGTTTTTTTTTTTTACAATGATTTGCCTTCATTAAAATATTTACCTTTTTAAAAAGATTTATTTTTACTTAAAAGCTGAGTTACAGCGAGAAGGAGTGACAGAGGGAGAGATCTTCCATCCACTGGTTTATTCCACAAATGCCCGCAATGGCTGGAGCTGGGCTGGATCCAAAGCCAGGATCCTGAAATTTCTTCCAGGTCTTTCACATGGATGCAGAAGCCTACAGGCTTGGGCCATCGTCTGCTGCTTTCCAAGGCCATAAGCAAGGAGCTGGACTGGAAGTGGAATAGCCAGGACTGAAACTGGCACTCATATGGGATACTGGACCCACAGAAACAGGCTTTGCTTACTATACCATGGCACATCCCCAATGTTTGTTTAAGATTTTTCCCTCTTCAACTTTTTATTGCACCTTTCTCTATGTAGTAGAGCCTTGCAATTAGTCCATCATTCTCTTTCTCTGCATCTCTCTGTGTTTGCATCTATCTCTAGTTCTTTCATTAAAAATAAAGTGGAAAACAAGTATTTGAAATGCTGAAAACTTGCCTTTTCTAAATTTTCTCACAAAAATGAAAAAGCATCTTTCTTTGAGGACCTTTAAGCATCTCTGGGTGAGGATTTTCAGAGCACTTTTTCTAGACGGGGATGCTGTAGCTATAGTTGAAAATTAGTGTTTGGAAGAAAGAGGGAAACCAACATGGTCCAAGCCACTGCTTCCTGCGGTTATGGGAGCACAGAGATCTAGGGGAGACAATCAATGACAAGCATATACAGGACACAAATATCTTGATAACACAGATAACACAAAGCACACCTGTGGTTCAAATTGCCCATGGCAGTCCTTAGTTCATTGTAGTCATGGAAAAGGTGATTGTGTGGTGTTAATCAGTCCTCTCCCCTGATTGCTGGGAGATGAGGCTTGGATGAGATCCATCCTGTTTGGAAGTAAAATGTGTGGGGAAGAATAGAAATAGCCATAGCACAGAAGCAACATGTTTCTACAGGAGTTTATTGATGGAAACCGGACAAGAGCTCTATGGTGACAAATAAATAAAGAGAGAGAGAAAAAGAGAGAGAGGACAGGGCATTGTCCACCTGTCACAAAGTGGGACTTGCATCCTCTTACCTGACTTTAGAGTCTTGCAGGGATTAAAATTTTTTTCCTCTCAGAATCTCACCAAGAGCAGAGAGGAAGCTACTGTGTCTCTGCTTCTGCCTCAGTGTGTTTCTCTCACCCCCTTCTTCCCTTTTCCCTCCTCTCATGCCTTATACACTTTGCCTGCACCTGAATTTCCAGTTCATATTTATTTTGCCATCTTCTCTATAGCTAGTTATTCTTTCTGTCTTTGGGACAGGATGGAGGCAGATTGAGGTAATCATGGTGCTCAGATGGATTTTCTTTGTGGTTTATCACAGCTGTCCATGTGGCTTCAATTGACTACTGGGGGATCATGAGTCTTCAACACAGGACACCCGATGAAACAGCAGAGGTTTGGCTTCAGAATGCCACTTGCTGTTGTCGGTGGGCTCTCAAAGCATGCAGAGAAAATACCTAAATGCAAGCTCCAACCCAGCACTGCAGATATGAGAGGCAATGCAGGTTTCTACAAGCAGCAGCAGAAACACAGACCGAGAACAAATTTTGTCTGGACTTTCTCTCTACCATCACAAAGAGGTAAATATTGTAAACTGCTTCCTTAGATTGCACAATATCTAAAAATGTATGTTAACTATGCCAATGGTTTTGAAAGCAGTTTTGACTATTTCTAAAGCAGGCTGAGCAAGACCAAAATGAGACTTTCTATTCAGCAGAAGCCCCTCTAATGGGCTTTCATCAAAATGTCTGTTTTTATAGGGTTCCTTTAATTCCAAGGGTCTGTGTCCATAGAAATCTAATGTATCAAAAAAATTTGTGGTTGCTTAAATACTGGGGACCCTGTTAGTATGTCAGACATTCATGTTTGGAAAAGTGAGTGCCACACTGCTGGTGGTCTTAGTGGAGACACCCTGCAGGAGTACTCCAGCATGCTCACTTTGATGGTGTGTGTCAGTGGCTCTCTTTTGTCATAGCCAGTGGTTGTTTTGGCTTAACAAAGCTGCACGATGACTGTTGGTGAGGATGTAAAATGGTGTGGCCAACAGAAAAAAGTAAGGGAGTTACTCAAAAAAACTAAAATAAATAAATAAATAAACAAACAAACAAACATAAATAAAAAACAAGTGACAAACTCTTTTCTTAGGATGCCCAAGGGAAAAGAAATTAACCTGTCAAAGGGACTTCTGTAGTCCCAGCACAATAGCCCAGGAATGGAAACAAGTGCCCATCAACCTACGAATGAGTAAAGAAAGCATGGGGGATGTACCAAACAAAATACTAGTCAGCCATAAGAAAGGACAAAATATGTTGTAACAGCATGGGTGGAACTGGAAGTCATGATGGTAAGTGAATCAAGCCAAGCACAGAAAAACAAGAGTTACATGATCTCAGTCACTTTGGGTATATAAAAATACTGATCTCACAGAAGTTGTGGGTGGAATGGGGTTACTGAGGCTGGGGAGATTGCTAGAGGGATGGGGATGAGAGGCAGTTGATTTACAGATACTGAGTTTGTAAGGAGTTATTCGACTATCCCACCCTGGACCTGGCGCCATTCCTTCTTCCTCACAGCTCACGAAATTCGCGCCAGTCTAGCCATCCACCAATCAGATGTAACCTGGCATTCCACCTGAGAATCCCACCCCCAATCTTCCAGCCCCTTCCCCAACCCTGCCCACTTACCAATTGGGCACCAATCCCCTGGAGTCTGCCCTCAATCCCTCCCAATCCCCATTCCCCACACCTGGCAGAGGAAAAGGCCCCCAGATGCGGCTCTCTCTCTTCTTTGCTCTTCCCCTCTCTGCTCCTTCCAGCCTCTCCTCCCTCCTCCCTCCCCTTTTCCTGCCCAGCTGGAATAAATCTCCTAAGATACCTCCTTGTGTCTGGTGTTTTCAGCTCACAGTAAAAAAACAGGTTGTGGGAATTAGCTGCGCGTAAAATATCATATGAACTAGAACTAGAACTCTAACCCTTATTAAATAAGTAACATTTGGTGCCTTGACTGGTCGGTTTCCCCCGGCACTTGGCTGCGTGGCCTTCCGGCCTTCGGCCACTACCGGGACCCGAACCGTGAGAACTGTGATCTGTGTTAACTGTCTTCATCTGCGCCACCGAGACTCCTTAGCAGCCTTCAGAATCCATCTGCATCCACTTGCTGGTTCGTGAATTCATCTCCAACGGCCTGTTCCTGATTTCGCCTTCTTCGACTGCCAGTTCCAGAATTCTCTACCTCCACGTGGCCGTTCCTGAGTTCATCTGACCTGACCGTGATAGCATCTGCCTCAATCCAGCAACGACATAGCCCAGACGCGTGCTCTCTGGTACTCCATCTCCACGTGGAGCACACGAGGTATTCCCCATCTTTCTGAATGCTAATTTGTTGCATGCATACACTTTTAAAAAATTTATTATTTTATTTACTTATTTATTTATTTAACCACATTTCATTATGTGACACAGTTTTATAGGTACTGGGATATTCCTCCCACCCCTCCCCAAACCTTCCCCCCATGGTGGATTCCTCCACCTTGTTGCATTACCACACTTCAAGATCAGTTGAGATTCTTTCGTTGCGAGCATATACCTCCTAAGATACCTCCTTGTGTCTGGTGTTTTCAGCTCACGGTAAAGAACCAGGTTGCAGGAATTAGCTCTGCGTAAAATATCGCAATATCGTATGAACTAAAACTAGAACTCTAACCCTTTTTAAATAACTAACAGAGTTGGATAAGGGAAAGGAGTTCCAGCTTTCTATGGACACAGTGCAGTGACCATGAATGATGATAGTAAGCCATAAAGAAGGGATTTGAAATATTTTCACCACAAATGAATTGTACTTGTTTGAGTCATTAGATGGGCTTACCCTGATTGGATCTTACACCATGAACACATGTATCGAAACATTCCATAGTGCCCCACAAATCTGTACAATTTCGGTGTCAGTTACAAATTTTTTCTTTAACTTTTAAAAATACTCTATCTGGCACAGCAACTTTAATTAGAGCTATTGCTTGACTGAAGCTAAAGAAAGCTGCTGTCGGGTTTTTAGGATGTGTCTGGGTTTTGTAGTATTCAGATTGATGAATTCAGTGTGAATAATATAAGAGGAATCACTTCTGTATCCTGTATTGTCTAAGCGTGACTTTGATGTCTTGTCATTCATCTGCAACTTGTCTGGGCTTTTGTTGTTGTTGTTGTTTAGTTGGCTGGCTGGTTTTATCTTGATATTGATGGGAAACCTCAGTACTGTTCCTTATGAGAGAAAGCCCTCTTCTTTATCTGAAAGTGGGGTGGGTGGGATACTGGCTTTTCACACCTTGGAGTGGTCCTTATCTGCAGGTCAGAGGATTCAGAGGAACTCTGGAGTCAAGGTTGTTGAATGCATCAGCTCAGACAGGCAGGTGCAGAACCTCAGGGACATGTGACTCCTTCCCAGGAAGGGCCATTACTGCAGTTTAGGAAGTCTGCTGGAGTTTATGATTCAATCTACCCCAGAGAGCTCTACTCTTTTTCCAGCTTTATTGAAACATAATTGACAAATCCAACTGGAATGTGTTTCATGCACACAACGTGATGTTTTGATATGTGTATACATTGTGAAATAATTGCCACAAACCAGCTAATTTAAATTCAAATCTTGGACTTGATGTTTGGCTGGGTTTTGCATTGCGAGGAGAAAAACAAAGGCTTAGGCAGCTTCACGTGAGTTAATTTAATTATATTCTCTCTCCCAAGGAGCATGATGCACAATCAAATGTAAATGCTGTGTGAATACTGACAGAAGCCGACGCTGAAAACCGAGATGTGGATAAAGAAAGACAAAGCAATAGGGAGGATAGGGGACACAAAGTCCAGAGAAGGAAAACTTTACAAACTTAGCAATTTTTGTTCTGTTGCAGTGCTAGACTCCACCTGCAGCTGCGTGCTAACAAGTCGGGTTGCCACAAGCCACCAGCCTTAATGGGTGAAGAAACACCAATCTGCAGCCCTGTCAGGGCCCTGCAAGATGAAGATTGGATTATAGAGCAATCTGGGAGCAGGTGAATTATCTATTCCCTACTAGGATTCTCAGTCTGAAAATGTGAGTGAGTTGTGAGGACACCAAGTTGCCCTCTACGCCCGTGCTATCCAAATAAGTCACTGACTTCAGGTTGCTTCTTGCTATTTTAATAAATGACGAAGCATTCTGATGCTCCGGACAAAACAAGTCTGAGCACTACACTGCACAAATGACTATGCTGAAGTACTTTCTTAAAACTGCATACCAGAAACAAAACAGTCAAGATGTTAACATTCTCACTAAATCACACGTAGGGCTGGGAGACCGCCATGCATTTCAACACCAAGTGACCAGGTGCTCTTACTGTCAGATGTCTGGTTGGGAAATGAACCAGGAGCAGAAAGCAATCTGTTTGTCACATGGTGTTTTTGGTGGTACTGTTCTTCTAATCAGGAGGAAAATGATATAGCCATCATATCAGTTACGATGTTCATTTTAAAAATATTTATCTTTTTTTTGTATTGGAAAGGCAGATTTGGAAGGAGAGACAGATCTTCCATCCACTGGTTCACTAGCCAAGTGGCCTCAATGGCCAAAGCTTGAGCTTCTCCAAAGCTGAACTTGTCTGTTGCCAGGAGCCAGGACCTTCTGCTGGCCTCTTACATGGATGCAAGATCCCAAGGCGCCACCCTTTTCCCAGGCCACAAGCAGGGAGCAGGAAGGGAAGTGGAGCATCTGTGATATGAACTGGCACCTACATGGGATCCCAGTGCATGAAAGGCAAGGATTTTAGCCACTAGGCTACTGCACCGGGCCCAGTGATGTCTATTTTTACTACAGGCTGAATATCCCATTATTAGAAATACTCAGGACTGGAAGTGTTCCAGATTTTGGAGTTCTTTAGATTTTGGAATATCTGCATACAAATTTCCAGGTCAGCACCCCAAACCCAAAGTGCATGATGTTGGTGCTCAAAACATTTCAAAATCCAGAGCAATTTTAATTTCAGATTTTTTAAATTAGGAATGCTCAGTGTATGCCGTAACCCTCTTTATGCACTGCACTGTTTGTCTAAAAGAAACAGGAAGGCGGACAGAGGGAAAGGATAGTCATTCCTAAAGGTTGGCTGGGCATCTTGAGAACCGCCGGCTTTTGTTGTTTGTTTGTTTGTTTTAGACGGTTTCTGCCCCACGAGTTTCCAGAAAGGAGAGGCAGACATTGCAGGTCTTCTGGAACCTGCCTGCAGCGTGGGAGAGTGGAAGGAAGGGTCAGCACAGCCAGCAAGGAGCAGGGAGAAGAGGAAGGCTGCAAAGCTGTAGGAGGAATTGAAAAGATGCAATGTGCGATCCCTCCTCCGTTTCCTGCACCAGTCAGTGACAGGCATGCCCCAGCTTCCTCCTATCCATTGTGGTGTCCTCTACATTGGCTGTCCAATGCCCTTTCCATCCTGGGAATTTCCCAGAAGAAAAGGCAAGTAGGGAGAGGTCAGGTAGGCCAGCACGGGCAGTAGGAGGGGCCTGGGTGAGAAAGACAGTAAAGCCAAAAATACCAAGAGCGACTGATGCTCGTTCATTAAATGAGCCACTCCTGGACAAAAGAGACTGTCTGAGTCCAAGTAAATCCTTATTAGTTCTGAACTGCACTGGCCAAGTCCTGACACTTGGCTCCCTGAGTCATTCTTGTATGGAGTTATTCGAATATCACGAAATCCACACCAGTCCACCAATCAGTCATTTCATCTGAGAATCCCACTCTAATCTCCCACCCCCACCCACTTACCAATCATCCCTAGGCATTCACCTGCAGGCACCAAGCCCCCTCATTCCTTCCCAATCCTGCCCCCCACACCTTGCAGGCCTACCTTAACAAAGGAGTCCCAGGTGACTGCATCTTCCCTTTCCGCTCCCCACCCGCTCCACCCCAGGCTGATCTCCACCACCTCAACCCTGTTCCTGCCCTCAAATACCTCTTTGTGTTTGGTGTTTTCGGCTCATGGTAAAGAACCAGGTTGTGGGAATTAGCTGTGCATAATAATATCATAATATTATCCTAATATCATATGAACTAGAACTCTAGCCTTTTAAAAATAACTAGGAATTCTTGTATTTCTCTGTTACACATCAACCTATATCCAAAAGCAAGGTTCACTGTAACTTTTTTCGACTTTCCTGCGAGGTGGAGGTTTCTAGCCCACAGAAAGCTAGAAAACATGCACTGTGCTCTCTCAACCCTTTCTATCCAATTACATAGAAAGTTGGAATCAGGTAGGCTGTCTGTCTCTTCTGCAGAGGCTCCACTTTAGCTTTTATGGAATGAAATCAACAATTTAATAGAAAAAAGGAAAAAAAATTGATGTCCTTAATGATCACCTTTGTAAGAAGGAAAACTCCATCAACCTCTTTGCCCCAGCCAGCAGATACAAAAGAGAATGTGTGGGCAGCCGAACAATATTCAGAACAATAGCCATGGGGTGTGTGGTGGGAAATGGGGTGGGCTCTGAGGCTCCCGAGGTTCTCAGGCCCCACTTCCATTTAGTTGGTAATGCTGCCTGGGAAAATTACCTGCGGGAGGCAAGATAACTTGTTCCAGTGTTGCTGAACATACTGCCTGTTTATGCTTCTCACATCAAAATAGCTGCAGAGGTTGAGGTTTCATGGAAGAAAACAAAGTGTGGTGGAGAATGCTTCTGTTTGGACGATTTTTTAAAAAGTTTTAATGCTGGAGGATTCAAAAACTTCAACTCATAGTGGTTAAGTACTGTAACTCTCAGGCGTGTGGGTTTGCAAGCTAGACACTGGTCGAGGTTCAAGGTCAAGTGTTCCTGCTCACTGGATTTGCAACTGGGGGCAACTTGCCCAACTTTTCGGTTGCCTTGTTTTTGCAATGAGTATCAAAATAGTGGTTACATCTACAGAGTTGTTATGGGAATTACATGATGTAAAGTTTGCAATATGCTTAGAATACTGCCTGGTACATAATATGTATATATATATATATATATATATATATTTATATATAGAATTTAAAACCAGTACTTATTCTCTGCCTGATAGGTCTTAAAATATAGATTTTTTCCTTTGTTTTACACAATTATCCTAGAAATTAGTAACTATTATTTCCTACTTATAGATATAGAAATGCATATTGAGCCTCTGACACATTAAATGGTTTCCACAGGGTAACAGAGCTTGTGTTTCAGACCAAGTTTAAAACAATTTAAGGGCCCAGCGCTGTGGCCTAATGGCTAAAGTCCTCGCCTTGAATGCACTGGAATCCCATATGGGTGCCGGTTGTAATCCTGGCTGCCCCACTTCCGATCCAGCTCCCTGCTGTGGCCTGGGAAAGCAGTGGAGGACATCCCAAGGCCTTGGAACCCTGCACCCACATAGGAGACCCGGAAGAGCTTCTGGCTCCTGGCTTAGGATTGGTGCAGCAATGGCCGTTGCAGTCACTTGGGGAGTGAATCATCAGATGGAAGATATTTCTTTTTCCTCTTCTCTCTATATATTTGATTTTGCACTAAAAATAAATATATCTTTTTTTTTTTTTAAATAAAGCCTGTTTGCCAGATTAGAAACAAATAATTCATGGGGCTGGCATTATAGTACAGTGGGTAAAGCTGCTGCCTGTGATGGTGGCATCCTACACGGGCACTGGTTTGTGTGCAGGCTGCTCTATTTCTGATCCAGCTCCACGCTAAAGTGCCTGAGAAGGCGGCGGATGATAACGTTATTACAGGGTGTGAGAAATCCCATTGGTCCAAGTGTAGGGAGTTAAAACGAGCCTTTACACTCAAACTTGGTGACAGCAGCTCTTGCTACACTCCAGGAGCCACTGTGCCGGAAAGCAGTCCATCTGAAGTCAAGGGGTTTTGCACTCTCACCTACAATCAGCTTCAAAGTCCCACAGGACACACTTTCCACATACTCAGTCAACTAGTGGCAGAAAGGGAACTTCTGGAGACCAAAGATTTTGTGCAGTTCATTAATAATTAGTAGTTAATTAATTGATATGGGGCAGGAGTGGCCAGGTACCAGGCTCCGGACCCTTTTCACTGCTGTCAATGAACTTGAGTGATACACCAGAGGCAGGCACAGATCCTCCAGAGTTGGTTTCATGCATTTAATTCGCTTGAATATCTCTGGAGGAGGTAGGAAGGGCTGGGCTTGGAACCTCCCCTTCCCAATTAACCTGGCAACCTGGTGCTAGCTATCAACTGGCTGCACCCGAGTCACAGAGCAATTCTTTCGGCTTCTGTTCTAATGTGGGAGACCTGGCAGAAGCTTCGGCTGGTCCCAATGCTGGTCATTTCAGCCTTGAGGGGAGTAACACAGAGGATAGATTTGTCTCTCTTTCTCACTCACTCTCTTTGTAACTCTTTCATAATAAATAGATAAATGATGTTTAGTAAATGAAGGCCCTCAGGATGGTCATTTAGCCTAGCAGTTTATATGGACGCATTGCTCCCCAAGGTGTATGCGTTCAATACCTGCCTCTCTATGACTCCAGTTCACAGCTAGTGTGACCGTTGAGAGGCAGCAAGTGATGGTTCAAGACATCAGTGTGGAAGACCCGGATTGAATTACTGGCTGCTGGATTTGGCCTAGTCTAATTGCAGCTGCTGGTGTTTGGGAGGATGGAGACGGTGAACAGACAAAATGGAGTCTCTCTCAAGGAACTTCTCTTTTAAAAATATTTATTTTTATTGGAAAGTCAAATTTACAGGGAAAAGGAGACAGAAAGATTTTCCATCCGCTGGTTTACTCCCCAAGTGGTCACAATGGCTGGAGCTGAGCCAATCTAGAGCCTAGAGCCTGGAGCCTCCCCCTGGTGTCCCATGTGTGTGCAGGGTTCCAAGGCTTTGATCCATGCTCAACTGTTTTCCCAGGCCACAAGCCGGGAGCTGGATGGGAAGTGGAGCAGCCGGGATATGAACTGGTGCCCATATGGGATCATGGTGCATGCAAGGCAGGGACTTTAGCCACTAGGTGACCACACTGGACCCAAAGAACTTGTTTTTTACGTTTCATTTATTTGAAAGGCAAGGTGAAAGAGAGAAGGGGGGGGAGAGCATGTGATCTTCCATTTGGTTTACTCTCCAAATGGCCCCAACCGGCAGGGCTGGGCCAAGCCAAAGCTAGGAGCCAGGAGCTTCATCCAGGTCTGCATGTGGGTAGCAGGGGCCAAAGCACTTAGGCTATCATCCACTGTTTTCCCAGGCACATTGGCAGGGAGCGCGATTGGAAGTGGACTAGCTGGAGGGATTGAAATGGGTGCTCACAAAAAGCTCTGAGTTTACATATTGAACACATGTAACTACACTGGGTCCATATCCTCTCATAACTACTGCAGTTAAATCTGGTCTCATTTCCTCTCTGAGAAACCACATTGTCTTCCTCAAGCAGGTTTAATCACAGGCTCAGCATAGCTCCTTACAAACATTTCTAGCCAGGGGGCTATTTGGCAGCTTGTTGATCCCAACTGCCTTGCCTTGCTCCCAACTTTCAGTGTAGGCCTAAGAATCCTTGCATCCCATAGACATCAGCTATCAGGACTCTTTTATTTGGGTCTGTACTTTTAAAACACTCATTAATATAAAGAACAGATTTCATGTATTCCACAGATAAAATTCTAAGAAGACAACCATCCTTTCTTGCCTCAATCTCCCTCCTTCATTTTTTTTCCTTTAATTTTTGCAATAACTTTCAATTCGCCTTATAGTCACAGGCTTAATGTATCATTTGCCGTAATGTTCAACAGTAAGAAACAAAAAAGATCACTGTTCCACAGGAATGTAGACAAGAGCTATTGGCCCCTCAGGCTTCCGGGGGACTGCACATGGACTAGCAAAGGTATTGTGCATATGGCTGGTGTTTAGGAGTTGGATATGTCTGAATTTCAATGCCAAATTGACCTATTTTAAAATTTAGTTGTTGGGGGATATGTAGGTGGACAGGGACTAGAAAAGGGGAGCTGGAGATGGAGAGGGAGAGGACTACTGTCCGTCTGTCTGCTCTCCAAATCTGGAAGCTTGGAACTCAACCCACATGTCTTTCACAGATGGCAAGAGCCCAAGTGCTTTAGGCATCACTGAGGTATCCCTGGGTGAGCATCGGCAGAAGCTGGGCCCAGGAACAGAGCCAGGTACTTCAGTGTCAGATGTGTGAAGCTTAACAGGTGTCTTAACCAGTGTCTTAAGTTCTAGGTCAAGTGCCCACCCCAAGTGCACCCACTTAAAGTTGTGATTAGTTGAGCAAGTTTGTCTAATATCTTTTGTGCCTCAGTTTCCTGATTTGAGAAATTAAAAAGATAAAACAGACCTCATAGTGTTGTGAAAATGAAGTTTGAATTCTGAAATGAATTCTGACAGACACCAGGAAATGTGGACTCCTTTTTGTTGAATAACTTCCTAGACTCTCTGACTACATATTTTAACAAACAGCATCACATTTTTTTCCCCTTGACTTCCTGAAAATCCTCGGATGAGTATCGCCTCAGCCCATTCCCCAGGACTGATCTACACTGGCCTAGTTTGTAAATTAGAATCAGTACATCTTGTGTACTCAACATATTCTAATCTGGTACATATGCATGATTTAATTCAAAATCCAATATATGGGGAAAACAAGAAGGAATGTAGCAAAGGGAAAATTTCTAGATTGTGATAGAGTGTATGTTTCCAAAGCTGGCTGCCACATTATTTTCCCTCTCACATGTTCTTTTGCCATGTGCTGCTGCCATTGTTCCCTTTCAGAAGGGAATTTGAATTCAACCTGGCTTGTTTTGACCAACAGGTTGGTCAAAAAGTAGCAGGGTATCTTCCAAAGTGGAACCTTTCAAGATCTTTGTTTTCTTGTTTAGAACTCATCTTTCTTGGAAGGAAGCCCCACAGAAAATGGCATGATGCTAAATGGAGACCTCAGCCCTCCCGGCAAGAATCTCAACAAATGCTCCCAACCAGGAGCCACTGCCAAGCGCCATCCCTGTGAAGGAAGCCATTTGAGATCTGCTAGCTATGCCAGCAATGCAGCCAGTATCTCACACAGTAGGAAAACCACTCAACCAGTTCAAATGTCATAAGAAATTAATAAATTGATGCTGTTTAATCTGTGAGGTTTTAGGGTTGTTTGCTATATACCAACGGGCAATTGACACTAAAGCATGTATTAATCGTGCTGCATCCGGGTGCACTGGCTTACACGGGAGCATCAGCACATGATACAAAGCAAGGGAGAAGAAAACACATCACATTACCTCAAAACAGAGGAGATACTTCAGAAAACTTCGTGGCATTTCTGTTCTAGTAGCACATAAATCTGCTTACGTTTATAGAAGTGGCTTTTTACTGCTTAATGCTTTAAGCACATACACATAGTGGTCAGTGCGAGAAATATATTTGTGATTCCTATTGTGATTTCAATTACACAATAGGAGGCCATTTTTTAAAATCCTGCTCCTGAAGGAGTAGAAATTATTGCATTCTCTGTGACTTGCATGTAAACGCACTGAGACTTACAGAGCGAAAATATACGTGTTTTTGTGTCATGAGTTTGGCTGCCGATTTTTGTAATCTTAGCAACAAAATGTTATTTCCTATGCTGTATTTCAGAACAGAAATATGAGACCAAGGAAAGAAATATACATATAAGAATCTTACCAGGAGTAGCATGCGTAATGCTCATTTTTTCATTTAGTCATTCAAAAGCACTGTGTCCAATCAGGACCAGGCACCACTGCCTTTAAACGCCCAGGTTCTTCCTCCTCAAAGTATAAGCATCTATTTTTCATGTCAAGACTCGCAAACTTTCCTCACCACAGTAAAATTAGACATGTGTCTTTTGCTCTACCATTGTGGGAAATTCAGTCAATAGTTCCATTGTCTTGACTATAAGTCTCCCCTCACTATCTGCAGGTTCCAAATCTGTGTGGTTCCAACCAACAATGCACCAAAACTATCTGAGAAAAAAAGTCTAACTGTGCTGAACATGTGCATATATTTTCTTGTCCTTATTTCCTAAACAATACAGCATAACAGCTACTTCCATAGCATCAACATTGATTTGGGTAGCATACATCATTTAGAGATAATTTAACACATATTGGAAGATGTGTTCTGGTTCTATGTAGACACTAGGGTATTTTTATAGGGGATTTGAGAATATGCTAACTTGGGCATCTGCTAATTTGGAAGCAATCCCCAAGACTTTAAAAAACAACTGCACATGATTGTGCAGATGTATTCCAGCATCTTATTCAATGAAAGTAGGAGCATCCACATATGCCTGGCTGGAAATTGTTGTTTGGCAAAGAGTCCTCTGAAGACCTAGACCAGAGGCCTTCTTATCGATGGCATCTATGTGTCTAAAGCTCTGTTCTGCAGACAGCAATCCGAGACGCCTGAAGGAAAAGGGAAAACACATTTCGTAGACCCACACTAAATCAAAACTCCACCTTGGAAAACACAATCCTATTCAGCCATTATGGTTCAGATGAAGATGCTATCTAATCAGAGGTAACCAGAATGTTCAAGTACTGTCAGTGAATTCTGAATAAGAGAAAATTCACTTCCAGGGCCAAGAAACAAGTACTCACTTTTCTCAATGTTACAAATAAATCACTAGAAAATTGTATCTGAACAGTGTTAAAGTATTTAGATCCTGACCTCCTCAATGCAAGCTCTAGGCTGGACTACTTCTTCACTTGGCCCATTTCTTTCTCTGTAAAGGATATTTTCCCCAAATGACAGTGCTTGAAAATAGATAAAGCAAGCCTGTGATGAAAACCATTGCATTCCAATCTCATTTAAACTACAATTCATTATATTCAGCTCATACTTATTCAAGAACCCATTATTCATTACTCTTTCATCACTCTATAATTATAATTTGTATGTGTCCCCTATACATTGGCCAGATAATGAAATAATCATTTATGCATCTACACAGTGTTTTACCTATATTGTTCACAGTCTAATTCACTTTACAAAACCGTTTTATCATTTTCTAACAAGGGAGGGCAGAATCTCTGAAGCATGAGGCCAATGGAGACAGTTCATTTATTTATTGAACAAATTTTTATTGAGCATCTACTATGTGCCAGGCATTCTTCTAGCTGCTGGGAAAGCAGACCAGAATCCCTGTCCTTGGGAAGCTTACACATTAAACAGAAAAATCAAATAACCAAAACATACAAATGTAAAATATGTTATATTGAGGGATAAAAAGTGTTACAGGAAAGACATCTAAGAGAAGAGGAGAGGGCATGTTTCGTGGTAGACATGTGTGCAGTAAATCAGGGTTATTGAAAAAGGTCTCATTGATAAGATGGTATACCAGTAAGACCCGAAGGTGGGGAGAGTTAAGTTTGCTATGTGGATACCTGGGAAATAGCTGTGCAGGCAGGTTAAATAACAAATGTGTAGGTCCTTTGGCTCTGATATGTTTGAAGCAGAGTAAAGAAGCCCTGTGAAGTGGGGTGGAGTGAGAAAGGGGTAGAAGAATAAACAAATTTTTATGAAATGACAGGATTAATGCAACCTTTTAAATTTTATTTTTAAAAGATTTTATTTATTATTTTAAAGGCAAATATATATATATAGGGGGAGAGGGACAGAGAGCAAGAGAGATCTTCCATTTGCTGGTTCACTTCCCAATTGGCTGCAATGGCCCGTACTGGGCCAAGATGAATCCAGGAACCTAGAACACTGCATGTTTCCCATGTGGGTGGCAGTGGCCATTGCCCTTCGGTTGTATTCTGATCCTTTCCCAGACACATTAACTGGGAACTGGATTGGAATTAAGAGCAACCAGGACTCAAACCAGTGCTCATATGGTAACAGATTAACCTTGATATGCCACCCAGCATAGGTCCCTAAGCTGACATTTTAATATAAGCGTTCTGCTAAATTGAGAACTGACCACAGGCCAGTAAGGGCTAAAGCAAGCAGACTAATTAGGAAGCTATTATAAGAATCTACATGACAGATGGTGGTTTGGACCAAGAAATGAAAACATTGTGTTTTCAGTTTATAGGCAGAAACTACAGGGTTTGCCAACACATTGGCTAGAGGGTGTGAAAGAGCAGACACAGATGATTTTGAAATTTTGACCTGAACAACTGGATTTATGGAGCTATCACTCCCTAAAATAGGAAGATTCATAGAAGAGCTAGTGTTGGTGAAAAGATAAGGTGAATCTTATCTGATGCATTAAGTGTGAGGTGTCTATTAAACTCCTAATAGAGATATCTTGCAGGTTGCTGGGGATATATTACTGGATAACAGGAAAGAGATACAGAGTATTCATGAGCAGAATCTCTTGGTAAATCTAAGTGATGCTCTATCAAAGCCTCTCTAATGAAAGAAAGGAAGCAAGATGACCATTTGTATTTAGAGCCCTGGAACTATGTGATGTTTGAACTCAAGGAGACAGTAGGGAACCCTAACCCAACTGCTTCAATGGGGAAACAGGTGAATGTCACACAGGGCTGTGAAATGCGCAGATGAAACTCCAGCTGAGGTCTGACATCTTGGCCAGTGTGCTTTCACAAACAGCTAACTCTTTCAGAGCACCATGAATGCAAATGACACAACAGACACAAACTTCCAGGAGGTGGTGCATAAAGATTTCCTCACAAAGTCAAGGGCTGAGGTAAATAAAATAATTGTAACAGCAGGGAGAAGTGGTACCTGCTGGTATTACCTTTGCTGTTTATAGGCCTGTTTCCTGTCAGTTGATAAAAGGACTTTAACGTTTTGCTGTGCAGTTACCACCTATTCTTTCGTAAATACAAAGTCAGTCCTTGCTGAGAACAGATCAGAACGAGCACTTTAATGTTGGAGTAAGCTACTATTTCACTGAGGAACTTTCCAATCACATTGAGCTCTGTGGATGCTAAGTGGTTTCTAGGTCAAAAGTTCAGATAGCATCATTTGCTAAGAAGCTGCCCCTGAAGGACAGTATCAATTTATACTTCTTGTTTTGACAGTTGCTGAGGGAGATGGTTCAGGCTATCTGCCACTAAGGGAATGGGACTTCACTGGACAAATCCAAGCTGACATCTATAGTGACACACAGTGAAGTAACTGGGAAGGTGTTGTCAGCATCCAGTGCATCCTTCATATTAACATGTCATTCCATGATGGAAAGCGAGGTTTGATGCTCAGAAATCGAGTTCCCTTTTAGGTAGCTTCCAGCACTTGGGTGACCCCAAGCTTAGCCATGCTCAGGAAAGTGAGGACTGGGGTGCTCAGATGCTTTTTGCTTTCTCCCTCACATACTAGTGATGTAGCCATGAGTGTTCCTGAATTATTTTGAAAGAGTGCTTTTGAAGCAGCCAGATTTTTCCCTTGTGGTGGTGTCAGATTGAGCTGACTCATCCTTATGTCCCAGAGAAAGGATGCATGAGGCTGAATTCCCCAGGGAATGATTTCTATGACCTCCTTTGAGCTAAGTGGAGAGTGGAGCCTCTGCAGGCCAGGTCAGCTAATCAACTCTGAGAGACATTGCATTAGGCCAAGTGTGGACAGTAAAAGGCTTGATCAGGACTGATTTGGGCAGATGCAAAATGATGCACAGTTGATCGACAAACTTTATCAAGAAGGCCACAGTGCCAAGAAAAAAAAAAGATAAATTGTAGTTCATCAAACTTAAAGATTTTGCTCAGTCAGGGCCAGCATTTAGTGGGTAAAAACGCTACCTGAGATGCCAACATCCCATATGGGAACCAGTATGTGTCCAGGCAGCTCTACTTCCAGTCTGTTAATGGCCTTAAAAACAGTGGAGGATGGCTCAGTTGCTTTTGTTCCTGCACCCACATGTGAGGCCTAAATGAAGCTCGTGGTTCTTTTGCCTGGTGCAGCTTCAGCCATTTAGACCATCTGGGCAGTGAACCAGCAGATGTAAAAGACTGCTCACTTGCTCTCTCTCTTTCTCTCTCTCTCTCTGTGCCTCATCCACCTTGACTCTTTCTTCTCCTTCTGTAATTCTGACTTTCAAATAAATAAATAAATGAATCTTAATTTTCTTACTCTGCCAAATATCACATGAAGATGGAAATGCTATAGACTGAAAAGAAATATTTGCAAGCAACATAAATGGCATAGGATTAATATAATGTAACTTCAAAGGGTTTATGGGAAAGTAGTTTATTTTGGTGCAAAAAGTTTGAAATTCATCGATAGCTTTTCACAATGCACATATCTATGAATTTTAAAAAGAACCTGCATGTGTATGGATTTCAAATTATTCTACACTAAAATAAATTTAATTTCACTTTCCATGAGCTTTGTGAAGTTTCTCCCACATGCACATATGCATGTGTGTATATGTGTGTGTAGATATATAGATGCAGAGATAATGCGTAAGCCATGACAGTGGGTGACATCACTACATGGGTAAGGATAAATGGAAAAGAATCTCTAGGCTGAAGCCTGGAGCACTCCATTGTGGAGAAGAGAGAAACCAAGTTAGTAAGAAATGCTAAAAAGGAGCAAAAAGGAATACCAGTTGCTGGAATACAAATTGTATGACACATCTATGTCTATGAATCATATATGATGCATAACTGTTTCATCATATAATGTTATTTGTGTTGCATGTAGATTTATTCCTGAGATCAATGATACGTGGCTTATCTCCTCTCCCCGCCCTGGGTTAAATTGGCCAACTTTCTTGCATTGATCTGGATCCAATCATGAAATTGAATCCATAGAGCAATTTAAGCAGGAAATGTTTAACACAGATAGTCCTCATCTTTGAATGGTTTGATTTATGATTATTTTCGGCTTTTTGATGGTGCTAAAATGATACATATTCAGTAGAAAATATACTTCAAATTTTGAATTTTGATTTTTCCCAGACTAGTTATATGTGCTATAATACTTTATTGATGCTGATGCTGATGTTGGGCAGTAGCCATGAGCCACAGCACAGTCAGCCATAGCATCAAAGAGGAACACAATTTACACTGTACTGTGAGCTTTGTTGCTAAGCTGAGATTTTGGTAAGTTGGATATAGTGATACGTTTTTTGTATTTTCAATCTGGGATGGGTTTATCAGGACATAATTTCATTCCCTTTAAATAAAAAAATGACCTACAGTCCTACACAGGAAAATGTAATCGTTGTCCTTGTAAGTGAAGAAATCCCCACCTTTCCTTTACATGGAAAAAAAAAAAGCAGTTAGTTCTGAAAGTCATTGTATCATCTCATTTTTGGCCTAGCTATTGTTACAGTGCTTGGGACACCATGTCCCATATCAGAGTACTTGGGTTCAAGTCTCAACTCTGCCTCCAATTCTAGGTTGCTGATAATATGCACCATTAGGTAGCAGGTGAGGGTTAAAGTAATGGGGTGTCTACTATCTACACGGAAGGCCAAGACTTCTGCATTTGGCCTGGCCCAGCCACAGCTGTTCTGGGTAGGTTAAGCCACTAGCTCTGATGCCAACATCTCATACTGGAGTGTCAATTCAAGTCCTAGCTGCTGTATTTCTGATACAGCTTATTTCTAATTTGCCTGAGAAAGAAGTGGAAGATGACTCAAGTACCAGGGTTCCTGCAGGGGGACCTGAATGGAGTTTGTGGCTCCTGGCTTCAGCCTGAATGAACCCCAGCTATTGCAGTCATTTGAGAGTGAGCAATGAGATGAAAGATTCATTCTCTCTCTCTCCCTTTCAGTCACTCCGCTTTTCAGATTTAAAAAAAAAAATCCTAAGCATAGTATATACAAATGAATACATGTATAAATAAAGTTACGCTAAAACATAAAAACCTATAATTTTTTCTCCTATTGCTCACAGAGTTGTCAATAGTTTTGGTTATTTTCTTCAAGGAAAAGTTGAAAAATTTTCCATTTCCCTTGTCCTCAGCCAGGACTCCCCCCGCTTCCCTCACTTTTTTACACCACAGAGTGCTCTAAACTTTGATTCCTGAAAGGTCTTTTTACTTAATCTGTCCTGTTGGGATTGTTGTTAACCTTTACTATTGGATGAATGTGTGTGTGTGTGTGTGTGTGTGTGTGTGTGTGTGTGTGTGTGTGTGTGTACAGATATCACATCAGAGAATCTCTTGGACTTTAGAGAAAATTTTCTTGACCAAACTGTGCAACAGCAACAGCAATCTACATCTCTAAACAATCTGGACCACAACAGATTTAACCCCCTTCCTTTTTTGCCTGTTTTGTTCAGTGATATAACAAATCCAACATGTTCAAGTGATAGCCTCAATTTGGCAATCAGTGTAATTTTTTTGTGTCACTTTGGAAGAATATCTGGGCTCCAAAACAGCAGAACAGAAGGAGGTGAAACTTCGCTAATAAGGAAAGAAGTTATTCCCAACTTTTTTTTTTCTTTTGAAAGTCAGATTTACAGAAAGAAGGAGATAGAGAAAGATTTTCCATCTGCTGCTTCACTCCCCAAATGGTCACATCAGCTGGAGCTGAGCAGATCCGAAGTCAGGAGCCAAGAGCCAGAGGCTAGGAGCTTCTTCTGGGAGTTTAGTGACTAGGCAGGACTCTATCCCCACTTTTAAACTTTAATTTCATACATATGTGATGATCTAGCTACAGAGGAGACAGTATCATGAAGCAATCTCTTTTACAGCATCCTGTCATGACAAACATTTGGTTCACTTTTAAAGTAACATGCTGGGCCCAGCGCGGTGGCGCAAGTGATTAAGGTCCTCACCTTGCACACCCGGGATCCCATATGGGCGCCGGTTCTAATCCCAGCAGCCCCGCTTCCCTTCCAGCTCCCTGCCTGTGGCCTGGGAAAGCAGTCGAGGACAGCCCAAAGCTTTGGGAACCTGCACCCGCGCGGGAGATCCAGAAGTGGCTCCTGGCTTCGGATCGGCATAGTATCGGCCGTTGCGGCTCACTTGGGGAGTGAATCATGGGACGGAAGATCTTCCTCTCTGTCTCTCCTCTCTGTATATCCGCCTTTCCAATAAAAAATAATAAAAATAAATCTTTAAAGTAACGTGCTTAGCTGTGAGTAGACAACTAAATAAACAGCTAGGTTACATGTACCTGAAAGTTCTTAAGAAAACAGGATGTTAGTGACTAAAACAGCTAAAGCAAATGTCAAGGAGATTATAATCCTGAAGTACCCAGTGAGGAACTGGCAGATGGACCTGTGTGTTAGGAATTAAATAGCTTGCTATAATCTACCTCAGTATGCTGGACCACCCGATCTTGCAAGATTGAAAACAGTCTTGTTTCATTGCACTTCCTGAGTCTGAATCCATCCTTTAAGTAAACAAGTGAGACTGTTTCAACTTGGGGGCTCATCTTAGATCTCTGTGTGTGCATGGTAGTGGGCTCTGCTAGGGGAGTTGACCCTCCCATCCTTAGAAAAATCATTCTATGTGTGTTTTTTTAAAAAAAGATTGCTATTGGAAAGGCAGATATACAGAGAGAAAGATATATTGTTTCACTCTCCAAGTGGCTGCAACGGACAGAGCTGAGTTAACTCAAAGGTAGGAGTCAGGAGCCAGAAGCTTCTTCCAGGTCTCCCATGGGGTACAGGGTCCCAAGGCCTTGGGCCATCCTCTACTGCTTCTCCCAGGCCATAAGCAGAGATCTGGAAGGGAAGTAGAGCAGGTGAGACATGAACCCATGCCCATATGGGACCCTGGAACACACAAGGCAAGGACTTTTGCAACTAGGCTACTGTGCTAGGCCCTCCATATTTTTTTTTACAGTTGACAGAAAATAGTATCAGAAAACTCACTCAGATATGGGGAGGAAAAACACGCAACCTGTTGCTTTTATTTCCAGCTCCTAAATCCCATTTCTAGAGGATGGCTTCTATGTATAACAGCCATAGTAGTCACTGCTCTGTTCATAAGCACTACATTTTTGGTAGGTTCCTGGTGGTGAGTATTATACAACAGGTCAGAAATAATTTGAGTGAAAACTATGAGGGGCCAGCACTGTGTTATTGCAGGTTAACACTGCCTGCAGTGCCGGTATTCCTTATGAGTACCAACTTGAGTCCTGCTGCTTCATTTCAAGTCAAAGTATCTGCTAATGGCCTAGAAAAGCAACAGAAAATGGCCCAAGTGTTTGGATACCTGCACTTGTGTTTAAACCTGGAAGAATCTCCTGGCTACTGGCTTTAGCCTGGTCCAGCCTTTGACATTGCGGACATCTGGGGAGTGAACCAAAAGAGGACCTCTCTGCCTCTCCCTCTGTCTGTGTAACTCACTTTCTTTTTTTTTTTTTTAAAGATTTATTTTATTTTTATTGGAAAGGCGGATATACAGAGAGGAGAGACAGAGAGGAAGATCTTCCATCCGATGATTCACTCCCTAAGTGAGCACAACGGCCGATGCTATGCTGATCCGAAGCCAGGAGCCTCTTCCAGGTCTCCCACGCGGGTGCAGGGTCCCAAGGCTTTGGGCCGTCCTCGACTGCTTTCCCAGGCCACAGGCAGGGAGCTGGAAGGGAAGCGGGGCTGCTGGGATAGAACCGGCGCCCATATGGGATCCCGGGTGTGCAAGGCGAGGACCTTAACCACTGCGCCACCGTGCCAGGCCTGTAACTCACTTTCAAATAGATAATTCCTTAAAAATGTCCAGGAGATGGCTCACAGACACCTGAATTTTAAAGCATTAGGCCGTATTATTAGAAAGAGATGACTTGCAGACACCTGCCTGAATCCTGCCAGTTTCCCATGGAAAGGAGAGTCAGACAAGATCTTAGGAAAGCGCTACTACATAACAGAATGAGATTGCTCATGGGTGGTTTATTCCAAGTAATAGAGAGAAAGAGACAAAATAACTATGCTGTAATTGACGATAGC
The DNA here is from genome assembly GCF_017591425.1 of Ochotona curzoniae. Lineage (NCBI taxonomy): Eukaryota > Metazoa > Chordata > Mammalia > Lagomorpha > Ochotonidae > Ochotona > Ochotona curzoniae. The sequence goes on from NW_024467087.1 coordinate 13,047,487, forward strand.
AGTCGATCCTTACATGAGGGTGTATGATTATCTAACCACTCAAACCTATGGAATGCATGTTCTCAATCATGTTCTAAAAACTCCTTAAAGGTCAACAAGATACTATATATGTGGAATTCAAATGTATCTCTAGGGTGGTACATAGTTTTGGGGAAAATCTAGACAGAGAAAGACATTATAAATAGTGGAGGAAAGGAACTGGTGCATGAATTAGTAAAAACAAGTTCTAGAAAGCTCTTACTTCCAACAGAAGAGGCTATAGTTCGTGTAAATGGTCTTCAAAAGGGAAATTCTATGGAAGTTGCGTTAGGGTCTGGTTTTGTCAATTTCCCATGAGTGACCGAGCGCCTCACTGATAATGCAAAAGCAACCAAAGTTTATTGTTACAGCATGCTGGGGTCAGACAGCCAAGGAGAGGTCAGACCCCCGAACCAGAGAAAAGACAGTGATTATATAGGCCCTTTCGGCCGTTACATGCATCAAAGCTCACGCAAATCCAAACACATCATCCAATTAGCTTAAAGAGTAACAACCTTCAAACACATCACTTCAAACACATCATCTGCACCCGGGTGTACTCTATAGATAGGGCTGTAACAAACTTCAAACACATCATCTGCAAATACATCATCTAATCAGCTTAAAGAGGAACATACTTCAAACACATCATCTTTATGGGCTCCGGGTTATCAGTAACTCATTCTGTTGCTGGAAGCAGCAATTATGCTACCGTCCACTTGCACCCAGGTGTATTCTATAGATAGGACTTGTGACCCTGGTCACTATAGATAGGGCTTGCGACCCTGAATCATCCTGACTTAGGTGGAATTTCCTAATAGCCTTGACTTAGCAAAGCATCAGTTTCTTGGCACCAAGAGGTTTTACACTGCCTAACAGTTGTAGGCAACAGATTTGCAGATGGAGCTAGTGAGCAAGCATTCCTGGAAGAAGGAATTATTCATTCTAATCCCACACATCCCTAGAGTAACATGAAAGCTCCAACATATAAAAAGGAAAGAGAGGAACTACACAGAATAGAAACCAAACTGAAAATGAATAGCAGATGCTCACTACTGGGAGACAGATGATAAGTAAATCCATGATGTGGGAATTAATGTCCGTATATAAAAATGGACATTAACTGAGGTCCCCGATTTATGTGTGATGCATATAGTACTTAGCGACTATGGGTGTGTGTGAATCTATCCCTCACGTTGTGGAGCTTGTGTAACATATCAGAATAAATTCAAAAGGTAATTAGAAAACAAACCACAGGATGAAGACCTCCTGGATGAAGACCATTTCAAAGTATTCAGGTAGACTTTCCATACTTACTGATGATAGATCCATTTTTCCTATTGGGTGAAAGCTTTCTATTTTATAGCTGGCACCACTGGAAACGTCATCAACATCTATACTGAAGCAGGTTATGGAAAGTTTGGTTATCACCCTCTCTGGCATTCTCCATTATCAGGAGAGGTAGAAGGAATAAAGCAAACCCTTAAGCTGATTGCTAAACTGATGCTGGCAACTAAACCACCTTGGAGCAAATGTCTCGCATTTGGAGTTGGCATCTAAACCAGCTTGGAGCAAATGACGCTCATTTAGGATAGAACTGCTCCAAGGAGGGAGGTGAGATTGTCTCCCTGTGAATTCTCATGTGGGTTCCCTTATTTAGGCAGGACTACAGGTTTCTCTACCTTGAAAACATCAGATCAGTTTCTAAGGAACAATGTCCTGGGTGTATCCTCCACTTTGTCATCCCTATGGTTAAAAGGTCTCCTTGCCCAGACCCTGTCATTCGAGTTCATGGTTCTTTTTTTGTTTTTTTTTTTTCTTAAAGATTTATTTTTTTATTGGAAAGTTAGATATACAGAGAGGAGGAGAAACAGAGAGAAGATCTTCCATGGATGATTCACTCCCCAAGTGAGCACAACAGCCGATGCTCTGCCGATCCGAAGCCAGGAGCCAGGAACTTCTTCCGGGTATCCCACATGGGTACAGGGTCCCAAAGCTTTGGGCCGTCCTCGACTGCTTTCCCAGGCCACAAGCAGGGAGCTGGATGGGAAGTGGAGCTGCTGGGATTAGAACCGGTGCCCATATGGGATCCTGGCGCGTGCAAGGCGACGACTTTAGCCACTAGGCTATGCCGCCGGGCCCAGAGTTCACAGTTCTTCAAAGTTTACAACTCAGCTCAGAGAATTAGTGCTGATTAAGACTTGGATGAAAACAAGCTCCAAGTGCATGGGAAAGACTGCTACAAAAGGATAGACGCACTATTCTCCGCTGAAAGGACTGCTAAACCAGACCCCAAATGGTCCTGATCACCTGAAGAACCCTGAAAGTGGCTCTGAGAAAAACTATGGTATACTCAAATTAAGTAAAGAACCATGAGAGGGAAGATCAGCCAAGGCATCCTTACTATGGTGTACAGAGATAGGGATGCCTGATTAGAATGGGTCAAATTTTCAGTACAAGTTCTTACCTTAGGGACAGGTGTTTCCATCCACTAGAATGGGATATCAATCATGATGTATGCTGGCTCTATCCTAGGATAAGGCGACATGGGGAAGCAAGTCTTGTAAAAGCCTGTCATTAATTTTTTCCCAACTGTAAAGGTCAGGTCCTTTCTCCGAAGGGAGTGTAAGGTACTCCTGTTGCCTGTCTAGGCAGGGAACTCAGTCGATAAACCCATGGTAGAACTGTCAAGTGGCACAATGACAGTGTAATTACTCAAGCCTGTTTTTACTCTGGGTGATGTCTGATGGTATTGTGGAAGGAGAAACTTGAGTCCATGTCAAGTTACAGTTGATGCTTTCCCCTTACCCTGGTGTAAAGAGAAGGTTGTCAAATAAAAATGACAAGAAACCAGATTTGCAAAACAGGACGAGGAATTGTGCGAGGTAAACATTTGGTTCATTTTCTAATTAAGATGTTTAGCTGTGAGCACACATGCACCTGATATTTCTTAAGCAAGCAGGTTGTTCATAGTAAAATCAACTGAAGTAAATAAGATTGTAGCCCCTGGGTACTCAGCTAATGAGGTAGTGGGAAAGAGTCCTGCCTGCTAGGATTCAAACTGGGAGCCAGGCAGATGCCAGTTCTTGCAAGATCAATAGAAAGGTCTTGCTTTCATTGCTCTTGCTGAGTCTGAGTACATCCTTTGAGTAGAAGGGATGTTTCTCCCATGGTAACGTTGAATCTAATCCTGGTGGGCAATTTGCTCCCTCTGGCAATGTAAATGTCTTCTATAAGCTATTTCACTTCTCAATTCAGTCATCTACTTCTGAAAAGATGTGCTGTTTTCTGTAAGGGAAGACAAGTCCATGTCCAGATTACGTGCCCGTTCCTCTGAAGATGAAACTTTCCCAGTCTGTGATGAAAGAGATCTAGAGTAATCAGCTACTTTTGAGTGGCTGGCTGGTCTCTACAGATAATGATGCCATATTAGAGACTCAATCTTGGTCTATTCTATGCAGATTAGGTGCTCAGTGGTTATATTAGCCAGGTCAGCCTTGATAAAAGGAAGTCTATGTTACTGAATCCATGTTTGTCAACCCATTGTGGCTGGAGAAAAAAAGTGTCATCGCAAGGTATGTCATTTTGCCTTCCTAATTCTTTTTTTTATGATTTTTTTTAAATGGGAAAGTCAGATTTGCAGAGAAGAGAGAGAGAGAATGATCTTCCATCCACTGATTCATCCCCTAAGAGGTTGCAATAGCCGGAGCTGAGCCAATCTGGATCCAGGAGCTTCCTCTGGCTCTCCCACAAGGGTGCAGGGGCCCAAGGCCCTGGGCTGTCCTCTGCCTTCTGCCCATGCCACAAGAGGGGAGATGGACGGGAAATGGGACAACCGGTGCCCACATGGAATCCTGGCACATCTAAGGTAAGACTTTAGCCACTAGGCTACCGTGCCGTGTCCTGCTTACCTAATTCTTAGTCTTTTCTACAAGGATGCCTTTGGGTGGACATTCACACACAAAACAAGTGTTCACAGTCAACACATATACAAAAAAATCTTTTCCAAGTCTCTTCCCTGATTTTCTCGTCATTAATCTTTTTGCAAAAGGTATTAATTTATTTTTATTGGAAAGGCAAATTTATAGAGAAATGGCTAGACAGGGAGAAATATCTTCAACCCACTGGTTCATCCACCAAAATGGTCACAATGGCCAGACCTGAGACAAACTGAAGCTGGGAGCCAGGAGCTTCTTCCTGACTCAATGATCTGACAATAAGGAAGACCTCCAGAGACCATTGCCCTTAAGTTTGAGTATAACCCACGGCTCACTTCTACCCAGTGGAATATGGGAAACAAGGTATTTTGTAGCAGCAATTAATGCCTATAATCAGTTGAGTTTGAGACCTAATCCAATGAGCACTTTAGACAATCTGGGAGTTCTTTGAAAAAGAGATTCAAGCAAGTTATATTCCTGACTCTGAGGAGATAAGGTATGTACATAAAGGAGGAACTGAATTCTGCCAACAACCCTGAGAGCTTAGAAGAAGCCCCTTAGTCCTTAAATCCAGGCTGGGCAAAAATACCTAAAGAGGTAAAAGATGGAAAAGGGGTCACTTCCCCAAGTCTGTGGTCCAGACTTCATTGGAGAAGGTATATCTGCAGACTACTACTGAATGATGGGAAATTTCATGGTGCTGCCTAGGGCAGAGCAGTTCCAGAGTAACCAAGCAACAGTCTTCTAGAACCTAGCTGAGCCACAGGGCATGAGAACAATGGAGGACGAGACATTGCTACAGCCTGGAGAGTCAAGCATTTGGCCTCCATGTTGAGAGGGGTTTAAGAACACACTTTTGAGACCTTCTACATTAGGGCCCTAGGATACAAGAATGAACTCACAATGAAATGACAATCCCCTGCCTGGTTGGGAGACAATGCAGTGGCAGCATGATGGACTAGGGAAAATTCACAAAAGACACGCATTGTGAAACTTGAGGGGAGAACAAAGGGAAGGAGAGGGAACTTGGGGAAGGGGTAAGGGAGAGCCCAGTGCCAACTAAATTTTATCGAAAAACAATTTAAGGGCCCGGCACGGTAGCCTAGTAGCTAAAGTCCTTGCCTTGAACGCACCAGGATCCCATATGGATGCCAGTTCTAATCCTGACAGCTCCACTTCCCATCCAGCCCCCTGCTTGTGGCCTGGGAGAGGACAGCTCAAAGCCTTGGGACCCTGCACCCACGTCAGAGACCTGGAGGATGATGGACTAGGGCTTCTGGCTTTGGATTGGCGTAGCATCAGCCACTGTGGTCACTTGGGGAGTGAATCATTGGATGGAAGATCTTCCTCTCTGTCTCTCCTCCTCTCTGTATATCTGACTTTCCAATAAAAATAAATAAATCTTAAAAAAAAAAAAAAAGAACGCACTTCTGGGTCCAGGTAAGCTGAAGCTAGTAGATAGATGAACAAAGAATTGGGGACCACTGTGAATATGAAGAATTCCTCTTTTGTATATTCTTTTGACCCTAAGGATTTTAGGGTTTTCATAAAGAAGTTGTGCTGGTCACAAATTTTCCTCATTTTCTTTCATTTGAAAAGTATATTTTTGCTAGATGTAGGATTCTGGGTTGACTCATTCGTTGTATTATTTGGCACTTTATAGATGTTTTCCCACTGCCCCTGAGCCTCCATGGTTTCAGATCAGAACCACCTAGTTATTAGTATCAGCTTTGCCAAGGATGTAATGAACCGTTTTTCTCTCCTACCTCAAGACATGCTCTTTGTCTTTGACCTGTAGGAGTTTGATTATAGTGGGGCAATGTGAACGGTGTTTTTGAATATTTTGTTTTGAGCTGCTGCTGATTTCAGATATCTTATAGTATCTTTTGCCAAATCTTAGGGCATTATTTCTTCAAATATTATGTTTTCTACCCCAATAACTTTCTCTTCTTTTTTTTTTTTTGCGACTTTGATTGTACGCTTATGAGATCTTTTGATATTCCCCAAGACTCTATTGATATTACATCAATGTTCTTTCCTTTTTAGAGTGGGTTATTTTGATTGCCTTATCATATTCAACATTTCCTATTTTGTCTGTTCTCTTATTGAGCTCAATGATATATTCATTTCATATTAATATTTTTCAGTTCCAAAATTTCCATATTGTGTCTATCTGCCAAGAATACCTATCTTTTTAGTAATTTCAAGTGTGTTTTCTTTTACCACATACATAATATTTATAATAGCTGCTTTAGTGTTAGAATGTTTGTTATTTCAATATCTGGATCATCTCTGGGTTATGTATTTCCTTTTTTCCTCAGAATGGATCATATTTTACTAGTTCTTTAGAAGCTACTAGTTTTGAATTGTACTCTGAACAATGCAGACGTTATTATTGTGAAATCTGGGTTTCCTTTTTTTTTCCTTTTTAAATTATTTTATGATACAGTTCCACAGGCTCTGGGATTTCCCCAACCCCTCCCCAAGTCTCCCTCCCCTACACTGATTCCCACTATATTATTACAATACTATATTCCTTCCTTAACAGTCATAAGTCCATCATTCTGCTATTTAAATATACCCTGACACTGTAGTTCTGGACAATGACAGAGAGTCCAGCATCCTATTGTCAAGGTATATTTAACAGTTTCATTGGCAGTCCATTTATGATCTGGAAGTAGAGATACATACTGCATTCTATCTTCACATCTGGATATGATAGTCTTCATTATACAGTTACTATACATCCCCTTAATTGAAAATTCATAAAACAAAATCAACAACCGGAATAAAAATCGAAATTTTACAACAGCATGAAGTTCAATGACATGCTGTTGAATGAACAATGTATCCATGAAGAAATAAAAAAAAAAAACTTCTTGAAGAAAATGATGTTACTGTATGACCTATGAGTTAGTGAAGAATTTAATAAGAGAAAAAAACTATTTTGAGAAAATAAAAATATCAAAACCCATGAGATGCAGCACAAACACTACTGAAAGGCCTATTGATCCTGTATTTTGTGAATTTGCCTTATATCAGAAGAATATATAGTAGCCTTTTGGAGAATGTGAAAATTTTAATTATTCACATTTATCTGAAAAACAGAGTGGCAGAGAAAAGGAAAGACAAAGACAGTGCTGAGAGAGAGGTAGGGAGAGAGAATCTACTGATTCATTCCCCGGATGGCTGCAATGTCCAGGGCTGAAGCCAAGAGCTGAAAGCCAGTTGCCAGGAACTCACTCCTTTTCGCTCACATGGTCATTGGGGCCCAAGTTCTTGAACCATCCTCTGTTGCTTTCCCTGGGTGTTAGGGAAAGTAATCAGAAAAAAGAAATGGAAGACTGAGAGCTGAACCTATTAGGAGCAATGCTTTGTTGGAGTTGAAAGGGATGTCCAGCAGATTCAAACAGAATACTGGAACTCCCAGGCTAGGGGACAAGCATATTTTTTGTTTGGTTGCGTGGTTGGTTTTAAATGAGGGAGTGTGGGTTTTTGGGCAAGGGAGGTGTCACAAGTGGTTTAGTCACCTTGAAGCAAAATTAAGAGGCGACCTAATTGTGCCTTTCAAAGCTTATGCACTATTCACACACACTCAATCCTAAGTCTCTTATTCCTCTATCAGAAGGCCTTGTGAGCTTCTTGGTCTCGGCAGGGAGGACACTGTGCCCCGAAGCTCCCATTCCTGCTTCCTCTAATATGAAGGAGAGAGGATGAAGTAGTTGTCTCTTGGTCACCGGCGGCAATAGAGTGGTGTGGGGCTCTCTCTTTGGCTCAAGCTCGGAGCGTTTGAGACAGTCTCTCATTCCTCTAGGAGCTACTTGAGAGTGACTATCTCACAGGGTCCCTTCTTAAACCAATCTTCTTGGCTCAGTGCGTGTTGCTGATTGGTTGGCCTCTAGCCTCTCTCCCATCTCCTAGACTACTGGGGAAGATGGTGAGCATTATTGTGATAACACACACTCTTAGGCTAATCCTAACATGCAAGTTAATATTGCTCACTCTAAGGGGGAAAGTTACGCACAGATTGATATTGCATCGTATGTTTCACACACCATACATTTTGAGAGGGTTACACATAAATATATATACATATATATATCTAAGTTTTTTTAACTACATTTTTTAAAGATTTATTTATTTTTATTGGAAAGTCAGATATACAGAGAGGAGGAGAGAGAGAGAGGAAGATCCTCCATCCAACGATTTACTCCTCAAGTGACCACAACGGCCAGTGCTGAGCCGATCTGAAGCCAGGAGCCAGGAACTTCTTTCCGGGTCTCCCAAGCAGGTGCAGGGTCCCAAGGCTTCGGGCCATTCTCGACTGCTTTCCCAGGCCACAAGTAGGGAGCTGGATAGGAAGTGGAGCTGTCAGGATTAGAACTGGCATCCATATGGGATCCTGGTGCATTCAAGGCGAGGACCTTAACCATTATGCTGCTGCGCTGGGCCCAAATTAAAGATTGTTTTAATCGGAAAGTCAGATATACAGAGAGGAGAGACAAAGAGGAATATCTTCCATTCAATGATTCACTCCCCATGTGGCCACAATGACCAGAGCTGAGCTGATCTGAAGCCAGGAACCAGGAATTTCTTCTGGGTCTCCCAAGTGGGTGAAGGGTTCCAAGGCTTTGTTCTGTCCTCTACAGCTTTCCCAGGCCACAAACAGGGAGCTGGAAGGAAAGTGGGGCACCCAGAACAGGAATTGGCACCCATATGGCATGTTGGCACGTGCAAGGCAAGGACTGTAACCACTAGGCTACAGCACCCGGACTCACAATTATGTTTTTATTAAGTACCTGATTATGCTTATCACAGCAAGGAGACAGGGGAGCAGAATGACCTTTTGAAGAGGTGTCAAAGCAAAGCTGTTTCCTGATAAAAATAGGGGATGGGGTAAGAGAGAGGTCAAGGAAGGCGCCCCAAGGTCTGTTGAAGATAACGTTCAGCAAAAGATATGCAGACAGTCTGCAAGGAAGGCGCCCCAAGGGAAGTGGGGGTGTTTTGATGTCCTGCAGGTGGCTGGGGAGGGGAAGATGCTAAAGGGCATAGAAAGGGCAAGGGGTGCAGGCAGCACAGGGCTGCTCCCTGCTAGGCAGAGGCGTCATTACGGGTTCTGAGGACACATCTGCAGTTTTAATCTAGAAATGTGAACCCATGGTTTATGATCTTTGAGTTTGGCCACACTGTAGGATCAGTAGGATGACCTGCTAAGGTCTTTCCAACTTGGATTGAGGAGGAAGGAGTGAACATCCGAATGTAGGAGCCATTTGTGCCGGGGTAGGGCTTAAATCAAAATGAACATGATTCAGTGGCTGTCTCGGCGACAATTCACCTCTTCACCCTAGTGTGGTACACCTAGGCATCCGTGCCAGGCACTTTGACAGCAGTAGAGGTCAAAAAGATACCAGGGAAGGTTCTCGCCCAGAACAGTTTGCCCTTTAGCTAACATAAACCATAAGGAAGTTATAAATTTGTCTCACTTGAGAGCCTTATCTTTTGAGAGGGTTAGGGATCCATCTGGAAGCCCCGAGATCAAAGACCCAGTTTTCCAGGTTGAGATGTACAGGAGTTTTTACAGGTTTAAATCATCTGCTCATTAAAAAATTACATCTGAATATTCTGACCAAAGCTATGGACTAGATTTGATTAGCTATAAAGCTAATTCCTTTAAGATTCAATTTTTAAAGCAATTAAACTTAGTAGATGTAACAGAAAACACAACACTTTTTGAGATGCATAAAACTCTGCTACCCAGGTCAGTTGCAAGAAACACACACACACAAAACAGTTATATAAATCATGTAGAATAAAATTGGGCAATCTTGTTACTTAAGAAAAGCTGACTTTAAAAATTTCCCTGTTGGGCCTAGCGCAGTTGCCTAGTGGCTAAAGTCCTTGTCTTGCATGCACCAGGATCCCATATGGGTGCCAGTTCTAATCCTGGCACCCCGCTTCCCATGCAGTTCCCTGCTAATGGCCTGGAAAAGCAGTTGAGGACGGCCCAAAGGCTTGGGACCTTGCATGCATATGGGAGAACTGGAAGAGTCTCCTGGCTCCTGGCTTTGGATTGGGTCAGCAACGGCCATTGCAGCTGTTTGGACAGTGAATCATGGGACAGATGCTCCCCCTCTCTGTATCTCTTTTGCTGTGTAAATCTGACTTTCCAATAAAAAAAAAAATACATTCTGATGCTTATAGTTTTCTCTACAGTTCTTTCCTATACACTGCTTCCTTTGAACTTTTGTCACAATCTCAGTGTCTGTAAATTAAGAGGGACATGCCATTTTAAAAATTTATTTATTTGCTTTTTATAATATATTTATCATTATTGGAAAGTCAGATTTATACAGCAAAAGAGATACAGAGAGAAAGATTTTTCATCTGTAATGGCCAGAGCTGAGCTCATCTAAAGCTAGAAGCCAGGAGATTTCTCTGGGTCTCCCTCCCAGGAGGCATGATTCCAAGGTTTTGGGCCATCCTCCACTGCTTTCCCAGGCTACAAGCAGGGAGCCAGATGACAAGTGGAGCAGCCGGCATACAAACTAGCACCCATATGGGATGCTGGTGCTTTAGGCAGAGATTGCCAGTTGAGCCAATTTCACTGGTCCCCACAAAACTTCTTCTAATAGAACTTGCAGAACTTTAACCCATAGAACTTTAAAACAGCTTTAAATGTTGAATTATTAAGCAATTTTTGAATCCAAGAAAGAAATATGTAAATAATTGTAAGTAACTTTTTTACACAGTTATGCTTTACCCAAGTGCAGCAGCTGGGACACAAACTGGCACCCATATGGGATGGCATAACTTGTAGGCAAAGGATTAACATATTGAGCCATTGCCCTGGCCCCTTAATTCCACTTTTGCACAAATTTTTGAAGTACCATCTTATCTTTGTAATTCTTAAATCTTTGGGATAGAAAGAGCACTTGCTATTAGAAAATGTTCCTCTTCATCTCAATATTTTTGCTCTAAAAAATATTTTGAAACTAATCACTCCAGCTTGCACATGCTTACTGCTTCATGTTGATAGTGATGGAAGCCGCTACTTAGCCCCACCCTGCTCAGCCTCCAAAGCAAACGAATTCTCAGTTGGAGCGCTGTTTATGTATCTGTTTGGCACCTTTTTGTTCTAGGCATGTACATCAGTAACAGCTCGTGGCGTTATGAACTTTCGGGGGCTCTGGACCTTGGGTCTCATTTTCTTTTTCCTTACGCTCTCTGGTGCCGGTCCCCTCCAGACTGTCTCTTGAGGAAAATCTGCCGAACTCTGCTCTGTAACCCTCATACACAGCACTCCTTCCTCTGCCTTTTTCTCGGGCACCCTCGTTCATTTCTCTTTGTGCTCAGCATGCGGTATTCCGATCTCGCCCATAGAGCCTCTGCATGTTCATGTGAAGCTGGGAACCTCCTCCTACACCGGGGTGGCAACTGTTGAGCTCCTGTTCTTCATTATTTGTACCACTCTGACTCTTCTGACAGTCCTCTGGGGGATTGGTTGTGGAGGCTCCCGTTTGACATATTTTACTGTTTCTCTGGTGATGACCTTGGCTCCCACGGCCTGCCCCAGGAGGATATGAGGCCATGTAAAACACCACGGTCTGCCGCTGGCTTGGTGTCCACGGCAATGAGGGAAGCGCACTGGCCACAGTGCACGGACCTGGGGATAAAGGTTGGGGTTGCGGTGACAGTGAACGATGCTGTTGCATTTGGGCCTTACATGTCCTAATTACAGTGATAGTGCCTAGGGCCGAAAGACTACAGCCAGCAGTAGGAGCTGGACTCGTCCCAGGGTGGATGGTACACGGGGCCACAAAGGTGATGAGATTGTTCAGAGTTCTCCAGGGTTTGCTTTTAACTCCTGTGATGCACTGAGTTTCCAGCTTCAATTTTTAGCATATTCAACTTTTTGTTTACCGTTTTCTGTTTCGGAATTTACACAGACATCACTGAGTTAGAAGCTGGCAGTTTTTCCTCGTGCTTAGAATGTAAATGTACAGTAATATAGGGTAAATCATATTGTTTCATTTTACCAGAAATATGGAGGCCACGGTTGTGACACAATTTGGTTAAACGTTATCTGAAACTGAGTAACTGGCTTGAATCTGGCTACTCCAAGGTTAAAGCACCTACAAAAGCAGTGGAGGATGACTCGCAACCTTAAGTCCCTGCACTCATGTGGAAGGCCTGGGTGAAGCTCCTAGTATCTGCTTGGCCCGGATCTGGCCCTTGCAGCCATTTGGGGAGTGAACCAAAGGAAGGAAAGTCTCTCTCCATTTCTCTCTGTATGTTTCTGAAAATCTGCTTTCAAATAAATAAAATACATTTTAAAATGCAATAAAATATTGCTAATAGAAATTAGATAACACACATTTGTTTATTGTTTTACTGTTCGTAAGTGAACTTCAGTCAAATATCAAAATTTTAGGGAATGGTTTTTAAATCAGGAGACTAGTAAAGTTACTAGGAATCTCTAATGCTTCATTCAAAATTAATTCAGTTAAAATTGTTCTTTGCTTTTTTATGTATCAATTTATTTTTTATTACTCTTTTTTCAAGATTTATGTATTTTTATTGAAAAGTCAGATTTACAAAGTGAAGGAAAGACAGAGAGGAAGGTCTTGCACCCTCTGGTTCACTCAGCAAGTAGCTTCAATGGTCGGTGCTGAGCCAATCCGAAGCCAGGAGCCAGGAGCTTCTTCTGGGTCTCCCATGTGGGTGCAGGGTCCCAAGGCTTTGGGCCGTCCTTGACTGCTTTCCCAGGCCACAAGCAGGGAGCTGGAAGGGACATGGAGCAGCTGGGACACAAACTGGGTGCCCATATGGGATCCTGACGTGCAAAGCGAGGGTGCTAGGAACTTGGCTACTGTGCCAGGTCCTGTACTACTTTTGCTTAGAAACCTATTTGCTTTATAGACCTATTGAGAAATTTTCTGCTGTGTTATACTAACTTATTTTCTTTTTTTTAAGATTTATTTTTATTATTTTTTTATTGGAAAGGCGGATATACAGAGAGGAGAGACAGAGAGGAAGATCTTCCATCCGATGATTCACTCCCCAAGTGAGCGCAACGGGCCCGATACTATGCCGATCCGAAGCCAGGAGCCTCTTCTGGGTCTCCCACGCGGGTGCAGGGTCCCAAAGCTTTGGGCAGTCCTCGACTGCTTTCCCGGGCCACAGGCAGGGAGCTGGAAGGGAAGCGGGGCTGCCGGGATTAGAACCGGCACCCATATGGGATCCCGGGCATGCAAGACGAGGACCTTAACCATTTGCACCACCGAACCGGGCCCCTAACTTATTTTCAATGCAAAATTTATGTGTACATCTTTGTTTCAGATCCGTTATATATTTTCTCATTGAATATTATATCATTAAGAAAGATTTTTAAATTTGTTATTAGAAAAATATGGCATGGTATGTGGTAGTCTTCAGAAAAATGAGATATATGCGTGTGGGAAGAATTCAAAGTGTAAAGGCACTTACAAGTTTGGCTAGACAAACTTTGAAGTGGTTATGTCTCTAACATTGATGTTATTAGAATAAAATTACCATCTAATTCACACTTAAGTAAATCTTTGAACAGTAAGTAGGGGAAAAATGGAAGACATTTTTGAAATTTAAGGAACTATTGAACATGAATGGGAACACAAAAGTAAGAAGATGCAATTTGAAGTAAATTTTTGAAAGCCTCCAACCTTAGTGACAATTTCTGATAAAGGAAAATAGATTTAATAGAGCATCGAACTGATGAATAACAGATTTTTCTCATTTTAGAAAGTATTACACTTGAGGGGCAAAGATTTCTAAATTCCTTTTTAGAAAACTCATACTGGTGAGCTGAAATTTGAGGCTAATTAACTCCAAATAATCCTTATTTTGTTTTCATAAATATGTTTTAGCAAAAATATAGTAAGAATCAGAGAAGCCTTTTATGATTTAAATTGGTTTGATTTAATTTTTCTTGGTTTTCTCTATAGCAATCATGTTACCTGTGATTGGTAGCAAAATTGTCTCAGCATTCCGAGTTTGTATGTGTGTGTGTGTGGTCAATTTCATAGCAGGCACCCACCAATGTAATGTTGAATATTAATAGGAAGAGAAATTAGCTTAGTTTTACTCCTGCTTTTAGTGGGAATGCTAATAGATTTTGCCACTTGATATGTTCTCACAAGTTTTGTTAAATGTCTCCCATTGATTTAAGAAGTTATGTATTTTCTACTTCTAAGATGTTTTAAAATGTTTTGAATGGTTTGATATCATCAGCAGCTTTTTCTGAAACTATGATGGATCAGATGATCTTTTAAAAAAAGTATTAGTTTTGAAAGTGTTTGGGGAGGGGAAGCGGTGGACAGTGAGGGAGAAAGGTAGAAAGGTAGACACAGAGAAGTGGAGGGGTAGAACTTCCATTGCTTGTTCACTCCCTACTGCTGGCAGGCCCTAGACAAGAGCCAGGAGCTTTCCTAGGTCTCCCAGGTGGGTGGCAGATGTCTGCCACGTATTGCTTTTTTCAGGTCATTAGCTTGGAGCTAGGTCAGAAGTGTAGTGGGTTGGGAGGCAAACAGGCAAGGCTGGCTCCCAAGCTTAAGAGGCTTTTGTTTCCCCCCATTATTTTGCATATGACTCAAGGTCATAGATACCAGACACTCTCATTTGACTTTTATTGTTGATTGTTAGATAAAAAGAGCGGGTTTTCAAAGAATAGGCTAAAGTAAGGCAATGGTTTGGAAGTGAAAATTAGCTAGCATGCTTGTATAAAATGTAGCTACTTAGCTATCTTCACTGTGAATGTCATTGCAGGGGTTAAATATGGGGTTAATGAATGTAATTTAGAAGCTCTGCATCTGCGTGTAAGTAAATGGTCCTAGTGGCTTTAGTCACAGTAGCCACAAGTTAGATATAGTCTACATTTTCATAAATGGATGAATGGATAGTGATGACACACACATATGTTAAGTATGTATGTATATAATAGATACCCATGAAAGTGAGAGAAGTACTGAAACAACATGTTAAGTAAAAGAAGCCAGATACGAAAGGTCAGCTATCATGAGATTACATTTACATGAAATATTCAAAATATGCAATCTATAGAGACAGAGAACAGATTGGTGATTTTCAGCCGCTAGGGAAATGGGAATCGGTATCAAAGACTTATTGAGAACTGGTATTCCTTCTGGTGTCATGAGAGCATGTTTTGAACTACTTATAGTGTTTGTACGTCTGTAAATGCATGAAATGTCATGGAATTGTTTACTTTAAACTAATTAATTTTATGTTATGTGGATTCCACCTCAACAGCAAAGAGGCCAGCTTCCCGACTCATTGGGATGCAGGAAATCTAGAGGCCACAGGGAAAAAGCCGAGACTTCTTTCACTTTTTTTCAACTTGAAAGTCTCTGAGGAATGTTGAAGCAAGAACTAAAGAAACAAAATTATACTGTCTCCATATTGTTCCTTATACAAATATGCACAGCCCTGGCTCTGAGCAGTCCCTCCTGAGGCCGCTGCGCTGGCCGCGATGGAGGTAGCAGCCGCAGCAGCAGCAGCAGGAGCAGGGCAGAGAGAGAGAGAGAAAGTAACATTTTGTATTACTTGAATGTCAAATTTGTTTGTTGGAAAGATAGATTTACACAGAGAAGGAGAGAGAGAAAGATCTTCTGGCTGCTGGTTTACTCCCCAAATGGCTGCAACAGCTGGAGCTGAGCCAATCCGAAGTCAGGAGCTAGGAGCTTGTTCCGGGTCTCCCATGCGGGTGCAGGGTCCCAAGGCTTTGGGCCGTCCTTGACTGCTTTCCCAGGCCACAAGCAGGGAGCTGGGTGGGAAGTGAAGCTGCCGGGATTAGGACCAGTGCCCTTATGGGATCCCGGTGCAGGGAAGGCCTGGGGGTTATTTGTTACTACTGTTTGTGCTGGACTTTGCAGACTTTCTGCAACCTTATATTAAGTGCACACTTCTGACAAATTGCATCCACGGCACAAGTGCATTCTAGTGCAAATGCAGTGTACAGCAGGTCCGCGCGCCCTGGTGCCAGTAGTTCTTGATAGCGTGTACCAGGTAGCAGCTCCAGAGACCGGTATCAGACAGGGAAAGGAGGCTCAGGGAAGGTGCCATAGCAGCGGTTGTTTCGGGGCCTGAATCCACATAATGGTATTAATACTGCCATACAATAGCGTCAAGTAGGGCTATTGCTGCTGCAGGGTGGTGGGCTTGCACTTAGTCCTGCGTGATTTTCAGTTCTCGCGATATTCTTTTTCACTCTTCCCACTGCCCCCACAGCATCCCCTCTCTTTCGGCGAAAAGCACTCCAACCTCTTGTGATTGGGCATTGGTTCATTCTGAGCATACGGACTAAAACGCCTGCAGCACTCCTTCCTTATTCGTGATGTATATTTGTAATTTTAAATGAAACTACATTACTTTTTCACTCCAGACACCAGCCCTAACATTGCTTATATTCTGTTCGTGAAACATAGGTGCTGGGGAGGGGGGCTGGATGGTGGTGGTGGTTTTATTCCTTCTAGAGACCAATTGGGCTTCTGTGAGATTCAATATGGCAGAAACGGCAAGAAAAATTTTACTTGTCTTTTACCAAGGCAACCACACGCACAAACCTTTAAGAAGGTGTAGTCCTATCCACTGCCACAGCCAATCAGCGAGAGTGGCACAAGTTACTTACTGGCTGGCTTATTCCGTGCTATGTTTTTTTGAAACTTGGCGTTAAGCGCCAAAACTCTACGTGCAAACCCTTTCCACCAATAGCAAGCAAGCACTTAAGGATGTGGTTCCCTGCTGTAAAGAAGCCAGGAGTAGACAGTGTTCCTGTCAATCATTCTCACTGCAACCAATCAGGATCTTGGGAGGCAGAGCCAGAAACACTACAAAAAGAAGCCGGTAAGAAGCAGATCTCTTGGTCGCGGCTTCGACGACATCTGTTGGTTTGTCTTCCACCAGCTGTCCAAAGGTTGGTTTCCTTTAGTTTCTAAGTATTATTGATAAATATTTGTAGTGCACCTTTTATATACGTCTGTATGGGATGAAATATTCATTTTGTAATTAATATGTTAAGTTGGACGTACTGTGGATTTTTATCAACGAATTTGCAGTAAATTGTGCTTTTAACATTACAGTGTAATTCGCTTAAATATTGGTTTTGGGACCCTCCTATTGTCGTTCTAAAAAACGTCATTTTTAACACAAAAATGCGTAAATAGGTGGTACAGTTGGAGCAGGTGCGGCAGCTCGCAGGGAGTAGATTTTGTTCTATTATATTTTCGAGTGGCTCTTTTTCGTCATTTAAGTTGCTAATGTTTCTCCATTCTAAATCTTCCTTTTCACTAAAGTGTAAAGTTTTTGGCCCCTCCAGTCAGTTCTGGGATTTTTCACTCAGAGAGGAGAAGAGTCTCACCACAGAGGCCTGTGTGTTTGGGCGAGGAATTAGTTTGGCTTAGCCGCGTTTGAGTGAACTGTAGTCCAACTTTTTAGTGTTTTTAACTTTTGGGAATCACGTTCCTTATTTGCTGACGTGCAAAACACACTTTAAAAAAGTTAGGCCTCTGGGTTGGGAGTTACTTTCACGGGTTTTGGCACAGTTTAGAGGGCAAGCGGTGGTGGCGACATGCCCCGTTCTGTTTCACGGGGGTGTCTATCTGCAAGACAGACACTGCTCCCGACCTTGACTTCCTGCTAATGCTCCCCAGCGGGAGTTGGCTCGGGGACGCGCGGTGGGCGGTATTCACGGGGCCGCGAGGTCGGGGAGAGTTCAGGGACTCCCGGTCCGTTCCTTGTGGCGTTTGGGAGGGTGGTCAAGGCCATGAACCTGTTTCCTCGCCCGGGAGCTTCGTTTCCCGCTCCCGCTTGTGCACGTCGGTTGGGCGCGAGAAAGCCGTTCCTAGCGCGGGAATGCTGTGGCTCGCTCCTGCTCACTAGCTATGTTTCCTCCGCTTTCCCTGGCTCCCTCTCCCTGCCTTGTCTCGCACATACATTAACAAAAATAAAAAGGTTTTTCGTGTTTGGTGGTTTTTTTGTTTGTGTTTGTTTGTTTGTTTGTTTGCCTAAAAAAGCCTTGGGGTCAGCGCAGGCATAGTTCTCAGACGCCCTTCTGTGGTGCAGGATGTGTGTTTTGCGTTTTTATACAGTATGCTTGTGTGTGTAATCTTAGTTTCAAACCAGCCGTGGTCCGGACGCTTTTCCCGATTTTCTCTTTAACACTCTGACCTTATTTTGTAAGGGACCTTTGACGGTGAATCCTCTTAAGCTTCTATTCGACCAATGTTACAGATTCAATTTGAAAGAAGAATGCTTATTCATCATTGCGTTCAGCTCACAGAAATGCGTTCCGCGTAATTTTTCTGTTGGTGGTTCTCTAGGTTTCTGAGGAAAGTTGTTAAAGTACCAATTTATATTGGAAAAAGAAGTTGAATTGTGTACCTTTTATAATATCTTGGTACTTCAAAAAGTTCTCAAACAGTACCAAAAATGTGGCTAGAGGAATAGTAGGGTTCCTCCTGTTTTTTTTTTTAATATCTATGTGTATGTATATATATTTCTACTTGACTATTTGTTGAAATCTTTACCCAGTGGAGTTTTTTTAAGCCTGCGATTTCAAAATGAAATGAAACAATTCTTATTCTTATAATAAGAACTAAACACAGAAAAAGTAAGGAGGATGGTGGTTGGTGTGCAGGTTGCACCGCGGAGAGATTGGGTGCAAAATAACACTATGCTCCTTCATCTGTACTATACAGTACGTGAAATTGGCTCACTTTATATGAGTTTTTAAAAACAGCTATAAGAATTTCTTGGCGGTGGAATTAAAAAGGTTGATTTATTTACTGCAATACTTTTATATACATTTACGTGTAGCTTCACAGTACACATTTCCGTGAGCTTTCTGAATTTACAAATGCAAGATTAAATCATCTGGTTTTTCCTTGTGATGTTCTGTGTCAGAATACACTTAAGATTTGTTGGGGTTTGCAACATTTTACAGAGGAACTGGACAATTGGTTCTGGTCCTTTTCGTTAGCTTCATAGAGAAGTGTTTTCATGCTATCTTCCTAGAGAAGGAAAAGGATTTTCTAACTCAGTAATTATTTTTTAAGATACTTTCAGTATACATATGTATGCATCAACACTGAGCAGTTGTTTTTTGAAAGGATGAATGCTTAAAATCTCCAGCAGGTAAAAGTGTCACTTTGAATAGTTAGATTGGGACCCTGATAGTGGGTAAATGAAGACGTTGGTTTGAAGATGAAAGGTCACCTTTTTCAGCAGTGACCAGTCCTTGGAAGTCGTTTTGCCTAAGGCACAATTGAGTACTTCTCACCACCAGAATTTAAAAACGTTTTAGTCCTCCAAGGGAGCGGGGTAGAGTAGGCAAGGTGATTAGGAACAAAGCATTTTGAATGTGGTTTGTAAACTGTGGTGACCCTGCAGAACCAGATTAACATTTTGGCGGAGTAGTGGGCGGTGTGGCTAACAACCCTTAGTGATGCAAGGAGCTGGCCATTGTAGGCTAGGCGGCCACGTCTGTTTATTTACTTTAATAGCTCAATTCTTCTTCTTTTTTTTTTTTTTTTTGGTGGTGATCCTTTTTTTTTTTTTTACATTTTTTTATTATTATTGCTATCATTTTATGATACACTTCCATATTCCCTTATCCCCTCCCCAATTTCCTCCCCCCCACCTAGTTCCTCTATATCATTACTAACATATAGTTCTTCATACTCAGTCACATGTCCATCATTGCGGGCATGGACAATGGCAGAGAGTCCAGCATCCTGTTGTCAAGATATAGTAAACAGTTTCATTGTAAGTCCATCTTTGTCTGGAAGCAGAAATGCATACTGCATTGCATCCTCACATCTGGATGTTAGTCTCCATTTCACAGCTACTGTACATCCCCTGAAATGAAAACAAAACCCATCTGTTTATTGTCTGTAGGAGACACGCTTCAACAAAGATCAGCGGAAACTATATCACATGGGTTTTGTTGTTTTCTGTTGGTTTCATCTTTTCAAAACACTTTCTTCTGATTAAATCATTCAATAACTCGTAGATCATGCAGTGGCATCATTTTCTTCAAGAAGGTTCTTGATTTTCATTTCTTCAGCTACACGTTAGTCATTTAATAGCATGTTATTTAACTTCTTGGTGTTGTTAATTTCTTTTTTCTCCCGTATGTTGAGTTTGTTTTGTGGCTCTTCATTTAAGGGGATGTACAGTAGCTGTGTAATGGAGACTGTCATATCTAGTAACATGTCATTTAACTTCATGGCATTGTAAATTTCTGTTTTTCTTTCTATTGTTGATTTTGTATAATAGCTCCATTCTAATGAAGCTTTTGGCTTCAGTTCGGCTCTGCTCTGGCCATTGCAGCCACTTGGAGGAGTGGATATTTCTCTCCATCTCTACCTCTGTAATCTGCTTTCCAATAAAAATAGGTAAATCTTTTTTTTTTTTAAGTGCATAGGAAGATGAAATGAAAAATTTATTTTGGTGCTACTACGTTCTTTTGAAATCCAGGCATGGTTTTCTGTAATTTTCTGTGAACTTTTGAAAGACTGCTGTGTGCTTCAAAAACAAACAAAACAAGTTATTTGGAAAGAGTTACAAAAAGTTGGCCAAATAAGCCAACTATACAACAAGAGGTTTTATTTTCATTAAGTTGAAAATACAATTAAAGAGAGAGTTGAGATAGATCTTCTGTTGGTTAGTGCACTTCCCAAGTAGCCAGGCAGAAGCGGGAAGACAGGGGCTTCTGCCAGGTCTCCTATGTGCGCATTTGGGCTATCCTCTGCTGATTTCACTGGCTTTTAGTAGCCTGGTTTTTAGTGCTGTGCTAAAATACACTGAAATCTCTGCAATATAGATATTTTTATTATTTTGCTTTATTTTTGTCTTTTAAAGATTTTATTCATTTTATTGGAAAGTCAAATATACATAGAGGAGGAGAGACAGAAGATCTTCCATCCGATGATTCAATCCCCAAGTGACCACAAGAGCCGAAGCTGAGCCAATCTGAAACCTGAAGCCTCTTTTGAATCTCCCTTGCGAGTGCAGGGTCCCAAGGCTTTGTGCCTTTGTCCATTGCTTTCCCAGGCCATAAGCAGGGAGCTGGATGGGAAGCGCCCCCCTCCAACCCCCGCCCGCGGGACATGAACCAGTGCCCATATGGGATTTCTGTGTGTGCAAGTCGAGGACTTTAGCTGCTAGGCTACTGCGCCGGGTCCCCAAAATTTTTAAACATTTATTTGTTTTTATTAGGCATATTTACAGAGAGAAAACACAGCAAGATCTTCCCTCCGTTTACTTTCCAAACAGCACCCAAAAGCTGGAGCTGAGCCAGTCCGAAGCCAGGAGCTTCTTCCAGGTCTCCCAAGCAGGTGCAGGGTCCCAAGGCTTTGGGCCGTCCTTGACTGCTTTCCCAGTCCACAAGCAGGGAGCTAGATGGAAAGTGGAGCAGCTGGGACACAAACTGGGTGCCCATATGGGATCCCCACACGTTCGAGGAGAGGAGCGCTGGGCCCAGATTTATTTATTTTAAAGGCAGAGTTTGCAAACAGTCAATCAAAGAAACAAACAAACAAAAACTAGTAAGGATTGTACTATTGAAGTTAGACTTAATAGCTGAATAATATTCCATGGAGTAGATGTACCACAGTTTCAGTCAGCGTGGACTCACGTATACCTTACTAGGTAGGACACAAAGATTAGTTACTCCTCACTAAGGTATTGAAGATTCCTCTGCCCACCTCTCCTAAAACTGTACTGTGCCTCAACTGTAGACAAAAGCCTTATTAGAGTTATTAGCCAGTTTAGACTATCTTAAAATCTGCCAAGTTCAGCAAAATTATGCTTCAACACTATTAACTTCTAAATACTAAAATGAAAATAAGACTCGAGACAGCTGACTAGTACCCTATAGCCATTTTGAGGTGCATAGCAGCCAATTGTGTATAAATTAAAATTGAAATGTCAATGAAGTAGTCACAGGATGTGGTTAAGAACTTGCATTTTTTTAACATTGGTCATTCGATACCATGTCAAATAATTCCATAATGTTATAAATTGTTGATGTTATATTGGGGCTTTTAATTGATTAGGATGATATCCTGTCAGCTCTGCTTTCAGACCAGAGATGGTCTCCCCAAGAAACTGTTGATTTTATCTGGACAATAAGATGCTGGAGTCTATGCTTGGTATATGCTTGCAATGAAAGAATCTTGATTGCCTATCAGCTAATGGTAATTCCCTGTGAGGATTATTCAAAGCAGATGAACTATGTGTAGTTGATTTTGATGGGGTGGTCAAACGTATGAAGCAGTAATTTGACCTGCTTTTGTAAACACAAGATGAATACAGTCCTGTCTTAAATTCAATATTGTCATTTGCTCTACTTGGTTAGGTACCCTGGCTCACCAACCTCACTTCTCCTCTAGATAAGCTAGAGAGGACCAAGAGATAAAGAGATCTGTGCCTCAACCCCTCAGGTAAGTGAGTTTCCAAGTTACAATTTTCCTTCAGCACTGGAAAATGCAGATTTGCTTAGTCTTCACTGCCTTTGAATGCTTGGCTAGTCAGTCTGTGGGCCTGAAATGTGAAGAGGTTGGAAGCAGAATCTTTGTCAGGGCTCTCTGGATGTGTTCAGGACACCCTTATATGGTATGAAGTGACAGGTGTTTTGTGGAGGGCAGCCCCTGTTTATGTCCCACGCACTGTCACTGCAGACAGTATGGACACCCTTGTATCCCTGGGATGGGGACCCACGGGGTGGCAAGATTCTTTCTTTGCGAGTTGCTGATGATTCCATAGTAGATATAGCCTGTTTCTGCACTCGTGCTTTAATTGGACAGGATCATCTTTCCACCATACTTGTTTTCCCTGTTTATAGTGTGGGGGCCATTATTATTATATACACATGGATGTAATTAGACTGCTTTGGTTTCACAGAAATCTGGTTTTTGCCTTTGAACCAAAATGTTGATCAATTATTTATTTATTTTTCAGGGTGTGGGGAGCCAGAAGCTGACAGCAGGAGGTGTGGAGTGGATGGTCGCAAACAAATTTCAGGAGTTGGGGGAGTGTTGGAGTCGGCCTCAGGTATGGAATCTTTGTTTCAGGTTTCAGGATGCGGATGTGAAGCAAGCTGAAAACCGGCCCTATGGAAAAATGGAAAAGCTAAGGAACCCATGTACTGAGAGGGTGGCAAGGAGTGCAGTGTGGCAGTGTGCCCCATTTGTGACATTTACTCAGTAGGGGTCCTGAAGGCATAGGCTACTGATGAAATCTGTGGGTCAGTGCTTGTCGACATGTCTGCATTTGGCTATATTGTTGTCCATTTCCTTGCTTTTGCAGACGTTGCTTGGATCATAGAGCTGTGGTTTGAAACACAACTCATTTTCACTCTAAAGGCAATAGTGTTAGCAGCTCAGCCGGTTTCTAATACTATTTTTGCACCTTATTGCACTATTAAGTATCAGTGGATTCAGATGTCGGAAGCTTGAACAAGGATTTGGAATTTGTACAATGTAATGGATGGGATAAACATATTTGAGTAAATTAATCATGACAAAAAAAAACCTCATTACTGTTAATTGTGTTATGTTGGATGCTCCCCCCCCGTACAATAAATATGCCTGTCCAGGTTAGAGTGACTGTTCCCAACTAAGTTAGAGCACCGAACCACAAGGTCTGATTTGTTAAGCTTTCCAATGCATTTGCTGCTACTTCCCCTGAAAATGTGAACAAGCAGATGGTTCTGTCTGTTTCTGCCCCTCTATTGATGTGTCATGCTGCTGCCTTCCAAAAATTAAATACAAAAGGTAAGATGAAAAACTAAAGTGGTGGTGATCAAGAACATTAACATTTAGAGCCTGTGGTTGGTCCTTCTAATGTGTTAAATTGCTTAAAATTCCTGGGAGGTGGGAATCTTTGTTAGTTTCCATCCAGTGGGAAACTTGAGGCCAGAGGTGCTTAGGAATAACTACCCAAAGCTGGTTGGTGAGGGTAAGCCAAGCAAGTTCCTTATCAGGTGACAATGGTGACCTTGGTATATTTGTTAGTAAAAACAAAAACAAAGGTGTGAATTTTTTTTAAAGATTTTATTTATTTATTGGAAAGTCAGATATACAGAGAGGAAGATCTTGTGTCCATTGGTTCACTCCCCAAGTGGCCACAATGTGGTGCTGCGCCAGTCCAAACCCAGGAGCCAGGAACTTCTTCCGGGTCTCCCAAGCAGGTGCGGTCCCAAGGCCTTGAACTGTCCTCAACTGCTTTGCCACAAGCAGGGAGCTGGATGGGAAGTGGAGCTGCCAGGATTAGAACCGGCGCCCATATGGGATCCTAGCGCGTTCAAGGTGAGGACATTAGCCGCTAGGCCACGCTGCTGAGCCCAAGGTGTGAAATTAAATTGTAATTGTGACATATCTTTCTTAGGCATGTATTTGTGTCTGCTTCCCTTCACTGTCCTCTTGCATCTGTTGGTTATTGGGAAAGGCTTTGCAAGACTGAACTGAATGGTTTATAGTGATCATTTCATCTCACTTGTTCTTTCTTTTATATTGTGGGTACCATTATTATATACACATTGATGTATTTAGACTGCTTTGGTTTCAAAGAAACCTGGTTTTGACTTTTGAACACCAAAATGTTGATTTTTTGTTTGTTTGTTTGTTTTGGGGGAAGCCAGGAGCTGACAGCAGGAAGGTGAGCAGTGGATGGTCACAAACAAACTTCAGGAGTCTTGGAGACTGAGTGTTGGAGGCTGGTTCAGGTATGGAGTCTTTGTTTCAGGTTTTAGGATGTGGATGTGAAGCAAGTTGAAAGTTGATCAGAGTTGAAAATTAGTCATGGGGCTGATGCTGTAATACAGTGGCTCAAAGCACCACCTATGGTGCTGTCATTTCATATAAATGCTGGGTTCAAGCTCTGGCCACTCCACGTCTGATCCAGCTCCCTATTAATGTGCCTGGAAAAGCTGCAGAATATTGCCCAGATACCACAGTCCCTTCCATCCTCATGGTGGACCAGAATTAAATTTTGGGCTCCTGGCTACAACTTGGCCCAGTCCCAACAATTACAGCCATTTGGGGAGTGAACTGCTAGATTTAAGACCTATCTCTTCTTCTCTCTTTGCCTTTTAAGTTCAGAGGAATTCCAAAGATTACATTTCTATTTGATTGGATAGCCGTAAATTTCTAAAACCTAGGTGAAGTGACAATTACCCTATTCTGAACTGAAATTAGGGTCTGACTTTTGATTATAAAACAAATTTCTTCTCATCGTGGGCATAGTCTGCATTACTACTAAGGTTTTGGAATTTTGTTATTTTTCAAAATTTGTATTTAATTTATTAGAAAAGTGGTGTGGGGAAAAAGAACTCTGATTTGCATGTGAATTCCCCAAACACTTCAAGCAGTTGGGGCTAGGGCAGGCTGAAGTCGGGAGTCTGGAGCAAAATATAGGTGTTTCACGTAGAAGACATGAACCCTAATGCTTACACCACCAGCTGCCTGCCAGCCACGATGTGTGTGTTAGTAGGAGCCCTGAGTTTAGAGCCAGTATTTCAAGCTCATTAGTCCAGTATCAGATGCAAATGTCCAAAGTGGCATAATTTTTTTTAGAGATTTGTTTTATTTTTATTGGAGAGGTAAATTCACAAAGAGGAGAGACAGAAAAATATTCTGTCCACTGGTTCACTCCCCAAGTGGCCTCAACAGCTGGAGCTGAGCCAGTCTGAAGCCACGAGCCCAGTGTTTCTTCCAAGTCTCCCATGTGGGTGCAGGGTCCCAAGGCTTTGGGCCATCCTCTACCACTTTCCCAGGCCACAAGCAGAGAGCTGGGTGGAAAGTGGGGCCGCCAGGACAAGAACTAGCGCCCATATGGGATCCTGGAACATGCAAGGTAAGGGTTTAGCTACTGAGTCTACACACCAGGCCCTCAAAGTTACACCTTAACTATTATGTCACATGCCCATCACTTTGAAAATCAATGTGCTATATTAATCACTGGTGTAATTTATATCCCTCAAATCTGGATTTGTCTGAATGAGTTTTCATGGTTCTCACGTGGGTACTGAAAAGCGACTGAGTTGCAATGGAGATTTTTGGGCAAGCCTGTAAGGACCATAGATCTTTTAAAATGATTTATTTATTTCAACGACAAATCAGACATAGACTCTCACATGCGTTGTGAAGAGATTGGGGTAGAAACTGCGGCTAGACCAAGCCAAAGCGAGGAGCAAGGAACTCCATGTGGGTCTTCTTTGTGGGTTATCTGCTGCCTTCCAGTCAACATCAACAGGAAGCTGGCTCAAAAATGAAAACAAAGAAGTACTGAATAGCTGAGATACAAACCAGAACACTGATATGGGATTTGATTATCCCAACTGGAAACTTCACCTGCTATACCACAGTCCCTTCCCTGAATCTTTTTTTTTTGTGGGGGGGCTTGTTATTTAGTTTTGGGAGGCAAAGTGAGATAGAAGGGAGGAGAGAGTGAGTGAATAAGCTCTTCCATCTGCTGATTTATTGCTCAAATCCTTGCAATGCCTAGGGCTGGTGCAAGAGCCAGGACCTTCATCCTGCTCTCCGGCGTGGATGGTATGAAGTGCTGGGCCCAACATCTGCCTTCTCCCAAGTGGGAGCTTAATATGCTATGCCAAGATGCCTGCTCCATTTTTCATAGTAGCTCATTAAAAAGCATTATTCACACAAAGGTTAAGATGCTCAAACTTTATTTTAAAGATAACTTCAAATTGTCACTGCAATACATGCTGATAAGGAAAATCTAGAGACTATAAAAAGTGGTATGCTTTTTAACAACCAGCTCTCCGAAAGAAAGTGGGGTGGCATAGTATGTAACATTTGCCAATTTCTAATGTGTAATACTCTCACAATGGCCAATTTCAAGCTACAAGTATAACATTGATGAATGCAGACATAGGGAGAGATGTACACAACACTGGTTTTTACAGTAACTGGTAAACATTTTGGTGTTATTCACATAGTCTTTGAATGAAGATGTCTATGCTGTAATTAGTTTTTAGT
Organism: Ochotona curzoniae; assembly: GCF_017591425.1. Taxonomy (NCBI): domain Eukaryota; kingdom Metazoa; phylum Chordata; class Mammalia; order Lagomorpha; family Ochotonidae; genus Ochotona; species Ochotona curzoniae. Next base: position 13,074,494 of record NW_024467087.1, read on the forward strand.
AAGTAAATGTATATTTTCTCATTCAGATGTCTGACTCCATTCCATGTTTAGAAATGGAAATTTTGTGTATCTGCTTAGGGGAGGACATAGTGAGTCAGTGAGCTTATTTTAAAGATTATACTTTTTGTTTCACTTAATATTCTGAAAAGCAGTGTCCATTGTGCCATTAAAAAATCATGTGATTCAGGCAGATGTCTTTTCCTTTCTGACAAGAGTGATGGTCCAGGAAGTGGCGGTGATGGTGAAAAGAACTTGAACCTGGGCCGAACAGGGTAACCTAGTGGCTAAAGTCCTTGCCTTGTGTGCGCTGGGATCTCATATGGGTGCTGATTCATGTCCCGGCTTCCCCCACTTCCCACCCAGCTCCCAGCTTGTGGCCTGGGAAAGCAGTTGAGGAAGGCCCAAAGCCTTGGGACCCTGCACCTGTGTGGGAGACCCACAAGAAGCTGCTGGCTCCTAGCTTTGTATTAGCTTAGCTCCAGCTGTTGAGGCTACTTGGGGAATGGACCAGTGTCTAACCTTTTCTCTGTAAATCTAAGTTTCAACAACAACAAAAATATTTTTTAAAAATACCATGATCCTACAGGGAGAGTTGCAGTTTGCTTGTCTGAATTGATGGAGAGAAATAACAAGTCAACTCATGCAAAAGTAAACAGATAAGAGCGAGATTTTTCTGTCCTAATACCTTCGTATTCCTAGTGTATGCAGTTGGTTTTGGAAACACTGCTCCCTACTGAAGGACTGGGCCCCGTGAGGCTTCAGAAGGGGCCAAGCGCACTGCTGTGTGTTTGTATATGGATAGGCGGTTCAAGAAGCTGTGCCTTAGGTCTCGAAGGAGTTGATGAAGTTGCCATTTCTTAGCTGCATCAGGCAACGTTGCTTGTGTGGAATACTGCGTGGAGACTCTGGATAGTCAAGAGCCGCCTCAACACAACCTTGTGCTGCTAGGTTCCTGAATAGCAAACCTGTGAGTTTTCATGGGTGCTGTCCTCTCAGAACCAGAGCAGAAGGTTTGCTCCACTTGATTAAATCTTACACCTTCTGATAGTGCAATGATTGCTGTCTGGACCAGGACCCCATTCGAGGAGATAGGTTGAAAGATGAAGCTGGTAAGGAAGGAGAGCAGCAAGAAATGTTTAAGTTGCACAAAAGGGTACGTGTAGCCTGACACTGTATTTTCCTTCTCTGAATTGGGACTCTTTTTCTGACAGATCCTGCTTCCATCTGGACTGCCAAGTGTCTGCCTTTCTCAAGATCCTTGTGGAGGTAAGGATATGTGATAGTCAGAGACAAGTATTTGTTTTAAATTTATCGTTTTATTCACAAAACAAAGTGTCTGTGAACATTTTCACACCTTTTGTGAATGCTAATTTGAACCAATGAGAAGCCTTGGCTGTGAGAAGTGCTGGCTTAATTTAAATATGTATGCAGAGAAAGTGAGGCTTATAAGTTTGAAGCCAGGAACTCAGCTCTCAGGAAACCCACAAACCCAACAAATGATATGTTTACTTGAATTTCTGATTAAGACAAAATCTCCACACAGGTGCTTCAGTTCCTTGGGAACTTTGACTCCTCTATTAAGCACAAATCACTTTCCAGCTATATGTTGTCTGCTCAGTAGATATTTTTGGGTATGCTGTGTACCTGTCTTCCTTTTGCACATGTAGCTCAAGGGACTACAGGGGGATATTTATGAAGTTCCATAAAAATTGCTTTGCTGAAACAGACTTATAGGTATTCTGAATGAGCTGATAATAACTTCTCTTCCATCTAAACCTGCTCCTCCCTCTGCCTTGAACTTTTGCTTGAGTCTAGGAAGCAGTGTCATCTCATTTCCAGCTGTTGCTTCATGATGATTTGGGTGGATTCGTTATACATACACCCAGAGTGAAAGGTAGCTTGGTGCATCCTAATGCTATAAATACTGCCCTTATACTGGGAAGCATTGTCTCCTTTCTGGCAGTTTTGTTTTGGCATTCCGTAGCAGAATCAGGGAATAGGAGAATACTCAAATAAGGGGTTCTCTAGTGGCACATTGACCCTACCATCTCACTTCCATGGGAAACTGCTTAATACATGCTGGCATTTGTTGGAACTTACACATTTATGCTGTTCTTAAAAGTCAGAAGGGGCATAGCAAAAGCTATCCCTTTGTCATTGACTGTCCCACTGTGAGACAGACATATATATATTCCCTACACTTCCCTCTGTGCAGGCTCTTCAGAGTACAGGTTAGCTAGCTACCCATTGGCTATGCAAATCTGTCACTAAATTGAAACTTGCGTTTTATTTTTATGAAACTAATTCATGAATAGAGTGTCAAGAATCAAATAATTTCAAAAGGTACACTGGCAAGCAGTAGTTAGCCAGCCTACCACTATTTCTCCAGTTCCTATTTGCCATGTTCATGCAGAAGTGACACAATATGACTCTGTAGTTAGAAAAAAAATGGTATTGAAAGCTTCTCAGAAAGTTATGACACTTGAATAGGATATCAGATGTAGTTCTCTGATCACTTGTGTTAACTGTCTTTCTGAGCAGAGAATAATTACAGAAGTTGGAGCTTCAGGAAAAAAGGGGGGGCGTGGATTGGGAGACATGGAATGACAAGCAGCCTAGAAATGAAGGAGAGAGCCATGGATAGTAGTGAGATGAAGAGGTGTTCTTTGGGATGAAGATACAGAAGGCAGGATAAAAGAACCCATGGTGTGAAAGGTGCCATGGACACTGTGTTCAAGACGGTGTCACCTGTCCTGTTTCCCCTTCCTATTTTGTGATTTTCTTGTCTCTGATTTGACAAGCAACCTAAGTAAATGACAGATCTGAGACTTGGATACGTGGCCTAAGTTAGTTGGGGTGTGTGTGTGTGTGAGAACAGAATAAAACAATCACTGTTGCAGATATTATATCTCTAAGGTTTCAACTTCGTGATAAAGATATTCCATAGACACATCCTGCACTGTTGCCACTTATTTTTGTTTTTCAACTTTCATGTGTCTTCATCCCTACTGCCCTAAAGTTGGATTAAAGTAATAATAATAATATCTAAACATAGTTTTTAGTAGAAAAAGCCATCAGATGGAACTTATAGTACTCATACAGGCATTCTCAGGTTGAGATGTATTAGCGTCTTTAAATATTTCCCTCGTCTATGTGTGTTATCTGTTGTCCATCTTTAAAGCGCTTGAGCAAGAAGCAGGTAATGCCATGCCCCCAACACTATCAATCTGTGTGCAGTTAATAGTGATAGGAAGACTGAATGCTCCTGATTCACGAGGAAAGGGCAGTGAGTGGAAGTCATCATCGTCGTTTGATCATCTGGAATCTGAGAACAATTCTCATCCCTGTACAGTTTGTTTCACTAAAATACAGAAGAAGGTTTGGGTTCTGTGTGGCTCTTTTCAATACTAACCCTTTTCCAGGATGTCCTCCTCCTTATCCGGGACTTGGGGTTCATGTAACCACTCTCAAGAGGCCAGGAGGTAGAGAGCATGCCTCTCTCTCCCTATGGACACAAAACATCTCTCCCACCGTTCCCCCTTCTGCACATTCTATCCCTGAACATGGCCCACATGTGTCTCATTTCCTGACCTTTTAAATTACATTTACGTGAAATTCCAAAAAATGAGAATTTTCTTATAAAATTTAGTGTAGTAGGAAGAAAAAAAAACAGTTAAAAGAGGAGTTCATGAGCTGGTGTGTGGTGCAGTGGGTAAAACCACCACCTGCAGCAGTTTTATACCATATGGGAACCACTTAAACTCTGTACTACCTGACTTCTGATCCAATTCCCTGGTAACACACCTGGGAGACTAGCAGAATATGACCCAAGTGTTTTGACCTCTGCATCCATGCAGGAGATCCATATAAAACTCCTGGCTTCAGCCTGGCCCCGACGTGGGTATTGTAGCCATGCAGGGAGTGAATTAGCAGGTGGAAGATTGTCTTTGTAATGATGCTTCTATTATGGAACATTCTTTCTAATCCATCTAGATTTTTAGTCCTCTTTTAAGATTTACCTGATAAATATTCATCTGCTGATTGACTCCTGATGGTCACAGTAGCTAGGGCTGGGGCAGGCTGGAACCAGGAGTTTCTTCTCTGTCTCCCACTTAGGCCATCCCTTAGGCCATGCTCCTCTGTTCTTTTCCAGGCTATTATCAGGGAACTGGATCACAGGTAAAGCAGCCAGGACACAAACTGGCGCATGTGGGATGCTAGAGTTGCAGGCAGTAGCTTTATTTGCTGTGTCACAGGAGTAGATTTAAGTTTCTGTTATTTTATATGCAGGTTTAATGTATGTTTATTTATGTAATAAAGATTTCTTTTATTTATTTGAAAGGTAAAGTGAAAGAGAGGGAGAGCAAAGACAGAACTTGCATCAGCTGGTTCACTCCCAAAATGGCTAGAGCAGCTGGGGCTGGTCCAGCCAAACCCAGAAGCTTCATCCAGGTCTCTGGCGTGGGTGCAGGGACCCAAGCATTTGTGCCATCCTCTGTTGCTTTTTCAGGCACATTACCAGGGAGCTGCATCAGCTCTGGAGCAGCCAGAACTTAGTCCGAGCCCTTGTGGGCTCTTGATGTTGCAGACCACAGCTTAACACCCTATGCCACAATACTGCCTCCTGTGGCTAATTGGTATCCTCTTTCTTAGCTTCTGCAGGGAGTTGGTATAGGGTTATTCTGTTCTGATTTTCTAATACTTTCTTTTAAAATGTCCTTTCTTTAAAAAAAAACATTATGTGTATGAGAGAGAGATGCACACACAGAGAGATAGCTTCTGTTTGGGTTAGGTCAAAGCCAGAAGCCTGGAATGTATTCCACATCTCCCACCAAAAAATGGCAGGAAAGCAAGAACTGGCAGGAAAGCCATCATCTTCTGTCTCCCAGGGTGCTTGCCAGTAGGAAGCTGGATTGGATGTAGAGGTGGGTTCTTTAACAACTTAAGAATCCTAACTCAGTGCGAAACAGCTGCTTCTGATTTTTAAATTCTTTTTCTACCATTTGATACTTTATTTAGTTTTTCATGTTAATAGGATGTTTAGATAAAGAACTCAGATTTAGTATAGTTCATAGATAGAATTCTAAGAATATAATGATAGGCCCTTTCTCTCCCTCCTCACCCCTTGTTCTTTAGGTTTTGAGATATTTTAAATTTATTTTGTAGTCAAGGCTTAATCCTTTACCAAATAAAAAGTTGAGTCAGTTAAAAGTTAGGGCTGCTGCCGTGGCATATTAGATTAAGCTTCTGCTTGTGGCACTAGCCTCTGTATGGGTGATGATTTGTGTCCCAGCTGCTCCACTTCTGATCCAGCTCCGTGCTTATGGCCAGGGAAAGCATGGGGGATGAATGAAGTCCTTGGACCCCTGCACACACATGGCAAAAGCTGCTGAGGGAATTTTCTAGGGGAAGCTCCTGGTTTTTATCTTCCCTGTCTTATTTCAGGAATAACAGGAATATTTGTTATTCAATGATATTACATATTCCGTGTAGACTTTGTTATTTTTCTTTTAAAATATTTATTATTTTAAGTTGAAACACAGATTTGCAGAGAGAAGGAGAGACAGAGAAAGATCTTCCATCTTCTGTTTCACTCCCCAAATAGCTATAATAGTCGAGCTGAAGTGATATGGAGCCAGAGACTTCCTCTGGGTCTCCCATGTGGGTGCAGGGTCCTAAGGTCTTGGGCCATCCTCTACTGATTTCCCAGGCCACAGGCAGAGAGCAGAATGGGAAGTGGAGTAGCCAGGAGACGAACCGGTGTCCCTGTGGGATCCCAGTGCATGCAAGGTGAAGATTTAGCCACGGAGCCATTGTGCCAGTCCCAGTTCTCTTTAATATATTTTTGTCTGATTGAGTTGTTTCAAAAGTTCTATCCCCTGTGTCATAAATTCCTTCCTTTGCTAGGTCTGTTCTATTGTTGAGCCTCCCAGTTGTATTTTCTATTTCACTATTGAAGTTTGTATCTCAGATTTCTCTTTTGATTCTTTGTCATGATTTCTGAGTGAATTTTTTATTCATGTCACTCATTGATTTCCTCATTTCTTCAAATTTTCTTTTTATATTCTTTGCTTTGCTTTGAATTTCCTTCATATTATTGTTTTAAGTTGTGTTTGCCATTCCTAGGCTTGCTTCAGATTATGATCCAGTTCTGGGGACTTACTTCTTTTGGAGGTGTCATGCTACTTTGCTTTTCCATGTTTCCTGTGTCCTTGTGTTGATGTCTGTGTACCTGTTGCTATATTCTCCTCTTCTTTAAGGTGTAGGCCTTTCTGGAAAAGAGTTGTTGGCTTATATGGAATGCAGAGTATCACTTGGCTTGTTGTTTGGTTTTGATTCTAGGTCAGTCCAGAAATGTAGCTTCTGATTTTTTTCTGCTTTAGTCAATCTATGTGTTCTAGTTCTTTGCAGCTTATTGGGGTAGAACTGTGACTTTGATGTGAATGTGGACTTTGTAGGGTGTGTGTCTTCTGTACAGAGTTCAATGTCAGTTATACTGGGGATTATGATAGCCAGGACCTTGTTCTTGGTGACGATGGAAACAAAGCAAGCTATACTTTTTACCCAATAGGCAGCCTGAATAACGCTCTGCTCTGTGGCACCTGTAGCTGAAGGACTACATAATATGAATGGGCCCTTCTTCAGATATTTCTAGAGAAGTGCAATTGGTTCTATGACTTATACCAGCAGGCAGCTCCAATTCTGTCCTAGTTGTAGGACTGGGTGTGAACTGAACCCTACTCTTTTTTTTTTAAGACTTATTTTTATTGGACAGTCAGATATGCAGAGAAGAGGAGAAACAGAGAGGAAGATGTTCCATCCATTGATTCATTCCCCTAGTGGCCGCAATGGACAGAGCTGAGCCAATCCAAAGCCAGGAGCCCGAAGACTCTTCCAGGTGTCCCATACGGGTGCAAGGTCCCAAAGCTTAGGACCGACCATCCTGGACTGCTTTCCCAGGCCACAAACAGGGAGCTGGATGGGAAGCGGTGCCACCAGGATTAGAACTGGCACCCGTATGGGATCCCAGAGCATGTGAGGTGAGCACTTAAGCTACTAGGCTATCTCGCTGGGCTCTGAACCCTACTCTTGTGTACAGGGTTGACTACAAAGCATAAAGGACATAATCCCTGGTAGGTTTGAGTCCAGAGAGGTGGAACTAATGCAGTTTCTTCCCTAGGTCCACTGTGTAGATTCAAATGTGTTTGAGAAAATTCGTACTGTCTGTTGTAGTTTGGATATTGTAGGGTACAGTGGGGTTATAATTCAGATCTCCCAGGGTAGGAGCCAGGTGTTAGGGATAGTGGTTTTCATGTGTGTGAGGCAGAACAATATAGCTGGTGTATTCTAGATACCGCAAGTGATTATGAATTACTCCAAATGTTACAATACTAACACCAGTAGTGTGGGATTTCAAGATATGTATGAAACTGCTGCCAGTTCTCATAAGCCGTGAGGGAGTATCCCTGGAATTTGTATTCAGGTCTCCAAGCACCGTAAATGCACAGAGTTTGTGTTTTACCCTGAAAGTTTTCTTGTCTGGTCACTTCCGTAGTAACAGCACAGATTATCTGAGTGGTGCAGTAGGTGCTCTACAGTAGCTCTGGGGTTTCCCTTTACAGTCAGGCAGCCACTAAGATGCCAGTCAATTCTTCAGGCTGCAGTTAAAGTCGGTGGGTGACTGTGGGGCTCTGCCCTCAGCTAAGGCTGCTGGTGCTGTGGTGCTGAGAAACTTGTTGCAGCCTTGGGCAGCTGGCTGACCACTTCCAGCCTCAGCAGCATGCATATCTCTTCTTTTTCCTTTTTCTTTGTCATCCAGATCCCTGGAAATGGGGTCTGTCCTTTGCTTTCTTTGTGCATCCAGTGTGGGTGATGTCAGCGTGGTTTCTTCCTGCTAGCCATCTTGGAGCTCCTGAGTTTCAAGTCCTTGTCTCACTTCAGTTGCTAAGCTCATGGATCCCGGTCACTCCTTGTGATCTCTAACCACTTAAACACTCTGCAGCATCAAAATAGAACCTTGAAGAGACTGTAAGCTTGTATTTTGTTATTGTTGTTTTTACTTGTTCCTCTTGTTCTTCAAGCTCTCTCATCCCCCTATCTGCAGAGGCTGCGAAGAGCTCACATAGAGTACTAAAACCTCTCATTTCAAGTATAATCTGTTTTGCTTCATTTTTGTGAAATTCTTCCACTACCTACAATCTTTCGATGTGGCAGATTACTCAGCTCCTCTGACTTTTGCTTTCCCTACAATGCAGATTGTAAGATATGTTCCAGCTTTCTTAGGGACTGTTAGGAGACTAGAAAGAGGTAAGAGTGTCATTGAAAATTTTGGCATTCGAAGCTATCAGCAGTAAACTGTTGTTAAGCAAAAGTGTCCTCCCCCCCCCCCCCCCCCGACTGTGGTAAGGAAGAGCACTATTTAAGTCTCAGGGCTGCATCTGAGAAGTGTGTGCAAAGTCGGGGCATTTACCAGATTCCAGAGCCTGATTTAAGGTGACACTTTGATTGCTCTAAGTTGTTTAGGACTAAAGATTTTAATATACTAGTGTAGGATAGGGAGAAACACCTATGGGAGATTTTGAGGGAAGTGGCTTCAGTTTTTAATCCTATCTCCTGGAAGCCTGTTTGCTGCTCATTTGATTTTTTTTTCCCAGAAGTTTCAGGAACGGACAGCAGAGGTATTTGCAGTTTTTTTTTTTCCTTTCTGGGTGAGAGCTTCCTGGAATGGTAAAACCACATATATGAATAAAATTGAATAATAAAATTACATTAGCTAACTAAAGAACAAATTTATGCTAATGTAGATAGTGAACTGTAAATAAAAGTAGATATTTGGAGTTCTTAATATACAAAAGCACTTGGCAAATGAGAAGTACTTCAGAAATGATAGTAGAAGCATTAATAAGGCAGGTATTTTTTCCTTGTTTTTGCTTCTTAAACGTTTTTCTAAGTGCTATGTTTTTCTTAAACTCAGTAGGAAAGAGATTGTTTATTCAAAATGACTAAGCTTCTGAAATGTCATTTAAATCCCTGCAATGCTTAGACTCAGCCTGGTTTGAAAAAGTCAAGTGTGTAAGTACTACACAATTTCCTCGCATTGTTGCAGAAAGTTACTAATCACAAGAGATAATGGAGGACAGGTGCAAAGGGCTTTTTATTGACGTTAATCCAGCCAAATGAGATAAAATATTTAGGAGCAGATATATTCTGACATGCTAAGTCAAACTGCTGAAAGAAAACATCTGGCTAAGCTAAGGCAGCCTTTTTATTTCTTTATAGTTGATCTGAAACAAATTCTTTGTAGGTCTCTCCTGTATCACTTCCATTCTTGACCTAATGCTAGCTTCACTAGCTCTAGCCAAATCATATGTCGACGTGCTTTTTTTTTTTTTTCAGTTTGTCGCGATACAAAGTGGAGAATACATTGCTCCACCCTCTGAGAAATGTAGGTAAAATATCATGGACAGATTATATTTCAGCACTTAAAATTTGGTTTTTCCAAGGATAATTGCTTTGAAGTCACTTATCTATGGGCTACATAAACATCAGATCAATATCATTGATTAGTCTTCTTAATTTAATAGGTGTGATTTCCTCCTAATGGAATTGATGCTGTTGTAGAAAATAAATGGACACGAGGAAGCAACATTGGGCATTGTACTTTGGTGTGCATTACGGTTCCTTAGTAACCAAGAGCTTGTATGTTATTTTATGAAATTTGAAGGGCTTTTAAGTGTGTAGAGTGGAGGAGAAATGGTTGTAAAAAATTGAGCCTAGTGCTTCATATTAGTTTACTGTTCCAAAATGGATAACTCATCATAGCAGTATGAGAGGTTTTCAAAAAGTTAATGGGAAATATTAAAAAAAAACTATATATGGCCTTCAAAGATTTTTTGGCACTGAAAAACTTGTCTTTTAATTCTGTTTTCTACAAACTTTATGAAATCTATTCATGTTGCTTTTAACAAATTCCTCCAAAACTTAACAGCAACGTCAAACACTAACTGCTTCTCCTTTCAGAGTTGCTATGGTTCAGAAGTGTGAGTGTGAATTACTGTGTGGCTGTGGCTCAGGTTCTCCAGGAAGCCGTGATCAGATAGTTTGCCAGTGCTTTGCTATTCCCTGGCTCGACTGTACTTTTGAGCTCAGGCATGTGGCTCTTGGCAAACCTTGGATCTTTACCAGCTGGTAGCAGGAGACTTTGCCATTAGATAACTCCTCAAATGGCAGCTGGTTTATCTCTGAGTGAGAGTGAAAGAAGCAGTCCAAAATGGAAGCTGTAATGTTCTGATATTTAATCTTGAAAGTAACATCCAGTCATATGGACTGTACTTTTTTTTTTGAGAGAAACTAATTATTAATACCATACAACTCGTAGGGTGGAGAATAAATCAGGTGTGACTACCAGAAAAGTAAGAACCATTAGGGTCCACTGCAGACACTGCTTATCACATTGACTGCTTCAGTCCTTCAGAAACTTTGTGGGAAATGTCCTCAGCTGTCCACTCAAGATATAGCTTTGGAATCAGCAAATGTCAGACTTTATTGTTGGTTGTTCCAGACCAGGTGTCTCATGAGCAGGCATATCTGGAGCAGTTAGAGCCAGCAATTTATATCTAAGCATGCAGGTTCCTTGCCCGAGTCCTCATTGGCTGTGTACTATGGGGTGTACTATCTTCCCAGATGTTGCCCAAGTTCCAAACTTACTTTCCTCCTTCCCTTTGTGTACTTTAATTTCCTCTTGTACTATCTTGTTTGCCTAGTGGGTTTTGCTACATCTACGAGTCCTCTAACAGTAATTTCCCATTGTTTGTGGAAAACGGACCACCAGACATTGCTTCCTGCAGTTATTGCAGAAGACCAGTGATGAGCAGTACTGGATTATGACATCCTGTGAAGCTGAGAAGTTAACCTTTTTGCCCTCCCCTTGTGGACAAGGAGAATTTGTTTCCTTGTGGAAAGGAAAATTCATAGAACCACAGATCCATTCTGTTTTCTTGCTAGATAAAACGTGTCACCTAGTTTAATGCTTTCAAGCATCTGCAGCACCGAGAAACCATTTGCTGGCTTTTCACCTTGTGTTACATGTCTAGAAAGGCTTTATGAACTGAAGAAACTACATCATGAAGTGTTGGTTTTGGCTTTTAATTACATAGAATATTTTGCAGTTGAAAACTATCAACTGAGGTTTCCAGTGACCTGTGTTAATTCACCAAATTAAAAAATTCCTGCCTTTGTACTCATATTTATGCATTTATCTAAAACTTGGACTAGCACAATGTAAATAATACTCGAGCTGGCATGCCTTGGTTCTTATTTCACAGAGGAGTCAATAAATGAATGTGACTGAAGAAAGGTGAGGTAATAGGTATAAAGATACTACAATAGTCTGGCTTGCCTTTTTAGGATTATTTTTAAAAATACCTGCTTGCGGGCCCGGCGCAGTGGCGCAAGTGGTTAAAGGTCCTCGCCTTGCACGCCCGGGATCCCATATGGGCGCCGGTTCTAATCCAGGCAGCCCCGTTTCCCTTCCAGCTCCCTGCTTGTGGCCTCTGAAAGCAGTTGAGGACGGCCCAAAGCTTTGGGACCCTGCACCTGCGTGGGAGACCCGGAAGAGGCTCCTGGCTTCAGATCGGCATAGTATCGGCCCGTTGCGCTCACTTGGGGAGTGAATCATCGGATGGAAGATCTTCCTCTCTGTCTCTCCTCTCTGTATATCCGCCTTTCCAATGGAAAAAATAGTAAAAATAAATCTTTAAAAATACCTGTTTGCTACGGAGTTTAATTATTTCTCTCTCTGCTGTGGGTGTGGGGCTATCAGTCAACAATGCTTAAAGGAAAACAACTGTTTATCTTAATTCTCTATGCTGGTGATACACTGGGGTAACCCATTTGTTGTAACATTCGCTTCTGACTCCTAACCACTGCATTAATTCTGGTGCTCTGTTTTTTGTTTTTGTTTTTGTTTTTTTGTTGTTGTTGTTGTTGTTGTTCTCTGTGTTTGTCAGGTACTTTAACAGTACTTTTGCTCATCCTATTTCCTCAGGCTTGACTGCTCTTCTTAACTGTCCCTGGCTGCTAGTATCTGATCATTTGTAGCCTTGTTGCAATGTAATATCGGACCATTGGAGTACAAATTTTTGTCAGCATGCAATAGGAGAACTGGGAGGGACCACAGAGGCTAGGTACGCAGACATTGGCCATCTCATTTGATAGATAAAAGCAATGAAGAGTATATTACATTACTGGAAATAAACTGAGGGCAAGGCTAGAAACAACAGATAATAAGAAAATATGGCAAAGATAAGATTTTCCCTCAACGATCTTTAGCCTAGGCAGAGAGGATGAAGTGACTTAGATTCACTGAATCTGTATGACAAATTGTACAAAAGGACACATTGCACCGTAGATGCAGATGTCTGAAAATCTTGGTGGTGGAATTTAACTTGTTTGGCTTTCCAATGATGCAGCAAGAATAGGAATGAGCAGAGAAATGGGGGAGGATGCAAAAGAAAAGAAAGGTGTGTAGTAAATGATGAAAGTGTAGAGGGTGAAACTGGAGCTCTCATCTGATGGAAGTCTGATTGTAACAGCAGCAGATTTCACTTTTCTCCTAGTAGCCACACCACTTGGCCCTGGGTACACAGAGGCGTTATTGGATTATTGCATCTGTAACACCAAAGTTGTTAGTCACACCTGACAATATAATGGTGTTCTGTTTTTAACTTCTGTCTCGATTATGTCCCCAAAGTACTGAAATTCTGACCACAAAATTAATCTCTATGCATTTAGACAGGAAGAGATGGAGTAGAGGAGTAAGTCTACTTTAAAACTATAATCTCTAGAGCTGTTTTTGAAACATTTTTCTATATTAAGCATTTAGACTGAACTTTACAAAATGCTTTGCCAGTCTGGGAAAAATGCCTGATCAAAAGCATGTTGGTGGGCCTGGCGTGGAGTTGTAGTGGCTAAAGTCCTTGCCTTGCATGCGCCAAGATCTCATATGGGTGCCGGTTGTAATCCCAGCAGCCCTGCTTCCCATCCAGCTTCCTGCTCGTGGCAGTTGAGGATGACTCAAAGCCTTGGGATGCTGCATCTGTGTGGGAGACCCAGAAGAGTTCCTGGCTCCTGGCTTTGGATCAGCACAGCTCTGGCTGTTGTGGCCACTCGGGGAATCAGTGGATGGAAGATCTTCCTTTTTGTCTCTCCTCCTCTCTGTGTATCTGACTTTCCAATAAAAATAAGATGAATCTTTTAAAATAATCCAAGGTTATTTAACACATACATGCACAGAAATATAAGCATAATTGTAGCTATTTATTTTGCAAGGTTGGAAAAAAAGCAATCAGTATTTGTTGTGCCACATACTTTTTGTTTTCCTGAGTGTGCAAATGAGATTAATTATTTCATCTAAAGCTCAGAGGAGTTTTTCTGTGGGGGGAGGGAGGGAGAGAGAGAGAGAGAGAGAGACAGAGATTTCTCAACAGAATATAGATTTCTCAACAGAATAGTTAATGGGAGTATTTCAATGTTCAGTGGACTATTACAGCATGTTCTGGAAATACGAGAAGAATAGAAGTTAGGGAGGTATATACATATAATGGAGATGAATAAAGAAGCATTGAATCTAGTACTGGGAGATGAACACATCACAATATTTATATTCTTTGTATTGAATTACTAATAAGACCAGACTATAGTCAAGGGCTGCCCTGTACTCCTCCCCAAACACTGAGCCATTAGTCTCACACTGTTCAAGTCAGGAAGGCTTTAGCAATTACTCTCCACTGTACAGCTGAAGTGATGGTGCGTTAGACACATGCTATACATAGGCTGTGATTGAGCTGAGAATAGGGATTTGTATCCTGCTGTATATTGGTAGTTACATGCCTCTGTGCATCATTCTACTCTGGAGAACTACAAGCTTGTATTTCAAGGAATTTAATAATTGAATTGCATTTAGGAATGGAACAAATCAGCACCTTTTCCAGATGAACAAATAGAATTATAATGATTATAAATAATTTATTCATAGAAAGGGGGCTAATTCAAGAATCTGTTTCACCATGCTGTGGCCTCAACTCTTTTTGATAACTGTCTTCATATTTAAGAAGGTCCTCACAAAGAAATGTTAATGTTTTTCAAACTTGCTGTTGGGAAGGTGTTGCTAGTAGTCCTTAGCCATTAGACAAACTTGATATCCTTCTACAATGGATAGTTTTGTATGGTTCTTAAATGCAGAGCTGGGTTACAATTAGGGTAGAGACATGAGATGAGAGAAAGGGCTGTCGACGTGAGCATACACAGGTGAACCCCATCGAGAACTTTCTAGGCACTTCCTAATGCGTGGTTGGCATACTTTAGCAAGCATATAGTTAGAAAGTAGTGGTAAACACTGTTTGAAGTCTGTAAGAGGTTCTAATGCTTTAGATAAGCACTCAGAGTGTTAACTGTAAAGCATGGGCACAAAGGAGTGTCTTTTTAAAAAAGGATTTCTTTATTTTTATTGGTAAGGCAGATCAGAGTTACAAAGAAAATGAGAGACAAAGATCTATCTGTTGGTTAACTCTCTGAATGGCCACACTAGCTGGAGATGTGCCAGTCTGAATCCAGGAGCCATTAGCTTATTTGAGGTCTCCTGCACAGGTGCAGGATCCCAAGGCTTTGGCTCATCCTCTACTACTTTCCCAAGCCACAAGCAGGGAGCTGAAGGGAAGTGGAGCAGGCAGGAGAAGAACCAGCACTTGTATGGGATCCAGGCACGTGCAAGGTGATGATTAAGTTATTGAGCAATCATGCTGGGCCCCCAGGAAGTGTTTTAACCATATGGTGTTTGTGAAATTGGGAGGCTTCATTGAGAAAAACAGAATAAATAGAATCATCAAGTAAACTGGAAGAGAAGGCTACAGTGCCTTTAGATGCTGTGAAACAACTTCAAGTGACCACCATCCCTTCCTTAACACAACAAATATTGAGCTATGTTACTACAGTAGATTGATACCTGTGTTGTAGAAGTATACTATTAACTTTATATAAAACAGTTATTAGGAATATATATTGAAATGAATAATGAGAGGCAAGTGCAGAGCAAGTATAAACTCTGTGGATGGACTGTAATTTCTTTGTTTAGAAATAATTTTCCAATCTCAGGTTTTACATTAAAAGCTAGAGTTAATGTGAAAGCCATTCACTGGTCTGCATACTGATTGCAGCAAAATTTCACCTCTTTTGTAATTTGATAATATCTTTTTAATAAATTACAAGTGATACAACTTGTTTATTTGAAAGAGTTACGAAAGAGAGGGATAGGCACACACAGAGATATCTTCCGTCTGCTTGTTCACTCAGGTGGCAGGTATAGGCAGGGATGCGCCAGTCTGAAGCCAGAAGCCAGAAATTTCATCGGGGTTTCCCATGTGGGTGGCAGGGGCCCAGACATCTGGACCATCTACTACTGCTTTTCCTAAACCAAGAAGCAGGGAGCTGGATTGGAAGTGGAGTAGCCAGAATGCAAACCAGCACCGGCAGCTTTTCCCACTAAGCCACAACAGCATCCCCGATAATACTTCTGCAGAAATTACTCATCCTATGGCTGAAGGAATCTGTGTAAAACAGCATGCATCCTTACATATTTTTTTAAGAAAACAGTACATTCTAAATCATTTTATAGAAGGGTGTACAATTATGAATCAAATGGCTATGGCTATCTATTGTTCTGGCTGATCATCTATTACAGGCCATTTTATATTCATAGGCTGTCAGGAATGCTGTGAAAGAGTCTTCTAAAGGGGATGGAAATTTGGCCCAGATGACCTATAAGGTTTCCCGAGTACACTATTTGTTGAAAGGCAGGTAGTGGATAGGATAGAAATCATCTGCAAGTGGCAAAGGTTTTACTTTGTTTTCTTGGAGATGGTAAAGACCAAAATTATTGTTGCCAGAGGACACAGTTTTACCTTCCTATTGATAGTATCCATTATTCATTTATCACACAATTTAAAATAATAGTGTAATGATCAATTTCATAATATTATCATTTAAAGAATTTTTTTCCCCGCCACCTATCACTTGCAGAATGCTCTGTCATACCTAACCCTTGTGTTATATTATGCATGAGTACATTTGAAGTGGATGAATGGAAAATTTATAGGTGATGTGATTGAGGGTATGTGGGGAGTGTTATTTCCACTCAGCACACGTGCAAACATATGCACACACAGCAGGGTAACCATATGGCAGACTCAACATGTAAGCTCAACTGGTAGATTTGCATTTTACTTTTTACACTTGATCTTAGCCAAAAGGCCAAGAAGTGATGCATTTTACTTTTTACAAAGCAGTGATTCCTGTTGGGTTTTGTTCACATCAATGTGATAGCTTTTTGACACCGTATTTCATATGCACACAGATGTTTGCAATTCTTCAGGGGTGCAAGGATCAAATTGAGAATCCAGTGTATTATCTAAGATAAGAATTACTACTAATGTTTTCTAGGCAGTTGTTTCTTTAATCCTAAGGCATTTAATTGCTACCTTGATCTATGGGCCCTGTGCTAAATGTGGGACAAGTGCCAGATCATTACTAAACAGCTAGGTAACTTTGAAGAGGCATCCTTTTCCCTCCCCAAGACAAAGTTGCCTGTAATGTAAAATCAGAGTGTTCTAATGGTTTGTGATCTCTAAAGTCCATTTGCTTTGTTTACTCATCCCTCTTGTAGACAATACAAGAAATGTACAATCCAAGCATCTACTATGGTAGGCTGGTGACCAGGACCAAGCTAAAGGATGAGACAAAAGCTCCTATTAAGTAGCTTAAAGACAAGGCAAAGAAACTGTCTTAATGTGAGGTTACTGTCACACCAGATAAGCCTTCATATTTGGTACCTGATATTAAAATAATAATTATGTTGCTTAACCTTTTGGGCTACCGTATATCTTGTAATATATTACTTTGAAATAGCTTTTAAAATTAAATAACTTTCAACTAGATGTTCTTAATTACTGATTTTATTTATTTGAAAGGCAGAGAGTTCTTACCCACATTTCATTCCCCAAATACCTACAAATACCTGGGACTGGGCCAGGATGAATCCCAGAGCATGAGTGGCAGGGAAATCCACTCCTCCAGTCATTCCCTGTGGCCTCCCAGCAAGTGCATTGACAGGGAACTAGAATTAGAAGCAGAGGCTAAGACTTTGAAGCCAAGCATTCTGGTATATGGAATGAAGGCATTCCCAGTGGCATCTTAGTTGCTGTGCCAAATGCTCACCTCTCAATCAAATGTTTAATGGATTGAAGTAGTGTTGCTGAACAGCAGGACATTAGCGAGATGGTATGCTTTATAAGGTAGTTAAGAGTTTCTCTCAAATCCTTTCAATTCAGAGCTGAGGTTTTGCAGCTTCTATTGAAAACATTTCAGAACTTCTGTTTTAACCCAGGACTGTGTTACAGAATGATGGTGTCTTAACTTGTAGGGCAATGCCAACTCCTGCTTTGGTTTTTGGCCAATGCAATTTAATTTTATAGTTTAGCTTTGTATGACTGAGGCTCCAAATTTGTATCAGGACTTCCCAGTAAGTTCGTTAATTCTGGGAGATTTTGTCTTAACAAGTAGAAATTCATCAGCATGGAATAATGACATCTTAAACCTATTTAAATTGAAAATATCTTTATACTCACCCTGGAGCTTAAATAGGTCAGCCAATAATAATTAAATACCACCCAAACACTCAGAACTTTTGAGAAGAGAAAATTAGCTGGTTTTAATATGTCTGGAAGATAAATCAGAACATCAGCATTCTACCATTTATATGCAAAATTTATATAACTCACGTTTTAAAACACCAGATCAACTGGAAAATTAGAGTAATTAAATCTTATAGCGGAAGAATTCTATTAGAAGAGCAGAGAAATATTTGACATGCCGAGAGCATTTTAAAGACTGCGTCCAAGAGACTGTCAAGACAGTGCAGAGACACAAGGCTAAAGGATGTGATGAATGGCAGGGTTCACTGGTGTCCATGGAAGTAAGGAGAAGGAGCCTAGGGTATCCAGATTGTAAAAAGGTGGGTGGCTAGATGAAGACTATATTAGCATATTTAAGAAGACAGATACCATAAAGGTACCTTATTCTTTTTTATTTAAATTAAAAATATTTTCAAGATAAAAGTAGAAATGCTTTAGAATTCACTGATAAGGGCCCAGTACAGTAGCCTAGTGATTAAAGTCCTTGCCTTGCGTGCACCAGGAGCCCATATGGACACTGATTCTAATCCTGGCTGCTCTACTTCCCATCCCACTTCCTTTTTGTTGCTTGGGAAAGATGATGGTTCAAAGCCTTGGGACCCTACACCCGTGTGGGAGACTCGGAAAAGCTCCTGACTCCTGGCTCTTGGTTTCAGATAGGCTCAGCCCTGGCTGTTGTGGTTCATTGGGAGTGTCTCTAGAGACCACACCTCTTTCTTTGGAGTCTGAGTAAAGCACACACTGTTTTGCATCAAATATACCATTTAAAAAATCTGTCAGGTATTAGATGGAGGAAAGAGTCAAGTTACTTGCATAGAACTCTCTGTATCAGAAAATTCTAAATTTCAAGATCGATAATAAGCACTCTGTTATTGTGAGTTAACTCATCCTTTGTATTTATTCATTTTTTTTGGAAAGGCATATTTATGAAGAGAAGGAGAATCAGAATTTCCATCCACTGGTTCTCACCACAAGTGGCCTCAACAGCCAAAGTTGAGGCTATCTGAAGCCAAGGGCCAGGAGCTTCCTTTGGGCATCCCACGTGGGTGCAGGGTCCCACGGCTATGGACCATCCTTGACTGCTTTCCCAGGCCACAGACATGGAGTTGAATGCAAGTGGGACAGCTGGAACATGAACCGGTGCCCACATGGAATCCTGGCTATTGGTGGTGGAGGATTAGCTAGTTGAGCCATCAAACCCGAGTTAACTCATTTTTAATTGGTAGAATGCTCCCAAAATTTTTCCTTGATAATCCTGATTGCTTTTGTTTCAATATGTATCAATAAGTCATCTAATTCAAGTGCTTCTCTTAAGTTTACTCCTTGGAACGTTTGGCATCTGTTCCATCATGCAAATTGTTGACTTCTTGTAATGTTCTGTTTCGTGCTGAATGGAATCTTCCCAGGTAATGAGCTCATCCATCCTCCCACTTGCTGCACGATTTCTGGCACAGTTACACTTCCTGTTTTTCCTGGCTGATAATTGACCAAATCCTTCAGCCTGAACAGTGAGTTCATATTGTCAGTTGATACTGGCAATGGTAAATGAAGGAAAAAAAAAGACTTGGCTCTTGGGCAAGATTGTGAGTTGAGATAAGTGGGGTTTCTGATCTTAGAGTTTGATCTTAGAATTTAAAGCTAGAAGGCACTATTCCTTTGAAGAACTATTTCCTGTGTTTTCCTTCCTCATTCATTGATCATATAAGCTGTTCTTAGAAGGGCAAAAGTTCTACATGCCATTTCTCATTTTACAATCTGTGAAAGCAAACACAGATTGTAGGATTTATAGATGACTTCTTCCACATTTAGAAATTTAAGGCGGATGAAACCTTCAGCACAAATTGTTGTTCACTCTGCTCCATTGGGGCAGTCATGAAAGACTCTCAAAGAAAATATTCCTGTACGTCTGGATTTAACAGAGAGGGCATTCCAGAAGACAGTATCGTAGGACTTGAGAAAATACTAACTTGAATAGATCAACCAGTTCATAAATTCTTTCTGTAATTTCCTTTGACCGTATGTCAAAGTTACAAGTAGAGCAACAAATTTTTGTTGGACTTAATTAGTAAAATCAATAATATATTTTCATGCTATACTGAAACTCATTATTTTCATTCTATTTTGAAACTCACTCTTTTCATTTTATTCTGAAATTCACTCTTAGACTGTCCTGGTTGTGCCATAGAATAAACTTAACTTGCATGGGGTTTGGGAAAAACTGTAATTTTGAGTATTCCAGATCATTTATTAACATCTTTCCCATGAATTCATGTAACTTTTAAAGTGTTGTTAGCTTCTACTCTAAGTGCAGTAATAATCTAGAAAATGATTAGAAGGAACTGCAAGAATGAGTTTTACTATCCAGGAAGAAGAAGAAGAAGAAGAAGAAAAGCAAGTCACTCTATTATTAGCTTTAGGAAGGCAACATCTAAGTAAAAGACTCATATTATGGCGAATAGTGAATTCTTTTTATTTTTGTCTGATTTCATGGCAGGAGTAGTGTCTGGACTATTGTCAGCTTTCTGTGCTGTTAACACTAATCTGCTGAACACAGTGCATTGCAACGGAGCCTAATGATAGAGCATGCAAATTATTAGGATTCCTGTAAATCACGTTTCATCTACCCTACCAGAAGACTATTTCAGGCTCTTAAAGAATGCTTGTGTTAACACTAAAAACTCTACTCTTGCATGCTTGCCTCATTCCATAGCAGTATTGCATTCTTTTT
This sequence comes from Ochotona curzoniae, assembly GCF_017591425.1. Taxonomy (NCBI): domain Eukaryota; kingdom Metazoa; phylum Chordata; class Mammalia; order Lagomorpha; family Ochotonidae; genus Ochotona; species Ochotona curzoniae. Next base: position 13,094,966 of record NW_024467087.1, read on the forward strand.
TTGTTTGTTTGTTTTTGAGTAATACTGCTTTCTGCTGTTTAGCTTTCCTCTCATGTGCCTTGGAAAAGGCTGAGTTACAGGGGAGGAATTGGTGATGGTCCTTTGTTAAGCTTTGTACTCTTACATTATCTGCTAAACAAGATGCATTTCAACCGAATGAAACTAGAATATTAGGAAAGACATTTTTGTTGTATCTTAAAGTCTTAGATCATACCTTGCTTTTAAACAAACTCTTGAATACTAACAGTGACTTTAAATATGAGAAAGAGTAGAGGACAAGCTAGCCAGTGTTTCATAAACTTCCGTGGGAAGTTCTGATCTAGATTCTGGACCTGTTTATACAGAGTAATATTGGCTTTTGGGCCTTGATGACATTTGGCACAGCTATTAATTTGCCCCTTGGGCAGTGTCTGGGTTTGCTCTTCTTTGCATCCAAATTCCCACTGATGTGTCCCCGGGGGTGACACAGTGATGACTCAAGTGCCTGAGAACCTGACACCAATGTGGAAGACACAGATAAGTTCCAATTTCCTAGCTATGACCAGCTTCAGCTATGGCTTTTGCAGGGTATTGGGGAGTGAATCAGTAAATTGAAGATTTTCTGTTTCTCACTCTCTCTTCCCTTCAAAATAAAGTGAAAAAAAAATCTTTAACTGCAAAAGAGTGGCAATCCCAGAGCTCTGCTTAAAGAGATATCTCAGGAACTAACCTAGTGGGCTAGTCCAGTAATAACAGGGAGTCTCCGAATCTAGGACTCATTGATTGTTTTTCCATCCTCAAGTTGGCCCTCATATTCTGCCTCTATGAAATAGTGATAGCAGAAGAAAGTGAAAAACTAGGATATGTTGAAAGTTTAATGTGTGTTGACTAGACTACAAATAACCTTGATTTCTTACGGATACCTGGTGAAATAAGCACAAGATCTCCTTATGTAAATATGAGATAGGATACTAACCCTTATGGCAATTTATTTCTTGCTCATTGTATGGAGCTTGGATTCAAACATAGAGAATGAGACTCTGGAGTATCATGTGGTGTCTCCTGCTACAGCGAAATGATGAAGGATTTAATTTTTAAAAACTGAGGTTTTAATATATTGTTTGAAAGGCAGAAACACAGAAAGAAATACATGTATAGCTGTCTTCTGTCTACTGGTTAATTCCTTCAAATGCCTACATAGCTGAGGTTGAGCAACCTTGAAACCAAGAGCTGGGAACAAAATAAATTTAGATGTCTCATATGTGTAGAGATACCCAAGTACTTTTGTCACCACCTGCTACCTCTGAGGGTGCTCATTAACAGGAAGCTACAAATAAGAGAAGGGGTGGGATTTAAACCCAGGGCACTAGAATGTGGCACTCAAAATGCCCACCTAACTTTTACTAGTCTTAGGAGTTTCTGTACTTTTTAATCTTACATTGGTAGCCAACCTACCCTGAAAGAAAGCTTACAAACAGTTTTCAGAAAGAGTGAAAATGATTTAGATAATAAAATACATGTAAAGAGGAAGAGTATCACAAAAGGAAAGCGAAGGTAAATTTAAAATTTTGATGTAATTTACTTAATGAATAATTTGAAATAATAATTATAGGCGCATTGGGTGGTTCCCTGCATGTAGATCAGTGAAATCAATGACAGCAGTATTATAAACAGTGGGCTTTGGAACGGAGAGACTCATATATGAGATCCTGTGCTACCTATAAAGCTTCGTAGTGTTATTTGGAGGTGAACTTTAAGTAGGTATAAATGTATAATGTAAACTATAGAGGAACCATTAAATGATTTGTTAAGAAATATTGTTCTTACTGCTGGGAAAGAAGATGAAATGAGATCATGTAGAATGCTCATTTAAACTGAGAGAAGGCAGAAAAAGGGAAAATGGAATAAAATCAGTGAATAGAAAGTGATTACTAACATAGTAAAATTAATTCATCTATATCAATAATCAACTGTGAATTATCTGAGTATATTAGTTTAAAAAAGATCATCAGAGTGCACGGATAAGACCCAACAATGTGTTGTCTACTTTAAATGTGAAGATGCAGGTATTTCTTAAGTCAAAGGATGGAGAAAGACACTGACATTTAGCGAAAGAACTCTACAATAGCTGTTATTTTCAGATGATACAGACTTGGAACAAGGATAATTTTTAGGCATCAAAAAGTGACATTGTATAAAGATAAAAATGGATCAGTTTTCCACTAAGATTTAGCAAGTCTCACCTAATTGCAGTTTGTCAAACAAGTGTAAGACAATAAGTGATAGAACTATAAGGAGAAATAGACACATCTGCTATTATACTTGTTGGCTGCTATACTCCCTTTTAATTAATAGATCAAGTAAGTAGAAAGTCAGTAAAGTTATTTTTAACCTGAGCAGTGCCATCAATCAACTTGATCTAATTGGCATTTATAGATTTTTCCAATAGCAGCAGAATACATGCAATCAGGCTGACGACATGGGACAGGTTCTGGAACTTAGGAAACACCTGTTGAAATATGAAAGAAGTCATTTAAACCATGTTGTTATACCACAATGGAGTTAAAATGTAAAATGAGTGCCAAAATAATCCATTTTAAAGGCACATTCCAAAATCACTTCTGCACCAAAACAGAAGTCTCCAGAAAAATTAGAAAATATTGTGAACCAAACAAAACAAAGGGAAATTCAACTACTGGAATTGCTGGAGATGCAGGAAAAGCAGAATTTAGAGGAAAATTTCTTCCTTATTAGAAAATAAGGAAGATCTAAAATCAGTTTGTCTAAATTATATCCTTTTACACCTTGGAGGACTAGAGGAAGAAGAACAATTGGACCCTAAAGCAAACAAAGAAGGAATAAAAAGTTAGTGAAGAAATTTTTGAATTTTTTAAAATAATTGCAGTTATTTTTTTTAAAGATTTATTTATTTTTATTACAAAGTCAGATATACAGAAAGGAGGAGAGACAGAGAGGAACATCTTCCGTCCAATGATTCACTCCGCAAGGGACTGCAACGGCCGATCCAAAGCCAGGAACCAAGAACCTCTTCCGGGTCTCCCACGAGGGTGCAGGGTCCCTAAGCTTTGGGCTGTCCTTGACTGCTTTCCCAAGACACAAGCAGGGAGCTGGATGGGAAGTGGAGCTGCCAGGATTAGAACCGGCGCCCATATGGGATCCTGGCACATTCAAGGTGAGGAATTAAGCCACTAGGCCATGGCGCCGGGCCCGGAATTTTTGAAATTTAAAAACAGGAAAACAGTAGAGAAAAGTCAGCAAAACCCAACTCAGGCTCTTTCACAAGATTAATAAAATACATAAATTTCTAGGCAGGCTTATAAGGAAAAAAAGAGAAGATTAAAAATACTGATGTTAGAAATGAAAATCAAGTCATTCCTACTGATCCAAGGCACATTGAATTTAAAATTTTCTGGGGCCAACAATGTGGTACAGCAAATTAATCATTAGAGTGCCAGTTTCAGCCTGGATGGAGTTCCTGACTCCTGGCTTGGTTTTGGTGTATTGGTGGCTGTTGTGGACATTTGGTAAGGGAACCAGTGGATGGAAGATTCTCTCCTTTTGTCTCTCCTCTGTCTTCCTCTCTCTCTCTCATTTGGCCTTTCAAATAAATATTCAAATCTAAAACTGCAAAAATAGTGAAGTATTTGCAATCATATAATGAATGACTTAGTTAGGCATTTTCTGAAGCGTATTGGCTTCCGTATTAGATGATAGAGTGCGTGCAAACATTGAGTTTGCAAAGGCCTTGAGTTTACGGATGAGTGTTCCCGCTAAAGCTGCAAAGAACAGTGGGACAAAAATACTTGAGAGCTTGGCCTAACTAGACTTATGCTTGTACTTGTGTGGCTTACTTAATCAGCCCCACCAGTCTTAGAAACTCAGTTAGGTTCATAGAGGCTTTCACAAGAACTGAAGCTAAATTTCTCAAGGTCAAGGCTTGACTTGGCCTCCTGTTTTTGCTTAAGAGGAAATTGGCCTTCATATATAATGGGAGAAGGATAACAAATAGGAGATTATATGAAAAAGATAAAGAATATAAATAACCATAATAGCAGCTAATAATAGTAGTATATATATTTTTAACTGCCTATGCTAGAGTTCTTTCTGTATATCCCAAGGCAAAAAAGAAAAACAAATCCATTTTGAATGACTCACCTGAAGCAAGTTATGATTGGAGGAAATTTCAACTGCTGTATTTCCATCCCAAATCTCTGCCTCTGAGTCACAGGGCTTGCTGCCACTCCAGCTCCTGACAAAAAGAAATCTTTTAATTGGTTCTTCTTAAGAATCTATAGCTTTCATTTTCAGAAAATAAAGATTGGATGTGAGTTAGAAAGGAGGCAGGGTGTGACAGGTATTTTGGCACAGCGAGTAAGTCACTTTGGAATTCCTGCATCCCAAATCAAAGCGCTGGGCTGAGTCCCTGTTGTGGCTGATGCAGCCATGTAGGGAGTGGAAAAAAAACAAAAAACAAGCGATCAGCTTCTTTACTTCCCATCCCTCCACACAACACCTGCCACTCTGCCTTTCCAATCAATGTATATATCTTTAAAGAGAAAGGAGAGGGTGGGGAATGTCAGGGCATCCAGAGAGAGAAGATGCAAAAGCACAAACCAGCTATTAACCATCCCTTCTCAGTCTGTATCCACAGATTTGAGCGAGAGGGAGTGGTAGAAAACAGCAGTGTTGATAATTTAGAAAGGAGGAGCACGGTATCCAGTTTGATGGCACCTAGATTACTATGACCAACATTCACTCAGCTCCTATTGTTAAATACTGCTGTCAAATACTACTGCATACTTCACAGTGGGACTATTTATGGAGATAGGGCTTTTAGAAAACAGTTAATATAAAAATAAAGGAGTGAGATAAAAATTAGGTATGCCTGGCTCCCCAAACCTCAGTAAAGAGGACATTTTGAGGACAAGGGGAGAAATTGACTATACCTGTAAACCAGAAGGATTGGCCTTACCAGAGATTAAACCTGGCTGGACCTTGATATGAATCTTCCATCCTCCAACTTGGTTGTCAGCAAATAAATAACTATTGTTTAAGTCACCTGGAGTATGGTATCTTTTTATGGCCTCCTAAGCAGATCACAACATTCTCTATCCTTTCTCTAGCCGTGGAGGATCATTGAGGGCATTAACTATGGAACATACATGTAAAACACAAAGAAATCCCCTGTGTTGGGAGCTTGGTGTTTACAATTGGTCAAATGGCACTTTGGCTTGTCTCTCTGTCTTAATGGCACAACAGCATCTCACATAATAATTCAACTGCGTGGCTGACTGTAATCGGGGGCGGGGGGTGGCTTGCATTCCTTGCTGGTGATTTACATCCCCTGACACCTAATATAATGACTTCCACCGCAAGGGCTATTACTGGGACTGTGCAGTTCCAATCTGTCACTGGCAACCTTCTGAGAGCTGGTGGTACCCCATTCAATCAGGAAACTGATGCTGTGCGTAATTAATTACATCCTTTTCCCCCTCCACCCCATCAACTGCTCCACATCACTTCTCTTAAAACTGAGGGAAAGCGGTGTTTTTCTTATCCTCTCCCATTTCAGTAAGTGTAGACTTGGCTGTGCAATCAATCATGAAAACTTTAGGCTTTTTTTTTCCTATTTCAGGTATTCATGAGCATGTCTGTTGAAAATTTCAAATGTGTTCTTTTCAAGATGTCATAGTACTGGAGGTGTTTAGTTACTTCCAGCACTTGAGGTTGTTCTTTGAAGATAGAGTTCCAGCCATCCACATGTACGCAGCAGCCATTTCTGTGATCGTTTTCTGGGACTGTAACAGATGTTTTATGTGATAAATAATACCTGTAATTTTATTGTCAACATTGCAGTTCAGTGACAATACCTAAGAACTCATTATTCTTTAGGCTTGGCTGAATTGATAACCTTATGTGATGATAGAATGTAGGCATGCAATTTTGAGGGCAGAGTTTACAATGATTATTTAAGTTGTATCATTAGGCATTATTATGCCAAATCATTTATACAAGTGGATGGTTTTCAATTTTTACATCACTCGGATTTGGAGCAACTGAGAGCAGAATGAGGTTCATTATGGACAGTGAGAGAAAATAGCACATCTGAAGCTTGAAGCAGGACAGAATTTTAAAACCAGCTAAGCCCATACGGCATTCCAGTGAATTGCTAAGATGCTATTATTATGTGAAGAAGATCTCTGCTTTCCTATAAAGGGCTCAGAGTATTTTCTGTTGGCCATTAAGGTCTAGAAAGGCAAACCAGATAGCAGCTGTGACTTGAATGCTCAGTACTGTAAAACTATCAAGTGAATCCTTTGCCGGTTAGCTTTGGCAGATGATGGTGCCTCTGTGCCGTTTGCATCATTACAACTCAGGAGGGAAAATCTAAAGTGAGTATAAAAGAAGGTTAAAAAAAATTAATTGGAGCCATGAGACCGATGACACTCCGATGTGCTTTGCCCAATGCCAAGGTAGACTGAAGGAGCAGAATGTGTACTAGATAGGAGCCCTAGGTTCTGGTCTTTTCTAAAACATTTAAAACCTCTCTGACCTTGAACCATACTTACTCATTTGACAAACATGGACATGAGGCTTAGAAACTTTTATGTCCTGTAGAGACCAATGGTTCTTTTTTAAAGGAAATTTTTAAAAATAATTGTTTATTTTGAAAGAGAGAAAGAGAGACAGATACCTGGCATCCATTAGTTTACTGCCCAAATGGTTACAATGGCCAGTGCTGGGCCAAGCTGAAGGCAGGAGCTTCATCTGAGTCTCACTTGGGTAGCAAGAGCCAAAACTCTCGGGTCATCTCCTGTTGTTCTTCCCAGGCCATTAGAGGGAGTTGGATCAAAAGTGGAACAGCTGAGATACAAACAAGTGCTCATATGTGATGTTGATGTTGCAGGTGGCAGCCTTATTTGCCTTGCCACGATAGGATCCCCTGCATTAATAGTATCGAATCCCTGGATTTATTAGCTAGGACCTGGCTTTGTCATCCATTGGCAAGTGGATGGAGGTGTGTGATTTACTCATATCTAGAAAAGAGCATGCACTGGGCTCTTGAAGTTGTACATTTCAAAATTAAGCTTTTGTTCCTTGGTTATCTCAAGGAAGAGTCTGTTTTGTACCAACAATAGGAAATAAGATTCATCTGCATATTCTCTAAGAAAAACCTTTTCCTTTTTAGGATTTTAGCTCATAGAGTATTTGGTATTAACATCCTGTTATATCTATGTCCTGACTTTCTTATAGTGATTATCTATCCTGAACTGAACTCTACATATTTTATTTGGTATTTTTATTTCCATGATTTTCTAAAAATTGTGTATATATAAAGGGAACAAATTTCATGTATCTCATATATAATGAAGGTTGTTTTTCTTTTAAGAAAAGATGTATGCATTTATTTTGAAATAGTTACAGAAAACCCATTGCAGTGGCCTAGCAGCTAAAGTCCTCACCTTGAATGCGCCGGTATCCCATATGGGTGCCAGTCCTAATCCTGACAGCTCCACTTCCTGTCCAGCTCCCTGCTTGTGGCCTGGGAAAGCAGTCAAGGATGGCCCAAAGCCTTGGGACCCTGCACCCATGTGGGAGACCTGAAAGAACTCCTGGCTCCTGGCTCCGGATCTGCGCAACACCGGCCATTGCGGCTTCTTGGGGAGTGAATCATTGGATGGAAGATCTTCCTCTCTGCCTCTCCTCCTCTCTCTGTGTATCTGACTTTGTAATAAAAATAAACAAATCTTAAAAAAAAAAGAAATAGTTACAGAGGGCAGAGGCAAAAATAGAGTGGCCCTGTGCTGGTTAACTCTTTAGACAAACCCAGGAGTCAGGAGCCCAGGAACTTGAGCTATCTTTGCTGCTTTTACCAAGCCATTAGTAGGGAGTGGAGTAGCTGGGACAAGAACTGGCACCCATATGGGATCCCAGTATCAAAGGTAGTGTCTTTATCCATTGTACACCAATGCTATCTCCCATATATAGTTTTAAGAACATAATGATACTTCCCACCCCACCTTCACTGCTCCTTTCTTTTGTATTTTTCTTTCAGTTTTTACACTGTCGCATTTTGAATTTACTCTGTACTCACAAACTTAACCCTCCATTAGACAAAAAACAAAACCACCAAGGACTATACACAATAATCAAATCTCAAAATGTCAATTTCATCCGTATATATTTTTCTACTGTAGTATGTTAATTATCACAAATCAGAAAACATGATATTTATGTTTTGGGAACTGGCTTACTGCACTAAGCATAATGTTCTCCAGCTGCATCCATTTGGTTATTAAAAAAAGGTTTCATTCTTTCTAATGACTGAATAGTAATCCATTATGAATATATATCACAGTTTCTTTACCCAGTCATTAGTTCGTGGACATATGGGTTATTCCCATATTTGAGCCATTGTGACTTGAGCTGCTATAAACCTGTGAGTATAGATAGCTTCCATATACTTATTTCATTTCCTTTGGGCAACTGCCCAGGAGTGGAAAGGCTGGGTCATATGGTAGATCTATTTTCAGAGTTCTGAGGAATCTATACTGTCTTCTGCAATGGCTATACTGATGTGCATTCCCACCAACACTGTGTTAGGGTACCATTTTCCGTACATGCTTGCCAGTGTTATTTGTTGATTTTTTTTTTGATGATACCTGTTGTAACTGGGGTAAACTGAAACTTCATTGTGGTTTTTATTTGCATTTTCTGATACTTATCCTGAGCGTCCTTTCATGTATCTCATTTGTATTTAATCCTTTAAAAGTGCCTGTTCATTTTATTAGCCCATTTCTTAACTGGATTGTTTGAATGCATAATTTATTACTGGAATCACTTTGAATGGAAAGTGATAGAAAAATAATTTCAAGTAGCTTATATGCATGAAAGGATATTTATAGCATGTCGCTGAGAAAACCTGTAGTAGCACCCATTTTTCTATACAATATTCTCTGTTACACAGCTCTGCTTTCTCTTTGTTCTCTTAAGTCCTGGCTAATTTCTGATACAGAAAGTTACTCTTCCTACGGAAGATAGTTTTTGGTACTCCTCCTTGCATATTCATATCTCTCCTCAAATTCCCATTTTCCTAACAACGTCTTTTCTTTTGCACACCCTCCCTACAGTCCCACACACTTTAAACTAGGTATTTCCATTTACACCTGGGTAGTGCATGGAATCCAGGGGCTAATAGCTTTTCTCCCTTTTGTTACTCTTACCGTCTTCTTAGCTTCTGCACTTCTCTCTCCCATTCTAGCCCTTCTCCTGGCAGAAGATTTTAAAGGGTTTTTAAAGGATAAATCTACAGCAGCTGGTCATACTCTGATTTTTTTATAGGCTCCCCTGAGCTGATAGCACAGCCCTGCTTTTTGTGGGTTGCTGCTTTAAGAGGCCCCAGGAGACAGAAGCTGCGAAGTTTGAGACAGCCACAGTCACTGACTTCGTTGGAATTTCGGAGAGTCTGTGTTCTGTCTGTCTGTCTGTCCCTCTTATGCACCCTTTACATCAGCAAAGAGACAAAATCAAAGGAGAATCACTTTATAGGTATTAAAAGTATGATTTTCATTTTGGGATTTCAATAGTATGGATATTTCAGGTTAAGTTTTAGAAAAATGAACAAATTGAAGGAACTTTGAATTTGGCCGGTTCAAGGAAATGATACTCCATTTGATAAAAGACAGATTGCTATTCAGTTGAAGGCATTATGGAGAATTTTTATATCAGCACTTGGCACTTAATGAATGTCAAGTTCATTTCTCCAAAAAAAAAATGGCCATGTAACATTCCTTCACAATTCTTACTAGATTTGTGCTGTATTTATCCTTAATTGAGTTGAAGATGTATTGGAGAATTGCTGTCCTCTTTATCTTGGAAAGGAAAACGCTACAGCTCCCCCTTGTGCTATGTGAGGTTAAAATAACCCACTAATTCACAGCAGTGGAACCCACTCTGTTAGTCCCGTAAAGTATATCTTAAGAGTTTTTTATTTTTCTGCTACAAAGACAAGTATAACATTTTGCTTGCTGATAAATGAGCTCACGCACTAACCAGTAACTGGAACAAGGCATTGCGCTTTTGAAAAGTATGCCAGTGGTTATGGAAATCCCCTGAATGCAACAGTGATTGCTAGAATAACCAGTAACGAGAAGTAATTTCTTTCATCATTGGCTGGCTGGCTGTGATTTGTTTTCCTTATCTTAATTCCCACCATATTTCTTTCAAAGAGGAATGTGAGGGTAGTATGTGGACTGGTGGACACAAACTTGTAGCTTTCCTCTGAATTTTCTTTAACGACCAGGTGCCCCAGATTTTAAAAATAAATCTATAAGTAAAATTCATGCATACTTAACAATAGGATTACTTGTGGGACTTCCTGTAATGCTGTCTTTCTTTTATGGAGATGTAGTCTTGGTTTGCAATGCTGTCTTTGAAACACTAGAGATAAGAAGACCCCTACCCCTGCCTATTTGTTGTGGCAGAGCCCTTTAGTCAGGTGTCAGAACTGCAAGCGGAGGTGTCACTGAAGTACTAGAAACTGATTTATCAGTGAGTAAAGACAGCACAGGACAGCAAGATCAAGATCTGAATTTCTGCTAAGCCACACATGTTGTAATGGAATATCAAATATCAATGAGGCTGAGGGTTATGCTAGGCAAAGTCATAATTAGATAATATTGCATATACATTGGGAGGGAAAAGTGGAGCTTTCTGTTTGGAGTTTCAGTAACTCAGGGCAAATCTTCCAATAGAAATAGCTCCATTATCATTGGCCTGCCATAGCCTTCATAAACTTTATGCAATCGTACCTTTCTTTTCTCATTAAGGAATTTTATTACTTTTTTTTTATTAGTGAGAAGGAGAGACCATGAGAGTGAGTGAGGATGTTGATTCTTTTCATTCTGTTGATTCATTTCCCCAAACTCCTTAAATAGCCAGAAAAGGTCAGGGCCAAGGCCAGGAGTCAGGATCTTCCCTGTGCTTTGTAGGAAACTTGAGCACTTGAACCACTAATGCTGCCTCTCTTGATCTACAATACTAGGAACCTGGAGTTAACAACCATAGCAGGGCATCAGACCTAGGCACTCTGACTCAGGATGCTGAGATCTTTTTTTTTTTTTAAAGATTTATTTTATTTTTATTGGGAAGGTGGATATACAGAGAGGAGAGACAGAGAGGAAGATCTTCCGTCCAATGATTCACTCCCCAAGTGAGCGCAACGGCCGATGCTATGCCGATCTGAAGCCAGGAGCCTCTTCAGGGTCTCCCACGCGGGTGCAGGGTCCCAAAGCTTTGGGCCGTCCTCAACTGCTTTCCCAGGCCACAAGCAGGGAGCTGGAAGGGAAGCGGAGCTGCTGGGATTAGAACCGGCGCTCATATGGGCTCCCGGGTGTGCAAGGCGAGGACCTTAACCACTGTGCCACCGCGCCGGGCCCCAGGATGCTGCGATCTTAACTGCTGAGCCAGATGCCACCCTTGCAGAGAGATTTAGAGATCATAAATTCCCATGCAACATGGATCTTCCCAATTTAATGTCCTCTCAAAATCCTCATCTTCTTTCTTCAAATTGATTTTCAAGATTTATTTATTTTTATTGCAAAGTGAGATTATATATAGAGAGGAGGAGAGACAGAGTAGAAGATCTTCACTTCAATGATTCACTCCCCAAGTGTCTGCAACGGTCAGAGTTGAACCGATCGGAAGCCAGGAGCTTCTTCTAGGTCTCCCATGCCAGGTGCAGGATCCAAAGGCTTTGGGCCATGCTTGACTGTTTTCCCAGGCTGTTAGTAGGGAGCTGGGTGGGAAGTGCGGTCACGGAGATTAGAACTGGCGCCCATGTGGAATCCCAGCGCTTACAAGGCGAAGACTTCAGGCTTCCTCAAGTTGATTTTTTAAATTTCCTTCAATTTATTTATTTTCCTGATTGCTCCTAGAACTATCACCAGTCCCTTCTTGTACCCTTAAGTATTTACTGTCTTGATCAGATTGTTGGCTCCGAACCAACTTTGCCCTTGCAAATTAACTTGCATTCTCAATTCCTGATGGCACTCCAGAAATCAGAATGAAAACAAAGACCATCTTCTGTCCTCTTCCCAATTCGATGTGGACAGTATTCTTTTTAGAATTTGTATTACTTCACTGTCAAACTTGGTCCCAGGTCTTCCTTCCTGCCTCTCGAATGTGGCGTATCTGTTCACCTGCTTAGACATTATTGATCCACAGCAGCAACAGGCACAGCTACTATGTGCCTAAGGACAGTTAATATTGGGACACCTGGGGTTAAGCCTCCTCATGGGATGCCTGCATTTCCATGTTGGAGTGAAAGTTCACATCCTGGCTCACTGGCTCCAATCTGTTTCTGTTAATGAGCCTGGAAAGCAGGATGGAGTTCCAGGCTCTTGGCTTTATTCAGTTTGGCCCAGCCCTGGCTGTTGTAGCCATTTGGGGAATGAACCAACAAATAGGGGAACACTTTTATATTCATTCATTCTCTCTCTCTCTCTTTCTCTCTCTTTCCCTCTCTCTCTCTCAAAAAGACAGTTAATATTGTGTCTTCAAAGGGTGGAACTTTACTTGATCGTTTAAATAATGAGCTTCTTCAACTGATACTTTATAGCTGAAATCATTCAATGGTTTCCATTCTGCCACAGTTCTTCTCTACCTTGGGGCAGAATTGTTTTACATTTTTCTGGAGTTTGTACTGTTTATCTGCTAATCCACAGCTATGGATATTTTCCCCAAATCGTGTGTAAGACTTAAAAGTCTCCCATGCAAAAGGCAGTGAAAGAAAAGGAAGTGAGGACAAAAACTCCCAATAGATAGAGGTTGATTATCAGACTATCTTTCAGAAATAGAAAAATAAATAAGTTTAATTTACAAATTATTCTCCATCTATAAGACCCGTGTAGTCTCCTGTCCCTTTTTAACTTGGTCTTCTTATAGCCTGATGCTTCAATAACAGTTCTAGCCAATTAATTTTATTGCTTCCTTCTCAAAAAGCCTATATTTTCAAAACTTTGGAAATCGTTTTTTCCAGGAAACTTAAAATTAGTTGGTCTTACCTCTTAAAGGACTCCTACTTGTCTGCCTTTATGACTTCTCTAGGCAGAGAGAAACTTTCACACACACACACACACACACGAGAAATAAATATTACCTATGAGGTTGGGTCATCTCTAGCAGCAGTTAAAGGTAGCAAAGGTAAAGTGATGGCCTTCTAAAAAGTGAATGAATTGTGAAATCTGACATGGGAATCATCTGAATAAAGGGATACTCAGATACCTGGATAAGTTCTTGAAAGGGAAAATGAAACTTATACCAAGACAGAGAAAATGCTGCGGAAGCTTAGGCAGAAAACGCATGATTCTGACATAATATTAACTTACTTGTACTTACCTTAATGAATATATATTTTTTAGTTTTCTGCTAGAGTTTCTGTTTGCTTACATACTGTCTGAAGCCAGGATTTTTTTTTTGCTTCATCTTTAGGTGTAGTCCATAACAACTGTCCGTACTTGACTAGTTGTACTCAAGTATTTTGTTTAGAAAATAAATAAAAGAATATTAATTGAATAATTAACAGAAAGGGTCATAAAACACAAAAAAGGTTTTAATAATAGAAGAATTGATTTTCAGAAAGTTTCATTTATCATAATTTCATTTTGATAAGTACATATTTTTAGTGAAAGAACAGTATTTCTTAATGAAATAATATTTAACTTTTGGAAATTACTCTATGCGTTCTGTTTTCCTAATCAACTCTGTGTGTGATTAGCAACACTTGCATAATGATTTTAAAAGAACTAAAAAGTTCTGCCAAATCTTGTCTCTCAAAACATGTTCAAACTTAAGTAGTTAATGAGAACAACTTGATAGTCTAGAGAATTCTTCCTGTTTTGCTCAGGACCTCATATGGAAGCATTTCTGTGCAGTGTATGTCAGGTAGCAAAATAATGACATTACTCTGCCGTGCACAGACTTTGGACATTTGCTGAGTGCAGAAATTCACCTTTTAGCCAGAGAGGGACAAAAGAGCCTGCCCTGATCCAATCATTTGGAAAAGCTGTGCACACTAATGCTGGGATCAAACGTAATGACAGGATTTGATTGCTAATGTTCTAGGGGCAATGCATCTCTGGATATGTTGATCCCAGATTTAGGAGAGTGGAAAGGGAAAGGAAGTGATTTTGTGTTTCCTCCTCTGTCCACTTCCACCTCCTTAACCCCCCAATCCGATAGTACTTGCTTCTGATCCCCACCTTCTTAAAAACTACCCCCACCTCCAATATAATACCTGCTTCTGAATCTGTCTACATACTCCTAACAATGAACTCTCCAACCGCACTCCTATTAATTGCCAGAGTGAGAATCATAGAACAGAATGTGAAAAAATAGGCGGGAAAATAGGAGAAGGAAGTCTGCAAAGAGCTGACAGTTGCTTAGAATCAGGGAGCAAAATTATAGCCACTGAAGCAGGACATGATGCCATTTCATGCTTGTCTTCTGTCACCATTTCACTCTTTTTGGTTCCATGTGTAAGATCACTCCTTTCTCCATAATTTTAGCTCTCATTTTCTTATGAATGACAAAATATTGCCTCGAATTCAAAGCATTGCCTATTACACACTTGCACCATGATAACTGGGCAGACAAATATAACTGGAGAAAAAAAAATATGCTGTAAGTTAGTAACCACACCCTAAATCAGTCTTTTGTTGCAGCTTACCAAGGTTGTTAGTCCATTAGTTTGTACAAAACTTGGATGTTTTTCCATAGATTCATCTCACTATTTTGTGGCCACATTGGCCTGCCTTCTATCTCTCTTTTTTTTAAGTTTTATTTATTTGTTTTAATTGTTATTAACATTATATTATGTGATACAGTTTTATAGGCACTGGGATTCCCCCCCCCCCACAACCATCCCCCCATAGTGGACTCCTCCACCTTGCTGCATAACCACAGTTCAAGTTCAGTTGGGATTCCTTCATTGCAAGCATATACCTAGCATAAAGTCCAGCATCTTATTGTCCAGATAAGTTCAGTGGCTTCTTGGGGAGACCTTCTCTGGTCTGAAGGTAGAGCTAACAGAGTAAAGTTCCGGTCAGTTAAAAGCCCCAACAAAACATCAGCATCGATATACAATGTTATGGAATTAATTGACATAGTATTGAGTAAACAATATGTTAAAAATAATGCAAGTTCAATTATTCAAAACATCTGGATTGAGACAGTATCAATGACAGGTTCAAAAAGTAACAAACAACCAAACAAAAATTACAGGTTAAATCAAGGCAAACATGTGGTATCTAACCTTTTGGGATTTGCTCATTTCCCTTAGCATTATAGTTTCCAGTTGGGCCCATTTAGCCACAAAGAACTGCATTTTGTTTTTTTTAATAGCTGAGTAGTATTCCATGGAGTAGATGAACCAAAGCTTTCTTATCCAATCTTCTGCTGATGGGCATTTCGGTTGCTTCCGTGTTTTTGCAATTACTGATTGTGCTGCTATGAACATAGGGATGCATGTTGATTTGTTGTGAAACAGGTGTTTTGGATATATTCCTAGGAGTGCTATTGCTGGATCGTATGGTATGCAGATTTTGAGTTGTTTGAGTGTTCTCCAGACTGATTTCCATAAAGGCTGTACCAACCTGCAGCTCCACCAGCAGTGGAGCAGGGTTCCCTTTTCCCCACATCCTCGCCAACAAGTGTCGTTGGTGTTCTTTTTTATGTGGGCCAATCTTACTGGTGTTAGGTGGTACCTCATCGATGTCTTAATTTGGATTTCCCTTATTGCCAGGGAACTGGAGCATTTTTTCATGTTTGTTTGCCATTTGGGCTTGTTCCTTTGTGAAATGTTTGCCCACTTCCCGTGCCCATTTCTTGAGTGGTTTGTTTTGGTGTTTTGGTTGTTTTGAAGTTCTTTGTATATCCTGGAAATTAGCCCCCTATCACCTGTGTAGTGTGCAAAGATCTTTTCCCATTCTGTGGGTTGCTTTTTTACTTTGCTGATTGTTTCCCTTGTTGTACAGAAGCTTCTTAGTTTGATGAGGTCCCATTTGTTTATTCTGTTCTTAACTGCTATTACTTTTGGTGTCCTTCTTAGAAAGCCAGGACCTGGGCCCGGCGCGGTGGTGCAAGTGGTTAAGGTCCTTGCCTTGCACGCTCAGGATCCCACATGGGCGCCGGTTCTAATCCCGGCAGCCCCGCTTCCCTTCTAGCTCCCTGCCTGTGGCCCAGGAAAGCAGTCGAGGACGGCCCAAGGCTTTGGGACCCTGCACCCGCGTGGGAGACCCGGAAGAGGCTCCTGGCTTCGGATCGGCATAGTATCGGCCGTTGCGCTCACTTGGGGAGTGAATCATTGGATGGAAGATCTTCCTCTCTGTCTCTCCTCTCTGTATATCCGCCTTCCCAATAAAAAAATAATAAAAATAAAAATCTTTAAAAAAAAAAAAGTCAGGACCTACTCCTAGGTCTTGCAGGGTATTTCCAACATTTTCTTCCAAGAGTTTGAAGGTTTCTGGATGTAGGTTTAGGTCTTTTATCCATGTAGATTGGATCTTAGTGTATGGTGATAGATGTGGGTCTATCTTTTTGTGTCTGCAGGCTGTCAGCCAGTTGTCCCAACAACATTTACCCATTTGCTTGAACTGTCATTGGTCTATCTCTAACATGTTTGCAACTTACAATCTTTCAATTTACTCTTACTCTGCAGCATGGAGCACACTGAACATAACTATTTGCTCCCTCAACTTCACTTAAGGCCTGGCTACATAAAGTCACAGGAATCCTATTTAAGGCAGTGAGCATGTCCCCTTCACTAGTGGCACATTCTGTTTTCTTTGACATTTTCCTCTGGTACTGTATACATTTTATGTCCCCCAGACAGAATGCAAGTTTTAGGAGTGTGTGTATATTGTGTTTCTTTACATGTTCCCTAGTATTTCTTATACATTTGTTTAAATATTGGATGGATGGATGGATGTCCATGCATTTTTATGTATCCTCTCTTCTCATTTGCCAATCCCAGCATAGTCACCTAACATCCCTTCCATATTTTACGTGTGTGACCAGTTTCTAAACTATATTTATTCCATATCATGTACTTGTTGGATAAAATATCCAGTATTCTTATTTAGTATATTCTCAAAATGGAGAGCTCAACAACAACTTGAATGGTCATTTTTCCATCCCTTTTATTTGTACTATTATGTGGAATTGGCTTGTTCAGACTCTACAAAGATGAGTTGAAGTTGTTTGTTTAAAAACAAAACTACTCCTCCTTGGGATTGTTAAAGATAGCTAGAAAATACAGGGAATCCCTGTGAATTTTCTCACACTGGTTTTTCTACTTTCTGTACATTTGTGCTATCATGCTACCTTATCGGTCCATTATCATCTTGGATTATTTCAGCTCAGTAGAAGGAAGTGGCAACTTTATATATATAATTCTTACTGATGGGGTGAGATTGCAGTATTAAAAAATTCAAACTATAAGGGGTGATGAGTTTAGATATTTGTGTAAGTGGTTGAAACTTAAATGAAAAGTAAGGCATTGTCTTTTTTTTGTAGAGAAGAAATAGTTTAAATCCTTAACATTTATAAGAGATTGAACCATAGATAAACCATATATAAACCCAAAAACTTGAATTTTATGGCCCCATTTCCACCACAATAAACATAATCATTCTCTCACTGGGATGCATCTGTACTTCTTATGTGGATGGGTGCAATACCTATTTCACTGAACATAGGTTGATGAAATACTTTCTGCATGACCAGTTTTGAGTTTTTGTGAAGTTTTCTTTAATATTATCCAGAAAGACAGGGCTTGTTGAGCAGGTTAACAGCACAGAGAAGATTCAGCAAGAATATTCAGCTATTTAAGGGAAGCTCCAGCTCCAGCGAGTTATTGGACACATATAGGACAATAGTTTGTAATGCCAACTGCTAACCTAGTCATTAACTCAAATTGACCCCAAGGCTATTCAGAAACTTTCTAATGTTCAGAATCTGATATTTTTATCCTTTCCCACTAATTTTAAGTTCAGGGAGCAAGCTCACATTGAGTGGGTTCTGTATCAGGAACTATCTGCAGGAGACTCACATTTGATTTAAAAAAGAGAGAGAGAGATGTTTTTCTTAAACTTTTGCAAAAGAAGGCTAAAGTACCTAGACATTCCTTGGTGCCAATACTCTAGTCACTAAAGGATATTTGTTACTGGATTGAAGGTTGTATAGTGCTTCTACTTCCTTATTTGCTTCTGTGATTGCTTCCTGATGTCATCCTGCAACAGGAAGGTTAGCATATTATGTTTCAACTATGTTTTGAGAATTTTCTTGGTATGTCATGATTTCAGTTGAAGTTGAGAAATTACTCGAAATGGGGTGTCCAGTATTGCAACAGAAAGCAGATTTAATGCATAAGCATACAATTTTAAGGTTTTTAAAAAGATGTATGTGTTTGAAAGGCAAGGGGAGAGAGGTAGGGGGTAGTGTTCTGTCCGCTGGTTGACTCACCAAATGGTCACAACAGCTAGAGCTAGGTCAAGCCAAACTAGGAGCCAGGAGTTCTATCAGGGTTTCTCGCACAAGTGGCTGAAACTCAAAACTCAAGTACTAAGGTCATCATCTACTGTCTCCCAGGTGCATTAATAAGGACTGAATGGGAAACAGAGAAGCCTGACTTAATACTAATATCGCATTATGGAATGTGAGCATCCAAGTGGTGGTTTAATGCATTGCACCCCAACACCTACCCCTAGTCTGTGTTTTATCCATGCCTTTATCTGTAAGTTTACATAACTTTTTCTTCATTTTTTCCATAGTGGTCTTCCCTGTAGAATAAAGACCTCCTACATTCGATTGCAGACAGCTCTCAAAAGGTATTTTTCTGTCAGTAGAGATCTAGATACCATTGAACCTAAATAAAAGCAACAACAGAAACACGATAATGCAATATAAAATTAAAGGTTTGTTTCTTTGGTATTTGTTTCTGTAGGTGACCTTGACAACCAAATTGAAACTTCAGTCTTGTCAGTAATCCAGTATATATAGATTTCATTTGCCAAGAAAAGATGGATTCCATGATGGTACATGGTTTTGTTAAAGTATGGGAAAGGAACATTGGAATGTCACAGTCAAAAGAAGCATTCATTGAAACAGTGCCAGGAAGGAAAAAACATAAACTTGTGATTTATTTTCGTAAGGATGAAACGAAAACTTTTCAGCTAAGTGGCAATATTGGAAATGTGGTCCTTAGAACCTATGAAGAAGATGAATATCACCTACATTTGACATTCAAAAATCACAACTTCATATTCATTGAAATAGTTTCTTCCTCAGATGCCCAGCAATTGAAGTTATATCTGGATAGAGTTCAAACCAAGTTTCCACCACCTGTGAGAGCTAAAAAACGCAAGAGTGTCTGTGTCAGCAAAGCAATACGGAATGTAACCAATAAAGGTTCAGTATGCAGGGGTTCCAAGAATTCAGCTTGTGGCTCCTCCATCTCACGGAAAATACCTAACGAATCAACACTCAGTTGCAAACATTTGTTGGGAAGTCGACATGGAAAGAGGAAAAGAATGCTGTCTGATTTGGAGATCGATGAAAATAGGAATGACGTGAAACAAAGTAACTCCAGAAGAAAGAGAAAATCCACAAGAAATCACTTGACATGGGCAAAGAATCGGAAGAAAACAGAGAGTGAGAAAATGGCACTTGTGACCAGCAGTATTGAAGCCCTTTGCCTAAAGGGCAGTGAGATTCTTGAAAGTCTGACTCAGGAAATGCTTATGGCATTTAGGTTGAGACAAAAGTATAGTGACTTTTTCCCAGGTTGGGATAAATTTGAGATATCCTTTAATTTTTACCCAGCAAAAATGTGGCAAGGCCTCCCCAATTTGGGAAACACCTGCTATATGAATGCAGTTTTACAGTCCTTGTTTGCAATTCCATCATTTACTGATGACTTAGTCAATCAGCGTTTCCCATGGGGTAGAGTTCCACTTAATGGTCTTAGCATGTTCTTGGCACAGCTGCTCATTTTGAAAGATATTTATAATGTAAAAGTTAAGCAGAAGTTGCTTGCAAATATTAAGAAAACGATTTCAACACTTTCAGAGCTATTCTCTGGTGACCTACAAAATGATGCTCATGAGTTTCTAGGCCTTTGTTTAGAAGAGATTAAGGATAACGTAGTGAAGTTAAACATGATGAACATGAATAAAAATGAATCTGGGGAAGGAAATTTATCGCAGGATGCCTTTTCTGATGACACTGCCAGTACATTCCTTGCTTGTCCTGTCACCAACAATTTTGAATCGGAGCTGTTGCGCTCTATTATCTGTAAAACGTGTGGCCATTTTGTTATGAAGACAGAACCAAGTAATTATCTTTCCATCAATCTTCCTCAAAGCAAGAGAGCATTTTCTGTATCCATTCAGTCTGCTTTGAATTTTTTCTTTGCACCAGAGAATATTGACTACAAATGTGAGAAGTGCAAGCACAGGGGATCCGTTGCATTTCATAAATTCAGTAGGCTACCCAGAGTCCTAATTGTTCATCTGAAACGCTATAGCTTTACTGACTATTGGTCAATAACAAAGGATGACCAGGAAGTCATTATTTCCAGGCAGTTAACGTTATCTTCTTATTGCAATAAAAACACCAAACCACCTCTTCCCTTGAGCAAGCATACACATATTAGAGATTTACAAATCTTAAAAATTTTTCAAACGATTAATTCTAGAATAATCAACTCATCACCTTCAAAGCATTTGACAGCAAAACTGAAAAAGTCTCTGGATTTGCACATCACAACAGACAAGGGGTCTAAAAATTATGGGGGAGCTTTTAAAACGTCAAAAAGAAGAAAGAAGCAAAAAGACCTTGGAAAAGAGTCTAAATCGAATAAAGTAGAATTGGAATTGGTACATTCAGAAGACAAGACATCTTCTGAAAAAGCATTGTTAGCTGATCCAGTGAAGCCTCGGAAAGACGCCTCCCTTTCGCTGAATTTTACCAGTAGAGTTAAGCACATCTTAAACCCAGTTGTATGTCTTGGACCTTGTATTAAAGAACTACCAGAAAATCAAAAGCTACAGAAACATGAGAAAACCAGTATGTCTGGGAAATTAGGTTCTGATCGTATCACCAAGACTTCAGGACATTTTGATGAAGATTATAAAAATGGAATTCAAGAGGGATCCTCCACAATGACCAAACGGATCCTGAATTGTGATGAGTTGAGATGCTGTAATCAAGCCTTTCAACTGGTGCATCCTTCAATCCTTGAACATGCAAAAACCCGGAGGCAAACCGAGATGTACACAAGATACACCAATTGCAGTTTTCAGGAGGTTAGTACCACTTCTGCAAGTGAATTGGCTTCCCGTAAGAACCCTGGGCAAGCTGTTTTAGGTGGGAAGACAGAATCTAAAGTTCAGAAAGCAGAAAGAAATATTGCAAAAGGAGATCACACCTATCGTCTCATTGGTGTTATCAGCCATGTTGGGATGTCCCCAGATTCAGGTCATTATATCAGTGATGCTTATGACTTTGAGAAGCAAGCCTGGTTCTGTTACAATGATCTGGATGTGGAAAATATCCATGAGGACCTGATGCTGAAGTCTAGAGCTTGCACTGGATATGTCTTGTTTTACATGCATAATGATATCTTTGAAGAATTGTTGAAAAGAGAGGCCCCCCAACCTCCTGCCACTGAGGCAAAAGAGCCTTCCCCAGAACTAAGGGGAACAGACATCCCCCTGTTAAACAAATCTGCTTGATTTCCTCCGTGTCACTCTCTCCATGGAAGGAAATCTCTAAATTTTCCAGAAAAGAAAAGATCAAAGTTCAAGCAGAAATACAGCAAAATTTCCATTATAACTCAGACAGGAATGCTTCAAGTATGATCATTCCTCTACTAGATTGGAAGTGTGGTTTTCATGTTCTACTGTGGTCATTTTGAAAGTGTGCTCAGGAGCACTGAGGAACTTAATTGAAAATGGAAATATTGGATTCCACTGTGGATCTAGCTTCTGACTCAGAAATTTGGTGTAGGCAGACAGCAATCTACTGTGGACTGAAAATGAATACAGCTTAAAAATCACTACTGAAATGTGTAGCGTATGCTGGTATATTTTGTTGTTGATTTCTTATTCTGTAAAAGTACAGAACACATTTTGTGTATTTTTATGTTCATATATGCCTTTCCTTTGTGAGATTCTTAAAACCAAATCCTCACTTGGCTGATAGTGATGAGCAACTGAGTTCATAAAGATGACTGCAGGGTTCCTGTGACTATATCTAACCAGAGTAGGCAAGAAATATTAAGTGAAGTTGATAACTTTCGAAACTTCTTAGTCATACCTAGATGATAATGAACATCAAGTCCAGTATCCAGATTGACTGCTAAATTCTTCTTTTTCTTCAAAATCAACCATCAGATAGAATCTTGAAGATGGAGAAGTTGATTTTGAGTTTTCCAAAGAAGAGTACTTTCATTGCTTTTTGGAATGTCTGCTTACCAGGACTGTGTCTGTGAAACTTTGAACAATTCTTTCAATTCTTTCAAATCAACATTACAAGACTAATCTACTTTTTTTTATTATTTCTGCTCTTTTTATACTATGATAAACTTGTTACTTAATGAGTAAACAGTACATCCTTTAAATACCTTTAGAGATGGAAATCTCAATTATCATATATTGTAGATGTTCTACTTTTGATGCATATGTCCTTGGATAGTCCAATTCTGTAGGAATTGAATAGGAATTCTGATACCAGACATGTACCATCTCTGTAATACAGCCTTTCCTTGCCTCATAGTTGGTAACTGTGTAGTGGTTTGCACGCTTTTTAGGAATAAGTGACTGGTATGAAGAAATGTGATTATATCACATAAAGGGATTGGTTTTCATTGACCACTTTCATGAACCTAAGTGTTCCCTCCTTTGTACAACTGTGTCAATTGAAGAACTTTTGATCATATTCGGACCTTTAAAGGCCGAAATTTCTATTTAGTGGTATAGGGAAATTAGTGTCATGTAAGGGGAAATTTTACTCCAAAGCTTTAATTTTTTTCATCTAGAAGCAGTTCTGAATAAGACATGAAGCTTGTTTAGATATTATGAGGGGTGTTTAGGTATTAAAGCAGGGGGAATGTTCTAGATTGTAATTGCTGTTGTGGAAGAAATTACACAACAAAGAGAATTCTTCTGTAGTACTTTAGCAGTTAAGAATAGTTAAGAATAATAAGGAGAGTTAAGAATAATTAATAGTCAAGAATAGTAAAGAATAATAAGAATAGTTAATACTCAAGATTAAGGATAGTTAAGAATAAGAATACTCAAGGATAGTTAAGAATAGGCAACAATAGTTAAGAATAATAATTAAGGTTAGTTAAGAATATTAAGAATACTCAAGGATAGTTAAGAATAGTCAAGAATTGTTAAGAATAATTATTGTTGAGGATAGTTAAGAATAAGAATAGTCAAGAATAATTAAGTATAGTTATAATTAAGGATGATTAATAGCTACTGATAGTTAAGAATAGTCGAATAGTTAGTAATAGTTATGGATAGTTAAGAATAAAAATAATTAAGGATAGTTAAACATAGTCAAGAATAGTTAGGAGTAATAGTTACGGATAGTTAAGATTAAGAATAATTAAGGATAGTTAAGAATAGTCAAGAATAGTTAGGAATAATTATAGTTAAGGATAGTTAAGAATAGTTAAGAATAATAAGAATAGTTAAGAATAGAGTTGCATTTAGAGTAAGGAAGAAGTATTTTGTTTAGAAGATTTTACATGCTGGACCTGTTTAGAATAGTTACTTCTGAGACTTCAGAACGTAAGTTTTGGCAAGAGTAAAGGACTTGCTAGTTTTGAAAAAAGTGAAAATGTGCTAGTAGCTAAAAAAATGTTAATGGTATAGAAGTTTACATCCTCATGTGGCACTTCCAAATGCAGGGCAAGCTGAAAAATGTAGAAGGTGGAGGTGTGTCAAGAAGAATCATCATTCTGTGAGCAAAGTATTGGATGCACAATGAGTGAATGTTAATTACCTACATGTTAACTTGTTACTTCAAATAAAAAAGTAAAGAAATTCTTTAGTGGCTCACTGATTGTTTCTTATGGGTATAAATTGATTATTTTTAAGGTTCCCTGCTAAGACAAGGAGATAAAAATTTGATACTCCATGTGTTAATATCCTATTGCTTCTGTTAAAAAAAAAGATCACAAATGTATTATAATACAATTTTCTCATAGTTTAGAAATTAGGAGTGAAAAGTGATTATTACTGGGCTTAAACAAATGGCATAATCCATTTGTAAGGATTGGGGTGTGGACATCTTTGCAGTGTCATTATTCTGTGTATTGTACATATCTGACGGTAGAAATGGAAAACTACCACCATGACAAAAAATGTTCAGCATTCAGATGAATAGGAAAGAAACCTTTGGGTCACTTTACCATGTAAAGAACTGAAAGCTGCTGAAATTTTTGCAGAGATTGAGGAGGGAATTGTTAGTCATTGGAACACTCAGATTTTAGGGCCAATTAGAGAAACCAGTAGTTGCTTTGCATGTTATGTGTGCATTAATTTGTATCTGCCCTCTAATCCTCATTTTCATAGATTCTGATCCTTATTTTCAGTTGTGTGTGTGTGTACGTACATGCCGTTTGAAGTTAAGTATTCTGTTAGCTGACAGAATAGATTTACGGGATTTGAAGAATTAAGAGCCCAAAATGGATACAAGTCTGAAATTCCTAGTCATTAGTTTAGAGAAGGGAATTTTCTTATAAGAAGGATTGGTGTCTCCAGCTGTAGCAAACTGCCTAGGTTGCCTTATACCTAAGCAAGTGTTAACACTTGGTACAAAGTCAAACAGTAGCTTGTGGGCATCCTGGACCTGGTTAATGCCAAATTAGTGCTAATATCAGTATGCCTTTAAAAAGAAAGATGTGAAACACTGGGCTGTGCCAATGCCATGCCAGATCCCAGGCTGGGCTTAAACTGCAGATTTTGCAGGGAACGAGGTTGTATTGGAGTGGGAGCTGCTTGCTGAGGGCATGTTTGCCAGAAGAGGAATGACTTCTGGTGTCTTCCATGGATTGTTCCACTCTACTCGAAGTTAGGCAAGGGAACCGAGATGGAGTGGGTTAGTGGAAGCTGCGAAGAGGAACAGTACAGGGTGTGGGCTGTGCCCAGTTGGAATAGGCTGTAACACCCAGCAGTGAGAGCTGAGATTGAGTGGGCCATGCCAGGCTGGGTCAAACACCAGTCAGCATGTGTAAGATCCAGGCCTGAGGGTGGGGTGGGGTGGGGGAATTCAGGGGTAGTCCATTGCTAGGCTGTAGCTCCCAATTGTGAATGCAAGAGCTGAGGCTGAGGGCAGGCCAGGCTGGGCAAGGCTGCAGCTCCCGTCAGCATGCATGTGGACTGGGTCTGGGGGTGGGCCTGACAGGGCTGGCCCTAGCATGTACCAGAATGGGTATGGTATAGCCTGGACTAGGCTGTGGCACCTGCCAAGTCACATGAGATCTGGGTGAGGCATGGGCCAGGCTAGGTTAGGCCATAGCACCCATCAGTGAGAGCCAGAATGTGTGT
This sequence comes from Ochotona curzoniae, assembly GCF_017591425.1. NCBI lineage: Eukaryota > Metazoa > Chordata > Mammalia > Lagomorpha > Ochotonidae > Ochotona > Ochotona curzoniae. Next base: position 13,120,588 of record NW_024467087.1, read on the forward strand.
GGGCAAGTTAGGCTAAGCCACAGTGCTCACTTGTTGAGTGCCAAGACTGGCAGTCCTCCATGTCAGTTTGCATGACAATACCTGCTAGCACATGTGGAATCCTTTACTTGGAGCAGACCTGATAGAGGAACTTAGAAAACTCCCCTGCTAGGCCACAGGTCCTGCTTGTGAGCGCAAGAGTTGAGGCTGGAGGCAGGTCAGACCAAGTTGGGCTGTAGGTATACTTTAGGTATACTTGTGGGTCAGGTCTGGGGTTGGATGGTGCTGAGCCAGTCCACAGTACACACTGGCACAAGCAAAAGGATGGGCTGCAGGCCAAGCCAGCTTGAACCACAACACCTGCCAGTTCATATGACAGCTGGGGCTGGGATTGGGCTGGGCTACCCTGCTGCACCCACTGGCGAGAGCTGGACTGGGGGCAGGCTGGGCTGAGCCAGTGTACAGCACCTGCTGGTGAAGGCCAATTTGGGAGCAAGCCATGTCAAGACTGGACTGTAGCATCCACTGGCACATGCCAAGACTCAAAGCTAGGAGCAGGCCTAGAAGGGGAACCACCAGGATTCTTCTACTGGGCTGCTGCCTCCTCTAGTGAGCATGAAAACCGGGACTCAGGTTGGGCTGGGCTGAGCTAGGTTGCCATAACCACTGGCATGAGAAAGCCACAGTGCATACAGGGAAGCTGGGCTAGGTTGAAGCAACCCCTGGTAAGTGCTAGGATTGGTTGCAGGTCAGGGCCATGACTGGCTGAGTACTGTGGGGGCAATCTCCAGTACCTCCCACTGATGAGCACAAGAACCAGGGCTGGGGGAGGGCTAGTCTAGGCTGGACAAGGCAGCAACACGTAAGCATGTGTTGCGGGCAGGCCAGGCTGAGCTATGAATGTGCAAGAGAACCAGATGGGTTGCGAGCTGGCCTGGGCTAGTCACAACAGAGGATGGCATGCACAAAAGCCAGGGTTGGGGCTGGGCATGGTGCAGACCTGGTGGAAGTTATTGGGGGTCACCCCGACTAGGCTGCGGTACTTGTTGGTATGCCTGAGGACTGGGTTTGATTAGGCCACAGCACCCGTTGGGTTGCATGAGATAAAGGACTGAGGGAAGAACTTATCAGACAGACAGCTGCATCCACCAGCGGTATATGTCTTGGCTGGTGCAGATGACAGACAGAACCTGAACCTATACTGGTTGGCACAAGGGTCAAATTTGAGGTCACCCCAAGTGAGGTTTCTTGAGGGCTTCCCCAACCTGACCACTGAACTCAGACCCCAGCTGCAGGGAAAATCACAGAATGTGTGGTCTGAAATTGGAGTGCATATATGAGCCTCCTTAGTTGCTGATACCTGTGCAGAAGACAACATGCCCATCTGCACACAGGGAACATGACTGCTAGCTCATCTAGGTCAACACAAGATGTCGACTGCCTCATTAGATTACCATTGTGGTTCTTCAGCTTCACGTTCTCCTTTCATTACATCTTCAATTGAAATAGAATTGCTCTAGGTAACACCTTTACCGTAAATACACTATGAGCTTTCTCAAGTAGAAGGGGCTGTTCCTGCTTCCAGTTCATTTTTGATTAGTCGTACAGTTGTAAATGTATCTGGATGATGCAGTGTCCTACCATGAACCCAGAATGTGTGGTCCTGTTTGTCTGTAGCTTCATCTTGGTCAGGTAATCACTTTCCTGCTTCTGTGTCAACACAGACACTATACTGTGTTCACGTGACCCTGACCTGCACCAGTGTCCCGAGTCACTCTGTTCCTGTGTCATTCTGGATTTTGCATGTTGTAATCCTAATTCCTAGCTCTGCAGACAGGAATATGGTACTCTCCAGCCCTAGTACCATACTGGCACTCCTAATCTGTCCAGGTAGCTCGTTTCTGGAAGCTTACCCATGTGAACTCCAGTACATCTGCAGGGTTATGTACCCATTCATTGGGTAGGGCTTGCTAGCCTCCTAACTGCACTCCAGTTGCCTTCCAGACAGTTGCTTTCTGTTTGTTCAGTAACTGCTGATCAGGTCTGGCTCAGGCAAACTAGAAAGCTTTACTGCTGGCAATAGGCTGCATCTGGACACTCAACAAGATCTGAAGCTTAGCTTTGCGGATCAGGGGCCCTTTCTAAATTTTTCCTCCCTTGAGCACTAGCCTGCAATACAAATTTTTATTTTGCACTTTAGATATTCTTGCCATAATGTAATGCTTAAATAATCTCCTAATTGGACCAGGCTGATAGACTGGGTTGAACATATGCAGGGCTCTAGCTATAGCAGTATAGTTAAAGGATTTTGAATTTGTTTGAGAGACAAGAGGCAAGTGAGACAGCGTTCATCTGCTGGCTTATTCACCAAATCTCCAGGAACTCAATACAGGTCTGATGTGAAGAGAGGGAATCGAGTATTTGAGAATCACCAGTTACCTCTGATTGTACAAATGAGAATGCTGGCGTCAGAGGAGCTGATGCTCAAATCCAGGCTCTCCTAAATCCAAAGGTTTTAATGTAGAAAATTTGTATTTTATTAAATATTGGTTCTCGTTGAAAATCAAAATACTCCAGTTACACGTGTAACCTCTTACACGGGATGTCTGAGATTTCATGCGTCATCTGCTATGTGGGTAAGAGCAGGGACTACTGACAGTTCCCGAGATCATTGTGTTCAGGCGGGTTCACATGCCGATGACAAGGACTTTAGACAGCCTTTACTAGTGTTTATGCTCATCTCCTATCAACATGGTTAGATTTCTCTGTGAAAATATTTTCGTATAGAATCATTAGAAGTGTTTGCTTTTCTGTCTTGGGGGTCTTCTGTCCGGCAGGTCTTGAGGGTCGAGGTGGCAGTGTTCTTCTGCAGCAAAAACACCAGAGACAAACTGGTGGTGAGGAATGTCCATTTATTTGAAAGTTACTGCCTTACACAGAATAGGAAAAGGGGACAGAAAGAAGGGTGGTCCAAGCAGTACTTCTACCCAACAATGACAAAATACCTTCACATCAACAGTTAGATTAACATTTGATAAAAAATAATGAAGGAATATAACCTAGACAAGTGTACAGATAAAAGTAACCACGTGTCTTAACCTCAAAAACTTAACAATACCATGGCCAAACAGTCAATTTTATTAAGTCACACTGTATTTTTTGTTATGATCCTAATTCTTTATAGGATGAGCAATGGATTCATAGGGACAAAATTTGAATTGTACAACTCTAAGGACTAAAATAACCCCACGCAAATCCAGTTCTTTAAGAAACTGTTCCTGAGACTACTTAGTAAAATTCTCAACTATCTATCCAGTTTCATTTTTGCAAGAACTATCATTGCTTTATACCAATTTTGCAGCTTAAAATCTGCTGCATAAAATCAGAAGTTTTCATAGAATGGGGTAGTTTTATGTGACAGACACTTCTAACTTCATTCCATTTCTGAGTCACCAACCTTAATGATTCTTTAATTTATCGCTGCAGTTCTGTTGGCCAGTCCAGTCTGTTAAAATCATAACCAAGGTTCAAGATGCAAAACATACTCCTATGCCTTTTTTGCACATATCAAAGCTTCCACTCAAATTCAAAATATCTAAATACATGATAGACAATAGATGACAGGTAGATAGATAGATGATAGATACATATAGATAGACAGATAAATAGATAGATAATTAGGGAATGAAAGTTGGAGAGAAATGACCATTGATTTTGTATTATTTTGTGGACAGTAGGAATGCCCAAAATTAAGACTGCAAGCCTGGGGCCCAGCGTGGTAGCACAATAGCTAAAGTCCTCATTTTACGTGCTGCAGGATCCCATAGTGGTATTAGTTCTAATCCTGGCAGCCCCACTTCCCATCTAGCTCCCTGCTTTTGGCCTGTTGAAGACAGCCCAAAGTCTTGGGCCTGCACCTATGTGTGAGACCCGGAAGAGGCTCCTGGCTCCTGGCTTCGGATTGGCTCTGCTTCTACCATTGCCGCTGCTGGGGGAGTGAATCAATGGATGGAAGATCTTCCTCTCTAAAAGCAGAACCTAAAATTCTGTCCTGTGAAGATAAGACAGAGCAAACGGGATAGTGACCAAATCCTTACGCAAGCTGTGTGATCGCTGAAGAACTAGCAGAGCATACACATATTAGATGTCTCATTTAAATTTCATCAGTGTAAAAGCATACTGATTAATGGTCTCTTGTATTCAAAGACAATGTTATTTACACTAAACATAGCATAATTGGGGGGAGGGGAAAGGAAGCAAATGTAACTCCATCACCCTTTACAGGCCTAGTGGAACAAATCCAACATGAAGAAATAAAGATGGTGTGTATGTCAACACTGAGACCATGAAAAGAGGTTTTACAATTCATTCATAACTCTGTGAAATTGTTAAGAAATCAATACAATGTAATTCATTTCTGGCTTGTTCACCAAGTGTGTATGGATTTATCCACTATGAGCCATGAAATATTCTAAAAAACAAATATGAAAAATAAGTCTTTGAAAAGCTCCTCTCTACAATATCTTTCAGAAACTAATTCAACCTAAAGAGCCATTGTTGAAAACACAGTATGTCTGCACTTTCCTATGATATGATGCACACTGCCTCACCTACTCCCACATAGTCATCTTTCAGCATGTGACCAAGGTGGAGGAAATGAGGGCTGGTGAACTGTCACTCACCGGGAATAATCTCTTTGTGTTACAACTACATTCCCACTCCCCTGTCCAATGACTATTTGTATAGTACTCTAATTACATATTTGCATGAATACAAATCCACTGAGGTTGTTTGAAATTCTGAAACAATGCCTCATCTATGCTGATTACTCTTTTCACGTAAGTACTGGATACCACTCACAATCCATGCTCCCAGAGGCTTCTGAGAAGCTGGCTAGTGCCTGAATGAGGTCATTCCTACTGAACAACATTTAGTAGCAGAAAATCTAGCAATCAAACAGAACATGAAAACTGAGTTGAGATTTTAAAGTCGCATAGGCATATAAAAACATGGACATGTCAAATGAATACATGGGCCAGCAATGGCATGTAATGTTGCATGTATAATTTATAACACAGAGACATAGATGGCTACAAGCATGCAGGAACAAACTCCCATTGCAAGTTCCACCTATCATCCAAATACCTGGATGAATGAATGCCCTCTTGCATTCTCCAAAAGGCAATATTGTATTCCCAGCAAAAAAAAAAAAAAAAAAAAAAGCATGTTTTTCTATTTTAAATCTTATTTTTTAAAGATCTATTTACTTTTGTTGGAATGTCAGATTTTCACGGAGGAGAGACAGAAAGATCTTTCTTCCACTGGTTCACTTGCCAAGTGGCTGTAGCAGCTGGAACTAAGCCGTTCCAAAGACAGAAACCAGGAGCTACTTCTGGGTCGCCCATGTGGGTGCAAGGTCCTAAGGCTTTGGGCCGTCATCCTCCACTGCTCTCCCAGGCCACAGGCAGGGAGCTGTATGGGAAGTGAAACAACCAGGACATAAATTGGTGCCCAAATGGGATTTAGCCACTAGGCTCTAACAGCTGAGCCCCATTTTTCTTATAATGAGTCAAACTCATCCTCATCCCAACAGTCATGACACCTTGAATGTTATCCTTGCGCAGGGGCCATGCTAATCTTCTCTGTATCGTTCCAATTTTAGTATATGTGCTGCCGAAGTGAGCACAACACCTTGAATGTGATTTGTGAAGTAAATAGCCCCTATAAATATGTCCACACCCTAATCCCCAGAATCTGCATGTATGTTATGTTACATGATGAAGGTAGATGGAATTAAGGTTATTAATCAGCTAATGTTAAAGGGAATGATTTTCCAAGATCATTTAAGTGGGACCGATATAATAATAAGTTCACTTAAAAGTGGAAGGAAGAGAACAAATCAGAGACAACGTCATGGGAAAACTCAATTTTTTATCACTGGACTTGAGTATATAGGATGAGGCTAAAAGCCAAGGAATTTGAGTGGCTTCTGGAAGGCAGCAAAAGCTTATACAAAAATAGCATCTCCTGGGGGAACACAGCCACATCAATGCTTTGGTTTTAGTCTAGTGACAGCCATTTCTCACGTATGACATCCAGAATTGCATAATAAATATGTATTCTTTAAGTTACTAAATTAGCAGTGATGAGCTACAGCAGCAATAGAAATTTTATATAGTATGGAAGTACCAAGGGGCACCCCAAAGGCTCCCCTGCATTCCAGATGACAAGGCTGGACTTTTCCTGAGCCCTGTATCACAAGAAAATAGTAATGCTTAAGAGATATTCTCACTCTTTCGTGATTCAGGGAATGACTTAATGCAAAGAATCAGTTGTCCTTATGTGACTTAGCCATGACCCCTTATCTGCTTATGACAGGGCCAGCAAAGACTCTGAATTCACCTTTTGTCTCATATAAATAGAAATTAAATCTTAGCTGCTACTGACCCAACTTGACAAAATATCAAATAACTTGACCTAATATTATTCTGTCTTCTCTCCTTCTCATGGATCCTTGAGCCTTGATCCACTCCTCAAACCTCAGAATACAGAACAGTTCCTCAAAAATAATCTTGCCAGAAAATCATCTAACCAAAAAGGAAGACATTCTTGGTCAATTATCTACTGATATCACATATTTATCCTATGTCCCCACATTTGGTTCTTCATAGCCTTTGCTTACTCCCTATGATTTTTTTTTTCATTTGTCATTTGAGATGCTTGCAAATTTGTATAATCATAGAGTTCTCCCTGTTACACTAGTTTCTATTGCAACAGTCCCCTCAAATAGTCTGTCATTAACTGAAGTCTGGGTTTTCCTTGTCTTCTATAGCTCCAATACATAGCATCAACCTGATTTCTTTTTGGTAATTGAGGTCAATCACTTTAGTCAGTAGATTAACTCCTCTTTATTCCAGTTTATTAAATGACACAAGGAGATTAACATGTCCTAGGGGCTTTCTCAACTTCCCATTAATTAGAACAATTTTATGATTCTATGACGGGAAGAATTACTGCTTCCAAAGCAGGGCACAAAATTCCTGGAATAGAAAGTAAACTTCTGTGGATGATCAGATGTAATAATTAGAAGAATCACTTCTATTGCTACCCCCTAATTTCTCAATTCATGTATTATTGGGACTGGAAAAGACAGAATCACACGATGGTCTCTGCATCAACTACATCCTGTGGAAATGAATCCCATACAAACAAGGTGTTTTCTTCCTACTGGCGCTGCAGCTGAGTCTTCAGTAAGCATTTTTGCCTTTTAATTGGACCAACTGCTGCTGGGTACTGGGGAATGTCATAAGACCAAGTACATTGATGGGTGTGAATTTATCAGTAGAATTTCTTTACTATAGGATGAATGCCAAGAAGGTAGACTACATACCCTTCCCCATATTTCTATCCCACAGGAATTCTCCTGGATGTATATGAGAACTATTTACCTACTCTGTGTTAATCTATTACCAAATGGCTGGCTGGTCCTACTGAGGGATAGTGCTATATCTGGAGCTTAGTGTTTCATCTCTGCAATCAACAAATTACACACTCAGCAGCACCTATAGCCAGATCATCCTTCGTGAGAAGACACTCATGTCATTTTGGCCTTTTTGTAGCCTCTGTCACTACCATCACAGCCACTTTGCTCGTTGTCCCCTTAAACAAGCACCCGGGTAGTCAGAGAAACAAGCTGACAGTCACAGAATACATGATTTTGTCTACTTGGTATCTTCATATTCTGTGCCCATTCTGAGTAATCAGTCCAAATCCTTGTTCTCCAAATTTGCCCATAGCCACACTGTTGATCCATTCTACAGTATAACTGCCAGAAACAGCAGGGTGCCTTCCTCCTACAGTGTCCTTTGAATGCCCTCTACTGGCAAAGGTAAACTGTGCACATTGTAAGGGAGAAATACTTAAACGAATTCTGGCCATTATTACAAAAAGTGGATTGGCTGATAAATTTGGGCTCAAGACAATACATTGGTAACTGGCATGGCCTCCTCATTTTAGTCCATTAGGACTTTACCTACTTGAATGGGAATTCTATTTGAGATAATGGACCTCGGGGGAGGGGGTGGGAAGGGGACAGTGATTTATTTATTTGAAAGGGAGAGAGACAGGGAGAAAGTGAGCACTACTACCCACTGGTTCACTCCCCAGGTGGCCATAACATCCAATGCTGAAGACAGGAGGAGCCTGGAACTCCTTCTGGGTCTCCAAGCTGGGTGGCAGGGGCCCAAGTACTTGTGCTATCTTTTGATGCTTTCCCAGGCACACTAGCATGGAGCTGGATCAGAGGCAGAGCAGCAAAGCTACAGTTAGCACTCTGGTATTGGATGCTAGTGTCACAAGTGACAACTTGTTTCACTGTGCCGCAGTGCTGTCTTCCATCCAGTGAATTGCTGAGCCTGATTCCTGACATTTGAAATACAACTTCAACAGTGTGTTCTCCATACCTGGATTTGCTTGTAAATGAAGGCCCTAGTACTCGCATGTCTTCAGACATATTCCTCAAGCATTTAATAGTGGATCAGATTCTTCACAGTCTTTAAAAATTCGTTTTTGTTTTATAGTCTTGCTTGTAACCCTGACTCCCTTTTTCTACTTCACAAAACACTTCACTTCAAAGTTACACACTAATTCTATAGACATGGATGCTCCAAAAAGTTGATTAGGATGCACATTTGCAAACCCAAGGCTTTAAGGCTCTACTGAGAAAATAAAGACATGAGAGCTTTTATATGAACATATCCCTCACCTTTCCTTGTGGTCTTTTTGGCACCAAAAAGGTTGACTGATTTGTATTAGGAAAGCCTAGCTGGTGGTAATGAAAGTTATCAGCAGCTGGCCTAATGCAACAGTTACTTTCTGGAGCTCAGATTTTTTTTCTTGCTGTTACGGGGCCTTAGGAGCGGGCAGAGGCTTCTGAGATGGCTTAGTCCCTCACTACAGCTTCTGGCACACAGTGAATATCCTTGTGCATGGTTGCTATGCTTTTAATCAGGGTGTGCTCAGATGGCTTAGGGTGACAACAAAATCTCATGGGACTGTCCTCAGTTCCTGTAAGTCTCTGCGTGATATTCAGACAGTTTTTCACTTTGGTCAATAAAATCCCAGTTCTTTGTGTTTTAGTTCCTCTGTATGCACCAGACTGGTTCATTACATAACATTCCACTTTTGTTTTGGATTAACTCCTTCCATCTCTCATAACACATCTTTATATTTCTTCTCCTTAGCCTTTCCCTTTGTTACCACATTCCTTTCAATGGTCCCCTCAAGTGTGCCTTTCCCCAAAGTATTACATTATTAAATTGACTCATATTTGTTCTTTTTTTCTTCTGATTCTCTTACGCTCACCTTACTGGATATAAAAAAAAATAACATTCTTCAGTTTGTTGGGCGCTTTCCACATGTTAAGATGATAGCAACAATGTACAACCATACCATGTTGAGGGTGCTCAACTCAGTCTGATCTTGAAAGCTAAGCAGTATTGGTCTGGTTAGTGCTGGAATGGAAGGATGAGAACAATTGCACTGTTCAGGATGAATCTTTACTTGTTGAAGCTCCAATCCCCTCTCATTGGTGCTATTTGGGGTTCTATGGTAGAGAAACTAAAATCTCTCTTTAGGCTGATGAGGACAAAATACATACATTTCATGTAGTTATGTCAGTTAGTTGGAATATGCTTTAATAGCCATTAAAAAATTGCAACCACATTAATAATTCTGAGGGAGAAACAAGTTCAACAGAGAGAGGCACAAGTAGGAAATTTAAAGTTTGCTAAGCAGAGACCATCCTTTAGCAATAATTATGGCCATTATTGAAAATGATTATCTTCTGTATAGGTTTTTTCAGTTTCCCCTTTTAGAAGCTTCTAATTTTCTTTTTGCCCGTTTCATTTTCCGTGCAATTATCTGTAAGTACAACTAAAGTGTCTGGGTTCCGAATTGTTATTCTTAAAATTGAAAACTATGAAAGTTAAGGAAGAAACATGAAAAATTGATGGTGCTTTTCCCATGCCATCTCTGAGGGCTTGTTGTTATTTTGAGGGGCTCTATTTTCATAACAAAGGATGGCAAGGGACTGTTTTTCTTTTCAGTATAAACCACAACAGGGACCATTCTCTTAAGTCAGAGTCCAACAGTCACTAGAGAAGCTTGCCCTGTGTCTGTTGCTCTACACCAAAGTGCTTGGGTTTGTAATGAAAAGGGTCAACATAGCTTTCCAGTCTTGCTAGACCCATATGCTGAAGCAAGTTACCTAATTTCTGAACCTCCATTTCCTAATCTGCAAAATACCACTGGATGATGGTGGAGACTGCACTAGAAAGTGTTGAAAATGGCATATATATTCTGCAGTGTTAAACAAGCACTATACAAGGGGTCAGCTGCACTTCTGGATTCCATGATGGTTACAAGATGAAATTTAAGAGTACGGTTGAATAACACAATAGAACAAAACACTGATTTATCGAGTTGTTGATAAGTGAGAGTTCTAGATGTCTTGTTCACTGAGGAAATCTGGGGTGAAAATCAGTGTTTTCTAATTTGCTAAGGAGTTACCAGCTCTGAAAATTCCACACTTTTCCTACCTCTGTTCTCCCTCCTATCCTTCTTCTATGTACTGCATTCACTCTCTTTTGCAGTACAACTTCTCTGTGGAGCTACACTTTCTAAGCAAATTAATCTGGAATCTCGAGAATTCTAGATAGATCATATTCAGAGATGTATTAGAACTGGGTTCTACTGATGTGAGGTGATTGTGTATATCCATTCGCCTTTTAGTGGCATACATTTCTAATTTGAATTGGTCTTGATGGGCGTGTTTAATGAAGCTGGCAAACACTACAAATCAGGTTGTTTCTTCAGTCTTTCAGTATCCACATATCCCTCTTGATTTCTCATCTGAATCAGGTAGGAGTGTGCTGGGGTCCATGCAGTGGGTGTGCATGACACAAAGTTGTGAGGAAAACAACTCCTCTGTTGGCAAGAATTCTATAATCCGTTGGGGCATTGTTTTTTTTTTTTTTTTGTCCTGTGAGATTGATTTTGCAACCGATGTGAGTTTGGGAATTAATGTTGCTGACAATGTCTTGGTGAGTGGGCCTTTAACAGTTTACACACAGGAGTACAATTAAGCCCATGCCATTTCTGGACACCTTATTGTGTGCCTAACCATTGCCTCAGAATCTGGCCCAGATGTGTAGCACACCTTCTGGAAAAGGGCTTGATAAGTATCCTAAATATTAATGAAATTGATGCGAATATGAGCTGAAACTTCTATGTGGTAAACACAGTTACTGTGATTTTAAAGGCTAGCCTGTCCTTGTAATTCTTTGAAACATAGAAAATGCATCTCTTTCAGCAGCTTTTATGATTTTTGGCTAGAGGAATTTAAGGATGCCTTTATTAATAGATATGCTTTTAATTATTGTTTTATTGTTTGTGGGGTTGATTTAATATTTGAAAATTTTATCTTGGATCTTTATGTTTTTTTCCCTTGTGACATATTTTTCCCATTAAATGATGGGAAATAGAAATGTGGTCGGAATGTATTACTGATTAGCAGGTAATCGCATGTGCCTTGGCCTTGGAGTCCTGGCTGTCGCTCCATGCCTACTACTGAAGAATGAACAATGGCTTGCTTTGAAGAATATGAATATAGTATTTTGCAGAATTATCTTTAGAGGCACCTGCTTAACCATGATGTGCAAACAGTATGACCAAATGTCTGTGCATGCCCCCTTAGTCATGAAGTAAAAATAGAACAATTGAATGTTTGTACAGAGGCTTGTGATGTGGCTGGGTAAAGAAAAAAAAAAGACAGCTTCTTGAGTTGTTAATTGAGGGCACCAAGAGGCAGTGTTCATGTCTCTTCTTTTTGCTGACTCCACACACCTTCTTGAGCTCTGAACTAGGATGGAGCTGGCCTCTGGCAGGAGTGTGTTTGGCTGCATGTATATGGAGCTCTACTTGAATAATAGGGTGCAAAATCTGTTACATAAGAGGTATCATTGAACGTCATCCTATTTTTACTGCAATGGCTCTACTATGCTGTGAGGAGTCGCGCTTTTAGAGTCAGATTATTAGAATGTAGGTCTGGTATTTTCTCATGTTAACCCAGGTAGTGCACCCCTAGAGAACACATTTAACTCATGGCCTCCGATACCTGTAAGATTCCCTGTTTGTAGCTTTTCAATCTTTGCAGTGGAGAAAAACAAGAGAGAGAGGATTTTGGAACTGGATTTTGGAGGAGCAACAATCCCAAGTCCCTTTCATGCTTATTTGTCTCTTGATGTTAGCAAAATTCAGGGTCAGTAGAAAGAATGAGTTAAAGAAATGACTAGATGCTGTTACTTGGTTTCTTTTAGAAACACTTGTGATCTGAAATATTTTCCCTAACACCTAACTTTATTTCCTCTACTGCTTGGGCTATTCTTCTTCTTTCCATGGTGTTAGTTTCATGGGATGGTGTTCTTGCACATTTGTGATTGTAGGTGGGACTCTGCAGGCTATCACAGAGCTGCTACCTGTGCCTGTGCTACTCACAGACGCTTCTGTGACCCTCTAAAGGCCACTGGTTTGAGTGTCCTTCTCAAATCAATGACTTCAGGTCACTTACTGTCTTGATTAGGTGAATGAGTCTGGTGACAGCCAGGGCTCCAGTGCCTCTGATCCTCTCTCTCTGCTCCCACTCCAGTGCAATTTGCTTTCCATCCTTTGAGGATCTGCAATTGAGGTTGCTCTCCAAGGCAGATTACAGTTTATATACTTACCAGTGGAAATGTTCAAACATATGAAAAACTGAAAAGTCATGCAGAGTAACTTCATGTCTCCATCGAGTCTATCTCAACAGTTGTGAACTTGGGCCTCGTGCAATAGCGTAGTGATTGAAGTCCTTGCCTTGAACACACCCGGGATCCCATATGGGAACCAGTTCTAGTCCCAGCTACCCTGCTTCCCATCCAGCTCCCTGCTTGTGGCTTGGGAAAGCAGTCAAGGACAGCCCAAAGCTTTGGGACCCTGCACCCACATGGGAGACCCAGAAGAAGCTCCTGGCTCCTGGCTTCGGATCGGCTCAGCTCTAGCCATTGTGGCTTCTTAGGGAGTGAATCATCAGATGGAAGATCTTCCTCTCTGTCTCTCCTCCTCTCTGTATATCTGCCTTTCCAATAAAAATAAATAAATCTAAAAAAATAACAATTACGAACTTGTAGTCCTCGGGTTCGATCTCTGATCCCTCCCCATCTAATCACTACAGAGTCATTTTGAAGCAAATTTCAGATATTATTTCAGTCCTTTGAACTCATGAGAGTAGAGGAAGGAGCTTGGTTTTTAAAAGAAAGCACAGGGACCTTGATTAATGGCTTTCATTAAATGCACGATATTCAGTGAGTAAATGCTTAAGGCAGAGACGTTTCCCTCTTTGGGGAGCAAGGTGAGTGGCGGTACAGAAAGAACAATGACATGTGTCAACTGCGATATTTTATAGAAGAGCTTGTCCTTTCTTTACATCGTTAGTGATTGTCACCTTGTCCTGATCACACATTCCTAAAGGGAGAGAGAGTGCTTGGCTTATTTACATTGTATTTTCAGGTTTGTAAGAAAAGTTGGCTGCTTCTCTGGGGAGCCAGGTCCATGCTGTCTCTTGCTTATACAGCTTTCCTATGGTGTCAGCCTGATGTCTACAGTAGTCTTATGTTCTATGCCATGCCTTCAAAAAGGCATTACGTGCTGGGCTTCAGCATTAGACAATGATTGCCAGTTTGGGGCCCTTATTTATAATTCTTTTTATTTTGAACTTTCAAAGAATGTTTAACATCATAAATGTATCATCATAAAGCTCACCTTTGCATCCAAAGAAACATTTTGCTTCCTTGGAATTCATCAAGACTGAGCTTATTTATAATTCTGACTCTGTGTTCTGCCTCGTGATTAGATTGTCCTGGGCTTCAGTATCTGGTAATAAGTTGCCTTCTTTATGAAGGAAAAAAAATCAATACATCATTAGTAGTATTTTTCCAGGTGAAATGAATGGATTAAATCAGCTTTTACGTTATGAAAAAAAAAAAAGTTCAGTTTTGAACAGTAAATGGGGGTCGTAAGACGCCCCCTCAAGAACTTGATGCCTTCAAGAAAATTTTATAACATGGTTTCTTTTTAGATAAAACAGCCCTGGCCGAAGTTACTTTGTTCTCTATGACCTAATCCATAACTGGGGGCTGTGTTGATGGTTTCTAGCATCTGCCTCCCTTCCAGGCAGCTAATGATAAAGTAGGCTAATGGTAAATTAAGTATCTTATGCTAGTGAGCATTAGGATCATACTTCATATTTTGTAAAGTGCTTTTTCATTATTTATCCCTCATAACCCACCTATGAGATCTCCTGGCTGTCTTATCTCCCATATTGGGGCTGAAATATGACTAACCTATGTTCATAAATGCTTCAGGAAGCCAAAATGAATGTAGGTACTTGCTGACATACAAACACCCAGCATTCGAAATGGTCAGTATACCCTGCCCTTGGGAATGGAGGCTGCAGCTCCCCCAGGGAGTGGGCAATAATTCCATTTCTTCCGGGGCATGATGGCTTGGGGGACTGTGGATTCAGAAGTCAAGAATTAGGAGAGTGAGGGCAGGTAGCAGAGGATTCACTTTCCTTACATGTCGCTTACACCTGTAGTTCCTGTGTTCAGATAATCTCACAAATATCTCAGTAATGTGTGATGCAGTTTTCCTTGCTTGCACTGTGGCTGGGGACTGTTGTGACTTTTGAAAGCTTTATTTATATTGGAAAGCCAGATAAGATTTAAGGAGAGGAGGAGAAACACAGAGAAAGATCTTCTGTCTGCTGGCTCACTCCCCAAAGGGCTGCAGTGGCTGGAGCTGAGCGAATTCAAAGTCAGAAGCTAGGAGTTTCTCCTGGGTCTCCCATGTGGGTGCAGAGTCCCAAGGCTTTGGGTCATCCTCTGCTTCTTTCCCAGGCCATAAGCAGGGATCTGGATGCAAAGTGGAACAGCCAGAACATGAACCAGCACCAGCATAGGGGATCTTGGCACTTGCAATGTGAGGATTTAGCCATTGAGCCATCATGCCAGGCCAAAAGTATGATACACTATTTACAACACTGGAACCTTGAATTCATTTGCTCGGGAGAGTTGCTGCCACAAAGAAGGGACATTTAAGACTTTTGCAGCGTTTGTGTCTGAGAGAACTATTTAGGAGAAGCTCCTTTTCTTCTTGTCAGGAAGCTTTGTTGACACTGTCATACGTTCTCCACAAGAGGAGCTTCTAGACTACAACAGTCTTTAGGAACAGTCTGATTTGTTGGTACAGTAAGATGTGAGTGACCTCCATCTTGTCTATGGATTCCAGGATGAACGTGACTGAAAAGTAGAAATCATGTAAGGCCTCTTTGTGCTTGGTGTACAGTTAAGTGTCATCTGAACACCCCTAGCTTGCCGTGGCTTCAGACCACTTGTAGTTTCACCAGCCCAGCATTTTCTGCTGGTTGATGCTCACAGGTGAGTACAGCCAAACTGAAGTGTTAAGCTATACCAAGTTCAACAAAATAAATGTCTCTTAATTTATATAAATAATATGCATATGCAAATACGAGATTGGGACTACATGGAATATAAGTTAGTAATTTAGTTTCAGAGGCTAAACCATGTGTTGCCAGAGGAGTCATATTTAAAAAAGAAAACAAAAAACATCAACATTCCTTTACAGCAGTATTACAGATGATATGAGATATGTGATTTTTAGAGAAGCACAATTTGACAGAGAAAGTGTACCAGACTAGATGTCAGGACACCTGAACTTGAGTCATATATTGTTCTGATATTGACTAGGTCCTTTGGCAAATTACCTAACATCTTTTGGATCTGTTACTAAGAAGGCAGTCGGGGATGTTCTTGAACTCGGTTGACTCTAATGTTTCTTCGTGGTATTAAGATTGTTCTTTCTAAAAGAAAGTAGATATTCACTTGTGGAACTATTGATGTGTATGGTTTGTTGCTACAAATCAGAAACTCTGATCTCAGACTGGCCCTTCTTTCTTTCTCTGACAGCAACCCATTTCTATTTATGTACCTGTTTTCTGCTCAAGGTGTGTGTGCCAATGATAGACGATATGCCTTAAAAAGAGTTGTAATCAAGACATGTTTGTGCTCTGTAGCCCTTTCTTCTTTCCCTTGTAATAACACTAATGCAGGAGATCTTGCACTGGCATCAGGCAAAGACTTACTCAAACCACCTCTAGTTGTCTTTTAGTAAGAATTTATGTGACACTTCTTATGTAGAAGCATAGAGCTTAAAAACTTTCTCAAATAGAAGTGAAACTAGAGAAGTCCATTCCAAGGAGGGTATGTTTGGGTTTTCTGACCATGGTTCATGATTGAGATGTTGACTATGTAGGCGTATGTAAAAGATTAAAGCAGATTTTCAATAGATGCATTCCTCTAAGTATAATCTATATTACAGCTAGGCACAGATATTATATCTTGATCTTACTCAAATGTGAACGCATCAAAGCAGAGATCAAATGGATTATAATATGAAACTAAAGCAAAATTTTGTAGATAAGAAATATCATCAAGGTTTTCCTTGAAAGAAAGCTGATCAACCAAGTGTAGACTGTCACAGGATAGGGCATGGGGATTGGCGCTGGTACCCAGGACATGGCACTGTGATTTGTCTGCTGTATGTACGGGGATGACAGTAAGCCCATTGCCACTGCCTAGCGCTGAAATCCAAATCAGAAGCTAGGCAAATCAAACAGTACATGGATGTTATAAATATGAAAGAATTGTTTGAGTTACAGAGTTCAGATCATTAAAATCTAGGATTAATAGCCAAATAAGAGCCATGGAAAGGATGTCATCTTTAATATGTATCTGGTTAGCACAGGCATCCATTATATAGTATTCTCAAATTGTTTGATTATATAAAGTGAATGGAGTACTATGAGTAACTGGAATCAAGGTATGAGGTTGGGGGAATTGCTGCATCCAGAAATGTGTTTTTAATTGCTTACCAACACCCTTCTTCATGGAAACACATGGAAGGGACGCTGAAGCTACCTGTATCAAGATAAAAACATCCTTTCTCCCAACTGTGGGAAGAAGAGAGAGGAGAAATCTTTATGCTTTTTCTTAAAATGACCGTGCCTCTTTCAGCTCAGGCTGCTTGGCATGTACAGTGAAGCCTTCAGAGTAAGAGAAAAATTGAGAACTGTGGGAAGAGTGAATAGAAAAGTTAATGATAAAACATAGTTATTTAGATTTCAAAAACATCTGAGGGGTAAGAAGAAACCATGACAGGTGTCGGAAACATTATCAAAGATTGGTGGAGTGTTTTAATTGACTTCAGCATTATAAATGACCTGGCTTCTGACATGACTAACTTGTTGGGATATGGAAAGCAAAGGTTGGCGCTTTCTTAGGCTCTGGCTACTTGTTTAATTGGCACAGTTAAATAACATACACTAAAAAATAGGCAAGAGGGTTGCAGTTGAGATTAAAGCAGCTGTAAATCTAAAGTTACTTGAAAATGTTTAAACAATGCTAAACTAAAACAGGCAATATTAGAAAAGCATGGTATGATTCAATTTAATAATTAGCATATGTGCAGGAAGCAGCCAAGAAAAAACCAGCACCATAGAAGTATGAGTCATTTGTATGAGACTTTCATTACCTATTCTGCTCATTTTGTGATAATATGATTTTATATAACATGGGGCAATCAGATTATTACCATTAGGAAATCAACTTGGCTACAGTGAAGAGCTTTAATATTACATAATATTGAAAAAATCTCAAACTGTAAAAACATTTAAAATAGTGAAGATAATATATTACACTATTTAATTAATTTATTTCTTTCATTTGAAAATATCCAGTGAGGATTTTGAAACGTAGCCCCAAAAAAATCATTTTGGAAGACAGGATATCAAATTCAAAATATAGGGGCCATAGCTCTCATATTTGGCCTTTTAATACTGTCTTTCAATTCTTGAATACTTTTTTTCGCTTGACCCAGCTCTGTTTAAACCTTTTTGTTTGTTCCCCCATGATAACAGGAAATATCTTCCAATTCTGAGAGTCTTTCTTCTGCTTCATTCTTTCTATTTTTGGAGACTCTCCATTGTACTTTTAATTTGCTCCACTGTATTCTTCATTTCTGATATATCAGCTTTCATTTGATTCATTTCCTAGCGGTAAAAGTCCTCGCCTTGAATGCGCCGGGATTCGACCTGGGTGCCAGTTCTAATTTTGGCAGCCCCGCTTCCCACCCAGCTCCATGCTTGTGGCCTGGGAAAGCAGCCAAGGACAGCCCAAAGCCTTGGGACCCTGTACCCGCATGGGAGACCCAGAAGAGGCTCCTGGCTCCTGGGTTCAGGTTGGCGCTGCTCTGGCCATTGCAGTCATGTGAGAAATGAATCATCGGATGGAAGATCTTCCTCTCTGTCTCTCCTCCTCTCTGCATGTCTGACTTTGCAATAAAAATAAATAAATTAAAAAAATTTTTATTTAGTGAAATAGTAGGGGAACTTTTCCCTAATCTAGAGAAAGAATTGGGAAGCAACTTCCAGTAGGGGAGCAGAACTCCCAACAGGGTTGACCAAAAGCAATCTTCACCATGATACATGATAATCAAGCTTTCTTCATTTGAACATAAGGAAAAAATCCTTAAATGTGTATATGAGAAAAACCAATTGACATATAAAGGATGCCAGTTAAATTCACAGGAGACCTCTTACAGGAAACTCTACAGGCAAGAAGAGAATGAAGCGACATATTCCAGAGTCTAAAAGTAAATAATTGTTGGCCCAGGATAACGTACCCAGCAGAACTTTCCTTTGTTTTTGAAAATGAAATAAAATTCTTCCACAGTAAAGAAAAGTTAAAAGAATATGCCTCTTCCAAGCCTTCCCTACAAATGATAGTTAAAGATGTTCTCTTGACAGAGGAAAGGAATAGCGCCCATCAAAACCAAAGGCAAATGTGAAGAACATCCCAGTAAAATAATATGAACACCCCACTCCTAAAATGACAGCACCAAAGTATCACCCATGTATATTTAACTCTGACTGTAAATGGCTTAAACTCATCAATCAAACATTATAGATAAATAGACTGGATTTAAAAAATCTATTTGTTGCCTACAGGAGACGCATCTCACCAACAAAGATCAGTGGAAACTCTATCTCATGGATTTTGACTTTTTAAAAAATTTAGTTTAATCTCTTCAAAACACTTTCTTATTAAATTCTTCAATGACTCATAGGTCAAACAGGAGCATCATTTTCTTCAAGAAAGTTTTGATTTTCTTTTATATTTCTTCAGTAACACATTAGTCATTCAGTAGCATGATATTTGACTTCATGGACATATGACTGTTTATGAACTATACTATGGTAATAATATAGGGAAACTCAGTGAGGGGGATGGGGGAAGGGTCTTGGGGAGGGTGTAATGGAAATCCCAGGACCTATGGAACTGTATCATAAAATGATAATAATAATAATAAAATTTAAAAAAAGCAAAATATAGGAGCCCGTGTTGTAATGTGTAGCAGGTAAAGCCACTGGTATCTTATGTGGTCATTGACTTGTGTCCCACCTGTTCCACTTTTTATCAAGCTCTCTATTAATGGCCTGGGAACAATAGCAGATGATGACCCAAGCACCTGGGTCCCTGACACCCGTCTGTGAGACCTGGAAATAGTTCCTGAGTTTTGGTTTTTGGAAGTGAACCAATGGATGGAAGCTTCCCCCTCTCTTTTTCTGTAACTCTTTCAGAATAAAAGCTAAAACTCTTTAAAGTGTAATTTAAAACACAAATTGTTCAAATACAATATATTTCTTAACCTGTGAATATATCTTTGATGATCTTAATTTGTATATGGAAAAATTCATATTGACTACTTTGTTTTATACTGAGAATTTGATTTTTTTTTCATCAGTAACTGAGAAGTTTTTGATTTCTCTGTAGTGGGAGTAAGGAATTTAATTGTTGAGAAGTTGACATATAGTATTAAAAATCCATGCAAAGAATTTGGTCAGCATGCTTATGGCTTGGAATATAGTTTATTGAAAGAAGTTAATAATTTATCACTCCTTTTTGTGTTTATTATTTCATTTTGCTTGGAGGAAAACAGTAAAGAAAATACTTCCTAAAATAAATGGTATTGAAGAATACAGAAATTGACCTCTGGGACTTGGGTTTTTTTTTTTTAATCTAGAGTTTTACACAATTTGTACAATTGTTGATATATGCAGATTTATCATGGTTGAAGGTTGTTGTTTTTTTTCCCCATGTATCTGTCAAGGAGTGTAAGAACCAAAGCATTATTTAGAGCCACTTACCCAAAGGGAGTTTGAGACGTCTCCCTTTATCATATTTATTGTAACATTTCGTTATGAACAAAATATGAACCATAACAGAAACAAATAAGTGAGTCTATGTCAAGCTTTTGTCAAAGTTCATCCATGCTTCCTGACCACACCGCTAAGGACGTCAAGCAGGCCCTTGTTGACCCTCAAAGGCAAACACAAAAGTCTAGCAGCATTCCAGCCGTGGTATGTTGTATTACTCCCTTATTTCCTTTGATATGCTTTCCTGAGAGAGTCCAGCACAGCTTGTGCGGTTGAGCTTCCGGTGGAGAGCACTTGGACCTTTCTGTAATCCTCAGCAATTTCAGGGTGCTTGTGGCAGAATTTTCCATTATTAGAGATGGATGCTCCTCCTCAAGTGTTCTTGGATGTTAGAACATTAAAGATTTTGTTTTTTTAATCCAGTTTACTAATCTATGATGTTTGATTGAGTTTAAGCTTTTTACAATTAAGGTTTGATATGAATGGGTGGTAAATTGGTCCTCTCATTTTAGCAATGGGTTCATTGATTAAGTCTTCTGTTGTTATTTTACTGGGATGTTCTTCACATCTATTTGTTGCCTACAGGAGACATATCTCACCAACAAAGATCAGTGGAAACTCTATCTCATGGATTTTGACATTTTTTTGTTAGTTTCATCTCTTCAGAATATTTTCTTATTAATTCTTCAATGACTCATAGGTCAAACAGTAGCATCATTTTCTTCAAGAAAGTTTTGATTTTCTTCTATATTTCTTCAGTATCACATTAGTCATTCAGTAGCATGATATTTAACTTCATGGTGTTGTAAATTTCTGTTTTTCTTCCTGTTGTTGATTTTGTTTTGTGGCTTTTCATTTAAGGGGATGTACAATAACTGTGTAATGGAGACTATCATATCTAGATATGAGGATACAGTGTAGTATTCATCTGTACTTCCAGATCAAAGATGGACTCCCAATGAAACTGTTTACTATATCTTGACAATAGGATGCTGGACACTCTGCCATTGTCCATGCCCAAATGATGGACATATGACTGTTTATGAAGAACTATACTATAGTAATGATATAGGGGAACTCGGTGAGGGGGAAGGGTCTTGGGGAGGGTGTAATGGAAATCCCAGGACCTATGGAACTGTATCATAAACTAATAATAATAATAACAACAATAAAGTAGAAAAGAACACTATGGGGAAGAGGTTTTTCCATTAGCATGAAAAAATTACTTACAACTTTTGCCTTAATTTTAGAATTTGTAATATTTTTGTTTTGGCCACATTTAAGCATGGCCACATTTAAGACCACAGCCCAGATAACAGCCCAGAAATTCCACAGAGCCATGAACTTCAACTCAAGGAGTAGCCCTTGGAGTCCTGTTTTGGTTTTGTTTTTGTTTTTGTTTTGTTTTGTTTTTGATTGAGCACCACTTGGGTCACTGTGTTATGGGGTTTAGCTTTGGCTTATATGTTGTGGATACTTTCTTTGTTTACAAGAGCTCCTTGAATTTTACATATATGGCAAGGTCACTTTTCTTTGTGTCCTGTAGAGGTAGGGCAGGCATCCCAAGTTGATTGATGTGCACAGCAAGTATTGACAACTGCTCGTTGCATATACACTCTTCCTTTGCTTTCCGAGTGAGTCCCTCATACATAGTAACTTAGGTTGATATTTGTCACATCCCTCTAGTTGAAATCATTTTAGCCTTTTAAAATTAATTTTGGAGCTTGGTACTAGAACAGAATTCTGAGTGATAGCTTACCAAATCTCATTAATGATTTTTTTTTATTTTACTGAGAATGTTATTTAGCAGAACTAGTGTTGCATTCCCCTGAACTGTCCATGTTTTCACGCCTGTGAAGAGTGTTGCTTTGTGTTTTTACAAGTTTGTAAAATACATCTTTCCTGTGATTTTTTTTTGTTGCTGTAAAATTTCCACTTGTAGATGTTTTTATTCACAGTGAATATGAGCATAATCGAGGAGGCGTGTGATTCACTGAATGTATCATCCAGTGTTCCAAGTCAGGGCTCAGAGTTCCATTAAATGATTCATGGCACATAGGGAATTGGCAGAGTATAGGATCACCGGGGGAGGCCAGAGGGGAAGTTCTTTCTATGTTTCCTTGGGTAAGAAAAGCAGTAGGTAATTAAGATATTCCTATGAGAAGTCTTCATTTTGGCAACTTTATGAAAGTCACAGCACATGCTTGGAGACTATGGGAGTGGTGTGGGCATCTCTTGATTCTGCTAAGGGGGTGTAAAAGGCAGAGTGACCTGTATGTTATTTCAATGAAAGCAGAAAAGGAATTTCACTGAATTCAACATTAGCTAACAATGAAAACTTTGAACAAATAATATACAGAAGGAAATTGCCTCAGCAGGTTAAAAGCTACATATGATAAACTTACAACTAACATTATTCTCAGTGGGGAAATGTTTAAATGGTTTCCTCTCAAGTTAAGAACGAGATAAGGATGCTTCCTTCTCTTATGTAATTGCTCTTCTTAGAACATTCAGAGCTATACCAAATATGGTAACAGGAAGCATCCTCTGCAACCAATTCCCTGTGTTGTCACATGCATATGATATGATTTTATATGTGTGTGTGTCCACTTTATAGGGTATGTCTATTATACACATGTACATACATATATGTATATGCACATATGTTTTTACTCCTAAAGACAGTATCAAAATACTGTTGGGGGAGGATAGGCATTGTGGCACAGCAGGTTAAGCCCACATTTGGAACAGCCACATGATGAATTAGGGTGCCTGACTGGAGTCTTAGGTACTTTGTGCTTTGGTTTAATTTCCTGCTGATGAACCTGGGAGACAGCAGATAACGCCCCAAGTGCCTGGGCCCTTGCCGCCCAGATGGAGACCTGGATGGAGTTCTGGATTCAGAATTTGTCTTAGTCTAACCAAAGATGATTCCCCCTCTTCCTCTGTCACTCTGTCTTTCAAACAAACAAATAAATAAGACAGGATACAAAATCAACTTTACTAATACCCAGTCGAATTTCTGTAGAGTAACATTGAATTGAAACACAAAATCAAGAAAATAATCTAATTTACAATAGCTACAAAAATACTTGGAGATTAATTTAGTAAGAGAGGTGAAAGATCTCACACTGAAACCTATGAGAAACATTCATTTAAAGCATTAAAGATGCATTTAATTAGAAAAATAGGCCTGTTCCTAGATTAAATAAAGTCACATTTTTAGAATATTCATACTCCCCATAGCGATCTATGGATTCATTGTAATTCTTTTCAAAATAACAGTGACACTTTTCATAGAAACAGAAAAAAAAAAGTCTTAAAATTTGTATGGAACCACAAAGGACTCCAAACAACCAAAGCAATTTTGAGCAAAAAAACAAATCGGAGGCACCATTCCACCTGGCTTCAAATAGAAAGATGAAGTGAACAAAACTGCATGATAGCAGAACAAAAGCAGAAATGCATCATGATGGAATAAACTAAAATAATAAATCAAGGAATCAATCTATGCATTTATGACCAACTGATTTTAGGCAATGCAGCCTAGATTACACAAGGGGAAAGGGCAATTTCTTCAATACACGTTGCTGGAAAATTGGATATTCACATACAGAAGAAGGAAATTGACCCTTATCTCACACCATAAACAAAATTCAACTAAAATCTATTAAATTATAAAACCCAAAGCCTATGAAGCCTAGAAGAAAACAGAGAAAGAGTTTTATCGCATTTTTTTTTTTTTTTTTGGACAATGACTGGATGTGCTTTCCAAAGTACAGGGGAAAAAAAAGAAAAAAAAATACAAATGGAACTACATCAAACCAATAACCTCTATAACAACAGAAACAGCAGAATGAAGAAATAACTTAAAGGATAGAACAAAATTTTAAAATTGTATATTTGATAAGAGGTCAATCCTAAAAATATGCAAAGGCCTCAAAAAATTTTAGTAACAAGATAACAACTCATTCTAAAAATGTGCCAAGAAGGCCCTGCATGGTAGCCTAGTGATGTGTGGTAGCCTTGCACGCACCAAGACCCCATACGGGTGCCGGTTCTAGTCCTGACTGATTCACTTGCCATCCAGCTCCCTGCTTGTGGCCTGGGAAAGCAGTAGAGGATGGCCCAAAGCCTTGGGACCCTGCACCCATGTGGGAAACCCAGAAGAGCTCCTGGCTCCTGGCTTCAGATCGCTGCAGCTCCGGGTGTTGCAGCCACTTGGGGAGTGAATCAATGGATGGAAGATCTTCCTGTCTGTCTCACCTCCTCTCTGTATATCTGCCTTTCCAATAAAAATAAAATTAATCTTTTTAAAAAATTAATGAATTAAATAAATAGGGCCCTTTATATGCTGCAATATCTTACAACCATTAATAATGGTATTTAACTACATAGGGAATTGCATATAACATATTTTAAATGAAGAACCATGATTAAAACATTTTATATACAGTATGATTTCAATTCTTTTGAAAGAAAAACATGTGCTTGGGTAAAGAAAATAAGATTGAAAAGAAATATATCAAAGAGCACTAAATTTGTTTTTCTAAGTTGGTCTAATTAGAATTCGTTTTTAGTCTCTTTGAGCCTCTGAATTTTGAATTCTCTATGGAAACAAAACATTTTTTGCAATCAGAAAGAGCACAGTGTTGTTTTTTAAATGATGAAAAGTAAAGATTAAAAAAAAATCATACAGGGAAACTATATGATATCAGAGGCAAAAAAATAAAAATTTCATACAATGCATTGTCTGTAAAGATTCATAATTACATAAAATTAATTATAATTATATAAAGAATACAATACTACAAATAAATAAATACTTATAAATAAATACAACTTTTAAAAATACAACAGAATTTTAAAGGTGTTTGGGTTTAGATGGCGAAAATAAAGTAGGTTTCTTTCTATACTTTTTATTTTAAATGCTGGAAGATAACATGTAAAAGTACTGTGTATAGCATGAGATTCTTTAACGTTCTTTAATATATATATCACAGAATGACTCAATTTGGCTGCCTAACATACATTACGTGACATAGTTGGGACTTTTGTGGGGAGAACAGTTCACAGCCACTTCCCTGACAGTTTTAGGAGTTATTACTACCTAAAGTCCCTATGCTGCACAATAGATATTTGCAATTTAATCCCCCCCCCGTATAAAATTGTGTATCCTTTGACCAATATCTCTCCAACCACCCCCTTAAACCACCTTAACCGTTAGTCATCACGAGTCTGCTCGCTAGTACTACAAATAACTTTTGTAAAAGTCCACATATAAATGAGATCGTGATGTACTTGTCTTTATGTGCCTAGCTTCTTTCATTTAACTGAATATCTTCCAGACCCATCCATATTGTCACAAGTAACAGGATTCTATTGTTTTTCTGGATGAACAGTGTGTGTGTGTGTGTGTGTGTGTGTGTGTATACATACATACATACATTGACCCATGGATAGTCATTTTGCCTGATTCTATATCTTGGCTATTATGAATAATGCACTAAGTATGAGGAATAGAGACATTTGTTCCACATACTGATTTCAATTACTTTGGATGTATAATCTGCACTGGAATTGCTGGGTCATGTGGTAGTTTCCTGTTTTCATGTGTCCTCTTGACATGGTTTTAATTTGTAGTTCCCTGATAATTAGTGGGGTTTAGCATTTTGTCATATACTTGCTGGCCATTTGTCTGCTTTTGAGAAATACCTACTCACTTTCTTGGTTCATTTTTAAAAAGAATAATTTTATTGGAAAGGCAGATATACAGAGAGGAGGTGAGACAGACAGGAAGATCTTCCATCCATTGATTCACTCCCCAAGTGACCGCAACACCCGGAGCTGCAGCGATCTGAAGCCAGGAGCCAGGAGATTTTTCCAGGTCTCCCACATGGGTGCAGGGTCCCAAGGCTTTGGACTGTCCTCCATTGCGTTTCCAGGCCACAAGCAGGGAGGTGGATGGGAAACGGGTCAGTCAGGATTAGAACCAGCACCCATATGGGATCCCGGCATGTTCAAGGTGAGGACTTTTACTGGTATGCTATCACACCGGACCCGGTGGAAGAAAGAATCCAGGAACGGGCCCAGCACGATAGCATAGTGGTTAAGGTCTTTGCCTTGCACGCTCAGGATCCCATGTGGCACTGACTCTAATCCCGGCAGCCCCGCTTCCCATCCAGCTCCCTGCTTGTGGCCTGGGAAAGCATTGGACCACGGCCAAAGCCTTGGGACCCTGCACCCACTTGGGAGACTCGAAGGAGCCTCCTGGCTCCTGGCTTCGGATTAGCACAGCACCAGCCATTATCAGTCACTTGGGGAGTGAATCATTGGACGGAAGATCTTCCTCTCTGTCTTTCTTCCTCTGTGTATATCTGATTTTGCAATAAAAATAAATAAATCTTAAAAAAAAAAAAGGATCCAGGAACTCCACCCACATTTCCAACATGGGCAATAGGCACTCAAGGGCTTGAGCCAAAATCTCCTATTTCCTAGATACATTAGCAGAGAGCTGGATTCAAAGCGGGGTAGCTAGGACTTGAACTGGTACTTGGCCATGGGATATAAGCTTCCTCTGTGGTGGCTTAGCCTGGGGCTGCAAACAACTTCTCTAGTACCGTCATTTTCCTGCTGTTCTTGCTATCAACAAAGCCGCAGTGAGCAGCTCTGGAGTCTGGCGAGGGAGCCTGCAGACCTGGGCTGAATTCTTGTTCACCTCCTGGCTGTGTTGACCCTTGTGCAATTGAACTTCAGCTGCTTCAATCTGTAAACTGGAGAAATACTAGATTCCTAAAAACTTGTCATTTGGAGTGAATAGTTATTGAGTCATACTTTTGAAAAGAAGCACTTTCTTTTCTGTATTCTATTTTGTTTTTCTAAGGAGTAAGATTATTTTACCCATAATCTCTTTTGATTATATGAATGCCAAGTTTCTTTTAGTCCTGATATTCTATGGATTAAAATGGAGCAGGTTGTATAAATCATAGACAAAATCAAGTTGCTAATATTTCCTTGTAATATTTTGGCTTTCAGAATATGATTAAGGTTTCTTAAAAGTAACATCATGGGTAAAATAAGTAGATTAACCCACTGTGTCACATGAAGTAATGTCATTTTTCTGCACTCCCATATAGACAACAAAATCAAACAAAGCTAAGTTGTCATTTTCTTAGTCCAATGTTTTTTCAGTTCAAATCTTTCCTTTAACTCAGTTGTCCTTTAACTGCTTTCCATAAAAATAATCAAGTAGATTGTAACAAGAAAACAACACTATTCTTTGACTAAATATGCATTATTACTGACTGCCCTGGTGGAGTGCTACAGCAGCCTAGGAGTTGGCAGTGAGTACTTGTTTAAGTTTATTTATTTATTGAGGTGGGTGCAATGAGAGGGAGAGGGAGAGAGGGAGAGAAAACATGGGAGTAGAGAGATGTGGGGTGAGAGGAGCCGGGGAGAGAGAGAGAGAGAGAGAGAGAGAGAGAGAGAGAGAGAGAGAAATACAGATCCCCACACCTAGCTGCTCAGGTATTCATGATTGGGACAGGACCTTCAAGCTCTTTGCAGCCGCTACAGATGATTCAAGTTATTTGCAACTGCTATATGTGATTTGCTGCTTGGGAAAGCTGAGAGGCTGAATGGACTTGTGGCAGGACATACAGTTGTGGTTCCAATGAAGACTTTAAAGACTCTTTTTCTTCCAATATGATGATGCAGCGAGAAGGCTGCAAAACAGTGAAAAGCTTGAGTGGGAAGGTGTATCCAGAGAAAGACAAAAAAAAAAAAAAAGCCTTTGAAGAGAGACAAAACTAGAGGAAGTTCTGGTATCAGAAGAGGAGGAGGAAGCAGAAACCCGTTCTTAATCTTTTATCTTCACACCACCAGCAAAATTGTTTTCCAATCATTTTTGCTCACTTGGAGGACTGGCATCATTCCCTTTTGGCCAGCTTTCTCCTAAATGGCCAGACTAAAACCAGGAGCTTCTTCCATGGCTCCTATAAGGGAGCTTTGGACAAAGGCACCATTTTTATGAAAGAGATCAATCTTGGCAGGTGGGTAGTAACTTCTCTGTAAATATAAAATTATTCAAAAATGTTAAAGTTTATTTTAAAATATAATCCTAAGTAGGAAAGACACAGAACAGTCAATAAAGCAAATACAATTGCTAATACAGTATAGATTTCCTCCACCCTGGGAGAAGATCCTTTAGGGAGATAACTTCCTGTTTTGTGTAAAAATGTACTTAGGGAAAAAGCCTGTTACAGCTCAGAAAATGACCTAGCTGAGTTGGGACGTGGTGTTTTTCTGTCAGGAGAATCAAATGGTGATTTTCTTCTGTGATAGTACATCCTATTATGCAATTTTCATTGAGCTAATTGTTTCCCATTTAAGCAATCAGTGAAGACTGGAATCATCTCATAATGTGGTTTGTATACAGAAGGTTAAATGCAAAACGGTTTAATTTGAAAGATGATTAAGTTACTTAAATGCAGTTTTTCTTTTTGTTTTATCTATTTGTTAATTTTTTTGCAGCGATAGTTTGTGAAGGCTAGCCGGCTTCACTTGGCTGGATGCTCCATCCAGAGCAGTGGCCTTCACTTTCTGCTATCACTTATGAAGAGGCTCAAGTCTTCAAACTTCATGTCTCTTTCCCATCATCCTCCTAATGTGCCTGAAGCACCTCCATAGTTCATTCTCATCCAATAAGCATTCAGTGAATACATTCATAGTGACAGTTAAAGCTTAGAGAACAATGACTATGGGCCAAATGATTCACATGGAGTTTCTAAGTTCTTATAATCACTATAGATGAGGATGAGTTGTTTTCCTACATTCTAGAAACACGGGAACTATGATTCAGACTGGTGAAATGCCAAGGTGGAATGAGTGTTTAGTGCGCCAGTTGGGATGTCTTTACGTCAAAGCAAAGTGCCTGGGCTCCAGTTTGAGCTCCTCTGTTTACAGTCTAACTTCCTACTAGTACATGCCCTGATGACACAAGTCTGAGTTCCTATCACCCGCTTTTAAGACTTGGATTGAGTTTGAGACTCCTGGTTTTGCCATGACCCAGCCCTGGCATTTGGCAGGTGGCCCAAACAGATGGAAGATCTCTCTTGTCTCTCTCTTTCACAAAAGGAAAAAGAAATGTGCTCAAGTTTAGATAGGTAGAACTCTATTCTGGGCCTGTCCCTATATGACGCAAATTTTGTAGTATAATGATAAAATGCAGATCACTGCCATAAACCATGCCACCAACACAATGGATGAATGGTAACAAGGGAAGATTTTTTGTCTGTCCTAGGAAAAATGAGGAGCAGTGGGCAACATGGTGGGCTGGAGTCAAACTGAGAGTCACCTACAGGGTGGCCATCCAGGTAATTGGAAAAGACGACACCTCTGAGGAATAATAGAGAAAAGATTGGGGTAGAATTCTCAAGATATTCATTTGGAGGTGGCAACAGATGGACAAACAGTTTGATGGAAAAGTGAATGGACTCAGGTGAGGTAAATATTGGGATGTTGCCCAAGGAGAGAATTGCATATGGTCATGGGATACCCTGGAGCAAGCTGACGCAGACAGATTCCATGGTAGCACTGGGTCCTGAGCCCTTCCTTTCTGCCTTGGGAAAGGAAGCAACCCACGTGTCGGAGGGGCCACCAGCTGCAGTTGCAGAGGCATTCAGGGGGTAAGCAGGGACACGAGGGAGAGGGAGCAAAGACAGGCAGTGACTTCTGTCGGGTGAGTTGGGCATCCGCAGACAGGAGGAGGCCTTCTGAGGCTATTGGGGGTTGAGAAGGTCTGAGAGGCAAGGCATCTGCTGTCGCTTTGTGAGAGAAGGATAACTTGCAGACTTTCCCGGAGGGGTTCGATGTGGCAACATTCAGACCATGAGGGAGGAGGAGGGGTCAAGCCCACAGTGGGTGGAACAGGGGCTAGTGGTGTCTGCAGCTGGGGTTTAGAGCAGCCAGGGAAAGGGGGGAAAGAGGGACCTGTGTGACCTGCAGAGGACACTCCTTCCTTTCTTGTTGTGTCCTCCTGTCTCCAGTTGTCCGCGTAAGATAGCTGGGTACAAGGCCCCGCACAATGGCCCAGCAACTAAATCCTCGCCTTGCATGCACCAGGTTGCCATGACTGCCGGTTTATGTCCCAGCTGCTCTACTTTCCATCCAGCTCTCTGCTTGTGGCCTAGAAAAGCAGTGGAGGATGGCCCAAAGCCTTGGGCCTTTGCACCTGCGTGGGAGACCCGGAAGAAGCTTCTGTCTCCTGGTTTCAGAGCGGCTCAGCTCGGATAATTGTGGCCACTTGGGGAATATATATCTCCAAGCAATATCTCCTTCTCTCTGTAAATCTGTGTTTCTAATAAAATACAAATAAACCTTCAAAAAGGAAAGGAAAAAAGAGAAGAGAAAAAAAAAGAAGAGAAAAAAGAAGTGAAGCCAGGTACAGAATTGTCACCAAAGACTGGGCAACTGGGCTAGCCTGAGGGCACTCTCCGGGCGTGGTCTGTGACAGCAGAGGGCAGGGGCCAGAGATAATGTCTCCATGGTCCCCATGTAAGCCATGCTTCAGGTCATCAGGTACAATTTCATGAAGGGCCTCTGCTTTTAGTCTTTTACCAACACTGTAAAATCACATTATCCTGCTGGTCATTAGGTTACTTTCTCTAACATCATAATCACAATTGTATGCCCATATATACGTCACCATTCACTTAGGGCAATCAGTTTTAGTGGTATTCACTTTAGTTTCTTTCATAAGGCGTATGTTTTTGTGAGATAATGGAGGAAAAAACATGTAGTTTTCATCTAAATGAAGCAGTAGTGCGTGCACTCAACTGCATTTTCTTGTTGTTGTTGGCTAACCATGTTCATTACTTAAAAATGAAAGGGAATGTCCTGGCTTCTCTTTTGGAAAGAAATGGGGCAAAAATACAGTGGATTTTGAATACAAATGCTTTAGCTGCAAGGTACTGTAAACAAATAATAAGCATAACTTGTCCTTGGTATGTTTTTAACAATTCTCAATTCACTAGAAATCAGTAATTTTCACCTGCATGAGTAATCTCCTCCCAATGTGTTAAAGAAGAAAATGTTAACATCCTTCCCTCTGGACAAGAGAAGAAATGTGCTCTGATCATAGTATCTCATCTATCCAGTAAATAATCGCAGGTTCTTTCAGCTAACAAACCTACATACTAAGTTCTTAGTTTGTGCCTGGCAATGTACAGTGATGGATAAAATGCGTTCTTTGTTTCAAAAGGCAATTACAAGATGAAATGAGAGAATTTAAAAGCAGATGATCTCTGGGGGGGGTGTGTGTGTGCATAGAGGGACGGGGTTGGTCAGAGAATTTTTAAAGATTTATTTATCTTTATTGGAAAATCAAACTTACAGAGTAGGAGAGACACAGAGAAAGATATTCTGTCCACTTGTTCCCTCCCTAGTTGGCCACAACAGCTGAAGCCTCTTCCAGGTCTCTGACACAGGTACAGGGTCCTAAGACCAAGGGCCATCCTCAACTGCTTTCCCAGGACACAAACAGGGAGCTGGATGGGAAGTGGGCCGCCAAGATTAAAACGGGTGCCTATATGAGATCCCAGGCCGATTCAAGGTGAGGATTTAGCCACTAGGCTACGGCACTGGACTCTGGCCAGAGAATCTTACAGGATGTATGATGGTGTTAAATCCAGCCACATTACAGTCCCTAGGGAGACAATAGGATGAAGAACAGCTTGCCATTCTTACCTTCCTTTGTAGACTGTACTTTTCACTATGTAGGACTTACCTTTTTCCAAAACCAAATTCAAACTCAGCATGGCAGAGGCAGCTCTTGAAAATCTGGTTCCAGAGTTTCTGAGACCCATTTGGTCAAGTAGTCTGTCATAATGAGTTACATTTGGACTTTCTAGAACACATTCTAGGATTCTTTTCCTTTTCAGGTCCTGTTCCCATCACGCGCAGTGCTCACCTCTCCCTTGTCAGCTTGTCAAGATGACTTTCATATGAGCTAGCATTCAGGCAAGCGAGAACACCTTGGCACTTGCTTTCTTACCTGGTCGAGATACAGTTTGGTGAGTTCACTGAACGCGAACTACTTGTTGTCTTGGGCCTGACCAATAGGATACAGTTCAACTGCACAGGTCTCTCTGTGGAGACAAAACTCCTAAACACTACTCACGTCCTTCTGCAGTGATTGTGACTGCTCCTGTGTTTTCAACCTTCTAATACCAAGTGCTGCAAAGGGCATCAAGGTCAACAGGCATTTTCTTCTTGTCTTGTTACAGATAGTTAGATTGTAATTTTCTGTTAAGATTGTTCCAAACCTACATCTTTTTTCCCCCTTTTTGTCAAGATTTGTCAAAATTTGGCCCTTGTTAAAAAAAAAAAATACACAGGGTATAGAGGGGTTGCCTGTCTTTCCAAGTCACTTACTAAGCCTTTCCTGTATGAATGCAAAGCTTTGGACTGAGACCTATTGCCTCTTCTAATCTGTTTTTGGTTTTTAAGGTATCTGTTTTGTTGCAAAGGTTTTATGTATATTTATTGGTTCACTCCCCAACTGGCCACAACAGGTCGGAGCTGAGCTGATCCAAAGCCAGGAGCCAGGAGCTTCTTCTGGGTCTCCCACACAGGTGCAGGGTCCCAAGGTTTTTGCCGTGGTCCACTGCTTTCCCAGGCCACAAGCAGGGAGCTGGATGGGAAGTGGAGCAACCGGGACTTGAACTGTCACCCACATGAACCGGAATCACATATCTGCCTGCTCCTGGAGGTGAAGGATTGTCCAGTTGAGCCGATACACCAGCGTCTCTAGTTCAGTTTTAATTCCAGATGCCTCATTAAGTCCTCTTGAGGGGTCAGCTACAGAAGAATTGCAGCAAAATAAGTTAATTACTATGGAGTTGATTAGATATGTCTAGAAGAAGGCTGGAGTGAGCCCTTTTGAAGGAATATTATCCCCCATTGTAATAGGTTTTACAGCTATTAAGAATTAGTACAGGATGGTTTTCACAATTGGATGAATTACATAAATGCCAATGTCAACATCAGACATAATTTAGAAACGATATGAAGAAGCATTTTCTGTTTTTAAATGTCAAAACCATTTCTCATCCATCAGGTAATAATTTTTCAATTTTCTCTTCACAAATATGGTACTTTGTCAGTGCTGCTGAAGTCGTAATTGATTTCACAGCCACGAAACATGGGCAGCCAAAGAACCTTCATTATAAGATAGAACTTGAAAATATGAATAAGATGCCACTTCCCCCAGAACCACAGGATCAATAGGCGAGTGCAGCAGACAGAGCTAAGCCACGCATCTGCTACATGATCTTGGCTTCGGATAAGTGCCAGAATGGCAATGATGTAGGTCTTAAGTGACCACTGAAGGCTCAAATGGGTTGCTTAGTTAAAAAAAAAAAAAGATACTTTCAATTAAATGTCAAAGATAATTACATGGGAAACATCAAAGAGCTACAGAAGCACAGCTGAAATATTGCATTTCCCTAGCCTGATGCTCTATTACCAGCTAAACTTGTCATATTTTAAAGTTTTGGTGGGGACTTGGTTGCTCCAGGAAAGCATAACATTCTACACTTATGAAAAGACATACTAGCGGGGCTTTGGGGCACATGTCATTTTCCAAATAACGTGTGGGTGATTTTTAGTGAGGGAAGTGTGAAATGGCAGGCTTTTCCTGCTTTTGATCTCTTAGCCGACACTTAGAACTCTGCTGAGGTTCTTAAAACTGGGCATCCAGTAAAAATAAAAACAAACAGCCCAGTATCACGCTCTTTCATTGCAGAATCCACAAGCACTTTCTTTGCCATTATTATTGGCTCCATTTCTTCCCACCATCCAATCTCACTGATCATGAATGGTGGGTGAATGCCTAACCTGACAACTCCAGGCTCATTTAGGTGTTATGTAAAGGAGTAGAGTGCCGCCTGGTGTCTGGGAGGACCCCAGCCGTTTTTCTGAGTTCCTTTGAAAAGTGTCGAGCTAGGCCCAGTATTTTCCCTATTCACAGCCATTCCTGTGGAGGAAGCTTGAAAAGAGTAGTTCAGGGAGTCCGCAGGTTTGTCCACTACCCTCTGAGAACCTGGTAAGGAGACTCTCCAGGGCCAGTCAATGGCAATTTGAGAAGAAGAGAAAGTTTGCCTTTGAAGATATTCTGCTGGTGCTTCAGGCATCCCCCGCCCCCTGCCCCGCCAGTTTTTCTGCTTCTTTGTCTGGAAAACACCTTAAACGGTAGAGCCATCTTTCCCAAACTCTTGCAGTTATGGACTGGTTCAGTGAGACAGTGGTAGGTGCTTAGTGACTGATGAATTCCCTGGAAAATAGGTTGGAGAATTTTTTCAAATAACTGGCCGTAACCCTATGATGAGATGGTCAGTACCAATCAGCAGGACACATTCTAAGGAACCCTGCAGTTGCGAAGATTCAGTCTTCAAAGGTCACCTCAGCTTTTCCTACATTACCTGAGTATAAGGACTTGCTTTGATGTAATAGCTGATAATGCATTGGAAGCTACTCTTCCATGGCGTTCAGCTATAGATTAGAAGAGACTTCCCAAAGGAATTACAGCCCTTTAGTTACTAGCTGAAAATGTTGTGCGTGTTGGCACCTTTTAGCAGATTCGTGATTTCCAGGAATTCATCTGTGCTGAAGTGTAGCTCGGTTTCTCTGTACCCGAACTCAACCTGTCCTTGAGTCCCCATTTCCACAAATGGAGCAATTTACTAAACCTTGCCCTTGAAGATGGCTCAGTCTTTTCTGGTTTAAAACTTAATCTCTTTGGGGATAATTACTCACACATTTGGTTCTTCATTTGAACTCATTCAAAGTTAAATATCCCTACCCCAGCTGCTTTCAATCCAAGACTTGCCCTGGTAGGATAGACCCCCTTTGCTCCTCTCTTCCTCTCCCCTTCACTTTCCTTTCCTCTTTTTCTTTTCTTCCCCACCAGCCTCTCCCATTTCCTTCTCCTCCTCTTGGTGTCTATGCACGGTGTACAAAGCAACTCCCCTGCCGAGGTGAGGACTTTGCTACACTGCATGCCTGCCGCAGTGTGTCCTGTGTGACTACTGTATTCTTTAGAAGTATGTGGGGGAAGTCATATTAATTAAAGGGGGTTTTTCCCTCCTGGGAAATGTATATCTCACTGCTAAGATATCAGAGAGTGGTGGATGGCACACTCTAATTATTCTGGATAATTTTAATAAATAAATAAATAAATAAATAAATAAATAAATAAATAATCTCTTACAAATTTGCTTTAAGATGGGAATTAGAGCAAAACCCAGCACATTGAATATTTCATGGACATCATAGTGGCACGCCATTGCAGGGAAGCTGAAAAACACATCATTTTTAATTATCTTTCATTTTATTATGGGAAGCTTTGATCCAATTTATTTATAAGGCTGGTGAAAAGCCCTGTATATCTAATATGACAGCAAATTGAACAATAGGGAAGGTAGCTAAATTTTGTTACAATGAAAAGTTAAATTAACCCACAGGAATCTGTTATTTATGATATAGTGTCTGGCTTCATTATTCTGTAAAATGCCTGCTGTTGGGTATTCGCCTCTCTCTCTTTTTTTACTCTTCTATAAGGTTATTCAAAATGAAAGCTAACAAACATAAGGGGTTTTAACAATTATTTGCAAGAAATGATTTGTTCTGACAGGTCAACTACTGCAACTACTGCAGCCGAGCTTGTGTTTCATTCATTGCTACCTAGTCCCAGAATTAACTGAAAGATCCAGTCATCTGTCCTGAAGTAGAGAGGAACCTACTGATAGTGGTAGGAGATTGTAAACTCACTATCACATCACTGGTGTTCTAATTTACTTTCTAAATATTTTGCCTTTCTAAAGAGAACATAACAAGACAAAGGAATAAAGCCTGCCTCGACAAAATTCAACAAGTTACAGGAATTTCTGGAGTAGAAGTGCTTTGTTTTGGTTTTGGGTTTTAAAAATTTATTTGTTTATTTGTTTGTTTTTGCATTCACAAACCTATGTGATCGCCTGGGGATCTTGTGTTAAAGCAGCAGCATGTGAACTGGGGCTGTGTTGAGCATTGCAGGTTCCTCCCACCTGCCTACTCAAACCTCAGACAAGGCTCTCAATGAGTGGGCTAGTTCATCATCACCCAGCAGAAACAGTACTGAAGCTTATTTTCTGAATGAGATTCCTATCCAAAGCAATGCTTAAATGTTATTCCGGGTGCCTGTATTCTGTGTAGCAGCTAGGATGCCCACTTGGGACCTCCACATCCCATGTGCACATGCCTAAGTTTTGGTGGTGGTGGTGGCCCTGCTTCTGATCCCAGCTTTCTGCTAGAGTGTATCCTGGGAGACAGGAGGCGATAACTCAAATATCTGGGTCCCTTCCATCTATATGTGAGACCTGGATTTATTCCGGACTTAGCCTAACCCAGTCTTGATTGCTCTGGGCGTTTGTGGGTGTGAACCAGTAGATGCACTCTCTCTGTCTTTAAAATAAATGAAGATTAATATATTTTTTAAAGTGTTGCTGTGAAAACATTGAAGTTTGAACTGGACCTGTTGGTATACATCATGTAGACTACCCTGGACTTTGTACTCAGGCTGTCCTGGTTGCCTATCCCAGCCTGGTAAGTAATAGCTCTAAGAACCTGGACGGATGATGTCACCTCAGTACTGACAAGCAGAAAAAGAAGCAAAGAGCTACTGTTATTATGAAACCTGATTCAATAGGCAACACAAAGCTCTCAGCCTGCAGGAACATGTCACCAGGACAGCTAGTGGGTGATGACGTGGAGTGACAGTAGCTCCTTCTCAGTCTGTGCATTCGGCACCTTGATGCAATGCAGAGTCCCAGGTTAGTTTGAGGTTCCTTGCAACTGATGCTCACTGGGGTCACTGTGAAGGCAGGGCTGCTCCTTCCTGACTGAGAGGCAGCCCAAATGCCCCAGAGGACTACCGTGGGAGGGACTGAGTGGCCTTGCTTTTATGTCTCAAAACCCAAGACTAATTCTGGGCCTGGAGTGGATGTGTTGAGCTGGAGCAGGAGCTGAAATATCTTTGGGTTTGATCACAAAAATCTATCTTCTATGTTTGTTTTCCCCTCACACCCCCACCCCGACAAAGGATGAAAAGTCTTTTGATTTTGTCAATTTCTCAAACCTGTTTTCTTCTAAAGCCCATAAAGGTTGAGAAGGGCTTTCTTAGATTCTTGAAGAGGCATTTGCTTCTTCTCTACACCTTTGTTTAGAGATATAGATCTCATTCCCGAGTCCTAGCTCTGTCTGTCCAGACCCCCAGGTCAAGGCTTACTCCTCTGGCTTTGTTCTCTTAGCAACAGCCTGTTCCCATTTTCAGCTAGCCTTCTTATAAACCTCTCTTCAAAGATTCCCATGATTTTATCTAATCTCATATGGTTTTGCCCAAGTCTCTGACAAACTGCTCTGCTTGCCCCTTTTGTTGAAACTGACAGAGGCTAAATATGTTTCTTACTATTACTGTTATTATTTTAAGATTTATCTGCATTTTTAAAAGGAAATTGCAGAGTGAGAAGGAAAGACAGATAGGAGCAGATCTTCCATCTGCTGGTTCACTCTTCAAGTGGCCAATATGGCCAGAGCCAGACCAGTCCAAAGCCAGGAGCATCTTCTGGATCTCCCTGGTAGGTACTGATATCCAAGGACAGGAGCCATCCTCAACTGATTTCCTGGCCCACAAACAGGAAGCTGGATCAGAAATGGAGCAGCCAAAATTTGAAGTGACGCCCACATGGGATGGCAATGTCATGGGTGGAGGCTTAATCTGAAGTGACACAGCGCAGGTCTCCCAGATTGATTTCTTACATATGGGTAACTACAGAGGCAGTCTTTTGGCATTGGGTAAATGTTGTGCCAGATTTGCAGTTCAAGAGGCACTGCGCTTTTGACACCTCCCTTCAGCCTTGTAACTACAGAGGCTTACTTCCAGAGTCCCAGAAAAGGCCTTTGCAAAGAAGGAAGTTCTCCAACTGCTGCATGCTAAAAGTGTTACACTCAGATCTGTTTGAAACTGACTGAAGACTCAGATCCATGTGCTAAGGTGTAGACCAAGAAAGTTTACCATTTGCCCACACTTGAGTATGGGTGAATTATCTGAGTGTGGGTTCTGATGTCCGGCAAGAGTAAGTAAAATGCAAGAACTGAGCATACAAACAGGGGGGAAGTAGATCCACAGGGATAAGAATAGGGGTGAGTCAGTGTGGAGATCAACTGCTGATTTTTTTTTTCTTTTTGCTCTGGGTCCATCTGGCCTAAATTGTTGATTTGTAAACATGAATTGTTCTTGCCTCATTTTATCACTTTGTGCCTGGTAACAAAGTGTGGACCAGGAACAACGGGCAGCTGCTTAACATCTGGCTTTAGCTGCTTTGCTGAGAACGGAGTGGAAAGAGGAAAGCATTCATGTTTATTGAGCACCTGCTATATGCCAGCTCCCAGGAATGTCTATATCCCCTCAACATGAGCTGTTGGAGCGAGATTGAAGTAAATCACTGAACACAGCCATGCCATTGTAGCAAAGAAGGGAAACTAAGTCAGAAGAATGGAATTAGTGGAAACCAGCCATAAGTCATGTAGCAAACTTAGCCATCCTGTTCCTGTCATTATTATCAGCTTTTCAACAGGAGAGGCTGAGACAGAAATGAAATGACTCCAAATGCCCCATATGGAGTTTATCAGATAGCTGAGTTTGAATTCTCTTCTTGCAGAGGAAAACCACACATCCTTCTGGTAGCAACATGGCCTAGAAAATATAGAAAGGGGGAGATGCATAACTTTGCTGGACAGACCTGCAGCAGGTGTGCATCGAAGTTTTAAACTGCAAGAACTTAATGAAAAATGGAATGGCTGTGGGGATTCAGGGTCCTGTCCTTACACGGAAGCTGCCTGCACGGGGTAAAAAGGTAGAAAGAATCAAAGAAAAGAAATGAAGTAAGGCAGCTAAAAGGCAGACACTTGTGGAGGACTGAAAAAATGAAAATGATAGTCTTGTTTGGAATTCATTGTAATGGGCAAGGCTCCATCAATGGAAAGTGACAGAAGGGATGATTTAAAGTTCAGCTTTCCTTCTTTTGTTTCTCTGTATAAGAGAAAACCGACTTTTGATCATTTCTTGCTCAGCTGTAATATTCTGCTGCATAAAGAAGATTGAACACCGAATAGCACATTAATATGTTATTGGCAACTTTCTTTTTTCATATCCTACATGTTGATTATAAAACCATCCAGAGAGACTGATAGCTGTAATATATTACAGTTTCTCAAGTTCAAATTAATTTTATAACAGCACAGTAGATCCTGACATGCTGTGTGCTCCAAGAAGTATCCCAAGATAGACAAAACATTTTTCCCTTGTGACCCCGGTTTGTCTGTGCTATTTATTAAATATGTATTTACTTTCTTGCACACACCTCATCACCTGGCCAATACCCCCGAGCAGCTTGGCAATACCTCGTCTCTCACCAGGTAAGAATGGATCTCTCTGTGCATGAACCCCCAGTGTGAGCCCCACAAAGCAAGAAAGGAGCAGGGAATAGGGTGTGACAGTGAAGCCAGTGGCTCCCTAGTTCCCATTCCACATGTGCAGTCCCAGTCACTAAACCATGCATACAACCCACGACCGTGACCCCTTGCAGGAGCACCTCAAGGTGGTGCCCAGGGACTACAAGGGCATTAGATGAACCCATCTAAACCCTCACCTCTGCCCAAGCTTCCCCTTTGAAGACAACGTGTTGGAGATCTTTTTCTTGTCTCTTGCTGGAGAAGTGGTTAAATAAGGGGATCTAGAGACCCTGTTTCTCAACATGGGGCTCTGGACCCCTCTCATTGCAACAATAAGAAGATCAAAAATGGGTCCCATTGTTGCATTCTTTCCTCTAGACCTGGAAAATGCAATGTTATATCCACTAGCCACACATGACCACTTAAATGTAACTTGCTTAAAACTATATGGAACCAAATTCCATAAAATTAAGTAGCATTATAAAATGAGTCTTCAGACACCCCAGCTATATTTCCAGTGCTTGGCAGCTACATGCAACTGGCTGTGATTGTATCAAAGAATGTGTACAGAAAAGATTATACTATCAGAAAAAGTAATATTTCATAATGCTGCTCTATTCCCCCAATTGGAGGAAGAACAGAGCATGCTTTAGTTGCAGGGCAAAGGGAAGATTTTGGGACATTGTAAAATATTATCTATTTATTTAGTTGAAATGCTGATTTGCTCTGCAGATGGTCATAACAGCCAGGGCTGGGTTGGCTGGAGCCAGGAGACTAGAATTCCATCTGAGTTTCCCAAATGAGTGACAGTATCTCAGCTTCTTGAGCCATCTTCCACTGGTTTCCCAAATGAATTAGCAGAGAGCTGGATCAGGGCCCAGCACAGTAGCCTAGCACCTAAAGTCCTCGCCTTGCATGTACCAGGTTCCTATATGGGTGCTGGTTTGTGTCCTGGTGGCCCAGCTTCCCATCCAGCTCCCTGCTTGTGGCCTGGGAAAGCAGTCAAGGATGGCCCAAAACCTTGGACTCTGCACCTGTGTTGGAGGCCTGGAGGAAGCTCCTGGCTCCTGGCTTCAGATTGGCTCAGCTCCGGCCATTGCAGCCAATTGGAGAGTGAATCAACAGATGAAAGATCTTCCTCTCTGTCTCTCCTTTTCTCTGTATATCTGACTTTCCAATGAAAATGAGCAAATCTTAAAACAAAACAAAA
Organism: Ochotona curzoniae; assembly: GCF_017591425.1. NCBI lineage: Eukaryota > Metazoa > Chordata > Mammalia > Lagomorpha > Ochotonidae > Ochotona > Ochotona curzoniae. Next base: position 13,161,711 of record NW_024467087.1, read on the forward strand.
CAAAACAAAACAAAACAAAACAAAACAAAACAAAACAGAAACGTAACAACCAGGACTCCAACTGGCACTCTGGGCAACATTTGCCAAGAAAAATGTTTGTTGTTTTAGTATGGTTCAAAGTTTTTGAATGTCTAGCTTTCTGGAGTAGTATCAGTTTTTATAGAACTGTCCAGAAAGAATTTAAGATAACTCAGATATCTAATATAGACATAAACTAAGATTTTAAAATAGGGTAGATAAGTGGGTAAAATGAGTTTAAGTGGGTATAAATGCATAATTTAAACCTTTCTCCACATTTCAATTTCAAAAACTTATTCTTTTATAGACACCATCCTAATTGTTTAAGAAAATATTCACTCCTTGAATCATCTGCGGTTTATACCTAGGGTTAGCATTTATTAGTGCATTCAACAAATATGTTTAGATACCTGTTACGTATCTTTTTTCAAGACCTTTGCGATATAGTAATGAACTACCAGAGATGTGTACCATGTAGAAACTTATATTCCAGGGGCAGAAGGTAGAAAGAAAATAATATAGTTCACAATTAGGAAACATGAAATATTTGGGAGTTCCATGAGTAAATGGAACATATATAGGTTCCATTTAAATTGGAATATATGTAGGTTGGGTAAGGTAGGGAGGGGTCCTGTTATTCTGGATCTTTCCACAGGGCAATAGCCTTATTTGGTAGGTATAGAAGAGAAAGTCCAGGTTGGCCAAACTGATATGCATATATACACTCACTTGCACACATCAACTCATGTGTTGTAAAGAGCATGCAAGCAAGAAGCTTTCATACATTATTTATGCCAATGTTTGATTTGGAAAGCGTTATGTCTTTAGTCATGTACTTTTACTTGCAGATTTCTGGATCAATCCGTGTGAGTTGGGTTATTCTGTGATAACAGAAATTTCAAAAATACTGTCTCCTTATCACCAAAAAACGATTTATTTGTTCATTTTATATGTACACAGGTTCACCAAAAGTGTTGCTCATGGGAAAACTGTCCAAGGGCATGGAATGTCCAGGCTGTGGTGCAGCTGAGGCCTTCCACAGAGTTGTCAGGGAACTAACTACTTAAGCCATCGCTGTGGCTTTCCAGGTTGTGCAACAGCAAGAAGCTGGAGTCGGGAGCCAGGGGCGGGTATCAAACCCAGGAACTCTGTTGGGCATTGTGAAGGACTTGACCGCAGGCTAAATCATTAACTCCAAGCTGAATGCATTTTTGGGGCTGCTAGCGTGAGTGAGGCAGGCATGAGAGAAATTCTCTTGTGACAGAGAATACCGGTGGCTTCTGATTGCTTAGGGTGATTCCTTGTCAGCAGCTCACAAGAAAATGGGGACATTCGTCCTAGGAGTGCAGGGAAATGAATTCTACTCATGCTCCTGAGCTCAGATGAGGGCACTAAGCCTCAGATGAGATCACAGCTTTAGGGCCACATTGATGGGAAACTTATAAAGCCATGTAAAAAAATCTCCAATTATGCTGTGCCTGATATTTGACCTAGACACCATGAGATGATAAATTTGTATTGTTTTCAGCTAAGGATTTTGTGATCATTTGTTGCATAGTGATATAAAATGAACATATTCTGATTTAATTTATATAAAATTCAAAACTAGGCAAAAATTAGCCTATGCTGATCAAAATCAAAATAGTGGTTACTGTTGGGGTTGTCAGGTGATGGTAATATTTCTTGATGTAAGGCTGATTGCTCTTACGTGTTCAATTTGTGAAAACACACCAATCACACACTTATCCTGTATTCCCTTTTCTGGAAATATTTTGTCACTCAGTAAGTATTAAATCACTATGCAACATACATTTTGGCTTTTAAATAACTCAAGCACAATCAACAGTCTGTTTCCTGGTGTGTCGCATGTGTACTTGCTCACAATAAAATCCCACAACGTAGAAAACAAGACTGAAGACTGGTTTTCCTTAGAGAAAATGAAATGGCTGTATGGAAGTAAAGGGGTATTTGTGTGTGGTAGGAGCTGGTGTTTGGCTTGGTGGGTAAGCAGACAGTTGCCTCCCACATGGAGGTAGTTGGATTTAGTCTCGGTCTCTGGCTGCTGATTTCAGCCACTGCTATTGCAGATCAATACGAGATAGTGATAATGGCTCAAATGACTGAATTCTGTCAGCCAAATAGAAGACTTGGATAAAGTTATTGGCTCATATGGCTTCAGACCCATATGCAAGCATTTTGAGGGTCAACCAGTGAATGGAAGTCCTCTCTGTCTGATAAGAACAGTTCGTTTGTTGAAGAATTTAGGAAGAAAATGTAATAAAGCATATGTATGTCTTCATTTGACAGGCTGGTATTGTGGCAAAGCAGGTAAAATTGGTGCCTGTAATGCCAGCATCTCTTGTGGGTGTCAGTTCATGTTCCAGCTGCTCCACTTCTGATCCAGCTCCCTGCTAATAGTCTGGAAAAAGAAGTAGAAGATATCCCCAGTGCTTGGGTCCTTGCCACCCATGTGGGAAAACTGAAGTTCCTGGCACTTGGCTGTGGCTTCTCTCTCTTCCTCTCCTCTCTCTGTAACACTTTCAAACACATAAAATGTTTTTTTTTTCTTTTTTTTTTTTTTTAAGATTTACCTTCCTGCATTGCTCAATTAACAATATTAACTGGTGGATCCCTCCCTTCTGTCAGGTCCCATGAAAGCTCCTTCACATACATTGTCTCTAATGTTTTAATTGTGCCTTTTAAGGCATGGGGCTGTTGAGGGCATCTCCATTGTGTGGAGGAGCACCTGAGACACTGATAGTCTAAGTATTGTCATTAGTCCACAGAGCTGTAAAGAACAGTACTATCCAAATCCTGATCTGACTCCAGAGAGGGTGCGCTCTTTGCCAGCTCCTCCGATGGGCTTATTAATTCTTAGGCTGGTAGGACTCACTCATTCATTGATTTTAAAACTAAGCTTTGGGGAGGGGAATCTTTCTGATTCCCTAAGCTTTGGTAGGCGAGTGACCCTTAGCTTACTTTCTTCTCATTCAGGGCAATTTTAGGTGTGTGTGAGGTTTAGGGGGTAGCGGAGAGTCTAGGAAAGTATGCCAGAAAATGTTCATTTCAGCACTGTTCAGTATTCCCCAGGGATAGCTATCTGCTTAGGGCTCCCCTGTGTGCTGCTGCTGCTCCGGGTTTGTCTCCACCTGGCTTTGGGCCACAGACTTTATCGTGTGAACTGTAGCTTGCTCTCAATGTGATTCTCCCTGTAGACTTTATTAATAATCTTGGTGCAAACACTGTAGCCATGGTCAGTGAAATCCAATCCTTGCCCGGGAGATTCCAATCCTCAAGACATAAGGGTCAAGCCAGCCATCGAATTGCAAAAGACTTATGAATGGAGGCCTCTGATTGGAGCCTGGAGCTGACTGGGAATTCACTGAATACTGAGAAGGGAGTTTGAAGACCTGATCTGCAAGGCTGGCTTTGCAAAAGCACTCAGGTTACTGAGATAAAAGGGCAGCCTGCGGCAAAGACCAAGAGCCTTGCAACAGACTTCTGAGAAGGACAGGGCAAGAAACAGACTTGCTCAGAGCCTTTGACTTGTCTTTGGGGGGGGGGGGGCTTAATATGTGATTTTACACGAGGAATGGTCAAAAAAAATTCCCAAGTTTGCCATTTCAGACTAATTTTGGGAGAAAGGTTTCTAATGCTGCCTGAATCTCCTTTCAATCGCCACCACCACCTTTCCCCCCTCCCCCTTATGTATAGGAAAGTGCAAAAGAAGGCTTAGAAAATAAAACTAAAAGTAGTATCCATGTAGTGAAGTTTTTAATATATTCTTCCTCATCTTTGGCTGAAATCTGACTACGTTAGTTCTCAACTTTTAAAAAACTTTAAGAAAAAAAATTCAATTGATCTCCACCTTAAAAGAATGTCATGGTATGACCATCTAAGGCAGGTGATAAATCATATCTGATCATCTTTAAAGACTGTAACAACAAAGAAAGCAGTCCATCCCGCATCCTGGACTAGCAATCATCTTGTTTTTTTTGCTTCTTAGCATTTCAGCTACGTGAGACATGTCTTTGTGAAGAGAGCCAGAAGCTGCTCCTTTGGTAATTCACTATCTGGCCCTCTTCAAGAACATTCTGGAACATCAAATGTGAATTTCTTCCTTGATTTGCTACCAAACCACTGGCAAGATCTAGAACTAAGGAAACACATCAGGTGGGATGCAGAATGTCTTATTTGACTTGAACTGTATTTATCCTTGTCCCTTCTTACCTTTCTTCTGCCAGAAAAAAAAAAGCAGCTAATTATTGACTTAGCCTACACATCAACTGTTAGTCCTCCCATTGAGGTTTCAATGTTGTCACAGACTGCATTGTTCTTTTGGGTTCAGGCTTTTCTCTACATAAAAGACCCCATGATGTATTTTTCTTAGTGCTGCAGATTGAAGATGTGATTTATAGCTGGGAGGAACTAGGCAATGCTGTTTTTTTTTTTTTTTTATTGTTGCTTACATTGTATTATGTAGTACAGTTTTATAGGCGCTGGGGATTCCCCCCCACCCCTCCCATACCCCTCCCCCCATGGTGGATTCCTCCACCTTGTTGCATAACCATAGTTCAAGTTCAGTTGAGATTCATTGCTTGCAAACACATGCCTGGCAATGCTGTTTTAAGATATTATTTAATTTTCCTTTTTGTGAAAGGTGAGAGATGAGGAGAAGAGAGAGAAGGATAGGAAGAGGGAGTTGGATAGGGAGGCAAGGAAAGAGAAGAGAAGAGAAGAGAGAGAGAAAGAGAGAGAGAGAGAAACCCCATCTGTTGGTTCATTCCTCACCAAGCAGCTGGAACTGGGCCAGGCAAATCCTAGCAGCCAGGAGCTCAGTCCAAACCATTCACATGGTTTTCAGGGATTCAACTACTGTAGCCATAACCTGCTGTGCCTCAGGATCTACATTTTTAGGAAGCTGGAACCTGGAGTGGAGTTACCACCTGAACTTAGGCACTGTAATAGGGGATGCAGACATTCCAGAGGGCATCTTAACTTCCTCACCAAATGCCTCCCTCCAGAAGACTTTAAAAAAGATTTTTTTATATTTGAGTTCCAGAGTGACAGACAGAGGAGAAGCGGGGAAGAGAAGTCTTCTATCTCCTGGTTAATTCCTCCAGTGCTCACCAACAGTCAAGGCTAAGTCAAGCCAAACCCAAGAGCCAGGAACACCAGCTGGGTCTCCCACGTGGATGGCGGAAGTTGAAGGACTTGAGCTATGACCTGCTGACACTGTTTATCCAAAGAAGGGATTGGGTGCCCTTGCTATAAGAAGGAAAAGCAATCAAAATTGTCTGTCAGCAAAAGTTCCTGTTTCTTGGACTGAGATCAAGAGAGGTGGGCGGGTGGGTTGATGAGTTCTTATAGTCCCTTCTTATTGTTCCCCAAGGAGCCTTCTTGGACCACTCCAGCCCACTGTGGACTGTTCTCTGACTGTCACTTCAGCACAGCCTGTATGTTCTTGCATCCTCAGTAACTCCTCTGAGAACGTGAACTAGTCTTTGTTTGACGATATTGAAGAACCTGATAGAATATTGTCAGTGGAATGAAAAGAATACTTAAATAAATTAAATTTAATAAATACATTTATTGAAATGAATTTATGTGAAAGGCAGAAGCAACAGTTTAAGTCATACGCCAGCAAATACAATAGAAACCACTATCTCTTGAGTACCTGTTTGGGGTCAGATTCCTTGTGAGGGTGTTACCTGATATTGACATGCATGATTGCAAAAATTAAAGGTGTGGTCCGCAGTGAGAACTCCAAACAAGTTGTGTGCACTTAGCCAAATTCCTTTAGCTCTCAAAGACACTGTTTCCTCATAGAAAGTCAGGACAATAAGAGCTGCCTTGCAGAATTATTTGGAAGGTTGCAGTATCTATGAAAGTATCTGATAAATTGTGAAGTCCTTCACCAAATATTGTTATTGCATCCACTCTAGAGGAATTTTTAAGAACCAAGAAGCTGAAGTCCTAGCTTTTAGAAGATTATTGCTTAGCAGAGTGGAAGAAAGTTGCATGTGATGCTTTACCCTAAAATAAACATGGCAGATAGTGTGGGTGATGATTCAAAGTTGTGCAGGTATTGAGTTGCCCAGTCAACAATGTCCCCATTTCTGCTTTCCTCTTTACCAAAATTCAGCATTTGGACCCACTATTTCCTTTAGTGCCCTCAGAGAATGTACACACACGGACACCCATCTCATGATTCCTCTCTGTCTACCTCAGCTAAGAAGAGAACTATCTAACATTTTTGGTGTTCCATTTGGAGACATGATTATCATATTCTCCAGCTCTAGCCCGTACACCCTGGAGCTGGATGGGGGTCATAGAGGCATCAGAGTTCTTATAGGCTGTGGAAATAGACAATTCGGGGTTCAAGTCCTAGCTGTATTAATTCCTAGCTACAGGGCTGTAGCTGTGAAATCTCAGTTTACTGATTTGTAAGTTACTCAGAAGTATAACAGAAACAACTCTCTTTGGATCTTTGGGAATGTTATTTGAAATACCATGTATTGTGTATTGTGATTACTACAGTATCTGATAGACAAAATTTCAGTATGGGTACTGTTGTGGATATTATTTCATAAGCATCCTGAGGTCACCAGCCAAGGCCAGCAGCCATCATGTGTCACTGTGCAAATCACTGGCCTTGGCAACCTTGACAAGACCCTTTCCCTTGCACTTCCAACTCTTCATTAAGCCCTACCAAATACATTTTGTCTCTTCTCATTTGGATTTGAATACTTGTCTGCTGAAGCTCAATCTTGCACAAGATGATGCAAATTAAGGTACCTTTCTACAGTGCTGAAGATAAATGTTCAAAGTGCCTTTTACCAAGTTCATCTCCCTCCACTGCTCTAATGCTGTAGCTTTTTGCATTTTAATGTCATTTAGTTAAATGTGGATCTTGAAAATACTTATTACAAAAGCAACTAATTTGCCAGGTTTTGCTATCAAAGTCCAGTTAAGGGCTTTAGTAGACTCTACTCTGACTCTCTTATTAAAAACTTAATTTTCGGGCCCGGCGCGGTGGCGTAAGTGGTTAAGTCCTCGCCTTGCACTCCCGGGATCCCATATGGGCGCCGGTTCTATCCCGGCAGCCCCGCTTCCCTTCCAGCTCCCTGCCTGTGGCCTGGGAAAGCAGTCGAGGACAGCACAAAGCTTTGGGACCCTGCACCCGCGTGCGAGACCCGGAAGAGGCTCCTGGCTTCGGATTGGCATAGTATCGGCCGTTGCGGCTCACTTGGGGAGTGAATCATCGGACGGAAGATCTTCCTCTCTGTCTCTCCTCTCTGTATATCCGCCTTTCCAATGAAAAAATAATAAAAATAAATCTTTAAAAAAAAAAAACTTAATTTTCATTTAGTCTGTGGTATGTATGGTTAATCGAAACTAATTTCTCCTTGACTGGATTATGCTTTTAAGATGTTCCTTTCAAGCCCATGTGAGTGATAAAGACATCCTTTTTCTGGGAGCAACTTTGACTTTGAGGCTGTGTCCTCCAAATCTTTCATGTTGACCTGAGATGGAATTTTCAACTCTTGTGTTTTTTTATTATTCCAAACCGGAACTCACATGGAGACCAGTCAGGCCCTGGGCAGTGGGTGTGTTCCTCTCTTGCTGATTTTTTCAGAGTTCAAAACCAAATTCACAACTGAGGACTTGTCAAGGCCACACTTGCTTTAATTATTACTGTTAATAAAACCTTTTTAGGGCTTTCCTATCAGTTGGGGGTCACCTGACACCTTTTTCCATTTTTTTCCCCCAGTTTCCACTCTACCATTAAGTCAGAAAGAGGCTGGAAGGTTTATTTTCAACTTGCTGCTTGCCCATGTGACCTGAGAAACTTTGCTCCACGTTTAAGTCCTTTTTCTGCTTTTCTAACTCAGCTGCTGGCTGGAGGGTCATCTTTGGTAGCACCTTTTGGCCCAGTTGCCAGGAAGTGTTGTCTTTCCCTATCTAACATACCTCAGATCACAGAAACTTCCTGCTGGGAGGGAACTTAAGGGTCATGTATTACAGCCCCTATGTCACCAAGTCAGCAACAAACTCCCGGAGACATCAATAACTTGCCAGGGTCACACAGTGAACCAGAGGCAGAACTAGGATTCAAATGCTATTTTCTTGGCATCTAACTTTGTGCTCTTTCTACCCTGTCCCTGTGCACTAGTGCTGCTTGTCCAAGGCTCAGCTGACAGATGGGGCTTGCCCAGCTCTGGCTCATACAGGATGAATGGGAAACTGACCTTGTTTTCTTAAATTCCAACTGCTGCTGTTTGACCAGAGGCTCAAAGCAAACCCCCTTTGGCCTGATCAACCATTAACTTCTGACATGAACAGGGCCCAAGATTCATGTGAAGAGTTTAGATCGAGGCCAACTCGCCTAGCTTTGCTCTTCACTTATGTATATAACCTGAAACCTCAGATCACCTGGGATCTCTAAGGCTTTCTTTTCGAGGCTTCATAGTATCCCATTGGAGAGATCATTCATCAGGGGTACACATTGCTCTCTTCCCTTCTTGCTTTTTGATATCTCTTGGCAGGGGTCAACTTCATGTGCATCAGACGATGTCCTTTAGTAAGGAACACCAACCAGGAGGACACTGGATTGATTTGGAAGGAGGGTGAGAAAAGATTGCTGATAAAGAAATGAGATGGAGGCAAAGCCAGCTAAGTGCTCAGAGTGAAATATAAAAGGGCTTCAAAAATGTTCATGAGAAATGGAATTAAATCAATTAACTCAATGAAATTATTTTGGTGCAAGGTCAATTTGAAATCTATGCATAGGCTTTTTTATTATTATTAATTACATTGCATTATGTGACACAGTGTTATGGGCACTGGGATTCCGCCCCCCACCCCTCCCTGAGCCCTCTCCCCATGGTGGATTTCTCCACCTTGCTTATGCATAGGCTTTTACATAACATATATTTCCACTAACTTTCAGAAGACCCCTCCTATGTGTATCTTACTACTGTAGAAAATCTAAGAAAGATCTGAAATCTAGGATATTTTGAGTCAAAATGAAAGAGAGACACATATTTACGGAAGATCTAGGGACTAAAGTGATGCGCTCAGTAGACTAGTTAACAAGCATGACAACCCAATGAGGTAGCTATGATTATTCCCATTGGCATGGAAAGGAAAACTGAGGCCCCATGAGAGTTCAGAGAGCCCTGATTACACCCACAGTTATGTGCTCTCTTCTCTTTCGAAAGTCATTTGATAATTGGATTCCTCTTAAGCTTTTGTTTTTTAAAGATTTATTTTATCTATATATATTTTATTGGAAAGGCGGATATACAGAGAAGAGGAGAGACAGAGAGGAAGATCTTCCGTCCGATGATTCACTCCCCAAGTGAGCGCAACGGCCGATGCTATGCCGATCCGAAGCCAGAAGCCTCTTCCTGGTCTCCCACACGGGTGCAGGGTCCCAAAGCTTTGTGCTGTCCTTGCCTGCTTTCCCGGGCCACAGGCAGGGAGCTGGAAGGGAAGCGGGGCTGCCGGGATTAGAACCGGCGCCCATATGGGATCCTGGGCGTGCAAGGTGAGGACCTTAACCACTGCGCCACCGCAAGCTTTTTGAAGGTAGTCAGTCAGGCTATTTTGTAAGCATGGAAGCTGAGACCTGAGTAAGTGAGGTGACTGTCTTAGGAACTGACTCTGGCCTCCTGCCTACAGTTGCCAACCCTTGGCATACTGTCGTTTAAAAACCTCTGCATGAATGGGCTTTTGTATTCACTTTCAGTGAGAAGCAGTAGTATCACTGTTAGTGCAATGGTTAGACACAGATTCCTCAGTCTGCATGTTCTGAGAGATGGGTTTACTGTCAGCCACACTCCAGTGCTTACCTTACCTATATAGTGCACATAGATCACACAGCATGCTGGCTTTCTTCTCCTCTTACTTCCTTAAGCCTCATTTTTTTAAGGCTAGACAAATAAAACTCTGTTTTACATGGAAAAAATATTTGTAGATGACTGTTGAGTGTTGTGTATCACACACACAACCTGCTCATAATATGAACACTTGAACCACAGAACAGCATTTCCTGAACCAGCACCGTTCACTCAGCTTGGAGAGACATATAAAAACAGAAATGAACTGGTTCAACAGTTTAGATGCCTTCGGTCTTAGTGACAAAAACTGCCTATTATTAAGTATGAACATTTTCCAAAAAAATTAGAGACAGCATTCTCAGGATGAAGAGTGTGTGAGTATTCTCTGCTGTCTGTAAAGCTTCCGTGCTTTCCAGAAGTGTCCATTATTTCTGCTCCAGTTTCAGCAGGAGACCTGGTGCTCACCCTTGTGGACCAGAGAGACTGACGTAATTCTGACAGGTCACTTGGGTGGCCAGGTCAGGCAGATGTTCTTGGAATGACCGTGTTGGCCTCGGCAGCTCACAGATAGGGAAACTGCCCTCAAGAGAGAAAGAAGGACAGAGAGAGAGGAAGTAAGAGAGAGGGAGAGAGAGAGAGAGAGAGAGAGAGAGAGAGTTAGCTGATTTCTTTATGATGGTGCAGGGTCTAGTCAGTGTCAGAGCTGACACATCAGGCTGGGGCTCTTGCAAACTGCCTCTCACTGTCTTCTCAGACTGCAGCGACCGTGTGTGAAAGCACACTGCTTAGTACGCAAGCAAGGCTGACACTTGTGCTCCCGGGATTGTCAGCCTTTTGTTGGGAAGATGGTTCTTCGAAAATACTGAAAACCACGCCACACTGTGAAGACAGCCAGAAGTACCGCTCAGAATGTGGGAGCCTCCTCATCTTCTAAATACTGAATCTCCAATCTATATAAAGGCTGCGACTCAGGTGCATCTGAGAAAGAAGGAGATGGAGAACCAAAGGCCTGACAATTTAATCATTGCTCTTCTCTCTGCTGCCAAACTCAAACATCACCCCCCGACCCCCCAGATCTACATCCTTCTGGAGCACTGGGGCTTCGATCCTCTCAATCTGACTGAGGCTTGCCAGCTTCTGGGAGTAACGGTCAAGTCCAGAACTTGCAAGAGGCCTTTGAAACCTCTAGCTAAATCCCAGGCCGGGTCAGAGGACAACATGGCTCTTGCAACACAGATGAGAAGAACCTCCTGCTTTTCGGCAGGGGACCTCTTAAGCCCTGGAAGGACCTTGTGTGACCTTGGTAAAAGCAAGTATCCTCGAGGGAGCTACTGCCTGTTCTTAGCCTGGAGTGGTAGTGACATGTTAGAGTACAGGAACTCATGGACTTTCCCACTCACTCTGTTTCCTTTCACCCTGCACCTGCCTGCTAGCCTGGTTGGCCTTTCCCTCCGCCCCCCCGCCCCCCCCGCGTTGGACCAAGAATGTGTGCCCGCATGTTTGTCTGCACATGCACCTGTGCGCATGTTCCTTGCACAACTTGAATGAGTCATGTACCAATCCCACATAACCTCTCGGAGACCAGGAATTCAAGTTAGTTGCTGAGGGCTTGAACATGTGACCCACAGGATTCAGAAGTATTTTGCTAGGAACTCAATGGATGCCATTAGAAAACTGTTGTAATGCCTGACACGGCGCCATGAGAACAGCCATCCGATGGACAGGCTAGAGATCTTGACTGGGCAGGTGGCCAAGGAGAAGGTGGGGCACCTGGCAAACTTACCTCCAGGGCTACCTCTCCTCCATAGCTGTTTCCCTGAATCACACCCTTACTTGCCTTTAGGGGGAGCACATCCTATCCCCATCTTCTGTGTGTGTAGTGTGTGGTGGTTGGGAGGTGGAGAGAGCAGCAGGTGAGGACCACAAGAGCTCTTGGGGAAGTAGAGAGGCTTGTCTTGTAATGTCCTGCATCTGGCTATTTAGTCCAAGTCTGTTCATTTATCAGTGTGCCCTACAGCCTCCACGCAGAAGATGCTAGAGGGTCTGAAATGTAGATGGTTCCTGAATTCCACTACCCCTCTGGCCTGCAGCTGGAAGAGGGGCCTTTGCTGACCCTAAGAGGTCTCTGGGGCCACGTGGAAGACTGTCTTGGGCTGAGAATTCTGAAGGGAAGGGACTGACAAGGGGCTCAGCTGTGTCACTGCCTAGGAAGGATTCCTTCCTTGTTTGGTGTGCGACTGAGTTGGCACACACATCTCAGCTTACAGCAACTAGCAAACGAGGCCTCGCATTGGGAGTTACTCATGGGTTTCTACGTTTCATCCGCACGGTGCCCCAGCTGGTGCACATGGATGCTATTCTTAGGCTGCTTTTCCATATGAGGAGTGATTAGGCTTGAGATGCCCAGAAAGGAAGTGACAGATTGTCCAGTACTCCAAGATCTGTGGTGAGGCCGCTCCCTTCATGGTACCAAGAGGACAAAGCAAAGAAAGCAAGGAGTGGAACTCAGTGAGGGAGCTTGAGGGAGAGTCTGCCCCAGCACGCTCCTCAGTAATCCCAGCACCTACAAATGCTGCTCTGAAACGCTGCTGCCACCCTGTGCCCTTTGGCAGCAGTGGGATGGGAGGCAGTACCCACAGTCGGCAACACCAGGCTCGTGGTTTAGGGCAAGCTGCCCTTATTAATCTGACAGGGCCAATCGGGGTCCTGAGTACTCAACACCTGTGTCTGGAGGCAACAGCTATTCTTTCCTCTTCAATCACCACACCCTGGTTGTACAGCAGAAAGCAGCATGTCGGCAGCTGGGAGGTGAAAATAACCTGTGCCTGTGTGTCCGAGCAGCTGCTGTTGGCACCCAGAAATGGGTGACCAGTGTCCAGTTTTCTAGGCTCTACGCTAGGGCTCTGCTGTGTGTCCTTGGGCATATCCATATCCCTCTCTGAGCCTCCGGTTCCTGATATCGCTTCACCTTGGATTACATGGTCTCACTCTGATAGTGTTCAGGCAACTATTCATTCATTCAATGACCCTTACCGAGCGAGGCTTTCCCGCAGGCACTGGGTTTGGTGCAGAGAATCCAGTGCTAGCGTGGTAAGAGCCAGTCCCTGTTACGAAAAACAAAAAACAAAAAGAAAACCAAACAAACAGAAAACCTCAGGTTGCTATTCTATTCTGTGATGTTTTATGGTCATGCTTTCTTCTTCATGCTGACTTACCTTCTCAGACTATGCCCCCGCTTCCGTTCGAGAATGGAAATTGGCAAGGAAGGAGGGAAAAGGTCCAATTTGCGCCTCTGCTATTTTAGGGGCGGTTGAAATTGCGAGCCCAAGTGGACTGATGCGCTCACTGAAGTGACCTCCGTTCTCCAAGACAGAAAACCTAGGTCCTCTGCTTGTGAAGTGGTTCGAGCTCTCGAGCGTGAGGCATTATTACATAAATTCAAGCTCGCACGGATCCTTAGTACCCTGAGTTGCCTGAAGGGGGGAATGGCACTGCCTGCGTGTGCAGCCCGGGGGCTCGGGCGGCCGCTGCAACCGGAGCAAGGAGCGCCCGCCCGCACCACCTGTCCCCGCCAGCATTCCAGAGTAGAGGCCGAACTGGCAGCCAGCCGGTCCGGGTCGGTCGCCGCCTCAGTCTGCGCGAGCCCTCCTAGGGGTGTGTCTCACGGATTCAACTGCCGGCCGTTCCTGGACGAGCCCCTCCGAGCGTCTTCTTCCCTGGCGGGAGCTGTGCGCGCCCCGCTTTTCGCGCTGCTGTCCCGAGGCCGCCGCAAGCGGATGCACGACCTCAGGAGACGCTGGGACCTGGGCTCCCTCTGCCGGGCCCTGCTCACTCGGGGCCTGGCCGCCCTGGGCCACTCGCTGAAGCACGTGCTCGGTGCGATCTTCTCCAAGATTTTCGGTCCCCTGGCCAGGTACGTTATAGGTGAAAACACGGGGCTCGCGCTCTCGAACCGCGGCGCGCGGTGTCTTGCGCTGAGGGAAGGCAGCGGCGAGCCGAGGGAAGGGCGGAAAGTTCGAGCTGGCCGTGGGCGACCTGGCTCGGGCGCTCCGGAGGGGGTGCGCGGCGTGCCTTTGGCCATGCTGCGGCTCCCTTCTCGCCGAACTGCGGGCGCGAGCAGCGCAGTGTCCCCGGCAGCAAGTCGAGCTGCCGGTGGGCTTTCTTCCCTCAGGGAGGAACTCCACAAGCCCGGCTCTGAGCTTAGTCGAGACGGCCTCCCGGGTGGGCAGCCGGGCGCGGGGGAGACCTGGGCTCGGCGCATATGGGGAAGGGAGACCCACAGCCCAGCAAGGCAGCTGCGTGCGCGCCACTGAGGGAACTGGGGGGCTGGAAAGCGAGGGCTAGTCCGGTGGGCGAAACGGAGCCACCGTGAGTGAAGCGAGAAGTGCAGGGGCCCGGACAGGGGGCGTGAGTTGGGATAGTGGGGCCACGGAGACAAGAGATGTCCCGCGGGTGCGGAAACTCTGTGAAGGGGCTCCGGGAAGCTCAGGAGTTACGGGGTGGGGTAGCTGGGGAGGCAGCTAGCGGCCCGCGGGAAGGAGTCAGGGTGTGTGTGTGTGTGTGTGAGTGTGTGAGTGTGTGTGTGTGTGAGTGTGTGTGTGTGTGTGTGTGTGTGTGTGTGTGTGTGTGTGTGTGTGTGTGTGTGTGTTGGGGGGAGCGATTGTGCTGCAGAAGCCACAGCGCTGAGCCTGCCGGGAAGGAAGGAAGCGGGGAAGGGCGCCACTGCCTCTGCTACTCGGTGCGGGGCGGGGAGTGAGGGGAGTAGGGGCGCAGCGACGGCGCCAGGGGGAGGGGACGGCGCGGGCGGTCGGCGGGAGCGGGCTGAGCTGCGGGATTGACGTAACGAGCTTGGGTTTCCCTCAGCGTCGGGAACATGGATGAGAAATCCAACAAGCTGCTGCTGGCTTTGGTGATGCTCTTCCTCTTTGCCGTGATCGTCCTCCAATACGTGTGCCCAGGCACAGAATGCCAGCTCCTCCGCCTGCAGGCATTCAGTTCCCCGGTGCCGGACCCGTACCGCTCGGAGGATGAGAGCTCCGCCAGATTCGTGCCCCGCTACAATTTCAGCCGCGGCGACCTCTTGCGCAAGGTAGACTTCGACATCAAGGGCGATGACTTGATCGTGTTCCTGCACATCCAGAAGACCGGGGGCACCACTTTCGGCCGCCACCTGGTGCGCAACATCCAGCTGGAGCAACCGTGTGAGTGCCGCGTGGGTCAGAAGAAATGCACTTGCCACCGACCGGGTAAGCGGGAGACCTGGCTCTTCTCCAGGTTCTCCACTGGCTGGAGCTGCGGGCTGCACGCCGACTGGACTGAGCTCACTAGCTGCGTGCCTGCGGTGGTGGATGGCAAGCGCGACGCCAAGCTAAGACCTGCCAGGTGAGTGTGCGCTGACGATCAAGACGGGCTCCAAAGTACCCAGAGCGGACCAGAGCCTGAGCGGGCTAAGGGCGGGAAGGCGCTGTTGAAGGCTGCAGGGGACCCAGAACGCACCTTGCACAACCCAGGCGGTTGCACTCCCCTCCTCCCCGCCCCGGAGCTGGCGCCAGGCACCCTGGCGCGCATCTTTGTGGCGCTGTGGCTGTCTCAGGAAGCCTTTCCTCTCTAGTCCGGGCGGCACGTCTGTCCATTTACAGTTTGGCTTTCTGGGCGGTTCAAAGGGTGTGCAGGATTAGCGAGTAGGCGTCCCTCCGCCGCCGCCCGAGACCTTGCACTGCACTTAAGACTCCACACTTGGAGAGCATAGTAGTAATGGTAGTAGTAGTAGTAGTAATAATAATAATAATAATAAATCCTGTACTCTGTATACGTCGCCCCTGGGTCCTTTCTCTTCCCGGCACCCCCTTTTTTTTGGAACCTTCTTTTCACTCGTGTAGCTCTTCCCTTTTTCCTCATTTCCTCTAGCGAGAAAATTCTTTCCTTCATGATCCTCCAGATCTTGTCTGCTGTTTGCTCGCTCTTTCTTCCACATTCCTTCCTCGATTCCCCACCCCCACTCCTCTTCTGTCTTACTCTTCCTGTTTCTGCCCTCCTACTCGACTTTCATCGCCGCCTCTGTTCTCCTTAAAACCCCCTACTCTCAACCAGCTTTCCACGGGGGAATGGGTGGCCCGCTGCCACTGTTTGTGGACACCCGGGGAAAGCTCGTGGTTCCCAGCCTGGCTTCCTTACCACTGACAGTTTGTGGAGGGGGGGGCGAGGGGAGGGAACGGACATGTAGGTGAGACTCACCCCTACCTTGTGTGAAACTCAAACCTGAGAAGCTTTACCAAACAAAACAAAACAACACAACACAAAACAAACAAACCAAAAAAACCAGCCCGGAATCCCAGCATGGGCACCTCTGGCTCAGTGTCTGGGCACCTGGGGCGGATGCAGTGAAACTGATGTATGTAAATAGCATTTTAAGTAGAAAACAAACAAACAAACAAAGACAGGGGCATTTTCTGTGCTCCAGCCACCTAGTGCCTTGGCTGGGGTCAGAAAATACTGTAAAGGGGACGAGGAGGTGTGCCTGGGGTACAGTTGGTGTAGCCAGGGCTCTAGTTTCCTTCTGGCTTCTCCACACACTGGAGTGCCAGGCAGTGTCTGGACTGGGTCTCTGAGCCAGGAATGACACGGTCCTGTTCCCTGCCTCCATTCTGGGTCACTACAAGGGTTGCTTGACTGGACCCCTTCAAGTTCCCCCAGGGCACTTTTTCTCCTGGATATGGGACTGCTTTGCAGGCGGCTTGTTACAACACAAGACTCAAATGGAGCACTGTGATAATCACTGCGAATTACAGAAACCATCACTCCCCATCCCTCATCCTGCCCTGTTTAACAGTAGCCTTCCGCAAATGCTCCAGTTCTGACAGAAATTCTGTTCCAATCTAATTTCCTTTCCAACACTGACCACTGTTATTTTCCATCTCCAAACAACCTTGGCTTCGCGACGATGGGAACCTCAATCCATTGCAAGCATTGTGTAAGTCATCGCCACAATCAGATTCTGGTGTTTAAGAACTCGAACAATTTGGCAATATTGGAAATAATTTCTCATGCTGACAGTGCTTGGTGGTCTAGTTAGGGTTGGTGACATTATTAAGAATCTTTAGAGCAAAAAACAAAACAAAACAAAAAACAAACAAAACAAAAACGAAATCTAGAACTGCATGGCTGTGATTGTGGCATAGAAGTAGAAACAAATCCTGTTCCTAATGGAAGCCGTAGCCCTGTCTGAAGATGCACACAGTATTTGAACCTCTATCAGTCCTTTTGAACATGTGGGTGAGGGTGTGACGTCAATGAACACACATTGTGAAAATGTGGTCTGAGTTATCTATTTGGTGGTGATTATTCTCTCGAGGATCCCTTCAGCCATTTTCTGTAATAGAATGAGGACCCCCTCAAAGCTTTACGTCCTTCTAAATCAAAGCCAAACTCTTTCAAATGAAACGGGATTTTTGTGGATATTAAAAGCGTGACACTGCAGTGCCATCTAGTCCAGTGAAAGAAGACTCATGTTTGAAAATGTCCAATTTTTTTGGATTTTATAGTGGTTGTAAAAATGGAACAAAATTTTCTGGAGAAGATTCATTGCTGCCTTAATGACACCCTTTTTCTTCATGCCTGCCTTCCTCCAGAAATTTTCTTCTTGAAGAATAGTGATCGGCTGAGGGTTTCACAATCTCCCAGATGCCTGCTTACAGGACCATTTCCCTGAGTTCTGATGATCAGTAAGGGTCAAGATGTGCAAGTGTGTGAGAGAGTGAGATGTGCAATGGAGTGTGCAGGCATGTGTAAGAGGTGAAAATTTAGAGCCATAGGCAGCTGCGCTGGCAGTGAACTGTGAGGGTAAAGAACTGGTCTTGGGTGATGGGCGGGTAGGCCTTGGGGATTGCTGTGTAGCACAGCCTTTGCCAGCCAGCTGCTGGGTTCCACGCTCCACTGAATTGAGGAGAAGAGCTTCTCTGTTTGGACTGGGCGTTCAGATACAGGAATCTTCACCCTAAGCCAACCATGAGCCAGCTGTATGACCTTAGACCAGAGCCTGTGTGGAGAGCGTGTCCAAATTTCTGAAGAGTTCGCCTGTCCCCATGTCTGTTATTTATCTGTAAACTTGTGCTGTCTTGGAGGAGGACAGAGCTACCAAAATACCTCCATTATTAGGTGACAATGAAGTTGAAAGAGGCTGAAGGCTTTCCCAAGGTCGCTGAGTTCATTACTGGGGCAGCACGAGTCTCTCTCCCATTCTGTCCGACTCCACCACCCTGTCAATTACAGTTTGACTAACAGGGATTTTTGGGAAAAAAAAGTGAGGGGCAAGGGAGTGGGCAGTATATCGTGTTGGTAATTACCACAGGGAAATACTCTGTAAATGTTAGGTGCAGTTATCACTAAGGCATCACCATTGCCAGATATTGACACCCGTGAATTTGGCCGAGGGATTGATTGGACCAGGGTTCCCAAACCCATTCACTGAGAGAATTTACCTTTACTCCCCCAATGTCTTAAGCTTATCAGGAGTAGGTTTCCTGGCCAGATTGCAGAGGGGCTTCTCATCATCAACAAGTTGCAAACATACAGCATAGCAGGATGGGAGGAGACTAGGGACCCAGTTGGTGACCATCAGTGGGAGCCCTGAGTAGTCACAAGGACCACTTTTGACCCACCCACAATAACTCATCCACATTAGGGAGAGCATGAACGGTTATGGGGGCAGCAGGCTAAGAACTTGAATTCTACTCCCTGTGTCATGTTTGAGATGTTTCCCAGAGTGTGTGGATAGCAAAGTGCTTGGGTACGATAGAACGGGTGAATAGAAATGCCTGTGATCACAGTGCATGGAGAGGACAAGGGCAGAGTGAGAGTGTGCCTGCCTGGCAAAGGCTAGAGTTGTTTATTAAAAATAATGTTTCTTTTAAAAATTAGGAGTTACATCTCATCCATCTGTCTGCCAGTATGCTGTGTGGAGTCAGAGAAGGGTCCTACTCATTTCACAATTTGTGAGACCATTTTGAAAATATGTCAAAACATTGTCGCTTACCAGCTGTTAAAAGTCCCAAATTGTTCAGGCTTTTCTCAGGCCGTATTCCCTCTGTTTGCAGCCAGCAATCTAGTGTGCCACTTGGCCTGTAGAAAGAATTCTGAGTTGGGTCCAGAGAAATTATTTTCTGCTGGGTCCCGTGCTGGCAGTCATAAATGTGTGATGAGGATAGAAGTCAGATCTATGGCTACAGAAGTCAAAGAATCTGACTTAATTCGTGTTGCTTTCTAGATTTTTAATAGCTTTCGGTTTTTTTAGCAGTCCTTTGGAAGGGCAGTTGTCGTTGAAAGTCCAGTAGAGCATTACTGACTGGAAAGGGAATAAGAAAAGTGTTTGGATGAAAAAAAGAGAGCTTTTCCTCCTTTTGTTCCATTTTTAAATTATGGTCAAACCTTTCTTCCATCCCACTTTTGTTGTAAAAAGCTGGCTTTGTTTTTGGAAGAGCTAGAGCTGGATAGTGCACCTGCGCACATGTCTCAGATACCCACATGTGCACTCCTTCATTTGCTTGATTCTGCAGTGAGGCAGGGTGACACAACAGGAGTACGGGTGCAGGGTGAGGCAGTGCATGGACTGTTTGAGCCAGCAGGGTTGGCCTTGTGGGCTGTCAGGCTGCAGGTGGCTGGGCTGTCAGTTGCCTTTACCCAAAGATGCCCTTTCTCAGCCATCTGGGATGAGAGCTGGTGTAGCACCCCACTCAGTTCACAGAAAAGTGTGTGTGTGTGTCTAGGGGCGATGTATTGTGATGACATCTGTAGAATGCCAACAGGGATGGCAAACATATTGTTGGAATCACAGCAAAGCTCTTCAATTTTCAGGGAGTTGAAAAGGTTACTCAGAACTAGTGTCTTTTACTAATTTGAGATTAGTGGCAGTTGAAATACTAAGACTTGTCTTTCCCAGCTGTCAGTTGTCAGCTGAGGTTTAAGGGAATGACATTAAAAGAATAACCATCCCTTGTTTCAGTTGTTCATGAAACAAAACTTTATAAAAGTGCATATTCTTTTCCAGGGAAGACACATCAGACTTGCTCTTTGAGTTTATAGTATAGTTGAGCAATTTTGTATCTTAAATATTTAATAAAGAAGATGGGCCTTGTTGGCAAATAATTTGGAAATCAATAATGTCTTTAAAATGTCAAACATATACCAGAATATGTGAAAAAAAAAGTAGAGACAAGACTGTCTGTTGTCTTGCAGTGTCTCTCTGGTTAGCAAACCTGGTAGGGTAACTGATGTTCCTGGTACAGTGCTGGCGGTTTAAGGAGATCAGCGGTACAGCCAGGGTCACTGCCTTCAGACTCAATGTCCATGAAGATTGGCCTGCAAGGTGCAGAACTGTGTAGCATAGAGAGGTGATGGGAGAATTCTGCTTGTGTGTGTAGTCTTTTCCTGTCTCTCACTTCAATGTCACCTCTGGAAAACAAAAGGCAGAGATCTAAATGAGAATGCTGTCTAACATTCTTTCCTTTGCAAACTCTGAGGAACAGACTAGAAGGAGAAAAAGTCTCCTTTAGAAGGCCTCTGGTGAATAGGATTATGCTTAGAAGAAAGTGGACATGGCAGATGCACATTATATTGCCGTGGATTTGGGAAGTTTAGCAGTTTCATCCAGCCAGTTCTGGCCAGATCTGAGAATGTTCATGCTTGAGGAAGTTAGTGAGGCAAGCAGAGTGGGGTTAAATTGCAAGGGGCCTGGAATGGCAATATTAAGCAAGTTGGACCCTCATGAATATGTGGAGTTTTTGGATGGAAAGAATGTAAATAACATGAAAAATAAATGAAGACTTTATTTTATTCAAGCTTTAAAGTACATCCTAGGTTTATAGCCTAGAATGGATGTGGTAACCATTGACCAAAAATATGGAGGCTGACAATGGGATCTAGTTTGGACTGGGAGGGTACTAAAGAAGATTGGACTGGGTTGCTAGATTTCAGTGCACATAACTTGCAAGGAGTGAGAACATGACCTCTGGAGCAGGTCAGGGTTAAGTTGTACTAGTGGGAATCTGGGAACTCTGTTCATCTAAATTCACAACTGACATTGTTATTTAAATGATAGCTGCAATTCACATATGTGCCTCCTAGCGAAGGAAAAGAATGTTTGAATAAAAGAAAAGATCGACAGTTATGATTACATAAAAATGTAAAATGTTCATCTGTCAAAAAAAAAAAACCAAATGAAAAGTCATATGTCAAATGGGTAAAAAAATGCACAGCAATTACATCAGACAAAAAGCTGAAGTCTTTCCTGTACAAGGAACTCCTGTGAATTGGTTGCAGAAACAATAGACATGATCAGACAATTTACAACATGGGACCCTCAGCTGCTTTACATACATGGAAAAAAATGTTAAGCTCACTGGTACTAAGGAAATGCAAAAATGTAAATTTTTTAAATAGAATTTTTCTTTTTGTTTGTCTAATTAACCCTGTGGGCTTTTTTTTTTTTAAAGAAAACCAAAAGCATCAACATCACCACCAAACAAGAAATATTCCTCAGTGCTGACAAGTGTGTGGTAGCTATCATCATTCTCATACATTGCTGGTAGAAATGTCATTTGAAGGATCCTTGGGAAACTAACTAGATAACATAGTTAAACAGCACTCAACTATTTATTCCTTTGACCTACAATATTTTTCTTGAGATTTTGTTGAAAACTTAAATCTGTGCTTTTCATTCATTCACTCATGTATTTCATCAATACATAGTGACTAGTCTGCTGTCACTGGTCAGACCCGGTCACTACCTTCATGAAGTGGAAAAGATAAACATGGAGCAAGTGCTCAGTGACTTAAAATTATGAGAAGTGAAAGTGTGGGGAGAAAGTACAGGGTGCTGTGCAAACATATCTGAGGACACTTTAAAAAATCCATGGAAAATGGAAATTGAAAGATAAGTTTATTTTGGTGCAAGAATGTTGAAATCCATGTATAGATTTTTAGTAATATGCACTTTCATGAACATTTTGAAATTCTTCCGTGTGTAAGAGATCTCAACATTTTGCACCCAAAGAAATTTTCTTTGAATTTTGTTTTCCATGAACTTTCTGAAGTTTCTTGTTACTAAGAGGCTAGGTATTTTTGTTGTAAGAGTAGCAAATAGGAAATCTCAATAGGGTCATGAAGTGTTTATCAATATTTCAGTTAATGATATATCCGGTATATGAGGATGGTCTCCAGAGAGTGCATTGTCTAGTGACCTTGTAGCTAGCATTATTTTTAAGTGCAGTCTATGATATTTGCATAATGATGAAACTACCTAATGACTAATTTTTCATAGTTTTTCATTGTTAAATGACACAGGAGTGAACATGCGTCTGAGGGATCATGATAAAACCATTTAAATTACTAGTAATTTAATGCTAAGGGAAATCAGAATTTTAGACGAAGTAGGAGTACAACTATGTTGAAGTAAAAAAGACAGATGCAGCTACACAGCAGTCAAGATGCTGCTTGGTATCTTATATTAGTATGCCTGGATTCAAGGATCAGCTCTGCTTCTGATTCCAGCTTCCTGCAAATACTCATTCTAGGAGGGAGCAGGTGATGGATGGTTTAAGTATTCGGGGCCCTGCCACCCATGCAGGAGACACTGATTGAGTGCTTGGCTCCTGATTTGAGCCTGGTCTAGCCTTAGCTGTTGCTAACATTTGGGCCTATATCTCTCTTTCTGTCTCTCTGTGTCTCTGCCTTTCAAATAAATCTAAAAACATAACAAACACTGCAAGTGAGAGAGCAAGTGTCTTCCTAACCTTCCCAAATCTAAGCGTAAAAGACAGAGGCTGGAATTAAAAATAGGAATATATTAATAGATTTATTAATATTTTATTGCTTATACTTTTTTCTGAAGATTTTGAATTTCCTTTAGAGTTTGCCTTGTTCTTATAATAAAATAATTATTAATAAGCATTAAAAAACTAAATGTTTTACTGGGGGTGTGATAAATGAGGATGGCATGCTTGTGTTCTGTTTGATTCCTGTGGACCATTGGCTGGTTGTTCCGTTAGCTTCTGGCTATCCTGGGAGTCCTTAATGAGGAAAATACCCCTCAGCTTGAAGGGCAAAAGGGATGGGTCAGGTGCTGTCTGCTGCTGATGTCTCTGATAATTTGCTGTTTTCATAATCCCATGCAATCCCTGCAGCTCCTATTGCAGAACAGGTTAGAGATATTTGGGCGAATTGGTTTTGTGTGTTCTTCTTTTAAAACTTAAATGGGACAGGAAGAGAATAGTGGTGCACAGCTGACAGTGGTAGCCTTGCTCTGTTCAGCCAGAGCCGCTTAGGAGAACCTCTTCCTAGGGGGAATGGACACCTGAGCTGGGCTCTGGTTGGAAGAGCACTCTTGTGAGTTGGTAAAGGAATGTCATTTGAAATATTGGTGACAGAGGGTGTGTGGGTGCTTGTGTTGCTGAGTTCCTTTGATAAAATCATTATCCTCAGGGAGCTGCAAATAAAGGTGAATAAAGCACCTCACTGCCCCCACCATTCTGGGTAGTTGAGAGGCTACTCCACAAACCTACAGGGAAGTATATAATCTTACTATTGAGAATCCGCTGAAACTACACTCTGTGTACACACTGTTTTGATAGCGCCAAGATGTGAGTCACAATTGAAAAGCTAATACTGATGTCCTATCATACATTGGAATGAGATATTCAGTCACTGAATTTAGAAAGAATGGTATGGAAGGTGAGTTCTCCCTATTAAAAGGTAATGAATAAGCCACTTCATGGTATATGTCACATGATGCAATGTCATTTTGAGCTTAGACAATAATTTTTTTCCTAAACTTTAGTAGCATGTTTATTGGTTAAAGAGCTTTTCTTGTTTGGCTAAGGTATTGGACTTTGCAGATGATTCAGCCTGTCGGTCTTATTGTATACCATTTGTTACTTCTGCCATTTTGCCTGTTAAGAACAGTGTTGAAGATTTTGACACATTTCCGAGCATTACACTAAATAAATCTGTCTTGCACATTGCACTGTGCTTTTTCTGGAATATTATAAATATTCAAATGTAGGCACACATGGAGATTCAAAATAAAATTCAGTACGTGCAAATTCTGCATAAATTTCATATTTATAAGTTCGCAGTAGTTTTAAACTTTTTATCTGATGGTATAAGTGTATCAGATATGAGCTCAAGGGAATTGCCAATAAATATATTTTCCTGATTAAACTAGGAGCTCTTTTCAGTAACAATTTAAACTTCAATTTTGGGTTATATTATAAGAGAATAATTTGCACTCCATTTATTCTGAATTGTCAAGAATTGTGTTCTTTCCCAATGTAAATGTCTGTAAAGAGGAATTCTTATTCAGTTTGATTGCTTTTCAAATTTTACCAGAAGAGATACCTTAGTGTGCTAGGAGAATTGGTCTATTTCTTGTGAAGAGTATCATCCCAATGAATCACTCCAACATACTTTTCTTTAGGAATATAGAACGGTTGAAATGTGAAATGTAATGATTTACATCACATGGATTATACTTGTGTGAACCATTCCTTGCATTATTTAGTTTCCCCCCACCCTCCATAAATTGGCTAGTAAAGAAACATCTTGAGTTAAGTAAGTATGAGCGCTAATCCATTCACTGAGAACCCTGGACTTCTGCAAACCTTCCACAGAAGACTTAGTGAAAGCAAATGATATGTAGAGATTGACAAGGGTGGTTAAGTTTCAGCCAGACAACTATTTAAAAAGGGCCCTTCCATGATGGCAACAGACTCCTCAGTTATTACAATAAACAAGAAGTGATTTAATTCATCAGTTGAAAGACATAGATTATCCCGATGGATGAATGTTGTGGGCTGAGGAGTTGATTAGCATTTGTTAAGCTTGGCTCCTGCAGGAAATGGGCTTGGGGGAAAGGTATATATGGCTGAATAAAGGGAGGCTGAGAGAGACCTCTTCCACCACTACTGGTCTCCTGTCGGTGTCTGATTCCCTGAGCCTCGCCGTGTCCATGCCACTGGCTAAGCTGGCCTGAACAGGTGGCGCCTAACGTGGGGCACGGCACAGTACGGCATGGCATGGCACGGCACGGCACGGCACGGCACGAACATCTGAGGGACCCCTGGACCTGCGAAGGTAAGTTTAGAATTTAAGAATTTTGCAGGGGCATTATTGGTTTAATCCCCAGACCTTCTCCCCATTTAGGGGCACGAGGGACAATCTGAGGGACCCCTGGAACTTTGGAGGGGCATTATTGGTTTAATCCCCAGACCCTCTCCCCATTTAGGGGCACGAGGGACAATCTGAGGGACCCCTGGAACTTTGGAGGGGCATAATTGATTTAATCCCCAGACCTTCTCCCCGTTTAGGGGCACGAGGGACAATCTGAGGGACCCCGGAAATGTAGAGGCAGGTTTAAAAATTTTCGCAGGGACATAAGTAAATTTATCAGGGAGCAATAATTCGCTAAAATGCAGGTAATTAAGGGAGTCCGAGATCTGCTCCACTCACAAGGCACCGACAGTAAGCTTAAGGCCTCGCAGAAGTTCATTGAAACTATCTGCGACGTATCCCCATGGTTTGCTCTCCTTGTAGCCACCTTTTTCCTCTGGCACTTGGTGAATATTACTTTGTCATCCCATCAAGTGGTGGTGCATCCCTTCCTTCAAAAATTATCTGTAAGAAGGGGGAGGGAACCGCAAACCAGAGTAAGTAGACAGAAGGAACTCCAAACCAGGGTAACAAAGGAGCTGCAAGCCAGAAATACAAGACAGAAGGAACATCGAACCAGAATAAGTAGACAGAAGGAATTCCGAACCAGGGCAAATACGGAAAAGAAACCGCAGAACAGACAAAGTCTAGAGCAATTGTGCGAATTAGATTCAGAGTCCTCTGCTGAGGACAAGGAAGGGGTAGAGGATGGAAGTGAGTCTTCCGAAGATCCCCCACCCATTGGAAGTTTGGCTGAATGCTTTTGCTGTCCGCTTTTTGATTCATCCAGACCTCCAATACCTGACTCTAAGTTTTCTGTTGCCTGGTTGTCCACCTTTTAAATATCTTTATAATATGATCAGGAAATAAGGTAAAGTCAAGAAAAAAGATTTTACAGAACTTGTCCTGTAGGCTTGCAAATTGTACTTTGGTAGGTCTTTTGTTGTGATAAATGTTTGGCAAGCTAGCTTCATCTGCATATCCATGGCCCATGGCAACTTTTGGGGTTTTAGAATTCTAAGAAATACAAGTAATACAAGGCAAATCTCTTAAGTTTCATTTGTGATATTTTCAAAAATGTGAAATTTTATCGCAAATAATTTGTTTTAGAAGTAAACTAACGCAGTACTAAATTATTACAAGGTATAAGTTAGATTAATGTGGTATTGTATGCATAGCATTTTTATAGTTTTAAATAAGTCTTTTGTTTTTGGCTGGTTATCAAATTTCTCACTGCTTTAAATTGGTAAAGGTTTTGTATTTGTTTTAAAGGTATTTGAGTGATGATTACATGTCAATAATAGAGTCTAATCTATAATGCGTTATACTAACAACAACAAAAACCTTCTTTTAGATATTTTTAGCCATCCTTAAAAAGGCATCCAAGAATTCAAGTTTCCAATTCTAGGGTTTCCCTTGGTACTCGTATAAAGCCTCAGGAATGCCAACGGATTTATCTCTCATTTTGTGGAGACAGTTAATCAGGCTGATTGGATTAAGATTATTGCTAAATGGAGTAAAATTTTGTCGTGTCATAATGTACACACCTATGGAATTGTGAAGGTTTAAATTTTAGTTTACACACTTTTAATGATTTAGCTCTGCAGTTGTATCTGGTTATTCACTATGTATTCTTAGCATAGCTATTTACTGAAAAGACTAAAATTCGCATTCTTACTATGAACATGAGGGGTGGGCACGCTTATGCTGTAATTGTGGGTTGATTTGTTGGCATAGAACAGCAGATGCTGTGAGATTTGGTTTGACCTCCTGTATTCCATCATATGCCTCTTTGTGTGTGTGTAACCCCTGTAGTGCAAAATGTTTCTCCAGGCCCGGGAATTGCTGTCTGTGCATTGCTACCGAACTAAGATGTTTCTATGGTCAGGGCCTCTTGTCTCCCATTATGCCTCTATGTATGTTTCACCTGTGTAGTGCTTTGTTTTCCCAAGCCCAAGAATTGCTGCCTGCTTGTTGCTACTGAGGTAAATCACTCCTAGCCATGGAACAGGGTAACCAACCTCCCCAAGTATGGTTTGTGCAGCTGCAGCAGACAACGCGTTGGATGGCAGCCAGTGACGGGTAAGATGGACCGTTCACTGACCAACCTAAGACAGGGGCTCCGTCATGCTACGGAGATTCCCAATGATGGGTAAGGCTGGTAACCTAGAGTCCACAACCTAAGACAGGCGCAGACAAGTCTGCTTTAAAACAAAGAAGGGGGAGGATCTGTTGTGGGCTGAGGAGTTGATTAGCATTTGTTAAGCTTGGCTCCTGCAGGAAATGGGCTTGGAGGCTAGTGGCACCTTGTCTGTCGGACTCATTAGCATCCAATTGTTCTGCTAGAGGCTTGGGGGAAAGGTATATATGGCTGAATAAAGGGAGGCTGAGAGAGACCTCTTCCACCACTACTGGTCTCCTGTCGGTGTCTGATTCCCTGAGCCTCGCCGTGTCCATGCCACTGGCTAAGCTGGCCTGAACAGATGAAGACACAAAATCAAGCTATATGCTGTGTGTCTATGTAAGAGACACAGTTAAAATATAATACCGAAAGCATGGGAATAGATATTTGTGAAAACTCTCACCCAAAGGAAGTTTATATAACTCCATTGATATTAGACAAATCCAACTTCAAGATATAACTGTTATTGGAAGTAAACACCATCACTAATAATTGTTAAAATTTATTCAGACAATAACTCTTAATTTGTATATACTTGGCATTGTAGTTTTGAGATATAAAGGCAAAAGTTGATAGAAGTATAACAAGAGATTATGAAAAGCATTGAATTCTTTTGAAAATGGTTAGATGAGTATAAATGGATAGGGATTCAGAAGCTGAACAACATGAATAAAAAGCTCAATATAATGAATTTGTGTATATATAGAGAGACACATAAATACATGTAAATGGATATACATGCATATATACATGCATGCCTACTAAACATTATGTATATATATATGTATTCCACCCAATTGCAAGAGTACACAGTCTTCTCATATGCATGTGGAACACTTCTGAAAATAGACCATGCACTAAACCCTAACGACCATCTTCAAAAACATAAATGAAAATGTTTTGCTACAGACCATGTTCTTCATTATCTACAGTGCTTAATTATTGGGTGCTATAGCTAGGCAGGCATGAATAAGGCAAGGGGTTATACTTGAGGGCATAATGAAGGAGCAGCAATAGTCTGATGTATTTGGGAGTCTTACCAATCTTTCAGTGATTACATCAGATTTCTTAATTTACTATGCAGGAATAAAGAACTCCTTGTAAAGTAATGATTTGAACCTAATTGTTAAAATTGATTAGTATTTTGTGATGCCTTCTGAACCAGGCCCTGTGCAAGCAGCATAACATATATTTTCCCACTTAATCCTCAAAACAACACTCGGAGGGCAAATGTTTTAAAAGCCTATTTGAGACAAGAAAGTAGAGAATTGGGCAAGGTGTATAATGTGCCCAGATCTACACAGCCAGACGGCATTGGAACTGGAATTTAAAACCGACTGGGACACCTGACCTGTCTGGTATATTTTAATGTCTATTAAAATTTCAGAGAACTCTACAAAACGCTTTATCTTTTTTGTGGCTTTGGCTATACAAGCTAAGTGCAGTGGAGACTTGAAGCAACTATCTGGAGCTATCAAGACCCAACATGGTAACTGAATTTTGAAAAGCACCTTTAAAAATCACGTAATAAAAATGGGTCTTTGAAGGTGAAATCTGCAGCTCTTTTTTCCCCTCTTAAATAAAGGTTTAGGTATCCGAGTTATTTCATGTGCTTTCAACCTGGGTTTACACAGAAGAATTCTGGATGTAGGGACAATAAAGAAAGAAAGGAATTGTGCTGGAGGAAAGATTGGCTTTTTTATAGATAAGGGAAAACGAGCCTTAAATATATTAAATGTTGGCTCCATGTGGACTGAGGATACAGTTTACATGCTAATATTGGTGGCTGCCTCACTACCAGAGTCAGCGGCACTGCCCTGACCAATTGTGCCCTGTTTCTATGACTGACATTTTTGGCCCATTAGAAGTTGGTAGATGCAGTCCTTGGAGGGTGTTGAACGTGCTTTCAGCATGGGCATCAAATGTAAACTAGGAGCTGAGAAGCCAGTGAAATAAAGATTCTGTCTCTTAAAGCAAGTAAAGGATCCCAGGACCATGAATCCTGAAGCTTACCCTTATTCCTGGTGCTCATCATGATAGTTATTATGAATGTATTTTGTAACTGAGATGACCAAGTTTGGGTGACAAATTCCTACAGGAGTGACCCTTCTCTCCTGCTTGGAAGAGGCAACTTCAGGAAAGTGCTGCTATTAAAGAGGAAATGCAGATTAGCATGGATCCACCAGTCTGAGCGAGTGATTAGTGTGAGCAGCGAAGAAATTAGTTTCAAGGCACAGAAGAATCCTAAGAAGACACTCAATACACCCACAAGCTGGCGTGACCTTGGGCTTCTGACCACTTAAGGAGAGGCCTTGAGCTGAGACTCTGCTAAGTGGAAGATTAACTAGCCAAACATCCTGAAGGCTGATAAGCTGGATCTATCAGCCAGTTTAGAAGCAAAAATGCTTCTTATTTTTGTGGTGGATTTTGTTGAAAGAGGCGCATTGTTTTCTAAGTGTGTAATAGGCTGGCTCCAGCTAATTGAAACAATGTGGAAATGAAGCGTATTGGGATGAATGATGTGTATGTAGTGGGCTATTTATGAAAAATTAGTTCAATAAAATTATAGTAGATGTGCAGCAATGATTTTATATGTAATTGTACTATAAGATTAATGAAAGGAAATTAGACTAATATGAGAATGTGACACTAAAGCAAATTTTTTTTCCTAAATTACATTAGAGAATAAAATGGTCTGTATGAATATTTGCTTTCAGGTAAATTATCTGTGCTTAGCACCTACCACCTTCAATTTGTTCTTTGTGACATGGAAGCAAAGCAACAACAACCAAGACAAACAAAAACAAAGGAGAGAGCAAAAGAGAGATAGGTCATTTTATCATCAGTATAGCATTTTACAATCTTCTGGCAGCTTTTGTACTTATTACTGTATGGATAAACATTAAATCTATGTCTCATTTAAATGTTTATGCAGTTATAAAGATATACACATGTGCACACAAAGTAATTAAGCAATTGATATGTATCTGACAGTGTTTGGTAACTTCATGCCAGTTAGAAGTGGTAAAGAAAAAATAACCTTTGCTTCGCAATCTGACTGCTCCCATGCATTTTGTTTTATGCATTTCAAGAGAGAATCCATGTAATTACCGGATTTTGCATACGTGCAGCTTTCAGTGAGGCTTCTATTTATTCCAGATGGTCTTGAAGAGTTATTGGCAAGGGGCTCAAAGACCTGGATGTCACAAGATCCATTAGGATGAGTCTGAAATCGCACTTTTGGCTATCCAGCAGGTCCTCCTGTATGAATATGGGAAGGCATATGCTTTTGATATTGGGAGATCTAAAGATATTATGGCTCAGCTAGACCATTTAACACATGATTGTATTAGCTCATCTCATCTCAACCAAGGCGTCCTTTGTTGCAGGCAGTTTGCCCAATGCTATTGTCAGAAAATGGCTCATAATTTTCCAGAGTCCAACTGAATGTTGGGTGAAAAGTCGCATACAGAATTCGTGTGTATTAAAGTTAGCACTTATATTGACAAAACATGAAGGGTGTGAGGGATAAAAGGAGTTCGTTTTAAAAGAAATAGGGGAAGCTGAGTATGGGTTCATTTATTGTGAAATTATACTAATATGAAATGATAGTAGGGGAAGAGAGATGGAGATAAATGGGAACCCATAGTACATCACAACTTTTGTAAAACTAAATTAATAGCAATAAAATTAAAAAAATGAAAACAGAACAGGTTGTATTGGAATGAGTGGAGTTTTGATGCCATTCACGGAATGCCATATTGCTTTTGCTTTTCATTCATGATGTGTATTTCTAATTTTGATGGTTTGATTTATTTCCTTTTGAAGATAATATTTTCAGGATCAAGTCTAAGAATTCTTTTTTTTTTAAGATTTATTATTTATTTTTTATTACAAAGTCAGATATACAGAGAGGAGGAGAGACAGACAGGAAGATCTTCCGTCTGATGATTCACTCCCCAAGTGACCACAACGGCCAGTGCTGTGCCGATCTGAAGCCAGGAGCCAGGAGCCTCCTCCAGGTCTCCCACGTGGGTGCAGGATCACAAAGCATTGGGCTGTCCTCCACTGCTTTCCCAGGTCACAAGCATGGAGCTGGATGGGAAGTGCAGCTGCCAGGATTAGAACCGGGGCTCATAAGGGATCCTGGCACGTTCAAGGCGAGGACTTTAGCTGCTAGGCCACGGCGCCGGGCCCTAAGAATTCTTTTTAAAGATTCATTTTATTTTACTTTTTATTGGAAAAGCAGATATACAGAAAAAAGGAGACAGGAAAAAAGGAGACAGAGAGAAAGATATTCCACCTGCTGGTTCACACCAAGTGGCCACAGTGACTGGAGCTGTGCCAATCCAAAACCAGGAGCCCGGAATTTCTGGTCTCACACGTGGGTGCAGCATCCCAAGACTTTGGGTCATTCTCAACTGCTTTCCTAGGCCATAAATAGGGAGTTGGATGGGAAGCAGAGTTGCTAGGATACACACCAGCATCCATATGGGATCTGGTTTGCAAAGTGAGGACTTTAGCTGCTAGTCTACCCTGCGCTGGGCCCAAGTCTAAGATTTTTTTCTTTTAACCTAATCCCAGATCTTTTTCTTTTATGTTCTTTCTTTTTTTGGTTTTTGCTTTAAGTAGTATCATTTTAGCTTTTATATTTGAGTCTAATATGCATTTATAACTTATTTTCTTGTTTAGAAACATTTTATACAAAATAACCTCAACTGTATAATTTTTTAAAGATTTATATATTTATTTGGAAGCAGGGAAGGAGGGAAGGAGAGAGATCTTACATTCATTTGTTTAGTCCCCAAGTGCTTGCAACAACCCAGACTAGCCTATTTCAGAGCTGCATGCGAGAAACTCAATCCAGTTCCTCCATGTGGATCACCCAGACCAAGTACTTGAGCAATTACTTGTTGTCTTCTAGGGTGTGCAATAGCAAGAAGCCAAAACTTTGAGCAGAGGTGAGACTAAAACCCCCGGCACTATGCTATGCAATTTGTAGGAATTCTAACATCTTCACCACTAGGCCAAAACACCTACGTACTGTCATTGAATTTATCGAGTTTTTTCCACCTTTCAATTCCCACTAGGACTTTAGCTACTAGGCTACCATGCAGGGGACTAAGAGTTCACTTAAACAAACAAACAAACAAATAAATAAATGCGCATTTTAGCTATAAATTTTCCTGTAAGAGGAGCCAAAGTCATTGGAACAACAGCCAGGAGCCCTGAGCGATCCTCAGAAAAGAAGATCAGTACACTTCCTTCGGGAATCGGAAGGGGAGCTTTCTCTGACTCTCACCTAATTCCAACTTTGGATACCCACCCTCTCTTGCAATGACCATCAAGGTTGCCCCGAAGCCACCCACCAAAAAAAAAAAAAAATGGATTGGATAGACAGAGAACAACAAGGAAAGCTTGGTAACAGACAGGAAAGGGTTAGCCTGGACTCACATATACCTTACTAGGTTAGGACATGAACATACGTTACTCCTTACTGGGGTACTAAAGATTCCTCTGCACACCCCTCCTAAAACTGTTCAGTGCCTCAACTGTTGACATATGCCTTGTTAGAGTTATAAGCCAACATGGACTATCCCAAAATACACCAAGTTCAGTAAAAATTATGCTTCAACACTATAAACTACTACATACAAAAAGGAAATGAGACACGAGACAGCTGAATAGTACCCTATAGCCATTTTAAGGTGTATAGTAGCCAGTTGTGTATAAACTAAAATTGAGAGGTCAATGGAGTAATCATAGGATGTGGTTAAGAACTTGCATTTTTCTAATATATGGGTCAATCAGAACCATGTCAAATAACTCCATAAGTTGTAAACAGTTGCTGATGTTATGTTGTGGCTTTTAATTGGTAGGGATGATATTCTACCAGCTCTGCCTTCACAGGGCAAGAAACTGTTGAATTGATCTGGACAATAAGATGCTGGACACTATGCAAACTACATGCATGCAATGAAAGAATCTTGATTAGATTTGAACTGTAATACTGCAACTAGGAGGAGAAATCCACCATGGGGGGAGGGTACAGGGAGCGGTTGGGGGAATCTCAGAGCCTATGAAACTGTGTTATAAACTCAAATGTAATTAAAAAACATTTCCTGTAAGAACTGCTTTAGCTGCATCCCATAAATTTGCATATTTTATTTCTGTTTCATTTATCTCAAAATATTCTTTTTTCCATTACGTTTTTTCACCTTTGACCCATTGTTTATTTTGCATTTTGGTATTATTTTGCCTTGTGATGTTTAATTCCCCATTTTCATGGCTTTGTCAGAGTTCCTTCTGTAAGTGATCTGTAATTTCATTCTGTTGTGATTGATGGATGCATATTGAAAACTTAAAATACACCGCTAGGTGTTTTATGGCACAACATATCTGTGCTGGAGAATGTTTCATACACATTTGAGAAGATGATCTATGCTACTATAGCAGATTTTAGTTTATTGTGCTGTTTCTTTAACTGTTTCCTTGAGTATCTGTTTTTAGTTCTTCCATCTTTTATCGAAACTATGATGTGGATTCTCGAATTGCTGTTATTATTGTTGAATTATGTTTCTTCAGCTTCAGTCCTGTCAGTTTTTGCCTCATGTGTTTTGGAACTCTATTTTTTCACCTTAATATATATTATATAACAGTTATATATATAATACATATTAATATATATAACTGTTATATTTTCTTTTCACATTGTTCTTTTTATCATTTTAAAAAATACCTGTGACTCTATTGAGTCTTATTAATACCTATTTTCTCTCCTGTTAGTCCATCAATTTTATTTCTTATGGGCCCTATTTCCATGATATATTTTCTTTTTCTCTCAGACTATTTTTATCTGTGAATATAAATGTGTTTCATGTAGATAACATTTAGTTGGGTATTTTTTTTCTACAATTCCTTCTGGCAGTCTGTGCTTTTTAATTGGATTGCTCCATTCATTTGCATTAATATGATCATTGATACAGCTTGATCCAAGCCTGTCATTTTATTTTTATTTCTGTATATCACATCTTTTTTGTTCCTCTTTTTTTCTTAGCTGCTTTCTCTTGCTTTAAATGGATATTTTTCAGTAAAACACTTATATTCCCATAGTGATTTTTTATTGTATTTTATAATTTTCACAGGATATGCTCTAGGGATTAATATCTACATATGAACGTATCAGAGTCAACTTTATATTTCTTGCAACTTAATTACAGTTATAGAAATGTTTCTCTGATATAACTCCAGTCCTTAAACTTTTTGCCACTTTATTGCAAAATTTACATCCATATATGTTCCAAACCCAGCAGTACATTGTACAATTATTCCTTGAAGAAATTTTGCATCCTTTAAACAAGGTAAGAGAATTGAGGGAATAAATTATATTTATTGAATTTATTATAAACCATCTCATGTAGCATTAATGGTTCTCTGCATTTATTTCTATGGATCTGAATTATTATGTTTTGTATTTTCTTATTCCAATATAGGTTTGTTACTATGTACCTCATTTGGTTTGTTATTGCCAATTATATTAAATGTCTATATTTTATGTGCCCAGTAGTATAATAAAATATGGTTTTACAATTGCTTTTTAAATTCTATTTAAAGAGAAAAGAGAAGAAATATGCATTTATATTGCCTTCTTTACATAATTATCTTTCTGTGTGCTAATTTTTTTGGTTGCATATGGATGTAGGTTACTGCAGGACTTTTTCACCGAGAAATTGTCTATTATTTCTCATATTGTGGATTGCATTACTTGGGTTTCTATCAATTTTTACTTACTGATGAGTATCTTTGTATCAGTTTTATTTTTTAAAGATTTTCTCTGGAAATATAATTTTGATTCAAAGTTCGTTTAAACATTTTTGATGTTATGCTGTTTTGCCTTTTGTTCTCTGTTGTGTCTGATGAGATGTTATTTTTTGATATTATTCATAAGTGATACATCACTTTTTGTCTTGGTACTTTCAAGATTTTCTATTTGTCTTTTTTCATTTTGTATTTTTAGTATAATATGCCTGGATGAGGATCTCTTTTTGGTTTTCCTGCTTGAAGTTCATTGAGTTACTTGGATTAGTGTTTTTTGCACTTGAGAAAGTTCTAGGCATTTAAAATTTTAATTTATTATTATTTTTACTTTTTCACTTTCCATTTCTAGTACTCTTAATTTATGTGTGTGGTAGTGTGCTTTCCAGTGTCCTACATTTTTTGAGGCACTGTTAACATCTTACATGATTGTCACTGTGTTTTTTAGGTTGCATAATGTCTATTGAAGGATCTTCAGGTTTGATGATTATTCAGCCAGCTCAAGCCCTCTGCTGAATACTTGTAGTCGACTGTTTAATTACAGTTGTTGTTCTTTTCTACTTCATAGTTTCTTTTATTTCATTTTTATATGTATGCCTATTGATATTCTTCATTTGATGAGATGTTGTAGTAAAAGTTTAACTTTATTTGAGAAATTATTTGGGAGGGCTCCTTTGAATTTTTCTGAAGTCTGTCATCTTGATCCTCTCCCAAGTGGTCCCTGTTGCTTGCTTTTCTCCCTGTACAAGGTTCAAACTTTTTTCGAGGTTATGTCTGTTTTTTGTCATTAAAATTAGATTTTTTTTAAAGATTCATTTTTTATTATTTTTTTTTTTTATTGGAAAGGCGGATATACAGAGAGGAGAGACAGAGAGGAAGATCTTCCGTCCGATGATTCACTCCCCAAGTGAGCGCAACGGGCCGATACTATGCCGATCCGAAGCCAGGAGCCTCTTCCGGGTCTCCCACGCGGGTGCAGGTTCCCAAAGCTTTGGGCCATCCTCGACTGCTTTCCCGGGCCACAGGCAGGGAGCTGGAAGGGAAGCGGGGCTGCTGGGATTAGAACCGGCGCCCATATGGGATCCCGGGCGGGCAAGGTGAGGAGCTTTAACCACTTGCGCCACCGCGCTGGGCCCTAAAATTGGATATTTTAAGCAATATAGCTATTGGGAATATTAATTTCCCTCTGCTTTTGCTGAGGTGTTTATTCACTGCTGATTGCACATCTATTTATTCTGTGATTTCATTGGACCATTTTTCTTATTTTTCTCATGCTGCTTTTTTCCCTCAGTGTAAAGTCTGTGATTTCTTGGGGATGTGCACTATCACTGTGGGACAACAGTGGCTTCAAGCAGCCTCTTTTGTTGATATTGCTCCTGAGTTATTTGCCTCTATTGCTGTTTTTGACAGTATCCTAGATCATCATTTTCTCCATGGTCTGAACCAATTAAGTTTTGCTTCCTTTGTCGGGTATTTTTTGCAAAAAAACAAAAACAAAAACAAAAAAAAGTATTTTTCTTTGAAATTAAGAGTCACTGAGAGGGAAGGATAGAAACGGAAAGAGAAAAACGAAAGGAATGGAGAGAGTGAGAGAGAGAGCGCGCTCCTATTTGCTGATTCACTCCCCAAATGGCTGCAACAGCTGAGGTTGGACCAGGCTGAAGCCAGGTTTTAGAGCCAGGTTTTAGGAGTTTCTGGGTCTTCCACGTGGGTTCATGGGTTCAACGATTCAGATCTTCTTCATTGCCTTTCCAGGCACATTATCAGGGAGCTGGATGGCAAGTAGAGCAGTCATAACAGGAACCAGCAACCATGTGGATACTGGCACCACAAATAGAGGCTTGACTTGGTATGCCACAACATGAACAGCTGTGGCGGGTAATGTTCCAATCCCAGGGTGCTTTTCTTTGGTGACTCATTCCTTGGATGTATCCGGTAGCTTACTTACAATTTATCTTGTTGCTCTTATGCATCATTTAAATGGGTGACACCAAAATTTACTTAGTTTTGCAGAATTCCTTGAGATTGGAACTGCCTCCCTACTGAGACTATTATAAAATTCCAGGTCTTTTGGGAAGGGACTCGGGGCTCTGTCTTCCTCCCAGTATACAGTCTCTGAGCGATTGCTGAGAAGTTGAGGACAAAGGCATTGCTCTTTCTCTGAGGGTCACCATTTTTTCCAGAAGGGTCCTCAAGGAGTTGACATCCTCGAGTCTTCTCAGCATACGTCTCCAGAAGTGGAACTTCCTGACTGTGAACTTGAATGAGGGGAATTGGAAGCTCAAGGTGATCACCTGGTTGGGACTGGGATGTTGAGGAATGAAGCCCATGAGGGCACACATGTGCCCGGAGTTTAGCCTGTGCCACGAACAGCCAAGGGTATATAAGATGTTGTGGCTTCCTGTGGAGATACCATGGTTCTTGAATAGAAGCTGTGAGTTAAAGGAGCCTTATTTTCTTGTCCAAAGCCCCTTGCACTCTGTCTGCCAGGTGAGGGGAAATGAGTGGATCCTGGTGCTTGAGCAGCAGGTTGTCCCTGTTCTTACCGAAATCTAGATCACCTTGAATCATTCATTCCTCATTGGTTGTAAATGTTAAGGACTATTTCCAGGGACATGAAAGGGTGAGTGACTTAATTTTGGAATTTTCACCAGTAAGGTTGTTTTGCTCAGGAACAGACTTTGGAGCTTCTGAGGTTTGCATGCTGAAAGTGTGGCTCCTGTATTTGGTTGTTGGGGCATTATTCTGATGACTGCTTTTAAGAATCCTTTTCCATTAATCCAATTTCTGATTCATTATGGTTTTAATGTCAATTGATTACTTGTTCTTATTTAACTTACAGTGTTCTAGGTTCCGGATTCAATGTTTGATGGGTAATTTTCTTAGTGTAGCCTGGACATTTTGTTCAGACTCTGGGTTCTATTTCAACCTTTTCTTTTAGCAAGCAAGCTTCCTTGTTTGGTGAAGCATGTACATTTCAGGGTACTTTTTTTTTTCCTGTGGTTTAATTAGAAGTTTACTTTTCAGATCCCTTATGGTGTTATTTTAGTCTAGTAAATTCGTCTACTATTTTTGAACTCGCACAGGTCCTTGCTGATCAGACCCTTGGGTAGCATTTGTTAGGGGTGGTCTATATTGCAATACCACTATCCCCTTTGATTTGGTGTCAGGAAGGAGAGTTTTGAGCTCATGGGAACCAGAAGGCCTGTCAGATTTGGCTGCTTCCTGTAGATCTCTCTCTCTCTCTCTCTCTCATTCTTTTTCATGATATGTTTCCATAGGCACAGGGATTCTCACTCATCCCCTCTTCCTTGGCCCCATTTCCCCCCATATTATTACAATAGTGTAGTCCTTCGACAGCAGTCACAAGTCCAATATTCGGCCATCCAGTGGGTTATGGCATTGTAAGTGTAGACAACGGTAGGAAGTGCAGTCACTTTCAGTGGCTCTGTCAGCTTGCTGTAGTGTTGCTGAGTCTCCCCCGCACAAGGCCAAAGAGACATCCCTATCTGTCTGTTATGATTTTGTCTTTTTTTTTTCCCTAGTTAGTTTTGTCTGCCTCCCTTCATGTCTCTGGGAGAAAAAGGAATTTTGGATTCTCACACATGAAGTCAATTTGCATGATTAGGCCCCCTTTCCAGCTCTGTCTGCTTTCCCCTGTGGCTCTGGGTGGGAAAGGAAAGTCCCTTAGCTGAAGGAAACAAAAGCTTGCCATTCTGGGTCACCTGCTGTGGGTGGTTTTCTCTTACTCATTTTACTCCCATCTACCTCAGTATCTCTTGGTAGAAAAGGAGTGGTTCAGGCTCACAGGTGAATAAGAGTGCTTCTCCGAGCTGCTTATTGTGGATGAGGCTGCCAATTCGTACCACCTGCAGATGCTGCCAACCTCTTCAGATGTCAGGAGTTTCTATTTGAACTAGGAAGGCAAAAACATAACTGGGCTGTCTTCTGGATTGACAGGTGGGCAACACCAGACCTGCTTCACCTTTCTCTGGTGGATGGGGGAAATGCAAGACATCTTGTTGCTGTGCTGATTATTTATGCCCTAGAGTTCTAAAGCAGCTTTTCTCCTGATGTTTATCATTTTGTTGTCTCTTAGTCACATTCAGGATTTATTGTTGTGCGTACTGGGAAGAAGCAGAGAGAAACCAACTCTCTTGTCCAGATCAGAAGTTCACATACAGATTTTTTAAAAACTTTTTAAAATTTTTATTATTTTTTTTATTGGAAAGTCACATATACAGAGGAGGAGAGACAGAGAGGAAGATCTTCTGTCTGATGATTCACTCCCCAAGCGGCCGCAAAGGCTGGAGCTGAGCCAATCTGAAGCCAGGAGCCAGGAACTTCCTCCAGGTCTCCCACGTGGGTGCAGGGTCCCAAGGCTTTGGGCCGTTCTTGACTGTTTTCCCAGGCCACAGGCAGGGAGCTGGATGGGAAGCAGAGCCTCCGGGATTAGAACCGGTATCCATATGGGATCCTGGGTGTTCAAGGTGAGGACCTTAACCACTACGCCTTCGCGCCGGGCCCCATATACAGATTTTTGGTGGAAGCAGTTTTTACTTCCCTTGGAAACTGATACCAATGAGTATAATTTTTCAGTTGTATACTAATTTACATATTTGATTTTATTAAGACAGGGCCAATCCACTGTCTTTCAAGTGGATGTGCCTTTATTGTTTTCTTCTTAATATTGTCTGAGTCCCTCACACTTAGATATGTTTTATTTTTACTTACGTTAATATATTTAATTATTTCTCTTGAGATTTCCTTTTTGACCCATCGACAATTACAAATGTGCTTATGAAGAATTCTTCTATTGTCGGATGGGATAGAACTAAGTTGCTAGTGCTTCCCTATAATATTTTATGTTTGCCATGTATTTTGATCTGTAATTAGTGGGAGAAACAGATATGTATGTAGTCCATCTTAGCCAAAACTGGATGTCTAATCCATGTCTTTCTGTTTGCTTGAGTGATCTGGATTGACTGCTTAATCTTGTGAGGCTGCATGCTTCACATACCTTATTTTAAATCAAATTTGTACTTTCATAAAAGCATTAGTTATTTCCTTACTTAAGAACTTAGTTAGTTTGAGAGAGAAAGACAGAGAGAGAGAGAGAGAGAGAGAGAGAGAGAGATCCATCTATCTTTATCTATTTCAGTCCCCAAATGCCCGTAACAGCTGAGGCTAGGCCAGGCAGAAGATAGGAGCCAGAAACCCAACATGGGTCTCCCACATGGCCATCATCAGAGGCCTTCCCATTTGC
This sequence comes from Ochotona curzoniae, assembly GCF_017591425.1. Lineage (NCBI taxonomy): Eukaryota > Metazoa > Chordata > Mammalia > Lagomorpha > Ochotonidae > Ochotona > Ochotona curzoniae. The sequence continues at coordinate 13,202,035 of NW_024467087.1, forward strand.
ATCAGCAGGAAACCAGATGGGAAGTACGCAGCAGCCGGGATTTGCAACCACACACTCTGAGATAGAATGCAAGCATCTCACATGGTAGCTTAATTCACTGCACAATACTTGTTATCAAGTCACTGTACATTAAGGGTTATGGTAGTCCTGTTTCCTTTATTTCCAGAGCTTAGATTTTTAAAAAGGTTTATTTATTTTTATTGCAAAGTCAGATATATGTAGAGGAGGAGAGACAGAGAGGAAGATCTTTCATCCAATGATTCATTCCCAAAGGGACTACAACGGCTGGAGCTGCACTGATGCGAAGCCAGGAGCCAGGAGCTTCTTGTAGGTCTCCTATGTGGGTGCAGGATCCCAAGGCTTTGGGCCATCCTTGACTGCTTTCCTGAGCCATAGGCAGGTACCTGGATGGAAAGTGGAGTAACTGGGACATGAACTGGTGATTATGTGGAATCCTCGTGCATGCAAAACAAGGATTTTGTCACTAGGTTACCGTGCCAGGTGCTTAATTTTTTTGTTTGTTTGTTTTTAAAGATTTGTTTTTATTGGAAAGACAGATTCTTCACCCACTTGGTCACTTCCCAGATGGCTGCAGCAGCTGGAGCTGAGCTGATCCGAAGCCAGGAGCCAGAGGCCTCCTGCACATCTCCTATATGGGTGGAGGGTCCCAAGACTTAGGACCATCCTCCACTCCTTTCCCAGGCTACAAGCAGGGAGCTGGATAGGGAGTGGAGTGGTCAGGACACAAACCAGTGCCAATATGGGATCCAGGTACTTGGAGGTGGAGGATTAGCTGATCGAGCCATTGCACCTGCATGAGTATGTTTTTAAAGATGTGTTTTATTGATTTGAAAGGATCCTCTGATTGATTATTCAAATAATCCCACTGGTTGAGGCAAGGCCAGGCTAAAGGCAGGATCCAAGAAGTCTATTTGGGTCTCTCATATGGGTGTAAGGGGCTCAAGTACTTGGGCTATCTTCTGCTTTCTCAGTTATGGAACCTACACTCAGTTGTGGGATTCTGTTGTGAGTTGGTGGCTCAACTACCACATTTCAGTGTTGGTTGCAAGGTGGAGCATCCATAATCTCAAAATCCAAAATCTGAAATACTGTCAAGTATGGAACTTTTAGGGCTGTGAAAGGATGTCATGAGTGGAAATTCTATGAAATTCCTATTGGTGACAGTCAAAATACAGGCACCCTAAAACTATTACATAAAATTGTCTTCAAATTATGGGTAGGTAGTATATAAAGAAGCATAAACAAATTTCATGTGTAGGCTTGGGTTCCATCCCCAAGATACTTTTTCTGTATATAATTTTTAAAAACATAATGAAATCTGAGAGAAAAATCTGAAATCCAAAGCACTGTGATGTGAAGTGTTTTAGATAAGGGATACTCTCAACCAACGTGCATCAATGACTCACCCATTATTTCAAACAGGCTATGTAAAATCTAAAGTATGTCAACTGTCGTGACTTTGTAGCTAGTATTGCTTCTCCATTTTGCTTGAAATACTTAATGGTCTCAAAACATATATTATCTGATTTTTGCATGTTAGCTGAAATTTTTATTAATGATTTCAGTGTGTCGTGTAAGTATTTCTGGTTTCCTCTTTGAGTTGGATATATTGGGAAGAGATGAAATTCAGCAAGTATACACCATCTGAAAGGTTTTAACTAGAGGTGGTGATCTTTCCTCTGAGGATGCCAGACAACTAACGAATAAGGCTTTCTTTAAAGATGGGGTTTTGACTAGAGAATAATTATTGTAAGGAATGCTGTCATCTTTAGAATATATTTCATCTAGTGTTGGATGGTTAAGGGAAAAATAACAGCATTATAGAAATCTTTGCCATGCAAATGTTTCTGGCATTCTGTGGAGATATTCTGATGGCCACAGGTTTTTTTTTTAATTGCACTTCTATTATCCAGTTATTCTCTTGTGGAGAAGGCTTGCGGTGGATGACATTCTGTCTGTTGGAGTAAATGGTGCACAAGTAGGTTCCATTCTCTGCTCTGCTCAAAGACTGTGGACAAATCCCCTAAAAGGCACTGTACTTCAGATTTCCTTGATTGCAATATGGAAATGAATATCTACGGAAATGCTGTCCTTATAATTAGGTCATGTCTTTAAAAGCACTGTGAGCGCTAATGGGAAATACGTTGTCTCAAATTAAGTGGAATCTATGGTTTTATAGGGATAAATATATTGACACGAAAGGCATTGCCTGGGAAGGAAAATGCATGGACCAAATAGCAAGGGTCTATGTTGAAGAAAGCATGGAGGACAGGGTTGCTCTGCCAGAAGAAGGAGCCGTTGAAAGGCAGGTCAGACTCAGATGAAAGCAATAACGGCTCTGTGGCCCAAATGGCGTTTTCTCACTTGTTGCTGATGAGTTGAATTGAAAGAGGTGGGGTAATTGGAGACAAGTAGTCTTGACGGGCAGCTATGGACAGGAGGAAAGATTTTTCAGTTGAATCAAGTCAATACTTTCGATTCCTGTCTGCCAAGATCGTTTTTGACAGTGTTTGTTATAATGAAGCTGTTTCTATCTACTGCTTTCTCGCTGTACTCCAGTAAGAAGCAGTTTTAAATGCTAGCTCATTGGCATCTAATGAGCCAAGATATTGACTTTGAAATATAATCTCACATCTCTTACATCCAAGCACAATTTTGAAAGAGAGAAGCCTTGGGGTCCTGACTAAACCATTGACATGCCTGGCTGAAGTTTAATGTTGGTTTATCTCTGACTGAACAACTGGAAACAATTGAGTAATCCACATGAACTTGCTCAGGCAGTGTCTTCTCTGTTTAATCTGTGCCTTCCCACAGCGGGGTCCTGGATGGCTCTTGACCCAAGGATGAAAACAGGCAAGCAAACAGTCTTTTTGGATAATATACCCCACTTACAGTAACTCACCATGTAACAGCATAGAGCCCTTTCCATCTGCTCCTCCATCCTTGGGCATGCTTTCGCTTTCAGATTTCAGTTCTTCACAATCAACCACAGTGAGAGAAATTCCAGAAAATATACAATTTAGGAGTTCTAAAGAGCCCTCTGTTCTAAATCGCGTGATGCAAACATCACACCTCTGTGCTCTGTCTGACTTGGAATGTGAATTGTCCCTTTGACCAGTGCAAAAGTGCTGTGTACCATACCTGTCTATTCACTTGGCCATCTCGCTGATCAGGTTGACTGTTACAGTATCACAGTGCTTGTGCTCAAGTAACATTTATTTTGTTTAATAGTGGCTCCAAATGTAAGAGTAGTGAAGCTGGCAATTTTATTGCAGTATATTATTAAAAATGTTCCATCTTATGATTAGTTTTGTTGTTAATCTCATACTGTGCCTAATTTAAGAATGAACCTTTTATCATGAATATGTATGTTCGGGGAGAAAACCATTTTGCATGGTATATTTGTGTGTGTGCGATTTGGTACTCTCTGAGGATAGGCATCTATAGGGGGTCTTCAACATATCCCTCATGGGTGGGGAGGAGCTACTATATTTCTTTTTTCATTTTGAAGGGTGGTGTTTGCTTATCTGATTATAGCTCTTTAAAATCTACTTTCTATCATGGCCAATTATTATATAGGGAATAAGCAAAATTATAAGTATCAAGCATCATAAATTCAACCTGCTGAAATCAAAACCCAATTTTCTGCCTTCAGTGGGTGCTACTATAGCCAGGTTTCCAGAAGCCTAAGTATTCTCTAAGAAGGTAATTATCAAATTCTAACTGTGCACCTGAATCACCTGGACACCTTGCTAAAATGCGGATTCTGAATCGGTAGTTCTGGAGTGGGCTCAAAGATTCTGTAGTTTTAAGAAACTTTCAGATCAGGCTACTTAGCTTTCAATATGTAGACTACACTTTGTAGTAAGGGCATGGATGCTGGTCTCTTCTCTCTGCCACATCTCCAAATTCAAATCCAGCAATGAGTCTTATTGACTCTGTCGTATTTCTAACTATAGATCTCTGTTTCTGTTGTTGCCACTTCAACTGAAATCATCTTTTTCTGCAGGGATTTTTATGTCTGGCTCCTTTTCCACTCTAGTTTCTATACTATCTCTCATATACATTTCTTGCTATGCTATCGACTTTCCCTGTAGAATACGACAACCATACTTTTGTTGCTAGATTGGTTTTATATTGGGTAGAAGCAAAGGCAGGGACAAATCAATGTAAGGTCTGAGGAGCAAAGGATTTAAACTGGTGGTTGACAGGATGAGGATCCAACCCACACAGATAGGGTTGTATGCAGATACTGTTTCATTCATCCACTATCCAACCATCTGCCCATCTGCCCAGCCATGCATGTATGTATGCATCCATCCAGCTATCCTTCCATCTGTTCATCTAGACAATTAGCCAGCTGACCAGGTATCTAATAAGCCAAGGCTATTGGCTCATGGACTAGGCAGTCAAATCAGCTCCTCACAATGTCTGTTACAATACTAATAATCTCATATTCATTCTTTCAGATCAGATCCTCTGGGCTGATGACATAATCTAATGATTTCTAACTAAAATATCAGCTACTCTGAACCCATCACAACCCAATGCTCTTGCTCATGGTTTTCAGTTTAATCACTGAGGGTTTCAGTGAGGGTTGAGCAACAATTTGTTATACATCCCATATGTAGAAGATGGCTTGACATTTATTTCAGATTGCTCTTGCTATTCTTTTAGCCAGAGTTTGGTACATGGTTAGTGTGGGCATATTCTACTAGACATGTGAGCCTCGCTGATAATGAATTTGTTTTGGCAATAGGATGCAGATGGTCCTGTCACATTGCCTGGGGTGGCTGTAGGAGAGCAACATATTTCCAGCACTAAACATTTTCTTTTAGATTTAACAAAGGTTCCCACTATGCTTGCTGAGACATTCTATAGGGGGTAGTTGGACTTCAGAAACTGGCAAAAAGATGATGAAGGCATTGTATCCTTTTGGTGGGTAGATGAGTGGGCAGAATCTACCCCAGGAATTCTTAATTCCTTGCCACTTGGCAGTCTGTAGCTTGCCTCCCACCACTTGTCCCCCACTGCTGGCGTGTGAATGCATTTCTGGGGAGAATGCAGAGCTCTGTTGACATTTGGTAGAGTTTGTTTTCTTTGCTGTTTAATTTAGCAACTCATTGCAGGGGTTGTTCTTTGTTCATCTTTCCAGGGTTTTCCGTATGCTGACTAATGCTTACAGCTGGCTCTCTCTAGAGAAAAGTGCTGGGAAGATCAATCAAATGAGATCTTAAAGGGTAAATCAGGTTTCCAAATGTGTTCAGGCAGCTTCTGTTCAGTTCAGTAACAGAAAGGGCTTCTGAGGACAGAAATTTGCCCAGTGAAGTGCCTCCTAAGGTGGCTGTTTTGTTGCCTCAACTTCCGGTTCTGCGTAGATTTCCAATGGCCATGGAAAATTTGAGGGTGAAGGGGGAAACAAAGTGCATTAAATGTGAAGGGAGTCACTAACAAAGATCAAAGCTGTAAAAAATTGTATCTTCACATGCATTGTCAGGGGGTTTCGGGTAAATGTTGGGAAAGGGAATCTACACCAAGTGTCCCTTTTTCCATCATTTCATTTTTTCTCCAGTTCTTCTGTTCCTATAAATCTCAAAAATAAATAACATGCATTTTGCAGTGTGTTTCAGGAGAAACTCCAGAATGATTTCTTTTTTTTCTTAGCTTTTTTGATTTTATTTTTGATGATATTTACATAATTGAACAGGGTGGGAAGGATTGAGGGTTTGGGAAAAGTGGGTGTGATCATTGTTTCCAGATTTTCTGTTTTTTCTTCCTGTATCTGGGGAAAGGGGGGGGGCATAAGGGAGAAACGATACACAGTGATGGAGAACGGCTACCTGATGATACTCCTGTGTCCCTGACATGGCACACACTCCAAAGACTCTGCCCAAGTGTTTTTTTTAAGATTAATTATTATTGTTTTTTAAATTTATTAGAAAGGCAGATATACAGAGAGGAGGAGAGACAGGAAGATCTTCTGTCCGTTGATTCACTCCCCAAGCAGCCATACAACTGTAGGTGAGCTGATCTGAAGCCAAGAGCCCGGAATCTCTTCCAGGTCTCCCATGCTGATGCAGGGTCGCCAGACTTTGGGCCATCTTTGACTGCTTTCCCAGGCCACAAACAGGATATGAACTGGCACCGATATGGTATCCTGGTACATGCAAGGCAAGGACTTTAGCCATTAGGCTACTGCACCAGGCACCCAAGTAGTTTTCCTGGTTCTGCAGTGCTGTCAGTCTTGCTGATCCAAGGGTGAGGGAACTTTTCCAATGTCCATTGGTTGACATAGTCGAAGTTAGAGTCTCCATCACCCAGATATTTGCTGTCATTGTTTGGCTTGGGTAGCTATCCAATTTGTTTTGTCCTCCTTCATCTTCTATGGTAGCAGATATCCTTTGCACCCCAGTGGGCTGCCATTATCTTCTGGGCCAGCCATGTAATGCTCCATCTTTTCCACTGAGGAGGCCCAACTCTGACACATAAACTCCATGGTCAGATCATCAATCCTGGATGTAAGACCCCAAGCCCCATATACCCCTACCTGTGCCATTGCCCGACCCCTGCAAACCCACACATCAAATCTCCAGAAGGGTGCACCTGGGTGCCAGTGAGCTTCCCATGGTGCCATTGGCTCCACAGGCAGCCTGACTAGGGCCCACAGGAATCCCCACCCCTGGAGCTCACAGACCTGGCACCCATCACACAGGTGGGCCCAAAGACAACACATAGACTGCTGGACTGCCCCCTACCTCTCACCCCAGAGCTCACATACCCAGCACCCATGGTACAGGCGGGCCCAGGGATCCGGACCAGGTGACCTGGGTCATGCTGTACCCCAGCCCTCTAAAGCAGAATGATTTCTTAAGCATGTAGTGCTCTTGTTTTCTATTGTCTAAGAGGTCTTAAAGAAAGAAATACTCCTCATTATAAATTGATTCATTCAGAACATGGAATTTATATGACTTTATGATATAGCAAATTGGAAAATCATGCCGCATCTTTTATCTTGGATTATGATATTAAACTATGGTTGTGCCTGTGGGATGAGATGAAGTTAATATTCCAGCCACTTGCATCAAGAGTTTAGTCAGTCTTTATCTAGTGAATTTGGTGGTGTTAGTCCTAAAGAGTTCTAATTTGCTGTTAACTGTGGAGAACTGTTCATAGGAACCCCTCCCCTTGTTATACATGTTTAATGAAAGGCTTTCTGTCATTGCCAGCCCAGAAAAAGCCTCTTATTTCATGATCTGTTAAAGAAAACATAATTGGGAATCTACCATTCAGTATGAATTATCTTTTTGGGATCACTTTTTCTAGACAGCCCTTGACATTGCTCTCCTCTGTTAGCATGAAGAATTAATGCTTGGTTGTATAAAGAAGCGTGTGAGCATGGAACTGAGACTGAAGGTGTGAGCAGAGGAGCAAGGCTTTATGGCCTTCCACAGGTCATTCATTCTGAGCTGCCCTACCATTTGCATCCATAACAGGGCCCATTACGCCAAGGGTGACTGGTGGTCTGTCAGCAGGCTGTGGGGCTTTCTTCAGAGCAATCAGAACAGCCAGCAGGGCTTCACTGAAGACCACCCAGTAAGAGAGGCCAAGTCTTAACTGCCTGCATTCCAAGGAGGTGGCAAATAGGCTCCCATTGAACAGCATTGCTCAAGGCTTTCTGGAGGAAATACCTCCTACTATAGAAATTAGGGCTGCTTATGGCCTGTTTACAAATGGACTAGCTCTTAACACCAAATGTCCTAGCCTCACACCCACCCTATGGCTACCAGCAAGACAAATTGAGCCTTCCTGGCAAGTCCGTATCTCATGGGCCATTGCCATCATGATGCGTTGGCAAGATTAAGCTTCCAGACCTGTTCATGTGTTTGACAGTGTGCTTTTCCAGAGTGGACATTTTCAGAGCTTCTGATGATTTTAAGTGGGAAATTAGGCCAAGAAATTAAAGCTCTCCATGCCTAGTAGAGAGGGAGAAAGTAGCACATAATTTGCCTGCCAAAGAAACCCCTTTGTTCAACTGAACCTGATTCCAAATAGAGCTTAGGTTGTTTTAGGAATCAGTGTTCTGAGGTTTGTGGCTGGCTGATGTGATACTGAGTGGTGTAAACTCAAAGCGGTAATGGAGCAGGTCAAATATTAGTTCTGCCATTTAATACTTGGGCAGCTTTGGGCGATTTATTTTGCCTTTACTCAACTCTAACATGTGAAGGACTGTTTTGCCTTCTCTGTTCTTCTTGACTTATATTGAAGCTTTAGAAGAAATTATGGACATCAAACTGCTTTGCGTGCAATAGGATGTTAATCTTGATTCTGAGCAATGTGCCAGCTGATTGGGGTACAGCTTCCCCATGTGGGAAGTTAGCAGTATTATGATCCCTTGATCAGGGATGCCCAAGCCTCTGGAACAGTGGCCCCAATAAATTTCTGTTCATTATGGTTGACACTGCCTGAAATTCTGTTGTTGCACCAGAAGGTGGATTATGACTCAGACTAGTTACCACCAATAAGGGCACTTTGTTATTATGGCTCTTTACATTTTTACAGAGAAGTTTTATACCCATTCTTCCCTTACATCTTTGTCACAGCTGGTGAGGTTTGGGCAAGGACAGTGGCATTATCATGAACATGATGGTACTTCCAAAAATTCATGGAAGATGGCATTAAAAAATAAGTTTAGGGGCAGATGTTTGGTATAGTGGTTAAGATGCTGCTTGGAATGCTCTAGCTAGAATTAGAGTGCTTGGTTCATATTCCAACTTCAGTCATGATCCAGCTTCTTGCTAATGTACACCCTTCCAAGCTGTAGTGCTTGGGTCCATGTTATCCATATGGCACAACTAGATATAGTTCCTGGCTCCTAGATTTAGCCTGGCCCAGCCTTGGCTGTTGTGAACATTTGGAGAGTGAACCAAAGTATTAAGACCTCTTTCTCTCTGGTTCCATTTGTCTTCCTTTTACATAAAAACGAAGAGCCATGGAATTAAAAAAAAAAAATTAGTACCAAAGCTTCTTGCATCCGTAGCACTCCTATTGTTATTAATATTCTCATTTTGCTCTGTGGCTGAGATAACAGCTCAGAGAATGAATGATTGGCTCAGGATCATGAGGACAGATGATAATCCATTGATTACTGACTTATTCTTTCAATATCATTATACAGCAAAGGAAAACATAAGTCTAAAGATACATTTTGGGGAAATAGATATTCACCCAGGATATCACTTCATTAGTTACCTGCATGCACCAGGGAGATTGGGTCACCAGTACTCCAGGAACTCCAAGATACTGAGTGATTTTGAGTACAAGTTCTTGCAAAAGCTTGAGTCCCAGGGATGGCCTTATAGTCAGTTTTGGGTGTTGCTGTTAACAGAGAGAGCTAAGGTTTAAGGGTAGGCTAATGGCCAGTGGCAGTGCTCCTTTACACTGCTATTGAGAATACCAAACCAAGTAGGTGAAGTTGACCCCATATGTGGCAATAGGCCTATGGGTAGTGTGGGGATTAGCTGTTACTTGGGGTAGTCTGTCTCCAGTTCAGGCTAGGAGCCTGACGATTGTACTTAACTTGGCTTCTTCCCTAGACTGCTATCATTTTTCCTTCTTTTTAAGATTTTTTAAAAAAGATTTATTTTATTTGTATTGCAAAGTCAAATAGAGGAGGAGAGACAGAGAGGAAGATCTTCTGTCTGATGATTCACTCCCCAAGTGGCTGCAACGGCCAGTGCTGCGCCAATCTGAAGCTAGGAGCCAGGAACCTCCTTCAGGTTTCCCACTCAGGTGCAGGATCCCAAGGCTTTGGGCCATCCTCGACTGCTTTCCCAGGCCACAAGCATGGAGCTGGATGGGAAGTGGGGCAGCTGAGATTAGAACTGGCACCCATATGGGATCCTGGCACATTTAAGGTGAGGACTTTGGCTGTAGACCACCACGCCAGGCCCATCATTTTTTCCCTCTGACACATCTTTGTATTCAAAAACTTAAATGAGACAGTGTCATTTTGTTAAAGTTTTAAATAGTTGATCACTGTTATGTTGGTCCAGGAAATGTTTAATTTGAAGACTTAAGTGATATAACAAAAAGAAAAAACCCTGGTCTCCTTGTTGTTTGGTAAGGAGAACTGGCACCAGCCTTGTGTTTGAAGGTGCAAATCCTCCGCAGCAGGCCATTTGGGTGGCCATTAAGGTCCACTAGATAGTGATGTGGTCACATCTAGACATTGCATCTTCTCAGTGTTGGCCCTCTGCTCTTTAGGTCAGCATCACAATGCTGGGAAGTTGCCTGCCCTTGAAAATGGCACCGTCACTCCTCCATGCTTCTGCCTTGTGGATATATAGAAAGCTTCTATCTACAGAATTGGCAAACCCTCTGCTGCTCTCCGTTCACTTAGATTAAGGGTGAATAGAGCCAGACACATGATTGCAAACAAACCATCCTGCAAACAAGCTTTGGATCCAAAGAAACATTGGCTAGATAGGCTGCAAGTTTATAGGCTGTGATTTCATTCTGAAGACAGATAAGCTTTAGAGCCAGAAGTTACATGACTTGGTGCTTGTTACATGAGGGCCCCTCTCCCCCTTGCTCATGGGTGGATTATGAGTATGATAATTATCAGTGAATTCCATAACTCCCTGGTGAATTGAAGCATTTCTGTGTGGGTTGCTAAGGTGATGATATCATACAAAAAGCACTCTATCAGGGAAGTAAACATTAGCAACATGATGGCACCTTAATCATTTTCTCCCTTTGGGAGAGCAGAATGGAGTAAACATAAAGATCATCTTTTAAAAGTGAAGCAAAAGAAACTTTCACATCTTGTTTAAGCTGTTAATAAGTTTTATTTAATTCAATTAAAATAATTCTGCAGTAACTTAGTCAGCGTTTAAAAGGGTGGATAAAAGGACAGCATTTCAGGGAAGGCAGCGTGAAGCCTGTGGGAGGAAGAGAAGGAGAAAGAAGGGATGGTTAATTAGCCACCATTTGCCAAGACAATATATAATCATGTTTAATTTGGTGGAACAGGTTTTTTATGGATAGCGTGTTTCCCAGTATCGTATCTGGGACTGCTACATCATTTGAGATGCTCTGACCTCTAATTCCTATACAGGGTATTGCATAGTGTTGGAGCTCAGAAACTAAGTGTGGAGGACTGAGGACTGAAGGAACAATCCAGGGATAGTGGAGAATAACAGAGATCCAGGCAGTAGGAAAAGCATAATGAAGCCCTGTCTAAAGCCACAGAGTGCAAGCTCTGTGCCTCTCCCCTATTTGCTGATTGTAAAATGTGTATATTCCCAGCTCCATTATACATTATGCCTCAGATTGGGTTGTCAGGAGAACTCCAGCTACTAAGTAACTTGCCCAAGATCACACCTGTGAATGGCTGGAGCAGTCTAGAGTCAGTGAACTTAGCTCAAAGAGTATATAATAGAGCGTTTGGTGGTAGCAAAAGAGAACTTCCTTAAGTTAAGGAACTGGCCACGGAAGTCAGGCTGAGGGATGCCGGATTGCGATGACCTTAGGTTGATTCACACTGAGTGCTGATGAAGTCTGGATTTATAGTTTTTATTGGAGGTAGTTGGTTGACAGTCTGGGGCTGCCAGTGCCAATGGCCAAGTGTTGCTCTGCTGCTCTGACTCAGGGTTTTGCAGAAAAGGCTGATGTCTGAAATTTCCCCTAAAGCGTGTCTGTGTGTCCCCTGAGATCAAGGTGGACTGAAGTCTAGAAGTAGGAACATAATGAGTTTGGGATGTTCCTTTTAAGTGTCTGGTTCCTGGTTTAATACTAAAAATATTTCTCTTATAAGGCTTTATGAAATTATTTGAGGGTTTCGTGCTGTGGCAGAGTGGGTAAAGCCATCACCTGAAGTGCCAGTTTGAGACTTTGGCTGCTCCATGTCTGATCCAGCTCCTTCCTATGACCTAGGAATGCAGCCGAGGCATTCTCAGCTCAGGCACTTGGTATCCTGTGCCCACATGGGAGATCCTGGTGAAACTCCTGGCTCTTGCCTAGCCCAGACCCAGCAGGTGCCACCATTTGGGGAGTGAACCAGAGGATGGAAGATCTCAATTTCTATGTCTCTTCATCTCTCTGTGTAACTCTGACTTTGAAGTAAATACTTCTTTAAAAAGCATTTCATTAGAAAGATTATTTGAGGAGCTGAGTTGGGGGTTTGGGGAGTAAGAAACTGAAGCTAGCAGCCAGAAATTCAATGCTGTTTTCCTGTCAGAATGTTAGGACCCAATTACTTGAGCTATCTATTGCTGCTGCCTCCCAGAGTACCTTATCAGGAAGTTGGAATCAAGAGTGGAGTGGGGACTCAAACCCAGGAAGTGTGATGTGCTATACAGGCGTCCTAATTGGTGTCTTAACTACCAAACCCTCCTCAAAGACTTTAAATATGCCTCATGCTGTGAGATTCCTAGAAGTCTTCCCATATCCACCAGATGCTGGAAACCTAAAGCTGCTTTGTGTGAGCTAGGCTCAGCAACCAAGGAGCTCAGGCCAGGATTTTACTCCCTGTTCTGTATCTGATTTGCCTTGGCTCTGCAAGCTTGATGGTTAGACATAAAAATGCTTCTCCTTTGTAACACAACTGTAATTTCATTGCTGGGATTTGTGCAGTGCAGCAACAAAATTCAAATTCTCCGTACTGTTGATCATCAGGCTGTTCTCTGGTGGTGACTTGAAGAAAGCATCCTCTTGGAAAGAGTGTGTATAATCTGACTTGTACATTTCCTATTGAGAAATGATAGTGGAGCCCAAATCTAGCTGCCTTTTTCTTTCCTTGTTTTTTTTTTCCCTTGCTGATAATACTTTTAAAAAATGTTTATTTTCATCTACTTGAAAGTAAGTCTGTCTTTCTCTCCAACTGCTGGTACATTCCCCAAATGTTCAGAGCATCCATGCCTTGGCCAGGCCAAAGCTAAGAGCTAGGCACTCCATCCTGGTCCCCCAAGTGGGTAGCAGGGACCCAGCTAATTGAGTTATACTCTTCTGCCTTCTAGAGTGCATTAGCAGGAAACGGAGGATCCAGGACTTACACTATCACCATACATGGAATGCAGGCCTCCCATGTAGTATCTTAACCTGCTGTGCCACAGCACTCCTTCCTGTAATCATGCTTTTTGAGGTTACATTATTTGATACTCAGTGATAGCTGCATAAGCCTGATGATCAGGAATTGATTCTGGGGTAATTTCTTCCAGCTATGAAGTAAAAAATATGTTATGAAAATAAGAGTGTTGTATTTGTTTGGATAGGGCTAATTGAAATTCCCAAGAACTGCCAGTGACAGTCTAGATTATGTAGCAACTGGTTTGTACAAAAGTTAGAAAGAAAAGAATAAAACATTCTGATGATAAGGCTCAGTAATAAAATTGAAGGTTGTCAGAATCCCAGGAGGGGAAATGGCTCAGTTAGCATGGATGTGTTAGGAACTCCTGTTCACATCATCATCTTCTATCCAGTGAAGAATGGAACTTGGGCAGGATGGCTGGGAAGGTCTGATGTTCTCATTTACTACCACCTCTGCAGCTATTTAAGTGATTACCATTCTCGCTGGTGATGACATTATGTTGCATGAAATACTAGCTCTGTAAGGGCCAAGATACAGAGCAAAGGTGATTACAAGAAACCACTGCTGCTGTTGTCATGCTCTGTACACCAAGAGTAAACCACAGGATGAAGTAATGTACATTTCTGCCTTTGAAAAGCAGCTGGAGGAAAACCAGGATGAGAACTATTGCCAAGTGAAATATAATGCCACAGGAAAAAAGAAGATACTGTAAACGTAAAATCATTACACAATTGACCATCTGGGTTATATATTCAACCACAGCTTTCAATTTGTTCCGGTTTGAGGAATGCCTTCCCCACATGGCCCCTTCCACCTACCTTTCTCGGCTGCAGGAAAGCATTCCATTTTCATAAATGCAGGTAGCAAAAAACTTTGCCTTAACTCTAGTACTGCTGCTTTAAAAATATATAGTCAAATAAATAGTTCTTTGTAAAGGCACTGTGTCCACTTACTTTTTTGCTTTTAATCCTAGTCTTGCATTGCTAATTCTGCTGAAGATGTAGCTGAAACTCGAGTGAGCAGCCACTGGGCTATGAGATAAATGGAATCAATGCAGACCTGACAGTTGACAAACCTCTGTCGGCCCAAATTCAGGAAATAAGAACCCATTCAGCTCACTTTGGGATGCCTGCAGGCATTAAAATCCTGGCATTTCCATGTTTTGAGACAACTGAGTAGTAGCCCTGTTTTGATAGCCATTTCTAAGTACTTTGCTTAATTACAGCTGAATTTGCTCATGCAGAAAACAATCATATGTTTGTGCTAGCCAGATTGCAACACCTCATAGTTACCCCCCATTGGCTCTAATCAGAAGACACAGTCTGGTGACTGGCTGTGTTGTGGGTGAAGTCCAGCAAACTGCAGGCTTTGGAAGTGACTCTATGGCCTGAAATTCCAATGAGGATAGCCTATGGAGAAAGCTATGAAATACTTCAGCTTTTTCAAGTTTGGGAAAGCAGTGGCACAAAAAACCCGTATATAACGTAACCTTTTTTTTTTTTAAAGAGACTCTCAAGCTGTTTCCTGGTTCTTTCATATATATGAATTTTGTTTTTATATATTATTTTTATATATTTCTCTATATATGTAATTCATATATCATACACTTCACTGTTTAAAGGGCAAAATTCAATGGTTTTAGTATATTCACAGAGTTGTACATCCAAAATCAAATCAATATTAGAACAGTTTTATTACTCCCCAAAGAAACCCTACACATTTTAGCCTTCACCCTTGGTTTCCCCATTACAGTTGTAGACAACTATTAATCACTTTATATACTTATAGATTTGTGTTTTGTGTATAGTTCATGTTAATGGACTAACATTATTGGTAGTCTTTTGTGACTGTGACTGCTTAATTCATCTGTTTTGTAGCCTTAATAAAGTACTTTGTTTTGTTCTATTGCTGAATAATATTCCATTGAATGAATCTGCCATATTATTATGCATTCATCAGGTAATGGAAATTTGGATTATTTCCAGCTTTTGACTATTAGAAATAATGCTGCTAGGCACATGTGTGTGCATGTACTTATGTGTTTCAGCTTTGTCTGAGTGGGATTCCTGAAACGTATGGTATCCATACCACTCCTGGCTTAGGCTGCGCTAACGCTGCAACCAATTTGTCTTTGTTATCGTTGCTCCTTTAGGAACATTTGGCCTTATAGCTCTACCCTACTTTATTCAGCTTTATCTTCTGAGGATCTCTGTGACAAAACAGTATTCTGAGTGTCCTATAAACTCTTCAACCTTCCGTCTTTGGACTTTTCCCCAACATTACCTCATAGTTTCCTCAATTGAGCCTTGGATTACATGCATTCTCTGAAGGATTGCTGTCTTTTTCTCACATCTCTGCTTGCAAAGATTATGCCATGGCTCAGGGCTGAGTGCAAATCTGCCTCTCTTACTTCCTCTACACCTGTAAGACTTGTTCAGTCATTAAACTGCACAGCATATCTAGAATTGTTTTTCTCCATGTACTTTTTAGATGATTCCTTGTCCCTAACTGTCCCTAACTGTCCCTAAGGCCAGGTATGGACTTTATATTAACATCTGATTTCTTGCCTTTACTATAATAGATGTTTAGTAAATAAATACATAATGTTTCTCATGCTACTATTTGGAAAATTAAGTATTTTTAAGATTGCGTTTCTGTTATATAGACTCTGTTTCCTCTGTGCTATTTACCTAGAGGTTATTGTAGGATAACTATGTTACTTGTGTATAGCTATGGAACAGCTTGGCCCCAAGTTTGGTGGCATGAGACAACAAGCATTATGTGACTGTTACGCCTGATGTAGCTGCAGCCTCCAGCTCAGGTGACTCAGAAGGCTACAAGTCATCTGCTGGCTTGGCTGAAGGAGGATGTTCTTCTGTGTTCATTCATGTGGGCATTGATAAGATTCAGTTTCTTACACTCTAAAGGCCTCAGTCCCTCACACTTTGATCAGAAGCTTCTGTAAATTTCTATTCCCATGGAACTCTAGGTAAGGCAGATGACCTCAGGGCACTTGCTTCCATCAGAGAACATGAGAATAGGCGATCAAAACAGAAACCATAGTCACTTTTGTACCAGGGTCTCAAAGGTGACAGCATTTATCCTATTCTGTTTGTTAGAAGTACATTATTGCACATACCTTACCTTGAAAGCAAGAGAATAATGCAAGGCTATGAACAGCAGAAATTATGGATATTGGATTTGAATATTGTCTTAGAGGCACACAAAATCTTTTAGCATCCTACTTCAAAATAATATTATACCGGTTCACATACAGTATGGAAACTCTATAATGGCATATTTTCATACTCCTCTCATCTATTTCACATAATCTTTCTATATATATTTTGCAACATATAATGTATCACAGCATTATTTTGTGTTTTATATTTTAAAAGATGCTTAAAAAGGAAAAATCTATTAAATAATTACTCACATATTTATCATTTATAGTGCCCTTCGTTCCTTTTCATAGCTCCAGTAATCTATCTGTCTGGTATCATTTGAATTTTGCTGAAAGAACTTTTTTTTAATTATATCTTAGTGATGGTGTTCTGGCAGTGAATTCTTCCTTAAAGAAAGGAAAAAAAAGGAAGTGTAACAATCTAAAAGAAAGATATAAAACGATCATTACTTGCTGTTAGTATGGTTATCTACAGAAGAAAAACAATGTAATGGACAAAAAAGCCATAAAAACTAATAGAAAATTCAGCAACCTGTAAAAATCAATAGTATTTCTCTATACTAACAATAACTGATCCAAAAACATGTGGAGTTTTGGTAATGAGTTCTCTCAGACTAACCCTTTATGTACCTTCATTTCTGAAAGAAATTTTTCTTCTGGGATTATAATTATAGGGTGCCAACCTTTTCTTTCACTTCTTCAAATGTATCATATCACTGGTTTTTGGCTTGTATGGCTTCGGATGGGAAATGTGCCATCAATCTGTTGTTTATTCTACTGAACAAACTTATTAATTTTTCAGTACTTAGCTTATGATGTGCTATGGTGGTGTCCTCTCCATTTTTGTGCTTAGCATCTATTGCCGTATTTAAATCTCTGCATTTAATGGCCTGTGTTATGACTTTGTAAGTAAAGCTGCCTCCTGGGATGCAGGTAGCCCGTATGGGTGTCTGTGGGCACCAGTTCTTGTTTTGCTGCTCCATTTTCTTTTTAAAAAACTATTTATTTGAAAGGCAAAATCACAGAGAGAGAGAAAAAAATCTTTGATGATATGTTTTACTTGTAAGATGGCCACAGCAACCAAAGCTGGACCAGGCTTAAATCAAGAGCCTGGAGGTTCATCTGGGTTTCCCACATGGGTGTTGCAGCCTGAACACTTAAGCCATCCTCCACTGGTTTCCTAGGCACATGAGCATAGAGCTCGGTCGCAAGCGGAACAAGAACTGAATCGGTGCCTACATGCAATGCCAGTGCTGCAGGCAGTAGAACCAGTTAGAACACAGCACCAGCTGCACGGCTGCTCCATTGATGGTCCAGCTCCCTTTTGATGGCCTAAGATAAATAGAGGAAGATAGCCCAAGTGCTTGGCTCCTCCAGGGAAAGATGCTCCGGGTTCCTGGCTAAACCCTGGTAGTTTTTAATAGCTAAGTGATTGTCTCCTTTGTTCTTCTCCAGTCATTTTTAATCTATGTGCTTCATTTTGAGTAGTTTGTATTGCTGAGTGTTCAAGTTTACTCTCTTCATCAGTGTCTAGTGTAAAGAAATCTCAGACCATTGTGTTATTTCATAGCCAGTCAACTTTTTTTTAAAGATTTATTTATTTTTATTGGAAAGGCAGATACACAGAAAGGAGGAGAGACAGGGAGGAATATCCTGTGTCCAATGGTTCATGCCCCAAGTGCCTGCAATGGCCAGAGCTGAGCCTGCCTGAAGCCAGGAGCTAGGATCCTCCTCGGGGTCTCCCACGTGGGTGTAGGGTCCCAAGGCCTTGGGCTGTCCTTGACTGCCTTCCTAGGCCACAAGCTGGATGGTAAGTGGAGCTGCTGGGATTAGAATCAGCGTGCATATGGGATCCCAGTTCATGCAAGGCGAGAACTTTAGCTGCGAGGCTGCCATGCCGGGCCCACCAATCAACTTTTAATTAATTAAAGGATGAGTACAATGGACTTCAAAAACTTACAGCTTCAGCTACAACTCAGTGTACACATGTAATATTACAGTAACTATAAAATACATCACATATAGTTTTTCATTTAACTCTTGCAAAATCTCTTCTTAAATAAATATAAAGAGAACTGATTTCAAGTAGCTCCAAGATTCAAATCTAAGAGTATGATGATACTTCCCTCCTTTACACTTCCTTCCTTTCTATTTTTTTCCTCAATGTTTGTGATAGCATGTTGTTAATTTACAGTTGCAGGCTTAAGGCTACTCTAAAGAATTAAAAAATAAACTGTCTTAAAGACTATTTATATTTAGCAAGGTATATAGCTGTCAAGGTCTATAAAGAATAATCAAATCCCAAAACATCAGCTTCACTCATACATATTTTTAAATACTCTATATTAGTTAGCATAAATCAGAGAAAATGTGAGTTCACATTTCATTGTGAGTTGATTTTTGTATACCATGCAAGGTAGGGGTCTTATTTCATGCTTTTGCATGTGGAGATCCAATTTTCCCAAAACCATCTGTTTAAGAAACTGCCCTGTCTTTAAGGAGTGATTTCACCTCCTGTGTTGGTTGATATTGGATTGATATTGATTGGTTGATATTGGATTGGTTGATATTGGATGCATGGATGTTTAGATTAATCTTTGTGATTTCTATTCTATTTCATGGATCCACATGTCTATTTTTATGCCAGTATCATCCCTATAGTACAGTTAAAATTTAAAATCTGGTATTCTGCTTCTTCCAGCTTTTTTAAAAAAGACTTACTGTCCTTTAAAAGACAGATTGAGAGAAAGAGATCATCATCTATCTGTTGATTCATTTCCTAAATGGCCATAATGAAACCTGAAACCTGGAGCAAGGAGCTTCTTCCAGGTCTTCCATGTAAGTGCAGGGACTCAAGGGCTTGAGCTATGCTCTGCTGCTCTCCCAGACATATGCAGGGAACTGGATGGGAAGTAGAATGGCCAGAACATGAAGCAACACCCATAAGGGATGCTAGTGCCACAGATGGAGGATTAGCTTCTTAACACCACTAGGAAGCTCCCATCCCAGCTGTTTTTTTTTCTTTTTCAATTTTTATTTCTATTTTGTTATTATTTTATAATGCAGTTCCATAGCCTCTGGGATACCCACCCACTAAATTCTCTCCACCAACTGATTTCCACCATATTATTACAGTAATATAGTCCTTCATAAACAGTCACAAGTCCATAAATCTGCTATTTAAATATATCCTTATATTGTAGCAATGGACAATGATAGAGAGTTCAGCATCCTATTGTCCCTACCTTTGCTTTTATTTTAATAACTTTAGTTATTTGGGTTTTTTTTGTGTTTCCATGTGAATTTTAGGATTTTTTTTCTAAATCTGGCAAAAATGTCATCAGTGCTTTTATTGGGATTATATTGAATCTGTAAATGGCTTTGGGTGGTATGTGGACTTTGATTATGTAATTCTTTAAAAAAAACAAACATGGAAGATTTTTCTGGTTTGTGTTTGTATGTACTACTTTCTTTAAGGTTTTGTAATTTTCATGTTAGAAAACTTTAACATCCTTCATTCAATTTATCCCACAGTATTTACATTGTTTGGTAGCTATTGTGAGCAGGACTGTTCTTTCTCAGCCTCAGCATCGTTAGTGTATGTGAATGCTATTGATTTTTGTGTGTTGGTTTCATATCCTGCTACTTTGTTGAATTCTCTTATGAATTTCAATAGTCTCTTAGTGGAGTCTTTTGGTTCCCTTGTATAGAGAATCTTGTCATCTGCAAACAGGGATAATCTGATTTCTTTTCCCAAGCTATACACTTTGAGTTTTTTTTTTTCTTCCTTAACATCTTTGAAACTTCCAGAATTATTTGATAGTAATGCTGAGATTGGGCCAGTTTTAGTGGAAACACTTCCAGCTTTCTATACGTTAATTGAGAAAATCATATGCCTTTTATACTTCAATTTGTAATGTGATATGTTATGTTTACTGAATTGAGTATGTTGAGACAGTGTCATTTCAAATATTTTGGTTTTTATTTCTAGATATTGATTTGAATTTTTTCTATGTATTCCATGTTTCTACCAAACGTGCCCTATATTTCCTGCAGTTTTATTGTGAAAAGGATGTTATTTGTAACAAAATGTTAATGTCCTTATATGCTATTTCTGTAATTGGTGCAATTTCTGAGACGTTTCATTGATTAATTTTCCCCTTAAGAGTTGTATCTTTTGATTCTGGATGTGTGACAATTTTATTAAATATTGTGCATTATGAATTTTGTATTGTTAGGTGCTGTATTTCCTCATATGCCTTGAAATATTATTGTTCTTCCAACTGGAATGCAGCTGATAAGAAACAGTTAGAGCTGTCTGTGCTTTGGAAGGACAATATCATGTCCACCTTTAGCCTAAGACTAATTTTATCCCACCACTGAGACTCTTGAGGGCTCTTCTTAACCTCCATATAGCTCAAAGTGCTTCCACTGTGCTCTTAGGAACATTCCTATCCTTTTGTGAGCTTCCAGGGATGAAGCCTTATTAAAAAAAATATTTATTTGAAAGAATTAGAGAGGAGGGGGAGGAGGGGGAGGAGGAGGCAGAGGAGGAAGAAGAAGAAGAAGAGAATGAAAATGAGAATGAATTTCACTCCCTTGATGACTGTACTTGGCCATATTTTGTTGCTTTCCTCAGGTCATTAGCAGGGAGCTAGAATGGGAGTCTCCCAGGACTTGAACCAGGTCATATATGGGATGCTGGCATCACAGGGGATAATAGGATTTACCTGCTGTATCACGATGGCAGCCCAGGTGTTTATTTTTATGTATTCTTTTAAAATCAGTTCTTCCTTTGGTTTGGAGTACCATCTTCCTATAAATGTGCAGGTCAATATGTGGCAAAGCACCTGGACGGAATCTAACTGAAGACTGCTGGAGCTGTCTCCTATGTGGCTCTCTTTTCTCTTGTGTTTCCCTACCACTTTTAACTACCTTGTCATTCCCATACATTGTTCTCTGTCTTGTCAGCACGTGGAAATCACTGGGCTCTGTTTGAATTCATTCTCTTGGCACATTTAGCATGGAAACTTTTGGCAGGCCTGTGTATGGACTTTCATTTGTCCCCCTTTGCACAGAACCCACTGTCCTGTATGGCCTCTTGTCTGGTGTCTGAAGTCATTTCATGTACATTTTTCCTAGTTTTCTAATTGTCTTATATCTTTTACAGCATCAAAGTTGAGAATAGAAGTTAATACATATTTGAGATGTCAAATTTAATTTACCATTTGATTCTTCAAACACTAATTCTTCAGTTTGTAAAGTGCATATTATACCCTTGTTTGTGCCTTATTTGAAGGGCATCTTTGGTAAAACTTACTAGAAGTGTTTTTTTTTAAATAGAAGTATTTAGAAACGTTTTGTTTCCTAGAATATTGGAAAGATGTTAAGTCATTTAAAGCACTGACTCACTGAAACTAACAACATCATGGTTGGGGTAATATTTAGTAGGGGAAGTAACAGAAAAGTGACTCACCAGAAAATGTACAATGAATTCAATTACCCAACCTCCAAAAATGGTAAGAACTGTAATACATATGCTATAGGTATTATGATTTGCACATGATTTTGAATGTGTTCCAAAAAGATTCAAATCCTGGAATATTGAACCACAGACTGGAGAGGAAGGTTGTAGTGGGATCTCACAGAGGTGAGGTCTACTGGAAGGTGGTTAAGTTATTTGGAGAAACTACCCTCAGAAAAATCTAATATAGTTCTCACAGGGCCCTGGCTAGTTTGCGTGAGAGTACGTTTTAATAAAAGGAGTGAACCTGCTGTGAATCCCTATGCCTTTCTGTCTTGCCTTGTAATCTTTCTCTGTCCCAGTTGCCCCAACCAGGATGCAATTCATGATGTTGTGATGTGGCCAGAAGGCCCTTACTAGAACCAAACAAATGCTGACTACATGCTCTTGAATCTCCAGAACAGTGAGCTCAATAAGCCTTTTCTGTATGAAGTACCTAGTTTCCGGGATTTTGTTACAGCAATGGAAAACCGATATTGAGGTTGTACATGGAGGAAAGCATTGTAAGGTGCTGGTCATCAGCATATGGTGAGCATTGTCATGCCCACGTTTTGTGTGTTTCTTGTATTCCTTCCCATTTCTCTGCATATCAAAAGATTCAGAGTATGTCACTGATCTCCAGAGAATAAAAGCTAAAAGCTAAAACATACCTGAGTGACTGTGCCTGGTGCTGTCCAAGTCTTTTTTTTTTTTAATTTTAATTTTTGTTTTTCATGATACAGTTCCATAGAGATTTCCATTTTCATCTTCCCCATTCTCTTCCCCCCTCATTGATTTCCCTTATATTATTAAATGGTATAGTCCTTCAGCAACAGTCATAAGTCCCTCATTTTGCTCGTTAATGTGTCATGGTAGAGTCCAGCATCCTATTGTCAAGATACATTTAACAGTTTCATTAGTAGTCCTCCATTTATTCAGAAGTAGGGATGTATTCTGCAAAGTATCTTCATTTCGGTGTATTCATCTCTGTTATACAGTTCCTTGTGATGAATATATGTATATATACATGTTTACATGATATATAGAATATGTATCATATCATGTATATACATATGATAAGTTCTTTCTGTATTAGCTTTCACTGAATCATCATATCAATATTGGAGGTGCCATTATTATTACCATTTGATCAATGAGGAAGCTAAGATATTTAGAAATTTAATTAAGTACTTTGAGGCTGAACAGAACTGAGACCTTTTAGACTCTATGCTCTGTCTCTTTGCCTTTATATCTCTTATAGTTGTTCATAATGCTATGGTTCTGCTGGTATTTGCAACATTAGAGTTTGCACCATTTGTCACTGCCTTGGGTTCTTTTGACATCTCCCACAGCTGTCTATTTTAGGCTAGCTTGGTCAGGAAGAGTCTCAGTGTGATTCGGCTATATGTATCTCTTAAACTGCAAAACATTCCACATTGAGTTCCATTTTTTACTTTTGTCATGATGCCTCCACCTCTTTCCTCTCCAAGTGGTAAAATTCATCATTGTCTCCTTCTAAGACTTTCCTCATTGATGCTCTTAAATGTTATGTTCCTTCAAATTTTCCTATCATGTTTCCCAGTGGCCATAGCCTTCTGAAATCTTTCTAATACTTTGAATCATTAGCATTTGCTTTGGGTCTGGTGACGTGTTCTTTCTTTTTCATATGATAATTTGAGTTTATCCCTACTGGTTTCTTATCTAGTACCTCTATATTTTAGTATAACCTGCTAAAATTCCCAATTATAAAATACTCATTGTATTTCTGATATGAGAAAAATCCTGAATTTATCATTTTCCCCTTTTAACTTGTTATTGTTTTATTATTTTTAGCTCTCTTTTAAGGAAAACAGTCTTTCCATGTATTTATAAATGAATCTTTCAGGTAACAATGTCCATGGAATATTCAAAAGAGGCATGACAGTTGTGTAAATAGTTTTCCTCAAGGTCATTTACGATGTGTTGTAGGTATGCAGAATCACTCTTGGTCCATCGATAGATGTAAGGCAACAGATTGGAGCCCATAGACCAGTATCAGCAGATAGAACAGACAGCAGATCCAGAGGGAGGAAATGGATGATCCTAACAAGTACAGCCAGCTGCCAGATAATTGCTTTCATGTTGATATCATTATTGAGTGCCATGTGATGACTTAGTATTGTAGTATCTATTCTTAAAGACATTGAAATAAAATGTATATATAAAGCCCCCATCCACATGATGCAAACAAGAGTCTATGCATGGTATATTGACTACACACACACATACATATGAGTATGAGTGTGAATAAAAATGCTGAACTGTAATTATATTACATATATATTGTATTTTATAGGATTCATAGAAGCTTACATGGCATTTTAGATTGATTTCCATAGAAGTAGTTACAATTTAAGAATCATGTTAGTTCATTGAGAAGTATCTTGAGTTACCACAGTCCTACGTTGCTTTCTCCAATGAGACTAGAAAAATTAACAGTCAACAGCATTTCAAATTGAACAATACCCTCAGAGCATGCTCAACATCGGGGACCCTAGGATGACATTGGGTGGCTGTCCCCCATTCCCAGGTACTTATGTGGTTGGGATGCTGGGTGCTGCTTCTCCCCTTTTCTCCCCCCTTACCTCAGATGCGGGAAGAAGAAATAGAAAATTGGAAATCATGGTCTTGTCCACTTTTCCTTATTCTTTGACCCTTCTCAGTCAGGTTGGGCATGCATCCTTCTCAACTATGTAAACATCATCAAAAATAAAATTTTAAAAAATGAAAAAAGAATTTTTGTTTACATTGTTAGATCAATGAACAGATTTTCAAATAAAGTAGTGTAAGCATTATCAATTCTTGAATGCAAGCAGCAGCAAAAGATAATGAGTTAAAGGAAAATAGTTTAGTTTCCTAATTTATTGGAATAGTGAAGCCCAAATAATCAGCGATGGGATTAGGAGTGAATATTAAGGAAAAAGATGTTTTGGCTTGATGACTAAAATAAAGTACACTGCATTTGAAATACACAACAGACAAACATGTACAAAAAACCAATTCATTTAGTTTTTGTGGCAGTATTTTGCTTCTTCTATGACATTGGACTTCCTGGTCTTCAGCTAATTTATCCTATTGGAAACTGTCTTATCTCTTAAAAGTATATGATTTTCCATTACTAAAATAGATAGATATTTTAATAATTGACTTAGAAGTTAGAAGCTGTAGTTACTGTATTATGACGCTGTTGCTTCAAAGCAAACTTCACAAGTGCAATCTGTAATTCCTTCAGCAGCACTTGAGTTTGGCCTTGCTGGGTACCTGAGGGGGAATTTGAAGAACCTTACATTACATGAAGCCCCAAGCACATGTAAAAAGATATTCTAGGTCATTGGTTGCATCCTTGTGAAACTCCTGGGATACAATGGCACTGGATTGGAAGTGTAAGTGCTTTGTCCTATTTGGAAATGAGGCTTGGAGTTGAGTGATTAGGGGTGTGTGTGTGCGTGTGTGTCGCCAATAGACCGCCCCTTTGTGGCATTTCTTGGGTCGTGGAACCATCTGCACTTTTTTCTACCCTGTCTGCCATTAGCCAGTCACACTGTACTTGGTGCCATGCTAGCCCCAGGATATCTACTAGCCCCAGAATTGTTGGGTTTCCTGGTGTTCGTGCTCCCTTCTAGAGCTTTGCCTTCCCCTCTGTACTCTAATACACACATTTGTGAGACAGCCAGTAGACCCCTTAGACCCTGTGGGACTGCATTTACAAACTCTAGAGTCATCTGGGCCACTTACCCAAGTAGAGCCATTGCACACTGCTCCCTCACCTTTCTATCTACAGGAAGTTGTTTTTTTTTTTTTTTAATTCCCAACTACTGAGAATTCTTTTTTTTTTTTGATTTTTTTTTTAAAGATTTATTTTTATTATTTTTTTATTGGAAAGGCGGATATACAGAGAGGAGAGACAGAGGAAGATCTTCCGTCCGATGATTCACTCCCCAAGTGAGCACAACGGCCAATGCTATCCCGATCCGAAGCCAGGAGCCTCTTCCGGGTCTCCCACGTGGGTACAGGGTCCCAAGGCTTTGGGCCATCCTCGTCTGCTTTCCCAGGCCACAGGCAGGGAGCTGGAAGGGAAGCGGGGCTGCCGGGATTAGAACCAGCGCCCATATGGGATCCTGGGCGTGCAAGGTGAGGACCTTAACCACTTGCGCCACCGCGCCGGGCCCACTGAGAAGTAATTCTTAAGATGTAGCCAACATCTTGACAGTAAGAACATTTCTCAAGTGATCACTGTAGGTCACACATAACAACCCTTTAAGTCCTGAGATAGTTAACGAGGTATTGTCAGAGAAGCTGAGGGGATTGCTCAGGGTCAGGCACTGGCTAAAGAGAGAGCTTGGACTTGGGGCTCAGGGCTTTATTCCAGCATGTCTCACTGCCTCTTGCTGCTTGGCCGTATTCTGCTGTGTGTGTTAGTACATCTTACATGCAGTGTGTATGTAGATCACCTGGAACCTCAGAGAGTGCACGTTCTCATCAAGTGCCTTTGCTGTTAGGCTTGAGATTCTTTCTCACAAGTTCCCAGGTGATGTTTAAGCTGCCGCTTTGCGGACCACATTTTGAGAAGGGAGAGTGTACACTTGGCAGAAATACAAGATGGAAGGGGGTGGTTGAGAATTATCAACTGGGGGCATTTTAAATAAGATTTGTTAAAGTGGCATCACTATAGAAAACAGCATTTTTGCCTGTAAAGATCATATGGACAGTGAACCTAAGTTCTGATCTGTAAAATGTTTTGCTGTTTTGTTATATGTATATACATACATATGTGTGTGTGTGTGTGTGTGTGTGTGTGTAAAAGTAATAGGTAGAGAGAAGTAGCAGATGATAACCTTTATAGCACTTGCTGAATTCAGCTCCATAGTGCTGACCCTCTAAGCGGGGTGGGGTGGGGCTTGTCTTTGGGTGAGCTTCAGGAAGCTTTATACTTAGTCTCCTCCACATGGAAATCCCATCCTGTATGCATCGATATGTAAGTTTTCTGAGGAAGGAATCCGAGCTAGTTCCTAATATTCTTGAACCAGAGACCCAAAGTAGATTAAGAACCAGTGCTCAGCAGAAATTCACGTCCTTTCCAATTGTTCAGGAATTTTAGTATCACCGAAAGCCTTGTTCAAGAAGGACACTTAATGTATGCAATTTATGTGGATCAGGTGCTGTGAGTTCCCAGGCTGCCAGCTACATAATTGAAGCCCTTTGAAAATGCCAGCTGATTGCTATAATTACGTAAAAATAAATGCACTGGACCCTTTGGGTAAGTTTTCTGATGAGTGCTGGCCAAAGCACAGGCGGAAGTACTCCTCAATTTCTCTAGCGCTGAAAGCTGGTGACCTTCAGCTTGCCCCCTTCCACCCTTGTGATTGTCGTTAGAGCTGACAGCAGCAGGTAGGAGTGCCATTCTTCAGTAATTACCCAGGTCTCTGCGTCTTCAGCCATTATAGCTGCAAAAGAAGGTTGATCAATATTGGAATATTAGTCGCCAGAAGATTATTACAGAATGTAAAATCAAAAGTAACGTCTACCTTGGAGCTCTTGGCAATCTAAACACCACCAAGTCACTTTGGTGAGTCAACATGGAAATAGCTCTCATCCTAATGACTAGGAACACCTATACTTAGAACTCAATTTCAACCCACTTTGTCATTTCTGAAGCATTTTTCCCTAAGACCTGAACATATAGGAGCTATGGCCCTGAAGGCAAACTGTATGACTCAAATGCCAGTTGGTCCATGCAGTAGCTGTGTGACTTTGGACACTGCTGTGTGACATAAGGCATGCGACTTGTCCCTTTTCTGTTTGCTGCAACATGAAAGTAATGGTGGTAGTAGATAGTACTGCCTTCAGAGGGTAGTGCTGAGGAGTAAATGAAATAATCGATGTAAAAGCATACAGCCTAATGACTAACACCTAGTGAATACTCCATAAATGTGGGCAATTACTACTACTCTCAAAGTTCCAAAGCAGATGTCCTCTTCAACAAAACCACTGAGTACAAGCAATCATTGTTGCTGATGAGTTTGAGTTATTTTAGTGGAAGAGAAATGAAAAATATTTGTATTAGCTCTCACAATTTTGCTTCCTACACAGTACAGGCCCTTCAAGTATGTCACCTGTTCTCCAACATTCTAGCTTTGATAATATGCATTTCTGCTCCATTTCCCCTTTCCCATGCCCATTAGCAAAGTCACACATTTGACCATATGCTTTTGCATGTCCACTCTGAGGACCTCAGATTCTTGGCCACATTGAACTCTGAATCTTCTTTTGGTATTCCCAAGGTCACTGGGCTTCATATCCTTTCAGATGACTTGAAATAGAGGCCCTCCTTCACTATCAGCTCAGTTGCACTCCATCAATTCAAGCTGTCCTATATTCTGGGGGTCCATTTTCAGCCATCTCAGTAGGTGACTCATTACTCTAAAATCACTCAACATTTCATTCTAGGTCCAATCACCAACACAAACTTTCTGTTTTTGGTGTACCAAATGTTACTCAAGAAAGTTACAGGGCCCAGCACAATGGCTCAGTGGATAAATCCTCAACTTGCGTGTGCCAGGCTTGCATATGGGTGCCAGACTGTGTTCTATCTACTCCACTTCCCATCCAGCTCCCTGCTTGTGGGCTGGAAAAGCAGTGGAGGACAACCCTTGGGACCCTGCACCCACGTGGGAGACTTGAAAGAGGCTCTGGGCTCCAGGCTTGGTTTGGCTCAGCTCTGGTCATTGTGGCTACTGAGGGAGTTAACCAGTTAGATGAAAGATCTTCCTGTCTCTTCTTGTCTCTGTAAATTTTCCTATCTAATACAAATAAATGTTTACGAAAAAAATTACAAACATCCTTATTGGATACACAACTCAGCAGTGCTTTCTAGTTTCATCTGGACATTTTATTTCTCTCTTATCACCTTGTCACAATGGTGTAGCAGTTACTATTCCAACTACTGTCTGGTGGGACATAGGCTCAAATCCAGGGTCTGCCATTCGCCACCTTTGTAATGGAGAGTATTGATCCAGTCTTCTTAGTACACTTATTTCTCCTCATCTGAAAATTTGGGATGATGACAATGCTTGCTTTAGGATTACTTGCAAATATTAAAGTAGATGCTATGTAGAAAGCATTTATGGTACAATAAGTACAATACAAAATGTCAATGTGTTACATACACACAGACACATGCATATGAAGACACTTCAAAAAGTTCATAGCAAATGGTAATAAATACAAATTTATTTTGGTGCAAATATATAAGATTTTGGCATACAAGGGTTTTTCAAAAAGCTCATAAAAATGTGTATGATTGGGGGTCTGGCGTGGTAGCCTCATGACTGAAATCCTCACCTTGCATGCACTGGGATCCCATGTGGGTGCCGGTTCATGTCTTGGCTGATCCACTTCCCTTCTAAATTCGTGCTTGTGATCTAGAAAAGCCATAGAGGATGGCCCAAAGCCTTGGGACACTGTACCTGCATGGTAGATGTGGAAAGAAGCTTCTGGCTTCAGATTGGCTCAGCTCCAGCATTGTGGCCACTTGGGGAGTGAATCCACAGACGTAAGATCTTCCTCTGTGTCTCTCCTTCTCCCTGTAAATATGACTTTCCAATAAATAAATAAAAAAATAAATAAATCTTTAAAAATGTGTATGATGAAAAATTAATTCTGAATGCTATTCTTCATCAACAGTATATATAAATAGAGGGGCTTTATACCATAAAATCTATGTATAGTAATTGTGCAATTCAGTGATTTTAGACCATTTGTAGTATTGTGGGATGAGCGTCACCACCCAGTTTTAGAACATTTCCATCACTACACAATGTTCCCTTGTGTCTGTTTGTAATCAATTCTCATTTTCATTCATGGCCTTGGGCACTCAGTGAGTGATTACATGTTCTCTATTTTTTTTTCTAGATGCTTCACATGATGAAATCTTACAGCCTGTATAGTCTAGTGCATCCAGCTTTTTTTCATACCGCAGAATAAGTTTTTTTTAGGTTTATGTCTTGTGTATCATATATCACTACTTCATTCTTTTTCTGGCTGATTCTCCATTATATACATATGTATACCACATTTTGTATACCTCTTAGTTCATGGACATCTGTGATATCATAAATACCTGTTAGCAGCTATTTTGTACACTTATTTCATATGGTGGGTATATATATAACTTTAATGAAGTGATCAAAGTATTTTCTAAAGTGACAATATTCTTTTTTTCTTAGTGATAGTACATGGGATTCCAGATTTATCACATCTTGGCCAACACTTAGTATTACAGCCACATGTTTGGTTTTAATTTTAATTTCTCTAATGACGAATGACAGTTGACATTATATGCTTAAGAGACATTCTTTATCTTCTTTGATGAAATTTCTTTTAAATATTTGGCTCAATTTTAATTGGTTTGTGTTCTTGCCATTGAGTTCTAGGAATGCCTTACATATTCCAAATAAAAATGTTGCATTAGTTCTGCCGGTAACAAACATTTCAGTCTTGATCTGGGGTTAGCCTTATTTTTCCTTCTATTTTGAAGAACACTTTTGCTCCCTGTAGACTTGCTGATTGACCCTTTATTGTCTTTCAGTGTTTTAAATGTTATTACGCCGCTGTAGGTCTCCATTGCTTCAACTCTAAAACCTATCATTAATTGTATTTATACCTCACTGCACATGTTCTTTTTTTCTGTTTCTTTCTAGATTATAAAAATATTCATGTACCTATTTATGTGAAAGGTGGAATGATCCAGAGAGAGGGAGAGATACAGAAAGAGGCCTTCCATTTGCTGGTTTATTCTTCAAATGATTACAACATTGGCCTGGGCCTGGGGCTGGGCGTGGCTGAGGTCAGATCTAGGAAATTCATCTGGATCTCCAATGTGGGTTGCAGGGACCCAACTACACTATCTGCAGCTTCCCAGCGGCATTAACAGGAAGCTGGATATTAAGAAGAGCAGCTAGGACTCAAATTGGCATTTTGGCATAGCAAGGGAATGTTCCAAATGTCTTTTAAGCTGGTAGAGGAAAACACCAGTCCCTCTGTACTTTGAGATTTTCCTGTCTTTCGTCTTCATCTTTATCTTTTCCTTTCTTTCTCTCACTGATTGTCTTGGACTTTTAACAGTGCAGTCATGTTATTTCTAGGAATGAAATTCATTGTGTTTATCCTACTTGAGTGTTTTGGTGGTAAGTTAATGTCTCTTGTCAGATCTGGGAAAATTCCAGCCATTCTTTCTTCAAATAATTTTTTTTTTACTCTCATTTTCTCTCTCTGCTCTGCACATTTGACACATTGCATTGCCCATGGTCTCTGTTGAGGCTGTAAATTTTTTATCCAATCTGTTTTTCCTTCTTCAGATCAGATAATGTCTACTGCTTTATCTTCTAGCTTTTGTTTATTATAGGTTTCTACTTAATAATTTCTATTTAGTCCTTTAAGAAAACAAAACCTTTTTTTAAAGATTTATTTATTTTTATTGAAAGCTAACATTTACAGAGAGAAGGAGGCACAGAAAGATCTTGCATCCACTGATTCACTCCCCAAGAGTCCTCAATTCCTGAACCTGAGCTAATCCAAAGCCAGAAGCTTCTTCCACATTCCCCATTGTGGGTGCAGGGTCCCAAGGCTCTACTGCTTTCTGAGGCCACAAGCAGGGAGCTGGATAGGAAGTCGACCAGCTGGGGCATGAAGTGGTGCCCATATGGGATACCGGCACATGCAAGCTGAGAACTTTATCCACAAGACTACCATGCCAGGCCCTATTTATTCCTTTTAAAGTAATTTATCCATATTATGGTCTATTTATTTTATTTTTCTTTTACTTTAATTATTTTAAAGATTTATTTATTTGAAAGAAACAGAGAGAGAGAGAGAGAGAGAGAGAGAGAGAGAGAGAGAGAGATATTTCTCCATCTGCTGGTTCACTCTCCAAATGGCTACAAAGACTGGAACTGGGCCAGGCTGTAGCCAGGAGCCAGGAGACACTTCCAGGTCTCCCATGTTGGTGCAGATGTCTCAGCACTTGGACCTTCATCCTGTGCTTTCCCTGGTGTGTTAGCAGGGAGCTGCAGCAGCCTTGCAGCAGCCTTGCAGCACTCAGGATTTGCCCATATGAGCTGCTGGCACTACAGATAGTAGCTTTACCCATTGTGCCAGCCATACGTTCCTTTACTTTTAAGCATGGTTTTCTTTGATCCTGTGATGATTTGTACCTGGTATTTAAAAATGTTTGTGGGAGATTAGGTGTAAAAAATGTTTATGGATAATGGGACTAAATGTTTTATTTTGATACAAAAATTTGAAACTCATTTATATGAGGAGGAACCTTTTAAAAATTTTTGGGAGATATGTTTTAGTTTTAAAAAGTGTTTAAAAGGTATCTTAGAAATTATGGTGTTTTTTTTTTAGAATTGCATTTTTAAAAGGTATTTTAGAAATAGCAGGTATTTTAGAAATTGTGTTAAACTTACCCTTTAATTCCATTTTTCATGGACTTGTAACAAGTCTTTTTAAGTCTGTCTGTTAAGGCTGACATACTGGAACACTCAAAAGTGCCTTCGATGGACTCCTTTTTATTTTTCCTGAATGTATCGCCCTTTCTCTCTGTCTCTCTCTCTATATATCTCTTTTGGTTGTTCTTCAAAGCTCACATTTTAGTAACATGCTGTAGTCACTATGGGTCTTGATTTTTTTTTCTTTCTGGGAGTTGGTGATGTTACTTTCTTTTGGTTATTATTTGTCGATTGGCTTACCAAGTAGTCAGATGACTACTTTAACCCTCTTTATGTTTCTGTTCAGTATGTTTTGATTTTTTTTCCAAAATCTAGCTTCCTCTGGGTTTTTCCTGTCTGTTCAGCTTAACATACAGAGGCTGTGATACAAAATCTCTTTCCCTTTAGTCTACTATTCTGTCGGTGGGTCTCTGTCTACATAGAGTTACACACTCATGTTGTTTTCAAGCCTGTCTTGCTTATGACTTTCCTGGGTCACCTTGCCTCATTCCCGTTCTCAGTGGGTTTGAGTTGTCATGTTGCTGTGACTGCATAGCCTTTGCTCTCAGGGGTTGTACCAAAGCTGATTTCCTCTCCATTAACTCAGGCTCTCATAGTTAGTTTCTCCCACATAAGCTGAAGAAATTTCTCATTTTCTATAAGATGTTGGCCACTGTGTGTATACATCTGTGGGTATGCAGTTTACATTTTTCATTGAACTATAAGTCACATAATGCAGCAATTAATTCTTTGGAAGTGCAAAATCATGAGTTTTTTTTTTAATTTAGAAAGTATGTAACCACAACTCCAATGTAATTACAGACCAATTTCAGATCCTGGAAACCATGAGTTGTTGAATGAACCAATGTTTCTTTCCTTTTCATTGCTAAGTAGCATCTAGCATATGGGTATATCCCATAATTTTATCCACTTAACGGCTGATAACCATTTGCGTTGTTAGCTGTTTTATCTATTTTGAATAGTGCTGTTATGAACTTTGGTGCCCAGATTGTTGTGCAGATATAAATTTGCAATTCTTTTGGGCATGTGATTTCCACTGTCCATTTTTTATAGAGTATCAAACACTGCATATTATGATAACCAACTTCTCACTGAAGAATTTCCTCCCTGCCATGATGAATTCTTGATGTAAATATTCCTTCTCCGTGACCCAATGCTGGCCCTTATTCTCTCAGCATCTGCTTTCCAGTAGTCATTTTTATCTTCGCTGACTGTGTTCTCAGTCTTCAAACAGGCTTCGCTATGTCCTCATTCCAAACCTCCAAAGATGTCTTTTTCATCTTCCATCATTTTGTTAGTTAATAGGTTGCCAAATATGGCCATTTTTCTCTGTGAAGTTTATTATAGTTTTAAAGAATTATTTTATTTATTTGAAAGGGAAAGTAACAGGGAGAGAGAAAGATCTTGCATCTGCTGATTCACTCCCCAAATAGCCACAGTGGCTAATGCTGTGCAGGCTGAAGCCTGGAGCAGCCAGGAACTTACATCTGGATCTCTCTTATGGGTGGCAGGAAGGAAAAAACACTTGGGCCATTTCCTGCTGCTTTCTCAGACTCTTGAACAGGGAGCTGGATGGGAAGAATAGCAGCTAGGTCTTGACCCAGTGCTCAGGTGGGATGCTAACATCGCAGGCGGTGGCTTAACCTACTGTGCCACAAAGCTAGCTCCTCTACAAGTTTTATTTTAGAAACTGCTTAGCACCCCTGTCCCACATTGTTGCCAGTCACACTTGTCCCACCCCTTGTGTCAGACATACCACATTCTCTTTTGTAGCACTTTGTTCTCCCACAATGACACTGAGTGGTTTGTCTTGTAGAATAGTCATTTGCATTTTAGTTATCCTTTGTTTTTTCTTAACCTCCTAGAGACTAGAGCAGTCTTTTTGTCTTTGTCAGGTCTGCATCTTCAGAGCTGCCCAGCACGTGGGTGGCTTTCAATAAATCAAAACACCTACAGACTGTACTTTAATTATGGTTTTCAACATATATCCCCCTGCACTCTCCTTCTCTCCCCTTTCCTTCTCTTGACATCATTTAGAAAAGCAATTCCTATTTATATGCTTAATATGTGCTAGGCACTCAATAAAAAGTTGTTGGCTAATTAAATTTCCTGCTAGATTTTCACCACAGCTCAGTTTCCTGTTTCTACACGTATTTGGCAGCATTTATTTTAATGCGCGTTGGAGGAAGTGGAAAGAGGCAGAAATGGAAAGGGCGGCATTAAGCAGTACTTGGGCGACCTCTCAGTGAATAATTTTTCTTTTTGAGCATTTGTGATGTAAACGGCAAATTCTGGATACAACCCACTTGGCGTTCATCTAGCCACTGTACTTCTGTGTTAGGTTCAAGGTTGCAGTCTCTACCATCTGAGATCTAGCTGAGTGTACCTTTTAGAGTGTAGTATTCTAATAGATAAAAACAAACAAACAAAAGGAGCAGAGGCGTGCCAGGAGAGCTGTAAATACTGTGGGTGCTGGGCTTCCCAGTGAAGAGAGAAGGGTTGTATCACCCTGCAGGTCCTTTGGTTTCTTTATTTATGGCCTCCCTGTTAGTCTGAGAGCTGCTGCAGCACCAGGAGGGAGTCTTCAACTTCTGTTTGCAGTGCCCACAATAAAGGCTTGTACTCAGATGTTCAGTTGGTATCTCAGGGAAAAGAATAAACTGAAGACTGAGCTGAGCTACAGGTGTGTGCTTTTGGAAATTCCTTCTAATTTGAAAATGTAGATTCTTCTGATCCCGATTTTGCAGCTTGGACTAAAACTCCCTAAGGAAAACCCTGTGCGCTTGCTCTCTTTGTTTTAACAGCTTCTTCATGGGTGAAAAGTATAGGTTTTCAATCAGGTCCGGAGAGGGTGTCCATTTCTCATTGCTCTTCCCAGGATGTGATAGGATTTCAAAGAATGCTATTGCCAGGAGGTGAGATATAGCTGCGTTTTGTCGTAAATAACATTCTGAAATGTGGTACTATTAAGAACAAGTGTCTTTTTTTTTAAAAAAAGATTTATTTATTTTTATTGGAAAGTCAGATATACAGAGGAGTGACAGATAGGAAGATCTTCTGTTCGCTGATTCACTCCCCAAATGGCCACAATGTCTGGAGCCGAGCTGATCTGAAGCCAGGAGCCAGGAGCCAGGAGCCTTTTCCAGGACTCCCACATGGGTGCAGGGTCCCAAGGCTTTGGGCCGCCCTCGACTGCTCTCCCAGGCCACAGGCAGGGAGCTGGGTAGGAAACTGGGTTGCTGGGATTAGAACCAGTGTCCATATGGGATCCTGGAGCATTTAAGTCCAGGACTTTAGCCACTAGGCTACCATGCTGGCTGAGAAAAAGTGTTCTTTATGATGCATGGCATCTCTAGGTTTGGATGGCAGTTTGGCACTGGGAGGGCAGCACTGCCACTGTGGCTTGTCCTCGCTGTACTCTAATCAATGTGGTAGAATTCCTAAGGACATTAACCCCTGTTATGTTAGCTACCTTGCATGGGATTTAAGCCTGGACCACAGACCTCATTATTCTACTGCTGTGGAAGAAGAGGCTGAAGGTCCTTGGAACTGTGATTTTGCATT
Source organism: Ochotona curzoniae (assembly GCF_017591425.1). Lineage (NCBI taxonomy): Eukaryota > Metazoa > Chordata > Mammalia > Lagomorpha > Ochotonidae > Ochotona > Ochotona curzoniae. The sequence goes on from NW_024467087.1 coordinate 13,237,944, forward strand.
AACTGTGATTTTGCATTACAACATACTAATTAAACATAGATATTAATTCCTTAAATGCCATAATTAGTAATTCTTGTGATTTGTATTGGCTTTTGTCAAGCAGTCTGTTTGGGGAATTTGAAGCCACTGGAGCATTGTTGGCTTTGGCGAAGTTTATTTAATTTCTTTTTATGACATTCTTCATGTTGGAAATGGGGTTTTCAAATATTGCTTTCTCGGGCATCATTACTTATTTGGCAGTTTTTATTTTAGGGTTGGGACTGGCTTGGGGTGCTGGGGGAAGCATTTGGTGGTGTTGGGTATTAGGGTCGTAATATCGACAAAAATTGTCTGATTGTATGTGGTATCTAGGATGTGGTACCTTAAAATGTCCCAGATTTTGACAATGTGATAGGTTTATTACCCTTGATTTATAGTCCAAATGATCTTATTTTCTTTAATATTGTGTGCAATCTTTAAGACTATTTTGCTTTCTCATGTCGTTTAGAAGTGTTTCATTGGCTTTTGGTATCATTTACCATCTTCAAGCATTAACAAAAGAAAAAGTAAATAGATTCTCTTTGAAGCATGCAGTGTCTCTTCATTTCCAAAATCACATTGAACACAAGCTGAATCAATTGCTATGGGCTTGGTAGCAGCAGTAATTTTACATCTATTATTACTTACAGAAATAAAATCTTGCTGGAGGAGGTCTATCTCCCCTCCTTCTTACTCCTGTGGTTTTCTTGGAGTTTCATTCATTCTATCTTTGATTCAATTTTCAAGGTCACCTCTTGCAAGAAGCCTCTCCAGTCAATCCCTCGCTCATATTGTATTTGATGGTTTGGTTGCCATTAGTACAGTGTGTTTCATCACTGTCTCCTGTATGTTCTTTGCCTTTGTGTAACTTCCTGTGGAGTTCGATAAGTTCCTGGCCCCTGTCCCAGCAAACGAGTAGGTGCTTGAGAAGAGTCAAGTACCTAGTTTGGAGTCAATCTAGAGTGTCTTTCACAGTACTGGCACACGTGTGAACCATAGAGCATCCATGCAGTCACATAGTCTTGGTGAAATGGGGTCTGACCCTAAGTGGACGGAGCCAAGAGTTCCAAAGTGGAGGACTCAATTTAAGTGCCAGGAGAGTACTGATCATTTTTCTCCTTGTTACTCTCCTTTTCTGAGTTTAGTTCTTCAGTTGATATATTTAAATATTGATATTTAACAGCTATCCTTTGAAAAGATACTGTTGGGATGAAAAGGACAATTGTGTGTGCAAATCTATTAGAATCTATAAGTACAGAATGCATGGAGTGATTTTTAGAGCCTCCTTTTTCCTCATCTATAAAACAGAGGTATTATTACCTACCTTCCAGATGGGACTCTCCTGCTTTGGGGTTTTCCAGCCCTTGGGGAACATGTGTTGAAATCAGGCACTTGTCTGGGCCCAGCGCAGTAGCCTAGCAGCTAAAGTCCTCACCTTGCATGCGCTGGGATCTCATATGGGCCTTGGTTCTAATTCTGGCAGCCCCGCTTCCCATCCAGCTCCATGCTTGTGGCCTGGGAAAGCAGCTCAAAGCCTTGGGACACTGTGCCTGCTTGGGAGATTCAGCAGAGGCTCCTGGCTCCTGGCTTTGGATCTGCTCAGCTCCTACAATTGTGGCCACTTGGGGAGTGAATCAGTAGAAGGAAGATCTTCCTCTCTGTCTCTCCTCCTCTCTGTATATCTGACTTTACAATAAAAATGAATAAATCTTAAAAAAAAAGAAAGCAGGCACTTGTCCCTTGAATTAGACAAACTCCATTTCTGTTTCTTTCTTTTTATTTAGGCTCACTGGTTTAACTTCTCAGCTGTAAATGCCGAGTAATTAAATTTGGTAGTAAATTTTCCAGGTCTTTGAATGGCAGCCAATAAAAAGGCTGAATAGGATACTTTTAGAATTCATGTCCTTGGTGAGGAGGACATAATATATTTACTTACGCATATCCCTGCCTTCTATTTTGAGAAGGCTAAGGAAAAAGTTTGCTGCTCTCAATTTCCCACTTGCAAGTGGTATCTGTATGGTAACAGCAAAGGTAACTGCTGACAGAGGAATACCATTTTTACTTTGCCCAGGTAAATCAAGGGTTAAAATTGGAATGTACCAGGGTTCTCTCCCCCCCCCCCACTGGCAGGCTGGAGGCCAAGCTAACTCCTTAGCAGTCACTCATTCCTCTGCCCCCTCAGCTGTCTCTCACCTCCCTCCCACCATAAAGGAATAGGTGTTCCTTTAGGACTGTGTACCAGCCCCCTCCTTCTATCCCTTCTTTTTCCACCCACACATACTTCCCAGAACCCCTCCACCCTGTAGCTAATTTTTCTTTCCTCGGACTGAAGGCAATTAAGCCTTAAAACGAAACCTTGCAAGGAAAGGCAATCCTAAATGTAAACACCCACCCTACATTGTGGATTGCTTGAAAATAAGCTGTTATTCTGTCTCTGGATTACAAATAGCCTCACTTAGAGCTCTACCCCTGAAAGGACTATTGAAGGATAAAGGAAGTTGGGCCGCTCCACATTCCAATTAATTTGGCACCTGATGCCTGTGCAGCTCTGGAGGAGCCTCCCTTTCTTTAGTAAATGGCGCTGGTATCGCAAAGGTTAATGAAGTTTGCCTAAAGTGACTTGGATTAGGCTTTCCATTCTTACTTAAATTGCCCATCTTCCAGTCCCTTTTGTACCTTGACATTTTCACCACAAAAGGGCTGGGGGTACTCTGAAAATTACATAAGCAAGCCCATATTTGTCCCAGGATGGGATTATAGGCCTGCATTTTCCAAGTGAGATATTTCAGGATTTTCTCATGACTGAAGTCCCTTAGTGTAGGGCTGCAGTTGTTTTTAAATCTCCCGCATTGAAATGATCACGTGGCATAAACGTTCAGTCACAGCAGCTTTTCCAAAAAGGTGAATTTTTTTCATTTCACTTCTCTTTGGATACCCTAAACCAGGATTTTTTTGGAGTTACCATAAAATGGAGCATTCGTGTAAAACCAAGTGTCCCTTCATTCTCCTCTGCCCAACACTTGTAAAGTTTTACAATGTTCAAACATGGTGAGATTTTAAAATAAAGCACATACGTCTAATCCAAGACTTGGCCTGTAGATTTTGGCCTTAAAGCATGTTTACAGAGATGCTAGATCTCCCTCTTCTGCCAGCTAAAGAAAATGAATTCATTCAAGGTCTCCACTGTCATTTATCAAGAACCCCCAAGAGGAATTTTCCAGAAGGATGTGTGCTAATTGTAAGTCGACCAGCTCCCCAGCTCATAGGAAAATGCTCAGCCGTCTTGGGTGCTGCTGGCACAGATGGAGAGCGAAAGCAAGCATCTGGTTGAATTTCTGACTTTTTTTCACATCCCAGACTGCTAGCCTTTTCAGAGGAGTGGGAGCGGGTGGTTTTCAACTTTTCATTCTCTCTCAAACAGGGTTGGGCAGCCAGGGCTGCATTTCCAGAGTCAAGCTCCAACCAGAGAGTCCTCTAACTTCTGAAATCCTAACAGTGAATGTTGTATCCAAGGGAACAGGAAATGGAGGCTCCTTGTTTAAAATCAATTTGATTGGCTGCTCTTTGTTTCTCTCAGGGAATCTGAAACACCTTGTGTTCCTGCTGGGACAGCCATCTACAAGAACCATCCTTCTCCAAATTGAACACAGATCCAGACTACCTGTCCCCTGTCCCGGACTTTTGCACTCCCTATAGTTTCATTACTTTGCTTGTGAATTATACTCTTTGGTAGAGTAACCAATGAACGGCTTCTTTTCCCCCAGGGAGTTGACTTTGTTTCCTCTGCTTTTGGAGCTCTGCTCTACTGGGACTCTTTCTTAGAAGTTATTCATATAAGACAAACAAATGTCCCGTACTGGGAATTTCAGTTACTCTCTTTGCTACCCGTATCCTGCCATGAGTTTCCCGTCTGCAGGTAGAGGGGCTGGGATAGGAGAGCCTTTCCAGCATGGTAGAATGCCAACCCAGACGAGGGAGGTCTTTGGCAGTCACCTTGACTCGGACACTGTGCTGGAACAATACTGAACTGAGAGTTGCATTTTCCACTTCCACTTCCACACAGCCAGTTGGGGATTCCTGAGGTGTCAAGAGTGGGTAGGGTTTGCCTTGAACTTTGAAAGAGTTCCGGTCAATACCTTTGAGATTCAAAAGGATCTGGCACCCTGGCCTGTTTGCTTAGAGAAGGTCTTCAGCATGGTCTTTAGGATTCCCTTATAATCTAAGGAAGGCTCTTCAAAACTGAAATAAAGTCATATGGTTAGTTCTGCTTGTATCAAATTCAAATTCTGCTTTTCTGCAGCAGCAACTGTGGGATAGCTTTTGGGGGAGGTGGGGTGGAGGGTGTTTCACAGATCACTCATTTATCTGCAAGTACACAGAGGCACAAAGGCTACAGCAAGAATTCTGGGGAAGTGGTCTCTCCCATCTAGGGCAAGTCTGGAGTGTTAGGGTTCATAGTAGCAGCTGGCTGAGTTCGGGATGTAAATGAAGAGAAAGCTAGTGTGCACCACTCTCTCTCAAGAAGGAAGTCAGTGCAGGAACAGGCAGTCAAATGCATCCAGACAGTATCTCATTCATTTGGTAGACAGTTTGTCTGCTGTTAGGTGTAGGGAACTTTCGGTTCTTTTTGGAAGATTCTGCTTAGAGGGCTCTGGCTGTTGTGGCCACTTGGGGAATGAACCAGTGGATGGAAAATCTTTCTCTCTGCATCTTCTTTTCTCTGTATATCTGACTTTCCAATAAAAAAAGAGAATTATTTATTTCTCTTTATTGGAATGGCAGATCAGATTTTACGGAGAGAAAGAGAGACAGAAAGATCATGAACCCACTTCCCAAATGGCCACAGTGACTAGAAGTGGCCATGTTCCACTGCCACTCGCAGGCTATTAGCAGGGAACTGGAACGGGAAGTGCAATAGCTAGGACAAGAACCTGGTGCCCATATCGGATGTGGGCATCATAGGTGGTAGCTTTACCTGCTATGACATTGGCCCCACTTTCATTCTTTTTTTAAAGGTTTATTTATTTTTATTGGAAAGAAATATATACAGAGAGAAGGAGAGACAAAGAGAAAGATCTTCCATATGCTGGTTCACTCACCAAGTGGCCACAACGGCCAGAGCTGAGCTAATACAAAGCCAGGAGACAGGAACTTCCTACGGGTCTGCCAAGCAGGCGCAGGTTCCAAGGCTTTGGCTGTCCTCGACTACTTTCCCAGGCCACAGGCAGGGAGCTGGATGGAAAGTGGAGCATCTGGGATTAGAACCAGTGCCCATATGGGATCCCGGCATGTATAAGGCGAGGATTTAGCCACTGGGCTACTGCACTGGGTCCTTGGTATTTTGTTTTTAAGGATTTATCTGTTTATTTGAAAGGCAGAGTTACACACACATACACACACCTTCCACCTACTGTTTCACTCCACAACTGGTTGTTGTGGCCCAGGCCGGGTAAAACCCTAGCCAGGAGCAAGAAAATCCATCTGGATCCTCCCTCATGGATGTCAGGGACCATCATCTGTTACCTTCCTAAGCATATTAGCAGGGAGCTGTTATCAGAAGCAGAGCAACTGGGATTCAAGCTTGTGCTCCAGTATGGGAAACCAGCATAGTAAGCAGTGAATTAACCCACTGGGCCACAGCACCAGATCTTAACCTTTATTGTTTAGTAGTTCATGTGTTTAGCTAATGGCTGCTTATATCATTAAATCCGTTCATTCATTCCCTCCCTTGTTCAATCAACAAATGTGTTTTTGACATTGCCTATACTAGGATTAAAGGTTAAATAAGATCCAAATCCACTAGATTGTGAGGTTCTGAAAAGTAAGAAATGAACATTTTCATCTGTGCATACAGAGTGCTGAGTATATAGTTTCCACAAGTGTGAGTGGACGCTTCAGGTAAATTCAGTCTAACCAAGTGGGCCACAGAGGCATCTATGTCTTAAGCTAGATATTTGTATCTTAATATCTATTCATAACTAGAGGTCTGAGGGCATGGGGAAATTGCTAGGGAGGAGAGCTGTGGAATAACATGATATTGTGCATGATATAGATGCATGAGTGAGCACCCAGAGGTCGCCACTGTCACCCAGATAATAACTGTCTTTCCTGTCTTCCTGGAGAAATGTGAAAGATAAGTAGGGGATGGAAACAGCAGCGAGCTGCTATCCACCATGTGCTAGAGAAGGAATGATCTGGAGCTTCCAGCTTTGATCCTGTGTTTTTGCATTGTCAGCAACACATCAAAACAGAGCAATTGATACCGGATATCTACGCAAACACACAGATGCATAACACCTCATCACACAGTATTCATGTTACATGGTTCTGTGCTCACCCCTGCCAGAGCTTCCCCCCCTTTTTTTGTTTGTTTTGTTTTTTATTTTGTTTTGCTTGTTTGTTTTATTAGCCTTGCTGCAGCATTGAGAGACTGCAACAGGGAATGGGCTCGGTTGAGAAATGGCCAGCAGGTCACGTGGTTTAGCCTTAGGACTCAGGTGTACTGTGGCCCTTACTCTGGAGGGCTCCCCAAAGGAATCTCTGGGCTTGCACGGAACTGTGACCAAGTGGTCCCAAAAGAGAGCATTTTATTGATAATGATTATATATCATTATATATCATATCACGATTACCTTTTTATTTATTTATTTACTTGCTGCTGTTGCTGGAAGTATCTGCGTTGCATAGCCTCTTGGTGTATTATAGTTCTCAGTCCATTGATTCATCTCTTTGTGGCACAGTGGTATTGGTAGGTCCTTAGTGTTCCAAAGGGATGAGGAATCAGCGTCTCAGTGTCCTCACTAGCACTGCTTTAAGTGTGGTGAGTAAGAAACAAAGCAATGGAGTTTTTCGGATCATTTGAATGGATCTTGTTATATTTCAAGAGTTATTGTTATGACTGACCAAATTAGTACTGAGGTAGCAGGTTTTGTTTTCATAAGTACTTTGTTGAGAACAAGGGCACACGGCCTTGGTGAAGCCACTTTTTTCCTCTTTCCACTCTATCCTGACGTGTAATATGTGAGGTCTCTTAGTTCCCTGTAACCTTAAAAATCCTCAAAGGAGATTCTCTGTCCTTTGCCTTTGTTTACATCTTACATGGGTCAAACAAATGGAGAATTGACTTGAAAGACTGATTTTCAAAATCTAATATAAGCACGTTATCTATATGTTATGTTGAACTGATTTCTTGAGTAAAACTATGATAAACTCTCTTAGCTGAGGTCTTTGAAGGTCTTTCCCAGCTCCAGCAGCTGCAGGTTTAGCGACCTACAAGAGGAGGAATGTGGTTGTGAATTCAGCCGGTACTTACAGATGGTGCTGATAAGTAACCTTTTAAAAGGTCCTGGGAAGAGAGGCAAGACAGGGGCCTGAATTTAACCTTTGGTTGGACAGGAGGATATCTTTACAACTGCTGACAATTTAAGAAATATAAGGCATATGAATCTGTCTCCAATCCTTATAATTATGATCATATGATGGATATGCCTCGGGGTGGGGGTGGGGAGTGGAATACTTGGGTTATGTTTGCAGCACATTCATTGCCTATAAGAAGCCTCATGTGTAGGAACTATTGATGGGATGAACAAAGTTGTTTTTGTAAACGTTGGGGTGGAGAATTTTGGTTTTATTTTAAAGATTTATTTTATTATTTGAAAAGCACAATCGCAGAGAGAAGGAGACAGTGATAGCTTCCATTTGCTAGTTCACTCCTCAGTGTCTTCAGCGGCTGTGACTGAATCAGGCTGAAGCCGGGAGGTTCAGGCTGGTCTCCCACGTGGAGGACAAGGCCCCAAGGACTTGGGCCTTTTCCCACTAGTCTCCCAGGTTCATTAGCAGGGGAGCTGGATCAGAACACTGGCTTCAACAAAGTCCTTGGGTTTATTGGTTCTTTATTCACTTGTATCAGTTTACTCAAGTTTATCACAACTTTGGAGGAATAGTTTTAACAGACTCAAATGGGTGCCAATATGGGATGCTGGCATCACAGGTGGCAGCTTTACGGGTTATGCTACAATGCTGGTCCCAAATGACTGTTTATTTACTAAATTTGCTGCCAATTGACACTGATAGCCCAGGTACTTAAGCCATACTCTAGAGTGGGGAATCTGCTCAAGACAATTAGCTATAAAGAATGAATTCCCTGGCCCGGCGCCGTGGCCTAGCAGCTAAAACCCTCACCTTGAATGTGCCAGGATCTCATATGGGTGCTGGTTTTTATCCCGTTGGCCCTGCTTCCCATCCAGCTCCCTGCTTGCAGCTTGGGAAAGCAGTCCAGGACAGCCTAAAGCACCCTGCACTCACATGGGAGACCCAGAAGAAGCTTCTGTCTTCGGATTGGCTCAGCTTCGGATGTTGCAGCCACTTGGGGAGTGAATCATTGGACAGAAGAGCTCACTCTCTGCGTCTCTTCCTCTCTGTATTATCTGACTTTGCAAAAATAAATAAATATGTAAAAATTTTAAAAAGAATGAATTCCCATTGGAGAACAAAGATGAAATATTCTTGTGTCTATGGTGTATGAGAAAAATCACTTCTAGTAAAAGTTGTTCTGCTGAGAAGTAAAATACCAATCTTGAAGAATCAGAATACCTTTTGGAGTTGTATTCCAGGGTTGAGGTCATGCTTGCCCACGCTGATTACATGGATGAATTTCATCAACTTCCACAGCCACTGCTTTGCATATGAGGTGCAAATATAGTTTTTTTTGATAATAACCTTACCCATTAGCTACTTGATTTATTTGAAAACATCTATTATTCATACTTTTACAACTACAGTTACCATTAAGTACTTACTATTTGATGGTTGTTTCTAAGGTTTCCATGAAATGTCTCAGTTATGTTAACCCTATGGGAGTCTGTCTAATAGGAATGTCAGCAATGACAGTGATAGTCTGTTTGGCCAGCACTACCCAACTCTGGTAACCATTAGCACATGTGAATAAAAAACACTTGTGATATTTATAGTGTGGCTAAGGCACTGGAGTGTTAAATTTGATTAGTTAAAGCACAGTTCACCAAGGTTCACCAAGGTTGGACAAGCAAGATATGAGTTATAAATAATTTTATTATTTTCACTTTGCATGTAACAAAGGTAAACTTCTGAGAAATTAAATGATTTTCTCAAGGTCACAAAACTAACAAATTACAGGAAGGGACTTGGTTCCAAAAACCAAGATCCTTATCCTTGTACTACACAGCTGCCATTTAAACTGTACTCACTCTTGTGTTCAAATATATGAAGAGACATGTCTGCTATAATTGAAATCGACTATACAAGGAAATAAAGCCTATTATTCTTTTTTCTTCTTTTTTTAAATTGATTACATTGCATTATGTGATACAGTTTTATAGGCACTGGGATTCCCCCCACCCCTCTGCAACCACCCCCACCCCTGCATGGTGGATTCCTCCACCTTGTTGCATTACCACAGTTCAAATTCAGTTGAGATTCTTTCATTGGAAGCACCTACCAAGCGTAAAGTCCAGCATCTTATTGTCCAGATAAGTTCAACAGTTTCTTGGGGAGACCATCTCTGGTCTGAAGGTAGAGCCGGCAGAGTATCATCTTGATCAATTAAACAATTTATAATGTTAATGGAATTAATGGTATTGAGTAACCAATATGTTAAAAGAGAAAAAAAAAGAATGCAAGTTCTGAACCACATCCTGTGACTTTTACATTGACATTTCAATTATTAGTTTACATACAACCAGGTTCTATACACCTTAAAATGGCTATAGATTACTATTCAGCTGTCTCATGTGTATTTGCATTTTAGTATTTAGCAGTTTGTAGCATTGAAGCATGATTTTGCTGAACCTGGCTGTTTTTCGGGTAGTCTAATTCTATAACTGTAACAACGCATATGTCAACAGTTTAGGTGAACAGTTTTAGGAGTGGTGTGCAGAGAAATCTTCAATACCCCAGTGAGGAGCAACTAATCTTTGTGTCCCACCCAGTGAGTTTTAAGTGCATCCTCACTGCCCATTTCCTGCCTGTTTCTAAGCTTTCCTTATTGTTCTCTATCCTAGTTTTTTTTTTTTGTTATTTGTTTGTTTGTTTGTTTTGAGGGTTTTCTGGAATGATCCTGATGGTCATTACGAGAGAGGGTGGGGACCCAAAGTTGGATCTAAGTAAGGACCAGAGAAAGCTCCTCTCCCTAGTCCCGAAGGAAGTTTACTGTTCTTCTGTTTCTGCGGACTGCTCAGTGCTCCTGGTTGTCGTTCTGATGACGCTGGTTTCTGCACGGCAGAGTTAGGACTTCTTCCAACCCATGTGGTAGATCCAAATGGGGGTGGGTGGCCTCAGAGCTCTTGGCCTCGGAAGGCACTCCATTTCCCCGTGGTCTTCCTGGCAGTTGGGATGTAGTCCTCGGTGCTCGTACTGATAGTCCTTGGTGAGGATCTGGGAGTCTTCAGGGTTGGGATACAAGCCTCCTCCTGTCCTCCTGCTCCACTCTGGGGTACCCCCCTGCTCTGTGCATGTTAAAAGGTTGTTAGGATTGCTCCTGATTCCCCCATATGTCTTTGTAGTTTTGCTATTGTCTAATGCTGATTCGAGTCTGTTGTCTATGAGTTACCAGTAATGATCCTAATAGGTTATACTTCCCATCTTCCTCACACATTCTAGTGTGATGTAAGATTTCTCTGTTCTCCCTCCCCATTTCCGAGTAGCATAGGGCCTTACAAGCATATTAGGTTTTACAGTTCTTTGATGTAGATCATAAACAGTCTTACTCATATAAATTGTTGGTTCATTGGTTACTTCACAATATCTTATTGCATGAGATACCGGCTGTTTGGGGTTGAAATAATATTACTGTTTTTTGGATTGACATCATTTCATAATAGCCACATCATATGCAGATTTCACTCCTTTGGGGTATATTCCTAGGAGCAGGATAGCTGGGACGTATGGCAGATTTATTTGCAATTTTCCAAGCATTCTCCATACTGATTTCCACAGTGGTTGGACTAGCCTACACTCCCACCAACAGTGAAGGAGGGTGCTTTTTTCCCCACATCCATGCCAGAAGGTGTTGTTATTCGAGTCCTGAATGTAGGCCAGTCTCACTGGAGTTAGGTGGTACGTCAAGGTGGTTTTCATTTGTATTTCTCTGATGGCTAGGGAGCCTGAGCATCTTTTCATATGTCTGTTAGTCATTTGAGTCTGTTCTTTTGAGAAATGTCTGTTCATTTCTTTTGCCCATTTTGTTACAGGGTTTTGTTGTTGTTGTTGTTGTTGTTGTTGTTGTTGTTGTTGTTGTGTTGCTGTCCCTGGGTTTCTGAAGCTCTTTGTAGATCCTGGATATTAGTCCCCTATCACTTGTGTAGTATGCAAAAATTTTCTCCCATTCTGTTGGTTGCTTCTTCACTTTGTTAATTGTTTCCTTCCTGTACAGAAGCTTTTTAGTTTAATGTAGTCCCATTTGTTCATTTTGGATTTGATTGCCTTTGCTTTAGGTGTCTTTTCTAACAAGTCTAAGGAAATAAAGCCTATTATTCTACACTAAAAGGTAGCAGTCACTAAAACATCATGACTCTGATCACAAAATAGAAATTTGCATACTGGAGTAGAAGAAAATGTTTCTGTATGTGAAAATAGATTTTTGAAAGTTGCAAAATTTGAATGTATGTTCAACAGGACATCACAAAAGAATAAAGGAAGAGCTATATGACCAATGCCATGGGAAAAACTATTTATTAAACTTACATATATTCTTAACCTAATATATGGAAATGAATTTCCAATGGCATAAAATTCAGTCTCTAAAGAGTAAGTTTGTTTAAAAATCAAATAACAGGAGAATGGAAGAAAATTCATTTGAGAAACCATATGTTTTGTGTTAAGTTCTGAAGAAATCATTAAAGAAAAGAATATGGATTTGACTACTTTAGAAATAAGGACTTAAAAACAATAAAAATGTGGTCCCGGCGTGGTGGCGCAAGTGGTTAAGGTCCTCGCCTTGCACACCCGGGATCCCATATGGGCGCTGGTTCTATCCCAGCAGCCCCGCTTCCCTTCCAGCTCCCTGCCTGTGGCCCGGGAAAGCAGCAGAGGACTGCCCAAGGCTTTGGGACCCTGCACCCACGTGGGAGACCTGGAAGAGTCTCCTGGCTTTGGATCGGCATAGCATCGGCCGTTGCGCTCACTTGGGGAGTGAATCATTGGACGGAAGATCTTCCTCTCTGTCTCTCCTCTCTGTATATCCGCCTTTCCAATAAAAAAATAATAAAAATAAATCTTTAAAAAACAATAAAAATGTACTTGGAATAAAAGGGAAAAACAGTTGGGAAATATTTGCAACAAATAAAAAATAAAAGTGTGGTAGTTACATTGTCAGTAAGAAAAAGCTTAAGATGCCAAGAAACTTAATGGAAAAGAATGTGTGCAGATATTTCACACAACAGAGCATATAAATAGTGAATAAATTTATGGAGAACAATTGAAATGAGCCTTTCTAAAATGGCCCAAATTAATTCATGACAAGATAGCATCCTTTATCTTTAGAATTAGCAAAAATTTAACAAAATAATTCTTTCCCTTGGAGTAGTCGTAAACTGCTCTATTTGTGTGTTGCTTATGGCAGCCAAAATTGCTTATTTGTGCAGCTAATTTGATGAAATAATCAAGAACCATAAAAATGTTTCATTCTCTCAGCCTTAATGATACCCCCACTGAAAATTTATCTTGAGAAAAAACAATCTATGGGAAATTTTACCTCCTTCTACCAGACATTTAAGGTAAAGAGGAGGTAATATTTTGAATAACTGAGATTTTAATATATAAAGTAAGCCCTAATATTGAGAAAAGGGAAGCAATATAAAATACCAAGTCATCAGTTATAATGGTGAAATCTATCATGTGTGATCAGTACACTCTGTGGAATATTATACATCTGGTAAAATAATTATGAGCACTCTATAATAATACAACAAATGTGACAAATGAAAGCTACTAGGATACAAATTTATATTTGTCCTATAATTTTAACCCTCTCAAAAGACATCCATGAATATGGATCTAGGATGGAAGGGAACTCAGGAAGATGGAAATAGTTGGCATGTTAGGGTCCTGGGAGTTATTTTTTACTTTATTCCTATTTTTTCTCAAGAAACAAACTAGAAATGAAATTGTGAACAAGCAATCATAAAAGTGAATTCTATTTTCATAGAGTGTTGTGTCTTGTTGGAAGTTTTCCTTTTTTTCTATGTTTTCCCCTCAAATAGCTATTCTTCATTTTGATGGGCAGCAAGTGACCGGAAGTATACAGCCACTACTTTATTGTAATTCATTGAAGAAAGTGCTATTACATGCAAGGAGATTCTTTCTGTGATGGCGGACAGATGCAAGGATGTGGGCAGTAGGAATGAAAGAGGTGGCTCCTGCCCTGTTGAACAATCTCTCATTTTTTTTTTAAGTTGCCCATCCCAATCTTGAATCTTACACTCTCACATATGCTTCAAAACATCCACAGTAAGACTCCTTACTGCCTGGTGATGGTCAGGTACCATCACAAACGATGCTGGATCTATTTGTCTTTCAACAGAATGCCAGAGTCCTTCATAAAGTTTGTTGGGGGGAAATGGAGTTAAAAGAAAGTTTGATTGCAAAGAATTGAAATCGAGACATAGTTTCTTTCAAACTACGCATTTTCATGAACTTATTGAAGTCCTTTCATCTGTCTGTCTTCTCATTGGAGATCAGCCTTTCATTCCTGCCTGTTACCGAGTGCTGTATAGAGAACATAGGAGGTAATGCAAACTGAAATCATTTTGAAATCTATGAAGAAGTTGTCATCAGTATTATTAGGTGAGATCCTATTTGACTAGGAACTCAAGGAAGCTTGGAATTCCTGTCATATTATTATCTTGGTAGCAATCAGTGCTTCTTTCGTCATCCGGAATTCCCTTTGTCCTGGTGTTCCTAGCCAAGTATTCATCAAACCTTACAAGGTGAATGTACTTGACATTTGGTAGGAAGTCACCCTTTCACACGTACATCTTGCTTATTTGGATAGATTGTAAACTCCCAAAACCTCGAGCCATGACATGTATTCTCCAGAAATTCACCATGGGATATAATATAATGTATGATTTCTGACTGAGTTGAGTTGATTCTTCTTTCTACTCACTCTAACTTCAACAAATGTTTATTCAGAGTTTATTTTGTCTTTGATTTCATGAACAACCCAAAGTCTCTATGTACATGGAACTTTCTATTCTTGTCATTTAGTAGCTATTTCATTTCATACTATCATTTTGTAGATACCTGGGGCCTCAACCAAATCAGTTCCCAGTCTGGACTAAGTATGTTTTCTGGTGGACAGTAAATCTTTCCATCTTTCCTTTCTATTGTTTTTCTTTATATTTCCATTGTTTTCCTAGTCATCTCTTTATTTTCCTATAATTCAAAATATGGATTCCTAAAAGGAAGCTAACTGGGATATCCTACATCCATGGCCCATCTTGGGATATTTCTCTGTGTTTTCCCAGGTCATTCTTTTATTTTTTTAGAGATAGTCTCAGCTCAAAGACAGTGGCTGGTTTATTTCTACCCGATCCAGTGTGCAGCTCACAAAGAGCATGTATTCAGTGTTTCAAGGATTACATTCCATGTCCCATTACAGAGTCAGCCTCTCTTCCTCTGTCCTTAGAGTAGCTCCCAGAGTTATCACCCTGGATTCTTGAGCTACAAGACATTTCCAGTTTAACCATGATCAATCTTCACAAGCAAATTGGATCTTTTTTCCTCCTATAATCTTATTTGTTTAAATCTTGACTGCTTATAGTAAATATCCTCTCAAAGATAATTTCATTTCCAAACAATTTAGTATCTGATTTGACGCAGCTTGAGTGTTTATTTTGGGGATATCGTTTTTCTTCTATGATGAGTTCACTACAATAGCTCTTTTTCTTTTAATCTCTTCTGTTTGTCCAGCTACTGGCAAGACTGTGGTTAACTTTCCTGGAGGAATATTAGTTTACTAGTAATAATTGGCTCTGAAGAAATTTCTGTATTTACAGTACCATTTGGTCTTTATTGAAAAAAAAAAAAAAGAATTTTCCAAGCAATATAATTACAGAGTCTCAGGAAAACATGGTAATTTTGCTTCTGGATTATTTTTATATTGTTGCAGCACAGTGACCATTCTCTTTATTAGTTAAGTTTTGTCTTTGAGATTCTAAGATGAGATTGGCAGGTGCATATTTGACCATTAACATACTTGTCTAACCAAGACAACAAAAAATATATTGTTAGGGATGCATACCAATTCAAGTTTAATTATTAAACACCATTGGTCTAGGAAGATAGATGAAGGCTGCATTTTTGGAGCCATAATTTCACATATGTCAAGTTTGAATTCACACGAAAATGTGAATAATGATGTGGTTGTTGTTTCCAAGATACTGTGAGCACTATAGTTAGCACTAAGGAAAGCACTGACCAATTCAAGGAACCACAAAGTAATTACTTGGCATGGAAAGGAAATGCTTTATTTCAGAAATTCATATTTGCCATGAACAAGGAACATTAGGAATCATCTCAAATGGTTTCAAGTGAGTTCCAGATGCCAGTTGGGCTGGTTTTATGATTGGGCCATGGCAGTTTGGGAAGCAGAGAGGATTGAAGTCAGTCCAAAAAACCTCACAAATTTCTAGTTAGTACATTGCTGGGAACTGTTGATTATTTTTCATAAAAGCAGTTGTTTCCCTTTAAAACGAAACCCCCTTCTCCAGTCCCCCCAGCTCCAGTCATTTTGTGTGTGCTGATGTAACCATTTATACTTTTTGTCATTTCATTTGCCAGTTACCATAAAATATTAGTGGCATGCCTACTATTTTGCACATACTATGTTAGGCACCAAGGATGCGTTAATGAATTATATAAGACATGGTTATTGCACTCATGAGACTTAACATCTGGTCTCCTTAAGCAAGTCATTTTATTGCCCTGAGCCTTAGTTTGATCATTGGAAACCAGCCATAATTTCATATCTTGTAGGACGGTTGTATGAACAAAAGGAGACCATGTCTATGAAAAGGGGGCATGATGCATGGCACATAAGAAATGGTAAAAGCTCTACAAATGACAGCTCTTATAATCACTGTGACTGATAGAGAGTCTTGAAACTGGTAAATGGATTGAGGATCTGTGAAATATCTTTGAGTGAAGATACACCCTTTGAAATATTTATACTCAAGCTACTAGAAGGACTTTTCTCACATGGGCATTTGAGAATGTAGTTTGAATGAGAGAGCCAAGTACATTAAGCATGGGATATTTTGCATTAACAATGAGAAATTTAAAAATGTGTATTTCTTTAAGGTTTCAGAAATTATCGAGAGTTCAGACACAACACTTTCCAGCTGTTAGGAGTGAGAGAGCAGAGATGAAGTTGAATGATTTGAAAATCTGTTCATCGGAGTTAGAACATCTTGAAACAATTCTTGCTATTAATTTTTATTCTGTTGAACACAGAATAATTGGGGAAAGTTTGTAGAGGACCAAAAAAAACTGTGTGTGTGTGTACGCGCGCACGTGTTTGTGTTTGAACCTAGGTACTTGGCTATTGAACGAAAGTCAGTTTCATAGGTGAAGCTTTGTTGTAAAGATACTTATGCAAGGTCTTCTTGTATAACAGAGGCAGAAACCAGGACTAGAAGCACGAGTAGCTTTTCTTTTTCCTCGGCTCTCGACTATCACAACTATTTGTTGTTTCACTTATGTTGACATAAATAGGTTACTTCCAAGATCCTTTAGGACAGATGAGAAACGATTAAGTCTGAATCTCCTCAACCAAGAAGTCCATTTTTAAAAAAATGGATGTTGTAGGATCATGAAATGACAGTCTTTAAAAATCTCAACCAAGAATTGTGATATGAGTAGCAGTTAAGTGAAACTCTGAGAAACGCATGGCTCTTAAAATTCTGTTCAACAGATCTGCTGATACTCTTTCTTAATGGAGAGGAGATGAGCAGGCATTGTGGCGTAGTGGGCTAAGGCATCACTTGGGATGCCTGCATCCCAAATCAGAGTATGTAGAATAAAATCTTGTCTCTCTCCAATTCAGCTTCCTGTGAATGCAGCTGGGAGACAGCAGGCGATCGAAAGCTCAAGTAATTAAGTCTCGGCCACTGGTGTGGGAAACTGAGATGAAGTTCCTGGGTTCCAGCTTCAGCTGGGCACAGTCTGGCTGTTGCAGTCATTTGGCGATTGAAACAGTGGATGGAAGATTTCTCAATTTTTTACTATTGCTCTCATCCTTCCCTTCACAACACACACACGCTCGTGCACACACACATTGAGTAAATAAATTTTAGTAGCAAATTAGGTGAATGGCTGTATTAATCTTTGTTGTGCTTCCAACGTATACTAGGCCCTTAGTGGCTCTTGAGCTGCTACTTCATGTTTCCCACAGGACTGACTCAGAGCTCATGATACTCCCCTCCCCCCAATTCATTTACAGCCACAGTACAGCATTGCACAGGATTTCGTGTTTCTGGGCAATACTGTGTCCATCACTTATATATTTGTAGTCTGATTATCCTGATTAGGGAGTGTTTTATCTCATCTAACTGCCTGCTATCTGAATACCTACTTTATATCTTTCTGTGATTCACGTTCCTAGATCGTATTGAGTTGGAGGTGAAGATTATTCATGAAGACAATTTGAGTTTTGAATTTATAGCTCTTGCAGGTGGAGCAGATATGTAGGGGAGGGCCTATCATTTTGTGTGAAAGGAAATGGTGGGTTTCAGATATCTCTACTCATGTCTCCATGCACTGCAAATTATTGACAGTTGGCCATAAATGAAAGACACAGCAAACTAGGAGTTGACGTTGTTTGTGTCCTTGGGATTGCTAGGATGACCCAGACAAGCAATAGAGCTTAGAGCTGGCAGCTGTGTGTGGACCTCCAAATCAGAACTCCTTTCTTGCTTTAATCAGAATCCTGCCACTTAAGAAACTGAACTGGCTGTGATTTAACTTTGCCAGTTTTGTAGAATGAGTCTAGGTAAATATAGTGCCATAATCTGAATCCTGTATAGGGATGGGCCATTAGTTGATGACAAAGTAGAAGACATTGCCAGCTACAGCTTATTTAGAGTCACCTACAAGCAATTTATATCAATAAACTCACCCTTGAAAACTGGTAGATTTTCTGTAATACAGATTGACAGGGATGAAACTTTATGTTTAAGTTGCATTTGCTGCAACTATGCCTTTATCTAACATGGCTGGATCCAAATCCTGATTGAAAAGGTAAGCGCAGGGCCTGGCATGGTAGCCTAGTGGCTAAAGTCCTCAATTTGCATGCACTGGGATCCCATAGGGGCACTGGTTCCTATCCTGGCTGCTCCACTTCCCTTCCAGCTCGCTGCTTGTGGCCTGGGAAAGCAGTAGAGAACAGCATAAAGCCTTGAGACCATGCATAAAGCCTTGAGACCATGCATCCACCTGGGAGACCCAGAAGAAGCTCCTGGCTTCTTGGCTTTGGATTGGTTCAGCTCTGGCCATTACAGATACTTGGAGAGTGACCCAGCAGATGGGTGATCTTTCTCTCTGTCTCTTCTTCTCTCTGTAAATCTGACTTTCCAATAAAAATTAACAAATCTTTTTCAAAAAGGTAAATCAACATGTTGATATTATCTTTCTGAAGTGAATTAGAAATAGAGTTAGAAAATTGGAAATTCAAAAGACAGACATAAGTTTTATAAAGGTAGACCCCAATAAGTTGAGTGTATCAGGATTTTATTAAAAATGCAATGTCGATTTATCTAACACGAGGGTATCTTTATAAATTTTTTGAAAAGTTCATATTTTGAAAAAGCTGAGCATGGACCTAAAATGTTTTGCACAAAAATAATAACTTACCTTTTAAATTACTCTTTCTGTGGACTTTTTGAAGTATCCTTGGATACATGCTTAGACTTAATAATGAGTGCCCTCTTGGGAGACTGCTATTCCTGCTGCTACCCCACTGCACTGTGAGGGAGGAGTGTGTGCTGATATGGGGAGTACATTTTTTTCAATAATGCAAAAGAGGGATCAGTATTTCATAACCATTTTTTTCACGAACAAACGCCAAAGGAGGAAATTCAGTTCGATTGAAATTATCGGTAACAGGAGAGATTGAATCCCAAGAAAGAGGATGAGGGGGAGAGAATTGGATGTGGAGGCTCACAAAACACTGTAATACCTTACATGTGTTTCACTCTCCTCAAGAACCATTTTTCTTGCCTTGTGAACAGTCTTGCCTTCGTGGAAAGTAGATGATACAGATCTGCAGCAGCAAACCCTTCTGCCTACACCTGTCTGGTTATGATGATTGTTTCCATCACTGATATTGGTCAATCTACCAAGACGGCACTAGTGCCAGCTACTTCTTGCTTTGGTTAGATATTTCTCACACATTGCTTAATTTAATCCTCTTTAATCCTCACAATGATCTTGAAGCTGAGAGGTTAAGTGAATTTCCGTTTTCTCTCAAACTCACACTGGGGTAAGCCAGGGTTTATACCCATGTATTTCTGGTGCCAGAAGCTGTGAATGTGTCTAGAACTGACTTAAAGTCAACACTGAGAGGTGCATCCAGGTAGAACAGACATGAAGATGGGTGTTTACTTTTTTTTTAAAGATTTATTTATCATTATTTTTATTGCAATTAAGATATACAGAGAGGAGGAGATACAGAGGAAGATCTTCCGTCTGATGATTTATTCCACAAGAGACTGCAACAGCCGGAACTGAGCTGATCCAAAGCCAGGAGCCAGGAGCTTTTTCCTCCTTCAGGTTTCCCATGCGGGTGTGGGGTCCCAAGGCTTTGGGCTGTCCTTGACTGCTTTCCCAGGCCACAAGCAGTGAGCTACATGGGAAGCGAGGCTGCCGAGATTAGAGCCGGCACTGATAAGGGATTCTGGCACGTTCAAGGCAAAGACTTTAGCCGCTAGGCTACTGCACAGGGTCCAACATTATATTCTTAAGCCAGACTTTATAGGTCTTATATTAATCGCTATATGCATGAATGGATATGAATTTTTTTAGTAAACAACCATCTGTCCCTTTAAAAATATGGATGGGAGTTTACTTCTTGTGTTTTTTAAACATTATTTAAAAGGAGATTTGTAGAGACAAGAAGAGACAGAGAAGGGAAAGAGTTTCCATTGCTTGTTTACTCTCCAAATGACTGCAACTGCCAGAGCTGAATTGATCCGAAACCAAGAACCAGGGGTCTCTTTTGGGTCTCCCATGTAGGTGCAGAGACCAAAGGACTTGAACCATCCCTGTTGCTTTCCCAGGCCACAAGCAGGGAGCTGGATTGGAAGTGGGACACTCAGGACATGAACCAGTGCCCATATGGGATGCTGATGCTGGAAAGATTAGCCTGTTGAGCCATGGCATTGGACCCTGGCCATTTTCATATTTTTTGTTGTTGTTTTGTTGTTTGTTTTTTGTAACCAATAATAGACCTTTCTAAACCCTGAAGAGGACAATTGATGGCAAAGAATGTTATGAAGGCATAAGGGCAATGCTCATTTGCACTGGATTGAAAAAGGAGGGAAAATGAGCTGATGTTTGACATACTGAAAAGTCAATATGCACATAATAAGTACCAAGTCAGGATGCTTTGACTTAGCTCTGCAGACAAGTGAGTTTTCCCCTGTAATGTGCACATGGAAGTGTGTGTGCACACAAACATAGCCATTTTTTATCAGACCTTTAGCCTTTATATTTAAAATAACTTATGTCTGTGGATAGGAATTTGCCTACTTCTCATTTGTGCTCAATAGATGGTTTCTCTTTAATACCTCCAGCCCCAAATCTCTCTCTCTCCCCCTACTCTTTCTGTTAAGGGTAGTTAGGCAAGTAAACCAAATTAGGATTGCTTGGTATCAGTATTTTGCAACTTATTGGTAAGGGCTCCCTTCACTTTAAATGTAAAAGGGAATTGAAATTCTCAAAAGTCATACACTCTGGAGCTCAAATTGCTTAACTTGAACTGGCATATTGTACTGTTTGGCTGCCATCATGGTTCTTAACTTTGTTCAGCTTAGAAAGAGAGTGTGTGGGAAAATGGGTGGTAGCTTCATCTGCTAGCCAGAGATTAGTTCTGGGCCAGAAGGAAACTTGTAAGAGAATAAGAAGTAGGGAAAATGGCTCAGCAGAGCATGTGATTTTTTACATAATAATATACTGGATACATGGTAAAATTTTTTAAAAAGGGAAGAAGAAAAAGAAGCTATTTCTTAAAAAAAAAAAAAAAGCTCTAAGAAGAACATTTTCAGAGAATAAGAGAATAGTATAAAATCATACACCATACCATTTCCTAACTCCAGGTTCTACTGAAATTTGATATTGTTTTTTTTTGAGGTACCAGAAGTTGGCTTTTCCTGATATAGACAATGGGAAGGTATTCTGGTGTAGAAAATGGGTGGAAAAATACCTGTTTCTTTGAGGTGATTGATTTGGTTTCTGAATTGTTTTGCCATGGACATGTTATGTGCTCTTGGTCAAGTAAAGTTGCTCCTCCAGACTTTGATATCGTTTTCATTCAGATAGAGGCATTCATTCAAATAGAAAGGTTGAGCTGGATGATTGCTGAAGCACTTGTTAGTTCTGTAAGTCTCTTCAAGGAAGAACATAAATAGTCTCCAGTCTTAGAAAGGTTAACTAGTTTAATCCTGTTGCCTATCTTCTATGCATTAGTGTAAAAATGTCCTGATTTATCAAGAATGGTTTTTTGTATAAAGGTCCTTGTATAGTTGATAACCTAAATTTGGTGGATGAGAACTAAATGGGAGCAATATGTAGTAAACCTTATTCAGGTATTAGATAGAGTATATATGCTGACATCTGTCATATCATTAAGTAAGTAATTTAGAAAGCTAGTGTACCAGGACCTGGCACTGTGGACTAGTGGCCAAAATCCTTGTCTAGAATTTGCTGAGATTCCATAAGGGCACCGATTCTAATCCCAGTAGCCCCATTTCCCATGCAGCTCCCTGCTTGTGGTCTGAGAAAGCAGTCAAGGATGGCCCAAAGCCTTGGGACCCTTCACCTGCGTGGGAGACCTGGAGGAAGCTCCTAACTCCTGGCTCCCCAAGTGACCACCATGGCTTAGCTCCGGCCATGGTGGTCACTTGGGGAGTGAATCATTGGGAGAAAGATGCTCCTCTCTGTCTCTCCTCTTCTCTGTATATCTAACTTTGCAGTAAAAATAAATAAGTCTTTTAAAAAAGAAGAAAGTTAGTGTACCCACTGCATCATTTCCAGACATTTTGCTTTATTGATTAATTGGGTTCCACTGAGAGTGAATACTGAAAAGCATAGGTTTTTTGTTTCTTTCTGTGCTAATATTTGCAGTACACTAAGTTTCTCATATGAAGGAATGACTGTCTGATATTGTCAATATAACCTCTATAATCTGGTTGTAGGCTGCTATAACTGTAATACTCTTGATTTGAAAAGATAGTTGTGTATGGCTGGCAATATCCCCCACTTAGTTTTTTTTTTCCCCATACACCGTTCTTTGGCTCCATAGAAGTCAGCAGAACAATAAGTGTAGTTGAAATACCTTCTGCTTCTTGAATCCAGGTTTTTGACTATGTGGGTTCCCTGTCCAGGGGAAGACTAGAGAGTTAATATGCTGAGTTGCCCAAAGAAAGAAAAGCAAAAATTATTTTTGCAATCAAAAAAATTGTGAGAAGAGATTTATTGCAAAGCAGAACTGGAATAAAAGCAGACATTAAAAAGAGACTTTTTAATCTGTGTTTGCGTTTTGTTTTGGGGCTTGTGGAACTTTATCAGTCTTTAATGAAGAGGGGAAAAGAAAACATTTCCAAACCAATGTGATTGAACTTGATCTAGTTTTTTGGCTAGAATTAGCTTCAAGACAAGACATTTTATTGTCCTTCTGAGATGTGCCAGACAGAAACTTGGGCACACTGGAGTGGCTCATAACTTGGTGATATGCTTCTACACTGTTAGGAAGAGAGAAGTCTGTGACCCTGTGTCTTTCCAATCAAGGCCCTCCTAATCTGCTTGCTTGTTGACCAACCTTTAAAGTTACTGAAATGTGGAAGACCTGTTTCTAGAGCTGGACAGCCTGATTTGCCGATTGATTCAGGGCTTCTGTTTGCTTCTTCGATGTTGCTACAGTGCTGTTGGCTTTCAATCAGAGATCTCAGTAAGGATGCTTTTGAGGTCTGCGTAGAATATCCTTGACAGTCCCTGTGAGTCATTCTAAATTCTCCTGGACTTCTTCCTGGATGTTTAAGGGAGTGAAATGTCCCTTTAGCAGCTGTTAGTGTCCTTGTTACAGATCTAGGAGAAGTGCAGAGTGACTGTCAGATGAATCTATTCTGAACAACATCAGTCCAAGTACCAAAAAAACCTGAAGCCGCCTCTTCATGGATGAGGGCCTGGAATGCTGCAGGACATGACACCATTGAGCAGAAATGATGTGGAAAGCAGATTCCACTGTGTCTGTTTCTAGGTGTGTGCTGATGTCAAGTTGTGTCTTTTTTTATTAGATTCATTTATTTCCATTAGAAACGCAGATTTACAGAGAGTAGAAGAGAAAGAGAAAGACATTGCATCTTCTGGTTCACTCCACAAGTGGTCACAGCAACCAGAGTTGAGCTGATCTGAAGCCAGGAGCCAGGAGCTTCTTCTGGATCTCTCCTATGGGTACAGGGACCCAAGGCTTTGAGCCATCCTTGACTGATTTCCAGGCCACAAGCAGGGAGATGGATGGAAAAGTGGAGTAGCTAGGACACAAACCAGCACCCACTTGGTAGGCGGGCACGTGTAGGAAGAGGATTAGTCAATTGAGCAGTGTACCAAGTCCTGAAGCTGTGTCTTGTGACAAGGTCCTGGCCGTTCACTTTGCCTGAGGGAGATGTATATCTCTGGGCATGAAGACAGTGCTGAAGGAGGCAAATTGGATGGTAGCACATTTGTTTGACTAACAAATAATGCCAAATTCCTTTCCCTGGTACAGTGAGAGCAGGTGATGTGAATTAGCCCACATGACACACAGTACTGGGCAAGGCAGGGATCTTTAATATATGTGCTTTCGTGTATTGCTTTCTTAGCATGCTCTGAAAAGAGCACAGTGCTGGCAGTATTCTGTTCACTTACTCATTAGAATCCAGGGGCTGGAAGAGCTCTTAAAAGCCATCTACTCCACCCACTCACTCCCATCTGAGACACCAGCTGCTTCTGCAACCAAGATGTCATCCTTGACTTTGCATGTTGCACTCAGAGACAGAGGCTCCGCACTCATTTCACAGATGGAGTTGGAATCCTTTTCTTTATTACTACCATTTGTCTCCTTGAATTGAGCTTCTCAGAACTTCACAGGATAAATACCACAAATATCATTGTCTTCATCATGCTAACTCTTCAGGGCTTGGTGTGACATCCTGGTCTAGTTTGAGTTTTTACTATACCTACTAAACTCATAGCTCGGAAACAAGAAAGAATCGAAGGATGCATTTGAGATAACAGGAGAGTATCATTGCTTCCCTTCTGGGTCACAATGAGGTTGGTAAATCTGAATGTGAGAAAACCTGTTGAAGGGGTGAGGAGTTGCAAAATCATTTCTCTGATGGGTTTGTGTTTCCCTTTTCCTTTTACTCTTAATTCTTGCTGTCTGTTCCTTCTGTATTAGAGGAAGTTCTCAACCTGGGATTGAGAAATTAACCAGTAATGGGAAAATATGATTTCTTTTTTCTTTTCTTCTTTTCTTTTCTTTCTTTCTCTCTCTTTCTTGTTCTCTCTCTCTTTCTTTTCTTTATCAAAGAAGACTAAAGTCCAAAAAAAAAAAAATCTCCGAATATTACCAAGTCCCAATCCCAGGGAAGGTGTGTGTGTACGTGGGGGAGGGTGATGGAAATATTACCCCAGGTTGCAAACTTCCTCTAATACAGAAGGAACAGACAGCTCGGGTTGTGCTATGCTGGATCCAGGGGCCTGAAATTCACTCTAGATCTACCATCTATATGCCAAGGACCCAACTTCCTGACCCATCACCTGCTGCCTCCAAGGTCCCACATCATCAGGAAACTGGAAATAAGAGTAGAGCTTGAAGTCCAAGGCAGACACTCGGGTATGGATTGTGGGCATCCTGAACAGTATCTTAACTGCTACAGCAAGCAACTGTCCTGGAAGCACTTTTGAGTGTCATGGTTGGGCATGCTTGCTACTGGTATCTAGTGGGTGGATTTCAGAGGTGCTGCTAACCATCGGAAAATGCACAAGGCAGGTCTCCATCACAGGGAATTAGCTGACCTGGAATGCTGATAGCATTCATGTTAAGAAAGCTACTTCTAAGTTTTACATGTCCACACTCATCCCAAATCCTCTCTGTATCTGTGAAGGTTGTATTTTTAACTGTTTTTGGCACTCTTGGCCTTCCATAGTTAGAGCTAGTGTGATCTAGAATGACATTTGTATCCTCTGCCACCCATCAGATTCACAAGAGAACATTTAGTTAAGCACTACTGCTCTACAAGTGGGAGATTCCAAAGGCCACATTAGCAGAAGGACATGTTTTGGTCCCATACATTCCTGAGGCAGGAGGAAACAAGAATCCCTAGATGGTTGCTTAATTAAATCCATTTACTTCAAGATACTATTCCAGTGATCATAGTTCCACATGTCTAGGTTTTTTTGTTGTTGTTGTTTTTAAAGGAGAATCACCGCCATTGGCAAACTGAATTTATTGTATCAAAGGAAGTTCTTTTAGGGAAGCCATTCTTGCTTCTAACATGATGGATGTATCAGTTGGAGCAATGCTCCAATTGCTGGGATAATGATCACATTGTATTCAATATTGTTCAAGTTCATGTGTCTCCTATTTTAGCATTCAGTTATACTGTACCCTGCAAACAGATCACATCAGATGAGCTTGGTATAAGGACCCCACTAAGGCAGCTATGTCTTCTCTGCTAGAGAAGAGATTTTTTTTCCATGTTAGTAAAATTACTAGGCAACTAAAATGTTGTATTCTCAAGGACCAAGTGTGATTTTTTTTTCATTGCAAGGAGAACTGCAGAAGTCAGTAAACTAGAGTAAAATCAACCCTTCCTCTTGTATATGTGTGATATACAAATTAAGAAAGCTTGCTGCTTGTTAAACAAAAATGAAAACAATCAAAAGGAGAACATTCTGTGACATGTGAAAATTACATGAAATTCAAATTTCAAAGCTCAAATGAAAAATAGTAGCAGAATACAATTCCATTTATCTGTTTACGTGTTGTCAATGCAACTTACTTGAAAGTAAAAGTAGAGTGGAGGGCTGGTGTGATGGCTGAATTGGCTAACCTTCCCCATACAAGCACCGGGATCACATATGGGCACTAGTTCGTGTCCTGGCTGCTCTGCTTTTCATTCAGCTCTCTGCTTATGGCCCAAGGAAAGAAGCAAAGGCTGGTTCAGAGTCATGGGTCCTTGTACCCATGTGGGAGACCCAGAGGAAGCTCCTGGCTCCTGGGTTCAGGTAAGCTGACCTCCAGCCACCGCAAATTTTGTGATGATTTGGGGGAGTGAACCAGTGAATGAAGATAGGTTTTTTGTCTCTTCTTTTCTCTGTAAATCTGTCTTTCCAATAAAAACAAAGCTTAATAAAAAGAAACAGGGATCTTATGTCCCATGAAGCCTGAAATATATTTTACCTGTCCTTTTTATAAAAAAATCAGAGTGATCTGTGGCTTGCACTGTAATTTTTGCAAAGGATTCTTCATTTGGTGAAGTTTAGTCTTGGCGGAGGGGTATATGAGGGTAAGGGGTAGAGGGAAGAATAAACTTCTTAGAATAACATCTTCAATGGCACTCTTTTGGTACGTGGATGTGAACCCAAGCAGGACACTAGAAAGAGTTTAAAGACTATTAAATAAGTTATCTACTTATTTTTTTGATTTTTAATTTTATTTGAAAAATAGTGATCTCCTATTTTCTTATTCATTTCCCAAGTGCCCACAACAGCTAGGATAAGGGCCAGGATGAAGCCAGGAGCCAGGAATTCCACCTGAAGCTCCCAGGTAGGTGGCAGAGACTCAACTGCTTTAAGCATCACCTGCTGCTTCCCAGGATGCACATTAGTAGAAATCTGAAATTAGAAACAGAGCCAGAACTCGAACCAGGCAATACAGTATGGGGTGTGGGTGCCTCAACAGGCATCTTGACTGATACACCGAGCACCTGGGGCTTGTATTTCTTATATAAAATCACAAGCTTAGAACTGCAAGAAGAATCTACTTCCATCTGCTGCAGAGTATTTCATGAAGCTCACTGAAGTTGCTGGGCTGGAAGCATTGTTCCTTCTTCTGGTAACTCAGAGGTTGTTCAAAAGAATTTTTGTCTATCTTCCATGTGACAGGTGTTAAAATGTGGAGACCTTTCCAAGTGGTTTTTCTTTATGTTTTTAATATAGGCAACTTCTACCTCCATGTTTTTGCAATTAACCAGGTTTTAAGTTTTATTGTTCTCTTTTGACTTGTGACCACATTGTTTGTCTCATATGCATAGGGGTGTGATAAAGCGAAAGGTTTATACTATAGCTTCTTATATCATACCTATATACATGTAATTGAACTCAATCACTTTGATTTGCATTTTCCTGATGATTTGTGACATTGAGCAATTTGTCATGTTCCTGTTGGTCATTTGTATGTCTTCCTTTTATTTTTTTCCGAAATATAGACTATTGCTTGATACATTTCTGGCTTTTTTTGGTAAAGATTTATTTCTTTTTATTGGAAAGGCAAATCAGATTTGTGCAGAGAAGGAGAGATAGAGTGAAAGATCTTCCATTTGCTGGTTTACTGCCCAAATGGCTGTGATGTCTGGAGCTAAGCTGATCTAAAGCCAGGAGCTAGGAGCTTCTTCTGGGTCTCCCCAACAGGTTTCACCCAGGATGCAGAGTCGTTTGGAAGGCTGGGTGTGGTTTCTCTCCTTATCGCTCCCCTTCCCTCAGATACAGGAAGGAAAAAAAAAATGTGGAAATGGTGATCTCACTCACCTTCCTGTAGCCCCTGACCCTTATCACCCGAATCAACTATCATGAAAAATTAAAAAGACAGCTTGAAAGTAAATAAATAAATACAAATTTATTACAACTGGAAAAAAATAGATTTATTTATTTAGAATACAGAGAGACATACGGTGAGAGAGAGAGATGCAGAAGCAGAGAGGAAGGGAGAGGCGGAGAGACAGAGAGAGAGATTTTCCATTCACTGTGTTCAGGCCCCAAATGGCCATTATGGCTAGAGCTGGGCCAGCACTAAGCCAGGAATCAGGAGCTTTTTCTGAGTATCCCATCTTTTTGCAGCTGGCCACGTACTTGAGCCAACCTCTGGTGCTTTCCCAAGTACATTAGCAAGGATCTGGATAGAAAGTGAAGAAGTCAGGATGTGAACCAGTACTATACTACAGTGCTGGCTCCAGATGTTTCTACAGGTGTATATAAAGTATAATGCAAATATATGCATACGTATATGGGATTCATATTTACATTTCCCCAAGAACCTTGAGTTTAAACAACAGAGACTGTCAGAACTCCCAGAACATTCTATTGTAGTACTTCATTTAAGAGACCAAGACTAGAGTTAAGCACAGTGCTCAGCATAGTAGATGCTTATTAGATATTTATTGATTTAAACTAAATTTACTTTGAGAAAATAACCTTTCTAATTTCTTTATCTACATATTTTTATCCGTAGGAATACTCATTGATTGAGACACATCCTGTAAATAGCATTGTGCAATTTCACCCACATCCTCAAGGTTGTGTTTATGCTTCAGCTCCATTAGGACTGTGGGTGTTGATTCTACTTATGAGGTCTCTGTGACACTAGGAAAGGTTGAAAGGAGGAAAGAGAGGCAGCCGGGGAGTCACTGGATTGGCTAGTCACTGGATCTCTCTTCTGCCACCTGCCCTAGCTGAGGCACCCCATTTGAAAAAGGAAAGAAGAAATGGGAGAGGAAGAAAAGGCAGGAGTACTTCCATGATGAAGACAGGCACTCTCTAAAGTTCAGAGCCAAAGCTGGGCTTCAAGAGTGGCCTGTCTGGTAAGATTTACAAGTGTTACTGTTTGCACCTGCAGATAAAGGCCTAGCACACAGGAGGATCATGAGATATCCAAGATGCAAGAGAAGATTCAGTTTTTCAAAATTTTCTGTGGGAGAAATTGTGTAAACTCCTTCATACCCGAAAAGATTAAAATTCGCTGCTTTAGAAGCTGTGTGAACTCTTTGCAGGGCACCTGATAATAGTTGAACTTTTAATACAGGTGAATGTGGGCCTCCTGGAGGCTGTATAGCCAGAATAACTAGAAGTCTGTTCCTTATATTGAGTAGAAATTTGTCTCTAGGTAATTTCCACAAATTCACTTATTAATTTGTCTTCTGCCTTCTAAAATTCACTGGGATGGATATCCACACCTCTTCCTTGCTGTACACTTTTAAATATGAAAGCAATTTTAAAAGTTTGTGGGAAACGAAATTTACGAAGTTTATTATAGGGCCTGGCACAATGGCATAGTGGCTAAATCCTTACCATGCCTGTGCTGAGATTCCATATGGGTGCTGATTTGTGTCCTGGCTGCGCTAATTCCCAGCCAGCTCCCTGCTTGTGGCCTGGGAAAGCAGTAGAGGACGGCCCAAAGGCCTAAGTCCCTTACTCATGGGGGAGACCCAAAAGAAGCTCCTGGCTCTTCGCTTCAGATCAGCTGAACTCCAGCTGTTGCAACCACTTCGGGAGTGAATCAGCTGTCTCTCCTTCTCTCTGTAAATCTGGCTTTCCAATAAGAATAAATAAGTCTTAAGAAGAAGTTTGTTATAAAAAGTTTTTTAAATCTGTACATAGATTTTTATGTGACTCTCACTTTACATAACCCTTTTGAAGATCCCTTTGCAAAAGAAAACAGTTTTTTTTTAAATCCCTTCCTCAAAATGAATTTACTGGACAAAAGAACCTGTTCTAGTATCCTAAGCTATTCTCAAATATCCCACTGTCCCTAACTCTTCCTTTTGTTGGCTTGTTCATTGTTTTTTGTTTAGTTTGATGTTGTTTCTCATAAATTCATGGCAAGTTGGAATTGAAGACAGCATCTCAAGGGGCTCTGACCACCGTCAGTCAGTCCGAATGCTCCATTATCACATTCTCTCTATAGTACATCCCCATCCCTATTAATGCCTAGTTGATTGGGTTTTGTGATTGCCATGTCACACTGCTGACTCACGAGGCCAGCATCTCCTGTAACGTGCTTGAGAATTTGGCTTGTGTCACTATTTACACCCACTTTCAATGTTTCAAAAATGAAACTATTTCATTTCCTCTGTGCTGGTTCATTCTCTAAATGTCAACAATGACCAGAACTGGGCCTGACCAAAGCCAGAAGTCAGGAGCTCGACCCATGTCTCCTGCTTGGGTGGCAAGAACCCAGTTACTCGAGCCGTCACTGCTGCCTCCCAAGGTCTGTGTTAGCAGGAAGACACAGACATCAAGCAGGCATGTGGTTAAGAAACCACTAGGCTGAATTCCTCCTTTCCTTCTAGATTGAAAAAAATGCATCCACATTGATGCCCAAATCATGACAGTTACAAGTTTCCTGTTAAGTATTTAAAAACAAACACAAACAAAAAGACACACAAAAACCCAAACTGTCTCATTTACATTTATTGTTTTATTGCTTGGCAAAGTATTGAAGGTATCGCCATGTTTTCAAAGAGAACATCAAATCCCATGTGACTAGTACAATATTGAAGAAGGAGGTCAAAAGAAGACATGACCTCCCTTCGGGGCTGCTTGGGTTGCAGCTGAACCTGGGTGTACATGACTGTAAGTAACAAACAAGCGCCTCCTTGTGTAAACGTAGGGTGACTCTACTCCTAAGCTCGATGGAATGTTTTTAATGAGTGCCTCATGGTTAGATTATGAGCATTTTTTTTCACATGCTTATAATAGAATGAGAGGCTCTCCTACTGTTCCAAATCTATAATGAATTGCAAGTGAGGACTGGGCAGGCTGCACCATCCCAGCATAGCAAGGACCCACATAGAGGAGTAGGGTTGCTAGGATCTGTAGTGTACAGGTGCTGCTCCATTTGGCTGCACGGATTACCATCAAGGGTAGTCTTCTCTGTGTGATTAACCTACAAAGGCTCCTGCCTTGCTTAGCAAAACCATCCTTACCCTGGTGCCTTGGGGAGGAAGAAGAGAGAGAAAGCCAGTCTTGAAACGGGACTGTTTTCTCTCTGTCCTCCTCTCTCAGGATTTTCCAGGAATACAAAGGAAAATATTTCCCTGACTATTTGACCAAATGTTTAATTAATTTGACTCACTAATAAAAAATAGTCCTGACAGCAGCACGAATGCAACTCTAGTATGAGTTAGACTGAACATATTGAAGGGTACTTGCACACAGCTGTTGGGTGATTAGGGAGCAATCCACTGAACATGAAAATAAATTAATCAATGAAGCTGTGGTGTGGAAAACGAACGTGCAGGAGTTAGGCTGCATATAATAATTGTCCCCAAACCAAAATTGAGCCGACCTGGCCGGCACAGAGGTGGAACACCCTCTCGGGGAGCTTCAAACAGCCTGAGCCATTGTTGGCGGCTCTGCGTGGAATCAGCTCAAAGCAGCAACATGAGTTGATCTATGCAGTCCAACCTGGTTGGTGGAGGCGCTGACTTTTTTCTATGTCCCCCATACCCCATCTTTCGTATAGACAAAACCTCAGAGGTCATTCGGCTGGGTTTTTTCTTGTTGTTCACCCTCCCTAAGTTCTAATCATTGGTGTATTGCATCATGTCTTCATAGCCAGTTTCTCCTTTAACCCGTTTTCTTTCATGTACAATCTTCTTAAAACCTTAACAGATACAATGACTTCATCTTGGCCTTTTATCTCCACCTGATGGGCATGGCAACCATGTCCATCAGCATTGCTAACCCATCTTTATGAAAACCCTAGATCAAGTGCTTAATCTTGTGTGGTGGATCGATCAATTCTATAAATAAATTAAAAAAAGTAGTTTGCTGGTTTTGTTGTGAAACACTGTGCCCTGTTGAAAACCAGTCAGGCAACTCAGACCTTTTGTCTTTATAAATCCTGATGCTGGTTTCTTGCCTTAGCCACTTTGCAACAAACTCTTGCTTACTTCTGGAACTGACCACTGTGGGGGTTGTCTATGCTATATGGTAGGTCACCAGAATGACTGCTGCAACCTGCACCCCTTTTGCTTTGCTCTTTATTGGGAACCCCACTGCCAGCAAGAATTCTTCTTGTCTAATTCTGATAATGAATGTGACTGGCAGCAATGTTTCCATGCCCACCCTCCATTATGAGTATCATGCCTGCAGTTTCTCCTAACAGGAATATCAGTGGGTTGCCTGCCAGACAGTTTGATGCCCATTAGAGATACTCGCTTTCTTCTGCAGAGCTTGTGTGTTTGTGGGACACATGAAGGCCACAGGAAGCAGCAGTCAAGATTTTTTAAAATTTATTTATTTTTATTGGAAAGGCAAATTTACAGAGAGAAGGAGAGACAGAAAGATCTTCCATCCAGTGGTTCACTCCCCAGATGGCTACAACAACTGGAGTTGAGCCAATCTGATGCCAGGAGCTTTTTCTGGGTCTTCCATATGGGTACAGGGTTCCAAGGCTTTGGGCCATCCTCCAGTGCTTTCCCAGGCCATAGGCCATAAGCAGAGATCTGGCTGGGAAGTAAAGCAGCCAGGACACAAATTTGAGTCTATATGGGATGCCGATGCTTGCAAGCCGAGGATAAGCCAATTGAACTATCATGCCCGGCCCAAGAAATGTTTATGCTCACCATACGTATGAAACGGTAGGGGAACAAACTCCAGTTAAAAGTAGCATTCTCATTGGAGAAATTTGGAGCAATGAGCAATAAATTTAACAAACATATCTGGAGCACTCTGTAGGCTAGGGAAGTCTATGTTTCTACCATGGTGCCATGAGAACACTTCAGAATATTCTTGAGAAATAATATATTAAACGTTTATTTACGGACCTGGCACAGTAGCTCGGGTGCTAAAGGCCTTGCCTTGCATGCGGCAGGATCCCATATGGGCCCCAGTTCTAATCCCGGCAGCCTTGCTTCCCATCCAGCTCCCTGCCTGTGGCCTGGGAAAGCAGTGGAGGATGTACCAAAGCTTTGGGATCCTGCACCTGTGTGGGAGACCTGGAGGAGGTTCCTGGCTCCTGGATTTGGATAGGCGCAGCTCTGGTCTCCTGGCTTCGGATCAGATCTTCCTTTCTGTCTCTCCTCCTCTCTCTGTATATTTGGCTTTGTAATAAAAACAAATAAATCCTTTAAAAAAGTTCATTTACATACACAAATAGGTTTTTTTTTTTATCACATACATTTTTCATGAACTTTTTGAAGACCCTTTGTATGCAGGTTTTCAACATTTTTACACCAAAATGAACTCATACTTTAATTCCATTTTCTATGAATGTTTTGAAGTTACATACGAAACAATTGAGACTGAGTATCTTTTCAGGTAAGAACTTTGTTGAAGGTATGAGTTTGTGTGATTTTATTTCCTCTCTTAAGACCTTTTCACCTTTATAAATAGACTGTAAGAGAACTCTTGTTACACTTAAATAAAAATAAGCTATGGGCCTGGCAGCAAATTAAACTGCCATCTTGCATCTAAGTGTCAGTTCAAATCCCCACTGCTCCACTTCTGATCCAGCTTCTTGGTAAGGTACCTGGGCAAGGAGCGGAAGATGCCCCGAGTCGTTGGGTCCCTGCCATCTGTGTGGAAGATTTGGATGGAGTTTTAGGTTCAGGTATTTGGGAGTGGAAGCCTCTCTCTCTCTCTGTCTCTCTCTTTCTCTCTTCCTTTCCCTCCCTGTCATACCAACTTTGAAATAAGTAAGGAAGTAAGCAAATAAATCTTTTCTATAAATAAGCCCTAAGCCTGTGACTTGCCGCTGACCGACTGCAGTTTTAAAATTGCTTTGGGATTTTTATGAACCACCCCTGTGAAGTTCATCAAAACACACATGGCATGCATTCTATACAAGAGGGAAATAGAAAAAGTTCAACATAACCACTCTTGTGATTAAAGACAGGGATCATACAGCTTGTTTTGCGAGTGAGTGCTAGTGTGTTTATACATTTTTGTGCTTGCATGTCTATACTGGAATTGACTTCCATTCATAGTCATGGCTTGATAAGGGCACAGTGGCTTTAGAAAGAGTGAAAGTAAAAACAAGAAAGGGAAGGACAGATGGGGGAGAATATAATGAATATTGCATGAGCTTTCAAAATGTGTCAGGCCTTGTGTGTACTAGGCATTTTATACATAATTTTATTTAATCCTTACGGCATCCTTACAATGTGCAGGCTTTAAAAACCCCAATAACGCTGATAAAGAAAATATGCTAGGCACTTTTCTTGAAGGGAAGGGAGGAAGAGCAAGAGGAGGAAACGGAGGAAGAGAGGGAGGGAGGTAGATAGGATAGGAGAGAAGGGAAAGAGAAAATAGGGTGAGCTGAAGCATACCTCTTTTTAAAATGTTTGAACTTTACTTTAGGAGGCTATATTATTTCTCATTATTTTGAGTTCCCTCTCTCTCTCTTCGACTAAATCCAATTATTAGAGTAATTTGATCTTTGTAGATATGATATGAAATTAAAATGAAGCTCTTTGTTTCATTGTCGGGAACGAAGGGATCAGGCCAAGTTTACCACTCTTCAGCTGCTGTTATCAGCCACAGAGGCCTTAATCTGAAGAGGAAATCTATTTGCTGCTCCCCCCTCCCACTTCCAGGCGGAGCTATTTCTTGCATTCCTATTCTGATTCCAGAATATTAGCAATCATGAGCAATTCTTGCTTGCTATAGGGAATGCACTTTGTAGGGGTGGCAAGTGGAATGGGCCCCTGGAGGTCCTTCTTGCATTCATTAGGAAATAATAACATTGCATTTTGGAGTTTTTTAACTATCAATGTTCAGAGGGTAAAAAAAATCAAATCCAAGTGAAAATGATAAACTATTAAAAAAATTCTAGGTCTCAGCAGCCTCTACCCCTTAGGCCCCTCTCACCCCTTAGACCATCCCTTTAATCTAGGCCTATTTGGAGATCTTGTAGTTCCTCCTCTGTAAACACCATCTGGTACAAGATAGTGTAACTGAGCTACTTTGTTAATGACTTGCTTACTTTGAATTCACAGTGACTGGGAGGATGGGTCCTAGGATCTCATCAGTTGAGTGGCATCTTTGAGAACACAGCAGATGAGCAATGAATCTCCCTAGCAGTGAAAGAATGGGGAGGTCAGTGGGAGACATGTTTGGGGGCCAGGGAAGGATAGATTGTGTTGAGAAGCTTTCCTGCAGGCCTACTGGGGCTTAGTAACTGGACAAAGTGTTCAGGGAAGTGTCAGATGGATAAAGAATTTATGGTCATTAAAATGATGATTTTGCGTAAGTGTGGAAAATATAGCCATAAAAACGTAATTACTGCAGAATATGTTGCATTAGGCCAAATAGCCACTTGATGACTGCAACTATGCTTGTGCTGTAAAGAACGCAGTGCTTTTGTGAGGAGAAACAAATTATGGTTCGTATCTATTTGAATCTCCTGTGAATTGTTGACAGCAAAGCTATTAATTAGTGAATGCACACAAGATAGGCCTGGATCAAATAAAACATGGAACACACGAAACAAGCAAGCAAAAAAGAAAAAAAAAAGGGGGGGGGGTCTGACAAACAGGGTCAAGTGAAGAACTCTCTGGTCTCCCATTGGGTACCTCTGGTTGTATTTCTGGAAACATGCACAAGAGCAGGAATGAGTGATCAGATCTGAGTTTTTGGTTTTTTTCTCCCCAGTGCTGCTGTGTACAGCTTCTTCCCTCAATATCCCTGAGAAGTGCCAATGGAGGGAAACAACAAGGACTGTTACCATTTGAGTTAGGGATTTAATGATTCTCCCTGAAACTCGATTAAAGTGAAGCCAGGATTTCTGCGCACTGGAAATCTTCCTGCAGCCTTGGCCACACAGTGGCATGGAGTCAATATTGAGTTAGAAATCACCGTTGAAAAGTCATGGGTCCACTTTGGATTAGTCTTCCCAATTCCGAACTTAATGGAGCAGAGTCAGGTAGGCACGTGAATAGCATCTATTCATACACACGTCAGGTTTTGCTGTTTTCCTGGACAGTTATTTTTTTTTCCTCTGCACTTCCTGGAGGAACTCCTGGAATCACAAATGACAATTTGCGGCTTGCCCTGGGTAATGAGTCATCGGGTGGAATTTCATTTGGTAGATTTAAAGAGAGTTAGTGTTGATCTATGAAGCCAGATGATTTAAGAAATTGAAACAGTAACAAGCAAGTTGCTTTTCTCTTGTACTGCAAAATGCTTCCTAGGCGTTTTTGGCTTTTCTTTTAAAAATGGATTTATAATACCATTTCCCGCCACCTCAAGGCCCAAGTAAACCTCTTTGCTCTGAGAATCCTAAATTGCTCCTCACCCCCCACAAACAGATTGTCCAAGGGAGTTTTTAATATCTTGATGAGGAACCTAGAATTCTTAATTCTGTAGGAAACACAATTGAATGTACATTTCATTTATTATTTTTTTATAATACAGTTCCATAGGTCAGGGATTCCCCCTTCCAGCTTCCCATTCCCTCTCCCCTGCACTGATTTCTCCCATAGTATTACAACAGTATAGTCCTTCACAATCAGCCATAAGTCCATCATTCTGCTAGTTAAGTGTCTCCTGACATTGCAGGTATGGATAATGGCAGAGAGTTCAACATCCTATTGTCAAGATGTATTTCCTTTTAAAGGCTTGATTTCTTCTGACTTCTCTAATGAAAAAGCAGTGTCCAAGCGTGCGCAAATTTCTTAGCCTTATACTCAGAGCTTGCCAATAACCAACCCAGTCTCACTTGCCTTTATTGATCTGTTCACCTGGAAGTAACAGCAAAGGCTTATAGCACGTCATGCGGTGTTCTGGTTATTACAGGGCTTCAGAGAAAAATGCGCCCAGGAGCCGTCTCCACCTATGGTGCCAACATCCCAAATGGGTGCAGGTTTGAGTCCCAGCAGCTCTGCTTCCAATCCAGTTCCCTCAGAATAGTCTAGGAAGGCAGCCAAACACCTACATGGGGTACTCAGAGGAATCTTGTGGCTCCTGGCTTTAGATTGGCTCAGCTCTGGCCATTGCAGATTTGGGGAATGAATTAGCATATGTAAGATCTCTCTCTCTTTTCCCCCGTCTGCCTTTTTTTTTTAACTCTAACTCAGCATTTCAAACAAAAAATAGTTAAATTTTTAAAAAAGCACCATAGTTCCCTGCAAGCACCTTACCAGCTACCGGGCAAGACAGATAAGTAAAGGAATATTTCTGGAAGTAATGTCAAATAAGAATGGAACTGTGTCCCAAGGCATATTGGAGGAGAGAGGAGCTGCTGGTTCTCAGAGAGCAGAGGCTCCAAATATGGCCCTTTTCTGGCTTCCTAAATTCTCCTTCAATCCTTCCATGGCATGACACCTGCTTCCTCCCCTTGTCACCTGAAGTTCCCCTGTGGCCAGAACCCTGGAGAATACTTCATGGTGGGGGAAAAAAAAATTTCAGGTTCTGCATGTGAAACATCTCTTCCCAGCTCTTCCGCAAAAGTGCAGTCATCTTGCCCTAGAGCTCCTTCAGGGTAGGATGTGTGTGAAGCACAGAATCTGACACCCACTGATGCAAATGGTAGATACTCAATAAATGTTGCAAGGCGCAGGGCCAAAAGTAGCCTGGGACCTGCAGAAAGGCACAGCCAACTTGACAATAAGGGACTCCCAAACTGTGCTA
Source organism: Ochotona curzoniae (assembly GCF_017591425.1). Taxonomy (NCBI): domain Eukaryota; kingdom Metazoa; phylum Chordata; class Mammalia; order Lagomorpha; family Ochotonidae; genus Ochotona; species Ochotona curzoniae. The sequence continues at coordinate 13,275,822 of NW_024467087.1, forward strand.
AGGAATAAACTCAGGAATCTGAAAGTAGACTCCATGTGGAGCATGATTCTAGCCACAAGAATCCATGAGACACGGAAACTGGGAAGCAATATGTTTGCAGCAGAGTTCTGATCCAGCTGGGTGTCTACTCCACGGTAACCACCTGGTACACTTGACCTTTGATGGCCACAAGAAGACATGGAAATGTATGTGAATGATATTCCTAGAGCTCCAATTTAGCAGAGGACTTCAAGGAAGATACTGCAAAGAGGGGGGATCGTGGGGTATTTTTAAAGCTAGCAGCTGTCAGGGCAGTCATGACTGGGTGGGTATCATAAATGGAGTGGCAACCCCCTGCAGGTTGTGTTTTATGCAGTTGGAGCTCAGTTCTCCTCCTGCTGTTGCATGGCTCATCTGTGCAGCTTTACATCTCATATGTATTTTCCACCGTGTTGGCCTTTGTAAGACATAAGGTGAACAAACTGCTTATTAAGGTAAGACAATGGAGGCCCCATTTTAAAAAGGTTAAGATGTACTCGAAAGTGTCAGTGCATCCTGGGAATCATTAAGACCGTACGGAATGCACTGCCTGGTATTTTCCAAAGGCCACACTAACCTTTTCAAGCATGGAGCAGGCTAAAAGGAATGGATTTCCTCCCCCATTTGATGAGAGGAGAAATCTTTTAAATGCTTATTTTTATTTGCTCACTGAGAATCATCTCTGTGGAGCTCAACGTGGCGAAATGAATCCTGAGCATTTCAGCAACTCACTTAAAATACCATTAGGAAGCACTTGGGTTATTAAATGCTGAAAACAAAGGCCTAAGAGCCTGCTGGTGCTAATAACACCTAGAGAGAAGGCGGGAGCCACCTATGCCCTCCTGATTGCCAAAAACCGTCTTTGAATTGAAACTCTTCATTGTTAGAAAAAGAAGCTTAAGTTTTGCCAAACCTTCCCCCCCCTTTCCTTAAGTACACCCACTTTTCTATGTAATTGGCTCAACACTACTATTTGCATAATTGTCATATTTTTCTGCTTCCCAAGAGGCCTGTTAAGCATAAAGGTGAACTACAAAGCTTTGACAAAGTGCACATTTTTATGTGTGATGTGCAATTCTCAACTCATGAAGAAAATTATATCTTTTCTGTGGAGTTTATCTTGCATTTGGAAGTGAAGTACTGAAAATGTGTTGCCCCCTGAGATAGGTTTAACCTGCTTTCCTTTAGCTTGGCCAAAGGGCAATTTTCCGAGACTTGTATCTTCAAATAAGGATGTTGCTATAGGGCTCTGATACTATCAATAACCTAAAACGTGGGCATTGTTTTTTTTTTTTTTTAAGATTTATTTATTTTTATTGGAAAGGCGGATATACAGAGAGGAAGAGAGGAAGATCTTCTGTCTGATGGTTCATTCCCCAAGCAGCCACAGTAGCTGGAGCCAAGCTGATATGAAGCCAGGAGCCAGGGGCTCTTCCGAGTCTCCCATGTGGGTGCAGGGTCCCAAGGCTTTGGGCCGTCCTCCACTGCTTTCCCAGGCCACCAGCAGGGAGCTGGATGGGAAACAGGGCTGCCGGGATTAGAACCAGTGCCTATATGGGATCCCAGTGCATGCAAGGTGAGGACTTTAGCCACTATGCTATTGCGCCGGGCCTGCATTTTGTTGTTGTTGTTGTTGCTGTTGTTCCTTTAAGATTTGTAGAACAACAAAATCTTTTAGTTGGAATCCAGGATTTCAGCACAGCTGGGGCTTGTAGTTACTGTGAGGTAGTAGACAAATGACCCATCCTATCAGAGTCGTTGGTTTGTTTAGATGTGAAATGGGGTTGCCTTTAAATCACAGAGCTCGTGGCTGTTCTTTTAGGAAGCTGTGTTTACCCAGGGCTTGATACATAGTAGGTATTGTGGTAACTGATGTTACTGCTGTCTTCTTTAGGGTAAGTAGATAGTACTTCAATTAATGAGAGCGCTTGAACTCCACCATCTGATCAATGAGTGTTACCTTCAAATGGTAGTTATGATTATTATTGCAGTCACTGTTAGATTTGAAATGTTGCAAATGATGATCTGCAAACTTAATGCTCCCTCCAGATCTGCTGTACATTGTCTCATCACTTTACACATTGGGGAGGGTGTATTATTTCGCTTGCCTTCTTGCCAGCACTCTCTGGAAGCATCATGCCTACTTCCTTCCGAATGGTGACTAGAATCTTGCAGGTTTCCCGATTGCTGTGTGCTTCTGGCTGCAGCCTGAGGGCATCAGATTGCAGTTCCAGTGGAGGAATAGTCTTCAGAGTGTGCTTGTGGTCTGATCAGGAGGAAAACATGACACTAGACATCTGGCAAATGATGATTGATCACACAGGTCACTTTGGAACCCTAGTTTCCCTTTGACCAAGTTAGTCAGTCCCAACCAAGGATTTCTCAAGTAGACTTATTCCCATGCTGTAAACCCTGACTAAGAAAGAGAAATACATGCTGGAAATAGGGCTGCATAACTTTAATATCACAGGCTGGATTTTGCATTCAAATGAATGAATTTCAAACCAACTGCTTAGGTGCAGGGACCATTGCAATGGAAACATATCAAAATAAGGAGATGAGAAATATCTGTGTAAATTACCAGCATATTGGTAAGAAGGCAAGTTAAATATTATATGTTATAATAAACATGTATCTGTGTAAATTACCAGCATATTGGCAAGAAGGCAAGTTAAATATTGTATGTTATAATAAACTTACCAAATGGATAGTATAGCTACTATAGAAATATTTTTCATTAAAATTTAATTAACATTAGAAAGTGTTCTGCTATAATGCTGAGTTAACAAGGGTAAAAATGAATGTCTTAATTGGAAACTTGGAATAATAGCAATAGGCTTACTTAAAGAATATGCCTTAGTGGTTACTAGGAGGAGGGATAATGGTTAAGGTATATGTGGTTTGTAGAGGAGTGACAACAACATTGCAAATGTGACAAAAACATTGCACATCTGACTGTAGTGAGAGCTTCACACATCTGTGAATACATTAAAAAACATGGTATACTGTAAATGGATGTGTTATGTCTTTTGTGAATTAGATCTCAATAAAGTTGCTGTCAAAACAATAAACGTTTTATACAGAAAAAAAAAATGGAAACATGTTCTTCAAAAGGCTCACAGCAGATATGATCTCATGGTGAATTAGGACAGATTGGTGTATCTCTTTTCCCACATTTTTCATAGTGTTTACATATCTAAGTTCTTATCATGAAAATCTACTAAGAGACAAGTAATAAAACATGTATTCATGTCCACTGTTTTAGCTCATGGAGTTAAAAATATGAGTGATAAAAGTGCTAAAATTGTTTTTAGGGGAGAATATTGTGGCACAGTGACTAATCCACCACTTGGGACACTTTTATCTCGCACTGGAGTGTCAATTTGAGTGTTCACTATCCACTTCCAAACCAGTTTCCCAGAAATGTGCCCACGATGATAGCAGATGATGGATTTAAGTGCTTGAGTCTCAGCTGCACATGTGGGAGACCCAGAAGGGGTTCTTGGCTTGCAGTTTTGACCTTCGCTAGTGCTAGTTATCATGGCCATTTAGGGAGTGAATAGCAGATTAAAAATCTGTCCTTCTGTGTTGCTCTGCCTTTCAAATAAATAAATGGATACATTTAAAAATTTTTTTACACACTATGGAAATGTTCATTGAAGTGTATGATCCTGAATATTCTGAATACTCAATCTTTTAATATCTTAGCTTTTTATAAAAGTATCAACCATAATGCTATACATAATACACAAGATGCAACACAATCTTAGAATAAATCTTTTCTCACATTTGATTTGTATCATCCTGTAGATGGAGCTTTTAAACATTTCTAAATGTAAAATAAGAATTATTTTTGTTATCAGAATGCACCTCAAACTTACCTGTCTTGATTAAGTAGAAATTATATCAGCTTTTATCAAAACATTCAGAGAAATGATCTTCAAATGATTACAACTTAAGTACTGATAGAAGTTGAACTTTTTCAACTGAACAATGTGGTAAGAGTACAGTCTTTCATACTAAGGTTAATTCTTAAGCCCAGTGACTTCGTCATTCCCCAACTATGGGTAACACTTATTATTCAACCTGTATTACCAATAATTTTGTCTTTTTTTGTTCTATCTGTATTGTAAGGCTTTTGGGTGTTCTACAACTCCTTCGTTTTAATAATTCAAATCCTGAAACCTGTAGCGAGAAGCGAATGTGGGAAAGAAGCATGTTTACACACTAGCAGACACTTTTCAACTCTGCTGCCATGAAAGGCAAGGAACAGCTGCCTTGCTCTACTTTGGTGTCCCACTCAGCTGTTTCACATTCATCCTGTAGCGGTAGCATCTGTTGACAGGTGGGAAAGCTCACTGAAAAGAAGCATTGTCGACTCTCATGGCTTGTGCCTAGGACAGGCCTGACCCTTTGTTTGCCCCTGGAACAGAACGTGTGTGTTCCTCCCAGGCCTCATTAAGTACAGCTGTTGGGTACATGTCAGTGGCTGTGAACCATTTCCCAAGCATCCGCATTTTGAGAACTGAGGGCCAGTGCCCAGCATGTAGTAGTGCAAAGCCTATGTACTGTGCAAGGCCTGGAGGTGGTTGGTACTGCCTGAGGAGAGGCCTGTATGTTATCTCAGTACTTCTGGTCTCAGAAGTAGAGCCTCCTATTGGAATATTCTCTGAGGCTCACATAGTGTCCCAGGAAATTTAGAAACTGCAGTTGACTCTTGTTGGCACACCGTCATTTTATAGATCAAGAGACCACAGTCCAGATAAGTTACATGTCTCTTACTTTATTCTACAAAGTGGATTTTGTGTCTATAAAATGCAGCACATTCAGAGAGCTTTCCTGGCCTCTTTCTGTCAGATTACTGAGAGATATTTCCTGCAGCCCCTCATCCTGTTTTACTCTGCATCCCTTAATCCAGCATATTGGCTGATAGGTACCTATCATGTATAGTGAAATCAGATCGCTGGTCATATGGCTTTATACTTTTAAGATTCTTAGGTTTTTAAAATGGAGAAAAATGCCAAAAAAGAAAAAAAAAAAAAAGGAAAGTTCCAGGGATAGTTTCCTGACACATATTCTTCTTTAAAAATCTTTGAAATGAAACCAGACTACCTCCATGTCCCTCTCTCCACTCCCATCTTTATTGTATTTTGCATATGTAACTGGTGGAAAGGCATACATCGATCCATGGAATTTATGTATTTGCTGGGACTAGCATGTCCCGGAAAGTCCTGCGTTGGGTGCAATAGCTTAGGCCTGGGCAGCTCACTAAGGACTTTTCACGTGCAGTTCTTTCCAGAGCCCAAGGCTTCAATCTTGTAACTTGGACCATCAACCCCAGTTACAGCCTGCCTTGAATGAGCTATAGTAAAGACAGGGTTCAGGCTTCTTCTAATTGCTTTAGCTAATGGAAAAGCTGGAAGGGAAAAGCAAAATCATCCTCAAGCTTCCTACACGTAAGAAAGAAGGAAAAACATCTCAAGTTCTGAGGAGTGACAGGAATTTTAAAAACTTGGTGAAAAATGCAAGAAGTAGCAGGGGATGATGAGGGACACTTGAAAAACGAGCTTGCCTTTATGACAGGCAGGGAAGAAGACGTGAGTCTCAATTTGCTAGCCTCCAGATCACCCACATTTCAGCCTATAGCAGAATAAATGAAGAGGAGATCCATCTCAACATTTGTTAGGAAATGACAGAGATCTCTATGGCAAAGGCAGGTAATGGAAGCTTTACCTCTGGGGGCCTTTCCCCTTATCAGGCACTGAGTTCCTAGCCCCATGTTCCTTCTGGTGGGGCCTGTCTGATCCAAGATACTTTTTGGATTTGTATTTTGCCCTTGTGTTTTCCAGCAAATTTGAGATATGGATCTAAAATTGCCCCAGAAAAGTTTTATAGCATGGTGCATATGTAAGATAACCTACATAAGGCATAGCATTGGTTTAAAAAGTTTCTTTATTTGTTCTAAATTGATACCAGAGGCTCTGATCCACTTGTTAAGGGTGGGATTATCCTGAAACCGCTAGGTGCTCTGCCACCTGATTTTTTTCAAATAATATAGATATATTTCATATAAAGCACCAGTGGTTGCTGTTTTATACACAGGCACAAACCAATCCTAAGATAACTTTGGGACAGAAATTCATTAAAAACATTGACAATTCCATGACTATAACATAAACTTTGTGATTATTGTGTGGTGTTGTCTTTTTGCTTTGTTTCTTTTTTTGTCAGGTTAAGTCATAATGTACAGATAAGCTTTTGTTCCCTACTGTTTTAAACTAACATATTCAAACCACAAAACCTAGTCCCACACAAATAAGGACACCTGCTAGTCAATAATTTGTTTGACCATCATCCACCACATACTTTTTTCTCATGTTTCAGACTATTTCCTTAGGAGAGACATCCGGAAATTGGATTACTGAGTCAACGGTTCCAAACCTATTTTAAGACGCTTGATACATGGTGGCAAATTACTTTCCTGAAGGGTTGTGCCAGTTGACTGGTCTGGCAGCCAAAAAATCCTAAGTCTTCTGTTGGGAGTATACCTAGGTAGTTAGTATTCTTTAAATATTTTTAAGATGAATATGATTTACATACAGTTAAAATGCGCAAATCTTCAGAGTCTAAGCCCAGAGAAATTTTATATATGTGCACTTGTGTAAGTGCTAACTATATCAATATATACACTTAATAAGCACTGTTCCATTTCCAGGAGGTTTTTTTTTTTTTTCACACCCTTGTCCATATCTACCCTCCTAGGAAACCCCTATTCTGAAAACTGCGAATTGCTGAGTGATTTCTAAATATTTCTCATCTGAAAGAATTTGGCAGTCGGGATTGGGAGGAAGAACTTTATATCTTTGTTACCATCCGTACTTCTGCCACCTCATACTGGCAGGTCTGAACACATCTGCATTCTTCCCCAGTTGCTGTGTTCTGCCCAGGTTATCCTGAAGATCACTTTGTGCCTGTGTACAATGTGTTTTCTTTTGTCAAGAATGAACAAAATCACTACCATCTGTTCTCAACCATGTGAGGTAGCAGGAGTGATGAAGATTTGTTACAGAAATAAAGCAGAAGTGATGCTGTTTTTGTTAGAAAAAAAAGCCCCCCAAATGCCCCTGGTTGATTTCTTCCTGTAAATGAGTTAAAAGAGGATGGAGAATTTCTGGTTTGCAAACCCTGTAACACTTGGATAGGGCAGAATTGCACTTGGCATTGAAATCCCTAAAGAGTAGATTTAAAGTGGAGTCTTACAGGGTAAGTAGGACAGGGCTGATACAACGGTGTGCTTGTATTGATCAGCCTCATTTGAGAGTGAGTACTCCATTGCTTGGATGCAACAGCCATTTGCTGTTGATTTTGATGAAAATCATGGCTCTCAATTTTTCATGAAAGCTACATACAGCTGTCTTCATCCTCAGGTAGGAAAGTAGAGCTCTTCATGGATTAAAAAGCATCTGAAATCCTCTTTAGAACCAGACAGAGGTTAAAGTCAAGAAAGAAACACTGTGGGAAGGAACCTCGGACTCAGCAGTGGTTGTGGGTATAAATTCAGGTGTCCAGGTCAGAAAGTGAGAGATCTAAGCAAAAGATGAAAGACAAGAGAAAGAGGTGCTAACAATGATGGATGACAAGCCATGAGCAATGGTAGGTGCTTTCATGTATATGAGGGTACTTCAAAGAGCTTGTGAAACATGGAACTAAGTGATACATTTATTTTGTTGAAAAATAACTTTGAAATGCATGCATAGGTTCCACATAAAACACAGTTCCTATGATTCATTTCAAGAGTTCTCATCTGTATTGCCAAAAATATTTAATCAAAATAAACTAATTCTGTTCTCCATGAACTTTTTGAAGTCATCCCATGTGAACTCATTTAATATTTGCAGTAACGGGTTGAGGATTCTGTCTGCCTTTTAAAGTGAGGAAACAAACGTCAGAATGTCCCACAGCTGCCATTTCTTCTTACTGCTCCCTCTTTTCTTTTGTGATTGATGAACTGCAATATGCACACCCTCCTCCTGTTTGCCTTCTCCTTCTCCTTTTTCTTAGCTCTTATTCACTGTGTCATACCCTACAGAGGCCAGTTTAATGCAGTCTGATGTTCCCTATGTTATGGGGGAGTATAGTAAGGTTTCTATGACCCTTGAGTCTTGGCAATCTGTCTATCTTTCTGCAGCTGCTATACTGTCCATAGAGGTTGTATGTGAGGAGTACTCAACAATTGCTAGCCTGATCAAGATGAGATTTTGGTAAGGAAGACTGCTATTACAGCCATCTTGGCATAAGCAACAAATGGTGTCTGAATGGAAAAGGTCCCTGAGTGTTTTTTTTAAAAGATATTTATTTTTATTAGAAGAGCAGATTTATAGAGAGAAGGAAAGACAGAAAGATCGTCCATCCAGTGTTCACTCCTCAAATGGCTGCACCAGTAGGATCCAATTGAGCCAACGCAAAGCCAGAAACCAGGAGCTTCTTCCAGGCCTTAAGCACAGATGCAAGGTCTCAAGGTGTTGGTCCATCCTCAACTACTTTCCCAGGCCATAAACATGGAGCTGGATGGAAATTAAAGCAGTCAGGACATGAATCGGCACCCACATGAGATTCTGTTTATTTGAGATATTGTGCTAGGCCTCCTGAATAATTTCTGATCAGTGCAAGTTCCTTAGTTCCCCCATTGTCGCCTTAAAGTTGTATCATCGCCAAACATTGACCACCGAGTTTGTTCCTTTGCCACTCTCCTTACTAGCATGCATACACCTACCTGATCATACTTCATTTTACTTTTTTGTTTGTTGGAGAGGCAGAGACAAAGAGAGGAATGCTCATCTGCTGGTTCAAACACTAAATGTTTCTGATGGCTCAGTTCAACTCAAGATAGAAACTGGGAGGCAGGGACTCAAACCGAGTTTTCCATGTGAGTGACAGGCCCACAACTTCTGAAGCCCTCACTACCACTTTCCAGGATTCTCGCTGGCAGAAAGCTGGAGTCAGGAGCCTGAGATGGGTAGCAATCCCAGGTACTCTGATGTGGGAGGCAAACACTCCAATTGGTGTCTTAACTGGCAGGCCAAATACCTATACCTCGGCCATGTCTTATTTTAGTTTTTCACCAGGGAACGTTCAAGATTCTTAATTAATACCAAAAATGTATCAAGTAGGAAAGAGATGCCCTGACCATAGCACATTTCTGTACTAAGAACTCTGTAGACAAGTCCCTATTCAGCATACACACTGGTCTCTCTCATTCTCTCCAAGGATAGTGTGAGATTATGAAAGAGATGAAATTCAAATACCAGCAGTTGTTATAGGTGTTCTCTGGAAAGAACAGTGATAAAATATAATTAGTACCTCTAATTATCAATCTCCTCATATTTTTAAGTGGACGCCATAGCATTCTAACACACACTTAGATACCTACAATACCACTAGATGATGTTATGGAACTAACATTGTATACTTGATATGTTATTGACCAAAATGTCATTGTGCAGCACAGGGGTCTACTTTTACATTTTCTAATAGTTACATTAAAAAATGTCATGAGTGTGTATTAGGCTAGCAGTTCAAATGCCAGGTGAGGTGCCCACGCCTCAAATTAGTTTGTGGATTTGCTGCCTGGCTGGATCCTGACTGCTATTTCCTGCTACTGCAACCCCACAGATGCAGCAGCGATGGCTCTAGGAGTTGACTTCTTATCATCACTGTGGGACTTCTACAAGAGGACACTGAGGCCCTGTGAGGAAGACACATTCCCAAAGTCGTATAGAGTTCAAAAAGTGATGGATCTGCAACCCACATGAGGGTTCTGTCTACTTAGAGATATGCTAACATTTTTCATGGGCCTTCCCAACAGAATGCGACACACCAGAAAAGGAAGTGTGTATTTCCATTACTCGAAATAATTGTATCAGCTGTCTAAGATTAACAATTGAAAACCTTTATCATTGGTGAAATGTATCCCTGAAGTAAGAGATGGTTTTCAACAATGACTGCTAGAAAATGAATTTCTGCTAGGCAGACTCTGTAGCTTATAGATATTGAGAAAATCAGATGTCTTTCAAATGATGGAAAAAAGAAAACTCGATCCTACTTAATATGGTAAAATTGCACATTTTTAATGTGGAAGATCCTTTAAACTCATATTTAAAAGAAAAGCAATGACTGAATATTAAGCTTTAGTGATATTTCTTGCTTGAAATATGGTTCCAGCCAGAGAATAAATCATAAAATAAAGCTACTTAAAATAAGAAAAAAATAGCGTAATTCTAGTACAGAGACCAGGAGGCATTCTGGAAAGTTTTCTGACTGTCTTCCTTATCTGAGAAACTGTCCTTAACATGGGCAGTGAGTTCCTCTAAGTCTGACCTCAAAGGCTCCCCACACTGATTTCTTCCATCTTCTGCTTCTGGCTTCTGCCATCATTTCACTTCATTGCCTTCCTCAAGTCTTCTTTGTCCAGTAATATATGATCTACTTTTTTATTTTTCTTGGAAGAAATAACATCTTAGTTCAGAGGCCTCAAATCACTGGCTGCTTCTTAATGTGTGCTGCTTATACTAGCATATTCTGGAAGCTGCTGTGTATCATATGGATGTCATACAAAGAAAGAGAAAGGGGAGAGTTGACAGCCATACCCTTAGTCAAACATGGTCATTTTGTAGTACAAGAATTAAAAAAATGGAGCAATTATCAAACCACAAGGAGTCCAAGTGTGTGCTGAATCACGCGGTAAAGATCTTAGATGTGCCTATACTAGAGTCTCTCTGGGTTATATCAATAAACAGGTTGATTGGTGTTAACCATTCCATTTCACTTTTCTCAGGGATGAACAAGTTGTCAGTGTTCAGGTCCCCAACATACCAAATATTACTTTCTGCATACGGAATCTTTGTATTTAGGAGCATTCCTAAATTGGATTTTAGTCCCATGAGGTTGGTGCATAGAAAGGACTCTATAGTCAGAGAATCTTCCCCTTGGAGATTTAAGAGAGATGTTAGTGTATAAAATGGCTTGGAAGTTTAAACCTTGTTAAGAAAAATAGGTTTGTTTGAAAGCAGTGGTTAGTGATGGTGGGTGAGAGATCTTAATCTGTTGATTCACTCCTCAAATGGCCACAATGCCTGGGGCTGGAGCAGGCTGAATCCAGGAACTCAGAATATCATCTGTGTCTCCCACATATGTGGTAGGAACCAAGTAAATGGGCCATTATCTGCTGCCTTCTCAGGTACATAAGCAGCAAGCTGGATCAAAAGTGGAGCAGCTGGGACTCACATCAGCCATTGGATAGGAGATGCTGGTCTGCCAAACTACAGTTTAATGGATTGCACCACAATGCCTGCCTGCCCTGCCTTTATTTATTTGTTTGTTTGTTTTTGTCAAAGAATTGCACAGTTGAAAGTTTGGCTTGGAGACCCTGATTGTGGTATGGTGATTTAAGCTAACCCTTGAGCCATCAGTGTCTCATATTAGAACACTGGTTGCAGACCTGGCTGCACCTCTTCTGATCCAGCTTCTTGCTAATGCACTTGGGAAAGCAGTAAATGATGGCCAGCATATTTTGGACCCTGACAACCATGTGGGAGACCCCGATGGAGCTCTTGGCTGATGGCTATTATTTATCCCAGCCTCAACCCTTGTGATCATTCGAGGAATGAATCAGCAGATGGAAGATATCTCTTTTTCCCTCCTTATTCTTTCTTTGTATGTCACGCTGCGTTTCAAATAAATAAAATGAGTCTTTAAAAAAATAGAGTGTTTGACTTTAACACAGTGTCAACTAAACTGATCTGCCTATAGAACCCTTATTTCAAAGTCCATATCCCATGAGTTTTGTGGTAGAAAATGCACATTGGAAAATACTATCCTACAGTATCGTTGGCTCCCCATGATGGCCAAATGCCTGAATTGATTACAGGTTTGTAAGCTTCTGGTCCTTCCATGTGGGCATTATGAGTAGGAAATAAGAAATAGCCCAAGTCATTTTAATAACAGGTCTCTGACTGCAACAACTACCCTGGGTGGTTGATAAACATTTTTTCTCTCTTAAGGGAAAACCATGCACAGAAACAAGAACATATAAATAATTTACCAAGTGGTAATATGCTATAAATAACAAGCCTACTAAATAATGAATTAACCCAACTGCTGAATCATAGGTAAATGTCTCTTGTGAAGCAGCATTTTTATGGATTTTACAGCTTAGTTAATATCCACTCATCTTTCATTAGGACGGTTCAGGTGAAGTATGGGAGCAATAATCTGGATATATTTGAAAGTGATATAGCACATATCAGGAGCCCAGGCCAAACTCGGGAAGCTGCCAAGAGCCCTTCATTTTAGCCAGAGCATGAAAGCGCGATTGTAGTGGGTCCCCTCATCTCTTTTCTTCATGACCTCAGTTTGCCCCAGCTCCTTAGTACAAGCCTGTGACACCGAGAACAATGTGATCCTGGAGCATGAGGAGGTTTCTCTGTAAGACCATTCGCTGGAATGGAGGTAAAAGTAGCTCTAGGCCAATGGAAGTGAGGCATAGAGAAACCACTTGGGCCTGCTGAACAGAGCCAGCATATGTTTTTGAATAATTAAAAATGCATTTTTTGTAACCAAAAGGCAGAGAGACAGATAGACAGACAGAGAATTTATCAATTAATCTATCAGAACTTCTGGGGTTGAGCTAGGTCGAAGCCTAAAGACTCGTGCTCAGAGCCAGAGGAAGGAGGGCAGAAAAAATTGATCAACTACCCCAGCAAAGCTTGAAGGTAACTTTCCGGGAAAAATGAGACGTTGAGGTGGGCTGTGTCAGCTAACTGAACTTAGAAGAATTTCTTCATCCTTGTAGCAGTGATATCTACAGCATCTCAGAACTATCAAAACCACTTAAGCGGAACCCTCAGAATACACTCCACATCGGGGATGGTGGAATGACATTGGGTGGCAGTTCCCCATCTCTGAGTATGGAGATAGTTGCGAGGCTGGGTGTGGTTTGGCCCTTTGTATTCCCCCTCCCTCAGATACAATAAGAAAAAAAATGTATAAATAATGGCCTCACCCACTTTGTCCCAATCCTTGACACGTCCCATCCTGAACAACTATGTAAACATCATCAAAAAATAAAATAAAAAATATCTGTTGTCCACTGTTTTACTTCCCAAGTAGCCGCAACAGCTGGAGCTGAACTAGTCTGAACCCAGAAGCCAAGAGCTTCTTCTGGGTCTCCCACACGGGGGCAGGGTCCCAAGGTTTTAGGCCACCCTCTACTGCTTTCCCAGGCCACAAGCAGGGTGCTGGATGGGAAATGAACCAGTGTCATGTGGGAACCCAGCACATGCAAGGTGAGGACTAGGCTAATGCACTGGGCCTACAACTAAATCTTAAAAAATAATAATAATTGGTAGTCAACTTTGTTTTCTGGGATCTTTTTTTGAAATGTAGAGTTACAGCAAGAGAAAGTAAGAAAAGGAAAGGGGAAGATCTTCCAAATGCTGGTTCATTCTCCAAATGACTGCCAAGGTGAGGGCAAGGCCAGGCTGAAGTCAGGAGCTAGGAGCTTTGGGTCTCCCATGGATGACCAAAGCCCAGGCACTTGGGCTGTCTTCTACTGCTTGCCCAGGTGTGTTAACAGGGAGCTGAATCAGCAGTGGAACAGTTGGGACTTGAACTGGCATTCAAGTGGGATAAATACACAATGATTCGTCGGTGGCAACAGATTCTCAGAAACATTTCTGCTTTTTTTTCACCATGACACTGAGTGCCGTAGGCTGTGGAGGGTAGAAATGAGATTCTTCTGGTTCCAGTTCATAGGGGTGGAGTTAGTGTGCTGTCAGCCCATCACTGCCATCCCTTCATGAACACTCATTTCTGATCTAATGCAAGAGTAGCCCAACTCTTTGTTTTCATTTATGGATGATTACAGGCCCCATTCTCCCAGAAGTTCCTCAGTTACAGGATTGAATGGCTGTGGGTACACACCATTGATATTTTACTCATTATAGCAGTTCTCAACAGCAACTTTCTGAATCTCCCTTTGTCCATACTTCCTTGTTCTTCATGCTAGTTTCTGCCTTTGTCTTCAGCTTACTGTCTGTTCCCTGGCCCACATGTTGCATAGACTTCCTCAAATGCCTAGGGGATAGACACTTTTCCATTCTTTTTTTGCTCTGTCTCTTAGGTTCACATGTCTGTGGGAACCCTCCCTGGCCTTTTTAATGGCCCCTCCCCCAACTACCTCCATTTCGTTGAGCTTTAGGGCTAGAACAATGACAGCACGCCACTTTGTCCACTTTGGGATGGTAGGTAGGGGTGATCCCTTTGGCTTGGCCTGGCTCTGTTAGGTTCATCTATTTGTTTTGTACAAAAACAGTAACAAGAAGCAGAGGAGTGCCTGACTCTCAGAGGTATAACCTGCTTGCTACAATAGGTTGCAAGGTAGGGAAGCTTCTGGTGTCTACTAGGGCAGGCAGTTTGCATCAAAGGAAGGGGAGAGCCACCTCCTGTTGTTGCCTTGGATCTCTTTCCTTTCGACCTTGGAATAAAATACTTCACATCCTACAGTAAACATTTGGCCAATCCCTCTCCTCATCTCCACCCGGTGATGTGGAAAGGAATAGCATGGCATGACATTCACTTTGACAAAGCTCTTTTTCTTTTCTTTGCATCTCAAGAAATTCTAAAGAAATAAAAACAGTTGCTAAGCTACTGGGTGGGCTCTATCAGTGAGTTTTGTTGCAATCCACATATTGAAGACTCATGTGATCACATGGTCAGTGGCTTATAGTAAAGGGAGAAAGGGGGAGGTACTGCTGGAGAAAGCTAATTTGAAAGCTCTGTTATTTTGTACGTCAAGTGCTTGACTCTGGCAATGCATGTGACTTTGCAGCAAGTCAACTGTGATTCTGTCTACAGGTGAAAAAAGGAGAAGATTTTCCACTGAGTAATCAAGCTTCCCTAAAAAGAGAATGCTGCTTTTGGACCTTCGCTTTCTTCCCCATTTGTTTTTGAAGAGTTCATTCTCAATGAAGTGCTCCTGCTTCTGTTCAAATGTGGTTTTTGCTCCAAAGAGGGGCCCTGGTTACTAGTTGATTCTAGTGAGATCTTAGCTCTCCAGTTCTTAGCTCATTATCTCGGAAATCCTACTTGGCCAGACCTTCTGTACTGTTAGCCCAACTGTTGATTGATATTGTAATTTTTTTGGTCTCTGTATTTTCTTTCCAAAGCTGTCTGAGTCCAAAGTTAAGCAAGTATTTGTTAACAGTATTCACTTAACCCCTAAACTTAGCATGTTTTGAACTTATCACTTCCGTTCAGTCTGTACAAATACCGTATTTCCAGTAGGAACAAAGGAATGCTTCCTCAGTCCAGGTTTAAAGAGTTACCACTGAGAATGGAGGGAAGAGAGACAACTTCCCAACACCACTTTGCAATATTGTCTGAGTCATTCATCATGGCCTGATCCAGCCATTGCACATGAATTCTCAGTGTAGGGACAATGGGAGCATTACTGACTTAGATTTGTTTTCATCAACTAACTCATTCTGTACACAGTGGATATAGAAAAAAAACTTATAAAAATTAATGCATCCTGGGATACCCTTTGTTGAAGATATATTCAAAATACGTCTTAAATAAAAACCCAGGAAATTGTCCCCTCTGTCTTTCACCTGTCAGCATAAGCAATAGAATTCTATAGCCCATTCAGTCGCATATTTAATTAAACAACCTGTCTGCTGAATGCTCTGGGGGTTGGCTGACAGTGCTTTTCACTGCTTATTTGGATGACAAAGGATATGGCGAGATATTCAACAGACTGGTGCAAAGGAAAGAAACTCCCAATTGGTCACACCTACCTATTTCTCTTGGCATGTTGCATTAGTTCTGACAACACAGAAAGTAGGCCGTCTTTTATGTTATTAAGCAAGTCAGTGGACACCAACCGCCAACCTCTTACCCTTTGCTCTTCCCTAGTGAGCCCAGAGTGAATTTTTGCACACATTTCCATTACAGATGAATAAAGGTTTAGTTGTAGGTGGTAAGCTTAAAAAAAAAATGCAGGTGCTCATTTTAATCCTATTGAAGAACAGTGCCTTCCTGATAATCATTCCTTATGTAGGTGGGAGTTCGTGCCAATCTCTAATGAATATGATTAGTATTAGTGACACTTGTGGAGTATTTACTTGGAGCTAGGCACATGCCAAAGGTTAAGCCTAACTCCTATCATCTCTTGTACCAACCCTATGGTGCATTTGCAGTTACAAGTCTGTTTTACAGATACAATCACTGAGGCTCAGAACTGCCCTGTATTGTCTCACAAGAAGACGAAAAGTGTTTGTCATCCCACTACAACCATTGATAACCATGGAAGGCAAAAATGGTGGGGTTCTAGACTCATTTGGGGTCTGATTCTTCACCAGAGCCTTGGGGAATCCATGAGGCCCTTAAAACTTGATGCAAATATATGTGTGTGTGTACTATCGGCATGTAGGCCAGAGTTTTCATCAGCTTTTTAACAAAAGTTGTGATACAGATGGCTAATACCTTCCAAATGTGAAGTGCATGTAGAGCACTTGCTGTGTGCCAGGCATATACGTGTGTGTGTGTGTGGGGGTGTGAATATATTCATGAGCATAATCAAGTGAATACATGAAATGTGTGCATGAATATAAGCAAATTCATTTCATTCTCACCACAGCTGTAGGAAGTTCCACCCATTTTATAGGTGAGGAAGCTGAGACTAATAATTACAATTCACTTAAGTTTACAGAACTAGCAAGCAAGCGACGGCACTGCAATTTGAAATCAAGCAGTCTGGGTCCAGCATCTTTGCTTTAATCGCTTTTGACTGTAAATTTCTTTTTATTCACTTGTGTATCTCCTAGCATGATAGCTGCCATAGTGGCTGCTTATTGAATTGGATTGATTTGCATACTGCTGCCTCTGTGTAGATATCATCGTAGGGATCATTCTCAAATGTTTGAGACATATGATAGGAACTCATAAAGCTTGGCTGGATGAATGAAAAGAATCAACATGGTCAACAGATAATGTTTTCAGAGTTTTTAGAAATAGGTGCCTTGGAAAGAGCAGGTATTTTCGTTTCAATCAGGGCTCCCTGCAAGGCTGTTGTACTGATCTGTAAGATTGTTCTAATCCAAACTGATTCACTGGATTGTTCAAAGTGGTTATAAAGTAACCCCGAGTCTAAGGTAAATAACTGCTGCCTCCTTGAGTCCATATGATGGTTCTTGTCCTGATTACTATGCACAAATCTCCCTGGCTCTTCTTTCCAAATAGGCAACCAGAAGCTCCCAAAGCCTTTTGCTTATGAGGAGTCCTCAAAAACTCCATGGAAGATACACAGTGTGAAAAAACTGCATGGATTTCAAGACAGGTTTTGTACCCAAATCCACTTATATTTTCATTTTGTTTTCCTTGAATATTGTCTCTGAGTTTCTACATCAAATGCCAGGTTTAATGAGCAGAAGTGAGTATGGGGAGACCCAAATCCTGTGCAGCCAGCCAAATGTAAGTGGATCATTCTGAAGTTTCTAGGATAGAGCTCACTTACAACGCAGAACAATTGGCTGTGATTGTGAAGAGTACTTGGGGAGTTGGCGAGCTGGTAAGTAACAAGGTGGAGCAGCTTGGAGTTTTTAATCACCTTGATTATATGTTCCAAGGCTTAACTTTGTAGCCTCCACTATTGCCCTAATTTTACCTGCTGTGACCTTATTTTACTTTTCGCTTTATTCCCTAATCACTGCCGATTAGAGCCATGAGTCCATGCTGGTTCTGTTGCCTGCTTCTTGCTCTGATGGGCCTCTTTGTACTGAGGCTCAGAACCCAGCTGGCATTGAGACTTCCTAAGGCCCAAAAGCTTCATTTACTCTTTGTTGGGAGTGAGCTCCAAAGTCACTGGCTTTAGCGTTGGCTTTTCTCAAATACAGTGGCTTAACATTTGATCTCAAAGTTGATGATTTCTTTTTCTCTTCTCTCTTGCCCCACCACCCTTACACATGAGCTAATTATAAGCCAGCAAATATTGTAAGAAAACTGCCCTCCAGTAGAGACCCTTATACGAACTGCAGAATATTTTCCCAGTAATTAATATGGTGCTTTTATTTCCTTTGAGCTGGAAAAGAATCATTGACAATGGCTCCCTACTCTTTTAGTTCAAATAAAATTTTGTACCTGAAGACTAATTACAGTAGTGGCACCATCTTTTCCTATTAGGTCTCTCACTTGAAGAGCTCAAAAGCAATTTATAACCTTTAAATCTTGGGGACTAGTTTAATCTTTCCGTGGGCAGAATAAGCATGAACATTGTTATCAGAAATATAGTTAAACCTTCTTAATTGAACCCCTATTAATTCGAAAGGTAATAATTCAGACAGTGCGAAGAACAAATTTGATGCATCTATGACAAGAAAAAAGTAAGTTGGTGAGGGGGTTATTTAACTGCCAAATCAAATGCACTTTTAGAAGTGCCAGTTCTCATACAAAGAACTGGTAAGTATCTACAAACTATTCCATTAATGGGTTCTTAGAATCTGAATCTTAAAAGTCATGTAGTATTACTACTGTTCATCACTCAAAAAAATTGGTTGAACAGGTTTATGTATGGGACCCTGAGCATATCAGGTTTTTGATAATAGCTTTATTGATATATAAAAATACACCATGTAACTCAACCTCTTATAATATGCAATTCAACAGATTTTCATACATTCCCAGATTTGGAAAATTGTGACTCCAGTGTGTGTTAGAATGTTTCCATTGCCCCATAAAGAAAGCATGAATACGCCAGTCATCACTCTGCAAGTCCTAGGGGTAGGGCAACCAACGAAGGGATAAAAATTCAATTAAAACAATAGGACTTGCCTTTGAGATATGAATAGACTATAAAAAAATTGTGATACAGAGAGGCACTAAGAAGATCATCAGATATAATCTGGACATGTAGGGAAACTGAGGCCTCCAGATGTGAAAGGACTACCTAAAGAACACAGTTGGTGGCGCCAAGCCTAGAGCATATGTGTTGCCAGCTTATTCTCCTGTAGTGTTCATTACAATATACATTAGTCCATCACAGTACAGTGCTCAATGGAGTACACATGAGGACACAATGGCAGTTGAGAATAGATGTTCTAGATCCGTACTACTGGGATTTCACTCCATTTTGTATATACTGTGTGATCTCAGGCAAGTTACTTAAACACTTTGAGCCTCAGTTGTTGAAACTGAAATAAATGTAACTACTTTGCAGGCTGTTGTGAAGGGTCGATGACTTTATAAGTAAAGTCCTTGGGAGAATAATTGGCACTGAATCATCCCTGCATAAGTGGATATTATTATGTTACTCAATGATTGAATATATAAACATACATTTCATTTTATCTTAAAATAGGCCTTAAATATTTGTTCTTTGAGTTTTAAATCCTGACTGGCCTAATGTGTAGCTTCAATCCAATTTGTTTGCACCAGTATTTTGAGTGTTGGGTGCTGGGTATTAAAATATATACATATACATATATAATATATACATATAAAAATATATGTATTATATAAATATATATACAAATATATGTATATGCTGAGTATTAATACAGAATCTGTATGCTTAAGAAGGTTATAGTCAAGTGAGGAAGGCAAGTCAGCAGATATACAGCCATAAATCAAGACAAGCCAACAGAAATTTTCCAGATGAAGGGTGTACATGAAACACAGAGGGGGATGGAAAAGTTTCAAGGAGGCAGTGGCATCTGACTAGTTTTGAAGTGTGAGTCAGACCTTACCAGGCTAAAGAGAAGGCATTGCATGCTGGAGAGTCACAGCAGAAGCAGCAGAAAGGGACCACTTGCTGTGGGGGGAAAGGCTCCGTATTGTATGTGTCCTGCACATAGGGTGTGGGAGACTCCGTAGGAGAAGGCCCTGAGAATGTAGTTAGAACTGCGCCTAGCAGGAAAAGCAATGCAAATTGATCCTGACTGAGCACTCCTCTACATTAGAGGCCCCGTAAAGGACCAACTACAGAATATATATAAGGAGCTAATTTGATGCACACAGCCATTCCCAGGAAGCAGGTGTACAGAGAGAAGTCAAGTAATTGATCTGTATCACACTTAGTATGAACAGAGTTTAAATTTAAACTGACAATTCTCTCTGACACTAAATTCATGCAAACTCTGTTGTTCTACACTAATCTCTAGACACAGACAACAGAAAATTAGATCTTTTTTTTTTCTTTAAACAAAAAGTATTTGTGTTTATTGATTTGAAAGGAAGAGAGAGACAGATACCTTCCATCCACATGTTCTGTCCCCAAATGTCTGCAGCAGCTGAATCTTGGCCTAGCTGAGATTGGGACACCATCTGGGTTTCTCAGGTGGGTGGCAGGGACACAAGTATTTGAGCCATCAGCTGCTGCTTCCCAGAGTACAAACAGGCATGGATAGGAAGCAGAGCTAATGCTCAAACACAGGAGCTCCAATATGGGATAACCATTAAGACAAACACCTGCCCACAAAATAGGGTATTCGAATGTTTTGAATGTGGAGGAAACATGCTTACATTTTGTTTATTTATTCAGTTTCTTATTATTCATTTCTTTATTCTCTACAGCGGAAGTGTAGAGAAATACTTAAAGGGGGACAGATTGGAGGCAACAAGATCAACAGTAGGTAAAAGGTGGCAATGACATGAACTAGGGCTGTGGCAATGGAGATCATGGGATGCATGACCAGACGGAACACCTGATAAGTCTATTGTAGTTGGAATGAGAATGAAGGATGGTCATCAGTGAAGTGTTGCTTTTCTGTTCTGTATATTGTGATGGATTGTACTGCTATACAGTAAGAAAATCTTGGCAGAGGCATGAATTTAAAGAAAGAAAATGAATATACTTTTGTTAGTTTTAGTGGAACTTTCACTGAGTCTTCTAAGTGCGAATGTCCACTAAGCCGATGGATACATGGGTGTGAAGCTTGACAGCGAGCAAAGATAGAATTCTGGAAGGCATTTGTGTGCCATCTGGGAAGAAATAGTGTAGCAAGAACCAGAACCATGTAGAAGCAGCTGGAGAGGTAGTAAGGGGATGAAGAGAGAACAATGGAGAGCAGTTAAAGAATGCAAGAGGACGATTTCAATAAGGAAACATCAGCATTTTTAAGTGCTACTTGATCAAGTCATATTGGCTGACAAATGTTCCCAGGATTTACTAATCAAAGACATTAGTGAAGAATAGGAAGTAGATCAAGTAGAAAGTTATGCATGGGAATTGTGTGACAGGGATTTGAAAACTGAGGAATGGTTGTCTGGGTCACTGAGTGTAGATTAATCTTGCACAATTCGTGTCTGGTAAGGTGTAGAGGATTGTCAGACTCTTGAAAACAAAATGGTTCCTAGAAGTATATTTCTGGAGAAAGCTGAATATCTATTGTGGCTTAAGGAGTGAACAAATAAAGTGACAGATAAAAGGGGGGAAGTTGACAGTGAAATTATGAGGAAAGATGGAGGAGACATGAGAGTATGGAAGCCAGACTACAGGGAGAGGCTTACCTGTGGAGTGGGACCCTTCATTAGAGATGATACTAGGAAGGGAGAATACACAGGAAAACAGATAAACTCAGGGCTTTTCTCAAGACAGTCTCTGGGCATTCTTCATTAGTTTTCTAATTTAGAGTTTTCTACTTGCCTAAAAAACATTGCTCCTTTTACACTACGTAAAATTCTCATAAAAATAACCACAAAAGAAATGACCCCAGAAGTTCTCAATTTAAAAATGGGTGAAGGATTTGAACATTTATCAGAAAAAGAAGGGTAGCAACAAAAATAAACACATGAAAAGATGCTCAACATGATTAATCATTAGGAACATGCAAATATAACCAGTTAGATACCACTTCACAACTACTAGGATGGCTATTACTTAAAAACAGAAAGTGCATACTGCTGAGGATGTGGAGAAATTGGAACCCTCTTTGAACTGATAGGAATGCAAAATAGTGCAGCTGCTATGGAAAATAACATGGCAGTTCCTCAAAAAAGTAAAAATAGAATTACCATATGAATCAACAATTCCACATCTAGGAATATACCCAAAAGGATTGAAAGCAGGGAGCTGAACAGCTACTTGCAAACCAATGTTGATAGCAGTATAATTCATAATAGCTGAAAAGTGGAGGCATGAAAGGATTAATAGATAGCCCAAATGTGGTATAAGCATACAATGAAATACTATTTAGACATTTAAGAGAAGGCAGTCCTGATATATATTACAACATAGATGAACCTTGAAGAATGATGCTTAGTGAAATAGGTCAGTAATAACAAAAGTGTACATGTTGTCTCTTTCTTACATCAGTCAAGCACTACTTTCTGGAGATTAATAATGGTGATGATTACACTAAAATGTGAATGTCTTTCATGCAAATGAATTGTGCAACTAAAAACAATTGAAAAGACAACTTTTATCCTATGTGTATTTTACCACAATAAAAATCAAAATCCTTATGAAGCCACCCTTTTAACTTGACTGCTGTCCCTGAGATGTGCACAGCCTAATACAGTGACTTTTCGCATTGTTGACACATAGGAAATTGAGAGAAAATGTGTTGTATAAGACATACTTGGCAGCAAACCAGGTTTGGTGTTTTAAGCTAGTTAACTTGTTACACTCCTGCTCACTGGTACTTACACATGAATGTTCATGGCAATCCATCAGTATGGAAACTTGTTAAACATGCAGACTCATGCAATTACCCCATATACAAATGAATTTAGTGTCTTTATCAGTTGGCTGGTGTTATAGAACAAACCACCCCAAAGCCAAGTTGCTGCAAATGACTGCTAATTACCTTCATGTAGCCTATGACTTAGAAGGATGGTTCTACTAGTCTGGACCAAATTGATTGGTCATAACTGAAGTTACTCAGCTGCTGTCAGTTGGTGGGTTAGCCAGGGATTGGCACTTCCAGAATGATCTCAATTGCCATGAGTTGAATCTACTCCATGAGGCCTCTCATGCTTGAAAAAAAAATCTACCTCGGCTTGTTCTTATGGTGGCACAGGTCTAAGCAAGCAGATCTAATCATGCAAGGGTGTAAGTGTGAATGCATGTGACCTTTTCAAGAATGCTTGCCTCCTGTTAGCTAACATTTATTGCCCAATGCAAATCAGTTGGCTGAGCTTGAATTCAGAGTGAGAGGGACCTACAAAGTTACAGGGCAAAAGGCAAGGCTCTATGGAGGGCATTGATTGGGTTCATAAATGCAGTTAATGTACTGGAGTAGGTTTGAGCATGGCCTTGGCATATGCATCTGTTTTGAGACTCCCAAAGTGATTTTGATTCTTGATTCCGACAATAGTTTCTGAACTATCATCTGGTGTTCCTTGGCATCAAGATGGAAGCTGACATGGAAGCTTCAGAAAACTCAGGATTGGGGTGTGAGTAGCGGAGCACTTATTGTTTCACTTGCTTCCCATTTAGGATTCATGCTGCCCGATATCCCAAAGGCAGAGTTTTATGGAACACTCTCTCTGTTCAGGCAATCCCATATAATCATTTACTTGTTAAGTGGAACAATGCAGTTAGATGAACACTGATAAAGTATTATTTTTCAGCGCAGGTCAGGAAGGCATTGTTGATTGGTTCTGTGTTGCTTGTGACAATAGCTATTTCTGTTCTGGGAAAACTCATAAAGATGGAAAGGAAGTACCCAGGTGGTATACAAGACATGTGATAAGATCATGAAGATGAGATTGTTGGCTGGATGAGACCTTTCTTAGAATAGTAATCCAGTAAGGAGAACATGAGCAGAAAAGAAATGAAGCTGTAAGAAATGCCAATTATTTAGCCAGTTGTATGAGGTTTTTATTCCTGATATCTTTAGTTAGCAGACAGAAAGAGTTGCTACTGTTGCAGCCCTGGTACCAATCAGCCACAGTATTTGAAATGGAATCAGTGCTTACAACGAGATAACTGAATGGATTTCCAGATTCTTGAGATCATTGCTTACAGATCCCAATGGAGGAAGCTAAATAGTGTTCCACACCACGAGGTCCCTGAATCATCTACAAGCTCAGTTCTCACCTCCTACATCCTACATCCTGGGTTGATACCTGTGGAACCCTACTTTATGCATTTGTAAAATCTGGGACTGGATGCAACTGCCAATATGCCATCTTGTCTGAAAACTACTGGTGCGATTTTCATTCTCTACACTTGCCGCAGGTGACAGAGCTGCTGGAAGGCGATTGCCACCATGGAAACCCTGGATGTACTAAACTGAGAGTGGTCATTTAGATTTTCAACCCCTTGCATTCAATTTCCTCGTTTGTCTTTTTTATCCCAGAGTGGGCATATTTTAACCTGATGCTACATTGCTATCTTCCTTATTCTGGTGGATAGGCTTTAAATCTTATTCCTCAAAATAAGGATAGGGTCCTTGTGTTGATAAAGCATCCATTGCTTTGAAAGGGCTTTCTTACCCTGGCATGACATTGTGGACTTTCCAAGTGCTGGAGTTTGGGACAGTTATAAGCCCTGACTAATGAAGTCACCATAGAAATGCTTTCCGAAGGCACACACAGATGGGGGTGTAAGGAACTGAAGAGGTTCAAGGTCAAATTATCTCTTCTGCCCCAATGCTTTCAGTTAAAGGAATCCTAAAATGGGCACATTTTGAATAATCAGAACAAACTGTGTGCTTTTCTCTTGCTAAGTAGAAAACCATGTTAAAGTATGGAGGGTGACATTAGGAAGCACGACAAGAATTTTTAAGGTCTGTGGTTGGGGGGTGTGAGTGGAATATTTCCCTTTTTGTATGCCCCTCCTGTTTTCTTTCAGATACTGATTTTCATTCATTTCTCTGGTCTTTTGGAACAAATCATTTAGAGGAAGTCATTTTCTCAGCAACAGCATAAGGGCAGGGTTTCTAGATGGGTGAGGAAGGAAGGGCTGCAAGGAAACTTCTTGGCTGATAGTGAATGCATCATTGCAGCTAAGTTGGAATTGTGTTGTGGGCTGGGTGCAAGACCCTTCCCTGCTGAGGGAGGCACTTGGGTAAACCCTGATGCAGTGTTGCTGCCAGGCATCATGAAGGAGTGCAAGCAAGAGCACTCTCAGATGGGATGTTCCCTTTGCCATGAGCCTCCCAGTGCCGGTGCTCTTTTGCTCTAATGTCTGACACACTCTGCCTTCAGTCACTTTGCTTAGTGTCTTTTTGCATTGCCATGTTTTGCAGCCAAAAGCATGCCTCGTGGCTTCATCTCCTAGTAAAGAATTTCTCAACTGTCTGCTGTATTGTTTCATGCCACTTAAAGTGTTATCATGTTCAGTTTCGCCACATTCAGCAATTTTGGATGCTCCAAAATGAACTTTATAAAGAGTAACAAATTGAGTAAAAGCAGAAAGAAATGCCTCTAAGCATAAGATCTTTCATTCTCCACTCCCTCCTTCCCGTCGCACCCCACCAGCTCACATTTTCATTCTGTGCTCCTCATTGGCCCTGCTCCTCTTTAGTATTCCTTTATTATCCTATGTCAGCTACAAGAACAGATGAAGCATTCTCCATGGTTTGTTAGAAAGTTAGTGAAAAACATGCTTAAATAGTGTAGATTTTAACTCAATTGTGTTTATCTCCAGGCCCACCAGTTCATGTACCTGACAGTGTTTTCATTAGGAATCAATGCTATTCACATCTTTTTTTAGGACAGGATGTTATAGCATTTGAGACATGGACACACACACACACGTATATACACACACACAATGGTAGTATATCATACACACACACAGAACATGATGGCTCAACTGGTTAATCCTCTATCTCCAAACACCAGTATCCTCTGTGGTAATTTGTTCATGTCCCAGCTGCTTTGTTTCCCATCCACCTTCCTGCTTATGCTCTGGGAAAGCAATCCAAAGCCTTGGGTTCTTGAACCTGCTTGGGAGGGTAACAGGCTCCTTGCTCCTGGCTCCTGGCTTCAGATCAGCTCAGCTCTGCCTGTTGTGGCCATTTGGGGAGTCAACCAGCAGATGAAAGATCTTTTTCTTCTGTCTCTCCTTCTTTCTGTAAATTTGCTTTTCCAATGAAAATAAATCATATATATATTTCAGGCAGATGAGTCAGAGGGAAAGAGGTCCCACTAACTAATTCATTCCCCAAAGCCTGCTAGAGCCAGAACCTCAATCAAGGTGTGTGGTGTGGATAGCCAATACCTAATTACTTAAGGCATTGCCTGCTTCCTCTCAGAGTGTGCATTACCAGGAAGCTGGAATCAGAAGCAGAGACAGAAATTGAGCCAAAACACTCTGATACAGATGTCCACGTGCCAGGCAGTGTGTTAACCACTGCACCAAATGCCTGCCTAATGTACTTTAAGGAATGTAGGGTTGTAATGCTATTCTATGGGGACGTATGCCTTGGCATTAGTCAGATGTGGTGCCCATGCCAATTCCAGTACTTGGTAACTGTGTAGCCTTGAGAAAGTTGTTTCAGTTATGCCACAGGTTTTTTTTTTTTCATTTTAAAAATGGAGGTAATTGTCTGGATCTCTTAGAGTCCATCTGCTAGCTTAGCATCATGCCTGAGCTCGGAGGTGCTCCTGCTTCTGACTGTTGCATGCCCTTTCAGTAAGGAAGGCTGTGAGATGCTGCACATTGCTCCTTTAGGACAGTGATTGGCAAACCACAAACCCACAGGTCAAACTTAGTTTTCCTGTATCTAACAACAATTGTCACATTCTCAAGCTTGAGGGGAAAAAAAAATACACTATTTCATCTCTTGGGGGAAATTATGCAGGATTCCAATTTTAGTCTCATAAATAAATTTTTCATGGAGCACAACCACGTTCCTTCATTTGTGTAGTGTCTATGGCTGCTTTTTTTTTTTTTCTCAACAATAGCAGGGTAAGTAGTTGTGACCAAGATCCTAGACCTGGAAAGCCTAAAACTATGCTGTCTTGCCAATCCCTGCTGTGAGGACATCTGGCTTGATTTGCGGTACATTGCAAAAAAGGAATGGCTCAGGAATTATTTACAGATCCTCACTGCTGCCACCCCCAAACTCCATGTGTATTTGTGTGCGAAGACTCTTTTATAAGGGCGAAACAGATACAAGCCCATAGAAGACAAGCAAACTGAGGTTTCTGTGGCATGTTTAGCTTTGGGTTCATTTTGTGACTTTAAGGAATCCAGACGAATTTAGAGGTAGTGGCGACATTGATTAGTTTAATTTTCAGGTTCTCTTGTTTTCCTTTCCTCTATTAGAATCTTCTCTGCCGAAGGGACAGAAGGAATGATTAATTTTTCTTTGTAAGATAGATTCTATCACTGCTATTGTGTATACTGGGATTTGAAGGAGTTGGTTCTGAATGTGGCATAGCCAGGCGAGGTCTCACCTCAGCAAACACCACCATAATACCATGTTCTCCTCTGTCAGAGGCAATTTATGCACAGAAACAGAAAATCTGGGAATATCAAGATTTGAAAGAGCCCGGGAGATCTAGAGGGATGATATTTGTATTAATTTCTTCTTGCTGATGTAGATACAATATCCTGTATGAAGGCAAAAAATTGTACAATAAACAAATGTTAATCTGTTCAGTCTATTCAGCCTGCATGGCCTTGACCGTTGTTTGTGCACTGGAACTAGATTTGAATACCTAGGAGATATTAAATTCCAGATACTTTACTCAATGTGAAGCCACTAAGACATACAAATGTAACTTCCAGTTTTGAGTTGTGGGGGGTGGGATAGGATGTTTCCACTTAGTGGCTGGAAACTGGGTGCTGCTGTGCCTCAGATCCGTTTTCTCCCAGACCTCTAGCCTGTGAAATGACTCTACTATAGCAATGAGGTGTACCTGGGGCTAGGGAGGCCCGGGTTGTGTCTGGAGGTCTGGCCTCCAGGGGAAAGCAGGTATTGAGCTGAGCTATACCGACCTACCAATTTGGGTGTCTGTGTCAGGGAGAAGCTAGAGAGTTTGAAGGCTGCCAGTGAGTGAGAGAGTGACCTGCCTAGAGGGACACAGAGAGAGGAGAAAGCTGTCAAGGACATCTTCCCTTCTTTCTTCCTGCACTTTGAGCTTTGTCACTTTATAGAGTAGTCTTTTGAGGGGAAATGTTCTTAGTAATGTTTGATTTTCCCAGGTGCTGCTATATGCTTCATGGTACAACTAACAGGCCCAACTGACAAAGAATACACAAAGTCAAAGTTGGCCACGTGTGTATAAAATTGACACTGTGAGTTCGCCAGATATACAATCTACAAAGCAGTCTCACCTGTCACCCTGAACTTTCTCATTGTAGGGTTTGTAGGGTTTTTTTCCTTCTTCTGGCCTGTCTTCCCCTTCTTCTTGTAGCCTGGAAAGCTAAGCAAACATCCTTGCATAGTGGCAGTCAGCAGCTGTCTAAGACCAGAATTTCCTCTTTGTACCTGATAGGAGTGGATTTACATTTTAAAGATGAATGAACTCAATTGTGTAGACTACAACTTGGGTTCAAAAACCAAGTCAGTGCCATGTGTCTGGCAAATTGGGTTTGAAGAAGAAAAGCAGTGGGCATGGCTGGAGATGTTGACACCAGGGATTTCAGCCTCTTCCTCAAGGATGAGGCCAAGAAGAGCTCTGAGAATTCTAATTTCTGAAACAGTTCTTTCATGTGGGACAGGTGCTATGGGTATCTCAGTATCTATAGACTTGCAATGGGTGATGGTGTTGGGTACGACCAACATAGGGCTACTATGACACTTTCCCTAAACTGGCAGGCTGGCAATTCCCAAAGTTTTGTTCACCCTCCTAACTTCCCAAAAGCGCCTGAATGGATCCCATATGGGCACTGGTTCATGTCCAGGTGGCCCCACTTCCCATCCAGCTCCCTGCTTATGGCCTTTTCTCCCCACTGCATCACGTTTTATTGCTTCATACTGTCACTTGAACACTATTGTGAGAAAATACAGGAATTTCACAAAGTGGGCTATTGACTCCATCCAAGTCTCAACACAAGTGAAGATGGGACACCACACTCCTAACATCCCGCATCCCAGTCCTGGCCAACATCCCATCGCACTTGGATTCAAGTTACCCAGCGCATGTCTAGGAGGGCTGCCCAGCAGGCTCAGTAGCCCCACCTGAGACTCTGAATGTCCTGGGCATTTGGGAAGCCACCAGATGCCAACTTTCATTCTGCTTTAGAGAACCTGGCTCCCACAAACTGCAACCAGGACCTCCAGTAAGGCCTTTTCTCTTGGGCCAGGACTGAGAGGTGAACTTGAGACTCGAGGCTGGGGTGTTTTTTTGTTGTTGTTGTTTGTTTGTTTGTTTTTTGTCTTACAGCCAGCACCATATTCTGGGTTCCTGCACTCACATTAGTCATGTCAAGCCCAAGGGTCTCAAGAACACAACTTGGTGGTCCCAAGATCAAGACCACAAGAAGCTGTGTAATTCCTTCATCATCCAACTTGTTGCCAAGCAGATTGAGTTTTTTCAGTTTTTTGTTAATGACCAGCATAGAGGCCAAAAACTCACAGCAGGCATCTGCTTGCTTACACTCATCCAGCCCGAGGTTCTTCAGGTTGCAGCTGGGGAACTCTAATGCGCTGCACAGCAGCATCGTGCCCTCATTCCCTGTGTTGTTGCTTCCAAGCTCCAGACTCTGCAGGTTTGGGTTGTGCAGAGCCTTGGGACCCTGTACTCATGTGGGAGACCCAGAAGAGGCTCCTGGCTCCTGGCTCCTGGCTTCAGATTGGCTCAGCTCTGGCCATTGCGGCCGCTTGGGGAGTGAATCAACAGACAGAAGATCTTCCTCTCTGCATATCTATCTTTCATAAAAATAAAATTAAAAAAAAATTAAAAAGAAAAACATATGTCAACCATTCCTTTACTGTATTTATTAACTGTCATAATACATTTATAACAGGTATAGACTCAAAGACGTAAGTAAAACTAATTATTAAAATAAATTTATAAAGATTTATTTTATGTTTTTACTGGACAGGCAGATATACAGAGAAGGAGAGACAGAAAAATCTTCATTCCTCTGGTTCATTCCCCAAGTGGCTGCAATGGCAGACCTGAGGTAATCCAAAGCCAGGACCCAAAAGCTTCTTCCAGGTCTCCCATGCAGGTGCAGGGACCCAAGGCTTTGGGCTGTCCTGGACTGATTTCCCGGACCACAAGCAGGGAGCTGGATGGGAAGTGGAGTGGACAGGATATGAACTGGTGATTGTGTGGGATCCTGGTGCATTCAATGTGAAGATTTAGCTACTAGGCTATCACGCTGGGCCCTGGGAAGAATTGTTACTATTATTATTATTAGTAGTAGTAGTACTGGTAGTAGTAGTAAGATATTCAAGAGAGAGCAAGAGACATCTTTCATCTGCTGGTTCACTCCCAAAATGGCCACGATGGCTGGAGGTGGGTGAGGCCAAAGCCAGGAGTCAATGCCTTCTTCCGGGTCTCCCACATGTCTGCAGGGGCCTAACGCTTTGGACCACCATTTGCTGCTTTCCCAGGCACATTAGCAGGGACCTGAATCAGAATTGAAGCAGCTAGAACTCGAATCAACGCCTATAGGACATGCCACATTGCAGGCAGTGACTTTACCTCACATGGCCACAACAATTGGAAATTCTAAACAATCCTTGAACTTCTCCAGCAAGTCTAGAGGGTTTTGTATTCTATATCCTTTGTTCCATGCATGCGAAGCTCTTGGAAGCATTTCTTGTGCAATGTTCTTTGCATATGTCCCAGGTAGAGAAATAGAGGTAGAGCAAGAAAAAGCAGGCAAGAGGCAACTATTTCCTGGGTGATTAGGAAAACTGGAGAGGATGTTCTAATAATGGGAGCTAATGAAGAGAGAAGTAAGGAAAGAAGCTAGCTGCTTAGCTAACCAAATGGAAAGCCCTGGTTAGGATGAACTAGAATGTCTGTAACCAGGCAGGACCGGATGCAGTCCTGTGAAAGAAGGTTATCAGAATAAAAATGGAGTCATCTGTGTCAAACGTAAATCAAGCCAGGAGGACATGAAAGGGGTTCCTCACACGTATTTTCCCAATAACAAGAACTCTGGAGGCACTTTGACAGAAGCACAACCCTGCTCAAAGCACACTGCAACATTACAAAAGAGGACTTTCGTGGGAATGTCTCCCAGAATTTGCTTGAACCATCTTAACTGATGCCATTTGTAAGATGGGACTGGAGGTGGGGGGACTGAGGCCATTGGTGAGGTCGTATGCTCTAGGGAGCCCCCAAATGTGGCATGACTACTGTGGTGAAGGTACAGATCTGAACTCCCTGTCCCTGCTATGGCTGATCTCTCTTCCCTACTAGACCCTTTTCAGCCCCAGCTGTTGATCATCAGAGAGCTCTGAGGCCACTCTTTCTGAGACTGGTTTTCCTGACACTGGAGAAAATAGAAACAGGTTTTTTTTGCTTATGAGCTCAGAACATGAGAGGATAAGACAAGGTACATTCATGGTATCCCGCTAGCTGCTCCCTTGGGCTCTGCGCATGCGGTGAATCGCTGGTCTCTGCCATAGTAGCTAGCTACCCTAGAAAGTGAGTAACAGGCCTTCTTCTGAGGAGGGCAGCTGCTTGGCTGTCCTGTAAATCTCCCAGTCGGTTTTGGAAGGAGGAAGCTATGCTTTCCAGAGGAAGAGTGAATGCTTCTGTCTCCACCTCTGTGCCCTGAGGAAGAGGCGGGCAGCCTCATGGCAGGAGCAGAACACAAACCGTGAGGACAGAGAGAATTCAATCCAACTTGGTGTTCCAGTCAAATTTAAATTGCCAACAAAGGGTGAGAGATGCAACCCTGCTGAAGTCTATTGCTACTGTAAGTGCTTGCTGTCTGCCTTATAGGCAAAAAGTATAAGCAGATGATATGAACAATTGTCATTGCTTTTGTGTATCTGAGGCTTCATTTTCTCTTCCCACTTGGTTAGTTTTCCATTACCCATGGCAACCTCAAGGTAATTTTTGCTCTAGTTCCCTAAAAGTCTTGACTCATCATCATTATCACAGGCCTATCACACAGGCCCCATGAATGAGCTGATTTCTCTAATTATATTTTATTCAGGTATTTTGTATTAGATAGAGTATTAACTGTATTCCTTCAAAACGGACCCCAATTAAAATCTTTAAACTCTTTAAGCCTCCGTAAAAACCCCATAATCTCCCTTTCTGAATAACAGCTTAGCATTAATATTTTCTCTAGAGAAAAGTATCTCATCTTGTTATCTGACAAACCATTTTTTGTATCAATTAAAAGCAAAGCAGCATCCACCTGTTTAATTGGCTCCCTCAGGTGTTGCTGAAAACAATGCTGGTAGAATTCTTCACTTGTCAGGATGATTCTACAAAGTATCCTGGAACCATTTTTTTTTTTTAATTTAAGACTTTTTTTTTATTGCAAAGGTAGATTTACAAATAGAAGAAGCAATGGAGAGAAAGATCTTCCATCTGCTAGTCACTCCCTAAGTGGCCACCATGTCTGCAGCTGAGCCAATCCAAAGCTAGGAGATTTCTCAAGGTAGATAAGGTCTCCCACGTGGGTGCAGGGTCCCAAGGTCTGGGACCATCCTCTATTGCTTTCCCAGGCCACAAGCAGGGAGCTGGATGGGATGTATAGCAACTGGGACATGAACTGGTGCCTGTATCGGAACCTAACATTTCAAGGGGAAGGATTAGCCAATTGAACCATTGCACCGTGTCCCAACATTTGTTTCAAGCTCGTGGAGTATGCACTCATTACTGAATGCTCTCCTGAGTACCATGTGGCTAACTTAACACTACTAAACACTCAGGTGCACAACAGAGAAATGTCTGGGGAAGTAAAGATATATAACTTGCAGGAGGGTGAGAAGAGGCCATTCCAGGCTCTCTTACCATGTTAGGCAAAAAGAGAAACAGAACAGACAGAAGCTCCCTGGCATAGGCATCAGGCTATTGGAGGTTTGCTGTGTAATGCATCTGAAGGCGATCCTGCAAGCCCTCAAATAAAAGAAAAATCCGATTTCTTTCTATACTTTATCTCAAAATCGATCTTCAATTTTCAAGGCAGTGAAACTAATCAAAAATATAAAATGAATAGAGCACTTGAAAAGGGACAATGAATAAGCTACAGATGGACTGAATGAGAATATATAGTATTTATAACCATAGGATGTTCCTTCTGTGGGTTAATTTCTACAGGACATGTGAGCCAAGCTCTTGTGTCGTGGGCTGCTGGATTTGCCCCTTGAAACACCATACTCAAGAGTAAGCAATGGGGCCCGGCGCGGTGGCGCAAGTGGTTAAAGGTCCTCGCCTTGCACGCCCGGGATCCCATATGGGCGCCGGTTCTAATCCCGGCAGCCCCGCTTCCCTTCCAGCTCCCTGCCTGTGGCCTGGGAAAGCAGTCGAGGACGGCCCAACGCTTTGGGAACCTGCACCCGTGTGGGAGACCCGGAAGAGGCTCCTGGCTTCGGATCGGCATAGTATCGGCCCGTTGCGCTCACTTGGGGAGTGAATCATCGGACGGAAGATCTTCCTCTCTGTCTCTCCTCTCTGTATATCCGCCTTTCCAATGAAAAAATAATAAAAATAAATCTTAAAAAAAAAAAAAAAAGAGTAAGCAATGATATTAGAAAGCAGCCAAGTCCTTGGGCCGCATGATGCCAGGATGCTTCTAATGTTGGCAATGGGTATATAGTCCCTCCAGAGCGCAAAGTTGCTGGCTATGCCTTGAGGGAATTTGCCTGCCACCGTACAGAGAGGCACTGTGTGTGTGTGTGTGTGTGTTGGGGGGGTGTTGTGCAGTAGAGCAGCACTCTATAGTATTGTTCTGCATGTTCTAAACACTTCCGGTCTCCTTTCTCACACTGTATCACCTTCAACCTTTACCAGAGGTACAGAGATGAGTGTGTTTAGTGTAGTACTTATCAGAGAAGCAGAAAAAAATTTTAGATTTATTGAGACTTCCAGAAACACTCTAGGCATCTCACATACATTATCTCACTTAATCACTTACACAATCCCCTCTGGTTGATAATATCATTAACACTGTGTCACAGATAATAAAAAGGAGGCTCAGAGCTGTTGTCCATGTCTACATATTTTTCATAAAACCAACCTGTGGGGCCTGGTGCGGTAGCCTAGTGGCTAAAGTCCTTGCCTTGCGTGTGCCGGATCCCATGTAGGTGCTGGTTTGTATCCCAGTGGCCCTGCTTCCCCTCCAGCTCCCTGCTTGTGACCTGGGAAAGCACTCGAGGATGGCCCAAAGTCTTGGGACCCTGCACCTGCATGGGAGACTCAGAACGGGCTCCCGGCTCCTGCCTTCTGATAAGCTCAGCTCTGGGCGTTGCGGCCGCCGGGAGAGTGAATCATCAGACGGAAGATCTTTCTCTCTCTTTCCTCCTCTCTGTATATCTGCCTTTCCAATAAAAATAAAATAAATCTTAAAAGGAAAAAGCCATGAGGGCATGTTGCTTTTCTGAGAAGCCACTTGAGTCCAAAAGATTAGGGTTCAGCACATATCATATAGCCTAGAATGCCGTGCCTGCGGGAATGGGCTTTCAAGAACTTTTTACAAAGTGGAATGGTTTTGTTTTCGTAATTTATTGAGCAAGCATTTACTGAGCACTTACTCTGGGGTACGCCGTTTGCTAAGCAGTGGGGACACAAAGATGAGGAAATTTTCATCCTTGAGTCCATTACCGTTAGTGGCGTGGGGGGGGGGGGCGGCGGAGGGAAGTTAAGGGGTAATTGTCAAACCCTCAGATAAGTGTTGTGCTCTGTTACTGGGGGAGGGGGGTGTGGACGCTTGGGACACAGGAGCAGGTTGCTAACAGCTCTGTCAGAACACTGAGGAGCTTGTCTGTCCTGGACTTGAGAGCAGCATAAAGCCTAACACTTGTCTTTTACATTATTTTCTTTAAACGGAATCAGCTTTTTATTATGCTAACTCCAAACACAGAGGTGTCCTGAAGCCCTGTTCCCTTTACAATGACTGAAGCTTTGACATGCTTCAGGGGATACTTTTGTTTTTTATAAAATCGCACAGAGAAGACAATACTGGTATACATCACAGGGTTATGAAGCCTGCATCAGTAACACACAAATGCACTTTCCAACAGAGAAAGGAAAAGCCAAATGCTCCAACTCATTCAACTACAGACAGCATGGCATGGTGGGGCAAGCAGTGGCTTGTGAGCAGTAAGACAGGGGTTCCTGATGGCTGTTCTGCTAAACGGACTGACATATCTGTTCCTCTGTGGACCTCAGTGTCTGGTTGGTAGAATTGCTATTAGATGAGAATCTTCATCTGCACATTTCTTCTCCAGTTACTAAAATTGTAAACTTTCATGATAATGCTGCGTCATTGCAAGGTTCCAAAATGCAGGATGCAGTACACATCCCTTTGGCTTTCTTCTTCATATGTACTTGGGCAATGAGGCATTGGGAGCAGCTTCCCCTGGGGAGGGAGAGTGTGCTGAAGGGAAAATCAGCCCTTGTCCTTGCAAAGTGGCCTACCTCCTTATGCCAAACCCCACTTGCACAAGCTCTCTGACCTTCTTTTCTGGACCTTTCCTCTGGTTGGCTAATTGGAATGCCTTACTGAGGTAGACTCCTTTTTCAGAAGAGCGAATGAGAACTCACATCTTCTTGCACGTTCCCTTCTCGTAAACACGTACACACATCCAGTTGTTCACATGCCACCGTCTGCACCTTGAGAGGCAGCATTGGGCTGAAGCCCCTGATTTCATTCGAGGCCTCCATGTGACAGCTGTGCTTTCCACACAGTTAAAGTATTAAATGGAATTCTATTCTCTCAGTCAACTTTCAGACAGGGGCAGGAGTCCAGAATTGCATTGGTGCTCGAGTCCTTGGCAAGCACTTTTATGGGGTGGGAAGGTAATCAATCTGCAGGTGGGCAGTCTGAAGGCTTCCACTTTCATCTGACTTGTAAAATACAAGGGGAATGCTATTTCAACTTCGTCCCCTGAGTTTTCTTTGAGAGTAGCATGCTTCCCTTGCCCGCCTATCCGCCCCACCCCCACAATTGCATAGATCCCCTCCATCCACCTGGCCCACACTGCAATCAAGAGAAAGGACAGGACAGTAATTTAACTTTCCTGCTTCTTTTTAGCATTGGTGGGCCGTGGAATCGTAGTTGCTTTTATTCCTTTGTATTGTGCCCAATATATCTCTCAGTCACTAAGCTCAAGCGGGTGGACTAATCAGGGAGTGCTGAAGTTTTCCAGCCTAAGGAATACAATACAATGTGTTTACAAATCCCCACCCCATCACCTCTGCCCTAAATGTTCCTTTCCTTTCGGTGATTTTAGCACTTTAAGCGCTCAGTTCTTGAAAGCAGGCTGAAAAAGAAGAAAAAGAAAGTGTGGCAGTACTTTACTTCCCACTGACAAAATAGGGAGTAATTGGTTCCAAAGAAACCTTGCATCTCTTGTCCCTTTCTGGGTCCTTAACAGCTCTACTGCCTTGGCTCCGTGGGCTGGACCTGCATCTGTAGCCCAACATGGGGGGAATGGCTGAAGGTCATTGTCAGAGCCCAGGGCTCAGCTTGCCATGGAAAGCCTATTGACTTTAATAGTGACCATCTGTCCGGACGCTTCTGAAGATGTCTCAGTTAAGGCCTATTTCATTAATGGATTTTGGTTGATTTCAGAGCCACACTGCTGTTCAGACCTGAGCGTTGCATTTTATGTGATGGGCACTGGAAGTACAAACGAAAAGTTCCTTAGAAAACGCTCCCATTTAATTTACCAGGCCATGTGTGATTGCCACTCAATGCAATCAGGGCACAGCCATTTTCTCTTTATTGAAAACATATGGTAAATACTTAGTGCAAAACCTAGGCCAGACCAGTCATGGTGCCATCAACGAGAGCAAGAATTAAAAGGGGGAAAATGGTACCCAGGTGGTAGGAGGGATTGAGCTGGTGGGGTGGGAAATATTTATTGTTAATGAGCTTTCATAAGGAGAACAGAAATGAGCTAGATGTGATCCGTAGATTCATAGGGAGGCCAAGGGGGAACTTGGAGAGCATTCTCAGACCTGTGCCTCACATTTGACCCAAAGCATCCTTCTGTCTCTTCTCTTTCCCCTGATTGTATCCAATAAACATTAGGGTTGGAGAATTTATTTTAAATAACATCTGCCTATGATCTGGAAATCTTTCACTACTACAGTCACATGCTAATAGGTTTACTCATGATCTTACAGCATGTGCACATTGACTGTAGCAAGTGGAAGATGTTATCCCCATACTATGCTTAAGACAACTGAGGCATAGATATGAAATTGATCAGGATCACACCATGAAGGAGCCATGGAGTTGAAACTTTCATTAAATTCTGACTTCAAGGTCTTTGTTCTGTATATGAGGGGTCTTTAAAAAATTTTGGAAATGTGTCATCTTAACAAGAGGCAATGCATAGGCTTTATTTTTTCAAAAATATTTGTTTATTTTTATTGGAAAGTTAGATATACAGAGAGGCAGAGAGACAGAGAGGAAAATCTTTCATCGTCTGGTTCTTGCCCCAAGTGGCTGCAACGGATGGCCAGAGCTGAGCTGATTTGAAGCCAGGAGCCAGGAGCTTCTTTTGGGTTTCCCATGCAGGTGCAGCAGGGTCCCAAAGCTTTGGGCCATTTTGTACTGCTTTCCCAGGCCACAAGCAGTGAGCTGGATCGGAAGTGCAAGGGACATGGAGCAGTCAGGGCATGAACTGGTGCCCATATGGGAGCCCAGCGTGTGGAAGGTGAGGGCTTTAACCACAAGGCTGCCATGCTGGGCCCAAAATAAATAAATCTTAAAAAAAAAAATTTCCCTCAAGGCCTGCTCTACCATCACTGAGATGTGTGGCTGACACTGTGCCTAAGGATTACTTCTGCATCTGTTTAGTGACTAACATACTTGTTTCCCATTGTGTAGGGCCGCATTATTGTAAAGATGAAGAGATACCTGTGAAGGCATTTTGAAAACCTAAGGCTCCACAGAAAGAGAAGTGACTAGGAGAATTTTCAAGAAGGGTAGTCACAGAACTGACCCTATCTATCAGATGAGTGACAGTGGGTGCTCCTCCCTAGCTTGGTGGACAGGCTCCCTTGTCTTTAAAGCACATTTTCTGAGCAGAAGGAAACCTTCATCGGAATGCAAGTGTTACATTTCCGATATGAAAACTAGTTTGAGATTTAAATGAACCCTGTCTCTCAAGACACAGTTTTACATCTAGTTTGCATTGAAATGTATTTATCAAGAGACAAAATAGTGTGTTCTTTAATTCTACTCACAGTGTATGCAAGCATATGCAAGCCGACCAAATGAGGTGCTGATCCAGCAAAACAGCAAGTAGCCTTTTGCTTCCCTGAAATTGCTAATTTTACAAATGGCAGAGTGTGGAAATGTGGCACAGCATAACTATTTTGCTAGAATCTGGCAAAACGGGCACATATGGTCTTGTCAAGAATGAGTCAAAAACAATTCTAGGATTATAATTAAGCCGTTGAAATTCCAAAAGGAAGAACTTAACATGAACAAAGTCAAATTTAGATTGCATTTGGTTATCTTTCTCTCAGGCTCCCTCTTCAGCACATTCTAGAAAGCTTAACTACTCTTTTTTTTTTTTTTTTGTCCTGAGAAATGTCTAATTGTAAACTTTCACATTTCTATGCGCCTCTAATTGTACTTGATTTGACATCTGGACACCATGCTTAGGGTGCCATATATTGTGGAATGTAACAAGTCCAGGCTTAGCGGTCAAGCCAGATGTTCCTGTACAAATATTTGGGTTGACACCTCCCAGAAAATCTGACACAAACCCTTATTGAGCCAAGCAAGATAAAGGAAGGGGAAAGCATTTCACTTAAGCAAATATTTTACTTATTCTATTTCTCTCTCTCTCTCTTAAACATTTATTTATTTTTATTGGAAAGGCATATCAGATTTACAGAGAATACGAGATACAAGAGAAGGATATACAGAGAGAAAGATCTTCCATCTGCCAGTTTATTCCACAAGTGGCTACAATGGCCAGAGCTGAGCTGATCTAAAGCCAGGAACCAGGAGCTTCTTCCAGGTCTCCCACGGGGATGCAGGGTCCTAAGGCTTTGGGCTGTCCTCGACTGCTTTCCCAGGCCATAAACAGGGAGCTGGATGGGAAGTGGAAAAGCACCCATATGAGATCCCAGCATTTGCAGGGTGAAGATTACGGCATTGAGCCATTGAGCCATTGCACTGGGTCCTATTCTCTCTCTCTCTCTCTTAATTTAAAGATTTATTTATTTTCTATTTCAAAGTCAGATATAAAGAGAAGAGGAGAGACAGAAGAAAATCATCCATTCAATGATTCACCCCCTAAGTTACCACAATGGTCAGAGCTGCGCCAATCCAAAGTCAGGAGACAGGAGACTCTTCCGGGTCTCCCACACGGGTGCAGGGTCCCAAAGCTTTGGGCCATCCTCGACTGCTTTCCCGGGCCACAGGCAGGGAGCGGGGCTGCTGGGATAGAACCGGCGCCCATATGGGATCCCGGGTGTGCAAGGCGAGGACCTTAACCACTTGCGCCACCTCGCCGGGCCCGAATACAGTATTTTTAATAATAAAAGCTGCTGCTAAAAAAGTTTTATGTTTCATTTAGGAAATGGTTAACTTCAGGGAAAAAGATGTGGATTTAAAAAAAAAGATTTATTTATTTTTATTGGAAAGTCACATTTACAATGAGAAGGAGATACAGAGAGAAAGATCTTCCATCTTCTGGTTGTCTCCCCAAGTGGCCGCAATGACTGGAGCTGAGCTGATCTGAAGCCAGGATCCAGGAGTTTCTTCTGGGTCTCCCACATGGGTACAGAGTCCCAAGGTTTTGGGCCATCCTCTACTACTTTCCCAGGCCATAAATAGAGAGCTGGATGGGAAGTGGGGCAGCCAGGACATGAACTGGTGGTCATATGGGATCCTAGTGCATGCAAGGTGAGGACTTTAACCAGTAGAGTACTGCGCTGGGCCCAAGATGTAGATTTCATATTCCTTGATTCATATGAAAAATCTTGAATTTTGAGTTGTACCTTTTACTCCTTCCATCCTTTTTCTGCTTATTTAAAGAAAGGAAAAGAGAAAATTTCTCTTTCACTGCTTAAATGATTTGCAGTTTTAAATATTAAATGGTACTAGTGCATAGTAAGGCAATACTATTTGCAAAAATGAAAAGAAACACTCGTTAATCACATGGTGATTTCTAACAATCACTTATGAACTTAGATACATTTTGTTAAAATGTTATTAGTGTGCTCACTGCAGCAGCACATATACTGAAATAACACTTCATTCATATTGACTACTAGTCCCATACATTTTGCTGCCAGTGTCAGAATTTCATTTTTGTGCCTAAATAACATTCCATTGTGTATACAAACACTTTTTCATTGTCTATTCTTTCATCCATGGATACCTAGCCAAAATTATCTTATATTTTGGCTATTGTGAAGGTGCAACAATAAATGTAGGAATACAGTTATGTATTTCTTTCATATGCTGGTTTAATTTCATATAACATGCATGCACACACATGGACATGGGATAGATAGCTGGGGTATAAGGAAGATCTGGTTTGAATTTTTTGCAAAACCTCCATGCTGCTTTCCATAGTGACTATAATAATTTACATTCTCACCATGTTGACAAGAGTTTTTCCCCACGTCCTCAACAGCTTTTGTTACATTTTGTATTTCTGATAATAGCTATTCAGACTTGGGTGAGATCCTATCTCATTGTAGTTTTGATTTTCATTCCCTTGATGGTTAGTGATATTGAGTATTTTTCATATATTTGCTAGCCATTGATATATATTTTTTTCTTTTAAGAAATGTCTAGTCAGAGCCTTTGCTCTTTTGTTGGTGGAATTGTTTCTTTTTATTGTTGAATTCCATACATGTTCTGCTTGCAAATATTTCCTTCCCCATCTCTGTAAATTAAGAGTCTATGTAGAGTTATGGAGGTAATCATGTCTGAGGAGGAAGGAAGGAAGGAAGACCGGAGGGCTGTCATATAATGGGTAGCAAAACACAGTTAGATAAAAGTATTATATTCTATTGTTCACACAGCTTGAAGGGTAGTTAATTTACACTAATGCAGTATATACTCCATAAAAATATGGAGGAGAGGAGTTTGTGGGCTCCAAACATGACGGAAGGGTGAGGTGGAGAGGGTGCTGATTGCTTGACTCATGTTTATGCTGTATGCATGTACTGAAGAATTGTACAGAGCTCTATAAAGGTATTACATGTCTGTTAAAACAATGTTAAGCCCTCATGTATAAGCACATATTTCTAGGAAAATCACATTACTATTGAACTTAAGACAGAGGCTCATGCCCAAAAAACAGCAAATATGTTTGTAAATGAGCTAAAGCATATTTGTTCAGCAGTTAAACATATACTGTGATAGCAAGCATTTAAAACATTTGGAAAAAGTGAAGAATTATTTTGTTTGCTTTGAAAATTACCATGGTTTACGCAGCTGGTGCAATGGTCCAGTGGCTAAATCCTAGCCTTGCAGATGCAGGGATCCCATATGGGTACAAGTTCATGTCCCGGCTGCTCCACTTCCCATCCAGCTCCCTGCTTATGACCAGACAGCAGTAGAGGTCGGCCAAAAGCCTTGGGACCCTCGCCCCACGTGCCCCCATGTGGGAAACCTGGAGGAAGCTCCTGGTTCCTGGCTTCGGATTGGCTCAGCTCTGGCCACTTGGAAAGTAAAAGAGCACATGGAAGATCTTTCTAGCTCCTTCTCTCTCTTTTTGATATGCAGAGAGAGGAGGAGAGACAGAGAAGGTCTTCTGACTGGTGATTCAGTCCCCAAGTGACTGCAATGGCTAGTGCTGAGCTGATCTGAAGCCAGGAGCCAGGAACTTCCTCCGGGTATCCCACGTGGGTGTAGGGTCCCAAGGCTTTGAGCCATCATCCACTGCTTTCCCAGGCTACAAGCAGGGAGCTGGATGGGAAGCATGGCTGCCGGTATTAGAACCGGCATCCATATCGTATCCCGGCGCGTTCAAGACAAGGACTTTAGCCCCTAGGCCACGGCACTGGACCCTCTCTTTCTCTTTGTAATTCTGTCTTTCTAAGGAAAAAAAAAAACAACTTTTTAAAAAAATTACCATTATTGTGTCCTAGATTGTTGCAGAGCTGATAAAGCTGCTGTCTGTGGTGCTTGCATTCAATATGGGTGCTTGTTCCTGTCCTGGCTGATCCTAAGCTGTGACCCTAGAGCTTCTTCTGGGGTCTCCTACATAGATATAGGGTCACAAGGCTATGGATCATTCTCTACTGCTCTCCCAGGCCATAAGCAGACAGCTGGATGGAAAATGGAGCAGCTTAGACACAAACCAGTGCTCATATTGGATGCCGGCACTAGCAGGTAGAAGAATAGCCTGCTATTCCACACATCAGCCTGTAATACTTAATACATTTAAAAAGATTTATTTAGTTTTTTGGAAAGTTAGCTATACAGAGGAAGAGAAACAGAGGAAAATCTTCCATCCATTGATTTACTCCACAAGTAACGGCAACGGCTGGAGCTGAGCTGATCTGAAGACAGGAGCCAGGAACTTCATCCAGGTCTTCCACGTGGGTACTGGGTCCCAAGGCTTTGGGCCATCCTTGACTGCCTTTCCAGGTCACAAGCAGGGAACTGCATGGGAAGTAGGGATGCTGGGTTTAAAACTGGTGCCCATACAGAATGCTGGTGCATGCAAGGTGAGGTGGGCCCAATGTATTTATACTTTATAGTTTAATCATTGGCAGGTACCTTTCAAATTCCCTTAGTGCTGAGAACAATGCTGACTGTAGTCATATGTATCTTTTTTCTTAATTCACTTTGGCTTTCAAACAATAGTTCCGCAAAACCACGCCCTTAATTCTTCAGTGCTATCAAATACATGGCTCGGGAAAGCAGCATCAAATACATGGCATATATGGCTCGGGAAAGCAGCAGAGTATGATCTGGGTCCTTGGGTCCTGAACAAATGAGAAGTTAGTAGAAATAAAGACTGAGGGCAGGCAGAGATGAGGAAGGTAAAGGACAAGGATTAAGGGTGCGGCTTGAAGGACTGGCAAATGCAGGAAGCAGAACTGGTACAGGCGGGTTGGAGTGTGGACACTGGAGAGACTCCTGTGTTAAACCTTGGTCATTTGGAAAATGTACTTAAGCAGAAAATGTACTTGATGCACTGTGATACCACTTACTGAAGATTTTGAAAAGTGCAAGCCAGCCAGACCTGAGCACTAATTCTGCTTCAACTTCGTACAGAGGTTCTAGATATCAAGTCAACCCAGCACGGTCTTTAAATTGACAGTGGACTTAGTCGCAGTCTGTAAATCTTGAACATCTCACAGCTGGCTAAGAGCAGGTGCAAGACTGGAGTCTGCTGATTCCCAGGACAGTATCCTTTCTTTTTGGCTTCTCGGAACTTTGGCACTCTGTCAGTTGCCTGTAGAGAATAACATCCTTTGGCCATAGCAAGGATGAACCAACTCCTAAGGGTCCCTGTCTCCAATGTGTTAGAAAGGTTTTGTTGCTGGAAACCTCGTCTAACTCTGAGGCTGGCTGGCTTCATGCTATGGCCATTTTTTTCATAGTACCAAGACTTTCCCCCCCCCCTTTTTTTATATAAAAATTTATGTTTTCCCCACGATAGACGTTATATACATAGGGAATTCTCTTTCTCCACATCTTCCTCCTCCTGCCTTCCTATATGCCCATCCTAGTATTTGTCCCCAGCTATTACAATGGCATAGTTATTCATTTCACTGTTTCAGGATTAATTTTCTGATATGTAAGTATATCATGAGTATAGGAAAAGGAAGAAAATAAAGTACGCAACAGAAAAGTATAATTGAAGACAATGGAAGCTCAATATTTGGGAGTAAAGACACGTGCTATATACGTCCATTCTTTCCCAATATCCTAACACCCATTGAATAATTTAGTGTGTGTGTATGTGTGCGTGTGTGTTTTCTGAGTGTTCTATGTATTCATTGTCTTATATCAGAGAGAGCATATGTTTGTCTTTTGGGGATTGGCTTATTTCACCAATCATAATGATGTAGAGCTGGGGCCATTTTCTGGCAAATGGTAGCATTTCATTCTTTTTTATGGCTGAGTAGTAGTTTGGAGAGTTGATGCATCACATTTTCTTTATCCAGCCATCTGCTGATAGACATCTGGGTTTCCCTGTCTTAGCTATTGTGAATTGCATTACTATAATCATGTAGTCCCAGCTACCTCATATATATGGCCTTGCCATTTGGTCAGTGAACAATTTAGAGCCAGTAGAAGATATTTTTGTACTTCATTTCAATTTGTCAGTCATGTTGGAAACCATTCTCCAAGTGTCCAGCCATGTTGATGTTAAGTCCCTTTGTGAATAATCCATAAGTAGATGGGCTGCACTGTAGGATGATGTACTAAGCACAATAATGTGTGAAAAAACAGTCCTTGGGTTTCAAGGTCATAGAGTATACCTGCTATCAGGATTTCCAGAGATTTGATTGGGAAGAAAAATGCATCTTTGCTTCATCATTTCAAAGCAATTTCATGCTTCATTTCTTCATACTTCTTTCTTTAAAATGTGTCCAAGGGCCATATGATGGGCCTCAACCTCAGCCTGGAGCCTTGTGTGATGAAGTCGCCATATGAGGGCTCTCTCAGAGTTGTGTTGAGAACTACACAGCAATACTTACTTGACTTTGATGGAACATTTAATCTTCTTCTGCCTCAATTAAGTTGAGAAGAGACAAATGTATTTTTTTTTAATTGAAAAGTGTAACTGAAGGAGCTGCTTGCTATCAAATATTGAAAGGCTAAGGGAGAGCTGACACATGTATTAGCAGTGACAATTACCACTGGGACCTGCACTTTGCAGTGGCCTGCGAGTCCATAGTTGTGGATAAGGAT
This sequence comes from Ochotona curzoniae, assembly GCF_017591425.1. Taxonomy (NCBI): domain Eukaryota; kingdom Metazoa; phylum Chordata; class Mammalia; order Lagomorpha; family Ochotonidae; genus Ochotona; species Ochotona curzoniae. The sequence goes on from NW_024467087.1 coordinate 13,320,793, forward strand.
GTTTGCTTTTCTGCTGGAGTGGAATAGAAGATTTGATTCTCAATAGTTTTCTAGAAGGAGTATCTGAGCCCTGGTTGGTATGATAGCCTGTTCTGTAAAGACTTCCAATGCTTTTGGGTCTATTTTTTGAAGACCTTGTGTGACAATCTGTGTGACTGTTTCTTGATATAATGTCAATACAACCTGGTGTGGTTTCCTTTCGTGGTCTCATTGGTGTCTGCTCAGAGAAGAGAGGAGGGAGACTTTGATTTATCCCACACCCACTGTGTGCCAGCTACTGTGCTTCAGTATTTCATTGGATCAAAGTGGTGGGTGTTGTCAAAGCAGGCTGCAGCCACAGTAACCAGGATGGCATGGGCACCTTTCAAAAACACTGAGGCTCATGCCCCAGCTCCCTGGCTTCTCATTCATGCATTAAATCAATGCCACCAGGCCCAACATAATGACCTCGCCTTGCATGCTGTGGTATCCCATATGGGCACCGGTTCCAATCCCTGATGTTCCAGTTTCCATCCAGCTCCCTGCTTGTCACCTGGGAAAGCAGTCAAGGATGGCCCAAAGCCTTGGGCCCCTGTACCTGCATAGGAGACCTGGAAGACGCCCCTGGCTCCTGGCTTCATATCAGCTCTGCTCCAACTGTTGTGGCCACTTGGGAAGTGAACCAGCAGATGGGAGATCTTTCTCTCTGTCTTTCATTGTCTCTATAAATCTGCCTTTAAATAAATACATTTAAAAAAATTGATACCACCATTAACTCACCACATCTTCACAACAGCCCCATCAGTTAGAAATTTCCAGTTGCAGGACTCTGAGATCCAACATGTGAAGTGACCTGTCATATCTCTTTTAGCTCCAGGCCCTAAGTCTGCCCTATTCGACTACCCTGGAAAAATCCATTAATCTAACCAAGCCTCAGTTCCTTCACCTGGAAACTAAAAACTATGTGAATGGTTTCCTTGTGAAATGATGAGAATGTCTCATTAATGAATGGCAAAGTGCTTGGTGTTTCAGCCAGGATAAAGGAAAATAAGATGGCACTTATATGTCAAAGGAGAGTAGGATTTGGAAATTATTTGACTTATAAAAAGTTCACACTTATTTTTTTTAAGATTTATTTTTATTTTTATTGGAAAGGCGGATATACAGAGAGGAGAGACAGAGAGGAAGATCTTCCGTCTGATGATTCACTCCCCAAGTGAGCGCAACGGTCGATGCTATGCCAGTCCGAAGCCAGGAGCCTCTTCCGGGTCTCCCACGCGGGTGCAGGATCCCAAAGCTTTGGGCCGTCCTTGACTGCTTTCCCAGGCCACAGGCAGGGAGCTGGAAGGGAAGCGGGGCTGCCGGGATTAGAACCGGCGCCCATATGGGATCCCAGGTGTGCAAGGCGAGGACTTTAACCACTGTGCCACCACGCCCGGCCCCACACTTTTTAAAAGATTTCTATTTTATTTATTGGAAAGAGTTATAGGAGGAAAGAGAGAGAGAGAGAGAGAAACAAACCACAAGCTGCAAGCACTTGGGTCATATTCTGCTGCTTTTCCCATGCATATTAACGGGGAGCAGAAGTAGAACAACCAGAACCCCAGGAGATACCCAAGTGGGATGCTGATGCCACAGACAGCTTAACCTCCTACGCCCCAGTGCCAGCCTCAGGGAGATCACAGTTCTGAAACAAGCAGAGTCAACCTATTTCAGTGGCAGGAGGGAGATGTCAGCCAGGCAGGAGATGTCTTGATGAGGGCAGTGGTGACCAGGCCAGGGCTGGCCAAGGCAGTGAAGCTGGCTCCTGTACACACCCGGAATAGGGTAAGAACTCTCTCTATGGAGCTGACTTGGGAAGGGCAAGCTGGGTTCTGGTGCCTTCCCTGTCAGGGCAGGTATATCCCTTCTGGCAAAACTACAGCTGGCAGATGTGGGCAAGCATCTGGGTGTAAAGTGACTGAATGATAGGGAGCTTCAGTTGGCATTGTGACTCTGTCATTAGCTAACATGTGACTGTGGGGCTCGAGCCTGTTTTCACATCCGGATACTGGGGACTGAAAGATTACCAACCTTGTGCAATCCTTGAGATGAGTTAGGACACAATAGAGATCCAAGAGATGTCATTCATTGTCCTTATGGCCTATGCTGGGCATGGAAGGAGGAGATGGGAGAGGCAGACCCATAGGTTCCTAAGACTCACTGAAACAATCCTGAATGAATTTCCCCCAAATCAATTTTTGCAAACATTGCGTTGGCCTCCCTTATTTGTTTATTTATTTATTTATTTATTTATTTAAAGATTTAATTTTATTGGAAAGTCAGATTTACAGAGAGAAGGAGAGTCAGAGAGGAAAGAACAGAGCTGAACAGATTTGAAGACTGGAACCAGGAGATTCCCCTGAGTCTCCCACACAGGCGCAGGGTCCCAGGTCCTTGGGCCATCCTTGATTGCTTTCCCAGGCCACCAGCAGGGTTTGGGAAAAAATGGTGCAGTGGTAATAGGAACTGGTGTCCATATGAGATCATGGTGCATGCAAGGGGAGGACTTTAACCTCAAGGCTGCCACACTGGGCCCACATTTGCCTCCTTTAATGGGAAGAAGCTTGGCATCCTTTTATTTCAAATTGATGTTGAAGCTTATATGTTAATGAGCCTTTCAAAAAAAAAGCACTATAGAGGTTTTCATCCAATTTAAGACTACTCCGTAAACTATCAGAATCTAACAGTTAATGCTGTACTCTTTCAGGCATTTTATCTGAAGTGTTGGTAATGTGCTATTTTTATCTAGTGCAAATTATGAATTTTTATTAATTCTTGGATTAGATGAGGCTTAACTGCTGCGATGGAGCCTGCATATGTAATCTACTTCAGAGTGGTGCCACAAACTAGATGCTCCTTTGGGTTTCAAGGGAGGGATACAGAGTATCATTAAGGAGCTATTAAGCAGGTTTGCAAGGAGGGAGCTTCTTGTTTTCAGAACAGATTGAACTGTTCCTAAGACAGAGCCACTACACCACCCAGCACCTGTAGGTCTTATCCCAGCCCAGACTCCCACTGATTTTTCCTTTGGACATGACCCAGTCTTCCTTCCCCTACTTTTGTAATTAGACGTTTTTGCCTCCTTTCAATTACGCTTTGCTGCTCACCTAGGCGATTGATGCTTAATCTAACCTTCACAAGGCAATTCTCTTGTTTTTGCTCCCTGTGGTTCAGAATACAGTTTGTCCCTGCTTATATGGTTTTCTTCTTCTTTTTTTAAGTACTTGGGGGCCTGGCATGGTAGCCTATTGGCAAAAGTTCTCGCCTTGTATGCTCCAGGATCTCTTATGGATGCCAGTTCACGTCCCAGCTACTCCACTTCCCTTCCAGCTCCTGCATGTGGCCTGGGAAAACAGTCAAGGACAGCCCAAAGCCTTGGGATCTTGCACTAGCTTGGAAGACCTGTAAGAAGTTCCTGGAACCTGTTTTTGGTTCAGTTGAGGTCCAGCTGTTGCAGGCACTTGGGGGGTGAACCAATGGATGGAAGATCTTTCTCTCTATATCTCCTTCTCTCTTAAAATCTGACTTTCAGTAAAGCTTAAATAGAAATCTTTTAAAAACTAGTATGTACTGTTTATTGGAGAGAGAGAAATCTTCCATCCGTTGGTTCACTCCCCAAGCATTTGTATATATAAGGGCTGGGCTGGAGCCAGGAGCAGGACAGGCAATCTGCATGTATCAGGTTGGTGGCTAGATCTTAACTGATCCATCACTGACATCTCCCAGGTCCTGTAGTGGTGCGGAGTCAAGTGCCAAAGAAGGAAACTCAATCTAGGTACTCTGATGTTGGATACAGGTAGTACAACTTCTCGAATACTTTCCTGAAGCACATTTTGAAAGCAGTGTTTATGATGTGCTCAACAATTTGCTAGCTTTTCTGGAAGTGTGAAGTGTTCTGATAGTTGGCAACCAATCATCAAGAAAGCTGTGAAGGAAAAAGAAAAGAAAATTTCCTGTGGATAACACACACACACACACACACACACACACACAATGCATATATAGACCTTCAATTTTAGCTGTGTACACCATCTCCATGTCATTCCAAATTAATACAAAGTAAATACATCTGTTACTTAATGCAGGGTTTGATAGACGTATTAAACTGCTTTCTCAGGTTACAGTTGAATTTGTAATTGGGTGGAAGTGTAGTTTGCGTATTGATTATTTATTTAAATAACTCAAAGAACAAGTTTCTGTTTTCATTTCTTATGAAAACCATAGTATCTTTTGGTTCCGTTTGCCTTCATGTTACATGCACGGTCAGATCTTTGATATGTGCTCTGCTCAAGAGTGCAGCATTACTTCCATGGGAAAATGTGTGCAGTGACAGTGACTGCTTTCTAAATTGGATCCATCTCCTCGAGTGTTAAGGAAGAAAGGACACCTAACTCTGACAATGTCCATGCCCACATTGTCGGGAAACACTTCAATAACAGCCTGATGGACTTATGACTGTTCATGAAGAACATCCATTGTAGAACTAGAGGTGAAATCAATGGGATGGGGGGTGGGAGAAACCTTGGGGAAGGGCACAGAGAACCCCAGAGCCTATAGAACTATATCATAAAACAAGATAAAATATTTTTAAATGGAAAAAAAATAGGATTTTTAAACTCCCTAGATAAGAGCTTAGCCAATCATTTCAGCTTAATTGTTTTCCTCTCTTTACTCAACCAGATAGATGGTGGCATATAATCAGTACATGTGTGTCCAGGGTATGGGTACAGTACCTGTGCAAGTCACAGTGAAGGTTGGTGTTCTTGCTTAGAGAGCTTCCAGTCTACTTCTGTAGGTATATGTAAATTAGAGTTTCTCCACACAGACATGGTTGCCATTCTGAGCTGTATGATTGTTTCGCTGGGACGGACATGGCCCTGTGAAGTACGAGGGGTTTAGGAGTATCTCTGGCCCCAGCCCAACTGACAGCAGTAAAATACTACATCTCTAATTGTGACAACCAAGAATGTGTCTTCCCATTCCTTCAGCCTCTAGCATCCCCTGTGATGCAAAACTCCCTCTTTTTGAAAACCACTCTTACTGTCTACTGAAGGAGTAATGGGGTGGGTGGACTCCACCGCACTGAGTAGGCTGGAATGATCAGAGTCATAAACTGAACGTTTAAGAAAAGGTTGGTGGGGTTTTAATAGCAGGGAGGTTATTTCAGGTGAGAGGAAATTTCACCAATTGTGGTTCAGGGACTGCCATGCTTTATTACAGCTCTACGTGAGGTTCGAATAACTTGAGTGAAGAAAAATGCACATAGTGAAAAATGAGGCTGAAAGGGTATAGATTGCCCCAGTGCTAGGCTGGTGTGTGTAACACAATAGGTTTCTGAACAAAAGACTAACTCAGTGCAGGGGCGAGCACATCTGTAGGTGTAAGAGGGTGCATGGATAGGTGCAGGACAGACAATCCCTTCGAAGAGAGAGAACAGTGTAATTACTGTGGTGCCATGGGATAAGCTTCCACCTGTGAAGCTGACTTCCCTTATGAGCAGTGGTTCGAGTCCTGGTTGATCCATGTGCATTCCAACTAATGTGCTAGGGAAGACAGTAGATAATGGTCCAAGCACTTGTTCCACTGCCTCACAAGTGGGGGATGTGGAAGAAGCTTCTGTCTTCTAGTTTTTGGTGGCCATTTAGTGAATGAATCAGCACATGGAAGAGCCCTCTCCTCTTTTACTTAATTAATTGATTGAAAAGAGAGAGAGCGAGAAGAAGGGCAAAACCAAGTTGGAACATTGAGCAAAAGGGTCCTACCTAGTGCCGCTGTGGTATGCCTTAGTTCTGTGTACCTGCCATGAAATCATTCACATCATGGGATGGGTGGCCTCTGTAGATTTGTTTTGTCTTTGCCTGTATTTTGGAAACCAGAAGATGTAGATGCCTGAATTTGTCTTTGGACATAATTGTCTTGTTCTTCACATTAATACACATTATTAGCTGTTTTGAGATTACTCATTGGATTACTCTCTTTTCAACTGTGTATTTTGTGACAGTTATTTCTAACTGCTGTAACTGTTATCTTTTTTGCAAAATATTCTCAGTCATTTTTGCCTATACTGTCTCTCCTCCGCTAATATGGAAATGCATGATCTGTCACCCACCTTGGGATCCTATGATTGTTAAATGAACCTCAAGAACATTTTCCTCTTTTACTTCACTTCTTTTTCATCATCACATTGATGAGATTAGCAGCTTCATCACATGTAGCATGTTCATGCATCATGCCATATGTGTTTGTACATTTGAATAACTTAGATGTTAGTCTGACACCCCATCTGTGTGTAAGCAGCATTTAAATGAAAGTATTTGCAAGTTAAGAAGAGTAAGATTGGGCTGTGCACAGTAGCCTAGTGGCTTAAGTCCTCGCCTTGCCTGCACCAGGATCACATACGGGCACCAGCCCTTGTCTCGGCAGTCCCACTTCCCATCCAGCTCCCGGCTTGTAGCCTGGAAAAGCAGTTGAGGACAGCCCGAAGCTCTGGGACCCTGCACCTGCATGGGAGATCTGGAGAAGGCTCCTGGCTTCACATTGGCACAGCTCCAACCGTTGTGGCCACTTGGGGAGTGAATCAACAAATGGAAGATCTTCCTCTCTGTCTCTCTTCCTCTCTGTATATCTGACTTTGCAATAGAAGTAAAATAAATCTTTTTAAAAAGAAAAAGCAAGATGGTCACAGATTTTTTTTATAGCACCTGAGACAAGCAACACTGACTGCAAATTGTGTGCCCCATTGATACCATTCACTCGCATGTTAGTTGAGAGAGGGAAATAGCCACACATAGCCAATGTAGCCTGGATAGATGGATGATTTCCCTAGAGAAAGTTGAATTTACCCTAGGCCCTGAAAAGTGAGTGAGAGAGAGGAGGGAGGGATTTAATACATGAGAAGAGGATTAGCTGGAGCACTTGTGCTCAATTAACAATGTGAAGCAGAGAAGCAACTTTAGTAAGAGAAGAGTGTTGCACAAGAGTGGAGGGACAGGATGTTCCTGGCTTTGCATGGGAAGCCTTGGAAATTAGGATACTCAGCACAATCAGCAGTGGTAAACACTGTGGATCAGTGAGCAGATAGACTAGAGGAAAATCTTACTTAGAGGGGAAAACTACCTTTAAACAAGAGCAGTTGTAGAGAGTTCTAGAACCTGGATTTAAGTCAAAAGAATTGTAATTATTGCTCTAGCTATGGCTCATTCTGAACAGTTTGTTAAGGTTGATTCATACAACTTAAGCTTATTCGGTGGCTTTCTCAAAAGCACATTTGATCTTGCACGTGGGGCTGGCGTTTTCATAGCTGTTAATAAAAAGAGAAAGAGAGACACAGAAAGGGAAGGAAAAATTGAAAGATCTTCCCTCCACTGGTTCACTTCCCACGTGGCCACAATAGCCTGAGCTGATCCAAAGCCAGGAATCAAAAGCCTTACATGGGTCTCCCCCATGGATACAGGGTCCCAAAGCTTTGGGCCGTCCTCAACTGTTTTCCCCGGCCGCAAGCAGGGAGCTGGATGGGAAGTGGAGCAGTAGCGATTTTAACCAGCATCCGTATGGGATCCCAGCACATGCAAGGCAAGCAATTTAGCCAAATAGCAGTTTTAAGCCACTGTCTGTAGGAGCTATTTTCTTAGAAGCACGACTATTTGCATTTGGTTATGAATATAAATGGGTAGGTGATGAACAGAGAAAGAGCAAACCATACATTTTCAAAAAAGATTTATTCATTTGGGAAGTCAGATATACAGAGAGAAGGAGAGACAGAGAAGATCTTCCATGTGATGGTTCACTCTAAATGGAGTCACAATGGCCAGAGCTGAGCCGATCTGAGGCCAGGAGCCAGGACTTTCCTCCAGGTCTCCCACCCAGGTGCAGGGTCTTAAAGCTTTGCATAATCCTGGTCGGCTTTCCCAGGCTACAAGCAAGACACTGGATGGGTAGCAGGGCTGCTGGGATTAGAACCAGCGTTCCTATGGGATCCCGATGTGTTCAAAGGAGGACTTTAGCCACTAGGCTACCGTGCTGGGCCCAAATCACAATTTTTTAAAAAAGATTTATTTATTTTTATTGGAAAGGTAGATATACAGAAAGGAGTAGAGTCAGAGAGGAAGATCTTCCATCCGATGATTCACTTCCCAAGCCGCCACAACAGCTGGAGCTGTGCCAATGTGAAGCCAGGAGCCAGGAGTTCTTCCAGGTCTCCCACGCAGGTGCAGGGTCCCAAGGCTTTGGGCCATCCTCGACTGCTTTCGTAGGCCGCAGGCAGGAAGCTGGATGGGAAACGGGGCTGCTGGGATTAGAACCAGCGCCCATATGGGATCCCAGCACATGCAAGGCAAGGACTTTAACCACTACGCTATCATGCCGGGCCCACTTTTTTTTTTTTTTTTAATAAAAAGCTCGTCTTACAACCCCCCAAAACTTCATATGTTAACTGAATAGTCATCTTTATTTTTAACATACTCACTTAATATTTAATTTCTTTAATGACATCTTTACTGAGATATGATTCATGCAGTACACGATTCATCCACGTAAGCATTCAGTTCAGTGTATTCCGGTTTAGTCAACGTTGGGTTAGCACCACCAGTTCCAAAACATTTATAACACCCCAAGAAGAAACCCCAGACCCTTTACCAAGCATTCTACATCTTCTAAGCCCTAAGCCCCGTGGCAGTTGTTCATCTGCAGCTCTTTCTCTCTGGCTTTGTTTATGTTGGGCATTTTGTATACAATACTCACAAGGTTTTTTTGCGAGTAAAATGTTTGGCTTTTTTTCCACTTAAGTGTGTCCGAGCTTCATCAACACTGTAGCAATGTCATGCCTTCGTTACTTTCCTGGCTACGTGACATTCCACGATACGGATAGCACCATATTTACTTATGCATTCATCATTTGATAAATATTTAGGTTGTTTCCGCTTTGGGGGTCTATTGTGCATAGTGCTTCTATGTGAATTCCCACACAGGATTTGAGGTGCACATGTGTTTTCATTTGTCTTGAGTGTATAACTGGGAGTGCAATTGCTGGGTCATATGATAATGTGATGTTTGGATTTCTCGAAGAACTGTCAGACTGCATTCCAAAGTGACTGCACCGTTTTATGCTCCCATTAACATTGCACAAGAGTTAGTCACACCTGTGTGTCCATGGTGAGTTCTGCACTCTTAATATGTGGAGGACTTAGATTACTCTGTCCTCTGGTTATAAGGGAAGTTACACTGGGCTTTGAGGTGGCATGAGAAATTCTAGAATATGTCAGTTCATAATGTCTGTGAAGAAACTGTTTCTGTGCCAGTGTGTTACACTGCAAAGTGCATTCTGTGTGTGCTCAACTTTTATGTAGATCTTGAGAAAATGAAATTGAATTTTATGCCTCTTTAATTTGATTTGAGACCATGACCAGGCCATTTCTTTATAATAATTAGAAGAATGCAGCCAATATATGACTTTCATCTTACCATAATTACAAACATTTACCATTTGTAGAACACATAGCTTGGGACACCATAAGTCACATTTCATGCTAATCACTTTTCTGAAAATAACGGATTCTCTTGTATACATCCAAGAACAATGATAGGGGTAAAGAAAATCAATTGATACATGACATCAAAGAACAGATCAAAATAAAGACATCGAATATGTGCCAAAGGCTCCCATACATTACAAATTGTGAACTCACCCCATACTTTATTTTTAGGCAAAAAAGAAAAAATCTTGAAATCTCATTATGGAAGCTGCTTCAAAGAAAATTTGATGTGACCGTATTTCTCCCTGGGATCTGGCTGTTTGACATGCCAGAGGCTCCCTGTGGGAGCAGGGTTCCCTGGGGCGCAGGCACCAGCAGCCAAAGAACAAGGAGCCCATTTTGGCGGTCTGCTACTCAGTCCCGTCTTAAGGGATGAACTGAAGAATTAAATCTTGTTTTCATCCCTAATGTTATATGTTACAACATAAAGCAGGGTTTTCAACAACTGTTCATGTCATTCTACACTGAGGAACAAAAAATCCCTCTGATCAACAAAATGTCCCCTGGTCCTCACGTCTCTCACTCATCTTTTCCCTTCATACTAACATAGTTGGCTCTTCTCCCTCCCTTTGAATTAGTATCTTTTCTGGAAGAAGTTTCTCTGTATGAAGAATAATACACCGCACATCAGAAAACAGTTACAACTCATTAAAACATTCAAAAGAAGATTTGAACTACCTACAGTGTCATGAGTGAGAGTGTATCAATTAGCTTTATTTTCTAGGATACATTTTTTGCTTGTATTCAAACATGACTTCTTTCACTCACTAAGTGTTTACTGAGCATCTACTGTGTGCTAAGTACTATGGTAATATGTAAACAGTGCTTCTAATCATTAGGTTTGGAGTTGTTGGTATACCACCTCTTTCCTGTCTTAGATTTTAACATGTTGAGCCATCTTATTCATCAAACACCATATCATTACCATGTCATTATGTGTTCTTTGAAAATATTTTGAAATGATACTTTCATGGATTCAGGAAATTTCACTTTAAGCATCTACCAGAATTTACAGTGTCACCATTATTGATCACTTTCTCTTTTGCTGTTAGAATTGACATTGTTTTGAAGACCATATCAACAGATAAACATTTTCTTATCACCTTTCTTACATTAACCAAACTGCCCTCTGGAAAAGCCCTACCCGTTTATACATCTGTCAACAGGGTGAGTTTTTGTCAAGTGTAGTTAGAAGAAGCTACAAAATAGTAGAAGTAAGGAACTGAAAAGCACCCCCAATCCATTCCTTCGTCTTCAAATAGAGTTGGAATGATGAGGGCTGGTTTGTTGGTTCGTTTAGAGAAACGGGAAGACACTAGAGATGGTTAGGAAACAAATGCAGAACAGAGAGAGCAGAAAAGAGAAAGAAAGAGAAGGAATAGGAGCTCACAATTGAATGTGATTTATTATCAAAGACAAAAATAAATCCACAGAGGGTGACCACCTGGCCCTGTAGATGGACTGTCCATGTGGCAGGGCCAGTCCTTCAGCAGTCTGACCTTTTTACAGTTAGGGTTCTGGGAGGTGTTCCTAGGGGTGGGGAAAATCTATGAAAATGAAGGAGTGGGGCCCGGCGCCGTGGCGCAAGTGGTTAAAGCTCCTCACCTTGCCCGCCTGGGATCCCATATGGGCGCCGGTTCTAATCCCGGCAGCCCCGCTTCCCTTCCAGCTCCCTGCCTGTGGCCTGGGAAAGCAGTCGAGGACGGCCCAAAGCTTTGGGACCCTGCACCCACGTGGGAGACCCGGAAGAGGCTCCTGGCTTCGGATCGGCATAGTATCGGCCCGATGCGCTCACTTGGGGAGTGAATCATCGGACGGAAGATCTTCCTCTCTGTCTCTCCTCTCTGTATATCCGCCTTTCCAATGAAAAAATAATAAAAATAAATCTTTAAAGCTGCAAAAAAAAAAAAAAAAAAAAAAAAAAGAAAATGAAGGAGTGGATGGGAACTGGAAGGATGCGATTTCCCAGGCATTTCAACCTTGAGAGGCCTTGCTCCTGGGGAGCAAGGAAATGTAGAGATTGAGATGGGGGGCAGGGGAGACCAGCTTTTTGAAGTGCAATGCAAGGTGCTCAGTGCCCAGTGGGAGAATCTCTATTTACTATCCCAAGGGCATTACGGTACAAACTTGTGCTTTTGCTCCCCTTCAAGGAAAAAAAAATATATATATATATATATATATATTATAGATAGATAGATAGATAGATAGATTTTGGCCAAGAGTAGGCAGTGGTGCAATTGTTTCTGTATGTGAGCTTGAATTATCTTCCCAGAGATCAGAGTGAAGTGGAGAAATGATGTGATTGTCAGTTGAGAGCCACTGCATACATTGACTTTGTCATCCACCAGAGCTGAAGTTAAGTGCTCTGAGTGATACAGGGATGATGAACACAGCTCTGCCCCTCAAACAAGTTAAAATTTATTGTGAGCATTGGCATTGGCAAGACCTGGTTCCAGTTCTGTGCCTGCTGTTTACTAAAATGACCTGCAGTATGATACATAATGTCTCTTACCTTTAGGGTGAATAATAAGGGTTCTTGCGGGAAGGGAATGTGTGTGTAAAGTTCTTAGGAGAGTGTCTGGCACGTGACATGGTGACACAGATAGCATACAGCATTCAGTAAATGTTAATGACCATTGTTTTAGTAATGATGCTTCCTGTCTTCCTAGGATTTTTTTGAAGTTAAAAATGAAATACACACTACTAGTAACAAACACAAATGAATATTCTGCCTAGAGTGGATTTCTTCTGATTTGAACTGTAAGGACATGCCTGTTATGACCTGTGATTGTCTTCTGAAGTTTCTTAGTGTGGTTACTTGTTTCTTGTACCATCCCTGCAGAATGACTTGTACATGGAAATGAAACAGGGCAAAGAGTTTTGTCTTGCAAAAGAAGGTAGCAGCTGGAGTAGCTGAGTGGATGTCCGAAACACATGCCACTTGGCCCTGAAGCCACTTTCCTGGGAGGGGGTGAAAGGTTACTGCCCTCTCCCCTCCTGGAGCCCATGCGTTTCGTTTCCCCAGATTTTAATCAAATGAGGTCAAATGAATGGCTTTTCTACAGCACGAATGCTGCAGGCCTTCATGAAATAAAACCTGTGCTTTCCAAAGTTACTTGCTTACTTGTTGCTCGTAAAGCACAGGGAAATTCCTGGTTGAGAAAAGGTGTTCTTGTCTGATGGTTTCTTTTTAATGCCATGGCTTCCCAGAGCATTGAAAAGCATTTACAGTTTCAACTCCCCAACCCCCAAGGTGGCTGAATTCATGTCTGGTATTGCCTGCCTGCCTGCCTGCCTGCCTCCCTACCAGTTTTACCTCTGCAACTCAACCTTTGGAACTGATTTAATCAATGGATCAGCACATTATTCAAAGGGGGGAAATGTTATTACAGCTAAGCTTTCACAAGGGTTGATGATTCATTGGACACTATTCAGGAGTTTTAATCACATTATACAAAAAAAGCAAATTTGACTGTGGCTTATGCCTAGAATTTTGATGTAAAGTAAAATACTTGAAGCAGTACGAGGGGCCTGTGATTGGATTTACGTGAGCAGATATTTTTTTGTGAGAAAGATAACTAGGAATACTCTACCAGGAGGACTCAGAAAATTCAAACCCACACCAGTGGGCGAGACTGATGATTCTCAGTCAGACAAGACTGAATGTCATAGGGAGGTTGAGGCTTGGAACCTGTCCCTTGTAGTTGCCATACTACAGTGAAACAAGTACCAAGTTTAATGACAGTATTTCAGATTTGCATGTCTTTGTTTTTGGGCAAGTAAAGGTCTCTGCTCCTCATTTTTCTTATCTGTCCAACTGGAGTTAATCATATTGCCCAAGATATTTGTGAGGATTGACAGGATAGTGAAGATTTTTACCTACTTTGACTTCCCTTTTAGGAGTAGCATGTTCTTCATAGTTTCAAAATTATTTTTGTCCCCAAACTATAATAGAAGTTCCATGGGTATAGTGGATCTGATACAGTATTTGATGTCTTAGGAGGCAGGCCCCAGTTACCCTGAAGTTGGACTCAGAAGAACCCACTGCAGAGATGGGAGTTTCAGGTCACTAGCCAAGCCTTCTGGATACAGAGAAACATGTCTCATTTCCCAGAAAGGTCTGTTTAGGTCTAATAAATGAATGAAGTACAGAGGTAGCTGCTGTTGTACAGTGGGGTTAACTACCCCTTTAGATGCTAGCAGAATGCCTGAAATAGAATCCCATGACCATTTATGATCCAGTTACCTGCTAACCAACCTGAGAGACAGCAAGTGATGGCCAGGGTACCTGTATTCTGTTGTGAATTGCTCAGATCTATCCCAGAAACGAGCCTGAGGCAGGCTCTTTAGAGTTCAGGCATCTATTTGCCGGCCAGTGCTGACAAGTGGACAGTCCCATGCACTTCAAGTGGAAGAGGGGAGCAATCCTGGTCAGCAGTACTCGGGGATTTTTAAGCGACGGTAATCCAATCAACTAAGAGCGCTGCCACGTGTTGTAAATCAATCAGTCAACCAAGCTTACTTACATCAGTGCACAACACAAATTATCCAGTCAACTGTAGTGGCGCGAAACAGGCACCCAAATGGTTTAAGCATTGTGTGCTTTAAGCTATCCAATCAGTAAGAGCTTCAGCCTGGCTAGTAGCAAACAACAGAACCAAACAGGTCCTTCCAATTCCATGTACAGAAACCAATTTGGGGCAATCAGTTTACCCTGTGAGCTGTGAATGAAAAAGCAAGATCTCATCCCGGAGTGAGATATTTTCTTTGACAAATATTCTCACTCCTCTTTTGGGACTTTCTGAGGTCTCAAGGATATGGACACATCCCAGACATGTATCAGTAGATCTAGCCTCATTGTCACCACTTGTTATTGTCTGAGCTGTCACACATTGTTGCCATCCAGGGGGAGATTTACATGGAGTTCCAGGCTTCTGACTTCAGTGTTGCATAGCCATGGTTGTTGCAGACACTTAATTATTGAACTAACTGATAGAAGCTCTTTCTCTTGATACCTCTTCCTTTCTCTGTCAGACTGCCTTTGAAACAAGTAAGTCAATCTTTTTAAAACAAAATGGAAATGCCACAAAATCATGATTAAAAATTAATGGCTTGGTTTTCAACCAAGTGTGATTTTGATTTTTACTTCTTTAGCTTATTAACTGTATCTTCTTGGGCAAATTACTTAACCACTCTTCAGTTCAAGTTCATCATGTGAAAAAAAGAGAAAACTACTGCCTCCCTCCTTGTGAAGCGTTGAGGAGTTAGTGAGATTAAACAAAGCCCAATGCATCCTACCTGGGAGAGTGGCTCATTCAAGGATTTGTGGGAAGAATGCAGCAGCCACAGCACAGAGGTGGCATGCCCTTGGAGAAGACCAGCTCTGGATCATGTGAAGTCGGCTGAAGGAATAGTTCCACTGGAGCTCCTTTGATCAAAGCTGCATTCTTTGTCTCTGACCTTTCCTGCTTCCTCAGAACCAGATGATCTCACATGCACTGCAGCAATCAGGTCACTGAGATCAGACACATTTGAAGTCTAAGACTGGCTCTGTTCTCCAGCTGTGCAACACTGGGCCATTTAGGTGACTTAACCTCTCAGAGCCCCGTTGTTCCCAGTTGTGAAATGTCACTGAAATAATTAGTTCATTTATTGGGAGAATGGAATAGAACAAGCATGTACCAATACTTAGTCCACTCACTGAAATACAGGTATCTTCTTAGGTGTGTAAGACTTCATTACATGTAGAATCACTTCCTGGTATCAGAATTATGTTAGAACTGGTGGGAAAACAATCCAACCACATGACTGAAGATTGTTCACTGGCTTAGAACTGCTCATTCCCAACCAATGCAGAAAGAGTAGCGTTTCTTTTAAAAACTTTTATTTTTATTATAAAGTCAGATATACAGAGGAGAGACAGAGAAGAAGATCTTCCGTCCAATGATTCACTCCCCAAGTGGCCCCAATGGTCAGAGTTGAGCTGATCCGAAGCCAGGAGCTGCTTCTGGGTCTCCAACGTGGGCACAGGGTCCCAAAGCTTTGGGCCCTGCTGGACTGCTTTCCCAGGCCACAAGCAGGGAGCTGGATGGGAAGCAGGGCTGCAGGGATTAGAACTAGTGCCCATATGGGATCCTAGCGCTTTCAAGTTGAGGACTTTAGCCACTAGGTTACCGTGCTGGGGCCAAGAGCAGAGTTTCTTATAACCTTTACAGTCTTCCCACCTTTATGATGCAGTGGGAAGCATGGGCCATTAAGCAGTCACATGGGCATCATGTGAGACCGTATGAGAAATGCAAAGTACAAAGCCCACAACTTTTGAATCATGTAGGCTCTGCAGATAATTAGCTTCTAAACCTATACTGTCATTGCTGAAATATTCATTGATACAATCTTTGTATGTCACTCTTGATTGTCACTGTGGTCTAGATTTGCAGCTCTATATGCTACACATTATTGTTTTCCAACAGGGGAGTGAACCCTAGAAAAGTACAGCATTTTGTTCTATTTCACACGGGCTGCTTAGTGTCAGGGCCAAGACCAGTTCGTCAAGGCCTCAGATTTCACTTTATGCCGCTGTGCTCTGGAGCCCTGGCTTTGCAAACTAATCCACTTCCTTTCTGCCATCCATTTGTCACCCTGTTTTCTCTTTGAGTCCCCAAAGTCTTGCTTTTCTTAGATATATCAGCCTCCTTGGAGGGGATGTAAGAAGATGAGTAAATTGCTGATCAACCGATAATTCATTCACGAATCATTGAATTCATTAATTAATTTCAAGTAGTTCAGTGCTGATGATATGCATAGCTATGAAACCCTGTGGTAATAACAGTCCAGCTTTTTTAGTCCAATTGAATGATGTAAGGCATTAGTTTTCACACATCAGTTTCATTAGCTTCACTTGGGAGTTTGTTGAAAATGCAGATCTCATGATCTGTACATTTAACAAGTTCTTGTATGATGCTAAGGTTATGGGTCAACGTTGGTCCAGGCCAAGGTGAGGAGACCAGAACTCCATCGAGATCTCCCAGGTGGGTGGTAGTAGTGTGCCCCAGAGCCCGCATTTTTAGAAAATGCCTTAGTTTCTTAATCTGACTACCCATGTTCAAATTTAAACTCTGACACTAGCTTCCTGGAAATCCTTGGGACTTGGTTTCCCAGACAATAAAACAGAAATGACAGTTCCCTCCAGTCACCGTAAGGTTGCTGTGGAGATTACATGAGGTAATAATTGTGAAGCGTTTAACATAGCGTGGAACCACAGTTGGCGCTCAAGCAATATTAACTTGCATCGTTTTTGAAATCTAAGTTATGTTGTTCTGATTATTCCATAGAAACAAATGTTAAAGGAAGATTCTGCATCCATTAACACATAAGTCTCCAAATGAACTGAATTAAAGATTAGCAGTAATGCTCTGCTGTTCTTGAGGTGTCTGATCTTCCTCCCAACCAGAGTAATTGTTTCTTTTATAGCTCTCTTGCTTGTACATTTTGTTCAGCAATGTATTCTATTAAGAAGTCTCTCTCTCTCTCTCTCTCTCTCTCTCTCTCTCTCTCTTTCTCTCTCTCTCTCTTGCAAGTTCCTCAGGGACAGGAGAACTGTTGAAGCCATCCTGTACTGTCACTTGCACCCCACACAGCCATAACTGTTACCCAGTCCTCAATACTCTGTACAACTCAAACTATACTGGCTATATGAAATACTCCAAACCAGAGTTCATTGGCTTTTCCAGGCCCAAGCAAATAGCAGATGCCAAAAGAGAATGGAAAGGTGTTGGGTCTCCTCTGATTGTTCTGCAATAAGACTGCACATTGGAGGAAATGTTCACAAAAAGTCAAAGTGGGAGTGGCATATGCAATCCACCGCAACAGGTACTGTTCTTGACAGCAGAACTAACCAGAGAGAGGACATTATCTGAAATTGCACCTGTGTTTCTTGGAGGGAGAGGAGATTTGTTCCTATGAGTGGGTATGTGTGTTGTTGGTGGGTAGCAGAGATTCAGTCTGACTTGGGAGTGGGAAATGTTTGTGCATGGGCACTGAGCTGGGAGAAGGACACACAGAACAAGAGTCTGGTTGCATTTTCCATTGGTTAGCTCACTGCTTGACGTTTTATACGTTTAGATCCTATATTTTGTACAACAAGGAGACACAGTGCAAAGACCATACTGTAGATTCCCAGATGGCCACTGCTCCAAGGATTTTAGCCATCATCTGGAACAAGAAGCAGAGAGCACGTATCATTGTCCTTTTGGTGCTTTTTTAAAAAGATTTATTTATTTTTATTGGAAAGTCAGATATACAGAGAGGAGGAGAGACAAAGAGGAATAGCTTCCATCCAATGATTCATCCCCCAAGTGTCTGCATTGCCCGGAGCTGAGCTGATCCGAAGCTAGGAGCCAGGAGCTTCTACTGGGTCTCCCACACAAGCGTAGAGTCCAAAACCTTTGGGCCATCACTGACTGCTTTCCCAGGCCACAAGCAGGGAGCTGGATGGGAAGTGGAGCAGCCAGGATTAGAACCAGAGCCCATATGGGATTCCAGTGCATGCAAAGCGAAGACTTTAACCACTAGGCTACTGCGCTAGATCCTCTTATAGTGTGTTTTTTTTTTTAACCAAAAAAATAAAATGGCCATGGTCATTTAAACGCTTTTTATTATGAGTTTTCTGCGTTGTGAGATAATGTCTGCATAATGTGAACATTTTTGAGGGCCTTCATGTACCTCTTCCTAAATGATTGATGTATTTGGGATTCAAACTCCACTTCTGCCATTGACAATGACATGCCAGTTGTCCTTTGGGGCCTCAGTTCTTTTATGAAAGGAGCAAACTGGGTTGAAAGAGCTTTAGATCGTTTCAGCTCTCAATACAAGACAGTCTCCCAGAAATAGAATTGCAGTAGTCCTTTTTTGGGAAAATCCATTCTTTCCTAATGTTGAAATGCTGGCATTCCAATGAGTCAGGTAGCATGCTACAAAAATTACCATGCAAAGTATAAAGGAGGTAGGAAGTGAGGGCATATCCTAAAGTGTTTTTCCTATTCAGTCTATTCTAACTGACCTGTGTTCTGTGCAGCTCTCATTCCACACCAAGCAGCCTGCTCTCTGGCAGGGTCCACACCGATTAAGACCTCTTCCAACAGAACATGTTGTCGGTGATTGAAATCCAAATATATTGATTGTTTCGTTGCCATCAGGAGAGATTGCTTTCTACGTGGTGATGGATGAGAACTCTTTATATCCCTTCATCTGCAAACTGGACAGCCAATGATACAGGCAGCTTCCCAGTCTTGGACACTGAGCCATTAGTTGTGGCAGGCAGCTCTGAGCCCTCAGTCACCTTGTCGTGGCTCTAGCATGGTCAAAGTAAGCAAAATTATAAATCACAGATGCAAGGTAATGCCCTAAATTGACAATTTGGTAGCAAGTACCTTTAAAAGCGATGGGACAGGAACCAGCACGGTGGCCTAGCCACTAAAGTTCTCGCCTTCAAAGCTCTGGGATCCCACATGGGCGCCGGTTGTAATCCCGGCAGCCCTGCTTCCCATCCAGCTCCCTGCCTGTGGCCGGGGAAAGCAGTTGAGGAAGGCCCAAAGCCTTGGGACCCTGCACCTGTGTGGGAGTCCCAGAAGAATTTCTGGCTCCTGGCTTTGGTTCAGCTGAGCACTAGCCATTGCAGTCACTTGAGGAATGAATCATCAGATGGAAGATCTTCCTCTGTCTCTCTGCCTTTCTGTATGTCCGACTTTGCAATAAAAGTAAATAAATCTGAAAAAAAAAAAAGAATAGAGCTGAGAAATACATGGCTCCTGTCCTCAAAGAGCCCCAAATCTAGTAGCCTTAGAATGATAATGGAGGTTGAACATTCAATTTTGCTTTGAAATGAAGCCAAGACAATGAGCGAAACATGATAGATGATCTCAGTAGTCGACTGATAAATGGAGTAATGTCTGTTCTTCAGAGCAGACAAGCTTGTATATCATCCTGAATATGATGATGAATTATTATTGAGGGCTCACCACATGCCAGATATTGTGGGAGGCACTTTGCATGAATGCATTATCCCATTTAATGCTCAGAAATATGTCTATGATATAAGTATAATTAGCCTCGATTGTACAGATGAAGCAATTAAGGTGAGACGGAATTATCATGTGGACTCATATGTGAGTGGCGGGGTTCAGAGGGGTTTCAGCGCCACCTTTCTCAAGGTTAAGGTGCATGTTTCTTTCTTCTCTGCCATTCTGAGTTGTGTGGCTGTGAAATACTCTCTGCAGCGGTAGTGACTGCAGTCATTGTGTGTCAGTATTGCCGTTCAGGACCCATTGGTTCAGAAGATGCGATAACGTTCTTCACATGGACCAATTAAAGCAAAACTCCCTTTGTAAAGCAGCAGTGTGAGCCAGAAAAGACATTTCATTATCTGCGTCTGCCCATAGGGAAGTAGCAATGCTGGGTGAGAAGATGACTGGCTGGGGAAGTGGCAGGCCTTTGGATCCACACTTTCACTGTCAAAGACCTGTTTGACCACTTCCGGGATTGGCCTCCCAAGCTCACCACCCTAATGGGGTGGGCTCCTGGGATTTCTATGGAAGAGGGATATCTTCCCTCCCACAGCAGCAGTCAGTTTATTGACTTCCTCTGAGCATTCATTTCCTAGGGCCCCATTCAGTCACTGACAGCAGGAGGTTCTTTTCACTTTGGGAGTTTGCTGATGGTACTAAACCAAGCATTCCAATCTGGTGAATTGCACTCAGGCAGGTAAAGGGTAATGTTACTTCCTTTTCAGTAGCTTCCAGAAAGTTTGTGTGGGTCAGTTAGCCAGGCACAAAGCAGAGGCCAAATGTCTCCCTGCTCCTCATTTTACTCCTTGCACTTCCTTTTTTAAAGATGTATTTGTTTTTGTTAGGAAGGCACAGACAGAAACAGAGACAGAAAGATTCTCTGTCCACTGGTTCCCTCTCCAAGTGGCCACAACAGCCGGAGGGAGCTGATCCAAAGCCAGCAGTATCTTCAGTGTCTCCCATGCAGGTGCAGGGTCCCAAGACTTTGGACTGTTCTCGACTGCTTTCCCAGGCCACAAGCAGAGAGCTGGATGGGAAGCAGGGCCACCGGGATTTGAACCAGCACCCATATGGGATTCCTGTTGTTGCAAAGTGAGGATTTAGTCAGTAGGCTAGAGCAGCCGCTGGGCCCATCCCTGTATTTTCTAAATGAATGATTCTTAGGTAGAAAGTGAGTCTTCCTCATGAATACCAATCAGATCACCTCAGACTGAGTTACTTGCGAAACTTGCTAGCTGGTGCTGAGAATTGTTTCTTGTGGCTACTGTTAGCTACAGCTACAAATGTAACCTTTTGTTAAAAAGGCACTGCCTTCGCCTGGGCCTCAGATTCCCTTCTGCAGTAAAGTACTCTTCATTCCTTACTGAAAATGTTCTTCACTTTGGAATAGTCTGTGTGTTCCCATGGCCCACTGCAGATGACCAAGATAATCAGTCTGCTGGCCAGGGCTACTGTCACCAACCTTGCCTTTTCTGGTATGTGTCATTTCAAAGGAACTCACCTAAACTCCTCAGTTTTCATTCAGAGGGAACTTTCTTCATCATGGATGCAAACTGACTGGTCACTTATACACATTAAGAGCATGCATTATAGAGTCAGGGAGAGCTGGGTTGCCTCTGTGACTTTACTTATTAGCTCTGTGACCTTGAGAATGAGACTTAACATCTCTGAACCTGTGCTTCCCTGGTGAGTCATGACTAGAATTGTTGCAGGGTGGGAATGAGATCATGCCAAACAAGTCTAAGGTTTATTAAGGAGTCTTTATTAACCAAGCTTGGTGATAACAGTGCCCACTAGAAATAGCAAATCACAAATCCATATGGTAATGCAGTCAATCGTAACCCCAAGAGGAACAGATAGTCATTACCCTGAAGCCCATCCTTTAAGCTCTGTTAACTTATCCATTAACCTATATCCCAGCTTCCCCAACAATATAAGTTATCCCAAGAGACATGCAACGAATAACCTGGACACACAAAGCTGCCGACATTCACCTTTCCCTGGCTTCTCTGCCCACATTCCATCACTGCTAGGCCTCACGTCTCCTGGAACTCCCGATAGTACACAAATTAGAAAAACAAAGCATCTTAGCATTGCTAGCTTCATTCTCCCACCCAAGCAGTAAACAGAGGGTGAGGAATACAGACATGCAGGGGCCATGCTCAGGGGATACCTGTCCTCAGAGTCCGTCTGTGGGAAGCCAGAGAGCAAGCAGGTACTTGGGAGGCCAAAGTCTAGAGAAATAGAAGCAGGCTCCTTATCATGAGCCTTTGTAGAGGCCTATGAGGGGAGTGGTGACACAACAATGCAATACTGCCCCCTCTGAGGTTCCAGGTGAGGATAGCTGAGAGTCACAGGTGGGCAGGAGGGAACAATTAGGTGGTGGGGTAGTGGCTTCCAAGCTCGTGACCCTGAATAGCTGCCAACCTCACTACAGAATCTCTCATAAGCTTGTATCTTAGTGCAATGCCTGGGTCATTATTATTGTCAATGAATGCTGGCTAATAATTACTTTAGTATTGTGATCTCAGCTTTTTCTGTTGTTGAAGATTTTGCATCTTCTTTCCTTGGTGTCTTTGTTGCTCAGAACACAGAATGAGAGTTCCCATTACCAAGTTATGTTCCTCTTAATTGGGATGAGGTTTATATCTTCTGCAACTCACTACTTTGAAGCTGTACTCTTCAGTGGCTGGTAGTATAGTCAGTATTGGTGAATTACGATCTCCGTCTAATTCCAAACCATTTTCATCATCACAAATAGGGATCCTGTACTCATTACTCAATCACTCCCCACCTGCCATAGCATTTGTTTTTAAATCTCTTTCACATCACTTGGCACTCCCTAACAGAGGAGTTTTAGATAGTGAGCTGTTTTATTTTTCCCCAAATGTCAATCAAAAGCAAAAACATGTTCCTAAAGAGAAGTAATAGGCTCTGACATGCTAGGATTGCTTAAGGAGCCCAGAGAATGGAATCGGAAGTCATGCACTCACTTTGGCCAAGACACAGATTGCCTCTTTGAGGCCTAGCCACCATACTTCACACTGTTTTCTTTGTCTTGTAGGGGAAAAGGAAAGAGGTGGGATGGGTTTTCTAAACCTAATGTAAACAGAGATGATGCCAGAACCCAGGAGGAAGGTGAGCTGGGTCTGTCTCTTTGCATTGCATTCCCATCCTGTCACATTCCAAGAGAGGAATTTTAGTCCTGGGAGGCACCAGATAACCCACAGGGGAAATGCAGCTCTTTGAAGTTCCCAGTTGTCAGCTTCTGCACCTGCTGATCTACTCAAGACCACCCATGTCAGAAAGGCCCCACTCATCAGCACACAGGTGCCCTGTAGATGGCCTTTTCTTTGCCCTGTGACAATTTATGGGCTTTATATGTCAGGCTGTTTGAGGAGGGGTCAGCTACAAAGGAGGAATGAGGGGACCTCCAGTAGGCTCAGTTCTCAAGGAAGAAGTGGGAAGAATAAACAGTTGATAGGGTTCACGATTGGCCTGGGAAATGGTAAGAGGGTGAAGAGAGGAAGGGGGTGGGGTAGGGCAGAGAACCACAGAGGGAACAGCCTCCAATTTTGGGCTGTTTAGGATATCCCGCCTTATTCTGCAGTTTAGCCGCAGTTGTTATGTCCCAGTAATTGCCAAGGGGACCATAAGCCAGGTGGCTAAGTGAGCCTCCCTGACAGCCTTGGTGGCAGAACTGGAAGGTTTCCACAAGGACTCCATGTTTGAACCTGGCATCTGAATCCCCTCCACCACCACCACCAGTGACCCTGTAGAAGCCTCTCCTCTCTATCAGGCTGGTGTCTGGCCCTGTGGGAAGTTTTTGCAGAATGCTCCTTGGAGGTGAGTTAAAAGGTCGGCCTCCCTTGGCCCCAACTTCCTGTGCTTGGGGTGAGTTAGACAATTAGCCCTAAATGGCTCCAGCTGCTGGCTTTCCCAGAGCCTGCTGCTTCTGAAGGAGTTGCCCCCTTTGGTAATTCTGATGACTTCTAATGAGTCTGCCTACTTTATCTGCACTAGACAATTGCCAGATGGCAGCTTCTCCATATGTATGGCACCTTTTGCCCGCCCGCCCCCCCCGCCCCCCCCCGCCAGGGTTTTCTGAGAATCCCTCTTGAGATTCTTGCATTCCCTGGCGTTTTTATTCTGATGGGTGACCAAACAAATCTTTCCTGTTTTGCCCTATGGGGCTGGCCTCATTCTTTTGCTGTAGGGTAGTCCATATTTAGGGAAATGGCTCTTGGGTTCTGAAAAGAAGGTGGAAGAGAGGGAGGGAGTGAGAGAATGAGCGGAAGAATGGTATAGGAAGAATGTTGGAGAGGGAGCCCCTTGGAGGGGGGCGGGGAGAAGGAGGTGGAGCAATAAAGAAGTGAATCCGCATCCTAAGAATGCAAGGGTGTCCCCACTGCAAGCAAAGCAGTGTATTAGAAGGAGAGGACTGCAAGAAGGATGGAGAATGCTCAGGCAGGAACAAACACCCACACAGTCAGGATTGAAAGCAACCTCAAGGAATGAGTGCCAGTGAGCCGGCAGAGAACAGGAGGGTCCCAGAGCAATTTACACGCATGCTCAGGATTAGTATGCACCAACACTTTGACCACCTGGTCCCAGCTGAAGCAATCCACACACTCCTCTCCCTGAATGTTAGTCGACATTTTCGGAAAAAGGTCATTATGCCTGCAAAAGGGAAGTATGATTATTGTAAAGCATGCTGTTTATCCAGCTCCCTTTCCACCCCTAGTCCGTATTAGGTGGCTTACCTTTGTATTTTCAAAACATCAAGATGGAATGATTGTCATGGATTCGTTCTTATAGAAATGTCATATTCCTGGACTCCCTCTGCCAGAAAGGATGATATTGGAGGGCTGGACTAAGGCCTGGTAATCTATATGTTAGCTGTTTTTATTGTGTTTTTTTTTAATGCACTGTTATTGACATATAGTAATTGTACATATTTCTGAAATACAATGTGGCCATTCTCTATAGCTATACAGAGTGCAATGGTCAGGTCAGGATAACTGGCATACTATCATCTCAGGCACACATATCATTTCTTTGTTAAAAATCCTCATTACTAGAAACTGCTACACTGTCTTTCAGAAATAAATGCAAAATGCGCCTACAGTATCTATAGTGCTTATAGGTAATGAAGTGCTAACAAACAGAAACAGAAGGCAAAATACCAGTGAGTAATACTGTGAGAACCAACTTTAAGCTGAAGAAAAAAAAAAAGGAAAGATAAGTATATTTATAAATGTATTAGGCTGTAAAGTACAAAACAAATATGCAAGTGATAGGAATTGAGTCTAGTAATCAAAATGGCCTACACCCCATGTTGGAGGGCCTGGCTTCAAGTCCTGGCTTTTCTTGCTGTTCCAGGTTCCTCCCAATGCACACTCTGGAAAGCAGCAGAGAACAACTCAAATCCTTGGGTTCCTGCCACTTGGATGGCAAACCCAGATTGAGAACCTGGCTCCTGGCTTCTGCAAGGGCCAGTTTTGGCCATCACAGGCATTTGAAGGGATTGAACCAGTACATGGAAGTGTAGCTTTCTCTCTCTCTCTCTCTCTCTCTCTCTCTCTCTCTCTCTCTCTCTCTCATAAATAAGAATTTGTAAAGAAACTACAAGAGGGACCAAGTTCCTGTGCAAGAGGATTCCACATACTTTGTTTTAGGTAGATACTCTACCCTCAAGGTGGTAGAGAATAGCTCATTACTCCTAAAGTGTGATCTATGAATACTGGTTTTCTTACAAAGCGTACAGTACAGAAAGGCAGCAAGAAATAACCCTTACAGAGAAGAGGCCATCAAATGGGGTCAAGGCCAACACCATCAGTCTTTAAGTGTGGTCTTCTTTCCCAGTAACCACTTCCTGTTCCCAGTGCAGTCCTGAGAAAAGCATCAGAAAACTTCCCATAAGAGGCTTATTTAAAATACCTGACTAGTACCCTTCACGCTTGGCCAAGGTCATCGCGCACCAGAAAAGTTTCAATACCTGTCACAGCCAAGAGGAACCAAGGACATGTGACATCAAATATCATGAGGGATCATGGGGTAGGAAAAAATTGAAAACTAAGGACATCTGAATAATCCAGTACTACTAGTTCATTAGTAGTCACAAAAGTACCTTAAGAGACTGCAGGGCAACTGCATATGGGACATGTGTGTGAGACTGTCTGCGCTACCTTTATGATTTTTTTCTGTGACCCTTCTATATGATAAAAATTTATCTTATACAGTTTCTCCATAACTGAGCATTTTGGTGTCCCCTCCACTAAAATTGAACACCTGAGGCAACTTACGGTACCCCCACCACCCCAGCTGCATTTTTACAGTCTGACTGCAAAGCACATTCCTGGTCCTGGGTTTCCTGGGAGAGAAAACAAACACACAGAGCTGGGGTAGACTGCCTAAAAACCAGTAGCAGTCTTTGTCCCACAACAGTCCCAAGTGAGGAAGGTGAGTTACACTTCTTGGCTTCTGACAAGAACTGGCTTTTAGAAAAACGCAACATGCAGCTCCTCAAGTTGCACAACCCTGGGAGGAGGAGCGCCATTGGCCCGCAGAAGCCGTGCCATCCACGACAGTCGCTGTGCCAGCCACTGTCTCCTCACAGCTGCTTGATGCTGGCAAAGCCAAGCTGTGCACGCAAGCAGCAGTAGTTTCCTGGGTGCCTGGCGTACTTCTCAGGTCCTTGGGAGCCCAAACCTTTATCCCCCAGAAGGTGATGAGACCAAAGCAGGTTTAGTCCTTCCTGTTGCTGTCTTCCTTCCTTTCCCTCTTTGTGTTTGGGTACTAGTGAGAGAGGACAAGTATTTCTTGAGGCCATAGGTACAGACCCCACCCTACCCACTCTCTTTCTGTCACCACTAGGGGTGGCAAGGCTGCCATCCAGTGACAGAAAACTGCATAGAGACACTGCTGTCATTCCCTCAATTGAACCTGTATCAGTCAGGAAAGCATCATGTCGAACTGACTTGACTTTGGTGGAAGGATTTGTTTGGAGC
This sequence comes from Ochotona curzoniae, assembly GCF_017591425.1. NCBI lineage: Eukaryota > Metazoa > Chordata > Mammalia > Lagomorpha > Ochotonidae > Ochotona > Ochotona curzoniae. The sequence goes on from NW_024467087.1 coordinate 13,347,415, forward strand.
AGAATTGGGATCTGGAAGGAGGTGACGCTGACACTTCACTTGCACAGTGTGCCATCTCATTTCAGATGGGCATCTCTGTAAGAAGATCCCTGAAACCCGGTGATTTTGATTCTCATGGGACAAAGTGCCTGAATCAGGCTTCTGCTCATTGACAGTTTCACCACTTGGAGTATAGCACGGGAGGGGCTAGAAACTGAATCCCAGAAACTCCATATCGACTCTTACTTCAGACACACTTTGGCTTTGGATCTCAGCATGGTGGGGCGGGGCATAAATCCCAGTTTGGGGGGACCTGGGTCCCAAATTTTCTCACCATGTGGCCTGGATATTCACTTGGTCCTCAGAGAAACCTTTATGTCTTGATGTGTAAAGTGGGGGTGCTGGTGGAACTGCTGTGAGATGAGAGGAGCTCACTGAAGCACTGAACCCAGCACCTGATACAGGACTGGGGCAGGGGGCACATGCATCAGGCTGTGGACCCAGGGAGAGCTCTGGAGATACATTCCAAGGGGACTACCAGCTATTCACTGTGATTCCCTTATGCTGATTAATGCATGGCAAACAGCTCAAGACAAAGGCTTCCTCTTGGCAGGATCTTTAAACACACAGCTTGGAAAACGATGCTGGTCCAAAGTGGTATCTGATAGGACTGTGGTTCTGTATCCCTTTTTTTCAGGCCTACAGGAAGCAGAGGTGTGGGGTGTGAGGAAGAGGTGTCCTGGTTCACAAAGGAATTTCCAACTCTGGCAGCTTGTTCCTCATTTCTCCCCTGTGTGCTCAGGCTAAGTACTGAATTATAGACACATGGAATGTAAGATAACCCCGCTCTGAACCTGTACTCAGATTCCTGGGAGCCAGGGATAGCCCCGAGTCAGGGCACCATCACGCATCTGCCTTCCCAGTTACAGTTCTGAGAAGGAACTGATGGAGGCTAGTTTCAGTTACCATGCTAACAGCAAAATTCTGATCTAATACTTTTGGAGTTTTGCATCTGAAGTTTAGGTGACCTCATTGAAAAGCGAGGAATAGAGGGAGGCATAGAAGCAGCTGTTGCATCAGGAAACGAAGTTATGTTACCCCCTCCCGCCCCTAGTACTCAACAGAGTTCTTTGGGGGTGGGGGTGCAGATCCAGAAGGGCAGCTGTCCTTTCCGCAGATCTCTGTACCCAGAAGCTGTGCTGAGCTGTGAGTGACTAGACTGTGGATTAAGAGACTGTGGAGAGTGATTTCAGAGCAAATTCTTGGCCAGTGAAATCTGCATTGAGTTTGCTCCACAAGGACTCACATGTCTGCAAATGGTATCTCCTGTTTTCTCTTAGATTAGACCCTGTGCCCTGGAACTTATCCTTTGGTCACCACATGTCCTTTCCCAGCTGTGTGGAGCCAGTTGTTACCTTGCCAAAAACAGTTGAATAACCAAGCATCGTGAGGCGTGGTGTTTTGTGACTTGTTACATAGTTTCCTGCCTACCAGAATAAAAATTCAAGAGATACATGTCAAGCCTTCAAGCCCAGAGGTGAGCACAGAAGCTAAAGGCTTGATGTGCTAATGATGTAATTTTAGGTATCAGTTGCAGATTGGATGGAGGAAGGGAGGATGGGGATTTGAAAACAAGGGAAGGTTTTGGGGGTGCTTGACAAGCCACAATATGATGAGTGCTTCTTTTTATTTTGTAAAGGTTTATTTAGTTGGAAGGAAGGTGGCATTATGAAGAGAAGGGCACAGGAGACACAGAGAGAGAATCTACTATCCATGGTCATCATAGCTAGGGCTGGGCCAAACCAAAGCCAGGAGCCAGAAACTCTATCTGGGTGTCCCACAGGTGTGACATGAGTTCCGACACTTGCTTTCCCAGCTGCATTAGTAGGGAGCTGGAGTGGAAGTGGATCAGCTAGGACTCATATCAGCATTCCCAAATGGGATGTTAGCATCACAAGTGCCACAGTGCCAAATCCCACTGGCCCCTACCCCCCTAGCCCAGTGCTGGTTTTCCTTTTGCAGCCAGTGTTGTGCCTGTTTGGAGAACGACAATACACACATCCATGTTATTCTACTCAGTTCCCATGCCCTCAGCCAATCAAACCACAGAAAGTACTGGAGCCAAAGAAACCCCAAGCAGATGTCTCTAGATAAACAAAACACCACTGCCGAAGAGCTCCACACATGGTCGTTGTTTTAAAAATAGATTGTTGTGGCTTTTGATTTACTTATTGGCTCCTTACCCCGTTTCCTGAGTTAGGTATAAGGCCTGAAGGCAAAAAGCACCTTGGCCCCTGTTTTTGGTTGATTGGCATCTGTCACTTGGAAAAATCTAGAGCAAAATGGTTCTTCCAAAAACTTGAGTCAGTGTTTATTGAGCACCTACCCAGTTTGCAGAATAGTTGGAGACCCTGGAATCAAACGATGTGGGCCAAACTGGAGCACGTGTACTCTGAAGAGAGGGCCTGGTGCCCATAAGACTGCTGTGGCAGAATGGCTTGGCAGAGGCTTTTGGCTCCTGCATTTTGCAAGAAACTTCAAGAAGAGAGCGGGGCGGCCGTGGCCTCCTATGCCTCCTGCCCTGATTAATTTGCTTTGTTTCTGGAACACACTGACCAGCATCCAAGTAGGTCCGGCTCATGTTCAGGGCTGTGTGCTGAAACTTCATTAGCTCTTTTCAAAGCCCTTTGCCTATTGGTACGGAGGTTCCTCTTAACATTGCCAGTTTCCGTGAAAGCTTTGTCAGCTGCTCCTGATAGAATCACTGTAAATTAAAATGCCTCGTTCCAGGGGATATTTTATTTACAGCCAAGCAACTGTAACCAGTGGTACTCCACCCCACCCCCTCCCCCAGGCAGCAGTGACTAGAGATCTTTGATACTACTGAATGACTCTGCCAAGGCTTCCAGTTTGCTTTTGTGCGTGTGAATCACTCAATGAAAAATAAATGTACCCCAGCTGCCTTGCTCCCCAACCCCCAACATGCACACTGTCTTATTTCCAATAAGTATGTAGGCCACAGTTCAATGCATTAGCTCACTCAGTGACCTCTCTGCCTAACACAACCAAACCAAGTTGGTCTACCCAAGCTAAGTGGTGACTGAACGTCATGGCAAACCATTTGCTGGACTTATTTTGTGCATCTCATTGGGCCAGGATACGGGCCTCCCCAGGAGCTCCCAATGAGTTTGTCGGTGGATGCACATTTTCTTTCTGCAGTCACACATTGTTGTGGCTGGCAAGGACTGCTATGTGACTTCATTACTTCAGACTGCATTTACCCACTGTTCAGTTCAGATCCTTGCAATGTCTATGGGCTGAGCTCAGACTTTAGCCTTTCCCTATCAGCTGGAGTCCCTGTCCCCAAGAAGCCTGCCAGTTCTCAGGAGTGACAGGCAGGGCTCCACTTGACTTGAGGGTCCTGCCGCAAGTGCCATGATAGCGGTGAGAACAAAAGTATGTGCCATGAGAACCCGGAGGAAGGAAGGATTACTGCTGCTTGGGAGGGGAGAGGGTCAGGCAAGGCTGTTCCCAGGAGGTGATATTTGAGCTGGGGCAGGTGGGAAAGCTATTCCAAGCAGGGAGAAGTATGTGTGCACGAAGGCGCCCGTCCATTTGCTGGATTGGGGGGCCTTGTGGAGAGATGGGAAGCCCCTCCCAGGCAGTGGTTTTCCCAGGCATGACTGCCATAGAGAATCTGCAGCTGCAGCAAGGTTCTTCCCTAGTGTGACTCCGGTCCCATGATACTCAGGCCCTAGCTGTTCAGCCTGTGGGTGGAGATGATCAAGCTTAATCAGGGATGGCTGTTTCCTGGGTGCCAAAAGGCTGATATTGCACCAGCTTCCCTTAAATGGTGGCAACAGCAATGGCAGTCAAGGACGGTGGCTTAGTGGATCAGGACGGGGTGGAGGAAGAAAGTGAGAGGAGTTCAATTTGAGATGATTTATTTAGGTCTCAGTTACCGCAATCCATTTTGGAGCAAAGGCTTAATAAGAAGCAAACTCCTAAGGAACTCCTGAGCATCACCAAGGTGTTCAGGGTTGGCTTTGAAAAGCCAAAGAAGATGAAAAGCAAGGAAGAAATCAAAGGGCGCTTCAAAAGAAAAGGGGTAGACAGTAATGGCTATAGGATTTGGAGTCACTTTTCTCCTGATTGGCAGCTAAGAACTGCAGCTTAGAGGCCTTGAAGAGCAGTTCCACTCTAATGCTGCCATTGATATGAGACTCAGTTCTCAGAGAGAGAGAGAGAGAGAGAGAGAGAAGAACTATGTCATGGAGCAAAGAAGATATGTGATGCCTGATTCGCAGGCACGCTGACTGGCCGATGCAGTGTGAATGAGAAGAAACAGCTTTATTTTGAAAAATGTCAACCTTTTTTTTTTTCTCTTGTCAAAGAATACTATGTGGGATTTTGGCCACTAATGGTGTGCCTTCCACGTGGCTTTATTTCCAAGTCTTGCCAGTCTGTTGTTTTCTAACATAGTAGGCATGGGGAATGTCAACCTCCCCTGTGCAGGGTGTGGCACCTCTGGAAAGAGATGACAGGTGATCCTGCTCGCTTCCTGCTGGGCTCTTTGTTTCATTGCCCACCCCAAGCTCCTATCTAACCCTGGACGAGTAAAGGACCCAGCAGCATCAGAGCTGAGAAGGGCCTTGGAGAACAACTTTCCTTGGAAATATGTGAAAGTGAGGCACATAGAGAGGAGCGAACTTGCTCTTGGTCCCACATGACCTGGAGACAGGGCCAGAGTTAGAAACTGTAGTCTTGTTCTTCCTGCCCTAGTCTTGATTTCTTGCTTCTAACAACCTCTTCCCCACCACCTGAACCTCTGGCACGCCCAAGCAGCAGATTACTATTCGTAGGAGAATGTTTTCATCGCTAACAAGAGGGAAGTCAAAGAGAATAAGCACGGGCCTGCTTGTGCTTCCCCTCCCCCAGGTCTACTGCTTTGTCATGTCCTAGTCACATTTCCCTCCCAGGAAATTTGCTGCCTATGTCCTGGCCTTGTAAGTAGAGTTCATGATTTCCTCAGTTGCAGAGGATATTCAAGTGGCCAGCATCATGTTAGAGATCTTGGCCCCCTCTTTGGCATGTTTTTTTCTATTTGTTTGTTTGTTTTATGACCTCAAATCACCATGGAGAAATAATGTAGGTGTAGGTAGGCATCACCTCCTCCAACAAGCTTTCCCTGCTTTCCAAGACTGAACTCCACAATCCCTCCCGTCCTTTGTCCTGCATCATTTTTCATGTTCCCAGAAGAATGTGTCTCTTCCTTAGCCTGTTAGTTCCTTGGGGCTGTGGACCGTGTCCTCGTCATGTCCCCAGTGCAGAGCACAAGGTCTTGCCCAAAGTAGACAGTAAATGTTTTGAATGAGGGCTCAGATTCCTATCATAACACAGTTGGACTCTTGTTTCCTTCCTGGATTAGAGCATCGGCCTCTCCTGCAAAGGCAATGAGCGGTCCAAAGGAACTCTGCTATTTGCTGGGCATGATGCTTTTTGGGCCTCTGCTAGCTCTACACCTGAATGTCCCTTTGTTCCAATGGTGTGTCTGGCAGGGCACCCCAGTGGACCCCAGCAGTCAGTTTCTCTTGGGTGCCTGGGACTGTAGATGTCATGTAATGAGCCACATGGTCTTGGAGCCTGGGAGACAGTGTCTTCAGCTTGTCATTATTTGCCCCAGAAAAAATGAGCAAAAGCATTTTATCTTTGCACTGCAACCAAAATTGAGCATTTCTAATATGAAAACTAGAAATCCAGATTGCTGCAAACTCAGTTACATTTTGAGTGCCTCTGTTGAGAAAACTCCATGTCTGAATTGGTCTAACAATTGGGGGGCGGGGGTCCTGACCAGCAGGCCCCCGAGAGGAGGTGAGGCAATGGTGTTCTGCAGCAGCAAGAAGTACCGGAGACAGCCTGATTGAGCATGTCCATTTGTTATCAAGAAAGGAGAAGGCAGAAGGGTGTCTCCTGACAGCCCTCCTGCCTAACAAAGGCCCCATAATTGCCTAGAAGGCACGTCTATCTCAGCAGACCCTCCAATCATGTTCTAGGTGACTGTACTGCACTCACTGCTGGCAGGTAGACCATGAGACACACATATACCAGGTGGTAGGCTGGCACATAGGGTGGACCACACCTGACTTTTCAGAGTTGCTATCAAGGAAGTCTTAGCACAGCTTGTCCAAGGACAAATGAGAAATATTGGGGTGCAACGCACCACCTTTGCCTGTTTGACCAGTGAACAGGCCAGGTTGAGGTCTCAGTTAGCCAAAACCATCGTCAGGGGTTCCCCTGGGGACACAGTGTGCCCTGTGCCTATGACCTCCCACATAGACCAAGAGGCAGAGATCCAAGCGCGATCTCCCACAATAGTGGCATTCCAAACTTACGTACTACAAATCTGGGACAACATTATCTTGAGGCTACATGCATTATATTATAGGAAGGCTAAATGAATGACATGTTTTCCTTGGGTCCCATCCCCAGTATATCTGTTTTTTTTTTTTTTTTCTTTTTGTCTACATAAATATTCCAAATTAAAAAAAAAAGAAACGAAAAAGCAATTTGAAATACTTTTGGCCTTTAGCCTTTTGGATAAGGGACACTAAATGTGTAGTAAAGATAGACAGCTGATGAGGAGCTCTATGAGACACAACAGCTTTCCTTCTGATTCTTATCGCCTGCCCTTCATTCACTCATTCATTTGCTCTGAATATGTGGTGGGCAGTGGGTGGAAGCAGATGTTTTTCCCTTTGGGGCTTTTGAAGGGTTGGGGGCTTTTGAGTGGTTGATGGGAGGGGCATTGTGCTTACAAGACTGCAAGGCAAACTGTGTATGCAAGGCTGAGATCCATGGAGTGGGGAAGTCATTTGGCAAGTGGACTGGTAGACTGAGATCTTGTTTGATTGCGGTAATAGTGTCCTTTAAGAAGGCCAAAGCACAACATTGTGGCTTTGGAGGCCTCATGAGCAGCTGACACAAATATAGCATCTACTTAACAGCCACTGGAGCCCAGTTGGCTCAGGCTGTTGCAACTAGACTTGAGTGAAGATACACCCATGCACTGAGGCACCGGGAGGATGTGCTGAAACGCTGCACTCCTCTGGGGGACGTGTAGTTCATTGCTCCCAGATTTCCTCTTGATGAAGGAGAGAGAAGGACACAGCTCTGAACTTGGACTCTGCAGCTTCTTAGCTAGGTGAACTTGAATCTTTGCAGGCCTCCGTTGCTTCTTCTAAGTGTGAGAGTAAGTCTGTTTTGTTGTTAGAGTTATGGGAAGGGCTCAATGAGTTAAGGTATGGGAAAGAGAAAAATGAATGATGCATATAAATAGAAAAGCATCAAGCAGTTGTGACATTGATGATGGCTTTAAAAAAATCAGGCTGTAATGGGTGCGGTGCATAGGACATAGACTTTGGTGTCAGATAATCTGAGTTTGAATTTCAACTTGACCACTTCCCATCTGGGGGACCTGGTAAGAAGTCAGTCTCAAATCTTCAAGTGGGCTTTTAAACTGACAGCTAGGCTGTTGCTTGGGACTCCTGCATTCCATATCAAAGAACTGGAGTTTCAACTCTGTGTTCGAATCCAGCTTCTTGTCACTGCATAGCCTGGGGGGCAGAAGGTGATACTTTAAGCAGTTGCATCTTGGCTTCCATGTTGATTCCTGGATGGAGTTTGTGGTTTCTCCCTTCAGCCTGGCCCATCCCTGCCTGTTGCAGGTATTGGGGAGGGAGCCAACAGATAATATCTGCCTCCCCACAGCCTCTCATGCTCTGCCTTTCAGACAACTAATAAAAATAATTAAGAATAATATCTTTGGTAGGACCCCATTGTCTCACCCCCTGTCACAGCTGAAAATGAGAAGATGTAAGCTTTTATTGCTGCGACTGTCGTATAAGGTGCTCAGTAAGTGATGGGTATTTAGCATTATCAGTCACCTTCATCATCAAGAAAGTTACCAGGAAGCTGTCTCCATTCCAATCCTTTACTTTTGGGTCATGCTTCTGTTGGCCGTTTTCTCCCAGGAGTATGTATGTATTTCCAAAGATTGTGCTGTGTAGGTTGTGTAGATTTTCTCTTCTGCAGTAGGCACCAAGTACTACTAGCTTCTTGTGCAGATACGACATGTAAGAGAAGGAGAGGAGTGATGACTTATGGAAAGTCACATACAACTAGTAAGTTGCAGGTCTGCATTAGGACCCATGGCAGGTGGAGCGAGCACCTCGGATCTTAATGGCTATCACCAGCTCTGCTTTCTGCCTGCCTGCGTAGCACTGGGATGGAATAGTAGCAATAGTGGTAGTAGTAGTTCTTGTGTAGTTCCTGCTGTGAGACGTGGACTTTTGTACCTCTCTCTTACACAGGAAGACACCAAGGCTTGGAGACATCTGATCACTTTCCTAAGACTGCACACCCATGAAAGTTCAAGCCGAGATGAAGCCAAGGCTGGCTGCCTTAAAAGCTGTGCTCTCCTGCACCTGTGGGGTTAAAACCAGTCTTAACGGGGCCCAGTAGCTTGCTTTCCATTCTCTGCTCCCACCAACTTTGCCACACCCTCCCATCGCTGAACAGCTTCAGCAGCAATTTACAACATAAGGACTCCACCACTCAGACTTCTGAGAAGCATGCAGTACTTCCTGACACATGCTTAAAGGGGAACATTTTGTCCTTCATAGGCTTAAAAAAAAAAATGAAATTATCCCCCAAGTAGAGAGCATTGGAAAATAAAGAGCAAAAGAGGAGGAATGCTTTCGCCTTCTCAGCCCTCCTTAATGCTCGTTAGGTCTCACAGCCTGCACTGTGTAATCGTCGTTTTTCATCTTTCGGAATGCCAGGCATCCATGTTCCAAGCAACATCTAAAAGCCACCTGTGTTAAACTGGGAGCTGCTTCCTCAATTTCCCTCTAGGTGGAATTTTTTTTTCACGTTTTTCCTTAGCAATAGAGGAGTGCCATCCAGTGGTACATTTTGGGAACTGCATGTCTTTTTCTTTTTAAAATCCCCTTCTAAAGGCATATCCCTTCGATCCATTACTCCATCCCGGTGAAGGGATTAACCATAGCCTTTCTTCTCCTAGTTTTTTCCTCTCCGCCTTTTGTCACCTTTGCTGCTGATTAGCTGTTGTACAAGATGCAGAGCTGGAGAAGTAAAGGCGGAGAAATGCAACTCACAGCTGGATTTCTGGGCCCTCCGGTCACGCCCCCTGTCACTCCGCTTTCCCCCAATCTTACCTATTGTGAATGGTGTTTGGAGAGAAGTTCTAGAGACACGGCTCATTCAGAACAGCTCTGTTCTTCTTTGGAATTGATGGCTCAAAACTGATTACATCTTCAGAACAGTGGGGAGGGCAAGCCCTAAGGGGCACCACATACAAAGGACAATTCACATAGGATTATATACAAATAGCTAGTAAGCACCAGGCAACAAATCAGCTTCACTGGTGATCAGAGAGTTGTGCATTACATATGTTGTTTACATATACGACTTACTGAAGCGTGTGAAAATCAGAATTCCCAGGGTTGAGGAGGATTTACTGAAATGGGTGCTTTTTTACACACTATTGGTAGAACAGGTTGGCAATGCACTCAACAGAATTCATAATGTTTCTCTGCTTTTGTTCTACGGCTTTGTTACTAGAAATTTTACCTGGAGACATCATCAGACACAAATATGGACACTCCGTGGGTATTTCCTGAAGAATTACTTACAAAAATTTATAGAGGTGCTCAGCGTGGTAGCCTAGTAGCTAAAGTTCTTGTGTTGCACGTGCTTGGATCCTATGTGGGCACTGTTTTGTGTTTCGGCTTCTTTACTTCCCATCCAACTCCCTGCTTGTGGCCTGGGAAAGCAGTGGAGGACGGCCTGAGGTCTTGGGACCCTGCACCCGTGTGGGAGACCTGAAAGAAGTTCCTGGCTCCTGGCTTCGGGTCGGCTCAGCCCTGGCCGTTGAGGCCATTTGGAGAGTTAACCAGCGGATGGAAGAACTTTCCCTCTGTCTCTCCTTCTCTCTTTCTAAAAATCTGCCTTTCCAATCAAAAATCATCAAACAAAAGCTTTAAAAACGTATTCATAGGAAGCAGAAATTGGAAGGTGTTTAACTGGACACCTTGGTTTGAAATCTGTGCATGATGTTTCATAACACAGATTTTTGACACAACTTTTTGAAAGGCCCTTATGTGATAATAAAAGGCTGAATTTTCTCAAATGCATTATGTCAATTAATCTAAATTACAGAGTAGGATATTACTTAGCTATTTTTCTCAAATCATGTTCCTTTTTATTTCGATTCATTTATTTTTACTGGAAAGTCAGATGGAGAGATGGAAAGATCTTCCATCCTCTGATTCACTTCCCAAGTGGCCACAGCAACCAGAGCTGAATCAGTCTCAAGCCAGGAGGAGCTTCTTCTGGGTCTCCCCTGTGGGTGCAGGGTCCCAAGGCCATGGCCTGTCCTTGACTGCTTTCCCAGGCCACAAGCAGGGAGCTGGATGGAAAGTGGAACAACCGGGACATGAACCGGCACCCATATGGCATCCCGACACATGCAAGACAAGGACTTAAGCACTAGACTACTGCACTGAGCCCTCAAATCATGTTATTATACAATGTGTAACGATTTATTGTTACAGGAAAGTGCCCATGGCATAATAATTGTAAACTCCTATCAGCACACAAAACTGATCGCATCCCTGTTTTGTCAAATATCCCATTTTGGAAAAAAAAAAAGGATGCAAAGGAAACCGATTGAATATTGTATCCAGTGTAAGCAGCGGTCATCTCTAAGAAGGATTACTTGTGATTTCTCGTTTTCACTTACTACATTTCTGTAGTCTCCAGCGTTCTGTCATGAGTGGTTACTAATGCTATGGCCAGACAAGCACTGATAGAAATAAGAAATGAGGCTATTAGGGTGATAGCTCAACTCAAACACACACTTAGTGCTAACAGAATTATCAAAAGCCTGTACATCCAAGACTCGGTGGAGTTTAAACTTCAAAGGACTTCGTGTTATGTCTAGTGTCCACCCCGCCGCCTCCTCAGTCTTCAGTGACCTCCTGGATGCATGATCAGCCTCTGCTTAAATTCCCTGCTTAAAAAAAAAATCACTCCTCGCTTTTCTTTAAAGCATGGTGATAGTGATAAGGCCAGCCCTTGTGTGCAGTGAGGGATTAATATTTTCCAAAGCTCTTAAGGCACTTTTTTGTATCGTGGTCCTGGGAGGCAGGAGGGCAAGTACATTCATCTGCATTTTCCAAGTGCAGATCCTGCACTGATGTGACACGCAGTGGTAAAGTGACTTGTCCCGCAGCTGATCAGCAGCCAAGACAGGGTTAACAGCTCAGGTTCCTTGACTCCAGTCTCCCAGCTTGCTCCAACCTTTCACACTCTCCAGGGCCTAGTTTTGTACAAGGAATCTCCTGCAATGGGGCCTGTGTGTTGGCTTTCCCCTCACTTCTGTCCCTCTCGGTGACTCTTTCTAGTCTCCTGGGTTGTGGAAGATGTGCTTGGGTGTTGGGCCCAGAGTGGAGCAAACAGAAAAAGAGTTGAGGGCATGAAGGATTCCATTTTGCTGCAAATCCCAATCATCTCCATTTGGAAACCTACGATCATATTTACGAAATGTTTTCATAAGCCGTTGATTGTTCAATAAGGCATCACACAGCCAGTATGCAATGGTTATTTGCTCTATGAAATTGTGTTTACTACACAGCTTCAATGTCATCACACTTCCCTGCATTCTGTTTCTTAAAAGGTGTGACACGGTAGATCAATTGTTGATATCCAAATGCAAGGGTTTCCTTCCAGCTGTCAGCAGTCTTGTTCCATTCTTTTCCCCACCGCTTTGCATCCTGCCCTGGGAAAAGCATCCATCCACTTCTGCAAGGTCTAGTCCAATGCCCATGCAGATGTGTCAAAGTCCCAAGAAGGCCACGGGCAGAAAGACAACTTTCTATGACCTTGGAAGGGTATCGCTGAGTTAGACAAAGCAAGTCAAGCCTCAGTGCATTGCAAAGTAGCATCGCACAGGGAGGTCGCTGCGCCATCTCAGGGACTGTGTAAGAGTAGGCCCGGGAGACGCACTACTGTTTTGTACTGCAGCTTCCAAGGCAAGAGAAAATGCACTGGTAGTGCGTGGCAAGCCCGAGAAGACGGTATAGCTGGACTCTTCCAGGTCAGGTTAGGACTGGGTCAGGAACCTGCTCCGGGTTCGCCTCAGGGGTTGGCAGAGAACAGAACCAGCTCAGTCGGTTTGAGAGCAGGGTAAGCACCAGCTGTGGGAGCCAACACAGTGAGTTCCTGCTGGCATCCTGCCTGCTGCAGAGGTACCTACTTTCAGAAACTGGATTTCTGAGAAGGCCCCACTGGTTCTCCTGTGCCTAATCTGCCAACTGCCGCAGCTGACATTTCCCTGCCCTGGGTTTGGGGCCTTCACATTTTTACCCTTGAGTGGAGGGGAGGGGTGAGTTGGGGGAAGGGAGCAGGATTTATTCTAGGCAGGGACATGCCGAACAGCTGTGCTTACCCCTGTAAGCTGGTTTGATTCTATTAGAAAGTTGTTCAGACTGGGATTTGGGGTGAATTTATTATGGAAGATGGGCTGGCAAGGCTCAACCTGCGCCATAGTTCCAGTCTGTCTCCCCACCCCCAACACCGTGGCTCTATGTGGGAGGAGCTGGGATATAAAGGGAGGGTTTTGGGCGAGAAGTCAAATGAGACCAACAGCCTCTTCTATGTGTGCCATTATTGTGTGCCATTATTATCCCAGCCCGCATTCAGCCCCAGTCCTGCCCCATAAAGTGCTCCTGACGGTGAATCCCATTGGTTTTTGAGAGCTCTGTAAGCTGTTTGCCAGCAGATGTTAACATCTGTATGGGAGCCAAATGACTCCCCAGAATGGATGTTCAGCCCCTTACGTGCACAGCAAGATGAGGTTTGGAGCCATTTGTCGCTGTGTTCCCCAGTTTGTGCAGGTTCTCAGAGCCCCACTCCGATGGTTTTGCCCGTCTCCCTCCCCACCCCTTCCTCCGCCAGGATCTAGCTCTTTGATCTTCAGCGAGTGGTGCCTTCTTCCTGAGTCTCAGGGCCGCCATTTATGAAATGAGAGTCAGGACAGATGAGTTCCTTGCTACAGCCCAGTGTGGGTAATGCCTCTGGGAGTTCAGGCTTGCCATCTTTGGGTCCAAACTGCATTTGCTTTCTTAGGATGCTCATTCCTTCCAAACATCTTAGACACTGAAGTCTGCTTTATCTACCCACAAAAGCACAGCTTTTCCCAGAGCAGCAAGCCGGAGCACCAAATGACGTCTAGGGGGTGGGGAGATGGTTGTGCAGTTGACAGCTGAAGCAGGACATTGGCAAGATCTCATTCTAGTTGGCTCTTGTGTTTACATAGTTAAGTGCTATGAAAAAAATACAATTGGATTTTCCAAATTGAGATGACAAAGAAAGCATCTTTTTATTTCATGTCTAATACATTCATCTTTCCCTAGGCGGTGGCGGCTCCTGCTTCTTCTTCTCTCTCTCTCTCTCTCTCTCTGTCTCTCTCTCTCTCTCTCTCACACACACACACACACAAACACACACACACACACACACAACCAGCCACTGCCCTCAAACCCCCACTTTCTTTCTGGAGAGAAGACATACTCTATTGTGGCCCTGCTGGTCTCCCTTTACACAGCGTCTTCCCAGACCTTCCTGCTCATGTTCTTACTGTTCTTATTCCTACAGGGCAGAACTAATAATGGCACCCAGGGCTATTCAGGTTTTGTGGGAAAAGCCAACATGTCATATAAATTTTTAAAAATTTTCATGTAGGGAGGAGGGCTTCGCAAGATGGCTCAGTACCTAAATCCTTGGCTTACGTGAGATCCCATGTGGGCACCGGTTCTAATCCTGGCAGCTCCACTTCCCATCCAGCTCCCTGCTTGTGGCTTGGGAAAGCAGTCGAGGTCGGTCCAAAGCCTTGGGACCCTGCACCCATGTGGGAGACTCAGTAGAAGCTCCTGGCTCCTGGCTTCAGAACAGCTCAGTTCCTGTCGTTGCAACCACCTGGGGAGTGAACTATTGGGTGGAAGATCTTCCTCTCTGTTTCCGCTTTTCTCTCTAAATCTGCCTTTCCAGTAAAAATAATAAATCTCTAAAAATAATTGTTATGGGGGAAAGCATTCAGCTGGCACTTTAGATGCAGTGTCCCATATCAGTTTCCATGGGTTCAGTGCCCAGTTTCAGCTCCTTACTCCAGCTTCCTGCTAATTCACATCCTCGGAGGCAGCAGTGATGGCTCTTGTAAATGGGTTCCTACCGCCCATTTGGAAGATCAGGATTAAATTCCCAGCTCCCAGTTTGGCCCAGTCTAGCCTTGGTGGTTCCAGGCATCTGGGAAGCAAACAAGTGGGTGAAAGTGCTGTCTTGCTCTGAAATTTAAAATCAATCAGCCTATCAGTCAGTCAATCCAGTAAGGTTTTTGCTCTTGCTCCTTCAGTTTTTGGGAAGTTGGTGTCTTTGCCTGTGAAGTGCAGCCTGTGGGACTGAAAGCAGTCAGGTGTGAGCCATCCAGTGGAAGGCTACTGAAGTGATAGCAACGGCCAGAGCTGAGCCGGTCGAAGCCAGGAGCCAGGAACCGCTTTTGGGTCTCCCACGCAGGTGCAGGGTTCCAGTGCTTTGGGCTGTCCTTGACTGCTTTCCCAGGGCACAGGCAGGGAACTGGATGGGAAGCAAAGCAGCTGGGATTAGAAACGGCACCTATATGGGATCTCAACTCGTGCAAGGCAAGGACTTTAGCCACTAGGCTACCATGCTGGGTCCATACTTCTCATGTTCAAATCCTGCCTTATTTTCTCTTGATTTGATACTGTGCTTTTGTGCAGTTTGTCCCCTGCCTTTGTTCGTTTTCTACTGGATCTTCTCCCTCCCTCCATTTAAAGTTCTTTGGTGGATAAGCCCTCTGCACTTTGCCTTTATCTCTTTGTTTAAAGAACACACTTACTACTTTCTGCTATGAGAATGGCCTCTTTCTTTAATCTGACTCACGTTCCAGTTCAGAGATCTTGTGGCCATTCCTACAGCTATGTGTTGATAACCTTCCCTTTCCACCAATCAGAAACCAAGCTCATCACATATCTTCCCTTTTCCCAACTGAGTGCGATCTTCTGCAATATAGAAACCTCAATAACATCTTGAATTATACCATCAGTATTACTTCTCTACCATCTCCTATCAATCATTGGCAACTTTTCTTGATTCTATTGGAGATCAAAATATTTGTTTACCATCTAGTAGGAAATGTTCATTGTCACAGACAATTGGAGGATTAGTACTAATGCTGGGACGAGAACCCATGCCTGTTGATGAAAAGGCTATGTTTGCTTTCTTGACTTTATAGCACATAAAGCATTAGGTCAATTTCATAAGCTCTGGAAACAAATGACTGCTTCAAATATTTGTTCAGTTCTACTGTTTTACAGCTTTGATCATAGGAAAGAACTGTTATGCATAAGTTTGCAGATAGTACTACCTTATTTTAAGGTGGAGCTATTTGAAAATGAGGAAACACTACCACGAAGCACTTGACATTAGCTACAGTCTGCTTTAGTATGTCAGTTGCAGATTTTCTGCTGACACTTTTATGGATGTTTCAGTGGTTACTGTTGAATTTAGTCTAACTTTGATATTCTAAAATCTTGCCCTGCTCCAAATTTTAATGTCCTAACTACATAAAGAATTCAAAGTGGACCAGAGTTTGTGTACCTTCTAAAAAGAACTTTTTGTGCAAAGGTAATGCCTCAGATTAGAGCAAAGGAAGAGAAGGCAGAGAGCCCATTAGTAGGCACTTAGGATATCCACAATTTTCATTCAGTTAGCTTTGAGAGAGGCAAAGGAGAAAGTGACCCTGAATTAGTCTGGACAAACCATATCAGAGAGAATGATCGATTGGTTTACTTGTGGATTTGCAAAGAATAGGATCATATTGATATCCTATTTAATAACCTGTTCTTATTGTTGCTAAATAAGATCTCTTGTATTGTCCTGTATTGTCAAGGAACAACTTCTCCCTTCTGAATCTTAGGGTGTAAACATAATTCAATTTCATTTTCTGTGAACTTGTTGAAGTATCCTTGTGTTATCAGAATTGAAAGACCTCCAGAAATGTCCCCCTAAGGAATATGAGGAAACTGAGGCTCATAGAGAAGAAGGATTCATTCTAAGTCTTCCCAGGGATTCCTTTCAAACTGACGCGATGAACATATGCTAGCTGGGTTTCGTGTGTGTGGAGAGAAAATATATAATCATCCCCGTACCTAATGATATGAAGGCATCCATGTATATTTAAGACTGAGAACCAAAAGCTCACTTTTTTTCTCATTAAATGGTAACTAAACTGGAGTTCGAAGCCTACTTTGCTTGCTCCTTTGATAAAGGCAACCTTGATTCATGATGCATGAACCTGTGTCTTTGAAACCAATAAGGAAAGCTTTGTCCATTGAGCATGCAAACAAATCACTTTCCAAGGGCTAAAACCTAAGCTGACATTAAGCTTCAAGAACATCCATAGTTAATTATACATAAAGGCCAAAAAATAATTTGTACCCTTTTAAAATAGCAAGATTAAAAGAAAAGTCCCATCTATGCAAATAAATGATTTCATTGCAACGCTGCCTTTTCATTTTGCCCTAATTTGTCTACATTAACTGTGCTGGCTCTGCCAGTACTTCCAGGGCACGGGACACGGGAGCTGAGGTGGGAATGAGCTGGCACAGTAACTTTGCCACGGCAGAGGGATGCTATAGAATGAGAGGATATGCTGGCTTTTCACCAAGTTTGTCTGTTGGTGGGAGAAGAAATAATGACATACTGTTTATAACAACGTGCTTCTATTGAGATGCAACTTAGAGGACAACTTGCAGTGAGTGGAATGCAGGCAAGGAAATGCAGAGATCCAGGTCCTAAAAATGATCCAGAGCAATTCTCTTCTCCACTCTGGTCATCAGATTCATCCTCTGTAAAGCAAAAGACATGAACCCCCATGATGCAAGTCAGAAGAAAAGGGGGACAGTGAAGAATGTGAAATGAAAATGCACATTCAATAAAATCCAATACAATTTAGAATGGATTCATTATTTTGAAATGGCTTTATAACTTCCCTCATGCCTACACACACACACACACACACACACACACACACACACACACACCCCCAAATCCCTAACTAAAGCTGCATTTCTCCTGGACCAGGGCTCTGCAGTCCTGTATGTTTTCAGTAGCGACCAGGTGCTTCTGGCATGGAATTGCAATGAGACTGCCCAGCTCGGTAGGCCTTCTGTGCTCTGCCATCCTGGAAGATGATCGAGATAGCTCAAGAGAGGCCTTTTAAGGCACGATGTACCCTGCTGCTGCCAGTCTGAGGGCACAGGGAGTAGCTCTTGGAGATTTTCAGGTGGCCTCTTCCCAGCAGAGGCCAAGGATGGTGGGGTGGGCAGGGGGTAGCAAGCACCAAAGTACACTCTTTAGATTCACCTCATGGTGTGCTGCCAACATGCGGCGTTTCACCTCCCAGTTGTTGCCCATGTGGGTCTTTCTTGAACTATATAGGAACCTGATTGAATTAATTGGCTCCTGGATTTTCAGCAATCCCCTCTCAGGTGGGTGGCATGTTGCTTATCAAGATGGGCTGAATGAGCCAATGCCAGTTTAAGTCTTGTGTGCTTAGGGAGGAAGAGGGAGGGCAGCCTGGTTTCTGATTTTCTTGCTACCAACGGAATGAGCATACAGAATGGGAGCTAGGAGGTAGTGACTGGGTGGCCGCTAGGGGTCGGGGAGCAGAGGGAGGGCCTCCATCTGGAATGTGTAGGGTCCATTGCATGTTAGCACAGAGAGAGCAAATGGCCGCTGCTGGTGTGAGTCGGCATTCCAGTACGAGGGAAGAAAAGGGCCCTGAAGAAGACCTACAAATAACCCCATGGTACGATTTGAATGTTTGTTGCCCTGAAGTTGGACCCCCAAATCTTATGTTAATGGTGTTAAGGGAAGAGAAAGTCCATGAAATGATGATGTTTAGAGGGGGAGATCTTTACAGAGAAATTTTATTAGATTAAGAGGTTAGGGTGGAGACTCCAGTTCTGAATCCTTTCTGTCTAATGAATGCAAGATGTGTGTACACACACACACACACACACACACACACACACACACACACAGCATTCCTTATGCCTCGCTAAGTGATGCCGTGCATCTCCTTGGGACTCTGCCAACAAGAAGGCTATCAGTAGAGGCCAAACCGATGGATCCCAGCAGGCAGTCCTGGCAGCCTCGGGAATCCTGAGCCCAGTACATTTCTTTCCCTTAGCAGGACAGCCCGCACCAGGTGCTTCCTGATAGCAGTGACAAGCTGATTAATATACCCCAACTGTTCATGTCTTTCTTCCTTTCTCCCTCCTTCCCTCCTTTCCTTTTCCTCCCTTCTTTTCTTTCTTTCTTTCTTTCTTTCTTTCTTTCTTTCTTTCTTTCTTTCTTTCTTTCTTTCTTTCTTTCTTTCTTTCTTTCTTTCTTTCTTTCTTTCTTTCTCTCTCCCTTCTTTCTTTTTTCTTTCTCTCTCTCTTTGTAAGGGATTTAAAAAATTTTATGTTATGGTACAGTTCCATAGGCTCTGGGTTATGCCAGAAGCCAGGTGCTTCATCTAGGTCACCCACATGAGCACAGGGGCCTGAGGACTTTGCACCAACTTCTGTTGCATTCCCAGGCATATTACCAGATAGCTGGATCAGAGGTTGGGTAGCCTTGTCTCGAACCTGTGACCATATGGGATGCCATCACTATCTTTAGTTACTATGCCAAAGTGCTGGCCCCTGTGTTGTTTCTAAAATGTTAGAAAAGCAGTCTCCAGAGAGAGTCTTAGGTACTGGAAGATCCAAGTATTTGGGAGTTGACTGGCATTGCGGAAATCCTGTGTCTAGACCTCATCTCCCCTGATGTTGCAAGCTTTGAAGGAGGGGCTTCAGGAACATGCCTCAGCTTTTCTTGGGCAGTCATCTTGATGTGTCATCCTGACAGTGATGGTCTCGGTACACAAAAATGGCATTGAGTGGCTTGACAGATTAATGCTCCTTCAGAATGGAGCTGCCTTGCTCAGGGAATGATATGGGCTGTAGGAGGAGTGGATTCAATACTTGTCAAGTTGTCTAATCACCGAAGGAGAGAGGCAGGGTCATAAGGGCAAGCTTCAATGATGTACTTGTGTGTTGTAACCTTTCGAACAAGGCCTTCTTCATTATGATTCCATGGCTAGATTTATGCCTGAGCTTTGTTCCAAAGGGACTAGAGCCAGTGCCGAATAGCACAGGATCTAAGTGCCTTTACAACCCAGTGAAGCTTCTCCTAATGTCTTGTGTAGTAGAGAAGGTTGGCCTGTTCTTTCCCTTATTGCTACAACCATTATGCACTGCATGTCATTTCCTTCACAAAATCCCCTCCTGAGTTTTGCTGGGTTTGGCTCCTGTTGCTGAAAGTCTCCTACTCCCTGCCTTCCACTGGGACAGATGCTATGAATCCTGCCAATGTGGATTGTGGGATAGTTCCAATGCAGTCCTGCTGATGAATGGTGCTGTGATCATGTGCAGAGGCACTGCAACAGCCTTGGAAAACGGGAAGATGACCCACATCCATACCATCCTTGTTGGCTTTGTCTGTCATATCAGCCCAGACGTTCATTTTAAGAGGCCCAGGCCTAAATGCTCAGCATTAGGGTCAATCATTTGGCCTAATTGGGTGTCTCTAATTTAATGAAACTTTCCCCTGTAAGAAAATAGGGCTGCATCCCCAGAAGAAATTTGCACCCTGCTGCACTGTTGGTGAGACTGTGAAAGGATATAGCTGCAGAGGAAAACAAAAACATTTGACAGTTTCTCAAAAAGTTAAACATGCCATATGATCCAGCAGTTCTCTTTCTAGGTATATACTTGAGAGAACTGGAAACATATGTCCATGCAGAAACATGCATATGAAAGTTCGTACCAGCTTTAATCATGATCCTGAGAAAATGGAAACAACCAAAATACCCATCAGTGGGTGAATGGGTAAACAAAATCCTGGTGGGACATACAATGGGATATTGTTCTATTGTAAAACTGACTGGAGTCCTGATCTATTCTGCACCATGGCTGTAGCTCAACTATTTTATGCTAAGTGAAAGAAACCAGACTAAAAGGACCACATATTTTATGAAGCCACTTGTACGAATAATCCAGAATAGGCCAATCTATAAACACGGAGAACAGATTTGTGGCTGCCAGGTGCTAAGGGGAGAGAGGAAGATGGAGTGATTGCTTAATGGGTACAAGCTTTTCTTTCAGGGTGATGAAACTGTTTTGGAACGAGATAGAGGAGCCGCTTGCACAGCGTGTGACTTCTGTGAGTTCCACTGAATTATACACTTTCAGATGCTTCATTTTATATAATGTGAATGTCACTTCAAAACTATGCATCTCAGACGAACAAAAAAATAAGTGAGATTCCTAGCTGCTACTCTTCTGGGTTTGTTGGCCCATAAACATTTGTAGAATTAGGAACATAATCCGGGCTGTGAATTTCCTGAGTGCTGAATGAGCATAGCACATCTTCCAGGTCCCTGCAGTGGTTGGCTCCTGGGAAGCTGCCTTCTGTGCGATGCCTGGTTTTCCATGTTACTATCCTCAGTGAGCTCGGGGAGGACTGAGTGAATGTCTTGTCCACCGTTGAAGTCCAAGTGCCCCAGTACCATTTCCTGTCACATAGGAGGTATTCAGTAGATGTTTTTTAAAAAGACTTATTTATTTTTATTGGAAAAGGAAATTTACAGAGTGAAGGAGAGACAGAAAGATATGTTGGTTCACTCCCTAAGTGACCACAATGGCTGGAGTTGAGCCAATCTGAAGCCAGGAGCCAGGAACCTCTTCTGGGTCTCCCACATGGATGCATGGTCCCAAGGCTTTGGGCCGTCCTCAACTGTTTTCCCAGGACACAAGTAGAGAGCTGGATGGGAAGTAGAGCAGCGGGACAAGAACCAGCATCCATATGGGATTCCAGCACATGCAAGGGGAGGATTTAGCCACTGAGCCATTGCTCCAGACCCTTAATGTTTGTTGAATGAATGCATTCCTTGTATACCCTTATTCATACTTCTGTCGCCACATAGTGCTAGTTATAGTTCTACTACCACTGAGGTTCAGGACTGATTAGTGAAAGTGTTTAGCGAGTGAGGGTGAAATTGTATATGTGGAGTGGACTTAAAAGTTTAAGGAGGGGGGTAGGTATTTGTATAATGGAACATGATTCAGACCATGAAAAGGAATGAAGTATTGATCTATATTATGACATGCAAAGACCATATTAAAGATTCCACCTTTTTTTTTTGAAATGTCCAAAAGAGGAAAATCCGTAGAGATAGAAAGTAGGTTAATGGTAGTCAGGGACTTGGAAGCCTTAGGCAATGAGAGCTAAAATGTACAGGATTTCTTTTAGAGGTGATGAAAATGGTATAAAATTGATTGTGGTGGTGGTTGCCCATGTCTATAAATATACTACATACCACACAATTGTATACTTTGAATAGGCCAATTATGTAGTATGTGAATTATACCTCAATAAAGCTTTCAAAAACTGAGATATGTGTCAGCAGAGTAAACAACACAGTTGAAACCAAAGAGGGGTGTGTCCATGTTGTGGAAGAGACCTCCATGCAAAACCTAAAATAACTGCCCAGCCATACAAAGGTATTTGCAAAAAAATTGTGGGAAATGGACTTCAAAGAAAAATTCATTTTGGTGCAACAATTTGTAAAAATCACGCCTCACTTTTTCGCAATAAACATTTCCCATAAACTTTGTGGAGACATCTCTCTCTCTCTCTCTCTCTCTCTCTCTCTCTCTCTCTCTCTCTCACACACACACACACACACACACACATACACACAAAGCCTTCAATACTTTGCATCAAAATAAACACTGTTTAATTCCATTTTCCCACAAACTTTTTGAAACTCCCTCCTGAGAAAGGTCCTTTTAAACTGGGCTTGCCTTTTAGCAGCAGCCCCTTGAGTTTCCAGATCATTACTCCCCTGATGAAGAGCAAGGGGCAGAGTGGCTTAAAGCCAGCATGTGGAAGCTCAACGGTCAAAATACTGGGCAGTTGGAGATTGATCAGAGCACCAGTCAGTGGGAAACCAAGATTCGATGGACACAAACCCAGCTGCCTGGTGACTTCTGCCCTGGCTGAAGGCTACACATGAGAAGGCATGACTAAATGAGCTGGTAATGTGCCACTTGTATGAATGAGCCATTCTACAAGTTCTGCTTCAGATAAGCAGTTCCAAGTTCTTGCTCTTACTGTTGGAGCCTGGCCACCCACTGCTGCAGTGTTGATCAACTTTCCTGAAGGAGGTGACACACATCTGTTGCTTTGGAAGGCAGTGCTAGGGTTGGGATGAGGGTGCGGAAGCTGTCCTGAATAGATGTCAGTAGAGACAAGCACTGCCTCATGTGAGATGCAGGTTTGGTCTGTAGCCCTTGCTGGAAGGTGTGGTGAATCCTCCATAACGCCCACCGCAGTTTTCTGGAAGGTTGAATGTCATGTTCACTGCTTCCTGATTTCCCAAGCAGACAGCCTCAGGAGCCTGACGTGTGATATACGAGTTCCTGGTGTGTGTGTGTGTGTGTGTGTGTGTGTGTGTGTGTGTGTAAGTTACAAAATCCTTTGTAGCTGTGATGAAGTTAATAGGTGATTCTGATGGCTTTCTGGTTTTCCTTGGCTTCCAAGGCCAAAGGTAGTCCAAAGATGTTTGTATAAACCAAGAAGCAAGCATCTCATTTTTACTAAAGCTGCTTAAAAAATGAGTAAGCTAAAACTTGTAAAAGTAAAGGGACTTCTGTTAGGGAAATGATCACAGAGAGTTTAGTAGGGGAAACATGTTGCTCTCAAAAGATCATGGGCCGTGGAGCCAGACCAGGCTCCAGGTTCTTGTTGCCTGCATCTTCGTTTTATGACCTTGGATCATGAGCTTCCTTTCTCTGAGGCTCAGGGTCTTCCCCTGTGAAAGGTGGCAGGGAAGTTTCTTATAGGATGCTTGCTCTACTGAAGCCACAAAAGTCAGCCGTCTCACCGATTCCAGGATTCACAACAGACATTTAACTTCCATTCCTCCCACATAGAATGCCAGGCTTGCTCTCACAGAGAGGACCCTGGTGCCTTTATGGCTTATAAATTGACAGTCATGAGGCCTGGGAGATAATTTGGACCCCAGTATGAATGGTATGACCCTGGACAAGTCTCTTTCTCTCTTAGGGCCTATCAAGTGCAGACTTTGGGCATGTAATGTTTGTTAGAGTACCTTGGGACTGGGATAGGTTTGTGAGCTAAATCAGGGTTGTATAGCAAGTGGCCTGGATCACCATGCTGGGGGATGGACTCAAGAGTTTGGCAAACAGAACTCTCTCCCAAGGCACAAATTGCCCTCTTTCACTGTAGTTACATATACCTTCTTGGAATGCAGCACATACTGCAACGTCTCACTTTTCCCCTTGGTCACCCTGCCTTGAACCTTCTACATCCTGACTGTATCTAATTGAATTATATTTTCCTATAGATAAAACATAAAGTATAATAGCAAGAAGCAGCCCCACTCCCCAACTGCTTCAGGGAGAGATGTGCTTTGCCTATCAACTTCCCTTTCCTCTGCAAGTCCCTGGCCCACCCACTGCTGCCTGATTTATATCCTAGGGGAGCAGCTTAGCTACAGTGAAGGTTGACACTAGGTTTTCATCTTCAGATGAACTACTGCGCCTGTTCCTTGTATATTCAAGTGCTTGGCACTCAGAGCCTGCAAGTTTATCCTGAAACTCAAAGTGAAAGATAGTTCCATGAGAAGTCTGAGACAGCATGCAAGAAAGGCCTTCAGAGCATGCTACAGCCTTGCACAAATCACTAGGGTGCAAACTTCCAGTTCTCATGAGGTGCACAGACAGATTATATCCAGCAGCCCTTTCCACATTAATGCTTCATGGAGGTGTGCCATAAAATGCAATAGGCAAGGAGGAAGCTTTGGGCTCAGGGGATATTGGTTATCTTGATGTTTTGACTTATTACTTGTGTGACCTTGAACAAGTTACGCTATGACAAATTTCTCATTTAAAAAAAAATATTTACTTATTTTTTTTCTTGGAATGGCAGATATACAGAGAAAAGAAGATACAGAAAGAGACATTCTGTCCACTGATTTGCTCCCCAAGTGGCTGCAGTGCCTTGAGCTTAGTCAATCCAAAGGTTCCTCCCAGTCTCCCACATGGGTATAGGGTCCCAAGGCTTTGGGCCTTCCCTACTGTTTTCCCAGGCCACAAGCATGGAGCTGGGTGGGAAGTAGAGTAGCTGGGATACAAGCTTGTACCCATATGGGATGCCGGAGCATGCCTGATGAGAACTTAGGTGCTGGGCCACCATGACAGGCCCTCTGACTGATTTCTCTATTAAAATGAAGAGAATACTGCCTACCACAAAGTTGCTGGGAAGGTACAGGGAATAATAACACAGTTAAGTGGCTCAAGAGCTTAGGTAGCAACATCCTGCAACCATAGATTTGAAACAAGGCTCTACTACTTATCATGAAAGTCCCTTTGACTGTCAATTTTCTCATTGATACCTTGAGTAGAGATTTTTGCTCTACATGAATTGAGATGATTTCTATGAGGAATATAGTACATGGCATTAAATAAGCATTCAGTAATTATTAGTAGGATGATGGTTGTTATCATTTGTCACTTAGGTATAATTCCACTAATTCTTACAGATATTTTGTGAACTCCTCCAGATAACTTGGCAGACTCCAACACATATTTTCCATTCTTGGGGCAAACTCACTGGGAATTTCTGATTCTGCTTTTGAAGCATCAGGTGAGGCACGAAATGGAAGCCTGCCATAGGAGACCTGCAGAAAGACTCGGTCCTAACGGTGGTGCTGCATCTTCCCATACAAAGGTTATTCAAAGAGTTTCATTCACAGTCCTGAATACATGGATCTGTCCCACGGACAGAGACAAGCAGGGTAAATGTGGGCAAGAACGGCAGGAAGATTAAAGTTGTTTTCATGGACTTGCACAGTGAAGCCCATTATCCAAGTGCTTCATTTATTTGACTCTAGACATCTTTGGAGCCACCTGAACAATGTGGGGATATTTTTCATGGAAATTGTTGGTGATGTCAAAATCAGCAGGTTTTGTTGAACCTGATTCATGCCCTGCTTTAGGTAATCTTGGAGATCACAAGGAGGTCATAGTTTGGCTAAGAAGATAAAATGAGACTGATAGGTTTGAGGTGGCCAAAATAAGTAGAGGAGTTGAGATTCCAACACCAGTGTCTGTGTCCACTCAGCCATAGCACATCACCTCTGTTTTTTGTTTTGTTTGAAGATGTATTTGTTTATCTGAGAGGCATAGTGACAGAGAAGGACATACTCACATGCACACACACCCTTTCACAAATGCATGCAACAGGCAGAGCTGGGGTTGAAGAAACCCATCCGCTGTTGCCTGCCAAGTACATTAATAGGACGCTGGGCTGGAAATAGCAAATTCCCTCTTACCAGGCACACCATTCATTCCTTTTTTTTCCTGAAAGGATTTGAAGCAAATTTTCAACCAAATTTAGTTGTTCCCACCATGTTCTGACTTCAGCAAAGACAAGCTCTTTTCTGAGACTGGGTGATGTGCATCTTGGAGGAACCAGGCAACGTGTCTTTGTCTGATTCTGTTAGTGACTTGGCAGAGCATTTCCTGACAGTGCTCTCACTCTGTACTTTAAGACTGGCCAAATAAGTACTTATTGTGGACTTTTTCATTCTCTCTGCACAAAACATGCTAAAATCTGAATGGAACAGTTATATCTCATGCTGGATGCTTGCCATCCCTTGTGTCAGCATAAAATATTTGAGATGCAAGAGCAGCAGCCCTTGCAAAGCTGAGAGTGCTAAAGGCACAGCGGAGGCCTTTTCTGCCGATCTGCACCAGCACTAAAATGGCATTGAACACGGGCCTTCCAGACCCCCAAACCTGAAGCGTGGAAATAAAGTGGGATCAAATAACTCCTAACTCACATTTGTATTTAGGTTGCACATGAAACCACTTGAGGCTGTTTTGAACCAAAAGCAAGCTCTGTTTATAGCAGAATATTTCTAAGGGATTCTTAATTGGTTGTTTTTACCTTCAAAGAAAAGAGAGGCATGTGATCACATTGCTGGAGCCCATCAGAAAGACAGAGGTTTGCATCTGGGGAAGTCTAAGACACATACACAATTCACTATCAGCTTTCTGTTGATGCAGTCAGACTGTGCTGTGCATCCTGTTCTCTAACTCAAGGCATGTTGCTGCCACATGAGTGGGAATGCTTCTCAGCAGGGATGACGGGCCAGGTTTTCTTTTATGGTCTTTCTCGTCCTTTTTTCTTTTGTTATGCTTTGCTGGTTCAATGGTAAATCACCTTTGAAAAGACAAAATTGGCAAAATAGGTACCATAGACACACCTTCAGAAAAAAAATATATATCCTGCCATAGCTAAGGACAAGTTTATAGACAAACCCATTTCCCAGGAAAACAAGAATCTGGCTCCTGATCCTTAATTAGATCAGCACTAGAGGGCACTCTTATAATGCCCAGCTGGGAGACTTTTGCTAAGATCTGGTGGGCCTGGGTGTGGGATGGGGGAGTCATGAGCAGGGGGATGCTATTTCTAGGAAATCAATAGACGACAAACAACTTACAACACCTGCAATCGAGAACTGACTGGCCAGCAAATGTATAGGAAAACACTACTTGAAAAGGGCTGTTCAGCAATCTTCCTTATCACATCTGCTTTGTTTCCAAAATGTGGCTGGTACTTTAGCAATACAGGACTCAGGTATTAGGCATCTCTTCTCCAAATGAAACAAATATAAGAATCACTGATTATTGCCATGTGATGCAGAAAAAGCACATTCAGGCAGAAAACAAAATGTGAGAGAGAAGCCTAGGAAAATGTGTTTACAATTTAACAGCTACTGAAAAAGACGAATTTTAAATCCTTGGGGAGCTCTTAGGGTTGTTTTCCCAGTCTGTTGCTGCTTGGAACTGTTCTGCAGGGTTTTGTGATTGTGTCTGGGACAGCAGGCACTTGCTTGCCTGCTGCCTCTTGGCAGACTCCACTGGACTCTTGGTGGGGTGAATTGTGTCTAAGAAACAGACTGATTTATTCCTGGCCTTGGCTCTGCTATTGTACTCAATGAGCTGGGGCAAGTTCCATCTCCTTAGGTTCCTAGGGTTAGGGAAGGATTGGATGTTGCTAATGGTCTCCAAAAGATCACTAAAAGACATTCCCTAGCCCGAGCATGTTGCTTCTTTTTGCAGTCATATGGGTTCTGAATCAAATGAAATGTGGTGGGCACCTTGGGATACAGGTGACTCCACTTTGCCAACAGAGATAATACTAAAAGAATTTGTCAGGCTAAATGGATTGCTATGTCTGTAAGAGTCATCATTTTAAGTTTGTGGTACAATCCAAATTGATGCAACCTCAGTGAGTACACTAAGTCTTCAGTAGGTTCTCGCAAAATTGGCTTTTGATGTCCGAGTTGGATGACTGTGAACGTGTCTGTGTGGTGGCTATTAGCCAGACCCTCAGGCCTGTGCATGCGCCGTTCACTTGGTGAGCTTGGGGGTATCTGGGATCCTACTGGAGTGAGTAGGCTACTAAAAACAAGCTTGTCTCTCTGCCTTTGACCCTCAGGGTCTCTTAAGAGAAATGCAAGAGCATCTTAGCTTAGAGTTTGATTTATAAGAATGTATTGGCAAATATTCAACAATACATTTTTGACATAGCTAGAATAGCTTTATGTTATATATTATGTCGTTAAGTTAATATGAACAGATTTGCGGACAAATCTCTACCAGAAAATGTCCCTTGTAAATATCAAAGGAATGGAGATTGAGTCAATATCCTTGTTTCTTTGAGTCTACAAGGCTTAGGGTCTTTTTTTCTAAAGATTTATTTATTTTTATTGCAAAGTCAGATATATATAGAGATGAGGAGAGATAGAGAGGAAGATCTTCTACCCGATGATTCACTCCCCAAGTGACCACAATGGCCGGAGCTGCACAGATCTGAAGCCAGGATCCAGGAGTTTGCTCTGGGTCTCCCATGTGGGTGCAGGGTTCTAAGGCTTTGGCCCACCTTCCACTGCTTTCCCAAGCTACAGGCAGAGAGTTGGACTGGAAGTAGAGCAGCCGGGATTAGAACCATTGCCCACATGGGATCCTGGTACATGCAAGGCAAAGACTTCAGTCACTAGGCCACCATGCTGGGCCAAGGCTCTGGGTCTTGAGATGCCATTTCCCAAAAGCAAGGAACAGATGAAAATCCTTGTCATTTGCCTAGGTTAAGGAAAGGATTGGAAGGTAGGTCTGGCAACCAGGAGGAATGGGGATGCCTTGAAAATAGGACAAACTCAGTGCACCTTTCACTTGTGACAAATCCTGGGCCTTGGGATTAAAAAATAGTTGAAGCACATAAATTAGAAAGGATGTTGTGGATTCTGGTATTCACAGGCCAAAACCCACAAAGCGCTCTTCCTATTAAATGTGCATGATTTCTGGGGGACTTGGAACAGAATCAGAAAGAACACATATTTTGGAGATACCTCTGCTCTAGGGAAATCATTGTGGCTCCTTTAAAAAATTGTGCATTAGTTTTATTTTAACGCATTTGAAAGGCAGAGAGCGGAGAGGGAGAATGCCCCATCTGGAAGTTCACTCCTCAAATGCCCAGAATACCCATGCTGGGCCAGACCACAATCAGGAACCAAGAACTTAGTCTATATCACCCATGTTTATGGCAAGGACCTATATGCTTGAGTTATCACTTGCTGCCTGCCAGGATGTACACTGGTAGGAATCTGTAATCAGGAACAAATTCAGGGCTCAAAAATTAACACTCCAATATGGTATGTGGGCACCAGAGTGGTCATTCAGTCACTTTGCCTTGTACCTGCCCCTGTGGATGTTTTTGATTTTGCCTTTTCTATGCATGAGCCTTTAAGCACTGGCTTTGAAAATCTGGTTCCATGCCCAGAGCAGCATGATAGCTTAGCAACAGGGAGTTGGAAGCTGCATCCCTTGCCTGCCACAGGGTCATTATGCTTTTGAACAATGCTCTTATTGGTATTCCTCTCTAGATTAAAAAATGTTTTGCATACAAGTTTTGACATACTGATTCTGGATCTGGTGTTTTGCTACAGGCTTTACATATGTGATCTCCACCCAAAACTTTGGCCTGTCTGTACAACTTAAGGAGTTCATTCCTTCACTGGTTTGGAAAGTTCCCAGGCCAGCTTGGTTATTAAACATGTTGGATAGCACCACTGGTGTAGACTCTTTACAGATGATCTGATCAACCTGGGAGGTAGATGGGCATTGTAAGTGGGGAGAAGACAGACAATCAAGGCACAGCAGCACTGGGTGTGGGAGTTGGAGAGAAGGTGAGCAAGCCAGTTTGGTTTCGGAAACCAAGAGGCGGGATGGGCTTCTTGCTTGGCAGCTCTGTTACAGTAACTGGTGGTTGTTTGCCAGAGTTTATTATCTGCTATAGATTTGCCATCAAACCAACATGGTGGTGATGCTCTGAGAACCTGAGCAACCACGGAGTATTTCAAAAATTTCATGGCCCTGGCTAGATAACCTAGTTGCTGAAGTCCTCACCTTGTATGCACTGGATCCCATATGAGC
The DNA here is from genome assembly GCF_017591425.1 of Ochotona curzoniae. Classification (NCBI taxonomy): domain Eukaryota; kingdom Metazoa; phylum Chordata; class Mammalia; order Lagomorpha; family Ochotonidae; genus Ochotona; species Ochotona curzoniae. The sequence goes on from NW_024467087.1 coordinate 13,377,171, forward strand.
TCCAGTTCTTGTCCCAACTGCTCCACTTCCCATCCAGCTCCCTGTTTGTGGCCTGGGAAAGCAGTCGAGGATGACTCAAGACCTTGGGACCCTGCACTCACATGGGAGACCCGGAAGAAGCTCCTGGCTCCTGGCTCCTGGCTTCGGACCTGCTTAGCTCCGGCCACTGCAGGCACTTGGGGAGTGGATCAGTGGATGGAAGATATTACTCTCTGTCTCTCCTTCTCTCTGTAATTCTGACTTTCCAATAATTAATAAATAAATCTTTTTAAAAAATCAATAGAAAGTGGTATTAAAAGGGAGTGCACATTTTCCGTGAACTTCTTGGGAAGACCACTTGTGCCTAGCATTGATCTTGGAGTGTTTAGGTAGGGGAGGTCTCTGCTGATGGAAAACCATTGCCAACATCCCAGGCTCCTGGCAGTTGAATAATTTATGTGAGCAGAAAGAGAATGGGGTAGATCAATTGTTCATCAATTAGATTTTTTTTCCTTTAGTTAAGTCTCCCTTTGAGAAGTTTCCATTTTTAAGAACCAGGCATTCTGTATTTCAAATAAGCAAGGCTGTTTTCCTGGACAAATTGATGTTCAGCCACATTTTAATTTGGCCTCTTTAATTTTGGCCATGTTCTCATTTACTCATAAAACTAGAAAATGCTGGGCTGTAGTGGTACATTTTGCTGAGACAAAAAGACAGAACAGGGAATTGAAGATTATTGGAACTAGAGGATTTTCAGAAACAGCCTTTTCAAACTCTTTCATTACCTACAGCTTCCTGATAGAGTGTACAAGTGAAACTGCCCCAAATCAAATTAATCATTACATAAAAACCAGGATTAGAAAGCAGGATTAGGGGTCTTGATTCTCAAGCAAGAGCTCTTGTATGTTTTTACATCATCCAAATGTGAGACTTTAATACCAACATGAACTGTGTATTTTTATTTCTGAAGCTCTGAGTTCCAACCCTAAGAATGCAAATGCCATGAGCACACTGTCATAGTTTGGGGTTCCTTGTTAAGATGAGCCTCCATCTGGAGTATTTGGACCTCCCAAGTCTTCCTCAAATTCCCATGACTCCATCTTGTCCTTTTCTACTACTTTGACATTTAGGTTTTTGTTGCCATGTAAGGGATATTTAATCATATCTTCTGGAACTTGGCTCAGAGGAAGGTTACTCTTCCTGCTTCTGTTCCAACCTGGATGTGATTCACAGTCTTGCTATCTGCCGTTCCTTCTGTGCATCAACTGCTGCTGCTTCCAGAGCATGACTTGTTGACTCATGAATTCAATCTCAGAGTGTCACCTGGGCCACCTGTCACAGAACATGGCAGCAAGCTATGAGAAAAGTTTGGTGGGGGGAGGGGTGTGGGACTGGAGTATAGGAAGCTGCCACTGACAACATTCCAGCATTTCAGGAAATGTGTGTGTGGGGTTTTATGGGTTACCAATGGCCCCCCTGCAAGATGACCCGATTTATAGCTTCTGGGGTAGGCTTTCCACATGGAGAAATGATGAATTGAGTCTGTCCCTTGAATGATAAAGATAATTCCTTCTAATACCAATGTTAAATGTAAAGCATTCGATATATTTTCTATACATAGATAAAGGCATACATGATATGCGGAGAAACTCTCATATATGGTATATTTCTGTAGAACTCTTTTTCATATAGATGGTTTACCAAATGTGCTTGTGGAGGTAGTTTTCTTTTATTAATGTGTGTTATTTATTTATTTATTTATATTGGAAAGTCACATGTACAGAGAAAAGGAGAGACAAAGAGAAAGATATTCCGTCCTCTGATCCACTCTCCACATGGCTGCAACAATCAGAGCTGAGCAGGTCCGAAGCCAGGAGCCAGGAGCTTCTTTTGGGTCTGCCATGTGGGTACAGGATCACAAAGCTTTGGGCCATCCTTGTCTGCTTTTCCAGGCTGCAAGCAGGGAGCTGGGTGGGAAGTGGAGTGGCTGGGACATGAATTGGAGCCTATATGGGATCCCAGTGCATGCAAAGAGAAGACTTTAGCCACTAGGCTATAGCTCTGGGTACATGGAGGCAGTTTTATTCACTGCTGTGTCCTTAGTACTTGGAACAATGTAAGGTATATAATTGACAAGAGACATTTTTAGCAGAACACCGTGATTATGTTACAGATTTCCATTTAAAAGCCTTTAAAGAGTGTGTTTATACATGTGTATAAAATGGGTTCTTCAAATTAAGTCATTTTTTCTAATCAATATACTTTCCTTTTTTCCTTTTTTTTCTTTCTCGTAACCTTTTCCCTCTGGCCTTATTTCACTTACAATGACTCTCCATGCTTCCGACTGGGGTACCTGTAACACTTTCGTGGTTCCTCATTGAATTACTCCACCTCTGGTCATCTGGAATGCAGGTAAGACAATGAGCTGCTGAAAGACTTCTCAGCACTATCTCTGCACATTTTAATAGGCAGTTGAGACATTTACTTAAGAGTTGAAGAAGTAATCATTTTAAATTAGTTCCTGATTAAGGTTAAATTTAATGCCATCCCCATTTAAGTCAAGTGTGTGCTCTGACAATATCTAGTAGTACAGTGAAATGAATATTGTGGATTTGCAAAATATTACATATTTTATTTTGGAATTCTTTGGTACTAAGAATCAACTTACGGGTTTTTATTTTCTTTTGCAAAATGTCTTGTTGTTGTCATTGTTTTCCACCCAAAGTTGTGCGGTTTTTTTGGTGTTGTTCACAATGGAAGGAGTTTTGGTCTCCCTTCACTGTATAGGGACTGTATGTCATGGGGAAGGTCATCTTACACAAGATTGCTTTTTTATTTTGTGGCTAGTGAAAGAAGAGCACATTGGTCATCACGGTAAGTCAGCCATGGGGATGTCTTGTTTTGTAGAGACCATGTCAGGGCTCAGCAAGCATATCAGTTTTCTTCTTGTAATTCTTTCTTTCCCAGAAGTCTTGACAACTCAGTTCTAGGGAAGGAGAACTTAGCTACAACCAAGGAGTATTAAGGAAAATAAATGGCATACTGCTTTTTAAAGGCTGTTAGAGCTATGCTGCTAGCTGTGTTGTTAGAGATTTTACTTAACTCATCTCTAGAACTTGCATACATAGCTAACATAAAGAAAACATTTCTCTCAAGAACCCACACAAGCCATAAATCCCACTCTGGACATAAAAGTCCTGATATATTATAATACCCCTTGTTCTCATATAATACAAAAGCTGAGGTCATTTGAACATTTAGATTAGCAACTGGCTTGGGTAAAACTTCACAATTCCTGCTAATACCAGAAATCCACACAGTAGAATTACTGCTTTGTGACACCAAGATGTAGATTTTGAAAACAGCTAAGCTAGTTTTTTTGTTTTGGTTTGGTTTGGTTTCGAGTGGTGGTACATTGCTTGCTTTGATGGATGTCTTGTGTTTGTGTAGAAGGGGCTAGAGAGATGATTTATATTATCGCTTCGCGTGTACTTAGAATTTTAGTTGTGCAGAGCATCAGCAAGGTCTAATCGTTTTTTTCTCTTTGTGATAAGCTTGCTTCATATATTCCCGGTATCATGAAAAACCTCCGAAAACTCCTCCTAAGTTCCTTCAACCAGGCTTTTCCGTGATACCCCAGGGTGGGCTCTGTTCAGGTGTTCATTTTATTGGCTTTTGTTTTTGCTTAGATTGCCATCGCTCTTTGTGAAAGGGAATGGAATTAGCATGAATGACTGGTAGATCCATCATCCCCAACCCACAACCCTCCGGAGGTCTGTGTTTTTGTGCCACCCTAACCCTTTTGTCCCTCTGATTCAAACTTTCCCCACTACTAGAGAGAAGCTAACGCTGGAGGAGAGGGGTGGCAAAGTAGGGAAACCATCCATGACTTGTTGCTTTGCAGTTTTGGGACATTGGAGAACTATGTTGTCACAATGAAATGGAAAACATTTTATTATTTAAACTCTCTCTCTTACCAAGGTCTTGCTAGCGACTGGTTTTACTGTTCCTTTAACAGGTGGAGGATTTTTCAGATTCTAGATGCAGCGAGGTAAGTGATTATGTATTTCTAGTCTAACTAAACCAAGTTGAGCTAGAACAAATAGACTGTACAAGTGCCTGACAGTTTAATTTAAGCATAACTAATAGGTAAGCTTTTGGATTGGACAAATCTTTTTCACAACTCTCTTGGAGTTTAAAACAGCTTGAAAACTATGCAGGCATGTAGTCTTAGGTCTGAAGGCTGACCTCGTTTTTTAAAAGTAGAAGGAGTGTCCTTGCCCACAATCCCAGTTGAGCAGTAAGTCATTGTTCCTTTTCCCTTACAGTGTTTTGAGTATGCCTGCCTTTCATCTCTAAGGCTGTAAGGTGAATTAGTAAACAACTAGGCCATCATGTCCTCAGAGGGCAATCAGTCATTTGAAGCTATCAGGGCTTTTACACTACGCAAATATGTAGACTTGCAGGATAAAGGAAACCCATAGGCCAAGAGCCTTTATCACATAGACCTTGTGGAAGAGTACATCTAATCAAACAGAAGATCCTCTTTGCAGGCCAGAAGATGAGCCTTGCAGACAAATGTTGTTAAATGCTGTACCATCACGTTGATACTAGCACTGAAGGGGCAAGTGTCTGCTCCACTAGCTTGCACATGATGCCCTGCCCACCAGTACTGTACTTGACCTACTGCAGGCTTGCTGGCCCCATAAATATTTACCACTGCCTCTGCTTTCTCATCCTATGCATGTTTGTCTCACCTTAAACTCCTTGGCCCAATGCCAAGATCAAACTCTGTAGCTTTGACGTTCTTCCATGGGGCCAACTCCCATTAAAATGGACTAGTTGAGCCAATTTTAACATGCCACGTTTAGTTTTCAGTAGTTGGACTTCCATGTTCATTATTGGGCCTCAGTGTATTTACTGGAGAGAGGAAAAACATAAATTCACTGCTTGGTCTTATTGCCAAATCATCATTCATTCAGGTAAATTATATAGACACACACAGACACCTAAATCACATACACAATATTAATGCTACAAGATGTCAAAAATCTAATAGATCATGTAGGTCATGGTAGCAGGAATATTAGATTCTTCTACTAACTAGTTGGTTGGCATCAACAAAACCCCATTCTACTCTGAGCCTTGATTTTGTTATCTACAAAATAAAAGGCACTGGACGACCAGTAAAATACAGACTGCTACCCTTTGAATTACTTTTATGGAGGAAGTGTTGAGACTTCTGGGTTGCTTTAAAATTTACTACAAAATAGCACCATCTCTCTGACATTTTTGCAGTTTAACAAAGCACGGCCTGGTATGCTCTTTGTTATGCTGCTGATCAGGTTATATCTGCTCTTATTGGATGAAAGGCAAGAGAGGAATATAGATGGTCAGATAGGAAAAGAAATAAATGGCTTTGATAAATGGTGATGGAGTTGTTTTTGGATTCTGTTGGACTGAATTGTGTGTGAGAACTCTGCAAAACCAGAACATTTTTCAAATGCTAGTAAACTAATGGAGCCACAATTCATTTGTTAATCCCCTTGTATGTGTAGTTTCATAACTCTACAAGATTGTGATTATCTCTGCCTCATAATGAACGATTTGCTTAAGTACTTGTCATTATTTAGTCCTCTGAGTAGATTTTTGTAATCCAGAGAAAGGGGAGAGCAATCAGTGGAAGCCATCCCAAATGCCTACTATTATTACTATGCACATACACAATTAACAGCAATAATAATCTCTTCAGACCAGAACCTTGTTTGTTTATTATAGACAGAAAAAACATTAATTGTCAGAATGTTTGCCACTCTCTCTCTCTCTTTTTCCTCTAGCCAACTCTAGTTAAGGTCTGTACTTGTTTGTAAACAAAATATTTGGATGGATTTTTCAATGCATCATTTTTTATGTAGTTTCCAAGTTTCTCTTTAAATTAGCAATGCAGACTTGAGACAGAAATGTAATTTGATACTATTTTAACAATAGATCTTTATAAATTTAATAAACTAAAGGATGCTAATTATGCCAACCAGTTCTGTTGCTGCATTTACACTCTATTTCATATTTAATATCTTTAAAATGATTAACATTTGACTTGAATATAAAACTTCTAGAACCTCAAGGCTGGAGGGGATCCCTCATATCAGCCTAACTCCCTCGTTTTGGGGATCAGTTTGGTGATAAGTAATTTGAATCTCAGTAACAACCACCAAATCAATGACACCACACCTTTGTTCTTAAACTTTCAAACTACTGGGAACTATTGCCATAAATACATTTGCAATTGGACTGCTTATTTAAGAATCATATAGCTTCTACATGCTTTCCAAAGAGCTGAATTGGAGTTCTTTGCATATGCTCTTGTATTTCCATAATGTTGAAGGTAGATATGTGAAAGATGTCCTATGCAAAGAGACTGGCAGTGAGAGAATGAAGGCAATCAATATTAGCTCTTTTCTTCTCACACACAGATTGCCTAAGAATATTAGCATAGTATAGAATATCTTGACATGGAAGTATTACTTTGGGGGCTGAGACAATGGAATTTTAGGGTCAAACCAATCCCAGGTTCAAAACAGGCACTGCCACTTCCTAAGCTTTGTCAGTTTCAGTTATTATTTTCACATGTAAAACATATATTGACTTGTGGAAATTGAAGTATCATATAGGTCAAATGCTTAGCACCATTCCTAGCACATGGTAAGAACTAAGTAGTAGTAGATCATGCTGACATTGTATGGCTCCCTCATACGAATATTTAATATTATTCCGGCTTTAGGTTTCTACATATACACCTGTAGAGATCCACATGTGGGCACAGAGTCCAAAAGAATGACCTTGGGAGGGTGCTTTGCCACAGGTGATCCATAACCTACATGCTTCAAAATCTGATGGCTTCTTTGGCCTCTGTTTTCTTGACCTCTTTGGAGAATCTTCTACTTTGCTACGTCTTCTTGCTTGAATGTGTTCATAATGTATCATGTTGTCATCTAAGAACCTAAGCACCCCTTAGCTTTCCTTTGTTGGGTTCTCTGTTCTCTTAAAGACAGTCTTGTGCGCACCCATGCATGTACACATGCGTGTACACACACACACACACACACACACATACACGTCTCTCCTCTCACCCCTTTAAATGGAACAATTCCCAAGGTCCTGTCATTGATCTGCTTCTCTTCTCTTGCTGTGTTCTCTCCCTGGGTAATTTAATCTTCTCATGTCGTTTCACCTTTAACCTCCACGCTAATGATTCCCAAATTGACCTCTGCAATCCTTAATTCATTCCGGAGCTCCAGGCTAACTCTAATTTCCAATTGCCTGCTGAGATTCTCCAGGGCAGGATATCCTAGGAGGTTGAAAGTGTAGCCTGGCTTTTGTCATCCTCAAGAATGCAGATGGGGGAATGTAGCTCTAGTAGTGTTAAAAGTTGCAAACAAGCAACTAGTGCAGGGCATTAGACTGAGCAGCACTGCAAGTGGTCTTAAGTTATCAAAGGGGTTCAAAACGAACCTTACTGGGAAAGCGTAACAGGCAAACCGTGAACTTATTATCAACTAGAGATTTAAATTGCAAACTGGAACATTGAAAGATGCACGTTTTCTAGGGAAAGGCGCACAGTTATCCTTTGAAAATTGAGTTCAGTTGGATGATTGGTGTGTTTAGGAAGTTCTAATTAGAATCCCCTTTCTTGGGATATTTATTATAGCTAGTCTTGTTTTCATGTTTTGTTACAAAAACTCACATTCCAAAAGGAAGGATGGATGATGTATTCAAGCAGAAGGATGATAATGTGAGAATTTGAGAACACATGCGTGTATAAACACACATCTGCTGGTTCAGGTGTAGTTGTGGTTTTTAATGCAAATAACTCTATCCAGCTGTAGGTAGATTTTCCTCTACCATCCATTCTGCAAGTATGTTCTGAATACACCCAACTCTCTGTGAAACAACAAGGTAGTAATTCTAGAACATATAGGGTCTCTGTCCTTAAATGTCTCATACATTTCTCTCTAGTGGTATGCAGGCACATTGAGAGTTCAATTTGGTCTAAAAGTATTTCCAGAATGTGGCACGTTGTTTGATGAGAACGACCTTGCTGACAATCTTAATGACTAAAGAGGAGCTTAAGGCAAATAAGAGTACTGAAGTGAGAAAAGAATGTGCATAACTTCAAACTGGAAAATGATTAAGTCCTTAGTAAATATTGAATTGGTTTCAGGTTTTACGTTTCAGATTGGCATGTCAGTTATTCAGGCTGGAGTTAGAATGATTATGTCTAACCCTAAAACTGAATTAGAGCAAAAGGATAGACAAATCTTGGTTAAAGGGTGTACTGTGGTTAAGAAATGGAGTCATAATTGAGCTTTTCCTATAGAAATTATAAAATTGGGGCTGATGTCTTTAGCACAGAGAACAGTATCCCTTCTGCAAAAGTGTGGTACCATTTCTCAGGTTCCTAACATTAAGTAGAGTCACTACCATTGGGTTACTACCCTTTGGGGAATTCAAAGGCCATCTTATCCAATAAATGGAAATGACCTGCTCACAATGAGTTCCTGGCTTTCACAGTTGTCATTCAATATTTCCTTGAGAACTTGGGTCTTGTCCTTTGTTTGCAAATTAATTTCCAAGAGTTCCCCTTAGCTTAAATCTCAAAGTCCAGTGGTGATCACTCTCAGGTCATAAGGATCCCTTGTTCCATTAGTCAACCTAGAGATCTATCTGAATATGTCAGAGAACTTACATCCCATTCTACTATGCAAGTGCCTCTCTTAGAATTCTCATGTCATAAAAACTCATAAAAATGGTGTAAATATTGACCAGTACTTTTATTTTCTTTACCCTAAATGAGGTAGAGACAGTGATACACATACATCAGAAATAAGAATGAAAATCTTGAATTTAAACTTTTGAATAGTTTGATTTGGATGGTTTTTATCCATTGTAGTCTGACTTCTTTTAATTCATCCATTCAATAGTTATCCCCTGAACATTTATTATAGTGCAGGCACTGTTTTCGGGTCCTTATAAAGAGCACGTGAGGAGGGCAAGATTTGAAATTTAAACATGTACATAAGTAAATGAGCAAGATAATTTTTAAAGATTTATTTATTTTCATCAGAGAGTCAGATCTATAGAGAGAGGAGAGATAGAGAGAAAGATCTTCAGTCCACTGCTTCACTCCCCAAGTGGCTGTAATGGCCAGAGCTGAGCTAATCCAAAGCCAGTAGCCAGGAGCTTCTTCCTGCACCCACATTGGTGCAGGGTCCCAAGAACAGTACCCACATGGGAGTCTGGCACATGCAAAGGCAAGACTTTAGCACTAAGTTGCTGCGCCAGGCCCACAAGATAATCTTAATGACAACTGCCAGGAAGAAAAGAAAATCAGTTGAACAAGGGGATCAAAGAGCGGAGGAGGGATTGATCAGACCCTTTTCTATGGACTTTGGACAGACTTTGAATCTTTTGGTTTCCTCTGTTTCATGCTTGCCAGGTTTGATACCAATTCTACATTTTGCTGCTTCTGCTCACTTTATTGTTAGGAACATCTCGCTTTATGTAGCACCAAAGCATCACCCAACATCCTTCCTTAAGTTTTTATTTCACACATTTTTTGTCATTGTCAGCATTCCAATTTATCAGATTAAGGCATTTCCTCCTAATTTAGTGCAAATAAGCCTGCAGACCTTTGAGATATGAGTCTCTTGTTTACTCAGAGCACTTTTATTATTCAAGTTAAACTACCTGTTGGAAAAAAAGTATTCAAAGTTAGTAAGCACTACGTGTTCCCCATTTCTGTGTGACTGAAAATCCCAGGGTCCCAGCCTTAACTACCACACAATGAGTGAATGATGTGACCTTAGACATACGACTTCCTGCCTATGAGTGCATTTCCCCGCCATTAAAAGTAGTGTTCAAAGTAGATGATCCTTGATGTTCTTTTCAGCTTTAAAGTGGTACATTAGTCGTTTACAGAGACACAGGTCAAAATCTCTTTCCAACATTCTGTTTAATTTTTTAGATTGCATAGATAGAAACAATTTAATATATCAGAGCTGCCTTGATTAAGCATGCATTTTCCAGCAACTGCCAACTTTACAGTTCTTGTAAATGTAACAGGAAAGTGAAATATTGCTTGTTGTTTTAACCTCTGCTAGCTAGGTCAACAGTTCAGCATCATGGATGCAATTGTCAGCTTAAAGATGAGTATCTGAAAGTTTAGTGTCCTTTCAGTTTGCCCACAGGGAATCTTCAAAATAGTGACTCAATAGCACTGAAACAAAGGAATGAATTCTAAGTTGTTTTCGGGAGATGGTACAAGTATTTCTTGCTAGAGTTAGGTGCCAAGTAAAGCATGTTAATGCTTAAAAGGCCACTCATGATTCTGCTAGCCATCGCTGTGCTGTCTTCTTCAGCATCTAGTTTAAGCCCTTATAGAAGTCTATGTATGCCCCCAAAAGTTTGCCTTTCATAAAATCTCCCATCTTCCCCAATATCTCCTATCTTTCCCAAATGAGCTTCTTGGGAAAATATGGGAAAACAGGAATAATGGGTTTGGAGAAGATAGAACAGAAAGTTGCTGGCATCTGAAAAACTCTTGCATCTCCCTCCCTTAAAAATTCAATGTTGTCACTGTTCCATTTATCATTCAGAAACTTGGCTATGTTCTAAAGACAAGACTAAGATCCATCACTAGATTTTAGGAAGACAATCCCCAAAATTCCAAGAATAGCTGTGGATGTTTCTGTGGCAAAGGAGTTTTTAAGGAGAAAAGGAGCCAAGAGGGTTTGAAAACTCAGCTTTGATTTACAGTCCCAGAATATCTTGACATGGAAAAAGAGCAGGGCTTAGAGAAAGAAGTAAGGGTGCTTGGGGAGTTCCTGTCTGACCCTAATTTAAAAGACGGGTATGTTCTGCGGCTGAGCAAACAGAATCACAGCTAGACAATGACTTCTCTAAACATATGCAGCTAATGAGTGACAGATGCAGGAACAGAACCCAGTTCAATTGAATGCTGTCCATTATCTTGATGTGTAATTAACCATACAGACTGATATTTCACTTGCTTTCGCTGTTTACTTCTCAATTTTGCATTTATGGCTAACACTTGTAATTGTCTATACACAAAAAACTTTACTGACAAGGTGGACAAAAGTCTCTTAGGAACGGCTTATGGGAATTTCATTCTGGAGGATTTGGGGCTAGCTGACAAATAGTGCAGGAGAGAGTGGCTAGGTTGGAAATAGAGCCTATGCCTTGCCGGCAAAGTTTTGTGTGTGTGTGTGTGTGTGTGTAGACAATTACAAGTGCTAGCTATAATGTAAAATATCCCACATGGGATGAAAGATATCCAGATCCTTCCTCACAGGGTCTAATGTCATTGGAACAATGGCTGAGAGCCCTGAGCAGACCTCAGAAACAGAACAGTAAACTTCCTTCGCGACTCGGGAGGGGAGCTTTCTCTGGTCCTTACTTAGTTTCAACTTTGGATCCCCACTCTCTCTTTCAGTGACCATCAGGGTTGCTCCAGAGCGCCGCCCCCGAAATTAGATTAGATAGACAGAGAACAATAAGGAAAACTTAGAACAGACAGGAAACAGTCAGCTTGGACTCACATATACCTTACTAGGTAGGACACAAAGACTAGTTGCTCCTTACTAAGGTATTGAAGATTTCTTTGCACACCCCTCCTAAAACTGTTCTGCACCTCAACTGTTGACATATGCCTTGTTAGAGTTATAAGCCAGTTTGGACTATCCTAAAATTCACCAAGTTCATTAAAAATTATGCTTCAATGCAATAAACTGCTAAATACTAAAATGAAAATAGACATGAGACAGCTGAATAGTACCCTATAGCCATTTTAAGGTGTATAGCAGCCGATTGTGTATAAACTAAAATTGAAATGTCAATGAAGTAGTCACAGAATGTGGTTAAGAAATTGCATTTTCTAACATATGGGTCAATCAATACCATGCCAATTAACTCCATAATGTTGTAAATTGTTGTTGATGTTATGTTGTGGCTTTTCATTGGGTGGGATGATACTCTGCCAGCTCTGCTTTCAGACCAGAGATGGTCTCCCCAAGAAATTGCTGAATTGATCTGGGCAATAAGATGCTGGACTCTATGCATGGTACATGCTTGCAATGAAAGAATCATGACTGGATTTGAACTAAAAAAATGTAACAAGGTGGAGGAATCCACCATGCAGGGAGGGTACAGGAAGGGGTTGGGGAAATCCTAGAGCCTGTGAAACTGTGCCACAAAATAAAATGAAATTAAGAAAAGATTATTATAAACCATAAAAAAAAGAAATAGAGCCCAAACTAAAGAATTGGCAGAAATAATTGAAGAAAGGCAGGTTTCTGACTATAACTGGGCACCCACAGTGAAACGGGGCTGTCATCACTTTAATATTCTTAATATTCTTAATGAAAGCTGTAGTTCATTCTTCAGAAGATTTAAATATATTTTGTTTTATGGTTTCAGTTCCTTGAACCTTTCTCTAGGCATAACTGTAGCCAATACCTTCTCTTTCTATTTCATATTCTACACTATTTTTTTTCTGTAATGTTTTCTATTACTTTGGCCTCACTGTTTTATCCAGGACATTCATTGCTCAACTTTATATCACAGGAGCTCTGATGTTTGTGTAAAAGGGAGCACTAGTTCACAAGTCAGAAATTACTAGATTATTTCTGTTCCCTTCCAATGATAAAACATTTCCTACAAGGCAAATAGTCTTTCTTCAAAATCTTAAATTGCATCTTGGAAAAAAATGTCCATCATATTGGCACTGTGGGGCTTCCTGTCCCTTCCCTTTTGTTGACTTATCATGCAATGTGTTCCATTGATTTTCTGGACAATGCAGTCTTCCTTCACCTGCCAGACACTCAAATTGTAAGGAGGTTTAATCAAGGCCCTGTGTGGTTTGAAAACATTTCAACTGTCCTAATTTAAGAGGCGGGTATGCTAGAAACCATCTGTAACTAGCTTTTGGTGGCATACTGGTCTTTCTTCTTATGACTACTACCATTTTCCAACTTGATTTCTGCTTACCACTGGGTACAGTTTCCCTTCTATTTTGCAGGAGTGCTTATTCATTTGTCAGGAGCCCTAAGAGAAGATTGCTCATTTGCAGTGTTGGACACTAGTCATCCTGAACTGGCAAAAATGCGTCTTTAAGTGGCTTTTACTGATTGTTTCTATATTAAAATATAAATGCACACAAGACTATAAGAAGAGCTTATGCAGTCTTTCTCCCATTTTTTATGCGAATTGATTTGACAATGTCATAGATGATGCATGAGGCAAAATAAAAGGGTCTCTTAAGCCCATTGCAGTTTGTTTGCATGAAAAGGAATAAAAGCTACAGGGGCTAAGGAGAGGGAATGAGCATTGCGGGATGCTTTAGACAAGAGCTGTTTTGTGACCACAAACTTCTTTTGGACCATAGCCCACCTTTGAATCTACACAGGGGAAAGTGGTCACTGTTACATTGTTTTACATGAATAACCTTTCCTGACTAATTAATGAGAATTAACTTCTGGCTGCATAGAGAACAGAGAGGTTTTATGAAATTCATGAGGGGTGAAATATTTGGAGAGCGCCTCCAAAAGCTAATTAGTTATAATGTTATAAATGCTGGCATCTCCTGTGACCAAAGGAAATAAGATAGGAGCTTACGATTCTCTGAAAACTACGTAGTGTCTTATTATTGAAGAGCCACGTGATTGAATTTTCTGATCATGAAATTTAATGGAAAGCCATCCACCAGGAGAGTTTGCTAAGCCTCATTTATTTCTCTCTATTTGAGTAGATTTGGTGTCTTTTTCCCAAAGCCAGTAAAATATTTATAAATAAAATATTACTCTTGAGGTTGATTTTAAATTGAACACATGCCAGCCATGGCTTAACATGCGTTTCTAAGCATGGTTTTGTTAATCTGAGTGCCAAATGAAAGCAGGATAACGAGGAGCTGGTGCTCACTCAGAGCCTTCTGTCCTATGATAGTGTGAAGGACAACATCTCTGATGGCCCGTTCTCATGCAGTAGGTGTTTCATATCTTGGTGATGAGTACTTTTGCTTATTACTAGTTAAGATTTTATTTATTTGAAAAGAGGAAGACAGATATATAGAGAGAAATTTCCCATGTGTGCTGGGTCACTCTTCAAATGCCCACAACAGCCCGGGCTGGAGCCAGGTAAAACTGGGAACTGGAAACTCCATCTGAGGTCTCCATGTGGATGGCATGAACTGAATTCCTTGAGCAATTGCTGCTGTGTAACATGGCCCATATATGCATGCATGCTACAATCAGGATCAGAAACAGGGTATTGAATCAAGATACTTGGATGTGGGATGCTGGCTACTTGCCCACATCCTGTTCATGATTATTTACAATCTACAATCAAAGATTAGTTGACACTGACTCATATTGAGACTGAGGGTAAACAAGAATGCAATTTGGTTAGTATCCAGTAATGTTTCTGAAGATTTACTATTAATAGCCGAATTCAGTCATTACAGGTGTAGTTATTAAACACCTAACATAATCTGGTACTATGTTGAGTACTAGGGATGACAATTGAATATGACAGGAAAAGATTTTCTTTCTGGAAGCTTACATTCTAGTGGTGGATACAGAACATGCAAAGTAAGCATGTCCAATAAAACATGTCCAAATTGTAAGAAGTGCTGTTAAAAAAAAGTAAGTGTGGAGTGCTTGGTAGGGAATATGGTGTCTTGGCAATAACCACAGGTAAACTTACACTTCATGGGTGAATTTCATTTTTGGAAACATCAAAAATGCTATATAGCCAAGTTGATTGATAAGGATTTTGGCCCTGGATGAGATATATGAAATTACTGTACTTTTTCTGCGTATCAGTAAAATTCTGTGGTGTATGAAGCAGTGATAGCATGTTCATTTTTTTAATTGTAGTGAAATACCTCAAGTAATGGGTGTTTTCCTTTGATAATCATTTAGGCTGCTGTAACTAACAATAGCCTTGTCTCTATTTCTGTGCTTCTCTTCAATTCTGGTCCCCCCTTGCCATTATCAGCAAATACATTTTGTTATGTTAGTAGAGCTATCCTAAACAGTGTGGTACAACTACATGAAATTTCCATTAGTGCCAAAAAAAATAAAATTTCATTGTGACATTTCTTATTTCAATTCATATAATGCTAACGTAGTAGTTTGGTGAAATATAATCAGTGTGAGTCTACAAAAAGCAAGACTGTTAGAAACAAGGATATAAAGTTAGAGATGAATGGGCAAAGGCCATGAAAGAAGATCTGAAAACCATTTTTGTATTCCTTCCTGTGCTATCTGGAGTACTTTCTGCCACTCTCCTTTAGGGATCCTTTTACTCTGGAGCTATAATCCTCAGTAAGGGTGATTATGTAGAAAGAAAAGTAGCGATTGATAGCATTTAACTACATTCTGGTGTGACTTCAGCTCTCTTCCTTGAAAAGCATTGGTCTGTTCAGTGGATGTTTACTTGAGCAGCTACTCTGCTAGACACTATGCTTGCTTTCATGGAACTCACAGTTGCATTGAGGAGGCAAACACTCTGGCGGCATATGGTGCAGGTTAATATAAAGATACACCACTGGTGCTTCGAAAGAGTTTGTATCAGGTTCTGGATGATGGGTCAGAAACTACTGAAGAAAGTATCCTATGATTTAGTGGAGCTAGTGATGGAACGGGGATGCTCATTTTCTTTAGCTCTTCTCAACCGTGGCTCTATTCATATGCATTACCTTAAATGAATTTGCCAGTTTTTAAAGGCTGGTAGAATGGTGAGATCCAGCTTTACATAAGTTGTCTTTAGAGACTATTCTATGGTTTCTTACTGAATATTGAACCAGATTGATTCAGAATAATTCTCATCTGACTTATTGTAAGGAGTTTCATTTTCTTTTCTTTCTTTCTTTAATTTTTAAAAATTTTCTAACACAAGCTCTATTTCGAGCAGCATCTATAGCTGAGCCAAAAGCCCAGATCTATTGCCTGTTTACATAAGACTCTTAATAGGCGCTGAAGAGAGGATTAAGATAGTCCTGTCTTTGGGGAGCATATAATCTAAAACAGACAACAAACTGGAAAGAATATCCATCACACTTGATATGCTCATTTCCCTTCCCATATAAATCCAAAGAAAACAGAAAGTGGCAAGTCACATTCTACAGGACTGATAAATTCCCTTAGAGAGTATCCATTCTCTTTTGGTGACTTTTCAAGTGATGAGTATACTGTAGGTAATACACAATAGATTACAGTGATTTTTCTTAAAAAGTGGAGATGAGACTAAATAATTTTCTTTTTTTTACACTATCAGCAAGTAACATTGGAAGGCATGGATTAAATTAAAAGTGGATTATTGATTTGCCATCGGGAAATATGTGCAGTATTTGAAATATTCTAAAGTCAGGATCAACTTTGGGATAGAAGAGTTATCATAAAAATTGATTTAAGAAACCGACCTTGAGATATTTCCTCATAAGTCCACAGGCGAATGTGACATCTGCGTAGTAATAAAGGTGTGATCTCTGGTAATGTAAGGAAACTACCAAAACATAACCAAAGCTTGAAGCTGAGGCAGTGCAGTAAAGTAATGGAAGTCCACTCTTAAGTATTTGTGTTAGAAGGATGTGATCATTTGGGAGAATAGTGGAAAAGTACAACAGATGCCAAAATGTGATTAATTTCCTGAAACTTATCTGTGTCTGTGTGAGAGACCCAGAGAATGGAAGCGAAATGTGGAGTTGGAGAGTCATAGCAAGAGGCTGAAGCAGAGATGGACAAAGACCAAGAACTGCAAGTCAGCCAACCTGATTTACATTGCAGCTCTATCATTTAATTCACTGAAGTCCTTAGCCAGGACGCCCACCTCCATACCTTACTTTCTCCATTTGTAATTTGAAGATATAAAACTAGAGGATAACTATAGAGTTTACTGGCTGTTTGGTTCTGGCCGTGGGATCTAGGTAAATGAAAAGACAAGCACATGGATAGGCAGGAAATATACCTTGGCAGGCAGATAAACAGAGAGACCACATTCATACGCGTGCTAATTTCACAGGACAAAACCAACCATCATGAGCCAGTGGATAGTGAATCAACGAAAAGCACCAGCTAGATCCACAGACTCATCTCATTAGTTCTGATATTGCCGTAGTAAACTGAAGAATTGGCAACGTTCTTTTGCCTGGCATTGGCCCGGCTTCCTGAGGGCCAGCATTTAGGCCTTGTGACTGGCTCAGCTGATTTTCATTCCTCTATAGACTGAGGATCATAGCTGTAGGAGAACCTATACATGCTCTCTGATGTCCAAATGAAAGAAGTCAGACGTCAGTCTTTGTACAGATCCAGGACCCCAGCTCCCCCAACAGAGGGGAGACAGAGGTATAAAATGTCTATGCTTTAACACCTTGAACCTGAGAATTTGAAGTTACCATTTGTGCTCTGACCCAACTTTCTGTCTGGATACCTGTCTGTGAATATCTATGGTTAACTTTGAACAAGCTAGAATCCCTAGCCTTTGTGCGTTGACCACATTTAAACTTTTTTGAGACTTGTTCGCAAGGTCACAAAATGGGTGAGAATAATTAGTACTTGTCAAGCCCACAGCCAGCTGAATGACTTTAGTGAAGAGCTAACAATGTACTCAGTAGACAAACCAAGTGCAAAGAAAAGATGAAGCGTTACAGATGGGTTTTAGTATCTGGTTTGTTTCACTTTAATTGATTTGTGCAGGAAATAAGATACTGTGATTTCTTGCTTTGAGTGCATGCAGTTTTCCATCTCTTGCCAAAATAATGCCCCAAGAATTAAGCCTGAGGGCACACAGGCTGATAGGAGGCCCTTCTCTGTGAGAATTTGATTAGGCATTGGTCTCTGCAGAAATTCCCATGGCTTTTAGGATGTCATTTTGAATTTAGACAGAATTTCATATTCTGATGCTTGTGCAAAGATGCTTCAAAAAGTGTGTGAAAACTTGGAATTAAAAGCTGAGTTTATTTTGGTGTAAAAACTTTGTTTTTTACACTAAAGTTTTTACACTCTAATATTATCGATTGCAAATCAGAGAAAATGTGATATTGATCTTTTCAGATCTGGCTTCTTTCACTAAGCATAATCTCCAGGTGTATCAAGTGTTTTCCAAAAATGTTAGGATTCATTCTTTTCAGTGGTTGAGTAGCATTTCATAGTGGGTATGTGCATGGGTAAATATATACATATGAAACACATTTTGTTTATCCAAGTCATCAGTTGATGGCATTTAGGTTGATTCCATGTCTTAGCTGTTATGAATTGAACCACCATAAACATGGGCATATAGGTAGATCTTTCATGTGCTGATTTCATATTCTTTGTGTACATTCCCAGGAATGGGATAGCTGGGTCCTATGGAAGATCTAATTTTAGTTTCCTGAGGACTCTCTATACTGTCTTCCATAAAGGTTGTGCATGGTTACATTTAAAATTTTTAAGTTATTTTAAAATTAAATTTAAAATTAAATTCCAGGCATATCAAGTGTCTTAAAAGGTTCATGGAAGTCACATGTAATGAAAGAAATACATGAGTGGATTCCAAATCTTTGCACCAAAATAAGCTTACCTTTTGATTCCATTCTTCCATGAGATTTTTCAAGTTTCATCATACATTTCAGAAGATTATATGAAAATCTGCTCCACCAAAAATGGGGCAAGTATTTATCTTAGCCATCAGTATACCAGCTGAGTTGCCCACATTCCCACACTGCGATGCCTGGGTTTATGTCCTCTGCCTGGGTTCTGATTCCGACTTCCTTGTAATGCAGTCCTTGGGAGAAAGTTTGAGGGTTTGAAAAATTATGTTCCTGCCACCCATGTGACTTAAATTAAGTTCTAGGTTCCTGGTCTCCATTCGGCTTAACTCTGGCCTTTGCACGCATTTCGGGCAAATCATTAGGCAGATAGGAGCTCTGCCTGTGTGGGTCATAAATAAAGCATTTGTTAAAAAGGCACTTCTTCAGTGAAAGCTAATTAGGATAACAGAATCAGTGCCTTGTCTATCACTCTAAATCTTTACCAGCTTTGGCCATCACTAGAATTCCCTGTTTCCCAGCCAAAAGAGTCCTGAGAACAAATGCCAGAGTGAGCATAGCACAGCACGAGCACACAGAAATCTGGCTGGATGCAGCCCTGACTTATACCAAGTGGCTTGTGGTGTCAGTTGATTCAGATTGTACCTGTTTGCAGAGAGAGGTGGTGTCTACATGCATTTCTGGGCAGACCTCTTCCCAGGACCCTGGACCCCTACAGCCATCATCCCAGTCCTCAGCCCCATTGGAAAGTTTAAATGCCAGCTCAAACTTAACCTACCTTCAAACTCCTGACTCTCCAGAATTTGTTCCGCTCAATCTTTCCCATCTTACCAAATGATAATGCTTTCCTTAGGTGAAATTCCTCAGTCTCTTTCACACTTCATTTTTCTCTCTGACTATGCCTTACCCACCAGCATATTCTGGCTCCTCTACCCTCACAATGTATCTGGAATCTGACCACTGTTCTTCACTCTGACTGTGGCCAGCCTAATCCAAGCCACTGTCATTTTGTATATAGGCTTATACAAAAGCCTACTGGTTGGCTTCTCTACATCCACCATCAGCCTCCCTTCCTTCCCACTGTTGCCTTTAGTTTTTGTACATTTATTTATTTTTATTGGAAAGGCAGATTTACAGAGAGAAGGAGAGGCAGAAAGAAAGATATTCCATCTGCTGACTCACTCCACAAGTGGCTGCAATGGCTGTAAATGAGCTGATCCAGAAGCCAGGAGCCAGGAGCCAGGAGCCTTCTCAGGGTCTCCCACACAGGTGCATGATCCTAAGGTCTTTTTCTTTTTAAAGATTTATTTTTATTATGTTTTTATTGGAAAGGCGGATATACAGAGAGGAGAGACAGAGAGGCAGATCTTCCGTCCGATGATTCACTCCCAAAGTGAGTGCAAGGGCCGATGCTATGCTGATCCGAAGCCAGGATCCTCTTCCGGGTCTCCCACGTGGGGGCTGCTGGGATAGAACCTGCATCCATATGGGATCCTGGGCGTGCAAGGCGAGGACCTTAACCACTTGTGCCACCGCGCCGGGCCCGATCCTAAGGTCTTGGGCCGTCCTCTGCTGCTTACCTAGGTCACAAGCATGGAGCTGGATGGGAAGTGGAGCAGCCTGGACGTGAATTGATGCCCATATGGGATGCCAGCATGTGCAAGGCGAGGACTTCAGCCACTGAACCCTTGTACCAGGCCATGTTGTCTTTATTTTCTACACAATGACCATGAGTGATAATCCTTTTAAAATGTTCACTTAAATCTGCAGTGTCTCCTGATCTCAATCAGAATACAGTATTGCAAATCCCTTCACTGTTTCATTCAGAACATATTATTGCACAGTCCTTCATGGTTTGATTCTTTCTTGCTGGTCTACCTTTAGTATTTACACTTCCATTCTCGATTTGGTCTCCTTGCTTTGCTTTAAATGTTACCAGGCTAGGGGCCAGCATTGTAGCACAGTGCGTTAGACTACCACCTGTGATATTAGTGTCCCATAAGAATTTCAGTTCAAGTTCTGGCTGCTCCACTCTGATTCATGTGCCTGGGAAAGCAGTGGAAGATGACTCAATTACTTGGGCTCCTGCCACTCATACGGGAGAACAGGGTGGAGTCCCACACTCCTGGCTTTGGCCTGTCTGTGTGGCCATTTGCAGAGTGAACCAGTAGATGGAAGGCATCTCTCCCTTTCAAATAACATTTTTAAATATATATCAGGCTCCCCGTTACTCCAGGGCCTTTGCATTTGATTCTCTTTCTACTACGAAAGATCTTTTCCCAGATATCTTCAGCTTGGAGTCCTTCAATTCATTCAGGTATTTTTTTCAAAGGTCATGAGAATCAGAGGAATCTGACTCCTACATCAAGGTTTATGAACTTGGCCAGAAGGTCTGTGATGACCTTCAAACAATTTCAAGTCAAGTGACAGAAGAGGAGCCATGTGGTTTTTGCCAAGCATTTGTACCTCTTAGTAGGCTGTGCTTCTTGCTTCCAGGGATGATGCTGCATTCACCCTTCTGTCTGCATCACTATTCACAAGGCTGACACCCTGGTAGGCACTCAGTCATGGAAGCATGAGTCTCATTTTTAAATATTTAGTTACATTTTTAAAAAGCATTAAAATTCTGAATTTTCATGCCTGTCCCAAGTTTTTTTTTCCTGAACATGTCTGAGGAATAATATCTAGACCTTTGTTGCAGACCCAATCCCTTAGGGAGATAACAGAGTCTAATCTCTTTGTATTAACTCACTCATTTTCATTTTAAAATCCCTGTTAATTTCACACTGGAAGGATTATTTAAATGCAAAACCTGTCAGTTGGATCAAGAAAATCTTAGTGACGTTAGCAACAGATTTAATAACTAAGCTAACACTCAGCTAGTGAAAAAGCATGTTTAACATGGGTTCCTGAATTGTTTTACCTGGAATCAATCTTCATCCCTTTTATTTTCATCCTTTATTTAACAGTGTGCCCAAGTTCAAAACATTAGCGTAGGAACACTTTTTCATCTAATATTCTCATGGTGCTCTTTTTTTCTGTCTCTGCCCTTTGAGATCTCTCCCTAGACACCGGTTAGAGAAAGTTGGCCTTCTCCGAAGTTCTTTATTCCTGGATCCTGTTGACACCAGCTGTAAATACTGTGTCCCTTTGCTGCCTGACAATTAGAGGAAGGTCACTTCCACAGCATGGGACTGTAAGTCAATGGCTAGAAAGATTTGGTAAAACTCTATACTTATTGCCAGTACTTTTCTTAAACCAGCTCTGCACCCCAATGTCAGAGTCACAGATTTTAACTCCTCTAGTTCCTGAACATGATGATGAATTTTATTTAGCCTGCTACCTAGATCAATGCCAAGGGGCTGCCCCGTGTGCCCTGATATCTTTCAGGTGTATCACATGAGACTTTTACCTATATGCATATAGGAGAAAAATGGTATTGTGACAGTGTCTGATACCAGATAACCACTCTACCAAGACTGTAAAATATCTATTTCATACTCTTACGAGAGAGGATTTATCTGTGACTTACTTCTGATGTTAATAAAATATGAAATTGAGCCTGGCACGATAGCCTAGTGGCTAAAGTCCTTGCCGGGATCCCATATGGGTGCTGGTTCTAATCCCAATATCCTCATTTCCGATCCAGCTCCCTGCTTGTGGCCTGGGGAAGTAGTGCAGAACGGCCCAAAGTTTTGGGTTCCTGCACCCATGTGGGATACCTGGATGAAGCTCCAGGCTCCTGACTTCGGATCAGTTAAGCTCTGGCCGTTGCAGCCACCTGGGGAATGAATCATCAGATGGAAGATCTTCCTCTCTGTCTCTCCTCCTCTCTGTACATCTGACTTTTCAGTAAAAAAATAAATCTTTAGAAAAAAATATGAAATTAAATGTGATGTGCCACTCAATACTTGTTGGATGCCACTCAATATAAGTCTCATGAGGGTAAGAGAAAGACCGAGATGAGGCATGGTACACACACTCTCAAAAGACCCACCATCCACAGAAGTACAAATAGAGATAGTGGTGTACAAGGCACACCTGTGTATATCAGTGTACTATAGTCATGTCTGAACAAAGTGGAGCCAAGAGGAAGAGACTGTTGTTACCTGGGACTGTGGAGAAGACTGCACCATGGAAAAGGCACACAGAAAAGAGAGACTGGATTTGGGGGAGGAGAAGATGGGGATGGCCAATTCTATTAGAGGAAGCAGCATTGTAAAGATCCACAGACAAGGGCAAGCACAGAATCTCTGAGAGTGATGGTACTATGACATTCACAGATTTCAGCATGGAATGTCTTGCAAGTCATGTTAAGATGCAGACTGATTTGGTAGGCAAGAACGAACCATCTAAAGTGATCAAGCAGGGAAGTGGTGATACAGATGGTTTCCCAACGGTATTGCTTGCTCAGTTGTGGAATAATGAAAGAAGAGTGGTGGCATTATGTGCCCTCACTCAATTAACCACACTGAGAAATGCACTCTTAGTGGGAATGAGGCCACAAAGTTAGCCCTCAGTGCTCTGTCACCAAAGTGGCAGAACTGCAATCCCATCACTTGGCCTGATGGCATCAACACTGCTCTACGGATGAGAACCCCCCTACCCCATTCCCAAGCAAAAGCCCTCAGTAGGTGTTTGTAATCATGCCTAAAATTACTTCATTATTGGAACCTGTGTTTGATCTGCGATTAGTTGCTGGATGAAGGAATCAAGTAATCAACCACTGAAATTGTAACCATAAATTGTTGTATAAACAAGCAGCTTCCCCTACCTCCCCCATCCCAAGCAACAACAAACCTGAAAACAGATGCTCTTCCTGTTGCTTCCCCCTCTCCCACCCCCACCACGAGCTTTAGCTAAATGATTTTGAACTTAGCACAAGTCAGACAGCAATAACTGCCAGCCCAGCACCTCTTTCCTCCTCGCATATGGATCACTCATGTTGTAACTTGTCAGATGAAAACAAATTGCAGGGAGTGTGGAACTGCTACAAATATGCAACTTATTAAGAAGCAGCTAGTGAAGGTGAAAAGACTTACTTTTACTAGAGGTAAGACTGCCTGAAGTTCAAGGCGAACAATAAAGAGAAACACTATGAGATTGTTGTCTTTTGAATGATTTGTTGGAAGTAACTTTTGGCCAGCTGGGTGTTGTTCTAGGCCAAAGGCATTCAAACTCCAATAGCCTATAGAGATGTGTATGTCCATAAAACAGTATTAGAACAAGCATACTGACTTTTCCTTGTTTGGCACTTTGCTTCATTTCTCCTTCACACAGGTCATAAATGGTCATAAAGTACAGGGTCTACATTTCATTTTGGGAAGATCATGACAGCAACCAGGCAGCAATACCACATGAAGCAACGGGCTGTATAACCACAAGTGCCTTGGTTGCTGCAATGCCTGGGGACCTTCAGACAGGGGTAGCTTGAGACATGTCCTTGTTTATTTTTCTGACTTTAAGAGGAAGCAGCTAGTATGTGTTCAGCAAGTTTCATCTTCCCTATTTGTTTTCATTTATAGCTCAAAACACTTCAAGATCATACCAGGAATGGGTCCTTGAGGATTAGTCCAAAATGTTCTATTTTACAAAATGAAATGAAAGCTTATGGAAGTTACTGACTGAGCTTCAATTCACAGCCAGTGGTCAGCAGAGGCAGAGCTGTAATCGAATCTCCAACTCAGCTGTTTTGTTTTCCTAAATGAGACCAGAGGTCTCTTGTCACTTTTGGAATAATTCTGGGCACATGGTAGTAACACTTGACTCTTTCACAAACATTCATTTTGACAAATATGCATCCATGGCACTTGGCATAACAAGACCACCAACTATTGCTAATATGTATGTATATATGTATTTACAGTTTGTACAGTTCTTTCCTCTGTAACATCTTGGGTATAACTTCTAATGTTGTCAAAGGTTTTGTCAGTGGTAGTGTATGTATGTAGTCTGTTAGCAGAAGAGAGTTTGAGTTGCTTTTTATTTTTTTAAAGGTTTATTTTCATCTTGTTGAAACAAAGAGATACAGGGGTGATAGAGAGAAGGAGAGAAAGAATATCTTCTGTTTGCTGGTTCACTCCTCAAATGCTGCAACAGCCAAGGCTGGCCATGCCTAATCCAGGGGCTCTGCACTTCATTTGGGTCTCCTGGATGGATAGAAGGGTCCCAAATTCTTGAGTCATCGTCTGTTGCTTTCCAGGGTGCATTATCTTGAAGCTGGTTTGGAAGGAGAAGTGCCAACACTTGAACCTGAGTTGCTTTGTTTGGAAACAGGAGTAAAGGTGGCATTGCTTTACTGTTCTTGTGATTTCTTAAACAACTTGTGAATAAAAACAGTGTAATATGATGTGTGTGGAATAAAGCTACCCGAGAAGTGGAATGAGCTTGGGGTACAGTGAGCAGTTCCAGGAGACAAGACAATGGCAGACTCCAGGTCAGGAGTAACTGCTGAGAAGCATTGATTTCCAGATCCTTCTCTTGAATTCTGAAAACACCAAAAAGAAACTGTGGTTAGCACAAATGAAAACCCAAAGAAAGAAGAGGAAGGAAACAGGCAAAGGAGAAGGAAAGAGACTAAGGAAGAAGCATCTGTGAGAGGACCTAACTAAACTTTGATATGTCTCTCCCCCTTTTTTTTTTCCCCCCAAACAAGCATTCGCATGGATAAGCAGCTGATATTTGGCCATTAAGTAGCCCTGTCTCCCAGAGCTTTGCTTTCTGTTTTGGCAGTACATTCCTTGGGAAACTAAAAAACTTGTTCCATTTCCTCGGGAAGTTGCCAATTTAGGGTTTTTACCTCTCAGGGTTCAACAAATCATGGCAGTCGGCCAAACCCTAATTTTTTTGTAGTGTGTGAGCAAAGAATTTTTTTTTTCGAATGTTGAACAAAGAATGAACAATATTTATGTGCCACTTGGAAATCAGATGAAATTCAAATTTCAATGTGTGCAAAGTTTCATTGGAACACAGCCATGCATTCGTTTACGTGTTGTCTGTGGTTGCTTTTGTGTTGCAACAGCAGACCCTTTGAGTCCAATATTTTTTCTCGGGCCCTTTACGTATTGTTAACTCCTGCTTTAACTCAAGCAGCAAGCAAGTGCTTGGCCTGGTGGTTAAGATGCATTTAGGACACGCGTATCTCACATCTGAGGGCTGAAGATTGGAGTTCTGGCTTGAAGTGTTGACTCCAGCCTCCTCTAATTCAGTTGTAAGGTACTTGCGATGGCTTATGAAATTGGGTTTCTGCCACTCATGTGGGCCACCAGGACAGAGTTTGAGCTTGGGCCTATCCCAAAAGCAGTCCTTGCAGACATTCGAGGAGTGATCCAGAAGATGTGAGAGCATTTTTTCTCTTTTGCTCTTTCTCTTTGCATCTTTTTAATTAAGTTTCTACATTTCAGTGTGATTCTAAGAACATAATGATGTTCCTTTCCTGCCTTCCTCCCTCCTCTGCCCCCTCCCACCCTACTTCTTACCACCTTTTTTTTTTTTTTAGTTTTTGAGATATAGTGTAATGACTTAATAATTCACTAAACAAAAGTTTAACAAGCAACAAGCCCAGAGACCCTCCTTTAGTGGGAATAGAGCACTATAAACAGCAATTTAAGGAAAATAATGACCATTTCATCTATATAAACAGCAAACTTTAAAGTAGTCACAGTTCATAAACTACACTGATATTAATATTCTTAACCACTGTTTGATAAAGATACAAAACAAAGTTTTAGAAAACTATTTGCAGCAATACTGATACACACAAACGTTTCTTTCATTCTTTGTGGGGGTTTTTTGTTTGTGATTTAAATTTCAGCTCCCACCTATTTGTGAGAATATGTAATATTTGTCTTTTTGGAGACATCCTATTTCATTCAACATGATGCCCTGAAGCTGAGCCCATTTTGCTGCACATGATAGAATTTCATTATTTTTTATAGCTGAATAATATTCCAACACACATATATACCACATTTTCTTGATGCGTTCATCTGATAATAAACATCTTGTTTGATTCCAAATTTTGACTATTATGAACAGTACTGCAATAAAACATGGTGTTGCAAGTATCTCTTTCATTCATTGTATACATATCTTTTGGGTATATACCCCGTGGATTGCTAGATCATATGCCAAATCTGTTTCTAGTTGTGTGTGTGGTGTTTTTTAAGAGTCTGTACTATTTTCTTTTGTGGCTGAACTAATTTACATTTCCACCAACATTGTGGAAGTGTTCTCATTTCCCCACATCCTTGCCAGCATTTGTTCCTCTCTGTGTTTTGGGTTTTTGCCTTTCTGACAGGGGTGAGGTGATATCTCTTTGTGGTTTTGATTTGCATGTGCCTGATGGCTAGTTATGTTGAGCATTTTTTCATATATTTGTTGGCTGTTTGCATTTCTTCTTCTAAGAACTGTCTGTTGAAGTCCTTGGCCAATTCCTCATCTAGATTGGTTGGTTTTTGCTGTTTTTAAATTGTTGATATATTTGGTAAATTAATCCTTTGTAGGACAGGTAGTTTGCAAATATTTTTCCCCATTCTCTTGGATGTCTCTTCATTCTGTCAATCATTTCCTTTGCTGTACAAAACCTTCTGAGTTGGATATAATCTCACTTGTTTCATTTTGCTTTTTTGGTCTCTTGGGCTCATATTCAAGAAATCTTCCCCTACACCAAAGTCTTGGAGTGATTCCCCAGATCTTAAATTTAGGTCGTTGATCCATTTTCAGTTGACTTTTGTATATAGTAAGAGTTATTCGCATAGAGAAAACTTTCAAACCATTAAAGTAGATTCATAATTTGATTTAGTGATTACTTTTAATCAATATACTTTTAGAATTTGGTTAGAAATGCAGTATCCTGTACTTAAAATCTATCAATTGTATTCGAAGAGCTACATCAAATGTGTAAATTTTCTAAAATGTAATACTATGTTTTCCATAATTACACATGAAATTATGGGGAAATTTTACCATTTGTTCTTTTTAACAAACTGATTCACATAACTAGCAGGAAGCAAGTCAGGGGTCTGCCAACTGGCTGAGGACACATTTTGTATTGATTATCTGGAGGTAAAAATGAGAATGGTTAAGTCTGTAATTTGACTTCCTTTAATAAGGAGCTGTGGATTCTGATTTCAAGTGCCTTTATAGCAACAGCTTTGCCATTGTGTAGTGGATGGGGACAGGAAGTAACTGGTACTGATTTTTGGCTGATTATCTATTTGTTGTAGCATCTTCCACCAAAATGCTGCAGCAAGTCAGACTTTCAAAGGGCAGTTGTTGACCATGAAATTCATACAGAAATTCAAATTCTTACCTACAGCTTCTTTCTGGATCTCTCCACTTAAGGATGAAGGAGGCTTGATCCTGACTTCAGGAACATACCTAGGGAAAAAACAAAGGGGATGAGATTCAGGACTGGAATGTCAGCAAGGACACGTTTGTGTGTTGGGACACTCCTGTGGTTTAAACGCAGATTTTGCATTGCTTGTCATTGAACCCATATACTTATGGTAGCTTTCTGCTTCGAACCACTTTCCTCAGCACTCATATTAGCTGCAACTTAGATCTAAGAGGATGTGTTCTGCTCCGGGTTGAGATTCATTTTGCTAAGAAGGCCAATGACCTTTTAGCTTTGAATTTCCATCACTGTCTTTTTGAACAAGATTCTTTTTGTAAGAACTGAATTTTGTGGTTTTCCCTATATCCTCTTATGTTTCAAATCAATAGTTTCATGGCATTATGACCTAGTATTTCCAATTATGCTTTGGTTTGGTGATCTTGCCATTTTTCTTAGATTTCTATGGCTCTCTTGATTTTTGCTATTGTGGGTTTAAGAGTAAAAAAGACTTCTTCTTCATACCCCTGGCTTTTTCTGGTCTTGAATCATTTGAACCAACTTAAAATTAAACTTCAGGAGCTTTCTCTAAAATCAAAATAGAGTTTAGTTACTAAATTGAAGTTGGATTAGGATTGTTAGAAATAACCACTGCTGGCTTCTGTCTGGGCAGCTCATAGCAAATGCAGCTTTTCAGGTGGTTTGTTGTATAACCACCTGTTTAAATTACCAATGTTGGGGCCAGCACAATGGTTCAACAGGCTAAATCTTTACATCGAAGCACTGGGATCCCATATGGCACTGGTTCTTGTCCTGACTGCTCCACTTCCCATCCAGCTCCCTGCTTCTGGCCTGAGAAACCAGTGGAGTATGGCTCTGGTCCTTGGTCTGCACTCATGTGGGAGACCCACACGGGGCTCCTGTTTCCTCACTTTGGATGAGCTTAGCTCCGAATGTTGGCCATTTGGGCAGTGAGCCAGCAAATGGAAGATATTTTCTCTGTCTCTCCTTCTCCCCGTAAATCTGTCCTTCCAACGAAAGTAAGTTCTTAAATTCCAAATGTTTCATTTGAATACTGTACAAACTTTTATTTAGCTGATAACCTTGAATGATTTCTAGTCATCCCTTTCTCTCCCAAAGGAGTGACACTTATGCTGAAATTCTCTCAGAGAAATATTGATCCATCAAGCATCACACTCCACTGACTCTTCCCTCCCAAGAAGCCCCAAAAAAGTGTCATTTATGAGACCAGAACGTTCTATTGCCTCTAGCTATGATTGTTCATTCAGCGAGGACCTTTAGCCAAACAACACTAAGGTAATGAGGCTGCTGCTTTAATATAGCAGACCTTAGACAACCATAACAAACCCTGGTTCCATTGTATGTTTTTTCATCATCCTATTCTTTCCTAGAAGAAAGTAGTAAGTTGATGGGGCCATCACTCCTTTTCCCTTCTGCTGTTTCAGAAGAGACACGTTTTCCCTTCTTATTCCAAGAAGAGCCAAGCATGTAATATCAGCATGCCAGGGTGTTATTGGGATTGTATCAACCAAGGTAGGGATGAAAAATCACCTCTGTGAACTTAATCCAGGAGCGATCAAGGGACCAACATTTTAATTAGTGAGGGTTGTGGTTTACATTTACATTTGGCATCCTAAGACTCTGAGGTAGTTTTCAAACTCTTGTGCTACCCCAGTTGTTGTCTGACACTGCTTAGGATAGATAATATATTTTTAAATAATGCTATATTTAATGGACTTTGGAAGGAACTGACATGCGAATCCATTTTCTTGCCTGGCAGCAAAATTCTTTCCATTAGAGAATTTAGTAAAACACCATTTGTTGGAAAGAGCTTATAAAGTGTGTGTATGGGAGAACCTGATGGCTTGGTACTTGCTTCTTTAACCTGTATCTACCAAGAAAGCTCCTAAGAAATTCTCTAAGAATACTGATATTTATATTCATTTCCAATTAAAGCGCAAAAGAGGTTCAAACACTGTGGTGAATAAAAGAGTGTATTCTGGATCTATTTTTAACAAATGGAGCAGGACTGATAAATGGGTGAAAACACTGCTTTCTTCCATATGTACAACCTTTATGTGTTGCTAGATTGGTTCCTACATTAGGCAGCTAGAGCATGCCTCTTGATTCTGTTGCATTTGGCAAGATCGTTGTTCTTTGAGGGCAGTTGCTGTGGGGGAGGCGTGGGGAACGGTTGGATTTTGGAATTTGTGAAATGTTATCAGAAGGTGATTAGGATATATCATTGAATGGTCAAGCTGTGTTCTGCGACTTAGGCCCATAGGAGAGGCGTTACTGCATAGTCATGATTGGTATTTCTCATGTGTCTCATCAATGTGAAAACAGTCCCCCAGAAAGGACTCTGAAAATGTGATTGCCAGCAGCATCCTTGGACTCCACTTACAGTCTCTCCGGGTGACAACTCTGAGGAGCAGCATGCACCAGGAATACATAGGCCCTGATTGGCTTGTTAAAGATCTGTTTCAACATTCTGACACACTGCCTACATCGGCTCTTAACATACCACATAACTCTGAATGTGGTTCTCCTTGCAACAATCTGGATGCAGCTAGCATCTTTTCATGAGTGTAAACTTACCAAAGTCTAATTAATACCTCTTACTTCCTAATGAGTTATTCCTTATGACTCCACAAATAAGCAAGGTCAAGCACATGATATCAGAATTCCCTCAGTGAATTATTGAGCTTGTGACAATCTGGGCCCAGAATGAAAAATCACCCTGGCGTATTTAATCCAGGAGCAATTAAAGGGCCAAAGAATTAATTAATATGTGTTTTAATTTGTTAAGGTCCTGAAGGAAGGAGCCTCATTCTTTGCTCCAGTGCCTGTTTGTTGTGTCCTCTTTGAGGGTGGGTGATTGTGCCTTTGAGGAAAGATGTCTACTTCCTTATTCTGCTCCTTGATACCCGAGGCCAGGAAAGGAAAAGAAAAAAGTAAGGTCCAAATTTGCAAAGAGCATAAAATCCAGTTGAAGTGATGGGACAATTCTTTGCCCTGAAGAATTGATGGGAGTCATTGAAGAATTGCAGCTAATGGGAGCTGATGATGGAACAAGAGAAAAGGTGCTATAGTTGGAAGAGAGAATAATGCCCCAGACTTCTTGAACAAAGAATTAGAAAGAGCCTTGAGGGAAATTGGGGGTCTCTCCGGCTTTCCAAAAGGATGTATACAACACATACACCTGCTAACATGAGAGCGAGCCTCAGGCAGATGAGCTATGCTAGGAAAGAGGTTACCAAGGCAAGGCCCAAATCCACTGATGTTCATGTGAAATAACAATGGAAGCAATCTGTCCTGCTGTCCAACGAGTGCATGGTTTAGGGAAAGCACTGATCCTTAGCTCGTTTTCAAATTCATACTTATAGATTTTCCACCCTTTTCTCCAAGGTCGGGTTATATCATCCAAAAGGCTGCCCCTTAGTTTAGCTTCCACTGGCTTACCTTCTAAATGATATCCTTAGGTGTTCTCAAAAGTTAGGCATGAGTGAATTTTTAAAAATTTTTTAAAGATTATTTTTATTTTTATTGCAAAGTCAGATATGATGTAGAGAGGAGGAGAGATAGAGAGGAAGATCTTCCATCCGATGATTCACTCCCCAAGTGGCCGCAATGGCCGGTGCTGTGCCGCTCCAAAGCCAGAAGCTAGGAACTTCCTCCGGGTCTCCCACATGGGTGCAGGGTCCCAAGGCTTTGGGCCGTCCTTGACTGCTTTCCCAGGCCACAGGCAGGGAGCTGGATGGGAAGCGGGGCTGCCAGGATTAGAACTGGCACCCATATGGGATCGCAGCACGTTCAAGGCAAGGACTTTAGCTGCTAGGCCATGGCGCAGGGCCCAAACATGAGTGAATGGAAATTATTCCTCAACCAACTTGACTTCTTGAAACCTGTCTATCTGCAAGACTATGTTATGAAGAGTGCTCGTGTACCTCCTGTGAAATCAGTGACTTGACGCCATGAATAAATTTGACTGCCCTGACAAAATTAAACCCTTCCTTCTTTAAGTTCAGAATGTCATTGTGCTGTATGGTTTGCTTATGGCTTTGATTGCTAGGAAACTCAGAGCTCACTCCCAAACTCAATTTCAGTGTTCTGCGGTTCAAGATTTTGCTTTGAAAACTTTTCTATTGATTTTGTTTTTCCTTGGTGCCATAAGTGTTCTTTAGAATAAGGTATGCGAAATTTGAGATACCAGATGGGTTACTAAAACAAAAAACTTTGCTCTTGCCTAGATTGGCAGGGGTGGGGAGGGTAGGTATCTAATTTCACCCTATGTTCTTCCTGACCAGGCTCTAAGCTCTGACTTGATGCTCCTTAGAATAGACAGAATTTTAATAGTTGTATTAGTTGTATCCTCAATTTTCACACCAGATTTGTGCTTTTCTTCTAGATTCATCTTAATTTATAATGTCTATATTCCTTCCCTCAAATATCAGCCAAAATGGTAAAAGAATGAACCAGCATGCATCTCTGGTTTTGGGTTTTGGTTTTTTTTTTTTAAGATTTATTTTATTTTTATTGGAAAGGCGGATATACAGAGAGGAGGAGAGACAGAGAGGAAGATCTTCTGTCCGATGGTTTTGTTGGTGGTGGGGTTTAAATATGCACACACCCTCAAGCAAACATACTTTTAGTTATTGTAAAGGCAGAGAAAAAGTGACTGAGACAGGGAGTGAGAGGTGCAGAGAAAGCTATCTGCTGGTTTACGCCTGAGATGCTTGCAACAGCCAAGGCTGGTCTATACAAAAGACAGTGCTTTTGGAACTCCATCCAGATAGCCCATGTGGATAGCAGAGATGAAAGAATTGAGTCAACATCTGCCACTTCATAGGATGTGCAGTAGCAAGATGCTGGAATCTAGAGCTGGAGTTAAAAATCAAACCAAGGCACTCTAATGTGGAATGTAGGCATTTTCTCCATTAGACCAGAGGATGACACAAGGTTTTTCCTCTCTCTAGAGCTGATTGTATAAAATCATCAGAAAGGAGATGTTCATTTAAACCAGAACCTTCAAATACTAGGATTACTGCACTGTGGCAATTACTGATTCTAGGGTTATTTCAGTTAGTGCCTGCTTTGACTTTGAGTTTGTGTCCATTAGTTGACAGAATTGAAACTTGGCTCTGGTTTATCTTCTCAGCATATTTCAAAAGTGACAGAGCCTGTCCAGGAAAGAAAGGTTCTAGATTGTGCTCAGAAAGCAAGTAGAGAGAGATCAGGCTCTATACCTGCAAGCGGCTGGTGCTCTGAATCCCATGCTCTTCCACAGACCATGAGTCAAGTTTCTCTTGAATCATGCACAGTTGGATGTTGTGCCTTGACTGGAGTTGACTAAGTTTTGACATCCTGTCCTGCAGGCAATAAAGGACGTTTCTCCTAAATTGAAACAAAATGCCTCCCGAGACCTATGAGGAATGAGTTAGAGCAAGAGCTTCTAAGGGAAATTTTTTAAAAGAAGCAACTCCAGCAGACTTTTCTGAGGGTAAGAGAGTCAATACTCTCCCTCTGGGATTTCATTTCTGCCTTTGAGTTTCTGGAATCTTAATACAGAGCTGCTCTACCATAAACCTTACACAAGCTGAGAATGTCAAAGGTAACTTTAACAAACTACTCTTTACAAAAAGGAAAATATAATTAGCATAGAGTAGACAAGGTTACAAAATCTGTTTTCCTAAAAGGACCGGGAGAACTCTTGAACAGCTTTGGAAAACCCATTCCTTTCGCCTTTAAGCCACAAAGGATTATTTATATCCCTTTCGGACAGTGAGCTGGGTGCCTCTCCTCCCAATTCTGGGTTGCCTCAAGATGAATACCATCTTGTTTGCCTGAGAGTGTCAACTCGTCTTTCCCTGCTAAGAATCTTCTCTGTGATTTCTGAGACTTTCTCCCATTGTCTGAAGAACTGAAGTGCTGATTGACCAACTTGTTTGAGCTTGCCAGCTTAAGTTACCTATCTATCTCTCAGAGAATCATTCTGCAAAATGTATCCCCGACTTTCCATCCTTCATTGAGAAGGGCTTGAAAACAGTATAATATGGTTTCACTTTATGGTGCCCTTTAATTGGTATGACATTAACATAGTGAAGCCAGTCATGTTCTCACAAAGCTTGAAGGGATGCTAGGGATGATACAGGCCCTTTCTACAATAGTATCTATGATCAGCCAGTAATGAGAACGTTTTCCACAAGGGCTTTGTTCTTTACTTCATTTGACCTTGAGACTTTTTCCGTAAGAAGCCTTACTTTTGCCTTCTCTGTTTTGATCCCTGTAGTTTTTGACCTCTCCTTATCTCCATCTTTTCTGAGCCAAGAAGTACTCTTAGAGAGTGAGATTGTACTGTGATTGAAGTGCTCTCTCTTCTAAGAAAAAGTGTGGACACCTGGATTGTATACATGTAAAGAATGCATTCAAGAGGAAGTTGATTGTTTGGTGTCTGGGGAGAACCAGAGGACTATTGTTTCGAAGCCCAAGAACAAAAACTACGAAGTGGTAACAGATGCTGTCATGACTCTCAGGAAAGCTGGGCCTTTCCAGTTGAATAAGTGCGTCTTGGCTAAAGGCTAACTTGAATCCTGATTCTCCAAGAGCCAAGATTTTCCTGAATTTTGAAGCCAAGTTGTGATCAATAAGGCCCATTTCTCATTTTGTACAAAACAGACAAAGTGAACGCGCAGGAACAATAATCAAAAGCAGCTTAGTTGCTTATTTGAGAGATTATAACCATATTTGTGTAAGCTTTAGTATTCTTACTGCATCTAGTTTAGCAGTAACACAGTTCCTTATTTTGTTGACCTTTGCTGCAGTAAATAAGGCCAAACTGAAAAAAAAAAGTATCTGAAGCCTGTAATTATGCATTTGTTTGGCACAGGATGCATCCTTCAGCATAGTTCAGATCACTCTTGCCAGGAATTGATGGGAACAGGTTGCATGTGACAAAGAAGGCTTCTTACTATGCAGTGCTCTTGGTATGCTAAAGGACAGCACGATGGGTGAAATACTGTAACTAATCAGAAAGGTGCAGCAGGAAAGTACAACATATAGTACTTGGAAATGCAACACAAAAAACTGTCTTATAATCAGCGGATGAATCTTGTGTGTTTGGATGTCTCATGCCGCAGATCCAGTTCCTCCTCTGGCTTTCCTGAGCCCCACTTTCTCCCCTCTGACCTGGCTTCTTCAGCTTCCCAGGCTCCATTGTTCTCACTCTGTTTACTTCCCTTGTGCAATCACTTCTGCTCTAATTTTTTTTTTAAGAATTAGTTTTTGAAAGACACAGTTGTAGAGATAGAAGGACAGAGAAGAGAGATCTTGCATCTGCTGGTTCATTCTCTGAAAGGTCACAGTGGTTGGGGGTGGGCCAAGTGGGCCAAGCTGAAGCCAAGGGCACAGAACTCCAGCTGGGTCTCTTTCTTGGGTGGCACAGGGTCCAAGTACCTGGAACCTCTTCCACTGCCTTCACAGGCATACAGGTAGGGGACTAGATCAGAAGTGACAGCTGAGGCTTGAACCAGAGCCCAGATGGGATTCCAGAATCACAGTTAGCAGCTTAACCCTCTGTACCACAACACCAGCCCTCCTAAGCATTTCAGCTATCACAGATTGCTCAATCCAAGGACCATGCTTCGCCTGAGAGCTCTATATTTGGCTACATCTCACATTCATATATCCGGTTTTTAATCAAATATCTCACCTGGTTTCACAAAAATAGCAACACAGGGCTTGGCACGATAACCTAGCAGCTAAAGGCCTTGCCTTGAACGTGCCGGCCTTGTTCTATTCCTGATGACCCCACTTCCCATCCAGCTCCCTGCCTGTGGCCTGGGAAAGCAGTCAAGGATGGCCCAAAGCCTTGGGACCCTGAACCCATGTGGGAGACCCAGAAGAAGCTCCAGGTTCCTGGCTTCGGATTGGCTCAGTTCTAGCCGTTGTGGCCACTTGGAGAAAGAACCATCGGATGGAAGATCTTCCTCTCTGCCTTTCCTCCTCTCTGTATGTCTGAATCTCTAATAAAAAAAAGCAGTTTAAAACTGAACATGTCATCATCTTCTTTGCCAAACAACCCCCTCTGCTCAGGCAGCAGTGCTGACATCCTTCTTGGATTTCTTGTATTAACCAGGAGAGCCATGATTGATCCATGTTACTTCATCTTTGGTCCTAAGCCTTCCTGATTCATTTTACACTACTTGGGCCTTGTGACCCTGATTGGCAAGTGCCAGCCAAGCTCTAATACTAAATCAAAGTTTCCTCTTTGAATGCTCCTGCTGTGTAAATCCCTTCTCTCTGGGCTTTAATTTCTTATCTCTAATGACTTTTCACCCCATATTTCTTTGAGTCTTGTTCTTCTCTGAGATAGGGTGTGGTTAGTGAACAACCTCAATATTTGGTTTAGTTAAGCATCTTGGGTTTCACTAGGCTATTATTAAATGCCTATGTATATGAAAATAAGTGTATTCTTCTAATTACACAAAGCCTAACATTTAACAGTCATTAATATGGTTTTATAGAACAAGTTGTTTTGTTTTCATGAATTATCAAAAATTTAATATTTTTTTCTCAAAACACACTAAAATAATACTCCATTTTCTATATTGTAACACAACAGGAGCAGAAACATGCTTCTGAAGAATAACATGCGTTCGCTGGCCAACACTGTAGCACATCAAGTTAAACTTCCACCTGCAGCACTGGCATTCCATATGAGTGCCAGTTTAGCTCTCAGCTACTCCACTTCTGATCCAGCTCCCTGCAAATCTTCCTTGCAGTGCTGTGGATGATGGCCAAAGTACCTGTGCCCCTGCTATCCACATGGGAGACCTGAATGGGTCTCTGGGCTGTACCTGGCTTTAGCATGGCTCTGCACTGGCTCTTGCAATCATGTGGCAGAGTAAAACAGCAGATGGAAGAGTTTTTCTCTCTCTCTCTTGCTCTCTCTCTCTGCCTTCCTGCTCTCTCTTTCTCTGTAAGTCTACTTTTTGTATAAATCAATAAATCTTTTAAGAATAGCATGCATTTCAAATAGGTGATCCCTTTGAGCAGCTTAAAACAGAAAACCTTTTTATATTTTAACTGACCCTCTAAATATAAATGAACAGAAAAGCATAAAACCTCTGGTAGGGAGATTCAGTGCTATTACAAGACCTGGGAAGGAATGGTTTGAGAGAATTTTCTTTCTCTTTCTGTCCCAGAAAATCTTGTCAAGACCTGGTTGCTATGCCCCTTTGACTGGATTTCTTAGGAGCCAGATACCTAGAGATGTTTCTTCCTGTACAAAGCCCTTATTATTCTAAATCCAGAACAAGCAGAGGTTTAAATGCTTCTAACATTGGACACCAATTTGTAGCTAGAAAATTAGCGTTTTTGAATCCCCAGTGTCAAGATTAGAGGTCTTAGGCAAGACCAACCCTGTTGATGCTCCAACTTGGTTCATGTTCTCCTGCAAAGACAGAATATTGACCTCAGCTGAATTCCTGTGTCCTGGATTTTCAGTTCGTTTGGCTATGCCAGACTCCAAAGTTGCTGACTCTGGTTTTGCTCTACTTGAGTGTGTGTGTGTGTGTGTGTGTGTGTGTGTGTGTGTGTGTGTGTGTATGGGGCTCTAAAGATCAGATCAGATTTTCCAATAGGCTGCTATCCTTTGAGGCATGCACTGTGAGCTGATGTAAGTCATTTAAACACACAAACTGGAGCCAGTGCCATGGCTCAACAGGCTAATCCACCAGTACAAGCACTGGCATCCCGTATGGGTGCTGGTTCATGTCCCAGCTGCTCCACTTCTGATCCAGCTCCTTGCTTATGATATGGGAAGACAGCAGAGGACGGCCCATGTGGGAGACCTGGAAGAAGCTCTTGGTTCTTGTCTCATGGCTCCTGGCTGCAGATTGGCTCAGCTCTACCTGTTGTGGCCATTTGGAGAGTGAACCAACAGATAGAAAATCTTTGTCTCCCCTTTTCTCTGTAAAATCTGCATTTCCAATAAAAACAAATCTTTAAAACAGTAAAAAAACTAAAGCCATGTGATTCCATTAGTGAACTCCTAGCTCGATACACGTCAGTCATTGAATTCAATTCAATAAACGTATGTTAGAATTTAATTCCTTTTTCAGGTATGGTTGTAGTCAGTAGATATGTGACAAATGTTCTAAGAGGTCTTGTAAAAGATATGAATATGATTTCCCCTGGCCGTCCAAGAATTTAATACATAATGTACAGGCAGGGTAAATGTTCTTGAAAATCCCTTGACAATATGCACATATCATTTAAAAAATTCATTTCACTTCATTTCATTCAAAAGGCAGAACAATAAGGACAGATAATTAAGCAGAAATATATTACATCCACTGGTTCACTCCCCAGATGCCTGTAACAGCTAAAGCTGGGCCATGCTGAAACTGGATGTACATAATTCAGTCCAGATCTGCCATGTGAGAGGCAATGAGCCACTTACTTGAGCTAAAAGTAGAGCCAGGACCGAAAGCCAGGTGCTTGGGAGCACATCCCGAGTGATGACTTTAGCACTGAGTTAAGCGCCTGTCCACACACAAACAGTAGATAGTGAAAGCAAAGTGATTATTCGCCAGGGAAAAGGAAACAAGCCTCCCCTGCAATCCTCTGGGCTCACACGATTCTGTAATAGAAAGTCAGACTCCCGCTGCCAAGTGAATGGACTAACTGAATTTTCCTGTTTTATCTGCACGCTAATCCCTGCCAGTACAGTTGGCTCCTTTGGCTTTTCCTAAAGAGTTCACTGAGACTTTCCTGGCCTACTCTAGGGACTCGCTAATGTACAATGCTTACCACCTACGCTCCACTTGTGAATTTTTAATTATGCCAGATCATTTTCAGTAAATAGATTTTCAGGCTCAATTAATGTTGTCAGATCCGATTTTTGTCTCACCTGCTATCGAGCTCCACTCTGTGGTGATTGCAATCATTACCGCTTCCTTAGGAACGAGGAGCATCTCCAGAAATAGATGTTGACAGACAGCATCCTCAGCTGTTCTGCCTCAGAAGCTCTACAGTGAGTGCCTTGCATCCAGCAGACTTAAACTCTCTTCTGTGGAAAGCAGGGACAATAGCTATGGCTGGTTGTTGTCTCAAGTTCCAGTAAAGTGACTGTTGCATACTTCTTGTGAGGTATACATTCATGGACAAGCAACATCAGCATCCTGTGAAGTTTTTTGCAGTTGTGAATTCTCAAGCCCATTCCTAGGCCTACTGAGTCAGGAATTCCAGGGATGAGACCCACTATCTCCATTAAAAAAATACTACAGGTAATCTGGCATATGCATAAGGAAATCTGTGAGCCACTGTTGGGCGAGAACTGTCTCAAACTAACAATAAGCATAATTTCATTCCATTTGGTGAAAATTCTCACAACCAAGAGTTATTTTCTGATTTTTGATTTTTTTTTTGGCAGAGATGCAAACCAGTATCCTGTGCTTTATCCCACTAACAACTCTGGTGTCTTTAAAAGTCTTGGGGACAAAGAATTCTTCACCCAGTAGAAAATAACACAAGTGATTTGTAGCCACCTTATGAAGGCACATATTGTGAAAAATTCAGTTATTCATAGTACCTTATTATGGCACTTTGCACACGTGATAAACCTAACAAACATTTTCCTTCATTGTTTTATATACATTTTATTTCATGTATTAAATTATTTTAATTATACACATGTACAGGCTATAACATGATAATTCTGTGCATGTATCCCATGTGTGATGGTCAAGTCAGGTTAACTGACATTTTTATCCCCATAAAACATTAGAGTTATGATTTTTAAATGCAAACAAAGGATCACCCCTTTTTATAGTAGCAATGCAGTTTTATCTCTCTTTTCCCTATTCCCTTTAGGCATAAGCCATTGATCCCTAATTTATTACCCTACCACTTTTTCCTAATGTGCTTAATCTGTTGGTTACATTGCATGTTTATGTACCTAATTTATTTGCCTATTTCACTCAATCTTGGGTCATTTTGAGAGCAGAAGTGTGGTCACACAATTGTATCCCCAAGGCCAAACATAAGAAAGCACATACAACAAATATTTGTTTGTTACATGTCTTCCTGGTGAAAAAAATTGGTTAGCATTGTGTAAGCCGGACTGGCAGACAAGGAATTTGAGCCCCATAAAAATTAAATGATCCCATTGGTGGCATGTTGCAGAGCCAGGGCTAAAGGCCCAATTTTGCTTCAACTTGGGAAAGGTAGTCTAACCATTGCCATAATGAGCTTAGTTCAACTTGGGAAACCTGTGATATTTGAGCTTTTCAAAGGCAAAGCCCTTGATTTGCTCCCAGTCTGATTGATTTTACCTGCAACTGTGGTGATATTATTAAGATGTGCCATTGTGTACTGTCCAAGATGCTAAGAGAACATGATTGAAGATACCAATTAGTGAGACACAGCATACAGAAAGAACAGAAAAAAATCAATAATAATTTTACAGAATCAGAGGTACAATTCTAAGTATAGAGGAACAGAAAATAAAAAATGTGAATTACAAGAGTAGTCAAGATATAACCTCAGTTTTTCTAATCTGCCGTTGTCTGCATCAAAGTGACACAGCACAGGGTGCACTTTGAGGTGTTTCTGTTGTGGCACTGGGTTGACAATGACTGTCACCCACCTTGCAGCACTCAGCTCTCCTTGTCAACTGTTAGGTGTCTGGCTGGGCAAGGACAATCGGGGGAGGCAAGCTATAGAAAGGGGATGAAAAAAGCCAGGTCCTATACTGGGATCAACAGCTGCACTGGTCCTCATTAGCCTCAATCTGTTCCCTCCATGGCCCCAGTCTCTTTTGCCCAGTCTTAGGATATAGTCCTATGAGAGTTTGTAACATAGGATGTAGTCCTATGAGTGTTTGTAACATACTTGCAAATTTTCCTAAACTGGAGTGGAAACAAGCCGAGTCTGATATCGGATGATGCCTTTCAAAACACTCACTGCCTATTCTTGGTGAATTCCTGGCCCTTGGGCCTTGCTGCTGATTTCATGAGTCTGAGCGTCACTCCAGAGCAGTGGGTGTTCATCTGACCTTGTCTTTCTTCTTGACTTTCAGTGCCACTTCTCTAATCTTCTGTGGGGCACTGCTCATCGATACCCCCAACTCCATAGGCTCCGAATCAAATCAATCATTCTTTTCTAGCCTTGATCTTCCTCCCAACAAATCTTTCTCTTTGACTGGAAGAAGAAATTTGTTTGTTAGTCA
Source organism: Ochotona curzoniae (assembly GCF_017591425.1). Taxonomy (NCBI): domain Eukaryota; kingdom Metazoa; phylum Chordata; class Mammalia; order Lagomorpha; family Ochotonidae; genus Ochotona; species Ochotona curzoniae. The sequence continues at coordinate 13,418,340 of NW_024467087.1, forward strand.
TCAGCTTCCATATCTTCTCAGCAGCTTTCATTTAGAGTTCATTCTCATTCTCTAGATGTAATGGATCCTCAAGTTCTGTTCAAGAGGTGAAAAGAGCAAAAGTAGCAGCAATAATCAATGAACAAATTGTTTCAGGCCCTGCTGTTCTGTGGTGAGCTTTTAGAATGAAACATTAATGGAAGGGGAGAGGGCAAAATAGTTCAAGTGCCCCAGCTGTTTTCTTTTTTCCAAGATCTATGCAAGTACTAAGTAACTGTGAGCATCTCTGCGAATGGTTTAGCTGATCTGCTTAATTATATCTGTTTGATAGATGAGAATCCTAAGAGAGCAAGAAGTTAAACACCCTGATGGCAGCCAGTCTTTGATCTTGAGATTCCTCAGTAAATGCCTTGAAATTATGAGGTTGCTTCTGAAATTTCATAATAGTGCTGGTTTTTCATGGCAGGAAAGGAGAACTTTTCCCCCTCTCTTCTAGGAAAAATTTGGCCGTTATCCATAGTGCAGCAAAGGGAAAGTAGGGGAGGATGCTAAATTTAAAAAAATAAATAAGTAAAAAACTTCTTATTGAACTAGGATTTCCTTGTTAGCTAATAGAAACATAGATAATGGGCACAGATTATAAAGAAACAGGTACTCTAATTTAGACACTTCAGCTAGAAGTGAAAATGAAAAACAACAAAAAAGTTCAGAGCAAAGCAAGAAAACCATTCAGGACATAATCTAAAAGAGAGAAAAATGAAATATAGAAGTCTCATCAATGTTAATTAAAGGAAATCAATATTTGAAGAGCTGGCTTGCCTAGTAACAGAATAAAGGGCAAAGATACTTCACAAATGTGCACCTACCTCTCAGAAAGGAAATAGTAGGTTTTCGTGGGGGAGCAGTCATGATTTAATAACCTTTCAAAAGATGACTAGCTAGTGACCTGTTCAAGAGGGGCCTCGAACACCTGTTGGGAAAGTAAGATGAGCTTCCTGCTTGGTAGTCTTCAGTTTCAATTGTATTCCCCCAACTTGGGAGCTTTCGAGAGGTGAGGGAGCTGAGAGTAGCCAACCTTTCTCCCAGAGGCACTTGGAACAACCCCTTAACGTCAGCTTGGGTTTTGTCTCAGTTATTACCTATAAACAATGCACACTAGAAACTATGAAGAGCCTGACAAATGCAACAGAGTTGTTATTATGCAGATAGGCTGTCCAAACATCCCAGCAAGCTTTCTGCTCTCACCTGTCTTTGTGATCCACGCGTGATCAAGCATCAGTCATCAGAATCCACTGCTTTCATGTCCTTCCTTTTCAGGCTTGAAAAATGTGAGACCGTGGTGTCCCCATTTCCTTCTCTCACACCAGTGCCAGGGATAAACCATCAGTCATGGCACTGAGCCTTTCATTTATTCACTCAACAAATATTTTGTGAGCATTGTCTTAGTATATGTTCTGTGACTGCAGCAAAACACCCTAAACTGGGTAATTTAGAAATAAAAGAGTTTTATTTATTTCATAGTACCAGAGGCTGAGGAGTTTAAATTTGAGTGGCTGCATCTAGCCTAGTGGGTGACATCATATGGCAGGAGCAGATGCCGGAGCCATGAGTGGGTACATATATACAGAAGAGAGCTTAGATGCAAGAAAGCAGAAAGAACCAAGCTTGCTTTATAAAGTTCCAATCTCATGGTAACTAATTGAATTCCAAGAGAGAAACTCATTCACTGATGCAAGATGGCATTACCGCATTCCTAAGGAGTCTGTGACCCCAGTGCCTGCTAGAGGCCTTGCCTCCTCTCAACACATGACGTGGGGGAGCAAGCCTCAATGTAAGTTTTTGTGGATTCAAACCATAACAAGCACCCGCTTACAAGCTAATTTTAGAGACAAATTAGCAATAAAATAAAAACAGTACCACAAGATAAGTATCAGGGAAAAGATGTTGATGTTGACTGTAAACATTAAGCCCGGCTCAGTCTTCTGAAGTATGTTGTAGCTTTTCCCAAGACAGTAAAAATTAGTCTTTAAATTGTCAGTACTGTTGGAGGTGCAGCAGCACAACTGTTCTTCATGGATCTGAATTAATTTCCAAGGAACTTGCAAAGCGTCATAGGAAATATAGTTTCTGGATGCCACCCACCAAGAAAGTGAGTTGAGTGTGTTTTAAATCACTATGTTGTTATCCCACAAGTGCCTCTGATCTAGAGGAAAGAAAAAAAAATTGGAGTGAATCTTATTGCCTTTTGGTTTAAGTACACTGGGTACTATTTCATTGTCAAATTACTCAATCAGGAACACTTAAAAAATGCTGGAGTTGCGTTAGTCATATCTTTTCCACCTGAACAACAATGTGCGTAAGACTGCTGGATTGTTGTTTTTGTTCTGATTTTATAGTGTAGGGAGTGTGTGGAAAAGAGCATATTTGATAGATGTGGACAGCCAGCTGAACAGAGTTGGCAGGAGGGCTGGCATGCATTCATTTTTCCTATGGGCGCTCACCTGGAATTGTCTTTATAAGCCTTCCATGAGACATGTTGTGAGGCACTGGAAGCAGTCCCCTGCTCCGTGAAGAGGGAGCGTTATACAGGTAGGAAGCCTAGGAACCCACCCTCTGGGACTCTGGGCCAAGGCCTTGGAGACTGCAACTCAAAGAGGAGATCAAATTTAAAAAAAAAAAAAAAAAACAATCTGATGCGTGGGTAGAGACAGATCAAAAGGACAACTTGGCTAGGTCTGTTTCTGATGCATATATTAGGAACTATAATTCGCGGCAGCTTCCCTGATCTCCTATACCTAAGTTATTATCCCTGCATCTTAGAAACAGGCAAGGGTTCATATCTGTATCTGAGGTTGCTAGATATTTCTATAACTAAGATTCCTTGGCAGTGCCTTCATCTGGGGATGGAGATTGTTTGAGACAAGTCTTTTTAGATCTTTGAGGATTCCACAAAGCCTGCAGCTGTGGTGTTTCCTCTGTGTCTCTCATTGAGCGCTTGTGAAAAATTCCAGATCTTTGCTACCACTTCTTTACATCCCCTTCTCTTCCAAAGTTGGAGAATTCTAGCATCTTGCTGGGTCTTCATAGAAGAACAAGGAGTTTTCCCAGAGATGTGCAGCAAACTTGTCTTCCTAGAGCACAGTCCTTAGTTTGTCTAAAACTAAGCTGCTAGGATCCAAGCCTGCCACGAGTTCTTCTTGCCTCTCTCCTTTCAGGTATTGTGGTCCCACCCACCCCCCAATTGTGAGTGGATATATTATTTGCACAGAACAAACATTTTTAGTTACTTGATTACTTTCACCACCAGTCTTGGTGCCTTAGCTTTGCTGTGTGATTTATGCCTGAGAATGTTTTTGTTCTGATTCTCCTCAGTTCTGCACTTGCAGGATTTGGCAGTAGATCAGAATGGGTCCTTTTTCCTATCTTTTAAAAGACTACTGCTGCTGGACCACCCCCTTCCTCACCTCCCTGCTCCCACAGTCTGGTGAAGCAGTTAACAATATTAAGGCTGTCACTGGCAGCTGACAGCTTTCCCCATGTCCTACAGGGGCTTGCATTGACTTTAAAGAGGCACTTGTCATGCAGATTACAGAGAACACTAGCCCCAAAGGCGCAGGCACGGGAATTTTGCAATGGGAACAGCTGTTGTCTTATTCAAAGGAAAGTTCCCAGATTAGGGAAGAGTTCATTTGACCACCTAATTTGAGCCAAGTAGTGTGCTGGAGATGTCCCAAAGATCCTTTGGTTGGGAATGCCTCCAGTCAGGTTTTCCACTGCCTGCTGTGTCAGTGAGGGGCCTAGCCTGTGTCATGATGTGGCAGTGAAATAGTTGAAACTTATCTGTATTTTGTGACTCAAGTTAGGCTGCACTCACCTTTGGGTGTAGGAGATCCTTAGAAATTCTTCTGAGTGTTTTGTTCAATTGTCTGGTACTGTCACTCAGTTGCTGAGGTTGATTCAGTTGGAGGATGATAGCTAGTATGGATGAAAGTCCAGGGGTTCTTCCCTAGGAAATCAGAATGCATGGTTAGGGGGCAGGGGCAAGAGAGGTCTTCAGTCGCTCCCCACTTAGAAGGGTGAGTCCTTCTGGTGAGTCTCTGAGCAGCCCAGGGAAGTGAACCTGGCACTGTGTCTGGGAGATCCAGCATTTTGTCCCTGCATATTTGAGCCACCTACTCAAAGACACAGTTGTGTGCCCATGTCTTCCAGAACACTCAATCCAGCATCCCCACCATACTGTCAGAACTTACCTTGATGTCTCCCAGTTCAAAAGGGTTTCCTTCGGATGTCTAACTGCTTTTGCCATCAGCTTGGTTTTCCCTGATGAGCCTTCCTCTGTGCCTCCTCACATCATTCCCACCTTGGCAATCACTGGGGAGTTGAAACTGAAAGACACAGGGCAGTGTGTGTATTGTGATCCCCACCCCACCTCAACATCCCACAAATGCAGCTACTTGCAGACACCTATTTCTGAGGTGCTTAAGAGATTCATAAATATCCCGAAAGCTCTTTGACATGTTCTGGGATAATAAACTGCACCCCAGAAGATTCTATCACATAGTTTGAAAACCTAAGGTATACATTTTTTCTTTCACTACTTATAAAGGCTATGCTGATGCAGATCTAATAACAACAAAAAAATTCTCTCTGATGAAATCAGGATAAATAATTCCACACATCATCAAGTGAAGAAAAGAAAGGTTTCGAATTGGTTTCCATGGAAATCTGAAGATGAAGTAAAGTAATAATTTCAAGGCACAACAACAGAATTGAAGATAATGGTAAAATAGTTTGATAAAGAAAATAGAATAAAGTAATCAAGAAGACTCCAATCAATTATTTCTTTTTCTTTACCTTCAGGTGATTAATTTGACTGAATTTATTAACGTGATGAGATTAAGCAGGCCTTCCTTGTGATTTATTTTGTAATTGTTTCCAAGGTTTGACATAAGCTGTGGAGTTATTGAAGGTGGAAATTTAAATTCAATTACTCATGAACCAGGTGGTACTTCTCCTGAAAGAATAGCTGAATTTGTGGCTTTCCCATGTAACATTATAAGTGAAAATTATTAATTTATTGGATAGTATCTCCCAAAGACTTTTAGAAGTCATTTAGCATCCGCATACTTCACTAAAAGTCAGCAGCTGCAGAACTGTACTTGTAATGCAAGCAATTCATTGGATGATAATAAAAGATTTTATATTAAAATACTAGTATGTATATATATGTATATATGTGTGTATATACACACACACACACTTTTTTTTTACTGGAGTCTCTCTTGGCATCTGGGCTATAAGCTATCATTAATGGAATTCATTAGCTTTTCAATGTGAAAGGGATAGGTTATTTTGAACTTGACCAGTGGTTCCCACGCTCTATCTTTGAGGGATACCACTGTTTTGACAGAGGAGAGAGGGGGAGAAAGAGAGAGAGAGAAAATGAAAGTCTTTAAATGAATAACTACTTTTTGTCTCTGATTCTTGTTGTATGTATACATATATATTTTTCTCTATTTCTCTATTTTTCTGCGGGTATAGTAATGATAGACGGGGTTCTGCAAACACTAATTCAGGCATCAACTCTCCATCATCCACAAAGGCCCAGAATGCATCGAAGAGTGGGAAGTAAGTGAAAAGTACCCCTCTGATTCTGACATCATTCTCACACAGCCATGTGATGTTCTTGTTTTGTCATTCATTTGTATTCAACAATGGTTTATGAAATGCATTCTGTGTGCCTCACACTGTGCTAGTCAATTGGGAATTGCAAAGAGTAATGCATGTGGCACTAGTATTAAATGCATGAATGATGAAAGAAGGGAAGGGAGGAGTCTGAGAAGACTTTTTAGGGGCTGTGAAGGACAAGGGCTGTGAAGGACAAGGACATGAGTCCATAAGGGCAAGGTAAGATCTGAACTATGAAGTTTCAAGATGTAAAGAGAAAAGGAGCACAAGTGATTCATTGTTTTATGATTCGCAAAAGCTATGAAAATCTGTCTTTGATTCATATACTGAGCTTTAGGTTTGAGTTTGAAGAATCTGAAAAACCATTATATAAATTTTCTGGTTTAAGTACATTTACATCTCAACCATGTTGCTGATTTACATGATTTACTCTTTACCTAGTTAATAGCATGCACCATTTCCTGTACTTTTTGGTATTGCCAAAGCTTGTCTTGGCTGAATATTTGTGATATCAGATTTATGTTTTTGAACATATTCCAAAAGACAACATTGGCTGACCCATCCATTTTGATTCCACAAAGCCTGGCGGTGTGACGTGGTGTCAGCCCATACATAGGGCATGCCTTTAATTAGGTACTTCCCTCTTGAAGTGGCTACAACTCTCTGGTGACTAACCCAGGCTCCCTGTGAGCTATCTGCTTGACAGGGTGAGGCTTTTTTTCAGGCAGAAGCACACTCAGCTTGCATCTAGGAAAAGATGAAAGATGCCTTCATCATGCTAACAGCTCTAATCAAGCAATAAGATATGTTGCTACAAGAGCACAACTTTGCAATGAAAGGTGAATGTGTAATGGTCACATACTTTATGTATTCAGCATTGGACTATAAATGCCACACTTTGAATAAGATCTTATATTCAATTCCCAAAGTGAGAGATCTATTGGCTGCTTTTCTCTTTCTTTTTCATCTCCTTCTGAATACCATTTCAGGTTTGCATATAAAGCTGAATGCAGGCTATCTTGGTGAATATAAAAAGCATTGGTTAAGATGTAAGACTAAATCTTGGAGTGGTTAGAACTCATTTCAGTTATTTATTGCTAAACGCCACCATCAAAATGATATATAAATTATAAAAGAGAGGAATTGATGCATGCATTCCTGTGCAACTGAATGTTTCCAAATTAGTCCCAAGCCATTGTAAGCACACACTGTCAGTTAATAGATACAGCTCTAGAGAGTGGCTGTTAACTCCATGTTGGCGGAAATAGCAGACTCGACCTGGCTACCATGTACACCTCTTCATACTGCTGATTTCAGGGCCCAATCTCCATCTGTTAAACTCTGATGTATAGTTATGAATGCTTGTGATCAGCTATTGCGTTTTGAAGGGGGTGATGTTTTGTCTTGCAAGAATTCAGTCTTATATCTTCTGAATGAAGACTCTGGTTACAAGCTACAAAAAAGGTGCATTTGATAAAATTTGGCTTCAGATGATATAGAGAATACGTATCTAGTACTATATGCAGGTTGTTCACAGTAGGAGCCCTGAATAAATGCATTCTCAAGTAGATAAACATGGATCTTATTTCACAATTGCTGTATTTGGACACCTCAAGCTTCTGCCATGTGGTGTCTTTTACCTGTCATTTGTAGAAACTCACAAATTGACTTAGTCTGTGTTATTTTTTGTTGATGAGCAACATAAAATCAAATGTGCTGCAAGAATCACTTCAGAGATGTATGTGTCAGAGCCAGCGTTGTGGCACAGCTGGTAAAACCTCTGCCTGTGATTCTGGCATCCCTTATAGACATTAGTTCATGTCCCAGCTACTCCACTTCTGAGCCAACTTCCTGCTAATGGCCTGGAAAAGCAACCCAAGCCACTAGTCCAGGTGTTTGGGCTGCTGCAACTCCAATGGGAGACCCAGCTGAAGGTCCTGGTTCTGAGCTCCTGGCTGCTGTGGCCATCTGAAGAGTGAAACAGCAGTTGGAAGAGTCTTTCTCTCGCTCTCTCTCGCTCTGGCTCTCACACACTCTCTCTCTCCCACCCCATCTCTGTTTCCCTCCCTCCTTCTCTTTCTATCTCTGTAACTGCACCTTCCATGTGAATAATTTTGTTTTTAAAAAGCCCTCCCTCTCTGTTTCATTTTCAGCAGGTTTTGTGGTTTTATTGTGTTGTGGCTCTATTTCTGCCATGGCACCGTTCTCCTTTTCATAACAGCTTTGTCACCAGGAGAAGCAGTGACCTCCTACAGTTGTGGTGAGCCTCTTGATGAGCTAGGTGTGGGGGAGGGCATTTCCCACACTGTCTAGAACAGGCTCTATCAAAGTATACATCCCACATTACAGTGCAGAGGGTTTTCATTTATACTTCTGACTACATTGTCTGCATAGCTGTGTGTGTATGTGTGTGTGTGTGTGTGTGTGTGAGCACGCGTGCGCATTTGTGTGTGTGAGGCATGGATGATAGATTGAGTTCTCCACTCCAGGGCTTTCCCCCATGGTGCCTTTGCACAGTGGCCTACACAGAGGGTGCTGTGCTGCTCCATTCTCAGATATCCTTTGACCTTGACAGTGGGATGTGGAGCAGTCGCTATGAGTTTTTTTATATTCCTTTGAGCCAGGTATAGCCTGGGAGGTAGAGCAGTGTTTTTTGTTTTTTCTTTCTTCTTTTTGAAGAAATAGAAAAAGTCAAGCTACTTCAAATATACATTATAACTAAAAAGAATAATAACTAATGGGTACTCAGTGAGTGCTTTGAATCAGTCGTGTCCTGAGCACTTGACACATGTTTTTTCTCATTCATTCTCACCCATTTAAAAGCTCATGAAACAGGCATCATTATTTCTGTTTTGCCCATGAAAAAATTGAGGATCAAAGAGGATAATGCCCAGCTGGGGTCTCCAAATGAAGAGTTTTGATGGAAAACTTAGCACAAATATTAATAGCGTGACTGTCTAAAGTATGTTGAGCATCTACTTTGTGCCATAATGCTTGAGGTCACATAGATAAGAGATAATAGGTCCTATTCATATCTTAGTAGGGAAGAGGAAGGATGATGACCTGGTATTTAAGTACTATAATTACATCATCACTGCTGTTGGAGCCAAAATAGTCTCCCCTAACCAATGCCAAGGTTAGGGTGGTGAAGAGGTCATGTACGAATATGAATGAATGCTGGAATCCTTTCATTTTTGTCCACTTACCCTCAGGTAGCAAGGTGAGGTCAAATGAAGAAAATGGAAACCACAATCATTCAGTGGGGATGAATACTCTGTGCGTTGGTGAAAGCAAGTTGTGAATTTGGTCCAAGCTTAAAAAAAAAAAATGAAGGTTGTTTAGCCTGTGTCTTCTTCTGATTTTTAATCCAGTTGAAGTCTACCAAGATTTCAGTACAGCATGTGTGTTTAGGAGACTTACTGCTTGGAGTTGTTTCAGTTCTGCTTGTTCTGTTTCAGTGCCTGGGTCTGGAGCTGGGTCACTATTCCTGCCCCTCCCTTTTCAGGGATGAACAGATGGAATAGGCTGTCTGAACAGAAGAGCCAGAACGCCCTGGCAGTAGTGTTCAGGGAAGTACAAGCCAATTCTTCTTTGTGGGCAGTGAGCCAAAATGACAAGACAGTAAACACAATCAATGTAGAGCTATAGCACTGAGATTGGGAAGCGTGGATTTTGCAGAGGTTGACACACCACTAACAAGGTTGTGCCCCTGTACCTCACATACAGTTCTCTTTGGAAACGTGAACCTGTTCTTCTGGCCAGCAGAGTGGACCATGATCAATGCATGTATTGACCTGCTGGAGGGGCCTTCGAAAGCACTTGGATTGTCAACACTGAGCATACCTGGTAGCTACAAAGAGCCTTTTAAAAAATATTTTTGTATCAGCACATATTCCTAGTTTACATGGTACCAGTGCCTTTGCTAAACAGGTAAGGACACTTCGACTCAGAGTCACGTGTCTAGACACTAGCAAGTGACAGCCTAGAATCATGCTTTTAATATATGTTCAATGCACATTGCGCTACAGTCCAATGCACATTGCACTACAGTCCATCATAGTTATCTCAGAGAGTGAGTTATTTGAGCTAATCACACCAAAGAAGACCAGCAGCTAGGTGTCAGGCAGCAGATAGTTGTCAAGATGTCCAGTTGGGTGCCTTTTCTTCCATAGTCTGTGGTGCTTGTGTGAATGGACTCCATTAGTCACTGTATAAGTAGAAACTTCTTGGAGAAAGCAGAATGATTGTACTTGTTGCAACCACAGTGAGGAAAGGAAATACATGCATTTCTAGCATACTTGACATTTTCTCTAAAATAGCATCATTCTGGGTTCTGTTGGGACCATCATCCTTTCTCAAGATTATCGTTGAGCTTAGCAAGAGTCTTTATAATATCCTGGCATCAATGAAGCAAGAAAACAATAAAGACCTGGGTCACTTTTCTCCCTCATATTAGTTAATCAAGACTGGGAGAACACACACATACAAATACATTCACACACGACAATGTAAACAGATGCTTCTGAATGTTGAATATATATTTAAGAGTTAGATTCCTTGAAGTTGCACATTCAGCAACAAGGGCCAAGTCCAAACTAAAATGCTAATGAAGGCCATGTGCATTATAGGATTATTGCAGAGAAATCAAGCAATAAATCAACCTTACATGCTGATTTAAGTACAATCAAGGTGTTGGCTCTCATGAATTAAACTAGGGAAAGAGGGGTGCAGCTCTGGAGAGAAATGAGTATAGAAGAGGACTATGAGGTGATCAAATCGCATTTCGATGACTTCACAGATCTACATGGGACTGAACTTGGTGGCAGGTGCCACAGTCAGACTAGCATTAACTTGGTTTTACCAAAAGTGTCTCATAGTGAACAGCCCTGTTTATTTAAACAATGTCTTCATGAACAGAGTGGGGAGCACATAGCTTTAGGAATAAAATAAACATAACCACACCGTTTTGGTTTTGGTTGGCAGCAGCCAAATGAAATGCTTTAGTGCTTTAGAAAGAAAAGATGAGGGTCTGGCACAGTAGCCTAGTGGATGAGGTCCTTGGCTTGCACGCACCGGGATCCCCTATGGGCCTTGGTTCTAATCCCAGCAGCCCTACTTCCCATGCAACTCCCTGACTGTGGCCTGGGAAAGCAGTCAAGCATGGCCCAATGCCTTGGGACTTTACACCTGTGTGGGAGACCTGGAAGAGGCTCCTGGCTTCTGGCTTCAGGTTGGCTCAGCTCCGACCGTGGCAGCCACTTGGGGAATGAATCAGCTGATGGAAAATCTTTCTCTCTGTTTCTCCTCCTCTCTGCATATCTGCCTTTACAATAAAAATAAATAAATCTTTAAAAAAAGAAAGAAAAAATGAAGTCTCATTTGCTCTGTACAGATTCAGCATGGTGCTGTTTTATATTTGGATTCAGTTGTTGATATGTCCAATGCTGGCATTGAGCATCCTGCATAATTATGTATCGCGATTGTCATTTCCTCTAATTGGGAGCCATGTGCTCCTTCTAATACAGTAGACTGTGACTGCTTGTAAAATCTCTAATTTTGTCTCCCTGTGTGTCTCTGTATGTGGCTGTATACTGGTATACTGTAAGAACATAACAAAGAGACAAGGATTTGACTTTTTCAAATAACAGAGGCAATCGTATGTGATAATCATGTTAATGATGCCTTAGTTTAGTTAGTAGACTAAGTCTAATATGAACAATTTGTGACAAGCAAAAGCATTAAACTCCTTGGTTTGTTGTGTGTGTGTGTGTGTGTGTGTGTGTGTGACTTCTCCTTTGCTTTCTTTGCAATTGCTTCCTCATAGAAAAAGAAAAACGTAGGAAGCGGAAGCCAATGTCAGAATGTATTCCTCAAAACAGCTTTTAGTTGAGTAGGCTGTAGCTGTGTTCCTGTGCTGTCTAATAACCTTTCCCTTCAACATCCAGGACAGTGTGAGACCTTTGGTCACAACAACACTACCATCAAAGTCAAGGTTATCCCTAAAAGTGTGTCCCTTCGTAAGACAGCAAAGTAGCCTGAGCCACTCGAAAAACATTATCAATAACCAGGGATAAATAACATAGACTTGACAGACTTATTTTACCTGCTGCTAAGCAGCTGCAATTCTGGCATAGGCAAAGATTTCCTACAATAAGTTAATGAGACAGCTTTGTGTGTATTTGAAAGAACATGAAGTTTGGAGTCACAGAGACCTGGATATGAATCTTGGCTGTCTCACTTATTAGCTTTGTAGCTGTCTGATTGGGCTGTTAGAAATATTAAATGTCTCCATGTAAGACTCTCTGGCACACGGTGGGTATTCAGTGGCATCTAGCAATTCAGCTTGTTCTGGCTGCCAACATATGCAGCTGAGGACAGTGTGACTTGGCTAGGGGCAGCCTGGCCGGCATGATTCCGAAGAGTTCTGCTTGGCTCTGTTTGCCTGAGTCTGTACTTTGCCAGTTCCTGAAGTGGAGAAGCACATGCCCCAGCCTCACTAAGAGTACATCAATAATGCCAACAGATTGTATAAGACAAGGAATGAATGGCAGATCCAGGAAGACAAAGTCCAGCCCTGGGAACCATTTCCTGTTGAGACTGTATAACATACCTACTAACATAATAAATGCTCCCGCCAAATATGTGACTGTGCTCATGCTTCAACAGCTTAGTCCAGAAGAGGGCTTTGCTAACTGAATCTTTGGAAAGCAGGAGCTAGTTTCCCCATAGAGGCAGCATGCCACGTCTCTCTGGAGCAGGGGTCTTCATGGGGTCTTTTTCCCCTGTCTGTGACATGTATGCTTGAAAAGTCTCATTGGCAGAGCTCCAGTCCCCTCCCATGGCTGGAGTGTCGCTGCATTTTCATGCACTTAAGAAAACATAGGTACAGGAAGAGTGGTGCTCAGTGTGGCTCTTCTAGGAACAAATGGAGGAAGGGAAAGGGCAGGGATGAACCTCATCCCTATAAATACTGTATCTTGGAAAATAATAAATTAAAAAAATCAATGAAAAATGCAGTTCTTCTAATTTTCTAGACATGGTAAGAAGCTCTTTCCCCTTCCCTTTCTCCCTCCCTCCTTACCTCTCTCCCTTCTTATCTCCCCCTCCCCTTCTCTTCCCAGCTGTCTGTTTAATCTATCAATTCTTTACTCTTAGGTTTCAACAACCTCTGAATGGAGAGAAATGCAGGGACCAAAATAAATTGCATTGACTAATGTCTCCGATTGAAATGTGTTGGTTTTTAGACAGCGAACTAATTAAGCATGACCTCCTATGGCTTACAGTACTGAGCGATTATAGAAATACAATACAAAATGCACATGTCATCCAAAAAGTTATTATGATTTTAGCATTGACTAAAAATCTGAGATGTAGAAGCATTTTAAAGTAGCTTTTAATTTGAGGTCAAGTTTCTCAAATTGTTTTTCTTTTCTATACTTTTCTTCTGGTTTCATGTCTAAAACATCTTTGATTTTGCAAAGATTTCCTTCTACATTTTCTTTCAGAATCTGTAATCATTTTAGATTCTACATTTAAGCCCACTATAATTTTTTAATGATTTGTATTTTCTTGGAAAGGCAGATTTTCACAGAAAGAAGACTAGGAAGAGAGAATCTTCCACCCCCTTGTTTACACCCCAAATACCTGCAATGACCACAGAACTCTGAAGCTGAGAGCCAGGAGTTTCTTCTGGCTCTCCCACATGGGTGTCAGGGGCCCAAGCACTTGCGTCATGTTCCACTGTCTCCCTGAGGCCATGAACAGGGAGCAGCAGGAACTTCAAATGGTGCCTAAGTGGGATGCCAGTGCCACAGGTGGAGGCTTAACTCTGCATCACAACAATGGCCTTGCATCATAGTTTATGTTTCTGATCTTGCAGATCATGGGGCTGTCTCTGTGCTGGCCCAGCACCATTTTTTTGAGAATAACATTTCCATAAATAAAATACCTGGGCATCCCTGTTGAAAGTCAGTTGACCACTGAGTACTGTGGTCTGCTGCTTGGCTCTCAGTGCTGCTGCCTTGATCAACAGAGTTATACAATACAATACTGTCTCGATTACTCTATCCCTTTAATAAGTCTTGACATCAAATGATGTGTGACCTCATTTATTCCTTTTCTAAGCTGTTTTCGATATTCTGGTCACTTTCTATTTCTGTAGGAATTTCAGAATTAGGTTATAAACTGTACTAAAAGGAGGACTATCTGAGGTTGGGCAGTGGCTGCATCAAATTTTTCACACTGAAGGAGAAGCAGCATGTTAACCGTATCCGGTCCCAGTGAACTTGGGATCTCCATTTATTTACATCTTCCTTCATTTCACTCATCAGTGACTTTTCAGTTTGCAGGCAAGTTTCTTTTTTATCTTTTGTCAGTTATATTCCTAAACATTTCACACATTTGATGGTAGATGTAATTGTATTTCAATTTCTTATCATTCATTTATTTCAATTTCTTATTGAAATAAATTTGTTTATTTCAATTTCTTATCATTCATTTCTAGCATGTAGAAGTACAGTTGATTCTTGTCTATCAATCTTATCTCCCACAAACTTGCTAAGCTTTCCTATTTGCTCAAGGAACTGCTTTTGTAGATTTCATTTGATAGTCTACATAGATGATTAAGTCATCTGTGAAGCCATGAGCACAGTTTTATTCTTCCCCAATTTGGGTAACTTATTTTCTTGCTTTACTGCACTGCCTGAAATCACTGAAACAAGGTTGAATAGTTATAGGTTTTTCGAGCGTGTGGAAAGAATGTCCAACCGTTTAATTTTGTAGAAAAACACAAGTAGCAATGCAGAGGTAGTTGAGCAATGGAAACGTCCTTTGAAGAAATCAGAAATCATTGATCATTCCCTTTATCACAAGGACAAAGCCAAATTTCCAGCATACTGCACAGAAATTTCATCCAGAAAAGTAGATCCTGTTCACAGAGAAGTGAGGTGGAATAAATAGCAAAAACCAGAGTGGAAAGTAAATGTGGGCCATCTTCTGTTATTTCCCAAACAGGTTATTCGGGAGCTGGATCGAAATTGGAGCAGCTGGGACATGTACCAGCGCCCCTATATGGAATGCCAGCATCATTCCATGACCAATCTCATATCTATGAATCTTAGCTGCTATGTCACTATGCCAGCTGCTATGTCACTATGCCAGCCCTTATAAGTTCTTGAAAAGACACAACATAATATAATTGCTAAGATGGCAAGGGCTGGAAACCAACTGCTCACTTCAAATTCTCAAAGTACTCTAGGCAGGTTATTTCATCTGCCTGTACACCAGTTTCTAATGAGAAGAAAAGATTAACATTACTGAGGGCATCCTGAGTACCAGATGTTATTCTGATCTCTTGTGCTACAATGAAGACTGAAACAGACAAAATTCCCTGTTTTCACACAATACACAAAATATGTAGTGTTTCACAAGGCAATATGTCATCATGGGGATCCTGCATGATTGCACAGTGACTGAATCCTTGCTTTGCAGGTGCTGGGATCCTATATGGCCTGGGTTTGTGTCCCAGGTGCTTTACTTCCCACCCAGCTCCCTGCCTGTGGCCTGGGAAAGCAGTGGAGGATGGCCCAAAGCCTTGGGACCCTGCACCCACATGGGAGACCTGGAAGAGGCTCCTGGTTCCTGGCTTCAGATTGATTGTTACTCCAACTGGGGGGTGGGTCAGCAGATGGAAGATCTTTCTCACTGTCTCTCCTTCTGTCTCGAGATCTGCCTTTCTAATTAAAAAAAAAAAAAACTAAGACTGGAAGAAATAAAGTACAACCTCTTATTTTTAGAAAAAGAAATCTGTAAGTGCAAAGTAGTTTTGAAAACTCCTCTAAAAGGTAATATTTAAGAAAGGATTTAATGTATTTGAGTTAACTCATGTAAAACAGTTAGAACAGTTCCTCATATATATGTAAAACATACAATGGTGCTTTTATTAATTACATTCTATGGAGTGTCAGGATCTTTGCCAGACACTTTACATAGTAGCCTTTTTAATCATTAAACTAGGCCTACAGAGTAAGGATTATTAGCTTTCTTTAATTAGGAGTCTTGAATTGATACTGACTTGCTCAGGGTCACACAATGAATAGATGATGGGGCCACTGCCTAGTTTACATCTGAGCTTATTCTAGCAGGTTGTTTGTTGGTTCCTAAAGAGACCCTTCTTTTTACTTAAGGACTATGTTAGACCTAGATTCATAGATATGAGATTGGTCATGCTATGGGAGGACCTAGAGGGAGCAGTGTTGAAGGTGGGTAGAAGGTTCTGCAGGAGTTGGGAGGAATGGGGAAGTCTCAATATCTCCTTCTATGAGACTGAAGATCTTCCCTGGACTTCTACCCGCAGCCTGTGCCTCTGACACTTCTGTAACTGTGTAATGTATAAGCAGCCTGAGACTGCGGTGCGGTGGGGGGTGGGCAGGAAGACCATAAATAAAACCACATGATGGAGCAATGTCTATTAATTCACCACAAGACATACTTCGGTTTTCAGGATGGCTGTATGGGAATGTTTAAACAAGACAGATAAATGAGGTAGGATTTGATTCCTTGATGCCTGTAACTATAAACTTTGTCTAGAAAATGTTGACAATGATGTATGACTGAGCTGTTGTCAGTTCCTGCTTACTTGAGGTAGCGTTTACATTGGACAAGTTGGATGTTACATGTGTTTGAAGCACAGATCATCAGCGCACATATGCCTAGAATCCTATGGAGACTACACATGGCAGATGGTCTTAGAGGAGCATCCTGTTGCTCAAACCACACACGAGATTGCAAGAAGTATGTGCAAAAGATAGAATGAAAAGACAATGCACACTTTACATGAACTTTTGCAGGTCATCCCTGAGGTTGCATGATTTCCTATTGTTTGGGATCATTTGAATGGGGTTGAGTGAAGAAGATGGGGATTAAGACAGACCTGCCTGTTTGGATTGATGAGAGCATTTATTCAAAATGATCTACTGGCTTTCCATGTGAAGTCTGGCAGGCTTTTTATTTAAGATTTATTTTAATTTTATTGGAAAGGCAGATTTACAGAGAGAAGGAGAGACAGAAAGATCTCTGACTTCTGGTTCACATCCCAAGTGGCCCCAATGGCTGGAGCTGAGCCAATCAGGAACCAGGAGCTTCTTCCAGTCCCAAGGCTTTGAGCCATCCTCTACTGCTTTCTCAGGCCACAAGTAGGGTGAGTATCAAGTAGCTGGATGGGAAGTGAAAGCCAGGGACATAAGCTGGCATCTGTATGGCATCCCAGCACTTGCAAGACAAGGATTTAGCCAGAGTCACTATGCTGGGCCCCAAATCTTGCAGACTTAAGATGTCTTTGGCCATCACTGTGTGCAATAACTCAGAACTGGGTGACATAAGGGGGGAAGGAAAGCAAAATTGGATTGAAATCCCTACAAGCATTATATCTATAACTTAAAGATGAGAAAGCTGGGGCCAAAGAAGTGACCACACAGGTGTAAAATTACAGATCTATGATTGAAACTAGGGCCCATTTAATTCTAGATCTTTGTTTTCCCTTCTCCCTAGTTCCAAACTGGAGACTATTTCTTAAATTTCAGTAAAACATTTTTAGGAATCTGGCCTCGTCCCAACCTCTCCAAGGCAAACCTACTTTACACCTTTCCACACAGGAAGAGACCTTAAAGAATTGCTGTCCAAAAAAACATAGTAAACACTGCAAAAATATCATTAAGACCAGTACTTTTTAAATACTGAAAAGTGTCATGCATTGACTGTTTTCTGCCCAAGATCCCTACCCTATTTGAAATGCTTTCAATGTTCTTTCTCCTGAGGTTTACCCCATGATGCTGGCTCGAGGTAAACCTATCAACTGCTTAGGTGGCATGGTCCATGCCAAATGCTGAATGCCAGTTTTGACATGAATGTCAAGGTGCTTTCAGCAGAACAGGTTCTTAGCACAGCCTGAGCTGTGGAGCTGCTCCAGGGTGGTTATTCTTCCAGGTCTGGAGTGTAAGGACTTTTGCTTTTTTGGCTTCAGGCACCATATTGGACCGAATCCGGAATGTTGGGCTTCCTTCCAGTTGTCCAACTAATTAGGGAAGAGATCTGTGCTCCCTGGCTTTGTAGGGACACTCTCCCCAGAATCTGAATGCCTAGGGACTTTTCAGGGGTGATGAAACAATTTTGTACCTTCATAGTAGGTACCAGGCACCTGCTGCAGATGTTGCCACAAGCCATCCACATTAGTCACTGGGACTGTGCCCTCCTTCTGTGACATGCAAAGATTATTCTTCCACTCTTCTTGGCAGCACCAAGAGGATGTGAAAACAAGCAATATATGTTTCTAAAGACTTTGCCAGAAAAACAAAACCTAAATAACTAGTCACAAGGGCACTTTTCTCTGGTGCTTTAAAGGACCTTTCGGAAAAATATGCATCACTGCCTAAGTCAAGTTGACAGGCTCACACCCTCTTCCCTGAAAGTTTTCTTGTTATCATTAGGCCAGATTCGCTGCTGTTACCACTGTCCTCCCTAGACCAACATGCCCTTTTCCTACCACATGCCCAAGTGCCTTGCCAAATACTCATGTCTCAATTGCTCTCCTGTAGCAACCATAATACTGGGACCAACTAGATATTCTTGAAAATGCATCATATCGGGCCCAGTACAGTAGCCTAGTGGTTAAAATCCTCACCCTGCATGCACTAAGATCCCATATGGGCTCCAATTCTAATCCTGGCAGCCCCACTTCCCATCCAGCTCCCTGCTTGTAGCCTGGAAAGCAGTCGAGGATGGCCCAAAGCCTTGGGACTCTGCACCCGTGTGGGAGACCCGGAAGAAGCTCCTGGCTCCTGGCTTCGAATTGGCTCAGCTCCTGCTGTTGCGGGTACCTGGGGAGTGAATCAGTGGGTGGAAGATCTTTCTTTCTGTCTCTCTTCCTCTGTGTATATCTGACATTTCAATAAAAAATAAATAAATGTTTAAAAGAAAGAAGGAAATGCATCACATCTTGAGGCTGTGCATTTTTCCCCTATCTATCTGCATCTCTAGCCCTCACCTGATGGCAAGGTGGCAACAAATGCATATGATGGCTGCTGCTTGCTTACTTTTTCTGCTTTCATGTACTTTGAGACACAATCCTCCCATTCATTACTGAGTCTACAATGGGCAAGACACTTTGTGGCAGGGAATAGAAGTGCCAAGGCACAAGAATGATCGCCCCTAGCTCCTCTTGTCCCTTCAGATGTCTGGAATCTGCCTGCTTTTCAGGGTCACCATTCTCTATTCCAATTTTGGTTTATACTAGATGACAAAAGCTCCTAGAGCCATTGTAGTGTTTTGGTTGCATCCTTCCTCCATGTGGAACCGTGGGTTTCCATCCATGCTCTGTGCAGTGTTGGAGCTGAGGCAAGACCTCAGAGCCTGCTCCAAATGGGATGATAAGTGGGCTGGAGTAATAAATACATTGGGCTCCTGGCTCCCACTCACCCACTTCCTGAACAATACCATTTCAATTTTTTTGAAATTGGGAGTCACCTTAATTTTCATTTTTAAAAACCAATCTGCTAAGAGTCAGTTTGGTAACTGGGTGTGGACCCAGCTCAAAACTCTTCTGGGAGCTTACTATGAGGTAACTGCGTTTATCCACTGTTCCCACCTGCCAGTGACAGCCAAAGCATTTCTGGCTCTCAAACAATCTTACAGCCCCCTTACTCATGTCTGCAAGCTCCTTCAAAAGAGGAAGGATAAAGGAATACTTTCCTTCACATAGCCAAATTGCTCTGGACAGAGGAAAGGAACCAGGTTACTGCCTACACCTGGGCTGAACCTGAAACCCTTGGAAATAAAGATGCCACCGGTTTTGAGTAATGCACCCCAACTGACTTCCGTTCACAAGACGAGATGAACACACTGTTTCCATTCTGTTTCCTTAAACTGGCCCCTGTGCTAGGCTGTAATGAAACCTGTAGGAGATGAAAAGGCCATTAGTTGAAGGAGGGGATTGTATTAAGCTGCTAACGCCATCTTCTCTTGGAACATAGTGAATATCTAGACCAAAGTCTGTCTTAATTAGAATGCCATTAGAAGACCTGTAGATCCTTCTAATACTTATCCACTGTAGGTATTTCATAGAATCCTGTGTATTGTTTTGTCGTAATTTTTCTCTAATGACTTTTTTTTTATGTTTACTGATGAATTCAACCGTATCATCAGCTATAATGCCATTATTAGGCCTCGCCTTCTGTTGGTTGTACTGGCCTCTTCCTGTCTGCTAAATATTTTTTATTTCTGCACCATTCATTGCCCCTATCTTGAATGAAGTGCTTTCTTCACCTACACATATCCAGATATTTCCGATGAGGTAGCATGACCTTGTATCTCAGCTCTAGCATTTTGGAGAAGGTATTAAACAGCTGAGCCTCAGTTTGCTCATCTGTAAAATGGGAATAATAATCGGAGCTCCTTCTCTCCTAGAGATTGAAAATCCAGTGCGATAACTTAAACCAGGCTTCTGGAGTCATCATTGTTATTGATATTTCCAAACAATTGGTATGCCATTTTCTTTATCACCTGTCTCCTGATGCTGCCTGGGACCATTCTCCCACCTCAAATCCTACCCATTTAGCCTTTAACCAGGCACTTTGGTATGACATTCCAAATGATCATTAGTCACTCCGTACACACAAGTGAACTCCAAAAAAATCTTGTGTCTGAATGGAATTCAAAAGGTAAGTATATTTTGAAGGAAAAATTTGAAATCCGTGCATGTTTTTCAGAATAGATATGTTTTCAGGCATTTTTAAAGACCCTTTGTATATATGACCTTCAGATTTTTTGGCTCAAAAATAAACTTGGTTTCCAGTTCCATTTTCTATGACCTTTGGGAAGTGCCTTTACATTTACTGTGCACCTAAAAAGTAATGGTCACAGTGCTGATACTGGAGTGGGATGGGTGTGGACAAATGGCGCTAAAGGAAGGTAGAGAGGGCCCAGCAAGATGGCCTAGTGGCTAAAGTCCTCACCTTGCACGCACCAGGATCCCATTTGGGCGCCGGTTCATATCCAAGCGGCCCCACTTCCCATCCAGTTCCCTGCTTGTGGCCTGGGAAAGCAGTGGAGAATGGACCAAGGCCTTGGGATCCTGCAACCGTGTGGGAAACCTGGAAGAGGCTCCTGGCTCCTGGCTTCAGATCAGCTTAGCTCCTGCCATTGTGGCTGCTTGGGGAGTGAATCAGTGTATGGAAGAGCTTCCTCTTTGTCCTCCTTTGTGTCTATCTGAGTTTCCAATAAAAAATGTTAAAGGAAGGAAGAAGAGGGCAAGGCTTGGAAGCCGAAAAGCACTGATTACCTCACTGCTCTGAAATGTCATATTTGGAGTAGAGAGTTTGCCCTACTCACAAACAAGTAGAATACAAAGAACAACAGTGGCTGCTTTGTAAGGAGAGGCAACCAGGGCTGTGGTCGAAAGGACTCTGAACAGGTGCTGATTAATGAAAGACAAAGTTCTGGAAGGAACAGCTCTCTTCTTTATTGTTAATGTTGCCTTTGTTTGCTTAGTTCTCCAGCTAAGTTATGTCTAAGGCTCCTTAGGGGAAGGGGCCTTCCTTCTTTTCTCTTGCACAAAACCTAGCAGAGTACACAATGGGATCCAGTACTAGGTGGGGAGACGAGGTGTACCAGCTGAGTGTTTCAGGCAACAGAAGAAAATGGCATCCACACTCCTTGGGCAAGACCCCCTTGTTCCCCTTGTTTCATCTGATAGAGTGGAAGAGGAGTGTGCTGCAACTCAATATGTGACAAGAGAAAAGTGATACAGCACCACTTTTCAAAAGAGCTAAGTGAATGAGTAAATACATAAACCCTCCTTGAACTTGAAAGATACTTGAAAGATTCCATTTTGAACAAAGAACATTGTGCTGAATGCTTTGGAATCGAACCAAGAGTGGGACTTCTTGCATGCCCCCGAGCCCCATATTGTAGGAAGAAGCCAGGCGTACTTCTGCCATGCTCTTACCTAATAGTCCTCCCTATTGGAGCTTGCCCCTTATGACTGCTTTGCCCAACTGTGGTCTGGGAAATTGTGCCCAAGAGTGAGTGCTTCTTTTTAAAAACCACTTTCTGGAGATGGGATGGACCTGTTCAAAAGCTGAATATATTTGATGTATACAGCTCAGTGACCTTGGGGATTAGTGTGCATCTGTAAAAGCCTCTTTGCCATTATCTCCCAAAGTGTCCTGTTGCTGCTTTTATTAATATTGGTTTGCTTTGTAGTTCTTTAAAAATTTTTTTTAAAAAGATAACTTTAAAAAAAGTATTTGAAAGGCAGAGTTAGAGAGAGAGGAGGACAGACAGCTTGTTCACTCAACAAATGGCCAGTAATGTCTAGGACTGGCTCAGGCTGAAAGCAGGAGCCCAGAGCTTCCTCCAGGTCTCCCACATGGGTGCAGGTACCCAAGTAATTGGCCCATCACTAACTGCTTCCCTAGGCACATCAGCAGGAAGCTGTATCAGAAGCAGAGCATTCAGGATTTGAAGCAAGGCCCACTTGGGATGCTGATGTCGCAGTTGAAGGTTTAGTGTGCTTCACCATAACACTTGCCCCTTGGTAATAGGCCTTAAAATAAGCTCTACCTTCCCAGCAAATTTCAATCTGCAATAGAGCATTGCTGGCCATGGACATGATGCTGAGTAACAGCTCTCTGAAATATAGCTTGCATACTGAAAGTTTGTATGCTTTAACCACCAATTCCCATTTCTCTGCCCTTGGCCTCCGATAACCACCATGCTACTCTGTGCCTATGAGTTTGACCTGATTGTGCCTCTTCCCTGGACTGGCTGCAGCCACAGCAAGCTGCTGTGGAAGCAAGACTACTGGAGCTGGATAACTCAGCTGAGCTCAGCTGAGCACAACTCAGTATACAATTTTCCTGCTTTTCTTTGTGTTCCTCTTCCCCTCTCCCCCACAGCAGTCCTTTCATTGATGGAATGATGTATTCAATAGAACACTGTCCTTTTAAGGCAAATTCCTCTGACTGGGAGTTTTTCGTAACTGAGACCGGGCTTAGCAACAAGTAGCAATGGGGGATAGAAAAAGCTGAGATGCCCAAGACTGGTCTTCTACTGCCAGATCAAACGCTAACTGTGCTACTTTGAGAAAGTCACCTGACCTCTCTGAATGTATTCTCTGCTCTTAATTGCGGGGAGAAGGGGTCACCTTGCCAACTAAAGTACAAATAAATAACCAGACAACCCCCCTCGCCTCCTCTGTCCACACAAATATTGGAGCTAGAAGCATGAGATCTTTTTCCAGGCAATTTAATACTGCTGCATTTTAAGGGTGGTGGGCTGGGGATATGAGTTTTAAAGGGGAGGGAAAAGTAATTCGCATCTCCCAAGATAGTGTTTATAATGGTCTATTAAGAACACATGTAAAAGAAATGGCCTAATTCTATAGCTTCTACCCAAGATTGCCAGCCTGTTCAGTCAAAGGGACTTTTGACTAGAGCAACGAGCAAAACTCCTTTTGGTGAAATGTAGAGCTGCTTTGTAGACAGTAGCAAGGTGGAATTTTTTCCTAAAAACATCTGAAAAATGATCACTTTCTCATTGCCAAACTTCATTACCACTCCAAGCGCTAAAGCTTTGAGATTAATGATCCTCATCCCAAACAGACTGCAAAAAGGGGGAGAAATCACCAGCACCTGCTATTTAATATTCTGCATTGTTTGAGAATTAATGTCAATAATGCTGTTGCAACATTTTTCAAAATAAAGAATGGAGTTTTCTAATTGTCTAGTTGAAAAAAAAATCCCAAGTCTGACTCCCTAGAGAAGAAACCTCAGTTTAAATCAGTAACAAGTGCCAATCTCTGATCATTGTGGAGTGTTTGCAAGGGCCTTAATCAGGATGGTATTTCTGAGTGGCCCGTTTTAATTTGATCACACTGATTAAGTTTCTGTAAGCTAATATATGTTGCATTTCCAATTCAATTAAATGAGAATCTCCTGCCATTACTAGATATTACCAAAATACCCTGATGGGGAAGACTAGATTTGGTGTTTTCAATGATTTCCTGATTCTATAATCTTTGTATTAAACCAAATCAATTAACTCACAAATTAAATTCAGTAACCTTTAAGGAGTAAATATGTTTCCCCCATACTTTGGGTATATTTTCACCTCTAAGTGTGAAGTGTATCAGTTAGAACTCATTGATTAGCTTTGGTGATAATTTTACTGGACTCTCTCCCCCTCATACCAATTTCTAGAACAGTCTTTCCTGTTGGAAGGCACTGTAAATGTGGGTGATGAATAGGAGCTCTCTCTATTATATATGTATTATAGGTGTGCCTCTTTCAGTTGCAGGTAAGAGCTATCTTATGTAAATGCAATTGCTTTGTAAATGTGAATGCCTATTGGGTCATCGATCATCCTGGTGATAGAAGAAACAGAACAGTAGGGAGAGGTGTGAGAGAAAAGTGTCTAGGGACAGAAATGAAGAAAATTGCTAAGTGGGTAACAGATTGAATTGATGGAGCTGGGGAACTTTGTAGCAGGGGCTGGGATGGAAAAACAGCCAGGAAGCTGCTGCATAGAGAAACCTCTGATTTGTGCCTGCAGGAGCCCCCCCAAAGGTCTCTCTTTCTTTATATGCTGAGAACTGATTACTACAAGAAAAATGCAAGCAGTTAGAGCAGCTGTGAAGCAGGAGGGAATAAAAAATGCAAGTCTGACTGCACTGAGTGGGACCAGGGCACTGTGACTGCCTTGCCCCTTGCCTATTCATAACAGGTTTGGAGCCTTGCCACTCCCAACAACTCAGAGATTTCTGGGGATGCCAGTCACACACCTTATCCTGCTGAAAGAGGGGACTGTATAGACCTCAGGCTCCCAATTGCAGTCCCTAGTAGCTCTCTCAGTTTCTTACATGCTGTCAGGAGGCAGGTGTATGCAGCTGGGAACACAGAAAATGTCCAGTTCAGAATGTTCCAGGAATTTTTTTTTCACAATTTGTTGGGTCTTTTTTTTTTTAATGGAGTCTAGATTTTAAGACCTAGTAAAAAGCCAACTGTATGACTCACAGCATAATAAAGCTCTTGAAATCAAGTTGTAAGACATCTTGAAGACAAACACTGGGGAAAAGCTATTTCTGCCCCATATATTTTTTTAATATCCCGCCTACTTACAAAAAGGATTTGAAGTGACTTTCTAAGGCTTTCTTACTCATGCCCATGAGTACTTAAGAACTATTTAGTGAATGTTAAGTCCATGGGTGCCACATAAATAAAGAAGTGTGATTATATAGAACCAAGAATATATCAGAGTTCTCTCACTTTATATAGTAGATTCAATTCTAGGGGAATGGTTAAGCTCAGAAAGCATTCGGGGCCCTTGCTGCATTCTTTTCTAGGGTGTTCTCTGGGTTCCCTCTTCCAGCATTTGCGCGCTTCCAGTGGCGTCTTTCCTCCCACACGGAACTCCCCAGTCTCATGGCCACCAGCAGCCAATGTCTTCACTTGCTCTCTAATAAAGTCTGTGTTAATAGGAGCTGGTGTTTACTAGGGGCTTCATGTGTCCCAAATGCTTAAAGGCTTCTCTGGAATGGTAAGAGAAAGCTTAAAGATCAGCAGGGCCAACCTTGCAAGTCAATCGCAAACCCTCTATCGAGTATAGAGAGTATATCTCTAGTTCCACCTAAATGAACATGTGCTTCACAATTTAGGAAAATCAGACAGCTCCTGACTCCAAGTAGTACAGTTCTCCAGTTGTTTGTGTGTTAGGCGCTTGGGCCCCAGTTTGGTGATGACAGAGGTCGCCCACCTTTCAGAGGTGGTACTAGGTAAAAGGTTATTAGGTCATCGAGGGCTTTGCTCCTGGAAAGATTTGGTGTTGATCTCTTGGAGTGTGTTACTTCCCACAAGAATTGGTTCTTATAAAAACCAGAAAATAAATAAATCTTAAAAAACAACAACAATAACAACAGCGAGCTTGACCCCTGGAGTTCCTGGACTTCCTGCCTCCCTCTCACACAATGCTTTCTCTTGATGACACCATCTGCTACCTTGCGACTCAGCCAGGGAAGTCATCTCACTAGAGGCCAAAACTGAGCATTCTCAGCCTCCAAAGCTGTTGAACTTCTTTTGCGTTTTAATGAAGAGCACAGCTTCGGGATTTTGTTATAGTATGAAGAGCACATTCATACAGCAGGGTTATGGATTTGGAGCCCCCAGGCAACGGCACTGCCTTTCACTGACCAGCAGCAAGCATTCACCAGCAGAGGAGACTAGAGACCTCTTGTGGACAGGATTTGAATCGCAGACGCCAGCCCGGAACCCTGTCCCCGCCACCGCCCCGCCCCCCCTTCAGCCTTGCCTGCACCTCACCTCCTGCCACCCACGTCCCCACTTAATTTCCAGGCTGCTTTCCCTTCCTCCTGTGCTTTCACCCCTGTTCTTCCTTTGTTTTTCTTTTATTTCCTGGTTCCCTGATTTCCCTTTCTTTCCCAGTGTATTCTCTACGTCCTGGCCTCTATGATTCCTTACCGTCTTCTGCTGAGTCCTCTGAAGCCTCCTATCTCTCAACTACCCTCAAATAGTTGCCAGATTAACTTAACTAAGGTTCCACAAGGAGCAGAGACAACCAGAAACCCTAAATATGGATTCCTTCAAGATGTTAGCCTTGTAGAGGGTATGTGCATCTTCAACTCCCTGTGGAGACATCGCTTGGCCCTCAACCTCCCCGCTGGAGGATCCCAATGATGCAAGGTAGCTGTGGTCTCTAGTTAGCTGTGTCTTTGGCATCCACCTCTACTTCTCCCCTCACCTTTGACCTTAGCCTTGTCCCTGTGAGCATCTTTGGAACCACTGTTGGGAAGTAAATGAAGCTAAGTTGTTACGTGAAAGAGGCTTAAGATGGAACAGGGGAGAGTGAAGTTTTGCTTACAGTTTCGGGAAGACAAGCTAGTGTTCCTTTACTGGGCATGGGTCACTCGAGGAAGCAATGATGCAGTATGGCTGGCAAAAAGGAACTTTTAAAAGCATGTTCTTTGGCAAGGAAACTCAATGCTGACCATGCGCATACACTCTACAGCTACCTTGTTAGACGAATCCCAGCTATCTCTTTTGCTAGCTTAGTTGTGAAACTTGTGTAAGGTTGTTCAATCTTTCTGTACCATGGTTCATAAAATGAGAATGATAATGCTAGCACCTGTCTCATAGTGTAGCCGTAATAATAAAATAAATTAATGTATACTCATCCTGTAGACTTGCATATGACAGTGAAAAGTCAGTGACCACTTGCGATAATTGCTTGAATATGGGTGTGTGCAGGACTTCCCTGGGGCCTTTCAAGCGTGCTTAATTAATGAGTTTGGCCCACTCACATGTTTGAAGCCGAATGCCTTTCTCCCTACCTGAACAAACTGGGCCTGGCAGGAGAGGGATCACGAAGCCATTTCCAATGGCAAGGGCTTTGGCATCTCTCCTTTGCCTTCGCACCATACAGTTTACATGTATGCTTTCCCATGGATCCCCATGCAAGAGGGCCAGATAACAAGTGACTGTCACCTGGCAAATGTAATCCTGAACTATCGGTTACCTCACTGAAGTCATGGATGTCACCCATAGCAGTCAGCTAGGTTGATTCATTTATCATTCTGAAACCAAGCAGTGAACAAGTGAACAGGTCCAGGGACCTAGCCTTCTGATATCACTTAACCCTGAAAAATGCACATGTTTAGGTGTAAAATTATAGAGACCAAGTTTAATGTCTAAGCAGATAAAGCGCAGTCTAACAATTCCAAAATGGTGGTGAAATTCTCACCTCTTCTTCCTTTATCCCTTTCATGGCTTTAACCCTGGTGGAACAGGAAAATATAGCTCCAATCTTTTTAGCAGGACCCCGATCAGAAAATGTGCTGAACCTTTCTTTTGTTGGAGGACCTGGGTCTTGGTTTTACCCTTGGCAGTGTCTTTGTGAATGGGGAACAGCTAAGTCACACACCGATTATAGTCCTGGTATCCTGGAAGGAGGTTCTTGGCGCTAACTAATGTTTCCTTAAAAGATCCTGAAATGTGTGTGGGGTAGCACATATTTTATCATAGTTATTCTGGCTCCACAAACGCAATGAAAATGTTAGCCTTGGCATATCAATCGTGTTTTACAGATGACTGTAATTTCCTGAATGTCAAAACTCCAAATTTTTCTACTAAGCAAACTTTTCAGTGGCAAAACAGATTGCCTCCATAATGTATCACTGTGGGCAGGAAAAATGAAATCTTTATGCACTGTATTATGAATCAATGAGGCATTGAGATTCTTGGAAGGGTGAGTGGACTCCGGAAAATGAAAAACTGCCACTATTCCATCTCTGCAAACTGCTGTTCAGGGAGTATAGGCTTTGCTGGCATTCAGCGTGCGGGCTACAGAAATAGATCGAATTCAAGTTGAAACCAGTTCCTATCTTTTCCTGCATTTTCCTGGGGTAAATGTTGCTGTAAATATAGCATGAGTCAGGTCATTTAGCAAACCCTTGCCCTAAGGCCTCCCGATGTGTTTCCCTTTACTTTTGGGATAGCAGCTCTGTTGCATTGTTGCTAATGGGGGCCTTAGAGAACTCCACATAGGATTGGACACAACCCTGTATCTCTGGTGCATTGTCATGAACGTGTAGGGTATACCAGATGTCTTACACCATGCTAAGCACTCACAGGTTATCTTACTGAAAATTCACAACTCTGTGGAATGAGTGTTTACAGAAGAGAAAACTAAGGTTTGGAAAGGTTTAAGGAAAAACAAGCTGGGGCTTGCTTCCCGAACTTTCTGACTCCAGACTCCACGACAAAATAGTTCTCAATGCCTGGCTATTTTTTATTAATATGTTTAAAAGAGTTATTTATTTTTATTAGACAGATTTACACAGAGAAAGAGATGGAAAGAGCGAGCTTCCATTCACTGTTTTACTTCCCAAATGGCCACAGCTGAGCTGATCAGAAGCCAGGAGCTTCTTTCGGGTCTCCCAAGTTGGTGCATGGTTCCAAGAACTTGGACTGTACTCTGCTGCTTCTCTAGATCATAAAGAGGGAGCTGGATGGGAAGTGGAGCAGCCAGGACAAAAGTCCGCACCCGTGTGGTGGGAGAACAAGGCAGAGGATGAGCCTGCTGAACCATGGCACTGGCTTTCCCCCCCTGCCCCATAATTCTGGGTCCATGTCCATGGGAAGAGAGGAGACAGAAAGAGGAAATACACTCTTTTCCAGATGCCCACAACCTTAAAAGGAAAAAAAAAAAACTTAGGCATGAACATACATGACACATACAGTGAACAGTAATGCAAGTAATGAATACTAAAGCAAGTTGACAAGTTCTGATAGCTGTTTCTCGAGGCTCAGAGGAAGGTGTGACTGCTTGTGGACATCAGAAGGAAGTCTCGAGAAGGTAGTATTATTTGGACAGATAAGTCAAGCAAGCAGTATTGAGCTTTAAGGGAACAACGTGGACCAAGGCACTGGGCAGCAAGGTGGGGCACAGGAAGGAGCAGGTTGGTCTGCTTAGCAGGGGAGGAAGGTGTCTAGTTGGCATGCCGTATAAACCCTCTTGAATTATTTGATCTGGCCCTGCCAAGGCAACCACAGACATGACTTGACATTCAATAGATCGGTAGCAGGCTAATTTTAAAGTTGATGATTGTGGATGGCCCTTGGATGACGTTCTAAATATCCTAATGGCCCTGGGTGGGAACAGGCCCCTCCCCGTGGTAGGGGAACAGTGATGAGACTGCACCAATAAGAGAAAAAGCTTGGATAATATTTGACTAAAAAAGTGGTCAGCTAATTTTCTCTGCAAACCCTTGTGCTTTTACTTTCAGATTTGTTTTTTTAAAGATTTTTTAAAAATTTGAAATACAGAATTACACACAAAGGGGGAGAGACACAAGAGGAGAGAGACGGGGAGGTCTTTCATCTGTTGGTTCATTCTCTTAACAGTTGCAATAGCCAGGGTTGGGGCAGACTGAAGCCAGGAGCTTCAGCCAAGTCTTCCACATGGATGCAGGGCCCCAAGCACTTGGACCATCATGTGCTGCTTCCTCAGGCACATTAGCAGGGAGCTGTATTGGAAGCAGAACAACGGATATTTGAATCAGCTCCTATATGGGATGCTGGGGTTATAGGCAGTGGCTTAATCAACTAGGCCACAGCACCGCCCCCCAGACTTATTTAGAAACTTAAGAGTCCTGGTAGATGTTCAGACCTAAGAAAATTGAAGACAACTGTTTGCCCTTAGGGTCCTAGTATTCCTTCACAGCCTAGTCTCCACCGTCAAAACTTGGGTGCTGATTTCTATGCAACCTTGCGACACCTCTTTCCCCAAGCTACTCTTGTTCCAGTAAAGGGATCCTATTATCAAGTCCATTGGAGGAATGTCACAGAGGTCACTTAGGCCATTTCCCAACTAAATGGCTCATGATAGCATATAACTATCCCCTCTCCCCTACCCTCCGACCGCACACATACCCAGGTGGCAGACCCTTAAACCTCAAGTGGTGAATCGCTGGCCAGCTGTGAGTGGGAGGAGCTGTGCTTCCCAGCACCCCTGAAATCACGGAGACACTGAATGCTCATCCTGCTGGAGTGCTGCAAAGAATTCTGCCTCATGTCCTGCAAGATTGTTTCATCATCACCCAAAAGCAGCACAGTGGCATGGGTTAGCAGAACGAGCCGGCTGAGCGTCTAGACATGGGTTTAAGGCATCTGTAACCTGATCATTTGTTAGCTGTGTAACCTTTCACCTCACTGTACACTAATATCTGTGTCTCTGAAATGGCATGGACCTATCTATTTCACAGACGTGGGAGAAGAACTAAGGCAGTTTCCGAGAGAGAGAAATCTTTGCCAGGGAAAACTTTTTTAGAAGCTGATGGGAAGGGATGAGAGTGTTACACGTTCAGAAAGTTTTGCTATGCTCTTTAGCCCTTGAAAATGAACTGTGAAATCTGAATATTTAGCTGTACTCCGTGCAGCAAAATGCAGCCACACTCTGAGAGAGCCTTGCCCATATTGTGACCATTAACACATTCTTTCCACCATGGAGAAGGTGAAGGTCACTGTGCCCTGCTCTCCCCCCTCCCCCCGCCCTCGCTGCAACATTTCTAGCAGCACCTTAACTCAGGAATGTCAACTCAAGGAAGTGGGGGCTGGGGAATGACAGGACTTGCAAAACAGCCCTAGGGAAATCAAATCTTGTTTTGACTTCGTGTGTTCATGACTGATTCATGATGCTGCGGAGGAAAAAGAAAAGTTGGATCAAAACTGTCACCAAGTGGCCTCATTTTAAAATTCTTAAGCTTTCGTTCCACAGGAAGGGATAGGTTTCCTGATTACCGAAACGGCCTCTCACCTGAGCGCAATAGCCACTCTCCTACCAGCTGTGATTTCAGAAAACCCTCCACCCCCACCCCAGCCCCACCATAGTACTTGCTCCTCTGCCATCTCACATTCTACCATCACAAAGAGGGCACGGCATTGCCCCTTAGGTGATGGATCTTTCAAATGAAAACCCTTCTAGTGGTGCAAAGCACATGATACCTTGATGAAAGGATTTTTTTCTGTCCACTTTTCTTTGAGATCTAAGACTTGAACAGTCCAATACCAGTGTCCGGGGGCAGAAGGGGAAGGCTGCAGGAAGGACAAGGGACAAGCTCAGAAGCCCAAGGTCATTGGGTTATCATCAAGGACAAAGGAAATCTCAAGGGAGGACTTCAAGCCCCAGTGGGGAAGGATACAAGGTGAAGGGGAAACGAGCTGCGCAGATGCTGTTTCACGCTTGCTGTGCAACACTGAGTAGTAGGAAAGCAGAACCCAGAATGAGAGACCTGGCTTTCAGCCTCACTGCTGAATATTTGTGTATCCTTGGACAAGTCTCATCCTTTGTCCGACGTCCTTTCTTCATCTGTAAAATGACAATTCTGTATCAAGCCCTGTGTATTTCTTTTCTTTGTATAAAGATTTTCATTGGAAAGGCAGATCAGATTTATGGAGAGAAGGAGACACAGAAAGAAAGCTCTTCCACCCACTGGGTTCACTACCCAAATAGCTGCAATGGCTGGAGTTGAGCCAGTCTGAAGCTAGGAGCCAGGAGCTTCTTCCAGATCCCCAAATGGATGCAAAGTCCTAAGCTTTTGGACATCCTTCGCTAGTTTCCCAGGCCATAAGCAGAGAGCTGGATGGGAAGTAGAATAGCTGGGATATGAACCAGCACCCGTATGGGATCATAACACTTGTTTTTTTTTTTTTTTCTATTCAATCAGCACTTTTTATTGCTGCTATTTACTTTTTAATTTTTTTGTTTTTTTATTGTTATTAACATTGTATTATGTGATACAGTTTTATAGGCACTGGGGATCATAACACTTGTAAGGTGAGAATTTAATCATTCAGCCCTCAAGCCTAGCCCAAGCCCTGTGTATTTCACAGTAATAAAGAACATAAGCTGGAAACCTGGTGAAGGCCTCATTAACCTTCTGATTACTAGCAATCAGTCCTTCCTTCCTTCCCTTCTTTGCTCCTTCCTTCTTCCCATGTGTTCAGCCTTCTCACAGGCATTGATATCACTGGATTTGCTTCAGTTGATCTTTCTTTCAAGACCACTGTGAGGAGGGAAATGGCATTTCTTGTAATTCTGTCTGCCCTAATATCAACCTTGCTGTGGGTCATTATCTCTGAGAATTAACCTCAATTCCAGGGTGTAAAACCAAGCCAAAGGGCAGGTCTGTAGCTGGCTCATGCAGCATGTGAGGAAACCTGAGTTCCCACTGCCATGTCTTCAGAATAAGTGTTTAATAGAGGATCCCAAAGGTAGTGATGCCTACCACCATTTATCATGATCAAGAAGTCAGGCTTAGACGTATTATCTGGGTGTAAACATTGACTTTGAGTCATTTTTGTTCAAAAAAAAGTTAGTTGAAATGCAGGATTATGACAGAGGGTGAGGGTATGGGGATCTTCTTTCCACTGACTCATTCCTGCAAATGGCTGCAGTGGACAGTGTGGGGCCAGGCTGAAGCCAGGAGCCTCATCCAGGGCTCCCACATGGGTATTGGGGTCCACGTAACTGAATCAGTTTTTCATTGTGCTCTCAGGCACATTAGCAGGGAACTGGATGAGAAGAGGAGCTACCAGAACTGAAGCCAGCGTCCACATCGAGTGCTGGTGTCACAGGCAATGGCTTGACCCTTCGTGCCACAATACTATCCCTATGTCAATTTTGATGGTTTTGATCCAGCATTGAGAATCTGCCAGACACAGGAGCTGCGTTTTCCTAAAACTGCTTCCTGTTTATCCAGCACCTCGAGCACGATGTTAAGAAAAGCTGAACACAAGATGACTTGGTTTTGCACTCTTGGCTCTGACCCACACTGGCTATAGGACCTTTTCGAGTCCCTGTTCTTCATCTCTTAGCCTTACCATTCTGGTTAGTCAGGTGACTTTGGAGAGGCCTGCCAGCTCCACTGCACTGTACAAAACATGGCTTTGTAGCCTTCATGCGTGGGTGCTTCCAATTGGGCCCTCGCACAGGGATTTTCCTTTTCAACATGTCAGTTTCCACTCTCGGGATGTGGCTCCCGGTCATTTAGAGAGCAAGCTAGAGCTCAGCATGGCATACAGTGAGAGGTGCAGCACTCGGGGCTCTCTGTTCAGTAAACTGCTCCGTGCCATCACAAACAAAATGGCCCTTCTTCAGTGAAATAAAGATGCTTGGCCAAAGGTGGTGTTTGTAGAGTGATTTTTCTTTTTTAAGTTTCTACTCTGTCAAAGTACGTGGAATATTTATGCTCTCACCAAACCAAATGGAACCATGATTTATATTTCACAGTGAGCGCAGTTGTGTGATATTTGGTATTATACGTTTTCCCATTCTGTCGCATTTCAGATAAGTGCAAAAATGCCTTTACTTTTGGAAATTTGGAACATGGCAGAAGGGTGTGAAGTTGTGACCTGGTGGAGGAAGCATCTTCATGAAAATAGGGCCGGGGCGGGCACCTAGCCCTTGACTCCCAGTGCTACAGCAGTGATTTCAGGGCAAGGCTGCGGTCTTTTATCTACTGCGAGACAAAGAAGCCTCTGATGGCATGAAACCTGCAAAGCTGTGGAGCCTTTTAGCGTAACACAATCTTCAAAGCTACTCTTTTGCTTCCATGGCATCTCTCTATGTGTAGTAGAGTCCCTTCCTGGTGTGACATGACATACTTCCGTGAATAGATTGGTTGCTGGAGCTCATCAACTGGTTTGCCCCTCCCCGTGTGTTCACTGAAAGAAAACAAACTATGGCTACTGCTGTAAGAGGCGGCTTGCAAAAACCTGTGCCAAATCTGTGTATCTTTTAACTCCATCTTCCTTGACCTCATTGTAGCGTCTTCACTGGTGTACATCTGCAGCTATTCCCCCCGCCCCCGTACTTCTGCCTATGGCAGCCTGGAGGGGGAAAAAAGTCCTCCCAGGGGAAAGGAAGCATAACCCTGCCACCCCTTGAACTTCTTCCTGGCTCCAGCTCTTCACAGTTGAAATGGTTAAGGAGGTCTGCTTCCCTTCCCCCAATGTTCTGCTGCCCCACTACAAGCCAGGGTCTGCATTTACTCTCGCTCAGCGCCTTAAAAAAAATATGAGAACTCATTAAAGTCAACACTGGGCTCAAGAAAAGGCAGCCTTCTTCATTGAAAGGGAAACTTTCCCCCTGTGCTTTTCTGGAAACTAGCACAAAGCTGAGAGCAGTCATTTTTTTCCAGCCTAGGTTCCCTCTAATGATTTCTCCAAAGCAGACTTAAGGAGCCTGCCTCCCAGGCAGTGCGGTGTGTACAGCAGGCCCAGGTGCATGAGTGAGACCAACTCTACCCAGCTCGAAATGGTCTGCACTACTATTTATTGACTGCCTACCATGTGAGGAAAGCTTGTACCAGATTCCTGATCTCTGTGGAGGTCTCAAAATAAAACTGATTCCAGGTGTCTCTGGGTTTCTTGTGTGTGTATCTATGCAAGCAGAGGCTTGGGATAAAGTAGTTACCAGATACACTCCCATTTCCGGATCTCATCCCTAAGGTTCTTAAAAAAAAAAAAGAAAGAAACAAAGAAAAGCTTTATTTATTTGAATGGTGGAGTTATAGAGAGATGAAGAGACAGGGAGTGATCTCCCATCTGTTATTTCACTCTGTAAATAACCACAACAGTAGGACTGGGCCAGACTGAACCCAGGAGCCTGGAGCTTCTGCCGGGTCCCCCGCATGGGTGCAGAGGCATAAGCACTTCAGCTGTGCCCCTGCTGCTCTCCCAGGCACATTAACAGCCAGAAGGATCAGAAGCAGAACTTTTGGTACTCAAACTCACACTTTAGTATGGTATGGTTTAACCTGTCGTGTCCCCTCCCCAATAGGTTCTTTAAGGAGCTCACCAAAACAAAACAAACAAACAAAAAAGAAAGAGAGGCACAGCCCTCTGATTTTACATCTCTACACATTCAACTACCACTTACTTTCGATGTAAGGCTCCAGACAAGCCAGCTGTAGCCTTGGCCTGTGGCACCTGAGGCTTGCTCGGGCGTTGGTGAGGAGGACTAACCCAGTGCATCAGAACGGGGAAGCCAGGGAACGTGGCTCGCATGGTGAGACTAAGCAGTGCATGGGTCAGGGCAGTGGGTAAGAGTTAAGCTCAGAGGTCACACAGACCCGACCATTGCTCACTATGTAGCTCTTTGATTTTAAGAGGACTGCAAAGGACCCGTGAGCTGTTTATCTCTCCTTGTCTTTGTGATCGTAGTGCAATAACCGTGGCAATGGACACTAGTGTGAGTAGCCTGTTATATGCCAAGCACGTTTCTAACAACTTTATAGCATCATTTGACATTTATCAATGGGGAAAACAGTTTGAGAAATGAGTTGTTGCTAGGTGATTCTCTCACTCTTTAAATACCACAGAGTGTGTTTATACAAACTTAGAGGGTAACAGTGTCACTCAGCAATAACTCTATGGGCCACCAGCATACAAGTGACCCAGTCATTGTTATGAGGAATACACCACATCTCATCTTCATACAGATCCTCCTGAAGATGGGCCTGCTTTGCAGTGCAGCCTGGTTAGGCATCACCTGCAATACCAGCATCCACATGGGCACATGGGTGCTGGCGCTAATGCCTATTGTTCTGCTTCCAATTCAGCTTCCTGCTAATTCCCAGGGAAAGCAGTGAAGGATGGGCCAAGTACTGGGGTTCCTGCCACCCGCATATCCACCTGGAACAGCCAAATGAAGCTCCTGGCTCCTGGCATCGGCCTGGCACTGCCCTGGCCACACAGCCACTTAGGGAGTGAACGAGTGGATGAAAGATTTCTCTCTCTTCCTGTTTGTGTGTGTGTGTATAAAACTCTGCCTTTCAAAAAGATGAAGTTTTTTTCTTTAAAAGAAGGATAAGAGAATTTCCCCCATTCTAAGTGAGTAAAGTAGAAGCACACAGCTGATAGAGCCAGAACTGGAGTTTGAACTCGGGGAGTCTGGCTCCAGTGTAGCAGTGTCCAACAGCAACACAGTATGAAACAAATTCAGAATTTTAAATCTTGTAGTGCCAAATTTTTTTTTAAAAAAAGGAAAACTTAGAGATAAAATTAATTTGAGTTATCGACTTTATTTAAACAACACATCCCAAACACTGTCATATCAGCATGTGATCAGAAGAAATAATAATCAATACACTATTTGATCTTTCTCAAGGCCTTGCAGATCTTACTATCCTTGAAAACACTGAGTGTATGCCTCAGCCAAACTGACCATGTTTCCAGAGCTCACTTAGTGATGCGCCATGCTCGTTACAGTCACGGTGCCTGAAATGAAGAAATTAACAACCATTTAGTAGATTTTGTGAGAAAGCTTATCGCACAGCACTTGTCACATTGAGGGATCCTGTTTAGTCATAACTGCTAGTGGTCTCCTCTTTATTTTGCTGCTTGCTCACATTATAGTGCCTAGCACCATCCTGCATCACCACCACACCCCAGTACCTGCAACCTCACACCTGGGCAGATCCTTTCTATCCTTGAGGACCTACTCCGATACCCCTCCTCTTCTGTGATGCCTCCCTTAACAACCAGCACAGTAATCTCTTCCTTTTTTAAAAAAGATTTACTTACTTTTCTTGGAAAGGTAGATTTACAGAAAGAAGGAGAGACAGAAAAATCTTCCACCTGCTGGGTCACTCCCCAAGTAGCCTCAACTTAGCCAATCTAAAGCCAGATGTCAGGAGCTTCTTCCGGATCTCTCACGTGAGTGCAGGGTTCTAAGGTCCCAAGTCTTTGGGCCGTCCTCTACTGCTTTCCCAGGCTATAAGCAGGGAGCTGGATGGGAAGTGGGGCAGCTGGGACATGAACCAGGATTCACATGGGATCCTAGCACATGCAATGTTAGGACTTTGGCTACTAGACTATGGCACGGAGCCCAGTAACACCTTCTCAACTCATTTCACCTTTGCTTTGTGTACGACACAATGAGCATCTACATTCTACCTTTGCCCCTCCTTATTGAATTGTGCTCCAATCTCCCCAACTAAATTCTGAACTCTTTGAAAGCAGGAATCCGTAAACATATGGCTTCCTCACTGTACCTACAGTGGTTTATGGTGAATGTCTTGGCCAATACAAAGCACAAAAGTGATCAGTTCCCAGGACAAGAGACAGCCAAGGATGTTCATCCAAAGAGCAAGACATGAAACATTATCATCATGCTGGGAGTATGAGCAAATCCCCCTAGCCTCCTCTGGTCCACTAAGATTTCAGTTTGCCTTTCCCCACCTTTGCCTCCTCCTGTTTGAGGCTTGCCATGAAGGAAAACTCAGCAAGCTGAGAAGTGCTTACAGGAACAGAAGATTTTCTGAAAGGAAAGTCAGGAAGCCCAGTGTGTTCCTTAGTGGGGGAACTGATCCTGATCCCCATGTGATTTGGGAGGGTGATATATCTCTTTATGGGACTCCATCTGCTTCATCTACACACCAAAGAGATGTTTTTCCTTAAGACTGTCTTCTGCCTCAGAAACACACCCAGCAGTAAGGAACCAACACCCACAAAACCATTTTGTAATGCAGACAGTATGAGGCGGAGCTGTGTGCATTACCAAACTCTATATGATGCCAAGCAGTTGAGTGGATTTGGGGTAACAACTGATGACTAGGGACCATAAAACTGGGAATTTCACATCTGGTTAAAGAACTCAACTTCCTCGCTGCTGGTGAAAGTCCTTAGATGTATATGCGTTTGGAACCTCCTGGGCTTCAAAAAGGAGAAGTGCTATTTCTTTCCAAAAGAAGTAAATATCAGAAGGACTGATCATGAGAGGAATTTCACTTTGTTTGAATCCACAAACATTAGAAGTCTTCTTTCTGCTTTGTAACAGAAATATAAGAATGGCACAGAGAAGCATCATTCTGTTTGGGGAAAGCCCATTTGTGCTCTGCAGAGGATTTGCTATAGTGCACACAAATAGGTTAACTGTTAGCTAACCACAGGAGGAAAAAGAAATTCATTAAAAGTGTTACTTTGTAAACATATTATTTGGGTGGGAGATGGTGAGTTGGGAACATGAACAACTGACAGCCCCTGCAAAGAGGACTGAATGTTGTCACACATCACTTAACAGTGGGGCATTTGTTCTGAGAAACAGGTCATGACGCAATGTGGTTGTTATGCAACTATACCCTGTTATACTTCACAGGGTATAGGTATGCACATTTCGATGGTATAACCTACTACACACCTAGATTATATTGTTAAATATCTCATGGAACCACCATTATATGCATGGTTCACTGTGGATCAAAATGCAGTTATGCCACTTTTTTGCAAGTTGATTTTTGTATCCAGTAAGTGCTCTCCCTGGAAGGGTTATGTACTGCTAAGGAGTCTAGTCTGTTGTTGAAAGAAGCAGTGAAAGTCTTGATTGTTCCAAGGCTCTTGAGGATGGGTCCTGCTCCCCACCTGCCTTGACTTGGGTTGTCCAGGGAGCCTAGCTAAGGTTTGATTCCACAGCATTATGATGAAGAAGCAAAAGGAGAGGTTCAGTGTCAAGATCATTTAGGTTTTTGCAGTGTTGGGAAGACAATGAAAAGAAATAGTGTCACTGCTCTGTGTAACCCACTCTGCTCACTCTTAGCATTAGAAGCCACACGAACATGGCGATGAAGGTACCAAGAGGAGCACATTTAAGCAAGCATCCACTCACTTCAAAATAGCCCATTCGTGAAGTCTCACATTTGTTTTATGAGGCTTCTGCCACTGCTGCTCACAGCATTTATGAAATTTTTCTTTAGGGACTGCCAATATATGTATGAGTCACACAAGAAAATTAGTTAAAATGACAACCCCAGGGCTTGAGGGATGCACTCTC
Organism: Ochotona curzoniae; assembly: GCF_017591425.1. NCBI lineage: Eukaryota > Metazoa > Chordata > Mammalia > Lagomorpha > Ochotonidae > Ochotona > Ochotona curzoniae. Next base: position 13,457,400 of record NW_024467087.1, read on the forward strand.
GTCAGAGGCATATTTGCATTTGATTCTATTTATTGTACTTTTGTGTAGTCTGTGCTCGTATGTGTTCATCTGAAAGCCATCCTCATATGTGTAGTGTAGGGTCCATGCAGTTGATTTTGCCATCATTAGCCATGGAAGGAGAGTAAGCCTTCAGCATTAATGGCTCAAGATTACATACAACACTGACTGCCTGCAGAGTTTACTTAGGACAACAAGCCACAGTTGTTGCTTTCCCACCACTCATCATTACTCCAAGAACAAGATGAGCCCAAGTTGAAGTTTGTTTAAATACAAAACTAAGCTACAGATATAATAAAATGTTCACTCCTATTGATTTGGCCTAAGAATTTGTTTCCTTTCTTTAACTTTTTATTGATCACCCCTGTGACCTTAACTTCTATAGGTTTGCTGGCCTTCTTCCATGAAAAAATGGCTTGGATATTTGTTTCCCCCAGAGTAGCGCAGCAAAAACCTTATTGTGGCTTATCATGAACCTGTGACCTCAAAGGAAACTCTGTTACAGCATGATCCAAACAGCTTTGCTCAGACCTAAGTTCCCCGGTTTTTCCTGAACAGAAATTAGTATTCCCAGAGTTTCTCCAAGGAATGCAGGGAAGAACTTGGATTTGATCTTGGGGACTCACTTGGCTCATTCACATTCTGTGTATTCCCTAAATATGATCTCTGAGGTCACATAACTAAGGAGAGTGGCTCTGCAGCTCTTGTTTGCATATATGTGTGGGTACCTCTAGGAAGCATTGTTACAATGTGGAGTGCCAGACCCCAGCAAACTCCCTCCCCCCGAGCTCCCCGTTCAGAACCTGGAGTCAGGAATCTGCATCTTTAACAAGTCCAGGTGATGCTGACGCTGGTGCTCCTGGGGCTGCCCTTGTTGAGAAGTAGCTGTTCAATTTGTCCAGAGAGCCAGAAGTCCTGGGTTCCATCTTTATCACGAGAATAGCGATACATTGTTTACAGGATTTGGAGGAGGTGATGTGCAAGTGTCAGGCACAAAATGTCACCTGCTTGAGGCTATGCAGCTTCTCCAAGGAAGTGTTGTCTCTCACTAGCCAGATAATTTTCTACTTCAAAGTAGGGGTGATGGCTGAGTGTGCCTGGTGGATGTGCCAGCCTAGAGGCAGAGACAAGGTCTGCTAAAAAGTATACACCTTGGGCCTAGAAGTATTCCTTGCAGTTAGATTAACTCTCATGGGCTGTTGGCACCTTGGGATTTGTAGGCAACGCTTCCCTCTCTCTTAGGACCTTAATTTTCCCATTTCTAAAGTGAAATGTTTGGCTTAGATGATCTACTATCTTAAGGACTTCTTTTTGCTTTGACAGGTCTAGGATTCTGTGACTTACAACTCAGACAATTACTTCCAAATAGTCTGTTAAGTCTATTAAAAATAAAAGGTTTATCCCATTCTTGGAAATGTACACAAAGGAAATGAAATCAGCATCTGAAAGAGATATCTGTGCCCCTTTATTCATTACAGCTTATTGCATAATAGCTAAGATGTGGAACCAATCCTGATGTCTATCAACTGATGACTGGAAAAGCACAGTATGGTACATATACATGGTGGAATACTGCTCGGCTGTTAAAAGAATGAAAACCTAGCTTTTGCAAAAAAAATGGATGCAACTGTAGACCCTTATACTTAATGAAATAAGCCAGTAAAAAGGCAAATATATTATGCCTGATTTGTGGTAACTATTATATAGAGTGCCAAACATGCAGTGTATATGAGTATATTTCACATATTGAGATTTGTTTATTATTGACAGACCTTGACTCCTCCCCTGGAGGACAATGAGTTTTGTTTGTTTGTTTTTTACTTACTGAATTCTTTAGTGGAAGATTAAGTTCTGATTATAGAGCAAATTGAAAGTAGGTTTTTGCGAACACTGAAAGATACAGGGAGAAGAGAGGATTGGATTAAAGAAATAGTAAGTAGTAGCACATTCTTAAAATTGTATATATGAAATATTTATTTATATAAAATAACCTGTGTTTTATGTAAATAAATATACATATATGTATTTTAAAAATGAAGTGTTTGTGTTTATCCTAGCTGTTGTGCTGCATCAGAGTGCACAGGAGTCAAGCTTCTGACTCCGTCTTCCTACTAACACAGTCTGGGGGGCAGCTGCAATGGCTCAAGTAATTGGATGCCTGTCATCCACATGGAGGACCTGTATTACATTCCAGCTTTGGCTCTGGCCTGGCCCAGCTGCAACCCCAGCCACTGAGAGCACTTGGGAAACCAACCAATGCATGTAATCACTTGTTTGTCTTCTCTCTCTCCCTCTGCCTCTTTTTGTGTGTATATGTGTTTATATCTACCTCTCAAACAAACGACCACAGTTTTCATGGAAAAAAATGCAACAAATAGTTCTTAGTTTTGTCCCTTATTTTTGGTATCCTCAAATTTGTGGGCCTTCCTTTATATTAGGCACTACACTGAAAGAGACTGCAATTAAATATAGCTAGACTTAAAATATTGTATAAATGAACAAAGGATAAGGGAAATGAAAAGGCTAATTTCCTTGCCTTGGATGATTGGTTTATATAATGTAGATGTCTTGAAATACTACACTGTACCCATATAACCATGCACAAGTATGACCAATGTAAATCCAAATTTTGAAGGTAAATGAATGAAAAGGACAAGTCTCTATCACTAGTGTAAAATATTTTATATGTGTTTTAATAGTGACATCTAGTGGTTTATTCTTATCAAAGTCTTAGACATGTGTTTTTCTATTAGCTCATCCTAAGCTATGCTGCTTCTGCTGCACACATCCATTCACCAATCTTTTATTAATCATATTATGTCAAATGTCATGCCAAGGAGCTAGTAGTGTGGTGCAGCAGCTTAATTAAGCTACCCCTTGGGATGCCACATGACATATTGGAGTAATGATTCAAGTGCTGGATATTCCTGTTTTGATCCAACTCCTCGATAATGTGCTTGGGAAGCAGAGTAAGACAGTTCAAGTGGCTGAGTTCTTGCCCCCCACGTGGGTGACCATGATAGAGTTCCTGGCTCCTGGCTTTGGCCTGAAACACATCTGTCTGCTGAGTGTTGAGGACATTTGGAGAATGTATCAGCATATGGAATCTTCTCTCTCTGATGTGTGTGTGTGTGTGTGTGTGTGTGTGTGTGTGTTACTGCGAGTTTCAGATAAATATATAAATCTTAAAATACGTCAAGCCCAGAGGAACTTAGGTTGTTAAAAGATACTTGTCCTCCACCCCTCTGGAGTTCATAGTCTTGTGAAGGGGGAGTTGGCAAATTATTAGAACACATACTTACAAATGCTACCATGAGAGAATACCAGGATAGACAGACCAGAAGTTAAGGAAGGTTTCATGGAGCACACGGGCTTTGAGCTGAGTGTTGAAGGCATTTGCTACTTAAGCTACAAAGGCCAAGCAGAACTCACTCAAAAGAAGGGGGTATTCCATTTGCAAAAAGTAAGGAGTCTGTATGGTTCCTTGGAAAAGTATGAAAACTTTTATAGAGCTGAAGCATAAAGGTATAGAGCAGGGTTTCTCAGTCTTGGCACTATTGACAAAACTAATGCAGATCTATCCTTGGGAAATTCTGGCAAAAGTAGACTTGAAGGCTATTGAGAATCAGCAAGATTTGGGGGCAATGTTTAGATGTTGGGAGAGAGGGGTTATGATGGCCTCCTTGTTTCTTGGCTGGCTAATGCCTACATCGGTTGCTGTTGTTTCCACAATTGCTCTTTCTTTTACAGGGAAACATTGACCTAGACTTGTAGAGGTGAAGCAGATTGCCTGTGCAATAATTCCCAATTTTCCCGTGTGCAGTGAGACAAAGCAAGACTCATATACCATGGAGCAAGTTGATTACACACAGATAGGTAGCAAGCAGTGACGACAGTCTTGGATCCACTGAGAGTCGGTCTCACAAGTTTCCAGGAAGCTGCCCAGGGCAGACAGATGCTTGGCTTGAACCACTTCATTACAGCCAAGGGTTGCTAAAAAGTAGTCTATCCTGGACTTATACAAAGGAGGCTTCAAAAAGTTCATGGGAATGTGTAGTATGAAAAAAAAATCTATGCATCCATTTTGAACGTTGTTTTTGCACTTAAGCCAGTATCGTGGTGCAGCACTTCGTATCGGAGAGTCTGCTCAAGGCCCTGGCTTCCACTTCCTGCTAATGCAGCTGAGAAAGCTGTGGAAGGTAGCAGAAGTCCTTGGGCCCTTGCCACCAATGTGGGAGATCCAGATGGAGTTACTGTGGCTGCAGCCCGGGTCAGAATTGGCTGTGGGGTGGGCATTTCTGGAATGAATCAATGAATAAATCTGTGCCTCTTCCACTCTCTGTCCCTCTGCTTTTCAAATAGATAAATCTTAAAAAAAAAAAAAAAAACTGCTTTGTACCAGGGGAGTCTAATCTTTTAATTGTATTTTCCCCCACAAACTTTTGAAAGCCTACTCTGTATCATCATGCAGCTTCCTAGCCAATTTGTGAAGGCCATCTGCCTTGCAGGAAGGGAGGAGTGAAGCCCTGGTGGTACCAGATGGTTCTCTTATCTCAAAACCTCACGACATTACCCTCCCTGGGAGGGACAGGAGCAAGGCCAGGCTGCTTCAGACAGTTACTCCCTATTGCAGGATGTTGCATTCTCAGCACACACTAGCTACAGTTATTTTTGAGAACTACAGGCAAGAAGAGGGGGAGCTGGGTCAGTGCCAGGCCACCCAGAGAGCCTCTTCCAGTAGCAGGTGATGGACTTTTCTCTATATTGTCCCTGTGAAGACCCCATGAGCCCACCAAGACATTCAATAACCATTCATTAAATTAACTCAGGTAACTAATTAGGAGTCATGACTCCAATTAAGAAAAAATGACAACTGGTCGTTTCAATTAAGTGATGCATTTGGTCACAAAGTAAGTCTAGTTCCTACTAACTGAATAGAGCAATTGTGATTTGCTTAGGGACTGCGCTTATTTCTCTCTCTTTTTTTTAAAGATTTATTTTTAAAAATTTTTATTGGGAAGTCAGATATACAGAGGGGAGGAGAGACAGAGAGAAAGATCTTCTGTCTGATGATTCACTCCCCAAGTGAGCGCAACGGCCAGTGCTGCGCCAATCTGAAGCCAGGAGCCAGGAGCTCTTTCAGATCTCCCACACGGGTGCAGGGTCCCAAGGCTTTGGGCCGTCCTCAACTGCTTTCCCAGGCCACAAGCAGGGAGCTGTGTGGGAAGTGGAGCTGCTGGGATTAGAACCAGCGCCCCTATGGGATCCCGATGAGGACTTCAGTCGCTAGGCCATGCCTCAGGGCCCTGAGCTTATTTCTCTTGTTTCAAATGAAATCTGCGCATTTTGCAGCACCTGTTAGATTTATCTCAGCTCAAAGGGAGATCCCCAGAAACTACCACAGGCCTACACTCATCTGCATCTTGTTCTCTTTTGACCAATGCCTGGATAGAGGCCTTGCAATAGGAACACCAAAACATGGTGAGGACATAGGGGTGTCTCATCAGAAGGCGCATGCATCCTGGTGGGCTTAGGCTTACTGTAACAAGAAGAAACTAAAGAGAGTTGCACATCAGTTACATCAGCCCAAGACAATGCGGAGTGGGTGTCACATTGGCATGTATGTGGAAAATGGAAACAGTTTTGCTTACTGCGGGTGGGTGGTTAGGCATGACTGCCATGAAGAGCCATGTGATCTGAGACCACATGAAGAATGAGGCAGGTGATAGATTGTCCCTTCCGGTCACTTGTCAGACCATGCCTGGAAGAAACGCCATAACTGATGAAGTGGGACAAGTTCAGAGGCAGCAATAGGACCATGCAGGGGGCCTTGAAGCAGCATATAGCATAATTGAACACCATATTTAACTCAACGAAGACAAAATTCTGGGTACGTAAATACTGTCTTCAAATATCTGAGTGTACCCACGTGATCCTGAAATCACATCCCCGTGGATGTGCTAGCAACGAAGTAATCCTTTTAGCTGACAGCCACATATCATTGTCTTAAGCCCCAGCGGCTCTCTGAGTGCTATGTGGGAAGTGGAGCAGCCAGCCTGCAAACTGGTGCCCATAAGGGATCCCTGTACTTGAAAGGGGGGATCAGCCAATTGAGCTATTGTGCTGGGCCTGATATACAATTTGTTTTAAAATTAATTTTTATTTTTAACTTCTATGTAACATTATACATCTTTATGGACTACAGTGCAATGACTCACCAAAAGTATACATTATGTAACAATCAAATCCATCTGCTCAAAGGTGTATCACTACCTTGTGGTGAGAACATTCAAAGTCATGTCTTTCCCATGAGATGAACACATTTTCCTGCCGTACAATATGCTGATTTTTACCTGTGTCGCTTTGTTCGTGCTGACCCTTCCATGCTGCACCTGTTTCAGCTTTTATACAAAGGTCTTCCATCAGAATAATGAGCATCAGGATTAATTTTTTACAAGCTTTGTTTATCTGTTTATTTGAAAGAGTTACAGAGAGAGAAGGAGAGACAGAGAGATCTTCTATCTGATAATTCACTCCCCAAAAGGCCATAGTAACCAGAACTGGGGCCAGGCTGAAGCCAGAATCCAGGAGCTTTTTCTGGGTCTTCCAAGCAAGTGATAAGGGCCAAAGGACCTGAGCTATCCTCCGTTGCTTTCCTAGGCTATTAGCAAGAAGTTCTGTCAGAACTAGAAGAGCCAGGACTTGAACTGGCATCCATGTTGAATGTTGGCACTGCAGATAGCAGCTCAACTCATTATGCCACGGTGTTGGTTACGCATCCTGGATCCTTTATGCAACAAAATCGCCATAGGTTACCTCCCTTCTCAGTTCTGCGGCCCAGTGAACACTGGGCATTTACCCTACAACAGATCTTAATTTTTCACCCCCTAGTTTGTATTTTCAAATATCAGGTGCTTCTAGTTGGACTAGTTTGGGCCCTGAGACTGTTTTCCTTGGAAGAACGAAACTGTTGATACTGAATCTCCAGTTACTGTCATCTGAGTCCAGGTAGCTTTTTAGCACCAAGGCAGTTCATGCATGCATGCGCACATGTGCGTGTATGTCTGATTTCTTTCCTATAGAACTCATCAAGACTAGCAAGACTGAGGCTGCCAGTACTGGACGGTCCTTACTCCAGCCAGCCACTAGGCAACCTTCACGAAGTAGGTGTGCTGGACACAGGCATCTGTAACAGAAGAGCCTCTGGATGCCTGTGTCCGTTTCTCTGTGTTCTCTGGCCTCTCTGCAGGTTCGGAATCGTACTTACCAAGCCTCAGTTCTCATATTAGCCTGATGATGCTTAGGGTCTCCTTGAGCTGAAAGACCAGAAGGAACTTTTAAGGAGAGCCTCTGCGGGGTACTGTGGTGAACTCTAAACTCTACCAGCAGATGGCGCTGGAGGCTTACACCAGTACAAAAGATTGGGGCTGGAGAATTGTCAGCTAAGCATGAAGGTGACTTCATTATGGAGTTTAAAAATGCCCAGCGGCCCCCATTACAATGCATGCCCGGAAAACCTGGTTGAAAGGTTAACTCAAATGTGTCACTGCACTTCATGCACTTTTTCCCCTACAAATCATCTGATTAATTGCCTCTGAACTGTTGCCTCAGGCATAGCATAAAGGCTCCATAATATGTACTAAATGAATGAATGAATGGATACAACTAGGAGTAGGAGGAGACAGCCCATGGGCATAGCAGTAACCTTGGTCAGTAAGGGTTACTGGGGAACCGAAGTTTAGCAGTGTGTCTTTACAGACTTGATTTTTTTTTTTTTAGTGGCACCAGCCAAGGTCAGACGGTCCTGGGAAAAATATTGAGATAAATTAAGGCTCTGTAGGCCCCCATCTCCACACTCACCCCCTAGATGCTTTCCTTGTGTCCACTGTTTGTTTATTCTAGAAAACATATAAAGTGGATTTTTAAAAAGATGAATGTTTAAAATTTTCCCATGAATTTTTGCAAGGTGCTTGGGAGGTGCCTTTCCCTGTCCTCAGCTCTGTCCACCCTCACCCTGAAACAGTTCTTTACATAGGTTGCTTTGAAAGAGTTACTGAGATTCAGCTCTGTGCCAAGTATCAAATCCAACAAACGTGCTGGAAGGGATGCGAAGAAGGTTACAGAGAATAGGGCCAAGTTCCTATCCTGGCAAACACAGATTAAATGGAAATACAAACAAGCAATTGTAATTTAATATCAAGATGTTTTTAACAAGGACTGTATTGTGGCATGCCAGCCAGATAGGGCCTTTGCCTGAAACACTGATTTTTCCATATGGGAGCCAGTTCATGTCCCGGTTGCGCTCTGTCGGTGGCCTGAGGGAAGCAGCAGAGGCTGGCCCAAGTTTTTAGGCCCCAATACTTACATGGGAGACCCCGAGAAAACTCCTGGAGTCTGCCTTCCACCTGATGTAACCCTGGTCATTGCAGCCATCTGAGGAGTGAACGAGCAGATGGAAGAACTCTGTCTGTCTCTCTCTCTCTCTTTTTCTCTCTCTCATTGAATTATAAATAAGTAAATATTTTATAGTGTTTGAGCCCAAACAGAGTGCAAGTACCATGGTAGTCCAGAGGAAGAAGTGGTGACTGTCAGCTAGGAGTGTGTGGTAAAATGGAACTTGGACTTGAAGGCTGGGTAAAAAATTTTCCAGCTAAGAAGGAAGGTCCTGCCATGCGCAGAATAGAGAGGCAGAGGAAAGCTCTCAGGAGGCCTGGCTTGCTGGAACCTGAAGAGCCAGGAGACATGGTCCTCAGAGGACACCAGTCAGCCAGGGACTGGGCACATTTCTGTTCAGAACCACCATTCTTGCAGAGGGAAACAAGAATATTTCTCAAAGAGTTTTAAGCCATTCCCTGAGTGTCCTCTAAGAAATGAAATAGTCCAGATTTGTGATTTTGCTTCCACGGCGTATCTTTCCATGCGCCTGTCCCTCACCCACTTTGCCTGATTAGAAGCTGACTTCTTGGGCACAGCACCATCACAGGTTGTTTCTTTCCATGGCTCTGCACCTGCACGTCATTGGGACATTGATGTTTTGGGGACATAAGTGTGTGCACCTGCTGGACATGGACGTGAGTGTGTCGCATGTGGCTTAAATGTTTGCTGGTCTGCTGGGTAAGCCAGCCGCATGATCTATTTGCAGCGCCAAAGAACAGAACCATACTGCAGAGCCTCTGCACTTACTGGCAGTCACGTGACCTGTCAGTGGGCAATGCAAAGGGCCATTTGGGAACTGATAGAGTTAAATCTTTTATCCTGGGATTATTATTATGTGAGCTAGGGATGAACCCAAGGTAGGAGCTTGCACAGGTGCTGCTGGCAGCTACCCTTTCTATTTCAGGCAGTGATTAACCACAATGTTTATTTCTAGAGGCCCAGGTTGTTCTGCCTATCTTTACATTCCACGTCCATAACCTATCGGGCCTTGATGCTATGATAACAGCCAAAGTCAAGTCTCATATCAAACATTCTCAATTGAGGGTGTTCTTTTTTAATAAGACTTTCAGGTTCATCTGGATATTGGAAAAATACTTCGTGCATATTCAATGAAAAAGATAAGAGTTTGAGCTCACTTATCAGCTCCATTTCATCTTCATAAATCATTGCTCCCATTGAGTGTCCATTTCATGATCAGAGAATGGGGTTTCACCTACCTAGTCAATATGTCAGTGGAGAGATTAGGCAAACGTGGGCGAGGGAGGAGTAGAAGGGAAGGGGGAGCGCTGAACAAAGAGGCTGAGGTCTTGAGTGTAACCATCTTGTACCTGCTTCAGCTGCAAATTGAGTGAAAGAAGTAGCTATTGGGCTCGGCTGATGGGATTCACACAGGGGGGCTGCAGCAGAGTGCCCAGCACACATGCCATTGGAACCTGAGTGTCGGCCCTTGTCCCTCCCCCGTCTCTCCCCTTTCATACTGCCTAGTGAACAGCACACCGTGCCATGTCCCTCCAGTACTCAGCTTCTGTCCCGCACATCTCTGATCTTTGCTCTTTGTGTGTTGTCTGTAGGAACTTCCACTACATCACCATCCTCCGAGACCCGGTGTCCCGGTACCTGAGTGAGTGGAGGCATGTCCAGAGAGGTGCGACCTGGAAAGCGTCCCTGCACGTGTGCGACGGGAGGCCCCCGACGTCGGAAGAGCTGCCCAGCTGCTACACTGGTGACGACTGGTCTGGCTGTCCTCTCAAGGAATTCATGGACTGTCCTTATAATCTTGCCAACAACCGCCAAGTGCGCATGCTCTCCGATTTGACTCTTGTCGGCTGCTACAACCTCTCTGTCATGCCCGAAAAGCAAAGAAACAAGGTCCTTCTGGAAAGTGCCAAAACAAATCTGAAGCACATGGCGTTTTTTGGCCTCACGGAGTTTCAGCGGAAGACCCAGTATCTGTTTGAGAAGACCTTCAACATGAACTTTATCTCGCCGTTTACCCAGTATAATACCACTAGGGCGTCTAGCGTAGAGATCAATGAGGAAATCCAAAAGCGTATCGAGGGACTGAATTTTCTGGATATGGAATTGTACAGCTATGCCAAAGATCTCTTTCTGCAAAGGTATCAGTTCATGAGGCAGAAAGAGCATCAGGAGGCCAGGCGGAAGCGTCAGGAGCAGCGCAAATTCCTGAAGGGAAGGTTCCTTCAGACCCATTTTCAGAGCCACAATCAGGGGCAGAGCCAGACTCCAAGTCAGAACGTGAGTCGGTATGCGAATGTGAATGGCAGCCAGAGTCTGATGCACACTCTGATGCAGAATGTGACTCAGAGCTCGAGGCAGAAGGAGGCCCGGGACAGCTCGAGGCAGAAGGAGGCCCGGGACAGCCCGAGGCAGACAGCAGGGCAGGGCCAGAACGACAGTGGCAGCTCCAGCAACGGCACCAACGACTACATAGGAAGTGTAGAGAAATGGCGTTAGTGGGGTCAGAGAGGCTTGGGCACACTTACCCCAAAGCGCCACTCAAAGAGGAAGGCATATGCCAGGAGGTGAAAGAGTCCACACACACCCTGCTTACTTAACTTGGGAAGAAGGAAACACAGAAACGAAACAGTAGTTTAGCTGTTGCCATTACAGTTGCCTTTCAATTCAGTGTTACACTGTGCACGGGTGGAACAGATCTCAGTGTGTAATTAATTTGTTTTAATTGGACTGTTTATGAGACCCAAAAGTCAAACCAAATTCACCAGAAATTGCTGTTTAGATACTTAGAGAAGTTCTTAAATTAGTTACAGAGACAAAATGAAAGCATCAAACATGACCATGTAACTTATGGCTAAGAAATGGATTTTAAATGATTCATGATACACTTGTTAAAACCCAATCTTAGAAGCAAATTCTTTCCCCCCAAGGATATGCATAAGTATAAACCAAGTGACTGCAGTGAAATACAAAACCACTCATTTTGTTCCGATTTTCACAAGGAAGCCATTTAAGTAGGATAACAGCTGATGATAAATTTCACCAAAATATGTAGAAAATGAAAAATTCTTTTCCCTATTATGGGTAGTTTTATATGAAAATTCTGGCTTTTCAAGAACAGGAATCCTAACTTGTAACTTAAGAGACATTTGAAATTTTAGACTTTTTCTACCTTCTACAGTTTAAAGGTTTTAAACAGGGTGTATCTCATCAAACAAAACACTTTTGTTTCCAAATAGAATACCAATTGTAAAGAGCTACTTTCCAGATGCTTCTAGGGCACTGTCATCTTGATGGTTCTGGAATGTTTTTGGCGCTGCTTCTCATTCATTTTAAGGCTTCTCCCAGTTGGGCTCATTCCAAACATACTCGTGTATAGAATCTTCATCATCTAAATGGTGTGTTGCTGAATTTATTGTGGTATATAATAATCCTGCATTTAAAGTCAGGACTTTCTTTCTAGAAACTTGTCTTATCAATGTTTGTGTAGTAGGGTCCTTATCAAGAAACTCTTCAACTGGATAATGTGTCTAAAGATATTGCTGAATTTATTCTTAAAATCAGATATGATTGAACCTGAATGTGAACTGTTCTTTACTTTTTGTACATCTTTATCGTAATGTTTCTGGTTGGACTTGCTATTTCCAACCATTTAGTTTTTTACGTTGACATGTTTTATAGAGAATTACAAATCAAAGGATGATAAGTAGTAGAATGGACATTAGGGTAGCCAGAGGTCTCCAAAAACTCCTCCTTGATACTTCAGGTAATTCATTTACCAAATTTTTGTTTAAGAAAGAACGATAGTAAAATATATCCCAACATGAAGTATCAGGAACGTGAGTTAAGAAGAGTGATTTACTCATTTAAGTCTGTGCAAAAAGACCACTTTCATGGTATGGATTACAAATTGACCAATGTAGAAAGAGGTATGTAACCCACTGTGCCGTCAAGCACGTGTCTGATTCCGGCAATTTCTATTTTTATGTGTTTTGCTACATTTTTGTGAGGACTTGGCTATCAATCAAACAAGGTGATTGCGGTGGCATTTCTATTTTCAGCAAGAGCAGGCTTGGACGTGTGACCGTAATGTCACACCTTGTCCCATCTTCTCATATGCATGATCTAGTTTCATCTGTAATAATAGGGCCACAAGCTAGACAAGAAATATTTGAATTTAAAATGTGTTTTCTTGACTCTGAGCTTGGATTATGACTTCCACCTTTTGTTTTGGCCAACGGTATCACAGTCCTGAGAATTTTGCAATCTAAAAACCTGCAAGGAAATTCTTTTTTTTTTTTTTTTTTTGAAAAAATATGCCTTGATGTCAAAGTGTTTTAGAGTGAAACTATTTTGTGTACACTGTGGCTTTAAACTATGCTGTCGAGTACTTTGGTATTTCAATTCTGTTTGAGTTTTAACTGAAGGTGCTTGTTCGTCAAACTGACAGATAGTGCTGGAAAGCAGGGTGAAGCCCAAGCCGGTGGAAGAGCTTGTTGCAGAAAAACCATTTTGTGCTACTGCTGTGGTGTGCATGGTTTGCAGAGGTGCAGTACATTTTCTGTGTCTGTGCTGAGTACTGTATATAGGGGATGATCTAAATACACATCTTTGTCATCATCATGTAAATCCCATGATTTCAACTGTAAACTTCTGTCCAATGATGTAGCTTTACAAACCATTCACTGATTTTTTTGTGTGTAATTTAACAATAGATATGAAATAAAGTTTAAATTACAGGCTCTGAGTCATTTCCTGATGGGGGGGGGTGCATCCAGTGGACCTTGTGACATCATAGACCAGAACAGAATTTCTTTTCACAAGGAGTTTTTCTTTCCTTTTGGAAATGAGATGGCCCACTCAGATCTCATGTTAACACTGGGTCCAGGAATTCCAAGGTTTGGTATATAAATGAGGTGCTCATATATTTTAATTTCAAAGCTCCTAAAAGTTAATTTACACATATTCAAGAGCATTTGCAAAGGAAAAATAGCTCTGTTGAGTTTATATTTCTCCCCTCTATCTGTAGACTAATAGTTAAAGGTAATAATTAACATATTTGTACAGTTTGTTCTAATTTGGCTGCTAAGGAAATAGGTTATTGACATAGCCCAGCAACGAGTTATAATGAAGAAATAATGCATTAGATCCATTCCTAAGCACTTAATTGGAATTCTTAACAGGAGTTATAACCAAGTCAGAGCAAGATACATTTCGGGCATGAGGTGTAGAAGAGGGAGGATTCACTTTCAGGGCAGGTGTGTGTAATTGATAAAAAGCCTGACAGCATCACACAAACCCATGGGCCCGAGACACAGGAGAGAGCCATGGCGTAGTCTAGCTTGGTGATGTGCAGTTCCCAGCTTTCTAGCCTTGTCCTGAAGATCCTGTTCCCAAGCCTTGCAAGTTGAGAAGGGAGATTCCTTGATTCTAAATGGTGGCTACTGGGCAGAAAGCCAGCAGTTCCTGCTCTCCCGCCTTCCCTAGAGATCAAATTAAGCAAACAACCAAACACAGGTGTTCTGTATAAATGATAGCAAACAACGCCAACTGTCCTTCACCAACGCCCAACCCTCTCGCTGAGACTGTGGAATGACGCAGTCCACCTGCTGGAGAGAAGGTGCTCACACTGAGAGTTGTAGTGGTCTGAGGAATCCCATTCATGCCCTCCAGATGCTCAGACCTCCGCAAATGTGCAAGGCCTTCAGACCTTCAGGAGAAAATTATTCTGAGAACAAAGTGAAGTGGCCGTCGCTCAGTACAAATGGCACTGTTCGGAGCAGCTAGGGCAGGAATCCAAAAGCTACCGCCCTGGGGCCCAATGCAGCTTTTGGCATGCTTTAGTCAATCAAACTGGATTGGCAACTACTCGTGCCCATGGCTGCTCCTGGGCTGCAATACAGCAGCAGGAGGAGTTATAAGCAAAAAGTCTAAAATAGTTATTTTCTCACCCTTTGGAGAAAAAGGTGGCTACGGAGACAATCAAAATTCCCTAAGTACTGAGCATTTGGAAGAGTTTCTTCCTGAGCCAAGTCACAGAGAATGGCGTGATGTGATTTTTAACAACACAATTTCTAAAAGCAGAACCTCACACTACCTCTGTTGAGGATCTGCTACACGAAAGTCACTGTGGTAAACTTGAAAGCAGAAAACCTGGTCTTTGTCTTTCTCCAGATTAAGGAAACCAAAGCTAAAGGCTGCGTCAGCATGTATAAGTAAAAGCTTAATTAGTTCTTCAGAACTCCTAGCTACTTTTGGCATCCACTAGATCCTTGTGGATACATATATTCATGTGTGTGTGTGTGTGTGACAAAAGTTGCATAAAATTTTAAAAGATGCATAAAATTTTCTATGCATCTCCCAGTTTAATTCCAGATCTTCCTCCTTGTCCTATTCATGCACAAATGGAATCAAATATAATCTCTCTCACACAATACTTATTTTAAGTAATGAAACTTTAGGGACCAATGTTGTGGCACAGTGGATTAAGCAGCTGCCTGCCTGGCAGGCACCTCATATAAAAATGCTGTTTTGAGTCCCTATCAGGGTACTAGTTGGAGTCCCAGCAGCTCCACTCAAATCCAGCCCCCTGCTGACTACTAATGCAGCCTTGGAAAGGATGGAGTTTCAGATTGCTGGCTTCCGCCTGACACTCAAGGAGTGAAGTAGCAGGTGGAAGAGGTCTTTCTTCTTTCTGTACATGTATTCTCTCCCTCTTTGTCCCTCTGTCTCGCCCCTCCCCAATCTCCCAGTATCTCCCTCTTGCCTCATAATTTACCAGAGCAAGAGAATGTGCAAAATTAGGTTTAACTGAACACACTACAAGAAAACAGCGGACACATAACAAGCCACAAGCTGATTACTAAGCTTCAGAGCAAACCCACAAAGAGACATGCTTGTAACTGTAGTGCCATCATAATTAGGGTGAATTTCTCCCATGGTGCAATAAGATTTCCCAGATAGGAAATTTACATTTCCGGATGAAGCTTAGGGGCTGAAGCACTGTTTTCTTTAGGAACTTCCCAGTGACCTGGGGGCAGTACTCCACATGTGTGTCACTCAGATCAATCAATCTTTTGCAAAAAATGTCTGATAATAATGATAGTAATAATATAAAAGTTTATTGTTTAAATTGTTACTCAAACATCCTTTCTTTTAAAAAAAGATTTATTCATTTTTATTGCAAAATTATATATATATATATAGAGAGAGAGAGACAAAGAGAGAGACAAATCTGTCCATTGATTTACTTCCCAAGCAGCCACAATGACCAGAGCTGAACCAATCCAAAGCCAGGAGCTTCTTCGGCTCTCCCACGCAGGTGCAGGGTCCCAAGGCTTTGGGCCGTCCTCTCCTGCTTTCCTGGGCCACAGGCAGGGAGCTGGATGGGAAGCAAGGCTGCCAGAATTAGAACCGGCACCCATATGGGACCCTGGTGCATTCAAGGCTAGGAATTAGTCGCTAGGCTGCCACGCTGGGCCCCAAACATCCTTTCTTTAAGGCCGAGCTGTTCTGCAGGGTTTTCTTTCCAAAACAGGAATCTAATGGAGGGTTTACCCTAATTCTCTAAACCGGCTAAAACTGTGGAATGAGGGTGTAGGGTCTAAGAACATGCTGAACTTGAATCTTAGCTTCACAACTTTCAGCATGGAGGCTTTGTGAAAGTCATTAACCTCAGTATGATTTGGAGAAATCCTTTGTAAGT
Organism: Ochotona curzoniae; assembly: GCF_017591425.1. Lineage (NCBI taxonomy): Eukaryota > Metazoa > Chordata > Mammalia > Lagomorpha > Ochotonidae > Ochotona > Ochotona curzoniae. The sequence goes on from NW_024467087.1 coordinate 13,473,535, forward strand.
GAAGAAAGTAAGACCCACACTTCAGGGCCTTAATGTGAAAATTTAATGAGTTCATATCAGCACAGTGGCTGACTTGGAAAAGCAACTTGTATGTGTTTGATAGTCTTGTTGTTCTCATTATTTGCAGGCTTAGCACTGAGGCTGGGTGTCTGCTGACTTCCATGTCTTCAACAGCTAATAACTGCCTCCAGATCAAGAATTGATAATGTTTGCGAGAAAATGAGCAAAAAAGTAATATATGCCCTACTGTGACAAGTAAAAATAATACTAATAGTAATAATAATAAAAAAAAAAACCCATACTTTGGTGGTGGAAGGGAAACCAAACCTCTAAAGTTATATAATCAAGTGCCTAGAGACCCACGGCGCACTTTTGAGGTTTGAATATTGCCAGTGAGACAAGTATTCTGAAAGATGTAATTCTCAAAATGCCAAATGAGTCACCGATAGTCTTCAGCGATGAAATTGCATTATCTGATGGCCCTGGCTGATTTGGGCCCTGCTCTATCACGCTCTGCCAAGCATGACTCACTGCCAACCTCCTTCCCTCCCACCTGCTTCCCCCAACAGTGCCAGAGTCTCCGCGTGTCTGTCTGATGCCATGTGAGAGGGCTGCCAGGGTCTGGCCACCTCCCTCCCAGCTCTGCTGGGCACATGGGATCCCCGAACTGCAAGTGGCTATTCTGGGTGAATGCGGCACGTCCAGCATACTCTATTAAAATGCATATATGCCACCTGGAGGGGAGCACAGAGCATGACCCATGCATGACATCTATTTAGCAGATTTGCAATCATGAGGGGCCTGCGGAAATCCCACACTGAGCCCTTATAAATTCAAGTAGCTCACTTCACTTCGGGTAAAAATAAATAAATAAATAAATAAATAAGAACAAAAAGAAAAAAAATGGAACACGGGCTGCTATCTCATTTGACTTTTTAAAATTCAGTCTTGTTGCCTTAAGGACAGGATAAGGTTCAATAATCCTCATCCAATCATATTGAATTGTATACACTCCAGCCTCATTATACAGGGTTAAATCTTGTGGCTCCACTAATCTTGCTAAGATTTAATGATGCCTAACTGGGCCTAAGAAAACTTTAACAGTTTTGGTGACTTTAAAATGCTCTCTCGGATTTCATGTGACTTCTGAAGACCTGAGGGGGAATTGTCAGGTGGGAAAGGGGGAGTGTTATACCACAGCGTCCTAGAACGTCCCTAACCTCCTAGAACTAACCGGAACAATCTTTTCATGGATTTATTTTAAACCATTAAAGTGTTTCCCCCTTCAGGCCTGACTTGTGTCCCTGAAACTAACTCAAGCAGAGCTGCTTGTCTTCTGAGGCCCTTAAGATTAAAAGGCAGGAAGGGGAAATCCCAGAACATATGGAGCTGTATCGTGAAAAATAAAAGTTAAAAGAAATGATTATATGGCAAAGGACTACCTTCATTTTAGCCAGGAGGCTGACTTCTGGTCCACGAGCTGAACAGGTAGGAAGTATAAATAAGAAATCTCACAGTCAGCTAGTCAAGATGAAAAAGGTGGATCAAGAATGAGGAGGAGAGTGGGTGGCACAGCAGTTAAGACATGACTTGAGATGCCCACATCCAGTATTGGAGTGCCTGGCTCTGGTTTGGATCCAGCTTCCAGATAGTCCAATCCTGGGAGTCAACGGATGATGGCTGAAGCAGGTGGGTCCCTGCTTCCCTCGTGGGAGACCCAGATGGAATTCCTGGCTTCCGCCTTTGGCCAGCAGTTATGGGCATTTAGAGAGTGAACCAGGGGAAAGATTGATCTCTTTCTCTCCCTTGCTTCTTCTCCATACAAATGAAATGAGAATAAATAAAATTATTTTAAAAATGAATTCAACAAGCTCTAGCAGACATCATCAGTGCATCATCATCAGCCATTGGAAACTCACTTTTTGGGAACTCAGTAGGCGACTATAGCTTTCATGTCCCTGCACTCCCTCTTTAGCTCAGGTTCCAGTGTCATCTCAGTGAATGTACACCATTGTTTCTTTTTTTTTTTAACATTATTATCATTTTTTTAAATGTCCTTTATTTTATTAATTACATTGCATTATGTGACACAGCGTTATAAGCACTGGGATTCCTCCCACCCCTCCCCAATATTGTTATCATTTTATGATACAGTTCCATATTTCCTTATTCCCTCCCCAATTCCCTCCCCCCACCTAGTTCCTCTATATCATTACTAACATATAGTTCTTCATACTTAGTCATATGTTCATCATTGCAGGCATGGACAGTGGCAGAGAGTCCAGCATCCTATTGTCAAGATATAGTAAACAGTTTCATTGTAAGTCCATCTTTGTCTGGAAGTAGAAATGCATACTGCATTGTATCCTCACATCTGGATATATTAGTCTCCATTTCACAGCTACTGTACATCCTCTTAAATGAAAAGTCATGACACAAGATCAACAATAGAAAGAAAAATAGAAATTTACAATGCCATGAAATTAAATGACATGTTACTAGATATGATAGTCTCCATTACACAACTACTGTACATCCCCTTAAATGAAGAGCCACAAAACAAACTCAACATCCGGGAGAAAAAAGAAATTAACAACACCAAGAAGTTAAATAACATGCTATTAAATGACTAACGTGTAGCTGAAGAAATGAAAATCAAGAACCTTCTTGAAGAAAATGATGCCACTGCATGATCTATGAGTCACTGAATGATTTAATCAGAAGAAAGTGTTTTGAAGAGATGAAACCAACAGAAAACAACAAAACCTATGTGATAGAGTTTCCGCTGATCTTTGTTGAAGTCTCCTCCAGACAATAAACAGATGAGTTTTGTTTTTTAATCCTGTCTATTAATCTATGCCATTTGATTGAGCTTAAGCCATTTACATTCAGAGTTAAATATACATGGGTGGTACCTTTGGTCCTGTGATTTTAGGAATGGGTTGTTCATCGGTTTAGTCTTCTGTTGTCATTTTACTGGGATGTTGTTCCCGTTTGCCTTTGGTTTTGGTAGATGTTATTCCTCTTCTCTGTCAAGAGAACATCTTGAAGTATCATTTATAGGGCAGGTTTGAAAGAGGCAAATTCTTTTAACTTTTCTTTGCTCTGGAAGAATTTTATTTCATTTTCAAAGACAAAAGAAAGCTTTGCTGGATATGTTTTCCTAGGCCAACAATTTTTTTTTCTTTTAGAATCTGGAATATGTCACTCCATTATCTTCTTGCCTGTAGAGTTTTCTGTGAGAGATCTCCTGTGAGTTTAATTGGCATTCCTTTACATGTCAACTGATTTTTTTCACGTGCACATTTAAGGATCTTTTCTTTATGTTCAGTTGAAGAGAGCTTGAAGACCATGTATCTTGATGAAGATCGCTTTTAATCAAGCCTGTTGGGAGTTCTGTGCCCCTCCTGGATCTTGTTTCCCAATTCTTTCTCCAGATTAGGGAAATTTTCCTTGATTATTTCATTAAATACATTTGCAAACTCAGCTTCTCTTTCTGCACCTTCTGGGACTCCCATAACTCTTACATTTGGCCTCTTAATAGTGTCTTTCAATTCTTGAATACTTTTTTTGGCCTGATCCAGCTCTGCTTCCAGCTTTTTGTTTGCTTCTCCCTGGTGACAGGAGATATCTGCCAATTCTGAGTTTCTTTCTTCTGCTTGCTTCATTTTATTTTGGAGACTCTTCATTGTACTTTTAATTTGCTCTACTGTGTTCTTAATTTCTGATATATCAGCCTTGATTTGTTTTACTGCTTCCTTAAATTCTTTGAACTCCTGTATGTGTTTCTCATTGTTGATTAGAACCTTTAAAATGAGTCTTATGGATTCTGTGTCCCCCATTTTCTCAATGTCTTCCTCAGTTAACTCTGAGGTTGGCATAGGGTTTTGCTCCTTTGCAGGGGAGTTTTCTGTACTATTCATTGTTCCTTTGTCTCTTCTTTTGCTCTTGATCATTGTACTTCTGGTTAGCAGTCTTCTCCTTGGGGCAGGTTTCTAAGCTGTGTCACCCACAGGTCTACAATGTGATTTTACTTATTGCAGTTGGTATACAACTTTTTGCTTGCAGCCACTTGTGCCACAACCTCCGGCGAGTTCCAGGTCTGGGTTCTTATGTCAGATTTCCACCGTGGTCTCCACAGCCCCAGCCCTTGGCTCACCACTCTCCACCTCCTGTGATACCGTGCTGAGGCTATACCATTGTCTCTGCAACCTTTCTCCCACTTCCGGTTGGAGCAGGTCCCAGTATTAGAGAGACACCAGGTGTCCTATATAGCTAGGTTGTTGGTGGCGTTGATCTTGTCGGAACCTGTTGGACGTTAGTTCTGGGTGCTACATGGGCCTATTTTGACCAGTAGGATGCGACAGTCGGTATTATTTTCCTGCAGGACCAGGGCAATCCACGGGACTCAGTGAGTTCTCGCGAGCTCAGCACATGCACAGTTCTCTGTTGTCCCCTGCAGTCCCATTTTGCCACAGTGTGCAAAATGGCGCCTGACGTACCACTACTAGAGTTCTTGATCTGCTGGCCTTCAGATCCGAGGGCTACCCAGACCTGCCCCGGCTGGAATGCCACATCGTTGCAGTTCACCAAGTCAGAAAAGAGCTCATCCCCAGCTCAGTGCATGCTCAGTCCTTTCCTTTGCCCTTTCCTTGTTACGAAAAATGGCACCCAATTCATCTCTAGGGGGCTGACTGGGCTGTGAAATCCACCCTGTTCTCACACTGCCCGTCTGTGATCTACTGCTCTGTCTCTACTCCTGGTCAAATCAAAGGGACCAGCAGGACAGACAGTTCTTTGGGTTCACCTCCGAAGCTCCCAGTGAAAGTCCCTTCCCATCTGGCTGCTGGTGGAGTTCAGACCGCTGTTAGCTGAATGCTGCTGGAGTATCAGTCACTGCAACACCACACTGCTGTGCCCACTGCTTTCCTGTGTCTGTCTCCAGGTATCCCTCTGCTGTTGTTCTGTCCTTTCCTATTTCCTCAAATATGTCCTCCCTGCTTCATCCTAATTAAATGTTTTTCCGTCCGTTTAAACGTGTCCTTACCCTATTCCACCACGTTGATTCTCCGAATGTACACCATTGTTTCTTAACAGCTCTCCTATCTTCAGCCTCCTTGACCACTTGAATCCCCTTTCTAAAACTTTCTCAAAACCCAGTCCATGGACCTGTGGCCTCAGTCTCCTCCCTGATGTGTTTGTCTAAAAATGCAGATTCCTGGATTGCACGGAAGATGCTTTAAATCAGAGTCTCTGATGTGTAAATTGAGAGACTCTGCTTTTGATTGAGATGCCTGGTGAATGGAATACATTCCTGAAGGTTGAAGAGCTTCCGTTCTAAATCATAGGACTGACCACAGCTATGCCCTGATGTGGACAGCACTGTCCTAAGGTTTTAATAAAAATATTTTTAGCTCTTTTAGATTTCTTTCATACTTTCTCTGTTCTGTTGCCTACTAGCTTTGAACCTAAAGCAGACTCTTACCTGGCATTCCTATCGCAATAGCATAGTGCTCAAGAGCCCCCTTCTGGAGCCAAATTCCCTGGTTCCTAATCCTGGCTCCCTCCCTTACTAGTGTGACACAGGATAAATTACTTCATATTTTGGAGCCCTCTATTCATCATTTCTAAAATGAAAGATACAATAGCATTTACCCCATAGATCTGTGGTAATGCTTAAGTGAGTTAAAGCTTGCGGAGCATTTTGGAATGGAATCTGATGGTTGGCAGTTTGATTGGATTAATAGAGGCAGCCATTTCTAGCGCTGAAGGGATTGATTATTATATTTGAGAAATGTGTTTTATTCATTCGGTAAATTTTATGGAACACCTACACTATTTTTCTTGGTAATGCTTTCCATTCTTTCTCACCCATTCATTGCAATTTGATAATTTGCCCAGTCACTGAATTCACTATAACAAAACAATAATGTTTCTACTTAGCACCTCTGCAGAAACTAGATTTACATCTTTTTTTTTTTTTTTTTTGCTTTATGTTTTTCTCCTTCCAACACTCCTGGGGTCCTGTCTATATCTGCATTGTACATACACAGGGAACTACACTGGACATAGTAGCATCTGTTCGAAGTAGGTGGATGTCATGTGTGTGTGTGTGATGGATAAAAACAGTATCAATATGTGTTCTTGACAATGGCAATGATCACTGTTTAACAGATACGCTTGGCATCCTCAGCCTCGCTATTCAGAATGCCTTGTGTGTTGGACATCACCAACACAGACATCAACCCTTTGCTCTATATTTTCCTTGGCAATTGCCATTTCAGTTATCCATGCCCGTTGTCAGGCCACATATATACAGGTTTTTGTCCTGAAAACTAAGGAGATCTTTCATGCTAGCAGTATACATTAATATCTCATGCGTCGAATTGTAGTCCTTGGTGCTGCATAATCAACAACATCTTTGCAGATAAAAGCACACACTCAGTGAACAGCTTTGCTCATTATTCTGAAGTCCCAGCACCTTGTACTGTGCCTTGGTGTTCTTTAGCTCATTCATTCATTCAATCAATGCTTGCTGACTACTTAATGCACTACGAGCCAGGGTCTGCACACATGCTGGAGGATTCAGATATGAATGAAACAGACATGATCCCTTCCCTGTGGACATTACACTCCAGCATTGGAGGCCTGCATTGATTAAAAACCTCTTGCCATACAATTACAGTGGCGAACCATGCTAAATGTCATGAAAGAAATACATAAGGAGATGAGATAAGCATATTATAGAGGACACATTGAGGGTAATCAACGATAAGTAGTCCAGGAGGTGACATCTAAATGAAGACATGTCACATGAAGAAAAGCTGGCCATGAAAAAAGGCATAGTGCCAAGAGAATGAAGGCCATTTTAGGTGTTCAATACAAGTTTGTTGAATTGGTTAATGAATCAGTGATAGATATTTAAACGAATTCTGCTGACAAAATTTTTTTTTTCACAGTCACTTCTATTGGAATTGATTACTGCTGATACCTGTGTTTTGTATCTGGGATTTTCCACCACAGGCATCCTTAGTCTGTGCAGTGTAACCCCAGTCCTTCAGTGGCTTGTCCTCAAGATTGTGGCAGGCCACAAGGCACACGATCCAACACCCTGGCACCTGGCCTTGGACAACCTCTCAACCTAGCACGTTTCCTCTAGGAGTTATTTTGCAGCAAGAAACAGCTTTTTCTGCAACTAAGGTGTTGGCCTGCCTGATTAATCACACTTCATGAAACTTCAGAGGCAGATCCTTGGAGGTGATGAAGTAGGGTTACTGTGTTCAGATCAGTATGCAGTTAGATAACCGGAAAACAGCCTGTCAACACACTGAATCTCACTTACCAAGCCTGTACATCTTGCCTTCAATCTTACTTTTGTACACCTGCCTTATCTCCTTATCGGACGATGAAGATATTCCTTATGTTTATGGTACGTACTTTTCAGACTTGAGCTGTGTTCCATTATTGACTTTACCATAGTGTCCACAGCAAATATGCAAGGCATGGGTTTGAAGAAATTCATGTGGGCTTTCTTCATCAAATTTTATTCCTGAACAAACTTCACTAAGTTTAGCGGCAGCTTATGGTATGTGTGCACTGGGAACAGGGTGGGGGCTGGGATGGTTCCTTTGTTAGGGATTCAAGGAGAGATGCGGAACCACAAAGACCTGTATCTGAAAAGAGGTTTGTCCTCAAAATTTAACATCACACATCTGTAAGGACTAATGAAGCAGTTTCTGTAAGGTGAGCGCAGGGTGTTTGATGCTGAAGCTTGAAGTCCAGGGAGAGGCAGTTAGGTGGGGAAGAAGGATGTGATGTAGAGGAAAGCAAGAACACACTGGAAGCTGCAAAGCCTGGGCTGGAACTCTGTCAACATTTGTTGGCCTGATCTTGATGTCATGGGTGTCCAGCAGAGGTGGGGACACTCGATCACAGAGCTAAGCACACACAATGTACACCCCTCCCACCCAAGTTACTGCCCACAGACATATCCACCCACAGTTGGAGAAGCTGAATGAAGATTCGGGGAAGATGGGGAAATTGTAGGTCTAATCCATGCCCTAGAAGCAAGAAGGTGTGTATGTGTGCGGTAGGATGAATGCTATTGCCTTTCTGGTCTCCAGATCACCCACAAGCACCTCCCTATGGACCACTCTAACAGGAACATGCAAGAAAGGGAGTGCTGGGAAATGTGGTTCAGCTTAGCCAAACTGAGACATCGCAAAGTCAATGCAATGATGTCGACTCAGTTCTCCCTCTTTGGAGCCTACCAGTTATCAAACACTCCTTACTTCCTTACAATAGAAAATGCTGAGTTACTTTTCTCAGCTCTGCCTCAGTGTGCTGTAGTTGCTGCTTGGCTCTCTTAGCCTAATTGTTGATTGAAACTCCTTTGTCAGAAGGGCTGTTTCCCTCGAAGATACAGCATTTAAGTGGCTTGATAAGGTGATTCTCTTCTGCAGCATTAAAAATATTTATTTTATTTTTATTTGAAAGGCAAATTCACACAGAGAGGAGAGACAGAGATCTTCCACCTGCTGGTTCATTCCAAAATGGCCGCGATGACCTGGCTGGTCCAGAGCTGGGAGCCAGGAACTTCTTCTAGTTCTTCCACATGGGTGCAGGGTCCCAAGGACTTGGGCCATCCTTTGCTGCTTTCCCAGGTCATTTGCAGGGAATTGAATCAGAAGTGGAGCAGCCAGGACTTGAACCAATGGCCATATGGGATACTGGCACCACAGGCAGAGACTTAACCTACTATGTGCCACAGGGCCAGCCCCCTTCTACAGTGTTTAAACTGATGTCTGCTTGCGTGTTTGTTGCTGTGTCTTTTAAAAACATTTATTTGAAAGAGCTACAGAGACGGAGAGCCTCCGCTGTTCGATTCCACAAATGGTTGTAATGGTCACAGCCAAAGCAAGGAGCCAGAAGTTTCATTCTCGTCCCCCACATGAGTGTTAAGGGCCTAAATACTTGTGCATTCTTGCACTGCTTTTACCAGGGCGTTGACAGAAAGCTAGATAGAAGTCTAGCATCCAGGACACGAACCAGAGCCTATGTGGGATGCCCACATAGTGGGCTACGGCTTTACCTGCTATGTCAGAGCACCAACACACGTTGCTCTAGTTTTTAATGAAAATCTTTCCTTGGGCCATTTTTTGCAGTTTTAGCTGGATGTATTTGGCTACATATGCCAGCCAATAGCTCTCCGGGGGGGGGGGGCAGTATAGTATTATAGGGGAGATGATTTTTTTTTAAAGATTTATTTTTATTATTTTTTTATTGGAAAGGCGGATATACAGAGAAGAGAGACAGAGAGGAAGATCTTCCTTCCGATGATTCACTCCCCAAGTGAGCGTAACGGGCCGATACTATGCCGATCCGAAGCCAGGAGCCTCTTCTGGGTCTCCCACGCGGGTGCAGGTTCCCAAAGCTTTGGGCCGTCCTCGACTGCTTTCCCAGGCCACAGGCAGGGAGCTGGATGGGAAGAGGGGCTGCCGGGATTAGAACCGGCACCCATATGGGATCCCGGGCGTGCAAGCCGAGGACCTTTAACCACTTGCGCCACCGCGCCGGGCCCGGGGAGATGATTTTTAAAAAATCAAATATAGGGCTGCTATTTGAGATGGGTGATACAAGCTATTCAAAGGAACAGTGCTTTTGCAGAGTTTTTATTATTAGAGATCCTGTTTGGAATTTCTGATTGATTTTTTTTTTAAAGAAAGTAATTTTTACTTGAAAGGTGGTGTTACAGAAAAAGCAGCAGAGACTCCAAAGAAAGAGAGAGAGAGAGCAAGTTAGTTTCCATCCACTAGTTAATTCCTCAAATGGCTACAAGAGCTGGAATTGGGCTAATTCCAAGCCAGGAGGCAGGAGCGTCTTCTAGGTCTCCCACATGGGTGCAGGGTCCCATCCGCTATTGCCTTTCCAGACCATAAACCTAAGTATGGGAAGTGGAGTAACCGGGACAGGAACCCGCGCTCATCTGGCATGTCAGCACCACAAGCAGAAGATTAGCTTGCTAAGCCACAGTGTGGTTCCTCTCATTGGCCCTTTAAAGCTGATAGAGGCACCAAGACAGTCCTTTGTAGGGTTGTGCATGTGTTTATGGATACAGCACACTCTAAAAGAGAAGGACAGATAAGGAAATGTTGTGGGTGTGGGTAAGTTTGCTAACAAAGTCTTTCCTTTTCAGTTTGGTGGATGGAAAGAGAAAAAGGAAAGACAAAATGCTGATGGACCCTTTGCAAGCATTCAATGCAGAGCCTCCTGGCAAGCCGCCTACTTGCAAGGAAGTGCAGTTCACAGCCATAGCCATAAGATGGCGCAGTGACTGTTCAAATGGTGGCAGGCAGGGAGGCAGTGGAGCAGTGATCTCCAAACCTAAACATGCAGCTATCCTGTTTTTCCCTGAGACATAAGTACTGAGAAAATAGCAAATCTGAAAGAGGGCCAGGGAATTTGAACGTTTTAGCACCAATATCCATACTGTTTGAGAATGTAGGAACTCTATTTACACTCATCTTGGCTCTGAAATCCTGGAGAAGGGAAGTGGTATGCAGCCTAAATCTGTCAGCTAATTAGGGGCTCTTTGCTTCTTTACTTTTACAGCAAGTACCAAGCTGCGGCTTGCACTCACACTTTCTCTATGGCAGCTTCTGTCCCCTTTGACGTGCTCAGTGAGCTGTGGGGTGGCCGGGGACCCAGAACCTATACAGAATCATGAAGTGAGTTTATTTCATCCAATGCAGGATATACCAGGTTATGTTAAAAAAAAAAAATCTAAGATGGATTAAGAGTCTCAATTCAAGTAATTTTAATTTTTTCCCGACTCTTACATTTTAGTATGAAAATTTTCATAGAAACATACTTATTGGATGATTATTTGATACGTGTATGCACTAGTTAATGGTCAAATTAGAGAAATTGGTGTTTATATTTCCTTAACCATTTTTATCTAAATTCAGATGGATTTCCTGCTTTGGGCTTAATGGAGGTAAGATGGATTCGTGGTATCTGTTAACCACATGATTCCTTCTGATAGTCTTGTAATCCGCAGGTCCTGCTTCGAATTTCATGAACGATATGGATTTCTAGTGATAGCAGCTTATCTCTAAGCACTTTAGAAAAGAAAGTAAAACAGGTAAATCCTGATCTGATGTTTAATTTATTCACCCATCAGTAAAATTAGCTACACATATATACTAGTGAGAATAAAACATGGTATATTTTAATCTGTGTAAAACGGAAACTCGATGACATTTCAAAAATAGCATTGGTTGGTTTTCTTGAGAAAACTTGATATGAAAATATTTTACTATGAACTACTATGAGGTGGGAATTCCATACTGTGATTTACATGTTACAAGGATAGGGCCCACCACGATGGCCTAGCGGCTAAAGTCCTCGCCTTATATGCACCAGGATCCCATACGGGTGCTGGATTGCATCCTGGCTGCTCCACTTCCCATCCAGCTCCCTGCTTGTGGCCTGGGAAAGCAGTCAAGGATGGCCCAAAGCCTTGGGACCCTGCACCTGCATGGGAGACACAGAGGAAGCTTCTGGCTCCTGGCTTCCGATCAGCACAGCTCCGGCTGTTACGGCTGCTTGGGGTGTGTATCAGTGGAGGGAACATCTTCCTCTCTGTCTCTCCTCCTCTCTGTAGATCTGACTTTCCAATAAAATAAAATAGATCTTTTTTAAAAAAAAAAAAAAAAGATGTTACAAGAATAAAAGCGAGGGACAATCTACAGACCTCTATCCTACCGAGTACGACAAAGGGTTAACATTCTTAGTGTGCCGAAACAAAGCAGGACTCATGTAAATGAGTCAGAAAAAGACAAACAAATCAATAGGCAAATAAATAGAGGTAATTAAACAAGCAACTCATAGGAAAAATATATAAATGGTCAATTAACATCTGAAAAGGTGCTCAATCTCAATGGGAAGTGTAGAATAGGCTCTAGCCTGAAACGAGGAAATGCAAATTCGCACAAAAGATAGCAATTTTTTTTTTTTACCTCTCAGGCAAATAAATAAATAAATAAAGAGAGAGAGGGAGAATATCTCATGCTGCTGTTAATGTAGATAAAGAGACACTCTCACACACTCATGAGATTACATTGGAACAGCCATTGGGGATAGCAGTTTGGCAAGTTTTGTAAAAATTATAATGCATATGCCAAGCAACTCGACTTTTAGGAATATCTCTTCTCCTATGGCAATTTTCAATATGTACTCAAGTGTGTGTAACCAAAGACGTCATCCCAATGTTGTTTATAGTAGAAGAAAAGGAAATCAAAGTAATTATCTCTCAATTGGCACAGTAATAAGCTCTGTCCCATCAACATCATGGGCAGACATTTCTTAAAAGGAAGAAAGGCATAGCCACGTGCACCTCCATGGGCAATCTCTGGAAATTGCGTCTGCGTGTGTGAACATGTTGGTGGAGATGGCTGGGAAATACCTCCCCCCAAACAAAAAACCAGAGCTGCAATGATACACACGAAATAGATCATGTTAATGAGTCTTAGCTCTGATCAGGGATTTGGGCTGCAGGTGCACAGCAATGCTACCATATTTTCTTATGCCCTTCTCTTTCTTTAGTTTTAATAATCAGCAGGCATTAGCACATCATGATATTTTAAATTACATTTAAATTAAAAGAAGTTGAGAAGTTTAGTATAGTTACAATTTCTCTTTGCAAAGCTTTGTAGGTGCCCCCTCCCCAGAACTCTTCGATAATACATTTAATGATAAAGACCTTTAGGAGATGTGAATGGGCTCCCAGTCGCTGGAAGCTGATTCTTTTGAGATTCACACGAGTTCCTTGCAATCCAAGTATATGGTGTCTGCCATCTAGAAGAGGCTTTTCAAGGGACGATACAAGGGGTCACGTGAGGAATAAGAGGGATTGTTGGGAAAAGCATATTTTTGTTTCCTTCTGCTTCCTCTGTTGCTTTGATGAGTTGAAGAATATTTTCATCTGTGTGTGTGTGTGTGTGTGATGCACTTTTTCATGTTTATCATTAGAGTTTTGTGATCTGGGTAGGTTGGGACTTTGATCAAATTATGTTTGCCTTAGAGGGCCCTGAAGAAGTTTTGCTTCAGCCAACTCTACCTCTTACTCAACATTTCTCTCTTTCTCTTTAAGATTGATTTATTTTTATTGGAAAATCAGATTTACGGAGAGAAAAATCTTCCATCTACTGGTTCACTTCCCAAGTGGCCACAAATGACTGGAGCTGAGCTGATCTGAAGCCAGGAGCCAGAAGCTTCCAGGTCTCCCACATGGGTGCAGGGTCCCAAGGTTTTGGGGCATCTTCAACTGCTTTCCCAGGCCACAGGCAGAGAGCTGGATGGGAAGCAGGGCTGCCGGGATTAGAACCTGCACCCAGGAGGGACCCTGGCACCTGAAAGGCAAGGACTTTAGCCACTAGGCTACTGCTTCAGCCCAATATCTTCTTTTTTCCCAAATGACATAATTCATTCCTGTACCCAAAGAATTGTCCCCACTCTTCCCTCCTGAGGGGCCTTTTGTCTTGTTGCAAATGTGCAAATATTTACCTGCCTATGATGAGTTTTCTTTAGTGTTCTGAATTTCTAAATATCCTGTATGCTCTTGCATCATGGTAGCATTCCATCAAGGCTCCATCCACATTCAAATGCTTAGTTATTTACCCTCACAGGGGAAAAAAAAAGATACCATGATGAATGGTATTCATTTTTGGCTGATTATCACACCTCCTTGGCTGAGTGGTTGCCTTAGATGCAAAGGCGTCTTTGGCAGTTTGTGACTGTGGCCGATAGCTAGCCACACATCACCATCAGATTCTAACCTGCAGTTGTATTTGTAAATGACTTTTCCACCTTCTCCATTATCTTCTTGGATCTATATATCTATAAAGAGCTCCTTGGAAGTTCCTACCATCCATTTGCACTCTCACTTTAACTCTCTTTGACATTCTTTTTGTCTTGTTCTAGAAGGCGATATGTGCCAAAGTGTAGCCTTATCTTCTTTTTCTCTTCCTTCCTATACACTTCCAGTTCTGTTTTCTCTTGCTGCTGGAGGCAGGGGCTAAAGTGGTTACCATCTATCATGCAATTCCTTATCTCTGGGTTAAAAATATTCATTATTTTGCCTTCCTGAAATGAACAGGCTTGGCTTGTCCTCTACCCACAGAAGCACTGATGAAAATATTAAATAGTATCTGTCTGAAGTCATTTCCCTCAGAAATATAATGTAGTATGCTTTCCTTCCTCTGATTTTTATTAAACTATCAAAAATTAATTTGTTGGTATCATCTCCTATTGCCAATTGTGTCTGGATTGTACCATATTTTTCAAGCTAGTAAATGAATAGAACATGGCCAGGAACAAAATCAAAATTCTTTCCAAGGTCAATACGTATTATATTGATTGCTACCCAAAATTCATTAAGTTTGACATCTGGTACCAACAAATTTTTGGTTGGGTCAGCATGACTTCTTTCCCTTCATAACGTGGTGCTGATAGCTTTCAAAACTCTGTGCTGTTCTTTTGTTTCTCCTTAGTTTAATTGTGGGATTTTTAAAAAATGGTGTCCCTGTAGGTAAAATTGAATTTATTTAACCTTTCATTTGTGTGTTAGCTCTTTGCCCTTTCTGAACGAATCAATTTGTCCTTGTCTTTTTTTCTGATTTCCGGGAACCTGGGCTTCCAAGAATGTCCAAAGAAGATAACAATGATTCTGCAAAGACTCTGGATGATTCACTGTGCTTTAAAACATACTTTTAATTAATTTATTATTTGAAAGGCAAAGAGACAGAGATTTGAGGGAAAGGGGGCCGGCAGAAGGAAACATCTTTCACTCTCCAGATGCCTGCAACAGCTGGGGCTGGCCCAGGATGAAGAATGGGTGCCTGGTACTCTATCTCGAGCGTGAAGGACAGGGACTCAAGTGCTAGAGTCATTCCCTGCTGCCTCCCAGGCTGGTGCGTCAGCAGGAAGCTGGGACTGGGAGAAGACCCAGAGCTCAAAGCCAGGCACTGAGATAGGGGTGGGATACAGGTAACACAAGTGACATCTCAATTGCCGTGACAAGCACTCAGCACCCCTTACACATGTGAGGATGAATGTCCTGTAAGACAATTTTGGATGCCTAGTATCAATTGACATCACTCGTTGTGAATTCTATGCACAAGGAGACTTAGGCATTCCATGATGGCTTTGTCAGCTGTGATTGTAAGAGTGTGTGTGTGCGCGCGCGTGCTAGTTTCCTGTCACTTTAGTGTCCTTTTTAAACTCCCTTCCCACACAAGGGATTGTACGATTTCCCTTTCCTTCCAAGCAATCTGTGTATCTGTGTAACATTTTCCTAAACATCTGTTGCTAGTAGAATCTAGTGCTGGCTTTGGCTTTCTCCCATTTTACGTGTAAATGTAGCTGTGTCAGATTTTGTGGTGTGCAAAACCAAGTTACTAAGAAATACTAAATATGCCCCTCCAAGGAGTACACAGGTAGACTTTGTGGTCACCCACTCATGGCAAGGACTGCAGATGTGTGTGCCTGGAAATGATGCTGCAGGAGGGTAAAAACCTGACAGTCTTCGAGGCACTTCAAGAAGTTTAACCATCAAGCTGCATTGCAGAAACTCCATGCTTATCCTCTGTGTTGCGCAGTGAGGCTTCTAAAATGTACTTGGGAAATCTGTTCTTTAGCCTTTGCTGCTTGGCTTTCTCCTTCATTCGTATATGGCTCTGTTATTGTTAATAAAAGTATATAAAAGTTTGAGACAATTCTGTGAATGAGGTATGCAAAAAACATTCTTATATTGTGGCAGACAGGAACGAACTCTGCCTTGCTTTCCAACAATTTCTTGCTTTTCTCTACCCATCTTTGCTTTCTGTAAGAATTAGAAGAACTCAACAATATTATTAAAAGCAAAGGTAGTTCACTTACGGAGTTCTTTTACTGATTCTGCCTTTACGCTGTGTTGTTTTATGGAGTAGCCCTATTTTTCACTTGGAGAAAGAGTACAGGATAAAGAACGGTGGAGCTGGCTACTCTCTAGGCCATTCTTTAGCAGGAGTGGCATTAAGCAGTTCTAACTATTTACATACAGCTCAGCTCATGAGATTCACATCTGTCTTAACCATTCATGGAATAGTAGCTTTCTTGAAATAGACTATTTTAAATAAACAATATTGTTTCTCTTATAAAATGCATGCTTGTATTTTAAATGTACGAGGGGGAATTCACGTCAACCTTCATTTTGTTATATTTCCTCTCAATCTTTATGTATATATTTTCTTGTGATTTATGTTGTTGTGAGAATACTTGACATGCAATTTTCTGTACTTTAAAATGTTACCTTTAAAGCATAATGATTTTTCCTGCTGCAGTTTTTAGTAGTTGCATACCAGTCAATTGCATGGAATATATAATTTTTCAACCCTTTTCCAAATGATTTAGCATTGGGCTGTTTTTGTTTTCCTTTTATAAAGATCATTGTATTTAATGTCTTTATGCATAAAGCATCACTGCATTTTGAGTGATTTCACAAAAATGAAAGTATCAGATCAAAGATTATGAATCTCTTCACATTTCTTGGTGAAGGTTGCTAAGCTTGGTTTCCATGCCAGCTGTACCTATCTGCAATCTTAGGACATAGTAGAATATCAAGCAAGAAGTATTGTTGTGGCTTCCAGAAGATGTGCCTCAATTCTCACCATTCAATTTATTTGTAGTATCATAGAAGGTTAAAGCTGGTAGTGGAGCTGGGAATAATATAGTTTCTAACTTTATTTGTATAGACAGAAAACCCTGAATGCTGTGATTTGTGATAGTTCTGCTAGGGATTTGGAAAGAAGAGCCAGGAAGTGAAACTGGAGTGCTTTTTTTTCCCAAAGATTTATTTGTTTTTATTGCAAAGTAAGATATACAGAGAGGAAGAGACAGACAGGAAGATCTTCCATCTGATGATTCACTCTCCAAGTGAGCGCGACAGCCAGAACTAAGCCGAGCTTCTTCTGGGTCTCTGACACGGGTGCAGGGTCCTTTCCCAGGCCACAACCCAGGGAGCTGGATGGGAAGCAGGACTGCCGGAATTAGAACCGGCGCTCATATGGGATCCTGGCGTGTGCAAGGCTAGGTCTTTAGCCACTAAACTAACGTGTCAGGCCCTGGAGTATTTTTTGTTTGTTTCTCTCTTTCCCTTTTGCACTTCGATTCTACACATTTTCTCCTTGATTCTTGGCACCTTTTCCATCTTACAACGCTCCAAGGAGTATCTGTATTTGTAGAAAGGAATATAGAAAGATGAAAAAGCCTGAAATCGCATTTGGATTGTTGATGGTGCATCAGTAATGTAAAAAATATTTTTATTCAAAAGGTCTTCTTGTTCATGTTTAATTACACAACATAGACTGCCTGCCACTACTTCTGCCAACACTAAACACTAACTGAATTCCAAAGTAGGTTTGGAAGAAACTGAACTCTTCTCACCAAACATCAGACATTCATTCAGTTCTTTGCATGGGCGGAATGTGGGGGCTCTAAGAAATGAATATACAGCTCAGTGGAAATTGTTAGATTTGTATTCATTACTAAAAATAGAAGGTGTTAGAGTACATACCACAAAGCATTGAGGCCAAAAGGAAATCTTGGGCTGGTAGGGTAGTGCAGAGAAGGCTCTGAACAGGGGTTGAGTTCAGCAAGCCTTTGAGAAGTGGGGAGGATACACTGGGGCTGGAAGAGAGCAGGCTCTGTACATCAAGGCCAGAGTGAGAAGCCACCGTGAAGGCACTGTAGGTGGTCTTATTAGGAGAACCTAGGCAGGGTCAGGAAGAGGCTTAGCTTAGAGGATAAGAAACCCTAGAAATATTCCAGAGCACTTTCCTATCTGCTTCATTGAATGAGTAATAATAATGATAGGAAATAGTTACATGGTTGTTAGTAAGTACTGCTCCAAATCCTGCGCAGATATTAACTCATTTAATATTTCTAACATATCTATATGCATTATCTCTGTTTTACAGGTGGAAAAACTCGGATATGGGAGATGAAATAACTATCCCAGGTGACATTATTAGGAAATGAATTTTGTGTTTGAACTCAGGTAGCTTGCAAGCAGAGTCCCTTGATGTTGCTGGCAATATTGCTACTATCTCTGGGGCCTCGTGCATGTGCTTCCTTCTGTCTGAGATGTTGTAATTCCCTTTATGGATCAACTGTATTCAACTATCACAATTCCTTGCAAACATGACTTCCTCCTGGGACTACTCCTAGGCCCTTTATCCCAGTCCCCTCCTTCCGGGAAGCTCTCCTGTGTTTCTACAGAATCCTGCAATGACCTGAGTGACAGCCCATTTAGCAGCAAGGTATTAGTCATGTAGTTCCTAAAATTTCAAGTACTCATACCCCGGAAACTGCTTTTCTGAAAATCCACTCTGAACACAGTCTTGTTCTGTTCATATTGCTGAAAATGGATGTTAAAAAGAGCTCAGATTTGAGCCCTGTGTTTTCCATTAACTAAAAGTGAATACCCCCATTATTTTCTTTAAAGATTCATTCATTTGAAAGGTAGAGCAAGAGAGAGAAAGAGAGAGAGAGTGAGCGAGAATTTTCTATTCATCCTTTCCCTTTTGAAATGCCTGCAACAGCCTAGGCCAGGCCAAAACCAGGAGCCTAGAACTTCATCTGGATCTCATAGGAACCCGTGTACCTGGGCCGTCATCCACTGTCTCTCAGGCAAGTTAGCAGAAAGGTGAATTGGAGGCGGCTGAGTACCAGGATTTGAACCAGTTAATCTGACAAGCGGTGTGTGAATCCCAACTGATGGCTTAAGCAGCTATATACCACAATACCCATATTTTCTGTTTAACACCTTCTTCTTCAAAGTATGCTGTCTTAGGAACTGGTTTTAGATGCCTCCCATTGCTTATTACAGTAAACACTTTAAAATTCTCCAAAGCAGAGGCTACTATCTAAAGGTATAGTGGATTAAACCACCACCTGCAATGCTGTCATCTCATATGAAAACTGGTTCAAATCCTAGCTACTCAACTTCCAATCTAGCTCCCTGCTAATGCAGCTGAGAAAAAAACAGAAGATGATAGCCCAAGTGCTTGGGCCTCTGCCATCCTTATGGGAGACCCAGATGCAGTTCTAGGCTCGTGGAGTTGGTCTGAATCAGCCCCTGCCATTGTAGTCATTTAGGAAGTGAACCAACAGATGATCTCTCTCCCTTCTCCTCTGCAAGGAATATTAGTCCTCTTTACAGATGGGAAAACTGGGGGGAATGTTGAGAATATTGTTAATGCTAATAAGTCCCACAGGCAATACTTGCTTCCCGTGAAATGAGATATGGAGGGCATAGTGACCTCAGTTGAAAGAGGGCAGTTCTCAATATTCAGAAGCAAGGACAGAGACAAGAATCCAAGAGGGCAGTTAGTGTAGCAACAGACCCTGGGACCAACCACTTTGCCATGCCATTCTTTCATTGCCCGTTGGAACCACTTCCAGGCTTTGGAAAATGCACTTACGTAAGTACTGTGGTTTTTCTTTTTCTTTTTTTCATTTTATTTTATTTTTTACTTTTATTATCATTTTATGATACAGTTCAATACGCCCTGGGATTTCCCTTCTCTCCCTACACAAGTCCCTCCCCCTCACTGAGTTCCCTTATATCATTACTATAGTATATTTCTTCATAAACAATCATATGTCCATCATTGCAGGCATGGACAATGGCAGAGAATCCAGCATCCTGTTGTCAAGATATAGTAAACAGTTTCATTGGGAGTCCATCTTTGTCTGGAAGTAGAGATGCATACTGCATTGCATCCTGATATCTGGATATGATAGTCTCCATTACACAGTTACCATACATCCGCTTAAACGAAAAGCCACAACACAAAATTAATAACAGGGAAAAAAAGAAATTTAAAACTCCATGAAGTTATATAACATGCTACCGAATGATTAATGTGTCACTGAAGAAATGAAAAATCAAGAACCTTCTTGAAGAAAATGTTATGTATGATCTATCAGTCAGTGAAGGTGGAAGGTGAAAGTCTGAAACAGCTTCCTGTTAAACTGCTCTTCCCTCATAATTTACACAACATCCACTCAAAAATGTGGTTCTTAATTTGCAAATGTATTCTCTATCTTTTGACTATTGATCTGTAGCTTTATTGCATCACTGGAGCACGTGAACTCGGCTGTTCTGAAGACTGGAAATTCACTGAAGGTTGAATTTGATGGATATGTTCTTTGTAGGCTGGGGGAAAAGTGTGCCTTTCGCTAGTTTTGGATATCAAGATTTCACTCTGTTCCTTATGACCATTTTGTTGTGTGTATCATTTAAATTTCTTATATTCGTTTGCTTCTTTTTCTATGGATAATAGCGAGGAATAGGCTAAAAAGTTTCACCTATTGGGGGCTTTTCTGCTTCATTTTGTAGGTCATTTGTTTGTATTTTTTGAGATCAT
The DNA here is from genome assembly GCF_017591425.1 of Ochotona curzoniae. Lineage (NCBI taxonomy): Eukaryota > Metazoa > Chordata > Mammalia > Lagomorpha > Ochotonidae > Ochotona > Ochotona curzoniae. The sequence goes on from NW_024467087.1 coordinate 13,494,006, forward strand.
CATATTAGGAGATAATATTTAGAACTTCCATATCAACCATTTGATTTAATCTTGGTTATCAAAAGATGACTTTCTTCATTTCTAGAAATACTCAGCTTTACAGGCTATATTAGCAGATAATAACCTAGCTAAACCAAATTTTATTTTTTAGCATTTTCATAGTGCATATTATTTTCATATTTTTGCTTTTAACCTTTCTGTATCTTTATATTTTTGACATGTTTTAACAACAACATTTAGTTGGCCATTTACATTAATCAAGTCTGAATGTCTTTCTTGGTCACTGGAGCTTTTAGTCCACTCATGCTGAATATAATTAGTTATACATTGGGGTTTCTAGCTACCAAATTATTTTGATTCTGTTAGTCGTCACTCTTCTATCTTTGTACCACTTGTTCTATATATATTTTTAAAATATTTATTTTTATTGGAAAGTCAGATATACAGAGAGAAGGAGAGACAGAGAGAAATATCTTCTGCCCGATGATTCACTCCCCAAGTGGCTGCAAAGGCCAGAGCTGAGCTGATCCCAAGCCAGGAGCCCAGAGCTTCTTCTGGGTCTCCCACATGGGTGCAGGGTCCCAAGGCCTTGAACTGTCCTCAACTGCTTTGCCACAAGCAGGGAGCTGGGTGGGAAGTGGATCTGCTGGGATTAGAACCGTGCCCATATGGGATCCTAGTGCGTTCAGGACAAGGACTTCAGGCACTAGGCTACTGTGCGAGGCCCCTTGTTCTATATTTTTGATCTTGATTATTTTAGATGAATTTAGTATGTCTTATCATTCCGTTTAAATTTCCACTAATTTGGAAGGTACAGGCTTATGTGATTCTTAACTAGTTGCTTTTTGGAATGGCAGCATGCATGTTTAACTTATGAACAATGTTTTTTAATCATATTTTTACTCTTGCATACAATGATTGGACTTAGTTCTCTGAGAGAAATAAGTTTGTCATATAGTGTCCATTCTAGTCTGTGATTTCAATCTCGTAAGATATATAATTACATAATAAATATTCAACTTCCAACCTTGGATAGGTCTGAGGTTAGTTTTTCACCCAGACTCGAGGAGGCCATGAAACTTCAAATTACTATTTCATAAATTCAAGGAATACCCTGAGTTTAGAAAGGCTATTAATGCACATCCGGCTCTCTGAGTTCCAGCCTTGACTGAGATTTTGACCTGGTAAATATTAACTGTTTGGCCAATTCTTTGATGCTTGTAAGAGGTGTTGAATATGTCTTTCAGTGATTTTGGTTTATTGCAATAATTTTTTGTAAGTCAGCAGAGTCAGCCAACATATTCTGCTGTATCAACAAAAAATAAACTTGACCATTTGTTGACCTTGAGCTACTCAATTTTTATTCCAGTTTTTTCTTACTTTTTTTGGGCATATCTGCTTCAACCATCTTGATAGTGCTGCTTTTCCAGCTCTGAGTTAACTCAGGAAAGTTTATTATGTATCTCTCTGCTTACTCATCTCATTTGTGTGTCAAAAATTAAAAGAAAAACAAACAAGCCCTAATCCAGTCCTGTCTGATATGCACAAGAGTAATGGTTAGTGTTACATTTGGACCAAGGAGAAATTAATAAATCAAGATATGCAGTTGTACAAAGAACCAGTGCCTACGGTTGCTGAAGTCCTTGAACCTGTCGGAAGATTCCTCCCGAATGCGGAGCAAAGCGCCGGCCTATCCTTCCCTTCCGCTAACGAATCCTGCTTTTAGAGAAGGCAAAAGTCTCCCTCTTCTCTTTTTTCTTACAGCAATGCAGTCTGTTTACACAGGGGACTTGAAAAAGTTTGTGAAAAATGGATTTGAAAAGACAAGTTTATTTTGCTGCGTACTTTATTTTCATGGTAGTGATAATAATACAGAGAGAGGATATTCAATGTACTTCATAAATATGATATTAAGAATACCATTCCCTCCCTCCTTCCGTCTTTCACTCTCATCTTCTCTCCCTCCCTCCTTTCCTCTCACTTCCTTTCTTTTTCTGTTTCTTTCATATTCTTTTCTTCTCTTATAATTTTTTAGGTAACATTTTTATGTACATGATAGTCAAAGGCTCAATGCTCTACTAAATGGATTTCAACAAGTGAAACATCAAAAGACCCTAGTTGAGGGCCCAGTGCTATAGCCAAGGGGCTAAAGTCTTCACCTTGCTGGTGCTGGTTCTATTGCTGGTGTCCCCGCTTCCCATCCAGCTCCCTGCTTGTGACCTGGGAAAGCAGTGGACGATGGCCCAAAGCCTTGGGACCCTGCAGCCACATGGGAGACCTGGAAGAAGCTCTTGGCTCCTGGCCTTCAGTTCAGCTCAGCTCCGGCCATTGCAGCCACTTGGGGAGTGAATCAACAGATAGAAGATCTTCCTCTCTGTCTCTACTTCTCTCTGTATTATCTGACTTTCCAATAAAAACAAAATAAATCTTTAGAAAAAAAGACCCCGATTCAACAGAAATGTTGGCAAAGGCTGTGAACAGTAATTAAATGACATAATGGCCATTTCACTCATAGAGCTTTATGAAATCTCAAAAACAATTTTTGTGAGAAAATAATACTTATTTTTAAAATTCCATTTGCATGAACATTTCAAAATCACCTAATATTTTTGTTCATTAGTGTAGGATATTTGGAGAGAGTCTGAGATTGTCTACAACCTCCGATGTATGACATTTTGACATTTCAGACTTCTAATATATAATTGAATCTCAGGAACATAATCTGTTTTTAAAATAGGACCTACTTGTATTTTTTTATTTAAAAATTATTATTATTATTTTATGCTTAGGCGGAGGGTGAAAGAGAACGAGTAAGAGCTCTCCCATCCACTTGTTCACTCTTCAAATGTTTGCATGGACTGCTGCTGGGGCCAAAGCCAGGAGCCGGAAATTCAATTGAGATGCACTGCATCCATTACAGGAACTCAGTTACTGGAGCCATGATCACACCGCCTCCCTGGGGTGCATTATCAGGAAGCAGGAGTCAGGAGCCAGAGAAGGGACAAGGGCCCAGGTGCCACAGTGTGGGACACGAGCATCCTAGAACTACTGGGCTAAATGCCCGTGCTGTATGAATTGGTTTTAAAAGTATATATTCAAGCAAATTCATAACCACATTAAGGGGCATTTTACCAGAAGAGGTTTTTACACTCTACCTGCTGAATTCAAGTGCTTTTATTTCCCACTGTTCAAAGTTCATTTATATGTTTATAGAATTTATTTTGTTACAGTCATGGTAGAAACATAAGTCTGAATTCTCTTTTTATAAATACTCCTTATTGTTACACAGTTTCTCTTCTCTAATTTTGAATGTCTTCTTACTATTCCAATCTAATTTAATATAATTTGGTTAATAAATTTCCTACTGTTGAACCTTTTAAACAATGTCAATAGTTTTTCCTTCATACTAGTATTTGTGCGTGTCTTTTAAATTATTACTTTAGGAGAAATTTACAAAATTAGTTTACTTGGTGGGAGAATGGGATCATTTTATGAATCCTAGTAGAAACTGAGCCCTAAGAATATTTTACCAAAGTATAGTGACAGCAGTAGCTAATGGGTATACCTGTTTCATTTGACAGCAATCTAAAAATTATTTTTTCTTTGTTTCTTCGTTGGATACTGTATCCAAAAAATGTATTTATTCAATGCACTATAACACGTTTAGTTTTTAGTGATGTAGGCATTGTGCTTTGTATACACAGATGAACAAAATATAGGTATTACCTTAAGGGAGTCAGACTTGTGGCATTTTCATACATAGGAGCAGAAATGAGGAATGCATTCAAAATATGAGTTTATCTCTGTTTTCCTAGAACTTAGAGTTTTCATGCAAGTTGATTCCTACAGCATACATCCGAGTTTTTCAATAGAAAAGAATATCTTATATTGGTTTTGTTTCAGATTCCTTTACTATTTCTATTTGCAACTTGCTTATTTGTTTATTATAATTTCTCTTGTATGTATTCTGTTTGTTTCATTGAACAAATAAATAAGAAATAAATACATAATGCTGTAAAGTTAACAAACATAAAAGTACCATAGCAACCACTTTCCGAAAGAATAAAAAACCATGATGTTGAGTTGACAGGTGAAGGTGTTGGTAAGAGTATAGTTCCTGAAAGGGTTGCAAGGAGAACCATTTTGCGAATGATTTTGAGCAAAAAATATGTTTGAATCTGCACTCAATTTTGATGTAGTGCTTTGGTTTTAAAATCAATTTATAATTTTATAATTTCCAAGGATTCATTTGTCCTTAAATTGTGATAGTATTCTTCCTAAGTTCTAAACCAAACACATGAACTAGTTCTTCATGGATTCATTATAAGCAGAAGCAGGTACAGACTTTGGTGTCAGAGACGTCTGGCTTCAATTCATTGCTTGGATCACTCATAGAGTATGAGAAGTCTTCAAAGTAGTTCATGGGAACACATATTATGAAAAAAATATGCATGAATTTCAAGTTTTTACACCCAATATACTTATTTTTCAAATTCTATTTTCCAGTACATGTCCTCATATTAATTTGTTCATATTTTCACTTTCTTGGTCTGCTATGTCATCTGTTACACAGAAGTTAATCATACTTCCTTTAGAGAAAGTGCCAGTGCTAAATTATATAATATATGCAAAACATTTTGCATAGTACTCGGGACTAACAGATATACCATAAAACCCAGTCTTATGATTGTAGTTGTTGTGGGGTTGGGATTAGATACAATTATAGGAACGGCTAATTCTGTTCTCCTTGTTGTTCAAAACACAAATTACATAAAGAATCCTATAAAGAGATCCCTCCCCCACAACACACACACAATAGGAAGAGTTATGTTAAGAAACATGTGATGAGTGTGGTAAAAGAAATGAAATGGTTGCAGCCCTCAAATACTTTGTGGACAAAGGGAGTACTAGGATGCTGCACACACACATTGTCTTGCTGAATAAATCTAGAAGCTACCAAAGAAGTTTTTGCTCATAATCAAACAATCAATATTCTTCAAATGTACATTTCCATAATATTGCCTTTCCATTTACAAACTGGACAGAAACTCAGGGATATTGCAAACCATAGTTACAACGATTCGTCCCTAGAGCCCTCGAGTCCAACTTTCTTGCTTTCCACTGAGGATACAGAAGTCATCAATGACATCATCTTTCTGCTTAGTAGAAATTTGGTTCAAAGGGAGATAAAATTAGACTTCCTTATTCTGGTACGGTTCCATTAGATCAATGGTCTCCAACCTTTAGAACTATAAAGAGGTTGAGAATTAGTTGGAAGCGCCATGACGTGCTTGGAAAATGGGTTGAAAGCAATTTATGGGTGCATTTTGTAGTGGTCTTCACCAGGTGGGGATGAGTCTTTTGTGTTTAGTGCCTCTCGAGTGTATGTGCTGTGACAAGGGCTAGCACTAAAAGGGACACAAATGTGAAGAGGCCACTTAGCATCATTCTCCTTGCTGCACTGAGGCAGCCATTACTTTCTGTTAAATTAGTAATATTCTGTGCAATCCACTTACTTGTCATCAAAGGTCATCAGTACCCTTATATATACATCTTAATGGAGCTCTATTGAGCGTTTCACTAAAGAGTTGCTAATTTTGAAAGGGAAAATTAGTAATCTTGGGAACAGAATTTAGATTTCCTTCTAAAGCTCTGCTAAGTATCTCCCCTTTTCCCCTTTGCTCTGTAAAACAAAGTTGTCACCTGGCCATCAAGGGGAGGCTTCAGCAGGAAGGACCTCTGCCCTGGGCACCTTCGCTGCGCTGCAATTCGGCTTTTGATCACAAGGGAGCGCACTGATCTCTCCTTTGAACTCCCCCAAAATATTGACCGACTTCTTGGATCTTTAAAGAACGGAGTGGATCGAACTTGAGGGCCAGATTTCTTTCGGTGGGGCCAGCAGATAACAGCAAGTTTCTTTAAATCAAGCAAGGAGACCAACTCTTATCTGCCCCAGTATTTTAACTGTAGAAGTAGGTTGTTCTAGCCTAATGTGAAGATGTGGTTTTTTTCTCCTGATGATAAACATGCTTAGTAGGGCTATAGAGATTCCAGGATAAAAAGCATGGCAGAGAATTAATGTGGCTTAATTAAATGATATCTAGGTAAAAGTTGCAACAATCCCTTCTCCATCTCTCCTCCACTTTCTTGTCACTCACCTCCTCTTCAATACACTCTACTGGTTTAATTAGCATCCTCTTACAAACTGGAAATTCCCTTAGATTTTTCAAAGTGTGGTGTAAATTGATTGAGTGCAACGTTTTGTAAGTGCTGGCATGTACATCGCTGCCATTATTGGACTAGGAATTTAGGAATAAATAGGACCAAGGAGTAACAAACCAGAGAAAACTAGAGCTGAAAATCTTTCAACTTATTTTCCCTAACAAATGCAGAAGAAAACATACATTATTTCCTTGACCATCTGGCCGTTCTTCCATTTAGTTTTGCTTTGGAAATGATAAATACCAGACAAGTGGGGTGTCTTGGGGTGAATCTGGTTTCTTTTGCTGGGTGCAGGATTAGAGGCTAATCCCACGACTGCTCATTGTATATTCTCAAAGGCAGTAGGCATTAAACTTATCAAGAGGCCGGACACTTTTGTTTAGCCAGAAGACAATTCCACTTGCAAATGCTTTTTAATTAATAGAGGCTTTTGTATCAGCTTTCCTATCTACCGGCCTGGCGTTCCCATGACTAGGCAGGTGCATCCTGTTGTGTTTTACAGAACAACAAAGGGGAGTGCAAAGGCAGGGGGCACTTCAGACAATTATGACTAAATGGCTACACGCTTCCCCACGATCTGGCTCCTGCTGCTTCTGCTGCTCTCTGTCCATCAAACTGTAGCCCCAGTCCTCAGACTCACTCCTTCATTCAGCAAGTAATTTGCTGAACATTGCTGTGTGCCCGGTACTATGCTATAACCTGGGGTATGTAGAGCTGAGCAAGGGGGAATTGCTATCTACAGCAGAAGCAGTTATTAAAAAAAAAAACATAAAAGAAGGTGGATCTTTTAGTGTCACAAGTCTCGAGAAGTTTTCCCACATGAACCCACCACATTTTCTCTCCTAACGGTGCTGGATTCCCTATCTTTCGTGGGACGACTTCTCCCAGGCATAAGGACTCCTCCATTCTGTGAAGTCATAGAATCTTACAGATGATGGTGCTGCCAACACTGGCTGACATTTTGTTGTCATAAAGAGTTTTACTCAAGATCAGGACTGCTCTCATACATGCGGCAGACAAGCAAATAGAGTTAGTATTTGAGTCATTCTGAGGGCGATGATCTTTCTAGTTCTCACTTTCTTACCTAACCATAGCAACAGACTAATCGAAATCCCGTATCTGGGGCTGATGCTGGCCTGGAGCGAGAGAGGATGGAGTGGAAAGAGAGTGAGTCATTACATACTAAGATCACAGACCCTCAGAGGTAGTGAGGTCCTCCACATCTTGCTACTTACGCTGTGGTCTATAACCCAGTAGTGTTAATATTAGCTGGGCATGTATTGAAAATGTAAAGCCTCAACTTTTTGAGGCTGTTGATTCTGGATGTGCTTTTTATCGGAAACCCTCAGGTGACTCCTAAACATGTGAAAATTGGAAAGGCACTGTTATAGAGCCGTAATTTTAAAAAATTCAAGCGTTTAATGGTGCTTCAGTGCAGGATACGCTACTACCCTGAACATAGCTCAAGTCATGAATATCTCCATACTGTGCGTGAGAAAGGATGAGAGAGCATCACAGCACATCAACACCATATCCTGACTGAGAACAAATGATTTATTGCAACCCCTCTAGTCTATAAATACATGAATCATCTAGAGGTTACATTGCAAGCTCACCACAGAGCTGGCACCAAGAACCCAGGTCTTCCGTGGGCCTATGCATCATTTTGAGGCAGGGACTTCCTGCTCGTCCTTATAACGCAATTCCTCATGAGCCATGTTCTGTTATTTGTATCTCAAGTTCAAGGTTCCATCCCTGATAACTGCAACTTGCTAACATGACTGTTTATCCATCTATCTTTAAATAGAATGCTGCTCTAATCTCGGTCTCAAAAAAAAAAAAAAACCAAAAAACAAAACAAAACAAAAAAAACCTCTCCTGCATGCAAAATTCGTTTCATCTATAGAAATTATTCTCTTCTGATATTCATCTCCCAGTTATCTTGTATGTAACTCTCGGCCAGTGGATTTAACCTTGACCTCTGGGAACAGCACAAATAACCAGTAGGGTTTTTTTTTTTAGATATCCACGTGAACTCCTATCTCTATATGAACAGCCCCTGTTTAAAAAAAAAATGATTCTATAGTTAAAAAAAAAAAGATTCCATAATGAGATACCCAGCTTAGATTTTTCTGGACTGTAGAGTCTATTTGAGCTCCAGATTCTAGGTTCAGATTTTTCTGACTGGTCCTATTTAATTTCCAATGAATGTCTCAAAGGTCAGATCCTGGGTGCTATGCTTTAAAAAATATGCAGGCAGCACAAGATAAGAATTTGGGAAGTAAAGATGAACAGAACATTGGGATTGACACAAAGTGGGGAGATAATTAAGTGAAATGCTTATTTCCTGTGTTAAAAGCATATACAGGGGCCAGCATGATGACCTAGTGGCTAAATCCTTGACTTGTGTCTGCTGAGGTCCCATGTGGGTGCCAATTCATGTTCCAGCTGCTCCACTTCATGTCCAGCTCCCTGCTTGTGGCCTGGGAAAGCAGTAGAGGATGGCTCAAAGCCTTGGGACCCTGCACCCATGAGGGAGACCTTCCTCCTAGTTTCGGATCAGCTCAGCTTTGGCTGTTGCAGCCATTTGGGAAGTGAACTAGTGGATGGAAGATCTTTCTCTCTGCATATCTGCCTGTCCAATAAAAAAAATGAAATAAATCTTTTTTTTAAAAAAAGAGCTTATATAATTTATGGGGCTGGTACACTGGCTCAATAGGATAATTCTACACCTTCAAATGCCAGCATCCCATGTGGGTTCAAGTTGTGTCCCAACTGCTTCACTTCCCATCCAGCTCCCTGCTTGTAGCCTGGGAAAGCAGTCAAGGATGGTCCAAAACCTTGGGACCCTGCACCCATGTGGGAGACCCAGGAAGAGGCTCCTGGCTCCTGGCTTTGGATTGGCTCAGCTCCGGCCATTGTGGCCACTTGGAAAGTGAACCAGCAGGTGGAGGATCTTTTTCTTTATATCTCCTTCTCTCTGTAAATCTGCCTTTGTGGTAAAAATACAAAATTGTTTTTTTTTTTTTTTAAAAAGAGTATATGTGATTCAGTGTCACTCAGCTCTTTTTTCTTCTTCTTCTTTTTTTTTATGTAGCTTGCCAACCCTCACCTCAATGGAAAAGAGAAAAACATCATGTTGAAACTTGGTTGTCAATGTAGTGGCGTTAGAAGATGACCTTTAAATGCTGATTATTTCATCAGGAAGTATTGATACTTTCCTCTCAAGATGAAATTGATGCTCCTGGGAATGGATTAATTCTCACAGGTGGGTCATTATAAAGTGGATTAGCTCCTTCATTTCCTCCCACTATTTTGGGTACACCTACTCATCTTTTCTGCTTGGGATTCTACCATGTGATACCGTCTGCCATGTAACATGAGGGGCTTGTCAGATATGGCCAACTGATCTTGAATTTCCCTTTCTCTAGAAACAACTAAGCAAACCTCTCTTCTTCACAAGTTACCTTATGCCAGGTGTCCTGTTACAGTATCAGGAAAGAATATGCCCAGACGAATTCAGTACTCAAACATTTTAGATACCCTATATCAGTATTTTGAAAAGATAACATGTCATATAGGTAGATGATGTCTTAGTTTAAGAAGAATTTATTGTCTCTCCATCTTGATATTTTTGCTGTTAATGAGGAATATGTTCCTGAATACATCTTTAAGGAATATGGCAAAGTTCTGACCCACCTCACCTGTTCCGTGGGGATCAGGGCCTGCTATCGGCACCGTGAGAAATAGTTAAAGTTGACTTAAAATTGCCTCCTTTGTGGTCACCACTTGGAGCCTGGCCATTTTGGATAATGTTCCTCTTTTACTTTATTCTCAGCATCTTCTCCTTGCCTGTTCTCTCCTTTGGCAAAGAAAGATCACCTGCAAAAATTTTGTCCAATGCCATATAACCCATTGTTAAAGCATATGCATGTGGAAAGAGTCACAGACAGGACAAAGCTTAGTTCAAAAAAATGATTGAGCAAGACAGAATGGGAGACATCAAAGAGGGAGGGCACCTATTTCCAATGGCGACCTCTGGTGCCTGTCACATCCCGTCAATGGTTGCTTGTCTGCTTTTCCCAAACAGAAGGTCAGCTCCGAAGAGAAGGGCATGGGATTCATAAAGGAATTAGTAAGGAGAAATGCAGGTTGGAGATGTTAAAGTGCTTTTGACACAGATCAAATCAGGGCTTTATTTGTTACCGATCCTATGGAACCACTACCTTAGGGTAAATTTCTACCTCAATTTCTCCATCTTCCAAAATGAAAATATGGTACTCTTGCATATGTTTATGAAACTGCTGTGTGGGAAGAAAACAAGTGCACTTATTTTATGCTATTGGCTCAAAAATGTGTGACAGGTGCTGATTATCTTGAAGGGACCGATGACATTGCAGAAGGGACAAGTGGTCATTTTCAATCTGCTTTTCAAAGTAATCTTGGTCTAAGAAATGCCCAGGCAAGTGTAAATTTGCCAGCTTGGAACCATTCATTATAGAAGTGAATATTGTTCCTGTGTTTAATGGCTTGAGGGAGGAAACTTTCCTGCTGCATCTTAAGGACAGACTCCAAGCCATTTTCTTGTCTCAAAACTAACTCCAAAGCCTTCCTACAACAAAAGTAACGAATGGTTTGATGGGCCTGTATCTGAAGATGAGATTTGGGACCTATTCAAGTCAGCTTTTTGCTACAAAATGCGGATTCTTGGGTCAGTCATCTTGCAAACCCCACTGATCGAGATTCTTTGAGTGGGGAGAAGGTGGACATGCTCTAAAGAAAGTGGGTCATACACAGTCCTCAAGGATTGCCAAAAGGGCAGATTCTCAATTGAAACTGTCACCTGGAGGACAAGGGAAAAGCGTCCTGATGGCAAGCTTCATGCTGGAGTAATTATGTTCAATTTCCTGGGGATGGTGAGAGCCTGAAGCTTGTGTTTTTCAACTTTTGCTGTGGTTTTTTTTTTTTTACCAATGCAAAGAGGACTGGGAACCATTTATGTGGGCCATCACTGCGCTAACTCTCACCCTCTTTGTAATGCAGAGGGGTGACTCAATGGTCCTCATGTGCGGGTTCCCTGACTCCCAGTTTTTCTCAACCTTCTCTTTTCCTCACTGCTATGTCAAGCGTCGGAAGGAAATATAGACCACTTACTATGTGTTGCATATTGAGGAAGTCAACAGTGCATCCTGAGGCTGATTTGCTCTAGGTGATCTCCAAAACTGGTTGGATAAATTGCTATAGAGCCACCCCCCCCCCAAATTGGATCTACAGAGTTGATGTATGGAAAACCAATGATACCATGGTGGTAGAAGAAAATAGCTTATGGGCGACATTCAGAGCAAGGGGTCAGATAGGTATTTCTCAGGTCCTAGATTCCCTGAGTGGCCAAAGGCAATGTCTCTTACAGATTAAAGTGGGGGCTGAGCAGTGTGTGGCCGAGACCTTGTGTGGGTCTCTGGGTTGAGCATGATGTCATGATCTACGTCACTTGGACTGGCCAGTGTTAGTGGCCAGTTTCTTTTGAAATGACAGAGGTGGGCTCTAATCTCTGTAGGACCCATGAGTAGATGGGACTTGACTTTGATGCGGGCTTGTGCATTGGGAAACTGTGAGAACAGAGGCAAGTAATAATATGTTCACTCTAGTGGTGATCTTATCCTTTACTCTTTTTTTTTTTCACTGTCCTAATTCAATAAGTTATTCTACTTTTCAACCCAGAAATCTGGTTGGAGAGACAGGCCCAACTAGTGTGGCAGAAAAAGGGTTGGAGATGTATGAAAATAAGAAACCAGACAGACACAAGATAAATACTACAAAAGCAGGGCAGCCAGAGGAAATCTGCTTCTCTAAAGAGGCCAGGTTGACCTAGCAGGCTTGCTATCTCAATCTTTCACTGAGCTGCTTGGAGAGTCAAACTGCAAATGTTGATGGCTACATTCCATATTGATGCTAACTACCCAATGCCTAATGATCAGGAAGCAAGAGTGTGATCCAATTACAGAAGTCAGTTCATGACTATCTCCAGGATATCCTAAAGCACAGAGTCCTGTGACCTTGGGCCATTGCCCAGTTGTGGACCCTTGCCCTCAGGTCTTGGCTGTGATCTCAGACTTTTGCGCACTCATGCACTGCTCCCCATGGAGTCTGATCTCAGTCTCTGGCACTACCTGTCTGTGAACTCAAGATTCCAAGCACATTTTGTCCTGCTCTTCTTTATCAAGTCATACTGTTATTTTATTTTATTATATTGTTACATACTGCCTGCAGCAGGCCCAGTTTCAAAAGGCAAGTAAAAGAAACATCAAAGTCTCAAACTTCACCCTGCTGGCTCCTTAAAATAATAAGGACTATGGTACCCCTTCCACCAAGGAACTACTACTTAAAGCCATGGTTTGGGAGTAGGCATTTGGCATAGGGATGATAATGACCACATCCCAAATATGACTTTCTGGGTTCCATTTCCAACTGTGCCTCCTGGTTAGAGCTTCCTGATAACACTGACTCTGAAAAGGCATCAACTGATGGCACAAGTCAGTGGATCCATGCCACTCACACAGAAGACCTTGACAGAGTTCCTAGCCATTGTGGACACTTAAGAATAAATCAGTGGATGGGATCCTTCCCTGCCTCTCCAACAAACAAGACCTGACTTAAGGGCAGGTGTTAGGCCTAGCAGTTAAAATGTCAGTTAGGATGTCCACTTCCGGCTTTGGCTCAGGCTCCAAATTCTAGTTTTCTGTGCATGCAGACCCCCAGCACAGTGGTAGCAGCTCAAAGGACTGGGTTCCTACCATCCATGCGGGACACCCTGTTTGCTGCTTTTGGCCATTGTGGCCGTTTGTGGAGTGAGCCAATGCATGGATGAAAGCTCTCTGTCTCTCTACCTGTCAAATAAATAAGTTACTAGACAACTTGTTAAACAATTTGATTTTGAGCATTCTTACAAGGGGTTGTAAATTTTAGATATTCTGGAACTGTATGAGTGTCTTCCCAGATCCTGAAATTCCCTCAGGTATGAATTCCGAACTGCTAAGTCTTGCTTTGTGGGTACTGGACTGTGTTAGCAGAGGAATAATACTGCTAGATTGACAAGCGCTGACTCATGAGGTTAAAGAATGAACTGCTCTTCCCTCTACCAAAAAGCAGCTCTTTGTCTGAATTCAGTGCCTGTGAATATCTCTTTATCAAGATGGTTTTATTGAATTTTTTTCTCAAGATGACAGAGCTTTTAGGCAGCCGTTCCAGTTGAGGCTAATGTATAGAATAATAAATAATCTACCCTTTTCCTGCAGAAGGACTTACTGAAAGTTAGGATTGTGCTGTTTAATCATCCAGTGTCAAACACGTGGCATCACTTTTAGCCAGCTCACAGTGTCAAGGTGTGATATCTTTAGATTGGAAGCATAGATTCAAAAATATTAGATTTTGCTTATTTTCCTTCCTGTAATAATTTAAAGTTGATGTAGTTTCTCTGGTATTTGTGTATAAATTATCTACAGTCTGTTAAATCTCTATATAACACCAAAGTGGATTCTTTTCATTAACAGGTAAGAAGGAACTTTTCGTTTGCTGTGACCTGCTTTGTTTGACATTTAAAAGAACCACAAGATGTACCCTTTCCATTTCATCTGCTATATTCATATGCTCTCAGCACCAATCTGATCTGTTAAACCTTTCTGAAATCTAGCTTTAGGAAAAAACTATTTTCATTTTTTAACCACCACTTGGAAATAGTGAATGTTTGTCTGGAACACATAGTTTATATCATTAACATCTGATTTAATGCTAAAGCATAGTCTTTATTTATACCCATTTTGAGAATGTTTTTGATTTTAGACTAATCAGCAGGAATCTGAAATGTCACTATTTCTATATTTACAGTTATGTTTGTTTTATGTATTTGAAAGGGAAGAAGGGAGGGAAGCAAAGGAAAAGAGAAAAAAAAGAGAGAGAGAGAGAGGGATATCATTCTATGGCTCACTCAGGAGGGCCTACAAAACCTGGGGCTGGAACAAGCCAGGTGCACATAATGCATTCTATGTCTACCTTGCGGGGTGGCAGGGATCTGCAGGCCTGGTCTGTCACCTTCTGCCTCCCAGTGTATGGATGAGCAGGAATCTTAAATAGGGACTAGGCACTCCAGTGTGGGCTGAGATTTTCACAGGTGACATAGTAACACACCAAACACCTCTCCTCAACTCTGGAGGACAGGAAAATGTTGTTGATCCTTGGTTGCAGAAGTAGCAGCAGGCAGTGGCAGCAGGTGTAGGCAAAGATGCTTAATTGAGAGGGCACGTGTGGTGACCTAGCACTCTGGACTATGGAAGAAATTAATTTTCTGGTTAAGGACAGTGAGATACTGATTCTGAAACTCCTGTGGACATCAGGCCAAAAAAGTCTTTTTATTTATAAGCATTTAGTAAGAACAGCCTTCACAACTCCTAGTACCATGTGGTGAGAGGAAGTCATGGAGAAGGATTTTATTTAGGAACAAAAGAAGCATTCTAAATCCCAAGAGAGTTGACTGTGTGAAAGGTGTCAATGGAATATTTTAATACCTCTGTTGGGGTCTAATGGAGTTTACACTCAACTATGTGAATGATAGTGCACCTATTCATAATGCAGACTTTAATAGTTTTTTTTATTATATTTACAGAGTTGCACAATCATTGCTGTTACCTAATTTTGGAATTTTCTTATCATCTCCAAAAAGAAACCCACACTAATTTAGCAGTACCTTCCCACTTTCTCCACAACCATCTATATTCTACCGCCTATAGATTTACCTATTCTGCATATTTTACATAGAATCATGCAGTATGTGGCCTTCTGTACAATTTCTTTCAGATTGCCTTGCATCTTCAAGGTTCATCCAAATTGCAACACATGTCAAACTTTATTCCTTTTTCTTAAAAATTTATTTTATTTGAAAGGCAGTTACATATAGAGGTAGAACAAGAGATCATGTATTCACTGGTTCACTCCCCAAATCGTTGTAACAGCCGGGGCTGGGCTAGGCAGAAACCAAGAGCCTGGAGCTTTGTTGAAGTCTACCACTTGGGTAGCAGAGACCCAAACACTTTGGCTCATCTTCTTGGGATTTCCCACACACATAATCAAGGAACTGGGTCACAAATGAAACAGTTGAGACTCAAACTGGTGTCCACAAGGGAAACCTGCAGCTCAGGCGACAACTTTTTTTATTGTTTGGAAGGGTAGAGATATATGGAGAGAAGGAGAGGCACAGAGAAATTCTTCCGTCTGCTGGTTCACTTCCCAAGTGGCCACAACGGCAGGTGCTGAGCTGATCCAAAACCAGAAGCCAGGAGCTTCTTCTGGGTCTCCCACGCAGGTGCAGGGTCCCAAGGCTTTGGGCCGTCCTCGACTGCTTTCCCGGGCCACAGGCAGGGAGCTGGAAGGGAAGTGGCACCCATATGGGATTCCAGGTGTGTAAGGCGAGGACTTTAGCTACTAGGCTACTGCACCTGGCCCCTCAAGTGACAACTTAATTCAATGCACCACAACGCCTCCTCTTTCATTCCTCTTTAGGGCTGAATAATATTCCATTAAAAAAATAATATTCCATTTAATGATTATCATCACATTTTGCTTATTCATTAATCAGATGATAGTGATTTAGATTATTACATCTTTTATCTATTATAAATAATTTTCCTATGCACCTTAATTTACACATATTTGCATGGACATGTTTTCATTTGTCTTGGGTATGTACCTAGAATTGGAATTGCTGGCTCACATGGTAACAATGTGTTTAACCAATAGATTCTTAGCCATGCTTCTTAACATTCTCTCTAAGCTTAATTGAATTTAAAAATACACATACGCATAACTGAGTATTATTTTTCATCATAATATTTGTGAAGTTAAATTTAGAGTCCCAAAGAAGTTCATATATAAAGCATGAATCCTTTTTGTCTCCTAATTTGATGATTAGTCCTATCTGAATATTTTCATAGCTTTCTGGAGATACAATGTCTAGAAAAATTTTGACCCATTATCTGTGTGATAATTCATTAGGTAATTTTTATGACCCCTTTGCATATTCTCTCAAAGTCAATTTGCCAGGGCCAGTGTGATGGCTCAACTGGTTAACCTTCCATCTGTAGTGCCAGCCTTCCATATAGGCACTGTTTCTAGTTCCAGCTGCTCCACTTCTAATGCAGCGTATGGTCTGGGAAAACAGTGGAGGATGGCCCAAGTCATGGAGCCTCTGCACCCATGCAGGATATCCAGAAGCAGCTCCTGACTCCTGGTTTTGGGTATTTACACTGTGGCCATCGTGGTCGTTCAGAGAGTGAACCAGTGGATGGAAGATTTCCCTTTGTCTCTCCCTTTCTGTCTCCATAAAGCTTTCAAGTAAAATAAATAATAAAATAAATACATGTTTTTAAAAAGAAAAAGAACTCTTTCATCTTTCATTTGCCAGATGACTCACACACAGCCGAGAAAGGACTAGCATCCTGCTCCTTTCGTTTGAACTTGATAATCAGATGCCCTGCATTCTTCAAAAAAAGGAAGACAAAGGGCCTTATAATACTTTCCTGTGCATCTCCTGATGGTCACTCTTGGAAACTCTCTGTTTCATGCGCTACACTTGGGCAGCCACTGAGAGGATGTTAGTGTCCCACACATGCTGCTTTTTCTCTTCTACCTCTGGTGCTTCGCTCATTGTTCTCTTGTCTTCACTTGAAAGACTTCCCAATTGACCATGAAAGCTCCTCGCCTGCATCAGGAAGGCTTCCCTAACCTCTCTTTTGTTCTCTCTCTCTCTTGCTCTTTTCTTCTTAAATAAAAACATGCAAGTCAACGTGTGTAGTTTTATCAATCAATTTGATAAAGCTACACACGTTAAAATGAGTCAGGTCAGTTTTTAAAAATTCGGTTCATTCCCCAATTGCACGCAGTAGCTGAGGCTGGGCAAGACCGGAGCTGAGAGCCAGACCTCATTTTGGGTTTCTTAAATAGGTGACAGGAGCTATCACCGGCTGCCCCCCAGGGTGTAGATAAAGAGGAAGCTGGGCTATAGACACAGGCACTCTGACACAGATGTCATTTACCTGATGGGTCAAATATTCAACCTGAGACCTGACCCGTTATGAAGTCCTGTTAGTGCTTTCAATTGACATCTGTCTGCTTGCTGTGCTTGTTCAAGGCAGTCATAAATGACTTCCTAGTAACTCATAAGCACAGAAAAGAAAGTCTAAAGAACTTAAGCAAAATCCAATCATGGAGATTCAAAGGCTATGCGTTGTTCACTGCAGGTGCTTTTGTGGGATTAGTCCGAGAGTTCTATTTGCCTTAGTTCACCCAGAATCTACTTGCATCATCCAGTTGGTGAGCTGGGGCTACTATAAGGGCCCAAAAGCTTTTGTAAGCCATTGTTAATGCATAGACAGAACGTGCCTCACACTACTTTTCTGTAGCCCCTGAGCGTCTTGGCCTGAGTCTATCAACCAGTAATGGAACTGGTTTATGATCTCTGAAGCATTACTGGATACCACCAAATTGGATCTAAGCAGTTTTCTTTAACGTAGACCAATGCACTCATCCAGCACAGACCTCATTCTTTTTCTACCTAAACAAAAAATCATCTCAGCCCACTTCCATTATTATTGGCTGTGAAACGAGGTTCCTTTAAGTTCCCGCAAAGCACATTTCCTTTTCCCACTTCTGAAAGTACTCAATGTAAAAGCATAAGTGGAAGAACCAGAATGAAAAGCCTCATCCAGCCACTATAGCCATGTCCCTTCTAATATATTAAGGTGCTTCCTAAGTTCAAATCCACAGCCCTTATAAGCTGTGGAAGTACCTGCTAAATTCTAAGATGTCAGTGTCCAAAACACTTCTTCCTTTGTGACCCCTTCATTCCAATAAGCAAAAGAAATGTTTCCATCCTTCAAACATTTTTCTTACGTCATACAGAATAAAGTTTAGCCTATCAGGTCTGGCCCTGTGTTGCAGGGGTTAAGCCACTACCTTCAGTGCCCACATCGCATATGGGCACTACTACCCCAGCTGCTCCACTTCCAATCTAACTCCCTGCTACTGTGTCAGGGAAAGCAGTAGAGAAGGGCCCAAGTGTTTGAACCCTTACACCCATGTGGGAAAGCTGGAGGAAGAGGACGGTTATTGAGAAACTAACAGTTGAACAAAAACCTGAAAGAAGGAAGACAATTAGTCATCCAGAGATCCAGGGAAAGAATACTTCAGATACAAGCAAGAGTCAAATAGTTCAAACTTTCATCAGTGTAGGAAAACACAGGCCACCCATTACCACATCCAAGTAATCAGTATCTTTTCCCTATCTATTTTTAGTGGCATTGTGGCTGTCTTTGCAATTGTGAAAATTGATTTTGTTTCTGTGATTGCTCTCTAAAAGACTACCTCCCCTTTAGATTAGTAAATGTAAAACAACATCTGGTGATGATAGGGGAGGACTGTCTTTGAATGATACTTAAATGTATCTTGAGCCTAGCTTGGTAGCCTAGTGGTTAAAGTCTTTGCCTTGCACACGCTGGGATGCCATTTGGGCACCGGTTCTAATCCTGGCGGCCCCACTTCCCATCCAGCTCCCTGCTTGTGGCCTGTGAAAGTAGTGTGGGATGGCTATCCCGTAGCCTTGGAACCCCTCACTGGCATTTGGGGCCTAGAAGAAGCTCCTAGCTTTGAATTGGCTCAGCTCTGGCCATTGTGGCCACTTGGGGAGTGAAGCAGTAGAAGGAAGACCTTTCTCTTTGTCGCTCCTTCTCTTAGTCTTCCAAGAAAAAAAATACTGAAACTTTAGTGCGTAGTCATGTTTCATAGTCACCTTCCCATATAACTCTCATTTACTTACTTGTCTTCTTATGTACCTAAGAAGACAGCAGTAAAACTTCCAGGCTTTCTAATCACTCTCCCCATTTGCCCAACCTTCAAAACTTTTCCTTATGTTTTACTGATATCAATACTACCTTTTCAATACAGTAATACATTCCTTTCCATTCATTGTCAGACTTCTAGATTGATTGGTTGGCAGGTGCTCCAGAACAGAATGGTGATTCCTTAGAGTCCAAAAGAAGGTTGATGAAAAAGCCCAAGAAACGTAAACAAAGCCATTTCTGCCTCAGTTGCCCTTACGTTACATCATCTGCTCTTGTTCAAATCCATGGCTTTAACTTCCTCTTCCAACACTGAAGAATATTTTTTTGTCTAAGACAACTAGTTATAAGCTAAAATTCTGAAGCCAAAGTCTTTTCTTCAAACTCAGGTCTCCTCTGTGTCTTCTGGAACAAATTCTGATTTTCCCCCATCTTCTTCCTCTTGTCCCATAAATGTCAGAATTCCCTGAAGTTCTGTCCTATGGCTCTGCATATATCTCCTTTTCTATCTACTTTCTCAAAAGATATTTTTATTCAAACCACCTTAGCTTTGCTCCGATCTCAGCCTTCATAAAATGTAAAAGAATTTATTGTGACCTATTATGTCACTTACTAATATTACTATTTTACTTAATACTGTTGTAACAGGCCAGAGTGAGTCAGATAGTCTCATAATTGTCTTTTTTATAACTTCTATATCATTTGCTTACTGCACAAAGTCATAAGATTTTTTTGTTTATATTCTCTTGACTGTAGCACTTCCCTGCTCATAAAGCATCAAGGACTTTCCTTTGTAATGCAATTAAGTCCCTGGCTCCAATCAACTGCATATTGTTCACACGTCTGTGAGAACCCTAATTATATTGCTCTATAATTATTCAGTAATGTCCTGTCACCAGCATTGAACTATGAGTTCCAGGAAGTCAGGAACCTTGTTCATCCTTCAAGCTGTAGGCTTATTTTTTATGGAATATTCAATACATAGGTGTTAACGTGAATCAAATTACTGTGATTCTGGATCACATAAAAGGTAGAGTGGTGGAGTGTTCCATAGATTATCAATCAGACCATTGTATAATATCAGGAATCATGTTGTATTAATCCTTGAAGCTTTAGGCTTATCTTTTATTAAATATTTAATATGTAGATGATATTAATTTTGCATTGTAAAAATCACATAAAATGTAAGGTGGTGGTGGAATGTTCCATAGAATATCCAACCTACTGTATAAAGGGGTCTAATTTCTCTCTCTCTCTCTTGTGTATTCTTCAAATGGAAAACCAAACATCCAGGTTTCAGGGTTTCATTTGGCTATTGTGAATTTTATTACATTGCCTTGCTGTGGCATGTTCTGTTGCTTCCATTTGATTCCATAAAAATTATTTCATCAAACAAGATTGTCACTGAGTGGTCAAGGCATCCTAAGAAGTAGCTTATAGGCACACTCTAATCACTGACATTTTTTGGAGGGTGCTCTGGAAGACACAGTCATGTTCTACCTTTTTGTAGAAAATTAGCATCCATCTGCAAGTCTGCAAATACTGATGAAATCACAGCATGTATGCTACTATAGATGGTGGGAATATACATGGTATGATACTTAAATCAAACCATTTAATGTATGCCTTATCCCATTTCCTATTTTCATGTGATAAAAAGACTTAAAGCCTACGTTTAGCAATTTTTCAAGTATGCAAAGCTCACATATTGTTACTAACCAGAACCACCATGATACGTAACAGAGCTCTTGAACTTACTGCTGTTGTTTGAAATTTTGTGCTACTTGATTGATCTCTTTCTCTCTTGCACCTGTTTTTGGAAACCATAATTGCACTCTGTTTCTGTGAGTTCAACTTACTTGTACTCAACATATATGTGAGATCATATAGTGCTTGTGTTCTGTGCTCCAGTTATTTCATCCAGGATAAGATCCTGCAGGTTTATCTACATTGTCGCAAATGATAAATCATGCTTTTCTAAGACTCAATTTCTAGTCTGTCTATATATCACATTTTAAAAAGCCAATTACTGATGGATGAACACATAGATTGATTCTGCAACTTGGCTATTGTGGATAACGCTGTAACAAACCTGGAAGCTCAGATACCTCTTCAGTATACTGATTCCAGGACCCAGGATCGCTGTATCATATACTAGTTCTACTTTCAACTTTTTAATATTTTTAAAAGATCTATTTTTATTGCAAAGTCAGATATATACAGAGAGGAGGAGAGACAGAGAGAAATATCTTCCACCCGATGATTCACTCCCCAAGTGACCACAATGACCAGTGCTGCACCAATCCAAAGCCAGGAGCCCAGATCCTCTTCCAGGTCTCCCAAGCTGGTGCAGGATCCCAAGGCTTTGGGCCATCCTTGTCTGTTTTCCCAGGCCACAAGCAGGGAGCTGCATGGGAAGCAGGGTTGCTGAGATTAAAACCAGAGCCCATATAGGGTCCCAGCACGTTCAAGGCAAGGATTTTAGCCACTAGGCCATGGTGCCAGGCTCTCAACTTTTTAATTTTAATTTTTTAATTTTTTAGATGCAACATTTTTAATTTACATGATGACCAAAGGCCTAATGCTCCACTATATAAAAAGTTCACACCAGTAAAAAAGGAAAAACACCATAGCTCAGCACGAATACAGGCAAGGACTAGAAAACAATAATCACAGATCATTTACAGCAGTATATAATTTGTGAAAATTTTTGACAAATATATAAAACAAAGTTTGACGAAATTATATTTTCAGGAATATCAATACACATGCACAAATTTTTTGTTAGGTTTATAATTTTAGCTCCTAGCAAAGGAGAGCATGCAGTGTTTATGAAGAAATCTCTATTGCCTCAAAATTGTGGATGATTATATTCCCATCAACAGTGTAAGACCGTTGGCTTTAGTCAACAATCTCACAATACATTCTAAAAAGATGTTTTTATTTTACTTGAAAGTTGAGCTAGAGAGAGGAAGAGTCAGAGCCAGAGCCAGAAAGCGAGAGGGAGGGAGGGAGAGAGATAGAGAGATGGATATATATATATATATATATATATATATATATATATATATATATACAGAGAGAGAGAGAGAGAGAAATCTTCCATCTGCTGGCTCACTTCCCAAATGATTGCAGTGACCTGAGCTGGGCCAGTCTAAAGCTGGGGATAAGGAGCTTCTTAGGTCTTCCATGTGGGTACAGAGGCTCAAGGACTTGGGGATCCTCCACTGCTTTTCCAGGCCTTACCAGTGATTGGAACAACTGGAACTTCAACCAAAACCCATATGGAATTCCTGAAATGCAGGTAGAGGATTATCATTCTATGCCACCACAAGGCACCACACCAAATTTTTTCTTTCCTTTTGAATAATAAGCATTCTAACAGGTATGAGGTCACCGAACATAATACAAAAAAGTATTTGAAAGGTGCCTATTCAAAAAAGAATGAATATCCTGAATATATCAGCAGCTGGAAAAAAACAACAGCAATCAATCAATCAATCCAGTTAAGAAATGAGCAAAGAGCCTCAATAGAGAGTTCTCAGAAGATAAACAAATGGCCAATAAATATATGAAAAAATGCATCAACATCACTAGTTGTCAGGGAAACGCAAATCAAAACCACAGTGAGATATCAACTTACCCATATTACAATGGTTCAAATCCAAGACAGAGAGTGACAAATGCTGCCAAGGATGTTGGCAAAGGGGAACACTTACATGTTAGTGGAATGTAAATTAGAATCGCCGCTGTGAAAAACAGTCTGAAGATTTTTAAAAACAAAACAAAACAACAACAACTAGAAATAGACTTGCCATATGATCCAGGAATTCCACTACCGGGCACATACCCAAATGACATGAACACATTGCCTAAAGGAATTAACCAAGGTGTCCATTGTAAGATGATTGTATAAAACAATCCACATATACACAAATATTATATATATAATATTATATATTTGTATATGATAATATTATCCAACCATAAAAGTATGAAATCTTAACATTTTTTATGAAAATATGCATTTATTACCAATGAAATAGCATTTCCAGATTTTTTCAGTGACACGCATACACACACAACAGGATGAAATTACAGTTTTCACTTACTAAAGGTTCAGAGAAAACAGATACATATTTCAAAACAATTAGAAAGAAGCCAGAAATATTTCCTTTTACTTTAAATATAGAGAATATTTTAAAGGCAAATCAATGAAGATTTAGTTATCAAAATTGCTGTTACCTCCCTATTTAATGTTTCAAATACTATGTTATTCATCAAATCAGGTTTCCATGTGAGGTTTTTACAATTTGTATGTAATTTGAAAAAAAATCAACATTTGCTAAAAATACAAGAACTTTAAGTGGCTGAACCTATATTCTATCAGATTCATCCCTTAATGTTAAAATGACACATAATTTGCCCTCTTAGCTCAAAAGTTAATGAAAAACCAGATTATTAGATTTGTCCAGTGGCAAAATAAAAATGTTTACAAACAAGGTTTGGAATAATTGGTGGAATATACAAAATGAAATATAACTGACCATTTTCTTTTTGATCATGCTTAATCTTCAGGTTTATTTCACATTGATAGTCATGTTGCAGAGGTAAGATGACTCAGACAGTACACAAAGCACACCAAGCACACATTATAAAAGACGTCGGGTAGAAAACAGCTGGGGACATCAGCTTACTAACATGTTACCAAGTTCTTCAATATTTACAAGACTTATTCGCACTAGATAAAAATGTGATCTTAAAATATTTTCATATTTCATGCATTATACTTAGTTTAAGAGAGGAAGGCTTTTAAAAAGATTCAAAAAGGTAAAATACCTCCTTAGAGAACATTTACATCAAAATAGATACAAATGGTGGACACCATATTTAGTGAAATAAGCCAAACCCGGAAAGACAAATACAGGCTCTCCCTTGTATGTGGGAGGTAATGTTAAAAAAAAGGGGGGGGGGAACCCCACCTGTACTGCAATATTGCTTTATCAGTCTTTGATTTGTCCTTTTTCAAGCCACTATTGAAGAATGTTACACTAGGGCCTGGTGTGGTACACTAGTGGCTAAAGTTCTGGCTGTACATGTGTTGGCATCCCATATGGACACCTGTTCGTGTCCTGGCTGCTCCACTTCCCATCCAGCTCCCTGCTTGTGGCCTGGGAAAGCAGTCGAGGACAGCCCAAATCCTTGGGACCCTGCACCTGTGTGGGAGACCCAGTAGAAGCTCCTGGTTCCTGGTTTCAGATCAGCTCAGCTCTGGCCATTAAGGCCTCTTGGGGAATGAACCAGTGGACAGAAGATCTTGCTGTATCTTCTCTCTGTATATCC
Organism: Ochotona curzoniae; assembly: GCF_017591425.1. Taxonomy (NCBI): domain Eukaryota; kingdom Metazoa; phylum Chordata; class Mammalia; order Lagomorpha; family Ochotonidae; genus Ochotona; species Ochotona curzoniae. Next base: position 13,518,455 of record NW_024467087.1, read on the forward strand.
ACCTTTCCAATTAAAATAAATTTAATAAATCTTAAAAAAGAATGCTACACTATTACTATTTTAATGATCTCTGATTACTTTAAAATGTACTATATACGAGTGAAATGATCATTTTCCCATTTAATGTTTATCACCATTGTTTATATTCCCACTAATCTAGTCTTTTTGTATTTTACTTGTTAAACTTTTTTTTTTTTACTTTTTCTTTATCTATTTTATTTTATTTTATTTTTAGTTTTATGGTACAATTCCACAGGCTCCGGGATTTCTGTTTTCCTTTCCCCATATTCCCTCCCCCAACTTATTTCTCCCAAATTATTGCAATAGTACAGTCCTTCATAAGCAGTCGTAAGTCCATCATTCTGCTATTTAAATGTGTTCTGACATGCGGGTACAGACCATGGCAGACAGTAAAGCATTCTGGAATATCAAGCATTTTACAGTAGTGTAAATTTAAAATATTACCTTGAAAACTTAAAAAAAAAAAAGACAGAAACGGAGAAGGAAAGAGAGTGAGAGGGAGAGGGGCAGGGGGAACTGGAAGGGAATCTCATTATGTTCTTAGAATTGTCTCTACAAACCAAGTTGAATCTGTAAAAAAAAAAAAAACAGCTAACTCGAAATTAGAATTTAAGAAGAATAAACAAAAAACAGGATCTGGGACAGACACTCTAAAGTCACCACTTGAAACACAAGCATTTCGCATGAGCACTGGTTCGAGTTCAGCTGCTCCACTTCTGATCCAGTTCCCTGTTAAAGTGCCTGGGAAAACAGTGGAAGATGTTAAAGTGTTTGGCCTCTTGCACCCATGTGAAAGACCTGGTTGGAGTTCCTGGCTCTGGTTTCAGCCAGCCCAACCCTGCTGATTATAGTCATTTGGGGAGTGAACTCACAGAATGAAGATTCTCTCTCTCCCTTCCTCTCTTTCTCTCTGCAACTCTGACTTTGAAATAAATAAATCATAAATAAAACCAGGTAGGCAGTAAGCTCATTGTGATTTGAGTTTGCATTTCCCTAATGACTGGTGATGTTAAGAATTTTTTTTCATAATATTATTATTCAGTTTTTAAAGATTTATTTATTTATTTACAGAGCGAAGCAAAGACGGAAAGAACAATCTTCTGTACACTGGATCACTCCCCAAATGGCCACAAATAGCTGGAGCTGAGCCAATCTGAAGCCAATAGCCAGGAACTCCTTCTAGGTCTCCAACATGGGTGCAGGATTCCAAGACTTTGGGACATCCTGTACTGCTTTCTCATGTCATAAGCAGGGCAGTGGAACAACTGGAACATGAACTGGCACCCATATGGGATCCCAGTGCTTGGAGGTGGCGGATTAGCCAATTGAGCTGTTACTCCGGGCCAATTGTTAATCATTTTATGTCATTTTTTTAAATTCTCATTTTTTGTTTTAAAATTTTGCAGCCATAGGGTTTTCTCTTTCTCCTTTCCCCATCCACTTCTCTCCCCACAACTATAACCCATGTTTCGCAGTAAAATAGTCTACCAGGTGTAGTCTTGACTCCAACTTTCTTTAAAAAAAAAAGAAAGAAAAATAGACAAATTATGAATTAGGAATAAACATTTTTTAGGACATGTGTTAAAGAGTTGGTATGCAATCTTCAGAGAAGAATTACAAATTAAACAGGAGAAATGAGAATTGTATAATGGGAAAATATATGAACACTTTCACAAATTATCTACTTAGGGAATTGGAAATAAAAGTTACAATGGATTACTGTTTCTTACTAAATAAAGTTATACTATATATTTTCATACACTGTTTTGGGAAAAGTTCTAACATTTTTCTTAAATATGAAATCTGGGAATATATTTTTATTTTGTTTTTTAATTAAATTTTTATTTCATTATACAATTCCATAGGCTCTGGAATTCCCATTACCCTCCCTTCCCACTAATTTTCCCTATATTATTACAATAGTATGTTTCTTCATAAACATTCATAAGTCCATCATTCTTCTGTGTAAGTTTATCCTGACACATTGGGTATGGACAATGGCAGAGTGACTCAAACTTTCTTCTCTTTATGTGGGTCATGACACTGTAAATGTAGGCAATGGCAGAAAATTTAATATTTTGTTGTCCAGGTATATTTAGAAGCTTCACTGGGAGCCTACTTTTTTCCGTAGTCGAGATTCATTCTGTTGACTTTCTTTGATTCCTGGTACTCTGCTCTCCATTACATCCTTCGTTGTAAGATTACAAGTGTATGCTTGTTTACCTTTACTTTTTGATTTGTATTTTGAATGAAGATTGTCTTATATAGAGTGAACATATGATATTTGTCCTTTTGGGATTGACTCATTTCACTTAGCATAGTGGTCTCCAGTTGGGCACATTTGGATGCAAATGATAGAATTTCATTCTTTTTAATAACTGAGTAGTATCACATAGAGTAGATGTACCACAGTTTCTTTATTCAGTCCTCTTTCAGTGGGTATCTAGATTGTTCCCAAGTTTTTGCAATTGTTGATTCGCTGTAATGACTATATGGGTGTAGGTTGCTTTCTCGTGTGCATTTATCAATTCTTTTGGATATATTCCCAGCAGTGGGGTTGCTGGGATATACGGTAGGTAAATTTTCAGTTGCCTGTGTTGCCTGCCACTGACTTCCATAGTGGCTGTACCAGTCTACAGTCCCACCAGCAGTAGTGTCAGGAACCTTTTTCCCCTCATCCTCACCAGCAGGTGTTGTTGATAGTTTTCTATATGTAAGCCATTTTCACTGGGGTTTGTGGAACCTCAGTGTGGTTTTTATTTGAATTGCCCTTATTGTTAGGGAACTTGAGCATTTTTTCATATGTCTGTTAGTCATTTGGATTTGCTCCTTTGAAAAAATGTCTGCTCATTTTCTTTACCTATTAAGGTCCTTTGCCAATGTTTTAATTGTGTTACTTGTTTTTTTATTATTGAGTTAGGTTACACACACAAACAGGTTTTTACTTATTTTTATGTGAAAGATTTACACAGAGAGAAGGAGAAATGAAAGAGAGAGAGAGAGAGAGAGAGAGAGAGATTGATTCTCCACTCACTGGTTTATTTCCTAAATAGCTGCAATGACCAGAGCTAGGATGATCCTAAGCCAGGAGCTTCTTTCATGTCTCCCATATAGGTGCAGGGACCCTCGGATCTGGAGCCTCTTTCACTGTTTTCCCAGGAAGATGAACAGGGAGTTGGATCAGAAGTGTAGTACCTAGAACTCAGACCAGTGCCCACATATGATGCTGGCACTGGAGGTAGAGGAATAGCTGCCAAGTCATCATGCCAGCTCTGAGTTTCTAATATAATTTTTATGCGAATCCCTTATCATATATGTGGTTTAGAAATACTATTTACCATTACAAAGGTTGCCTTTTTACTCTATAGATTGTTTCCTTTGCTGTTTATGGTTTTTTACTAGATATGATTAAATATGTCTGTTTTCTATCTTCAGGTCTTATGTTTTAGTCTTTAATCTGTTTTGAGTAGATTTTGTATATACTGTAAGCGAGGAACTAATTCAACTTTTTTGCATGTAGATATCCAGTTTTCATGTAGCATTGAAGAGCTCATCCTTTCTCCAATATATTTTTTTAAGATTTTATTTATTTATGTTATTGGAAAGGCAGATATACAGAGAGGAAGATTTTCTGTCCAATGGTTCACTCCTCAAGCGGCCACAACTGCTGGAGCTGAGCCAATCAGGAGCCTCCTCCAGGTCTCCCACACGGGTTCAGGGTCCCAAGGCTTTGGGCCGTCCTTGACTGCTTTCCCAGGTCACAGTCAGAGAGCTGGATGGGAAGCGGGGCTGCCGAGATTAGAACTGGTGCCCATGTGGAATCCTGGTGTGTTCAAGGTGAGGACCTTAACTGCTAGGCTACAGGTTTGCTTCAATATGTTTTTAGCATCTTTGTTACGAAATTTGGATACAGATTACTTGAAGGCTAGAGGTAAGACCTCAGACATCATAATTGGAGTCTTACTGGGTACCTCCTTCTACACATCCAGTTGATCTTCATGTATTTACTGTCGAAGCTCTTGCCTAACATCTTTCCCAACGCTTAACTCCATCATTCACTGTACTATATCTTGCCCACATCACTGTAACACCAGGTGATCGGTCTACCTTCATCTCTGCTTGCCATACTTCTCTCTTCCATGCAATTGCAACACACAAGAGAATGGTCTAACACTTTCCACTCCCCTGCTTGTAGGCCTGCAATGATATCGTATCACTTTAAAGCTAAACTTCCTATCCTGATATGCCTTCTACAACTTCAGCAAAAGCTTGTACCAGGGACTCCTTCTGTGTGTTTCCCGTATGTCCTGTGGTCAATTGCTTCTCAGAATACTCAGCCCACATTGAAATGTGTTAGTTTATTTGTCTCACTTCTCAATTAGTCTGAAGACTTTTGGAGGGCAAGAGCATCTTCTACTTCTAGGGCTTAATACCACTGAGTGTTGGGTAAATGAACTTATACAAGTTTGTGTGCTTATGTGTTTCTCTTTTTGATGTAAGTTTGGCTTGAAAGTGCTTAGGTATCCATTAGCAGAACAGACTGAAGGAGCAAGTGATTGATGATCTTGAACTTGTTAAAGTTACCAGTGACTGCGTAGGGAAGCAGGAGGAAGATGTTTTGCTTTGAAGAACTGAGGTTCCAACTAGTAGGCTCTTACACTTTATTGGGTTCAGTCAATGTTGAAATCTGTTTGGTGCTGTGCAGAATACTTTGTGTTCTGTATAAACAGAGCATATTGATATTCTTGTTGAGAGAGAGAAAGAGAGAGAGAGAGATTCAGTAAATAGTTATCCAGTTATAGAACTCCTGTTTGGGAAAGGTGAAACTTGTCTACTGGAGCTGGGCTATGACCATGTCAATGAAATCTCATTGTTGGGATATACCAGTGAACGGAAACAACCACTGACAAATTAGTCCCCGTGATGGTGACTGCATTAGCTAGTCACTAAATCGTAAGTTTCATGGTAGAATGTGAGAGGGTGTATGTTCGTACATATACTAAATGAAAATTAAATCAATTATCAGAATAATTCAAAGCCCCAATTCCCCAAGGTTTGCTTCAATTAGATAATTGATGCAATTAGGTGAAAGGTTTGGGGGGTAGATTTTTCTGGCTTGAATTATCTCAAATTGCTTTAATTCTCCACTTCACTTTGATTATGTAGTCTCAGCTCATGCCTGAGTTTGAGTGAATTTAAGTAACTGTTCCATTGCTAGTTCAGATAATTCCCTGCCATATGGGCATCTTTTTCTTTTCTCCCATGAATGTAGTCTTCAGACCATGTTTATTAGCTAATTTCTAAGGGTAAAACCACCACTTTACAGAGTAAACATATAGAACTTGATACTTTAATACATAATGGGAAACAATTACAGAAAATGAATACTTTAATGAAACTATTCAGGACAGAACATTGCTGCCTGCATTATGTCCTTCTTTTTACTGAAAAGATTAGGTTTGGGAACAAGATGGACTCAGGCAAAATAAGACAAGTTGTATGTAGATTTGGCCTAAGCTGAACTTACTTTATGTGAATAAGAACATATTGCTGTGTACTGGGAACATCTGATTTACTTCAGGTCAGATTATCAGCAATTCTAGCCAGCTGCACAGTGGTTACAATGGACAGGTCAAAGTAAAAGGTTTTGGAGAAGTGATATGCAATGCTGGAAAGAGAGGGGCCTCATGTCAAATTCTACTGACTTAGAATTGGATAAGAAAAGGGCTTAGTAACCTTGGACATTTTGTTTTTCCTTGCACTATAATTTTAGTTTATTGGAGTGGGGAGATGGACAGTGGGAATAAAGACAATAGAGGATCATTTATTCTACACACTAGGAAATGATAGTGAAAGAAAAATGGGATAGTCCAAGTCCATTGAATGTGGAAACAAAAGCCCAGGAAAACTCACCATGATTTGAATCCTTAACATAATAATGATAATAATAATAATAATAATTGGGCCCGACGCGATGGCACAGTGGTTAAGGTCCTCGCTTTGCACACCCGGGATCCCATACGGGTGCCGGTTCTAATCCCGGCAGCCCCGCTTCCCTTCCAGCTCCCTGCCTGTGGCCTGGGAAAGCAGTCGAGGACGGCCCGAAGCTTTGGGACCCTGCACCTGCGTGGGAGACCCGGAAGAGGTTCCTGGCTTCGGATCGGCATAGCATTGGCCGTTGAGCTCACTTGGGGAGTGAATCATCGGACGGAAGATCTTCCTCTCTGTCTCTCCTCTCTGTATATCTGCCTTTCCAATTAAAAAATTTTTTTAATCTTTAAAAATAATAATAATAATAATGAAAGTGAATTAAGTATCTACTGATCAAGTTAGAGAAGGACATGGTATGTTTCACAAACGTGTTTTAGCTCAAATAGCTAAAATACAGATGACATAAAAATAAATATATTTCAGGTTCACAAGATTTTTATAAGGAACTATCAATTCCCTGATGGCAGTGTCGACATGATATCATTAAATTCCAAAAGTACAATTGTTGAGCTTGTCTCATAAATGACTAAGCAAAATGTAAAACATGCATGTCATTTGAATTCTAAATTCTGGTCAGAAATTTACTCCAGGATACAGTCACCCGAAGGCAAAAAAGCCACATGGATGTTAATTGATTTCTTTTTTTCTCATCTTAATGAAACATTGAAAACACCATCAATGTCTAGCCACAAGGAGAATGATTACAAAAATTATGACTGACTCGTAAAATAGATATTAGGGGACAATTAAACATGGCATTGTGGAAAAACATTTAGTAATACTGAAGAAAACATTCACAGAGCAAGAAATATCACAAGAAAATATGATAAAGTATGATCTTATTATATATATTTAAGGTATACAACTTGATTTAGTTATATATGAGGGTATATTGTGAAATAACCATAATAGTCAACCTAATTAGTATATTAGTTACCTCTCATAGCTTTTTATGGTGAGAACATTTAGGATATGTGTTCACACACACACACACACACACACACACACACACACACACAACCTCTTAACAAACTTCAAGTCTGTAGTACAGTATAGTCATCATGCCATATGTTTGCTATACATCTTATGTCATTGAGCTTGTGAACTCTTGAAAGACCACCTCATTTGCTCCACTCTTTGGTCCCTGGCAGTCATGGTTTTACTTTTTGCTTTTATGTATTACTTCTTTTATAAATAAGATTATAGATAGGAGTGATATCATACAGTATTTGCCTGTGTGATCTGGATTAACTCACATAATGTCCTTCAGTTCTATGCTTGTTGTTACAAATGTCAGGATTTCCTTCCTTTTTAAGGCTGAGTAATATTTCAGTTTAGGTGCATATATCAACTCCTGTTTGTACACATATATTCCTTTGTGTATAAATGTAGAAAAAACTTCACATGAGAACTCCAGTGTGCTAGCAACATGCATTATAGTTTCCATGTTTGAATCAAAATGATGAATGTGTAAGTATTCATGATACTATTTTTTAACCTTTCTGTAGGTTTAAAAAATTTTATTACAAAAAAATGGAAGAAGAAAAAGTAGACCAAGACCACTGAGATGTGTTAAATTTGAGGATCTGCTGCTTTGTCAGACTGACGAAGTCTTCTTGTAGACGCATCAATAACAATCTGTACAGATACCTGTGGGAGAGACTGTGTAATTGCATGCCAGTTTGCCAATCCCCAGTGTGCCTAGCAAGTCATGGGCATGTGGCATGCATTTCAACTGAAGACTCAGCCTTTGAAAACATCTACTCATCTTTAAGAAATGTCACTGAACTTTAGTGTTTCATTTTTAAATTTCCTCCCCAAATGACTTGTCATTTGTTCCAATATTATTTGTCAAATACCTATTCCATTTTCTTCATTTTTACCCTGTACCTCCTCTGCATGCCAGTAAAAACAAACAAAAGATAGACCTGAATTCAACATTGGACTCGAAGAACGCATGGTTCTGGTTCCTGAGTCCAATTTGCAGTTAATACATACCTTGGGAGGTAACTGTTGACTCAATTAGACTGCTGCAACCTACACAGCAGACATGGATTGCATTCTTGGTTCCAAGCTTTGACCCAGTCAAACCTCAGTTGTTGCAAATGGGTAGAGAAACAACCAGGAGAATTTCTATCTGCCCAGCTCTTCCTTCGCCTTTATCTGTCTGCCTCTCAAATACATACATCAACTAAAAAATATAGCAGGACTGACTTCTGATGCATATGATCTCTACCTTAGGTCTTACATACACATCCAATCACAATTGCCCCCTAACAAACAAGGAGCAGGAATTTGGTGTAGCTATTATCACACCGCTTGACATACTTATATTTCATGTTGGCATAACTAAGTTTGTGTCTTGACTCCACTCTTGGTTCATGCCTCCTGAAATATTACTTCCTGGGAAGCAGCAGATGATGCCTTAAGTAGCTGAGCTCCTGCTATTCATGTGGGAGACCTGGATTGGTTTCCTGGTTCCTGGCTTCAGCTTGATGCAATCCTGGTCATTGTGGATATTTGGGGAGTTGCCCCAATGGATGGGAAATCGTTTCTGTGTTCTCTCTTACTTTTTCAAACAAATTAAATAAAAAATTAAAATTAAAATCTCTGTAATTTGTAAGTTTCTAGTTTGGTTCTTCAAATGTCGATACACATGTAAATGAAAATTTAAACTTTTGGCAAAATTGAAGGATTAAATTAGATACCAGTCATACAAAAGCTAGTTTTGGCAAAATCACTTTAGTGTTACTAAAAACACTCATGGTAAACAGGCTTGAGTAAATTTACTATAGTAAATGCAAGATCTGTATGCAATGATTTTTTTATGCTCCTTCAAGGGTTTTCACCAGCTCACAGGACATCAGATCATCAGCTACAGAATGTGACATTTAATTATATTGATAACATGTAGATCAATGTACATATTTTCAATGTACCTAAACCCCATTAGACTTCATCTTGGGGAAAGAGCCAACAGTGTAGCTCTTTCACATTTCTCTTTGGGAATGAAGTCATCAGCAGTTTGCGAATAATTTTGTCCAGCTACTCTTTTTCATTTTAAAAGATTTACTGTTTCTCCTTACCTAGTAATTAAGAAAATAAAAATCAGAACTCAACAGAAGTCACCCATTAGAAAAGTGTGATCTAGTGTGTTGTGTGACTCAAAAAATTTTCCTGAGCCCAGGAATAATATCCAAATTGCACAGCTCGCACTACAGAAATAATCACAAGGGCGGGTGTTACGGTATAGCACGTTAAGCTGATAAATGAGATGCCCAGATCTTCCTATTAGTGCAGAAAAGCTAGTATTTCTGGGAGGTAACAGATAATGGCTCAAGTGCTCACCACCCATGTAAAGAGACATAGAGAGAATGCCTGGCCTCCAGTTTCTGTGTGGCCTAGCCTAGGCTGTGGCAGTCATCTGGGGAGTAAGCTAGTGGATGAAGATTCTCTGTCCCACAGCCTTTCAAGTAGATGAAAATAATTTTTAGAAGTCATCGTAAAGTGGCTTGCACATAGATCAACTGACTAATCCTCCTCCTGCAAGCCCTGGAATCCCATACAGGCACCAGTTCACATCTAGGATGCTCCACTTCCCATCAAGCTCCCTGCTTGTGACCTGGGAAAGCAGTCAAGGCCAGCCCAAAGCCTTGGGACCCTGCACCCACATGGGAGACCTGGAAGAAGCTGTTGACTCCTGGCTTTGGGTTGGCTCAGCAACAACCATTGCAGCCACTTGGGGAGTGAACCAGTGGATGGAAGGTCTTTCTGTTTTTCCTTCTAATTTTCCTTTCCAATAGAAATAAATAAATATTTTTTTTTAAATTTCAAAATCACGGATATCAGCAATCTGCCCTCAAGTCACTTGTTGATATGTTTACTATTACTAATATGCCATTGAAATCCAACATTTTTATTTCTGGGGAATAGGATTTTTTAGAAATAGTACTGCTTCTCTGGACTAACAATGGATATAGAACTCTTTTATTGGTTTTCAACACTGTCCTGGCTTGTCTCATTTCTGGGACTTACACAAAATGAATGTTTGTCTCAGAGGACCCTTGAGTCCTATTCGGGCCTCTGTTTCTTTTCCAGATTTTTCTGCGTCCTTGGGTATGCTAGTCCTATCTTTGTGGGTGCAGTCCTTTCTTCATTCTCATCAAAATGAAGAGGTTGCATTTGTGAGTGTAAGCTTTCACTCTTTTTAACAGTGTATATTTAAAATTCACAGATAAGAGATAAGGTGGGAGGTTTTTTACACACACACACACAGAGATATAAATTGTGCACTGTCCTGTCCAAACATGACATTATGGCTGATAATCAAATTACCCTCTCAACTAAAGAGTAATTAATTGATTGTTATAGAGTTGAGTTTGACAACCCCACATAATGCAAGCCAAAGCAAATTTCAAAAAGGCTTAGTTTTCTTTTTCTGTAAAAAGTGTGCAATGTAAAGAAAGGCTGCATCCTATGCCATTAGGCATGTGTCCAATTGGCCTAGGAAAATTCATACATAATACTTAGCATTTAAGACAGAGTGTTAAAATTAGATAAATTCCATCTTTAAAAAATATCATTAGATTTTTCACACTTAATTTTTTCTGTTTTTTTTTTAAGCAAGTGAACTATGCATCAGTATAACAGTCTTGGAATCTATAGCTTCTGTTAAAATGAATAAAAGCAGGATCAAAAGATCGACTCACATGATTATTTACTTCTTATAGGAAAGAGTGTGGGTGGTAGGATTGAGAAATGACCAGGAACAAAACAGGGCTTCGAAAGTGAAATTGCGTTTCTCTGTCTGCATTACTTTTCCAATTCCTTCATATTGTATTTCTTGCTTCTCACAATACTCCAAGATGAAATATCCATAATAAACTCACAAAGCAAAGAGCAATTCTAGAATATTACAAATAACATTAGATCACTAGCCTTATAAATTTAAGAATTACATATTGAGCTCCAATTAGATCCTTCCTTTTAAATCCAAGCAGTAGTTTTGTGACTCCAGAATATGTGATTTTCAATAAAAGAATTCTGTTGAAAGAACTCTGGGTTAGAAAATTTGAGTCAGATGTTATTTTCACATGTGCTCTTGTCCAGTACATTGAGAACATTGCCTTTTTGTGTGAGGCTAAGTGTGGGTCAGCGAGGAGGATGTTTGTGGGTCTCTTTGTGTCTGCAGGAGGGAGAGATAATCCAATTCTAGCCAGTCACCAGCTAGGTCAGAACAAAATGTACCTGCCCGTAATTATGCAGAGATGGGAAGCGAAATGGATTTGGATCAGATATTTTATGAGTATTAGGAAATGGCCTTGCTTTTTGATCTTTCAAGATTTATAAATACAGCTGGTGACAGGATGGACCTACACATTTATCCTTTTTCCCATGATTTCTGGACTAGAATTATACAAGGGGACTTCAAAATATTTGTTGAAAAATTGAATTCAGAGTTAAACTTATTTTAACAAAACAATTTTGAAATTCATGAGTTTTTTGTAATATACTTTCCCCATAGTTTCAATTGAACTCTTTTATAATTTTGTGATATTTGTTTTACAGGTAAATACCATACATTATATATACATACATCTCTAAAAGTCAGGGAGTATATATTACTATTATGTAATGTGGGAGTCACTGAAAAGTTCATAAAATTAGGAAAGAAGGATATATTATTATGCCATGGATATAATTAAGTGAATCCAACATTTTGAAATATCCATATGCCAAATAATATCACATCCATGCTTTTAAAGTATATATCTACATATAACAGAAAACATGATAGTTGTGTTTCTGTGTTTGGCATATCTCACTAAGCATAATGTTCTGCAATTGTGATCATATTGTTGCACATATCATTACTTTATTCTTTTTATGGTTGAACAACATTCCATTGTATATACATACCACATTTCCTTTATGCGTTCATCCATTAGTGGACATCAAATTTGATCCCACATTTTTTCCTATGGTGAATAGAGGTGCAGTAAGTGCAGCAGAGCAGATACCCACTGATTTCATTAGCTTTGTATGTATTTCCAGAATCGACATGGCTGAGTTACACATAGCCTCACATAAAATTCATTTTTTGAGAAATCTCCATTTTGTTTTTGCATAATGGCCATATGAATTTGCACATCCGTCAGTAGTTTGTTAGGAATTCCTTTCTTCCACAACCTTAACAGTATTTTCTATTCAGTGATTTTTTAAATAATCATTAAAAATAGTCATTATAACTGAAGTGAAATGCTATCCCATTGTGGTTTTGATCTTTATTTCTTCCTGTCTAATGATCAGACCATCTTTTCGTGTGTTTGTTAGTTGTAACATTTTCTTCTGAAAAAAAAAACAATTAAGAATCATCTTCCATTTGTTAAGTGCACTGTTTCGTTGTTAGTGAATTTCTTGAGCTCTTTCTACATCCTGAACATGAATCCTTTATCAGACGCTCAGCTTGTAGTTCTTGTCTCCCATCATGCAGGTTGGTATTACTCTGTAGTGTGTCTTTGTTTCCACTGGCCGTGCTTTTGGAGCCTTATTCAAAAATATTGTCTATGTCAATATCTTGGAGTGTTTCCCCTAAATTTTCCTTTAGTAGTGTAATAGTTTTAGATCTTACTTTTAGATCTTTAATCCATTGTCAATTGGTTTTTATATAAAGCACGTGTCAGGGTATTGTTTCAAAACTATGCACATCGAAATCCAAAAAAAATGTTTTTAAGATTTATTTTTTCTTATTGGAAAGGTAGATCTACAAAGAGGAGGAGAGACAGAAAGGAAGATCTTCCACCAAATGGTTCACTCCCCAAGTGACCGCAACGGCTGGAGCTGAGCCAATCCAAAGCCAGGAGCCAGGAGCTCTTCTGGGTCTCCCACACAGGTGCAGGGTTCCAAGGCTTTGGGCTGTCCTCGACTGCCCTCCCAGGCCACAAGCAGGAAGCTGGGTGGGAAGCAGGGCCACTGGGATTAGAACCGGCGACCATATGGAATCCCAATGCATGCAAAGTGAGGACCTTAACCACTATGCTATTGCGCCACACCTAGAAATCCAAAATTTTAAACATCGTTTAAGGAAGAGAGTGTTCCTTTTCTTTTCTTTTCTTTCACCCACAGAATGCTTCTAGAACCTTTGTCAAGGCTGCCTATAGGTTGTGGATTATTTCTGTGAATTTTGATCTGTCCCACTGGTTCCCCTGTATATTTTAATGCCCACATAATACTGTTTCAGTGATGATATGGCTGTGTTATGCCTTGAAATCTGTTTTTTTTTTTAATGTCCAACAGTTCTTCAGGTGTTCATTGTCTTGTATTTCCATCTAAATTTCAGGGTTGTTTGTTCTAATTTTGTGAAGAATATTATTGGTGCTTTAATGGTGATTAAATTGAATCTGTAAACTGAATTGGGGAGTAGGATCATTTTCATAATATTAACTCTTCCAATGCATGAACAATTAAACCCTTTCCAATTTTGTGTCTTGAAAATTTTTTCGTTAGCATTTGAAATTTTCCATGTAGATGCTTTGCACATTTTTGGTTAGATTTATTCTAACTTATTTGATTTTTTTGCTGCTAAATATCCAGCCTTTCAGTGGACTGCAGGAATTTGACAAATCTGGTTCCATTCTGATAGGTTTTGGTCACTAGTTCATTAATTCTGGACAAGTCATGTAACCCAAACGAATCTCAGCTTTTTTTTTTCTTTTGTAAAACAATAGTAATACTGAGGAAGGCTATTGTGAGGACTGAATTGGACAAGTATTGGAGCTCTTCAAACATAGGATTCACAGAATTTTGCAACTACTTTTTGTATAATTTTTCTTTCTTCAACTTCCATTTTGGTTAACTTTGTGTCTTAAAATGTTACTATAAGTTTTTGTTTTTCTGAACAAAAATAACATTCAACGATGACCCAAAGCCTTGGGACCCTGCAACCACATGGGAAAGCCGGAAGAAGCTCTGGATCCTGGCTGCGGATTGGCTCAGCTCCAGCAGTTGCAGCCACTTGGGCAGTGAACCATCGGACAGAAGATTTTTCTGTCTGTTTCTCCATCTTTCTGTATCTCTAACTTTCCAATAAAAAATAAAATAAAAATCTTTAAAATATATATAGAGAAAAAAATGGAAACTACATTCCATGTGTTCCTGTTATTCACTGAAGTGTGATGGCTGCCTTAGGAAAGGCTGCTGTGTAGTTGAATTGTCAGTTGTACTTGTCACTTTTTTAAGCGAAATATTTTTGCATAAAAGAACTGCTAGCATAAAATTATCATTATACAGGCTTAGATGTTTTGCAAACATTTTCTCAAAACTAAAATAAGTGAGCTTGCCGCTTCGAGGAAAACAACTGATGATTATTTTTTTAATTTGGATAAAAAATAAGCTTTCAATTATGAATTTCAATTTTGGAATAATTACATCTGCAATTATGAACCTGATAGATTTCCTATACAAAATATTTTCTGACAAAGTTGGAAATGACATTTTAATAAAATATTTCATTTGTATTTTTATTTGTTTCATCACATCTAGACTATTTGATTACATAAAACAAATGTTTAAATGAATGAAGTACTTTGGAAATTCATAGGCAAATTTCTATTGGATAAAATACGCTTGGATGCTGAGTAAATATCAAAATCATAAGACACTTTCCAATACTAGTGTATAGCGTAATATTGCAATCAATGAACAATGTCTTGCCATATCAGTGTAATGTAGAAAGTAGGAGATTCCCTTGAGGATAAGCTGCTTTTCTTGTATACAATAAAGAATATCAACAATAGAAAATACAATTGAACATAACTCAAGTTAAATGTGCTAACTTAAAATGCAATATAATATGGGGCTCAAGTCCAATTTTTTTTCTTATCTCTAAAGAAAAATCTAGGGTTATTATTAAAATAAGTCTTATTTTTAATTTAAAAGTTGCTTTTTTTTGAAAGATGGAGTAACAAAGAGTGGGCTGTGGTGGGGGGAGGAGAGAGAGAGAGAGAGAGAGAGAGAGAGAGAATATTTGCTGGTTCATTACCCAAATGGAGTTAGGAACTCCATCTGGTTCTCACATGTGAGTTAGCATGTGGGGTGCAGGGGCACCATACCTAAGCATCCTCCACTGTTTTCCCAGGCTCATTTGCAGAGCTGGAAGCAGAACAGCAGGGATTCAAACCTGCACTTTGATACGAGATGTTGTTATCGCAAGCTGTACCACAATGCCAGGTCCCAAAAGTAAGTTTTCCAGATGCATTTTATCATCTTATCCCCTATACCATCCTTACTGAATTTCACAATTAAGTTCTCTATCACTTATTATTTCTATAGGACTATATTGGTTCTCTCTTTTTTTAAATGCAAGAATGCAGAGAGCATTCTTTTTTTTTCTTATTTATTTTTATTAGTCAGATATACAGAGAGGAGGAGAGACAGAGAGGAAGACCTTCCTCCTGATGATTCACCCCCCAAGTGAGCGCAACGGCTGATGCTATGCCGGTCCGAAGCCAGGAGCCAGGAACTTCTTCTGGGTCTCCCACATGGGTGCAGGGTCCCAAGGCTTTGGGCTGTCCTCAACTGCTTTCCCAGGCCACAGGCAGGGAGCTGGATGGGAAGTGGAGCTGCCGGGATTAGAACCGGCACCCATATGGGATCCTGGGGCGTTCGAAGCGAGGACTTTAGCCGCTAGGCCACTCGCCGGGCCCTCTATTGGTTCTTTTGATGCCATAGCTTATTACTACAAATGTGACAGTTTAGAATAGCAGTTATTTCACTTTTAGGCCAGAAGTGCTGCCAGGCTTAGCTTAGTACTTTGTCACACGGAGGTTAGAATCCTAATACTGGTTAGCTTGTGCTTTTCATTGGAGTCGTCTTGGAGAATCTGCTCCCAAATTCTTTGAGGCCTTTAGTAGAATTGAATTCCATCTGGAATTGAGGGTGCTCTTGTTGTTGGTTAGCATAATTCCCAGGTTCTACCAATCTGTCTGTTGCCACATGATCCACTCTATCTTCAAAGTTGGTAGCAATGGATTGAATCAGCAATTTTCACTTTTCTTATATCTCTTTGACATCATTTTGGCTGATAGCCAGGAATAATCTAAGCTTCTAAGAGTCAATGTGATTACATTGAGCATATATGTATAATAAAGGCCAATTTCCCTATCTGAAGGTCAACTTAACTTATTTATATCTACAAAGTCCTTAGCTCTGCAGTGTAACATATGCACAAGCATGATACCAGAGGGCAAACATAATGGGAGTCATAATTCCTCCTGCTGCACACATACACACATGTGCATACATATAGTACTTTAGAGAAAAGAGTTGTATTGAAGTAATAAGCTAAGTAAACAAGCAAAACTGAAAATAAAAAAATAAGTGAATTCATTGAAGGAGAATTTCTAAATTTAATATATTAATGTCCTATTACAAAATACTCTGATGGATTTGATAAAAGAGTTATCTAAGTACACAGTCTTGTTTCTGGCAAATATCTTTGAGAATAATATTTGTTCCATGATATTGAATACTAGAGTTTCTGGTATAAATAAATCCCATATACAAATATAGGTGCTGTATTCCTAGATAAAATGTCAGTATTAAAAATAAAACAATTATTTAAAAGATGTATTTCTTAAAGTAAAATATTTCTTGAGCTCCAGAACATAAGGATGATGTAAGACTGGTACAAATATCAATATGGCATGATGTTTTTGCTCTACATGCAGATGAAATGCTGATAGTCAAACAAATGAACACATCTATCATCTCATATAGCTATTTATTTTTCTGTTTTGTGTAGCAAGAGCAGCTATTCGAGCAAATATCCCAAGTACAATTTTAAGTACGATTACAACCTAACGTGCTCCATTAGCTTACACAGTTCATCTTTTTAAATTTCTATTAATATGATGTTTTACACTTTCCACTTTCCTTCATCAATCCCTTCTCTTTCCTTTCTTCTTGTCCTGTAACTTTTGCAGTGACATATTTACAATTTACTTTATGATCACAGGTTTAATGTACCATTATGCTCAACAAGTAAAAAACAGAAATATCACTGTTTCACAGGAATATAGAGAAGAGCTTTAAGGACCAAATCTTAAGGTTCCAGTTTCATCTTGTACATTGTGGTTTTTTTTTTTTTTTTGTACTCTATAAATGTGCAATGGACTTACTACTATTTTTAAATGAAATGTAAATAAGTAGTTTAAAAAACATTTCTAGCTTTATTTTTTCTCTAAATGGCTTTCATATTGTATTTGAAAGCAGCCCTAGGTAGAGGCAGCATGCATTCAAGGCCAAACTAAACATCTTCCCTACAATCCGCGTCCTCGAAAGAATTGCAAGATGAGGGGGGGAAGACTGTTTCTGTGTAACATATGTAGTTTTATTTATGAACATTTGAAAACAGATTTTCTGTAAACACGCTGTCTATATAATAAAAGTGAGCATTGGAATGAGTATATGTCATTACATAGAGTTTTGGAAATCATGAACATGCACTGTGCTGTTTCCTTCAGTTTCTCCTCTTTATTTCCTCCTTAGTCATTTCAGAGTTAGACAAAAGGAACAAGTGTCATTTGTGTTCATCTGGTCCTGAATTTGATACACTCTGTGCAGCACATGATTGCGTGCCATTGAGTTCATTAGGCTGGATAAATTTCTGGCACATCAGCCAGAGTTTGTAGGTGGCTGGTGCATGCGAAGATTTTCTGCATATGAAACTTAGGCAGGAAACAAGAACATTGGGTTACTTACTGACTTGGGCCAGTGGAGCAGAGTATAAGGTCCAGATCTGACTAAGTGGCCCAGAACTTGCTGCCACCCACTCATGTTCTGCAAGCCAAATAACTACCAACTGGATAGCTATGGTTAGGCATATCATGGTGGTAGTGTTGTTTTGATTTCCTGAAGAATATTGTATACCTGGGCCTTATCATGCTACAGAAACAAGCCTGCAGGATGTCCAGAATCTTCATCTACTGACCTGTGTTCAGGAGATTCAGTAGCAGCTTCTAGCACTGCCCAAGCACAAAAGAGGCATGATGGAGTTAGTTGGAGGACTTGTGTGGATTGTGGGGGCTGACAAGGGAAACCCTGGCCAAGGCGTTTTCTCCCATGGGAGCCAGGAAGTTGTAGGGAAGATTAGCTGGGCTGGGAAAGGCAAGAGTTCAGGATTGGGAAAGACAAGGAACGAGGAGCCGCTCAGGGTACAACCATGGTCATTATGATCTACCAATGGAGAAGCACACTTGAGGAGCTGGAGAGGGACTAGACTGAAACACCTGGAACTGAAAGTCTGTCTCTGATCAAAGGGTGGAGGCAAAGTGCGAGTAGGAATTTGAGGATAATTGCTCAGTTTGCCTCTATCCCTCACTAGCTGGATATGACTATTTAACTGGTCCCAAGCATTCCTTTTCATTATCCCAACTCTATTCAATCTTGTCACCCACTCGGATTTTGAATGAACTGCCTCTAGTGTTGGAGTGTGGCTTGACTTGAAGTTAAGTAACATGCAGTTCTGTCTCATTTTCTGCTTTTAGTTTCAGTACTAGCAACTCTCTCTGCCTAGTGACAAGATTCTGATTCCAGGCCCATTCTGTCTCTTCCATAATGCTCTGATTTCTATCACTGTCATGATCCTTGAGGCCATCCTTCTCTTGTTGTGCCTTTCTCCCAAAGGTTCTGTTTCAGCTTTCAGAATACGCTCCTTCTGCAAAAAATTCTCCCCCCTTTAAAATATTTGTTTTTGTTATTAGAAAGGTAGATGTATGCATAGGAGAGACAGAAAGATCTTCCACCTGTTGGTTCACTCCCCAAATGGCTGCAACAGCTGAAGGTTAGCCATCATTGACTGCTTTCCCAGGCCACAAGTAGGGAGCTGGATGGGAAGTGGAGCAGCCAGGACAAGAACTGGTGCCCATATGGAATGCTAGTACTTACAAAGTGAAGATTTAGCCAACTGAGCCATTGTACCAGGTCCCATCATTTTTGTGGGAATGTGAACCAGCAAATGGAAGATCTTTTCTTTCTCTGGTTTCTTCATTTCTTTTCATTTTATTGTGACGTCCCAAATAGCCTTTGGTATCTCCTGATCTCTTCTTCCTTTTTTTTTTTCCTCTCAGCTCTGCTGGAGGTGCAGTCACTGCACTTAGAGCTGATTCTCTACCTGTCTCTGCTTGTCTAGGACCTACAGCAAATATTGATGGATGCCGAATGGATAAATACACATATTGGGGAGTTTCCATAATTTTGAAGAGAGAGCATAAAAGGGTTTTGATGTCAAAATATAAGGGTCACCACTGTTTTAAAAAAAGACCCATTTTATTTTTTATTACCATGATTCCCCATCTCTTCAAATCAATCTTGTGTTACTATCTCTGATGAAAATTGGCTCGTTTTTACTCCTCACATTTCCAGATTTCCTCCTGCCCAGGACCTTCATATATGCCAATCCATTTACCAGTAACTATTTTTGCCAATCCTTTTTCTCCCCTAACTGAGGTATATAAAACCTTCAAAATTTAAATCTGTATAGATTTGTTGTTGCTATGCTACAAATGACCATGAACACAGTAGGTTAAAATAACCTTTATACACAATCTCACACATAAATAAGTCATAAACCAGTGATACCAATTTGCTTTTCTTTCCAAGTTTCACAAAACCCAAGTCAAGGTATGGTTGTACTCCGTTATGGAGGTTCTAGGCCTAATTCATTTTCAGGTTCATTCAGGCTGACAGTGGAAGCTATTTCCAAGGTCATGGAACTCCAGACTCTGTTGCTTTACTGGCTGTAAATTTATTCTGCCTTTTCCCTTCCCTTAACTTCCCTTCCCTCCCCCGCTCCTTTCTTTCTTTCTTTCTTCCTTTCTTTCTTTCTTTCTTTCTTTCTTTCTTTCTTTCTTTCTTTCTTTCTTTCTTTCTTTCTTTCTTTCTTTCTTTCTTTCTTTCCTTCTTTCTTTCTTTCTCTCTTTCTCTCTTTCTCTCTTTCTTTCTTTCTTTCAGAAAGCATTTAGGGAGACTGGTGTTGTGATGTTGCAAATGAAACCACATCCTGAGACATGCAATGGGCGCCAGTCCAAATTTGGTCTGTTCTACTTCCAATCTAGCCCTCTGCTAGTGTACCTAGGAAAATAGAAGATGGCTCAGTTCCTTGGGTCCCTGCCACTCAAGTGGAAAACCCCAAAGAAGCTCCTGGCCTCAGACTGGCCCAGCTCTTGCCACTTTGACCATTTGGGGAGTGAACCAGTAGATGGGATATCTTTCTGTTTCTCCCTCTATCTATGTAACTCTGCCTTTTGAATAAATTTTAAAATATTAAAAATTAAAAAGTAAATAAGCATTAAAACAAAAGTCCTTGATTTCCCATTCCAATGCCATTGTTTCTAATTTTCTCTTAAAAAAAACCAAGAAGATCAGTATATACTTCAGATATTTTTTCTATGGGGCTCATCATTCTACTTATCCGCACCAGACAATCTTCTTGATTTGAAGAATTATGATGTTTAGTTATAAGCACAATCTTGTCTTTTTTACTCTATGGTAACAGATGAGCTAGTGATTTAATAGGATCATTAAATGGTCCTAAATAATTAGTATAACTGCACTTATTTTTATTCTAAAAAAAGTATCATTCAAAATGTTTATAAGCTGTTTCTCCTTAAAACTGTGATATGAAAACTATCACAATTCTCTTAACAATCTGTTCATTTAAAAAAGAGAGGAGTTGTTCCACTGCAGTAAGCTGTGGCCTGAGGTGCCAGCATTCCATTTGTGTGCCTATCTGAGTCTTGGGTACTCCAATTTCAATCCGCTTCCCTACTCATGTGCCTGGGAAAACAGAGGAGGATAGCCCAGGCCTTTGAGCCCATGCACCCCATATGGAAGACAAAGAAGTTCCTGGCTTTGGCCTGGACTCACCTGTCTGCTGTAACCATTTCAGGAGTGAACAAGTGGATGGAAAATTTCTCTCTTTTCTTTCTCTCTGTGTCTCTCTCTGAGAAATCCTCTTCTTTGTAATGCTTTCCATCAAATGAATCTTTTTAAAAAGGAAAGAAAGAAGCATTTAGGAAAAAGAAAATGGAAAATAATGAAAAGAAGGAAGAAATGAAAGAAGAAAGGAAGAAAACAAACTATTGTGAATCTTCAGTTCTTTGGAGCAAATTGGAACTAGTATCAGATCAGATGCAAAGATATTTACTTATTTGTTTAAGATAACAATTTAAATTGACAAGTACTAGAGTGAGTTCAGTTCCTTCCTTCCTTCATTCTACAGCTGTACACTGGTTTTTTCTATGCACAACACGATACAAGATGCTATGGAAAATACGAAGAAATTTAATACTTGGTTAATTCCTTGTTAATGTTCTAAATAATCATTAAATACCCTTGTGGGAACAAGAGACACCGGAATTTAATTAAAGTTTGTCAGGCTGAGAGTGATTCATGCTTCGGAGGATCCAGTTCTCTGCAGTCTAGATTATCTGATTCACTAAGGAAACATTAGTTGTTGCAGAAAAAAAAAAAAACTGCCAAGAAAAGAATGTTCAGCAATGTAAGATTCTCTACAAAACAGTGCTTTTAAACACTGTATCCATATGCCCCTCAAAACTCGCCATTTTTGAGTTCAAAAGATGTACTTTCGCCATCCATCAATATATTTATCTAAGTTGGATAAGTATGTCAACCATTCAAAGTACACTGTATTTATTCTTTCACTCATCTAACAAATTTTTGTTGAGTGCTTCGCATATACCAGATATTAGCCTTGGATTAGGAATATAAAAATGAAGAAAAAGTGAGAAAAAAATCACCTGTTCTATTGGATTTTGTCTTTTAGCAGGATAAGATAAAAAAACAAAACAAATCAGCAACCCATATGATTGCCTTTTCTTCTCCCGGCTGTTCCACTTTCCATCCAGCTCCCTGTTTGTGTCCTGGGGAAGCAATAGAAGATAGCCTTGGGACCCTGCACCCACATGGGAGACCGGAAGAAGCCCCTGGCTTCTTCAGATCAACTCAGCTCTGGCCATTGGGCCATTTGGGTAGTGAACGAATGGATGGAAGATCTTTCTGTTTGTCTCTCTTTCTCTCCATAAATCTGTTCTCCCCTTCCAGTAAAAGGAAATAAATCTTCAAAAAAATTTACTAAAATGCCTGTGAAGATGTAGTCAGGAAAACACCCATCAGAAGCACCCATAATTGTTAACTGAATTCTTGGTAAATTGTCATTTTTCAAAGTTGACAACCAAAGAAGGTAATACTAGGGAAGAAAAAGGATGCAGTGTCTTCAGATTACTGTTTCTCAGAGTATAGTCTGAGTTGATCATAATCACATGAGGGATGCATTCAATTGCAGACTCCTGGACTGTACCCCTGATCTTCTTCAAAATCAGTAGTGATGGAGTCTGTCCTGGAAAGGAGTGAGTTAGGATTGCTGGTGCAGCCCATGGTCTGAGAGGTTGGGTTGAAAGGGAAGCAAATTCCCTTAAATTTTCAAAGTTGTGGATCTGGAAGTAGGAGCAGCAGTTCAGCATCTCTCATCCCATGGTTACTGAACACAGGCCAGTGGCTAGCCTTGTTGTTTAGAGATCTCTGCATAAACCAAAGAAACAAACACAAAAAATCATGCCCAGCAGCAAACATAAGGTCTCATCTAAACCCGGGGTTTCCACCAATAATGATGCTTCATTTTGTTCAACACATGTGATATTGAAAGAGTAGTATAGGACAGTGGTTATGATTCTAAGCTTACAAAGTAGAAGATAAATCTAAGAATATTTAAGTGAAAATGGTGAGTCACACTCTAGGATACTATCTTATGAAAATGGAAGCCAGGTTGAAGACAGCAATCCATTAAATATAGAATGTTGTTTGTGAATACATTCCATTTCAACCAGGCACCTCCTAATTATGAAGCTTCATACAATGCTTCCTTCACAAGCTAAACAAGCAAATGCAATTTGGCATCCCGGTAAGTGTTACTGTCCCTATGCCTACGGCATTATCTGCAACACAGCAACAGTGACAGGATGTGGGGAGCCAGTGAGTTAAGGGAAGGGGTGATACAGAAAAGAACTGGGATGGGTGGAGCTGGGTAGGATGTTCTATGTTCAAGTCCATTGTTGGGGCAGCTAGCCTACCTACATAAATGGGATCAAAGAAAATGAGAGAGCAGGACCCAGTCTCTTTTCCCTTATTGGTTGTCCTTCCTCAAAAGGAATTCACTGACTTCAGGGAATGATGCAGCTTCCCGACAAGGTCCTCGTCTCTGGGCTTAATGGGTCATTTGCTTCTCCCATAGATTAAAACCCTGATGGCCCAGTGTTGTCTATAGGGTTTGTTTAGTGGAATTTCACATCCATATCATCCCTGCAACACACACTTTCCCAGAAGAGGGAGGAGGGAAGTAGAAATGTTGAACCTATAGGCTTGTCTCATAGACTATTCTAGGCTGGATGCAGACTCGGCATCTCTCCTGAGATGCTTGCCTGGTCTGTGAAGTGTAAGGTATAGGGATTTTTGTCTCTGTACTTTGTCCATAAAATTTTGCTGCCTCACTTACCACTACTTCCTGTCACAGGTCTCAATTCCTTCTTGTATGAAGACAGAAACCTCTGTCAGTGCCCTGGCTTGGCTACATATCTCAAGTATCTGGAATACTTTTTCCTGACTTCTGAAACACAGGGTGGGGGGAGGATTCAAGGTCAGAGGAAGTAAAAAGCAATCTTTTTCTCAAGAGGAACAAGCAGGAGATGTTCTAGTTTACTGGTTTTTAAATTGAAAGATTCCATTAGGCTTGCATATTATCTTTTACAAAGCTCCATTCAACATTACAGCAAATTAATGGATGTTGGGCAAAGAACGATAGGGGAAAAACAGATGTTATTAGAACAAATATTGGTGGAGAAAGCAAAAATGACGACTATCCCTGCGATAACTAAAATATCAGCTGGCTGGCTGGCAAAGATAATGAAGGGAATACTCTGAATGTTTGCATTTTGGTGTGGCATCATGTCTTTGAAAAAAATTAATAGGTTTTATTTTTTAATATTAGCAAGTAATCTCTCTCTCTCATTGTAAGATGACATTTCTGGTTTTATTTCCAAAATTCAAAATGGATTTTAAAAAGAAGACTTTATTTTCTCACAGGACCAGAACAGTTTTACATATGTGAAAAAGAATAAATTATGGAGCTGGTGTTGTGCTGCAGTGCGTTACATGATTACTTGGTCACCAGTATGGCATATCAAGGCTCCGGTTCAACTCCTGACTGCTTCGCTTCCAATCCAGCTCCTTCGTAATACATCTGGGAGAGTTGCCGCCACAGACATGGGAGAACCAAACAAAAGTCCAAGACCCTGCCTTCTAACCGGCTCAGCCTTGGTTATTGTGGCCATTTGGAAAGCAAACCAGTAGACAGAAAGGTAAGTCAATCTCTCTCTCTCCCTTTCAAATAAACAAAAAATGGATTTAGAAAAGAAATGAGCTGCCTTTTTTTGAAAACGTGGAGGTGTTTAAGTTTACTAGCTGTGACCCCATAATTGTGTTACTGACAAAATAAATTACTTGGTTTCCCTATAGCCTTTTCTTTTCCTTTATTTACTTGCTTACTTTGTTTTGTTTTCTTTTTGCACTCTTGTGGAAAAATAGTGTGATGTCTAGATGAACTGAAACAATGTGGTTACATTTCAGACCAAGTACAGGTTTCTCAGGATTAGATTCCATAAACGGGAAATCATCATTCTGCTAATACTTTCCTAGACCAGATGACATTTGTGGAATACTCAATGGTCTAGAGAAAGGTTCATGTGTCTTTGATACCATGTGTATCATTTAGGCCACTGGCTTAATAGCAGCACCTGTTATCATAGCATATATATCTTTAGCTCAGCTCTCCCTAGCATCCCAGAATGGAGAAACCAAGTAAAAATGGACCACCTGCAACTGCTGTCACGTCCCTCCTTTTTTGTCTTGTAAAGGCATCTGCAAAAGCTAATGTTGCTGTTATCTGTAGAAAATGAATAACCATAAAAACATGGATTTGGATCCTGGCATAGTAGCCTAATGGATAAAGTCCTCACCTTGCACGTGCTGGCAACCCATACGGGTGTCAGTTCATGTCTCAGCTGCTCTGCTTCCCATCCAGCTCCTTGCTTGTGGCCTGGGAAAGCAGTCAAGGACAGCCCAAGATCTTTGGACCCAGCAACCATGTTTGAAATCCAGAGGGGGCTCTTGGCTCCTGGCTTTGGATCAGCTCAGCTCAGCTTTAGCCATTGTGGTTATTTGTGGAGTGAACGAGCAAATGATAGATCTTTTTCTCCAGATATGCCTTTCCAATAAAAATAAAGAAATCTTTTTAAAAAACATGATTTTTTGATACAGAGATAAAATTAACTATTTCATTGATCTCAATGGAATAAATTTCAGGTTTATGTGAATTTGAACAATCCAAATATTAATTAAGCTATACTTGGGCTGGGTAATAGCTTCCATAAACTCATGGGAGTTCTTATAAAATTGTTTGTTTATTTCTTTCTTTCTTTTATTTTTTTTAATCTTATTTGGGGGAGAGAAAGAGAGAGAGAAAGGGAGAGAGAGATTCTTTCATCTACTGATTCCCTCCCCAAGTGCTCACAGTTGCCAGGGTTATCTCAGGCCAAAAGCATTTCCCAAATAAGTGGAGGTATCCAAATACTTGGACCACCATTTTCTACCTCCCAGTATGCACATTAGCAAGTAGCTAGATTGGAAACAGGGGGACCAGGATGCAAATCAGGTCTTCAAATGTATTTATTTATTTGAGAGAGACTGAATTTCTATCTGTCATTTTGCTCCATAAATGTTGATAATGGTCAACTCTGGGCCATGGCTGCAGTTAGGGTCTGGGCACTCAATGCCAGTCTCCCATGTCAGTGGGAGGAATCCAACTACTAGAGCAATCACCATTGCCTCCTAGGGTTTGCATCAGCAGGGAGCTAGAATCAAGAATCAAAGTGAGCATTCCCAACCCAAGCACTGTGCTATAACATACAGGTATCTTAACTGCTAGATGAAACATCTACTTCGTTTTGGACTTCAATCCAGTGTAATCTTAGAGTCCTGCTAATGCTAATACGACTTCCAGTGTTCCTATTCATACAGAGCAATGCAGTTGCCCATTTCTGACTTGGTTGTGGATCCTCAAAATGTCAAACATGTCTATCTCATCTCCACTAAGTATATCATTTGTTAATAACAACAACCCATGGAGGATGGAACACTATGCTACTCTGAATCTCCATCTCTATCAAGAACAGTTAGGCTTTTTCAATTTGTTTCCATCACTGTTAATAAACTTATACCAGTCTATATTTCCTTGGATTGCTGGGGACTCCTTCATTAAATAGAAAAGTCATGCGGAATGCTCTAGCTGCTTTTGTTTCACCCGATGAATCAATGTAAAACCTGTCAGAGTAAGAATGAGGAAGAGGAAAAGGAAGAGTTGGAAAAGAATAAAGAGGAGAAGGGGAAAAAAGGAGAAAGAAATCTATTATCTATCCATGTATATGTTTTAATCTCAGGAAAATGGTTTATTTATGTTCCTTTTTATGAATAGTATTATGTACTACTCCACTTTTGGGGGTATATTATTGTTTTTATTTTGTCTTCAAATTTCTAGAGGAAATACTAAAACACAAACAGATACTATTTTGCATTACTGACTATATAGTAAAGAGGGTGGAATGGGGGTAGTAAGGATAGGAGATGGGAATCTACATGTATTGAACACCTGTTGCGTACCAGGTACTGTGCTATCCACATTTTTAAAAGAACTTTATTAATATGTAATGGTTATAAAATAAACTGTGTATAATTCAAGTGTATATTCTAAATGTTGGCATATGCATACAGCCACCATCACAGTCTAGATAATATTCATGATCATTTACATCCAGTGTCTTCATGAACTTTGAAATCTATATTTCTGCTCCTGTCTTCTCTACCCATCCTCAGCCACCATTCTTCTTCCTCCTTTTTATGTTACATTTTCTAGAATTTTATACAAATTGTATCATTCAATATGTACTTTCATTTGTCTGCCTCTCTCACTCAGCATAATTATTTTGAATATTCAATTTGTTGTGTGTATCAATAGTTATTCCTTCAATAAGAAAAGAAGGAGAAGGAAGGATAGGATTGAGTGGTGGTAGATTAGAAAATAATATTATAGTCTTAAAACTATGAAAATCAATACCTTTGTATAAATAAAAAGTAAAAAAAGTTAATTCTTTTTCTTGTGGAATAGTTTTTTGAATTGAATTTGTTGTCCATTCATCTGGTGATAGACAGTTGAATTATTTCAGGTTTTGGCTATACAAAATAAAGCTGCCTCGGAGTCTTATGAAGTCTGTGTGTGGAAATACGCTGTGACTTCTATAGGGTAAATACCTAAATACTTGTGAGTTAATAGCTGAGTCCTATACTAGAGAGCAGTTTGCATACTGGAAGTATCAAAATACCTTCTGATGTAGCCATAAGATCTTAAATTCTTGCCAGCAGCATGCAAAAGTCAGTTCTCCCATATCACAGTTCTCCATCCACACTGAGTATAGTTGGGTTCTCAGTGTTCAGCAATCTTAGTAGGTTTACACCTACTAAGTGATACTGTTGTTTTAGTTCCTCATTGACCAGTGAAATTGCACATCTTTTCATGTGCTAATTTTCTATGTGATTCCTTCTTTGGAAATATATTTGTCCAAATATTTTTACCATTCTTTTTATTCATTTCTTCATTGAGAGTTCACTGTATATTATTGGTACACATCTTTAATTTGGGTGCAAGTGTTTTATATGATTTTGTAGATGCTTTTCCCTTAGCCTATGCCTTATAATTTCATTTTTTTCACAGTGTCTTTCAAAAGAAGAATATTTTTCTTTAGAGAAAAGGATGGGGGTAGGGAACCTGGCAGTATGGTGGCATACCAGCATCCCATATGTGCAGTCGTTCAAGTCCTGGCTGCTCTACTTCCAAGCCATTTGGCAGCTCATAGCCTGGAAAACAAGAGGAGGATGTCCCAAAGCCCTGGGCCCCCATGTCTACATGGGAGACCTGAAAGAAGCTTCTGCTCTGAACTTTGTTCTGGCCCAGGATTGGCCACTGCAGCCAACTGGGGAGTAGGCCAGGGAATGAAAGATCTCTCTCTTTCTGTCTGTCTTTCTCTCTCTCTTTGTGTCTATAACTGTGACTTTTAAGTAGAAAATAAATTAATCTTTAATAAACATTTTTGCATATGATGAATTTAGTTTCCTGCTCTGTATTTAAGAAATTTTTGAGTACTTAGGGATGTTTTACTTTTCAATTTGGGAATAATTTAAAACACAAAGAAATGTTGCAAAAATAGGAGTAAAGTACACCTATATAACCTTTATCTGCCAATTAAAGCAGAATTAGATAAATGAGGTAACATCAAATTAAAAAACTTCTGCACAGCAAAGAAGATACTCAACAAAGTGAAGTAGCAAACAATAGAATGGGAGAAAATATTTGTAACCTATGCACCTGATAAAGGATTAATATATACAATCTCTATTGAGCTCAGGAAAATTAACAATCGATAACAGTGAAAATCCAGTTAAGAAATGTGCAAAGGACATGAATAGACTATTTTAAAAGGATGAAATTCAAATGGTCCACAATCACATCAAAGAAATGCTCAGGTTCACTAGCCAACAGGGAAATGTTAATAAAAACCTTAATGACATTTCACCTCACCCCAGATAGAATGATCATCACCCAGAAATAAAAACTGATAACTCCTGATGAAAATGTGAACAAAGAGGGATCCTAATACATTGTTAGTGGGAATGTATTCCAACCATTATGGAAGACAGTATAGAGAGTCTTCAAAGATCTGAAAATAGATCTACCATATGATTCAGGTATCCCATTCCTGGGAATTTACTCAAATAAAATGAAATTAGCATATGAGACCATTATCTGTACCTTCATGCTTATTGTGTGTCCATTCACAATAGCAAAGATATGGAATCAAATTAGATGCCTGTGAACTGATGACTGGATAAAGAAAATGTGGTCTATATAAATGATGGACTACTGATCTGCAATAAGAATAAAATCCTGTTTTTTTTTTCAAATAAAATGGATGGAACTGGAGACCAGTAGGCTAAGTGAAATAAGTCAAATCCAAAATGACAAACATCATGTGTTTTCTGTGGTTGGTTGCAACTAATATATAAAACCCCTTAACATAAATTGGGCTAAACTGACTAGCTGTGATTTGATTGCTCTCTATAAGGCTTGTCCATACACCTGCACAACAGTGATCTGTCTATCTGATGCTTGTAGGGCTCTTAGCATAGAGAAGCAACCAGCCTGTGATCACAAAGTAAATTGAAAATGTATTATTGCAAAAAATTAAGAAAAAATTAAGAAGAAGGAAGGAGGGGGAGGGAAGAAAGTAAAACTGTATCACTGGAATTGTATCTATGAAATTAATGAAATGGATTCTCTAGATATTAATGAATAAAAATGCAACAATCCAAAAAAAAGCCTGTATAACCCCATCTAGCTTCATTTCTTGACTTTTACCTCATTTGCATTATTACTTCCTTTATTTTCACTGTGTCATCTCTTTTCCTTCTCCTCTCTATCTGAATGATCTTGTGTTTATACATCATATTCCTTGACATGCAAATAGTTCAGTATAAGCTGTAATAATAAATTTTTATAAAGTTATCTTCATAACATTATTATCAATATGCCATTCTTACTTAAGCAATCACCTATGCATCAATATTTTTTAAAAGATTTATTTTTTTGGAAAGTCAGATATACAGAGAGGAAGATCTTCCATCCACTCATTCACTCCCCAAACAGCCACAATGGCTGGACCTGTGCCAATCCGAAGCCAGGAACCAGGAACTTCTTCCAGGTCTCCCACACAGGTGCAGGGTCCCAAGGCTTTGGCCATCCTTGACTGCTTTCCCAGGCCACAAACAGGGAGCTGGATGGGAAGCAGGTCTGCCGGGGTTGCAACCAACACCCATGTGAGATCTCGGTGCATGCAAGGCGAGGACTTTAGCCACGAGGCTACCGCGCTGGGCCCTATATTAATATTTTATCTTTTTCATTGCTCTAATAATATTCTTTACAATATGCCCCTATCCACACAGAAGTTAATCTCAGGTAAAGTATTATATTTACTTGTCATAGTTTTTTTTAAGTTTTATTTATTTGTTTTAATTGTTATTAACATTGTATTATGTGATACAGTTTTATAGGCACTGGGATTCCCCCCACCCCTCCCACAATCCTCCCCCCATAGTGGATTCCTCCACCTTGCTGCATAACCACAGTTCAAGTTCAGTTGAGATTCCTTCATTGCAAGCATATACCTAGCATAAAGTCCAGCATCTTATTGTCCAGATAAGTTCAGTGGCCTCTTGGGGAGACCTTCTCTGGTCTGAAGGTAGAGCTAACAGAGTAAAGTTCCGGTCAGTTAAAAGCCCCAACAAAACATCAGCATCGATATACAATGTTATGGAATTAATTGACATTTTTTTTAACTTTTCATCTGGAACATTACATAAGCTTTCTTTGTTTTTTCTGTTTAGGGGAGTGATGTTTTCTGTTGATTAAACTCAGACATAGGTGTGATGTTCTTCGGGCATGATATTTAAAGACACATGTCTCTGGCTCACATTAGTAATGTTAATTTGGAATAATTGACCAAATAGTTATTTAATTTCTATACAGTTAGCATTTCCCCCTTGAAGCATCAGCATGGATACATTGTAGTCCTGTGCATGTGCCTTCCTCATAAAAATTGGATTTGACGTAACACTCATTGATTTTTAAAAATTTTCTCACCTTTATTATCCTTGCAAAACACTGACTTTTCAACTCCAGCATCTTTTCCACATTTACCAGTCAGCACTCTCATTTGAGTGTAAACAGGAACTTTTCCCTTCCACTGTTAGTAACATGAGCTCACGATTTCCTAGCCTTTTCATTGCATTTTCTGCCATATTTTCTGTTTCCTGCTGCATTGGAGTTTCTCTGCTCCAATTATCCCAGTTCTGGTCAGTGAGAGCTGCCCCAAGCCGAGCTCCCGTGTCCCTGTGACATGCCCCTGTTATTTTCTGAGCACTTCATTGCTGTCTGATAGGACCAAATGGCTCAGGCTCATCTTGTACGTTTCCTGCTCCAGCCCTGGAATCAGCCAGCTCTTTATGTTTCTCTCATTCCTTTAGGCAGACGATGCTGTTAGACACAGATCAAACTTATTGGTATTTACTCACTAGAACGTGCTAATTGATAGATAGTCCTAAGCTGCTGTTTGGAGAGGTACCAGCCCATCATGAGTGTTTTCTTCTCAACACAAATTATATTTAATCCTTGTGAAAGGTTTTCTAAAATAATTCCATTAGCCTTGACTGATCACAATGTGATCAGCATGGAGAATGTAAGAAAGCAGAGCTGTAAGAGCCCTTTTGAATCACCTGCTCTGTTGTCTCACTTTCCAGATGATGGAACTGTGGGCTAGACAAGATTATGGCATTATCTAAGATCAAAAATAGGACAATGGCAAGTGCAATCTCATTTGTGTCCAGTATTATTTATGTAACACTGCACTGCTTGCTTTTCCTTCATAAAAATCATAAATATCATATTTCTACAATTTTTTTTCTGTGATACAGATGCATAAGCATAGAGGATCATATCTCTCCCTCTCCTTCCTCCCTCCTTGCTCTATGTTCCCCTCCATATTATTTGTGCCCAAAATGAAAAATACATGTTCCCTCTGATATGCAATAAATACACAAAACACTATAGATATAATCATGTGTCATATATATGTATGTGTGTATATATATACTGTACAAGAGGAATTTACATACTGAGAAATAATGAACTTTCCTCCTGATCGATAGAATTCCTATTAACATCAGTAACATTTTTTAAAAAAATCAAAGTACCTACATAAGAAAGATCCTTGTGAATTTTAAAACATCTGAGAGGCTATAAGCATAGCTAATATCTATGTGCTTTGGTTTTAGTCTGGGGGCAGCTGTCTGCTAAAGGGTTAGTACTGAGCACAATTTTGTAAACAACTATTATTTCAAAAATAGTTTTACAGCTTTTAGGAAACACAAGTTCAGAGCTAGAATTTTAATGAACTAAGAAGTCCTACAACAGTCTATTATCTGCTTGGTACCCTCATTTACCAAACAAGAGGATAGAAACTCTGAAAGCTTAAGCAACTTGCCCAAGACTAGTAAGTGACATGATAGGAAATAGCATTTGGTGTGAGCTCTAATGTCTCTCGCTCCTTGTCCCTGCAACTGGCTCCCTGCTGTTCACCTCTGCAAAATGAACATGGGCTGCAGGAGTTGTCCCTGAAGTGACTACAGGCGTTGGCTCAGGCCTGGAAACATGAAAACTGTAGCTACTACATTTGGCTGACACAGATGTGTGTGGCTGTCCAGGAGCCAGTTTATTTCAAGGGTCATTAAGGACCACAACATTAGCTTGTAGAACGGGAATCCCAAGCTTGTAGAATCTCCTCTGTTGGAAGTGTTTCAGGTTGGTTATACAATCTGTCTCTGCAATTTCTTGAGTGAAACTTCCTTGGAATTAGATGTATTCATCTACACATCAG
The DNA here is from genome assembly GCF_017591425.1 of Ochotona curzoniae. Lineage (NCBI taxonomy): Eukaryota > Metazoa > Chordata > Mammalia > Lagomorpha > Ochotonidae > Ochotona > Ochotona curzoniae. The sequence goes on from NW_024467087.1 coordinate 13,551,136, forward strand.
GTCTCCTAAACTGTGGCTCCCAACTATCATATATGTACACATAAGTATGTCTGGATGTTGTAATTGACAAACTAACTATTCTTGCAACCTGGCACGGTAGCCTAGAGACTAAAGTCCTCATCTTGAATGCACCAGGATCCCATTACAGGTGCCACTTCTAATCCTAGCAACCCTACTTCCCATCCAGCTACCTGCTTGTGGCCTGGAAAAGCAGTTGAAGACATCCCAAAGCTCTGGGACCCTGGACCTGCATGGGAGACCCAGAAACAGCTCCTGGCTCCTGACTTTGCATTGGCGCAGTTCTGACCATTGCAGCCACTTGGGGAGTCAATCAATGGTCAAAAGATCTTTCTCTGTCTCTCCTCCTCTATATATTCATCTGACTTTGCAATAAAAATAAATCTTTTAAAACACAATTGTTCCTGAATTCATAACAGTTTTTTTCCCCTTTGGTATATTTTATGAGTCTACGTAAAGCAAAATCCTAAATGCTGTGTGTGTGTGTCTGCTTGCAGGGTGGTGGGGGCTCCACACTTTTTTTATGCTTACAATATAAAATTCCAGTGTCATCTGGACTATACAATCACCAAAGGTTTCTTAGGCAACAGAACATTATCTGTCTCAGAAGTGGAGATCTGGAAAAATTGTACAAAACCCACTTCCACTGGTCAAACAGCAAATAAATTGTGCAGGGCTCTTCAGGTTCAGAAAGACAAAACAAATTAGAGAGAGTTCTGAAAAGTGCAACAGAATAATTAAATAAGAGATGGATTACAAAGACTTCGTATAAAGCAAATTGAAGTGGATATGAATTTGAATAAACACTAGCAGGAGGATAAGCAAGGAGAGGTGATACAGTGTATCATGATTACATGGTAAATGCTAATGCCAAGAACACAGAAGTATTGTTTTCAGCATATGAGGCACGAATAGGCTATCTGGCATTAAAGTAAGGGACAGCAGAAGGTTACATGTCCCACAGGCACTTCTTGTTTCACAGCAATCACGACCCAATGAAATTCAGAAGAGAAAAGGAAAGATATAAATCCATCGTGTATGCAACATTTAGAAGGGCAGACCTTGACAAAACTGTGAATGTCAAGGAAAGAACTAACAGGTAGAGTTTATAAATTCAACAGATCGCAAGACATCTGAAGACTGTTTCAAAACAACTACTTGGAAACTCAGTATAGAAAAAGGCCAGAGTACAAAATTATCATGAGTTTGGAAAAGAAAGTCCTCCATGGCTTGATGGGCCACAGAACTGCTGTTTGCTTTTAATTAGGATAAAATACACATTACATAAATTTAGAATCAATTTGTTTTTAACTGTGGAGTTCAGTGGTGTTAACTATTCATACTATTGTGAAACAAATTCAAAAAATTTCAAATTTCTCATTTCAAAAATCCAAAGCCAAATCCAAGACACAAATCTACCCCGTTTCTATTTCAATCCACCCATTGATAGCCACAATGTGCTTTCTGTTCCTATGAACCTGGCTACTTTAGCTGTCTAAAATAAGAGAATTTATGCGGTGCATTTGTCCTTCATTAACTGGCTTATTTCCCTCAGAGTTTGTCCATGGAGGAGTATTCGACAGGATCCCCTCCCTTTTGAAGGCTGAATAATGTTCAATTTTATGTATATATCTCATTTTCTTTTTCCACTCACCCTTGGATAGATATTTGAGCTCCATCTTTTTGTTTCATGTGGGCAATACAAACACAAAAATTAAAAAGTGAGGGAAAGATTTAATGTGTTTCTCATTACACTTCAAATAATCAAATGCCCAGCCTATACTCACCCACACTAAGCTACAAATAGTCTCTAAATTATCACATTTGTCATCTCTTCTCTACTCTCAATGTTCCCGAATTAACAGGACCTTAAAACTTAAAATGCTTCTCTATAAAGTGTGTTTATTTTGCTACGTGTCTCCCTCCACACAGTATCCCTATAATCATTCCTAATGTACAATCAATCGCATATGCCCAAGAAGGTTGTCCATTGGCCATTGACATAATTTAAGAATGGAGACAATGAGACACTTGAAAGATCTGAGATGTTTTAATAACCTCCAGTCCAAAACTCTTCGCACTCCTTACCTTCTCCTACACAATGGAATAACAAATATCTTTACTTTCACTCTCTCTGAAGGGAAATTTCAGATGTTATCCTATTCAGTGCAGTATTTTATCTATTAAGGATGCCAGAAATATGCCAGATCATTAAATCCTATGGGATTCCCTATTCTTGATGAAACAAGAAAATCACCATGGATACCTCTCTGCTCCACTACATGATCAGCAATAGCTGCTGAGCTCAGTTCTGGTGCCCACTTCAACTGCGTATCACACAAACTTACATTAGGTAAAATCATAAGTGCCACATCTCAGTGTCATAAGTATCAGACATCTTCCGGTAGTTTTGCTTTAAATAAGTCAACAGTTCCCTGAACCCCATATAGCTCTGGGAGCTTCTTCGACCTTTGACTGCATTACTAACCAAGTATCTGCCTGAAGTTCCTCTGTAACGGACCTCCACCTAAAAACGCATGCCAAGAAGTTAGTTTAGCAGGAGGAAGAAACCCAGAATTTGGGGAGTGCTATCTTCCAAAGTGATCTCAGAGTCCTTGATTCTTTGATACTATATATCACAAGTACATTGCTTCTACAAAATACACAATGGAACTACCTGAGAGTGCTCTACTTGCTATAGCATGTGCTGTGACCCATTTGCTTCCTGGAATGGTGGCAAACCTTACAGAATCAGGTTGGTTGAGAGTCAGCAAAGAAGTCAAATACTTTGAGTGTCCCATAGGAGTCCTGTAGACAAAGAACTATGACTACATCACAAACACGGGGAGCCCCAAGCCCAGGTGATGCAGTTACAGGCCTCACCACACCTGTGCTTTGGACAGTCTGAGCTCTACTCCTGATGCAGAGTATCTTCTGTTAAGAATGAGAAAAGTGGCACTGGAATCAAATTGTAATCAAGCTCATCTCACTGATTCCAGGTCAGAACACCTTGCAAAATTAACACGACCTCTTAGCTGCCTACCCAGCCTGGTGTCAGACTTCATGCAGATTGGCATCCGAGTTCCTTGCCAAGAAGCAAAACCCTCGGGCCCGGCGCAGTGGCGCAAGTGGTTAAGGTCCTCGCCTTGCAGGCCCGGGATCCCATATGGGCGCCGGTTCTATCCCAGCAGCTCCGCTTCCCATCCAGCTCCCTGCCTGTGGCCCGGGAAAGCAGTCGAGGACGGCCCAAAGCCTTGAGACCCTGCACCCGCATGGGAGACCCGGAAGAGGCTCCTGGCTTCGGATTGGCATAGTATCGGCCGTTGCAGCCACTTGGGGAGTGAATCATCGGACGGAAGATCTTCCTCTCTGTCTCTCCTCTCTGTATATCTGCCTTTCCAATAAATAAAATAATAAAAATAAATCTTAAAAAAAATAAATCTTTTTTTTTTAAAAAAAGAAGCAAAACCCTCAATTTTCTCATACTCTATGACCCCATCAATGGTCTTACCATCCAAACAATTCTTTCCAGATAATTTTTGTATGTCCCTTCGCACTCACATGATAAAATCATGTTTGTGTAGCAAGAGGAAGGGATATAAAAGCAGTAAATAATGTAAAATTTTAAGCAATCATACTTAAAAACAAAATACATTGGCAGGGGTCTAGAGTGGATTAAGTTGCTTCCTCTGATGGCGGCATTCCATGAGTGCTGGTTCAAGAGCAGGCTATGCTCTTTCCAATAGAACTCTCTGTTAATGTTCCTGGGCAAGCAGTGAAGAATGTCCCAAGTACCTGGACCCCTGCACCACAGGGGAGACCCAGATAGAGTTCCAGGTTCCTGGTTTTAACCTGACCCAGTACCAGCCATTGTTGTCATTTGGGGAGTGAATTGGTGGATGAAGATATCTTTTTTCTCTCTCTCTCTGTAACTGCCTTTCAAATAATTACATAAATAAACAAATCTTCAAAATTAAAAAGGGAAATATATTAGTAGAGAAATTTTAAAAATTGTACCTTCCTCTTTTAAAACTGCAATCAAAATTTGCTGCCTGCAAATGTACCACAGCTGACAAATCTGTGGCTTTCAAGGGCTCATAATGACAGAATTAGTACACCTTGAAAGAGGTCAATCTGCTAAAGGAAAACTGAAGCAAGTCCTCAATCAAATTACTTAGTAATTGATGAAAATCAACTTAAACACTTTGTGCTGGCACAACTAGAGTAACTGGAGCTATGTATGGAAATAGGGTTGGCACGAGAAGGAAAGCCCTAGTAGATTTCAACATTTAGGAAACAGCTCTAAGATTTTAATTTTCAAACTGTAATAATAAACAGAGGGTTGCATATATTTCTTTGTTAGAGAAACAAACAGGAAAAGAAGAATATAGATATATCTAATATCAAATGAGTGATTTGGTAGCAAAGAAACCCCTAAAGATAATCCCTGACATCCTTCAGACTTTAGGATACAAAAGGCTGACAAGAATGGCAAGTCTGTGAACGGTCTTGTTCTTGCTTTGTGAAACTGTTCTCCTTTCTTCTGGTTTCAGTCTCAAAGGTCCTCAGACACATGCTAAGAGAATCTGCATGGTGATCATATTTGGTCTGGGTATAGATGAAGATGACCCGACTCCTGATGACACTAATACTGCTATAACCCAAGGAAAGCCACTCTGCAAAGGTGAAGATGACGTGTCATGTGTGGAAGAAGTAGAATATGCTGTGCCTGGCAGGTGACTTGTACACGTGCTCAATACTGTACCTTCATTCACTTTTTTTTTAATTTATTTTTTTGACAATCTTCACATAATTAGGGTAAAAAGGTTCAAGCGCTACAGGAAGATGGGCAAGACAATTAGTTCTGTAGTTTTTCCTTAATATATCTGATGTAAAAGGGGATTTTAAGGGAGAAACCCCACCCAGTCTCCCACCCACCCCAGGTCCCTGATGTGGGGCATGCTCCGAGGGTCTTGCTCAAGTGGTTTTGATAGTTCAACAGTTCTGAATTGCTGCCATTCTCACCACTCCAAGCACGATGAAGTCGTTGAAGAATCCACTGATTGACATAGTCCATCATAGAGTGTCTGTTTGCCCAGTTTTTCACTGCCAACATATACTGAGGTGGCTGATTGACTTGTTCTGTCCTCTGTCTTTTCATGGTTAGGGTTCTGAGTCCAGAAGCTCGATTGGGGGGATCCCCAAAGAAACTCTGTCTGAGGTGTTCCCAGACCATATTCTTGTATGTACTAGCAAGTACAGGGCCCAACACAGTCCATTGCCCCGATCAGCTGTTTGTTGCAATTGCTGGGTTGGTTCTGTTTCCATCCCTGTCTTCCACTGGAACCAATGGGTGTTGCAGTCCAGCCTGGTTCTGCCCAGCACATACTCGGCCCTCACTTTGATAATATGTTTTCAAGGATGTTTTCTTTATTTTTGGTAGCATTAAAAAAAAAAAAGGCTGCATGGTACGTCAACTACTTAAAGAGAAGATAAAATTTCTTTCAACTTTTAAGTGACACTGTGATGTGCTAGATATAAGCAGAACAAATAATGCTCTCGGAAGTTTCACATTGGCTTACAAGAGTTCAAGGTGGTGTTTGTTGTAAGACGTGCATTACTCATTGTTAGCTTTGCGGTCTGAAGTGTTCAAGCTTGATTCATTAGTAGACCAGATGTTTTGTTACTGAAGTACTTCTAGTTATACCTTGGTGTTTAAAGGAACAATACCTGTAAAAATGGCTTGAGTTTAATTTCACAGCACCTACTTCGTAAACTTTCCCATATAATTAGTGATCTTGTAAGTAATCACCTTCTAGAAATAGGTTAAACTGAAACAACTCAATGGAAGAAACTTTCCACGAGGCTTATTTTTAAATGAAAGAATTGCTAAGGGGAGCAAAATTATAAACCTGAATAGATGTGTTGTAAAGCTTTTCAGAAGTCACCAAAGATTGTGGATGCAAATGCAGTGTCCAAGTCATTTCACTTTGCTTAAGAAAGTTGTGACAAATACATGTGAGTTAAAGAAAAAAAAATGAGTTACTACAAACCTTTCAACTATAGGAAGAAAAGCTCATCAAAACTCAAAGTGCACCCCGGGAGTGTTTTATGAAAGTTATTTAACATGAGGATCAATAATGAAATCCAAAAGTAGATAAAGCATAGAAGATCCTTACAACACCAAAATACTAAAATAATTATATCCTTCTAATTCACTTGATTTAGCCAGAAGGTCAAGGAGTGATATTCGATTTCAAGCTATGGCATAAGACACATTAGGAGACAGGAGGAGCTGGTGCTGTGGTTTAGCATGTAAGGCTGCCATCTGTGGTGCCTGCCGCTTATGTAAGCACTGGTTCAAGTCCAGGCTGCTCCACTTCTGACCCAACTGCCTGCTTGTGGTCTGGGAAAATGGTGGAGGATGGCTCAAATCCTTGTGTACCTACAACCATACAGGAGACCTTGAAACGCTTCTAGTTCCTGGCTCCTGGCTTTGGACTTCAGACTGGCTCAGCTCCAGCCATTAGGCCATTTAAGGAGTGAATCAGGAGATGGAAGATTTGGTCCTAACTTTACATTTCAAATAAAAATAATCTCTTCTTAAAAAGAGATGAAAGGGTTAACAGAAGTCCTAGTAACTGAATCTTGAAAGATCACAGGATAGGGGACCCAGCAGAAAGGTGGCATGTAATCTACAAAGTTTCCAACATTAGGATGTTATAAAGTAAGGAGTAAGCTGTGCAATCTTCCATCTCCTGATTCACACAGGGATTCACTGACACACTGAATGATGTCTAATGTTCTACTATTGATGGAAATTTTGAATAGTATTTGAAAAATGGACTCTGGATTTTCATTTTTCTTTACGTCCCCGTCCCCAAAATGTGTAGTTAGTCCTAGCTAGGAAGCTTATACCCAAGGATTTTGGAGAATGGAGAAAAACATAAAGGTGAAAAACCTACAAACAAAAATGTAAGCAACAATAAAAAAAAAAAGAAAAAAAATTAAAAAAAAAATGAATATAAGTTGTTGAAATTTCTATGTTGTAAATTCAGAAATTATGATATTTGTCCTTTGGAGGTTGGCTTATTTCAGTGAACATGATGGTCTTTAGTTGGGACCTTTTCTTTCTTTTTTTTTCTTTTTTTTTTTTTTTTTTTGCAATTGGTTGAATTTCATTCTTTTCAATGGCTGAGTAGTATTCCATAGAGTAGATGTATCGCAGTTTATCCACTCCTCCTTTGATAGGCATCAGGGTTGTTTCCATGTCTTCAGTATTGTAGATTGTGCTGCTTTGGATACAGGAGTATAGGTCATTTCCTCATATGCGGATTTCACTTCCTTTGTATATGTTCCCAAAAGTGGAAAAGTAGGGTTATACGGTAGATCAATTTTTCAGTTGTCTTAGCACTCTCCAAAGTGACTACCATGGTGGTTGTACTAGCCCAATTTTCCCCATTTTTTGAAGAACAATTATTAAGCATCTCAATTTTTATTCCAAATACTTTCCCCCACAGAGATAAGAATTCAAAGCAGAGGCATAAATACAGTGCACAAGTGAGAGCATAATTCATTTAAAAGTGAGAGAGTGAGTATATACCAGTGTAGGTGACCACAGGTAGGTAGATACTTGTCATCAATGGACTGGAGAGCTGACAATGAAGACAGAGCATGGGAGGTCGCAAGAGAAGGACCCAAAAGCCAAGGGGCCCAAACCAAAAAGCAAAAGGCAATTCTCATGTGTAACAGCCAGTTTTGGGGTTAAGAGGTATACCCTAAATGAATATATAAGTGGGGTGGTGCTTAGTGTGCTGTGAGGCTTCTTAGGTGCTTCATGGTGTCTCTACAAGGAGTTCAACTTCCATGTGATCATCACAGCATCTGCTTTTTCCAGATCCCAGATGGGACACAGGTGCATCATAGGAAAATGGGCATGCTAGATTGACAGGTGAGGGGTTGATTAACAGCGCAAAACTAGAGGCAGAAAATATTTTTTAAAGTTTTATTTTTATTATTTTTATTGCAGTCATATATATAGAGAGAGGAGGAGAAACAGAAATAGCTTCCATCCGATGATTCACTCCCCAAGTGACCACAACAGCCGGTGCTGCGCTGATCTGAAGCCAGGAGCCCAGATCCTTGTCTGGGTCTCCCATGCGGGTGCAGGGTCCTAAGGCTTTGGGCCATCCTTTATTGCTTTCCCAGGCCACAAGCAGGGAGCTACATTTGAAGTGTGGTTGCCGGGATTAGAACTGGCGCCCATATGGGATCCTGGCGTGTTCAAGACAAGGACTTTAGTCGGTAGGCCACGGCACCAGACCCAGAGGCAGAAATTATTAAGATCATCTTTCAATTAGTTTTTCCTGACTAATCTTCCTATGTAGCTCTCTCACTTTAGAGCATTTTTATTTCTCCTTACTTTATTTCATATATTTTCTGACTCATTCACTCATTGAAAAAAAACTTCAGCAAGGCTTGCATTAGTCAGCCTGGGCTATCCATAACAAATTACCATAGAGTAGGTGGTTTAGACAATACATATCTATTTATCACAGGTCTGGAGGCTGCAAATTCCAACATCAAAGTGCTAGCCAATTCTATTCCTCCATGTGGGCTATTGATGGATGGCCTCACCCTGCACTCTTGAGATGAAGCAGAAAAAGAGAAACAAAGAGAAAGCATGGGCTCTTCCACAAGACCTGAGTCCCTCTCTCACTTCTGATCTCACCTAATGCCAATCACCTCTTCAAGGCCCTATACCTAACTATCATACAATGAGGGGCCGGGCTTCTATATGCAACATTTAAGAGGCCATATTACAGTCCAAAGCAGATTCCCCCAGCTTCTTTCTCAGTTGTTGTTTAAAAATGAGATATCCATTTTCTTCCTTGCCTAGTCACCAATGAGTTTAAGCAGTTCAGACAATTAACAATTTGCCTCCACAGAATTTGCCTCTAAGAGTCTAAGACAATGATTCAAATTAGGTTGGTGTCATGGAGAAAAACTCCAAAGTACATACAATTGGGGATCTTGGCTGGGTCTTGGTTGTACTCAACAAACACAGTCCCTGGCCAGTAGACCTATCAAGTCTTATTTTATGTGACATTTCTGAACTATTTGACATTTTTTTGTCCCAATAGAGTACGTGTAGTTCTCTCTTCTTATCCTTCTTTGTGGTTCTTGATCTTACCCTCCAGCCTCACTTACTGGATCATCCCCAGACTTTTCATAATGCTAGTGTATCCCATGGTTTTGTTCTTAGATCTCTATTACAGACTTGCTAAGTAATTGGAGCCAAGATGCATAGTTATTTATTAATCATAAAGAGGAATGTAATTTACTTTTCATGGATGTAAAATTTCTCAAACTGTACAATGACACAAGATGAATCTGTGCACACGGTCTGATTAATAATTTTGAAAGTTTTTAAAATTAAAATGAGTCTATAGAATAACAGATTAAACTCTTGTTGAAACTTCCAGTGCAATGATTGATTTCCTTGAATGTGGGATTCTCTATATAAAAAGTCATTGACAAGCATGTTCTAAGGTCTTCTATATATATCCCATGATTACATCAAATAATAGCATCAATATGATGTAATGATATAAAATGAAATGAGATATAATATGCAGTCTCTTCCTTGAGCTATGATCATTTTTGCAGGAGAAGCAGTGTCTGTCTCTTCCTTTTTTATTTGGAAAGTCAGATATACAAAGAGGAGGGGAGATAGAGGAAGATCTTCCATCCGTTGATTCACCACCCCCTCCCCAAAGTGGTCGCAATGGCTGGACCTGTGCTAATCCGAAGCCAGGAACCAGAAGCCTTTTCCAGATCTCCCACGCAGGTGCAGGGTCCCAAGGCTTTGGGCCATCCTCAACTGCTTTCCCAGGCCACAAGCAGGGAGCTGGATGGGAAACTGGGATTAGTGCCCATATGGGATCCTGGAGCGTTCAAGACTAGGACTTCAGCCACTAGGCTACCATGCCGGGCCCTGATGCCTTCTATTATCTTCACTGCACGTTTTGGTGACTAATATTTCTGGAGTTGTTAAGGTGTATCGAATAGCTTGGAGTTACACTGTGAACCATATATGTGCATTATATGTATATATATATAGAGAGAGAGAGAGAGAGAGATTATACATAGACATGACATTTTCATATGTATATATTTCATATGTATATACTTGGATATTAAATATGAAAATATCAGGATATCATGATCATTGGTAAGTTTTTCCCCTTCCTCCTCCAGGAACTCCCTTCCCCTTCCCTCACTGATCTTCCCCATATTATTGCAATAGTCCTTCATAATCAGTCATATGTCCATCATTCTGCTATGAACTGTAACCTTACATTGTGGGCATGGACAATGGCAGAGAGTCCAGCATCCTATTGTCAAGATGTATGTAACAGTACCTTTGGGAGTCCATCTTTGATTTGGAAGTAGATGGCTTGGAAGTAGCATGTTCTTTGGTAATTTTAACTTACAATCACTCTGACTGGAAATGTGAATTTGTGGACAACAGTTGTATTTTCCCTTAGGATTTTTACTTTCATTCTTGAGAAATCTAACTTTTTTCCCAAAAATACTATCGTTCCTCTCAGAGCAGTCCTGAAAGCCACAATGGTCAAAGCTGCTGCTAACAGAATTACAGTCTAGTGTTTTTATTGTTGTCTGAAATCAGTAAGTTTTACTGTAGAGTTTTGAAATCTTTTTGTTACATAGGTTTCAATTTTCTAGAGCTGGATTTTAATTTTTTGTATGGAAGCTAGTGTTCCCTCTCCTAGAATACATGCTTATATCCTGTGAACGGTTTCTGTGGGGAATAAAAGAGGACAATACAATTGCAGGGTTTGACAGTTAAATAAAAAGCAAAGTTATCATTATATGAAATGGTATGTTGAAACCAGGAGTTTATTTACATTTAAAGTTGAATATTAAATTCCACATGCAGCCCATCACAGGTGTTTCATAACCCATGATGCTCCTTTCCATGCCTGAAGTCAGAAGCCACTTAACATTTTATTGAGAATACAATCACAGTATTCTCACTGGAATGAAATATTCAAAGGTGTTCTGAAAGCACCCCACAATTAGCTTCTTTGCATGAGCAAGAGCTGACACCTGCTCTGAAAAGTGTATTTTTCAAACGGAGTTACTGGTCTCCTTTAGAGTGGAAGAAAATGGCTGCTACCATGCTCAATTATTGAAACCCAGATTGAAAAATAAGTAAGACAAAAATATCCACTTTTATGGCTAAGTTGAGAACTGTGGGTGGTGAGAAAGAAACATGGAACATGTTTATTTTGACAGTGAGGCTCTTTGAGAGAAATTCACACTGTCCTGAGAGACACAATAGCGGGAGTCTTGCAGGGAAAACCTTGAGCAACTGTGTACAAGAAGCACATAAGGTGCTGAGAGGCCCAAGATGGTGAATGCAACCCCAAACCAAAACCATTCCAGTTACCATTTTAAAAATCCTTTTGAGAAATAAATCTGTTTTACTCTCTCCCCACCACCACCAACTGCTTTTCCAATAAATTAAATGAGCAAATAAAAGTTTAATTTACAATAAAGTAAAATTTACTCTTTTTGAAGTGTGCAGATCGTACCTGAGTCATTCTGAGGAGCAAACTTTCAGAATATCAAAGAACATTTTCTGGAATGTGTGAATGTTTTGCACTGCTAAATTTGAAAAAAAAAAAGTAAATGGTGTTGAAGATCTTGTTTCTAACTTAATTAAAATTTTGGAAGAAATCTTTCCCTTGATCTACAGTTTAAAGATGCTTCTCCCTGCACACATTGGTTTTCCACATTTCTATTAGTGTCTAGAGTGTATACGAATATATCACAGTTTATTTAACCAGCTCCTTCTGAACCTTCACTTACATAATTCAATGTTTGTTTCTATTACCTACCAACCTTTCTCCTATATATGCCTTTGCCAATTTGGGCGAGTATGGACTGTCACATTTTAAAATGGTAAAAACTCCACATTTCATGTGAAAGTCAGAACTGTGTTTAATAGTAAATTAATAGAAACTTTGTTGTTAAAGTCATGATTGAAAAAACACATTATTTGCATTGTCATCTTAAGAGGATTCAAAGGAAATAGTTAATACCGTTTTAAAAGAAGGAATAAAGAAGATAAATTTATTTTGGAAATTAGAGTAATTGCCATCTTTTGAGGAAAGTATATGAATGTGTTTCTGAGAAATTTGGGATGATTTATATATATATAATCTGCCACACTATTTAGCATCAAGGAACGTATTGGTCACTACAAGCCAAACGGAACCTCACATGACAGCCAGAAAGAAACTGCAATCTCAATCCCAAAGCACAAGAAGCTGAATTCCACCAACCACCTAAAGGATCCTAGAGGAAAATTCTTCCTAGACACTCCAATGAGTAGCCTAGCTGGCAAGCACAATTGATTCTAGTTTTGTAAAACTTGGAGTGGCAAAACCAGTCTAGCCTGCCTGGACTTCTGACCTCTGGAATTCTAAGGGCATACATTTGTATTGCTTTTAGATGCCAAGTCTTAATTTGGCATGGAAGCAATAGAAAAACTAAAAAAAAAAAAAAAAAAAATCTGCCTGGACTTTCAGGGGAAGGAGATATGGCTTCAGAGAATTAGCAGCTGTGAAGTCTCATTTGAGGTGAGTCTTATGTTTGGGGTAGCAGTGATGGTAGGGTTAGTTGATTGAGATGGGGGAAAACAGAGAAAAGCAATATGGGAAATCATAAGGTAGGTAGAAATTGGCTGGTACAATTTGCTCAATGATGGTAAGCTGTGAGAAAGCTGGATAGGTGAGCTTATGCCAGGTTACCTGAGATTCTTTTCTAGGGGCACCAGGACCCCATGGTTTCTGAGCAAAGAAATTCTATGATTATATTTGACATTGCGGGTCTGATGAGCTATCATTGTGAAAGATTAGGACACGTTGAAGATATTGTCCATTTTGTTCTCTTGTGCTTATTCTCAAAGATATGCTGCTAGAAGACTGTTGTTTATATTCTCCTGGATTTCACATACTGAGACCTAATTTCCTATGGAAGTGTGTTATGAGAAAGGGGCTTTGTGGGGTGATTAATTATGAGCAGAGGGGGCCCTTGTCCATGAGGTTAATGCCATTATCAAAGGGGATTCCAGAGAATCCTGGCCCTCTCCCACTATGTGAGGATATAACAAGAAAACCACCACCTATGCACCATAAAGTAGGACCTTCCTAGACAATGGTTGTGTTGGTTTGCTACTCTGGAGCTTCTGAGCCTTGAGAACTAAGGAATGAACTTGTTACCTATAAACCACCACGACCGTGGTTCTTTTACCACATCAGCTCAAATAGACCACAGTAAGGATGTTAGGGTAAATCATATCTTCAGTTTCAAAGAAATTAGAAATTAGAAATTATTTTGACCTGATTGACAATACATACTAGGCAGCTGCAACCACAGGTATGTGCATTGGCTGGTGCAGGTGACAGACTGAACCTGACCCTACACTGGCTGGCACACACAAGAGTCTGAAGTCACCTCAGGTGAAGTATCCTAGGGGATTCCTCAACTGGACCACTGGACTCAGACCCCAGCTACAGGGAAAATCACAAGATGTGTGGTCCGACCTTGGAGTACATGTATTGGGACAATGCCTCTTCAGTTGCTGATGCCTGTGCAGTCAACAGTGTACCCAGATGCACATGGAGAATGTGACAGCCAGCTCATGTAGGCCAGCAAGGGACATTGACTGCCTTGTCAGAGGATGGAAAGCAGAACAGGTAGAACAATTCTCCTGGCCAAGCTTTGCAGCATGTGGATGCACTAAGGTGGACTTGGTCAGACAATGGACCTTGGAAAGATTTTCTCATCCCTGGAACAATGAAACCAACTTTTTAAAACTATCAAAACCACTCAGGTAACACTCTTGGAACACTCTTCCGCATATCGGGCTCTCTAAGGCATCATGAAATGACTGTCCCCCATTCCCAGGTGCTAATATAGTTTGATGGGGGAAACAGTTCCCTACTTCTCCTCCCCTGCTAACACAGGAGAAAAAAGAAACACGGAAACATTTGCTTCCAAACACTTTCCTGCATACCCCACCCTCCACACACTAATCAGATGCCCGTTATGAGTGTACATCCCTCCCAATTATGTAAATAATATTAAGGATGTCTGAAAGCATATCTCATGTGTTTGAGGATACACTAACCAGACTGTCCAATAGAGGCCCACAATCAGGGACCCTCCTTCAGGCACAATTTAAGATGGCTGTGGCGCTCTGGCTTCCTGCTCACATCGTGATGTCTCCTCTGTTTTAATAAGAGAGGCAGGTGCTCTCACTGGTGCAGACCATAGAGCAGGCCTGAGAGGCCCTGGTGACACCCTCTCTTTCCTGCTCCTTTCTAATAGACATAACCCCAGGGTTGAATCAGAAAGTTTCTAAACTATCAGCCCATCCTCTTGTCCTGAAAAATCCACATAGCCACACTACAGAGTGAAACTATCTTTGCAGCAGCATCTCTGGCAGCCACCTTCACAGTAGCCTTTGAGCTGGTGATGGAGACGCCAGACAGTAGAATTCTCCCAGAGTAGAATGGGAGAAATCCCTGGTAAGCCATGTGCCCAATGCCCATGACCACTCAAGAAGAGTAGTAAATTTTACTCTTAATGCATTGGGGAGACTTTGCCTAAATCACGTGGATGAACAATAAAGTTTTAAGGGTAAGATAAGCCATCTGAGTGCCTTTTTCACCCACATTATCCGAGAGGCAGCCTGGTCACACAGTATCAGCTTTGAAACTAGCCCATCTCAGCATGTAAACCAATGCCGTTAGACCATGGCAAATAATTTATCTTTCCTGTGCCTCAGTATTCTTATCTCAAAATAGTAGCAATAAGCATAACTACCTCATTGCATGGTTGCAAACATTAAAATTAACTTACAAAACACTTAGAATAGGGCTTCAACATTATAATCACAAGGCAGTTCTTTACTACAATGATCTTTGGCGATTTGTCCTAACCTCTCTGTGAACAGTCAAGGTCACATGTAGTCTTGCAAAACACACACACACACACACACACACACACACACACACACACACACACACACACATTCTTTATTCACTCCGAGAAGACTCTAAGGCTCATAACTATTTCATGAACAAATTCTGAAGTTGAGAAATGAAATGTCACCCTACATGCAAGCAGTTACTCTGCTGGTCCTTGATAGACGTTAACCAGTACACCTTGGTTGAAGCATATAGCTCTGCATTTCAGTTTTAATGGAAAGAGGTTAATCCAGTCCAGTCATAACACACTTAGACTGGACAGATTTACTGGATTGCTTATGTCTGGGAGAATATGAACCTTTTAAAAACACATAATACAATTGCCCTTTGAACTCTAGGCTACTAAATTAGTGAATTATTTTACTATTTCTAGATGCTCTGATAATAGAGGTTGATGGGACAGCCACACAAAACAGGCAAGAAGTTAGATGGAAGTAGGGACCCCAAATTCAAAAACTTGGACAAAATGACCAGATAGCTAGCCCTATTTACCTCCAAGGCAATTTTGCCCTTTTAATATTATGCAAAGTACAATTTTATGCAAAGTATTAAGGATGTGCGTCAATTGAACAACATAATATCCAAGAGATACCGTCAGGGAACAGAAACTAAGCAACAATCCATTCAAAAGGAACAGTGAATGAAACCCTGGGAAAGCAACTTCTCTGTAACAGCAACGACATGGGGAGCTGCAGCTAATATTCCTCACTCCAGCCTCTACACACAGCTCATTACATTCATTCCTGCCAGCCTGTTGTGCAGCTCTCCTGTCCCCCATTCTGCAGACTTAGAAACTGAAATTCAGAAAGATGGTTCAAAATACACTGTAAATACTCAACCTAGAAATAGCAAAACTATGGTCTGCAATTTACCAAAATTCTCTCTTCTGTGCCAACACACCATTTCAAAAGTTGATGAGCCAACGCTCACCAAAAAGCCTGATGCCAAGCATGCTATCTCAGTAGAGTAATTGTTCTGGAAATTTCACTACTGCTCGTGGGTTACTTAGTATATCCCAGGGGGAAAGTAGGAGATAGATAGGGGAGAAGGAAGATGAACGGAGAACCCCCACAAAAAAAGGCATCAAGGACACAGTGCAGACAGATAGCAAAATGCTTTACTAAAGGAATTTTGAATTTAACCCTTTGTGTGAATTGCATCTACTCAGCTATGAAACAAACAGCAAAGTAAATAATTGATCATTTTACATGAACCATTTCGAATAGTAGAAAAAAATTGGCATTCAGTTCTATTTCAAGTCTCATCACAGTCATAAGCAGCTGCCAAGTTTTCTGTGCTTCAGTTACTTCCTCTATTAGAAAAAGAAAATGAGCAATAAAGAAATAAGTATTTGGACCACTGAAAATCATAAGAAATTATCATTTAAAATCCCTCGTTACTGTATCGAGATCATATAGGTAAATTTACTATATCTTAATCATACAATAAATTTATTAAATCTTGGTGAGTTCCAGATTCATGCCATGGAAACTCTAACCCAGGCACGTGTAGCCAAGAAGACAGGAGCTCCTCACTCCCTCCACAGTGCCCAGTCTGGGGCTATGCTTTCACTCTGGGGGAGTGAGAATACTAATGTTTCTCCTTCCTCCAGCCCCATTGTGCAGAAGCAATGTTCCAGGTAGCTGTGGCCAAGAAGCATGAGGCCATCTCTTAGGAAGCTCCCGCTTAAAAGGTGGAAGCCCTATCCCAGGTGTAGCAAAGCAAGAAACTTATCTGGGGCATTCGAGCCTCCACTTGCTGTTAGGACACACATTCAATGCCAGCAAGATGCAAACTGAGAAAATTAGGGGTTGGCAACCTGTTTAGTCCCAATCTCATAAGGTATTGCCCCTGCAGAAAGTGGTAGTATCTGTCCCCAGTTTTAGGATGTATCCCTAAAGGTGAAGAGCTCCACAGCTCTCTCTGAGGTGGCTGACTTCACTTGGAACAGTGTATGGAAAATTTCATGCTCATGAGTGTTCTCGAAAAAGAAAACGAAGATGTGGGCCCCAAGTGATGACTCAGAGGTTCATCCTTGCTTTACATGCACCTGGATCCCATAGGGGTGCAGGTTCTAATCCCGGCTGCTCCGCTTCCCATCCAGCTCCCTGCTTGTGACCTGGGAGAGCAATAGCGGGTGGCCCAAAGCCTTGGAACACTCACCTGCATGGAGGAAGAGGAAGCTCCTGTCTTCGGACTGGCTCAGCTCCGGCTGTTGCACCTGCTTGAGGAATGAACCAGCAGATAGAAGATCTTTTTTGTATCTCCTATCTGTAAATCTGCCTTTCAAGAAAAATATGCAAATCTTAAAATAAATAAGTAAAACAATGATGTTCTTAAGTGGGAAATGATACAGATAGTCTGGAAAATCCACAATAAAATCAACATAGCAGAGAATGCAGAAATTCAATAGAGATAACTGAAGATAGTTAGGAAGATTCCTTCTAGCATCCTAGTCAGATATGCTCGGTGAGGAAGACTGAGTATGAGATAGATTGCAGGCACTTAAGAGCAATTAGAACAGATCAGGGACAGACTTGAAAGCTTTCCCCAAGCAACATAAAGACCTCTCAATGTGTGACCCAGGGTTATGACATGGCCAGCATGCAGAATTGCTACGACAAATTATCTAAAATGTCCAATTTTCGATGAAAAAAATAAGACATACAGAGACACAAGTACTTGTGAATTATTCCTGGGAAGAGAAAGAAGGCCATATAAATTACCTCTGAAGAGGCTTGGGTTTTGGTCTTAGTAGTGGAAGTCTCTAAAGCAGCTATTATAAATATGCTCAGATAACTAAAGAAAATGATGCTTAAAGAATTAAAGGTATGAAGGCAGTGATTCACAAGAATGCCAGTAAGTCAATATAAATCCTTCAAGTGACCCAAATAGAAATTTTGGAGTTGGTTATACTTGCATATTTGGAATGAAGAAAAAAATCACTAGAGGGGTTCAGACAGGTTAGATATGGCAGAAAAAAAAAAAAACCCAGCAAACTCAAAGGTAGACCAACAGAGGTTACACAAACTGCAGTACAACAACAATCACAAAGAATGAAGAAAAACAGGTGTTCAGGGGACTGTAGACCATCGTTTCAGTACAACAAATTACTGTGGTAGGTTTCCTTTTTGGAAGTTTCCTATCACTCTCGTTTTACGCTGGTTATTTCCTTTATGGTGATGAGAAAATAAAAACAACCACACTTCCTAATTTCCAAAAGGAGAAAATACAGGGGTTCCTAATGGGCTTAAAGGAACAATAGCATCTTCTTGTAGGAATAAATGTCAGCATGTCATAAAAGAACAATGGAAAAGGAACAAAAGCAGATTTGTTGCTTGTATCTTTGAATGCCTGATATATTTATCCGCTTATTCAGCAATGGAGAAATCCATTCTGAGAAGAACTAAATAGTAGAATTATGGGACTAGCATTTGGCAGCAAATTTGCCAAACTTTAATTCCTGTGTTAAAATTTGTGGAAAGTCAGAAATTTTACTGTCATAGCATCTCAAATAAACTCCCATAGCTGTTATGTATCTGTTGTCACCTTTCCAGAAATGATCAAGTTTCAAAATATACAATTGCAAGAACAATTATAAAAATAACCCAGTTCTAACTGGACAAAGCAAAAGAAAAAGTGTAAGAGAAGCAAGTTATTTTTCGACTCTCCCTAAATCGCTATCAGAGTTCTATTTTAATGGTTTGTCCAGAGACTGGATGGAGAGAACCAGTTTTGTTCAAGGTAGGCAGCCTAATAGCTCTGCTTCTCAAATTACTGAGCAAAGGCTGATAATTTTCTGAAATGGGTCTGGAAACAAAATGGAAAACATTATGCTCCATTTCTTGTATAAAATCATTATTCAGTGTCACATGTTCACCACTGTGTCCAGGTCTAGGGAGGATTCAGAGAAAAAAAAGTGAAATGATAAAAGTTTCTTCATAGTCTCACAGAATTTTGTACATTATGAGAAGAAAAAGGAGATACAAAAATTGTGTGTGCCCAAGAACAGCCCTTTGTTAAGTGATTTAGAAAGGCTCTCCTGAAATTGTCACTAAATCCTGGAATCTTGCTGATCTGGTGCTTCTTCTTACAACCTGGAGCAGGTGCTAGGGTCCTATACAATTAAATCAAGTGATAAAAGAAGTGACAATTAGCATTGCACCATGTTGAGAATTTTGACTCTGGATTCAAACTGAATGCATAGTCTGAACCTGTCTTTTATTGGTTCCATGACCTTAGGCAAGTGACTTGCCCTTTCTGAGCTTCAGCTTCCTTACCTCTGCAATGGGCATAGCAATAATACCTATGTCAACAGGATTTCTGAGGATTAAATAACATTGCTAGTCGATAAGAACTATACAAGTGTTCATCAAATTGAAGAATACATTTAATAATGATTTTATTGGGCCCAGTGGTGTGGCCTAGCGGCCAAATTCCTCACCTTGAACACCCCAGGATTCCATATGGGTGCTGGTTCTAATCCTGGCAGCTCCACTTCCCATGCAGCTCCCTGCTTGTGGCCTGGGAAAGCAGTCGAGGACAGCCCAATGCTTTGGGACCCTGCACCCATGTGGGAGACCTGGAGGAAGTTCCTGGCTCCTGGCTTCAGATTGGCGCAGCACTGGCCATTGCGCTCACTTGGGGAGTGAATCATCGGACGGAAGATCTTCCTCTCTGACTCTCCTCCTCTATGTATATCTGACTTTCCAATAAAAATAAATAAAAATCTTTTAAAAAATAATGATTCTGTCAAAGAACATTGAGACTCACTTTTAAAAGCATTATCTTTAGCTTTTTAGACCAGTAGAGTGTGAGCAGTTGGGCAGCTTAAGCCCGCTGGGCCCCCTCGGGCCACCCGTGGAAGTCGGTTCACAGGGGTCTGGGGGATGACACAGATGAAGGCCAGTGGAGACCTGAGGGTTCATGTCCAGATGAGGAATGACTACTGAGGAACTTCTGTAGACAAGGCCACTATATTCGCAGGTTAAGTGAGAGGGCTGAGACTGAGCAGTTTGAAGAGGGGAACAGGAAGATATTTAAGGGTTAGACCAAAGAACCAGCACATGTGGGAGACCTGAGCTGGGATAGTTAGCATCTACCACCACCACCAAATAGCATTCACTCACTAACACACACTAAAGCTAGGGCTGGGGCCTACCTGGCAGGGCTAGATCATAGTACCCAACAGTGAGATTTGGAATAGGGGACAGATAATGTTAGGCTGGCCCATGACACTAACCAGCACACAAAAGAATCAGGTCTGTGGGAAGAATCTGTTGGGGGGGCGGCGGTATGTGGGCTCACATGCAAGATCTGTGGCTGGAACAGGCTTAGTTGGGGAGCTAAGAGGATGCCCCTGCTTGGTTGAGATTCCCAACGGTAAGTGTGAGAGCCAGAATGGGGCAGCGGTCTGAGCTGGATATGGCTACATTCTCCCTCAGCATGGGTGTGGACTGGGTCTGGGGAGCACTAAAATGGGCCAGACTGGGTGTAGAACGGGCTGGGCTAGGTTTCGGTTCCCACTGAATCAGGTGAGAGCTGGGTCTGGGTGTGGACCAGGAATGGCTGAGCTGTCACTCCTAAGAGGAAGAATTGGAATGGGTATGGGCCGGATGGGCAAGGACATTGTTCCTGCCAGGACAAAGATGTGAACTTAACCTGGACCAAGGACCCACCAGTGTGTGTGCAAGATCTGTTTCTAGGAGAAGACCTGAAGGAGGTGCTTGGAGAATTCATTTGTAAGGACACAGTCCCTGCAGGTGAGCACAAGAACCAAGGAAAGGAGCAGTCCAGACCAGGCCAGGTTACTGTACCCACCAGCAGACACATGATTCAGGTCTGGGGCTGAGCTAGACTGGGCCAGGCTGGACCAAATCATAACATCCACTGGCAGATCTGAGAACCAGGACAGGGTGGGAGATGGGCCAGGTAGGACCATAATACCAGTCAGTTCATATTAGGGCCAGGATTGGGGGCTGGGTGGGCCAGGCTAGGCTGCATCACCCACCAGCAAGAGCCAGGTTGGGAGGAGGCTGGACCGAGCCAGGATGAAGTGCCCAGATTGATGCTGAGGTGAGGTAAACTATGTCAGTCTGGGTGCAGTGGGTGCCGGGTCCATGAGTCCCAGGGGCAGGAGTCTGGCAGGGCCCAGTTCACTTGGCCTGGGTCCATGGACCCACCTGTGTGATAGATGCTGGGTCAGTGATTCCCAGGGGTCGGGGGACTGGTGGGGCCAGCTCACCTGATTCGGGTCCTTGGGCCTGCATGTGAGAACTGGTCCTCCTCAGTGGAAATGATGGAGTAGTGGACTGCAAGCCCTGATGAGCATGAAGGATATGGCAGCTCATTGGGACCTGCAGAGGACATCTGGTACCATAGCAGAGTAAGGAGAGCAGAAAAAATCAGACAATTACCCCAGCCAAACAATGGCAGCAAATATCTGGGCAAATGAAGACTCAGAGGTCAACTATCAGCCAATGGACATTGAAAGTGCTCCCTTGTCTTTGGATCAGCAAGATCAACAGCATTTCAGAACTATCAAAAGCACCTAGGTAGAATCCTCTGAGTATTCACCACATCAGGAGCCTGAGTTGATATCAGGTGGCCATTCCCCATCCCGGATACTAGATCAGTTGGGAGGCTGGATATGGCGTCTCCCCTTATCTCCTTCCCTCTTCCAGAAACAGGAAGAAGAAATAGAAAATTTGGAAACAATGATCATGCCCACTTTTCCTTAACCCTCAGTCCTTCCCACTCTGATCAACTATGTAAACATCATGAAAAATTAAATTTAAAAAAGCATTACAAGATAATTCTTGCCCAAACTCTGAGTATGCATTATTAATCGATTTTAGAGGTGAAGAAGCGGAGTTCCATGTGCCAGTGATCATAACATTAACTATTATGTCTTAAGCATCTATATCAGATCATTGATTTTGTTTGACCTTCTCTTAAATCCATGGACTATTTCTGAGAGGTAGAAAAATTATTACAAACACATATATGCATATATATATAAGTAGTATGCCATATGTGTATTGTATGCATATACATGCACACCATTTATACCTACTATTCAGATATAGAATATTTTATTCATATTTTGGAGTTATTTGAAAGAAGTTGAAGACAGGATGCCCTTTTATCCCCAAATACTTCATTGTGTGTTACTAAAAGCAAAGACAATCTCTGAGATAACTGCAGAATAATGAGCACATTTGGGGCAAATATTTGGTACAGCAATTAAGACACTGCTCACTGCTTGGGATATCTACAGCCCATACTGGAGTCCCTTGTTAGCATCTTGGCTCCACTTTCTATCCAGTTTGTTGTTAGTGTGTACTGTGAGGGGAAGCAGTTAATGGCTCAAACTCTTGAGTCTCTGCTACCCACATGGGGGATCCAGATTGAGTTCTTAGTTCCCAGTTTTGAATTGATCCAGTCCTAGCTATCATGATAGGAAATGAACCAATGGATGAAAGATCTCTCTCTCTCTCTCTTTCTCTCTCTCTCTCCTGCCATCATGTTTTTCCTTTCAAATAAATAAATTTGTAAAATAAAAACTGCAATTAGTAAATGATCATTTATATATAAATAGATGGTGTTTGAGTTAGCAGTTAGGATGCTGTCTGACATGGCCACATGCCATACCGGAGCGCCTGAGTTCAAGACCAGGCTCCACTTCTGATTTCAGCTTCTTGATCACAGACACCCTGAGAGGCAGCAGGTGATAATTCATTTAATGAATTCCTTGTCAACCACATGGGAGACCTGGACTGAGTTCACAGCTCTTGGCTTCACCCTTGCCTAACTGTGGTGGTTGCAGGTATTTGGGGAAGTGAACCAGCAGATGGAGATCTGTCTCTCTCTCTCTCTCTCCCTCCTTCCCTCTCCCCAGATTTCTATCTTTCAAATAACTTTTTTTAATCCTGAAATGTAATTTTTTCTTATTATAATTTTTAAAATTTCATTTTATGACACAGTTTCATAGGCTCTGGGATTCCCCCAGCCCCTCCCCACACCTTCCCCCATGTTGGATTCTTCCGCATTGTTGCAGTATTACAATTAATATCCAGTCATGATTCCTTCATTGCGGGATATGGCTGATAGAGGTAGACTGATGTGACTGGGGGTCTGGAAAGTTAGGAACGGGATCAGACAGAAGTGAGGGCAACAGGGAGAGAATCACGGGGAACACTGTGGGAAATCAAATAACTTTCAAAAACAAAAAAAGTCTATGCAATTATTATTTGCAGTTATTCAATCAGATTTTTCCAATTGCTATACCATGTCTTTAAAACAAATTAAATCCAAAGATGTGATGCATTCAATTTTCATATATATTTAGTATCCTCTAAATTGAAACAGAAGATTTGGGTTTCAATACACTGACATTTCTAATAGCACTGGATTAGTCATAAAATATCCCTTAATGTGGATTTATTTAATGTTTACTTACCATGATGTTACAATTAGGATCTTTGGGCAAGAACAAGCCTGAGGTGATGCTGGGTTCTTCTCAGTGAATCATGTCAGGAGGTACATGATGTCCTTCGCACTGATTCCCAGTGATATTAGCTTTGATATTAGTTAAGGTGACATCTACCAGAATTTTCTCATGACAAAGTATCTATTTTCTTCCCATTTATAACTAGTAAGTTTCTTAGGAGATACTTTAAAATAGTGAAAATATCTTGCTAGTCCTCAGAAAGTTTATAAAATGGATTTAGTTGATTCTTGCTCTAAACAATCATGAATGGATGCTAAATAGTAGTTAGTCATCATTGGTTTTTTATTTATCACTGACTTTCTTCCATAAGGATCTTCTCTTTTTCCTTTATTCCTTTTTTGCTTTCTTTGTTCTTGCTTACTTATTTATGATATTAATGTGCACCCACACATTCTTATTTTATTTAATGGATGGAATTCTTCACTATGATTTACTTAGAAGGTCAAATAATTCCTGCATTGGTCAAATGAAAGTCTCTTAGGTATGGCTTTTGTTCCCTCTTAACATTTCCCTACCAGACATTGAATATTTTGTTTACTTTCTGGCACACCAAGATATTACAGACTCAGTTTGTTCTTGTCCTGCTCCAGTCCCGAAAATACCTATTTCTTTAAGGAACCATTATTCTTTTGAGCATGGAGAAATTAAAGAGGTGGGGGTTAGGCATGCCCATGGCTTCTTGGACATCATAGTTTTTTAGCTGTTTCAACCAATAAAAGTGGAAAATACAAGAAACAGACATAGAAACAAACACCTACAGCCACATATAAGAGAATTTTAAAGTTTTCAGGAAAATGATATTCAAAGACAAGTTAATTTTGGTGAAAAGAAGTTTCAAAATCACACAGTTTGTGGGAGTAGAGATCACAATAGCAGCACAGTATCCCAACTTTGCAAAGTCTCTTGGTACAGTGGAAGAGCTCAGGAGGAGATCTGTGAAGTTCTTAGCTAAAGCTGTCCCTGTGAAAGTGAAAAGTAAGCCAGAAATGGCAGCAGGAAGAAATAAATCCTAAGACAGCACCACCCCCCCGAAATGCAAACAAAACGGAAAAGGTGGGGAAAGGTCAAATAGGGCAAAGAGACCAAGGCATAAATGGAAGATTGAACTGCAGAGAGTGAAGCCTGCAAAGAAGCAGGAGGTGGAGCAGGAAGCTGCATTTGATGAACTGGAACTATGGTAATCAACTGTTTGGTAAATATGAGCTGGTCAGCAGCTCTAGGAATTATTTTTTGAAAAGAAAATGTTACCTCATTGCATTTCATTGTAAATGCTTTAAGAGGTGAAATTGTTGCTTGGTTGCATATATATGTACAAACAAAGTGACACACTGAGTTATAGGAAGTTTTGATTCTCAGGTGTGTCAACATTTCAAAGACTATGGTGAGGCAGTTTTTATTCTTGACAATAGAAGGTGTACTGAAGCACAATTTAGAGTCATAATCATATATTTAATATACCTTCAGCATTTACAACTATTTCTATTCCCAGATTATTTTGTAGTAACATGACTTCTTAAAGGAAACCTTTTTCTGCTTGGCCCTCCCCATTAGAATTGTGTGTAGTTGGTTAGATATTTGATTGAGGCAGTTCAGTTTGTCTAGCATCTTCATCATGTGCTGTGAGAGGTTGCAAATCTGTGTGACTGGTATGCATGGTATGCAATTACGGACTTAACGATGTAGCAGCTTATCAAGTATTTGAAGGCATTGGAGATATCCTCTGGAGGAGAATTGGCCTCCACATTTTGAACTGACATGTCATTGAAAAAAGACTTTAGCCTCCAAATTGTAAGAGGGTCACTGAAATAATGTTTTAGAGAAGAATTGCATTTACCTAGTTTTTCAGATATTTAACAATTTTCTACAATATCTGTCTCCTGATCTTCAAAACAGCCAATTAAATCCCAAGCACGGAAGACAAACTGGCTTGCATTAGTTCTTTTTTCCACTCCCCTGCAATTATTTTATCAACGTAAGCTAACTTCATTTTTTTGTATTTATGCTCCATTTTCCAGTATTCACCACTCTTAACTTTGCTGATTTTCAAATTTTCTCTTCTCTTCTCTCTCTCTTATGTGAAACATTAATGTGATTACAAATGTTGGGAATCTTCAAAAAGAAATACACAGGAATGTCAAACTCACTCCATTTCTATCTACCTTTGCACTATGTTCCCACCCACGCCTTGTTAGAAACAGAGCTCATTAATCTCTAGTTTGTACTCCCTGCATACTTTATTTTCACACAAATGAATAGATGCAATTTTTTATTTCCTCTTTGTTCTTAACCAAAATTTGGCATAATGTTTAAATCATTTTGCAGGTTTCACTTTTTAAACTAACACTAGAACCTGGAAGTAATTACGTATCAGTTCATAGAAATCTTCCTCACTCTTCCAAAAAAAATTGTTGTACAAAAGTGCCTGGTGTTTGAGTGTATAGATGTACAATTACTTAACCAACCTGCTGGAGTATTTTTAAATTTCAAATAATGTTGTTGTGGATAACCTTGGCACATAGCTATTTTTGCATTGGTGAAGGTGAATCTTCAGAGTCTAGTGAAAATAGCAGGTCAAGAAGGAAATTCCAAAGTATATTTGCTTAATATTGCCAAGTCCCCTTCAAAATTAGTTACAAAAACTTGCTTTACAATTAGTAAGGCATGACAATGTCTGTTTACTCAGCAACAATCATTCGCTACACCAATACGTCTTGGCAATCCTGGTATACAAAACACGGTATCTCACCTTAGTTTTATTGGTATTATTATTACAAAGGATATGTTCAAGAATCATTTAAAACTTTTTGTGGATTATTTCTGCATGTCAGTTTCCCATTCTTATATCAGATCTTCATTTTTTTCACTCTCAAATTTTAAGAGTTTCTTATTTATTGCACATGTTGTAAATATCTCTTTCAATTGCTTTCTCATATTTTTATTTTGCTGCTTTGAATGCTTAAGTGTTTTTTATAATGTATTCGAATTCATCGTTTTTTTCCTTTCAGTGCCACTGCATTGAAACTATTGTTAATTCATTTTGAAGTAGAATTCAATCACGTTTTCTAAGACTTTTTTGTCTATATATTTTTTACATTTAGATCATAGATCCATACAGAATTATATTTATGTGCAATGTAAAAAAAATGAGATGTCTTACATGTTTCTGAATTGCCAATTTTCTCAGAATCATTTGTTGAAATTTACATCTTTCTTAATAAGAATTCTTTTTTTATCTTCATTGTGCTCCTGTTAGAAAAGCTAATAAACTTGTCTAATGCTACACAGCTAGTAAGTAGAGACAGAGATAACCCTCTGTGTGGAAGTGAAATCTAAATTAAGATTAAGAAGGTAAAAAGACGAATGCTATGTAACTATTTGGAGAAAGAATAAGTAAATCAGGGATAATGAATGCCACAATTCTGAAGAAAGCAAAATTGGCTACTGTGTCTGACACAAGAAAACTACAGACTTATGTCCTTAATGAACATGGATGAAAACATTCTCAAGAAGATACTAGCAAATTAAGTCCAAATCGACATCATAAAGATCATACATCACAATCAAGTGGGGTTTATCCCACAAACACAAGTTTAGTTCAGCATTCACAAATCAACAAATGTCATATGTCATCACATCAACAGAATAAAGAATAACAACTATATTGTCATCTCAAGGAATAGAGAGAAAATATTTGATAAGACTCAACATCCCTTTTCATAATAAAATTCCTCCACAAATAAGATAACATTCCTCAAAATTGTAAAGGCTATATGTTACAAACCAAAGCCAATACCATACTGAATGGGGAAAAGTAAAAAGCATCTTCCCTCAGATCTGGAATATAAGACAAGGACATCCACCTTAACCAATATAGTGCTGAAAGTTTTAACAAGAACGATTAGCAGGAAGAAAGAAATAATAGGTGTCAAAATCAGAACAGAGGAAGTAAAATTATCTATGTTTGCAGAAGATGTGATATTTTGCACGAAAAAAGCCCAAAAAACGCCTCCAAAAATCTGTCAGAGTCAATGTATCAATTCAGTACAGTTGCAGATTGCAAAATAAACTTTCAAAAATAGATTATTTAGGGCCCAGCGGCGTGGCCTAGTGGCTAAAGTCCTCGCCTTGAACACACCAGGATCCCATATGGGTGCTGGTTCTAATCCTGGCAGCTCCACTTCCCATCCAGCTCCCTGCTTGTGGCCTGGGAAAGCAGTCAAGGATGGCCCAAAGCCTTGGTACCCTGCAGCCACATGGGAGACCTGGAAGAGCTCATGGCTCCTGGCTTCAGATCAGTGCAGCACCAGCTGTTGCAGTCACTTGGGGAGTGAAATATCAGATAGAAGATCTTCCTCTCTGTCTCTCCTCCTCTCTATATATCTGACTTTGCAATAAAAAAATCTTTTTAAAAAATTGATTATTTATATGTTAATAATGAACTCCCTAGAAGAGAAATGAATAAGAAATTGTATTTACATTAGCCAAATATTTAGGAATAAATTTGATCAAACAAATGGAATCTCTCTAGAAAGAGAATTATAAAATATTGATGAAAAAATCACCAAGAACACACACTCAAAAGATTTTGGAAAGAAAATACTTGCTCATATATTGGATAAATCAGTATCACTAAAATGGCTATACTGCTGAAAGCAATCTACAGATTCACTACAATCTCTATCAAAATACCAATAGCATTCTTTACAAAACTAGAAAAAATTGTGAAATTCTTCTGGACTCACAAAAGACAGAGAATAGCCAAGATAATCCTGAGCAAGAAAAAATCAAGTCCAAGTAATTACAATACCTGACCTCAGACTTACTACAAAGCTGTACTAATTAAAACATCATGCCATTGGCATTGAACATTGCCATATAGATCAATGGAAAAGGAGAAATAGTCCCAAAATTAATCAACATGCATACAGTCAACTGTTTTTTGGTAAAAGTGCTCAGAACACACAGTGGAGTAAGGGTAATCTCTTCAACAACTAGAACTGGTAAATCTTAATGTATAAATATAGAATGCAATTAGATTCCTTCCATTCATCATACACAAAAATAATTCAAGATGGATTAAAGATTCAAAGTTGAGACTGATGGAAGAAAATGTAGGGCAAATACCACAAGGCATTGGTTTACTGGATTTCTTCTTGAATAGTGCTCCCAAAGCATAGGCAACAAAAGCAAACTGAATAAATGGGATCACATGAAACTCAGAAGTGTCTACAAAGCAAAGGAAACAATCAACAGAATGAAGAGACATCCAACAGAATACAAAAACATATTTGCAAGTTACCTGGCCAACAAGAAATTAACATCTCAAATATGTTAGCAACTTAAAAAAAATGTTAAACAACAATAATCCAACCAGTCCAGTGAATAAATGGACAAAGGACCTTGACAGTTCTCAAACATTCAGTATCATTTAGCCACATAGGAGATGCAAATCGAAACCACAATGAGATATCACCTCACCTTTGTCAGAATGGCTATAATCTAAAACATACAAAGAGTAACAAATGCTGATGAGGATGTGAAGAAATGAGAATATTTTTTATGAAATTGTGGATGATGAAAATTAGTGCAAACACTATGGAAAATACTGTGGAGTTTTCTTATAAAGGAAAAAAAAAAGCAAAACAAAAAAAACCTAGAAATATAAACTTGCCGTATGATCCAGTATTCTACTACTGAATATGCACTTTCCTAGAAGACATGAACACTATGAATCAAAGAGGTACTTGCACCAGCATGCTTACAGCAGCACTGTTCACAATAATCAAAATTTTGAATTATCCAAGTGTCCATCATTGGATGAATGGATAAATAAAATGTAGTATATATACACAATGGGATATTGTTAAACTCTGAAAAAGAAGGCTATTATGCTCAGTGAAATAGGTCAATCCCCAAAAGGACAAATATCATATGCTCTCTTTGCTATAAGACAATCTTCCTACAAAATAGAAGATCAAAAATATATAGGTAAACATGCATGTATATATAGTCATCTAGAGGAAAAGTATAATATAAACTGTCATAATGAGATGTGAAGATACAATGTAGTATGTATCTCTACTTCTGAATCAAAGATTGACTCCAATTGAAACTGTTAGATACATCTTCACAATAGGATGCTGGACTTCGCCATCCTCCACACCTACAACATCAGGATACAATACAGAACAATGGACTTATGACTGTTTAGGACTACACTATTGTAATAAAGTAGGGGAAATCTTTGGGAGGAATGTGAGGAGGGGAAATCCCAGAACTTTTGGAATTGTATCATATAATAAATAATTAATTTTTAGAAAGAAGAATGAAATTCTACTACTTTCATCACAAATTTTAGGTGTGACACTGAAATAAACCAAATAGGTAGATGTATACTGTAGGTTCTCCCTTGCATGTGTGAGCTAAAATACATTTTAAAATACATTTTAAAAAGGGAAAACTCACTGAAAGCAGAAAAGAAAAAAAGAAGTACTTTTATGTATCAGTATTGCTGCAAATACAGTTTTGTTGTAAAACTTTGTTTTATGTCTTTGACAAACCAGTGGTTAAGAATGTTATACTACTGTAGTTTTGGTGATCTGTAATTAAGATTTACTGTGTATACGTGAAATGATTTTTCCCACTTAATTGTTTTTAACCTTTGTCTCACTAAGCTGTAGTCTTTCTTGCTTTGCATTTGTTATGTCTCTTATTTGGTGAAGCATAAAATTTATTTTCTGTAATGTGAATTTAAAATATGTTATCTCAGGAACTGAAATGTGAAAGAATGAAAGGGAGGGAGAGGGAATGTGGGAGTCCAGTGAGGTGGAAGAAGGGAGGGAATTGTATCTATAAATTATATTGAACCTTAGAAACTAATTAAACTTAAAAAAATCAAAATATGCTTTTTTTTAAATAGAAGCTCTTGTGTCTGGAAAGTGGTAAATAGGAGAGCAGATATAAGATAATGTGAGGTAGGAAAGATATACACCATATAATACCTTGGTGAGGATTTTTGTCTTGCACTAAGAGCAATTAAAAATTTCTGGTAGATACTTAAGTGTAAAGCAGTGAGCTCTAATTTATGTTTTTGAATTGTCAGTGTTGGCAGCAGTCTGAAGAATGAATGAAAAGTTTATGACTCCAAACAGGGAGCTCAGGTTTGAGCCCACTATAGAAATTCACGAAAAACATGTAGTTTATCCTAGCCTGATGGAAGTAGACATGAAAAAAGCAAACAGATTCACTGATCTTTTAATGGTGTAGTCTGGAGCAATAGGGGCTTTTGCCTTGGCAGACTGTGCATTATTTCCTATGATTTCATCTAGAGGCAGTGCAACTGAGCCCTGGAATTACAGGTAGGAAATGAAACTTAAGACACCAGATGTTATCGAAATTTTACTTTTAGCCTTAAGTAGGAATGATAAACCCACACAATCATACTCATGTTTAACACTGCAATGTTTATAAAAATATAAATTGGTTTTCATCTAGGTAACACACATGTTGATTCTTAAGTAAGTGTCTCTAGTCATGACATCAGGATAGGGTTCTAAGGCGATAGCAGCCCTTGCCTTTCATGATCCTATTTTCAAAAGATAAAAACTTTGTGCAGTTATTTCCGACAGACTTCTCCATTTGATCTTCTTGGTGCAAAATGAGTAAGTATATCTCCTCCAGCACAGATTTCTTAAAGTTCTAAATCCATATGCCAAACAAACTTTTCTGTGTCTTCACAAGTCTCAAATTTACAAAACCAAAGGCATGAGTTACTAATACAATGAGTTCCCATATAGCTCTCACTTCATTTTTCCCTATTAACATCCCGAAGTAGCATCTCACTCACAATTAATGAACCATACCCAGCTTCTCCTATTTTTTGCTTGCCCACATCTCTTAGCATCTGTGACAGGCAAAGAAAGAGAGAGAAAGGAAGGAAGGAAGGAAGGAAGGAAGGAAGGAAGGAAGGAAGGAAGGAAGGAAGGAAGGAAGGAAGGAAGGAAGGAAGGCCTACATTCAGAACTCTGCTAACACCTGCTGGTGTGGATGTGTGGAGAAAGGTACCCTCCTTCACTGCTGGAGAGAGTGTAGGTTAATACATCCACCTGAGGATGTTGGTATGGAAAGTGCTAAGAGAACTAAAAACTGACCTGCTGTATGACCCAGCTATCCCACATCTGGAAACATATCCAAAGAAAATGAAATCTGTATATGAGAAAGGTATCTGTAATCCTACATTTAAATTCTGTATCTAAATCCTACATCAGTACAATATACAACAACAAAGACATGTAAACCACCCAGATGCCCATCAAAAGAGGAGTAGAAAAAGAAACTGTGGTACATTTACTTCATGGAATACTATTCAGCCATTAAACAGATCATGTATGTGTTGGTGGTTGTTCTGACTTAGCCCAGCATAACCTATCACCTGGCTTGGCCTTTGTCATCAGATGATCCAGTCTGGCCTAGCCTGGCCCACCCCCAGTCCCAACTCTCCCTGTGGGTACCGCAGCCTCATCCTACCCTGCTCTGACCAGCAGAGCCAGTAATGTGGGCATGGAGAGGGTCTGGCAATAAAGCACCTACATGAGACCAATGATGGTAGGTAGAAGTCTGCGAACTCTCTCTTTATTGCCCCTTCACCTCTCCTTATATACTCTTCCCCCACATTCTCATTTAGCAGGATATTGGATACAGATGAGTCCAATTAGTCTAGGTGTTTTTAGCCACAAGTCCAGTTCCTGTTCCTGCCCAGGCTAATGAGCACTAATCAACTCCTTAGCCCACAACACTGCCCAGCCTATCTTCATCCTGGCTTTCATGTGAACTAGAAGGTATGATAGCCTGCACCCCATCCTGGTTCCTGTGCACGCCAGTGTGCTATGGTTTGGCCTGGTCCTATCAAGATCATTCTCTAAGTGTCAACCTGTACACCTGCTGACAAGTGAAGCAGCCTTCCCTGGTCTGACCCACACCCAATGCTCACCAGTGAGAGCTACGGTCCACCAGGGGAGTTCCCTAAGTTCCTCCACCAACTCCACTCTCAGTCCCAGATCTCATGCATGTCAGCAGATGCTAAGGCCTGACCTGGCACAGTCTGCTAACCAGTGTCAGCCTTTGTGTGTGCTGGTGCATGTTGCAGTCTGGCCCACTCCACACCCATTTCTTGTGTGTGCCTGTGAGTGCTACAGCCTGGACTAGTCCAACCTGTTCCCAAACCCAGTACCCATGAGTGCTGATGAGGTCCATGGTCATGCCTAACTCAGCCTGTCAACACTCCTTGCCCATAAGCAAACCAGCTGGTGTGGCAGTCACACCGGGGTGAGCCCACAATCCCCCACAAAATCTGTTCCCAAAACCAATTCTCTTGTGCGCTGGTTAATGTCATGACCCAGCTTAACATGGTCCACCCCCTGTCCTGACACTCACTGGTGGATACTATAGCTGAGTCATGCGAGGCAAATCCCCCAGCTATGGCTTTCGTGTGTAATTTTTTGTGATACCAGCAAGCCCAGCTAAGTCTCCCCTGTGGGCGGGTATGTTGGTTTGGCCCATTAAGGTCCTCTTGCAAACCATCTGGTCTCAAACCCTTTGTTTACCTGCAAGTGCAATAGTCTGGTTGATGCAGGTCCCTGAGAAGTCAATCCTAACCAGTCACCTTCTCCCTCAGCAGTCCCTGCTTCCACACATCTCCAGACTTGCTTCCCTAATTAATTCACAGCTCCCCTGCCCATTAGTGCAAAGATCCCAACGCCCAGTCTTCCAGAGGTGTGCTGTGCCAGCCTGGGTCCCTGCCTGTCTACCCACTGGCCTCTCATTCTTGGGAGCAGGTCCCAAGACTTGAATTGCCAGCGTGCCAACGTCTTCCCCTCTTATAACTTTTTAGAAAATAGAATAGACATCTATGCTGGCACACTGATGTAGTTGACACAAATTTGGCATTAACTAGGCCCAGGTTGCTCTCCGGCTATTAGTTGCTTTTCTCCCAGTAATGAAAGACTTGTTTAGGTACAATGTGACCTGGGCAGTTGCTTACAACTGGGGTCCACTGTCTCTTAAATTCCATATATGCCTTCTTTCTCTTTTTGTCTTGATTTTCTCAAGCTTTGTGCATTTTTATCATTTCAAATTACCAGCCGTGGCTTTTAATGATCTAGTCTGCTTTTCTTTCAGCGCCATTTCACCGATTTTTAAAAACTATCATTGTTTTTCTTCTACGTACCTACTTCTGCTTAGCTATTTTGTTCACTAGTTTAACTTCCTTTCTAAAGTTTTTATTTTAAGTTAAACCTTTTCTTGAAGTCTTGCTTTAGCTGCAACTCACAAATTGTGATTTATTTCATTATAGCTCAGTTTGCTTGTGTTATAATTAACATTAGATGTATTTGTTGATTGATTGGTTGAGATAAAATTCACATAAAATCAAACTCATCATTTTGAAGTGTAGGGTTGAGCATGTTTAGTATGTTAATAAAGTTCTACAATCATCGCCACTATATTATTTCAAAGTATTTTCATCACCCCGAAAAGAAACTTCACACCCATTAGCAGTCACTCACCACTCTCTCCACATCCAGTCCTTGGAAACCAGTAACCTTTCTGTCTCTATGGATTTGCTTATTGTTTATACTCTGTATAAATGTAATCCTGTAAAATCTGACCTTTTGTGTGATTATTTCACTCATCATAATGTCACCAAGGTTAATAATGCATGTAGCCGGCTCATATATCAGTGCTTCATTTTACTACGTTGTACTAAACAGAACAGCTTTGCATTATCTGGAAATCCCACATTTTATTTATGTATCTACAGTTGTAGGATATTTGGGTCCTTTTCACTTGGAGGATATTATGGATCCTATTACCATGAATATTTGCGTGCATATGAGTTTTATTTTCTGTTGAATAGGTGCTATATGCTAAGGAGTGGAAATGCTTAGCTGAATATTACATCTGAGTTCAACATTTTCAGAAATGGTCAACTTGTTTTCAAAACAGTCACAGCATTTTATATTCCCACTAGCAATGCTGAGTCTTCTTGTATGAAACAACATTGTGTTTTAGTAGATGTTTTCCTGCCTATATGGATATAATCGCATCATTCTCCTCCTTTATTCTATGATATTTTGATTTTTGTATGCTGAATCATTCATACATTAATAAGAAAAATCTTAGGGTATATATATATTAGTTTTACATGATGCTGACGTCTGCTAATAATTTGTTGAAGACCTTTGTAACCATGTTGATAAGTGATATTGATCTGCAACTAATTTTCTTGTGATACCTTCATTCTGGCTTCATTCATTCAGGGTAATGCCAGTTTCATAGAGCTAGCTGGGAAATATAATCTCTTTGAATTTTTGGAAAAGTTTGTGGAGGATTGCTGTTAATTCTTCATTAAATATTTGTGAGATTTCACCAGCGAAGCCATTTGAGGCGTGGCTTTGAAAGTTTCTTCTAACTGCTAATTAAATCTATATACTTGTAGTTTTTGTGTCCTTTAGAGATTTGTACATTTCATCTAAATTATTTAAGTTTTGGCAAATATTTGTCTTGTAGTGCTGTTTCATAATCTTAGTATTTCTGTAAGATTTACTAATATTCTTTTACTTTTTCAAAAATGTACATACAGAAAACAAACTTCATGTATTTCACATATACGGTTTTGAAAACATCATTATACTGCCCAGATACCGTCCTTCCTTCCCTTACTCCCACCATTCTCTTCTTATTTTGATTTTAATTTTCACAATCCCATACTTTTAATTCACTTCACAATTACAAAGTTAACCCTCCACCAAAGAATTTAACAAGTATCAAGTGGAAACACAGCTGTTCCTCAAGAGTATAGACAAGGGCTATAAATAACAATCAAATCTCAAGCTGCCCATCTCACTCATAAGCATCAGTGCTGGTGGCACTGAGCATGATTGTCTCCAATTGAACCCACTATGTTGTAAGATAGGATTTCCTTATTTTTTATCATGCTGATTCTAGTACTATGACTCTTCTCTCTTTGTTGTCTTTGACAGTCTAGCTAAATGCTCACAAATATTTTTTGGCACTGCAAAGAAGCAATTTTTGGTGCTGTTTGTGTTTCTCTATAATTTTTCTACTCTTCACTTTGTTAATTTCTACACTAATTAATATTTCATTCCTTTTGTGTATTTAGATTTTACCTGCTCTTCTTATCCTAGTTTCTTAGGTTGAAAGATTAACTTACCTATTTGAAGTATCTCTTCTTTTTCAGTGTAAATTTTATAGTTATAAATTTCCCTCTAAGCTCAACTTTTGCTGCATCTCATCTGTTTTTGCAATGATTTTATTCACATTCATTTCATAATACTTTCTCTTGGGCTTGCTTCTTTGGCCCAGTATCTTTTGAGGTATTTGTTTACTTTTTACATATTTGTGGTTTTCCCAAAATTCCTTCCGTAGTCGATATCAACTACATTCACTCCACTGTTGTCACAGAACATATTTATTTGGCATGACTCCAATTCTTTTGAATTCATGAAGACTTGTTTTATAGTCCAGAAAACAGTCTAACCTGGAAAATGCTCAATGTGTTTGAGAAGATTATAGTCTGCTTTTATTGGGTGTCATGCTCTATTGATATCTGTTAGGCCTAGATAGTTTGCAATACTACTTAAGTATTCTGCTTCATTGTCGATTTAGCCATTATTGGTCTATTGATGTCACTTTGTTGTTCTAATATTTCAGATGAGATGCTGAAATCTCCCTCTGTTATTATTGAGCTATCTGCTTTCTCTTTAATTCTGCTAGCTTCATTTTTATTTATTTTGAGGCCCTGTTGTTACATACTATATGTTTATAATTATCACATGTTCTTGGAGAATCATTTATCATTGCAATATGTACTCCTCTTTTCCTCCTTAATTTTTTTTTGTCTGAGCAGGTCCTTTTGTCTACTATTAATATAACCATTCCAGATTTTTTTTTTTTTGCTTTTATTTGAATTGTGCAGCTTTTTCTAGAAATTTGAAAATAAAACAAAGGCTTACAGCAATTGAGAGTTCTAGAAGAGTTGATCCTGAAAAATGTGAGTTTTCAGTTTATTTGTTAAAAAATATTTATAGCTCTCAACTCTACCATTGTTACTGATGTTGCCACCTGACTCATTCTTTAAGAACATTAAATTTGCATCCCAGCACTATAGCCTAGTGGCTGGGGTCATTGTCTTGTATGCACCAGGATCCCATGTGGGTTTCGGTTAATTTCCTGGCTACTCCACTTCCCATCCAGTTCCCTGCTTTGTGGCCTGGGAAGGCAGTCAAGGATGGTCTAAGACCTTGAACCTCTGCACCCATGTGGGTGCACAACACAGAAGAAAACCCTATGTTATTTTTTAAGATTCATTTATTCTTATTGGAAAGGCAGATTTACAGAGAGAAAGAGAGACAGAGAGGAAACTCTTCTGTCCACTGGTTCACTCCCCAGGTAGTCGCAGGATCATAAAGAGTAGCCATGATTCTGATTGGCAATGTGATCTGGGACGTCAGGGTTACCAGTTGTGTCTTAATGTGCCGCACCAAAACAAGATTCCCAGGAATTAAAAAACAAAAAATCTTAAGTTTGGAGTGTGTGATTACGTCAGAGATTGATGCCCTTTAAGATGCCTACATCCCATATTGGAGTCCCTGGATCCTAGCCTCTTGCTAATGCACACCCTAGGAGATAGCTGCAAGGTGATGGCTCAAGTGCTAAGGTCCGTGGTACCCAAGTAAGAAAACCAGTTTGGGCCCCTGGTTTAAGCCTGTTGCAGCTTAAGTCTAATTCTGGCTATTGTAGGCATTTGGGGAGTAAATCGATGAATAAAAATTTCTCTGAGTCTCTGCCTTTTCAAATAGATAAAATAAAATAAAAATAAATCTTAAGCCAATTGGGAGAAACTAGGCGTTACTAAGAGATTCTCTTTCACTGAGCTTAAATGTGATCCTGTCTTTTAAGTTTTAACGTTTGCTTAATAGCATTGTATCATCGTAAGGTAGAAAAGTGAATTGTTAACCAAACATAAGCCACTCAATTCTACCTTTTTAAATTTATTCACGGGGTGTGTGTAGGGACGGTGGAGAGCTGTCTTCCAGTCTTTCATCTGCTGATTCACTTACCCAGACAGAAGCCAAAAGCTGGCAACCCAATCCAAGTCTCTCACATGAGTGGCAGGGATCCAAGCAGTTGCATCATCAACTGCTGCCTTCTGGCAACTAAATGACGGTATTGACAGAAACCTGAAGCTAGGAGTCAGAATTATCAAACCTAAGTATCCCATCTGGGACATGAGTGTTTTCATCTCTAAGTTGAACACTGACCTCCATTTTGCTTTTCAATCTGTGCTGTTATTTTTACTCTGTCTAAACACAAGTGTTTCATTCCTTTCATCTCCCTCTCTTCAGCTCTTTTTAATGTTGCCCTTGGTGGATTACCAAACATGAATATAAAGTCTTCATTTTCTATATTATGTAAATATGCGTAAATATGTTTATTTATACATAGAAACATACTGCTTGCTCTTCAATGCATACTTTAGGATATACATACATATACACATATATATACATATATGTATATATATATTTCATTTGTTGATCCTTATAGCCCTTGTTTCCATTTCTTTTTGCAGAAATGAAAAAGTATGGATTTAAAAAAATTAACTTTAAGGTAAGCTTTCTCCCCTCACCTGCAATTGGAATAACATTCCATGATGTACAAACAAGTGAAGGTTCTCTCTTTTGTGCCATGTACTTATTTCAATTCCTTCCTCTTTGGGAGCTGCCTTCAGAGGTCATTCTTACAGCTCTGAGTGGTGCAAAAATTTGATCTTGGAAGAGTGCATTTGATTTTTGGAAAAAAAGCTTACAGTCTCGGCAAGCCACGTCTAATGAGCAATGGGGTGCGTGGTGGGTGGGAATCAAGCTGGGCAGTGTTGTTTTGTTCAACTACGAGGTGTTGAGCCGGGAGAATGAATGTGCTTTTCTTGTATGACTCACATGCTGGTACTAAAGACATTTCTCCCAAGAGTAGTTTCAAACTATGGAGTAGCCAAAGTGAAGAGGGCACTTTTGAAAGACAAAGTTCACTTGGATGTTTCAAGTGCTGAGCATTTTGTTGAAACAAAGCACGGTCTTCTCATTGCTTTTTAGGCAAGCGGTAGTCATTACAGGGTAGCTGCCAGCTGGTTCCCTGGTGAGTTAAGGGTAATTTTACTTTCACTGACCTCACCTTCTGTAAAACAAAGCCTTCAACCACTCGCAGGAGTCACTTATTGTGTAAACCCTAGGCCCTGCCTCATTAAATTAGGCTTGGCCCTTTCTGTCCCCCCAGTAAGGCGTTACCTCCCAGGAGCAAAATGAAGACTGAATTAGATGGCCTGCTGATCTAGGAAACTTAGTGGAGCATATGGCCTCTGTTGACTAGATGGAGAAATTTCAAAAAGTTAGGTAACTTTCTCCAACTCTTTCAAATGTAAAGAGCTTGGTTGCGTGAGGATTGTGTGACAGGACTGATGACGCAGTTCAGGACTAAGAAGCAAAGGTAGGCAGGGACATACGCAACATCATTTTAATTCTGTGCAGTCACAGTGCCACAAGGACTGCAAGCAAAACTCCTGGGGGCGATTCAGCAGAAATCACACTCCAGAATACTGAGGAATCAGAGTTGTGTGATGCCCTTCTTGGCCACTGACACTCAACTCTTGGTGGCATGGTATGCAGCCCATTTGCGTACAGCGCACTGAGTAGCAGGTGTAGGAAGAAGGATGGGGGAACATCAAGTACTTGCCCAGAAGGTTACCAGAGTTTCATATTCCTGTGAAGAACATCTGATATTTTGTGAGGCTTTGTCAGAAAAGGCCAAGTATCTTGAAACTGCTCTTGCTTGCTGTTCTGGGAAGCTGTAATCCCAGGGCCACCGGATTCCGGCTTTTCTGTTGCATTGTACAGGGGCATGATCAGGGGATGCAGTCCTTGGACTATGATTCAGTAAAGCACAACCCACTTAAACCTACAAGAATTCTCATTGCCGAATAGTTGGAGTGGTGGCATGGATTTCTGTAAGAGACAAAGAGTCCCGCAAAGGGATGGTACTCACCAGAAGGGGCCACCTGTAATGCAGCCTTGAACTTCTGACTTTTACTGCTGAGGGTAGACTGCTCCTTTCCTTTTGGGTTTTGATCTAAGCCTTAGTGCTCCAGTATTCACAATTTTGAACTATTGTTTTAGCTTCCACTACCTTCCCTTATAATCTCTGCTGTGCTCTGCCTTTCTAGATCCCATTTTGAGAGAAACCAGCAATTCTTCCTCCCTGCTGCCTTTTTTCCATGTTTTCCTTCTTCTCTGTCCCTCCCCCAATTCACTCCCAGTAAAACATATGCAACATTTGCCTTATATGCATGCGGTTGTAGGCCTTTTGTAATTTAGTAGAATACTAGGAGAAAAAAATCAGAAACAACTTTGAAAAATATAATAAATATGTTTTGGTAGTCACCAAAGCTAATTGGAATCATCATGTTGCAGAAGTTAGAATTTCAGGTGAAATTTGGGAAAGATGACACTGCACTCCAAAGTTCACTGCTAAGTATTGACACAGGAACACAGATGCAGTAGTTGTTTAGCAATACTTTACAGATGTAATTACAGCCATCAATGATAGTGGAAGACAGGGAAATCTGTGACTTGGATCTACGGATTCCATCACACAATCAATTTTTGTGCACCTAGAGGAAAGGGGCTGGTGTTGCAGTGTGCCGCAAAAGCTGCCACCTGTGACGTTGGTATCCTATGTGGGCAGCAGCTTGAGTCCTGACTACTCCACTTCTGATCCAGCTCCCTGCTAATGTCCTGGGAAAGCCGCAGAACATAGCCCAAATATCTGCGTCCCTGTATTCATGTAGGAGTCATGGAAGGAACACCAGCCCCTACAGAAAGAGGAAAACAGATCTGGGAGCAAGCATGGAGAAGGTGAAGTTGGGTAAAATATTGGGATGAGGGTGCAGAATATAATAGATGTGAGTCATTCACCTATGGTTTCTTAAATTCTTCTGTATCACTTTGCTGTCTATTGTTGAGCCTAAGCAAAAATAAATTTAAATCAGAGTGGGAAATTATTGATGCAGCCTGTAGTTGAGAGTTCTGAGAAAATATCTAATCCAACCCTTTCCACTTGTGTATTCATTTGCTCCTTCTTTCCTTTATCCATTCACCAAACATTTTCTAAAGTTTTAAATTTATTTTCATATGTCTGAAAGGCAAAAAGACAGCCATTCAAAGAGACATCTTCTATCCACCAGTTCGCAACCCAAATGCCAGAAGAGCCAAGGCGAGGCCAGGTTGATGCCAGGAGCTGGGAATTTCATTTTGGCCTCTCATTTGGGTGGCAGGATTCAGCTACGTAAGCCATCGCCAGTTGTTTGGCAGGGCTGTGCATCAGCAGGAAACTGGAGCTTGGAGCTGAGCTGGGGCTTGATTCCAAGCGATGTGGGCATTCTAAGAGGCAGCTAATCTCCTGTGCCAAATGATGCTAATCATAAGACGTTTCTAGATGCTCGTGGCACTTAAAGCAGTATGACACAACTATCAGCAAGATATAGTCACTACTCTGAAAGTGTTCAAAGCGTAATATAGAAATGAAGTGATTGGTTTGTGTCCAGTGTATCATGGGGACACAAAAGGGAAGAAGACAACTTTGGCCAAAGTAAGCTAAAAACAAACAACAACAACAACAACAAAATTTCACAGCCCCACCACTACTGATAAACAAGATGAGGTGTGGAGAATGAACTAAAATTGCCTAAGGCCTGTGTGAGAGGCAGAATTCAATATGATGTTGCCATGAGCATAAAAGTCTTTGGGGTCACACTTCAGTGTATTACTGACACAGCTGTCTGGCTTCACTAAATACCAAAGGAAACAGGAGCCATCTATATAAAGAGGTGCAGGGAAACAGAATTCCATTTTCCAGGGGTGCAAGGCAGGCATAGAATATTCAAGCGTGTGACTGGAAAGATTCAGAACTCACTCCACTTTCCCCTCTCCCCGGGCTTATTTGGCTTAACCAGAGCTACTGAAGGCCTGGCCTTTGGGGTTTCAGGAGCTGCTTTCCAATTCAGTTGTCATCAAGGCTGCTTGGAGTTGGTAGTGGGATGTATGTCAAGTTCTTCAGTTTACTTGTGTGCTGTCGTCTCTCAGAGCAAATGAGAGTCGGCTCTCTGCTGGGGCAGCGTCCTCACCAGGGAGGAGTTTGATTACAACAAAAGAGAATTGGCCTTTCACGCCCAATTAAACTCAGCCTCAGTCTCCAGTCAGGCTACCTTCCTCAAATACTGGAGGTATTTACATGATCACCTTCAATGGGGCTTCTTTAAAAATGTTTATTTTTTTTCAAAGGAAGGTTTACATAGAGAAGGTGAGAGAGATTGAGAGAGAGAGAGAAAAAGCCTTCCATCCACTGGTTCACTCCTCAAATAGCCACAACAGCCAGAGTTGAGCTGATCCAAAGCTAGGAGCTAGGAGTTTCTTCAGAGTCTCCTGCATGGGTACAGGGTCCCAAGGACTTAGGCAGTCCTTCATTGCTTTCCCAGGTTGTAAGCAATGAACTGGATTGCAAATGGAGCAGCCAAGACACTGTCAGAACCCATACAGGGGTCCAGCACTGCAGGTAGAGGATTAGCTTGCTGTACCACTGCACCAGCCACATTTAATAAACTCTTTTTAAAAATTTTTTACTTTTATGGTACAATATCATAGGCTGTGGGATTTCCCCTACCACTCCCTATATTCCCTACCCCCCAACTTATTTCCCCCCATATTATTATAATGGTATAGTACTTCATAAGCAGTCATAAGTCCATCAGTCTGCTATTTAAGTGTGTCCTGACATTGCTGGTACAGACAATGGCAGACAGCCCAGCATCCTATTGTCAAGATATATCCAACAGTTTCACTGGGAGTCCATCTTAGATTTGGAAGTAGAGATGCATACTGCATTGTACCTTCACAATTGCATATGATAGTCTCTATTGGGCAGTTCTATAGAATTTGATTTGATTTGAGCATGAAATAACAGATTTAATCTGATAGTTTATTTTTACTTTTATTTGCCAAGTGTAAGGAACTATTATCTCACCATTTTCCTTGATCATTTTAAGTGTGTTTGTGAGATAGGTCCATTTTCCTCTTAGAGGCAAGATCTGTATGTCGGGAGTAGGTTGATAGAGGGTTTATCAAAAAATATGTCGTAAAGTGGCAATGCTAGAGGCAATGATTCTGGTTGTCAAACATTTTAGGGAATTATATTACATGTAGAAAATAAATGTAAGAACAAAATATGCAAAATGCTGTATCACAAAAGTGTTGTCTTTCTTCTTTTGTTTTTCAAACTGTCATTTCCTTGGGAATGTTGGCTGTGCAAACTGAAATGAAGATTATAAATCTACTTATTGCCCATGACTGGTTAGCTCAGTTGGTTAGAGCATGGTGCTAATAATATTTATTTTGAGCGTTTTCCTTCAGATTTTATTTCTTTGGTAAATAATTTTATAGCACTTCCGTTATACTTACACTGCTATAAAACTTTAAAAAGTTCTAAACTCAAATCTTTCTAAGTACACTTTGAGTTACATACTATTACTGTTTCTGGCTTACAGATATCAAGTGTTTTTTAAAAAAATGTAAACTTATAAAGATAAGAAATTATGTGTTTATTTCTCATGATTATTATTTTTATAAAG
This sequence comes from Ochotona curzoniae, assembly GCF_017591425.1. Taxonomy (NCBI): domain Eukaryota; kingdom Metazoa; phylum Chordata; class Mammalia; order Lagomorpha; family Ochotonidae; genus Ochotona; species Ochotona curzoniae. The sequence continues at coordinate 13,594,505 of NW_024467087.1, forward strand.
ATTTATTTTATTTTTTTTTTTATCTTCCACCTGTTGATTCACTCCCTAAGCAGCCTCAACAGCCAGAGCAGTGCCAATCTGAAGCCAGGAACCTGTAGTCTCCTCCGGGTCTCCCACACGAGTGCAGGGTCCCAAATTCTGCAGCCGTCCTTGACTGCTTTCCTAGGCCACAAGCAGGGAGCTGGATGGGAAGCAGGATCACCAGGATTAGAACCAGCACCCAATCGGGATCCCGGCATGTGCAAGGTGAGAACTTTAGCCACTAGAGTACTGCTCTGGGCCCTCCCATGTTTATTTAAACCAGACAGACCCATATTTTCCTTCCAATGAAAATGCTTGTGGCAGATTACTAAGTTCCATTTTGTGAGGAAGTCAAAGTTGGTATGCCCTTGAACCTGAGTCATCTTCAGCTCCATTCTTCCCTCCATCACGAACAAGCACTGGAGGAATACAGTAATGATCATGTCATTATTAAACTACATCTCGGGAGTGAAGTGGATGTAGGGTTCCTAGACCATGGCACATCTAATTCTGAGTGTTATTTTATGGCTCCATGTTATCCTTCTCAAGAGTTCTGCTGTCCTTTGGACTAATTTTAGAAGTGTGAAAGAGGAAGACTGATGGATCCATTTGCTCAGGCAGACAGAACATAGATGCGCAGTGCCAGGTTCATGCCATAAGTGGTGAACACACCTGGGTAGAACCTTGCAACACTTCTGATAATCCCAGCCGAGCCTCCCTTGAGAAGAGAAAGCAATTACTTGTAGTGGTTTTCAGATGTAAACAAACGTTCATCGGGGACTGACTTATAATCAGCCGAGTCATTTCATTTATGGTCTGTATCCATTTGAAATGAAGGGCTCTGATCAGAAAAAAGGAGCACATTCATTTACTGCCACGGCAAGTGTTTTTAGAACTGACGTCCATTTCTTTCCCTTTAGAGTTCTGACTGTGCAGTGTATTTAAGGCACGGAAGGCTCTTTAGAAATTGACTCTGTCTTAGAAATAGCTGTCTCTTTTTGTACTCATCTACAGTATATCCGGGTGCATTTGGTCATTTTTCACTACTTTTATTTCTTATGACTCAGTGCCATATGCCTGGGAAAGAATAACACAGAAAATGCAGTGTTGGTGTTGTGGCGTAGTGAGTAAAAACTGCTGCCTCTGACGTCGGCATCTCACATAAACACTATTTCGAGACCGGACTTTGCCAGTTCCGATACAGCCCCCTGCTTAGGGTGTGGGAAAAGCAGTGGAAGGTGGCCCAAGTGTTGGGCCACTACATCCGTGTGGAAGACCCACATGAATCTGTAGCCTGGCCCAGCCCCAGCTGTTTTGGGCATTTGAGTGTGAATCAGGAAGACCCTTCTCTTCTTCCCACCACCCAGCTCTCTGTAACTCGGCATTTTAGTAAGCAATTTTTTAAAAATCAGCTTTATGGGAACTTTGGTGATATTATATTATTCCTTCATTTTTCAATCTGTCTTTACTTCTTTTTCTCATTAACCACGTTTTAGCAAATGCTTTAAAATAGCTATCTATCTATCTATCTATATATAGAGAGTTAAATCTCAGGCAAATTGTTCAAGCTTTGTACAGAATGAACTAAAAACCAGGATATCCTCTCTTTTAGTTACTGGTTAGTCAGAAATCAAGACTGTGAGACTGGAGGGACAGACGTGGAAAACATAGAGTGTGTATGATCAGCAGATTCCAGCCCCTGTGACCTGTCACACGCCTGTCCTCCTCACAGCTTTGTGAAAAGTGCTGTGGGCAGGATTTCAACCAAAAACATAGGGGAACCACCAGGTGCTTCAGAGGGTGGAAAGGAGCAAATGAACTCCTTCTGAAGAGACATGAATTATTTGTTTAGCAGACAAGGTAATATGGAAGATATAATTCAAATCATTAGGGAAGAGGTCCATGAATCGGAATCAAGAGTGGACAGGGGCCAATGTTTTGATTCAACTGGCTAATCCTTCACCCCCCAGGTGCTGGCATCAACATAAGTACCGGTTCATGTCACTGCTGCTGCACTTCCCATCCAGCTCCCTGCTTGTGGCCTGGGAAAGCAGCGGAAAATGGCCAAGTCCTCAGGATACTGCACACCTGTGGGGGACCCAGAAGAAGCTCCTAGCTCCTGGCTGGGGAATTGCTCAGTTCTGGCTGCTACGGTCATTTGGGGAGCGAACCAGTGGATGGAAGATCTTTCTTTCTGTTTCTCCTTTTCTCTGTAAATCTGATTTTCCAATAAAAATAAATCGATCTTTTTAAAGAACATAAAAAAGTAGACAGGACAATTTTTCCAGGGATCTGGGAACTTGAATGTGTCCTTAAAAAGAAGATTTGGGTTCCATGGAGGATGTAGAAGTTGTGTGAGGATTGAAAGATTCAAGTTTGTTCTATTTCTCATACTAGCTCCCTGATCTTGGACAAGTATGTTTATTTTATAGATATTTACATAACACCTCAATTGTGGCAAACTCTATGCTATGTGTTTTTGCAAATATTAACTCCTTTAAGCTTTATAATAATTTTGTAAATCTGACTGTTATCATACTCATTTTTATCGAAGAGGAATATGCGGAAGTCAGAGGTTTAATAAGTTGCTTTAGACCTCTCAGTTAATAAGTGATTGAGACAGAGGTCAAGCCTAGGCAACTTGGGTCCAAGTCTACACACTTAGTTTCTATGCTATGCCACAAACTGCTGGGCTTTTCTGATTGTATGTCTTTCAGTTATAAAATCATTAGAGACAATAATTTCTCTGGGTCTTATTGTGAGGAAATTATGTGATGAGTTCAGGCACACACACACAAGGCTCCTAATAAATGTTTCCTCTTAAAACTTTCCCTGTCTTGGAAACTCATTTTTATTTCAATTCTTAGAATCAATCTTGCTTAGTTGTTTCCTTGAAAATACGCTGCCTCTCTGCTTAGAATATCTACTCTTGCTTCCCCAGTGCCCATTTGTGTATTCCAGCTCTTTGGTGCTTTCTTAGTTCTTATTGTGTTACCTTACCAAATGCAACAGGCTAACCCCTTCTAGTGGGTGACTGCAACAGACCTAGCTGTGCACATGACAGAATATTCCTGAAACAATGCAAGACATGCTGATATCATGTCTGATCTAGGCATTTTTCACTCAGTACGCATTTCTTAAATGCCTGGTGAGTATGTGCCTGGCTCTGTGCTGAGTGATGTATGGTCCACAAAACATAGGGAAAAGGGAAAACTAATACAGGTGTAGGGAGAAGGGAAGACATTAGGAATGTAGGTACCCGTCGAAGGGACCATGAAGAAGGTGACTTTACTGAGCTATTTACTCCCTAGAAACCTTCCGGCTGCATCCAGATTTCTTTACCTCTTCCATAGCTCCCCGTGCCACTTAACATTGCTCATTTACTGGCTTCAGGGCCCAACTCCCCAAAACTAAAGTAATCTGCTGAAAGTAATCTCTGGCAAAGTGTCCATCTAGCTAACAGGTTAATGTTACTCTTTCTGGATAATTTGTTCATTTCAAGAGGGGTTGTGGGAGATATTAAGGCTTGATAGCAGGAAAATTTCAGTTCTCATTGCAGCCTGAAGAGGAAAAGAGAGTGGTCGCATAACCCAGCTTTCAGGATAAGCCTGTGTCTGGTTTCACAATCATTTGCCATCTTCACAGTGCCCAAACCTCTTTGCTGTCATGTGGCTTTTGTCATACTCCTTTCTGTTTACAGTTAGGAGAAAATGCATGTTCCTCCCTCTTTCCTGTTTGGAATTCTTCTTCCCTGGACCCAGGAAGAAGATTCTCCTGATCTTAAGAGCAGCTTGAGAAATGGACTATTTGGACCTGGACAAGAAAAAATAGAGGGTGGGCAACACTCCTGATCTTTCTAGCACTATTTTGAGCTCTTTTGTATATGTTGTCTCACTTAACTTTCACTCCAGACTCCACCAACTGGAGATTGTGCTTATTTCAAGATTCAAACAAAGAGCAGAGGCACAGAGAGGCAAAGTGACTTGCTCAAGGTCACAGTGACGCTAAAGAAATTCAAGTAGCACTAAACTAAACCAATATCTAGACTTTAAGTCCCCTTTGCACTGCATAACCTACACAATCTCAGAAGGTAGACTGGAAACAGTCCTTGGCTCATAAAGACTCACATATGTTCTGATATCACACCCAGGATATGGCAGCCATGCCCCATGTTGGACAGGACAGTCAGGCCACTGACCTGACACTCTGATGGTGCTCAAGGAGCGCAAGGACCTCTGGGGTTGATAGCAGCTTCTTTCCTTCCATGCTGTACGTGGTTGACAAGAAACTGTTGTTAGAGCCCTCCCTCTTCTCTTCGATCCCACCTTAATAGATGGACGGATGTGAGGGCCTCAGACCCCATGTACAATGCCACAGTTTGATAAGAACCATTGTCATGTGATGGATTCTATATTTAAAAAAATGAATGGAAGATTGACCAGGTGAATGTTACAGTAGTCATGCAGTCTCTTCTTCAGCCTAAGGATATGGTATGCCTCCAAATCGATGATCTGTTCTACTTCCTTTCAGGGCTAGAGTGCTTATTGTGGACCAGGCACCTTTAGGTGCCTCCAGAACCTTGTCATAATCAACCCTATCATATATGTGAAAAAAGAAGCCACTAGCATTGTATTCACTTTATCTCTGAATACAAGACAGAAATACTATCAAGATATTATCAAATACTATCAAGACAGAAAGTAAGTAGCCTGTCAAAGTCACGACACAACCAGTGTGTAACATTTAGCTCCTTGCCTCTTGTCAGTATTCCTGCATCACCATTCAGTTTCATTTCGGATTCCATGACTAAGTGTACTCACTCAGACTGCTATGGCATTGACAGTATCATGATTGCAAAACACAATGAGATTCTAATTATTATATGATCATGCTGCATGAGGGCCAGAACATATTTTTAAAAGCATGGTAAAAAGCAGATATTTGAAAACTCAAAAATTGGAGTAAAAAGTAAATATAAATCTATCCTATTTATCTTCATGGTTCATCTGGTGATGATAAATCTAATGGAATTATGATGTGGAATATTTTCCACTTGACATATTTTCAAGCCTGATGGAGATTTTGATTTAGCCTTGTCCGTGCATAAATGATTAAAAGACAATTCAATTTGGGCATACTATATAAAAATAATTTAAAAGTGATTAATTCTGCTGATTGACTTTTAACATGAATAAAAACAATGTTTTCAACAGATGAAACAAATAAAATATATTCTGTGTCCATATTATAAACACTTTAAGAACAGAGGCACAAAAAGAGCTAAGATGGATAAAAGAGAAAAATGGAAGAGTAAAGGGGATAATGGAAAGGAAAAAATATAGTTGAGATAAGGAGAAATGAAGCAAGAGACAAAGGGTCAGAGAGATATTCAAGGAAAGTAAAAGAATAGATATTGACATACGTAAGGAAAAAGGGAAAGAAATGCCAAAAGGTGAGAGAGACAAAGTTCATTTCAAATAGAGATCTTCTCATATTGAATTACTCTAATTTAGGCTATTTATTTGACAAATTGTCAAAATAATATGATAAATAAAATAATATCCCTATGTTGATTTAACAATCTAAGTATAAACGTTTGTGCTCTGGTGATTATTATTCGTATGAATAGGTATTGATGTAAAATGGAAAGTACAAGTTTGCATTGAAGCATTTTAACACTTTTATTTCCTTTATACTTTTCTAGATTTTTTTTACAATGTCCAACTCATTTTATTGTATTACAATATCACAAATAAATTAAGCCTTCCCCCTTTGTTGGGTATTTAAGTCATTTTAAGGTATTTTTTAATATTTAAACTAAGTTTTCTTTTTATTGTGAATTATTGTCCTGGAAAAATTTTCAGGATTGGAATTTCCAGTTCAAAGACTATGAACGTTTTTAGGATTCTTTCTTTTTAAAACGTTCAGTTGTTTGAAAGGCAGGAAAACAGAGAGAAGCTCAAGCCATGTTTCTTAAGTGAGTGACAGGGATCCAAGTATTTGAACCATCACCTGCTGCCCCCTGCCCCACCTCCAGGGTGCATGTTAGTAGGCAGCTAGAATCTGAAGAAGAGTCAAGAATGGACCGAAAGCACTCTAATGGGATGCAGGTGCACCAAGCAGTTGGTTCATCAATGTGCTAAGTGCTCACTCCATTTTTGGAAGTTAACTGGGTTCACAATGTTATCAGCGATTTTTTATTTCTTCTAGAGCCTGTATATTGGATTTTGCAAATTTTTATTTTTAGCAGTTTAATCCCTAACAAATGATGCCTCCTAGTTTGAACTATACACTTATTTTTATTTGAAAGCAAGAAAGAGAGAGATGGGGAAGGGGCTCTTCCTTTTTTGGTCTACACTGCAAGTACTTGCAGGGTTGGGTCTGGCTAAAGCCAGGATAGTGGAACTCCAGTTTGGTTGCTGACGTGAATGGCACTGTCGCAAGCATCAGCACTGTTGCCTCCCAGAGTTGACATTAACAGGAAGCTAGCTTGGAAGCCAGGTTAGGACTTGGACTCTGGTGCTCCCATATGAGATGCAGGCATCCCAAAGACCAGCTTGACCATTGTGTAGCTATGCCTAGCCCATCATATCAATCATTTCTCTCTTTTTTCTGTAAAGAAAAATCTGTTTTTACTTTTGTCTTCTTCAATAATTAGTTATGATTTATTTTCATATCTTCTCAGCAAAACAAGAATTTCTCAGAAACACTAAACTTACCAAAGATGAAGAATCCTTTTGATTTTGTTCAGGTTTTTGCTGGAAATGGCATATCTTTTCTAACATGAGGGTACTTCAAAAGGTTAATGGAAGAATGGAATTGCGAGTCAGGTAGGCTTATTTGGGTGCAAAACAATTGAAATCCATGCATACTGCAAAGGTATTCTCAGAACGTTCCCGAAAAATACATTGGAAAAACTATACAGATTCCATGTACTTGCATCACAACAAACTTATCTTTCATTTTTCTTTTTTACAGACATCTTGAGGTATCCAGGATATGTACTATCTACTAGTTAAAAGCATGGACCTTGTCATCAGAAAAAACTGATGTGAAATTACTGTTCTGCTACTTAATAGCTTTGCTCTTTTGTTGTTTTGGTTAAGCCTCATTTTTCCCTTTTTCACATGGGAGCATAATAATACTAACCTTATAAGGATTGCAATGAATATTAAACGAGCTGACGCATGAAAATACTGAGTACAGTGCCTCGATGTGGAGCACTTTCACATTAAATGGTTACTATTGTAATGAGCGAATTTCCACATCAGAGTGGGCCTTGGGTTTTCTTTTTCTGTTATTCTTACAATTTTATGTCATCTTTTTCTCTATACAATGCTTAGCACATTTCCCTCTGAGTGTAAATTTAAGAAGTATACCATAATTTTCAACAATCAGGACAATTTGTACAATACACTCTTCAAAGTCTTGGGGGGAAAATCACCTTGTAAATCCAGTTGCCCTTGGTTGTTTTGGAATGTGTAATTGTAATATTTGCTCTGTTTTTTCTATGTTTATCAGAACATGTGTAGATAATTCTGACAGTTTTGTCCAAGTGAAAAAAAAGTCTGAACTTAAGGGATTTCTTTTCAATCTGAGATTTGTTGATCAATTCATTAACTATGCTTGCAGTTGTTATGGTATTCAATTACAGTCAATCATCACTTACCCATGGGGCATGTTTTGTGAAATTTAATGGCAGGCAGTTTCAGAGTGTACTGACATAAACTAAGACAGCTATATTGTCGCTCATCAATGTAATCTTAGGGGTCCACCATCCCGTACGGATTGTTACGGCCCAAAATATTCACACATGGTGCATGACGATAGTTATGGATTGCCTGGTCCTTTTTCTGTGCAAGACATATTGTCTGCAGCATTTTCCAAAGGGCCTACCTTGGAAGCCCACATTTATTTGATTGTCGAAACCTTTTTAACAACCAGATTCTGCGCGTCGCCCCCCCCCATCCCTACCCCCATTTCTTTAGTCAGAACCTTTGTGTGAACCCAACTTCGAATTCCCAACCCTGAATAGAAAAGCTTTTCAGGAATGAATGAATAATCAGCGTCTGTAGCCCTTGAGCCACCCTTCAATGGCCAGAGGCTTCTGTATGGAATGACCACAAGTGCTGCCGTGGGGCTGCAGCCTGGGAGCGGTGGCTAACACACAGCAGTAGTCAATGGCACTATTGTTGACAGTACCAAGCTAATTCCACAGGTTCAAACCAGTACAGAAATTCTTCACCTTTTGTGTGTGGTACGGACCTCCCCATATGTCTGACAATCCACACGATCTTTTAAAAAAACTAAAACAAAATGAATTATTTTGCATAATAGAGCACTAAAATGCTAATATGGATAGGCTACATTGAAGAATCAAAAACCTCACAACCATGGCACGCTGACTTATTAGAAAGTAACTTTTTGCCTACCTGGCATCTTTCACAACACAGCAGCATTTATTCAGTGGTGGATGACAATAAACCTTTCGTTTTAAACAACAACCTAACTTTCAGATTTTTTCCTGCATCACTATTAATTGTATTTATTGGAAGTACATCAAGAGGCTGCTACATGCCTCACCAAGCCCTCAGTCTTATGTTTTTACATGACTATGTCCATCACAATCATTAAGATGTGGTTGGCACACAAATATTGTGCTCTCCAGGTGTGTTTAAATGTTTACTTACTTGCCTCCATTTGACTGGCTGGAGAAGAGGGAAGAGACTGAAATTTTAAATTCAAATGTTGCAAGCCGCTGACCTTTGGAGATCCATCAGCATAGTGGTTCTGAAATGATCCCAAAATGCCATGGGAGAACAGGTGTAAGTATTCTGAGACTATAATGTACATACATTAATGTAAGAACCCATCTAGTGTATCAGTCAGTCCACAACCCTATTTTTCCTGGGTCGTGCCCCCAATCATGCCTAAAGGGAAGAACAGGAGAGAAAATGTTGCCTAGTTCTAACCACTCTAGTAAAGTGGAAAGTAATTCCAAGGTGAGTCCACCCCAGAGAGCAAATAGGCCCTTTTAAAATGCTGAGAGGAGGGAACAGTAATTTCCTACCACCTTTGAAAACACTCCCTGGTGGCTTGGTGGCATGGAAATTTGCGTAGCTTCATTTGGGGAGGTCATGCCACCCCAGATAAAAGGAAGATAGTTTGTCAGGCTAGCGTGTTACCTATAAGGCTGCTCTTCTCTTCAGGGTAGGAAAGAGAATCATACAGTTCCATTTGTAATTTTCACCGATCAGAAATTTCAAATAAGGGACAATGTCAAAACTGTAGAACCTGCAAGTAGAACTATAAATGTCTTACGGACATGATCAGTTATTTCAAGAACCCAATACAATTGAGCCACTTTGTGTGGTATAGGGGAAATGTGAAATCTGCCACAGGAGCTGGGGTTCCCAATGGTGGATAGAGAGGTGAGAGAGCTGGTGTTGACCCAAGTTATGTTGGGTATAAAGACTCCTTTGTTGACTCACTGTGATAACAGTTCCTCATTTGTTAGATCATTGGGTATAAAGTTATATACTCCAGCCTTGCCCTTCTCTCCTGCCTACCGTAGTAGGCAACACCTCCTACTGTTAGCAGCAGCAGTTCCTGGTCTGCCACAGGCACTTCCTATCTGTCAGACAAATTTGACTTCTACAGTAGTGCTGGTACTTTGGTATGTTCGAAGGCAGGTGGGGAGAAGCAGACAGGAATTGGGGTCTCCCCCCCACACACACCCCTTTTTTAAACTGCTATCTGACTTGTGCTAACATTTGGCCTAAAACTGCCGAGAATGTCACATACTGTCCCTGAGCATTGTCCTCATGACTTGCATATGATCTGCCAAGCGCCATTGGAGATTTTTGGAATTATTTGAGGGGCCATTACCATCCTGCTCCCATTGTCTTGCATCTAACAGAGACTGATTTCCTGCCTCAAGTTAGCTTTGGATCAGTCTGGCAAAATTAAAAAGTATGATTAGTCAGAGACTTCACTCCACTCCTCAACCTCTAACCAGTCCTTAAGTATCCCCTACATTGCTTTTGTACTTTCTGTCAAGCATGCAGAACTCTGGCCTATAGCAAAGGTGTTGACTGCAAGAAAGCAGCCAGGCATTGCTATGAGCTTGTCACTGAGGATCCTGCATGCATCATCAACGGCAATTGTCCTCATAAAATTAATAAAAAGCTCACGTGTATTACTGCGGGGTTCCAATTAAAGGCCAGCTGGGCTCTTCTTATTACACTTGCATTACACTGAAACTTGTAATTTAGTTGTCCAGATGCACACTTTTTAATCAAAATATACGTTGTCTTCATTCACCCCCCCCCCCCCCCGTTTCCTAACTATCTGGAGCCTTACCTCGGGCTCCTCCTACCCTGCACACTCCTTCCTTCGAAGGAGGGGAACTATTTGCCCTGATCGACATTTCCCTCTCTGAAGTTCTTAGAGGAACAGAAAGAACCGGGGCATTTACACACGGGACAGGAGCCAGGGAGGCAGCCGGTGAGTATTTATCCTGGTGAGCCGATGTGTCCATTGACCTAGGTGGCTTTGGGAATTACCTATTTCGTCTCGCCCATCCCTCAACCACACTCTGCATTTCTCCTTGGGGCTTGAGTTCCTGAAGTTCTCGAAACTTTGCTGCAGCCCCCTTCCCCCTCAGGGATGTGTGCGCGTTCCATTTGTTTTCGCTTTTGGAAAACCTGAGCATGATGAGTTGTGCCCCCCCACCCAATCCCATCCTGCCCCCTTCCCTTCCGAATGAGACGACAAAGGGCTTGTGCGGCGGGGGCTGGGCCGCCGGATTTGGGAGGGGGGGGAAGCGCCACACCCCCTGAGAATAAAGCCCGCGCTGCGCTCTCCGAGAACCACGCACGAATGAACGAATCACACAAAGAATATTATTTCGCGACGAAACAGCGCCCTACAGGAAGAAAGTGCCCGCACGGGGAGCGCGATCAGGAGCGCGACTTTTTGGCGCTCTTTGGCAGCAGCGAGAGGGAGGCTGAGGACAGAGAGTCCCGGAGTGGGCACGGGAGCTGAGCGGCACGCGCCCGGATTCCCTCGCGTTCAGTGGCGACGAGCCGGGACTGGGAGCCGCGCGCTGAGCCAGGTGAGGGTGGCGGGGCGGCTCGGCGGGGTGCGCCGCGCTACCTGGCGGCCCGGGGCGGGGCTGGGCGGCCGAGGGCGGCCCCGTGCCGCTTCCCAGCCCCGAGCTGTGGGCTCTCCGCGCCTGGCTCCACTGCCAGGCACAGTTTCGCGGGAGTTACCGCTTTTGGCGCCCAAAGCCCCCCTCACTAGCGCCGATTCCTAGGCGCGCCCCGTGTGTCGGTCGTCAGGCAGGGTGAGTCGCGGCACCCGGTGGCCGGGCCCACTCGGCTCAGCAGGGACTCGGATCGAACCTCCTAGTAGAGGGCGCGGGACGGGGTGCACGGGCACGTCTCTGGCCAGGGCCGGGCGGAGCTTGGGCCGGGGTTGCCATAGCAGCCGCTGGCCCGGGCAGGAGCCCCACGCCCGCCCGGCTGCCGCGAGGGAGCTGGGGCGCTCCGAGGTGTGCTCCAAATGGACTGAACCAAGAGCAGGGGAGAAAGGGGGGAGGGCCGGCCCGGGGTCCCCCAGCCTCTGCCCCGGCCTGCGGCGCTGTCCCGGGATAGGTCTCCCGTGGAGTCGAGGAAAGAAAATCTGTCCTCCCGGCTTGAAAGGAGGTTTGCGAAAAGCCCCGGGACGAGTGGGAAGAGGAGAGCAGAGGAATTGTCGCCTCCGTCCCGGAGTCCGCGTGTGCGTGTCTCTGGACTTGACATTTTATACCTCACAGCGGCCGACTTGGAGCCGGGTTGCCCGTCCCAGCCCTGAAGTTATGTAGGTGGGGCGGGCTTTAATTTGCTTATATCTAATGATTTAAGGAACCTTGCTTTAAAATGGCGGCATTCAGTATACACCACCGCTAAAGGCTCTCCCGGCACCGGGGCCACCCCGCGCAGCGCTGCCTTTGCTTCTGCCGCTAACAGATGGCATGTGCCACTGTCGCTGCCTCTGCCCCTTCCCGCTGCCGCTGAGAGCCAGGGCCCCTTAGCGTCTGGGTTGGCACTAGGCGCATAAGGTAAGGCTTGGAGTTGGGTTGGGATTTGGGACAGCAGCTGCCTTTCTAGGACTGATGAAATACAGTGTCCATGAAACTTTTTTTTTCACCCTGCAAAATGACAAATGGAAGAGAGATTAATTCCGTAATTTTGCTGAGATTTCCGAGCTTTAAATTTCCTCTTTCATCTTCTTCCTCTTCTTTTTCTGCTCTTCTTCTCTTCCCTTCTTTCGTTTTCCTTCCTTCTTTCCTTCCTTCCTTCTTTCCTTCTTTCCTTCTTTCCTTCCTTCCCCTCACCTTTTTGGAATTAAAAAGAAAGTCTTGCCTAGCACACAAATTACAAATGCCTGCAAGTTTATTTACCCATTTTCGAGCACTGCCATGAGTAATGCCACGGCTTCTTGGTAAAACCATGTGTGTTCGTGCCCTGGATGAATATTTTGGGGTAGCAAGCGTTTAGCTTCCTGGGTTGAAGGGCATGAGAGTAGACTTGAAGGGACTTACGAATGTAACTTTATTTTTTAATGCTCATATCGTAAGCATTTATGTAAGAAAAAGAAATTAATATTGAGCTTAATAATTTGTACAATTTCATAATTGCTGGGAGTTGGACCTACTGTGTGTTGCTCTGAGCACTTGCTACTGATGGATATAAATACATGTAATTAATGAAGTGTTTGATTGCTACAAAGTTACATATGTTAGAGAAGTGCTTTCCTGCCAGCTCAATGTTTCAAATCGGGCTAGGATCTGCGAATCCTCTCATGAGAAAGCATCAATTAAAACAAAGCTATTGCAAGATCTAATTTTGAAGAGCCTGGTCATTTTTCACTATGCTGGCTTTTCAGTTTAATCAATAAATCTTTGGATGATTATTGATACAAGGGTCGGAAAACAGCCTGCTGATTATATAGGTATATAAATGGCTGGACATCAAGGATTACTAGAAATGATCCAGGTTTAAGATTGTATTTCCCCATCCGATGGACAACATATTGATGTTGAGACCTCAGACTTGTCCTGAACGTATCCATTTTATTTCCTTTGCCAGTGCAAATGTAGTCCTCATGGTTTAAACTCTTCCAAGTATTTACATGACCTTCGGAGGATGTTTCCATATTTAACCGAGCAGACTAAAGCAGCTTTTGCCCATAGTCCAGCTGACATTAGCCTGTCTTTTCCCACTTGTTACTTCCCTCAGAGCATTACAAGCTACTTGGTTGACAGATACTCCTGCTACTGAATTCAGCAAGTGTCTGGGAAGGGGAGAAAGAGATTTTTGTGTGTTTTGGGGGAGTTCCGTTCTCCTAGCTTCTCGGAAGTTGTTGTTTGTTTGTAAATTGTGCTTGAGTTTCCACAGCCTCTCCATACATGTGTGTAGAGTCCATGCAAAAGCATCCATTAAAAGAAAGCTATTAGATGATTTAATTTATTAAAACCTAGTACAGTTTTTCCTGCCCAGGTGCTATCTAGAAACAAAGAGCTGTACTGCTTACAATGGAATTTATGGGTGTAATACATTTCACGTCAGTTTCCCAGATTGTTGTTGAGAGAATTGTGTGAGGCAATTTAGAGCAATAGGTACTTGCTTTCTTTGCAGTGGGCAGATGACAAAGAACAACTTCTCCCTTGTTCGTGATTACATACTTTGATCAAGGCTCCCTACGCTCTGCTTCAGGACATGCTGTCTTGCTGTTGCAAGATTTCAGACCAAGAGCACCCTTTTATTTTTCCAAGTAAACCTACTAGATCTTGGGGCTAGATCTGTGTTAGAGCCATTAGGATGAACTTTGGCCATTTGCCATTCTGCCGCCTAATATACTGATGACACCTGTGTATGACAACCTGCCTAAACCTGCCTAAAGGGGCTTGCTAGCCTATATATATATATATATATTCTTGGACAAGATTTGATGGCATGCTGATCGAAGGTGCTGGCTGCATTGTTTGCTCTATTTTGAAGAGCTATTTCATTTATCTAATTTTCCTGGCTTCTTGAAGCACTCACAGCGACTCCTGAGACTATTGTAAAGTATCTGTTTTTTCCCCCTCAACTGTTCACTTCCCGCATTTCACAACATCTGCTTTGTAAAGAAGATAAAACCCACGATTATGAGCTGGTAGCTAAAGTTAACTTTGGTATTCCTTTGCATGCATTCTATCTAAATAATGCTTTGACTTAAGCAGGTGCTTAATAAATGCTGAATTATAAAGAAAATTGGATAGTTTTTAGATTCACAAAAGAAGAAATTGTATCCCTGGCCTCTAATTTACACCAAAGATATTTTTGTGCACTTTAGTGTTTAGTGTGTATATTTTCCCAATTGCCTACATTCTGTTGGCCTCAAATGAGTTCTCTCGCTCCCCACTATAATCCTTGACACTTGTAGAAGGCATCCTTTTGACCAGTAGGTGTATTACTGCCTTTCTAACGACACAATTTAGAGAAGCAATCACAGCAGCTTGGGAATACAACAGATTTGGTCTTTTGATTGACCGTGCAGTGCTGCATATGCTGTAGTGGTGTGGGCTCTCGACTGTTGTGCAGATGTCAGCAATATAGTTGGAAGTACCATTTCTTGTTCTTCATCCAGTTGTCTGTATATGTGAGGGAGGAAAGGAAGGCAGGAAAAGAAAGGAGAAAAAAGCCTCAAAGTGATGATTTTCATTCATAAAATTTTACACGTATCCTGCTCATTGTACATTAAATTTTAAGAATGTGGCAGAAGTCTTCTGTTGCAAAATAAATAATGTTGTCTGATAGGATTACAAGCAGGGATTGTGGCATAGCTAGGAGATAGGACTAAGTTACAGTGCATATTTGACAAGTCATTTGATCCTGTAATTAAAGTTAGATAATGGTCGCTGCTATGTTAAAACGGTCAAGTGTCTGAAAGAGCATGCGGGCTGCCCTCACCTTGACTTCATCCAGATTTTTTTATGCTGCTGTGTTCTCTTTCGACAGTTTCTTCTAGCTTGAACAGATGTATCGTCATCCCCCTACCCCCCACTCAATTATAAATGTATACAATGTCAAGAAAACAGAAATCAGGAGTTTCGTTACTTCGTGGGATTTTTCTTCCTCTTCCTGAATAGGAGGAAATGTGAGCCTCAGATAAAGTGAAGTGGAGATTTGCCCTCCAAGAGAATAAACTATACCTTGGAGCAAGTAGTTTAATTGTCAACTAACCAGCCAACCAGCAAACATAAATTATGACCAAAAAGAAAGCAATTAGATCTCCATTAATGTGGGCTTTTAGATCTTACGGAAACCAGATGGTTTCATGGAATCCTACTCTTCCTGCCTACTTATATGTTGTGTCAAGATAGCCTAATGACAGTGCTGGGAAAGCAGTCTTGCGAATTAGGATAAATAAGGTATCAATTACCTTATCAGGTGTTAATGACAGTCACATGACATAAAAAGGATCTGAAAATGATTTTTCTTTCAGGTCATTCTAGTAAAGAAGCAGTATAGTTCTATTATTCAGTTCTCCTTGATATTAAAATGAGTGACAGAGTTTTTTTTTTTAATGATAGAGAAAATAATACATTCTGGAAAAGTGGAACCTTATCGTTTTTACTTGAGAAATAAAAGTACTTCCAAATTGGGTACACCAACCCACATAAGTGCATGAATCAGTGGTCAGTTTAGAACAGTGTGTACAGCCATGCAATTCATCTCTTAATAGAAGATTGTAGAAGAACACCTGTTTTTTTTTACATCTTTCTTCCAATGCTAAGAATGAAAGAAAACATGTTCACAGTCAAGTATAATATATATTGGACAGAAGTAATGTCTCTCTGAGGCTTGGGAAAAGAGCTGGAACACTGAATGTTCTACTCTAGGCTGTTGTTTCAGAAAATCCATGCATTGATAAGTCCTCCAGAGGAACCATGAGTACAAAGAGAATTGATTCAAATGTGCGTGTGTGTTATTTGTACTGTGTGCAATATGTGTGTGTGTATACAAATACATATACATATACAAATACATATACATCCCTTATATGTGCTTTTCAAGAAGCCCAAGCACAGTGAATTCTTTGAAAACAAAGTGTTGAGGCGTGGTCATGAGAAAGAGTGAGTTTATTTTATGCCCAGGTTTTCAAAGAATTGAAAGAGCCCAGAAAGATGCCCCCTTCAAATGAGCAAAGGCAGATTGGATGTAGATGCGTGGGGTTGACACAGGAAGCTTCCAGGAGGCCATTTGATGTCCTTGGGCTGACTGTGGTACTATCTTAGAAAATGACAGTTTTGCTGGATCTTGTTTTCCATTCTGTGACATTCAGATTTACTTAAATCCATTAGATTCCTCAAATCTTGAATTCCTTGGCATCGTCTGCAACTTTTGTGGCTATTTGGGGAAAGGTCTTCAGATCCATTCAACTTTCCTTGACTATACCATTAAGGCCTGATGAGGTGAACTATTGGATCTTTTACCTCATATTCCCAATGCTTAGTATGTGATAGTGTCTCAATTTGTGTGTTAAATAAATGACCAACTTTTGTGGCCATTAGGGAAAGATTAAACTTTCTAACTTTTTGGCATTTTAGAACCTTCTTGCTATGATTTCAAGTCGTGTAATTACTACTTTGTATTGGAAAAAAAAAAATCGACAGAGAGGCTGAGCACCAGCTTGGATGTCTTGCCATAGGCCACAGTAACAAATCGAGGGAGAGGCAAGCAATAGCAGCCCTTTGGGGGATGGGCCTGAAAAGGCAGTTGCTATTTTTCTGTCTCTTGAAATTACATTTAGTGTACCTCCCTGGCAACCCAGAGAAGTCAATCTTCAGCGGAGAGAAGCAGTTCTTTTCTGTTATACCTGATCACAAAGGGACAAAATAAGAAACACTGTGACTTGGATGCCTCCTGTCACATAGAGTTCAGCAAGTGATGAAGTCACAGATGAAACCCCAAAAGGACACTGGGTGCTGTCTCATTTTCAGCCTGACACTGATTGCCCATTTAGAGGTTGGATTTGCATGGGTTTTTATTTACCAAGATACAGGTATGAATAGCGCCTCTTTTGACTGCATCCAGAAAGCAAAGTCTACACAGCAGAAGAGACAAGAGCTGCCATTTCAGATCTACCACAATCCTCTTTTGTGCGCAGGGTACCATCCGTCTTTAGGTAGAGCTCTCCAAGTTCTCCTTACGTAGCAATATGAAGAAACGAAACAAGAGGGTGTGTTGGGGAGTGGAAGGGACTGGGTAGCCTGCTAGATTGCTAGGATTGAAGCGAGAGCCAAAGAACCCAAGAGCTTATGTTACACCTTTTGTTTTGGAGTTTTCAACCTTCACGCGGTAAAACAAAGCAAACAAAAGCACCTGTGAGTTACATTAGCTTGGGCATGTATCTCATTGGTGTCATTCTTGAGTTATTTGCTTCACAAATGGAGACAATGAGATCGTCACGTGATATTGAGGTGGCTGCTTTATCGAGATCAGATTTACAGACTAGATAGCAACGTTTCTGAATTCTGATGAAAATGTGCAGAGACACATTCAACAAGACCTGTGCACACTGCTGGGGATCACATTTCACCTCCTTGTCCAAGTGAAGCGTTTTTGTATTCGTCCCCTAGAAAGTACGCGCTCAATAAATGGCCTGATTGCAAGTACTGTTTCGTTAAATGGTGCCTCTGGGTGCTTTTACCAAATTCCTCTTGTCTGTGATCTCCGATGATCCCAAAGACAAGGGACATTTCTTTACAGAGGTGAAAATAAACTCCCAACATATTTATGTCAGCATTTCCCCCAAGGTAATTGGAATGGATTGAAGAGAAACCTTATTAGCTAAGCTAGAAATATAAAGCGAAGCCTAGCACACTTCACAGAGTCATGTTGTTTTATGTCTAAAAGGTTTCAAAATGCATAAAACCTTGCTTGGGGAGGATTCTCGGGGCCACGCTTATGTGTCTGGATCTGTTTCTTGAGTGCTTATAGCAGGGGCCTACTCTACGCAGAGGCTACCTTAAGAAGGCCACAAGTCAGGCTTGGGGGTGGATGCAGATTGACAATTCCACTGGGACATTCCAGCTTGGGTTCTGGCTGGACTATCCGCGGAATGATTAGCTGTCAGTTCATCATATTTGAATCTTTTTTTCTCAGAGTGAGAAGCCTGGTTTTGCTGGGAAATTTATGTGGACCTACTGGGAGAGTCACAGATTAAATATAACACTGGGGCAAAATGCTTTCCTTCCTCACTACAGTACCTCCTCCCAAGTTCCTTTGTGATTAGGAAGTTGATAGGTGGGAAAGCTGGCCTACAGCTTGACTTTCACAGTGCTGGGAAAAGATAAGAACACCTTTACATGTTGCTCAGCATGTGACAACAGTAATGATGATGATAGCATCTGAAATGTGATCTGATTAGAGAAGTCTCACATTGGCACACACTTTGAACTTGTAAAAGGCCTCTTATGGGATGGCAGTGATGGTGAGAAACTGACAGAGAGAGATCGATTCTAACAAGCTAGTTCTCTGGAATATTGCAGTCTGCTATTCTGTCACTCACTAGACAGGTGCATAATGACTGGTTGTGAACATTGATCCTAAATGAACAGGAAACGCCTAGGCCAGCTAATATCTGGTTCTGTACACTTTTGTCCTGATGGGGTGTGCTATTCCTGTAGTCATTAAAATGCAGTAGTTCAAGTGAGTGGATGGGTGATTCGTACTAAGTGATTTGGCAGGGGGTAGGCAGATATAGTTTTTACTTTTAAGCCTAGTGACTTTTTTATTGCCTTGTATCGGTCTTCAAAGAAATATCTGTAATAACTTAGCCATATACAAAATACAGTTCAGATAGAGATATTCAGAAACAGTGGCAAACAATGACAGGAAATGCTCATTGCACTGGTCTTCTTTATAACTGAGGGAATCCACAGCTTCCAAACTTTATTTTGACTTCCCGTTTGGGGGGCTATTAGGCTCAAAAGTAGGTGTGTTTTCCATATAGATATTTTTTTCTTTATTCTGTAAGACTACAATAAATCTGTCACTGGGCTACAGGTTTTATATATTTTATGGACTGTATCATGTGGTTTGAGTTTAATTTGGGAGGCAGTGCTTTTATAATCAAGATTTCCCCCACCCCACCCCCGACACGTGCAGCTTTGGGGTCTGGGATCACATTGAGCCTTCAAAAGTTTATGGCTTTATTTACACAATAGTGATTGCTGAGGAGGGCATTTCCTGCCAGTTAATGACTAGTTGCAAGGACCAACAGGCCAAATCCAGGGAGAGAGGACCATTCATTAAATGCCACGACGGGACCAGGCTGTTTTTCTCATAAAGTGCTGGGGAGAAAGTGAAACCACATTGTGCCCTTTGAAAAGCCCAGAGCAGCATGGGCAGAGCTAGATATGGCTGTGTGGCCTCGTGCTCTGGACAATGGAGCTTCTTTTCCTTGTAGGAACAAGAAATTTTTTTAAAAAATTATTTTTCCTCATAGGTTGCCAATTGGAGCTAAACTAAAAGAGTATTTCCTTAGGAAGATGGCCCAGTGGAGAAAGGCCAAATATAAAGATAAGGACTTTGAGCTTGCCCTTAGCAGCCAGAAAATTCTCGATTCAGGGTGCTCAAGCTTCTTTGGGAACCTGTAAGGTTATATGATTGAGCTTCCTAATTGATCATTACTAAAGTGCACAAAAACTTGGAAAGCAATGAAAAAGCCGATTTATTTTCAAAGTCCATTTAGTAAGATACCAATATTTTCTTTTGATCTCCAAATACAGGAAAAGTAAATAATATACATGAAGAGTGCCTTTTGTGAAATTACCTTTGAGGGCTATCCTATTAACCATTTAACCCACCACGCATTGCCAGGAAACAGTTTTGGCCCCAGTATAATTCTTGCCTGCTATAAAGCAGCTGAGGTGTGAAGGGTTTGGCATTGATTTAGAGCAAAAACAGAGTTAAGACTGAGGGCGGCTTCACATTCAGGAACCCCTGACTTCCTGGCCTGTCCTTCACTCCCTTACTTTGCTAAGCCTTCAATTTGCCAACATATTCAATGTTTACAAAACAGATCAACATCTGGTCTGAGTTCGTTTCGTAGGGACTTCCACATAAATGAGATTGGGAAACACCCTTCCCCCTTCTCCCATTCCAGGACCTGAGTGGGTGCTTTACCTTGAAAATGTAATTTCTTTCATGTCTTCCAAACTTGGTGGGGCATGACAAGGGATGGAGGGGGGCTGTACCTCTAAAAAGAGGCAGTCATTGACAGCTAGACACCTGGATTTCTTCATGGCCCTGAGTAAACTGTCACATGCAGAGGCAACCAAATATTAAGTTTCATTTTTGAGTCTGGCAACTGTCATTATATGTGTTTTAAATATTCAGTAATCCAGAGATTGCTAGTCATTACCAGTTCTCAAAAGTCAGGAGTTTTGTGAAGTTTTGAAGTACTCTACAAATGGACTGTGTTCCCATTACTCTGGTTCTGTTGATGTTTGCCTCAGGTAGACTTATACATTAAAAAGTGACTGATGAACTACAATACATATGTATTTACAAACATGATCTTGTGTTTTGAGCATTGCTGAGTCCGAATGTGAAGATGCATTCCGACTTTGCTAGCTCAGATTATAGGATAGCATTCTGATTTATAAATGTCTTGCAGTAAAACAGTTGCAATTTTTTCTAGGCATGTATCTTATTGACCTCAGTAGTAACACTCATTGCTAATTAGCAACACGGCTCAATTTAAATAACCATCTTGAAACTTCAGAAGCAGATTGTTCTAAGAGGTTAAATACACTCCACTTTCTGACATTATTATTTTGTGAAGCAAATGTTTTAAGATTTATGAATGTATGTATACATGTATGCATGTCTATATGTGTGTATCTGAAAGGCAATGGCTGATATCGCCACTTGGGAAATGAATCAGGAGGATGGAAGATCTCTCTGTATCCATCTCTCCGTTTCTCTGTAATTCTGTCTCTCAGATAACTAAATACATTTTATTAAGGAAAATGAGAGTAACAAGGGGTGGAAGATCTTCCTCTGTCCTCTAGTTCACTCCTCGGAGGGCCCCAACAACCAGGGCTGGAGCCAGGCATGCCACCTGGTCTCCCACATGAATGGCAAGGACCCAAGTGTTTGAGGCAACTTCTGCTGCCTTCCTAGGCACATTAGCAGGGAGCTGGATCGGTAAATCTTTGTTTATAAAGTAATGTGTATATTTTAATCTGGTTCAGTTACAGTTTGAACTAGGTGGCATCAAAATGAGTCAAGATTTATTCTAATGCATTTGGAGCCAACAACATGACCTTGTAGTATTAGAAGACTTTCATGGGACTGACATGGTGGCTTAGTATGCTAATTCTCTGTCTACAACGTAGACATCCCATACAGGTCCTGGTTTGTGGTCTGACTGCTCCAATTACAATCCAGCTCCCTGCTTGTGGCCTGGGAAAGTACCGGAGGATGGCCCAATGTCTTGTGACCCTGCACCTGTGTGGGAGACCCAGAAGAAACTCCTGGCTTCAGATCAGGTCAAGTCCAGCCATTGTTGCCATTTAGGAAGTGAACTAGCAATGGATAATCTTTCTTTCTGTCTCTCCTTCTAAGTCTGCCTTTTACATTAAAAATAAACAAATCTTTTTTTTAAAAAAAATCTATTATTTTTTAAAATTTTTGTTGGAAAGGCAGGTATATAGAGAAGAGGAAAGACAGAGAGGAAGATCTTCTGTCTGATGGTTCACTCCCCAAACGGCTGCAACAACTTGAGCTGAGCCAATCCAGCCAGGAGTCAGAAGCTACTTCCAGGTCACCCACACGGGTGCAGGGTCCCAAGGCTTTGGACCGTCCTCAACTGCTTTCCCAGGCCACAGGCAGGGAGTTGGATGGGAAGTGGGACTACTGGGATTAGAACTGGCACCCATATGGGATTCTGATGTGTTCAAGAGAAGGACTTTAGCTGCTATACTATCGTGCCAGGTCCAAAATAAGTAAATCTTTAAAAAAAAAAAAAAACATTAAAAAAAAAGACTTTATTCTCCTGTAGTATTTAAATGATAGGCAACAACTCATTAGTGCTTAGTGCAATCCGCTTAGTAGGTTACAGTTGTGTTTCTTTTTCAACAAAAATTGTATGAAAATGTCAGGGTGTCTCATGAAGTAAGGTTATGCATACGAGCGGTCTTGAGAAAATCCACGGAAAATTTGCATTATGGAAAATCATGTGTGAATTTAAAAAAATATTCTGTGCCAAAACTTCTCCTTTACATGTGTTTTTTCATGAAAGGGTACTTGGTAAAGTGCCCCTGTATGATGGATCTTCCCTTAAACCTCAGGGAACTGTGATGTTCAGGCGAGCACTGGAGCAGCAGGCGGGGGTGGAGTGTCGACGCCCTCTCCTTAGCCATGCTGCCTCCACCTGCATCTTGACTCCCATGTTTCAGATGAAGATTTTTACAGAATGTAAAATATTTCTTATGATTTGTGGCTGTCTAAAAAGTTTAAAAGTCAATGTTTTGAGCAGATGTTTCAAACTGGGTCAGAATTGGTTTTCCTCCTTTATATTTATTTATTTTTTTTCGGCAGTACCGTGCTCAAGGGTTATTGGGATTGACGGTACTAAGTGATTTGGTTAAGTACCTTGATGGTTACGTGTGTGTGTGTGTATGTGTGTGTGTCCAACTTTGAAGGACAATATTGCTGTAGGTATGCATTATTCAGCCCAGGAGGGAGAAACCTTATGTTAGGATTCAGAATTTACCTAGTGGTATTCTCAGAATGTGAGATAACAGAAAATAAAACTAGCTACGAATAGAAGCCAAATGACTAAACCTCTGGGGATGGTTGGGCACGAGGTGCTTCCAGCAGCAAAAGAATTGTCCACATTTTAAAATCCATTTTAGTTAATTTTTAAGGATTTGTTTTTTGGTTTTTAACAGATCTGATGTAGTTCACAGATACAGTTCTAAGAATGTAATGATATTCCCTTCCTCTCTCACATTCACTCCCTCCCACGTTCCTTCCTTCTTTTTTTCCTTTTCTTTTGCTTTTAGATAACATTTTGAATTTGCATTTTAAATGTAGGGGGAAATATACATTTAAAGGGATCCCAAGTTTTTTCATTTTTAAAAAAGATTCATTTATTTGAAACTTGGATTTATAGAATAAAGGAGAGATGAGTAGAAAGATCTTTGATCCACTGCCTCAATCCCCAAATGGTTACAGTGGTCAGGGCTAAGATGATCTGCAGCCAGGAGCCATAAGCTTCCTCCAGGTCTCCCATGTGGGTGCAGGGTCCCAAGGCTTTGGGCCATCCTCTATGTTTTTCCCAGGCCACAAGCAGGGAGCTGGATGGGAAGTTGCAGCTGTTCTTCAACCAGCACCTATATGGGATCCTGGCATTGCAAGCATGGGTTTACTTTGTGTGCCACAGTGCTGGCCCCAATTTTCTTTTTTTACAAATCAACAGTGATATATTGAAGAAAGAATGTATTTTCAAAAACAAAAGCTGCAGATTCATAAATTCAAATGTACACATTTACCATACATATCCTGAAGGTAAACCTGTGAGTGGCTAATTTTTTCTACAATGCAAAAGGCAAACACTGAAAATAAAATTTAACATAGATAGGAGTTGTACACTGAAAGCTGATAAGTACACCCAGGATATCAATGTGAATGATTATGTAAATAAGGAAGACAGTCGCCACCTAGCTTTTCTGAAATTGTTGTTGCTGTTCTGATGGGAACTGAGCCTAACTGTAGAGAAAAACTTCATCAGCCTGATCAGATAGATTAAATACTGAATGGAATCCATTAGGAGGTTAGAATCATCCTTGAAAATCTGGGAAATTTTAGTATATTCCTTTGAATTCACTAATTATTGGGGAAGGCGAGCAAAAAATTGCCTCTTAGGGTATCATTGCAGCTCCAGGGAAGGAAGGATCGAGTGCTCACCCTCCTCTTTTCCCCACGTCCTTCACAGCGCCTTGCAATCCCCGTGTGCTGTGGACATGTTTGGGGCCTTTTCCTTCAAAGCTCTAAGCAACTGCTGATTTTTTTTTTCTTGTTTAAAGACTTATTTTTTTTTTTATTGAAAAGGCACATTAACAGGGAGAAGGAGAAGCAGAGAAAATTTTGCTTCCACTGGTTCATTCCCCAAGTGGTCACAATTACTGGAGCTAAGCCAATCTGAAGCCAGGAGCCAGGGGCATCTTCCAGGTTTTCCACAAAGGTACAGGGTCCCAAGGCTTTGGGCCATCCTCCATTGCTTTCCCAGGCCACAAACAGGGAGCTGGATGGAAAGTGAAGCAGCTGGGACACAAACCAGCACCAATGGGATCCAGGTGGTTGCAGGTAGAGAATTGGCCAATTGAGCCATCAGAATAGCCCCAGCAACTACTGCTTTCTCAATTCTGATGACTTGAGATGCAATTAGACTTTCTTCATATATTCAACTTAAGCTACCCTTCCGAAAATAAAATCTCAGCTCCAATTAGTCACTAAACTCTGTGATCCTAAATGAATATGTGTTTCCCTACACAGACATAGCTCAGTTAAAACCTTCAAGAATAGAAAAAAAAAACTTACACATCTAATGGGTATATGTCATTAGAAATCAGTTTATGAAATGAGATGTAAAACAAATTAGGCATGATAATAAAGAGTTAGCACCATCAAAGAAAGAAAAACAAATGCATACCCATTGTATAGATTGCCCTGGTTGTATCTGTAAAAACCTGCAAGATGTTAATGGGTGAAATTGCATGCATTTCCAGATCATGGGAATGACAGATGTTAACAATTTGTTGTTCTATTTGTTAAAACTGTTGAGAAAATATGAATATATATGCTTTGGGGGTCAGAGGATCCCTTTGCCTATGGCATCTGTTTCACTGTAAACAGTGTTGACTGGGTAGAGTTGATTGATTAAGGATCATGTAGTTTAAGTGTGAGTTATTCAGGATTATCAGCTGCAGTAAGCACATGGTTGTGTGGGTAATGTGAACAGACAGAACCAGTCATTGTTTTGGGGGTGTCAGTGTGAGAGGGTGTGCCATAGCCAACTAAAGTCCAACCTATTGTTCATGTTGCAAAGTGTTCTGTCTTTTCTCAGTCTGTTAAGGAAAGAGCAATATTATGTTATATAACAACCTTCCAAGTTACACTTAAAACTAGAAGCAGCATGCAGGGCCTTTCTGCCAGCTGAGTTTATTTTTTTTATTCTGAGTGAAAGTTTCCCTCAGGAGATGGTAAGACTGTAGAGGCTGACTTTGCCAGCATTTTCCTTGTATCGACTCTAGGCTCACATTGTTCATCTTCGTGGGACTCTATTGGCCAAAAGAAAGCTATGATGTTCGTATTGCTGTCAGTAGTGTTTTTCCTAAGGGATGGATGAGGAAACCCCGTGGTTTCAAGAATTACGATCATTAGCGCTTTCAGGAAGCCTGTAATGATTGCTCTAAGAGCTGATCTCAGCTCCAGGACAGGAGCTCTGGTTCATAGTGTTTCTCATGTTGGATACTAAAAACAACCAAGCAACTCCCCGGCCGAACTCTCTGGCCATGGCGAGTTTTAGCTAAGTGGAACTACGTTGAGTTTTCTTGGATTCCTGTAAAGGCAGTCTCATGCATCCAGACTTCAGAGCCTTGACACCTGTAGTGGTCAAGAGTGATGCAGCCTTAGGGAACGGAGAGGCAGAAAATCCAATCAACTGTGCTATTGCTTCTGTGCTACTAATGGCCCTTTTCTCCGTTTTTTTTTTTCTATTTAATATGTTTCTTTTTACTCATGTTTATGTTAGCAATTAGTAAGTTTTTTTACAGACTCAATGTGATTTGCTGCTATAATTCTAAGAACATAATGATATTCCCTTTTTCTTCCTCCATCCCCTTCTTATCCTCCTTTTTAAATGTCTTTTGTTAGTTTTTAAGGTAATGTTTTAAACTTACATTATAGTAAAAAGGCATACAATTTCACCAAAAAAAAAATGAGTTGGACAAATAAAACAGCTAAAAAAAAATCCAGGTTTAGTGGCTATGAATAATAATTTCAGCCATATACAGCAAATTTTGAAGTAATCACATTAACACTATGCTAGTATAAAAAGTTTTCACTATTACATTGACAAATGTATGAAACTAGATTTTACAAAGCATTTATCTTTTTGTTTGTTTTTTAAATTTAACCCCCACATATAAGGAAGAACGTGTGATATTTGTCTTTGTGGGTATAGCTTATTTCACTCAATACAATACCCTCTAGTTGCATCCACTTTGCTGCAAATGGTAGAATATAGTTTTTCTTTTTACAGCTGCATAATAATTCATTGTGTATTTATCACATCTACTTTATCCATTCATCTGATGAAGGATAACCTTGATTGATTCCAATTTTTGCCTATTGTGAACAGTGTTGCGAAAATATGGTGGTGCAAATATCTCTCTGATGTAAAGTGTTCGAGTCTTTTGAATATATTCCTAGTGGTGTGATTTCCAGATCATCTAGTAAGTGTATTTCCAGCTTTTTAAAAGAAATCACCATACTGTTTTTGCACGGTGGCTGTGCTAATTTACAATCCACCAACACTATGTAAGTATTCGCCTTTCTCCACATCCTCATCAGCATTTATTACTCTGTGTTTTGGATTTTAGCTGTGTTGACAGGTGAAGTGATCTCTCATTGGGGTTTTGATTTGCATTTATTATGGGTCCTCTTCTGATTGGGTCAGTGTGTACACAGTGACAGAGAGCTTAGCTGTGCAGATGTGCGAGTCCTGAGACTGCTCTTGATGCTCTCTCATGCTGGCCAGCCTGCAGTGGGCTACGGGCTCCTGCAGTGCTTGGGTGGCAGGAGAACCAGTATTTACAACCACTTTCACCTCCAAGCATGTATTATACTTTTAAATCAATCTTCATATCTGTAGGCAAGAGTTTATATATAGGAATAAAAGTTTAACCCCCATTTTCACACCCAATAAAAGTGTCCCATAATAGGTGTTTATTCATAGTCAACTGACATTTATTGAACAATTACTGTGTGCCAGATGACCTGCTAAGTACTTTCATTTTGTTATGACAGCATTTCCTTAGTTATGAAACACAATTGGTTCCAGCCAGGCGAATACTCTCTTTGGAATCCATAATAGATACCAGGTTAAAAATTGTATCCTTAAGTCTTTGCTCACTTTTTACACACTATACTCACTCTATCCCAAAAAAACACACAGTGATTTTTTTTCCCTGTGTCTACTCACATTCTGTTTATCAATTGGGGACCATTCAGTGGCCCATGACCCATCTCTTCCCTCGCCGATGCATTTATTTTCCTGTAAGGCAGGTCAGTCATTATCTTTTAGCTATCTTGGTATTACAAAATATTGGTTTAACTGTCTGGTGGATGGGCCTTTAGGGAACCCAGAGGAATAGGCTTGAGAAGAGGTGGATGAAGAGTAGGTGAGAGTGTGATATGATAAGTAGCGAAGTGTCACACAAGCAAAGGGGAAAGATTTCTAAAAGAGAGTAATGGACAAATGCCACGGGAATTAAGCAAATGAATGCTACTGGTTCTGGCATTAGAGAGGCCCTGGGTGACAGCAGAGAAGCTAGCAGCTGGTATACAGTGTGAATAAATCGATAGTTGATATATGAAAGTGGTCGTGATGACTTCTGGGAAACTTAGTGACGAAAGATAAGAAATGTTGGAACTTCACAAAGGAATTGCATTAGGGAAGCAAGGAATTTGTTGTTTTAAGGCTGAGTGACTTGGATGTGCTCACTCGCTGATGAAAAGGAGGCACGAGTGAATACACAAGTGTCTGTCCAGCATGGGATGTGCACTGCATGGCTCTGGTAATATACATACCATTATGCATGCTTTTTTTTTTTAAAGATTTGTTTATTTTTATTGGAAAGGCGGATATATACCGAGAGGAGGAGAGACAGAGAGGAAGATCTTCCTCCCGATGGTTCACTCCCCAAGCGTCCGCAACAATTGGAGCTGAGCCAATCAGGAGCCATGAGATCTTCTGAGTCTCCCACGCAGGTGCAGGGTCCCAAGGCTTTGGGCCGTCCTTGACTGCTTTCCCGGGCCACAGGCAGGGAGCTGGATGGGAAGCAGGGCCACTGGGATTAGAACCGGCGCCCATGTGGGATCCTGGCGTGTTCAAGGCGAGGACTTTAGCCACTAGGCTATCGCGCCGGGCCCAATGCGTGCTCTTTTTTAAGTCATCCATGCAGAACACTGATTAGCCTGAGCTTGGGGCCTTGTTGTGAAAGAATTGGGATTGGTTTGAACCAGAGACAGTGGAATTCGGCCAAAGAAAGGATCAGATTGTTTTTAAATGGCTTCAGAGAGAAAACATTGTGACTGAATTAGTGAAAATGTGACTGACAGCTTATTATAGCTCAGATTCAGTGAAAGTGAAGTAGAGAGTGGGAGGAAGTTCTAAATAATAATGAGTCTTTGAATCTAACTACCAATGATATGCGTATATTTTTGCTCTACAATTTGCCTTTACACTAGGATTCAGTGACTGTCCATCATGAAGTTAAGACACTTTCCATGGATAGCACCTATCCTTTATTGTCTCTGGCAAATTCATTTTGTAGATTTTTGTATTTCACCATGTGATAAAAACAATACCTAGCTCCAGATTCATTTTCCTTCCTTTTATTCACCTTCCGCATTTTTTTTTTCAGGAAGAATGTGGTTTGTTTCTTCTTTTTCAGAAGTTCATGATTATTGACAAAAGCTATTTATAAATCCAGCCTTGCATTTAATGTTGAGGTTGATTCTAATCAAATAGATACTTGCTGCTTTGATGTTCTACACATCCCTTTTGATTTTAAACAGGAATGATGCAGATTTTGCTACATGTTGAAAAACGTTGCTCTTTAAAGTCATTGTAGAGCTGCTAATTACCTAAACCAGCATTTTTCAAACTTTATTTTATTGTATTTCAAGGAAAGTTTTCTTAGGCGGAATTCCCGAGAACTGATAGTTGAAATAATGCCATGTTCTGAGTTTAAATTACATTAAAACTACAATCTCAGATGCATATACGTGAATGTATATTGTGAATATGTACATCCTTTAAAATGTCAGCCTTTGCAATTTTATGCTGCATTTCAAGTTTCTGTGCAAACATTAATGTTGATGAAACTTTAAGAACACTTTATCAGCAGAAATCAAAATGCTTTCATGCATCTTCATGCCAAGAGAACACACTACATAAAACCAATAGTAATTTAGGATAAAAGATAATCCTCCCCCCTCCCGACCCTCACCCTATCCGGGAAGGGCATTTGTTGAATGTATTCCTAAAATGACTACAGTAAGTGTGCTTTTTATTTCTTACTTATGGTTTTAAGCTTAAATTTATTCCTTACCACTTTATGCTGGAGAAAATAGATTTTATACTGTCCTAAGTAGAGATTCAAACCAAAATGATTTCACATTTCAGTTTCAAGTAAAATATTGAGCAGATGCAAACTGTGCAATAGCAGCATGAAAGGGCTTTTTGAAGCCTGTGATCCACAGTTTGCTCAGGGATCGGAAAGACTGCAAAAGATGGCAAGTCCATCTCCAATGCGGGTAAGCTTGGTTTTGTAGGACCCATAGTCTTTTAGGGATTCTTAGTTACTTCCTCTGATTCAATTCGAATCAAATTGTCTTGTGTTTGTTCATCAAAAGGAAGCTTGCCTTTGGCCATTAAGCCTCTGTTTCTGGTACAACATCGATGATCCTGAATATTCATATCTATTCCAAAGATCTATCTCTTCTTTTCTTGGTGATAGTTTGTTTCTTTAAAAAAAAATCAAATTACAAATAGTACCCTCATATTTGTAAAATTAATTGTCATGAAGAGGAAGGAGACTAACTCACCTGACTCCAGTGAACAAGCTGCACAGCATCACAGGGAAAGGTAGGGTCCCAAGATTCCTGGAGAAATGTCATGAGTACAGGTTCCGGGCGATATCTGCAACTGACCTTCTCCAACATCTCGTCCTGCCCACCCTCTCAAAGCAGATTTTGCCCAGGATACCACCACACCCTTAACTGTGCAAGATGCCTTCAGCAGAAAATAGTAAACACCGTGTCTTCCTTTGTTTATAAGACATATTTGCAGTCTATATATTTATTATGAGTTTAAAACAGGGCATCCTCTGTCCTGAAACAAGTATATATGTTCAAATATATAGAGAAATATCTTTAACTTGCTTTTTCAAAAAAAATAGTTAAAATTTTTTTTTACTTTTTTTTTTTTTAAAGATTTGTTTATTTTTATTGGAAAGGCGGATATATACTGAGAGGAGGAGAGACAGAGAGGAAGATCTTCCTCCCGATGGTACACTCCCCAAGTGACAACGGCTGAAGCTGAGCCAATCCGAAGCCAGGAGCCAGGAGCTTCTTCCAGGTCTCCGACACGGGTGCAGGGTCCCGAGGCTTTGGGCCATCCTTGACTGCTTTCCCAGGTCACAGGCATGGAGCTGGATGGGAAGCAGGGCCACTGGGATTAGAACCAGCGTCCATATGGGATCCTGGCGCGTTCAAGGCGAGGACTTTAACCACTACACTATCATGCCAGGCCTTATTTTTAATTATTTTTCAATGGTACATTTTTGTAGGTATTGGGATTCCCCTCTTGCCCAACCCTTCCCCCTTTTCATTTCCCCTCCCTTCATCCCCCCATATTGTTACAGTAGTATAGTCTTTTAGTAACCATTAAAAATTAACATTCTGTTGTATACATGGATCATGGAATTGTATGTCTAGGCAAAGATAGACTGTCTAGTATCATGTTGTCAAGGTAAGTAAATCAGTATAATAGCTTTTTTCAGTTGTATCTTCTCATACAATAACTGATATAAAAATAGTTAAGCAAGCTTCTAAATATAAATGTGATGTTCATTGGTAACCAATGTTTAGTTTCAGAATAATCCTAGCTCTAAAACAAGCCCACTAGGGAGAAAAGAGAGGAAAAGAAAGACTGAGTAAGATGCCTGTATCCTGTATTGAAAAGCTAGTTTTTCTTAACCTACTCCAGCTCCTAACTGCAATCGGTTTCCTGCTAATGCTCACGTTAGAAGGCAGTGATGATTGCTTAGTACTTGGGTCCCTGCCACCCATGTGGCAGACCTGGACTAAGTCCCTGACTGCTGGCTTCGAGCCCGGTCCAGCTTCAGCTGTTATGAGCATTTAGGAAGCAAACCAGCAGGTGAGACCCCCCCACCCCTGCCCCATTCCCTTTGTTCTCTTCCTCCCCATGCATCTCCAATTACCAAATTGTACTTACTAAGATATGTGGTAAGTTACACTATTGTCATTTTCAGAATGATAAAATTTAAATAACAGCTAAATTAAGAGGGATTATTATTGGTGTGTTTTTAAGGAAGGAAAATGGATTGGAATCATTTTGGATTCTCACTGATTCTTTGATCGTTAGAAGCTGAGTTGGCTTCTTACCTGAAGATCCATACTGACCATCACTGTTCTGAAGAGCATCTTCCTGTTCTGATCCCCCCAGGTATTGAACATTTAGCTAAACCACATGACATGTGGACCAAATCTTTGCTTTCCCTCCCTGCAGCACAATGTCTTCTGCATAGGAGGTGTTCACTCTTTGCAGTGGCTTGACAAGTACTTCTTGAGAATCGGTATGAGATGTTGAGCTAGACAGTGGAGTTGAATGAAGTGTATTCTCACAAAACCCACAGAAAGAGAGCTGAGCAGGAGTCCAGCTACCGGGTCATGTTTGTTAGGATGGAGATAGCAGACACGTCTCACAACGATGCTGAAACCCTGAGTATAGTTCTGTGCCTCAACTGAGCTCATGAGCTAATGACTTTGCCCATTCCTTCTGGAGCATTCTTCTGTGCATTTGATGACATTCAATGACAATGCTCTCGCTTTTTCTAGGACAGGAATGTTAATTAGACTTGTCTAATTGGTCTTTTTTAAAAGTATAAAATGTAGAAAATGATAAAATTATATATTCAGTTTGTAAATAGCACGTAAGTAAACCTGTTATCAATATTGCCAGGAATCTCCTAAAATCATATTTTGAATGCCTTAAGTAGTATCTAAACAATGATTTCAACTTGATAGGAAGCACTTCAAGTGTTTACAAATCAAAATCCTGTGTATAAATTTTAACCTATGTTGTGTACATTTCTGACGAGGTAGGCAGTGCAGAGTGCTAATTGACAGCAAGGATCCCGAAACACATTTGAGTTTGATTCTGGCTCATCCACTGTGTAACCTTGAATCAAGTAACTTCATCTGTCTCAGTTTCTTAATCTCTTAAAGTGGACAATAATATAACTACCCTTTCAGGACTGCTGAAAGTAATATATGAATTAATATAAGTGACAATGCTAACAATAATGCTGATACATGGTATTCACCAAGTGCATATTTGCCGTTTCACATTTGATTCAACTGAAACCTCATGGATTGGTGTTTTATTCTCAGTAAGTCATACATACCTTTAAATGACATTCAAATCTTTGGAAAGCTTCTAACGTATATCCTTCTGTTCTTATTTTTAATGTACCCACAAAGCTTTACAGCAAAGCACATACCTATCTCCTATCATTTAGCTTGATAAAATCTTAGCAAGTAACATTATTCCACAGGAAGGAGATTAGTGGCTTAAGAATGTTTGATACATAGTTAAAATCCACAAGAAATAAAGCATACTATAGTTATTGACTGCACTGATACCATTCTGTTTGACAACTTTATGATGTACGTGGATATTGATTTTTTTTTCTTTATCCAGTAGCATCATTGGTCGATATGCTCTTAAGGAGCTAAAACTTAGTGGTGATTGTCAGTTTTCTTTTGCTGATAACAGTTCTTTTGCCACTGTTTAGCAGCTTTTCTTGTCCAAAATAATTCTGACACCTAGAAAGCCATTTAGAATAACAACAAATTAACCCCGGGACAACTTTTTTTTTTTTTTTAGCTTAATATAGGTTATTGCTAACCTTTAATCTTTTGATATGGTTTGACATTTATTATTGCCAATGCAGTGACGATTTAGTCATTTTCAGAATTAAGCAGGTCAAAACATTAGCAGTGACATGAAGGAGTGAAGGAGCCAGTTCAGCACAAAAAAATGGAAACTTTGGGGGACAGAACGTTATACTAAGTGCTGCCCTGTCCAGGATCTAGGAAAGATTCATTTCATTCTTTTAATCTTTATAAAGCAAGTTGTTTACAGTGATCTCATCATTGTGGTTTGATCACAATCTTATCTTTCACAGTAAGTATAGATATATTAATGTTTCCTCCATACCTGCATGTCATAGAACCCATTGTATAATCACTTATTAATTTTAATCAGAAATTCTTTTAAATAAAATGTCTAAGTAATTTAGTTGGGTTCAGAAATTTACCAATAAAGTTAAATCTTAATAACATACTGTAATTATCTCTAGAAGACTTCATGTGTTCATTGCTTAACTCTCCAGAGCTTTTACTGGGATAGATCAGCAGAGGCAGTAATGATCAGTTGCTTGTATTTCCTAATTATCGTCATAATGTTTAGTTATGTTTTAGAGTTAAGGAAAGCTCTGTAAGTACAAATCCAAACTCTGCTTTGGCCTACATGGCCTCCTGGAAAATCTAATCCTTTCTCTTGCTCATTGACTGAAGTCCAAACTTTTTCCATATTCTTATTACCTGTGCCTTAATTGCCCAGGGATTTGAATGTGTGCTCTGTGTTAACAAGCACCTGGCACAAGTAACAGTGTGATATTCCAATAGTATGCGTAAGTATGACCACAGTAGTGAAACACTTAAGGGAATACTTCCTTACTGGTTGGGAAATAAACACTGTGCAGAGAATATGCACTCTACTGCTTACCTCCTGGACAGTTCTGTGATTCAGCAGCCAAAGTAGCAGTGCCTAGCAGATTGCCCTCAGTCCCGATTGGTTGTACCCTGCCTCTGTGACAGCTGTTTACTATTTCAAATATCATCCCTGACTGTTGTGAAGTCAACTCTTGCTATACCATGCATGTCATTGGAGCTGTGTAAGCTTCACTGTCTTTTCCTGAATTGTTTCCAGCTTTTTTTTTTTTTTTTTTGGTCAGCAACAGCCAGATTCTGCAAGAAGAGTCACATCTCATAAAAAGATAGAATACTATTTCCAAATTGCAGGTCCTGCCAGAGACTGTAAGGTTTCATGAAAGCCACCTTCTAAAGCTTCAACATGGCACTCACAGGGACACTCCCTCTGAGCACCCAAGAGCCCATGGCATCTGTGTTTAGTGCATGAATATAGTGCAATTGATTTATCACGTTCGCAGAGTACACTACACTTTGTTTGAGTCAATCTGACTTTGGTAAAGCAGAGAAAAATGAATTGGTGTGTTCGTAGGGGCTTAAGAGAGGCAGGTGCACATGGTAAGTATAGCCAATAAACAGCTATTGGAAGAAGACAGATGGTAAAAGGAAGCATGAAGACTCCAAAGGCACAAGCATTTGGGGCCACTTAACAATGTACTCAACATATCCTTGAGAGCATTACTAATGATTTTTCTAATGATGATCCAGAGCTATCAGAAAAATCAAAACCTTTTTTTCCCTTCTATCCTCTAACTATTGGGAAAACACCATTTTACAAAGCATGTCAGAAAGAATTCTATGCAGACTGATTAAGGAAAAATGAATGTTTGTGTCTAAGTGTTGCTTAAATCTTTCTTTTTTGATTTATTCTTCTCCTTGCCTGCCATCTTTCTAATAAGTGAGGTGTTACTGCAATAAGGCATTTGTGCGTACAATAAACTTCTGTGGTATCTTATGGGCCTTTAATATTAATAAGAAATGTTTTTGATGAAATTGGAGTAGTGGGAAATTTATTTGGGGACCAGAGCCACCAATATAAAAAGTTACAGGTTGCATATACTTTATCCCAAATGCGTCAGAGTGAAAGTGTTTATGGATTTTGGATGCTTTGGATTTGGTTTAAGGTTTTGAAATATTTTATATACACAATAAGCAATCTTTGGGATGAGATGCAAGTCTAAATATGGAATTTATTTTTCATATGGATCTTATACACAGTCTGGATGTAATCTTGTACATTTTCAGTAATTCTGTGAGCAAGCAAAGCTTCATGGTGTGAAATTTTCCACTTGCACCATCATGTCAGTGCTTACAAATTTGGGGGTTTGGCTCTTTTTAGATTTCAAATATTAAGTTAAGGGATATTCAGCCTTTTATAATTTGTCTGCTTCATGTGAAAACACTTCTGAGTTCAGAGAAGGTTTTTGTGTTTTCAAATGAAATGTGGTGCAACTATGATTTAATAGGGTTAGGGGTTTGGGCAGTACTTAAAATACCACATGGAATGTTTGCATCCCACGTAAAGAGTGCCTGAGTTCAAATTCTGGCTCTACTTCCAATTCCTCTTCTTGCTAAGAAGCACACTGGACTGTAGCAGGTGAGGCTCAAGTATTTGGGTCCCTGTCACCCATGTGGGAGAACCAGAAGAAGTTCTGGGCTCCTGGTAGTCCTACTGCAGCTATTGCCAACATTTGGATACTGCACCAGGAAATGGAAGATCTCTCTCTCTCTTTGTTTCTGTTGTTAGCTATGCCTTTCAAATAAATGAAAATAAATAACATTTTAGATTTCGTAGCCATGTCGCTAGTACTATTAAAAAGTTGCTTGTTTAAGAGAAACGTAAGATGAACTGCTGTCAATACTGAATTTTGATACATATACACCTTGTATTCCTAAACATACATTTGTATTTGCTAAGGAAATTGTTTTTGCTCATCAGTGTCATGCATGCCCCAAAGTATTTGCACACACTTTTAGAAATAGAACTCTGGACCAAGACAAGAATAAGAAAGGTCACGAAATTAAAGAACAGTGGGAGTTTTGATTCAAATTATCAATAATAATCTTTGTAGGGGGATTTTTTAAGTGTTGTGTGCATGTGGATGCTTCAAACACCTAATGTTATATAGAGAGGAAAAATTAATACTATACCCATGCAGACATTGCTGTGTGTATATAGGGAGTGACCTATGTGTTTTCTTTAGAGTGATAGCTTTTACAAATTCACACCCTTTGTGTGTGCACTGAATAACAAAAAATCCTAATTTATGTAAAAGCAATGTCACTGCAATATCAAAATAAATACATAATAACTTAGAAAATGCAACCCTACAGGGCTTTACGTGTATAAATATATGCTCACAGTGATGGGGGTGGGGGTCGATAGGCTCTGTGTTAGTCTGTCTTTTATGCTACTGTGGTTTTTGAAGACTTTATTTGTACTCAGTACTGAAATATCTGGATTATTTCTGTTTTTCATGCCTTACTCTCTTACTTTTCCCTCTTGGACCCTGCTGTTTCATTTCAGCTTCCATCTACTTTCAGGAAATGGCATTTCTGTAATATCCAATGGTTTTTAAAACATGCCTCTCTTACCTCTGCCTCGTATTGCAAGTGTATTTGGATAGTAAATACAAGGAGAATGTTTTTTTTATTGTTATTCCATCTTCAGTTGCTAGAGTTACATTAGTAACCTAGTAAAGAAACAGCATGTAAAATGTTATGTTCTTCTGGAGTTTTAAGTCTTGCTTCTGAGTCACCATTAGATAGGAAAATCAAAAGTCTCCATGTCTGTTAACTTTATAATTGTGGGGAACAGAATTTCTTAATTTTTAGCTTAGCATCATGAGATAAATTTTGAATTATGAACTTATGAATTTTTTCTTTTTAGCATGTGCTGCTGACTCATCTCAGATATTGCGATACTTTAAAAAATTTGTAAGGGAATTGAGTTAAAAGAGATTATATTCATGCCAAAACACTGAAATTCAGGGCCCAGAGCCCTAGCCTAGCAACTAAAGTCCTAGCCTTGCATGCGCTGGGATCCCATATGGGCGCCGGTTCTAATCCCGGCAGCCCCGCTTCCCTTCCAGCTCCCTGCCTGTGGCCTGGGAAAGCAGTTGAGGATGACCCAAAGCCTTGGGATCCTGCACCCGCGTGGGAGACCCAGAAGCTAGCTACTTCCTTTGTGTCTCTTCTCTCTGTGTATCTGCCTTTCCAACAAAAATAAATAAATCTTTAAAAAATTGAAATCTGTGAGGTTTTTTTCATAAATAAATATTTCCATGAACTTTCTGAAAATCACTACTACAAAAATAGTGGACCTATTTGTCGGAAACCCACAAGTAAGAATTTTATTTTTGTTCAATCATTACAAAAATAAAATACGAATTGAAGAGAGATTAAGTATTAGAAAAATGCATTCTTTAGTACTGAAAGAAAGGTTTAATGGAATACTCTATATGCCATTTAACAAGAAAAAATGAGGCCTGATATTTTGATAAGAGTGCTGTCAAAAGTGATTGCTAGTAACTGATCATTAGTATTTTCATTAGTTGCATCTACTTTGTATGTTTACTGATTTGGGATACTAATGTGTATTTTCATAAAACTGATAAAGAAGAGTTATTTGTCATGTATTCATTTTCTGTATTCATAATGACATGCCACATTCTCATCCCTTAAAAAAGTGCAATCAGCCTTTCTTAGGTACAGTAATGGGTTATTCTTTCTCAATTCTGGAACTGAAACATGCAATATTCTATTCATTTTTATGAAAACCCACTCAATTTGTACATCTTTACTCTGTATAGGATTTGTGTGTCATACAATTTATTCAGCTGTGATAGTCTGTGTATATCTTAAACCTGACAAAACTAGCAAAACCTGTCATTGCAAATGCATTTCTTAATTTATTTAGTGGAATATTATGTGATTTTTTCCCTTCAATTTTTGCAAAGTCAGCTTATGTGGGGCTGTTTATTCTATGCTTAGAATTCTACTCTTTGCCACTAGGTTCTGCCTGGTTATAAATTCTAATCATGATGTGGGGAGGGGACATCCCAGACAAGGATAATAGTGAAATGTTTTTAAAGTTTGTTTATTTTTATTGGAAAGGCAGATTTACAGAGAGGAGGAGAGACAGAAAAATCTTTCATCTGCCAATTCATTCCCCAAGTGGCTGCAATAGCCGGAGCTGAGCCAGAGCTGAGCTGACCTGAAGCCAGGAGCTTCTTCCAGGTCTCCCAGGTGGGTGCAGGGTCCCAAGGCTTTGGGTCATCCTCTACTACTTCCCCAGGCCATAAACATGGAGCTGGATGGGAAGTGGAGCAGTCAGGACACGAACCAGTGCCCATATGATATCCTGGGGCATACAAGGCGAGGACTTTAGCCAATAGGCTACAGTGCTGGGCCCAACTTCTGTTTTCTTTTGGACTTTGTTGCCTGGATTGGTACAAAAAGCTCATTTGCATCAAATAATAAAGATTATTTATTAACCAATGTAGCAGATTCCCAGAAGTTTTAGTTTGCTTTGAAGTGGAAGCCACTGCTCTATTTCTTGTGAGCTTTTGAAAGCATCGATTTCAGTTTTCTATTCAAATTGATGGAACTGTTTTTAAGTAGAAACAGAAATGACTTCAGTTCTCATGAGCACAGATGTATATATTCATGGCATGAACACTGAACATTTAACTGAGGTAAGAGGAGAGAGAGAGATCCACACAGAGGGAGAAGAGGGAGAGACCAAGTTTGGTTGAGAAAGGAGTTGATTGAGGTTGACATTAAAACTTTCTCAAAGTTGCAGAACAAATTCAGATTTGTTAGAACTGAGCTCTTAAACTGGCTCTCTCACTGACTTCGTTACTGTGAGCAAAAAACCTATTGTCCATAGATCTGTTGTCTTCTCTGAAAAATTATGAAATAGACCTGAAGATTATCATTGCCCAATGGCAAATTTGTAACTTCCATGTTAAAGTAAGAATGTGTCTTAGCCTTTGGTCTGCTTGCGTTCATGACTCAACAACTCAGCAACCAATAAAAAGTGCAAATCCTTACACATAATAGAAAAATCTAGGTCCATCCTTTTTCACTCCTGTATCTTTTTTTATAAATTTTATTTTTAAATAATGATTACGTGGCTGATCAGGATGGGAAGGATTCAGGTTTAGGGAAAATTGGGTGTACTCATTGCTTCCAAATTTCCTATTTCTTTTTGTTGTTCCTGAAGCAAGGGGAGAGACAAAGGGGAAACCACTCATGACTCTCCACACGTCCCAGTACCCAGGGATGAGGAACCGCCACTCCATATCAACCCAGAGTCTGAATGTGTACATATTCTGAGGGTTCTGTCCAAGTGGTTTGGCTAGTTATGAAATGCTGCCAATTCCACTGAATCAAGAATGATATCACCCTCCCAATGTCCATTATCTCCATTCACCAAGATGTTTTAAGGTTGTTTGTTTGGGGTAGTTGTCCCGTTGGTTCTGTTCTTCTGCTACAGCACCAAATGTGCTGCCATGTTCTCCTTTTATAACAGGGCCTGTGTCCACTGCTCCACCTTTTCCATTAAGTAGGACATGTTCTTGCAGGTGAGTCCAAGTACCCAGGCCAGGCGTCCCAAGACCTGCTAAATCCCCCACCCCTGGGGATCATAAACCTAGCATCTACCTTGCTGGTAGGCCCCAGGCCAGGTGACCTGAACCCCAGCAATCCCCCACCACTGGGGCTCACGAACCTGGCACCCACTTAATAGGTGGGCCCCAGGATCCAGGCCAGGTATTTTCAGGATGTGCTGCTAGAATATAGTGCTTCACATTTGGGAAATTTTGGAAACTATGACACTTTGTCATTTATATTCAAGGACTAGTATAGCGATTATTTCTTTTGTTTGTGTACATATGGTGACTGTGATTTCTAAGAAATATTACGTTTGGATAAGACAGTAATTCAAGAGTTCACAACTTTTTTTTTTCTTATAATTCTAGCAAGTTGTGATTATGAAGGAGGTAAGAATCAGAACTTAGTTGTATGCTGCCTCTAATAATTTGGGGGTGTGAGATTATCTGCCTGGGGGTATCTTCTATGTATTTTATGGCAGCCAAAGACCAAGTGCATTACTATATACATCACACACAAATTAGCAATGCGCTTCCTCCCTGCTACTATGATAAAATGTTACCAATTCATGACACCCTAGCCTTGTGTGATGACTTTGCAGTTCTAGTCCCACTTCCCATCTAGTGTGACAGAAACCCAGTAAGGAGGAGCACGCCACCTACTGGAACAGTTCCACACATTGTAAGGGAGGGCCACCTGTGGGAAGATGCTTATTGTCCTACAATGTATCACTCCATAACTCCGCCCCCTATAGATCCTTCCCCGAGGGGCAGGGGAGCAAATGAACTGCTTGCCTTTCTTTTTATTCATCCCCAGAGTTTCTCATATTACAAGTATTTATATAAAGAATTTGATGGCATCAGAGTAAATTAAAGGTAAATGATTTAATTTATTTTTAATTTTAGTCACTGAAAAATAATGGGATGAGGTTTTTCTGATTCTTTTTTCCATATCGAACAAGGAGAGTTCAGGTGACTCATCTCAGCAGCACTTAATTAGTGTTGACTTTGTACAAAACATTGTTCTAAGAGCTTTCTAAATATTAACTCATATCAATCTACAAAGCAAGTCTGTGACATGTTTGTTGATGACAAAACTGAAGTGCAGATTAAGATATGTTTCTAAAGTCTGTCAGCTTGTAAGAGATGGAATTATGAACAACCTCTTCTGGCTCCAGAATACTGTTTTTAACTTCATTGTTATGCTAGGATATATTTTATAGGTTTTTTAAAAAGAGCCATGATATTTATTCTTTTCTCACTCTTTTGTTCATGTTAGTGAGTACTCAAGTAAAGTTTCCAATTTTTTGAAAACTTTTATTTTTATATTAAAATTAATCTTTTATTTTTAAACGATCTGGAAAAGATACTTCCCAAAGATCTGGGAAGGCACAGCTTTCATTTGTTCTGTTTTTACCACCTTCAAGCAGTATACATTTATTTTGATTCTATAAAACTTTTGTCTATGTAATTAACAGACATTGCCAATTTTTAGATAAGTTTGCTCCAGTCTCCAAGGATGCTGTTACATCAGCTCTGTGTTCTGTCGCTAGGGCAGCTGTTTGCTTTTTTCAACATCCAGCTGCTTTGTACTCTCCCTCACTGAATATACTAAAGTGTTCACTTTGGCTAAAGTCAAGGCTAAAATTGCCAAGCAGATATCAACATCTGTGGACTTTTTTTTTTTTTTTTTTTGGCGTTGACTTTCTAGTGGTTTGAGGTCTCATACCATACCTGGTATCAGTCTGCTGATAGCTGGGGTTTGGGGTTAACTAAGTACCTACCTGTACATCAGGGTTTATAGAACTATCATATGTTTTATTCCTCCTCGGAAACAGATACTGGTATTAAATATCTTGAGTAACATAATACCACACACAGACTTTCTTCACTCTTCTGAGCCTTTAGTTTCCTCATTTCTAAAATGAAGAAGAAAGAAGAAGAAGAAGGAAGAGGAGGAGGAAGAGGAGGAGGAGGATGAGACAGCCTGTTAAATGTCAGGTACCAGACTAGGTCCTACTCTGATGGAGTGCACAGAAAGAGATGTATAACTATGATTAAACAGGCTAACACTGGAGAAGCTTGTCTGGACCTACTGGGCCCTTCTGCTAGGTGAAGTTAAAGCTTGCTGTGGAAAAATCAGTTAAATTTCTCCACACTTTTTTTTTACTAGAAACACATTTTATTTCTGGTCCCACAGAAGCACAATCCATAAATCTGTAAAAGACTAGAAATCTGTAAGAGATGGAAACACATTTTTAAAAACGAATCTGTGCTGTATTCCTCTTTCTGTATACAAGTTTATCTAGTGTGTCATTAGAATTATAGTCTGCTACATTATTAAGGTACATGAGAATAACCACTGTATCTAATATCTTGTGCCTAGTATCTAATATATATTTTGAAAGCAAATGAAGGAAAATGGTCATTTAAGATGATGCTTCTAAAAAGCTCATGGAGAGAGAAGTTAACTTTGTTGTGAGAAGATGGGAAATCATGCATTGTATTCACAGTATGCATTTTTATGAACTTTTGAAGCCCAATTGTATATAAATATTGAAACTCATTATACATCTGAGAAGTTGAAATTTTATTTAATGTGTAACTATGGGAAGTTTGCTTATCACTTTTATTATATAATATTCAAGCTGAATTGTGTCAAACATTGTATGGGAGGAGGCAACAAAATCTATCTAAAATTGCGACAGCAGTCAAAGTAGTGTTATTTTTGACTGCATTCATTCACTC
This sequence comes from Ochotona curzoniae, assembly GCF_017591425.1. Taxonomy (NCBI): domain Eukaryota; kingdom Metazoa; phylum Chordata; class Mammalia; order Lagomorpha; family Ochotonidae; genus Ochotona; species Ochotona curzoniae. The sequence continues at coordinate 13,636,803 of NW_024467087.1, forward strand.
TTCATCAGTTTGGACACAATGGTGGAGAAGGAAACGACAACTCTAGCCCATGCAGGAGTGATTGAGATGAGGAAGAGGAGGTATCAGATGGAAACATCCTAGATAGGAACATCCCAACAAGGAAAACTTCAGCTGCCTTGCTTGAGAAAGACATAGAGTTGAAGCATGGGAAGGCCCATGGAAATTTGCTAGACAGAAAGAACTGCAGCTCAAGAGATAATTTTCAGGTGTGTGAGGAACGTGTCCAATAGACGGGTTCCCAATGGTACTGCTGACCTATTCGCCTTGTGGACCTAGACATAGTTTTTTTTTAAGGATTTATTTATTTTTATTTGAAAGGCAGAGTTATATATAGAGAAGGAAAGACACATAGAGATCTTCCATCTGCTAGTACACTCCCCAAACGGCCACAATACTTGGAGCTTGACCAGTATGAAGCCAAGAGCCAAGAGCATCCTCTGAGCCTCCCATGTGGGTGCAGTGGCCCAGGGATTTGAACCATCCTCTGCTGCCTTTCCAGGTCATTAGTATAAGGGAGTTGACTCAAAAGTAGAATAACCAAGGCTCAAATTGGTGCCCTAATGGGATGCCGGTGCCACATACGGAGGCTAATTCTGATACACTATGGTTCTGGCTCTCAACGTGTGTGTGTGTGTGTGTGTGTGTGTGTGTGTGTGTGTATGGGGTTCCAAAATCATCTCACCATTCATTCATTCATTCACTAAGATAGTCTTCTGGAAATGTAGTTGAAATTTTGATTACAAGATATGAATATGAAGGGCTGTACTTTATCTGTATTTGTTTCCACAACCTATGACTTTGTGGTCTTGAGTTAGTCCTTAATAAATGTTTCTCAGTGAATAGATTGATGAAATATTATTAATAACTACTGTTGATGTACATTCAATTACTGAAGACATGCCATCTCTGAATATTTTAGAGGCTTTCCTTTACCTGCCTGAAGGTAATAAGCTAGAATTCTCAAAATCCATATCCCTCGCTACATGTGTTATTTGGTTTGACAAATTGATCATCTAGCTTGGTCTTTTTGTGGTTATTAATGAATAAGTTGTTGCCTAAGGCTGGAACACTTTTAATGGGACAAATGTTTAGCAGCACATGTAATTGATAATATTATCCATATTAGAACCCTGGGAATTTAACCTCAATCATTTTGTCACTTTGAATTGAAGAGGTTTGCATTTGCAGAGAGCTCTATGAGCATTGATGGGATTATATTGTTATTTTAAATAGGATCAAGGCGTTTAGTCTCCTTCAAGTATATATTGAATTTCACGCCTAATTTAATCATTTGAATCATTGAGCATTTGGTGATATAGATGATATAATGTTCATTCTAATTTCCTTACCGCTCCTGTAATGTGTAGACACATGATTTTAAAGTGGTGAACATCACATGGTAACTAAAGGGTAGGATTTCAGCAGTTTGGGTGGACATTCCCTTCGTCTCAATGCAGTTGTAAAGACTCTAAGTTACTATTTAAGTCCCTCTTCCTCTTTTGCCTCACTTTCATTTTGCCTCACTTTTTTTTTCAGGCTGTGTAAACAGAGCTGATTGATTGGGATGACTCTCGATCTTGTGAGTCTTTTCACTTTCACCTCTGTTGCACTTTGATGTACAGACTTCCTTGACTTGAGCGTCTCCTGGGAGTTTTATTTTGCATTCACTGCTCAGATCTTGTCCTAAAACTCTCTTATGGTGAATTTTTTTTTTATTTTGCCTTCTGTTTCTGACTTTCATACTCCAGATTTTGACGAGTAAGCTTATAAGTTAGAAACAGAAAGTTGAGGTCTTGGAGGTGCTGACAATCTTGTTGTATTATAATATTTTTAGTTTGTAAATCCTGGTTAAAAGTTTTCACTGAGACACCCAATTTTTATTTGAGGGGAGAAACTTTAGTATTGAAGGAGGTATTTGCTATGCCCGAAGATGTTTATACTTCCTCTCTTCTGCCAGCTGGATGCCAGATTTCTGGACCACTTTTTCTGTTGAAGGGGTAACTTTGAAACACAGTGTGTCAAGCATTTTCTCATTTATTTGTCAGGCATGCGTGAGAAGACGCACTGAATTTATAACTTACTCAGGATTCCCTGGCTTCCATAGATAGACAGTAGTAAGCTTTCGGATTGTAATTGTAAGAAGCTGGGAAGAAAATTGAAAATTTGAAGGTTTTAAAATTGTTGTCCATGACTATTGCGATTTCTGAGAACTGTAAATATTGAAAAATTTAACACAGCTATTCAATGACAGGGCTAGAATCGAAATTTTTGAGATAAGTTTTAGGAAGAATTTAAAATAGGCTAACTTTGCTTCCTCATAGTGTCTGTTGGGGATGCATGAATGAGATAACGAATACTAGCACAGTGGCTGGAACACAATAGGAGCTCCATAAATGTTAACTATTATTACCATAAATAAAGTTAATTACTAATCAAGATGCTGCCTTTAGAGTATATCACACGATGTTCTCAGCGAAGATAGCTTATCCTCCTCCTTGGTTTTTAGTGGTTATTTCTAAAACATTGAGGTCACCCTTAGAATTTTTAATAAAATCCCAAGTATCCCCGTTAATTAAGATTAATATGGAGAATATTTTGCATGAAGCTCATTTAACCTGACCAGAGGACAGCAGGGACAGTGGGATCTCTTGGTAGGAAAGGGGGAAAAGGGAGGACAAAGTCAGGCATTTGTCTAACAGAAGAAATGTTACTAGCTACTGTAAGCTTTGGCTGTGCACAGGAGGATCAGATGCTTATAAGTGGGGAAACAAAGTCTGATTTTTAACAGGTTTTATTTAGAGGAGAGAACCAGGTAGAGCATTATTTAAAAAAAAAAAAAAGAGTTCAAAGTACAAACAGCCTGCAAGAGAAAAGTAGCTGGGACAAAACCAGGCTTCTGCTGTCTGGAAGACGATATCAAAGCAGTTTCCTTGAGATTCATGGTAAGGCAGAGGTCAGTAAATACTTGGCGGTCTCAGAAGCAAAGGACTTCCTTGCCTCAGCAAATGGAAGCTCTAGAGGGCGCTCTGCCTGTTTACACTGCTGCAGGGATGCCTACACAGCCAGGAGTTAAGTTTTGACATTGATCTGAGTTGTCAGTGAAACAAACTCACAGAAACCGGACAGTTAGGTTAAACTTTTGGGGATATGCTTGCCTGTCCTGACCATAGACTGCTGAAATATCCGCTATAATTAAATCAGATCATGAGCTCCTCATGTGTACAGAAAACATTTCAAGCATTTCAGCCCAAAAGATAAATTGTTCTGAGTCTGTTCAACATGAGGATTATCAATACATTACTTGGTCCCTCATGGACTTTGATAACCTCGTTATGAGCTCATTTTGAGTTATTGGAGTTATTTGAGGTATTTTTATATTTGATGTGGACTTGATTGTCTTTCCTTGCTTCTTAAGAACCAGAATCTGTATTTAAATTGTGTGCCCTGCAAAAGAGGGCAAATAAGCTATTTCTGTGTGAGTCGTGGCAAAGCAGAATTGAAATTGACAATCTTACTGTGTTGCTCTATTGGAGATGATTATTAAATTATAGAATTAAAGTGTTGAATTCCAATCTTACGGTATCGTTAAACCAATCTTCCTTCTAGCTCCCCCGGTACTTTGGGGTGTTTGAAATCTTTCCATTGAGATTCGTTGAGACTCACTTTGGGAAATAGAAAACTATTCTATCTGGGCCACAATATGACCTTATTAATGACAGAATTATACTTACACTTTGGGGGGATTAATAAGGCTGTTGAGTATTTGTCCTAAATTTAGTTAGAATATATTTAAAAGACAGCCTAGATTACAGTAGCTCTAACTTTTTTTTGTAAAGAAATACTTGTGATTTCCAATTCAGCAGAAAATCACTCTGGAATGGCGAGAGAAAACTGAAATTCTTAGCTTAGAAGACTCAAAGGAAGTGTATTCTTTGGCCTGCATGAAGATTGGGAAATGGACAATCAAGGCATATATCCTGTATGTGCGCCCAACATTTCACTCTTCAATACTTTACTACATCTGCTAACTGTCCACTGAGCTCTAAACAGTTGGTTTACAGATATATATTTCAGTCATGTGTGTGATTGAAACTGAAATAATGTTTTGGGAAGTAGTAACTTCAGAAATAAAGGGTTAGAGATTTGGTACACACCTTCGTAGGAATTTTGCTTTCCAGATAGACTCTGTTCAAATCTATTAAACCATTTGGCATTGGTATTTGAAATCAGGAGACATTTTAGGCTATCAACATTTTTGGCCACAGAACTTTTTGTCTGTCCTTTCACTTGTTTAAACATTCCTAAAATGGATTGGGGGCTGAATATTGAGACTGAGAATCTGAATTTATTGGTTATATTGTCAGTGAAGAATTCAGATAAGCAATCCCTTACCAAATCCCTACTAGGAACAATGATAAATTGCACCACTAAATCACATAAATGCTACCTTAGTTTCCCTGTTATATGACTCACATACATGTTTGACTGTACAGTGCCTTGGGCTGCTTGTATGTATTTAGAAGAGAAATAAAAATTTAGGAATAGCTTTTGATTATTACATTAAATTATATGTATGTGTGTGTGCAAGTTTGTGCATGAGTTGGAGTGGGATAAGGGTGCACAGACTTGAATGTGCAATCAAGTCTTACCAGAGCACACAGTGGCTTGGAAGACTCAATTCAATTCAGTTTGTTCAATTCAATTGGATTCAGTTGGCTAAGATGTTGGTCACAGCACTAGAGCAGGAGTTTATAGGATTCCATTGCAGCAAAAGAAGTTACTCTTGGAATTCAGTCTCTGTAATGAACGTATTCTCTAAAAAGAAAAGCTAACTAAAACAACAACAACAACAACAACAAAACAAAAACAAAAACAAAAAAACAAAAAAAAAAAGCCCTGTGGAAATTTCAACTTTTTAAAAAACATTTCCATCATAGAAATTAAAATCAAAAAACATTTTAGTCAATTTGAGAATAGGAGTGGAGTTATATATCTGTTAAGGTTGGGGTCATTGATAAATGGGTAGTCAGCAAAATACAAATGCGTTTCAATTTGTTTCTTAGTCTACTTCTCACACTAGCCATACTTGAAGTGGAGAGAGACACCAGCCTTTGTCCATTTCCCCTTGGTCTTTCGTTCTTCCAGAGTATGGTTGGATCTACGGATTTTGATTATGTGATGTATGTTCCTCAAATAAAACAATTTTTGAGAGGATAATCATTGTTAATAGTTTACATTTGTGGCCACCAAGTTTCTAGTTTGCTTGGAATCCTTGGCAGTCATCTATTTCTGTAACAGGTACACACTTTTTGGATTAATTTCCAGGCCCTCCAGGAAGCACCCCCATGTTATTTCTCTTCTTCCCTAGGAACTTGGCATCCTAGCCAGGCCATGTGTGCACACCATCTCACAAATGCCGAGTGCCCAATCTAATATTCTCACTTTTATTCACACTGTTCCTCTTTTTAGGGATCTTCTCTTCCCTTCTGCTCTCGCCTAGCTGCTTCTCTTTTTCGAAGACCCTACTGTACTTGCTTTGGGAAAACCCCCTTGAATTATGCCAGTCTTAGTAACATTCTCTTCCTACCGATCTCATCCCATTTGTTGTGAATGTTACTGCATTTGCTCTGGAGGGGCTGCATTGCTTGTTTTTATTTCCTATATGGTGTTCTTAGCTCCCCAGTGACACTGGAGACATCTTGAGTGCAGAATCAGTGCCTTCAAGTTCTTTTAATTCGCTAGAAGCACCTGACACAGGTCTGTGCAAATAGTTGGCACACGATAAATGTTTGCTTATTGATTGATATTTTCCTGTATGAATGCTCTTGAAGGCCTCACTTTTCTTTGTAACAAATATTTGTTGGGTGGATAAAATGAACAACAGATAACACTTGTTTATTTTCTGCTCCGTCTCCATTCCCAGCTGCTACCACTCACTTGAACGGAGTAGTGAAGGAATAGGATTTTGTGTTGTTCACCTTCTTCCCCAGCATCTAGATCACAGCCTGGGTGATATTAAATACCGGATAAATAATTAATTATCAGCAATATATATATGTACATATTACATATATATTACAGTCTTGTGACTTTCTTTCTTTCTTTCTTTCTTTCTTTCTTTCTTTCTTTCTTTCTTTCTTTCTTTCTTTCTTTCTTTCTTTTTTTCTTTCCTTCTTTCTTTCTTCTTTTCTCATCTCAAATGATTGAGCATTATAGGACCAAAATGGCCAACTACATTACGTTTCTCTTATGTTAAAGTGTAAATCCAGTTTTTGGTAAAAGACATTCTTTTCATGGCCCTGGAATTTCTGTCCCATACACATAAGGAAACATTTAACCAGCATTATTTAATAATAGCTATATTTAGTATCTGAGTTTTAAGTTGCTTTTCTGTTAAATTGGATTAACTTAAAATGTTTAACTGGCATTTATAAATAAGTTCTCATAATTTCACATATTATTTAAAAATAGACTCCTCTTAAGTGGATTCATTTGACAAACAATAACAGTAATATCCATTGTTACTGCTCTGTTTAAAAGACAGATGCTGCAAGAACTCTATTTTCTCCTGTGACCATAAATGTGAGCTGAAAAGCAGAATAACTTGATTTGCTTGATTTTCGAAAAGATAAATGAATTTTGTTATCCTATGAGTATTGTGAAAAAAAATACAGATATTTTACAAAGAAAAACCTTAATGAAAAAGTCCTGCACACAGTCAAAATATCCTTATTTTTATGGCCTTTTCTTTCCGTACTGAGGACTCGGATTCCGGAGGAAGCCTGTGAACTCCTGGTTTCCATCTGCAGTGCTGAGCACCTGAAGAATGTGTGGTGGTGACCCACTAACCAAAGCTCATGAGGCAAACAGAACCTCAAGTAAATTTGAAAACTGGAAGGCTTTTAAAACTTGACAGTCTGCCAGTTCAAGCAGTGTATGGCAGGTGTGTCATATATTTGTTGAGCCAAAATAAATGGCCACAAGAAATTCAGAAGTAATACAGATGTCAGGGATACCTAAAATAGGAAGAAAACAGTGGCTTCGTTGTTTATTCAAAAGGTTGGTGAATGCTTGTAAAGGAATGCATCTTCCCTTATTGCTCTAGGTACCAGTGTCTGTGATCTAGGATCACGCGTTGTCAGTATGTCTAAGTGCCATGATGGCTTGAGGCAGGAAGACAAACGAAAGAAGACAAGGACAGTGTGAAGGAAAATGGGGCAGAAGTAGCTCCTAATAGTGGCCTTGCAAGTATCTCTTGAAAAAAGTTTAAGGTTTCCACTAGATTACTTGAGTTAGCTGGAAATGTTTCATTGCTCTTTGGTTTTATCTTCAAGATAACTTTCAAGAGAAAATATGTGAATTCTTAAAATCTTACTTTTTTTTCTTGAAGGATGTATTTAATAATGGATGTAGTGTATATGTAATTTTACTTACTTATTTTTAAAGTTTATATGCAAGAGTTACAGAGAGACTTAAGGACAGAGAGAGAGAGAGGAGAGATCTTTCATCTGTTTGTTATCTGCCCAGATGCTTGAAATGACTTAGGCTGAGCTAGGAGAAAGCCAACAGGCAGGTGCAGAATCCAGGAAATCCTGTGGAGTCTCCCACATGAATGGCAGGGGCCCAAAACCTTGGGTATCTTCTGATGATTTCCCAGGCACATAAGCAAGAAACTGCATTTGAAATGGAGCAGTGGGGGCCCGACGCCGAGGCCTAGCAACTAAAGACCTCGCCTTGAACGCTCCAGGATCCCATATGGGCATCAGTTCTAATCCTGACAGCTCCACTTCCCATCCAGCTCCCTGCTTGTGGCCTGGGAAAGCAGTTGAGGATGGCCCAAGGCCTTGGGACCCGTGTGGAAGACCTGGAGGAAGTTCCTGGCTTCTGGCTCCGGATCAGCACAGCACCAGCCGTTGCGCTCATTTGGGGAGTGAACCATCAGATGGAAGATCTTCCTCTCTGTCTCTCTTCCCCTCTGTATATCTGACTTAGTAATGAAAATAAAATAAATCTTAAAAAAAAAAAAAAAAGAAATGGAGCAGTGGGGACTTGGACTGGGTCTGATATGGAAATCCAGAATCACAGGTGGTGGCTTGCTCTGCTGTAACACGATATCAATCCCTGTGACAATTTTAAAATATACTTTTGAGTAAAATGATAATCTATTTGATTATTTTTATATTCCTTTTGTATATCATCAATTAACTAGCTTTTTAAAAACTGTTTACATGTCAATTTCTTTATTTGGTGGGGCACTTTGCCCTTGGCTATAGTGTTAATTAAAAATACTTTGTCTCACTAAATCTCAATAAGTAAGATGGTTTCTAGTTGTACCATATTTTGTTTTTTTTGCAAAAGACAGGATTTCATTCTCTTGATGGCTGAATAATATTTTCGTAGTTCATGTATACCACATTTTCTTTATCCGTTCACCTGTTGATAGATATCTGGGTTGAGTCCATATCTTAGCTATTGTGAATTGAGCAATAATAAACATGGGAGTGCGAATAACTTTGTCATATGCTGATTTCATTTTGTTTGGATAAATTCCCAGGAGTGGAATGCCTGAATTTGTTCAGTAGATTTATTTTTCAGATCTCTGAGGAATCTCCATACTGTCTTCCACAATGGTTGTACTGGTTTATATCTCTACCAAAAAGTCCTGTGTTTTCTCTAATATGTGGCAGTTAACATAGAATACAAAAATGGATAGGAATGAAGTGACTGTTTGGGGATATTATTGTTTCTAGTGTTTGTTTACACTCCAGTGGAACTGTGTTCTTCCTACTGTTTACTTGTTGAATATCGTGATTCGTGACAAACTAATTGTGAATATAAAGTTGATTAAAGGTATGTCTTTGCAAAAACTGATGAAGAGAGGAAAGAGGAGAGGAAGATTCTGGGTCAGCAGTGGAGTAAGGGAAGTGTGGTCATATTGGAATATCTTGGAATGCATGAACTCTTCTGTTAATATTACCATTTTGACAATACTTTATCTCAAAAACTAAAATCAAGAAGGAAGACGAGTTAGGGAGGAAGAAATGACTGTCATATTACAACTATATGTATGAAATACATTGAATCTGTTCTTTATATTCATATCATATTAACAGGAAAAAAGTATTGGAAAAAATTATAAGTTAAAAAATGAAATCAGTCTGAAAAGGGGCTTGCATTTTCTTTGTGTTATGGCTTATTTATGATTCTTGTAGATGAGCATTAATGAAAAAAGCAAAAGGAACTCTTCTATTTTCTGGAAGAATACTTAGGAAATGTTTCTCATTCTGGCATTCTATGGTTTCGCAGTTCAATTTCATCACATGCATTGTTAGGCAAAACACTGCAAAGATGAACATACTACTCAGAGGTATAGACAGGAGTCATTTGTGTATTTCATGTTTTTATAAGATCTTGCTTTTATCATATGAGCAGGAATAAGCCATTGTTTATGGACACAGAATGCACTGTATCTCAAAAATCCCAGCTACCATTTTCCTAACCTGAAAGCTAGAAGTGTGAGGAACTCTTCGACTTTACAGATCCAGTGGATAAAATTCCTTCTTCACAGCATTATAGTGCAACAAAAAGGTTCATGTTCAATTACCATTTTTTACTTCTTTTTATTATTATTATTATCATTTTATGATACAGTTCCATAGGCCCTGGGATTTCCCTTACCCCCACTGCAAGTCCCTTCTCCACACTGAGTTCCTCAATATTATTACTATAGTACTGTTCTTCATACATAGTTGTATGTCCATCATTGAGGGCATGGACAATGGCAGAGAGTCCAGCATCCCATTGTCAAGATATATCCAACAGTTTCATCGGGAGTCCATCTTTGTCTGGAAGTAGAGATGCATACTGCATTGTATCCTCACATCTGGATATGATAGCCTCCACTACACAATCAACATACATCCTCTTAAATGAAAAAACACAAAACAAAATTAACAACAGGGAGAAAAATAGACATTTACAATGCTATGAAGTTAAATAACATGCTACTTGATATGATAGTCTCCATTACACAATTACTGTACATCCCCTTAAATAAAAAGCCATAAAGCAAAATCAACAACAGGAAGAAAAAAAGAAATTAAAAATGTCATGAAGTTAAATAACATGCTACTGAATGACATGCTACTGATGAGTCACTGAAGAAATGGAAAAGAAAATCAAGAAGCTTCTTGAAGAAAATAATGCTACTGTATAATCTGAGTCAGTGAAGAATTTAATGAGAGTTTTGAAAAGATAAAACTAAAAAAAGAAAAAAAAAATCAAAATCTGTGAGATATAGTTTCTGCTGATAGTTTCCAGTGAGAAAATGGAGTTAGCAAAGCTAAGACATATTCTCTACTTTTTAAGATTTTACAGTGTAATCGAGAGAAGATAGGGGGCCCAATAAGGCACAATGAGGAACAATGTGAAAGGCATGAAGAAGAGTGTGAGCCCTGCAGTCGCACTGCCTGGGTCCTAACCATGGCTTGATTACCTACTAGCTATCTGAAGGCATGCAGGCTTAATTATAATCTTCTTCCATGCTTACGTCCCAGTCTATGAGAACAGTATCATCGTCTCCAAGAGAATCCAGAGAGCAATAGCACAGTGTGAGTCATTTTCAGATGTTCCTCTTAATTACTTCCTTCTGTGCAATACTATTGAGTATTAAAAGTGTGCTTAAGTCACAGTACTAGATGCATCATTCTTGATGGATTAAAGGCTTGTATTAAAGTCAGAATGCCTTGTGTCCACTTCCAACCTTCAGGAACGCAACTCATTTCATTTCTCTGTACATTTGGTTTCTTTGTTTCAATGAGCGTACAGAGTTCCCTGGGAGCTCCGTGGGAGCGCAGATACAGAGCTCCGTGGGAACTCTGTGGGAGCGCAGACCTTAACAGCTTGGTTTAGGACTTAGAACAGTGCTGAGAGCACAGCAAATGCTGAGTAAGTGTTGACTCAGCATAGCTCAGGGATGTTCTCCAAGTGCTAAGATATTTATCAGGAATGTGATTTCGAGGAAGAACCGTGATTACTCTGCAGAAATAATTGACCTTCGTTGTTTAAGTTTTCCAAGGCAGATAAGCAGTGGTCTCTACTGCATTCCTCTACTTGGATCTACAGATGAGATTTGGAATATTTTGCCAGGAGTTATGGCTCTGCCACTTGAAGCTTTATCACTTTAAATAAGTAATTTAACGTCTATGATCTTCATTTCCTTCATTGAAATTTTTGGATTATCACCAAAGCCTTCAAATAGTTTTGAGAGCTCTTAAGATCAATGAAACACAAGCACTTGTACACTGAAAACAAAAATAAGGCAAAAATGCACTAAGTGGCAACTTTGTGTTCTGCAGTAAAGGATCATAAATCATTAAATGCAAAACTGTATTGCCATTCCTCAAGTGTAAATAGGATAAAGCTGTATTATTCCCCCAAACAAAATTGTCCTTAAAAATCCAGGGAAAACAGGCACTACTTCTCTCTCTCTCTTTTCTGCATTAGATGAGCAGGGTGGCATGGGAAAAATCCTCCCCACCTTCACACCGATTTCCTATAAGAGGTGTACTGAGTTTCTTCTGAGTTAGCCTCCAGAGTATTTCCATTTCAAAGGAAGAATATGCTGGCTAGAATTGCTTTGAGGAATTGGCCAGGCTCCCATCAGAGGTCACAGGTGAAAAAGAGAAAGAAGAAAAAAAAAAAAAAAGAAAAAGAATGAGAAAATTCCCATCTTCCATAAAATATGTGGCCAAAGGCCAGTTCCTGCTTGCATTTTTCATTTGTGGAAGTTCAACACACAAAGTTATTGCTTATTATCTGTTTCTATACCTTATGGACCTCTGCTAAAAGGTCTTTCCTCCTAACCTCATTGTATACGTACTGAAAAATCCTTAACATATATATATATACACATATACATATATATGTTTTATTATGTTACACATATATGTATATATACATATTCCTCTTTTAGTTACATTCCTTCTACTGTTTTCAGACAGACTCTCTGAGAGTACTTCAAGAAGTTGATGGAAAATGGAATTAAAAGCTAATTTTATTTTTCTACAAAAATATTTTTGAATCTATGCAGTGTCTTCAATAAGTTCATGGAAGATATATATGAAAATACTATGCAAAACTCATAATTTAATTGCAGGATTCACTTTGAATATGTCTTTCAATGTAAATTTGCCAACTCTTACAGCACACTCTTTAGGAGCAGCTTTTATGTGCTAGCCAATTACTAGTACTCATTTTCTCTTGAAATTCAACTCAGTAATATTAATGAGAAGAATTTATGTCTTGGGAGAACCTAAAAAAACTTCAGTCAATCCATAGCTCATTAGACTTTGAGACTTTTTAGAAGTATTTTTAGTTGTTATATATAGGGGTTTTTAAATTTTTTTTTTTAAGAAATAGCTTTAGGAAGTGGCATGTGGCACAGCATGTTAAGCCACCTCCTGCAGCCAGACCAAGATGGAGTTCCTGGCACCTGGCTTCAACCTGGCCCAGTTCTAGCTGTTGCAGCCATCTAAGGAGTGAAACAGCAGATGAAAGATTTTCTCTTTCTCTCTCTCTCTCTCTCTCTCTCTCTCTCTCTCTCTCTCTCTCATGGAGTAATGCATTTCAAATAAGTAATAAATCTTTTTAAAAGAACTAATAATTGCTTTATTGAAACATAATTCACGTAGTATAGAATTCATCCTTTTGAAGTGTACATGTCAGTAAATAGATTGAATCTATGACAAACAATTGTTCTGAACTGTAGGAGACTAAGTCCCCTTGCGCTTCGGTAACCCTGTCACTGGGTGTATTTATTTGAAGGTTGGATTTTCCTGTGCTGGGTACTTCCTTTCCCATTTCTAATTGCTTTGTGACACATATGCTAACTCTCCTCATCCCTCCTCTTTACCATGGGGAAAAAATAATGCATAAATCAGGACTTACTGATACTGAAAAAAAAATGTGCACATTTTATCACTGTCTCATTCTAGAAAAGTTGCATTGCCACTAAAGGCAATCTTATATCCATTAAGTAGTCATTCCCCTTTCTCCCCTTGCTCCAGCCCCTTGCAACCACTCAGCTACATTCTATCTCTCTTGATTTGGCTGTTATGAGTATATCATATAAAGTAAATCAGACAACATCTAGCATTTCGTGATTAGCTTATTTCATTTACTGTAATGTCTTTGAAGTTTGTTTTGTAGGATGTATCATAATGTCATTCTACTTTTTTAAGATTTGTTTATTTATTTTTATTGGAAGGGCAGATTTACAGAGAGCAAGAGAGACAAAGCTGTTGCAGCCATCTAAGCCATCTTGGTTTTCTGTTCATTGGTTCACTCCCCAATGGCCTCAATGGCCAGGGCTGAGCCGATCTGAAACCAGGAGCCAGGAACCTATTCCAGGTCTCTCACATCTGCTCAGAGTTCTGAGGCTTTGGCCTGTCCTTGACTGCTTTCCCAGGGCACAAGCAGGGAATTGCATGGGAAGTGGAGCTGCCGGGATACAAACAGGAACCCATATGGGATGCTGGTAGTTGAATGTGGTGGATTAGGAGGTTGAGCCATAGCACCAGCCCAGGTCTTTCCTTTTAATAACAAAACAATATTTCATTGTATGTATACAACATATTTGTTTATCCACTCATTGTTTAATAGACACTTTGGTCATAGCTTTTGTGAATAATGTTACCATGAACAGTCTTGTGAAGGATTTTTTTTTATATATACCTGCTTTCAATACAAAACATTTTGAGGAACTCCACAATGATTTGTCACAGCAGTTGCACTATTTTACATACCCACAGACTATGTACAAGAGTACCAATGTCTCTGATATTTTCTTACAACATAGACAACCAAGTGATTGCAGCTCATGACATTGTGGTTTTGATTTGAATTTCCTCTATCAAGCTGTTTTCATATAATAGTTTTATAGAGATCATTTGCCTGAAAACCTTAACCCTCTAGAGCACTAACTTACATGTAAGTGAATGCAAAAGTGCCCCCACACCAGCAGTAAGAGCTGTAATAGAACTTTTGGAGGAAAGCCTTGCACCTGCCTTTTGGGTTCATTACTCAATGGATAATTTGCTCAATATTCATCATTGGCTATTGGGCTTTCCAGAAGGAAACTAGAAAATCCACTCTGGCAGATATTGTGATAATAAGAGAAGTGACAATTAGCTGTCTGTACTGAAGGAAGAAGAGTAAAATACTTCCATGGATATTGATGACACTCTTTAACCAGAGACTAAACTACACTTAATTTTTTTTTCTAAGGTGGCGAAGTTAGGTATATTTTCAAAAGATTTTCTCAATGAACAACTCAGAAAAAAACACGTTTACCTCTTGAATAGATTAGCTTTGTTCATTTTTTTTTCTATTTTTAAATTCATTATTTGAAAGGCAGACTTATAGAGAAAGATCTTTCATCTGGAGATTCGTTCTCCCACATGGCCATGATGGTCAAGGCTAACCTGGATAGAAATCAGGATCCAGAAACTCTATCCAGGTCTCCCACGTTGGTGGCAGTGGCCTTCAAAGTGCATTAACCAGGGGCTGGATTAGAAGTAGAAGAGTGAGACTGTAAACTGAATATGTGGCAGTGTCTTAACTTGCAGTTTCACAATGCGGATCATTATGCTTGATTTTTTGTGGGCATTTGATTTCTAAATGGTATCTAAAAGAGAAAAAAGTCAAGGGATATTGAATTTCATCTTATAACAGAAATAAAAGTCATATTTTGTGAAGTAATTGAAAACGTTCAAAATTGAATATTTCCAAGAATTTGGGTTTTTTAAATAAGATTTATTTTTAAATTTTTATTGGAAAGGCGGATATACAGAGAGGAGAGACAGAGAGGAAGATCTCCCGTCCGATGATTCACTCCCCAAGTGAGCGCAATGGCCAATGCTATGCCGGTCTGAAGCCAGGAGCCTCTTCCGAGTCTCCCACGCAGGTGCAGGGTCCCAAAGGTTTGGGCTGTCCTCAACTGCTTTCCCAGGCCACAGGCAGGGATCTGGAGGGGAAGCGGGGCTGCCGGGATTAGAACCGGCACCCGTATGGGATCCCGGGCGTGCAAAGCGAGGACCTTAACCACTGCGCCACCATGCCTGGCCCAAGAATTTGTTTTTTTGATGAAGTTAGCAATTAGTTGATTTTTCTGGTACTTATTTAGTGTTATGTCAGTATGTGTTCATGGCCTGATGCCAGTGAATTAATCTGTCTATATTCCCAGATAATTTACATAAAAATTATTACTGGTTGACACATTGGATTAAGCTACAAACCTTAAACATGTTCAATATTTATTTTTTATGGTGTTTACGGTGCCTTCTGCCCTTTTTTTTTGAGTTGTTCAATTTCCCTTCATGGAGATATAAGACATCATACACAGAGAAAAATGCACTCACTTTTCAAAGGATTATTTGTTGTTTATGTGGGGCACACTTTACACTTTTATCCTCTACTTCTCAGGTAGTGGGCTTCCACCTCATTGTGTGTGATTATTTTAAATTGTTATCAACAGTTATATTTCAAATGCTCATTCTAGTTACCCTCTTAGAACGACTTAAATTGTCTTAGCAATTCTTGTTTTTTGGATTTGGGGAAGAGATCATCAAGATGTCAACCAGGCTGTAGTGATTAAGCAGTTTAAAGAGACAGGTCTAGCAGGAAGGAGCAAATGCTGCTTTGCACCGGTTTAAGCTGCTAGCATCCCAACTTGGGGGGCCAGTCCAAGTGCTGGCTGCTCTCGCTCCCATCCAGCTCCCTGCTAATGGATGTGGGAAGGCAGTAGAGATGGCTCATGTGCTTGGGCCCTTGCTGCTCCTCCCTGCGTGGGAGACTCAGATCCTTTTCTTCTTCTTCTCTCTGTGTTATTCTACCTTTCGAAAAAAATAAATCTTTACGAAAATGTGTTTCTTAGCCTTTAGAAACCGAGGACACATAAGTAGATTATGAATACGTAAGAGGTGACCATGTTGTGCTATGGTGCTTTCTGGGCAGTGTACTCTAAAATGAATTTCTGCCTTGCACACATCAATAGCAAGCAATATTTTAGAAAAAAAAAAAGAATTTGCAAAATGGGTTCTTACCCAGTCTCATTTGGTAACAGCAAATCTAAGTGATTACTTCATTTCACAGTGTACTTTTACACTGGAAAATTCCCCTGTCCTTGACAGTAGCTGACTGCAACACGTTGCATGGTCAGTATCTAGATGTTTACCGTTTAATGGGGATATGGTTACTTGGCTCCCTAGTGTAGAGTTTAAACCCAGAAGCCTGGCATTGTTTTAGCTAATTTTATTTTATTTTTTATTTTTTTTTGCAGGTTTGGAAAAGTGCCTTTTCTGAACATTCTGCTGCTTGGATTCTACTCTAGAGCTGTCTCTTTATTAACCCTCTGCCTGCCATACCCTTCCCCATTCCCTGCTCCCTGCCCCACAAAACCCGGTGTGCTTGTAGTTCATCGCCAGCAACTTGTCCAGTTCCGGTTTTCTGTGATTCTCAATTTACTTAGTGATTTTCCCTCCTCTGGAGTTTGCAACAAAACCTTGTGGGGGCTGGGACACCTCTCCGCAAACTTATTCTCTAAAGCTAGGAAATAGGGAGGAAAAGTTTCCTCCTTGCCAACCTCCCCCCCATCCTGAGATCATTCTGCAAATTGAAGGGCAGCCAGCAGCATATGCTTTCTGTAAGAGTAATTGAAAACATCAACTAGAGTGCACAGAATTCTTTTGAAAGTCTGCCAATTATTTGAAGTAAATTCGGCAAAGGAACACACTAAAACATTCAGTGTCTTAACCTTTACAGTTGCCTTCTTAGGAGTTGGTCTCTAATTTGATTTTTAGTTATTCGGATCCAACGTTTATTTTTATAATTGGCTTTTTGTTTGGCTAGACCAGATTGGACTTGAGTGAAAATCTAAGTGCTAATAATCAGACATTTCACCAAAGCAACCTGCTAGCTCGTCATATTTAGCTTGCATTCATCTTTAATCCTTTAATAATCGGAGGTAAAGAACGTTGTCCTAAAGAGGGTGCACTTGATTTTAATTTTCTTTCACTATGACGCCTGTCAATGTTGCCCTCATTCGTGATGCCAAGTGGCTGACTTTAGAAGTCTGTAGAGAGTTTCAGAGAGGGACTTGCTCTCGAGCCGATGCAGATTGCAAGTTTGCCCATCCGCCAAGAGTTTGCCACGTGGAAAATGGTCGTGTGGTGGCCTGTTTTGATTCTCTAAAGGTGAGTCTTATCTGAATACACATCATTTGAATTTATAGATTTCTATGCTTTGGAAGTTCAATGTTCTTGGAGAAAAACAAATGAATTGTGGCCTAGGAGTGGCCCATTCTATTTGTAGTGTTATAAGGCAGGTGTAGGTTCTATGTTTGTGGCTAAAGCAGTCTAAAGCTCAGGCCACCAAAGCCCATTTATAAAAACAGGTGATCTTAAATAATAGCAATTCACTTGTGGGAGTTAAGGGTTGTAGTGTTGCTATCCTTTGCTTCTTTTGTGTTGGATACAGGCTTTGAATGCAGTGGTCATAATCCTCTTGTAGCCTAAAGAAGGCCTTTTACAGATTCACAGCATAGCTTATTATCCATACAATCAAAATACTTTTAGCAGGCAACAGTTAACTTTCAAAGGATTGATCCAATCAGACTGCAAGTCAGACTGAGGGTGTATAACTTGAAAATTTCCCTATCCAGGAGGATAAGGATGGAATTTTAAAATGTCTCAGTTAAAATACGTTTCGAGCCTTTAGCTCTAACATATTTCTGCAAAGTTAGATTCATTTCATTTTATTCCTGAACGACTGATTGACCACTTTCGGATGTGTGAGTATATCTTGTAAGAAAAACCCCTGTTGCCAAGGTCATGAACCCCAAATAATGTGTATTAAAGTATGAACAAAATATGAGGACAGATGAGGTATTGTGTAGAATAGGACATATATGATTGCAGAAGAAGATGCACTAATTTTCATGTTTTATTCATGGTAATCCCTAAATTAAGGATAGAGATGTACAAATTAAAGCAAAGAAGCAAAAAATGATAATAGATTCCTGGATTAATTAGTAAGATTTGCTATGATGCATTCATGATTTTTACTTCAAAATCTATTGAAATGAATTAAGCTTAAGAACCTTTTCAATTTCTTGATATTGTTTTACTCTCATCATGACCAATTTTACCTCATTAACATTTTTATTTATGGCTGCATTGGCTAACAGAGATGCATTCTGTCATGTGATGGCTTCCTCAGAAAACACTGTCTTGAGTGATCTATTAAGTAGTTCCTTGTGCTTCGTTTGCTATTACTAGTCCTTAATGCAGACCATTGTAGATCAAGGATGAAAGTTTGTTATAAAGGTATTTTTCTCTATTGAAAGCCTTTGAGTTGCTTTGATTTGCCACAGATATTGTGCTTAAAGGGCTTTTATTTTCACTTCAGTATCGTATAGCTACAGCTGTTTTATTTGCAATTACTTTGTGCATTAGTTGAACCCACTGCTAGGGTGCTGGCCAACAGCTTGAACAGGGAAAAGCCCTGGGCTGGTTGCAGGGGGGAAGAGGCCTCGTTCATGCAATCCAGAGAACATCATGCTGTGCCCTAGACACTTTACACAGTATGATTCCAGCCCTGCTACTGAGCTTGACTGTCGTCTTTTCATCCCCAAAGCTTGGGAGACCGCATTTCTATCAGCTTGACGAGTCCTCCTCTACGCCACTGCTAAGATTACTGTGGTGATGCCGATGAGAGAACACAAACAAAAACTGTGCATTACCTCTAATGGCACTTAACTGAAGGGCCACTTGCTTACCATTAATTGTTTGTTTTAAAAGTTCTTAAAGTCCATTCAGTCAGAGTTTACTATTTAAAATTATAAAAAGGATTCTATTTAGTTAGGCTTTATTATTTAAAGTGCAAACTCATGTTCCAGATAGACACATCTAAATCTAACTGCCACAAGTGTCATACAGTTTCTTGAAATTAAGTGTTTCTGTTTCTATAGTTTATCCTCTCCTATAAGATTTCATGCAGGCTTTCTAAATGCTGTGTTTCCAGGAATCATAGAATGTGGAGGGGGTTTGTGATCTTCCTAACTGTTTATACACTTCAAGTAAGTGCTCTCATAGAAAGGCAAAACGGTGCCATAAATTAAACACTGAAGAAAAGTGATGGTCCCAGCGTGATAGCCAAGTAGCTGAAGTCCTTGCCTTGCATGCACCAGGACCCAATATGGGTACCGGTTCTAGTCCTGGCAGCCCTGCTTCCCATCCAGCTCCCTGCTTGTGGCCTGGGAAATCAGTCGAGGATGGCCCAAAGCCTTGGGTTCCTGCACCCACATGGGAGACTCAGGAGAAGCTCTGGGCTCCTAGCTTCGGGTTGGCTCAGTACTGGCCGTTGCGGCCACTTGAGAGAATCAACAAATGGAAGATCTTCCTCCCTGTCTCTCCTCCTCTCTGTATATCTGACTTTCCAATAAAAGTAAATAAATCTTTAAAAAAAATAGAAAACTGATATGAAGGGTGACTGGATATAAAATACATACTGCATTAATGCTTTGAGGCTTAGAAAATGCTTAATTCAGAGACTAAATAGATGATGGCTAATGAATATTAACAAGCCACTTGATTATTTAAAATAAGCTATATACTCACTATCTACTGTTTTAAATAATTTGTGCATTATGTTAATAACTTGATAGCCAGTCAGACAAAATAAAGATGATTTGCATAATCCTTACATACTCAAATTTTAATGAAAAGCTTTATATTTCAAATATACAAAGCTTTTCAAGCAATGATTTAATTTACCATTTAGAAAGCGCATTCATCAGAGTTCGGTGTTTATACAAAGCCTTGTAATTTGCAGTCCTCTTTTATGCTATTTCTTATGCACGATATGCATGAAAGCTACACCAAGTTGAAGGTAATTGACCTGTGTAGATCGTAGTCCTGTCATAATCTGGAGTACACAAATAACATACCTCAGTGGTTACTGTGGCATTTGCTACCCTCTTGAGTTTGTACAATTGAAACATCATTGAAATTCATCTGTGCTTTCTTTTTCCATGAGCAGTGAAATAACTGAAGCAGTCATTTGATGAGTTTGGGGCTGCAGCTTTTGCTTTTCAATTGGTTGTGTGTGTGTGTGTGTGTATTCTACTAGTGCCAGCTACCTACCACATAATGGTTCTTTGCCCTTCATAATGAATACAATAGATAGTGTCTTATATTCACCTCATAATCATGGAGGGCAAGCTGGATAGCTGAGTGTGCTGAAGTGCCATGCCCATTATTCCATGAATGTTGAGTGCTCAGGGGTGAAAATCGGACCATCTTTAGGTGGAGATCTACACAGTGCATCTCATAGATTAATTTCAGGTTGCATAGATGTCTCTTATGCCATATGGTTCACACTGGCTTTGGCTTAATTGCATTGTCTGCTTGGCACAATTTAAATTTAAAAGTTCTCTTTGGAATATTGCCTGATGTATCCCATGATTGCTTGATATCATGGGTTGCCATTGATCTAGGTTTGTGTTTTTTTGTGAGTATCTCTTGCTTTAACAAAGGATAATAAGTTTCAAACTAAATCAACCTTTGTGGGTGACCTGGCTGGATCTCCTGGCTCCAGCCTGGCCAAGTCCTGGCTGTTGGGGCCATCTAGGGAGTGAAGCAGCAGATGGAAGATCTGTCTCTGCCGCAAACTTTTTCAAATAAAGAAATAATGTTTAAAAGAACCTTATCCAAGTCTCCGACATGGGTGGCAGGGATCCAAGTACTTAGGGCATTGTGCACTCCCTTCTCAGGTGTGTTAGCAGGGAGCTAGATCAGTAGTGGCACTGCTGGGTCTGGAACTGGGACTCTGGTATACGATGCCAGTGACTCCAGGGGCAGCCTAAGCTGCTTCACCACATTGCCAGACGAGCAGAGAATTTAAAAAAAAAAAAAAATTTTTTTTTTATATAGAAAACTGGAAGGCAGAGGCCAAGAAAGATGTTCTCAGAATCCAAAGTTGTAATTCCGTTACCTATCCCAACTCTTTTACATGTTGGTGTACATCCTTCCAAAATCTCTTTTTATTGCAACTTGTGAAGGAGTCATGGTTGACAAATACCTTCAGCTTCAGAAAGTGTCGTTTTTGCCATTAATGTTCCCCAGAGATTGGGTTTCTGAGGACCGTGTGACCAAGAGGAGGACACCCCCATCCTCTGCCTGCCCTGCTCTTGGCAGTAACCTGCCCTCACTCACTGTAACCCCTGAAATAAGCCTGCTGGGGCCTGTGGTAGGAGTGGGTCAGGTTTTCACAGCCATGGGGTGTCTGCTAAGCACACCCCTGCCCTTGGCCTCCCACCACTTGCATCCCCAAAGTTGCTCTTCCGGGAATACAGAAGTCAGGCTGTGCCAACCTGTCAAATGAGATGATTCACGTGAGCCACCAAGCACATCAGCAGCACCCACTAAGCGAATATTTACCACCCAGACCATTGTTAGCAGCTCAAAATGCAAACCTAGCAATATGAATGAAAACCATTGAGTGCCAGATGGACATGCAGGTGAGCACCGTTAGTAATTTGCTCTGGGGCCCTGGCACAGTAGCCTAGATGCTAAAGTACTCGCCTTGACTGTGCCAGGATCCCCTAGGGACACCAGTTCTAATGCTGGCAGCCCCACTTCCTATCCAGCTCCCTGCTTGTGGCCTGGGAAAGCAGTCGAAGACAGCCCAAAGTCTTAGGACCCTGCATCCATGTTAGAGACCCGGAAGAGGTTCCTGGCTTCAGATTGGCTTAGCTCCATTGTTGCGGCCACTTGGGGAGTGACTCAATGGAGGGGAAATATTTCTCTGTCTCCTCCTCTCTGTATATCTAACTTTGCAAATATATAAATATATATAATATTAACCTGCTCAGAGCGACAGATTTGTGAGCTCACCAGCCAAGGGCCAGGCAGCACCAGCAAAGGCTTTGTGGGGAGGGGAAGGAGGGGAAGACTATCTTTTAATAAATAAGGCTTCGTCAAGCAAAGCACACACTGAAAGGCTTTTCTTAGGAGAGCAGGTGCAATGCAGAGAGAGCTGAGCAAGGTGGCTAGACAGTAACCCGCACATCCACAGGGCCGCGATGAAGCCCACTGATTGGCTCCGTTGCAGTGCGAGAGCACATGTGGGTATCAGGTGGGGGCAGCCGCGTGGGAATCACACGTCTGAAATGTAGCATGGGCGGCACAGGTGGGCATGGGGTGGGGTGGGGGAGATGCAGGTGGCAGGGTCGTGTGCACTCCTGGCTACCACCTGCTGCAGAGCACGTTCACTTTCATCTCCTTACTCCCTTCTGCATATTTACATTTGTTTTTACAAGTGTGTTCCCTAATGATCACAGCTTGGCAAGGTTGTTTTGCACAGAGATCAAGGTCAGGGATGTATGTGAACAGGATTCCACGGGTTCCACCGTTGGGGGCCTCGGTTTGAGTTGCCATGGCCAGTTGGTAGCAAGATATGTGTAAATGACCAGGACCCGTCAGAGCCTCAGACTCTGACACTTGCACTGGACTTCCTTTGAGGAATCATTTCATGCATATTCCTATAGCTCATTGTATTCTGCATGGCCTTGAGGGAGGAGGCCTGTGCTTGCTGTCTGCACTGCCTCAGATCTTTCTCCTGATGCTTCACTGTGTATCCTTTGCTCTACTAAATCTTACCTGTTGACTGTAAGTTGCTCTTAAGCCTCTAAGTCCTTCCGCCAGAGCCAATCCACATGTTATAATATTCACAGGGCAGTTACCTGTGATTTTTTAAATTCTTGTTCGCTTTTTTAAATGAAAATTTTCAGTTCCATCTTTTACACTTTAATTTTTGGACGTGTAACATATTGTTATAACTCAGACATTTTTGAAAAATAGTCATCAATTGGTGGATAGTCCAAAATTGTAACACATTAGATAATATGGGTGAATCTCGCAAACATTATACTGAGTAAAGTTTTTGCATGGTATTTTGTTTTATTTTCACATATCTGTTTATTTGAAAGGGTGATAGAGAAAGTCAGAGACAGGGATTTCTCCATCCACAGGCTCTCTCTTCATGTTGATAAACCAGATGGAGCTGTGCCAGGCTCACTCCAGGAGACAGGAATTCCATCCGGGTCTCCCCACGTGGGTATCAGGGCCCCAAGTTCTTGAGACATCATCTGCTACGTTCCCAAGAACATTAGCAGGGGGCTGGAACTCCTAGCAACACCCCCGCATGCAGTGCCTGTCAGAGAGGCTTCGCAGCTCCTGCACCACAACACCAGCCCTGGGGCACAGCGATCTGCTTCTCGAAAGGGAGGAAAGGAGGACAAAAGGTTATCCAGATGAGATCGGGCGCTTTCAGGGTGGTATGGCCAAAAACGCCCAGCTCGATAACATAGCAGTTAAAGACCTCACCTTGCCGGTTCTAATCTCAGCAGCCCCTTTTCCCATCCAGCTCCCTGCTTGTGGCCTGAGAAAGCAATCAAGGGACAGCCCAAAGCCTGGGAGACCCGGAAGAAGCTCCTGGTTTCTGATTGGCTCAACTCCAGCCACTGTTGCAACCACTTAGGGAGTAAACCATTGGACGGAAGATCTTCTCTGTTTCTCCTCCTCTCTGTATATCTGACTTTCCAATAGAGATAAATAAATTAAAAAAAAAAATGGTTATCCAGGAACTCCGCCTAGGTTTCCAAAATGCACTAGGGCCATCTCGCACAGCTTTCCCAGATGCATTGGTAAGAGCAGCCAGGACTTGAAGTGGTGCTCATACCCACTGCACCACAGCACCAGCCTCTGCGTTATTCCATATATTTGAAATATGTCAGAGACACATGAATGGATGAGTGAGGGAATAGTGTAATGTGACTGTCGGTAGGTATGAGAGTTCTTCTTGGGATAATTAGATAATTGCTATAAGATAGATGTAGTTGTTATAGAACTTTGTGGTGTACAAAAGGACTGAATGTTGGCTCAAGAAAAATGTTTCTAAAGCTATAATAAAACTGGGCCTGGTGCGATAGCCTGGTGGCTAAATCCTTGCTTTGCATTTACCGGGTTCCCATATGGGTACGCAGCTGCTCCAGTTCCCTTCCAGCTTCCTGCTTGTGGCCTAGGAAAGCAGTAGAGGATCACTTGGGAACCTACACTCACATAGGAGACCCGGAAGAAGCTGCTAGTGCTGGGTTCGGATTGCTTCCTTTCTGGCCATTGCGGCCATATGGGGAGAAAACCAGTAGATGGAAGATTTTTCTTTCTGTATCTCCTTTCTGCATATCTTCCTTTCCAATAAATAAAAATAAATTTAAAAATAACTATTATAAAACCTAGGCTGGCATTGTGGCACGGCACATTAAGCCACCTGTGTTGCTAGCGTCCCACATGAGCACTGGTTCAAGTCCTGGCTGCTCCACTTTTGATTCAGCTCCTTGCTAATGAGCCTGGGAAAGCAGCAGAAGAAAGTCCTAGTGCTTGGGTCTCTGCCAACCGTATATAACATGCAGATGGAAATGCAGGTTCCTGGCTTCAGCCTGTTCTCGCTCCAGCTGTTGTGGCCATACAGGGAGTGAAGCTGCATACACAAGATTTTTCTTTCTCTCTCCCTACCTCCCAGTCTTCCAAACAGATAAACAAATCATTGCATAAGAGAGTATTACTAAAATTTCTCCCTCATTCATTTCCACATCAGCTGACCTCTCAACTGACCCAACTGTCATACTTAGTGTTCCCTTTCCCATACATGTGCTTTGTATGTATGGGAGCAAGCAATTCCATCCCTCGTCTCCCATTTCTAGACCAATAGTAGGGCCCAGCACAATGGCTCAGTGGCTAAGTCTTCCCCTTACATGTCCCAGGATCACATATGGCTGCCGGTTCGTGCCCCAGTGGCTCCACTTTCCAGCCAGCTCCCTGCTTGTGCCCTGGGAAAGCAGTTGAAAATGGCCCAAAGCCTCGGGATCCTGGAGCTGCATGAGAGACCTGGAAGAAGCTCCTGGCTCCTGGCTTCAGATCAGCTCAGCTGTCTGTTGCAGCCATTTGGGGAGTGAACCAGTGGATAGATAGTAAATAAATAGACATTTTCAAATATATATATATAAAGTACATCAATAGTAACGTATTGTTCTTTTTCCAAAAGTTATTTTCAGTTAAAAGTATTGAATGTCAAAAGATGGGAAAAGTTATATTGTGCTGACACCAATCAAGTGACCCGAGTGCTACATTTATTTTAAAGATAAAAAGAGTTGCACATGAGCACAGTGTTCTTGCTAGTAAATCTGCTCTTCGTAGACATATTAAGTGCTTTATGTGTACACCAAGGTTAAACAAATGAATGAATAGAGATAAGAGTGTGAGAGCCTGTGCAGAGAAAGAAGGCAAAGATGAGGGGAAGACTAGAATGAATCCTGTGGCTTAGCATGGAGACATCGGTATATACACAGATGCAAAAGAGATGAAGGCATCTGTGTGTGCAGCTGTTGGTATGCATGATTTGCTTTTTGCCCCTGCATCTTGGGAGGACCTAGAAGCAGCCGCACTCTGATAGCGACGCGCAAACCTAGGGCCCACATGTTCTGCCACCGTCCAAAAAACAAACCTGGCTTCCTTGGAGTAATGATTGCCTCTGGGTCAAAGGATGGGAAATACAAGATGAACTGGCAATGTCTTTCGGTGAAAGAAAGTAAGAAGTGTTTGAAAATGGCAGAGGGAGCAGGAGAATTCCAATGAATAAGAACAGGACAAATGAAGGAAACACAAACCCTTGGTCAAACAGTGTGGTGATAATGACTGCCGGCATGGGCCACCGATGCATGCTAAGATCCGTGAGTAGAAGTTGAAGGAGAAACAGGGTGTTAGCAGAACCTGCCAGAATAGTGACCAACTGAAAAGGAGGGGCGGTCACATTGCAGCAGAGAAACTCAGCAGATGGCACATTAAGCTAGGGATTAAATTGAAACTAGTGACTGATAATATTGTACCCTCTGATGTGATGCACATTCTGTGGTTCTCTTGCTTTCTGAAATGCCAAATTGTGAATCTAATCGTGAGAAAACAGTTAAGAAATCCAAAAGTGAGTGAGAGGCATTCTGCAGAAATACTGAAAGCATCCTGGTCTCAGCAAAGACAAGGGAAACCTGAGGTGTTCTCAGAGATCAGAGGGGCTTGAGAACAGAGGACAAGTAGATACAATTGGGGAACTTTGAAAAATGTCCCTAATTAAGAATCTTGTACCAGGATTAAGTTCCTGATTTGGCCAATTTGAGTTATGGCTGTGAAAATGTTCAAACAGTGATACAATTTCGGTGACTGTGGATTCCAAGTGTAAGTGTTATTTTATAACTTTTCTACAAGTCCAGAGTTATTTAGGAATAAAATGTTTTAAAGTTAACACCTTCAACATCTTCAGTTTTATTTGTAGATTTCCCCTGTTGCTGCAAGCTCAGAAATTCAATCAGGGTATGGTTTTGCTTCCTTTTTCTGTCCTTTTGGTTTAAAAAAAAAAAAACTTAAAAAACTTTGGGTGTGATTATGAGAAAAGTCTGAAATCCAGGCATTAGCTGATGGCAGAACCGAGCCCCCAAAGCTGAGTGAGTCAAATAATTAAAAAGCCTAGAAAGCTCTCATATCCTTCAAATCTAGGCTTTTGGCTGTGAAATGGAGACCATTCGTTTAAAAACCCACACCATTTACAAATGAGAAAACTGAATGAGTCATTTGTGCAAGGTTACATACGCAATTATCAAACAATGTGGATGACTCCATTGAGCTTCCCAAGCTTTCAGTCCCCCCCCCGCACCCCCCCCCCCGCTATGGGGTAGAAAAAATGGAAGGAAAACAACACTTGGACTACTGTTTTACTAAACCAAACTCTTCTGGCTCTTGACATACTCATATTGTCCCACAGCAGATTCAGAGGCCCTGCCCGTAAAGTTTTGTAGTTGTTCATGTCTGAAAAGCAGCGTGAAGGGGAAGGGAGAGAGAGAGCAGGAATAATACATAGAGAGAAGTTCTACCTGCTGATTCACTGACCAAATGGTTGTATTGGCTAAGGCTGGGCCAGGCCAAAACCAGAACCAGGAACTCTCTTTAGGCCTTCCACAAGGGTCATCTTTCTCTGCTTTTTGCAAGCTGTTATCAGGGAGCTGGATCCAAGTAGAACAGCCCAGAAATCAACCAGTGCCCAAGAACAATATATATATTTTTTACTGCCTAAAACTATACAATGACTAGTTCTGTTAGAGCAGTACAGTGACTAACCAACTAGTTAGATATGTGTTACAGATCAGCTGAAATTATTGCCCTAGCACTTCAACTTTATAATGCATCTTTTTAAACATATTTTGTAAACTGTCCTACTGAACATACATTATTTTAAGGAATCCTGGCTCAAGGTCATTTTTCTCTCCACCCCAAAACCCAGTTGCAATTGAACATGTGGTGAGCAAAGACTCAGGATAGGGCTCAGGATATATTCTCCAACCACAATTTGATGAAACCATTTTGGACTGATCTTGTACCATAGGAGCATCATTAAATAGGATAGAATGGAAAATCTGATAATTAGAAACAGTCTGTTGTATGCCGACTCTTGTTTCTTGTTTTTTAAGTTATTTTTAGGTATTAAGTCTACTTTATCATTAATTGATTCTCTTCCTGTGGCATAGCTACATGAAGTCATTACAAATATTGATTTCTGTGTGTGTGAGAAATGTGAATACAAATGACTTCGGTGCTCCCGGGTAGTAAGAATGAGTGCTTCTGAGAACATGACTTTGTTCCTGTAGCATCATTTAGTCACTGCTCTTTTGGCCTGAGCAAATGAACGTTCTGCTTGTACCCTCCGTGAAGTGACTTTGCTGTCCTCTGCATAACATGTCACTTGATCTTTGATGTAGTCAGATATCCCAGAGGAATCTTAAGCATTTGCTCTTTTTTCATTGTGTCTAACCAATCCTTTCTTTTTCTTCTGCGTCTTCCACTATCTAATCGGGTTGTTAAATTTATAGTTTCATTACTTTGCTATCTAGTACAGATTTGACATCCTGCTTGGTTTTTTCAGTGTTTTTCTTTCTCTGCCTTCAGTTCTCACCCCAAGGTCATGTTTTGCTGCTGCTATATGTAATTAAAAGTTTTGCCCAAAAAAGCAAACCCCCCCCCCCAAAAAAAAGAGTTTTGCTCTTTTTTTTTTTTTGTGCTATGTTTCTTGATGCCATTTTCCCCAAAAGTCAGTAAATGATTCCATTTCTTCCTCAGTGTTTTCTTTTCTAAATGTTCTCCATGATTAGGACTTAAGCATGTGGCCTCTAAAAAGAGTAAACTATTTTCCAGTATCTTATTTATGATGAGTTTGCACACTATTGCTTAGTGTCCTAATCTGTTGTTTTCTTAAGTGGATAGATACGGCTATAGCAGCCATCTGCTAGAAAACTGTCTGGCAGCTGGAGCTGGGTCATAGGCATTGAAATTTGTTTGCTTTAAACTGGATTTGTCTTTATCATAAATGGAATGTTTTTCTTTTGAAGCTTACGTTTTTATTTACCTATTAGAACTAGTGGAAAAAATTACTTTTTGCTCTTACCTGTACTCTTTTTTTTTCTTTTGAAAGCTTTATTTTATTTTATTTATTTTTTTTACAGTTTGTGTGTATAGAGGTTCTTCCCCCCTCTCCTCTCCACCCGCCCCCACTATTATTCCCGGAATTACGACAGTAGTACTGACCCTTAGTAACACTTACCAGATTACCTTTCTACTATTTAAATGTATCATGACATGGTAGGTAGAGGTAGAAAATCTGGTATCATGGTATATATTTACGTATTTTGAAATGGGAGTCCTATTTTATTCAGTAGTAGAGATGCATACTGCACCTATACTTGTTAGTGCGTTAGTCTCCATTACACCATTCATCTGTGAGAGTGTGTGTATACATACTTGATTACCTATATTTATTTTGTAATTTGCCAAAAGGCTGTCTTATATAAGAGAGGACATATGGTATTTGTCTTTTCATGCATTGTGAAAACTAACCGTAAATGTGAAGCTATAGAATCCACAGTAATATAACTGTGTTAACTAGGACAGATTCCTTAAACTAAAACATATCTTATGTGTTCCTCATGATTGCTGGCTAACTGCATACAAGCAGTGTTCTGATTTCTCTGTTAAGTATGTGCAGGGGCACACATAAACCCTTTTCTTCTGCGAGTTTAAATTCTACCTATCAGTTCTTTGCCTCTAAATTGCCTCTAAATACATTGTTCTGCATTATCATTTGGTTGCAATTGCTTTTTTAGAAATTGCATTCTTTTTAAGGTCACGTAATTTTAACACCTCATGATCACATTAATTTAGTGGCTTTATGCTTTCTTCTATTTCTGAAAGCTACACTGACGTAAGAAATAAAAAGTTTTTGCTATCTCTATGAACTATGTTTTCTTGTTTCACATATTTGACACGTTTTCCCACCTGTCTCAGACATTGTTTTTCTGTCCCTAAGGTTCGTGCTTATCACTTCAAAAATTTATTGATTTTGAAAGGCTGAGTTACAGAGAGAGGGAGAGACAGGGATCTTCCATCCACTGGTTTGCTCCCCATATAGCCACAGTGGCCAGGCATTTCTAAGCCAAGAGCTGGGAGCTTCTTCAAGGTTTCCTATGTGGGCACAGGCACCCAAGCGCTTGGGCTATCCTGTGCTTTTCCCAGGCCAGTAGCCAGGAGTTGCACTGAAAGTGGGACTGCTGGGGTACTAACTGGTGCCCATATGGATTGCTGATATCACAAGCTGTGGTTTTACCTGCCGTGACACAATGTCAGCCCCCAAAGTTTATGTTTAACATATACTGCACTTGGATGAACTTAAAAATTTTCCCCAGATTTCATAAAAGTGTAGTCTGTAGCATTTTTGAAGTTTCCTGTTTATTCTGCTGGTGTCGCACATGGAAAGGATTTGGCTTTGGAATGTTGTGTTATATTTCAAGGTAGCCTTGAGTCTTGAGAAATACCTCTTTCTTGGGTGAAGTGACCAATAGTCACAGAAATAACCTTTGAAACATTTTAAATGAAGCAGGGCATCAGCAAATGGCAACAGCTCTAACAAGGCCGTGAGCTAAGCATGAGAACTGCTGCTTCTGTTTGTCTTCCTCCAGCACAGATCAATAGCACTGGATTCAAAAGACTATGGGTTGTGATTTATTACAAAGATTTGTATGACTGTCTAGGGATTATTTAATGCTGAAAGTCCTGTTAAGGCCATTAAGGTTTCTCTATAGGTCAAGTTCCCCTAAGAAATTGTTCATTCAACAAACATTCATTGAAAGCTATTACTTGTTGGCTGCTGAGATCAGTAACATGTGGGATACAAAGTGATACAAGACTTGGCTCTTGTTTGACCTCTCAGGATGTGGTTGCTTGTCCAAGGGGAGCATCAGAGACTAGAATGACACCCGGCAATGATGAATAAAAATACAGTCATGAGAGAAAGGGGTACTGTTGGAGATATCCTTTGAAGAAGGGAGCTATGTGAGACACCAGGGATAAGCTCAGTAAAGGCTGGGAGCAAAGCCTTTGATGTGATCGGGCGGTTAAGTGAATCTCTTAGCTTAAGTTGCAGAATGGTCTGCGAATCACAGGAGATTGAGCTTTGTCTTGTTGCTCTGAGAAATTGGTAAGCAGAGGTACTATGAGCCTTGGCAGGAAAACTGATAGAGCAAAAGAGACTGGAGGGAGGGAGGCCTTTATAGAAAAGTGATGTGGCATCGAAGGTATGAAAGGCTGAGGATTTGGATGAAATGGTGGCAATGGGAAGACAGCTGGAGATGGAGTCGAGATGCAGGTGGAGGCAGCATGGCTAAGGAGAGGGCGTCGACACTCCACCCCAGCCTGCTGCTCCAGTGCTCGCCTGAACATCTCAGTTCCCTGAGGTTTAAGGGAAGATCCATCATACAGGGGCACTTCACTGAGTTTGTAGAAAAGAATGAAATGAAAAGTTGATTTGGGTGCCAACATTTTTTGAAATCCATGCTTAGTTTTTACCTAATATGTACTTTCCACAAACTTTAAAGGTCTTCTATGTACATGGATTTCAAAAGTTTGTACGTCAAAACAAATTTATCTTTTTTAAAAAATGTATTTATTTCTTTGAAAGGCAGAGTGACAGAGAGTGACAGGGCAGGAGGGTTAGAGGTGGTACGAGAAGAAATCTTCCTTCTGCTGGGTCACTTCCCAAATGACTGCCACAGCTAGTGTTGTGCCAAAGTCAGGAACCAGGAACTCTGTTCAGTTTCCCACATGGGTGCGGGGTCCTAGTGCTTAAGCCAGTTTTGCTGCTTTCCCAGGAGTATCAACAGGGAGCTAGATCAGAAGCAGGGCAGCCAGGACTCAAATGGACCATCCCATATGGGATGCCTGTGCCACAGCAGTAAATCAACCCATTGGGTCACAATACTGGCATCACAAAGTTATTGTTTAGTTTCAATTTCCATAAATATTTTAGTATTTATTTTAGACAGAAAGCCAGAGAAATGGTGTCAGGGAACAGTGTAAAGAGAGGGAGAGAGTTCTCATAAAGTGGTTGGCTCATGGAATACCCACAGCAGCTGGGGGCTGGAACAGAGCAAGAGCTAAGAACACAGAGAACAATTCAGGTCTCCCAGGCCCATAAACATGCTTAAGTACCCTTGTAGTTATTTGTCCTAGATTTGCACCATTATCTTTTGTGTCTTATACCTAGTAGGACCTTCAAAAATATTTGTTAAAAGAAACATGAGAATGTAACATCACTTTGAAAGGAGAATAAATATGAGCTCAACTAGTGATCTGTCCATCTGTACTCTTTTTGTTTAAAGATTTGTGTATTTAGAGCCCGGCACAATGGCTCTATGGCTAAATCCTTACTTTGCAAGTATTGGGGTTCTGTATGGCACCAGTTCATATATTGGTTGCTCCACTTACCATCCAGCTCCTTGTTTTTGGCTTGGGAAGCAGTGGAGGATAGCCCAAATCCTTGGGACCCTGCACCCATGTGAATCTGCCTTTTCAATAAAAATAAATAAATCTTTTTTGAAAAAAGTGATTTATGTGTGTTTATTTGAAATATGAGGCCATAGAGGAGAGAGAGAGAGACAGAGAGAGACAGAGAGAGAGAGAGAGAGAGAGAGAGAGAGTCAGAGACAGAGAGATATTCCATTGCTTTATTTCCCAAATAGTTATACCAGTTTTAGGCCAGACCAAACCCAGGAGGCAGGAATTCTATTTAGGTCGCCCATGCGGGTGGGAAAGGCCCACATGCATGCGGACAATTTTTTGCTAATTTCCTAGGCACATTAACATGGAACTGAATGGGAAATGGAGCAGATAGGAAACCGACTAGTATTCATATGTGATGCCGGTGTCAGGGGTGGCAGCTTAACTCACTGCACCAATACAACGGCCCTACAACCTGCTTTTCTTACAAATGTGAAAATAAGAATGCAATTTGAAGATGTAAGTTTAAGACATGATAGCTAGACCAATAAGATCTATCCTGAAGTTTCTGAAGGTAGCCAAATTTCCTATACCTTCTCCATTTTCATCTCCATTCCTGGATAATGGTACTTTTGGGAACACAGGATCATAAGGCTGTGGTGGAATCCTCAGTAACCAAGATATAATGCACATTTAGATAACTTAATCTGTTTTCAAAACCAGTACTAGGCCTTAGGAAATTTTGGAGAAGTTTCTCAACAGAGAAGAAAACTTGAAATTATGCTAAGTATTTATCAGCATTTCCACAATTGTGATTTGACATATCCTTTTTTAAAAAATGTATTATTTGAAAGGAAGTACAAGAGAAGCCTTTTGTTCATTGGTTCACTCTTGTAATGGCTGCAGCCGCCATGGGTGAGACCAGGCTGAAGTCAGGAGCCCAGAACTCTGTGGGTCCCCCACATGGGGCTCGGGGGAAGTTGAAGAACTTGGGCCATCTTGTGCTGGCTTCCCAGGGGCAGAAGCAAAAGAGCAAGTCAGCAAGGGAAGGACCTACTTCTATTTCTGATTTCTTAATTTGTAGTTCATTAAGTTACCTGAGTATTATTCATATAGACATAATTGCTAATGTAATATGTGCATTCCAATATGGCAAACTGGGGGCTTCAGTTTAAAATATGCTTCCGGTGATAACACGATATAAACCCAGTGCACCTGGATGGGAAGGGTAGCAGATAGTTACAACTGCTCAGGCATGAGTTTATTTTCTTTACTGGGTTAAGAGAGACTAGTGTCTGATACATTTTTTCCCCTATTGTTTCACCGAAACTGATGAAGCTTATTTTCTGTGCTTGCTTTCATGTTTAGGCATCTACTGATATTTTAACTGTGGATTATCCACATTAAAATTCTGTGATCAGAATTTGGTTGTTCGCTAACTTGACAACTGTTTTCCTCCTCTGAGTTTGTTTATCTCCAGATAGTTTCTTTTTTTAGTAGGGGATGAGGGATAAGGGCAGCACTGCCACGTGATTGGGCTTCCTGTGATGAGTAAAAGGTGGTGATTTATCAGAGAGCTGAGGGGTATTTATTAGAACATTTGATTTGCCTGGATTTGAGTACAGTGCCACTAGTCATACTGAGGAAAAGACTGGAGAGGTTTATAGAGCCAGTGTCAGCGGCATGTCATACAGAGTTCTCCTATTCTCACCATTAGCACTAATAGCTCCATTTTACAAAAGCAATGTGAATGTATTTCCTAGGAGTAGCAGAAGAGGTTTTGAGAAAAACCAAGTCCTTTTTCTTGACCTGGACTGGCTTTCTTTTACATGACTAACATCACTACTGATGTCAGAACGTGGAATTAAAGACATCCGAATGCCTTCAGTGTCACCTTTGAGATCTGAATGATCAATAACAGTAGAAAATGCTCAGTAAAGAGCTGGATTCATTGTTGAATAGGACAGTATGGCCTCAGAGCAGAGCTTTTCAAAAGTGGCCTGAGCAGATTACAGTACCAGCCTTATCTGGGCACTTGTTCAAGAGGGAAATTCTTAGCCCGTCCCTATGCCTACTTATTCAGAAACCCTGGAGTAAGCCTGGCAGCCTGTGTGTCAAGATACTTTTTGGGGACTGCGTTGTGGCAAAGTCAGACATATTATGACATGTGACACTGACGTCCCATATGAGAGTGCTGGTCTGGATCCTGGCTGACGTACTTCCAGTCCAGCTCCATGCTACTGCTTCTGGGAGGCCGTGGAAGATCGCCACAGGGCTTGGGCCCCTGCCACCCACATGGGAGATCTCTCTCTCTCCTCTCAAGTAAATGTTTTAAAAAGACACCATTAGGTGATTTGGATGAACACAGAACTTTGGTTTAGAGAAGGCGTGGGGAAAGTGGCGGCAGGGCGTGAATTAAGACTGATGTTTCAAAGCTTCAGAGTTGTCAACTCCAGGTGGTGTTTCCCCAGTGCTACTTCTGTCCTGTCCTCTACGCCATCCTTTTCTTTGGAGGTGGGGTGGGGAGAGAGTAATTGTTTATATTCGGGTGTGATGGAAGGAAAGTGGTGTTTGTTCTGGAAGACTTCTGTCTCCTTGGGAAGGTTATTTTATTTCTCTTCCCAAGGAACATTACAATGTTTTTGAGCTGAGACAGGGCCTAGACAGGTACTGAATAAAATAAGAGCAGTTTTTTTTTTTTAATGTAACCCAACGTTTCTCAAAATGCTTTGGTCACAGAAGCCTACTTCTCATGAAATATTAACATAGATGGTTGGGCAAGAATCATGATGATGTCTAAAATACAAAACAAAACCAAATTATTTTACAACTTCATTTTTAAGTTTAGTGACTTTTTGTTCGCCAAAAACTGTATTGTTGCTAGCTAACACACATAGACTCTCAAAATTTCACTGGTAACATATGTGAGAGCAAAATGTGTATGTGTGTGTGAGAGAGAGAGAAAGAGAAAGAGAGAGAGGCAAATGTATGTCTCATATTTACAGGTCATTCTCAGCTTCTATTTTTTGAGATGGAAAAGAGAAAAAGGGAAAATTGTCCCAAACCTTTATAAACAGTTTTATAATTAAATTCAGATTCATTATTTTACTGATTAAAATATATATCATTTAAAAATCCCCTTTTTTGTGATTATGTGTTATATTTTATGTATGTTTAGCATCTTCTCTTCCAGTCCAATTTTTGTTGCTTTGCTTTGTCTTTCTCAGCTTGCCAGGGAAAAATGCCCTGAATTCTTATTATTTTAATATGTCATAAATAAATAAAACAGAATAGTAAATATGGCAAGGTTAGAATAAAACATTAGCAACCAAAGCATGTGCTTCTCTAAGCTTTTTCATGTGGTAAAAATTACTTTCAGGGTTTCAGGATTCAAAAATGAATCTTCTTCATCCAAATCTTGAGGCAAAAAGTGTATGCTAGGGCGAGTGTTGTGGTATAGTGGGTTAAGCTGCCTATCAGAAGACTGGCATTCGTATACAGTGCACGATTTACATGCTGCCATCCCTGCTCCCTGCTAATGCTCCTGGGAGGCCATGGATGGTAAGTCTAGTGCTATAGGGTTCTTGCAACCTGCGTGGGCGACTCACGGAGCCCCATGCTTCTAGCTTTAGCCTGATCAAGCGCTAGCTGTTGTAGACAGGCCTTTGGAAAGTGAACCAGTTCATGGATATCTCTCTTCTTTCATCCCTCCCTCTCTTCCACTTTGCCTTTCAAAGAAACACATAAATGTTGCGGGGGGGGGCGGTTCCCTCCAAAAAACTTTGTGATGATCAAGAATTGTCTCATAGAGGTGCTGGGTCATTGCTCACTTTTTCTTGTTGGGGTGGATGACATTCAAGTCTAGATCAGCTCTGTATGCTCTGCTCTTTTACCTGTGTGCCACTAAACTGAGGAAGCAGTGACTGCTTAATGCTCATACCCAGGATTAATAAGGGAAATGTTCTCAGTTTTTAGACATTATGGATAGATTCCATCCCTAGATGTGTGATAATTTTATTACTCATGTAATCAAAAATCTTAGGTAGAATAATGTGTTACCTCTTGTGAGGAGGTAAAATAATTTAAAAAGTCATTATAATCTGTCTTAATTTTTTTAATACTTTATTCTCAAGAAGCAGTTCAGTTTTTTAAATAGAACTAATAAAGAAAAATAAATATAATGTTTTGTTACATTTTGCACTTATTTTACTTCCAAAGCATTACTAAATTTTTGCATTATTCCTGTGCTCTTTAAAAGAATTTAAAAAGTATGGACTGTGCAAATTATTCCTAGAGAAATTAGTTAACAGAATTGGGAAATAATTTGTCCATGATTGAAAAGTAATTAGAATCCAGGGGACTTAAAAATTCTAACCTATCACTATGTCTAATAACATACTACATTCAAATTCAAATTTGAATTTTTTCTTCTTTGCCTACAAACAGATGCTGAAGAAATTGGAGCACAGAGACCCTCTGACCTGGCTCCAAACACTTGGTTCCTATTACCATGGGTTTATTTTGGATTGCTCTCATTTTTCCCATCACATTGTCTTTACAAGTCTGAGTACACTCCTGGACTTGGCATGTTCACTTGTCTAACCACTTCTTCTAAGAGCCAGATTTCCTGCTATCATCGGCAGATTTCTGTAGCACTTCACATTTTAGAAGCTGTGGGGAAAAAACTACTAATAAATTATAGAATAGAATTGAGATGCTACTCTTAAGTGATATGATCACATATTCCTTTGTGTCTGAATAACCTCACAATTGCATTTGGGGAATATATTTTATAGCATTTTATTTATTGATTACTCATTTATAGGCAAAACTACACACACACATACATACAAAGGCAAAGACAGAAACAAAACTCCCATCTGTTGGTTCATTTTCAAAACGCCTGCAATGGGCCCTAAACCAGGAGCAGATGCTGGGAGTCCAGGAACTCAGTCCAGCTTTCCTAAATTCTTGAGCCATGACCTACCCACCTCCCAGGATGCCCATCGGCAGGAAGTGGGAGTCAGCACCTGGAAGCCACATCAAACCCAGATACTGTCATATGGGATTCAGGCATCCCAGTAGTATTTACTTGACCAACAAGAAATCGGTAATGTAGAAAAAATATATAAACATAACTATTGTTCTTAAGGCTATATTTGAAGCACAGAAAAAGGTCAAATTTTAGTTCATACTCCGTCCTCACTTTGCACTATCTCAAAATGTACCGGCTTTACAGTCATTTAAGTAAACACACTCTAAAACTGGGTTTGCGGTTGTATGAGTCTTTGGGTGTGCAGTGTTTTTGCAAAGTGATGTGTGTCATTTCTTTGAGTTTGCATTTGTCTACATTCCTAGCTGTTCAACAGTCACATCCAGTACTGATAAGAGGAGAAGGATTCTATGAGAAGAAAAGGCAATGAAACGCTTTAGAACACTTCATCCACTTTCTGGTACAGTTGACCTTTTGTAATGTTCTGGATATTCTCTGTTTTGTTACTGTGTCAAACTCACAGCGCTCAGACAACAGTGGTCCGAATGACTCACTCCTGGACGACACTACTCTCTTTCATAATGGTTTTTCTCTTATGGCAGCCACCAAATCCATAGGCCAAGTATTTCATAAAGCTGCATGTCCATCTATTTTAAGATTGACCTTTTGGCTGATTTATTTGTTTATTTGTAAGGTAGAGTTGCTTAGAAGCAGAGAGAAATCTTCCATCTACTGGTTTACTTCCCAAATGGCTATAATATCCATTGCTAGACCAGGTCACAACCAAGAGCCAAGAGCTACATTTGGGTTTCCATGTGTACGGCAGGGACCCACACGCTTAGACCATCCTCTGCTGCTTTGCCAGGTGATGAGTGGGGTCAGAAGTGGAGCTGCCGAAGCTGGTGCCTATATGGAATGCCAGTGTCACAGGTGGTGGTTTTTTGAAAATAAGATTTATTTATTTTTGTTAGAAAGTCAGCTTTACAGAAAGAAGAAGAGACAGAAAGATTTTCCATCCACTGGTTCACTACCCAAATGGCTGCAACAGTCAGAGCTGAGCCAATGAGTAGCCTCTTCTGGGACTCCCACATGGGTGTGCAGGGCTCTCAAGGACTTGGACCATCCTCTGCTGGAATTTACAGATGGATGATTAGCCTGTTGAGCCACAGTGCTAGCTCCACAGGTGGTGGGTTTACCAGCTATGCCACAGTGCTGGTCCTTAGATTGTTCTGTTTTTTAGGTCATGGTTATTTGTGATTAAGTTTGCATGTTATAATGCCTGATTATTTGATGTTACTTCTCCCAATTGACAAGATGCACTTGTGCAAACTAAAAAGCTGTGTTGAGAGAAATAACTGGAAGGATGGGACACTATTTTGAACATTTTGTTGCTTCGTCTTATTTGATTTAAGGTTACTAAAAATCCCTAAGTGTGGAACAAAATGTCCCAGTTGCCACGCATTTGTCTATTAAATGACTTCTGGACACAGCTAACCGCCAGTTGATTTGTCATCCTTCTTATGATCTTAGATGGAAAACAGTGGCCCAGGCAGTAGAAATATTTGAACCAGCTCATTCCTCAGTTTAAGCCTGTCAAAATATTATAAGGCCATAAAGTGTGCTGGTTACAGATTTGACCTTCAGGGCCAGCACTGTGGCTCATCACCACTTGTGATGCTGGCATCCCACATTGGCATGTGGATTGAGTCCCAGTTGCTCTGCTTCTGAGCCAGCTTCATGCTAATGTACCTGAAGGCAGCTGCTGCCCCAACTACTTGGACCCCTGCCACCCATGTGGGAGAGCTTGATGGAGTTCCAGGCTCCTGGCTTCATCCTGGCCCAGTCCTGTCACTCCTGTCTGGGGAATCAACAAATGGATGGAAGAACTCTGTCTGTCTGTCTGTCTGTCTCTCACTTTGCCTTTTAAAGAGTGTGTGCTAAAGCATCTATGTTCAAATCCCAAACCTGCTACATATTAGTTCTGTTAGTTGGCTTGGACCTTTTCCTTTACTTTTGGGCCTCTGATTTCTCAGTTATGAGGATTAAATGAGATATTGCATATAGAGCATTTGACTAGCACCTGCCACATGACAAATACACCATAAAATTAGCCAGTAATACTCAGGTGGACATGATGGGGGGAAAATGCAGTTCAAATTGCAGCATTTTTAAGTCCCTTCATTGCATTTTATTTTTCTGACTACTTTTATCATATTAATGGAAAACTAATTTTGCAGAGAGCTCCAACATGATCTCTAAATGCATATTAGCAGGTGTTCCTTGCCAAATTACATGCATTAAAGCTGCATATATGATTATTATCCAGCACACCCCTCAGTGGTCTCAATTAGTTCACATCTGAAATGTCACTTGACTTTCTATATTGGAATGTAGTATCTACACTCTGTGTAATACATGAACTACAATGAAACCAAAGAAGCTCCAGATGCCTTTGATAGAAAAAGTGCAAAGAAGTGCCATGATGATGCCTTTTCCTGTAGAGTTTATTTCACTGTATGCACCCTATCAAATATTTTGCAGGATGGAATTGAATTTATCATAGAGAGTCTTAGTTTGTTTTTAAGAAAGATTTTTTTTTTCTGAAGTTGACCAAGTTTGTGTTGATTTTGGTTCTTAGTAAAGAGAATGTGTATTTTTAAAGATGCCATATCTTGACATGTGCCCTACTTTTCCAGGTAAGCCTACTTCCAAGTGGTTTAAACTAACTTAGGGAGGATCAGGGATAGGTTTCAAAGATACTTCCTTTTCTCCATTCTCTGCATTATTTTTCGCCCTTGGCTGCCTTTGGCCAAAGATATCTTCTGCATTAGAGCATGAGCCATTTGTGGTTGATGGACTGCTTGCTATCTGTTAAAGCAAAACCCCCTGGATTTACAGCTTTATTTTAACTAATCTGGTTGCTGGATACATTGTTTGTCAATGGCCTTGTTTATTACTTTAAATCCTGAGAATAGTTTTGTCATCATCAAATATTAACTGCCTTCTGAAAACAGATGGTGAGCGTAACAAGTTGCTGTGCTTAGTAAATTCAACTGTGAGAAGCTCATTTAAAAACGAACGGATTGATTTGAAAAAAAATCACAGAACTCTCATTTTGAACTGTGTCATTTCTGTTCATACTTTTGAAATATTTTGGAAGAGATTTAATATATTTGATAGATATACAGCCCAGCTAGGCTAGAGTTTTACTTTTAAAAGAAAGAAATTATATCAATAAATTCCTTATTTTCATGTCTGCAGGACAAAAATAATAAGTTAGTTTGATTTTCAGATGCTTTTTAGAAAAAAAAATTGTTTGGTTAAAAATGCCACTTTGTTTAAATGCACAGTACACTTGGAGTTTGGAGTCTTTCTTGGGGCTTTGTCTAATATTCTCAACTCCTTGCATTTTAATAACAATTTAATCCACAACTTCAAGTAAGAATTTTGGTGATGAAAATATATTATCACCAGTAAAATGTTGACTTGATCCAAGCCTCAAAATATTTCAGTAGCAGTCCATATCACCATATAGAACTTAGTACTTGCAAATTGTATTGTTGCTATTGGTTTGCTAGTAACGGAGGTGTGTGAGGAAAATGACTGTTTTCAATTGGTACATTTGGCTTTATTGGGAGTTTGGAACTCGATTTCATTCTGAAGACTTTAAAACCCACAAACAATCATTTTAAGATCATGTATTTTAAAACATTTTTAAAAGATTTATTTTATGTTATCTGAAAGACATAGTTACAAAGAGAGGGGAAGAGAGAGCAAAATCTTCCATCTTTTAGTTTACTCCCCAAATGGCAGAAATAGACAGAACTGAGCCAGACTGGAAGCCAGGCACCAGAATTTCTTCCAGTCTCCCCTTTGGGGGAAGAAATTTTAACACTTTGGCCATTTTTCATGGCCTTCCCAACAGGGAGCCAGCTCAGAAGTGGAGCAGCTGGGACTAGATCAGTCCTCATATGGGATGCTGGCATTGAAGGTGGTGGCTTAACCTGTTAAGCCCTAAGGCAAAAAAAAAAAGAGCCTAACATTTACACATTTACATTTCTTTATGTGAAAAAAAACACTTGATTATTTGAAAGAAGACTCATGTTCAGCATCTTTGTGCTCCTAATTTCAAAATGCTAAAATAAATCAATAAACTCTGTCTGTCATGTATATAACCATTGGATGGCAGAATCTGTGGCTGGCTTCAAAAACATAATTATTTAATTGATTCTTAGTTACTCTATTGGCCTGCAAAGATGAATTGCTTAAATCTGAACAGCACTCATTGCCTTTCTCATATTATCCTTATACATTTGTTTAAAAAACTGAATTAAATTCTTCTTTGAATCTCTTTTTGCATAATGACACGAAATTTAGTTTTGCCAAGTGGAAACCCCAAATTTTTAAGCTTAGTGCAAAAGCAAAGCCCTCAACAATTGAAGGGTTTGGCTAATGCCATCTTACTTCTTGAGTTTTAATGTAGTTAAAACTCATTTGAGACCCTTAAGTCATAGAAAATCTGTCTGACTTGTCTCCATACTGACCTCTATAGTGGCTGCTCCGGCAGTGAAGGAAGGTACCTTGCTTCCCACATCCACGCCAGCAGATGTTGTTAGCAGAGTTCTGGATGTAGGCCAGTCTCACTGGAGTTAGGTGGAACCTCACTATGGTTTTCATTTGTATTTCCTTGACAGCTAGGGAGCCTGAGCATTTTTTTTATATGACTATTAAGCATTTTAATTTGTTCTTTTGAAAAAAATGCCTGTAACACAGATGTCCATTAAAAGAGGACTGGGTAAGACACTGTGGTACATCTACTCCATGGGACAATATAGAGTCATTTAAAAGAATGAAATGATACCATTTGCAACAAAGTGATCCTAATTGGAGACCCTTATGCCCAGTGAAGTAAGCCAAACCCAAAAGGACAAATGTCATATGTTTCTTTAATATAAGGCAATATTCATACAAAATACTAAACAAATGAATACATAGGTAAACAGGTATATACATATATTCTCATAAATGAACTGTATAATGGAGAGAGCATACCAGGAAGTGAATATATGTTGCAGTATGCATTTCTTTTCCTGAATAGCAAAGAGGACTCCCAGTGAAACTTAAATATGTCTTGACAATAGAATGCTGGACTCTCTAACCATTGCCTATACTTACAATGCCATGATACACGTAAATAGCAGAATGATGGACTTGTGACTATCTCTCAAGGACTGTACTATTGTAATAATATGGGGGAAACAGTGAGGGAGGAGACTAGGACTGGAGGAAGAGGAGTAGGGGGAGGAGGGGATCATCCCTACCTCTGCAAACCTGTATCATGGGAAAGAAGGAAACAAAAACAAAAATGTAGCAACATTCAGAAGGGGATGTGGAGATGACATGTTACATTGTGGTGATCCTAGGAATAATTTGTCTCTTGGTGGATATCCAGAGATCAAACAAAGGAAAAAATAAAGTCTTTTCAACAAAAGATGCATTTCTTTGGAATTCATGCCTTAGTGGGAAATGAAAATGAGAGTGTGAGAGAAAACTAACATGGCTTTTAAAATGCTATCAACTTTGGTTTGAGCTTTAATGGTCTTTATCAATACAATGAGGAAGCTGAATTCAATCCAGGTTTTCACAGGGGGCTCTAAGAACAGATGGCAACAAATATTTGGTAAAAAGGGGGGCCAGTTAGACCATGTTGGGAAATGCTGGACTAACCAAAGCAAACACATGTCTTGACCGGAACACATAGGAGAGTTATGGCTGGCACACGGTCACTCTCTAAGAGAAGAATATAGTATGTTATTTCTTGCAATCATCTGAGAAGGAAACGCAGGTTGTATAGGTGCTGTCTTGGGACTGGTGGTCTGTGGTCCAACCTGGAGCCTAAAAGGTCTGCAGGACTCTTGGCAGCTTTTCTGCTTAATATCACAAGCATATGCATGGAAAGGTGTAATCTCCCCCAGCATAGTACAATTTCAGTCTTTCTGACCTGACTAATTCTGAAGCTTTGATAATTCTATGAACGTGTCTGCATTATTAAAGAGGAAAAAAAATGAATTCAGGACTGTGTCTAGTAATTGATTCTTGAATGTCTGCCCTTGCCAGTTTTGTGATAGTATGTAATGCAGGGCTATTATGAATAGCCATTTTTCCTGAATATATTATTTGGTTCATTAGAATTAGTCATGCCCCTCTACTTTTCCCTCTCTTCATATGAGTAATCAAGAATAGATTATAAAAGATATCTATGCAACTAACAGCTATTCTTCTGCACGTTTAGAATAAGTAGTTACAGAGATCCTATGTATGCATTTAGAAATATAATAAGAAGCAGTCATTTTCCTGGGTTTTAATGAATGACTTTTGCTTGAATTTGAATATTCCATAAACAGGGCTGGAAAAAAAAATGCTAGCCCACCCTTTACCCCTGGGCACAAAAATAAAAACCTGTTAAAAGAAAGTCTTATCTTGATGGAACACTTCATGTGCTCAAAAAATGATTCTATGCTCTTAGAGTCAGAAGTCAGGCAGATCTGGGCCACACACCATTCCCCGTTTGGTTCTAACCATAAGGGGAAGCTCCAGCAGGCATCAGGGTCGTTTGCATACTCAGTGTGGGAAGGAAGAGTGAGAAGAGGGAGTGGCTGATACTGTAGCAGCCCCGTAGCTCCTCCCACTTGGTAGGGAGGAGCAACAGCATCAAAAATATCTTTCTCCACCAGCGAACTTCCTTAAGTTCCTTGCAGCTGATCAGGTAAGTCTTCTGCTTTATTT
This sequence comes from Ochotona curzoniae, assembly GCF_017591425.1. NCBI lineage: Eukaryota > Metazoa > Chordata > Mammalia > Lagomorpha > Ochotonidae > Ochotona > Ochotona curzoniae. Next base: position 13,680,588 of record NW_024467087.1, read on the forward strand.
TGGGCAACTGAAGGCCTGGGAGAACGCGTGCTTTTTCCGATGAGGGGGCTTGCCTAGGCCCTTAACATATAGAAGTGAAGTGGATTTTTGAGTAGAACACATAGGAAAACAATTGCCAGATAAAATATTGTGCCGGGTGTATGTTCACTGACCAAAAATTACTCATTTTTTCCTGAACTTTTATTGGGAGTCCTGTGTTGTTGTTGTTGTTGTTTGTAACTCTAGCATCCCTAGGTAGAATTGTAAGCAGAAACCATAGCTGGGAAGAAAAGGATGCAAGAAGCTTGTACATTGCTGTGGGTGGGGGTGGGATGGGGTGTCCGGAAAAAAGGGGCAGAGGAACCCTAAGAGCAGATTTGGTGAATGGGCCAGAGAGAGACATCTCTTATGCTATTTAAGAAGGAGGCCTATGTAGTAAGTTCTTTGTGAAGTTGTATACTTTTCTGTTTTGTTCCTGGGAGTAAGAAATTGAATATCATTACTATCTCCCCCTTTTTCTGTATTTAATGCTATTCTGTGTTGGCTGTCCTAACGCTGCTCTAAAGACGGCTCCCATGAGTACTTTGAGCCAGGAATGCCTTCTGACTTTTGTTAACTTGGTGCTCCATTGTCTTTGGGTCTTAATCTGATCCCGGTAGTCTATTTTGTAAAGAAATAATGCATTTTTGAAGAGCTTGTAACTGCCCAGACAGCCAAGTTAATATTTTTCGAAAGCAATGGAAGGTATTTGGTTAGAGCAGACGGAGTGCAGGGAAGCAGGAATCGGGTTCGGTTATTGTCGGTGAGGCAGTCTGGCTTCATTATGAAGAACAAGTAGGATTTTTAGCGTTCTTTGCTTTTCAAAAATCGTCAAAGAAAAATTTCAAGCTTGTGCTTATTTGAAAATAATTGTGTATTGTGAATAAAGGTGAATGCGGCCATGAAGTGAAGCCAGGAACATTTTACTTGTAAGCGGTAGCTACTCACAAGAAAGTTCCACCAGCTGTGATTTTCCTAAAGCCACAAATTCCAGCCTTGTCTAAGTGGCTTCAGGGCATTTGACCTGCTGCTTGTTCAGAGAATTTTGGCTTCAGGGCAGGTCAGTTGGAAAAACCTGCTTCTAAACCACTCTGGAGATCCAGGCAACCCTTGGGCAAGCACAAGCCCTGTGAGCACACGCACACATTCTGATTAGATATGGATCAGTAGCTGCTACTTTTGTTCTGCAGTAGGGGTAGAAAGGGAGAGGAGGACACTGTATCTTGGGGGTGCTTGTGGAAAGAGGTCCCTGGATCTTGACTCATGTTTGTGTGCCTCATGGGTTCATGTTACTTCCTGTTCAGTTACACTTTGTATTACCAGCATTTTTCAGCCATCATGGTCATATATATGTTCCTTAGGGTTTGTGTTCATAGAAAAAAAAAAAAAAAAAAAAAAAGAAAAGAAGAAAAGAAGTTACAAGTTAGCTATGTCTTGGAACTGAACAGAATTGAGATTTATTTGGAAAAGAAGCAGGAACAGCCTAAATCATGTGTTGAGTATTCTCTTCTTGGAGGGAGAAGTAAGAATTTGGGGAAGGACATAGCAAGAGAGTGTGGTGGGTTAAGCTGCTGCTGGTATCCTTGATAGGAACACGAAGTGATTCAAGTCCCAGCTGGTCCTTTCTGCTCCGGCTCCCTGCAAATGCTCTCATGTGGGAGACCAGATGCAATCAGGCTTCTGAAACCCACTTAAGGGTTATGCCCTGTAAAAATTACTCTGACAAAGTGCAACAAGCTTGTATGGGTTGGCTACTATTCACCAGGCTTAGAAACACACTTGAAGATGCAGAGATTTGGAAACTGAGGTTCTGTCTTTAGATAAGCTCAAAGTCTAACAGGGGGGTAGGGGGGTGGGGGGGGGAGGGACGGGGGGGGGGTTGGGAATAGGCATCCAAACCATTTATTGACAGACTCAGTGATAAGTGCTATGATAAAACTAAGTACAAGGTGCAGGCCCAGAGAAGGGACCGATAACTGAGGGTGGGGGTGGGTAGGTGGTCTCAGGATAATCTTTATAGAGCCAGACACGTTCACCCAGAGAATCTGCTTGGCATGGTGAGTGGATGGAAATTTGGCTTTCATCATTGCTGAGCTGCTTGGGAATTAAGACAAGTTGCTTCACTCCCATGGCCTTCACTTTCTGTGAGATAAAGGTACACAACATGTTCCCTAAAATCCGGTCCAGCCCTGCGTTGTTTCAATTCTGGGAATTAAATTATCTTAGTGGCTTATTTCAGAACAGCAGCGTGATTGTGGAAGCCTAATCTTCCCTTGAGTTTGGAGAGGTCGAGATTGAAAAAGCTTTCCAGATGCAGATGGGCGATGGAATCACTTTGTTCTTTTTTCCAGTTGCCTGTGTAGCTCACATTTGATACTTACTTTGCACCAAAACCATTGCTTTGTATGGGTTGTGTCCAAAAGCTGGGACCAGCATTGTGGTACAGTGGGTTTACCCGCTGACATTCCATATTGAAACACTAGTTCAAGTCCCAGCTACTTCGTTTCTGATCCAGTTCCTAGCGAAATGCTCCACGTGTGAAACAGGATAGAGTTCCTGACTCAGGGATTCAGCATGGACCATTCTTGGTTGTAGCAGCAGCCATTTAAAGGAGTAAACTAAAAGATCTCTCTCTCTTCCTCTTTCTGAGATGTTTTCAAACACATTTTTAAAAGCCAAGAGGGATAAAAAAAAAAAAAGACAACAGATGGGACGCAGTATTAACAATAATGGTGGGGAGAGGTGTAGTTTCAGCTGCATTGATTTTGTCTTCAGTATATTCCAGAAATGAAATACTCTTCTCCCAAGATTAATTGCCTGTACTTCACATAAAAATAGAAGTCATCTGTAGGATTTTAAGCATACTTTTTGTGCGTATATGCTATGTGCTCATGTTGATATGTAGTAGAATATTTGGAGAAGAAAGTGATGAAGATTATAGCCATTTTTGTAAAGCCCGGTTTCGAACAGAAAGAATGTGGGGAAATAGCCGTTAAAATGCTGGCTAATACTCAATATATGTTGATGTTAAGTCACTTACAGCTCTCTCAGGTTTTTGCTAGCTTTTGATAGGTCTGTGGTGGTTGCAAGAACCAGGCAAACCTAGTACATGTAAATTTGTAGTTCTCAAATCACTGGTACTTCCTGTGAAAAGCCCTGGTTCTGCATGTATGTATGTTACTGTGAGCAAATATCAATAGGAATTTCATTTAACATATGATTATTAAAACGGAATAACACCATTTTTCTTCCTAGAACAAATATCTGCTCCATGCCTTTGTTTGACATTTAGCTTTCAATTCAGTAGTCTGGCAGATCAATGGGATTATGGCTTTGATATAATCTAGTTATTCGAGAGAACGTATTTTGGTTATTTTTTTTTTCCATATACTTCCAAATGTATTTGAAGAGGTAAATCATTCTACAGACATGTGTTTTTGTTAAGATACTGTGACTGACAAAGGGTAATTTTCAGCTTCCTAGGGTCCTTTTCTTATTTTGATGGATGCTAGGGCTTTCTCTCATGAATATAAAAAAAAAAGTGCATTTCACAGGGGTTTCCTACCACCAAGTGCATGGGAAGCTTGGTATCTGACAGACTTCAGCTCTCACAACTCCCAAAACTTAGGTGGGATTTGAATCTCCACAATGCTGCTTTTCTCTCTGAATCAAAGGCTTTGTGCTCATTTATGAAAAGCCCGAAGGTAGGAAAAAAGCAGTAGATTGAGTTTGGGAGGTTTTATACAGGCTTCACAACTTTTTCCTTTGTCATCAACTTTTGATGCAGATGTAGTTCAGAAATGTCATTGGCCATTTTCTCCCCCTGCTGCTTTTCGACTGCATTTTCAGAGACCGTAGATGCTAAAGGGGAGCTAGAAGATTCGCAGGTGTAGGAGCACTTACTTCAGCAGAGAATTCTTTTCCTATTGAATCACTTTGCTGCTTTCGTAACTCAGTAACATAGTGAAAGACCAGAGGAGAATGACAACTTGAAGGCCAAAAAGAAATGGAAAACAGGCGAAATGGAAGTGAACTGGAATGAGTTTGTACTCCAGTCTCTTTAATGTTTGTTTAATTGTGTAAGACGAGAGGGTGAGAGATTGGGATTGATTTGGATCTCCTGACTCGCCTTCACTGCTCTTTTGGGATATAGCCTGCTCTTCTAGAGAATGGTGATGGTCACAAGTACAACATAGTCATTTCGGATACATTCTAATACTTTAACGACTCCGCACCTGTGGGTCTAAATTTGAAGGAGGGGAGTTTGGGGCACTTGTGGCTTGGTTAGAGCCATTTTAAGGGTGATTTTTTTTTTTTCCAGAACCAAGATAGCATCATTTTGTTATAGATTTGGTGTAACAGGGTATCTTGTTACCCACTCAAAAATGTTTAGTTGGCCTAGGAACCCAGTGGAATCTTTTTAGACAATAGTCATTGCTTTCGAATAGACAAGAATCTCAGATGATTACCTAACTCAACTGTTTTATCAGTCTCTCCCCTACCCCTACTTCATCCCATCCATACACGATTTACCAAAACCTAATCCCCCTACAAGGATCAGAAACAAGTGATACCAAATGTCAGAAAGTGTGTTCCCCTTCGAATGCCAATTAAAGTACTCTGGCCTATATAATTTAGTTTGAGCTTCTTGACGAATGAGTGCTTTAGGGAGGAGATTGATTTTCACCAAGTGTGGTGCATGTAAATATATTATCCTGAATTCTAAAGTCATTCTGAAAAAAAAATATGAAGGGCTGCATTTTCTTTGGAAACATTGTATTCCACAGATAACATGAATATTAAATTATTTGGTCTTCACATCTATTGTTTGGATAGAAAATGCGTATTTTTTTATAAGCTTTCTTTACCATAAGCAGCAGGTTCTCGTAAGGTGGCATCACTATGTATTTGCATTGTTATAGAATTAAATTATGGATTCTGTCATTCAAAAAAGAATGCCTTATAAATCAACAAAAATCTCATAACTGAGATGAATAAGTTTCTTTAAATCTCCTGCTGCCTCATAACTTCAACCTGATGTAATTTTAAAGTGTAATTTCTTTTTTCTCTTCCTGTGTACTGTTTTTACTTTGAAAATAATGTCATCAGTTTTTCAAGAAAAACCTTAAATTACTATATGTAACATATCTGTATAAAAGCACAGAAGTGTGTTAGTTCTTTGTCAATGTATAAGCAGAAAATTTGTCAATACACTGATTCTCTCATTGCATTCAATGAAAGTGATATTAAGGACCTCATTGTAAAAAATGAGAAAATTTCATTTTTTTCTTTTTGCTTTAATTCATCTTTTTATAGTTCCTGAGTATAAAAGAATCTCCTCATTATTACACACACATATATGTATTTGAATTTGTATGTATATGAATTATACACATTATATGCATTACATAATATGCATACATGCTTCATATTCTATACATACAATTTAATATTTTACACCATAATATTTACATTATAATATGTGTGCAATGTAACGTATATGCATGTCTAATATATGTATTTGTAAGATACACATATTATAATATATGTACATATCATATGTGTATTTACATAATATACGTATATATTTTTTGCTGGAGGAGTTGCTGATTGTAAGAAAAAGCAGTCTAGATTGCTTTTCAATCCTACAACAATCTGGTCAGCAGCTGCCACATTTCTTCTCTCACTTTAGCTGTGTAACTGCCTTAAAACATAAGGATTGGGCAATATCTGAGTATGAACAAGATGAAAATAGCCAAAGGAGAAGGAAGGTCGGGAGTCAGTTATTTCGATCTGATTAGGGCACAGGATCTCCAAATGCAGCTGCAAATGGTAATAAAAAGGATTGAAAGTCAGAAGGGAGGTCAGAGGTAAAGCTCGAGCTTTCAGATCTGAACAATTGCAAAGATGGGACTTTGGAACAACTTCGTTTCCCCAGGGAAGAGATTAAAGATGAGAGAAAAGGATTTAGGCCTGAGCTTTGGGGAAATTTTTAATGTTAGAATGTGGAAAGAGTAAGAGAGACCCCAAAGATGACTGTAGAAGTTACCGAGTGCAAATGCCGCCTCCTGTTGCATTCTGACCCAGGTAACCTGTTATATAGAATAGCCGGTCTTGATACTAAATGCCTTGTGACTTTGCTTTGATGCAGTTCACATGGTACAAGTAAATGGAAGCTTATTGTTTTTCTTGAGCCACATTCATGGAGATAAGGTCTCTATTACTGGAATTCTTGGCATGTATGATGCTTTCATATAGTGCTTGTATGTGCTGAAACTATGTAATTACTCTTAGGACACTTAAAAATTCAGGAAAAGAAGATTATAATGCCATTCTTCACTCTTTCTTTCAAGAAATTCCTTTCCCAGGATTTGCCAGAAACTTATACAGGCGCACTGAAACTAAGATGCCATATAATTTTTAACTTAGTTATTTTAAAATAAATTAATCAATAGGAGAAGCAAAAGGACTAACTCAACAATTTAAAAAAAAACCAATAACACATCTTTTAATTTCTCAGATAGCTTGATGTGCAGCATGAACCAGGGGCTGAAGAAGGAGTGATGTGTAATGAGAAAAGACAGATAACAATAGATTTTTGAAAGCTGGCAGCCAGAGGGTTGCCCTTAAAGAGGAACTACTTGATGCCTATATCAGCAGCTTCTTTTCCCTTGGGGAATGATAGTTCAGGTTAACTTGATTACCTGTGGGTCTTTTGTTTACTGACTAATCACTGTCCCAGCCAAGAGGTCCTCAGATGTGACAGCAAGCCTAGAGAAGAGAGCAGAGCATGCACGTGGCCAGTTCCCTTAGGCATGTATGCTGCCTGAGGCTCCGTCATTGCCCACCAAGAACTCCCATCAAGGCAGTATTTCTGTTTTACAACTTCCACTCTCTGATACCTGACATTGGTCTGTCTTGGTCCATTTCCTTTTCCTAAAGAAAACTTGCTTCTGAGATGGCTTTTGCTTTTGGCTGACTGCTGCGTTGCATCCAGAATGCCCTAGCAGAGTTTTGTTCTCAAATCACTTAGTTTCTACCTGCAGCACAGCCTCTTGCTGAGAGAAGCCAAACAACAGAGCCATTTAATTTAACGTGGTTAGTGGGTATAGGGTCCAGTCAGATAAGAGGAATAAATTCTAATATCCGATAGCACAATAGAATAACTGATTGACAACAATTAATTGTGTATTTTGAAGTAGCTACTAGAGAGGATTTTTTTAATGTTCCCAACATTAAGACATGATAAGTGTTTAAGATACGGCCACACTAATGGGCCAATCTGACCATTTTACATTGCATATATATATTGAAGTGTGTGGTGCATAAATAGATATAAGTGTTACATGTCGATTAACAACCCTACAATATTTTAAAGATTGATGAGCACTCCAAAAATGAGCAGTTGCAGTGTATCTGAATTGGCATTATATGCTCCATAAAAGATTTGAAGAACACGCCTTGAATTTCAGTAAAATTATAAGAATGTTTTTAATGGTAACATAACTAAATATGGCGAAGTAATTGTGTAAATCATTGAAGCATTGCAAATAAAGGGAATACACATCATGTGTTGAATGGAAACACATACTGAACAGACTTTTTTCCCTCCTGGGATTCAGAATGTCTAGTCAAAAAAAAAAAAAAAAAAAAAGAAGAAGAAGAAGAAAAGAAATTGCCTTTTAATCTCTCCCTCTTGCTCCCCCATAACCTGATGTACTATATATAATCTTAGTATCTGTGGGAAGGGGAAAAAAATAATCATTTGCCTTTGTCTTAAAAAGCTTGTGATGGACCTTTTGGCCAAGATAAGATAATCTTTAGCTCCTTTGTATATTGTTCATGAATTCAAAATAACAATAGGTTACATTATGACATCACAGTAAGCACCTGCAACAGAGACATTCTTTGCTGCCACATTGGTGGACACCATAGCCAACAGTGGTACCAGCACTTGGGTGACACTAAAGGTATGTTTGAGTCTACAGAACTGACATGTTATTCTGTCGTGCAAGTGTTTAACCCCTCAATGAAACTAAATAACTCTGAAATATGTTTTAGTCTCAACTGTCAAAGTGATCTAGGGCCATTGCTTGTAGAAGCTAATGAACAACAAGGAACGGCAGCTAAAGGAATTCACTCTTAGATTAATAGAACGTCATCGGATTTCCTCACATTGAATGGGTTTGGGGAAAAAAGAGCTTTGGAGCCTAGACTGTCCTGACTAATACAGTCCAAAATTTACATAATTCTGCATGTGTAGCTATTAAGTGGTAGTCTTAATTATTTGTAAATCTAAATTACTAATCTTGCTTAATTTGACAGTGCATTTTACAGGATATGTTGCATTTTTTTAATGTATAGTAATATAATGTGCTATCCCTAGTATTTTATATTTTAAATAAAAGTTGATGCATCTCAAAGTTAAAATAGAGTGCTAAGAGAATGTGTTTTGAATCAGATAACTGGATTTGAGTTTTTCTGACTTTGTAACTTTGCAATTGAGGATTCACACATGTCACTGGCCTTTCTTTGCCTCTGCTTCCTCACCTCAAAGATGAAGATTATAAATGATTCGTTTTACAAGATGAGTGTGAAAATTAAAAGGCTTAATTCTGTGAAGCATTTACTGCAGTTGCTCTCACCTGCTAAAAGCTTAATTTATAAACTTTTGCTATGTTTGTAACCCTATCAGATTTTTAGAAAAACTAAAGAAAGCCTATCTGGTTCCCCATTATCAGGGCCGGTGTACTCGAGACAACTGCAAGTACCTGCACCCCCCTCCACACCTCAGATCGCAGCTGGAGGTTAATGGGCGCAACAATCTGATCCAACAGAAGACTGCCGCAGCCATGTTCGCCCAGCAGATGCAGCTTATGCTCCATAACGCCCAGATGCCATCACTTGTGAGTCACAGCTGTAACTTTGACAGTTACCAGCAGGGGTTTTTTGACAAAAGTATTTATTGAGCAGAGAGAGATGGGGATAGGCAAAGAGAGAGTGTGCGAACGAGTAAGAGTGAGAACCAGTGAGTCTACACTGCTCTGGTTAACTTCCTAAATGCCTGTGACAGCCAGGGCTGGACTAGGCCAAAACCAGGAGTGGGGAACTCTAGCCAGTCCTCCCGTGTGCATGATGGGGACCTAATTAATTGAGCCACCATGGCTGCTTCCAATAGTCTACGTTACCAGGAAGATGGAACCAGGGGCAGGACTGGGTATCGAACCCACACACTTCATCATCTTAAAAGCTAAGACAAACACCATCCCACAGATATGTCTGTGAAAACTGCAGTTGCCTTTTTTTTTCCCCTAAGAGCACATGGCTATGTTGGAATAACCTTCAAAGGCCTTTAAGAAGGTCCTTATGGGTTTTAGGGTGCCAGCTTATATATCTAAGTTGGCACAAAAGAGTAGTACTATTGAAGGGAGCAATCAGGTGTGTTGGACTGTAATTTTGGTTGTATTTATACATGAGTTCAGTTTAATCAGATCTCAGGATGAAGGTGTTTTTTAAGATCATCAGATTTGATTATTATTATATGTAAATTTTTGGATTCGGATATTAATTCACATGGAATTCTCTGTTCTTTGATAGGAGTTTTGATGGGTTCTTATTTTGAAATAACTTTGGAGGTATTAAAAAGTTGCACAAGTGGTCAGGGAGTTTTTCTGTTACTATTCACCCAGTTTCCCTCTATCAATACTTTAAATTACCATGGTAGTTTTGATTAAAAAAAAAAAACAACAACAAAATGACATTAGCACATTATTATTAACTATATTGGCATGATAGTAGATGATTGTTTCATCTTAACCTACATACAATTTCATTTTGCAGGTATTAAGAATATGGTATCATTTGAGACAAGTGTCTAGTGTTTTATGGATCAGTGAGTTTAATGGATCCTTTAGAAAGTAATGAAGCTGTATGTGTTCATACTGTCCTGTCAGAGGCCATCTTGTCCTGAGAGATTTAAATATAATGCTGTGTTCTGGTTCCACCCCTCTCAAGAGGAATGCTAATCACCCCTTTTCTGCTACAATTCTTCACATCTCGAATTCAATTCAGTCGTTTCTCATTCTAATTCCATCTATTGTGCTTCATTTAAACCATTAACAAAATCTATTTAGAACATTTTCTTACCTTTGTTATCCACTCAGAGAGAGAGAGAAAGAAAGATTGTCGATGCAGTGCACATGTAAGAGTAGGGTATTCTGGGCCCAGCATGGTAGCCTAGCAGTGAAAATCCTTGCTTTGCATGTGCCAGGATCCCATATGGGCTCCAGTTTGTGTCCTGGCCACCCCCTTTCCCATCCAGCTCCTTGCTTGTGGACTGGGAAAGCAGTTGAGGATGGCCCTAACCTTTGGAACCCTATACCTGCGTGGAAGATGTAGAAGAAGGTCCTGGCTCCTGGTTTTGGATTGGCTCAACTCTGGCCGTTGTGCTCACTTGGGGAGTGAATCAGCAGACGAAACATCTTCCTCTCTGTCTCTCCTCCTCTCTGTGTATCTGACTTTCCCATAAAAATAAATAAATGTTTTAAAAGAAGAGTAAGGTAATTGGCTCTCAGCAGAGCCTATCATAAAATTAATTTTCAGAATTCAAAATGATCTGTGTTGATATGATACCCTTTAATTAGTACACCATTAGAGCATATAAAAACAAAAGGGCATTTATGAGTCGCTGAAGTTTTGTACCATATTATTCATCCTCTGTAATATCTAGATTTAAGTATAATAAATTTCAAATCCTATACTGTTAGTTTGCCAGGAAGTATTACCTTGAAACTCAGTGCTGTTTCATTTATTATGTTGGAAGTCATCAGTGAACTCTTCAAAACTTCTCCTTCACCCCCAATAAAACTTTATTCTCATGGCTAAGCTTCGTGTTCGAACTCTTCCCTGGACTTTGACACAGTAACATAGCTGAACTCCCTCCTTGTTTCTAAGGGAAAAGAGAAAAGAATGCCTTCTAGCCATCGAGAACAGTATGAACAGAACCCCAGAGACTGAGTAGATGGGGAACAAAAAGAACTTTCATCTTTTCTGCTTCATTGAGCCATAATTGACAAATAATACAGGGGATATCTTGAAGATGTTTTGGAAAATTATGCAGGCATTTTAGAAGCGTTTGACAGCAAAGTAAACATTTTTGGATTCCATTTTTCATTGAAATGTTTTAATTACTCCTTGTATGTCTAAGATCTACAACCGGATGTGTTGATATACGTGTACATCCCGAAAGGAGATGACATAGATGCAGTTGTGGTGACATTACTTGAGGTGAGATAAGCCAGACAGGGACAGATAAATAGTGCATTCTCTAACCTTTGTGCTTAATCATTTAAAAAGCTGAACTTCTAACTGCAGAGTGGAGAGGTAATTGCTAGAGGCTGGGGTTGGTGAACAGGAAGATGTTGGGTAGAGTTTGCTACAGCAAAGGAGCTTTTAGCTCACCATCATTATTTTTACCACTGTCACAGAAGGTCCCAACTTCAGACTGAGTAAGGAATAGGAACCAAAATTGCTTATCAGCTACCTTATCCCAAGGTATGCTGTAGCACTGGGGCATGCATAAGTTAAGGGACAGCGTTTAGGGGCCTAGCTCAATGCCCTGCTTCAGAGAATGGGAAAGCTGACCAAAGGTAAAGTCATGCGAAGTCACCTGTGCACCTCCTCTTCAGTCCCTGCTACAGCTTCCTCATTTCTAGTCTTAGCCCTTCCTGCAATGTTGGTCCTGCTGACTCACCTTGGAGAACAGGGAGTGACTTTTTTAGAATCCCCTGAGAAGTTGATTTTTTCAGCATCTGTGCTTTCTAATTTGATTTCCCTCATGCTTACTATAATAGAATAGATTTTTTTTTTTTTGTTTTCTTCATGGAGGGTGATTGCAGATTGCTGAGGATAACTGATATGACTCACAGGGACACAGTTTATTTTCTAGCCTGTCACAGTACAAGGCATTACTTCAAAGCCCACAGGGAACAATTGGAAGGTGTTTTTCTGTCTCATAGATCATTTAACGACAGTTTTTGTGATGTGATAAACTGATAAAAGATGAATTTGTGCAGTTTTAATCTATACAAAATATCTAGCCCGGAGATAGCTGATATACTCCTATTCAGTGGTCTGCAAAGCTGCTTTGTAAATGTGCTGCAACTGAGCTAGACTGAGATATTTACAGTTACATTTACCAGTGTGACTTGGGAAAAAAATTCTTCAATATGAATTCTCACATTATTGCAGAACTTATGTATAATTATGTTTCGTTCCCCTGGTGCCTGCTCTCTCATGAGCATCTCTCTGTCCCTTGAAATCACCTTACCACCGCCAAGAATCAGATGCCTGTCCTTAAAATACTCCAGCTTTTGTTTAAAAAATTCCCAATCCTTGTATTTGTGTGCAGGGCCTTCAGAAACTTCATGGAAAATTTGCATACCCTTTTAATGTCATTTTCCATGAACTTTAGAAAGTGCCTCCTGTGGTTACATATCTGTGTCAATGACTTGAACTTCAGACCTTCACAAAGCATACTTTGACTGTTCCTAGGATACCAGAAGAGCACATCTATCTTTGAAAAACTGAATATGGTTTGCGTATGATAAGCCTTAGATAAAGTGAATGTCAACCTAAATGGGATGGCAGTGTAGAGAACAGATTCTATTCAGTGTGACTGAACAATGAATAAAAGCCACACCTAGTCAATTTTGGTGGAATGCTTGGGGTAGCAGGTAAGTTGGTTCACTGCCTTTGATAGGTCTCGGCCGACATTTGCTAGTGTAAAATTGCATCTCTGAAAGCTTTTTTGCTGCCTTTATTATAGAAGCTTAGCAAGTGAAACAAAGGGTGTGACTCCCTGGGATTGTTCATTGGAGCTTAAGGGAGGTTTCCTTTGTGATGTTCATGGCAAAAAGCTAGAGGTTTAAGACTGTCCTTCAGCATAATTAGGAGGCAAGCGTGAGTACTGTAGAGGAACAGTAGGAAAGGTAGGCTCACTGCATTACTCTGTGACAAAGCTGCAGTTGAAAATTTTCTCTTTCACAACCAGAGAATTTCCTTATGAGGAAGGTTTTTCACTCCCAGCCGTGGTGTATGTATGCATCAAGTATATGCAATGCTATAAGGCTGTTAAAATATTTACTTATACACATTTTGCATATCTAGACCACATCTGGGAAATTCCTTTAGCTTTCCTCCTTGAATGTGGTGCTTTCACATGGAAGCAGCTCCGGACACACAGGCGAATTTAATCCTGTTGCGTGTATTCACCTGGTGATGTCTGCAGAGGGTGTCAGCACATTCGGGGTTTCAGTGGGGTGTGCCACGCCCTCTGGTGCTGCAGCATGCTTTTCATGGTCTGCTTTCCTGTGCTCAAGTTATGGAACACCACACTATGAAGGCAATAGGGTTCCACTTCAGGGATTTCCTGAATCCCAACTTGAATCATCCTATGTCTGTCTGAACCCCAGCACACCTTTCTACATCATTTCATTATGTTTGTCACTAATATGATACATAAACATGCTGATATGTTTATCTGACAGTAAATAGTAAGGAATGAAGGTGATGTAACACTTCAGAACCAAAAAGGGGGGAAAAAGAGAACAAAACAAGAGTTTCAAGTAGATAGGAAAATGGAAGATTAATAGTAGTTAATGAATAATATTAATTTTAGACTCCAGTGTTTCTGATGGTCTTCTTCTTTAATGAAACAACAGCTGTGAGTTATTCGGTTAATCTTTGGAACCTTGGACTTGAATGGATTGAAGTAAAAATAGAATTGAAACATACTTGCTGTTTTTTAAAATGATATTGAGAGGCAGGGGGACTGAGACTGCTCCCACCGACAGGGTCACTCCAACAATATCTGTGATGTCCTGGACTGAACCGGGGACCATGCTGAAGTTAGGAGCTGGCCCACAGTCCGTGTCAGTCACGTGAGTGGGAGGAATCTGAGAATCTGAGCCATCACATCCACTTGGATGTGGAACATGATGTGGAACTACTAGGCTAGTAACCCATTTTTTAAAATTTGCTTTTGTTTTTTTAAAGATTCGTTTATTTATCTGAATGGCACAGTGAGAGAGATTTTTCCTCTGCTTGCTCACTTCCCAAATGACTGCAACAGTTGGAACTGGGCCATCTTCCATTGATTCCCCTTGTGCACAGCAGGGAGCTTCATCAGAAGCCAAAAAGCCAGGACTTCAGCTGGCACTCAGAGGGATTTTGGGCATCAGAAACAACATCCTTATCATTTTTTAAAAAAATATTTATTTAATTTTACTGGAAAGACAGATTCACAGAGAGAAGAAGAGACAAAGATCTTCCATCTGCTTTTTCACTCCCCAAATGGCCACAATGGCCACAGCTGAACTGAGCCAAAGCCAGGAGGCAGGCACTTCCTCCGGGTCTCCCACGCGGGCACAGGGTTCAAGGCTTTGGGCTATTATCTACTGCTTTCCCAGGCCACAGGCAGGAAGCTGGAAGGGAAGTGGAGCAGCTGGGACATGATGTGGCACCCATATGGATCCTGACACATGCAAGGGGAAGATGAGCCAAGTGAGCCATTGTGCTGGCTCCCCAAACAGCATTTTAACATGCTGTGTAAACAGTGCCTGCCCATTCCTTCATTTTTAAAAAAACAGTTAGCAAAATGATTTAGTAGCTGAGAATAAGAATATAAAATCCTTCCTTTATCATACATTTTGCACATTTATATCAGAATCACAGTTTTTTGGTTCACATAATCACCTTCCTGAAAGTAGTTCAACTGTACATAGAGAGTAACTTATGGCATGGCTCTGTTGTTAAAAATGACTGTGAGTAACACGGGCTGGGTATGTCGGAGGCGCAGTGTAGACAGCCTTTATGTCTGTATTCACATTATGACCGTCTTGATTAGTATAAAAATGGTAGTAGATTTTCACCGAAGTTTGGGAGCAGACCTTCTTTTGATTTGTGTGTGTAATGGTAAGTGAAGGCATTTAGTCCTTTTAACTGCACGTGGTGACACTAAATGTTTTTGTCAAGTGATTTTGGCAAAATACACATTATCATGGAAGTAGATGACTAGACTCTTAGCACAGTTATGACTGTCATTGTCATGGGACTTTCCACATTGACAAAAGTTAAACAAGTCACATTACAGTCTACAGCCATGCTATGAGCCCAAAATTCTACTGGAGTTTACTGCAGTTTTCCAAAGATTAGGTAAGGTTTTAATTTTTAAAAGGACATTTATTTTCATTGGAAAGTCAAATACACAGAAAGAAGAGAGGAAGATCTTCCATCTGATGATTCACCACCCACCCAAGTGGCCACAGTGGCTGGAGCTGAGCCAATCCGAAGCCAGGAACCCGGGGCCTCTTCCTGGTCTTCCATGTGGATGCAGGGTCTCAAAGCCTTGCTTGGGCCGTCCTCAACTGCTTTCCCAGGCCAGGGAGCTGGATGGGAAGTGGGGCCGCTGGGATACAAACCAGCGCCCATGTGGGATCCCGGCATGTTCAAGGCAAGGACTTTAGCTGCTAGGCTACCATGGTAGGCCCATGGATTTTACTTTTTTACATATAGCATTTAAATCGTAGTTTTGTTTGTTTGTTTGTTTGTTTATTTCAGGGGAGAGAAAGCTCACTGGCTTACTCCCCAAATAAGTCCCATGGTCAAGATTCTGAGGAAACTGAATGCAGAAGCTGGAAAAGCCAATGTGGTTCTCTAACGAAGATGACAGGAGCCCAAGCACTTAAGCCATTACTTTGTCTGCCTTGGGGTCTCTGTGAGCCAGAAGCTGCAGGCTGCAGTCAAGAGCCTGAATATAAAACCCAGATATTTCCATCTGATATGGGACATCCCAATCGCTGGGCTAACCACTCAGTCGACCTTTCTTTCATGCTTTCTCTCCTTCGTTTTTTTCTTTTTCTTTTTTTTTTTCCATTTGTTCAAAATGCACTTTCCCCACAGGTGAACTTCCCCTGAGGCTCATGAAGGTCCAAGGCCTCTCATTTCTAGGATCTTTATCTGAGACCGTGAGAGAGGGACCATAGTCATATCTTTAAAAAAATATGTTTATATAATGGCAAGGTTGTTTTTTCTAAAAGTCCTCACCCTTTTCCAGTGTTCTGATAGCTTAAAGGTCATTTTATAGCAAAGCAAAAGGAATCTTCTAGCAGTAGGTTTGCTGCTTGCCCCAACTTGGTTTATATGTGATATGGAGTCTGTTTTTTGTTGTTGTTGTTTTGTTTTATTTTGTTTTTAAGTTAAATAGATATGCTATCCTTTTGTGGCCAAATAGAAGGCACTGGTACTCGCTAGCTTTTATAGGGTCAGGGTTTTTGATAGTAGCAAATCTCAACATTTTCCCTTATCTTCCTTTATCTATTCCCATGAGATGAATGAAATGAAATCTCTTGGTGCAGTTTGTGTTCTTCACCTCTGGGGCTGGTTAGCTCAGTTTTCTTGGAGCCTGTTACTAATGAGACCATGTATGCTTGTCAGCTTCACGGTCATGATCATATTCTAAACTATAGACGGACAGCTTCCTCGAAACTGTTCGTAAGACAAAGGCTGCGCATTTGGAAGGCTCTATGAGAACCTTTTTTTTTTTTTTTCTGGCAGAAGATAAACAAAATAGCAACCACAAAGCTAATGTTTGACAATCTCATTTAGAAAGGGTGATTATTTTTTCTTAAATCAAGTCATTCCTTTGTGCTGCTCGAGATGGCTCCGTAGCCCCAGGGCACGTCCTAGAGAAGCCTGGGGTTGCTTCACCACCTGAGAAGAGTAAAAGAGCACTCAAATATTCTTGATTTACTTTTTTGATTGTTTTTTTTTTAAGATCTATTTATCTGAAAGGCAGAGTTACAGAGAAAGAGGGAGAAAAATACAGAAAGAGAAGGAGATCCTACATCTGCTGGTTCTTTTTTTTTCAAACGGTCACAGTGGCTGGAGATGAGCTGATCTGAAGCCAGGAACTTAGAGACCCAGATATGTGGGCCATCCTCCACTGCTTTCCCAGGCCATTTGTAGGAACTGGGTCAGAAGTGGAGCAGCCACACAAATCAGTGCACATATGGGATGCCAGCACTCCCCTAATTTGTTTTAATAACCTTTAAGGATCGATGCTGTGGCTATCAGCCACATAAGAATTCATTAGTCTACTGCAACCACATACTATATATAATAAGAAGTTATGTATTTTGATTGACGGTATCATTTTTGACAACTCTTTACCGGGTATGTTCTGCTGCTAGTAATTTAGACTCTCCATTTAAAGACATGTATGCATCCTACCTATATGATATGCATATATGTATATTTTTATAAAATACCCAGGGCTTTTCATACTGTTAGATGTACTTTCATACTGTTAGATGTATTTTACATCTTTATCAAAAGACAGCTTGTAAGTGCTATCCGCCTAATGTCCTCTTTAGGAGCAAGACTAATAAATTTCTTCAATTTCTCTGCTTCTGCTTTTCAAGCTTCTCTTTTTTCTTTTGCACTGGGACTTTAAATTGGATTTTTCTATTTGGCAAACCAAAGTTTAACCAATAGTTTGGAGTTTTCTTTTCATTCAATTCAGTAAGTATTCCTTGAACATAGCATCTGTGCTAGGCTTTTAAATTGTAAAGAGCACCTAAAACCACAGGCAAGAAGCAGTTTTTACCTCATAGGAATTTGTTATCTAGCCCATAGTAAGATGGTTTGGTTGCTGTTTTGGTGGCAGGGTAGCTATTTGTGAAATCCTTGATAATTTTAACTCTTAACACCATTCTATCCTGGACTTGGGTTTTTTTTTAAAAATGTCCAGGTTTCCTTGCTCAGCTCAGCACCTGCCATTTAAAAAGAATCACACTTTCTTTCATGCCCTTTGTTAAAGTGAGATAAAAGTTTGATTTTAGTAAACACCGCATTAAGATATGACTGACACACTTCATGTATACAACCTCAATAGCCTGCAGTCATGCATACTTTTGTGAGATATCACCATACTGTTCATGTCACAAACTTTATTAAAATTAGTGCTGAGGCCTGGCATTGTGCAGGATTGGGTAAAGCCAAAGCCTGGGGTGCTGGCATCCCATGTGGTCACTGGTTTAAATCCAGTTGCTCCAATTCCCATCCAGCTCCCACTTACGGCCTCGGAAGGCAGTGGGGAATGGTCCAGGTGCTTGGGCCCTGCACCCATGCGGGAGACCCAGAAGAACCTTCTTATTCTTGGCTTCAGATCAGCTGAGCTTCAGCCAGTGAGCTGTTGAGTTAGTGAACCAGCAGAGGGAAAATCACGCTCTGTGTTACTCTGCCTTTCAAATCAATCAATCAACATTAAAAATAGTATGTATTTCCTACTGCAATACTAAATTTAATTTAATTCTTATTATTGTAGAATGATGGCTAACAGGTAATTTTCAGGTCAGTTTTTATTCCTCTGGGAAAAAGGCAGATTTGCTTTGCTTATGGGCTCTCAAATATCCTGCCTAAAGAAGAAGGCATTTTGCTGTCTTTCCAGATTCTTCTCTCTAGTAATTTGATGTTACACTGATTGATTGGTATTTGAGTACTCCATTCTGATGCTTGGCCAACTGTTGCAGCTTCTCCCACCAAACACAAGAAGATCTGAACCATGATTTGTGCTCTCTGCAATGTTACTACTCATACCTGTTATACCAGGATAATTCCAGGCTCTCTTGCCCACTTGCTTGCCTTTACTGCTCTGCAGTACTACTTGGAGACATCTGTGATTAGCAAGCTCAGAAAGCCAGGAGGACAGTTATTCACTCCTGCCTCTCAAGCTTATTTTTTTCTAGCTCACTCTGGGGCAACAATGACTAATTCATTAACCAGTATAATTAGTACACAAACACCACGATCAGTTTGCATCTGTAAAATTACCTCTTGATTATTGAGGGGACAATTAACCAATTCGGAGATGATATGGTCCTCTAGCACTTGGTTTTCTGGCTATTTCAATCCCAGCAGAACATCACTAAAAGGATATGGAGGTGACCAAACAAAAATTGTGAAACGAGCATGAGCCGGTGAGTTTCCTATGAAGTCCAATGGAAACTAAAATGATGGGCAGGTCCTCCACTGCTTTCCCAAGTGCATCAACAGGGAGCTGGCCAGAAGTGAAACAGCCAGGATACAAACCAGTGCTCATATGCGATGCTGGCATCACAGATAGTGGCTTTACCAGCTATGTCACAATGCCAGTCTGTTTTTTTTTTTTTTTCCTCTACCATTTAAAACTGTAAAAATGATACTCAGGTCACTGGTCATAAAAAACCAAGGGCAGGCTAGATTTGGTCTTCCAGGCCTAGTGTGCAGATCCTAACTCTAGAACATTTAGTTCCTAATCAGCCCGTAATCTTATACCAGAGATGGATAGAAGGGGCGGAGGAAGTCTTGGCACTTTTAGTATATATGTGCGGGGTTTTGTGCACGCATGAGTTTTCCTGTGGACGGGGCCCACAGTTTACATCTTATTCTCAAAAAAGTTCCACACTTAAAAAAAAAAGGAGTAAGGCTCAGTGTTGTGGTGATATTGCATGAAATATTAACAGAAATTTCCTGAGGGTCCGATAGTTCCTAGGCACTGTGCAAGTCACTGGGAACTCATGAGAATTTCTGCTAATGGGAATAATCCTTCTGGAATCATAAGAGGTAAATAATAACTATTAGATCTTCTTAATCATAAAATCTATTATCTCTCCCAAGAATTAGAATCTCCCAAGAATCAGGAATATGGAAATCCATACCTCTGGTTCTGGGAGTAAAAAGCTCTTCATATTTTGGAAGTATTAATAAATTACTTAGGTTTTAATTTAAATATCTGACATGTATTTAACATATTCGAGCTTTTTGCTTTAAAAAATAAAAAAATGAACTGACACGTAAGTTCATTGTAGCTCTATTGACATCAAAGAAATAAGTAGACATAGGATTAAGTCGCTTATAAAAGTTGAACCTGTGAACTTGGAAGGTGCTTTATTTAGCCCCGGGCTATTATTCTAAACTAAGGCTTGCATGTTCAAATTAGTGAAATGTAGTGGTTACCCTGGGGCAGAGGTGGTGGTTGAGAAAAACTGAAATTTCCCTTTGCAAATGAATAAGGAGCTCAGGACTTCCTGTCTCTGCTCTGAGTCTGCGAATGAAGAATTCGTTTTCTTCTCAGTAACCAGTGTTATAGAATGAGATGTATACCTGAAGAGGAAATGGTTCTAAATGGACAGCACTAAATTTTAGTACCTAAAGATAGTACAGTTTGTTGGTAAGCCTTAAGCCGTCTAAACCTGTCAACAAGCCCTTCACATTTTTAAATATAGATTGATAATTAATTCACAGCCTTTGCTCATATACTTGAAGCATATAACAGACCTAAGAGGAGGCAACAGGTCACAATCCCTGTTTGGCAAGGTCGGCCCTTTAGCCTTAAAGCCTTTCTGCTATTTTCATCTTTGTTGTCACCTGATGGCTACTCCTTCCCTTGTCTCTTGCTCTCATGTCCTGCTGCACTCACCCTTTTGAGCCTTGCCAGTTCTTGAGTCCAGGCAGTTGGGAGTACCCAGGGAAGCAGCTCTACCACCTTACAGAGTCAGGATGGACAAGTGCTATACTCTTCAATATAATACATTGAGTCATGATTGGTGATTTGTTCTGTAAACTGGTAAAAAATTTATTTTAAAATTGATCATGGGTTTTTTTTTTTTTCAATCTATCAAGCTGTTGTTCACTAACTATTGGGTGCTATGGGGGGAGACAAGAAAACCTGCAAAGAAATGATCATCACCTTGGGAAAGAAAAATGCCCCTGTTTGGCACACAGGGGAGAACAACACAATCAAGTGCTAGATTATGTGGTTGCCAGTAATAACAGCAATTCACATAACAAACTCTTGAAATCCAGGGCATTCGAAAATAGAAAGCCAGTACTGATCCTTTGCATTTTTAAGACTTTCCTTTACAAATTAAAGCTTAGTGTGTGTACTTCATATTTACTTCTTCCTAACAGAGATCGCTGTAGCTTGTGTAGGGCCTTGTTTTGAACTCCGAACATCATCTGCCCCCTAGATAAAGACAAACTATGCAAGGCAGATCAATCTGTGAAACCAGACCTCTAGTTGAAAAAAAAAATGATATTAAAAGAATGCCCATGCCAATCGCATTTTAGGTAGATGGCAAGAAGTTGTTAAAGCATCCACTTTTTCTAAGTTACCTCTTTCTTCCACAGTTCCTGACAGACATTTGTTGTCAGCCAGGCCAAGAAAAGAAGCAAAATCAATGCTTAGCAATAAATGGTGGGGCATTGTGGTAGGACAGGCAGCCTTTGAGCTCCGTAGTATTGATGGGGAAGAAGATGGTAGAAAATAGAGGCTTTCCAGAATCTCCTGCAAAAGCCAAACCTGTGGGAAGAGAGCACAGATTGGTTCATTGTCGTTCAAGACATGCGTTGTTGGTAGAAAAGGAGAAAATGCACTTGGAACAGATTCTAACAATGAAGTTTAATTTGGCTAACTCATTTAATCAGCTTTCAATAAATTCACTGTTAGAGATTTGTTAGTTTAAAGCAATTCCAAGTGAGAATAAATATTACCAAAAATCAGAAGGAACAATGATAAATTTCTGTATGACTCCTAAGTCTGATAGTTCTGAATTAATGTCTCCTTGTGTAATAAAATGAATCTGTTGCCTGTAACACCCTTTTTATTTCCCCTCTTTTAAACCTACAGACTTCTTTTCCAATGAATCCGCCACTTGCACCTAATCCTGCCATGGCTTTCAATCCTTACATACCTCATCATGGGATGAGCCTGGTTCCTGCCGAACTTGTACCAAATGCTCCTGTTTTGATCTCTGGAAACCCGCCTTATGCATTGCCTGGAACTGTTGGTCCAAAACCGATGCGGTCAGACAAACTGGAGGTATTTGCAAAGAAATATATGAATACCTGTAAACTAGTTATGTGCCTTATATATAAACAGTATTCTCATAGCATAATGTATTTCAAATGGGGGCTCACTAGCCTTTTGGCATACAGAATATAACCCCAGAAAAATATTAAGCATTCTACTATTGCAGTTATACCACATTATGCCCTGATTCAGTTGTGTAATAGGTCAAATAACATTTTATATGTATGCAGTCACACAGTGGTCTGTGATGCAGGGAATCTGAGTATGAACACTCCTTGTACCCAGGCTCCAACTTATCAAAATAGGATTAGTGTACCTGTATTTACTAATGAATCTACTTACTATAACCATGAAACAGAAAAGTGTGTAAGGCTGTGTCAACATTTTAGGAAAGATGTACCACATCCTTTAAAATCGTTGAACTTTTCAATTTATGTGGATTAACTTGCAGGCAAAATTTTACCTCTATAAAGCACTAAAATACAAAGAATGCTTTACTAGAAAGTAAATCACTTAATGCCTAAGAAATTTCATACAGCTTTTAGATTTCTTAAAGTCCTATTTTCCATTCTTTGTATGTTAAAAAAAAAATAGTTTCTCACAAAGTTGACACCACTGGCAACCCCATATACGCTTAAAGAGATTCACCAAATTCAAAGAAAGGTACTTAAAAGACTTCAAAGACAAATGCTATTTTACTGCATAAAAATTTTGCATCCAGGTGTAGTTTTGCCATAATTCACATTCCCATGAACTTCGTTGCAGGTCTATCAGTTGTAACCGAGTCTGATTTTACGTGTAACTCAGTATGTGAAAAACTAGCAGCACACTGCTGAGCATTGAAGTAGTAACAGCAGAGCAGTGAAGACTCACATCTTACAGAAACAAACAAACAGTTATACTTGTATTAACTGGAGGGTTAAACTTGGTTTCCAATATATTTCTAAGCAGTTTCATTTCAATGGAGTGAAAACAGACTGCTTCCTTTTGGGAAGGATGGAAGTTGCTTGCTAGGAAGATGTGTATCTCCTGGTGAGTGGACTTGGGATTCTCCCTCATCTTTTTAGCTGCTTCCTAAACAAACGGTACAACGTTGAGGATTACTTTCTATATCCAGTGGCAAAATAAATAACCCATCACCTTCCAGTCATCACTACGACACGTGTGTGTGTGTGTGCATGCGTTTGGTTTTCTCTCTTCTTTTAGGTTTGCCGGGAATTTCAGCGTGGAAATTGCACCCGTGGGGAGAATGATTGCCGCTACGCTCACCCTACGGATGCTTCCATGATCGAAGTGGGCGATAACACTGTGACGGTCTGCATGGATTATATCAAAGGTCGATGCTCCCGGGAGAAATGCAAGTATTTTCATCCTCCTGCGCATCTGCAGGCCAAGCTCAAGGCAGCTCATCACCACATGAACCACTCAGCTGCAAGTGCCATGGTAAGAGCAGGCTGAACTTGTGGCCCGTCTCTGCTAAATGACTAAATGACTAATATATCCCCCAATTTGTCTCATAGCCTGTGACTGTAATGTTGGCTGCTCGTGAATGAACCTTAATAGGAACAGTCAAGCTTAGGAGCTAGAAAACAGACAACCTTATTGTTCTCTGTTTGCTAAGATTTTTCTGAAGATAATTATTTAAAAGCTTTGTTAATTAATTTAACGTACTGGGCTCTTTCTTCCATTTTCAGAGGCAGGGCAAAGCCCATGATTTATAGCAGTAAATTATTGTTGAGTATTTTCCGTAGTCTAACTACCCTAGAGAGACGGGAAGTTGCCTTCACTTTGCAAACCACTGTCGGGGCACTTTACTCCTGCCATCCTTAATTTGTTTCCAAAACAAAACACTTGAGTAAGATGGCATCTGAAATAGATTGGAGTCTCCCTGTGTGGTTGATGTTGCCTTTTGTATCTGGCTGCATGCTATTAACAGAGGGGAGAGGAAGGGTAGCAGGTGACACAGAGGCTAAAGTGGAATTCCGCCCGCTAGGGACCAGAGGCCTTGTTTTCTCAATCACCGCAGTGGGTCAGCTCTGCTTTCTAACACTGACAGGACAAAAATGGGGAAACTCTTGGAGTAGCCCTATGGTGTGATAACCTTGAGAAGTACAAGGGATGATTACTTGAAGTTTGTCACAACTGTCAAGGCCTTCAATGTGCTGCTCGCTCTACATGTCTTTTTCTACCTGGACTTTTCCTTAGGTAACTTATGTGTGCCAGTTTCAATAAGGGACAAACTCTAGGGAAACCTGTTCCCTGGCTGTGAAAAACAAACAAATGAACAAACAGCACACCAAAGCAAAACAAAATAAAAAATAAAGCACCATGCCTGACCCTGGAGCCAGGCAATGCAGTGTGAACTGAATTGCTTCAAGCACGCTCACAGTTCACACTCCGTGACGGAACCCTTGCCTCCTCACAAGAGGCATTCCTTTGTTTTCAAACATTCCAATTCAGGAGGATTCCCACATGTTGGGTTGACATCTACCTGGTTGCAAATGGAACTTCACCAAACAAGCCAATGGCTAGCCCATGTGAGATTCTTTTATCTAAGCAAAGCACATCAAAATTTCCCCAACTTTTGCTTGTAGATTATGGTTTCCAGGGCACAGGAGTATTTTTTGGACAGTCTGTGTGATCTCTATGACTGTCTTTTGGACAGTCTATGACTGTCTTTTGCTTTGTGAGGATCAGAGCCCTGAGGTAGAATTTAGCCTTTCCCTTGATCTGGACAACATACTTTTTGTTAGTGCATGTTAAAAAAAAAAAAAAAGAAAAAGAAAAAAAAACACTCCACTTTTTTTTTTTTTTTTTTTTTTTTAGTAAATCTATTTGAATTGGGAGAATTTTAATCTATGAAAAGAATAAGGAATCTAGACTGTTGCTTGCAGGGTTAAAACCTTCAATGTTTTAATGACTTAGGTTGGCTCTGTAGAGTTTAGAAGCAGAATGGGCTTATTAAGAATTGAGTGCAGTTACTCCCTTAGAAATGAATATCTTCATGCACAGGAGATGCGCAAGCAGTAGCTTATTTGTGCTGTATAAACTTATATCCAGACCCAGGCATAGGGCTTACTATATGTCTGCTCATTTCTGATTATTTGAGTATGCTTGGTTAAATACATATGTAGATTTCCATTTAGACAGCTAAATATTATATGAAGAATCTTTTAAAAATTCATGGAAAATGCATATTAAGAAGGAACTATGCAAGGATTTCAAACTTGTACCAAAATAAGTTCATCTTCCAATTGGATTTCCCCTGGTTTTCCAAGTAGCCTCAACCAGCGAACATCCAATTGATACTGTGAACGTTGATAAAGTTCCTTTCCGAGTCACTAGCTGGAGCAGGTCTTAGTGGTAAGATGAAAGTAGCCCACAGGAATTGGAGGTAAGTCTTAAGTAGATGAGGGCTTGGTGAAAAGGTTTAAGGTTCTTATGCATGTAAGGATTCAAAGTGAAAATACTTCATAAAAAAACATTTTGTTTTTCCATGTTCATGTACACAGCTGAGATTGACTTCAATGAACTCAACTTTTGTATATTTTTTTATTAAAGATTTATTTTTTAAAAAATTTTATTAAAAGTCAGATATACAGAGAGGAGGAGAGACAGAGAGAAAGGTCTTCCATCCTATTATTCACTCCACAAGTGGCCAAAATGGTCAGAGTTGAGCTGATCTGAAGCCAGGAGCCTGGAGCCTCCTCCAGGTCTCCCAAGTGGGTACAGGGTCCCAAGGCTTTGGGCCGTCCTCGACTGCTTTCCCAGGCCACAGACAGGAAGCTGGATGGGAAGCAGGGCCACCAGGATTAGAACCGGCACTCATATGTATGTGTAAGGTGAGGACTTTAGCTGCTAGGCTACCAAGCCAGGCCTTGTGTGTATTTTTTTTTTTTTAAGGATTTAGAGAGCTGATATTTACTTCATTCAGGGTTTGATTTTGTTTCACTTTTTTTTTTTTTTGGCAAATTAATGAGTTTTAGATGAGGTTGTTGAGGCCCCAGCTGGTACGGATCACAGCAATGTTTGATAATAGTGCAAGCTTATCCCAATCAGAACTGTACACTCACCTGCCAGGACAGACCCTCAGTAGCAACCAGTGTGACCTTGCCAGCATTTATCAGTTGAATGGTTCTCAGAGCCCTGCTCCAAAGTCTGGTTTACTGGGCTATAACACGTTGGCTCTGACTATCATATCAGGCATTAACTTGCTGGGGAAATGAACATCCTCTACTTATACCAAAGGAAACTCTTTAAATAATTAGGGAAGCAGTGTCCTGCCTTCATGGTGACAAAGGCATTTGAAATGCTAAATCACGTTTTCCATTTTCTTTGCCATCTAGTCCTTTCAGATACATCTGAAGACTGCATGTCTCTTAAAGCTATGCAGTTAATTTTAACCTTACCCATTTAAGCCTGCTTTTGTTTATTTAGGAGAAATGAAATGTTTACCTGCCACACTATGTATACTGAGAGCAAAGTTCCCCAAAGAAAACCTTGGCACCTTTAGATCTTCATCATTCACATGAATAAGGATGTCATGGCAGGAACCATTTTTTTTGGACCAGGAAAATTGCTTTAGTGAACACAAGTTTTCCCATCTCCGTAAGGGTTTGGAGATACCTCATTGTTCTTGTTGGGACATGTATTTTAAGCAATGTGCAATGTGTTGGGGTAAAAGAAAAGGTAAAGTAGAAATAGTGTTTGGCCTAGCAGATAACAGACGAGCTAAGACACTTGCATGGTGCATCTAAGTGCCTGGGTTTTGAGTCCCTCTGCTGGTCTCTAACTCCAGCTTCCCACGCGTGCACATTCTGGCAGGCATCAGTGGGAGCTCAGTAGCTCAGTGCCAGCTGCTG
This sequence comes from Ochotona curzoniae, assembly GCF_017591425.1. Classification (NCBI taxonomy): domain Eukaryota; kingdom Metazoa; phylum Chordata; class Mammalia; order Lagomorpha; family Ochotonidae; genus Ochotona; species Ochotona curzoniae. The sequence goes on from NW_024467087.1 coordinate 13,707,378, forward strand.
GTATCCTGGTATCCTGGCTTCGGATTGTGGACCTGGTGGTTGTGGACCTTTGGGGAATGAACCAGCAGCTAGAAGCTCTGTTGGTCTCTCTGCCTCTCAAATATAAAGGAATGTAAAGTAATATGAAACTTCTCTAATAAAAGTGATTCGGGCATATTTGAGAATTGTAAGAACAATCTTTTTTTTTTTCCCCCCAAGGAAACATGGACCGAAGAGTTTTAAAAGGATAATAGGTTTTAGAATTAAACTTTATAAAGTCTTAACAAAGAAAACAACACTCGTTGAAATGCCAGGAAAACCTCTATAGATAAAAACGGAATACATTTTGCTCACTGATACTCGGGTGAGAGAGGCAGTGGGAGAGAAGTGCTTTGTTGGCATTCACTTACATTTTAATTAGAACTTGCAGGACCTGAACTTGAAGTCTGTGCATAAGCTGAATTTTGGTTTCTGGGGCTCGAGTTTGTGATCTTCCAGCATGTGTTTTAGGCTTTATAACCTAGCATACTGTGAGCTCATAGATCCATACTGGAATTATAATGGGCCAAAAAGTTTTTTCATGCTACATTTTTTTTTTTTTTGCTTTTGCCAATCTCATTTTTAAGGCTTAACGGTGAACATCCCTATGCTGTCCATTTGTAATTGCTATTTGCTGTAACTGTTTTATGTTACCATGTGCCTTAGAAATGTTTCAATCTGTGACGCTGGCAACCTTTCACCCACTCCCAGCCCATAGTTGAATTTTGTGTTTAGGATGAACAACTCCTCCTGTGAACTGCTCGTCTTCCCGGTTGGTTTCCTTGCTTTGGGGCCGCCGATTGGTGAATATCTTCTCAGGCTGTGGCATCTACAGCTGCTTGTTGCAATGCTTTTTATTTATGTGGTTTTCCTTTTTGTGCTACTAGTGATTAATGCATTGCTCCCCCGACAGGCCCTTCAGCCTGGTGCAGTTCAACTGATACCAAAGAGAATGGGAATTGAGAAGACCAATGGTGCCACTCCAATGTTTAATCCCAGTGTTTTCCACTGCCAGCAGGCTATGGGTAACCTGCAGCTCCCGCAGCCGGCATTTATCCCTGCAGGTAAGAACAGGCTCTTGGCCTGGTCGAGTTCATGGTGTTGTAAATGTGTACAGTGCATAGCAGCTTCTAAAGCGTTTAGCTAGGAGAACTGTCGACATGTGTTTCGATCAGAAATAAAACAAGGCAAGCATGCTTGATCTGCCAGTATCTGGAACAACCTGTTCTTCTGTGATTCCTGAAAGTTAATGATTTGAAATCAAATTGGGAGAAAGTAGTCACATTTCTCTTTTTAGCAGTTCTTATTTTTTCCTTCTTATAGTTGATTTGCTTGATTCAGTCACAAACTAATTTCTTAACTCTTAGGTATAATTCCCACAGACATGAGCTGTGGCATAATAAAATTAATAACTTCCTTTCAACATTGAAAAAAATCTATATCCCACATATCCTTAATATACCCAAAGTAGCTACAGTACGTTACAGTTATGGTATAGCACAGTGTATTGTAAAACAGTTATGTTGCCTCCAGCTCTTGAATATAACATAGCATAAAACCCTAACAACGTAAAAATACAGAAATATTTATTTTCTGATGCTTTGCAACATATATTATTACGTCTTACATCCAACTGTGTTTAATAGTGTAACAATTTTATATCAAGGTGATAGAAAACTTTAAATCAGAATTTGGTAAAAAAAAAATGCCATGTGTGCATGGAAACTGTTAGAAAAAAATTAAAAATATTAACCATTGGGATGGGTGGATTGTCAGAATTCTAAAAAGCTCCACTTTGTAAATGAGTAAGTGAAAATAACACAAACTTTAAAAATTAATTCAGAATGCATCATTAACTATATAAACACACTGAACACTTAGTATTGTATACCTGGGTTTGAAAAAAAAAACCCATTAGTTAATTAGTGAATTAATCAGTTAATGAAGTGGAAGAAATTCACCAAAACCAAAAACACACCCAGTCTTTACACATTCAAGTCCACATTGTCGTAGTTCTTCATGACATCATTTAAGCCACAGCTCCAGGAGTGAGCATCCAGTCTAGTAGATGAGATGTGACCACATTCCATATCAGCGTAGCTGGCTTAAAAATTCAGATCCCGTTCCTGACACCAGCTTCAGAAAATGCAGATCCTAGGACACAGCCACAGTCACTGAAGCCATGGCACCTGCTGTCTGTTTCTGGCTCCCGGGTTCAGGCATTTGGAAGTGGATCAGCACGTGGTGTATCTTTCTTCCCACTGACTCCCTCTGTACCTCTCAGATAAATAGCAAACAATCATTATACAGCTTTTATGCATTTATATAATAGTTTCTGAAGGGGGAAATATAATTCTTTGTACATTTTATATCAGTCTTTAAAAGTTACCATTAATGGATAACAGATTAGGTTTTTCCTGCAATTACGAGAGAAAAAAAAAAAACCATAATTTCTACAGAGTAAAAGTGAAAACCATATGAATTAGTGCAGGCTTTATTTCTGACATCTGTTGTTTCCTCAAAAAAATGTGATAATTTGCCTCCATATGAGATTACCCCACTTCAGCTACTTCCAGCTTTCCCAGGAAGTGCAGGCAAGGTGAATGAACATGGTAAAGTTGATGATATTCAATCTAGATTTTTTAAATTCCATACTAACTTTGTTTAAAACTTGCACTTTTTGCCCTATGATAAGACAAAATATCAGAAGGAAACCTCTTTCCCTGTATCATGAGCAAAACCAGAAATCTGTCTAGGTGAGAGCTCCCTTTTTCATGGAAACAAACCATTGTTACGGCTATGTTCATACTCAAGTCCTCAGATGCACTGAGGGAGAGGAGGCAGTGTGATACATCAATGCTCCAAACAGGAATATGAACTCCAGGTGGTGGATCCCATAGCAGTCTTTGAAAGTAATATTATTTTTTGTGATAACTATTTAACATATTTATGTTCAAAATAAATTGTTGACTTAAGTGAAATAATTCCTTTAAAGAAAAATTAAAGTTTTTTTTTGTACCTAAGAATTAACTTTCAATTTTTTGTACCTAAGAATTAACTTTCAATTTTTTTGTACCTAAGAATTAACTTTCAATATCTACATTTGTGATCTTAAAGCTAATCTGTGTTTGTAAGCCTGGTGATTACTGGGTTTGTATATACGCATTACTTGATATTGTCAAAAAATTATCTTTCTATTTAAAATTTATCTCTCTCTCAGTAAAGCTGTAATAATGAATTATCTCTTTTCTTTACTTTCCACGCTTTTCTGCATGGTGTACAGGGCCAATACTGTGCATGGCACCCACTTCAAATATTGGTAGGTTTTGTACAAAAATTCTTAATTTCTTTTTACCTGAAAAATTGTTTCTTCTGTTCTGACTATGAAAAAAAAAAAAAGAGTGATTGAATGAGGTAGCTGGACACTTTCTGGGTATTTAACATTTAATTTGGCACTTTCTTTTGCTTCTGTTTGTGAAATCAAAATAATCCTACTTTCTCAAGTCCTAGTTGGTTGCCACTGTGGCCAAATACTAACCCTGACATTTGTAACTTATTTGTACCCTAAAACTTGCACCAGAAATATTTTTTATGTTTCTTTTCAATGCCAGACTGAGCAGTTTCTTTCTTTAGTTTCTGAAGTACCAACAGTTCTTCTCTCCATAATCCATGTAATCCATACCATTCGATACTCATATGTTGAAAAAGGCTAACTGGAGCAAAACTAGTGTATTCTGAAGTATTCTGTAATGAATTTCTGTTGTGTTGTAGGATGAAGCATCAACTACACAACATTTAGGCCCAATGCGTTCATTTCACATGGACTCTTGCGCGAGTGTGTGATTCTTAGCAGCCAGTTACACGCAGATCCTAGCTTAGCCCCCAATACAGCATGGTCGCTGTCTCTAAGCCATTTTGTCCTTTACTAAGTAGGTAGGAAAGCTCCTATAGTCCTTAGGGACACAAGGAACAGACAGAAGCAGGGAGCAATGAGCCCTCCTCACCGGCTCACCCAATCTGCCTCCTCCTGAGCTTTTTGAGAGTTTGTACTACATTAGGGCTCCATCCCACTGCACACCTGAATAGATAACAGAGCTCATAAAGCATTCGCAGGCTATATTGAGATAAAAACCAAAAGTCAGAATACCAACACCTAGGAGCAGCCCTCATTAATGCCACAAAACCTGAACCCTCAGCATTAGAAGCCTGTTTCACAGAGCCATCGGCTGACCCTTGTAGGAATTAGTGAAATTCCCCTGATGCTAACAAGGACATGATATGCATCTGATTAAGGAAACAACCTTCTCCTAGTGGTAAAAAAAAAAAAAAAAAAAAAAAAAAAAAAATGTGTGTGTGTCTGCCTTTACATTTTGTGACTGTTTTCTCCGGGTTGCTCCTCTGTCGTTTTCCGCTTAGAGCTTGCTTAGGAATGCAAGCTGCATGCTTTAGTGGTGCTGTTTCTGCTCGGTCGCTGTGCTCCCAAAGGGAAACCATGAGTGCTTTCAGAACTGGTGTGCGAGACAGTAAGGGACAGACGAGTCACTGGAGAAGAGTGGAAGGGAGAATGGTGGGGGGAGGGACAAGGGGGACTCCCTATACCTACCGAAGTGTATCATGCAAAATAATTTTTTTACGATTTTATTTATTTTTATTGGAAAGGCAGATTTACAGAGAAAAGGAGAGAAAGAGAGAAAGATGTTCCATCCACTCGTTCACTCTCCAAGTGGCCGCAATGGCCAGAGATGAGGCGATCTGAAGTCAGGCGCTTCTTGCAGGTCTCCCACACGGGTGCAGGGTCCCAAGGCTTTGGACCGTCCTCGACTGCTTTCCCAGGCAGGGAGCTGGATGGAATGTGGAGCAGCCAGGATACGGACCAGCACCCATATTGGATTCCTGCAGAGGCAAGGAAATGATTTGGCTTCTAGGCTATCGTGCTGGGACCCTATGGAAAATAATTTAAAAAAAAATTTTAAGAGTAGAAGGAAGGGCCCAGCGCGAAAGTGTAGTGGTTAAAGTCCTTGCCTTGCACGTGCCAGGATCCCATATGGGTGCCGGTTCCAATCCCGGTGACCCCGCTTCCCTGCTTGTGGCCTGGGAAAGCAGTCAAGGATGTCCCAAAGCCTTGAGACCCTGCACCTGCTTGGGAGACCCAGAAGAGCTCCTGGCTCCTGGCTTCACATCGGCGCAGCAGTGGCCGTTGCGCTCACTTGGGGAGTGAATCATCGGATGGAAGATCTTCCTCTCTGTCTCTCCTCCCCTCTGTGTATATCCGCCTTTCCAATAAAAATAAATAATTCTTAAAAAAAAAAAAGAGTAGAAGGGAGAATGCCGGAGTCTCTGAGAATCATCATGTGAATGGAATGAACTTTGGGGTTCCTATGACAAGGCATATGTCAATTTTCCTCTCTCCAGCCATTTACTTTCTCTGTAGACTCCTAAAATCTGAATTCGATTGATACAGACATGACAAATTATTATACATGCATGCTTGCCACTCACACGTTAATTCCCTGGTTTACTTTCCAAAACGAGCTAGAAATTAGAGGAGCATCCAAAAAGCTTTCAAAATGAGATGGAAACTAGAAGAGGCGAAGACAAAACATCCTGAAAGAGATTTTGCAGCTGCTAGCCATTGTAGTTGTAGTGTTTGCTGTGAAGGCAAGATTTACTATGAAGTCCTCCATGAACCTGCTTGGCAAACAGCCAAAGTTTCCTAGGAGCTTGCCAGAGACATACTTAAAAACCTACACACATAGGCCTCTGTGTTCTTCATATCTGCTCCCCTACCACATACCAACCAAATGGATTACCATTGTTTGCATGCAGATTCGGTAAGTGTACATGTATAACTGTCCCTCTGCACCTGCAAATTTAGTGGCTGCACTCATGTGCATAAGACAATGAACCCAAACAGCAGTTCACAACATATACTCTTGGTGAATGTGAAATTTGTTTAACCTCAACTAGATAGCCCTAATAACATAAAATTGGGGGAGGTGTCCATATGTACTCATGGTAGCCTCTGCTGAAAATGTGGCCTTTTGAGTCAACAACGTTGTGATTTTGCTCAAAAATTTACTAAATGGTGAGATTGGTTCCGTTTTCCTTAATGGTAACTATAATTGGATTTCCCCTTTTCTCTTTTTAAATTTCCCCCTTCCATGCTGTGTTGCTTTGCACTGTGACTGCATGTCGCACCCTGGTGTACCCATCATGACGATATCATATGGCTTGCTGCTGTGATGCCTACCATGCCCCATTCCATCGTATATGTCATGGTTACATAAATGCTCCACTCTTCCATGTGTTGCTTCCATGGTTTCCTACTGAAAGTGCCCATGATGCACAGTGCTACACCTACCACTGTGTCTGCAGCACCAGCACCTGCCACCACCGTTCCCTTCGCTGCAGCACCTACAGGCAATCAGGTTTGCTCATTTATTTCACCTGTTGGAATCTATGACATTGTGTTGGTAGGGCACAGTACATGCTTTCAGGATTGGTGAGATTGGTCTGTATTGTATGTTTGCTAAGCAGTGATCACATTTAGAAGTTCTGGCTTTTGTGTGTATTTTGGAGTACTTGTATGTGCTTTGCTGTTCATTTCCAGGTTCATCAACAGCTTTACTCGTTTTTGTTTTGATGGCCAGACACTCTTGAGAGCCTATATCCGATTATTGCTTTCTCACCAATCCTCAAATGTGTATGCTGTACTAAATGTTTCTGGAATGCTTCCTCATTGGTCAAGAGGAAGATCCATTTTGTTGTATTGCTATTTTGGTTGCTGTGTTTGATTTTTGACTTAGTGCAATCATTACATGTCCATTCAGGGCTGCTGGAAGGAAAGATACCACATTTCTTTCCACTGCACAGCTATCCTTATCAGTACAAGTGATTTTATCAAAAATGTCTCCTCACGCAGATATTAGATATGCTTGTGTTGCTTGGATATTCATTTGCTTTATGATTCCCAGGCAGAGCCACAGGGCAACTTAGAAATTTTGGGGGAGTCTTGAGATTTTATGGAGAAACATAGCATAAATTATTATCTAATGTGATGGCCTATGTTTTTGCCTCATTGAAGTGCTAACTGTGCTGACTACATGTTCCATTTCAGCTTAAATTATAGCTGTGAAAACCATGAAACACACAAGGCTCTAATTCATTGGAGGAGCAACCTATGTTCTAATCTGTGCTTTGCAAAATGAAATTATCAGTTGAAATTACTAATAATGTCCAAATTATTTTTGTGAAAAATAGTATGGTTATTGATTACCATGTCCAGGCAGTGAACAAAACAGAATTCTCGTAAGAAACTATGTTAATCTAAAATCTTTTTTACTACTGTAGATGCCCCAATTATCAATAGATGAACTGAATAGCAGCATGTTTGTTTCACAGATGTAGAAGTTACCAGTAGAACAGTAAGTTTCTTTAAGTATTAATATAAATAATATTCATAGGTTATATCTCTTATTTACACAATTGCATTTCTTACAAGTTTGGGTCAATACTTTCACTGATAACTGTTGCTTATGAAATAGATCTTTACTTAGATATTCTAAATTGTCTAACTTGAAGTATGAGAGTGAATATCTGTTGTTTAAGCTTAGAAGTGATAGCTGGTATTGTGTTTTGCCAGAGAACTTAGTGATACTGAAGTTTCCTGTTACTATAAGGTTACGATTTGTTAACCAAAGGCACAGATCACTTTTCAGTTTTAGCTCTTTAACACGTTTATAGACTTCACTTCTTAATTGAAGTAAATAAAGCAATTTTGTCGGAGTTGGACTAAGATGATTCTCGGAAAGGCAGTAACAAATGTGCTCCTCCTGTAATGCTGGAGAAAACACTGCTTCCATAATGTGCTGCATTGTGTCGCTTCCCATGCATCTCAGGGAGACTTGTTGTCATTGAAATTGTGGCTTTTAAAATGTGATTGCTGCTGCTTTCCCCACCCCTTTACTTTTCATCTCCTTTTCACATGGCCAAGAACGCACAGAGCCACAGACTAACCTGAGCCATCACTCAACTCAGAAAGCATGACTTTTGAAGCCAACTTAGGACTTGCAGTTCTCTTCATTCTAGGCATTAATTAAACAAGGGTGCTGACTCTGAATTGCATGTGTTAATCACTGCACATTTGAATTCTCACACTCAACGTGTGTTATTTAATCGAAGGAGACACTTAACTCCCTACACTGCCACTAACCCCTTTGTCCTGCTAGGGACACACAGGCCTAGAACACTAACTGTTTTGGACAGAGCCAATAGTTAACAACACAATAGGTAACCAACTTCTGTGGATAGTAAGGAGTGTTTTCAAAAGACTCCTTGGAGAGTACTTGTGGACTGATTAACAGATGTAGACATTGTAACAATTTTCAGGGGTGTCATTTAGATAAGTGGCAACTTGAAAACAGTACCAAATGTGAGAATGTAAATTTGTCTGACACCTAACCAATCAAATGGGCTGTTTCACATCAAGGTAAAAAATAGTTGGTAAATACAGGTAACTTTCCAACAGAGCATGTTTGGGAAAATCGATTCTTCTTTGCTTGATCACACTTAAAAAAAATGCAGACATGTTTGACAGAACATAATCACTAAAGTGACGTAACTGGCATTGATAGTTTCTCTGAAGGTCAGTAGTACAATTTTGTGCAGGCCTATAAATACTGCACACTTGGGTTTTTCCTACCGAGTTTTAAGTCATTCGGATAGAAAGAAAATTTATTTTATATTTGTATATTGCAAAATGTAACATTTTCTTAATATATGCCTGTTGAAGGAGTTGAATGTAAGTAACGAATTTTGGCCATATGTAGATGATGCATAGAACAGTGTTAATTTGGGGCAGTTTACAACAACAGTTCTCAATTGGGACTTGCCATGGATTATCACAGCCAAATGGTACTCAGGGATCATTCTCAATGGTCCCATTTATATAAATGTCAGGTGTGGGATTCAGAATAGGAAGTATTTTGCTTTAAGTTCACTCACAAAACTGGAGCAAGGATCACAGACTCCTGCCTCCTTGTTCAATAACCCATGAATGTTTCTCACTCTTTTTGTTGTTGTTTGTTTTCTCCATTTCAGTTGAAATTCTGAACAGCAGAGTTATGGAGTATCGGAATCTCTCCCTGAGAACCTCCATCTGGCCTGTCTATATCTATTCTCATGTGTCCTCTTCTACCAATACAACTGTAAGCATGGTGCAGTCCATACATTAAGCAAACATCGCTACCAACCAGTTCAAACAAAAAGAAAGCGTTACAAAATCAATTGGGTATTAAAAACAAAACATGAGTAGAAAACTAGTAACTATCATTTGTCTCATTTGAATTGTCGGGTAGAACATGATCATAGAATTTTTGTAACTTGTTCTAGTATTCTTAGTGATTTGTTTCAGTAACTTTTATGCTAAGTGAATTTCCACAGTGAACTGTATGCTTACTACACATTCCTGGTGAAGAAATGTTATCTGTTTTGAAGTGTTACGTTATGGTTTTGTTTACATGATCATTTATTGGGTTGATTTAGGATGTGACAAATACAAACAGCACCATTTTCTTCATTGTTGTATTGTGCTGTGTTAGGTTTTGTAGTATTTTCCTGGGTATTTTCCTGTAGTATTTTCCTGTATATGTGGTGTTTGACTTCAACTAAAATGTTACTAGTGAAGAAGTATATGTTGTTGAAAAACATGACAGTGAATTCAAATTAATACGCTCTCTGTTTAGAACCTAAGCAATCCCTGAACATGTATGTGTGTATGTTGTATCTGCAAATCGGACCTGATATAATGCAGCCAAATTGTGCGACTGTTTTGTGTGTGAAAGAAATAGTTACTTCTTCACCCTGATAACTCATTACTCTTAAATAGTGTGAGCAACAAGAGTTCATCTTTTAGTGACTTTCTCAGCATTTACACTGAAAACTAGGTAAACTGTTAATTACATTTTCATGGCTCAAGACTCTTGTCTCCTAAACTGAGTGTCTACAACTGAGCCGTTTTTGTCATCTTCAGCTGAGAAACCTGGTACCTGGGGACTTAAAGGTATGCAAATGACACGTTGGAAATCACAGAGAGAGGGGCATGCAGATGGTTATAACATATTGGAGAGAAGTACGTAAAACCATTGCAGTGTAACCTTTTATGCTAGTGCCATTTTTTTTTTCCAATGCCAATGGCTCCTGCTCCTTGCACCGTTCTTTGAATAATCAGGTACAATGTAGCAGAAGTCAGTTCTCATGAAAGAGGATTGATTCCAAATGAGGCATTTCCCCTTCAAATGGACAACCTTCTCTATTGATCACAGAGGAAGTCTTAGTACAAGTTTGGACTACTGGTGGGGTCAGACAAGCAGCGGGGCATTGGGAATCATTTGATCTGTTGAAAAGAACTAGGACAGCTGTTCTCCGCTGTCTTTAACTTCAGCTTGAGGTTGCAGTTCTGTTGAGTACTTCAGCACAGGCACTAGCCCCTGGGATACGTGACATGTATTTCCCTGTCCCAGTGTCAACACCTGGATGGCAAAAAATGGAGGTATCCCACAGACCTGAGATAAATTCACACTACTAATACTTGGGAGATTCTTTTGCAACCAAATGAAATTGTAACTCGTTCTGCAAGATAGGTGACAAGTCTCCACACTACTCAGCTACTTATTAACATCACTATTATGACACAATAAAGAGAGCATGATTTGTTTTACATCAGCTTAGATAAATTTTATCTTTTCTACTAAATAGATATTCACTTATGAGAATGTATAAAACTATCAAATTTTATATACTGTAGTTTTGGTCCTAAAATTTTCTGCATTGCTGGCATTTTGGAAGTTGCTTTATAAATGAGCTTAAAGAAAAATAAAACTCCAAGCCCCCAAGTTTTGATGAAATTCTATAAACTTTTGAGAACAACACAATTTTAAAATGGCACTCTTTTAAACTTGCTGTTTTCCTCTTTCTTGAAAATGACAAAAGAAAATCTGATTTAGGAAACCTTAAGCCAGCAAGGAGTGTTTTGCAATGACAGAAGAATAGAGCTGGCCAAGATCTTTTCACAATTGATGAAGCTGAGGCCCAGAGTCTGTGACTTACCCAAAGCTCTGTAGCCATTGTGGGACCCAGAACCGTCAGTCCTGATCCCCCAATCGCTCTTCCTCTTCACCTAGTTTTGGATTCAGAACACTTGGGTTCTTATCCCAAAGCTGGTGAATGTGGTTCGGAATACAAAAGAGCAAAGTTCTCCTGCTCTCTGGTGGTTGATGTCCTCTGGATCACAATTCTCAATCCAGATCCAGATCCACAAGGATTTCTAAGCAGTCTTGATCTTTAAGGAGTCAATGTCCATCTGTCCCCAGAATCATCTCAAGAGATCAAGAGCTGCTCTCATTTTACCTGTGGACTCTTAGAACCACTTCATTTCTGTTTCTTAAAATCGTAACACTGCTAGAGAAGTACAAACAAAAAGAAGAGTATGCCTTTTTGAAATTGATTGAGTACAGAACGACTTGTGGTACCATCTGTGCCAGTGCCTCTCCAGAGAATTAGTGTGACTGCATGAATCCAGCAAGGATGCCCCGCAGTTTGTCTGCACAAGTATTCCTTAATGAAGATGGCAACTTTTTCGTGTAAAAATTAATTTTGTGTACTTTGACATTTTGATGCAGCATACTGTCTCATTCAAGATAGCACTCTTTTAATTACTTGTGCAATGACTTATTCAAATTATCTCTGTATAAGAAGAGAAAAATAAGTCATTAGACTATAAATCTCCAGTTAAAAAGGACAAGTCACAAAACTAATCAGTGACTCTAAACAAAAATTTTCTGGATGACTTGTACATATAAATTCTAAACACTTGTGATTCTTAGTTGACATTTTATAAGCTTTGTATTTTATAAGGGCCTCTATTTTTTATTTATCCCAAACTATGCTTTTGTCCACTTCTTTCAGTCCTTTGCAAAAATTCGCAAGAGTGCTGAATTGTGGATAAAACGGGTCAAAAATACAGAGAAAGTAATCTAAAAATTATCTTTTAAGAAGGTTTTAGTAGACTCAATTAGTAAAAGAACATTATGTGACCATAAGTATATTTTAAAGAGGAAGTAAGATTAAATTAAAATAAATGGATTCATAAAATTGCTATTTAAGTACAGTATTTACTTTTGCAATTGGAGCCTGATTCCACTACCAGCTGTTTCATTTCATTTCACTTTTCTAGATTAGAGTCTGTAATTTGTAGTTGACTGTGATGTGGAACACTCTCCCCTTCCCCATCCACATTCTCCATCTGGTTTTGAACATGATAAAGCACTTTGATCTCGCCGTAAGTGTTGCCCCTACACTGCTAGGCTGTGCTCATTAATGGGAAGCCTCACCTCACCTGCTCTGCAGTTTGGGAAAAAGCAAGAACCTCCTTCCTGCCATCAGCAAGAACCAAGTTAAATTAATCTTTACAACTTGAATCAGCTTTTAATGACCAGACCGTTAAGCAGAGTGAAGTCTAAAAACTGCATTTCTATGTTTTTTTTTTTTTTAACTAGGTAAGAGAAAAGGCTCATGTGCTTTTTTGGAATGTTTCTTGGCTTCTTTCTTTACCCCTTTGGAGAGTGAAAATGAGGTTGCTCTTGGATAAAGTACAGCCATTATTTCTTCTGAGTTCTTTTCGTCTGTTAGCCAGGCAGTGGCGCACACAGCGTCAACGGGAATCCTTATTCTTCTTAGCTCTTATGTTTCACATCAGTTGAAGGTAAAATTCATGAGTCTCCAGTTCTGATCAACAGATGTAGTAAGATAGTGGCCTACTTTTACCAGTGCCTGCCTAAGACAATAAAACAAGTAGTATTAAAAGACTCTAAAAACGTCTTTGCAAATTTAGCCTACAACCTGCTAAAATTAAGATAACTGCAAATGTAGGTCCTGAGCACCAAGTCTCTGATTGGTGCGATGTTTTCATTTTCTAAGCTTATCTCACTAAGCTTTATTTCAGCGCGTTTTTATATCTCTATGTAAATAATGAATTGCATTTTGAAGCTGAGTTAGGAAAAGTTTAGTTTTGACCCCTTATATTCAGCTTGCCTCCATAGGTACGAAACTGACACTGAAGCATGGAAAGATAGAAAATGTAGTTTATTAACTATTCTTTGCAGTTCACAGTTTAAGAATAAACTTCTAGCTTTATATACAAATAGTAATTGTTAATTATATTTAGTTGTTGCTTTTGCAACAAAACTACAACATGGCTACCTTTAGAAATTCTCTCTGTATGTGTGTGTATGCGTGTGTGTGTGTGTGTGTGTGTGTGTGCCTGTGTAAGAATTTTTCTTGTAAACTTTGGAATTTGTGACAATATGAGCAGATAGAAGGCAGCAGCTCCAAATTCAGAAAGCAGAAACGGTTGCTTCTTTTTTTTTTCCCCTCAAGTCCCATGTGAAAACAGAATTTGTATCCTTGTGTGACTTTTTTGTTCAAAAAAGTTTTCAACACATGGATTCTAGAGCAGGCTTTCCAGTTTGTAGATTTGTTGCGTGGATAGGGTTATTCTACAGTATTTAGACCTCAAAGCATAGTCATTGCATTTATGATACATTAATTGCCTTTTCATTCTAACTTTATTTGTTCAAAATTACCTTGTGTAAGCGGCATAGTGATGGCTGAAAAAGTGGTTTCCTAGAATGACAAACCATAGGTACATCTAAATAAAGACTGAAGCATAACTAAAGCATAACATGAAATCAATTCCAATTTATAAACCCAAACGTAAAGATACTGTGGAATGACCCTTTAACAGTGTTTAAGAGACATATGCTGCAGTTAACTGTCTCAGTTAGGGTGCGAATGTGTGAGACACACCTTTTTTGCACTTATGTACATAGTCCATGAAAGCAATCCTTGGAGCTTTTTTAAAAGTATAAGAAGTCTGTGATAATAGTGGGAAAGTTAGTAAGAGAGTCTTTTCTGAGGCTTTGAGAAGGAAAAGTGTTTTCTAGAAGACTTACCTAAAGCATGATGCTGCTTTGCTGGTGTGGAGGTTTTTTTAGTTCGCTATAGGTCACCGGAAAAGAAGACTGGTACCAGTTAAAGGTCAAATTCAGCTAACAACTCTGATCACGACTAGAATTATGTCACCTTTGCATAAGACCACTAGCAAAGATTGCTTGCTTTTAAAGTAATCCTCACTGAACACACACACACACACACACACACACACACACACACACACACACTAGTGGTAGCAAGGAGTTAACCTGTAAATTGCAAGCTAGATATTCCCATTGTGATAAAATCAGATTTCATTCACAGAAGATTATGGGTTCATCTGTTTATCATGTACTGTGTATTTAAGTGACAATCAGATTCTTAAGGTGGACCACAAATCCAGACCTGTGAACCAAATGGTCAACCATGAAACAATTTCAATTAAGAGTTTTTATGGCCAGCAGTAGCATATTTCATTCTCTTCAACAAAGGAAACCATGCTCCTGGCCCAAGTTACTAAATGGTCTTAATTATATTATACCTGTTTGTTGAGAGCTGTTTTCTGACCAACCTTTGACAATTTACAAAATACCTTACTGGACCACTTCAGCCTCCCACTCTTTGCCTTTAATTAACTATCAGAGAATCAGCTAAAATCTCACATAACATGGGAACTGGGAGAGAATATATCAGTCAGCCCATCTCTGCCAGGTTGACACCCACACTGCCTACAGATAGCCATTCCACTTTCTGATGTCCCAAGGCTGTGAGGCCTGACAAGATGGAATTTAGAAAGGTTAAGGGAAGTACTTAGAGCCCTTCACATCTTGGGGCATTTTGCTCCTGCCCTGGAGGAAGAGACCATGCTAGAGTTGAAGGAGTTGCTCTTGGGCATTGTTAATTCATTTTGATAGCTCTCACAAAGACAGGAAAATAAGCCAAAGCTAGAAAGCAATCCAAGCCTTACAAGTTATCCAGTATCTCAGGGCCAGTTGGCTAGAAATTTCTGATCCCTCCACCCCAACCCAGTCCTTAATCACTTACACTTAAGGTCATACAACAAGCAGCCTGACAATCTGACCAGCATTTCATTTCCATCAATAACATGTAAAAAAATGTTCATCCATTTTGAAAGTAGGAGCTACAGCTTCAGCCTTATCACCACCATCATTCCCCATTTCAACATACGTCCTTGTGTTGACATTGCCTTTTGAATTTATAAGATGCAAGATTATATTTTCATAAAATGGGTAGAGAGATGAGAGTCTAAATCAGGAAGGATCATAAGAGTGTGGGAATGATGCTAGCAGCATCGCAGAAGTTATCCAGGGATTTTTGGCATAGTGTGTATGTTGATGGCCACCAGGTCGCACTCTGGAGCTAGAACACAATGGCTGTGTTTAAATAAAACATTTTAAGGAATAAAGTATAATAAGTGATTGTAACAGACCAAAAACTAGCCTTCATTATTAAGCCCAGGAAACAATTTAGTTTAACTATTTCATGCATGTTCAACCCTCCCACTTATCCTTACCTCTGAAGCCAATTCCAGGGAAATTTCATCTTTAAATAGATCCCACCCTCAATTGTGATAAACTTAAAAAGAAAACAAAACGTATCACTGTGAAATAAGTTACCACTCTTGGGAAATACTGCGAAAATTCTTGCTAGGCATCTTAAAAATACCTTTGTAACAAGACCTAAAATCAACCAAACTTTTCAGCCTACTTTTTTCCTCCCAAAATGCAAAATGTAAAGCTTTAGCTGTCATAGAATGCATGGTTCCAAAGCTTTATTCTGCATAAAATTGCTATTTCTTAGTGATGAAAACCAAATTATTTGTTGCTATGTCTTTTGTGTCTAGCAGTTGAGAGAATGATACCACCATGATATTGTTGCTGCTTTCATTAGCAGAAAATAAGCCATTTGCCCCAGATTACAAAATTACATGTAAGATTTAAGAAAGAAGAACTCCACACACACAATTTTAAAGGTTAACTTTATGAATTCATAAACAATTCAGAATAATATAGAAAATCAGAGAATACATTTAAAGCCCTCCAAAATGGTAAGTTAAAAATGCCTATTATAAGAAAATGATTAGAACTGTGCAAATTACAGATTCACATATTGATCAGAATATTTCATGAATATAAATTGCTTCCCCAAATGCTCATTCCCTCAACTGCAGATACCTTTTTTTTGCTTTTTCCAAGTTATTATGCTTTAGTGCTTATAAGTGTGCATTATGCAATTCATTTTAGTATGCTACTTCCATTTTTGTCATTTTAATAAACTATATAAACTGCTTTGTCTGTTTTTATGAATCCATATTTACACATTCGAAATTCACTTAAAAGCTATTCACATCCTAGTATATCAGTGATTAGTAATGGTTAATAATCCTATTACAAAATTTAAGTTTGTGATTTGTTTCAATGTTTTATCAATAGAGTAAATTTATTTCCAAATACACCTTCAGTGTTTTGAATTATGTAGATAATACATGCGTTGTTAGGTTTCTTGTTCCTATGAAATTAACTAACAAAAAGTGGAGAGCTGTGTTTTAGCAAAAGAAAACTAAGAATTTCAAGCTAATACTTACTGATTTTCTATTGTGTCTCAGAAATGCTAAGGCATATTCTGTTACATTATGAGAAATGTGTGTTTCCTAGTTATTCATTTCTAAACTGTACCTACAGTGTAATACATGAAACAAGTGTTGCTTATTACATTCTTTTCAAGATGGGCAGGAGCAGTTCCATAACAATGTGATGGATGAATTAAAATGTTCCTCTTCATCTAAGATTGGTTATGTCCTACACATGGCACAGAAATGGTGAAAGGATAATCATTTTTATGCTTGAGAAGAGCTAATACTCTGTTCCATCAAATTTTTAAACATGTCAAAAACACTACTTGGGAGCTCGGCATTAACCACCCTTCCATAATTAGGCTGATAGCACACTGAGGGGAAGAGAATTTAGGTCATATTTTTGTAGCAGAATATGTTTCATGTGGTTTTGACCATCAGAATTGCCAGGTAGACAACTGAGTCCATCGTGTCACCATATCACACAGCACTCTCTTGTTGATTAACGCCCTACTTCACTGTAATGTGGTACCCACTCCCATAGTTCTTAGTGAGACGGTTTTGACCCTTGATGTATTGTATGTTTTTCTGTGAGTTTGATATTCTGAGCACTAAACCCAGTTCAGTATATAAACATTTACAAGAAGTCTTTGGTTTCTTCAGAAGTCAGTCTACATGTTTCTCTCTGAAGCTGCTGCATGATAGGTAACCATTCAGGCCAGCCATTTCTGACCATCACTCAAAAATGGAGACTTGGAGTTTCTGTTGACTGGAAGAAAGATGACCCACAGTGAAACCATATGGAAATCAAGTTTATCACTTTTCTGCATAGCATCCTTCTAAGGCGAGCCCTTATTAATGCTTTATGATGGCTCCTGGCTTTCTAAAAGCCCTGGGGTAGCAACTTACAATAACTGTTTTCTCACATAAACCTGGACATTTCTCCTTCAAAACTTTCCTGGTTAACAACTCGGGCTTTGGAGACTAGCTCCAGAGCTGAGTTCTAAGACATCAGACTATGATGCTTTAAAAAAAAAAAAGTACCTCCTGGGAGTATTTGTATTGAAAAGAGTTTGCCCTTTAAATGTTCAACTATCAGACAGCCACATGCACAGATGAGGGCTTCCGAGGCAAACGTCTAAGCATTTAATCTAATCATTTTTGGGAAGTGATGCCATCATTTACCATCCATGGAGGCTCAGAAGGAAGGCTTATAATTTTGTTATTATCAGGAAAGCTCTGAAACAAATCTAAAATAGTGTGTAATATTTTACATAGCTAGCATGCTAAATTCTGTGGCTCAGCATCCACTCCCATGGTTAGCATCTGCAGACGGCATGACACACTGACAATGAGATTAAATTTCTTAGGGAAATGCATGTGATGATAATCTAATGTCTGTTCTTATGAACAGTCACCAGAGGGACAAACATAATGTGTTTGTTTTTTTTTTTGTGCCTCTTCCCATACTAGAAATGTCCATTTGACCAAACCCTCCCATATTTTCCTTTCAGCACCTGACATACAGTTCCTTAGCAGGATGACAGTGGGTGTCCGGAGAATGAAAGCCACGAGCTCCAAGCAAAGTATTTTAGATAGCAAAGTCAGTCAGCAGAGCATAGGTTCAGGCTTGTGGCAAGCGCAGAAAGGTTGAATCCCAACCACACAAATCTGTACTTAAAACAGACACACAAAATCCTGATGTGGTTACAGACATCAGTATAGGAAAGTGCTGATCAGTGCTGTCCAGCATTACTGTGTTGTGCATGGTAACAGAGCAGGGCAAAGCATTACACACACATGCCCCATAGAATCCAGTTATTCTAATACAAAAGCAGGAGATGTCTCCCTGACAGTGATGCAAAATGCTGCCTGTAATTACAATGGCAGAGACCCGGTGGGTGGGGAGTCAGATTGGTCAAATAGCAAAAGCACCTGCGAATGCAGGCAGCCTGTACATCAACAATTGGACTTAAAGGAATGCCACATGGATCTGAAGAGTCTGTAGTCAGTGTTCCTTTGGAGATCTTGTGGCTGCAGAAGATGGTTATGAATCCATCAAGGATCAATGTTGGGCTCAATAAAAAAGTGGGAAAGGATACGACCAGGACTTGAGACTTTGCCTATAGCCTTCACAATCTGAAGAGTGGAACCAATCTTTCTTTAGAAAAGGGGACAGTGAAGAGAGAATCGTATCTGTGTTATTTTTGTACGTGTCTGTATATGTGTGTGTATACACATGTATATCCATATACATACATAGATAGTGATTCTGGATGTGCCTTTCTTAAGTATTTAATAAACGTGTGTAGAATTCATTCAAAGTGTCTTGGCTCTTCTCAATCTCTAGTAATATAGTCTAAGCTTCAAAAATGCATCTATACATTGTTTTAAAAATCAGATCCCACATCAGTATTCAAAATATAGAGCTTATGGTAGGGGTCACCAATATAGGAGGCATTTGCAGTAACAATCACACCCCAATTTCACTATTGGTATAAAATACCTTGCTGAGAATATGGGGCAAGTGTTTACCAGAAAGCAGGCCAATAGCCAACAGTAAGAACCACCGTACCAAGCAACTGCTTTTGCTGAATGGATCTCATCAGAAAAATTCTGGCTCTGAAAGATGCCTAGGATTTGGGGAGAAACTAGGACGAGTGTGTGAGGCCAGAACAGCTGAACATTTTAGAAAATTCATGGTCAAAGAGTGTCACATATGTAGCCACACTCACTGTTGTCCTCTATTTTTCACTTTGTAGAGAAATATTGTCATTATCTCCAGATATTGTTAGGATGGCTTGGTGAAACATCAGTCCAGGGATTGCTTTTTAGCCATAGCAAACTAAATAGGCTGTAAGTAGTGTTTTTAAGTTATTACGTTGTATGAACTCAGTGCTGTGACACTTGACCCTTCTTCCCTCCAATCCATCCTCTGCATTGCTGCCAGTCTACGTTTCTCTCACCAAAGGTCTTCTATGGCCCCTCCCTGGCCAGGGAATAAAGTCTGCATTTTAACATAGCACTCTTTCATACACTGATCTTGAGTGTGCACTCTAGCTTCCCTCTGCCTTCTGTAACTTGCCAGAGAAAACCAGAGGTGGACAGTAGCTAATGAGGTACAAGCAAGTTTGATTCAGGATTGTTTCAACTGGGAGAATGAGACCTCAGTATTGAGCTGGGATCAGTTCTGAATCCCAGGAAAAGTGGAGATTTAAGATCAGGGGTGAGGGTGGGGGTGGGGCCCACAGAAGGTGAAGAAGAGAAAACAGCAGTAAAAGGGGGTAGGGGTGGGAGGGTTCTGGCTTAATCTAAGAGGATTCTTGCTGACAGGAGATTTGGAGGGTCAGACATCATTTGCAGGAGGGAGTGGGATTCAGAAAAGCTGGGCTAAAGTCTGGAGTTTTCCTTGGCAGAGTACCCTTCAGGCAAATCGAACCACTGCTGAGAAAATAGAGCTTGAAAATTTATCTTAGAAACAGACTAGAATGGTGAGAGTAGGGGAAGGGGTTGGGAAGGCATTACAGGCAAAGATTATTTGCATTTTCCCTCTTTTTAAAGAAATAATGAATCTATTTTAGTTTTGATGATGTTTACCTAAGAAAGATGCATGCCCATGTGGACCTCCAATTAGGATAGGGAGGGTCGAGGAATGGGGGAAAGTGGTTGAGATAATAGTTTGCAATCTCTTTTTTTCTTTCTTCCTGTACTTTTGGAGAGAAGGGAAGAGGGCTACTGCCAGCACCTAACAGCATCAGTACTAGGGGATGGGGACGGCCACCCCATGTCATCCCAGGGTCCCCGATGGTTTCAATAATTCTGAGATGCTGTTGGGTTCCACAGTTCCAAGGTTGAGGAAATCCTTCCAAGGTCCATTGGCTAATATAATCTACCTTAGAGTCTTCACTTGCCTAGATAATAGCTGCCAAAGCTTGAGAGGGAGGGTTGTCCAATTTGTTCCACCCTTCATGGTACCAGATGTCCTCTGCTGGCCTCAATGAATTGGTTGTCATGTTCCCCACATGCATCTGGGCATGCTGTCTGTTGCAGAGGCTTCAACAGCTGAGGAGACCCAGTTTTGGCACATGCACTCTATGGTCAGACCACACATTGTATGATTGTCCCTGTGCTTGGAGTTCTAAGTCCAGTGGTCCAGTTGGAAGAGGGTCGCCAAAGTAACCTCACCATAGGTGACCCCAGACCTAACTCCAGTGTGTCATGTGCATGCCAGCCAGTTCAGGGTCAAGCTTAGTCCATCACCCATACCAGCCTACACATGCAGTGATGGTTGCAGTCACCCAGTCAGTTCTGTTCCTAGCCCCAACTCATATGCAAACCAATGGATGCTGTGGCCCAGCCTAACTCTGATCACCTACATACTCGGCGCTCACACATACGAGCAGGAACTGCAACCTAGTTGAGGTGACCCCAATAACCTTCACCAGACCCATCCCCAGCCCAGGTTCCTGCAGTAGACTGGCCCAGCCTGTTTTGCATCCCATTTGGCAATCCTACACATCAATGCATATAGGAGTCTAGCTCAGCTTGACCAACCCCAGTATCCAGCCCACACTCATGTTGTCAGGTGTTACTGCCTGTCCAGCCAGGCCTGCCCCCAGCCCTGGTTCTCATGTTCATCAATGGGAACTGCAGTCCATCAGAGGTGTACCCACAATTTCCCTACTGGACCCACTCTCAGCCCTAGATCTTGCACTCTCCAGTTGGTTCTACAGTCTAGCCTGACAGGACTTAACCCCAGCCCCAGCACCTGCTAGCCAATGCTGCAGCAAAGTAGACCAGCCTGCATTCACTCTAGTTCTTGCAAGCACCAGTGGATATGGTCACTTATCCCAGCCTTGCTCTGCCTCACCAATGCCTACAGATGATGCAAAAGGATGGGCCTCAATGTCATTGGGTGCTGTTCAGTATGAATGCACCAATACTCCCCCTTGAATGTACTGTCACTTTGCATGCAAATAAATCTTAGTTGTCTGTTAACCTTTAACCTACCTCTCATCCACAAATTTATTCTTGCAACAGAGCAAGAGCCTAGAGCCAGCCAGCCCATGACATCTGTAGTAAGTCGTGTAGATGAATAAAGTCCTCCTGGAAATTAGGTAGCAGGTCTTTCTCTCAACTCTTGCCTCCCTTGCACTTGAAAGTGTTGGTTTGATTGTGTCTTTCCTTCTTTACTCTGCTGTAACCCATTATGGACAAACTCTTATTAAGTCAATCAAGCCTTCTCTCCAGCAGCTGTTGGAAGTGGGAAGGCTGAGAGACAACGCCATGTAGATAGAACACCTTGGGGCCTCGTGAAGAAGGTTTATGCAAAAGGATGGAATTTGCCTTTCGCCCATGCAGTGTCCAAGGAGGGGGGTGTCCTTCTTTCTGTCACCATTTAGCCATGAATAGTCTACACTGCCCGACTTCTTCCATTTATGCCTTCTAAGTATTCAGACTTTTTGTCCCTTTGGTAGTGTGCCCCATCATATATTCTACCACCATTACTAATGAGATGTTTGGTTCTCATACAGTAAACCTCTGACAAATTCCACCATCCCATTAACCCCTGAGAACCACTGCTGCCTCTATGGAAAACTTTTGATATATGGACATTCTCATGTTCCTGGCTCCAACTCCCACAAGACCCCAACATACCCTCCATTTACTTTGGGCTTCTGTTTCCTCCCTCACTTATAACAGTGCTGCCATACCCCATATCTATGGCCACACGTGGAGGGAGAGAGATCTGGGTGTGGTTTTGGGACATGACTGATGGAGATGCTAAGCAATGCTCCATTTGAGAGTTTCTCAGCAATATTTAAAAGAAAAATCTTCTACCCACCCTTCAACTAAGAATTTTCAGGATCATGTTAAGGACCATATTGAAACTGCTACGAAATGGACCAGAAGCCTACTACCAGTCTGTTAAAACACTCTGAATGAGACTTCAGATCTCTCATGACCAGCTTCATATAGCCTAGTTTCCATGGAATATCCCACAGGTACAAGAATATCCTGACCAAATAAAAGGACAAGAACATGCTCAGATGCCACAGATCATATTCAAGATTTGACGTGCCAGGTATGAATTGGCCCAGGGCATGCAGTTGAGATGCTGGGATGCCCAAATCTGACCTAGTCCAATGACAGGAGCCTCCTGGAGGCATGACTCTAACTCTTTTCCTCTCCCTAGGTGAAGAGGTTCTATCGGCCGTGGGAACACTCTGTCCATTCCCATGGATTCATTCCTGGGCTGCATCTTTAAAATTGGGAAGCTTTAACTGAGATTTATTTTTATATAAGCAAAAATATTATTTGCTTTTGTAGTACTACCCAGCCACCATAAGATAAATAGTGGAGAAAGTTAACAATCATAAGAATCCACAACTTTAACATTATCCTTCAACTTGATCACTTCTGTAAGAAACAACAAAAATAGTCAAAAAGTCCTTACATAGTAGGTCTCTGCGCCTACTGAGCCATGTGTGAGCAGTGTCTGGGTACAGAAGAGCCTTGGCTGGGCTGAAACATCCAACAGTAAGAATTGGAATAGATTGAAGGCCAGCAAGGAGGGCTGGCCCATGGAACCACCAGTACGCACAAGATCTGGCATAGGGAGAGGTTCTGAAGGAGAAGCTTGGAAAACTTTTCTGTTGGGACACAGTCCCTACAGGTCTGTGCAAGAACCATGATAGGGAGCAAACCAGACCAGGCCAGAAAAAGATACTCGCTGGCATACATTTGGCATTGGTCAGGGGCAGAACAGGCTGAACCAGTTCACATCACCCACTGGCGAATCCAAGCACTAGAATAGAGTGTGGTCAGGCCAGGTTCGGTTGCAACACAAACCAGTGCACATTACAGAATGCCATCGTGAGATGAGCCATACCAGATGTGGCTGCAGCGCCCAAACAGCACACTTGAGAACCAGGGAGGGAGGGGCAAAGCCGGCAGGAGGAATGTGGGCTGCCCTGCTAGACAACCACTCCCACTGGAGAGCATGAGCTGGGATGGGGGCAGACCAGACCAGGCAGGGCTACAATACCTGTGGGCCTCATGTGAGCTAGATCAGGGAAAAGCCAGGTTGGGCTGACTGTCCCAACTGGTGCAAGCAAATATAGAGTGGCTGAGGGTTGGTTGGGCTTTGCCACAGCATCAGCTGGCAAAAGCTAGCACTGGGGGCTAAATCTGTCAAGTTAAACTCCAGAACTGCCTGGAGAGTGTATAATCCGGGAGTGGGGTGGCCTAGTAGGGAAATAGTGGACACTTCCCTCTTGGGTTACCACTCCTACTGGGGAGCATGAAAACTAGAACTGGGGCAGGGGTGGCTATACAGAAAGGCATCCGCCAGTATGTATGTGGGCTGGATAGTAGGGTTGGTCGGGTTGAACTAGGCTTCAGTGCCCACTGACATGTAGGAGAGCTAATTGGGATGTGGGACAGACTGAACAAGTCTGCAGTACATACTGGCATGCATGGGAACTAGGATAGGGGCAGGCCTGGTGGGGGTTGTGGGAGTCACCCCAACCAGGCTGCAGCTCCCACTAGTTTGAATGAGGACTAAGTATGAAGTGGGCAGGATGGGGCTGGACTGCAACACCATCAGTTCACATAGAATAAAGGGCTGGAAACAGAAGTGACCCAGCAATTGCAATGACCAGCATGTGCATAAGCTGATTGGGGTGACAGACTGTGCCGGACCCTGTACTAGCAAGTACACACAAAAATCAGGTCTGGGATCACCTCAGACGAAGTTTCTTTGGAGATCCTTCTAACTGAACTGCTAATCTCAGAACCCCAACCATGAATAGACTACGTCAGTAAGTGAATTCTGAGTAGATTTCATCGCGATTAGAACAGCAAGATTGGCAGCAATTCAGAACTAGTGAACTATCAAAACTACTTGAGCAGGACCCTCGGAGCGTGCCTCACATTGGGGTCCTGGGATGGGTGCGAGGCTGGGTGGGGCTTCTCCCTTTGTTTCTCCCCTCACCCCAGATACAGGAAAAAAATAATGGTGACATTAGTGTGGAAACAATGGTCTTACTCTCTTTCCTGTAGCCCTTGACTCTTTGAACCCTAATAAACTAAGATTGTAGAAAAAAAGAAATAAAGAACAGTGGTAAATCTAAAAAAAAAAAAAATTATCCTTCAACTTGTTCACTTCTGTAAGAGACAACAAAAATAGTCAAAAAGTGCTTATATCCAGGTGTCCATGACAGTATTTCAAAACCTACCATTAGAGGGAGCTGTTGGCCCTGTTATGTCCTTACCCTATTACTGACACTTGATTCAAAAAGACAGATGATAGATGATGATGAATGACCCACTATTCAGTGGTCCTCCACTAGCCACGGATCCGTTGCCTCAAGCTCAGGTTGTCTCATTGTAAACCATCCCCAGGGGCCAAGGAGTTATCTCTGTCACCTTCAGATCTCAATTCTCTTTCATCTCCTACTAGCATAACCTCCACCCTACAGCGACACCTGCCATCTACTATAGCACAGTCTGGCTAGAGTCGATCACACTGGGGATTGCTATCATCCAGGTACAGGTGGGCTTTCTCCTGTGACAGAGGTGACAAACAACCATAATGGGACAATTAGAGTATACATCCTTTTTTCTATTACTAACTTCAATCAATGTGAACAAATGCTAACAAAGGTTTTCAGAAGATTCTGCAAATTTACTGAGGAGTTTCAGGCCCTAACTCCAGCCCTTGATGTGACCTGGGTGACCTATAAGTTGTCCTGTCCATTTGTTGCAGCCCAGAGGAGGAACAACCAATCTTGGGAGCCAAGGCCCAAGCTCATGGTAGCTTAGGTGCCAAATCAGTATGATGTGGGGTCACAAAAGTCCTACAAATTCCTAACTGGAATTACTATCAAGGTCATGAATATTTGAAATGCTGAGATAGTATGGTGACCTATCTAGTAGATAGAATGAAAGAAAAATGTTCTATAAAATCCATAAACTATGACAAATTCAAAAAGATAACACAAGAGACAATACAGTCTTCTTTCAAGGATGATTGAAAGAGGCATTGAAGAGATATACTAATTTGGATTCTAGCACCCTTGGAGGAAAGATCATGCTCAGCATTCAGTTGGTCAGGAAGTCAGCCCCAGATATTGAGAAGAAACTCCAGGAACTGGTAGTGGCCCCCAAACTCCCATGAACCAGATACTACATACAGAATTTTTGGTGTTAACTTATCGAAACAAAACTGAAGTGAAAGGGGACCATCAACATGAGAAACAGCAGTCTAGACAACAGGCTCATATTATAACTGCAGCTACAACCACCACAGCATGACCTCATCGCCATTCCAGGAGATATCTAACTCTGGCTGAAAAGCCCAAGAGAGAGTGTTTTAAGCTCAGAAGCTCGGAAATTGGGGCAATTCGGAATCTTCCTGCTTTAAAAATGAGTGGAGTCCTTGCCCCCGTTGTCAACAAGACATGCAATGGAGATGGGAATGTCCCCAGCTCTAAAGGGAAGGAAGAACTTCAGTTAACTTTTGTCTTTATCCAAGCTCTAAAAGGTCTCAGGAATTCAAGGTGGCTCCCACAAGCCAAATGACCATCACACCCCAAATCCCTTGGGTGATTCTGGATATTACAAATAAGAAAAAGCAAATTTCTAACACATGTGAGAGCCATTTACTTTCTTCTGAATTTCCATGCAGCACTTTTATCCTCCAAAAGTTGTGTCACCATGAGAACTGGTGACAATTTACTTTGCCTCTGGTTTACCAGATAGATCTCCCATCAGCTGTTGGTTATGCTTGAATGTCTGATTCCTTTATTTGGCAGAAATGTGATACCTTCTCTGGAGTCTTCTTTCAAAATAATTACCCCTAAACCTAAATATTTTGTTATGATGTCAATGAATGCCAAAACAAAACACAATTTGAACAATTCTCCAGTTGCAGTCCAAAATAAGTAGTAGATCATTAGATATCAGAGTACACATGAATGGATTGCACATCTGCCCCAGTCATGGTCCTCCTAAAAGACAAGGCATGATTTTCTCATTAATGCTAATATCCCTTAAAACCCGGAACCCATGTGGGGACTCCAATTTGTGGCTGGCAAATTATCTATCAATCGTTAAGTCCTGATTCCATGGCCATCCCCTTACCATCTGATTTTTAATGTCAAATAGAGAATGGCAAGTGGTTCAAGACCTCAAAGCCATAAATGAAGTTGTCATCCCACATCATCCAATTATACAGCATCCTTATACTATCCTACCTCTATATCTGAAGGCATATCTTTGTTCACAATCCTCAAATTGAAAAATTTCTTCTTCTATATAACCTCAAATTTGGAATCCCAGTAGTTCTGTGATAATTCAGGGGGAAATGGTGGTGGGTTGAGGTGGAGAAAAATAGGGAAAGATGAAGGGAAGGAGGAAGGAGGAACCTCTATATCTATAAAACTCTATAATGGTAAATAATAAAAATAATAATAAGAAGAATTCCAGTAGTGGCTCACACCTGAAATATACAGATCTATCCTCAAAAACTACTCAGCAGTACACCTGATGACAGTCCTTCCTCAATACTTTAGAGATAATCTTCACTTGTTTAGTGGTGCTTTCCACCAAGGAACTTACAGAACTCAAATAAAACATGGAAATCATTTTAGCATCTGTAGACATTACCCCTTTCACAGTTATTCTAAGGAAGACTTGGATGAGAACATCATTCGGGCTTTAAATTTTTTTTTAGAGGAGAACATAAAGTTTCCCTAACCAAAGCCCAGGTGTCTAAACCAGAAGTATTCCACTTGGTATATGTTTTGATCTCAAGAAACCATGCCCTATTCCTTAAGTGAAAGTAAACCAGATTATATGTAAGGCTAAAACAGACAAGGAAACAGTACAAAACATTCCTGAAAATTGTTTCTTCTGCAGGATCAGGATTCTAGGATTCAGGTTGATAGCCAAACCATATAAGACATCATCAAATGGTCACAGCATTGACCCATTTGAGTGGACAGGAAAAAACCACAAGTCCTTTAAAAGATTAAAGATCATTGAAAACAACTTCCACTCTAGGGATTCCTAATTTAAATAAGACTTTTATCTGTTTTGCTGCTGAAAGAGAATGACTTTGGATGTAGTCACCCAAAAATTGATTCCACTTCCCCAACTGGTGGGCTACTTTTCAAAACAGCTACAATCAGTGGCTACAAAAGAGCCTAGATGCTTGAGGGCAGTTGTTGCTCTCACACTTTTGGAAGAGGAAACCACCAAATTTATTTAGGCCACACTAAGTATAAGAGGACCTACAGATTAAAGGACATGAGCGGCTGGAAGGAGAATGCTTTTACTAAATACTAGGCTCTGGTATTAGAATATCCAGAGGTAACTCTCACACTATGCCAAGTGTTCCATCCAGTTATGCTTCTGCCATCTGAACTTATTGGAAAACTAGTCTGCTCTTAGGTAGAGAGCACAGAGAAAGTCCACTGCAGTTGGATTGTTCTACAAATATGAATGTGTGGCGAACCTGGAATGTACTGATGCCTGTAGTGTCATGAAGGAAGGAGTTAGAAAAATAGCATATGCCATAGTATATCTTACCTAAGTTATGGAGGCCTATGCATTACCACCCAATATCTAGGATCAAAAGTTCAAAACCATCACCTTGACTAAAGCCTTATAACTAGAAAAAGTGCAGAGAGTCAATAGCTATATGTTGCAAATACTTCTTCCTTATCTCACACACACACACACACACACACACACACACACACACACACACACACAAACTTGGACAAAAAGAAACCTACTGACTGCTAATTTCTCTCCTATAAAGCATGGTCAAGATGTTTTTGACTTTCCAAACATTTTGAAGCTTCTGAAGGTGGCTGTAATAAATTACAGGGGCCATCAAAGGGTTTCGGAATAGGCATATAATCAGAAATGCAGCAACAGATGAGGCAGCAAATAAGGCTGTCGCTGAGAAGGGTCCAGAAACAGCTCTAATATCCTAACTTCCTGAGACAGCTAGAGGTCCCTACAATAAAACAACTTACACTAGGCAATGAGACTTGCTAATGATCCCAATGGGTGTTACACTTTAGGTCATAAAATCATGCTCCTAACGGTCTCTCGATGGAGAATCGTCAAATACATGTGTAAGTCCATCCACCTGGGAAGACAAACATGAAATCCAATAGCTTTCATGTTTCTGGAGGAAAGAGACTACATACTGTTATAAACGAAGTTACTCAATCTTGTCTCCGTTTGTCCACAAAGCATTGTGGGAGTCATACCAAACCACTTCCCCTACTCAGTCCTCTACAAAGGAGGGAAATCTACTCTGGAGAGTATTGGTGAATAGTCTTCACTAACAGGCTCACAACAAACGGTCACTAATGTTTAGTAGTCCTTCTTGGTACACTGGATGCATAGAAATCTTCCTGACCGAACCAGATAAAGTGCAATAAACATCCAAAGTTCTACCCTCTGTAACTAACAACAGCCTAAATGGAAAGGACCCTATTAGGTGCAGGATGACTACAGTTAAACTACATTGAATTTCAAGCTGGGTACATCTGTCAAGGGCTTAACCTCTACCCCTTGAGTCTTCCCAGGCACATACACAGGATAATTCTGCCTGTTCTGGTGATCCAATAAAGGAACTCAAATTTATCTTCAAAAGGCTAAAGATAAGTAAAACTAGTTCTATCATAAACTTCTCCTTAAAGAAGGAGACATTAAAGCTGTTGTATTTCTAGCTGACATGCCTTTCCTTCATCTCTTATCCTTCTTGAGAAATTGCCATTAGCAGTAAAACTCCCTGATAAATTTTTTCACTATAATAGCAAAAGAAGAAAATCCTACTATATGCCATGGAGTTGTTTCAAAAAAAAAACCTGTGGACTTCCTTGGACTACTTGGTCCAGATATCTGGCGAGGCACTAGAGCAACTATAATATTCTTTTGATTCCCTTGCTAAAACAGGATAGAGTATATGCAGCAATTAATAAAACCAGCTTCATTTACACTAAAAAGAGTAGTCTCATGAGAGAAGATAACAGAAGACTTTGTGACCAGGCCAAGTGGCTCCATGAGCTCGGTAAAGGAAGTCCCTTGACTCCCATCACCTGGATAAAAGCCCAAAGTGCTCTCCTTTCTCGGACATGGGACCTATTTCTGCTACTCTTCTAGAATCCCACAATCTCATGTAAATTCGGTGACCATGCAGGGATTCCAGCCTATTTTTCATTATATAACTGCACAGACTAAGGGATTTCCCCTTCCACTCTCTCCTTTTGCCTTCCCCTGCCCTCAGTTTTCCCCTATATTATTACAATAGTATAGTCCTTGAGCAACAGTCACAAGTCCATTGTTCTGCTATGTAAGTGTATCATGACATTATAGGTGTAGACAATGATACAAAGTCCAGCATCCTATTGTAAACCTACATTTAGCAGTTTTATTGGGAGGGTTGACAATGAATTTCTAGCTCCCCCAAAGAAACTGAAGTTCAGTTATCAAGGGATTTTTATTCCCCGACTAGACAGAAACAACACCCTGACAGAGCATGAAGAGTTACAGAAGGTGGACCTTCCTCCCCCGACCTTCCGTAAGAAGTAAGAGACAAAAATCTCTGAGAGCAGAAAAAAAAAAAAAGATACGGCTGAGGTACCAGCCCCTTCCTGCAGCTCTCCCTGCCCCATTCACATTTTTCTCCATTTGGGCTACAGAAGATCATAATTTTCAGTTTGTAGAAATGGGCACTGGCCAAAAACAACCAGTATGATGGTCAACCACTAATATGGTTGTCAACTGTGTCCCTGGGATGACCTATGGTTGGTTATAATGTCATTTTAATAAAATTACACAATTACCATTATTGAAGCTACAACTTGTATTGTGTGTTGAGACCTAACAGTTCATAGACTTCCACAAAAGGGCAGGGGACGAACAGTACTAAATCCCTGTCCCAAACATCACCCTCTATGTATACTTAATTATACCTGCCACAGACACCACACCCCTCTGCCACCAGATAATATAAAGGTATGACTCTGAAAGTCATTGAGTGCCACTCACTCAGGAATGCCCACACTCCACCATGCTGTGATGTAGAATGAAGGCCTCAGCACAAGTCAAACAGATGCTGGTACCATATCCTTGGACTTCCAAAAGAGTGCGCTCAATGAGGCATTTTTCCCTTTATAATTTGCCCAAATTCTGGCATTTTGTTGCAGAATAAAGAACTAAGATGCTTAGTTACATACATGCCAATTTCCTAGAGAGAAAATAGTGCTCACCCTGTTTGGTGAACTGAATGTGCAGCATCCAATCAGATATAGTCATAAACAATGGCAGACTTCTCTCTTATAGCCTTTCTATGCTATTCCCAAAGTAGAACTTGAATTGGCTGATGTCTACTACAGATAAAATCATAAATAAATATGATAGGAGATAAATATAGTCAGAAAGATAAGGATTAGATGCCATGAAACTGTAAACAAAGCACAATATTCTAACTGAAGGAAAAGTTGATGTTACCAAAATTTCAAAAATGTTAGCCCCTGGATAAAATTCAATTTGTCAGTTTGTTTTCCTGAATTATTTGCCAACATTGAAAAATTAAAATGCTTCACATAATGATGTAGATCTGGCAGCATCTGTACAATGTGCTGCAGCTGAAAGGCAGCTGTTTCTTTTAGATGAAGAGAATGTTTCCCAAGTCACCTGCTGCCAGTAGGGTAGCCTTGGTTATTAGCATTGCCTGCGCATCCTCAATTGCGTTCCCTTCCCTCACAGCTTTCTGTACAAGGAGTACCCCAATGTGACCAGCCTAACAATGACCCTGGAGAATGCCTATAGGAATGTCACACTCTTAAAAAAAAATCATCATTACGCAATTCATTCCTTGCCCATTATGGATAAAATGCCTTTTTCTTCATATACATCCTCACTAGAATATTCAACCAATCATGCTGCCAGGGTTGCATCTACTCACGACCCAATGACACATCGGTCCACAAAGTCACTCCTTGCTGTGGTATCACCAAAAATTGCTGGAGGGTCCTTGCAAAGCTGTTTGTATCACATTGCATCCTTGAATAGCAATACACTTTATTTGACAGGCAAACTTAAACAAAACTGAGGCAGCGAAATGATGGTTTCCGTTGTGTTTGAATTTTTAAAGAATGCCTCCAAAGGGCTCCCCTTCAGCTAAAAGTGTTCTAAAAAAATACTCAGCAGATGTGTGATCTATGTAGTGTAATTTAGGAATAAAAGGAAATTTGTACAGATTTTCCAAAAATCAATGCTAATATAATAGTTTTCAGTATCAAAAATGTCTTGATTTTGGTTTTGTGGCCTACAGAACTGAAGAAAAAGAGGTTTTTGTTAGAACATCCAATCTGTGGTACTTTGTCAAGGAAGCCCTAAAAACTAACGCATGTTCTCAAGAGTCTCAACATACTTCTGAAAGACATTTAAATGAATCACTTCTTAACAAATACTGCAGTGGGGAGATCCTATTGCTCCCTGCTCTACAACTCTGGCTTATTACCCCTCTGAGGATGTTTCCTTGTAACTTTTCTTAGCACCTAGGGTCTAGTGCAATGGCTCAATGGCTAAATACTTGCCTTGTGTGTGCTGGGATCTCATGTGGGAGCTAGTTCATGTCCTGGCTTTTCCACTTCTCATCCAGCTTCCTGCCTGTGGCCTGAGAAGGAAGTAGAGGATGACCCAAAGCCTTAACACCCTACACCCACGTGGGAGACGCAGAGGAAGCTCCTGGCTCCTGGCTTTGGATTGGCTCAGCTGTGGCTATTGCGGCCATTGGGGAAGCGAACCAGAAGATGGAAGATCTTTCTCTCTCTCTCTAATTCTCTCCCTAAGCCTAATCTGCCTTTCCAATAAAAATAAATAAATCTTTAAAAAACAAACAAAAAATTAGAAATCACCACCATTTCCTGGAACTTTATATTCATGCATAAGTGATCTCTGTGACAGAGAGAGACAAACAGAGAGAATATTTCTGGTTGAAGTCTGCATGATGTTATAAAAGCAAGCAGCCATGCTTCCCCCATGCCTGGGTAAAAATTATACCTAGAACTGAGCTAGGCTTTGAAGGGTTCCCCTAGTGGTTCTGCAAGAGAGTGGCCCTACTCCGTCATTATTTCCAAACAGGAAGCTGCAAGTCTCTTCCAAGGCTTGGAGAAACATCTCTATGTTGGCCTAATCAAGAGGTGACTACTTCTTTCCCTGTGTTTGAACACAATCCTGACATTGCACCTGGGATTCCAGGTGAGCAAATGCTCTGGGACCTTGAGCCATACAACATCATCAGCTTTCTTCTCTGGAACCTCGGACCTCTTTGGAGTACAAGAAAATAAAGAGAGAGGGGGCCCGGCGCGGTGGCGCAAGTGGTTAAAGGTCCTCGCCTTGCACGCCCGGGATCCCATATGGGAGCTGGTTCTAATCCCGGCAGCCCCGCTTCCCTTCCAGCTCCCTGCCTGTGGCCCGGGAAAGCAGTCGAGGACGGCCCAAAGCTTTGGGAACCTGCACCCGCGTGGGAGACCCGGAGGAGGCTCCTGGCTTCGGATCGGCATAGCATCGGCCCGTTGCGCTCACTTGGGGAGTGAATCATCGGACGGAAGATCTTCCTCTCTGTCTCTCCTCTCTGTATATCCGCCTTTCCAATAAAAAAATAATAAAAATAAATCTTTAAAAGAAAATAAAGAGAGAGGAATAATGAATAGAATAGCTGAACATACTACTCTACCTCTTAGTACTGGGAGAAAAATAATAATAACAAGAGCTTGTATTTTTAAGCACACACTGTGTGCCAGTTACTGTTCTAAGGGCTTTGTTTATGACCTTAGTTCAGCCACATCATTTAATCTGTTAGGTACAAATAGTATCCCTGTTTTACAAGTGGAAAAATTAATGCACAGAGAGATTGTGTCACTAACATAAGATCATGTAGCTACTACCCCTTGCCAGAGTCAATATTCAAATCTAGGCAATTTGGCTCCATATCCTGTCTCCAATCTTAATACTCTACTGCCTCTCAGTGAAAAGAAACCATGTTTTCATCTACAGATATTTTAGAGCCCATTCATTTCTGTACTTAAAAGGTTATCAAGTTTCATATCTAAATATCACTCGGGAGGGGATTTAATAAGTCAGACATTAAATTTAAAGACATCTATTCTTGTTGCTGGCATAGTGGCTCAACAGGTTAATCCTCTGCCTTGCAGTGCCATCTCATCTGGGCATCAGTGTGTGTCCTGGCTGCTCCTCTTCCCATCCAGATCCCTGTCTGTGGCCTGGAAAAGCAGCAGAGGATGGCCCAAAGCCTTGGGACCCTACACTTATGTGAGAGACATAGAAGAAGTTCCTGGCTTCTGGTTTTGGATTGGCCCAGGTCTGGCCATTGCAGCCATGTGCAAAATGAATCAATGCACGGAAGATCTTTCTTTCTGTCCCTCCTCTCTATAAATCAGCCTTTCAAATAAAAACTTTTAA
This sequence comes from Ochotona curzoniae, assembly GCF_017591425.1. NCBI lineage: Eukaryota > Metazoa > Chordata > Mammalia > Lagomorpha > Ochotonidae > Ochotona > Ochotona curzoniae. The sequence goes on from NW_024467087.1 coordinate 13,741,495, forward strand.
AAATGCAAAATCTGCTCTTGGAAAAACATTGTTAGGAAGAGAAAAGGTGAACTAGAGCTGGGGAGAAACATATTTGCAAATTACATACCTGACAAAGCACTTGTATCTACAATAAATAATCCTTAAAACTCAACGATAACACAAGAGGAAACTGGATTTTCAAATGAGAAAAACATAGAAATTTAGGTAAGGTAAATCTGAGAAAATATGTTTAACATCCTAAGCCAGGGGCAGACATTTGGCCTAAAAGTTAAGACATTGTTTGGGACACTCACATCCCAGACCGGAGAGCCTGAATTTGATCCAGGTGATGCTCCCAATGCCAGCTCCCCACTAACATGCACTCTTGTGTGATATCAGGTACCTAAGCATTTTGAGTTCCTGCTGCCCAAGTTACATTCGTTGCTCTTGGATTGGGTTGGTTCAGTCCCAGCTGCTGTGGGCATTTGGAGAGAGTGAATCAACTCTGGAAGTGCTGTTTGTCTATCTCACTTTCTCCCAGCCTCTCAAATGATCACTGGTTATCAGATAAATACAATTTAAAATCACAGTATAGTACCTTTAGTTGCCTATTAGAATGAGTTATATAAAATCTGACAATACTAGATACTGGTCAGAATATGAAGCAAACAGAACTTTCATACGTTGCTTGTGTGGAATGAAGAAGGTACAATTGCTTTGGAATACAGTTTGTCACTTTCTTACAAAACTAAATGTACACCTTTCATGCTACCCAGCCAGCCACATTACTTCCCAGGTATTTCATTTTCCAAAGAAATGAAGGCTTGTGTATACACACACACACACACACACACACACACATCTGTGGATGAATGTTTGCTGTATCTTAATTTACAATCTCCGAAGTCTGCCAACAACTCAACTGCCCTTCAACTGGTGAATGGACAAACTGTGGCATAAATGCACAATGGAACACTACTCAGAAAGAAAGAGGTTTGAATTGTTGCTAGATACAGCAAGCATGTGTGGATCTGAAATGCACTAGGGTAAGTGAAACAAGCCATCCTCCCAAACCTACAAATTTTATGAATCCGTTTTTATAGCTCATTCTGGAAAAGCCAAAGCTATGGTGATGGTTATAAAGAATGGCTAAGAGATTGCCTCAAATGGGGCAGCACAAGGAAATTTGGGGGCTGGGGAGGGAATTAAATGGTTGTGCTTCTTAGTTGTATTAATAGTTAATGACTATGCACTGCCCAAATCCATAAAATTGCATACAATGAAACAAAATTTATTACACTTAAAATAAACAACTTCTTCCTTTGTCTTTTATGGCAATGTGCTCTTTCTATGTCTCATCCGCCTCTGCCCAGAGAGCAAATAAGACACCAACCCCTTATGATTATTATTTTTTTTATTTTGCACTCTACCAAAAGGCGGTCTTGCCCATTCAGATCATAGAGGTCCCTCACCCAGATGCATTTGGGCTTCACACCTTCTGCTGTGACTAACTGAAGTATAAGAGAAGTGGCTGCCAAAAGCAGAAGGTGCCAAAAGACCAAAGAAAGCAGCAGACAAACCCAGGATCCCAAAAGTATGTGGTTTATTACAGGAAATTTACAGAGAGAAGTGTGGTCAAGGTCGGCTGGAGGCAAGGCACCAGAGGATCCCCATTCTCAAGGCTAAAGGGAAGGAGTTAATAGGCTAGCCTGACAAAGGTGGCCCTTTGCCAACTCCAAGGAGTCTGTTTCTTGTCAAGGGCAAGGAGTACAGAAGACATCAGCTGCATTTCAAGGTAAACAGGGAGCACATATCACTTAATAGGTTTGTTAATGAGAACTTTTCTGCGTGTATGTCGGAGTTCAAGATGCAAATGAAAATGGCGGCTACCTTTGAAATGGTGCTTCTTATGTCGAGTGAGATACCACACCTTCTGACTCACTCAGCTGCCTCCCAAGCATCTCAAACTCTACATGTGTGAAACAGAATTGATCATCTTTCCTGTTATCCATGCTTCCATCCTAATATCCCCCTTTAAAATATGACATTGTCACCCACTTAGCTGCAGATGAAAAAAAATGGGCATTGTACTTCGTGTCCCTCCATTTTCTCACTTCCCACATGTAATATTTCCTTTTACATTTATGTTACTGCTTCATCCAGTTGAAGTAGCAAGTAGTCACAGTTAAGTTCTAATTCCTTCCTTATCGTATATTCTAATCTCATGATAGACTCACAGATTTCCTTCAACACCTAGAAAGCATCATGGCCCATTTTCATCAAATTGAAATGGAGAGTAAGAGAGAGAGATCTTCTATCTAATGGTTCACACCCCAAAAGGTTGCAACAGATGAGTTTGGATAGGGGCAGACAGAAGCTTTTATTTTATTTGAAAATCATAAGACAAATGGAAAGAATTTTTTCATAGGCTAGTTCACTCCACAAATTACTACAATGGTCAGATTTGCTGCAGGCAGACGCCGGAACCCAGAACTCTAGGTCTCCAACGTGGGTGGCAGGGATCTAAACACTTGAGTCATCATTGGCTGTCACCTAAGGTGCACATTAACAGGAATCTGGATTAGAAAAGCTGTAATGAGAGTCCTGCATGGTGACTAAACAAGTCAATCTTCCACTTGCAGCTCTGGCATCCTATCTGGGCTCCAATTCTAGTCCTAGCTGCTTCAGTTCTGTTCCAGTTCCCTGCCTATGGCCTGGGGAAGCAATGGAGAATGGCCCAAGTCCTTGGGACCCTGCATTCACATGGTTTACCCAGAAGCACCTCCTGGCTCCTGGCTCTGGATCAGCTCAGCTCTGGCCATTGCAGCCTTTTGAGGAATGAATCAGCCAAGGGTAGATACCTCTCTCTCTCTTTCTCTCTCTGTAAATCCGCCTTTCCAATAAAAAAATCTAAAGCAAATATTAAATTTCAGTTGTTTGAAACAGAGAGAAATATTTCCCACACCCTGGTTTGCTCCTCAAATGCCTTATGGGGATGACTCCCTGCTCACACCTGGGAGAGTGGTGGAAGGTGGCCCATTGCTTGGGTCTCTGCACCCATGTGGGAGACCCAGACACAGCTGCAGCTGCATCTGGGTAGTGAACCAGTGAATGAAAGATCTCTCTTGCTTCTCTTGCTCTGCCTCTCTCTGTAACTCTGACTTTCTAAATAAAGAAGTCTGTGTGTGTGTGTGTGTGTGTGTGTGTGTGTGTGTGTGTGTGTGTGTTGTGCTGCCTTTCCTTTACTGAAGGTATCATTTGTAATGAAAAAATTTTAAGTTTGTAAGATTCAATTTGACTATTTCAAATGTAAGAAACTATTCCTAATCCAAGGTCATAATTATTTACTTCAGTACTTTCACTAAAAATTTTCGTGATTATAGCTCTTAGATTTAAATCATTGATTTAATTTTACATTTCTAATTCTTTATCAGAAAGAAGCATTTAATTTCTGTATTTAAACATGCAGTGGGGTAAGGATAAACAGAGAGAAAGCGAGAGAGACAGACAGAGAGAGACAGAGAGAGAGGAAGAGAGAGAAGAAGAGAGGAAGAAAGACCACTTATATTCACTGGTTCATTTTCCAAATGCTGGCAGCAGCCAGGACCAGGTCAGGTCACCTGAAACTTAATCTAGGTTTCCCAGCTGGATGACAGAAACCTAGTTACTTGAGCCGTCCCTTGCTGACTCCTAGGGCAATGGAAGGAAGCTGAAATTTGCAGCAGAGCCAGGACTCGAACCCAAGCACTCTATTAGGGGAAGTGAGCAATTGCATCCTGGCCACTACGCAATCAGCCACACTGGACTTTTGAAACGAATTGCCTGTACCTTTGAAATTAAAATGTGTTTATTATGGAGACAATATAACTGGGTCAAATTTTATTTATATATTCTTTAAATTTCTGTATTGTGCTTATTAAGTCTATATTTAACGTATTTAGAGAGAAAATAAATATGTCTGCCAATTTTTCTGCATTTTTTTTCTTTCTCGATTCTTTCATTACTGCCTTTTTGAGGTTCCCAGGAGCTTCTAGATGCCAAGTTAATGTTCAATTGACAACCTATCAATAGATGTGTCACTACTGTCAATCCATGACTTGAAGAAAATTCTTATACATGAAGTCACATAACTGTGAATAAAGCTCTTTGGCAAAGTCTTTTAGAAGAGGTGTTGCTGTAACAAAGACTATCTGCAGCTCAAATGTTCGTAAAATTTGGCATGTTACCCTCCTTCCCCAGTTATTTGTATCAATTTATGTGAACAGAAACTTTGATGTTGAAACATGTTATGATTTATCCTAAAGGATGATTTTCTGACTCCAGGGTGGGCCATTGTCTTCTCCTTTCAGAAATCAACCTCCGGCTGTTCCTGGATGTGCATAGCAAAGGGGGAGTACCTCTTACTCCTTTGTGCTAATGAACTTATTGAGAGCCTGTATTTGTAGATTAGGTGTCATGATGACTCTACACAGAGTCATATGATCTATACAAACACATACAGGTATTATTTTTTGACATGCAACATTTCACTTCTCCCCCTGGTTTGGCATTTCTAAACCAGATTTAATGAAAAATTTTCCTAGGGTCAACTGTATGAAACCTTCCCAAATCCACTTGTAAGGGACCTCTGCAAGAATAGAAGGGAAATGGGGTTTTCTTTTTTCCTTGCTTTATGACTGCTTAGCCCTTTCTTGTCTGCTTTTGCTTGGCAACGCATATGAAACAGAAGTATGTTAAGTCCTTAAGAGTTTGGATGAAAGGGAGCCTTTCCAAATAAAAGAAACAAAAAATGCACTTGCTTTAAGATTTTTAAGCTGGAAAGGTTGAGTTGTGGGGAATGAATAGAGAATTTCAGAACCAATGCATTGTTTCATGATTATACTTATGGTGGAAAATAAAAGAAATTCAACTTAGATTGCCTCTCTTTTTACAAAAGATTCATAGTTTAAGTCTAGTAAATGGACACCTGTTAGGCAGGAAATATAAATAACTGAAATAATAATATTTTATATACTCCAAGGATTGCAGCCAACCCAATCAAGCCACATGTTATGCATCCACACTCCTGCCCTACTGTGAGGACCCACTGGCTTGTTAATTCCGACTGTCGCTCTGATCTTGTCTCAGACTGATACAAACCCACCAGCACCACACTGTCACTGGGCTTCCAGACTTTGCATCAGTATTGACTTCCCATTTGTTACTTTTTGCATTGCGTCAGTTACAATATCTTAATTGTAGCTCATGTCCTCTAAAAATAAATTCCCGAAACCTGCCACCCCCATCCTGCTGATCCTACTTCCTTGGAGATACATGAAAGCAAATGGAGAGGGGACTCAGCTAGCTGCTCAGAACCTCAGGAACAGAGGCTATGTGATATCTTTGGGAGGTATGAATAGTGCTCAGCCTATCCACTATGCCATTCAACTTCCAGCACTAACTCTCACTTTGTAAAACGGAAAATGGTTTAAGAATGGGCAGGATTCCATTCTTCAGTTGTTCCTGCTAGAGTTCAGGGCTACTCCATCCATCAGTAACCGGTTGTAGTCAGGTCACTGGATCCTGGCAAGCTAAGAGGAGTCAGGCCACTGTTCATGCTGATGTGTCCACAGGATGCTAGTACAGAGTGCAAATAGGTAGGCCTTCTAAGCCCTTCTTATCTTCTTGTCATCAATCATCCTATCAAAGGACCTGGGTATCACCATGATGGAAACAAAATGCCCACTTTTTCCGAGAAGGGCTTTTATGTATTTACAGGCAATCTGTCCCTGTATGTGTTGCTGATAGTGAATTTTAGGGACAAGAAAAAAATGCAATAGTGTTGGTGACAATAATTTTATTTACTTTTTCCTTTGCTTGGCTTTAAAACATGAGCCAAATATATATACTCTAAGGAAGGAAAAATTGAAATAATACAGTTGAGTGCAAATTTTCCTGCGATGATAGTATAAACATACTGATAATAGACCTTAAACATTCTAATGGTATACTGGGAATGAATTTTAGTGATATGACTAAAACTAAAAAATATTTACAAAGTTATAGTTAGCATTTTATGTCAATACTTAAGGTCTAGTGAACAGGACATATTAAAAGTTTCTGTCTGCAACTCTTGGTGGAGCACACAGATGAAGGCTTGTGGAGGCTGAAACAACTAGAGTTTGTGGGGGTAGAGAGAGCTATCCAAAAAAAAATTCCCCCATAAGTTACATGGTGTCCTGCTTGGTTTTCTGCTGAATATAAAGCTGTCCCTTCTCCCTAAGTCCAAGCAAAGAACAACTACCGAGCACGTATAACCCAGGACTGTTCCTAGGTGGGAGACACTTAAATTCTGACCAAAGTGGAGAAGCAAAATTGAACAACTGGAGCATTAACTAATGAGTGAGAAGGTCATGCATTTATAATGGGTTAAATGAGCACTAGCTTAGATGTTATGAACTAAACAATGATATTCAAAAGATTTGATCCACAAGTAGTTGAGCTTCCTGTCAGGACAAACTTAAGCACTCTCTGTAACAACCAGAAAAATCTAGACTCTCAATCATGTAACAGTCATAAAGCCGATTAGATAACTAACATAAAGAGCAAAGAAACTGTCATCTAGAGCAAAAAGTATTCCAATTGATAGCAGACACAAGTATTTAAAGAATTATTTATTTATTTGAAGGAGTTGCAGAGAAAGAGGGAGAGATAGAGAGACCTTCTGTCAGTTGGTTCACTCTCCAGATAGCCCCAACAACCTCTACTGTTGACTCATCCTCTGCTGTTTTCTCCAGGCTATTAGTAGGAAGCTGGATGGCAAATAGATCAGCTGGGTCACAAGCTACATCCCATATGGAATGCCAATGCTGCAGGCAGTGGCTTTACCAAATATTCCAAGAAAACTATTATAAATCTATATGTTTAACTACTGAAAGTAAAACATGAGCCTAAAGAGGAGAGAAAGGGAAGACGTGGAAATAATGTATGTGAAATAAACCCTGCTATCAACAAGATGGTGGAAAAGTAATTCATGAACTCTCCTTCCCCTCATAAATATACCAATCCAGCAGCAAGTCACACACAAATTTCATTCAGAAGAAATTCCGAAATGGAAGGTTCCTGCATCCTGGGCCGTTTTAAAGCCAGACTCACTGAAGCCGGTATGGAGTCTGGATGTACTCAATCAGAATCCTTACCCAGAGCACAGCAACACCTGAGCGGAAAGACACTCTGACACCCCCAGCTTCTCCTAAGGGAAGGAATTGATTTTCTGAAGGGTTCACCAGATTATTGTCCTCCAGCTTGCCAGTCTTTAGAACTCTGATGGCTCCAGTACAATCTAGCAACCTGTGGGAGAACAAACACTATGGCTTGGGCTGGTGAAGCCAGTAGCCCCTTTCCCCTGTTTAGTATAAAAGAGTGATTCTCCAGGCTGCCAGCTTCCCTCTTGGAAGAAGAAAATATTTATATACAGTGCCTCAACTTCTCTAGGGTTGTTCAAATAACTGGCACCTGCCTGGTTAGTCTTGGAGTTCTGAAGAACCTGGCAGGCTAACCACCCAGGAGAGAATGAAGTCTGCCCATGACTGTTAGACATCATAGCTGCTTTCCCAAGGTCAGCATGGAGCAAATTTAAAAAAAAAAAACAAAACACAGCTGCCTATTTTGCTCCAGAGAAAGAAAGAATTAATGCAGGAATTGAATAACACAACTTTTCTGAGGGTTTTACCAAAAAAAACTTGCTTATTTTTTGCTAGGTGGGCAGGTGAAAAAAAACCTCAGTGACTAGCTTTTACCTCGGGGAAGGAAACGTATATGGAACATCCAACTTTCTATGAGTTTCCCAAGAAATCAGTCTCTATCACTCACCCCATTACACTTATGGGACCCAAGATATATTAAACACCTGGCCACTGGAAAACACAAAGATATCAGGTTGTACTAACAGAAAAGTTTGAGAGGTCCTCCTATCTGGCTGAGCAGATTGGCAAGGGCTCTTCTGTACACGGCCAGTTTGTGAAAACTAGGAGAGGCAGCTGCTTTGCATAGTATTCAGATACAGTACAGAGAGTCACGGAAAATGAACAATCAGGCAAAGATGTTCCAAACAAAAGAACGAGGTAAGTCTCCAGAAAATAACCATAATGAAAAACAGCTGGATAGGAAGTGGAGTAGCTGGGACATGAACCGGTGCCCATATGAGGTGTTAGCACGTGAAGGCAGATTAACCTGTGAGCCACCACACCAGCCCTCCTTGCAATAGGAAATCTTTTAAAAACACCAAGCAGCATTGCACCAATGAACAAAACTAAACAAAAAATTTAACTCAGTAGAATAGACCAGAAGAAAGGTCCAACAAACTTGGAAGTGATTCAGAGAAAGAAAAAGATGAAAAATGAAAACCAGTGAAGAGTGCTTAAAGGGACTTATAGGGCAGGATTAAGTAGATCACTGTAGACATGGGAGGGTAAGGAAGAGGGAGAAGGAGTGTGAGAGAGGAACGGAAAGCTCATTCAAAGAAGCAATGGCTGAAGGATATCAAACAATACGTATTCAAAAACACACTGACACTATCATTATATGTAATTATAGTTTTCAGAAGTCAAAGACAAACAATTTTTACATTAATGCGAGTAGCTACATAAAGTTATTAAAAAGACCCTAATTCAAGGTATGAAAAGTCAATGTCTAAGATGAACACTAATGGTGAACATGAGTCTATCAATACAAATGATTAAAAGTGAAGCACAGAAAGAAAAAAAGTTAGTAAAACCAGTGAACTTGGAAAAATAACAAATAGCCTAATATACATGTAATCAGATCCTTGTGGTATAAGGTGGGACAGAAAAAGTATTTTAAGAAATAATGACTGAAAATTTTCCAAATGTGATGAAAACTCTGAACCCAGAAAACCAAAAAGCTCAATTATGTTTCAGCACAATATAACTATAAACTAGAGCCAGTGCATCATAATCAAATTGCCCAAGAGCAGCTATTAAGAGAAACTCTTAAAAGCAGCCAGAGAGAGGAGATATGTTCTGTTCAGAGGAACAAATATAAAAGTGTGAGCAGGTTGGAAAGTACGTACATGGGAAGATGGTGGAGTGACATCTTGTTTGAAGATGGCAAATAAATCAAGCAAAGGCCTAGAGGGCTTTTATCTCAGTGACTATGGGGATTCTGGAGGGGCTCAGTGATATGCCAGCATGTCAAAATGTCCCTGCTGTGGTGAAAAAATGAATTGAAGCACCTGGCCCTTGCTGCAGCCAAAGCGAAAGCATGATGCTTAGTGGGCTTCTTTGGATTTCAATACACTCTTTCTTTGGGTGAATTAGTCTTCCCCATTTATCTAGAAACCCCAAAAGCTGCCAGTTGAGGGAGAAGCTCTGTGCCTTGGCTTGCATGATCCTGCAGATCCAATGATGTTTGAAGTGGTAGTAACAGTCAGAGATACCGTTCAGAGCCTTTGGCAGACCCTACAGGTGAATTGCCATGCATGTCCTTAGAATTTTGGAACAAAGCCCTATTGTCCTCCACAGAAAACTATTCTTTTGAGAAGCAGTTTGGCCCGCTATTGAGCCTAAGTACAGACTGAATGCTGAACCATGAACCATCAAATTATTATGTGCTCTGAGCTACCAAGCCATAAATTCATGTATGCAACCGAAGGTACCATCACCAAATTGCAATGATGTATATGTATGGTTAGCCCAAGCAGACCCAGAAGGGACAAGTCAGTTAAATTTGAAGAGGGAACTCATGGCCACCGTTCCCAACCCTGCTACACTATCTTCTCTTTTTACTTCAGCATTGTTACCTCACGGAGTACCTTATGATCAGTTGTCAGATAGAAAGGATTTGGGTCCAGTTTATAGGAAGTTCTGCATCACATGCAGACACCACCTGCAAGTGGACAGGTGCAGCACCTGTTTTGGGGATGCAGGAATTGAATAACACAACTTGCACGTTTTGGGGATATTGCTGAAGGATAGTGGGGAAAAAATCCTCCCAGTGGGCGGGAATTTGAGTAGCATACCTTGTCACCCATTTTGATTGGAAAACAAAGTAGCAAGACATACAGTTATACACTAGCCTTGGGCTATGGCCAATGGTTTAGTCGAATAGTTGGAGAATTGGAAGGAACATGGTTAAAAAATTGGGAGAAAGGCTATATGGACAGAATTAATTTAATGTACAATAAAATGGGGTGTTTGTGTCCCGGTAAGCACTCACCAAATATTGACCTAAGCAGAACTCTGAATAATCAGGTGGATGCGACAATCTGTTCTCTAGAACTTAGTTGGCTTTCTTTTCCTGCCATGCCTGTCATCACCCAGTGGGCTCAGATGCAATATGTTCATCGGGTGGAACGGCTGTGGTGCCTGGGCTCAGCAACATGGACTTTCACTTGCCAAGGCCAACAAGGTTACAGTCATTACTCAGCTCCTCCTCTGCCATCAACATTTTGTCCTTATTAGAACAGACACCCTGAAAATGGATTTGTTTTCAATGCATACAACACTTCCACCCAAACTACCCACTGTGGGCTTATACAATGCTTTATTTACCATCAAACATACCTCACAGCATTGCTTCTGATCAAGAAAAACTTTATAGAAAATGAAATGCAGCAGTGGAACCATGATCATGGAATTCACCAGTCTTATCATGCTCCCTGCTATTGTAAAAAAGCAGGCTTGATAAAATAGTCGGGATGGCGTTTTGGGGATTCAGCTATAGCTCCAGTTAGGTTGCAGCATCTCGTGGGGCTGGGACAAAACCCTAGGACATTGTGTATGCTCTGAATCAATGTCCAATTTATTCTTTTTTTCCTCATAACCAAGATGTGTGGGTCCAGGAATAAAGATATTGAAATTTTGATGTATATGCTCTTCCTCATCTTCTTCAAGGATCTTTAAGGACAAATCCTAAGGACTTGGACAATTGCAATAAAGACGTTTTCTTTTAGATACCCCCCAAAAGATATTGAAATGGGAGGGACACCACTCACCCTTGTCTTAGTAGCAACCCATTAGCAAGATGTTGCTTTCTATTATTATGTCGTATACTCTGCTAGCCTCTGAGTCCTAGTTACAAAGGGCAAAAATGATTGCAGCAGGAGCCACAACGATGACTACTAGAAATGGAGGCTGTTGTCTAGCCGCTTTGATCTCCTCGTGTCTCTCAATCAACAGGCAAATAAAGGACTTTTTGTGCTGACTGGTGTGATTGATACTGACCACCAAGGGGAAATTGGAGAACTACTCTATGATGTAGCTGAGGAAGAGTATACCTAGAATACAGGCAGTGCCTTAGGGTGCTTCTTAATATCCTCATGCCCTGTGACAATGGCTTACGAAAAACTACAGCTACCTAGCACTTGCAAGGCTCCTAATGGCCCGGACCCTGGGGATGAAGCTTTGGGTCACCCTCCCAGAAAAAGAAATATGAGCAGCTGAGGCACTTGCTGAAATCAAAGGGACAAAGATTGGGTAGTAGAAAGATAATTATTAATACCAGCTACAGCAGCATAAGAAGTTCTAAAATAGAGGACTTTGATGGTAATATGTCCTTATTTCCCTGTACTTTCTATTCTCAGCGACACATGAAAAGCTCCGAGGTATTCAAGGCCTGGGCAATCTTTAAGGCCCTTGAAGGAAGAGAACTCTGCAAGAGGAGGAAGGCACCAAATGGTAGGAGGAAAGATTTATTTTATTTACTTGCAAGTCAGATTTATGGGGGGGAGGTGGAGGAGAGAGGGAGAAAGATCTTCCATTCTTCTGGTTCACTCCCCAAATGGCCACAATAGATGGAGCTAGGCTAAATCTAAGCCAGGAGCCTCATCTGGGTCTCTCATGTGGGTGCAGGGGTTTAAACTCTTGAACTCTGCTCTGTTGCTTTCTGAAGTCATTGGCAGGGAACTAGACTGGAAATGGAGCATACAGGACTTGAACCAGTGCCCATGTGGGATGTCTGGATCAGAGGTGGAGGCTTAACCTATTATGCTACATGCTGGTCACCTAGATAGTTTTACTGATAACTAAGTTGACTGAGGTGGGAATGTCCACTGTATGTTGCAAAAAGACAAGTCTCAAGCCATTTGGAAATATCGAGAGAAAGTTTAGAGTGGAGGAGTAAGCCTGTTTGCTTTGAAATGTGGTTGACCAAGAGGCTAGGATGCTTGACAATCTGAATGGGGTATTGGGCTGTTTCCATGTTTGGACCTGCTTTCAAAAAGCCTTTTTGTTTCTGTGCCTCTTTCATTTGTATGAGGTCATGTTCAGTCCCTAGAGGTGTTTCTCAGCTGTCAAGAGCTCTCCAAAGCTTCTGGAAGGCCCCTGTAACAAAGGGAGCTCTGGCGTGCAGAGACCAGGTGCTCAGACTCTCATTAGTGAATACAAAATGAAAATCCCGTGACTGAATGGAGTGTGGAGTGGAGAGTAGCCAGGTCTCTCTTGGTTGGGTCACTAGGGAACAGCTGTAGTAGAAATAAGCTCCAGTCTGATTTCTCAATTCATTTTCATCTCTTTTGTGAGAGCTGAGTATAGTGGGGGAAAGTGGAGCAAAGGGAAGAAGCAACTTCTTGGGGAATTAAACATAATGGAAAATCACTGACTATAGAAAATCTGATGGTTCCTGTTCAGCCTTGGTAAGAAATTAGCTGATGTTTATGAACCGACATATTGTTCTTTGTGTTATCACGGAACCTTGTCTTTTACTTCTTCCATTTAGGATTTACTTATTTTTATTGGAAAGGCAGATTTATACAGAAAATGAGAGACAGACAGAGAGGTCTTACATCCACTGGTTCACCCCCCCCCCCCCCCCCGCCAAATGCCTGCAATGGCTGGAGCAGAGCTGAACTAATACAAAGCAAGGAGTCAGGAGCTTCCTCTGGGTCTCCTATGCAGATGCAGCATCACAAGGACTTGGGCCATCATCTGCTGCCTTCCCAGCCACAAGCAGGGAGCTAGATGGACACAAGAGTAGCCAGGATATGAAGCAGCACCTATAGGAGATGTTTGCACTTGCAGGCTGAGGACTAGCCAGCTGAGCCATTATGCTGGCCATACCCTTTTCACTTCTCTTTCATCTTCAGCCTCTAGATGCATCTTGATTTCTGAATAAAAACAAACCTGGGACTTCCCATGACCAGTTATCATCCCCCCTCCACTTTCATTCACAGCACTGTTTCCTCATACAAGCGCTCCCCACCCTCCTGCCCGAATCCCTGTGCCTGCTACAGCAGCACTGCCTGATCGCACGCATCCTTTCTCACAGAGTATGGACCCTGTCTGGTCACTTTGATTCTTGAGGTCTGGAGGACAAGTACTCAGTCTTCACTCCTTAGCTCTTTTCAGCTATGTCATATCCACAAATAACAAACAGGTCAAAAATGATGATTGCTTTTGCTAATTCTTACCAGCAAATCATGAGGTCAACCTATAGGACTCTATCCTCAGATTCCTACTCTTCCCTACCTCAGTCCCCATCTGTAAATAAGGAATTAGTTGCAACAAAATCCATCAGCCCTTCAAACTTTGACAGTATATGATTCCACGAGTCCATGCTCAAAAGGGGGGGAAGGAGGAATTAATCCAGCTTACGAGTCGGGAAAGGAGAAGGGAATTATTGTGCATGAAAAAAATATGACTAAGCAACCAGCAGTAGCAGAAGTGGAATAAAAGAGAAGCTAAAGGAAAACTTTGTGGCTAGCAACTTGTGTGAAATTAAGGTGGGGAGAAAGGCAAGCCTTAAAAAATGGGTTTTCCAGGACTAAATGTTTTAAAGACACTTATTTTGTACTAGGCAAAGGGGTGCAACTAGGCCTAGTGCCTTATCCTCGCAAACTGTGGCAACAGTTGAAACACAACCCAAATACAACCCTCCAACAGGTATTCAGGAATCCCCAGGCCTGGTTAACAAAGTTCCCAAACACTGCCATCTAGTGGAGGTTCAGAGCCTTTCAGAAAAACATAGGCCATTGCATGCTAGGTTGATAAACACGCTAGGTTGATAAATAGTGAGAAAGCATCCTGAAGGAAAGCTCAATAAACTAAAAGAGGTACAAATGAAGACAAGGCCAAAGAAATTGAGACAAAAAACCATAGACACGTATTTGCGAAATTGAGTGAATCTTTCACTGAAAAACAGGTGGTGGGAATGAGTGGGGGCAGCAATCACACGATCACTGACTCTGGACCACCAACTGCAGCATAATTTTATGGTGATGGGATTGAAAGAAGGTCCTGTATGCCTTATGGGATCTTACTTGCTTTAACTTTCAATTTCTTGCTAGCCAGTATGTTTCTTTCCGTGATCAGTTCACATTCAATTTCATCCCCCCCCCCAAAAAAAAAAACAGAAATCAAAGGAAAAACAAACAAACGAAACACCAGCAACAACAGGACAACATTTAGACATTTTGGGGAGCTGTAGAGAAATTTAAGATTATGAAGGGCCAAGCTATTTTTTAAAAAAATAATACAAAAGATGTCTCCAATTTTCTGGACATATTTGCATCCAAATATTTGTGTGATCACTGTCCTGTCACATTTGAAGCCTTTTCTTACTCCTGAGCTTGCGACCTACCCTGTAAACTGACCGTGGACATATCTATTTGGATGTCTTCGTAGCTTGAAAATTAGATGTTTTCAAAATCAATTTCCTTTTCCTTTCTCCTCGCAAATCTGTCTCTCCATTGCTCCTTAGTTCTGTGACTACTTCAGTCCTCACAACGTTTGCTACCTAAAAATCCCTGCTGTCCGCTAACAACCCTTCCAAACATTCCCCCGTATGGATTATATGCTAGGCCATAAAGAAGTTTCTGCACATTCCAAAGGAATGAAATTAACAAAATATGCTCAATAACAAAATGAAATTCAATGACAATTGGCAACAGAAAGAATCTTGATAAATCAGTGTTACCAAGTTAAGCAAGATACTTATCAATAACTGAAAGAAAAAAAAACAGAGTATCAACATTTGGGGGGTGCTTCTAAGGCAAAGTTTAGGACATTTATAATTTTAAGTGCTTAAATTGGACAATAGGAGATACCTTAAGTGACTACTTAAACTTTCGCCTTATAAAACTAATCAAAAGAGTTCAGATTGACAAAATAAAGGAAATAGTTAAAATTACAAAAAAGTTAATATAATAGAAAACACTGATATGAAATCAATTAACTCACAAGTTCATTCTTTGAAAAGATTAACAAAACTGATAAATCATAGGCTAAAATGATCAAGCAGAAAAAAATACAGGAATGAGAGGATGTCACCAGTAACACTACAGAGATGAAAGACCATAACAGAATACCACGAAAGTCTTTTATAAAGTAGCTTAACTTTACTGACACTTTTAAAAAGACGTATTTATTTGAACAGTGGGATACAGAGAAAGGAAGAGGCAGAGAATGGGAGGAGGAAGATTGAGACAGAGGATGAGAGAGCATCTCCAATTTCCTGCGTCACTCTCTAGTGGCTGTAACGGCCAGCGCAAGGCCACACAGGGGCAGGAACCAGAAGCTTCGTTTGTGTCTCCCACGTGGGTGGCAGGGAACCTAAGACTTGAATGATCTGCCATTTTCTCAGGCCATACACAGGAACTTGGAATTGAAGTAGAGCAGCCAGGACTCAAACCAGCACCCATATGGGATGCCTGTGCAACACCTGGCAGTTTTACCAGCTAAGCCACAACATCAGGCCAGGCCCTAGGACAAAAAATCATGTGAAAAGTTGAGCGATATAACTGAAATAGGTAAGTTCCTAAAAAAGGCATGAATTACCAAAACCGACAAAAAATTAGATAGAAAATCCAACTAATCCTGTGCCAACTAAATAAATGTATAGAATAATTTAATATCTTCCCACAAAGAAACACCCAGAATCAGATTTTTATAATGAATTCTACAAAATATTTGAAGAAGAAATAACAGCCGTCCCTCACTGTCTCTTCTAACAATTTGAGAGGGGACACCTCCCAACTCGTTATGTAAAGTTGGTATAACCCTAAATATAAAATCACAAGAAAATGGAAGTACAAACCAGCATTATTCATGGTTACAGACACAGACACAATCCTTTTTACAATATATTTATTTATTTTTCTTGGAAAGGCAGATTTACAGACTGAAAGAGAGACAGAAAAAGATCTTCTGTCCACTGGTTCATTCCCCAAGTAGCTGTAAGGGCCAGAGCTGAGCCAATCACAATTCTTAACAAAATATTAAGAAACCAAAAGTAGAAACATGTGCAATTTATACTCCATGGCCAAGTAAGATGTATGTTAGCTATATAAGGTTAGTTTAGTGTTTGAAACTTAATTTTAAAAATTAAGTTATGGCTTTACTTATTTCTTTTGCTTTTTATTTAATCTCTGATTTTATTAAACAAAACATTTTTCTACTGATCATAATATTCCAAAAATAAAAATTGAAAAGATCACAAGACTGCATTTCCCCTAAAATATAAACATGAACTAGAAACTACCATCATATCCCAAAGTGATCATTTCATCCCTACACTTTTTGTGACTAGTTTATTTCACTAAGTGTAATGGCTTCCACTTGTACTCATTTTGTTGCACAAGACAGGATTCAATCTTTTTATACCTGAGTAGTATTGCATTTTCATTATCCAATCATCCATTGATGAATATCTGGGTTGATTCCATATCTTTCTATTGTGATGTGAGCTATAATAAGTACGGGTATACAAACAACTCTCTTACATGGTGATTCCATCTTGTTTGGGCAAATTCCCATGAGTGGGATAGCTGAGTCATGGTAGATATAGTTTCAAATCTCTGAAAGACTGTCCATATTCTCTTCCATAATGTACTAGTTTACATTCCCACCAGCAGTGTTGATTAGGATTAAGGTACCTTTCCCCCACATCTGCTTCAATGTTATGAGATATTAATGAGATAAAGGACCTAAGCTATGGAGATAAAGGAGATAAAGGACCTAAGGAGATAAAGGACCTAGGAGATAAAGGACTATGCTATGTTGTTATCTCAATAGATGACCCCTCCTCAAACAGTACTTTCCAAAGCTTGAAATTCAACACCCATCATAGGAAAAGCTCTAAACACATTAGAAATAGAGGAAGACTTCCTCGCATTGATAAAGACATATACAAAAGCAATAAATAAGTGGCTGGATAATAAGGACAAAGCACAGTTTAATGTCATACTTAATGATGAATGCTTTAAAATGCCATTGAGAGTAACATAAAAATATGAAACACTTAGGAATAAATCTAACACAAAGTATGTTAAAAAAAAAAACCCTGTGTACCAAAAATCATACCCGCTAGAAAATATAAGGAGTCTTCCAAAAGTTCATGAAAAAACTAGACAAAGATTTTGAAAATATTTTATACCAGCATGAATCCACTTTGAAATTTCATTTTCAGTGACCTTTTTAAAGTACCCTTATAAAGATCTAAATAAATAGAGATAACAAATGTTCATGGATTGGAAATCTCCATATTGCAGGATGACAATTATCTTCAGATATGTAATGTCAGTGTAACCCCCTCAAAATCACAGAAGCCTTTCCTATATTCCATACAGAAATATAAAAGATACAGAAGAACCAAAGCAGTTTGGAAAAAGAAAAACTAACTGGTTTCAAACCACTGAAATTCAGACTATTACTGGCACAGAGCTGAGAGTCTATGGTCAACTGATTTTTCTCTAACATAGTAACATAAGTTAATGGAAAATGCATAGTCTGTTCAACAAATGATCTACAGCAACTGCTTATCCATATGTGAAAAAGAGGAATCGATATTCTTAATGCATGCTACACACACACACAAAGAACAAATTGGCTCACAATGGATTGTAAACTTCAGTGTCTGTAAAACTTCTAGGGAAAACTGGAGAGAAAAATCTTACATTAGGTTTGACAGAGTTCTTATATACACTATCCAATATGCTAGTTGTAAAATTGAAAACTAATAAATCGATTTTTATCCAAATAAAAAATTTGTCTGTCAAAGGACCCCATCCAAAAGAGAAAAGAAAAAAAAAAATAAGAAATGATGCAATCAAGAATATACAAAGAAAAAATACAGAATGGGACAACAATTGTAAAATATAATTGAGAATATATTTAAACATGCAGTGAGACCATATAAAGAGGGGTAATATTTGGCACAGCATTTAAGATGCAGTTTGGAATGCCTGCATCCCATTTCAGAGTCCCTGGCTTTAGCTCCCCGTTCTTCCAATCTGGTTTCTTGCCATTGCTGATGCACATCCTGGGGGACAGGTGGTGATAGCTCCAGCAGTTGGGTCCCTGCCATGCATTTGGATTGGTTGCTGGCTCCGGATTTGGCATGGTTGCTGCAGACATTGGGAGAGTGAGCCAGCAGATGGAAGATCTTCGTGTCTCTCTGCTTTTCCAATAAAATCGAATGTTTTTATTTATATCAAGAGAACAATTTCTCTTGCAATACGGTGAATGGCAGCTAGGAGGCTGACTACAACGGGAGCTGGCAGGTGTAGACTGTGGGTCCACTTCCCTTCCATTCCCTGCCTCCTCCCTCGTAACCAGTCTGACCTCCAGAGAAGGCATTCTGTGACACACCTGGGCTGGGGACCAAACATGTGTACTTCTCAGGACTCTCTGCTCCCCCTGCCCCAGTGCTAGTGTGTGTGTGTGTGTGTGTGTGTGTGTGTGTGTGTGAGAGAGAGAGAGAGAGAGAGAGAGAGACAGAGACAGAGAGACAGAGAGACAGAGAGAAAGAGAGAGAGAGATCCCTCCCATTCCTAGTCCTTGTCTTCACCTGGGTACTCAGACACCTGTGAGCCCTGCCTGGGAGCTGAGTGGAGGACTAGCCTCCAGGGGAACAGAGATAAGAGTTCTAGCCCAGACCAGGAGCCTCTGATCCCTCAAAGAGAGGGATCTATCAGGGCCAGAGCAAGGGTGTCCACTGGGCAGGATGGTTGAATGATGTATTTTCTAAAAAGCAAAATATTTTTAAATAGAAAAAACAGTCTTACAATGCAATACTTGAGCAGCAAGTAGTCCAATTGAAGTTTTTGCAAAGGATCTGAACAGACATTTCTCCAAAAACAATATGCTCAAACACAAACTCATTAGGAAGCTGCAAGTCAAAAGAACATTACACTGTGTTATAGCTACTAGGATAAAGATAAAGAAAGATAAGAACTTTCGACAAGACTATGTAGAAATCATAGCCCTTATACACTGGTAGAGGCAAAGTAAAATGGTATAGCCAGTTTAGAAAACAGTAATAGCTTTTCAATGGATAAACAAACACAGTCGTACTATATAACCCACATATCTCACTCCTAGGTATGTAGGCCAAAGAAAAGAAAACATAAACGATACTTCAGAAAGTCAGCAGAAAAAATTAAAAGTTGTTTATTTTAGTGCAATTTTTAATTTGTGTATATTTTTTCATAGTGTGCATTTGACATGAACTTTATGAAGACCCTTAGTAGGTCCACACAATAATTGTACAAAGTTTACAGCAGCATTATTCATGAGAGTCAAGAATATGAGCACCCCTAATGCCCACTGGTTGATGAATATGTAAGTAAAATACGGCACATCCATTCAGTGAACTAATATTTGGGTGCGAAAAACAATGAAGTAGCGAACTATATTACATCATGGACAAGCCATGAAAATAGGCTACATGAAAGAAAGCAGTTTTTAAAAGTCATGCATTGTATGATGACATTTATATGAAATATCCAGAGTAAGCAAATACACAGACACTGATATAGATCAGTAACTGTCAGTGACTTAAGGATGAAGGGGATGGAGGACACTGTTAATCAGTGTCAGGTTTCTGTTTGAAATGGTGAAAATGACCTGCAATTAGACAGTGGCAGAGTACTGTGCATATTCTGAAAATCATGAATTGTACTCTCCAAGCACAATATGAAATTGTATTTTATGTCAATACAACTACCGTCCCCCCAAAAGCAAAAACGTCCATAGTTCTCTATTTTCCTCAGCATTTTTAGAATAATATTGTTGTATTATTATTGTTTTCCATGATACAGTTTTATAGGTGTAGGGATTCCCCTCTCCCCTTCTTCCCTCTCCTTTTCCTTTCCTACCTTTTCCTCTCCATATTATGACAGTAGTATAGACCTCTACTAACAGCCCCAAGTCCAACATCCTGCTGTTTAAGTATATTACGCATTTTAGGTATAGGCAATGGTAGATTGTTTAGCATCCTATTGTCAAGGTAGAATTCATAGTTTCAATGGGAGTCCTCCTTTTATTTGGGAACAGAGGAGCTTTCCTTTAGCATTAAGTCCAATATTCATGGCCAGAAACTCCAGAGCTTCACTTCCATGTACCTCGGAATTCTATGGCATGCACTGCGCCCTATCTGTCCACACCAAGGGACTTCATCTCCATTGTTCACACAGGCTCCGTATGAGTGCAAAGCTGCGCATCTGCTCCTGCTCTTCCCTGCCCTCTGTAATGTCTCATCTGCTTTGTTCATCTAGTAAGTTACAACTTACTTTCCAGAGTGCAGGAAAAGTCCCTCCTCTTTACCTAATCTCCACCCTCCTTCTCCTGAACCATAATGATCCCCAACACACATCTTTATCGTTATGCTTTTTAGAGGGAAAGGGGGAACTCTATGTAAATCTTCAGGGTTTACCTGCTTGTCTGTTTTTCTAAAGCACTTGCTGAGCTCATGGTGGGCTCATGTCAAACTGATCACTCTCTTCCCAAATCCTACCACAGGGCTGATGTGCAGGTAGACCTTGGTTACATAGCTATTGGTTGAATAAATGAACTTCAGTAGAGTCTCAGTTGTGCTGATCCTGTTGTCACTTTTCTCTATTGCAGAGCTGTTCAATACCACTTGAGCTATAACAGGCTCACAGAATATATGGAAGGTTGGAGAACTCCTGTTTAGAAGCATGGAGGATGACCCTACAGGGTAAACTGCTGGGTGACCAGAAAGCTGACAGAAGCATGGCTGGGACAATGGATTCAGTGAGCTGCTGGGGTTGAAACAAGTAGCCAGCAGAGAGGAAGAGACCAGTGAGCCTTGTGTGTCAATACAAGGCGTCTGGCCACTCAGGCAGGGAAGGGCTGCACAGAAAAGAGGAGGTTCAAATTTGTGACTTAAAAGGCAAAGCCTAGTGGCTAAAGTCCTCACCTTCAACACTCCAGGATTCCATATGGGCACTGGTTCTAATCCCAGCAGCCCCACTTCCCATCCAGCTCCCTGTTTGTGACCTGGGAAAGTAATCAATGACAGCCCAAAGCCTTGGGATCCTGCACCAACATGGGAGACCCAGAAGAGCTCCTGGCTCCTGGCTTTGGATCAGCTCAGCTCCGGCCGTTGCGCTCACTTGGGGAGTGAATCATTGGACAGGGAATCTTCCTGTCTCTCCTCCTCTCTATATATTTCACTTTGCAATAAAAATAAATAAATCTTTTTTTTTTAAAGCAAGGTCTTTCAGAAGTTCTCGAGTCACCAGCTACCATGGACTTCTTGGGGATATAAAACACCTGAAAGTTTTTTCCCTGTTGACATTGCCCTATAGGTGCCATCCCATGGTTGGATCATAGCAGACCAGTGTCTCTAACACAAAATTCAATGTGTCGTTATGTTCCCAACTAACAACCATGTACCTGTCGAGCCTGCAGCCAGAAAGGTTGGCTGGCCCTACCCAAGCTGACAGTCTAATTAGATGAATATATCATGGGGCAAAATGTGATCTATACTAAGTGGATTTGAAGTGCTATAACTGCCTTGGCATGCTGTACAAGAAGCAACTGTATCTTATGTTTGCAACAAACACCTTGTTCGAGTTTGCAATCTGCAGGTCAACCCTACAGTCAGGATTTCTGACTCAAGATTTGGTTTTGAACTTGACATATCCCCTAAATCTCTCATCTCTCTTTCTCTCTCTGTCTCTCCCCGCCCCCCCCCCCCCCCCGCATTCAGGTACTTCAAAAACTTCGTGGACAAATGTAATTAAAAACAATAAACATTCCCCGTGACCTCCATGAATCCTCCATATATATTCTATTTGTTCTGCTTCTCTAGTGAACCCAGACCAACACCCCCGGCCAATGCAGGAACAGTTCAGGACAAAAATGTGACATGTGTGTCTAAATCACAATTTTGTCTAGGGGGCAACTTTCCCATGAGAAAGACGGCTTCCATTAGCAGCCTGTTCACCAGCTCTCAGTTTCTAATTCAAAACAGTTGTTTCTCTGGCTGGCAAAGTCTTCCTTGACAATAACCACTTTTGATTTAAATGCAGCCAGGGGGCTGTGACAGGGGTTGCTAGCCAAGCCTGGGTTTTCTGTCACTTTGGTGGCAGAAGGACAGTGCTATCTTTCTTTTCCAGTGTCAGATAGAAACTGGTCAGAAACCACTCCTGTTTCAGCCTGGGTATGGTGGCGATTAGAAGTCAAGCAGCTCAAATTAGAGAGAGAGAGAGAGCGTGCTTTAGGAACAGTAATTGATCAGCGAATATTTGTGTGAGGCACAAACAGTGGCTTTTGCCACTTGCCAGTTTGAGCTACTTTGCCTGAACCTGAGGGGTTTTCCAATTACCAAGTTCCTCTGCAGCACACAGCCAGGAAGTGAGACAGTGTGCTAGGCAGGACCCTGTAACTTCTGCAAGCGAGGTGGGTGCTGAACACCATACTTGAGCTGTGCTGATCATTAAGAAAGGCCTCAGGGAGGCAAGAAGGCTGTTTTAGTTGGTGCAAAGAGGAACGCTGGAAAGGCAGTCCTTTTACATGGGGGCTTTAGCTTTCTTCTAAAACCTGGGGAAAGACGAAGAAAAAAAGTCAAGCCAAGGAAGCATTGCTTAGTTACTTGCCTCTTTAGAGCAAAACAGAAATACATTACATACAAAAGACTTAAGACCGTGATTAATTCAAATTGCTCAATTGTTCCCTTTAGCCACATTCATAGTCGTGATTCTCTGCCAGCGCCAGATGTTTCTAGGAGTGGTTAGCTCAAAAGCTCACTTGACATCATTCCGTGACATTCCTTTCACTGATGTTTAACAGAGGACACAAGGCTTGACTCACACCTTGGCTAGAGACCACATTGATTAAGGCAAGCTGCAAAGAGTTGCAACTCTCCGGCTTGACTAGGGCCAGCGAGGTGTGTCCACAGCACTGTAGGCGCCCCTGCCCTGGGGTACAGCTCTTCCCATGGTTTGGGAGAAACACCAGGTCCCAACTCGACAGCAGGAATTTGAAATCGGAGAAACACGCATGATGCAGTTGATCTGAAAGTTCTGATTCCCTATCTGGGAGCCCCAAATTACAACGTGTGCGTGTGTGTGTGTGCGTGTGTGTGTGTGTGTGTGTGTGTGTGTGTGTGTGTGTGTGTGTTTGGTTTTGTTTTTCCTTCGGGTTTGCTATTTTTCCCTTGTGAAAGCAGTGCACGGCTTCTTAAATCATAACATGCTTGTGGATCACCTGGGAATCTTAGTGTGTACATTCTGATTTCCCAAATCTGGAGGACCCAAGATTATGAATGATTAACAAGCCACCAGGCAACTCCCTGATCCTTGAAGCATACTTTGTGGAAAAGGTTAAAAAGCATGCAGTAGGCCCACAGATTAGCCCCAGACAACCAGTGTTGGCTGAAGGCAAATGGCCATGCAGAAATGATGCTACTCTCTTCTCTTGCAGTTGAGCAGAGAATGAATCCTGTGTACACATAATGGGATTATGGCAAGAGGGAGCTAGAACGGGCTGAAGTTCACTGGTGGGAGTGATCACTTTCAGCTGGGAGGGGACCTGCAGACCCTTCAGATGGATCAAGATTTTTCCGTTGGATGGTGAAAAAGTGATGAGACATAAGAGGCAGAAGCACAGTACAAACTCACCAGATGCATGAAGGTTACACAATTTGAAGCACAGGCCGTAGACAGTGTGCAGTTCAGTTTGGCTGGGCTTCTAGGCAGTCTACTTCTAGGAAGTATGTGCTTCTAGGGAGAATGTAAGATGGACCGAGGAAGGCCTTTTGGGCAGTTTATGCAAAGGTTAGACAAAACTCTGATTTTGTGATGTTATAAAAACACCAGGATTTCACTCTGCATTAGATAAGGAGCATTGGTTATTGGCTTTTGGTTTTGCCTTTAGCTCAAAATACACCAGACCAGAGCTGTGCCTTGCATGCAATAGAGCTGATTCTGGAGAGTGGAAGTGGAGACCTCTAAGGAAGGCAGACTAGTTAAGAAGGTTTTCGTATTTATGGAGTGCTGGCTCTGTTCCCACCATGGTGCTAAAACCTTAAGCAAGGAACAAAGGCTCTGGCAGTCCTCATGGTCTGAAGAGTGCTCCAAAGGACAAGTTCCAAATCGTAGGACAGCCTGAAGCAAGAAGACCTGAATATCTGATAAAGACCAACGTGAAGGGGCGTTACAGGCAAAGTGGAGGTTTCCCCAGAGGCTCAGAGAGGAGAGAGCCTGGCATAGCCCAAGGTTGAGAAACGCAGAGCATGCCTGAAGTGCAGAGAACCAAAGGAGACATTCCAGAAAGCTGGAAAGGTTACAGGGTCACACTTGTGCAGGGTCATTGTAGGCAAGGCCAAGATATTGAATTTTATCCTAAAGTTGATGGCAAGCTATTAGGATTTACTTTGTGATAAAAAAAAAACAGCCCTTCTAAATCATTGCTCTTTAGTGGAAAAATGGAGGCAAGAAACAAGGGCTCATGTAAAAAAGCCAGTGACGAGAATGCGGGAGTCCAAGATGCAGGGGTAATGGAGGCTTGGTCTGATTGGAAGGGAGAGTGCAGAGAGGTCAGCAGTGAAAATCAGCAGATAAAATCAGCAAGAAGTGAAAAAGATAGGGGAGAATGGAGATGGGAGAGGCGACAATGATTCCTCAATTCTTCTTTGGATTGAAAGTGGCACCACCTACTGATGAACACAGAAAGAAAAGATGACTTGGAAGGGAATGAGCGAGAGAAGTTCGGTTTGGAGTCCTGAGGGACAGTTGGCAGGCAATAAATACATCTATGCATTACTACAGTTTTGGGAGAAAGGTTTGGGTTCAGGACAGGATCTGGGAGTTATCAAGATGATGATGATGGCTAAAGGTCTCCAGCTGCATCCTGGACCAAGCACCACCTTCCATCCTGACTGCTCCTCATGCCTCCCAGCTCTGCCTGGTCCCCAAAGTCCTCCAGGGAAAGACATGGTAGTGGATAAACTCGCACAGCAGCTTCCCACTACAGAACAGTAGGACAGTTTCTGAAGGTGAATTACAGAAAGATTTTTGAGAACACGGGAGAAGTTTTCTTTGGCGTTGACATCCAGTCAATCAGTGTGAGGATCAGCTTTCACTTCATGCATAAAACCTTGTAGGCCCCTTAGCAACATCAGTATTCAAGATTGAAAGGAAATTGTGCATCACATGGCTTGAGAGTCTTGGGTCAGCTCTCCCTACTCAATTGCCCAACAGGTTTTTGACACATATAAGCTTTGAATACACAGGCTAATTCCAGTATTAGTCTAAGCCAAACCATAATTAGGAACACCTGCTGCTGCTGTTGAAGCAAAATAAACTATAGTACATTCGCAAAACAAATACAAATGACCTTTTCAGATTATTTATGTCACCTTTCCCTGTCCATAACCTAGATCATCAAATCTGCTCTATTTATACAATTACAATGTGCATTCTGCATAAAACAATATCAGGAAGGCTGCTTTGTATAAGTAATTTTTGGCTGATGTGCCTATCAGCTACCTCCAAAATTTACTTTGAAATTATTATAGCTGCAAATTAATGTTTTCACAGGACCTGTTGAAATGGAACTCTTGTCAGGGAAGCAAAAATCAAGAACACCAGCAACACTGTGTCTTCTAAATTTGCAACTGAATGATGCCTATGGAAAAATATGCAGTTTGAGCTTCATCGTATGCAAACCTCAGGATGACATTGTAGGCCCATACATAAGAAGTTGTGAATGAAACCAGGACTTTTAAGGTATGTGGGAATGGTGGGTAGCAAGGCAAGACCACTGAACTATCACCAACTTCTAGACAGACAGACCTGTAGAGAGAAGAGGCTTATGTACTGAGGGTGACTAAGAGTCATCCAAAGGGTTTTCCAACTACTCAGTGAATCCCCAAATGTGAAAACCTGGGACTTCCATTCACAACCCAAAGGAGACTTAGAATGCATTACCCTTCTGTGGGACACTGGTTCTGGTACTCTCCAAAGACCCCCAAATCTGTCAATGTTCAAGTCTTTCATAAAATGGTGAGTGTTTGCACATACTCTACACATATCCACTGGTATATTTGAAGTCACCTCTAGATTATGTGTAATATGTGTGACTATTGCAAATATTTGTTATACTGTACTGTATAAAAAACAAGAAAAAAAGTTTCTACAGGTTCAAGCAGATGCATTTTTTCCCAACTATTTTAGGTTAGTGGTCAGTTGACTCCTTGGATGCATAACTCATGGATATGGAAGTTCAATCCTACTACTTTGTGGGAAGATATCATCCTGAAATTTGGATCACACAGAGGTATCATGAGTCAAGAGCAAAGCCTTTTCCCTGGGGATTGAAATGGGCTATCAGCAGCGATATTTGGTTCTGTGGGTTCAGGAAGCTTTAGAAATCAGAACTATTGACTTCATAGTGTAGGGAATGTAGTAGGTATGAAGGGAGTGTTTCTATTCTTTCCCAACAGACTGACCTGTAATGATTAAGATGACAATGCATTTTCTCTCACCATTCTTTGAATTGACTGGGCTCAGCTCAGCAGTTCTTCTGTTAGTCTTCCTCACAGTCTCTCAAGTAGTTGCAGTTAAACAGCATCTGCAGTCATCCACAGGCTCACTGAATATCTAATATGACTCTCTCTACTCATACTTTCAGGACCTCTCCTCTCCCTGAGCCAGATGTCTTACAGGTTTTTCCCAAACATCTGTTCCAAGAGAGAGGGAATGTACACTGTAAATAATGTGCCCAAAACCCTAACAACATCATTTTTGGCAGTACTCAATTCAGCCTTGAAATATAAGAAAAGGTTCCATTAATATTTTTATGAACCTCTATCTTATAATCACACAGTGTCTTTGTATCTGAGCATAGATACATACGCCCTTTAGAAGTTGACTCCAACCAATTATCCAAATTTAGCAGCTGCACTATGGTCGCACTATTTGTATTACCAGCTTTCACTCTGGCATGACCACACAGCCTCAAATAGCTCTCAATCTAATGAGGAAGATCAGTACTCTTCGAGGTGAATGTAAGGGGCTGCGGGAGTACAGAAAGACAAGGAGCTAAACCTTGAAGCATAGAGGAAGTGATTATGAAAAGAAGTGGCAGAACAAGTTGGAGTAGCCATATGGTGATGTGTGGGAGTAGAACATGAGAAAAAGTATTGCAAGCAGAGTAGAGATGAAGGGAATCGCAGGGAGTTCGGCTGCTTTAGAGCATGGGCTCTGAAATCAAGGCGGGGGCAGATCCAACCCAAGAGGAAAGACGGGATCAACTCATCAAGGATTATATGAAGGTACTTCAAAAAGTCATGGAAAACAGAATTAAATAACTATTATGGCACAACAACTGAAATCACGCACAAATATTTAATAATACTCATTTTTCATGAACATTTGAAGGTTCCTCCTCATGCTAAGGAGTGTGGAAAGTAAAAATGATATGGGACCGGCGCGGTGGCCTAGCAGCTAAAGTCCTTGCTGGGATCCCATACGGGCGCCACTTCTAGTCCCGGCAGCTCCACTTCCCATCCAGCTCCCTGCTTGTGGCCTGGGAAGGCAGTCCAGGTCACCCCAAGACCTTGGGCCCCTGAACCAGTGTGGGAGACCCAGAAGAAGTTCTTGGTCTTGGCTTCAGATCGGCACAGCACTGGCCGTTGTGGTCACTTGGGGAATGAATCATCGAACGGAAGATCTTCCTTCCTCTCTATGTATTTGACTTTGTAATAAAAATAAAATAAATCTTAAAAAAAAAAGAAAGTAAGATAATATGGTGAATATGTAAACATGGTATTTTGAGTAACATACGACTGGCCTTGAATCCTTTCTATACCATGAGATTCCTGGGTAAGTCACTTTATTCTCCAAGCTTCAATTTTCTAGTATCAATTTCGGAATCATGAATTATTCATTTCATATAATGGTTGTGAGAATTCTATTCTCTTGTGTTTGTCATTCTTGTTATATTAAAGGCCATTGTTACATTGGTTGTCTCATCATTATTTCATTGGTTGTTTGTTTCTGTTGTAACAAAATACCACAGCTTTGGCTTATAACAGTATTAATATATTCTCCCACAGTTTAAGAGTTCAGAAATCTCAATTTGTTCCTTACCCATCTTCTGGTGACTGCAGGCCAGCCTTGGATCTCTGTGGCTTGTGATGTGTCACTCCTTTGTCTGCATCCTGTCTTCACATCATCTTCCCTTCCTTTCTCTTCTCCCCTCCCCTCTCCCCCGCCTCCTCCCCTCTCCTCCCCTCTTCTCCCCTTCTCTCTTCTCTCCCCTCTGCCCTCCTCTCCCCTCCTCTCTTCTCTCCTTTTTTTTCTGTCCTCTCTTCTCCCCTCTGCTCTCCTTTCTCCCTTTCTATGAAATCTCCCTTTGCATCTCTTTTACAAGATTAGGTTTCAGACCCACCTGGACCTTTTGACATGATCTCCTCATGTAATAATCCTTAATTGTATTTGTAAAAATGATTTCTTCCTTGTAAGGTAACATTCATACATCTCAGGGGTTAGGATCTCTGAATAGTCATTATCTGCTCACTATAGAATGCAATTCTTTTTTTCCCCCTGGATAGTTGGTATCTTTCATTGGTTTGGGGAAATTTTCCATCTCTGCATGTACTGTTGCTGCCCATTCTTTCTTTCCTATCCTTTTCTTCCAATTAAAACCATTTTTTACTTTGCTTCCCTTATCCTTACACTCTTTCAATTTTCATTTTTTTAATTCTCTATACCCTCCCACTTGAATACTTTACTGTAACATATCTTCCAGCATACAAACCCTCTCCATTTGTGTACAGTCATACATTGAATGTATTATCTGTGCTTCTTAAAGTTTTTTCCAGTTCTATATTTAAATTTCATTATCTGTAGATTCTAATTTTTGAATTGAATTCTTTTCATAGACTTTCTCCATCTTCTCTATTGTTTGGACATACAGTAACAGTCATGCATTGCTTAATGATAGTGATATGCCCCAAGAAATCGGTCATTAGATCATTTTTTCATTGTGTGTACATATGGCTGTAATTAACAAACTAAGATGATATCACCTAATATACATCTCAGGTACAATTTACAATTATATGAATTATATCTAATTTTTTACTTTCTTTTCTTTTCTTTTTATGCTATCTTGTTAAAATTGCAAACACAGGGACTGGTGCTGTGGCTCAACAGCCTAATGTTCCACCTGTAAGCTCTGGCATCCATAAGAGTATCAGTCCATGTCCCAGCTGCTTCACTTCCCTGGTTATCACCTGGGAAAGCAGCGGAGGATGGCTCAAGTCCTTGGCCCCTGCACACATGTGGAAGACATGGAAGCTCCTGGCTTTGGATTGACTCAGCTCTGGCTGTAGCAGCCCTTTGTGGAATGAACCAGCGTATGGAAAATCTCTGTCTCTCTTTCACTCTATGAATCTGCATTTCCAACAAAAATAAACCTTTAGAAAAATTGCAGACACAAACTCCTTGGCCTCAGGCTATACATCATCAGGATCATCCATACCACTGTCTTCCATTATGACATCTTGTCCTGCTGGAAGGCAATCAGGAGCAAAAACACACAAGGAACTATCATCTGCTATAATAATATTTCCACCTTGTGAATACTTCTTAAAGCACCTTTCCATATCCAGCACCACAGATACAGGGTTTTGTATACCACTGCACTGGCCTCGATTTGTATGTCTTCTTTTGAGAAAAGACAAGTCTTTCCTCCATTTTAAAATCGGGTTATTTATTACTTTGTTATTGAATTGCTCAACTACCTGCAATGTTTTGGATATGACTGTCTTATCAGACACATGATTTGCACACGTTGTCTCTTTACTTGGTAGTTGTCCATGTCACAATTTCCTATTATCATAAAGACATAGTCATATTGGATTAGGACCTACCCTTATAATCTTATTTTAACTTACTTGCATCAATACAGATCCTGTCTCCAAATACTAAGTTTCTGGGTATTAAGGCTTCAAGATATGAATTTGGGGGTGGGGTGCTGGAAGAGGGTCACAGTTCAGTACATGATGGATAGATTGGAGGGCCAATGGCGTATATGGAGTCAGGCAAGTGGGTATTCAGGGTAGCAGTTAAGATGCTGGCATCCCACATCAGAGTATCTGGGTTGGATTTCTGACTCTGGCTGCTGACTTGAGGTTCTTCATAATGCAAGCCTTGGGAAGCAGCAGGAGCTGTTCAATACTTGGATCTTTAGTACTGATGATGGAGACCTGGATGGAGTTCTAGGTTCTTGGTGAAAGTCTTGGCCTAGCCCATGTTGTTGCAGTCATTTGGGGAATGTATCAGTGAGTAGGAGATATTTACCTCCCCATTTCTCTCTCTCTCTCTCTCTCTCTCTCTCTCTCTCTCTCTCTTTCTCTCTCTCTTAAATAAATGTATATTTAAACATATCAGTGACAAGGAGGTCAGTGATAATGCTATGGCCATCATGGGATTTGGCAGATTGGATTAAAATGGCAGGGAGGCTGGAAATAATTGGATTGCTTCAAAAGAACATCAGAGCCTAGAAACAGACATTTGGTAGTTATGATTAGAATGTGTTAAGGTGATGCGAGAAGAACAAAGGATGATACCCTGTTTTCTAATTTGGGCACAGAGTAGAAGATAGTAGAGGTGGCAAGGATACATGGGTTTTATCTTCTAAGATGCAAACTTATCCCCTTTTCCCTCCTGCACTCGGAGATAAACTTTAAGCCCTAGGATTACTGCTCCTTGAGTTACCTGCCCTTCCTTTTTGAACACCACAGTTCATAACACTCAAGTATGGCAAAGTGGAACTGATGTGTTAATGCCCATATATCCATATTTAGAAATTATTTCTTGCCTTGCATTGAGCTGCTTTGAACTCCTCCTTTATAAATGATTGCACTCTTCATGACCCTTCTCCTGAGTGTTAGCTCTCTACATGCCTGGGATGAGAGCTTTGCAGACTCTTGCCTCTATGGTTGTGGTCAAGAGGAAAGCACAGAATGCCCAGCAATAGAGGATTCAGAAAGTGAAAGTGAAAAGAATCTGTGTTTTATAAGTAGCCACTACTGGTTTGCTTTCAATTAATCTTTATCCTTATTTAAGTAATGCATGCTTATTTTATTATGTTATATTAATCTATCCTGAAAGGCTTTAATTACAGGGACCCGGCGTGATGGCTCAATGGCTAAATCCTCACCTAGGAAGCCTCAGCATCCCGTATGGACACCAGATTGTGTCCTGGCTGCTCCACTTCCCCATTTTGTGGCCTAGGAAGCAGTAGAGGATGGCCCAAAGCCTAAGCATCTTGCACCTGTGTGACAAACCCAAAAGAAACCCCTTGTTCCTAGCTTTGGATCAGCTCAGCTCTGATCATGATGGCCGTAGGCGGAGTGAACCAGCAGATGGAAGATCTTTCTCTCTGTCTCTCCTTCTCTCTGTAAATCTGCCTTGCTAATAAAATTAAACAAACGTTTTTTTAAAAATTAGTTTACAAAAATAAAAAAGAAGCAAGACCCATTTGCCTTACACTATCTCACTTTTAATTGTCAAGCATTCTTCCAATCTTTGCTTTCATATTCCCCTAAAATATGCTTGCCTTGCTATCTTTCCATACACATACTTTCTCTTGTCATCTTATAATAGTAGATAAGGATTCCATTTGTTTTTAAGGTCCTTCTTAGCATTTATTCTACAAATAGAATATCACACTTCAAAATCTGTGTCACGATGACTATGCAAATATTGTCCACTACTGAGCCAAGAACTATGCTGTGACCTCATTTGCTTTCTTGCACAACTTCTGAGTTTTCAGAAGTTAAATTACCTAATTAGATTACCTGATTAATTTTATTCCTTTTTAATAGTTTATTTCAGCCTGTGACCAAATTTTCCTATATATTTTGAAGATCTTGTCAATGCCTCAGTATAGTCCACATGGTAGTACCACATTATCTGTCAGTTTTGTTATCATTGTTTTGAATTTTGGAAGGTGGTTGGGGTATTTTAGCCCTAGAAGTGATTATCCTGGAGTCCCCAGCCTGTTCCAGTAAGCACTATCTTCTTTCTGAGCTTGCTGTGCAGCTGTTGTTGTATAAATGCCTGTCACCTCTCTCCTAGATATGACCCAGCTCCCGTGACTCTCTTTTTGAGTTTATATTCTTACTTGGCTTGAGTGTCACTCTCTGAGTGAAGGTGCGTGGTAGGCAAGATTGTTGAGACATTGCATATCTGAAAATATTTTTATTCTACTTTCTGATTTGTTGGTCAATTTAGCTGAGAATAAAATTCTTGGCTACAAATAGGCATTTGTTCAGAACTCCGAGGATAACCCTCCCCCATTATCTTCCATTCTGCCATTCCAAGCACAATGAAGTCATTGCAGAATCCACTGATTGACATAGTCCATCTTAGAGTCTCTGTTTGCCCAGTTTTTCACTGCCAACATATGGCTGGGGTAGTTGATTGATTTGTTCTGTCCTCTGTTGTGGTGCCAGGTACCCTCTGCAGGTTCCAATACACTGCCATATCCTCCATGTGCACCTGATTGTGCTGTCCACTGCTCCGTCTGAGCCTCTATCATCAGTTCTTTTTAGGAAAACTTCACCTGCAACAAGGTGGAGGAATCCACCATGGGGGGTGGGTACAGGGAGTGGTTGGCAGCAATTCATAACTGTTGAACTATCAAAACCACTTGAACAAAACCCTTGGAGCATGCCCCACATTGGGGACCCGGGATGGGTGGGCGGCTGGGTGGGGTTTTTCCCTTTATCTCCCCATTTACCCCATATACAGAAAAAAAAAGAGAGAGAGTGTGTGGAAATAATAGTCTTACCCACTTTCCTGTAGCCCTTGAACCTTTATGCTCTAATTAATCATGTAAAGATTGCCAAAAATAAAGAAATACAAATAAAGAACTAATGATCTTTGGCTTACCATTCCTATCTGAGTGTGAAGACACATAAAAATACACTAAATATCTAGATATCTAAATACTGTAAATAAATAAATACTAGATATAAATAATTACTAGATAGCTAAAGATATACTGTGTAAGCGATGCTTAGTAACTGAGGAGCATAAGCAAACACTCTCAATTTCTAAACTTGCTAGGTTGAATCAGGGAAACTAAGTTTCCTTTGTTACTGATATTCCCTGCTAACCTTGACATCTCCTTTGAGCACTGGTCTGCATTGCCAGTGACCCTTACCACCATACTGTTCATTTTTCCTGATGTCCACATTATTCTTCCCCTCCAGCAACAGTGCATGGAGTTCCTCTCATATTTTTCATCTCTCTGATTTCTCCTTTTTTTAAGCAAATTCTTCTTTTTTAAAGATTTCATTTTTATTAGAAAGGCAGAATTAGATAGAAAAGGAGAAACAGAAAGATCTTACATCTGCTGGTTCACTCCCATAATGGCCACAAGGGCCCAGAGCCTCTTCCAGTTTTCCCACATGGGTGTAAGGGTCCAAGGACTTGAACCATCCTCTACTGTTCTCCCAGGTCATAATCAGGGAGCTGGAATGGAAGTGGAGCAGCCAGGGCACAAACTGGCACCCATATGGGATCCTGGTGTTTGCAAGGGGAAGATGAGCCAATTGAGCCATCATGTCAAGCCCTCCGATTTCTTCTTCCATTGTATCACTTTAACTCCAGTGAAAGTTCTGTAATTAGGTTGGACTTACCAAGAAAATCCAGCATAATATTTACTACTTTGATGTGTGTAATGTTCACTATATCTGCTAAATCTCTTACACATGTACCAGCTCTAGGGATGCACATCTAGATGGCTTTAGGAGCCCATTTGCCTAAGATAAATTCTTACAGGAGAAATGAAAGAGCATGTCTTCTGGCCAAAGCACTGGAAAGGTGGAAGAAAAAACATTGACTTTGGGGAAGCATAGGCAGCTCAATATGACTAAGAGCATGTGAGGTAATTAATATAGTAGCACAGTTATTGGAGAAAATAGTATGAAAGTTTCTGAAAAAGCTAAAATTAGAATTGCCATAGTATCCAGCAATTCCACTCTTAAGTATGCATCCAAGGGAAATGATGCCATTCTCTCAGACATACCAGCACTTGATATGCCTGTCCACTGATGAATGGGTAACGGAAATGTGGTATATACATACACAATGGAATACTACTAAGCTGTAAATAGGATGAAATCTTGTCAATTTCCAATATGAGAATGGGACTGGAAGGCATTATGGTAAGTGAAATAAGTTGATCTCATACATGTGCACACTTGAGTTACGTGCCAACAAGCATTGCAGACTCCTATGTGTGGAGTCTTTTAAAGGGATAATGTCATAGATGTTCAAAGTGTGATGGTGTTTACCAGAGATTGGGGAGGCAGTCTCTGCTGATTAATGCATACTAACTTCTCAGAAGAAGTAAGAATACTTGGAGTTCCATTACGCAGTGGGGCAATTATAATGCATCGGATATTTCTCTAAACAAAGAAACAACTAGAAGCTAATGTTTTGAATATGCTTTACTGTAAATAAATGTGAAATATTAGAGGAGACAGTCCTCAATTTGCCTTGATTGGATAATGTACAGTATTTACATGTATCAAAGTATCACACATGTTACCCCATAAAGAAGAACAATTTTAATATGTCCACTAACATTTTTAGACAAGTAAACAAAGTGAGATTGAACTAGGAAACCAGGACCAGGTGATCCTCGGCCCTCACTATTCCACTTTGCTTGTTCTCATCAGTTTACTTTTATCCCTCAGTACTCTGAGTATACTGTATCAGAATGTTTCAACTCTCTCATAAGCTGCTTGGAACGATCTGTCTTCCCAGCTGCATTCATTCAGGTTGAACCCATGCTCCATCACAGTCTGATTTCATGCCAGTCTTCAGCCTCTTTCCCTTCAAATTCATCTCATTGGCAAGTAAGAATCTTTGCAACTATCCCATTTGCCATCTGGATGGCCATATGTAATCTCATAAATCCAGGTTTTATTTCTCCACAGCACTACTTTCATCATGTCATTACATGGCTCCATGGGGCCTGATGGTTCTTCTTTGCTATGGAAGTTCAACAACGTTCTAAGGCCTGCATAGCCAATTCTCAATCTACCTGGTCACACCAATCTTCTCACACATTCTGCCCAAGGAAACCTGGCCTTTTCTTTGTCTTCTGCCAGCCAGATTGATTCTACCTCTTATAACTTCGCTTTTTTGCCTTCCTCTTTTCAATCAGAATGCCTCGTTCTCCCTCTGTTCTGAACATATGCAGCCTACCTAGCCTTTGAGTCAGAACACAAACCACACATTCTTTTGGAATCTTTCCCTAAGAACCAAGCTTCCATTATTCCTGTGTTGCCCTTCCTATATTTCTATAGCATTCAATGTATATTTTTGCACACTGCTTCATACAACTGTGCACTCCACTCTTCTTTTCATGCTTTCTTTGATTTTAATGATATTTTGTGTGGAAGTCTCATCTTTCCAATTTCTTTATAAGCAAACTGAGGACAAATCTCATGTCCCATTAGATTTTGAATAGGTTTTTTTCAACTTTTATCCAAATGTAAACCATATCTTTGTAATAGAGAAATGTGAAAATACACATGTAGTTTTGTTCTATCTACAAACCAAATAGTCATGTAAATCAAAGCTCAATGGAGGTTTCCCCACAGTATAATTTTGTGGACAGAATTAAGGAATATTTACCTCTGACATGAGGAATTTTAACAAGATTCTTTTTATATTATTTATTTATTTCCATGCCAACGGATGTGGATACTTATGCTGGATTTTTCTAGGTTCCCCACAGGTCAGGATTTTGTCATTTGGCCAAATATGTCCATGATTTATTAGTGATGGTGTTTAATCTAACCCTTGCATAGTCTTCACGAGGCAATGATGGGAGGGAGACGAGAACTGTTCTTTGAAGAGGCTGCCAAATTTTGCCCTAAGACATTTTGCAAATCAGTTTTTAGATTTATTGCAAAACTTATTCCAATAAACAAATATGTATAGTAAATCCCACTTCAAATCATGATGTCTGTAAGGTTCTAACTAGAGGGCTCAGAGGACACAAAAACCCAAATCCTTTGATTCGAACAGAAAGCTATTACTGGAAGTGCTGACAATTGATAAGTTTGAGACATATGGTCCTATTCTCTTTCTCCAAAATGAGAATGGTGGTTTTAGCAGTAAATTGATAGTGTAAGTAAATCTGGCACTTGAAAGAATTTAATTAAATTTCCCCCATCTTCCGAGTAAATACCAGACAGAATCTATCTTTCTGGTAAGGAGAGGTAATGGAATTCCCCTATGGCAAATGGCTATTGCAGGAGACTAACTCCTGTTGAAAAGGCAGGAATGATGTTCATGCAAGATAGCCTGTAGTCAACAGCAGATAAAGACTCTCGAATTTGGAGAAGGAAACACATCAAAAAGGAGCACTAACATGTCAGCTCCTTAGGACCACTGCACATTTATTTCTGTGAGCTCTAATACACTAGCTGATAAGTTCTACAGCACAGGTGAAGGCCCTCATTTGCATCAGAATGATAGACAACAATGCAAGTGAAGCCATTGTGGAAAGCGCAGTCTTTAGTTGAAAAGTATTCCAGAACAATACTAGCATTTATGAGCTAACAACTGGCTCATAGATCTAGATATGTGAGTAGCTAAATAAAGGGTTTTTTAAATCTTTTTTTTTTCTAGTGAGCAAATAAATTCACCAGAAAGCCTTTAACCAAAATGCAGTAGATGGTAATAAGCCACACCAAATCCAGTTGCACTATGCAGTCCTATGTTTACAAGCAAAATATTTGTAAGAAAAAAAAAAATTAAGGGGCCGGCGCAGTGGCTCAATTGGCTAATCCTCAACCTGGAAGTGGCAGCACCCATATGGACTCCAGTTTATGTCCCAGCTGCTCCACTTTCCTTCCAGCTCCCTGCTTGTGGCCTAGGAAAGCAGTCAAGGATGGCCCAAAGCCTTGGGACCCTGCATCTGCATGAAAGACCCGAAGGATGCTCCTGGCTCTTGGTTTTTGGAAAACTTAGCTCTGGTCATGATGGCCACTTGAGGAGTGAAGCACCAGATGAAAGGTCTTTCTCTCTGTATCTCCTTTTCTCTGCAAACCTGACTTTCCAATAAAAACAAATAAATCTTATATAAAAAGAAGACATGACTCCTGTCTGTGTTGTGAAGTTACCATGAGGAGCTGGATCAGAAGTGAAGAAGGCTTAAGCCAAACCCTCCTGGATGAGATGTAGGCATGTTGAGTAGTATACCAACCACACAATGAGAGGAGGAGCGCTTTCCTACAGAAAAGAAAAATTGAAAGTGTCGCCATTCATTCATTTATAAAATAAAGAAAAATTATTCTTTTGTATTATGTTAGTATCTTGTAAGCCAGCACAAAAATGGTGGTGTACTCCAGTCAGTTGAAACGTTATAACATCACAAAAAGAAAAGTCAGTTGTGCTAATGCTATAGTGCTAACCACTGAGCAAGAACTTCCCCCACACAGATACATTATAGAGGTGAGTTGTTTAAAATTTAATTTCACTACATTTGAGAGAGAGAAAGCAACAGAGCACTTTTACTCCCCGGTTTACTTCTCGAATGCCTGCAACATCCAACACTGCACCAGGCCAAAACCAGGAGCCTGGGACTTAACCCAGGTCTCCCACAGAGGAGGAGCAGAGACCCAGGTAGTTCAGTGGTTACCATCTGCAAGAACACACTCACAGGAAGATGGATCGGAAGTGGAGGAGCCAGAACTCAAATCAGACACTCTGCTTATGGCACGCAGGCATCCCAAGCAGAATTCCCAACACAGCATCAAACACTTGCTCATGGGGCAGATTACATTTATGATTCTTGGCACACTTAAAGGAAAAAAAAAAAGGTTCTAATTTTGATTCATGTGTCACTTCACTTTTCAGAAGCTCAGTTTTGCCTTCCATAAAATAGGAGAAATTATGCTGATTTCATAAAGCTGCTCTGTGAGCTTTTTGAAGATGTGTTGCAGTACGTATCTCTACTCCTGAATAAAAAGACTCCCAATGAAACAGGTAAGTATACCTTGACAATATGATGCTAGATTTTCTACCTTTTCCTCTACCTACAATGCGGTGATATACTTACAGAGCAGGATGTCAGACTCGTAACTGTTACAAAAGGGCTATGCCACTGTGATAATAATGGGGAGAAATGGTAGGAGTGGAATGCAGGAAGAGAAGAAGGGAGGATCCACATACCTACAAAGCTGTAACATGGAAAATAATAATAATAATTTAAAATATTTATTTGAAAGATATAATGACACAGAGATGGGGGATGTGTGTGCACACGCACACACAGACAGACACACACACACACACACACACACACACACACACACACACACACACATCTTCCATTCACTGACGTACTCCCCAGATGGCCTCAACAGTCGAAGCTGGGCCAGGAACCATGAGCCCTGTCCTATTCTCCCACTTGAGTGTAGGTGCCTGAGCACCTGCGCTATCTTCCATAACTTTCCCAGGCACATTAGCAGGAAACTGAATTGAAAGTGGAGCAGCTGCGGCTGCAACCAGCTTAACCTGCTGTGCCACAACGGCAAGTTCTGTTTTGGCAGTTGTTCTAACTTGACATGTAGCACAAAACAAATGACTGAGTGAAAGGGAAATTCAGCATTCTTCTAAATTTTATTTTCCATCAGAATAAAAAATGTATTCCTTGTCTGAAAGACGTAACAATGAGGATCAGTCAAGTGTGACATCTGTGTTATTAACACAGCTAGTATTTCTCACTAAGCAAATTCTTAAAACCATTACGTAGGCCAGATTACTCCCACTGCCTTTGGAAGCAGGAGGAACACTACTGAATCTTGTGATGCTCAAGATGTCTCAAGGAATAAGAACTGCCTTCCTGGCTAATTAATTATAAGACCCTCAAAGAAAACCAACTTCACTCCACCAATCACACTTCATTGTCATCTCAAAATCTATTGAGCAGCTTTATCATTGATTGTATTCGTTTGTCCTGACTCTGAGTGATGTTTGGCTATTACCAAACACACCTGTTATTCTCCAATGACCAAATTCTATTCCCACACAGTTAAACTGAACACGTGTTACAAGCTAAGCAGGCAGTTACCAAGTATCTGAATAATTCTCCCATTATTTCAAAACAAGTACAAGCATGCCTTAGTTTTGCTCTATTTTTGTTTTCAAATCGATGTGTGGTGGTTTGAACGCTTCTGTCTCTAAAACTCACATTGAAATTTAATCCCAACGTGGCAGAAAGAGCTCTGTCTTCACGAATGGATTAATGTTTTTAGAAAACAGGTTTGTGAGAGTAGGTTTGTGCTCTTTTCCCTCTTCCACCTTCTGAGGATGTGTTCCACGCTGCTTTCCCTTCTGTCTTCTGCCAGGTGAGGACACAGCAAGAAGGTCCTCGGCAGAAACCAGGTACAAGCACCTGGGGCTTGGATTTCTCAGCTTTCAAACGGAAGTAATTTTCTAGTCATTATAAACCACTCAGTGTGCAATATTTCAGGATAGTAGCACACAGTGGTTTAAGGCAAAATGCTCTCACCTCTCGTTACTGGTGTGTAGATGAGTATTTGGAGTGTTATCAATGGAATTGGAGCTGAGTCAAGCATTACAGCACTGTTGCCTTGTTGCAAATTTTGCCACCTTCCACCTATGTGCTCTGTCTCTGCTTACAGATTTGAGGTCTTGAGTCCTAGAAGCAAATGAGTTGCTAGGTAGTTATTGAATCATTGGACTCCGGGATTTTTAAGAAATTAAATGATGCCTTATACAACTTCGACTGCTGTGAAGCGACCAACACAGTGTCTCATACTAGGCAGAATCATGGAATTCATAGGTTGAATTAGAAAGACAGGTCGAGCTAGAAAGACAAAAGACAGAAACTCAGAGGGGAAGTGATGAGCCTGGGAAGTTGGTGTACTAGTTGAAGGGCAACCTTTCACACTCAGACCTTTACAGCGTACAGAACACTGCTGTGAGCAGTGCATCACATCTGAATGAATAAACTAAGATCTCCTGATTACTCATGATTTGTATGAGTTGGCATTTTTGTTTTTCACTGCATGAGTTGGCAGTCTTGTTTGTGCAACTCCTCTGGCCTCTGGTTTATTGCTGTAAAGACATTACACTGATATAATGGACCTAGTCCAAGGCTCTGCCACTCCTTTCCTGGTATGATACTATACATGCATTTTTCTTAGTGTATAGGCACAACTCAGCAGAATCTGCTATTATATTCCCCGGTAGTCAGTCCCAAATACTTAATATAAAATCCCTGTTATTCAAAATGAATCACACATAATTTCATGGAATTCAGATAATAATGCTAGCATAAATCAATGGCATTTTGGATCAATAAAGGCTTAGCTAGAACCAAAGAAATAATGCAATTAGTTTACCTCTAACCCATACGGAGCAGTAAATATTGTCTAATTGGCTGTAATAATTGAAATATGAGGTTTTGTTTAACCACAATACTGACCTAAATGAAGACTATATTGTGATTATGCTAAACCTAAATCTAGTCTACTAAAAATATACAACTGTATTCACCTTAGAGTTGTAGATTTTTAGCTTAGCGTTATGTTTTTCTTTCTACCAGTTGTCAGTTTTCTACCTTTAGCTATATTGTTTCGTAATGAGAAAAACATCTACATTTATCAGTAAAAGCATATGAATTTATATTTAGTCCATCACAATAACATCTGTATATATTTAAAACATTGCACATATATGTTAGACCTCTTTACTGTTTATAATGCTTTGCATTTGCATGAATTTGCTATCTCCCAAGATAACTGCAATCGCTACTTTGAAAATCTTCTTAGAGACTTATTTATTTATTTATTTATTTATTTGAAAGGCAGAGTGACAGAAAAAGAAGGAGAAAGAGGGAGAGGTCTTTCATCCTCTGATTCATTTCTGCAGATGCCTGCAATATCGAGGAATGGGTCAGCCTGAAGCCAGGAGTCAGGAACTCCACGCAGGTGGTTTTCAACATTTGGATGTTTTGGACAATGCTGCAATAGATGCTGTTTGCCTGTGTCATTTCAAATGTATGTAAACATATCTGTAGGACAAATTCCTGCCCTTGGGATTGCTGGGCAAAGGGGATGTAGATTTATAAGGGTGATGAAATTGTCAAATTATCCTTGACAGAAGTTAACAACAAAGTCCATTGTCAGTGTCTGAGAGTGTTGGTTTCCCCACGCTCTTGCCAACAATGCTCCCACATGTGCACGTTTAATCTGAGATATCCAAACACAAGTGGAACTATAGATGAAGCATGAATCTAGAGCTGGGGGAGCAGTCAGCACTGGTGAGGCACATTTGGGAGTGTGTCTTATGGCATATAAAGCCATGAAATTCAGTGCAAATTTACTGAGACAATGATGAGTTATACTAAGACATAAAGGGGATGAGGTGGGCAATGAACTTAGAAGCTAAGAGGAAAAACATTACAGAAGACTTTGTACTTCGTTCATATGAGCTTGGACTCCATCCCCACAGAGTGTCGCTGAAATTAGCAGAAAAATAGTCAGACTTGCTTCAGATTTACTTTGTGGCACTGGTGGAAACATGCAGGATTTGTTGGTGACAAACAAGTCACTTAAGAGGCTACTAGAACATTTAGGTGAAGGGTGTTGTTCAAGTGTCTGCCCACAAGAGCAGGCATCGGATAGCAGGGTTGGAAGGCCAGCCATATGAGCAAAAAGGGGACATACTGAAAAACTTTCAAGGAGTAAACTTGGCAGGATTTCATTGTTGTCTGCTTATGAGAAGTGGGGGTGAAGGAAGAATTGAGAATGATGCCTTATGTTCTATTCTAACTGGTAGACGGTGGTATCATGTACTGTGTTACAAGACACAGGGGGCAGGGGGGGGATGTCTGGAAATTAAGAATATAACATGGTAGCCTAAATAATGAATGGGAAGTATTCCAAAGAGGTCACTGTCAATGGAATTAAAATACAACTTAATTTCAGTTCAAAACTTTTCAAAATTCATACACAGTTTCTTCATAATGCTCATTTCCCAGGATTTTTTAAAAAGACCTTTCCAATATATTGATTTCAATTGTTTTTGCACCAAAATCAACTTATCTTTTGATTCCATTTCTCCACAAATGTTTTGAAGTTCTCTTGTATACTAAGTCTGAGTGCACCAAGGAATCTCCCTGGGCTGTTCAAGTGACCTCAGACTTTACTTTGTTCTTCTCCCCCATGCGAGG
This sequence comes from Ochotona curzoniae, assembly GCF_017591425.1. Classification (NCBI taxonomy): domain Eukaryota; kingdom Metazoa; phylum Chordata; class Mammalia; order Lagomorpha; family Ochotonidae; genus Ochotona; species Ochotona curzoniae. The sequence goes on from NW_024467087.1 coordinate 13,783,941, forward strand.
AGGGTAATCACTGAGTTAATCAGAGGCCCTGCAGTCAGCTTCAATGTTCTGTCTCTCTGGGTTGTATAATTTCACAATTTTATGAGCCGTTTCATAGGAGTGTGCCTCACTATCCATCCTGAACTTCATTTAAACCTTCACTTTCCTGAATGATGCAAAATTGAGTTCTAGGCCATTCAAAGCTAAGGGTCGAATTAGTCTCACTCTGCCTTGAACCACAGTGACCTCTCTAAGGTACCTACTTAGAGAAGCCACAACCCAACATCTCATTATCACAACCAAGAATTGTGTATGTCTTCTTTTTAAAATCCAGGATATGCAGGCCCGGCATGATGGCCTAGCAGCTAAGGTCCTATCCTTGAACGCTCCAGGATTCCATATGGGTGCCAGTTCTAATCCCGGCAGCCCCACTTCCCATCCAGCTCCCTGCTTGTGGCCTAGGAAAGCAGTCAAGGACAGCCCAAAGCCTTGGGACCCTGCACCCGCGTGGGAGACCTGGTGGGACTTCCTGGCTCTTGGCTTCGGATCTTAAAAAAAAAAAAAAATCCACGACATGTGCTTAATTTTGATTCCCAAAACGTTGAACATAAAAAAGAGGAAAGAGAAAAAGGTGGGTGCTTCCAATTTAGTCTTTTGCTGACACCTAGTGCCAGAACTCTGCATTTTCAGGTTAGCTGTGCCAAACAAGGGGGAGAAAATAGACACATTTTTGAGTTGCCATGAATTTGAAACAGAAATAATGATCAATTTTGCAAACATTTCTTATCATTTTTTTCAAATAAATTATCACATTTAAATATAAACCTTTTCAATTAGTGCTGGGGTCCGTGCAGTGTCTGTGGATGACATGAAGGTGTGAAGAGAACAGCTCCCCTGCTTGGCAGGGCCTGGGGAGCTTCCCGTTGCATGGCAGGGCCTGGAGGATTTCTCTCTGACCACCTTGACGCTGTTTCACCCCCTGGTTGCATGGACACTCAAGACCCCACTAAGAATTCTGTAATCTACTGAGGCATTGTTTGCCCCATGGGATGGCTTTTGCAACCGATGTAAGTAAGCTTGAGAGTTAATGTCACTGATAATGTCTTGGTGAAAGGGACCTTTGACAATTTACACACAGGAACACAATTAAGCCCATGCCATTTCTGGACACCTTATTGTGTGCTAACCATTGCCTCAGAACCTGGCCCAGACATGTAACACACTTTCTGGGAAAGGGCTTGATAAGTATCCTAAATATTAATGCAAGTGATCGGAGTGAGATCTGAAACTGATATGGCAATAAATATAGTTATTGTAAATGTAACTGTTTTAACTGCTTTTATAATTTTTAGCTAGAGGAATTAAGGTTGCTTTTATTAAGGAAATATGCTTTTAATTACTGTTTTATTGTTTATGGGGTTGTACAGCCTATAGTTGTAGGGGGATTTAATATTTGAAACTTTTGTCTTGGATTTTACGTTTTTTCCCTTGTAACCTATTTTCCCATTAAATAATGGGTAAATTGTGGAAATAGAAACGTGGTAGGAATGTACTACTGATTAGCAGGTAATCACATGTGCCTTGGCCTTGGAGTCCTGGCTGTGGTTCCATGCTTACTACTGAAGAATGAATAATGGCTTGCTTTGAATAATAAGAATACAGTATTGCAGAATTATCTTTAGGGGCACCTGCTTAGCCATGAAGTGCAGACAAAATGACCAAATATCTGTACAAGCCCTCTAGTCTTGAAGTAAAAAATAGAACAATTAGTTGTTTGTGTAGAAGCTTGTAATGTGTCTGAGAAAATAAAAAGATCAGCTTCTTCTTGAGCTGTTGCGAGAGGGCACCAAGTGACAGTGTCCGTATCTTTCTTTATAGCCGACTCCACGCAGCATTCCCGAGCTCCAAACTCAGCTGGAGCTGGACTCTGGCAAATTCGTCAGACACCATTCAGTTTAAATGGCTAAGAATTCAGTTTTGAGGCAATTTCTGTCCTCATTTTTGGAAACTTGCTGGGGGAGTTCTTGAAAACACATGAGGTTCAAGTAAATCAGAATTTCACTTTGCAACTTTTCCTTTAATAGTAACTAGTTTGAAAAGTGCAGAAAGAGAGAGATAGTAAGAGAGAGATTGCGTCCATCTACTGATTCATTCCCGAAATGCCTATGACAGCATGGTGTGAGCCAGATAGAAACCTGTATCCGAGAACTTCACCCAAGTCTCCCACATAGGTCACAGAAAACCAACTACTTGAGTCATCATTTGCCGCCTCCCAGGTGCACTAGCTGGAAACTGAGTTGAAAGCTGAAGTGCCCAGATTCGAACCAGGTACTCCAACATGGGATGCAAGGATCTCAAGCAGAGTCTTAGCTTGCTGTGCTGCAATACTTAAAGCACACAGGGTAAATTTCTCATCAAGAAGGACTAGAGTCCACAATGTTTCTATAGTCATCCTTCACACTTATTGAATAAGCTTCCAATTCCCACTCAGGTCTTAACATTAAGCAGCAAATCTAGCCTTCCATATCATTATTGTGAACGAAGAATGAATTCACAGCAAGGAGGGAAGGAAGAATGACCTTGTAAGGCATGAAATTGTTTTAAGTGAATACAGACTCTTGGTAGATTGTGCACAGAATAGAAGCATTCAAGGGGCTGGTACTGTGGATCAACAGGCTAATCCCCCACCTGCTAGCCCCAATAACCCATACGGGTTGGAGTCCTGGACGCTCTACTTCTCACCAATCTTGGCTTGGGAAAACAATGGAGGATGGCTCTGATCCTTGGGCCCCTGCACCCATGTGGGAGACCTGAAAGATGCTCCTGGCTTGTGGCTTCAGCCCCAGCCGATGCAGCCATTTGAAGATTAAACAAGAAGATGGAGGAGATATCTCTCTCTGTGTCTTTCCTCTCTGTAAATCTGCCTTTCCAATATTTTTTTCAATCTTAAAAAAAGAATTCTAAAACTAAACTTTGTGTTTAGTGGCATTATAGCTACAGAGTCAAAGGAAGAAATTACAAATGTGAGGTTGCTAAAATGAATGTAACACTTTCCTATCTGAGTGCAATTCCTGGCTGTGGGAACTTAGTTGCATGAATCTTAGCTTGCTCATGTCCAAACTCTAAAGGATAGTACTAACACTTGCCTTACGGACATATAGTAACTGCAAAAAATAAATAAATAAATAAATAAAATAGACTGCTATTTGTAAGAGCAGTGTTAAAACCAGCTAAGCTCCCCTGCTCACACACACCCAACCTGCTCCCATAGGGTCTAATATGGTCCAAGTAGCCATAGTTTCTCTTTTGGAAATGCTCTAGAGTGCCATGGAAGAGAATTGTGACCACCTCCACATCAATACTAGAACCACAGAACTAAAGGCAAGTGGCTCCTGCCAGATGATACGCTAATGTTGCCAGACAGAATAGCAACAAGCAGATTTGTTCACAGTCAGAGAAAATAGGAGACTAAGTCCATCTTCTCTTTTTGTTTGTTTTTGGTTCGCTACCCATTGTCTCATTAACCATTCTCCAAAGAAACGGAACTTCCTGCTGCGGAACAAGGTAGATAATAGTGTCAGTTTGACCAGAGTTTGAATTCCAGCTCTAAGCACTGACAAACTTCAATTTGGTTTGTTACTTAACTTCTCTGAGCCCTAATCTCTTCAGTTGCAGAATTGGAAACAATACTGAGAATACCTAATGCTCAAGGTCATTGCAAGGAATTAAATGAAATGATGTGTGTGAATCACTTTTCACAAGGCCCACAGTATAGTCTGTAAGCAATCAATCATAATGGTTAGATCATTAAATCATCCAACTTGCCATGGCATCCAAAAGTGGCTTTGGTATTTGAACCAGTCCTGCAGTGTCAGATGAACTGTAAATAATCCGAGAAGCATGCCTTCCACGGTTTTAGTCTGCTCAAGTGCAAACCTGATCATAGCCACCATTTGTTAATCTCCTGTCATATGCCAGACATTCAGGTGCTGGTTGCTCAATCTTCGTAACGCTTGAGGGTATTGTGCTAAACAATACATACTATTTTCCCTTTGTACTTGGGGAGATGGAGGCTCCAGGAAAGTGAGCAACTTCTTAAGCAGTGCAGCGAAGAGTTGAGCCTGGGCCTGGATGCTGGAGGCTGGACTTTGGATTGGGGTAATGCACTGCCTCACCATTGTAAGCACATCTTTCACAGCTTCCCACAGCCCACAGGGGAAAGGTCAAGCCCCCTCCCCTTACCACACAAGGCTTTTCTTTATCTGCCGCCTGCCCCTATCAGCCCTTCTGACTTTCCATCCTACAATGCAATCACCTTTTCCCAGAAACCTTCCCCTGATGACCCACCTGAGTCTCTTCTAGCACCCTGCCCATGCCCAGGGTAGCACCTGCCACACTGCACTGTAAAAGTAGACTGCATCATCTGAAATGCTAGCAAAGTGCTGGACATTCAGCAGGAATTTAATAAATGTGTGTTGAATGAATGGGTGGGTGGATTCATTAAAAAAAAAAAGAGTGGAGAACCAAAATTGAATTCCTACCATTTTATTGACCTAAGGTGCTTAAAGTATAGTCTCTAAAATCCCGAGGCAATGGCTTCTTTTGATGACTTAGAAATTCAAATGATTCCCCCCATACACACACATACACCCTAGCAAGTAAAGCCAGAGCCTGCGGTACCTGTTTGAAGTCCTAGCTGCTCCCTTCTTATGGACTGGGAAAGCAGTAGAAGATGGCTGCAACACTTGGGTTCTGCGCTCATGTGGGAAACCCAGATGGAATCCAGGGTCCTGGGTTTGGACAGGTGCACTCCAGCCATTATGGCCATTTGGACAATGAACCGCAGATAGAAAACCTCTGCCTCCTCTCTCTGTAACTCGTCTTTCCAATACAATAAATACATCTTTGAGGAAAAAACATTGTTGAGCAATAACAAAAAATGTGAATATTCTGGCCTGCCTTAGGGGGACTGAATCTGAAACTCTGAGGGAGGGGCTGGTCATGGCTTGTTAAGCAGCTCATCATGGTGATGCTGGTACACGTTCACTAGGAATTATATTATTTATTTTTATTTATTTATATTAATTTGTTTATATAAATGTATTTGTATTCATATTCATTATATTATTACTATGAAAATGAATTCCTTCTATTTATTTGTAACTTTGTAGGCTACAGAATACATGTCTGCCATCATGGAAAGCATGAATTGGAGAGAGGAAACTGATTCAGGAGTTCAGGAGGACCCTGACTTCTCTGGGGACTTCCTCAGCGATCACACTTGCAAAATAAAGTTTCTTCGTCTATAACAGTACTTGCCTGGCTAGGCTGGGGTAATGGTCTCTTCAGGAAGCAGTCCCTTACCTTTCCCAGGGGTAAGGTTGGACATAGTTAAATACTGATAGATTGCAGGAAAAAATAAGCTACAGGAGAGAGGGCCTTGCTCAGGCAGGTGATGGGGGTTACAGAGTATTTTGAATATTACATGTAAACACGGCAAGTTAGGAAGCAGAAGAGGCTACCTACTTGCACAAGGGCATGTTCCTGTTCAGTGTTTAAAAAATATTCTTGACCCTCAGGGGAAAAAACCACAAAACTTGTGAAAGGCTATAAAATATTAGTATTTCTCTGTGAATAGTGGGATTACATTTTTATTTATTTATTTGCAAGGAACATTTTTTTTTTTCATAATAGGAAAAAGACAGGAAGCATGAGAATTGGCTCTGGGTACATAGGGAGGCCAACAGACAGGAAAAATGGCTGATGAAACTACAGGAGGATTTCAAGGGAACACTGGAAACGTAGAGGCTAGAAGGTGCTGGAAGGAACTTGGGTCAATTTAACTGACTTCTTGGAAGCCCCTAATGCACTGAAATCAGAGGAGACGCCCTACAGAAGACTTTCAGAGGTAAGGGCCAACAGTAAAACTGACTCAAGTTTTCTGCTAACTCAAAGGCAACTTGGAAAAAAAAAAACAGGATAGGACTTGGGACACGAACAGCATAAAGCATGTTTATGGAAAGTCCATGGTTCCCAGTGTTGTACTGAAGGTGGTATCTATATGAAAGAGAAATAGAAATGAGCAGTCTGTGCCTAAGTCAAATTATCTAGCACCTTATGAGTCTTCCAACGTCACTTTATAACCTAAGGTTCTGTACCTGTAATACATGTGTTCTGCATATAGTTTATACCGTAATTTTTCTTCACAGTGTATCTAAAACTGACTGGGGCAAGCGCTCTGTAGCAGAGGCTTAAACCATGCCTGCATTCTATATGGGTGACAGCTGGAGTCCCAGCTTCTTGCTCATGTGCCTGGGAAAGCACAGAAAGAAGGCTCCAGTGCTTGGGCCATGCACCCACCCACATGGGAGACAAGGAAGGAGCTCCTGGCCTGACTCAGCCCTAGTCATTGTAACCATCTGGGGAGTAAACCAAGGAATGAAACATGTCTCTCTCTTTCTCTAACCATGAATTGCAAACAAATGAAACACATTTTTTTTTTTAAATGAGCACCAGTTCTGGTTCCAGCTGTTCCACTTCTGGTCTAGCTTTCTGCTAATGGACCAGGAGAGCAGTGAAGCTTGGCCCAAGTCTCTGGGACCCTGCACCCACGTGGGAGACTTAGAGAAAACTCCTGGCTCCTGGCTTCAGATCAGCTCAGTCCTGACCATTTGGGGAGTGAAACAGTGGATGGAAGATTTCCTTCTGTCTCTCCTTCTCTCTGTAAATCTGTTTTTCATATTAAAACATAAATAAATATTTAAGAAAAAATGGTTGTGTTCTTGAAAGCAACACCACTTCGGAGAGAGGGTTAATCTAGAATTAGAAGTTCCGAACCTAAGGGCATGCTCTTTGGGGAATTGACCTCCCCCCACCAACCTCAAACCCCATCCTCTGAGTCATAGGAGTGAGATATGATTATTTGAACTATTTATATTAATTGAGCATAAATATTTGGAAAGCTGTTTGCTTTGAATGGGTTATCTCGTTTAGTCTTCTAGGAACTAGTTACTGCCATGGTGCCCAGTTTTACAAATGAGGGAATGCAGGTGTACCCGGAAAAAGGCAGTCTCTGAAACCCAAATTCCTTCTAAAGCACTACCCTGCATTTTTCAGTCCAGCAAGTACCCTAAGGCAAGTAACAGTAACCTTAAAAATGCTACAATGACTAATCCCTGGAGTGAGGTTATAAAGAAAATGAAATGGCTGTAATCACAATGCAAATAGGTGTGATCTCTCTGAAGGACAATTTTTCCATGCTTCCCAAAAGAATTTTAAATGCAGGTGCACTTATTTTTAATTACTCTATTACTAGAAAGTCATCCTAAAGATGAACTGACAATGCTATGGACGGGATTTCAAAAAATTCATGAGAAAAAATGGGAATTAAAAGATAATTTCATTTTAATGTAAGTAGTTTTTAAATCTGTTTTTTCCTAACATAAATTTTTCATGAACTTGGTCAAGAATCTTCGTGTATATAAACATTCAGTGCAAACAACGAAAAGCAACCAGCGTCCCTCAAGTGGAACTGGCTAACTGAAGAATAGTAGTGTAGCCATTTAAAAAACAAAACCAAACTAAACAAAACAGAAAGGGAAGGCCCCAATAGTAGCCTAGCAAGTAAAGCCACCTCATGTAGTGTGTGCCCATCAATGGGGAACTGGTTAACCAAAGAACATTAGTACAGCCATTAAAAAAAAAAAAATAGCAGGCCCTGTGTGTGGCATAGGAGGTAAAGCCTCCTTCCACAGTGCTGGTGTCCCAGTAAAAGGCTGCTGTACTTCTGCTCCAGTTCCCTGTTGATGCACTTGGGAAAAGCAGTGGAAGATAGCCCACATTAATGGATCCCTGTCACCTGGGTGGGAGTCCCAAGTGAAGTTTCTGACTCCTAGCTTCAGCCTGGCCCAGCTTCTGCCATTGTGGCCATCTGATAAATGAATCATAGGGTGAAGGATCTCTCTTTCTCTCTCTGTGTTTACTCCTTTAATAAATAATCTTTTAAAAGAAGGTCTCTCTTGCAGCCAGTATTATGGCTCAACAGACTAATCAGTCTGCTGTACCAGCATCCAAGATGGGTGCAGGTTCATGTCCCAGCTGCTCCACTGCCAATCCAGTTCTCCATTTATGGTTTGGGAAAGCAACAGAGGACGGCCCAAGTCCGTGGACCCCTGCACTCACATGGGAGACCAGAAAGACATTTGGATACGGTAGTCTCTATTACGCCATCACTGTACATTCCCTTAAATGAGAAGCCACGAGACAAAGTCAACAACAGGTATGAAGCTAAAACAAAAACAAAAAAAGGGAAAAAATACAGCACCATGGAGTCGGAAAAATGTGCCACTGAATAACCAAATCAAGGACTCCCAATTTTGTGGCAGCTCTACCCTATCCATTGTGGTCATTGGGGAATGAACCAGGAAGCAAATGGAAGACTCTCTCTCTCTCTCTCTCTCTCTCTCTCTCTCTCTCTCTCTCATTCTTTCTGTAAAATTGGCCCTTGAAATAAAAATAAATAAGGGGTCTCTTTAAAAAAGCAAAACCATGGAGATCTATGAGGAAACTCCGTAAAGTTCATGGAAAAATGCATACTTTGATACAGTCATGCATGAATTTCATTTTTTGCAGCAAAATAAATTTATCTTTTAATTCAATGTTCCACATTTTAAAAAAAGATTTATTTATTTTTATGGAAAGGCGGAATTGATAGAAAAGGGGAGATATAGAAAAAAATTTTCCATCCGCTGGTTCATTCCCCAAATGGCTACAATGGCTGAAGCTGAGCCAGTCCGAAGTCAGGAGCTTTTTCTGGGTCTTTTATATAAGAGCAGGGTTCAACAACTTTGGGTCCCCTCTGTTGGGTTCCCATGCCATAAGCAGGGAGCTGGATGGAAAGTGGAATAGCCAAAACACAAACCAGCATCCATATGTGTTTGCAGGGCTTGCAGTTGGAGGATTAGCCAGTTGAGTCATAGCTCTAGTCCCTATTTTAAAAATAGAAAAACAGAGGCCATTGTGGTGCAGTGGGTTATGCCACTGTGTGTGATGTCCCCATCCAACATCAGAGCACTGAGTCAAATCCAGGCTACTCTACTTCTGCTCCAGCTTCTGATAATGTGCTTGGGAAAGCAACAGAGGATGACTCAAGTCTGTGGGCTCTTGTTACCCATGTGGGAGACCTGCGTGGAGTTCAGGGCTCCTAACTTTGGCTGTTGGTGCCATTTGGGGGAATAAAGCAGCAGATGGAAGATCTCCTTGTGTAACTCTTTCAAATAAAAAAATTAGTTAAAAAATATTGAATCACATTGACAGCAGCTAGCGTTGATTGAGACTTCCTAATGTACCAAGGACCGTGCTAAGCACTTTGCCTCTCATCTGCTTACATTGTCACAATAAGTCTCGGCTCGTTTGTAGAGAGAAGTTAGAGGCTCAAACAGGTGAAATCACGTGCTTAATGGCACACTGTTGGATGATGGAGAGCTGCCATTTAAATGTCCCGTGCCTCCGTTGGCTGCATTAATGGTTGCATAAATGAGCAGCAACTTCAAAGTCCAGTGCCAGGCCTCGCTGTTTGAATTGCCTAATGAAAGTACAAACAAAGCACAAACAAGTGAGATACTGTATGTGAAAATCCTTTTCAAAGTATAGAAATGTTTGGGGAGGGCAGACAGTGGTTGCGAGTTTGTTGAAATTAGTCTGACACCTAGATGGAATACTGTCTGTTGATAAAGCGGTGATCAACAACTTCCTTTTATTTTCCCCTTTAAAAATATTCTAAAGCTATATTGACTTCCCCTTTTCTGAGTCATAACTGATCATCATTCAAAAATTAACATGAGATGGACAAATGAAAGTTCTTAATATGCAGCACCTGCAATTACTTTGTTTCAGATTTTAGTGGTTATGTGGCTGTTGTGCATACTCATATTTTGCATAAGTGGGAGCACCTGTACATTTTAAGCATCTCTTTTAGCCTTTATAATACATTTTGGCCTTGTTTTCAAAATTAACCCTTAAAAATCTATTTTCCCTTTGAAAAGACGCCAAAAGCACAGGCAGTCAAAGACAAAATAAACAAATGGGACTACATCAAACTAAAAAGCTTCTGTACAGCAAAGGAAACAATTTACAAAGTGAAGAAACAACCAATAGAGTGGGAGAAAATCTTTACACACTACGCAAGTAATAGGGGACTAATATCTAGGATTTACAAAGAGCTTCAGTAACCCAGGGACAGTAAACAGAACAAAACAAAACAAAACAAAAAACCTGTGAAAAAAATGGGCACAGGAAATGAACAGACATGTTTCAAAAGAACAGATTCAAATAGCTAACAGATATGTGAAAAGATGCTCGGGCTCCCTAGCCATCAGAGACATACAAATGAAAACCACATTGAGGTACTACCTAACTGCAGTGAGACTGGCCTGCATTCAGAACTCTACCAACAACACCTGCTGGCATGGATGTGGGGAGAAAGGCACCCTCCTTCACTGCTGGAGGGAGTATAGCCTAGTACAACTACTATGGAAATCAACATGGAGAATGCTTAGACAATTGCAAATAAACCTGCCATATGACCCAGGTAACCTGCTCCCAGGAATAGACCCAAAGGAAGTGAAAACTGCATATGAGAAGGGGAGCTGTAATCCTATATTTACAGCAGCGCAGTCTACAATAGCAAAGAAATGGAAACAATCCAGATGCCCATCCAAAGAGGAGTTAAAGAAACAGTGGTACATCTATTCCATGCAATACTGTTCTGTCATTAAAAAGAATGAAATGGCACCATTTGCAACTAGATGGTCCCAACTAGAGACCATTATGCTGAGTGAAATAAGCCAATCCCAAAAGGACAAGTACCATGTGTTCTCTCTGATATAAGGAAACCATCATGCAAATTGTAAGGTCAATAACCCTTTCCACACTGTTTTTGCTGCATCCCATGTGTTTTGATGTTTTCTATTTCGTTTTCATTTCTTCAAAATACTTCGTTTTCTCTTATTGAATTCATTGTTGGCTCATGGATTGTATGGTGGCATCATTTTACCCAAGAGGCTTTTGTGTTTTCTTTTCATCACCCTTGATTTGGTTATTCAGTGGCACGTTTTTCCGACTCCATGGTGCTGTATTTTTTCCCTCTTTTTGTTTTTGTTTTGACTTCATACCTGTTGTTGACTTTGTCTCGTGGCTTCTCATTTAAGGGAATGTACAGTGATGGCGTAATAGAGACTACCGTATCCAAATGTGAAGACACAACGTAACATGCATCCCTACTTCCAAATCAAAGTTGGACTCCCAGTGAAACTGTTGGACATATCTAGACAATGGGATGCTGGACTGTCTAACACTGTCTGTACCAGCAATGTCGGACACACTTAAATAACAGACTGATGGAATTATGACTCCTTAGAAGGAGTATATTATGGGGAAAGTCAGTCAGGGGGTGGGAATTTGGACTGGAGGGAATCCCAGACCTGTGGAATTGTACCATAAATTTCAAAATTAAAAATAAATGTTAAAAAAAATCGATTGTAGGGCACTTAAGTCACTTGCAATGGTTTGTTTTTCTAATTAATGCTGAAATGACTTCCTCTCCTAAAAAACCTGGGAAAACCTTCAGGGTGAGTGTGGCACTTGGCCATCCTGAAGTAAGTGAAATTGACCCCGCGGGAATGTGTCCTGAGGGAAGGACTAAGTTTCACTATGTAGAGAAACAAAGAACTCTCCAAACCTTGGCCAACAGTCAGAGATGCTCAGGTTTACCAACAGGTGGGACTACTTCAAAAAGAACTCGTGGTTTTTGACAGTTTAGTAATAGAGAGGAGGCCGGTTACCATTACTTAGCGTCGGCTGGATCAGAAGAGGAATGTCCAGACTTGGGGCTGCTGGGGGGCTATGGATTCCAGCAGACAGTCCGGAGACAGAGGGGCAGGGAGATGAGCAGCCAAGCTCCAAATCAGGCAACAGCACGTGTGGATGGAGCGCTGACCTATGGGGAGACGACAAGCTCTTCCAGCAGAGGGCAGCGTCTCAAATATCCGGCAGCCCCGGGGCCGGCTGGAGCCAGAGCTGGGGACTCCGCGGGAGAGACGGCACTTAGCTCAAGGCCCGGGAGAAACTCAACTACACAGCCCCTGAATACTGTAAGTGACACCACGGGGGTATTCTCAGGGAGGGACAGTGGGATCTGACACTGCTGTGATTCGCCTGTTTTCTCAGTTCTAACGAGCTGGTTTGCACAATAAATCTCTTTTGATAAAGTTTGGTTACTTGGGGTTTCTAAGAAAGGAGTCACTTTAACCTGCCTGCCCAGTGAGTTTCTGGGTGTATGCTTTAATCAAAAAATTCGTGACGTGCCTAAAATGTAGCATAGTATCCTGGCCATGCGGCCCTGTGGCTCTGACACGAAAGTTTACAAATGGAAAGTTAGCAAAAGGAAAGATAGGTAACAACTGTATGAAAAAGTAGAAACTTAGAAAATCGTTAAGAGAATTAACATTTGTCTTAAAGACCTCAATGATGACCAACGGTGGCATTTAAAACGAAACTTGAGCTTGGAAGAGACAACATGAGAATTGCTATGCATGCAGATAATGGAAGATTAATAGAACTTACTATGCAGGTGTAACCATTTTCCATAAACTAGTCGCTATTTGCTTTTTTTTTTTTTTTACTGTGTATGGTTGAAATCAGAGTACTATTAACTTTGTAACGGTGTTTCCTAGGTTTGTGGTTTTTTTTTTTTTGTAAGCAGTCACTTTGGTATTTGCTAATGGAGTCAAAGCAGATTTGCGAGATGATAAAATAATGTGTACGTTTAACGATCACACTGCCCAAACACATCACATACAAAGCCAGAGGCACAGCAACGTCTAGGGATATCTTGCATGCATTTCTCAGAAGAATATCAAATGGAAGAAATACCAGCAAAGAAAATAAAGTCCTGGCCGATTTTATTCTCCCTGCAACTTGTAGTGCTGGGATGTGTGGCGTTCTCTCCCGGTCCTTAGATTGCTAACTGGTCGCCCTACCCGGGCCAAGGAGCTGAGCAGTTCCTCGGGCCCAGCTGCAGGAGGCCAGGCCCAGCCAGAGCAGCTTCAACGGCTTTGGGGTGAGAAGGGGGAGGGGGGTAGAGAGAGTCAGCAGCAGCTGCGGGCGGGAAGGGACGGACGCCAGAGGTTCTCCCAGAGGCCCTTTTCCAAGGCCGGAGCCTGGACCCGAAACCGTCCGCGGGCGGCTGGCTCGCTCAGCAGGGCGCGGCCCCCCGCGCCACCCGGCTCGCCCCGAAGAGGTGGGACTTTCCCCACCGGAAGTGATCCCGTCCAGTCTCGGGGAACTGGGGCACCTCAGCCAGTGTGTCAGGGAAACCCTTCCGGGTGTGTGCTGGGGAGGGGGGAGAGGTGGGGGGGTGGGTGAGGAGAAAAAAAAAAAAGAGGTGGGTTCGGCTGGTGTCCCTGCGGCCACCGCCGCCACCGCCGCCGGCCGGCCCCCGCCCCTTTCCCCTCGGCGAGCAGCCGCGCTTGGGCGGCGGTGACACACACGAGCCAGCGGGTGGTCATGGCCTTGGAGTGACAGAGCCTCCCGGGCGGCTGGGCGGGTGCGGACGGCCGGGTAAGCGGCGGCGGTGGCGGCGGCAGCCTGGTGAGGGTGGCAGTTGGGGGAAAGGAGCAGCCCGGGACCGCTGCTTGGGGTGAGGGTCAGGCGGCTAATGCGTGTTTTTCTCCCCCCCACCCCTCCCCGCCCCGCCATCACAGGCCGGACGTCTCTCGCTTGGAGCCGGGACCCAGAGATCCGCCCGGGCAGCAGTGACGGGTGCGGAGCCCGCAGGCCTGGGCTGGCTCGCCAGCGGCGCTAGCAGGAAGCGGGGACCCTGGGCCCCTTTGTGTGAAGGCTGTCGGGCAGCCCCAGGCTCTGAGGACAGCCGCCCGCCTTGCCGCCGCCCCCACCCCTTCCCTTCTAGGGGTGCGCTGATTCTCCCCACCCTCGATCGCCCTCTCCCTGGCTCGCCCTCCTCCCCACGCCCCCTGCCTGGGCTTCACTTCCTATAGGAAGGGCATTACCATCCCATCCCCACCCACCCCCGACACTTAGCTCTTTCCCCTCCCCCTCCTGTAACTTCCTCTTCTTCCCCGCTCGGGCCCTCGGCTCCTCTGCACTCTCCTCCCCAGTTCGCAGATTTCCGCCCACCTTCCGCCTAGCCGCGCCGCAGCTAGCGGGGTGTTGTTTCCCTCCCCCTCGGGTAGGAGTTGGTGTAGGTGAGCCTCATGAGGGAATACAAGGTAGTGGTGTTAGGGAGCGGAGGGGTTGGCAAATCTGCCCTGACCGTGCAGTTTGTCACTGGGACTTTCATTGAGAAATATGACCCCACCATTGAAGATTTCTACCGCAAAGAGATCGAAGTGGACTGTTCGCCCTCTGTGCTGGAAATTCTGGACACCGCAGGAACTGAGCAGTTTGCCTCCATGAGAGACCTCTACATCAAAAACGGCCAAGGCTTCATCCTGGTGTATAGTCTGGTTAATCAACAGTCTTTTCAGGTAATCAACCCAAGTCTTGCGCATTTGTTGGAAGGGGGTGTGGTAATCGTGCCTTCCCCTCCGCGTAGTGTGAACCGCGCCTTGCTGACCGTCTTTGGCTTTTGAAAGTTAGACATGGCGTATTTTTTAGGTGACTCTTGGCGTGGCAAAGTGTCAGGTTGTTTCTGGAAAGAGAGAGGGAGGAAGGGAGGGAGAGAGTGAGTGAAAGAGAGAGAGAGAGAATGAGAAAGCACGAGAAAACTGAAGCATGCACGAATATTTTTGAGTTATTTATTTATTTTTAAGTCAAGGCAAAGCCAGAGAGAGAGAGAGACAAGGGGCTGCTGGGCCGACTTTAGCCCTGGGATATAACCATTCCGGAGTTTCCTGTTCAATTGCACAAGTATTGATTAACCCATTCAGCACAAACAACCCTTAACAGATAATCTTGAGCAAATAAAGGGCTTGGAAAGGAAAGGGCTGGGGAGCCCATTATCCAGCGCACAGATAACTCAGCTGAGTCTGCTCTCAGCTGCGGCCTGGGGGCGGGGGGGGGGGGGGCATGCGTGTCTCCCCAGCTGTGCCACGGCTCTGTTATCGCCCAAGGACTCAGCTGAATTTGTAAATCCGACTAAGGCTACCGGAAGAACCCTGGCACTCCCTTCTAGGCATTTGACTTGGCGGCGTGCAATATAAGGGCCAGTTGCTAACTGAAAAGTAGAGTTCCTACAAGTGACTGCATTGCACCCCCCACCCACCACACCACCATCACAAATGAATTCTGTTTGGTTACAGTGCTATCTTGGGTGTTGTCCAGTTTCTTAGGAAAACTGCCTAGTCCTTCCCTGGGAGACAGACTGAAGGTTTAGCGTTATTTTAAGAGATGCACTAAATGTTGCTATTTATTCCTTGAGAGTAAATAACCTCATATTGACCCATTATATTGACCTCCATTGATTTAGGAAATGGGTATTATTTTTTTTTCTGCATTTAAAGGTATGCATTTAATGTTGCTTACTTAAGAGACCTTAAGTGCTTTAGCCAATCCAATGTACTAATTTCAGTTTCTTTAGTACTTGAAAGTACTAAGGTGAACTTTTCCAGGGACCTGATACAGCCAGCTCAGAAAATTATTATTATTTTTTAAGATAAGAAGTTCTGGGGAAGTGAATCAAAACTATTGGGACCAAGGGAAAGTTCAATTTCTGTAGCATTAAGTTCCAAAGCGATACTATTCGCAAAGTTTCTTCCCCAGAAAGTACTAAAGTGAGAAAGGTGGTATTTCACACGTGTTTTCTTTTTAAGATCCTCCGGAGGTTTTGTTATCTGCGCAGCTGACTCTCTAGAGACTGGGAGTCTTCACAAGGGTGTCTCCCAAGATTCCCGTTAAATCCATTTCTGTTACAGACATAAACAGAGAGTGGAAAACACTGCCAGGACTTCAACAGACTTAAACTCCTTAGAGCCCAAATGCCAGAAGTTGGGACTGAGCTGAGCTTTGGGTTACTACCATAACACCGGAAAGACTGAACTGGTGAAACACGGTCAAATCAAACTGTGACAAGCAGCAAGTAACTGTGTAAATTTTGAGTGGACCAGGACTATGCAAATTAATCACATTTGCTATTTACGGCATCTCTTTTCAGGGTTGTAAGACATCTTAAAATCTTGAATGCTAGGTAGGATTAAATCTCTATTATTGTCTTAAAGCAATGTTTTTCCCTCCCTCAAATTGATGTTACTGGAAAATTGTGAAAGTTCTTACCTTTTGTAATGCATTGTAGTTCCTTAGGAAATAATACACGTAGAAGGAAAAAAAATCTAGTGTTAAATACAAACCTGAGGAAAGAAAGACTTCTTCCCGCCTGCCTGCCTGACTCCCCTGGTATCTAATATATGAAGGGCATTTTCAAGTGTTCTGTTTTATTGGAAGACAAGTGCAAATGATCACTTTAAAATGAAATGTTTAAGTGTCTTAATCATTTTTTTAAACTCGCGTCTTCTGGGCATTAGAAAGTGTTTTAGTTGTTCCCTGAACAATTTCTCTCCAGTTTTCTTGCTAACTGGCCAGGAATGCTGCAATCCTGGGCTAGGATAACAGGTGTTACAAGAAGCAGTGACAAGCAGGCAGGTTTAGGAACATGGCCAAGCAACTTTGTGTGTGAGCAGATTAAGCATATTTGGGGGCTCTTCTTCATTACTGTATTTTTGGGGATGATGATGGAAAGTTAATTTGTATCTGACTTTTTGGGCTGGTAGAGAACCTACGTTTTATATTTTTCAGATAAACTCAGCAGGTAGGTTCTGTGGAAATTATTTAGGTCCTCCTTCAGTGAACACAGTAACAGTGTTTTCTCCATTTGAGTATGTGGTTTTATTTTGGATGTAGCTTTATCTACTCACCATGCGCTGACTTTTCTGTTGTTGATATTGCTGTCCTGCTATTACACAAATAAATTCTTTTCCTTTTCTCTTTGTGATTGTTCAAATAGGATATCAAGCCGATGAGAGATCAGATTGTCAGAGTGAAGAGATATGAAAAAGTCCCACTAATCCTAGTAGGAAATAAAGTGGATCTGGAACCAGAAAGAGAGGTTATGTCTTCAGAAGGCAGAGCTCTTGCTCAAGAATGGGGATGCCCTTTCATGGAGACATCGGCAAAAAGTAAATCAATGGTGGATGAACTTTTTGCTGAGATCGTCAGACAAATGAACTATTCGTCCCTGCCTGAGAAGCAAGATCAGTGTTGTACAACTTGCGTTGTCCAGTAAGAAAAAGATAACCTCAATCATGGCCATACCGAGCAGGTTAGTTGTTGACGGGAATGTAATAGGTAGTGTTTTGTTCTGTTTTTTTGAACAACTATAGCAAGAAGCTGATTAGTATAAATAATGCACATGGCACAATCTTACATTTATCTTTATTGTAAAATGACATCTCTCCAAGCACAGAATTGTATCAATACAGGACGCTTAAAAAATGTAGCTAACCCAAACAAAGCAATTGCCTGTATTCCAATCACCAAGCTTTATGGATTTTTTAAGTGAGTTTACTGTCCTTTCCTATTGACATTTCTTTGGGTTGAGTCAAATCATAATACACTTTTTCCCCTGTTTGGCTGATGTATCTTCTAAACTGCACTGGAGAACCTTCAAAAAGAACTTCAGAAGGCGATGAGTTCCATGATGACTTCTATGCTTTTATATGCAGGCAGCAGAGTTGCCTATAATTGAAATAATCAATTTATTAATCATGTAAGTGCTTTATTTTGCAGGATGATCATTTAATCACCTTATTCTGCACTTGAGGGACTTAAGTGACCTCTGAAAATAGAAAATTATAGTACCACAGTGTATCTTGACTTAATTATGAATAGTGGTCCTAATGAGAATCTGCTGAAAACATCTGTGAGGTGTTAGAAGGTACAGTCGCCAGCACAGGAAACGTTCAGTTGACTGAAGGATAAAATTAAGAAACAGTAAAAAGTGTTCAAAAAAGGTATTCAAACATGAAATGATGCAAGGTTTGAGGAAACTAAGAGTGTTATCTTAAATTTAAAAATACACGCATAAATTAGAAAAAATATTTTGTAAAAAAGTTTTCAGTTTACTATAATGAAGTTATAAACGAACCTACTGGTTAGTAATATGAATTTATTCAGATAATTTATTATGTCCTGCAGAGGAAGCATTGCTGAGGTACTGGTGTTATGGTTTATATTTATTGACACTGAAAAGTGTTTATTTTTAATGAAAACAACTGGTTGCAAAAGAGAGAAGTGCTAGCTTCTAATCACACAGATGTTTTTCTTCAGCCACAACCATTGATTACAGGGACAAACACATTTGAGTTTGGGTGAAAGAATTTGTCATATTGTCTAACTGGAAATAGTGTCTAGTTGAGGAATAATAATAATCTCAAAAGTTTTCAATGAAATGAGATCCTGACAAAGTAAGGTTATGTAAAACTTCGCATTTAAAATGAGATTATTTGATTCATATCATAGTCTTTTAGTCTTGGCTGTAGTTGAGCAAGTACCCTCACTTAGACGGTAGCCCTTAGATAGTAAACACAGCCAGCATCGTGGATGACTGAGAAACCGCAGCAGAGCCAGACAGGCCTGACAGTATCAGAAATGGAATTGATCTTTCTGAGCCAAGGCTGACCTCGAGTCTGGGAGACAGTGTTGCAAATGGCAACAGGCATGTTAGATTGCAGTGATGATTCCTAATCAAAGGTCGGGCTTTATATGTGCTCCCTGGAGACCAGACGAATGGTCTCTAATTTATCTTTTCAGACAAGGTCTCCTGTCAGGTTGTGTCATCTTTCAAAGATGACAACAGTGCCTTATTCAAAATGCCTCACTCATCAGCCTTTAGCGTACTGGAACATAATGAAAATTCATCCATTTTCCTATGTCTAGCTGATCTGTTACTTTATAATAAAGTCACCATTCAGACTGAAGTCCAGCACACATTTTTGGGACCATGACATTTGCGATATTGTCTTTTTAGGAAGGAACAGGTGTAGTTGGTGGCTGAGTTCTGTATTCTTGTTTGCAGAAGCAAGGTTCAAGTTTGAACAGGTTGTGTGTAGTGATTGCATCTTTACCATCATATTCTGTTTCTGCTAGCTGATGCTTTTAACTGGGCAGATGAATAAGAATGTGTACTTGGCTTTAGTTTTATCATCTTTGTATAAAAATGTATCCTACTCCCACAGAATTTCTGAATTTTGTTCTTGTCATTAACCTACATAACTAAAGGGGGTAAACAGTAAAATTAGTCGCAACCAAAATGGCAAAGGCCTAACTTCTTTTTATTACTATTCATTTGAGAGACAGAAGGCACACCCAAAAGTAAGAGAAATCAAGAGACAATGAGAGAGCTTCTATCTGATAGCTAGCTCCCCAGATGCTCTCTGAGACCCCCAAACCGAAAGTCAAGGACTAAAGCCGAGTCTCCCAAGTGAGTGGCTGGGTAATGACTTAAGCCATCACCTCTGCCTTGCTGAGTCTTGCATTGCCACAATCAGATTGCCCAATGTGGGATGCGGGCCAAACATTCTTTCCAAATGGACAATTGCTAACGATATTTCAGTTTTTTTATTACAAGTTTATTTCCTTTCCTTGTGATCAGATTATTTTTAATCCATTTGGTTACCTGCAGAGCACATAAATTTTTTTCCTATCAGAAGCCTGCTATGTGCATTTCTGTTGATGAATATGTTAGAAATTAGAAATGAATAACTACAGATATTCTTGTTTATAGTAAGTTTTGTTGCATTTTTAGTGTATGTGCTGCCCAAGCAAGCATTTATAGTAAGTTTTATCATCAAGTTATTTGTATTGTTTTTTCTTTTTGTTAAGTATAATGCATAAATCAAAATGTAGGTTGTAAGATAGAAGAACTAATCAGCTTACTTTCTAAAAATACTGAATGAACTCTGATCATATTCTGTTAGAACTAAATACACTGGGGGGGGGGAGGGGCGGGAGAAGCGGATATCAAGCAATAGTCAACTGATGTGAATGGGAATGTATGAACCTGAGGCTAGTCAAGTTTCAGGTTGTCCCAACCAAAGAACAGGTGATGGCTTCCGGATCCTGTAGTGTGGGTCTTGGGGCTCTGAAGTCTGTCAGTCCTACATTGACACTGACGATCAAGCTTTACCATGTAGAGGGGATTTAGGAAATATTTGTCCTTAATATTTACTAGTACCTTATCCAAGAAGGAATAATAGAACTTAACCAAGCAACACTGTGATTATTATTGCTATTTTATTGATTTTAACTGAGAGGAAAATTATATTAATGCTCTAAGAAATGGCTCTGGATAATTCTTCCTGTTTCTTGACACCCTTTGATTTGGCTCAGTGGTCTTTTAGCGAACACCTGTGCTTTTGCATGGACCCCAGGGTGGTTTCCTCACCTTGCCCCAATCATTGGCAGACATGTTAGAGTAAATTTGGAAACATGGCCAGATTCTATATAGGTTGGTCTCATCCTTGGTGGCCTTGAGGTAGCTGCCATCAGTGCTTTGTAGGACTTGTTTTACCATGTGGACAGCAGCATAAGAGCAACCCAGGCCAGTGTTGTCCATCTAGTTTGGTTTTACTCATGACCTCGCCACTCCTGTGTTGGTGTAAAGAATTGACAATTTACCATTTTAGTATACCACTGTTGACAAGTGTAGATGTTATATGAATAATCTCATCACAGTTTTAAAGAAGGAAATCAGCATTCAATGTGCATTCAGGGCAAGAAGAGCCTCCCTCCAGTTAGAGGAGTTTCTCAGCATTTCCACTTCTGCTCGGGGTTGTCAGATATCTAGCAGTATTTCTGGCTTGTACAGTAATACTGGATGCCACTGGCAGTCCCCCAGCCTGCCCAATTGAGACAGATGAAGATATCCCTGGAAATTGTCAGAAAGCCCCTGGAGAGGGAGGAGAGCAGAGTCTTTCAGTGGAGCATCATTGAAGTA
This sequence comes from Ochotona curzoniae, assembly GCF_017591425.1. Taxonomy (NCBI): domain Eukaryota; kingdom Metazoa; phylum Chordata; class Mammalia; order Lagomorpha; family Ochotonidae; genus Ochotona; species Ochotona curzoniae. The sequence goes on from NW_024467087.1 coordinate 13,804,924, forward strand.
GACAAGTTGAAGGAGCAGCAACATTTGAGTCGGGCCTTGCTGACTGGGTAGGATTTGAGGGGATGGATAAGGTGGCAGGGGTGATTTCAAAGCAGAAAGAATGGCCACCAGTAGCATAAGAATGTCTTCAGATCTGCTGGCTCATTCAAAGGAAGCGGGCAAGTGCAGTAACGCTTTCCCTTAAATGTGACAGGTTGGTCTATGTTTTGGGCAAATAGAAATTTGTAATGATGATTTTTCAAGGATTTCCATGTGCTGGGCCAATTTTATGAAATAATAATAATAATAATAAAGTCAGGGAAGGGGAGGTGTTCTTTAGGACTACCTAAATGTCTCTTGGAGATTTTATACATTTTTCTCAGTGTATCCTGGAATGGGTTTTCCCAACTGGAATAAATGGCACAAACGAGTACCAACACCAGGAAGCAAACAGAAAGAACAAAGATCATGATTTATGTCAACTTCAGTTCATTATATATGTGAGCCTGAAGGAAAAGGGGGATTCTTGACTCAAGACTAGCAGATCATTTCCCAGGGCAGCAGAATGCCTGCGAGGTTAGCAAAGGCTCCTGGAAGGCTAGACCATCTGTGGGTGGGACTGAGCTACTTCTGAATATAGTGGGATTGATTAACATTTTCAGCAGCTTTTCAAGTAAGTAAAAAATATAGAATCAGAATTACTTCCAATCCTATTTGGGGGGCTTTTACTTAGATAACAATGCTGGATTTGAGTAAATATGAAAAGAAAATCTTCAGTCATGTTGTATAGGTTGAAATGCTGGCATTTTCATATCCAAGTGAAATGTTAGTCATATCAATAAAACTCTAGGGTGCAATTCTGCTGCAGAAGTTACAGTTTTATTAGGTACTGCTTTTCTTCTCCTGCCCTGATTTTCTGTGTTATCTGGAGTAGGGAGAATGGCTTATTTGTCATCCAGGTTATTTGGTGAGTTGAAGTAAAGAAGAAGGCTTGGATGGAGGGTCAAGCGTGATTTGGAATAGTGTACACCATATTGGACCTGGGATCCATGCCAGCATAGCGCATCTTTGCCCTTTCTGGCACCCCTAATTCTCCTGGAGCTTCTTTGGCCCCTATGGGGGCTGTGGGACGTGCTCTGGGTATGGAGGTGTGTGGTGATTAGAATGACTCTTTGTGTATCTGTTCCTTCTTTAATTGCTTCCTTTTAACTTCAACATTAGGCTTTTATTGAAGAATGAACTGCATATGACACATGCAGATTTATTCCATTTACTTCTCTGGCTTAGAGTGACCCATCAGTAGAATTATGAAAAACTTGCCTCATAGACTTGGAATATTGCCACCAGGGAAGTGTCCTAACCCTACCACAGGAAAGATTGTTTTTGCAGGATTGCCCTCCTCCTGCGTTTCTGCAGTTTGCAAGATAATGTCCCTAAGAAAAACTGAAGTCCTGTTGGGGAAAAATGCGTACAATCAAAAACTGACTCCCAGAGTCCTTTACTAGCCACTGTGTTAGAGCAATCGGATTTCTAAAATGTACTTTAAAGTGAGGAGAATTGTATCCTCCCTGGCCCAAGTCACAGCCAGGAGCTGGAATCAACTCACTGGGCTTGCAGTGTTGGGGATCTCCACTCTTGAGATTTCAGAATTGGATTCATCGTATTCATTTAAATTTTTGGAGCTTTCAGGTCTGACACATAAGAAAAATAATCCATTCCCTAACACTGAGTTCATCATAAACGTTAAGCCTGCATGCTCTCCCTTAAGGAATCTGTCACAGGGTCAGCTTTTGCAGGTCAGCTTTTGCGAGTGAATGACAGTGAGCACTTTTAATGACATAATACTCCTACACCCCCAGTCAGCTTTGTGAGTGTAACACAGATTAGAGAAATGAAGCAAGATATTAAAAACTTAACCTCTGTCAACAGAATTCCAGCATGGTCTTCTGATAATGCAATTAATATTTAGGTATGAAAATGCCAAGTCAAGAAAAGAATGAAGAGAAGTTTATTTAAAAATAAGTCTTGGCATAAATCTTCAGAATATTATGTAGCTAAAACGCGGGGGCGGGGGATAGGAGCAGTTATGATTGCACATATGCTCCAAAGGAGAGAAAGGATGCTAGTAAATGCCACTGTTATGGATAGGAAGTCCAGTTAAGCTGGAAGTATATGAACTGCTAGGGCGTCCGAGAGCCCGTGCATTCTGCCCCAAGAAGTGATATGCTAGTTTTGAGTTGGGAACCTCCCTTTTTCTTCAGGCTGACGTAAATAATAATCAGTGCTGTGCTTGGTAGCCTTGTGTGCTTACCCCGCTTGGGGGGGACCCTGGTTTCCTGAGCACAAGGTTTGGATTATCATTTGCCCTGTGTTTTGTAGTCTCCCATAATACCTCACTAGACAAATGTGAATGTCTGATGAGGAGAAGGTGTTCCAACTCTAACGCAGACCTTTGCCATGCATCTTGATGTGGCATCCTAGCAGTGATGAAGTGCTTATTTGATCAGGAGCCGGGATGTTTCTCAAAATGACAGTGTGTTAGAAAACTGTCAGTGCTGCCGTCACTGTGCAACAAGAACGTTTACATATTGCTGTGAAATTCTGATCTGAGACTGTCCTTTTTGCTTCATACAAACTCCTGCTTTGGAGTTAATTGCTACCAAGAATTATAATATAGTAGTGTTTTGAAAAGTAGCCCGCATTAATGCTGAATGCCTGGTGTTGATATTGCTTAGTGTGACTCAGAATATATATCCCTTAGTCTCACTGGAGTGTTGTAGTCCAGGGGTGTGTGGATGGACAAATTTTAACCAAGTTTTGGGAAAGTGGAAAGTGATCAATTTGTCTATTTTTACTTATGTAGACTAATAAGCTAATAAGTGGGTTTGTATTCTTATTCTGGCTATCTAAAAAAAAAAACACAGCTAACTACATTTTCAGTTGGAATTCAGAGGATGAAGTCTATGAAAGCATTCAATATTTAATTCATAAGAATAGCTTAAACTCTTGAGCTATTTATACTTTTTGAAATGTCGATCAAAATTGAAATTTACAAGTTTAGATGAATCGAGGGAAGTGTAGTCTGAATTACTGGAAAATCTTTGTGATGAAATACATGTATAATGAAATGTGGTTGTGTCTCCAGTAGATGTAGTGATTCAAACTAAGCTAAAAAGAAGCCCAGGTCTTTAGTTTGGACATAATGGCCAGGCCCTGGTCTGTTACACAGTTGTCACACAGTTGGGAAAGGAACAGTACTTGACTCAGGTGTTGCTGTTTCCAAGGTACTTGCACAAGCCGCATGATGTGATGTTCGCAGTCCTGGGGAGGGGGAGGAGGTTATCCCTACTTTTATAATTAGGAAGCTAAACTTGCCCAAACTTAAATGACCAGTGTCCTCATTAACAAAAAGTCCAAATTTCAGCTGAAAAAGAAAATGTTTCTGTGATAGATTGTAAAGAGACTGAGAGTTTTGTTCGATTTGTCCCTGGTGTGATTAGGGGTAGAACTTCAGTAAGAATGAGAGCTACATTAAGTTCAACATTTATGAAACAGCTGCCAGAGGCTTCTCTCAGGCTCTTAGAATACTGTCAAATGACATGCATGAAAATTGTACCAATGTAAATGCTGGCAGAGCCCTTAAATACTCTGACTCTGGTGTTGCTCGCCTTTCGTTCCTAGTTTCTGTTCTTTTATTTCTTGCATTCTGGTGCGATATTTTATTGTGCGCATTAACGTGCAGTTCCATTCTCCCTAGAAGCCAGTTGGTGATTCAGCACAGCTGAAGGGTGCTGCGGCTGTCCAGATGACTAGCTGCAAGGGCCGCCATCTCTGAGCTGTGAGAAGAGGCTGACAGCACGAGTCCCCAGGGGCAGCCTGTGCAATGGGGACTGCTGCTGCCACCTAGGTGGTCAGGTTCCAAGTAAAATCAGCATAAGCCACAACTAGATCAATTGGAGTATGAACATTGGCCATATTGTATAGCACAGGTATACAGTGACATCTTATCATGAAAATAGAGTAGTTTCGAGCACACATTCTGTCCAGTGCATCGTTGCTATGTTCCTAATCGCTACTGACTTGTTAGGACCACAGCAGACGACTTGTTTTTTGGCGAGGGTAGGGTACTCAGACTGATGGGGAATACGATGACATTCCAGGTTGAGATTGTGGTGCATGTTTGTACTTGCAGATCCATTGTCGATGTTAGCTTCTAAAACTGTTGTTTCTGCATTTGGTGACTTTTTGAAATCTTCATTGCAGATAAAACTCAGAGGAAATTTGCACAGATGCTGCTTTGGAGAACTTTACAACCTGGGTTGCAGAACTGAGCCTTGGTAAACCTGTCTCTATTACAGCATGTTGCCATACATCGAATTAAGTGCATAAGGTCTTTGGCCGTCAAGATCCAACGACCTTCAACAGGAATGCTTAGCACGTTTACCATACGTTTCAAAATCTGTTCTTTATCAGTCCTTTTATAGCTTTCTAAGTTCTTATTGATGGCTAATATGCAAGGGTTAATTTTTAATATTTTCATTGATTTCTTTAATCAGTTTCTCAACTTATATTTATTACTCAAAACTCAGTATTACCTACTCAATGCCTTTTAAAAGAAAGTTATAAATGGAGAAAAAATTGAGCCTTAAACAAATGGTTACTTCTGTATATTACCTCGTACCAGTGCTTCATTCTATTTGTAAAATCTTTCTCCTTTAAATGGTCGGTTAATACTTTGAGACTTTGTTTACATGTGGCAGTGTTGTAAAAAGAAACTAAAGATCACATTGCATCTATATGGATGGAATATCCCTTTTCTTCAAGTGCGGCTTGTGATGTGTTTTTGTACTTAACATGTTCTGTATTTGCAATTGACTGTAGAGCATTTAGTTGAACAGTTAAGTGTTCAATTCCATTAGGTTTTCACATGTGTTAATCTCATTTACAGCATTGAATTGCAGCAGTAACATTTTCCTTTCTGTGAAGTTCTAAATTTAGTTATGACCTACTTAGCAATGCCTTTGAAAAGGGATATTGTATCCATGGTAAATTAATTGTATACCTAAACAGAGATAGCTCAGCTTTGCCTGTCAGGCTTGTAAGTGACATCCAGTAGACTTCTGCACATGTAAAATTGATTCGAATAAAATCATGTACACTTTCTAGCTCTTAATATTTTGTCTTTCTGAATAATAGTTTAAAGCAATATTTGTTAAAGTTTTCTTGCACTATCACAATTGCTTTTTTAGTTATTTTCTCCAGAAGCATGTTCGTAGTAGAGACAAAATCTGTGTAACAGGAGGGAGAATAGCACCAAGTCTCTGGGCTAATATATTTTATTTTTGCAAATGTGCTTTCTAATAGCCATTGCCTTCCATGTTGTTTACCTAATCAGCACATTTTGTCTGAATACTTGAACATTTAACCGTAACACAGGTATAGAAACAGAAAAGAAATTTATAAAGACGAATCTTTGGTTCAGTTTTAACATCATGACAACAAGCGCTTTTCCTAGCAATGATTTTTAAATGGTGTCAGCTTGACAGTATTTTGTTCCTTGGCTTTTATTTGGTTTTAGTCGTGTGCTTTTAATTTGCAGAAGTTAGTAACTGCAGCTCACCTACTGCACCAAAGTTCTCGATTTTAGGAGCCCAGCTTTAGTCATTTGAACATGCTTCTAAATAAAACAACAAACCAAAACCATGCTTTTGATCTATAATAATAGCTCAATAATGTTGTCAAGGAAAGCCCTAATATATGCAGTGATGGTTTACGGAAGGGTGTGGCAATTTTAAATTTCTATTGTGTGTGATGTTCAAATAAAGTGATATCTACATTCATGTGATTTATTGGTCAACATGACCATTAATTATTGAGTAGAAATTGATTAAACTTTGATTTCCTTTTTTTAAATCGTGTTGCATTTGATTCCTGATCAGATTCCCACATCGTAAACTGTTGCTCTTAAATTTTGAATTTTATGGTGAAAATTGTAAGGGTGAGGCAATTGAAACATTGTGCTTTGTTTATAAACTGCTTGAAACGAATCTGTAATTTAAGTTTGCACCTTAATACCAAACTTAAAAAACCAAACACTCATTTCAAAGTAGGTTAAGTAATTATGGTTCATCTTGATTAGCTTTGTCAAAATCTAAAGGAATCAAATAATTCATGATTAAATTTTCTGCAGCTTGCTTTTGCATTGTTTCTTTCCTATGGATCTCCCTCTTTTCTCCCTCCCTTTCCCTCTTCCCCTACCTGTGTGTCTCCCTCTCTCGCTCTCTCCTCCATGTCTGTCTCTCTTTCTTCTTCTCCTTCTCCTTGTCCTCCACCCCTCAAATACAGTGTTCATTGTCATTGACCTCAGCAGCAAATTTAACTTGAATTTATCTAGGATCACAGGAATCAGGGGAAAGTGATTTTAATGATGGTTTCTCCAGCACATTTTAAGAAAAGGGACCAAAAGTTATTTTAGCTTCCTCAATAGATTGCATGTTGCTTATTAGGATAATAAATTAAATATTAAATGCAATATATGTCTTGTCTTTACTATGGCATCTGTTTAGGAGTTGTTCAAATCACTGCAGTAGGGCTCTGCAAATAAAATCATGTAACCTATTATCCTGGATCTAATGTACTGTATCTTTATCAGTGAAAAGTAAAATCTCAAATAATAAGTACAAACATTGAACAATTACCTATAAAGATTTGTAAAAGTAAAATTTTTCCAATAGATTTCATTCTTGTCATTTTGTAAGACGACCCTGCAGTCCACCTGTTTGTAACTTTTTTAATAAAATAGACATCTGTATTACTGAGGTTGGTTTTCTTATTTGGTATATTGCGTCTTGTTCTAGATCTGCTAACTCAGACACCTTGTAACTGAAAGTCATTTTTGGTAAACATGATAACATACATTACATTACATATCGAGCGCTTATTCACTTGTTTCTTTAGTCACTGTTTGGGAATATGGTGGAGCTGGTTGCGGGGAGCTAAGCCATGTCCCAAAAGTAATATTGATTTAGTCAGTTTGAATAACCTAAATCACAAGTTATGAGTAATGAGTAAAGAAAGAATAATGTATGTATATAACATGGCCAGGTACAGAAAGTAGACCAGCCATAAATTTGATACCTGTGAATTGTCCATGTATAAAATATTTCAGATAATATTAAGCAATACCATTGAATTTCAGAATACTAAGTTCAAAAAAATTAACAATTCAGTTATCACTTTATCTGGTGGAAGAGTTTTCTCTAGTCACTTTTTTATACAAATTTAATTATTTTTATTGGAAAGGAGATTTTACAGAGGAGAGAGATTTTTCCATCACCTGGTTCACTTACCAAATGGCCACAATGACTGGAGCTGGGTCAGTCCAAAATCAGTAGCCAGAACCTTCTTCTGGGTCCCAAACATGGATACAGGAGCCCAAGGACTTGAGCTATCCTCCATTGCTTTCCCAGACCATAAGCAGGGAGCTGAATGGGAAGTGAAGCAGCCAGGACATGAACTGGTGCCAATATGGGATGCCAGTGCTGGGAGGTGGAGCCAGTTGAATCAATTTATTTGTGCTTCTAGTCACTTTAAAAATATAGATTTATTTATTTATTGGAAAGCCAGATATACAGAGAGGAGGAGATACAGAGAGGAAGACCTTCCGTCCGATGGTTCACTCCCCAAGTGGCCGCAATGGCTGGAGCTGAGCTATTCCAAACCCAGGAGCCAGGAACTTCTTCCAGGTCTTCCACGTGGGTGCAGGGTCCCAAAGCTGGGTCATCCTCTACTGCTTTCCCAGGCCACAGCAGGGAGCTGGATGGGAAGCAGGGCTGCCAGGATTAGAACCGGCATGCATATGGGATCCCAATGTGTTCAAGGCAAGGATCTTAACCACTACACTATCACGCCAGTGCCATATTTATTTAAAAGGAAAAAAAGAAAGAAATCTCTTAATTTTCTGGTTCATTCCCCAAATGGTTACAATGGCCAGAACTGTGCTGGTCCAAAGCCAAGAGCTTCCTCCAAATCACTCCTATGGATGCAGAGGCACTTGGCACTTGGCACTACTGCTTTCCTAGGTACATTAGCAAGGAACTGGATCAAAAACTGGAGCAGCTAGGACACAAACAGATGCCCTTATGGGATGCTGGCACTGCAGGTGGAAGATTAGAACACTATGCCAAACTCTATTTTTAAGTTTTAAATAGATATTTTAACCTCGCTGTTTCAAACTCATTCAATTCTGTGGCCTACATTAGATACATAAATATATATCTTGTGGGTGGATGGGCACATTTATACGCCTGTTTTGTTATGATTTAATTGGAAAGGCAGATTTTAGAAGGAGAGGTGGGTCTTCCATCCACTGGTTCACTCCAAATAGTCACAATGGCCAGAGCTGAACTGATCAGGAGCCAGGAGCTTCTTTCTAGACCTCCCACGAAGGTGCAGGGACCCAAACACTTGGGCCATTATCTGCTGCTTTCCCAGGCGACAAGCAGGGAGTTGGATGGGAAGTGAATCAGCAGGGACACAGGTGGAGGATTAGCTTTGAGCCACAGCACCAGCCCCTATACCTGTTTCTTCATATGTATAAAGTATCTGTTTTATTGCTATGAATTATTGGTCTTTGGTTGAACTGTCCTTGCAATCCCAAAATCCCTTTGTTTAGGGAAGGCGCTCGGGATCTCAGGGCCTTCCTTCTTTCTAATAAAAAGCCTTTCATCCAGCAAGATGAATATTTTTGTCTTTAAGATTTATTTTTTATTGGAAGGCAGGTTTTGAGAGACAGAAAGATCTTCCATCCACCTGTTCACTCCCCAAGTGGCTGCAATGGCCAGAGCTGAGTTGAGCTGATTTGGAGCCAGGAGCTTCCTCTGGATCTCAAGGGAGCTGGATCAGAAATGGAGAAGCTGGGACTCTGCAGGCAGCGGCTTAACCTGTTCTGCAACAATGCAGAGCCCCTCTTTAGCAAATCTTAAGGCTGCGATTTCTTGCTGGATTTTTTATTTTGATTTTTATTTTTTTAGCATTTAAGCAGCAAAGGAAATGCATTTCCTCCCTCCACTTGCTCATCCTCTGTAATCCTAAATTGTCCTTGACTTGTTTGCTTTCTGCTTTTGGTTTATAAGCTGTTTCTCAACACTCTTCCAGGAAAAATGTTTGCAATAGATCCATGATGTGGACAGGCACACTGTGAGTAGGGTCTAGGCCCACTTCATTCTTGCAAAAATCAGAGAAATGTTCATATGGAAACCCCATAACCTCTTTAATAGTCTCTCTATAGTGAGCCAGTAATTGCTCTTCACCAGATTCTTCAGAGATTCCTCACCTACCCATTCAGTCAAGCCCTCTGTCTTCTTTTGTCCCTGGCCTGTTCCCTCATTGTACTTACCAACCAATGTGCACTTCATATAATTAAACTTGTACATAGTACCTCTACATTTGTCAAAAAAACAATGATTTTCTGAGTAACACAGCTACTAGATTCAGATTTTTAAAATCGCATCCCCAAACATCAAGATTCAGTCTACAACTGATGTTTAGAGACACTTGCTAGAACAAAGCTGTCCCCCGCAAAATGTTAGTCCCATAGATGTGCTTCAGTGTGAGTGATCTTTAGACTACCATGTAACAAGAGACATAACAAGAGACAATCAGATGTTCCAGAAAACCTCCAGGAATTGGCTCCTCAGGCTCTGGATACTCTGCTGCTCATTCTGTAGGCTTCCAGGAATGTCCTGGGCTGAGCAGTTTGAAGCTCCTGCCAGTTGCTGTGAACGTGAAAAAGGATGGGGGAGAGGTATTTAAAGCCACACCTAAGTTTTCTCAGTGCTTAAACGGGGACAGATGGTAAATCTATGGTTGAGGAATATAAGGCTATGTGAGTTTGTGAGTCTCCAATAAGCGTCTGCTTTGTGGGTCATTGTTCAGCTATTAAAGGGGGAGCCCCGGGAAACCCTAGTACAGCTTTCTCTTGTTTCTCGTTCCTCATTTACAAAATTGGCTCTTGGATGAATCCTAGCTGTAGACTTAGTGCCATACCTTAGGAGAACTCCAAAGACGGTCTTTGGCATTTTATTGAGGATGCAAAATGCAATGAAGTGACATTTAAACTGCAGGTTTCCGCATGCTCCTTGGTTGCAAGTGAATTCTACGGTGGGTGACAGAGTTCCTGGGGAGTGGGGAATGAGGCCCTGGCTCTCTCAATCAAGAGAAGCTTGAGCGGTGAAAAGAGCAGCCACAGCAACCTAGGAATGGTAACCTTATTCGGAAAAGTGATTTCCCTCTGACAGTAAATAGTTGCTTGATGAGACAAAAATAGGATGAGAAGATCAGCACCTTCATTTCATCTTGGTGGAGCTCCTAAGGATGTGCCTGGCATGGTGCTCTGGGCTGAGCTCTTAAGGGAAATGTGATAGGGCCTCACATTTCTAGCACCTGTCCTAGCTCAGGAGACAGAGGCTGCAAGCCAGGACAGTGAGGCAGCTCTTGCAAGTATGCTGTAGTCTCCGCCGTGCAGCAGAGAGCAGGGGAACCCAGAGGAGCCAAGGGATGTGTCGGCCCTTGCGAGTCCAGGCAAGGTCAGAGCAACTTGCCTTGTGAGATGATTCTTGAAGGTTAAGGAGAAATTTGCAGTAAGAACATCTCAGACCAACTTTGGGAGAGGAGTCAGAGAAGAGACCCAAATCCGCGAGTGGGTGTGGCAGGCTTGGGAGGCCTGGCGGTAAAGCAATGCTGGAAAGAAGGCTGGGCTGAGCACAAGAGGGACAAGATTAGCCTAGAGCACAGCACAGACTAGAATGCGAGGGTCTTGTATGCCCTGTAACTATTTGAGGTTTTTTTTTTTCCAGCAACTGTGGGGGCAGGGAGGGGGTGGGGGTCACTGGCAGGAGCACGTTGGTGTTCTACCAAGATGCCAAAGTGCAGCACAGAGCGGAAGGGGCTTGCCTGGGGCAGGGAGAGCAATCAAGAAAACCACAGGCTCGCAGAAATGAAGAAATAGTAAGAGCTTTGGCAGGGCACAGGCGGGGAAAATGAAGAGACAGTGATAAATTGAAGTGGTCTGAGAAATGGACTCAAGTGACAAATCCAATCACACCACATTCTTTGGCTTAGAAATCACCCTGCTCTGCAGGTCATCCTGTATTAGCCAAGGCTTTCACCTGTGGACTTGGCATCTCTCTCTGACGGCCGGCTCTTTGCTTCCGCTCATAATCCAAGCTCCAGTCCAGTTGTCCCACACGCCTTGCTGATCCCTCAACAGGCTCAGTTCACTTCCACTTCCATGGCTTTGCACTCGCTCTTCCCTGGACGAGGGATACTGTAACCCCCACCTTCTCCCTCAGGGGGAACTCTTACTCACTCTCATAACTCAAACTTCCTCTCCACCCCTCCCCCTTTCCTCTGCCTCCCCCTTCTGCTCCCATCACTTCCACCTTGGATCGCACCCAGTGACTGCTTACCACAGTATTTTCAAATTCCCAGTTTGAGTGTTCATCACTCCCATAAAGTAGTCAGCTTCTCTTGGGAGAGAAAGATTCTTTCTCAGCACAGGATTGTACACATAGAAGGGTTCAATGATGGCTGAAGAATTGAAATGAGCATTGGCACTTGAACCAGTGTGACTTGCTGTGATTGCTGGTTAGGATGAAAAGGAAGCGAAAGGTAAGCAGTTTCTAGCTAAGGGGCCTGGACAGTTTTAAATAATGGAATTGCTCAGTCGGTTCCTCTGCTCTTCTTCTTGGCCTGTTCTCATCCTTTCTTCACAACGCAGCGAGAGCGGACGTTTCCCATTGCAGATCTCATCCTGAGTCTCCGCAGTCTAAAACTTACCAGGGGCTCCCTATCACTGTCGGGGTTGGTCCAAACTCCTTAGTGCGACCTCACCCTTGCCTACCTGTCTGTCCTCATGTTCAACCACAGCTGTCCTGACACCTTCCCCTTTTAATATCAGATGGTTTGGTAGTTTTTTTTACACCGTCTCAAGCCTTTGCCTTATCTCAGAAACTTTCTCGCTTTTCTTCTCTGCCTGGCTCCTGCTCAAGCATTTAAATCATCTCCCCTTTAAGGCAGTAACGAATGGAACGGATTATGTGTTATTTACTAGTGGCCTCAGTACCTGACAGCACAAAACAGATGTTTAATAAAGTTCTGTTGAACTGAACTAAATTGGCAAGAAGAAGATGCTATTTATTAATAGCACTTTCGTGCAGCAAGTGAGGCTGTTGGGATAATTGACGGGAACGGGTGTAAAATTTCAGCCCAGGGGATGCCCCAATGGATGGGGCAGTTGAGGAGGTACATTTGCCACGACTGTCACCGAGGACACGCCTCTGCCTTCTGCCAGTTCATGGGTGGCAGTCTTAAATTTAATCATTTCTTGGGTAAGCAGAATGGATGTCAACCTTCTCATTTGCGTCAACAGTGAATCTATACCTGATGCAGAAAAGTTAGCCAAGCCAAATTTCTCATCCTCCCTGCCTCTGGCCCTGTGCCAGAGGAATGGGATCCTAAGGACTTGTTTTCTTCCATCAGGCACCAATCGGGCTGTAGCCAAAATCACGATACTGTTAAAGTCAGGCTTTCTTATCTCTGCAACCCTTTCAAATTGTATGGGTACATCCCACTTCCTCTTCTGTTTGCCCTCCCCACCCAAGCAAATCAAGGTGCTTCTTAGCCGGTTACTGAGTGTTTTCCCATTTTTTCTTTGGGCGTGCACATCAGTGCTGAACTCTCTGTCGCTGAGGAAAGCAGAGTGAAGACTCTGGCATTCCTGTTCTGGTTTCCATGGAGGCATTCGAAACAAATACATCTATTGCCTTTGGCAAACAATTCACGTTCTGATAGGCTTGTTTATTTACTAGTGTAAAATAATACATCGCAGTGTTACAAAATCAAGCATAGAGCTCACTGGTTCCGTGGAGGACAGACATTCAGTGTTACACATCTGTGCCATTTAGCATGGGACTTCATCCCATTGTGCGTTGTTCTCCAAACAACGCCTCAGCAAGCACCCCGAGGGTTGATATGACAGAAATGTACCATAAACAAGACAAGGTAGCTACTCCTAAAAGACCTCCTTGGACTCAAAGTGCAGGACTTCCCTACACCTGCCAATGTGCACTTAGCTAATGCAGAACCTTCCTGACAGAAAAGATCAGTGTGTTTGTTTCTGTTGCAGCTTGTTAAGAAAACAAAAGTTGGCAGGAAGCTAGAAAGATCATTTCTCTGCACCCCCAAAATCATGTTCTTTGAGTATATTGAAACAGGTGAGTTAAGTATCATTTTTTAATATGGTTTCTGCCATACTCTGTGAAGGAGTATCAATTATCTTCTGTCCCACTTCCTGGATAATTCTTTTACAATTAAATCACACGGCATCAATGCCAAATCAGTCAAGGCACTTTGGGAAATAAAACTTGCTGCTCAAGTCTATTTTCAGATTATTGGGGAAAAAAATGAGTGTGATGGAAAGCACAAGCCTTAGGTTTCATGTAAATATATTTCAAAGACATTGCAATTAAATCAGTGTAGTTCAAGAAAGAGATTAATGAAATCCCAAATCATTCCCTCCAAATACCCCTGGCTCACAGAACTAGGTATACTGTAAGAAAGTATTAAAATATGTTGACAGACAAAGAGAGGAGGAGGGCAATGGCATTGCATTCTTAGAATTATATCTAATATGGTAAAGATTAGCTAAAATTTAAAATTATGTTGGAAATTTTTTTTAAAAAAAATGTATACGCCAAATGGTGCTTATAGCCTGGGAAAGAGTGGAGGATGGCACGTGGCCTTGGGACCCTCACCCACATGAGACACTCCCTAAAAGAAAATCTTGGCCCCTGGCTGTGGATCTGCTTAGTTCTGGCCATTGTGGCCAGCGAATAGATGTTTCTCTTGCTCTTTCTCTCTTGAGTCTGCCTTTCCAATAAAAATAAATAAATCTTTCCAAAATAATCCATGCACATTTAGAAGAAAACCCAGAACTTCAACCGAAAGTTGGACAGAGAATGAAATTCATAGGAAAAAGAAATATATGGCTATATATTAAAAGTGTTCCAAGTTACTAAAAAATGAGAATAAAACAGTGGAGAAATATTTTTATGATACTGTGTTTAAATTCTCTTGTTTTAAAAAAAAACCTGCATGGCCTGAGAAAGCAGTGGAAAATTATGCAAATGCTCCGGCCCCTGTATCAACTTGGGAGACCCAAAAGAAACTTCCCGACTCTTGGCTCTGGCCCTGCCAGCTCTAGCCATTGCAGCCGTTTGGGGAGTGAACCAGCAGAAGCAAGGTCTCCCTGTCTCTCACTCTGTAACTCTGGCTTTCAAACCAACAAACCTTTTTTCAAAACTGCATGATACTAGATTTCATTTGGTGAACATGTCCTTTATCCTTCCATGGAGTTAGCAGCCCATCTGGGATTCAGATTTTTCATCTAAAATCATACACCTTCACCTGGAGTTCACTTCCTTTAGCGTTTTCTTTATGGTAGATCTGCTCTAAATATTTGAAAATTTGTACTTCATCTTTCTTCAAATATATTTTTAAAGGGAGTATCACTGAAAATTGGCAATGATTTTCTCATACCGTATTGGGGAGTCCATTGAGGGCTGTTTTGAGTCCCAGTTTTGGTTATGGAAAAGTCAGCTAGCAAGCTGTTTCTCCCTGGAACATAATGTTCACAATCTGTCATAAAACCCCCTCTAGTGGGGCCAGTACCACCAGTGGCTCAACAGGCTGACTCTCTGCTTGCAGCACCGGGCATGCTATATGGTGCTGGTTCCTGTTTCAGCTGCTCCACTTCCCATCCAGCTTCCTGCTTATGGCCTTGGAAAAGCAGTGGAGGATAGCACAAGTTCTTGGGCACCTGCACCAGTGTACAAGATCCAGAGCAAGCTCCCAGCTCCGGTTTGGCATGGCTCTGGCTGTTGTAGCCATTTGGTGTGTGCATCAGCAGGTGGAAGATCTGTCTCTCCTCTCTGTAAAACTGCCTTTCCAATTTAAAAAACAACTTTGAAAAAGCACCTATTGATTTTTTGTTTTTCAATGATTATTTTTATTTCTTAAAGTTCTATTTGCTTATTTTTATATCAGCTAGATATTTTCAGCAGTTTGTTTCCTGATGATATTTTAAAGTCTTTCCTTTCTTTAAGCATATTAAGCAGAATTATTTATCATCTGTGTCAGTATCTGAAGTTCTTGTGGACCTGTTCCTCTTGTTATTTCGCATTTCTGTCTAAGTCCATTGTATGTAGTTATTTTTAGTTCTTAGCTGTTCGTTTGTGGCTTTGGGTTGATATGTTTCTCCTGATAATTTTGCAAGGTGCCAGGTGTCATAATGCTCTAAGTTTGTGTCCTGAGATTTTGGGAGAACTACACAGACAATGTGTATTTGGAGCAATAAATCCACGCAAGAGTTAGACTAGGTTTGATCAGAATTTTCTTGAATGGTCACTTTCTCCATCCTCTTATCCAACTAGTTAGATAGGAACACAACAATGTTCATTACAGTGTTGTCAGGCTGGATGTTTGTTTCCGGTTCATATTTGCAACTGAGATTTACGGGGATAGAGACACTTAATTGGGCTCCTCGCTTCACAGGGACCCTAAGATTCATGCTCTGTTTTCCTCTTTGGAGAAACCACATGCACACGAAAGAGCAAAGCGCATGTTGAACTGGTTTGGCAAATGTCAGAAAAAAAATAGCTCCAGTGTGTGGCTTTCCTCTTTGGGTTGCCACCTGCACTTAGATGTAGGCCTCATAAATCCTTATATCTTATTAACTTTTGGATGCTTTAAGAAGATGTTGTCTCTCTCTATGTATTTATCTGCAGAGTCTGTCTAACGGCTAGACAGCCATTCTGCCCGAAACAAAAACCTTTGTCACGTGGTGATAAAAGGACTTACACACCACCAGTGATTTGCACATGGAGTGTAAAGTTAAGTTAACCTGAAAAAGGAGGTTATTAATAGTAACATGAATCTAAAATATTTTAAATTTTCATAAACCTAACTGAAAAATTCCACTTCCCCAAATAAGCAATAGTAAACGAAAGGGCTTGCAAACATGTATGTTTAAGGGTATTTATTGAAATGTTATTTATAATAGCAAAGAGAATAGTTGTGATATATTCAGAAAATGAGACATGCAGCTACTTACTAATTAACATGCTTTATAGAATGTATACTGCTGTGTAGAAATAGTCTTGAGGAAAAGTTGAGTGGCAGCTGTTGTGGCAGAGCATGCTGAACCCCTGCTGGGGATTCCCACATCCCACATGGTGTGTTAACAAAACTCCCAGACGGCTGTTCTGTTTCTTCTTTTCTTTGTTGAGATTTATTTATTTTTGTTTGAAAGGCGATTTTACAGAGAAGGATCTTCCATCTGCTGGTTCACAACCACTGGAGCTGGGCTGATCCAAAAGTCAGGAGCCAGGAGCCACAAGCCAAGCGCCAGGAGCCAGGAGCCAGGAGCTTCCTCCAGATCTCTCTCACCTCCTAAATCCCAAGAACTTAAGCCCTCCTCTGCTGCTTTTCCAGGCTGTAAGCGGGGAGCTGGATAGAAAGGAGCAGCTAGGACATGACTGGCATTCACATGGGATTCAGGTGCTTGCAGGTAGAGGATTAGCCAATCGAGCCATTGCACTGACCCCAGTTCCTTTTTTTTTTTTTTTTTTAATTATTTCTATTGGGAAGGCAGATTTACAGAGAGAAGAAAAGGGAAAAAGAAAAGATATTCGATCTGCTGATTCATTCCCCTAATGGCACAACAATGGAACGGAGCTGATTTGAAGCCAAAAACCAGGAGCCAGGATCTTCCTCCCAGTCTCTCACGTGGGTGCAGGGTGCCAAGGCTTTGGGCCATCCTCTGCTTTTCCAGGCCACAAATAGAGAAATGAATTTGAAGTGGAATAAAGGAGGCATGAACCCGTGCCCATATAGGATATCAGTGCTTGTAGGTGGAGGATTAACCTGTTGAACCACTGCGTCAGCCTCTGGCTATGCTGCTCTGACTCAGCTTCCTGTGATGCACCGTTAGGGCAGCTCAAGTGCTCAGGTCACTGCCAACCATGTGAGACGCCTGGATGGAGTTCCCTGCTCCTCACTTTGCCTTGGCCCAAGTCCAGCTCCTGCAGGCATTTGAGGGAGTGAATCAGTGGGTGGAAGATCTCGTCCCTCTCTTTCTCTCTCTGCCTTTCAAATGGATGAAAAAAAATGTTTTTGAAAATGGTTAAGTGACAGAAGACAACAAAATTATGTATAGCATCGTAATTATAATAGATGAAAGATTTCATACATTTTAATGATAGTGATTATACTCATGCATTTATACTTATCTATATGAAAGATGGTACACAGTTTTATTTTCATATCTTCAGGATAACAAATATTACTTTAATAATTAGAAACAAGTTGTCAATAGGAGTTGGCATGGTGGCATAGCAAGTTAATCTTCTTTTTGCTAGTGCTGGTATTCCATATGAATGCCATTTCATGTCTGCAAGAAGTTCCCAACTCCTGCTTTCAGATCAGATCAGCTCTGGGCATTGCAGCCACTTGGAGAGTAAACCAGTGGATGGAAGATCTTTCTCTCTGTCTTCCTTTCTATTTTCAACTATAAGCAGTTCCTCTACTTTTGAAAGTTTGCTTTTCAAGTAAATATAAATGTATCTTTTAAAAAAATTGTTAATAAAAAAGCAGTGGAATCCCAATGAAACTCTTAAATATATCTTGACAATATGATGCTGAACTCTCAGCCATTGTCAATACCTAAAATGTCAGGATACACTTACATAGCGGAATGATGGACTTATGACTGGTTAGGAAGGACTATACTATAGTATAAGGGAAATCAGAGCAGGGGAGAGGATTTGGGGTGTGGGTGAGGGAAATCCCAGAAAGTATGAAAGTGTATATTAACACTAAAAAAATTTAATTTATAGACAAATTAAAAAAACAATGCAATAGAAATAACTGCGAATATTTATAGCAGTTTTTTTAAAGATTTATTTTTATTATTTTTTTATTGGAGAGGCGGATATACAGAGAGGAGAGACAGAGAGGAAGATCTTCCGTCCGATGATTCACTCCCCAAGTGAGCCGCAACGGCTCAATGCCATGCCGATCCGAAGCCAGGAGCCTCTTCCGGGTTTCCCACGCAGGTGCAGGGTCCCAAAGCTTTGGGCCGTCCTCGACTGCTTTCCCGGGTCACAGGCAGGGAGCTGGAAGGGAAGCGGGGCTGCCGGGATTAGAACCGGCGCCCATATGGGTTCCCGGGCGTGCTAGGTGAGGACCTTAACCACTTGCGCCACCGCGCCGGGCCCCTATAGCAGTTTTTAAAATGTTTGATGTTCTCATTACAGCAAAGATCCACATAAATCTAAGCTAAGCTCTAAGACTAGAGATAAAGAAAGCTTTATTTCACTATCAAAGGCGCTTTGAGTCTTGTAAACCTAAATTCAATAGTTGCAACCAATATTGAAGAAAACCCTTTCCACATAGCTGAACAAATGGATTTTCTTTTACGCAACAGAAAACTATGGCTCCACATCCTGGGCTCTCTTCTTAATGTGAAATGTAAAGAGAAACACTTGGTCTGCATGTGTGTACACATGCTTGCATGTGTAGTGTGTGTAGCGTGTGTTCTCTCTGTCTCTGTCTCTCTCTCTCTCTCTCTCTCACACACACACACATGCATACTTTGTTAGCTATTACCTCCTCCTTCTGTTCCCAGCATACTGTCAATCTCCACCATGTGGCCTTTGCAATTTCTTTTATCCATTCTTTTGCTCCAGCATGTATCTACGGAGTACTCTAGTGTAATCTGAGCATTTTGGAGGGCATAGCTGCCAATTCTGCTAATGCTCCAATCAGGAAGTCTGCAAGCACACGTGCTGCATCCCAGCCGCTTCTGCTGGCTTGTGCAACTCACACTAGAAACCAAGGCTACTTCACTAGTGCGAGAGTTTCTCTTGGTAGTGAATGTCTTCATCCCCAACCAAGGCAGTGCCGGCCAACATTATCATGCACCCTTTAACTTTCATCATTTACCTTTCACTAGTGACAACTGTGCAAGGACAACATGCACAGTTGTGCACGTTGCACATGGCACAAGAGATGCCTAGCTAAGTGCAGAAGTGGTTGCATGGAATCCATCTGGTGTTCCCCTCCTGCCATGCAATAAATCTGTGGAGTGGAATTTCCCAAGAGAATGGGGTCAATCTTTAGTTCACTTGCCTATTGTCCCCAAACCAAGCTTTTTGGCTGCCTGGAAAGGTTTCCATGTTCTAATTAATACAAAAATATAGACTAACTATGACCCAGCCTATTGATAGTAAAGAACAAAATGGTTGGCATGATGTGGAAAAAACACTTTTCTCCTTTTTAGGCTACACTCATGTACATTCTGTCATGTTGTTCACTTTTCTACCCTTGACACCTCACGTAGAATCTCATACACAGCAAGTGTTAGATAAATATATATATAAATAAAAATATATATATATATTTATTGCCCAAAAAAGTGAATGAGTAGGGGCCTGGTGTGGTAGCCTAGTGGCTAATTCCTTGCCTTACATGTGCCGGGATCCCGTATGGGCACCGGATCATGTCCTGGCTGCTCCACTTCCCATCCAGTTCCCTGCTTGTGGCCTGTGAAAGCAGTCGAGGATGGCCCAAAGCCTTGGGACCCTGCACCCACTTGGGAGACTCAGAAGCAGCTCCTGGCTCTTGGTTTTGGATCAGCTCAGCTCTGGTTGTTGTGGCTACTTGGGGAGTGAACCTGTGGCTGAAAGAGCTTTCACTCTGTATCTCCATCTCTGTCAATCTGACTTTCGAATAAAAATAATCCTTTAAAAAATGAATGAATGGGGCCCGGCGGTGTGGCCTAGTGGCTAAAGTCCTCGCCTTGAACGCACCGGGATCCCATATGGGCATCAGTTCTAATCCCAGCAGCTCCACTTCCCATCCAGCTCCCTGCTGTGGCCTGGGAAAGCAGTCGAGGGTGGCCCAAAGCTTTGGGACCCTGCACCCGTGTGGGAGATCTGGAAGAAGTTCCTGGCTCCTGGCTTTGGATCAGCACAGCATTGGCCGTTGCAGTCACTTGGGGAGTGAATCATCAGATGGAAGATCTTCCTCTCTGTCTCTCCTCCTCCTCTCTGTATATCTGACTTTGTAATAAAAATAAATAAATCTTAAAAAAAAATGAATGAGTGGAGTTATGCATGTGTCCTGATGTTGAAATGATCTTGTAAAACAACTGTTTGCCTTGTTATTGACTACAACCCCTAGCATGTACATAAGACTCGGGCATTGAATCTTTGTGGGGCTAGGGCTGAACACAAATTCCAGTACAGCCTCGATCTTATGCTTAGCAAAGCCCCTGCTCTCTGCTGATGAAAGCTTCCTACTGGGGCACATTTGTACACCTGCCTCTTTTCTCTCCTGGGATAAATGATCTTCCCAGGAAGCCCCTTAGTCTTTTGAGTCAAATGTGTTTGTGATGAGGCCTGCCCCACCAGTTTCCTAACCCTACCTGGACATTTGGAAGACAAGCAAATGACAGAGTTTAGGTTCAAGCACAGACCCTTTTTGCTCTGATCTCTGCATGTGTGCATAATCACGCTTCATGTTCGCATGCCCAGGCGTACATGTATATTCATGCAGGGCTATGCCTAACCTCACTAATATATGTCATCACTTGTACCTATAAAGAAAAAGCATCTGTGTGCACATTTACATACACACATGCGCATGAAGTGGAATATGCCCAGCATGTCTTTCTAACACATTTTTCAACTCTACAACAGGTCCTGTCAGTTTGATTTAACTCCCTCAATTTAAATTTACACTTGAGACCACCTAGCAGGGGTGATTCCAATCTACCTCAATACTTCACTGAGCTTGTGTCTCTAAGCTTGTTACCCACCACACCCTCAACACCAACATACACCCTTCCCTGCAATCAGTATCTTGAAGTTAATGTCTTATGTTGAGCTCAGTTGGTGATTTAAAAAAGAGAGAGAGAAACAAAGAAAAGGGAAAGAAAGAAAATTCAGATGCAGATAATGTCTGAGGTTTCTAAATAGGCCCCAAAGGATAGCTCTTTGGCGGTGGTGGAGGGTGGGAAGGAAGTTCCTGAATGAAGTATCATTTAAACTAAACCTTGACGGATGTAGGGTCCTGGGACGTACCAGGACAGAGGCAGGAAATTCCAGAAGGCAAGGACATCCGCAAGGGTCCAGGGGTAGGAAAAGTTGAGGCTTAGAATATGGAAAAGTGTAGTAGTTCCAATGTCTGTACTGAGTGTGCACGAAGGAGAAAAGGCAGTAAGATAAGAGCCTGGAGAGTCTTGCAGCCCTGTTAGGAAGGTTGATCTTTATCATTAGAAAAAACACTGACGCACAAAGGGCTTTCAAGCCCAGGAGTCTCCCAGGCTGCTAAGGGCAAGGTGAATTGAAAGGGGGCAAGGCTGAGGACAGACCTGATAGCAAACTGCAAGAACCCAAGGTAAAGATAAGAGCAGGTTAGACATGGAGCATAGAGCGGGAGGAAAAAGGAGAACTTCCAAAGCTGTTTAGGAAGCAGGGAGTCGCCAGCGATAAGGCTGCAGGTTGGACTTCAAGAGCTATAGAGAATCATTGAAACACTTTAAACCATTGGAAGCTCCTTAAACAAGAGGGATTTGATCAGACTGGCATTTGACAAACATCGGTCAGGCTTCAGTATGGAAAAGGATTTGCAAGGGTTTAAAAGGGGTAGAGGCGGTTAAGGAGGATGTTGTAATCATTATGCAAGAGATTCTAGAGGCCTGCTGTAGGGCAGCAACAGTGACAATACACAATAGAGGATGGATTTGAGAGACATTTTATAGTGGGAGGAATGATAAAAGTTAATGGCAAAAATACTTCCAAAAGTGAGGGCAGCCTGCTAGAACACACTGTGGACCAATAGTAGTCTTGTGTCAGCTTAAATGGCAAAAGAAACAGCAGCAGCCACTGTGTCTCCTTACCAAGAAATGACACTGCACTCTAATGTGGGGAATGTGAGCTTTGTGATGCAATTAAAGAATTCTTACAAGCATAGAGGACACGTATTTAGTCTACATTCGGATAATGCATTTTGCCTGCTCCCTTCCACGACTCCGATTGCCTCCTCCACCAGTTCAAGTGGAGAACTGCTGATATATTTTTTTAAAGTTTTTATTTGAAAGGGAAATTTTACAGAGCCAGAAGAGACACAAAGTTGTCTACCCTCTGGTTCACTCCCCAAATGGCTCAATGGCCAGAGCTGAGCAATCCGAAGTTGCAAGTCAACAGCATCTTTTGGGTCTGTCACATGGGTGCAGGGTCCCATGGCTTTTGGCCGTCCTCGACTGCTTTCCCAGGCCACAAGCAGGGAGCTGGATGGGAAGTGGAGCAGCAGGGACATGAGCCAGCATTCATATGGGATGCTGGTGCCACAGGATATAAGTTTAGTTTGATGTGCCATTGCCTCAAAAACTGATGACTCTAGCACTGCCCTTTAAGCAGAGAATAGAAACAATCATGGCAATGGTTTCCTTTAGTAGAGTGCCAGCTTACTCAGTGGCAGACTCTCCACATACTTTGGTTTGCTTTCCATCCTGAATCTTCTTTGCATGCCTTTGGGACTCAGAAGCTTTCACCTACATTCTCTAGATGATGAAAGTGAGGCTTTGAAAGCCAAAGCCACCTTCAAGTGCACGCACCTTCAATTCTATCAGTGCTTTTCAAACTCAGCTTCATATTTAGATGATCTGTAGAGTGTTTTCCTCCTGTCTGTTATAATCATCTTTATCGAGATACAATTCACCCATTGAAAGTGTACAATTCAGTCATTTTAACACATGTTCACAAAGTATAATCATGAACACACATTCCATCACATCAAAAAGGAATATCACACCCATTAATTATATTCCCACTGGCCCCTTCTTCCCCAGATCCACCCTTAAGGAATCATTCATCTGCTTCCTGTTTGTGTAGATGTCCTCTTTCTGGGTTGTGATCCTATTGTATCTGAATGTTCGGGATTAAATCCTTTTATTTAATGTAGCATTTCAAAGGTGCATCCAAGTCATAGCATGTATTGGTATGCACTGCATTCCTTTTCTACAGTCAAATAATATTCCACTGTATGGATCTATAATACTTTGTTGACACTTTCATTCATGCATAATTTGCGTTATTTCCACCTTTGGGCTATTATGGATAAGGTTGCTATAAACCACTGATGTTTTGTAGGAACACATATTTTCACTTCTCTTGGTTATGTACCTAGGGGAGGAATCGTGGGTCATGTTTCAACTTGATATTTAATCATTTGAGGAACTAGATTCAAACTGAACTGTTTTCCTTAGGGTGGGGGGAGTTCTGAGGATCCCTGCCAACCTTTCAACCCTTCCCAAGCATGAATCATATTCTCTGGGATCAGGCCCCAGTTGATTCCAATAATTCCCCTCAAGTAGGATTTTAATGTGCACTCCGCCCTGCGAACTGCTGCACTACACTGTGACTTCAATGGTGGCCGGTGTCTAGTACTCCTTAATGTTATCTATTTTGCAGAGCTGTCAGTTCCAACATCTGAACAAAGGAGGCTGTGGTACTTCAGTATTTCTTCAGTTGCTAAGCCCACCACCCCAGAGACATGCAAGTTTGAGGTAAGAAGATTGAACAAGATGTTTCAAGACACATGCTTTTCTCTTCCCTCACCAAGACTGAAGTTTAGAGCAGCAAAGGCAGGGCCACAAATAGCCACTGGGATTTTTAAGGTGGTGAGAGGGTATTGCTTCCACACGGTGCTTGTCCAATTTCCTCAAAATGACCCCAGGGAAACATTGCTAGCGCAGTCTAGAAAAGTCTCAAGTCTTCCAGAGTCCCAGAGGAAACTGCAAGGCTCTAGGATAGAAACCAAGCTGAGTAGGAGAAAGAGAACCTGGTGGAGTCCTGACTCCTTGCTGGCCGGAGGTGAAGGGAGGGAAACTGATGGAACTGCTTGTGTGTCTTCTCCCAGCCCCTTCCTGCCCTCGGGCCCTTCCACGTTGCCACATTTCTGAAGAGTGAGATAGATTCTGACTCTGCCAGTAGGGGACACCGCGGGGGGGGGGGGGGGGGGATGGAGTGTGGGGGTGGGGATGGCTGAGATGGGTGAGAAAGACACATCCTGGATTCCATCATTCTGCCTGAGAACCTCTCCCTGCTTGGCTCAGCTCAGCGCCAAGAGATTTACAGCTGAAGATTCTCCAAATATTTCCAGGCGTATGTTTACAGCTGAACACATTGAACCAATTGCTGATGGTGAATTCTCGGTCCACTTCGTATTACTTCCAGGCCTTTGCCCTTGTGACCCTTCCTTCTAAATTGTTTTGCAAGAGGAAATGGCATGCTGTGGACACTTCAGCCATTTCTCATCTTCAACATGTGGTTTGCAACTTAAATATGCACAACATACCTTCATATACATTGGCTATAGTTTTTTCAAAACGATTTATTTATTTACTTGAAAGGCTGGGTGACAGAGAACAAGAGAGAGAGAGAGCAAGCGAGAGACAGATAGAATATGATTTTTCCATGTGCTGCCTATGATTTCAACTCCCCAAAATGGCCACAAGAGTTGTGGCTGGCCCAGGCTGAACCAGGAGCCTGAAACTCCATCTGGGTCTCCCAGATAGATGGCAGGGAACTGAAAAACTTAGGCCATTTTTCTGCTGCTTTCTTGAGTGCATTAACAGGGAACTGGATTAAAAGCAGAATAGCTGGTATTTGAACTGTGGACTCCAGTATGGGATGCTGGTACCACAATCAGCAACTTAACTCACTGCACTACAATGTCAACCTCCTGTCATAATTTTGACACTCAAAAAAACTTTGTGTGATATAGTTATCTCTGTTTACACAGGAAGAAACTAAGGCTTAAAGATAGATGACTCACCCAAGAACACAACCCTGGTTTTAGGAACACATGGAGCTAGAACTTATGTCTCTTGAATCTGTGCCCTGCATTGCCCTGCTTAGCTGAATCCATGATACTTAACAGAAACACTGATATTTCAA
The DNA here is from genome assembly GCF_017591425.1 of Ochotona curzoniae. NCBI lineage: Eukaryota > Metazoa > Chordata > Mammalia > Lagomorpha > Ochotonidae > Ochotona > Ochotona curzoniae. The sequence goes on from NW_024467087.1 coordinate 13,829,985, forward strand.
AGAATCAATCTCAAATAAAATTTTGCATCTTCTTTTATCCTCATATTTCTCCAATTCCTGAGGCTCCAGAGGCCACAGAATGGGTAGAGATTTTCAAAATGAGTACAGTTTTATTTCTTTCTATACTTTCATCCTCCTTTCTCTTGTGGAACAGTTAAAGTGGTCTGAAGTAAGCTGCATGGGAAGGGGCCTTGAAGAGAGAAGTCAGAACCTGTGTCCTGGGACAATGGGGTCCCCACAAAGTCCTAGCGTGGTACGAAGAGACAGGTGGCAGGCAGGTGCAGAAGTTTAGGGATCGAGCGTTGTGGAAGAGGAGAGCATCCATATGTGGCAGCGGCATGGCAGTGACACCTCAGAGCCTGGCTAGTGTGACAAGCTTGCAAATTCCTGCTTGAGAAAGGCAGTCATAGAGAAGCAGCCTCGTGCGCCTGTGGGTAGTCCAAATAGGGTGAGGAAGCCATTCCCAGAGTTCTTACTAATGCAAAAGGGGAAGAGTATCTTCACGGTGGAGAAAGCTGCTCCTTCCCCAAGCGATCAAAGAACATCATCAGGAATGGACTATGTTGAAATCACGTGTGCTCTGATAGGAGGCAACAAACAGATCAAAGAGCACTCCTGAGGGAGCCGGGACCACAATGCAAAACCCATGCTTAATCCTGGGAAAACACCAGGAAATCTGGTACGGAGGACATCCTACACAGCAGCAGCTCGGCAATCTTGAAATGCAGCTGTTGTTCAGAGTTAACCAGACTTTTTTTTTGACATTTGGAAAATGATTGCACCAACTATGACAGCCAAGGAGTTAACAATGTTCATGTATAAACAAATTCTGCTACAAACCAAGAAGTAAAACTTACACCCCTCCCTCCCACACCCTGGATTGTTTGGTACTTGCTTGAAAAGTCTCATTTCTCCTCCTAAGCAAGCTGAGGAAGGCCGTGACTTTCACAGAATCCTGCCCTTCCGTACATAACTTTCATTGTCTATGTGTTTCTCTTTAACATGTATGTTTTGATTTGTTTTTAAGTCTTTCTAACATCTGTCTCTCATTCTGGACTGTAGGCTGAAGGCAATGGTTTTCTTTCCTTTTTTTTTTTTTTTGGAGGTGTTTTATCTTCTGCCTGTTTTGTGCATTTCTGAATCCTTAGTATTTAATAGAGTGACGTGTAGTTCTCAGTCAATAAATTTTGATTGGTTACTGAAACATGCACACACACACACACACACACACAACACAGAGCTGGAGAGAGAGAGGGGGATGTCCCAGGTTACAGAAAGTGGCTCTTTGCAGTTGGAGTCCATGCCCAGGAGCCAGTGGAGATGAGAAAAGTCTGGGTCATCCATCTGCTTTTGTGAATCAGCCTGCAAGACAAGAGCAAGGCTAACTGTCTCTGGGACAGTGGGGAAGCGGAACCCCACCCCCCTGCACCCCCGGTTCCAATGCTGGCACGCAGGGCATGGAGAAGTTGTCAGCCTGCCAGCAGGAGATCAGTGTAAGAACTTGGCAGTCTTGCAGCTTCACCCGGAACTGACACACATCCGGAAGAGTCCAGCACAGAAGTTGTCTTTGCCCTGCAGCTCCTGGCAGGGATCCAAGGTCACTGTGCCATGGTGCTCCACAGTCGATACACAAAAGGGGGTGGGGGGCAATGAACCAGCAGTGTCTGCTGGAATTTCTCTCCAGGGTAAATGCTCACGGAAGTTTCATTGCTGTTTTCCTCAAACAGGAGGCCTGGTCCTGGGCCTTTTCCAAGTAGTTGGGAGTGGAGAAGGGGGGAGTGTGCCAGGTGGAGAGGGGAGCTGAAGTACAGACATGCAACAATAAAACACATTGGGTTCTTGTAAGAAATTTGAGATAACCAAAGCTTTGGACTGTAGGTGGGGCAAACTAAAAGATGAGGTTCAAAGTGCAAAAGGCCACCTTTGGAGTGTCTCACTTAAGGAAATTGAACTTTACTCCATGGGCAATGGAGAGCCACTGAAATAACAAGTTTTGTGTTGTAGCATTTTTTTAAAAGATTTATTTTTATTGCAAAGTCAGATATACAGAGAGGAGGAGAGACAAAGAGGAAGATATTCCATCTGATGGTTCACTCCCCAAGCGGCAGCAACGCCCGGAGCTGAACCCATCCGAAGCCAGGAGCCAGGAGTTTCTTTTGGTCTCCCATGCAGGTGCAGGGTCCCAATGCCTTGGGCCATCCTCAACTGCTTTCCCAGGCCACATGCAGGGAGCTGGATGGAAAGTAGATTAGCTGGGACATGAGCCAATGCCCATATGGGATCCTGGCATGTGCAAGGCGAGGACTTTAGCCACTAGGTCACTGTGCTAGGCCCATGCTGTAGCATTTTTTCTTCTGAGTGGAGACTGGATTGGAGTGGGAGGCAAACCACATAGGAGACTACTAAAATATACAAAGTATATTAAAGGCTCAAATCGCTTCTAGACAGTGAATTCAAAGCCAATTAAGAGAGATCAAACTGTAGACTGCATATTGGCTTGGAACTATAGACAATAAGTGAGCTTTGGGGAGATGAATAGGGGTGTTTGGTGCAGCAGCTGAGACACCACACTTATAGCCCACATTCCATATCAGAGTGTTTGGTCCAGCCACTCTGTTTTCAATACAACTTCCTATTAAAATGCATCCTGGGAGGCAGCAGGTGATGGCACAACTTCTTCAGTCTCTGGCAGCCATGTGGGAAGCCTGTTTCCTGTCTTCAACCTGGCCCAGCCCTGGAAGTTCTGGATGTCACAGGCATTTAGAGAATACATTAGCAGGTGGGAGATCCTCTCTCTCTCTCTCTCATGTATTCTTGCTCTCCTAATTTCCCCGTATTTCAAAATAAAATGAAAATAAATTTTAAAATTACTAAAATTTGTTTTGGCATTTTAAACATATGGGGCCCATAGATTATCTTAGCACAGGGATCCGGTCTGTAATTAAATACACAGGTCTGGAATTCAGAAAAAAACCTGAGGATGGAAATAGAGATTCAGATCTCATATCACACAGCTGAAGCCATGGCAGTAATGAGGTCATCTACCAAGAACACATAGCAGGAGGACCAACGGCAAAGGAGAGAACATATAAAAGTTCCAGTGTTTAAAAGATGGTCAGAGGAAGAAAAGAAGGCAAAGGAGGCTGTGAAACAGAGGTGGATGACGTTAGAGCAAGTAGCAGATGCTATGCTTCATCAGTGAGGAGGCAGGTTTTTGAGAAAGTGATAAATAGTATCAAATGACACTGTGAAGTCAAGCAGGAAGAATGCTCACAAACAAGGGTCAGACACAATCATTAGAAGGCTCCTGGGGACCTTTCCCTAGGGTTGTTCCAGGGAAGGTGTAAAAATTGTAAAGTAGATTTCTACAGTAGAGGATAATTCTTTACAACTATATAAATTCTTTAGAATTTTGTTGGACAAATGAAAGTTTGTTTTAAAAACACACTCTTTTAGAAGCAGAAGTATGTTCCCAGTGATGAAAGAATGGTTATGTTCATGGAAAAGAAGATTAAATTCTTCACGGCAACATTAGGGACGATCTTAATACACATGGCTTGATGTTTGGCTCTGGTTCATGAAAATGGTATACCCACATGCAGATACTGTCTGTGGGTGGCTGTGTTAGCAAAGGGATGGACATTATAGAGTAGTTATACACAATGTAGAACTAGCACAAGGTTTTTGGTGGAGTTCAGTTTGGAATTTCGGAAAGAAAGACATTAGTAAAAACCACAGAAATGGTCCTGAGTAGCAGGTCAAAAGGACAAGTAAAATCATAATCACTATTTGGAATCATGAGATCAGAAGCTGGAAAAAAAATAAGTGGAAACAAATGGTTACTGTTGAAGTCCAGAAGCAAGTCTGGGAACAGCTTAAGGGATTGGAGGCCTACTTTTGAGCGGTGCTAGGTATGTTCTGTGAGCTGGCAGGCTTGATGGCTTAAAGAAACTGCATAGTGTTGCCCGGTGAGGTGGATGAAAGAGCGTCTTCAGAGCTCCTGATCTAAGCAGAGAATACCAGGATGAATGTGCAGCCTCAGGCAACATGACTACACACAGGACAAGAGTTGTTCCTTTGCTCTTTCTGGAGTCCCAAGGCTTTTCTAAGTAGATGTCATGTGTAAGAAGGCCTTGTTTCAGGATAACAGCTAAAGTATGCCTGCAGCTTAGCCTCATCATTCTGTTATCACTGTGGCTTGCTTTGGTTCCCTCATCCCCCAAAATTCACTAAATATCTATTCCTCAGTACTTCAGACTATGAACTATTTGAAAATAAGGTTGTTGCAGATGGAATCAGGTTAGAATACTGAGTAGAATGGGCCTTTAATCCAATATGATTGGTGTCCTTATCAGAGAAGAGAAAGGCAGAGACACACAGAGACAATGTCATGACAGAGGTGGAGATTAGGGGTGATGGGTAGGCAGCAGTAGAACCCAGAAAGTGGCAAGGAAGGCTTCCATCCAGAGTCTGAAAAGGAGCACAGTTCGGCTGATGTCTTGGCTTTAGGCCTTTCATCTCTAGAACTGTGATGCAAGCCGTGTTTGTTGCTTTAAGTTTTTTTCTCAGGTTGTGGAACAGTCAGCTCTCTGTGCCCATGGGCTCCACATCTAGCACTTTAACCAATCACAGATAGAAAGACATTTTGTAAATTACACTTATATCAAACACCTACAGACTTTCCTCTTGTCCCAAATCCCTAAACAACACAGCCTAGCAACCATTTGTTAGGTTTTATACATATTCTAGAGATGATTTAAAGCATTCGGAGGGAGGGGGGAATGAGTGTAGATACAAGTTACATGCAAATACTATGCCAGCTTGTATAAGAGAGCTGACCAACACTGGATTTTAGTATCATGCTTCCCCCGAGACTCAATAAGTGATTATAGTTTGCTATTACATCTGTAGGAAATTAATACAGTTAAAAATATAAGAGTATCGTTGGGTCCAACATTGTGGTACATTAGGTTCACCTACCACCTGTGCTGCTGGCATCCCATATGGGTACAAATTGAGTCCTGGCCGCTCTACTTCTGATCCACCTCCCTTTGGATGGTCTAGGAAAGCAGAGGAAGATGGCCTAAGTGTGGGAGACTCAGATGAAGCTCCTGTTTCTTGGCTTGGCACTGGCCCAGCCTTGGCCATTAGGGCCATTTGGGGAGTGAATTAGTCAATGGAAGATTTCTCTCTCTCTCTCACCCCTGCCCACACACACACACCCTCTCTCTCCTCTCTAACTCTGTTAATAAGAAAATAAAAGAATGCCATTGATCTGGGGATAAACTTCTAATAGAATAAACACCCACTCTCTTGGTGAGAGGAGATACTGTGAGGATCACAGTGACGGATTCACCTGAACACCTGATAGAAGACTCAGGAATCTTAGAGGAGTGGTAAAAGTCTTCGTGCCATTCCAAACATCTCAGATGATCTTTCCTTTTGCAGAGAGTTAACTACCTGGATTCGTAATTCCTAAACTATGAACTTGAAATCAGTATTTATCCCTTTGGAACTTTTTTTTAACAAATCAAATCCAGATTTTGGTTTTGACATCACACTTGGTATCACACTTACACGGGGATTATAAATAAAGACAACCACCAGAGAATAAGAAGGGAAAGGAAGTTCTGGGAGAGATTGGGAACATATATTGAGCTTTTTATTGCCCTTTGCTCTGTCCTTAATTTTTTAGAAATTTGTTTATTTTTATTTGAAAGGAAGATTTTACTGAGAAAGGAGAGACAGAAGAGGGGGGAGAGGGAAACCGGGGGAGAGAGAGAGAGATCATTCATTTGTTGGTTCACTCCCAAAATGGCCCCAGTGGCCAGAGTTGAGCTAATCTAAAGCCACAAGCCAGGAGCTTCCTCCAGGTCCCCAACGTGGATGTAGAAGCACAAAGATTTGGGCCAGCCTCCACTGCTTTACCAGGCCATAAGCACAGAGCTGGATTTGGAGCAGAGCAGCTGGGACACAAACCAGTGTCCATGTGGGATGTTGGTATTCACAGGTAAAGGATTATTCTATGATGGTCCAGCTCTTCTGCCCTTACTTTTTATCACTAAATTTTACCAACTCTCCCCTTTCCACTCACTAGGTACACACTTCCTTATTATGAACATCTTATGCTAAGGGTGGTAAATTGATTGCAATTATGAACCAATGTTGATATATTATTATTAACTAAAATCTGTAGTTTGCATTAGTTTCCTTTGCATTGTGCCGTTCTATGGGCTTTTGATACATGCCATCATCATTCATCCACCATTATGAAATCAGACAGAACAGTTTTACTGCCCTAAAAATTTCTTGTGTCTTTACCAGAATCCCTGGAGACTAACAAACTATTTCACTGTCTCCACAGCTGCCATGGCTGGGATCACATAGCACTGTAACCATTTCCAACTGGCTGATGTCATTTAGCGATGCATCTAAAATGTCTCCATGTCTTTTGTGGCTTGATAAGTCACTTCATTTTGCCACTGAATAATATTCCACTATGTAGATGTACCACAACTTCTCTACCCATTCGTTTATTGAAGGATATCTTTGCTGCTTCCTGGCTTCAGAAGTTATGAATAAAGTCATTGTAAACGCTTGCAAGTGGGATTTTTTTTAGTGTGTGACAAGATTTTTTTCAGCTCATTGAGGTAAATCCAAAGGAATGCCACTGCTGCATCATTTGATATAATTGTGTTTAGCTTTGCAAAAAGTGTCAAACTGTCTTCTACAGTGGCTGTACCTCTTTGCATTCCCACCAGCAATGAATCGAGGGTTCCTTTTGCTCCGCATTCTTGTCAATAGTTGGTGATATCAGTATTTTTAGGTTTTAGCAATTGTAATAGAGTATTTTAGAAAGTAAGCTTTTTGGGCATGAGAATATTTAGCTTTAAAGCTAGAAAATTAATAAAGATAAGGTTCTAAAGATTTATACAAGTGGAGACATTCCATGATAAGTTGATAAAGCCATTAGAGTGCCACTGGCAAATAAATCTTTAAGTCCAAAATAAGCTTTTTAAAAAAGAAATACCCGCGTATGCCTTCTTTGGAGACATGATAGCTGCTAGAATATTGCAGAGCTGGTGAGCGCTTTAGAGCTGGGGTGAATATGCTGACACATCATTGCTGTCTTTAGAACTGGTGTTTCCTCTTAGCTACTCTCCCCATGGGCTTACATTCTTAGCAAGCCCAAGGTAGAACTCCTCCCAATATCCTCTTTTTCCTCTCCCTCTTGGTATACTTTTTAAGATTTATTTGTTTTTATTGGAAAAGCAGATATACAGAGAGAAGGAGAGACAGGGAGAAGAATCTTCATACAAAATATGTAGTATCTCGGCTCATTCATAGAGCCAGAAAGTACACAGAGGGTTCGCAGAGGCCTAGCGGACAGAATTGAGGGTTTCTGGTTACAGATTCTCTATTTGAGGTGCTCTACGGTGAGTTATCTGTTGCTGTTGAACAACAACAACTTTATGTCAAACAACAACTTTATGTTTCCACTCGTAAAGTTAAAAACTTGGGTGAAAGAAACATTTTTCAATTTTTAAAAAAGCGCATGGCTCTTTCCTTCCTTGAGGCCTTCATTTCCTCCAGGAAGTATGTGGCCTTCTACCAAGCTCTGCTGCATCTTGGAGCCTGATTCTTTCCTTTCAAACTGTTTATACAAGAGCATATGTAAAAAACCAAGATCTTGCTTGGTGTTAGGTATTCTACCACAAAAAGGCTGGGCTGGCCTTCTGGAAATTCACGCAGGCTTGCATCCCTGACTACAACCCTAATGTCTGAGACCTGATCAGTGTCTCAAGGTAAGAAGACAGCAGACTAGGCCCACTTTGTAGTTCTCAAGACTTGACATTTCATACACTGCTTTCTGTAACGGGAAAATCTCTATGAATGTCTCCAGAGGGGATATTTAGGTCCTTAGAGAAGACTAACAATTTGTTCCCTGCTGTCAGTCTTTGAACATTTGGAAATATTCCCTGCGATGGTAGATGGAACTGAGGGATGCTTTATAGGTCCTGTTCATCTGAACTCCTATGGGACCAAGGAAACACTGGCCACTTGATTAGTGACAGCCAACAGCGCCTAGGTTTCTCTTACGTGAATTTGGTACTTAATGCTATGTCATTGGAAACTAGAGGATCTTTTCAAGGGACCTTCCAGTTCTGTGACCCCATGCTGTTGTCATTGTCGTCTTCTTCTTATTATTACTATTCTCTTTCTTCCTAAGCTTTATTTACTGTTATTGGAAAGGTGTATTTACAGATGAAAGGAGACAAAGAGAAAGATCTTCCATCCACTGGTTCACTCCCCAAATGGCCACAGCGGCCAGAGCTGAGCCAATTCGAATCCAGTAGCCAGAAGATTTTTGCAGGTCTCCCATGCAGGTGTAGGGTCCCAAGGCTTTGGGCCATCCTCTGTTGCTTTCCCAGGCCATAAACAGAGAGCTGGAAAGGAAGTGGCACAGCCAGAACTAGAACTGGTGCCCATATGGGATCCTGGCACTTGCAAGAAGAGGATTAGCCAATTGAGCCATTGTGTTGCCCAGCCCTCAGCCCATGTCTTCTTAAACATGAGGATATTGGCTGCCCACCCTACTTCACACACCAATTGCTCCAAATGTAGTCTGCAACTAACATCTGAACTTCCCCACCATTTACTGAACTTGGTACCTTCAATTTGTGCCTTTTTCCTTTTCCTTGGCTTGGCTATGCAGCCACGCCTTCCAAACATTTCCCACCAGTCCTCACCGCCCAAGCCTGCTCAGCAAAGTTAGTTTTCTCCATTACTTCTGATGTTCCTATCTTATTCTTGTGAGTCTTCATCCTCTTTGAGTTGTCCACATCAGCACATGCATTTTCTGGAAACATTCTTCTGCTTTGCAACCCGTTATTATTAGACTCTTTCCTCCTCTCTTTAACAAAGTCAGTTTTTGCAACTTTTTTTTCCCTCCAAAGGCTTCTGTTATTGCTCAAATGGGATGTGGGATTCAGCCTCTGTCCTGGCCTTTGAATTCTCATAGTTTGCTTTCAAGAAACTCATATCCACCTGGGTATCCCAAAGGTGCTGCAGATCCATATACTTCAACTAAACGCACTAGCTGCCGTCTGTGTTCTACCTCCAGCTTCTCATCTTACATTTCCTGATTTGATGAATGATCCCAGTTTTCTTCTTGTAAATTAGATGCCAAAAGTCAGGACCATCTGATACACTACTCCACAACCAACCATAAATTTCAACAGATCCCATCTTTCCAGTGTGCCTATATGTAGCACATATTCTCCACTTCCCAAGGAACTGATTGAGTGACCATTTGTCTGTTCTAACAGTCTTGTTGTGTCTCTGCTTCTTCCCCATGTATTTTTTATTAAATAATTTGTTTATTGTACTGGATTTATAAAAGAAAGCAGACAATACACACAGTACACACAGTAGAAAGAATAAAAATGTATTTGGGGTTTTATTTTTTTTAAGATTTATTTATTTATTGGAAAGTCAGATATACAGAGAGGAGGAAAGACAGAGAAGAAGATCTTCCATCTGATGATTCACTCCCCAAGTGAGCACAATGGCCGATGCTATGCCGATCCGAAGCCAGGATCCAGGAGCCTCTTCCGAGTCTCCCACATGGGTGCAGGGTCCCAAAGCCTTGGGCCGTCCTCTACTGCTTTCCCAGGACACAAGCAGGGAGCTGGATGGGAAGTGGAGCAGCATGTGCCCATAAGGGATCATGACAATATTTTCATTCCATATAGGTGGTTCAGACCTCTGCCCTGAAGATCATTGCTTTAATTTTTTTTATAAAGTATATATTTTTATTGGAAAGTCAGTTCTACAGAGAGAAGGAAAGATAGAGAGCAACATCTTCCACCCACTGCTTCACTTCCCAAGTGGCCACAACCGCTGCACCTGAGCTGATCCGAGACCAGGAACTTCCTCCAGTTCTCACACACAGGTGCAGGGTCCCAAGGTTTTGGCCCATCCTCTCCTGCTTTCCCAGGCCACAAGCAGAGAGCTGGATAGGAAGCAGAGCTGCTGGGACATGAACCCTCATCATATTGGATCCTAGCACTTGCAGGGGAAAGGTTAGCCAATTAAGCTATCACACCATGCCCTGCTTTAGTTTTGCTCCCAGATTTATATCATTATTCACAGCCGCTGTCACTGTGAAAAACTATGTGTCAAACCTATACTGAAGGCCTTGGAAATTGCGGAAAATGAAAGAAATGTAATTTTGTTATTTGCTGATTTTTTGTTGTTCATAACTAAACCTAAGCTTAATATATCTAGTATAATTCAGACTTTTCAGCCCCCTTCTATAGATGAGGTCTTGCTTCAGTCCTTGTTTGGCTTGTAGGATTGTGTTTTTCAGTGTGTGATATAAAAGACAACCCTAAGATTTTCTCTGTCTAAGGATGGTCCAAAGCCTTGGAATCCTGCACCTGCATGGGAGACCTGGAGGAGGTACCAGGCTTCTAGCATTGGATCAGTTTAGCTTCAGCTATTGTGGCCATTTGGAGAGTGAACCAGCATATGAAAGATCTTTCTGTCTCTTCTTCTCTCTGTAAATATGATCTGCCTTTCAAATAAAAATAAACACATTTAAAAATGTTTCTTTCTCTAGCCTATCAGAGAACTGTTCTATGTGGTAGACTCCTCTGAGTTGGTGTTGCTGACAAATAATTGCTGGAGGTCTCCATATGGCTTCCAGTTTTTTTTAAACACATTTCTGAGTCATTTCTGAGATCCAAGAAGAGCAATAATGTTAATTGTCACTGGGGAATATATTAGAAGTGGTCACTTAATTTCATTCATTTCCATTCATGGAAGAGCGTCAAGAAGAGGCATTGGGTTTACTGATTAAGACCTAGTGAATTCTGAAGACTTACAAGACTACTTCAAAAATTTGCCGGAAAGAGGAATTAAAAGATGATTTTCTTTGAAGTCAATCTATTTTGAAATCCAGGCATACGAAGGATCCTCAGAAGGTTTGTGGAAAAAGTACATGATGAAAAAAACTTGCATAGATTTTGAAATTTTTTTTTGCACCAAAATAGGCATTTTTCAATTCAGTTTTTCCATGCACTTTTTAAAGTGTCCTCACATTGCTTGCGTTCAAATCTCAGTTCTATTTTTTGCTAGCTATGTGACCTTAAGCAATCTACTTCGGCTCTCCAGGCTTTAAGTTCCCTGTCTCTGAAGCAGTGGTGACAGTGCACGCCTCGTAGGATTGATGGGAGAATTAAATGAGTGAGTATACCTCGACACATAGAATAATGTTTGGCGTGTGTAAGTGCTAGTTATTAGTAAATATGATAGTTATTAACTCTGTTGCCTTCTGGGGAGAGCATGGTAGGCAAGACAAACACCCCCTCCATCATCATGGATCACACAGTGGAGTGCAGAGTTCAGACATGAAAGCATATTGAAACAGCTTTTAATTTAGAGTCACCAATAGGGTCATAGGAGAATATCTGAGAGGAAAATGTCTTCCAATCTAGGGCATCAGGCTAGGTATCTACGCAGTGGTGACACTGTAACTGACATGGAGAGTGAAGAAATGCACCTAAGGAGGAGGTGAATGAGAGAAGCAGTACTTGGGTGGTCTCTGGCAGCGCTGGTTTGTTTAACCTGCTGGATAACGTTCTGAGCAGTCCTGCACAGAAGGACTCGGTATAGTAGCACTTGACAGAGAAAGGGGATTGGCTTATGGAAGCAAATCTACCTAATCCCCTGGGAAATTGCAGAGCAGTGGGACACAGGCAGAGAGAAAGAGGACTGCGGGGGGCTCCGATTGATCAATACCCATTGAGGCATACACAAGTATACTCTGCACGGGAGAATCAATGCACGCGTCACGCCCATGTGTTCCAATCACACGTGCAGTTGAATGTTCAGAGAAGGCCTTGAATACTACCTAAGAACTTGTATTTGCTGTCCATATATGTGAAGGGTTGAGTCGCGAGACCTCAAACGCTCCAATGTATTCCTGGCATGTCTAACCTTAAATTAGAGGGGCTAAATAAAGCTGTGGCCTGCTCTTGCTGAAAGTTTGCCAACCACTGATACAGATCGTGTGGGACGTGGGGGCCTCATTTGGGCTGATCTGAGGACAGACTCGGGAACTCGCTCTCTGCCTGCAATCTCTGACATCAGTGTTCATTTTTAGTCAGGAATCTCTTTTCTCAGAGACGTCAAGTCCTGGGACCCTCGGAAAAGTTCCCCGAAGTGTTCCTGGTGTCAAGCATAAAAGACTGACTCTTGGCTCCAAACAACGGACCCAACATGTTTTTTATAAAGACCTACCACCTTTCAGAGCCTTTGTAAGAGGAGCCCTTTGACTTTCCAGCAGTATCTGAAGCATTCTTTTAGTTTGGCTTTGGTACACACTTCAGACCTCCCAGGCAGCTCCAAGTCACGCTCCACATCACCGTGTTTGGAAACATCACCATCTGGTGGATTTCACTGTATCTACTCTCAAAGACCTGGCTGTGTTTTGCCAATTGAGGGCATCCATGACTCGTTGAATATTTCAGCTGCGCACTGACTTTGGGACTGGTATTTGAGGGAACCAAAGTAGGGGGCAAAGAAGAGGGTGTGTATTATGTTTTCGTGCTTCTAAGCTGAAATCTTGGCACGGCATCAGCTGGATATGCACCGCTTTCTTGGCTTCTTTCAGCAGCTCTTTGGGCCCCCCCCACACTTTCTCCTCAAGAGCGTCATTGTAATTCTGTGAACTAGGTTGTTTGCGCTTGAATCACAGGCAATTTTCAAGGAGTGGAAAGGAACTAATACATTTCTGTCCTTTGCTTCGTTGCTGATTGAAATGGAATTGCTGGAATCTGACGGGAAGCAAGACCGCCTTGCTTGCAAGACAGCCTCTTCCTGGTGTGCTTGGCTCCAAGAACTTAGATTCAAGGACCTAGGGGCAACTCAGCTTAGACAAATGCTGTAGCTTCCCACCACTCTGTCTTACGAACAGTATTAATGAAGTCTCTGAAGCACTGTCTTTTGTTAGTAGCAGTGAGGGGAGCAGAAACACACGAGTGTTCCGTTCTGAGAGCATCTGCTCAAGGAAAAAGTAAACAGGCTTAGCTTCAAACTCCAGTTTTTTCACATACAGGCGATGTGGAGATTGAAATCCACTCAGACCTTGCTACTTCTATTCCAAACGTCTCGTTTTCTTGTCTGTGAAATTAGGTAATGATAGAACCGAGTTTATGCAAGCGCAATGAAAATTCAATGAGAAAATAAGTTTGCTGTCTTCAACTCTGACAAATTTTGGATACAATATGATTTATTGGTGTCTTGATTACAGTTTTGGTGATAAAAGAGCTCAACTCTGTTTCTTGTTAACTCAGCCAAAACTCCATACTCAGGAATGAGTCATACTTAGGGTGCTGTTCTCTAACAAACAACATTTATTTAATGTCCAACCAAAAGGAATCTTGGAGGATCCAAAGAATTGTGTTTAACTTATGGATCTACTTTATATAGTTAGTTGATTTCTTTATTTTCATTTTAAAAAGATGAAAAGTAGGCATACTCTGATGTCATACTCCAGTGACACACAATGATCTTTTATCCGCTGATTCACTCCTCAAGTGCCCGAGGCATCTAGGGCTGGGCCAGACCAAAGGCAAGAACCTGGAGACTTATTTAGGTTTTTCACACGAGCGGCAGGGACTCCAACACCTGAGTCATCAGTTGTTGCTTCTAAGGGTACACTCTGAAAGGAAACTGGAATTGGGAGTTCAGCCCAGACTCCAAAACAGGCATTCAGAAGTGGGACATGGCTGTCTCAAGCAGTGTTCCACCTGCTGTGCCAAGTGTTCATTCCGGTGATCTACTTCAGATTTAATTATCTGATTTTTTGAAATGGAGTTTCTCAGATTTTGTTGTTTTCTGGGCAGTATGGAACTTTTCTCAGGCAAACTCTCTCTTGGAATTTTTTTTTAAAGATTTATTTATTTTTATTGCGAAGTCAGATATATAGAGAGGAGGGGAGACAGAGGAAAAAGATCCTCCGTCGATGATTCACTCCCCAAGTGACAGCAACGGCTAGTGCTGATCCAATCCAAAGCCAGGAGTTCTTCCGGGTCTCCCACACAGGTGCAGGGTCTCCAGGTCTTGGGCCATGCCGGACTGCTTTCCCAGGCCACAAGCAGGGAGCAGGATGGGAAGCAGGGTTGCCGGGATTAGAACCAGCGCCCATATGGGATCCCAGCGTGTTCAAGGCGAGGACTTTAGCCACTAGGTCACCATGCTGAGCCCTCTCTTGGAATTTTAATATAGTAAATAAACACAAGCAAAGAAACAGAGGTTGCAGATGAAGCTAGAGCTGAGGAAAAGAAACAGAATTCTATTTGGTTGCTCTGGGAATGTAAGCTCTAGGATATGTGTTCTGTCTGTTTCATTTGCTATTGCATGTCAACAGAAGCTTTTGCTGAGTGATAGATGGATAGCATGTAAGGAAGGCTGGCACATAGCAGACCTTCAAGGAAATTTTAATGCCTATTATGTAACTGAACCCTGGCAGGAAATGGGGAGCAACAGTGTTGGTTTGAGAATAAAAATATCAGCCTATGAGAAGAATCATGCCATTTCTCTTCACTCGTCTGTATTGTTGTCCCCCTCACTTCCCACGATCACTCTAAGAGCATTAGACATCTAATGGGGAACTGGCTTGCAGGGAGCAAAGAGACATCAGATCGCGTGACTGGTCACAGAACTCCTTTCCCACCTTCTCAAACACGTTTGGGCAAATAATGCAGCTTTTACCTGCTACAAAACAAATATGTGCCACGATTGAGCAAACACACTCTTTAATAACAGCGTGTCAGCAAGAACAGAGGAAACACATTTGGCTCTATAGTCAACAAGTCAAGTTCAACATCTGGATAATTAAAATCACCAGTGTAATGAAAAAGAACAAAGTCGAATTTTGGAGCCAACAGGTCCCAAATTCATGGTTTGCCAGTTATTAGTTGGGTGTTCTTTTGGGTAAAGCCTCTCCAATCCTCAGTTTCCCCCTCCAAAAACCTGTCCCCATTCCTAATCTGATGTTGTACCCATATTATAGATTTGTAATGGAATTGTCATTAATTGATCAAATTAACTGATTAACAAAATACCCAGCAAGTCAACACTCAATAAAAACTCATCTTTGGGGTTGGCACAATGGCTCAACTGGCTAATCCTCTCCTTGCCAGTGCTGGGATCCTGTATGAGTACCGGTTCATGTAACAACTGCTACTTTTCCCGAACATTCAGCTCCCTGCTTATGAACCTGGAATACGGCAGAATATATCATAAAACCTTGGGATCCTGCACCCACATGGGAGACCTGGAAGAAGCTCCTGGCTCCTGGCTTCAAAATCAGCTCAGCTCTTATCATTACAGACATCTGGGGAGTGAACCAGCAGATGGAAGGTTTTTCTGTCTCTCTTTCTCTCAGTCTGCCTTTCCAATGAAAAGAAATAAAATCTTTTAAAAAGTTCCTCTTCTCATTCTTGTCTCTCTACAAGTTTTTAAAAGATCAGTTAAACAAAAGAAGTACCAAGCAAAGATTAAGGACGAATGATCAAAAAGTCAGGGCCTGGAGTTTGGGGCCAAGTATCAAGATCTAAGAGAGATGTGTCTTAAGTGATGAAATCCTGATGTACACACTGGGAGAGGAGGGAGGCAACTGAGGATCCCTGAATTCCTTGAGAGGTAGGTAAAGATGGAGAGGCAGCGTACAGAAGTGGTCAGAGTCCTGCCCTGGAGTCATGCATCCGCAACTTGAACTTGAATGTCAGCCCTGCCACTTGCCGATGCTGAGTGTTCTGAGCTTCATTTCCTTACCTATAACATCTGGATGTGAACAAGCACTCCCACTTCGCGATACTGTTGTAAAGACTGAATGTAATACAACTTTCCAAGATCCCGAATACAGTGAGAGTGGATGTGATTATTAGTATTTCAGTAATTAACATCCCTAGAAATTAAGTGTTGGGAAGAGTGACAGTTTCTTAAACTCTAAACAGAGACAGATACTTCTAGAAAAGTAGTTCTGCACCAATCCTGAAATTCAGTCCTAAAAAAGGAAGTAGGGATGGAGGTTATAGGAAGGACCCTGACCTAGGCAAGTTTGTAACTTTCACTTTGCTAAGTTATATTGAGTTACTACCTGTGAGTTAAGCAACCAGGGTATGTTAGGCTGAATTCCCCACAAGTAGATCCTGAGATGGAAATCCATATGCACATGATTTTTTAAGTAATTGCTCCTAGAAGAATCAGACAAATGAGTGGAAAATCAGGAATAGAAGAAAGCAAAAAAGGGTATCACTTAAGGCCGCACCACTCTCCCTAAGGGAACTCTAGCATGCAAACTACTTATCAGAGCTGGACCTTCATGCTTCCATATCAATCAGTCATTGCTTAAGCACTTCCCTGAAAGGATGTAAACTCCAAGGGTGTTCTGATTTCCTGTCTTTTTTTAAAGATCTATTTATTTTTATTAAAAAGGCAGATCAGATTTATGGAGTGAGGAGACAGAAAGATCTTCCATTTGCTGATTCACTCCCTAAATGGTCCCAACAGGTGGAGCTGAGCTGATCTGAAGCCAGGAGCTTCTTCCAGGTCTCCCATGTGGGTGCAGACTCCCAACGCTTTGGGTCATCCTCCACTGCTTTCCTAGTTTTCAAGTAGGGAGCTGGATAGCAAGTGGAGCAGTCGGTACACTGCCATACGGGATTCTGGCACATACAAGGTGAAGAGTTTAGCCATTGAGCCATAATACCAGGCCCTGATTTCTTATCTCATAGCAAAACTGGTTCAAGTCATTCAAGGACAGTCATCTTAAGAGTGGCAAGTTGTATCTATTGAAAGCAAAACACTTTGGTAGATGATTTGGTAATTTCTTCCAAAACTGAATATGCTCGTATCATCTTCACTCCTTAGTATTTACCTAGGAGGGCAGAAAATTTATGTCAAAACCACATCCCCCCCAACACAAATGTTTATAGCTGCTTTATTCAAAATTACTAAAGCTTTGAAGTAACCAGTATGTAGGTCAACAGAGAAACTATAGTATGTCAGTTTAATGGAATATCACTCAGTGCTGAAAACAAATGAGCTATCAAGCCATGAAAAGACAGGGAAGAACCTTAAATGTATATGCTGAGTGAAAGAAGATAATCTGAAACATCCACATACTGTTAGACTCCAATTACATGACTTCTGGAAAGGGTGAACTATGAGATGGTTAAAACTTCAGTGGATGCTAAGGGTTGGAAGGAGGAGTGTGAGGTGGAATACAGAGGATTTGGGGGGTAAGGCAAGTGTTCTGTATGATAGGACATTGGTCAACACATACCATTATACATATGTCCAAAGTCATAGAGTGCACAACACTAGGATACACCCTTATGTAAACTTCGGGCTTTAGGTAATTATGGTATGTAGGTTCATTAACTTGATAAATCTATTAATCTGGCACAGGATGTTGATAACTGGGGAGGCTGTACACACGTGAGAGCATAAGACACATGGGGGTTATCTTTGTATCTTCCTCTTAATGTTGATGTTGGACTGAAAAACTAGAAGATTTTAAAAACAGAGCAAAACACTCAGAAACTGGGTAGGTGGACACACAGAATCAGCAAAAGGTTTGAGGGGACCTGGCCGGACACCGACGATGGTTGCTATCCACAGGTCATTATCCCCATTTTCTTGAGAAGAAAAAAGATATGGAGAGTAAGTTATTGAAGACCTCTCAGTATCAGGGTAGAACTTGGTACCATGGGTATTCATTGGCTGCTGCCCTGACATCTATTGCTCTCTATCCTCTACCAAATGGGATCCAGCTATATGTATCTTGTGCCAAGAATCAGCACAAGTTGGTCAGTGCATATTAGACAACTGACTTCAGTGGTCGATTCAGAGACAAACACATGATACAATTTAGACCACTATGAGCAAAACAAATGAAATCTTTGTTTTGAATATTGCAACAACAAATCTCCTCTTTCCCTGCTGTATGTGAATGACAAGGCTTGTGACCCTAAGAGCTTCTGACAACTACAGCAGAAATATAAGAGAGGAAACTGCTAAGAAAGGGTGCTAACCAAGGCCAGCATTGTGGCGTGGCAGCATAAGCTAATGCCAGCAATGCAGCCATCCATATAAACACTGGTTCATGTTTTGGCTGCTTCACTTCTGATCTATCTCCCAGCCAACGCACCTGGAAAAGCAGTGGAAAATGGCCTACGTCCTTGGGTCTGGATGGAGTTCCAGGCTTCTGGTATTGGCCTGGCCCACTTGTGGCCGTTGTTGGCCTTTGGCAAGTGAACCCTCAGCAAAGCACTCTCTCTCTCTCTCTCTCTCTCTCTCTCTTTCAAATAAATAAAGAAAAGAAGCCTTTTTAAGAAATGGCACTCACACTATGGAAAAAAACACAGGACAGGAAAATCCAGAAAATCGGTCTTTGCTGCTTGAGACATTCTTGGATAGCTTTACACTTGTATATTTTTGTAGATGAAGCTGTTTGAGACACTTTGAGTTGGGCTTTCAGTTATATAACCGAAAACATCTTGATTTATCACATTCCTTGATTCCTGGATTGGTATAAGTCTACATGACTTTGGCTGCAAAGCAATTCTCTGCTCTTTTAAATGATTTCCATAAGCCTCTAACTTGATGTGGTTTTTGTTAAACCTTAAAAGCACTTCACTATTGCTTTCAAATAGAGACAAATAAGGGAGGATGTGAGTAGAATGGTAAGAAAAATGCTGAACAACTCAAATATTCTTTTAGTCTTAAAAAAACCTTTTAAATTTATGCAGTAAAATATACATGCGGAGAGCGCAGTTTGATGAATTTGGCAGATGTACAGTCATCAACACAATCAAGATGGAAAATATTTTCATCACCTCAAAAAGTTCCCTTGTTCCTCTTAGTGGTCAGTACTCCCCACTGCTCACCTAGGACAATCAATATTTTGTTTTCTGTTTCTAGATATTATGTTAAATTTGTATCGGTTTCTATCCAAGTAAAATTCTACAGTATGAACTATTTTTTAGCTTCTTTCACTCACATTTGTCCATAATCTTGCTTATATTGGTGTAAGCAAGCTGTTGACATTCATTCGTTTTTCCTGCTGGGTAATGGTATCTTTTATGGACACACTACAACTTGAGTACATGTTCGTCAGTTAATACACTTTTTCTTTTTCCTGCTTTGGAGTCATTTGAACAAAACTGCTCTGCATATCCATGTACAATGTCTATGTAGAAATAATTTCCCTTGTGTAAATACCGCGAATTGGAATTTCTAGGTTGCATAACAAATATATGTTTAAACTTGTAAGGCGTGCTATATTTTTGCAAGTAGTTGTAGCACATAACATTCCAATGTATGACTTGGGTGAGAAATGTGTGAGAGGTCAAACAGCTCCATGTTTTTGACAGCACTTGGTAGGGCCAGAAGTCATAAAAACCTCCATTGTGTCAGGCCCCCAAACTGTATTATGGTGGCTTTAATTCAAAGTTTTGAAGATTAGGTTATGTTGAACATTTTTTTATGTATTTATTAATCATTTGTATATTTATTATGAATTACTTTCTTATGTATATTTCGTGAGACTTTCTGTCTTCTACTTTGGTACCTTTTTAGTGTTCTTTGTGTGTTCTATATATAAGTTATTTGCCAGAGATTAAGTATGGCAAATGCTTTTTTAAACAATTCATTGCTTGTCTTTTCATTTTCTAAATGATGTGCTTTGAATGTTTTAAATTTATAGTAAATTTATTATAGTTTTCCATAGAATCTCATGCTTTTGTGATTGGCTTGGTGATTTTTGACTATCCAAAAGTTAGGAAGATTTTCCTGGTCATTTTAGTGTTTATATATTTTGTATGTGAGATAAGGTTCAAAATTCGCTTCTTTTCCAAATAAATATCAAATTATTCTATTTGTTGTGTTATTTGCTGAAAAATTTTTCCCTTTAACAAATAAATTGCTCTGCTATCTTGTAGAAAAAGTGAATTTGTCACACATGTAAGAGTTAAGTTTGGGATTTCCCATTCTTGTTGCTTAAAGTCTAACCATCTACACATGAACTTGGTTGCCTTCACATTAATTTAAGAGGCAAAACTATGTAAATCTCACAATTTATATTCTTTTTTTCAAAATTGGTTTGGCTATTCTAGGTCCTTTCTATTTCCACAGAAATTTTGTATGCAGTTTGTCATTTTTTTTTTTTTAAAGAACAGCATTGCTGGGACTTTATGTTTAACCTAGGCTTTCTTCAAGTAAATGATTGCTTAGCTTGTTTGTTTGTTTCTTTGTTTGTTTTTAGTTTGCTGGAAAGAGAGAGGCAGAGAATGAAAGACAGATGCAGAGAGATCTGTCACCTACAGTCCACTTCCCCAAATGTTCCCAACAACTGATGGATGGCCAGATGGAACCCAGGAGTCAGACCTCTGTTGTGGCCTCCCATGTGAATGGCATGGACTCAACCACTTCAGAAGTCAGTGGTAGTCATTGGCAAGCACCTGTGTGCTGAAGTCTGAAAGACTCAAACTCAGACACTTGGATATGATACGTGGGCCTCGCAGGCAGTATCTGAACTACTGTAGCAAAAACCGCTGCTACTAAACCTGAGTGTTGATTCAGGGATCAACTGGTGGAGAATTCTGCATTTGACAATATTGCATCTTCCAGTCTATGAACATACAATACCTCTGCATTTAGATCATATTTCTCTCAGCAATATCTTATAGTTCTCATTATGGCAACCAAGTACTTCTTTTGTTACATTTATTGCTAAATATTAGTCACTTTTAATAGAATGGTTTTTAATGCCATTTTATATGTATCACTATTATATAGAAATTAAATATATTTTTAGGTAGTCTTTGCATCCCACAAATTTACTGTATTTTTTAGATCTAGTAATTTTATCATAAATTCCTAACATGTTTCCATGTACATAATTATTTATTTTGTCTATGAGGTCAATTTTATTGCTTCCCAATCTAGATTCATTTTATTTCTCTCTCTTCTTCTTCTTCTACTTTTTTTTTTGCCTTATTGTATTTGATAGAATCTCAAATGTGATATTGGATCAAAATGATGAGAATACACATTCTTGAGTTATTCAAGAATAACATAGCAAGGTGGAAGAAGGGGAGGGGAAAGGAGGCATTCACTATTTCACAATTAAAATTGTCATTAATTGTATTTCATGTGTGCCTTTTAGCAGATTGAGAAATGACCTTTGTATTCAAAGTACCTTGAGAGTTTTACAGTTAGGCTGTCTTCGTTTCTCAGGTCTCCGTGCAGACTGTTTCTTTGCTTTTCATACTTCCTAGAGGCTGCCAGCACTCCTTACTCTGTTTCCTTCATCTTTCAAAGTCAGCAATGGCAGACACTCTCCTCACGCAGTATCATTCTAATATCTGTCCCTATTGTCTCTCACTTCCATTTTTAAAGAAATTTCTCTTTTTAATTTTAGATGATGTTTATATAATCTATCAAGGTGGGAAGGATCCAGAGTTAGGGAGAAGTGGGTGTGATCATTGTTTCCAAACTTTCTGTTTCTTTTTCCTATTTCTAGGGGGTGTGGGGACATAGGGGGATAGGCCATACCCAAACTCCCTACCATCCCAGTACCCAAGGATGGGGAAAGGCCACCTGATATCAACCCAGGGTCACAATGGTACATGTTCCAAAGGTTCTGCCCATGTGGATATGATAGTTTCAAAATGCTGTCTCTGTCACGGATCTATGGATGAGAAATTCCTTCCAATGGCCATTGGCTGACACCATCGACCTTATAGTCTCCAATCACCCAGATATTTGCTGTCATCGTTTGGCTAGGGTAGTTGTCCACATGTTCTGTTCTCCATTCTCTGCTGTGGTACCAGATGTCCTCTGCAGACCCCAGCAAGCTACCACGACCTCTATGTGCACTATGGTGTGACATCCTGCTTGTGTTTAAACTGAACTAACTTGGATAACCCAGCAACAATCTTCCCCCAGTTTTATTTACAAATAATTTCTCTTTGACATGTAATGTATGGTATTCATTGATTCTGGGCATTTGGATAGGGCTGTTTGGAGGAAAGTAGCAGAGGATGGACCAAACACTTGGGACCCTTCACTCATATGAGAAATTCAGAAGAAGCTCCTGGCTCCGAGCTACAGGTCAGTTCAGCTCTGATCAAGTTGCGACCATTGGTCAGGGAACCACTGATGAAAGACCTTATTTCTCCATCTGCCTTTTTCTCTCTTCTCTGTAAAATCTGCTTCCAATTAAAAGCAAATATATATATATATATATATATATATTCAAAGATACAGTCATCATATTTCAAGTCCCCAATTGCTTCATTCATTTATGTAATAACTGAAGATAAATGAAGTTATCTAAGTCTTGTCAGCTCAAGAGTCCCACATGTCATCAGCTATGCCATTAACATCAAGTACGGATGAGCTCCAGGTAGAATTCATCCTCAGGATACAATGCCTCATCAATCAGTGCAGATGCAAAACTCAGTACACAAATAAATGACTCTCAAAATAGGAAGATAGTATAAGATACTAGTCACATACATTGTGGTTTGAAAGTGAGAAAATGTAACTAGTACCAAGCAATTACAAAATCAAAGAAGGAAAATTTGATTTGTTTCAAGACCTAGAAATCATTATTTCAGGTCAGTGGTTGCAGTTTATAGACAAGCAGATCTGCCTCTGGGTTCACCTGCTGAATCATCCCTCTTTTTACACGAAGACAAGCCCATGTCTGCAGGTCACTGAAGCTGCTGTCCTGCGTGCAGAATTCTGGGACTCTGACAGCTTTCTTTGGCTTCATACCCTCTGTCTTTTTTAGTCCAAATTGGCAATGTTTCTGCTTGTATTACATTCTCAAGAACCTTGCGTGTCTCTCAGGTTTGTCACAGAGTCACTCCATTGAGCAAGGCGCTCTTTCATGGATCTTTCTTAGATCTTCCATTCTGTATTTTTGATTTCTGCAGAAACAACTGAGGTAATCTGTAAGTGAAATCCTAGCTTTTTCAAAGACCTTTCCTTTGGTGTGGCCGGGTAGAGTAGCCTGCCCCCATTATCTGTGGGGAACATAGTCCAAACTCTAGTGGATGTCTGCAATTACAAATAGAGTTTACTTGTCCAAAATGCTTGGGTTCAGATATGTTTTGGATTTTGGGTTTCTTCAGTGTTGGAAATATTTACATATATTTGAGATATTTTGGGAAAGGGACCCATGACAAAATATAAAATTCATTTATATTTCATGTGTTCCTTGTACATATAGTGCGAAGGTATTTTTTTAGTGTTCTCAATGAATTAGCATCATGATATAGAGTTTTGCACTTGTAGTATTATATAGCAACTCAAAATCTTTCAGATCCCAGAGCACTTTTTAACTGAGAGGCCAGTTGGGGGGGGGGGGGGCTGGTTCACTCCCCCAAATGGCAGCAATGGCCGGAGCTGAGCCTATCCAAAACCAAGAGTCAGGAGCTTTTTCCAATTCTCCCACAAGGATACAGGTGCCCAAGGCTTTGGGCCATCCTCCACTGCTTTCCCAGGCGGTAAACAGGGAGCTGAATCAGAAATAAAGCAGCTGCAACATGAATTGGCGCCCATATAGGATGTTGGCACCACAGGCAGAGGATAAACTTGGAAGTCACTGCATCTGGCCCTCAGAAATTTTTAAAGAATTCATTTCATTTATTTGAAAGGCAGAGTTACTGATAGAGGAGGAGGGAGGGAAGAGGATGAAGAGGGGAGAGAGAGAGAGAGAGAAAGGAAGAGGAAGAAGAGAGAGAAGAACAAGCAGCAAGTGAATGAGATCTTCTATTTGCTGTTTTACTCCCTAAATATCGACCTCAACAGGAGCTAAGTCAGGCCAAAGTCAGGAGCCTGGAACTCTATCTGGTCTGAAAATGGGTGGCAGGGTCTAAGGACTTGGTACACCTTCTGCTATTTTCTGAGCAGCAGAAGCATTAGGAGAGGGCTGGATCGGAAGTGGAGCAGCTAGAACCAAAAGCAAAGTTCATATGCAAGGCTAACTTTGCAGGTGGCACCCTTAATCAGCTGCGCTCCCCCCCCCCCCCGCCCACTGGCTTCGATTTGGAACATTGAAGATTTTGAATTTTCAAGTTAGAAATATTCAGCCTCTACTCTTTTTTCATATACATACACAGCTATGACAAAACTTAATTTATAGGGCCAGATGCTCAGATACAGTGATTAAGTCTCCACTTAGTATGCTTGCGTTTCATATTAGAGGGCCTGGTGTAAGTCCTGGCTGTTCCACTTCTGATCCATCTTCCTGCTAATGCACATTCTGGGAGGCAGCAGTGATGGTTCGAGTACTTGGGCTCCTGTCACCTATGTGGGAGATCTGATTTGAGTTGTCTTGGCTTTGCCATCTCCATCCTGCTGTTGCTGACACTGGGATGTGAACCAGCCAATGGAAGATCTCCCTCTGTCTCTGTCCCACTTCCAAATACAAATGGAAAAGAAGGTTTGAGTAATGAATTAGGCACCATAAGAAACGAAGAAGACTACTAAAATAGAAAAAGTATACTATAATGAAAAATATTTAAAACATATGAATTGTTTATTTCTGGAATTTTCCATTTGATACTTTTGGATCCTGGTTGACTGCTGATAATTGAAACCACAGAAAGTGAAATTGCAGATAAGGAGGGACTACTGTACTCTGACCTTTTGATCTTTCTGCTGTATTTAGCAACACTTTGTCTAGCCATGGCCTCAATTTGGGTTCTTAGGAGGAAATCTCTGCATTTTAGCCTGTTTCACAGTCTGGACAGGCTGAGAACTTCAGAAATCATTAACAACTGGTTCAATTTTGTTTAATAGCTTCACCTTTAATCTCTCTCTCTCTCTCTCTCTCCTGAAATTTTATGATAAGCATCAAAAGGAAGCCAGACTACATCATTAACACTGAGATGTTTTTCAATCAAGCTTCTCTGGTTCTTTCAATTCACTGTTCGATTCCAAAGCCACCTCCACATTTTAATGTATCTGTTACAGCAACAGCCCAATTCCAGGCCTCCAAATCTCTGAGTTTTCTGTTGCAGCAAAGCAGAAGCTTTGAGGTTTGAAACAGCACAGTGCTACTACAGCACAATTTTATCTACATGGTCTGATAATCCGCCCCTTTTGGAGGTGTTTATTTCATGCACGTTCCAAGAAATTATTGATATGGTTGGATTTATGACTGTCACTTCCTAAAAATGTGTCATTCACACTTAGTACTCTTTTAGGCTAATAAATGTCTTTAATGTATAATCACAACTCACTTATTGCTTTACTTTTACTCTATTACTTTGTTAATGTTTGCTCTAGAGTTTTCATATTAGCTTATTATAATCTACTTCAGAATACTTCAGAATAATATTAACTTCAGTTAATATTAACTTTAAGTTAATATATTATTAACTTAATAATATAAAACTTTAATCACATATTTCTTTTTTTCCTTTTTTGTTCTTTATGCAACTGTCATATGT
The DNA here is from genome assembly GCF_017591425.1 of Ochotona curzoniae. Classification (NCBI taxonomy): domain Eukaryota; kingdom Metazoa; phylum Chordata; class Mammalia; order Lagomorpha; family Ochotonidae; genus Ochotona; species Ochotona curzoniae. The sequence goes on from NW_024467087.1 coordinate 13,855,529, forward strand.
TACATCTATATAGGTTACAAGCTCTGCCATACAGTGCTATATTTACTGGCTTATATAACGGCTATTTTAAAAGGCAAAGAGTAGAAATTAGAAAGAAATATATTGATACAAACTTTGGCATTTTCCAACGTTCTTACCATTTCCAGAGATTTCCAGGGAATTCAGGTGATCAAGTTATCATCTGTTAAGTTCTCCAAGACCTGCTATTGATCAACAAATGCGCCCAGTTTTTGTTAGTTTGGAAATACTTTTATTCCACATTCATTTTCAAGAGAATAGATACTCTCCCCTCTCCACCAATCCATTTTGAATGTGATACCTCATTGTCTTCTGGTCTCTGTTATTTTTAAAATGTGAAGTCAACCATTAATTACGTTGAACCTATGCACCTGATGGGTAATTTCTTTTTTACTTCCTAAGTTTTATCTTCCTATTTTTTTTTTATAATTTTCTTAACATGTTTCTAAAGCGTACATCTGTTTATGCTTATTTCTAAGAGTTCTCTGAGTTTCTTGGATGTGTGGGTTAATTTTTAAATCAAGCTTGGGAAATTTTAAGCCCTTACTTATGGCAAACACTGTTTCCGCTTCTTGCTCTTGTCCTTTTCCTTGGGACTTCTGTTAGGCATATTTTGGTACACTTGGTGATATTTTGGTAGTATTTATAGTGCTCCTCATTTTACTTCATTTGTTATTCTTCCTGTTCTTCACCCTGAATCTTCTCTATTATGCTATATTCAAGTTCACTGATGCTTCTGCCAGCTCAAATCCACTATTGATCCCCGAAAGTAATTTCTTTACTTTGTTATTTTGCCTTGTATTTTCCAAGCTGTCATGTGATTCTTGAGTATAAATTATTTAAATGATTGATTTATTTGAAGGTGCTGAGCACAGCAGGTGAAGCCATTGCCTGTGATGTCAAAATCTGATATGCAAGCCTGTTTAAGTCCCAGCAGCTCCACTTGTGATCCAGTTTCCTGCAAATGGCCTTGGAAGGCAGCAGAGGACAGCCAAAGTGCCAGGTACTCATGTGGGAAACCCAGAAGAAGCTCCTGCTTGCTGGCTTTGCTCTGGCTGAGCCCTGACTGGTGCAACTACTTGGGGATTGAACACTGCATATAAGATCTTTCTCTTTGTTGCTAATTCTCTCTCTTTCTGTCATTTTTTCAAGTGAATAAATGCATATTCAAATATGTAAAAACATTAAATAAATTTTTAAAATATTTATTTGAATGGCAGATTGATAGTGGGAGGAAAGAAGGAAAAAGAAAGGAGAGGAAGCCGGAGAGGGTGAGGGGTAAAGGGAGAGGAGGAGAGGGCCAGGAGAGGAAGAGAGGAAAAGAGGAGGAGAGGAAGAGGGAGAGGAGATGACGGTCAGGGAGAGGAGGAGAGGGAGCTGGAAAGGAGAAGGAGAGGAGAGGGAGAGCTCCATCAACGAGCAGTCACTATGTTGGTGTTTTATTTGGAAACTGTTTGCCAGGCGTCCTCACTGGGCCTTCCCAGCTAACGAAGCAGGCAGGTAATAGATTGTGTTCAAACATTTGTGCCAGGAAGAAGTTCCTCTCTGCTGATGGATCTAGGTGTGGGCCGGGGGTGGGGAACTTGCAAACTTAGGCTGATTTCCAGTTTTCCTGAGCGTTTGCTCTGTGTCAGGCTTGCTCATAACTCCTGCTGGTGTGAATGCCATCTCCATCAGCCAGGATTACGTGGGTGGTTAAGCTTGCTCCAATCTCTGCCCCTCCAGTGCACATCCTTGCATGAACTCAAGGATCCGTGGGAGACATATCAACACCCTATGCCTACGTCATCTCCAGCAAACATTTCATTACATTTGAGGCTAGAACATTGATTTCTTACTTGCCCTGAAACAAACACAAAACCTCAGGCTTACGAATCCACTGGCACTTCCTGTTCACTTGCCACTGAGTTTGCCGCTTGTGCAGACAATGTTGCCAGGCAACTGAGCCCCTCTTACTGGTTTGCACAGCCTGCTCCAGCCTGGTTTTATTAACCCACTTGCAGAGCTGGGAGATAGTGGGCAGAAGTTATCTCCAGGCAAAAACACCAGATACATGCTGTTCATACAAATCTCAGCACTTTTCCTGAACAAATACCCCCCCATTGGTTTTATGCCTTTGTTTGCATTTCAGAATGCTGAAATGGTTGTGTGAGTGTGTGTGTGTCTTTTTTTCCTGCTACTTTGGATAGCTTTATAGCTGCTTTTTGAGAACGTTTCTCAACCTCCTGTCATGCCAGAATTCACTTCTCTATAACTAATATTTTTGTAAAAGATTATATAATATTTTTGGCCTTGCTAACTTCAATTATTCTTTCCAATAGCTTCCTTGTACATTCCTTAGCAATTTTCTGCACACAATATTTCCATCTGCAAATTGAATCATTTTCTTTCCTCCTTTCTAATTTACATGACTTTGTTTTACTTCCCTTACTGCAAAATTAAGACCTCCTGTACAAAATTCAGTTGGAGGGATAAGATAACATAATCTTTGTTTCTATTTGGTATTAGGTAGAAACAGTTCTGTTTTTTGTTGTTTGTTTTTGTTTTGTTTTGTTTTTTGCTGTTAAGTCTCATGGTACCCTTAGACCTGCTTGTAGATTAGTAATGCTTTTGAACACACAAACGCAATTCTTTGATAAGTGATAAGAGATGATGAACTGGAAAAGTTAAGATGTTGACACTTTAGCATCTAGATCATTTACTAACCAGCTAAATGACCTTGAGCAAGTATCTTCTACTCAGATTCTTCAGATCTAAAATGAGGAAGGGAGGAGGCATTGTAGCATAGCAGATAAAGCTGCTGTATGCCATGCCAGCATCTCATATGGGTACAGGTTTGAATCCTGGCTGCTCCATTTCTGATTGAGCTCCTTGTTAATGCACATGGGAAAGTAACCGAAGATGGCCCAAATGCTTGGCCCCCTGCAATCACACATGGACAATCCAAAAGGTCCTGGTTCCTGGATTTGACTCACCCCAGCAACAACTGGTGACTGTTTGGGGAGTGAACCCGCAGATGGAAAATTCTCTCTCTCTCTGTAACTATGTCTTTCAAATAAATATTTCAGAAACTGGTTACCTCAAGGTGAATGAGTTAGCTTCAGGTTATTTTATTTCCTCTTTTGTGTTTTTGTGTTGGTAAACTTATGAAGTTTCTGCTTTGGGGGGGATATAATTATAAAGAAAGCATTTTTACAGGGGTATAGAAATTGAAAAATTAAATGATCCTTATAGGAAAGATCACTCAACATTCTTGAAATATATGGGGCCTGAAGTCTATTGAATGGCATTCCATGAAGCTGCTTATTCCATTGACATTCCGATCTCTTGCATCATGTATATGATTTCCATGTCTCTTTTATAATAAGCTAATGAATTACATCCACTGTCTCTAAACTTTAGTTTCATTGTTCTGGAATAAATATTCCCAAATAAGATATATAAATGAAAAAAAGAAAGGTCACTTGAGCTATGATTTTCTATTAAGTGTATTATTAAAATAAGATTGACTAACATCTAAGGATATTGGCATTTTAACAAGGAACTCTGAAAATGGACAGACGTTCAAGGGCTTAGGGCACTTGTGATGAGATACCAAGAATCAGGGCCATCATTGCGGTCAGAAGGCTCAACTTCTATTCAAAAACTTACACTACCGATGACTACTGGTGGCTTAGGTAAAAGCAGTTTTGTGATGTTTAATTTTTGTTGTGGTTCTTGAAGTTTATTTCTTTGTACTTGAGGGTGAAATTTGTTGTACTTTTCAAATTCTCCCCAGCTGAGGAGTCTTGGAATTCTTTCTTCACTTTCCTTTTGCTCCTCTCCTGGCCTTCGGCCCAGTGCTCTCTCCCTCTCTCTCTCTCTTTCTCTCTCTCTCCTTCCCTATGTGTGGAAAGACTACAGACAGACGTGCCAGGCTCATATTTCCAAGGGTGAGCTCAACTTTGGATTTTTACTCCAAAGTAGAGTATGAAAATTTCCTTTTGCTCCATTTCCTGTTTGGATTCACAGTCTCTATTTTGCCAGTAAAAACTGAAGGAATAAAGTCTAGATGGAAAAAGAGAAAAACAAGGTAACGCATTTTTTCATTTACCATCTTAAAGTTACATGCAGAAAAAAAAAAGGATTGGAACATATTTAGTTTTTGGATATTTACTTACTCAGTAAAGAATTATTGAATGTATACAGAGAGACTGGCACCGAAATATGATTTTATAAGTCTGTCTCATAGCAGCACTAACAGAATGGTCACCTTACTTTGTACAAGTACTTCCAAAAGCTCATGGAAAACGGAACCAGAGGATAAACTTAGCAAAAGCAAGATGATATGTATCACGCCTGCAGCAGTCTCAGGCATCTTATGTTTATAACTAGGTACAGTCAAGGCGTCGCTTTGAGTGATTGACCGATGCCGTTCAAGCTTGTGTCAATACACTCCATGTTGTTGACACAATGATAAAATCATAAAAGATGCTTCCAAATACATTCCATTGTTAAATGACTACATATAACATGTAAAAAAATTCATAATAAAATACATACCAGTGTGTTCAGCAGCAGTTCCAGAATTACAAGTAGTTCTAAAAGTAAACTAAAAATAAAGGTTAAGTTTATTTTGTGTAAGCAAATTTGAAACCCAAGTATAACTTTTCACATGTATTTCCTGGGAATTCTTGGAAGCCCCTCTTATTTGCAACTTTCAAAGGGTTTCTGAGGCCAAAATAAGCCTTTTAATTTTATTTTCCACAAACTTTTTCAAGTTCCCTCAGCTAGAGCAGGTACTGAAAGCCAAGTTGCTAAAGTGACCTGCTGCAGTTCGCATGGTCAGGAAGGTTGCAAACAGCTGCGTGGCTCAGCAGAGCCCTGCTCCTCCTGCCAGTCTTGCAGGCGCCTCTCCACTTCCACTTGTTGCGGAGCCTGTACTGTGAGCTATCCAAACATTAGCAAAGGTGCGCAAACTTGTCTGTCAGATGACAACCTTTCATTGGTTTAATTTTACTGATCTTTTCATTTAGTTTTTAGATTAAGTTTGTTCAGTAAGGACAAAGAATGGTGCTTTGGGGTCTTGTTACTTAATCTGGTTTAAATGCATGGGTTTAAAAAATTTGTTTCTTGTTTCTGTTTGTTTTGTTTTTAGATTTATTTTGTTGTGGTGTTAGGCAGCTAGTTCAGGGTCACGAGCTTGAAAGCCACCCGTCCCCCACCTACGTTGTCTCTTCTGCCTACCTGTGATGCTCACCTGTCATCACCTGGAGCCTGCGAGGTGGTGATATTATGCTGTTGTGTAACCCCTCTCCTCGAAATCCTCCTGTAAAAGGCCCATGACAGGAAGAGGCTTGCTCTCTTGGCTGCGTGTTTCCATCGCTCTAGTGCTACGACTCTTGGCCTCCCCAGTAGCTGGATGTTCTCTGGTTTCCTGTGGACAGATTCTAGGGACAGGTAGCCCCTGAACATGGCCCCTGTGTGACTCTATTCCTCACCCTCAGGCATCTTATGAACTAAAAACTAAGGCTTCGTTTCTATTAGAAATGCAGGTTTACAGAGAGAAGGGAAGACAGAGAAAAATCTTTCATCTGCTGGTTTACTCTGTAAATGGTGAAAATGGCTGCAATGGCTGGAGCTGAGCCAATCCAAAGCCAGGACCAAGGAGATTCTAACAAGACTACCCATAGGTGCAGTGTCCCTAGGCTTTAGCCCATCTTCTGCTGCCTTCCCAGGCTACAGGCAGGGAGCTGTATGGGGAATGGAACTGCCAAGACATGAATCAGCTTCCACACGGGATCCTGGCATTTGCAGTGAGAGGATTAGCCAATTGCACCGTCATGTGGGGTCCTAAATGTATGTTTTAAAATGTCTCCTTCAATGAGTAAGTTCTCATCCTTGGAGGATGGCTCAACTCCTCAGGTCCTTGCATGCCAGTGGGAGACCCAGAAAAAGCTTTTGGCTCCTGACTTCCTGTCAGTTCAACTCTGGCTATTGCAGCCATTTAGGGAATGAACCAGCAGATGGAAGATCTTCTTCTATGTCTCTCATTCTTTCCATAAATCTTATCTGCCTTTCCAAGAAAAATAATGTTTAAAAAAGCATCATTCAAGAACATTTGTGTTAGTTAATAGAGGACTATTGGAAGCTTTTCCACTAAATCCCACTATTACCATTATTACTCATTAGAAATTTTACTCAACCCAATTAATGTGACAAAAATTAGAAGAAATAAAATCATTTATTTTCACAAAGAATAAAATTATCATAAAGTTAAAAACCCAATGATCAAATGAAGAACTAATATCTAGGAAAATTTAGTATCTTAGATATGAAATTGACATATAAAAACAAATTCCCATCACATACACACAACTGCCAACTAGGAAATATAAAGTCAGAGAAAGTTTTTATTAAAAAAAAAAAGAGCTACCAAGGAGCTGGGTTTGGCCTAGCAGATAAAGAAAGCCGCCATTTGTTATGCTGCTCCCACAGGGGCACTGGTTTCTATCCCAGCTGTTCCACTTCTGATTCATCTCCCTGCCAAATGTGCTTGGGAAATCAGAAGAAGATGGTACAAGTGTTTATGTGTTCAGGCCCATGTGGAAGACTAGAACAAAACTCCTAGTCCCTAGCATTTTTTAAAGATTTCTTTTCTTTTTCTTTTTTCTTTTCTTTTTTTTCTTTCTTTCTTTCTTTTTTTTTTTTTTTGATTGGAAAGACAGATTTGCATAGAGGAGAGACAGAGAAAGATCTTCCATCCGCTGGTTTGCTCCCCAAGTGGTCAGAATGGTCAGAACTGAGCTTATCCTAAGACAGGAGCCAGGAGCTTCTTCCAGCTCTCCCACGTGGGTGCAGGGTCCCAAGGCTCCGAGCTGTCCTCCCCTGTTTTCCCAGGACACATGCAGGGAGCTGGATGGGAAGTGGGGCTGCCAGGACATGAAGCTGCAAGGCGTGCAAGGTGAGGATTTAGTTGCTAGGCTACTGCACTGTGCCCTGTTCTCCAGGTTTGGCTTGTCTCAGCCCTAGGCACTGTGGCTATCTGCAGAGTGACCAAGCAGATGAAAGATTTCTGTCTCTCTTCTTCTCCCTCTCTGTAGCTCTGAGTTTTAAGCAATAAGTAAAGAGCAACCTAATGGATCACATAAGCAGGAGTGAATATTGAAGAAATGCCTTAGCCTATGTTAGGAAAACTTAGAGTTACTTTGGTGTTCATCACTTAAACCCATTCATCAGTGCTAGCATCTCTAAAAATGAAACAACCAGCCATTCGCATCAACTATGAAATATCCTTACCAAAAAGTTTAATGCAAATACCCTCAGACATATATCAGAAATATAGAAAGCGGAACAAATAAAATGATTTCACATGAAAATATGCAGACAAATCCAGAACATTGAACATTCTGTAAGACAATGGCAATTAAAAAAAGAATACCCTGGCTTTAGTCTTCAATAAATTAAAAGCATGAAAAGGATGGAGAGACAGCACTGTAGATTAAACAAAAGCTCAATGGATTTAATAAACAACTGCAATGAGTGGATCCTGCTTCAAACCAATTGACTGTAAATAAGAGGTATTTGAGGCCATTGGAGATCATGAAAGTAATGATTTTGTTTGATATCACAATGGTTTGTGGTAATAGCGGAAAATGCCCACAGTTTTAAAAAAAGTGTGTACTAAACATATTAAGGGAATGAAATGAAGTGATAATTGGAGTTTGACTTAATTAGTTGGGGGGAGAGAGAGACAGAGAGAGCTCTTAACATTTATATGGGCTTACCAGGGCTGCCATAATAAGATACCGCAGACTGAGTGTCTTAAACAATAAAAATGTATTTCTCACAGTTCAGGAGGTCAGAAGTCCAAAAGTAAGGTGCCAACCAGCTTTGTTTCTCTGGAGGCCTCACTCCTTGTCCTCCAGATGGCTGCCTTCTGGCTGTGCCCCCACTGGTATTTCCCTTGGACATTCATCCGCTAAAGTATCTCAGCCTTAACATGTTTTTTTTTTTAAAGAAAACTAGTTAACTTGGAGTAGGACCAACTTTAATGGCCTCATTTTAACTTGAGGATATCTTTAAAGGTCTCATGTTTGAACACAGTTGAATTCTGAATTATTAAATATTAGAGATCCAATATATGAATTCTGAATGATCATGAACTGATGCAAATTTATTCTACTATACAATTTCCTTTTGTATATGTATCCAATGTGTGTTAAGTACAACAACCTTCTAGAGGGAATGTCGTAAAAGTGGACCTGAGGAAATGAAAGATGAGGCTGAAATTTAGTGCAGTGCTTGCATTAAATTAGCAGTGCTATTATAACAGAGTTCCACAGAACAGGTGACTTAAACAACAGAATATTTTCATACTATTCCTAAAGCTGGAACTTTAAGATCAAGGTATTGGCAGAACTAGTTTCTTTGGAGACTTCTCTACTAGGCTTCTAGGTGGCTGTCACCCCCACTCCGTGTTTCCACATGCTCTTTCCCCGTATACGCATGTCTGGGCCCTAATCTCCTCTTGTGGACAAGCCTCATTTCAATTTAATTACTTCTTGATTCCACCTTCAAAATTGTTTTCTCCAAATGCGGTCTGATTTTGAGAGGATGGAGTGGGTAGAATTTTAACATGTGGATTTTATGTAACAAATTCAACCCATAAGAACTCATGGAGGCAAATCTAGAAATAACTGACTGACTAAAGCCTCACTTTTGACTTGCAACTCCACTCTGGAAATTTACCCCATAGCTACTCCTACATATACACATATGAAATGATCAGATGCAGGAAAACATTCATTTCAGCTGGGTTGAGAAACCTGGGATTTAGCCATAGTGTGCACCACGATGCAGCTGTAAAAAAAAAAAAAACAAGGAAGCTCTTGGTACACAGCAGAAGGGAGGTCTCCATGATTTAAGAAGTAAGAAAAGGAAGAGACGCAGCAGTCGCTCCTGTTTGCTTGTATAGTATTTGCATAAGGAATTTCCAAAAGACTAAAAAAGTACAACAAAGCGATTAATAAAATTGATTCCTAAGAGGTGTAACAGAGAGCTAAAGTGGGGAAAGCTGGAGCGGAAGTGGCTCCTACATTCTTTTTCATATGATTCTTACTTCTAAATCATGTAAACTCAAAATGGTTAAAATGAGACAGAGAGACACACAGATACAGACTCAAATCTTCTCAGATCAGCCACAAGATGTCTGGAAACCCGAAGCTAACTCTAATCTTTTCATTTTTGAGAATGGCAATTCTCGGTTAATCAAAGCTTCCTCTAGGATTGTGAAATTGTGCTCTTGTGAAATAAAGACGCTCCTCAAGACTGCAAATACTTCTTTTCTTCTCACTGTCTTTTGAAGAGAGCAATTGAGTTTAAGAGGAGTCGAGTAAGTCCAGTTGGATTTGACATTGACCAGAAAGAAGAGATTGCCCAGATGTTATTGACTGTCGGCTCAGAACAACACAAACACTGTTGGGTGTGCATTGCTTTAAGCAAACAGAAGCGGGCCCTGCTGAGTGCGGGGAGGTCTGGCTGGGGGTGGGGACCCCGAGTGCACCGCATCCAGCAGAGAGTGACATTCTTGGAGAAGGCCCCCTTGCTGTCACAGCACCCACAGCACTCTGATCCTGCTCGCAGCCCAACAGTCTCTCCGAGGATGCTCCACTTGAAAGTGCAGTTTTTGGATGATTCCCAGAAGATTTTTGTGGTTGATGTAAGTGGAAATCACATTGCTATTATTCTTTTATTATTTATTCTATAATGGTCATTTGTGAGACAGCCCATTAGTCAGCAATGTTATGTCTTCTTTAGGACTGAACGAAGGACGACTGTGGTTTTTAGCTTTTGAAAAGAAATCTGTATTTAATATCACAGTGCGGCTCATGTTTTCCCATTAATCTTTCTTCTGTACCAGGTTCTCTTTTCTCAAGAGAAGACAAAACAAACTTAAGAGATAATGCTAAATATTTGTGAAATAGCAAAGCAACAAGAAGTTCTCTTGCCCGACCAGATAGCATTGTGCTTGGAGACAATGCTGTGAGAGTCTTGCCTCATGAGCATTTGTGGGGAGAAAATCGTGGCTGTGAGAGAAAGAACAGGGGAAAGTGCTCTGGCTTTTTTTTTTTTTCTGCAGAAAACCTATGGGTTCTGAGCAGGCAGAATTAGGCGTTTGTAATGAGAACTTCAGGAAGTAATGACAAGCACGAAAGAAAAATAAGATAAAAGACAATTTAGTTTGATTTAGTACTTATAGTTCAAGGTTCTCAATATAATTCCTGGCTACAAGATGATTGCATACAATTATACCTCATCTCTTCAAGAAAGAACAAATGCATTAAGTACATCATTTGCTGTTCGTGTTCCAGCCTCTTAAGATATGTACATTTGGATGTCAGGATTTACATGTGCACATTTTGAAATGTTCTTCATTTTTCTTGGAACCCCTGAATGTTATTCGCTTGGATGTTTACATTAGTTACTACAAAGAACAAAGAGTTTGTTTTCTCAAAATTCATGCTAAATGTTGCTCGTTTTGATCAAAAAAAAAAAAAAAAAACCTGACAAGTTCTGTAGCCCAGCAGTGATCTTGCTTGGGTGTGTGGGTAGCCCAGTTTTCAAACAACTATTTCATTTTCTTTTGAATCATGTGCTTTGGGGTTATGACTTCATGGCTTCAGCTGCTGTTTTGCTGTCTATTCCTGTCATTTCTCTCTCTCTTTCTCTCTCTCTGTGTATATGTGCACGCAAAAGGCATTTCTAGGTCCACAGACCTGAATGATTTGTTTTTGCAGCAAATAGCTTCCATTAGAGGTATGAGGCATTTCCTATTCTTTCTTGGAACTATCTTTAAGGCATGGAAAATGTCTTTTGAGTAGTTTATCCATTTGCAAGCTGGCGGTGTACGCTCCTAATTCTCCACTACCTGAATTAGTGAGCTGGGTATTCAAAAGACACTGCTTTAGGCTAAATTTTTAATAGATATTTCAAGCATCTCAAAGAGAAGCCTTTGAACAGAAGTGACAGAAGAGTTTTCTGAATCTGCGGTTCCAATTCAGATCCAATTCAAATGGGGGAGGGGCGTGGGCAGGGAAGCACAGTACCGTAGCCTCGCAACATTCATCTTCTCAAGAGCCAGTTCTAGCACCTGGAAGCCAGCACACTTTGGCTTCCAGTCAGATTGTTTCTTTTCAGCTGCAACACATTGTGTTCCTAGGAAGGATAATGAGGGAGATTTGATACCCAGCAATTCGAGTGTCAAAGTGTCTGCTCTCTTTTGCTCGGTGGAAGGCTGCTCTGTAAGTACCAATCCTGCTGTTAGTGAGCATGCGGCAATAGCATTGGCTACAGCCCCTCAAAGGACAGCCAATGCTCCATGAGTCAGCATCCACTCATCCAATGGTATCTTCTTTCCCGAACAGTAGATGACTGATGATGGTGGTGGTGGCGATGGGTGTGATGACAATGATGCCAGTAGTGAGTTGCCCATGGATAGCATTACTTGAAAAAAAATATGTACAAATACAGTTCCACATCCATTGCTTCATTTGTTCCTCCATTCTGCCCGGTGAGTGAAGGCAGGGAAAACATCTTTTCTCACCTGTGAATTATGTAATATGGGGACAAGTGTTTGGCACAATGGTAACATGCCACTTAGGACACCTGCCTTCCATATCATGGAGTGTGTGGGTGTAAGTACTGACTTGGCTGCTGATTCCACTTTCCTGCTAATGTAAACCCTAGGAGGCAGCAGATCATGGGCTAAGTACTTGGATCTCTGCCAGTCACATGGGAGATCCAGATTGAATCCCAGGCTCCTGCCTTCAGCCTGGACCCATAAGCAGTGAACCAGCAGAGGGAAGTGTGCGCATGCTCTCGCTCTCTCTTTCTCAGGTGATTTAAAAATAATAATAATAATAATAATAATAATAAATGGAGGCTCAGGGAGCTTAAGTGATTTTCACAGAAGTACATAGCTTGCGAATGTAAAACTGGAACTTCTAATCCAGAATTCTCTCCAATTTTCCACATCTACTCGGATCTAAAAAGTTCATATGTCAGCAGCCTTCCATCACTGAAATATTGCTTATAATTTTTATTTTATGTTGTCCTCAGAGGGCGTTGATTTTAGAACACAGTGAACTTTTGACAACTGCTGTAAACTAGTTAGTGCAGCCTTCTTTTCCTTGCCCATTTATGAGGACCCACACAGCCAAGAGGTTTGTAAAGGTCTGGGAGATCATAGCATTAGCATTCCCACTGATTAAAAGCATGTCCTCTTATCCTAGTACCAACATCTTAGACAAGACGAAGAAATGTGCAGAACAATAATGAAGAAAACTCATTAGTCACTGAATGCTCCAGAGGCATGGGTCATCCCCCAGGGAGGGCTGGCCTTTTAGATGAAATTCAAGGGAACAATTGATTACATCATGAAAAAATTGCCGACTTTTGGGAATCAGTGCTGATTTTACAGAAAATGCAATGGTAGAAATATAAGATACCCAGAACCCTTATTCCACAGCCCTCCTCTCCACTGGAGCCATTGTCTGAGTGAATTAGCCAGAATCCAAGATTTAGCTCCACCCTACAGATTCAGAAGAGCTGAGTGTAAAGATGACACAATTCGATGCTACTGTCACCATTTATAGGGAGGCCAGAGACAAGGGCATCCTCTCACCACTTACATTGGAAGGCAAATGACACCAGAAGATTCCAAGAGACAGGAATTATACGGGTTAATCCCCATGTGTGACAGCTTGATGACACAGTTCCTTTCATCAATGCTGAGAACATTTGCTCATTCATTCACTTAGTTGCCAGTTATTTTTTATTATTGAAGACCCAGCATGTTTCAGACCCATTGCATGGCACAACAGGTAAGGCTCTTGAGCAAAATCATGCTTTGTTTTGAATAGTCTAGCTGAGTACTACCCACTTTGGCAGTGCTGATTCATTTTTTCTCGCTTTATATTTTCTGAGCCATCACTGGGATTGTCCTACTCTGTCCAACTTGTTAATATCTTTGAGTTAAATTGCTGGGAAGGGTCACTGACCTCAGGGCATCCTTTTTTTAAAGGTTTCTTCTTATTTGTGCTCTGGGGTCCTATGTATCGATTTTAACAGTGAATGCTCTAATGATATCTAATAATAATTACTGATTAATAGTAATAATTAATCAATCTTCTCTGTGAATTTTCTAGTGTATCTGGTGAGTATCAGATAGATATGGATTGCTGGAATATGCCTAATAAAGAATGATACAAGGAACAAAGTGAATTTGGCGAAAACATCATCTCGCTTTAAGCCCTCATATTTACTTCCTGAGACGAATCACCGTCAAACATCACCACCATTCTGAGTGCTGCTTTTATCAGGGGCAGCATGTCCTTACACAATCAAGAAGGGCACTCTGCAGTAGTGACGGGAGTGTGTGGGCAAAACAGAAGCAGCGTAAGGCAATGATCTGAAAATTAGTATCAGATTTTAGTGTAAATTTAGGTTTTGTCTCAGGAGATGAAACCAAAGCTTTGTGTAATAGGAAAAAAAAAAAGGAAAGATAAAGCCAAAACCAATATTTATTTCCTGAGATCTTAAAAAGAGACAAGCTCTCCTGCTCAGCTCTGGGTGCTTCCAGCGCACACGCACATCAGTAACAGCAATGTCACCGTCACTGGAAAAAGTGTCATTGGAAGGCAGTCATTTTTGAAGTCTGAGCTGTTTTCCGTTATAGCAGCTCCAGCACTGTCACTGACAAAGCTCTTTGTGGTATCCCCTCGCCTGGTGTGTTTCTGTCTTGAAAGCTGTTTCTGAATTTGCAAAATTACTTTTTACTGTGATGGCCTTTGGAGACAGAGTTAAAACAGGAGCTTAAAATATTTTTTACTCAACTGCTGTATGTATGATTGCACTGGCTTGTCCTAGCTAGGTAACAAGTACCAGTGAGAGAATATAGTGATGTAGTGCGTCAGCTCACCTGAATTCCATCATAAAGTACACAAGGCTTTATTCCTTAAAGAGTCAGATGGGAGGCAGGGCCAGGGCTGAATACTGTTCAAGCAAAATAGGGAATCAAAGAATTGTCAAGTGATTTTTTTTTTAACATTTACCCTTGGGATGGTTGTCCAGAAGTTAGGTTTTCAATTGAAAATGATGAGAGACCTTTCGCAGTTTGGTTAATAGTGAAATAGACGAACTTCTACTTCTCCCCATCCACTTTCATTAAAAAAAAAAAACCTCCAATGAGGCAGAATTTCTGTAACAAAAATGCCTCTGATTTGAGAGCTATAAAATCTGTACCGCTTTTACTGTGTAATCTTGGGCCAGTCACTTACTCTCTTAGCTCCCTGAGTTGTTATTAGGAGCAATATAAATGAGGTAATGTATATTTGGAGTCTAGTAAATTGGGATAAATTGACTTTGCCACTGTCACAGCTGTGAGGACTCAGGCAAATCACTCAGTTCTTTCAACTCCAATAATGCAGACTTGGGGTGTCAGGAACAACTTCCTAAAAAATAGTCCATTGAAGTTGTCCAGTAGGTGCTAAAAATTTGTCCAAACGTACTAGGAATTTGCATTATAGTGTGGGGGAAGTATAGTGATTTGTACAAACAGAAGAGTGAAGGCTGATGTACAAAAGAGAGTGTGTCCTTTCATGGAACCGTGAGAGAATCAATAGGGGTAAATAGTGCAATGTTAGAAAGAAAACAGGCAGTGGCTGGAAATCAAGGCTAAGAACCAGCAGCAGCTCAAGATTTCAGGCAACACACGAGGAATATTCAACAAGTGCATGGAAAACACATGTCATAAAAACCTATGCATGAACTGGAAAAAGTTTCACAGCAAAATGAACTTCAATGCTTAATTCCAGTTTCTGGCATGGTATTTTTAAGTACCCTGCCTATTCTACATATGAGAGAGTGTGCACTTTATCCTAAAAGTGTTGGTAACCCTGAAGAGTATTCAATAACTCAATGTAGTGACATTATACATTATTTACTTCTGGCATTCATTCACTCAACCAATATTTAGGGGAATATATGTCTTGAGTTGTTGAAGAATCCAGGTAGAATCTAGACTGTAAATGGCGAACTTCGGTGAGTTCTTTCATGGGCTTAGTACAAAAATAAGAAGCCAGGAAACAAGTTCAAGTGTAAAAGATTCTTTCTTTTTTGAGGTGTTTTCTTTTTTTTCCTGATGATGACCATAGGCAGGGGAGTGGGCTGATAAACAAGTGTCTTGAATGGGAGTATTGAAGTGACTATCTTGTCCTGTTCGGGGAGCGCAGCCTGTAACCTCCCACTCCCTAGGTCTGGGCAGAGAAGCAGAAGGGAAACTCTCGGGCCTTGGTTGTCTTGGCAACTCCAAGGTCTTGCTTTGCACAGCCAGCCTATCTAGCAGGTGCAGACAGTGAACTGTGTGATGGGGTTCAAGAATTGGGTACCCCTTCTCTCTTCCAAGGCTCTGGTCCTGATCTCATACACAATAGTATCAAATTTAGTGGCTCCAACAGTAAATGGACAAACTACATTATAAGACATACTAGCATACGTCAGGTTCATGAAAAGCAGAATTTAGATCAGTAATTTGGTGCAAGAAATGTTGAAATCTGCACTTGCTGGGCCTTTAATTAGGGATTATGATAATTCTGGGCATGGATTTCAACTTTTGTATACCAAAAAGAAATTTATTCTTCATTCCAGCTTCCCACAAGCCTCAGTATTCCAGCTGATAGAGCTTTGAGTTAAGCTAACGGTGGAGCCCATTTAGTTAATGGTGAACATAGGAGGTGCTAGAGAGGTGAAATTCCTAGATACATTGCGGCTCCCATTTGAACAAGAGACATGAATAAAAATGAAGTACATAACTTTCAAGTTTCTTACTTGAATGGTTCTGTTCGCTGAGATGTAAAACAAAAGCAGAGCAGCAAGTTGAGTGGGGAGGAAGGGGCAAGGATCAGTTTCATGTTGGCTTTGTGCATGGACTTAGAGAAAAGGAACGCATCTAGAGCTACACAGCCTGAATTCCACTCAGAGCTCCTACAGTTTTAAGGTATTCAGGTATGGGGCTTCAAGGGGGAAAGTTCATTTTTCCAGCCTGGTTCCTATCTCTAAAATGAGGCTAACCACTATTCTATGAAAAGTACAAAATTTAAAAAATTTTACAAGGATAATTGTATCACTTGCCTTGTGAAGTCTTTGGGAAGAGAAATGAGGGAGCAGCACAAGGTTGCAGCCTCAAGTCACATGGGTGAGTGTCAGCAGCCCTCTCTCATTCTCACAACCTCTTGTTTTCCTTTACCCTTCACACACCAACAAAGGACAGCCTTCTGTCAGTTTGGAGTTTCTTTTGCCAGAGCTTGATGCTGCAAACCACCTCTGGTCACCAGAGCTGGGTTCCCCCAGGGTCTGTTCTTTGGGAGAGGACTTTTAGAGTTGATTTACCCCCACTTTCTACCCTGGTTGACCTGTGCTTAGTCATCACCCCTAGGGGATTTGCTCTTTCCCCTGGAGTCATTAATCCTGGGAGGGCCCAGAACAACTGTCTAGAGTTACCTAAAATGACGTAGAGCTTCCTCGAAGGAAGCAGTTGGAAAGAGCCAAGCCCTTTTGTATTTGACTATATTCTAAATTACTCTCTGGTCAGTCAGTAGTATTAACAACATTGCTGGATAATTATCATTGATGCATTTCTTATCAGGCTAGGTTCCAGAAATCTTTTAGATGTATATTCTCATTCACACCAATCAAATGATTGTCACTGTGTAGGGTAGTTACATAACTTCTCTAGCTCCAGCTTTACCACCTGTAAAATGAGGGTAGCAGGAGATGCCCCGCATCTCTCTGGTGTTTTCTCATTTGTGAAACAGGAATATATAAGGCAACCTATTCCACAGTCATGATGAAGGTGAAGCGAATTCCCATATGTAAAACACACTGAGTGGTGGCAGTAAGTGCTACATGTTTGCTACCCTGACACCTCATGAAATTGGCTCAAATTCTAAATGATGAACAGACACCCTGATACTTAAATCGTATGTCTAAGCAGCAGCATTGCAAGATGGTGATGTCTGAAATATTTGTATCTCTGTATTTTAGAGTCATGGAAACTGGGACATAGAGAGGTTGACTTATCCAAGTTCATATTTCAGTTTAAGTTAGTGGATGGCTGAGATTCGATACCCATCCAGTAACGCCTCAAACTGCTTGGCTACTGATGCAGGTAACAGGATGCTTCTGTGCCACATCACAGAGCCTGGGTTCAGTCCTGGGTCACGCTCCTGACTTGAGCCTAGCTTGCTACTGATGCCCATCCTCGGAAGCAATGATGAAAGCTGAAGTCAATCAGCTCCGGCCGTCCACAGGGGAGGCCTAGACTGAGTTCCTGGCTCCTGACTTTGGCGAGACCCAGGTTTGGCTATTGTCAGCATTTGGGAAATGAACTAGAGGCTGGGAGTGCTCGCTTTCTCTGTTTCCATCATCCAATCAATCAACATTTGTTAAAAATCCTAGCTGGTTGTCGGTTAGGTGGTTTGGTTTTGGCTGGAGTGCAGTTGCTGTGATGTGCAGCAAAGATTTTTGGTTTTCCAGGACTTCGTGGTATGTTCTCTTGTCCTAGATAGCCTGCCTCACAGTCGGTGCTCAGTGCTTGCAGATATATTGACGACAGGCTGACCAGATCAGCTCACCCCTACCCCAGGTCAAACAGTTCATCCTCAAATCATGACCCAGCCTCCATCTAGCCAGCGTTGGCTGCCCACACCCCCACCCCACCCTACCCTCCCGTGGTTCCCCGGGAATGTCTTTATTTACACTGAGTTGGTTCTGTCCCTCATATGCCTAAGGCGTGTTGATTCTTTTCAAAAACTGAGCTGAAAAAGAAAGTCCTTGTGCTTTGCCTGGCCCCAGGCCAGGCTGAGTACTGGCCAAGTGTGGTTTGGGCAGCCTGGCCCACACCTCCAGGGCCCCACGTCTTTTGCTGTCACCTGGCTCTGCCAGGCAGCTTTACTGCTGGAACTCAGAGGGGAGGTCTGCTGGGCAGCCTTCCTACTCCCACTCCTGTCCCGGCCTGCTTTCTCTCCCCACCCCCACAGCTCAAAGGAGGAGGGAACAGGGAAGCCAAGAACACCATTAGGAGGTGCTGGGGGAGGGAGCTGGGGAACTGGCTTTGGAACTAGGTGGGTGCCTGGTGGGTGTTTGCTCAAGTCTGCACTTGTGGGAATCTCTGGGATGAGTTTCAGTTAGTTGGGACCTTGCCACCCCTTCACCTTACATCCTAGTGTTGCAAGGTTTGTTGAAGCTCCTTGCCCTGCAGTCAGAGCTCTGCTTCTCTCCCAGTGAAACTTGCAACAGGCAGGAATCATTCTGTAAGGCTTTCTCTATTTTTGAAAGGTCAGCTACACTGTATTTGCATTGCTTGATCTATAAAACGTGCGTGCGTGCATGCACACATACACACACACACACACACACACACACACACCGATGTGATTAGCCTTAATTTGTGTTTTGATTATCTGAAAGGCAGAATTACAGAGCAAGGCAGAAAGAGAGAGATCTTTCATCCACTGGTTCACTCCCCAAATGGACGCAACAACGAGGGACCTATCAGGCCTCTTCCGGGTCTCCTATATGGTTGCAGGGTCCCAAAGACTTGGCCTATCTTCTGTTGCTTTTTCCAGGTCAGGTAGTGGAGCAGTCAGATCTCAAACTGGCTCCAATACTGAATGTGGATGCGCTGGTGTCTAAGACAAGGAAATTGTCAATTTGCATCTAAAAGCCCAAAGTTTTCAAACTGACTGAACCCCAGGTCTTGGAGTCAGAAGCATATGGCCTGAGGAGCAGAGCTATCTGCAAGGTAGTTGGATTGGCTCAGCCATTTCCTCAAAGGGCTTGGAGGCTGCCAACTTGCAGCTGGCTTTTGTGAGAAAGCAGGTGCCACAAAGTTGCTTTGGGCCAGACTGTCAGAGTTGGAAACTCGTTGGGTGAGACCAATTCCACAGCTGCGTGCTCCACCCTTAAGAGGTCAGCTGCACAGGGTAGGTGGCGCACAATTGGCCAATAAGGGGCTGGTGGTGAAAGGCATCCCTGGGAAGATGTGCCTAGGGCTGCAGTGCTCGGGGAGAATGGAAGGTGACTGGAGCTCAACAGGAGGGGACTGCGCTTTGGAGGGGTGGCGGACTGTGGAATGTTCTGAGAGATCTCTTGTCTGGATCTAAACACAGCTGCTGTGCGAAAGCTACAATTATACCCCCACAGACTGACGTCAACTCCCCTTTCTTTATCCCCTTTGCTGCTCTTTTCCCATTTCCTCCTTCTCTTCTGAGTCCAAGGTGTGAGGCCAGAAAAAGCGGAGGTCTGTGTGGGCGAGCTGACCCCAGGCCCTGGAAACACTTAGGCACAGCGCCTCACTACTAATCATGGGGCTTAGCTCTCTTCCACAAGAAGTCCTTTGTCCTCTGAGATGCCTTATATGATGCTAAAGTTTATCTTTCCACAGACTTGAAGGTCCGGCAGGACTTCTTAACTCCGAATGTTTGAAGTGATTGCCGGGGCTCTGTTACAAAGTTACTATCAATTGCCCTGGGATCCAGGAAGTATAGTTCACTGCCCTAAGCAAGCTCGGGGAATTTGCACTTAGTATTACTTCATACCTGCCGTAATTAATAAGCTTGTGAAATAGGCGTGATTATCCTCCCCTCCGTCATCACTCATTTTGCAAGTTCACATGAGTCCCCTCACTGCTTCCATGTGCTGCATTAGCTATGCAGGATGCAGAGATAGTAGAAGCACGCAGCCCACCCTCCCGGAGCGCCTAAGGCTAGTGGAAGGGCAGGAAACGCAGACAGATGTGTGCACTACTGTAGCAGGATGTGCAAGGGCTCTTCTCAAAGTTCACTGAAATGCATATTATGACAAAACAGTGAAATTTCAACAGTCTTTCACACCACAAAACACCCCCTTTAAGTTGCATTTTCCATGAACTTTTTTCAAGTACCCCCAATATAAAAATGGCAGGGGCCCGAAACATGGCTATAAACGGTTTCTGTGTGTCATGCCAGCCTCCCATATGAGCACAGGTTCAAGTCCTGACTGCTCCCCTTCTGATCCAGCTCCCTGCTAGTGGGCTGGGAAAGCAGCAGAGGATGTCTCAAGTTCATGGGCTGCTGCATCCACGTGGGAGACTCAGAAGAAGATCCTGGCTTTGGATCAGTTCAGTTCCAGCTGTTGTGGCCACTTGGAGAGTGAAGGATCAGATGGAAGATCTTTTTCTCTCTGTCTCTTCTTCTCTGTAAAACTGCCATTCCAATAAAAATAAATACATCTTTTTTAAAAAGTTAGTTACTTGGTGCAGAATGACTTCAAAATCTAGGCATCTGGGCCCAGCATGGTAGCCTAGTGGCTAAAGCCCTCACCATGCATCCACTGGGATCCTATATGGTGATGGTTCGTGCCCCAGCTGCTCTACTTCCCATCCAGCTTGCTGCTTGTGGCCTGGGAAAGTAGTCAAGGACGGCCCAAAGCCTTGGGACCCTATAGCCATGTGGGAGACCCGGAAGAAGCTCCTGCATTCTGCCTTAGGACCAACCCAGATCTACCTATTGTGGCCGCTTGGGGACTGAACCAGCATATGGAAGATCTTTCTCTGTGTATCTCCTTCTCTGTAAATCTGACTTTCCAATAAAAATAAACCTTAAAAAATCCAGATATCAAAGAATTCTTCGAAAACGTTTATGGAAATGATATTGTGAAAAAATGCATGAACTTCATTTTTTTTATTTGCTCATTTTATGTATTTAAAGCAGCAGAGACAGAGAGGGATCGCTTGCTTTCTTATTCGTTCCCCAAATGCCTGAAACATTCAAGGACGGATGAGGCCAAAGCCAGTAGCCTAGAGCTCCATCCGGGTTCCCCATGTGGGTGGCAGGGACCCAACAATTGCAGTTCACCCCCTGTTGCCATCTGGGGTACACACTAGCAGGAAGCTGGCATCAGAACTGGGACTCAGATCCAGGACTTAGATATTCCATGAGGGCATTCAATGTGACATATCATTCACTGTGCCAAAAGCCCACACCTGGGCACCAATCACACCTTTACATTTTACTTTTTTTTTTTTTAAGAATGTTGCAAATACACTGAATCCAGAGTCCCAAATCTCCCTTGTAACCCATTCCTCCAGGATTCTGATCCTTAGGTTGGGTTCATAAAATCCTTTCATTGTTTTAACAACAAAAAGGCAAACCTTGAAGAAATGAAAATAAAAATAAAAATATGAAGACCCATGAGATGTAGCAAAAACAGTATTGAAAGGGATATTTATACCATTAGGTGTTCACAAAAAAATGGAAGTATCTCAAATAAATGATCTAACAATAGATCTCAGATGAATAGGAGGCAAGAAATAACATTCTTTTTCATTTCTTCAGCTATGCAATGGTCATTCAGTAGCATGTTACTTAACTTCATGTTATAAATTTTCTATTTTTCTTCCTGTTGTTGGTTTTGATTTATGGCTTTTCATTTAAGTGAATATATAGTAGCTGTGTAACAGAGACTATTCTATCTAGATGTGGGAATACAATGCAGTATGTATTTCTACTTCCAAATCAAAGATGGACTTCCAATGAAACTGTTACATAGATCTTGACAATAGGATGCTGGACTTTCTGCCATTGTCCATACCTACAGTGTCAGGATTCATTTAAATAGCAGAATATTGAACTTATGACTCTTGGTGAAGGACTATACTATTGTAATAATATAGGGGAAATCAGTGGAGAGGGGATTTTCAGCTGTGGAAATCCCAGGGTCTATGGAACTGTATCATAAAGTAATAAAATAAATAAAAAGAAACCAGTCACCCATAAAAAAAGAAAGAAAAAAGCAATTCTGGTTATGAATCCTTCTCATACTTTGTATTGACATTTTACGGCTTAATGAACACTTGATGCAAAACTTTCATCAAACATTTTCATATTTACTAAATGTCATAAGCCAAAATATGACAGCCAACAGTGTACTGGGAGTGAGCACAAGAACTTTGATTTCCAAAAAAACGCATTCTGAGGAAATGGTTAAAGTGTTGTGTAAAGATACAGGCATGCATTTTTTACTTACGATGTGTCTTTATCTTAGTGTCATTTGCAACAGCTGAAAAGAGAACGCTTGCATGTATAACAAGGTGGTTTCCTATATAGTAACGCTTAGCTTGACAGTATAATAGTATTTTCTTAAAAGGCAATCATCAAAAATACTGTTTTTAAAACACTGAGTTATTTGGAAGGCAAAGCTACAGAGGGAGAGGGAAAGAATGGGAGAGAGAGTGTGTGCATGTGTGAGAGAGACAGAAACACTTCCATCTACTGGTTTACTTTTCAAATGCTTGCAACAGCAAGATCTTGGACAAGCTGAAGGCAGGGGCCAGGAACTCCACCCTGGTTTCCCAAATAGGTGGAGAGGCCCAAATAATTCAGCCATCTTCTGCTGCTGTGTCAGGTGCATTAGCAGGGAGAGAAGGCAAAAGCAGAGTATTCAGAACTTGAACTGGTGCTCTCAGATGGCATGCCAATGATGCAAGCACTGCCTTAACCCATTGTGCTAGCATTAACCCACTATGCCACAGTGCTAGACCCTTGTCCTTCCGGATTTTGTGCTCTGGTGCCTCCTTTGCACCACCACTGTTTGCCTTTAGGTGATTATTCAGTCAAATAATGGTGACTTCAAGATCAGCACTAAGATAATACAACTGTCAGTCTGATTATTGAGATGGCCACAGTCATCACTAAAGGGAAGTTGGGGGCGGTGATGCACACAGCATGGATATGCTGGGCAAAAGGAGGGTTTAGATCTGGGTCATGATGAAGTGGGACGGAGCAAGATTTTATCACACTACTCAGAACAGCACACAGTACAGAATCCTTTATTTCTGCAAATTTTCTTCCATATTTTCAAACCCCGGTTGGTGGCAGGTAACTGAAACTGAAGAGAGTGAAATTGTAGATGAAGGAGGACTACTTCTTTGATATCCTCAGTAGAGTAGGAATTAACAATATTCCCATGTGATGGGTAAACTAGGAAGACAGGTGCAAGAACTTGCCCAAAGCCAAAAGCCAAGTGGGAGAGTCAGATTTTAATGGGGCAGTCTGCATTAAGAGCTTGTATGTGTGACCATTTTATCCACCCTCTGGCCAGGGCATATGTATCCAGACCCACCATGTTGGAGTTACCATTATATTTTCATTTTAAATAGCTTTTGAGGGCCAGGCGTGGTAATCCAGCAGCTGGAGTATTTGCCTTGTATGCACCAGGATCCCATATGGCCACAGGTTCTAATCCTGGTGATGCTGCTTCCCATCTAGCTCCCTGCTTGTGGCCTGGGAAAGCAATCAAGGACAGCCCAAAGCCTTGGGACCCTGCACTTGTGTGGGAGACCCAGAAGAAGCTCCTAGCTCCTGGCTTCAGACCAGCTCAGCTCCAGCTGTTGCGGTCACTTAGGGAGTGAACCAGCAGATGGAAGATCTTTGCCTCTGTCTCTCCTCCTCTCTGTAAATCCAATAAAAATAAAATAAATCATAAAAAATAGATTTTGAGTATTGGGAATAGTGGTATAGAATACAAGGTCAGAAGTTGGTTGGAAAACTGGCTTAGGAGAAGCAGGACGTGCAAGAGCTCTTAGGGAGCTTTCGTGGGACAAATGGACTAACTCAGAGAAATGGACAAAGCTAGACAGGTGGCCTCAAAATCATATGAAGTGAAAAACTAAGACCATTCTTGGAACTCACTGAGCGGCATTAAGAGTTCAAAATGGCTCTAAATTCTGTTAATTCTACAAAGGTGAGAAATTTGTTGAACAATCAGTGCTTAACATAAAACATAATTGATGCCCGATAAATATATGTTGAATCAGTGAAATGGTGAATTCTGTCAACAGCCAATCCCAGCTTCAATGAATCAGCTGATAAAGCATGAGCTGATAAAATAGTCTAGGGCATCAAATCTTAGGAGGGATGTGGCATGAACACTTCGTGTGTTTTAGTAACAAGTGTACCCTGAGTTAGCCATGCACATGTGTGAAACTGTGTCTTCATAGCAAGCCCTCACTGACTGTTGGAAATGGAGTTGCCGGAAATGAAAAATGTTCTGCCTCAGGTCCCACCAAGGGCAACAGAGGCGCGGTAATCTCTACTCCCAATAACTGACGGAACTCCTTGAACCTCCCTGTTGATGTTGTCATGAACACGTTCACCTGGACACATGAAGACTCAGGAGTGAATCAGCAAATGTGTTCATAACACCTCAGAGAACTTGAAAAACTTCATAGAAAATCAGAATTAGAAAAAAAAAACAAACAAACCTTGCGTTGGGGATGAACCTCCCAGCACTCTTGTTAGAATGCCCACGTTCTACACCATAGTGCTTGGTGGATACGTCGCTGCCTCTTGCTTCTGCCATGTGCCTTCCTGCTAACACAGATCTTGGGAGGCACTGGGAATAGCTCAAGTAAATGGGTTGCTGCGGCCCACATGGGAGACCAGCACTGGGGTCCTGGCTTCCAGCTTCAGCCCCAGCCCAGCCACAGTTGTTGTAGGCATTGAGAGAGTAAATGCGTAAACCAAATATGAAAGATATATTTATGTTGACACAATGTTTTGAAGTCCGTGTAGTCTTTTTCTTTTTTTTTTTTTCGCAATAGGTACTGCCCGTGAACATTTGAAGCACCCATGTGGATACAGATGTGTGTTCCTTGCAGCACAATACATTACTCATGATTTTTTTGGTGGCAATCAGTCAGGAAGAGAGCAGAGCTTACTGGAGTCTAGTGTGTAGCAAGGAGGAGGTGAAGGGACTAGAAAGAACCAGGAGAACAGACTAGAAGAACCAGGGTCTGAAGCCCAGGTGGGTGTCTGGGTAGGGAAGTGGGAGTCAGTCGAGAGGTCCTAAATGTGGCAAGCTAGGAGGTTGGCAAGAAGCCAACTTAAGAGAGTGGTGGGAGACCCCCCTCCCTGTGCCCCAGGGCAAGCCTGGTCACTTAGTACAGTGCGCAGGTGGTGACAGGCAGGCACACCTGGCTAGCATGAGGGTGCTGAGAGTGGGGGGTGAGACACTTCAGAGCTGGCTGACTCGCTGGAGTGATAGCTCGCATGGCCTCTCACGGTATTCATCAGCCAGGAGCCCTCGGCCATTGTTTTTTTTTTGCTCATATTGAAATGTTCATATTCACTTTTCAACAGACAATAGAAGCTCCGCTCATGATAAACAATTGTGACGGGGCTGCTGAAGTGAGATGCTCACAGCGGAAATATGATGAGGGCTATATGGGAGCTCTAAGTATTATCACTACCTCACAGTTTTCATTTGGTAAACTTAGGATGATTCTGAAACAAAATGTTAAACAAGAAACTTTTGAGGAGCCGATGCAGTGGCTTGACAGGGTAATCTTCTACCTGCAAGTACTGGCATCCCATATGGGCACCAATGCATGCCCCGGCTGCTTCACTTCCCATCCAGCTCCCTGATTACAGTCAGTAGAGGTTGAACCAATCCTAGGGACCCTGCACCCCTATGGTAGACCTAGAAAAAGCTCCTGGCTCCTGGTTTCGGATCGGCTCAGCTCTGGCCATTGCGGCCATTTGGGGAATGAACCAATGGATGAAAGCTCTTTATGTTTCTCCTTCTCTCTGTAAATATACCTCTCCAATAAAAATAAATAAATGATCAAAAAAGAAAACTTCTGAGAAGAAAAAGAAAATTCAATGAAAATATCAGTCCAACATTCAAAGTTTAATAGATAGATAGATATAGATACGGACTTGGAGGATCTGTTGCAAACTGTCTTTGAGATGGGAGGGAGAGAGAGAAACGCTCCCAGCCACTAGCTTACTTCCTCAATAAGCACAAAGACTGGAGTGCGCATGTGTTGAAACCAGGAGCCAGTACTCATGCAAGTCTCCCATGTCAGTGGTAAGAAGCCAATGACTTGAGCCATCAGCACTACATTACACAGTCTGCATTAGCAAGAAGCTGGAGACAGGAGCTAGAGCCAGGAATCAAATCCAGGCACTTGGACTCCATGAGTATCTTAACTACTAGGCCAAATGTCCATTTCTGTTATATACTTAAGACACTAAACTCTTACTTTCCTAAAAATTCCTAATCTCCAAGTGTATGTCCCCATTCCACTTAATTTGGAATAGTTTCCCAAATATGTGTTTTAAAAGATTTTCTAAATAGTCTATCTAGATTCTCTGCAGGAACCCACATATACTAGGCTTCATGTCCAAGCATTTTCAAAGGTGCCGTTCCTTAAGGGACTTCATTATGGAGTTTCTGTGATATTCACAGCCTGTCAGTGCAGAGTCACTTTCAACCTGCCTGCAGCCCCACTGGGCAAGAGAGTTGAGTATTTTTCCAAGTGAAGGGAAGCTGACCACAAGAAGGAAGAAACAGGAAGCAGGAAGACATGAGCCTTTAGAAGACCCAGGGTGCACTGGAGTAAGAAGCAGGGGGTGAGAGCATGGAGCGCACCCCAGTACAGCCCAAAGTTCAGAGAGATGACAAAGTCAGGGAAATGCAGAGTGAATTTGAAAAGAAACAGTAATCAAAAGAACAAGTTACAGGTGTTTATCTCTTTCTATTTTAAAAATCTATTATTTACCATAATACAATTTTGTAGTATAGGGGTCCTTCCCTGCTTTCTCCTCCTCCCTCCCTGTCCCCTCTTGCTATTATTCCCCAAATTATCTCAGTACTTTCTTATCCCTCACACACCTTAGATACTAGGTTTCCCTTTGCCTTTTTAAAGACAGCCTGGTGTGATTCAAAGGAACCACTATTGGAGGTAGGAAGACCCTGATTTCACTCCAAGGTCTGCTCTTCACCTGCTGAAAGACCCCAGGCAAGCTTCGTAACTGCTCTGGTCCTAAATTTCCCCACGGGAGAGGCTTGGAGTACATGATAATGTGCTCTCTGTTTTCCTTGGTGCCTCATATTGCTAGATATATGCAGAGTCAAGTTCAAACTCAAACGAAAATTCCAACTACCATTTAGAATCATGCATGATGCACAGGGCACAGATTTAGTGCTAAAGCATTACGCGGAACAAACAATTATAATTGTTTTAATTACCCAGGGTAGCTAGTAATTTCCACAAGACTTGAGAGCACTGTCTTGAGAATGCTGTTATTATGCTGTCACTTTGCAATAGTCCTTCTAATATAGGCATGTTAATTTCAGTGTCCCAGGAGTGGGGGTAAGATTGCTGTTAGGGTGGCTATATTGTGGGCATTTTCTTAGTGTTAAGGATGATTTTTAAGTTTTTATTTGTTATATCTGTTAGAGAGAGAGAGAGAGGGGAGAGAGATGAGAGATATTTCCTATCCCTCTCCAGATGTTTGCTAAAGCCAAGAAGGCAGGAATGGCGTAAGGCTGAAGCCTGAAATTTGGGAACTCAATCCAGGCTCTCATTGCGGGTGGCAGAAACCTAAGAACTTGAACAATACCTGCTGCTTGTGAGGGTCTGGATCAACAGGAGCTGGAATTAGGAGCAGCATCCTAACCAAAGCCCAGGTTTGGGAAGGAGAAATTGTGGGGTCTGGAGCAGCATCTTAACTGCTGTGCCAGACACCTGCCTATGGAGGCTGACTCTGTCCAGTTGAGAGAGTCATCTGCTCCAACCACCTGTCCCAGTTAAGAGTGTGAATCGGGCCTGCACGAGGCCTCAGGCAATGGCTCCTTATCATTTCCTGGAAGCTATGAAAAGGTGTCTGCCACCCATCTCAAACATAGCTCAGGTCCTGGACCAGCTGAATGATTTGTGAAGCCTCTTCTGCCACATCCCCATTAGTCGCCATAGGGGCACATGGAGTAGAGGAGTGATTTTTTTTTTTTTTTCAGCTTCTGTAAAGTGGCCTGGGTCAGAAATCTTTGTGAATAGTTACTCCCAAGCAACTTTCTTTTTTAAAAAAGATTTATTTTTATTACATTTTTATTGGAAAGGTGGATATACAGAGAGGAGAGACAGAGAGGAAGATCTTCGGGATAGAACCGGCGCCCATATGGGATCCCGGGGTGTGCAAGGCGAGGACCTTAACCACTTGCGCCACCGCGCTGGGCCCCCCAGGCAACTTTTAACCTTCTGGTTTTGACACTGCCTAGCAGTGCTTTGAACTGCTTTATGTTTTTTCAGAAATAAAATAAAAACCGGTTACAATCTGGGGTGAATTTCACATGTGCACAAGCAACATAAGGGTTATTCTTGCTCTACCCTCAGCAGGAACTCTAAAGTACACAGCAAAACTGTGCTTCCCTTCCGGCTTTATTGCTGAGTCCTGCGGGCTCTGGGGAAAGGGCCCCAGTCGACTTCCTACTTAGTCTGTGCTCTTTGACTGTGTCTAACTGCACCTTCCCCTCCACCAGCTGCTCTAAGCCCAGGATGCCTGTGGAGAGTGCTCCCTCTCAGAATGAATTGCTACTGCCTAGCAATTGGCCTCGCACAGCTCTCAGCGGTTCTCCTTTTTTGCCATGAGTTAAACCCCCAAAAAGCTTGGTCAATGATTTCTTCTGTCCTACCCTAAAAAGGCACATGCTTTCCTATTTTCCTGGAAACTTTATACCCACTGCAAACTTTCTAGAGTATATTCACTTTATTTCTTGCAAAACTGGTTTCCTCTGACTACACTGGTAAGTATGGAAGGTATGCATGCACTGTTTTTTTTTTTCTTTTGGATGATTTTTACATAGTTGCTTAGGGTGTGATGGGTCAAGGGCTAGAGGAAGGTGGGTGAGACCATTATTTCCACATTCTCTTTTTTTCCTTCCAGTACCTGGGGAAAGGAGGGAGATAAAGGGAACCTCCCAACAGACTCCATACCCTGGGATGGGGGACAGCTATCCAGTGCCATCCCAGGGTCCCCGATGTGGGACATGCTACAAGGGTCCTGCTCAAGAGTTTTCAATAGTTCAACAGTTCTGAATTGCTGCTGATCTTGTCACTCCAAGTACAATGAAATCTCTCCAGAATCTCCTAGCTGTCATAGTCCACCTTAGCGTCTCCATTTGCCCAAATACTCACTGCCAACACTTGGCTGGGGTAGTTGATCAGTTTGTTCTGTCCTCTGTCCTCTGTTACGGTACCAGGTGTCCTCTGAAGGCTCCAATGGACTGCCATATCCTCCATGTGCATCTGGATATGCTGTCCACTGCTCCATCTAGGCCACTGAGGAGGTCTAGCTCTGACATATGCACGCCATGATCAGACCATGGAACCTTTAATTCTCTCCATGACTGGAGTTTTCGGTCTAACACTTCAGTTGGTAGGGGGGATACCCAAAGCATCATCATCTGAGGAGATCCCAGACCTGATTCTTGTGTGTGCATGCCAATTCAGGGTCCAGCACAGTCCACTGAACAAATCAGGCTATGCGCATACTGGTGGTTGCAATTGTTGGGTCAGTTCTGTTTCCAGCCCTGATTTCTACACAAACCAATGGGTGTTGCAGCCCAGCCCAATCCTGCCCACCACATACTTGGCCCTCACTCAAACCAGTGGGAGCTGCAGCCTAGTCGAAGCAACTTGCATTAATCGCCACAAGGCCTGTCCCCTGCCCTAGTTCAGGTGCTTGCCAGTATGTACAGCAAACTGTTCCAGTCTGTCTCACATCCCATTTAGCCCTTGTACATGTCAATGGGCATTGAAGCCTAGTCCAATGCAACCAGTCTCACTATTCATTCCATGCTGGTGCTGGTGGGTGCCACTCTGTCTTAGCCATACCTGCCTCTAGTTTTCATACTTACCAGTGGGAATGGCAACCCAAGAGGGAGGTGCCCACTTTTCCTAATGGGCCCACTCCCACTGCTGGATCTTGCACTATCCAGGTGATTCTGCAGATCAGCTTGACAGAATTTACCCCCCAGGCAACATCTGCCAACTGACGCTGTGGCAAAGCCCAACTAACCCACACCCACTCTGGCTTATGCATGCACCAATAGGAACAGTAACCTAGCTTGGCTTTCCCCCAATTCAGCTCACATGGAGGGCAACAGGTGTTGTAGCCCTGTCCAGCCTGATCTGCTCCCAACCCAGCTCTCACGCTCACCAGTGGGAGTAGTGGTCCAGCAAGGGAGCCCCCCTGCAGTCCTCCTCCTGGGTTTGCCCCCTCCCCTCTGGGTCTCAAGTGTGCTGGTTGGACACTGTGGCCCAGTCCACGGCCTGCCTCACCTTAGCATTTGCCAGTGGCTGGACCAGGCTCACCCTCAATTCCAACTCACGCTGGTGAGGGCTACAGTCTAGCCCAGCCCAGCTGGCCCCCAGTCCCAATCCTAATGTGAACCGGCTGGCATTGCAGCCCAACTTGGCATGAGCCACATACCATTCTGGTTCTCAGATTTGCCAGCGGATGATGTGAACTGGCCTAGCTTAGCTCGCCTCCAACCTGAACCAAATGTATGCCGGTGGGTACCATTACCTCTCCTGGTCCAGGCCCCTCCTTACCATAGTTCTTGCACTCACTTGCAGGGACTATGTCCTGACAGAGGAGTTCCTCAAGCTCCTCCATCAGAACCTCTCCAAATACCAGATCTTGGTGGGTCCATGGGCCAGCCCAATTTAGTCTATCTCCTGTCCTAGCAGGAACCGTGGCCTTTCCTGACTAGCCCTCACACAATCCAGGTTCTTACTGTTGGGCGTTACAGCCCAGTCAGGCCTGTTGCACACCCAGACACAGTTCACACATGCACCTATATTTTATATAAAATCTTTATTTATTTAAAAGTAGTTACAGGGACTGTCACAATGGCTCAACTGGCTAATCCAACAGAGGGCTTCAATAACTGCATAGATTGATGAAGAATATTCCATGCTTCCTGATGTCTAGCTAGAGTGGCATAGGGAGAATTCAGTAAGAAAGCATGGATGGGGAGTAGGTGAGGGAAGCTGTCTGAGTCACCCCTTGTTGTGGACGCGGTTGGTGGACCACTTGGTAAAGAAACAAATGTTATTGATGTGGAAAATACTTCCTAAATGCTGCAACATATAGCCTGAGTTCAGACTTGGTGGATGCAAACTTTTACCATGGCAGAAGGCAAGAGGACAATAAGTCTGTAAGACCCACAAAGAAAATGCCAGAAATCCGTAGGATCCTCTCTCTCTCTCCCTCATATGCGAGTACAAGTCCAATTGCATTCTGATGGATACATGTCCCACATGTAAGGGCACTTCCAAAAGTTCAAACAAAAGTCTTTTTTGGTGCAAAAGTATCCTCTTGGAATTCATGCATAGGGTTTGCATAATTTGCATTTGCATGCACTTTCTTAAAAAGAATTATTTACTTTAAATAATAATAATGGGGGGGGGAAGAATAGAGCGAAGGGGGAGAGGGAGAGAGATCTTCCACCCATTGCTTCACTCCCTGAATAGCTGCAACAGCTGAGCTGAGCCAGACTGAAGCTAGGAGCCAGAAACCCCATTTGGCTCTTCCACGTGGGTGGCAGGGGCTCAAATATTTAGGCCATCTTCTGCTGCCTTTGCTGGGTACATTAGCAGGGACTGGATTGGAAGTGGAGCAGCAGGGGTTGGAACTAGCACTCCTCTGCAAAATGCAGGTGTTGAAATGGGTAGTTTCATCTGCTACACTTCAACCCCAGCTCATTCCATCAACTTTTTTTTAAGAAGATTTATTTATTTTCATTGGGAAATCAGCTTTGCAGCAAGAAGGAGAGACAAAAAGATCTTCCCAAATGGCTACAGTGGCTGGAGCTGAGCTGATCCAAAAATCATGAGCCAGGAGTTTCCTCCAGGTCTCCCATGCGGGTGGAGGGTCCTAAGGACTTGGGCCCTCCTCCACTGCTTTCCCAGGCAACAATCAGGATGCTGGATGAGAAGTGGAGCAGCTGGGACATGAATTGGTGCCCATATGGGATGCCAGCGCTTGGAGGTGGAGCATTAGCCAGTTGAGATATTTGCCCCAAACTTTCTGAAGTACTTCCATAGCAGCTTCTCTCACCTGAGCTCTGGCAACAACACGTGCTCCTCGGACTGTCATCAGTTTCACCTCCTTCTGCCTTCATCCCTTCTACTCTTATTCCTCAGGGTGGAATCCACAGAACAGCAACAACAGCAGTCTCAGCTAGCCTCTGGGTATGAATACAGATTCCCAGGCCCTGCCTTCACCTATGGCATTAGAATCCGCAATGCAACAAAGCCTCCAGATGATTAACATGTGTTTTACAGCTTGGGAATCTGTGCCCTAACTACTCCGAAAGCAGTATTCCTAGGACACCAGTCTAATGCTGTGGATTCACTGCTTGAAGTCCTTCAGCCACATGCTGCTCCCCCCTCCCCACCATGGCACATAGCTTCATGGGCTACAAAAGGCCTTCTTTGGTGTGTCCAATGTTCTAGCCACTGCATCTGACTTTTTCTCTTTTAGCAATACCAAAAATGCTTGCAGGCTTATTGCTCACACTCCATTTTGTAATTTCTTACACCTTACTTCTTTTTACCTAACTTCACTCCTTCCCTCATGCCTCCAATTAAGTACCCTCTCCATTAGGAATCATTTTTGCTACCCCCCTCCTTTTACCCATCTTCACGGACTAAGTGCCCTTTGGGTGTTATTCAATACTGACCCTTGTATACAGACCTCTGCAAAGACACTTTATCCAGACTACTGTGATGAACCACTGCTGTGCCTGCTTTGAGTGCCAACTTATGTGTCCCTGGGTGATAATGCCTACATCTTGTTTATGTCAGTACCGCCGCGGCCCAGGAAACTGTCTGCGACACAGTGGGTGCGCAGTAATGTGTGTGGATTCAGAGGGACTGCTGAAATGGTCACAAAGGGTAAAAGCATCTCTGAGGGGACTTCACAAGGTTCCTGGGGGAGGGCACTAATAGACACGTTTAGCTAGATGCCAAGAAAATGTTGAAAGCCATGCACAGTTTCTTTTTTTCCATAATACTTTTTGTACAAAAGGACAAAAAGACAAGTGTATCCTAATTAAGCCCACAGTTTGAATGGCTCAAAATTGCAAGGGGAGAACAAAGCACCCCCCCACCACCACCAAAAAGGAGATGGAAGAAATGAAATGACAAGCTAAAGGCAAGATGCTAGGGGAGCTTTTCAGGTGCTCATGAAGGAGAAAGTACAGACAGCAAAGTCAACTCTGCGCCCGTCTTGGGTGTGGATGTGATGGCTCAACTTGCCCCACAAAAAAGTGCAATGAGAGGGATAAACGAACGGAAAGGTAACTCATTTACTTGCCACTGCAGCAGTGGTCGCAGGCACTGGGTTCTATGAGACAAAACCAATAGTCATGTGTATGATGCTTGCTACTACTGATCTTGAATAGTCAGATACACAGTGGCCTTGTCAGAACATAGCCCTTAGATGGTCCAAATGCTTACAGCTAGGTAACTACAATCCAGAGACCGTTCATGGCAGCTCAAAGTTATTCATGTTGTGACAATATAGTTAGCACTTTGGTCCCTTGTCACCCTCAAAACTGTCCAAGTTTAGCCAATAAAATATATGGCCACTCTACCCACTTATACATACTGACTGGGCTTTCCTATGGCCCAGGAGCTGTGCAATGCACTTAATGTTATCATTAGTTGCATTCTATGGTTCTTTTAGGAATTGACATACAGTGAACACATCAGAGAAGTCATCCTTTTAAAGTGTATGACTAAGTGGTTTTTGGCTTATTCACTGTGTTGTGCAACCATCACAGATATCTAATTCCAGAATATTCTCATCGCCTCAAACAGAAATCTCTCATTAGCTCTCCATTCCAGCCCTCCTCACTCTGTAACAACCATGCATCTTCTTTGTACGCCTAAGGATTTGGCTATTCTGGACATTCCGTAGAAATGGAACTTTAATATATGGTCTTTTGTGTCTGGCTTCTGAAGATTCTTAGAAATGAGGAAACTGAGACTTTGAGAGATGGAGTGGTCTGCCCAAGATCACTTATCTCATGGGTAGAGGAGAGCTAAGGCCAAGTACATCTGGCTACAGAGCCTGCATTCCTGGTCACCCTGGTGTGCTGCCCCTCATATTTATTGCAGGTGCTCGGCACATTCTTGGCCTTCTGGAACTGAGTGCATTCTTTCCAAAATGCCTCACAAATTTGCATTATCTGGGAGTGGATTTAGCAGTTCAAAAGAACAACAAAAAGGGCATACATGTAAAAATGTAAAAAAAAAAAATATATGGTAAGTGATGTGAACTGTAAAGCTGGGTCCATGGTTTGAACTGTGGACTGGTTCACACTCTCCAAAAATCTAAACTGTGAAGCTCTAACCCCTCATGTGACTGAATCGGAGACAGGAAATCAAGGTGAAATGAGGTCATATGGCTGGGGTCCTTATTCAATAGGGTATCAAATAGGATTGATAGCCACATCCCCCTTCCTCCCTTCTCCCTCTCTTTCCGTTAAAGATGTATTTACATATTTGAAACGGAGAGAAAGAATTTGTCATTCCTTGGTTTACTCCTAGATAATCCCAACAGTCAGGGCTGGGCCCAGCTGAAGCCAGAAGCCAAGAGTTTCACCCAGGTCTCCCAAATAGGCACATGGTGCCCAAGCCCTTGGGCCATCCTCTGCTGCTTTCCCAGGCACATTAGCAGGGAACTGGGTCAGAAGTGGAAGAGCCAGGACTGAAAACAGACAACCCTAATCCCATCCCTCTGCTTTTCCCTCTCCCCTGTCTTCTTCCTCTCACTCCTTCTCTCTTCTGTCTCTGCTCTCTCCCGTCCCTCCCTTCCTCGCCTTCCCCCATTTGAGAGCATAGCAAGAAGATGGCTATATGCATTCGGAAAGAGCTGCCTTTACCAGAGCCCTACCAGAGCCATGCCACTACCCTCTTGGCTCTCTAGCCTTCAGGTTGTGTGGAAATTCGTTTATATTACTTGTGACCGCAGTCCGTGGTATTCTGTTACGGCAGCCCTAGCTGGATACGCTGCTTGTATTTTGGGCTAACAATTGAGGCACAAGCACAGAGTGTGAGTGACTAGCACATGTACGTTAAGAGCAATTTCCTGAAGGGAAGGTCGGAAATTTTGGAAAGCCAAAACTGGCATTTCAAGCAGAAGCAACTACAAGACAATTTGTGATTTTTAAGTGTTGTGATAGCTGTTGGATTCCTTTGAGGGACAATAAAAAGTATAAGGAAAAAGTAAAAATATCCTACTTGTCTTACTGTCCCCAATATGTTATTTGTTCCAGTCGATCCTTTTCTGAAACCTTAATTGTAATGTATGTGTTACATATACTATCAATATGTGGATATAATAAAATCTCGTTGTTCTAATGTCAAAGTTTATGCATCTCTTAAGTTTGCATATGACTTTTATAATTTATAAAACACTTACATATTAGCCAATTGTGATGTAAGGCCAGGTCCTTTTTCTGAATACGTGTTTCTGATTGTGTTCACCTTTGCCTTCCTTCTGTGAAACACCATGCTGAATTATCTATGATTTGCATTTATGACTCTGTTTGTAAAGACTTACTTGTTTGAAAGGTAGAGTGACACAGAGAGAGAGCACAAGAGCTAGTGAGAGATCTTCCATCCTCTGGTTCTCTCCCCGAATAGTTACAGTGACTGGGATTGGGTCAGACCAGAGCCAGAAGCCAGGAATGCCATTCTGATCTGACATGTGATTGGCAGAGGCCTAAGCAGTTCATTCTCTGGCACCTCCTCAGGAACATTAGTAGGTAGCTCAATTGCAAGTTGAGCAGCTGGGATTCATAAGAACGCTGCAGGTGGTGGCTCAATCTGCTGGGCCATGCCATCAGCCTCCAGCACTTATTTCTTAGTGTTAAACATGAATACATTAGTTGCTTACAAAGCCATTTGAGGACAGAATCCCTCTAAATTTTTGTTTTTCTTTCCCACCACTATCTTGTTGCCATCACATCCAAAACCAATTTGTCTCACATTTTGTGGATGGACCCACCTTACTCAAGAGTAAGGAGATCAACTTTAGTCTCATGGAAACAATTCTTGATTTTACCAGTCATGATACTTTTTGCCATACATATAATTTAATGAAAGCATGGAATTGGCATACCCAGTGAAACTGTTAAAAATAGCTTCAACAAAAATAATTATTTGTAAACACGGAATTCAACTGGAAGCTGTCAAAATGTACAATCAATTTAAGGTATCCTGCTAACCAGGAGCTTTCATCATTGATGTGGGCATCTGCCAATGTTTGCTTTTAATTTTTAAAATTTATTTTATTTACTTGAAAGGCTGACATACATACGTATACACACATACAGAGAGAGAGAGAGACATGGAGAGAGAGAGAAGAGTTCTTATATACTGATTTACTCTCCAAAGTCTTGCAACAGCTAGGTTTAAGTCAGGACAAAAAGCAAGAGCCAAGAACTCAATCTTTGCATCCCACATGTACAGCAGGGACCCAAAAACCTGCGTCATCATCTGCTGCCTCTTTGGGTATGCATTAGCAGGAAGCTGCCTCTGGGAGCAGAACTGGAACTCTACCACAGGCACTTTGATCTGGGTTGGGGGTATCTCAAGCTGTGTCTTAACCTTTATGCCACGTGTCCATTGCACCAGCGTTTTCATGAAGGAATGGAATGCATTGCCTGCTGATTGTTGGTTAAGAAGGTTTCTGCCGTCCTTGCTCATTAAAATAATAATAATAATCCAGACACATGCAGAGTAAAAAACTGAAGTCTTCCTCGTTGTGTGCATTCTCCAGGAATAATACTGCTAGCAGTTTGCTGTATATCCTTCCCTATTCGTTTCCATGCATTTGTCCACATGTGTACCTTGTGTAATTCGTATGATGTACCAGGCACTGCACTGAGACCCTGAGTTGAATGATCTTCCGTAATCCCCATAACCATCTTATGAGATTATAGCAGTCTTACTTCCATTTTATAGATGAGTAAATGGAGGGTCAGAAAACTTCGGTAATTTACCCAAAACTGTGTAGTGACTAATTTGTTTTACTCCTAAAGGGGACTCCCATGCTAATGAACATGAATTGAGTTAAATGTGTGGGTCTATTCTACTTTCTTTTTCAGTAAACACTTCCTGAATGTGGTTCTTTACCGGCCACTTGCTTAAGGCAAGGTATTCAGACACTGGGATACTTATCTTCAGATAAGGTTCATCAGTCTTTGAGCTAGATGATTTGCCCCAGTCCTCCACTTAAAGAGTATTGCAAGATTACCATCAGGTAATTTTAACAAATTGCTAACCACTCTGGGTGCAAAGAAACTTCAATAATTTGCTTGTTAGAGGTAACCACTTCAAATAGTATTGTTTTCTCAAGAAGATGCATTGGGAGCCCTAAATCTCAGTTTTGCAATGATTCTGACTCCATGAACTAGATTTATAAGTACTAGTTCTGCAAGGCCTATTTAAAATAATACGTATGAGATAGGAATCTAGCATAGCAGTTAAGACACACAACATAACAGTTGAGTCACACATGGCACTGGTGGGTGTGAAACCTGCTTCTAGCTCCTGACTTGAGGTTCCTGCTAGTGTAGACCCCAGAAGTCAGCAGTGATGGCTCAGGGGGTTGGTTTCCCACCAAGCCACAACCTGACCGGTACTGAATTTCCAGCTCCCAGCTTCAGGTTATTCCAGTTTCAGCCATTGGAGGTTTTTGAGTGGGGGAGTTGAGGAAGAATGGGAGCATGAAGTAGCAAGTGAGAGCTCTTTGTCTCTTTCTCGCTCTCTTTCTGTCAAATAGATTTAAACTGTAAGTGATTTTTGAAAAAGTACACCTATTATTAAAAGGTAGGCACTGCTGGACTGCAATCCAAGGGAGATGAGGACCAGATAGGATTCAGATTTGTAGTCTGAGTTTCTAGAGTGGGAGGACTGACTGATGGGAAAGAATTTAGATCCACTAAGCAGCTTGATTAGCATACTGAGAAGTGCCAGCTTCCACAAGAGCCAGTAACTGTTCAGCGACTTGGAAGGCCAGAGAAAAGAAAAGTTATACATAAGTAGATAATATGAGACAGAGAGGCGTAACATCGAAATGGAGGAATAGGATCGTAATGGTAAAAACAAAACAAAAATCAAGTGAAAGCTTGCACGTTGAGACAGACCCGAGACCTTACCTATTATGCAAGACATTCCACAGTGCTGGCCAATTCTGACAGAGCTATGGAGGACTGCAGGAAAGGGCCGCTCCTTGTAGACGAGGGTGGAAAGCCAGAGCCATGAGCCATATGAGCGCCCAATCTCCATAGGTGTAAATACCACTGGTTGGGGGAGCCAGTTGGCAACCTTTACAGGAGAGTGGCCAAATCAGGGGCTTATTCATATTGTACCAGCACTTGGTGTGGGATCTGATGGAGGGAAGCAAAGTGAAAGCCTTGGGTTGGAACGATGGGAGACTGCAGAAACATTTAAGCATATAGACACGTGGAATGTGGCTGTGTGGATAGGAAGGATTACGTGCCCCCGTGCAAAATAAGGACAGATGGTGAAGAGGAAAGAGGTAAAACTCGAGCTTCTCAAATTGCAAAGAAACTGGAGCCCAGGACAGCAATTTGGCCTTTGTGATTGAATTGAGTATTTACTGTTGGAAAAAGTATGGTTGTCATCCCTCTCTTTATAGAGATCCTCTTTTCTAAATGTTGTTGTTTCATAATAAAAACTCCTGTGGCAGCTCCTTGTCTGTAGGATGTCAAAAATAGGAATGATTTCATCTGCCTGGAATGGTCTGTGTCAGCACTCGCTCTAGGCAAGGTTGCCACATAGGCAAGAACTACCCCCCTTACCTGCTCCCTACCTCCAGCACCCCCTGCCCTTGGCATCACTCCTGCCCACTCGTAGGGCTGCTCCCCTTTCCCTGACTCGTAGTTTCAATAACATTGCCCACAGCACATGGAAGTCCCAATCTCTCCAAGGTGCTAGAGATGCCTTAGATTTCACCATTTTGTGGCCTATTTGTGTTGAGAAATAGAACCCTGGTTAACCCAAATGAATCTCGAGTTGTTGGAGCCCTGGGCAAGATAGCCAAGCACAGAGGCAGAGGGGTGTATTTTTGGTCAGTGGGAGTCGGCTGGCGTGGGTGGAGTGGGGTGGGGGTGGCTGCCGGGAGGAAGTTTTCCTGGAAGCTCTTAATGCCCAGCTGTAGGCTCTGTTACTGTGGTACTGCCTTGAGGCAGAAGCGGGGGTGGGTGCTGGATGGACTGCTGACCTCTCAAGGTTGCTGCTAATTCTGTGTGTCGGTGATTTCCAGCGACATTTCCCTGCACCCTGGCCTCCTTTGCAGCACTTCCTTCACCATGTGACTCTGCTTTAACGAGGGGTTTTCAGCAACGTGTCTTTGTGCCTATCAGCCAGGACCCAATTTTCCCATCAGCTTCCTTTCTGGAACTGCAACCCTCAAGTTCAAAAATGGTGATTGCTGAAGATCAGCCTCCACCATTACTCGGTGCAAAAAGAGATTTTCTGAGCGCTCTTCAAACATCTTTTTCTCAGAGAAGGATCTGGGCGCTCACGATGATGTGTGTGGACTTTATGGTTTAAAAAAAATAGTGGGTTTATGTGAACAGAGTGCTGGATGCAGATTCAATGAGCCCATCTCTAAAAAGTGAGAAAGAAGGAAAGGGGAGAGGAGAGGAGAGGGGAGGGGAGGGAAGGGGAGGGGAGGGGAGGGGAGGGGAGGAGAGGAGAGGAGAGGAGAGAACTCTACTTCAGGAGTGTATTTAATTACTTTAATCAGTTTCAAATTGGAGCAATAAATATTTAGGTGGTCCTACTGTGTGCCAGCTTCTGAGCCTCTTGAATGGTAGGGAGAATAAAGCCAGGTCTGTGCTGCTGGGGGAACAGGGAGAAATGCAATTTCAGTGGGAAAGTAAAAATCCAGTGTAACAAGTACCAGTTACGAGGTAAGCCCTATTATTTGGGAGCACCAGAGACTGTGCTCTTGCTTTAACCTACTGCAGACAGGGTGTGGGGACAGCTCTCCTGGGGAGGGCAATGGGTGGAGAAGCAATGACAGCAGCAAAGGCATGGGGGCAGGAAGCAACTTGCCATGCGCGGGGGACAAGGAGCAGGCTGCGATTTTTAAGAGAGGAATGCCGTGATAGAGGAGCAGGAGATGAGGCTGCAGGGGCAGGGCCTCCTGAGTCACGGAGATGTTATGTGGATGGAACCACTGCAGGCTTCTCTGCCAGGGAAAAGTGGGATCAGATTTACAGCTTCATTGAACTGACAATTTGGGCAAGATCATTCCAACTGTCTACGGGATTGATGAAAGAACTCCATCCAAAGAGTCAACTTGCAGATGGAGCCAAATCTAAACACGAGGCTCTCTTTGGCCAAAAGAGTTTGTCATCAGTCTGAGGTTGTTTGGGGGATATCCCTTAACACAACCTTCAGAGGCAGCTGTGAAGCTTGTCTTCATTTTGTAGAACCCAGTTGAAAGGAATCAGGGCTCCAACAAAGGCCTGTGGCTTCTCCCCCTCATCCCACCCAGAGTAGCTATAACAGATTAAGAACACACACTGTGCTCTGATGTCTTTGTTTCATTTAGCAAAAATCCTCTGGGAAGGCACTGTTTAACCTGAGTTGCAGCCATCTCAACCTTGCTGAGAAGGAGTATTTCGGATTGGAATTCTGCAGCCATTCTGGAAATAATGTAAGTCTGTTTTTTTTTTACAGGGGCCTCTGCATCTAGAATAGCTTTCAAATGCAGTTAATAGTGAAGTCATTGGGGCTCAAAGCTTTGATGAAATTATCTACATTCTTGCCAAGCACCTGAAAATGGTAGTTCTTTTTCCCTACTTCCTCCTCATTAGGGTAAAGGCCACCTTCTGTTTGCCAAGCATCTGTCCTTTCAGCCTTTCTCATGCTTGTCACTTTGTGATCAAGTTACCATGCTTTATCTATTTTGACCTCAGTCCCCGGAATCAGGAACCCTCCTTCACCACACACTATTCAGGGGCCTCTCCTTCCCGCTTAGGTTCTCCCATTCACCCCAATTCTTCCACTGTGTCCTGCCTTGGAAGTTTGTAACCTGGCACCTGCCCAGAAAGCCTCATTAAGTCTTTGAAGCTGGCCTTTAAGTTTAAGGAGCGCAAGAGCCAAACGTAAAGCCAAATGCCTTCTGTAGTCTTCGTAGCAACTAATGAGCCTTGTATGTGTCACCTCTCTTGTCCTTACATCGGCAGAGGTGCATGATTCAAATGTCAACAATGGAGTTCATAGATCAAAA
Source organism: Ochotona curzoniae (assembly GCF_017591425.1). Taxonomy (NCBI): domain Eukaryota; kingdom Metazoa; phylum Chordata; class Mammalia; order Lagomorpha; family Ochotonidae; genus Ochotona; species Ochotona curzoniae. Next base: position 13,896,757 of record NW_024467087.1, read on the forward strand.
ATGTTCACTGTCCTTAGGGAGCTATGAGAGCCAGGCTGAATGTGGTAATGGTACGTCATCCTTCTGACACTGCTATCTGTTTCCAGCTATCTTTGGAAGTCAAAATAGTTCTGATATTTCTTTCTTTCATATTAACCTTTATCTGTTACCAAACAGGAAAAGAAAAGCTGCATTCAATCGCCATGTTCTACCAATATTTTCATTAATGTTATTCCAGGTTTGGTTGGAACTTCTGAAGCCCATAACAAAACAAGTAAAAAGTAAGTATGGAAAATCACTTAAGTAATAGAGTTCCCAGCTCAAAATTGAAAAAATATTTCGGCAACACCACCCAATTCCTCACTTTGCTAGAAGGGGAGCAAGAGACTTGGATGAGTGATTTAAATCCTACATATATCCAGAAAATGTAGCAATTTGGAGAACTGGTTAGTTCTGCCTGAGATGAAGGAAATCACACCCCTGGAGCTTTAACTAGATTTGAATAACCTGGATCATGACAGCAGTCAGTAAATGGGTTCTGAGAATCTCTGTCACACTCAGTCACTGCGAGTCCACAGCATCCTAGATGTCGATCTGTAATGCAGGCACCTGCTGCCGGAAGCTGTTCTCATTTTGTGTCATCACAAGCATTGCTCACTCATTTCAATTGGGATTTCAGCACCCAGGGTGTATGAAATGCTTCCCTCAGGATGGTTGTTTTCAGATTTCAGTGTGTATTGGGATCACCTGGGTTTCTTCAAAAACTCACATTCCAGAGCTTTGTTCCTGGGTTGGGGGTTAGCAACCTGCCTGTTTAACAAATTCCTCATATGTTTCTGAGGTGAGTAAATTTCCTTTTCTTCTTGTTGTTGTTGTTTATAGGATTTTAGTTACTTGGAAGGCAGAGTGACACAGAGGGAGACCCATGGATGGAGATCTTCCACCTGTTAATTCACTCCTCAAATGGCTGCACTAGCCACAGCTGGCCCAAACTAAAGGCAGGAGCCAGCAACTCCATTCTGATCTTTTATATGGGTATCAGGAGTTGAAGTACCTAGGCTGTTTTGGGTTGCCTTCCCAGCCACATTTGCAGGAAGCTAGACTGGAAGCAGAACAGTAGGAAATCCAACTGGCACTCAGATATGGAATGCTGTTGTCCATGTGTTGGTTTAACCCTCTGAGCCACAATGTCAGGCCTGGGAGGTAGATTTTAATGCATTGAGAAACACTCTCTTATGGTCTCTTTTCTGATTCCTCCCCCTGATTGCTTTTCAATTGTTGGTGCTTTCCAAACTTCTGTCGGTCCCCACCATGTAACAATGTGGCATATTCCAATAGATTCCAACTGGATTCTCACCAATCCATCATCTACAGAAGGATCTACTTAAAACACAATTCTGACTATATGACTCTCCTGCTTAAAATGATTTCACATCTCCCTATTGCTCTGAGAGGAGCAATCTATTAGCAAAACACACACAAAGCTCTAGACTCTGAATAACTTTCTAGCCTTGCCCCTGTCATTGGCCATTTTGTATTCCTACCTCTGCTGACTTTGACAAAACTAATCTCCAGTATAGGCTCCAAAGGTTAATATACAGGATGACAAATTAGATTGTAACCCCAGATAAACAAATGACATTTGTGGGGAGGGGAATACGAGGCTTTTCAAAAAATTCATAGAAATGTTTATTATGAGAAAACTATGCATGGATTTCAGAAAATTTGCACCAAGCTGAACTTATCTTTCAATTCCTCTAAAAGAAAAGGTTGTAAAGATAAGGAGATAGCTTTATCTGTGTATTTGAAAGGTGAAGAGACCTCTCAAACAGAACCTCTCATAAAAAGAAAGTGGCTCCCTTGCAGTGGCTTGTCCCCAAATATCCACAACAGCTGTGGCTGGATTGGGCAGAAGCCAAGAGCTGCAAACTCACAATCCAGGTCTTGCATGTGAGTGGGGAATCACTTGAAGCATCCTTGCTACTTTTAAGGGTCTGCATTAACAGGACACTGGGATCAGGAGCATCACCAGAAATCAAACCCAGAAACTCTCATATAGGATGCAGATATCCCAATGGGCACATTAAGCACAGCCAAAAACCTGCCACAAGGATATGATGTCTTAATGTGATTTTTAGATCAACACAGCACCCCTTCTAGTTCCCTTGATGTCATCCTTTGACCAGGTAATAGTCACTAGCTCCAGCTGAAGCTGGGCTTTTTTTTTTTTAAGATGGGAATGTAGAATCCCAACTAGCAAGTGATATATTTTTACGAATGGAACTTTTTATAGCGAGGACATTGTAGGCCCCAAAGGAACAAATATTTACCCAAGGGGAAAGAGATTGGGAAAGAAGGGTAGAAAAATTTACCCCATATCTATCTGCATCGACTCACTCTACAAACAGAAATACTTTATACATGTGAAAAATTTGAAATGGAGAAGCCTTTGGGAGGAAGCAATGATGAAGGGAGGGAAGAGAGAAGGGGTGGTGTGTGTAGACCTGTAACTGTTGTGATGGACATTGGAATAAAACTTATGGAGATATTGTGTTTTAAGATCCTAAGGAGATTGTTTTCAAATTTATGGTGAAATTTTTCCCAGTGGACCCTGGACATCTGCGGGAAGAACTTACAAGGTAAGTTACAAGGCATTTCCCTGCGTGTCTGCCGTATGATATTTCTTAAACACCAATATGCTTGGAAGTAATGGTTTTGTATGAAGCATGTGTCTTTACTTCCAATTAAAAGGAGAATTCCTTCTAATATTTATAATGATGCTTTTACATTATGTTACTTTACTTTCTACCTTTTTTATATCTGCCATGTCATGATATGTCTACATGTCAGAAAGCTTGTAACAGTGAAATGAATGAGTATGTTATTATAATAACTTGGAGACAAGTAATAGGAGAGGATTTTAGAGAGAGGGAAGCGGGGGAGGGATGAAGCTCTATGCTTGTAAATCTGTTTTGTGGAAAAGAAACAAAAAGAACGATTGTTCTCCACTCAGCTGGGAAAGAGCTTCTGGCCCTCTTTGGAAGGCTTGGTTTAAAATCACTTTCTGCGAGATGTTGAAGAGCTGGAAAGAGGGAGGGCCTGGCTGGTCCCCGAGGTGTTGCTCTGCCAAAGGACAGGGACTGGAGGGAGCAAGGGAGTGGCTTTCTAGAAGCAGTAGGAGCCTGAGTGATCTCTTGGGGGACTGTGCCATTAACCGCCACAACAGTAAGTGTGCTCTCCTTCATGGCAGCTGTGTTCCAATCAGGGGGTATGCCAACTGCTTGCCAGGGTCCTTGAGAAATGAGGGAGTGCCTGCCGTAGGGAGAGGGGGGATTTTCTGAAATGATGGTAGGCACGTGGGGAAAATGCCTTTCAGAATTACAGTGTAAACCAATTTCTGTAAAGGTACATTGTCAACATAGGAATCTCCAAAACTTTATTCTGCTTTCTAAACTTACACACTTAGCACATACTAGGGATCTAGGAGATCATCTAATCCAGCCTTCTTCATGGGTAGATGAGGAAGCAGACCAAGGGAATCAGAGGTGATTTAGTCACAATACAGCATGTGTAGTTGCATTCCTTGGTGTCTCTTCTCTAACATGGGTGAAGAGCGGTTCATCTTCACCCCTTTCCTGAAGAAGAAAGGGTTTTTGCAGAAGTCACTTTTTGTAAGCTTCCCTTTCTTTCTAATTCCCTCCCCCTCACATTTGTAGGTTGTATACCACATCATCAGATAACTTGATGTATTCATATCTATCTCAGTTTGCAGTTGCTGGGCCATTTCAGAGGAGTTTTAAATTGTGACCAATCTGATGGAGATAAACTTTCTCCAAAAAAAGAGAATGAGGAAATCAATGTGATAATAAATGATTCATCAGCTGTTCAGAGCAATGATTTGGTATTTGCAGCAAGCAGCTGCCTTAACAGCAAGGAAAGTGTCAAATGAAGTTTCCCTTCTCCCTTGCTGGGTGCAAAATGGAAGGCACTTTCCCTTCAGCAGCTGAAGCTGATTATTCTCACTTACATCTACATTTGAAAACAGGCAATGCCAAAGGTTAGGCTTTCTTTGTTTTTTTCCCCCATTGGTCTATTTAAGAATTCTTTATTATAGCTGAATGTAAGAGGATGCCTGGTTTGCGGCTAATACATGAGTTATTGAGAGTGGTATGCAAATATAATTTTTTCTAATTGAATCACTTCAAAATGCATTAGGGAAGCTCACAATTTGAAAGATTATAATAATGAATGCTTTTGCAAGCTGAATAATCACCTGCTTATTTACCTATTTTTTTCAATCTGGATATTCATCTTTTGCCTACAATTAATTTTGGTTCATCACATTTCCTTCAAGGCTTAATTGGTTAAAGAAATATTCCACACAGAATATCATTTAGCAATTCACATTATATGAGTTTTCAAGAAGTTCGTGGAAAATGCATATTACAGAAAAGCTGTATCTATTTAAATTTTTTTGCCCCTCCATATCTTATATTTTAATTCCAGTTTATCCAAGTTTTAGAAGTTCCTCTGCATTTGTAAGGAAGTGCTCACAGAAGATAATCAATTCATGATTCAAAATATACAATAAAATACTGGAAATAGTTTTGGACCACCACAGATATCAGCCTGTGGTGGAGTTTCTGTTGTGTATGTTTTTCTACAGCAATTGGCTTTTCTTTGATCTTTATCAAGGATCACTCTTAAACATGTGAGATTAAAAAGTATGGAACAAAGGAAACCTGTATTTTACACATCTCTGAAGAGCCTTCTGTGGGGAAAGAAAAGGGGGACGATCTGGCTTATTGCCACTCAGGAACCATTAATTACATGCCTATTCGTTGTAAAGTGCTGTGTGCTAGGTTCTGGATAGTGGTCCAGGCAGCAGGAGTAAGATGAGTAGCAGTCATGGCCTGCGGTCTGTGATTTCTGAGGCTTGGATTCAGTGGCACGCCTCAGTTCTAGTCACAGCTGCATTATCTTTGGATGATGTGACATTATCAAAATCACCTAATGCCTGTATTTTCTGTGATGTTTCCCCTGGTGTATTTATCCAAAGGAGGGAAGGGAAGAGATGGGGAGAGGAGAGGAATGAGTATCCATTTGCTAGTTCATTTCCCAAATGTCTTCAATGGCTAGAGCTTGGTTAGATCCAGACTTGGAGCTAAGAACTGAAATTTGAGTCTCTTACATGAATGGTAGGAGCCCAATCACTTGAGCCATCCTTGCTGAGTCGTAGAGAGTGTATTAGCAGGAAGCTGAAGTCATAAGCCTGAGCCAGACACTGAACCCAGATACTCCCATGGGGGTACAGACATCTCAACCAGGGTCTTCAAAACAAGGTTAAACAAGCCTGCCGTCCCCACCATTTCTGTGTTGGTAAAATGTGGTGATTTTTCCTGTTCCACCAAACTCCCATGTTGTTGGGATAGTGCGAGCTTGACAACACTTGGTAAACAGTGCAGGACTGGCTTCCCAAGAGCCCTTCTTGCTGGATCTCCTTTTCTCTCTTGTTAGGGATGTGGCTTTGCTCTGGGGCAGAAACCAACAGAGATTGATGGGCCAACTCCCTCAAGTTGGCGAGAGCATTTGGCCAGGGTTATTCCTCATGGCTGTGAAAATTGCCAGAGTGCTGGCTCAGCTCAGCTGTGGTCTGGGGCTGCTTTGGGGACTGAAGCAAAGCCTCTGTAATTACTCACCACTCCTCAAAAGGCATGTGACTGACTGGGGGTGCACTTCCTGTCTTGAATCACTTGGGATCTCGTAGAAGGGAAATGTGTCTTTCTTACTCCTGTTTGTTCTCTCTAGAGATTTCTAACTGCCCCCCCCCCCAACTTCATTGCAGGTATCTTTTTACTCTGCAAATAAAGAAGGATTTAGCTCTAGGAAGACTTCCATGCAGTGACAAGTGCACAGCGCTGATGGTATCTCACATCTTACAATGTAAGTAGCAAATGTCTGCTTTGGGGCCTGTCATCAAGGGAGAGGACCAAGCAGAGGAACTGCGCACCCTTTAAGCGCCTGTCATTGTGTTAGATGCTACAGAGGATACAAAGCCTGGATGAAATTGGTCCAGTTAAAAAGAGGCTACTTTGTTGTAGTCACTGGGATTTGAATAAGTCCCGTGCCTTACTACCTTCTGTTGTGGGATAAAGTTCCCCTCAGTTCCCTGAAGCTGACTTTCCTCTTCATCTTTAAAATAATGACATGTGTGTGTGTTGGGTGGGGTGGTGGGTGTGATGGCTCAACTACCTAATCCTCCCACTTGCAGGTGTTGGTACCCATATGGGTGATGGTTCATGTCCCGGCTGTTCCATTTAATATCTAATTCCATACTTGTGGCCTGGGTGAGCAGTGGAGAGGCACCCTGCACCCACATGGGAGACCTGGAAGAAGCTCCTGGCTGCTGGTTTTGGACCAGTCCAGATCTGGCCATTGTGGCCATGTGGGGAGTGAATCAGGAGATGGAAGATCTTTCTGTCTCTCTTTCTCTCTGTAAATATGCCTTTCCCATAAAAATAAATAATTTAAAAAATAATAGTGACAAGAATACCTTCCACATAGAAGGTGTAGATGGAAAGCTAACATCAATTTTCTTATGTCTCTGTCCAAGATCCAGTCTTGAAAAATCTGGGCATAGGTATTATCAGGCAATCTGCCAACTCCCTCGGCTTGCCCCAGGCTATGTCTCTGGTACCTGCTTCCTGCAGCCCAGTGACACATTGAATGTGATTTCTATTTTGTTCTTTATCATAGTGAGGAAGAACAAAGGCCAGAGTGCAGCAGGTGGAGAGAGACTCAAAGAGAAATAGGCCCCAAGCATCTATTAGCCTTTCCTATATCCTGACAGCCAAGTAGCTTCAGGACACAGGTGGAAGGAGACCTGGCATATAGCAGGAAGTTGCATAGGGCTAACCAGGCTGTTCCCACAACCTACAGGACAGGGACTGGGCAGCTGGAGACAGAATCTTTAGTCCTAGGACCAAGCTATACTTTTCCTCCCAAGAATAAGGGATTCCTCACTCACACTGCAGGATGATAACTTCATTTCTTGCTGGTTTCACAAGTTCATTTTCCAACTATTTCCCTTGCCTTCCTGACAGCCTGGAAATGGTGGATGTCTGATTTCACTGGGCTCACCACATTAACGTGCTTGGATAGGGACAGTGTTTGACTCAGTATTCACTAAGAAACTCCTGGCTAAGACAGAAGATGAGAAGCCCTAGAACCCACAAAGAGAGGGTGAAACAACAGAAATAGTGATCACAGGTGACTGATTGAGGAGGTGACCTTGGTGCTGGGATTTGAAAGACCAAAGAGAAGTTGGATAGGTAGTGATAGAGAAAGCACAATGAAAATGAGCAGTGGGCCAAAAAGCAGCAGTAATAGGGGATAAAGAACCATCCAGTTCAGGTCACGCATAAGGTCTATTTAGGAGAAGTAGTGGGAAATGGAGGGTGTTGAGTGCCAAGGGACACTGGCTCGATGTCCAGTAATGCACTTGGCCCTGGGATTGGGCCACACAGGGTAGAAGCTAAAGAAAAGAATGCTGGAAGCCATCAGTCTCCACTAGCTGTTAAAAGAGTAGAGATTGGAGTTCCTGGACAGTCTCTTTTAGGGAAACAATTTCCTTCTTAACAGTTTTGCCTGATGGATTTGGGCATTCCCTAGTGGCCATTTCTGAAATAGCACTTGCTTTAACAGAGAATGTTTTGTTAACAGCAATGCCTTACATATGGGGGGTGGGGGACTGACAAAACAGAAAAACTAAATTCCCAATGAGTTAATTAGCCTGTCCCAGTTACACTCAGTCAGACTGAATGAAGGAACACAACTGATTTTTTCATTGATTCATGCATCCGATATCTGTTGAATCCCACTGCATTCTATGCATTGAGGAAATTCCACATCTGATTAGGTCTGCTTATTTCTACTTTACATGCCTCTCTACTCTAGCCAGATAGTTCCTCCTGAATACAACTTGTACATTTCAATTCTTAGTTCCTGTAATAACAATGCTTTGCTATTCATTCAGCAAATATTTATACAGTCTGTAGCTCGTGCCAGATATTATAGCCGTTGGGAACACAGATAGCAGTGATAAGCGGGCAAAACCCTTCTCTTGATGGAGCTCATATTCTGGGCAGGAGGGAGAATCAGACAACAATCAAAACAAGTGCATCAATTGCGATGAGAGTGAGAAGGTGATAAGAGAAATAAAGCCTAGAAAGGAGATGCAGAATTCTAGGGACAGGTGCTATTTTTTTAAAAAAAATAAGATGGCCAAAGTAGGCATATTGTGAAGGTGACAGCTGAACGAAGAGTTTGAAAGAAGTAATAGAGGTCTGAGGACGTGGGGCAGTGTGGGGAGTGGGGTGGAGTCGTCAAGAAGGTTTGTGTGTATGGCTAGGTCTGCTTGTGAGAGGAAGGGAATAATGAAGCCGAGTCTTCAAAGCATGCTCAAGACCTAGAACATGAGTCCAGAGGCACTGGGAAGCCACTGAAGAGGTTTAAGCACAGGAGTGAAATCATGTGAATTGGATTTTCATGGGAATTATGTTGACTTCCGGGATGAAAGTAGACCCTAGGAATGTGGAAGTGGGAGGGCAGAGAAGCGGTTATTGCAGTGGAGAGGAATGATGGTATTTGGGACGAGCATGAGGATGATGAAGATGGCCATCACAACTGTCACCTTCTGTTGCCGGTGATATTTACTCATCTGCATGTCATTCATTGTTCTCTGCCTAGCTTGTCTTAGCAATATTGTTTGTCAGTGTGCAAATCTTCTGATTCTTCTATTTGTTGCTCTGTATTTTATAGTTTTTGAGTGCAATCATAAATGAAATTATTTATTTGATTTTATTTTAGAGTTGTTCATTGTTAATATCTGCAAGTGTAGGTAGCTTTTCTGTTTTGGTCTTCTGTCTTGCAATTACTGAACTCATTCATTAATTGTGTTAATTTTTTTGCAGCTGCTTTATATAGGGTCGCATTGAACACAAGATAGTTTTATCTCTTGCTTTTCAGTGCAAATTCTTCCTATTCTTTTTCTTGCCTGATTGCACTGATTAGAAACACCTGTACAAAGTGGACTGCCCCGGCAAAGCCATCCATCATTTCTGATTCCTGGTCTTTGGGAAAAGCATTCAGTTTCTCATTGCATGGGATGAATATGACCTTAGCTGTAGGTTTTCCATAGATAGTCTTCACCAAGTTAAAGAAGTTTGCTTTGATTCCTCATTTGTTGAGTATTTCTTTTTTTTTTTTTTGAGTGTTTCTAACAATAAAAGAATGTTGGATTTTTTTTTGTTGTTGTTGTTGTATTCTGACAACAATGTGTGGTGGTGTTTTCCCTCTATTGTATTAACATATTTTGTTATGTTAATCGATTTTTATCTATTGAACTCACTCTGCAAACCTGGGATAAATGTCACTTGTTCATAGTGTACAATCCTTTAGGTGTGTTTCTAGATTCAGTCTACTGGTGTTTTGTTGAGGATTTTTATCTATGTATTTATCAGAGAGATTTGAGCTGTAGTTTTCTTACAATGTTTCATCTGATTTTTGTAACAGGGTAATGCTGGATTGATAGAATGAGTTGGCATGTAATCTACTATCTTCTAAAATAAGAATTGGTTATTTGTTCTTTGAACATTGGTAAAACTAATTAAATGAACCAGCTGAGTCTGTATTTTAGTGTGATTTGCACATTTGTCAAGACTAGTGAAAAGAATAACAGCTAAAAGAGCTATTGCTTTGGTCCTGTAAGATGCTTTTTGAATAGACAGCTTCATTCTATTGTGAGTTTCAAATATAAATACACACCTCTCCATTGTAAAAATGGACATACCATCTGTCTGAAACACAAATGGAAAATCAAAATAGAAGAAAGAAAGGTCAGCCTTCCAGCACCCATACTCGGATCTCTATTGTTCATACCTAAGAGGAGAGTACCACACAATTTCATGGAGTGTCTATTCACTCTGGCAGTGTCTATTATGCTGATTTACATATCTGGGTTTCCATTTGTGTTAGCCTAGACATCACAATTTAGAGCAAATGTTCTGAACTGTGACTTCAAGGTATATAGGTGTCCAGAAAGTGATTCACATAAATCAGACAGAGAGGGAAGAGGTGTGAACATCATAACGAAGACAAATGAATGAAAAATTCAAAACAGCATGGGATCATTTACATTAGGGGTGGAAAATCCTAAATTATCTCTCTTGCCTTTGCAGGCATAGTGTTCTAAGAAATGTTTACACTAACAACAAATTGGAGACATTTAAAAAAAGAATAAATTGTGGGGCCCAGCGCTGTGGCCTAGTGTCTAAAGTCCTCACCTTGAATGTGCCGGGATCCCATATGAGCCGGGTTCTAATCCCAGCAGCCCCGCTTCCCACCCAGCACCCTGCCTGTGGCCTGGAAAAGCAGTTGAGGACGGCCCAAAGCCTTGGGTCTCTGTACCCACGTGGGAGACCTGAAGGAAGTTCCTGGCTCCTGGTTTCAGATCAGCGCAGCACCAGCCGTTGCAGTCACTTGGGGAGTGAAACCATCTGATGGAAGATCTTCCTCTCTGTCTCCCCCCCCTCTCTATATATATCTGACTTTGCAATAAAAATAAATAAATCTTAAAAAAAAGAATAAATTGTGATCATGGGTAAACTGTCAACCATTTGGAAAAGTCCGAATAAGTTCCAGAACAATTAATCTATTTGAAATTCTAGAAAACTGGGGATTAGTTACTAGAGTACAAATCTGCGGAGTGATGAACTGAGGGTGAGTGATTGGCATTGCAGTTGATCTTTCCCTTTCTTGATAATATATGATTAGGGTAGAATGGGGTAGCATCATTGATTTTGTTTGCTAGGGCTGCCATAACAGGATATTAGAGGCTGCATGGGTTAAATAGCAGACATTCATTTTCTGAAAGTTTTGGAGTCTTGAAGTTCAAGATAAAGGTGTCAGTCTTCTGAAGCCTCTCTCCTTGGCTATTAGATGGCCAGCTGCTTACTGTGTACTCACATTTCTGGTGTCTGTTTGGGTGTCTGCATTTTCTTATTTTTAAGAAGACTTATTGATTTGAAAAATAAAGAGATCTTCCATCTACTACTTCATGCCACTCAACAACCACAAAAGCCAGGACTAGGCCAAGCCAAAGCCAGGAGCCCAGAACTTCATATAGTCTCCCTCATGAGTTTCAGGGGCCCAAATACTTGAGGCATCTTCGGCCTTCCCAAGTGCATTAGCAGGAAGCTGGATTGTGGGGCAGCCAATACTCCACCAGCACTCATGTAGGATGCTCCTCTTGGCAGGTGGCAGCTTACTACTGCACCACAATGATGTCCTCCAAATTTCCTCTTCCTAAAAGGGACAGCAGTCAAATTGCATTAGAGCCTACCCTAAGGAACTCATTTCAACTTGATTACCTCTTTAAAGGCTTTCTCTATAAACAGAGTCAGATTCTCTGGCACTGGGCATTAGGAATTCACATATGAATTGGGGGAGGGCACAATCAAACTTCTATCAGGAGCTTATTGGAAGTAAATAAAATCTAAAATAGAATGCACATTCAGTGAAAACTAACACACTATCTATGTTCTTGGGACCTTTAAGACCTATACTGGGAGAGCTGAGATTGTGATGTAGGCGCGAAAGCTGCCACCTATGGGCACCAGTTTGACTCCTAGTACTCCACTTCTAATCCAGTTCCCTACTAACATACCTGGGAAAGCAGCAGAAGATGGCCCAAGTGCTAGGGCTCCTACACATACATGATTTGGCCCCTACATCCATGTGTGAGATCTGGACGAAACTCCTGGCTCCTGGCTTCAGACTGGCCCAGCTCTAGTCACTTAGGGACTGAACCAGGGGCTGGGGGATCTCTGTCTCTGTCTCTTTCTCCTTCTTAAATCTGACTTTCAAAATGTGTGTGTGTGTGTGTGTGTGTGTGTGTGTGTGTGTGTGTGTGTGTGTGAAGAACTCATTTTTCCATCGGAAAGGCAGATATACAGAGAGAGAAGGAGATACAGAGAGAAGATGTTCACTCCCCAAGTGGCTGCAGTGGCTGGAGCTGAGCTGGTCCGAATCCAGGAGCCAGGAGCCCTGAGCTTTTTCTGGGTGTCCCATGTGGGTGCAGGGTCGGAAGGCTTTGGGACATCCTCGATTGCTTTCCCAGGATACAAGCAAGGAGCTAGATGGAAAGTGGAGCAGCTGGGACATGAACCAGTTACCATATTTGATCCCAGTGGGTGCAAGGTGAGGATTTAGCTACTGAGCTATTGTGCCAGGCCCATAAATGACTTTTTTTTTTTTTGGCAGGCAGCTCTCCAGGGAGAACCCACTCTTGTAAAAAATAATAAATATTCTTATAAAAAAACTATCCTGGGTCTCTGGCTTACTATACTGTGACTTCATAACAACCCATTGCTTCTGATTTGAAAAAGGGGCAACTGATACCCTGCCCCAAATGAACATAAATATACATAAGATGGGGAAAAGGAGAGATGAGACTGTGCTACATGCAAAGAAAGGGTTGTCTGGCAGAGGTCAGCGGGTATGCTGGATAGCACATTGTCCATTCCTTAGTTCCTCAATGGTAATGTGAAAAATGTTACATTTTCCATCCTGCAGCAGAACTGGGAGACTTTCATGAAGAAACAGATAGGAAACATCTGGCACAAACCCGGTACTTACCAAATCAAGATTGTTTGGAGGAAAAGATCATGCACTTTCATCAAAAGCACATGTAAGTACTTTAACTTGCACCTGCTTTCCCTAAGCGAGGACACTAATGCTGAGGACAGATTCTAAAAAAGCAAATCTTTAGGCTTGAGAAGTTTCAGGTTCAAGGAAAGGCTGAGCTTCTCTTGGAGGTCTCCGGGGGGCGGGCGGGGGAGAGGGAGGGTCATTATTGCTGCATTTATTGAGCACATCAATTCTTTCCCCTTGCAGTGGCAGGAGCCCAGCTGATTCTGACATTCTGTTACTGGACATAGCAAGGAAACTGGACATGTACGGCATCAGGCCTCATCCTGCCAGCGACGGGGAAGGGATGCAGATTCACCTTGCTGTTGCTCACATGGGCGTATTGGTGTTACGGGTAACTAGCTTTCCCTTTCAAGCCCTACCACTCAGGTGGGAAAGGTGTGCGTGTGAAGGGGTGGGGGGAGTCTCCCGGCTCAAAGTGAGATGTGAATTCCCATGGCAATCCAAAACCCTCAGTCTTAACCCCAAGCAGACAGGGAAACCATGCTTGGGAATGTCTGGATTCAGCCCACTCCCCTTGAGGAACTTTTCCATATGCAGTCTATAATTGACTCTTAATACTGAGGAGTGTCTACATTGGGACAATCTGGCTGAGAAACAAAGAAATCTCCAGAGGCTCTTTGGAACTTTAGATAAATGGATTTTGGCATTCTGGAGGAATTTGCTTCATAAATTATTATGTTTTGCAATGCTTAGATTTGGCTTCTTTTTTTTTTTTAAAGATTTATTTACTTTTATTGCAAAGCCAGATATACAGAGAGGAGGAGAGACAAAGAGGAAGATCGTCTTTCCAATGATTCACTCCCCAAGTGACTGCAATGGCCGGTGCTGCACCGATCTGAAGCCAGGAGCCCAGATTCTCTTCCGGGTCTCCCACGTGGGTGCAGAGTCCCAAGGCTTTGGGTCATCCTCGACTGCTTTCCCAAGCCACAAGCAGGGAACTGGATGGGAAGTGGAGGTGCTGGGATTAGAACCGGCGCCCATATGGGATCCCAGTGCGTTCAAGGCGAGGCCTTCAGTGGCTAGGCCACCGTGCCAGGGGATTTTGGCATTCTCAAAACTCAGACTGTGACACAAAGTGCATCTACTCTTCCCAAATTTTCCAGAGAGATCACAAAGAGATAATAAAAATAAAATAAAATAAAACATTCTTGTTCTGCTGTCAGGGAATTAGCACCTAACCATGCCAGGGACTGCTTTTATTTACTGGATCATTTTTTCCTCAGGACATTGTCTTCCGGGTTAGAAACCAATTCAAGACTCTGTCTTCCATCATCAATAATTCTCACTCTAGTGAACTTTACCAGAGGCCATCTTTTAAAAAGCAGTTTCTTAGTCTAGCAGGTCTTCTCATATCTCTGAACACTCAAATTTTGATCCAAGGTGAGTTTCAAGGACACTTGCCTAAGCATCAAAACAGCAGAGGAATGATGGGCAGACATCTAGGTAGGTTGGTGGTTAAACCTCTTGTGAGACACAAAGGGTTGACATCAGCCCCACGAGCTCCTGAGGTTGAAGTAAGCCACAAAGCAGGTCAGGTATGGACTTGGCAAAGAATCTTGGCCCCTCTCATTTATTTGCTTGCAAAATTGTCAGCATGAGAATTGCAGTGCTGGGAAAATCACTCAATGGAGCACCTGTTCACCCAGGAGGAACTTGTTATCCAATTCCACTTTAGCATTTGGTTCTTGAGAGATGATGTGGGAGGATGGGAGCAAGGCCATTATGTCAGAGATGATTTATTTCAGTGTGAACACTTCTGTGGATGGTTGGGAACAGCATTGCTGGTCTGAATTAGTCTATCTGTTGTTCCTATCCAAAATCTCATCAGGCAGTACATATTTACACATAGAATACCTCTTACGTGTTCTTCATTGTGTTCTTTTAAAAACTGCTTCATTGAAATACAATTGAAACACCATAAAATTCACCAGTTTGAACTATACAATTCAATGGTTTGTACTACGTTACAGAGGTGGGCAACTGTATAATCATTCCTTTTTCCCTTTAGTATGCTTATTATGTGTCCATTCTATACCAGGCACTGAAGCTACAGATGTGAATAGGAATGATCCTGATTTTATGGAGTTAAAATACTAATAGAGGGAATTAAGAGAAACAAATATTTTCAAACAAATGTGACATATTTTGTGAGAGAAGTGTGGGGGAGCTGCTAAGATTACAGAGGTGACAAGAGTTAACATTTAAGCTAAAACCTGAGAAGGTTATTTCTGCCAAAGGGATAGGGATGGGAGATAAGGAATATGCTCCAGAGACAGGACAGAGAGAGACATGGTGCCTGACAGTAAGATGATTATGGTTTAGAGACCAGAGAAATATCAGACAGTAAGTAGTCAATAACTAATCTGTCGTATTTACTTGTACTGGATGACAAGTATACACAACAGATTAAGAAATGTGGTTGCCGATAAGGAATGGGAATACAGGCACAGAAATAGAAGAACAGTTGTAGGAGTGAGACCTCTCAGGACTACACATCTTTCCGGGCACCTGTGATTTCTGGAACATGATAATACATCACCCATTGAAAAAATAATAAACTGAAAGCTAAACTTTTGGGCCAGACCAGGAGACTTGAAGTAGCTTAAGGGAGATAGAAATGGGTATGGGCTACAGCAATTGGAATATTCTAGAAGGGGTGCTGTCAGAGCTGGGAAGAAGATTTGACTGTGAGGAAGGCATTTGGGATAAAGAAAATGAGGAGGCTACAAGAGGGATGGCCCAGAGTTGGCCCAATGGATGTTTTCTGGGAGCAGTGGGAAAGCAGGTTCTGTGATCCTGTCAAGGTATGTTGATGCAGGCAATGGGGAGCTACTGATGGTGTCTGAATAAATGGGGTGGCCAGAGAAATAGAGCATTTTTTTTTTTTTAGCAATTGATACCTTTCTTGCTTGCAGGACAGAACAGCCTTCCCTTGCACCTTAAATACTTTCTTTAGCAATACCTTGTACTGAGTGTAGTGGGATCCAGCCATGTAAGAAACTTGCCAAAGATGGTTTCGTTCATGAAGCTACTTTCCCCTAAGGCTTATTCTGTCTTACAAACAAATTCATATATTGAAACATTCGGTCCATAAGTCATGTGTTTCATCATAGGGAAATACCAAGATCAATACTTTCAACTGGGCTAAAATTCGCAAGTTGAGTTTCAAGAGAAAGCATTTTCTCATCAAACTTCATGCCAATATCTTGGTAAGTAATTTTTCTAATACATTATTTTCCATTGTGTTTACTTGTCATTTCCTAGTTGCTTCTGCCAATTGTTGGGCTGTGAGGGTAAAAGCCCTTAGGGGTGATGTGCTACCTCTTTGGTCTCTTCATAATTAAACCAGAGCGTTAGTCCTGTTTTCACTGAAGGCAGAATGCTAAGAAGTCAGCTTCGTGGTACAGAGTGAATAAGGACTAGGATAATGGGGCATCTGGCCTGAAGGCTAAATCTTCTTGGAGACCATTATTTAGGGATTTGATGAGCCAAATGGGAATAAGATCAACCATGATGGACACAGTAATTCAATAGTCTGCTCCATAAAAAAAAAAAAAGTATCTTCACCTGCTTTCCTTCCTAAAAACTACTACTATATGCCAAAGCTAAGCAGGGTGGGAGAGGTGGCAATATGTAAACAAAAGAAACAATGATTGAACCAAGGTTGCCATGTACAGGGTAAAACAAAGGTACTAGAGAGGATTTCTTTTATCACTATAACAAACATTTTTAGAAGGTGTATCAAATTTTTGACCTATAGAAGATCCAGAAATCTGGGCTTCATGCTCATGAACTGGGTCTTCTCTAAAAATGTCCTTTTGGGCAGTTCAGGAGACCAGATCCAGTGTGAAGCTCATGGAAAGCACTAGAGGCTCCATGGAGATGGAGAAGATGGTAGTCAGGCCAGCAGTCATGCCATCTAGTGGGGAACATACTGTGAGCCAGGAAATAGTGGACACTTGAACTTTGGATCTGGAAGGCCAAGTTCCTCTAGGAAAGATTAGAATATGCTAGCTGAGTAATACGTAGCATCATAAAACCATGTAACATATGAAGGAAGATATATTTCTAGCTGTACACTAAAGACTCATGCAATCATCCTACACACCATTCCATCTGACAGGAAATCTCCTGCCCCTTTCCTGTTGGTCATTTATAACTTCTTGTCAACTTGAAAGGATGCCCTTTGATGTTCATTTTGACCTAATTTACAACTTCATAAAAATGTTCCTGGCAGAGGCGTAAAAAAAGAAAAAAGTGTCTGAGGTGAAGGAGGCATGCAAAACAAGCCTACCTTCTTAGAGAAGGCTCTGTTTGTGAGAAGTGGCTTTGTCTGTTCCTTGGAAGATGGCCAATCATTTGGTTTCACTAGGTGTGAAGCCTATGGGAAGCCAAGTGGAAAAATCAAAAACCCTTCAACTGATAGTTTGGGAGGTGTTGGGATGTGAAGGTCTTTGACACTCTTGAAAGATGTTTTTGCCTGGTGGGGATTGATTTATACAGGTGTTGTGCAAGGACACCTTGGAGTTCACCATGGCCAGCCGAGATGCGTGCAAGGCTTTCTGGAAGACTTGTGTTGAGTACCATGCCTTTTTCCGGCTTTCTGAAGAGCCCAAATCAAAGCCCAAAACCTTACTCTGCAGCAAGGGCTCCAGTTTTCGCTACAGGTAATGGAAGAATTGCCCACAAGCAATATTTACACATCGCTTCTTTTCCATAACAAGCGGGATGAGAGGAGTTCAACTTGTGGAAGCAATGAAGAATCCATTTCTATCAAAAGATAGATGTATTTCACTATTTATTCTATAGATGAAGGTAGGAAGGAAGGAAGGAAGGAAGGAAGGAAGGAAGGAAGGAAGGAAGGAAGGAAGGAAGGAAGGAAGGAAGGTAAATAGGTAGGAATGGATTGATTGATTCCACTTACTGGTTCACTGCACAAATAGCCGCAACAACCAGGGCTGTGTGAGGACGAAGCTAAGAGGCGGAAGTTTCATCTGGGTCGCTCAGGCAGCAGGGATCCTAAACCTTGAACCATTTTTTGCTGCTGCTTTCCCAGGCTATTAGCAGTGAGATGGATGGGAAGTGCAGCAGCCAGGATAGGAACTGGTGCCCGAAAGTGACGCTGGCATCGCAGGCATCAGCTTTACCTGTTATGCCACAGTGCCAACCCCTCTAGGTTCCATTTTTACATAGAGCATTAATACATAATGTATTGAAATAGTGAGCAGGGCTGGACATTTTAGATTAGCAGCTAAGCCGTGGCAGAGATGTTCACGTCCCACATTGCTGTTCCTGAGTTCAGCACATGACTCTGGCTCCTGACATCAGCCACATGTTGACGTAGTCCCTGGGAGGCAGCAGAGATGACTTCAGAGGTTGACACCTGCTGCCCACATGGGAGGCCTGAGTTACGTTCCCAGCTCCAGGCTTTGACCTGGCCCAGACTTGGCTGTTGTTTAGGCATTTGGAGAGAATCAGTAGACGGGCAATCTATGTCTCTGTATATGTCAAGTAAATAAATAGTTTTTGAAAAAATATTTTATTAGTTGTATTAATATAGAATTACAGAAAGAGAAGGATAGAGAATGAGAGAAAAAGAGAGAGAATCTGCCATGTGCTGATTCATGCCTTAAATGGTTTCAACAGCCAGAGCTGGGCTGGTCCAAAGCCAGGAGCTAGCAGCTGCTTTCATGTCTTCCACGTGGGCACAGGGGTCGAAGGACTGGGGTCATCTTCAGTTACTTTTCCAGGTCATCATCAGGGAGCTGGATTGGAAGAAGAGCAGCTGGAACTCACACTACAGGAAGAGGATTAGACTACTACACAACCATACCAGCCCCAGCAAGCAAAATTTTTAAAAACATTGAGCAGTGTTTACCAGAGGTTCCTCTTCACTACAGGTCATATCTTAGAGGAATGGAAATGAGGTCAAATTAGAATCCTGAATTAAAAAAAAAAAATCATGAATTCACAAGCCTGAGAGCTCTTTGCAAAGCCATCTCCAAAGTAAGATAATTTCAATAAAATGCTTCAACTTCAGCAGTATTCTCAAGAGCAGCCTGCCTCAGTATGAATCGGGATTTTGAAATCTGTGTGGTTTTGACTTAGTCTTTCCAACATATATTTTTATAAGTCTGTCTTCCTGAACCAATGACGCTCAGCATATTTTGCCCATTCCCTTGATGACCAGAGTTATTATAAACATCACTTATTACCCTCAGCAGGCAGTGGTGGTACCGTAATGACCTTGATAGGAGCGAAGCAAGTGGGACCCTACACTGCAGTGATAAATGGCTTAGACTTTTCGTTTTACTTTCCTCGTGATTATTTATTTTTAATTCACATTTATTTAGGCTCTTGTTTCTCTCCCAGCAGTCAGCTGGCCTCTTTTTTTTTTTTCTACTATTGTATGCCCGATTGGAGTAATCCTCTTCTACTGTTTTGTTTTTCTTCTACCATGGGTGAGGAAGCAGATAAATAGCCTCATTAGAAGTTGTAAAGTTTGGGGCTGACATGGTAGCTCAACAGTTTAATTCTCCACCGTGCAGTGCTGAGAATCCATATTGGCTCAAGTTGTAGTCCCAGCCATTCCACTTTTGACTCAGCTTCCTACTTATAGCCCGGGAAAGCAGCAGAGGATGCTTTTAGGACCCTGCACCTGTATGGTGGGAGACCTGGAAGAAGCTCCTGGCTCCTGCCTTCTGATCGGCTCAACTCTAGCCATTGCTGTCATTTAGGGAATTTTGAGAGTGAGCCAGTGGATGGAAGAACTTTCCCTCTCTGTCTCTCCATCTCTCTGTAAATCTGCTTTTCAAATAAAACTAAATAAACATTTTTAAAAAGTTGTACAATTTAGAGTTGGAATCAGCTGACTCTAGAAGCAGGGGCAGGGCTGGTAAAGGACAGTATGTTATTTTTCAAGTCCAGAATTTCTGAGAGGCTTTTTAAAAACGTCTGCTGAGGTTTCTCTGTATTTTTTTGTGTGTGGGGGGAAGGGTGTTAATATCAGTGTAATGGTTAAAGCTTCACTTCAGGTTAAAGCTTCACTTCCTCAAGACTCAACAGTAAAAGAGGCTCTTGTGCTTTTAGTTATTTTTTTGAATAACTGGAATTGATGATTTTTATTTAATCTTTATAATAGTGGAAGAACCCAAAGGCAACTTTTGGAATATGGGAAAAAAGGGAGGTTGAAGAACTTGCCATTTGAAAGGTACTGTTTGTTTCTCTCTCTCATGTTGCTTTTTGAGTGTAGACATTTCTATGTATCTTGGTAGTCATATGAAGGCCATTTCAATGACTCCTCTGTTTGGGGATTTCAGGAAACATTACCCATCTCAGTACCACGAACGACAGTGCAGGTCCTCGCCAGACATCCTCTCTGATGTGTCAAAACAAGTAAGGTTTCTGAAAATTATTTCATTACATAAATGTAAAATTTGCCCAACGTTCCAAAGCTTCCAAGAACTGATTCTGCCAGAATTTCACAGTATGTAAAATACTTTGTACAAGTTAATTCATTTTCCTGGGGAGGTCTGTCAACTCACTCTTTCCTGCCAATAGAACACCATTCTGTGAGCTGCTTCTAGACTTGGGATAATTTGGCACATCTTCAGATTGCAACCTGTGTTGCCAACATCTGGCAAAATGCAAATGATTTTTTCTTTGACTTTTATAATTACATGTTCTGCTCTTTTGCCCATGAGGATCTTAGGCCTTAGTGAAAGCTGCAGGCTTGGATTAAGGTTTTACACATTTTTGTCTTGTAATATTGTAACTTAAGGAAACACTGTTGCCGCTCTGGATCTACAAGGTGACTGTAGCTTTACTGGAGTTACGGACCTTGTTCATTATTATCCTTTAGCACTTCTAAAAAATTAATTCCAGGTTTCATAAACTCACAAGCTTTCATGCAAGTTCACACAGATAAAATGATGCAAGGTACCATTTAGTATGGGGATCAGTTTTCCTCCCCACCATTTTATATGGAGCATATCTACTGAGCATGCTGGAGCAGGGAGGTTTGGAGACTTGCCTAACGTCATCCAGTGAGTCAAAGAGGCAAGGCTAACAGGCAAGAACGCCAGCTCATCAATGTAGCTGTTAAGCCAATATCACCTGAAGTCCGGGATCAGGGGCCAGAAGTGGGATGACATTGGGCAAAAATGATGCCACATGTAATTATTTTTTAGTTTTCCAAGTGTTTTAAAAATTTTAATTGGCAAATAATGAATGGATGTACTTATGGAGCACAGCATATTTCAACATATGTGCACAAATGTGTAATAATCTGCTAGAGTAACTGGTATATATAGATCGCCTGATTTTATAAGTGCCACTTCTTTGTGTTGGAAACTTTCAAAGCCCACGCTTCACACAAATTGGGAATATGGCACACATCATCACCCTTTCCAAATACATTTGTCAACCCAAAAATAGGACTTACATTGAAAAGACTTCCTAAGATCCATCTTGTCAACATTTGAAGCTAACTTAGATCTCTGCTGTCACCCTGAGAAAATGGCTTTTTCTTTCACCCATGTGTCCCTTCTCTCAAGGTGGAAGACTTGAAACTAACATATGACTGTGGCTACTACCGAAATGTGAATGGAGTGCATGCGTCGGAGCCCATGCTAGATAGCAGGAGGAGGAACTCCGCAGTAGAGGTGATGTTTGCTGCTGAACTGGAGCGATCCAAACCAGAGGCACATACCACATCATTACATCAGTCCCAAAGCACTTCCTCTTTTCCTTTGATTTACACAGACCCAGTCTTTAACACTGAGCCTGATCCCAGAGACTTCTTTGAGGAGAGGAGTTCTCTCAGTTCCTTTAAAACCAGCTCGAAGTTCGCTGACAATCACATGAGCACATCTTCTGGCCTCACAACCCAAGCGAGTTCAGCACGGCAGCTAATGTACACAGATGTGCCTTATATTCCTTGCACTAGTCAGCAGGTGGATATCATGCCTCCCCAAGTCTTTTTTTATGTGGACAAGCCACCCCAGGTGCCCAGATGGTCTCCAATCATGGCAGAGGAAAGGTCAAGGCCAGACAGCTATAGAGAACCCACTGTCATGAAGCCAGCCAAAAGAAGCCCAAGAAGCATCAGACTGAAGAACTTCCAGCAAGACCTTCAAGAACTGCAAGAAGCTATGGCCAGGACTAGTGGCAGGAGTAACATCAACATCGACCTAGAGGAGGAAGGCCAGCACACAGAAGATGCGTTTGCATACAGCATTCCAGAGCACACCCCTAAACGGTCCCAGAGTCAATCAGACATGAAAACGATCCGGTTTCCTTTTGGGTCAGAATTTCGACCTTTAGGGCCTTGTCCTGCTCTGAGTCGTAAAGCTGACTTGTTTACCTACATGTTGGCTGATCAGGAACTTCCAACAGTTCTCAGGGATCAAAGTACAGTAGAAAGGCAGGTAGCTAGTGAATCCAGCGATTCTGAATCTGAGATTCTCAAACCAGACTACTACTCTCTGTACGGCAAGGGAATGAGGTCACCCATGGCCAGAATCCGCTTGTCTTCTGGGAGTCTACAGCTAGATGAAGAGGAGGAAGAGGTTTCTTTCAACACACCAGCTACTGAGGACAGGACTTCGTTAAAACCATGTAATTACTTTTTAGCCTAAAAGGTGAGCTCTGAACATTTGGAAGCCCGTTCTAGCTTGCCAGCCTAAGCAAAACAAAAACAAAACAAAAACCCCACAAAACACAAAACAACAAAAAACAAAAACAGAAAACTTTTTATTTAAGCCACGGTCTTGGTTACTACTCATCGGTGTTAAGGGACTCTCAATTTGGGACACTAAGCTTTTGAAGCCTCCAGTTGTTGCCTCATTGGCCGAGCTTCATTCTATCAGAATGGACTCTGGACCACGTCCTCTGCTCTCCAGCACTGTGGTGGGCCAGGGGACTATTTTTTCATCCTCCTTATACATTATCCTTGGCCAGGTCTTTCACAGAGAAGAACAGTAATGGTATTGGTATATGGAATCAGCTTCTAATGACACTGTGTGATTTATAGGACTGTGACTTTTTTTTTGGATACTGAGCAAAGCATTCAGTGCTTATGATTAGTGCAGAGCCCAGTAAAATGTGGGCTTATATGTGAAGGAAGTTAATTTTAGAACCTAAATGGGGGAACATGGCTCTGTTACAACCTCAGGAATAAATTAGTGGGGCATAGATCCTCAGAACAGAGCACGCATTTACAATTGATGTAGATCCTGGCAGGACCCAGGGAATTCATGACTCAGGTCAATATACCCGATGAGGATAGTATGTTTGTCTTATAACTTCTCTGTTCTTCACTTGATCTTAGCCAAAAAGCTGAGAAGCAGTAACTTCTCTATTCTTAACAATTATATGTAGTGAGTGACAAAAGATAATATGCTAGTTATATTGTCTAAACTATCTTGTCAGAATTTTTTTTCCATATCTTGTTGCATGTATGTAGGCAAGGAATTGAGAAGAATATTATTTTAATAAAGAGTGGCAGAAAAAGATTCATTTAATTTAGAAGTTATAAGTATGGTCAGTTTCAGAAGTGCTTGATTGGGCTAGTTACAGAACAATAACAACAAAAATAGGAGGTAAAGAGGGAGACAAAAGAGTAGAGAATGACAGGATTAAGTTGTGGCTAAAAGGGGATAATACTGACACCAGGTTAAATGAACCAAAATCCTTTCTTGACCAATTCAAAATTTCTCTACTGGTCCCCTGGAACAGTATGGCATTGTATTTGAGAGCTATATTGTTTATTATTTTTCATGATATATATTAACAGGATATTGTTTAAGTACTACAAAGAAGTGATTTGACAATATGGGCAAAATGATGTTATTTATAACTTAGTGGAGAAAAGATGAATAAAATAGTTTTCTTACTCTATTTCTCACATTATAAAAAGCACTTTTAATATATCTCATTCCGGGGGGGGGGGAAACGGGGAGGGGTTGGGGGAATCCCAGAATCTATGAAACTGTGTCACATAATGCAACGTGATTAATAAAAAAAAAAACTGATCATAAAAAATGTATATATCTCATTCCATCCCTTTTATGCTAGTATTTTCCTTTCTGTCCTGTAACTTACAATTCTACAGTAGCTATTTAACAATTAGACTTTATTAGAACACAATCACGTATAATCATATAGATTCCTGAAGTTATGCTCACGTCACCTTCAACCCTAATCCTAGCAAAAACCTCAAACCATACTTCCTGACATAGGCTGTGTCTAATCTCATAAACTGGAAATCTTGGCTTTCTTCAGAGATACACAGGGTTCAAATCTGTATATGTTATTCTAATAAAACAATAATTAGGTGACTATATAATTTATTGTCTACCCCAGAATATTTTTGAGTCAAAGGGGATTTTATTCCTTCCTAACTTTGTCAAGACAGGAGTCACTATGAAGGAGCTGTCAATGTTTGCTGTAAATGTGAATTTCCAACAGAATTATACCAACAATTAAGCACAAAGGATAAATATTTTGAAACAAAATAATGTATTTTCCAAGTAAACAAACACCAAGGATCATGACATTTAAATGTTTATTTTTAAAACTCCCCCAAACACTGGCGTATGCTTCACATATAAGCAGTGTACAGGACCAATGACTACAATGAGTAAGCAGTACAATGGTATCTGCGATGCTGTTGTGTTGGGAAGTTTCAAATAATCAATTCATAAATGTACTGGCTTCATTTTTTACAAAAATATTCAGTGAATTCATGGGGTGCCAAATTATTTCTAGTTCTCTACAAACTGTAACTGAGTTTCAGTTACTGAGCAGGTTTTAAAAAAAGACTGAGTGAAACTATTATTTTGAAATATAATGTATCGGAAGTAATTGTTAATGGTTTAGGTCAATAAAAAGAATTATCCGGAGAACAGCAACTTTCTCATGTCTGGTTTTTAAAGGGTGGAATGTAATGGCTAACTAGATTAGAAACAATTCAGTACTTACTAACACCTTTCTTCTGATATTTGGCAATTATTCAGATTTTTTAAATGACACTGTGCAAAAACCAAATTGTGTAGACCCAAACAATAGAACACTAGCTATCAAAACTAGTTAATAGCAATGATTCTACAACTATGGATATACACCCCTGTTAAGAACTAAGGCAGGTATAAAATATATACTGGGCTTAAAATAGAAAAATGAATTACCCACTTAACAGTACCATAAATATAACTGAAAATGAACTGTACAGTCCAACTTATCTGTGGATGGAAATCATCCAGTACTCTGGTTATTTTCATGTGAACTAGAAAATCCATTTAAATATCCTTGCAAAAACAAACAAATGATGCTTATGTACTGATAATTATGAAGAAAAAATGTATAAATATTATATATGACAACTTAATAAAATGAAAAATATATGCTGCCGTAAATCATATTTATACCCTTTGATCAGGTACTTAATCACATGACAATCAGCTTTACATAAGCTAAGTTCAAGCATATACTATGCAGTTTAAGCAAACAATTTTAAAAAATGAAGGCCAACTAAACTTTGCAGTATTACCAAAACCCCCTTCTTAGCTAAATGCTATTGCTTTCAACTTCTAACCATTAACCATAAGGGTCAACTGTCTCTTCACTCTAAACGAGAAGGTAAATACTGCACACCAAGAGGTACCTCAGTTGCTACACATTACCTACAAAATGCCTCAAACCCAGAGCTCTCAAACGTGATCATCATTTGGCTGCCTGGAATTCATACCAACTTGGGAAAAGAGTTGATACTTTTTCAGGTTTCATTGCCAAGAACTTATTTAAAAACTTCTCTTTTAAGAAGGTAGGACTTATAATTCTACCTCCCCACCAATATGCATTTTAATATGCTTGTACTGACAAAAAAATTTTTAATGTTTTAAATCCTGATGATTTATATATGTCAACTATTTAGGATGACTCTGAGAGACCTGTATGCTTTGTGAGTGTACAGTTAACTAAAGAGCAAAACGTGAAAGGTATTCAACCTACTAACTTAAGAAATCATGACACCTAAAAGCAAAACTGTATCTCAATGTCCACTAGAATACAGGTGAAACTGTAGTATTAAAAGTTATTCCTTACAAAATAATCTCTTTAAAATATAAAATGATAAACACCATCACAAAATAGTTGAATAGCTTCTTCGAAATCTTCAACGTTGCAAAGATCCAAAGGCACATGGAGCTCATGAACTAAACATCGTTAAACTTGAAGGAGCTTTGGTGGGTTTCTCTGGGTCCATAACAAACAGAAGCCAATAATAAGTTGCCTAGGGTGATTCATCTGCTGAACACCTAGAAAGTTGAGGGAAAAAAATGAATTTAAGTACAGTTATGTTACATGTTCATATTTAAGGACCCGATTCAAGAAACGAAATGAATTCTTTCTATTCAATATCATGCAGATGTCAAAAAAATAAGTTTGAAAAATCGCTGCTACCTCTGATTTCACAACTTCAAATGGCTTTGCTGGAAAAATGGAAAATAAATGGAAGTTTTCCACTATAATAGAAGGGTCTTTAAAAGGGGCTTTAGTTAATAAGTTATATTTCTCAGAAAAGAATGTCTTTGAAAGTGTGTGACTTTACAGACTATATAATTTGTTTCATCCTGATTCCAATGATATCATAAACAGGTTTAGTATCCTGGATTCAAAATGTTTGGAACACAAGTGTTTCAGGTTTTACAACTCTGTGGATCTTTAAATATTTGCATATATTTCACAATCTGAGCATCCCCAATACAAAAAAAAAAAAAAATTCTGAAGTCTGAAATGCTTTAGAATCTGAAACTATGTAAGTGTTGTGTTGGCATTCCACAAGTTTGGGATTTGGGAGCGTTTTGGATTTTGGAGAGAGGGATGCCTAGTCTGCACAAAGAACCATAAAAGATGTACTGAGAAGAGATAAAATGGAGTTACAACAGCTTGCTTGACTTCAGAAGTGTATGTGTGTGCGCACATACCAAAGTCTTTTAGATCTAAGAACTTTTTCGAATGTGAACAAAATCAAATTTATAGTTCAAGAGGTAGAACAGAAAGTGAAGTCAAACACAAGGACCCTATATCATCTGGAGTGAGTTTCACTACCTAAAATCTGTTATTTAACTTTTCATATGGGGGTCAAACTTAGGAATGTTAGCACTGGCAACTGTGTGAATAATGGTGTTCCCGCAAAGGCCAAGGGTAGTGGCAAGAATGAAAACATTCCCGAACGACGTTTTACAAGAGCCCAAATAAGACCATGCTTAAGAGACCTTTTGTCTACTGCTATTAGCAGAGAGAGAAAAAAAGAGGAAAAGGCCATTTTATTCCGTGGAAAACTACTTGATCATGCCTAAAGAGGATAATTCCAAAAACTAAGGCTTGGATGGGCAATGGAAAAAAAAAACATACTCTTTACATACGTAACTATGAAACCGTCATATTTGTTAGGAATAACTGAAATGGTTGGATCAAAGTTATGTGGCTTCCCAAATGAACATCTCACAAGCATGTGGAGGTCATTTTTAAAGTTGCATTTCAAGCTTACTTTTGAAACTTTTCGATTAGTTTCTTCACCATTTTATCTGTGATTCCAGGACAGGCAGCTTCAGCCACAGCAATGCTTTTCTCAAGTTCTTCAATGGCCTGATTTCGGCTGGCATTATTCTCATCCTGCTGTTTAAGCTGAGAAAAAATGGATGGTTACAGCATTTCACTACTATACCACTTAACACAGGCACTGAACACGACAGAACTTGCACTTACTTCAGCAAATGCAGGGGTGATTATCATAGACAGACAGCTCAGGGTTTGCACCAGATCTTGCTCCTTTGAATGAATCATATGGGTTACATACATGAAATTAAAATACCAATTCATATTGTCTTAGCTCTCCCATAGCGATTGTGAACTAATTTGAATCTCACCCCAAAGCCCTGATGGAACACAAGTCTCCATTATCTTTTGACGCATTATCCAGAAGACCTCCAACTTTCAGGACTACAACAGAAATCACCAATGCCCCAGGCTAACGTATCTCTCTTAAGTAAAATGCGTTTAAAACACACAAGTGGTCACCTTAATGACTTCTATTACCTCTTCTTAATGAGCTGCAAACAAATGGCAAATGAGGCATACTGTGCACCCAGTGAAGGAGTCATTCACAAGTATTCAACCTTTTGGCCATTATAATTGTATCTATAGTCGGGAAACGCCTATGAGGGGGAGGTGATCATCCCCACATACGTACTGCCCCGTTCTGCAGTTTCTTCGGGTCGGGCTTCTTGCGCACAGTGGTAAAGCTCCATTCGGGATGAGTATTATTTTCCCTGCTGGTGGATTCCCTAAAGAGATGGCCACAGATAACTCCTTAAATTTCAAAATAGTTAAGCACATTAAAAGTACCAAATGAATGCAGGCACACTGCACAGATCATCGTCCCAATATATGTCAGCTTCGGGGAGACACTATATCCTACTTAGACTAGTGGTAGTTCTCAATTCTAAAAGTACATTAGAGTGCCACATGCAGCTGTGTCCAAAACTATCTGTTTCCCATTGCTCCCCCACTCAATCCGGTTCTCCAGCAGTGTGGTTTGTAATTTTCTTGAAGGTTCCATCGGTAACTCTCATGGGCAGTAAGGCTAACAGACATGAGAACAAGGCACAGATGCTTCTCATATTTCCCCCTATGTTCAAATGTTGGGTAAAACCTCCTAAATGGAGGAATGTGAGTATACACTCACAACAATTCAGTGCTTGCCTTTTTACCAGTTCCGGGGGCGGGGGGGGGAGAATAATAGGTTAACTAAACTCAACTTGAGGCTGAATTGTTCACATAAATGATGCTATTAAAAAAAAAAACTTACATAAATGAATCTTTGTGTGTACCAGTCTGATGACACTGGCTATGCAGCCCAGAGATGGGAAAGGCCTAGAAGTCAGTTCTCTGGAGGGATTTGTAGATTACAATCAAAGGCATGGGGGGGGAGGGGAGGGGAGACACAGCTCTTTATTAGTCTGGGCAAACCTAACATATCGTCTTTTGTCAGATCATGTTTCAAATTTGTAATATACTCAAGCATCCACTAGGGGTTAGACTGAGACCATTCAAAACTAGAACCTATTCACTGGCGAGAAAAACACGTTTCCAAATTCAACAGATTCCACATCCTGTGACTGAAAAACACTTTCATAGCTGCTAAGGTAAAAACCACAGAACACAAGGTATATGTTATGCTGGAGCAAGCACATTACACTAGAGCTAAAATACGCAAATGCTGAGATGGGCTACCGACATAAACATTCTTTAAAAATTGTACATACGAGTCAGAGCCCTCGGAATCAGATTCCTCATCACTATGGCCTTCTGCCTTCCATCTCTTGAAGCGATCAATCAGTTCGGTCAAATAAGAAGTCTTCTTTGAATTTTTAACAATGAATTTGTGTTTCAGAAGCTCTTTAGCTGTAGGACGCTATGGGAAAATATTTAAGACAGAGGGTTATTTCCTGTTGCTTCATATTTCTAAAAAAAAAAAAACACCTAATTATTAGCTTACAAGATAGCAGAGACATGTTAAGTGTCCAATTCTATTTGTAATTTGTCTAATTCTAAAATAATTACAAATTCTTTAGTATTTTAAATTTATTTATCTTTTTCTGCCTGAAAAGCAGAGAGAGAGAGAGAGAGAGAGAGAGAGAGGAGGGTTTGGGGAGCAATACCTTTCATCCACTGGTTCACTCCCCAAACGCTGCCAATAGCCAAGGCTGGGCCAGGCTGCAGGCCAGGAGCTGGAAGCTCTACCTGGGACTCCCACGTGGATGGCAAAGCCTCAGACACCTGGGCCATCATCTTCTGTCTCTCAGCATGCACAAGCAGAAAGCTAAGCGGAAGACAAAGTAGTGGGGACTCGTACTGGCACTCCCAATATGGAATGCAAGTATCCCGAGTGGCAGCTTAACCAGCTGCACTACAATGCCTCTCCTGCTAATTTTGTGCTTGAAGTTGCTCAAGGCATTCAAATTAGATTCACCACTTTGGAACTAGTGATTCCAAACTAGTGATTCCATGGCTCAACGGGTTAAGCATCCACCTGCAAGTGCTAGCATCCCATATGGATACCAGTTCTGCTTCTCATTCAGTCCCCTGCTTGTGGCATAGGAAGGCAGTGCAAGATGGTCCAAGCCCTTGGGATCTTATACATGTGGGGGAAACCCAGAAGTTGTTCCTGGCTCCTGGCTTTGGATAAGCTCAGTTCTAGCCATTGCAACTACTTAGGAAGTGAACTAGTGGAGGGAACATCTTTCTGTCTCTCCTTTTCTGTAAATGTGATTTTCTAATTTAAAAAAATCTTTAAAAAATAGCATGGATAAATTCTGATATCTACAAAAATGTATCCCAGGGGAAAAAAACATAAAAATTAAAAAAAAATTAAAAAAAGATTCACTACTCAGCCTGGTGCAGTAGCCTAGCAGCTAGGGTCCTCGAGTTGCATAAGCTGGGATCACATATGGGTGCTGGTTCGTGTCCCGGTTTCCCCACTTCCCATCTCCCTGCTTGTGCCTGAGAAAGCAGTCGAGGATGACCTAAAGCCTTGGGACCCTGTACCCACATGGGAGACCTGGGGGGAAGCTCCTGGCTCCTGGCTTCAGATCAGCTCAACACTGGCCATTGTAGTCACTTGGGGAGTGAACTGGCAGATGGAGGCTCTTCCTCTCAGTCTCTCCTCTTGTCAGTGTGTCTGACTTTCAAATAAAAATAAAAGTAAAATCTTAAATATATATATATATATATATATATATAAGGAAATGTCTTTTAAAAAAAAAGATTCACTACTTTGGTTCCACAATTTATATAAAGCCTAGCAGACAGGAGGTAACCAAACCACTGTGCAGGGCTCTCTTAAAAGCCAAGGAAAAATTAAAAACATGCAAAAATAATGCTTTAAAATAAAATATAAATGCACTTGTTTCAGAAAAAATAATGTAAACCAGCAAGGCTATTCTTTTTATCTGTGTTGATCATGCAATCCCATTTTTCCATCATCAATGAATGTCTAATGCATTTTAAATGAAGACGCCAGGCAATGGGGTCTTTATTTAAACTAGCAATTTACTAATATCAGAAATGCTTGTTATTAACTTAAAAGAAGTCATATCAGGCTTACACAGATATTGTCTATTTCTAACTCTAAAACTCAAGACAGTTTTTAACAACAGTAAACAAACTATAATTAAATTTGTTAAGTATATGAATGGAATTCAATAGATCAAAATACTCAACTTATTATTGCTGTTTGTAAACACCAAACAAAAATATATTTTTCATGAAAAATGAAAATACTGGTGACTAAGCAGCATTGTATATATTTACACATACTTTAGTAATGACATAATATGAAAAAAAAAACTTTGTTTCCCAAATTGCCCTCCCCTTGAAACAAGAAAGAATCATTAGAATAAAGAGAAAGCTAGCGACCAAGAAAAAGATGCAGAATACTAGAAAAAAAGAAACTAAAGGTCCTATTAAGCATGGAACAGAATTTATACAGAGGCAAGAACCAGATTTCTAGATGGATCTTTGACAATTTTCACATGTACTTTATTCCCCACTGTTAACAAAAGCCATCTTTTCTGTAAGTGGTTTTTGTAATAGAAAACAAATGGAAGTAACAGCCTTATATACTCACGAATGATGGATCTTTGTTCAGGCAAGCATCAATGAACTCCTTAAAGGACTTAGTAAAATCTCCAACAAGGGTTGGAGGGTTGTTTTTTGGAATAAGAAACAGGACTCTCATTGGATGCATATCAGAGTTAGGTGGCTCTCCCTTGGCTAGTTCAATAGCAGTAATTCCCAAAGACCATATGTCAGCCTAAGGTAAGAGAAATTCAAAAAAAAAATATATATATATGTATGTACACACACACACACACACACACACACAGAGTTTCTTGAAATCCCATCCTAATAAACTGCCACAAAATAGCCAATGGAATTTGATGGTCATACAATATCAAAATCTCTCAAAAAATCTGATGTAAATATGTTTTATTAATACAATCTATTTATTCAAAACTGAAATTCCATATTTTGTGCCAGATGCCATTTTGGGCATGAAGGATTCAAATGAATGGGCCAGACAAAAATCTCTTTTCCCATGGGCCTTGCATTTTAGGGAGAGAGAGTCAGATAGTGCTAAGTTTTGTGAAGAAAGCAGCATAAGCAAATCATGAATGATGGGATCAACAGTTAGAGAGCCTTGCAGAAGATATCTAAAGAAGGTATATCTGTGTAGGTAATAGTAAAGCAGAGACCCCACTGGAAGGGTAGGTGTTACAGAAGAAAAGGAAGTGTCGTGGCTGTGAGGTAAGTGTCTAATTGCTATGTTTAATGAGCAAGGAGGCCACTGTAGCTGAAGCATATAGGCTTCTAGAAGAGAAGATGCTGGAAAGGCAGACAATATCCAAGTCTTGTAAAGCCTTGTATGTCACTGTAAAGATTGAATGTTATTATGAGTGGGATGGAAAGCCAGTGATATGAATATGATTCAAACAGTACACTCGCCAAGGGATTTCATGATAGAGCTGCAGAATGACATAGCCAAAGTTTAAGAAATACGTAAGAGGAAAGAACAACTGAGGTGCTGCATCAACTAGGTTGGTGTCCTACATAAAATGCATTAACAGAACCAATTTGTACAGGTAACACTTTACTTTTGAGTCATAAGCTGACTGTTGAATAACTTCAGGAGCCATCCAAAATGGAGTTCCCACAAAAGTATTTCTTTTAATTTGTGTATCTGTCAGCTGGCCAGCCACTCCAAAGTCAGCAAGTTTAACATCTCCTTGTTCTGAGAGCAAGACGTTGGCAGCTAGGGGATGGGGGTGGGGACAAAAAGGAAAAGAAAGAAAATTCAGCCTTGTCAGGATATGTGTCCTTTTCCCCAGGTTTGTGTTAGCCTTGTGTATACCTTTGATGTCTCGGTGAATTTTCTTTTCTGAGTGCAGATAGTCCAGACCCTTCAGAATTTCCTTTAGCATCGTAGCGATCTGGAACTCATCAAACGGACCAGCTCGCAGCTTCAGGGGAAAAACACACACACTCACACATGTCAAAAAGCTTGGAAAAATCAAATCTGAAATGGGTATCTTTGCAATAAGAGCATCACTTAGGAAATATATGAAACCAATATTTAAAGAAATGAGGCAAGCTTTTAAAAAATATGGGGAAGATGGCAATAGACTTAAGTCCAAAAAAGTGAAGGGGTTTTGAAAAGATTACATTTAATCTTGAAAGATAATACCAGCACTTCTACTTCCACATGAGCTTCAAACTCTGTTTTTCCTGAATATTTATCTGAAACATTCACGCCTGAATATGCATAAATGACAACAGAACCAGGTATCACTTTTTTTTCCCCAATGATGAGACAAAAACTATCAGAGTCTGAAGTTCTGGCATTTCTATTTCAAAGCATTAGATATTAGACTTTGACACCCAACTGATTTTTAGATGAGACTGTTCCTAAGAATTCCAATAACCAGCTATGTGACTCATAGGTCGGTCGTGCACGTTTCAATAACATTTAAGGAATAGAACTTTTCTGAGAATGAAAATTTAAACTTAGACAGGAATATGATAATTAAAATCTTCAGACTATTATTATAGAAAACCTTTTTTCAAGTCATGGAGGGATTTTTTTTTTTCAATTAAACATACCACATTTACCTCTCTTTCCCCCTTCTCTGAACTAAAGCCAACAGATCCAACTGGAACACAAGGCAAGCAATGATTCGGTTTCAGGAGAACTCGTAATGGAATATCTGAAAATTTCTCCTTAAAATAAAGGGTTATTTCAAAATTCTGGTACCTCATAAAGCACAAACACTCGACTGTGCAATATTATTACAGGAAAGCGTGGGAATCTGAAGTCAGAGCTGAGGCTGAGCTCTGTTTGCTGGAACGAGGGAAGAGGTGGTGAAAATCCAACACTGCCCACTTGGCCGCTCCCTGGGAGGGACTCCCAGTTCTTTGGCACCTTGTGTAATACATCTTTCATGAATGCCAGATTTATGCTCAAAAAAGGGCACTTTTCACATTGAAATTTAGCAGCTTAAGACAGCATTCATATTTCTGTCTCACCATCTAATATTAACTGTGGTCTGGGTATATAGTATACCCCAGGGATTTCTGTAATGCAATAGGTTCCCCTTCCCAGACAACATTATCTATTTACTTCTGAATCTATCAACTTCTACCTCGAAAGTTTCTATTTATACAGCACTGATTGAAGCCATTCTAAAAGGTGAAAATGGCATATTATTTCGTTGGTGGTTGGGAAAGAAATTCTCAGGTAGTAGTGAATAACTAAGGGACAAACATCACACCAGTAAAAGTGCCAATTATGTTCACCTGATCATAAAGCATTGGCAGGGCCAGCTGAGGCATACCCTGTTTACTTAAGAAGCTGGGCAAGGTCCATGGAGTCCAAGCTAGCACTTAGATGGCAAGCATAAAATAGCATATTACCTAACTCAGAAGATTAAGCATACTTATTTAAAAGGTTCACAAAGAAATCCTAAAGGTCCACTGACTAATCTGCTACTTTGAAGTCCAGTTTAAATTCCAGTGAAAGCAAAATCCCAATTAACCAGTTGCTGGGAGACAATGAGAAGACTCAGTGACAGGCAAATGTGGATGGGTGGTGTGGGCAGATTTTTCTCTTCTTTTATCATATAGAATATGGTCCCAGGTGTTTAGCTAAAATGTTTCCTTTAATGTGTTATTAGTAATTACAAAAGGAGAGAAGTGGCAGTTGGAAAGAGAAGCAAAGTAAAGTAGATAGAACAGATTCTCTTTAAAATCGTCAACATAACTTCAGAACAGATGCTACCAGGGTCTTGGTCTACTCTCCTTAGAGTGCAAGCTGAGTTTCTTACTAGGGACCTAAGCCCTGGCCATCAGGTCTCATGGATAACCCCTCCTCCCTAGCGTAGTAGTCTGGTCTTGTGAAACCTGCTTCTACTTTCAAGTGAGGAGATGCAAGACAGGGCCATTTACTCTTTCAGTGACCTCACATTTCTAGACTTGTGGATTTTCCTCCAGCTGCCCTGACTTCCAGCCAGTGTCTAATGTGCCACGTCATGTGACATGTTCTCTTAGGGTGCACGTATTAGCTCCAACTTTTTCTCTTGGTGCTCATGTTTTAAATTATTTGCCTGCTGTTTTTGTTGCAAGTGGCTACATTTCTTTTTGGAAAGAAGTGGGGTATAATAAATTCAATGAAATAATGTACAATATGCTCCAAGTCTGTCCAGCTGTTTTTCAAGAATGTGAGAGACTCTCAAGGATCGCATTACATAATGCTGACATAAATTACAAGTCATAATCTTCTGCTATGAAAGTGAGAAAATACACTCTGCTCAACTTCCCTCTTACTTTCTCTTGTTCCAGGTAGCAGAGCAGCCCTCTACATCCAAGTCTTGTTAGCTCTATCATGTAACAGCATTTGTTAGTGCAGGATTAAACATGGAGAATAGCACGATCTACACAGCAGAGAAACTTTATGATTACATCCATATCATTGGACGTGCAAAATTAATAATTACTAAGTCATACATATGTGTATATATGACTTAGTAATTATTAATTACTAGTATGACTTAGTAATTATTAATTACTAAGAGTAATTAGTAATTAGAGTGCCCAAGAGAGAGGCAGGCAAAAAGACAAAGAGATCTTCCACCTGCTGGTTGACCTACCAAATGACCGTAACAGCTAAGTCTGAGACAGGCCAAAGGCAGAAGCCAGGAGCTCTCGTACAGATGAGCAGTAGAAATCCAAGTACTGGGGCCATCTTCCACTACTGTCCAAGGTGCATCAGCAGGGAGCTGGATCACAAGTGGAGCAGCCAGGACTCAAACCAATACTCTTCTAAGAGATGCTTACACAACAGGCAGTGGCTTTAACACACTGCACCACAATGCCAGACTTTAAATTCTTTAAGATTTGAGGAAATAAGGGTATTAGAAGGGCGAAGGTCTTGCCAAATTTTAATCGGCTAATTGGTGCAAAACTAGGACTAGGTGCTGCGACCATTTTAAATTCACTGACTTTTCCTTTATTGACATTTGTTTTATAAGACAGATATCACAATGACAGGATGAGATTAAGACCTCACAATTATTTTGCTTAGATATTTCAAAAAAGTGACCGCACTGTTACTAGTGGAGTTGGATTAGGGTTGCTAGTTGGGGTTGGCCCATTTTAAAGGCTTAATGCTGCTGTCACTGAACCTGATTAAGAGTGGATGAGCCCTGCCAACACCCCCCAAAAAACCAGGATGGAGACATGGTGAACACATCGGGGACCAGCTAGGGTAACGGATAAATCTAGAAATGACTGACAATATTTACAAAGCAGAAGAAAGAACTGCAAAGCAACTGAGAGGCTTCTTGTGGGGCTAATGGACATGGCACTGGGTAACCAGGCTCTAAAAAGACAACTTCAAGAGGAGCTGGAAGCCTGACTCCATATGCCCAAAGGATTACTACATAGCCAGAAGCCAGTGGTATTCTCTCACTTCTGGGCAGAGAGAGTGAAAAAATGAACTCAAGTTTTAGGATGCAAAAGTTAGGCACAAGGAAGGACTGTCACGCTCAGCAATGGATTACAGAGACAAATTCCTGGAGGTGAGCTGCAGTTCTCCATCAGATTTCTTTGCCATTTTATTAGAATGGTGTAAGTATCCCTCGGCCTAAAGGAAAAGAAAACCCCCTATGCTCATTTCTGTTCCTGCTGCTGTTTGAAATGTTGAGCCCATTAGGGTTAAAGCATTGAAAATGTATTCAGGGCCTGACATGGTAGCCTAGTGGCTAAAGTCCTTGCCTTGCAAGTGGCAGCACTCCATATGGGTGCCAGTTCTAATCCTGGCCGCCCAGCTTCCCATCCAGCTCTTTGCTTGTGGCCTGGGAAGGCAGTCAAGGATGGCAAAAAGCATTAGGACCCTGCACCCGCATGGGAGGCCCGCCTTGGAACACTGCACTCGTCTGGGAGACCCAGAAGATGCTCCAGGCTCCTGGCTTAGGATCGGCACAACTCCAGCCATTGTGGCTGCTTGGGGAATCAATGGACAGAAGATCTTCTCTGTCTCTCTTCCTCTCTGCATATCTGACTTTCCAACAAAAAATAAACTAAATCTTTAAAAATGTATTCAGTCATTTTAAGCTAGGAAAACTCATCTCCTCTTAGAAATAAGAATGCAAATGTGATTTAATGATCATCAAAATGTTTGTTCCCCCTAGAAATAACACACAGGCAGAATTGTGAAAAAAAAAAAGTTAGTCACAAAATACCAAAAACGGAAGACAACCTAGAAACAAATGTTTTATAAGACATCTAAGTGTTGGCAGTTTAGGCACTTTGTTCACACTCCCAGATTTACTGAGGAGTGCAGCCAGCCATATAAACTCAGATGCCCATAGGTCAGTCCAGTGGTCATTGTCTCTTGTAATTCCTATTAAGTTAAAAATATGATATGGTATTTCAGATTTTAAAGTGGAGGACAAGGTGAGGGCAGGGAACCGATGCTGACAGGATTACCATAATACGGGGGAGTGGGGGTGAAAGCAGCATTTCCCTAAAGCACCTGATGTATGGACACATTTTCCCGAGGGATGATTTCTAGGCACTGCAGAATTTGAGCATTCTGACCCTTGTCCACTCAAGTGGCTGTAGCACTTTCAAGTCATTGTAATAACGAAATTTGCCAACATATTTCCAAATAACCTACAGAGGGGCCATAAGGAACTCTTGGGAAGAACTTGATCTATAAGCCTACTTGTTCAGAACTGTAGAAGCACACAGGTTTAGTTCTGGCTGCTGTACCAGAATACTACAGATACATGGTGGCTCAGAGCAAACTGTAATTTCTCACAGTTCTGGAGGCCAGGAAGTTCAAGATCAGTGTCTAGTGATAGCACACTTCTTCAACTCTCCCTGTTTTCCATATAAACTTCTCACTGTACCCTCACATGTTAGAAATTGACTTAGAGAGCTCTTTGGGGCCCCTTGTATAAAGGACACTTCATGAGAGTTCTATCCTCATGACCTAACCATCCTCCACTGTGCCCACGGCCCCACCTCTTGTTATGATCCCTTGGGGATTAGGAATCAACATATAAAGCGTGTGTGCGGTGGGGGAGGGCAACATCCAATCCATAGCAGTGGACTGTCACTTTTAGTGACAGTTGCATCAATTACATATATCTGAAAAATCTAAGATACTATTTTCTGGAATAATCTTGGAAGTAGTAAAACTCAAAATGGACAGCCATGAATACATTTTTAATTTGGAAGATTTTATTAAGCTTTCTGCATTTCTCACGTCCTCCTGTGCCATCAACATCATGTGCATACCTGCCAACACAGCTGTGTCTGTGTGAGTTTCATTCAAACATAGCTAAAGCAACAACTTAACCTGACCAAAAGCACCATTTACTTCAATTTTTATAAAGTGTATTTGTGTGTATGCAATTATTTAAAAATACTTACGAGATCGAGTGCTGAACCACCACCGAGGTATTCCATTATTATCCATAATTTTGAACCCTGTAAAGCCATGAAACATGAAAATAATTACAAACCCAAGCTAAAGTAACATACTAGAAAAAATGCTAACCCTCGTATACCAATGCACTGCCACTAAGATACAAGTTTAAAACTTCCTGCATGGTACCTGGAATATATTTTTTCCACAGAACTTTACAAAATGAATAGCCATTGCTCCCATCTCCAAACCTGTTTACCCTTTAACATGTCCAATCAAGCCTAAATATTCTTTGTTATTGTTGAACTGAAAATGGTGAATTTTATAAAATTTAGAAAAAGTAAACTTTACCTTTAGATTTGTTGTGAATGATTACACTGAAAGACAGTTACATTAAAGAATGAGGAGATAAATACTTTTAAAAACTTTGCATGCTTATCATGTGATTTTAGAAGTTTTTATATATTATTTATTTTTTAGGATTAACTCTCTTTTCCTTGGAAAGACAGATTTACAGAGAGAAGAAGAGACGGATCTTTCATCCACTCATTCACTCCCCAAATAGCCACAATGACTGTAGCTGGGCCAATCAAAAACCAGCGCCAGAACCTTTTTCTGGGTACAAAATGTGGGTGCAGGCTCCCAAGGACTTGAGCCATCCTCAATTGCTTTCCAGATCATAAGCAGGGAGCTGAATGGGAAGTGGCGCAGCAGGACACAAACCAGCACCCATATGAGATGTCAGCACATGCAGACAGAGACTTATTCAATTGAGCCATCACACCTGCTCCCTGAAATTTATTTAAATTAACACAAAAAACTGTACGCACTTATGGGGTGCTATGTGGTGTTTTGAACAATGCATGCATTGTGTAAGGTTCAAATCAGAATACTTAGCATGTGTCCGGGCACATTTAAATAACAGACTGACGGAATTATATAATTTTATAATTATATTTTCTGACGGAAAATCAGTCGGGAGTGGGAATTTGTGCAGGTGGGGAATCCCAGACTCTATAGGATCATACCATAAAATTCAAAATAAAAATTTTTTAAAAAGGTTCCAAAAGTCCATCTTTAAGACATTGGGAATTTCTAAAGTAAGCACTTTCCCATGAAAAACATCAGCTAGGTTACCGCAGTAATCCCTGCAAAAGACAATTCAACCGAGTCGTATTCCTAGCATAGCATAAAGCGCTACAGAGCAATCACTAGTTATGCCTTGACATTTATTTTTTTCTGGGAGAAAACTATATTCAGTGTTGTGCTTCACCTTGGGATGCCAGGAATACATTTCTCACCTTGACAGCCCAAGCTGTGGGATGAAGATTCTCAATTCTCAAACTCTGAAATTTCTGGGAAGTACTAAGGAGTTCAATTAAAATTTCCAAGCATCTCCATGGGGTTGGGACTTTATCAAAGCCCAGAAGGAATTTCAATGACAGAATGATGAGTGCTAAGGGAATGGCGGAGGAGGGGTGAAAAGTCAAGGGTGAGCTCCCAGGGTAGTATGGGGGGGTGGGATGTGGGCTGAGGTTGGGGACTAAGTAGGGAGAGGGCTCAGTTAAATGAAGACAAAAGGATTCTCCTTTGTTAATTCTGTCACCATGTAAGCTGTGTAAGAGAAACAGTGCTTTCGCACCTCAAACAGCCCATCCACTGATATTGACATTCATTCTGTCAGGCCACAGCAAACCAGCTCGAATCCAGGAACAAAGGACTAGAGTATCTTTGTTAGGAGCAGTATATACAATATGAGAGAGAGGAAATAAACTCCCACAAGAGTGGGGAGGAAAGAGGAGGTCTGGGAGTGAGTCATGTAATCTGTATTTATATATAGAAATCCACTACTAGAATGTGAGAACTGTGAATCTGATGTATCTTTGTGTCAAGGGTAGAAAATTTTTTCTCTTAGGATGAGCATTTGGCCCACAAGTTAAGACACTAATTGGGAATGCCAATATCCTATTTATCAGAGAGCCTGGAGCCCCAGTTCTGCTTTGGATTCTAGCTGGTAAAGGATACACATCCCAGGGGTCAGTATGTAACAGCACACATGATTGGGCTTCTGCCACTCATATGGACCCCTGGGGTGAATTCCATGTTCTTGGCTTTGGCTTGGCTCAGCCCCACTGTGGCAAGCTTTTGAAGAGTGAACGAGCAGAAAGAAGATCGCTCAGTATCTCTGTCTGCTAAAACAGATTGAAAATTTTCTTTTGACGTCAGTTTGTGTCTACCAAGTACTATGCTCTACCATATGAGTTCAGGTGTTCCAAGCACCTGACATTTAAAAGACTCTTGTAAAACATGTTTCTTTTTGTAATATTGCATGAATGAAAGCACCTGTTTTCCAAGTTAAAAACTGTGTGTTCTTCGTTTATACTAATTCAAAACAGAAAGTTACCAACTCACTGTCCCTGAAAGATATTCACAGAAACCTTCAAAAGTGACTCCCTAAAGCAGTAGATGCACACTGCCAAGGTACTGGAAGTAATGTTTCAGCAACTTCAGGTCTGAAAACAATGCTGCTTCTCAGCATGCGGACTCCAGGCGGAAGGAGGACTCCTTTTAGACAGGCAGGGAAACGTAGCTACCCCGCAGCTTCTCTGGTTGCCTCCTTTTGACTGCCACACCTAGACATAAGCCTCAGTGGATGATGACCATTGAACTGGATGCTCAGAAGATCATTTGGCAGCCACAGCCTGAAGCATGGCCTTGAGTGGGCCCTGGTGGCAAACTAGCAGGCTGTGTCTATGCTCACGGAAGCTTACAAGAGATTCTTCCAACTGGTTCCTGGGCCCAGCATGTTTCCATTGGCTCAGTGTAAAGAGCAATCACAGAAAAAAAAAAAAAACAAATTGCAAAACTTAGACAATATTATCCTACAATGTGGAGGGATGATGGTTTCCACACCGAGAAACTCCAGCATGGAGAAAACAAGCAAGTGTGTTTGGTTTGCCTTGTAAATAACTGCAAAAGGAAAGATGGTTATCTACACAATGGTTCCCAATTCCAAAGGAACAAAGCAACTATAAACCATAACCATAACACATTTAATCACAGCAAGTCCCTAAAGCAAAAATAAAAATGTTATTTCTCTACTTACAAAAGGGTCCATAAATTTGAACAATGGTTTATAGGACTAACTTTAAAGTCCTGTGTCAACATGGGTGGCCATTCAGGGATTAGGAAATTATTCCCAAATTTGGAACATCAAAAGAATAACTGCTCTAGAGTTGTACTGGGAAGAAGTTAGGCCCTGGTATCTTGCTGGTATCTGAAGTATCAGCTCTTAACCCTTGAGGCTTTTGAACCATATTTATTTGCCACCAAAGCAGACATTTCACCAAAGGGGATTGAAATGCTACTTGGGGAAGTGGG
Organism: Ochotona curzoniae; assembly: GCF_017591425.1. Taxonomy (NCBI): domain Eukaryota; kingdom Metazoa; phylum Chordata; class Mammalia; order Lagomorpha; family Ochotonidae; genus Ochotona; species Ochotona curzoniae. The sequence continues at coordinate 13,938,440 of NW_024467087.1, forward strand.
AATTTGCTTATAGAAGAAAACATTAAAATCATTATAGATACTTGATAGGGGATTATTTATAATGCATATAATCCAGTAAGCAACAGTTTATAACTTTTATGCCTGATTTAGGAATACTTATATACTGAATTAAGTGAGCTGACCTGTTAATCCAATAGTTAATCATAATACTGGCCATGTAATCCATCAGGTATAATAAACCAGCCACAAAAGGACAAATAGTATAGGATCCCATTTCTATGACGTATCTAGAGTAGTCCAGTTTCCAGAGACAGAAGACAGAATAGTAGTTGCCAAAGACCGTGAGCAAGGGGCAAAATGGGGACTTACGGTTTAGTGGGTACAGTTTCAGCTGGTGAAGATCTTTTGGAGATAGATGGTGGTGATGTTGCACAACAAAATGAATATACTTAACACTGCACTGATACACCAAAGAAACTAACATGGTAAATTCTGTTATGTGTAGTTTACTGCAAATGCCAACACAGTACACAGACTTGCCAGAACTACAAAGGGTGGCAGAGATCATCCTCCGTCGAATATGGGCAGATACTTCACCTCTGAAATAACTTCCTTCCAGTCTTATATATGCCTTGTCTGTCATTACAGTCCAACCCTCAACACAGTCACACCCAAGATAGCTCAAATACTATCTCTGCTGCTGTTGTGTTAGCATACTTGATGTGCCCACAAGTCAATGACGAATATGAGGCAAGTGGCCAGTATGTGTGTACGTATGCAGGGCTGAGGAGAGAAGGGCTGGAACCAGAAATATGAATTCAGACGTGGTCAGAATAAAATGGGTTGATTAGGGCAAAAATATAGAATCAGAAGAATGCAGAATAGGCACTCAATATATAAGCATGTGTTGCATGGAGTCAAATATGGGGCCCTTTGGGACATTATATTAGATTTTAAGCTATTTTCATTTTGATAAAGAATGTTTTATACAGAAGAGAATGTTCTATTCTTGACTTGCCTCAAGTTTTATGAAAAAAAAAAACAAATACCACAACTTTAAAAATATACATGTTCTTTGTAAAAGAATATCAAAGAAACATTGACCATACACTGGATAAAAACACACATAAAGTTTCAGTGAAAAAAAGAGGCCATAAATATTTTACAGACTTGGTTAAGGGATGTTTTACTTCATTCATCCAATTCTATTTTTGTTATTTTGAAGTAATACTGATGCTATATGGGGGAAGCCAAATTTTTTTTTCGCATAAAGAGAAGTAGATGTTTCATCAAAATCAATATTTCGCTGTCTAAAAATAATTTCCTTCAGTAGCAAATAAAGGCACGATTCAGACTCTATCCACTGTCTGGGTTAGCTTAATTTTAAGATTTACACTGAAATAGAAAAATATTTAACGATTATAAAAGACTCTTCCAATATTATAAGATCAGAAGAGGAGGCTTTGCTTATTTTAGCACTCTTTCATACAGACTAACTTTGTTAAGAAAATCTGCAGTGAGCTAAAATTAAAGGAAAACACTGTGGTCACACGGATGTGTTTGTCTGGTTTTTACTCTTGTTTTTAAAAATGAAGTTATACAGTGACCTCAGTCAAAATGAATACCTAGTCATTTTTGCATGTCTCAAGGAAATCACCACAACTGTATATTGTTTCAGAGAACATATAATTTTCTCTCAAACGCAATAACCTTTTCCTCTAGCTGACAGTGAGGTCTTGGTTCAGTACGATATCTTGTATGAAGACAACTCCTATCCTACTTTGTTCCAATTAACTCAAAAAATTTTCCACGTCATCTGAAATGCAAGGATGGAGCAGAGTGAGTACAGCAGAGGACGGATGACTGTGCAGTTCTCACTGGTACTAAGAGGACGTGGCCTTGAAATACACCTATGGCATGAAAGAGAAACCCCTCAAAGGAGGTGTGGCTTTTAGTTTAGAAAAAATTGCAAGCCCTCACAAATGCACTATGTTTTAATATAAATGGCAATAAATTAGTCAACTTAAGAAAGTGATTTAAATAAATACAATGAACAGGTTGTAAGATCATACGATGTCTCTTTCCCTCTGTATATTTGGGTACACTTACACACTTATATTTGTACACACATACATGACTTGTTTACTTTGAAAATATTCAGGACATATGTAACATAATTCAGTAGCTAGCACATTTCTACAATCTTACCATGAAACAACCTGTTGTTCAAAGTGGTCTTTCACAGAACAGACTTCAATTAACATGAGTAAAGCAGTGGAAAAATAAGGCCGTTTCATCCTTATTAAGGAAGAGATTTTGGACAATGGTTTTATATCACTGACTGATGAACATATTATATCATCAAGATCTGAGACAAGAAGTCAGTTAGTACTGGAGATGGCGGAGTTTCTGGTGATGAGTACATGTAAGCCACCATGTTAGGCTTTGAGTGGAATGTGTCTAAATGCGTGAAATTTTAGGAATGAAAAAGTACACAGTTGCAATAGATTTTCTCTGGGAGCACTGAATATGTAAAGTCTACATGCAACAGATGAAACATGCAATTCTAATGTAGGAGGATGCATTTTAAATAGGATTTACTTAAAAATTTAAGCCAGTTACCAACAATAACTGATCTATTACAGGTAATTAAATGTAGCAAGGATTCCAGTTGTTCTAGAGTGGGGCTAAAATTCTTAGGAATCCAGTCAGAAATACACACATACACGGTTTCTAAGATTCTAACTTGCTACCTGAACTTCTGAGGAATGAATACAACTGCACAATTATGCCACAAAAGATCAAACAAGTTATGTGTACTGCAAAATACAGAACAGGTAATAGCTAACACTTGGACGGAAATGCTGGAATCAGATTAAAAACTCCCCAGCTTTATCATGTCCTCTGGAAGGTCTGCTTTTCAAGTAACTTCCCCGAAGGACAATGGCCACTTCATTTGTGACTCATCTGTATCACCTACACACTTTACTTGGAAAATCGGCTACATTTTAGAATCATATAGGAAGGTAAGTTGCATGATGGCAGGAGTGAAGATAACCACTTTTGTATCTGGAATTGTTTGGCTGATTAATTCTAAGCATTCATCTATTAGCATAATTAGGCGTTGTGAAACTGCAGACAAAGTGGTGATGGAATTCTTATCTGTATTAAGTGATAAATAATTTAGCAAAGGGAGAAACAGAGTAAGGTCACCAAGATGGAGAAGCAGGCAGTGTCACTCTTCAGCATTTCCCACGGAAAAACAAAGGCATCCATGAACCAAAATAACCTCTGGGCAGAGAATCCTCAGCAAACCAGCAGGGGACAGAAAGTGTAGTCTCAGCGAGGGAAGGATCGCCAGCGACTGAGCACAGCCTAGACATCAGAGAATACCAAGAACTGAGCAGAGGAGCCGCCATTGTCTCCACCCGGGCTGAGAATACAGGCGTCTCTCACTACCGAGATAGGCAGCAGCCATTCACGTCAGTGAATCCTCCCTCCGTTAAGAAGCAGACACCGCTGGGAACCACAACTCTCTCCATCCATGCCGGCCCTTGAACTCCTGAGGTGGTGGCTGCTCCGAGACCCCCCACACTCGGAACCCGCATTTTATGAATGCATTTCACCGGTCTGCAGCTCTGCCATGAACAGGCATGTTTACGTTGTCATACCAGCAATGGCTTGCAATCACACCATATCCTTGTGAGAGTGATCTCTGTCAACGCTCCAAATCTGGTTCAGCCTCCACTGAGGTCGTCTGCCCTCCAGAATTGGAACTGCCTCTGTGAATCACACCGCAACCACCATGCCTCCAACGCTAGTGGCGGAGTAACCGCCAGAACTGGCTGGTGACTACGTGGCCGGATCTGAGGTTTCAGCCCATGTAAAATGTAAATGGTCTAGGCACCTATTCCGTCACCATAGGAGCTTGACTCCGCCCAGGTTCCCAATCATGCTCACTCTGTAAGCCCGCCCTCCAGTCCCGGGTGCGGCACAACTGGTGCCTAGCCGGCAATGCGGCAGTGGTAGGGGTGGAGAGGCACTGTACCTCCCGATTGCCAGATTATCCCGGCATGCCCTGGTGGACACATGCCTTAAGGACTCAAATTTCTAGCCTTCCACTCATCAGATGCGCCCACCAGCAAGCCAGCTCCAGTGTACAGAGATTCCCCCAGCCATGACGACTTCTGTGGAAGAAGGAGCTCAAGGGGGAACCCAGCCTTCTCGGCTCTTTATTTCTCGCTGCAGACACAGATCTCTATAGCAAACTCAAACGTCGGAGCTGAACAAAGGACTATCTCGCTGTGACCTAAGCAGTACCAGAACCACCATGCCCTCACGCTCTTCCATAGGAAAAACCCTTTCCACACGGAAACTAGTATTGTGTGCAACAGCTGTTTCACAGCACGTTAAGGCAACAAGGAATAGCCAACCATCACCTCTCCCCTCCTCTCCCACCCCTCCCCCGCCCTGCTGCCAAGGTCTGAGGGGCAAAGCTCTAATACTTTCACTGTGTTCTTTTGAAAAATGTGCAATGCTGTCATAAACAATTTTAATTTTGCAATACTTTAAACTCAACCCCCTTTTTTTCCTGCCAAGGGCCATATGGATATTTATAACATCACTTTCGGGCCACACAAAATTATCAACTTAGAAATCAGCCTGCTGTAGATTTACTGAATTTTGCATCCCAGGCCTGCAGTTGCCTTGGCAGGGAGATCAAATGGTTTTCCTAGCCTTATATGGCCCGCAAGCCTGATGTTCCCCACTTATGGGCTAAGCTAAGCCCTAACCTTACCCAGCTAGTCATTCTTCATATTTCAATAGACAAGCATTCTGGTCTCTGACACTGGAACCCATGAATTCTTACAACAATATGCCCATCTCCAGGGACTTTAGGTGTCTGTTGATTTCATGATACTGAACCAGTAAAATTCCAAATGCGGGAAGAACACACAGATATTCCACTTGATTCCATTTGAACAAATATAGTCAGCCTCCACCTCTGTGGGGTTCCATGTCCCAAACCCAATCAACTGCAGAGCAAACATACTAAAAATATTATATCTATACTAAATATGTACACTTCTTCTGTCATTCCCTAAAGTGTATGAAAAGCAATTATTTCCAGAACTTTTAAAGTAAATTGTTAGATACTATAAGAAATTTATAGACAACATCTTTGGGAGATTGTGTCTAGGTTATATGCAAATACAACTTTATATAAGGGATTTGCGCATCTGTGTATTTTGGTATCCACAGGACATTCTGGAATCAATTCTCATTCCCCAGCCCCTAACACACAGACACGCCATACACCTAAAAATAACTATAATCAGTTGCTTTAAGATGTGCCATACCCTATGCTGATATACACATCAAGGCCTTTTCAGCTGTTAAAAAGATCACAACCTGGTGGCAGAGAGAGAGAGAAGTCCAAATAGCCATTACAACTCAGTGAAAAAAGTGACATACTTACATATCAAATGCGAGGTCAAAAAAAAAAAAAGAAAAAGACAGATATTAAGAATACAGTGTGGATATCTGAGGATTGCTTTTTCTCATTGAAAGATACAGCTCAAGGATCAGCTGTATTTTGAATCACCCTTCAACCTCAATACAAAAGTTCAGATGCTGGAAAAAGCATGCAAGGGAGTGCTGGATGTATACATGATACAGCTGTTAAATCTAACAACGGAATGCTTGGCTCTACTAATGGGGTTAATTCTGTCTTGATATTTAAGATGTTCCAATTTACGATGCTGCCTTTCAAAAAAAAAAAGAGAATTTTCACAAAGGAAAAAATGAGAATAATTTATGACTTAAATAATATAGCACACACGTTACCTTTAAATATGATCCATAGTATTTTGTTACATATGAGCTGTCACACTGACTCAAGACAGTAATTTCTTGCTGAATGTCTTCTATTTCATCTTCAGCTTCCTCAAGATCAATGATTTTAATAGCAACCACTTGCTGGGTACGGTTATCAATTCCTTTGAAGACTTCCCCAAATGAGCCTTTTCCGATGCGTTCTAATTTTGTGAATAGTTCTTCTGGATCAGCTATATTATTCTAAGGGGGAGAGGAAGAGACCAAAAACAAAAATGTTTTGAATCAAGTATTTTAATGGAAGGAAAGTAAGTCACATAAGACGTTATTTTATTGGATTTCCACTTATTCGTACTTTTCCCACTGTATATGTTTATAAAGTATGATGTGAGAATTCAATACATGTATATAACGTGATCAAACTGAGTTAATTGGCATTTCCATCTCTAAACATTTCTTACTTCCTGATTTTCTATTTCAAAGAATATAAACTCTATGGACTCTACACTTGTGCTTCGTTGGAACAAAGAGCCAGCTAGTCCGTATTCTACTGAGTCATCCACACACACCGGGCTTAGCTAATCCTGCCGTCCAAAACAATCCTGCACGGCAAATGTGGCTTCCAGTGCTCATCAGAGGGCCAGGCGTTATTTTTTTAATGCAGCAAACCAATTATATACAGTTTGTACATTATTGTAAATTTAGCAATGGTGAGAACACACAACCCAACCCAACCTATGGCAAATTATTAAAAACCAGTTTTGGCCAATGCCAATATGCATTACCTTTTAGCTTTGCTTCTCAGTCTCTAAAATCTCATTCCACCCACACTTCCAAATTATCACTGGAATACTACACAGGCAAGGATTTACAAGTTAATTTTTTTTATTTACGAACCTATCAGTGGTTGAAAATATGTTTTGAATTTTTATTTGTTATTGAATCTTTATTAGTACTCTTGAACAAATTGGTAGTATGGCAAACATTCAAAACTCTTCCCACAGTGGGGAACAAAAATATATTACTACGAAATCTGGAATCAGGCGTAGGATTTTAGGTGAAAAAAAGTATAAGACTTACATTTATAAACACATTGCCCATTCGTGGTTCAGAAAAATCATTTATCTATAATATGCATACAATTTTGAATTACAACTACATTTCAGGAGACAATCTTTATAGCTTTACTTGAACTCATACTGCTAAAGATACATTAGCTGATAAAGTAGAAACTCAAGATGTTCAAACTCTCAAAAAAACCACATCAGTAAGTTTCATTTAAGACCTTTATTAAGCTAAGCCGTTACTTCGAATTACTACAAAACACGAAGTTGCTAGCTAGTTTTTGGTGAGCTATCTATATCCATTTACCCATTACAACTGGAATAGTTGCTCAATTACTACAATTTTACTAGTTTCACTTCATGACCAACTTCACATAACTGCCCAATTGACATACCACTACCTCAGTAAACTGCTTTTAACAAAATTTTCTAAGTACTCTTGCTTCAACCTGCCCAAAACACAGCTTGCATATGGCATACATAATACATCTGATTGGACTTGTACTCATTTCTGAAAGATGTGGGGCAGTCTCTTGGATGCGCAAACTATCTGGGTATCCCCATCCAATACCACATGGAATAAATATATACAAATTGACTTGCAGATCACAAATAGTTTATACTTTCAGTAAGCTGAGTTCCTCTTAAATGCTGACATTTTGTTAATGTTATCTCCTCAAACACCAAGGTTCTACCATTTTTCTTATCTCTTTGTACTCTCATTCCAAGACATTGAACTTCATTATTATTATATAGTGACTTACAGGGAATTCTTTCTGTTTCAAGGGGATGGCTGTTCTTTCTACTACCTTGTGGTACAACTATTCAACAGTCTGGTAACGGGGTCATCTTCCTCTAACTTCCTAAATTCGGTAGACTTGGAAAGCTTTTCTTTTAGGCCTTTTCTTTTCAGTCACAAAATTATTCTAAAATCTAAAATATACTATGTATTAAAAATACATAGGATATGCCTTCTTTTTTAATATTTATTTTTATTGGAAAGGCAGATCAGATTTACAGACAGAAGTAAAAAGAAAGATCTTTTGGTTGCTGATTCACTCCCCAAGTGGCCACAAAGACCGGAGCTGAGCTGATCTGAAGCCAAAAGCTAGGAACTTCTGGGTTTCCCAGAAGTGTGGGGTCCCAAAGCTTTGGGCTGTCCTTGACTGCTTTCCTCAGTTATAAGCAGGGAGCTGGATGAGAAATGGAGATTCTGGGACATGAACCACCATCCATGTGGGATTCCCACATTTGCAAAGTATGGATTTAGCCAATGGGCCATCACACCACTGGGCCCTAATCTATGCCTTCTGGTAACACACTCCAGGAAGTATATTCGTAAATTTTATAAGAGGTTATCATGCACTGTTGTGAAATAAAAATTAAATCCTAATCTAGTATTTTAAAAGAATTTGACTGAAACCATCACTCCCAGGGAGCATACAGCTGTTTCTTGCTTTTTATAATAAAAAAACTCTAGCAAATACATAAATCAAAGGTTTAAAATCCAAGTCACATTTTCTAGCTTAAAAGAGACTCAGAAATGAAGACTAACTCATGAACATCGTTGAAGATTTTAAATTGAGGAATGATAGATTGAAGAGAGAAAAAGACAAAGATCCATCATTTATACAACGTTTGTACTTTTATTTGGGGTCTAAACTTTTCAAGCAAATCACCAACTTTCAGAGTAGAGAGGATCATGGAAAGAAGTTCGCCCTACTATAAGCAAAGCTCCTTAACTATCTTAAAGATGCAAATCCTTGCCCACTCACAAACTCCTGACATTCTAACGGATAACACTCAGGTTCCAACTCCTCTTTCACCATCTTTAAGTTCTCTAAGTCTATTAAAACATGTTTTCTGGAATCACTGAGGTAGAATAGCAAGCTAATTCTCTGCCTGCGGCACTAACATTCCATATATAAATGCCGATTCTAGTCCTGGTTGCTCCCCTTGCCATCCAGCTCCCTGCTTGTGGCCTAGGGAGGCAGTAGAGAATGGTCCAAAGCCTTGGGATCATGTGCCCGTGTGGCACACCCAGAGGAGGTTCCGGGCTCCCAGCCCTGGACGGATGCAACTCTAAAGTGTGGCCACTTGTGGGGTGATCAGTGGATGGACAATCTTTCTGTCTCTCATTCTCTCCGAAACTCTTTCAAGTAAAAATAACAAATCCTCATTTTAAAGATATATTTCCTGCCTGTTTATAAGGGGAGAAACAACCCAGTAAATAAATGATAAATGTATCAAGCAGTACAATTTACAAATCAACTATAAAAAGAAACTAGCTTATGGGCCCGGCGCGGTGGCGCAAGTGGTTAAAGGTCCTCGCCTCGCACGCCCGGGATCCCATATGGGCGCCGGTTCTAATCCCGGCAGCCCTGCTTCCCTTCCAGCTCCCTGCCTGTGGCCTGGGAAAGCAGTTGAGGACGGCCCAAAGCTTTGGGACCCTGCACCCGCGTGGGAGACCTGGAAGAGTCTTCTGGCTTCGGATCGGCATAGTATCGGCCCGTTGCGCTCACTTGGGGAGTGAATCATCGGACGGAAGATCTTCCTCTCTGTCTCTCCTCTCTGTATATCCACCTTTCCAATGAAAAAATAATAAAAATAAATCTTTAAAAAAAAAGAAACTAGCTTATTCAAATACTTCCATTGTTCTTTGGAGCCTTAAGAAACCAAGTCAAGTCCCATTCTACCTAAAACCAATATTCCTTTTCAGAATTTTAAATTTTCCACATTTTTCTGCCTCTACTGCAAAATTACTATTAACATGTTCATATGAGTAATAAGTTCATATTAGTAATATGTTCATAATAGTAATATGTTCATATGTGTGTTCGCACTAGCATGTAATAGAGGTGAAGAGTGTCCAGTCCTTGGGCCGTATCAGGCCCACAAATTATTTGATCTGTCTCTGCCAAGGCAACCACAGATGGCATTCAAAATTCAATGAACGTATAGTAGGCTATTTATTTTAAGTATGTGAAATGCAGAGTTGCAGAGAGAGGCAGAGATAGAGCAAGATTGTGTATCTACTAATTCCACTCCACAAATGGCTGCAACAGTCTGTGCCTGGCCAGGATGAAGTCAGGAGCCAGCTTCCTCCAGATTTCTAACATGGGTGTAGGGGCCCAAGAACTTGGGTCAACTTTTGCTTGCCTTCCCAGACCTGTTAGCAGGGAGCTGGATTGTAAGCGGAGCTCAGGAACAAGAACTGGAACCTATATGGGACGCCCATGCCACAGTATATCCCAAACTGCTTGTATATGTATTCTTAAATGTTTTTACCCAATACCTTCCATATATAGTCTACAGGATGGATAATACGCACCAGTCCCAGTCCCACAGGCTAATTTAAAGTTGGTAATGTTATATAGTGCATGAATGATGCTATAAATATCAAGATAGCCCTTGGGAGAAGGGTTCCTTATGCCCACCATAAAGAAAGGAGCAGTAGGTTCTGTAGCAGTAAAAAGGAAAAACTGGTAATTTAACTTCATTTTGATTTACAACAACTGGACCATTTCTGTATGTCCCATTTCACAGACTCAACAATAATAAATCTGTGAAAATGAAAACTTCAGAGACCAAGCTCAGAACCTCAGAACATTTACATTGCTTCTTGACTTGCTTTATACCTCTTGTTTTTTTAAAGTCTTTACTGCTCACAGTACAGTGTTACAAACCTAAGTCTTACACAGAAGTTATTAATAACCAAAAACAACAATTACTGAGTGAAAATATTCTCATGAAGTCCAAAAGAGAAAAATTTGAGATCACTTTGCTTGATTTTCTGTAGGGTAGCTGGAATAAGACTTTTCAGATACTTAGAGAACTGGATGAAGCTTTAAGATTTTGTAAGAGCTTTATAATCCTGCCTGTACATTCGATTTGCCCAGTGTTTTTAAAAATGTAGAGCACTAGACCTCACCTGGAAACCACTAATTCACAACATGTAAGACTAGATCTCTGGAATCAAGAGCTTTTTTGAAAGGCACCCCAAACAACTACATAGTCATTTGGTACTAGTCTTGAGATCAGCCTTTGTTTCCAGGGACTATACTATCTTCATTTTGCCCAAACATATGGGTCTAATGTAATTCTGTACACTCGAAGTGAACAATCTGGAGATGAAAATAAAAACCAAGAGGACCTTGCTATTTATGTGTCAGAGTGCTTGAAAGGGTTTGTGGGAAAAGTGCATATGAAAAAAAAATCTATGCATGGATTTCAAATTTACTGTGCATCTAAATGTACTTATCTGTTCATCATACTTTCCACAAACTTCTTGGAGTGTCTTCATAAATGTACTTAATATGCTGAGAAAAAAAAATGTCTGCAACACTTCTAAGTACATGTCTCTAAAATTAGCATTTGTTTTCAAACCTAGACCCATAAAATTCAGCACAGTACATACCAAACTGTTTGTATAAGTATTCTTAAATCTTTTTACTCAATAGCTTCCATATATAATCTACAGGATGGATAATAAGCTAAGATGTGATTGATTACTGAGTTTGGAAGTTGACAGCCAACACTGAGAGTGTAAAATTTACATCTAGTTGACAATTTAAAAAAATAGTCCAAGTTGTATGGTAGGCGTTAGGAATGGGTGGCCAGGAGAAACAAAGAAATTGTAAACAGAATTAGAACTGGTTTTTTAATTATGTATTTTATTATTTTATGATACAGTTCCATAGGCCCTGGGATTTTGCTTCTTCCCCCTCTAAACCCTCACTCTCCACCACTGATTTCCCCTGTATTATTACAATAGTATAGCCTTTTATAAAAAGTTCTTCATAAACCATCATTGGGCTATTTATGTGAATCCTGACTCTATAAGTATGGACACTGGCAGAGTCTCCAACATCCTACTGTCAAGATATTGTCTTTAGAGTTCTAGTAGAATACAGAGCTGAAGAGCCAAAGGTGAGAAAGAACAAAAGAATCAGAACAATCTGAATGTGAGGTAGCAGAGTAAGACTTCCAGTATAGGACTGAGAAAACAATTTAAGGGAGTGACAGATTTCTCAAAGGATTTAAACGGTTGAACTCTGCTCTACTGAAAGGAAGACTGTCCAAAACTCAAGAAACAAGCCAAGTGATGTTGAACTAACTTACTGTTTACAACTTGTCTCCCTACAATAATGCCTTCTATGACATGGATGTTTGTTTAGTGTTTCCTTATTAAGGTACCACCAGAAGACACTGGGGAAAAAAGACTAAAAGTCAACACCCATATACGTTAGCACTGCTTGAGCCTGAAACCACAGGACACTAAGTTTTTCCTCTGTTGAGTATGAGCAATACACAACTGACAGACATTTGAGGGCTAGAAGGAAATGTATAGGCCATTCAATGCAACTCCTTGTAACTACCATGAAGACAAGCATTTAGTGTATGCCCAACACAAAGCCAGCATTTAGCGTATGCCTGCAGTGTCCTAAGCTAAAATCACTGAACAGGAAGCCATGAAATTTGAGGTCAATTATATCAAAATGATAGAAGTAGAGAGGTAAAGATGATGCTTGGAACAGGAAAAATTCTAGAATCCTTAAGATGAACAGGAACTTAAATACTTTCAACAAACTCCTTTTTATTTCTATCAGAAACCTGTAGTTTAAAGAGGGTACACATTGTTCAAGGATATGAAGTAGCTGACTAGTGGCAAAGCCAAAAATCTTGAATGAAGTTATCCATAAGCCTATGGTTTCTTCATCACAGCCGTAATTCATCTGTAACTTAATTGATACTTCCAGTTACTAAACCACAGAAGTGGCTTTCCATCATAAATATACTGCACAATTACCCAGTGTTTAATTTCTATCCTGATATTTATAAAGTATTTGAAAAAATTAAAAGAATTTGGAAAACACAGATATGGCTTTCCTATTCTCCAAAAAACAAATTATTATTGATATTTTAATTGACATAGAAAACAGTATGAGATAACATTAAAAAGGTCATGGAAAAACAGAATTAAAAGATAAGTTTATGGGGTTAGCCTGAGACACTGGCATCCAATTGGGCTGATGGCTTACGTCCTGACTGCTCCACTTCCCATCCAGCTTCCTGCAAATGCACTGAGGAAGCCAGAGTAGGCTGGCTCAAAGTGCTTCTGTCCCTGTCACCCATGTGAGAAACTAAGATGGAGTTCTAGGTTCCTGACTTCAGCTTGCCCAGAATCCTGGCCACAGGGGCTATTTGAGAGTGAACCAATGGTTGGAAAATCTTCTGCCTTTCCCACTCTCTATGTAACTCTGCCTTTACCAACAAATATATCTTTAAAAAAAAATCTACTTTGGTTAAAAATTTCTGAAATCCATGCATTTGAAGGATCTTCAGAAAGCTCCTGGAAAATGTACAGTGTGGAAAAAAACTGCATTGATCTAAAACTTTGCATTGAAAATAATCTTTTAATTTCGATACACTTTCTAAAATACTCATGCATGCATTATCATGTTCAACATGTTTTAAAGTACATATACATTGTGCAAATGAATAAATCTAACTAATATACATGATACCCCAACAGTTATTTGCTTTGTGTTAAGAAAGCTTAGTTACTGTTTTCATTTTTTAAAAATTATTTTATCTTTATCTGAAAGGCAGAGTTACAAACAGAAGCAGAGGGAGAGAGAGAGATTCCCCTATCGGCTGGTTCATTCCCCCAAATGGCCACAATAGCCAGAGCTGAGCCAATCTGAAGCCAGGGACTACCCGTAAGTCTCTCCCATGTGGTTGCAGGGTTCCAAGCACTTGGGCCATCCTCTGCTACTTTCCCAAGCCACAAACAGGGAAGTTGATTAGAAGTGGAGCAGCTTGAACTCAACCTGGTGCTCATATAGGATGTCACATGCAGATTAGCTTATACCATACCATGTTACTGGCCCCCTCTTTCTGTATTTTGAAAGGACACAATATAGTAACTATAATCTTTAAACTGTGCAACAGTTTTGTTAAACCTATTTTTCTTTAGATTTTTGTATTCTGTGACCAATCATTTGTGATAATACAGATAAATCTGAAGGACATTCAGTTAAGTACAAGGAGCCCAGCACTGAAAGACAAATACTGTATGATCTAACAATACTGGGGACCCAACAGAAGAGAAAAATTCTGCTTACCAGGAAATTGGGTGGCTGAGAAGAAGGGCTTCTCAATGAGGTGTTGGTCCAAATGAAATAATCTTAAAAATTTTTATACTACTTTATTTTTTTTTATTGTTGCTTACATTGTATTATGTAGTACAGTTTTATAGGCGCTGGGGATTCCCCCCACCCCTCCCATACCCCTCCCCCCATGGTGGATTCCTCCACCTTGTTGCATAACCATAGTTCAAGTTCAGTTGAGATTCATTGCTTGCAAACACATGCCTAGCATAAAGTTCAGCGTCTTATTGTCCAGATAAGTTCAGTGGCCTCTTGGGGAGACCTTCTATGGTCTGAAGATAGGTCTAACAGAGTAAAGATCCGGTCAGTTAACTAATGTGTGTAATTATAAAACTGATTATGTGAGTGCTAAGATGACTTTAATAATGAGAAGGGTAAAACAAGCTCCCCATAATTTTTTCCAAATTTCAGAAGACTGCAATGTTATAGTATTTCCCTATTTTGTAAACCTGAAGCTCATATTAAAAGTATCTGATAGTTTTATGAAATGCTTAAGAGATATCTGTGATTTATATTTCTAAAGTGAAACACTTATCTTTGCTATATTTTTTTGCTTATGACAGAAAAAGAACTAAGATAAAAATTAAGTATGCCTGTGTATGTTTCAAATTAACCATGAAGTATTTGGCTTGAGGTCAAATTTCTTTAGGTGGTCAGTTGCTTCAGTTTGGATTTCCATGTTTATAGGAGCTCAAAATATTTAACTAAGTGGATAAAGCATATGTTCTCAGTTTACCTATGTTATGGTGAGTTCACATTTTTATGTTTCTCTCAAAGGTTATGATAAGTCTCCTTTGCCACATAAAATAGGAAATTTCGACTTTTACACTTGTGCAAAAAAAAAAAAAAAAGAGTGAATTATGGTCAGAAATGCAGTTACAACAATCCTAGGCTTCCTTGTGGTCCTCAGATAGCACTCTACCAACTCACAGCTGACACCCTGCCTTTACCCACTTAAAAGGTAGTTTTGAGGTGAAAGAGGCGGCGGCAGCACATCCTTGGTCTTAACGGCAAAGCCTCACATGACATGTAATTTTATATTTTTAAAGCAACTGTTTAAACATGCAGCCACAATGGTCACAGCAACAAGAAAAATGTATTCATAAGGCAGAAATAAAATTAAATTTGTAAGTACTTTTCCATACTCCCTTTATTATTCCTATTTTTAACTGCATCTCATTAGCAAAATCCTTGGAATGCAAATACTTTCATAAAGGATAACTTCATTAAAATTATTACAAAAGGTTTTGACATAGCTGCATGAATGAATACCAAAGCAGTTTGAGAAATTTCTCCTGATTAATACTTTTGAGTCTAATTCATTTTCAGAACAAAAGAATAATTGATCATTTTCCTTCACTGTGATTCCTCCTACTCGACAGTGGATTGGAGAAGACTTTCCTTTGCCTACTCATTTCTTCTCCTGGACAGGGGTCTGAGGAAACAGCAAGGCAGGCTGGAAACATTGTGGGACGTGAAGACTGCAATTCTTCACCTGTGCCTGGGAGATGATTCAATTTACAATCGGGTAAAGAATGAAACATTTCTTAGATCCTATTGCCACGTCATCACAACCACAGTTTTCCTAAGAAAAATGAAACACAAAAAGAGCGAGAAGCAATTTAACCACACCTTCCCGTGCCTTAGAAATTCCCAAGCAACAATCAAAGTCACTTAGAGGCAGAAGGTTCATCAGTTGCATTTCCCAGATATAGAAGTCTTTACATTCCTTTTATTTTAATGGAGTGTAAAAAATGCCACATCATTTTGTGGAGCCAGGTAAATCTTATCTTTGGATCTAACACCTCTTAAAAGGAATAATTAACATTGCCTTTTTGACTTGTTTAACTGGAACCTGAAGTTCCTTTTAAACCTTTACTTATATCCATGGGGAAGAAGGAAGGAAATGTCCTGCAAATAGTCTTCTCTCAATTAACCAAAAGTCAAGGCTATCATCAGAAAAAATTCCATTGCATCATTTAGCTTATTTCCCTCTGACCTTATAACTATTGCAAAGGAAAAAGGATGTCTGTTTTTTTTAAAATATATATTACAGAAGTAGACAAAGCAAAGAGGTCAAGCAAAATTGACTTAATTTTTCTTATCCCAAAAATTATAAGAAATCAATGATTAAATGATAGACTCGTCAGCTGTGTAATGAAGGAGAGAAGCAGACTCACTCAACCCCTTACTATTGTGAATCTGTGACATACTAGAAGCCTATTCCCTTCCTTTTATCACTTAGCAGTACACTACTTTAGTTTTGAAACACAAGGGCTGGGATGAACCAGCTTTGGCCACACACACACAACTGACTTCATGATTTAATGATCCAGGAAGAACTTCAGAGTCACTAGTAGACTGCATTTACATCCCAAGTCTCTGATACTGTAATGAGAACAGTTAAGAGTAGAACGATTTACTGCCCAGACTGACCTCTTGCTCCTCACAGCAGCCACGCCCAGTCGTATATGGCTGTCTCCCAAGAATCACCAGTAATCTCACACAGGATCTAGCGTTCCACTAACCATCCTCTCCTTTGTGAACTCACTCAGAATGTGAAGTCATATTCAGAACGCAATAGAACCATACACAATCACATATAGAACCTGAGCATCCAATGAAACTAAATGGCCAAAGGGAAAATTCCAGGCATATCTTACCATAATTCAAGTCCAATGACTCAAATAAGTTGTAGTTTAGACAAAGTTAAATGCAATATTCTATTAGGGAACTACTTTCTTAAACTTTGAGCCTTCAACTCATGTCAATTTTTTTTTCCAGTTTACAATGCCATTAGGAAACTACTCTCAATTTTTGAGGCTTTAACTGATGCCATTTTTTTCCCAGCTTACAATAACCTGCCCCTTTGTCTATCTCTGGAAATCATAGCATCTTTCACTGATGACGTCAACAATGAACAAACATTCCCAATTCCCTAAGGGAATCAGTTGCTTCATTCTCTGTCCTCCTGGAGCCCTTTCCTTGTGCCTCCATTGAAGTACACTCTGTTTGCAGTCTCATTGCTATGACCATTCTGTTTTCATTAAGCTTATTAAGGAGAGAGCTCACTCATCCTCAGAGCTAGGTACCCTCATAACGGCCCTTGGATGCACCTGGCATTTATGACTTTGGAGGGTGAGTTTAGATTCAATAAAGTGAAGATTATAAAAATTAGCATGAAATTTAAAGTCAATCCCTACTCTGACACGTTACTAAATAAAAACTTTCCAAATATTGTTGAGATATTTTTCTTTGAACTGCAGAGTTCTTTCTATTGCAAAACAGCAGTTCAAAATAACTTGGAGCTAGAATACAACTGGTAGAAGCCACACACACAAGGATGTCGATAATATCGCTGATCTTTGCAAATTTTATTTTAGGAGCACATCCTCAATAACCTTTAACTACCGTCACATTATTACTATGTGACCTGGAATACATAGGATGATTCCACACTGTGTTGCAAAGATTTTGCAGTCCCAAAGAACTACTCTGCTGTACATTTCTTTTAATTTAGCTGGCTAAACACATGCAAAAATATGCAATTCAAAAAGTGGTCAGGATTAACCATAAGCATTCATGCTAATATTAAAGGGATTATTACTGATTAGCCAGGATGTTACAGAAATATGGCCAGGGATTGATAAGTTCTATCTACAAAATATTCATTGGCAAAGGGAGGAAAGGCCACATAAGGAAAGGAAGACAAAGATTCTCTTAACACTTGTATATAAAAGATAAAAACAGGTATCCTAATTTATTCAGGCCATTATTTAATCAAATCCACACAGGGCACTTTAAAGTGATGGACAACTTCAAGTGATGGACAATTTCAAGCGATGGACACTTAGAATCTCATTTTATGCTATTCCCAGTGGAGGTAAAATTAAAGGATACAATTCTAGCACTTTAAAAAAATAAACACCTTGGTTGAAATCTAAGGCAGCAGATCCCTATAGAAAATAGCGAACTATCATGGGTAATGTTATGGTCAATCTTTTGCACACTTATTAAAATGCATTGGGTTAAAACCAAATTGATTTGCTCACAGCCTATCTTCCTTCTAGATGTGGAATTCCAATTAAAATCAATGGGCTTGAAGCTTGTAAGCACAGCACTAAATTATTAACACCATGAGTTCTTTAGAAAATTAACACTGATTGAAAAAGTGGAATTTTACACAGACCTACCTTTTTATTCTTAATGAGAAAGTGGCTGCAGAATTATTACCCTCCAACACGTTCCTCCTTAATCAAATCTATACTCCGAATTCATTTAATCAAATAGTATTTGTGAAGAGTTACCCAACGGAATTTAGGACTAAGGAAAATTATCTCTAGGGCCCTGCTGGCTTTACCATTCTATGATTGTAAGAGAATGACACTGATGGCATGATGGCATCAACAGCAAATGGTTTTACTCTGGGCAAACACTAAGAATGGATCAGAAAGGTTTTAGTGCATTCTAAAAGAATGGTCCCTAATATTTTCTGCAATCTTCTTTTCAGTTCCCCAAAGTGAGACTATGTTTATGTATACATGACTAGAAGAATTCTTATTGTTACATTCATATCCTATTTACTTTTCCAAATATTTGGACTAGCCTATTAATAAATAAGAATGCACTCAGCAAGCAACTAAAAATGTTGTATGTTAGATACGTGTGAAATAATGGTACCTGAAAACTTAAGCAAAGAACTTTTACAAATAAGCATAAAAGTTAAATGTGCATGGAGCACTATGATACTCTCAGCACATATGTAAGAAAGCAGCTCGCTAATGAGAGGAACAAGCTAGATTTCAGCAACTTCTCCGAAGGTGACTTTATTATCATCATTCTTTCTCGTTTGCACAAGGAGTCTCATTCATTTGAAACAAAAGCCTTAAATGCTGTAATGTTTCCATTTTCCCAAAGAATTCTGGCTTAGACAACTCTTCTTTTTGTTGAGGATGATCTCCATTTGAAATCCCCCAACATTTTCTGAACTGAAATTTCTCAACCTTGTGAGAAATCTTTTTAAAAAACTGAAGGAAAACTCATATAATGGGCAAAGTATACACGTATTTCGAACATTTTTCCACCAAAATAATTTTTAATTCCATTTTCCCATGAACTCTGTGAAGGTCCCTCATATGTCCATCCCTCTCAGCACTCTGTTGTGTTCCCCATCAACAACATTCATATTCATATAACCAAAGCATGAATTAAATAGATGCTCTCATCAGCGGAAAATGTTACCAAAATTATGAAATGCCTACTAATGTTAATATGGGTTGACTCATAGGCAATATAATAAACAGCTGTTCCTAAGCTCTTCACACAAATATATACAGGGAGAGCAAGGTAAATACAAAGCATTTGATAATTTCAAATGTGCAGTTGCTGGTCTAACAATTTAGGAAAATTATAAATCTCCCATTACAGTAGTCAACATCCAATGCCAAATTTGCATACATACACAAAATCCAGTTTTATTTCTTCAAAAGAAATACCACATAGTCTGTTTAATAACTTTAGAGTGCAATATATGTTTAGAACTGGATGCGATCTTTACAAACCCTTGGATTTTTCACTTTTGTAATGAGTGATTTCTAACTGGGTTGGCGTGGGAGTTGGAGGCAATGACAGACAAGTAACTATAGGAGGAGAGACAAATGACAATGTTTCTTAATTAGTTCTTGAATTGCCATTGCCAAAAGAAGCCTGATGGACACATCAAAATAATTAAAAATGCTTGGAAAAACGTATGCCCTACCTAAAAGATCTGTGCTCTACAACTTGAGCTGACTTGCATCCTGTCATTTTGCAGCCCTAACCAGAAAATATCATCCACCAAACAAATTCCCATTGTCCAGCCCAAATGGACTCATAAAACGCTTTGACAAGTACAACCTTACAAGGACTCCCTGTGTTCTTTTTTGCCTTAGCTAATTTCATTCCCTTCCTTTATTCCCATCTTCACACCCAGCCTGGAGGCCGGCTCTGCTACCCTGCAATGCTTTTTCTTAGCATCTCAGCAGCAGCCTGGCTTGACTCATCTTTCCTCAGAATGTCTGGTCAGGCTAGTAGGGAGCCACTGAAAGCTTTCAGTAGATGAATGAAAAAAAAATGCTGTATTTCAGGTAATTCCATCAGGCCTGCACGTAGCCTTGCGTCTACTTAGTGAAAAGGGCCAGAATAGCTTGCTAAGAGAAGAATGTCTGACATTTTCCAGAAAGAAAAAAAAAAAACGTGCCAATAGAACTTCCTGATTAACCAAATATGGACATAAATGAAATCAGCAGCAAATTAGAAATAATGCCTGGTCTTTTTAGCCCTTGGTAATTTTGTGATTTACCAATACGTGTTTGATGGCTGATGGCACCTCCCTCACTGAACCAAGTAGTTAAGTATCATTTGTCAGAGCCTGATTATTTCATAGACTAGGGTCTAATAATTTTAATGCATTTTTGATTACGTATTATTCTCCTTACCGCTGACAAAGTACCTGAGACCTTAATTGTAGGTTGAAGACACTCAGAAGGAGGAGGAAACAGATGTGATTACATCTGACACTTAACACATGCTATTCACTAGCCTTCTCTAACACATATGGCCATTTAGTTCAAATTCCTGATCAAAGCAATTAATGCTCCTGCCCTCCCTTATATTCCTTTACAGAGTAACCTGCCTCTGTACTCTTCCTCCAGAGAGGGAGAAAATATTAAAATGGACGCATACGCAAACACATACATAACGTATTATTACTTATCATCAGACAACTTTCCCTACAATTCTGTGCTCAAAAGTTTTCCTCTGTAACGCTAGCAAAAAAAAAAAAAAATTTGTCTATGGATTTACTATAATCTGAGATCCTTCCTTAAGTTTTAAGCATTACAACAATATGATCAAAATAACGTTAATTATGTTAGTAAAGAAGAAATCTTTGTTGTTACCATACTATATCCCCAAGCTCAGAGAAGAAACTATAAAATGCTTCCTTTCTTTAGATCAGCAATCCTCAACGGAATGGCAGGCCGTAAGGCAGGGGGTCAGCAAACATTTTTCTGCAGAGGGACAAACAGTAAATGTTTAGGCTTTGTAGGTCACGTGCACTCTGCAGACTGAGTCTGTGTCCCATATTTGTGAAGTAACTCTTTCAAAACATTAAAAAAAAAAAAACTAGCTTATAGGCCACACACAAAGAAACTGCAAGGAATCCACTGCATGCTATTAATGAATTGCCCTCTGGTGCATATAGAATTAGTCTCAGTTATATGTCCTTTTCGGCCGGGGGTGGGGGTGGGGTGGGGTGGGACGGCTTTGGGAAAACAGTAACTCAAATAATTCTCTCAGCTTTATGGTTCAGATGAGGAATCCTGGTTAAGAAATACTCATTAGACACTCAAAGCGCCAGCAGTACTGGAAAAAAAAAGATTACAATTGTAATTTTTTAAAACATAGGCATTTGCAAGTATTCACCAGGAAGAACTTCAAAATGCACAATTTCAATGAACCTTCCGTTCAAAGCAGAAGTAAACACAACAGCCTTACTACCTCTTAGTGGAAAATTAATTATACATATTTAAAAAGTAATTCCACTTTAACTGCCTCAAAAGAAAATCAATTACCTCGGATTCAAACTTTGGGTGGAATGGGTACTTGATCCCTTTAACGCTGTGAGTGTATTCTCTTTTACAAACAATTTAATCTCAACTCCAGAGCCGAATCCCCCAAAACTGAGGCTTACCTAAGCCATCCTCTCGCCTTTCCTCTAAGGAGATGCAGCTGACATTACTTCAGAGGATAGTGGAACAGAATACCCGAAGATCTTCATGCTAGTAAGCAGGAAGAAATGATACCATATTCTACCACAAAGGCAAATTAAATTCTGAAAACTCTGGAACCACCTGATCATATGAAATAAGAACATTCCCTTGCAATGAACAGATCATCTTTTCAATTAAGAGAGACTTGCTAAAGCATCTAAAACTGTGTTTTATCTTCCAGTATCTCCCCTATGCAATCACTACATGATACAATCATCACAAAACACACAAGCCAAAATAACAAAATTAAAATGTGTCTAGTTAACCTGATGGCTCCAAACTTGAGCCACATAGGTAGAGAACAGGACGGTACTGCCTCTGGAACCTGGAGAGGGGCTACAATCCTCAAGTGAACAGTGGTTCCTGACTTTTTTTTTAACTTCTCTTTTTCATAATATGAAGACATTTTCTATCTTTTAAACTACCAGACACTCATAGAAAGAATGCTGTACTTTTGGATACTGAAGTATTTTTAGAAAAAGCTGACTATTAGAACTCTTCTCTCAAGCAAAACATAAATCAAGTGGTGCTAAAAAGTCATTAGGCAACCTCATTTGATAGTCAAATCTGAGATGCCACTAAGCCTTGAAATTCTCCAAAATACTGTTTAAACCATTTCCTGAGGGAGACCTTCCATGCCAGAATCCACTGAAAAAGTAACAATGATACTGACTCGTCACCCAAAAGTGAGACTCATCAAAAAGCAATGGGCCCTTCTCTTTAAATAGCGGTCCAAATGAGCCAAATTAAGTGCACCGAGAAAGAGATCCTTGCTAACAAAAAATATTCATCTTGGCTACAGAGGCAAAAGAAAAAGGGCCACTCCAAATGACTCCAAGTGTCTAGAAACACTTTATTGCCCCAATCCACATGCCACTAATATTGCACGTTATACAGAAAAGCACCTGCAGTCACCATCCCAATGACATCGGCTCCTCCCCTGATCTTCCACAAGTTTTCTCCCAATGAGAAATACGCTCTACATTTATTTTCTTGCCATAGTAATGAATTATGGAAATGCAACTGGCATCACAAAAGTCACGAGCAGCAAATAAGAAAAGAATTACTATTACCTCCCCAATCTTGTTTTCTGTTAGCTTGTTCTCCCCTCTGCAGAAAGTAGTGAAATTTCCCATTCTACAATAACATGGAGAGAATTCTCAACCTTTAAAGCAAAAGACTAAAAGGCTACTTTTTCCTTCCTTTGGCAATACTCTGTTCTTCCAGAGTCCGACACCGTTTCCGTCACCTACTGCTTGCTCATGTGGTAGCAGTCATCGTCTGGCATGATGAAATTCTACCTTTCCTAAGCAGGGATTACACCGCAGCCTCCAAAAACTGATGCCGGAACCTCAGCAGATAGAAGATCCCTAGCAACACAGTGGGAAGAGTGCCCCCCCCACCCCACCATCACTCGCTGTTACCAGAAACAGTCTTAAAAGACGACCATGGAGGTGACACCTATGCTAAAACCTCAAACTTGATTCATTATTTAACCAGTCGAATCCCACGTTTTCATTTTATGTGCTCTTTGGGAAGGCTGTGACAGAGTGAAAAAGATCTTTCACTGACAGTCATCATTATTCACAAAGACATAGTTAACACAAAAAAGCAGCTCTCTTGGTACAAGATTTTTGTTTGGCACTGAAACTGAATCCAATGCTCACTTTTCTCCCTTCCCTATCACCCCAGAAGCTGTAGTATGAGGTACCCACAGCAATTTCAGCTTCCGGCGCTTACACAATGATAAAGGTGCTGCTAGCTACAAGTCATTCACATCCCACCTGGTTTCTCGGATTCTCCTCACGGGAAACAGGTTTGTATTTATCAAAAGCATTGCTTTGATGTAATGATTCTCTAGAAGACCGATGAGAAAAATTAAGCAAAGAAATGGAAGCCTTGATAAATGTGATCCTGCGTGATGTTCAATTCAACTCTAATTCACTAAAACTGCTTAACACTAGTATTGAATTTCATTAAAAGTAATTTCCCATGATCTGTATGCTGTATGGAACAGACTGCTGTGAGTTCAGTTTTTTCAAGAATAGTAAGAGTTTCAGTATCAAAGGAAGAAAGAGCTGGTCATGATTGAAGTGTGGGTAGTGTCACAGTAAAAGCGCAATGTGTCAAATCCTGATAATCTTATTAAGTTTTTATCACATTTTCACCTTGGAGTAAACGTTTAAAATCATGTATATCTCTCATATAGTAAAGAACTTTTGCCAAGGCCATGGATACTCATACATGATTTCAAATCTTTATAATTGGTATCACTGGTTAAAAACTCCACAGGCCAATGTTGAGCCTTACAAAAAAATTAAAACACAGAATGTTTCGTGTGTAACAACATTGCATGCAGATATAAATGAGAACCATTCATCCCTCCATCATCTATAATTTTTGCTAATAATATCTTAACTATCCAGAATGAGAAATGAGTCAAAAGACTAAATTTCCTGGAAAAAGTCATCTAACAATTCTATGAATTTCTTATATTGATAACCATGGCTTGAAATGATTTTAAGAGGACTTTTCTATAACTGCTTTTAAATATCTCATGGGTGACAAACATTTGGTTTGGAAGCATAGATTCATTTTTCTTGGTTGGGTATTCATATTAGAAATTTCATGAAAACTTAAGTCTAACTTTGCTCAAATTGTCTAGTGTTGGCAAACTCATTAAATAGGCCCAATTCTCTTTTTTATACTTCCAATCCTTTGTTTGAACTAGAGTTTGAGCTTTCTTATATGGTAAATGTTCCTAAAAGGTACCATAACAAATTCATAGGTACAGAGTATATAGTTTTTATTTTGATTCATTCATTTATTCACTTGAGAGGCAGAGAGCAAGATCCTAACTGCTGATTCACTCCCCAGATGTCTGCTGCTGGGGCCAAAGCTGGGATCCAGGAACATTACCCAGGTCTCTGACATGTGTGGCACGAACCTAATTACTCCAGCTATCACTGCTGCCTCCAAGGGCCTCCAACAGCCTGAAGCTCAAGTCAGGAACCAGAAATGGCTATTGAATTCTCTTATGCCAAAATGAGATGTGGATTTCTTAACTGGAGTCTCAACTAGTAGGTCAAAGAGTGCCCTTAGACAGCAGAGAGGTCATTTGGGAAGTGGTTTGATATTTCCTTAACGATTCAGAAGTAACTTCCTTCCCCTTCTGGAAATTCAAACATTTAATCTAAATTGGCTTCACGATGTTAGAGCTGTGAACTGGTATTTTATATACTAGCAACTCAAAGCTGAATTCCAGTTTTTTTGCTTGTGGAGCAGGGCAACAAGGGGAAGGAAAGGAATTTTGAGGAATAAAAATTGATGAGATGTATCAATATCGCAAAAGGTCTTAAAAATCTCTACCTTTAATGGCCAGTGCCATGCCATACCAAGTTAGGCCATGACCTGTGGAGCTGGCATTCTGTATAGGCTCCACTTTCAGTCCTAGCTGCTTCTATTCTGATCTAGTTCCCTGCTAATGGCCTGGGAAAACAGCAGAGGATGGCTCAAGTCCTTGGGTCCCTAAACCCAACTGGAAGACCCAGAAGCAGCTCTCATTTCCTAGGCTTGGATTGGCCCATATCGGGTCACTGTGGTCATCTGGGCAGTGAACCAGGAGATGGAAGATGACTCCCTGCAACTCTGCCTTTCAAATAATATATATATATGTATGTGTGTGTATAAATATATGCATATATATATATACATGAATATTAAATCTCTACCTTTGGGACAAGTATCACCATTTACTGATATTTCAGATACTGATTTTTCACTTCACTTTAGCCAAGTTTCATTTCCACAACTGCATGCATAAGCAGAATTTATTTGGTTTTTTGCATTTCATAACAATTACTAAACTGCTTACTTGGGTACACACCTAGCCATGCTGAGTGTGGTAGTAAGGTTCTTAGAGACTTTCTGACTGTCTATCATCTACAGGACTAATTCAGATATAACAGTGTTTAAGAAATAGAAAAAAATCAGACCTGGCACGGTAGCCTAGTGGCTAAAGTCCTCACCTTGCATGCACCAGGACCCCAAATGGGCACCAGTTCGATTCCCGGCTGCTCCACTTCCCATCCAGGTCCCTGCTTGTGGCCTGGGAAAGCAGTCAAGGACGGCCCAAAGCCTTGGGACCCTGTACCCATGTTGGAAACCCATAAGAATCTTGGCTCCTGGCTTTGGATCAGCTCAGCTCAGCTCCGGCCAATGTGGCCAACTGTGGAGTGATCCAGTGGACAGAAGATCTGTCTGTCTCTCCTTCTCTCTGCAACTCTCCCTTTCCAATAAAAACATATTTTTAAGAAACTGATAAGAAATACAAAAAAATCAAACCTGAACTTACAACACTCACAGATCACACACAGGTCAATACAGAATCATGAGAATGAGCATTCACTGTCAGAGTTGCAAACCTGTTTGGATCAAGGAAAACAGCAACTATGGGCAACAGCGAGATTCTGGAAGCTGCAGAATTGAACCCAACATTGAGTTATCTTCTCAAAGATCACAATAAATTAGTTTTCTTCACTTATCCCAATTTTACCTCCTATCAGTTTCCACCTGGATCTCTCCAAGCTCCAGCTCTTTTGCCAAACTAACACATTACTAATTGTTTCTGCTTGGATGTGTGACCGGCATTTCAGCATCGCTAAAAATGGACCTATTTTCTTCCAAACTTAGCCCAAATTTTTACTCTCTTGTCCCTTGTCATGTTTCTCCGTTTCCCACATTGAATTAGTCTCTAAGATCTAGTAAGATCTTCCCTGAGTTGTGCTGTGCTAAAAGTGGTCGCTAGATCAAGCAGGAACTCATTAGCAATGAAGATACATGGACTTCCCCCTAGACTTCCTAAATCAGAAACTCTGGAAACAGAGCCCAGCAGTTTGTAGGGTCACAAGCCCTCCAGGTGATTTCCATGGATGCTCAAGTTTGACCATAAACTGTCCTAGAGAAAACCTTATCAACTAAAACCTCCAGCTTTCCCCTATCTCCAATCATGCCCGCTGGGTTGTAGGTATAATGCAATCTTCCAAGACAAACAATCAACAAATACTGCTCCCGTCATTTAACTCTCCTGCTGTGGACTGAGCAAAACTCCTTACTATGAGTTGAGCAAAGAACAAACGTCCCAGTCTGGCATTCAAGGCCTTTTGTAATCAGGCCCTCATGCCAACAGGCACCTACCTTGAATTTCTGCTACAGAAGAAAGGTAACAGGTGTCCTATTGTGCCTTCTGATGATCCCCCACTCTTTAAAGCATGTGCCTAGCTTCATTTCCTGTTTGAGTCTCCTTGGGTTGCAATCCATATCAGATTCCATCTTGTTAGTGATTCATCCTATTGTTCTGTACAGTTAGATTTCTGTCAATCTGGCCACACCAGTGAATATAAACTTCTTTAGGTCAGGGACTCTCTATACTTCTTATACCTCAAAGACAGACCTTAAGCTCTTTGTTCTATGCAAAGCAGGCCTTCCAAACTTTGCTGTTAATAATTTTCCAGCTTAAATCCGAGAGTTGTCTCATGAAACGAAATGTGTAAAAACATTAAACTTAAGTCACCAGTGACCAACCTGGGCAAGCCCAATATATTACTCTTTACTGATAAGCACAGAGGAAAGCTCAGAGCTCACTTCAAACAAAGCTTCTGAATGAAACAAAAGGAGCCAGTTGGACTCTAATTAATGAGTTTGCTAACCCGTTTTTCCCACAGGGTCAGTAACATTTAAAAAGCATACATTTGAAATATGCTTCTTTCCCTGGGGCTGCCAGACACAGCAACCATAGTCTCTTTAACCACGAGAGGTCAAAGTTCTATTTTCTATCACCATACTTAGTAGCGTGTGTGTATGCTTTGCTGATTGGTTTCTTTTGTGCTTCTGCTGAAAGTTAAGGCAGGCAGCAGGAAATTGAGAACAGGGCGTCTAGAAACTCTCCCAGGTCTAGCAGGCAGCGATACTGATGATGTAGAGGCACGCAGTAATGGTTTCTACTGAACCAACTCCCCTCAAATTTTCTTGCGTTAATAACAACTTTTCACCCTAGCTAATTATCTATGCTGCCCAGCCTTCCCCATCACCACTGTTTGGTTATTTATACCATATTGGGTCAGGCAGTTAAGCCTACCCTTAATATAATGTACTGTAAAGAGGTGATGTCTCAAAGCCGTCTAATGGAAGACTGGGTGGGAGCCTGAAAAAACACACTAATAGAGCAACTTATAAAATGCATTTTCAAAGAAAAATCTGGACGCTTCTTAGATGTTTGTAAAGTATTTCCTCCAGCTGCCAAAAATTTACTCCCAGGATTGTGTTACCAGGCACAACTGAAACCTGGTAGAATAATTCACTAGTATGCCTAGAAATTTCCTTAACACATCTAGTGTGATATGGATTTCAAATCTAGTGAAACTTCATTAAGTTGATAGTGGAAAGCCATTTCTATAATTCAAAGCAACTGTTAGTCTTTGACTAGACACCCTATTGTGATGTAATAAACAAACCAAAAAAAAAATCCAATGATGGTCGATATTAACTCAACTTTTTTCATTCCTTTGTATTTTAACTTAATAGGTTTTACAGATTTCTGCTCCCCACTCCCAACAGGTGAAAAGAGGGAGAGGGGGATAAAAACAGGTATCACTAACAATACACAGTATCTGTTTCAAGGATCACAAAGATCCAAAGTCTTTTTCATGAGAAAAATACAAAAACACAATGACTAAGATTTCCTCAGCAGTACATTTTTTGAAGTTACTAGAACAAGAGGGAAAGTGGAGACTTTTAAAGAGAATTATTTTCAACTCTCTCATCTAAACCATCTACAATTTTGTGTACTCTGGAACCCAAGAAACACAAACTACAATTTTGTTCAAATTTGGCCAGATGATCCTAAACTGTGCCGTACAAATGGCCAATCTGATATTCCAAGGCGCGAAACACTCTAATCCGTAATCTTACAATAGGACCTCTGCTCCATACATGTGTTCCTGCTTCTTGGAACATGCACATCAAGTGATTTGCCCAAGTCATCGGAAGTTTGGAGATGGACAATCAAGGTCCATGGAGGCGGGGGTGGTCAACAATGTGCTCACACTTTTATTAATTTTTAAATTTTCATTTATTTCAAAGGGCTGTCATGGAGAGAGACAAAGTGTGTGTGTGTGTGTGTGTGTGTGTGTGTGTAAGGAGAAAGAGAGAAACAGATCTTTATTCACTGGTTCATTCTTCCAGATGGTGACAAGAGCCAGTGCTGGGCCAGATTGAAGCCAAGAGCCAGGAACTCCATCCGGGTCTCCCACTTGGGTGGCAAGAGCCCAATCATATGCACAATCCTCTGCTGTTTTTCCAGGCCATTCATAGGGATCTGGGTAAGAAGTGGAGAAACTGGAATTCGAACTGGTGTCCATGTGGAATGCCAGTGTTGCAGGCAGTGCTTTTACAAGCTAGGTCACAACACCAGCTCCTGCTTTATGTGTTTTTTTTTTTTGTTTTAATATTTATGGGAAGAGAGGAGGGAGGAAACACAGAAAGGCGGGGAGACACAGAGAGACTGAATGAAAAGAGACAGTGAGAACTCATAACCCAAATCCCAACAGCAACTGCACTTCAGCAGGCTGAAGCCAAGAGTCAGGAATTCCATTTGGATCCCCAGTGTGGGCTGCAGGGACCCAAATGCTTAACTGTCACCTGCTGGTTCCCAGGGTACATATTAGCAGGAAGCAGGAAGGGGAAGAAGAGCCAGGACTGAAATCTAAGCATTCCAATAAAGGAAGCAGTGTTTTAAATACTGCACCAAATGCCTACCCTTTTTATTTTTTAATCCAAATTTGAATTTACTTACACTGGTCCTATTTCACAGAACTTTTGAGAGGGATTAGTTTATGCCTCGAATACTTGACTTCAACAAACATTAATTCAAAGATGTGGTCCCCACCACATAATACCTTAGTCAGCAGCCGGTGTGTGGCAGAATGGTTGGGAAGCTGAGGCTTGCAACAGTGCATACCAGAGTGCTGGTTCGAGTCTTTACTACTCCACTTCCAGTTCACCTCCCTGTTAACATTCTTGGAAGGGCAATGGATTATGAACCAAGTGCTTGGGCCCCTGCCACCCATGTGAGAGACCAGGATGGTGTTCCTGGCTTCAGCCATTTTGGGAGTGAACCAGAGGGTGAAAGATGTCTCTCTCTCTCCCTCTTTATTTTTCAAATAAAAAATGAACACCTTTTTTTACAATAACAGATGAACAAGTGATTTGGTGAATAGTTTAGTTGTACAAGAAAAGAAGGGCATCGAACTTACCAGTTAAGATGACTATGTCCTCGGCCTAGCACAACAGCCTAGCAGCTAGAGTCCTCGTATCATACACGCCGGGATCCCATATAGACGCCGGTTCTAATCCCAGCAGCCCCGCTTCCCATCCAGTTCCCTGCTTTGTGACCTGGGAAAGCAGCTGAGGACGGCCCAAAGCTTTGGGACCCTGCACTCCTGTGGGAGACCCGAAAGAGGCTCCTGGCTCCTGGCTTCAGATTGGCTTAGCTCCAGCTGTTGTGGCCACTTGGGTTGTAAATCAACAGATGGAAGATCTTCCTCTCTGTCTCTCCTCCTCTCTGTATATCTGACTGTCTGATAAAAATAAATCCTAAAAAAGAAAAAGATGACTATGTCCCACATAGCAGAGTGCCCAGTTTCCACATCCAGCTCTGGCTTCTGATGTCCACTTTGTGCCCCTTGAAAGCAGTGGTGATGGTTCAAGGAATTGGGTCTCTGCCACCTACAGGGGAGAGCTGGGTTAGGCTGCTGGTCCGCAGCTTTAGCCTTATGGGCAGCTGGGGAGGGAGCAGGTGGATAGGGCTGCTCTCCTCTGCCTCACAAATTAAAAATAAATAAACAAACATTTCAAAATTTAGTTGTGGGTATTTCATTTTGGTTCTTTTTAAAGCAAGTTACCTCATGGCAATCTTCAAGAGAAATTGTTTATTTTCTTCTGTGAAAGGCCAAGAGCCCCCTCACCCCCCACACACAGATGGGTAGGTAGAAAGGCAGCAAGGGGGATCTTCTATTTGCTGATTTAATCCATAAGTGGCCACAACAGCCCAGGGCTAGCCCAGGGCAAGTCTAAGAGCCAGGCCGTCAATCTCCAAGGCGACATATTTTATATGTACTGATGACGGCAATCCTTTGAGTCTTAGTCACAAGAAATGCATCATGCCTAATAAGAGTACTGATTTTTGTTCTCACTCCCTTTTCTAGCAGCAAGGGAAATTAGCAAGCTCATCACTCTTTCAGAAGACTGAATTCAGTCAAAAACTCTTACCAAGATGCCTAAAATTCTCTTATTAGATTTCCATTTCTTTTTTAAAAAAAAAAAAGATTTATTTATTTTTATTGGAAAGGGAGATTTACAGAGAAAAGAAGAGACAGAGAGGAAGATCTTCCATCTGCTGGTTCACTCCCCAAGTGGCCACAACGGCCAGTGCTGAGCTGATCTGAAGCCAGGAGCTTCTTGCAGGTCTTTCACATGGGTGCAGGTTCCCAAAGCTTTGGGCCGTCCTCTATTGCTTTCCCAGGCCACAAGTAGGGAGCTGAATGGGAAGTGAGCAGCCAGGACATGGACCGGCACCCATTTGGGATCCTGGCACATGCAAAGTGGGAACTTTAGCCATTAGGCTACCATGCTGAGCTAGATACCCATTTCTTTATGGCATTATTCCCTCAAAAATGGGTTACATTTAGGGGGGGGGGTCTCATACTGAGCCATTAATGAAAAGCACCTTCATACCAATGGAATCCCCAGAGTCTTCCTAATATGACTTCTGGGACATGAAAGCTTTTTTTGCTTGTTTTACAGAGAAGGGTAGGACAGAGGCAGAAGAGCAGAGGTAGGGGTATCCCAATCAGTAAGAGAGGTTACTGAACAGCCAAGAGAAACTACAACTAGGAGAGAGGGAAAAGGTCAAGGAGATAGAGTAGGGGGCAGAGAGGAGGCTGTTGACCACAAAGCCACAAATGTATGGAAAGTCAGCACTGGTTCCTAGGCAAGCGCTGGGGCTCTTTCTTTCCCTCAGTGGTTTTGGAAGGCAGAATTGCAATGAAGTTAGAGAATGTCAAGGCTGTAGTACACTTATTAGGCAGCACTTTTAAGTATGATTCATACCTAATGGTAAAAAAAGAAACAAGATGCCGGCTCCCTGCCTCCAAGCAATCTACAAACTAGCTTAGGAGACAACTATAACACACATAATTAGAGAAAAATCCAAGGTATATACAAATTAATGAGTAGTTTGATCTGCTGCTGACAGTAGGTACACACATGCTTGGAAACTGGGTACATTTCTCCCATCCAAGTACTTAATCAGGCATAACCCTGCATAGCATATTTTTTTTTAAGATTTATTTTACTGGAAAGGAAGATTTACAGACAGAAAAAGATAGAGAAAGTGTACTCCCCAAGTGTCCGCAATGACTGAAGCTGAGCAAATATGAAGCCAGTAGCCCAGAGCCTATTCCGGGTTTCCCACGCAGGTGTAGGGTCCCAAGGCTTTGGGCTGTCCTTGAACTGCTTTCCCAGGCCACAAACAGGAAGCTGGATGGGAAGTGGAACAGCCAGGACATGAACCAGAGCCCATATGGGATGCTCGCACATGCAAGGTGAGGATTTAGCCATCGAGCCATGGTGCTAGGTCCCCTGCTCATAGACAAGAAATGGGATATATTTCTATAACCTGGAACATTCTGAATAGGTTCATGAAGAAGGCAGGATGGAGACTTTGAAAATCAGAATGAACCTCCCATATGTACATCATGACAACTTTTATAAAGCACCTCAAATTATGCTGCACAGGAGATGGCTAATTCATCTAATAACCTTTCATAGAGGCAAACTAGGGGAAGTTTTTACCATTTGCCAGTCTTAAAGGCAGAATAAAACACACACACACACACACACACACACACACACACACACACAGCACATCACAATGTTCAGGGATTCTTAAGTACCAGCAAGATTATGTCATTTTGAAGACTCAAGCCAGGGAAGTACAAGATGGACCCATTTCTCACTATTCTTCAAGTCATCTCCACTTCCTATTTACTCTCCCAACAATCTCTAGTCTAACTTCAAAGCTTCTAGTACTCCCCCCCAACCTCTAGGAGGTACAAGTGGACACTGATCATTTTGTTCCAGCTTATCTTCTGCCATTTGTCATTAGCCTATTCCACACTCCCTTATCAGCCACTCGACAACCAGGATAGTGCTTTGCTTTTAACAAAGCAAACGCAATGCCTTCTACAAATATTCACCCCAAATTGCAAATCTAATCAGTTCCTTCCAAAGGTTGGAAAGGGGAGTTAGAACTCCTCATACCGGACTCTGGTACCAAATTGAATTCCTTGTCCAGTGAAGGATTCTTGGTTACAGGCAAATAAAGAATCCCCACAGTTAACTCCCCCTCCATCTCCAGACATGCTTGCTTGCATCCTCCCATACATCTTAAGGCAATGCTTCCTTTTATTGCAATCTGTTTAGTGTGTCATCAGGGCGCTCCCTCCCCTCCACATATGCTCTCAGAAATGAGTAATCTCCCTTTTGCTGGTGACTCCAGCCTTCATTTTTGAGTCAAGTGCCTGGTATATAGTACATGCTCAGTAAACGTCTTGTAAATGACTCAAGTTCAGAGCCACAACTTTACCTACCTGCTGAGCTGTTTTACTTGGTCATCAAATGTTACCTCCAACTCCACAAGTCTAGAATGCAAAGAATTAACTCCTTCTCAGATTTGGCATTTCATCATTTCAGCCCAGTTTCTGGCAGATCTAGAATAATTCTCTCATATGCCATACACAACACTACAAAGGCTTAGACTGCCCCTTCTGTTAACTAATTATTAAGTTTTGGAAGTCTCTCTTTTTTTTAACCACAGTACTATGCATATGGAATGCAAGCTGCCAAGGCAAGGCATCAACAGAGCTTGATTGTCCCATTGAAATAGCCCTTGTGGAGCAAACTGCCTTAAGTCAGTCCATGCTCCAGTTTCTCTTTGCATCCAAGCTGGAGAACTAGCTCTCTAACTGCTCCTTGAGTGTCCCTAAGTCGGACACGTTCTATGGCTATTTTTAAACTTTCCTTTTTCATGATACAGTTCCCTAGGCTCAGGGGTTTCCCCTTCCACCCTCTCCATCCCCTTTCCCCTATATTACTTCAATAGTAACCATCACAAGTTAAAGGCCATTTCAAAAGTCAAAAATCCTCCCATAGAATTCAAGGAACACCACAGTTTGGACCTGATTCAATTTCCCAATGTTACTGCTATTTTTTCTCAAGGAGTTCCGTAAGAGAGCCCAGGTGATTTTTCCTGCTCTCACAGATTGCACGCGCATGCACATCTGTGAGCAGATGTGCCCTTCCCCATCCATCTCTACTACACCCTCCCCTTCGCTATATGGGTCTAACAATAGTTGGTGGCCAGCCTACCTTCTAGCCACCTTTAGTACCTCCAATCAGAAACCTTTATTATGCTCAAGGTAAGTGTGCAGATTTTACATTGTAGTTCATACACAGCTTTAATCCTTCAGGAAGATTTTAAAATATTTAGAGTGATGTCATGTTGTACTTCAATATCCTTCCCAAGACCCCGAACATGGTTCACCAGTGCCAGGCAATATTTTACACCTCTTAGATAAAAGTGTTCAATGAGGTTTTCATTAATCCTTAAACTACATCTACGCTTCAAATCTCAAAAACCATTTTAAAGTTGCACCACCTTAACCTCATTTAAAGATATACAAAGGTTAAATTGGAAATTCTTCAGCGGAAACTTTTCAAAAGGCATTCATATAATAATCTTTACAACTCTAATCCAACATTTAAATTTATTCTCCCAGCTAAACTTTATGAAACATTTATCAAGAGTATTTGTCTTCGTAACTACGAATGGAGGTTCTAAGGAGAAATACTTTAAATACAACTTACAACAGAAGACTCTGAGGGAAAAAGAGGTTCTAAAACATCAAATAATAAATATTCCAGTGGAAACAGATTTGCCACTTTACTATTTAAAAAAAAAAAACTGCACTTTAAATATTTTCTAAGAGTTCACCTCCCATTTGGAAAATTCTTTTAGTTTTGCACTAAAGAACTAAGCACAGGTTAAATACCCAAATATTCATATCCTTCCCACTGGTGTAACTATGGCAAAAATGTTCATTACCACAATATTAAGAAATATCAACAAAATGAAGTTGAATAACCAATTCATGAGGAGGAGTTTGAACTGGATCAAATCCTGGGTTTTCTTTCTTTACTCCAAGTTTCTTTTCTATTTTAAGGTAGTGGCAACAGAAATTTCTTTGTTTGAAAGTCAGTAATGCTGGAAGTCTTAAGTGATAGAACAGGTAGCCCGACTTCTACGTCGAGTCTCTCCTCAGAGAGAGAAAAACATTGTGGATGAAAGAATTTTGTTTTTATTTCTGGAAAAATCATTTTTCCATCATTCTTCATAATTCTCAAAAATAAACTTCTCGAAGTTATAGGCCAGTCAACCACTTCGCTGCAACTTGTGGAAATACTATACATTAATTCCAAGAACACATGCTTAACTCAAGCTCTCTTACTGTTCTAAAAGGCCCTCCTAATTTTTCAACAAAACTTGAGAATTTTACAAGTACACAATACACTTGTGCATCTCACATGTGACATTTTTGCAGAAAGTACAGAAAAGTAGCCTGGATTCAAAAATCACACTGCCTGCTATGTAATTATTTTTAGGGTATTGTACAAGTTCAACTACTGCAAAAACCTTCATGTTGTACCAAGCACTGAAGAAAGATAATGGAAGTAAAAAATGAAGGATGTGCAAGTTCACGAAGACGGAATGACAAGCATTCCCTTCTCTGCTAATACGGAGATGACTGTGCAACGAAAACAAGGTTGAACAAAGTGATCATAATATTTAGAGGAGATAGATTGAGAGGAACAGTCTGTAATACTAGACGATTGACATTTTAACCTACCTTGTGACTCAAAAATTCAAAAGTCAGGCAGCTGAAACAATTAAACATTTTTAAAAGTAGGGAGTAGTAAGAAATGCCGGGTAGCAAGCAGCTCCTGAACTACAGAAATCAAACAGACCAGAATACACATACATCAAATAAAATCCATACAAACTCAGTCAAGATCAGAAACCATTTTCTCCCCAGTACACTGTTCCCCCACCATCACAATCTTGATGAGCCGGTGGTATTGTGCTGACGCACGCACGCACGCACGCAGGCGTGCAAACACAATGAAGACTGAAGCATGGAGACCCTGCGCGGCAAACTTCACAGCGACACAGTTGAGACCCTCAATACAACAGAAGGGAGAGAGCGGTGGAGAAAGTTCCCGCTTTGCAAATCCAAACAGACTGCAAACTGCTATTTTCTAAACGCAAGCAAAGACAGAGGCGAATGAATGGGATGTAAGCCACTGATGGGGGAAGAGAGAGGAGGGGAAGGAGGGGCAAGGAGGCCAGGGCAGAAACAACTTTGAGGCACTTCGCAAAAACTGGAATAGATTAACCTTAAAAAAAAAAAACCCTACTATTTTCTGTGTTACATTTCTCTAGCCACATCCCCTCCCCCTTATTAAACATGCGCCAACTTCCTGGGACTCCATAAAGGGCTCTAAACACAGCTGAAAGACCTGGTTCTTCAACACACCAGGAGACCTAGGCTAGATAAGTGTCCTACCGAAAGTCCTTTCTTGGAAAAGGATTTTAAAAACCACTAACTGCATCAAATGAGATGCTACTTATTAAAAAATAAAAAGATAAGTTTCATGTACCAAGAAGCAAAGGTCCCAATGCAAAAAGCTTTTGATTTCGACTAGAAACACACACTATTTGTCACTCTCCACAGCTTTCCTGAACTTGAAAAAGTTTACTCTTACGTTTTTAGCAGACCACGAGGGTCTGAGGCTTTCGTGTTTTTAGCATCTGACCTATACATAAATGAGTTGTTTGGGCTATCTAGCGGAGATGGGCACGCGAGTGCCTTAAGGTAGTTGATCGGGAGTTGGCAGAACAGTCTGAAATGCAGCAACTTAAAAAGGCGATGGTTTAAAAAGTCTTTTTACATAACTTTTTCTTTCTTTCAAAAAAAAATATATATATACACAATAGGGGGTGTGTGGAGGAGGCTGGGTAGACTGCCCACGTAAGAACTTGGGTGCCCTGCCTTAGCACAGTACAGAAAGTTTCCTTTGCCACATTAAAGGGAGGAAGAAGAGGCTGGGAGGCCATCACCTCACTCTGAACAGGAGCCCTGCATTTCTCACAGCACCTTTGGGGGCTGGGCCAGCTTGGGCACCTAGGTATGATTTTGCCCTTAAACATCTGCACCGAAAGAAAAAAAAAAAGCCACCCTGGGTCTTCGCATTTACACACAGGAAGAGCTGAATTCAAAGCCAGCGCCGCCCCTGGTCTTACCCCACCCCAACTTGTGTGTGTGTGAGTGTCCGCCTGTCCAAGGAGGGGGGTGGGAGGGAGGTAGCGACAACGGAGAGAGGGCGACTTGTATTTTGTCCCACAAACCAGGGCTCTCCCAGGTTAAGATCGCCCACTCAGAATCCCCATAGGCGCAGGTGTCTCTGGCCTATTTTCATCACCCCCTCAACAAGCAATTCCCACCGAGTTGCGCGCCCCGTCCCTCCTCGCCTTCTCAGCGCAGAGCACCACCTAGCCTAGACGCCAAGAAACACCTCGAGCCCTACTCGGGGGTCACCTGGCCAGGGCGTCTGGCCCAGCCTTCCCTGGAGCCCTGGGGCCGCCCCTCGTCCCCGGGACCGAGCACGAACACGCCCGGGGTTCCCAGACAGTCACGTGGGGGACGGAGGGGAGGCCTGGTTTCCTCACCTGCATCCCGGGCACTTGGACGGCCACCGGTGAGTGGGCCATGAAGACGACTGCTGCTCCGCACGGCTCCTGCGCTGGCGTTTGCGTCTGGGGCTCCGACTGGCTCCTCCTCCGGGAGTAGTTCGGCGGCCCTCGCAGGCTTTTCAACCGGGGCCTGGAAGGACACACAAAAAGTGGGGTTCCCAGGCTGCTGGCGCGGAGCCCGGGGCTGGGAGGTGGAAGGTCGGCAGCGCAGCTCCCGGGGACTCAGTCTACCTTTCTGGCGCCTGCCCGCTGCTCTCGCCACCGCCTCCGCTGCTGCTCCTTTTCCTGAACGCGGGGCGCTGCGTCGAGCGGCGGCTGGGACCTGGGCTCGAGTGATGCCGCTCGTCTGCGCCTCGCCGCTTTAGGAAGAGGAGGTGGAGGCGCCCCAGCCACCCGCCTGCTCGCCCGGCCCGGGAGGCGCTTGGGGGCGGGCCCGCCGTTGGCCCTGCCCCCGCCCAGCCGCCGGGCGGTGTCAGCGGAGCTAAGGCTCCTGGCAGCAAAGGGGCTTGCCCGGGGCTGCGGGAGCCCGAGAACGGGGAGCCTCTCCCGGCACGCGGCGGGGAGAACCCAGGGACGGGGACACCGGAAACACGGCTCAGTCTGGAGTGAGAGCCAAAGAGTTTGGGAGAGCCCAGCGGGACGAGGGCGTCCCGTTCGCGGCCACGTTGCAGGCAGGCATGCGAGGCTGGGACCCAGGCAGCGTCGGAGACGTCTGGAGTTGAAACTTGTAGAATGTTGAAACTCTTTCCGGGCTCGCCGACCTGCTGGAAGGTGGGGCCACGCGGAGCCCCCGGCTCGGCGGTCGCTAGCGCTTTCCCGCCTACACGTCTCCTCAGCCGTAGGCCGCAGCCCTGGGTGGATCCGTAGCCACACGCCTGCTTTCCAGGTTCCCTGTCCCCAGACATACTTCAGGTAACTTCAGCCGGAGGTTTCCCCCTTGGTTCTAGGGCTACCAGTTGGATGTGTGCCAGACTGGGGCTTCCTCCCCGAACCCACCCCCCTCCTGCGCCCGGTCCCTACCCCAAGTTCTGCACGTGAAAGGGAGGAGAAATGGGAAAACAGATGGCGTATCGGCAGACAAATTAATGAGGATAATAGAGGCGAGGGAAATGAGATTGGATCATTAGCAGGACTGTTTTATTGAATTCGGCACACATGGCCTTGGTCTCGGCCACTCCCTGCCTCCGCCCCGTGTTCTGTGGCACTCCAGGGTGTGTGTGTGGGGGGGGGGGCGAGAAAGGCTCTTTTGAAAGTATCCTAATGCAGCTAACAACAGTATCCCATAGTCATCTCAGTCGCAAGAGTCTCATTGTGAAAACACCTTTGGGAGGGCACGGGAGGTTAATTACATTTTAAGAATGCAGTAGCCAAGTACCAGTTGCAAAAACCTTGCAGTCTGTAAGGAGTCTGTACAGGCAATCATTGTTGATACCCACACCCAACCCCCCCTGCACTTGCCACCTAATCGGGGGTTCTGGGAGACATATGACAAGTATTTCTCCATTTTTAATCTTTTTCAGAGAACAATATAGGAATATCAACATTAGTAGTGGTAGTTCGTGGATGTCGTTTTCCTTGTGCCAGGGATTACTACTTTGTTGAATCTCCCCAAGGGTCTTCTACCCTCGCCTTCCTCCCAACACATACCAGTTTGCAATTGAAGGGAAAGGCTCTGCCGGGTAAAATCATTTGAAGCAAATAGCACACGGTTACTGCCTGGTAGAGCTGAGAGTGGAAAACCCGGGCTCCTGCAACTAATGATCGGCTTACTACTGCTTATATGGTTTCTGTTTTTAGACATTTATTTTCTTTTTGTTCAAAAGGCAGAGTTACTGAGAGAAAAGGTGAGAGAAGGCTTCCATCCATCTGCTCGCTCACTCCCCAAATGGCTGTAATAGCTGGAGCTAGGCTAGTCTGGAGACAGAAGCTTCCAGAGCTCCCATGTGGATGCAGGAGCCCAAGGACTTGGGCTCTCCTCCATTGCTTTTCCAGGCCAGAAGCAGGGAGCTGGCTTGGAAGTGGAGCAACTGGGTCACAAACTGGCTCCCAAATGGGATGTCGGTACTGCAGGCAAAGGCTTAGTCTACTGCACCACAGTGCCAGACCCAGTTTCTGTTTGTTTTAAACCATGACAAAGGATATAATTACACTGTTCTGACTCCTAGTTCAAGACCAGGCTCTATTTGCAGTTAGATGGTAGGCCTCGGTCTATTTTCTGTGTTCCACCAGCCCAGCTCCCACGTAACAGTGCCATGGACGTGTCTTAGGCTTCATCTTACCCTGCAGGTGTTGGTAGTGGTCGGGAGTGAGCCCAAGATTCTGTATTGCGAAGAGCTTCCTGGTGGAGCAGACACGGCCGTGGAAGCAGCCAGGGTCTGAGTCCAGCTCCACGGTGAGTCCGTGTCCAGTGCTGCTGTCTCCCCGTAGTGCTCGCGAAGGGAGCAGCACTGGCACTGTGCTTCTTTCTCCTCATGATTTCATATATTTCCTTTGTGTTGTCTGCTTATCAAGATGATCTAGGTCCTCAAGGCCAAAGACACAGCTTCTCTTATAGGAGAATAATTCAGATTCAATGACAGTTCTCTGGGGGACATGTCTTTTTTTTTTTTTTTTTCCTGGTACATTTCCTCCAAGTCCAGAACATGGCCCAGAGTAGACCCCTCATTTGTTGAATGAATGAGTGTGTTTCCCCAGAACTTTTCACTAAGTAGGTGTGTAATAGGTATACTGTTTAAACTCTCGAGTACTACTCTTGCTAAACCTCTATGTTGTTTACTTTATTATGTATTATATCTTTCATTGTCTTTTTTTTTCTCCTAAGTTCTTTCCAACTATCTTCATCTTAGAACTGCCTAGGAGCAGCTCATGTAAATTTAAGTGTATCAGAGAAGTGACTCTCCTCCTTACCATTCTGGATGGGACTTATATAATGCTGTAGGAGACTAAAAGGAGACTTTGGGAAACTGGACCCCTGACACATGCTGCTTTTGAGAGCTCAGTAAACTTTTGAAATTCACTTGTGTCTACCACTACTAAATAAACCATCTGTTGTTATTGCTATAGAGACCACCTGAGTTACATGAGCTGCCTTGGTTTATTTGTGCTTTTTTCCATTGTGTGTGAGTATATATATAAAATCTTTTGTTTTTATTGGAAAGACAGATTTATAGAGAGAAGGAGCTGAGCTGATCAGGAGCCAGGAGCCTCTTGCAGATCTCCCACCTGGGTACAGCTTTGGGCCATCCTCGACTGCTTTCCCAAGCCACAGGCAGGGAGCTGGATGGGAAGTGGAGCAGCCAGGACTGGAACCAGTGCTGATGTGGAATCACAGCACATGCAAGGTAAGGAATTAGCCACTAGGCTACTTTGCCAGGCCCTACATGAAATCTTGTGAAAGTGTCAGCATATGAAAAAAAGAAAACTCCATCGTGAGTACCAGGAACTCATTCCCCTGCCCCCTTCTTGAGCAGCTTTACTTTTCAAATGATTAACTAAGCAATATGATGAGAACTTCCAGTATCTTGTGATGTGCTCCCATCCCCCTACACAAAAAAGCTCCTGAATATTTAACTTCAAATCTCCAGAGCCTAATAATGTATTATAATATAGTCACATTGCTTGATAGAAATAAGTGCTTGAGCACCAGTCCTTTTGCTTTTAGATAGCCCCATTGGGTGCTTCATAGCGTTTTGTACCTGTTTGGTTTGTGTGACCTGAGTGCCCATGAAAACTTAATAAACATGTGTGTTAGGTAAGCTTATACATACATGAAATAAACAGTGAATAAAGCTCAGCGAAATAAGCTTAGTGAAATGGTGTCCTCGAACCACAGCCCCAAAGGTTCATCATTTGAATTCAGCATCTCCTAAAGGTAAAATATTTAACTTATCTATGCTTATAAATATTTACTGAATGGACTGATCATAACCAAAATGTGCAGGCAGATAAAAATGGTCTGGAAAACTTCATTTAAAAGATTGATTTGGTTGGTTAGTCAAAAGGCAGAGTGAGAGAGAAAGAGAGATATTCTGTGTTCTGGCTCACTCCCCAAATGGCCACAATGAGCAAGGCTGGGCCAGGCCAAAGCCTCCAGGTCTCCCCAGTGGATGTAGGGGCCCAAGGCACTTGCACCATTCTCTGCTCCTCTCACAGTCTCTTAGCATGGAACTAAACCAAAAGCTAAATAAAAACAACCAGGACTTGAAGTGATTCTGGTGTGACAAATACCAGCTTCTTTCACTGCATCACAACACTTGCCCTAGAAAAACAATAACAAAGGTATCAATGGCTTAAGGCTGTGGTACATACGCAACCGTGGCCAGTTTTGTCTGCTGGTGATCATTTTTGACTGTCACAAGTGGTGAAGAGGTCTGATACCGTCATCGAGCAGACAAAGGTCAAAGATGCTGCTAACTGTTCTCCAAAGCACAGGCCAATTCCCACCAGCCCCAAATGACCGTGGTTGCCAAGGTGTGTAACATGCTAGTTGAATCGGGGGACTAGTTACCAAGAAATAGACTTGGGAGTCACTGTTCTCTGAGGGTTTCAGATCAATGTGGAGTTTGGGTGCCCAAAGCAGGTTGGATAGAGAGAGAAAAAATGAATAAATGAATATTGGACCACATCAAATAGCTAGTGGAAACAAAGCAGCATTCCTTTGTTACTTTTATACTAACCATTGTACATCTGTCTCCCAGAGTAGAGATGGAAGCTAATGACAAATATTATTAACAGAAAATAACTCTAAGAAAGATGATTTGTTTAAAAAGTATTTCATCATGGGGCCTGTTCTCGTGTCGCAGGTTTTCTGTAGGAACCTTCCAAGAAGTTAGTTCATCAAACTATGCGAACTCTTCCTTCAGTTTACAAAATGTACAGATTGGGTTTTGCGTGTTGGACTTCCACATGTTGAGCCTAATGATTTTGCTACAATACACAATGTTCTGTAGAGGATAATGGCAAACTGATGTCACTACCTGAAGTTTTTTCAATTAGCTGAATATTTGCAGATTGAAGAAATTCATCTGGGTAGATTCTAGAAACTTGCCACCCAACAGAGGAATATGTGATTGAGGTTCCAAAGCTCTGTACTGATATTTGGAATGAAATCATTCAAGGGTCCCCTTTGCTCATTTTTTTTAAAGATTTCTTTATTTTTATTGCAAAGTCAGATATACAGAGAGGAGAGACAGAGAGGAAGATCTTCTGTCCACTGATTCATTCCCCAAGTGGCTGCAGTGGCTGAACCAATCCAAAGCCAGGAGCCAAGAGCCAAGAGCCAGAAGTCTCTTCCAGGTCTCCCACACAGGTGCAGGGTCCCAAGGCTTTGGGCCATCCTTGACTGCTTTCCCAGGCCACAAGCAGGGAGCTGGATGGGAAGTGGGGCTGCCAGGATTAGAACCGGTGCCCATATGGGATCCCAGCACAGGCAAGTTGAGGACTTTAGCTGGTATGCTATCATGCAGGACCCCCCCCCCCCCCCCCGCCGCTTTGCTCTTTTTAATAGCAGCATGTGTAATACCTCAAAGTCACCTCCCAATGCTGTGTGAGTATCGAATAGGAAATCATGATAAAATGGTTGCTACAGATGTTGTATCCTCACCGTT
Organism: Ochotona curzoniae; assembly: GCF_017591425.1. Lineage (NCBI taxonomy): Eukaryota > Metazoa > Chordata > Mammalia > Lagomorpha > Ochotonidae > Ochotona > Ochotona curzoniae. The sequence goes on from NW_024467087.1 coordinate 13,981,817, forward strand.
GTTCCAACAAAGCATCCCAAGGAAAAAGCTACTTGAGTCATTTTTTCATCAAGAAACATTAAGCCTGTGTAGTTGCCGAACTCTCCCGAATAATCTTGCACCTTTGAGGGCTTACATAATCCTCTGTGTGGCATCATCTGTAGCAGAAGCTAGACTGAGACTCAGCCCAGCTCAGTTCTCTCGCTGACTTGACTTCCTGACACTGCTGAGGTGGGTGGGAGCAGATGCTGCTTGAGTGGTTTCCTGTGCAGAAGCTCTCTCGGTTTGAAATGTTCACATTCAGGGAGGAAATAATTGAGCTTCTTGCGCTTGGCCATGGGCTATAAAACTGAGACGTAAAGATGGCTGGAAAACTCTGATTCACCTATAGAAGGAGTCCAGTTCCGATTTCACTACTCGTCAAAGCTCTCGCAGAATCAGCTGGCGGTGGCAGAAGAGGGTTGTGGCTGCCTGGGCCCCAGCCGGAAGGCCATCAGCCCCAGTCACAAGCTCACTCACAGTCTCCTCCACTGCTTGCTACTCCAGCCACGCCATAATGCAGGCTTTGTCTGGCCACACGGGTACATACCGTGGCGGGACTGGGGAGGTCTTTGGGAGAGATTCTTTGAGAGACTGAGCTCTTTGTATAAGGAGGTCAGGTAGCTTCTTTGTTTGCTTTCCAGGGTGAAGTTTTCTAGCCACAGGAGAGCCTTTCATGTGTTCACGCGAACTGATGCTAAACACCCCAGCCGGGTGCTATTTTTGCCCTCCAAGTGGACTTTTTAAAAATGTGTTCAATTGACCACTGTTCTTGAATTTGTAGGCGTCTCAAGAAAATAGTTGTACTCAAAGGTGGCAGTTAAAAACAGGAAAAAAAAAAAACCTGGCAGTTGACACCAAATAGGAAGTGACTATGCCATCGGCTCATACTGAGGAAAAGGAACTTGTTGCCAGGACCTCTAAGAAAGGCAGTTGTGTAAGTCACACCCTTCAATTTGCCTGCCTGAGCTCCTGGCACTCTGTGGGCAGCATTTCCATGGTCTTGCTACTGGTATACCCAAGAAAACATGAACATGGTAAGGGAAGAACAGATGCCACTTGTGGGCTGTTATCAGGGACTACCAGAAGTTTCGGTGGAGTAAAAAGTCACCACCCTAAACAAGCAAAGCTCCATCCTAGAGGGTTTTTCCCTTTAGGCCACATCAATATTTTTAGGTTAGTTCACATCTGGCATGTCATAGGACGAGGCCCACCACAAAGCTCCAACTTCAGACCACAGCAGCATTCTTTGCTGGGAAACAGAGCATAAAACATCTTTTTGTACCTTCGATCTAGCCCCATATCCATTTTAAGTCCCATTGACTGCTTTCCCCCCCTCCTTCTTTTCTCTTGCCCTCTTTCCTTTCGCATATCTGTCTTGAACATGGTGACTAAGAGTGCAAAGAAATGCAAGGAGCTTGCTTTCTCACAGCAGAATGCCCCAGACCGCAAGCTACATGCAAAGTCTTAGATGTCTATAGTAGGCAGCTGTCAAAAACAGTAGAACAGGGGGCCCAGCACAGTAGCCTAATGGCTAAAGTCCTCACCTTGCAAGCACCGGGATCCCATGTGGGCACCAGTTCGTGTCCCAGTAGCCCCACTTCCCATCCAGCTCCCTGCCTGTGGCCCGGGAAAGCAGTCGAGGACGGCCCAAAGCTTTGGGACCCTGCACCTGCTTGGGAGACCTGGAAAAAGCCCCTGCCTTCGGACTGGCTCAGCTCCAGCCATTGTGGCCACTTGGGGAGTGAATCAGTGGACCAATGATCTTTCTTTCTTTCTCTCCTCTCTGTATATCTTACTTTCCAGTAAAAATAAATAAAAATTAAAAAAAAAAACAGTAGAGCAACAAGCACATGAAAGCAATTTACTTACATGTGTAGATCCTGGAAGGCCTCACAGAAGAGGTGATGCTTGAGCTAAGACTTATAAAATGAGTAGGAGCCAGGAAGAGTATTGGCGGGGGTGATGGTAGTAATAGTGAGGAGCTAGAAAAGAGAGGGGCCTCCGGGCAGAAGGAGATGGCGTGAACAAGTGCCTGAATCGAGCACATACGATCCACACCTTGATGACCTGGTGAAAATATAAAGTGTGCCCTCCCACTCACACAGACTCTGAATTTGTCGGTCTGAGATGCAGAAAGGAGGCATGTATGTCATTTTATACAAGCCTCCCTAGGTGATTATGATATATACTGTGAGTCAGAGAAAGGACGAGCTTTGTCGGAGGACTAGCTGGTAGTCTGGTTTCAAACAAGCAGAAACAGTTCCTGAGGCATCCCAGCCACAAGGCTATGGGGATAAAGGCAAGGCAGCCTGGGAGCCTTTTCTGCCATTCAGAAGAGTTCCATCTTGATCCCATAGGCTCCTAGGAGTCCTAGCAGCTTTTATGAAAGAGAGGAATTTGATCCAGAGTTTTTTTTTTTTCTTCCTAAAGAAAACTCTGCTTAGCACATAAAGGATACATTGAATATGGGAGAGCATTCGCAGCAGAGGGACCTATTAAGAGGCCATTAGGAGGCCGTTTGAAAAGTACCGGGGAGGGACTGGGCTAAATTAATGGTCCTGTGAATGAAGAGAAGGAGATAGATTCCAGAAACAATTTGGAGTTGCGATCGACAGTATTCAATCGATTGGATGTGGGCAGGAATAGGGGCAGAGGCTTAAAATGCCAGAGTCATGCAACTTAGGGGACTAGGTGAATGTTGAAGGCTGGAACTGAACTGGGGATTCTAGAAAGAGAACCAGGATTAAAGAACAGATAAAGACTTCCGTTTGGGTGCATTTAGCTTGCCTGTGTCATATCTAAGTGGACGTGTCCAGAAAAGAGTTGAAAATAGCAAGAGGCCAGATGGCAAATATGGGTTTAAGAATGTTAGCAAAAAAAAAAAAAAAAAGAAGTCCTTATACCCTCATGAAAGGCATCAATGAAGGACATTTAAAAACAGAAACGAAATTGGAGCCCTTTACTTCCCATTTTGAAAACCACTTCTTGAATTTCTGGCCCATATTTTGGGTCAGTCAAATGCTACCTGTGCCTAGTGGCCTCATCTCTGCAAGAGTTCTGTTTCCTTCAAAGTCAGGATGGCTAAACTCATGGCTAGAAGACTAGCAGTAAGTATCTGCTGTATTGCTGCATAGCCAGGTTATCCTTTGAATGCACAGTAATGACAGTAAAGACAGAAACACCATAAAGAACAGAAATTATGTGAAGAGAATGAAATGATACATTGCCAGGTTTCCTAGGATGGTTTTCTTGCATGCAACTGTAAAATAGATTATTGTGCGCCAGAACGCAATGTATTACATTTCCCTCCTACACTCAAAAGAAAATGAGGTGGGAGATGACATGCATGCCTGCTTTCCTGAAGCCAAGTTAGTGTCTTCTACAATGGAAAGAAAAACAGGAACAATTTATTACAATCTGAAGTACAGATTACTGGCAAAGCCAAGGTATTTGCCTCCTGTGAAAATGCACAGCAACTTTGGTGATTTCTCCAGTTTTTCACAATCATTCATACTCTTCTGGTTATTCCATTCTTGCTGTGATATTGACCTCTTATGAAACTTCACACATCCCCTTAGGTGACCATATGTGAAGGTAAAGCACTGTAATGGCTAAATGCCAACTTGAAATTAACATAGATAAATCATGCTTTTATATAAATTGTGAAAATAGTGGTAGACATTTACAGTATAAGGGCATGAAAGCAGACACAAATAGATTATAGTTTAAATGTTTTGTACACTGCATTTTACTATGTGTTTGGATTTGTCTTAGGTGTTGCAAGAAACTGAACTAAAGCAGCTCTTAAATTTAATGTTGCTGTTGCATCTGACAATATACAGATTCCCACTATGCAAATATAGAAAAATATGCGTACTAGGTTGTGAAGGATAGATTTAGTTCATGAAATATGTTTTCAAAAGACATATTTTCTCATTTTTCCCAGGTTCTTCAAGCATAAAGGGTTATTGCTGTATGGAAAGGTCATTTGTATGAACAATGGCAGAAGAAATTGTGTCTGGGTTGTAAAATGCTGGGTTATTGAATATATTTCCTAGTTGGTTTTTTTTGGGGGGGTAAGGTATTAAAAGTCAGCATACATAACTGAATACTCCTGTTTCAACTGTCTGCTTAGGTTTTGAACATAGTATAAGAGGTATAAAGAAGTTCTTTCCTGGTCCTTTTTGAAAGCAGATACCAAAGCCAACCTTGAATTAATGGAAATAAAGGAATGAGTTAATTGCAACAGCTATTTCGATGGTACTTCCTCTGTGTCAGTCAGTGGTTGCAATTTACATAGATTTGCATTTATTGCTTTTAAAAATTCATTTTTTTGAAAGGCAAAGTGACAGAGATGGAAGTAGACACACATACACACAGAGTGAATGTTGGAGACGGGAATCGAAGTACCTATACCAACATCAGATACAGGTGCATTAGTAGGAAGCTAGATCAGAAGCCCAGAGTAGCCATGACTGAAACCAGGCACTCTGGTAAGAGCCAAGGGCTTCTCGAGTGGCACTGGTAAAATACCTTATTTTCTTTATCTGAATTATTGAAGAAAATCATGATTTTTGGATAAGTCCCATTGGTGTATTGTACGTTGATGACAACTTTGAGTTTACACTAATCATTCCATTTGCTTACAGTATTTTTAGTGAGAACCTTTTATTTTGAAGGCGCTAAGATCTATGATATCTTGTAATAATTTTTTTTTTCTGTCAGTGTCTTCTTAGGACAGAGAGAAGAAAAAATGTGAGTCATTGTAATAACCCAATATAATGTGCAGAGTTAACTGATCAATACGGTAGTTTCAAATACCCTTTTCTCCTCCATCACAAAGCTACATTATATTGTTTAGAAAGAGTAGATTTTATTTCAGTAAGAGTTTTTTTTCCCCAAAGATTTATTTGTTTATATTTGAAAGGCAGAATTATAGAGAGAAGAAGGACAGAAATCTTCTACCTGCCTATTCTCTCCCTGAATGGCCACAGTGGCAGACTTGGGCAGATTCAAAGTTGAAAATCAGAAGTTTCTTCTGATTCTCCTGTGTGGGTGCAGGGTCCCAAGGCTTTGGGCCATCCTCTGCTGCTTTCCCAGCCCACAAGCAGGAGTTCAGAAGCTGGGACAAGAACTGATGCCCATATGAGATGCCAGCACCACAAACAGAAGCTTAACTTGCTACATCACAGAGACAGCTCTCTGAAAGAGCCTTTTAAGAGAAAAATATTTACTTCTTCTTGAAAAAAAATTATTATTTTGTTTATTTGAAAGGCAGAGAGTGAAAGAGAGAGAATATGAGAATATCTTCTACCTACTGATTCACTCCCCAAATGATGCCAACAGCCAGGCTAGGTCAGACCAGAGGAAGGAACTCCACGTGGGTCTCCCATGTGAGCAGCTAGAGCCCGGGGACTTGGACCATATTCTGTTGTTTTCCCAGGCCTTTAGCAGGAAACTGGATTGGAAGCAGAGCAGGTGGAAACTAAAAGGGCACCCCTGTGGGATGGAATATCTATCACAGCACTGGCTCAACATGCTGAAGCACAACTCAGGCTTCAACACCATTGGTCTGAAATAGCCAGACATTTACTTTTTGAAAAACAGCACAATAGAATAATTTGTGCTTTTTTTTTCTTTGAGGGAGGAAAAACATAGGCTTTAGAGGCAGCTGTGTGAATTTTGTATCAGCTTATTTTATGAATCTGCAAGGTGAGGATTACCTCCTTCAAATGGTGATGGTGAGAATCAAATGAGTTCATGAACATAAGCTGCCCTATTGTAGCATCTTCATAAATAGCTCCTTTCCTGTGCCCATTTGCCCCTTTTCTGGAGCCTCCAATACTCTCAACCATACTTATAAATCTTTGCACTTCTAACCCTTGGTTGCAGAAGCATTCTGACTTGTCCAGAAGTTACACGATAATCAGAAACAGAGACACTTAGAATCCAAAATGTCTGAAATAGTCTCCTTCCTTCCTTGATTTTCTAAATCCCTAAGGTGTTTCATTCAGAACAGTACCAACAACAACAAACCTGCATGGTGATCAATGCAGGAGTTGGAAAAGCTTTTTCAGGGTGTTTTTTTTTTATTTGAAAATAAGGATTTTTCTGAAGTTTCCTGTTCCTATTGTGATCCTTAAGTCTTATGGGAAACCCATTCTGATCATCTTTGTGGAAGACAGAGAGGCAGAAAATAGATGAAAAGCAGAGAGTCATGCCAGCAGTGTTTGCCTTGGTTCCTCGCTAACTTTGCATACATGTAGAACCATGTGCATTGAAATAAGGGGTGGTGAAAAAATGTGAGGGAAAATCCCAAAGCTATTGCTATCAGAGCCCCATAGCCACTTAGATATTATCATGAAGAATACAAGAAAAATGAAATTAATCTTTATAAAGCAAAGCATACTACTAACTGTGGAGCCAGGCTACTTAGTTTCAAGTGTAGTTCTGTGATCATCCCTAAGGTGTTTCAGTTCTCCATATCTTGGTATCCTTTCAGAAGAGACTGGTGAAAATATTACCTTTTTAAGCTAATGTAAGGGCTTACATTTTGTTCTTTAAACTTGCATCAATGTATTGGATGACTACAGAGGCTTAAAAAATCATTAAATGTTCAACAGCTCAGTAAATTTTCAAAGTTAACATACTCTTGTATCTATCACTCAGATTAAGAAGTAGGGTATTGGGCCTAGAGCGATGGCTCAGTGGCTAAATTCTTGCCTTGTGAGCAGTGGGATCCCATATGGGTGCCAATTTGTGTCCCAGCTGCTCTACTTCCCATCCAACTCCCTGCCTGTGGCCTGGGAAAGCAGTCGAGGACTGCTTGGGACCCTGCACCCACGTGGAAGACCCTGAAGAAGTTCCTGTCTCCTGGCTACAGATTGGCTCAACTTCAGCCATTGCAGCTACTAGCGGAGTGAACCAGTGGGTGAAAGATCTATCTCTCTGTAAATGTGATCTTCCCTTCCAATAAAAATTAAAAAAATGTTAAAACATACAAATAAAATACAATCTGCATCCCAGAAGCTATCTTGATGGCCGGCCCATACAATCACGACTTCCCCCAGCACGAAGTTATCTACTTCCTGGCTTCACACAAGGTATGTCTGTATTGTCTGCCTTTGAAGTTTTAAATTCAGCATTTCAGTTTTTAAAATTTATTTATTTGAAAGAATAAATAAAGAAGCACTCATTTATGGGATGAGGGTATCCCAACATATGACTTAACCACTACACCAAATGCCCTATTTTTGAGTTTTAAATGGGCAACATAAAGAGCTTAAAACTGTGCCTACCACATAGTAAACACTATATAAACTTAGCAGTGTAATTTTCTAGCAGTAACAACAAGGCAGGTACGTTTTGAGAGTAGAATTCCTAATAGGAATAATAAAATAAACACACTCGGGAGGCAAAGCATATGACAAGTTCAATGTAACAAGTCTATTTAAAACCATGGAGTTCCTGAACCCGTCATAGTAGCCTAGAGCAGATAGAAAGATCTTCTGTTGACTGGCCCACTGCCCAAGTGGCCTCAATGGCCTGAACTAAAGCTGGTCAGAAGCCAGGAGCCTCTTCCAGGTCTCCCATGTAGGTGCAGGATCCCAAGGCCTTGGGCCTTCCTCAAATGCTTTCCCAGGCCACAGGCAGGGAGCTGGATGGGAAGCAGGGCTACTGGAACACCAGCTGGCACCTATATGGGATCCTGGCACATGTAAGGATGTAGCTGCTAGGTTACTGGGCCAGGCCCTCTATGAAATAATATATCACAAAGAAAATCTGGAAATTTCTGACCCATTGTTTTATAGTGAAATAATAAATCTAAAGTCATAATCAAACATGACCTTTCAAAAGGAAAATAGCAGGATTTTTGTGAGGAAAAATCCTATCTGATTGATCTATTAGCATTCTTCATGAGAGTAAATAGCATATGGACAAGGAGGAACCAAAGATACAGAGCTTAACAAGGACTTTTTAAAACATTTTTTTTAATTGTTGAAAAATCAGATATATGGACAGGAAGAGAGACAGAGAGGAAGATCCTATCTGCTGATTCATACCCCAAGTGACTGCAAAGGCCAGTGCTGCACCAATTCGAACCTGGGAGCCAGGAGACTCTTCTGATTCTCCCACATGGGTGCAGGGTCCCAAGGCTTTGGACAGTCCTTGACTGCTTTCCCAGATCATAGGCAGGGAGCTGGATGGGAAGCGGGGCCGCTGGGATTCGAACCAGTGCCCATATGGGATCCTGGTGCATGCAAAGTGAGAACTTTAGCTGCTAGGCTACCGCACCAGGCCCACAAAGACTTTTTAAAAGAGATCCTGACAAGCTGCCTCTATTGTTGAACTTTTCATCATTCAGTGAGTTCACTTAGATTTGGGAGAACTTTTATGTTGTGGGAAGGCAAGCTAACTTACAGAGTAAGTTGGAGGCTAGGAACAAGTGAGTGTTCCTCTGGTTGGAGGATCATTGGCGTTTAGATCTCCACAGACCCAGACTTACTGATGCTGTACATTATAAGTGTTATACAGTTAGGTAGGCAGAGGCATCTCTGTGGTTGCAGGTGACGCCAAACTCATCAAGTGGCCCTAGGGTAACTGGCAAGAAGTGGAGGATATGGAAAATAAGGAACAATAGGTCATTTAAGTGAGGTCAAACATTTACAGAGGACCATAAGTGGACAGAACAATTCTAACTGCTATTACTTATGGCTGTAGAGGATGACGTTGGGGTTGGGAGTTATTTTGAGAATCGTTTCAGCCCTCTGGACTGTTGGAACCAGCAGAGGCAACAAAGTTCTACATCAAAAGAAAATAGATTAGAAATAAGATCATGACATCCTAGTTTTGGAAAAATAATTTTTAAAAACCTGGAGCAGCCATATCAGGAACACAGCGTTCACTTCCAGGGGTCACAAATCAAGAAAGGCAAGATGAGATCAGGGTAGCGTGGGAGGCGGTCAGCAAGGATGAAGGCATGAGAGACAGACTCAAAGTTAGCCTCCATCAACTCAAAAATGTGAACCCAGAGGAAGTGACAAGACTTAATCCTAGTACTTCTAATAGCGATCATTCATTCAGCATTCCCTCTGCGCCCAGCACTGATGTAAGGCCCTTCCATTCATTGAACCATTCGCTATCCATTCGCTTGAGAAAATAGGCCCCACCATTTTTCTCAATTATAAAGGCATCATGAAGGGAACGCACAGAGTAAATAATGATCAAAGCTATTTACTGGCTGGAGCTCAAACCAGACCTTTAAACTCAAAAGAGTCAAATCCAAGACAAACAAAAGGAAGTGAGACTTTACACAGTGGGCAGTAAAACCTGTGGAACTTACCACTTTCAGTCACAGTATAAGTTGAGCTGCAAAGAGATTCAATGGGGATTTAGGCTATACATGTAGATGAGAAAACCAAGATAGTTTATTCATATGATCTGGTGAAATGTCTGAAACCTTTAAGTTATGAATGCAAAGGACAATCCCACTCTCTCCACTCTTCTTGCTAATGTCTCTCTGACTCTGCCCCCCTATGAAAACCGTGGTTTGATCAGTTTCTGCTGTGTCTGTGTGTTGAAATATTGCACTGTGTGCTCCATAAACACGTACAAACACACCGTGTTCATTAAAGTTAGAAATAACAATATAATTTAAAATTTGTTTGTTCTGATAAACCATAAATTTCACTAAATATGTTTTTTCTTTTAAATCATGACAAGAGAGTGACACATGAATTCCTTGAGGGTCTGTTCAGATGACTGTAATTTATACTGTGCTGGAATCTCTTCACTGATGCCCTAAACCATGCTTTCTTCTTTAAAGCACTGCTTTGTACTCCATAAAAATATAACTTTTTGAGAAAATGACTTGTCACAAATAAAGGTAGGTAGAGGAGGCTTTTTTCTCCTTAGCATTGATCATCTAGTTAGCACTTAATTTAGGTTATTTCATGCTGCTATTTCTTTGAGAAATTATGTTTCAGAGAAGACACATTTCATACCCAAAAAAGTGGGAAATAACCATGGAACACATTCCCCATGTAAAAACCCCGTTGGAAACTTCCATGGTGGCTTCTTTGTCACATCAGTTCTCATGAAATACAATGATAGACCTAGCCAGTGTTGCTCACATGCGCTGTGTCTTGTTACAACACTGACAGATGTCACTGAGTATAACTCGAGTTGCCTTTATGACCTCGCCCGTAATTAAAACACTATGTGTGTGTGTTCCAGGCACACCAGGAAAGAGCTGGAGGAGAGACTAGGAGTGGTCATCTATTTCACAGAAAATGAGTCTTACCTGTAAGAAGGAAGTGTGTCAAGAAAACCAAAACATTGTAGAGCTGAGAAGCACAGGAAGGGAAAAGGAAGGAATGAAAACTGCTTTGCTTTGCACATTAGATTACAACTTCGAAACTCTTTAAAAAGAGAGAAAGGATGAAATGTGCTTTGAAATGGTGACAATGGGTAGTTGGACCATGAGTCAAGTGATGAAGCTAGCTGTCCTTTGAGACTTCCGGTTTCTCATGAGTCTCTGCCCTCACCTTTCCTTCCTCTCCCCAAACCTGTGTGCACTGGCTGCCTAAAGCACATCACTGCAGCCAGAGGCGAAGTTGGTGTTTCCCCAGGTAGTGCTCTGCCTCTAGGTCATTCTCATCTTTTTGGATGAAAGTGTATGTGTGTTACGCCCATTTATTAGCTTAGTCTAAGAAAGTTTTCATCTTAACAGAATAAGTCAATCCTTGTGATGAAATCTGGCTCTCCACTGGAGCGCTCTCTCTGGAGCTATGGTAAGAGAAAAGGTTTCTGGCATCCTCACATGACAGATAGGAAGCCAACGATTTTTAAGTCAGGTAACCACTTTGCGTTTATACTTGCTTGAATGCAAAATGGAGGGAATCGCTTCATTTTGATTTCAGAACACTTTCACATAGACATACCTAGTTGACCCCCCAGTGCCACTTCCGAAGTAATTATTGCTTCTATTTTACAGATAAGGAACTGAAGCTCAGCAGAGTTAAATAACTTACCCTGGGATATATGGTAAAGGGCCAGCACCTAAGGAAGGAGACAGCTAAGGGAAGCTGGTGGACTGACATGCCATCACTGAAGCTCCCTAAACAACAAGCTGCCTGCCATAGGAGCCATCTGGCTGTGTGGAGGCAACGAAGAATCCAAGTTAAGAGCATAAACTTGGGGATCACAAAACTTAGGTATGAATTATGGCTCTATCCAATATGGCCCGCATTCCTTGAGCAAGTCTGCCTTCATTTGGCGGATGAGAACAGCAATGCCCATCTCTTAGAAGGGGCCTCGGAGCTGAGCAATGCTCAAGACCCAGATGGGAAGCATGAGGAGACAGCTGGGATCACTGACCCTTTCTCAGCGTGGCTTTTTGTTCTCAAGCCTTTTGAAAAACACTTGTTGTCCCTTTTATGATTGCTACTATATTTGGGATGCAGAAAGGATTTACTGCAGTTTTGCCTTTTTCTGACTCCCTTGTTTTACTTTTTGTCAACCACAAGGCCAGCATGCTGTTCTCAGAGAGCCTAGAGCAACATGCACATATGATGATAGTCTGAACAGAAAGCTGAACAAAATTAGACCTCTCCCTTGAAGTAAAGTATGTGCTCTGTGCTCTGTATCATGTTACAGCAAATTTGAAAACCAAGGGCTGTGTTCCAAGGCACTGTCTGGCAGTTATCAGTAACTAAGCCTCCACTACCTGTTAAACACAGTTAATGAAGGAGTCTGTGTTTATAAATGGAGGGATTCTCTTTGAACACAGTAACTTGATAGAATGAGAAAGATAGCCTTGGATTTAGGCTTCTGGATCAAAAATCATCTTAGCCCCTGAAGTGCAAGGGTGGGGGTGAAAGAATTTCTGGTCTTGTTTGTGAAAGAGAGTATATATTTAGACGGCAAATCCTGGGAAACTGGAACACAAATATGAAACTCTTCTATAATTACAAGAAAGTAAGCTGCTTCAGCTCCAGAGGCGGGCATGCTTGAGCTGAGGGATCCTGTATGGAGCGTCTGGGCCTGCTTGCTTCAGTTCAACTCTCAGGCATTTGCCTGTACCAACCTGCCCACGCTCCATGAAAGCAGGCCTCCCTCATTCCTTCTGAATTCATGGCTTCTATCCCGAACCATTCACCCCAGCTTATCTCACACTCCAATTCCTTACTCTTCCTTAGGTTGTTCTCATTTCTCACTGCGTGACTCACTTTTCCTCTTACTTCTTTGCCTCACCCTAGGACCTGGCACTTGTTAGAACTTTTCCAACGTGAACCTTAACTTGTCCTTGCCGGCCAGTCTTCAGATCCCCTACTTGGCTACACTTCTGTCATCTATGGGAGTGTGCCCTAGTGGGACCAGCGTGTTCCCTGAGGCCTCATACTTTCACATAGGTCCCTAGGAACAGGATTATTGCCAGGCCCACCCAGTCTTTGGGAGCAAAACTTAGGCTGGAGAGATTTGTGGTTCCTTGATACTGCTCTCAGATGGAACAACAACAACAAAAAAAAAATGGAAAGGAAAGAATTTGATTGCTTAATCACTCTATACACGCATGCCAACTAAATTTCTATGCCATCTAAAGTACATAAGGAAGCAAAGTGAGGGCTTATAGTATATATGAATGTACCTCAAAAGTTATTGGAAAATAGGAAAAAAATAAGAATACATAAGGATTTCACTTTTTTTGCATCTAACTAAACTTAGCAGATAGTTCCATTCTCCACAAACTGAAAAGCAGTTTTCTTTCTTTCTTTCTTTCTTTCTTTCTTTCTTTCTTTCTTTCTTTCTTTCTTTCTTTCTCTCTTTCTTTCTCTCTTTCTTTCGAGAAAGAATTCCTACCTGCTTATTCCCTCCACAAATGCTGGAAATGCCAGGACTGGGCTGAGTTAAGGCCAGGAAGCCAGGTCTCATGTAGCTGGAAGGCACCTAACCTCCTGCACCATCATGCCAGTGTTGCAATAGCAGAAAGCTGGAGTCAGGTACAAGAATTGCTATATGAATCCAGACACTTGGACTTGTCATATAGGCATTGTTTATTTACTTATTTTAATTTTACTTGAAAAGGAGAGAAGGATGGGGAGGAGAAAGAGAGAAAGAGAGATCTTCCATATGCTGGTCCACTGGCCAATTGCCTGCAATATCCAGGACCATGCCAGGCTAATGCCAGTAGCTTGGTACTCCATCTGGATCCCCCACCTGGCTTGCATGAACCCAGGTAATTTTGAGTGATTAGAAGAAGTTGAATCAGAAGCAGACAGGCCAGAATTCAAACTGGCACTCCCTTATGGAATGCGGGTATCCAAGAAAGGGCTTAACCCGCTGTTGCATGCTGTCCATTGCAGCATGGGAGCTCTCTGTGACTCTTTTTGACTCTACTGAATAAATGAATACAATTTCAATAAGTACAGGGAGAGAGAATAATCTGAACAGAATCCCGTTGTTCTTTCAAGAAAGATGCCATTTTCCTATTTAGTATTTCTTCTCAATTTTCAAGAATTATTTTTTATTTCTTCACATTCTTCTTCTCTACCTACGTTTAATAACTAGCCTGTTCATTGATTGCTAGGACTTATTCATTATGCTTTCCATAAAGCCATGAATGCATTACTCACTGCCTGGGCTGATTGCAGCAGTGCCCTAATGCATAGTGTCCCTACTGCCAGTGTCTTGTTCTCCTCATCCCACACTTCCATGCCTCTTACCCCAGCCAGTCCATTCTTTCCTCTGCTGCCAAAGTAATCTATCTGAAATATTGGGCTCCTCATGCTCCTCTTCTTCCTAACAGCTTTTATTCTCATTTCTATATCTGATGATTATTCTATGAATATATAACACATATGATCCTGGTTTTCTGGAAGCCAGACAAGAATATTGACCTATTACATCTATATAGCACTTTGGAACATTTTTACAAATACCATATATAATTTTTGTATGATAACATGATTCAGATATTATTTTATCCCTAGATTTTAGAATATACTCTTGACATATAATGAATGGTACATACAGTGTGAGGTAGATATGTTAAAACTAAATACATACTTGATCCATTTGGATAACTGAAAAGATTCATATTCCTTAAAGAAAATTCAAAATTCCAGTTATGGAGAATTATTTTATTTGGCCTTATTTGGGTGGATGCTTATAGAGCTTAGCTGTTTATACCATGTAATTACTGAGATCAAAGCTGGCAATTTAATTCCTATCTGTTTAAACTAGCCTCATTGAGTTTCATGGGCATGACCTGTAACCCTAATCTCCGTCCCCTATTTCACAATTGTGGGTCCCAGTTGAAGCTGAATTAGATAATATAAATAAACCAATACCACAATGCTACCATTTCTATACAAAAATGTAAATATGCTGATAGTCCTACGGTATATACAAAAAAAAAACCTGGAAATGTGGCAAGAAATAATAATATGTGTCTCCTCCAAGGTGATACTAGGAAGACTCTAAAGGATGTAACATGAATACCTTATTTCAATAGCAATTTCCTCTAGGGAACAGCAAAATGTTCATGGGGAAAAAAGGTTTAAAGGCAATGTACATTTTCTGTGAATTTTCTAAAACCTCTTTGTATAATTCTACTTGTTTACTTAGGTAACAGTTATTATGTCTTTTAATCATTAATTTCTACATCGTTCTTAGATGAGCAATGCCATTTTGTCTAGACTATCTCTGTACACACACACACACACACACACACACACATGATTTTAACTCGCTTATCCCATAGATACAGGGGCAGAGAGCCCTCTTGTTCTGGTTCACTCCCCACATGCCTGTGACGGTTGGAGCTGGGCTGGAAAGGACACTGGAAGTCAGGAAGTCAAACCAAGACTCTCACAGAGGTGCCACGGATTCAGTCGCTTGGAGCCATCTCCGCTGTCCCCAGGGTCTGCATTAGGAGGAAGCTGCAGTTAGGAGGCAAAGGCAGGAATCAAGCATGGACACTCCAAGGCTGGATCAGAGCATCTTAACCATCACCTCAACCGCTGGACTCAACCCTGCCCTCCTTGTCCAGATTATTCCAGCTTTTCTAATTCAGACATGTGATGAACAGTCTGGACCTTAAGTACAGATGCCACTGCGAACAGCCTATAGGACATGACCGTGCTGAAAGAACTGCTGACCTGCAATTTTCAGACTCCTTCCTACTGATTCTAGGATAAGACAAGAATTCATTGCTAATATACACACAGCTCTGACAGGAGAAACAGATCATGGTCATTCATTAGCACTTAGGGATGAATTACTTTATCAGTTCCCTCCCACTTAACGCTTAACTGAGATGCTGCCTTAAGGAAGAGACTCCACTGGTCTATTTTGAAGGGAAGAGGTAGAGGTGAAAGTCCCCCTCATTCAAAAAAAAAAAAAAAAGTTTAGATCGCAAGCACCGATTTGAAGAAAACAAACGAACAAACAAAAAAAGCCACAGAAATGTACCCTATCTATTCAATAACTAGGAACTGCAGCTGATCAGAGATCAACCAGACAAGATGTAATTTCATAGAAACAATTTAAAGGAAAAGAAGGAGCATATCTCTTTTCAAGATAACAAGTTAAGAGCAAGACATCAGTTATGGGCAATTCAAAGATGTTATTAGAATTTTAGTTGTTCCCTCAGACGAAGTTTCTTTGGTGATCTCCCCAATTGAAATGCCAGACTCAGAATCCTAACCATGAAGGGACAGAAGATGTAACAAGTTAATCAACCACCTCAGCTATAGGTTGGCAACAAAATACCAGGCAAATAGAGACGCTATGATGGACAGTGTCAATCAATGGATTTTTCAACAACCTCATCATGTTTGGAGAGGCAAGATTGGCAGCAATTTCAAAACTGGTGACCTATTGAAACCACTTCAACGAGTATCTCGGAGCATGCCCCACATGCGGGACTTGGGGTGGGTGGGAAACCGGGTGGGGCTTCTCCCTCAATGTCCCCCTCTACCTCAGATATATGAAGGCCCTTGGCCCTTTTTGCCCAAATTAACTATGTAAAGCTTATCAAAATTAAAAAAAAATTTTTGGTTGTTCATAGAAAATAGCACTTGGGTTTGTGTTCTCTCTGGACCAAAGAACATTTTTCTTGTTCAGAGTTCACAGATGAGCAGGCATAAGCAAATCTCAAATGATTGAGAGACAACTATAGCTGTTTGAGGATGTAACAAGTCCCTACCTAGTCACTAAAGCACCAGGCCAAAACACCAGGTTTCATGGACTGTGGGAAGTGTGGCTGCTAAGTGCCACTTTACAGTAGCCCCTGACAGCCATTTCCTGCTTGGCAGTGGAGGGGAGAGGGTTGGAGAGTGTAGGTGATAGGCTTGTCATTCTGACTCGTCATGGTGACTACCTGTTCTGTTGCAAGTAACCTTTTCTTCAGTGATGCGAGACACACAATCGGTACTGACAATAGGAAACCCTCTTCTAAACATGTTTGCTTCTGGTGTTTTCAGTGAGATTTTTCTCAGTCTGATGCATTATTCCCCTTGGTGTTCATATAAACTCCTACTATAGTGCCTTGCAGATTGAGCTGAAATTATTTACACGCATGTTTTTCTCATCCACTGGATGAGAATTGCTTGGACAAGGACCAAACACATGTATTTTAATTTTAAAACATTTTTAAAACATTTGTTTCAAAATAGGAGGGCAAATATACACACACATGGAGAGAGAGAGAGAGAGAGAGAGAGAGAGAGAGAGAGAGACTCTTCCTTCCAGTGATTCAGTGCCCAAATGCTACCAGAATGAAGCCAGGAGCCTGGATCTCAATCCACGTTTCCCACATGTGTGGCAGAGGCCCAAGCACTTGAGCCATCATCTGCTGGCTGTCCAAGTGCATATTAGTAAGAAGTGATTGTGGCAGGTGGAGCCAGGTCTTGAATGCACGGACTTTGATGTGGGATGTGGTCATTCTGAGCTGCGTCCTAACTATTGCACCACACACTCATTCCCCTAGAGACATGTCCCAGGAAGTTCCTATCCGGGCCTTTTGCCTAGCACAGTGTTTATGACACAGTAGGGAGTTAAATACATTTATTATGTCAATCTCAAGAGCAAGGATTAATTATCTACTGTATGCCCAGCTCTGCTAAATGAAGTGAGGTTATAGGTTCCAATGTCACTGAAAAGAGAGGAATCATGCACTTCATTTTGCTAAAAAGCAACCTAAAACATTTTATAATTGAGATATTTTGTGGTACTGACTGCAGAAGATTTAAAAATGACGACTACTGATGAAGAGCCAACAGCAATTGAATATTTGCCATCTGGCAGCTATCACAGTACTCATTGTAAATTAGGTGTAATAAACCTAAGCTCTTTAAAAGGTGAGGTGTTTTGTGTTAGTTGGAGGAAAAAAATTCCTTCCTCAGGGAGGCCAATTCAAGGAAAGGTCTTAGACACTGAAACCCAATGCCTCCTAGTGTTGGAAGGGGGACTCTGCGGGACCGCCATACAGTGTGCCTGGACAACCTCCCCTAAGGAAGCCAATGTGCGTTATTTTCACTGAGAAGATAGCAAACATGCTTTTAAATGAACCAATGTTTGAATAAATCTGGACGAATACTTGATGCACTGAGTCAAATAGAATGCATTCCAGTGGCTTCTAGTTTGTACTTATGTAAGAATATAGCACAATCCATTTATATGTCTTCCTCTATTATTACTTAGCTAACTGGGAAAGTTTACTCTTAATTCTATAAAGTGATGGGGGCGGGTAGCTGAATGGCTAAATTCTCACCTAGCAAATGACGGCATTCCATATGGGCACTGGTTCATGTCCTAGCTGCTCCACTTCCCATCCAGCTCCCTGCCTGTGGCCTGGGAAAGCAGTGGAGGATGGCTCAAAGCCTTGGGATCCTATAGCTGCATGGGAGACCTGGAAGAAGCTCCAGGCTCCTTGCTTTAGATCAGCTCAGCTCCGGCTGTTGTGGCCATTTGGGGAGTGAAATAGTGGATGGAAGATCTTGTCTCTCCTATCTGTAAATCTAATCTGCCATTCCAATAAAATGAAATAGATTTTATTTAAAGTTGTGAACAGCCTCCACCCCTCCCAAAATACCACTAGAGGATTGGGTTTAGTCATTGTCATATGTAAGTGGTGAAGTCTGAAATATTTTCCAAGTTGAAGTAAATTGAAATTCTCTTTAAAGCTGTGCAGTATTAAAAATCATCAAGGAAGTGCAAATAAAAACTACAAGACGTCACTTCATACTTGTCAGAATAACCAGTATTCATTTTGGGGAAAAAAACTGTAAAGATGCAGAGCAACTGGGTCGCTCATGTACTATTGATAGAAATGCAAAATGCTGAAGCTTCTACAGAAAACAGTACAGAGGTTCTGCAGAAACAAACAAACAAAACTACCATGTGATCCAGCAATCTCACTTTTCGATCATCATCCAAAATAATTGAAATTAGAAGATATCTGCTCTCGCATGTTCATTGCAACATTATTCACACTAGCCAAGATGTGATGGATGACTGCATAAAGCAATGGGACATAGGGCCCGGCAGCGTGGCCTAGCGGCTAAAGTCCTCGCCTTGGACACACCAGGATTCCATATGGGCACCGATTCTAATCTCGGCAGCTCCACTTCCCATCCAGCTCCCTGCTTGTGGCCCGGGAAAGCAGTCGAGGACAGCCCAAAGCTTTGGGACCCTGCACCCGTGTGGGAGACCTGGAAGAGGTTCCTGGCTCCTGGCTTCAGATTGGCGGAGCACTGGCCGTTGTGCTCACTTGGGGAGTGAATCATCAGACAGAAGATCTTCCTCTCTGTCTCTCCTCCTCTCTGTATATCTGACTTTGTAATAAAAATAAAATAAATCTTTTTTAAAAAATAAAGCAATGGGACATATCAATGTACTGGAATATTACTCACCTGAAAGAAGGACTCCTGTCATTTGTGACAACAAACAAGAACGCTGAGGGCATTATGCTAGGTGAAATAAGTCAGTAGAGGAAATCCATTGTAAGATCTCTGCTGCATGAGATGTCTAAAATTGTCCCACCCATGCAAGTGGTGAGCAGAAATGGGGAGCTGTCAGAGGCAACAGGGTGCCATACATGGAGATTTGTTCTCAAGGAATATAAGCTGCAAGCAAGGCAAGATAAGTTCTAGAAATCTCTGTCCAGCAGTCTGCTACGGTTAGCAATAATGTGTTATATACTTTAAATTCTGTTAAGAGAATAGATATCCTATCAGGTGTCCTCACCAAAATAAAACAAAATAAAAGTGACATATATTATGTTATCCATAGAACATATATAATTTATTGTGTTGTATATGAGGGTGTTTCAAAAAGTTGATGGAGAAATGCAATGGAACTATAAGCTTATTTTTGTGCAAAAGTGTTGAAACTCATGCATAGTTCTTAATAAACATTTTACATGAACTTTTTGAAAACCAAATATAAAATATGAACTATATATTAGATATAATATGTAATGACACAAAATATGGAATGAACTGTATTTGTATATTATAAATGCGATAGAGGCAGAGACAGAGGAGATAATATTCCATGACAAAATGTCACTATTTGACCATGTAATAATCACACAAACTCACTTTTATAGCACACCTAAATCTGTCCTCCTTTTAAGCATATATATGAGAAATTGATGTATTTCCAGCTACATCTATTCTGAATAAAAGTGAGCAATATGAAATGTGTAGAACCAAAGGAAAACAACTTAAATAAGACAAAGACAAATACTGAATGTTCTATGTGGAAGCCAAACAAATGCAATTAACATGAATTTGAGATAGTGACTACTATGGGAAAGTTGGAGGTGGATGGGATAGGTGGAGTTTGGGTAACAAGTCCTGAAGCACAGTTAGATACAAGTGTAAGTCCTGGTTTTTGTAGCACAGAGGCGTGACTATTTGGTCATGTTCTATATCCTGTACAATAAAGGGAAGAGAGGAGGTGGTAGGCTGCCAACTCCAGGAAAAGAGAAATTGATGCACGACTTCTGTTAATGAACTGCTCTGATTGGTTTACACTGTGTACATGTATTGAAGTATTGCACTGTACCTCATAGAGATGTAAAAATCTATATTGAGATCAAAATGGAACAAGTTGGAACACGTTGAAGGAAAGGGCTCTGCTCACTGTCCTAATCCGATCATTACACACTGCATGCATGTGTTGATGTTGAAGCATCTCCCTGCACCTCATAAAATGAATGTTTAGTTTTTTAAAACATGAATTATATGGTTATAAAGAAATAGTTCACTACATCATAAATTATGAAAACAAAAGCAGAAGTCCCATCAATTCTACAACTTCTGTTACACCTGTGTTTCCGTCCATTCATCCTTCCTTTCTTCACTGCTCTCTTTCCTCACTCCCTGGAAGTAAAAAACTATTCTTGAAATATGGATATTGTCCCCAGTTTTTCATTTGATATTTTTCATATTTAACCTCCTTCAGTGCTTCGGCAATGTCAGACTGTATATAAATGCTGAGTCTGTATTGAATGATGATGATAAATTCTATGGAAATGAAAATAATCCCTCAACTGAAGGCATTGAACGACACAGACAGCGAGAGTGAGAGTGAGTGAAAGACAGATATGCCTTTTATCTTCTGGGTCACTCCCCAAGTGGCTAGAGTGGCCAGAGCTGGGCTGATCCAAAGCCGGGAACCAAGAGTTTGTTTCAGGCCTCCTACAGAGAACGGAAAGGACCCAGATCCTTGGGTGATCTTCCACTGATTTCCCAGGCCATTAGTAGGTAGCTAGATCATACTTGGAGCCTCAGGAACACAAACTGGCACCCATATAGGATCTCAGTGTCAAAAGGCAGGGCATTACTGTTATGTCACAACACTGGCCCCAAGTGTATTGCTTTCTTATGGAATCTGCAGTAATAATTTTCCTGTATGCCACTTGCATATTTCAGAAATTTACTCCTTTCAAAATTTATTTCTATTTGAAAGGTAGAGTTACGGAAAAGGAGAGACAGGGAGGGAAGGAAGTCTTTCATCTGCCAGTTCACTCCCCATGTGGTCACAACTGCTGGCGCTGAGCCGAACCAAAGCCAGGAGCTTGTTCCAAGTCTCCCATGTGGGTGAAGGGACCCAAAGACATGAGCCATCCTCCGCTGTTTTCCCAGGTCATAAGCAGGGAGCGGATCAGAAATGATGCAGCCAGGGCATGAACTGACACCCTTAAGCGATATAGGCAGTCTTAGCCTATTACACCATGGTTCTGACCCCATGAAATTTTTTCTTATACAGAAGTAAAATAATCTGTCTAGCAGACAAAATCAGCTGCAAGGACCTAAACTTGTTGCATCACTGCTCCTCCTCCACATATGAGATTTGGAATCTATTTTCCAAAATTTGAAACAAGAATATTTATAGGACAGCACATCTAGCAAACCAAAAAGTGGCAGCTCTTCAGCCTAAGAACATGGCATGGAGCTGCACGAAGTGTGTAAATGCCACGTCTATTCATATTCTCAGAAGTGTATTATTTAGAGCGTTGATGGGGATTAAAGTAAAACAGAGTGAGGGGCAAATACACCTGACACTTGCAGTTATTTAGGAGAAATCAGGAAGCCCTGCATGAGAATGATAGAACAGGAAATGAAAAGGAGGCATATTTAACAGAGTGATCATATATACAGTACTTGCTGAACTTTTTTTTTCTATAGATTGATGACAGGAATAAAAAAAATGAATGAAACTGGTCCCTATATTTCTAGTTTGGAAAACTGAGCAACAGCTGTATCTAATTGCCAAAATAATATGGATGGGAAATTAGTCCATTTGAGGAATATCAGTATTGACTTTCATGTTATCATTGATTCATGATCATTTGTTAGGCATAGGATGCAAATAGCTTTACATTCATAAAAGGAGAATAAAATAAAAGACATTGTTGCTTTAAAAAAAAAGACATAAAGACATGTAATTCACATTGTAGACCTCTATGCATTTGTGTGTGAGTGGCTAGTATTCCTGAAAACAAATCAACAAATCCTTAGAGACTACTGGCTATGTTTAAAATCCTATGATTATTACATAAAACATAACCTTTGCTCCTACATTATTTGGTACATTGTGGATGAATCCTTTAGGTAGACTGAGTGAAAGGGGAGGTGTTGCTAAACTTCAGTTGTTATGAAGAACTGAGACACTTTAAGAAAGTTAACAGCAAATATGCTGTATTAAGAGACTGTAGTGGGAGGGACAGGTATTGACTGAAGCACTAAGACAGGTAAAAAGATCCAAAGCAGAGTAACCTGGATGTGCAATGGTGGGCAACTCTGGGCAAGATCTTCTAAAACAGTAAAGTAGAAGCTACACAGGCAAGTTCATGGAGATAGGCTGGAACTGAAATGTAGAAGGAAGCAAAATTCCTGGAGCAGAGAAGTCAGAGTTTATCAGTTGGATGGGCGATGAAGGTCCAGAGTACATATTTAGGAATGAGTTTTACTAGGAGCAAATACTTTCTACCTAGGACCAAGTTAAACACAACCTTACTTTTTTAGGGAGCAGCATGAGAATCAAAGATATTATCTCCACCTTGGACTGCAGCGTGGAAGTCAAGTAGACTAACCAGAATCCCGAGCATTTTAAGGCCTGTGATTATAAAGGAATGCCAACAGATGGATCCTTAATAAGGCCCACCTAGGACTTATATCTGTGCAGCATCACTCACATGAACGGTACCTGTAAGAAATGGAGTTACAAATCTAAATTACAAGTTATGCTGGTCCTCAATGGACAGGGTAAAGGGAGAGAAGTACTACTGGCCAATTCAGACAGGCGAAACTGATGAAGCTACATCTCTAAATAAAGCAATTTACAGTTGCATCGCAAATAATAGTGTAAGAACCTGAGATAGCCCAAAGTAGAGATAGCATTCCTCTACTGAACTAAGATATTGTTACCTGCAATAAATAACACCTTGCCTGATTCATTCATTTTTGTTCTCCAATCTTTCAACAGGCACTGATGACCTTGCAGTGCACATATGTGTCAAACTCATTTCTTATCTTTAAGAAACTCGCAGTTTGGAAAATAGTATAAAAAATTCATCTTATGAGGAGATTTCAGTGGGGTCAGGCAAAATGATGGACAGGATAGAATTTCCTGCAGGCCTGTAAAGATTCAAAACCTGGGGCTCTGCTGGGCTGGGGTGGGGGATAACAACTTAGCAAGCTAAGCACCTGGAGTCTTGGGAGAAGGATGGCAGGAGAAAGGCTCCACGTGAGGATGGTAGACACCATGAATTAGAAGCCAGATAACGAAACATGATGAAAAGTGGAAAAAAACAAAATGAAGTTGTCTAGCTTTCTGATAGATTGTTGTTTCAATATGACGTGTGTGTGTGTATGTGTGTGTGTGAGAGAGAGAGAGAGAGAACTTGAGAAATTTTGTCAACCTGCAAACCATCGGCAATAGGGTGGGGACTGTAACCACTAAAACAAAAGCAACTAGATCAGTGAGCCTAAATTGAACTTTAAAAAAGAGGAAGTGAGGAAAGTTTGTTTGTGAGCTCTGGTGGCAGGAAATCCTGTGACTAACCTTATTTCACACATCTCAGATTATTCAAAGGGATCTGAACTTTCTTAAGAACAAGAACTTCAAATGGAAGGGGCTGTCACAGAGGCACCCCTGTTCAATCGACGAATCCAATCGGAGTTGCCCTTTGACTGTGTGTAGGGATGCTGCGGGGAGGAAAAGGGCCCCCTGGTGTTGTCAATCAATATAGAGTAATGCAGCATTAACACACGGGATTCCACTGTATGGAATAAAAAGGCCAATGCAACAAAGGAAATCAGCAGGCTCCTCCCCTCCCCCACCTAGTGCACTTGTAGAAATGTTTTCACCGGGTGGAAAATGATCCTTAGATACGAGCTGTAATGATTTTCAATAGCACTAGTGAAAGGGAAGGTTATGATGAAGGCTTCGGGGGACTGAGGAATTGGTTAGGAGGGGAGAGGGTGGTGGCCAGATCTGACAATCAGAAAACAACAGGCAGCCAGGCAGGTGATGACATGTTCTCCTGTAAGGACCCAGTAGTGGGCAGGAGCCCCTAGGCTGCATTCAGCTGTCTCATTAACAGGGAGACTTAGCATAGCAACCACCTGCAGCTCTCTCATTTCTGGCTGAAGGTGCAAGTGTCACAAGAAGGGGTTGGGAGTCTTAGATTTATCTTTCTTCCACCCATAGGAGTGAGAATTTACCTCTGGCAAACTCTCAGTTGTTTGGCTTTTTATATTCAGAAGTGTAAATAAAACGTGCTTGGCTTTCCCAAGACAACAAAAGGGGAAAGTGTGAAAATTGTTCAGGCCAATGGACTGGATTTATTTTTCACAGCCAGGGATCTCATAAGACCCCTGTTCCAGTACATCACATCACTGTTCTCCTTGATGTCAACAGGAAGCTCCCCAAGAGTCTAGGCTCCCTTGCGAATAGAATTAATTTCTAGAGGTGCACAAACTATGTCAGTACTCATCTCACCGCCTCCTGTCCGGGCCACGTTTCCTGTGAGGGTGTGTAGTCAGGTTGCATGTCTCTACAGGCAGCTGAGGCTCAGAAAAAGCCAGAATCTATTTACAGGTCTGACTTGCCTTTTCACTCATGCACTGAAGAGGGCAGGGGCTATTTCTCTGTGGTCTGAAATCGTTTGGGGCAACCTGCTGTGTTCAAAGAACTCAAACAAAAGACAGGATGAGTAAATAAGCTCAATATTTGCAGTCATATGCTAGAGAACCCACGTCTCGCTTGCTGATGCCCACTGACTGATAGCCAACTGTTAGGGTTTTCTGCCCTCTCCCCACCCCCAAACCGCTATCCTCATTAGGTTTTCATGGGCCAGCCACCAGATCTGAGAGACCAGGTCAAGTTGGAGACCCCAGTAAGCGGCAACAGGCACTCCCAGTTGTAGCAAGCAGAGACTAGACACTAGGGTTTAAGTTACATCTGCACCTGGGTGAGGCAAGGTTTAGGAATCTGACACAAGAGCCAGACAGGAACCAAGATGCTCGGGAGGGGGCCATGTCAGAGCGAGGGAATACCACAGACAGAGAGGTCAGAAGGCGGGGAGTGCCTTCCTGCACCCAGGAAGCTAGGAGGAGCTAGGGACCCGGCACACCAGGAATCCAGCTTTCACACTCAGGAGGAATAACTTGGCCATTGTTCAAGAGCTGGAAAGGAGAGTAACAAAGGGAAAAGAGAGGCTCGTCAAAGATATCACAGGGGAGAAGCAAGTTAACTCCGAAGTTGGAGATTGGCTTGATTACAATTTCAACCCCAAGTGAGGGGTTTGGACTTGGAAAATAGTCACAAGGAAATTTGGGACTCAGATATTTATTTGAATTCATTTATTGAGAGCCTATTGTTTGAACTGGGGATGTGGCCGTTTGAGAACTCATAAGCCATATCAGGAGTACGAAGCATGCCGGATTTGATTTTGTTAGAAAGCTAAGAGATCTATTGATCTGACTGGGAATATGGCAGTCTGTTGAATTACTATGAATAAAACGTCTATATTTTCTCCATCTCAGAACAGCCACATAGTCTGTGAGAATTTTTTTTTCCTCCTGGATGCATTTACATAATAGAGTTATTATAAAATATTGTATATATCTATTCTGCTAGCTTGTGACCCAGTAAGAATTGCTCAATCTTTCTGCACCCCAGTTTTGTGTAAAATGGAGACTAAAAAATACCCTTCGGAATTATTGTGAAGATTAAATGAGATAATGTGCAAGAAATACATAAGGAATTATTTATATTTACATGCTCAAAAGTAAGCTTTTGTCATTTCGAAATTGTATAATTCTTTTGTTGAAGCTGGTTGCATGCCTTCTCATTCAATTTGTTTAAGCTGTCTTTATCCTGATTTTTTTCATATCACTTCATAATAATATGATTTACCATATCCATTTCATTTTATTGCTACCCTCAAGGGGAAAATAATTAAGTGTATTAATTGTATTCCAATTCCTCTGCTCTGTAGTTTTTCTCTCCCATTTGGCTAATAAGTCTTAATAGGCTATGCTTTAAGAATCAACTGCTCATTATACAGATGTTTATAAGACAAAAACACTTAGAGAGGATCCCATCTCCTTTAGAACTTTCAATCAGTAGACTCAAGGATAATCATGGAGCCTTAGCCTTGTTTTTTCCAGAAAGAAGATTCAAAAAAAAAAAATTTAAATCAAAATGGTTTGCTTATATACTGTAGGTAGTATCTTTAAGGCAGTGGAGTAGATACAAAGAAAATGAAGGATATCAAGTAAGTGTGCTACTAAGCTGGCTGCCACGGTGGAAGACTGATAAGCTTATGGAGCAACTCTGGGAAACGGAGCAAAACCGAGAACCTGAGTGTCAGCCCACAAAACAAACTGGGGTATTTAACACCAACTCTTAAGCTTTATCCTGTGCCTCCTGGAGATGGTCAGTTCGCGAGCATTTGTAGAGTGCTGTACATGCAGATTGCACAGAATTCTACAGTTGTGGGAAAGTGACTTTTCGGTAGTAATGAACCAGGAACTTGTACTAAGCGCGTGGATAGCTCCAAAGAATATGGCTGAAGCCCAGACAACACCTGTTACACCAAGAGAACCTCTAAGGGGTTCTTATTTCCTGCAATGCTTGGCAGGTTAAGGTCTGGACAAAATTCTGAGTACCACTGGCTTTCTTACCTCATTGCCTTAATCTTTTAATCCTGTGCTTCTCGCTAGCATGTCATTTCATGCCGCTGAGGTAGTAAAAAGCTAACAATTGAGACTGATCTAAGAGCTAAGATACAGAGGTTCAGAGAATTACAGTAAGGGCATTTTCTACTATGCTTACAGCCAGAAGCCCAACGGGGTTTGTTTGTTTTCAACTTGTATCCTCCTCTCACCTGGAGAGAAGGAACCAAACTGAAAGAGAATGCGAAGTGGCAAACAAACTGAAACAGTTGATTTTGTCTAGCTGTATGGAGGCGAAGCAGATTATCAGAAGAGATGATTACAAGCAACACACAGACCCTTGGGCTCCTAGCACAATGGACCGATATTGTATTCTGTCAGGCCATGACTCTCTGCTGCCAAAGGGGGTGTTGATAAGAAGGGAGAAACTCAACAATCAGATTTACCTTCCTAAGATCTAGGTCACTAGATTTTTTATGCTGTATACTCGGGCATGGTAGACATCTGCTACAGTTTCTCTATAGGGCTTTAGACTCTTCCTTAATAGCTTCCCAGTTTCCCTTTGAGAGACTCCTCCACTGTGTGTGGTCTTAACAGGAGGCAGTGTCTACGTTTCACCACTGTACCTTAAGGGGTCAGAGCCTTGCTTTCTGCAGCTCTGTGCAGCCGAAAGGCAGGCATGCAAAAAAGGCAGACTAGAAGAAAGTGGGGATTGCGACCAGTGTTATGGTGTAGTGGATTAAGTTACTAAAGGTAAGATAGAGAATTATTAGAGCTAAGGTAGAGAGTTTCAGAGCCACCATCCCATATGGTATCATCCTGTGATGCCACCATCCCATATGGGCACCAGTTTGAGATTGAGCTACTGCACCTCCAATCCAGTTCCTACTAATGTGCCTAGGAAAGCAGCACTGGGTGACACAAGTACATTGGGGAGACTCAGAAGAATTTCTAGGATCTTGGCTTTAGCTTTGCTTAGTGCTATCTGTTACAGGCACCTGGGAAGTAAACCAGCAGGTGGATGACCACTTGCTCTCTCCTTCTCTCCCTCTGCCTCTGAAACTCTGCCTTTCAAATAAATAAAAGATAAATCTTTGCTTTAAAATGTGGGGATTACTTTGCATAGAAAAGCATCTAAAATGAAACTATAGTCTTAAATCCAGAAAATGAAAGAAAGAAGCATTTTTATTTCATGGTTGTAAGAAATGGAATGCTCCAGAGTTCAACAGAAGCTGCTTTCTTTGTAAGGGTCATCTGGACAGTTTCATCACACTGAAATTCATCATACGAATGATGGTAGGAGTGGTGACGATGATGATCATGGTATGATGGTGGCTAACATTTACTGAGTGACTATTATGGCACAGAGAGTTAACATGGGTTATATTGTTACACTTACAGTAATGCTCTGAACTCAGTGATAGTACAAGCTCCATTTATTTTCAGCAAAAGAAACTGAGAAGTTAAGTAATGTGCCAAACTCACTAGCAAGTGAGTTAAGAATTTAGTTCTTTCTGACTTTAGAGCCTGAATCATTTTCTTTTGAGAGGCAAAGGGACGGAAGTATAGAGATGTTAGAAATTGTGATGAAAGACAATGCAAGAGATAGATGCAGAGGATAGATAGATATAGAGGCTGTTATTTCTGTGTGCAGGTTCACTACCTAAATGCCTGACAATGGCTGAGGCTAAGCCAGAGCCTAAACCAGGAGCCAGGATGCAATTCAGGTTCTCCACGTGAGCGACAGAAAACCGATTCATTTCACCATCACTGTTTCTTCTCAGGGTCTGCTTTGGCAAGAAGGTCAAGTCAGGAGCTGGAGTTTGGAAATGAACTGTGGCACTCTCATGTGAGCCATGGATATCTTAACTGCTAGGCTAAAAATCCAACTCCAAAGCTGAATTTCTTTATCACCCCTCTGGGTAGCTGCTTCCCATAGCCTGGAATTCATGCTGTTGGGAAAAGGTTAGGTCAAATGTATGAAAAGAAGAAGGTCCAGCATAATGATGAAATTAGCCGACCACAGAGCGTGGCTTGGAAAGGGATGCTGCTGTGATCCACTCATGTGCTCATGATTCAAATGCACTAGGAAGTACTGCGTGGTTCGATGTTCTAGAGAGGGTGAAGAACCAGTTCAGTGACTTCAAGGAGTAATGGCAGCAGCCTAAAAGAAGGATGTTGTTAGACGTGGGAGTGCTGAGTGGCATGCACTGCTTTGTGGCTTATGCGAATCTAAAGAAACCAGCTCTTCTAGCTTATTTTCTTCCATATTCTTCTTGTTTCATGATTTTATGAGCTCTACTGCCATCTTACCATCACAATTTTGTTTTCCTCCTAATCACTCACACATAGCCTACGTTCAACTCAATGATCTATTTAAAAAATTCTCCCAGACACTTTTGGGTCCTAATGGGGGACAAGATGTGAGTAATAATTTGAGATGTGTCTATTTCTGTGTGAATGCCCATGCTTGCACTGTGTGTCACAGTTTATTTTACGTGATCATATATATCTATGTTGATCCTAAATAGTGCTCCAAAACACTCAGTTCCAATACATGCGTGACACTGCATGTCGGAGAAGTTTGGGTCATGGTGATTAGCAGATTTCAGACATGAAAATGATAGTTCCGGGGGCTCCTTCGGCTCCTTCATCTGAGAGTTCCCGAGGGTTGAGAAAAGCTGCCTGGTGGTACAGGCATGAGAATTCTGGCTTTAGGCTTGGCTAGATGTGCATGTGCACATGTGTGCTCTTGCAGGGACTTGCATGCGCATGCCTGCACTGCCTTTCCTGTGCTGTGCTGTGACTGAAACATCCCAGAGCAGCCCCAGCAAGAAGCTGCCCGCTCCCCTAGGGGCTACTAGCCGTGCGATATTCTCAGAGTTGTGAAAACGAAACTTGAGATATTAAATTGGAAAGAAAAACCTGTTTTGAATCTCTTTGCCCCTTTGAGGCTATCACATCGATTAATATCAAATTCGCTCATGTATCTGGCCTCCACATGAAGCTGCAAAGGAAGAGACCTAGTACTTCTCCCCTGTGTGTACTCCTTGTAAACACTTCCCAGGACCCTTTGTTTACCTTAGTCGTGGGGAAAGTGTACTTCCAGGAGAGGGGCAGAAGATGTGGGAGAGGAAAAAGAGTGTGTGTTCAGGTGTTTCAACAGCTGTGTGAGAGCTCTATTTACTTGTGGTGGGAGTCAGTTGTTTACCAAGGCACAGACATATCTAAGAGTACTGTCGCAAACTCCTATTGTTTTGACACACCTGATTGATGAGCGTGAGCATGGCATGCCTGCAGGCTGGCCAAGTCCCCAAATAGAGATTCATTACTGTTGAAAGGAACCACAGAGATTATCCAAATTACCAAGGCAAGGGTCACAAGGAGTGACCAATCCAGTTTTGTATTGTGGAAACTTTGTAACAAGAAGGGAAGGCTACCAGGAGTCTTTTGGATCTGGGGCACGTAGGTCTCCCAGGATCCATAGGGAAGGGTCTTAGCATCATAGGATTAAAAATATATTTTATTAAAAAAAGAAAAGAAAAGAAAAAAGAAAGATTGGAGAGGAGAAAATGGGGGAGGGGAAACCCCAATGTCTATTAAACTGTATCATAAAAATTTTTTTAAAAATTTAAAATAAATAAATAATTAAAATGTAAACAAAGAAGGGGAGAGAAAAGCTATTGCAACGTCAGAGGTTAATAGGAACTCCCTTGGAAGTTCACAGCTGAGGTCCCAGGTATTCTTTTAGTGAAACTGGTTTCAGACATTAAGAAATGCACTTGATGGGGGACGCTACCTGGGGACCCTCAGTAAAAGGAAGAACAAAACAAACTGTCAAGATACCTTTCTCAATGCAGTAGATAGGTCTTATCGGGCCAGCTAAGAGTATACTCATGGAAAGGGAGAAATGCTCCCCTTGAGGGACTCACTGTAGCCACTGTGAGGTCAGTGACCACATCAGTAGAATGGTGGCCATTGCATTAACGGGTGTTGAAAGCAATTGACAGTGTATCCCCAAACACTGATACCATCCACTAGCATTTATTGAGGTATGGGAGCTCTTTCATACATTGTTCTAACCCTCTGGATACTATCTTACTTTCAATGTGCCTATGTGGGATTGTAGAGGGGTTATATGCAGGAGAGAGTCACATGGCTGCTCAGTAGCACAATGCAGCTCAAACCTGTCAACTTGAACCCCCGTTGTTTTTTTTTTTTTTTGAGTAATTGGGCTATGTGTTGATGAGAGTCACTAAACAGCATGGGATTGGTATAGGTAGCTGGCTTGGAGTTCCAGAACATTCTGCCGGAACGGAGAAGGTCCCACTGAAAGGCTGCGTTGACTCAGCAAAAGAAAGGCAGCATGACTGGGCTCTCCTTTGCTGAGGCTCCAGTGTGCGCGGGTGTGAGGTCATTGTGGAGCAGTGGTTCTCCGCAGCAGTAGCACTGCCCTCCAGGAGAGCTGTAGGACACGTGTTGGGGCATGTTTGCCCTCTCATGTGCTCGTGCCACACCATCACGTACGGAGATAAATAGTATTTTATAACATATCACTTTCCTTTCGTTCCTCCTTTTACGTTGCTGGGATTTGTTCATTTATTTACTTACTTGTTCATTTATGGGTTTTTTTAAAGATTTATTTTTATTGCAAAGTCAGATATACAGAGAGGAGGAGAGACAGAGAGGAAGATCTTCCGTCCGATGATTCACTCCCCAAGTGACTGCAACGGCTGGTGCTGTGCCGATCTGAAGCCAGGAGCCAGGAACTTCTTCCGGGTCTCCCATGTGGGTTTAGGGTCTCAAGGCTTTGGGCCGTCCTCGACTGCTTTCCCGGGCCACAGACAGGGAGTTGGATGGGAAGTGGAGCTGCCGGGATTAGAACCGGCGCCCATATGGCTACTGTGCCAGACCTTTATTTATTTATTTTTTTTAAGTATGTGTGTTAAGTTGAATCATCTATGGTTTTCATTTCAGGATAAGGTAAAGAATTTCCTGCTTTTGAAACAAAAGCAGGGCATTATGTTAAGAAGCACCGTTGTCACTTTATAATCATCCCTCCAGTTGTTATATTATTCAGAATTTGGGGACACCTGAGTCAATGTACAACATCAGAAGTAGCAGGATGACCTCACCAGCATGTCTGCATACGACCCTCCTGCATGAGATGCACACAGGAGTCTCCTGCTACCAGCTAGGAGAGAATAAGTGAGAAAATGGCCTCCACAGACATCACATGACTTTGCGCCTTGAGGGTTTTCTTTTCTTCTCCGACTGGGTTTGCTGCTCTCAGCCAGAGAGTGCAATGGGCGAGGTCACTAACACACGTCACAGCTCCTCTTGGGTTGGTTCAGGTCACGTTGATGGAATGCCAACCGTGGATTTTCTGTTTCACTCATGTCCTTCCGCCCTTCCCACTCGTGCTGATGGCCATCCCTTACTCCTCATTTGAGGATCTCTCTGTGGTTTGTTCTCAACCTAGCCCGTCATCACCTTTGAGGTTCAACTCCTGACTGCTGAGGAGGCAGGCAGCTAAATTCAACTCCATAGCTGTATTTTTTTCAAGGTTCTTACATCTCTCAACAAATCTCTCCTCACCACCTCCCTCCCAGCCTACCGGAGTTGTCTCCAGCAACTATTTTCTCTTCTAAGCCTGTGCTGTGCTGACCTTGAACCTATTGCTTTCTCTGAGTCAAGTCCTTGATCTTTCCCCATGGCCTTACTTTCTCACACCACTTGTTTTTCTTTGTGTCAGCATCTGCATTCAGTTGAGTTCCATCTTCTCCAGAGTGCTTCTCAAGTTGGCTTACCAGTGACAGACATGCGGCACAGGAAGTTCCATGAAAATGAGGACATCTCAAAATATTCACTGTTATATAGTACCAGTCCTCTGGCCCACATCTTGGCACCATAGTGAGCACTAAAGTATTTTCCATCACCAAGTGACTGTATAAAGTTCATATTCGTGCTGCTTATTGAATGTCATGGGAACTGTAGTATCTACTTGGTCCAACAAAAATTACTGAATCTTGAGATTTCTATAAGGATGATTAAACACTAATCGGCACTGAAATTTACCTGGGTCCTTAGCAGGTTCTTAAAAAAAATCTCATGGCTTTGATTTACAAAATTCTTGTTTGCGTTCGCTATTCCAAGTCCCCCAGAAAATATCACAGCAGGGCCTATACCCACCGTCGGCAAGGAACAACTGGGAGTGAGATGAGAAAGGAGAAGGGGTTATTTCTCCAGTTTCATTACTTTCTCACCTAGTCATAGAGTAAACACTGGCTGAGACTTTCATACCCTGATCTTTCAAAGCTGCCCACAGCTCGGAATTAGCTTTGAAAAGGACTGTCCAGTTAAAATGTGATTCATGCCACACA
Source organism: Ochotona curzoniae (assembly GCF_017591425.1). Taxonomy (NCBI): domain Eukaryota; kingdom Metazoa; phylum Chordata; class Mammalia; order Lagomorpha; family Ochotonidae; genus Ochotona; species Ochotona curzoniae. The sequence goes on from NW_024467087.1 coordinate 14,014,920, forward strand.
GTGTCCTTTTTTTTTTTTATTCTGTAGAAAATGGGAAAAATAACACCGTGCTGTGAGTCACACATGGAAACTGTTCATCACGATGCCGTGGAAAACGATTTCCAAAGGGCATCCAGATATTTGGTGCTGTTTCCCCCATGTTCCGGTGGCCAGGGAGGCCAATGGACACACTTGGAAGGAAGCACTGAAATTTCCTACAGTGTAGCGCCCTGAGGGGATTGGCAAAGCCTCCATTCGCCTGCCTGAAGTTTGTCCCCAGAAGAGTCATTAAAACCTGTGGCCTTGGACAAGGTGATTCACTCTCTGGGCATCAGTGACTATTTTTTTAAATTAGAGGATTGGACCTACTGAGGCCCTGGGCCTCTTCAAAGAGCCAGTATTGAGACAGGTAAACAGATTGCCTTCATGTTTCTGACACTCAATGGCTGTGTGGACCTCAGCAAATTCATACACATCTCAGCCTCAGTTGCTTTATTTACAAATTGGAAATTAAACCTACTTCATTAACTGAGAGATTACACGAGGAAACGTCTAATACAGTACTAGAGCTCAGCACTTGCTAGCTTCCTCCTCTTCTCTGATCTTTCTTTGTGTGTGTGTGAAGCTCAAAATTACTGTCAGTGTAGTGTGACAAAGGTGCATGGTGACACAACAACGCCGAGCAGGGTCTGAAGACGTTAGTGTAAGCATACGTGAGCCATTGCACAGAGTTCAGAGTATTGCATGCTCCAGACCACCAGGAACTTGGAATTTGGGAGCATCTAGCCAACAACCCAGCAGCACTAGCGGGATTCTGGTCTTGGTACATCAGTTCACATCTAATAGAATACACCCCCTTTCACATGGCCCAAACCATGAAGATTTGCCTTCTCAGTCACTGCTGTTTTTATAAATTAGGGTCAGTCACATTAAAGTTTTGTCAAAAATCTTTGCTTCTGGGTCTCTCCAACAAAGAGCTATAGATCAACTGTGAGCAAATATAATCATGTTGTCTTGTGATCTGTGAAATGTGCATTCCTGCTGCTCACAGAGGAATGGGAATTCCTTAAAAAACGATGGCCTGATTCTGTGGATGTCTGTACTTCACTTCTCTTGTTGTAACTAGGAAAGATGTATTTCTTGCTCAGACACCTACTAATGGACCAAAGTAGTTCAAAGATTAACAATGCAGACTTGGGGCTGGTGCTGTGGCACAGTGGGTAAAGCTACCATATGTTCCATTTTTTTCTGTTCACTTAGGACATAGTTTGACCTTGATTTTCTAGCACTTTGAGTTGTGAGGCAGGGTTATTTATTTGAGATTTTTTTCATGTTTTTTTGTTCAAGGCATTTTAAATTATTTTATTTGTATATGTTTATGGTATACAGCGTCATAATTCAGTACATGTCTTCAATAAGTAATGATCAAATAAAGATAGTTAGCATTCGCATTTCCTTAAACATTCTTCTAAAGGTTTTTCTTAACATTCGGTAGTGTCTTTTTCTTCTTTTTAATGCCAGTATTTAGGTTATAAATTTCCTTCTGAGCATCGCTTTTATTGTATCAAATAAGTTTGCTATGTTTTGTTTTTGTTTGCCTCACAGTGTTTTCTAACTTTCCTTGTGATTTCTTCTTTGATCCATTGGCTGTTTTAGAAAGTGTGTTTTTATTTCCATATATTTGTGAATTTTCAGGCTTGCCTGCTGTTGATATCTAATTCCATTCCCCTGTGATCAGATGATTACTTAGTGTAATTTCCATGCTTTTAAATTGTAATGAGACTTGGTTTGTACTTTAGCATATCTTCTAGTCCAGAGGCTGTTCTAGGTGTACTTAGCAGTAGTTTGTACTCTGCTATGTTAGGAGGAGGGTATCTGAGTGTTTCAATTCTGGTGTTGTTCGAGGGCTCTGTTCCCTATTGGCTTTCTTTCTTGGTATTCTCTCTATGATTGTGAGTAACATATTGAAGTTTCTGACTATCACTGTAGAACCCTCTAGTTCTCCTTTCAATTCTGTCAGTTCTTGCTTCATCTATTTAAAGCTTCATCTAGAGGTGTGTACATTTATAATTATTAATATTTTACACACTGGCATTTTTAGCAATATGACATCTTTCTTTGTCTTTTGAAACAGTTTTGAACATGTAATCTGCTTTTTTTTCTGATATTAGCATAACTACCTAAATTCTATTTTCATTATTTTTTGCATGAAATAAATACTTCCATCCTTTCACTTTAAAATTTTTTTGTGGGGCTTTGCATCTGAAAGGAATCTCTCATAGATCCATTTAATCAGAATTAAATAAAAAACATGACTTTACACATTCAAGAAGTACAATGAATTCCAAGGAGTATAAAAACAATGAGAATCATGCTTAAAAGCATTATAACCAAAATGTGAAAAAGCAAAGGCAACTATTAAGTCTTAAAAGCAACAACAGGGGAATGATTTATTGTGCAAATGTATCTTATGTATATTCATATCCAGTTTCTCATCAGAAGCCATGTAGGGTTGGGTCTTTCTAAACATGATTCCAGTTTTAAGTATGTACTTGGCCTCTGGATTCCCTGGATACCCTGGACCAGGTACCCTTTGCCCTCATACTATCTCACTTCCCCAACCTTTTATTGTTTGCTCCAACTATTTTTTTTTTTTGCCACCCCCTTATAACCTCCTGATTTATTGTTCATTTTTAAAATTTATATAGTTACTTGGGATGCCCCACTCCCCAACACACACACAGTGTATCTCTATCTGCTGGTTCACTTCCCAAGCACCCACAACAGATAAAGATGGGAGCTAGGAACCTAATCCAAGTGGGCATGCAAGTGTCATGACCCAGTTGCCTGAGCCTTCATCACTGCCTCCAAGGGTTTATACTTGTAATAATTTGTACTCAGTTGTGAGAGCCAAGAATCCAATCCAGGACCTTTAATTAGTGCTTGTGAGCAACCTAACCACTAGGCTAGCCATCTGCCCTTAATTGATTGTTCATGTTTTAGAGGAAAACCCTTCTGGTAACTGCTTCTTCAAACTGCAAAGTCCCAAGTTAGGTAGAACAAACCCAAGCTCTATGTCAGTTTGAGAATGGCCCCATGCAAGTACAAACAGCAGCACAGTTCTTTGGGAATGGGTATGCTGCGCGTCCTTTGGAACCAAGAACCCAAACCATAAATACAGGCTGCTATTTTCTTTTTTTTTTTAAGATTTATTTTTATTATTTTTTATTGGAAAGGCGGATATACAGAGAGGAGAGACAGAGAGGAAGATCTTCCATCCGATGATTCACTCCCCAAGTGAGCGCAACTGCCGATGCTGTGCCGATCCGAAGCCAGGAGCCTCTTCCGGGTCTCCCACGTGGGTGCAGGGTCCCAAAGCCTTGGGCCATCCTCGACTGCTTTCCCGGGCCACAGGCAGGGAGCTGGAAGGGAAGCGGGGCCACCTGGATAGAACCGGTGCCCACATGGGATCCCGGGGGTGCAAGGTGAGGACCTTAACCACTGTGCCACCGCGCCTGGCCCTAGCTGCTATTTTCAAGACTGCTGCCATACTGGGGAAGGGGCCTAGACAAAAGTAAATGAAGAAGTCAGAAAACTTCCTTACTGTGTTTGAATAGACTTCTCCCTGTAGTTTCTTGTCCATCTTTGACTATTCTGGGGAGATCTGATAAGGCTGCTACTATGCAACCTATGTGTCACTGAAAATTTTAATGAGAAAAAAGAACTTTTTTGAAGAAATGAAAATAAAAACAAAAATATCAAAACCCATAAGATGTAGCAAAAACAGTATTAAGAGAGGCCTTTCTGCACTCTTGAGTGTATCCCATTATCTGTATGTCTAGCCCTTCATCATTAGTAACATTTTTATTATTGCATTTATATGGTAAGTTCTAAATTATATATGGTAATCTCTGCAAGTTTGCTTTTTTCTCTTTAACAATTCATTTAGCTATTTTAATCTCACTGCATTTCAATATTCAATTTTAAAAACATTTGTGTTTTTAAGGTTTATTTATTTCTATTGGAAAGTAGAATTTACAAAAAGGAGAAACAGAGAGAAAGATCTTCCATCTGCTGGTTCACTCTCCAGATGACTACCATAGCTGGAAGAGAGCAAATCTGAAGCCAGAAGCAGGGAGCCTCTTCCAGGTCTCCGACGTGGATGCAGAGCCCCAAGGCTTTGGGCCATCCTTGACTGTTTACCCAGGCCACAAACAGGGAGCTGGGTGGGAAGCATTGCCACTGGGATTAGAACCTGTACCCATATGGGATCCCGGAGAATGCAAGGCAAGAACTTTAGCCACTAGACTACCGTGCCTAATGCAGATTTGTTTTATTTTCATTTGAAAGGCAGATTTACAGAAACAGAAGGAGAGACACAGAGATCTTCCACATGCTGGTTCACCCCAAATGACCACAAAAACTGGAGATGGGCCAGTCCAAAGCCAGGAACCAGACGTTTTTTCCTAAGCCTTTCATGTGCATGCAGGATCACAAGGATTTGGGCCCTTCCCTGTTGTTTTCCCAGCCCATGGGCAGGATACTGGATCAGATTTGAACCAGCACTCCCGTAGGATGCCAGCATTTCAGTTGAAGGTCCAGCTTGTTATGTCACAGCACTGGCCCCTCAATTTTTATTGTTAACTCACTTTATTGATATCTACAAAATTTTCTGGGGTCTCAGGACAGGGCGTCTCATGCCTGAATCACAGATGCCAGCCACCACATGCACATGGTGAGCTGTCCCCGGGCCTGCCTGGGCTCTGTGGGTTGCTCCCTTCGGGGTGAGTACACCGATGGGGAGGTCTCCAGGACTGGGCAGGTCCGGGGCCCACCCGCTGCCCTCATTGGGTGGTGAATGGGATTGGGGAGGGGTGCGACATTGGGCCTGGGAGTGTAAACTTCTAGCAGCCTCCTGGTTCCTGGTGGGTCTCAGGACAGAGCATCTCATGCCTGGATCATAGACACCAGCCACCATGTGCATGTGGTGAACTGTCCCCAGGCGACCAGTGCACCATTTGGTGCCAGGCTCCGCCTGCTGGCCTGCAACACCCATTGGATCCAGTGGAAGTCGGGGCTGAAAAGAGAACCAACCCAGTGATTGCAACCACCAGCTGATTGGGGTGATGGACTGTGCCAGGCCCTGTACTTGCTAGTACGTTCAAGAATCTGGTCTGAGAACACCTCAGACAAAGTTTCTTTGGGGATCTTCCCAATCAAAATGCTGGACTCAGAACCCTAACCAAGAAAAGAGAGAAGACAGAACAGGTTAATCAACCATCTCAGGTATATGTTGGCAGTGAAATACGGGGCAAATTGAGACTTTGTGATGGACTATGCCAACTAGTGGATTGTTCAAAGACCTCATAGTGCTTGGAGTGGCAAGATTGGCAATGATTCATAACTGGTGAAATATCAAAACCACGTGAGCAAGAACCTTGGAGCATGCCTTACATCCAGGACCAGGGGAGGATGGGAAATTGGGTGGGCCTTCTCCCTTAATACCCCCCTTTAAACATGAAGGAAACAACATGGAAATAATAGTCTTACCCACTTTCCTATAGCCCTTGAACCTTTTTACCCTAATTTTAACTATGTAAAGATTGTCAAAAATATAATTTTAAAAATGTAAGTACTCAAAAAAATTTTCACATTTTTTACCAAAAGCATATTATATTTATATAAAACAATTTGGAGAGACAATGCATATTTCTCTTAGGTCTTCTCTCCATTAATACGGCATAGTTTTTAATTTATTTCTATTGCTTTTCTTTTATTCCATATTGTAGTTTTCAGTATAATAATCCTGTACACACTTTTTTAGATGCAGCAATTGGCATCCTAAGTACTGCATCAAATGCCTGTCCCAGCTTTATTCATGAAGGACATTTTTTGTTGGATATGGAGTTTGACGTTAACGATTAACAGTCATGTGTCTGTAGAGGTATCTTCAGTCTAGATAGTTGTAGCACTCATAGACACAGATGACACTGATTACAACTGAAGAAATGACATCAAGGCTACACTGCCAGGCTCAGCCAAAACAAAAGCCACAGTAACTGCTCAACTGAAAGGATACATCCATTCTAAACAGAATATATATTTTTCAGTGAAGTCTTGTCCACAATGAAGAAGGAAATGTTATACATGATGTGCAGATTTCAACATTAGAACACAAGAAACATGAAGAAGCAAAGACACACGATGCTTCCAAAGGAACATGACAGTTCTCCAGAAAGGATCTGAAAGAAAATGATGGGATGCCTGTTCTAGAATTCACAATAATGGTCCTAAGGACACACAATCATATACAGGAGAACAAGATAGACAATGAAAAAAAAAAAAAGGAAATCAATGCATGTGTATGAGAAATTCAACTGAGATAGAAAACATAAAAAGGTCAAAAAGAATCAGCCACAAATTTTAGCAGTGAAAACATGGATGAACAAAGTAAAAATTACAACTGCAAACTTCAACAACAGATTGAAAAGAAGAAAGAATATTTTTAAATCATTTTATTTTTATTGGACAGGCAGATTTACAAAGAGAAGACGAGACAGAGAGAGAAAGATCTTCATTTGCTGGTTCATTGCCAAAATGGGAGCAATAGGAGCAGCTAAGTTGACCTGAAGCCAGGAGCCAGGAGCCAGGAACTTCTAGATCTCACACACACGTGGGTGCTAGGGTCCAAAAACCTGGGCCATCCTACACTGCCTCCACAGGCTAGAAGCAGGCAACTGGATGGGAAGTGGAGCAGCTGGGACATGAACTGACATCCATACGGGATGCTGGTGGTTGAAGGTGGAAGATTAGCCAGTTGAGCAGCCATGCTGACCCCAGAATGTGTTTTTTATCTTGGGGAATTTGTGACCTGAATCAACTTCAAAATAGACAGCATAAGAAGCTAGTTTGACAAAAATAAGGGAAAAATAATTTATAAGAATAAATAAAGTCTAAGAGATACATGAGATACCATTAAGTGAAAACAAGAAACACTTTCATCATGAAGACACCTGGAGGAGAAGAAAAGGAAAAATACATTAGAGGTGGAAAAGGTAACATCACAACCTAATACCTGAAAATAAGTAAGACGATAATAACCGAGTATGAGCAGCTATAGGTTAAGAAACTGGAAAACCTTTAGAAATGGGTGAGTTCCTGGATACACACAAATTATAATGGTTGAATCAAGGACATACAGCTTATCTAAACAGACCAATAGCATGAAATGAGATGTTCTCCCAACCAAAACAATTCTAGGAAATGGAGTTTCAGCTGAATTCTGCAAAAGAGTTCAGTAAGAACTAATTCTAGTACTAGTCCAAAAAGATGGGAAAAAAAATCTTATGACCCAAAATTACTGTGATACAAATCAGACCTAATCAAAGAAATAAAACTACAGACCAATATCTTTGATACGTGTAATAATCCTCAACAAAATATTACCAATAATGACCCAACCACACATCAAAATGATTATACGACACAATTAAATGAGGTTTATCTTAGAAGGCAAGGATGTTGTATGTTCACACACCAATAAGGTTATAAATCACATCAGCTGAATGATCACCTCAATAGCTGCAAAACAGCATGTAATAAACTTCAGTATTCCTTCATGATAAAAACATCGCTCAACAATTAGGTATAGAAGCATCCTATCTCAACAGAATAAAGACTATAGATAATAAAATAAAAGCCAATGGCTGGGTGCGGTAGACTAGTGGCTAGTCCTTGCCTTGCACGTGCCGGGATCCCATATGGGTGCCGGTTCTACTCCTGGCAGCCCCGCTCCTTGCTTGTGGCCTGGGAAAGTAGTTGAGGATGGCCCAGAGCCTTGGGTCCCTGCACTTGTATGAGAGACCTGGAGGAAGAGGTCCTTCTAAGTCTCACATGTGCTGGTGGGTGCTGCGGCCAGTTTGGTACAGCCCATCTCACCTCAGTATATGCTGGTTAGTGTTGTGTCCTGGCCGGGTCCGGTCTACTCCTAGTTCCAGCTAATGTGGCCCAGTGTTGCCACCCAGGCCAGCCCAGCCAGCCCCAAGATCTGCCCTAATGTGAAATGGCTGGTGCTGCAGCCTAACAGCCTGTCCTGCACCTTGTCCTAGTGCTTAGATCTGCCAGTGGGTGTTATGAACTGGCCTAGCCGGCCCAATCCCAGACCTGACCCACATATATGCTGGCAGGTACTGCAACCTGGCCTGGTTTGGGCTGCTCCTTGCCTTGGTTCTTGTGCTCACCTGCAGGGACCACGTCCTACCTAGCAAAAAAGTTTCCCAAGCTCCTCTATCAGATCTCCTCCTAGTAGCAGATATCGCACATATCGTTGGGTCCTTGGCCAGGGTGACTTGTCCCACCTCCTCCTGTCCTGACAGGAACAGTATCCTTGCCCAAGTGACCCACACTTACTGTTCTTACTGTTGGGAGTTACAGCCCAGCACACCTGATCCATGCCCTGATACAGCCCTCTCATGGTTCAGCACTAGCCAAGACCTAGCCCAGCCCATTCAGCACCCACCCTGGTTCTCACAAGCACCAGTGGGAACTGGAGTCAAACCCAGTCTGATGCACCCCAGACCCAGTCCACACCCACGCCAAGGGACACTGGAGTCATGTCCAGCTCAGATTGCTGCCTCCATTCCAGCCCTCATGCTCACCAGTGGGAACCACAGCCCAGCTGGGGCATACACTTAGTTCCCCAACCAGGCCTGTTCCAAGTCACAGATCTTGAACTTTCCAGTGGTTGCTTTGACCCAGTTCAGCAAAGAATTTCCCTTGTCCTAACTTTTACCATCAGATTCTGCAGCCTGGCCTGGCTCAGAACCAGCCCCCAGTCCCAACTCTCAGTGGCAAGTGCTGTAACCTGGCCCTGCCCTATCCCTGACTCTTGTGAACTGGTAGGTGTGGTACTCTAGCCCAGCATGCCCCTCATTCCAGCCTAGCTCTTGCACTTGCCAGTGAACTCAGGTTGGCCTGGCCCTGCCTGGTTCACCTCCCTTTAGAACCAACCCACACACTTGCAAGTGACCACATATGATTTTGTAACACCACATTTATTTTGAAAAAATTTGATTCCTGGAATCACATGGATCTTGCAAATGTGACACATTATGGGATATAAAGTTTTAAAAGCCATATTGATTAATATCTCCAATAAGCTCATATAAAAATAGAAGCATTTAGAAATAGTCAAGCTCACTGTGCTGGATGAGTTTTTTTTTTTTTTTAAAGATTTATTTTTATTATGTTTTTATTGGAAAGGCGGATATACAGAGAGGAGAGACAGAGAGGAAGATCTTCCGTCCGATGATTCACTCCCCAAGTGAGCGCAACTGCCGATGCTGTGCCGATCCGAAGCCAGGAGCCTCTTCTGGGTGTCCCACGCGGGTGCAGGGTCCCAAAGCTTTGGGCCGTCCTCAACTGCTTTCCCGGGCCACAGGCAGGGAGCTAGAAGGGAAGCGAGGCCGCCTGGATAGAACCGGCGCCCATATGGGATCCCGGGGGTGCAAGGTGAGGACCTTAACCACTGTGCCACCACGCCGGGCCCTGGATGAGAGTTTTAAAGAATTTTCATTTTTGTTGTAAAACTTGTATTTTGTTATTGACAAAAAATGTTATGTGAAGTCTATTTGGAGTGAATGACTTCCTTGTTCATTTTTTAAGAAAATATCTGCAAAGTACTCAATATGGAGAAAAACATAGATTGTCCCTCATTTTTTCAATTAAAAATGATTTTCTATGAATAACAAGGGTAGTTCAGTTTGTAATTGACAAAAGTACTATAGTAATATTTTTCTCTACTTAACACCTAAACATTGACGTTAATCAGAAATGCCTACATCTAATTCTCATTCTGTTAACCTAGAATGTTAAAAAAAAGATGTGTATTCAAGGGTTGATGTTTAATAAAAATAACTATCAAGGCCATAGTTTTGTAGAACACGCTTTCCCTTCCCCTACCACTTCAAGTGCCTGATGGCAAAGAATAATGATTAGCTGCTACCAAAAATTGGAACTAAAAATATGTTTAATTTGGTACAAAAACCTTGAAACTTATGTGTAGATTTTTTGTCAAAATATGCATTTCCCAGTTTTTGAAGACCACTTCTTAACTCATATTTTTAAAACATTGAAGCCAAATAAACTTACTTTTAAACCCATCTTTGTGAATTTTTGGAAATATTCTCATACAATCAGATATCTCTGCATTGGTCCGTGCTAAGACAGCAGCGGTTTTACCTACCATTGCTTTTCTGCTATATGTCCAAATCATTATCGTAAAAAAGGCAAATGATTTTTTATTATTATTGTGGAAAACAAACAAGAACAACGAAAAAACTTTGTCCGCACAGATCTTAAAGAGTTTCAGGAACTATCTGATGTCTTTGAATACCACTCATCTAGGGTATATGATGTATAACTAACAAGCTTGCAGAGGAATAAATTAAAATATTTGAAAAGGAGAAAAGGGGGAGAAGCATGAATGTACATAGACAGAACACATCATGTAATGATAGGTGTAAAATGCTTAAGATACATTCATTCCTTGGTCATCCATGACAGACAGATCCCTGAAGGCCTTGAAATCATTCATCCTATGTTTTCAGACTTGAATCCTAGAGTGAAGATATTTGATTCTTAACCTAGGACTACTGTTTAAAATGGAGAGAATGAATGGTGTGAGCAAACGATCATTGCTTGAAGTCATTTAAGCAACAGGTTTAGAAAGGGATGACATAGAAACTAACACCTATTATACTGAACAAACAAGGGAATTCATCAATTTACTTGCTAATGAAAATTCAACTCTGCAGATGAAGCTTTAAGATGCACACAGAACAAGACAGTGAAAGGAAAATCTTTAGCGTCTGAAGTTTCAGGAGAATCTTGTGATTGGCATACTCATTTGCTTCCTATTTTAAAGCTAATCCAAACACACAGGAGGGGGTAAGGAAATGTCCTCTAAGATGCGTTTCCCCAAAGACAAACTGTCTTGTTCATTGGACTAGTGACTGTTGGAATTCATCAATAGGATCTTCCATGGCCAGCATGATTACACAGGTGTGTCTGTGTCATTGATTGGTTGTCCATCAAATGCGAATGTGACCTATCTCATTGACAGGCTATGTCTCTCATAATATGCCTTCATTAGTTTACTGAGAGGTGTTTGTCAGTTTATTTTGAGCTGAATCACAGCTCCGTCATAGAATTCAAACACAGAAGTGTCAGAAGTGACCTTTGCAGTCATTTCTCCAACTCTCCTTCATAAACCCTCTTCATACTCTCCACACCTAAGGACCATTCAGCAAGTCATTAGGCCCTTACGGTAACAGAGAACCTACTAACTTGTAAATCAGGTCATTTCAATTATTTCTCTTTTTCCCCCCTAGATTTATTTATTTTGCAAAGTCAGATACAGAGAGAGGAGGAGAGACAGAGAGGAAGCTCTTTCGTCTGATGATTCACTCCCCAAGTGAGCGCAATGGCCAGTGTTCCGCCGATCTGCAGCCAGGAGCCAGGAACTTCTTCCAGGTCTCCCACACAGGTGCAGGGTCCCAAGCCTTTGAGCTGTCCTCAACTGCTTTCCCAGGCCACAAGCAGGAAGCTGGATGGGAAGTGGAGCTGCCGGGATTAGAACCGGCGCCCATATGGGATCCTGGTGCATTCAAGGCGAGGACTTTAGCCACTAGACCACAGTGTTGGACCCTCAATTATTTCTTAACAAACAAGTTCTTCTTAGATGTGACCAGGATGTCTTAGAATTTTCATTTCAATCTAGGGATTCGTGCTGACTACATCTTTTTTTAAGATTTATTTTATTTTTATTGGGAAGTCAGATACGCAGAGAGGAAGAGAGAGGGGAAGGTCTTCTGTCCAATGATTCACTCCCCAAGTGAGCACAATGGCTGGTGCTGTGCTGATCTGAAGCCAAGAGCCTGGAACTTCCTCCAGGTCTCCCACATGGGTGCTGGATCCCAAAATTTTGGGCCATCTTTGACTACTTTTGCAGGCCACAAGCAGGGAGCTAGATGGGAAGCGGGGCTGCTGGGATTAGAACTGGCGCCCATATGGGATCCCGGTGCATTCAAGGTGATGACTTTAGCTGCTAGGCCACAGTGCCGGGCCCCCAAATGCTGACAACATCTTTGCAGAATAATCTAATTCTTATTTTCCCCAAGTGATCAGTTACTTAATATGGTAGTAATCCATTTTCCATTCCATATTCAAATATTCATTGAAAAGCTGGATACTGATACGTCTGGTAAAACATCTGTAGTGGGAATAAGAAAGAAGCACCTGCATTTAAAAATATATATGCATGTATTTTTGAAAAGGTTTTTATTGGAAAGGAAGAGCAACACAGTGAGAAGTCCACATCATTGTGGGTTTCCATGGACAGTTACCTAACATCCATTCTCCCCCTGCCTATTGAATGCCCATGATTTTATTCAAATAATCATGTCCAACCTCCAATCACACTGACCCAAGTGATTCAAGAAAGATGATGCTGTCAAAGGTGAGCCAAACCTGCTTGCCAGTGATAGGCTCGGAAATAAAAAAATAACCTAATGACTGTAGGACATACACTTAGCAACTACTGTTGATACAGTGGTGGCCATGTGGCTTTAATATAGTCACATTGATAGGGATTGCTTTTTCATATATTGAGAGAAAAAATTTCTTCTTTGTCCCTGAACATGAGGAAGCATATATATTCTCTTCTTGTATCTGGGCAGTCAGCTTCCATGAAGAAAGCCACTGAAACCCAAGAGTACACACATATAGAAGGTCTGAGTTAAGAGAAATACACCTGGGGACTTCAAATTCTCATGTTCAGAACCTGTGCTATTGTTTTGAACTTTAAGTGGTCTAGAAATTGTGGGAGAAGATATAGGGCCTTTGTTTGCAGAGGCATAGGATCATTATAAATTTGAAATTTGACTAACACTACATGGTTTACTTTTGCCCAGAGTTAAAGAAGGAAACCAGCATTTCTTGTTGAATGCCGGTTATGTGGCAAGTAATTCCAAATCATTTAATTCTGATAGCAATGTCATAAAGAAGGTGTACACATACAGAGTGGAATCTGAGGCTCACAAGGTGAAATGAATTACCTAGGACTACAGAGCTAGTATCTGGTAGAGTCAAGATCCAATCTTTAATGTGATTGACTCCCAATCCAATGTTCTTTCCGTTACATTCTTGGCAGATAATTCTTCTAGTCCTTATAGCAGAGAAAACTGTCCAAAGCCTTAATCCAAGACTCTTCTACCACAGTGGGATTGTGTAGTGGTTAAAATCGTGGACTATGGGGCCCAGGCATGGTGGCCTGACTGCTAAAGTCCTTGCTGTGAATGTGCCGGGATCCCATATGGGTGCCAGTTCTAATCTTGGCAGCCCCACTTCCTGTCCACTCCTTGTCTGTGGTCTGGGAAGGCAGTAGAAGATGTACCAAAGCTTTGGGATCCTGCACCTGTGTGGGAGACCTGGAGGAAGTTCCTGGCTCCTGGCTTCAGATCAGCACAGCACCTGTCATTGGGGTCAATTGGAAGGAATCATCGGACGGAAGACCTTCCTCTCTGTCTCTCTTCCTCTGTATATCTGCCTTTCCAATAAAAATAAAAATAAATCTTAAAAAAAATTATGGACTATGGATTCACACTGAAATTACATGAAGCCAACTTGTAAAATGCTTGCTTACATTTCAGTGATACTAATTAGTCAATACCAATTCTGATGTCAATTGTTTAGCTTTATGTCTTAGTTCTTTGGAGTGAGACAAGACCACGCCATTTATTAATTGTTTCTCCCCCATCTCTCTCTCTCTGTCTTTCTCTATCTGTGTCTGTTAAATCTTGTGTGAATTAGACTGTCTGAAATTCAACTTTCTGTCTTTGCAAAATGAAGATAACTGCAGAGTTATAATGACAATGCCTGGGAAAAAAGCACCCTGGAAAATAGTGAGTGCATTGGTGACTCTAGGGTGGGTGGCAGGTGTGTTCTGCTGTGGCAGAGTGCTTTATCACTGATTTTATTGAGAATGTTAAGTTCACAGTGACAATAAAATGCGTACTGAATTGTAGTCAGTATTTTTTATTTTAAACTCTCTATAGACAAACTGCCTTTTTATTGCCAGAACTGGAGCAGACCATACTTAAATCTCTGCTTTTGGTAGACCTCTTCATGAGTGCATAATATATACAATTATTTTTAATGGAAAATTAGAATCTTACAGAGCAGACTGGAAATCCAAACACATTTAGTCTTTGCAGGTTAGACTGAAAGGCAGTCATTCTCTTGGGTCTAGATTTTGACTGAGTTTATTGGTTGGATGTTGAAAATAAAAATAATGTAACTGATGCAGCAGAATATATTGTTTTCGAAAGGGACGTTATTTTTTTTTCCCATGCATGGTGTTTGGCAAAGAGATAACCTGTAACATTCTTGAATGTTTTGAAACCTTCTTTTAGCCTGCTAACAGTGGCAATGTCTGTGCATGGAGCACAACAAGAGTCAATTGGATTTTCACTGGCGGAGTGGGGAGGGAAGGCTTTCCACACCTAATCAAATTGGATCTTCAGAATAACATATGAAGTACTGACTGAGATAAGAGCATTAGCCAAATCTTGCTGAGAAACTACTAGATTTACAGCAGAAATCTAAGACCTTAGAAATGGGGGAGATATATAGCTCCTTTTTCTGGCCACTCACTTTTCAGGATAGCTAATAGTTTGCTTGAAATCCAGATATGGGCTTAAAGTATACGCTGAGTAGAGTCAGGATATATGAAATCCAGAAGGATTGAGCTAAGTAGGCCTCTGAATCAGGTGTGGACACTCTGAGCCACGTTTAAATGAGTCCCACTCTCAGTACACAGCTGCCTGTCCAGTTGTCTGCTCCAGACAGGCAACTCCTTGAAAACCAGAAGCACTAGCAGCCATTTCTGATTTTGGATTGTTCAGCAAGGTTTTTTGCCATGTTCATTGCAATGTGCGTCTCTCTTTAAGCACAGGGATTACTGGGCAGGAAAGCAGAACAGGACATTCTTTAGGTACACACTCCTCCCAGACTCTCAGATAATGAAGCTTCTTGCAGAATGACTAAGAGTACTGTAACAGCCTTGGGAACAACTCCTGTAACCAGAACTCCTATACGAGGATACGTCCAAATGCCTGTGGACAATGGAATTAAAAGTGTGAGTTCATTTTGTTACAGGTTTTTTTTTTTTCAAATCTATACATCATTTTTCACACCACACACTTTTCCATGCATTCTGAAAGAAAAAGAGGTTCCCCAACACCAAAAGAAATCCTTGCCTTTGATGCTATTTCCAAGAGCTCACTGACGTACCTTCCTTTATGTTCAACGTCCATACCTACTTTTGTGAGGACATGGAGTCCTGAAGTGGTTAGATAAAGCCCAGAATGCAGAAGAAACTGGTGGAACTTTGGCTACACTCTCATAAAAAGTTGAGTCTAGAGGCAGAATATCTTGGGCCTTTCTCCTCTAACCATCAGGCCATGCCATGCCATGCCAATGGTCATAAAATCAGGCCTCTGATACCCACACATTTTCCACTCTCTCTGGAACTACATGCCCCAACTGTCTTAGTCTCTGCTTTCCAATATATTCCTGATATTTCCAGTTTCTACCATTTTAATCAATGTCACCTAATAAAGATTCATCCACACCTAATCCAACACTACTTCCTCAGCTCTGGCCTTGCTACACAGGCTGGGCCCGATTTCAATTTGCTCTTATGTGACTCTATAATTGGCCTTTAAGTAAAAGAGAAAAAAAGCTACTGGTAAGGCCATTTCCAAAATGTAAAGACAAGAATTTGTGGAATCATAAAATGAAAGTGGCTGGGGCCTCTGAAGATGTACAGACGACACTATAGGATCTCTTCTGGAGCTTGCTTTCAAAACCAAATACGCAAAATCACAATTGCACATGGAAATTACTTCTCTTCCTGTCTAGATTCTTTTATCTTGTTCTTGACTAATTTCTCTGGCTAAAATTCCCAAAATAATTTCAAATTGAAGTGATCAAACAAGGCCTTTTTTGTCTTGTTCCAGATCTTATCAAAAGCTTTCAGTCCTTCAGTCTTGAAATATGATATTATATGTAAGGTTTTTGGCAGATATCTTTTTGAAAATTAAAAAGGCATCCTAGTTTGTTGATGCCTTTTTTAATCATGGAAGTGGACTGACTTTGTCAAGGCTTTCTCCATGACCACTGAGATGATCATGAGGTTTCTTTTTGCCTGTTATTCAGTTAATAAGCTACACTGGGTAGATTGATTTTTTTTGTATATAGCTGATCTTATAATTCCAAGTTAAATACCACATGATCAGTCTGTGAGGTCATAACAGGTTGTTATGCTTGCTTTTCATTATGGATTTTCACATTGGTAATCATATTGGTGTATGATTTTCTTGTGATATCTCTGTGTAATGGCCTTAGAATAAACTGTGAAATATTTCTTCCTCTTCTGCTTATCAGAAGAGTTCATGAAGGATTGGTGTTAATTCTGTTGTTTAAAAATTGGACATAATTTCTTAATGAAGTCCTGATAGTTTCGTTTGTAAGAATCTTTTTCTAGCCCAGCACAATAGCCTAACAGCTAAAGTCCTCGCCTTGAACACATTGGGATCCCATATGGGCACCAGTTCTAATCCCTACAGCCCTGCTTCCCATCCAGCACCCTGCTTGTGGCCTGGGAAAGTAGTCGAAGATGGCTCAAAGCCTTGGGACCCTGCACCCGTGTGGGAGACCTGAAAGAAGTTCCAGGCTCCTGGCTTTGGACCAGCTCAGCTCCAGCCATTGTGGTTGCTTGGGGAGAGAACCATCTGTCAGAAGATCTTCCTCCCTATCTCTCCTCCTCTCAGTATACCTGCCTTTCTAATAAAAATAAATCTTTTAAAAATTTTTTTTCATTACTAATTCAATATATTTACTGATTTTTAATTTCTTTAGCTTTTCTACTTTTTCTGGACTTAGTTTCTACAATTTTTAAAAAGATTTAAAAATTGGTTGCAGGTCCCAAAGCTTTGGGGCCATCTTCGACTCCTTTCCCAGGCACAAGAAGGGACCTGAGTGGGAAGTGGGGCTGCCAGGATTAGAACTGGTGCCCATATGGGATCCCGGTGTGTGCAAAGTGAGGACTTAAGCTGTTAGCTTACTGTCCTGGGCCCAGTTTCTACAATTTTTGTCTAAGAACTTGACTGTGTCATCTAGGTTATTTGATTTGTTGTCCTGGATGCATAATACAATATTTCCAATAATCCTTAGTAATGTCCTTTATTTATCCATGCATTAGTAATCTACTTTTATTTCTGATATTAGCAGATTGAGTCCTCTCTCAAACTATCTTGATCAATTTAGCTAAAGTTTTCACAATTTTTCTTTTTCAAAGAACCAACTTTTAGTTTCATTGATGTGTTTTTGTCTGTCCTTTTTTTGTGTTTTTAATCTTTATGAATTCATTATTTTTGCTTTCTTTGTATTTAATTTGTTCTTCTCTAGTTTTTAAAGTTACAAGCGGGCCCAGCACTGTGGCCTAGTGGCTAAAGTCCTCACCTTGAATGCGCCAGGATCCCATATGGGTGCCAGTTCTAATCCTGGCAGCTCCACTTCCCATCCAGCTCCCTGCTTGTGGCCTGGGAAAGCAGTCGAGGACAGCTCAAAGGCTTGGGACCCTGCACCTATGTGGGAGACTTGAAGGAAGTTCCTGGCTCCTGGCTTTGGATCGGCATAGCATTGGCCATTGCGCTCACTTGGGGAGTGAATCATCGGACGGAAGATCTTCTCTATCTCTCCTCTCTGTACATTTTGACTTTGTAATAAAAATAAATAAATAAAATCTTTTTAAAAGGTTACAAGCTTAGGCTATTGATTTGAGACCATGTTTTGCAATGTAGACATTAATAACTATACATTTATTCTAACAACTGCATTAGTTACATTGCATAGATTATAACATGATGTATTTTCATTCTTATCATCTGAAATTGTTTTCCAAATTCCTAAAATTTATTCTTTAACCTATTGCTTCTTTGTTATTGTTTAATTTGACATACTTTTAATTTTTCAAATTTTATTCTGTTAAATATTCCCCACTAAATTAAATTATGCTGCAACTGAAAATAATTGTATAGTAAAATAAGCCAGTTCCCAAAAGACAGTATGTTTTCTCTAATATGTGATAGCCAATATAGTATATAAAAAGGAATGGAATTGATATTTTATAGTATGGGTGTTTTTTTCCCTTGTTTGTATGACTGTAGAACTGTGGTCTCCCTACTTTTTCTTATTGACTATTATGAATAGTGATGAATTAAGCTTGTGAACATACATTGGATTAGAAGCAAAGCATACCCTTGCAATAATTAAAGGGAAAAAAAGGAAGGAAGGAAGGAGGTTTGAGGGAAGAATGTATGATTAGCATCATAAACTATACTTATGACACACATGAAAACTCCATTTATATTACTAAAAATGATATAAGTCCATTATGTTTGGGGAATATATTTCTGTGCTTTCAATTCTGGACTGACACGCCTTTTTAGGGTAGAAGCTAGGAGGAGTGGCAGCCACTGGGCTTCTCAGCTTACACCTCCCTAAATCATTTCCATACTATGAGCAAGCTAGGGCTGAGGCGACTGGGCCAGTATTACTAGCTTATATGATAAGATTGGAACTGGGTGGAGGAAGAAAATCATTACTGTTCTGTCTGGGACAGAACTTCTACAGCACGGTGCTGGGGCTGGGTGGGGTTAAGAATCAGAGTAGCATGCTTCTTCTGGGTGAAAATGTTTTCCTGAACTTTTCAGACTGTGGATATACTTCTAGGATGAGAGTTAAAACAGGGAATTTTCTATTTGGATTAGCGTGTATCCTAAAAGTCAAAAGAAGGAACTGACTCAAAATCTTTCCGAAATAGTTGAGGCCCTAAAATCGTGTCCCATAATGAAAGTTGTGAGACAAACTAGTACCCCTAGATTTATAATAATGCCTTATGCCATGTGATGAATTCCTTTGAGCAATACAATTTCTGTGATACAAATGTCCAGGTATTTTGGTCAAGAATTATCATGCACAAATGATATTCATTGCCTTGTGTTGGCGAAATCCATCTCTATTCAGTAAGGGTAAAATAGGTTACGGTAAGTTAAGATGGTAGAAGAATTTAGAGATATTGAATCACTTTAGTTCTTAATGGAATACAAAATATAGCTCCTTGCTTACTTGGTTAAGTGAGGGAGGGTTGGTCAAATAAGTGAATGCAATAAAATAGCAAAAACTATCTAGTGACTAATGATTGTATGATAGGCACTAAACCACGCATTTTCTATACAATGTCACATTTCATTTTCATAGCAACCATATGAGGTAGTTGTGATTACTATCTACTAGCCCGATAAGATATAGACTTGGGACTAGACTCAGGCAGAATGACTCTGAGTCAGAGTACAGATATTGATGTCAGAAAAGGTGGGGCCACTAACCTGCAGGTCCCAGAGGACAGAGTATAAAAGCACAGAGGTTTATTTTCAGACTAAACCTAATGGAGTTTACCAGACTGAGTAGGGAGCTGGCTTTAGATTCTCAGTCATAATGGAAATGTATATCCTGTGTCTGTATGACCAGTTATTTTGAAAGCATATAGCTTATCCTTTTGAAAAGATTTATTTTTACCGTGAAAGTCAGAGAGACATAGAGAGAGATCTTGCATCTGCTGGTTTACTCCTCAAAGGGCCATAATGGCCAGAGCTGGGCTGATCTGAGCTTCTTCTTTTGTCTCCTACTTGGGTCTGGTGGCCCAAGGACTTGAGCCATACTCTGATGCATTCCCAAGGCCATGAGCAGAGAGCTGGAGCTGCTGGGACTCGAATTAGCTACCCACCATATGGGATGCTGGTATTGCAGGCAGAGGATTCGTCCTCTACACACTGCCCTACCCCCTCCAACTTCAGCCCTAGATAGCTGTGTTTTCTAATTTCACGGATCTTTGGATGCAGAGGAATTTGTCCCAGGATGGACTGTATACACAGTCTTACCTCTCCTGATTTAAATAAGTTAGATGATAAGATTGGCACTTTTGTGAGCTGATATTTAGATGAGATTTCTTTAATTTGTAGAGCTAATTTTGCATTAGGATTGGGAACATTCATATTCTAGGACTGTTGTTTATGATAGAGCTAACACCTACAATATTTTGTCACTCTAAGAGTCAGCAGTTGGCACCAAACCCATCTCATACTGAGTCAAATGAACCAAAGCACACTTTCTCTGGTCTATGTATTACTCTGGGATCCATATTCTGTATTTCTCTGGGATATGTATTGTCGGCTTCTGAGAAAAGAAAGCCCCTCCCATTCTTTCTCTGATTTATGCATTAAGGACCATTATAGCAGAGAGGACCAAGTGGCAATTAAATTTCAAAAAATTGTATTTCCAGATTTCTCTGATTGTCATCACCAAAGATGAAATGATATGGTCACTTCTCTCAATTTTCTCATCCAGTCTATAAAACTAGGTAGTTCATACATGACAATAGTGACTGTACATGTAACTGCATGCAAGTCCTAATTGCTGCTGCTGTATCAGATATAGCATATTTCTGAAAGCAGCTCAACTAAGCCTCTAGCATTTAGTGTACAGTTACCAATTTGGATTTCATTGTGGTGCACATCACCAGGAAGTTCTGAAACTACTTCACATTTATGTGGTGAATACAGTAGTCAACACTTCCTTCCCCCAGTCCAAAGTTACTTCATGCTCTCTGACAATATCCTCCGTAGTAACCTTGAAGAGCTCAAAATTCCTGAGACCCCATTCTTGTCCTCCTCATATTAATTGGGCCTGCTGTGTTTGCAGTAGCAAAACCATTAGCTTGAATAAGATAATTGTAAGTTCAAATGTTAGAGCTAAGTCCCATCAAAAGTTGATGCTTTTGCTATATTGGTGAAGTTATGGGAGGGTCTGGAACATGTTGGGGCATCTCCCCAAGTAATGAAAGAATTTGTGTATCGGTGTGTTAAATCACTATAACACTTAATTTGGCTCCAATAAGAAAGGAGCAGTAAGACACATGTCTCATGTTCTGAAGCAGAGTCATGACATCTAGAAAAATACTCTCTAGGAATTCTCTTCCAATATGCTACTGAATTCTAGCTGAGAATTGCTATAAGATAATTTTCAGATTAGAGATCCGGGTGTTATTGGATTTATTATTCCATAAATTTGATAGACACATTAACTATCCATTTATCTCCCATACAATGAACTAATGCATTTGTACTCAGCACAAGTGAGTGTAGAAAATATGAATTGGAGCCGGTTCCATGGCATAGCAGGTTAAGCATCCACCTATGTAATTGGTTTGTGTCCCAGCTGATCCACTTCTGTGCAACTGCCTACTAATGGCCTGGAAAAGTAGCAGAGGATGGCTCAAGTCCTTGCTCCCTGTACCCACAATAGAGACCCAGAGGAAACTTCTGGCTCCTGGATTTGAAGAAGTTTAGCTCCAGCCATTGCAGCCATATGAGAAGTAGACCAGTGGGTGGAAGACCTCTCTCCGTTTTTCCTTTTTCCTTTGAAATAAAAAATATATCTACCTTTCAAAAAAAATAAAATAAATCTAATAAAAAGCATGAATAAAGTGGCCTACAGTAACCTATGTTACCTAAATTTGTTTCATTATTGTTTCTTCTTCCATTCATATCAGCCAACTATTAACATAAAGTGCAAAATAAGAAGTTCAAGCCATCAATCAGAAAAAAAGTTCTTGTGTTCTGTGTAAGAACATCACAGCTAAGGGAAAGCCATTTATATCATAAATTGGGCCTGTTTATATCTTAAACATCTTGTTGTTTTCAATTTTTAAATTGCTGAGCACGACAGATAATGTATATATTACAATCATTGTCAACATATTGGGATACTATCTTTAGAAACAATTTTTATCCCATTCAAAACAAAGTGTCTTTTTCCATATGATATGCATGCATGTTGCTCTAATTCAATGTATGTGTGCACACATGGTTCTAAAAACATTGTTTTAACTCAGCATATTGTTGTACTGAAAGTTATAACAGAGTCAAATTTGATCATGGCAAACCTTACTGATCTAATATTTAAAATATCCACTGCTTCTAAAATAGAAACTTGTAAGCTTGATGCAGAAGTTAACAATTTTAACAAGGGGTCCAGCACGATAGCCTAGTGGCTAAAATCCTCATCTTGCATCTGTTATGGGTGCCGGTTTATGCACCAGATGCTCCACTTCCCATCCAGCTTCCTGCTTGTGGCATGGGAAAGCAGTCGAGGACAGCCCCAAACCTTGGGACTCTGCACTTGCGTGAAAGACCTGAAAGAATCTCCTGGCTCCTGGCTTCAGATTGGCTCAGCTCTGGCCATTGTGGCCACTTGGGGAGTGAACAGGTGGATGGAGGATCTTTCTCTCTGTCTCTCATCTATGTAAATCTGCATTTCTAATAAATAAATAAATAAATCTTTTACAAAAGAATTTCAGGAAGGAATTTGACCTAGTGATTGAGACACCCCTTGGGATACCTGCACCCAATATTGCAGTTCTTTTATTTGAGCAGTGGCTCAACTTCCCAACCCCAGCTTCTATTCTAGTGATCATAAATAGCCTTTTTTCCCCTACTATAACCCTCCATGAAGCTACTAGAAATTAATCAGAGGTAACAAATGAGATATAACCTGTTTGCCATCTTTAGGCTGTGTACACTTTATCAGGTTATTACTCAGAAAAGATGATTAATCATTAGGCAGAATGCCATCTAAAACCTGGGATATAGGAAAGTTACATAAAGCATCAAACTTTAGTTTTGCCAACAGGAGAGGGACAGGAGATAAGGAAGGATTAATTTCAAGTTGTTTGAAGAAAAGTATTGGCAGAATTTAAAGTCTAGATAAAAACTTGGGCAATGTAAGCTTTAGCTGCAGAACTTTGAAAAAGGTTTAAGATCACAGGATCTGTGATAGATTGCTGCTGTGCGTTGTAAAAAGTTTTGAAATATAGAGGGAATATGCAAAAATGACAAGAGATGTTAAGATGGTAGGCTTCCTGTCAGTGTAATCATCTTAGGAACTCTTAAATATGCTCAGTAGTCTCCGTTTGAGCACGATTGCTTTTTTGAAAGGGAAAATAACAATAAAATTCATGGCCACACTGGGAGGAAATGATGACCTTCTCATCTACATATTTTTCTTTCTCCATCAAGAGACAACAGGCATCAGTTACTACTTTTCAAGGTTTCATTTTTCATCAGACATTTGCTTTGCGATAACACCATACTAGGAATTACAAATTAGCCTATAGGAGTATGTAACATCACTCAGGTGGGCTGGGGGGGTCACAGAGAGAACATTTCTGAGTAAAAGTTACCTCAAAGCAAAAAAAAATTATCTAGATATAGATATATGTGGTGTGTGTTTATATAAGTTATATAGAAGGTTCATATATATATATAACTGTATGACACTGTTCTGATAGAAGTTTATGAGGTAATAGAAATTTTATCTATGCTGTAAGGTATGATAACCACTAGTCACAAGTGGCTGTTAAGTACTTGAATTGTTGCTAGTGTGAATGAGGAGCCACCATTTTGAGTTTATCTAGTATTAATTTGTATCTAACTAGTAACTTGTGACTAATAACTATCATATTGGGCAAAACAATCTATGGAGTCTCATATCTAGCATCTTGTGTCATCCTCACTTTGATATTCCTTGTTCCTCCTTTAAGAGGAAGTGGATGGGATTTCTGGGATCACTAACATTTTGCTAGCTGAGTTAGAAAGCTGCTGATGTATGAATATATAAAATGCCATATAACTGTTACTCTGAAATGTTTATTTATTTATACTCACTTTATTTGAAAGGTAGACAGAGATGGACACACAGAGATCTTATATCTGCTGATCAAGTTCTCAAATGCCTGCAATAGCCGGGATTGAGCCAGGCTGATTCCAGGAGCCAGTAACTCAATCCAGGGCTCTCCCATAGGCATCAAGGACCCAAGCACCTGACCCATATTCTGCTATCTCCCAGCATTCATGTTAGCAGGAAACTAACTCAGAAGCAGAGGAGCAGGCATTGAGCCAAGCACTCCGATATGAAATGTAGACGTCCCAAGTTTGTTGACAGCTGGGCCAAATGTTCCCCTTCCCCCATAATTAGTTTTGTGATTTGTGCATGGCCAAGGCATTCCAACAACTATAGACTCTGATTCTCTTTTTGAAGCCTAGCTCACTGTAACATGTTTTATCTACAGAGACAAATGGTTTCCAAGCGACGTGCTGGCAGTATCTTCATGAGAGAATTTCTGGAGACTTTAGGTGATGTGTCTCTGTCTTGAAGAACCTGCTTCCAGCTGTAATCTGCCATCCAGTGTATGAATAGAAATGGTTGGTTCCAAAACTGAAAGAGCCGTGTCCAGGAGATTCAGCATTGACGACCATGAAGGCAGCAGGCTGGACAACACCCCAATAGTTTGCAAGTCCAGCCAGTCCCAGATGTAGTAGACCCCAGGACTGGGAACCCTCCAGCTGCTTTTATTCTGTTCAGCATGCTTTCTTTTCGTTTTGATAGACCACCAGCTGTCTTATTGTGTCCCAACTCATGTTACAATAGCAAAGTTCGCTTTAGCTCTGGGAAACTGATCCTCTGTAGTAAGTCCATAGAAAATTCCTGGGGAGATGACCTCAGTAACAAACTGCTTCAGTTAAAGTAGACTTACTGGGCCTACTTAACAGCAAAACTGTAAACTCCTTCCACTGCATGGTATAGGGTGTAACCTGAGGAGGGACTTTTCATAGTTGATTTCTGAGACTCTGGTTCACAGGGTGTAATTAGAGGCACACCCACCTACCCAGGGTTATTCGGAGGGCAGCCCCTGCAGGCAGCTAAGTAGCAGGTGTGATCTCAATGACAGCTGCCTCAAAAATATACTTGTCCACAAGTCTATATGCATGCAATTTCGAGCTCCACTGAATGCTCCTCTTTGTTCTCCACAAAAATCTTAAAATTTTCCCATGTTATCAAGTACATCTTCTTTCACGCTAATAATTACACATCATCCAGATCATTACCCAGGGAGGTTCTTGTGTCTTCAATTATTGTTAATGCGCCATCTCACACAGAGAGATACTACATCTGCTCATTCTGTACGTAGTGACCAGCTCGAGGGGTCTTCTAAGATTTTGCTTATGGCAGAGTTGCCTTACTGGTATAAATTGTGGGGTTATGCTTATATGACTTAGACGTGAGAGGGGTTGGTGGAGTAGGAGACCAGTTTTATCTCTAGGTATATGAGAAATAGCAGCCTCCTCTATATAAAATGTGGTTTTTGCTGAGCCTGTCTGGAGCCATATTTAAACAGAAACACTACAGGAGCCAACACTGCCATACAGCTGGTTAAGCCACTACCTTTGAGCCCAGCATCCCATATTGAAAACCAATTTAAGTCTGGGCTCCTCCAACTCTAATTCAGCTCCCTGCTAATGTGTCTGAAATAGCAGAAGAAGATGGTTGAAACACTTGGGCTCCTCACACCCATGAGCGAGACTAGCCAGACTCCTGGCTCCTGGGTTTAATCTGACACAATTATGGCTCTTATGGCCATTTGGGGAATGAACCAATGGATGAACCAATCTCTTTCTCTGTGTGTTACTCTCTTTTTGTCTGCCTTTCAAATAAATCAAATAGATTTTTAAAAAATGGGTAACACTATACACAAGATGAGCATGCCACAGGTATCCAAAGTACGGTGTGACTTGGAGATCAAGAGTTGTCATTGTCATGGATCAGGATAACATGGAATTTGCTCTGCAGAAGAATGTGACATACCTTCTTATAGCATCTAGAAAGATGGGAAGTGCATTTGTGCTTACAACATGGCAAAAGTTTAAACATATGATCTGACTAGCAATCTGTATGTAGTCAGGCTTTGTTGACGGAGCACACATGGTCTGATTTGAGACAGCCTTTGACACTGGTGTGAACCTGAGAAGAACGAGTTTAATAATGGGACTAGGAGCAAGGAGGACTGCTTCTATCACATGAGTTCAGTGCTTGGAAGAAAAGCAAATGGAGGGCCCGGTAGCACAGCCTAGCACCTTGAATGTGCTGGGATCCCATATTGGCGCTGGTTCTAATCCCAGCAGCTCCACTTCCCATCCAGCTCCCTGCTTGTGGCCTGGGAAAGCAGTTGAGGATGGCCCAAGGCCTTGGGATCCTGCACCTGTGTGGGAGACCTGGAGGAAGTTCCTGGCTCCTGGCTCCTGGCTCCTGGCTCCGGATCGGCACAGCACAGGCCGTTGTGCTCACTTGGGGAGTGAATCATCGGACAGAAGATCTTCCTCTCTATCTCTCCTCCTCTCTGTATATCTGTCTTTGCGATAAAAATAAATCTTTAAAAAAAAATAAAAGCAAATGGAAATAAGATACGGTTTCTGTATTTGGGGACATAGAACAAAGCAAGTCCATGATGGGAACACAAAACAGAAACCTGTAATTACCATTTCACAGGGACAATGGATATGTTATGGAAATTTAGAAGACAAAATTTTCCACTTCACTTAATCTGGAAGCCTACATGCATTAGAGCGGTGACTTCAAGCATAGTGACTTATAGGCAATATTTGGAGGGTCATGAGTGTCAAGCGACTGCTAAAGGCATACCTGGTATGAATTCAGTGAGCAAAAGCAGAGACAGATTCAAGCACTATGAAGTCAGTCTTGGAGGGGACAGCAAAATCTAGCAAAAGAATGACATGTGTGCTGAAAACCCGTGACCACTTGTTGAGCACCATCTGGTACCTTCATTCCAAAAGGGGCAGGGAGTGGGAAGAGAGAAATTTCTTTCAAAATCCTCTAACTTCTTCTATAGGCAAGAGAACTACTGTCAACAAAAATCTCATGTTATTCCCATTCTTTGAAACTGTTCTTTTTCTTCTTTTTTTTAATGACAGATGACTGCAATGCCAGAGAGACAATTGCAAATTTTAAGTAAATTGTTAGGAAAATACTCATTATTGAAGAGATGAAATTTTCCTCATATATCTTTAAATACCTTTATTCATTCTGCTTTCTGAAGTGGTTCCTGTGCCTGTCACATAAATGTTGTTTGCAAGATTCTGTGATTCTATCCTCTTCCCTGTTATAGGACTTCAGTGTCTATTGTGCGTTAGTTTAGAAAGGGTGGCTGACTGAAAAAGGAGAGCAGAAGAGGAATGTCCAGAGTATGTCCCATAAACTCCGTCTTGTGTATTGATTCCATCCATCTTGTGTGACAAGTACCAGAGGATGTAGGGCACAAACTATAGCTCTGTGTACTCTGAAGAAGAGCCTCTCCCAGTGGGTTGCTGTGGAGAGCCTACCTAGTAAAACTCCTGCAGGTGCTGTTCTGGGGACACTGGTGGTCTGAGGGCTTAGAGTGCTGCCCAAAGCACTTCCATTCTGAATTCATCCAGAAACATGTTTAAGAGTTTTTTTTATTCCAACACAGCCATAACTTTGTAGGGTTTGTGCCAATATGTTAGACTGTACTGTATACTTTGGCTTTCATTTTGTTTCATTTGGGGAGGTTGATAAATTCAAGGGGAGGTTGATAAAATTGTTGTGACCATTGGATCTTGAAGAAAGGTACTTAAACTAGGTTACATGATATCAATAATTCTACTCTGCCTGTAATTAAATTGTCCTATTGCTCTCGTGAATAGCATTAACTGGGTGATTGGGTACAGCCATGGCAGAAATCAGTAGTGATTTATTTTTGCATAAATGCCATACATCCTCACAAAATAATTTTCCAATTGTTTAAGTAAATTGGTCAGTTAATAATTTTGTGGGTAAATTTAAACAGTTATGATGCCAAGTGGCTTGAATTTGTTTATCAATTCGTTTTTCTAGTTTTAATTTTAGATAAGAAATAATTTGATAAATTAAGCTATCTTGCTAACAGGTCAATTCAGAAAAACAAAACTATTAAAAAGTAGCATGAAACAAAGTATTTGATAAGTTTCATTACATATTGCCCTTTGCTCAATTTTTCTGTCACCTATCTTCAAGTAAGAGGTTTTTTAACATAGATCTTTCATCCCCACTTAGGCCCAAGCAAAATATGATTCACCAAAATGAATCCATAAAAGCCGGGAGGTATCAGAAATGATAATATACTAGACAATTTGGTGGGTTCATATAGAAATCCCCTAGAAAACATTAGAACAGATCCAATCAGTACTGTATATTCGAGGCAATTGAATTTCATTGGTTTATGCAAATGAATCATGGACAATGCTTTCAATTTTAAAATTGTCTTATTCAGACTTGGCACCAAGCCTCTACAAATTGTGGATGAATAAAATATTGATAAACAGCATATTGATAAAAATGGATATTAATTGATCAGAAAAATTAATGAAGTACTGATACATACTACAACAATGAGTTTTGAAAATATTATGCTCAGGTAAAAGAAGCTGGTCACAAAAGGTGCACTTTGCATGACTCTGTTTATAGGAATTATCCATAAAATGAACAGATATATAGAGACAAAAGGTTGATTCATGACAGCTTGGGACTGGGAGGGATTGGAGTGGATGAGGGTGAAAACTAAATGATACAGGATTTCTTCTTGAGGTGACAAGTACATTATAAAATTGACTGTAAGGACCACTGAATAACTGTGGAAATACTAAAGACCATTGAATTATACATTTTAAAGTTGCGTGGTAGGTAAACTGTTCTTAGTAAAACTGTTATTTTAATTTAAAAAAAAAACCCTGTGATTTAATTGCGCATTTTTATGCCTACTCACTTACTTATAAGCTGCACACTCTGAAAATGTCAGTTTTTTTCAGATGTGAGATAATATCACTTAGTTTCTTGCAGGATTGCTGAAGGACTGAAATGATATAATTTCTAGAAAGAGTCCAGCACTGAACTTGGCACATTTGTGGCTACCTATGAATTGTTTGCTTTCTTCCTACCTTCATACCACATGTGGAATTTCTAATCTTCTTACACTTTATCCTTGTGAACATGAGTCTAAGTGTCATTTCATCCCATTATTCCTTGTCGGGTTATCACATTACCGCCGAACAATGAGGAAAATCTGACTCTTTATGCCATTAGAAGTTGTCTGTGTATATATGGGAAAAGATACAGAAAGAGGTGAAAGAAATCAAGGCGTGCAGACAGCCACAGAGGAGTGCACCTCATTCATAAAGAAGCATTTTGCAGTTGGCGACACCCCCACAAATGACTAATCTCCAAGAAGAAATTTGATCCCTTCAACTGCAAGGAAAAAAAAAAGTTTAACACAGGCAGCTGTGGTGATAAATCTTCCTATCAGTTGTGGTTATAAGGCTGGAAAATGTTGAGTTAACTGAGCTGGTGAATCATGTGCATTTATTTCTACTTGTTTAAATATCTTTTCCCTTTATTTGCACAAAGATGGCCTGTAGTAAGGCTACCATTAAATACTGATGTCAGGAAACCACTAAAATTGTTTTCTCTAGTGTCCGTGATAATACTATAGATGTCCAATTCATGGCATATAGTTTTCCTTTCTATGCGCAAATATTAAAATAGTATTTTGCTTGGAGTGCTGAAGACATTCTTGCCTTGATCTCAACCACAGCAAAATTAGTTAAGGTGTGGACTTTTTAAATATGTAGACTTTAAAAAAAAGATATTTGCCAAAAATGTTTAGCTTTTACAGACCCACCAAACAATCAGGTTTCAAAGAATCCACATTTTGAATCACAACCACAGAATATATACATATGTATATCATAACCTCAGTCTTTGAGGAACTTTTGCACTAAAGGAAAATGTGCCTGTGTTGCAACTGAAAAGCTTCATACAAGGAGGGAGTTACATTTGGATAGGATTTGGAAGGAGAGAGAAGACCGCTTTGATAGTAGAAGATAGTTGCTGTATTTTGCTAACCAAAAGTAATGTTCCCTTTCATCCTAATGTGCTTCATGAGACTTTCCAAGAAGTATAACTTAAACAAAGATCCTGGGAAAGGAAGATCTGACTTTCTTCTGTTGGAAATATTTTTCTACCCAGGCAGTTTGTCATTCAGTCCTTGCATCCTCAGGTGGATATGTAAGTATCACTCTCTTGACAGATGTATGCTCACCATGTGACAATGCTTCCATACCCTCCATGGTCACCCTCGACAGATGATAGGCTATGGGGCTCCTTGGGCCTGAACTGGAATTTTTGAATGTGCTGAAAGAAACCTTTGCTTTTCCAAGCAACTTGTTCTCTGGCATTTTAATTAAGGCAATGAAAAGCAGATTAACACTGCTTATGATGACTTTGTTTAACATTGAAGTCATTATTCCACTTGTGCTTGTCTTGTACAGCTCTCAATATTTCTGGCTTTCCATTTTCGGAAGTCTGAGCATAATGTGTCTTGGTATTGTTTTCTTTCTGTTTATCGTCTTTTTTGAGATTTGCCCAACTTCTTGACTCTACATGTTTGTAACATTTATTGAGTTTTCAAATATTCCCTTTTTAAGTACTTTTTCAGCCACAGTCTTTTTTCCCTTTTTTTCCCCCTAGAATCCTAATGACAAGAAAGTTGGATGTTTTATTATGCTGTTGTGTCTGTCCCTGAATCTGTTTACTTTCTTCAAGCTATTCTTTCCATTTAATTCACATTGGATAATTCCTGGATCCTGTTTTCCAAATCTGTGGCTCTTCGATCAATGTTTGTTTTCCTTATTGTGTTTTTCAGTTCAAAAATTTTCATTGCATTCTTTATCTAATGTTTCTTTCCTGAAATTCTATTTTTTATCTGATTTAAGCATATTTGTAATTATTCATAAATCTTGGTCGGATATAGGGAACATATTTGCCATCTCAGTGTTAACAACTACTGATTCTTTTCTCATTTGGTTTGGGATCTTCCTGGTGTTTCTTTTTCATGGGAATGTATGCCTTTTTAGCTAACATCTTATGAGACCCCAAATTTTATTTAAATTTCCTTGTTTGCTTGTAGTTTTTAAAATACTATAGTGATAGAATTTAGCAGAGAGCTTATTCTCATAGTGGAGATAGAAATCTAGATTGCTGACTTGGGTTCTATGGTATCCATGGTGTCACAGTTCTAAATGCGGCATTTCGCTGTAACAGACTACTTTATAAAAACTCTTTCAAGGATGTCCTTTATCTGATCCTTTGACTAAAAGTATGCATTTTTAAGGATTTTTTCCTTGTGTGGCATACAATGGATGTTTTCTAATTACTTCCTTCTCTATATTTAGTCTTGGATATGAGAGGTAAACAAACAAAACAAAGAACTCATTACCCAGTTACTCTTTTGAGACCCAAGGTTGCTAGCTAGTTTGCTTTCTTCTATCTTTAAATGCCACTGTCCATTTCTTTCATAAAAAAAAAAAAGTATTGGGCCCGGCGCGGTGGCGCAAGTGGTTAAAGGTCCTCGCTTTGCACGCCCGGGATCCCATATGGGCGCCGGTTCTAATCCCGGCAGCCCCGCTTCCCTTCCAGCTCCCTGCCTGTGGCCTGGGAAAGCAGTCGAGGACGGCCCAAAGCTTTGGGAACCTGCACCCGCGTGGGAGACCCGGAAGAGGCTCCTGGCTTCGGATCGGCATAGTATCGGCCCGTTGCGCTCACTTGGGGAGTGAATCATCGGACGGAAGATCTTCCTCTCTGTCTCTCCTCTCTGTATATCCGCCTTTCCAATAAAAAAAAATAATAATAAAAATAAATCTTTAAAAAAAAAAAAAGTATTGCTCAGGTATTTCGGTTGGACTCAGAGTAGGAAAAGTAAAATACAGTGATTCCATTTTTAAGAGGCTGAAGAATTTTGAGCAAAGGATGGTCTGGATAGGAAGGTCAATCTGACTACAAGAAAACAAATGGATTGAAGCAGGCAAGACGAACACTGAAGGGGCAGCTTAAGGAGGCATTGTGGTGATCGAGGTAAGACGTAATGGTGGCTCCCTGCTTTCAGCACTCATAATCAGATCCGCAGAGATGTGCATAATCAACATTCACAAGGTGGACGAATTGCTCTCCACCCCAAAAATACAAACATAGAATGGATAAGCAAAATATTCAAAATATTCTGGCTTCTGGTTATATGCATTGGTAGCTAACTAATCACAAATTGCCTAAAAACAAAATAGGCAGTCTACAAAGGTGCTACTAATTGCTACAAGGAGAAACACTTTAGTACAAACCTAATTCAAGTTGCCATAGTGAGAAATCATAGCCTCTTACCTGGTTCTCAGTTCGAGCCTGTTCATAGGCCTAAATATCCTTGACTATGGGGAGAACCTCTCTGAGGAAAAATACTATAATATGATCACAAGTACATACAATTGACTCTCTGCACTTGTGGTTTCTGCATCCAGAGATTCAGCCAGACCTGAATTCAAAATATATGTGTTTGTGGCCGAGGGAAGAACAAGTTGCAACAGTATTGAAGATGTATTGGCATTTCTTTCTTGTCATAATTTCCTAAACAATGAAGTATAACCAGCTGTTTACATAGTTACTTGCATTGTATTAGGTGTTATAAGTCACCTAGAGACTATTTAAAGTACATAAGAGAGTGTGTGTCCATTATATGCAAATACAACACCATTTTATCTAGAAAATTGGGGTATCTACAGATTTTGGCATGTTGCACAGTCCAAGAAACCAATCCCTTGCAAATGCTAATGGATAACTGTACTAGAAATCTTCCTTAAAGCCAGTACCAAGGAGAAACATAAGCCTTTGCCAGAACTACTGTGCAGTGGGGAAGGGAAATTCCCAGCTTTCCTCAAGTCCTTAGATTTTGTTTCTTAACGTGGAGACCCCACATACCCTAATGGCCGCTATTTAGAATGGATGCTTCTGCAGATCAGGGATAGAGTCTAGACCCAAGTTTTTCATCAATGAGTCAATCAGGCTCAAAGATTCACTCTTTGAAGATTTCCTTAATACTCTGGTTTAAAAAAAATAAAGAGAAACTGTTAAGAGTTGGCATTATGATGTCAGCATTTCTTATCAGACTATCAATTTGAGTCCCAATAACGTTCCTCCTGGTCTAGCTTCCCACTAATGAAGCTGGGAAGGCAATGAATCATGGCCCAAATACATGGGCACCTGTCACTTATGTGAGAGTTCCAGGTGAAATTCTGGGCTCACAGCTTTGGCCTGACCCAACCCTTACTGTTGTGGACATTTGAGTGGTGAACCAGAGAATGGGAGTTGGTTTTGTGTTTGTTTTTTAATTTCTCTCCATCTCTGTCACTCAGCCTTCTTAGTAAGTAAATACATTTATACAAATAAGTAGGGAGTTTAGGCCAGTACAACCACTATGGAAGTCAGCATGGAGAGTGCTAAGAGAACTGAAAATTGACCTGCCATTTGACCCAGGTAGCCCACATTTGGGAATATATCCAAAGGAAATGAAATCTGCTTAAGAAAAAGGGATCTGTAATCCTGTATTTACAGCAGCACAATCTACAATAGCAAAGATGTGGAAACAAACCAAATTCCCGTCCAAAGAGGAGTGGGTGAAGAAACCATGGTACATCTACTCCATGGATTACTACTCAGCCATTAGGAAGAATGACAATCTACCATTTGCAACCAAATGGTCCCAACTAGACACCATGATGTTTAGTGAAATAAGTCAATCCCAAAAGAACAAATACCATATGTTCTCTCTGATATATGTCCTGTATAATATGAGATCAATAGCCCCTTCAGTATCCTTTTTGCTGCATCTCATGGGTTCTTATATTTTTCTTTTTATTTTTCATTTCTTCAAAAGAGTTTTTGGTGTTCTTATTAATTTCTTCACTGACACGAGGATCATACTAACTGTATGCCTCAAGAAGGTTTGTGATTTTGTTTTTCGTTTCTTCAACAACATATTGGTCATTCAGCAGTACATTATTTAACTTAATGGGGGGAAGAAACCCTGTTGATTTTGTTTCATGGCTTTTCATTTAAGGGGATATATAGTAACTGTGTAATAGAAACTATCATATTCAGATGTAAAGATACAATGCAGTATGCATCTCTAATTCCAATTCAAAGATGGACTGCCAATGCAGCTGTTAAATATATCTTGACAATAGGATGCTGGACTCTGCCATTGTACATGCCTGCAATGTCAGGATACACTTAAATAACAGAATGATGGACTTATGATCGTTTATGAAGGATTATACTGTTGTAATAATATAGGGGAAATTCATGGAGGATGGGGAGAAGGAAATCCCAGAACCTATGGAACTGAATGACAAAACAATAAAATAGATATTTTAAAAATAAAAAATAAAAACAAATAAATGCATCCTTTTCTAAAGATTTATTTATTTTTATTGGAAAGTCAGATATACAGAAGAGAGACAGAGAAGATCTTCTCTCTCTTGGTTCACTCTCCAAATGGCTGCAATGGCCAGAGCTGAGCTTATCTGAAGCCAGGAGCTTCTTCCAGGTCTCCCACGTGGTGCAGGGTCCCAAGGCCTTGGGCCGACCTCGACTGCTTTCCCAGGCCACAGGCAGGGAGCTGGATAGGAAGTGAGGTGACCTGGGCACAAACTGGTGCCCATATGAGATCACAGTGCGTTCAAGGCGAGGACTTTGACCACTAGGCTACCGTGCTGGGCCCCAAAAATACATCTTAAACAAACAAAAAAAAACTGTGAGTTATCCCACTGAGTAAAGAGCTTTAGACTGCATCACTTGAAGTTCCTAGAAATAGTTTTCTTCCTCCCATTCCCCTGCTAACATGGAAAACCTAAATTAATACTTTATCTCCAGGAGATATTACCAAAGAACAATGCCATTTCTGAGGCCTTGAGAAACACACATTGTTTCCCATGTCGCTATTTAATTTAGCTCTTTGGTACAAAAACCCTGTGGGTCCTAAAAGTGACTGTGAATTCTTACAAACAAATTAAAGAGGTGCCACAATTCAGACATGGTATCTTTACTGGAGATAAACAGCCTTTGCCACTTATTATGCAGCCACTGACCAAGCATGCTTTCTTTTACATTTCCATTAGGAAAGATCATCAGAAGCGGTTTACCTTCACCTGCTAGTGATAACAATGCGTCTTTTCAGCCCTCCATTGAGCAAAGACCTTTTTTTTCCTGCTCTCCACTCTTATGCAGCCCACAGGAATCTTGGTCACCTAAATATCCTACAAAATCTGTTGCCCTGGTGCATTGATGTAGCAATGCTAGTTGAACGGTTAAAGACAGAATGAGCATTTTAGATCCTCGTAGTATAGACAGGCTTGTCAAAAAAAAAAGTGACAGGTAATCTCATGAAGGTCCGGGAGACCGAGACCCAGTGAAGTTGCTAAGAGAGTGGTGGTCTGGGTGTGAAGGGATATACCCTATAAACTGAAAGGCAATTTGCTTTAGCATACACTAGGGTATTTCAAAAATCTCAAAGAAAATGGAATTATATGTTTATGTGGCTGCAAAAGCGCTTGAAAGTTATGCACAGATTTTCCTAATAGAAATTTTCCATGAACTTTTGGAAGATCTCTTACATTTAAAGAAAGAGTCAAACATTTCATATGCCTCTTTGAGATCAGGAAGAGGCAAAATATAGTAAACTCAGTTGTAATTCTTGAATCCATTTAGGAGATAACCCAGTTGAATATGAAGTTCAAGTCAGAGACAGAGTAGGTAGAAGCTTCTCTGACATTCAGATTTATGACTTAGAAGAGCCACTGGTGCTAGAAGTATTGTGTCCAACAGAAAAGTCTGTGGAGACCTAGCAGTGGAATCACTGCAGAGAGTTCTAGAGTATGAAGCGGAGCTGCCCCTTCCATTCCACAACACTGTCCATTTGTAAAGCAGCTTCTGATCTGTTACTGGGCCTAGCAGAGACTGAATATATAATTAGCAAAAAAAAAAAAAAAAAACATTGATTATATGATTTGAATTCCCAGTTCTCATCTGGATATTAGCTAACTCCTTAAATCAAGGAATTCGATGGATGCAGGACCGTTCTACCATGACGTGTAAATGCAGTAAGCAAAACTGGCCAGAGCACCTCCAGAAGACAAAAGTAAACTCCATGAGCAAGTGGCTGAACCAGCCTGGTATCTGCATCAATTGTTTGGGCTATCTCTTCCTCTACCAAAAACTATTGTATGGCTACAGATAATCATGAGCAGACCCACAAACAAGAAAGTCATGGCCATGGTTCAGGACAGGGTGCGCTAAATATGTTAGCACTAGACAGCAGTGGGTGGGCACTGCATTACAGCCCCACTTAGTGTCCGATCTGAAAAAGCCAGAGTAAATGGAAATCTCCCAATGGAAAGAATCACGGGCAATATATCTCTTTTTCCATTTTGTGTTAAAAGACAAGTGGCTAGAGATACTAATCAATACCGTTTTATGAGAAATGGTTAGTATATCAGAAAAAGATTAAAAATTTGTGAGAAGTGAAGTCTCAGAGGAAAGCAAAAGAATGAACCTCTCCAAATGGGCTCAAAATGTGGAAATATTTACATTCCGCCTAATTACCAGCCGGAGACCTGCACTTCAAGACGGCAATCATCAGGCAGACAAGATAACAGGGTTTGTGAATGCCAGGCTGCCTCTTCTGGAGGCTGCGCTGAGGCTTGCCCCGTGGACCCTTACGTAAAGCAGCAATGACAACAACGAAGGAGGCTGTACTTTGGATCAAGGCCAAAATACCCTCTCGCTAAAGCTTATCTTGGTATCAACACTGCTGAGCTTCTGATATTAAAGTAGCAGAGAGCATGATGGTCCTCA
Organism: Ochotona curzoniae; assembly: GCF_017591425.1. Classification (NCBI taxonomy): domain Eukaryota; kingdom Metazoa; phylum Chordata; class Mammalia; order Lagomorpha; family Ochotonidae; genus Ochotona; species Ochotona curzoniae. The sequence goes on from NW_024467087.1 coordinate 14,051,721, forward strand.
GTATGGAAATAATTCCCTTTGGGGACAACATGGTCTGGAGGCAGACTGACTCTGTTACGCAGAGGGAAGTGAAGTCTCACAAAAGATGTTTTGAATAAAGTGTTACCTTTGATGGTCATTAATCTTTGTGGACTTAAATGTTTTATTTGTTACCATTGCATTTCATATGTTACCTCTGACCAAAAAAGTCATTTTAAAATGAAAGCATTGTGACAGTGGACAGACACTCACAGTATTCATTGGTCATGTTATTTGCTCCATCACCCAAATGCTAGAATGAAGGAATAACCTTTTAAGATTTAGTGCTAATTCAAGGTGAAATAAACTGCCAGGGGTATAGCACAATCATACATGATGCAATATTTCCTTAAAAGCTTGTGGAAAATAAAATTGGTGCTGTAAGTTGGAAATCAATTTATTTCTTTCATGATATGTATTTTCCATGAAGGCGTTGCATGTATGTGCCCATCGTCCACACCCTCATGAGGCAGAGGTGCAGAATAGAAGGAAAGTTGCCAATGATAATGAGTTTATGTGTATATACATATACATATATATATACACACACATATATGTATATATACATATATTTAATTTCTAGTTCTAAGCCCTGATGGATTTGGAGAGCCTAGTTGAAGGGACTTGTGCTTCAAATCAGAGATGAAAATCATAATTATATTAAATTGGATACTGAGATGATTTTCTTATGATGTTAGAAACATGCTGGTAATCCAACAGGCAAAGAAAGGAAAGCTACTGCATTGGTCAGGGTTGATGCCAATTACTAGGAATCTAAATTACTCCTGCAGATTAGGGTCGGAAGTTCTATGCTGGGGATTGTAACAAGTTTTTTCGTATTTCTGTATCCAAAAATGTTTGTAGGGAAACCATGCGAATTAGAAAAAAGGAGACCCCGGAGATCTTAACACCAGTGAGAATTAAACTTGGGGTCCTTCCACAAGTAAAAGCAAAGATCAATGGCCCAGGATTCTGGTAGCGTATAAAAGGGATATCAAATAAGCAGTGAAAGAGGGAAACTGTAATTAATGTAGACCTTGTGATGTGCAGCAAACTTTGGGATTATAGTAATTGTGCTTCACGCTACTTTTTATGTTACTTGTTTCTGTCTTGCAAAGAACTTCTTTATTGTGGTATAACTGCACATATTTTAAGAGATTTGTTTATTTGAAAGTCAGAATGCCAAAGAGAAGGAGAGAGAGGGAGCGAGAGAGAGGAATCTTCCACTCCCAAATTACTCCCCAAATGCCCACAACATCTGGGACTGAGCCAGGCCAAGCCAACACCAGGAATCCAGAATTTCATCTGGGACTCCCACGTGGGGGCAGGGGCCCAGGATGAATATTAACAGGCTAGAAAACAGAGTAGCTAGTGCACTCTGATGTGGAATGCAGTTTTCCCAAGCATGGCTTAACCCACTGTACAACACCTACTCCTAATTGCATATATTTAAAGATCTAATTTGATAAATTGATGTCTATGCATTTTCATGAAGTCAGGTCCCCAACTGAAACAACGATCATACTCATCACCTCTCCAAAGTTTCCATGAGCCCCTTAAGGATCTCTCCTTCCACTCCCTCCTCTGTCCCAACTCCAGGAAACCATTTATCCGCTTTCTGTCAACATATTGCTTGCGTTCTCTAGATTTCACATAAAGGAACTGCTATGGTAAAGTACTTTTTTTGTTTGCTTGGCTCCGTTCAACCATCTAATTATTTTGTGCTCTGTTCATGTTATAACGTGTTTTGGCAGTACATTCCTTTTCATTATTAATTAAAATTCTACTGTATGGATATAACACAGTTTACATGCTGGTGGACATTTAGATGCTTTAAAAGCTTTATTTAAAAAAGAATAAAGCTGCTACATGAACTTGCAAAACTTCATGGAAAATGTGTAGTAAGCCAAATTTTAAAAAAGAAAGAAATGGGCCCGGTCCAATAACTTAGTGTCTAAATCTTCACCTTGAATGCAACGGGATCCCATATGGGCCCCAGTTCGTGTCCTGGTGGCACTACTTCCCTTCCAACTCCCTGTGTCCTTGTGTCCTGGGAATGCGGTAAAAGACGGCCTAACGCCTTGGGACCCTGCACCCACATGTGAGACCCAGAAGAAGCTCTTGGCTCCTGGCTTCAGATCGGCTCAGTTCTGGCCATTGCAGCCACTTGGGGCTTTCTTGTTGTATGTCTGTCCTTCTCTATGTATATCTTACTTTCCAATAACAATAAATAAATCTTTTAAAAAAGAGAGAGAGAAATGAAGGAGAGGAATTGAGGGAGGGAAATGGAAAAGGATGGAAGTGTGATTATCTTCTAAGAATTGAACCTATGGAATCTGTTCTCTTTATATTAATGAAATTTTAAAAAGAGAAACTATGCAACAGTATAAACTTAACTTTTAATGCATTTTTTAAATTTATTTTAATTTTCATTCACTTGAAAGACAAAAAGAGACAGAAGAGAGAGAAAGAGAGAAAAAGAGAGAGAGAGAGAGCTCTCCCACAGCCTCTGATTTGTTGTTCAAATGTCCACACTAGCCAGAGATCGAGCCGGTCAAAGCCAGGAACTTGAAACTCAGTGTGGGAATCCCAAATGGGAGGCAGGATCCAAGTACTCGTCATATACCTGCTACCTCCCAGTGTGTACCTTACCAGGGATATGGAACCTGAAGTAGGTCCAGGACTGGAACCCAGGCACTGTGACATGGGATGTGTACAGGCCTAAAGGTGTCTTAGCCATTATACCAAACATCCGCCATCTCCCATGAAAATTTCACAGCTTTTTCGTGTTAAGTGCTTGTAACGCATGTACTTTTACTTCTCTTAAATAAATTTCTGCAAATGGACTGGCTAGATCATGTGGCAGATGGATTCCTACATACTAAGAAATTGCCAATTTTCTAAAGTTGTGCTGTTGTACATTTCCACAAATGCTATGAAATTTCCAACTGCGCCACTTACCCTCTAACAGTTGATACGCTCAATCTTGAATGAGTGTGTATTAGAACACATGCTGTGTTTATAATTTGCAATCCCCTCATAAGTTATGGAGTTAGGCAAACTTTTATATTTTTAGTGTCATTTGTGGCTGAAATGTCTCTTTCAATTTTTTTTCCACTTTAAAAACTGGATTGTGTCAATCCAATTTATAAATTCTAGATGTAAACACATCTGGTTATAAATATTTATGTATTACAGGTTTAAATATTTCATCAGATTGCTATTTCTTCTGGTCTGTGGCTTATATTTTCTATAACAGTGCTTTTCGAAGAGGACAAGTTCATAATTTTGATGAAGTCCAGCTAGTTAATTTATTCTTTTATAATGATAATTTGGTGTAGCTGACAAAATTTTGTTAATTTAGAATTGTATGATTTCTCCTGTATTTTTGTCTAGAATAGTAATAGGTTTAGGTAATAAATGTTTATTGTACATGCTGGTTAATTCTTCTTACGTGATACAAGTTGTGGATTACAGCACCTCTTGCTGCTTATTAATGCTTAATTGTCCTGTTGTCATTTGTTTATAAGGCTGTCATTGGTTTACTGAATTACATATGGGCATTTGTCAACAACTGGTTTTCAATGTAAGTATGTATATTTATTTCTGAAGTCATTTGTTTCTTTTATTTGTCTACTTTTTTCCCATTAATAAACTATTTTATTTGCTAACATTCTACACTGAATAAGTCAGGTAATTTTAAGTTGCAAACTTGTTCTTTCTCAAACTTGCTTTGGTTGTCCTAGGTATTTTAAATTTCCATATGAACCTTACACGCATTTGGTTATTTTTCACTACAAAAAAAGACTGCTGCTATTTTGTTTGTGGTGACATTAAAGCTATAGATGAGTTTTGAAAGAGCTGTTTGAGAGGGAATAAATCAAGCAAACCAAGACCTTGGGACCAGCATGCAGCACAATGTGTTAAGCTGCTAACATTGGCAAACCATGTCCAAATGCTGAGTCTAGTCCCAGTTCCTCTGCTTCTGCTTCAAATCCAGGTCCCTGCTAAGGAAACAGAGGAAAATGGCCCAAGTATTTGAGCCCTTACCACCCATCTGAGAGGCAGGGATGGAATTCCAGACTCTTGGCTTCGTGTGTAATAAATAGCGCTGGCTCTTGCAGTCACCTGGAGAATCAGCCATCCTGTCTCTCCCTCCTTCACTCCTTCTACTTCTATCCTTCTGTATTTGAAAGAAGTGAAATAAATCTTTCATTTCTTTTTTCTTTTTTGAATTTTTAAATTTTAGATCATGTTAACATAATTGATCAGGGTGGGAAGGATCAAGGGTTAGGGAAAAGTGGGTGTGATCATTGTTTCCAAATTTCCTATTTCTTCTTCCTGTTTCTGGAGTGGAGTAGGATAAGGGGAGAAGTCATATCCAGCCTCCTAACCGCCCCAGTACCCAAGGGTGGGGAATGGCCACCTGACATTGACACAGGGTCCTGATGTGGTGCATGCTCCAAGTTCTACCCAGGTGGTTTTGATCGTTCTGAAATGCTGTCGATTTCGCCAATCCAAGGATGAGGAACCCCTTCCAATATCCATTGGCTGACATAGTTGGCCTTAGAGTCTCCATTCAACCAGATAATTGCTGCCGTCATTTGGCGGTGGTGGTTGTCCAATTTGTTCTGCCGTCCTTCCTCTGGCATGGTACCAGATGCCCCTGCAGATCTCAATGGGCTTTCATGTCCTCCATGTGGGTCTGGGCCAGCTCTTCGCTACTCCATCCTTGCCACTGAAGAAGACCAGTTTTCACAGGTGGGTCAAGGACTAGGCCAGGTGACTCATGCCCTGCCAGGACCCCCATCTGCTGGGCTCACCCACCCTGCACCCACCATGCAAATGGGGCAAGGATGCTGGCCAAGCAACCCGGGTCCCATTGGACCCCTGCCCCTGGGGCTCACTGACTGACCCAAAATAAATCATTTTTAAAAATTATTTATTTAACTTAATCTTTTTACTTTTTACATACACATAAACGTTGCCAATAGTTTATACTCACTAGCATTTAAGCACACTTACATTGTTGCACAATCTACAAAAAATATCATACAAAACTGAAATATATACCTGTTAAACTACTTTCCTATTCCTTACTCTTTACAGCACCTGCCAACTACCACTCTTTCCCCATGAATTTGACTTTTCACATACTTCATGTAAATGGAATCTTACTTATATGATTGGTTTATTTCATTTGGCATGACTTAGAAGAAGCTGTCCAGACAGGTCAAGTGGCTAGCACAGTGCCAGCAACGTGATTGGCTCCCAGCTCTGAGCTCACTTCCTCTCCCAGGCATCTGGGGTCGTGTAGGACAAGCTAAAGGGAAGGACAGTATGGTGAGTTTCTGGCAAGGGTCACCTCTGCACGGGAGCTGCTCTGCCCCCACGTGATTCCTCTCCCAGGAAATGCACTGGGAGCTCATTCCTGCGTCTGCATTGCTTTGTTATAGAAAGGCTTTCCTCCCTTCCACCCCTGCCACCTCCCAGGGAAACTGAGCCTCCAAACACAGAGACTTTCCAGTTTTCCTAGTAAAATGAATGAAAGAACCTTTTGGGGAATGAAGTGACTTTTTTTAGCTCCTCTTGTTTACTTTTCCATAAACTCCCAAGATGGCTTACGTGTTAGCTGTTAATCACACCATCTGTTCAAACAGCACTTCAGTGAGTGGTTTGATTCATACTTTTCTTCTAAAAGAATCTTTTTAAGGACAATGTTTATGTCTCTGTTACCCTTCATTTGGCAATGTAGCATGAGATGAGCTATTTTAACTTTGCTATCACTATAAACACATATTGAATTTCCCATTTCTTAACTGTACAAAACAGAAGACATCTCTGCATTTACGCTGCCTGACTCTAGACTTGGGGAGGAGGGTGATTTTGTTGTCAGAGACTCTACTTTCTAAAAGACAGAAAGTTCCAGGCAACTTGCTCTGAAGTCTTGATGTTTGTGATGATGAGTAGGTTCTAGCTTGCTGAATGTGAACAGGACAGGCAAAGGTGAAGCAGATGCCGAGTGGTGGGGAAGGGTCAGCTGTCTGCTCAGGAGACTGAATGTTCCATCTTATCTTATCATTCAGAAAGCAAAGTCACTGGGTCAGTGAGATTCCAGAGAAGAATAGCCTGTGTTGCCCCCAGCAAGTCCAGTGCCAAAGCTTGGGCAACACTAGGCTTGGAGAGTAGACAAAGGGACTACTGGGGCTTTAGAGATGAGAGGAGACTACGGGTGAGTTTCTTATTGCAAGGGAAGCTGCAGATTTCTACTGGCCCTGTATTCATGTGAGTATCTGCAGAAGGTCAGACAGCATCGTGGATGAGCCCTCATGCTGGTCCAATGGATGCCATTCTGCCCAGCTTCACAAGACTTTCGACACAGTGAAAAGGTTGCATGGAACAGTCAGGCAAAATCAAAGCGATGTACAAAGAAAAAAAAAAAACAACGACACAGAATCGAGTGTGGGGACATCAATGAAGGAAACCCCGTGTCGTTAGTCCTAAGCCCTTCAATGACCTGAATCCAGTCCGTGTGCGTGCCTTATCTCTTGCTTAGCTATCTTGGTAAGTTAAGCCTCCACCTGCGGCTCTTGCATTCCATACAAGCACTAATTGCAGTCCTGACTGCTCCACTTCCGATGTGAATGTGCTTGGGAAAGCAGCAGAGGATGGCTCAAAGGCATGGGCCCCTGCGATCACGTGGGAGATCCGGAAGAAGCTCCTGATTCCTGCCATAGGACTGACCCTGCTCTGACTATTGTGGCCATTTGGGCAGTGAACCAGCAGATGGAAGATATGTGCTTCTACCTCTGTATCTCTCCCCCGCCCCCTCTCTGTAACTCTGCTTTTCAAATAAATAGCTAAATAAATAAGCAAATAAATAAACAAGAAAAAAAGCAAAAGTAACTTCCATGTCTAGAAAATGAACATCAGTCAGACTACATTAAAACTACTCAACCTAAATTTGATGAAATTTTTATTTTCATCAATAAAAAGTTAAAATGGGGCCCGGCGCGGTGGCGCAAGTGGTTAAGGTCCTCGCCTTGCACTCCCGGGATCCCATATGGGCGCCAGTTCTATCCCGGTAGCCCCACTTCCCTTCCAGCTCCCTGCCTGTGGCCTGGGAAAGCAGTTGAGGATGGCCCAAAGCTTTGGGACCCTGCACCCGCGTGGGAGACCCGGTATCTTCCTGTCTGTCTCTCCTCTCTGTATATCCGCCTTTCCAATAAAAAAATAATAAAAATAAATCTTTAAAAAAGTTAGGAAATGTATGCTGTTAACCAACCAAATCATGAAATTGCATGTAGCAATACTCCACTGTAAAATGGGCATGGTCTGTAGAGATGGGACTAAAGAAGCAAAGTACCTGAGAATGTGGCTCAACATCTGTAGTTTGGGCTTCACTGTTTTTTCCTCAACTTTCACAGAGAGGTTTCTATGAGCACTTTAACAGATTAGCTAACTATTAAGGACCCCGTAAGAGCAACAATAGAAGATTGGTGGATGGGGGTATGGAGAAGAGATATGTAGACAGACTTCTCAGTGAAAGCACAAATTATATTTATTTCTAATTAAATGCCCATCAGAATATATTCACTTTATGGGGGGGGGGACAATCTTGTGGCCTAGTAAGTTAAGTCACTGCCTGCTAAGCTGTAATTCCATATTGGTACAGGTTTTCTATTTTCCATTTAGCGGTGGAGGATGGCCCAAGTATTTGGGCCCCTGTTACCCACATGAGAAACCTGGCTGAAGCTGCAGGCTCTCCTGTCTTTGACTGCCTCAGTACTGGCCATTGCTACCATCTAGGGCGTGAACCAGAGGATGCAATAGCACCCCTTCCAGACCTCTGAAGTAAATTATTTATTTATTTATTTTACAAAAAGAACATGTCTACTTTAGAGAAGGCTCACAAACTTAGGTGAGCAAAATGTGATGGATGGCAAAATTACAACAAATTATTCCTAGTCTTTGTTTTTTAAAGATGTTTATTTTTGCTTGAAAGGCAGATTTACAAAGAGAAGGTTCACTCCCCAAATGGCCACACAGCCTGAGCTGAGTCAACCTGAATCCCATACCAGGAGCCAGGAGCTTCTTCTGAGTCTCCCACGTGGGTGCAGGGTTCCAAGGCCTTGGATTGTCCTCCACTGCTTTTCAAGGCCACAAGCAGCGAGCTCCACTGGGAAGTGGAGCAGACAGTGCACGAACCGGCACCCACATGGGATGTTGATACCTGAAGGTGGAGGATTAGCCTGTGGGACCATGGCCGTAGCCCCAAATTATTCCTACTCTTAAGCAGATGCCCTTTGGCAATGTGACTTTACCACTGTCCCCAGCAAGAGGTAGAGCTGTATTAATCCACTCCTGACTTCAACCCTGTGACTTGATTTGCCTAACGGTATGCTTACATATTAGTGATATTTTCTCTTTTCCTTGAGTTTGTAATTCTGAAATCACTTTCATGTAAATGATCCTGAAATAACTTTCTGAAGATACCATGTACAGAACGGAAGTGCTTTTATGGACAACCTGTCATTCCTAGATTGTGAGTGAGGTCTTTGGAAACCATTTAAGACCTCAGTAATCCAAAGCAGATCCATCAGCTGACACATGTAGAGTTGGCTTTGCTGTGTGACTCATCTGAAAACCATTTTATTTTAATATCTTTTTTTATTAAAAATGAGGAATCCTTCAATCAGCCCACGAAATTGTGATAAGCACTGAATATCTTTGGTTTCAAGATAGCAAAGAGAAACTGCACCATGTAACTCTATGAAAAGAAACTTTTAACTTTAGATAATTTGTATAACCATTCAACTTGTCCAGTTGACTCTAGAAGACAGAGGATATCCAGTAGACCAATTGCAAAATAAATTTAGGTAGTGTTTTTCCTTAAATACATAGCAACAAACTAAAAAAGTTTCTTGGAAGAATTCTATAAAACATACAAAACCTACAATCCAGTGCTACTTAAACAATTCCAGATCCTAGAAATAGTATGAAAGTATACCATAAAATTTAAAATTTTGAAATAAAAATTCTAAAGAAAGAAGAACTCTTTTAGTTTTATTTCATAAGCTTCTTAATTTAAAAGCAATCCAACAGAAATGTTCAAGAATAGTACAAAATTTACCGTTCAGGATCATGCATTGCATTTGTCAGATCTCTCTGTCCTTCTTCTATCTGGAAATACTTCTTCAATCTATGTCTTCCATGCCCTTCACATTTTAAAGTGCTAAAGTCAGTTGTTTTTCAGAACGTCCTCTTAATATGGTTTCATGTGACACTGCCTCATGATTAGATTTAAATCATCCAGTTTGGGGTCAGGACTAACACAGAAGTTCGTTTGTGTCCTAATTTCATAATATTAAGAGGTAATGACGTTGTTGCATTCTAATGTTAGTGATATTGATGTTGAACAATTGCTTCTAGGGGATGCTTGCTTAGGGTGTCCACTGTGAATTTATTGTTTTGTCCTGTATGTGATGTGTATTTTATTAGAAGATATTGGGGACTGTGTAAATTGCTAATTTACTGTAAGATCTCCACCTTATAGTTCTGTTTCTTTTCAAATGGTATAATTATTTATTTGAAAGACACAGAGAGAGAGCAAGCAAGCTGTCTTCCATCTGCTGAATCACTAACCAGGGCTGGGCCAGACTGAAACCTGGAGCCAAGAACTTCATTTGTGTCTCCTACACATATGACAGGGCCTAAGACATGGGACCATCACTTATTGCCTTCTCAGGTACAGCAGCAGGAAGTTGGATCAAAAGCAATGGAGCTGGGACTACAACTACGATAAAAGGATGTGAATGTTCCAAGTAGGGGCTTAACCTGCAGTGTCCCAATGTCTGTTCCTCTACTTAAACATTCTAGTGTACAAATTCAGAACCAACTACTAATTTTCCTCTCTTTCACATCTTATTTCTCTCTCTCTCTCATTCTTTTAGCATAATGGAATTGTACTTTTTCCAATGAATTATATAATTCATGTTGGTGCTCAACCTGTCTCCGATTTGATCAGCATACACTTTAGGCAAGTTTTTTTTGTCATTTTGACATGTAATTGCCATTCTTTGGCTACTTGCTCTTTCTTGAATAATATGGTTGTTCTATCTTCATCTTTTTTTCCTTCCCAGTCCCAGCCCAGGGATCAGTCATTTCTCCAAAGTCATTTTCAGAAAAGAATGGTCTTACCTAAGACTTGAGCACTAAGTAAGTGCATGTCCCTCTGGTGGTGCTCCTTTTAATTTCTCTGAGTGTATAAAGCTGGGAAATAGGTCTGTGTGTATACTAGTATGGATATTACTACATGTAGGTGCACATCTATGTTGAAAAGTATGCACAAAAAATATACACACATATCTCTATATATCTTTATCGTGAAGCCATGATGAGTGCCTTTCATTCTAACTTAACACAGTTCAATTCTGTATACTCCCTTTCGCATGTGATAGATTTTGAAAGTGGAGGAAAGGAGCATGAGTTGAGTCAGCTTGTAGATGCTGCAAAAAGACAAGAAAAGAGAGTTTCTCCTAGTGCCTCCAGAAAGGGCATCTCTGCCAACACCGTGATTGGACCCCGAAGGCCACAGGTCAAACTTGTGACCTTAGGAACTGTGATATGGCAGGTTTGTGTTGTTTGAAGCCAGTAATCTAGTGGTAATTTGTTACTGCAGAAATAGGAAATAAATATCGGAGTGTCATTTTCAGTTTCTTTGCCAATTATAGTTTTTGAGGAGACGAGATTGCATCTACAGAGGTGTCTGCTCTTTCATTTTCTCAACTTTATTTTTGCCTGATCACCGCATGCAGCAGCTGTAATTTATAAATTTGTAGTTCAAGAGCACCCTCTTCTGGTTGGCAAGAGTAGTCAAGTTTTATCTTTGAATGTTTTGTCTGACTTTCTGCTTTGGGTGCTGCTGGTTAACAGGAAGGATTATGTTTTCTGTTCTATTTGATTCTTTTCTCTTTCAGCCTCCTAATTTTTATCCGCTTTGCTTCCTTCCCTCTTCACTACTCACCCTTTATAACGTGTTTTTCCTGTCTTTGTCACCTACGACTTTGAGAAGCTCTTCTTTGTTCTAAATGTTCGGTCTTCCAGAATATTCTAATACAGTCACACTGAGAGTGTGACTTAGTCATTTTCAGACAGATGCTTGAGATGCATCAAAAGGTTGCGACTAGAGCCTCTCTTCTCCTTCCAGTCCATTTTCCCCACAATGCCCTTGCTCTCTGTGAAATAATTGTGCTAAGAATGGTTGAGAGAGGGCGTGCTTGGACTTGTTGAATTTTCTTTCTACAGGTGACTTCAATAATATAAAATCTGGGCACTGTCAGTCTTCTAGTTTAGGGATACTTGTTGCCATTTTTGTATTTGTTCAAGCCTCTTCCCTATACTTACGAACTCCAAACTTCTAGGATTCTTACCACACGTGAATGTGGACGAATTTCTCTGTGTGACAATGATTTAATGAATTTTGAGTCTACTGAGAACACAACTCGTCCCCTTTCACATCAGCTTCTTCCAGCTTTCTCTCAGTGACGGATATGGTAAGAGCCCTAGTGAATTCAGTGAGAGCTGCCATTTACTTTTCAATTGGATTTTCACATTTGCATATTTTTTACTCTCTCCTTTTTAAAGATTTAATTATTTTTACTGGAAAGGTAGATTTCTAGAGAGAAGGAAGGACAGGGAGAGATGGAGATTTTTCCACCCATTGCTTCAACCACAAATGGCCACAGCAGCTAGAAGTAAGCCGATCCAGGAGCAGGAACCAGAAGCTTCTTCCAGGTCTCCCATGGGAGTGCAGCGGCTCAGGAACTTGGTCCTTCCTCTGCTACTTTCCCAGGTCATAAGCGAGGAGCTGAATCAGAAATGGAGCAGTCTGCTGCACATACCAGCAATTGCAGGAATTGGGGCTGGGGACAGGTCTGGTGGGGGTTTCTGGGGGTCACTCCAAATAGGCTGTAGTTCCCGGTGGTGTACCTCAGGGTAGAGTATGTGGTGGGCAGGGCTGTGCTGGGCTTCAGCATCCATTGGCTTACATATGAGATGGGGCTGGTGACAGAACTGACCAGGTGACTGCAAGTACTAGTATGTGTGCAATTGATGTGGGTGATGAACTGGGCTGGACCCCACACTGGTTGACACACAGGAGTCAGATCTGGGGTCTCCCATCCGTGGGTACTGATGCAGCTGGGCTGCTGGGAACAGCCCTCACCCCTCCTCTCCCAAACTCTCCCAAAATACAAGGAAGCAAAATAGAGATTGCAAACTGTTTTCATCCATTTTCCTCCATCCTCAACCCTGCCCCTGCCCACCTTAATCAGTGGTCCACATGGGCATGCATCCTTCTTAACTATGTAAACAGCACCAAAAAAAAAAAAAAAAGAGTGAATGCTGGGTTTCTTCAAATGAATCTTCTATATTGAAGATGTTCATAAAGTCCTATTTGCTCAGGTTGTTAATATGGTGCATTATAATTTCTCAAATTATAATCTAACCTTGCATTGTTAAGGCAAACCCCAAGTGCTCAATATGTGTGATCATTTATATATCATTGAATTTGAGTTTCTTAAAAATACAATTTAAATTTTTTCTTTCAGTAATGTACATGATGTGGCATATTGACGTTTAATTCTCTTGTTCTATGTTTTTTTAAAACTTTCAATGTTGTTACATATATCATCAGCGCTGTAATTCATTTTATTTTACTCTTATTATTATTATCATTTTATGGTTGTACTTTATTCTTTTTTCAAAGTTTTATTTTCTTTTTTGTTTGAAAGGCAGATCCACAGAGAGAGAAGGAGAAACAGAGATCTTCCATCTGCAGGTTTCCTCCCCACATGGCCACATGGCCAAACCTGAGCCAGTGCTGGGGCCCAAGGACTTGAGCCATCCTCCATGGGTTTCCAAGGCCATAAACAGGCACCTGCATGTGAGGTGCAGCAAACACGGCCTGAGCTGGCACCCATAGGAGATGCTGGTGCCACAGGCCGATTCAGTCTATTATGCCACGGTGCCAGCTACAAGCAGGGAGCTGAATGGGAGTGGAGCAGCCGGAACATGAAGCAGCACCATATGGGATTCCAGCATTTGCAAGGGGAGGATTTAGCCAATGAGCCATTGAACCAGGCCCCAGGGTTACAGATTCTTAAGCAAACTTTGCTTGCTTGTGTCTGACAAGGAATTTATCCACCTCATCTAAATTTTAAGCTAAATCATATAAAATCAAGTTGTTCTGGACATGAGGTAAATGCAGCACACGTATCACCGGCACGGGATCCCTGGCATGGCTTGACTGCTCTGTCAAAGCAGGCTCCTCCTCTCAGCCCTGACATTGATATTGCCTTCTCTGTTTTCCTAGTTACTCTTATCAGAGGTGTTAATTTTTTAACGAGTTGTTTTGTTACTTAAAAAGGAGTGATGGGCCCAGCGCCGTGGTTTAGTGGCTAAAGTCCTCGCCTTGAATGTGCCGGGGATCCCAAATGTGCACAGGTTCTAATCCCGGCAACTCCACTTCCCATCCAGCTCCCTGCTTGTGGCCTGGGAAAGCAGTCAAGGATGGCCCAAAGCCTTGGGACCCTGCACCCGTGTGGGAGACCCAGAAGAGGCTCCTGGCTTCGGATCAGCATAGCATCGGTCGTTGCGCTCACTTGGGGAGTGAATCATCGGACAGAAGGTCTTCCTCTCCATCTCTCCTCCTCTCTGTATATCTGACTTTGTAATAAAAATAAATAATAAAATCTTTTTTTAAAAAAAGAGTGTCACAGCTAGTAGGAGAGAAAGAGAAAGGAGAGAATGAAAGAGAAGAGGAGGGGAGGGGAGGAGAGGAAAAGAGAAGAGAGGAGAGAGGAGAGGAGAGGAGAGGAGAGGAGAGGAGAGGAGAGGAGAGGAGAGGAGAGGAGAGGAGAGGAGAGGAGAGGAGAGGAGAGGAGAGGAGAGGATTTTTCCATATACTGGTTTACTCTGCAAATGTCCCAAAGAATCAAAGCTGGACCAGGCTGCCTCTGGGAGTCAGGAACTCCATTTCACTCTCACACTTGGAAGGCAGAGGCTCAAACACTTGGGCCACCATCCACTGCCTTGCAAGGTTTATTTTATGAAAGCTGGATCACAAGAAAAGCAGCTAAGACTGCAGCTTGGAACTGTAATATGAAACGACGGTGTCAAAAATTTGGCTTGATTGGCTGTACCACAATGCTGGCTGCTTGGTTAGAGGGCTTTTAATGTTTCATGTATGTGTTTCAGAGGGAGTGTACAAGAGAGGGAGGTAAGAAGCGAGAGACAGATGATCTCAACTTGCTGGTTCATATCCGAAATGTCCATAGCAGCTGAGACTAAGCCTAGGGTAAAGCCAACGCCAGAGACTCCATACAGGATTGCATGTCAGTGCCAGGAAGTCAGTTAGTCGAGTCATCACTGCTGTCTGCCAGAGTTCACGTTCATCGGAAGCTGAGGTCAAGGGTCAGAGCTAGGTGTTAAGTCCAGTACTCTAACATGGGACACTGGCTTCTAATTCAGCATCTGAAGAGCCACACTAAATGACTACCATTCTAGGTTACGGATAGGAATTTTACACATTTTTTTTTTCAGAGGGACTGTTGATTTCACTGGCTTTTTCTACTGTTTTTCCGTTTCTGTTATATTGTTCTTCCTTCTAATTGTATCATTTCCTACCTTCTGCTTGCTGTGACTTTAATGTGTTCTTTTTAAAGATTTATTTTTATTGGAAGTTCAGATTTACAGAAAGAAGGAGAAACAGAGACAAAGTATTTCCATCTGCTGGTTCACATAGCCACAACAGCCAGAGCTGAGCACATCTGAAGCCAGGAGCCAGGAACTTCTTCTGGGTCTCCCACACAGGTGCAAGGTCCCAAGGCTTTGGGCTGTCCTCAACTGCTTTCCCAGGCCACAAGCAGGGAGCTGGATGGGAAGTGGAGCAGCTGGGACATAAACCAGAGCCCATATGGGATTCCTGGTGCATGCACAGTGAGGAGTTTAGCCACTAGGCTATCACGCTGGGCCCTAATTTGCCCTTTACTGAGTCCTTAATTAATTCATTAATTAATTTTGTCTTACTAATACACGATTTTTATTGCTGTACATCTCTTCCCTCTAAAAAGCAGTGCAATGGAGTGCTACAAACATTGATGTGTTGTACTTTTTCTGTTCATTCCATTAGAAGTCATTTCTGATTTCCTTTTTTTGGTCTCATTTTTTAAGAATCTTCCTTTATTTATTTCAAAGGGTGACCAAGAGAAAGGGAGAGAGCTAGGCGTCCCATCCACTGGTGCACGCAAGCCAAGCCCGTCCCTTATTGCTTTCTACCGTGGCCACTCTGTCATTTCAGATGCTTTCATTTGATTTCAAATGTGTGCGATTTCTTTTCCAGAGATGTTTGTGTTATTGCTCTTTAATTTACTTCCATTGTGATCACAGAACATTTTTTTTATCTGTTTCGACTCCTCTGAAGCCAATTTAGCATTCAATTCCTCGCCCAAACATTGTCCACGTTAAGAAACATTCTCTTGGTCTTAGAAATTGTGTGTCTTCTTTTGTGTGTAGGCAGCGTGCTCCGCATGAGTTAGGTCAGCTTGACAGTGTTGGTGTTCCTCCAACTGGAAACACCTGTATTCGTTCTCAGAATACTTGTCTTGCTAATTGTTGAAAGATGGGATTGAAATTGTCAGCTTCAATTATGGCCTCCTCTCCTTGTAATTCTTTTCCATTTGTCAACCGCATCTGTAAGTTCTGCTCATAAGTACATAAATATTTTGGACTATTATGTGCTCTTCATAAAACTATCCATTTTAATATCATGAAGCAATTTTTTTAAATCCTACATATCCCTGAATCTACCTTGTTTAGCATTAATATATCATCTAAATTTTTCTTTTGATTACTGTTTGAATAGTATAGCATTTTTTGTCTTTCCATTGTTAACCCATTTTTTAAATTAAAATGTGATTCTTGGGCTCAGCATGGTAGCCTACTGGTTAAAGTCCTCATCTTGCATGCGCCAGCATCCCATATAGGCACCAGTTAATGTCCTGACTGCTTCACTTCCCATCCAGCTCCCTGCTTGTGGCCTGGGAAAGCAGTCAGGATGGCCTAAAGCCTTGGGACCCTGCACCCACGTGGGAGACCTAGAAGAAGCTCCTGGCTCCTGGCTTCAGATCAGCTTGGCTTGTGGTCACATTGGGAGTGAACTAGACAACAAAGATTTTTTCTCTATGTCTCTTCTCTCTGTAAATATGACTTTCCACTAAAAATAAATTTAAATCTTGTTTTTAAAAATGCGATTCATGTCAGCAACATATTTTTGAGTTTCAGTTCGTTATCCAGTCTGACATTTCTAAATGAACATTAACATTTGATGTCATTATTTTTATGATAGTTTTAATTCTACTCTCTTTTTATTTGCTATTCTTATAATCTGTTTTTGCTTTTCTAGTTATGTATTCTCATTAGTCTCAGTGTGGTTGGTCTTGTATGGTTTCATTTTATCCCAATTGCTGGCCTGTTTGTCATTACCTATAACTTGGTGTTTGGTTACTTTAACAGTGGCTTAAGGATTATTGGTATAAGTCTTTATCTTTTCCAGGTTTATTTTTTTTAAGATTTATTTATTTTTATTGGAAAGTCAGATTTACAGAGAGAAGGAGAGAGAAAGAAAGATCTTCCATCTGCTGGTTCACTCCCAAAGTTGCCACAACAGCCTGAGCTAAGTCGGTCCAAAGCCAGGAGCCAGAAGCTTCTTTCTGGTCTCTGATGTGGGTACAGGGTCCCAAAATTTGGTACTGATGAATTCACTCAGCTTTCACATGTCTGCAAAATCTCCATGCCACCCTTGTTTTGGAAGGATGTTTTTGCTCAGCGTATAGTGTTTTGAGTTGGCAACTTTTTTTTTTTTAGTACTTTCAAGATGATGATCTGTTGTCTTTCTGCCTAAATTACTGCCTCTAAGAAATCTGCTGTCATGCACATCTTTGTTGCTCTGAGTATGCTATGACTTTTCCTCTGACTACTTCTGAGCTTCTTCTCACCCTTAATTGGTAGTGTTTGGAAAAATGATTATAATATGCCTTGGTACAATTTCCTTTGTGTTAATTGTGCTTGGCGTTTGTGGAAATTCTCACATCTGTGAATTTCTAATTTTCATAAAATTTGAATAAATGCCAGTCTTTATTTCCGGTACTTGTTAAGCTCTTTATTTAGTGAATCATAAATCCTTTGAGTATAATGTAAAGTAAAAATAGGCTATCTCAAAAGCCAAGAAAGACAGGAGAACTACCATTGCATCTATCAATTGTATTTATGAACTTCACTGAGTCTGTTCTCTTTCTATCAATATCACATTAACATGGGAATTATTGAAAATTATTTTGTAGTAATTATCATCAATTTATTGTAATCCCAAAAATCCAATATAGTCATAAATTCCTTTAAACTGGTAGTGGTATAAAAACTGCAACAGATCAGTAGAATGGAATTGAGGGTGTACAGATTTATCCACATACATTCAACCAATTGGTTTTTATCAAGTTACCTTCACATACTAAGTGAAGGATAATCTCTTCAGTAAATGGTGTTGGCATAACTAAATGTATATGCGTAGAAGAGTGAAATTGAGTCCTTACCTCTCATCCTACACAAAGCCCAGCTCAAGATTTATCAAAGGCCTACATTTGAGATCTGAAACTGTGACGTTAACTAGAAGACATTGAGGAGGAAGTGTCTTCAAGGTATTGTGTAGGTGATAACTTCCTGGATAAGTCCCCAGAAGAACAAGCAACAAAAGCAAAACCTGATCCATGGGTTTATATCAAAAGCAGACCGTTCTGCAGGGCAAAGCAAACAGGAGTGAAAAGTTGTCCAACAGAATGGAAAAAATGTGGGAAAAAAAGAATGCAAAGCAAAAATATTTGCAAGCTACCTGTCTGACAAAGGATTAACAGCTGCAATATGCCAACAACTCAAGATACTGAACAACGGGCCAGGCATGATGGCTCAGTGGCTAAATCCTCACCTTGCAAGTGCTGGGATTCCATGTGGGCTGTAATTCATGTCCTGGCTGCTCCACTTCCCATCCAGCTCCCTGCCTGTGGCCCAGGAAAGGAGTCAAGAACGGCCCAAAGCCTTGGGACCCTGCACCTGTGTGGGAGACTCGGAAGAAGCTCCTGGCTCCTTGCTTCGGATGGGCTCAGCTCCAGTCCTTGTGACCTTCTTGTCTTTGTGGATGGTTATTCCGCCAGTATTGCCCTCCGGCAGCTCTCCAAAGATACTTTTCTCTGAGCACTCCTCTTTCCAATACTGTTTAGCAAACTTTAGTATGTCTTTATTCTCCCTAACACTCACTGCCAACTACTCTGCTCAGAATCCACCAGGCTTTCAAAATGGTGAGTGGAGACTACAACATTCTCTGCTTCTATAGGATCTTAATAACCTTCATGTCACAGCTTTGGAGTTTTGCATTGCTTCCAGCATGAGGGTGAACTGGTCTCCCTTACTTAAGAGTGAATTGATCAAACGTAAAGTGTCCTTGCTCATAGCACCGTAAGCATTGCTGTTTTGTGGTATGTGCTTAATAAATGTATTAACGACTTTAACTTTCTTTTTTGTTGTCTTGTCTGTTATTCCTTGCCTATAGTGCCTTGTTTGTTTATGTTTCTGGCTATTTTTGTCATTATCATTTAACAATTACCATTTAGCAATTCAGACTAGGATGGAGCCGCAGTCCTCCAGAGAAGATTTCGTTAGCCAGGGTTTTAGAGGGCAACACTTCTCAGTTGTGCAAAACCTAAAACGTTTAGGTCTGAAATTCTCTACATTTTCTGGCAAATAAAATGAATGATGAAATTCTGCCTAAGGGCTGGACTCCATCAAGCCATGTATACCTGAGTGTAGAGCTTTGGAGGCGGGGAATCAGTGTATAGAGTGAATGTTTTCATGTTAGATTTCCTTCTTGGCATATATCTTGATCTCTGATTTATATACCTCTTACCCTCAGTGGCAATTAAAAGAGAATTTATGATTTTTCTGATTTGGCTAATATTCACATGGTGAACAGTTTTCATCTCTCATTTCTCTGTTTAAATCCCTCCCTCTTTTTCCTTTTCCTCTAGCCTGATGACTCCTTATACTTCTTTTTCAACTCAATTGTTTATTACTAATTGAATATTATCCAGATTTATTTTTTAAAAAAATCGTTTCTAAGGAGTGGGAGTTGATATGAATAACCTTATCTATTTTAACAAAAATCTAGAAACGTGGGCCTGCAACAGTAGCGTAGCTGCTAAAGTCCTCGCCTTGCACACACCTGGATCCCATATGAGTGCCGGTTCTACTCCCTGCAGCCCCGCTTCCCATCCAGCTCCCTGCCTGTGGCCTGGGAAAGCAGTCCAGGACAGCCCAAAGCCTTGGGACCCTGCACTCATGTGGGAGACTCGGAAGAGGCTCCTGGCTTCAGATGGGCTCAGCTTTGGCCGTTGCAGTCACTTGGGGAGTGAATCATCGGACACAATATCTTCCTCTTTGTCTCTCCTCCTCTTTATATGTCTGACTTTCCAATAAAAATAAGTCTTAAAAAGATCTGGAAATGTGTCATGTACCAAAGCTTCAGCTACATGCAGAGAGGGAAACATTAGTGAAGTTTTCCAAATAGTTGGTGTGCTATCTAGGTAGCCTTATCCTGGTAAGAAACTTAATCTTTAGTGTTGGACCTTTTTGTTCAGCTCACTGAAATTCTTCATTAGGAACATCTGGACTCATTACCAGAATTTACATCTAATTTAATTTCAAAAAAGTATGGACAGAGCTGGATTGCCAGGCGCCACAACTGACACTTCATCATGTGTAGGCTCTCCAAAAGGCTTGCAGGCTGGTTTTGAAAGCTGAGCCATATACAACTGCCCTTATTTTCACCTCTTCTAGCTGTTTTTCAAACAGAACAGTGAATAAATCAAGACACTCAGAATAAAGGACATTTTTTTTTAAGTTTCTTTTTATTGTAAAGTCAGATTTACAGAGAGAAGAAGAGACACAGATCTTCCATCCGCTGGTTTACTCCCCAAGTGGCCATAACAGCTGGAGCTGAGCTGATCTGAAGCTAGGAGCCAGCTGGGAGCTTCTTCTGGGTGTCCTATAAGGGTGCAGGGTTCCAAGGTTTTGGGCCATCCTCGACTGCTTTCCCAGGCCACAAGCAGGGAGCTGGTTGGAAGTGGAGCATCCAGGACACAAAGCAGTCTCAGTATGGGATCCTGGCACAAGCAAGGCAAGGACTTTAGCCACTAGGCTCCTGTGCCAGGCTCAGCATATGGAGCATTAAAGACACTCCTCAGTTTGGGAGGTTTAAAGGTAGTGCAATGGGGACAGCTAGGAATTGTGTAAGTACTTGGTCAAACTGAACTGTATACTTGAGTGAAAGCAGGACATGAGGCATGTGGGGTGGAAGCTCAGCCTGTGTCCCTAGAGCAGCATGGTCTGCATGGTCTTGAAGCTATGCTCCCAAGGTCAAATGCTTTGAACACAGGGGAAGTACTTTTATTTTCAGCTGGAGGGAGAATCTTCTAGACTGGCTCATGTGTCCTCAGAGAATACTATGTTAATATACTTTCAGGACAGCCTCGACCTACGGCATAGCAGCAGCAGCCTCCTTAATAAATGGTATTGGGAAAATTAGATGTCTACATTTACCAGAAGGCAACTAGACACCCATTTTCCACCTTTCTTAGCATGTACAACAATCAACTCGAAATAATTCAATACAGGTGAGATCTGAAATTGCACCGCTATGAGAAAAAAAATCATGGGGAAAAGCCTTTATAACATTGGTTTTGGTAATGTCTAGTAAAAGGAAAAACAAATAAATGGGACTTACGTCAATAAGAAACTTCTGTGCAGCAAACCAATCAGCAAGGCGAGAGACCCACCCAGACAATGAGAGCGAATATTTGCAAGCCATGCATACGAGGAATTCAAGCAGCACAACAACAAGGAAGGACTCAATTTGAAAATGGGCATGCAGCCTGAATGAATACTTATCCAGAGAAGAAATCGAAATGGGCAACAAGCAAATGAAAAGGTTCTCAGCAGCAGCATGCATCTGGAAAATGGCTATGAAAACCACAGTGAGATATCATATCACACCTGTTAGAGTGTCCACAGAGAGCAGGTGTGGGCTGTGGTAGGGAGAAAAGAAAACCCTGTACACTGTTGATGGAGCAGAAATTTTGAGCAATTATAATGGAAAATCATATTGAGATTCCTCAAGAAATGAAACATAGAATTACCTGAGGAGCCAACAACCCACATCTGGATATATGTCCAAGAGAAATGCAAGCGACACATTGAAAACACCTGCAGTGCTGTGTTTGGCGGCATGAATCACCATAGCCGAGATAGGGAAGCGATGTAAGTGTCCGCGAATGAAGGAAATGTGATTGATATCCACACAATGGAGTAGCACTCGGTCCTTAAAAAGCAGGAAATCCTGGATGAATCCGAACGACAAGCAAGCACAGCACGCAGAGAGATAAACATTGCACAATCCCACTTGTATGAGGACTCTGGAAAAAAAAAAAAAGACCAAATTCGAGATGTAGAGAGTGGAATAGTGATTGCCAGGGGTGAGATGGGGATGGTTGGAGAGATGGTAATCAAAGAATATAGGATTTCAGTCAGACCCAGCAAGTTCAAGAGATATATTTTTGAACATGGTATCTCTAGTCCATAGTGGTCATATTTTGTATATTGCAAGGAGTCAATTCTAAGTGTTCTTGCTACAAAAATTGATAAGTAGAAGAGTTAACGCAGGGACCAGTGAGGTGGCATAATCCTCCACTTGCAGCCCCAGCATCCCACAAGTGCACTGGTTCGTGTCCCAGCTGCTCCACTTCCCATCTTGTGGCCTGGGAAAGTAGAGAACAGCTCAAGGTCTTGGGACCCTGCACCCACGTGGGCAACACAAGGAGAACCTGGCTTCAGGCTCAGGATGGGACTAGCTCTAGTCAATGTGACCACTTGGGGAGTTCATTATTGGATGGAAAATCTTTGTCTCCCCTTCTCTCTGTAAATCTGCTTTTCTAATAAAACTAAATATATATATTTTTAAAGAGGCGAGGGGAAGGCGTGGGACGGTTGGTCTGGGTCGCTGATGCCATGCATGCCTAGGAAGAGGACAAACTGGACCTAGGCCAAAGTTGCCCCTGGCCCTGGGAGAGGCCAGGTGTCCTGCCAGGACCTCTGTCGGCATCTAGCGGTGGCCGCGGCGCACGACAGCCGTCCGAGGCGCGCGGCTGTGGGGTCGGGGTGGCCTGGGCTCGGGGCCTAGGCGGCGCGGAGCCCCCGGCGTCACGTGCAGCAGCAGTTCCGGGGCACGTCGTGTCCGCAGCTGCCCGCAGCCCCGCGGCGGGCTCGGAGGCGCCGGCGCGGTGTAAGGGGCACGGCCGGGGGCGGCGGGGCCCCGCGGGGGCGCACCCAGGGCGAGGGGCGGCTGGGGGGCGAGGGGCGGCTGGGGGGCGCGAGGGGCGGCTGGGGGGCGCGAGGGGCGGCTGGGGGGCGCGAGGGCGCTGCGCGCTGCTCCCACAGGCGCCCCCGGAGCCGAGCTGCTGCCACCGAGCAGCGCCCGGCCCGGCTGGCATGCGGAGGACAGGCACAGGCCTCGAGGCTGCAAGGCCACTGTCAGGCCCCCTCGCTTTGCCCTGGCCAGCAGGGCCTGGCCTGGAAGGCCCTGGGCTCTGGGTCCCCTTCTCTCCTTGCCTCCCTGCGCTGTGGGGCCAGGGGCCTTCTGCCTCCCTCTCATTGCTGCTTCCTGTTGACCCATTGGGGTTCCATCTCCCTCCCTGGAATATGGCTGCAGCCACCCCACCCTCCCTGGGAGCCCGAGGGGCAGCACTGACCGCTCCTGCTTTAGGGGCTTCACCCCGGGTCAGGCGGGGAGGTGAGGGCTCGCACAGCAGGCCTGGCACAGGGGGCCACAGATGCTTGATCTGGAGCTGGGCTCCTCCTCCCTGGCGACTTGATGAGAGCTGGTAGCCGACTTGCCCCCTATTTTCTTCTGTAAGTGTTAACCCACGCCCCCTTCCCCTGTGTGAGTAGTGGTCTTAGAGGAAATCAGGAGCCGGACAGCATATCCACACAGAATGTCTCGTGGGCACCCTGTCTCCGTTGTGCACTATTGGCCTCCAAATGGGATTCCAGAAAGCCACAGGAACTGGTGGTTGGCACCCCAAAGGCAGACTTCAGTGAGCCCCCTGATTTGACCAGAAGCGGGAATTAGTAGTCTTTTCCGGAGTGACCCCAATACAAAGTAATACAATTAGAGTCTTGTGAGGGTTAGGTTCCAGGCCTTGGTATTTACTGCATGTCCCGTGTGCTCTCAAGGCGTTGATTTTGGTCCTGAGTACTCTGAAAGTTTCGCATCTGAACATGGCCTACACAACACTTCTTGCAAAGCATCTGCTAACACCCGTGGCCTGGAACGTCTGATGTGGTTTGAGATATATGTGCTGAGCTGTGATGATGGGAGAAGGGGAGCTTGCTCAATATTTGGCCCTCCGTGCTGTCCGGTCTACTGCGGACACACGGCTCGGTGTCGCGGGTGGAGTATAAATCAGATACCCTTATATCTGATATTCAAGTCATTTGTAAGCCTCGGTGCATCTCTCACTCTCTTACATATTGATTCTCTCATCTTTTATAATGTCATTTATAAGGGATCTTTAAAACATGCACAAAAGTGCATACTACCAAAAAAGTGGATTTCAAAACTCGCTATACCAAAATAAATACATTTTAACTTTGTGTCACATAGACTTTTTGAAGAACTCTCATGTTTATTTTCTTAATGAAATTTTAATTTTAAAATTGATAGTTCCTCAAAAATGTTGAAGGTAGTACAAAGAGTTCCCATATCCCCTGGGCTCCTCTTTCCCTGCTGTTAATATCCTGCAGGAACAGAGAGCATATAACCAACATTGAAGCATCATTAACACTGACTGCCACACTGGATCCAGATTTCTTTGGCGTTTACTGATGTCTTTTCTCCGTTCCAGGGCTCCATCCAGGACCCCACTTTAACGTGTTTACTTGCTCTATCTCCGTAAGTGCTTCTGCCTGTAAGTTTCGGATTTTCCCTTTTCTCATCTCCTTGATGGCCTTGATCGTTGTAATGAGTACTGACCATCGATTTTGTATAATGTCCCTGAATTTAATGTTTTGTGTGGGGGGGGGGGGCTTGAGGAGAAAGATGAGAGACCCGGTACTGTATTGCATCAGGTCAAACCAAGAATGCCTACTGTCGGGGTGACATCAGTGTTGACACTAACTTTGATCACCTGTTCAAATGGGTTGTAGCAGATCTGAAAGGTTACTCTGACTTTTGTTTTTAATTTTGTGTCGTATGGTTGGAAGGAAATCTTTAGGAGCAGCCAGTCTTCAGGGCGTTCTGTCTGCCTCTGTGAAAGCGATTATGTATGTAAATGATTTGGAATTGATTTGTGTGAATATTTTCCTCTTTTATTTATTTATTACACCACTAATAGTACAGACACACAGATATATGTGTTCTGTATTTAGGGGTTCTAATCCAATACTGCTTGATTTTATTGTTGAAATTGTTTCGCCGTTGCCACCTGGAGCTCCCCCCCCCTTTTTTTTTTTAAGATTTACTTATTGATTTTAAATCAGAGTTACAAAGAGACAGAGGGAGAGACAGAGATGTTCTCTCTGTTGGTTCACTCCCCAAAGTGACTGCAGAGGCCTGAAGTCGGCTCATCTGAAGTTAGCAATTAGGAGCTTCTTCTAGGTCTCCCATGTAGTACACTGGCCAAAGCCTTTGGTTCATCTTGTGCTGTTTTCCCAGGCCATTATTAGTGGGGAACTGGACGGGAAGTGAAGCAACTGGGACACTACTTGGTGCCCATATGGGATGCTGGTGCCACAGACTCCACTTGTAATGCCACAGCAGGGACCCATGCATTGGTTTTTGCGTACTTTGTACATGCTTAAATCCATAGGAATTTTAGTAGCATTTTCTTTACTGGCACTACAAGATCCCAATTTATCATATATTTTTCTTATCCTAGTTCCAGAATCAGTCATTTCACCACAGAGCTGTCGTTCCATTTACTGGAGAGTAGTATTAACGAACAAGATTTGGGAATTAATGTGCTCTCTCTTTGCTATTGAACTATTTATTTAATTTTTTTTTAATTTGAAAGATATATTTATTATTTGTTTGAAGGAGAAAGTGATGGTGTGTGGATAGGGGCAGAGAGAGATCTTCTGTCTGCAGGTTCACTCCCCAAATGGTCACAAGGCTGGGGCTGGACTAGGTCAAAGCTAGGAGTTCAGAGCTCCATCTGGGTTTCCCATGTAGGACACAGTGCCTCAAGAACTTGGCCATCTTCTGCTACTCCTCAGGGACATTCAGTGGGAGCTGGGTCAGAAGTGGACCAGCTAGCACTTGAATTGACACTCCTCTATGGAATGCCAGCATTGCAGGTAGCATCTTAGTATACCATACCATAATGTTAGGACCTGAAATATATACTATTAAAAAGAAAAACTGGGCTCAGCACAGTGACCTAGAAGCTAAAGTCCTTGCCTTACTTGTGCCGGGATCCCATATGGGCGCTGGTTCTAATCCTGGCAGCCCCACTTCCCATCCAGCTCCCTGCTTGTGGCCCGGGAAAGCAGCAGAGGACGGCCCAAAGCCTTGGGACCCTGCACCCACATGGGAGACCCAGAAGAGGCTCCTGGCTCCTGGCTCCTGGCTTCAGCTCAGCTCCAGCCACTGTGGTCACTTGGAGAGTGAAACATTGGACGGTAGATCTTTCTCTCTGTATATCTGACTTTGCAATAAAAATAAAATGAATCTTTAAAAAAAACAAAAGGAAAACTAATGCAAAATGCAAACATTATTGAGACTGACTTGGATCCACCCCTGACTCTTCATTGTTCAGGTCCCAACATGGACCCCAAACATGTTTTGTATGCAAAATCAGCACTTTCTTATGAAGTGAGTGAGAGAGCCAACAAACAATTCTCTTTTTTTACATAGTCATATATTTGCTTGAACGGTTAAATGACAGAGAGGGAGGGTGAGACAGAAAGAAAAGGGTAGATCTTCTGTTTTCTGGCTTCCTCCACAAATACTGCTTTGCCTAAATGGCACAACATTGGGGCTGGGTCAAACTGGAGCTAGGAGCCTGGAATTCTGTGCTGATCTCCTACAAGGGTGCAGGAGTCCAAACACTTAGGCCGTCTTTGTTGTTTTTCCAGGCACATTAGCGGGGAGCTGGATCAGAAGTGGGGCAGTTGGGATGCCAAAATTGCAGGTAGTGGCTTAACACACTGCGTCACAATGCCAGCCCTCCTCCCTCCCCAAACAACTCTTTAGCTATATTCCAAACCATTCTTGGTTTCAAGACCTCATGAATAGAGTTCATTGACCATATATTCATTTTGTAAATCATAGTTTGCCAACTCCTGTCTTAGATGTTCTTTTTTTTAAAAAAAAATTTTATTTATTTTTATTGCAAAGTTAGATATACAGAGAGGAGGAGAGACAGAGAGGAAGATCTTCCATCTGATGATTCACTCCCCAAGTGCGTGCAACAGCTTGAGCTGAGCTGATCCAAAGCCAGGAGCCAGGAGCTTCTTCTGGGTTTCCCACATGGGTGCCGGCTCCCAAGATTTTGGGCCATCCTCTACTGCTTTCCCAGGCCACAAGCAGTGAGCTGGATGGGTAATGGAGCTGCTGGAATTAGAACCAGCACCCATATGGGATCCTGGTGTGTCCAAGGCGAGGACTTTAGCCACTAGGCCACTGTGCCTGGCCGTAGATGTTCTTTTTATATCTATCAAGTTCATAAAAGCCTTCCCTCACGTCTTGGGCCTTCCAGAGTCCTAGCGCAGGTGAGTTTCTCTACCCCTAACCACCTGCCAAGGGACTGTGAAATTGATTTTTGTGTACTGTGTAATGCAGGGGGCAACACTGCATTGGCAGATGCGGATACTCCAGAGTCCCAAGATCACTACAGCAATGGCAGTCGTTTCCTATGAGGACTTGAAACGCTATCACTGTTAGATTCTACCTTTTATTCAATAACCATGTCTTGCCCCTTGGTGGCTTCTTGAAAATGCTGACTGAAAAAGAACCAAAAAAGGATCAAGCCAGAATTCTCTCTCCATTGAAAATAACGGTCACAGATGAAAATGAAATAGATATGTTTGGGCAGAGGAAAAGAAAAATTCTCTCTCATCAGTAGATATGCACTAAAATCAGTGGTATAGGATGCTCTTTTTATTTTAAAGAATGATTTATTTATTTGCAAATCAGGGCTATAGAGAGAGAGGGAGAGATAGATTCTTGTATCCGCTAGTTCACTTCCCAAATGGTTGCAATGAAGTGCAATTCATTTGCTTTCTTATCTTCATCTATGTTTTTCCATAAGAAACCATTGCCACATCAAGATCTTGAAAATTACTGCTATGATTGGATGTCTTTCTTTGTTTTACTTTTATTTAGGATCATAAACACATATGGGTTCTAATGAGTGAATATGTATAAAGTCAAATAGCTGGAAGACTTTTAGGAAAACATTGATAAGACTTCAAGAATGTAATGTAGAATGGTGAAAAAAAGATAATGTCACATGTAAGTTCCATGTATCAGTCATGTCAATTAAATTTCATATTCCAAGATTCCAATACATTAGCATAGATACACATATCTATGCACACATAAGCATACACAAATACAACTCATACAGAAACAAGGGCAGAATCCAAAAGACTAAGGTATCAATTGAGTTTATGTGGTCAAGAGTATCCTCCCTTGGGCCCGGCGGCATGGCCTAGCGGCTAAAGTACTCATCTTGAACGCGCCGGGATGCCTTATGCGTGCCGGATCTAATCCCAGCAGCCCCACTTCCCATCCAGCTCCCTGCTTGTGGCCTGGGAAAGCAGTCGAGGATGGCTGAAAGCTTTGGGACCCTGCACCCGTGTGGGAGACCTGGAGGACATCCTGGTTCCTGTCTTGGGATCGGCAGAGCACTGGCCATTGTGCTCACTTGGGGAGTGAATCATCGGATGGAAGATCTTCCTCTCTGTTTCTCCTCCTCTCTGTATATCTACCTTTCTGATGAAAATAAATACATCTTAAAAAAAAAAAAAAGAGTATCCTCCCTTACTGTTTTATACTCAACTCATCTTTTCCAGATGCATATACTGAACTTAAAAGTGGTCATTAGAAAAAAAAAAAAGTGTGAGATTTAAAAAATATGGAACTGTCATAACAGTTATCTGTTATCCAATTCTGAGTAATGAAACAATCACACAGAATACCAACTACACTTCAACTATGTTGTAATTGAAGAAATTAATCATGTATTCTTGTGTGGGTAAATATGTGTATGCTTCAAGCACCTTGTGATAAAACGTGGGAATTTACAGATGCGTGCTGGGCTATATTTTTGTAGTTAAGTAATGTCAGCTCTCGTGAATGGCTGCCCAGGTACCCATTAAGATGTCAGTAGGAGTGTTTTTGGGATAGATTGAGTTGGGATACTGTATTCCGTGTCTTTTATAGATCTGTGTCCTCAACATGATTTTGCACAATGCTTATATATTCAACTCAATTAAAAATGTAGAATAAATATGCATAGGCTAAATTATTGGTTAAAAAAAAAGAGCAAGAGAAGGCTAAGGAATCAGTATTATTGAGAGTGCCCAAAAAGGGGACTGAAGATGCAGCCATGCTAAACAAGTTCTTCTTCATTTGATGTGGCATTGCCCGTGATTTCATTGCACTGCTTTGTAAGTGAATTTGTAGCTGAACATGTTGTTAAGAAGCATGTTCAGTTTGGAGAATTTCCAAATGTAAGAGGCTATTCTTTTTTTTTTTTAAAGATTTATTTATTTTTATTGGAAAGGCAGATGTACAGAGGAAGGAAAAAGATCTTTCATCCACTGATTCACTCCCCAAGCGGCCACAATGGCCAGAGCTGAGCCAATCCGAAGCCAGGAGCCAGGAACCTCTTTCAGGTCTCTCATGTGGTTGCAGGGTCCCAAGGCTTTGGGCTGTCCTTGATTGCTTTCCCTGGTCACAAGCAGGGAGCTGGATGGGAAGCAGGGCTGCAGGGAGTGGAACCAGTGCCCATATGGGATCCCAGCACATGCAAGGAGAGAACTTTAGCAGCTAGGCTAACAAGCTAGGCCCAGAGGCTACTCTCTTAAAAATTAGTTTTGCAAATAATAGTTCATGAACTTGGACAAGTACTCTAGCTACATTCAGTACAGAAGACATATTTGAACATGGAGAACACAAAGGAATTTGAACATTTAAAAAACTCCTTAGATGTGTGTAAGTAAGAGATGAGAATGGCATTTAAAATATTCTTGTGGGGATTGAGTCAGTTTGTTTTCAGCTCTATGAGATTTTAAATATTTGGACGGTTGTGAACAACAGGTATTGCTTTTTCGAATTTCATGGATAATAAGGCTAGAATAAGGAACAATCAACTTCTCCAATTATGTGTATGTATGCTGGAATATGGAAAATTATGTAAGATAATGATGAAGATTTTCTTCAGAGCTACTTTCCATATTCTTTCAATTGTGTTTAAAGGGAAATAAAGATATATTTCTGCATGGGTACTCTCATTAAAAATTTTTCATCATGATGATTATTATGATAACAATGCAATTAAGCTTCCCTCTTTGTCCATATATGCGTGAGTATTCAACGCATAGTCATGTGTGCACATGTATGTGCTTACATATTCAGACTTGCATTTAATTTTATATACAACCATAGTTTACATTAAAATGGAATGCATCCATATATCATGGTTTGAGTCATATTTTCATTTGTTTATTTGTTAAGTTTGCCATGATTGTGAAAGAATTGCAAGACCTAATTTTTGTAGCTAAATAAGCATGTAAGGAAATAGGTAGGAAATATCATACATGGTGAATGCCTTGAAGCTTAGATGAAGTGTGGATCCGGATCATGGCATAAGATGTATGCACACGTTTTGTTTATACTGTAGTGATTTCTACTGAAGGTTGAATAATAAAATTAAATTTCAGATAAGATACAGGCTGGAATTTTGAGAACGGAGCAAAAACTGCATCTGAACTATGCATGTTTGCTTATTTCAGGTAATATACTCAATCTGTACATATTAATAAAGTTAGAAAAGAACTCTTCAAAGCATGATACCTGAGGGATGGCATCAGGCACATTAAATTTCCACTTGTTAAAATTCCTTTATGAACTGAAAGTAGCTTCACTATATTTCTTCATATTTTTAGTGAATACGGCAATCATTGGGATTTTTATGGCTAATATTGCATTCAGTAAGTAAAAATTTAGGTCTCGTGGATTTCCACAAAAATGATAACTTCCCAGAAAACAAGTGAAAATACGATCTAACCAGTAACAAAACTAAATTTTATTTTGAAATCAAGTCACCAGTTTGTATGGAGTTGTTAGGTAGGAAGTTGAAATTAGCTTGTTAGCCTAAGAGTGTGACAGGGGCGTAAGGAAAACAGTACCGGCAGAAACCCCAGGCACACCCTGGGAGTGGCCCAGCAGTTCCCACTGCAGAGTCCTGCCCAGATGCCTGGAACTTTTGCGGTGGTCCTGCCCTCAACCCTGCCCCCGGGTGAGTCCTCTCTTCTCAGCTCCAGATGAGTCATCCGGTCTGACAGCACTGTGCAACAACCCTGCACAGCTGCCCCCAGGGAAGGCGACCTGCGGGAAGCTGCGCTGCCCACTGCCGGGTGGGCTACCCAGTCTGGGGAATCACTGAGTACTGAAACCTTGGGAGGAATTTTGTACAATTCACAATCAACAGTTTCTTTGTTTTCGAGAAGATGGAGGAGGAGAAAGAGAAATGCCAGCCGAAAGTGGAGCCCATTCCCTTATAAGCCCCAGTCTGAGCACAGACTACACGCTCAGCTCTCAGCTCATTCTTGAACAGCCCGCCTTGACCTGTCAGGTGTATTCTTGCCATTAAACCAACCTGGTCTTCTCCAGGCTGAATGACTCTCCCCGATTCTGTATGGACAGGTACCCTACCCCATTATACCTTGCTACCTTGCGTACCACTGCTCTCTGTCTCACATCTGAATCCTTTCTTGCACAAAACAAAACAAACAAACAAAAAACCTAGCTCACTAGCTCACCTATCTCCGCTAACAAAGCTATTTACAAATATTGGTGTGTACGTTGAAAAGAGTGTCTGCATATACTTACATTCAGTTTTCTATGCATGTTGAAACTAACCCAAATGTTTACCAGTGGTTACTAAAAAGTAACTGGTCAATACTATTTTGGTCTTGATTATCATATGGGTTTTTAAATTATTATTATTCTTTTATGGGTCTCAGTTGCTTAAGAGAAAATATTGAAGAATTGATCCCTAAGTGATATGCACATACACAATAAATTCCTAGGAAATCACTGCTAGCTTTCACAGCAACATGGGCATGTCCCTGTGCCCCAACCTTAAATGATGAAATGTTAAGACTAAATCAGTCTCCTCTGAGTGGAATTTATACATACTTGAGGAAGTGTACCTGTCTAAATGGGCACTGTATGCCAGGCAGTCTTGAGAACCACCTTGGAGTTCTAGCGGCTTCCCCCTCAACGCACAGATCTAGTATACAGACTGGAACATGCTGTAGGACTCCCAGAGATACTGGAGAGGGAGCCAGGTCAAGAATTACAGGCACTCTTCTCTAAGCCATCCGACTTGGATCTCTGTGATAATCCAAGGGCCTTTGGTACTGTGAGAAAGTGCTGGATAGGATGCTCAATGGAGACACACACAGGAGCACTGTACGGATCAGGTGAGGGGGAGCTGAATTCTTGAACTGAGATCCTTGATGAACCTGTAGTCTTGGACCCCAATCAGCTTCTGCAAGTAAAATCACAATAGTGTGAACAGTTTTGTTTGTTTTTTTAAGTTGGCAAGAAATGAGGTAGCCACCTTTCCTGGGGCCTTTGTCACTGGGTCAGGTCACATCCCCCCCCCCCCCCCGCCGCGGGAGGGGGGGGGCAGTATTAGACTCCATTCTTGGAGTAATACTGCCATCAAGAGGAACCCACAGGTAAAAGCCTCCAAGGACTTTTCCTTAGGCGTCCTTGAGCAGGCCCCGGATTCAGCTGGATCTCAGTTCCCTCTCTTAGGGCTCTACCTGGAATTGTGGATAAACACGGGGTCGAGCTGTAGCAGCTGCCCAATCGGGAAGCACCACTACGTCTGTAGCGCCCAGGAAGTCTGGGCACAGGAAGTCATGGGGTGGAGTCTTGACATCCTCCCATGGTGGGCGGGACTAGAGGAAATCCACCAACTGACAAAGCACAGAGCCTATAGCTATTTGTCTTGCTCCCTGCCCCTCAGAATCTGTGGGAGGCTCCACGTGGTTTTCCCAGGCTTTAGGGCCTGGGCTTTCTTTGATTTGTAGGATTGGAGTGCAGAGCACAAGACCAGGTGGTTTGTAGGAGGACTCCCTGGGCAGTGCTGGGGGTGGGGGTGGGGTGGGGGCATCACAGGTGCATTCAGGCTGCTTGGCGCTGGGAGGGACTGGAAAAGAAGTGGAAGCACCCAGCCAGGGTAAGAAGTCGTAGCTGCAATGTTAGGACAGCAGACCGCACACAGATGGGGACCAAAAACAAGAGGAGAGGACGGAAGCTGGACCTTGTCTGCTGGAAGTGAGAACACGTGGCTGCATTAGCAGGTACCTTGTATAGATTGTTTCTAAAAATGCAAAAACAGGTTGCAAAACGGTAAGGCATGTATTTCACGGAATATTTAATGATATATGAAACGTTTTAATGTTCACAGTACAAGGGAATTTGTATATGGTTTTTATTGCAGTGCATGTTAAGCCTGCAGAGATACAAGAATGCGCACCAAGGACATTTTTCAAATAGCTATTTGTTCTTATGGTGATGTGGCATCATTTTATGATTTGTTAGAGTAGAAAGATTTCTAGCGCAAAATACAAAAAAAAAAAATTCCAAGCATTCAAAACTGCATATTGAGATGCAAGTATGCACATGACCTAAAGTAGTGCTGTAGAGTTTGTGCATCCAATTCTGTTTAAAAAGAAACAAACATACCTACAGGGAGGCTTCACAAAGTTTGTGGAAAATGAAAAGTGTTTTTTTGCGGAGAAACATTTTGAAATCCAAGTGTATTTGTCCACAGTACAAATATTTTTGTGTGCATGGATTGCAAAATGTTCGCACCAAAATACAGCATTTCAAAAATTCCATTTTCATGAACTTTTGGCAACACCCTTGGGTGTGTATGTGTACATTATGTATGGGGGGGAACAGACGCACTGATATGAGTAAGCATTTTAAAAATCTGCAAATTATAATCATGGTACATGAATTACTGAATTCTGTTTATTGGGTTTTTTAGTCTAAGACAAAAATTTGGTATGTATTTTGAAAAGTACAAAGAAAGAGAAGCACTAATGTTCTGAGACATAAGCAGAGTGCTTGTTCCAATGTAATTTTTAGAGATATGTTTCAGCATAGGTGAGGTCAGCCTGAAATGAAGATTCTTGTGTTGTGGCATGAGAGGTATGTATTGTGTATGTATTTTTGCAAAATCAAATGAGAACTTAATATTCTGTAATGAGTGGTCAAGTAAAAGCTCTTTTTTTAAAAAGCTCTTAACAAATACTTTACTGTCTAAAATCCAGATGTTGCACATGTTTTGTGATCTTTTCAATCTACTCACGAATCAGAAATTAAAGTTGCCAGATCTGGAACATGATAAATACACAAATCCAATTTAAGTGTTAATTTGTTGTCCTGTATTACCATAAAGAAGAATTATGCATGTGTATTGAAAGAGTGGGAGTGAATATACAAAAGGTTAATAATGCTTACTTCATTATTTTATGAAGGTATTTGCTAATTGTAATTGGTGAATGCTTGTTTTCTGAATTCTTTGCAAGTACGTTGTCGGGAAACACTCCTTAAGCTGCTTTCTGAGACTTAATTTGCAAACACATCCCTAGTACAGTCTAAGGAAATCATTCAAGATGAAAGAATGTCATGCATGCAGATGCATTTGTGGTCCAGTGTGAAATGATGAAATCATGTCCCTTTTGAGTGGAGTTTGTATATGTGCCACTTGAAAAGGAATGATGTTTAGAATTCAGACTTCAGAAGTATCTGCCTAGCCACGCTTGGCTGCCCTTAACTCCTTACACAAGGACTAATTCCCAGGTCAGAAAATGGAGGACTCTGAAAAAACCAGGCAGCGTGGCAAGTCACGTGGCAGGTCAAGCCCTATTTCTATTTTATTTACTTCTTGTCAGCCCTGGATCACTAAGAATTATCCCGTTGTAGCAGATAACTTGCGAAAACATTGGGGATGAAGGCTGAATGCAGAACAGTAAATCATGGGAGAATAGAAATGAAATTCTTTTCAACACAGCATTTCTGATGAAGTTGGCTGATAGAGGTCTTAATCCCAGAGGGAAGCCAGAGGTAGAAATTGCCCCAAACAGGGCAAACAGCAGGGCAGCTTTGTTTACCGGCTCCTTTGTCTCCTGGTGGCTGTTTTTCACACTGGATGGGCGATGGGCGGAAGCAGAAGGGCCAGGTGGGCAGGGCTAGTGAGCTCTCTGAGACCCTGCTGCCATCCAGAGGAAGTGAGTAGCTAGACAAAACCTCAACTTGAGTAGAACTTTCCAGAGGCCCTGCAGTTGGGATAGTGTGTGTGTGTGTGTGTAAAGCTGAGTGAACTTTAGTCCTGAGATCTCCATGTTAAATCTGAGTCTTTCTAGCAACTCTAGATAAAGGCAGAATCCTGGTGAGAGGAGAGCTAAGAAGGGGCATGGGGGTGGGGGAGGGGAAAGAGGTTAGGAGAGAATGGCAGCCACCAGGCAGGACAAGTGTAAGTAGCTGGTATCACATACTCACCCTTTGAGGACTATAGGGGTAGAACGAATCAGAGAGTTTATTGGTGGGGACCTTGGGCATTTGTCCCTAGCCCTTCCCCTTGGACACTGAAGCATTAGAGCTAGCATGAGGTTTCAACAACATTAGAATGAGGAGAGGGGGTGGCTCTTAGTCCACCCAACTCCTTAGCAACTGGTGTACTCCCTTAGGAGTCTCAGGGACATGTGGGAGTCTGATTTCTCCATTGCCTGGAGTGGGGAAGGCCTGAAGAGAAAGAATATGGACCACCGTGCTGAGCCAATACATTCTACAACTTGGAAAGGAGTACAGATAAGCACTGCCAGAGAGCCTAAAAGTGTTTTTTGAGTGAGAAAGCTAATGGCTCCAGTGGCTTTGCAGACTTTTCCAGGGTCAAATGTGGAGGGCAGCTCACTCAGAGGGACTTGCTTTTCTGTCAGTTTACATAAGGGGGCAGAAATGAATTGTTTGGCTGTTAACCTTGCCCTAAAGGAAGACTGTGGTTCTCGAGGCTTTGAGTCTGGCTTTAATATTCATATTACCAGCTATTGTTCTCTGTTTGTTTCTTAGCTTTTCTCTGATGAAGAGTCCTTGTAGGCCGACAAGAAAGCCTCCTTTGAGAAGTTGAATGCATCAAAACCCTGGAACACTTACAGTGTTAATGAGAAATAGGTAAAATTTCATAGATTCATTGCATATGAACTATAAACTCTTTCATACCGGTGTTGATGCCAGTAGCTACCTACCCACAGAAGAGGAAGAGAGGTTATTCTGTAGCAGTGCAGGTGTGTGTAACCACCAGCTGAACTTTCCTCGGTGGCGGGGGCTGGGGGAGGAGACACACAGCATCCACTTTGAGTTTCTGGCACCTAGTACTAGGCCGCTATGGCTCCTGGGGAGATGGCTTTGCCTATAGCTGTGGCTGAGCTTAGCCATTCGTGAGACATCTGAGAAGGCCCAGTAGTGGCAAGGCACCCTGTGACGGCTAAGACGATCACTTACCTCTTTAGCAACACAGGTACAGCAGAGAAACTTACAAACGTTCTGCTTTGGAGTAATAGCATGGCTTGAGCACATGTTAGACTAAGGGGCCAGATGTGTGAAGACAGCGCAGCACAGTTAACATTGCAATTGTGGCTGACAGAAGAGGTAGCCCTAGCTTTGGCCTTCAAACTGGAAAAAAGGTGTGTTGATATGTGCATAATATGTAGCATGAATTATATACCTACAATATACAGTGGGGGCGGTAAGAAATAGTTTTCATCATGATTTAGTCACTGAAAACTAGGACTTGAAAATTTCTTATATAAATCATAATTTATAAACACCCAAGATTAATATAAATGCATTGTCTCATATGAATGTAAATGTAAAACTTTGTATTGTAATGACAGGAAGGAAGTTACCCAAAAGTTTATCAGCGGTCTTAACAGGCTTGGGGAGAGTGCTTTACTTTTTATGCATGGTTGTTATGGAATCTTTGGTAAGAAGCCTGTCTTACTATGAGTCAGTGTTTTTAATTGCTGATCTCTAAGAGATAAATGGTAACACATGCTTGTGCATGCTCGTACACACACACACACACACACACACACACACACACACACTAAAGTTGTAGGAAGCCATTTAATGTGATGGGAAAATGTTTGTGATAATGAAGGAAATCATGAGACCAAACTTCTAAGTGACCTGTGGTTGAGACCTTTATCTCCTGCTATTGTGAGGCACCCCAGGGAGAGCTATTTAAGAGTCCCCTGCTTAAGGCCCTAGTGAAATAAATGGGTGCACTCCAGGCCTGGGTCTTTATCCTGGAGAATTCCTTGGAAGAGTTAGAGATAAGCTGGACAATGGCAAGTGAGTTGGTAACTAGAAATGTAGTGGTTTGAGTCTCCAGCATTTTCTGTCTCTGTTTGGCCCTGTATTCTTGAGACTTGCTATCAGAAACAGACAACTCGATAACTTAGGAAAACACTGGAGTGAGCAGGAAGGCAAAGCTGGTGCAAACTAGATTCTTAAAAAGAAAATGCGCCTGATAAATGTGGTGGTTTTCAGCCTCAAATTGGTTTCAGATGGAAAACCAAGCACAAAAGTGCAACAGCACCATCCGGACTCCATCTTCCTTGGTGCCTTTGTTTCTCAGTGGCGTTTTTTCAAACAGGATGGGCGGGAGAAGGCCTGCAGAGCCCGCCTTGTTGGCCCGTATGGAGCACTACTGCCATCATGAGGAACTAGTTTGAAAACTCCAGACGCCCTGCTTGCGCCACTCCCAGTCAGCACTTTCGATTTAACAAAGTTCATTTAGCGGAGAAATGCAGCAAATCCTTAGTGGGCCTTTCTGGGTTCTTTAAGTATTTCCAGGGTTTTAGGCAAGGGCTCCACTGGGCTGCTATGACAAAAGGGACATGCGAGCGTAGCCGCTGGCTAGATAGGGCGTACCGCAGCAGGAAGTAGTAGGGTGGGGCTTTCGTTAAGGAAATTTCTTAGAGCACCATGTGGGGCTGTCATCCTTCGGCTCTGCGCAGAGGAGACCAACCAATGTGAGGACGGACAGAAGAAAGTCTTGTTTGAGCTCAGATGCAGCAAACATGTGACTTATATCTGGCCTCTCAGACTCAGGGAAAGGTGACTCCTGCCGCCACCCCACTGAGAGCCATGTCTCACGTTTCTTGGTGCAGGCGCAGTTGGAGAGAAGCTGAGTTCTTAAGTTCTCTCAGAAGGTATTGATGTCTCTCTTTTTTTAAAGATGTATTTATTTTGGGGACCAACACGATAGCCTAGTGGCTAAACCCTTACCTTGCAAGCTCCAGTATCCCATAGGGATCAATGTCCTGGTGGTCACACTTCCCATCTGGCTCCCTGCTTGTGGCCTGGGAAAGCAGTAAAGGATGGCCCAAAGCCTTGGGACCCTGCCCCTGCATTGGAAATCTGGAAGAAGCTCTTTGCTCCTGGCTGCAGATAGGCTTGCTTCCAGCGGTTGTGGCCACTTTGGGAGTGAACCAGCGGATGGAAGATCTTTGTCTCCCCTCTCTGTATATCTGCCTTTTCAGTAAAACTAAATACATCTTTCTAAAAAGGCCGTATTTATTTTTGTTGAGTAGATTGGCAGGGAAAGATCCTTCATCTGCTGGTTCACTGCTGAAGTGGCCACAACGGCTGGAGCGGAGTTGATCCAAAGCCAGGAACCAGGAACTTCTTCTGGGTTTCCCACATGTGTACCAGGGCCCAAGAACTTGGACCATCCTCTGATGCTTTCCCAGGCCACATGCAAGGAGCTGAATGGCAGGTGGAGTAGGTTAGGACATGAGCCAGTGCCCATGTGAGATGCTGGTACTTACAGGTAGAGGATTAGCCAGTAGAGCAGTCACAGCAGCCTGATACTGATGTGTTTGAAGCCTGTTGTCATACTTAGGAGTTCCAGATGAAAATGCTTAATAAGCCTGTTGAGGTAGCCAGGATGGGTGTAACTACTCACTGAGTGACACTTTCAATGCAAGTGATGGAAATGAAAAACAAAATTGATCTGCACGATTATTACTTTAAATATAAAGGTACTTCTGGTGTCTTCTGTATGCTGTGTCATAAACCATTACGAGCCATATGGGCTGTGAGAAAAGAATCTCCAGCGGCAAGCCAAATAATAGCCTTGCAGTAAATGTAAAAGAGCAAATGTCTCTAGGAAAACTAAGGGAGAAGTCCTAGGAAGCTAGAAAGCCATGTCAACCAGCGTGATTCCAGGTGACTAGAAATGGCTTCATCCAGATCTAGAACTTTCAGCATCTTTTCTAATTTAGTCTTGGCATCCTGAGACTCGTTCCTAAAAGTCTATTGAGAAATTGGGGAAAATCCCAAATTACTTAATGGCATATGACAAGATCCTGAACGGAGGAGCCAAGGTCTGGTGGGAGTCTGATGCCTGGAAAGAGAAGATGAAGCTCCATTTGGATACCAGATGGAAATAGAACAGCAAAAGGGCAGAGTATTAGCTGTTTCCTCAAACTAGCCAGATCTAAAGTAGTTTTATTTCCTGGTTTTGTTAACTTTTTTTCAGACTGGGTGGGCGGGAGCAGAGGTCCAAGG
Organism: Ochotona curzoniae; assembly: GCF_017591425.1. Taxonomy (NCBI): domain Eukaryota; kingdom Metazoa; phylum Chordata; class Mammalia; order Lagomorpha; family Ochotonidae; genus Ochotona; species Ochotona curzoniae. The sequence goes on from NW_024467087.1 coordinate 14,090,788, forward strand.
GACAGGGCTGCATGACATTCCTGCAGCACTACTGCCACCATGAGGAAATTAGCTGATGAAATCATAACCCCAGAGTATTTCCTCCTGGGAGGCCCGGAAGTCTAAGATGGTTTGACTTGTGGGAATGTTGAGAAGCTCCTGGCTCTGAAAATGGTGCCCTTGCAGTTTCTACTTGCTAGTAATTCTGAACAAAACGTGAGCTATGGTTGTAGAACCATAGGATCCCAGGAGATCCAAGTCATGAGGGTGGAGCTTGAATGTCTTCCCAGCATGGGGGGAACTAGGAAGTAACTCACCACCCATTGCCAGGTTTCTGATGGTGGGGTCTCCTCCCCCTGCCTCTCGCATTGGAGAGATATTCCAGGACACCCTGGTCTTGCATTCTGGAGTCTGGTCCCCACCTGGAAGCACTGTCAGAGCTCAGTGCGCAGGGGAGGTTTCCTTATTATTTATCATGTATATAATGTATATGTTATATGCATATACACACATGTCTTACACAGACATAGTTAAAAGTTTTTTTCTTTTTTTTTCTTTAATTTGTTTTAGAGGGCCTGGTGCAGCTAAGCCTTCCATGTGTCAGGATCCCATATGGGTGCCAGTTCTAATCCTGCCTGCTCCACTTCCCATCCAGCTTGCTGCTTGTGTCCTGGGAAAAGGTAGTTGAGGAAGGGTCAAAGCCTTGGGACTCTGAATCCTCGTGGGAGACCTGGAAAAGGCTCCTGGCTCCTGCCTTTGGATCGACTCAATTCTGGCCGTTGCAGCCTCTTAGTGAACGAGTGAATGGAAGATCTTTGTGTCTGTATCTCCTCTCTGTAAATCTGACCTTCCAATAAAAATAAAATGTTTAAAAAGTTTTTTCTTTTAGAGAGAGAGGGAGAAAAACCTTCCATCTGCTGGTTCACTCTACTCTCAAATAAGTAGTATAATATCTGGGGCTGGACCAGGTCAAAGCCAGGAGCCAAGAACTCCATTAGGATCTCCTATATGGTTGGCAGAGACTCGGTTACTTGAGATAGCACTTATTTCTTCCTAGGGTGTGCATTGGCAGGAAGCTGGATTGGAAGTGGAGAAATAACTTGAACTCAGGAATTCCAATTTTGGGTGCAGGATTTAACGGCTTGCACTGCCATTCCTGCCCTTACAAGAATACATTGAGGAAGACATTCAGAGCTGAGCGACCACTGGCGATCAGCAAAGCTCTCATCAGTGCCTTGGGGATTTCTGGAACTGTCAAAGGATGCCGCAGGGAACACAGATCACTTTCTGTGTTGAAGAAAACCAGAATCTTGGGCAAATTTCTAAGTGACAGGAAAAGCAGTCGTCTGAAGGATATTGACAAGTCTGTGATGTGGCCTTGTGATATAAGTTGTGGCAAAATTATGCTAGAAGAAGAAAGCTCAAAACCCAATGGCTCCTCATACTATGTGAGTCTGAATTCTCACCAACAAGCCAATGGGAATACATGCACGCACACACACATAAGTACTCAGATGAAACAAATGCAAGATGAGAAAGATTGAAATAGTAATGAAAACCGATGTTTGTTTGCAGGGACTGCTGGGCATGTCGTCAGATCATTCACCATGATTATCTGGAGTCCAGCAGAGTGGCGCTAAGAGGCAAGTATTCGGGGCATCTTGGGGGTGCTGTGCTTCTTGGAGGGGTGATCTGGCCAGGACCTGAAGGATTTGCTGTCAGTATTATAAGCAGTCACAGACGACGGACGCTGCTAGTATGAATGAAGAGCTGCTCCGCAAGCTTCAGGGGCCTCATCTGCTTTCACGGAAGTCCAGCAGCTAAAGAACCCATTTCTGTCTCCTTAAGAGAGCTGGACCTTAGCAAAAGGCTGCTGCGTCCTGTGGCTGCCAGCTTCTGGGGTTACACCCCCTCCATCCTTGAATCCTTTGGTGAACTTATGTTTGTAATTCCAAGCAATCTTCTCGATTTTATTGACTGGGCACAATGACAATACTTAAAAAAAAAACAGATTTATTTAGTTATGTATTCATTTATTCATTATTGGAAAGGCAGATCTACAAAGAAAAGGAGAGAGAAAAAGGCCTTCCACCCACTGGTTTACTCCGAACAAAGATGAGCCAGTCTGAAGCTAGGAGCCAGGAGCCTCTTCCAGGTCTCCCACACGGATGCAGGGTCCCAAGGCTTTGGGCCGTCCTCGACTGCTTTCCCAGGACACAGGCAGGGAGCTGGATGGGAAGTGGAGCAGCTGGGACAGGAACCAGCATCTATATGGGATCCCAGGCACATGCAAGGCAAGTTTTTTAGCCCCTAGGCTACTGTACTGGGCCCAGCAATACTTTTTTTAGGCTTTCAGGCAGTGGGAACTCCAGACTAGATGTTTCTGAGACACTCAGAAAATAAAGCAGTTGCTGTTAGATGTCACCTGCAGTGAGGCTCCCCTCCCACTGGAACACTGTACATGGTGAGGCCCGAACCTCCTTGCGAGCCAAGCCATGTCATCGCTCAATGGACTGAGACATGAAGCAAGTGCTGAGAACGCCCGCCCAAGACTCTTGAGCGGCTTGGCCTGCTTGGTGAGAGGAAGCCAAATCCTGGAGCTGGCCTCCTGCTGCTGCTGCTGGCAAGCTGGAAGGGCTGCGAGCTGAGGGGCATCCAGCTTCAGTGGGCTCCTGTGCAGCCTTTGGGTCCCTCAGACTTCTGTCTGCCTGGAATGGCTTTCGCTTTTGTCAGACTACTCCCTTGCGAAGGCAGTATGGCTGCAGGAGAGCCCTGGAGCTGGACCCCAGGTGTTGTTAGTAGTCACTGGCAGCAGAGACTCCAGGAAACATGGCTGAATACGTTCACCCTGTCTGCTGTACCATTGCTCTTCGTTCTGTATAACATCAGTGAAGACTAAAATCATTTATCAATAGGTAGCTTTTGTTTTTCTTTCTAGTTATCCCACCTGCAGTTGGCCAGGACTCTGCTCCACGGATCTCCTTTTTCTCTGTCACCTTGAGCTCCCTGGGATTTTTTTGTATCTTTCTACAGGGCTCAAGTCTCAGGGATCCACGCCTGAAGGAAAAACATTTAAGGATGCATGAAATCTTGGATGGGGCTAGCTATAGCCATTACATGTCTGCACTTTATTTAATTCATTTCCTGTGCACCATTTGCAGGCTGCCCTATTCTGGCTTACATGTTTTAGATTAGAAAGTAACAAAATGGTATCCTCTCCAAACTGCATTGCAGATAGAGAGATCAATAGTCATTTATTTCATTTAAAGACTTAAGAGTCAACTTCAGCTTCTATAGAGGTTTTGAACGAAACAACCTTTGGGCCCGCCGCAGTAGCCTAGTGTCTAAAGTCCTTGCCTGAAGTGAGATCCCATATGGGTACCGGTTCATTTCCCAACTGCTCCACTTCCCATCCAGCTCCCTGCTTGTGGCCTGGGAAAGGTTGGCCCAAAGTCTTGGGATCCTGCACCCCCGTGGGAGACCTGGAACAAGATCATAGCTCCTGGCTTCAGATCAGGTTAGCTCTGGCAGTTGTGGCTACTTGGGAAATGAAAGAGCAGATGGAAAATCTTTCTGTCTCCCTTTTTCTTTGTAAATCTTTCCAATGAAATAATCATGCCAATTACATTAAAAAAAAACTGGTAGATTCCTTCCATGCCTCATTTTAATTTCTGCACAAGCACTAAAACTTGATAGGAACATAGAAATAATGCATTAAAAGCACGTAATTGAGAAGTTAAATCAATAACATAAATTGCTTTCCCTGCACAGATGGTTATACAACTTATTGTCCAAGTTGCACCACTACTGTGGTCTCCGACTTCCCAGGGCTAACAGTAATTCCTTAGGCTTGAGACAAAAACTGAGCAGATCTTTGAGGTTTCTTGGCCATATTGTACATTTATTTCCCTAAGTATATTGCAATTTTTAATATATACAGATACGTGACTTGTTCACCAAAGTTGGGCATTTTCTTCCACTTTCTAAAATCTAACAGATTTTTCTTTTTCTGTGATCTTTTCACAACAGTTTATTTACCCAAAGGCATGAGTTTTGAAATATGAAAGTAAACTTTTCCACTTTAAAAATAAGCATGTTTTAAATATAGAATATCCAGCTAACATAAAACTCAGAAAAGTAGACATGCAATCTGACATGTTGCCATCATCAGCATATATATATTAAAGATTTAATATATTTATTAAACATTCATATATATCCCTTAGCTACATATGACTGATCTTAACAGGACGCTGGAGCAGTAATTAAAATTTCCTGAAGCCACAGAGTGAGTGTCATCATAGCATTGTAAAAATGCAAAAATAATGTCAAGATTTAAGTACAACATAATCAGTTTAAAAATGTGAACATTTATTATTGAAACAAAACGCTGAATACAACTACCTGTTTTAACAATTCAGACTCCGTTCATCTTCTTATTTGAGATCCAAGAAGATGTGAACAATTGACATATTTTTGGGAAGTTTTACTTCATTTACTAAAAGAAAGGAAAGAGAGAATTTAGGAGAACTTTGGAAATTTTTCAAACCAGAAAATATTTTTCAAAAAGATACCAGGGATGAAAGAAACAGTCACTATAAAAATTAATTAGTAACAAAAAATTCGAAAAACTTAGGCCTGCACACCAGGAAGCACCATTATTTTCTAGGCCTTTTGCCTTGCTGGTGGCGTTTTTTTGAGACAGGAAGGGCGGGAGAGGAGGCCTCCAGCACCCAGCACTCAGCATCCCTGGAGCGCTACTGCCATCGTGCGGAAGGCGTTTCCGAAGGGACACCTCCAGCTCAGCTGCCCTCCCATGAGCCCCAGCTATTGCGGAAGAGTTCTGGAGTGAAACTTGGGCTCCACTCTGGCCTTCTCTATGGCGATGTCGCCTTCTAAATGGCGATCTGGTCCTTGGAAGCACACTGCAGTAGCACTCGGGGCAGTGTGGGGTACTGGGCGCTTGAGCAACAAACAGGGCGCCCTGGTCCTGCGCGTCAGAAGGCGGGGCTTGGCATGGTCCGGCTGGGGCCAGGACCACCCGAATGCTCTGCCGACGGAATGCAGGCTCCAGTGTACAGGAGTGGGCAATCTATGACCTTCGGGCAAGCCGCGGTCGGCTCTCAGCTGCTGTCAGGGATCCCTGCTCCCAGCAGCCCTGATGCCCCGCCCCGCCCCCCCACTTCCTTGCCAGCAGCGCCTGGGGCAGCGGCGCCTTCCCTCCAGACCCCTCACTCTGCACTCCCTAGAACAACACACTGCCAAGGGCCACTTCTCCCTGCAGCACTTGGAGCAGACTGCTTGGTGGCCCAGATCGGAACTCCAAAGTCCCAGCACCCCAAGCCTTCCCCCAAGAGCTCAGCCTCCTGGGAGGGCAGCTGAGCTGGAGGTGTCCCTTCGGAAACGCCTTCCGCATGATGGCAGTAGCGCTCCAGGGATGCTGAGTGCTGGGTGCTGGAGGCCTCCGCTCCCGCCCTTCCTGTCTCAAAAAAACGCCACCAGCAAGCAAAAGGCCCAGGAAACCCAGTGCTTTGGCAGCCTTGCACTGGGCCAAACAAGCTCATCTAGGTTTCCACCTGAAAGTAAAAATGTCTGAAACTAGCATCCTCCTGAGCACTCTCCTGCTTTTGCAAACGGAATGGACGCCCCTGGTGTGGTCGCCAGCCTGATGCACTTCCTCAGGCTGGCAGGTCCAACTACTGGGTCTAAACACCACATTTGCTTTAGGGATAAACTGGATGGCTGAAGTCAGGAAGAGGAGGAAAGTGCTGGAATACTGGCACAGGTCTTTCTGGCTAACATTCCAAAGCCAAGTAGTCTCTCACCTGGCTGGGATCCCCAAGAGCAGGGAGTTTTCATTTGGCAGCTCTAAGCACTGAATTGCTGGTAACAGTGTATGGCTTGAGGCCTGTGGAGTGACCAGTGAGCAGAGACTCTAAATCCCAACTGGCCCAGTGGCAGGATACTAGCTAGTAAACATGTATCCTTGTCCCCAGGGATGCCTCAGAGTTTTGTTTCATGGTCTCATTTTAAATCAGAAGACAGCCTTTCCCCCTTGTCATTACATCCTTCCAGCTGCTTCTTTGGACTTTGTATGGTGTGTGTGTGTTATAGTTTCTCTTTTAGGTCTAAGACTTAACCATGCTAGTATACTAAGGAATGGTACTTGCCAAAACTCAACAATAAACATATTCTGGTGCAGAAACACAAAGACACCGGTCAAGGCAACAGATACACTTTTATATTATTTCTCTGCATGTCTTTAAACATACTCATGTGTTTCCAGATTTACTCTAGTATTTAATATACATACTTAAATATATTTACTTTGATACATTCTAAAATATAGTTTTTGTTCATTTTAATATATGGCATATTTTTCAATATTATAGCTTAATATATTTAATTTAAATACCATTTGTATTTTCATATGTTCAATTATGTTAAATGCATTTATCATATTAATATACTTGCTCCATTTTAAAGCTGGATAAACATATTAATACATGCGTGCTAGCACCAAGGTCTTGGCGTTCCCAGTCTCCTGAACCAAAAATTCAACAAACCTTCCCATTCACTACAAATTTTGCTTCCATCTCTTCTGTTGTACCAAGAGAAAGTGGACCAAGATGTAACACACTGTGCACTCTGACTTGGACTGTGCATGCCAAGGGATTATAAATACATCTTGGAAATGAAATTAGAAGATAAAATTTTTGTATTGCGGAATATTTTTAACAAGCTCAGGTTATTGAGGAATGGGGTTTTTGTTGTTGTTGTTTTGTTTTGTTTTGTGATAACTTCGCTTTAAAAGTATAACCTGCAGTTGATGCATACTTGTTCCACATTCCATGAACTTTTTTCAAATACCCCCTATGTTCCTATATTTGATTCAAAGTTATCGCAGATGTCAGAAAGAGAGGGAAATATACATTGCTTTGGGATTTCTCTTGCAGAGTGTGAACCAGCTTACACGGCCTGGGTAGCAAGGCTCACCAGCTTGCTTTGCCCCTAAGTCAAGTACAGGGAAGTGAACAAAATGGAGGTCTGCCCTGTTTTCTAGGCCTTTTGCTTGCTGGTGGCGTTTTTTTGAGACAGGAAGGGCGGGAGAAGAGGCCTCCAGCACCCAGCACTCAGCATCCCTGGAGCGCTACTGCCATCGTGCGGAAGGCGTTTCCGAAGGGACACCTCCAGCTCAGCTGCCCTCCCAGGAGGCTGAGCTCTTGGGGGAAGGCTTGGGGTGCTGGGACTTTGGAGTTCCGATCTGGGCCACCAAGCAGTCTGCTCCAAGTGCTGCAGGGAGAAGTGGCCCTTGGCAGTGTGTTGTTCTAGGGAGTGCAGAGTGAGGGGTCTGGAGGGAAGGCGCCGCTGCCCCAGGCGCTGCTGGCAAGGAAGTGGCGGGGCGGGGCGGGGCATCAGGGCTGCTGGGAGCAGGGATCCCTGACAGCAGCTGAGAGCCGACCGCGGCTTGCCCGAAGGTCATAGATTGCCCACTCCTGTACACTGGAGCCTGCATTCCGTCGGCAGAGCATTCGGGTGGTCCTGGCCCCAGCCGGACCATGCCAAGCCCCGCCCTTCTGACGCCCAGGACCAGGTCGCCCTGGTCGTTGCTCAAGCGCCCAGTACCCCACACTGCCCCGAGTGTTACTGCAGTGTGCTTCCAAGGACCAGATCGCCATTTAGAAGGCGACATCGCCATAGAGAAGGCCAGAGTGGAGCCCAAGTTTCACTCCAGAACTCTTCCGCAATAGCTGGGGTTCATGGGAGGGCAGCTGAGCTGGAGGTGTCCGTCCGGAAACGCCTTCCGCACGATGGCAGTAGCGCTCCAGGGATGCTGAGTGCTGGGTGCTGGAGGCCTCCTCTCCCGCCCTTCCTGTCTCAAAAAAACGCCACCAGCAAGGCAAAAGGCCTAGAAAACAGGGCAGACCTCCATTTTGTTCACTTCCCTGAACAAAGCTCTCCCTGTGGCTTAAAATGTCTCCCACCGCCTCCTCCACACAAGAACCTGGCACTTCCAGAGATGAACTGTCCACCAGACTCAGTGTGTCGCGCGGCATTTTCACAGTTTTCCGCGTCCCGTTGCCTGAATTGCGGAAACGGACAGGGATGCCGACAGAAACCAGCCGAATGCGCCTGAAGCTGCAATAATCCCGAGGCGCCCATTCATCAGTTCAGGTGGTGTGTGACACATCACGGCAGACAGGAGAGGCCTCCATTCCCTGGCCTTCTGGTGGCCCCTCTGGCTTGAGCCCTAAAAGGAGGTGCGGGTAGTGAGCCAACAATCTCAGTGCCATCTACTGCTGCACTGGACAGGGTGCCCACACTTGAAAGGCCCTTCAAAGTGTTTTGTCCTGTATTCACATGTCTCATTTATGTGCATTTACGTGAAGTCCTTTTTTCAGGTTTTCCATGCCTTTGTAATGGTAGTGTTTAGTATGTTTTCTTGGCTTCTTGAATATTCAATGTTATTAAATAATCTTAGATTATTAAGTGAAGAATTACTAAAATGGTTTTTGGAATTCTTGTTTTTATTCAGTGACTTGTTTTTTTCTTTATCATTTCTATGAGTATATCCCACTTCTTTCCATTATAACCAGGTATGGTAAACCTATATGAAATACACAGCATGGCCAGGGATCGACTAATTCCATCACCAGAAAATCCTTATATTACAACGTGTGTGTCATTAGCAGTCATTATCCAGTGTAGCTTCTGACTATGCATTGCTCAGGTCCAGGACATCAAAAAAGTATTTGGCAATAAGTGTGAAATATCCAGCTTTGTTTTAGATTAATTTTTAAATTGTGCCCAGAGTGTGAGCTTTTGATCATTTTAAGCCAGCAGGAGAACTTTGCTTCAAGGAACTGAACAAAAAGAAGGGCCACCCTGTTTCCTGGGTGTTTTGCGAGACAGGAAGGGCGGGAGAGGAGGCCTCCAGCACCCAGCACTCAGCATCCCTGGAGCGCTACTGCCATCGTGCGGAAGGCCTTTCTAAAGGGGCATCTCCAGCTCAGCTGCCCTCCCATCAGGCCTACCTCTTGGGGAAGTTCTGATGTTAAATGAGCTCCAGGCTGTATCTCCTTGCATTTTTTCTGAGCCCTTTTCCTCACCTGGACCCTGGCGCCTTTATGTTGTATTTGCAGAGTGAGGGTTCCCCAGTGAGACAGTAGTGGTTGCCAGTAGTGTTTGCCAGGAAGACCTTGCAGGGAGGGCACAGGGTTTCTTCTGGTGTGCCCAGCAGCAAAGGCGTGCACTCCGCAATGTGCAAGCCTGGGCTAGGTGTCTCTTGTCCCTTGTTGCTGGCCTTTGGAGTGAGGTAGCAGTGTGGCAGAGTGTCATCTGGCTTTGGTCATGCATTGAGCCCTTTTTCTAAGCATCAGAGCACAAAGAGAAAGCCAGTCCTGGTATGGAGTGGGAGCAGGTGCACCTGCTGAAGACTGGTAGGAGCCACATAGAGATGCAAAGCCAGGAGGCGAACTGGCGTTTCTGCAGAGTAGACTTGGCCTTGGCCAGGAACACATGGAAGGTAGCTTCCTATTCCCAGTCTTTATGGAAGTAGAAGCCAAAGTACTTCAAGATACCAGTTCACATCCATTAGAATGGGTGCAATGTTTTAGAAAGGGAAAGTGTGGAAACTGCAACCTTCTACTTCTTGGGATGCAAGATTGTATGGCCAAGCTTGTCAGTGTTTCCAAATTTTCAACATCTAGCTATTCTTTAAGCTGACAATTCCACTTCTAGGCCTATATTCCCAAAGAATTTACAACTTGGACTCGCAACTATAGGTATCTATGTGTGCATAGCAACCGTCTCAAGGACAACTCAACCAAGGACAGATTGCAAATAGCCACTATGTAATGAGTGCATAAACAGAATAAGGTATACACATGCAATGGATAGTGTTGAGCCCTGAAAGGAAACAATGTATTTCACCCCATGAAATGCTCCTGGGAGAAAGTAAGACAGGGAAGGGTGCATATTGTATGGAATTCACTGACAGGAAGTGTGGAGTCGAGGGAACTCCATAATGGCAGAACACAGAGCTTTGGTTGTGAGGCACTCGCCGAGCAGGAGAGTGGCAATGTGTGCGTCCTGGGCCCAGGGCTGCCTGGTATAATAATTAAAATGATTTGGGCCCAGATAAACCATACTCACAGGGCAGTGAGTGTACCTGCACACGTTACAATGGGTTACTTTATGCTACATTAATTTTACCTCAATTGTAGAAAAGTGTCCTCATTTGAAACATGATGATATTCTAAAAATGGATCGTATTTCAGACATCTCTGAATTAATAGTGCGGATAGCTTGTTTTGACAGGGAATAGGGGAGTTTAAACATTATTTTAAAAAGCTAAAAACAGTATTACCCAAAGGAAAATGATCATACAAAGTGCATTTGAAAAGTGTGTATTTGTTTTCACTGCAATTGTCTTGTCAAACATTTTGTGCTTTATCATGCTTGGAGGGTCTGCTAGAGTAAAATAGTAAAGTTTCCACAACACCAAACCAGATGCTGGTGTGGATACGTGGATCGGCACAGGTGCAGCTTACAACCATGTCCAGCTGCAGATAATACACGATTTATCTTCAAGGAGAAGTATATGTGTGCTTCCATGCACACTCAGAAATTCTGACACTGTGTATTTAGGATCACACTCGTCGTAGTAAGGAGGAGCTTGAATAGGACATTTTGGGTGCAGTGTATTTGTATTCTTATTTATATTTACATTAATATAAGCAAATCTTTTCCTGAAAAACCAGGACTGCATGGTGAATGCTTTGCATAAATCTAGCTGAACATTTACCTATGGTAGTACTTAGGCAGTTGAAATTGAGAGATGCCAGTTTCAACCTTCTTTTATTGAATTTGCTGTCTTTCTTTTAGACATTAAAACACATTAAGTGAAAAATTTAAAACAAACATCTGGAAAGACAAAAAAGTCGAAATTTTCTGAGCTATAATATATGCCTTTACATATTCTTGAAAACGTATTTATATATTTGTAGAAACTCTAGATCAAAAATCCTACATGATTATTTTCTAATGAATAAGCTGATCAAGAAGATCCACATGAATACTTGTTTTCAACCATTCAGGACTTACCATTTAAACATATATATACTTATCTTTAGTAGAAAAGCAGGTCAGGTTGTTTTTGAAGATTTATTTATTTGTATTGGAAGGTCAGATATACAGAGAGGAGCAGAGACAGAGAGGAAGATCTTAAGTCTATTGATTCACTCCCCAAGCGGCCACAACGGCTGCAGCTGAGCCAATCTGAAGCCAGGAGCCAGGAGCCTCTCCTGGGTCTCCCACGCAGTTGCAGGGTCCCAAGGCTTTGGGCCATCCTCGATTGCTTTCCTAGGTCACAGGCAGGGAGCTGGATGGGAAACAGGGTTGCAGGGACACGAATTGGTCCCCATATGGGATCCTAGCAACAGGCAAGGTGAGGACTTTAGCTGCTAAGCTACCATGCCAGGCCCTGCAATCAGATTTATAGAGAGAAGGAGATAGAAAATCTTCCATCCACTGATTCACTTCCCAAATAGCAACAAGAGCCAGAGCTAAGCAGATCTGAAGCCAGGAGCCAAGAGCTTCTTTGCTACACTGGTACTGGGTACCAGGGCTTTGGGCAGTATTCTGCTGCTTTCCCAGGCCACAAGCAGGGAGCTGGATGGGAAGTGGAGCAGCTGAGAAAGGAGCTTGCTCCCATATGGGATTCTAGCACATGCCAGGGGAGGATTTTTTTTTTTACCACTAGGCTACTGTGCTGGGATCCAGGGCTGGCAAAGTTTGACATGACATTGTCAAAAGCTACCCAGGAAAGGAGAAGTGAAAATTTCAGTTATAAAACACAGTGTATAAGAAGCAAATCCAATTCAAATGCAGATTTGTGCCTGCATATTAAAGGATGGGAATAGATGTACAAACGAGTATGGGTATTCAATAGGAAGTTTTATAATGTTGCTTTGATCAGAATATTTCAGTTTCTAAATTCTTTGGAAACTCCTTACCTTAGCTGGTAAAGATCAAACGCCCCAATACTGAGTCCTAAGTGATAAGATAGAAACAGATACACAGTAAGTAACAGGAAAGTGTTGGGCCATTTCTTGATAAAGGAAAATGATCGAATTCCAATACTTAATGTAAAACCATGTGACAAAATCGTGTGATTCATGTGTTTGGGATCTGTAGTTATTCATTACAGGTCCCTCTCCTAACAGGTCCGTGTAGGTAGGGCGTTCAGTCTTAGCAATCATCGATCTGGACTCTCCTTTTCGCCTCTGCCCAAAGTGTGCCTCTCAGTGAACACACCAAGCCTCCTGTGGAATTCAGTGTTGTGTCTGGACAAGAACCTAGCTTTGCTCCTATCTTAAAAGTTGTAAATAGTTTCCTTTCTTTCCTAGGCCTGGATCCAGGAAGTCCCCCCCAGCACCATGGGATCCTTTGCCATCACCAGGAAATTGCAGGTAGCATGCTGAGTGAAGGGCAGTGAAAATGCAAGGCCCTGGTCCTGAGCAAGTTGACTTCTGGGGTCTGGAAGAAGCCTGCTGCAGGTGGGTGACTCTGATCTCACTGTCTCAAATGGAAGCCCTAAAGCAAACTCCAGACAGGAGCAGGCTTCCTCCAATTGAGCAAGCTCCTGGGTAGCCCAGCTTTTTTTTTTTTTTTTTTTTTTTGTCTTTTTTGGTGTTTTTTTTTTTAAGCAGGAAGGGCGGGAGCGGAGCGCCTGCAGGCAAAGGCTAGTTGGCTTTTCTGGGCCAATACTGCCATCATGAGGAAATAGTTTCCCAAAGTCCTTAAACGCAGTGCCTTTCCCCCATCTTGAGCAGGCCAGCTGGGGAGATGGACTCTGTGTAAGACTGCCAGGGCCCAGACCAAGCTTGGCCCATGTGCCTTTTTCCTCTGAGGTCTTTGCAGGAACAATGGACTAAAGCAGAGTCTTTGCCATTTCTGGTGAGTGAATTTGGAAAAAAACATGAGTATCATTAAAGACATGCAGAGAAATAATATAAAAGTGTATCTGTTGCCTTGACCGGTGTCTTTGTGTTTCTGCACCAGAATATGTTTATTGTTGAGTTTTGGCAAGTACCATTCCTTAGTATACTAGCATGGTTAAGTCTTAGACCTAAAAGAGAAACTATAACACACACACACCATACAAAGTCCAAAGAAGCAGCTGGAAGGATGTAATGACAAGGGGGAAAGGCTGTCTTCTGATTTAAAATGAGACCATGAAACAAAACTCTGAGGCATCCCTGGGGACAAGGATACATGTTTACTAGCTAGTATCCTGCCACTGGGCCAGTTGGGATTTAGAGTCTCTGCTCACTGGTCACTCCACAGGCCTCAAGCCATACACTGTTACCAGCAATTCAGTGCTTAGAGCTGCCAAATGAAAACTCCCTGCTCTTGGGGATCCCAGCCAGGTGAGAGACTACTTGGCTTTGAAATGTTAGTCAGAAAGACCTGTGCCAGTATTCCAGCACTTTCCTCCTCTTCCTGACTTCAGCCATCCAGTTTATCCCTAAAGCAAATGTGGTGTTTAGACCCAGTAGTTGGACCTGCCAGCCTGAGGAAGTGCATCAGACTGGCGACCACACCAGGGGCGTCCATTCCGTTTGCAAAAGCAGGAGAGTGCTCAGGAGGATGCTAGTTTCAGACATTTTTACTTTCAGGTGGAAACCTAGATGAGCTTGTTTGGCCCAGTGCAAGGCTGCCAAAGCACTGGGTTTCCTGGGCCTTTTGCTTGCTGGTGGCGTTTTTTTGAGACAGGAAGGGCGGGAGAGGAGGCCTCCAGCACCCAGCACTCAGCATCCCTGGAGCGCTACTGCCATCGTGCGGAAGGCGTTTCCGGACGGACACCTCCAGCTCAGCTGCCCTCCCAGGAGGCTGAGCTCTTCGGGGAAGGCTTGGGGTGCTGGGACTTTGGAGTTCCGATCTGGGCCACCAAGCAGTCTGCTCCAAGTGCTGCAGGGAGAAGTGGCCCTTGGCAGTGTGTTGTTCTAGGGAGTGCAGAGTGAGGGGTCTGGAGGGAAGGCGCCGCTGCCCCAGGCGCTGCTGGCAAGGAAGTGGCGGGGCATCAGGGCTGCTGGGAGCAGGGATCCCTGACAGCAGCTGAGAGCCGACCGCGGCTTGCCCGAAGGTCATAGATTGCCCACTCCTGTACACTGGAGCCTGCATTCCGTCGGCAGAGCATTCGGGTGGTCCTGGCCCCAGCCGGACCATGCCAAGCCCCGCCTTCTGACGCCCAGGACCAGGGCGCCCTGGTCGTTGCTCAAGCGCCCAGTACCCCACACTGCCCCGAGTGCTACTGCAGTGTGCTTCCAAGGACCAGATCGCCATTTAGAAGGCGACATCGCCATAGAGAAGGCCAGAGTGGAGCCCAAGTTTCACTCCAGAACTCTTCCGCAATAGCTGGGGCTTATGGGAAGGCAGCTGAGCTGGAGGTGTCCGTCCGGAAACACCTTCTGCACGATGGCAGTAGCGCTCCAGGGATGCTGAGTGCTGGGTGCTGGAGGCCTCCTCTCCCGCCCTTCCTGTCTCAAAAAAACGCCACCAGCAAGGCAAAAGGCCTAGAAAACAGGGCAGACCTCCATTTTGTTCACTTCCCTGAACAAAGCTCTCCCTGTGGCTTAAAATGTCTCCCACCGCCTCCTCCACACAAGAACCTGGCACTTCCAGAGATGAACTGTCCACCAGACTCAGTGTGTCGCGCGGCATTTTCACAGTTTTCCGCGTCCCGTTGCCTGAATTGCGGAAACGGACAGGGATGCCGACAGAAACCGGCCGAATGCGCCTGAAGCTGCAATAATCCCGAGGCGCCCATTCATCAGTTCAGGTGGTGTGTGACACATCACGGCAGACAGGAGAGGCCTCCATTCCCTGGCCTTCTGGTGGCCCCTCTGGCTTGAGCCCTAAAAGGAGGTGCGGGTAGTGAGCCAACTCTCTCAGTGCCATCTACTGCTGCACTGGACAGGGTGCCCGTACTTAATGCCTGCATTGCTTGTTATTTTAGGTTTCTCTAAATATTTTGTTTTTCATCGTTTCCCATAGGAACATGATACATTTCTATGCCATCTGATATTGTCAAGTTCTCCCCCTGACTGTAGAAACACGTGTGTGTATGTTATATTTGATCTCTTAGGTATCAGACTTGGGGTCCGGTTTTTAGAATTCATTCAGTACATACCCTGGTTGTTCGAGTAAAGCTCTGCCACAGATTCTGGTAATACCGGTGGCCAGTCTTTGGATTATTTCCTCTTTTCAGTTTAGGAAAACACATATTTGTTTAAGTTTGTGCATAATGTAATGTCTAAATTGAAGTTAGATGTATGTACATATTATGGTTTGGAAAAGCGCCGGTGTGTTTTAGCATTGCTTTGAAAGGTTTCTCTGACATGCTTTGTCTGACATGGGAAACTCTCGTTCTGTTTATCCGAGTCAGCCTGGTCACACCTACACACATAATAGCCTGTATCCGCAGAGCGCTTCTTGACTACAACAGTTAGTAATGCCCAGTAATGCACTGTCAGAGCTATATGCACATTAGTGTGAATATTTTTCTTTAAAATCGTTGAGCACATGTGGAAGGAAGTGTGTTTTTATGGTTTATTTTTATTGGAACATCAGGTATACAGAGAGGACGAGAGACAGAAAGGAATATCTTCCTTCCTTTGATTCACTCCCCAAGTGAGCGCAACAGCCGGAGCTGAACTTATCTGAAGCCACGAGCCAGGAGCTTCTTCTGGGTCTCCCATGTGTGTGCAGGGTCCCAAGGCTTTGGGCCATGTTCAGCTGCTTTCCCAGGCCACAGGCAGGGAGCTAAAAGTGAAGCGGAGCACCCAGGGCTTGAACAGGTACCCATATGAGATTCAGGGGCTTGCAAGGCAAGCACTTTAGCTGCTAAGCCACCACACTAGGTCCACAAGGTATTCTTAAATATACTCGTTACTGTGTCAGGAAGTTGTCATCTTGGTGTATGTCAATATGTGAACACATGCATACGTATAAATATATGTGTGCAATTTTTGTTATATTATACTCTGCATGGCATTACTTTATCCATGAGGTTTACAAAATTAATTCAAGCTGATGCAAAATATTCAAATTCTTAGAAAACATTCAGCATGATTTAGTTGGTTTCCCATTCCAAGAATCAATGACTTTTCAAATGTCTTTAGCATATCTTCACAATTTTCTCTGACAAAAATAGATTTAATTTTTATTTTAAGTTCCCCTTCCTTTGTAATTCTAGGATTTAAGTATGTTTTTTGCATTGCCAACAGTCTGAAACACAGAATGTTTTAAAAACATTGTCATATTTTTTTTCTTAATTATTCCTTGGGATACTGAATATTCTTACTATTTTTTTGCAAGTGTCATTTTTTTTTTTTTTTACATTTCTGTAAAATAGACTTACTTCTTTACAATGCAGCCAAGTTCAAAAAACCACACAGGAAAAATACAGCTCGGTTACCACCTAACAAACAAGTAGTGTAAAAATATGTATATAATGAATGTTCCTACTTTCTCAATCAATCTGCGTATGGATCACTCACTCCCAGTAAAGCATTTTGCAACAGTGTCTTCTGGACATGTTTGTCCTAGATTGATTTTTAAATTGTGGCATGTTGAGGCATTTTAGAATATTCCAATCTGCGAAGGATCAAAGGAAGCTTGCTTGCCACGTGTCATTTTCAAGAGGCAGCCACTGTGTGCCGTGTGAGGGGCATGCTGTTTGGATGCTGTGGAAGGCATGTGCTTGTTCAGAATAGCCGCTACCACTGAGCTAAGCGACCTAGGTGCACCAGCACCACTGCCCTTTAGGCTCACCGAGGTATTCAAAGTATATACACAGGCAATTCCAGTCATTCTTTCTTCAGTTCCTTTTTGGCACAGTATCGATGGAATTTGGTGCTCCGAATATTTCACACAATATTAGGAAATGGGAAATTTCCTGTGCCGCAAGCTATTTTTGTATTAACTGGTAGTATTTTGTTGCTGAATCTCAGAAGATTTCTTTATTGTCAAGAAATAACAACAAATCAATGGTGCCCACATCCTGTGTGTAACATAAGCCTCTGGGAAGGAAATGAAAAACTGAACAATTACAAGGAAGTAAATGAGTGTTTTGTCTACCTGAAACTTGATGAGCACTCTGTTTGTTTTAATCTGTTGCCTTGTGTTCATTGAACTGTCCCAGCTCTGCGTTTCTCGAAGAAGCCAGAGTGAAGCAGTTGGTTCTTTGTTTACTGCCTGATTTTCTTCCCAAATGGCTGCCATGGCTAGACAGAGCTTGGTCCAGGTCTCATATGGGTAGCAGGGCACTTGTGTCCTCTTCACTTCCGTTCTCCAGAAGCATAAATAAGGAGCTGAATGAGAAATGCACAGCTGTGACTGGACAGGTATTCTTGTCTCGAATGCCTGTTTTGCTTCCAGCAGCTTAACCCGTTGTGGTATTCTGTGGGGCCCAAGTCATGTCACTTTTGCCCCCCTTGCATTTTGCATGTCTACAAATAATCATGTTTCCATATGACATCACTGCTTTAATAACCATGTGTGAAGAATGAGGCAGTGTTATAGGTGATGTACACAGTGGCTTTAAAATGCTTCTACACTGTCAGAGCTTTTTAGCTTTTCAAATAGCAAACAATCATTATTGCTTAACCATTTATATTGAAATATGTAAACTAGATGGAGTTCTCCTACATGTTCGGAGTATGGCTCTCATTCTGTTGCTTTGTTTTCTTTTGTCATTTTCCTCCATCTGCCCTCTTAACAGAAGTGTCACTGGGTAATGGCAGAGCAACACAGGCGTCTTTTTCCTGATGACTCATTGCTATTTCACAAGATCCTGAAGGCGCCTGATGTTCTCTTAAGTTGTCTTTCAGGTTTTGCAAACTTGTTCCATGGAGAGAAGGGATCGAAGCAATGATCAGCTACCTGGAAGCAAGCCGAGCCTTACTGCCAGTGCCACACCTGCTCTGATGGCTCACACAGCACCTCCAGGTCAGACTGGCTTCGTTTTATCACAGACATCATAACTGCAGCAACGTACAGGCTGCGTTGTCGCATGTTCCCCAACTGTACCTGCCTGTGAGGACACACCCATGTGTGATGACAATGCCACATTTATCAGGGGGAAGCTATTCATTTCCCACTCAAATTAAAGATGCCCATTTCCCCTGCTTGCAGAGGTGTGGCTTTGAAAGCGAGTCCCTGTGACAATTTTATTTGCTGCAAATAAAGTACTTTGCATGACAACTTCTTTTGCTTCTCAGAACACTTGAAGAAGTAGGCCCAGGATTTGAGGTGGGTTTCACATTTCTTGCTTTGCCTTGGTGGTTTCCCCCTTTTATTTCCCCAGGGCCCTCCCCGTCTCACTCAGTTCAAGCACAGGAGGCCTTCAACAAATCTACATGCTCCTGTAATAAAAATCGCTTGGAACTGCCTGTGATTGTGCTGTGGCCCCATGAAAGAGACATGGCCCAGGGGAAGACCCAACACTGCTCTGTTCCATGGCCGAGGCCCAGGAGAGAAATGCCTACAGGAACCTGCCTTTGGCCACCTATGTCCTCCTGTGGTTCTGCTTGCACTTTATAATCACTGCAGGCCATGCCCAACATTCCACCCCGACCACCCGCCAGCACCCCCAGCCACCTGCTGCTTCATTTCAGGCTTCTGGCTTGCCAGGCCCTATGCCACGATGTGGCCAACGGCCGGGTCCCTGCTAAGGATGTGGACGAAAAGGCAAGGAGGCCTAGTCCGGAGCACCAGTTTCACCCCAGACTTCTCCCCCGCCAAACACTAGGCCTCCTGGGAAGGGTGCGGTCAAGGTGCGGGCCGTTTTGAAACTCCTTCCGCACCACTTGGCAGTAGACCTCCAGCTGTGATAGGAGCCGCGCCCTGGCGGCCTGCTATTATGCCTTTCCTGTCCGAAAAAACGCCAGCAGGCACACGCAGCAGACAGGGAACAGCCTTGCATTTGGTACAGCTGCGGAAAGTATGCTGAACCCACTGTGCTGCTGCTTTAATTTTCCACCGGAAATCCTGTTAATATCTGAAATCTCTCATTCTTACCAAGTCGCTTGTTTCCTCAGAAGTTAAATTTCCACTTTTTATTAAGCAGGTATTTTTATTTTCAAAGTAAGAGTTACTAAAAAAAAAAAGAGAGAGACAGAGAGAAACAGAGAGATGAGTTAATGTCCACTGGTTCATTCTCTAGATGACTGCAATGGCCAGAGCTGAACCAGACCCAGCGGGAAGCTGGAAACCTAAGAATTAGGGTATCCTTTTATCCCCAACAATGCTTTATCCAGAATTACACATTTCTGTGTATTCGTTTCATAACGAACACATTAAATGTCCTGTGTGTCTGCTGTGGCTCTCCTACGTGAATGCTTAAGAAGCACTTTCTCATATCATTAATGTTAGCAGTGAAGCTCGGTGGGTTCTTGCCTCAGCTTAGGACGGAAATAAAAAGCTGGAACAGGGCCCGGCGTGGTGGCATAGTGGTTAAGGTCCTCACCTTGCACTCCCGGGATCCCATATGGGCGCCGGTTCTAGCCCGGCAGCCCGGCTTCCCTTCCAGCTCCCTGCCTGTGGCTCGGGAAAGCAGTCGAGAACGGCCCAAAGTTTTGGGACCCTGCACCCACGTGGGAGACCCAGAAGAGGCTCCTGGCTTCGGATTGGCATAGCATAGGCCGTAGCGCTCACTTGGGGAGTGAATCAAAGGACGGAAGATCTTCCTCTCTGTCTCTCCTCTCTGTATATCTGCCTTTCCAATAAAAAAAAAATTAAAAAAAATAAAAGCTGGGACACAAGTGCCAGTGTAACAGACTCTTTATAGGAATGCACTGCCCGGCAAAGAAGTGGGGAAGAGGCGTGCTGGCTGCTAACTTTAGGGCCTTGGGCTCTTTTGATTGAGGTGTTTTCTTTTCATAATCATGACCATAGGCAGGGGAGTGGGGGCTCAGGTGCCCGGGCTGATAAACAAGTGTCTTGAATGGGAGTATTGAAGTGACTATCTTGTCCTGTTCGGGGAGCGCAGCCTGTAACCTCCCACTCCCTAGGTCTGGGCAGAGAAGCAGAAGGGAAACTCTCGGGCCTTGGTTGTCTTGGCAACTCCAAGGTCTTGCTTTGCACAGCCAGCCTATCTAGCAGGTGCAGACAGTGAACTGTGTGATGGGGTTCAAGAATTGGGTACCCCTTCTCTCCTCCAAGGCTCTGGACCTGATCTCAATTAAATAATTAAAACAAAATTCTTGTGTATCTTAAGCTTTTTTTTAGTGATCTATGTAACTTTTTGTTTTTCAGTGGAAAGTACCTTATTTTCTAGTACTATTTTCTGTTTCTATTACTTTTTTCTATTACTATTCATTTACTTGAGGCCAAGTGCAGTGCAAAGGTAAGTGTTCCATCTGCTGGTTTACTCCCCCAGGGGGAGAGAGCCCTAGGTGGGGGTGGCAGGCGTCACTTCCCACATGGCCACCATGAGCAGGGATGATTCATGGCCCAGGGCAGGCCTAGGGCTCAGTCCTGTTCTATGATCTTCTGGTTTTCCCAGGCTCATCAACAGGGAGCTGGATCTGAAGCAGAGTAGCTGTGGCCCCAAACAGTGCTCCAGTATGGGATGCCTATGGTACAGACACCGGGTTAGCACTTGGAGCCAGAACGCTGGGCCTGATACTATATTTTAGGCATAAATGGATTCAGAAACTAAGGAAATGCTTTGTAAAAACAGACAAACAAACGAAAACCCCACTAATGTTGCAGTGAAGATAGTCTAAGTACTTGGGCCCCTGCCACCCACATGCCAGACCAAGAGGTTCCCGGCTCCTGACCGGCCCAGTGCTGGCTGTTCCAACCATGTGGGGAGTGAACCAGCAGACAGATAGATCTTTCTTTCTATAAATTCAGCCTTTCTGATAAATAAGTCAATCTTAAAATGAGCACTGATTGAATTTCTGTGTGTTTGCTTCTGGCTCATGCTTCTACACATAGACCAGTTTTAGAAGAACCAATGAATTAACTGAATCAGTATCGATATTAAACACAGCATCTAACATACTGTCATTATAGAATGAGAATTTTTAAATGTTGAAATATTTATATGAGTTAGTTTTACCTGGCACAAAACAATTTATTATATTAGAAAAAGTAAGGTTTTAGAAGTCATATATTCATGTTTCAGCAAATTTAAATATAATTCATAAATAGCAGCCAGAGACCCACCTAATTTGAAATTAACGAAAGTGTTTTAGATTTCTGACTGTAATGGAAAAGAAAAAGAAGACATAAATAATATCTAGAAATTAGATATTATTCGAGACAGACTACATCAAATCTTAAGCCTGGATGCTATTCAGAGGAATGTCTTTATCTGAAAACAGTTTAATAAAAGAGCTTTTAAAACAATGTAATAAGAGAAAGAAGAATGAGCTTATATTCACCAAATGTTATTATATGACCGAAGAACACAAATACATTCAAAAGCCCGAGTAAAGCAATTTAAAAATGGACTTAAAGGAGTAGAAAATCAAAAATGTAGTAAATCATGCAAGAAAAGGAAAGCTGTCTCATGGTCCGTTCTGTTATAATGCAGTGCTTCCACTGGTCGCACTCCGGGACCTGTGAAGCCTGTCGTGACGGTGCCAGTGGATTTGGTATTTCGTAATGTTTTGCTCTTCATTTTGATGATGGTACCTTCTAGTTGTCTTCACATGGCAGAAAGGGAGAAATGAGCCCCCTCACGCCTTTTGTTCTAAGAGTACTGGTCCCATTCATGCGGTTGGAATCCTCATCATTATTTCCAAAGGCCTAAGCTCTTACTACTGCCACCTTCCAGTTTAGGTTTCAACAGAAGAATTTTAGGGGGAAACATTCATAGCACAGTTGTTGCACCCTCAGGGGCTGCAAGCATCACGTTTGTTTTGTTTATAAATTACTCAGGATGAAGGGTTTTTTTTTTTTTTTTTTTTAGATTTATTTGCTTATTTTGAAAGAATTACAAAAAAAACAGAGGAAGAGACAGAGTCTTCCATACACTGGTTCACTTTTCAAATGGCCAAAGCAACTCTGATTGGGCCAGGGTGAAGCCAGGAGCTTCCTCGAGATCTCCCATGTGGGAGCAGGGGCCAAAGGACTTGGACCATTTTCCACTGCTTTCCCAGGCACTTTAGCAGGGACCTGAATGAGAACTAGAGCAGCCAGGCCTCAAACCAATCCCTGTATGGGATGATGACAATGTAATTGGCAACTTAGCCTACTCCACCAAAAACTGGCCCCAGTCTGTAGTCTTGTTACAATAACCTGAAGAGACTAAACCCTGTGTAAATATGATTAGGAAATAAAATGATTAGCATTCATACAATACCATTCAAAGTTAGGTTTAATGAAATATTAACCTTTGAGTTAAAGGAAGATATTTCCATCTGTTGAAAAATAAAGATATTGGAAAATTATCTGTCCCAAAAGTTACCACGAAATTGGATGACATTGACCAAGTCAACCGATCCTTGGTTCTGGAAATGCACTAAAAACCTAAAACTTGAAATGAAAAAGATGGGTGTCGGATTTATTTGCTATGCCACAATGCCATCTGGAAAGCATTCTCTATGATAGAATATATGTTGGACCAGAAAACAAATCTTAATTAACTAAAGGTTGAAATCATAGTCAATGAGTGGAAAATAAATTAGAAATTAACATAATAAACCAATCTGAAAAGCCCGTAAATATTTGGGAATTATACAATTTATTTCTGAGTAACTACTGGGTCATGAAAAAAATGAGAAAGATAATTCAGTATTTTTAGCAAGGTTGAATTCAGTACTACATCAGAATTTGTTTAATGTAGCTAGGGTAGTACTTAGAAATCAGTTTGTAGGTTTAAAGCTTTCTGTAAGAAAGGAGCAGCTCAGTCCTTAAATGGTAAGAACCACTGGAGTGGCCCAGGCTGAAGCCAAGATCTTGGAGGTCTGTCCAAGGTGTGCACAGGTGGCACGAGTGCAAGCACTTGGGCCATCTCCTGCCTTCTTAGGCACATTAGCAAGGAGCTGGATTGGACTGGAACTGGTGCTTCAATTTAGGATGACAGCTTGCAAGTGCGGGCTTAAAGGGTTAGGATAATTGGAAGATCTGAACCAGCGTTATGACGATAGGCCCATCTATCTAAGATTTATTTAAAAATCATTTGAACTTTATACTTACCGAATCAGCTGCTAAAATAAAAGATGCGAGAAAGAAGAATAATTGTACCCATAGGAAAGATTCTCTGTACATCAAAGAACATAAAAAAAAAATGGGAAAACAACCTATGGAATGGGTGATAACACAGTTTACAGATACTCATATATATATATGATAAGAGGTCTGTTCCCAGAATACATTAAGAACCCTTACAAGTAAATGTGAAAGCAAACATTTCAATTTAAAGATGGTATAGTAGATTAAGCGGCTGCCTGTGCCACTGGCATGACATGTAGGCACGATTGGAGTTTTAAATGCTCCACTCTGATCCAACACCCTGCTCATGCACCTAAGAGAGCAGCAAAAACTGATTCCGGTGCGTGACCCCTTCCATCTACTGAGAGACTCAGATGAAGCTCCTGACTTCATTTTGGGAGTGAACCAGCAGGTGGATGCTCTTTCCCTCTCTAACCTTCAAATAAATAAATAAATAAATAAATAAATAAATGATGGTCCAAGGACTTAAATATATATCTCCTCAACGAAAACTAGAAATGATTAGCAAAGAATAGAAATTAGCAAGCCTAAAAAAATTCAACATCATTAGTTAACGAAGTGTAAAGCCAAGCAACAATGTACTATCCATTAACACTCATTAGAATGGCTATCATAGAATGAGTATTATTAAAACAAACAAAAAACCAACCCAGAACATTCACAATGAAGTGAAGTGCATGGCTGCTAATGGCAAACATTGATGGTCCCGGAGAAATTTAAAAAATCAGTTTATTTTTTTATGATTTGTTTGTTTTTATTGGAAAGGCGGATATACAGAGAGGAGGAGAAACAGTGGAAGATCTTCCATCTGATGATTCACTCCCCCAAGTGACCTCAATGGCCGGAGCTGAGCCAATCAGAAACCAGGAGCCTCTTCCAGGTCTCCCACGTGGGTGCAGGGTCCAAAGGCTTTGGTCCATCCTCGACTGCTTTCCCAGGCCACAAGCAGGGAGCTGGATGGGAAGTGGAGCTGCTGGGATTAGAACTGGCGTCCATATGGGATCCCGGCACCTTCAAGGTGAGGACTCTAACCTCTACACTATTTCGCCGGGCCCCAAAATTCAGTCTTATGATTAAGCAGTCCTATGTCTAACTCTATGTACAAAATATTTGAAAGCAGGTTCTAAGGAGGTTTATACATCAATATTCATAACAGTGTCTTTCACAAGAGCTAAAACACAGAGGCAGTTATTTCCAGCAATGGATGACTGGATAAGCAAAATGTGGTATATACCTATGAACGATGTGTTACTCAGCCTTAACTAGGAAACCAGCTCTGACACATGCTCTCATATGTTAACCTTGAGGACATTGTGCTATGTGAAATAAACTTGTTACCAAAAAGACAATGTGATTTCAATGATTTGAGTTATCCACAGTAGTCAGACTCACAAAAAGAGACAGGAGAATGATGGTTGTCAGGGACTGGGGGGCAAGGTAAATAGGCAGTCTTTGAGCAACATGTATGCCAAAATTCTGGAGTTTGCTTTGTGAGGTTGCAAGGGGAGCATGCCTAACTCCGGTGTACACTTAAAAGAGGTTAACTATAAAGGTAGTTAAGATGTTACATTTAACATGTGCATTTTATCTGAAGTCTTTAAAGCATCGCTTTTCTACAGCAAGCGTGTTTGTTTAAATCATTTTCAGGCAATAATTCAGTTCTTTTGGAACAGATGATAAAATTGCTTGTATACTCACTTTTGATTGCTCACTCTAAGTATATATACTGTTTTCTGTCTTACGCATTTTGTTGAGGCAAGTTTGAATGAAATGCTTGTTAACATTTAAGCTGCAAACAGTAATTAAAATGATCAAGTCATCTGATTTGAAGTAAACGGGAGCACAGCGAGTCTCAGAGGAAAAATCATTCTCTGAAAATCAGTGTGCTGTCTTCCACAGCGCTCCAGCTCCTGCCCCTTGGTAGAATGCGTGGTTTTGGAAAGTTTGATAAATAAGCATACAATGGGAACAAATGAAAATTTCAGATATAGATCCAAATATGTATGAATTATTATATATAAAGGTATACTTTTCACTTATTAACAAAGGATGCTTTACACATAATTGATGCTGGAATAACTGGATGTTCATGGGACAAAACAAAGCCAGTTCCTTTTTTTTTTTTTTAAGATTTTATTTATTTTTTAATGGAAAAGCAGATATACAGAGAGGAGGAGAGACAGAGAGGAAGATCTTCTGTCTGTTAATTCACTCCCCAAGTGGCCACAACAGCTGGAGCTGATCTGATCTGAAGTTAGGAACCCGGAGCCTCTTCCAGGTCACCCATATGGATGCAGGGTCCCAAGGCTTTGGGTTGTTCTCAACTGCTTTCCCAGGCCACAAGCAGGGAGCTGGATGGGACCCAGGGTGGCCAGGATTAGAACTGGCACGCATATGGTATCCTGGTGCATTCAAGGGGAGGACTTCAGCCACTGGGCTACTGCGCTGAGGCAAAAAGCTAGCTTCTTCAGCATTGTACAACATACTGTACAGATGCATTGATATTTAAAATAAAATAGCAAGCAAAGAGAAGAAAATGGAGAATATCATTTTATAATCTTCGAACAGGAGAGACTTATAAGACAGTATATCCTAAGTCACATCTTGCATATTAAACACAGGCACATTCAACTGCACAGAGCTTCACAAGCCTGGGCAAGCGGGGAGTTGGATGCTGACATCTTTGGATGTCAGGCTTTGCTCCTGCTTCTAGCTTCCTGCTGATGCACCCCCTTGGAGACAGCAGTTGTGTCCCTCCCATCCGCGTGGGAGGCCTGCCTGGAGTCTCTAGCCCCTGGCTTTGGTCTTGCCCAGCTCTTGCAGTGATGCAGGGAGTGAACCAGTGAATGGGTGATAGTCCCCTGTCTCTTTAACTGTCTTTCTCTATAGCTCTGCCTTTCAAATAAAACACGTAAATACATGAGAACGAACAAAATTAACACAGTTTTAAAAATCAAAAGCCATTACTGACAAAACTGTATGATATTTACGAGTGAATACTTCTTGATGTGAATAAATCAAAGAATTGATGGGGAAAATGCATAATGAGCAGGCACTTTCCACAAGAGAAAATGTGGATACTCAATAATCATATGAAAATATTCTTATTTTCACTGTTAGTGCAGGAAATGCAAAATACAGCACCGAGGGCTTTCCTAAAAGGAGCTCACAAAAAGAAAGGGAAAGAAAACCTTCCTGTGGCCAAAAGGATGAGCTGATAACACTCAAAGCAAATTGGGCGGGGAAGGGAAGCTTACAACGCTAGGATATTTTAATGAAATGCAAGTAGTGATGGTAATGTCTGGTGGTAGTTAGAAATACACATGTTCTTGGGGCAAATGTTATGGAGCAGCGGGTGAAGCTGCTTCTGATACTGGCATTCTATATCAGAGCACCCAGTGCAAGTCCCAGCTCCCTAACGCACCCAAAGCACCTGCGGAAGCAGCAGCAGGAAGTCGAAGTGCTTGGGCCCCTGCCAACCACATGGGAAGCCAGTGAGCCCTGAGTTCCTGAGCCCTCATTTCTTGGAGGCCATTTGGGGAATGAACCAATAGATGGGAGCGTGCTCTCTCTCTCTCTCTGCCTTTAAAATCAATCTTCAAAGAACTATACATATTATTTTACCCAGCATACTCACTTTGAGGAATCAAACTTCAGGAGCAAGATATCTACTTATCAATATGGCTATTTCTGTCTTGTACTGTCAATAAATTGAAACAAAATGGAAAGGTTTAAGGTCCTCTTAGGAATAGTTGAGCAAAATATGGTATGTTCCCTCTATTAGTTAAAATGTAACTATTACATATCTGAGTGTGTGTCTGTGCTGTATTTAGCTACTGACCTAGATGGATGATCATCCTGTAGTGAACAAGACAAATTAGAGTAAATGCACTTTGGTACAAGCAAGCAGTAACCTTCCATTTCTACTTATACAGTACTCGTCACTTCAAAGCATTGTACGAGTCTGAGAGTATCGCAACTCTTTTTCTCCACTGCTCTGTGTCTTGTGTCCACAAAGAAGAGGGGGTGGAGAAGGAAGAGTGTGTAAAGCAGAAGGGTTTCCTGAAAGAAAGTGGAGAACCCTCAGTTACCCTGGGGCCTTGCTGCAGTCTCTTGTGCTGGGTGATGTCCCATGAAAGGAAACTGAGGCACAACAGAATCAGCATTCCAAGTGGCAAAGGGTAGGAGAGGGAGGATTAATTATTGATTATGTCAGTTGAGCATGTACACATTTATAATTACGATTTTTAGGTAACCCAAACATAAGATTATGCTTGGTATCATGCTCCTATTTCTCTTGCCAAAATAAAATGATCATTTGCCAAATTTAACTTTTAGCTGCTTTTCATGGTTCACCAGTTCTCCAGTGGGGAAAAACGTGTGCAGGTGTGTGTCAGATCAATTGGGAATGGGTTTTGAAAGAATTTTACAAGTGTGACTGCTTCTGTCCTTTGCCTCCTCACTCTCCAGAAATGACACGTATGGGTGAGCTGGGCATGTTCCATTTTCCTTTTGCAAGAATCTCTGATCTTCTCTGCCAATCACACCTGCTTGAGAACTTCTCGTGCTACAGCTACCAAGGCCTGGATTGAAACTTAACAAACACAACTGGGTTCTAAGAAATGAATTTGTTGGCCTTAAGGAAAAAAAAAAAAGGTGTGTGTTATTTTCCCTGGAAGTGAAGTTATTCCTCAGGGGAAAGGAACTTAAACTTTTTACAAACTTATTAGCTAATTTTGTTCTAGAACAGACCATATGGCATTTTTTTTCGCAGTATATACTCCAGGAGATGTGATTTGAAGCATTAGCCAAATTAAATTGGAAGAAATATATTTCTGGAGATGAATATTTGACCAAAAAGGGCCCAGCGTGGTGGCTTCGGATTGGCACAGCACCGGCTGTTGTGCTCACTTCGGGAGTGAATCATTGGATGGAAGATCTTCCTCTCTGTCTCTCCTCCTTTCTATATATCCGACTTTGCAATAAATAAATAAATCTTTTTTTAAAAAAAGATGTCTGAGGCCAGTATCTGAGCACCTAGGTTCTTGCTGTAGCTTTCTGCTGCTGTAGACTCTGGGACACAAGGATGATGGCTCAAGTGGAAGACCTGGACAGAGTTCCCAGCTCCTGGCTTCCAGGCCCTTGTGGAAGTTTCAGTAGGAATCAGCAGATGGGCGCTCTTTCTGTTTGACTTTCTCCCGCTTGAGTAAGGTTTTTTTTTTTTTTTTTTTTTTCCGAATGAAGAATAAATGCATTTCTGAGTTTTATTGTTGGTGAAATTATATTTGACATTTCACAACAGTTGGCTTTTGGTACCACACAACATCAGAACTCAAATTTCCTGGTACAGTTTACACTTTGCTCGTCATTCACTCTGACCAGTGTCTTGCTCCCTGCTTATTTTAGAATTTTCCTGTCCGAGGGATGGAGAGACAGGTTAGACAAAAAAAAATAATATGTTCCCGTAAAATATTGGTATATGGCATTTTGGATTTTTATGACTTATTTACTTGAA
Source organism: Ochotona curzoniae (assembly GCF_017591425.1). Classification (NCBI taxonomy): domain Eukaryota; kingdom Metazoa; phylum Chordata; class Mammalia; order Lagomorpha; family Ochotonidae; genus Ochotona; species Ochotona curzoniae. Next base: position 14,119,535 of record NW_024467087.1, read on the forward strand.
AGACAGAGTAACAGAAGAACATACACAAACACGGGGATGGAGAGGGAGAGAGAGAGAGAGAGAGAAATCAATCTTCCATTTTTTGGTCCACTCCCCAAATGGCTAAGACCAGAGTTGTGCCAGATCAATGACAGGAGCTTGGAACATTGTCCAGACCTGCCATGTGGGTACAAAGGCTCAAGAAGTTGGGCCATCTTCTGCTGTTTCTCCGGGTGTGTTAGCAGGCAGTTAAACTAAAAATGAAGCAGCAGGAACTCAAATCGCGGATCATATGGGATGCTGGTGTCATAGCTTAACGTGCTGTGTCATAATGCCATCAATGGCATGTGTCATTTTTTTTAATATAAAAAGCAACTGTATCTTGGCGAGCTAAAGGAGCTTATCTTGTAAAGCTAAGTAGCATTAGCTATAAGACTTATGCTTTCGAATTACTTGTTTATTACTGTGACTAATATTTGAAAAGAAGATGTGCTCATGTATTCGAAAGAGAGAAGGGGAGAGAGAGAGATCATCTACTGGTTCATTCTCCAAAAGCCTGCAACAAGCAGTGATGGACCCTGCTGAAGCCAGGACCCTGGAACCCCATCCAGGGCTCTTATGGGTGTGACAGGGCCCTGAACCATCTTCTGCTGCCTTCTCCAGTGCATTAGCAGGCAGCTGGATTGGAAGCAGAGCAGCGTGGCCTGGAACTCTTGATGCTAGATGCAGTTGTCACAAGTGACAGTTTAACCTGCTCCACAATGCCAACCAGTGACTTTTGATTTTTAAAAATTTCTTGATACTCTTACAGCCTTCCTTTGATTTTGCCCCTTTCTTCTTCATTCTTTTCAGGTGCACAAAGTAACCTTCCTTTAAAAGCCTTGTCTTGTTACCAACCGTCCCTACTCAGTGGCAGTGTACGTGGATAAAGGCTCTACAATCTTTCTCACTCCACTCAAGTGTGTCACATCATGTGACTCCTTGCTCGCATCCCATCCTCCACAACAAATCTGTCCTTAACTGATGCGAGTTTCTCTCTATATATGCTATTAACTATTCTGAATGGCTTGACATTGTCTGCTTTCATATCCTTTTTCTCTCCTGTTTTCTGATGTCCAAATAATGATAGGTCTAAGTTTTACCCAAAAGTCACCCTATTGTGTTATTTCCTCAGTACTTTGCAGAACACACAGACACAGACACACACACAAAGTCATTCTAAGACAGGTGTATTTGTTTTCTTGCAGAATGACTATAATCCCTCTACCCCAGGAGGGGTAAAGTTTTCTGTATGTTCTTTTGTGTTTACCAAAAATGCTCGATCAATATTGCTGATTGGAGGCAGTTAGTATTGATGACAAAGACAAGAAACCGGAATCCCAAGCACTGTTTGTTGCTTGCTTTATTTTGACTTCAGATTAAATTGGAAAATAAAAGACGTTCTCAACAGTTGTCTCAAATACTGTATTCAAATAACAGTACAATGGAGAAGGGGGAAAAAAAATCCAAGAACCTTCCTGTCTCTCACCCGAACATTCCGCCTTCAGCATTCACAGCCTTCTTCCGTTAATCACAATTCAATTTGGACCGCGTTTCTTGAGGCTTTTCAAGTGCTGGCCTTCTCTTGTAAGGATTCATTCTTGCCTCCTCAATAACACTGATTCCAGTTATGTTATGAAAACACCTTGTCCATTCAAACTTAAAAAATACATATATTGGAGAGGGAGAGAAGAGGCAGCTGTTGACTCAATCCCCAAATGCCACCAGTGGCAGTCCTGGTGGGCCAAGCCGGAGCGAGGAACCAGCAAGTCATTCCAAGTTACCCACACGGGTGGCGGAAGGCCAGCTACCTGAACTATCACTGTTGTCTTCCAGCGTCTGTATTAGCGGAAGGACAGAATCGGGAGCCTGAGCTCGGAATCCAACTTAGGTACTGAGATATGGGAACGCAAGCATCTTCACAGCTAGGCTTAATGTTGTACACTCTTCTAAACTTCTAAAGCTCTCCCCTGCCAACCCTGTGCTTTCAGCTTACCCACCTACACTGTCAGTATCCAAACATGGCGTTTGGTGGCTTGGAGCTGGTGTTGCTCTTCTGAGTGTCTCTGAGAAAGATGAACCAGACACTGTCCTTTTAGCTCTAGATCCTCCTGACCAGAGGAAGGTCAGTCAATTGAACTGGAGAACAGTTGTCTCAAGCAGCTGAGGAATGAGTTCAGGTCTTCTGTAAACACTTAATGTGCGGCTGGCTCAAGATATACGCAGATCTTGTGTTTAGGTATTGCTAAGTTAGGTTTAAGCAAAGCAAGAAAAAGACTGGGGGGATCCAGGCTGAGGAAAAAGCCTCAGTGTGCATTAGGTTCCTTCCTTCTGTACGGTGCTGGATGCCACTAATGTGGCTTTTCTAGAAGCCTCACGGAGTCACCAGGGAGGAGGAGCCCTCGCCCCCCCAGCCGCCCCTCGCGCCCCCCAGCCGCCCCTCGCGCCCCCCAGCCGCCCCTCGCGCCCCCCAGGCGCCCCTCGCGCCCCCCAGCCGCCCCTCGCCCCCCAGCCGCCCCTCGCCCTGGGTGCGCCCCCGCGGGGCCCCGCCGCCCCCGGCCGTGCCCCTTACACCGCGCCGGCGCCTCCGAGCCCGCCGCGGGGCTGCGGGCAGCTGCGGACACGACGTGCTCCGGAACTGCTGCTGCACGTGACGCCGGGGGCTCCGCGCCGCCTAGGCCCCGAGCCCAGGCCACCCCGACCCCACAGCCGCGCGCCTCGGACGGCTGTCGTGCGCCGCGGCCACCGCTAGATGCCGACAGAGGTCCTGGCAGGACACCTGGCCTCTCCCAGGGCCAGGGGCAACCTTGGCCTAGGTCCAGTTTGTCCTCTTCCTAGGCATGCATGGCATCAGCGACCCAGACCAACCGTCCCACGCCTTCCCCTCGCCTCCGGCACACATCGTGTAGTGAATGGTGTCTGAAAACCTTGGTTTGCATCCACCTGGTCCTCCCAGCTTGCCAACAGTCTCCCTGCCTACAGCACCCCATGTGGGTCTGGCGGTTGGGTTCCATCCAGGTGACTGCAGCACAATTGACACTAAGGACTCACCATTGTGTAGAGTCGGTTAAAGAAGGACGAGGCTCACGGCTTAGCCACTATGTGATTTGGAGCCAGTTCCTGAACCTCTCTGTGTTGAGATTCCCACACGTGGAACCTCAGGGCTGCAACACTACCTACGTTGTGGGGTCGCTCTTGTGTGAAAATGACTAGGCGCAGGCCTCAGCGTGCCTGCAAAGTCTGACCCAGCACGCAAAATTGTGCACCAAGTTTAGGTTGGCCCAGAAGCTCTTTTCTCATCCCAATTTTTATTTCTTATCATAATTTAAAAATTGAGGTATAATGCATACATCACAAAGTACATCCTTTTAGATTGTGCAATTCTGTGGTTTTGAATTGATTCAAGAGCTTTGACAACAATCACCATTATCTAATTCTAGGAGATATTTGTTACCCACAAAGGAGATGGCATTTCCATAGATCAGCGTTCCTCACCTTCACCCCAGCCCCTGGCAACCACCGATCATCCTTCTGTCTCTACGGATTTCTTCATGTTGGGCACTGCTCCTCTGGTGTCTGAGTTCTTCCACTATGCCTAACATTTTTATGGTTCAGGTATGCAGTAAAACATCAATATCCACACCCTTTCTTCTCTTGCTTTTATGACTTATAAGTGGATAATCCAAATGTGGTATGTCATCATTGGCTTTTTTGGGTGATCTATAAATGTATAGGTATATCTGACATTCCTGGGTTCTTGTAACAAGCCTCTATACTACAGAGCCTTTCTGTTTTAAGAGCAGAATCATGTGGTCTCCCAATGTGACTGTGTTCGGATGGGAGTCTTCCTTGTGTACTCAGGTTCAATTCCTAACTCCACCCCAAATCTTAGGCATTGCCATGGGAATGTCATGAGGGACTTTTCTGGCTTCTGCTTGTTCTCTGACTTTGAGGATGGACCTAAACTCTTCAAAATCTGAGTCACTTTCTCAGATCAGCTTCATTTTAGCCATGTATCTTAAAGAATACACTACTGGGGCTGGCATTGTGATGTAGTAACTTAAACCATGGCCTAGAATGTCAACATCCCATATGCGAGCTGGTTAGAGTCCTAGATGCTCCACGTTCGGTGGAATTCCCTGCTAATGCACAAGGCAAAGCAGTGGAAGATGGCCCAAGTGCTTGGGGCCCCTGTCACCCATGTGGGAAAGCAGCATGAAGTTGCACACTCCTGACTTTGACTTGGTCCAGCCCTACCTGTTGCAGCCGTTCGAGGAGTGAAACAGCAGATGAAAGATCTCTCCCTCTCTCTCTGGAATTGCCCCTCATATACACACATACATAAAAATTGAAAAGGATAGACTTTTAAGACTCTTGCATCAATGCACACATCACATATCCACTGAGTTCTAGACCAAGTTCAGAAGGACAGAGTCCCGAAAGTCGTCTTTCGCTTGGAGAATATTAGCTTCCATTAGCTTCCCTGTGTATTGCCAAGCCTCTGCTCTCCTCACACTTAGCTGTAGAAGTGAGTTGCACTTCCTAATTTCTGTAGCTGCTGTCATGTGAAGGAAGGCCATAAAGTGCTAACCCAGCCTGGCTGGGTGTGTCCCCTTTGATTCCTGGGGCCAAGGGCAGTCTTTTCCTTGAACTCAATGCTGTTCACTCTGCTGTACATATGACACAGCTATTATGTCATGGTCCTGTGCTAGGATCTTCTTCTGGGTCACAGAATTCACAGAATGACCCAAGCTACAAATATGTGCATATGAACTCTTTACAGATGAACAACCTTGACCTCTCACAACCTCAGTTTTTGCTTCAGTGACACAATACACATGTGAACACCTCCAAGTATGTCCCAGTCATTTTCTTTTCCACAAGCTTGCTACCTCCCTGTGAAACCACACATCATGACATAATGCTGTCCATAGTACATCATGCCTAATTCTTTTTGCTGTTTGACTCTATGGCTCCACAAATACTTATGCCCAGCTGTGGAGCCTGAGTTAGTCCGTGGGCTCATGGCAGGTTGCTATGTTCTTCAAATATGAATTGTGGTGATATTTTCAAGAGCAGAATCCATGTCATTAGCATGTTGAACTTATGGATACTGTCAACATTTTTCAGTACCTTCTACTTGCTAAACACTGTGCTGACTCGTGTGCTTATGACGGTGAGATAAAACAGCAAAAAAGCTTTACTTTCTTTGAGTTAATTGTTTCTGTTTGTGCTATACGCAAGACCTATATGCTAGATGCTTATCAGTGTTTTTCTGATCATTTGTTTATGTGAAAGATTGTAATTATTTTCAAGATGTGCAACTGTGTTTAATGCAAACCTGTCTTTTTAGGTTGTCTGAGTGGTCAAATACAATAATAACACTTTTTTTAAAAGACTTATTTGTTTATTGGAAAGTCAGATATACAGAGAGGAGGAGAGGCAGAGAGGAAGATCTTCTGTCTGATGATTCACTCCACAAGTGAGCGCAACGGCTGGTGCTATGCCAATCCGAAGCCAGGATCCAGGAACTTCTTCCAGGTCTCCCACATGGGTGCAGGGTCCCAAGGCTTTGGGCAGTCCTCGACTGCTTTCCTAGGCCACAAGCAGGGAGCTGGATGGGAAGTGGAGCTGCTGGGATTAGAACCACTGCCCACATGGGGTCCCAGCGCGTTCAAGGCGAGGACTTTAGCCACTAGGCCATGCCGCTGGGCCCAATAATAACACTTTCAATGAGCTTGAAAAATTCAATTAAAGGATGTATGTAAACGTTGGCAAACTCTATGAAGAGCATTACCAAGGCCAATTTCAAAAGATGATGAAGTAGACTTGTCAAGGAAAGTGCAAGATCCTTTAATATCAAAGGTAAGAATTAGTACTACTCTTTCATATTGTGGAGTTCTAATACATTGACCAGTTCAGTTAATACATCTTTAAAATTTATATGACTTATTTAATCTTGTTTTATTTTAGAATGGATCAATTCTGATAAAGCACAATAGTATATCTATAGATAATATGACTATGCCAGATCATCTTCCAAAACAATTCCACGGGTTGTGTGTGTGTGTTTCTCCCAGGCTCTGGGACAGAAATGAGGAAATTCAGAAGTGTTTTTAATATTTCACTTGATGTCATAGACAAACACAGGAAGCAATACATTATACTTAGAAAAAGCACAGGGTTTGAGTTCAAGTTCCACTTGCTGAATGTGTAACCTTGCTGAGAATAAATACAAAAATATAGAAAGGATGAGATAATTCATGGCAAGTGTTTTATAAGATGGGAAGCTTTGTACAAGAATTGTTTCAGATTAAGGAATTAGCTAATTAATTAGTTCAACAAATATGTATCAGATATACCTACTCCACATCAGATCCTGGGCTCTATACTAGTCACAAATTGGCTGGTTCCAGCACATTAAAATCCAAAGACTAAGTCAGTGGATGGGAGGCATATCTGTGAGCAAAGAAGGGACTCTAGTCTTGTCAGGACCTGGATCGGCCAGCTTGTGTGGCCAGGTAGAACAGGGCGTTTCTACATTTCCTTCCCTGCAAAGTAAGGATAACCATGGTACTTCATTAATGGGATTATTGTGAAGGTTAAACAAGTTATTTGCATGCAAAGCACCCAGGACAGTACTGGGCACATGAAAGGGACTATGTAATTATTCAATTTTTTAAATTCTTTTATCAGCACTCCTTCAGAGAAGATACTGTACATGAGCTTCACCTTCAGTGATGTAGTTTCTTGCTTTCTTTTTAATGAATGGATATACAGATAAGGGGAAATTCAGTGAACAAAGAAATATTGACTTGGGAGGATCATGAGAAGATGGGTTAAAGGAGGCCCCCGGCCAGATAACTGGAGCAGAAGATGAAGACCTGAGAAGGAAAAGCACAAGAAACCATTGTAGAAATGGCAAGAAGGGCAGCACAGAGGCCATTTTTATAATGCTGAAGTGGTTAGACTTTGCTGAGTAAGTATTGCATAGTACACATAGGGCTGAATAAGAGGTACGTGGCCAAGAATAACCTTCAGGTTTGTGATCTGTGGAACTGGTCTATGGTGCTGATGATCAGGTGACATAGTGTGTCTTAACTCCTCTTAAAAACAGACTGCAGCAAAGCTTCTGTGTTGATGATTTGTTGGGGGGTGAAGTTACAGAGTCAGTCAGAATACATAGAAAAGGGAAACAAGGCAAGAAAGGAGGGAAAGCAAATCCAGACTAGTGTATGATGGATGAATCTACAGCTTCATGAAAAGAGAATAAAAGAAAACCACATAGTCGGTTGTTTGGTCACATTGGGTTGGTCTAGCTGAGAACTATGAATCCACCATACCTTGAGTTACGTGGTCAACTGCTTTGACCTTGCAGGTTGTTTCATCTCACTCCTCAAATATCCCCTGGAAAATGAAATCCCACAATGCAAAGAATGGCACCTAATTTTAGTCTGGAAGATGTAGGAAAAAAACAAAGTTCCAACAAGTCTGAATCATCAGACCTTGTGCTGACGCAATTGTTGTTATTGCAGAAGCAGGACTCACGTAAGATCTACTGGAGCCTGGAGCTGAGCTCAGGCGAGGCCATGAGAATTGATGGTATTCAGCCAAGGGGATCATGTGCTAGCAAGAGGTCAAAGACCTGGCAGGCCAAGGTCTTCTCTTCCATAAACTAAAGGTGTGTGTGTGTGTGTGATGGGGGAGGCACAAATTCAAGCTCATATAACATATTCCATAGTGCTATAATATTGATCCACCATTTCTGTGAGTACAGCAAGTCCTCATTTCTTTACTGAGTGATGAGGCAGTCTTTAAAATGGATGGATACTTACATTCCCCTACAAAGATTTCTTGAGGGTTATTATCCCAAAATACAACTCGCAAGACCCTATCTGGTCCCAGAAGCATAGACTGTAGTAATCATCTCCTTCAACAATCACCAATTTTATGCTTTCCTCACAATCAACTGGCATCTTGGCAAATTTAGGTTACTTTTCTGATGGAGTGACCCGGACTCTCACCTCAGAGTGGTTTGATGACTCAGCTGCCTCTCCCTTTACAGACTGTGGCTGCGACCACTGGGTATCCATCACTATCACTGGAACTCTATTTAGTAAGAAATGGCTCAGTGGATCTCCTGAGTTTTGGATATAATCCTCTCTAGCCCCGACTGTGGAAGCAACCCTAACTCCTGGCACCAATAAGAGTGCTTATCTAATGTGACGACTTCTTCCTTTGCCTGTTTTTTTGGTTTTTTTTTTTTTTTGGCCATCAAAAGGCCAAAGTTCAAAGGCGCTATTACTAGCTTATGGTGTGCTGAAGCATTTATTTTGTCTTTCGGGGAAAGTGCCACTCCCAGTCTTGCAACTAACTAGTTTCTTAACCCCAGAATGACCTCTGTTTTCAGGAATGAAGAAACAAATCTTCCAGGGGTGAGTCACCCAAGAGATGGCCACTGAAACTACTCTGACTTATTACCTTTTCATTCTTGGGGTTTCAATTTTCTAGACAGGAAGGAACAACATAATATATTGGATACGGTTTCAGTGATTATACTATGTCACAAAGCATTGTGACTGAGCTTGTGCCTTGGCTAAGCCCTCGACAATTGTACCACCATTGTATTAGGCTTGCTGATTCTCGGTAAGGAGGTACACTGTGAGTTCAGGGTTTTCATGTTCCTGAGCCCATTGTTGCAGCTGCCTTGCTAAGAAAAAAAAAAAAGGGCCCTTAGGTTTTGTGCATTATTGTGCTCAGTTTAATCTCAGTGGAGCAGGTGTTTTCTAAGCCCTTGAGGATACTGTAGGTTCTGCACACAAAGAAAGCAAGCTCATATCTCAGTATGTATCAATTCAGGAAAGACGAGTAGCTACTCTCTCAAAATTAGAAGGGGTCTGATGCAATTGAAAGTCTACCAACTGTCTAGCCAACCTACCAGAACAGTGGTGTCATGCCAGAGATTTGTTGTCTGCTGCTAGTGTTGGAGGATTGAGACATTCAGAAATGGCAGAAAGATTAATATTATTGAAAGAGAATCATTGGTGTTTGAGTCAGATTTTTTTTTCTTTTTAAAGATTTAACTCTTTGAAGGCAGAGGGAAAAAGCTAGAGCAAGAGAGACAGCGTGGGTGAGGGGAGGCTGATTCAGTCCCCAAATGGCTGCAACATCCAAAATATATGGGTCAGGCTGAAGCTGGGGGCCAGGCTCTCCATCCTGGTCTCCACAGAAGTGGCAGTGTCTAAGTGTCTATACTACAATACCAGAGGCGTTGGTAGAAAATAGGATTAGAGTTAGAGCAGCCAGGACTAGAACCAGTGTTCTGATATACGAGATATAACACACCAGAGTGGTGGTTTAACCTGCAGCACTTTTTTTTTTCATAAGCAATTGTGCAAGTTATACTGCACAAGTTATACTGGGGTAGCTGAGGAGAGACCTGGTTGGGACTCTAAATGAGTATTTTGTCCACCTGGTTGCTGAGAGAGCCCTCTTTAATGGATGTTATTTGGTTTACATTAACTTGAGATATAAATATATGTATGTTTTATATCCATTCTGACAGATCGATCTATTACTTCTTCATTAGAACCAATTTTCCAGTTTTTACCAGTTGGGCAGATATGTAATGTGGCAACAGCCATTGATTTCTGACTGGTGCCAAGACATTGTGCTGATCTATGTTTGAATCAGGCCTGGGTGACTTGCTTCTCTCTTACTTGTAGCCCACATCACTTCAGGAGGACGTTGGTGTGAGTGAAGGATAGGAGTTAATGCACTAAGTTTACATGACATTGGGATTTGGACCACTAAATTAATGTAACGAATTCATTCATACATTCTGCATCTATTTGTATTATTTAATTATACACAGGATTAAATGATAGGTGTTATGACTACCAAGCTTATGACATTGATGTATCTGATAGCACACAGCCCATAAGGGGTATCTTATTTTGCAGATAAAATGCTATCTTTGGTGTCCTGTGATAAGGTGCTCATTTTTTTTTTTTTGACTAGTGAATAGTAACATCACAGAAGATGCTGTGTAAACAAAGGCTATTTATCTGAAATTGAAGTCATGTCATTTATATGAAAAAACTTGATGTCTAGTTTGTGACTCTTCTGTTGGATCTAAGAAAATGTTGTTCTTTTGTGGCTATGAGAATCAGTAGGTATAGTAATTTGTTCTTAATAAAAATGTCATAGTATCTTCCAATGTCCTCATAATCAAGCTTCCTCAATATGGTAGGTATGTTAACCTTGGTGAGGTTTACGTCTATTTGCATACCAGTGAACCACTAAAATGTCAACAATATAGAAGACCCTGAATTTTGATGGAATCTACGTCTCATCTTTTGGTACACAAGTGTCCTGGTGTTTGTTATTTCTTTCTAACTCAATAGGTCCAATTAGCATGAAGTGGACCAGAATGGTATTCTGAGGAATTTCAAGATGTTCAAGGTCCTGGTGGATGATATTATGAAAAGAACAAGGAGTTAACACAGTGTGCAGGCAGATGAATGCCTGTGTTCTGCTGTCTTTGATATACAAAAATGAACGACTTTTAATCCTTCCTGATGATGTGTACCTGGAAGAAACTATTCTGTCAAACTTAGCTTTGTACTAAATGCCCATGATTATGTTGATTTGCTTTCATAAAGGTACTAAATCCGTCATAGTAGCAACTGTAATCAGAAATTCTATTTTGTTAACTATTATCAGGTATGAACTATCCAATTTTGAAGAGCTCAATTTGGAGAATTGAAAGAAATGTAATGAGGCTCCATCTAGAGCCACACATTTTAAATTTCTGATGGTGTCGGTAATTTTTGCAGTGCCTCCATCAACACGATATTTTTCTGATTTAAATTTCGGGAAGAGGACATTTGGGGGACTTGCATGTGAGTCTTCTGTTATAATGATCCTTAAGCTACAGATGAAGGAAATAATGAGAGAGACTACAGAATCTAACTATGTATGTTCCAATTACGCATTCGAAGAGAGTGTGCCACAGCATGGGAGCTGTAGATCCATATGAACCACTATGAGATAGACTTGAGCCAAAACTCAGTTACTTGGAACTGGTACTGCAGCATAGTAAATTAAACCTCTGCCTGCAGTGCCAGTTTTCCTGTGGGCACTAGTTTGAGACCTGGCTGCTCCACTTCTGATCCAATTCCTGCTAATGTGTTTAGGAAAGCAGTGAAAGACAGTGCAATTCCTTGGGCCTCTACACCCACCTGGGAGACATGAAAGGTGATCCCGGCTCCTGATCTCTGACAGGTCCAAGTTGGATCATTGCTATCATTTGGGGAGTGAGGCAGTGGATGGAAAATATTTTTCTCTCTTTCATTCTCTCTCTGTATATCTGCCTTTCAAATAAAAATGAATAAATCTTTAAAAATAGCTCAATTTCTCAGCAGGAGTCTATGACACATTATATTAACCAGAGGAGCATCTACTTCAGATTTTGTTTTATGGTCTGTATCAGGTCAAATCTTGTGTATAAAGCTCTAGAAAAGTCAGAGTTTTCCCTTCTCCACAATGTACAGAAACCGTGTAAAATGTCCTAAGCCACTATTAGGAAAGTATCAGAATAGTTGCTGTTTCTACTTTAAGTGATTCAGCATCTACTTGAATCAATGGATTTTCTGTCTGTAAAGTGACTCAGGTCTGGAGACTGCCCAGAGAAGTGGATTTTTCCATGTAACATCTGACATCAACCTTCCGATGACCAGCTTTCTGTTTTGTCATAATGAAACAACAGCCCAACTGTCTGCCTGTCTATGTTACTCCCTAGGAACAGCCTGGGGTTCCTATAGTTGGTTGACCATAGATTTTGGGACATCAAGACAAGTGATTTCCATTCCAGTCATACTGCACATTATAATAATCATGGTTACTGGCTCAGGGTTGCTACGTGGCCTCTTACAATTCAGAAACTCATTATCTGGACTGATAATTATATGATCAGAGCCGACTTCTACGGTTGAATATTACATTGAGATCTCTGAGCTGTCGATAGAAGTCAGCACTGAGACACTCAGTGTTTCCATCGCTAGTTCCTTCCCTAATTTGGACAACATTATCTTCTTCGAGCTTAGAGTCAGTTGATTGATTTTTTTTTTAAGATTTCACTACATAAACTTTATTTACTGTTTTATTAAAAAGTGTACTTTTAAAGTATAGAGGAAATAATAAAAACTAATTTCTTGTAGGTAACCATTGCATTTCTTTAAGCTGTTTCAATGCCAATGCATATTCTACAAAACAGCTGATTGATTTTAAAGTCTCCCACCATAATTTAGTTCCAGTGCCCTGAATTTACTTTCTCCTACTTTGGCAAGAAAATCCAGGTATCTCTACCTTGAATAATGTAGCCTATCAACATGGCCAGACTTCATGGACCCATCCAAACAATATTAGTTTCATATCAAGGTAACTTCACCAAAACATTACATTTTAATGGACAAAAAATAAGCTAAAGGAATGTGACAACTGTGTGCAAATTCAAATACACTGGCTCATTTTCCCAAAAGGACAAATTGGTTATTAGAACAACTGATGAACTTTGATTAAGATCAATTGCTAACTCTAAATTATTGTATTAATGTTGATATTCTGATTTTGTTAATTTTGCTGTAGTTGTGTTAGGGAATGTATTTGATTTTAGGCAATGGAAAGGGGGTATTGTGTGTCCAAATTGCTGTCACACAGTTCAAAATTATGTATGTGCGTGAAAAGGAGGGAAGACTGAGAGAACGATAGACAGTATGAGGGAGAATAGGGTGGGGGAATGATAAAGCAATCTGATAAAAATATATAAATTTTGGGAATTGTATGCCCTGTGATATCAAAAAATTATATGTGAAGTTATGTCAAAGAAAGTTAAAAAACATTCCTATATCAACTTCGGGATAAATTACACAATGCTAATCAATTCTTATCTAATATCTTTCATCTCTTGATCTTAACCCTTTAGTCTTACCTGAATTACCCTGATTCCTGCTGGCAAATATTCACTAGATTGTATAATTATTTAATGTTTAGCGTCTCTGTACTATTTGCTGGATGAGGGTTTGCATTATGTTGCATCATAATGAAATTATCTTGAATTGAAGGATTCACATTTAAACCCTTCAAATTAAAACCTAAATATCCAAACTTCAAACTGGGGCCCAAGGGAAGTAAATGAATTACATGTTGTAATTGAAGAGCATGTACATTTCCATTCACTTGTCCATACGCTGCCTCCTCTTTCAGAGTCATTATGATTTTGACCTTCACATTTCCTGCACAAGCTAGAACTGCCTTGACATCAAGCACAGGTCCGTATCAGAAGGCACTGTGCAATCTTCAGGAGGACTTCGAGTTACGCAGAGGATCAACGTGAGGCTTTTACCTGTAAGCACTGCTAATCAGTGTAAGATATCAAGCAAGAATCTATTTGTTGCAGCAGTCACACCATTGCGTCTGGCTGTCCTGGAAATGTTACATCCAGCCCCATGTGCACTCTAAATGAGAGGCTATGGAACCCTTTACACTCAACTTCCAGTCTCTCATTTCTTTACATGTCTCCTAGCTTCTAATAACCACCTTTCCCATCAATTTCCCACCCATTTACATTCTATCCAAATAACCAGGCACAATAAATTGGAGTATTGATTGCATAGTACCTCTTGCTTACCACCCTCAAGACTCACTGGAGAAAGAAATGAAAGCATCCTTTTAAGATGTGTTTTGTATTCCAGTGCAACTTTTCTTCTCAATATGAATCTTGATCTACAGCCACTAAAAATAATCTTTTAAAATGATTCAATTTGTTTCTATTTCAACATACCATTTTGATAGAGGTGCAGAAATTCCATTTAAAACACTTCTGGGCTTCCTCCTCAACCCATGATTGTGTCTGCACTTAGAGGGGCTTAAATGGCTACAATGTATTGAGTAGAAAACCAGTCTTCAGTAATTTTCTTGTCCACGGATATTTGTTAGGGTTTTGGTTAATAAACTTTATTACAATTTATAAGATCCCTTCTTACCCGGCAACTCCTCAAGCCACATTTTTGGCATTATCTATATGTGACAGAATGTAATAATTTAAATACTGAGGTCAATAGTTCATGAGTAATACAGAAGTGAGAATCCTTGTAAATTCTTCTGCATTATCTTTAAAAGATGAAATTGGAGCCAGGCATTATCGAATTAGAAGAATGTCATCTTCAAAAAGTCTGATTCATATAAAATATTCAATGTATTCTAAAACATTTAATTTTAAAAGTGGCAAATATATAATTCATTATCTTACCCATTTAAAAATAAAGCATATTTGTATTGTTGTGAAACAAATACTGCAAAACCAAAAATCTATACTCATTAAACAATTTTCCACTTCTTTCTTTCCTTAAGCCCTGGTATTCAGCATCCTATTTTTGATTTCTATAAATTTGGCTGTTCTGGATATCTCATGTAAGTGGAAGTGTACGACTACAGCATTTTGTCTTTATATGACTAGCTTATTTCGCATAGTATAGTGTTCTCTGGTTTTATCCATGTTGCAGTATATTCTAAGAGTTTCCTCATAGGTGGGTGTGCAAATATCTCTTGAAGAACTTGCTTCCAATTCTGTTGTCTAGGTATTGTATAGTGAATATTCTTCAAAGACATGCTTCATTGCATGAGGTTGTGACTATACACATTCATGTGTAATGTACTGGAGTTTTTAAAAAAAAGTAGTACAAAGATTTTTGAACTTTTCCAATTAAAGAAATGTTAGATTATCAGGATATAGTTACATTTACCAGTGTCTACATAGATAAAAACAGCACATTGTACACCATAAACATATATAAATGTTTATGTCAATTAAAGCAGTTGGCTAAAAAATAGAAAAAGCAGGCTGTGGTTTATTAATTGTGACAAAGATATTAGTATGACATTTTAATGTGATAAATAGGATGGGGGAATATATAGGAATTCTTTGTTTTACCATCTCATTATTCTTGTTTTGTAAATTTAAAACTATTGCAAGAAAAAATGTTAAAAAGAATTAGTGGTGGGTCTCAGGACAGGGTGTCTCATGCTTGGATCCCAGACGCCAGCCACCATGTGCACATGGTGAGTTGTCCTCCAGCGGCCAGTGCGCCATTTGGTGCCAGGGTCTGCCTGCTGGCCGCCCGGCCTGGGAGCTCTGGGGTTTGGTTCTTTGAATCACTGCTTAGGTAGCTCCAGGTTGAACCCATTGTGCTTCTAGGACGTGAAGCACTCATAAAGATTCCCAATGACAGTAACTCTTCCTTTGTAAAACTTGTAATCACTGAACAATGCTGACCACCATATACCAGTCCATGCAAAAGCTATGGCTAGCGGCTTGTCCTTCAGAATCATACCCTGTTACCTGACATGATGATGGATCAGGAGAAGGGTCACATCAAACAGGGCCATTACATTAACTAGCACTCAAGAACCATAACCGGGGGTATATTCTGTGAAGGATGTGTGGGAATTCTAGCCCCACTGGTTAGCTCAAGAGTTGGGGTGGTGATGGACTAAGCTAGATGGGACAAAGGAGCCTGCCATCAATCACAGGTAAAGGAACCCCCAACAGTCTGGACTGGTCAGGGCAGCAGCACCCAAATGTGAATTCAGATTAAGGTGTGGGGTGGGCCAGGCTGCAACGTTCACCAGCTCATACAAGGCCAAATGGAAGGCCAGACTTCGCCGGAACCTGGCCTAAACCCAATGGTATGTATGAGAACTGGATCTGGGAATGGATCAAGTGCAGGAACTTGGGAAACTCCCTTAGTGAGTCATAGCTCCCACAGGTGATCATGTGGTCCAGACCTGGGGGTCGGACAAGCTGGGCAAAGTAGCTCCAACAGCTGGCTAATGTGTCAATTGGTAATGGAACAGGGTGGACCTGGCGGTACTGAGCAAACCTTAGCCCACAAGCGAAACTAGAAACCAGGAGGGAGCACAGGTCATGCCGAACTAGGCTGTTGCACCTACTGGTCTGCGTGAGCCAGGAACGCCAAGCCACAGTGTCTAAGGCAGAGGTCGGGACAGATGAGGGGCTGAGCCAAGCTGAGTCAGAGCAACCACTGGCATGCAAGTGATCTATGGCTGGAAACAGGCCCAGTTGGGGAGGTAAGGGCACAACCCTAGCGGGGTTGAGGTTCCCACCAAGGGGCGCATAGCCTGGAATGGGGGCTGCGTTCTGAACAGGAAATGGTTGTAGTCTCTCTTGGCACAAATGTTGACTGGGATTGGATGCACTGAGCCGCGCCAGACTCTAACACCCTCTGGAGTCCTGGAGGGCCAAGGTAGATGTGGGACGGACTAGGCAAGGTCTCAACCCCTACTGAGCCATGTGTGAGCCATATGTGGGTATGGATGAGCCATGGCTGGGCTGAAACATTCAACAGCAAGGAGCAGTTTGGGTTGAAGACCAGTCAGGAAAAGCCACTGTTCCTGCTAAGACAGGAGGTGAACTGAGTAGGGCTGGCTCATGGACCCACTGGTATGCACAAAATCTGGCATTGGGAGAGGTTCTGATGGAGGAGCCTGGGCAACTCCTCTGGCAGGATACAGACCTGGCAGGTAAGTGCAAGGAACATGATAGGAAACAGCCCAGAACAGGCCATGGAAAGTTACCCACTGGCATACATTTGGCATGAGTCAGGGGAAGACCAGGCTGAATCTGTTCACGTCATCCACTGGCAAATCCAAGCACCAGAACAGTGTGGGTCAAGCCGGGTTTGGTCATGACAAAGACCAGTGCACAATACGGAACGCCAAGGTGAGGTTGCCTGTACCAGATGTGACCACAGCGCCCAACCAGGAAGGGAGGGGGCAGAGCTGGCAGGGGAATAAGGGGTGGTTCCTTTGCTGGACAGCTACTGGCACTGGAGAGCATGGGCTGCAATGGGGGCAGACCAGACCAAGCAGGGCTACAACACCTGTACGCCTCAGGTGGACTAGATCAGGGAAAAGCCAGGCTGGGCTGATTATTCCTACTGGTGCAAACAAAATTAGAGTGGATGAGGGTTGTTTGGGCTTAGCCACAGCATCAGCTGGCAGAAGCTGGCACTGGGGCCTAGTTCTGTCAAATCAAACCACACAACTACCTGGAGAGTGCATACTCTGGGAGTGGGAGAGGCCTGGGAGGGAAATAGTGGGCCCTCTTGGGTTACCACATCCACGGGAGGGCATGAAAACCAGGACAGCGGCTGGGGTGGAATGGGGTGTGGGACAGACTGGACTACTGCTACACATACTGGCAAACCAGGGTAGGGGGTGGGCCTGGTGGGGGTTATTGTGGGTTGCTCCAACTAGGCTGCAGTTCCCACTGGTTTATGCGAGGGCCGAGTATGTGCTGAGCAGCACCAGGCTGGACTGCAACACCCATTGGTTCCAGTGGAAGTTGGGGCTGAAAACAGAACCAACCCAGTGATTGCAACCACCAGCTGATCGGGGTGATGGACTGTGCCGGGCCCTGTACTTGCTAGCACATACAAGAATCTGGTTTGAGAACACCTCAGACAAAGTTTCTTTGGAGATCTCCCCAATCAAAATGCTGGACTCAGAACCCTAACCAAGGAAAGACAGAAGACAGAACAGGTCAATCAACCATCTCAGGTATATGTTGGCAGTGAAATACGGGGCAAACAGAGACTCTATGATGGACTATGTCAACCAGTGGATTCTTCAAAGACCTCATCGTGCTTGGAGTGGCAAGACTGACAGCGATTCATAACTGTTGAAATATCAAAACCACTTGAGCAAGAACCTCGGAGCATGCCCTACAACTGGGACTTGGGGAGGGTGGGAAATTGGGTGGGCCTTCTCCCTTAATACCCCCCTTTAAACATGAAGGAAACAATTTGGAAAAAATAATAGTCTTACCCACTTTCCTATAGCCCTTGAACCTTTTTACCCTAATTAACTATGTAAAGATTGTCAAAATATAATAAAAAAATAAACTAAAAGCCATTTGGTCTGTTTAAAAACAAGAATTAAAAATTGAGTATAGAATCCTGAATCAATATAAAAACAAGGTCAATTGCATGCTGCCTACAGGAGACTCATTTCTCCTTGAAGGATACCTACACATTGAAGATAGAGGTGTGTAAAATGATATTCTATGCAAATGGAAATCCAAAGTGATAAGGAGTAGCAACATTTATACCAGATTTATAGACATTAAGTCTAAAACTGTAAAAAGCAATAGGCAAAATCATTATGCAATGATAAAGGGCTAAATTTATCAAGAGGCTATAATGTAAATACATGCATACAATATTGGAATGTCTAGATAAAGCAAACGTTAATGGATTTGAGGAGAGAGAAACAGTTCAATACAATAATATGATATAATAATATTAGGAGAATTTCAGCAAAGCAATGATCTTCCTGACATAAAATCAATAAGGAAAGATTGGGCAAGAACTGCACTTCAGGCCAAATGGGCCTAATAGACATATATGAGTACAGAACATCCCATCCAACAGAAACACAGTACACATTCTAACCAAGTGCACACAGAACATTCTCAGCTTTAGATCCTAACTTAGGTCAGAGAACGTGTCTTTACAAATTCATGAAGATTGAAATTAACCAAATATCTCTCATAACCACAGTGCTATGTAATTAAAAAATCAATAATTGGGGCGATTCTGAAAGACACAAAGATTTGTGAAAATTCAGCAACATAATCTTGAACAAGTAAAGACCAAAGAAGAAATGAAAATTGGAAGATCTCTTGAGAAAAGTGAAAATGGAAACACGACAAACTAGAAGTAGTTGTAGGAGAGGCGTTTATACGAATCAATGTCTACATTAAAGAAGGGGCAGGGGCTGGTGTGGTGGTATATCAGGCTAATCTTCCTCCTGCTGCCCCCAAATCCCATATGAGCACCGGATCATGTCCCGGCTGCTCCACTTCCAGTCCAGTTCCCTCCTAAATAATCTGGGAAAGCAGTGCAGGGTGGCTCAAAGCCTTGGGATCTTGCTCTCACGTTGGAGGACCTGGAAGGAGCTCTGGCTCCTGGCTTCAGTCAAGTACAGCTCTGGACATTGTGGCTATTTAGGAAGTGAACGGAAGATTGCTCTCTCTCTCTCTCTGTAATTCTTTCAAGAAAAAGTAAATAACATATTTAAGAATTAAGAGCCAAAATAAATTTCTTATTGGAAAGTCAGATATACAGAGAGGAGGAGAGACAGAAAGGACTATCTTCCGTCTGTTGATTCTTTCCCAAAGCGGCTGCAACAGCTGCAGCTGAGCCAATCCAAAGCCAGGAGCCAGGAGCTTCTTCTGGGTCTCCCATGCAGGTGCAGGGTCCCAAGCCTTTGGGCTGTCCTCGACTGCTTTCCCAGGCCACAAACATGGAGCTGGATGGGAAGTGGGGCTGCTGGGATTAGAACTGGCGCCCATATGGGATCCCAGCATGTGTTACGCAAGGATTTTAGCCACTAGGCTACCGTGTCAGGCCCCAAAATAAACAATTTACCATTACATGTCAAGGAATTAGGAAAGTAAGAATGATGCAGATTCAAAAGGAGCAGAAGTAAGGAAGCAGAACAAATGCTATTGCAAATCAAAACAACCTGGAGTTATGATCTCATTCCAGTTAGTAGGACTATTATGCAAAAGTCAAAAAAAGAAAAAGAGCTGATGAGAATGAGGAAAAAAGAGAACCAACATTGCTGGTGCAAGTGTAAATTAGTTCAGCCATTATGAAAAGCCAGTGTGGAGATTCTTCAAAAAACTCAAAGTAGATCTACTGTAGGATCTAGCTATCCCACTTCTGGGACAATATCCAAAGGGAATGAATTCCATATATGAAAGAGATTTGTGCTCCCTTGTTTATTATAGCCTAATTCACTCCAGCAAAGACAAAGAATCAGCCTAGATATTTATCAATTGATCACTAGACAAGGAAAATTATGGAATATTATTCGGCCATAAGGATAATGAAATACTGGCATGTGCAACAATATTTATAACATTGAGATAATTTTGCTAAGTGTAATGATCCAGATGCAGAATGACAAATTCCACATGCTTTCTATCATATGTGGAAATTAGTACATATATTATATACTCTCTCTCTTCCTCTCTCTCTCCATATATATAGACAGCATATAAATATATATACTCTTTGTATATACTTTATATTTATACATACACACTTTATAGAAACACGCTGGACCAGTGTGAAGTTAGGACTCAGGAAAAACATGGATTCAGGAAACATGAAGTCAGGACAAACACCTACATGGATGACAGGAACCTAGGTATTTGAAATATTCTCAGTTGCCTTTACAGGCATTTTTTTTTTATTATTACATTGCATTATGTGACACAGTTTTATAGGCACTGGGATTTCCCCCACCCCTCCCCCACCTCGCGCCCACCCCTCCCCCCAGAGTGGATTCCTCCACCTTGCTGCATTGCCACAGTTTGATTTCAGTTGGGGTTCCTTCACTGCAAGCATATACCAAGCATAGAGTCCAGCATCTTATTGTCCAGATAAGTTCAACGGCTTCTTGTGGAGACCATCTCTGGTCCACAGGCAGAGCCGGCAGAGTGTCATCCCGACCAATCAAAAGCCCCAACATAACATCAGCAACAATCCACAACATTGTGGAATTAGTGGTCATAGTATTGAGTAACACATATGTTAAGAAAAAAAAATTTACATTTTACAGGTACTATTTTTCATATTGATATAATTTCATCTTACATTCTTAAATTAAGGCAAACATGTGATATCTAACCTTTTGGGATTGGCTCATTTCCCTTAGCAGATGACATGATCCTTTACATAGAAAAACCAGGAGACTCAATACAGAAACTGCTAGAACTTATACGAGAGTTTGGCAGAGTGTCAGGATACAAAATTAATGAACAAAAATCAACAGCCATAGTATATGCAAACAGCCCCAAGATGGAAAAAGATCTAACCAGCAAGATGCCATTCAAAATAACAGAGAAAAGTATGAAGTATCTGGGAATAAACCAAAAAAGTAGAAAACCTATTTGAAGAAAACTGCAAACTACTCAAAAAAGAAATTGAACAAGACTTCAAAAGATGAAGTAACATCCCATGCTCCTGGAGAGGTAAAATCAATATCATTAAAATGTCTTTACAGGCATTTTAACTGGTACTTGGATTGGAAGCAGAGAACTAAGGACTCAAACTGACACTAGTAAGGGGATGCTAGCCTCTCAAAAAGTGGTTTAACCCATTATAAAACAATGACCTCAAAATCTACGTTTTTCAAAGAAGATTTTCAGTTTTAAATTTTGCACATCCATTAGAAACTGTTTTAACAATCATTATTTTAAAGAAGATTTATTTATTTGAAAGGCAGAATAACAGAGAGAGAGAGAGAGAGAGAGAGAAAGAATTTCCAGCTAACTCATTCCCCAAATGGTCATAACAGTTGTAAATAGTCCTGACCAACATCAAGCCTTGAACTGGTGCTTTGATTGGATGTAAGCATTGCATGCAATAACTTAATTATATGTGGTAGCTTAGTTTACTGTACTACAATACCGGCTCCAACGATTATTGTTTTATGGTTTTGTCCTATACCTTTCATATTAAAGATATATGTCATTTACATACAGCCCATGATTACAGTATTAAAGCATTCTGAGTTTGTACAATTATTTTTGTGAGTTTTGAAGTTTCCTACAGTGACCATTTCTTTCAATAATTTCTTTCAGCTTGAAGCTGAAAATTCACGTTTTTAGTAAGATCAGTGTGGTAGTGATTGTCTTTCCTAGCCTTTGTTTGCTGAAAATATAATCATCTCTCATTTTGGAAAGACAGCTTTGGCAAGCACAATATTCTCTAATAGCCTTTTTCCTTTGCTATTTTGAATATATCATCTGACTCTCTTGTGACTTCTAAGGCTTCTGCTGAGGCATCTGCTGTTAACTGTATTGGAGTTCTTCGATACGGTGTACTTCATTTTTCATGATACATTCGGTATTCTCTTTGTCCTTGATTCTTTGGGAGTGTGGTTATAATGCAGCTTAGTGCATCCTTTTCATGGATTAAACCTGAAGACTGTTGGCCTTCCAATAATTGGCTACCTATATCTTTCACTAGAGTTGAACCATTGTTTTGCTATTATTACTTAAATGGGCTTTCTGTTGAAAGTCTGTCTCTTATCCTGCTGAATATTCTGCAATGCAAAATGCTAGTTTTTTTTTCATGTTGTCCCAGAAATCTTGTAAGCTTTTTTTTGTTTCCTTTCATTCTTCCCTTCTTTATTCTCCTTCAATTACTAATTTTCACCTAACATATTTGTATGGCTTGAATGTGTCACCCAAAAAGTCAGTGTGAGAACATTTGGTGGAAACTGTCATCTCTTCTAGACTTCCCTGGTCTCAATGTGAAAAACCTTCCATCGTGGCCGGTAGCAGGGTGCTTGCTGGAGGCGGGGCGGTGGTTTGGTACCACTGATGGTGTAGCCTTGCAGTCTTTGTGCAGCTCTGACAGTTGACTCCGGTTTTGATGAAGAATTCTGACACCCTCTGTCGTCAGCGCTGGGTTTCTACAAGGTTGCAAGGGTTGTTGGAGTCTTTGGTGGGGACGGTTGTTGACATCTCCTCATCTCTACTATGGCTGAGGTTTTTCCTGGGTGCCATCCCTCTTGAGGGGCTATTGAGGATCAGGCCAGTTGAGCTGGTGTCTCAAAAGCAGTGACTGTAGAGCAGCTATAGAACTGAGGACTCAAACATAGCACAGGTGGAAGCACTTTGGCTCTGATATCGGCAGTAATAATATTAATGCTAGGCTGCAGGCACCACTGACCCGGATACATTAATAAGCTATGCAAATTAAGAGTGTTTGTGAAGTAATAAGAGAGCCAAGATCAAGAGTACCGATGTATATAGAATTACAGTGGGGTATGGGATCATGAAAAGGATTAGCTGCTGTCTGCAACAGCTGAGCTGCTACATGAAGTGCAGGCGCAGACACTAAGAGCTTAGCTCTGGTGATTGGAGTGGGAACCATCTTGCTATGGCCATGACTCTAGCACTCCACATTCAATTTACACCCACCTCTGTCCTTCTGTGGACTGAGGAAAGATGATTTCTATGGTCTTCAACAAAGAGCTTCTTTACTTTTTGTTTCCTGGTTGGATTTGGCAAATTTAAAGCATTGGAGGATATCAGAAAGGGTGGAACAGTTGAAGTCAGAGAATTTCTTCCCATGACCTCTTCCCTGAGGAGTCCTTGCTGTTGACTTTTGTTTGCCTACAGAAAGTCACAACTTTGTCCCTGTTACTTGCATATGTAACTAGCCTTTCTGGTTTCCAGTTATCACACTTAACCATATAAAACCTAAATGTGATAATGGCTCCTCCCAAATGTTAACAATGAGATACTTGGTTAGAAATATTGCACATGTGTTTCTTAGTGATTCCTAAAGTCCCTTTATCCATTCTATAGAATTACACTATTTTCTGTGTGATATCTGTTCTCTCTAAGGATCCTGGAAAACACTATAAGATATCCAAGGCAAAGAGTTATCTTAAGCAGTGTATCTGACAGGAGAAAGTGCAATTGAATTTAGACAGAGTTCAGGGAAACCATCAAACAGGTGGGGATCATAATTGTCTTGTGTTTTCTTTGGAATTTCCTTGCCTTTCAAGTTTGTGTATCACAAATTGTCATATACTTGCACATATCACACTACATAAAGGTTATCCAGAGCGTCTATGTCACTCTGAGTATTGTTTTACAATGCAGTTTATGCAGTTGTGGGTCTTTCTATGGCACTAGGTAGCTCCATCCCAAGGATATGCACACCTGCGAAGGGAAAGCACAACGATGCATCGTTTTGCAGATTCTTTTGGCAAAAAAATTATTTTAGTTGTGAATGGATACATGATCACATGAACCAGGGCATTTCATGCTTTGTTGATGGAGAAAAAGGGTCATTGAATTCTGTAAACTCGTTCTTATTTTGAAGTCAGCCAGCTGAATAGTTATAGGCTTAAACATGCTTCATAAAGTTCATGTGTTGGTCATTTAACCTCCAATGCATTAGTGTTGAGAGTTTGAGCCTTTAATAGATGATTAGATCATGAATAATCAACCTTCATAAATGGATAGTGCGTTATCACAGGAATGGGTAAGTTATTATGTGAGCGGTTTCCTGAGAAAAGGATTTCAGCCACCTGCTTTTGTCGCCTTCCCCCTTAATGCTTTCTTACCTTTACATTCTGCCATGGGATGATTCAGCAAGGAAGTCCTTGCAAGTTGTGACTGCTTGATCTTGGAATTTCCAGAATTCAGAATCATAAGAGATACACCTCTGTTGTTTAAGAATGACTTAGTGCCATAGTCTGTAATCGCAGCACAAAATAGACTATAAAGTTATGCAAACCAAGAAAGTTTGTGAAAATTGTCTGTCATTGGTAGTAGTGAGGTAAATTGAAAAATCTCAGAATGACCTTTAATAGTTACCTAGGGAGAAGCATATCTGTCTTGGATTTGCCTGTATCATTTTTACTTGAGTTGCTTTCACCTGTGTTATTCTGTGTGGAAAGAACGTGTGCAACAGGGACTTGACCTCAGGCTACTCAAAATGCATATTTATCTGGTTTCCACGGAGATGTTTGCACGAGGCCATCTCAAGTCTTGTTCATGACTGTGTTTAGGGAGTGAATTAGAATTGTACCTGCGACCATCCCATTCAATTTCCAGGAGAGACTATACAAAACTCTTCTGTGGTGGCAGAATATTGGAGGGGGACATGGAAAAGGTCAAAGGGCATGACTTGGTTTTTGAAATGGGCAAGCCACCTCTGAATTAAAAGATAATGTTAATCATATTACAAAAATAAAACAGAAATCCTGAGCATGAAATCAGGGCAAATTTTGTTTCAAACTGGAAAAGTGACATACAAAAGTATCCACAGATTATGAAGAACACTGTGAACAATAATATATCCAGAAGCTTGGTGAGCAAGGAGTCATCTAAATTGCTTCAGAGATACCTGTTGCCCACTGAACAAAGTGACACTTAAGATTCCTACTCAGGGAAGATGCATGGGTTCTATATTCCAGATAAGAAAAGGCATTTGCAAGTATCATAATATATACCTTCAGGCAGCAGTTAAGAAATTGAGGTGGGAGGAAATAGGAGATGCTACAGCTACTGGGATTAAAGACTCAACTCAAAAGGAAGTTTGAAATAATGGAAAATGGATATAGTGAGAACTTCTGTTATGGAGCTTCTTTTATGGCTGTGCTGGGGTGCTTTAATGTGTTGATGATGTGCTGAGAAGTAGCTTATTACAGATCTGTGTGAAAGCAGTCACTATAGAGGAATCAAAATTCGCATATTTGTTAATGTATTGAATTCTAAAAATGATGGTGAGAAATTAGCATTGACATTTAAATTCTCATTTCAGATAAAAGAAAAATGGCAGGCAGAAGCTTAACTTACTTTGCCATGATGCTAGTCTCTGGTTGCAGTATTCTAGTTACAATGTGAGTCAGGTTTCCAGATCCGTTGCAGTTCCAGAGGACCCCATAGGATTTGCTCAGTCTATAATTTTATCACAGTAGAGATTTTTCTGTGTACCTAATCCTATTGTCCTCATTCCCTCATCCATGTTACCAAGAGTATTCCCCAATAAATATCCTACATGTAAATCACCTCATCAAATTCTGGGTTTGGCTGAACCCATATGTTACGGGAGTTAGTTCCAGGAGTGCTACTAAGAAAAGTACTAATGAGAGTTTCAGATTGATTGTTGTTGACCATCCAACAAAAAAGTGCTTGTATCCTCTCACGCATGGGTTAAATTTTTTACTGGTGGTGAACTGGGACGGTGTAACAATGTATGTAATAGGAGGTACAATGTTTTTGGTGATTGAGAAATATGGTGGAAAGGAGTAAGCATGAAGACTAAATGATTGGAGTGTTATTGAAGCTACTGATGGTTTGGAGAAAGATATTGAAAGGCTGAAGATGATTAAGCACTAATAGAAGCTAAGCTGCAATCCAGGACTCGGTGTGGTACCTAATGGCTGAGGGCTTCGTCTTGCATGCTCCAGGATCCCATATGGGTGCCGGTTCCCATCTAGGCTGCTCCACTTCCCTTCCAGCTCTCTGCTTTTGACCTGGGAGGGCAATAGAGGACAGTCTGAGACCTTGGAGTTCTGCATTCATATGGGAGACCCAGAGAGGAAGCTCCTGGCTTTGGATTGGCTCAGCTCTGGACTTTGAGACCATTTCGGGAGTGAGGTGGAGGATGGAGGATCTTTCTCTCTCTCCTCCCTGTAATTCTGATTTTGTAATAGGAATAAATATATATTGGAAGCCTATGAAATTATTTTGCCCCTGTTATACCAAATAAAAAGCAATATTACATCTCTCAGAATCCTAAAATCTTGAAGTCCTGAAAGGCAGGCCCAGGATGGTAACCTAGTACCTAAAGTCCTCGCCGGGATCCCATGTGGGTGCTGGTTCATGTCCTGGCTGCTCCACTTCCCATCGAGCTCCCTGTTTGCAGCCTGGGAAAGAGGTGGAGGATGGCGCAAAGCCTTGGGACCGTGCACCGGTGTGGGAGACCTGGAAGAAGCTCCTGGCTTCGGATTGGCTCAGTTCCTGCTGTTGTAACCACTTGAAGAGTGAACCAGCTGATGCAAGATCTTTCTTTCAGCCTCTCCTTCTCCCTGGAAATCTGACTTTGCAATAAAAATAAATCAGCCTTTTTAAAAAATCCTAAAAGGTGCAATGGCTGTGACCCTCACTGTATCGCTATTTAATTTGCCCACCTTGTTTCTACAAAAACATGTTGATCCTAGAGGGCAATTGTGAAGGTTCGACAAAGTGCTGGAACAGGGGGACTCATTCAAGTGGGTTGCCCTCTGCAACGTGGATGGAATGGTTCAATCCAAGGGCATCATTAGAAAAAAAAGAAGAAAGAATGAATTGGCTTACTGCCCATGTTACCAAACTTGTGTGTTTGGCACTCATTTTCATTTTCAATTAGAATGTCTCCAACAGAGCTACCATATTCCTCACGTAAAGACTCTCCAATGGATCCCTGCCTGCTCAACTCTTTCTGTTCCCTATATACTGGGAAGACTCAGCAGGTCAATCCTGTACTGGTTTTATTGTACTACCTGAAAGTTACTGCCATATTTGACTAGTCTTTGATTTTTATTCCCCATGAGGTCTCCATTGCTCAAGTGAGGCTATTCCAAAAATTACTAGTGGTAGAAGGTGCCTGCCACAACACACTGTCACAATACCTTATCCTGGCACCCATGCTTTTCCTATGATTGGTGGAAAATGAGCTGTCACTGCTTCTTCTCTCCTATTCACCAGGCTGCACCATCTCCCCCCTTTCTGGTGCCCACTAATTGCTTAGCAAGACATTGGACCTACTACTCTCTTGCTTCCAAGGATGCTTTTCTGTTCCTTCTGAGGATGCCACTGATTCCTGTCCTACCACCACAACATGCTATCTTGCAGCATACCTTTGTACTCCTGGGGGAATCTGAACTAACTGGTTGAACTCCTGTCACATGATTACATCTCAGGAAGTTCCAGCAATTCCAATAGCTCCTCTTTACCCCCATCTATAATCTGAGTCATATTCTTGGATTTCTTTACCAACTTGAGCAGTACTGGTTAAGTTCGGCTAGTGTTCCCAGGCCCCTGTCGTTGGCATCTTGTACATGTTGCATGTGACGGCGGGACACCTATGACAACCATCTTAGAGAGCCCAGTCTTTTTATGTCGGGTAAGGGCAACATTAACTACTGACTGTTTCCTTGTTCTCTACATCACTGCTTTAGTTCTTACAGTCTTGATTGCTCCATATTTTCTTTGTTTATTTTTCTCCTTTGCTGGATTGAAATGAATGTCTTTTAGTATTTCACTTTATCACCAATTGGAATTGGTTTATCACCTTTATCTCTGTATGAATTGTTTTATTTGACCAGCAGAGAGAAGGATTTGGGGAAAGAGGGGGAAAGGCATGGATGGGAAGAGGGGAAGAACAAGAGGGAAAGTTAGAGGAGGGGATGGAGGAAAGGGAAGGAGAAAGAGATTTCTATGTTGGTCTACTCCTCAAACATCTATGACAACTGAGATTGAGTCAGATCAACTTGGAGATATGGGAACTCAATCCATGTTTCTGATATGTTCTCTTGCTTCCATTTTTAATACCAGTTTTAGAGTTTAACACAGATATCTTCAATGAATCATAGCATGTTTTCGAAGAAATTTGAAACAGTATATTGCCATTTCTTCTTTCACATCTTCATGCTATGTTTTGTTTTATAATTCCAAATGTTATAATTTAAAAATGCATTGTTTTAACTTTTGCTGTAAATAGTAAAAAAAGAAATTTTAATTTACAAACATATAGTATCTATCTACACACACACACACACACACACACACACACACACACACACACACACACAGAGTTTATGGTGTTTTTCATTCCCCTGTATAGATGTGAGTTTTCAGAGAAAAGGACTACTACTTATAGGTCACATGGTATCAAACCGAATCATCTTCTGTTTATGAGAAAAGCTTCTCTTTTTGCCTTTACTTTAAAAAAATCACTTTGGCTTGCTTCACAACTTTCATTCCACAAATTACACTCATTTAAAGTGTTTAGAGTTCTAATGAGTGTGTGTGTGCGTGTGTGTGTGTGTGTGTGTGTGTGTGTGTGTGATCAACACTGCAGTCAGCAGATAGAAAATTCCGGTAGCTATCAAAAGTACCCTTTTGCTCGTTTTCCATTCGCAGGAACAAATATCCGCCAGTCTTTATCCTGTTTTATAGGTTTTCTAACATTTTCTGCACATTTATGTGAGTGAAATAATTCAATGTGTGTACTGTGGCAGGTAGAATTTCAAAACAAGAGCCAAGATTTCTGTCATTTATGTAAATTCAGTTTCTTCAAATTATTCAGTCAAGCGCCAATATATTTGCTACTGTGAAGGTTTTTTGCAGATGTAGTTCTGATTTTATCTTATTTAATTTTAAGATAAAGAAATTTTCTTGAACCTATATCACATTAAAATTACACTTTTACGTGATTATTGCTACTATACAAAAATAGCACTGGCTTTTACATGTGCAAATTATATGGTTTGTCCTTAGTAAACTCACTTACTGGTTCTAGGAGTTATTTTTTCCCTAGATTTTTTTAAGATTGACTACATGCAAAATCATAGTGTTTTGAGTAAAGATATATTTTTTTCTCAGTGTGTATTCCATGAATTTTTTGAAAACCATTATGTGAATGGTTTTCAAAATTTTTTGTACCAAAATAAACTCTTTTAATTCTACTTTCTCACAAACTTTTTGACATACCCTTTTATTATGTCTTCCTTTTCTAATCGGTGTGATTTAGTGTTCCCGGTTGGAACACAATGTTGAATATTAAAAGGAAGTAGGATGGTGAGCATCCTTGGCTTTTTCTGATGTTAAGTGAAAGGTGTTGAACATTTTACCATTAAGTATGACGTTAGCAGTGGCTTTTTTAGAAGATGACCTTTATAAAGTTGAGAAAGTCGCCTTTTGTTCCCAGCTCACTGAGTTTCTGTCACAAACAGGTGCCAAATGTTTTTAAATTTTTTCCATTTTGTAGCTAATATTTTTCTCTGTGAATACAGTGATTTATAAATTTACATTTATTGATATATAACTGACTCAAAACTTGGCCGTTAACTTGCAACCCAATGCATTTAATGTATTCACAAATTGTGCAATCATTAGAACCCAACTTTGAACATTTTCATCATTAGCAAACCAATTCTTGTTCCTGCTAACAGTCATTCTTCATTTTCATTATCTTTCAGTTCCTGAATAACACTAACCTCCATTTTTCTCTTTGGGGATATACCTTTTATGTTCATTCCATGTGAAAGGAATTATGTAGTATGTGGCCTTCTATGTTTTACACAACCCAGAACGTTATTGAATGTTCATCCATTCTATAGCCTATATCAATATTCTATTTGTTCTTTTTAGACAGCAAAATAATATTCTAATATATGGTTTGTACATATTTTGCTTTTCCATTCATGGGT
This sequence comes from Ochotona curzoniae, assembly GCF_017591425.1. NCBI lineage: Eukaryota > Metazoa > Chordata > Mammalia > Lagomorpha > Ochotonidae > Ochotona > Ochotona curzoniae. The sequence continues at coordinate 14,149,649 of NW_024467087.1, forward strand.
TGATGTACATTTGGGTTGTTTCTACTTTTGGAAATTAAGAATAAATCTGATATAAATGTCTGTATGCATTTTATATTTATACACATAATTTTATATTTATATGTTTATGTACATATATAAAAATCAATTTTTCTTGAATGTATTATTTAGAGTGGAATTTCTGCCTCAAGTGGTAAGTTTTTTGTCTTTTTTTTTTTTTTTACTGGCAATCTGTTTTCCAAAGCAGGTGCACTATTCTGCATTCCGAACATCATTCTTTCAATTTCTTTGTAAACACTTGTTATTTTCCATGTAAAAAATTATAACCATGTCAGTGAGTATAAAAATGACATTTTATCATGGTTTTGACTTGCATTTCCCTGGTGGAAGATGAGGTCATGCACACTTTCTTGTGAGTACTGGGCATTAAAAATCTTTGTAGACATATCTGTTCCATTACTTGGTTCATTTTTAAGGTTAGTTATTTTTCTTTTTATTGTTGGATGATAAGAGTACTTTATATAATTTGTGTCCTTGATACTTATCAGATATACATTGGCAATATTTTCTTTAATCCTGTGCATTGCCTTTTAAATTTCTTGCTACTTAGAGACAAAAAAATTTTAAATTTTGATGAAATTCAACTTACCCATTTTTCTTTTCCACAATTTATCCACTTGTATATTATATAATGTACCTAAGAAATTATTGCCAGCAGAAGATCACAAAGATTTGTATTTATGTTTTCTTACGAGGGTTTATCTTGGAGTGTTGAAGAAAATATGTATTTTTTGGATAAACATTACTTGGTTGTTTATCATTCTTTTCTATTTATGATGTGCTAGTAATTAAAAAGCATTGTGCATATAGGTATATAAACAAAATGATTTATCATTGTATTGAATGTGGTTCTTCTCTTAGTTGGTTTCAGGATAATCTTAGTCTCATAAATTATTTTAAAGTACATACTGCCTATTTTTCTGAAACATTTTTCATGGGGTTAACTCTTTTCATAAAAACGGAACAGAATTTACCAAAGAAGCCATTTTAACTTCAAATTTTCATTGAAGGAAAATTTAAGCTGTAAATTAGATTATCAAAATTGCTATTGATCTGTTTAGAGATTTTTCCATTTTTATTGTCAAAATTGATTTTGAGCTATTTAGATTTTCCTTTTTATTGTACTGAAATGTACTGGTTTCTATGCTTTTGTAAATTTCATCATCCAACTGAATTTGTTAAATTAATTGGCAAAATAATGTTTACAATTGTTAGCAACAATATGAAAGAGCATGTGGCTTCCCCACCCCCTCCAAATCATTATGCTGAAACCATAATCCCCAGTGCTATGGTATTATTAGGTACGAACTTCTGGAGATGGTGAGGCCATAGGGATGGGGCCCTTCTAGGAAGAATTGGTGTCCTCATAAGAAAAGATGCGAGTTTCTTATTGCCCTTAACCATGTGAAGCTACAAAGACAACACATATTTGCAAACCAGGAATTGGACCTTCTTCCGACACCAGATCTCCCAGTACTTCCATCTTGGGGATGCTAGCATCTGGAACTGTATGAAATAATTCTTTACCATTTTATGCCACCCAGTCCATGGTAATTTTTGTTTTGATTTTGTACTTTAAATGATTTCATTCATATAATGTGAGAAAAATTCATGTATTTCACAGTGCAGATTTAGGAGCATAGTGATGCCTCCTACCCTACCTTCCGTCCTCTCTGTGTTCCCACACCCACAATTTTTCCTTCCTTTAAAAAAATATTTTACAGTGACATACTTTACACTCACTGTGCCTCTGAAAATATCTTAAGTTTCTATAGGATACTGGGGCAGAAATTTGTATCAAAAAGTGAGGTGCTGCTAATTTCCACAAAATATAGAAAGGACTGTGGAGGAGGGTAATAGACAAAGGCTAGAAGCATTTTGAAGTGCATTCTAAAGGAAATCAATATTGCTGTAAATGGACTTGTAAATGTGATCTTGGTAAGGGCTTGGCAAGCAACCTAGAGCTGTGGATGAAGCTGCTGCCTTTTAAGATAATATAAATGAGAAATTCCCAAAGATTAGTGAAGGATAGGTATTATGAAAAATATGCATGTATTTCAATATTTTCTGTACTAGAATGAACATTTTAAAATCCCCCTTTGCACAAACTTTTTGAACTACCCTCATAAACAATCATATACAGACGGTAGATAGAAATCTGTAGATGCCATTCTAATGAGATCTCTGAATGTCATTCTAATGAGATCAGATATGGAAATAAGGAACCCAGAACCAGATACTGCAGGAAAAGCCATTCTTGTTATAAAGTGACAAAGAAGTTGGTTGATATTTGCTTGTGTTTTTGTGGAAAGTAGACCCAGTGAATAATGAAACTGGACATTTCACTGAGGAGATTTCTAAACAAAGCACTGGCTGTGTGGCTTGGTTCTTCCTGACAGTTTGCAGTAAAATACCAAATTTAAAAAATGACCTTGAGACAGAATTGGTAAAGTAAAATGAAACCAGAATGTGAGGATTTGGAAAATTCTTAGCCTGGTCACATTGCAAAAAATGAGACTCTATTTAAAAAAGAAGTGAGTATGTGTGGTGGACCATCCATCTGATAACACTGTTAGTGTGAGTCTGAACTATGTACGGGTCTAATAAGCCATCATAACAGAACCCAGGAGTAGAGATAGCATTTTATCAGTCTCACTGCCAGTTCAGACTAAATAAAACAGAGAAAATGGGAGAAAATAAAAGAATGTTGAGATTATTTTAGAGCCTCCAGGACCAATCTGTGGAACCCCTTGGCTGTCAATATGTGTTATTCTTTGAGACAAGAGAGAAAGGAACTAAAATTTTAAAAATAATAATAACAGAAAGGTTCTGTGTGAATCAGTTACATTTCATTTTAAAAGAAATGTTCTGACTCTATTAGAGGGTGATTCTATTATTTTATATTCCTACTAGGTATGTATGAGAGGTTCCTTTTTTCTACATCCTTGTTACCAGGTTTTAGAAGGTAATTTTGTAGTTAATTTTTATTTCATCTATTCTGATTAATGTGTAGTGGTGGTATTTCATTGTGGTTGTAATCAACATTTCTTTAGTAACTAATATTATTTTACATATTTTCATTTGCTTGTTTCCCTTGTCTGCATGTCTTCGCCTATTTTCTAACTAGCTTAATTATGTTCCTTTTTGTTATTGAATATGGCAAAGTCATTTGTCAAATATTTGACTTCCAATATTTTCTCCCATTCTACAGGCTGTATTTCCACCCCTTTGACAAACTAATGAAAACAATTTAAATGCTGATGAATCCAATTTCACAATTAAAAAAAATTACACTTCTGGTATCAAGTCTATGAATTCTATTCTTATCCTTCTATTCCAAAGATTAATTTCTGTTCCCTCCACTGAAGTTATGTACCTTCACACTTTATCTGTGAGTCCATAGTACCTTTTGAGTTAATTTTTGTATAAAATGCGACTTTTTATTTGTTCCAATATCACTTGTTGAAAATACTATCTTTCCTTCACTGAGTTGCTTTGGCACCTTTGCCAAAAATCAATGGGTGTGTTTTTTTTGTGTCTATTTTTGGGTTCTGTATTCTGCTCCATTGATCTATATGTCTATCACTCTGTCAATAACACACGGTCTTGATTACTGTTACTGGAGGTATAATACAAGAGCTGAAATTGGGGAGATTGATTCTTCCCACTTTGTACTTTCTCAAAAATGTTTCTTTAGCTATTCTTTTTGTTTTGACCTCTTATAAAAATTTCACAATTCCTACAAAGATCTGTGAAAGAGTTTTTTTTAAAAGTACATTGTTTATATATCTCTATTTGTATGTGTATGTTTTCTAAGGATCTGTGTATATAACTAGCTATCATAGATACATACTGTGAATAATTCTACAGAAATTATTTGCATTTTCATAGCAATCACATTAGATATGGGCATCATCTTGGGCAGAACCACCATTTTCACTCTGTTGAGTCTTCCAATTCATGAATGCATTACTCTCTCACAGATTTTTTTAAAAAATTTTTGTTGCAACACCATTGAGTATATTTTGTACACAATTCCTTTATATATTGTGCAAGAGTATTGCATAAGCCTTTCACTTTTTGAGCAATTACAAATAGTATTGTATTATTTACTTTTGTTACTTGTTCCTTGCAAGTCTATAGAAATAGAATTTTTGCATATTAATTTTGTAGTCTGTGATAGACTGAACTTATGTGTTAGTTTTAGGAAACTTTTGCATATTCATTGACAGTTTCTGTGTGGACAATTATGTCTACAAACAGGACAAGTTTTGCTTCTTTCTCTTATATACACCTTTTATCTTCTAGTCTTGCATTACTGTGCTAGCTAAAAATTTCTACAGCTACGTCAAGGAAGTATTATGAGACTGTATATCCTTGCCTTGTTACCACTCCTAGGAACAAGATGTTCAGTCTTTCAATTTTTAGAGTAATATTGGTTGCATTTGAAGATACTTTTAAAAACCAAGTTCAGAAATTTTCTTTTCATTAATGACTTTCATTATGATTTTTTTCAATTAAGATCTTGTTTTTGAAAGACTTTTTTTCATGTGAAACAATGTTTTATGTTGCAAATTTCTTTGAAATAGGTTGGTATATATTTTAAGAAGACTTTTTCTTTTAAGATTTATTTTCATTTGAAAGACAGTTTTTATATATAGAGGAGATAGTGAGAGAGGTCTTCTACCTGTTGATTCACTCCCCAAGTGGCAACAACGGCTAAGTCTGAGCTGATTTGAAGCTGGATGTCAGGAGCTTCTTTCAGGTCTCCCCAAGGCCTTGGGTCCTCCACCACTGCTTTTGCAGGGTATAAGCAAAGAGCTGGATTTGAAGTGGAGCAGCCAGTATATGCTTGCAGGCAGAGGATTAGCTTACTATACTACTATGTCAGTCCAAGTTAGAATGTTTTTTTAAGGATTTGTTTTGGTTTTTTGGAAGGCAGGATTACAGAGAGAGGGGAGAGAAAAAGGGAGAATTGTCCATTCACTCCTCAAATGGCCACAATGGCTGGGACTGTGCCAGGCTAAAGCCAAGAGGCTGGAGTTTCTTCTAGATCTCTAATGTGGGTACAGAAGCCTAAGAACTTGGTTCATATTCCACTGTTTTCCCAGATTCACTAGCATGGAGCTGGGTCAGAAGAGGAGCAGCCTGGTGTCAAACCACTATTCATGTGAAATGCTGGCCTTATAGACTGCAGCTTCACCGGCTCTGCCACAACATTGGCCCTACTTTGACTATTGAGCTGTCAGAGATAGAACACCAAGCACATTCCTCAAAAATTTGTTGTGTTCCATTTAAGAATTGACAGCAGGTGCAGTTATGATGGCCCTTCAAAATACTCTTCAGTCATGATGTCTCAGTTGGAAAGTTTGTAGATCCTGGAAGGAAAATAGCTCACTACCTTATTATGATTGTGTGAGTGGATTGAGAGCTAGCACAGGAATGAATTACCACTTTTGTGAGGAATGACATAACCACCAGGTTGAAGTTGTGACAGCAGAAAGGGTGTAAGTTTAAGACCAACTGTAATACTGTGGAATACTAATGACACATCTAGGGGTTGTGGGTGTTACAATACTTCAAATTACCAAAGTTAGTTCTTGTTCTGCCTACGGGTTTCATAGATGGTATTTTATTAGAGGATATTATAGTAAATATGGATCATTCTAAAGTCTCTGTAGACTTTAGTCAATATCTTGAGTGATGGACATAAAAGTATCTTTGCATAGGCGGAATATTTGAAGACAGGTTTGCTGAAATGGGAGGGGGAGGGGCACCAGTGTCTTAGTCTGTACTTGCCATTTGTTTCTGAGTCTCTGTTTCTTTCTCTCGCATCTACACACACGCACATGTGTGCACTCATGCAAGTGTGTGGATGCTATACTTGGGAACTGGCTAAGTTATTCACAGTTAAAGGCCACAGGCTCCCGGCCTTTGCTCTGGATGATCCAGGTATTCATGGATATTGTAAGGGCTATAACAAAATCAGTACTTCACAAACCTATAACCCAATAGGAAAATTTATCATTTCAACAAATTACCTCCTGTTTTTGAAATGAGCTATTGTTTCAACCAGAGCAGCAACATAACAAATGTACTATGAGTAGCACCTGACCAATATCAATAATTCCAAGATCAATTTGATCTACCTGGAGTTTTCTTGTAACATTAATACGACTGATGCATTATAGAACATCATCCGTATCTTGATCATACACAATATGTAGGACATGGTCCGATATTTATGGTTTTGAATTTTTAAATACATTTCAAGGCCATGCTAAAGTCTGTGATCTCATCTGGAATGAAAAGTAAGACTAAGGTATGCTGCCATCTAATGATCCGATGATCCTGTGCCATTTCATTCATCAGTTTCTGAAAACACACATATAACAAACAATATAAAATATTGCTTTCATTCATGTTAAAGACAGAGCTTCATGAATAAAAAAAGGTTCATATTTTTTCAAAAGAAGTCGCCTGCAAGCACACACAAAAATGAAATGTTATTAGTTATTTGAGAAATGCAAACTAAATCCACAGTGGGATATTATCATAATTTCAATAACAAAAATTAAAAATACGGACAAATCCAAATATTAACAAGAACTTGAAGCAATTGGAACTCTCATGTATTGGGATAGGAATATAAAATGGTACAGGTATTTTAGAAAATAATTAATCAGTTTCTTATAAAATAACATATATTTACCTTATGGCCCAACAATTCAAGTCTTAGGTACTTACTCAAATTAAAAAAAATACATTACACACAAAAATGTACAAAATTTTTGAATTGCTTTTCTGAAAATAACCATGTGGGAAACAACCCACAATTTCAAAGTTGGCAACTTAAATAACACAGAAAACACAAAAAACAAAAATCATAAAAACAAACCTGTGGTATATCTATAGAATGGAATATTACTTAGTAATTCAATATAAGCTACCACTATATGCAAGGATATAGGGCAAGTTTGAGACTATTCCATTAAATTAAAGAAGATAGGATAGAGTGCATAGTAGTTGCCCTTATCTATGAAATTCCAGAAAAGCAAATTAGTGGTAGGCTAAGGTTTGAGTGTGGTGATTAACGGTTGATTGGAATGGACACAACCATTGGTACAAATTTTGGAGTCATGAAAGTGTTTCGTATTTTGAGTGTGATGCTTGTAATTAGTAGGAGGTGTATACATTTGTTAGAACTTATGACAGGTAAACTCAAAATGGGGAAATTTCAGAAAAGTAAACTTTTTAAATAAACTCTGTTTGGCCAACATGATGTGGGAGGTTCTGAATCAATAGGTGAGGTTGGAGACTTCCTGCTCTGAGGTTGAGGCAGTGTTAGCAAGAGACAGAACTCCTTGTTTATTTACATGGACTGGTACAGGCATCTTATTTCCTCTTGCCACAGATTGTTTTCTGTATATTGCTGAAAGAATTTGACCTCAGGGTTAGAGAAACAACTCAAATGTTTGACATAAGAATCACTGGCCTTAGACCTTAGATTAATCATATTCACATTCAGTTTGACATTAAGTTGCGAAAATGTTATTTAGTAGGTTGCATGGTTATACAGAATATTCAGTGATGAAGGAACAGATGATGTGGATCCATAGAGGGCATAGCTTGGATTTAAGACAGAGCCTCAAAGTAAGATGAAGATCATACATTTCCTTAGGATACAATGAAACATTTTGCTCTCCATCTGTAAAGGGGGTAGATGTGAGAAGTACACACTAATACTGTTTTTTTTCTTATTGTCTCACGCTAATCCAGTTATGTATACTCCTTTTATTGTGAAAAAGATATTCATTTAAAAATTTTTGATACAGTTTAGTTGGCGCTGGGATCTTCCTTAATCAACTATCCATAAGAGACTGATTATATATAATTACTTGAAATGGTTAATGTCCCTTTTGTCACTGTTATTGGTACTGCCAATAAATAACGAAAATCTAGTCCTCATTGTACCTTCACTAGGGCCCAGGGATACAAAACGATACTCATTTAAACCAGGATAACCCTGGGAATTGGTCATAAGTATACTGGTCAGAGTATACTACCCAGCATTCTGTATTACAAAATATCCTATCCACTGTTCCTTGAAGGCAAAATACGAAACTTCTCTCACCGCAGCACCCTAACTGGTATGCAGAGTTTCCAGTGAGGGCGGCAACTGTGGCTAAAAGCACATTCCTTCTTTATTACGTATTCAGAGGCTACTGTGTCCAGGACATCTGTAGCAAGGATTCCCCCCCCCCCCCCCCCCCCCCCCGCCGCACCCTCCAGTGTTTTCAGACAAAGCTTGATTCTAATCCTTCTAATCCTGAGGTTTCTAAAATAATGATAGTTTTTGATCAATCTGTCTAGTAGCGTTCCCCTGAGATTCACCAAGATCCCAGAGTGTAGAATCTAGTCTTTCCACTCAACAAATGACTGGACAGGTCACACCCTAATTCTTTGGGCTCCTGAAAAAAGTATAATTCCTTAAGAGAGAAGAGATTCATGACTTTTCTCTCCCTTGAAATAGTCTGAAGTACTTAGGATTTCACTAGATCTGAGGTTTAGATGTTGCTTTTGAGTTCCCCTGGAAGTGGAAGTAAAGGGCTGTTACTCTGGTTGAAAGCTTAGTGTATTGCTTCTGTGCCCCTTCCTGCTTTGTATGAAGCACTAGAGGGCACCCTTGTGCTGTAACAAGTTCAGAGCAGGTGGGTATAAATGTAAGCTGTAGTACCTATAGGGTGCAGATAATTTTGTATGATCTCTTGGGGATTCTGTCAGCTGGTGTCATTGGAGCCAGGGTTGTTTCCGGGGACACTAAGAAGAAGAATAAATATACAGTAGGAATTCAGGCTATGGTTACTTAACTGTAAGCAGAGGTCATTGGGTCATGGAGGAACACGTATCACAGCAACCTATATACAGACTCCTAAATCTACATTTCCATATTTTGCTTCTGAGCCATAGGCATGCGTTCAGCTTATTACTGAATATATTTCCATGTGAGTATCTCTTAGATGCCTTAAGTTTATATGAGGGAAATAATATCTTCCTCATTCTTTATGACATTCATTATCTTCATGCCCCACCCCATGACACATTCCCACAATGCTACCCATGCTTTGAACCATAAACTTAATCATTCCACAATATTCCCCATCTTATCAAAAAGGATCACCTTGTTGTGCAAGTATCCAAACAGGTGATACAATCTTTGACATGTTCTTTCCATTTTTTTTCTGTCTGTCATCCAATTGTCCTCTTCTAGTAATTCTATTTCCCAAATAGCTTAATGTTCCAAATTCCCTATTACTTGCCACTAGGTTCTCTCACCTGCATGCAATAGCATTATGGACATTTACCTAGCATCCAGTATTGGTCCCTCCCAATTTTCTTCACTCAGTCATCAGAATTGATCTACAATGTGAATCTGACCATACTACTTTTTTTGCTTGACATCATTTAATGGATCTTCTCCAAGAAAACGTTTAAATATATTGGTATGAGATAGATTTATTGACATCACTTTTAGGAAAGCTGCTTTGTACTGTGTACCATGTTAGAGAAATTAGAGAGGGTCTTATGAACAAAACACACACAGCCCTAGCTATCCTATAGCTTACCTGCTGCAGTCAAAACATATATGGATCTTACAATGAAGTGCAACAGGAACTTTTCAAGATCGGGCTCCTGCTCATGAATCCAGTCTTTTTTCCCCAATCAGATCATTCCCTATCTTACCATCTCCTAAACCAACCCTTTAAACTCCTCACAATAGTAAGCTACAGTACTTGCAATATATTTATGATTCTATTTCATGCCTTCACATCTCTGGTCAAACTATTTTCTCTCCATATGGAGATACAACTTCGTTATCAGGAAAATTCCTATTCATTCTTCAAAAAATTTCAGATGACATACGTTACAAAAAGTCCTTCCTACTTGCATTTATTCACTGAGCCTCTGATGGGCATCTGTAGAATCCTGTGTGCCCTCCTATTACAGCATTTCCCGCACTTTGTTCCTTTTTGCTTTTTCATGAGAGCATCACCCAGAGACTTTACCTTAGGGTACAAGTAGAACGCCGTGGTATGCTGTTGATGACTTCAGTCTGTAACATTTTTTTTTTAAAAAAACAGATAGTACTTGACCTTATGCAACAAAAGACCTTTAGCACAATTGTAATTTGTGACCCTTTGTTCAGTGTCCTTTGTTTGTAGTTATTATTCCCAGCACTGTTCTTCAGGAAGCAAGGAGGTAGATGAACAGAGAGCTCCACAGGAACTTCGTCTGCCTTTTACCATTCGATGTTGGATGCACCTTGTCCAAACACTAGAAATACAACAATGATGATTTAGAACCGGCAAAGTGGCACTCCTTCATTTCTGACTTTTGAAAACATCTCGGATGGACAGTTATTTTCCACTTTGAACTTTCATGGAGTTGTACAGTCATTTCATCTATTTGAGAAACTAAAGATGAAAGCAGTCTTTGCCCTTTTAGTTAGGGTGCCACACCCTTCAGCTTATCCAGGGTGGGTTCCAGTTATAGTCTAGTTTTAACTTACGTAGAATGTATTTATTTGTTTTATTTACTGTTGAGTCAAATCTATATGATCTCTTGAAAATGGGATATAAGTTATGTTTAGATAACATACTTCAACTTATCTTACTTTTATTCCTGTTTCTTTAATCTAGTCCAACCACCCCAACAATCAATTTCATGTCTGCCATCAGAAATGATCTTTCTCTAATCAGATGGTTGAATTTCTGGACTCCAGCTACTCAAGAAAATGTATTCAGCAAATTCTAGCAAATGTTTGAGCATCTTGTAGTGCTAGAGCTATGTAATTTCAGATAGTAATGGTTACTTAACCCTGCCATATAAGAAAGGCACATGATTTGGCCTGGAGTGAGGGTGGGAAGGCATGCTAGTAGAAAATCACTTATTCTGATAGAACACTGTTTTGTTTGTGCTTGCTTCTTCTTACACACATGTATGTATACACACATACACAAATAAATGCACTTGTGGACATCAGAAAAACAAAACAGACATGTTTACTAGTAAAACACAACTACAAGCCTGTGTCCAAATTGTTTACTTGCGTACATACAGACTTTAAAAAAAATCACTATGCCCAGGAACTTTGCATATTACACCAGCAGGAAATGAAATGAAAAGAACTCACACTGGAGAATTGCTTGGCAGTAACTAACAGTCTAGGCATGATTTGTTGCAAGGGTGAAGAAATATTAGGAGCCAGGGAGAAAATGGAACAAGCATTCTTATTCCTTATTGTGGTGCCCATTCTTACCCTCTGAGAATAGTCTTGTGAAATTTTACTTATTTATAGAGATGTGTTAAACTTACTGAGTTTATTTTAATCCTACATCCAATAAACATTCATTCATGTGTATTTCAAACAGTAGCATGCCTGGATGTTTGCTGCGATAAATGTCCTAGATATCTCCTAGCTAACAGAAGGAAGGTTTACCTGCTTTGACACAAACCTGAATTATTAATCTGTTGCTTACAACCCCCTTTTCCTTTTATGTACTAGAGCAACCTTGTAGACTTGAGATGATGAAAGAAGCTTAAGATCAGTACATGCTAGACCACTTTTCTCCCCCTTTTACACTATTCCTATTTTTTGGTCTCATTTAAAAAAAATGAAGGTAGATTTACGGTATACACAATGACAAAAATGTGATCGTGGAGAGTACCATTGAGCCTAGTTCTAGCTTATGCAAGGGAATAGTCTAGAACAACTGATAGATTTTCAATACTGTTAGGAGTACTTTGTAAGGTCTTGCTGGATCACAGGGCTCATGGCAGGGGAAAATTCTGGAAAACTTCTAGTATTCTGATCTTTCATATACAGACTATTTTGTAACTCCAGCTTGGACTTTTGAGCAACAATCTCATGGATTCTTCAAGAGAGAAGAGTCTACTTCCATTAAAGCTGTACTAGTTTCATTTCTAAGAAAACAATAAGCCATTTTGATTGTCTCAGCACATAAAAAATCTTAGGAGAGCCACCATGTTGACATAATTCCTGTCATTCACAGCATAAAATTAGAAGCATGATCATCTAAAAGATTATTGAATGTCATCTTTTAAGCACCCATACTACTGGAAAATATCATTTCAAGGACAGCTTTCTATGATGCCATTAGAGAACATCGGCTGCTAAGATTTTGCTTTGCAGGGAAGCTCCACATGTGATGAAAATTTGAAGTCTTTTTCCAGTTGACATATTTATAGGGGATTGGATGTGAGACATGATTGGGAGAATATAAGAACATAAAATGCTAACACATGATATATACAATGAGATGGGGTTTATTTGTGTATCTAGTATGGCAGCAGCTAAAGAACTGATTGTAAAAGCCATTATTGTGTGATGTGGTTTTATTGGCCAGCTGAACAGATGGTCTCCGTTGAGGAAGAGTCTCTATCATTGGTGTGAACCTAGGGTCAGCAGGTTCAGTGATGGGATGGATGGTGTCTAGGAGTATTCCCCATACTTTGTGACCTGATCTGCACAGGGCCTATTTAGGACCATTTATGGATTCACCCATCTACTATGTGGCTTGGTGTCACTTCACTAATGAGAAGGTTGGGAGGATAATAACAAAGATAGAAAAAGTAGCCAAACACTGGATATAGAACTAGCTACCATTGGGACATCTGCTGTATTCCAGGAAGCATTTGAATAGCTTATCTTGTATATATGCCTTCAACATTTTGTTTAAACTCTACCAAAGCTCTGGAAAAGAGACATAGGTTTTAATTTACAGAGGAACAAGAGGCTTGACGAGGCTAAAGCAGCCTAAACATGGAGATGTTAAGTGGTGGAACAGAGGGTAGAACCAAGGACTCCGGAGTCATTTTATCATATAGCTCAGCTTTCAAGAGTACTTTAGGAGCTTTTAATGTATCTAGTCTTTTTTTCTTCTCTTGGGTACTGGTAGAGGAAGGATAACTTATCAGCTCCAGAGGGGAGCAGGACAGAATTTACAAGGAAAAATAATTCAAAAAATGAAAATTCTACTGAATTACCAAGACTTCTCAATTATATTCTCATTTGTGTGTCTTTGCAGGTATCTTTAATTCATTTCTTCTCTTCTCTAACAAATTATGTGCCTTTGTTCAATCCCTTTCATCAATCCCATTGAAATAACTTCTGAAATGACTTACCTGCCTCTAATCTTTCCTCTTTCTGTTGCACCCTGTACTGCTACTCATTCCCTAGCTCCAACTCCCTTCATCAGCTATCAGTTGCCAATGACATAGAGAAAGTGAATTATCCAGAGCTCAATTCGTTATTCCAGTCTCATAGACTATGTTTACACCTATAGCAATCTCCTGTGTTTTTTCAAGATCAGCAAGCCTTCTTGGGATATTTAGAATCCATTATGACTTCAATTTTACCTGAATTAATTCATTTTTTAATGTGGCCCTTTCTCCCTCCGTCTTTTTGTACATGTAGACTGCTAAATAATCTCAAATTTATGTGGATTCATGCCTTTCTATATTGAATAGCTTCCAAATTTTCTTGAACCCTCTATTTACTTCTGCCTGAGAAGTTTATGCTTCTTTGGCTGCTCTTGCTTCTATCTTACATAATAGCTAGACATTTCCACTAACTTTCTCTTGTTTTTTTCTTTTTAAATATATTTTTATTTTAAATTTTGAGTTATGTGGTACAATTTTGTATAGGCTGGGATTCCCCCCCCCCAAACTCCCACCCCCATCATATTTTGCCATTATGTTACAATGGTGTAGTCCTTCATAAGGAATCATAATCCTATCTTCTCTTATTTAAGTGTACCCTGACATTGTTGGTACAGACAATGTCAGACAGTCCAGCATCCCATTCTCTACACATGTCCAACAGTTTCATTGGGAATCCATCTTTCGTTTGGAAGCAGGGATGCATGTTCCATTATACCCCCACATCTGCATATGATAGACCCCAGTACTCCATCACTATACATTACCATAAGTGAGAAGCCATGAAACAAGGTCAACAACTGGTATGAGTTAGAACAGCCACAACAACAACAACAACAACAACAACAACAACAACAACAACATCAACAACAAGTTACAGTACCATAAAAAAAAAAGCACCACTGAGTAACCGACACATGAGTGACAAAAAGGAAACACGGAAGTCTCTCGGGAAAAACGATGCCATCATATAATTCATGAGCCCGTGATGTATTCAATTAGAGAAAAGAGATTATTTGGAACTAACCAAACTGAAATAAAAAACATCAAAACACATGTGATACCGTCAAAAAAGCAAACAAACAATAAAAAACCAGTATGGATTGGACTATTGGAGCTACACTTTCCGTGTTGACTTCCTTATATAAGAGAGAATGTATGGTATTTGTTCTTTTGTGATTGACATTTCACTGAGCATAATGGTCTCTAGTTGGGACCACCCGGTTGTAAACAGAATAATTTCATTCTCCTTAATAGCTGAATAATATTCCATGAAGTAGATGTACCACAGTTTCTTTAACCACTCTTCCTTGGACGCACATCTGGATTGTTTCCATGTCTTTGCTATTGTAGATTGTGCTGCTGCAAATATAGGAAAGAATTTATTGTCTTTTATTCTAGCACTTACACCTTCTTTTTCAGTACTTACTACTAGCCCTCGAAATAGAAGTTATCTGATTGTAATTCTTAAACTATGTCCCTTCCTCCTACAAATGTGCATGCACTTAACCCATTACTGTCTCCTCTCTCCTGGCCTCACCAGAAAAATATCTCTCATTATGCCTAGGATTATCCTTTCAGGTGTGCTCTGTGTTTCATTTTCTAACACTTACACTGAAATAAAAAAAAATTCTTTCTTCTAATCTAAAACTTTACTCATTCCCCCCCCAACTACTGATTCTTAGCCCTTATCTTTGACTACGCTATCCATTCTCCAGCTATCACTTTTATCACAGCTTAACCTCTTAAAAGTGGAACAATTATTAAGTTATAGACTACACTAATCATGGAGGATCAGTAACAAATGTACCACATAACTCATCGATCCCACTTCTGAGAATGTATCCAAAGGAAATTACAAAGAGATACCTGCCTTTTCATTTTTATTTCAGTGCAATCCACAACATCGAAATGGAACCAATGTTCATCAACTGACAAGCAGATAATGTGGTCTCTATTCATTCCTCAATCCTGATTTGTTCAGGAGCTACCTAATTTCTTATGCTCACTTCATCACTAAACACCATCAAAAAGTAGTCTATACTATTGTCTCTACTTTTTAATCTGTAGTATTATTCAACATCTTCTCCTTCCAGTTTACTGAAATACCTTGGTGGAGGTTTCTAATGACTTTCTAATTGTTAAATTGAAAGCTTCTCAGAATTCCTTCCTTTTCCACACGTTTGAACTGTTTGACAGTGGTAATCACTCTCTTACCCCTTTAAATTCTTCCTTACTTTCTTTTCATAGTATTTCAGTATACAACTACTTTTTTTATTTTCAACTTGCTCCTTTTCTTCCCACCATATTGTCTATGGATACCCATGGGCATCCTGATCTTCTTCTAGTTATTATTTTGCACATGGTGATATCATACACACCTACAACTTGTTCTCTATGCAGTTGATTTCTATCACCTTTCTGTTGGTCCAGCCTTGCAGACTTGAATGTCCATGCATTTAATGTCTCAGTGTGGATGACTCCCAAACACCTATGTTCAGCTGCATTGGAAGTTGGACCTATTTGCCTTTGACCAATGCTCATAGGTTCACACTACTTCCTTTGCTAAGAATATTGCTCTCTCCCCAGTAATTCAAATGGTGCATTTTAGGTTTACATTTGACAAATTCATCCACTGACATTACCTTTATTTATTTATTTATTTATTTTAAAGATTTATTTTTATTATTTTTTCATTGGAAAGGCGGATATACAGAGAGGAGAGACAGAGAGGAAGATCTTCCGTCCGATGATTCACTCCCCAAGTGAGCGCAATGGGCCAATACTATGCCAATCCGAAGCCAGGAGCCTGTTCCAGGTCTCCCACGCGGGTGCAGGGTCCCAAAGCTTTGGGCCGTCCTCGACTGCTTTCCCGGGCCACAGGCAGGGAGCTGGAAGGGAAGCGGGGCTGCTGGGATTAGAACCGGCGCCCATATGGGATCCCGGGAGTGCAAGGCGAGAACCTTTAACCACTTGCGCCACGGCGCCGGGCCCATTACCTTTATTTTTAAAACTTTCATTGCTTTCTTCTTTATTTCAGCATGAAGTTTGACCGTCGTCATTTAGGAGTGTACTGCACAACATGCTGGCGTCTTACCTTCCTTCGTTGTATGTCACCTACAGTGCCAGCTTCAGTTACTATGTGCCAGCCATTCTGAAATCACAGTTTATGACAAACCCTTCAAACTTCATGCATATCTTTTCCATTTGGAATGTGATTACGTCATGAAGCATATTTTGCTTATGAGAATCTATTTGTGCTTCCAAACCTAGCTCAAATAGTTTTATCTCACATTTCATCTTATCTACAGGTAAGGTATCTATTTCTTCGTCATTCATAACATGCAGTTTGCTTATTGTATTTGCAAAATTTTCAGATAAAGCATCTGGACTTGAGTTTCTTTTTTGTTGAAAAGGAGAGAGATACTGGTTATTGCTTAGTTCCAACTTTGGATCCCCACCCTCTCCTGCAATGACTATCAGGGTCGCCCCGGAGCTCCCTGAAAACAAAACAAAACAAAACAAGCAAACAACAACAAAAATTAGAATAGATAGAGAACAACAAGGAAAGCTTAGAACCAGACAGGACATGCTCAGCGGGGACTCACATATACCTTACTAGATAGGACATGAAAATAAGTTACTCCTTACTGGGGTATTGAAAATTTCTCTCCATACCCCTCCTAAAACTGTTTTGTGCCTCAGCTGTTGACATATGTCTTGTTAAAGTTATAAGCCAGTTTGGACTATCCCAAAATCTGCCAAGTTCAGTAAAAATTATGCTTTAATACAATGAACAGCTAAATGCAAGAATGAAAATAGACACAAGACAGCTGAATAGTATCCTATAGCCATTTTAAGGTGGATAGAAGCCGATGGTATATAAACTAAAATTGAAATGTCAATGAAGTAGTCACAGGATGTGGTTCATTTTCTAACATATCAGTCACTCCATACCATGTCAATTAACTCCATAATGCTGTAAACTTTTGTTGATGTTATGTTATGGCTTTTAATTGGTTGGAACGATATTCTGCCAGCTCTGCTTTTAGACCAGAGATGGTGTCCCCAAGAAAACATTGAATTGATCTGGACAATAAGATGCTGGACTCTATGCATGGTATATGCTTGCAATGAAAGAAACAACACTGGATTTGAAATGTAATACTGCAATAAGGTGGAGTAATCCACGATGGGGGGTGGGCCTATGAAACGATGTCATAAAATGAAATGCAATAAAAAAGGAGAGAAATAATAGAGCAAAGGGGTAAGATTTTTGGTTAAACATCACTAGTTCAATGTCTGAAAAATAGGATGGAATACCTGATAAAAGATGTCAATTGGAGAGGAAAACAGCTTGGATTTGTAAATTAAGGTTGCAGTTTCCTTTCTCCATTCTTTAAAAAGTAGAGTTGTTTTGGAGTAGAGGGACATTTCAATTACATCTCAGAAAAGGGAATAGAGCCAGAGATAATTGATTGACCAGTGAAGCTAAATACTTAGAAAATTGTGTGTGAAAATGTAGAGTTGGAAGAAGATTATTTGGAAGCGTATTCTAACACTTTGCAATATGCTTACATAAAAGGGAAATGATCCAGTGGGGCTGACAGGATTTATATGCTAGGGAGAGTAGAGGTCCGACATATAAAATGAAAGATAGCACTTTTCTGGTTATGCAATGGTAATAGCTGAAATTAATTTCTTAAAAGCTTGGAAATTTGGCAGAAGTAAGTGGAGGATGAGCAAATTCATGTAAGTAAGTGAACGTCTTGAAAACAATGAGGAATGGTCAAGGAGAAGAGAAACCCAGCTTTCATTTCAAGCTGCCTGAGAAGATTGGTAAGGATGAAAAAAAAATAATGTAAAGAAAGCTATGAGAGAAAAATGGAATCAAATCCTTTGAAGAAAAAAATATTTTCAAGTTCATGGTAAACTAATGGAGAATAAAGGAAAAGAATTACAGAAATTAGAAAAGAAGTACAGAAAATCAAGGAGCAAATGAAA
This sequence comes from Ochotona curzoniae, assembly GCF_017591425.1. NCBI lineage: Eukaryota > Metazoa > Chordata > Mammalia > Lagomorpha > Ochotonidae > Ochotona > Ochotona curzoniae. The sequence goes on from NW_024467087.1 coordinate 14,167,934, forward strand.
AATGTCTGAAATAGACAGAGTTGTTCAGGGTAATATGGGAAATCAGCGGTGTCAGGTAAAGCCACTGACATTTTCTGAGGTGAAAAAAGAGGAGACTGCTGTGAGTGAGAAATTATGGACAAGTTAAGGTTACTTCGGTTAGTTTTGAGTGCTCTTTATGGTGCTGTAATACAGGAAAGGATGTGAACTAATACTAGGGTACGTAAAGCCAAGTAGAAAATCAAAGAGTGACTCAGCAACAGACTTCACAGCTCAAATTTGAGGGAACATCATGAACAAGGTGTTGATGAGAAAATCTGGATCTGCAGCCCTTATGGATGAAGCACAGTAAAAAATCTACCTGCTTTGCCCCACTCCTAGTACTTAACCAGCCATGTGATGGTGAGCACATTATTTTAGCATCCAGATCCTTGACTTTCTGGTCTGTAAAGGGACTTGCAGTAGAGTAAAGCTCAAATTAGATGATATTCATGAAAATACGTTGAACAAGAATGTATGTACTATTAAGATGCTTTATATGGGCTGAGTAAACATGAACTCATAGATTCCCATGGAATGTGGGGTGCCAATATGATAAAATAAGGAGGGAAAATATACTTGAGCAAAGAAAAACCTAGTAACACTAAGTCACTGACATTTTTCTAAATAATGTTTTTAGAAATTTTCCTTTTAAGACTCATGGTGGCATGACTCATGATGCATGAGACGCGTCTGAAGGATGTCTAAAGGAGTGACAGGTGAACAGTGACTATCAGAGATCACACAAGAAGCCAGGGGATATTTATTATCTTTAAATAAAAATGTTCTGTTTGAACAAAATGCAATTTTATGTAATATATACAGCTAATGTGGATCAAAGAAGGAACTGCAGTACATGAACAAAATGCAATTACATCTCTTTGGACTCTATCCTTTTCATAGCTCCCTGTGCTTACTGAGTGTTAGCAAAGAACTGGATGATCTTGAGGGCATGTTCACCTTACCCCCACAGTCCCTTATTATATTTGTGCTAATTACTCTACTTCTGAGAAAATACAGCTAAGTAAATGAAATTACATGTAAATATGACAAAAAGGAAGAGGGACATTTTATGATGCAGCTCTTCATTTCTCGTTCCCTGTTGCTACACTCTAACTCAGTCCCCATTAGCACTCAGATAATTGCAATGTTTTTGTAACTGTCCCTATGTCCAATCTTAAACTTCTTCAATCAGTTATTCGCATTTGTTTTGAAGATAATTTGTTTTAAAGTACAATTTGAGCATAGGTTGCCTGGCTTGCTCAAAATCTAGTAGGTTATTTTTCAACTGCTATAGGAGCAAGTGAATGTTTTTTTATGAAGAGACAGAGCTGCAAATATTTTGCACCTAATAGGACACATAAATCTATGTAGAATCTTCTCTGCTGTTATGAAAACATTCTAGAAATGTTAAAGCCATGCTTAGTTTGTGGGAAGTGCAAACGCAGGGCCACAGTTGGTCTTTCAGGATCAAGGTTGTTGACTTCATCATCATCATAAATCTGAAATAGCCTTAATATAGCAGCAGTCTTCCCATAATCTGGCCTATTGCTTTTTAAAGTTTTTCATATTATCAAAAGTGTATCACACCCTGTACTGCAATTATGTTGTATTTTTGGCCATTTCTAGAAACGCACTGAACTTGGTCCCATACCTCTAATACTTGCTCACATTGCTGCCATTAAACTCGTTCTCCCTTATCCAGAACTGGGAAGAACTGGGAAGTTCTTCGACAAGATTCTACCAGAAATGGCATATCTTTTATGAAATACTGCCTGGCTGACCCAAGTTAAATTGAGCTGTTTATTTTATGTAAATATGGATCATGGACTCTGTAGTACTTCACTGGGTATATTCCCAAACTCCAATGTGAGAGTCTCACATGCAGAAACTGTTTAACCTGGGTTTGTATCCCTAACATACAGTAACCACCCACTAAATATTTATAGCATTAATAGCTCCAGGCACAGTAATACAAAGTCGTGTTATACCAGCAATGACAGAGCAAGAAGTGAAGAGATGATCAGTAGTCCTCCGAATTGTGAGTGACTCACACACAGAAGCAAATCATTACTTTTGTAGTCTCCAGAGAATCCCTGCGTCTCACTCTTTCACTGTACTATGATATTTCATTGTACATCCACTGGAGCATAAAACTGATGGCAGATTATTATTATTATCATTATTTTTGGAGTGGCAACCTCATCTAACAGCCTCAGTGTTTGAAAATACTAAATGGGACTCAAAACCTGTCTTGCAACAAGCATATTTTAAAAGTGGCCCTAGGACTTTTAGTGTTCTTACTGATAAAATGATGACCTAAATAGGTGTTGGTGAGCTGCCCTTGGAACGTAGCCACTCTATCTCAGTAGAGAAAACATGCTTGGAGTTCCAAGCTGATGACTTAGGAGTTAAATTTTGGACATAACTCATTCCTAAGTTTGGGGATGTCTCTACTTAAAATATATCAAGCATAGGTCAGAGGAACTGGAATAGGAGTCAACTAGATTAAGAGCAAAGCCGTAAAAGTGAGAGCCAGTGAGAAATATGATATTACTGTGTTTCTAAAATTAGAGAATGGGCTAATGAGATTCTTCGTTGATGCTCTTTGAGGAGACAACTTTAGAAGACAACAAACGGGGTTTATTTGGGAAATTTTGAAAATCACACTAGTTTTAAGCATTTATTAAATGCTTCCTATATTCCAGGAACTTGTCTAAACCGTTTGTGTGAACTATCAATTTAATCTAACAACACCAGAAGAATGATATTATTATCTTTATATAGTGGAAGAAGATTGGACAGAGATGTTTTAATTTCACCAAGGTGTCATAGCTAAGAAGTGTACAATTTGAATTTGGACCCATGTTTTCTGATTATATTGCCCAGAGTTCAGCAGCTTCTGATTATATCCACGGTATTGCCAGTAAAGTGCAGTGCTGGATTGACGGGGACTCTTTTTTTTTTTTTTTTCTGGCCTTGTTAATATCAAGGTAAACTAATCCAGGAAAAGATTTATAATGAAAGAGGATCAAGCTGGACCAATGGAAATTTATTACTTTACAAGGATTTCCCCTCATGATATTTGATCAGAATATAACAGTATTATATCCCCTTTGCTATGACAGTAGAAAAATTCATAGAAAGACATAATTTTATATATTTCTTTTTATTTGAAATAGGAAAAGTTTAAACTTCAGAAAGAAATTAAATAAATCCAAGGACAATCTGGCATTTGGCACAATTTGGGATGCCTGCTTCCTATATGGAAATATCCAGATTGATATATCTTTGACTTCCAATTCAGCTCCTGCTAGTGCGCAGTCGGGGAGGCGGCACATTATGTCTCAAGTGTTTGGGCTTATGGCACCCGTGTGGGAGACCTCAGTGGAACCCTGGACTCCTGGCTTTGGCTGGTTCCAGTGCTGATTGGTACAGTTATTTGGGCAATGAACCAGCACATGAAAGGTCTTGTTCCTTTCTCTCTTCAATAATACAATAGAAAATATCACAATCATTTTAGCAAAGAAAAACATACGGAAAGGAATAAGACACACGAGGACATGTCAGAAAAAATTGTGGGGAAAGAGAATTTAAAACAAAGTTTATTTTGGTATGAAATCTTTTTGAAATCTATGCATAGATTTTTAAATAATACGCACTTTCAAAGAATTCTTTTGAAGATCTCTTGTGTCTACCCCATGGAACTACTATAGAAGAAGGATTTTGGAGCAAGTTGGTAAAAAGCAAGATAAGAAAAGAACCAGTGATTTATCATGATACAAACTGTATAAGAAATGTTGCCTGTCAACAACAGAATGTGTATACAGTGTCTTATTTAATGGGGGAAGAAGAATAATCACCATCTTGGCCGGGAAGTCTCTTGGGGAGAGTGGAGATGCTGAGGCTCATAAATGTGTATGAGAAGTGGGAGTTGAAATGCCTAGAGGGTCACGAAACACATCAGGGAAGAGAAGGCAGAGAAACGGGAGAAGGCAAAAGAATAGCAATTCAGTTATGATATTTGTATAAGTAATTAACACAATGTAAATTTCTTATTTGTAAAAATATGAAATTTGTTGGTCGGGGAAAGATTGATTAGCATTTAGAATACGGAAAACATTTGAAGAAATTATATGCCTATACTCGGGTGGGAATTTGTTTCAAAGCACATATCAAAAGATAAAGTGCTGTTTCAGAAAAAGTCCTGTTTTTTTCTTTTTGAAACTATGTACATTCAACATGTATAGTCTCGAGGAGACAACCCCGCTTCCTTCACTCCACTTCTCCGCTTCGTCCACCTCACTTCTTCCTTTCTCTTCGTCAGTTTTTGCTAAGACATCATTATAATCCATTTTGTATTTATGTGGTTAATTGACCACAAATCTTAATTTTGAACAAGAAAAAAAAATAGGAAGGCCACAGTTACATGGAAATATTAAAAAGCTAGAAATAATCATATTCCCAAATGATCATTTCATTTTTACACAGTTTCTTGTGTTATATGTTAACTGTCACATGTCAGAAAACATAGAAAGTTTTTAAAGATTTATTTATTTTTATTGGACGGTCAGATTTACAGAGGGGAGAGACAGAGAGAAAGACTTTCCACCTGCTGCTTCACTCCCCAAGCGGCCCCAACAGCTGGAGCCAAGCCAATCCGAATCAGGAGCCAGGAGCTTCTTCTGGGTCTCCCATGTAGGTGCAGGGTCCCAAGGATTTGGGCTGTCCTCCAATGCTTTCCCAGGCCACAAGCAGGGAGTATAGATAGGAAGTGGAGCAGCCAGGACAAGAACCAGCATCTATATGGGATCTTGGCACATGCAAGGCAAGGACTTTAGCCACTAGGCTATTGTGCCAGACCCAGAAAAAATAAATTTTTTTTTTGTTTTTGTTTTTGTGCTTTGAAGTGCTTTATACACAAAAGGTACTTTCTGCCATGATATATTATCATCCTCAAAAGGCGATTGGGAAACCATTGTCCATGTGATTCGAATTGCGGCAGATGCCTAGAAAATGTAACATGAGGAGTAAATGTTCTATGCTTTAGTAGACACTGGCTTGCATGTGGATTTTATCCACTTGATGGGTGAAAAAGCAGAGTTTCGTTACCATTCCCCTTGATGGACTGCTATGGTGCACTTACCTTCAGAAGTCACTTTTACTCTCTCTCGGAACTTGTTCGGGTATATTCATGGCTTTATTTTCTTTAGGGGAGGAAGCAGATTTACAGAGAAAGTTGGAGGAAGAGGAAGATGATGTGACAAGGGGGAAGGAGAGAGAGAATCTTCTATGTGTTCAATGAGTCCCAGTTGGCCTCAATGACAGGACTGGGCAAGGCCCAAACCAGGACCCAGACACTTCATCCAGGTCTGCGGTGCAGGTTTCAAGGGTCTAAATGCTTCGGCCATCGTTCTGCTCTTTTTATCAGTCCTTTAAAGTAAAGTGACAGGACACAAAATGGTGCCCATATGTAATACCAGGGTCACAGGTGGTGTCTTCAGTGCTATACCATAATGCTTTGCCTCTTGTTTAGGTGCTAATGGGGCTTGACAAAATGTTCACATACATGGCAAACTTGTCAGTGTCATGGAGAACACTCTAATATTTTTTGTTATTGTCTGCTCTGAAAAGCATACATTGAAGTAAATCCAGTTTTTCATTGTATCTCTTACACATCAGATAATTTTTTAAAAGTCTCTTAGGATTACAGAGAGGAGAGAAAGAGTTTCTGCCTGCCGGTTCACCTTCCAAGTGGTTGCAATGTCCAGAGCTGAGCTGATCCAAAGCCAGGAGCCAGGAACGTCTTCCAGGTCTCCCACGCAGGTGCAGGGTCCCAAGGCTTTGGGCTGTCCTCTCCTGCTCTCCCAGGCCACAAGCAGGGAGCTGGATGGGAAGTGGAGCAGCTGGGACATGAACCAGCACCAGTATGGGATCTTGGAGTGTGCAAGGTGAGGATTTAGCCACTGAGCCATTGTACCCAGCCCTGCTGAGTGCACGTTATACATCCACATTTTTTCATGGAATAAATGAAAGAATTTAACATGGAAGTAATTGCTTCTTAAAATGTTTGGGAGATTTTGTCTTCTTCCTGGGGTATTTTTGACAGAGGTTTCAAGATGACTGTCCCCTAAGATTTGATGACCACTTAGGAAGGATTCACAGATGAGAAAGTTTTGAGTCTGGCTGTCACAGAACAGTTTTTTAGCATGTCAAGCACAATGCAGAAGTAATAAATGAGGATGAAAGTGAAAGGCAGAGGCACTGTGAACATGAGAAAAACTGGAATCAGATTGACAGGGATGTCTGGGGAGGCGAGTTTCTGCAGGGTCTGTATCTCATAGTAAAATGGCTGGTGAAATTGTGTCCATAACTGCTCGCTTCAGCAGCACATGTACTACAACTGGAACAATACAGAGAAGATTAACATGGCCCCTGCACAAGGATGGCATGCAAATTTGTGGGAGTATTCCATGTTTTTTTTTTAAATGAGAGTTATTTGTGTATATTTTAATAAAATCTTGTTTTTATCTTTCATCTTAAAGAGAGGAAATGTCCACAAAAATGGGCTGGGGATGCAAGAGTTGGCATGAATACAACTAAAAACACAGCTGCCCAGATTCCCAAGGCCATGCAGACAAGACTGCTTATAAGAACAGTGTAACACAGGGGACTGGAGATTGCAAAAATCCTACCATAAGACATGACAGCCAAGAGGAGACACTCTGTCATGCCCAGAAAGAGAAACATGGTCATCCAGGCATAACAGCTGGTATTGGCAATGGTGGGGGAAGTCCTTGAAGCATCGGGCCAACGCACATGGCTCCTAGCTGATGGGGTAATTGATACAAGGAAGAATGTATTCTTGAGGAAAAAATTACATGGGAGTATGACAAAGGCAGGTCCATTTCATTGCAACATTAACATTGTCACCAGGTAGCAAAATAGCAGTCCTAGGAAGAAGGCAACCTGGATTTGAAGGTATTGAGAAAATGTGCTAAGCGTGGATTCCCTTTGGAGGAGCTGTGTCTCTTTGGAATGTTCATTACTCTTCTCACTTATTGGGACAGGAGACAAAACACAGTGTTGCCTACATGAGGAACTAAGAGGAAGAACATCTCAGTACCCAGTTATTGTCATGTCCTGGAGTTCTGGATAGTTATTGAGTGCCATTTGTATTTACTGGGTTAGGCGTGGCTGTTAAATGATTCAGTGGTGGAAAGATATGTTATCTCTCTCTCTGTTTTCTTTCTTTTTTTTTTCTTATAGAAACTTACATGATTGGGAAAGACAGATTAAGCTCTTTGGAATGTTATAGTCCAAATGCAAGTACTTACATCTGATCAATTAATATAATATTGAGTCAAAATTACTATTCTTATACAGGGGCATAGCTCAATGGTTGATTTCACACTTAACCAAAACCTAAATGGGCAAACATGTTATCTCTCCCCACCAGAAATATTTACTAGCCTTATTTAAGCTGCTTCACAATTTAAAACAATAATTTTAAAATGAAAATTTAACACTTTTTGTCACTAATCTGCATCAGGACCACCTGTGAATGGTACATTAGAATGGTATGTGTAGTTAAAGCAGTCAATCAATTCAATGAAAAGCAACTTCAGTCAAACTGACATGAAATAAACCAAAAAAATTAGTGGATGTACTGAGTCCTCACCGTTTGCTCAAGTTTTCTGACATCTGTCTTCAATTGACAGATCTTATAAGGACTTACAGGGTTATGGGAAATCTTTATTAAATAAAAAAATTCATGATGACATCAATTATGAGAATTTGTGAAGAGGGACAAAGCAAATTAGAAATAATTTCATTACTAACATTTATATATATTATGGATTATACTGTGATTTTCAGTAATATATGTCATTTCCCCTTTGGAATTACTTTCTGAATGGAGGCTTAGAGATATTTGCTTGTATCTGCTCATACAGTTGTGAACTGTATCCTTCCCACTGTGCTATGCTAACACTAGGGACCTAGTTATTTGACCTAATTCTGCTTAGGTATGCACTATCAGACTCCCTCTGTTCTCTCTCAACTTTTCCAGTGGTAACCACCTTTCTGTGTTAAGATTTAGTATATTTTTAACTTTCTCATATGAGAAAATGTGGCGTAGGTATTACTGTGTCTGGCTTATTTTATACAACATAATATCCTTCAGTTCTATCCATTTTTTTGGTACAAATGACAGAATTTCATTATTTTCATGGCTCAATAGCATTCCATTGTGTTTAGAATTTTAAAATCAATTCATCTGATAATGGACACGTTGCTTGATTCCGGACCTTGGCTGTCATGTCTTATGGACACTGTAGCAATGACTTCATGTCTTTTGACTATATACTCAGTAGTGATATTGCTGGATCAGAATGCAATTCTAAGTTCCATTTTTACTCAACTGACTACACTGCTTTCCACAATGGCTGCACTAATTCACACCCTCACCAACAGTGTACTGGAGTTCCCCTTTCTCCACATCCTCACCTACGTGTGTTACTCTATGTCTTCTTGATAATAGCCATTGTGACAGGGATGAGGTGACTTCTTATTGTGGTTTTTATTTTTCATTTCCCTGGTGTCTAGTGATGTTGAATATTTTTTTTAGTATGTTTGCTGGCAAATTTTGAATGACTGCTTCCAGTAGCATGAAAAAGACAGAGCTCTTTCATTTTTGCATACTTTTGATTAAGGAGTGAAAAATGGGATGAATTGAAGTCTCTTTGGCTTTAGGAATTTCGTATTTAGGGACAGCATCAATCTGTATATCCCTTACACGTATATTACTGATGTATGTAATTGGGTGTTTCTTATACTCCAAAGACAGAATGTAGAAAAACACAACGGAAAGCCTATTTTTTTCAACTGCACCAAAACCTAAATTCTGACGCAGCACAATCAAGAGAAAAGGAGTTCCCTCTCCTGAAGTAGGAATAGTACCTAAGGTCTTGCAAGATAGTTGCGGGAATTGCATCAGATAGTTTCTATAAAGAGTTCAGCATAGAGCTTGGCACAATGACAGCCATCTGTGGAATCTGAACTCTTCTTGCTTTCCTACCACATGTATACTATCTCTTCGGCTTAGATTTCATCCTTGTAAGCATGTGCCAAAATGTCATTTCATCCTATCCTTCCTTGTGAGGTTATCATGTTACCAGAAGCAATACATCTAACATTTTAGAGTTGAGCAACAACTTAAGAAAGTTTGACTATGTAAGTCATTAGAATTTGTTCCTGATGGTAGGCGGGAAAGGCACATAAAGAGATGAAAATTACTCACTGACTTAGGGCTGGAGGACAGCAACAGAGGAGTGCACCTCATTCATAACAGAAGCATTTTGCAGTTGGCGACACCCCCACAAATGACTAATCTCCAAGAAGAAATTTGATTCTTTCAACTGTGAGGAAAAGAAGTTTAATACAAGCAGCTGTGGCGATAAATCTTCCTATCAGTTGTGGTTATAAGGCTGGAAAATCTTGAGTTAACTGAGTTGGTGAATCATGCACATTTATTTCTACTTGTTTACATATCTTTTCTTTTATTTACACAGAGGTGACTTGTAATAAGGCTACCATGAAAAGTTGGTGCCCAAAAAGAAATAAAAATATTAGTTTTCTAGCATACATAATAATAATGTAGATGCCAGTTTATGACATGCAGTTTTCCTTTGTCTCTACAAATATTAAAATGATATTTCTTGGTGTACTGTCCAAAATTCTGCTACCTTGTTCCAAGTCACAGAAAAATAAATTGAGGAGACGTCCTTTCTGAATACATTGAGATACTTTAAAAATATTGGTGTTTGCCAAAATACAGTCTACTGACAGACCAAAAGCGTGCAAGTAGCATTAAAAAAAGCCACAATTCAAATGTAAGAGGGAGTTTTGAAAATCTGGATAATCCTGTGGCTGTTTCAAAGCTGATAACTTCTGTCTTTAGGAAAAGTTTACACTCTGGGGACTGCTGAGATGTCAGTGATTTGCAACTAGGTAACCTGATACAAACAGGGAGAGAGAAAACAACAGAGAAGGAAGAAGAGATATCTGCTGTATTTAACACATTAATATTAAATTTATTGCAATTCTAATATGACTAAGGAGAAAGTCAGTAAGTGTTCCTTATAGCAAAGACTGAGTTCAAGCTCACAGCGGGGGTAGGAAATCAGGGTTAATATTCTTGAAAAGAGATTTTCATTTCTCCTGGCAAGTGAAATGTTTAAGTGATGCTATGAAGAATTAATATTGAGGAATTCTGGAGATCAAGATATACACAACAGCATAACAATCTAGCAAGTGCTTTTTGTTGTTGTTTGTTTTTTTGTTTTTGGCTATGGCCTCTGAATGGTGTCCTATGATGCTCAATCGGGTTCTCTATGAAGCATTAATCTAGTTGTCTGCAGGAGTGGTGGGTGGACTTTACATCCCATATAACAGAAGTAATATTGAGTGGATGCTTTTTGTGTTTTGAACTCTTGATTTTGAGTCCAAATCTGGGTCATCCCTGTTTTCTCTGGTTCTCTGTCTTATACTGAGGAGAGTCTGAAAAGATAATTGCTAAAATAAAAGCTTTTGATGGCACTTTGACTAAATGGATTCTCCTGTTCAGGTATTTTTAATGTTACATTTAATGATTCTATTTGTTTTTCACCATCTGATCCTGAAGAACTGGTTTCTCTGACATTTTAAATGTTCAGTCTCCTCATACGAGAATTGTGTCGACTGGTAGAGAAGTGCTCTGCTGAAAAACTAAATAGGACATGAGCCTTTTTGGAGTCACTGGTTCTATTTTTCCATAGTGGGTTGGGGTAAACCTTTCTCTTTCTTTGTGGTTTATGTTAGGGATTTCATCGCCTTATATGCTAATATGTACTAAAACTTTATGGAAAGTCACAACAGATGAAGAGTGAGATGGTGAACATTTGTGGGAGCATAAAAATTGGGAGACACTGCAGTGCTGTCAAGGAAATGCTCTATGAAGGACATGGTTGCTGCTTTCCTAATGAGGATTACAGAACTGGCATTGGGGCAAGCTACAGCAGGAATGGAGGGCTTCAGCTGTCCAGGCATCTGATAAAAGTTTCATTCTATTAAAAGCAGAGCATCGGTTAAATCGAGATTTGCTTTGCTGACAATTTCATTTCTCAGAAGGTTAAAGAAGCACTGAGGGGAAATGATGCTATGGACTTAATTGTGATGGGATGGACTGGAAATTTGGGAGAAAATAACCATATCAACTCAAAGTTTATAATGGAATGGGATTCTATGGCCAATGTTTCTAAAAGCCAAGCTGGCTGTGAAGCCATAGTCCATTTTTTTTGAAAAGCCATAAATCTATTAATATTAAATTTTTTAAAGTCTGTGATGACAATTTGACCAGAACTACAGCATCTCAAGAATTTTAAAATGAAAATAGATCTTTTTCATTTCAAGAGGTCAGCCCAGAGTGTGCAAACATTCCAGACTCAGCTCTCCTGGATATACACAGAACTTACATAGGAATCTCATTAAGACTGACAGCAGCCCCCCCACCTTGTAATCAGAGTTTACTGCCCATCCCATGGCAAGTTGACCTGAGTTAACATATTTAAAATTTATGGGATATCTATATTTTACTTACTTATCCCATGACATCTTTCTCAGAAGTTTCGATGTGTACATGGATGCTTTGTGTTTTGCATAGTCATTCACTCATTTATTCATTTAACAAGTATATATTGAGGTCTTATAGTATGTCTGGTTCTGTTCTAGTTGCTAAGGATGTAGCAATGAAGAAAAGGGACAAGATTTCCACTTTTATTTAACTTTTGTTTTGATGGGACGAGGAAAAGAATAACAAGTAACAAAATAATTTCAGATAATAAGAACCGTTATGAAGAAAGTGTAACAGGATGATATGCAAGTGAGTAGTGGAACAGCATTTTGATTACAAATGTGTGGTTTTAGGAAGGTGATATTTGACTTGAGAATGAAATTGTGCAAAGGAAACAACCTTACAAAAATATAGGGGAAGAAAGTACTAGGTAAAGAGCTCAGCTTCTAGGACAAGAACAAGTTGAACTGTTTATTGCATAGACAGGATGTGGATAGGATTGAAACACAGTTCAAGATTGTCCTGAACTTTGCCGATTTCAGTATTGAAAATCTCATCTCCAGAAAATCTCTGAATCCTTGTATGGGATTTTGGGTAAAAACTCATTCAGAACATTGACTTCACAGCTGGAATATTTTTCTTTATGTTGTGCCCCATTCCCTCTCATCTCAGTCACAACCCAGAACCACTGCTGAGGTGGAATGTGGCAGTGTACCTCTTCTCAGCCGTCCAGGATACTCAGCTATTTTTAGTAGTCGTATATTGAGCTGAGAAGCAAGGCAGTTAATACTGATCTTTTTTTCCACACAAACTACTCTTAAATCCTTAAGTGCCTTCCTATAACTGGGCAATTGATTTCCTTTTAACCTTAATGCTGAACTTCACCATTTGCCAAGCAATATTCAGTTTTATTCAAATTGTTCAGAGTTTCAGTCCACTAAGGTCTTTTTGAGTATTAATTTTGGGATCCAAAACTTCACCTATCACTTCTTCTTTACCTGCATACAAAAATACGACGGGTTTGCGTTTAGATTCTTTATTGGAGTCATCTGATAAAAAGGTTAACTAGAACAGAGTCCTGGGTATGTTACTCAAAGCATTCTGCCAATACAATATTGATCTGTTGCAGCAGAAATTTGTTTAAGCAGATAATAAATCTTAAAATTTCAAGCTTACAGGGTAACTTAGGAGTTGGGATATGACGTATAATCATGAGGCTAAAGTGCTGCTTCCAGTTATATTTCTCCATTTGCTCTTGCAGGTAATGGATAAGACTGTGGATGTGATTGAAATGGGTGGACAGCAACAGGCAGATCTATCAGAGGGAAAAGGGCATTAGAGCCTGATGCAGAGGTCTTAGATTTGGGGAAGCTCTGAAGCCACTGCCTGCGACATCAGCATCCCAAGTGAGTACAGATTCAAGTCTGAGCAGCTCCACTTTCTTCCCAGCTTCCTGTTAATGCATCTAGGAAACCAGTGGAAAATGGATTAAATACTTGGGACTCTGCCATTCATGTGGAAGTCATTGATGAAATTTGAGGCTTTGACCAAGCAGCAGATGGAAAGTCTCTCTCTCTCTCTCTCTCTCTCTCTCTCTCTCTCTCCCCTCCCCTCCCTTCCTGCCTTTGTTTTACTCTGTTTCTCAAATAAATAAACAAAACTTAATGTCATAGAAAATACGGAAATTTGTGGATGTGACTGTGTTGCAATAAAATCTCAGTTATGAAAACAGATGGGTCAGGGACTGGTGTGGTGGCATATCAGGCTAATCCTTACCCTGCAGTACCAATATCCTGTATAGGCACGGATTTGTGCCCCCAGTTGCTTCATTCTAGATCCAGCTCTCTGCTTGTGGCCTGGAAAAGCATTGGAGGATGGCCCAAATCCTTGGGACCCTACACCCATGTGGGAAGTACAGAGGAAGCTCCTGGCTCCTGGCTTTGGATCGGCTCAGCTCCGATCATTAGGGCCATTTGGTGAACCAGAGGATGGAAGATGTGACCAGCAGGCTACAATTTGCCAATTCCAGCATTAGATGTTTTAGATTATCCTTACAGAAAAATCTTCATACACACACTCACACGAATATGAAGATACATACTTTGAAGGTGAATCATCCAGAACTCAAGCCGGTATTCGTATGGACTGTTGCTGTCTTAAGGGCCAGCTTAACCTGCGCCACAGTGCTAGCCTCCACACATGCACACATATATGTTTCATATTGGATTCCCATAATAGTTCATACATTTCCTTTTAAGTATCATTCTCTTTCTCCCATTCAAGTACTAACCAGACCTGACCCTGCTTAGCTTCTGAGATTAGACAAGATCAGGCGTGTTCATGGTGGTATGGCTGTAGATGTACCATTATCTTTCTTTACTAATCCTTCACACTGTGGCTGGGATCTATTTAATTCCCCTCTTCTCTGAGCTTCCTTGCTAGGATTATTGCTTCTAATGTTCCTCTATGATCCAGATCACCCAGCTCAGGACTTCGGTAATCGGGAGTAGTTTTTACTTTCATGGCCATTGATGTTTTTTCAAAAAAAATTTTTGTAAGAAAAAAATGCTTATAATGTAATGCTAGCACTCATTTTCTTTTGCATTTTGATCAACATATGATTTTTCAGTAGTGTGTGATAATTCAGTATGTATATATATGCATATATATACAAAACATGGTATGATCGGATCAGTAATTATTCATCATCTCACATATTTATCATTTCTTAGGTCTGTGAATTTTAAAAGTTCTCTGTATTAGCTATTTTGAAATATGCAATTAACTATTGCAAAGCCAAAATATCCTACTGTGCGTTAGAACACTAAACGTATCTTTTAACTAACAGCAGGTCTTTGCTGCAGCTACTGAGTTCTTCTGTTTTAGCACAGCATCAGCTATAGTGATTATGCTAAGGAATGGGCAATGGCTACACCATCAAAATCTTTAGACACGAAAGCATGTCTGCCTAGATTTGATCCATACGCTGTAGTTTGTCAATCTTGACAGGATGTTGATTAATCTTAAAACAGTATCTTCCAGCCTGATTCCCACCTCATTTGCATTGGGCCATATCCTAGTTGCAGAGCGCTCATGCTCATGCTCTATATCACTGTGAAGAGCAATTCCTAAGGTATCCACAGGTCTTGTCTCTTAAACAGCATTTGTTTGTGATCCTGTTTGCACTCGAAAACACTCTTAGAACTTGAGCCTGTATAGACCTGTGGATCCTCTGGGCCTGGTCTCAGGGTTCTCTGATAGGCTTGCCTTTAAAGAAACCTGCCAGGATTTTTTTTTTTAATCCACTGACCCTGGTTTGAAATTTCTGTCAACTTCATTATGAGGTGTTTAGTAATCAGCAGGAGTTAACACTCACCATGTTAAATGTTCAAGTTTCCTTTAGTGAAACTAACTCTCACCCACATTTACAGCCATTTGCCAAAACAACTTAATCTTCTTATGTACCTGAGATCATGAGCATCCCTGGGTGACTTAAGCCTCTGTTGGGAATGAACATTTTGGAAGAGCAAGGGGGAATCTCCACAAAACAATCAATCCAAGAGAACACTCGTTCAAGAAGGAAAGGTAACTAGTAAGTATGTTCACTTCTCTTGTGAAAGTGTTTTTCTCATTACCCTAAATTTTAGACTGACTAAAGAATGGAGTTCAAATTCTATGTTACATTCTTCAAACTTGAATTCAAAGGAAACTTAGTCTAAAAGCACTGAGGCATGATTTCTTGCTCTGCCATTTCAAGACACTCTGGGCTTTAGGTTTCTCACCTACAAAACAAATGAAGCTTAGTCAAAAATTGCTAGTTTAAACCAACATTTTCCAACCAAAAGTAACAGCATGGAGGCCAAAGAAAAGTACAGGTAATGGAACGAAACCCGAGTAGAAGTCCACCAATGGCCTATGATCATAAAGAATATTTGGGCTCTTTCTCCATTGTTATGCTCATTTTCACAGTCATTATGACACACTAAAGAACATGTTGTGACCTATTTTTGCATCCAAACATTTTCCTATGGAACCACAAAACTGTTAATGACTCTTAGCTTTAGATATGATTGATTTCCTGTGGTCAACAAAAAGACATTAAGAATTTGGGGTAAATAATATTTTAAAGCAATAAGTAACTCAAAAATAAAGCTTTTAGAGGAAACTAACTGTACCAACTGCACAAATAAAATGTTGTTATTGCTTAGAAGCAATTATTGCAATCTTTTTTTTCCATTTTTTGTTCCTTTATTCAGTTATAATTCAAGGAAAAGTTTAGCATCATGAATTTAAGGACCAATTTGGATACTTCTTACTTTCCTAGGAGAGGCAAGTTTCTTGTAAGTTCAGAGGTTTGTTTTCAGGATAAATTCCTGGTGAACAAAAATACAAAGCTTAAAAAAACTGGAATAGGGTCTGTGGTAGCCTAGTGGCTAAAATTCTCACCTTGCACACCTTGGATCCCATATAGATGCTTGTTTGTGTCCTGGCTGTTCTACTTACCATCCAGCTCCTCGCTTGTGGTCTGAGAAAACAGTAGAGGGTGGTCAAAAGCCTTGAGATCCTGTATCCTCGTGGCAGACCCAGAAGAAGCACCTTGTTCCTGGCTCTGGATCAGCTCAGCTCCAGCTCTTGGGACCATTTGGGGAGTGAACCTGAGGACAGAAGATCTTTTTCTTTGTATCTCCCTCTCTCTGTGCATCTGCCTTTCCAATAAAAATAAACAAATTTTTAAAAAAACCCTTGGAATATTCTCTGACTTCAGCAGTTTTAGAGTATATATTTCTGCCAGCTGGTAAATTAATGTAACAGCATTTATTCTATCTGGAAAAGAATGAAGGTAGCTATCATTGAGAATGAGTTATTGCATACTTACATGTTGAGAAAATAGCTTGAGAACTGAACAAAGCCACGTGAAAAATGTTGACTGTCCAATGTCAGTACTTACTACACACAGGGCATTGAACCCAGGAAAAGACAATTCAGAAACCGAGGCACTGTTATTGTCTATGGAAATTTATAGCTGTGAGGTGATGGTCAGGAAGGCAATGGGGATAGAAGTGTCTGTAATTTGAGGCAAAGGGTAAAATGTTAAGCAGCTGCAGAAATTCGTTTCTTCTATTGATCTAGAACAACATCTCAATGGATCAATCTATCTAAGAAAGGAGCTCTTGCTTGAGTTGTGTTTTATATCAATGTAGAGCATTGTCAGATTTTCCATTGCATTTGCTAGAGACCTAGAGTAAATTCTGCATGCATCTCCATAGGGACACTCCACCTTTAAATGGGTGAGAAATTCATTCTCATAATCTGTTTTATAAAAACAAAAAGAAACAAAAGAGAACAAAACAAAAAAGAGCCAGAAATGCAGGTGGAGTTAGCAAACTCAGTTTTAAACATTCAGAAACTTTTACCAAGGGAAATAATTTCAAATCCTTTGGGATTTGGTTCTGGAGAAGCAATGAGATGACTTTTACATGAAAGAGCTCAGAAGTATTTTTTTAAAGATTTATTTGTTTTTATTGGAAAGTCAGATATACAGAGAAGAGGAGAGACAGAGAGGAAGATCTTCCATCCGATGATTCACTCCCCAAGTGATTGCAATGGTTGGTGCTGCACCAATCCGAAGCCAGGAGCCAGGAACTTCTTCCAGGTCTCCTATATGGCTGCAGCATCCCAAGGCTTTGGGCCATCTGTGACTACCTTCTCAGGCCACAAGCAGGGAGCTGGATGGGAAGTGGGACTGCTGGGATTAGAACCAGCGCCCATATGGGATCCCGGGCGTGTTCAAGGTGAGGACTTTAGCCAGTAGGGCACCACACTGGGCCCGAGCTCAGAAGTATTTTTAAGAACATGCCCAAGCAAAGTTTTTTTTTTCCTGGATTATTATCAGAGAAGCTGCATTCCTCCTTAATTACATTTCTAGATCTTTGGAAACATAAAAGATTCTGTTGCTTTCCTGGCAACGTTCGACTCCAAATGACCTGGGAAAATAACACACACAGCTAAGGAATACCAAAGGTCAGGATGAAAGGCAAGTAAATGAATCTGGATTGGCTACCTGGGTAATTTTAAGTATCTGGATGTTTTGTGAGTTGTTTTTAGTTGGGAGCCAGCACCACCTGTTCCTTGCTTACCTTGATTCCTCAGGTAAAGCAAAAGATCACCTTTCTTATATTCAAGGGTTTGTCTCTACATCTTAATTGTTCACTTGTGTGTCTCCCCAATGGGTTTGACTATGCAAGGAGGTTAGCATATCCCCTTTGCTTACCATTTCTCCATAATGAGATCATGGAGCATTACTGCACATCCATTAAATGTTAGAACAGTGAATGAACCTGAAGGTAACTTGTGGTGAAGCATCCTTTGGTGGAGTGTCCTTCGGTGAAGGCTATGGGGAAAGAGCCCTGTGAAGGATCAGCCACTCTCTGAAAAGTTTGTCTAAGAGCTGGCACAGTGAATTTGCTGCACCAGTGTGCAAAAACTTTGACCTATCAGCCAAGGATACTCAGGAATGGCTCCGAGGAAGCCAATTCTCTATTCTGCTGCCGTCTTGACTTTCAAGCACATCTGTTAGGGTGCACAAAGACTAGAGATGGGGAACTTGTGCTGTATGAGGGAAAGCTCTTGTTCCCGGGGCACAAGTGAGGTGTGGGGACTTTCAGATTCTTTTCTTCAGTCATGCTGCTCAGTGACCTTTAGTTTGCAGCCATCTGCCTCTCCTAACAGCTCTGAAATGCAACAAGCCAGGGTTTCGGTGGCAACTCGTGAAGGGAGTATCTGTGTAGCTTTGACAGGTCACTTTCCCATTTTGAATTTCAATCTCCACACTGGGAAGAGTGGCCTGAAATGTAAGATTTCCAGGGACATTTGACTTCACTTCAAAGAAGCTGTCCGACAGGTCAAGTGGCTAGCACAGTGCCAGCAACGTGATTGGCTCCCAGCTCTGAGCTCACTTCCTCTCCCAGGCATCTGGGGTCGTGTAGGACAAGCTAAAGGGAAAGACAGTATCGTGAGTTTCTGGCAAGGGTCACCTCTGCACGGGAGCTGCTCTGCCCCCACGTGATTCCTCTCCCAGGAAATGCACTGGGAGCTCATTCCTGCGTCTGCATGGCTTTGCTATAGAAAGGCTTTCCTCCCTTCCACCCCTGCCACCTCCCAGGGAAACTGAGCCTCCAAACACAGAGACTTTCCAGTTTTCCTAGTAAAATGAATGAAAGAACCTTTTGGGGAATGAAGTGACTTTTTTTAGCTCCTCTTGTTTACTTTTCCATAAACTCCCAAGATGGCTTACGTGTTAGCTGTTAATCACACCATCTGTTCAAACAGCACTTCAGTGAGTGGTTTGATTCATACTTTTCTTCTAAAAGAATCTTTTTAAGGACAATGTTTATGTCTCTGTTACCCTTCATTTGGCAATGTAGCATGAGATGAGCTATTTTAACTTTGCTGTCATAGCAAACACATATTGAATTTCCCGTTTCTTAAAAGTACAAAATAGAAGACAATTTTTTTTTGCATTTATTTCTTTTGATCTAGTCTTGGAGTGAGGAGTGGTTGTTTAACCAGAGATTATAGGTTTTGAAAGAATACTGGAGGATGGGAAAGAAAAATATCCAGGCAATATTTCCTCAGACATCTTGAATTTTGTGTCATTGAATAGATTTCTGCTATATGAGAAAATTCAGGAAAAGCAAAGATGAACACAGTATTAGAGTGTTTGGCAAAAGGCAGTTTTATTCAGAAGAATTGCTGTTCAATTCAGTCTTATTATTGAGGAAGCAAAGTCACTAGTTTAGGGAGACGCCGAGGGATATGAATTTAGGTACCCCTAAGCAGGTTCTGAGACAAAGCCTGGGTTATACACATATGGAGGTAAGGCAAAACATTTATTATGGTAACCCATTATGGTAAAGGGTTAGAGGAATACATGGATTACTTACTGATAGAGGTGATGCTGTGGATCTCTGACCATCCATGTGAGCATCTATGGAAGTTTAGCATTGCATGGGAGTATCCTTGTGGTAGTGCAGATGGGTACCACTCTCCCCAGCTTTCCAAGCATTTAGACACAGGGAACCACTGTGCTGAATAGCTATATAAAAATAAATGTGTGCAAGGGAAGCACACATACTTTGGTGTAGATACAGTGACAAGGCAGAAAAAACCTCTCTAGGGTCAGAGACAAAAGGTGGTTGAAGATGGTTGATATTAAGAAAAACATTTTTACCCTATTTTAGGGTTGGTTATACTGGTTGGAAACCTTACACATTTGGTAGACACATCAAACATGTGCACTGAGTCGCAAATTAAAGCAGTGTTTGTTATAGGATATTAGTACGTTTGTTCAATGAGATTCAGAACAGACATGAGAGCTGGTTCCAGATTTTTTTATTTCCTTTTAATTTTCATTGACATTTTCAATTTTCTTTTATATGCACAAGCTTTATCCTCATTATATACAGAATTCAGCAAATAGTAAGTAGAAAAATTAGTGTTCATCAAGAAAAAACTGTCCTGATGTTGATTCCGGCAATAATTCTTGGGCTAGGACACTGAAAACAGAGGCAGCAAGAGCAAAAGTAGACAATTGGGACTATACCAAGCTCTAAAACCTCTTCACAGGAAAAAAATAATAATTATCAAGATGAAAGGCATGTTATGGGGTGGAAGATAATATATGGAAATAAAATATGTGATAAGTTCCAAAACACATGTGCAAATGTACAACTTAAAATCAAATAAAATCATTGAACCAAAATTTTTTCTGAATGATTTAGACATTTCCCAAAGACAATTTTCCTTTTACGTTAGTTCGTCCATTTGTCTTTACTCTGATCTAACTGCCTCTGGGGCTCATCCATTGTAGCTCTTTTTGGGTAGAAAGGGTTAACCTCTTCAAATGTCATATTCTGTTCGCCTGATTACAAGTCTCTCTGTAGATCTTTTAAGTGCGCATTTTTCCTTTTATCTTTTCTTTACACCAAATATATCGTATTGGTATTATATCCTGTTGGAGAGATCGCTTGTTATTTACCTAATTATCCAATCCCCCAGTTTGCTTTGGTAACAGATCACTAAATTTTATTCAAGTGTTTATCTAAAACGATTGTAGTTTAGTTCTTCTGGCTAAATTCTTAGCTGAAAACTATAACTTCTGACACTTTCTAATAAAATGATACTGACACATCCTCCACTTTATTTTCCCTTTCCCCTGTACTAGTGCTTAGAATACAAATAGGATCTGGAGCCCAACCATTTTGGTTGCAATGTGAGATTTAGGGCAGAAAGGTCAGAGGGAATGAATGTGGTTGCACGAATATCACAGAAAATATAAAGAGAACTCTTCAGTTACTCATATTTACATCTTGCTGATGTCACCACTATCCTAGATTTTTCTCTTTTTTTGTTGAAGCTGATTCTAATTAATATGCTGTTCCTACAAGTTTTCTATGTTCCATTGAAGATAATTCATATATCACAATACTAGCATATTTCTCATGCGTGACTAATAATAACTTGTTATGCATGTACAGAACATAAACATTAACGAAGCTTTAAACACTATAGCTATTACTCATTTTTTTTTTAGCACCTACATACCAATTTATTGTGACACATTGCAAACTTGGTGATTAGCGCTTTATATTTGACTTTATTTTCCACTCCAAGCTATCAGGTAAATAATGTCCTGTGGCAAGGATGAAATATGCTTCCCCAAGAAATCCTAAACAGAAGGTGCTGGTAACAACAAAATGAAATACATGAACATGTGGAAACATTACTTACAGTAAAGATAACCAAAGTTCTATTAATCTATGGACAACTCAGACATTTCTTCTAAGTTCCAGTCAGATATGTGCACCCCAAATGCCCATGTGTCTATTTTGAAATCCCACAATGCATACTGAACAGTTCCCGAAAAGAATGTTCCCAAGCAGGGAGAGTAGGGATGAGAATAAGGTGCGTAGTATCATTATGCTCTTAAAATGCATGTATGAAATAAATGAGGTTTTAATCTATTTTTAAAAATAAAACTTTGTATGAGATCAACATTTTTGTAATGCAAAAAACACCACCATTTTCCACTTTCCAATCTTGCACTTAAGTTTTTAATTCAGTTTGGATTAAATTTTGGGTATGTTATAAAATAAGGGTTTAACTTCATTCTTTTGAATCGTTTTTCATTGAAGAAGCATACTAATTTCCCAGTGTTGTATTTTGGCACCCTTTCCAAAAATCAGTTGCCTAAAAATGAGTTTATTTCTGGCTTCTCAGTTATGTTCCATTTGTCTATATGCCTGTTTTTATGTCTGTATCTGGTCAGCAGGTATATGGAAGAAATTCATGTAGGAATTAAATGTCTCCTGTGAAGGAAAAGTTCAGGACCTGATGGTTTTATAAGTCAATTCTATAAAATATTAAAGAAGAAGTAGCTCAAATACTTGTCTAACTTTTCCAAAATACTGAAAAATATGGGATTCTGTCAAACTATTTTTATGAGAGCAGCACAACTCTGTTATCAAAACCAATTAAACACACAGCACAAAGAGAAAATTGTGGCTGAATATCCTTGATGAACATGGATGTAACAATTCTCAGCAAAAGATTAGGAAACTAAATCCAAAGTTACATCGGAAAGATCATATATCACGATCAAGTGAGATTTATCCCAGGGATGCAAGGATGTTCTACATTCACAAACAGAAATCACATCAATAGAGGAACAAAACTCCTCTGATCAGCTCAATAGATGCAGAAAAACTATTTGATAAAGTTCATCATCTCTTTAGATCATTGGTCCCTTTTGAATTGATTGTTGTGTAAGATATAAGGTGGGGGTTTTGTTTCATACTTCCACATGCAGAGACCCAATTTCTCAAGCACCATTTGTTGAAGAGAATGTCTCCTCTCCAAATACTGCTCTTGGTATATTTGGCAAAGATTAGCTGCTATAGATGTGTAGATTAGTTCTTGGGATTACTATTATTTTTTAGAAAGATTTTTTTTAAAGATTTATTTTTATTATTTTTTTATTGGAAAGGCGGATATACAGAGAGGACAGACAGAGAGAAAGATCTCCGTCCAATGATTCACTCCCCAAGGGAGCACAACGGCCGATGCTATGCCAATCCGAAGCCAGGATCCAGGAACCTCTTCCGGGTCTCCCACATGGGTGCAGGGTCCCAAAGCTTTGGGCCGTCCTCGACTGCCTTCCCAGGCCACAGGCAGGGAGCTGGATAGGAAGCAGGGCTGCTGGGATAGAACTGGCGCGCATATGGGATCCCGGGCGTGCAAGGCGAGGACCTTAACCACTTGCGCCACCGCGCCGGGCCCTTTAGAAAGATTTTTATGTTATTTGAAAAGGCAATATTACAGAGGGATGGAAAGAGAGGGAGAGCAAGAGCGAGAACAAGCGAGTGGATGAGAGATACCTTCTATCCGCTGCTTCACTCCCAAATGACCTCGAGAGACAAGGCTTGGTCAGACTGAAGCCAGGAGCCAGGGGCTTTTTCCAGGTCTCTCACGTGGGTAAAGGAAACCAAGAACTTTGTCCATCTTCCATTGCTTTTGTAGACATATTAGCAGGAAACTGGCTTGGAAGTGGAGTATCTGGGACTTGTACCATTGTCCCTATGGATGCTGGAGCTGCAGACTGTGGCTTAATGTACTATGTTACAGTGCTGCCTCTCTAGCGTTTATATCCTGTCCCATTGGTCTACGGTGTCTATTTTTTGTGCCAAGGTTTCCCTTTTTTTTAAAGGTTGAGTAATATTCAATTACACACACATACACATGCACAAACCCCATACTTCTGTTTTTGAAAATTTATTTATAAAAATGGAACAAACATCATGTATTTAATAGATACATCCTGTCCAACTCTCTCTTCCTTTCTCCCTCTCTCCCTCTCTCCCTCCTTACATATTTATTTGTTGAAGAACAATGATTTTTTTTCTTTCTCTTGCCTAATGTGAATGATGATGCAAGGATTGTGGGAGTGCAACTATTTTTTCATAATATATTGTTAATTCTTTTGGATTTATACTCAGATGTGAGATCAGTGGATTATATTGTGGCTGTATTTTCAATTATCTGCAGGCCTTCCATGTGGTTTTTCATAGAATCTCTAGCAATTAACATCTCCTCCCCTGGTATTCATGGTCGCCCTCTCCGCACATGCTTGCCAATACTTGGTGTCTTTAAATTTTTAGTAGCCATTCTAATAGGTGTGAGGCGATATATCACAGCACCTTTTAATATTATCTCTCTGATAGTTATATTGGTCATCTTTTATTTTAAAATATTCCCAATAATTGCCATATTTTGGAGCTACATTGTGAGATTTCAATGTATCTATAAATCTGTATTGATCAAAACAGAGTAATGAACATTTCATCTTTTAAAATTTTTATTAACATAAAGAGAACATGTTTTATAGGCACAGTTTTAAGAACATAACTGTACTTCCCTCCCTCCCTCCTCCTATTCATTCTTTTTTTCCCTTTCAATTTTTGCAATAATACACTTTCAATTTACTTTATAATCACAGGTTTAATGTACCACTAATTATATTGCTCAACAAGTGAAGAGCACTATTTCACAGGAATATAAACTAGGGCTTTAAACAATCAAATCATAACAGGGCAGATTCACTATTACATATTCAGTATATTTTGTACTCTGTAGTAGCTATCACAAATGAGGGAAACATTGACATCTTTTGTGGGAAGGTCTGGCTTTTACTTCACAAAATATACTTGTTCCTTGCTGTGTCCATTTATAGCAAAATATAGGATTACATTCTTGTTTATTATTTAGTATTAGTCTATTGTGTATGTATATCACAGTTCCTTTTTTAAAGATTAATTTATTTTCATTGGAAAGACAGATGAGAGGGAGATACAAAGAGAAAAATCTTCTGTCCTCTGGTTTACTCCCCAAGTAGTTGCAACAGCTAGAGCTGAGCTGATCCAAAGCCAGGAGCCAGGAGCTTCTTCCAGGTCTCCCACAGGGGTGCAGCGTCCTTAGGTTTTGGCCGGTTCTCTATTGCTTTCCCAGGCCATAAGCAGGGAGCTGGAAGGGAAGTGGAGCAGCCTGAGACATAAAACAGCACCCACATGGGACCCAGGTGTGTGCAAAGTGAGGATTTTAGCTACTAGGATATCGAGCCAGGTGTATCACAGTTCCTTTTTATAAAAGATAGCTTTTTTTTTTTTTAATTCAAAAAGCAGCGAGAAGGAGAGAGAGAAAGAGAGAGATCATTGATTCACATTCAAAACAATTGCAAATGCCTAACCTGGGCCAGTTTAAAGTCAGGAGTTTCTTCTGGATTTCCCACGTGGGTACAGGAGCCCAAGCACATGGACCATCTTCTGTTGCCCTGCCATGTGGCACATTAGTATGCACCTGGAACAGAAGAGAATCATTGAAGACTTGAACTGACATCCATATATGATGAAGCTGTTGCGGATGACCGCTTTATTTACTACATCACAAAACTGACCCCAGTAGGAAACTTTTAAGTACTGCTTCCGTTGTTTTGCCTGTTATGGGTCTTTTAAAATTTTCTATGCTTTTTTGGATTTACTCATGGTAGATTGTATGTATCCAGGAATTTATTCATTTCTTTGAGGGTATTAGCATCTGTTTGTTTATTGTGATGTGTTATGCTCCTTTGCATTTCAGTGATTTGAGTTGTACACTTTTTCTTTTAACTCCAATTATATTTCTTCAAAATCCCCTCAGTTTTTTTTTATTAGTCTGTACAGAGGTTTGTTGATTTTGTCTGGCTTTTCAAAAAGCCAACTTTTCTTTTTGTCAATCTTTGGATTTTATAAAATTTTCTTTTATTTTGGTTCTGATTTTTAGTATTTCTCACCTCCTGTTCCTGTGTTTGGATTTGATATATTCTTATCCTACGTCCATGAAATGCATTGTCAACCATACTTAATAAACCTGGTGTTGGGAGACAAATAGGTAGCAATACTTTCACTCTCCTTTAAAAAAATTAACTCTCTTAGCTCAGGCTGCTTAAAACATCACAGCGTGGGTGCTTAAACAATTGGTACTTTTTTTTTTTAATTTTTAGAGACTGAAAAGTTCAGGATCTAGATGCCAGCATGAATTAGATTCTCATAAAAGTCTATTTCCACGAATTGTAAGAAAAATGTAATCTGCATGTATAAGACTAACATCCTTGGGTTTAATTATTGTTTACCATCTTTTTTTATATTCCAGAGGAATCGTAGATTGTTTTCATGTTTTACTTGCTATGTGTTGATTTCTTTACCTAATGGAGTGTTAAGCCTGTGATTGGAAAGTGAGATGAATGTATGCCATTGTAGAAATTAGGGGGGGGAAATCAGAGGAGGAGTGTGGAGGAGAGAACACGGGCAGAAGGGAAGATAGGTTACGAACTGTCTTTGTATAAATAAAAAATAAAATAAAATAAGGAAAATCCTATTCCTAATTCTTTCTTCATTTGACTATATTTTATCTTAAGCCCTTGATTTGTACTTCCCAACTTCTGCCAAGTTGTTTGTCAGTTAGTGTACGCCTGATACATGTATAGGAACAAGCTGAAAACATAGACAGTTTGCTCTATGGATGAAATTTTGCCAGTTTGGATACAGCAGATGGAAGTTAAATCAATTTCCCCGATCACTACCAATGAGTCGAACTAAGTTTATACAACTTTTTGAAAAAATTCAACGTGTTTAAGTAATCAACTTCCTGCAACTTTAGTTAGTTCAGTAACACTCTTCAAATTCACTTTCCCTAATTCCTTGTTACTCATGTCTCTCATTGCTACTTCCTGTACTTGTACTCTCAATACAATTCTACCTGGTTACTCTGCCTCAAATACAGGCTATGCTAGGAAATAAAACATGGTAAATAAGGTATGATTTAAGCAAGTCCAATTAAAAGCAAATAGACCGAGACCAGCAATCAGAATCAAGGACTTAGAAAAATGAAAGCTTAGCCAAATGTCTTGATGGGGCATGGCCAAGGAAAATTCCAATGCAGCACTCAGCAGTCAGGCATACATTTGTCATGCAAAACTTTTGATAGAAGAATATCTCAACTGTGTGTCAGGTAGAAGTCTAAGTTCTGCAAAAATGGGAGGAATGCTGCTAGTAAGAATGTTACTTTTGAGTTCTAGGGAAACTGCACCTCTGGCAAATGACCACGTCCCAGGGGACTAATGGTGAAAAAGTTCATGGAGGGCAGTTGGGGCACAGAGTTAAATGAAATTAGAAGTTCAATGTTCTCATACTGAAACACAAAAGTACTTACAGTTTGATATATATTACTTGGCTAATTTCAAGACAGAAATTAAGATGGAGATTGGCTTGAGACAGGTGGACAAAACAGCCCATGTTATTGGTAAATAGAAGGACCCAAGACTGAGAATGACATGAAAATTGATAATAAAGACAATTATGACTCTTTGGTAGATAGATCAAGACAAGGGATATCTTTCTCATACAGACTTCATGTTTCTTGGTATGACACGTCACTCTTTGTCTCACATAATTTCTTCTCCTCATTGATGACAATAGCTGCATGGGCCAGAAAAAGATGTCAATCAGGAATTTATTTTGCAATAAACTAAGGTAGACTCTTAGATGCATTCTGGATTTACAATCAGGACATCTGAGTGTAGGTTGTGACCTTTAGTGAATCATCTGCTTTCCCCAAGTCTTTCTCTCTCTTTTTTTTTTCTTCTGAAAATGGTGCCAACATTTTCTCACATACGGTGTGATTATGGGATGTAATAATACATGTGAAAATAATTGGTAAATTGTTGGACATCGTATAAATATTAGTTTTTATAATAAAGAGTATTTAGTGCGTAGAAGAGTCACGCTCCTTATATGCTATAAAACAGTGACCTCAGCGGTGGACACATTTTTATTGATTTATGATGTTAGGTTATTGGGGCCACTGCATCGCCCTTTTCATCCTAATGCTAAAAATATGACTTTCTAGTCTCTGTCAAAGTAACAAATGTCTCATTATTCTCTGGGGAAATCCAAGTGTAGATGTCATTTTGTAAACAACATCAGTAAGGATTAAGAAGAGCCTCATTGAGTCATTGACTATAAGCTATAGGGTCCTGAATGATGTCTAAGGCAGAAAGGTTTCCTCTGGGAAAAGCCTTGCTATTTACCTTTTGTGTTACAGTAAAACATTTGAATTAGAAAACAAGATGTCTAAATATGCATTTATCTGTCCTTTGAATATTTATTTTCATTTTTAATTGGAAAGGCAGAGAGACATACACAGAAAAACCTTCTACTCTCCAAATTTGTGCAGCAATCCGGATTGCCCTGGGCTGGTGTCAGTGGTCCAGAAATCTATGTCTTCTACATGGGTACCAGGGACTCAAGTGCTGGAGCCATTGCCAGTTGCCAGCCAGGTTCACATGGGTGGAAGCAGAGGAATTGGAATTCAAACCCAACACTCCACTAGCATATGTGGACATCTTAAGTGATTCCTTGAACATTAGAGGACATGTTCACCCCTATTTGTTACTTTATATGTGTAAAGTTTCCTTTTTCCACCCCTATGAAAACATCAATTGAATAATATTTTTATTTTATTTTATATAGACATATAAGAAAAATACACATTTTCAAGGCACAATATGATTCTTTAGTCTACATAAACAATCAACATGTCTATCAACTTTAGTATTTATCAATTATTTTTGGCAAGAACATGCAAAATGCTCTATTTAACTGTTTTGTAATATGTAATGCATTACGAGATCAATGTTTTCTACCTAGGATTAGTTACTGTCTTAATACTCAGAAACAGAGCCCACATAGCGGTAGTAGTAGAACCACCTGGAGGATAATTGGAAATAAAAATCTCAGAGTTTCTGTCCAGACCAGTAAATTAGAATGTGTGTCTTGTCAAGATTCTGCAGGTGATTCATAAAAGTTGAAAGCCAATGTTCTACAACAGCCTTTCTATTAAGATCAGCGTGATCTTGCCAACTGTAGCATCTATTCTATTGCCCCACGCTTGCTTTGTTTTGGAGATCTTTTTAGAAAATCCTCTGTCTAGTCCTATGGATTTGCCATTTCTTTATATGTTTTCCCTTACATGTCTGAAATTTCACTTTTCCTTATGGATCTCAATTTGACTCACCAAATTTGTATTTCTATTGCTTCCAATAGTTAAACATATAGTTGTATATCACAGCTGTATCTCCTCAGAATGCAAGCCCACATCCCTATCCATTCCGCTAAGTTAGCAGTAAGTGGGTCAGATCAACTACCTAGGGAGGAATGGAGTTGTAGAAAGTCAATTTGGAGTAGGAAATGCACCACTAAGGCAGGTATGTGGCACAACAAGTTAAGCTGCTGCTTGAGAAGCTTTTATTTCATACTAGAGTGCCTAGTCCAAATACCAGATTCCTGTTAATGAACCTGGAATAATAGCAGAAGATATTTCAAGTATTTGGCAGGCTCTGCTACCCAGATGGAGTTTCTGGCTGCTGATTTTGTCCAGACCCATCTTTGGTTGTTGTGGATTCTTATTCACTCTCTATTTTTCCATCTCTCCCTCTGACAAGTGGCCTTTCAAATAAATAAATCAACAAACAAATTCTAGAACAAAAACCAGTGAGTCACTGCCATGTAAGCCATAGGGTTCTGAGTTACATGCAAGGCAGAAGTGTTTCCTTTGTGGAAAACCTTTTTCTTTTTTCTCAGTGTTGTATAAAAAAAATTAAAGTCATGAAGTGAAGTGTGTCTATGTGTTGACTAGAAGTTGCCTAGATCAGGTGGGTATGTTCATGTATGCTTTACTAAATGCATTATCCCCCTAGAATTAGCTCTTCAGTAGTCATGTGATACCTCTCAGAGTTTCTGGGAGAGAAGCAGAAGTATCCCTTTACTTCCTGGACTCTGATTTCTGTATGTAGGCAAGGAGGGGCTTGGATAGGTGACCTATCCAAAAACACACTTGGATTTGACCCTGGAATGTGAAATTACAACTTGCTACAGCAAAACATCGGAATGAAATAACATGGGTTTGGTTGCATAGAGTAGGTTTTCCTGCCTAACATGTTCCATCAAGTAAAGAGCATGGTTAATTCACTGCTTTTGAGCTAGTGCATAAAATTTGCTTTTAGTCATGGGTTAACAGCCCAAGTATTGCTGTTTGTTTCTTTTCTGGGAAGTGGCAGTCTATAATTATGGGCTATGCATATTGAGGTTTAGTCTATGTAAGAGATTAATTTTTTCCTTATGGTGATATCACAGAAGCTGTACTGTTCACTCTCCCCAAATCACTTTTACTTAGCAAGTGTGAATGCCCTTAAGCGTATTGCCCTTGAACATATTTAAGTCTAGGTTTGAAATGTGTATGTTTCTGTGATTTATTTTGGTCTCTGTAAAATACAAGCTAAGATCTGCTATTATCTGTTTTTCTTTGGTTATGATTGCCGTGAGAAGTAAATGTATGTGCTTAGGACCATCTTCAATATTCACACCTACAGTTCTCTTAAAAAAAAAAAAGCTGTCACGGGAAGTCTCTTTTGAAAGCAACCGACCTCAGTGTAATGAGATGTGAGATAGGTTCATCTTCTGTGCAGTTCTGCTTTGTGGACAACTGAGAGAGACAAAAAGATGAGTAACTCTTTGAAAAGGATGATTAGCAAGACACCCAAGGTCTTCAGCGTTGTAGTGTTCCTTTGATCACTGTCATGAAGATATCTTTTACATTCTGATTCTTTTGAAGAGTAATACATGGCAGTTACTGCTCCACATATCATAGAAATCCTCATTCTGCGAAAATTGGGAGTATAGGCACACAGACATGAAGATTGCTATCCCGTAGCTCATGATGCCCACAGTCAAATGGCAGCCACAGTTAGCAAAGGTCTGGAGTCTGGCCTCTATGGAGTATATCCTCAGGACAGTCAAAGCTTTACAGGAATAGGAGATAAATAAACCCAAAAGGAAGGAATGATACTAATGTACTGCTGGCTAATATCAGAATCTCCTTAGTTAGAAGCAAGTAGCTTTGAAAATTAATTGTGGGCCTGGCGGCGTGGCCTAGTGCCTAAAGTCCTTGCCTTGAATGTGCCAGGATCCCATATGGGCACCAGTTCTAATCCCAGCAGCTCCACTTCCCATCTAGTTCCCTGCTTGTGGCCTGGGAAAGCAGTCAAGGATGGCCCAAGGCTACTGGACCCTGTACCCGCGTGGGAGACCTGGAGGAGGTTCCTGGTTCCCGGCTTCGGATAGGTGCAGTACCGACCATTGCAGTCACTTGGCGAGTGAATCATCAGACGGAAGATCTTCCTCTCTGTCTCTCCTCCTCTTTGTATATCTGACTTTGCAATAAAAGTAAATAAATCTTAAAAAAAGAAAATTAATTTCAATGCACATGTAAAAGGCTTTATTACACTGTAGGTACAAAATTGTATTGGTGTGACTAAGACAAGAGTCACACTTTGAAGTCAGAACCACACCTTCCTCAGAAAACATTTATATTTAAAGAGGCACGTTTGTGTAGAGGTTGTTGTTTTGTGAATATGCTTGATTTTACATCTTAATGAGAGTTTTAGTGAAGTTGGTCACTTGCCACGGCACTTAACGTGGACCAAAAGTGTGTTGGAAGTCATCAGATGGAAGAACAGGTATCTAACTCACACCCTGTACATAATCTTTCCCTTATCTTTGCCTAGGTTTCAAAACCAACCCAAATTGTTTTGATTTTAGTAAAAATTCACAGTTTGAGATTCTGCTGTTTTTACAGAACAATTTGTTTGGCATAGGGGGCTGAGGTTCAGTAGAAACTTAAAGATATTAGTCATAGAACTTAAGAAACTTGAAAAGGAATTTGCTAATGAAGAGAAATTAAGGATGTGCCAATGTCAGGTTTATGCCACACTTGGATGTTCCTTCTTATGAAGCTGTATGCAATCCTTGCCCATGTCAATTAATTATTATTTGTAGAATCAGCATAGGAAAGAATGTTGAGGTTGAGACATTTTAGTGTGGCTTGTTCACTTTCCCTAACCAAAGTGGGTTAGTTTCTCTGTGTGTAGAATGAGGAAATACTGCACACCTTTCCTACGACACAGCATGGTGAGAGTCTAACCAGATAACGGCAAATGGTACCCAGATAATGGGCACATGCTGCCAAAACTGTAAAGATATGCAAATAAGTGACCATTATTTCTCGAGGAAGAAATATAAGTAAGATTTTCTTTGGTCACCCCATTTTTCAAGCTGTAAAGGAAGCTTAGGGACTCAGCAGCTACATTTATAAGCATAATTCCTCACTATTTAATGCTGGTAGCAATGTTAAGACACAGAAGAGCTTTGTAAACAGGTTCTTTAAGTACAGATATTAATTCCCAGCATTTCTGCATTCTTGACAGTGTTTCCTTAGAGGAGCATCAGAATAGCCCACTCAACCATTCAATGTGTAGCAGGAACATGGAGGAGAATTAAGGAACTTCAGCATTCAGCAATGTCCTCCAGGCTCCTTCAAACCCTTAATTAAGTCACAAGGACCTATCATCTGGGAAGTTACCTAAATTAGACTTAAGAAACATTTTCCTGCTAAAGATGACTGACCCAACTCCCACACATCAATCCAGAGCCATAGATAAGTAAAAAGTGTTCTTTAAACTTTTAATGGCTTTGTTTGTGAAAAAGGCAAGATGATTTCATAATGTTTGACCATGTGCCTTCTTACTAAAGTTGAAAACATTAGTTTAGAAATTCTTTATTTTTCATTTGCTTGAGAGAGAGAGAGATCATCCACCCACTGGCTCACTCTAAATGCCACTACAGGAAGAGTTTGCAAGCCAGAACCAAGAGCCAGGAAGTCCTTCCTAGTCTCTCCATACTGGTGTCAAGGTTCCAAGCTCTTCCTATATCACCTGTTGCCTCACAGAATGCATGAGAAGGAAGCTGGATGAGAAGGGGGAGAGTTAGGACTGGAACCGGCTGTTCAACATAGGTTGAGGACATCCCAAGTGACAGCTTAACTCATTGTGCCACAATGTTGCTTTAATTTTGTTAACGAATGATAATACTTCTTAAAATAAGACTTACACACACACACACACACACACACACACACACACACACTAATTTAAACCCCACATTACCCTAATTCATTTTCATGGCTAGAAACATGGCATTCTAAACAAATAACTATCTCAAATATCAATGTGCATATTACTGCGTTTACAGTTATGCATATTTAAAAAATACCAGTGTTGTCAATACAATTTCCTGATTAATCTGAGGATATCAAGTGTAAAATTAACATTTTACTTGTAGTTCAGGGTCATCCTTGAGTGAATAATGGAGAGTGAGAGATGAGGATGGAGAGAGAAGACTATAGAGAAAAAGAGAGAATACATGTTAAGTAGAAAATAGTATTTTTCATGTGGTATGAAAAGGTATGCTGGGGGAAAGTGTGGGGAAAGTGAGAGGGGGACTGAGTGCAGGTGAGTAGGAAGGCAGGTTTCCTGTGTAGATAACTAGCATTACTCAACAAGGATGGAACAAGGTGCTTCATGAATCAGTGAGGTCAGTCCTTCACTGCGGCAGCATCTAATTTCAGCCTGCCCAGCAATCCAGTAGATATTTATATCAGAAAACAGGCTACATTTGGTCCAATTTGCATAAGTTAGGAGAGGGGAAAAAAGGAGGCAGAGAGACATAGAG
The DNA here is from genome assembly GCF_017591425.1 of Ochotona curzoniae. Classification (NCBI taxonomy): domain Eukaryota; kingdom Metazoa; phylum Chordata; class Mammalia; order Lagomorpha; family Ochotonidae; genus Ochotona; species Ochotona curzoniae. Next base: position 14,201,276 of record NW_024467087.1, read on the forward strand.
CCATACAGAAAGCAAGAGATGAGAGGATGCAAGTCTAGGAGAAGGAGAGAACTAGGGAGTTGAGTGAGGAGAGGTGGATTATCCAAAAGGAGGCAGAGGGTTGCTTTAGCAACTTTGCCTCTGCTCCAAGATTCTAAATATGACTGCCCTCATTAATTTGCTTCACTTCCACACCCCCTGTTAATTTCCCAACTCAACCTTCTGTTTCCATCACACAAATGAACTTACTAGAATGTGACTCAATGGGCTATTAATTAACGGATGCAATTTTCTAACTTAGTGTTTGATTAATTCCCTGTAACAGTAGTTAATCTTCTCACTTCTTGAAAATGTTTCTTCCCTTGTATTTGCTTTTATAATATTAAGTAAGTTGAAAGAATGTTATTGCAACAATTAAAAAAAAACAAGGAGGGAGGGTGGGTAGCATTATGGGCTTAAAATTTTTTTGTGAAATACATGAAATCTCTTCATATAAACAAAAAGAGGTATAAAAGTTAAAATTTTAGCAGACATGTCAAATTCTGCTTATTTATGAAGTAACATGTTTTGATACATGCAGTCATGTGTCAAGTGCAATAAGCATGAGTATATTTGCATCTTCAGTAAACAGGTCTTTATGATGAAAACATCCAAAATCCTACCTTGTAAGTTTTAAGAAAAGATTTATTTATTTTTTTAATTGGAAAGACAGATATACACAGAGAGAAAGATCTTCCAGTGGCTGCAATTGCTCGAACTGAGCCAATCTGAAGCCAGGAACCAGGAGTCCCTTGTGGGTCTCCCACACAAGCACAGCATCCCAAGGTTTTGGGCCAACCTCAACTGCTTTGCCAGGACACAAGCAGGGAACTGAATGGGAAGTGGGGCTGCTGGAATACAAACTGGTGCCATTTGGGATCCCCGTACATGCAAGGCAAGGACTTTAGTCACTAGGTTACTGTTACAAGCTCTGTTTTTATTTTTTAATGGAGAAATACGTGGTACATTAGTATTATCTTTTGATTTAATCTCTTACCTGCTCAATTCTCATTTTTCCATACATTCTATAATGTACATGAAGTCCACAAAATTCAATGATTGTTATCACTATATTCTGTTCAATATGGTTTCTCTGCTATACCCCTATTAAGCCTCCCCTGGTTAAAACTTTCAAGATTTTTGGGAATAGCTTTATTAACATAAAACTCACATATCATAAAATTCACCCATTAAAAATGTACAGTTCAATATTTTTAGCATATTTACAATTTGAAGTCATCGATACAATCAATTTTAGGACATTTACATTAGATCAAAAGGAAATTTTGTACCCAGTGACCATCGCTCTCCATTGCTCAACCCTAGGCAACCATTAGCCTACTTTCTGTTTGTATGGGTTTGTCTATTAAAAATAGAATCATACATAGCTTTTGTGGCCGACTTCTTTTACTTGATATTTTAAGGTTCATCCATGTTATTGCTGATATCAGTACTTAATTTCTTTTAATTGTCAAATAATATTCCACTGTTTAGATAATACCCCATGTTATTTATCCATTCATCAGCTGATAGACATTTGAATTGTTTATATTTTTTGACTATTAGGATTATTGTTGCAGGCATAGCATTTGTCTTAGTGGTTAAGATGCCTGAATCCCATATCAAAATACACGGTTTTGATTTCTGCCTCTGGCTCCTAAATCCAGCTTATTATCAAATTAGGCCCTGGCCTGTAGCTGTGATGGCTGAAGTAATTTATCCCCTGCCACCCAAATGGGAGGCCCAGATTGAGTGCCCAGTGGCTTCAGCCTTGCCCTGTCCCGTCATTGTGGTCATTTGAGGGACTGTGCCAGCAGATGAGAGCTGTGTGTGTGTGTGTGTGTGTGTGTGTGTGTGTATTTCTATCTCACAGAATTAAAAAAAATTATAAATAGTCTTGTATGAACATGCTTGTACACATTTTTGTGGGTGCCTAGATTTTCATTTCTCTATTGCTGGGTCATTTGATCTATTTTTAACATTTTCAGAAATTGCTAGGATATGTTAACAAACTACTTTACCATTTTTATTTCTCTCTGGAAGTGTATAAATATTCCAGTTTCTCCTCATCCTTTTCATGCTTATATTTTCCAATGAAAGCCAGCTTCTGCATGTGTACCCCGAAACCAGTGTTATCTGGGGAGGGAGAGAAGTAAAGGCTGCAGAACTCTTGGTCCTGTTCTTAGCACAGTAGTCACTTTTGTATCTCTAGTGTGAAATACCTATAGCAAACTACTTTCATAAGGAGAAAGGCTCATTTTGGCTTGGTTTTGGATGTTTACAGCCTATGATCAGGAAGGTCTCATTGGTCCAGCCACAGGTAGTTGACTGTTTGCTGCAGAATCCAGAGATTCAGAGCATCACATAGTTAGATACAATGTATGCACATCTGTGTCTGTGATCTACTACACAGCTACCAGGATTCAGTCATTGGGGCTCCAACCTAATGACCAACACAATGCCTTACCTTCTATCACCATAATTGGATTTTTCTACCCTTTGAATTCTGTTAACTAAAGACTTTATAGGCTAAAGCACTGCCTGAGTTCAGAGACCAAAACATAATCAAACTATAGCGACACCTGAAGACCTTCTGCATTTTATAATATATTTAAAAATTTTTTTTATTGGAAAGTCAGATATACAAAGAGAAGGAGAGTCAGAGAAGTTCTGTCCATTGACCCACTCCCCAAGCAGCCTCAATGCCTGGAGCTGAGCCAACCCAAAACTAGGAGCCCTGAGCCTCTTCCAGGTCTTCCACGTGGGTGCAGGGTCCCAAGGCTTTGGGCCGTCCTCTACTGCTTTCCCAGGCCACAGGCAGGGAGCTGGATGGGAAGTGGTATGCATATGAGATCCTGGCATGTGCAAGACAGGGACTTTAGCCCAGGAATGCATGTTTTGCCATAGACTCCAAACCAGCTTTGTTTAAAAAATAAATATATAAAATAAAATAAAATAAAATAAAAAGTAAACTGTCTTAGATTTTTTGGGGGGGTGGGCACCTGTATGGGTGCTGATTTAAGTCTCACCTGCTCTGCTTTCCATCATGTTCCCTGCTAATTCACCCAAGAGAGTAAAGACAGATTCCCCAAATGCTCAGGCCCCTGGCACTCATGTCGAAGACTGCGATAGAATTCCTGACTCCTGGCTTCGATCTGGCCTGGCCTGGGTCGCTTTGGTCTTTGTGAGAGTCAATCAACAGATGAAAGATCTCACCTTGCCTTTCAAGTGAATAAATAAATCTTTAACTTTGTGTTAGAATTTTATGATTTGATTACCAGTAAATCTTCTCAGCACAGAATGAAGGATTAATATTAAAAATCAAACCAATTTGTTGCTATTGCTGGGAGAGGAAGGGGGAGAAACAATTTTGATGCGTGGTAACCAAATTTTATGAATCCAACCTAATATAGACATTGTGACAAGTATGAATCAATTTCCAGAAACAACATCGATGAAATATTCAAGTTTGATGTTACCCCAGATATTTGAGTTGTGAAGAACAATATACTTTTGAGAGACATGGTCTCTGTAGACAGATCTGGCTTTGAATCTTGGCTCTCCCATTTCCATGTGAACTTGGCCAAACTATGTAATCTCTCTGAACTCAGGTTTTGTGATCTGTAAAATAATTTTCTCTGCAGAGATATTTTGAATATTGAATTATATTATGCATAAGTATTATCTATGATGTACAGTAAGCACTCAAATTTCTACTCTATTATTATGACAGGAGCCTAAATGTGTTGCTCAAGTGAAACAGACACTGGCTGTAAATTGAAAAAGATAAACTTTGGGTTATTACAGACCTATGACTTTAAGTTCATAATTTTTTGGATGGGTGGGGGTAAGATAAGCTTTACTTACCCATGCCTGTGTTTATCAGATAACTCCAAAACCCAGACACATTGCATAATTCCCCGACAGTAATAACTCTGCTGGCAGTTCCCAGGCAGAGATGTGGGAGAAAGTTCAATATCCGGGCAGTGCTAGGATCTACAACTTCCTGTGGTCTGCCTAGTGAAATCTGACCAGATAAGGACAGTTAATAAGAAGCCCTTTAGATGGAAAGACTCATTTTTATATCTGTAAAAGGTAAAATATTGATGTTAAGCACCTGAATAGATGAGGTTAATTTGAATAGCCTTCTATTGTTACAAGAAATACAGAAAATTGTTCAGGGCAAACTTTTAAAGGTCTTCTTTGTAATTTTGGCACAATGGAAAGACAACCCTTCTGATTCTAATAAACTGGTAGTTCTACTGCTTTTAATAGATGGACCCGGAGCTACCACCGTGTCTAAGAAAACACACCTCGTATGCTAGGCTTGCTTATTGCCATACCATTGCCCAATAAAATCTTTACCTGAGAGGCCTACAAATATTTCCAACTGGAGTCAGTCATGTGAATAGGAAAACACGTACTGCAAAGCAATGCAAATGGCGCAGAGTCCCTAGAGCAGTAACTCCTTTTTTCCCTTGCTTGCTCTACCATGATGCAGAAACTAAGCAGGTAAACATTTGGATAATCAGATTCCCCAAGTGATACATTTTTTCCCACTCCTTTTTTTCCTTGAAACAATTTCCTGAGTGCGATCATCTACCCCCTCTTCTCTCATCATAGAGGGATGAATTTTTATGATACTTTCACTGTAAATGTCACAGGCTGCATTCCTGGTTCAAACACTTTTTAAAAGCAAGCTCAAGCTGTGGACATTATAAAGACACAGCAAGGGAGCAAAACAGCTTAGCATCTGAGTAAGAGTTACACTGTCAAGCACTTGTCCGCTGAAGTTACAAGTCAGCCACTTGCTAGCTGTGTGACCTCTAACTCTCCTGAACCTCAGTTTCTTCACCTGGCAAATGGGCATGCTTAGAGCAACACTTATACAATACAGTTTGGGTAATAAAATACAACGATGCACAGTAGTTCAGTTAAGAGTAGCTGTTGTTCTGAAGGAGCAAGTTCAGCAGATGAGAGGATGTAACTGAAGTGGTAATTACTTTGTGAGGTTTGAAACAATTCTAAGATAATATCAGTGATTCTGCTGAGCTGGCATATCACACGATTAGAAATAATCAGCCAGGGGATTCAGTGATTATATCTCCATAGGACATTTTCAACTCCTTACACTGCAGTTGTATTAGGGGACTCTTGGACAGCAACTTGAGACAACAAAATCCTCAGTCATTAACACTAAGCAGTTGAAAAATGGCCTTTAGTTAATGTTATAATGCAACAGGCGAAGTGTTGTTATTTAGTACTATGTGCCTGTCTTACACTTCTCTTGTTCTAAGCCAAAGGTTGACAATTCATTATTTTGTTTTCCTTGTCAGATGTTATAAATGTAATAAAGCAGTTACAATGGATTTTAAATTCGTGCCATTGAGGTGAGTTGGAGATCAAAGCTGAGGTGTTTTATGAACTCTCATTCTATTATGATGATACTATCATTATCATCATCATAAATAGAAAAATTGGAAAAACATCTGAGATCTGCACCTGAAGAGAGAGAGACTGGAAGAAATTTGGAATTGGATCTGCTCATGTTTACTGTTAATGTGTCAATAACCTAGTACAAAGGAATTGTAGTGAGTGGAATCCATTTCTCAAGGCATTTGCATAAACTTTACAAGTTTGGTGAATCCATTTTATCTCTCTGAGAGTTAGATTTTTATTTTGAATTTGAAGTGACATAACAGTGAAATATAAAATGCATGAATTCCAAAATTAAAAAAAAAACCTAAATAGCTACAGTGTCAGTAAAGATACAGAATATTTCTATGGCTTGCAGACAATCTCTTTTTTTTAAGCTGGCCAAGAGCTGAGTCACTGTCAGTTTTTTGTATTTAGTATTATTTTCCATGTTACAATTTTTTATGTTTTTTATTTATTTTTTAAATCTTTATTTTTCACAATACAGATCCATAGGCTCAGGGATAGGGATTCCCCCCTTCCTGTTCTCACACAGGAGCATTTTCCACCATATTATTACAACAGTACAGTCCTTCAGTGACAATCAGAAGCCCAACATATTCAGAAATTCTCTTGTATTCTATTGTAAGCAAGCTCTCCCTCCATCAGCAACAATTTTCTACTTTCCCCAAACTAATTGTGCTAGTTCTAGAACCTGATATATATCTAATATTTTATACTTAACGTAACACTGCATTACCTACTGCATTGCGTGTGTTAGTCTTTATTGTTTTTTATCAATTAGTAACATCGCTATTTTTTGAGAGTATTCATGAAATTTGCATTTTTGAATTGGAGTCACATTGAATATTGCTGCTATGAACATTTGGTGTACAAACTATTGCTGTGAACAAATGTTTTGCGTTGTTTCATGTGAATATATTCAACTTTAGTGGCTGAATCTTAAGTATATATGTTTAATTTTAAGAAGTTGTAAGATATTTTAAAAAAATTTACACTGTTTTACTAGGTCATCACAGTTGAACTCAATTTGCTGCACATTCTTGCTAATATTTTTCATTGGTTGTTTTTATATTAATTATTTTGTGTATAGTAATATCACATTTTAAAAGCTATTTTGAAATAATTTTACATTTTGAGAAAACTTCTGAAGATAGTACAGAGACTTTCTGTATAACAGTTACCTTAAGATCATTCTCTTACTGCGTTTTTAATTTGCACTTCCCTGAAGGTATGTATGCTTTTTGACTAATGCATGTTCTTAACAGCTTTGTTGAAGATCAGTGGGTTGTGGGTGCATATATTTAGTTCCAGGTTCTCAATTCTTTTCTGTTTGTCTATGGGTTTTTTATGCTGATACTGTGCTATTTTAATTACTGCAGCTTTGTAATATATTTTAAATCAGGCAGTGTAATGGCTCTTGCTTTGTTCTTTATGCTTTGTTCTTTATGGCTGTTTGGGGTCCTCTGTGGTTACATACAAATGACAACAGTGCTATTTTATCCTGTGGAAAAAAAAAATAAGACTTTGATAGGATTATTTTAATCCATAAATAACTTGGATAGTATGAGATTTTTAACTATAGTTATTAGAATGATTCTTCCAATTTGTGAATACAGTGTGTCTTTCCATTTCCTTACGTGCTCTACAATTTCATTCATCTTTTATAATTTTCATTGTAGAGATAATTTAAAAGATTCCATTTTAAAATTGTTGCATGAATACTGCATTTTTCATTCTGTCCAGAACATCTTCATCACTGCCAATGTGACAAAGTTGTTGTACACATGTTTTTCTAGTAGCTTTAGTTTTCAAATTAACTTGGATCTATGATTCCTTGTCAGCTAATTTTAAAGTAAGATGTGAGGCTAAAGTAGAAGCTCCTTATATATACACAGTTATCTGCCAGGGCTTGGTTAATGTGACCCACGGACAAAATCTCTTCATATTTCTTTTCTTTTTCTTTTCTTTTTTCTTCTTTTCTTTTTTCTTCTTTTCTTTTTTGTTCTTTTCTCTCTCTCTTTTTCTTTCTTTCTTCCTTTCTTTCTTTCTTCCTTTTTCTTTTCTTTATTTCCTTCCCTCCTTCCTTCCTTTCTTTTTTGTGAGACTATTGAACTTATAGTTAATGTTCATTTATTTGAAAACATTATAGAAACTTAAGCAAAGAATATGCTGCACAGATATCTTGTAGTTTGAAAAGTCTGTAATATTTATTTGCTTCTTCACAAGGTAATTTGCCTACACTTATTCTTTGCTTTTTTTGCTACATATTTATATATTACAGCTCCATATGATATCATTCTTATAAGACAGCAATATACTTTTACTACAAAAATAACTTGAATTATAATGAAATTAAGAATCAATATGAAAAGCTATTTTGATATTTATCTAAATATTCTGGTGTTCAAAATTTTACATTGCATCATGAGAATCTCAGTTTCATCACTTCTTGACCTTTGGCTAAGATCAAGTGTGTGAGAATCTCAATTTATATGCGTCACAGTTTTCCTAAAGTACTTACATGAAATTCTACAAGTGGAAAATTTTTGCTACTTCTGGTTTTTTTTTGTTTGTTTAAAAGTGACTTTTTTTCTCCTTCAGTCTTACAGAATATTTTTGCTAGATATGGAATCTGAGTTGATGGTTTATTTTATTCTTTCATTTTTAATGTATTTAAAAAATATTATTGCAAGGTGAACAGATTTCATGTATTTAATACCTACAATTCTAAGAATTTAACCATACTGAACTCTCTCACTTCCTCAATCTCCCATCAATCCTTCCTTTTCTTTTTTTCCTTCAAAATTTTCAATAACACAATTTCAATTTGCTTTGTAATCACAGGCTTAATGATTCACTAACCATAATGCTCAACAAGTGAAAATTAAAAATATCACTGCTATACCAGCATATGGACAAGGGCTGGAAATCATAATCAAGTCCAAACATGTCAGTTTCAGTCTCATACATTTTTTTGTGTTCTACAGTAATTGCCTTGTATCAGAGAAAATACGTAATATTTGATACCTGGGTAGTATTCTATTGTGTATGTGCCATATTCTGCTTCTAAAAAAATATTTATTTGTCTATTTATTTGAATGGCAGAACTACAGAGGTAGAGAGAATGACACACAGAGAGCGTTTGTTGGCTGTTTTAAATGGCTGAAATGGCCAGGATTGTGCCTGTCTGAAGGAAGGAGCCAGGAGCTTCTACAAGGGGAAAAATTTTGTTACCAAGCACTCAGGTATCCTTCTATTGCCTTCTCAGGTGTATTAGCGAGGAACTGTATCTAAAGTGGAGCAGCTGGGACACTAACCAGTGTCCACATGGGATCATGTTCAGTTTATGGACATTTGGGTTGATTCCATATCTTACCTGTTTTGAATTGAGCAACAATAAACATGAGTGTATAACTAAGTTTCTCATATGCTTATTTAATTTTGGTAAATTCCTGGGAGTGAGATGTCTGGGTTATATGGAAGATGTGTTTTTATATCTTTGAGGAAGCCCCATGCTGTTTCAACAACAGTGGATTAGGGTAAGGTTGTTTCAACATCCTTACAAGAATTTGTTCTTTTTAATTTTTGAAGGATAGCTATTCTAAATGGAGTGAGATGAATCCTCCTTATGGTTTTTATTGGCATTTCCTGATAGCAAGTGATCTTGAGCAATTTTTCATGTATCTGTTGTCCATGTGTATATCATCATTTGAAAAATGTGTATATATATCCTTTGCCCATTTCTTGACTGTATTGCTTGTTTTGTTGTTGTTGAGTTTCTTGAAGTTTTTTACAGAGCCTGGATATTAATTCTTTATCAGTTGCCTAGTCTACAATTATTTCCTCCCATTATTCTGTTGCCTCTCCACTTTGTTGGTCTCCCATGTGGATGCAGGGATTCAAGTGCTTGTTGTGTTCCCATGTGTGTTAACCAGGAGTTGGATCGGAAATGGAGAAGCCAGGACTCGAACTTGGCTGCCATTAGGGAGGTGAAAGCTTATTCAGTACTCCACAGCAGAGATTTTCAAATTTATTTAATCAAATATATGTTTATAGATTTTTGAAGGTTTGTTTTTTTAAAAGTCAAAGAGAGAGGGGAGGAGGGAAGGAAGAGGAGAGGAAAGGAGGGAGGGAGAGAGGGAGGGAGAGAGGGAGGGAAGAATGGAGAGAGAGAGAGAGAGAGAAAATCTTTCATCATCTGGTTCACTCCCCAAATGGGCAAATGAGTGGAACTGGATTCATCTGAAATAAACATTCAGCAGGTAGTATTTTCTTCTGGGTCTCCCACATTGGTACAGGGCCCCAAGAATTGGAGTGTCTCCTGCTTCCCCCCTTCATTAGCAGAGAGCTTGATAGGAAGTGGAGCAGCTGGGACTCAAACCAGTACATACCTGAGATGTCACCACTGCAGACGATATCACCTACTATGCCAGAGCTCCTACCACTATGGTTTATATTTTTAGCTAATTATTTTTTATTTGTACAATTAAGAAATTTCATCCATGCAGATTTAAAGGAATAATGAAGCGTCTCACCTCCCCTCCAGCCAAGGTTCCCATCCTCCCTCTTCTTCCGTTTCTTATTTTTCCTTTTAAGTTGTACAGTTATATACTTCCAGTTTATTTTATAGCTACAAGTTTAACTGACCTCCAAATAAACAATTCAACAAGCAAGAAGCAGGATAATTACTGCTTTGCAAGAATGTAGACAAGGGCTGTAACAATAATCAAATCTCAAAATGTCATTTTGCTCATATATATTACCATTTCGTGTTTTGTCTATTAATTATCACAAATCAGGGAAATGTGTTTATGTTCATTAAGGATATAGCCCTGTATTTTAATTTTTGTGTTGTGTTTTAGTTTTGTTGATGCTTGACTGATAAAAAGAGTTTGGCAAAGTTCCATCCTGTTCAATATTTTGGAACAGTTGAGAAAATATTGCAGTTATTTCCTCATTAATTTTTTTTTTTTTTTTTTTTTTTTTTACAATTCAGTATTAAAGCTCTCGGGTTTTCAGGTTTCCCTTGGAGGATCATTTTTAATTGATGCTTCAATCTCATTGCTTCTTATGGAACTGTTAGATTTTAACATTTTCTTGATGTAAATTACATGGTGCCAGGAGTTCATCCATTTCTTTGAGATTGTCCACTATGTTGTTTGATCATTTTCCAAAGTAGTTTCTTATTAATTTTTTATATTTCAGTGGTGTTGCTGTAACATCTCTTTTCACCTTTAATCTTATGTATTTGAGTTTTCTTCTCTTCTGTATTCACCTGGCTAAAGGTGTCTCCTTTGGTTATTGTCTCAAAAATGAGCTTTACATTTTACTTGTCTTGTTTATTTCATATATACATATTTAAGAGCATAAATCCTCCCTCTTGCCCATGTTTCCACCCTCCATTCTCATTTTTCTTATGCTTTTAATTTTTACATTGATATATTTGCAGAGTATTTTATAATTGCAGGCTCAATTTTGCAATTTCATTCTTTCTCTCAGCTCTACTGTAGCTGTTGAAAACAGAACATGAATTCTGAGTAACTCCTGCCCCTGCAGATAGGTCATGATTTGTCTTAGGAAAAACAAACTGACATTATCCGCTTTTATAATATAATTGAAGCTCCATGTTTTTCAGAAGTTTAAAATAATTTATAAGACTGAATGGGTCCTGGACACTCTCAAGTCAAATGTCTCCCCAAATGTTCCGTGCATGCTAACTTTTCATTGTCTCCACCGAAAGGTTAGGAACTATTTTACAGAATACTTGGGAAACATTATTTCTAATTTGTATTTATGGGATAGATCTTTTCTGTGGCTTATGTATATTATTTTGTTATTTAGGAAATTGTAATTTATTTATGAATGAGATATGAGCATCATATCAAATTTGTATGCTATATTGTCTGAAGCATATCTACACATTGAGGACCATTAAGCAAATACTATAATAAGAATTGTACCCACTAATCATATTTGAAGCTTTTAGGAATGGTAAGTTAAACTGAGATTAATGTATAATTAAAATTTTTTTTTAGCTGTATGATTTTGAAATCTCAAGAGAAGGTGTGTAGAAAATAGAATCATTTAACACATTATTTACTTTTTAATATGAAAAGATTGTACATTCTAAATAAATGGTTTCAAGAAGATGCCCTTGCTCCCCTGCCCATCCACCCTCACAATCTCTTCTCACATCCCATCTCTTCATCAGTTTTGGAAGACATGATTTTAATCCACTCTACACTGTCAGGTTTGATATTCCATTAATCACAATATTCAACAAGGCAAGTTGGGAAGATCACCCTTCCACAGAACTATAAACAAAGGCTAAAAGTGATAATCATATCCCCAAATGTCCATTTCATTCTTGTTAATTTTTATTCTGTATTAATTGCCACATATCAGAAAGAAAATATGGTAGCTGCCTTTTTGAGGCTAGCTAATTTCACTAAGCTCAAGGATTTGCAGTTGTATCAATTTTGCTACAAAAGCAAGTTTTCATTCTTTTTTTAATACATGAGAAATATTCCATAGCATTTGTATAGCACTTTTTTTTTGGTCCAGCCGTCAGCTGTTGGATATTTGTGTTGGCTCCATATTTTAGTTGTTGTGAACTGAGTTAAAATAAACATAGGGCTACAGTTAATTCTTTCATATGCTCATTTCATTTCCTTTGGATAAATTCCCAGGAGTGGGATGGCAGGGTCATATGGTTGATCCACTTTCAGATCTCTGATGAATCTACATACTATCTTATTAGTTTACATTCTCACCAGGGGTGTATAGGGATGTCTTATTCCTCAAATCTCTGCCAGGATTTACTGCTTTTAGATTTTTGGATGATAGCCATTTCAGTTAGGTTGAAAACTTAAATGAAAGCCATTTCACTGTGGCTTTTATTTCATTTTCTTGATGGCTGGTGATCCTGAGTATTTTTTCCTGTGTTTGTTGGCCATTCATATTTCAGCCTTTTTAAAATCCCTTTGTCTGTTGCTTAATTGGATTGCTCTGTTGTTGTTGAGTTTCTGGAACTCTTTACATATCCTTGATATTAATCCTGTCTCTGTTGCAAAGTTAACAAATATTTTCTCCCATTCTATCAGCTGTCTCCTCACTTTGTTTCCTTTGCAGTGCAAAAAGTTATTTTTACCTTGATATATTCCCATTTGTCTATTTTTGTTCTCATTACCTGTGCTTCCGGAGTCCTTTTATAGAAATCTTTGCCTGTGCTAATGCAGAGTTTCCCTGCTATTTTTCTTCAGTAATTTGGTGATATCGAATCCTGGGTTTAGACCCTTGATCCATTTTGAGATGACGTTTGTATAAGGCGTAAGGCAAGTGTCCAATTTTCTCATCACCATTTATTGTAAAGACTGTCATTTATCTAGGGATTCATTTTAGTCCTTCCTCCAGGGATTCATTTTAGCTTGTTTGTCGAAGATTAGTTGGTTGTAGACTAGTGAATTAATTTGTAGGGTTTCTCTTCTGTTCCATTGATCTACATGTCTGTTTTTGTGACAGTATCAGGCTATTTCTGTTGTAACTGCCCTGTAGTACGCCTTGAAGCCTGTTTTTGTAATGCTTCTAGCTTTACTTTTGTTGTTCAAGATTTAAAATTTCTTTGGAGTCTCTTTTATTTCATATGTACTTAATCTGATTTTTTTCTAGATCTGATAAGAATGCCATTGGTATTTTGATTGGGATCACATTGAATATGTAAATTGCTTTGGATAGTATGGACATTTTAATGTTTATTAATTCTTCCAATGCATGAACATGGAAGATTTTTCTGTTTTGTGACTCATTTCTTTTAATGCTTTGTAATTTTCATTGTACAGATCTGTCACAATTTTGGTTTAATTCACTCCAAGGTATTTAAATTTTTGATAGCTATTGTAAATTGGACTGATCTTATAAGGTCTTTGTCAGCCATGACATTGTGCATACAAAGGTTATTGTTTTTGCAACACACAATTTATTATTACAATTTTTTGGCAATTTTTTTACCAGATTCTCTTATGAGTTCCTTATATAGTCTTTTTAAAGGATTCTTATGACATTATATATAGAATCATGTCACCTGCAAATGGGTAATTTGACTTCCACTTTTCCATTAAGTACCCATTTAATGTATTTTTCTTGTCTAGTAGCTCTGGTGACTTCCAAAACTATATTAAATAGCAATGGTGAAACTGGACATTTGGTTCTCAACATTAGTGGAAATGCTTTCAATCTTGCTCCATTCAATTCGCCACTGCCTGTGGGTTTGTCATATATTGCCATAAGTGTTCTGAGGGTTTTTTTTTGTTCAATATGCAATTTACTTAAGTTATTTTCAATAATGAAAGTATGTAGATTTTTTTGATATGTGATGGTTTATCAAATTGTTGTTCTTTATCATTTGTACCTTCTCTGTATCTATTTAAGTAATTTATAAAAAAAAATTTTAATATGATGTATCACATTTATTGATTTGTAGATGTTGAACCATCCCAGCATATCAGGGTGAATGATCTTTCTCATGCATTACTGGATTTGTTTAGCAGATATCTTATTGAAGATTTCTGAATCTATTTTCATCAGCGATACTGGTCTGTAGTTGCGTTCATTTTATCTTTTTCTTGTTTTGCAGTTAAGGTGATATTGACCTCATAGAAGGAATTTGAGATATTCCCTCTCTTTCAATTTTTTGAATAGTTTGAAAAAACTTGGAAATCATTATTTAAAAGTCTTGTAAAAGAGCTTTTTCATTTTGTTATTCTTTTGTATTTTTTTAGTTTCAACATCACTTGTTTCTGCCATGCACAGCTAGCTAATCTTCTGTGCTGTGGTGCCAGCATCCCATATTAACACAATATAAAGTCCAGGCTGCTCCACTTCCAATCCAGCTCTCTGCTTATGGCTTGGGAAAGCAGCAGAGGATGGCCCAAGTTGTTGGCCCCCTGCACCGACATGGAGATCTGGCAGAATCTTCTGGCTCCTGGCTTTGGAGTAACTCACTTTTGGCTTTTGCAGCCTTTGGAGAGTGAATCAGTGGATGGAAAACCTTCTCTCTGCTTCTCCTTCTCTCTTTCAAATAAAAATACATGCATTTTTTAAAAGAAGAAATACTTTATTTCTGTTTTACTTTTAAAGGATAGCTTTGATGGAAGTAATATTCTCGACTGAAAATTTCTTATAAGACCTTAACTATATCACCTCACTACCAGATCAGTAGTGTTCCTGCTAAGTCTGTTGTTACTCTGGGTTTCTTTTAATATAACTTGACACATTTCTCTTGGTGTCTTTAATAGTTCTTCCTTTACTTTTGACAATTTGTGCCTTGGAGAAGATCTTTTTTTTTTTTTTGATGAGTTTGATTGGAGTTTTTTGATTCCTTGTATCTGCATATCTGTCTTGTTTGAGGATTTGGGATTTTTTTTTTTTAATTTAGCAGGTTCTCAATGACTTTTTTTCCTTCTCTTCTCCTCAGTTATGCCTATAAAATGAGAATTTGCTGGCTCAATGACATGTCCTATTCAATGTAGGTTTTCTTCATTTTCTGATTTCTACTCTTGTTTTTGTCTGATTTGGTTATGTAAATGGTCTTGTCCTCTGGTCAGACATTACATCTTCTACTAGATCTGTTTTGCAGTTTAAACTGTCACATTTTACAGACTGAACATTTTGTCTTCAAATTTTCCTTTTGCATCTTTTTTTCTAGAAATGATTTCTATCTCAACAGTTAATCATTCATTCATGTCTATCATTTGCTAATTTCCTTAATCTATCTATCTGTATTCTCTTGGATTGCACTGAGTTTCTTTACAATCATTGTTCTGAATTCTATTTCTGATATTTCACAGATTATCTTTGGATCGGGATCCAATTGAAGAATTTCTGTGTCCTTTTGGAAGTATCACATTATCTTGTTTTTCTAAGTCTCTGCATCCCTACATTGATACCTGCACATCTGGTGTAAATAGTCCCTTCTTTCTTGAGTAGGTTTTTCTTGGAAAGAGTTTACACATTAGATGGAATGCGGGTTATAACCTAGCTTGTTGCTTTGACTTTGGTTCTAATTGAGCCCATAAGTGTATCCTCTGAGTGGTTTTTATTGCTTTAATCAATGTCAGCTGCGTCTATAAGCACCACATTGGACCATTCTGCTGCAGTTCGGATGGGTTTTATCTTGACGTGAATGTAGGTTTTCAGAATATGTGTCTTTAGGTCCCAGGGTGTTTGGTATTGGTTACACTGGGTGTTGTGAAATTGCCATAACCAGTGCTCTGTTGTTGATGCTGAAGGAGACAGAGGGATCATCGCCATGTTCGCCTGTCAAGTCCGAGTGATTCAGGGGCTGTTGCATCAGTAACTGTGGCTTCAGGACTGTGTGATGTGGCTGAGCTCTTTCTTGCACCCTTCCAGGAAGGGACAACTGATCTTGGGGCTTATAATTCTTATTTTCAGGATGGAAAGAACTGAAGTGGATCTGTTTCTGTAGTATAAGATGACATCAAGGTTTACACAAGATTTTTTTTTTATTGGTAGGAATGAATCCAGAGAGGTGGAATGTAGGAAGATTCTTCTCTATGTCTACTAGGTATATTCCAGTGTGTTTGAAGAAATTAGTATTAATTTTTACAGTTCTGATATTACAAGGTGTAGCAGATCTCCCAGGATGGGGTTCAGGTGTTGGGGGACAGTGGCAGCTGCCTGTATGAAAACCAGCAACACAGCTACAAGTGAGTGTGAATTATTCTGAAGATTCTAATACCAACCTTAATGGTCGTAGTCCAGCAAGGTACAGGCCAAACGGCTCCCAGTTTACACAAGGCGGACAAGAGTGTTCCTGGGGTTGTGTCAGCGTCTCCTGGCAACTATCAGCTGGGAAGAACTGAAGGAAGTTCCTCAATTTTGGTCAGGATTGTTTTATAGTTTGCTGCTGGTGTTAACCATAAGAGGCTGAGTTCAATGTCCCTGCTTCACATAGTGTATGTGCAGCTCCACATCTTTTAGCCAAAAACTCTCACAGTTGCAGTTCGCAAGTAGCATGCCATTTGCTCACAAGTTACCCTGACTCTGACTCTGCTGGCAGTGAAACAGATCAGCTGAGCCATGGCACAGCTAACCGAGTCTGGAACTCTGCATAAGTAGAGTAGGGAAGAAACTCAAAGTGCATGCTTTGTCAGAGCCATGTACTTGCTCAGACCCTAATCAGCTGCTCAGACTGGAGTTAAAAATCAATAGGGTCGGGGGCGGGGGGCGGCTGTGCAATCCCCCCCTCAGCAAAAACTGCTGATGGTGGCACACATGGCAATGTCATCCTACCTTGATTTGTGAAAATGGCATCTCTGTGTGGCCAGTCCCAGAAGCTCTGTCCTCTTTCCTGTTCCATAGAGTGTTCTATTCTGTCACTTTTCCATAGAAAATTCATGTTAGTTGGTTTCTGTAAACATGAATCTTCATTTATTTTCCTTGTATTTATCTGCAGCTGAAGTTTCTGAGCTTCTCCCTATTCAGACTTCTTGAATTGCCCTAATTTTGTTCAAGTTAGATGTTCAAGTTAGAGGTTCAAGTTATTTTGTTCAAGTTCAAAAATGATTTGAATTTGTTTTACCCTTAAGAAAACGTAACTGGTAGAGGACATAGAAATATTTACCTTAATTTGAGCATTACATCATGCACGTATGTATGAAAATATCCTGTGATACCTCATCAGTATTCATAGTCAAATTTATATTTCAGTTAAAATTTTAAAAGTTAAGAAATTATTTTGGTCTACTTTTGTCTTTGTATTTTCTGATGAGAAGTCAGTCATGAATGTAATTTAAAATATATTTGTGTGGTGCTCGCTTCGGCAGCACATATACTAAAATATATTTGTGTGTTTTAGAATGATTTATTTGAGTTGTGGAGCTATAGATAGAAAGAGGGAGGAAAACAGGGAGGGAAAGAGAAATCTTTCATCTTCGGATTCACTCCCCAAATGTCCACAACACACAAATATGGGCCAGGGCAGAGACAGGAGCCAGCATTCCATCCTTTCTCTAACCTGGGACACAGGGATCCAAGCAGATGAGTGGTGTTCTGCAACTTTTCTAGATACATTAGTGTGTCAGAAGCAGAACATCCAGGATTTGAACTCCTGCTATTGCTGGGATGCTGATGTCTCAAGGGGTAGCTTAACCCACTGAATCACGTAGTATGTCCATATAATACCTTTTGAAATATTATTCGCTGTTTTTCTTTCTGTGTATTTTCCATTCTGTCAAATAAATACAATGCTTAAATATTTTTAAACATAAAATAAATGAAAAAGGAGGGTTGGCATAGTGGTACAGTAAATTAATCTGTTACCTGAGATTCTGACATCTGCTACTGGAGTTGGTTCAAGGCCTGGCTGCTCTTCTTCCCATTCAGCTCCCTGCTAATGTGCCTGTAAAGCAGCAGAAGATGGTGAGGCGCTTGTGCTTCTGCCACCCACATAGGAAACTGGAATAGAGTTCTAGACTCTCAGCTTCAGCTCACTCCAGCGCTGATTGTTGCTGTCATTTGGGAAGTGAATCAGTAGGTAGAAAACCTTTTAATTTCTCTATTCCTCTCTCTGTCACTGTGATTTTTAAGTAAATAAAACAGTCGTTTGAAAGAGTCACTTGGTGATCTGACATATAGATCATTGTGAATTCTATTTGATTTATATCTTACTATTTATGGCTTTGCATTTTATTTTTTGGTATCAATCATGTCTCTTGCATAATATATGTTCCTGGTGATATCCTCAGGTTCATGATTCTCATATCTTCCTGAGAGTATTTTGATGTTCATTCTAGCTGACTTTTATTTCATAGCTAATTAAATAGAACTTTGCAAATACTGATTTATTTGAAAATCAGAGTTATTTGAAAATCAGCTACAGAGAGAAAGAGAGAGAGAGAGAGAGAGA
This sequence comes from Ochotona curzoniae, assembly GCF_017591425.1. NCBI lineage: Eukaryota > Metazoa > Chordata > Mammalia > Lagomorpha > Ochotonidae > Ochotona > Ochotona curzoniae. Next base: position 14,219,658 of record NW_024467087.1, read on the forward strand.
GAGAGAGATCTTCCATCTGCTAATTTTTCCAGAGGACTGCAATGGTATGGCTAAAGTCAGGGGCCTCGTCCTGGTCATCCACAGGGCTAGGAGGGGCCAAATATTTGCGGGGGGGATTTTCCAGTGTTTTCCCTAGGCTATTAACAGGGAGCTGGATCAGAAGTGCAGGAACAAGATGCAATTTCTCACAGGGGATGCTAACATCGTTGATGGTAACTTGCCAGCTGTGCCACAAGGCTGGCCCCATCTTGAACTTTTGAAGCCCTCATTTCACTCTTTGCTGGTTTTTTCAGTTTTTCTCTTAGTCTTATGTTGAATCCCTTACTCTTAGGGTATAATCTCTATTCCTAAGGAATGGCCCTTCTTCAGTTTCAGAAAGAAAGCCTAGGGTATTTACCAATGTCCTCTGAACTGTTAGAATTCAATCTCCATCACATTATGCTGACAGCTTCAGTAACAGCCAAAATATCTGTTCCAGTTTTTCATATTTGTTGTTTTCTGTCAGTTTTCTGATCTTTCTCTGTGCATGCCTATTTCAGTGGTTGTGTAAGTATTTGGTGAGAGTTTAACACAAAACTTGGGTCTCACCTAAATGTTTTACTCTCCATTTTAGGATTGTTCCCTTCAATTTTTAGCCACTGTGGTAAGCCCCAACTCCATCCTTACTTCAAGCATCAATATGACTTGAGATTTCTGCTTGTCTTCTAGTTACCTAGCATCAAATCTCCTGAGAAGCGCCCTTAGGGGAAAAGCTGCATTGCTATGGATTTTACTCAGTGTGGTTTGTTTCTTTCAACAGCTGAATGCATTCCAGTTCCAGCCTGATTTTGGGTGCTCTCCAATATTTCCAAATAGTTCATTTTTAATGCTCTGTAAAGAGCTTTAAAAAAATAAAGCTATGAGACAATGATCCAAAACAAGTCACTCTGCCATGATCAGATTCCAATCTGGTTCTCTTTTAAAAAATACTCAAAAGAGAAAAAAGTCATTTGCATTATGTATCTCACAGGGTGAAAAGTGCAAATGTCTTTACATGTGACAACTGAAGATGTCACAATTTATCTGTGTTCTCATGTACAGCATGCATCTCTATCTTGGAGAAGGGGTATGGTGTAATTTCACTTATTCTTTCAGTAGCCTATTTATAAATTGAAATGCAGCATTTTATTTCCATGTTATTACATAGACAATGCAAATTGTTTTTTCTTCATTTTGCCAGACTTGGGTAGGTTTGTACTGACTTTACTTACCAATACAATATACTCTTATTTACCTTCTAGCTTGCTAACATTTATGTGCCAATATCTTACCCAGGTATAAGTGGGCTTCAAAAATGACTGAATAGGGGACAATCATGCTAACCTAGTCCGCTCTGGAATTTATTTTTTTTAAAAGACTGCATTTCCAGAACTTCAGCTAACAAAATTTTTCAGCAAAGAAGCAAAAAAATTAGTAGAAATTCCGTGGAAAGGGGTCAAAGCTCAAAGATGCGGCTTTCAATCAACCAGGGAGAGCAGCCAGCAGCTGGCGTGAGCCATAGCTCACCACCACCTGGATTGTGGAACTCACACCCTGGATTGTGGAACTCAGCAGATTCAGAGAAAGTGGTAGGAGCACTTAGTGTGGTCAGAGTATCTGATGCTATTGTCTGACAATGACAGCACAGCATATCAAAGCTTAATAAATATGACAAAAGCAGTGTTGAAAAGGAAATTCATAGCAATTAATGCCTTTATCAGTATATCAGAAAGGCATCAAATAAATGATCTATCCATACATCCCAAAGATCTACAAATATAACAAAACACCAAACCCAAAGTTAGTGGAAAGAAAGCAACAAACGTGATCTGATCTTGGGGAGCATGATTGGGACTAGGCTACTCAGTCACTAATGCCTATGCGGTGTCTGGATGTACACAGGCAAACAACAACTAGCCCATCTCGGTCAGCAGAGGATGTAGAGTGCTTTGTCAGAGATGGCAAGCAGAGCAGATGGGAACTTTCCTTCCCCAGCTTTGCAGTCAGTGTCTGGGTCTATGGACAGACACTGAGGTGGACTTGGTCAGCCAGTAGACCTTGGAAAGATTTTCTTAATCCTGTTGCAATGAAGCTGGTGACATCTTGGAACTATCAGTACCATTCAAGTAACACCCTGGGAACATTTTTCGCCACATCAGGATCTCTAAGGCATATCTCTCTGACGTAGTTTGACCACAAGGAGTCACTTGATGAGTGAACCAGTGGATGGAACGTATCTCTACAATTCTGCCTTTCAAGTAAATAAATCTTAAATAAAATTAGAGAAGAAATACACAAAATTGAAACAAAAGTGCTACAAAAATTAGTGAACTGAAAAAAATTTTTTAAGTAAGCTAAATTGATACCCCATTAGCCCAGCTAACCAAAAAGAAAAGAAAGAAGACCCAAATCAAAAAAGAGGTGAAATTGGAACTATAATGATGGACAGCACACATATACAAAGAATCATGAGGACTTATCACAAACAGCTATATGTGAACAAATTAGAAAATTGGGAAAATTGTCATATTTCTGGATTCACAGACTCCACTGAAATTGAGTCATGAGAATGTGGAAAACTTAAAAATCATTAACTAAGATGGAGATTGGCTGAACTTGTAGGGAAGATGCTCCCAACAGAAAAAAGTCCAGGACCATATGAATTCACCAGTGAATTCTACCAAACATTTCAGGGAAAACTAATTCTGATTCTGCTCAAACTATTTCAAATTACTGAAATGGAGAGAATCCTCACCAACTCTTGCTGTGAAGTCGACATCATTGTAACTCTAAAACCTGAGAAAGATGCAATAAAGAAAGAGAACAATAAATGAATAGTTCTGATGAATATAGATGCAAAAATCCTCAACAAAATACTGGTTAATCAAATTGAAGAACACATTAGAAAGATTGTTCACCAGACCAAGTGAGATTTGCTCCTGGTATGCAGGTGTGGTTCAACATACGTAAATCAATAACGTGATATTTCACATAACAAGCTGTAAATTAAATACCATTTAATTATCTCAATAGATGCAGAGAATGTATTTGATAAACTACAACATAATTTCATGATAAAAACTTTCAGGAAATTTGATATAGAAGGATCATTCCTCAACACAATCAAGGCAATATGTGAAAAGCCCAAAGTGATAATTACATTGAATGGGGGAAAGTTGAAAAAGTTCCACACTAAGACCCATAATCAGTTAAGGATGACCACTCTTATCACTCCTATTAAATACAGCCCTGGATGTTCTAGCTAGTGTCACTAAGCAAGAAAAAGAAGTCAAACATAAACCACGGGAGAGGAGGAAGCTGAGCTATCTGTTTGCACATGACATGACTCTATATACAGGAGCCAAAAGAGTCTACTAAGAGGCTGTTGGAACTCATAAAGAGAGTTGGGTAGATTTGCTGGCTAAAAAAATCAACACACAAAAATCAATAGTCTTTGTATACATGAACTATTCTAGGGCTGAGTAGGAACTTGTATTATCAGTCTCATTTTTAATAGCTGCAAAATTTTAAATACCTTGCAACAAATTTACCCAAGGTTGTGAGGGCTCTCTACAATGAAAATTACAAAACATGAAAAAAATAAAGATACCTCTAAAAATGAAAAAATCTTCCATGTTCGTGGATTGGCAGAATTAATGCTATCAGAATGTCCATGTAATGTAATTTACAGATTCATTGCAATTACCATCAAAATATTTATCATTGTTCTCAGATCTAGACAAAATGCTAAAATTCATATAGAAACACAAGAGACCACAAATGCCTACAGCAATAATAGATTATGAAAACAATTCTGGAGACATCACAATGCCAGAATTCAAGATGTACTACAAGGTAGTTGTAATCAAAACAGCCTGATACTGCACAAAAATGGCCATGAAGAGCAATGGAACTTTTTATAAATCCTTAAAATGAACCATGACATCTACAGTCATCTAGGTTTTTTTGAAGAGTAAGCTGAAATACACCCAAGTAGAAAGAGCAGTCTCTTCAACAAATGTTGTTGGAAAAATTGGAGCGGGCCTGGAGCGATAGCATAGTGGTTAAAGTCCTCGCCTTGCACGCATCGGGATCCCATATGGTTGCAGGTTCTAATCCTGGCAGCCCTTTTTCCCATCCAACTCCCTGCTTGTGGCCTGGGAAAGCAGTCGAGGACGGCCCAAAGCCTTGGGACCCTGCTCCCACATGGGAGACCTGGAAGAGCTCCTGGCCCCTGGCTTTGGATTGGCGCAGCACCGGCCATTGCGGTCACTTGGGAAGTGAACCATTGGACTGAAGATCTTTCTCTCTGTCTCTCCTCTCTGTATATCCGCCTTTCCAATAAAAAAATAATAAAAATAAATCTTAAAAAACTAAATTAATTAAAAAAAAGAAATTTGGATCTATCTGTGCAGAAACACAAATCAGGAATCCTACCTTACAGCTTATACAAACATCAATTCCAAAAGAATCAAGTACCTAAATCTATGATTTGAGGCAATCATATTTCTAGATTTAAAAACTCTGTGAGATGTAAGAGTAGTCAAACACTTCTTGGGAAAACCCCCAAAGTCCAGGCGTCAAAAAAGTTAACACATGGGATTACTTCCCGCTAAGAAGACTCGTAGAAACTCAACAACAACAAAACAGAGTCCAGTTACGAAATGGCCAAAGAACACGAGCAGGGATTTATCAAATGATGAAATTCAAAAGGCCAGCAGACATATGAGGAAAAAATTTTCAGGCTCAATAGTTATGAGGGAAACGAAAATAAAAATCACGATGGGGTTTCACTTCACCCCAGGTAAAATGGCTATTAACAAAGAATCAGAAAAGCAGTAAATACTGGTGTGGAAGTAGGGGGAAAGTTAACTCTGTTCACCGTTATTTGGAATGTAACCTAACGCAACCATTATGGAAGACAGCATGGAGATTACCTGCATGTCTGAAAGTAGCTCTGCAATATGCCTCAGCCGTCCAATTCCTGGCAGTTTTTTTTTTAATAAAATGAGATTTGCTTATGAGAGAGTTGTGTGTACTCTGTGTTTATAGCAGCTCATTTAACACATGGTGCTGGTGTAAAAACTTGGACAAACATCAGTGGAACAGAATCTAGAGGCAAGAAATTAATCTACATACGTACAGTTAACTGATTGTTGACAAATGTACCAAGAATATATGTTGGAGAAAGGGTAGTCTTTTCAACACATAATGCTGGCAAAGCAAGATGTATATAAGTAGAAGAATTACAATCAATTTGTGGTGGATTAAACACCTACGTGATGCACCTGAAACTATGAAATTGCTAGAAAAAGCATATGACATCACTTGAAGACATTGGTGTAAGGTTATAACTTCTTGGCTGAGACCCTGAAAGTGCAGGCAACTAAAGCAATACTGCACACATGTATCAAATTCAGAAGCTTCTTTGTAACAAATGAAATAATCATTATAGTGAAGAGATATCCAACATAAGGGGAAAAATATTTGCCAGCTATTTTTCTGACAAAGGACTAATATCCAGAATATATCAGCAATTCAAAACACACAAAAAGAAAAAAAGAACCATTCCAGTTAAGAAATGAGCAGAGGTCCAGAATACAGAATTCTCAAAATAACTACAAATAGCCAATTAAACATATGGAAAAGATTTGTTATCACTAGCCATAAAGGAAATAGAAATCAAAGCCACAGTTAGATACCACTTCACGCCAGTCAGGATGACTTATGAAAAAGACAAAGAGTAACCAATCCTGGTGAGGATGTGAAGTGAAAACTCTGATTCACTGTTGATGGACATATAAGTTAGTGTAGGCATTGAGAAAAAACAGTAGATATTTATTCAAAATCTAGAAGTAGTATTGTCCTATGGTCCATTAATTCAATTATTGGGTATATGCCTGATATATAAAGATAATAACTTCACCATGTTTTTGCCAGCATGGTTCACAGTAGCCAAAAATTGAAACCGATCAATCAATCAATCAATCAATATGTCTGATTAGGTGCATTGCATGAATAAACAGATTATTCTACCATAAAAGAATGAAATCCTGTCATTTGCAGCAAAATGCATGGAACTGGAGGATCCCGTGTTGGGTGATATAATCCAGATCCAGAAAGACAAACACCACATGTTCTCCCTTATAGGGAGCTAAAATTAAAAAGGCAAACCTTAATGTCTATTACTAGAGATTAAGAGTGGTGAATGAGATAAAAGGATTTGGAGTTAAGAAAAGAATACACTTCATCAATTGTGACAAATATGCTAATAAATCGTGTGTGTTTGCTCACCTTCATGACTGAACTGGGTATTGCTAAATTTTACAATTTAAAATGTGAATTTTATGGTATGTGTATTGTTGCAACAATACTTTTAATATTATTTTATAATAAATCTCTTGAGACCAGTGCAATATTGTAGCTGGTTAATCCTCTGCCTGTGGCTCTGGCATTCCATATGGGCTGCAGTTCATTTCCCAGCTGCTCCATTTTTCATCCAGCTCCCTGCTTATGGCCTGGGAAAGCAGCTGAGGAGGGCCCAGGTCCTTGAAATCCTGCATCCGTGTGGGAGACCCAGAAGAAATTGGCTTCCAGCTTCGACCACGTCTGATTGTAGTGGCCATTTAGAGTGGAACAGCTGAATGGATAATTTCTGTCTCTCTCTCTCTCTCTCTCACACACACACACACTGTATACCTCTGATTTTCATGTACAATGAATAATTCTTTAAATACCTTCTCTAAAATAAATTAGGCTGCTACAAGCATCTGCATTATCTGGTCTCTTGGTTCCCTCTGACCTTATCTGCTGATTTCCTCTGCTTTGCTTACTCCTCTCTAGTCACACTAGCTTCCCTAGAGTTAGTCAAATTTGTTTTCCATTCTTTTGTCTTAGAACCTTTACCTGGAATATTGTTCCCTTCCACATTCACATGCATGTTCCCAGCATTATTTAAAATCCAAATTTCCAATTAAGTGTTCCCTGATTTAAACTTGAAGCCCCTATTCTGTTGCTCATTAGACTCCTTCCATTGCTTTTATACATTAAAAAACCCACATGACTTATTATTGTGGTTTATTACCCCTGCACCTAACACTATAACATTAATGTATCAAAGAAGTGTATGACAATGCACATTGTATATCTGTGTTTAGCTGTTATTGCTGGAAGGAGGGAAGGAGGGATGGAGGGAGGAATGAAAGAAAGAAGGAAGGAAGGAAGGTCAGACCATCCCACTCATTCATACCTTTGCTCATGTAGTTCTATGCATATTTTGGTTCTCTAAACATCACTAGTGCTTACTTTCTTTAGGAATGTGTTTTTAGAAGTGGATCATTCAGTCTAGATTAACTATCACTGCTTTTGAGAGTTCTTTTGTTATGATCCTATCCAAAAGCTACAGCCAGAAGCCAGGAGACTGGAGCCTCATCAAAGTCTTTCATGTGAGTGTGTGTAGGAGTTCAAGGACTTAGGCCATTCTCTGTGCACAGAGCTTGAATGAGAGTGCAACAGCCGGGTCTCAAACTGGCATCCGTTGCAGGTGGTGCCTTTATCAGCTACAACACAATGTCAGTACCCCCTCTCTAATTCTGCTTTCTAAATAAATAAATAATCCCTTATGAAAGAAAACTGTGATAACTTTGCTGCACAAAGAATAAACTGGATCCTTTTGTGTAGGGCATCTATAGAGCCAGAATTACATAATATTAATGATGATGACAGTGAGAATAATAATAACTGCTGTTTTAAAGTGCCTCCTATTTACTAAATCACTGCAGTATTGGGTGTTTTTACATGGTTTGTCTTTTTTGATCCTCATAGAAAGCCTATCAATTAAAGACTATTATTCTCTGTACTATGCAGATGAAGATGGGTGTGTCAAGGAGGTTAAAGTAAATTGTCTAAGACTATACAGCCAAAAAAATGTCCTTTTTGATTTTAAAAACTCTGGATTCAAATCCAGGTCATTTTGACAATAAAGTCTGTGTGTTCTTGTCTATGTGTATGTGTGGGCAGGCAGCTATGGACATACAGGGCCTTGACTCAGATGTACTCATGGAAAGCTTTATTTGGTGATTATTTTAATTGAGCCAACAGCAACAATTTGTAAGACCAAAGGAACCTTTCTTTGTGCTTCGCTCCATATGATGAAAATGATAGTTCAAATTGTTATGCTTTGATGAGTTGTTAAAACTCCAGGAGTATTCCATAGCAATTAGTGTGATTTTATTACTGCTTGGTACTGGCATTGCTGACAAACTCACTACAAATACTAATGGCATATGTTGAGCCTTTCCAAGTTTTAAATTTCTCTTTGTGGGCCACATTTAAGATGTAGTTCTGGCTGTCTCAAGTGCATTTTCCTTGCTGTTACCAATATTCAGCCAAAAGTTTGTTTTTGCAGTGATGATGATTTTAAGGGGTCATTCCAACCTTCTAAGGGGTTAGTCCAGTCTTCTAGGATGCTGCTTTGTGACTTTAGCACACCTTCGGTGGAGACGATGTGCACAGAGTTGCCCATTAGCAACTGCAAGTTGTAAGTGCTCTTTGGCAGAAATAAGACATTTCCACAAGTTTCCAAGGCGTTGGGTCCTTCCAAAATACTGCTTGTTTATTAAAAATCAAACCTGTTTAGTAATACAGGGAAGATTGGAAGAAGGACATTTTCACAGTAAACACTGACCATAAGGTACCTAACACATTGCATCTCTGGCTGATGAGTTGTTTTTAAAAATCTCAGGCTTGTCACTAACGCAGTCTTGACTTCATGGCAGCAACCTTCCTGCAGCTTGCTCTCCACTTTTACATGTAACGCATTTCTCTCAAAAGAGAGAGCTCTGTCTACCTTCTCCCAGAGGCAATCAAAAGAAAAGGCATTAGTTTACCTGGCTAATTTTCTCACAGCTAAAAAGGTCCCTGCGTTTCCCCAATAAATTTCTCGCAGTTAGCACTAGGCACATCTTGTTGCTTGTTCTTCTCTACCACTCTTAGTTCCTAATGAATATGATCAAACTTCAATGCCTGTTAGGTTTGCAGTTTTACTCCTCTTTTCCCCTTCAATTTGAGGAGTCACGTTTACTCCCTCTTCCTCCCTCTTCTGTGCCTCATCCCAGCCGTGTGTTTCACTTGATTGGCCCACAGTGTCTGGTTACATAATAGCACTGTCCCTCCAGTTTCAGAAAGGCTTTACATTAAATGAGGATTAGAAAAAGACCAGAAATTAAACTCATATAAACTATATCTTTGAGATTAAATGAGCAATTTTATGATAAAATTTGTATAGTGTCATGGGTTGCCTTTCCGGAGGGTTCTTTATTGGAAGGTTAGGATCTTCTCACTTCACGCACATTTACAATCGTTTCCAGTGAACGTCTGCTGTTAACGAGCAAAGAACTAATTCCGCTGTGTTTAGTGCAGTAGAATAAATTTGAGGGTCTGTCTGTCAGAAAGTTATCTGGAGGTCATGACTGAGTCAATCAAAGCTGAAATGAGTTTGGAGCCTTTTTGTTAGTCATATGACACTCAGTGCTAACATTTTCATGTTTTCAGTATTGAGCTGGTACATCATTTTGATCCAAATTTTAAAACCCTGACTCTTAAAATACAAATGACCAATGAACACAACGAACATATTCAACCTCATTTCTAATGAGATAAATGCAAATGATGATAGCATTGACAACATCATTTACCATGGTCTCATCCTATTACAGATTATTTTTAAATGATACTTCCATGTTAGTACAGACATGGTAAATGATTACCTACACAGGGGGGTGTGGCTATTATAGGGTGAATTGACATGGCTGTCTTATATTTATTGTCTGCTACACATTGTGATAGAAGCTCAACCTATGTTATCTCATTTCAGTTCCAAAACAATTTTGTGAGGCAGGTAGTCTTGTAATGCCCATTTTATAGTAATGAAAAGTAAAACTCAAAGAAAACAAGTAACAAGCTAAATCCCAACAATATAAATGGCCAATTATAATATACATTTGCCTGATCCTAAAGACCATATAAACCTCATTGAGTCCTGGGATTACAGATGATTCTCTATTCCTCTATCTATTTTTAAATAATGGCCATTATAACTTTTATAATAAAAATATGGTTCAGACGAGATTGAAATTTAAAAAAATATATAGTTCAATACTTGCTTTTTAAAGATGTTCTTCTGGAGTTCAATTTGAGCGATATTCCTCAGGTCAACAACTACAGGAACCTTTTGGAAGTTGGGAGGAAAATGACAGAAAATATGGCCCTATTTTTTTGTAAAGGCAAGCAGTTTCAGGTTCCAAAGAGTCATGAGATCTGAACCACAGCATACACACTTATATTGAGGGGCTCAATCAAAGGTCATTGTATGCAGAATATCACTTAACCATGGGGTAATTTTGTGTCTTAATCCAGTCACATTCATCAATTAAAATCCTGAGTCATCCATACCTCATTTAAAAAACGTGAAAATGAGAATTGTCCATTTTGCTACTTTATTCTCCATCACCTATGGAAAGGAACCTAGGAATATTGTAATATTTGCCACTTAATAAATAAAACCAAGTTATTCAGGATTAACATATGCCAATTATTATTTCATTTTAAAAAACTCTCCCGTGCTGTTGTCTTACGTAATATAGTACATAAATAATGGCATTGTAAAAATTCAGCATGTTGGGCCCGGCGCGGTGGCGCAAGTGGTTAAGGTCCTCGCCTTGCACGCCCGGGATCCCATATGGGCGCCGGTTCTAATCCCGGCAGCCCCGCTTCCCTTCCAGCTCCCTGCCTGTGGCCTGGGAAAGCAGTCGAGGACGGCCCAAAGCTTTGGGAACCTGCACCCGCGCGGGAGACCCGGAAGAGGCTCCTGGCTTCGGATCGGCATAGTATCGGCCCGTTGCACTCACTTGGGGAGTGAATCATCGGACGGAAGATCTTCCTCTCTGTCTCTCCTCTCTGTATATCCGCCTTTCCAATGAAAAAATAATAAAAATAAATCTTTAAAAAAAAAAAAAAATTCAGCATGTTTTTCTCAGTGGAAGGATGATCTATTTTCATGACTTTTGGAAAGAGAAAAACAATACTTTTGAAACTAATTACTTTACTAACATATTCTTTAGTATTTCTACCTTGTTATTTTTATAAGTCAGTATCAAACTGTTGGTCACATGAGACCTGTGGAATATCCTCATCTTTTTAGATCTTTTACATGTTCATTACTTTTCATTGAATATTTTTGACATTAGTTTTCTTAGGTGTAAATAAGTGGCTTCCAACTTAGGGATCATAAATTCATAAAATATAGAAATGGTTTTACACTGCTCCTTGGCTCTGTTTACTGGTTCATGTGTATGTCAGTGGCTGTCCCATTGAATATGGTGATCATATTCAGATGAGATTTATGGGTAGTGAAAGACTTGAATTGCAACATGAGGATAATTGAAAAGAATGGCGGTTAAGAACAGGGACAGAATAAGTCTCATTGGCGTATTTAAGGAGAAGAGCTTCAGCAGGGCATGCATCTCACAATAAGATGTTTGATGGCATTTTGTTCCTAAAATCAGTGTCAATGATCATGACTGGCATTATTGGCAAGAGGGAGACATTGTCCCATGTCACCAGGATAAATTCTAGTTTTTTTCCTGGTTGTTTGTAATGATGGTGTAATGCAGGGCATTTGAGATGGCATCACATCTGCCGGAAGCCAGAACAGCCAGGAGCCACCCTGTCATGCCCAGAATAAGAGTGATGGTCATCATAGGTATCACAGGAAATGGTAGGATTATCTCCCAAATCACTGTACCACACAAAGCACTGAATAGCTGCAGTGGCAGATTTCAAAGAATGGCAGACAGTTCTGGTAAAAATATGCTGAGGTATGAAACTTCACACAAGCTCTTTTAACTACAAAGATAATGAGACTATTACTCCCGTGGGATCTGGTAGCTCACTCTCGTGGCACGATAAAAGGCAATCTGGGATTTGGGATGCTTAAACAAACACATCAGGATGCACTCTTGTCTCTTCACTATTATTATCAGCAATCAGAATTTCCGCTCTATTCTGCCTGCTAAGAAAGAAGAAATTTGATTCATTTTGATTTGAGAAGTGTTTATTAGTTGCTGTGTTCTCAGTCCCTATACCAGGTGCTATTAAAATATGTCAACAAAACAAACAATGGCATTTGAAAGTTTACATTCTAATTTGGGAGATAAAACATTGTTTCAGAGCACAAGATTAATCTGCAAAGTAGTGCCATTTACTCTGAGCCTTCATTCCTTCATCTATAAGACGAGGCGGGGGCTGTACTCCACCTGAAAATTGCTTTGAACACTCACTCCCCTTAGAAAAGATGCACTATTTTACTGCTCAAATGTAATCAGATCCTTGAATCATGGAATTAGTAATGTCCTTTCTTGCTGGGGATATTTATCTTTAGTTGGTTCACATCTATGACAGTAAATGTGTACCTAGTTCATTTTTACTTCTCCCTTACCCTGAACACCAAATCAATCACCAAATCCTATTGCTTCTTCCTCCTACATACATTGCAGTTCCATCACCAGATCTTACCTGCTGAGTGTCACCATCGTCTCATCTGGCCCGGAACGTTAGTTGTCTCATTGATCTCTCTACGTCTGCTCTCTCTACAGCTTGTTTTCCACTTATGATTTTGCCTTTCTCATGTCCAGAACCCATCCTAGGGCTTCCAAGTGTATTCAGAAAAAAATTTAACCAATCTATGATTACCTCCAAGATTCTAAATTATCTTATTCTAAATATCTTATGCTATGTCTTCTTGAGTTGTTTTTGTCCTGAGCAAGCTGTTTTAATAAAGCACTTCAAACTTTTTTCATGGGCCCAAGGCGGTAGCCTAGTGGCTAAAGTCCTTGCCTTGAACACGCCAGGATCACATATGGGTACTGGTTCTAATCCCGGCAGCTCCACTTCCCATCCAGCTCCCTGCTTGTGACCTGGGAAAGCAGTTGAAGACAGCCTAAAGCTTTAGGACCCTGCACCTGCACGGGAGTCCCAGAAGAAGCTCCTGGCTCCTGGCTTCAGATCAGATCAGTTTCGGCCCTTGCAGTCACTTGGGGAGAATCAGTGGAAGGAAGATCTTCCTCTCTGTCTCTCCTTCTCTATATATCTGACTTTCCAATACAAATAAATATATCTTCTATAAAAACTTGCTTTCGCCTTTGGGCTTTTTAACATTGTGACCTCTCTGGTGGAAATATTGTTTCTGGCCTTCTTTGCTTCATAACAAGCCATCCTTGCCATGTCAGCTTATGCAAAACGTCACTAACTTTACACCTACCCCAATGAAAATCAGATCTCTTTGTTACAGTTGTTTTTAGATTAAATTTAACTTTAAATATTGTTTACACAGTTGAGAGGGATGCACCCCTATGTGGGTTTCAATTAGGATGAGGAAGGCTTAGGTGTGTAAGAAGGAAGATGGGGCAAATATTTCCAGTTTTTATCCTGTGTCCATAGAGGGGAAGGGAAGAAGGTCACGCCTTGCTGTCAAACTACATCAGCATCCAGGTATGGGGAGTTGTCATTTGATGATGCTTGGAGACTCTGATATGAGAAAAATGTTCTGAGTGATTCTGATAGTTCTGAGTAGTTGCTGGTTTCATTGCTAAAGGCTTGAGAAAAATCTTTCCAAGGTCTATTGGTTGACAGCATCCACCTTTATCCACAGACCCAGCAGCATGCTGCAAAGCTTGGCAAGGAGAATTGTCCAACCTGTTCTGCTTTCCATCCTTTGATGAGGCAGTCGATGTCCCCTGCTGGCCTAGATGAGCTGACTGTCATGACCCACATGTGCATCTGGGCATGTGTCTACTGTACAGGCATTAGCAACTGAGAAGGAGGCATAGTCCTGATACCATGTCCTATGCCACAAACATTATGATTTTCACTGTGGCTTGGGTTTAAGTCCAGAAATTAGATGGGGAGTCCCCCCAAGAAACCTTACCTGGAATAACCTCAGACTTGTCCCTTGTGTGTGCCAGCCAGTGCAGGGTCAGGTTCGGTCTATCACCTGCACCAACCAGTGCACATATTGTGGAAGCAACTGCCTGGTCAGTTCCAGCCCTTACATGGGTACGGCAGCCTAACCTTACCTGTACTTGTTGCACCTCTTGCTTATGGGTGCTACAGCCTAGCTCAGCCTGGCCCATTGCTAGACCCAGCTCTCATGTGAATCAGTTGGCATAGCAGCCATCTGGGCTCAGTGGGTACTGGGGCCTAGCCATGTTTGGCCTGCCCCCGAACCCAGGCCACACACATGCAAAGGGTTGTTGCAGTCTTGCCTATCCCAGGCTGCCCTAGGCTCTAGCTCTTGCATCCACCAGGGGCATATGCAAATTTGCACTACCAGGCCCATTCCCAGCTGGCAGGTGCTTCAGTGCATTTTGGCATGGTCCACCCACCCAGTCTCAGCTCATGCTAGCAGATGTCACAGCCTAACCAAGCTGATTTTCCATATACCCTGTCCTGGCTCTCATTCGTGCTATGGCCTGGTCCATCCTGGCCTGTCCCCAGACCTGGCCCACAGAAATGCTGATGAGTGCTGCAGTTCTGAATGGCATGGTCCACCCCCAACCACAGCTATTGTGCTCCCCAGGGGATGGAATAGCAGAATCCCCTATGTTCCCTTACAAGGTCAGCTTTCAGCCTTGGGTCTAACATGTGCCAGCAAGTGCCACAGCAGTGCTTGGCATGGTCTGCCCTCAATCTTGGCCTTTCCATGTACTGGTGGGTGCTGCAGCATGGTCTGGCCTGGCCCTTTGAGGTGTTGAGTGTCCCCTGAGTGTCAAGTGAGTTCCTGATTCAACCTGGCTCAGCCTGTCTTCACCCTCAGTTCTCACACAAACCAGTGGTACTGCAGTGCCGCAAAAGCGAGCCAACATCTCCTCTACAGACTCTGTCCTAAGAATGGGTTCTCTCAAGTTCTGGTGGGAGCTGTGACCCTACCTAAAGTGCTCCACTCCTTTCTCTGACACTTGCAGGTGAATACTGAGGCCTAGCCCAGTCAGGCATATCCCCTAGCACCAGTTTTCGCATGTTTTAGCTAGCCACGGACGATGTTATTTAGCCCAGCCCAGGTCTCCTACGTGAACTGGTGCCTTGTCCTGACCTAGACATGCTGTCTGGTTTCACCCATCTAGGCCACTTGATCTCAGCTCCTTCATCTAACTGCTTGTGCAGTGGCCTGGTGCATGGAAGCCCCAAAGTCATTCCTCCCCTGTAAAGCTTGCCTCAGCTGCTCCCACTTGAATACAGCCCACACACCCTTCTGCCCACAATCTGTGGGCTCTCGCTCCTGGGGGTTGGAGTGGTATGTCTTGGCCCAGCATTTTCTGCCTTTACCCACATTTTTTTTTTTTAGAATAGCAAGTATATTGGCACACTTGTAGAGCTAACAGAAATTTGGCATTAATGAGGCTCAGAGAGCCTGCCAGTTTCTGTTCTCCCAGCAGTGTAGCACTTGCCTAGGTCCAAGGCAATTTAGGCAGTTGCCTACAGCTAGGGTGTTACAGTTGTTGATAGCATATTGAACTTTTGATTTATGATTTTTATTTCCATTTGTATATTTGTCTGGCTATTCACTTTCTGCACTCTAATTAAACTAGGAACTGTGAGAGGGAGGGGTGCTCTGATGGGTCTATCTACTTCACACAGCACCTGATGTACTATATGGGCTCAGCATATTTTGAATGAATGCATCAGTGTCAGCTCTTTGACTCTTCTTTCCCGATGTCATAAATTGACTGCAGGAAAAATGCTTTAAGGTAAAAGTATTTCAGTGATATTTGTATGATGTTCAGTCTTATTAATATCTTGTAGCTCAGAAATGATATTTAACAGTTAACATATTTTTGTCCCTCCCATCCTTTTTAAAAGGAAGATGTGATGAAAAGAGAAAAATGGGGATGATTACAAAATGGAAAAACATGTTTTAATTTTGTTTTACTTCATTCAAATGTTGATTTATTTTGTTTTGTCTTGTTTCATCACCAATAAGCTCATTAAGAAAATTCAGATCTTTTTCTAGACACTCATTAATAAAATTAAGAATTTTTTTCTATATATTTCTCAAGTCCTGTAACAAATAAGGATTTGAGGGCATTTATAGTATGTGTTTAAAGAGTTAAGAGCAGTGTATCAGGCCTTAGTGAGAGCAGGCTGTGAATGCAAGGTTTGTCTTTAGATCTGGGTGCAAGGAAGAATCATCCAAACTGATGATGACACAGGCAATATGTGGAATTCTCTACCTACAAAATGCTACAAATCTCGCAAGGCAGAAGGTATTTATGAACTCGGGAGATAAAAAAAGAGATTACAGCATGCACCTTATTGAAACCTGACACAGAATAAGCAAACTCTGAAAACAAATCAGAACCAAGAGGAGACAACTGAAAAAAAAAAAAACCACGAAAACTGTAGCTGCTGTACAACTTCCAAGATCATATTTCTTTATCACAGAGAATGAGTCTTTAGGAAGACACTTGGAGACCTCTAATGAGAATTAGAAGTCTTCTTTGCTTTTATAGAAACCTCCCAGTTTAGAATCAGAAAGCAGAATCATCACGAAGGGAAAGTTTTTGGAATACAGTTGTTAGACTCACATTAAAGCAGTGACCAGGCAGTTTGGATTTTATGTACTGGTGATGTTATAGGCTTTAATTTTCTAGTAGTATTACAAGAATGAAAATTTTTCAGGAACACACTTTTTCGAGGGTTACTAACATTTCACACTTGAAGGACAACGTATTGAATCATCAAGTCCCAGTTTGGCTGAAATTCTTTACTATCTTATAGCCTTAAAGATTTCAAAATAAATGCCAGTATGAATTTCTGGAAAGCAACACTCATTTTTGTGCATCTGTGATTTGAGGAAGTCCCACCAGACTGAGTGTATTTTTCATTGAATAATTCAGTGTTTTAACACTGTGCAGGCCAGAATTTTCTACAGCTAACTACACATATGTGGTGGTACTCAAACAAATTTTCACGGCTTTTTTATCTTTTTGGAAATATTTTGAGCACACATCAGTGCTTTTCTTCACACAAGTTTCCTGAAGAAGGTTTTCCCAATCCCAACTATCATGGTAGATCCTACATCCCATGAGGAATCATCTCTTTTTTCAATATTAAGATTAAGGGACACTTGGTGTATCATTCCTGTTCTGGAATTGTTCAGAAAGCTCCTATGAGCTCAAAATATGTCTCATGCAATGGATAGTGGTAAAGGTAAGAATTTATGTTATCTATATTAGATTACTTAGAAGGCTGGTTCAATTCAGGATGCATTTCTGATCCATCAAGCAGTAATCATAGTTTGTGTAACATCTTTGTTTTGTCAGATGTAAAAGTGAGATAAAGATTATAACTATCCCACAGTTTTAGTGGTATACAAGTATTATCTATTATTATTTCAACTTGTCATTTAAAATGTTAAAAATTATGTCTATTGCATCAAATAGCTACATATATAAATATATATAGTATATTCTGATGCATGCATAAAATATTTGGCGATCAGGTCAGACAGTTAATTATTATTTCAAAAAATGAGGTTGCACTCAGGCAATAGCATTTGTGATAAAATGTCCAAGTTGGCTGTCTTTCTTCTCTGGTAAGTGGGAAGTGGAAGTCGAAAAATGAGGCAGAAGTAAGGCACTATAGTCAGATTAGACTATGAGCCTTCTGAAAGCACGATTTACATTGCATTTATTTCTGTAGCTCCAGTGTATGACTAAGTTTCTGCTACAAGGCCTGATACAGTTCCTGATATTAGTTCCTGATACATGGTTAGTTTCTGACATATGGATATTCTTGGAATTTAATTTATCATATTCACACAAGTATCAAAAACCAGCAACAAAAAGAAAACAAAAACCTAAGCCACAAACTCATTATCAGTTGCCATGATATAATTACTTGTGCTTTGCAGTGTCATCAACTACTTTAATTGTTGAAAACTTTTATTGAGAACGAGTTGTAGGTACATCCTGGAAGATCCATTTCAAGAGTGACTGTTTCACATATTCATGTTGGCTTGTACAACAGGTATCCATGGCTGATTTTCTTCCTGATGGCACGTGTAGTTCTTCAGTTTCTCTGACAATGGGTTGTGCTTAGATTTTGCACAACATTTTGGAAACCAGAGGTTCATCTGGTCCAAAATATGAATAGTAGCTGCAGAAGAGGAAGATTTTAAACATTTTCTGCTGCTGCCTTCTGTGTCTATTCACTGTGGTTCCAAAGGAGTGACTTCATTGAAGAAACTCCAGAGAACAGCTCTCTAAAAATAAATTAAATCCCACAATGGAGTTGAGGCTGTTTATTTGTTTGATAGTGTTATTTCTAATTCTTTAAAATGCTCATAGCTTTTGCCCATTAATTCCAAGAGTCCATTAGTGGCAATGTGATAAAACTTTGGCTATTACTGTGAATTTCATTTCTGCTCTTTTGTTTCCAGGAAGTAGACCCATTCCCAGGATAATTTCTCTGAGTCCCCATTTCGTGGGAAAGTTTCCAGCATGGTGACTCAAGGAGTGACTCAAGAATGTATGAAAGGGCTAGGAGTGTCCCCAACCTATGTGATGTCATGAAAGCTTTCAATTAAGTATCTGTATAGGTGAATTTCCCTAAACATAATTCACTGGAGATTTCTCTTTCTCTACTTTTCCCAACTAAATTCATTAATTCAAATATTTCCACAAATTGTACTTTCCCTTTAAACCTTCAGGGATTAGTTCTGTCACTTCAACGACAGCTGTCTGAATGTAGTCCTGCATCTTCTCACTCGCTCCCCCAATAATTTGCTTTGTCTGTGCAGGTACCTGATTGCAACAGTTCTACTTTTCTGATTTCTTGGCCAGTTTGTTCTAAATACATGATTCAGTTTTTTTTTTCATTTTATATGTATTTTTGCTAAAAGTTCTAACTAATATACTCAAAATTTAGGACATAGAATAAGGCATCTTTCTAGTCTAGCTGAGGGTTAAGAAGCTTTCAACAAAATAAGAGCAGAACTTGGAGCAAAATCTAAAGTCCTTCCATGTTACTATGATATCTCTACTGTGTTTTTAAAAATATCAGTCTGCAGAAGCTTGTAAATTAGGAAAACACAATTGTTTAGCATTGATAGTCTGAAAAACATCGCTTTAGTAGTTATTAATGCAATCAATCCTTATTGTGTGTGTACTCTGTACCAGGAACTATGCTCGGAAAAGAGATGAATAAAAGTCCCTGTGCCCGGTGAGCTTATAATCTAGTTGTTTTGGAACAAACATTCCCAAACTACTAATTATGAAATCGCTTGAAAGACATTGAATTGAGGGTCAAGCAAAATGCTAAGCAAAGGCAATGGAACTAAATCATCTTCCCTTGGTTAAATGGTGCATAATGAGCTCTGGGGGAAGAGCATCACTGAGGAATGACATTTTATTTGGTCCTTGAAGGATGACAGATGTTGCCAAGTCCGGAAGTTGAGAAGGGTATTGCTGTCAGAGAATTGGAAACATAAGAGCACAATTTCATAAGTTCAGAGAAAAAAGTCTTCTTTTCTTGGAGATGAGATCTGTGAAGATGAAGAGGATGAAGATGCTGCAGAGATCACTAGCAACCTTAATTAGTGTTACATATCATAGGTAATAGCCACTGGAGGTTTTCCAATCTTGGAGTAGTATTATAGAGAAAGGAAGTTACAAGATGAGGTCTTCATTTTAGTGAAATTCACTTTGGACTCTTTGATTATATGGCTAGTTAAGAGAGATATAATACTGAACTAAAGAGAACTAGTTAGGAACACATTATAATCATCCTATGAGCACTGATAACATTGTGAGCCAAGACAGATGCATCAAGGACAAAGGTGGGGGGAGGCATGGATTTGGGAAACATTTCAAAGGATGTTTGAGTCAAGTTCACTGACTGAAGAGTAAGTGAGGAGATATAGAAGCTAACTCTGAGGATGATGACAATACCATAGTGTAGCATTTGTAATGTACTTTTAACTTTTTAGCATCTGACATCTATGATCTCATTTGATCTTTCAACCATTCCACAGGGAAGGTTAAGGAATATATTTCCCCTTGTTTGACACATGCAGTCCAGAGAGGTTAAGTGATTTGCCCAGAATTTCATAGCTCATTAATGGCAGCACCCAGACTAGAATCCAGACTTCCTGACTCCTTAGCATGTGTTTTTTTCCCACTCCATCATGACGTTGTACTGTACATGTGCTTGACCTGCTGCTCACACATGCCCAGAAACAGTAACCATGAACGTTTCTAGCAGTGTAAAGAAGATGGAGAACACTTCCATTCAGATGACCAGCAGCTACTTTTCAGCCGAACAAAAATTCAATTTAAGAAATCAGTTCTGTAATAACAGTAAAAAATACATAAGATTTATTAAGGGCTTCATTTATTCCAGCCATAGTGCTCACTGCTCATATTTTTATGCTAACAAACTGATTCAACATTCATTACAAACTTATGAAAAGCATTCTTATGCTTGATTTTGTATTATAAATGAAAAAAAAAAAACTAAGGCAAAAAGCTGCCCAAGTTTGCATAGTTAGTGTTGGCATCATAGTTACAGAATATAACCAGTCTGAAAACATAGTGAGTTTCCTGTCTTGGCTTATATGCAATCTTACATTTTTCCTATTTCTTTTTTCCACAGAGTCACATAAGTCATAAGACTTCCATCAGTATGATAATTATTCTTGAAAAAACAGGAGAATTTTACTCCAGTTTTATTCCTGTCATTAACTGTTGATGTTGATAATGTCACTCTGAATTTTGTCATCATCTGTAAATTTTGGTAAATGACATTTAAAATAGCACCTACTTATTAACTTATTTTGAGGAAAATACATGGTAATATGAAGGTACCTCAAGGTTCAATGCTACAGAGTAGAAATTCCAGAAGTAAATTCATGAGCTGGCAACCAATTTGGCAACTGTGGTAGAAACATTGCTTGAGTAAAGGCCAGTAGCTTCAATAAATGGTGTTGGGAAAATTGAGTTTCTGTAACTAGAAAATTGAAACAAGAGTCCTTCCTTACCCTTAAAAGAGATATCTGAACTCACATATTTATAGCAGATCAATTTATAATATCTGAAATCAACCTAGATGGACATCATCTGTTGAAAGTATGGTATATACACACAATGGAATATTACTCAACCCTAAAATGAATGAAATCCTGGCAAAAATGTGTGGAACTGCAGATTATTATGCCTAGTGCAATAAGCCAGATAAAGAAAGACACATATAACATATTTTCTCTCATATGTGGAAGTGATGTACATAGATATAGTAGAAAAATTGTGTGCATATCATAGCATTTGATATACAGGTAATTATAAATATTGTTTTCATTGCATTAAATCATTTATATGATAATATAACCTTATTTCCTCACTTAAATGTTTGTCACATATCACATATTATATTAATATCCCTGGTTTCATAAAAATAGTATATCTGTGCATGTATGTAATATCTGCATATGAAGTAAATATGGGAAATACTAAAAATTTAACTCTTATCTAACATATATTTCCCCTTACATGTCAGAACTAAAATTAAAAAGAAATACTCATGTGTATCAGTTTTGTGCAAATACTGTTTTGTCAAATTTGGTTTTCAATATTTGTCAGAACATGCATATACCACTAAATTATTAATGATTTTTGACTGCCTTAAAGTTTACAGAAAAAAATAGTTGAATATATTTGATTTGATTATTGTTTATAACCCTGGCCTATTTTTCAGTAAACTATGGTCTTCTGACTTTTTATTTGTTGAAACCTTGATTTACTACAGCCTTTCAATACAGGATAAATTAGGATATATTATCTCAAAAATTTCAAAACGGAACAGCTAGAAATACAAAGAAGAATGAAATGTCATATGACACTCCATAAGTAAATAGAATTATTAGCAAAACATTTTCAATGATTTTAAAAAGGAAAAGTTGAAAAAGAAGTAGAAGTTACACATCCTTTTGCAAAACATTTTTGAAACCCATGCATAGATTTGTCATGGATTTTTCATAAACTTTTAGATGACTTCTAGTATTTGTTCAAGAATAAGATGAACTCTAAGGTAAGTGCTTTGTGAACTATGTACAAATTACAAACATGTGACACACACTATCATTATCTGTGTTCATGTCTGTTTGCCTGCTTAGACAAAGAGACCTTTGAGAAGAATGGATAATTATGCCTCGTTTAGGACCACATCCCTAGCAATGAGCACAGTAGTTGCTCTAAATCAAATGATTAATACATACTGAAGGGGTAATATATCTATGGATGCTACAATGTACAAGTCAACAAGTAGACTTGTGACTCTGTGTATGAACTAAGTAGGCACATCATTCCTTAGCATGATAGGCCCATGTGGCTCAGACAGCATAATAAATAATAGCTAGTGTTTCTTGAACTCTAACTGTAGAGCAGTCATTGTACTGTTTTAGATGAACCAATTCATGTAATTCCCATAACCAGTCTATAAAGTTGCGTTCAACACTATCTCTGTCCTT
Source organism: Ochotona curzoniae (assembly GCF_017591425.1). Lineage (NCBI taxonomy): Eukaryota > Metazoa > Chordata > Mammalia > Lagomorpha > Ochotonidae > Ochotona > Ochotona curzoniae. Next base: position 14,242,255 of record NW_024467087.1, read on the forward strand.
TTCGCCTATATAACCTGTATTGTAAATTTAGAAACTACATTTCCTAAACTGCTTTGCCAAGAAATCACAATAGTGTGTTTCATACATTAGGAGAACTTGCAGGAAAGAAGGCAACAGTGGAGAACTAAATACCACCATTGCTCTTCCTGGTCTCATATTTAGTTGTGTGGGTTCTGATGGAAGACATTTAAGATATCTGTGAAACACCAGCGATGTAACTTGAAGCAGTTTCTAAAATTTCCAAAAATTACTGCAATTCTTGCAACTGTCTCTAGTGAATCTGTGTTTGCCTCAGCTAACGGGAATAGTTTCTGTTTACCTGATCAATCTGAGCACGACATTTAGGTGTTACTGTATGTCCACAATACAGCTGAAGACAACCTGGAGAGAAACCTGAACAAAGCAATGGCAGATTGAATGACTGAATCCAACAAATTTCTTTTCAGGGCTTGTTCTCTGGTTGTACTCTACTGGTCTCGTCTACTGAAAACCCAACTCCAATAAATGGGCCACTCCTTTCCTTAAATATTCTTGAATTCTTCACTGGGAAATACGACTGTTTGTCTGCAAACTAGCTCCTCAACTTATGACAAAATGATCTTAGTTTCAAACCAGTCATTCAGTCTTGCTTTCTTGGATGCAGCAAGGTAAGTTGCAGTGCTCAACTGCCTGGAATGGGAGGTGGAGCATGGAGAGAGGGAGGAGAATCCAGTGGAAAGCTATTTGGGATGCTTACGAATTGATCAAATGGAGAAGAGCATTCAACTTGGGAGTTCTAAAAAACTCAACATTGATTTAATTTCAGAACACCCACATAGAGCTCATTTTTATATTTAAAATTTAAAAAGAAATATCGATGTGGAGTTAGATAGTTTTTGGAGTTTAAATGTGTAGAAACAAAATGTTTGGGCTGGAAGTGCCAGAACCATGTTAACCAGGTGCTATGTTCACCCCATTTTTTTTCTTTCAAAGCTAACATTTAATGTCGGAAAGATAGATCAATATATATTGATCTAGAGTAATGTTCACGATATAGTCAAGTGGCAAAAGCAAGTTGCAGAATAAATTGATGATATGATTGCACTTATTTTAAAGAAAACCCATACAAAATAACACCTGGATGCAGAATGTTAGAAATAGAGTGGTCGTTGGGTTACTAAACAGAGCCTTCTTGTTAAATTTCAAGGTCAGTGAGTGTTATAACTAAGGTCACACAGCTAGTTAAGAAGCAGAATCAATTCTACAACCTCTATCTCCAGACTTCATTATGTCATTCTCTCCGCAAGCTGTGTCTGTACCAAATCAATAAAGAGAAAAAGAAAGAAGAAACATAGCTACCATTTTGTGGTAGGGGAACTATTAAAATATGATTCTCATTTTAAGCTGTAAGCTGACCTGTTACAGAGAGTAGATTATCTCTTCTTCCAAAAGCAGCATCATTAAAACAAGTGCCCTTAACATTTCTTCTAATTTCTGCATTTCTCTCTACCTGAATGCTCTCTTGATTTTTCCTTTAATATTTTATTGATTTCACCCATTTATGTTTATTTCACAGAGTCAATTTGAAATATTTCTCTCAATAGCAAGGAACATTCTGCACAAAATCAGAAACTTACCTCAGCACCTAGCATAATGCCTGATTGAAAATAGAAATTTAGTATTTGTTGCAGGAATAAATTGAGGATTGAATGTATTTGCTTATGTTCCACAAGTACTTTTCTTCTTTTTGATATTAAAAACATGGTTTTGGTGGCTATGAATATCACACATAGTTAGCCTTTTCTACTTATTGGTTCTATATCTATGGATTCTAACAACTGAATATAAAAATATTTTTTAAATGTTTCTGTATTGAACATGTACAATTTTTTCTTGTCATTATTGTCATTATTGGTCTCAAGCACAGTCTAACATTGTGTATAACATTTCTGCTGCAGCAGGTCTTACAACTAGTCTACAGATGGTTTAAAGTGTTCAGGATGGAGGTATGTACAATATATGCAAACAATATGCTTTCTTATGTAAGGGACTTAAACATCTACAGATGTGGGTGTCTATGAGGGGTCCTGAAACCAGTACCCCATGGACACTAAGAATGACTGTACCTTTAAAAAATATAATAGATGAAATTTGAGTAAATGTTGCATTTATTTTAAAATTGAGCTATTTTGATAAGTGGCTTATTCATCCTCAGTTTTTCTCACTTAATGAGTAAGGATGAGACACAGTCCCTCTGTATGTCTAAACTCACTTTGCAGCAGCACACAAGGTCAGATCAACCTCCAGCAGTCAGGGGTGAGGGACACACTGAGTATCCATAGTGGCTTGACTCTAATGTAGGTGCTGTGCAATTTATTGTTTTCTGCCTATTTACTTCAGGTTCCCATTAGATTGCTTAAGAGATGATTTTATGATGTTTGGTAAAATTGCCCAAGCTAAAGTGAGATCAGAAGACAGAATACCCAGATCTTAATACCACATCTATCTCCAAGTGCTTTCAAGATTTTGGGAAAGTTTATTCTTTATACATAGGGCCTCAAATTTCACCTATAGAAATGAAATATCTGTAATAACATCACAGTTTCAATAATTCTGAAAAAATAGTTTCCTTCTCATAGGACTGTGTGAATTAAGGTTTGAAAAACATTGTATTCTGTGACTAAAATTCAGAAGACAGAGTAGCAAGTGTTGGTAGAGATATGGAGAATGGGGAACACTTATACAGTGTTGGCAGGATAGTAAATTATTGCAGCCACTGCAGAATACACTATGAAGATTTCTTTAGAAATATTCGTGATGCACGACTCAGCAATCTCATTTCTGGGTATATATCCAAACGACAGGAGCACATTATATCAGAGATCCCTGTACTATTATATTATAGCAGTACTGTTTACAATAGCCAGGATTTAGAATCAACCAAGGTGTCCATCATCAAATGATTGGAAAAAGAAAATGTGGCATGTATACACAAGGGAGTCTTATTCAGGCATTAAAAAGAATGAAATTCTACCATTTGCAACATAATGGGTGAAGTTGGAGGTTATTATGCTGAGTGAAATAAGCTGGATACAGAGACAAATATCATGTGTTTTCCCTTATGTGTGGGATATAAAGAATTTTAAAAACAAAATAAAAAAGCAAACAGAAAAAGAAATATCTGTTAGTATCAATATTGCTACAAATACAGTTTTACCAAACTTGGTTATACCTTTACCCAAATGGTGGTTAAGAATGTTATGTTACTGTTTCATCGGCACCCTTTTTTCAGAGATAGAACTTATCAAATGTCTGCAACATCTGAGGCTATGTCCAACTGAAGCCAGGAGCCCAAAACTCAACCCATCACTTATATGCGGGAGGTGGAAACTCAAGTGATTGAGGCAACACCTGCATTAGCAGGATTCTGGAATTGGCAGCCAAAATGGGACTCAAATCAAGGCACTATGGTATGAGTTGCAAGTATTCCAACAGTTGTCTTAACCACTGTGCCTAGAAAAGCCTTCAAAACTCTAGTTTTTAGACCATTATTAGTTATGTACCTCAATATGTCATCTCGGTTTCTCTTTCCTCATTGTTAATACGAAGAGGGATTTTCAGGGTCTTTTGTATGAGTTGAATAAAAATATCAGAAATATAAGCTAACAGATTAGAAAGAAGTCTGGAAAACAGAAAGAAAAATAAAACTCTGAGCAAATGTAGGAAATAGCAACAATACCGTTTTCCCATGATTCTAATGTTAAGTGGCACGAAGGACACTATGCATACACAGCAGGATTTGCTGTTTTCATAATTGTAAAGCTTCAAGTCTTTTATCACACCACTCTGTCCTATTCTGCAATTTCTGTTATGTCTTGGTTTTCACCACTGATAATAAACCTTCTTTAGATTCCTTCTGTCAGTGAGGCAATGATTTGGGCAGACTTATTTACCTGAAAGTGACTAACCAAATAGATGACCCCTAACAGTGTTACATGTTTTGGAATAGCAAAATTATTATAAAATGTGTAATAGAAATTCAGTTGTCAGTAATAATAATATTTTTGGGTGGAAGAATTTCCAGAAGTTGCTTTCAATGCTAAAGTCAGAGCCTTAAAACAATTTTCCGAAGAATTAAAGACGTAACTAACTCAGTGTTATTTTAGAAGTTTAGAAAAGAAGGAGACTTATGCCCTTCTAGCCATAACTTTCCTCATTGCCTCTTTAACATCTTTGTTCCTTAGGCTGTATATCAGGGGGTTCAGCATGGGTGTCAAGGCTCCATAAAATACTGAAATAAACTTGTCCTGGTTAGAGGAGGACTTGGACTGAGGCTTCATGTATGTGGAAAAGGCCTTGAGTCTGCCCTCAGGTGAGCGACTCCTCAACAATTCGGATACAGGAGAGGAGAACAAACGCAAAGGGTAGGAGCAGGTGAAAATGCCAGTGATGAGGATCATAAGCTCATTGAGGCGGGTGTCAGAACAAGCCAGCTTAATGAGAGAATTTCGTAGACAAAATGATTGATGACATTAGCCTCCCAGAAACGAAGCCTTAGAGATAAAACAAGCATTGCAGTGAGCACAAGTGATGCCCCCCATGAAGTAGCAGCCAACCAGACACAAACTGGGCCATTCATGAGCACTGAAGAGCGCAGTGGGCTGCTGATAGCAACCACACGGTCGTAGGCCATGACGGCCAGTAGAAAACACTCTGCTGTGGCCAAAACCAGGGAGACACTCATTTGGGTCTAATATTTTGAATAAGAGAGGTAGGGATTGGTGGAAAAACAATGCACCAAGACCTGGGGCATGGAGGTCATTCCATAGCAAAGGTCTAAGAAAGACAGGCGATTAAGGAAAAAATACATCGGAGTGCGGAGGTGGGGGTCAAAGTGGATCAGAAAGATGATATGTTCATTTCCCAACAAAGTGTCGAATTAAGTTATTAGCACCAATGTGAAAAACATGCCATTCAACTCAGGATAATTGGAAATGCCAGTAAGGAGATACTCAAACACTGCTGTATCATTGTCTGTGGCCATTCTTCCCTCTTGCCACGACTTGCTGGATGAGTGCCACTGCCGCTGCCAAATTCTACCTGAAAGAATGAGAGTGAAGACGAAGGCGTGAGAAAAACAGAACCAGTGTGCATGATTCTTGGCTTTGCTCTTTCTCAGAAGACTTGGAACACATAGAGGATGTACAGTGGGGTCAGGGAGAAACCTAAAAATATCCTCTTCTTGATTCTGGCAAAAAAAAAAAAAAAAGAAAAAATAGAAAACTCCTGATCAATTCTAGGTAAACAAACATAAAAACAAAAACCTCCCCATCCTTTTGGAAATAGTTACATAAATAGATCCTCAGCTCTTTCCCACCAGATGACTTCTGAGAGAATTTTTTTCCAACTAAGAAGATAAGGTAGATTATCCTCTCATTGATGTCTGCTTTTTTTTGCCCTCTAAGTCAGATAGATAGTGTATCAATGAATTAATATTCTCCATCAAGAAGATATCTTGTGACATATGATCTGCCTTGGGTAAAATATTGTCTATTTTTGTGACTGTGTCTGCCTCCTTAGTCTGTGCATTCCTGCCTTTTCCAATAATGTCGGTATCTACCATGGTGTCTGACACATAGTTCGGGCCATAGCACCTCTTTGATCTGATCCAGTTTGTAAATGAAGTTGTTGGTGAAGCCGTTAAAGAACCCTCTTCTAAGATATTAGTTCAAGTTACATTTATAGTGTCTCCTGTGTTTTGCATGCTGTGGTTACTGAACCCAAGTGAGAAGTGTGGAATCCCAACCAGATACTTCTGAACATATGACTTGTTAGACGAACATACACGTGAACAGCTTGTCTGAAAAAACTCTTTCTTCCTATCTTTGCTCCTCTACTCCCTCATTTTGCTTTATTTTTCTTATACCACAATTCAGTAGCAGAAACTACATCAGCAACTTGGCTATTTGCTTGCTTTTGATCTCCCAATCAAATAAATTTATTGAGGACAGAGACTTTGGCCCTTTTTTGCTTGTTACCTGGTGTATTCCTACCATCTAGGGAAGTCCCTGGGGTTTCACGGGGACCAACATTTATTAAATGAACATGTAAAGTTTTAAGTTCTTATAGGTGTTATTCTGAATCTAAATATTCTTGCCACTTGAACTTCCATTTTTCATTCCAACACATTGTCATTACTCACCTGGATTTTGCCAGTAATGTCTTATTTGGTTTCTTTGTATCTGGCCTTTTCTTCATTCAGTTCACATGATCCTGTAAAATTCTGTTAGGTCAGGTCACAGATTTTCCACTAGAAATTTTCTGTTTTTCATTGAGGTATGACTAACATATAATCAAGTATATGTAACTTACATCCTGATGAGCTTGAGGGTAAGCACAGGAAATAGTCACTATAAATAATGTCCAAATATAACTGTTATCTCCAAAACCTTTTCCCTCTTTTATTTTTTGTGATAGGAATGCTTAACAGCCTATATACCCTCATATTTTTAAAGACACAGTATCACATTGGTAATTATGGATTTCCATTTCAACCTTGCTAAGCATCAGTGTACTTGCTATGTCTGATAAGACTTGCATAATTTGTGTCTCTGTTACCTCTCTGTCACCAATTCCTACTACCCATTTCCTTACTCACTCTGCTCTGGTCACCCTAGCCCTTTAATCGATCCTCAGATCCTCAAACTACATCCCTGTCTCTAAGCCTTTGATCTTCTCCACACTCATGAACCCCACGCTTTTGCCTGGTTTACTTCTCACTTCCTTCACATCTTCACTCACAGGGGTCCTTTTTAGTGAGTCCCTCCATGGTCACTTTGTCTAGAATTTAATTTCCATCTCCAAACGTTGCAAATACTCATTTCTGCATACTTTCTCTTTAGAATTACTTCTAGTATGTTGCATACTTTTTCTATTAATGATTCTTGTTCATTGTATCTCTCAATTACAATATACAGTCAACCAGCCCAGGGAGTTTTGTTCTGTTTTTGTTGTTGTTTTTGTTAACTGCTCTATGCCCATATCTACAATAATATAGGATGGGGCCTCAATAATTACTTGTTGAGTGAATTTGTGAATGAATCACTTTATCTTTTCCATATTGTAAGGCAGCCTCTCTTTGTTTCCATTTGTCTCTTCCCTTGCCTTTGCTCTTTACATGTTCAGTACCCTTCAATATATAGATGCTCATTTCAGAAACTAATTATCTCACTTTTTCTCTACTCCATTTCTCAAGGCTTCTGTTCCTCGTGGGATAGCTCTCCTAGAGAAATATTTTCCCCTCAATTACCCTGAATTTACTTTTGCGATTTGGTTAACCAAATGGTCTGTAGCCCACCTATTTCTAACATCCTATGATTCTTTGATTTCTTTCAGATAAAATGAAAACAACCTTAATACTCAGAGGATAGGGACTCCATTGCTTTACTCCTTTGTTGGAAAGTATGTGAACTAGATAAGGGGTCTGCCAAGGCATAGTATTTCTCTAGCCGTTACTGAGATGAGGTACTCACTTCTCCTTAAAAGTCTATAAGAAATATTTCACAACTTCCCTCCTTTGTGTCCTGTCCCTGTGTGCCACTCTACTTCTCTCAGTTTCTAAGACAGGCCAAGTACACAAAGAAGATAAATCCACGGATATGAAAGTGTTTGCCACTTGCGACGAGGCAAACAAATATAAGGGGTGGACAGGGTGGTGACCTGCCTTCACCAGAGTGTCCTCAGAGCTGGAGAGGCTTAATGCCGCTTTTACTTTCATTTGTCCTGAGGCTGTGTGAGAGAGATTTTGCCTTGGACATCTTGCACCTTTCCCAGTGAAAATTGAGACATTCATCTCTACAGAGAGATAATGGACAAAGATAAAAGTCAAATGGCTACCTGAAAAATACTATCAAACCTGGTATATTTGCAATTAGCACAGTTGTTCTTTGAAATGTATTGGCTAACCAGAAGTATGCTTTGTTCCCAATGATCTATATATGTACCATATCCAGAACTCTGATGGGCAAGCTGAAGATAGGAGGAAGAACTGATTTTGCAAACAATGAGCAGATGACTAATATGCCCTTTAAAGGTCTATGCTGCTCCTGGAACTCTGTGTAACACACTGCTTTTAATGTTAAATATTCAATATTGGTAACTAGATGTTTCTTCTCCTTCTCCCTTATGAGCCACAAAGTTTCTCCAATATTGAAAGAAGGCTTAGGTTCTATCACTCAGTCCTTCATGATCTTAGGAGATTAAATTGATGTGCAATTTGACTAAAAGATTGGCAACCAGTTTCTGACCGTATGACAGACTTATTTTGAAATGGTGCTAAGGTTGCTGAGAGAAACTGGGCTTGAACCCCTGACATCGTTTCCATTAGTAACTATTGTTGGAACCCAGAGAACTAAAATTGATGGCGTTTTCCCTCTCATACTTAATGATTACTCAGCTTCTAAACTGAGGGATTGTTTTTTCATTTAGTTTGGGCTTTGCCCTCCAAAGTCAGTGCTGATTGTGTCATCTCAGAATTACCATTAAGAGATTCCTGGTAAACTGTTTCAAGCATGTTTTCCATCTCACTTCTGTTTCCTGCAATTATTTATAAAAGGGAACATCAGAAAGTTTTTTGGAATAATAGAAGTAAAAATGAGTTTGTTTTGGTGCAACAGTTTTTGTGAGATCCCCATGCATGGCTTTTGAATAGCATTTGATTCTTCATGTTATAAAAATATTGCACCAGATTAAACTCACACCTTTGTTTAGGTTTCCTATAAACTTCTGGAAGTGTCGTTATAGAACACAACTTTCTTTTACCTAATGGCTGCTGCCTGCCTTCTTAGAGATTGTCCATATTAACCAGATGATTAGGAACTCCTTACCCCCAAAAGAAGAACAGGACAAAAGGAAAAATATTAGAGTTCTGTATTTTTACCTGCTCATCATCAAAAGTTCCTCTCAAATACTAGTAGATGGAGCAGAAAGAGACTGCACCAAGCAACAATTCTCTAAGTATTTGCAGGTGTAGAACTGTGATGATCTTGTTGTAGATTCTCATTGCAAGATTTCAAAAGCCTTTCCAGTTTACCAAACTCCCAAATGCGTGGAAATCTCTGAAGAAGTAAATGATTTTAGAATAGGTCAAATCTCATTTGACAAACCCCTTGGTCTGCAGTCTTTTGAGATGGTATTTAATCAAGTCTTCAATTTTTTTTAGGCAAACATTTCTGTCACTGACATTTGACCCAAGTATGTCCTTACTAAGTCTCCCCTGGAAAAGCTACAACATGTAGAGGAATTAATCATTTGAATGCTCTGCATCAAAACCTTTGGGATATTTCAGTTTGCTATCTGCTAATTTAGTCATCTTTTCCCTCTTAACAATATTTATCAATCTGTCACTTTATTGCAGTAAACTAGAACCCTGGTAAACAGAACTGTTATTTAATTTTAAAATAAGGAAACAATAAACACTAACAAAAAAATCAGCACCCTGGATTCTAAATTATATTGGGTGACTTTCCAAAGATGTGCTCGATTCTCTAAAATACCTCATCCTATTTCTTACTCTTTCCTCATCATGTATTATCACTACTAGAGAGTAACACTATACAATTTGATACCCACAAGGTTCTGTGCTTGTCAACCATTCTGCCGCCAGTGCTAGGAAATGGACAGCAGCTATCAGGAGTATTATATGTAATTTACAAAAACAAAAATATCATTGGTTACCATTCACTTATCCAGGAAGCATAATTAATAAGAACATATCTTTCACTGAGAAGTTTGGTTTCTAGAAGGTATGCCATACTTCTCCATCTATACTTAAATTCATTGGTTTGCATATTTAACTGGAAGCTATCATCAGGGCTTTAGCTCTGGCAGCATGTTTTATTCTGAACTAAATCTATAAATCCTACATTCTTGGTCCATCCATGATATCTGAAGTCCAGTTCTCTTCAAGATTCAATTACAAATGCAGGGAGCAAGCCCATGAGCTGTTCAATAACTTAAATACATTTAGGCTTCAAAGTGCTCCCAGACCATTTGTCTCATAAGTAGAGTTCAAAGTTTCTGATCTTCATCAGAAATAAATAATTAACTTCTAAGAGCTGCAGGGACCTTATCAAAAACAGGCAATTAAATATTTACAAATCAGAGTTGTTTAAAAGAAAAACACAAAGTGATATTTTGTGTAGGGAAAACAAATAAAGAAAAAAGAAGGGAGGCATCTGGGACCGTAGGACTGTTGTGTACCACTGCTGGGATTTTCAGAGAACTAAGAAATAATTATTTTTTATTTTGGTTCATAGTTTCCTCACATTCTTTCTGTATAAAATTGGTGTCATGTCAGAGCCTGTAGCTGGTAGAGAAATGCCTATCAAGGGACAGTAAGGATGGAGAGCACGCAGCGAAGAGTGCCTTTGTTATTGATCCCCATGTTGAAATAGTCCTAATGTTTGCCTTTTCAGTCCTACTTCCACCACCTCGGTCTGTTCAGCTTCTATGGACTCGTTTTTCAACTTTTCAAGTCGTGTTCCCACATCTGACATGAATGCCGACCACTAAAATGCATTGATATTTGTTCATTTATTCATACATGAATACATTTGTTCCACAAATATTTAATGAATGTCCCCAGTTTATCAGCAATATGCTTGGTGCTGAGTCTCTAATGGAACCATGCAAAAATCCCGATAAAGCTCCTACTCTCAGGAATCTTATTGCTTAATTTGGAAAACTGATATTAACTGATCAGAAATATAAATATGTGCCTGTGATAAATGCTATAGAAACAGACTAGGCCACAATATAAGAAGTCACCTATGTGATATTGATTCACAAGACCACTAATGAGAACCATGTCTTTTCAGTACGATGTTAAAACTTGAGTTGGGTTAGTTTCCTTGTTACTCCACAAATACTTTCATGTTTTTTTCACCTCTTCAACAATGCTTCTTACATTCTACTAATCTTGGAAACCCTAAATCTACTTAATGTATCTTTCACGGATCAACCTAGTTTTCTTGGCTATTTCGTGTTTCTGTGTTATGTGATTCTTCATCTGCACCAAAGATAACCTAAAGACAGTTAATTACTAGAAACAATCTAAGGTAGGGGGAGGCAGTCGGGTAGTGATGGAGGCTGTGTACTTGGGATTTTATTATCTCTTTGAACTTTCTCAAGTAAAAAATAGACTTAGTTTTTCTTGTTTATGTGATGAACTCATACGCATAGGCATGTAATATATGTCCGGACCAGTGCCCAAGTCTTTATAAGTCTCAACGGTATCAGCATATTAGCGACCCTGATTAATCAAATTTATTTACATAAATTGATACCTTCAATTTTCAGATGATACAACTGAGGCTCAGAGTAATCAAATATTTTTTTTTGGTGAAAGATCACATAGTTAATTAGAAAATAATAAAAAAAAACTCAGTTTTTCTTCATCTCAAACCAGTGCCTTTTGAAAAAATATTCATATAGTCTTTTGCTTTGATGCATGCTTCAAGGAGAAATGTCTCTGATTTTGTAGCTCAACAACATGTTTGTCCAGAATACTACAGTGTGACATGAAGTTAATTAATACACATGTCTTTAACTGAGGTAGGTTTCACTGCCAATCTAAGCACAGTAATACTTATCAATTCCAAAGGGATAATTTATTTTTAATCAGCCATATGGCAACTGAATGCATTCCTAACATATAATTTCTCAAGATGGCCAGAAGGGAAACCTGCAGAAAGCATGAACAGCTTGTGTGGTTTGGGTGACTTCACTTCAAATTTTGGAGCCTTGGTTTTTTTCTACTACACAGACCATCTTTGAGCCCAATTCCATTTCTGTCATTCTTGTTTCCAGAAAAGCTTTTCCAATACAAAGCAATCATTTTGATATTAGACCATAAATATTTTTCTTGCATATAGAAGACAACAAAGCAAGTTATTGATAAAGTCAGGTAAGAATATGCCAGGGAAGATCAGGTATAATCAAATACTAATGAGCTCTGGAGTTTGATGTAGGGAGGTATCCTAAAAGTCAAGCAAAATCCTTAGGACAGTCTTCAGGAGCTACTGAGATCAGGAGTTGGGACTGAGCTGGTAGAAATATAATTAACTTGGTAAGGAAGACTATGAATAATCAAAGATCGCCTCCATGAACTCTGTTTCTGATGCAGTTAAAATGCTCAGTCAAAAGAGATATGCAAAAGAAGCAGTGTACACTTTATTCCCAAGGTCTAACTGTGTCCAAGGCAATGACTTGTCATTGTCTGTGAGTATTTGTCTGGGAGTTATGTACAATTTCATGAACCTAATATAGAAAGTGACAGCTCTGACTTCTTTGTCTCTTATGTTATGAGCTAGGCCTGAGTCATGGATTAGGAGGCATGGGCTGAAAAAGAAGAGAATGTACTGGGAGGAATGACCAGCAAAATACCTCCTGCAAGCCTTTAAACAGAAGTCTAAGAAACTTTGTCTCAACATTGACAAATGATGTTCCATTCCTAACCTGAAAAAAAATATTCTTACTTGTGTTCCTTTGGGTTGGTCTCAGATAAACAGAATACTTCTAATAGCCATGTATCTCAGACATTCTTTCAGACTCTAGGGGCATGATTAGCCTCAGTGTACTGTTCAAAGTTGAGCAATTAAAAACTATTTTTTGTAAACCTCCAAAGATACCACACTGGGCATTGTTAAAAAGTTGGCAGACTTGGCAGTAAACTTCACCTGAAAATTCCAGCCCATAATGACACACTAATTGCAAACAATAGGGCAAGTGTAGAATGTTTCCTTAACATTAGAGAAAATGAAGGCTTCAAAGCAAATAAAAAAAAAATGTTCTAAGCAAATAGAAGCCAAGCTGTGGGAATTAACTTCAAAAAGTTTTTATGAGTTTGACTCAAGAGAATTGTAATACATGCGCTCATCTAATTGACACATATTTTGGAATATGAGACCATCACAGCTGACCTCAAATGTCAACATGTGTACAGCTTGTGGGGAGATCAGGGTTCTAGTCTTGGCTTTTTCACAAACTTGTGAGTACCTGTAACTGTAGTAAGTCATCCTCCTCTTTTGAGAAACATGGAGCATTAGCCCTTGTTTTAGGTATATGGGCATTGTAAGGACTCAAAAAAGACTTAGGGAAATAGACACTTAAAAAGATGGGAGTACTTTGTAAAGTTTGTGGAAAATAGAGTTAAATGATATATTTAGCCACAAATTTTGAAATATGCATATAGTTTTTCATAATATATATTTCCATAAGCTTTCAAGATCTTGTGTATGCATAAATTTTGAATTATTTATCTTTTGATTCCATTTCTCATAATATTTTGAAATACCCTCATATATAAGTTTAGACCCAAGAAAATAATCTAAGCTCCATCCAAAAGACAACACTGAAACAACACAAACATGGAAAGCTGTCAATTCTTACTTTTCCAATTCTTATTTTCATCTTGAAAAATGTATATGTACATATATATTTTTTAGTTTTTATTTTTGATGATGTTTACATAGTTGATCAGGGTGGGAAGGATGGAGGGTTAGGGGAAACTGGGTAAGACCATTGTTTCCAAATTTTCTTTTTCTGCTTTCAGTATCTGAGGGAAGGAGGGAAATAAAGGGAGAAGCCACGTCCAGCCTTCCAAACACCCCAGCACCAGGGATGGAGAATGGTCATCAGATATCAACCCAGGGTCCCGGATATGTAGTATGTTCCCAAGGTTCTGCATGCTTCCCAAGGTTTCGATAGTTCTGAAATACTATCAGTCTTGCAGATGCAAGGATGAGGAAATCCTTCCAATATTCATTGGCTGACATAGTCAACCTTACAGTCTCCATTCACAGAGATACTTGCTATCATTGCTTGGTTGGAGCAATGTCCAATTTGTTCTGCCCTCCTCCTTTTGCTATGGTGCCAGATGTCTTCTGCAGATCCAATGAGTTGCAATATCATCCATGTACATTTAGGCCTGCCATCTACTGCTCTGTCTTTTCCACTGATGAGGTCCAATTTGGACATACGCATTCTATGATCATACCACCAACCCTAGACATGAGCACTCACATCCATTCACATACCCACCTGTGCCATACTACAGACTTCCTGCAACCCTGCACACAAAGCCACACCCAGCACACCACTGAGCAGCCAGTGGGCTTTGCCCCAGTGCCATTGGCACCCCAGGCTGCCCAATCTGATTTGTTGGACCCTCCAACTCCAGGACTCATGGTACCCCACTGTGCAGGTGGGCTGAAGAACCCAGTCCAAGTGACCTGGGTCCTACCAAACCCCTCCCACCTTTGGGCTCATGGACACAGCACCCACCACACAGGCAGGCTGAAGCACCCAGGGCAGGTGACTCGGACCCCATCTGACACTACCCCCCCCCCGGGGGTCACTGTGGAAAATATATTTTTAAGAATATAATTTGATGACATGTGTCAATATACTGTATATAGGCTCTCTGAGGTCAGCAATTAGCATGTCTTGGAATTGTTATTCTCTGTTAACTAGTTTATGGGTGCCTACAATCACTGGCATTTTATATAGGAGCACTGTTTGAGTGCCAGTTGCTTTCTTTCTGATGAGGTTCCTTGCTCATGTACCTGTTTATGTAGCAGATGATGACCCTAATCATGTACTCTGAAAACCCATATAGGAGACCCTAGATAGGGTTCTAGGCTCATGGCTACAACTGTGTTTGTTGGAGCCATTTGAAGAATGAATCAGCAGACAAAGATTCTCTCTCTTTTTCTCTCTGATATCCCTCTCTCTGTGTGTTACTCTTTCAAATAAATAAATATTTTAAGAAGATTTATTCATTTATTTGAAAGGTAGAATGAGAGAGAGAGAGAGAGAGAGAGAGAGAGAGAGATCTTCCATTTGATGGTTCCCTCATCAAATTCAACAAGAATTAGGCATGGATATGGGGGAAAAGGTACCCCATTTTACTGTTGGTGGGAATGTAGGCTAGTACAGCCACTATGAAAGTCAGTATGCAGACTGCTAAAACAACTGAAAATAGATCTACCATATAACCCAGCTATTCTACTCCTGGGTATATATTCAGATGAAGTGAAATCTGCATATGAGAAAATGACCTGAAACCTTATATTTATAGCAGTACAATCCGCAACAGTGAGGACATGGAAACAACCAGATGCTTATTGAAAGAGGAATGGATAAAGAAATTGTGGTACTCCATGGGCTATTGCTCAGCCACCAAAAAATGAAATTCTGTTTGCAACAGAATGTTTCCAACTAGAGACCATTATGTTCTGTGAAATAAGCCAATCCCCAAAGGACAAATAACATGTATTCTCTCTGATGTCCTTCATACAAAATATAAAATACATACATAAGTAAACATGTATATATACATATTTTCACAGGTGAACTGTGGAATTGTAGCTAGTATATCAGGAAGTGAAGATATGTTGCAGTATGCATCTCTACTTCTGAATAAAATGAGGACTCTCAATTTAGCCTGACACTAGGATGCTGGACTCTCTACCATTGTCTACACCTACAATGTCATGGCACACTTAAGTAGAAGAATGTTAGACTTGTGACTGTTGGTGAAGGACTATATTCTTGTAATAATATGAGAGAAAACAGTGTGGAGGGGGAGTGGTACGCGTGAAAGAGGAATCCCTGTGCCTGTGGAACTGCATCATGAAAAAATTTCTTTTAAAGTAAACGTATTTGGAGCATAAATGACTTCAATATTTTTTGGGAAAATGCAGATATCTGGGCTCTAGTCAGTGAGGAAAGTACAAAGAAGCCAAGATCCTACTTCCTGAGAAAAAGGCAGGAGACTCCCACCCTGGGGCACAATGAGTTAAGTTTCCACTTTTGATGCCAGCATCCAACATGAGTGCTGGTTTAAAGTCCCAGCTCCTGTTCTTCTGCTTCTGATCCAGCTCCTTGCTAATGTTCATGGCAAAGACTCGAAATTTCAAGTATCTGGCTTTAGCCAGGACCAGCTGTCATTACTGCGGCCATTCAGGCAGTGAGCCATCAGATGGAAGATCTCTTTCTCCCTGTTTCCCCCTCCCGCTCTCTGTAACTGTGCCTTTCGATAAATAAACATTAAAAAGATAGGTAAATTAAGAAAAAAATGGTACTTTGTGTGAATCCCTGGAAAACTTCATGCTCAAAACTACCAGGGGCTTGAATTCAGAGAGTCTTACAGGGTAGAGGATGTACGTAGGAAATACCTACTGATTTGTTTACAATTTATCCTATTCCTTTTCATCTAAGCCAATTGGAAAAAAAGGTGGATATGCAATCACCCCATGTAGAATACATTCACTGTTTCCATGGAACACATATGCACCCCTTAGATCCTCAGGGGTCCAGCAAATGTTATGTAATTGCAATTCTCATCAATTCTCGGGATAGTGTGATACTGATATTGTTCCAGAGACTAGATAGTCTACAGTGAAAACACGAGCACATTTTACTGTGTGGTGAGGGTTCACTCCTTGGTGCATAAATATGGCCTTCTCTCAGAGCCCTCACATGCTGGACGGGGCAAGGTGGTTCTATAGGTCTTGCTCATAAGAACCAACATGCTCCCAGTGAAACTGTTGAACATATCTAGACAATGGGATGCTGGACTGTCTGATATTGTCGGGACACACTTAAATAACAGACTGATGGTATTATAGCTCCTTGTGAAGGACTATAATATTGTAACAATATGGGGAAATCGGTTAGGGGTGGGAATTTGTGTAGAGGATCCCAAACTTTACGGAATTGTACCATAAAATTCAAAATAAAAATCCAAAAAAGGAACCAACATGCACACTTCGAATAAATTCCTCAATATTATCCACCAACACTTCCAGAAGATGCTTATATCAGTCAATGGGTCACATTTTGAACTCTGACAAAAATTGATGATTTTATCACCCCTGACTCACACACAGTATGTTTTCTCATTGTGAAGTGTTCTTTCATTGTTTCTTTCCTTCACATTCAGGCTAGACCATATTTAAGTACCACCAACTAAAACGTGTTCTCCAAAATTTTACTTCCAAACTGGATTGGCTGTTCTCTCGGTCGATTTACTAGAATATTCTCCATATATCTCTAACATTATCTATAATGATTGTACTGCAATGTTATATTTTTGTGAAGATCTCCTCAAAGAAACAAATCACAGGTCAGAATTGACCACTATATTGCAAACACAATCCCTGGTATAGAATCTGTATGCATTAAATATATTTGAATGTCAATAGGAGACAGATTGGTTCCACATGGTGCCAAACGCATACTCAGAATGAGTTTTTCATTTTCCACTTGGTAACTATGGCATGTTGTACATTTTTCTCTAGTACCTGTTGAGAACAGAGGCATTTAAGCAGATAAATAAGTGTGAGCTGAATGGGGGAAAAACAACTTTTGAACAATAGGAAAGCAACTTGATTTAACAGAAATAAAAAAATGACATAAGGATTTGGAGACATTAAGGCAGTTTCATTCACATGAATACCTTCGTTTTAAATATCGTGTTAAATGAAAACAATGTCTGATAGTTGCTTACATTCTTTTTATTGCTATTTAAGAGATACTGAAATCTGGCTCTCTCTCTCTCTCTCTCTTTCTCACTCTCTGTCACACACACAGACACACAACATACACACACAAATAGTTACCTCACTTTTGGTAAGTTGCTGATAATTCTGGAAATGAAAAAACTCAATCATTTGATTGATACATCTCCACTTTTTATTAAATGTCTTGGTGTCATAGTGCAAGGGCACAGAGGAACACCACTATACCTCACATAGTTGTTACATGTACTCGTTGATTAGATATAGGAACCAAAAAATATGAGTTAACAAGAGAAACATATAAAACTTTAATGTTACATGCATGTAGGGATCTAAGCCGTAGAGTGAAGTCTGAAGAAACATCCAAAGCATGACTTTAACTTTCAAACAAAGAATAATCAATTTGTATAGAAATGGAGCAAATGGATTACTGGACCAGAGTGGTACATTCTAGATACATTACTAAGAGATATAGGGGATGTGAGGAAGATGCAGAAGCTAGTGAAAGGTAAGGGTTATTTCGAGTTTATTCAGGTTCATTGTAACCCAATTTCGTAAGCTTTTGTCTGTCCTTGTCAAGTGAAGGACATTTTTCAAGACGAATTGTGACTGGCTTGCTGCATACAGGAAAAGACAGGACAAATGATACTTCTGCAAAAAGTTTCTCAAGTGATTTTAACGTAAAATGGTCAATATACAAATTCAGTATATTTTACCTTAACTCGTCTAATGGTACTTAGTATCATTTCTCACTGGTAGGAGAATCAAAACATGATTTTTATGTGCATGTCTTAGAGAATGAAAACACCAATACATATTTCTTTGATATAAAAGCATGTGTTCAAATGTCTTAGGTCATGATATTTTCAAGTAAAGCAGGTGATCATATTGTTTAATTAAGAAAGTACAAGACTTTACTCATTGTAGTTTGGAAAACGATCCTGATAACTGATTATTTCAGTACTCATATTGCATGATTATCCTCCCCCCTTATTTATTCCCCTTGATTTGAAATGTATGACTAAGTAATATCTCATTTTCCTTTTTCTCTTTTTTCTTTTCTTTATCTAAATGGAACAAATTTCATGTATTTCATGTATACTGTTTTAAGAATATAATAATATTTTCAATTCTGTCCTCCCTCACTTCTTCACTCCCACCTTCCTTTTCTCTTCTTATTTTTCTTTTAATTTTCACAATGACATGCTTTTAACTTACTGTCTATTTTTTTCTACTATTGATATCCCACAATATAATCTATTTGGATTTTCTTTTACATTGACATGATGTTTTTTAAAGTTTATCCATGGCATTATATGTTCTTTATCATTTTACTATTGCAAAATATTCTGTTATCTCTACATATTACTTACCCTTTGTCGGCTAACATGTGGATAAATTGCAGAGTTTTGGCATCACAAAAGCGCTAATACATGTGTCCTCAGGCAGATGTGAAAGTTTTCTATGATGTGCATTCAGAAACGTGATTGCTAAATTGTAGGGAAAGAAGGCTATCTAGCTTTAAATGATACTGCCAAATTGTTTCCAATACATTTGTATCAATTTCCACTCATATATTCTCTCTCTAACATTTAGTTTTCTCACATTTCTAAAGTTTTGAGTTCAAAACAGTATGTCATGTTGATCAAAATTTGCATTTCCTGGATCATTTCATAAATCTAAAGTGTAAGACTAATTTTATGTATCTTTTGCATGTCTTTGGCTATTTGATTTTCTATGAAAAGATTTTCCAAAATTTTTGTTCATCTATTATTAGATTGTTTGTCTGTTTTTACTGATTATGAGAGACTTTTTGTGACTTTTCAATACTGATGTTGTGTTGGTTGGACATGTTAAAATATCTCTTCCACAGTCATGATTTGTGAAAAATCTAGGTTCTTACTGTAGCTGCCTTTGTTAATATCTGTTTGCATTGGTAATGTTTTTTGGTCATGTTAAACTGTTAATACCTCTTCATCAAATAGGTTTTACTTGTATTTTATCTGTATATACATTCTGTATATATTTTATCTAATATACATTCTGCCTTAATTGATACGGCTTTGTAAAATGTTCTGATCACCCTCGTTCTTCAGTTGTTTCTTGTCTGTACTTGCCTTTTGCACTTTCATATAAAATTTGGAATCACCAGATTCATAGAAAAATCATTTTGGAAGTACTATTTCAGTTAATTGGATATATAGATAATTTTAGGAAAAATTCACATCTTTTGCAAGTCTCCCATCAATAAACACAGGATATTCACTGCAATCACTTTTTTTAATGCTTTCTATTTGTGTTAATGTGATGGTAAAATAGAGAATAGATTAGATGAAATGCAGTGATATAATTCTAAGAATATAATATTTACATCCTCCCTTCATCCTTCCTTTCTTTCTCTTTATTTGTTTCTCTAACTTTGTTTCCTTCTTTCTTTCTAACATATTTTAATTTACATTATTCACAAAGGATTAACTCTCCACTAAGTAGTCTGATGAGCAAGAAGTAAAAAGAGTTTAGTTCTACAGGAATATAGGCAAGAATATAAGCAATAACCAAATGAAAAGATGATCATTTCACACATACAAATTTTAAAATGATCCAATAGTTACTGCAGTATGTCATTCATTATCATCAGTTTGACAAAACCAACCACTTTAGTATTTTACTTACTATATATTAGATATTTAGTAATTTTCTACTTATATTTCTTATACATATTTTGCCATGGTTATTTTTGGGTACCTTCTAATTTGTTTCTCTTTTAAATGGAGTCATTTGAAATCATGTTGTTGGGCCAGGTGTGATAACCTAGTGGCTAAATCTTCAGTTTACATCTGCTGGGATCCCATATGGAAATCTGTTTGTATCCTGGCTGTTCCACTTCCCATCCAGCTCCCTGCTTGTGGCCTGGGAATGTGACAGGGGATGGCCCAAAGCCTTGGGACCCTGTACCCGCATGGGAGACTCAAAAGAAGCTTGTGCATCCTGGCGTTAGGTCGGCTCAGTTCTGGCTGTTGAAGATCTTTCTCCATATTTCTCCTTCTCTCTGTAAATCTGCCTTTCCAATAAAAATAAAATAAGTCTTAAAAGAATACGTTATCAAATTGTTACTGGTGTATAGATACAACTGATACATAAAATTTCTCCTAATTACCTCAGTTTTCTAAATTCATCTTTTTTTCTGAGAATTTCCATTTATGTTTATTTCAGTTTTCTACATGTGCAACAATATGATCTTTTAATATTCTTGTCTCTTAATTCTTGTGTCTTGATATTCTTTTACTTCTTTTACTAAAACCATTAGGGCTTGCAGGAAAATGTTGAACAGTAGCAATGACAGTAATCATCGTATTTTTTGATAGTAAAGGAAATGACTTCAATGTTTCCTTATAATGTGTAGTGTTTTCTGCACACACAATGTTGGTAGATATATTTTATGAGATTATCAAAGTTCTGCTCACAATTTGCTAAAAGTTGCATTCATGAACTGTTGCTGAGTTGTACTAACTGTATTTTCTGTGTCTGCTGAGGCTATTATATTTTCTCTTCAGTTACTATGTTAATACAGTAAGTATTATTTACTCACCCTCTATGACCCGTGAAACATCTTTGATTTCTTGTTATTTCAGGTTTGTCATCATGTGATTATTTTTATGCACTGCTGGAATTCGATGATATATATTAATATATAATACTTATATATTAGTAGTATAAATTACTCAATAGCATATCACAATTATATTAATAATTATATTTATAATTATTATAATATGATAATTATATATTAATATATATTAATTGAGGGTTTAAAAAATATGCATCATGAGTCAGAACAATCTGTGGGTTTCCTTTCTCATAATGTCTTTTATAGTTTTTACAGTAAATTATAATTTTGTAGAATGAATGGAAAATATTTCATATTTTGCTTATCAGAAACTTCTGTTTAATATGCATTTTAATATATAGGCAACCGAATGCTTGATAGTTTGGTAGAAAACATCAGCAAAAATATTTTGATGGCAGGTTTATTAATCAGTTCTTCAATTTGATTAGTTATTTATTACTAGGAGAATATTTCTAAAAAATTTCAGTGGCTTATAAGATTCAGTTTGGCAAAAAGTTATTCATAATGTGTTACTATAATTTTACCCTGTGCTGTGTCTGTACTGATGACCTGCTTTTCATATGTAGAATTTTTTTATCTTCTTTCTTGATCATACTTACTCAAGATTTGTCAAAGGAGCATCCTTGGTTATGTGTGTCCTGTCTGGCTCATTTTCTTTTCTGCTTCCTTGATTGATGCTCTTATAGTTATCTCTCTCCCATTAAAAAAAAACACTTTATTGAGATGTAATAGTCATACACAATCTGTATTTTATTCCTCTTTAAAATATTTTTCTCAGCTACTCCTAATTTCATAATTTTAGCACTACTAATATGTAACAATTTAGTTGTCTAATAAAACTTTATGAAAAATCTACTCTTATAAATGTAAAATAATTTTAGAAATTCTTGAGAATTAATGCAATAACTTTCATTCTAGTTACCAGTTTAGAAACTTTTATTACTTTTTTATATGAAACATTTTCTCATTGTTCAGTTCTAATTACTTTGGCGCTTTCATTGTTAGTTGTTTAATCTATGATTTCAGCTTTAGTTTTTATATTTCCAAGCATAACATAATTAAAAAATTTTATATTTATATCTAACCTAATTATGCGTTAGATATCAGTTCTATGAAAGCATGACTTGGTTTATTTCATTTACTGCAATAAGCATTTATGAATGTCCCAGGTACATGTGTGAAAAGTTGGTATTCTTTGTTGTAGAATTTAATTCTGTAGGCTTCAATTTATTTCAATTAGGTAATGTTAGTTATCTTCCACAAATCACTGATGACTCGTTTTTATCTGAATAACCTCTCAATAATTAAGAAAAGTTGCACTGAAATCTCACCAGGAAAGTGTATGGATTATTCTTTTCTCTAAATGTATTAGTTTCATAAAAAACTAAGCATTATTTGCTGTTCTGAGTATTTTATTATGTGGTGACTTTATCTTTCCAGTGATGGTTGTTTTATCTTAAAATTTTTTCTTTAAATAGTAATAATGTGGATGGCACAAGATTTTTTACATTAGTAGTTACCTGGTATACTTTTTGTCGCCACTCTGCTTTCAATAATCTACCCTTATGCTTTAGGTGTGTGATTTGTAACAGCAAATATTTAGATTTCATCATAGATTTTTATGATACCCAATGTTAAAATCTGTCTATTAGTAGAAAGTTGGATCCATTTAAAGGTGTTTTGCTTATCAATATATTTAGACTTGTTTATACAGTGTCCCCATTGAAATGATTTATTTATTTATTCAGAAGTTAGAGAAACAGATAGAAAGCTCTCCCACCCGGTGATTCACTCCCCAAATGGTAGCAACAGCCAGTATTCATGCAGGCAGAAGACAGCAGGCAAGAACTTTATCCAGATCCCCTATGTGTGTGGCAGGTTACCAAGTCTATTTGAGCCACAATGCTCCCCAGGTGCATTAACAGGAAGCTGAATTAGAAGCGGAGCAGCTGAGATTTGAACCCTCACTCTGATATTGAATACAGATGTCCCAAGAGGCACCTTAACTCACTGCACAACCACTTGTGCCCCCCCAATGTTCCTTTATAATGTTAAGTTTTTTACTTGCCATATTTTAATTTTTTCTATTGTGGTGTGTGTTTATGCGTATGTTTACATATTTCTTTTTTTTGACCTTATTTTATTCTTTCAATTTGGACATTATAAACCTTTCCCATTATTAATGTTTGCCTCCAAATTCACCTGTGCCTACTTGAGGCAAAATATGACATAAAAAAATCTCAATTCTTAATTTGAACAATTTGCTAATCATCACTCATAAAGACAGTATTTGCTTGTATGTGCACATAAAGTTAATATTTGCTTTGCTCATATTATTTCTGGCATCCTAGACATTCCTTGTTGAATAATTTGCCCTGTAATGTAACCTTTAGAAATTCATTGGGTTACTTTTTAAGCAGCAAATATTCATATTCTCCATTTATCTATCAATCCCCTTATGTTACTATTGTATTTAAAAATTACTTTTCTGACTATATTGATCATCACTGCCAGGTATTCTAAGCTTTTGACATCCTCTGCCTTTCTTTATGTCTGTTACAGAGTCTGCTGATGTGTGCTTATTCTCAATTGTAATATACATTGGAGAAAATATCGATGATGGTATCTTCCAAAATTTAATATAATACTTACTTCTCTTACTGTTGAAGCACATTGGCCCAAGATAATATTCTCAGCTCAATAAATGAGCCCCAGGCCTATATTTCCTCTCACATTTTTAGCACAAATCTTGGCACCTTCACACTGTTAGTCCAAAAATCATCTTTCTCAAAGCCTTCTACCCTACCAGGCTCCCTGCTGTTTAAAAGCACAGCACAATTTTCTTTGGCAAAAGAATGGTCTTAGAAACATACCGCAAGAATTATGAGACTGGGTATACCTCAAAATTTCATCCAGGGCACACTATTATGCATTGTGAAGAACCATTGCCCTGGTATTCAATGAAAAGTGACTGCCATAGAGGTTACATGTGTGGTTAAGACATCCAGCTACCACGTTCAAGTTCCTTGGTTTGGGTCCTGACTCTAGCTCCTAATTCCAGCTATTGTGTATCCTTGCAGAGAGTGATGCCGGCTAATAGATAGTTGACACCCGTGCCACCCGTGTGGGATCTGGATTCCATACCTAGCTTCTGGCATTGTTGCCTGTGGCTGCTGCTAGAATTCCAGATATTTGGGTAATGAATCAAAAGATGGCAGCTCTCTCTCAAATAAATGAATAAGTTTTAAAAGGATACCCAATCGCCTAATGTTGGAAATCAGGCATAATATAAAGCAGTCACTTACAAAATCAAAAACACCCACTAAACATAATGAAGAACTCATTCCTTTATTAGCAGTTCTGTTTCATCTTCTGGGCTTCTTAAATAGTGCTCGAGTCAATGGTACATTATACTAAACACGCAATTTAATAAAATTACAGGGAAAAAATACATATAACTACAAGAACACCTTACAAGGTTTGCAGAAAAGGGAAATCAAAGATAAGTTGATGTTGGTGCAAAATTATTTGAAAGTCATTTATATATGCATTAAAATGATATCCATGATACATAAAGGAAACATTAACGAATGTAATTAGCATCAATTATTCTTTTGCTTATATCTCAACATTGGATTCTTTTGCACAACAGAAAGAAAAAACAAAACGAGAAGCAAAATCAGATGGTAAGCTATGTGCCCACAGATTCTACTAAGTAATGTCTCCTAGATTCCCATCTTGGGTGGTGATATGCAATTTCATGAGTGAAACTGTGTTCCTTATTAACAGCAAGGAAGAGAACCTAAGGCAGCAACTAAAACTGCAACCAGCACAGTAGCCAGAAAAGCCTCGGATACACTTCAGGGGGACTACTGTGGTCAGCATTGCTTAACAGTCACAACACTGAGAGAACCACCAAAAGCAAAGTCCAGGGAATCAATTGTGGATGAGTTGCAAGTGTTTCTCTTCTCCTGTAGGAGCAAGCAAATGGCAAAAGAACTGTGCCTAGATATGCAAATGTGAGGACTGATGGAGACAAAGCAGGGATACAACTAGGTGGCCATCACTGCTGCCTCCCAGAATGCACATCAGCAGGAAGCTGGAATGAGAAGCCAGACAGGCATTCAAGCCTGCGCACTAAGACATGGGAACAGCCATCTTAAGCTCCATGGAGACGCCCATTCCTGACTGGATGATCAAAAACGGTCTAGCTGAAAATGCCAAGAGCTGGCCCAAATGGGCTCTGGCCACTGCCGAAAGGGTGGGCAGTGGCCAGACGGTTCACTCTTTTGCCTGCCAGGTTTCCTCTTTGTGCAAGAGCGTGTGAGTGGCAGTGAGTCAGTGTTGTCTAATTGCCTCTGTCCTTGCTGACTGCGAATGCCAAGGGGTGAGGACTCGGGGGCCAGCCCCTCCCAACCCTCAGGTTGGCGAAGATCACTTGTTGGCACCCTTCCAGGGAAGACAAGTGCATTTGAACGGGGTGCTCTCATCCCTAGGTGAGTGTGGAAACACTGCAACAGGAAGGAAAATAATTGCATTTTCTCCCAAAGCCGCCGGAAATAATTTCTATTTTAATGGTGAAAACAGGGCTCCTTGCATCTCTGGACGTTTTACATTGCAGGCTGTAATGAGCGAGAAAATGTCTTTCTTTTAATAGCTAATCCTCTGACGCTTCGCGTCTGGGAAGGTAAGTTGATGTGGCAAATTACCGATGTCGAAGAGAGACATTGAGCAAGGATGCTGTGTCCACGGCGTCACTTTGCTCTTGTTAGCATAGCAAGAAAATTGGCGCCTGTTTGCAGCCAGGCATCTCTCTGAGGGTGACCACGGCAGGCACAGTGCCCCCACGTGCAGCTTCTGAGGGGAGCCATCTTGCCTCGGCCTCTTGCAGTGGCCCCAGCTTCCTCAACTGAGTCTACTGCTGGGATCTGCCCGGACGTGTGCCATCCATCCATCCATGTCCTGGTCATTTCCCCAGCCACTCCCAGGCATCCCGGGAGGCTGGGATGAGTCAATCATACAGTGAACGTCAGCTGGAGGACTTCCTCCATGAGCAGGCTTCCCCAGAGAGGGAGCATGTGCCTGTGGGCGTGGGGAGAGGTCAGAGATCAGTGAATGAGCAGCCTATGGTGGGCACCTTGCAGTGTCAGCAGGCTCCCAGGGACCCGCACTGAGCACTTGAATCCTCTTGCCTGGTTTCTTCTTCTAGCTCCTTCTCTCTTGCTGGCCTCATTTTGTCCTATGTGACACACTTCCCTTTTCAAACATACCAATGTATGATCGGAGTCCTCTTTAAGCTGAGATTCCTGCCTTATGCTTATAATATAGATATAACTTGTCTTTAACCTTCTCTCTGGTTCATATTCTATACGTGTAGGAGATAATCACATTTATAATGAAACTTCTAGAAATTTTTGCCATATTATTTCATGAGTTTTTATTTTACAAAATGAAAATTGTGTAATAGTACAGAGTGCATATATACTCCTACAATCAACACCTCATTTAAGTATGATATACTGTTAAACGTGCCTTACTTAGGGTTCAATTTACAAGTATTGCTGTAGGTCCCATTCTCAAGTGCTTTTCAAGTTAGGAAGTTTCTACTTACTGTATTTTCATTTTTAAAAAACGCTTTATTTATCTTCTTGGCAAGTCAGATGTAGAGAGAGCAGGAGAGACAGAGAGTAAGATCTTCAGTCTGATGATTT
Source organism: Ochotona curzoniae (assembly GCF_017591425.1). Taxonomy (NCBI): domain Eukaryota; kingdom Metazoa; phylum Chordata; class Mammalia; order Lagomorpha; family Ochotonidae; genus Ochotona; species Ochotona curzoniae. The sequence continues at coordinate 14,269,155 of NW_024467087.1, forward strand.
ACTCCCCAAGCGAGTGCAATGGCCGGTGCTGCGCTGATTTGAAGCCAGGGACCCGGAACTTCCTTTTGGGTATCCCCCAAATTGCTGTTACATAGGATTATGTAATGTAACGTGTGCCATGACAACACAATTAGTTATATTGTCCTGTATACTGGACATTTGTCGAGAGCATAGATTTTAGATATTTATGGTATGCACACAAAATGGTAACTACCTAATCTCTGATTATTTAAATTTGTTTAACCCGGTAATTATTTCACTTTTTACATATTCTTATACATGAATATTTACAAATATAGGTGTCATATTGAACACCTTAAATGTATTCAAAAATATAAATAAAATAATATTTCCCCTGAAAAAGTTTAAAAAGGGGAAAGCATTGGCTTTCTTGGCTTTTTATGAAATTGTAGTGACCACAGGAAATGGGATTGGATAGCAGCAGCAAAGATCTTATTGTCTTTCCTACTTTGGGGTCCCTGTACTACCCTTGCCCCAAAGATTTGTGGGTTTTAATGGTCTAAGAATAAGTCTAAATCAGCTTGAACTTTGTACAAGGGCTCCAGCCATCGACAAAATTCAGCAGGACCACGTTTCTCATTTGAACAAAGAAAATCAAAGTCTTGGGCAGAGGATGTGAAAATGCTATCAGTTTTTTTCTTCTTTTCCTGTAATGGTTTTTGTGAAAAAAAAAAAAACTTTTATAAATGTGAATTGACTGAATGAGAAAATACATTATATCCCCTGAGATCAAAAATTAGTATTCTCAAATTGAGATGAAATGGTTCCAGAGGAAATGCACTTTTCTGGTCATTTACAGATTTAGATCCTGGAGTTTGTAGGCTTTTCATTCACCTCTTCACGCGTCCATTCATTTCACTAGTTCATTCACAGAAGCCTTTATCCAGTGCCTGCTGTTTTCTCTGCCTGGCTCCAATTACGTCTTTGAAAGGTGACCCATTTAGAAGACTCCTAAGAAGACCGGTGAGGTGACTGATATTTTTAAGTGCAATCTGAATGCATGAAATTGGATGGTTGCTGGAAAGGGCTTTGGAAATAGACTCATCATTCCTGCTATTTCCTCTACTGAGAGTTTGCAGGGAGCCTCCTGCAAACCAAGGACCAGGGGAAATGCCACCTGCCAGGCCCAGTATTCCTTTTCGCAAGTTCACAATGTTTACCCGGGATGGGGCTGCCACTACCCTTGCCTGCTTATCCTCCTGCCTCTTCTTGCCCTTTGGTTTTAGCTTTTTTTGTAACGCAGGTGCTAGGTGGTTGACATCATTGCTTTTTAGGTGATGGGCAAGAAGATTTGATGTTTCTTATGAAAACCAGCATGAAACTGAGAATTCAGAGGCTGATGAAAGATTGTTTACGACATCAGGCATTTGGGTTATTTGGTTGTTCTTTCTTTTGGATAGCAGAGAACACAATTTCTTGGTTAAAAGAAAATCCAGACTTTGCCTGAGATGTTGTGTGATGTCAAGGGTTAATTTTGTTCCAGTGTATATTCCCATCCCACTAAGTAAGATTTGTCTCTGTTGTCACATATAGATCAGCTTAATCACATTATTTAGAGTGGATACAAAGTAGTGAACAATTCATTTGTTACATTGACCTGCATAGTCCGTATGATAGAAACGATTACTTATTGACTAGTGACAAGGTTCCATATGGAGATAACTTACATTTCACTTTGAGAATCACAAGAAGAAATAAGATCACATTTATCATGGCACTGATAGAGGTAAAGAAAGAGCAACTTGGAGTTAGTTAAGTATGTCCTTTGTTTACAAAGCTTTTAAAAAGATTTTTCACTTCTCAACTCTGCGACAGAATTCACAAGTGTTTATTTGAGGTATCTTTTTGGACTCTAAATAATTTAATGTCAGAATAAAAGTTGTACGTGAATCTTTGAGTATGTGTATCTGGATATTTTTACCAAATACCAAAAATATTAAAAATAATTTGAAAATAAACATAGTAATCTAAAAAAGAACATATAGTGAACTTGAGCTGTGTTGTTTTTGCTTTCACACAGATGTTCGAGATAATATGGCCTTCAAACTCATTTCTCTGTACACATACTGATCAGGCTCTCATTCTATCCAAATTCTCTGACTAATGGGCTTACTATCTTCTGCAGTCTTGCTGCTCTGAAGTGTGGCCCAAGAACCAATGACATTGACTTTTCTTTTAGGCTTGTTAAAAATATAGAATCTCATATCCAGCTCCTCAACAACCAAATCAATCTTTATTTTAGAAAAATCCTCAGATGATTCACATGCACCTAAAAGTTTGTGAAGCACTCCTCTCCAGAGCTGTCCTAAAAAAGCAAATCCATCATTAACACCTACTATACCTTTTCTTCCTTTTTGTGTTTCTTGTATTGGTTAATGACATTGCAATCTTCCCAGTCAGCCAGGCTGAAAGGTGTCAGTCATATTTGTTATCATCATCTCTCATGTCCTTTACATTCCATCCATTGCCAAAGCTGACAATTATACATCTTCAATATCGTTTCACTGCATCATCTCCTTTCTCTTTCCTCTCTGATCTCCTTGTTCACAATCAAGTCAATTTTCATCAGACTATTGAAGTCTCCAGACAATTTAAATTTTATTTTTCAGGCTTATTATTCCCTCCAGATTTTCTGGATCCTGTTCCAATCTTCATGTTTTTACTCTGTTAGCTTTCCTAAAAGTATATCTTTGACTGTGTCATTTTTGGTCCACAAATCTTCACTGATTGCTTATTACCTACAAAAACGTGTTGAAATCCTTGACGATGATACTCAAAACACTCTTACCCATGATGTTTCTACATCATCATCATCATGATCTTTCTACCTCATCTTTCTATCTTATGTAATTCTTTTCTCTTTTCCCCAAAACACGTACTCATACTTTGCTGCTGCTTTGATTTTGTTTATGTCTGAAATGTCCCTCTAAAATAATGACAAATGCAAACATTAACTCATTTCAAGGTCTTCCAAACACCTTCTCAGTCCTTTCTCACCACTAATGATATTAGTTTCTGCATCAATGTTCGAAAGAACATCTCTGCTCTATACTCTGCCTTAATGAGTCTTCCCCTGCAATGCTTAGTTCTCGGGTCCTTGAAGTTAATCCCTTGTTCTAGAACCTGCCACAATCAATGGCCAATTGTTTTATAAAAATACATATTCAGCAAAAACAACATGATTGTGAATAAATATGAGCAGGGGACATGAGTTAGTCTATTCTCACAAACAAACCTTCTAGACATAAGCAAATATTTATCAAAATATTTGTTGAAATCAGTTGATGATATTAATTGCCAGTGGTGTGGAATAATTCAGAGGAGAAATTAACTGCTTGGGAGTACTTACTACTTAATAGTTCTACAATCAAGCATTGCCTCATATTCCCCTAAATGCCATTATGTGAATCTCCAATCACACTTTGCCTCTCACTAAGACAGTCAGCAGAGGGCTTGAAGGTGTAATAAAACAAGATACTTAACTCCACTTAATTATATAACATAAAGGATTTGCAAAATCACTATGCTGTAGCCTGGATTCTTGGAAATTCTGTGGTCAATGACATTTTCTGGTGCTGTATCTCAATGTGAGAGTGTCTTCTCTGAGAATCCCTTTGAGGGAAGTCAATTCCCATCCTTTAAAAGAGGGCTCAACATTGTTAAGACGATTGTCAACGATTTATTGAGAAACAGTATGTTCCAGGCAATATTCAAAGAACATTGTATGAATGACCACATATGATGAGACAACCATAGCTTAGATTTTTTTTTTAACGTAGACACTATTAGGAGGTCAAGAAACTAAGAATCAGATTTTCACAAGACAAATTTCAGATCTTGCATTTTCATATTATTTTTGGTGATAAAGATTAGATTGTTTTCTGACAGAGTACTGTGATCTGACAGGAGAAAGTAACAGAAAATGGATGATTTCCTGATTTCAAGAATTTTTGAGTTATGTGAACAGTATAATCTTGTGTTCTCTTCTGCCATGTGTTTTCTGAGACTAATTTTTCTTATGGGTGTCAATCATAAACTCCACATTTCCATGTACTCATTTCTTCCTCACCTGGCTTGCAAGGTTTCTATTACTCTTGGATAATTTTCCTAGGGAAGGCAGGAGGCATTTTGTTTCTGCTTCAGATTATTTAATTGCTTTGATGTGTGCTAAAATTCAGTTTGTTTATTATCCTTGTTACTGCAGAATTTTAGCCCTTGGTCCCCAAGACCTATCATTGTGATGCTGTCATTTGTTACTCATTCTCTTCCTGGTACTCACAGTAACTAAGCTTTTTTTGTGTACTACTGACTACTTGTTCCCATGAGAGAATATGTGTTTCAATAACAAGATCAATGACAGTATCTTAGCTCTTCTATATGTTCAAAGTCGCCAACTTTTCTGATATCTTCTTGCTATTAGCTTCAATCCCACAAATTTGTGAGATTCTGATCTCTAGCATGGCTTCCTGATCACAGCTTTGGTTCCCATAATTTTCACTACTGTGATCAATTTAAAGATTTGTTTTTCTTTGGGAAAGCACAATGACTTCCAAGGCTATCCCTATTGATTTTAAAATGTCAGTGATTTGTAACAGGGCATTTGTATATTAAGACCCAATTCCTTTTATAACTGATCTTGTACTAGATCGAATCTGTCTTTTACAGCACGACTACCCCATTACAGCCTAAAGTGGAAAAAGCAGGGGATGTGGGTAGTAAATAGAGTCTTGTTTGAGTTCTCATCATCTCAAGAGTGAATAAAAACAGCTGGTTGTTATTCTAATTTCTCTTCAGTTCATTCAAAAACTGAGCAGAAACTATTAACAGCCCATTCACCGAGCTCCAGAGAATGCCTGTAAACTTTTCCTTAATTTTTCATTCTTTAAGTCCTCTCATTCACCCTAGATGGTAATATTCTTTTATGTTCTATAAAGTATTTTATTACTCTAAACAAATGAAGCACCTAATGGAAAATTCTTAGCTGCAAACTATTTAAATATTATTTTAAATAAAGGTCTCAAACACTTGAAATTTGTTTATCCTTATAATTGTACCACTAGAGCCTCATTTCTTTAAACTCAGCATATAGGCTATTAAATTATTTTAGAAGGGAAGCTTCATTACTCTTCTGAAATGATGGGCCTTATTAACAATCCATCAATAATGTATGCCAGCCTCCTTTTTGACGAAATATGAATCTGAAATAGTCAGAAAAATGTTTCACAAAATGAAATAGAGGGTCTCAGAATGGCTATATATTTGCTTTCTGTCACCCATTTATGCATTGAGAAAGTATCAAAGCATTTGTACCTCTTATTGATCATAATATATGAGAGAAATTCCAGAAGAAAATATGCTATTTTGCTTTTGCTTCAAACTGGATGTTATATAGTCCCTTTGTTGAAGTTTCTATGACTGTGGTGACTAACCACTAACACCTGCTTTGTAAATTGTCCACACTAAAATCACTGCAGATGTGCTCTGTGAGTATAATCTTTGCATTGTGTTATGTTTTTAAATTAATGGATGACTTTTAGAGAACATCCTCATTTATGAACATTTTCAGTTTTATTTAAAAATTGAGCAAAAAGTACAGAGTTCTCATAAACTTTCTTACCCATGCACATAGTTGTATCTTAATTAACTTTTTTTTTTTTGCAATAGTGTGGAAATTTTAGCCCATACTTTATTATTAACTGAAGTTAATAGTTTACATTACAGTTCAGTCTGGAGGTTGTATATTATGTGGATCTACACAAATATATAATGTTATGATAGCTATGCAAAATTCCAATATAATGCAGAATAGCATCACTGCTCTAAAAATCTCATGCACTCAATGTATTTCTCATTCCCACCCTTCCAAACTCTTACAAATGACAGTCTGTTTCATGCAGTATGCAGAATTTTCAGCTAGCTCTCTCTCTTAGCAATATGCATTTACTTTTCCTCCACGTCCTTTAGTGGATTTATAGCTCACTTAGTCTTATTGCTGAATAATATTTCATTACATGAATGCACTACAGTTTTTTAAACCAATACATCTATTGATATTGAAATTCAACTTGGCCATATTGAAGTTTTGGCAAATGTTAAGAAAAATGCTGTACAGATATGTGTCCAGATTTTTGCTTATGTTTTCAATTCATTTGAGTAAGTATAAGGAGTACAATGCTGGATCACATGGTAAGAATGTATTTTGTTACACAAGAAAGTACCAAATTGTTTTCACAAAGTTGTTATTCCATTTTGAATTATTTCAACAGTAAATGAAACTTTTGCTCCACAATCTTGTTAGGAGTTGGTTTTGTTCATGTTATAAATTTTAGCCCTTTTAGAAGCTGTATAGTGAGATCTCAGTGCTTTAATTTCTGATTCCATCTATATAACTTCCTTTTATTTATTTTATTGCATGCATTATTTATTTATGGGGATATAACGTGATGTTTCCATACACATTTGCATTGTGAAATGATTAATTCAAGATGATGAGCAAAGTCATTGCTCCACTTATTTCCCACTTATTGTGGGGTGAATATTTAATATCTCATTTTAGCCATTTTGAAATATTGCTGGCACACTTTTTATGTGTCATAGTTATAATTTTGTGCATAAGATCACTAAAGATTATTCCTGTTATCTAAATGAAATTTTGTGCTGCTTGGTCAACATCTCCCTTTTTCTAATACACTCTTCTACCTTGGGCTGTGCTAATCACCATTGCACTATTATCTTCTATGTGTTAGAAATGTCTTATACTCACTTTTTTATTATTTTAAAATTTTATTTTAAAAATTATTTTTCATGATGCAATGCCCCTTCTATCCTCTCCATTCCCCTATCCATTTTCCCAATGTTAGTGCAAATGACAGGACAGCCTTTCTTTTCAAAGCCTGAATAATATTTCTGTATGCATATACAGTCCTTTCCCCAAAATGATGATTTGACTTAATGGCTTTTCTATTTTATGATGATGTAAAAATGATATGCATTAATAGGAACTGGACTTTAACGTCTGAGTTTTGGGTTTCCCAAGCTAATGATATATATGCAAAGCAATTCTTTCTTGCAATGTTGAGCAATGGCAGATTGTTGCCACTGTCTGGTAGCTACATGATACTCTACAGTATACTGTATTGCTAAACAAGATGACCTGTAGTTTAGGCTGATTTAACACATTCTTGACTTTCAGTACTTTCAACTTGTGTTGGGTTTATTGTATGTAACCACATCATAACTCGAGGAGCATCTATGGATCACATTTCCTTTAATCATTCAGCTGATGAGCATGCATGCTGCTTCCACTTATATTTCTGTTTAATGGCAGAAACAAGGCTCCATGTAATTTTTAATTTATTTTTGATAGCATGCCTGGTAAGGCAGTGAAAGATGGCATACATTCTTGGATCAGGAACTCTAGCCATGTGTCTCACCTGTGTGGCAGGAAACCAATTACTTATTTCGTCTTCTGTTGCTTTCCTAGGCACATTAGCAAGAACCTGGATGAGAAGTACAGTAGCTGGCCCTCAAACCAGCACTTTAGTATGGACTGTGGATGTCCTGAGGGGTGGTTTAACCCATTGAATCAGAATGTCAGCACTCAGAATTAAAGTTATTTTATGGCTTAGCAGTTACACTTTCAGATACATACCCAAGACAACTAAAAACATGTGGTCAAAAACCTGTACACCAAATATATTAGTATTAATCATAATAGTTCAGAAATGGCAGATCCCCCAAATATTCATCAATTTATGAATGCATGCACAGAATGATAAATTCATACACTAGAAAATATTTAGTTACAAAAAGGAATGAATTATTAATACACTCTGTCATATAGTTGAACCTTGACCCTACATGCTTGAAGCCAGTCACAAAAAGTCTCATAATGTATTATTCTACTTACATGAAATATACAGAATGGGCATATATTAAAGACAGCAAACAGAATAGTAGCTGGGTGGAATGGAACAATGAAAAACACATGCTAATGTACCTAGAAGTAGGGGTTACTGAGTTGATGAAAATGTTCTAAAATTAGACAATTGTTGGAATTGGCACAACTTTGTGAATGCATCTTAAAACACTGAGCTGTAAAAGTTCAGTTTTAAACTTAAAAAAACATATTGGGCCATGTGATAGAACTTGGAACCTTTTCAGCCCATCTGATTATTCCTTGGAGAACATAGGATACTCATATTTAGGCCATTCATTCAGAAATGATTATTTAAACTGAGTAATTTTCATGACATAATATCCACTTCAAACTTAGGCAACTAACAAACCTTAAAAGTTGTTCCTTAAAATAAGCCAACAAACTGGCACTTGCTGCTAGCTTATTGGCACAGTTGGCCCTTCTCTGAGGCTCATTTTCCTCACTATTAGATGAATGAAGCCTCTGGTTAGCATTAGGAGACTGACCAAACAGGACAGTTTAAGATAGGCCTTTTCTTCCAACCCTGGTGTACCTCCTGAGGGAGGAGGCCAGGGCCCCACTGATGTTGTAATTCTAGGTGGATTTATGCCCGTTGGGAGCAGCAAATTCAAATATATGTTGTGACTTTTTATTATCTGTGAACATTTTTCATTACCTTAAAGATATAAATAATAAATAGATCAACTATCCCATATTTCATCAATTTGAAAACTCTGATATTTAGCTTATAGCAGAATAACAGCACTGATAGGTTTATGAAAAAATGTTACAGCTGACTTAAAAGTTTGTCCATGCTGTGCAGCTTGTGAAACATGTCACTCTTCTTTTCACTCACGTAAATAAATATGTGGCCATAGTGTATAAATAAAACTTTCCGAAGAGTTGCTGCCTTATAGTACAGTGGTCTTAATTTCTATTTTGACATTTGTGTTACAGAAATTTAGAATGCTATAATAAATTCCCATGTACCCTCAAAACAAACAAACAAACAAAAAGTTGTTCCTTTAATAGCGACCTGGAAAACCATTACCTACAATAAGTCTTAAAAGAATATACTAGTATTTTTGGCTATTTGTACCTTATCTAATGCTAAGTTCTGAAGGGGGAAATGTTATGTATAATAGCTTAAATGAAATACATTTATTTCTTCGGATTTATATTTTTAGTAATCAAGCTAACCACCAGAGCAACATGTATTTAGACCGTATTATTTTGTCATTTTGTAGAGTTACTTTAATGAAAATAACCTATGACCTAATACTATCAGCCTACAATGAAGTGTGCCATCACAGAAAGAAAAGTATCAAGAAACTACCTTCTCATTGTATTCCTCTGCCAGAATGCTTTTGAGGACACTGTTTACAAAGACCCATTGCACAAATTTCTCTCTGAATTCAGTACTAAGAAAACTATTACTATTACTATTACTATTACTATTACTATTACTATTACTATTACTCATGAAAATTACGCTTCATAATGCTCTGTGGACATCAGTTGTTAATGATGTGCGTTTTCAACTGTGTGAGTCCAAAAGAAATTTGGGAGTCATTTCATTCCAGTATACAAAAATTTTGCATATATATATATATATACATATACATATGCATACATGTAAACACACACACATACACGCATATACATCACATTGGTATTATACTTTTATATGTATCTTCTACTTATCTTTCACTGTTATCTGCACCAAATAGTTTTTCAATGATAGAATTATCAATGGATACATTGATTTGGATAGAGGAAACAGATGAAAAAATCTAGTCTAAAAGTGTCAGAGAGATTCATCATAACAGCCACAAATTTACTCTGAATCCATAAACAAGATTTAAAAAAAATTCACACTGTTTCCCCAAAGTGGCAAGTATTTTCAAGTGGTTCATTGTAATTACATTATGTTACACAACTTTCAACAAATATAACATCCTATAACCATCATTCTGATATACTGTTAATGATGACACTCTGGACTTTCATGTGCTCCCAGTAAACCTGTTTTTGTAGGCATGTATTTTATTAGTATTAAGTGCTTGAAAAATGAATAGAGATTAAATTGGTGAGAGGTAGTATGTGGGTTTTAGAACATTTTTCAATCCCATTCAACAACATTGAGTATTTTTTAAACATCCTGAAAAATTGGAAACTTGAAGGAGATTTGTTTCTTGTAATTATTTTTATCACCACAGTGAAAGTTGTTAAAATGGTTCCAGTCCCCCCTAAAGGCAATAATAAAAAAAAAAACACCAGATCATATTATCCCAGGTAAGTGATTTGATCCTTCTAGAAAGGGAAGAATTGACTGATTGATAGATTGATTGAATTTTCTACTTTTATTAAATTGTTTGGTGTCATGGCAACCCAGGCTTTGCATCTACCTTAAGAAGGAAGTAGATCATGACATTTTTATTACAACTCTTTTAAGAATGACAGCCTCAACAAATCCTCCCTTGACAAAGAAAAGTGTAATAACGTGTCCAGATGCCTGAGGTTGTGGCATTTGCGTCATTGGTGATGCAGGTGGTCAAATAACTATGATAGTTCACTTCACTCCATGAGTGTGCCAGGAAGAAAACGATTCCCCTGTGTAGGCTTTAGGCTGACCACATAGTTCTTGTTTTTGTTTGGCATAAAGCTCGAAATATGGTCCAAAGTTACAAAAAATCTAAATAAAAAAGGTCTTAACTTTCTCAATAAAGAGTTTATATATCTGTGCTTTCATGACTGGAAACTTCTTGATAATGGATTAAATTTTGGATCAGAACATTTAGCACTGTATACGCATTGCCTCTATGTAGACTTCTTCTTTTTACAGTCTGAGCTTCATCCACATGAAAATGAAAATGGACTATTAACATTTGAAAGGATTGTGTGCAGGTTGGCTAGCCTGAACAGATGGAGCTGACCAAATAGATGAGATTTCTGAAGCTTGAGGAGCAGAGACATAAAGCTAGAAATTTAAAATAAATACTAGTATTTACCCTCACAACCTACTCTTCAGCATGGATTTTCTAATGTAAGTGGTGAAACTCGCCTCAAAACAGTTATGTAAGCCAGAAACCTAAGATTCATCAAACTTCGTTTTTCTTCTTTAGAAAGTTATATTTATTTTATTTCATTGGCAGAATTACAGAGATAAAGGAAACAGAAAGAGAGACAGAGTGACCTTAGATTTGTTGGTTCATTCTCAAAATGGCTGTGAAGACAGACACCAGGAACCAGGAACTATAACTGAGTTCCCAAAAGGGTACAGGGGCACAGGCACCTAGGCCATCTTTATTTTCTCAGGCAAAAGCAGATAGCTAGATCAAAAGTGAATTTGAACCAGAATCAATATGGACTGCTGGTGGCAGCATAGGTTAGGCTGCAGGTATCTCTCTTCTCCTGTAGGAGCAAGCAAATGGCAAAAGAACTGTGCCTAGATATGCAAATGTGAGGACTGATGGAGACAAAGCAGGGATACAACTAGGTGAGCCATCACTGCTGCCTCCCAGAATGCACATCAGCAGGAAGCTGGAATGAGAAGCCAGGCAGGCATTCAAGCCTGCGCACTAAGACATGGGAACAGCCATCTTAAGCTCCATGGAGACGCCCATTCCTGACTGGATGATCAAAAACGGTCTAGCTGAAAATGCCAAGAGCTGGCCCAAATGGGCTCTGGCCACTGCCGAAAGGGTGGGCAGTGGCCAGACGGTTCACTCTTTTGCCTGCCAGGTTTCCTCTTTGTGCAAGAGCGTGTGAGTGGCAGTGAGTCAGTGTTGTCTAATTGCCTCTGTCCTTGCTGACTGCGAATGCCAAGGGGTGAGGACTCGGGGGCCAGCCCCTCCCAACCCTCAGGTTGGCAAAGATCACTTGTTGGCACCCTTCCAGGGAAGACAAGTGCATTTGAACGGGGTGCTCTCATCCCTAGGTGAGTGTGGAAACACTGCAACAGGAAGGAAAATAATTGCATTTTCTCCCAAAGCCGCCGGAAATAATTTCTATTTTAATGGTGAAAACAGGGCTCCTTGCATCTCTGGACGTTTTACATTGCAGGCTGTAATGAGCGAGAAAATGTCTTTCTTTTAATAGCTAATCCTCTGACGCTTCGCGTCTGGGAAGGTAAGTTGATGTGGCAAATTACCGATGTCGAAGAGAGACATTGAGCAAGGATGCTGTGTCCACGGCGTCACTTTGCTCTTGTTAGCATAGCAAGAAAATTGGCGCCTGTTTGCAGCCAGGCATCTCTCTGAGGGTGACCACGGCAGGCACAGTGCCCCCACGTGCAGCTTCTGAGGGGAGCCATCTTGCCTCGGCCTCTTGCAGTGGCCCCAGCTTCCTCAACTGAGTCTACTGCTGGGATCTGCCCGGACGTGTGCCATCCATCCATCCATGTCCTGGTCATTTCCCCAGCCACTCCCAGGCATCCCGGGAGGCTGGGATGAGTCAATCATACAGTGAACGTCAGCTGGAGGACTTCCTCCATGAGCAGGCTTCCCCAGAGAGGGAGCATGTGCCTGTGGGCGTGGGGAGAGGTCAGAGATCAGTGAATGAGCAGCCTATGGTGGGCACCTTGCAGTGTCAGCAGGCTCCCAGGGACCCGCACTGAGCACTTGAATCCTCTTGCCTGGTTTCTTCTTCTAGCTCCTTCTCTCTTGCTGGCCTCATTTTGTCTTTCAGGAACTCTGTTGTTTTTCAAGCATGCCAAGGTGCGGTGGGGGAGTTATCTGTAACATGGATGTAAGCTCTTCTTAACCTTCTTTCCAGTTCACATTCTATGCAGGAAGAAATGGTCAAAATTATAATTTCAAAACTTCTACAAATTTTCTTTTAGCTTTTATTTGTGATCTGTATTTCACAAGTGTTTATGTATGTCCTCAATTATTTTTGGCATTTCACATTTAACAACATTGTACTTTTTCTGTCTCACCTCGTTTCCAATTTGAAATTTAGTAGTTGTTCTACAAAATGTTCTTTGGTAAGCATTCCACAAAGCATATTTTTTATTTGAATCATGTTGAGATATCTTCATCTGTAATGATACATTTAAATATTGTAGTACCTGTGTAACTTGATATCTATGTGTAGGGGTGTGTGTGTGTGTATATTAAGTATATTTGTTTTTCATAAATCTAATGTAACCAAAATCTCTAGTTCATCCTTCTACTGTGAAGACACACTGGGAGAATTATCTAAACAGAGATTCAATTTTTGAGTTACACATATTCGCTTGTATATGTGGATTTCATGACCCAATGAATTTGTGGATACTCTCAGATCTCTATGAAGTTAACTTGGATTTAGATTTCTAATGTCTCTTCTGTGAGTGGTTCATAAAACTCTGCTTCACCAGGGAGAAAACAGAAAAATGTAGTTGCCTATTTACATTAGAAACTTTGAACTTATATATATATTTTTTTCCTGTAGACCTTTTCTTTTTTGCATTGTAATAAGAAAAAGCTGTAAACTAGGGAATCTATGATGGTATAATTTCTTCAAATCAAATATGACATCTTATTTGGCCTTCTGTATGACTCCTAAAGGAATATTAAAAATAATATACTGTGGCATGTAATACTCAAAGAACACATTTTGCTCCAAGGACAATAACCTGCATTAGGTTATTTCTGATATGAGAGCTGTGGGTCACCCTTTGAGCTGGGATAACTGGAAGTCACAAATGCTTCTAATAAGATTTTGATTTTCTCACAAATACTATAAATTAATATTAAGCATTGGTGTTAAGCAATATTTTTGTTAAAAAAATTACTAAAACATAACCCCAGAATGTTGAAGTAAAAAAATATGTTGAAAGTGCATAGTCCATTCTCCTTATTTGGTAAATGGAGAATCGCAAAAATGAAAAGGAAAGATGCTCACAGAGCTAGTGTCAGAGTACAGATCATTGCTCCATGACAACGAGTAATTGGCCTTGTGCACATCCTTAGTGATTCAGCTCATGCCAGGAAGCCCTATTATGATGCTCATGGCTGTTTGTGGTTTTTTTTAATGATATATCTGTAAATCCAGGTCTTATTTCTATTTCATGTTGTAGTTTTACAGACAGATGTTGTGCTTTCGTGTTTTGCTGAGTTATGATTGAGGCAGAAGTTAGAAGAGGGGGTTGATTTTTGCTCTTGACATAATTCTGAGGGCTAGGCATTTCACTTGACTATGTAGTAAGCAATGTGTTATACATTTGTAAGATGTAATTGACTCTAAATCTAAATCTTCACCTGCCACTTTTTAATGGCTCTCAGATTTAAACCATATCATGTTTTCATAATCATGTTTTTATAAGTCCCATTTTTAAAATTTTTTCCATGATACAGTTTTGTAGATGTAGAGATCCCTCCTTTCGACTCCCCTTCCTCCCTTGCCGTTTCCCGCTCTCTCTGTCCCTATGATGTCACAGCAGTACAGTCCCTTAGTGCAAATTACACATTTAACTTTCTGATATTTAACTGTAGCATGACATGGTAAGTATATGATCACCTGATCACCATCACAATTAAGTGCTTCTCTCCTGGATACTAGAAGCCATGTTGAGCTCTCTAATTGGCCCATGAGATTTCAGATTAAGCATTTTTAGTTTCTACATTTAAAATAAAACACTATTATCAGAAGCATATTTGAATTAATTGACCTACTGTAAGATTGTTTACCGAAATTTCTCTGAGCATTCTGAAATACAAGGTGAGCATACTGTTTTTCCCGCTTAACTTTGGGCCCCCCTCCTGGGAATGTAGCACAATATTGGATCATCTCTATTGCTTTGATTTCTGTCACTATGACTATCATACAAAATGTATTCACGTGAATGCTGGGTGAATGAAGGGCATTTCCCTGGGATATTCCACAACTATGTAGTTTTAAGAAAATACACATCCTTAGAACGTGTAAGGTTTTAGCAGAAGTGGTAGGGTAGTGTGAACAAATGCATTGTGTGACAACGTCTTAAACAACATTGAGAATTACAATATTGTGGTAATATTGAATTGGCAGATATTTTGCCTCAGAATGGTATAATTCCAGTGCAATGACAACATCAGAGATACTGTGGAAGCTTTAATTTTTGCTCTGAATGTCCTGTATTAAGGCTAAAGATAAGCTACTGTGTATCTAAACTCACGTTCACGGATATTGCTATAGTCTACATTCTATGGTGATATTTCCACATCTGTCTCAACTACTCTGTGTGCTTATAGATGTTTTCTTTTTTCTAACAATGTAACATTCTTCTGAGTATGAAGAGGCAATGCTTATAGTGGTTGGAATGCACAAAATTTGGTTGGTAAAATTTGCCAACAGAATTTATGTAATGTGGCATCACATAGGTTCTCTAAATCAAATCCAAATCTAAGTCCAGATATTTTGGGGTACATATCATATCTTGCTGTCCACAATTTCTGTTGCCTTGCTGATGCAGATCAACATTGAACCCATTTCCAAATAACCAGATACTTCTCTTCCTCTGAAGTTCATCTTTCTTACATTTATATTTGTCCCCTGCCACATTCTTCAAGGTGCTGCTAAATTATTTGACAGAGAAGACCACTGTCCTCTGCTTTGTGATCCAAATGTTAATATTCATGCTATTATTTTTTATTACTGAATGCTATGTGGCAGTTTTCCTGGACTAGGAATTTTACACTGTCATTGATATGACTTACTGTATCCTCTCACCACGAACCTTGCATACTATATGTATAAAAGTATCCTGGGCCCGGCGCGGTGGCGCAGTGGTTAAGGTCCTCGCCTTGCACGCCAGGGATCCCATATGGGTGCCGGATCTATCCCGGCAGCCCCGCTTCCCTTCCAGCTCCCTGCCTGTGGCCTGGGAAAGCAGTCGAGGACGGCCCAAAGCCTTGGGACCCTGCACCCGTGTGGGAGACCTGGAAGAGGCTCCTGGCTTCGGATCGGCATAGCATCGGCCGTTGCGTTCACTTGGGGAGTGAATCATTGGACGGAAGATCTTCCTCTCAGTCTCTCCTCTCTGTATAGCCGCCTTTCCAATAAAAAAATAATAAAAATAAATCTTTTAAAAAAAGTATCCATACTGTTTTAGGACGTTTAACCCTTATATTTGAATTCTGTCTTAATAATTGCAATTTATTAATATAAGCGATATAATACAAAAATAAAGTGCTATAGGAGTCTACAGAAGTAATTTTACCTAGAAAAGTGCGATATTTATGAAACAATGAATTGAGAATGCAACACTGAGAAGGTGCCTTAAAGAAAGTGTTTATTGTTTGTGGAAAGCAAAAGCAGAACACATATTCCAAAGAGAGGACATAACATGTGCCAGTCAAGAGTTATGCAAATCCATGGGTGACTCAATGGTTGACAAAAAAGGGTTTAGGGTAGCTAGATTTAGAATAAGCCAAGGATGGTGGGAAATAGTGAGTTATGGTTCATATCCCTGGAAATTTTTAAGTGTCCACATGGTAGAATATCTACAATGCTGAAAAACTTAAACTGGTGGGGAATCTTTGAGGAGCTCAGAGTACATTTATATGATTTTTGCTTGTTTTGCTCTTAACTACTACCTATCACACTTTTCCACACAGTCTGTGAAATGCAGTGTAATATTTACCTCAAAGTATTATTGCCAGTATCAAGTGATTATTTTAAAGGCAGGAACTTGAGCAGAGTAATAACTCTCGAGTGACTTCAAAATCTTCATGAAAAAAGAATGAAAAGTTTAGTTTATTTTGGTACTGGAAGTTTGAAAATCTAGATAAGAAGTTTTCAAAAAGCTCATGGATAGTACATACCATGAAAAATCTGTGAATTGGTTTTAATTTCTTGCCACCAAAATAAATGTATTGGTCAATTCACAGTGAGGGCCAGAAGGTTCATCTCCCACTTGGATTTTTAGGGACCCAGATAATTAGGGAATTTTCCATTGCTTTTTCCAGCCATTAACATGGAGCTGGATTTGGAAGTGGAGCATTTGTGACCCAAATCAGCACTCATTTTGTCATGGGCAACATCTTTACCCACTGTGCTGTAATCGTTATACAAATTTATTTTTCAGGTTTATTCATCATGAAATTTTTGAAACACTCTTGTATAAGTTTGTGAGGCACCGTTATTAATTCCTCCCTCCCATCCTCCACCCCCCATGATCTAACATATAAGATTTGTTGGAAGGAGACAGAAATTTTAAGAAGTCAACAATTATTAAACAATGACTACACAGCTATGAAATTTCAGATAAGATTCTACATGTAAGTGGTGAAAACTATGGCACAAAGAAGTGTTTTATTTTGTGCTTTTTGTTAGTTGTTTTCCTATGGGAAATGAGTATGGTCTAGAATCTTCCGTGACAATCCGGGGCAAAAATTTATAGGCAGGCAGTTACTAAGAGAACACAGTAAGCTTGGGTTCTGGATTGTCTACAAGCTTGTCCTAGGTTAAGCACTTGACACAGATGTCTGTTTTGGTGTGACTCGTGGACTTCAAAGTGAGTTTTTTCTACTCAGTAGTCTCTTCAGTGCTCCTTTCATGTCCTTCTTTCTTAGGCTACAGATGGATGGGTTCATCATGGGACTTACAATTGTATACATGCCAGCAACCACGTTATCCTTTTCTACTAAGTAGGCAGAAGAGGGGAGAAAATAGAGTTCAATAAGGACCCATAGAAGGGATACACAGCAGAGAGAGAGGAACCACATATCAAAAGTTTTCCACTTTCTCTTGGCTGATGGGAACCTGAAGCATAGTACTTCCAATATGGGCATAGGAAACAAGAGTGAAAATGAAGGCCATAAAGAGAACTGCTCCACCAACAACTAGAATTGCCAAGTAGTTGATTTGGATATCTGAAAATCAAGAAGCGTGGGATTACTCTCCAATCACAGAGAGCCGAGTGGCTCAGCTGACTGAGATGCACCACTGAGATAAAACTGGAGGTAACCCAGGGAGTCGCAAGGAACACAGCACAATGTTTGGGAGTCAATAATGCAGCATAGTGTAGTGAGCGACAGATGGTAATGTACCCGTCATAGGCCAGGGCTGCCAAAAGGAAATTAGCTAGGTCCACCAGGAGCATTTATATAAGGCATCCTGCAAAGGAGATGTTTGGGCTTTGGTTTATAATATTTGCCAGTATTCAGGGTATTGCAGTGGCTGGGAAGCACATGTCAGTGAAGGATAGATGAGCGGGGGGGCGGGGGGGAGTACATGCAGCTTTGGATGTGAGCATTACTGATAATAGCCAGAATGATGAATAAGTTTCCTACCATGGTGACCAGATGACTAAATAAAATGAGCTGCTGCTTGCAGATCCCACCATGAGTCCCAGAAGGAAGAATTCCCAGATAGTAGTCTGATTTCCTTCATGTGTGATTGTGCTCAATTTCACTTAATTTCACTATAAAATTGTGAAGTGGCATAACTATGCCATGATACAGAATAGAATCAGGCCTTGAGCTTGGCCATTTCTTGATTGTATTATCTCTCTATTTTTTTTTAAAAGCAGGTTTCAAAAGAGCATGGGTTTGAATTTCCACCTTCAGGGCTATACATTACTGCCAAACATAAAGTCTGGTGCAATAGGTGATCAATAAACATTAATTGTACCTGAACAGGAGTGAATGAATGAAAAATGAATATTCTGAATGTGTACCTATCTGTATGATCATATTTCTGTGCTCTTCTAAGCTTTTCATCCTGTTTAAACTACAAAGAGTTTCTGATTTACAGGAGTGTTGTGAGATTTACAAGGTTCTGTGTAAAATGTCAGGTTTAATTATTGCACAAATAATAACTACTATTATTCACTAATTTAAAAAGATTGTAGATTCTCAAGGCAAAAAGAAATCTTCAGGTTAGATTTAAACCAGCTCCTATTTTTAGACAGGTGCATATCCAACATAGATATGATGATTCAAGGCAGGAGAACCTACTAAGGACCATTTAGATATTTACAACATGATCTGAGGCAAACACAAAATTATCAGTTTAAAATTAGTCTGCTATATAAATTTATCGAATTTCAGGTCCCACATATGATTTTCTTGGCATGGTCAGATCAAATGATTTCAAAGGTCTTATATAACCTGTGTGTTGCGCGTTCTTCATTTCTGAAACCATCTCCTTCTGGTATCTGATTCAAAATTTTATCTTTCAATTAATTCTCTTTACATCTTCTTGAAATCATCCCCGTTGTAAGCATTCACTTACATTAAAGACTTCAGAGACAACAGGTAAGATTGCCCATTAAATTAAACAACACAGAGGTGGTGTTTAGAATCCTTAACAAGACCATTAATGATGTAATTGAGCAGAAGCCAAAAGGAAGGAAAATACAGCTTAATACTTTAAGAGTCTGAGTTTACTGATGGATTACTATGTTGTGATTGCTATAGATTACTATGTGAAGTGCTTTACCTGGATTATCTCATCAAATATTCAACACAACCTTGAGAGTTAAGTAGGACTAAGAGACACAGTTAATGAGTGAGAACATAAAAGAAGATCGACATGAGATGATTAAAATGATACATCGTGCAGTGGATCCAGGATAGTGTGCTCAGTCTGGTCTTAGAGCCTTCATACTTAATCCTTGACACTACATTGCCACTATACTGCTTATATCACAATTTGCATGTGGAATGGGAGTTCATAATTGCATCACCTGTATTCTAGGTATGCAAGAGTTTGCTCCATCAAGTTATGGAGCTAGTAAGTAGTAGAACTAGGCTTTGAATCTTATCTGCAAATAGCTTTTCTCATACCTGTGTTAAGTCTAAACAATACCAAATGTGCTTAAAAATAGGAAGCTTTACCTTTTTAAAAAAATACAAAATGTACCTTATTATAAACTGTGCTTTGTGTTCCTTCGAGATTCAATATACACATTGGTTCCTTATCATTGCCCTTCCAATCTAACAAAACTATGCTTCCATTGTATAAATTTACTTTTTTTTTTGCTGGTTTGCTGTTGAACTTTGTGCATTTATGATGTGCATTGGATAATACTGATGAATAGTTGGACCAAGATTATGGAAAGAATGTGGCACTTATTTAATAACATTTTTTCCTGAGTATTATGGCTGTGCTAATTTGCATGCTAACAAATAAATGTGTTAATTATAAATCAGGCAGGAATGGGTCTGATGGGATCTCTGCTAGGCAACACGGAGCCATTTCATATGTACAGAATGTACTAAAATAATAAAGTAGCATATTATTATTTTTCCTGTAATTTGCGCTTTTTCATTAATGTAGATTGTGTTGGCAAAGCTTGACAACCCCCATCCCTGATATGACCCTCAAGGCATTGTATCAGCTAGCACCATTTAACTGACTGTTTTCATCTCTCCCCAACACTATCACCATCTTTTATAACCAGATGTCTATCTCCTCCCAGACTTTTATCTTTTATAGTCAAGTCACTAAGTTAACACAATCCCTTTGCAGTGAATGTGGGAAGTGAATGTTTGCAAGTTGATGTCACCCCTCTTAAGACACTTACCCAGATGTTGTGTGACCATTTTCAAAGTTAGCCCAGAAAGCAACAGTTCCACTTGACTGAAAAAATAGTGGGTGATTTTTTTTTCGTCTGTAGGTGAAATTTTCCTCTTTGTAATATAGAATAAGACAGAAAACAGGGCAAGAATAGTAAGTTTCAATTGTTTGCGTTGTCTGTGCTTCTGAACTTAGAAATAAGAATGTCCCTGAGACTCAGGACACAGACTTCAGCCTCCCTGTATGTATGTATGTATGGTAGTCACTGATTTCCTAGAATATATATATATATTCTCAGTGGTATTATTCTATTCTATTGGTATTATTATTCTAGTGGTATTATTTTTCTATTCTCAGTGGTATATATACCCCTGTTGTATACTCACTCAAGTTCAAAAACTAAACTATTCACTTTGGGAAAAAATTTCACCCTCTTGAATGTTGAACAGTTTTCCTTGCATCTTCATGCGATACAATAGCAAACTGATGAAATTTGAATAATATTAACCAAAGGGACAACACAATGCTTACCATTTGTGGTATTGCTCTAAGCCCTTCATGTGTGCTAACTCATTTAACTTTTAGGATACAATTATGAGATAGATACAATTCCAACCATTTTCTCATACAAGAGGAAACTGGTAGCAGAAAACTTCAGTGAATTACCCCAAATTACACAGCCAGGTGATGGTGGGAACAAGATTTATACCAAGATACTTTGCTTCAGATTCCACATTCTTACCCAGTGTATTATATCATCTCTTAATAACCATGGGGAACCTCTGGGAGAAAAAAATGACATGTGTGAAAGTTGATCCAAAGTTATCTGAGAAAACTTTCCTCTTATTGTTCTCCTCCAATCTCAGCGAATGTCCTCATGACGCATTCAAATTTAGGTCTAAGCCTCTATCACTAAATCTAGAGAAAACACTACTACCAAACCTGGTGACCCCAGACATTTCAGTTATGCCCTTTTTCCCCTTCAGGTTGATCTGGAGGGATACCCTTCTTACCATTAAAGGACAATTCTTTGTTCTGGCTCCTGGAAAGTACGCTATACCCCAAACCAGTCCTTATCTACTGGATTCTGTCTTCGGTTTGTAAACATGGTTTAGTCTGTCCAGTGTTGCAACATACCACAGCCTCTCCCACCCCTGCATCCTTAAACATCTGAATTTATTGAACTCTCTCATTCCCACCATTAAACAAAAAGTTCTTGAATTGTCTATATTTCTGTCTGCATGTCTTCACCTCAGCCCACTTCAATCTGTCTTCTGCCCTATACAATCCCACTAAAATATCTCTTGATACGGTCACCATGACACAAATTACGAAATTCACCCATCTTGGCAAGTTCATAGCATTCACCTCAGATAATCACATTGCATCTGAATTTATCCTCTTTCCTTGAATTTTTGGGTCCCTCACTCCCTTGCTTTTCCTTCTACTTCTCTAACCCTTCCTTCTCCAGCTCTTCTCATGATTCTTCTATGGAATATTTAAGTGTGTGTTGCAATGTCACAGATCTTTCATTGCTTACTCTACGCTCTTCCTAGAATAAACTTACCCACGTTCGGGGGTTCTACTTCTGTCATTACAGTGATAATTCTTCTCATCGCTGGCTTACTTCTCTTTTCTGAGCCACAAAACTATATACCTAACTTATTATTTGTTATCTCCACCTGCATATTCATTGTCTAACAAGCTCACT
This sequence comes from Ochotona curzoniae, assembly GCF_017591425.1. Classification (NCBI taxonomy): domain Eukaryota; kingdom Metazoa; phylum Chordata; class Mammalia; order Lagomorpha; family Ochotonidae; genus Ochotona; species Ochotona curzoniae. Next base: position 14,291,294 of record NW_024467087.1, read on the forward strand.
GCCTGAAGCCCATCTGGGCTGTTTTCCATTTTTCCAAATCTGTTTCTTAAGATTCAGTTATTTAAATCTTGTAATTACCACACCTTTAATTTCTTTCAAAAGTATCCACTTATTTCCATCCCCATTGCAAGCTAGTCTCATGGATCAGGCATATTTTTTGTTTCCTGCAAAGAGGTTCCTTGCTAATGTATTTCAGTGACTTCCTATTGCTTATTTTAAGGTCTAAAATTATTAAAGTGAATTATTATGTCTGACATTATTTTGAATTCTTAGGTTTACCACTCTCCCCTTTTATTATTTCCTCTTAAATGCCCGAGTTACTTTCTGCCTCATTGTCTTTCCTTCTGCCTGTATTCTTTGAAAGGAAATAACCTCTTCTGGTTAATTCATATTCTGATTTCAGGTCTCAATTTAATTGATCCTTCTTCAAATAGATTTCATATGACCTCTCAATTTAAGGCTAGATTCCTAGCAGTTACATGCTATAGCCACCTATCCATCTCCTATAAAAACTACTTGCTGGAACTACTTCTCTTTCTTAGTCTATAAATTCTGCTCTAATACCAATGCTAAGCACAGTACCTGAAAAATTGGTAGGCAACAATTTGTGAATGATGGAACTGAAAGCATAAAATGCATATGGAAGAAATAATTTGGTACGGTATTAGGGATTACAGAAGACACTAGGAACAAAGTGACTTTGCAATGAAACATGAAGAATTAAAGGAAAATGGGGAAACTTTCTAAAAGTCAAAATTCCACTTGAAAAACATACAGAGGTAAAAAGTCTTGAGGTTTCCAAGCTGGTAAAAAAAGGTTGAGACTATTGCCTCTTGGCCTTTTGGCTAAACTCAAGTGTTATAAAGGTTGAGACTAAGCAATGTGGATTAGGCATTACAGAAAGGTCTTTGTGTGCACCATCTGATTAATAATGCATGTGACAGTGCGTAAGCAAAGCAGTGAGTGTGACTCAGCATTCAGACCAGACCTATAGGTACCAGAGAATGACTAACATCAGAAACTACAAGGCAGAGTGGATACAAATAATTGCTTTTTCCTCTGTGGCTCCACTTCTTTGTTCTGTAGTTCTCTAGAGATTTGACTCCTATTTTTTAGTGACCACAGAGTAGCTCCTAGACATAACTGACTTTCTAAGTCACAAGAGAAATAAGTTTAAGGACAGAAGAATGGGGAATCATGTTTACCCCCTGCAGATCTATCAGCAAAATTCCCCAGGCCAGCAGATGGTGTTTCTTTATGCCCATTTTGTGTTCCTTTTTTCAGTTTGGTAAATAATATTGCAACTATCGTTGGACTTGCCATTTCTTCAGCAGTCTTGGGCTTTCCTAGAGAAGATTTGTAAGTCTTTAGGCAATTGGTATTCAGTATTGTAATGTCTCATTTTCTAAAAGAGTCATATTTGGAAACAGAGGACACTGACACTGACCTTTTCTCTGAAATGCTGCCTCAACATACGTCATAGTAAATGCATTTAAGGATTCCTCATTCTTGGGAGCTATTCAGAGGCAAGGGAAGGAAAGTGTCCTGGGAATTAACAACACGCTGCAAAGCAGTGCCGAAGAGAACAGGGGCATTCAAACATGGTGAATGGGGTCATCTGTGCTGTGAAAAGAGATGGGTGTTCTTCATTTCAGGGATAGATCCATATACATTTAAGCTTGGTGGTAAATATACAGTTGTTTGTTTCAGCAAAGAGCATTTATAAGCATGCCTACCATGTTAAGTCTCCTTTTTGAGTGACCTTTAGAACATCGTCTCTCTGGGCATTGTTTCACAACTTCTGCAAAATGAGGGGCTTGGACTACATTCTCTTTGCACTCCCTTCATACTGACGTACAACAATTCTATAATTTGTAATTGGGTACAATTTTGTGTGTCATGGTGGAGATGTGATCTTCCGTGACTAGAAGGTGGGTAGTAGAAATGGTAAAATTTCTTCTCATCTAAAACAGTGGGGTGTGTGTGTGTGTGTGTTGATGTATAATTCATGATATCTCCTAATTTCCAGCTTTGAGAGAGCTTGTGACAGTAAAATTACATTCTGCCTAATCAGTTCACCTATGTTTGTGTGTGTGGGTAGGTGACTTTATTTCAGAAGAGTGTGTTAGCAAGGAGGGGTCATCTGGAGGTGGTGGTGGAGGTAGCTCTTGTTGGAGATAAGGAAATGTGAGAAGAAGGAGAAAAGGAACAAAATAGCTTTGAGTCCTCTGCTCAGTAAGAGTGTGGGAAAAACGATGGGGACTGTTTGCAGCAGCCTGCCAGCTAATGCAGAGCATATTTCTTTCCTGCAGCTTCATTGGAAATGACTCTGAGGTGGACCACCGGGATAATGAATGGTTTGTTGCTTCGTTTACACAGGACAGGAAGCACTACTGAAGTTGTTCTTCAGGATCCAGGAGGAGGAGGTTAAAGGCAGAAGAGCATGGCATTGGCCCCTTGGCTCCTTCAAATTTCAGGTGACAGAGAAGGCCCATGGACACAGTTTGCCCTTCTTGCCTTTTCTTCTCCTCCCCCAAACACTCTTAACAGGGCAGAGAAAAGAAGGAAACTGGGAATTGTGGAAGAAAAGGAGCAGATTACCTGCCAAGTTCACTGATCAAGTCCTCCGGAAGAGTTCTCACATATTCATGTCCTTAAGGAAAAATCATTGTTTCACATGCACACAGTTTTGTAGCGATCAGCTTCATCAAGTGTTTCCTGATACTACATAAGTGAGGAACCAACGCATAGGGTTACAAATGAAAGGTGATATCAGAAGTGAGATATTTGAGCATCTATACTATTAAGTATGTGTTATTAGATGTCTGTATTTTGACAAATCTTAACTCCTATGCTTTCTTACAAGTTTATCTTATTCCATCAGTGGAAACAGATTCAAGAAGCAGAAATTTATAACATTCAAAGCCTAGGTGATTGGGACCATACCCCGAAGCAACTATGTCTAACAAACAAGCTATTTAGGGAAACTGTGTATATAGACATTTATGCATTTTCATCCCCACAAAAGTGTTTTCAAAACAACAGCTGAACAAGGGTAAACAAAATAATCCAAAATGGAGCAAGACTAGTTCAGATTGGTGGGTTTTAACTACAAAAATACTTTTCAGAGGGTCTGGCACTGTGGTATAGTGAGTTAAACTGCCGCTTGCAATGCCAACATCGCATACAGATGTTAGTTCAAATCCCAGCTGTTTGTTTCTGCTCGAGCTCCCCAGGAAAGCGGTAGAAGATGGTCCAAGTTCTTGGTCCCCTGCCCTCATGTGGGAGACACAGATGAAGCTCCTGACCCCTGGTTCCACCAGGACTGGCCCTCCCTGTTGTGGTCATTTGGAGAATGAACCAGTAGGTACATAGAAAATGCTCTCTCTCTCTCTCTGTCTCTATATCTATCTCTCTCTTTCTCCCTCTCTGTAACTCTGCCTTCTAAAGGAATAGATATGTCTTCACAAAATACACTTCTTGGAGGGCTTGAGATTTGGAAAGGGGACCTTTCCTACCCTCATAAATGTTCCACAATCAAGAGAGTATTGAGATCCTTTCCTAGTCAGTGTCTCAATCTCAGAACTAATCTTGATGTTTTTCAATTAGGGCATGGAATTTATTGGTTTGTTAAGTAATATTTATTGCCATGTGGCTCTTAGGGAGCACACTGTTCTTAAAGTCAGCTGGCAAATGAACAAGGTGCTTACAAGCTTATGATTGGCTTGAGAAAGGCTGAAATTTTGCTACCTGAAATGCCAAGGGAACAAGTACACACGATAATCCTTCAGTAATGATATTTGAAGGTTTCTGAAGGGGAGTGGTCTTCTTGATTTTTAGTTATGTTCCTATAATCTCCAGAAAGACGTAATTGAAGTGTACACTGTGAGGGCCATAGTGACCCAGTGTTTTAGCAAGCTTTAGACTTTTGTTGAATTCACTAAGAAGCAACTTAAGGTTTGAGTCTGTTGGGATAATAATGACAAAATCTTCAGTTGGAAAAGCCTTAAAATGAAAGACATGACCAATATGTTCCCAGTATGGTTTGGAGTCTATTTTCACTGTGGCTTTGAACTTAGGACTTCTCTAAGCTAAATGTTGAATTTCTAATCTGTTAAAGAAAAAAAACTTCCCTTATTTACCTTTGAAGGACTGGAGGATATGACAGTCTATATTTGTCTCATAATGAGTGGTTCCAAAGTGTGGTACACCAGGGAGTTGAGTGATGAACATATAAATGCATGGGGATTCCAAAAAGCTTCATGAAAAATACATACTTTTAAGATTTATGTATTTTTTTGGAAAGGCAGATATACAGAGAGAGAGAGAGAGAGAAAGAAGGAGAGACAGAGAGAAAGATCTTCAGTCCACTGGTTCATTCTCAAAGTGGCTGCAATGCCCGGAGTTGAGCTGATCCGAAGCTAGGAGCCAGGAGATTCTTCCTGCTGTTTCACGTGGATACAGGATCCCAAGCCTTTGGGCAATCCCCTATTGCTTTCCCAGGCCACAAACAGGGAGCCTGTGTCCATATGGGATCCTAATGGATGCAAGGTGAGGATTTAGCCACTAGGGTATCATTCTAGGGCCCAATAACATGGTTTGTAATGACTCCATTTAAAAGAGAAATAAACCATAATGTATGCAGAAATAACTATGGCAAAATATGTATAAGAAATATAAGTAGAAAATTATTCAATACATAGTAACTAAGATGTTAAAGTGGTTGGTTTTGTCAAATTAATGATAAGGAATGACATACTACAGGATTTATACAGTAGGCCATCATGCTGTGCCTGAAAACTGCGTATTATCCTATGGTCTTAAAAATATTATGTGCCTAATGAACTTACCTCTGAATTCCATTGTGAACAAATGCTTTGCAGTTCCATCAGAGTAAAAGACAACTGATTATGGACTTTAGCTAGTCAACTGAATCCCCCAGTAGTCTAGTCAGCAAGTTTGCCTTTTTGCACTTTTGCTACTGCTGTGAATTTTTTTGTATCCATCCCCCCTCCCAAATGATATATGCTGAATCCCTAAACATCAGCTACTAGCATGTGATAGCATTTGTATCTTGGGGCTTTTGGAAGATAACTGTGGTTACAAGAGGTCGTAAGGTTGTCCCTTCATGATGATATTAGTGCTTTTGTAAGAATGGGCGCCAAAGCAGGCTCCACGCCCCACTCCACTCAAGTCAGATCATGGTGAGAAAGCAACTGTCCGGCCAGGCCAAGAAGACAGCGGATGGAAGCTTTCTCTCTGTGTAACTCTCACTCTCAAGTAAAATAGATTAATCTTTTTTTAAAAAAACAAAAATCAGTAATACAAAAATATCCCAAAAGTAATTGGATTAGTAGCAGGAGAGAACAGGTCTTGGTCATACTTTGCGAATGCTTCTGGCTGTTATCTAGACAATGGGCTACAGAGGATCAGAACAAAAGCAGAGATTTCAGTTATATATAGGCTAGTGCAGTATGCCATAGGAAAGATAATTTCAGGAGGTCTTCAAAAAGTTCATGGAAATGCCAACTCTTTTTTAATTTCTTATTTCATGAGCTATGTGATGTATCTTATAGTGAATTGCACAAAAAAGGCACAATGGAGATAAGGGAAATCTTTGGGCATTAGATGACCTTTTAGAGTGGCATAGAAAGAAATTGATGTGTTTGCTATAGTGATAGACATTGTCATGCAATCATGGTCCATTTGGGGCCCTTCCTCACCTTTCCTTTTCAATCACCATTATTCCAAAATAATCCCTTGGTCTCCAACATTCTTAAATCTCAACATGGTGAACCTTAGTGTGGACCTACTTTTTGTTAGAAATTTGATTGCCTCTTCTAATCTGGAAACAGTCTCTCCAGCTCTAGTTTTCCTTGAATATATTACTACATGATCACCCTACTTGGCATTTTCTCTGTTCTCCTTTAAGAAGCCTGTTACTCCTAGGCTTAGATCACTTTGCTTGATCTTCTGATTGAATGTTTTAAAGACTTATTTATTTTTATTGGTAAGGCAGATATACAGAGAAGATGAAAGACAGAGAGGAAGATCCGTGCAGTGATTCACTCCCCAAGTGAGCGCAAAGGCTGGAGCTGAGATGATCCGAAGCCAGGAGCTAGGAGCTTCCTCCAGGTCTCCCAAGCAGGTGCAGGGTCTGAAAGCTTTGGGCCATTCTTGACTGCTTTCCCAGGCCAAAAGCAGGGAGGTGAATGGGAAGTGGGACAGCCGGTATTAGAACTAGTGCCCATATGGGATCCTGGTGTGTTCAAAGTGAGGACTTTAACTGCTAGGCTATCAACCCGGGCCCTGATTGTATATTTAAAGTTATTGTATTTTTAGGGAAGGAGAAAGAGACAGAGACAGAGAGATAGGTGATAGACACATAAATGATAGATAAATGAAAGACCAACAGATAAATAGTTTCAATCCACTGTTTTACTCCCCTAAATACAATGGGCAAATCTGGGCACAGGGTGAAGCTTGGAGTTAAGAATACAATCCATTTCTCCTACATTAATGGCAGAAGCCTAATCTTTTGAGCCATCTCTACTGCTTCCCAGAGTATGCATTAGCAGGAATCTGGAGCCAGGAGCCAGAGCTGGGAATCCAATTAGAGTACTCCAATTTGAAGCACGTCCATCTTAACTATTAGGCTAAATACCCACTTTCAATCCTCTAAGTTTTACAAAACATTTTCTTTAATGGCTGGCGTTGTGGCATATCAGGTAGACACTGTAATGCTGGTATCCCATATAGGTGCCAGTTCTAGTCCCAGCTACTCCACTTTACCATCCAGCTCCCTGCTTGTGGCCTGCAAAATCAGCAGAAGATGCCCCAAGACCTTAGGCTGCTGTACCCATGTGAAAGAGTGGGAAGAAGCTCCTGGATCCTTGCTCCTGACTCCAGCCTAGTTCAGCCCTGGCAGTTGTAGAGATTTGGGAAGTGAACCATTGAATGGAACATCTTTTTCATCTATACTTCACTATCTGTGTGTAACTATGACTTTCAAATAAATACAATAAGTCTTTCATTAAAAATGTTTTCTGTCTTATTTTCTATTACTTTAGGGTTCTTTTGGCCTGTGTTTTGCAAGAATTTCTCAACTTGATTTTCCATTACTGTTATTGAAATTTCATTTCTGCTGTCTTAAAATATTTGCGAGCACTTTAAAGTTAGTTTATTTTAGCAATGTATTGTTCTTTTCCAATGAATACAATGTCCTCTTTTACTTATTTTTTAAATTACAATTATTTACCTTTTGAGATTTAACAATTCTTAACCTAGTTCTATATTCAGTTCATATGTTGATACTGTATACATACACATACGAGTTTTCTTTAAAGTGGGTAGATTAATATTACATAATTTGGGATTCATGTCAATGTTCATTAGGTGAAGAAAGAAGAGCATATTGTTATATACAAGGTTTAACTTAGTGAAGACAATATTTATTTTTATAATGATTTACACATCAAATACTATGACATCCATATATTTTTATACAAGCTCTATATGTACTAACATCTACATATGAGACAAATAATGTAGAATTTGTCATTGCATGTCTGACTTATTTTTCTTTACATAATAAACTCCAGTTCTATTCATTTTGTTTTCAATGTCAGGATTTCATTCTTTAAATTTTTTTTAATGATTTGTTTATTTTTATTTGAAGGGCAGGTTTACAGAGAAAGGCAAGATAAAGAGAAAGGTCTTCCACCTACTGGCTCACTCTGTAAGTGGCCACAACAGCTAGTGCTGAGCTGATCTGAAGCCAGTAGCCTGAAGCCAGTAGCCAGGAGCTTCTTCCTGGTCTCCCACATGGGTATAGGGTCCAAAGGCTTTGGGCTATCCTTGACTGCCTTCCCAGGCCACAAGCAGGAAGTTGGATGGGAAACGAAGTAGCTAGGACACGAATTGGCACCCATATGTGATTTTGGCATGTGCAAGGTGAGGATTTAGTCACTGAGCCATCACTCCAGGTCATTCATTTTCATTAGTGAGCAGTATGCCATCATGTATATATACCATCATTTCTTTATCTAATCATCAGTTGGAAGACATGTAAGCTGATGCCATATCTTTGCTAATGTGAATTTTGCTTCAGTAAATAATGGAAGTTCAAGTATCTCTTCCATGGGTTGATTTCACTCCCTTCATTACCAGAAACTGGATAACTGAGTCATATGATACAGTTATTTTTCCCCCTGAGGAATTGCCACACTGTTTTAAATAACAGTTATATTAATTTGCACTCCTATCAATAGTATACTAGGACTACTTTTTCTCCACAACTTGACAAGCATTTGTAATTTTTTGACTTTTGCATAACAGTCAACCCAAGTGGAGTGAAATGATACCTCATTTGGGCTACTTACTGCATTTCCCTGATGGTAAGCGATCCTCAGTATTTTCCCCTGTGTCTTCTGCCCATTTATCTTTCTCGTTTTGGAAACTATTTATGTTCTTTGGCCCTTTCTTAATTGGATTGTTCATTTTTGCTGGATTTTTTCAGGTCTTTATATATTCTGGAAGTTAGTCATTTGTCAGATGCATTGTTTGTGACTATCTTCCTCCATTAAGTTGGTTGTTTCTTCAATGTCGTAATTGTTTGCTTTGCTGTCAGGAAATTTCATAGATTGATATAATACCATTTGTCCAATTTTACTTTTATTGCCTATGATTTTGGAGTATTAATCAAATATTTACTGCCTCTGGCAATGTCTTGGAATGTTCACCCTTGTTTTCTTCTAATAGTTCGATACTTTCTAGTTTTAAATTTGTATCCTTCATTTGTTTGAGATTTATTCTTGTATAAGGGACAAATTAGGGGTATTGTTTCAAACTTCTGCATTTGGAAATCTAATGTTCTTAACATTACATACTGAAGCAACTATCCTTTCTCTTGGGAATATTTTCAGCACATTTCTTAAAGATAAGTTTGTTGTAGATGCTTGGATTTATTTCTCATGTTTCTATTCTGTTTCATTGGTCTATATGTTTACTTTTATGCTTACCACACAGTTTTTTTTTTAATTGATTACATTGCATTATGTGACACAGTTTTATAGGCACTGGGATTCCCCCCCTCCCTAACCCCACCCCCCATGATGGATTCCTCCACCTTGTTGCATTACCACAGCTTAAATTCATTTGAGATTCTTTCATTGCAAGCATCTACGAAGCATAAAGTCCAGCATCTTATTGTCCAGATAAGTTGAACAGTTTCTTGGGGAGACCATCTCTCGTCTGAAGGTAGAGCCGGCACAGTATTATCCCGATCAATTAAAAACTCGACATTACATCAGTAACAATTTGTAACGTTATGGAATTAGTTGACATGGTATTGAGTAACCAATGTGTTAAAAGAGAAAAAAAAAGAATGCAAGTTCTGAACCACATCCTGTGACTTCTACATTGACATTCCAATTATTAGTTTATATACAACCGGGTTCTATACACCTTAAAATGGCTACAGATTACCATTCAGCTCTCTCGTGTCTATTTTAATTTTAGCATTTAGCAGTTTATATCGTTGAAGCATGATTTTGCTGAACCTGGCTGTTTTTCGGGTAGTCTAACTCTATAACTCTAACAAGACATATGTCAACAGTTTAGGTGAACAGTTTTAGGAGGGGTGTGCAGAGAAATCTTCAAAACCCTAGTGAGGAGTAACTAATCTATGTGTCCCACCCAGTGAGTTATAAGTGCATCCCCGCTGACCATTTCCTGTCTGTTTCTACCCTTTCCTTGTTGTTCTCTGTCTATTCTAGTTTTTTTGTTTGTCTATTCGTTTTGAGGGGTTTCTGGAGCTATTCTGATGGTCATTACAATAGGGGGCGGGGACCCAAATTTGGAACCAGACAAGGACCAGAGAAAGCTCTTCTCCCTAGTCCCGAAGGAAGTTTACTGTTCTGTTTCTGTGGACCGCTCAGGGCTCCTGGTTGTCATTCCGATGACCTTGGATCCTGCAAGGCGGGGTTTGGGCTTCTTCCATCCCATGTTACCACACAGTTTTACAATTGCCCTGTAGTATGTCTTAAAATCTGGTATTCTAATGCTTCCAATTCTGTCTTTGTTGTTAAATAATGCTTTGGCTATTTGGAACATTTTGTGTTTCCTTATAAATTTTGAAATTATTTTTTTCTAGTTTTGTAAAGAATATATTACCATCTTATATTTCTGATCAACTTGATGACTTTTAAGTGCTCATCTCTTGGCAATCTCTTTTCCAGATATTTTTTTTCTTGTTTTTATCTCCTACTATTGTGAAATTATTTTTTAAAGGTCTTAGACTTTTTGAATGTTTCCTTATACTCATATTTGAGTGAGACACAAAACAAATCCTTAGACTTTTGTCATGATGCACCTCATTATGAGACTGAATCTCTTACTTCAGCGAAATTTTAATTATCATTAGAAAAATTTCTGTAACTGCAGTCCAATTCTCCCAAAACTAATTTTCTAATAATCCATAGAAGATGTGTAAGTCTTGACCATAGGAGCCACATAGGAGAGGATGGTCAGTGATCTCAACATGTAGCATAAAGCCAGCTTTTCACTTAATCTCATAGTCAATTCTGTATGTGACATCCAGTCCAAACAATGTTTTAGTTTCAAGGAAAAAAATCTAGTCATCTGTGAATGAGAAGTTATGTGGAGAAGTTACCCAGCTGTGAAGAATAAAGTGGGCTGAAGGGCAGAGGGCCACAAATCATCTCCCTACACTGTTGGTATTTTAAGTTCCACTTTCACACTCACAAAGGTACCTAATGCTGCCAATTTCTGAACCTTTTGAGAATTCACTGGTGCAAATAGTCTTGTTCATTGGCTCAGTACTGCTTTACGATTCAGCTTTCTTGGGTCAGGAAATCGGTTAATATTTTCATTTCTACTTTCCTATTCCTAAAATGTCGCTATCCTTACACCATTTTCTCTTTGGGGGGGGTGGGTATTTTTTGTTTTTTTCTTTATAGGTTTCTTCCTCTGAAATGTCATTTGCAGATAAACATGATTCTAATCTACTTTTTAAAAAATGAACACCCTTGTTTATCTTTCATCATGAAAGATAATGTGCTTATTCTAAAACTTTCATCACATTGTATATGTATTATTTGTCTCTATGCACTGGTATGCATACTTGCAGAAATAGAGACATTGTGTTGCTCATTATGTATCCCAAATGCCTAAGATGTAATAAATTCTTAGTACATAGTAGGTGAATAAATTAATCACATGCAATTTATTATTAGGAAAAGTTATTTATAGCAATAAAATGTGATAGCATTTGTAGGGAAAAGCCGAAACATATAAGCAGGAAACTAGCCAAAAGAAAATGCAATCATTAGTGATGGAAATGTGCACAAGATATATTAAAAATAGTACATACAATCTCAATCTTGACTTTTTTACTTTAAAAGGTCAATCTATATATAGATATGCGCTATATATGCATGTGTGTGTGTATACACTTATGTAGCACACTGATTCTAGGGAAGTATGGAAAGCCCAAATGAATATTGGTTAACAATTGTTGCAGTAACCCAGCGGAGAAATGGTTGTGACCTGTAAGAGCAGATAGGAAGAGCTGACCTTCTCCTAGTCCTTTCTCTGCCATTCTAACAGAATTTGGCAGACTAGGTAAATTATAAGCAATCATAGTTTATTTGGCTCATGATTCTTGGGGCTGCGAGTCCAAGACTGAGAGATATATCTAATGAGAGTCCTCTGGCTGAGTCATAGTATTGCAGAAGGACACGAGAACATGCTTGAGACAGAGGAAGGAAAATGGGGCTGAATTTATTGTTTTCATCAAAGAAGCCACTCTGCTCGATAGCTAGCCCATTCCCAAGAAAATGGCATTAATCCATTCACAAGGGCAGACATCTTGACCTAATCACCTCATGAAGGTCCATTAGTTTGATGGCAATTAATTTCAGCATGAGTCTTGGAGGAGGCATCTAAATCTTAGCAGATCAGAATCAAAAAGAGTTTTGAACATTAAGTTAGAAAGATTTGGTTATCTTTTGTTAAGGGAAGAAATGATAAAAACAGGAGGCATTAGGATGCTAAGGATGACTCACAGTTTTCTGGAGTACTTTGCTGAAATGGTCAGGCTAACTTGGAGGGAGACAAGAGGAGGTATGAGAAACAAATGGTGACATTAATTTGCTCTGAAGCTTCCTCAAGTGCTCAATTATTTTAATTTGTTCTTTTTCTTCAAAATAAAAAAAGTTTTAGCATTAGTTACTCAAAGTTACAGTACTCTTTTTTTTTTTTTCTCTTAATGTAGAGTTAGCTATGCCATGGAGAGAATAAAACATCACTATTAATTTTGTCTTATATCACATGGGGAACATCTACCAATCTGGACATGAAATCTTCTGGATTTTAGTTGCAGCTCTGTCATTAACTCATTGTTTTTGGAATGCTCATCTAAGTTAATTTCTCTTATATGCAAAATCAAATTTCTGATATCATAGTTATACTGTTACTGATCTATTCAGATTGAGTAAGGGGAGAAGATCCATGTTTATTTTGAGGGCTAAAAAGAGTGTATATAAATATTTAACATGTATATTTTTGGCATAACATAACAGTGTGTTGGCCTATAAAGCAGCTAGCAGTGATACCATTCATTGAGACTGTATCATGTACAAGCTGCTTCAGAAACATATCATTTGGCTTTGAATCACTGAATCTTAGAAGTAGAAAAGGTCCCCTATAAATAGTCTGACAAATATGGTATTTTACATATGAAGAAACTGAAGACCAGAAAAGGAGTGTTATTAGATGAAAGTTAGACATCCAGCAAATGTTAGAGCTTAGGCCAGGACCCATTATTTTTTTCTAAAGATTTATTTATTTATTTTATTGGAAAGTCAGATTTACAGAAAGGAGAGACAGAAAGATCTTCCATCAGTTGGTTCATTCTCCAAGTGGCTGCAATGACTGGAGCTGAGCTAATCCAAAACCAGGAGCCAGGAGCATTTGCCTGGTTTCCCAAGTGAGTCCCAAGGCTTTAGGCCATCCTCTACTACTTTCCCAGGCCACAGGCAAGGAGCTGAAAGGGAAATGGAGCAGCTGGGACATGAACTGGCACCCATATGGGATCAGGGCAGATACAAGCCGAGAGCTTTAGTTCACAGGGCCCATCTTATATCTTATAGCTCTTTTTAAACAGTGGCCTAAAATGTGACCCTATACTAATCAGCACAGAGGTATACATGTGTGCTGTCACTGACCTACTAGCCTCAGAGGGGAACTGGGACAAGAGAATGGCTGTAACACAATTGAGTGTCATCTGGCTGAAAAAAAAAATAGTGGAAGGAGTTGATGTAGTTCCTGTTTTTTTTTTTTTTGTTTGCACAAACTTAAGACACTAAGAAAAGAGTCCCCTTACACAGAAGCTCTCAGGTTAGCTTCAGAGTCCCTCAGGAGAGAATGATTCTGCATCATACCATGTGAATTGCGTGTGTGGCCATTTATACGCAGAGGAGTCCCAGGAGCTAACGGTCTTTACCTTCTCAGAAGAAATAATTGGATGGGTTGAGTGAAATGCAAAGGTCTGCTTAGAAGAAAAAAAAGGAAAGAACCAAAATTTGCAGGTGAGTATAGCCACCTTGCGTATTTTCTTGAAATCACACAGAGTGTAGGGGACTGAAAAATGAGGCAAGCCCTTTCATTGAGAGCTACTGATTTGGCCATATAATAAAAACTGATCTATTTTGATGTGACTGCCTGGGGCATATAACTTGAAAAAAGCTTCAGGCACAGAGACAAGTTTTTCTTTGAGTAACTCTAAATTGCTTTTCACATTTCTATTTTATGTCTGCAGAGGGAACACACCATAAATTTGGGTAAGAATGTAGCAGGCAGAAATCAGAGCTGATGAATTCCAAGCTTACGTAAACCAAGGTTCCCAGTCTCTGGTGCTTTACTTTTTCCTTGTCAGTAGACTTAGTAAAACAAGACAGATGTTCTGAGTCCTCCTAACTCCCGTCCCATTACTCAGGGATTTTGGACACTGGGCATTGTGATTGCTTTGTTGAAATAGAAGAGGATTTAGTGAGCTCAGGTTGAGGGGGGGTGGGGTGCTGAAGGGAGGGGAGGAAGCGCATCTATGGAAGACTTCTGTTTGTAGCAGATCTAAGCATGCGAGATCCAGCCCCCTGCTTAAACAACTCCCAATCTAAACTTTCCTGAAAGTACTGTGGGAACCCAACTGCCACAGTCCTTCCAAACTTGACTCGTTAGTCCCAGAGATGGACCAGGTCAAATGCTGGTGGGTTCGATCTATATTTATATTGTATTGCTGACTTTTTTCAATTGTGTAACTTTAGTAACCTTAGAAAATCCAGCACTGTGGGATATCCATCCCTCTGTGTGCCTATCTGACCTGTTGAAAGCATGATCATGCTTCTAGATAACTTGGTGATGTGTCACCAATACCAGTTTCTGGTGACTACACTGTCATTCAGTTTCCTAAAGATCAACGATCTCTTAACCAGTCCCTAGTTATTGGATATTTGAATTTTGTTTTTCAAAACTTTTCATTTTCCTCTTGCCACTCCCATCCATTATGAAGCCTTTTATCAAGGGCTATGCGCTGGTACCATCTGCATCTCCTTGAGAACTTTCTTCTCCCTACTATCACTCTTCTCTCCTCCTCTGGAATAAAACCATCCCTCCTTCTTTGCTCCTGTATCTCTCAGTCTTTATTTTTATGAAAGAATTTACTACATGTACAATTGCCTTTGCTACTGTACTAAGGTTCCTTGAGGGTAGAAACTGGGTCTTTACATGTAAATGAATCCTTCAAGCGTGATGATTTAAAGATATGTATATGTGCTCTTCATGAATATTTATACAGTGATGTAATGAATATTTTTGCATATTTTCAATTATTTTAGATTATATCCTTGGGGTATATTCCTGCAAATGAAATTGCCTAGGCAGAAACCAGTTACACATTGTGTAGCATATTCCAGAAATATACATTGCCAGTAGCAATATGCATGGTGACTTGTTTCCTAATAGTGGTTTTTATTGAATACATATATACCAAGTCAGGTAAAGCTGTGTTTCAGTTTATATTTTCCTGAAGTCATATGTTTGTCGTGTAATCAGCTTCTCCAAGTGTTTAGTAATGGACATGCTATCAATTCAATTGTATAAAAAAGAGTATCAGGTGAGCTTCTGACATTAATATCATATGTTGTATTATTTCTTTATATGCTTTGACTGATGCATTTGAAAAATTCTGCTCATTGTGTGAATTTTTCTTTAAAAGACTTCTTTTTAGATGTTAATTTCCTTATAGTACAGTGTGTAAGAGATTTTTAGTCATACATTTGAACACATCATCCTGTTTGTGAGCCCATCATTCTAGTTTTAATGACGCCTTATTTTTCCAATAGCCACATTAACAAAGCTGCTCTATATTCCTAGGTTCCCAGATTTGATTTTTATGTTTGACTTTTTGAAACATCTGGAATTTGAAGGCTATGATATGAGTTACATACAAAAATCCACTTTTCTTCTTGCTAATAGTTTTCCTGAATTTGTTAGTATGCTATTTATGGTCTGGAGGTTATTTTTTTAAGAGTTTTGCTTTCTCCCTCCAACACAAGCTATTTTCCTGGTCATTCTTTGTTTCTAGTCCAATGCTAAATACTCCTTTAATATGTAAACTTTTCAATAAACTTTAAAATCTGAGAATCTATCTCGCATCATTACTTAATACATTAGTGTTTTTGTCCTCTTGGTCTTTGAGCTTAACTTCACTATAAATTTGTTAGGCTCTATAAAATATCCTACAAAATGTTTAATTGATATTGCATTAAATCAGTGCATTAACTTAAAGAATGTCATCTTTCTTTTGTTTTAGCCTTGCCAGCCAGACAGGAGGGCTCTTTCCACTTACACATGTCTTTCTTTATTTTCCCAATTATAATTTTACATTTCCTTTGAATACATTTCTTTTGTCATAGTAAAATTTTTAAAAACACTTTTGAATTGATGATCTCATCCAGTGCTTATCAGGACTCTCAGTTGTAGGTCAATAGAAGGATATAGGTGCAGCCAAGGATGACTGGTACATAATGGACAATTTTTCTCCTGTACTGATTATGATTTAGGGGTAACAGTCGTCTTTGATATAATTCATGTATTCTATAACTCCCACATTCATTTTTTAAGATATTTTGAGTTGTACAACCATAACCATCATTAGTCTTAGAATAGTTTCATCAGCCACTCACACACACACAAAATTCCCATGCCACCATTTCCTGCACCATGTTTCAAGATCCTGGAAACCACTCATCCACTTGCAATGCCTATTAAGTTTCCTATCTCTTGGCATTTTACATAAATTGAATAGTGCACCAAAAACACATTTTTAAAGAGAGACAAAATAACATTTCTCTTTTTAAAAGACTTATTTTTATTGCAAAATCAGATACAGAGAGGAGGAGAGACAGAGAGGAAGATCTTCCGTCCAACGATTCACTCCCCAAGTGGCCACAACAGCCAGAGCTGAGCCAATCCAAAGCTAGGAGCCAGGAGCTCTTCCGGGTCTCCCACCTGGGTGCAGGGTCCCAAAGCTTTGGGCCATCCTTGACTGCTTTCCCAAGACACAAGCAGGGAGCTGAATAGGAAGCAGGGCCACTGGAATACAGACTGGCACCTATATGGGATCCCAGTGTGTTTACGATAAAGACTTTAGCTGCTAGGCCATCTCACCAGACCCAAAGCAACATTTCTAAACACCTATATATCTATTAAATACTTCATCTATATTTTCTTATTTAGCTTGTGAAGCAGCCAGTTATATTAGGTAACATTTTCTTCTTTTTTTTTTTCACTCATTTGAAAGGTAGACAGATACACACAGTTTTACCCCTGGATTACTCTCCAAATGCTTGCAAGACCTGTGGCTCAGACATTGCCAAATCCAGGAACCTAAAACTCAATGTAGGTCTTCCCCTGAATGTCAGGTATCTAACTACCATCATGTATTGGTTCCCATGGCGAGCATCAGTGAAAGTTAGAATTGGGAATTGGAGCTAGGACTCAAATTGACACACTCCGAGAATCTCTTAACTACTTTGTTGTGTGTTTTTGCCCAGTATTACTAGTTCTGGTAAGGAGAAGGAAGGCAAAGATTTGGAACACTTTGCCTGCTCATGGAGACCAAATGCTAACACGGCATTTCTGACACTATGAAGATTGAGAAACAATTGTTTTAAAAAGTGGTGTATCTGACATAAAGCCATGGAATCACAGAAATTTATTCTTCCATGTTTTCTCTATCAGATACTGAGAATCAATAGTGATCTGTGTACAGTATGACTCCCACATTCATGGGAAATCAGAATTCAAACTTGGAAATAACCTCAGAGACCACCTAGCCTAGCTTCTCCATTTTATTGATGGAGAAACTAGGACCAAAGGAGCAAGTAATTTGCTCAAGATCGTGTGGATCAAATACAGTGCCACCAAATGACCTTTCATCTGTTATTGGAAGGACAAATTCACCAAAGGTGAAACTTTTCCCCAGAATGACTTCAGCAAACAAGCTGAGAAGAAAGGCAGATGGCACCATGAAAAGAATCAGGTCAGAAGTCCCAGAATTCCACACCAGCTCAGCCACAAATTCACTGCAAGAGCTTAGACAAGTCGTTTCACCCTTTTGTACTTCTTTTTACTAGTCTGGAATTTAATTGACTGGAATATGTGAACGTTTGAAAGCCTTGCCTTTAATAAGAAATTTTGTCTAATACAAAATTAGATGAACGTTTATTTAGATTGCAAATGTTAGGCTATTTTTAAAATACCATAAACCAAGCTGAAGAATTTATAAAATGGAAAGTCAAGTATTTTAAAACAACCAATATTATGAACATAAATTCCCCTGGCGACAAATACATAAATGCATCTTTTAAAAATTATGAAAGGCCACTTCTTCAACAAAAAAAGAGTTCATTTCCAAGAAGTAAATATCCAAGACACATTAATCAAAATATTAATAAACTTGTTCACTAGTTAATGCAGTGGCATGTATGGACAGCAATATCAAATTATTTCCTTTGTAAAGTCTTAATTTTCTGTGTTTATTTCCTTTGGGAAGAAAAGATAATTCAATCTTGTTTTAAATGAAAGACATCAGTATGCTTTAATGACTAATAGAAAGTCATTTATTCATCCAAGTATTCTTTATTGAATACCTACAATATATGTGGATGCCCAGAAATGGAGTTATTATAAAATGAGAAATTTAAAGGATGATGCAAGAATGTATCCGTGCTGCCGAAGCGAGCACAGGAGGATGCAAGAGCGTGAAACTAACATTAAAAACCTGTCTTTCTTGTAACACAGATATTTGAACAGCCTAGAGTTGTTTGTTTAAAACTTCACAGGTTGACACCTGCACAGTGGAGAGGCAGAGCAGATGATGTGTGTAGGGGGTAAGTGGGAGGACAAAGAGCATAGTTCTGTAAGCAGCAGCGGGGCAGGGCACAGAAAATGTTCAGACTGACACATTCCTCCTCCTTCTCCCACCTCCCATGATAGAATAATAATAGGGATCTGTTCCATGTGTATTGTATCATCCTTCAGAGTTTACAGAGCGTTTTCACATTCATTATCTGATCTGATCCTCACGCCAACCCTAAATAGAGGCAGAATATGCGTATTGCTTCTCCCATTTTTTCCAAATCAGAATACCCGAGGCTGAAAGTGGAGAAGTGGTTTTTCCACAGCCAAATGACAAGGCACATTAATGCCAAGACTAGAACTCCTGACTTTGTCCCTGTAAACTGTTTTCCTTCCGTCACCTCCATTCAGCTTGGTGTTTTCTTGCAGTTTGATGAATGTTGTCCGTAGTGCATTGATGAGCTGGAGTGGGCAACAGACACAGGAGTTAACTCCAGCAGTTCAGGTAGAGCAAAAGGAAGTGAATTAGACTCTTCTTACCTTTGCTTTGACCACACCGTGTGTGTGTGTGTGTGTGTGTGTGTGTGTGTGTGTGTGTAAATGTGTGCATGAGTGAAAGTTATAAAGAATAAGCTTCAGCCAGTCTCTCCTAAATTCACTTCTCTCCATCTAAAATGACAATAATGCACACATGCACACACACACACACACACACACACACACACACACACACACACACACATTATTTCTGCTTCCATTTTGTGAAATGGAGAGGGAGATAAAATGTGGTAAATATAAACAAACTGCTAATAATTGCTGGAAAGCAGAATTAGAGGATAAGCTCACTTTGATTGCAAAAGGTTTTGAAATCTACACATAGTTTTTGATGATACATATTTCTCATGAACTCTTTGAAGTCTTTTCCCACATAAATGGGAGTGCTTGTAAAGGAATGGAGAAAAGAGAGCTCAGAGTATTTAACATACTACGAGTGCTTTAATTTTAATATTTCATTTCATCTTCACAATGGCCTCAGGACACAAGTCCTACTAATTTATCTCTCTTTTTAAAAAATATTTATTTCTGTTGTAAAGGCAGACTTACAGAGACAAGGAGAGACAGAAAGAAAGATCCTCCAACTGCTGTGTCCCTCCGCAAATAGCCTCAATGACCAGAGCTGAGCTGATCCAAAGCCACGAGCCAGGAGCTTCTTCTGGGTCTCCCACATGGGTGCAGGGTCCCAAGGTTTCGGGCCATCCTCTGCTGCTTTCCCAGGCCACAAGCAGGGAGCTGGAAGGGAAGTGGGGCTGGGACATGAAGCAGAGCTCAAATGGGATCCCACCACATGCAAGGCAAGGATTTAGTCTCTGAACCATCGTGTCAAGCCCAATTATCCTTCTTTTATTTATAAACTTAAAGCACAGGTAGGTGAAGTCATATGTCTAAGAGCCAGTGATATCCTGAATTAAGACTCTGATTCGTCCATGTGGATCCAGAATCAGAGATCTCATACCAAGTAAAGAACTTATGTTGTCTGGCGAATTGAAACAGACATGGATTTATTTTGAACCAAAGCTGGTAAAGCCCCCCCGCCGCAACCCCAGAAGTCTCCTTATCCAGCATCTATCCAAACATAGGAATCCCTTCTAGACACCATTTGGTGATGGTCGTCCAAGTGAGCCACAGTGGCTCAGAGTTAGTGTAGGTTCTATAAATTGAAAAGAATCTACATGGATTCACCCATTCCCTTGTTTCTTGCTTCCCCCAGGGTAAGAGCTGGACATATGCAAGAAGCAGCAAACCAACATCTGAAATGACCTGTGATCAGGAAAGAGAGGGACAGAATCTATACAACTTGGTTGTGTGATTCCAAACACTGTGTAACCTTAAGCTTTGATCACACTTAGCTGCTCCATAAGAACTTGGGACAGTCACAGTTCCTTTGGCAGCTTTATTATTTTGCCCAGGCATGGTTAAAGGAATCATTTAGGTAATGCTCAGCCAGGAACTACATGACTTCCATGGTTACTTTGTCCTTTGGTTGGGCTTTCACAGGTTACAAATGATGACTTCAAATCTGAGCTTGTTTGCTCTGCTTGTTCAGAGACGTTCTGACTTCTGCTACAATCCGAATATGAAGAAATAATCAAGGTCCCAGTAGATCCTCTGTTTTCTGATCAGAAACATGAGTATTTGTGACTTCTACTGTTTCAGACATTATTATGTATCAGGCACTAAAAATGAAGGAGAAGGACAGTCCATGAAGAATGAAATTGATATGATCATCTTCTTGTTACCACATTTCCAGTATCTCCCTCGGTGTGATTTGGAAGAAAGGGAAAGTGAACTAGAAGTCCATGGCACTGATTTTTTTTTTCAGCGCTCTGAATGACACCTATTTTCATTCTCTCATCACTTATTGAACACTTAAGTAAAGGTAATCAAGTGTCTTCCTCCACTGGGCCTTTGCTCTCTCTATATTTTTAAATTTCTTCTCCTTTTATTCCATGAGTTTCCTTTACCTCTTTTTTGTTTTCATTTTTTTTCTTCAGCTTTTCAGCCTTCCATGTTATGCACAGGAAATGGCAATACTATTTGGGAAGAGCTTTAAAGTGACAATATAGAGGTGGTAGCATCTGAAGAGTTCATGGATTAATGTGCTTTGAGTGGAAGTGCCTTACCACATTTTTCTGTATTCACTTGTATCCCCATTTTAAAGAATGCCTAGAGAACTTTTAACTAGTCCAGAATAATTCTCCCAGTATCAATGGAAAATTCATCTGTGGCGGCTGACTTCATCCTTCTTGGCATGACAGATGACGCTCACCTTGGGATCCTGCTGTTTGGAACCTTCCTTATCATTTATGTGATCACGGTGTTGGGTAACCTAGGCCTTGTGGTCCTTATCAAAACCAGCCCCCGGCTCCACACCCCCATGTACTTTTTCCTCTCGAATCTGTCCTTCCTTGATGTTTGTTTCTCTTCCACCATAACTCCAAAGACTTTGGTAAACTTGCTATCGAAGCTGCAAGAGGTTTCTTTCCTTGAATGTGTGACCCAAATGAGTCTGTTCATAATCTTTGCCTCGACTGAATGCAACCTTTTGGCTTCCATGGCCTTCGATCGTTATGTTGCCATCTGTAGGCCACTGCTCTATCACATCACCATGTCAAGAGGTCGCTGTCTTTTCTTGGTAGCAGGATGCTACTTTGGCGGGTTGATGAACATGATTGCTGTTACAGCTGCACTCACACAACTGTCATTCTGTCAACCACATTTCGTTCCCCACTTCTTCTGTGATATCCCTCCACTGCTGG
This sequence comes from Ochotona curzoniae, assembly GCF_017591425.1. Lineage (NCBI taxonomy): Eukaryota > Metazoa > Chordata > Mammalia > Lagomorpha > Ochotonidae > Ochotona > Ochotona curzoniae. The sequence continues at coordinate 14,313,052 of NW_024467087.1, forward strand.
CACTGGCTTGCTCAGATCCCTGGCTCACCCAAACCTTGGTTGTTGGATGTGGGGGATTCACCCTTGTCACATCCATTGTGGTGATCCTGATCTCCTACGTGTCCATCCTCATGACTATCCTGGCAATTCCCTCAGCTTTTGGGAAACAGAAAGCCTTCTCCACGTGTGCTTCCCACTTGACTGCTGTTGGCCTGTACTACGGAACAACCATGTATACTTACTTGCAGCCCTCTCGACATGGGTCACAGGCAGGAAATCAGATGGTCTCTGTGTTTTATACAATGGTGATTCCTTTATTAAATCCTCTCATATACAGTTTGAGAAATCAGGAAGTGAAAATGGCCCTACAGAAAACATTGTGGAACTGTTCCTAAACTTTTATTATAAATTTCAAGAATGCAATGTGTTCTGTGAAGATTGGCTCACAGCATCATCCAATGTTTTCTCTGAGTGCAAATGAGGCCTAAAAAATCCCAATTTGATTGCTGTGGCAAAATGTTTAGATACACAAATGATCCTTAAGTTCTGTATCCTTGGATTCAACCAACCACAGATCAAAATGATTTGGGAGAAAAAACCTGTGTCTGTACCAAATGTGTACAAACTTTTTCTTGTCATTACTCCTTAAACAATGCAGCATGGCATCTATTTCCATAACCTTTACATTGTACCAAGTATTATATCTACATATGATTAAAATATACAGGAGGATGTGAGTGGGTTGCATCCAAAACCTATGCTATTTTATATGAAGAGCTTGAATATTTGCAGATCTTGTTATCCCTGGTTCCACTGTCTCACAAATACTGAGAGAAGACTGTACTTATTTAAATTAATAGCAACAGAGCTTGGTGTAAATTATATATACAAAGTAATATGTATTTTCTGAATCGGTTGCCTGATAAGAAATATTTAAGAGGGAAATGTGTACGTGTGTGAGTATAAGTATGTCTATTTGAACAATAAAGCTGTATGGTAATGCTAGTAATGATGACAAGGTTAGAAAATATTGTCATCTGACTATAACTTATAGAAAAGCGCATGATTACAACTGAAATGTAAACAACTCTTCAGTACTGTGCACATATATAATCAGTAAGGATGTTCTTGATGTTTGTAAATTGAGTTAAGATCACTACATATGTCTCACAAGGATTCAGGAAACTCCTGACTGTGTGTTCTACAAATGCCCTACCATCACTGCTTCCCTGAGGCTGTAAAAATGCGTATACATTAAGCATCACGCACAATTGGTATTATGTTTAAATATTTACTTATTTGAAAGGCAGAAAGACACAGAGAGAAGGAAATAAGACAGAAATCTTCCTTTTGCTGCTTCACTCCCTGAATGCTTGAAACAGCTGTGGCTAGTCTGAGTAGCAGCCAGGAACCAGGAACTCAACTTGGGTCTTTCATATGGGTGGTAGGTAGCCAAGCACTCAGTCCCTCATCCACTGCCTCGAGGGTATTATTAACAGGAAGCTGGAATCAGAAACAGAGATTCAAACCCACGCACTGTAATACAGGATACAGGTTAACCAAAGCGCATTCTCCCACTATGCCAGATGCTGCCCTACCCCCAGTTGCAATTACTGAGACTTACAGGGAAAAAATCTAAGGGTGATAGTCAGTCCAATGATACATTAAGTTCACTAATTAAAGTTTGAATATCTTTTTGTAAAGGGCAGTGCATCACTGGTTAGTGGGAATTCCAGCTGAACTGTAGCTACAATTCTTTGTGTGCAATTTCTGGGCCAATCTTTCTGCTATTTCTTGAATAAACTTTCCACAAGCAACACAAGTATAGTCCCAATTAATTTGTTAGTCTGCCTCTTGTCTGCTTGGAGTTCATGGACATTGCTATCTTGTTAAAATCTGTTGAACCAAAAAAATTATCCATAAATATGAAATCATAGAATCTTATACCTGGAGGATACAAAATCTTGGCATTGTCTATAAATGAAGAAACTAAAGCCTAGAAATAAGAAAGCAACAACAACAATAACAATCAAGCAGCTAGATGTGGAGAAATTATCAAATTGGCTCAAGCTGCAAGGAAAACTAGAAAGTAGTATATTTCTTCATACAGGTCAGACACAATCTCTGGGTTCCAGGAATAGTTGTAGAGCCTCAAGTCCCAGTAGCTGTACAGCCTTCAGAGCCACCTTCCATCACCTAAATCCTAGTTGGGAGTTACATGGCAGCCACATGCAAATTATCTTAGAGTTCCAGATCCATTGCTCCAGAGACCAGCTGTAACCCCATTTGGTAGTTTCTCAGGCACTTCAAACTTGTTTCAAACACTGAGCCCTTCTAAATTTGCTCTTTATTTACTTGAAAAGCCATCTCTCTCTCTCTCTCTCTCTCTCTCTCTCTCTGTGTGTGTGTGTGTGTGTGTGAGAGAGAGAGAGAGAGAGAGAGAGAGGGAAAGGGAGAGAGAGAGAGAAGTATCTTCTACCCATTGGTTCACTGCCCAAATGGATGCAACAAATAGGGCTGAGCCAGGAGCCAGGAGTTTCATCTGAGTCTCCCACAAGAGTACAAGGACCCAAACACTTGGATCATCTTCCACTGCTGCCCTATGCACATTAGCAGGGAGCTGGTTGGGAAGTGGAACAGCCAGGACTAAAGCTGGTGCCCATGTGGGGTGTCATCAGTGCAGGCAGTGGCTTCACGTACTATGCTACAACACCACCCCCTATGCTGAGTCTTTTAACATTGGAAAGTTGCAGCTTCTATTGGAGAGACACAGAAGGGAAAACTGGATGGGGTCCAGCAGACTTAAGGTATAGAATTGTGAACAGCCAAAAATCTGTCCCAGGGATATAAAGTGGCATTGAAAAGTTTGAATTCTCTCAGAGGCTCCAAGAATCCTGCAGATACTTAACAATCCCACTAGATTTGGAATTTGACTCCCAAAATTTGGAAATGATTTTAACTCTTGTGATAGTGACATAAACCCCCAGTGTGGGGCCCTTTTGGCCTCGGGGCCCTGTCCAGTTGCCTTGAGGGCATGCATGTGAAGCCAGCCCTGCTAAGAGAGAGGAGTTACTTTTCTCTTTCTCAAGCAGTGCAGTGTGATGGTTAAGATAATCAGACTGCCAGACTATGAGATCCGTCTTCACTTCTTTATGCTGTGACCCAGACAATTTATTTCACTTCAGTTTCCTTATCTACAAAACAGGGATAAGATTACTTATGTTGCTATGAGATTTAAACAAGTTGATGTGACCGTTGTTATGGCTCTGACTTTCAAAAGAAATAGTTTTATTTTCAAAAATGAGGTGATGTGCCCACGTTTGTTAGTACAGTGTCTAGCACACAGCGTAGTGCTACCGTGAGTGTAGCTGCCACCGACAACACCAGCATCCCATATGAACACCAGTTCAAGCCCAGGCTACTCCACTTCTGATTCAGTTCCCTTCTAGGAGAGCAACAGAACATGGCCTAAGTCTCGACCCCCCCCCCCACTCCTCATGTTGGAGAGGTAGATGGAGTTCCAGGTTCCTGTCCCCAGTATGGTTTAGCACTAGCTAGCCATTTTGGCCCCTTGGAAAGCAAACCAACAAATAAAAATCTCTCTTTCCTCCTCTCTCTAATTCTGCCTTTAAAATAAGAAAGTTTTTTTCCCCCTTTATTTATTTATTTTTATTGGAAAGGCAGATCTACAGAGAGAAAGAGAGATAGAGAGTCTTCATCAGCTAGGTCACACCCCAAGTGGCCACAACAACTGGAGCTGAGCCAGACCGAAGCCAGGAGCCAGGAGCTTCTTCCAGATCTCCCACGTGGACTTTGGGCAGTCCTCTACTGCTTCCCCAGACCACATGCAGGGAGCTGGAAGGGAAGTATGGCAGCTGAGACACGAACGGGCACCCACATTAGATTCCAGTGCATGCAAAGCAAGGACTGTAGCTACCATATGGGAGGCCCCAAAAGTTAAATATTAAAAAAAAAACTAAATTAAAATCAATAGTTTGTAGACATGCTATATGCTATATGCTAGGTTACTACTTCATGTTATAATTTATGGCTTCTACAATTCTCCATTGTTTTAAATTTGAAATACAGGCACTGAGGTTTGTTTAAGTTTACTCGGGATCTGCTACAGTATGGTGATTAGCCAGCTACCATGGGGTTGAGTCACATTAGGTTCCAGTGGCCTCTCAGGCCTAAGGGAACTTCACTGGATCTGTGTAAACTGAGGGAGTCCCATCAGGTCCCTTCAAGTCAGCTTTTGGCTTTACAAAACTGTAGGTTTTGTAATAATCTTGGGAACAACATACTTGTTCAAAAAACAGGAAACCAATATTATTAAATGTCCTACAACAGACCTCTTTGTCCTTCCTTCTGCATTCTGTCCTCTTCCACTGCTGTGGTGCTTTCACTTGCTGTATAATGCATTCTCTCAAGCACAGGGATGCATCCTGATCTGTTACTTTTTAAACAAGCTTTCAAGAAGTTACCCTCATTGTTTCATAAATCATGGCTCCTTGCTACTGGGTTAATGAATAAGATTATCCAAAGTCTCAGGAGGGCTGGGTCTTCCTCCTGCTTGCAGACATGACATCCTCGGAGCAGCTCGAGCCAGAGCTAATTGGGCTTCTGTCAGGTGTCTGGGCTCCTGGGAGGGAACTGTGAAGGACGGAGGGCCCACACTGACCTCTTGCGTATCCGAGGGCCACCTGCCAAGCCCCTGTGCATCAGGGAGACTGGCTTGAATAAAACCAGAATCCCTGATAAGGTAAATCCTTAAGTTAGAAACTGTCTTAAGTATATTTCACACTGCACAAGAGTGGCATTCTGGGTGCAGCAAACTCAACAGAGGCAAAATGAAAGACATGATTCTGAAGTGGCAGGAGGCACAAATCATGGCTAGACTGGGACTAATGGAAAACAGAAAATAAGCAAACCCATCAACAAACGTTTTCTGAGTGCACACTGTGGGTACAGACTTTCTTTAGGCTGGGTTAACATCATGGAGAAAATAGATGGGGAAGCTGAAATTCACGACTCTTTCTTCTGGAGTGCACCAAAGATGGGCTCCAGAGGAGAAAATAGTTAAGCACTTGAAGAAAAAGTCAAGCAGAAATTGATTTTACTGTCTGTTTTTCTTGGAAAGTGTGTAAAACAATTTTTTTAAACCCACTAAGAGATCTAGTCCCATTTTAACAAAAAAGTTAGCACAATTCATGACAATACAAGTGTTAGTTTTCCTTCTGTAAGAAACACCATCTTTTCACACATGCTGATTGTCCCTGATAGCTAATTGAATTACCCAAAATTAATTTTTCCTGATGATAAAAAATCACATGCTTAAAATTGGAAAAAAGAGGAAATATGGACAAATGAAAGGAATATACAAGGGTGCTTCAAATATTTAACGAAAATAGGATTAAAATAAGATTATTTTGGTGTGAAAAATTTTAATTTGGTGCATAGTAGGATCTTTTAAAAAAAATTCATGGAAATAATATGAAAACAACTACGCATGGATTTCACAATTTCTTGAATTGAAATGAATCGTTCAAATTCAATTTATGCATGCACTTTTTGAAGTACCCTCAAATGTCCACACCAAAGAGATAGCTACTGTTAACACTTGGGGAATTTTAAAAATCATTTTAAAACACATGCATAAATAAATGTGTAAATATATTTGTAAAGGATACATACTGTGATGCTATTTTTATCCTGTTCTTTTCACTTAAGCTACCATGCAAATATATGAATATCAAAGAGCAAATTCTCCTCTTGTGTTTAACGGTTGAATAATACGACTGTATGGATGAACTCTCATGACTAATTGTTGGCAAAGCACCTTGAAAAGACTGATGGGAAGAATATATAGCCAACAATAGCTTTTATCAGTGTGTTGAAAGCAAGAGTGAAATACTCAATTCGGGAAGCGAATGGGCTTTACCAAATGCATGAATAAGAACATAGTGTAGATGGAGTTACCAGGAAGAGGAATGATGATCTGTGATCACAGCACATGTGAATACAAAGGCTTTACATGTAACTTTACGTTCAACAGGTGGAAAAGAGAAGTGGTTGGAATTTTGAAAGCTATTACCAGACATTTATCTTCGTATTATGTTATGGAAATTGCTGCTTATCTCAGGACAGAGCACTTAGCCAGTCTGTTCCAGTCCACTGAGTATCCACCCCAAGGATGGAAGTTTTGGGGCAGAAACTGGTGGGGGGGAGCACTAACCATCACCCCCCACCACATGCACTGAGTCTCCAGAAGTGGCCATGAGCAGTTACATGGGAGGTCAGGGCAGAGGGACCCATGCTTGTCCTGAAATAGAGTCTACTGGGGATGGTGAGGGTGGTGGCTGCTAATAGATATAGTGCAGATGGAATCACAGGCTTCCAGGTCCCACAGGGAAAGCAGGAGAGCAGAGCAACTTGAGCAGAGGAGGAACAGAACTGAATCGGTCAGTAGTGGAAGTTGCAGAATGGAAAGTGGAACATGAGGGCTGGCAGGGACACTGGAGCTGACAACCCTCATTTTGCTGGGAAAAAGGGTTAAGCATTCCTTTCATCAGGAAAATGGGTGGAAGAAATGGAAGCAGGACAGACAGGTAAATTGGAATTGGTCCCCATGAGGATGATAGGCCAGTTTGCCTTACTGCCGTGTTAGTGTAGAAAAGAAGCAGCCCAAGCAGGAGAGGGTTAAAACAGTGACAAATCTAAGGAGGATTAGTCATCTCTAATAGAATAAACTTAGATGCTGTCACACTGGAGTTTCCGCCCATGGTTACCAAAGGCATCTGGAACTTAACTCATAAGACACAAACTCAGGGATCTGACAGTTTTTCTGGCTCACTCCCATCCTCCAAGCTGGTGAAGATTTCTGTTCTTAACACTCTGAGTTGTCACACAATCAGGATAGGCAATTTGCAGTTATCCCCAGGGATAAAACCAGTTCACATTATTTAAAATTCATTTAAAGCCATGTTTAATTAACATAATATTTAATTCTACTTTAATTACTTTTAAGAACCCACATATTGCTTTGGGGAATTAGCAAAATTAGCCAAAATTAGTGTGTCATAACATGGAACATGTTGGGAGTCATTAGTCTAAACCATCTGGATAGATTCCTGCCTCATTTTTTACTTGATAATTGCTAGTACTGAAAGCCCTACACCTACCTACTCCCTCTTCCATTCACCTCCAACAGGTGTAACGCTGGAGAGACGGAGTTATTTAGTTTGTCCAAAGAGCAATCACTTATCTTTGGCTTCTGAATAAACCAAAGGGAACTCAAACTCAGTATCTTTATATATTATCTGATGGTAATACAGCTTCTTTATGCTGTTGTGGAGATTCAGTAAGCTAATGCTTATTATGGACATTTAGGAAAACTTGCCACTACTACTGTGAATGTGTTTCGATAATCTGTGGCAAAGAACAATTAAAAGATAAGTATCAAGGTACAATTTTTTGATAATATGTAATTTTTAAAAATGTTTCCTGAAACTCGAGGGAGATGCCAGAAGTCTTGATCTATACATAGCAATGGTGACAATAGCCACTAACGAGAGATACCTTCAGCAGGCTCTACAATTTAGTTCTATAAGCAGGACCTAGTGGGTAATAGAATTTGATTCTTTTTAACTGGATGGCATTATCGCCTCCTTGATCACAGGCACAAACAATATATGTAAAGCCTTACAACATCCCGTAGGCTTGTGTTGGTCTGGTCTCAGTTTCTAGTATATGAATCATATTTCAATAAATCTGTTAAAAGGAAAAGCTGTCACACTGTCATCTTTGCAATCAGAGGCAGCATGGATTGAATCATTGTAGCTAGCTTACTATTTAAGCTTTCCCTTCAGATGGTGGTCAAACAAATGCCCAGAATGATGAATACCTAAATAAAACTACTTTCTTGATTTTGGTCAGGAATAATATGCTAATACTGTGAACCAAATTGGGAATTCAGATATGTACATATGAATTAACACCCTAGATTCCTAACTCCTTATCTCTATTTCTACCTCTTAACTAATTAAATAAAAAAATGTATTTTAAACCAATATATTTAAACTACTAATTTAAAAGAAAAATGAAACTAAAAATCTCTAGAAGAAAAATTATACATCATATATCTATTAAGAATCTTATGAATATTCAAAATATATTAAGATACATGGCACACACCCCTTCATACATTATAATCAAACACATCATAAATGCTGATAAACATAAATGTGGACAAATAAGAACTCTCAGACAGACTGATGAGAAAGATGTGTCTCGGGAAAGCTGTCTCGCAGCCCTCACAGTCAACAGAGTCCCCACATAAACCAGCATACATATTCCAGACAATGCAACAACTGTGTCTACACACTCACTCATATGTGAATGTTCATAGCAATATTCTTGATATCACTGAAGAAATCAAAACAATGCAAATGCCCATCAACTGATGAACGTCTAATCAAAAAGTGTCACATCCATATCATGGAATATTATTTGGCAATAAAATAAACAAGTACTGGAGCATACTGTGACATGAATGAAATTGAACTCATTATGCTAGGTAAGTCAGTCAAAAAAGACCAACTATTTTATGACTCTGATTGTAACAATTGTTTTTTTTTTTTTAATTTATGACATAGTTTCATAGGTTCTGGGATTCCCCCAATCCCTCTTTAAACCCTCCCTCCCCCCATGTTGGATTCCTCCACTTTGCTGCAGTATTACAGGTCAAATCCAGTCATGATTCCTTCATTGAGAGCATGTAACATGCATAGTGTCCAGTGTCTTATTGACCAGATAAATTTGTTTCCTTGGGAGACCATCCCTGGTCTTGAAAGCAGAGCTGGCAGAATATCATCCCCTCCAATGAAAAGCCACAACACAACATCAACAACAATTTACAACATCATGGAGTTAACTGACATGGCATTGAGTGACCAATATGTTAGAAAATGCAGGTTCTTAACCACATTCTGTGACTGTTTCATTGACATTTCAATTTTAGTGTATACACAACCAACTGCTATACACCTTAAAATGGCTATAAGGTACTATTCAGCTTGTTGATAATAGTTAAGTCTATAGAGACAGAAAAGATGTTTGTGGAGAAGAAACTTGGTAGTGACTGCTAATGGATATGGATATTTGCAAGGAGATAAAGAAAACGCTCTGTGGTTGATTGTGTTGATGATTGTATGATTCCTTAATTTGTCAAAAGCCATTGAATTGTAAAGCTTAAATAGTAGAGTTTGGTCTGAAATGTGAATTATATCTCAGTAAGGCTGCTATTTAAGAAAAGAATCACTATGTCTAGGTTTGACTAGCTGTTATTATGAATAGTGTCATTTTAGGAGATATACAAAGACTGACTGAACTTTCTAACCAAAAGGAAGCATTGGAGTCTTTGCTGTACAAAACCAAGTTCTTCCTCTAAGCCAAGTACATTTCTGCTTGATAAATGGCACAAGGTAGAATTTTAAATTGTTCCCAATAGCACATGCAAATGATGACATATTATAAGGTGGCAGTATACAGTCAGTATAAAGTGAAGTTTCCTTTTGATACAAGACTTCCAGTCATCCTTCGAAGAGGTAACTATTCTTATTCATTTGTCTGTGTTAAAACACACGGAAACATGCCTGGAAATAATATATAGTACTTCACTGAGTACATTGTTTTGCTCCATATTTTTTTACCTAAAATTCTATTTTGGAGATTCCTCTATATTAATTATTTCAGCTATCTCTTCAGGCATAAGAAATTACCTTGAAAAAGCAACTGAAGATAACAATAACCATTCATTTTATTAAGAACTTGGCAGGCATTTCCCACTCAGGATCCCTCATAAAGCTGCTGTAATGGTATCTAGGAATAGAACTGTGTTGAATCTCACATATCTCATCTCTCTCTCTCTCTCTCCGCGCCTCTTTCTCTCTTTCCCTCCTTCCCTTCACTCTTGTTCTCTCTTTCCCCCATCACTGTGACTTCTTAGTAACCAGATTTCCATACATGAGGCCTATATGCTTCCCAAGCTATTGTCCCAAGAGAAACTGGTAGAATTGGCATGAACTTTCCTAACCCAATCCCAGATGTCACATAGTGTTGCTTCCTTTGTATTCTATTTAAATATCCTAACAATCACAAAGTCCCATCCTCTCGGGGTTTAGGCCAGTCAGCTAGTCCCGAGGTCACCAAGGGTGAAGCAGATGGTGGCCTTTGGCTACAAGAACCACGACAGACCAGCTGGTGAGGAAGGTCCGCTTTATTCCGCACAGGTTTGAAAGGGTAAGGAAGGGGCGGGCAGGACGAGCCTTCCGGCAGACCCCACACCCACCAAAGACACTGCAATTGGCTGTATGACATGTCTATTTCCCTAGATCTTCCGGTGACGTCAGAGATCATGTTCCAGGTGTACTTCCCTTGACCTTCTAGCCATGTTGAATGTCACACTCCACTCCTCTTGTAGGCCTGAAAGCTGTACCTCAGGCCATGGGGAAAGTTAAGGTTAAGCCATGCCCTCCAGGCAGCAGGACAGGGGCCTGGGGTGATTGCCCACACCATCCAAGTTCAAGGCATGCTGGCATATCCTCTCCTTGGCTGGAGTAGCAATAAATTTTTGGATGCAAGGGTTCTGTCTTTATCGCTCTGCTTTCTGTTATTTTTTTTTAAAGCACAATATGCATTCATTCTTGGATAAATTAACTTTAGATAAATTTACAAATATTTATAAATTTATAAATATGGAAAATTTGATAATCATTTTTATGCTATATGAGATGATTTTACAATATTTATAATTCTTATTTTTTTTAATCTTGCAGGAATTTGCTTTAATGATACTCTCGAGCCTAAATTAAATCTGTGTGCTGACGGTTTTTTCATAGTTTATTTAGAAATACTTCAACTTTACTAAACACTCAAAGGAACTGAACAATCCCTTTTCCCTATAATCCTTAATTGGTACTATTTTATTTTAGTAGACTCTTTCTCTCTCTCTCTCTTTCATTCCCTCTCTCCCTCCCTCTCCCGCCACAAACTATCTGAAACAATATAATTGGACCTTTGTGAATCAATTGATTTGAGAGCAGGTTCAGACATCATTGCCAATCATCTCAAAAATTATCAGCATGTGATTCACAAAATAATAATTTTTTCCTTTGTACTCACAAGCAGAAACAGCTACATCAGCAAATAAACGTTGACACAGTACTGCCACCCAATCTATGGACTCAATGCACATTTCACTGAACGTCCAATGAGGTCTCTTCCTGTTTCCAAGATCCACTGCAGGATCACATGCTACATTTGGACTTCATTGATATTGTTAGTTTTCTTCAGTCTAGATTCTTTCCTCGGTCTTTGGCTTTAATGACTTTGACAGTCTAAACAGTACATATCTTTCATTTTCTATGATGTCCATCAATGCAGGTCTCTTTGGTAAGTTGTGTTGTCTAAACTCACGCATTGCGTTCCTGGCAATGCAATTATGGCATTCCACGGAGCCATAGGAACAAAGTAGTGCCCTAGGGCAGAGCAGTACATGGAGCAGATGATGCTAGTTCTGTCCCATCAGTGGAGATCTGCATTACTCAGGCAAGGTGATGTCTTAGAGGTTTCTTTCAAATAAAGTAGCAGTTCTCCCCTGTGGAATGGTTAGGAATTTTACATGTAAATGCTCTGAGCCTGTTCCCCTGCCCTGTGCTTCAGTCATGCTTATTCGCCTGCCTTAGCATCTGTTGACAATTCCTGACCAAATCTGGTTACTATGGTAATTCTCAAGTGGTGTTTTTACTGTTTATGTTATATCATCTGAATTCATTATTTTAAATCCTATCCTGAAATTGAGGTTTATTTTGGCTCCATTTTCTTATTCATTCATTCACATCTTTAAAAGATCCGTATCTCTTGCACACAATCCTTATCTTCACTCCACTGGTCACCTCCCCAGCCCATGGGGATTTAAGGATAATGTTGAATCTGATTTAAGTAATGTTATCAGTCTGAATTAATAATCAGAAATCTTTCAGCTCTGGAACACAGGTTCTTTCTACATTTCTAACAATGCTTCAGGATTCAGTGTACAAGTACTACATTTCCTGGTTAAATATATCACTAAATATCTTACTATTTTTGGTGCTATTGTGAATGAAATTATTTTCTTAAATACAGCCACTCAACACATTGTTATTTTTATTACAATATCCTTAAAGAAATCCCAATGACTTCCCCCTACCTCCCCCACCCCGCCTTTTTTTTTTTTTCCATAATTGGAGATGCTGGGGCTGATGTGATGGCTCACTTGGCTAATCCTACTCCTGTATGTGCCAGATCCCATATGGGTGCCAATTCATGTCCTAACTGCTCCATTTCCCATCCAGCACCCTAATTACGGCCTGGGAAAGCAGCAAAGGATGGCCCAAAGCCTTGGGACACTGCACCCATTTGGGACACCTGGAAGAAGCTCCTGGCTCTTGGCTCCTGGCTTCAGATCGGTTTAGCTCTGGCTGTTACAGCCATTTGGAGAGTGAGCTCAGTGGATGGAAGACTTTGGAACACTCTTATTTCCTGGTTTCTAAATTTTAGACAGTGGAAAAAGAAATTCAATGTGAACACAGGATAGTGATTACTAGAAGCGGGGGGGTGGCGGTAAAGTGACAAAGGGAGTCTGGATAAAAAGAGAGAAGTTACCTATAGTTCATCAGTCATGGCACGCGTTCCTATATAAATATTAGCAAGGAAAATGGTGTGAGAATTACACAGGAATTCATTTCATTACTAACCCAAATTTTGATGTGTGAATTTATACTTAAGAATAATGTGTGTAAAAGCACTTTCTATAGCAGTTCAGACTGTGGTATTGGCACATGCATAGAAACATAGAGCAATGGAAGAGAACTGAGAACTTAGAGTCTCATATTCATATTTAATAAGCACTTGAAAAGAATTGTAAGGTTATTCAGTAGGGAAAGAACTATTGCTTTCAGTGCATGATGCTGGAAAAGTGAAATATCCACACTTAAAGAACAAAGTTGGATCCTTATCTCATACAAATATTAACCCAAAACTGAAATCCTAAATTTAACAGCTAAAACTATAAACGTGTTAGAAGCAGAAAAAAATCTGCATGATTTTGGATTTGATCATAGCTTCTTAGACATGACATCAAACTTGCAGGTAACAAGATTTTTTAATCTGCCTGGTCCCTCACCTCCCTGTCGGCATCTTGAGGGGCTCAGCCAGCAGGCCACAAGCAGGGAGCTGGCTGGGAGGTGGGGCAGCTGAGACATGAACTGATGCCCATATGGGATCCCAGCACTTACAAGCCCCCAGGTTCCCCGAGGAGACAAGCCTTCCATCGCTTGCCTGAAGACAGCCCTTGGGAGCCCCAGCCATGGCGTCGGTTTCAGACCCTGTGATATTCAGAGAGTTCTTTCCTTTGTACTCTCTCCTCAATGCCATTCCCACCAAGATCCAGAAGGGTTTCTGCTCCATGCTAGTCTACCTCTCAGCCCTCAACACCAACGGGGACTACATCGCGGTGGGCAGCAGCATTGACATGCTCTATCTGTACTGCTGGCACCTGAACCAGATGAGAAAGCACAACTTTGAGGCAGCATTAGAGAGAGAGAAACAAAGAATGCTTCCGGACCCAGTGCAATACCCTGGTGGCCTCACCTTGCATTTGCTTCGATCCCACGTGGTTACCGGTTCATGTCCCAGCTGCTCCACTTCCCTTTCTGCTCCCTGATGGTGGCCTGGGAAAGCAGTCGAGTACAGCCCAAATCCTTGGGACCCTGCACCTGTGTGGGTGACCCTGAAGAAGCTCTTGGTTCCTGGCTTCAGATTGGTCCAGCTCTGGCCATTGTGGTCACTTGGGGAGTGAACCAGTAGAAGGAAGGTCTTCTGTCTCTGCTTGTCTCTGTATATCTGCCTTTTCAATTAGAAAATAAAATAAATATTTCTTCCATTTCTATTATATTTTTTACAATCTTTGCATAGTTAAGTAGGGTAAAAAGGATCAAGGGCAACAGGAAAATGGATAAGACTATTAGTTCCACATTGTTCCCTTCATATATCTGAGGTAAAGGGGGATTTTAAGGGAGAAGCCCAACCCAGTTTCCCACCTACCCCAGGTCCCTGATGTGGGGCATGCTCCAAGGGTTTTGCTCAAGTGGTTTTGACAGTTCAACAGTTCTGAATTGCTGCCAATCTCGCCATTCCAAGCAAGATGAGGTCGCTGAAGAATCCCCTGATTGACATAGTCCATCATAGAGTCTGTTTGCCCAGGGATAATTAATGACGATGCCAATACTTGCACTGTGTGAAAGCACTAATTCGCTGCTCTGATTTTCTTCCTCAAAACCTATTACCCCAGTCTACTCAGAAGCAAAGTGTCAGAGAAGTCCCAGTTCATGGGGACTCTACAAAGTATCTGAGTATACTCCTCAAAACGGTCAGGGACATGCACAGCACTGAAAACCAGAAAGAGAAACCTAACAACAAAATGTGATTTTGTTCCCTGGCTAAATGTCATAGAGCAGGAGAAGACCCTTAGGAATGAAGTAAGAAAATCTGAATGAAATATGCGCTTTAGTTAACAACCAGTAGATAGTGGTCCTTTAATCAAGGAACCATATCAGTGTCAATGGCAATTATAGGGGAAGCCTAGTGAGAGGCATATGAGGCATTCTGCCATCTACACATTTTTTTTTTGGTAAATGTTAAAGTGTTTTGAAGTCAGAAAACTGTTTAAATCTCTTGCAGTTCACCCAAGAAACAATTTGAGTCTGATATTTGGGGGACGGGGAGATTTAGTCAACAAAAATTTCCTCAATTTTTTTTTTCTTTTTTACAATGGAAATTGCTTTGGTTCTATGGTTGTTGTGTGCTAGGAATCAGCACCCATAAGTTTACTGTTGCAACCCCCCCCCCAAAAAAAAAAACTCCACACATTTTAGGTGTGCCTGTATGGATCACAACAGGATTTCCGCTGTTTGTTTTCTAGTCTCCTAAGTCAGTTTCATAGCCTAGCCTCTTCAAGTTCCTGTGTTGACACTCCTCCCCCTTCCCTAGCAACCGGCCAGTGCCTGGCATTGAGCTGGCTCCTCTGTCCTCTGCTGAATTCTTTTGCCTAGACTCTGCAGAATTGAAGCGACCTTGCCTACCCAGTTTTACTAGCCAGAGTCATTCCCTGTCCTACGCTAGTCTCAACCTGTTGCACAGACCTCCTCCGTGCCACCTGTCCCTTGTTACCAGGCACCATCCTTCAGAGGATTCTTTCATAGCCCTCCAATGATAAGATGTGATCCCCGGAGGCAATAATAAGACTGTCACCATCCACTCCTCTCCATGAACTACTTTGTTGCTTTCTGAGCTTTCCAATTTAGTCCTAATGAATGAATTATTATTTGATACCTGCTTAAATCAAGATCCTGCCTGATGAGTTTTGCAAAGTAAAAGGAAGCTTCCTTTTCATGTACAAGTTTTTCCCTTTCTCTTCCTCCCATTGGGAATGAATTTATGATTCCAGGGGTCTGTGTTAGGGAGGTGTTTCTTGAAGTTCAGATGCACAAATTTCCCTTTCAACTGAATGTGCCTTAAAGCAACTAGGAACAGAGAGGAGCAATGTAAGAAAATGTTGCTGAAGCACAAAGGCTAAAGCAGATTGATGTCAGTTTCCAAGCTGCCCTTCTCAGCTGACCACCAATATATCTGCCTGTCCAGGGATGCTTCGAGGGATTTAGCATTTTGTTTGGGCTTTTCTAGTAAGGATTCTGAGATCATTGTCTTAATAGAAGTCACACACCCAGGGGAAACACTACAAACTGCTTTAGCAAAAGAATTTCTACAAAATATTTTCTGAAAGAAATGGCATCACTTCTAAAGCAAAGTACGTTTTCAATAAAAAAAAGTTTTTGCAAAGCTTTTAATTGGTTTTTGTTTAACTATTACCCATTCCTCCAGTGAGTTCAGGCTGGAGCTGTGAAATATAGGATTACTTTTTCTGACTCCCATAGATGTCAAGGAATGTGTTTTGGACTGAAGTACCTGCCTGGGAGACTGGTGGGATTTATGTTGCATGAAGACAGGAAGGGGGTGATGAGGTAAGCATCAGATGTGGCCCCATTAAAGGGACTCTTGTTCCACATCACCATCTGTACTGGTCTGTTTCCAAGAGTGTTTTGAAGTTCCATGATTCTTCATTTTATTACCACATACAGTGAAAAACGAACACATGATCCAAACAGGCTGATGACACTGGGAAACTCCTTAAAGGGGATGGGACTGGAAACACTTGGACAAAATCCAGCCCATGGTCTTGTCTATGGATCTGCTGAATCAAAGCAGAGGGGATGGATTTTGTTGAGGTGCAGATGGTGAGTCTCAGTTTTTCATTACCATCCTGTATAGCCTAAAAGGAACCCTAAGGTACACTGTGAAATCTGAGTATTGGCTGGAAGCTTGGTTGTTTGACAGAGGACATAGGACACAATACAAGGGTCACAGGTGCCCATTGGCTGTGCCAGGCGTGACATGGATACAGCACCTGGGCATGAGCAGGAGACTGCGAGCCAAAGGATGGCAATACAGAGATAGAAATGGACGGGTAAACAGCTTGAGTATCAGGTTGAGCTACATTCATCCCTGATAGTGGTAAGGTTGTGAGTTCTGGAACACGTTCAACGATTAGCACCTCAAATGTGGATGCGAGTGTTCCAAGCTGACACAGTACACCGATGAGCTGGGAGAAATCTGCCCACAGGCTGCACTATCACGGTCACCTCTCTGTGAGTCATATAACGCCTGATTCACCTGGGCACGCTGCGCTCAGTACATGCACTAACTCAGGCACTGAGGGGGAGTGTTTGCTTTACTAATTCCTAGTGCAGAGCCACCCTCACTGGTGACCTGCAAGACCTGTACTTTGGCCTGTCTGTTGCTTTTGTAGCTTCGGATTCTCAGGGTGGAAGGTGCTTCAATGAGAGGTATTAGCTTATGTGAATCTGGAGACATGAAGACCTCTATGTCAACCCCAGTGGACTTGGGCCATCACCTTACAGAATTATTTCATTAATAGAAGAGGATACCATGCTGCTGCTGGATTCCATTATGTTCTCTTGTCATGACAGTGGTAATTTCCCCCGGGATGTTCTTCCCTAACATCTCGTGGCTCTCCCCCTTGCAAAAGAGATGAGTTCTTGTACACATGTTTCAGCAGCATGAGTCAGTAGGGAGAGGGTTAATCCTGCTGCCATAATCACTATATGCTTCCTGAAAGCTGGGTGCTCTCACCTCCTGCTGTCAATCACTTTTATTATTGTCACACTTAACAGATAATGCAAATTACTCCTTCCCTCTTCCCCAGACACATATCACAGTCTCTAGCCCAGGGTTTCTCCCATAACTGCAGCTCAGCTGTTGAATGTTTTCATGGCTTGAACACTGCAATGGCCACTTCTAAAGGCCATGTTTCCATTTTGTCAGAAAAATAAGCTGCAATTTAGGTGCACTAGCACTAGGTGGAACTAGTCTGTTAGACCAACTTGAGTCCAAGTTCCCAAAATTTGACCTTTGGATATGTTGCAGAAAAGTTAAGCACTTTGTTCAAGCTTTTCTAGAATCACCAATAAATCCCTTTATTAAAGCTTCCGTACTGCAATCTAGACAGCAGAGGAGTACGTCATACTTGGAAAAGCATTAGGTACCTCGGGTGGTCTGTTACCATTTCTTGCTGATCTCTTCCTTCCCCTTCATCAGTTCAACTGGAATCTAAACTCAGAGTCAAATGTCCCTCCTGACACACACTTTTCCTTCAGCCTTGCAACTGCTTTGACGTCAAAGCCACCAGATGCTTATCCCTCAAGGGCTAGCAAAAAACAAAAAACATAAAAAAAAAACAGTGTAGGTCTCAGCCACAGGCAATCTATTCACCTTGCCTCCAGTGTCTGAGCTAATTATAGAGAACAACCTCTTTGCCCAGTAAGGAGAAATAGATTTCACAGAGGTATGATGGTGCTGAAAGTGTACAAGTTACCCCCCTCCCTTGGTCACTTTACCTCAAATCAGAAAATACACCTTCTTACTTGACACCTTCTAGATTCCCTCCTCCCTTCGATTCTCTCAACCTGCTGGGGGCTGCTGGCTTAATTTCCACAATAGCTGCAGTTAATTAGTATCCCAGGGTAACTGACTTCCCTTAGCAACACAGGTAACAATGGCTTCAGCTCTCAAATTACCTTAGCTACAATTTTCTTGCAGTGATAAAAACATATTTAATACTCAAACACAGGTTTTGAACAGAAAACTAATATTGATATCCACTCACCAATAAATATTTATTGAGCTCCTACTGTGTACAAGTCACAAAACTGACCACTGGGAATAGAGTTGAATTAGCTGTGGTCTTTTCTCTTAGGGAACCCAAAAAGGAATTCAAACGAGAAGATACGGACTTAGATACATCTACTGCAAGATAATGCTAATTACAAGACTTGGTTTAAAGCTCTGGGTTATATGAAAAATGGGAGAAGATCTTTGGGGCTAAGTGTACAGAGCTTCATAGCCCCACTATTCAAACACTTACTTGCCACTAGGGGTGTGATCACTGACAAGTATTTAAACTTTGTGAGCTTAATTTTGCTATCCTGTACTGGGGGGGGGGGGGGGGGGTTGGAGAATAGTTTAAAAGGCTTGTGTGAGGACTAGAAACTACACAAAACACCTAGCACCTTACCTGGTCCGAAGTCACTCCATTCATCATCCATC
The DNA here is from genome assembly GCF_017591425.1 of Ochotona curzoniae. Classification (NCBI taxonomy): domain Eukaryota; kingdom Metazoa; phylum Chordata; class Mammalia; order Lagomorpha; family Ochotonidae; genus Ochotona; species Ochotona curzoniae. The sequence continues at coordinate 14,331,811 of NW_024467087.1, forward strand.
AGTACCTGAGTCTTCAAAGGCTTATTAAGCTTCAGCCCATAGAAGAGGAAGGGGATGAAATTTACATTTGCAAGGAAGTGCCAAGGTCAACTGAGAGAGGCTTAGAGGGGAAGGCAGAGGAAATTAGTTCGTTTACAATGAGAAGGTAGGCGTAGAGGAAGATAGGATTAGAGCATTGATTGAAATGTTGTCACTAGGACTCCCAGTTAAAATGTCACAACAGAAGGGACATTTAGAAATAATGTTATGGCCCAAATTTTCATTTAATTGATGATGTGACTACCCCGGCGCCACCCCCCCCCCCTTCCATTAGTCCTAGTTCTCCTAAGATTACTCTTCTAATTGTGAAGTAGAGTTTTATTCTCAAATGAAAAACTTCCATCATGTCTCCCTTCTCAGTGCTTCAGTATACATCTCACTACTGGTATGTGGACAAATATATACTAATGAGAGACCCTAGCAGAAAGGAAGAGTCCTTGACTGTGTGGAATCCATGAGATCCAGTGGAGAAAACTGGTAAAAAAAAAAAAATGTTCAAGGACCAGTTTGCTTCACTGCCTTCCCAGGTATATCATCAAGGAGCTGCATCAGAAGTGGAGCAGCCAGGACATGATTCAGTGCTTACCTGGGATGCTAACACTGCAGTGGAGGCTCAACTCACTAAGCCACAGTGCCACGTCACAAATAAAGTTAATTTTAAGGAAAGAACTGTGTAAGCAAATATTCATGAATTAGAGAACATCGAAGTTTCAAATTCAAATCACTTGGCCACTTAAAAATAAGGCTCCACAAATCATAAGGAATTGCACTAAAGCTTATTATCTAAATTGATTAATAAGAACAACATTTCCTTACCAACTCCAAGTGATAAAATCCAATTTGGGAACCTCCCCAATCATTTCAACTTGAAACACTCATCTTAAAAAAGAACCTATATCTCAAATGTCTTCGTAGTATGGCACAAATATAACATAATTTTAATTTTTCAATTTCTATTAAACTGATTTTTCTTTTTAACTGGAGTCAGAAAGCCAAAAAGCTTTCAAATTCTTTGAGCCTCTTGCAATTTATGTTAAGTGGTTTCATTTTTCACGCAAAGCAAGCTCATTTAGTTTATACTCCAGAACTCTAAGTTTTTCTGCCTGAGCCTGTAGCTATACACCTGAATTAAGCACTTTCCATAGATCAGAATGTGTTAATTCATCAATCCACACAACTTTCTTTACTGTTTTTTAAGGAACTCTTCCTTTTGGGTAGTTTTGCTTATAAAGCAGAGAACACTCAATAAAAATGAAAAATAAACAAGTAGTCCTTAGATAAATAAGTTGCACAATAATTGAGACATACATATACTGGAAAATTTGTTATTTATTGGGCATTCAAATTAATGAGACAGCCCGTATCTTTATCTGCTAAATTTGGCAGTCTGACTCATTGTAGATATCTCCAGGATGTTACCTGTAGCTATTATAATCTTAGTTATATGTCTATGGTGTGTGTATGTGTGTGTGTGTGTTTATGAGAGAGAGAGAGAGAGAGAGAGAGAGAGAGAGAGAAAGAGAGAGAGAGAAAGAGAGACTGAGAAAGACTGAGTCTGATTATGGTATATATTCTCACTCTTGAGACCATGGCAATCAATCACATCCTTTAGCAATTTGTCCTCTCTCTTTGTTTGTCTCACTCTGCTTGAAATGTAACTTAGGCAAACATCTTCAATACATCTGACCAACCGTGGACTAAATCGTTCAGTGTGTAAAGGGCTCTTACAAATCAATAGGAAAAAGAGCAAAGGCATAAATAGAAAAATGAATAGAGGCCGGAAATGGACGATTGATTGAAAACAGTTATACATGCCTGGCAAACACACACACTCATACACACACATAAAAAGGTCAAACATGAAAGCATCACAAATTATAAGAATAAACGTCATCTCTTCCCACCACTTCGGAAACAAAAATTTAGTTTATGCTTGGTGTTATTGAGGCTAGAGATGGTCATTTCATACCTTGAAGGAGGCAATATAAATTGGTGCGACCTTTTTGGAGGACACAAGGTATTCATTAGAACACTGTTCGTGTTAATAAATCAATGATGCCAAGTTATATGTCTTTGTAAGAGGATGAGATAGACAACATATATTATTCATTAAGATCATATTCAGCTAAAGAAATAAAATTGGTCTAATTGTGACAAGATGACACTATGTCCATGTTTAATTTTTTTGTGACTTTAGAAAGTGAAGTTCACAATGGTGTGTATGCATTACACTTTCCTTTTTGTAAAGAAATAGGTATATATGAGCAATATGTATATGCTACAACACACTGGTTTTTTTTTTATTATATCTCATTGTAGACTTGGAAACTTTTTATAAGAAATGTATTACTTTTTCAATAAAAAATCTGATCTGTAAAAGATACCTATTTAGGATCTTTTAAGAAACAGGCTTATCTCTTCTCTCATTTTTCCCTCTTGTTCTTATCTCAAGGTCTATTTGCCAGTGATCACTGTTGTGACAGTGGAACCCTGCAGGGAGCTTATGATAACTGGTGGCTTGCTCCCTTTCATAACACAGCCAGCAATCAGCAATTCAATTTCCTTGTACCAGAGCAGACCTCAGTTGATGTTGGCATCCAAGAATGTAACTTTTCCTAAACCAAAATATCTCAGAATGAAGAATGCGTCTGTCCCCCAGTGAGGTTTAAGACAGTATGTGTTAAGGTAGCAATCTCTCACACCCAAATTCTTGAGTTCTGTTCTGATTCTCCAGCAGATGCCGCTCTCCCCAGTACCTTTCCTGGCATTGTCATCCCTTCCTAGAATGCCTTCTGCTGCCTAGCTGGTGCTTTCAATTTTACCCATTCCTTAAAACTCAAGTCAAGGGCCATTCTCCTTCCAGGTTTGTTTTCATGATTACTTCATCCCTGCTCAGAACATTCTTCTTTTCTTTATCTTTGTGTCTCAATTTCATAAACGCTTAAGACATTGAAAAGACTACATGGAATCTTTTTCTTCTTAAAATAAATTTATCTTTATGCAGCTGTAAATTGAAGGTAGCATTGTATGCTTTCTTGCAGTGCATAGTTTCAAGTGCATCCATTGCAGAGTGTTTAAGTGTAGCTCACTAATCAATGTGTTGACATTTTTGTTATGAGACTACATAATATATCCAAACTCTTTACATTCTTTTAGAATAAATTAGCCTTAACCAATGGTCACCTCATGAAATTCATTCCTTCAGTCTAACTATAATTATGTATTCTTTGACCAACATCCCGCTGTACCTCTTTCTCCCTAACCAATTAATCTGATAATCACGATCCTTCTTTCTACTTACATAGATCAAATATTATTTCCCTTTCTGTGACTGGCTTATTTCACTTAACATAATGTTGCCAGATGCATCTAGGTTGCCACACTTGACAAGATTCCATTCTTCTTATGACTGAGTAATAAGTATTCCATCGTGTATGTATACCACATTCTCATCATCTTTCCACTGGTTAGTAGACACTTAAGATTGAATTCTGTATTTTGGCTACTGTGAATAGCGCTGAAACAAACATGGGAGTATGATAGCTCTTAGACAGATTTGACTTAATTCCCTTTGGGAACACCTGGAGTGACATTGCTGGATCATAAGGTAGCTCTATTTTTTTTTTTTTTTGAGTGTGCATCACATTCTTTTCCATAATGAATTGCCAAATTACATTTCCACAAATAATATCAAAAAGTTGCATTTTCCCCAAATATTTATTAATACTTGTGCTCTTTCAGCCTTTTTTTTTGTTTTAAATATGATAGCGATTCTTGTTGTGAAGCCAGCTCACAGTATAGTTTTAACTTAAATTTTCATAATTTATGAGGGATCACCTGCATTTTCCATAATGGCTCTGTTAATTGACATTCTCACCAAAAGTAGACAATGGTATATCCTTTTTTTCTACATCAACATTCATTGTCTTTCATCCTTAGAATAAGATTCATTTCAACAGCTGTTACTTGCTATTTCATTGTGGCTTTAACTTGAATTTCTCTGACAGTTTGTGATGTTGAGCTTTTCTCATATACCTGATAGCCATTTATGGATCTTCTTTTGAGAAATGTATATTCAAGACCTTTGCTCACTTTTTAATCGTAAGATTTATTGTATTGCTTTTGAGTTATTTCAGTTGTAAGATATTTTGGATATTAACCTTTTATCAGATGCATAGCTTGCAAATATATTCATCCATTTAGTAAGCTCTTCACTCCATTGATTTTTTTTCCCTTCACTGCATAAAAGAGTTTTTTCTTTTGATGTAATCTCATTTGTGTATTTTTGTTTTTCTCACTTGTGTTTTTTTATCAAGTGGAATTCATCCTAGAGCTGTAAGCATAGTTCAACAGAGATCAATAAAGGTAAAACATATCAGGATGAATGACATGAGCATTTCCTTAGATACAGAAAAAGTATTTGACAAATTCAACATTCCTTCATAATAATATATCTCAATAGATATAGAAGAATGTACCTCAACACAATACATTCTGTATATGTGAGAAACTTAAAAGTTACATCATTCTCAGTGAGGGAAAGTTAATAGCTCGTTGAGTTCTGAATCAAGAGAATGATACCTTCTTCCATCACTTCTATTTGATTAAGTACTGAAGTCCTACACAGAGTAGTTAGGCAGGAGAAAGAAATAAGGGACATCCACCTTGGAAGGGAGAAAGTTAAATTGTAGTTGTTTACAGATGACAGGGCCTTATATCTACAAAAAATCTAAAGGCACAACAAGAAAATAAGAACCCATTAGAACTTCATCTAATAAGTTGTATTGATAAAACTAGATATCTCCATCCAGAAGAACTTGAGTAGATTCTTTTCTCTGAGTATACAAAAAAAAAACCTTCAAAATGAACTAACAACTTAAATGAAAGACTCAAACTATGAAACTATTTATAATAAAATAAAAAATAGGAAATGTCTCATGACATTAATCTAGGATAGGATTTTTTTGCATAAAACATCTTTGTAAATGTAACCAATGCAACACAGAAATTAATTATATGATGTTTTTAAATAGCACCAGTTCCAGAGTCAAACAGAACAATGTTCAAATATTTCCCCAACCTTTAAAGACCTTTGGACAAATTGCTTAATCTTTCTGTGTCTCATCTTTTAAATTGAGGATTGTAATATCTACCATGTTAGGACTACTGTTAGTATTGTATGTAAAGTGACGTGCATCCTACCTGGTGCATTCTAAGCGGTCAATAGCTTTAGCCTAGGAGCAGCCTGTTCTTTTAACTTATCACCATCAAAATCACTGAGAACAAAACGTTTGTTTTTAATAACCCCACAATACAATTTTAAGTGCCTATTGTAGATTTTCTTTTATTTCTTTTATTTCCCCTCATTTTTACTTTGTATTACATTTATTATTTTATTTGGTTAAATCCTTTATTATATTATTTATTATTTTCTGCTCTCGCATGCATACTAGCAGGGAGCTAGATTGGAAGTGGAGCATTTGGGACTTGACTAATGCCATTTACTTGTTACATTGTGATGTTGGCTTCTTTCCCTCATTTATTGATTTTTATCTTCCTTATCTGATTTATTCTCCATTTCTTAAGATCTATTCTTTCTGACTCTGTCATTCACCACATGTGTGATTTTGAGCTAATGACAAAGTGTCAAAGACTCAATTTTTCTGTCTCCAAGTAGAATTGATAATATTGTTCTTATAAGACTCCTTAGGAAGTTTCAGTAGGATTATATATGTGAATGTGTAATAGATAAAGTTCTAAACTGTCATGTCAATTTAGAGTGTTCTTATTAAATCTTCATGTAGAGTGAGATTTTAAAGTGGACAAAAGTCTTTGGAGTCCCAATGATTTATTTTGCAGCTTGGAATGATGTGTCATTTTTAGTTGATTCACAAGCCATACTTCCAGCTGTTAGCCATCGACACTTTGGCCACAGCCTGTTCTTGGCTATGTATCTGCAGGAATTAGCTATCCCTTCCAGCCTGGTTTTCTCCAGTCAAAAATCCTTTCTTCCCAAGGACACAGATCCTTGCACTGAGTATTCAACTTACAAATCCTTTCTTTCTAATCCACTTCATTTTTCCTTTCCAATTTTCATGACTTTTGGTGAGGTTAAATCTTTCCAAAAATTTCATTCATCGACTCACTCCACAAATGTATAAGGAGTACCTAATGTGTTCAAGTGGTGATGGCTGAAGTATTGGGGATTCAGAGGTGATTAAGGTACATTCCAGTGATCAAGAACTTCACAGCTGAGTGGGGGATGAAGGGAGGGTACGTGAACAAATACAAAACTTCTTAGAGGAGGTGTCATTTATCTTTTAATGGATAGCGAAAGTAGCAAGAGTCTATACCAAGAGTACAAGATAGGACAGGATAGAAAGCCATGAAATAGCACTTGGTCTATGCACAGTATGTCACAGGATTATGGAGAGCATTTGGAGTGGTGCTAGAAAACAAAATCTAAGCTAGTTTGAGGAAGTCATTGTGGCTATGCTAAGGAGTTCTGAAAGAAGGGGCAACACAAGGATACACGTTCCTAAAACTAGAGAGGGCTGGCACAGAGGAGTAATAAACTAATCTGCCTGTGGTGCTGGCATCCTATCATAGGTGCCCGTTCATGTCCCAGTTGCTCCACTTTCCCATCCAGTTCCCTGCTTGTGGCCTGGGAAAGCAGCAAAGGATGGCCGAAAGCCTTGGGATCCTGAACTCCCGTGGGAGACCTGGAAGAAGCTCCTGGCTCCTGTCTTCAGATGGGCTCAGCTCTGACCATTGAGGCCCTTTGAAAAGTGAACTAGCAGATGGAATCACTCTCTTTCATATCTCTCTCTTTCTGTGTCTGTCTCCTTCTCTTTGTAACTCTGCCTCCCAAATAAAAATTAAAAATGAAGTTTTAAAAATAAAAAAGAAATAATAGGAGTCAGCTCATAACAATGGTTGCCAGCCTTTACTTTGCAGCAGAATCACAATTGAAACACCCATGCAACTGAACAGTACTGAGTCAAAAGGCAAGATTTGGGCATTGAAAAAAATTGTACTCTGGTGTATTCGTGATTGAGAAAAAAACATGCACAGAGTTCCAAAAGACTATTTTTGGTAACAGCATCCCGGGAGTGGTAGAATTAGAAGTGAGCAGGTCATGAAGGAGTGGTGAACTAGTACCATATTCCACGGGTAATAAAACCCAAAAATATTGCAACATGTTTAAAAAGCACAATTGTTAGCTGTGCAAGACTAGGACCTTCTCCCATGGTTTGCCAGGGTTAGGCATATATCTGTAGTAGGTACTCAATACTTTATATTAGATTGATAACCACAAAGCACCAAGCACTCACATGGCTGACTCACCTGGGTTAATAATAATAATCCATATGTTTCTCAAAGAATTAGACTCAAAGGGTTAGCAGTACACATTTTCCAAGAGCCACAGCAGCCACGTGAGGGAGTCCGTGCAGGTGCTGCTCAGAATTTGGCCCCACAGATCGCTTCTCTCTGCATTTTCCATTGTTTGCCAAAGCCAGGGAGGGCACTGAACTAGACAAGATAAAACATTAAAGGGCCATGAGGAATTCTCTCAAAACCTATATAGTTAGGTGGGTTTTGTTCCAATTTATAAATGAGGAGCTTCAGGCTCAATACTGTCCAAAAGTCACATTATTAAAGAATGGCGGAACGGAAATTCAAAACCCGGTTATCATTTGTGAGTTTATATAATATTTTTGAGATATTTGTATGAAAAACAGTGGGCAACAAGTAATAATGTGCATTTTTTGCTCTCAAGGGTCTCATAAATTCCTTTCAACGATGTAGTCATTGTGAAGATAGAGGTTTTCTGTTAAATTATATGTTCATGCATACATAAGAGTGGTTTAAATAGAACTAGAGGCTATGACGTGGAGATAATGACGGGAAGAATATGTGGAAAATTGATTTGGGCCCAGATTGGGTTGGATTGAAAATGCTATGCAAATTGAGTGGCCTTTGCATTATACACAATGGAGAATTGCAAACATTTTTAAAGCAGGGGAATGACACAGTCAAATTCATTTAACTTGATAACTCTTAAGAGCAGGTGGAGGATGAACTGGGAAGAAGATAATTAAAGTGGTTACTGTAGTCCATACACAGATGGTAAAGCCCATAATTATTACAAAAACAGTACAGCAATGTAAGAATGGCTATTATCACATCTACAAACTGGGGATTGCATCAGCGAAGACTTTATGACTGATTAGACATATGCTGTAAATTTAAGAATGTCAGTGATGATGTTGAATAGGCAAAACATTATGTAATTAATGGAAATGGATATCCAGGAAGAAGGAGAATCTGGGAAAGAAGAGGATGATACTTGATTTGAATACATTGATCTTGGGATAACTCTATGCTATCCACAAGAAATATACAGTGAACTACTACAAAGAGATCTGAAATTGAAAGCAAACACTTAAAGTTAGGGATCTGAGAGCATCCATTCGTTTGAGTAGACTCATGCTAACAGAAAAGACTCAAACTGCGTATGTGTTATAAAAGCATGTATTAAAAATCAAAGAGGAATGGATGGAAGGGAAGAAGGAGGGGAAGTGAAGGGAGGAACAAAGAGGAGAAAGGAGGGGAGAAAAGGGAGGAACAAGGGGAAAGGAGCAATGAACAGTATCTCAATAAGCATGGATGCTGACATGACACATACTAGGTGCACAATAAATGCAACTTTAAATTACATTAATGTACACATAAGTGAATGGAAAAACTCCGGCAATTGAAGGCTGAGTAGAAAAGGAGCCATCAAATGGCTGAATGTTAGGAGAAGTAGAACCTGCTAGAGGGATTGGTGCTGTACAATTCAAAGGAAAATAGTATTTTGAGTTTGGAACTGGATGAAGAAAGAAATAAAAGAGCAAGGGAAGGTTGCCTTGAGGGACTTGGATCTTGCTCAAGGATTGAACCAGTCACTTAGTCTCTCAACATGGGCATGATTGATAATAAACTCCAGAAACAGCAAGAAAGCAGTGACACTGAAAGAGTATCAGTTGGAAAAACTTCCTCTGAAGGACAGCATATCAAGTAGAAACTTCAAGAAAAAAATTGAATGCCGAGAAGAAGGAAAAGAAAAACACACATAAAGAAATTGGTCATTTAAGGTACAGAAGTTGAAATTGACCCAAAGTGAGCCAAAGCTGGAACATCCTAAATAGTTGGGTTAAGATAATCTTACACACAGCAATCCATACCCATTGCAGCACCATCACTGGCCCAATGCCTCAGTCTGATAACCAGAAGACTGTATTTTCCATTGGTATCTTGGCCTTCTCTCCTTTCACCAGGCTTTGTTCCCCAACACTTGCCCCAGGGCCAGATAACAGAGTAGGGAAGGTAGAATATTTTTTCCCTCTTGTGATAATTACTATATTTCAAGCAGAGCCACTGAAATTCTTACCATTTGAAATCCCCAGTATGTAGAATTGTAAAAATGGAAAACAAATTGTCAAAGTTTGGTAGGGATTGTAGAAGGAGGGCTTTCAATGTTAAATTGAAATTGGAACTTGACCCTGTGAGATAGACACTGGGATAGAGATTATCCCTGACTTATGATGAAGTTGTGTCCTACTAAACCCACTGTAAATTGAAAACACAAGTCAAGAATGCACTGAAGATACCTAATATATGGAATACACTAGCTCAGCAACACAGGACACTGCAGAGACTAGGTGATCCCCCTCATGACTGTGGGATCTTTGGGAGCCGTACTCACCTGCTGTTGCCCAAGATCATAGGAGAAAATTACATTGCATATTACTAGACTGGGAAAAATATAACAATTCAAAACTCAAGGAAAGGTCTTTCCTAAATGCATATGGAATTTTGAGTACCATCATAAATTCAAAAATAGGAAGTGGAACAGCTTTAAATCATGGATCTCATGTGTACTGAGAAGGAAATAACACTGAGAACTGTACTTTAGAAGTAGGAAATAGAAAAAAAAAAAACCTTCTGGTATTGAAGCTTCTGATCTCTTGGATTTTGATTGCTGCATGAAACTGCACCAAGACTGGGCTGCAGATCTGACTCTTCCAGCCATTTAAGCCAGGACCAGAGTCAGAACAAGGAAGAAGGCAAGAGTAGATGATGCAGTATACCCCAATCTCTTTACAGCTTCATTAAGTGTAACTGTCATCTCACATACTTTGTTTTTTGGCTTTTCCCAGAGGAATTAAAAATGAATGATCATAAATGTTTAAAATGTGGAGTTTCTATGTCTGAAGAAACTACTGGGATTCACAAAAACTTTGAAATTAAGGTTCTCAGTCACATGTTGAGCGCCTCACTGTCCTGTAGGCACACCACTGATGGAAATTTCTGACCACTGAGTTTCAACTTTGAAACTCCATTGTGATCAAGAGATTTCTTCTCCAAAGGAGGACTAGTCATTGTCAGCATCGCTTTTGGTTTAGCTCCTCTCTCTTTGGATTATACTCTCTTGTACACGGGAAAGATAGTAAGGAACATGGACATGATCACACTCTTCAGGCTCATTTGTCCTGCTGTCCTGCTTAGATTTGTACCATTCACTTTTCCCATGCTCAAATTTCTAGCAAAGTGTTTCAGGTATGATGCTGCCATTTGAAGTTGGGGCCGCTCAGGGAGAGTCTTGAAGCACAGGATTCTTCAACATCTCAGCTATTTATTGACACCAATGTCCTGGGTTGACTGTGTGATCATCTGTGACCCTTTATTCTTTTAAGTCTCCACAGTCTTAATGGGCATATGATCAAAGGAAGTTATGCATTAGTGCCTTCAACTCAGCGGTCATCTTCTTTCCATCACCTTTCTTCTTTCCCATCACACTTGCGCTTGTTTTGATGAGATGCCTTCCTAGTTCAAGCTGTTCTTCTGAGAATTATGACTTTCAGCTATAACTCCCTGACTCTTACTCCAGTATGACTTTTATTAGCCTGTGCAGTAGAGCCACTTGCCACCACCCCACTGTGTGTAAGTGTTTACTTCTTGGGAAGAAAGTATTATTTGCTCATCCTGTGACAAATTAAACTATCTGAAGTGCAAAATTTTGACAGAATCCCCTCTGCCAGACAATTTCGATCATACTTTTCTTTCTTCCTGGTCACATAAAGATTTCATTACAATTTTCGAGGTATCATTAGATTAGTTCACTAAAAGTAAGCCGTATTTTTCATATATTCACTTATTGCTGACTATTTCAGTATTTTTCTGAAGTTCAGTGAAGTAAAACATTTCATATCAGAGGATTTGCTTTTAATATATTACCGGCAGTGAAAGATATGCTTGATGGTAAGAGATGTGTTCAAATCTTTATTATTAAAATGTCATTATGCAAATCAGGGCTTGCTTTATTGTCACTGAATCTCAGTAATCTCTCCATGATTCACACAGGTGCACACTTGTACTAACCTTCTTCGCTGGCAGAGCTAGTTCCTTGTATGTCATGATCCCACTGAACAAGGGCCATTATAAGAGAAATCTGGGATGCAGAGAGGTTAAATCATTAAGTCACACAGATCCTAGCATGGTGGAGCTGCGGTGGTGCTGGGAATCTAACTTTCCCATGTGTATTTTCAGAGTTTCCACTCCTTTCACTATATACATGTAACCAAGTACAGGGAAAATGCCTATCAGATAGAAATTAACTTGGTGGTATATCATTTCTATCATGCTTTAACAGCTTGGAATTCCAAGTGGCTTGATCGACGTTTTGACAGTGTGATAAACCACACATGTAGCAACAAAGTGAGCACGCTGATTGAAAATCAGCCATTTTCAGCCTAGAATGCGATGTTTATTTCAGCCAAAGTGAAATAAAAATTCTACATCTCTCCCATCATAAAGGCAGTCAGTGAAAAAACATGACTTTATATATGGTAGGCTATTCACTTTACACTCAATGTGTTATGAATGCACTTAATCTATAAGCCCTGCATGACTGGTACCTGATTTCCTACTGCAATCCCTCATACATTTCCTTGCTGAACAATAAATTTAAAGCTTACCAGTCCCCAAGATATGTCTGTGTACTGCATAGCTCAAGACGTACCTCATAAATGTCCAATGCCCACCTCATGTTTTCCTGTTTCCCAATCCCTTCCTTTCCACCACTAGAAAGCCTCACTCACAACATGGCAATCAGAATCACCATGGACTCCCTTAGAGTTAAGGATTTAATCAAATGTCTTTATTCAGCTGTCTGTATACTGCTTACATTCAGCTCCATTTGCCTGCAGATTTTTATAACGCTTATCTTTAATCACATTTTTTTCATCCTATTGAAAAGCAGAATGATTAGGAGAAGGGCCAGGTAGCCAGAACTGCACCAAACAGAAGCCAGGATCCTGAAACCCCACCATGGGCTCCTATGTGGATAACAGGGACCCAAGCACTTCGGCCATCATCTGCTGCCTCCCAGTATGCACTACCAAGAAACCGGGTTGGAGGCAGAGTAGCTGCAACTTCAAGTCCCCTCTGACGTAAGATGTGACTGTCCCAACCATAGGCTAACTGATTACACCACAGTGCCCATGCCTTGTCTATGATTTCAAGAGCCTTAAGTGAATAATCTGGTTCTTTTCATTTCTCTCTCTCTCTCTCTCTCCCTCCCCCCCCGTGTTAACTAGCATGCATTATATGCATCTATCAGCTCGTTTAACCATTCACTCTGAAGGACATTTAGATTGTTTCAGGTGTTTCATTATCATGAGTAAAGTTAGTATTAACATTGCTTTCGTGTTTTTTCTCAAGGTAAGTTTTCATTTCTCTATAACAATATCTGTGGGTGCAATTGCTTGATCTTACGTGGAGTACATGATCAATAACTGCTAACAGAGTGCCTGTGCTGTTGTGAGTTCCCAAGAGCAATGCATTAGAGTTCTAGTTGCTCCCCATCATCACCAGTACTTGCATGTCAGCAGTTGTGGATATTGTAATAGTTATGTAGTATTACCTCTCCCTCGTTTCACTTTGCACTAACTTAATGGTTAATGATACTGAATTAATTCTTCTGCATGTATTTTCCACTTCACCCGCATTTTTTAAAAGATTTATTTATTTTTATTGCAAGGTCAGATACACAGAAAGGAGGAGAGACAGAGAGGAAGATTCCCCGTCCAATGATTCACTCCCCAAGTGACCTTAACGGCCAGTGCTGTGCTGATCTGAAGCCAGGAGCCAGGAACTTCCTACAGGTCTCCCATATGGGTGCAGGGACTCAAGGCTTTGGGCTGTCTTCCACTGCTTTTTTGTTTTTTTCAAAACTGCTTTGGCTATTTTATTTTGCTTGTCCTATCATATAAATTTTAAATTTTAGAGTTTTAGAAATTTCTCTTGTCTATAACAACAATAAGAACAAAAATCCTGCTTGTATTTTTATTGCTATTGCATTAAATCTATAGATCACTTTGAGGAGAATCGATACCTTTATTATGTTGGATTTTCTAATCCGTACTTGATGGTGTTCCTCCACCCTCTTTAATACCTCTCATCTGAAATTTACCCATTTCAGTACAGAGATCTTCTACAAACGCTGTTGTACTAATATTTAACTATGTCATTTTGCAAGCCATTAAAAGGGTATATTTTATGGTTTTCATTCTCAGCCGTTCATTTCCTGAACTGAAACATACAATCAAATTTTCTGTCGCCCTACCAACCTCATTTCAACATTTCAGGAAGTCTTCTTTTTTATATTCTCCGGAATTTTCAAATCATTTTGTTTGCAAATTTAAACAGTTCCTTTCTTTCTCACTTATATATCTTATTTTCTTTTATTCTTCATTTCTTCCTCCCTCCTTCCTCCTTACATTTCTTTTATTCATGTACATTTAATTTTAGTTATATTTTATGATTCTAATTAATTACTTCAGATTCCATAAAGGTTGTATGCATTTTTATTAATGTAGTAACTGCGCATATTTTGTATACACTATGTAGTTGTTTTTAAGACATTTACAACGCATCTATTTAAGTAAAAATAATCAGTGCTTTTATTTCCTCATAGCTCCTTTAATTTTTGAAAACTTTGATTTCTTCTGCTCTAGTTCATCATAAAGTATATAACAGAGTCTATGACCCATAGTGATCCTACTGTGCTGTGGGATTCCAGTGCACTCCCCTTATCTACTATGCTTCAGTGCCTGTATCCCATTGTCTCCCCACTCTTCATCCCACCCTTTTGAACTTCAGTAATCACCATTCTATATTCATACCAATTTTATATTTTTCAACTTCCACATAGGTAAAGAAACATATGGTTTGTATTTTTCTGTGTCTGGCTCATTGTACTTCACATAATACCTTCATGTTACATCCATTTTGCTGCAAGTGACTAGAAATTTTTCTTTGTGGTAGAGTATTGTGTGTACATGCATATTTTCGAATTGTATCGATTATTCCGAAGTGTCACAATAAACACAGAAGTGGATGTATACTCAGAAGTGAGATAGCTAGATCATATAGCATATATATTTTTAGCTTTGAGGGGACTCTTTATACTAGTCTCCATCATGACCATATTAATTTATACTCCCACCAACAGTGTAGAGAGTACAGCTTTCTCTATAGCATCACAAACATTTGTCATTTGGGGGGATGCTTTATGGTGATATCCATTCTAACTGTGGTGAGATGATATGCCATGGTGGGTTTGACTTACATTTTGCTTATCGCAAATGACATTGATCATTTTCATATATTTTATTTTAAAATAATTGTATTTCTCATGTATTTCTCAGTAGCTTCCTTGAGTTTTAATTAATATGTATATAATTTGATGATGCTTTATATGTAAATAGTTGTGATGTCATTACCGCAAAGTATTAAACATATGCACTACCTCCCACAGTATCCTTATGTCTCTTCCTTTTTGTCTTTGTGGTAAGATCGTACAACATGAGATCAACTCTCTTAATAGATTTTGAAATACATAATATTGTACTGTTTGTTTATTCTGAAATGTATTTAAATACCTTATTAGTTTAGATTCACAGGGTCACAGAAAATGCATGATAATTGCTACAACATATTTCTCATCAATTCTCATGTTAATACAAAGAATGCTGGTAACTTAGGCTGTTCATTTTACCACAGGTCTAGTAAAATTGAAACTTTGTACACATTGAAGAACTCTCCATTTTTTCCTCCCTCTAACCCCGGGAAATCATTATTATACTTACTGCTTCTGTGGGTTTGACTATTTTGGATACTGAATATAATTGGAATCATATAGTATCTGTCCTTCTGTGGCTGGCTTATTTCATTTAGCGTAATGCCCTCTGGTTTATTCATGTTGTTAGGTATGTGAGGATCCCCCTATTTGCTAGACTGAATATTACTCTTCTGTATAAATATGCCAACTTTCCTTTAAAACCGTATTTGATTGGGGGGGGGGGGGCAAGAGCAAGGGAGGGAAGAAGATATATCCATCTTCCAGTCTCTGGCTCACTTCCCAAATGCCTCCAACAGCAAGAAATTGGGCCAGTCTTAAGCCAAAAATCTTGGAATTCATTCCAGGTCTCCCATGTGGATGACAGGACCCTAAGGCTGTGCCTTATCAGGAAACTGGACCAAAGGCAGTGCCAGGGGATGTGGATGTCCCAAGTGACATCCATAGCGTCAAATGCCTGCTCCATTACATTTTTATAATCTAGTCATCTGATGATAGATAATTGGGTTATTTACATTTCTCGGCTATTGTGATTAATACTGAAATGAAATTAAGTTATCTTTTCGAAATATTGAGCTTATTTTCTTTGACTCTCAACCCAAAAAAGGGATTGCTGGATCATATGATAGTACACTTTGTAATTCTTTGAAGAACTTCAGTAATATTTTATAGCAGCTGAACAATTGTACATTCCCACTGACAATGTACAAGTATTTTCATTTCTTTGTATCTTTGTTAGGAGTTGTTATTGTTTTTTTAATATATGCTACGTTTGCTTCTTAATTCTATTCTAAATAATTTCTATTTAAAAACTTCCTCTTTAATCCATGAATTGTTTAGGAGTGTGTTGTTAATTTCCAAATGATTAATCTTCCTGCCATCTTTATTTTATTGCTTTCTAGTTTAAATCAATTGTATTTAGAGACCATATTATACAATTCCAATTATTTTAAACTATTTTATGATTTATGTATTCTGGTACAGTTGAATGGAATGTTCTATAAGTATTAGTTCCAGTTAGTTGAAGATATTGCTCTGTTAAATAATTTTTATTATAGTACATTCTTAACAAAAAGGAAGGCTGTTTTCTGATTACTTTGCATACTACCAATGCTGGACTAGATAACTGCCTTTGTTACTTCTAATACATATTTCAGTTGTACAATGTAGATGTCCCATTTTACAGCTTAGAAAATTGAAACTCATTTATGACCATGTCAGAATTAGGCAAAATTAAGTTTTGACATTAGAATTTGAGGATTATGTTTTCGTGCCACCCCACCTTTGGTTTAATACATGCACATCAGGCATATTGTTTGAAGGACATTCTTAACTCTTATCCACAAGGGTATACTTTATCTCTCCATGTAGATTGTAAGTTCTTTGAAATTACAGACTCTTTTCCCTTTTGTGTATAGTGGCTGTTAAGGTTTAAATGGACAGTAACGTGTGGTTGTTTGTAAGATTGTCAGAACATGTGACTGATTGAAGAGCCTTGAAAAAGCCTCAGCCAGAGCAGGAAAATGGTTGTCACAGCCACTGCTTTTGAATAGCCAAGAGCTTGAATCCCTGATCCAGGTTATATACTGTTATTTCTCTGTAAAGGTGCTATTGGCGTTTGGAGTGAGACAATGCTTATCATCAGAGTAGATCAAGTCAATCTTGAACATTAATGGAGCATTTGGTATTCTTGGCCACCTGTGACTTAGCAGTGCCAATGTTTCTCCCCACTCTGACAATAAAACAACTTCCACACAATTTCAAACAACTTTTATAGGGAAGTATCACCTCAGACGAAAACCACTGAAATGAACCAACACATATAGTCACTCAATAAAAGTCGCTTGCGTGAAAGAAGCAAAATACCCATCAATGAGACTGCCTCATAGTCTGAAAATCGTGATGGAGGATGTGATTCACCTGATCTCACAGGGAAGGCACAATAATGGTCACTTGAAATGCCTTTTATGTCCTATGATCCCTTGCATTTGTCTAAAATCACAGCTCACCATTTCAGCGACAGCCAAGATTCTACAGTAAAGGAGGCATTTCAGGAGGCAGAACCGAACTGTTGGGGAAACACTGCTTGCTGATTGTGGTGCTGAGTATAAACTCCAAACGCTTCCTCAGACTCAGGGGGAATTGGGCCACAAGCATTAAGTATGCTTCTTGTGAACAAGAAACAGGAAAAGAAACTCATTATCACGAACCTCTAATTCATAGTTTCCAACTCTGGTGGTATGTTAGAGCCACCTGGGAAGCTTTTAAAAAAAATGGATGTCTGTGTGTCCAACTTCAGACGAGTTATACCAGAACCTGAGAGTGGGACCTGGACATGGTATTTTCTTGAGCATTCAGGTGATTTAAATGTGTACCTAGCGTGGAGGATCATTAATCTTAAGGAATAAGGCTGAGTAGATTGGCAAATTGTTTTACAAGGTGATTTTTTGTGTGTGATGGCAAAGGGCGCCCGGGTTGTAGAGTCAGAAGGACTTTTAGTTACGGTCTACCTTTGTGATCCTGAAAGAATTATTTGCTCTGTTTGAACTTCACTTTCTTCATCTGTGAAATAGAAATAAAAATAGTATCTACCTCATAGGGCTTTGGTAGGAATAACATAAAATTTTTGTGACTGAATTTAACACAGTTCCTTGTACTGAATGGCTCAATAAATCTCTTAAAAATGCATAACATGAAATTGCAAACTTGGAGTGACACAATACCTATTCAGGAGCCAGGGAAAGACAGGAGAGAATTGAATTTGGGACAGCAATTGGCCAGGATGACATCACTACCAAGGGAGAACACTCATTTCAAGTAGGACAGTAAAAACTCTCCATGTTGCAGCATCCATGAAGCTGAATTTCCTTGGCTTCGTTCCCCAAATACTTGTGAAAGGACATCCCTCAAATTTCTCCCCTGTACAGGTGACTCCTCTGACAAACCACTAACATAGCAATACCAAAACAGGGAAACACGTTTGGATGTCAACAAGGCTATTCCTCACATTCCCCTGCAATGCATGGCACAGGTGGAGAAACAAATTAACGTCGGAAAGGTTACCTGCTTTGACACCAAGAGGACAGAAATACTTTCAGTGAGGCACAAATCCACAGCCTTCACAGTTTGAAGGACTGATTTACCCCCATTGCCTCCCATCAGATAGTTGGGAATGCTGCTCACTAGCAAACACCAACTAAGGGGAAAAGTGGTGACTGTACTGATGCTGTGGTTAGAATCCTTACAAGTTTGGCACTTTAGGGCACCATCAGAATTTTGCCGCTAGCAACTGAGAGACAGTTGGGGTTTGAGAGATTGATAGTGCACAAGGTTCACTGCCCAGAAGGTATTTCATCTGCGTTATTCAAATGTCTATAGACAGTGACAGTTGATAAAGACATACCCATTAATATATCACAACATGGAAAAGAGATACAGGTCTCTACATGAAAACATTTGGGCCACCAATTTGGTCTGCGGACACATTATTTCATTCAGCCCTGAACATTAATGAGTTAGCCTTTAAGTTGTTACCCTATAACCTCCATTTCAGTAAAGGCTACAGATGCCGTGAACAACATGACTCATTTTATCCTATGCGGTGGTGCCCAAGATAATTAAATGTGAGGACAGTGTTCTGCAATATGTGGAGTCAGCCCATCATACCACAGCAGCAGCTCACAAACTGGTTCAAATATAGTCTAATGTACTACAATTTAACCTCAAAAAAGAATAATTCCTGTACTTAAAATGATGACAAAATTCTGCATAGCCAAGCAACAGAATTATACGAATGTGTCCACAAGAGAAATTTTCATAAAGCCTACCTTTTAAACAATTTTCTTGTCTTAAAATCAGTAGCATTAACCCTTAAAGTGCACAACTTGACG
The DNA here is from genome assembly GCF_017591425.1 of Ochotona curzoniae. Taxonomy (NCBI): domain Eukaryota; kingdom Metazoa; phylum Chordata; class Mammalia; order Lagomorpha; family Ochotonidae; genus Ochotona; species Ochotona curzoniae. The sequence goes on from NW_024467087.1 coordinate 14,350,927, forward strand.
TTTTGAAGGCCGCCAATGAGCCAGCAAGAAAAGAGATTGTTTTGTGCCTTTTAAGCACGCTAGAACATGTGCTTCCTTGTGTGCCTTTATTAGGGAGTGGGAATGGAGTATATATAAGAGACGCTATTAATTTACTATTGATTTCGTCTCCCCAGCTCCTAGAACAATGACAAGCACATGATAGATGTTTAATAAACATCTACTGAATGGAAAAAACTGAAACAAGAAATGTAGGTACATGTCTTCCACAACACTAATCTGTTTTTTGTTTTTAATTGGGAGACTGGTATGAGACAACTCGGCACAGAAACATTTAACCAGAAAAATGACTGACACTTAAAAATTTTGTTGGCTAGATAAACACCAATTAAATAATCCCTTAATGTTTAAAATTAACTTATAGTTTATCATCAGAGCAAAGGATTTGGTAAACAAGGTGACAGGACAGATCATAAGGTAAAATGTTTTCTAATTGTTGTGTTCTGCATTAATAATTGTAATCCCCAGAATCTCAACATGTGAGGAAACAACAGATATTTTAATTGTGGCTAAAATGTCTTAATGCCTCTAGAAACGCATTTTATATGAAAAGTTTGTAACACAGTGCATCTCACAGTCACTTTTTTCCCCCATATAACTGTTCCTAAAACATCTGAATAGTGACTACTGGTCGTTATTCCTTGGTGTCAGTGATGGTTCAGCTTCCTACTCCAGTCATACTGGATGTCACAGCTGCTTAACCCCTGGGCTTGCATTCCTGGACATCCCCGGGAAATCAGTCAACAAGGCAGAAACTTTGCTACATTAATGATTCTGTCAATTACTGCAAAATGGCCAAGCCCAGAGGGGAAGATAAGGATGGATTTTAACTTGTAGCTTGGTGCCAGAAGCTTTCCTGTTGTGGTACATGGCATTTTTTGTGCCTGCCAAAGGGACATCTGGAAACAGCCCAACCACCAGAGTTGCTCTAAAATATTTTGGATGTGTGCATTACCAGGAAAGTGGCTAGAGATTACTTGTGACTTCAAGGGCTAGTCAAAGAAGCATGGTGCATGAGAAAGGACTGAGGATGCTTGTAAATAAGCAAGCCCAAATATCCCACACATGCAGCTATTACTCGTCAGTCTCTACTTGGGTCATACTAGCATTTAGACACAGTGGCCTTGTGTAGAATTTAAAGACAGAGGTTGGTTCTATTCCTGTTACTGAAGTCTTTGTGGGGCTGTTTCATTATCAACCAGATTCCGGTTTCTCAGATTGCTTCTTCATGCAGGCTTTTCCTGCCAGTACAGCTAATGTCCATCCAAATTCTGAGCTCTCTCTATTCCATTAGCTTGCTTTATGCTACTTAGACTGTTGTTACTGCTAAGTATGTATCCACTCATTATTTAGGTTGTAAAGTTCATGAAAATAAGGACTTTATCAGTCTTGTCTACTGCTTGATCCCTAAGTATAATTCATTGCCTGGAACACACCAAGTGTCCAGTGATTATGAGGGTATTTCCAAAAGTCCATAGAGAATGACATTAAAAGGATTAGGTTTTTTTTTTCCTGGTGAGAAATGTCTTTCAATGTCCACACATAATTTTTTTCATAATATATATTTCCAAAAATGTTTCGAAGATTGCTCTGATTTCTTAGAAGGATAAATGTATGTGTGCCCAGTGACGAGATCCTAAGATTTTTATAGGTTGAATTTATCATTTACAAAAGTAAGACATTTCCAAGAATAGCATAAAAAGAATAAAGGATGGATTTCTGAATCCCTCGAAAAACTAATAGCCCCTATTTGTGTAACACCATACTTAGAAAAGATAGCATGAATAAAAGACTAGCATCAGCACACCGAAGACTTAGCTTTGAGTATTGCTTCTGCTAATCACCCAGCTATGACACCTTGAACAAGGTACTGGCATTCTTCAAGTCTGAGTTGCTTGGTTTCTGAGATATGAATGAAAATATTATTTACTTCTTAGACTTTTTATGAAGATCAAATAAACTAATTTACAGTAATTCCCCAACACAATTTGTGACATCTCTTATATACTGTATTCAGGATGATATTTAAGATTTTGGCAACTGGTGCTGTGGAATTGTTAGATACCAAAGATGACCAATGAAGGTGATTTTAATGGGGCACCCCCTCCCAGATGCAGGTGGCCTCAGCCTCAGAGTGGTGGAAAGGCATGAGGCATCATTTACTTTAAAAGCTGGTGGAACATAGTCTAGTTTTCTCTACCAGGCTCCAATTAAGAGCCTGCAAGAAAGTAAAGGCCAGAGTTGTGAAATATGAGATTGGATGACAGAAAACAGGGCAGTACTCTGGGATAAGGGGACTCCTAAACAGCAATTTGACAATCATTATAAGCACCCTCTAAATTAATTTGGCTACCCCAGAGCATGTTCTCTGAATATCTGCTCTGATGAGAGCATTAAAAAAAAATTCTTTATTTTTCATGATACAGTTCCTTAGGCTCAGGGATTTCCTCTTCCCTCCTCCCTCACCTCTCCCCTCCCCCATTGTTTTCTCCCACACCATAACCATAGTCTAGCCCCTGAAGAACTGTCAAAAGTCCATCAGTTTGCTATTTAAGTGCATCCGACACTACAGGTACAGAGAATGGTATAAAGTCTAGAATTGTAGTGTTAAGATGTATTTAACAGTTTCATCGGGAGCCCATCTTCCGTTCAGACGTATAGACACACTACAGTGTGTCTCCACTTTATGGAATACTTGCCTCCATTACACAATTCCTCTAGATAAATATTCTGATCTTGTATTTTTTCAGAAAGGTTGCCTTATAAGAGAGAACATATGATGTTTATAAAGCATTTTTCTAGAAAGTCTTATTGGATCTTTGCAGCAAACCTGTGAGATTAGAGGAGTAACTGTTATTATTCTTATTTTATTGAGGAAGATCCTATGATTCAGAAAGGATTTACTAAAGGCCGTGAAACTCAAATAGTATGCATCAGTGCTCAACCCAAGTGTTCTATCCCTAAATCCAATAAGACAAATCCTCTGTGGGATACTATAGTTTGTCCTTTGCTGTGCCCACTTGTAACAGGAAGAAACAATATTAAAATAAAGTACATCCAGACACCGGCAGTCTCCTTGATTAGCAGAGAGGGTAGACATGGCCTCAGGCAGACTTCAGCATTACTATTTCTCAGGGAACGATGGGTGAAAACAGCTCCACAGAAGACAAGGATTTCAAGTTTGTAAAAGAGTATGGGTCAGAGGCTGTGATCTTCTAGTGGAAATCCTCTCTGAATAGGGCACCTGGGTAGCAGCTCTGGCATCCCTCCAAATCCCTGGGCAGCTGTGCAAAATTTCCTTCCTCTTTTGAGGATCCAGTTTGTGGATTGCTCTTACTTTATTATTTAATTTTTTATTCAATTGTAATTATTTCAGAAGTGGTGGTATTTCTGGAATACCACGTTATGTTTTGAGATACACGCACAGCATATACACACACACATTGTATAGTATACATTGTATAATGCACAAATAGAATAAACACATATGTCTCCTCAAACATTTGCCATTTCTTTATAGTGAAAACTTTCATAACTTTTTTTCTTGGTTATTTTGAGTGATACTCCAAGGATGGCTTTTTTTTTTTTTTTTAGCATACTGGCTTTATAACCACTTCAATACAGTAACTCTCATGTTTTACAGTGCTTCAGTGCACTGGAGGCTTACAATGATTAGTAATAGGATCTCAAGATGGAAGCGATTAAAAAAAAAAAGGATCCAAAAAAAGTTAGCTTGTTGGCCCCAGCACGGTAGCTTAGCGGCTAAAGTCCTCGCCTTGCACGTACCGGGATCCCTTATGGGCACTGGTTCTAATCCCGGCCACCGAGCTTCCCATCCACATCCCTGCTTGTGGCCTGGGAAAGCAGCTGAGAACAGCCCAAAGCCTTGGGACCCTGCATCCACGTGGGAGACCCTAGAAGAGGCTCCTGGCTCCTGGCTCCTGGCTTTGGATTGGAGCTGAGCTCTGGCCATTGTAGCCACCTGGGGAGTGAATCAGCAGAAGGAAGATCTTCTCTCTCTCTTCCTCTATATACCTGACTTCCAATAAAAATAATTAAATCTTTTTTAAAAAAAAAAGAAAAAGAAGTTAGCTTGTCATTTAAACAGACCTACCAGAAGATTCCTAATCATAGTAATAGCTAACACCTACCTTGTGCCAGCAATATAGCTTTTTAAAATGTGCATTGTCATCAGCTTTTTGAGGATTTTTCTTATGCATGGATTTCAAAAACTGTGTCAAAGCAAACTTACCTATTGCTTCGATTTTCAACACTTTTTGAATACCACTGCATTGAGAAATAAAAGATTAAAGAAATGGTATGATAGTTCAGCAGAGTTTGTATTTCTGGCAATCTTCATAATAAGCTTCATTAACACCTAAGCAACCTCATGTCTTTGTAGGTAGGAAAGATCAACTAAGCTTTTGAAATGAAATAAATATCAAAATATAAACAAAAGAAATGAGAATCAACAACAATACTTCCAATGCAGCTCCCTGCTTATGACCCGGCAAAACAGCAGGGGATGGCTCAAAGCCTTGGGCTCCTACACCCAAGTAGGAGAGTCAGCAGAAGCTCCTGGCTCCTGGCTTCAGATTGGTTCATCTCCGGCCATCGTGGCCATTTGGGGAGTTGAAGCAGTGGATGGAAGATTTCTATCCCTTTTTCTCTGTAAATCTGCCTTTCAAATACAAATAAATAATATTTCTTAACAAAATTATTAAACTGAGAAATTCTCTAAGACTGAATAAGTAAAATGAGTGAACATTGTTATTATTGGCAATGAAAATAAGATGTTACTGAACAAATTTTCAAATGTTTAAAAAAATAAGCATACTATGAAATATTTTTGTGACAATAAAAAAGACAGATTTGGAGAAACGCAAAACCGCTGAAAAAGTAATGCTTACAAAAAGCTTGTCCAAAGAACAATTGAAAACATGAATGCGCCATTAAGTAGTGAATAAATTCCATTGATGGCCAAGCCATTTGCAACCAGACACCGGTTCCATGTGATTTTCCAAGAAGGTTTATCAAAATTTCAAAAACTCTATAACCTGTATATTCTACAAAATATCCAACAAAATAGAACAAAAAAGAAAAGTTGACCAATCCCTTTTATGAGGCAAGTACAAACTTGATTCCAAAAGCAGACAACTTGTCCTAAAGAAGAAATACTAGAAGCCAATCCCATTTTCTAACCAAACACTTCAAAAGTCCTAATAAAAATATTAGTGAATTAAACTGAAATGCATAAAATCATATTTTATAACCCGGGGATTGAGTCCAAGAATTAAAGGATAGCATAATTTTAGAAAATCCAATGCAAGTCACTGCTTGAACTAATTAAAGACAGAACAATACATACTCATCTCAATAGCTAAAGAGAAATAAATAAAATGCAACACCTTTCCTGGAATAAAAGACCTCCAAACAAATCAAGAATAGAAAGAAACATTTAATCTGACAAAATATATCTAATAAAACCCACGGTAAACATAATTAGTGCAAAAAATTTAGAAAACTCCTCATTAAGCCATGAATAAGACAATAGCTTCTTTCTAAACTACTATGTGACATTTCGTTCAAGAGATCTTTGTCCATTCAACAAAACAAAGAATGGAAACAGATTTAACCACTGGAAATGAAGAAGGTGTCATTATTCATGGACTATTAAGCTGTACAGAAAGCTAAAGAGAATGCTCAGACTATTTTAACTGGTAAGGGAGCTCATCAATATTGCTGCATAGAAGATATTTTTAAAAAGTAATGCTTTTCTTACATAGTAGCAGAACAGAATGAGATATATTTTTTTAAATAAAATAAACATTTTATAATAATTTATTGATATATTATAATTTATAATCATATAATGTATAAGAGCATATTTGTATCATAATGTACAATATGTTTTATTATATGACAAGATATAATAAATAATCTAATAATATAATATGCATATATTGTATTTGATAATATAACATAATTGTAGCAATTATAATAAGCAATTTAACAATAATTTATTAATAAGTAAAATATAATATATTGAGATACAATAGTCTATATATAACAAATACATTTATAATATAATAATTTGTTTATAACACGATGAAAATTACCATTCACTGGCCAAATAGGAAAAACAATCAGAAAATATCAGTGCTGTTGAGAATTTGGGATAACTATCAATACCTATGTATATTGCTGTGGGGAATGTGAAGTAGTTCATCCACTTTTGTACAAATTGGCAAGCTTGTTGCAAAGTTAAGCATATACCTACCATGTAACTTAGCAGTTCCATTCCCAGGAATTTTTATCCAGAAGATGTTAAAAACATGTCCAAACAAAAACCTGGCATGTGGAATATCCCTAAATGCGTCATTCATTACAGCAAAAATGTGCCAGCACTCAGTTGGAGGAAGAGACTGACGTCAAGGAAGACGAAGGAACTTCTTGGATTTAGTAACAGTTACTCAACTTGTCAATCCTTGCCAGAATTGTTAACATTATAATTGGTTAATTTTATTATTTGTAAATTATACCTCAATAAAACAAGTTGAAAGGATTAGAGCTATGCCTAATCCTTCCCCATTAAGTACCAGGATCCCATATGAGAGCTGGCTCATAGGCTGCCCCGCTTTCCTCCCCTGTTTGTGATCTAAGAAAGCAGTTGAAGATGCCCCAAAATCTTGGGACCCTGCATCCACATGAGATACCCAGAAGAAACTCCTGGCTCTTTGCTCATGGTTCCTGG